>NC_141593.1:50762800-60762800 GCF_036417535.1 Chlamydotis macqueenii | reverse complement strand
TCACAGCCTCTTCTCAAGTGCTTCAGCCCCCTGACCATCTTGTTGGCCCTTGACCAGACTTCAAGTTCATTAATATTTTTCATGTACTGTGAGGCCCAAAACCAAACACATACTTTTGTATGTGCTTTTTTGATGTGGTCTAGAGAGTGCAGGTTAAATAAATGACAGTATTCACCTAGCTTAATCTGCATTCATGTTGGTTCAATCCAGAATGCTGTTAGTCTTCATTGCTGCCGTCCTGTACTGCTGGCTCCTGTTGGGCTGTCTCTCCACCAGGACCCCCAGACTCTCTTCAGCAGAGCTGTTGCCCAGTCAGTCAGTTCCCAGCATGCAGAGTTTAGTTCATCTCGTCTGCCAGACATTGCATTTGTCCTTGTTGAATTTAATGATGTTGCCTTTGGCCCACTCAGTCTGTTTATGTCCCTCTCAATGGTAGCCCTGCCCTTGAGTCTGTTATTGAAATGGAAGCTGATAGAGATTATTAATAATGATAACCAAAATGTAAACAAAGAAGGAACGAAAGTTACCATAATCTTTGTGTGATACCTTTTCTGTTAAAACATAGCCATTTTCAGGCACAGTACTACAGTGCACCAGGCAGCTGCGAATGGTAGATTGGAGGGAAGTGAATATACCTCTGTTTTCTCTACTAAGAGAAAACACGTGGTTTTGCTGAGGTACATAGATACTTATCCCTTGTCACATATCTTCTGTGTTATCACTGAACATACTTTGCTGTTGGCTTCCATCAGTTACTGGTTTTATTTTCAACCATCAGTTCATATATGTAAAGCACACTGCTATGTAGGAGAAACCGAGTGCAGCTTCCTACATTATTCCATTATTCTTAATGGAATGGGCTGGAAGATAAGCCTGTTTTTAAATTCCCAATATCATATGTATTTATGTGTGTATGTGCCATCAAAGCTTTATTTAGTGTCTGCTTTCCCTGACTGAAATAGGAAGTCACAAAATGTAGTAAGAAACTCAGAAAAGTAGAAAGGATGAAGAAACTCTTTGATGGACTACCTAAAGCTTCCAGAGAAATGTTGCATGTTGGTACTAAATAATAAACTGGCAGAAATACATGGCTTAGTTGAAAAGTTCTACAAAGTGTGTTTTCCGGATGCTTGTCTGGAGTCAAAGATGTGATAAATTTTTATAGATAATAGGGAATACTTATTCTAAAGAGGAACCACTTGTGCCAATGGGAACCTAAGGTTTGGGAAAAAAACAACAACAACAACAACAACAACAAAAAACCCCAACACATTTAAGAAGAAACTTTCTTTTATGCATGTAGCCTGGGTGTTTATAAAGATTTCTAAGAAACAAAGGCATACGTAGAAGTAAATTAAAACCTTGTTATGGGTGAAGTATTGAAAGTATGGTTTAAGTACAGTTTAAAGTAACTCTGAAAAATAAAGAGTGTCAGGATGATCAAAGTTAGTAGTTGTCCTCAGTGAGTGCCTGAGTTATCCGAATTACTGATACATACTTAAGTGGGGGGAAAGTGGTTGGGAGGCTTTTGTGGTTGCTTTTACTTCTTTTGGAAGAGTTCTAAAAAAAATCTTCGATTATATGGATCTTTTTGCTCAAATACTCTTTCTTCCTCTCATATGGTCTATATCCTTTCCTTTTTTTTCCATGTCATATTTGCCCCTTTTTGTCATATTTTATGTGATATTCACAGGACTTGAATTCTCTTCTGCAGGGAATGAGTTAGTGGTGTGTCTAGGGACCAGTTTTGTGTAGGATCTAGAGATGTATTGTGGGATTTTCTTTGTGGCCCCCTTTAATGAATCTTTTTCTTTACTGATGAAGTTAGAGTAAAACTTTTTATTTCATTATAAGTTCATATTTTGGCATCTTAGTGTAGCATTACTTGTTCTTGTGACATGCTGTCTTGGTTAATTAGCTTTGAAATGGCTTGCTTACCTCTTGTTTTAGTTTCCCCAGTAAGAGAAATATGACTATAGAAATTAGCAAGTTAATGTCCCAGTGTTAAGCACTGCATAAATTGCAAATGTTGTGGAGCTGGCTATTGTTAATAAATAATAAAGAATGTTTTACTTACATGGGAAGAGAGTCTTCTGGTTTGGGGAATTACCAGAGTAACAGAAAACTAATCTTATTAGAATTGCTCTCGTAACTTTCTTGGTCTTTAGTGACCACTCTAGATTGTTCCTGGTAGGGTACCTATTTTCCAGATACTATTTTTACCTTTGATTGGACAATGCAGTGTCCAGACATTATTTTCAAAAAGCACTACATAAAATATGTTTTGCAGAATAAACTGGGCTTGGTCAATTGAATTTAAGTATAATTTCACGTTTAATTTGGTAAAGATTTCACCCAAATAAATAAATAATGTCAGCTTTTCTGAGACTTTTTATTTTCTGAGTTTTTCAGTAGATCATAGAGGTATTCATGGACACAGAGAACAAGTCGATTTTAAAAGTCAGCTGGTGGCAGAGGTTGAATACATAATCCAATTAAAATATCTGAGTTTTAAATTACAGGAGAAATACTGAAGTCAACCCTCGCTGAGAACAAAGTCTACCTGAGTGTCATTTCAAATTGGGTGATTGGGTGCTTTATGACTATTGCAATTCTAGCCATGTTCACTTTATAGAAGTTTAAGGACTAATTTTGAAACTGTGGTAGTCGACCTGGAGTTGGCCAGAGTAACTGAAGAACTGGATGCAGTATTTGTTGATGCGAAGGAGAATATGTCAGAATGCCGAAGCTTCACTATGGCTTTTCATGCCTGGATGCCTTTTTAAACTTTATCAATTTTTACAGGGCATCATAAGCTTTTCCTGTGTGATTTATGTGGCAGAAGAAGAGGAAGCGTTCTTTTGTTTTCTTAAGAATGAAAGATGCTGAAAATGACATGTGGTTCTTGGTGTCATCAGTGAAAAAAAAAGAAAAATCAAGACAACTGTAGCTTATTAAGCTACTTAAAGTGAGTGAAGAGTTCACCTCTTTAAATTTCCAATTTGAACAGGCTTTGCAAAACATAGTGCCACTTAATGAGTTGTTCGTCATAGAAGAGACCAGACGTTAGTGTTAATAGAGTTGACATTTTAAGATATGCTGACCAGGTTAAATAATCTCAAAGCAAATTTAGAACAGAACATACACTAAAACCTTCCTGATTACTGATTAAACTCCACTTCTAAATCACAGCCTCTCAAGCCATTCCTTTCAGAGTTGCAGACGAGTTGGCAAGGATAGACTGTGCTGCACTATTTAAAGTTTCACAGCTGTCAAGAAAATTTGCCTGAATTCAAGCAGGATTTCCGTCTGGAAATCAGACTAACAAGGAAATAGCAGAAGCGGTTAAATGATGTTTCATAACGAACTTGGCTGCACAGAAGGAATGTAACAGGTAAAAGGTCATATCCTGTAAACAAAGCTCTAATTGCCAGTAGTTAACGAATTGTAACTAGATACAGCGTGCAATGTGGTTGAATGTGGAATTTTAAGAGAAGATTTTAGTGAATTAATTGAATTCTGTAGTGCTTCACAAAAACATTTAGAAACCTTGGACTAAAACAGTGAGGCATGAAAACTTTTCATCTCTTTTGCTTAGAAAGATAGTGCCAGTCTTGATTGTGCCGCATAGTTTGAGCATTAACATGGGCAGGTCAGACAGTTTTTTGCTTCTTACAGAAAATAAGACCAAGTGTAAGCAAATATTAGCATGACCTGGAAGACACTGGCAAGACGTTGTCTCCCACAAACTTCAAGAACTTTCAAGGCCTCCTCATCACAGCAGTATGATACTCCCTGTTGATGTCTGGGAAGTTGAAATCTCCCATAAGGACAAGGGCTACCAACCCTGAAATTTCTCCTAATTGCCTACAGAATAACTCATCAGTGCTAACATCCTGGCTGGGTGGTTGGTAGTAAACACCCACTACATCTCCTTTTTTTTCCATCCCTCTAATTCTCACTCAGAGGTTCTCAGCCACATCACCACCAAGGGTGATGTGTGTAAGGACTGTACAGTCAAACCTCTCTATTATATATAGTGCAACACCTGCCTACCTGTCCCTTCTGAACAGCCTGTAGCCCTCCCTCCCAGCACTCGAATCGTGGGACTCGTTCCACAAAGTCTCATTAATACCAATGGTACCTTCCAACCCAAACTATTCTGTGATTCTCTGTTGTAGTTCTGGGAATGAACCAATGCTTCTAGTTCATCCTGTTTGTTTCTCATACTGCATGCATTGGTGAACAAGTGTTTCAGATGTTCACCTGAGCTCCCAGGAGCAGTGTAGATGTTCCCACTAGCATTGCAATCCTCAAGTGATGCCATGCCAATCCTTGGCTTACCTTCTACAGTCCAGTTGGTATCCCTTCCCCCATCGATTCTAGTTTAAAGCCCCCTCAATCAGGCCCACCAGCTGATGTCCAAAGATGCATTTTCCACCTCAGTACAGGTGGATCCCATCAGGCCCCAGCATACCTCGTGCCTTGAAGACTCTTCCATGGTTTAAAAACCCAAAGTCTGGGTTGAGGCACCAGTGCTAGAGCCAGCTATTGACATCTTGGGCTTGCCTGTTTCTTCCAAAGTCTCTCCCTATTACAGGGAAGATCGAGGAAAAAAATGCTTGTGCACCTGAATTTTTTCGCCTTCTTCCCAGGGCCCTAAAATCTCTTTTGATTGACCTTAGACTTTTTGTTGTGACATCAGTACTACCTACAATCTTCTCTAGTTTCAGCTGGGACCTTTTTTATCTTAAAGGTAAAGACTATTTTGACTAAACGTTTTGCTTAAAATTAAAGATTACATCAAACAAAACACTTACCTCATCATGCCCTTCAATTACATGCACAGTTGCAGAGCTACTTACTTGTGGAGTGTGATGACAGTGGTGCTGTTGTGTTTATAGCTTAGTTTTCTACTTTTACTCTTTCTTTGGTTCCATGCATATGTAGAAAACCTTTGAATAAAGAAATGGTAGTGAGAATTGATGAATAGTAGCAATTAAGTGTGGGCTTAGCTAATATTAACCTTGAAGTTTAATAATTCAGGGGTGTTACATTGGATTACTGAAATATTTTGGGGTCTTGGTCTGGATCCCATACAAGAATTGCTGACTATGTGTGATTGTGTGTTACTTGTTTTATATGTGTGTGTGCATGCATGCTTACTAACTCATGTTACAACTCTGAAAGCTGAGGAAACGGCTGCTTTAGATACTGCTGTCTGAACTGTGCCAGGTTAACAGATAGACCTTCTCCTTAAACTGCAAAAATAATAGATGCTCTTTCACTGATGAAAAATTAAGTAATCTTAAAAGTTTGTCAGATGTGCTGCGAAGACTTCCTATTTTCATAGTTTTACCCTCGACAGATTTGCAGATGACACCAAGCTGAGTAGTGTAGTCAACACACCTGAGGGACGGGATGCTATTCAATGGGACCTGAACAAACTGGAGAAGTGGGCCCGTGTGAATCTCATGAGGTTCAGTAAGAACAAGTGCAAGGTCTTGCACCTGTGTTGGGGCAACCCCTGGTATTACTAAAGGCTGGAGGATGAATGGATTCAGACCAGCCGTGAGAAGAAGGTCTTGAGGGTACTGGTGGATGAAAAGCTGGACATGAGTCGACAATGTGTGGTTGCAGCCCAGAAAGCCAACTGCATCCTGGGCTGCATGAAAAGAAGTGTGGCCAGCAGGTCAAGGGAGGTGATTCTGCCCCTCTGCTCTGCTCTCGTGAGATCCCAGCTGGAGTACTGTATCCAGCTCTGGAGCCCCCAACATAAGAAGGACGTGGATCTGTTGGAGCGAGTCCAGAGGAGGGCCACAAAGATGATGAGAGGGCTGGAGCACCTCTCCTATGAGGACAGGCTGAGAGATTTGGGGCTGTTCAGCCTAGAGAAGAGGAGGCTCTGGGGAGACCTTATAGCGGCCTTCTAATACCTAAAGGGGACCTACAGGAAAGATGGGGACAAACTTTTCAGCAGGGCCTGTAGTGGCAGGACTAGAGTCCTGTCTACCCTAAAAGAGAGTAGATTCAAACCAGGTATAAGGAAGACTTTTTTTACAATGAGGGTGGTGAGGCACTGGAAGAGGTTGCCCAGAGAGGTGGTGGATGCCCCATCCCTGGAAGCATTCAAGACTGGGTTGGACGGGGCTCTGAGCAACCTGATCTAGTGGAAGACGTTGGGTTGGACTAGATGACCTTTAAAGGTCCGTTCCAACCCAAACTATTCTATGTTTCTATGATTTTAAATGGGGCTGGGACAACAAGCTAGTTTTGTGAACAAAACCCCCCAAGCAACATTTAAGCAGAAATCTGATGGTTTATACTTGCTCCTAGGAAAGGTCTTTTACTTTCAAAATGTTTACTGTGGAAAATCAGTGACAGTATGTCTTCTCTACTTCTGTTTGCATAATATCCTTTTCCTCCTGACACTTTAAACTTTGAAAGTTCCTGAACAAAAGTAAGGAGTAATACTGTGTCATATGTTTCAGTTTACTGGTGATTTACATACTAGCTTGTTTTTGGAATGGTTAGGTATTTTGTATTCAAAATGGACATTATTTGGAATTCTTTATGTGTATGGCTAAGGTAAGCCTGGTTGAAGGAGGGCTTGCTACAAGTTCAAAAGGTTTTAAACATACCTGACACAATGATTGAGGATTGTTCAAGATTCAAAAGAATCATTCTGTTATTCTTTTTATACCTTCTTGTGGTGTTTTTTCTTCAGATTATTTCCATGGTAGTTGCAAAATGCAGATACATGGGTAGATTTCACAAGCTTGCACATTTACTGGTTTGTTCCTCTTCACGTAGTTGTTTTATACATGCATATGATAGTGGGCATAGCTTCAGTCACTGAAAATGACCATAGTAATAATCCTAGTAGTTTAAAAAAGAACAACAAACCCCTCTCTCTTAAGTTTAGCCAAATTCACATAGCTCCTATTTCCACAAAATGTTTCAGCGATGGAATATGGCTAGAAATTTTATCATTTAGTGTTTTATTTATTTATATAAAAAATTGTTCTTGTGTTGCTCACTATGTTTTGTGATCTGCATGTGAATGACCCTTTCTTTTTGGATGACTGAAATGCAGACATCGCTATCACAGAACAACTGCATCTCACTGTTGATGAGTATATCATAGGTATCACAGGCTCCTGGAAACAGTTGTGTACCCCAGCAGAACAGTTCATCATGCTTTACTCCCAGCTCACATTTAAATGCCCCTGAGAAGAACAGTAGCTAGAAGCAGACTGTGTGAATTGTTCTTGTGCCAATCCAATTTCTGATGCTGGGAGGTGGTCAGGAAATCTAGGTATATGGACTGAAAATATCTTCTGAGCTTTCTTCAATTTACTGGGCATGTCCAGAGGGTCTGTTGGGCATGGCCATACACCCAGTGCTGTGACATCTTATGGTTTCATCATGGCTTTGTGGGAGTCAGGATTGTTCTCCACTGTGGCAAGGGTGCTGTGATGGGTGTTGCTCTCTGTTTTAAGAATTCACAGGGAGTACCATGCTCCTGAATACTCTGTGAAACTTCAAAGTGATTTCTTTGGCTATAGTAAGGGAAAGGTCATGAAGCACAGTTACACCTGAATTTTATTCAGATACATGCTCATATCTATCATGATTTGTCTACTGGTATCTCAGTGCACAGGTGTGACCAGTACCTCCTGCTCCTGAACCCTGGTACTGAGGTTAGCATGACTAACGCTGTTTTGTAAGGCAAGTAGCCATTCTCTGTGACTGAGTGGGTCATGGATTCGTTCCCTTCCCACATTATCAGGCCCTGAAGGTCCTGTGCACCAAGCAGACAAACCAAACAGATTCTTCTTCCCCTCCCTACCAGCCTCAAGGTTCCTGGGCGCCAGGCTGATTACTCCTTCCTTGCTGGCCTTGAGAGTCCCAAGTACCTGGCCAATACAGTGGTGGTGGTGACGTCCCCATCACAGAACAGGGAAGCGTAACAGCACCCAGAACACTTTCCATAAAACCACGCAGCTACGAGTCCTAAGTGGGGAACTTGGGCCGTAGCTGCTGCTGGAAGGTGAGACCTGGGACCCAGCGGTGGCCAGGGACACCTCCACTGGCATCTGCTTCCTCCATGGACTGAGTGAGTGCTTCCTATTCTTTTACATGATTTTTGAGTCTAGGTTATGACTGTTACATCGATACAGCAAACCATGTATTAAGATCTGACCCATTCTGCAGAAGGTCTGGGTGATTAGAAATTACAAGTTAAGTTGTATTATAAATTCTGTATTACGCTACTTATAGATTGTACTATATTGATTCTGCTTGCAGAAATCTTGTGCCATTCTAATAATAAATTCTGTGCTATACTCATCATAATATTCTGTTATGATTTAGTGCCATCATCATTCTGCCAAGGATCCCTAAAAGAACCTGTCTGTCCCCTCAGTGTTGGCTGACAACAGATGATAATACTTCATACACAAAATGCTTTTGAATTGTTAGTTGTATTAAGGCTTATGAAACAGTACATCTGTGATCTTGAGTTACCACGTGAATCCATCAGCAAAATTCTCTGTGCTAGCTTTGTTTCTCCTTTGAGCTTTACGGATTGTCATTATGGATAAGTATTTCCTTCTTTTGAAACATACTTCATTCTGTTTCTGCTTGAAAACCCTCATTTCCAACAGAGAGTTCTGCCAGCATGTTTGGTTCATTCCTTCTCCTTATTTTGAATGTTTCTGAATAAAAGTTGGCAGCATATTTTCTTCTTTGCATCATTTTTAGACATTGTCTGTTGCTTTGTTTTGGGAAGAGATGTGCAGAGAGAAATGGGTAAGTAGATAAATGGCAACAAAGATATTCACACTTCTGATGTCTCATGCTGCTGGCAATGGATTAAACAGAAGCCTCCTCCTGCTTCTCCTCTCACGTGAGTGCTCTTGTTCAGTGTTAGTGGATCATTGCTGCTGTCACAGAGTGAAAACTCTTTTAATGACAGTGTTCATGTGATGTTTAAACTTCTGTTGATGTGCTGCTACACGCATGAAGAAAATTTAACTTTTTATTTTTTGGATAGACATAACTTGTCTAGGTCTTGTATATTTAATAGAGTAGAGATTTGGCTTGCAGTTAACTGAGATTGGGCTGAGTTTTGACTGGGGTGTAAACCATAGAGATTTGCTGTTACGTAGCTTACCTGACTGTGCTAATCAAGTCTCACATTTCAGCTGCAGTCCTTTCTTCCAAGAGTACTTCTGAAAGTACTAAATCTCATCAGGGCATGATATCAATGGACAACAACCAAATTGCTCCTGGTAGCAGCAGTACTAGTCCTGGGGCCTGGTTCATTAACTGGGAGGGAAGGGCATTCCATTCTTAGGCACCAGACTTCATACCTGTGTTTGTCCTGCTGAGCTGGAGAAAGTGCTGTGCAGAATTTGTCCTTTACCTCTTTAGATTAGATTCTCCCTTGCAGCCCTAGTTTCTTTGGTCGTGGAAAGAAACAGTACCCTTCTAGCATACCACCATTTTCCTTTCGTAGGCACAAACTTCCCTCTCCTCTCACGTTCACTGGCTGGTTTAATCTGTTACCGTCACTGAAGTGGTAGTTGAGACTGCAGGTGGATGGAAATACCTCTGCTGCTCATCTCTCCTCTTTTTGCTCCCAAATGTAGGTTCTGCACTCTCAAATGTAAGGTTGTTTAAAACCAAGTTGTCCTTTCTTCTCTCACATGCTGCATTCTTGGCTGATTTGATGTATGAAACCTGTATGATGATGTCATCCCAGCTTCAAGGACTTACACTCCTCAGAAATCCTAATCTTCTTGTCTGTGTTTTGGAGTCTCTCTTAACCGCTCTGTATTGCATTTCCCAAAGGAAAATCTTCCTTTTAAATTTACTTTTCTCCCATTCCCATAGCGCTTACTGCTAAACTTATGTGTTGTTTAGCTATCTAAATCCCAAAGATACCTTGGTAGAACATCAATGTGTATGCTTAAAGTGCTCTCCTCCCTGACTGATCACTGATCTCATCACCTGCTTCTTCTGCTGCACTGTGTTGGACTTGCACTTCCAGTCCTCAGCCTCAGTTTCCTAAAGAACTTCTCTCCATCTGTTTTCCTCTTCTTTTCCTCTTACTCTTTGTGCTCTTCCAGATTCCTTTTCTTTTCAGCCAATATCTCCCTGGAGTTCGTTGATGTTAGTGAAAACAAGCAGCACTGAATTTGAGAGGAAGTGAGGTAAAATAAATTGTTCTTGCCCACACAGGCAGCAACCAGACAAGCTTCTGTACAAGGCAAACCATTTGGCATGGGTGAGGAGGTGGAAGACTCTGGGCAGAAAGCACGAGCAGGGCTGGCGCTTTCCTGTCCTGAGGGGAGAATTTCTGTTTCGCTGCTCTGCTTCTGGAGACTCGTGCTCTTCTGCCTGCAAGGCATCGCATCCTATTTGCACGGAATCAATTGGCTGCACGCACTGTGAGGGTCTTGAAAGAAACTTGTGGGAGTGGGACCAAACAGCTCCATGCTGAAATGGGAAATCTTTAATAAGGAAAATGAGCTTTTGGGAGTTGTAAAATTTAAGTTGATAAGTGAGAAGATAATTTCTTAAGCGGTATATAAGAACTAAGCCCATATACGACATCAGACCAGCAGTCCCACTACAGCGAGGTGTGATTTCAGATGGTGTCTGTGAATAGATGCTTGTTGAAAAGTGAGACAGTGAGGTACTGTTGTGCCCTGCCAACTGTGTTCAGTAGGGGACTTTCTGAGCTAGAGCTGTTTTGAGGGTAGGTCATTCTGCTTAATGGTTTTTGAAATATTTTTCTTGCATTAATGGACATGTTAGTTCTTTGAATCCACGTAAACTGGAGACGCTAACATTTCAGGGCTGTGGTCCCGAAGCCTGGTGGCACATTGTGTGAAGGTACCTTTTTTTTTGTATTGAACCTGGCATCTGATTGTTTCCAGTGTCACAATTTTATTTTTGTTTTATGACACAATAAAGAGTCATTCCTTGATTTTCTTTTCCTTAACAGTCAGGATTTCCTTAACAGTCATCTCTTTTATAGGCTAATTAATGTTCTTGTGGCAGCCTTGGATTGTCCTTGCCATACATCTTTGTTTTATTTTTAGCTCACTAATGTCTTTGCATACCTGAGTTAGTTATCGTTTAATAGACTCACCCTCAGATTAGCAAATTGGTTTTTGTGTTTGTTCAGTCCTTTTCCCAGAAACATTTTTTAAACAGATTTTCTTATCATTTCCTCCTTATTTTATTTTACAGTTGCAAGTATTTTTTCTTGTCTTAGCATGTGATGTGTCCATATTAATTTTTCATTCTTGTACTGGGCCTGGCTGCGATAGAGTTAATTTTCTTCATAGCTGCTCATATGGTGCTGTGTTTTAGATTTTCAACCAGAGCAGTGCAGATGACACAGTAATGTTTTAGCTATTGCTGAACAGCGCTTGCACAGGGTCAACGGTTTTTCTGTTTCTCACTCTGCCTGCCCCCAGTGAATAGATCTGAGGGCTGTGCAAGAGGTTGGAAGGGGATACCACCAGGCAGGTGACCCAAACTAACCAAAGAGATGATCCATGCCATGTAACGTCATTCTCAGCAGTAAGAAGGAGAAGGAAGAGGTTTGAGGGTGTTAGCCATCTTTTGCTTGGCAGCTGGCTGGGCATCAGTCTACCTGTGGGAGCTGGTGAGCAAATGTCTTTGCATCACTTGTTTAATTTTGTTTTCTTTCTTTCTTCTTCCACTTCTCCTTCACTTGTTAAATATTTTTTATCTTGACCCACAAATTTTCTTGCTTTTACTCCTCTTTTCCTCTTACCCTGTCCCATGAGCAAGTGCCTGTGTCGTGCTTAGCTACCTACCGGGGTTAAACCACAAAAAGTCTGTAGGCATTTTTTTGTTTAATAAAATGTGTTTGGCTCCACCTTCATGGGAAATAGAGTATGCCTATGTTCTGACTTTACAGATAGAGGTGTAAAAAGGGATGGATTAGACTTGCAAGAGCTTCACTGTCACTTCCATTAAAACAGAATAAAACATTATTTTTAACTATACAGATTTTTAAAAGGTGAAAAATTATTTGCTGCATCTGCTATAATATATGGTGATGGCTGAAAGCCTCTAATCAGAGCCAGTTATTAACATTTGAGTTTTTTATGTTAATTCATTGATTTTTTAGTAAGCTGTGATATTACTCAGATACAGCTTTGCAATATTGCATGTCTGCAGTTCACTGGAGATCATACTGCATCATCTCAGCTTTCTTCCTAACAGCTCTGGCACACACTGAAACAAAGGAGGTTCCTCCTGAACATCAGGAAACACTTTCCCTGTGGGAGTGTGTATTGGTTTTCCGTGGCAAGGTTTTGGTAGTGGAGGGGCTGCAGGGGTGGCTTCTGTGAGAAGATACCAGAAGTTTCTCTCATGTCCAATAGAGCCAATGCCAGCCGGCTCCAAGACAGACCCACTGCTGCCAAGGCTGAGCCTGTCAGTGATGGTGGTGGCGCCTCTGGGATGGCATAGTTAAGAAGGGGAAAAAACAGTAGCTGGAGGAGAGGAGTGAGAACATGTGAGTAAACTACTCTGCAGACATCAAGGTCAGCGGAGAAGGAGGGGAGGAAGTGTTCCAGGTGCCAGAGCAGAGATTCCCCTGCAGCCCGTGGTGCAGCCCATGGTGAGGCCGGCTGTGCTCCTGCAGCCCATGGAGGAGCAGAGATCCACCTGCAGCCCAGGGACGACCCCACACTGGGGCAAGTGGATGCTTGAAGGAGGCTGTGACCCCATGGAGAGTCCACACTAGAGCAGGTTCCTGGCAGAACCTGTGGAGAGGGGAGCCCACGTTGGAGCAGGTTTGCTGGCAGGGCCTGTGACCTTGCAGGGACCCATGCTGCAGTAGTCTGTTCCTGAAGGAGAGCACCCCATGGAAAGGACACATGCTGGAGCAGTTTGTGAAGAACTGCAGCCTGTGGGAAGGACACACATTGGAGAAGTTCATAAAGAACTGTCTCCCATGGGAGGGACCCCATGCTGGAGCAGAGGAAGAGTGTGAGAAGGAAGGAGCAGCAGAGACAACACATGGTGAACTGACTGCAACTCCCATTCCCTGTTCCCCTGCACTGCTTGGCAGAGGGAGGAGGCAGAGAAATCAGGAGTCAAGGGTCAGCCAGGGTCAGCCCACTACAGAATAAGCAAGCACTGGCACAGGTCGCCCAGGGAGGTTGTGGAGTCTCCATCCCTGGATATATTAAAAAACCATCTGGACACAGTCCTGGGCAGCCAGATCCAGGTCATCCTGCTTGGCCAGGTGCTTGGACCAGATCTCCTCCAAGGGTCCCCTCGATCCTCAGCCATTTGGTCATTCCGTGATTATTGTTTTTAACAGGCTGATGTTATGATGAAATATTACCTTAGATGCATCTGAGGAGCTGCTTTTACTATTAATAAAGATTTTACCAGACACTGCTGGTAATGTTGTAGACAAGAACTGTCTATCAATGAAAGAAAAGATCAATAGGGGTTAATTTTGTCAAAGAGCTTTAGAAAAATAATTTAATTTCTAAACTCAAAATGTAAGGTTGTTCAAATGAAGGATAGTTGTGGGAGAGGGACATGATTCCGTAAATACTTGCTTATTAAAGTATTCTGAAGCAACGTTAATCTGACCACTGATTGCAGGAAATGTGTTCAGGAGCCAGAGTGCATCTAAATGTCAAGTTTAGTGCATGTGCAGACAAATCTGTTCTACATGGATGGAAGTACTGACATAATTCTGGGAAAAGTTTTGAGACAACCTAAGAGGAAAGTTGGTGGGGAGATCTCTTTAATAGTAATTGTACTCATGGAGCAGTGTAAAAGAATAGATTTGTGACACCAGTGAGAAATTGACTCTAAAATGGGGCTATTTGTAATGGGAAAATATTTTTGCAATAATAGTTTTGGGTGATAAATTAATGGCTTTGCTTTAGACTTAAATTTAGACTAGAATCCATTACCTCTGTGATGCTTATACAACAGGAGTAAAACTGATCTGAAAAAGGTACAGAAGCTACTAGGATCTCACTTTTCAGTTACTGTAGTAAACAAGGAGTGTAGGAATCTCATCTGATACTGAAAAATGCAAGTGTAAAATTTACTTACTATTTTATTACCTCACATCTGAGTAGACCATGTGAGCTGCTCTTAATATCAATGCATACAGTTGATAGATATCTGCACATAGAGTATGTGAACCTCTTGGGGAAAAGTCAAAACCAATTTTAAAAGAGGCTATCGAGCTCTCAGTCATGCTTTCAGGCAGAGTGAGTTTTTACGGCTGAGACTGTCCAGCTGCTGTTACTGCCTTTCCGAGGTTGCTCTTGTCTGTCTGTAAGAGAACTGGCTCAGCTGGACATCAGTTCAGCTTCTCAGACACATTGTTTGCGTTGTTACACAGTGATGCAGCCAGAAGCCAGGAATGATTCGCACTCAGTGGCGATGGCTGTGAGCTGCAGTGGCACAGGAAAAGGTATGTGTTCTGGAGGTAACTGGAGAGATTGGCTAGAGGGAAGAATCACCTCAGCTGCATCGCCTAACTCTTCCTGGCAGTGTGAGTCAGAGCCATGGGCCATGCCTCCTGCCCTCCTTTCATAGTACGGGAAGGATACAGCTGCAGTTTTATGTTACAATAAGAAATGTTTTTGTATTTCCTCATAAATTCCTAATGGAAAGGAGACAAGGTTGTTTTCACAACACCTGAGCTGAACCTCTGCAGTCATCTGCTGTAATCCACTGTATCTGGTTTATCTGGCAATAAGTGAAAACTTCAGTGCGATAGTTGTTATATGCCAAGTTTTCTGAACAGCAAAACACATCGTTGTGGTGAACATGATGATACTGACATCCACACAAACTTGCTTTTTCAACCATGCATCTATTTAAAACTATTTCCCCATCTGAAATATGGAAAACAGTGTGATATCATGGAAGTATGAAGTCAGTACAACTTAATAGGATTTAAAAAATGAGAGGCTGGAAGAATACCTGGGTGACTTTTTACAACTAAATCAGTGACCTGTGATCAGGGCATTCTGCTGGAAACTTCTCCCTCAAGCCGTATTGCCTGTTGGCCCATAAAACCACATCTCTGCTTAAGGAGTAAGTATCTTAATTCCCTCTACCTTCCGAAGAAATTGTGTGCTTAAGTATCCCTTAGATTCTGTGCTTTACTTGTTCCTGCCTGGCATGGATTGTGTGCTCTCGCGCTCTCTATCACTGTGTTTTTATATAAAAATTAAAAGAATGAAAATGGTATTCCTGCATAAAATGTTTAATGCTGACAGTGTTTACCTGAAAGGATTATTGTATTGGAGAAGAACAAACGCAGCAGTTGCCTTTAGTTTATACACTTGTAATTGTAATAAACTTAGGAGTTGACCATGTCTCTGAGTCTGATTTTGAATGGGGATTAGGCAGAAGTTTCTCCAGCATACAGAGATCTGAAATGCTGTGTCCCTCAGTATGGAGTGTCAGGTTGGAAGCTGCCCAAAAACGTATCTACACATCAGTAAAATAGAAAAACCTCTGTATTTTTTTTAAGGCTTTTATCTTTGCACTTTTGTATTGGTATTAAAGATCTAAACTATATGTGTAACTCAAAAAAGAAAACCTGGAATGTAAAAGGCAGACAACGGTTTTGTTCTGTGTCTTGTGGAAATACTTCTGCTTTTACACCTTGGCTGGTGGCTTTGATAGTGATAAATGAAGCAGAATTGAATATAGTAGCTAATTTATTAGTTCATGTAGCAACAGGAAAACAAAACAAAACAAAACAAAACAAACAAACAAACAAAACCAGAAAACCCCCTTTTCCTTAACAGTACAGTTAAGCTGGTGTTACCCGAGGAGGCAGAAGGAGAAGGTGCATAGAGCTGAAAGGTGCAGGAACAGCACTGTGGGTTTCCTAACTTGAATGGCACTTCAGCTGTTTTGTCTGCACAGACCAAGCAATTTGATTACTTGAAAGGACGGAAGAGATGGTTAACTTGAAGACAGCTCTATGAGGTAGACCACTTTGGTTATCTTCTTTTGGTTTGACTCACGATAACACTGAAGGAGCGAATCCTGAGCACAGAGCATGTAGGCTGCAGTCAGAAGGCAAATGCTCTTCTGGGAGAGTTTTCTCAGTATTTGAATGCCCATGGGTATAAAGAATGAATTAACTATTTAAAAAAACAAAACAAAACAAAACAAAACAACCCAGGCTTTTAAAATCTTGCAGATTTGTAAAACATAATAGTTAAATTAATTCATTGGAAAATCCCGGGTTCTAAAGAGCAAGAGTTTCAAACTCAATTTTTAAAATATTTCTCTGTATATGGACAATTCAACAGATTGGTTGAAATAATCATATTAAGAGATTAGGTATGTACAAAACCTGATTTAATGAAGAATATGGAAACTTGAAATAATTTAATCTTGTGAATCTAATTGATTTTGTCACTGTGACACAAAAATGTCTTTGTACTTAAAAACCATACCTGCAATGTAAATCTTACTAAAATTATTGCATTGAAATGGTAGGCGTCCTCTAGTATATCTGAATAATTTATTTGCCAATGCCAAAAACAATTAGATGTTGAGTAAATGTTTTTGCTTGGGTTGTTTCATTTAAGTCTTATAACTGTGGGATACCTTGCTGTCACAAAGCTTACGGAAGCCCACTGACGTCATGGAAGTGAACGGCCTTGGGTCATCCCCCGGTGTTCATCCTAAGGCGGGGTGCAAGTCCTTGAGCTGAACCAGTGCGTTTTGCTTTATCGGCTGTCTGGAGAGCTGCTGGCTTGACAGTTGCAGCTGTTGATGCCTGGGTGCTGCATCCAGTGCGTGCCGTCCGTGAGGCACTAGACGGACGACTGCTCTGCTGGAGGGTGAGCTGATTTGACTGCTTTGTGCAAGTTAGTGAGGGACTGCTCTGTCAGCACAAACGTGGGTAGGTAACATGGGGCAGTAATCTCTGGATCTAGAAGAGGACATCCCTCTGTCTTCTGGGAAGTGTGCTTGGGAGGTGCAGGATCTGCCTGATGCAGCATGCTTCAAATTAGCATTGTAGGTGAATGTTTCAAAATGAATCTGGCAAAACCAGTGTTGGTGAGTTACCATATCAAACTTGTCACAGAGGCAGGTAATTGCTAGGTGGAGTTATACAGCCTGTGTTATGCGGGAGGTCAGATTAGATCATCACTGTTTCTTCTGGTTTTAAATTCTGTGACTCTAATGCAACCAGTTGTTCCATGCGATCACTGTCCGTACTTGTTTATCACCGACACACCCAAATCGGCTTGCATCCCTACGTGTCTCACGCTGTAACCGAGCTGTCTGTTTTCCAGGGCATGAAGAGTTTTCCATAGGTCACTGTGGTAAGCAGAATGGAACTTTAAAATATATATACTTGTGTGACATAGAGTTAATTCAGGGGGAGAGAGGGGAATTGAAAATTATGGAATTTTGTATTAGAAATTAAGATATTCTTAAACTAACTTAAGCTAAATTGGTAGAACCTGTTTTAAACTGAGGTAGCACTTCACTCAGGTTTAGAAACAGGAATAATAAAACCACACAATGCAGAATTGTGTGTTATGCAGAATAATGGTATTATTATGTATTGTGTATGTTATTATTATATATTATGTATATTATAACATATAACATGTTGTTATTATGTATTATTATGTTCTTAATGCAGAATTAAGGACAAAGTAGATGGGTCAGCTTGCAGTAAACTGCTCTTGCTTGAAAGTCTTTTGTATGATGTTGGCTGCGTTCAAATGCACCTTTAGTCCGTTTCCATCGTTGGGATTTCAGACTGTAAGTCAGGATTGACCAAAAGATTGGTTCAATCAGATATATTTAGTGTTCTTTAAAATAATGCCTTTTTGCAGTCCAGGTATGCATAAGCAGCCCTATACTTGTTCTGGTAAATGTTCGTCTTTCCCTTCATTTTTACCAGTGCTGGTTACAGGCGTGAATTTACCTGTGCATGCAATTTTAGGCCAAATCTGAAGGCGTGAGTAGCAAAAGTTTAACACTGTTTGCATGAGAATCACTGCGAGAGAGATAAAAGGCTAGGTTTTCAGACAGAGTTAGTATGCACTGAATATGTAAAAGCTGTTACATAAATGTACATACATAAAATACAAAACAAGAAACTAATTGTTGTAGAAGTTGATTTTTTTTTAGCTTACCAGTTAATTAATATAATAAAAAATTAATACGACAATTTTTAGTTCCACAGATTGAAATCTGTTGGTTGTATTGAACTGGTTAGTGTTACTGCAGTGCTGTCTGCCGTGTTTGTGAGATATAAAGCTCTCCTCTCCCTGTGTTCATTGCTTCCCGGAAATAATTGTTTTGCCAGGCACATCATTTTTGGAAGACGGGAAAGGAAGACATGATTTTCAAAGAAGGGCAAGACTGGGATGCATGTCAGAGCAGTGCTCCCATTTTAATAAGGTTTCAGCCAGCACTACTGTATGCATTTACTGCCCTGCCCCAAATTATCTGTCTGTTAGAATCCTTAGTTTTATTTTGAGCAGTTCGAATAGTAGAGTTGCTATGGGTAGAGTGATTGTCATGTAATATTAATTAGTTTGCTGGTAGATTCCCCTCCTTTCTTTGCAGAGTCTGGGGTAGGATTATAAGTTTGTTGAGTGTTTTCCTCAAACAAATACTGCATTTGAGATGGTATATAAATTTTACTCAACAAAGCTCATTAAAAAAAAAAAATGAGAAGTCTTATTTTTAATGGAAAAATGAATAAATAGTGCAGTCACTGTTATCTTTGACATGTTCCAAACATTTTTCAAATGTCTTTCCAACAGATGGTCTGCATAGTTCTTCTCTGGGATCAGCTATGGCCATTAAAACAGGGACCATAAATAGGTCAGATGAAGCTGCTAACTGTTCTAATGTGATTCAGGAGCACTAGGCACAACATGGGCTTTTGGTACAACAGTACATCTTTCTGATTATTGTCTGAGGAATATGTTGCAACCTATCCAAAGGAAATTTGTCTGTAGAGCTGTTACTTTCATTGTATTTTTCTCTGACACCCCATGCTGGTTTTGTTTATGTGGTTTGGCTGGATATTTGGTGTGGCTTGGCTGGATATGGATTTAATTTCTCTGGAACAAAAATTTTAAAAGTAATGATTAAAAAATCTTTTTAAAATCCAATTTGCTTTAGAAGAACAGGAAGAAGGTTTAAAGGCTGAAAGTAAAAAAGAACATTTGCTACAGAGGCTATTTTTGAGATTACCATTTCTGCAAGGTGCCCAGGGATTACTCTGGTATTACTATTTTACATATTTGTTAGGTGTAAACAGATGTACGTTGGATAAGTGGAGAGGTGGTTATAGACACTTAAAGCTTTTAGGGCTATTATTACTGTGTCGCAGTTCAGCCCTGATCGGGACCAGACTATGCAGTCTCTCTCTCACTCGCCCCCCACCCTCCGAGAGAATAGGGGGAGATGATATAAGGAAAAACGGCTCGAGGTTTGAGATAAGGACAGGGAGAAATCTTTAAGTTACCGTCACGGCAAAACAGACTCGACTTGGGGAAAAATACTCATTTATTTCTAAAACTAGCAGGATAATAAGACAGGGAACAAGATAACCTCCCCCCACCCCTCCCTCTTCCCGGGCTTAACATTATCTTTACTATCTTCCCCCAGGAGTGGCACAGGGGGGAAGAAGGAATGGGGGTCACGGTCAGTTCATCACGCGTTGTTTTACACCGCTACTTTGTTATCGGGGGAAGAACTCCTCGCATTCCTCCTCTGCTCCAGCGTGGGGTCCCTCCCACGGGCCACAGTCCTTCGTGAATCTGCTCCGGTGTGGGTCATGTCTTCCACTGGGTGCAGTCCGTCCAGAACGGCTGTCCCAGTGGGCTCTCCACAGGCCACAGCCTCCTTCAGGCATCCGCCTGCCCCGGCATGGGGTCCTCCCCGGGCTGCAGGTGAATCTCTGCCCCTCCGTGGACCTCCATGGGCTGCAGGGGGACAACCTGCTCCACCAAGGTCATCACCAGAGGCTGCAGGGGAATCTTGGCCAGGAGCCGCATTACCCCTCCCCCTCCTTCTGAACTGACCTTGGCGTCTGCAGCCGTTCCTCACAACAGGCTGGCAGACGCCTCTCAGGATCCTTTTTACATCGTGTTCACTTCTCATCTCCTCTCCACCTCTTGCAGCCGGGCCAGGCCGAGTTGGGCCCAGTCTGCTGCCCGGCGGGAGGCCAGAGGGTGAGGCCTGCAAGGCCCACAAGGCTCACACCTCCCCCTCTCTGCCCCAACTCAGCTGCTTCAGATCTTTTTTTTTTTCCTGTTTTCCCCTTCTTAAATATGTTATCACAGAGGCATTGTCATGGGACATTCTGCTGCCAATCGGCTTGGCCTTGGCCAGCAGCGGGTCTGCCCTAGGCCTGGCCGAGTCCACTGAACAAAGGGGAGCAACTTCTAGCAGTTTCCTACAGAAGCTACCACCTTAGGCCCCGTCTCACTAAACAAAACCACAACATACTGGTTGGCAGGATGCCTGTCTGTGTCTCACATGAAATATTTTTTAAATGTAAGTTCTTCAGGGGCTGGTCTGCTGTAACCTGCATGCTTCTGTGCTCATTGGCTTTGGCCATTTCATTGTACTACAGATGTGAAGTTTTTAAGATTTTCCTTCAGAAGTTCCTTCTGATAGCATAAAACTTGGTTGTTCCTGGTGGTATAAACCATTGTCAGAAGCACCTGTCTCTGGTCTGATTCTTTCAAAACTGTTCTATTAAAGTGTTTTGATGATGTCAATTTGCTGGCCAGAACCTTGTGCCAATTAATTAAGAATTTAATTTAAGAATTAAATGAGGATATCGGAGAAAGTTTTTAACTTTAGTTACTAGGAGGCAGTTTAAGCAGCTTTATTCAGCTAATTTCAGTTAGTTTGTTTATTTATAGCACAAAAGGGGAGAAAAAAAAACAGAAGGAAACTTTTGAGCACACAAGTGTCTAAAGCAAATAAATCCTGAGAAGCTGCACATCATCTAAACTGCCTTTTAAAATATCACAATTTGATGATGAACCCAGAGCAGCTTACGGAGGCATGCTGGTATCTGTTATGAAAAAGGGAATTGGAAGCAAAACTTGGCACTCATCACAAATGCACAGCTCAACGGTGCTACAGCACTTGGGGCGGGGGCAGAGTCTGAAACAGCTTTGGAACAGAGCAATTATATAGAAATTATGAAGAATGAATCGGAGATACCTGTGCACTTAATACTGGAATAGTAGGACAGCAGGACTCCATGGATAACATTGTATTTTCTTTTAAATCACGTAGTGGTAAAAGCTTGCAAGGCAGGACTGTTGTAGAATGTATACGGAGACAATGACTTGGAGAGATAAACGTAGACTGACTACCAGTGCCATTCATCTCGTGGGTGACGTTAAGAGCACCAAAAGCAGTCTGTCCAAGGAAGCTCCATTTCACCCAAGACATCTAACAGCCATTGTTTATGGAAGTATTGCCATATACTTAGGTTTTGTTTAAATATGTTGTTAATCTTGAAGTCATGAACAAGATTCCTTATCCTTTTGGATAAGAAATTGGCTGGATGGTCGCACTCAGAGAGTGGTGGTCAACGGTTCAATGTCCGGGTAGAGACCAGTGACGAGTGGCATTCCTCAGGGGTCCATATTGGGCCCAGCCCTGTTTAACATCTTTGTTGGAGACATGGACAGTGGGATAGAGTGCACCTTCAGCAAGCTCGTCGACTGCACCAAGCTGTGTGGTGCCATTGACACGCTGGAGGGAAGGGATGCCATCCAGAGGGACCTGGACAGGCTGAAGAGGTGGGCCCGTCCAAACCTCATGAAGTTCAATAAGGTCAAGTGCAAGGTCCTGCACCTGGGTCATGGCAATCCCAGGCACAAATACAGGCTGGGCAGAGAATGGATTGAGAGCAGCGCTGAGGAGAGGGACTTGGGAGTGATGGTAGATGAGAAGTTTAACATGAGCAGGCAATGCACCCTTGCGTCCCAGAAGGCCAGCCGCATCCAGGGCTGCATCAAGAGGAGCATGGCCAGCAGGTCGAGGGAGGTGATTCTGCCCCTCTACTCTGCCCTGGTGAGACCCCACCTGGAGTACTGTGTCCAGTTCTGGAGCTCCCAACATGAGAAGGACGTGGACCTGTTGGAGAAGGTCCAGAGGAGGGCCACAGAGATGATCAGAGTGCTGGAGCACCTCTCCTATGAGCACAGGCTGAAAGAGTTGGGGCTGTTCAGCCTAGAGAAGAGGAGGCTCTGGGGAGACCTTATAGTGGCCTTCCAGTACCTAAAGGAAAGGGAAAGGGAAAGACAGGGAGAAGGTCTTCAGCAGGGCCTGTTGTGATAGGACGAGGGGTAATGGTTTTAAAATAGAGGGAGGTAGATTCAGATTAGATATTAGGAAAAAAAAATGTTTACAATGAGGGTGGTGGAACGCTGGAACAGGTTGCCCAGAGAGGTGGTGGAAGCCCCATCCCTGGAAACATCCAGCCCCGGCAGGTTGGACGGGGCTCTGAGCAACCTGATCTGTTTGGAGATGTCCCTGCTCCTTGCAGGTCCCTTCCAACCCAAACCATTCTATGATTCTGAAATTTACTTCTCTTTCCAGTATTCAATCAAATTTCCAAATTACTGCTTATAACAGGAGCATGTATCTATACAAAAATATTTGTGTATTCCAGTCTTTAACTCTGTATGTGCAGGTGTATGTATTTAGGGAATTCAATTGTCATTAAAATAGCTCAAAATTGAAATTTGTCATTCATATTCAGACCAAACTTGTGGTTAAATTTATCGTCTATCTACATAGTGCCAATTAATACAGATTTTTTTTTGTGATGATTTGTGCAAGAGATGGGCATTCTCTTGCAAATTATTGACTCTTTTAGAGTGGCTTCCTTCCGTAAGAAAGCACTTTGTAATGCTTTCATACTAAACCATGGGGAAAGAGACAAAAATATTAGTTTGACCTGTAGTTAGTTGCCTTTCTAGACAAGGCTTGCAAGCAGCAGTGACAAATAACGTGCATTTTCAGATATAAAGCATCATCATATGCAGGTAGTGACATGACAGTTTACATTGCGACATACTGAAGCTGGCTGTGTTGTTAGGGTCTGCAACCCAGAACTTTGTTTGGAATGGATTTTAGCTTGGTGACATTCGTAAGCTCAGTACTGACAATGATACGTGTTCATTTTATTGGTCTTCTGCTGAGCTTTAGGGTTCACATATATCTTGTATATGTCATATTTTCATGGTTTCTTATTTTTTCATTAATGATGATGGCAACTGTAGATTTAGGTTTAAGAACTCAAATACTTCACAGAAAACAAGAATATCGCCCTGTTTGCCTTTGCACTTCTTGCGGTACGTTCTGGATGCCCCTTGAATGGCTAAAATTGTGTGTTTTAATTTGCACTATTAAATAATGTAGTACTGTTTTGTCAAAGTGACATTTAGCACTGCAAAAACAGATGAATATGTCTTTAGATCGAAATAATAGTTTCCCTTTCTCCTCTGTTTCTAGCCTGTGACTTCTTACCTTACATTGAACTGTAGAACATTTAGTCCTCTGTTGTATATGCATGTTTATTATCGTATATTTGTTATTTGAAAATTTACTACAAATATAAGCACCTGAAAATAAATCTTTTGCCAGTCTGGTAATGTGATATGCAAAGAAAATGCTCTCCAGCCGCCAGATAAGGTCTGCAAAGTACCATTGAGATGTAAAGTAATCTGTGGTTTGAGTCATCCTGAAAGCTCTTATTGATATGAAATGAGTCTCGATGGAGAAGTCCTGCTACCACATGTTCAGCTTACACCGATCAAGAGCAGGGGGATCGAGTCAGGGAGAAGACTGAAGCTGAGATATTTCCTATGCTGCTGAGGCTGAGAGTGTGAAAGAAGCTAATGCTTCATTAAGCTGCACTGATTAAAAAAATTGCAGAGTTTGTTAGACGTACGATGCTCTGTTTACTGCTAATGGGACAAGTAAGCAGTTTATTAAGATAAAGGCAGTGTTCTTCAGAGGCAGATGTGAAAAGCTTTGTTTGTTGTGTATGTGGGGTTTTTTTAAAGTGCAGTTTGCTGCTTTGCCATCCAAAAAAAAAAAAAAAAAAAAAAAAAAAAATTGGCCGCTCTGTAACACAGCATTGTCGGAGAAACAACTGGAATGCAGAAATGCCTTTGAACTCAGGATGGATTTGTTTTTGCTTCCCAGGCAGTCAGCATCAGTGTTTTTAACAAAAGGGAGGAGGCTGATTACCACAAGATTTCCTGTTCATATGGATAAGGAGCTTTCGTAGAGAAACAGGAAAACAGAAATTCTCACAAATAATCAGTGTTCTGCTGCGTTTTGTGACATTCTGTACCAAGTGTAAATGAAGCAGAAATAAGCATCTGCGGCATACGGAGGGCTGTGCAGCAGGTACTGAGAGAAAACGGCCAGAACCGCCGAATTATGCCAAGTGCCTCTCCATTATTGTCCTTAACGCGCTTGAAGGTGCTTGGTGAGAGACGTGTCGGTGGGTGTCCGTGCTGGTCCCGCCGGGGGATGCAGGACGGCCTGAGGTCTGCAGATGAAGGAGGAGGAGGGGGTAGAGTGGGAGGAGGTCTTCCTTCTCTTTGAGGAAGGCAACTTGAGTGCCGGGTGGGGGGAGCAGGGCACTTACTCAGGGTGCACTTGGAGGACCAGTTGCTGGGCTGGCCCCTCCTCTCTCCCGGGACGTTTAGCGCTCGCCCCTTCCTCTCTCTCCCAAGCAGGCTCCGAGATAGGCGCACAGGCTCCGCAAACAGCAAGGCTTTCCGGAGGAAGCACGCAGCTGCTCAGACAGCTCCCGGCTGCGCGCAGTATTTTGCCTGGGGAGGATTTTCGGGGCGAGCAGTCCCTCCTCCCGCTCCCCTCCCCTCCTCTTCCCCTCCCCCCAGGCGTGGGGAGGGGGCGGCCGGACACCCGTGGGCAGGG
Organism: Chlamydotis macqueenii; assembly: GCF_036417535.1. Taxonomy (NCBI): domain Eukaryota; kingdom Metazoa; phylum Chordata; class Aves; order Otidiformes; family Otididae; genus Chlamydotis; species Chlamydotis macqueenii. The sequence goes on along the minus strand of NC_141593.1, from coordinate 60,737,774 downwards.
GCACTCCTCGGCCTGAAGAAACGCTCTGCGCGTCCAGGGTGAGTTTATTGTTTTTCTTCTAAAAGCCGGACGGAGCGGTCGTTGTCTCCTGCCGCAGCTCTGTGGACGCGAGGGCAGAAGGCTGAGGCATCTTTATTTCCACCAGTTTGTGTCCCGCGCCAGTGTCCCCCGCTCCCTTGCCATTTGTGTTTTGGCGAGGAGTCGTGTGCCGGGACAGCCCGAACAGCGGCCCCGCGTCCCGGCAGCGGTGCTGAGCCTGAGAGACGCAGGTAAGGCAGCAGGAGAACAGGTGGCCGGACGCGGTTTTTATTCTCTCCCACCCCGCCTTGCCATTTTCTGCAACGAGAGCTTTTTTTCCCCTCTGCTTTATAACGGACAGGTACCCGGGGGGACCGCGGACAGGTGCGAGCAAAACATAACTTTAAAAAAAAATCTTCGTTTTCACATAAGTGTGTTGGGCTTTGGATAGTAAAGTTCCCGTTCTGCGTGTTTAACCTCTGCGTGATCTTACCTGGGAGGAGCAGCGGCTTAAGGCATAACTCTGGGTTTTTTTCTGCGCTGTGAGTGCCTTTATGCTTATATGAACATGCGAGTATTTACCTCATTGCGTATCTCAGAAAGGACTTGGAGCAGGCTTATAAGCTCCCTGTCTCAGTTGTGCGCAGAGATTGCTGGCCTGTATTTCGGAGGTGGGTGTAGGTTAGACGCAGAGGCGGTGCTGGTGATGCTGGGTGGTGATTAAGCGGCCTGGGTGTAAAGATTTCAGATGTGAGATACTGGGAATGGGAGCTCCAGCAAGAGAACAGAAGGAGACTACATATTGGACCTACAGGTGAGATGAATTATGTGACTGAGGTGACCATTGAAACTTCAAAAATTAGAACGAATTAAAAATTGGAATGGTTAAATCAGTGAAGGATCTAGAGACTTACAGGGAAAATTTGTACTCTTAAAAAATAAACCAAACCAAACCTTATGTCATAGTAAACCTGTAATTTCCTTTGATCTGAACACTTCTCCATACCTTTTAATTACCTCCATCTCCGCAACTAATACAGGAGAAACAATTAACAAGCTTGTTTTATATAAAATATTCAGAAATTTTTGCAGCAGTTATGTAGTGGAAATAAGTACAGCATAATGAAGTCCTTAACTAAAAATGTCTTTTTTTAAAAGTATTTAACAAATTTTACCTGCACCTGTGTTAAAGTACAGCATTTTAAAATGGCTTTTTACCAAATTTTACCTGGGTATAAAGAATTTATACCATTATATTTTGATTGGCATTGGACTTGCATTGGAACTGGAAACATGACAGACGTCAGCTGCAAGAAAAGACCTGTTTTCAGTTTTTAATTCACATCAGTAAATTCATTCTAGTGTCAGATACACGTTGGTTGTAAATGATGTTTTAACGTGAACCTGCCTGGCAGTACAGAAGAGCTAGAGACAAATAAAAAATACGAGACAATACTTAATTACAGTAATCATTAGCATTTAGACCACACATCTGAATACACTGTATTTGAGGGCAACTTAATTTCAGTGCATTCTAATCTAGAGTGTAAGCTCTTTTGGACCAGAATACATAGGTGTTTTCTGTGTGTGGCAGGGCCTACACAAAATGATCTGTTGCAACAGATAATGGCAATAAAGTTTTTTGATAAAAAGCATACAATTTTTTTTTTCAATAAGCATTTCCCCTTTAATCTCAGCCACTGTATAGCAGCTATTGTTACAGGCTTAACCTGCTTCCACATCATGGCATACATTCAGTTCTTCTACTAGAAGACAAAGCATACCTCACCAGTCAGCTCTTATGCGTGCTCGTACAGGTAAGCTCCGACAGCCTGGGGCTTTAATGCATTTGCTTTATTTTCATCTTATGAGAAAGGGCGCAAATGGCAGTGGTGAAGACTCCTAGAACCCTCTCGAATTTAGTGCTGCTGTGACAGCCACAGAGCTCATGAGAACTGGAGCAGGTGTAGGAAGGGGAGGAATTGTGCACGATTTGCTCAAACAAGAAAAGTTCTTGCTACGAAGTCCACAGTAAAGAAAACAGAAAAGGGCAGTCCATTTCATTCTTTCCTTCTAAACCTCCGTTTTCCTCTGAGTTGGCCAGCACTTCTGAAGAATCCTGCGAACACTAGCTCTGCTTTGTTAAATAGTTGTTACTTGCCTTGGGAGGCTGAGACAAGGCAGAAAGGATTTGTGGTACAGGATCCTCTTTTCCATTTACTTCCCTGTGGCTTAACTACTTTCCTGTTGTTGAGGAAGTTGGGAGGGAGCTGTGTTCCAAAACGTGCTCTTGGGAATCCAAAAAATCTTTTTTTTCCAAAGATATTCATGCTTTTTTTTTTCCCCCCTCCCCTTCCAGGCTGGTTCTCAAGTCTGAAGGCTTTTTAGCAGTCCCAGTAAGAGAAAGATGTACAGCAGCCTTCCCTTTTGCTGTACGTTTCTTTGGCATCATCTAAGTAACATGGCAAACAATTCTTGCTTTTTTTTTTTGCCTAGCTTACTGCTTTGTGGTTGCAGGCTTTTCAAAGTGTGTGACCTTGTTTGTTTTCTTTTTTCCACTTCCTTTTGGTTGTCCTTGGGCTGGTTTACATTAGCATTGTATCCATCCTATATGAATCAGTGTACACCAAAACCTCACACCTAGAGAGGAAGCCACCACCTGTTGTTTTTGCTATGTTCCTTTTCCTCCTGTTAAAGGAGAGTCTTTCCAAACTTTGAGAATGAGAGGTATGATGGAATCAGTGCCCTTTACTGCTCTGGACTTAAAGAAGTCGCCTTCACCGTTTACCACTCTGTTATTAAGTCAGTTCTCCACCTTGCGTCAGCAGCATCAAAAGTTCAAATGCATTATTCACTTCCTTCATTGCTATCACAAGGGCAGCTGTTGCATAGACAGGACTCAGATGTTTTTATTTTTACCAGTACATTGCCTAATCCTGCTCAATATTAGAAGATGATGTGGTACAGATTAGCTCAGCCCAAATATAGTAAAGAATAAGGAATCATTGTAAACTTGCGTGCAGAGTATTTCAGTAACTACGCAAATTTTACTGTCCCTGTTTCCTCTGAAATGCAGGATTTTGATCAGTGCTAAAGAGAACACCTCAGATAGGTGGCTTTTCCAATCCAGTGTGGTAAATCCTCTATTTTCAGCCAAAATATGCACATTATTGTTGCTTTTAGAGACCTCCCTTCCTGTCCCTTTGTCATTGTGTAACACTATAGCAAAGTGAACAGCGAGACCTAGTCTGTGTGGTCTAAATGTTCAGCCACATCCATGAGCCTTCTGCATTCTTCCTCTTCCTTGTTTGAGTTCATTGCATGCTATACGTGTCCCAGTGTCACTGGGACACTTGTCTGTGCCTGGAGAGGCAGGAGTGCACATCTCAACACTCTTGCTTGCTCACATGCTGTCTCTGACTGTCTTCTATTATCACTCCCAGCCCAGTTTTTCACGCAGTCTGTCACTCAGAGAGGGGATAAATTTCGCCTTGCTATGGGCAGGATGCTTTGGGAGGCATAAGCAAGCATCTAGAAGCCGAGATCACCGCCCGGAAGCAGACTTGCTTGTTCCTCCCTAGGGTTGCCATTCTACTTTTCAGAATTTGGTTACACTGTGTTTATTTTTACACCATTAATTTTCAGATTTCAGTTTGGGGAAATCTGTCACAGTCTGGCTTACCTGACAGCTTTTTTTCCTCCTCTGGGGGATGGCTTCAGTAATTCAAGAAACAGGCAAAAGTGAGCCTTTCCCCATGAAACTCTGTAAACACCTCAATAAAATACCTGTGAAGACAGAGTAAAAAAATTCACCACAGAGACAGCAGAGATGTTTTGAGGGGTGGTACAGGCTAGGATGTGAAGACAATAGCATTTTTCTATGGCGTTTTAGGTATTCTGAGGGAATTATGGAAACGGTCAAGATGCCCAAAGCACAGAGCAAGTCTTGAAGGCACTGTAGAGGAAGAAATTACAAGCTTCAGGAAGAATCTTGCTGTGGAACAAGCATAGTTAGCCTTTCTATTTTGCTGATGAGTGTTGCCGAAAAGATGGTCCAAGCTTTCCCGCTCCAAGGGAATTGGCAGTCAGGCAGGGAGAGAGGTCATTGATACATTTCTTAGTGCTGTGGGCAGAAGGCACAAGTAGGCAGTATGGTGTGTGACTGACTCCGAATATGATGCAGGTAGGAAATAGCAGCATAGATCTGTTGGAGTGTATGATGGTGCAGGAACATGGTGAAGAGTGGTGATAACAAGGAACTCGGCTTAACCTGTGACCCCTTGAGTTTCCTAGTGACTCATGAGGGATGGTCATGAGGACTGAGAAAACAGGTGTTTCTTTGAAGTATCTCAGATGAGAGAGTCTGCTTCTGTTCTGGAGAAGCGTTTCAAAAGGAGAAAGAGATGCCATTCTCTGACAACAGAGGCAGCATTTGTCCCTTTGATCTTTATGCTGGGACTGGTTTCACTGTTGCAGGCTCGTTCCATGCTCTTGACTAGGAACCAAGGTTCGTGGTCATAGAATCTCCTGGGCTTGCTTCCTAAGCAGAGTGTGCTTGGCTTCCTCTATGATTTGACAGTTAGCTTTGCTATAATTTTTGTCCATTTTTTTCTTCCATTAGAGCTTCCATAAAAAACAGAGGTTTAATTAGTAAAGAACCTAGAAGAAGTTTTATGGCCATGGCTTTTTGTCAGTTTTTGCTCCAAAGAAGGAATGTTTTTGGATGTGGTAAAAACTCATTTCAGATGAGTTTTGAATAACTGCAGTGCACATGACTCCTATGTGCTATACTCGTAAGTCATTTTATGTTCTGGCCATTATGGAATAAGGAACAGATTGGTATTTGATGATTTTCCAAGTTGCTTCTCTTTGAAATGAGTTGTGCATTAGTCAGACCTGCAGAGGCAAACCTCATTCTCGTTGAGTTGGATTACAGCCAGCATGAAGGGAGCAAAGTCAGAATCACTCATTTGGAAGTGAACTCCCTCATTTTTTAAAAGCTATTTTTAGGCGATTGTTGAAGTTTCCTCCTCTGGCACAGAGTGGGTTTTTTCTGTGTTTCAGTGAGTTATATAACGTCTCACTTAGGTTTTGCAAAGTTCATTTTAACAGGCCAGATTAGCTCGTCTTTTCAGCTCTCAAATTGAGGTAGATTTTCAAAGAATACTGCTAGACTTAGTAAATTCCTGCTTCTATGTAGTCATTTGCCCTCTTTGTCATTGTTGTTGTGATCACATGCTGAAATGAAGTTAGTCTTTGGAGTGCATTTGGGAGAAGGGAGAGGATCAAGGCACTGTAAGTCATAGGGAGCCTCTCTCCTGGGGACACACTGGGTTGCTCGGTGCTGCGGTGCACTGCGGTGGGTTGACTCTCTCTGGCAGCTGAGCCACCAGCCAGCCGCTCACTCACTGGCCCGCAGTGGGATGGGGGAGAGAGTCAGAAGCATGGGCGTTCTGAGGGTGTCTTCTGTGGTGAGCCAGAAGTAATGCCAACCAAAAGCAAGATTAGAAGAATGCCAATCAAAACTATACGAGGCTGTCTTCTTACTGGATTTACGTACTTTCCTGCAGTGTTGCTCGTTTATGACAACTATGACTCTTCCTAAGAATTCAGGCACAATTTTTTATTCTTAGCAGAGATATATTTTAAGAGAAGCTACTAGCTTATGCACAAGAGGTAGTAGTAGAGATCTATTGGTATAAGTCTAGTTGTACTGGTAAGTTTTCTTTGTTCTAAATTTAAGTTATAATTTTTCAAGGCTTTTAGGGAAAGAATAATTCTATACCTTCATTTTTTCTTGGGCTTTTTTTCCTTTCTTTTTTTTTTGTTTTTAGATATACTTTAATGTTCTAAAGACAAGATTAAGAGGGCTAAATCATAGAATCATAGAATGGTTAGGGTTGGAAGGGACCTTCAAAGGTCATCTAGTCCAACCCCCCTGCAAGGAGCAGGGACATCCCTGGCTAGGTCAGGTTGCTCAGAGCCTCATCCAGCCTGGCCTTGAACATTTCCAGAGATGGGGCTTCCACCACCTCTCTGGACAACCTGTTCCAGTGTTCTATAACTCACATCGTAAAAAATTTTTTCCTAATTTCTAATCTAAATCTACCCCCCTCTATTTTAAAACTATTACCTCTCGTCCTATCGCAACAGGCCCTACTAAACAGCCTTTCCCCATCTTTCTTGTAGACCCCCTTGAGGTACTGGAAGACCGCTATCAGGTCTCCCCGGAGCCTCCTCTTCTGCAGGCTGAACAGCCCCAACTCTCTCAGCCTGTCCTCATAAGAGAGGTGCTCCAGCCCTTTTATCATCTTCGTGGCCCTCCTCTGGACCTTCTCCAACTGGTCCATGTCCTTCTTGTGCTGGGGTCTCCAGAACTGGACACAGTACTCCAGGTGGGGTCTCACCAGGGCAGAGTAGAGGGGGAGAATCACCTCCCTTGACCTGCTGGCCACACTCCTCTTGATGCAGCCCAAGATGCGGTTGGCCTTCTAGGCTGCAAGGACGCATTGCCTGCTCATGTTAAGCTTCTCATCCACCATCACTCCCAAGTCCTTCTCCTCAGGGCTGCTCTCAATCCATTCCCCGCCCAGCCTGTATTTGTGCCTGGGATTGCCACGACGCAGGTGCAGGACCTTGCACTTGGCCTGGTTGAACTTCATGAGGTTTGGACGGGCCCACCTCTTCAGCCTGTCAAGGTCCTTCTGGATGGCATCCCTCCCTTCCAGCGTGTCGATGGCACCACACAACTTGGTGTCACCGGCAAACTTGCTGAAGGTGCACTCTATCCCACTGTCCATGTCACCAACAAAGATGTTGAACAGGGCCGGGCCCAACACGGACCCCTGAGGGACGCCACTGGTGACCGGTCTCCACATGGACATTGAGCCATTGACCACCACTCTCTGAGTGCGGCCATCCAGCCAACTCCTTATCCACCGAGTGATCCGTCCATCAAACCCATGTCTCTCTATTTTAGAGAGAAGGATGTCGTGTGGGACAGTGTCAAAAGCTTTGCACAGGTCCAGGTAGATGATGTCAGTTGCTTGTCCCTTGTCCACCGATGCCATCACCCCATCATAGAAGGCCACCAAATTGGTCAGGCATGATCTGCCCTTGGTGAAGCCATGTTGGCTGTCACCAACCACCTTCTTGCTCTCCATGTGCCTTAGCATGGTTTCCAGGAGAATCTGCTCCATGACCTTGCCAGGCACAGAGGTGAGGCTGACCGGCCTGTAGTTACCTGGGTCTTCCTTATTCCCCTTTTTAAAAATTGGGGTTATGTTCCCTCTCTTCCAGTCATCGGGGACCTCACCAGACAGCCACGACTTCTCAAATACGATAGCCAGTAGCTTGGCAACTTCATCCGCCAGTTCCCTCAGGACCCGCGGATGGATCTCATCAGGTTCCATGGACTTGTGCACCTTCAGGTTCCTTAGATGATCCCGAACCTGCTCTTCGAGTACAATGGGCAGTTCTTCATTCTCTCAGTCCCTGCTTGCACCTTCTACGGCTTGGGCGGTGGGACAGGAACTCTTGTCGGTGAAGACTGAGGCAAAAAAGTCATTGAGAACCTCAGCCTTCTCCATGTCCTGGGTAACCAGGACACCAGTTCCCTTCTGGAGGGGGCCTACATTTACCCTGGACTTTCTTTTGTCCCCTACGTACCTATAAAAGCTCTTCCTGCTACATTTTATATCCCTGGCCAGATTCAGTTCTGCCAGGGCTTTGGCCTTCCTTACCTTATCCCTGGCCACTCGCGCAGCCTCTTTGTAGTCCTCCCAGGCTACCTGTCCCCACTTCCACCCTCTATAGGCTTCCTTTTTCACTTTCAGTTGGTCCAGGAGCTCCTTGCTCATTCACGCCGGCCTCCTGGCCTTTTTGCCCGACTTGTTTTTCATCGGGATGCACCTCTGCTGAGCTTGGAGGAGGTGCTCCTTGAATATGGACCAACTTTCCTGGGCCCCTCTTCCCTCCAGGGCCGCCTCCCATGGCACTTGGCCCATCAGGTCCCTGAAGAGGCCGAAGTCCGCCTTCCTGAAATCTAGGGCAGAGAGCTTGTCATCTATTTTCCTTGCTGCCCCGTGGATCTTGAACTCCACCATGTCATGGTCGCTGCAGCCAAGGCTGTCCTTTAGTTTCACATCCCCCACCAGTCCCTCCCTGTTGGTGAGCACAAGGTCGAGCATGGCACCCCTCCTTGTCGGCTCCTCTATCGCCTGCAGGAGGAAGTTCTTGTCCACGCATTCCAGGAACCTCCTGGACTGCCTGTGCCCTGCCGTGTTGTCTCTCCAACAGATGTCAGGGTGGTTGAAGTCCCCCATGAGGACCAGGGCCTGTGACCGTGAGGCTGCTCCTGTCTGCCTATAGAGCACTTCGTCTGCTCTATCCTCCTGGCCAGGCGGCCTGTAACAGACCCCTACCGTGACGTCCCCTGTCCATCCCCATCCTCTAATCTTGACCCATAAGCTCTCTGTCAGCTCCTCCTCCATCCCCAGGCGGAGCTCCACACACTCCAGCCGGTTGCTGACGTAGAGAGCGACACCCCCTCCTCGTCTCCCCTTCCTGTCTTTTCTAAAAAGCCTATACCCCTCCATGTTGACGCTCCAGTCCTGTGTGTCATCCCACCACGTCTCCGTGATGCCAATGAGGTCGTAGCCCTGCCCGTGTGCAAGCATCTCCAGCTCTTCCTGTTTATTCCCCATGCTGCGTGCATTGGTATAGAGACACTTCAGCTGGGCCCCCGACAAAGCCGACTTGCTGGCTGGAGCGACAGGGCTGCTATTGCACCGCAGTTTAGGTTTATTTGCACTTATCTGTGATCCCTCCTCAGCTTCTGGACCCTCGGTGCTGGCACTGGCGCCATGCTGACAGCAGTGGGCTGAACTGTGCTCCCCCTCCCCCAGCAACACTAGTTTAAAGCCCTCCGGCTTTGCAGGGACAGTTTTTAAAGGTATCGTAGAACGCTAGCTGTGGCAAAGGACTTGGAGATTATTTGCTCGGCTGTTGCAGTTAGTGTAGGATTTCTCTCTATTCTGTTCCTAACACTAGTGCTCAGTGTACTGTGTGTATATCTTTGTCTGCTACTATTGTGTGGTGTTTCAGAACCTTTTCCAGCTCCTCACGATGTTTTACATAATGGAAGCTGAAAAATGTCTCTTGGGAGATTGTTTGAATTCAACAAAATCATATAGTTATATAAAAAAAAAATCATATACATCCCTTTCTTATTCTTCCCGAAATAAATTGTTGTGGGCCAAACTGCATTTCCTCATACTCTGGAATTAGCTGCAAATGTTCCTTATCATTTACCCAGATTATGCATCTCAGCTTCACCTGCCTCACAGATGTACAACTCCATTGTGATGATGATAGCAGTTGAAAGTAGGTAGATGGTCACACAAAGCAATCAGGTCAGTGGCTTTAAGCTTCTTATTTCCCTCAGTACACCAGTCATTGCTTGATATTCAGTTTCTCAGGACTGAATGGATTATTCTAGATGGCTTCTTACCTGAGCTGCTCAGGCAAGAGCTGTCATCTTCTTGACTCCCGAACAAGACCCCTTTCATAAAGATGCGGTTCTTTCTCCTGCTGCTTTTCTTTTCCGTCTGTGCCTCCTTCAGGGCCCTCCTACCTGTTAACTCGCTCTTAGTGTAATATGCCCTTGTCTTATGTTGTCTGGCTTTCTTTCAAATTCACTCTAATTTCCAAAGCATCTTTGTGGTCTTTTGTATTGTTTCTCAGTTTTCACTGCTGTTTCCAGCATCACCCCGTTTACTCACATTTGCAGATGTCATTAGTTCATTTTTGGTTCCTTTTATAGGTATTGAAGAAGTTAGATGAGATGGGACTTGCCAGTTAGTACTTCTGTACCTTGTTTGCTTACTGTGTTGTGGCATTGTTTATGTCCAAATATAAGTTAATTAAATTTGAAATTAAGTGTTCCTGAGACACTGGAAGTATCTATTTAAATTGAATGTATTCTGTGCCATCTAGGGCTTTTTTGTTTCGGTATTTGATAGGGGTTCTTTTTTTCCGGGTTTTTTTTTTTTTTTAATAAAGTAGTGGTGGCAGAATGAAGTGAAGCCACTTCCTGCTTTAGCCTTGTTGCGTTTCCATGAGGGTACTTGGGAAGACTTTTTCATTATTACTTCAATTTTTTTTTTTGTTTTGTTTTGCCTCTTAGCAGCTAGGCATTATTGGTGAGGCAGTTTAGCTAACAAATAAAAGCCGTTGTGTTTTTAAATCCATTGCACCTTGTACTCTAGATCTGTTATTTTTTACACCCATTATGGCTATGGGTCCAGTCTGGGGCCTGCCAGTACAATAAAGATGAGTCAGTCCAGTGGAGGGCAACCAAGATGATCAGGTGCTGGAGCATTTGCTGTGGGAGGAGAGGCTGAGGGATCTGGGCTTGTTCAGTGTGAAAAAAGGATGGCTTCAGGTTGGTATAACAGAAGCTGCCTGTGCCTGCAGGGTGGTTATTGTGGAGAGGGGGTCAGGCTTTTTGCTGAGGTGCACAGGTGCATAGACACTATGCATAAATTGAAATGGTAGTTAGCTGGATATATGGGAAAAAATTTCATGGTGAGGATGGTCAGGCAAGGGAACTGGTTACTGAGAGAGGCTGTGCAGTCTCCATCCGTGGAGATTTTCAAGACTCAACTGTACAAAAAGTTGTGAGCAACCTTGACTCCGCTGTGAGCAGGAGGTCGGGTTAGAGAGTGACCACCCAATGTGAATCATTCTGCAGCTCTGTACTGTTCATCAGCCTTGCACCACTGCTGATCTTTCAGACTGTTCACGTCCCAGGGTTTGCTTCCCTGTTTGAACAACGGTGAGTACATTGCATTAGCTCTGTTTTCATAGGCCTTTTAAAATCCAGGCTGCATTTCCAAACATACCTCTCCTGTATACTGACAGATGTATTTTTGTCTACTCATAGGTGTTTTGTAAAGAACTAATTTGGTCATCTTTTAAAATGAGGGCAAGAACTCTGTTTGTCAGCTGGTCCTGTATTTCCATGATGTCTGACAGCAGAGCACATTAGTATGATTAATTTATAATAGAAAACAGGGCGTTGTGAAAGGACTGCAGGGCTTCCATGAAATGTGAACAAGTTGGAGCTAACATAAGCTATATCTATTATTTCAATTCCCATGTGAGGTCCTGCTTTCTTAACTATAAATGATGTACAGCCTCTTTTACATACTCTGTTCTGGATGCTAGTGCTCAGTGTAGCTTGTGTATATCTTTTTAGTTTACTTTCTCCTCTGCTTTACAGCTGCTGCATTAAAATATTTTAAGGTATAGGATGATGATCTGTAAAGTCTTTTTTATTTGTTTCTGATAGAGGGGGCCTGTGTAAGCTTTTCTTGTTTCTCTGTTCAGCACAGACAGATTGAAATAGCCTGACTTTAATACCTACTACACGATTTCCAGAAAAAGTGTTACCAAATTTTAATGTCTACAATGGAAAAAAAAATCTTATTTGCATATTCATTGTAGTATAACAATAAAAGCTTTTCTTTCATTCCCTCCATGTTTTTGCTTCAGACAGATAAAATCACTGGTGCATTTGTGGTTTTATGTGAATGAGGTGTCCCTTCTCAATTACTATTTCAAAACAAGCTTGATAATTTCCATTGTCCTAATCTAAAAAATCCCTTATTTGTCACCAAAAACTTGGCAATGTCACCTTATTTTTATTTTCTTTTTTTTTTTTTAAAAATAGAGTATTGATTTTATGGTTTTATTAGTTTCTAAGAACTAAGCGTTTTTCTATCAGTACTGTAGGGTATTATTCATGGACAGTAGAATAGGATGGTAAGCAATGTTAACACTATGTTGTGCCTGCCAAAATAAATACATAAAATTAGTTGGAAGCCAGGATGGTTGAATTAGATCACTGGTCTGAGAAATGAAACACCTGGCTTCGAGTGCCAGGTCTACCATGTCTGATGTTTGCAAAAGAAAAGCAATCTCATTTATTCCTGTCTACGAAGAGAAATATAATTACCCACTTCTGTAAAGTGTTTATGTGGTACTTCTCACTCAAAGATTTTTAAATACTATTAATTTTACTTTCTGACTCAGCTTAAGAAATTTCAGGATCCTTAACCCATGGCACATGGTGTTTGCAGGCTTTAATTCCGAAGAGTTGACTGTAATAGTCCTCCCAACTCTTATCTCTAAATGTGATACAAGAGTTTCTGGATGTAATGCTGTTGTCGGTGTTATTTGGAGGGTCAGACTAAATGACTTGGACTCCAAGAATATGAAATTATCTGGAGTTTGTTGTTGTTCTTTTGGAAAGATGGCGGGGGGTGTTTGTCTTGTTGTTGGGTTGTTTTTTTTTTTGGTGTAACATGTAAACTGCATCAGTTAAATGCCGCAGTGCTATTTTGGTTTTACCTAACCGAGAGACTTAAGTGAAGGAAGATTGAGGACTTTTTCTTAAATCTCTGCCCATATAATATTTTTTTTAAATTCTTTGAAAGATCATAGTGCAATTCTGTTGCACTGGGCTTGGAAGAGTCTCCAGTCTTCCCATGGTCTGTGGGGAGGGTGAAGGAGGAGGATGTAATAGTTTTGGAGTGGGTGATTCAGACTGGTGGGAGAAACAGCTCTGTACTGTGTGTAAGGATTAGAAACCCAAAATCAGCTCAGATAGAAATTAAGCTACAGTGTGTAGGGCCTGTTGGGATTTCGGAGGGCTGGGACATTCCCATCTGCCTACACTCCGCCTGTGGCTCAGAAGTGGGTTGAGCAGACGGAGTGGTTGATTCTCACAATTTCCATAACCTTTGTTGGCAGTTTGAATCTGTCCATTGACAGTCACATAGCTGAGAATGTAAAACAAAACCTAATTTTCCCTTGGCTGATTGTGCTGCATTTGTTTCTCCTCCAGTATATAGCTCTGGGATATGGGGTAACACTGGAACTTTTAAGTCGGTAACACTGCAAAAATGTGCATGAGTTGTGCAGAAAGATGTTTATATTTAAATGTAATGTTCTTGCTTAGAGCCATCTGGTTTATACTGTCCTCAAATTCTTTTCCAGACCTCTGTCTTATTTTCTGATTTTGTAATGTAGTGGAACATTTGCTATCAATTAGAAAAGAAAAGCCCTTAATGTCCTTACTCAAGAAAAGCGACTAACTTAAATCTCAGGAAACTCGAGTGTATTAATTCAGAGCAGGGTGGTCTAATTCACAGCACCGTTTACAGACCAAGTCCACACAGTCTGCCATCACAACCTTTGGGAGAAGGGAAGCCTGTGTAAGCCCTACAGCTGAACGTCTTCCCTGGTGCTTGTGCGCAGCCTGGTAAGAAAGTTGTGAGCTGCTGTTGTTGCTTTCTCTTACAAAAAGGAAGACAAGGCAGAATTAAGGATTTTGGAGTAGAGCTGGTTGGCAGCACTGAATTGTACAGCCAGCTGCTTCTACCTGCATGATGGGCCATAAAATAAGTGTTGCAAACCTTATGTCACCACTGGAGAGTTTGGACAACTGCGACTCAGAAAAAGCTTTGGTAGTCACAGTATGTAGGCATTCTTGCTCGGTTTTCTAACAGCAACCCAAACTGGCGTTTATTCTTGTCCAAACATGGAAAAGGAGGAAAGATGGGGGAGATAAGGGCTCCTGTGGTATCCCACATGTTGCGTTCTTGTAGATTTAGTCTTGAATCTCAAGCTTTTGCCAGGCAGTGGAACTGATCCCAGCAAGAAGTTTTAACCAGGTTAACATGAATCCGATTTTGACCCACAGCACCTTAAGGAGACTGTGTAATGTTCTCCTGGTGTAGAGGGGACTGTTGCCGTCCCATAATATGTATATAAATGGAGGTTCAGTGGAGATTTTGAGTGTCTGTGAACTGTGCAGGATCAGAGCTCAGAGAAGCAGATTATAAATCCATCTGGTTCTCTGCTGTTGGGAGTGAACAAACGGGAAATCTCAGTAACAGGATTAAAGAGCACTAGAAATTACATTTACAGAAATACTCTACTGGAGTTATATGAAAAGATAAATTTCAGAATTGAATGTGGTTGGCAGACAGAATCTGAGGAAACATTTCTTCCCCTCCTTCTCCTCACCTCCCTTCCTTCAAGAAATACCTACACTTAAATCTGACTGGATGTGCATCTATGGCATGTTAGATACATGAAAAATTGGACTACAATTTCCATATCCTTGACAGCTAAACCACTCTGTACATGCAATTACACTTTTGTGATTACAATTTCTTTGAAGTGGGGAGAGAACAGCAGGACTGAGGCTTGTTTTAATTTCACTATGGAAGTTTGGTGGAATATATTTTTGATAAACTTTCTGTTTCAGTCCAGGCCTTAGAAATACTTCTTTCAAAGTGTGTCCTAACAAAAGTTGACACCTTTTAACTCCAGTGATATATAGTGTATATCAGTAGGCTTTTATTTAGAGTGGCACAGACTTTCAGATACACTGTCTGCTTCTGGAACCTTAGAACAAGTGAAGAAAATTGCTTACTTTCCCTTTTTTTCTCGATCCAATGCAATTTTATTTTTTCTCTTTGTTATAGTGCACATTTGGATTCCTGCTGATTAGGTTGCCTTAAAGTCATGTTAGAGCAGCTAAGTTGGCAGGAAGGTGTGCCGTTGTGTGTCTTAAGTAAGCGCAAATTCACAGTGGCATCATCTACCCTTCCAGTTGTTGAGACTGCAAGAGTGCTTTGCAGATATGCTCAGTGGCTGAAATCGGACTGTCTGTGGAGCATTAAGTTGAGATCACAAGGTAAGGATTCTTCTTTCAGGAGGAAACTATTGGCTTGCTTTGAGTTTGTTGCTCAGCCTTAGTCCCCTCAGAAATTTAACATCTGCTATGGTTGGAAGAAAGAGTCTCAAATACAGTCTTGGGTTCACTTACAAAAATTGAGTAAACACTTAAGCATGTGTTTCAGTCAGTCATCTGTTGCCAAGAGTTTATTTCGTCAGTCCCAGATTCTGCAGTGAGATTTCCAACATGGAAATAATAGGGATGATAGGGCCACTGGTGGGATTAGAGGAAGAGCAGAAGGAACAGTGATGGTGAAAGTCTGTTGCTAGGACAGAAAGCCTTGTACCAAGCACAGAATGCTACCCAGTGATTGTTCCCAGAGCTGCTGGGAGGTGTGTGTATTTGGCTAACCAGGGTTTGGTTTACAGGTGCTGAATTGTTGCTGCTTCTACCTGGGTAGTCACTTCCAGCTTTGTTGCTTGTACTTCAGTGAGAGCTGTGCAACTGTTTTCAAGCTCGGCTATTTTTTAGTAATAGTTTTTGTAAAATTTGGTCTGGGTCCATCTAATGGCAAATGCAGCTTCTGAGGATTGGATGAGACCCCTGAGGTGTAGCTGTGTATGGAAGTTACACAGCAGTATCTTCTGTGTAGGTTCTTTGAACAGACAAAATGCTTTTGTGTTACTTGAAAATGGACTGAGAAAGATAGGGAGTGTGGTTGGGAGAAGGAGGAATGAACACCTTCTTACTGCAGAATAAGAATATCCTTGTGAAGGATTAATGGCAGCTTAATGGTTAGTTTTCAGTGACTAACTTTTTTTTAAAAAAGCTGATTTATCTCAGTAGGGTTTTAAAAGTTTATTTCTCACTATATGTTCCAAACTATTCTGGCACATGATTTAGCACTTAGGTGCATTTCAGCAAAGTTAAATCATGAAGCATTCCACAATTTTGAGGAGATTAAAAAAAAAAAAAGAAAGAAAGACTGGCTACTTTTTAATGTTGCTGCTCTTTTCCAGCAATAACACATTTTAGACTTGGCACTTACTGTTACAAACCTGAGCCTTGTCACAAAGTCTTACTTAAAATATCTGTTTATCGACTTCAGTTTCTAGAAAGAGGCTCTGAGATTTTATACTCTCTGGGGCTTAGATATCTTTGGCAGCTGATAGTGCTGCTTCAGCATTGCAGCTGAATTGGGCAAAAATAGTGCCTGCAAACAGAGATAATATTAATTGCTCCCTGCAATTAGGTAAATAGCTACATCCGTGCATAACAGGAGGAGGGAGAGGGTTAATGAGGGGCTAATTCTGTCCTCAGAGGGGCCACAGGGCCGATGGGAAGCAGCTGCTGTACTGCAGGCTGTGCAGGGTGATGCGGGGAACAGGTGAGGTGCGGTACAGAGAGAAGATAAAAAACAATCCGGCAAAGAAAGGATGCAGAAAGGTATTGTAGGCCTGGATCCCTGAGAGAGGAGAACTCCTAACAGGCAGGAGGGAAGGAAAGGAAAGGAGGATTTAGGTGGAATCATAGACTGGAAGAGGGGGTGCAGCCACCTGCATGCCCTTGACCTTGATGTGCAAACATCAAGGCTTACAGTTAGGTCAGTGTGGTATGGTGTAGCTTGGATATTAAAACAGCACAGCCCTGTTAATGGCAAGCTTAGCCGAGCTAGCTGGCCGTTAGAAAGTAGAGGAATGTTGCTCAGGAAGAATGCTGGGTATATGTGGGCAGTGATTCACCAGAACTGCATACTTCTGATGTCTTTTGTCCAATATGACTGAAAATAGGAGTTTGGTTTATTGATGTCAGTAACACAAGAGTCAAGTCATCCAGAGCTCTGTAGGGTATGAATAATCAAGTAATTCTTGTCTCTGGTACATAGCATGATGTTGTCACCTGAAAGTTGGCTTCTTTCTACACCTGTCATGTGCATAGACATGTCTTGTCTTCCCACGTACCAGTAGTTGTAAGTGGTATTCGTACACAAAACCTTTCAGCAGATGCCTGTGCCTGCATTTTGAACCGATGCTTGTTTCTGTGGCTGAGGATACTCGTTAAAGTCCCAGAAATGCTTTCGCTTGAGCCAGAGCCTACTCATTTCATAGACAGGAAACTGCTAATGCCTTTCCCACTGAAGACGAACATTTTTCCTGCAATTGATACAGTTAGCTGAGGGCAGGGGGGAAACCAACTTCGAACTTCTCAGCAAAAAGAGCCTTGGAGTATACCCCAGAGATGTACTTGAGAACACAAGGATTGCTTGTATACAGGCTAGCTTGACTCAAGTGTTAATATAGCAGAGGCCAGTGGTGTAATATATGCATAGATTTAGGTTGCTGATGGCAAAAAAATGGTTACCCTTGTCAGCTGCATGGCCGAGCACTGCCCCACAGGGCTGTAATGTATTGAGCACCAGAACTGTAAAACCAGAATGCTCCAAAGAAAGGCAAGAGGGAGGCTCAAATGCGGGAGTGCATCTTCTGTTAAATAGATTAGGGCATGTCAGCCTTCAATGGTGAGGGAGAAAAAGGAGTACATATTTTGAGTGCATTTTAAATTCATGAGTGGTACAAAGAAGATGAAAAGGGACAAAAGTGATCTTTGAGGTGAAGAATGTGCAAAGCAATACCAGGGAAGCATTGATCCTGTTTTTTTTTCACTGATGTTTATTCAGTTAGATTAGAGTGGTTACTGTTTCATTATTAAAATTCTGTTAAAGGTAATACTTCTTAATATGTGAAGACTTTAGAAGCCACAGAAACTATTTTTGAGAATGTAAATTAAAATAGAATAAGGCAGCAGAGTAATTCTTCACCTGAATTGTGAAGTGTTGTGTTACACAAAGGGTGAAGCCACGGAATACAAAAAAAAGTTACTTCCACCTTCACTCTACCAAATTAGGTGAGTAATATGGCACATGCTATATAAAGATACAAATGATAATAATATGTGAGTGAGGAATGTGCTTTTTGAGGAATTAACATAGAGCAGCTTTAGGTTTGGTCTCAGCAAGTGTTTGGGCGTATGCAGTGTGCAGGGGTGAAAAATAAGCCATGTGTTAAATGGATTAATGCAGTGTTGATCCTTTTCTGTCAGGACAATTAACATGAGTAAAATATTTACCCTACTTTAAACAGATAAGGAGGTACTGTATTGTGTTCCTTTTAAGATTAATGTTCCTATATAGGCAGCAGAGAGCACAAGATTTATTTCCTGAACCTTATGTAGATTTATATCTGTGCCAGTTACTGCTTGAAAGCTCTGTGTGAGCCGTGTTCACAGTGAGTCTTTTTTTGTGTATGTTAGTGAAAGTGGTCACAAGAAGGATGCAGACATTTTGAAGTGTTAAGTGGGATGTATGACAAGTACAATGCCTTTAAATTATAGATTTTTTTCTTGTCATGACCCCTGATTTTCTTTTATATATATGCATATGTGGGTATGCATTTGTATGAGATAAACATAAAAAATATATTTTATTAATGCTTCAGAAGTAACTTCCTGTGCTGTCCTGGCTTCCTCAGAGAATTAGTAATGTTTTTTTTGTGTTACTATTGGATGATTTAAAGCAAAGAAAATTACACTCAAGGAGAGAATGACAATCTCATGGGACGTGCACTTTCCATGGAACTCTGCTCTCGACTCATAAATATCTATGCGACTCCTGTTTATTTAATAGGATTGCATGGGTGAAATACGGGGTTGTATTTGGCACTTAGAGTCCAAGATAAGGAGTGAGCCTGCCTTGGGCTTGGTAGAGACAGGCACGTAGTGGTGGAAATAGTATGTAAATTAACCTGAAAATGTTAGAGCAATTTTTATTTTTAATTTTTGTTTGACTGAAGCTTTGAACTTTGCTAATTATAAGCATCTGTAATTTCATGAAGTGCAATTAAATTTTTTGTGTGTATATGCCAGTGAAGATTAATTGTCCAGTAGATACTCTAAAACATTTAAGTCTTAACTTTTTTTTTTCTTTTTCAGACAAATTGCAGGTAAAGGTCATACAAAATGACTAGTCTTAACTGAAATGCATAGTAGTCTGATTAGAAAGTGGCTTTTCCATTTGCAGAAATTTTTTATATTTAACAGAATTTTTATGGACTTTCTCCTGACAAGCAAGGGATTTTTTTTTATGTCAATTGAAAAAGAAAATAGAGGCATCCTCATTTGAAAAAGAACTAAAGCTTATTTATCAAGTCCCTGCATCTGAACTTATGATACAGAAGAACAAAAATGAGCTCAGTATAGGAGGAGAGGTTATGAGAAACAGGTTTAATCTTGCACTAGGATTCACCAGACACCTTTTCCTACCCATAAGTTGTGCAGACAGAGTTGTGAACTGGGCTGGAATTCTGACCATTACATTTGTGGTTAACACTTAGTTTGATCAGCTACAGGTTGGAACCACTGGCTAGTTCTACCTTGGAATTACTTTTGCTGCAATCTTTACCAGTCGGCTCAAATGTTCTAGCGTGTCACACTATAGACACTTGATTCTCTGCAAATTGTACGGCCTGCTAAATAAATGGCTGAAAAAGTATGAAGCCACTTGAACAAAATGCCATTCTTGACACTCCAGACAAAGATACCGTGTTGGATTATTAGTCCAGTGCTCAACAAAAGAAAATATTTCTCCTGAATGGAATAATTTATCCAGGCGTTACTGAAATACTAAAAAACTTATCTACGTAAATTCCTGTTGAGTAAACAGGTTGAAGTGTGCCAGTTGTGCAGATTAGTCTGTGCTACTGCAGTTGATAATGAACATTTATCAGTGTTTGTTTTGATCTTTTTAGTCGTTTGTGCAGTGGAGGTTCCATTGCTTAAAATACAAGCCATGTAGTGACTCAAAAAGAAAAATACATTCATGCAATTGAATTTAATTTAAAAAATCTGGTTCACAAATGGTGTATCTTTGTGCTGTCTGCTTCCTTCTGAATTTACTTGACTTAGGAATGAGTTTGAGGCATCACGCAGAAATCTTGTCTAAGATTTTTTGATGGTTAGCAGCAGATACAAACATGCAAGTAACTGGTATCAGTCAGAGGCAGACAAGGTGGTGGAGGGCATTTTCAGTTTTTCAGTCCTCTGACTCATTGCTTTGGTCTCACAGAAAAAAAAACTTACTGATTTTCACAAATGCAAATTTTGTTTCATGATTTTCCAGAAGGAGGAAGAGGTTTTAAGTGGAATTCTTCACTAAGATATTTACTTGGAATGAGTTGTACCATAGAGAGCAAGAATTTATTTGGATCGACCTATGGACTGTTTTTTGAAGGAAGAGAGTCAGAACGTAGAAATTGTGCCTGAGATTTTTCTTTATTTAGCATGTTTTCATCAAGAATTGAGGTTAGTTGTTTATCTAAATATAAAAAACCAAATACTAGTTACAGATGTACTGAACCGCAATTAAGCAGATGCTTTTTTAGCTTTTTCTGTTGCAAACAAACTCCTCTAATGGTGGTGTCGTAACTAGCTGATGGGTTTGGTTTGGCTTTTTTTTCCCTTGGTAAAGCACCAGATTTTGGCTTATGGCAAAAACAGAGTGCTGGATTTGGTGGACCACTGATTTGACCTGACAGCACAAATTTTGTGTCTCTAAATTTACAGTGACAGCCGATCATATAGGTCATGCTGGAGACAAAGATCCTTGTATCACTCTGTCACTGTGGACTAGCTTTGTTGCTAGTCCACACTCTTATCTTTGGAAATCAGAAATAATTTTCTGCTTGAGAAGTTTTGAAAAGAACACAAGAACTATGAGATGCTTTGAAAAATTATTATTGAACTAGCATAATAAGTAGTATCTAATTTTTGAGTGGCTCTTGAATGACAATCTCTATTTTGAGATCTGGATTGTTCTCAGTCAGAAGAGACTGAGGTTGAAGGAGCAAGTTAAGACCATATAAAAAATGGTGGCACTGTTGGAAAACAGGTTGATGTGGATGAGCTTACACCTCGTCTGTGACATTTCTTGTATCCAGCACTACAATGTGGGTCACCTGAATTCTAAATACAAAGGATTGAGTGGGGTACCTTCTTGGGATTAGAGAAGAGGGTTTTGGCATCCTGAGATTTATAAGGCATAAGGACCTGCACTGAACCTCACTGTTTTTCTTGCTTCTCAGTTCATTTTCTGCAGTTGTCTTGAGCAGAAGGTGAGAGAGGGAAAAAAAAATAGGTTTGTTTCCTCTTTTCATCAATTCAGTGATAAAACCAGACATAATTTACTTTACCTAAATTATATTGAGAGTAATTGTAAGGAGGGAGGAATGCTAAATAAGTTAACTGAGGTGGGATCAAATCCTGCTTAGTAAGGACATATCAAGGCCTCCTTAGCTCATAATGATGTGTTAATAGCAATTTTTTGCTTTTACTTAAAGAAGGCCTGTCATTGCAGTCAATGTGTTGAGACTGACTTGAAGTGAAGACAGTATTTTGCCTGAGCATGGTCTCCCCACCACCTGGTTTCCGTCTCCTGCATTACTGTTATTTTACTCCCTCACTGGGAATGGGAGTAGCAACAGATTCCTCCTTTGGAGGGCAAAAGTAAGGCTGAGCTTTCATGCGTGATGTAAAAGCCAGCTCACTCAATACTGTAGTTGTTTTGTGCCATCTCTAGATTCAGATGCATGTCACTTTTGGTTACTTTTAAATCTCCTTTTTAACCTTTTATTCTCATTTCACCTAAAACTTTCCTTTCCATGAAGGTGTAAATGTCTGCTGTAATAGAAGTAGAGCCATTAGTCTAGCCCTCGGGTACACTCAGAAGTACAAGTTAGCACCCCAAGCTCCGTTCATCAAGTGTGAATTTTTCCAAGGAAGATCTTAGATCTTTTCCATGATTATATCTGTATCTTTTTTAAAAATATATATATATTCTGAAACTGATCCTGCTCACTGGAATAGCATTAGATTGCCCATTCCATGACATTTTTTGAACTTTCTTATAGTGTATTTTCTTTATCAAGCATTTTTTATTGTGATTAAGGTGGGAGTTGTTTGTTTTTAAAAGTGGTTTGAAATATTCACAAGTGCCTGCAAATGTTAATTTCCAGTTTAAAAAAAAAAAATCATTTGAAATTGTTTATAAATAATGCAAACAGATTGAACACATCTTCTGCAGATTTTTCAAATTAAGACAAAGTATGTTTTACAAACACTTGGTCTTTGTTTTTCTGGAATTTGGGTGGCTCCATCCTGGCTTGTATTGGCATGTTATTTGTTTAGTATTGCACAAGCATATGAAGTAACTGTCTAATGTCTAATATGACAGTACTTGCTCCAGCAGCATAGTCACAAAATGTCCATTTTGTATGTCACTCTAAAAATTTATGGGCTTTTTGTTAGCACATAACAATTGTTTCAAACATACAGTTTCAGGGCATGTTTGTAGGTACATACAGCATTTCAATGGCACCGCTTTTTGACTTTGCCTGAGGTAATTACTTAAAGGGCTGTTGACCGTGGTATTTCAGGGCTATGCTCTAGAGATCATAGGACTGAAATTGCCTGGGGAATATCGAGCTGTCCTGTCACTGCTTCTGGGAGACGGTTGTTCTTACGAGTTTTTCCACTCTACCTTGACAGTATATTCACAGAAATATACCTTGCTTACATTTATTTCATCACTTGGACCGTAAAATTGGACCTTTCATGGAGTATGGCCAGGAGAAGGTGGCATGAAAATTTTGTAGGAGTGAGAAGAAAAATGGTTGAGAGTAGCTGCACGTTTATATAACGATCACTTGAAGTAAGTGTATTGTTTGCAAGTAGTGTTGATTTGTGCTTCTGATAAAATGTAAACTTGAGAATGCCTTTGAGTTTTTATGTACAGCAAATGTCTGCAACACAAGTTTAATATCTTTAACTCCTCTCTTAGAAAGTTTTTTAAGCCATCCCTTGATTTTCCTTTGGATTGAATTTTTTTTTTAAGATGTTTCCTGGTTGTGTGAATCTGTACTATAATTTCTTTAATATTTTTGTTCTGTTTTCTCTTCTACCTTTATTAGACGTCTGAAGTACATCTGCCATATGTTAGTGTGGCAGGTTCTCATTCACCTCAGCAGATGTGTGCCAGCCTTCTGTAAGCTTTTCCTGGGCTAACCCTGATACTGTTCTCTACTGCCATTAATGAAAGTTAGCAATGCTCGGCACAATCACAGCCCTGAGATTACTGAAGTCAAAATCCAGGCAAGGTTTTATTGTTCTAAGTCTTAAAATGTGTTTTTCATTATGAACCTACATTACCAAACTTTTTATTTTCTTGATGGCAATTGTAGGCTTTAGTCATGGTTCCCCCTTTCCCTTGAAGAAGAAGGGTGCCAGAAAATACAATGTATATGCATTTGTTGTTTTGCCCTTTCTGCAGTTTTAACTGGGATTCTGACTGTATTTTCCATGCTGTCCTCTACATCACCCATCTCTCATCTTACAAAGCTGCTTGGGTTTTCAAATCCAGTGTAGAGTCCAGTGTCATTTAGTAACAAAAAAAAACCAAAACCTAGAAGGGTTGTCAGAGATGAGGAAGTATTCTGAATATTTGATCAGATCTTTTTGTGTATACTGCCTATTATTAAAATAAGCAGTAGCAATACATAGAAAATGTGGGCCATTTGCACTAAACCATGCGAAATGCAAATGGGAAACCGAGGAGAGGATGCTGGAGACCAATATTTTCTGACTAGGTTCTTTTAGATATTCCAGGTGTGGAGGGTTGTCATGCTTAACATCAGTTTTACTTATTTGAAGATAGTTGATGTTACACAGGATTTCTGATTTAGCAGAGTGACACAAAACATGCTGAAACACCATACAAATGCAAGTTGCATGTAGGAGAAAATAGCAATTGCAGTACACAGTTCAGTCATGATACCAGTGTGATTCCCATTGCTGGTCTCTGTGATATATTCACTGTCACAGTGCTGGGCGTCCCCTGTCTCACTAGGAATGCATCCATGTGTTGAAGCCTGCTAAAGCCCATTGCTCTCTTTGAAATTCTTTTGCTAGTTTTCTGGTTTTTATATGCTATGTTGTGCTGAGCCACAGCCAGCTCGGGAAGACATTCACCCTCTTTGAATGAATTGAGGGAGAAACTTTTCCACCATCAGCTGATCACCACTCAGCTGTTGATAGCTGTTCATCTGAAATGAGGACCACCCTCAGGTGCCCTTGCTGTTGAGATCAAGTCATCTTTGCAACAGCTGTGATCAGTCCCAGACTGCATTATTCCTCAAGCTTCATGGGCACATCTCATCTGACCCTTCTTCCATGGTGGGGGTTTACTGGTCAGTCGCAGAGGATACACATGGAACAAATGAATTGGTCTTTTGGTGTCAGGCTGTTTTGTATTGGCATATGGGTTGGTATCTCCTTACCATGGTCTTGATGCTTTTATGTCAGAGGTTAAATTTCTGAACACCTATTCTCAAGCTGATGTGCAGCAGTACTGTAGCCAAGGAAGGCAGGAAACAAGAGGAAAATGATAAAATCTTTAATTTCACAGAGAAGGATGTGCTTGGATCCGTACTGTGATTTCTGTGTTGAAAATAGCAAACATATGCGGTGAATACAACTGGTTTTAGCAACATGGGTTAATTAGTCTGGTTCCAGGCTGAGGGAAGGAAAAATGTGGATCAGGCTTAGTGATGAGAATCACAGTTCACAATGACAGGGAAAAATGCTAAGAATAGGAGTAATTGTACTGCTTTGCAGTGTTTTAACCTTAACCTGTCATTTTTTCAGGACCCTCCTTCAGGGCCATTTGCATTTTTCTCTTGTTTTGTTTGTGGCATAAGAACACTTCCAGCAAAATGTACTACAGATACGCCAGTAGTCCCCTGCTTCCTTGGCATTCGGTTCATGTTACTATCCCGTCCGCCTTTGTATTCTTTTCCCCACAAAATTATTGAGAAACCTGACTGCCAGCAAATACTGTTTTTAATTCTACCCGCATAGAATATTTCACTGAGCCCAGCACCAAAAGTACTGTTTAAAACCCTGTGCAAAATACACATAATTAAATCACGTCTATGGTGTTGTATGAGATGCTTGTAGAAGCAAGAATAATGGGAGAAGAGACTGCTGTCACAAAGGAGATTAGAAAGAGGGGTCAAGAGGCTGCTTTTCCTAAGCTTGTGCTTATTTTTTTTTAGTTATTTTGTCTTTCAAAACTTAGCTGTACAGTGGTTTGCATTTTAAAGATAGCATGCTGTATACACAGTTTGTTATTTTATGTTAAAAATAATATATAATCATAATTTTTATTATGTATTTGATATAGAAAAACCTGTCAGGATAGTATTGTGCATAAAAAGTGGTGTATATATGTTTGAGTAAACAACCTGTCATTGTCCTTGCAGAAAATTTCATAGAAATTGTAGCTTCTAAGTTAAGATAGATGATGCATTTTTTATCAATACTATTTTCTGATTTATCAATACTATTTTCTGATTTATTTTCTGAAAGAATTCTTACTTCTTTGGATCACTGTAAAGAAGCAAGTTGGTTGGCTTGTCGGATCCGTTTTCAATCATTCCTCTTGTGTGTGTTGACCTTGCCTGTCCTGTTGGACGGTTTGGGCGCATCAGCGTCACGTAATGGGTTTTTTCCTGGTAGAATTCAATACCAACTGTATTGGATCAGTGTAAAGTTTATGAACAGTGCAGGCTTTGTCAATGAACTGTTTTCTCTGTATGAAGTGGTTCTCTGTGGGAGCTGTTGCTTAAAGGTTTGAACCAATATGTTGTGCAAACAGGAAATTTTGCAGTGTCTGTGTTGATTTTTACGAGCGACTGCGTTTTTGATCTGTTTCATAATCTGGACTCATTAAGAGGCAGCCCACCTTGAACTATAAATGTCTGTTGTGAGTGTTAGGGGTAATAACTCTGCCTTGTCTATCACTGTTTGCTGAGGGGAGAAAAAAAGCAGTATGCCATATGGCCACCTCTGTTCTTCTCTCTCAGTTGCCGTATCCTGAGTGATTCAAATGCTGCGGAGTTAAGTCATCACTGACTTACTGCCTTCTGGCTGAGATTTGTAAATGGAGTCTTTCCAACTTTAAGAGTTTGGATTATTAAATTTGAAGTCTAAATGTGAGCTTTTTTTTTTTTTCCCCCCCTAGAATGACTGTTTTGTTGACTGTAGCTTTCTGCTAAAATGTTTCCTTGTTTGTGTAACGGCAACATCTGAAGATCCCTGTTGCGGTTCCCACCCTGCCGTGTGCTGTACAAACAGACTGGGAAGCGTGGTCTGTGGGAACGCTCACACCTTAAGGCAATACAATGCAGCAATGCTTTGTAACACCTTTTTTAAGGAATTGGGGAGGAGAGTTTGGCTCTGCCAAGAATACAGAGCTGCCCTAGCTGTGTTAACCTTATTATGTATTGCAGTAGTAGCTGGAGGCACCACTTGCGTATGGCTTACTGCTGTGTGCGCTGGGTACATATGTGAAACCAAAAAGTATCCCAAGCAGCCGCCCTCTGTGTATGGTAACTTCCTGTTGCCTAGACTGCTCTTTCAGTAACTTTTTTTTTTTTTTTAATTTTTTTATTAGTACTTTGAAGCTGGACTGCTCCAGTTTATGAAAGGATAGGATAGTTTTGGATAGTAAAAGATACTACAAACTTCCCTTGTAATTAGTAAAGAAATCCTTTGGTTATTTGGGCAGGGAAACCCTGTATTGAATGGGGAGGCTGATGTAAATCCTGTATTGGATACCCTTGTTCAGCAGGAGCCGCCAGACCAGGCAGCAGCGTTGCTATGTAAAGCTAGGCACAGTCTATGCTGTTTCTTACCCAGTTTGGGGTCTGCTAGGGGATGTGAAGAAGAGCTGAGCTGACTGCAGTGTGGGAAGAGGACAAAGACAGATCCATAGGAAGTCAGCCTCATTAGTTCCACTATTCAGAGAACGAGTTGTTTTTCACTGAGATTTTTAAATTAACAGTGTCCTTTTTATATTAGCACCGTGTGTATGGATATTATTGGTCTGGTATTTAATTAAAACCACAGCTGGTGACCATTTAATTATAGTGTACAAAGAGGAATGATACTTGCTTGACTATATAGCATTGTTTTATTCAATTCAGAGAATTGTATTCATTTTTCCATGTACTTTTGAAAGCTGTGGTGAAGGATGCAAGATCTAATTAATAAACTGGTGAGCTTCATTGCAGCGCTTTCCTTCTGTTAAGGGAATAAGGTGAAACAGTGGCTTATAAATTCACCAGCTTTCCTGAAAATTGGAAGTCAGTTATGAACAGATTGGTACAATTAGACTGGTTCTTCTTTCTCCACACTGTAAAACCAGTGCATAGTTTCCTGTGGTAGGGAGGGAGGCCTTCTGCTGAAAGCCAATAATTCTTAAAAGATATTTGGGGTGTTTCTGGGTTTATTAAGAGTTCTCAATGTACATACTTAAAAGAAGCTGTGTAGCATATGCCTGTAGCAAGCCTGAATTGCTGTTTTTTCACTTGAAAAATGAGACAGTCTTGAGAATCTTAAACCTACTGCAACATAAAATTGTGTACATGTATATTTGTACTGAAATGAATAACTGCACACGTGTAAGATGTTTTTGTAGCTGACGTAGTAAAAATGCTTTTAACTGAACTCACAAACAAGGATGTTCAGTGCTTCTAGCATGGCTAGGTACACTGCACTTAAAATTGCAGAATTCACATCTAAAAATCTTTATAAAATTATGTTTTCTGTCTTGAAGCCAGTAGTGGCCTTTTCTGTAACAATGGGAATAGTGTATGTGAAGGAGCTGTTGCCAAATGATCTAGTCTCTCTGCTGTCTTACAGCTGCTTTCACATGTCAGTACATGAAAACACCTGTGGTTTTGCTGGCTTCCAGTATTGTAAAGGTAAAACTGATATCAGAATAGGACTCATTAGCAGATTGACTGGAAATGGAACAAGAAAAATAACTTACAAGAGACCCGCCCAATAAAATGTCAGAGTGAAGGACTGAAACTGGCTGGAGGACTAGAAACAGTTTGTATTTCAGTCTGAATTTTGGCAGCAGAATGCTCTTTGCTGTGTTAACTTGGTCCAGTGTGAAAGGTCGCTTTTGTTTTCTCACACAGTATGACTTGGAGTTGTTTCTTTACTATTGCAAAGAAAGACTTCAGTATTAGCAGCTAGTTTTCCTCCTGGACTTTTCAGTTGTGTGGTTGTCAAAACTGAGTGTTGAACTCTATCTGGTGTATTCAGTGTAATGATGGGTGGGATATGTAAGGACAGGAAGAGGGGTAAGAATGAGTTACGAGTTATGTAGCTAACATAATTTAGATGGTGTTAGTTATCCTAGTCTGCTATGTGTTTCCATGTGCTATCAGTTAAATGTAGAATGTGTCTCATCAAAAGGATCTACTGCAGGAAGAAAAACAGTTCAGGTTCTTCATGTGTGGCTTCAGTAGATTAGAATCATTGAAACTCGTTGGTGTGGGACCAAGGAGAACAACAACTACAGAGCAGAAGCTCAAAGTGGAGTAAGCTTTGGTTGCAAAATAAAACCAAATCCTATGCATGGATTTATTGCCTTCACCAAACTGGTAACCTCTGTGTGTCCAAAGGTGTCAAAACATGGTATACCTTCTTTCATAACACAAATCTGAGTTAACAATTAATGTAAGGTTTTATGACCTAGAACTCAAGCTGCTTCCTATTAAACTAACATTAGAACTAATCTACGTATTTCCAGCTGAATTATACTTTGTTATATTTATCCTTTCAATGAAGGAATGTTTGTGCTGTCTGGAGAGGAGAATTCTATGTAAAAGGTATATTTGGTATCATGTGGATTTCTCTCAGACTTTTGTTATACTAAAGTTGCTATTAACTGCTGCAGAAATCCACAGGTATTGTAGCTGCTGTATAATACAGTATCTTTCAAATGCTGCTGCTACATGGCTTGTGAATTGATTAATTTCTTTCTTTCCTTTTGTCTTGTAGCTTCATTTAGCAGCCCTGGCTTCGTTAAAAGGAGACATAGTGGAGCTTAATAAACGTCTACAACAAACAGAAAGGGAGCGTGACCTGCTGGAAAAGAAATTGGCAAAAGCACAGGTGAGCAATATTTCAAGACTGAAAATGGTCCTTGGTTTTGTGTTGCCCTTGTTTTTCAGAGAGGAATATGGTATGTGGGGAGAGGATAAAATATCCAAACAACATCACAAGTGAAAATAATTTTAAGACTACAAGAAACATAGTTGCCCTGGGTTTTAAGTTTTATGTACTGATGATGTTCTTCTGAAAATGCCAAGAAGGAATTAGCTTAGTTTTGTTTTGAAGCCAACGTAAACAACGACTGCTTTAAATATTTTAGAATATAAAAATTGCAGCATACTCTTGGTGGATTGGGCAACTGATTGCAGAACCTTCCACTCGTGGATCAGATTCAAACACAGCACAGGTTAACACTGATCAAAAGCTATTGCCGATTGGCAGTGCTTTGGTGGTGTGTGAGAAGTGATTTGTGATCTCAGCCTAACTTCTAGTAAGCCAGTTTGTATGTATCTGTTGTGGAAAACACAGTCAGTGAAAAGCCAAGAGATTAGTAAGAATAAGGGCTAAACTCTAATGCTTTCACAGCTCTTTTAAAAAAATATTTTCAGGTCAAGACAAATGTAGAGAGGTAAATACAAACAGAGAAAACTGAACTATTATTCTTAATATTTCTCTCTTCTATAAATGAATCTTTATTTTCAGATACTGCCGTTTGGCAAATACCTTTTTTAAGTATTTTACGCTTCAAAACTCATTCAAAATGTAGACTCATTTATACTTGCATATAGACAGTCAAAGCGTTTTGTCCTGTAAAGTATAGCATGCTTGCTGCCCAGAGAGACTGTGGAGTCTCCAGCCACCTGGACCTGGTGTTGGGCAACCTACTCTAGGGGACCCTTCTTGAGCTGGATAAGGGGTTGGATGAATGACTTCCAGAGGTCTCCATCAACTTCAGCCATTCTGTGATTTTTGTGAATTCGGTGCATTTTTGTAGGGGCTTCTATCTGTGTTACTTAAGCCAAATGTAGAAATGCGTGTAAATGATGCTCTTATTGCAGATCATCAATGCAACATCCAGAAATAAAAGCACTTTAATATTTTTATTCCCCTCAGTATGTGAGCCAGAGCCACACTGGGAGTTAACATTGTTTATCAGCTGTAATCCTGAGGTCCTGTTCAAATTTCTACTACACTCCGAGACAGAGTCCTCTTTCTGACATAGTTTGCTATGAAGCTGCATTTGACAATCATTAAACAGTCAGATGGATCCACTGTATCCAAACGATCCATATCATTCTACATGACTACATTGACTTTGTTGTTATTTATAACTCTCTGCAGTTTCTTGTGCTAACCACAGGTTTTTGTTAGTGTTTTAGTTTTATTTCTAGATCGTTGTTTAAAAATATATATATCATCTCTCAGACAATGAAGAGTGCCTTGTAGGTTCTCCTATGCGGTAATGAATCCCCATTGATGATGAATGGGATTAAGGATCACTCCTTAATCCCAATTAACATGTACTCTGTTAGCATGAGATTGTTTGGTGTTTTCTTTGATGGGTTACCAGTTATACATGTGTATGTAGTGCTTGATTTGTAATGCTGAGGGTTTTTACATGATCTTGGGCTGTGTTGTGTGCTTGTGAGCACAAGGATAGTGACAGCTGCTACCTGAAGTGTGAATAGCGCAAAATCAGAATATCTTAAAGGTAGCATGCTAGCTAGCTTTCAGATTTAAAAATTACTTTTGGATGAACAACTTCTACGAAATTTTACTACTTTAGCTCCTTTTTTTTAAAAAAAAAAAAAAAAAAGCCCCTAGGTGAATAGAATTCTAGGGGGTTGTGTGTTAAATAAAACGTAATCTTTCTTAAGGAATAAGCCATTAAACAAGCACAACTCATATATTCAATGTATTGGCTATGTTTAAGTACTGAGACAGACTCTGGTGAAACCGCTTTACCTTTTCTTCTTTTTCTAACTGCATCACTTCCAAGTAGATGCTCCACTCAACATAATATTTTGAACTTTTCCTCCCAGTCCGCAGAGATTCATCCAATTTCATATCATGTATCATATGGTACAATTTTTACCTCTACAACCTCTGTCTAAAGCATTTCTGCCTCACTAATGCAAATCACAGGTTCAGAAGGCATAAATTAAATAAGAGATGTTTGAGGTTCTGCATGACCGTATGCAGATGCTAGGGAGTCAATATTAAATCTCTATTCTGCATCTGGACAAAGGCAGCGTGTATTTCATTTCATCTGGCATGGTAACTGGTCTCTGGAACTAACTGCTCTTAAAATATATATTTTTTTAATACCTTTCCCATCATTTCATGAGGCGTGTGAGACACATTGGAAGAAAGGATTAGCGATTTGCAGAGGTGGGGTGGTTTGGGGAACCACAATTCGAGTAATAGGTGATAAAAGGTGAAGAAAGATAGTTGGACAGCCTGTGCTTAAAATTCTGTAAAAGGACATAATGGATTACTGGTTGTTGTGTCATGCTCAGTTCCAAAACTGCAGTCTTTGGAGACCTGCTGTTGCATTTGCCTACACTCTTCCATTATTTCAGTAAGAGAGCAGGTCTGCTTGTCTCTATGTTTTTAACTGTGCACAGTTTGACAATGGAGTGATCTCTTGAATGAAGTTTGCTGAAAGTACTGGTCAGCCACAACTTCTTCCAAAAATCTTTCTATAGTTATGAGAAGAAAAGTAGTGCTTTCTACTAACACCAGACAGATCTGGCATGGTGTCCTGGCTTTGGTAATGATAAATAGTGAATGCCTGAAGGGACACTATAAGAAATGCAGATAGAGAGTCGTCCTCCTTCATACTCCCCCACCTTTCTGCCAACATCTGCGAGCAGGAGGCTGCATGACATTTAACAGTCCTCTATGGTCCTATCTTCTGTGGATTTATCTGATCTTCTTTCTAATCTGTCTACATTCTTGGCATTTCCTACATCCTCTGACATTGAGTTCTGCAGTTTTATGATAGAACACAGGATTTAATAACATGCTGAACATTTCAGCAAATACAAGAAGAATAGACAATTCACTATGACTTCTTTCTTATCGTGTCAGTCTTCTTTCACAAGTCCTGCTCTACCATTCTTTGTGCTTAGTCCTTGTAATTTTGGAATTTTATAATAGCTCCAGACACAAGGTAACAAAGACTATGCTGCATCATCCTGGATCCTGTATCACACAGCAGTAAGTCCCATTACTGCAGTAATAATTGTTTACCATCATCTCAATTATTCAGAACATAAGGAAAGACAGCAGAATTTCAGTATAAGAATAAAACTAACACTCCATAGGCATATAAGAACACATGGACTTCACAGACAGACATCAGTTTCTCATTTGACAAAGTAACTTGAAGTAGGAGTATGTGACGTTCAGATGAACGTTGAAATTACTCATTCTGTTGTACGATGTCCTTATCTCACATGGATTAGCCCTGTTTACTAGTATTCTTCTTCCACGTCAAATATACACAGAATATACCACCAAACAATTAATTCTGACCATGCATGTTTTTGTGATTAAGGATTTGCATGATGCACTTGTGTTTATTCTTGAAATTAGATTAATGGATTGCCACTTTAGAGTCTGCCACTCCTTTTAAATTAAAATAATGTAATACTTGAGCCAAGGTTTTTAGCTCCTGTAAGCCAGTTAGACAGGTTTGTCATTTTTGCTCATTCAGGTGATGACTTGCGTTTTTCCTGAAAAATGCCATAGCCAGTGTTTGTCTCTGCAGGGCCCGAGGCACTGGGGGGTCTCTTAGAGAGCAATGCTGCTGGTGGTTCATCTTTTGTCCTTTGACTGAACACTGAAAATTTAGCATAAAGGTCTGCTCTGGTGGCGTTTCTGGCACTAGGAATTTCTGTATATTAATAGGCAGTAGAATCGTGTGTTGAGACAGTATCCTTGGGCTGAAATATTTTCTTTTACTGTCCTTCTCCCTCGTACTCTTCTTGCTCTTATGGTTGTTTGGCATCATCAAGAGGTTAGACAAAGATGTTTCCAGGCATTGTTAATTTATACTGTAATTGAAATACCATTTTTAGTCTGAACCAAAAACCAGCCAAGGGTCACTTACACTGAGACCTGTGCTGGAAACTTCTCTCCTGACCTCAACAATTGCTCATCTTTTGCAGGCTCTCAATGGATTATCCCTGTGTTTGCTTTCTCAGAGAATTAGAGCTGTCAATGGTTTTGATCAGAACTTAAGCATGAGGCTTGAAGAGGAATGAGGAAAAAGGTGTAAAGTATTTATCTTAAAAAGTGTGACTGACATATGCAAATAAATTGCAAGAGCTGAATGTGGACACTTTGGAAAGAAATAGAAACTGGAGGCAGATTACTGTTCTGAGGATGATGAATGGGTTCAGTAACCCAGAAAAAAAAAAAAACTTTAGCAATGTATACCAAAACATACATTTGTTTCTTTTCCCTTTTAAGATGTAAGATGAATGTGCCATAATAAGGAGCAATCCTGTATAACCAGAAGAATTTTCCATTGTTGCATTTTGGGATTCATAGTGAACTATATTTCCATTGTTTGAATGCTTTTTCCTTTTTTAGTTGAGACTGGTCATGGCTGACCAGAACTTACAAGATGTAACTCTGTACCCACATGCAAGGCAGAACAGTCCTTCTTAGCATCATGTCCTGTCTTTCACAGAGGTTTCTTTTCCATCTTTTCCAGTTACTTTTGACAAAGATAATCCTTTTATAAAATCAAATGTGCAGCTATTGTCTTTTGTATTGCCAGACTGCTGGTTGTTCACAAGGTGTGTCTGTCACTGAATGATGGTTATTCTGAAAAATGGTGACTGAGAAATGGCTGGAAAGCAGAAAGCAAGTCTGGTGATGTGGCTGAGGTGCATTAGTGAGAGTTCATTTGTCTTCAGACAAGATAAATAAATTCTACTTTTCAGCGCACAACTTAGACAAAAATTGTTGTGATAGGGTTTGTATTTATTGTCTGAAAATAACTATTACACATTCCATCTGAAACATCCTTTTGTATACTTGCTTGAATAAGCAAGTCTTTATTGCACTTGAATCTATTTTAAAGCTTTTGTTAAAACATTTTCTCTGTGTTATTTCTGCGCTTTGAAAGCCATGGTAGTTCTTCATCCAGATATGATATTAATATACAGAAACTTGAGAAATAAGTTGTGGAATGATCCTACAATAGAGTTATTATGATGTACATGTATAATCATGTTAGTTGCCAACATGAAGTCTTAACATTTTCAGTCTTCTAAAACATGAACCTTTACTCTCCTCTTCAGTGTGAAGATACGGTCTCTTGGTCTTAGTGTAGATGAAACTGCTTTTGACCCCAGCTAGAGTAAGAAACTACTCGGTTGTAGTCTGTGGAAGGGTGCTCTAATGTCTGGGCTGCCTTTCAATGTGCATATTCCTGGAACTTAAAAATACTGAAATAAATTTTATTTAAAACTTAAAATAAAAATGTTGTTGAAGCTCAATGTAAATTTTTATTTTCAACCAGCCTTTTATGTAGATAATGTTATCAAGCTGTGAATGTGAGTGGCCAAAAAATATGAGGGCAAACTAGAAAAATTCTGGTATACCTGCTAGTTTGGATGTAACTTTCATATTTATGATACAAAAGGCTGAGGGAGTTACCTC
The DNA here is from genome assembly GCF_036417535.1 of Chlamydotis macqueenii. Taxonomy (NCBI): domain Eukaryota; kingdom Metazoa; phylum Chordata; class Aves; order Otidiformes; family Otididae; genus Chlamydotis; species Chlamydotis macqueenii. Next base: position 60,703,309 of record NC_141593.1, on the reverse strand, counting down.
TGTATAGCGTGTTTACTTGATTTGAAAATGTAAGTTTTGGATTGTTGGAGAAGCTCATACATTGCTATAAATTGTACCCTTTAGCAATGATACTAGGATCTTACATTGCAGGTCTTCAATTAATGAGCGTGGTTTTTATATTGTCAGTTGGCTTTTGAATTTTCTTTTATTGACAGCATAGTACACACCATTCTGTGGTTGCAAGGAGGCTTGACTGATTCCTGCAGGGCATCAGAAGCACAAAGTTAGAAGTCTTATACTTTCCATCCTCTACCAAGTGTAACCTCAGTCGACATGCACTGTTGGATTGTAATTGCAGTAGATTGTAATTGTTTGCTGTAATTGAAGTAGAGTATTTACTGGTGTGAAGAGTAAGCCGGAGAGACGAGATTCAAAGTTCTGTTGGAAAGAAAAAGGAGGATTTCGTAATACGTATAAAAAACAAGCAGCCATGTAGCCTTTTAATTGTTTAAATAATAAGCATTTTATTGTAGTGGATTAAAATAATAAATATGCTATGTTATCTTTAGAGGCTAATAAAAACAAACACTCATGTAAGAGAAGAAGTCATAACCTCAAAGTGTGGTCACTTTTCTTTATAATAACTTTCTGCCTTAGGACTTGTTCTAATTCAGATGACGTTTGGACGATCCTTGAAGATTCATGATGCATCATATATTTATAGCTATTTTGAGTTGCAAATTGCATTTCTTGTTCAAGCAAGAAGGGCAACTTCTGCCCTTTAGAAAAGTTATAATAAAAGTACATTGGATAGTGTTTTAGTTCCTAAAATCCTGTAATTACATACATTTTGTACCTGTCAGTATTTTGCATCTGACCTTTTCTCTTGCTAAGCAGTGTTGGCTTGATGAGTATGAAAACCATTAATGGTGTGCGTTTTTGCCTTGTATCTGATCTGCGTGCAGCTATTCATAAGACGCTTTCTGTTCCTTGCTTCTCGGCTTTAGTGTGAACAATCCCACCTAATGAGAGAGCATGAAGATGTGCAGGAGCGAACAACACTACGCTATGAGGAGCGAATCACAGAGCTACACAGTATCATTGCTGAATTAAATAAGAAAATTGATCGGCTGCAGGGAACAACGATAAGGTACGGCAACTTTCTGGAAGTTCTGGGCCAGTGCAAGAACGGTGCAAAATATGGTCTGAATTATGCTCTAAATATAATTTGATGATGACTGGGAGGTAGTTAGGTTTGTTATGACTAATACTGAGTAGCTGCCCATAATTAAGGTGTATGTTCTGCAGAGTATCATCCCAAGGCTCAAAAGTGCTGTATTCTCCCTGCAAAATCACACTTTATAGACCCTAATGAGCACTGCAAAGAACTGCGCTGTGCTATCTAAATATTCCTAAGCATAAGAAACATGGTGAGGTACCAGGTAAGTGATAACAATGGTATATAAAGGAAGATGTAGCCACTCAGCGTGGAGCTCTGCCTTTAACTGTTTTGTGGCATCCTGTAGATCAGCTAAGCCACATCACTAGTGGTGAGAAATATGGCTCAAATGGATTTCAGTAGATTTTGCATCTACTTGTACTGGTATTTGTGACAAACTGCAACAGTACAAATCACGTTGTTGTCTGTCTTTTGAAGCAGCAAATCTTGGGGTGTTACAACATTACTTGTTACTGTGTCAAAAAAAACTTTACATTTGACTACAGGAAAACACTTTCCCTCACTTCCTTTTACCCGTTATTCTCAACCTAGAGAAAGTTGGACTAGAACGAGGAAGGAGCATCTTAAAGTTTAGTTTGTCAGGATGCAACTAAACTATGAGAATCTGTGGATGTTCTAGAGAACATCAAATTAGATTTGACACTTCCGTAATTAATGTTGACATCGTGCTCTACCCATGTAGCAAATTTGCACTTTTCCTTGCCTATTGGCTGCAAGTTTTTTTGGCAAGTTTTTTGTTCTTCCTAGTAAATGCTTCTACTAGCACCAGGCAATGTTGTTACAACTTCTCTCTTAACCTTTCATGAAAATGTTTATAGGCAAAAAGAAAACGAATAAGAGAATGTATCGTGATGCATATATACCACTGTAAAAGCAGGGATAGAATCACATTATATTAATGGTATTTGTCGTAGTTCAGCCCGGATCGGGACCAGACTACGCAGTTTCTCTCTCACTCCCCGCACCGTCCGAGAGAATAGGGGGAGATGATATAAGAAAAACAGCTCAAGGTTGGAGATAAGGACAGGGAGAAAATCTGTAAAGTTACCGTTATGGGCAAAACAGACTCAACTTGGGGAAAAGTATTCATTTATTTCTAAAACTAGTAGGAGAATGACACAGGGAACAAGATAACCTCCCCCCACCCCTCCCTCTTCCCGGGCTTAACGTTATCTCTACTACCTTCCCCGCCCCGAGCGGGACACAGGGGAAGAGGGAATGGGGGTCGTGGTCAGTTCATCAAATGTTGTTTTATGCTGCTGCTTCATTGTCAGGGGAAGAACTCCTCGCATTCCTCCTCTGCTCCATTGTGGGGTCTCTCCCATGGGCCACAGTCCTTCATGAAACTGCTCCGGCGTGGGTCATCTCTTCCACGGGGTGCAGTCCCTCCAGAACAGCTGCCCCAGTGGGCCCTCCACAGGCCACAGCCTCCTTCAGGCATCCGCCTGCCCCGGCGTGGGGTCCTCCCCGGGCTGCAGGTGGATCTCTGCTCCTGCGTGGGCCTCCATGGGCTGCAGGGGCACAGCCGGCCTCACCATGGGCTGCACCACAGGCTGCAGGGGAATCTCTGCCGGGAGCAGCGTTACTGCTTCCCCTCCTTCTTCACTGACCTTGGCATCTGCAGCCGTTCCTCACAACAGGGTGGCAGACACCTCTCAGGATCCTTTTTACATCTTGTTCACTTCTCATCTCCTCTCCACTTCTTGCAGCTGGGCCGGGCCCAGTCAGCCGCCTGTCAGGAGGCCAGAGGGTGAGGCCTGCAAGGCCCACAAGGCTCATGCCTTCCCCTCTCTGCCCCCACTCACCTGCTTCACATCTTCTTTTTTCTTTTTTTTTCTTTTCTTTTTTTTTTTTTTTTCTCCTCTGTTTTCCCCTTCTTAAATATGTTATCGCAGAGGCGTTGTCACGGGACATTCACCGATCGGCTCAGCCTTGGTCAGCAGCGGGTCCGCCCTAGGCCTGGCCAAGTCCACTGAACAAAGGGGAGCAACTTCTAGCAGTTTCCTACAGAAGCTACCACTTTAGGCCCCCCCCTCACCCAGCAAAATCAGAACAGTATTTAAGAAGACAAATACTGCCAACTCTGTGATGATCATAAATAACAATGATCAGGGTGAGATTTTTCAGGTAAGTATTTTGTAAACTAGTAGTACTTCTCTGAAAAATCCCTGTTACTGCCTTGTTCATTCATGCTTGAAACCTCTGCAGACAGACTTCCTATTTGTCTTGTTCTAAGTCACCTTTCTTTTCAGCCTGATACTGGCTGCCCATGCCACCCTCCTCTCTGCCAACTGAAAAGACTGAGAAGCATGAGAGCTACATTGATGTTTTTTTCTTGCATGGCAGAAGAGCCATGTGACATTTGAGAAAAATATCACATAGGATCCATAAAATTGTTTGGAGTCACTGTGGCAAGCTGTGTGCCAAGTGGTGTCTCAATTACGAAATATTGGAATCAGGTGGATTCTGTGAATTTTTAACCATGTCAATAAACAAGTCAGCTGTGGCATGCACAGGAAAGTGAGGCCTAAAAACTAAGCTTGATGAAAAATGCGTGCCGCTTCTCATGAAAAGTGCAGTTTTGCCTCCTCGTTGAGGGTGCAGGCTTTTGAAGGCATGAAAACAGTACTGCTGCAATAGGTGTCACACCACTATCATGCTCCAGCTCTTTGGTCTTATTGTAAGAGAGTTCATTTTGATCAGACAGACAGGATGCCTCCTCTGGCTTTGTTTGTTCTGGTTTTATTAGTAAGGAGAAAAATATTTATTAAGTTAGTGGATTTTTTACTTCCTTTAGTGATTGGAATAGCTTGTTTTCTTTGGCAGGCCAATAATTCAGTGTCTGGGGAGCAGAGGAGTAATATTCTTCCTAAAAATGTCAGAGGTAGGATTGGAGGGGTTCCATAGGGTTCGTAAAGACAACTGAAAGAAGGAAAGCTGATGCTTCCTGCTGTGACTTTCTGTAAATCCACTCCGGGATCTACTTGCGGCACTCTTGAGAAGCTGTTCCATCCCAGAGAGCAAGGGTGGTGTGATTGCTGTTCTTGCTGGGACAGGTGTGACTCACAGCACTCCACCCTTGGCCACAGGGACTGAGAGCCTGGGAGCTGGAACAAAACGGTCTTGAGAGAAAGGGTTCTGGAAGCACAGCCCTGCCTAGGGCCTTGACATTTATACTTTCCTCTAAACCAGAACACAGAAGGGATTTCAGTTTTGATTTGGCTTGCGGATACCTACAAGTCATACTGAGTGGAGGCTTTACTTGTGCTATGACAAAATGTAGGCTCTCATTCTGGAAACAATTTTCTTGAGTTTACATTAATTGCGTAACAGATAAGTGTTTCCCCAGTGCTGACACAGAGATTGTATGGTATTTTCGTGCATCTTTTTAGGCTGTAAAAATAAACTAACATGTAGCTTGATGTACTGCTGCTTTATGACATTCTTCGTGCTTTCTTCCAGAACCCAAAAATATCCTGGAAACAATTAGAAGAAACCAGAGTTTCATGGAGAGTTTTTGACTATCCTCCTTAAGCTGTACTATCTTTAAATTTGTAGCTCATTGTTTGAATGTGAGTAGTACCCTCAGAAAGTAGAGCAGAAAGTAAGGAGAAAGAGTTTAAATCTGAATAAGATTATTGCAAGAGTTCGAGGAGTGTTGGCAGGCTGTATAAGCTAGTTAATATTCTCCATTCTAAGAATTTTTTTATCTTTTTCTTTTTTTTGTGAGGTGTTTTTTGTTTGTTTGGCTGGTTGTTTTTTTTCTTTGCAATGTCAGGGGTTTTACACAGCTTGAAGTGTAATGGCTTTTGCTCATGTGGTTTAGGAATGCCAGCTCTAGAAGAGAGCTTAAGTCACATGTCAGTGCCTATGCCTCTTCCCAGGTATATGCTGATCTTAGCAGCAGTAATCTTACAGAAATATTTTTAGAACATTCCAGGATTGTTCTAGATCTGCTAGCTATTTCTTGGGTGCAACAAGTTTCATGTGTGTGGCCCCATAAAGTTGCTGCTCTTGCATTCCGTTCTTACAGCACTCTCTACGGAAAATGAGGTCACCGTGTTTGTGGGAGCAAGCCAGCATTCATCTGCTATTGTCTCATCTCCCTGCTGCTACTCTGGATAGCCCAGCTGTTCTGGAAGCCAAACCTCACCCAAAAAAACAGCTGAAATAAAGCTGTAACTGGTTTGATATTGAGGCTAAGAAGAGAGTTGCCTATGCACATACTGTGCAAGGAGATGAGCCTCTTGCTTGCCCAGCTGTTCATGAGTGACAGTGCAGAATTTACCTGCAACCAGCTCAAGAAGGGGTAGCAATATGGGAACAAAAAGACATTAATGAAGTGGTCCAGTAGAATGAGGGTGGTTTTTTTCATTTGAGCAGTCTGGGGACATAAGCCTTGGCTCTGTTTTTTCTTGGAAAACTGTAATTATGTAACGGTATCTCACTGTTCTTGTCTGCATTGTTAGGGAGAGTGGGAGGAGGTGACTAGTATTTTGCTTAAGTTTGTTGTAAAACTCAAGTCAAACGCATGTCTCTCCAGTTTAGAGAGAAGGATGTCATGCAGGACAGTGTCAAATGCCTTGCACAAGTCTGGGTAGATGACATCATAGAAGAACACCAAATTAGTCAGGGACTGTCTGCCCTTAGTGAAGCTGTGTTGGCTGTCACCAATCACCTCCTTATTTTCCATGTACCTTAGCATGGTTTCCAGGAAAACCTGCTCCATTACCTTGCCAGACACAGAGGTGAGGCTGACCAGCCTGTAGTTCCCATGGTCTTTCTTGTTCCACTTTTTAAACATGGGGATTATGTTACCCCTTTTTCAGTCATTGGGAACTTCACCAGGCTACCACAACTTCTCAAATACGATGCAGCTTTGCAACTTCATCTGCCAGTTCCCTCAGGACCCATGGATGCATCTCATCAGGTCCCATGGACTTGTGCACCTTCAGGTTCCTTAGATGTTCCTGAACCTGCTCTTCTACTATAGTGGGCAGTTCTTCATTTTCCCAGTCCCTGCTTTTGCCTTCTGTGACTTGGGTGATGTGGCTGGAGCCCTTGCCAGTGAAGACTGAGGCAAAAAACTGACAAGTACCTTAGCCTTCTCCCTGTCCCAGGTAACCAGGTCTCCTGTTTTCTTTTGGAGAGGGCCAACATTCTCCCTGGTCTTTCTTTTATGCCCAACATACCTAGAGAAGCTTTTCTTGTTGCCCTTAACATCCCTGAACAGATTTAATTCTGTCAGGGCTTTAGCCTGCCTTACCTGATCCCTGGCCACTCAGACAGTCTCTCTGTATTCCTCCCAGCCCACCTGTCCTTGCTTCCACCCTCTATAGGCTTCCTTCTTGGTTTTCAGTTGGTGTAGGAGCTCCTTGTTCATCCACACAGGCCTTCTGGTATTTTTGCCCAACTTCTTCTTCATTGTGATGCATAACTCCTGAGCTTGGAGGAGGTGCTCCTTGAATATCAACTAACTTTCTTGGGCCCCTCTTCCCTCCAGGGCTTTATCCCATGGCACTTTACTCTGAAGAAGCCAGTCTGGTCTCCTTATAACCAGGGCAGAGAGCTTACTGCACACACTCCTTGCTACCCTAAGGATCCACCATCTCGTGGTCACTGCAGCCAAAGCTGCCATTGAATTCCACATCCCCCACCAGCCCTTCCCTGATGGTGAGAACAAGGTCCAGCATAGCATCCCTCCTCATTGGCTCCTCTGTCACTTGTAGGAGGAGGTTGTCATCCACACATTCCAGGAACCTTCTGGACTGCCTGTGCCCTGCTATGTTGTCCCTCCAACAGATGTCCCCATGAGCACCAGAGCTTGTGACCATGAGGCTGCTCCTGTCTCTCTACAGAGGGCCTCATCCAGAGGTCCTCCTGCTCAGGTGGCCTGAGGCAGACCCTCACTGTAATGACACCTGTCCCTGCCCTCCCTCTAATCCTGACCCATAAACTCTCTGTCCAAAAAAAAAGGTAAGCTCTCTATTCAAAAAGTAGGCTGTTTTGCAGTTGATGAGGAAGAAGCAAAGTGAATAGACCACAGCATCACAAGAAATAACACATGGCACTTATAGTCATGTTTACATGATTACCTGGACATCTGATTCTATCTTCTAGATCTGTGCTAGGTGGAAGCTACTTGGATTCAGTTCAGATGGCAGTGTGGGTGTGATGGTGTTGACCTCGGCATACAATGCCCAGCCCCACTTGCCCTTCTTGTCTCAAGCGCATTGCTATTTGTTCACAAGTGACCTAGTTCAGAGGGACCTGAAGTGTGTATACACAGGGAGCACTCAGTCTCTGAGTTGCGGTGCCTGTACACCTGTAGTGTTTCCTGAGAGTCTTAGAAGGCTTTAAAAATACGTGTTCAACTGAAACCATTGTTGAAAAACTGTTGGCACCTAACTGTGAAACTAGGCACTGTTTGCAGCCTTGAAGAGAATGTGCACCCTGCCAACATCCTGGCAGAATGCATCAGCGATGTGAAAGGATGCTGACAGTGTGCCAGCTTGCTCACCATTTAGTAAAGTTTTTCTTGGCATCTGTGCAACAGTTGTGATCCTTGGTTGAATCCAAACATGAGGAAAGCAGTAAGTGCAGGCGTACTTGTAAAATACACTTTTTTGGTCCAGTGGTTGATCCCGGGCCATTGTGTGTTTAGAACAGCTTGATCTGATCTTAATTGCCTCCAGCTCACCGAACCATCAGAGCCCATAGGTGAACAAATACCTGCTTTCTCCAGCCAGGCCCTAGATGATGGCAGATGATGTCATGGTAATGCCTCCACCTTCTGAGTAGTGTGGTAGGAGTTCAGTCATCATCAGCTGTTGAGCGCCTTGCATTTCCAGTGCCACTGGAGGACTCTTCTCCTATTTTCGGGAGAGGGGAGCCTCAAACAGTATCTTCTGTTACTGGCAACTTCAGTTCTAAAGGCAGAATTTATATTTGTGATGCATTGTTCCCCTCAAATTCCCCCTTGTGTTTTCAACCCTCAGTCTGCACGCTGTGAGAGTGATGGTGAGAGACCGACTGACCTTGCTGTCGCTTTACCAGAAACTGATTTCTGATCTTGCTCGTCAGGTCTTAGAAACATTAGTTCATTCAGAAACTGACTTCTGGCTTGAGTCGTTGGAAGAGTGTGAGTCCTGCCATGTGACATGCTTTTCAGCTGCCCCAAGATACTGAGGGTACCTGAACTGAAAAAACAGCACTAGGTGAAGCTGTGTTGAATTTTAAACAGAAAATCTGTGCAACAACAGCTGAAAGGAGAGTAGTGAGAAATTATTATTGTGTGTGGCATTATTTTATGATCAACACAGCCTCTTGTCCCTTTGTAGAGGTAATTCAGGTTTTGAAAGTGCTGGACTCATTGTTTCATAAATTAAAAATTGTATTACCTTCAGATAAAAAAAATGCAACTATTGCATTTGAGTGCTATATTTGAGTGCTTGGTAATTGTTTTTGTCTAAAGCTAATTACTGCTGGCTTCTGCTGTGGCTAATAATAAATGAGTTCATGGAACATTAACTCACACTTATGTGTCTTCATTACACTGTTTTAATTCCTGCTACTCATTATTGGGTTCTGGCACTTTCTTAAACATGTATTGCATGGTACCTTAAAGACCGTTCTTTGATCTAAATCTCAGTTTTAAACAGCTGACCTGCACTTTTGTTTAATAATAGTCACTGAGTGCTCCTGATAAAGTCAAACTTTCTTTGCACTGAAGCAAAGTGGAAGAGCAAAGTAGAAGAGCGTCATAGTTGCTGTAGAAGTTACATCTGAATACCTTGGGAGACCCTGCTCAGCCAGCAAGCTGAAATTCCTTTTTTTGAGTTGGCCTGGTTCATAAATTGTCACCTCTGCTACTTTGAGCACAGACTTTGCTTCTGTCATTGATCCATGTGTGTATGCGCCGTCTTCTCTCTTATTTTGCCTGGCAAATCCAGGCACACCACCAGGCTTAATCCTGCAATATTTCTGCAAGAAACAATCATCACCATGTAGCATAATCACAGCAGACTTAACGTTACAGATGCCTCTTCCAGATGCAGATCCCTAGATAGCTCTGTGCTGTTTCTTATTGTTTCCAAATCCAGACAGCTCCATTCTCACACTTTTCTGCTGAACCTACAGCAAAATGGATCTCTGCATTTGATTTAGTGTGTAACAAGATGCTGACTGCTTGTTTACTTAGCAGAGGGGCTCTGCACCTGGGTAAGCTGGTGTTTTTCTTACGTTTAAAATACATACTTTAATGTCAAAACAGTCACTGGGGAAGTAAAAAAAAAGGCATTCTGAATTGAATCAGTAAGTGGATCAAAAGAAAAAAATGTTTACACATGTTATCAGGCAAAGCTATTATTCATTTACTTATCTTCTTTCCTAGTGCTTTGAACTCTTAGTGTGGAGACAGAAGAGAAAAGCCCTAATTTTTTTAAGCTCGTTAGCTTTAGTTAAAGTATTCTGTGTCCTCAATTATTTTAGTAGAACCAGCTTGACAGATAAGTTAAAACCTAGGTAATTGAGGCTTTTTATTTTCCTCTAACTCCAGTGGTTCAGCACTGTAGTCACTTCTCTTTCTTTTGAGAAGAGAAAATGAAAAACCTACCTGTCCCCAAGAGCATTTAGATGCACACATGCAGTTATGTGCATGTGCATGCTTTGCACACAAGCCAATAGCATCCTCGAACTGAGAAAGAGAACAAGATTGGTTATTGCTAATCCACTTTGGGTTCAAAAGCCACTTGTGCTGATTAAGAATTGTCAGTTGGGGAGTTACTGCAGAGCGGCGTATCTCCTTCTTGCACACATCTTTGCTTGCAGTCAGTTCTGCCCATTGTTTGCTTGCACAGTGGTCTGGAGTAATAATGAGCTTGGGAATAAAGAAATGGAAACCAGGCACTGGCGGCTGCAAGTGGGTGTAACGGGCATAGTGCAGTTGCTTTGCAGTAAAGGGTGTAAACCCTTTTCTACTGGTTGAACAAAACAATTACACTTGTGTGGATTGTATCCTGTAGCTCAGCTTACAGATCTGAAATAAGTATCACAGAGATATGTATTTCCTCAGAGGATTTTATTTCTGCCTTTGTTCTTTCTCACAGGGAAGAAGATGAGTATTCAGAGCTGCGCTCAGAGCTCAGCCAAAGCCAGCACGAGGTTAACGAAGACTCACACAGCATGGACCAGAATTCTGTTTCGGTACCAGAAAATCAGTCCACTGTGGTCACTGCAGATGTGGGTGAGTTAACGCTTCTTAGTAGACATGATGCCTTCTCACGGCAGAAGGGCGTTATAGCCTTTAGAGTGCAAATCCAAGTGTTTGGTGAGGAAATAAATGAGTCTAGGCTGTGTTAATCACAAGAAACGCTGAGCTTCTCCACAACCTGTACGTGAAGTAACCTCTGTGCATTGATGTAGAATAGCTATGGAGTCTAAAATTGAATGATTATTCAGGAGGGCTCATGACTTTTGGGAATGAAGAGGGGAAAAAAGCTGTTCACATATGTTACATATGCCTGTACAGTAGTCTAACTCTAGAAAAGAATTGCAGACAGAGTAAAAGTTGGGGGGAAAAGTGTGGAAAATTGAACTGTCTGTCCAGTTGTTTTACAGCCTAATTATAAAGAAAGTCTGCACTTTTTGGAAATTGAGAGCCTTTTTAAAGTATGGGAAAGGGATAGCTTACTGAAATGGATTTAGACAAGGATAAATCTGACACAAGACATTCAGGTATAGTGCAAGGAGGGAGGACTTCCAATCTGTAACTGTTCTTTTTCTGGTTAGGAATTAAGAGGGCAAGCATCTTTCCTTCAGAATTTCGTCTGTTTTGTCATCTGCACCCAATTACTGATCATCTGAGGAGCCTACAACTACAGCACAATTACTCCTTAAAGTTTATGATATAAGCACAAGCAGATATTAGGCCTTCAGTGGGATAGTGTTTTGAATGTTTGGGCACAATTGCTGAGCACCGCAGCTGTAGATTAGCAGAAGTCTAGTGTAATGCTATCCTGATTTCCAGATTTCCCTTCAGAATACTTTTTCTCTTAATTTGTATTTAAAACCAAATAGTTGGTCTTCATTTTCTTCCCTCGGCTGAGTGCCTGGGAGCTTCTGTGGGTAATACTGTACACGAGCAGTATTTTAGGAAATCATTGAAATAGCAGTCTTAAGCTCTGTTGCAGAACCTGTGGTCCTTAAATATTAAGCTATTAACTCTACATGAGGCTTTGATGGTTATAAAGCAACATGCAATATTTGCTTTCATACATAGGAAACTGTATTAAAACAGTTTCTCCTTGTTCGGAGTAGTGCACTTCATTATTGAGAACTTGTGCTGTGTTTTCCAGTGAAGTACCTATTAGAGGAATGGACCTGAGAGTAGGCTGACGTTTGGGTGTAGTATTCATTGCCCTCAAGTGGAGTTTAATTATGTAGAAAACATGTGGATGTCATAAGCAACCATATAAAAGAGGTTTTCTGTATGATTACTTAAATGAGTACATCAGCTCTGGAGCTGTGTTTGTGTATAAATGCAAGACCTGCCACAGCACATTTGTATTTCAGTGTCTTCAATTTTTAGAAGCATTGATAGAACAATATTAGTAATAATGTAATCACAAAGAGAGAGAGCTTGCAATTGGGTTGTACTGGTTTACTGTGAGAAATGTAGTTCTCATTGTAAACGCATGTTTTGGGGGGAAAATGTTGTTGTAGGAAAAAACCCAGCATGCAAGGTCTTGTGAAGTTGTTTAAATGACAAAATGTCTGTTACAGAAGATATTATGGAAACAAATAAATTCAAGCAAACAAAAGAGGTTTTTACAGTTAAGCATCCTGCATGGTATGTGCTGCTCATAAGTGAGTGTTATTATGAAGGTATTTTTGGTATCGTTACAGCAGATGGGTGGCTGCTAGTCAGGAACTAGTGAATATGACTTCAAGAGTAAAGTTTTATATGTGTTGCCCGTTCGTGTTTTTCATACCATATTGTGACATCATTCTAAACTCTTTTTTTGGTCAGCAATGGATTCATGTTTATGTGCATTAGGCTGTGTAGTTAGATTTGCAGAAAAGAGTTCACAGGTTTTTTTTTTACTATCTGATCATCTTATCCCTTCATCCCCCTCCTTTCAGTCTTCTCTTGCACAGAGAGATTTCAAGGCAGTCTGCAATAATCTGGTGTCTCATGTCTGTTAAATTTCAGATGCAGTTCAATGCCACACTGCTTTAGTCCCCTATAAGAACCACAGCCATGAGGCTTCTAGGGAATTCTGACCATGGTGAAATGCTTGCAGCAGTAGTGTAGAAGTAACACCCTCCAGCAAGAATGCCTGCCACTGTTTTTAGTAAGGTGTAGGAACTGCTGGTGCACTCCTGTCTTGTAGTGCATCACTTGTGTGCTGTGCAGTTGGTAGTTATTGCAAACTCTTGACTAGTAAGACAGAAATACTGACTAGCTGATCGAAGAGGCAGCACGTCTCGCTTAGGAACTGCCGTTGTCTGTCGCCAAGTGTGAGCCTAAGAAAAACGAAAATAATTTATGAAGTGAGCTAGCAATGTACTGAGACCCACTTGTTTTCACAGAAATGGAGGATGCTGTGGCAGTGCCCAAGACACTAGAAGAGCCTTGCCTGAAGACAGAAAAGGAAGTGATTCCTTGCCACATTTTATCATTAAAATAGTGCTGTTGTGTATGCTGATAGTATGGTTTTAGTATGGAACATAGCAGAGAACAAGGTGTGCTGTTTTGATCCCTGAATATTCTGCAGCTTCATTTGAAGAAGAAATAGCTATAAAAATGGAACATAGGCTCCAAGATAGTCCTGAGGGATCATTTCTGTAAACACCAGGGTATTTTAAATCAGGCAGTGCCTGAGTACAACCACAAAAATTTCTCTGAAAAAAACATGAATTCATAATGTCGGTGAATGTACCAGGCAGAAAAAAAACGTTGAGTTTACAGAGAAAAACCTCTGAGGGTAATAAAATCAGGATGATAGGCCCTGAATGGCAAAAAGAATAACAAAATAGAAATGGCATAGTATGTGAGCATGTGGTGTTTTAAAGTGTTGTCCTTCAGGAAAGAGAGGTTTTTGAAGAAGGAATGAACATTTCAGACAAGTAGGAGGAGAGTTATTTGTCAGCTAGGAAATAACTCGTGATTTCATTTCATGTGGTTATGGTATTTAAGCCTATCAGTTGGTGAGGAAAAAGTGACAGATTGCAAGGACATTCCTTGACTGTTCTGCAACAGGCACTTCCTAGGTTAGAGTTTCTTTTTTCACTGAGTCACTAATTGTTGCAATATTTGTTTTGTTCTGTTTTGCTTTCTTTCAGATAACTGTAGTGACCTGAATTCAGAACTGCAAAGAGTGCTGACAGGTCTGGAAAATGTGGTCTGTGGGAGGAAGAAAAGCAGCTGCAGTTTATCAGTAGCAGAAGTGGACAGACATATTGAGCAACTCACTACCGCCAGTGAACACTGTGATTTAGCCATTAAGGTAATGGAAGCGTTAGGCTCTAAATGCAGTGTGTACATTGCCTGGGACACCTGCTTGCATTCTTTAGCAATAGCACTTTACTTCCAAAGGTGTCAAAGTACTTCACAGACATCCACTCCAGCCCACAACCTGTGTTAGGTCAGCAGCAGTACACCTGTTTGACACTGAATTCTTCAAGGCAGAGGAGGAGCTACTAACAGACTTTTCATCTCAAATCAGTACTGTCTTTGCCTCATGCTCCTTTCAGAGATAAGAGAAAGGAGGGCACTCAGCAGTTAATTTACTTTCGGAAGGTTATCCAGCAAACAAGTTGTCATTTGCTCAAGGTCACACAGCTGGTCACACAACGTGTGATACTCACTGAAATTTGAAGATAAAATGCTATAAATTATGCTTAAGTTGTGACTTTGCTGTCTTAAAATAAGAAGCTAGTATTTAACATAAAGCATGTGTGGTGTATTAATACTAATGAGAAAAGCCAGACAGAGGAACAAGTAATTCAAGTGATACTTGTATGTCTTTATTTTATTGTGCATGTAACAGAATAAGAAGGATGTCTGATAGCACATATAATGAAGGGATTGCAATTCTGAACCTGAAAGTAAGGGAACCATATACTTACTGTATGCAGGGGAAGAGCTGAACAAGTTTTTGTGTCAGATGGAAAGGTGTCAATGACTCATTTATCAGAACAAATAAATTGACAGCTTGCTCTTGAGGTGAGGAGGTCTGTGGCCATTCTAGAAGGCTTAGACAGCCGTTTGGCATACTACTGGGAAAGGTCCCCTCTCTCCCTCTCCTTAGTGGTGCCTGAGGAGTATAATGGCCTATAAAGAAACTAATGTTAAGTAGTAGTTTGAAGAATGTGGATGTATTTGAGAGACAGAGTGACAGACTGACTTCTGGGTCTCTTGGGAATGGTCTTAAAGGAGGTTGGAGTGTCTCAGAGGATTAGGATCAATATTTTAAATGTTACCTGGTATTATCTGGAGGTTTAGGGTTAAGCATTCTTAGAAGTCAGTATTCACCAAGAGAGAGATTGTGGATCCTGGAAAACAGATAGAGATTGGTCTGTGTGAGGTCCACAGAAGTCTCTGAAGTGAGATAAGACGAAAACTTCTGCAGGAGGTGAATTCAACAAAATGTCAAAAGGGCTGCCATAAGCTTAATTCTCAAGCTTTTTATTTTAACCTCATTATTCACTGTTGATTGAAATGTATTGCAGTCAGACTTCTATAATGATAAGTAACTGTCAGCAGCTTCTTCCTGGTCCAAAATGCAGACTTTTTATTTCATGCGACCTCTACATGCATAGCCACTTTTGGGGAAAGCAAGGTCAGTTTAGGAACTTCTTGAGCCAGAGATGATGTCTTTGTATTTAATAGTCATGGGTGGAATTTTCTTCTGTATTTGTATCTAATGTGTTTTTTAACCTGTCTAAATTCCTGGCCTCCATAAATTCTGGTAGGAATAAATTCTACCTTTGAGTTATGCCTTGTGAAAAAGCATGGCTTTTTGCTTCTTTTAAACCTGAGACTTGCTGATTTCATCTGATATCATGTCTGTAACATAACACCCCTTGTCAGGAAACTAAGGCAAACAAGACTGGAATTACCATGATCTGACATCCTGCCCTATGCTTGGAACATTACATTGTAATTCAGTCCTGTAGTCCATGAAATTATACCTGAATTTATCTGCTGTGCAGCAGTATGCTGGGTAAAACTGCTCTGTAATACTGCTTTGAAGAAAAATGAACAATCTGGTATTTTACATAGCTATATCCATGTATAATATTTATGTTTTATTTACCATGGAGGTTGGTAGCATGTTGGTCATCAAACTGGGGAATTGTAGTAATAGTTTAGTCGGCAAAAGGATATTGATCACATCAAAATGAAGGAGCATAGAAGCAAGCAGAAAGGTCCCTCAACTTTGTTAAGGACTATAAGACAGCCCTTAGGATGACTGCCAGACCCATGCTGATGCTGTCACTGCCTGAACTTTGTACTTGTGTGGGCAGATGGTAGCAGTGGAATTTGGAGAAACAACGGCAGCCTCTCAGACTGAAGATACCTCTGTGGTGTTGAGCCACTGCTGCTGCTTCCTCATGACAATCCTTCCTCTTTCAGGATTGCTCCCTTCCAGGCTTATCATCCCAAGTAGTTCTTTGAGGAGGAGAAGAGGCTTGAGAAAGTGAGGGTTTGGAAAAATAGCAACACTAGGAGCATGGGGAATAAGGAGGAAGGAGGCAGCAGCAGAGCTTGGCATGAGAGGGGTGAGGAAGCAGCAGAGGAAGCACATGAAACAGGAGAGGAGTTTTAGGGGAAGAAGGGAGAGGAGAAGACAGCAATGAAGAGGCACTGTTTATAATAAAGCTAGCATCATCAGGAGGCAATGCTCCTGCCGTTACAGAGCTTTTCTTCACATTGTAAGATTAACTTCCCTATGCTTATTCAGAACTTGAACTCATCCTTGTGTTGAAATAACTTCCCTTCTCATAATTTGAGACCTATAGGTCCAAGTGAAACTAATGTAAGGGAGAGATGTGGCTTCTTTCATCTTACAGAGATGTTGCAAGGCATTGCTCTTTTAGAAGAGTAGTTTAAACTTAGTACCAAGTATGTAAGCAGAGTTATAGCGTAGACACTCTGTCAATGGAGTTTTATATTTATGGCTCTAAACATATTGTAGTTTTATAGAAGAGAGACATGAAATATGATTGAAAAGGATAAACTGAACCTGATTGTGAAAGTTTTGTCCCTGCTTCTTCCATAGAGACACCGTGAACTAGTTGTTAAAAATAGATATTTTTTTTTTTTTTATATGGAAGTCTTTTCCTCCTCAGCAAGGAGTCTTGCTGTAGCCAAGATTTATTCTTTAAGATTAATGTATTGATAGCAATAAATAATGAACTTTTCATTTTAATGGACAAACAATAAAATTGCACTGATACCTCAGTGTCAGACAATGCTGAAAACACTGCAAAGATTTCTTGGAGAAAAAAAAAGCAGAATTGTATTTTCAGCTTGGTTTGTCTTTTTCAGCTGTATTCTAGTTGGTTCTTTTAGTGCCACCCAAATTAAGGACATAAACTTCAGTTAGTAATTTGTATTATATATAAAAATCAAGTCCTTTTAAATAAAACAACTAAAAAGACTATTTTTAACCTTGGTACATGCGTTATTTATCTTCCATATTAAAAGTATAGGCTTTAGCTATAACTTGTTCTTGAATTACCCAATAAAATGAAACTTTCTAGGTTGCTAGTTACATTTGTTTTCCACATTTCTTCCTACCATTTTACTGCATGCTGCTTTCAGAGAGATGCAAAACTTACAAGCAACAATTGGAGGGTTTTTGCTTGTTGCAAAGGTCTTCCATAAGTGAAAAAATTTGATACAGGCATGGCATGCATTGTGTAGTAGAATCAGAACTGCATGTAGTTATCTGACACATTGAGTGTGACGCTGTGTTTCCCCATGTTGAATGACCAGTCTGACGGTAAGTTTAGCCACGGCAGTGTTCCCTTGCTGGTGGCATGTGTGTGTAGTTGAGTTTCGCCTGGTGGAAGCTGCTGAGTATCCTTTGTGCTGAACGGTGCCTACAAGGCACAGTTCTGAGACAGGGGATGGGGCAGAAAGTGTTGAATGGCGGTTTATGTCACAGAGAAACCCAGCCTTTTTTAGGCACGAGAAAGTAGAAAGTCTGTAACGTCTTCTGGTATAATGTAAGCCTAGTCAAGGCCAGTTTTCTTTCTTTTGTCTCTGTCACCTCTAGGAAAGAACATACTCGGGGACATAGGAAGGAAGAGTCCTCTTTTTTTTTACTGTCCCATTATTTTCCTTGCCCTTTCGTGGAGTTACTTTAGAACTAAGAAAGGCCCCATGCCATGCATGTTCACAGACTGCTACTTTCTGCCTGTTACTCAGGCTGGGAAATGACAAGCTCAGTGCTCACCCATGGCAAGGAGTCTTTAATTTGTTTTAAAGTGTTCAGAGATAAAAATACTGGGATTGCTGTCACTCACGAGTGACTTGTGTTTTAATTTGCATATAAAACATCCATCTGCTTTGGTGCTGGTCAGTATGAAATACTTTAATAAAATGATCAAACTATCAAACAAAATAAGCAATAATTTTGCTTGATATTACTTATCGAACAAAAGAAGTAAACGAATGGTGTTGTGGTGCTGGGTGTGTATCGACAAGTATATGTATTTGCCTGTTACAGACTTCTGTGTATTTTAAGTCTCGTTCAATCATCTTTCTCTACTTCTTTCTGGGTTTTGATGACACTATTTTTGCAGACTGTAGAAGAGATTGAGGGTGTACTGGGACGTGACCTTTATCCAAATCTATCTGAAGAGAGATCTCGATGGGAAAAGGAGCTGGCTGGCTTGCGGGAAGAGAATGAGAGCCTCACTGCCATGCTGTGTAGCAAAGAGGAGGAGCTGAACAGGACCAAGGCCACCATGAACGCAATTCGTGAAGAAAGAGACAGACTGCGTAGAAGGGTAAGGCTGCTGCATAGGTGATGGCTTTTTATTCCTCCTAGCTTGTACGATTTTGTCACCAGAACAAGCTCCTCTTGAATTACTCTTCCTGTATGGCTGTAGGGCTTTTTCTTTTTAAAGCTGTACTATGCAAATTACAGAACTTGGACAAAAACTTCAGATCAATTCAGTTACAATAATCTTAATTTTGTTGATCTATTGTAAAATAGATCTGGTTGAAAACTAGGGGGTTTGATTCACCGGAGGTTTTATACATGTATAATTTCAGCTCACATCATTGTTTAAGTAATTTTTGTTACGATTTCTGACAAAATGAAAGCTCCCCAAATCCCGTAAGTGCTCAGTGAAGTTGATGCTCTTGGTATTTAAGTGCTCATGCCAGAAAGTCTTGTAAAAATTCAAGTAGGGATCTGTCAGACACTTGCCTTGCATTTTGTGAGTTCATTTGATTGAAAATATTTCAAATGGAACATTTCAGTGAATCCAAAATATTTCAAACGGAACATTTCAGTGAATCCAAACTTCCACATACTTCTGTGTATATACATATCTATATGTACATTTGTATAGATAAACGTGTACACATGTGTATATAATATGAGTGTATATGTGCATGTACTTGTTCGTGTAAGTATGTACGGTATATACAGAAACATCATACAGACTACATATACACAAGTATGTGTGTATGTATGTGTGTGTATATATATACATGTAGTCAGTTCATCTGTTAAACATTCAGAAGAGATCTTGACCACAGTCAATGTGGCGCTTAGGGACTTAGGACTTAGTGAGACTTGGCAGTGTTAGGTTTACGGTTGGACTTGATGATCTTAAAGGTCTTTTCCAACCTAAATGACTCTATGATTCTATAATTGAAAAAGGTGTGTGATGAACAACCAAGGTGTACAATGACCTGATGTCAGAAATCATGTGTTAACAGGAAAACCTGATATTCATCTCCAAGGAAGCATATGTAACTTGCCTATAGAGAAAGCAGATGTTCATTCAGTGAATTTTCCTGTGAGGTGGTTTTTGTTGTTTCTTTTTTTTTCTGTAAACAACAAGTATTTCTTTGTTTTTGATGGGAATTCAATTTGTGATTAAGAGAAAGAAAAAGAGCAGGACTCCTGTCAGTGGGTAATAATTCTCAGAACTGAACAATGAGTAGTCCCAGCCGTATACAGCTTCTCTGTCTACATTTTATGATGCTGTGAGGTCACATAAAGGCCTTGTGCTTTGTGTGGAGCTCAAAGTAGAAAAATCTGGAAATTTCTTGACAAAATATGAAAGATCTAAGAGAACAGAGAACTCAGTCTCTGTTACTTTTAAAATTTGTTAACTTTGTCCCTATTAAATCTGCAGAGTTTTGGCTAGATATGAAAAAAATTTGTTTTTAAACTAGGCAGTTTGAAGTTTATGTTCAATATGAGTGACAGTTTGGTCCTCTGTATCTTGGTAAAATTGTTGGAAGTGTTGCTCTTTACCTACTGGCAGCAGATAAACCTTTTGTGAGACTTCCAGTCTTCAGATACCAAGCCACAAATTACCTTTGTGAAACTCTAGCCTCTCTTAACAGCAAAAAAAAGTGTATGTGATGAGGGAAGAATAGTAATCTGCTGTCGTACAAAACAAGACGACTTCAACTTTTCCTTTGTAAAATTTATTTTTATTATGTGCCATAAGTGTAAGTCGTTTTCAGTCCTGAAGTTTTTGGACGGGTTTTATAGTGACACTTCTTTTTAAACAGAGGCAGTACTACCCCCCTGAGCTACAGAAGTAGCATTTATGCATCTGGTGAATTATTACAAGGTTGAGGTGGTGGGGAGCACCACCATGTGCTTGTGACATTTACTTGCACAAATGCAGATATTGACACTACCGATGATACAGATCAGTCCTGGGTTATCAAACAAGAAAAAAATAGATGGCCTTGAGGATACACTTATTAGAAAAATATTTACATTTTGAGAAGTATGAAATGCAAGTTAAGGTGCTTAAAAGATTGGTAAGAAGAATTTATGCTGACAGCCAGGAGCTCCTCAATTAAAAAACAGAGAAGGGGAAAGAATTGGTGTTTGTACCTTCAGAGATCAGCATGGCTGAGCTGTTAATGCATGGTGGCAAATTCAGTCCTACAATATAGCAGATAAGTTATTTCCAGTAGAGACTGGAAAGACTATGAAGAGTGATGAGATCTGATCTGGACTGTTAGATGTAGTTCTTATCTTATGTAGTGCTTGAAAAGGTTCAGTTTCAAACAACAACAACAACAAAAAAAGATGTAGAAGATGGTCGGAGAAATGGGCAGCTTACTTGGAGGAGTGACTTACAAAGATTGTCCTTTCAACTTGGCAAAGCAAAATCTGAATTTGGTCTCTCTTTACAAGTGCTGTAGAAAGCAAGTAAGAATGGGAGCTAATGGCTGTTCAAACTTAGGAACAAAACTGGAGCAGGACAGATCAATATAAACCACTCATGGCTATATTAGGCCAGAAATTAGAGTGTGAGGTGTCTAACAGACAGGAGGATTGTGATTCTGAAGAATGTGTGACCATGCAGGGATACCTATTAAAACCAGTATCATTATATTAGGATTGTGTCCAAAGGAAAGCAAAAAAAGTGTACTTCTATTTGGCCTGCTTAATACGACTGCGTTAATTCTACAGCCAGACGTAGTATCTCTGCACAAAGCTGTTGGGTACTGTCTGGCTGCCAGCAGCAGCAGAGGGCTGGGTTAGATGGTGAGGAAAATGCTGTTTAGTTCTGCATATGCAGACGCCGCTTGACTTGGTCAGTCTATATTGGAATCCTCTGTGAACCAGGCATTTGTGGAGCCACACAAGTACTGGCGATGTTACCGAGTATTTTGCAATTTCCTTAGTGCAGGCAGGGCCTAGGACGTAGTAGCCGATGTAGTAGCTGCTGGCCTGTCTTTTGGAACTGTTGGCAGGGATGCTGCATGTCTTACTGGTGTCTCTGTTATGGAAGCATTTCTGGTGGAAACAGAACTGATCATCAATTTGTTTCATGTAAGTGGCTAAAGGTCGTTACTGACCCGAATTATGTTCAGACCACTGACCCTGGAGAGAGTGAGTCTTCAATTGCTAGAGGCTGTGAGCTGTCTTTTGTATACAGCAAGCCGTATACAGCAAGCCATATACAGCCATAAATGTTCACTCTGCTTTCCTTAAGGAAATGCTTCTTGGACAGATTGAATAGATGTCTTGCCCAGGAGATGAAGGGTTAATTTTGGGCTGGCACAGAGCTTAACAAAATGAAGCAGCCTCTATATTCAGGCACAGCTGGCAGGATTTTTTTTTTCAGTTGTTTTCATTTAGTTTGCACCTATAGAGGACTTTATTGAAATATGATTTTTAATATCATCCTGAACTTGCAGAACAATTGGTTTATTTCCCCCACCCGCCAAGTTTGTTCATGGCATGTGACCCTGTCAGCCAGACTATGTAATCGTTGCACTGGAAACCATATTTGCATTTTTAATGTAACTTTGTGTCCATAGTTGCAACAAAATAAATGTTTCCTCTGACCTATTAAATAGTTTCTCTATGCCACCTGAACCCAGAGTCAATTTAGATTATTTCCCTGGGGAGTGGGAAAGGAGATCCAAGTAAAATTTAGTTATTGTTCTTCTGAAATTAAATTGGGTGTAGCGCATAAGCTTGAAGTTGACCAGATCAATAAGTCTGTTACTTTAGACCAATGTCTGTAATCAAGCAGAGTGCTTTCAATACGTTTTTCTCAGGCTTATTGCAGATTTAATTTAATTAGGTATTTACTGTGCTCAGTTAACAGATTGAGCCGCTTTCTAGAATAGTAGCTAAGAAACAGCATACATATGGAGTTTGTTTCTCATGGGTCATTAGTAAATGAGGTAATCACTTATTTCTGTAGGGTGCCTGCAGTGTAGCAGCTAATTTCCTAACACAGAGGTTTGTTTTACCTCTGTATGATACTGACATATTAAGTCTGGGCCAGTCAGTGCCCTAGAAACTGCTTACACGTGGCTGACCATAATCCTGAATCCAGTAATACAGACAAGATGCTGGGGGACTTCTGTACCAGTTCATGGGATTAATATTATTATTACATGAGAATGAGGTTGTAATCAAGTCAGCATTATTTACAATTCACAGCTGTATGTGGTAACAGGCTTAGGTAGTAGCAGAAAAAAATAATATTTGTGTTCTTGCACAAAATCTCTTGTATCTACCAGGGCAGTCAGATGAGCAGCACTGAAGCAGCATATAAACGCTGTCATGACTGCAAAGTAAAAGTTGTGGATTTTTTAATTGCTGCCCATTAAAGTTGCCAGATGAGTAGTGCCGTAGCACAGTCCCAAACAGCCCATTGGCATAAGAAGCACTGGGTATGGGCAGTGTTCAGGCTTCCCTGAGGCTGTCCTGAAGAACTAAGTCTAAAGTGAAAAGGTGGTTCCAGCTCTGGAAGTCTGTGAAGTCTGTTCCCTGGATAAGCCATATGTCAACTTATTCAGTTAATCAGATGCTTTTAGTTGTCAGGATTACTCTGTATCTGCTCCAAAGTCAGCTGAGTTCACCAAACTGACCAGAACAAAACCAGACTTAATGTTTTAGCTATCTTCAACTTAAGACCCTCATGAAAATGTAATCTGCAGAGGAGTAGAAAAGTGACATTTTAATACATAATTCTTCCAGCTGCCTAGATTGCCCCCACTCCAGGAAACTTCATCTTAGCATGCAGGCTGTCCCAAAATGCTTTGTTCTTGTGAGGAGTTGAAACCTGCCCAAACCACAGCAGGAGTCAGGTCCTTGGCCTCGCAGGCATTCTTGAGCCCATGCTGTTCTCAGATGACACAAAGCTGGCACGAGCTGCTCCTTGACTGTCCTTGTTTTGGTGTCATTCATATTGGGATCAGAAGGTATTGTTCCAGACTGCTAGAGAACACTGATGTGTTCGGGCCTTTAGAGATTATTATCAGCTTGCACAGCTTAAACTTGAACTGTTCTGTCTCCTTGTCTCTTGGTGTGCACCAGAAACCTGAGGTAGCAGCCAAAAGCTATTTCCA
Source organism: Chlamydotis macqueenii (assembly GCF_036417535.1). Lineage (NCBI taxonomy): Eukaryota > Metazoa > Chordata > Aves > Otidiformes > Otididae > Chlamydotis > Chlamydotis macqueenii. The sequence continues at coordinate 60,680,015 of NC_141593.1, read as the reverse complement.
TTCTCTGCATTCTTCAGCTGCATGGTACTTGCTTATGCAGCGGTATCTCCACTTAGCTGCGAATGAACTGGAGCTTTGCTTCTGTTTCCAAGCTTGTATGCAAATGCTCAGTGATTAATCTGAAGTTAAATGAGAAAAAGCCTGAGATAGGCTTACTGCCCTTGTGTTTATTTCTGCTGTGTACTAGCCTGGATCAGAACAATTCAATAGCACTCGGAGCTTGTAGGGAATCCACCTTCACCTTGCTTGTGACATCCTGCCATGCCCTTGGTTTTAGTTGCTTTGCATCAGTTCTAGACGTGCAACACCCAGATCTTCCAGTGCATGGAGCGCTGCGTGAGAGACTTTTGTCAGAAAGGTGTCAAAAGCAGAGGAGTGCTTGCTTGGTAACGTATTTGTATCACCTGGTGCTCTGTAGCCTCTCCTGCTACTTAAAAAAGCCATATGCATAAACCCTAGTAGCCTACCTGTTCTCCCATAGCTTGTTGTGTCTGTCTGTTGTTCCCTTTCTCCATTCCTCAAAATCATTGTTCAAGCTGCAGATTGAGTTTCAGATCTGCCAGAGGAGTAATGCTCTGAGTGACAGTTAAGTTCTTATGTGTTTCTTGAAAGTAGACATCTTTGCAGAGGAGAGAGGTTCTGTAAATACCTCCTTTGAACTGATGAGTGCAGGTCTAAGCTCATTCTGCTCCACAGAATTCATTGAGGAGATGGCCCTTATAACTACCAGGAAAGACTTCTTTACCATAGTCAACCACAGCAGATAACCTGTAGGAAATCAGACCTTGTTGGCTCTGGTGCTCATGATTTAAGAGAGCCTAAAAATTATCTAGCTGAAAATAATCTACACCAGGCCTGATTGAAAGATTCGGGGTGCTTTAGACTGGGAAGGGCCCTTACCACTCAGAGCAGCTTGAATTGTCACTCTGGTATTTCATTTTCCGTCTTCCCCTCCACAGATTTGCAGTACGCATGAGTAAATGAGAAAGTGAGAGAGGTGTATTCCCTTCCTGTTGTTTGTTGTACTTCATCTTCCTCCCCCCTTAACAGGGGAAAAGAATGAAGCGGTATTAAAAAGCTGGGGGAAGAAATGTTATTAGTTGGAGGATTCAGAGATACTGCTTGATGAAACAGGTCGCAAGTAGGGTAGAAAGAAAAGAATCGCAGGCATGCCCTTTATTTGAAACTGATATAGGATCAAAAGCAGCAGGTGTCCTTTGAATGTGAAATCAGTGACAAAACCATGCCGTTTGTAGCTGTGTTTTTTTATTTAGGATATGTTAAGAAATCTTGTAGTTGTGAGTATGCACGTGTAGAATATAAAGAGTAAAAACATGGGTTTTAGATTGATAATTACAGATAATTAGCGTATTCCACCAAAGTGTATTTGTAACCCATTATGCATTTGTGTAAACGCATCCATGAAGCTTGTTAATCACTTATGAAATCTTTCATAAATCTAACATCACTGTAGTGTGTCAGACCATTTTCTTTTCTACCCTTGCTGTGTTTTTTTTTAGTTCTTAAGGTACCCACAAGAAATTATGCTTTATTCCTACTCCAATTCTCAGCATTCAAAGCAAAAAAAAAAAAGAAATGCAGCTGAACAATTGGTTCCTATTATTAAGCATCAAATATTAATAAATAAAATTTCCAGTTAGTTAAGTTTATATTAATAACTTGAGAAGGTCTGTTTGCCTCTGACTTACTTATCTAGGCTGTCCATCGCTCTGAAGTCTAATGGCTCGGTTGCCTTCTGTCTCACTTAATGCCACTGCTCCTGATCTTTCCAAGGTTGCAGCACTTCTTAATTCTTTGGACTTCTTCCAGCTGTTTAGAAGATCTTTGCTCTTTCCTTTTTTTTTAATTGTAGATTTCACAGATGTTTCCCTGGATTTCTCCCTTTTTTCGTCTGTTCTTGCCTCCTTTTTTTTTGTGATCATATAATTAGTTCTGCCTGTTGGCCACTTTCCGTCTTCCTTTAGAGTTTTGGGGCTTTATGGCAGTTTTTATATCCTTCTGGATGTTTCTGTCTTTAAACTAGTATGATGCAAGAGCTGAAGAAATCTTTCTTTAAATGCTTCCTTGTTATTCCTCCCCAACTCACAAATCCACACTTTCCTGTCTTTCAGTGGAACTTTTTTGCTTTTATTTCATTATTTGTCTTCACCCATCAAATATTGCCAATTTTGTAATCACATTTCCTGTAAGATCTATCCTTCCTCCCTCTCATGTTTCCAAGTGTTTATTTTGTCTCGTGCAGTACTGCAATTACCTTCATTCTACTAATAAACATAACCTTCAGTATAATTTGTATTATATTGGTAACAACACTTAAGACTGGTAGAAGTATTGAGGTAAGGGTGGTCAGACGATTTTTAATTATACTTTTTAAACTAGTCTCTTCATAACTCATGCATTCACCAATCCAGAGAAGAAACTGGCTCTTCTGAACTCATTTTTTTCTTTATTCTGGTTCTTTGGTATTCCTTTATTTTTCTAGAATTACCACTAGCGTGGAAAAGTACTTTCTAAGGAGGTGGCGCATACTGCTCTATTTACAGCAGAGGTTTTGGTGACCAGAAACAGTTACCCAGGCTGTTTCTGCGCAGTCTGGTGGGTGAGCAACCGAATCGTGAGGTTCTGGCTTGCTGAATGTGTGAATTGTGAGATCGGTGACTTTACAGGTCAGACAAACTTGCCCTGTTAGCCTGCTCAGAATTACCATCCGGTACTCATCATTGGCAAAGTTACTGCAGGTTATTTATGGCAATTAATTCAGCATGTAATTTCTCAAATGAATGCCTGAATCAGTGCATAGATTAAGAAGCATGAATAAGCGAACAGTTTACTTAAGTTGTGATTTCTTCTATGATACAGTGTTAAAGCAGTGACTTGCATAGATTAATAACTGTACTGTACTCTGAGTTTTCTTTTATAAATACTTTTCTGAGCAAAGCTTTGCCTGGCTACGGTCTTAGCTGTGTTCATTTTTCTTTCTGTGGCTAGTGTTGGTTTACAGATCCTTAAGAACAATTAGCTTTGTAATCATGGCCAATAGTCGTTGCTCAGTAATAAAACATAGACTAAAGGAAACCTGTCTGCATTAAAGTCTTACATAATATTGTCCTTACATAAGGTAGTTTTAAACTTTGGAGTCAATGAATGCTTAGCATTTTAAGCAAATTTAAGTGTATTTCCTGGTTGCCCTTAAGTTTAGCGTGTTACTGGCTTTTATACAGAAATCTTCCAAGACTAGCTTCTGGGCATAGGTGAATATTTTAGCAATTCTTAAGTCAAATGTTGAGGCTGGGATTTGAATTTATAAGGAATACATCCCTAGTGGTTTTCCTGTTTGTTTGATTTTAAACAGTGCTGTAACTTCAGTACTTGTGGAATTTAGTTTGGAACAGACCGGGTTAAAAGAAATAGTAATAAATGTGATTTTGATTTAATGAATTTTTGGGGTTCCTTTTTTTTTTTCCCCCAGTGTTAATGCCACAGTACAAATCCTATCGGCGCTGGTGTTCCACATCTGCAAGCAGAAACATGCGTACATGGTTTATTTCAGTTTTATGCATATCAGCAGGCTGAAATGATTGTTTTGCATCAGTAGAGCACTTCTGTCCTTAAGGTTTGCATTACTGCAGCTGTATCCATGTTGAAATTATATATGTGTGTATGAACAAAGGAGGCCTCAGCTGCAAATATGTAGAAGATACATGCTATGAATGTGCACTTATACACTCTGCTTAGTTAACTTTGTGATATAATTAGAGTTAAGATGTATAATTCTGAGGCAAGCACCCATATCCATTTTTCAGCAAGTTACTTCAGACATTGGGGATTTGATTGGAGGTTTTGTGTACTTCATCTTTTTTTTTTTTTTTAACAGAGAGACAAATGGAGTTGTTTGGGTTAATTTTGTTTAAGGTATAGCACTCCTTCTCAGCCAAACAGGGAAGTTATGTGAGCAGTTAGCCTTTATGTGCTCTTATTGTTGCCACAGCTTCGTATTAGTAAAAAGCAATTATTCTGCTCTGTTATGTAAAACACAGGGGTTTTTTTTCCTTTTTTTTTTTTTTTGTAATTTGCACCTACCTAAAAATTCTGTTATTTTCACAGTAGGTCCTCAGGCAACCTGACCTTCAGTTTGCATACAACAGAGGGAGAGGCAGGGATGCTCTTCAGGGAAGTAGACGATAGGGCATCATAGGAAGCATAAGATACTGCTTTGGTGACTGGAGAGAGTTCCAGCTTGAACTCTTTCCTCAGTGCAGTGGGCTGAAGGGATCTGTATATGTTGTGCTGAGAACATGCTGACTGCCACTTCAAGCGGAGATTGCTAAAGCACTGACCATGCACTTGGTGAGCCTATAGCTGAAGAAAGTGTAAGCCTTTGTGCAACTTTAATTTTGATATTTTTTTTTACTAAGGACTTTCAGCTTGCTTCATCAGTTCTTTGTGTAAATGCATGATGTTTACTATAAAAACCTCACCTTGTTTTAGAGAACAGGAGTCAGAGTTGCATTTCTCACTACAGGGGGATATCAAATGAACTGAACTTCTATTTCACTGGACTTTTGGTAAAATTTCACCAGTTCTGTTTTGCAGATGAACTGTTCCAACAAAATCGGCATAGAAACTTGCATATTAAAGTAAACAGTCTATATTCACAGAAATTTCCTCTTCACATGGCTTCCTCCCCCTTCTTTCATCACACTCTTTGTTTGAGATTCTGTGGGAAAAATGAGCTCTGTCATTTTACCTTGTGGCATAATTGTTGTGTTAAGCAGACCATTTATTCTTTGTCTGTTAAGAATTATTCCAAGGTAAACACTATAATCTTTAGCTCAGCTATAGTTTGGCTCCTGCAGAATTTTTTAATTTTTTTTTTTTTTTTTTTACCCTTTAGTCCTGAAAATCTTTTGACGTCAGTTCTACAAGTATCTGGTGTGTTATGAGGACTGGGCAGTGTTTGCAGTGTATGTTTACAGAGAACTTCTGCAGATTGTTGGTTGTGTATTTTGCTGGTATTTTCTTGTCTGTACATTACTCACTGTATGGTAGCTTTACTTAACTGTGGTTTTGAAGGCATGATTAACATTTGAATTTCTTTGACCTTTACATATGACAAAGTCATCCTGTGATATATATATATATCAAGAGCTTTTTTAACACTGGAGTTTTCCACTGACAGCAGGGTCCTCATTTGATTTGTTTAGTCATCATAATCTTAGGCTGGAACGTTAGCTTCACCCCAGAGAGAATAGTTTCTATACATGTGGTACAGCTGTACTGAAAGGGTTATATAAAACAAGCTGAAATTTCAAGTACTTACTCTACAGTATTACATTTGCATATTTCTACATTGCAAAAAGTTTTTAAAACTGACAACAATGGAATTTTAAACAACCTGCATTCATCTGCTCCCCACATGAAAACTTTGCAGCCATCCCCGGACAAAATAGAACTTCAGTGCTCAAGCCAGAAGCAGTTAGGCTTGGCTAGACAATGATAAAATCGCCAAGCTATTTAAACCATAGAAGTGTAAAACCCAGAACATTATGTTTTATTGTAGGTTCGGGAACTGCAAACACGTTTGCAAAGCGTGCAGGCAGCTGGCCCATCCAGCCCAAGTCGTCTCACTTCTGCCAATCGACCCATTAACCCCAGCACAGGAGAGCTGAGCACAAGCAGCAGTAGCAATGACATTCCCATAGCCAAGGTGAGTTACTGTGCATTGTAGTAACACTTCTTGTTATCTGGGAGAAGCAAGCTTAATCACGTGCAAGCATGTGATTAACTGGGAGACACCTGGAATCCCCAGAGAGTTTTCTGGGGTCCTAAGCAGGCCCATGAACTTGAGCTGCAGAAAGGAATTAAGGGCTAATGATTGTAATTCTCCCTGTTAATATTGTCCCTGTCATTCTCCCTCTGTCAATATTGTGGTAGTTTACTTCAGGTTTGCAAGTGAGGCTAGTGAACAAATGCATTTTGTGTAATCTTTATGGAGTGTGGGTTCCTCTGTAACCTGTGCAACATTCTGGCTTACAGATTGCTGAAAGAGTGAAGTTGTCAAAGACAAGATCAGAGTCTTCATCATCTGATAGACCTGTCTTAGGATCAGAAATCAGCAGCATAGGGGTAATGACTAATGATTATATGCATGCATGATACCTTCTGAAGATGACCCGATTCCCATTAAAAGCAGCATTGTTTTCTTACTAAATTAATATAAGAGCTAACTGAAAATACTTAAAAGTTATTTTGAGAAAGATATTTCACAGAGAGTATTTCACCTAGTATTAAGATCTCATTTTGTCATAACTGGTGGCTAGAAATCATTCTCTGAGTAACTTCAAGAGGATAATTTTGGAGTCAATTCCTCCAAAATACTATTCATCAAGAAAAGACTTCAGTTGCATTTCACAACTTCCAGTCAGCAGAGAACTGGGTTCTGCTTTGTAATGCCAATGTAAATCCATAATGCTGTTGTTACTGTGTGTTAGTATTTGTTTCACTGAATAACTTAGCTCTGACCTTTTGCTAAGCTTTCAAGAAAGTAAATAACTTTCATATTAGGCTTTTTAAATGTGTGACGAAGTTGTGGGCTTCACTCTTTGGTTAGCAGAATTTTAAATCAAAATAGCTTCTTAAAGTGGAACCTTGTAAATGTTTTATTCAATGTAAAACTTGTAGTAAAAACTGAATAATGAACGCCCCAAAGTGAGTGCCTGATGCAAGCAAATGCAGCTCTCAATGCAGACTCCCTGTGGGAGGAATCCAGTCGTTGGCTGTTCACAATGATCTGTTAACTGCCCTGTGCAGGTTTCTAGTACTGTGGCTGAACATTTGGCACATTCCCTCCAAGACTGCTCAAACATCCAAGAAATCTTCCAGACTCTTTATTCACACGGATCTGCTATCTCTGAAAGTAAAATCCGAGAGTTTGAAGTGGAGACAGAGCGATTAAATAGGTGAGGTGAAAAGTTAGATATGCTCAAATGTGTTGTCTGCTATTAGCTTTGTTGAAGTTACTACTTTTTTATTCTTTTTGAACATTTCTTAGTGCAGTCTCATCTCAGTGCCAATTCGCACTGTAGTGTCCTTCTCTATGGCTGACCAAGTAGACATGGCATCTTTTTTTGTAGGACACATCACTGCTAGAAATAAGGATTCTCATAACTTGTTCTCTTTAATTCTGGAATTAGCTTGCATTGTTTTCTCCTGAAGAAACAGAATTGTAGCATTAACTGTATCAATGAATGTACTGATGTGTAGTGGTATTGCATATGTGCAAGTAAATGGACTTCTGTCTGCAGGAGAAAGATTGCAGCTTTCTGGCTGCAGTTAAAATACTGCTGGTGTTATCATTCAGCTCTATCAAAACAAATCTTTCATGTCCTCTTTGGCACATACAAAATTGTGGATCAGGAATGTGAGTATCATGTCTCAGCATGTTTTCTTCCAGATTCCCTCTTCCCCGTGGCTATCTGGAATTTAGTCTGATCAGTACAATGTCTCTTTTATTTGTAGCTCATGTTTTTGTAGTGCTGTGAAATATGATCCTTTTTTCTTTTTTTCCCCCTGCTTTTTCTTTTCTTTTCTTTTTTTTTCTTTTTTTTTTTTTTTCTGTGCACATGCTTTGACAACATGTATACTTACAGGAGGTATCAAAGAAGATATAAGAGTTGAAGCATCTGAAAGTTCTAGCACATAGGAAAGTCAGGGCTTTATTCTGGTCACTGAATAAATGGTATACTAGCGCTTCTCCTTCTTCTTGTGTTTGTTAAGAAGTCAATGATTTTAGAGTTCTGGATGGCACTGATTTCTTCATTAGCTACTTGTCCAAATTTTGAAGTCATTTGCCTGTTTGTTTTTGGTGTCTGTCACAACTGTTATCGTTAAGCATAGTACGTTGGTGTGTAGTACAGTTACCAGCAGTGGGAATAAACAGTAATACTGGTATTCTGGAGCCTCATTTTCAGATTCGGAGTTAACCTCGTTGAGAAGAATATTACAAGTAAGTAATATTCTGATGTGAGCTTCTGTGTGACTATTGCCACAACTTTTTGAGATTTCATTGCCTTATTGAAACTTCGCCCATATTTTGGAAGTTACTTCTCTAATCACAACCAAAATACTACTTCAAGTGAAACGGTTATTCTGGATGTTCCAAGGAAAGGGGGTGTTTATGCAGCTCCGTGATCCCTACACACACTCACACATTGCACTGATGAGTGTGCCACTTAAAACAAGAAGCAAATGTGGCAGCAGGAAGTGCTGAATGGAGACAGAAAAATTAAGCAAAAGGTTCATATGAAACTGTCCTGTGCAGTCTTGTGGCTGCAAAATAAGGATGCAGCTTTCTGCTTGCTTCTGTTGCACATGGTTATGATTACATTTATCGGAAGGAGAGGAGAGGAGAAGAGGATGTCCTGAGAGAAATTACTATCCTCTTGGCTGTTGATATCAGACACAGAACTGATAGAGTTTTGCCATCTTGGTTAGTTTTTAATGTAGACCAAATAGTATTTGTTCTTTTAAATTATGATTGTTCTAGAATTTTCAGAACAGTGTTTGCAGGCTAAGCTTGAAGGTTGAAAATTACTTCATTTTCCACAGCCGTATTGAGCATTTGAAATCCCAGAATGACTTGTTGACAATAACACTGGAAGAGTGCAAGAGCAACGCAGAGAGGATGAGCATGCTTGTTGGGAAGTACGAGTCCAATGCCACAGCCCTCAGGCTTGCATTGCAGTACAGGTATGTACCTATGCAGAGGGTGTCTTAGCCAGAAAAACAGAGAGCAGGGAACACTTGAATGAAGTCTTTGAGAGGAAAATTTTTGGTACCCCATGGTAATACTGTTTCTTTTCTTTTCCTTCCTGAAAAAATGCCCCTTTGGTTAAACTACTTGACAAACTACAGAACAGACGTTACTGATACAAGTGTAATTCAGCCTTAGTTCATCAGCAGTAATGAACTCAATCTTATAGAAATATACAGATTGTCGTAGTTCAGCCCCAATCGGGACCAGACTATGCAGTCTCTCTCTCACTCCCCCCACCCTCTGAGAGAATGGGGAGAGATAATATAAGGAAAAACGGCTCAAGGTTTGAGATAAGGACAGGGAGAAAATCCTTAAAGTTACCGTCACGGGCAAAACAGACTCGACTTGGGGAAAACTATTCATTTATTACTACAAACAGCAGGATAATGAGACAGAGAACAAGATAACCTTCCCTCACCCCTCCCTCTTCCCAAGCTTAACATTATCTCTACTACCTTCCCCCGCCCCAAGCGGCACAGGGGGGAAGACGGAATGGGGATTGCAGTCAGTTCATCACACATTGTTTTACGCCACTGCTTCGTGGTCGGGGGAAGAACTCCCCACATTCCTCCCCTGCTCCAGTGTGTGGTCCCCCCATACGCCACAGTCCTTCGTGAAACTGCTCCAGCGTGGGTCATCTCTTCCACGGAGTGCGGTCTCTCCAGAATGGCTGTCCCAGTGGGCCCTCCACAGGCCACAGCCACCTCCAAGCATCCACCTCTCCTGATGTGGGGTCCTTCACAGGCTCCAAGTGGATCTCTGCTCCTCCGTGGGCTGCAGGGGGACAACCTGCTCCACCATGGGCTGCACCACAGGCTGCAGGGGAATCTTGGCCAGGAGCCGCATTTCTCCTCCCCCTCCTTCTTCACTGACCTTGGCATCTGCAGCCATTCCTCTCACAGGAAAAGTTCTTCACAACCGGCTGGCAGACGCCTCTCAGAATCTCTTTACATCATCCATCTCACCTCCTCTCCACTTCTTGCAGCCGGGCCAGGCCGAGTTGGGCCCAGTCGGCCGCTTGGCAAGAGGCCAGAGGGTGAGGCCTGCAAGGCCCATGAGGCCTGCGCCTCCCCCTCTGCACCTCTGCCCCTGCTCAGCTTCTTCACATCTTATCTTCTCTTTTTTTTTTTTTTTCTGTTTTCCCCTACCTAAATACATTATCGCAGAGGCGTTATCACGGAACATTCTGCTACCAATCGGCTTGGCCCTGGCCAGCAGCGGGTCCGCCCTAGGCCTGGCCAAGTCCACTGAATAAAGGGGAGCAACTTCTAGCAGTTTCCTACAGAAGCTGCCACCTTAGGCCCCCCCTCACTAAACAAAATCACAACACAGATTTATCTTTTCATTTTTAGATATGAATTAATGTTTGAATTAGGGGTTGTGTGTGGGCTCAAACTGTCTCTGCTGTAGCCAGTCTTGAGGTACAGTTTCTCTAGGCTGGCACCTTTCACAAGAGCGCTAGACCAAAGAGCAGTATTGTACTCCACACAATTCAGAGTGACTTTCTAACTCGTCCACATAGAATTGTGGATGAGTTGCTGGATATTCGGTTACAAGTATCTAAACTTGTTTTAAGCTATGTATAAAAAGATGGTGTCATTTAAAATGGTGTCATTTAACTCCTTGAACTGGAGCTAACTCGGAACGGGCAGTTGTCCTCTTAAGACAAATTGTGTGCCTTTTAAAAGACATCTTCTTTTACTATCAGCCTTGACCAACTTACAAGGAAATGTAAATTGCAAATAGGTAGATTAACGTTTATATTTTCAAAAACATTAGAATGCAACAGGAATGAGTGACTCACAACTTTATTTAGAAGCTGTTTTGTTGTAAGGAAGAAAATCTTACAGCCACAACCATTTTTTTTGTCTTATCTTTTCTTCTTACTGCAGTTTGTATAGTATAGCTATATAGTAGAGTATAGAATACTGTTGACAGCTGTTCATATTGTTGACTGTTTCAAATATGCTTCTGGAGCTCACTTTACATCAGGTCATTCTCTTCTGTTTTAACTTGTTACATTACTTGGGGCCAAGCTGGGTCCATTATAAGAAAGGAGAGACTGTTGAACGCTTGTGATAGAAGCTATGTGTGTTATGTCATTTAATATCCCTCCTGCTAGATAAATAGTAGGGAATCATGTGGTTCATCAGCTACCTCTTCTTTTTTTTGTTGTTGTTGTTGTTACTGTTGCAGATATTCTTCCCTTCTAAATTGCAGATACATTTTGTGTGACTTTTGTTTTCTGTATTTTTTCTTCTCTTTCAGTGAACAGTGCATAGAAGCATATGAGCTGCTGTTGGCATTGGCAGAAAGTGAGCAAAGTCTCATTCTTGGGCAGTTCAGGGCTGCAGGCGTTGGTTCTGTTGGTAAGACATCAATGAATCACTTTATTTAAATATTATTTTTTGCATGTCAGTTAGCATTAGAGTTAGTTGTAATGATGAATCATCTCCTAACCCATCACTTAAGAATGCTCTCTGGTCTTTTCTTGTTTTTAACTACTTAAATTGTTTTACACACCAAAAAAAAATAGGGGAAAACAAAAAGAGAGACAGGAATTAAATAATAAAATTCACCAGTAATTTAAATTAACCTACACGTACTATTACAAGGGGATGCCTGTTCTGGCAGTGGTGAGGCTGCTACAGGCATGCAACTGTACTGAGTGGGATTATTAAACAATACTCATGAGCATATGTGGCTTAGGGCCATACAGCTGTGGTGACTGATTTTGTTTGAACCAGCAGCTTCGACCTCCCTAGAAGTTGACTATAGTCTATGAAACACTGGAATTAAGACCACAGAGGGGTAGCATTGAGTAGTTTCTAAAAACAAACAAACAAAAAGGCTCCGATTTTTCACCCCACATTTTACTTTTGCTCTGAAATTTTAAAATGTTCTATGTTACGTTTTACTGTGTTGTCAGGGATATTAGCATACAGGCTCTGAGTTTTTCTTATTTTGAGGACAGTTAATCTTATGGCTAGGTGGTGGTATTTTTTAACTGTGCTACTCACTAAGTAGTGGAATGAGCCGCTACCATAGGTACAGTTCAGAGGTCATTGGAAGCTTGACTTTGCTGCTAGTTCTGCCTTTCAGATAGAAGAAGGTGTTTACACAATAACTGTTAATCTGAGTTTTATAGTCCCATTCCTTTTACTGATAGAAGGAAGTAGCCATAGTAATCTTCAAGAGAAAGAGGGAAACCTTCAAAGAGAGAATAGCTCTTCATGCTGTGCTAGGGATAGTAACTGCCTGGTTGAGACAGTACTATAGTGCTAGCTTCTCAGGAATCACTGAAATGTAAATGGAAAGCTTTTAGAGAAAGAGTGGCCATCAGGCTTCGGAGGCACAGGACTGACATGGTCAGCCTCTTGCTTTGGATGACTGAATCCACTCAGCCCACAGTCGCAGTGCTGCTAACCGTGCCCTTTGTTTGGTATCTCTCCCAGTGCTAGAAGCAGGCCCTTTTGTACCTCCCTCAGCCTGCACAGTGTGTGCCATATGTTAAACGTTAGAGTGGATGTCTGAGATTTTCATCCACCTTTCTTCCAGACTCCGGTCGTTCCTTTCCACAATGTGCTAGGGAGTTTTCCCTGCCAGCAGAGACCAGTGGCCAGCAAAAGTGAATTTAGTCTTGGATTTTCTGTTCACATGGGTGGCAGAAAGAAACCTTAGTAGGGATAAATATTTTGGGGCTGAATAGGGTTTCATTTCACATTCATTTTATTAAAGAGAGTGTAGGTTCAGTTTTTCTATAGGTGTCTGTCTACAGCTCTTAATTATAGTATTATCAGTTACAGCCCTGTGATAGAAATAGTGCCAATTTCCCGTTACATAGCACAGTGTGGAGGAAGTTGTGTTTGGTTTATGAACCTTTACTTCACCATGAAATTTGATTAAAACACCTAGATAAAATAGTAGATTTTTGGTTTGAAGATCAGTCAAGTTTTATGTCAACATCTGGGAGTGGAAAATTCATGGGAGTTGCTTCGGCATCACTTAGAGCTGAGCACATCCAGCTGCTCATAACAGAACATTCTCCCTTCCTTCTTTCCACATTAATGTTTTTTCTAGCGTACACGCTTCAGTCAGCAAGTGTGAAGTATGGGTAATTGGTCTTTGACTCGAATAAGGACGAAATGAAAATCTGACACAGAGCAAACTGGGGTGTTTTTATACTCTCTGACATCTTTGCATTGTATTTGGTAAAGTGTGGCTATATTGCCATACTTTCAGTGTATGCTGTTCAGACTTTCAGTGTAGCCACTAATATGTCTTACTTTAATGACTTGACTCCAGCTGGAGTTAGGACTATAAGATCAGTGGCAGTGGTGGTTTCTGTCCTGCCCTTGCTGAAGGGATGGCTTACCAGCTGCACAGATGCTGCATAACCACTAAAAAATATAGAAAATTAATAAACACCAATGCTACTTTTCTTTTGGTTAAGTGTGCATGACTGTAAACTCTGAAAGGCTGCTTCTAAGCCGTAAGGCAGTTCTTCCAGCTGGAAAGGTAACCTGTAAGAAGGTGTTCTGGCTTGCAATGAAAGTGCTTGTGAGAAGATGCACCGGAAATGACCGCACTGTGAAACAGTCCTGGACTGATTGGAGTAAGAGTTGTAATTTATACTGAGGCTTTTCCAGTTTATTATTAATTTGAGCAACCTAATCCTAATGCACAATGCACACCCTCACAATCAGATAAGCTAGCTAAGATAAAACACTACTTCAGACATGTACGCGAAGCAACAAGTACTTGGACCTTGTCGCTGGAAGGAAGATGCATTCAAGCCAGTAGCCCAGTTACTGCTGATGCTCACACAGAAGTGAAGTTGCTTTTATGTCACAGATTGGTAACTTATTGTCGTCATCTTGGTATAAATTGAGAGTGTGTAGAAGCACCTCTACTTTTGCCTTAATTTCTATCATCCTTCTCAAAGCTCTGAAACAGATTGTTTGCTTGAAAACTAGGGGATCAGACAGGTGATGAAAACATCACCCAGATGCTTAAGAGAGCTCATGACTGCAGGAAGACAGCTGAGAATGCAGCAAAAGCCTTGCTGATGAAACTAGATGGGAGCTGTGGAGGAGCCTACGCAATCACTGGCTGCAGCGTGCAGCCCTGGGAAAGCTTGTCGTCTAACAGCCACACAAGGTAACTGCAGCTCATCTGCTCTCCTAATCCCCAAGTGTTTGATTTCAGATCAAAAGTTATGTTTGTATTGTATTTGCTGAACTGCCTGTCTCACCTCAGTCCACTGGCTTCTTTGCTTTGATTTACAAGTCACCATGCCTCAGTGGTTTAATTGTCTTTAGACTTTGAGCAACTCCAGCCAAGAAGGGTTTTGTATAAATTTGTTGCAAATAGGTGACTCTGAACCTTGATCTTCCTCATAAAGGGCAAAACCATTACATTTGTTTTACTTCAATGACTTCCTTGCTGTTTTATTGGAACTCAAATCATGTACTACTTACTCATTTCTATTGTATGCAGACAGCACAGGTGTATGGACAACTAGAAATCAGAAGTATACTTCCATTGGCATTTTGGAGTGCTCAAGAGTTGTTTCCTAAATGTTTCAAATCTAACCGTTTTGTTTTAAACCACTACCTCGCCTTTCTCGTTTGCCTTTACCCCCCTCCAAATTCTTACTTCCCATGCTATTCTTTCTATTGTGGAGTGGCAAATGAACGCGGTGACAGAGAGGATTCTTCCAGGAAAAGCTGGATGTTGCAGTTTTTCCAAAGACCTATAAAATAATGAAACTTAAATGAGCTATTATTGCAGAAGTGTTCCAATTCAAATACATCTGCTAGCAGCTTCATTTTGAGTCGTTGCCTGCCTGCAGTGTGATTGTACTCTGTGCGGTGAATATGTGTGCTTGTGTATGGATATGAATTTGGCAGGCATCCTAGATAAATATAGATGAACATTTTTCTTTTTAAAAGTTATTTTGGTTTCTCAGATTCACTCTGAAACTTCATTTTAATTCAGTTTTTTTGACAGTTCTTTATGCAAATGTTGTCATTTTTTGACACTTTTGGAAGTTTATTTTAGTACTATATCATTTCCTATTCTTGCTGATGCCTCCTCCAGAGGATCTTATTTCCTGCCATGTGACTAGCATGGAATCGCTAAAAAGTGAGCACAAAGGTAACCTGAGGGAACAGGGTCCAAATATGAGGTAAATTTTAACGTTTTAAGTTTTATGGTGCACTTTCAGTCCAAGAAAGCTGTATCTTTATTCAGAACTCAATGTGACAGCATCTCTGCTAGTAACACATTGATGACTTATTGTACCAAAAGTGTTTATTGGCCTTGGAAAGAAGTTACACAAAGCTGCTTCAAATACTTGACTTACATCAGTCTGTGGGCATTTATGCCATATCTAAACCTGCATGTGAATATGGTTGTAAGTGGCCACGCATAGCAACACCCTTACCTAGGCTGAGCTTGTTTTCCATGCTGTTATTTGAAATGATCATTTTTGGTGGTTCATAACTACCTCAGTGTTTTTCTTCCTTGTGAGATATCTGGTATGTAGTCATGGCATAATTTATTTTTCTTGAAAACAATTTACATAGTTTCCAGTATTGACAGGAAGGACATCAGTGGGAGACAAGGGGGGGTCATGTTCCTATTTAAGTGTTTGTTCTCCTAGCCTTTCACTGTAACTCTTTAGTAGGAATACAAAATATAGTCTCTACAGTCCTTGCTTTATTGAACATCACTTTTTGATTTTTTGAGGGGGGAATAAGAAAGGGAGATGTGTGTCTTTGGGGAAGAAAATCATCCCTCATGCTCATTGTTTACCATGAATGTTTTGTGGTCAGCTGGCAATGTATGTATGTGTGCACGTAGCGTGTTGGCTGAGTAGATAAAGTTTCATCAAAGTATGATTAAAATGGCATAGGATTTCGGATCTCGTTGGTATAAACTGTGTCATGAAATGTAAAAATGCAAATGTAAATTCTTCTGTGTGCAAAAGAGTTGTTTTAGCTTGAGTCGTTACCATTGTAAGATAGTTTGGTTTTTTTTTTTTCCTATGTTGTGCAAGATATTGTACTGAATAAAGTAACTGTCATTATCTGCTTTGATATGTGTGGAACATGAGAGAGAAAAGCTTCTCTCACTCATACAAAGGGCACACACCAAGTCAGGAACTTGTCATCTGGGCATCCTGATCTGATCATCACTTATGCATTGCCATCCCTCTCCCCTACACCCACACCCAATGTAATTTGTCTTTGTCTAAACATACATATCAGTAAAAAAATTCTGAAACTTGAGCTTCTCCCTGAAATACGAATCTTCTCTTCTTTCCTGCCGTTGTGTTCAAGCAGAAGGAAAGAAGTGTTTTCAGATTTCTGCTTCCTGTAGACCCCATCTCAAAATAGAGGCATCCCCTCTTCAGCTTGCAGACTCATGACAGTGTGCCAGCACACAGATGGAAGATCTGTGTTGGTTCAAAAGGCACACGCGTTTCTATATTTATATCAGTAAATGCTCTATGTCAAATTTAAAACATTTAAGATTTTGTCTTTAACTCTCCTATCCGTGTCATTATGGATCTTTTTTGTTTTCCTCCAGGACCCGACTCCTGTTTTTTGGAGTTAACTCTGCTCATGTTGCCAGCTCTCTCAACCCATTCATGCATGCTCCCTTGTCGCTTGGCTCCCTCCTGCTCTAGACGGACGTCCTGTTGCTGCAGACCGTCAGCCCTCTATGATTCTTTTATATTGATGATTTCCATTTCCCTTTGTTTTCCATTACAATAGCAATCCAAGCAGAGACAGGAAAGCAGACTGCAGATTTCTAGCTATTCCTGCAGACTTAATGTTTTTTATTTGCCTTAAAGAACTTGACAGTCTATAAAACGTGGGAGTAGAACAAGCCCACATCACTAGTGAGTGCTGTGTGAACCACCGTTTGGGGACCGCTGCACTGAAATGAAAACAGTTTTACGTGATGTGTTCAAACATACTCTGAATCTGCAGGACTGATCTTTGGCCATAGCTGTGTTTAGCTCTGGCCATAGCAGGCGTTTAGCTGCGGACATGAATTGCTACCTTTTCCCTTTGAAACCAACTGAGTAAAGAGATGGTGGGATGATGAAAACTCCTTTGCTGAGGCTTGTGACAAATGAGTTGCATTTGTGTCCCTGCTATTCGAAATACAGTAGAATAGGGACTTATAATAGAGTTGTTGACCCATCTTTAGCTTTGGCATTTCAGATGAGATTCTGAATGTCAAATCACCGGACACATTACTGAGAATAAATGCGTGGTGAGCTACCAGTGACAAGTGGTTAAAAACTGTAAAAGGGAGCACCTGAAATGAAAATAAATGAAATGCAATAAAAGAGCATCACAGAGGTTGTTACTGGTGAAGTGAATAAAAATAATAGCAAGCATCTCAACTCATTTGACTGGCAGCAGCACAATACCGTTGCCAATTCATTTTTGAAAATAGAAATAGGTCTGCAGTGTAGTTGGAAATCATAATTATTTTAATGGACAGAAGCTAACTATAGAACATTTATTGCCAACAAAGTTTGACTGATTTCACCGTAAAAAGGAAACAAAAGAGAAGGACTCCAGTTTTAACACTGACTTAAGATGGTGGATTTTATTCTCTGCAGTGCTAGTAAGCCCAACCTTACATCTGGATTCATGGGGGGGAAGATCTGCTCTCTTATATGCAAAGGGAATTATTTTCATTATTATGCAGTGTCACAAAATATCTGAACTCGGTCAAATGTAGGACTCTATCTTTCATCAGAATCACCTCAGATTTCAAATAAGTAGCTGACAGACAAGATTATCTTGGCTGAAGTGTGACAATATGTTATTTAGAAATATCCCAACCGATAGCTTAATGTTATCTGTGTAACACTTCATTGCTGGACTGAACTAGTCTCAGAAGGAAGCAGGGTAGTTTCAGAAAAGGTTCTGACTTTAGCCAAATAGACTGTTGTTTGTCTTTTGGCTAGTTGGAGTATTTTTCAGTTTCTCAGGAAGTTACTATATTTTGCCATTGTGCTGTTTCAGATCTCAAGCCACAATGTTCACCTAGAAGATAGCTGGCCCATGTTGTATGCTGTGTATCAAATGCATTCTTTGAAGTGTGAGGTTGCGTGCAGACATTCAAGCAAGTTTTGTGATTTCAGTTCTGACAGCATTATTTTAGTTCTATCAACTTTTATATTATCTGCACCATTGCTGAATTGCAGGTTTATTTATTAATTTGATTTTTAACAGATGAACTGAAACTTATACAGGGTTTTATGGACAAAGTTTTGTAGTGTACAGAAGTTACTGACACAGAGGCACTGTTGGAAGCCTGATTTATATCCATCCACTGCATTTTATACACACGCATGTGCATGTGAACACACACATGCATGCCATCAAATAAAAACTGCACATTACACAATACCAACCTGCATATTTTCCACAGGCTGTATATGAAAATTAATTTGACATCGTCCAGGCGTGACATCATTGTAAAAGACTTGAGGGAATGAAGTGAGTGGGAAGAACATTTCTCTTTGCTTGCTCTGGATACAGCAGCAGTTAGAATGAGCTGTTGTATGTATGATGTTGTATTCCCTCCAGGTGTAATGAAATTGTGATCCTTTCTTGTCCTTACCTGCATGCTTGAGAAACGAGAAGCTGCACATCTTTTTAGATGGATACTTTATACTACGTATGCATTCTGTCAGTCTGTTTTCCTTTGTTCTGACTGGAGTTAGAAGGGAGAGGCAATATCTGAAATTCAGGATCATATGCTCACCAGCTGTGGGCCCTTAAATAGAGCAGGAACGGACTAGCGTTATGCCTGTGGAGAGCTGTATGGTGGGGCTTCTGAGGGAGCACACCCTGGGAGAGCTGTGCTGTGGGAGTTGAGAAACACTGCAGTGTTGTTTCTGTCCCTCATCATGCAGCCTCATATTTACAACAGTCTAAAGTAGGCTTTGTTCTCTGGCTTTCTGCAACCCGTACTGCTTCCAGTCTTCTGGATATGGGGGCTTGCTCCTAAGTGTGAGGGAAAAAGGGAAGGTTCTTGTCCCTTTGTGTGCTCGCTGAGACCACTTCCTCTCTAAGCTCCCCTCACCTTCTTTGAAGAAAAAAAAAAAAAAGGAAGAGGAGCAGCTTGCTAGCAATCCACCAGAGGAACCAACTCAGCTGCAGACAGACAGGCAGGCAGCCAGGCAGGCAGTCAGGACTGAAGTAAAAGCAGCCTGAGTATCAGTGGCAACAACCCAGGCTGCCTTCCTCAGTTTGGGCGGCTCTCCCTTAAAATATATGTACATAGCTGTGGATCTTTAAGGGCCAAAATCTCTGAATATCCAGTGAGTACAAGGTCCAACACAACATAACAATAGACTTCCAGCATTTTTGCTCAGGTTTCATTCCCAGCAGGAGAGCTAGGTTTTCTCTCCTTTGCAAGCGAAAACTGAGATGAGCTCTTTGTGTCCCAAGATTTGAAGCCTGTGTAGGCTTTAAAAGCTGTCCTTCCTCCAGCAACAGCTGGTTCACATTTAATCCAGAAAAGCTGTGCAGTTGCCATTTGTGGGTGCTGAGGAAACTTGCAACACAACTTTGGTACAGAATTAAGTATTTCTCATATTGTCTATCCCCATGGTTTTTATATCAATATCTACTTCAGAAAGGTATTTTTAGGCTCAATAAAGCAATATTTATTAAATGTTTTAAGAATCTCTAGTGAGGCACTTCGTATGAACAAAAATTTGCTTAAACCTGACAGGGTTTCTATGTAGTGGAGGTACTGGGTGGTTTTAGCTTCATTGCAGATGGAAATGTGTGGAAAAAAAAAAAAAAGGCAGACCCTACTTTCCACTTGTGGTGAATATGACACCTACTATCCCTAAGAAAAGGAAGGAATAATGGGAAATTGACAGAGAGCTGTAGTAAAGAACTGTAGTGTGATATTTTATGAGAGGGAAGGATTTTGAGAAATCTTTGTAGACCTGCCAGTTCTCCATCTCCTTGAAGGCTGTACTTGGAATTTGCAGAAAGAGTGGCAATTATTTGAGGCACTTAAAAATCAGTGTAGCTTTAGCTGAAGTAGAACCAAAAGAAAGAAGAAAAATCAAGCTGACTCTCACAGCATGTAATGGGTGGGGCTTTTTTTCTTCCTACAAAAATGTTGAACAGCAGTGCAATTTGATACGGAAAGTGATTTATTCCCCTGCTGATAACTGAGATCATCTAGCATTCCAGACAAGCACAGTTAATAGATGACTTATCCCTCACCCAGCAGCTGATTACAGGACCTCAGGAGACAGCAGGCAGCTTGGAGTGAGGTTATAGAAACAATACACCATTTTATTTTCCTTTTAGTGTTATTGCAACTATATTCAGCCCTGGAATGCTATGGCTGTGTCAGCCTCAGCCCCCTGCAGCACTGGCATTCATGTAGGTGGGTAGGCAGCACTGAGCCACCCCTGCTTTAAGACATTAATTGTCCTTTTCTACGATCACTGTGTGATTTGTGAGGCAGACTAATGGACAGTCATTTGTTTGCTGCCTGTAGATAGAAGAAGTTCTGCCGATTCTGGTGATTACTTTTTATTAAAAATCCTGCTAACTTTTGAGTTGGTTTTAAACCCCTCCAGCCCTGAAGATATGTCAGTGTACTGAGGAACACACCTTAACATGAATTCAAAGATGCTACCTTCTGACATCTGCCAGTGGAATTTTGCTCCAGTTGGTTCCTACAAGTATCCATTAAAAATGTCTGAGATGATAACTGATACTGCCATCAGCAGAGATAAATGGCATCTGGGTTGATTCTTTTTTTCTTAGCAAATGCTTCTTCCAGAGAAGATGAAGACTCAGTGGCTGAGCAGCAGAGAGAAGCTTGCC
Organism: Chlamydotis macqueenii; assembly: GCF_036417535.1. Classification (NCBI taxonomy): domain Eukaryota; kingdom Metazoa; phylum Chordata; class Aves; order Otidiformes; family Otididae; genus Chlamydotis; species Chlamydotis macqueenii. The sequence goes on along the minus strand of NC_141593.1, from coordinate 60,659,282 downwards.
CTGCTAGGGTGTTGATTATAAATCTTAAGTAGCTTGCTTTTTTTTTTTTTTTAATTTATAAAAAAAGACTTGGTTCAGATGACACCATTTCAGAAAAAGTAACTCTATTACTTGTCACTAAATATCTGGCTTTGCCGAGAAGTTGTCACATGGTTAAATTTTCTCATGCAGCTTAGAGAATTAATTTATTTTCTGAATTTGTCACACCCCTCTGCATCTTCTGAACATTGCAATGTCCAGTCCGTGCTACGTGTGTCCTTTCTATGAACTTCTAAGTAAGACTCAGATGTGTTTATGAAGTATTGGTAGAGTATTTGATACAAATACAGATTTTGCTCCGAATCTTTTTTGATACTGTTCTTTCTCTTTCCAGTACTACCAGCTCAACTGCAAGCAGTTGTGATACGGAATTTACAAAGGAGGATGAGCAGCGGCTGAAGGATTACATCCAGCAGTTGAAAAATGACAGGGCAGCAGTGAAACTGACAATGCTGGAGCTGGAAAGCATCCACATTGATCCCCTTAGTTATGACGTTAAACCTCGTGGAGACAGCCAGAGGCTAGACCTGGAAAATGCGGTCTTGATGCAGGAACTTATGGCAATGAAGGTATTTTATTTATATCCAACAGGCTAACTGCAGTGCTGTCAATGCCCCTGTGTTACAAAACATGCTCAGTCACATACGTGGGAGGCTTTGATAGTGATCGTTGGGTGATAAAGGGAAACTTTGTTGAAAGAAATAATCAGGGCTGCAAATCCAGTAGTCAGAAAGTGGCTGAAGACAGTGCATTAACAGTGATGAGGTGTATGTGTTTTGAATTAGGCCAGGACTTCAACTGTGGCTCTAAACTTGGAATCCTCTCCTTGACAAGCCAGATGCTCTCTCTAAGAGATACAGCAGCGAAGTTGCTTGAGGGTGACCAAAAGCATGATACAACACTTCCCAAGCGACAGTTCATTTACTTTACTTATACGCTTGCAAATGTGCATCTTGAATGTTTGTGAACTGAAGCAGAAGAAATTCACATCCTTTTAATATTCCCATGGGAGGAGGAATGGTCTGTCAGAAGCTATCACCCATAATGCTCTCCAGTGGTCGGTCACAAGTCTAGAGCTGTTCTAGGCACTGTGTTGCAATCTGTAGCTCAGTTCAGAGCCCGAGCAAAGAGTGCAGTGTGTAATAACTTGCAGTAACGAGATTTTCAGAGAAAACTCTAGTTCCTCAGGCATCATTTATACGTCCAGTTCTAAAGACATGATCTAGAAAACTGACCAGGTGTAGAGCTTACGTCATTTTCAATCTGCCTTCTGTATTGACTTTGACAGAGGTGAACTAAAACAGAGGAACATAGTAAACGCAATACAAGCACGTATCGGCATTTAGAAATTGTTGGGGTTTGATTCAGTTTAGGTAGGTTTAATTTCTTCATGTTAGCAAGTCCTATTTTGATCAACTAATGGCAGATATGTCAGATAATGGTACCATGTGGGACAGCAAATGCTTATAATTTAGTAAGCTTCTAAAGCTATAGATTTTTGTTCAGAGGTGCTACTGCTGGCTAACTGGTAACTTAATGATAATTATGTTCTTAGGGGTGCTACTTTTCCATGGTGACAAATACGATTTTGGAATAACACATTCAGTATTTGCAGTTCAGAAAAGAAGATTGCCTGCTACCAGTCATAGTTTTAAAGTTATGTCAGTTGTTTGAATATGTTGTGGCCAACAACAATATATTCCCTATAATTAAAGTGTACAGGATGTACTGGGAGACATTTGTAAATAATTAGATGTATATTTCAGATATCACACTTCCTTCTTCTCTTTTGCATCCAGATCTTCCCTGAGATGTTTTATACACCACTCTTACCTCTTATCTTTAGATTGATTGGTGAAGGTATACTGCAGAGCTATGCGCTGTGATTAGTGCCCATGTGCTGTAGTTTAGCCCTGCTCAGGACCAGACTACAGAGTCTCTCTCTCACTCCCCCCACCTTCCAAGAGAACAGGGAGAGATAATAGAAGGGAAAAAAAGGCTTAAGATTTGACATAAGGACAGGGAGAGATTCTAATAATTACCGTTATGGGCAAAACAGTCTCAACTTGGGGAAAACTAATTGTTTATTATTAAAACCAAAGCAGGATAATGAGAAAGAGAACAAGGTAACTTCCCCCTACCCCTCCCTCTTCCCAGGCTTAACATTATCTCTACCTCCTCCCCCCCCGGCCCCGAGTGGCACAGGGGGGAAGAGGGAATGGTCAGTCCATCACTTGTCACTTTACGCCGCGGCGTCCTCCTCTGGGGAAGAACTCCTCACATTCCTCCCCTGCTCCAGCCTGGGGTCACTCCCACGGGCTACAGTCCTTCCTGAAACTGCTCCAGTGTGGGGTTCTTTTAAATGGGGTGCAGTCCCTGCAGAAGAGCTGCCCCAGCCCCAGTGCAGGCCTTCCACAGGCCACAGCCTCCTTCAGGCATCCGCCTCCCCCAGCATGGGGTCCTCCACAGGCTGCAGGTGGATTTCTGCTCCTCTGTGGGCCTCCATGGGCTGCAGGGGCACAGCCGGCCTCACCATGGGCTGCACCATGGGCTGCAGGGGAATCTCTGCCGGGAGCAGCATTACTGCTCCCCTCCTTCTTCACTGACCTTGGTGTCTGCAGCCAGACATTCTTCTCACAATAAATTCTTCACAATTGGCTCAGGCAGATGCCTCTCAGGTTCTCTTCACATCTCATCTCCTCTCCACTTCTTGCAGCCAGGCCGGGCCGAGTTGGGCCCAGACGACCGCCCGACGGGAGGCCAGAGGGTGAGGGCCACACCTCCCCCTCTCAGCCTCTGCTTCAGCTTCTTCACATCTTCACTTTTTTTTTCTAATGTTTCCCCTTCTTAAATACATTGTCACAGAAGCATTATCATGGAACATTCTGCTTCCAATTGGCTCAGCCCTGGCCAGCACCGGGTCTCCCCTAGGCCCCGCAGAGTCCACTGAACAAAGGGGAAACAACTTCTAGCAGCTTCTTGCAGAAGCTACCACCATAGCTAAATAGCTACCACCCTTACTAAATAAAACCAGGACACCTTGCAATTCCCTGACCTAGGAAGAACACAAACAGTTACATATCTTAATTTCTGGCACAGTTTTGAGTGCTGGTGGTCCTTTTGTTCACTAAGCAATCATCTGACTTGTTTTTGACATACAGTGTCCACACAGAGCTTTTGGTTGGACCTAGCACATTGGTCTTTCATGGCAGAAATTGTCTCTAGAGGAAGAAGAATAAGCATTTCTTTTTGGTTGGTTTGTGTGCATTGCGTACCAGAATAGACACACATTTTACATAAGTGGCTGAAGTCACCTTCAGTCCTTTCTGGTAGAGAGAAACTGACAGTACTGTTATTCATTATAATTTGTTGTAATTACTGGAATGCACAACTGTAGGAAGTCCCTAGGTTTCTGAAAGGGATAAGATGAAAACTCAAGTTCGTCAAAACTTGGAATGGATTTGTAGGTAAGTGCTCTTCTACTTCAGAAATTGAAAACTCCTGCCTTTCTTCCATGCATAAAGCATTACAAAAGGCACAGCTACACTCTGCATGCTTTGGTCCCAAGAGAACTGCTGCCTTATTAGTGTCCATGGTTGTTGCTCAGGTCTGCATTACACCTTGCTCATAATGTTCAGCAAGCTATATCATCGCGGAACCTAAGGGCAGGACTCATGGATGTCTTGAGTTTCTGAGTATATTGTTTGTATCTATTATTTGGAATATGTACCTTGTACAGAATAGTGTATGCCCCTGTTTAAATTTTCTTATGGTATTTTATTTAACTTGAAGCAGATGGACTCATCTGTGCAGAGGACTTCAACATGTAGGAGCTCTTAATTTGTTCCCTCCCTTTTACATTCTTAGCAAGGATGATACAGCTTGGTTGAGCTACTCAGGGATTTCCTGCATTGCTGAGTCTCGCGACCTGCTGCTGTCTTCCTGAAGCTTGTATTTGTATTGGAATCTGCTGCATCTTTCGGCACCTCTCGTTTGTGAGTCCCAGTAAAAACTGATCACCCCATCAGCCGTAGTGCTTCTTGCATCTATGTGTTATGCTGATAATGTTCTGAAAATGCCTGCCTTTACACTATTAGTCCGTGATTATTGATGAAAATGATCCATAAAAAGATAGTTTGGGGATGGCTTCTCTGTTGCCCTGTTTTATTTTTTTTACTGATTCAGACTGTCAGATGTCATGGTCTGCCAGTACTTCTGTAAAATCCAGTTCTTTGCTTCAAGCAATAATTAACCATGTTTCCAAATATATTCTCGTCTGCAGTTTGCCATTATTCAGTGGTCTTGCTTTGAGGTCAGTTGTCGTCATGCCCCAGTTAGCAAGGAGATTACTTCTGATGGGTGTAAATAATTCTTGGTTTACAGCCTTTCTGCATTTCAAAGGACTTAATCTAGATAAGAAGTCTCAGCTTTCGACACTGATAATTTTCCCTTTTTTTTTGTGTACAGGTGGTGATAATATTGTTCATAATGTGCTTTGAGACTACCATCTCTTTGTGGAAAATGTTAAAAATCCCATTGTCCACTTCTGTTACAGCATTTCATGCTCTTGTATATAGTAAAGTATAGTTAACTAGAGCATGGCATTTATCTGCTCTGATTCTTGTTTTACTTCTGAAGACTGGTTTATTCCACTTTGTGTACTGTGATCCTCCTGGAGTTCCTTTTCGTGACTTTTAGAATTTTTTTGCCACATAAGAATCCTTGCTCTTTTGTTATTCTGACATGACCACATCCAACACAAGTTTTAATTTTGAGGATGCTGTGGTGTTTATTATATTGAGTCAGGAGTATTTAGTTTTCATTCAAGTTTTCATCCAAATTCAGAATTACGGAATGACTGCAAGTACAAAATATTCCTCAATATTCAGTTAATTAGTCCTGAATTGAATGCTAAATTTGGTGCTAGAATCTTGTGAATTAGCACACGTTGTATAAGTCTTTTGCAATCAACTGGAAGAGTGACCACTTGCTACCTCCTCCTTCAGGGTTTCATTTTGTAAATGCCACTGGTGCTTTAGGCCCACACTCTGAAGAAGCAGGTATGTTAAACTGCAAAATGTTTCACCAGCGTCCTGTAATTAGAAAAAAGGGACTGGTAACTCTACAAAGGTGATGCTGTCAATGAAATGAAATTTAGATGCTATCTTTAGAAAACATATTTTCATGGAAAAAAATACTGCATGTGTAAAGACTAATTAACTCTCTAAGTAAACCCGAGCTGCTTAAATTTTCCCACATTACTGTTGCCACCCTGCCTCACAGATTGCATGTGTCCATACCAGAATCGTCAACTGTAGTTTTAATTTTTAACTTTAGTCTTTCAGTTACTTCCTGTTCCTTCCCTGGGAGCCTTTGCAAGACACTGGCTGACTGGTCTTCCACTTTTCCCATGCTTTGTCTTTGCTTCTGTACTTCAAAGTCATATTGTCTTGACATGAGAAAACTGAAGTGGAGAGTGCTTTTGGAGTCCATGATATGTCTTCTGGGACAGGATGCAAACTTGTGAATTCCTGGATGATGATCTAATCTTACTGTCTTCATAAACAAAGGAGTTAAACATTGATCCTCAAATTTGTTTTGAGCTAGGACATGTTGTACAATCAAATATCCAGTCTTTAAGTTAAGAATTTTAAGTGATGGGAAAAATCTGTTCCACAGATTCATTGTTGCAGTGGATCACCTTTTTCTTTTATCACCTTTTTCTTTTATCCCTTATATATATATATATCTCTATCTCACCTCCTTATTTCTAGGCTGAATTTGGCTAGCTTCAACTTCCAGCCTGGGAAGATCTTGTCATGACCCTCCCACATAGATAGCCCTCTGTCAACAGTATCTTCTATTCGCCTAAGTGCGAAACTACTCTGCTCAAATTACTTCTCAGCCTTCACTAAGCAGGCTAAGTAGATTAATGGCTTTAGAATTAGAGCCTTAAGAAGCTAAATGCATACACTTAAGTATACCAGACAATCCAGTTCAACTCCAGTAACTAAATTTCCCCATCATTATTTATCAGTATTATTTACATTTTTACTGTTGACAAAGGAAATGAATGGTAAGTTTGCCTAACAGCTAAATTTTTGTAAACCACATTTGAATGAAACTGATTGTGCTTCTAACCTTCCGTTCACAAATAAGTAGATTAATAAATTAATTATTTTAAAGCCCATACAAACCTTTCCAAGCCTGAGGGTTTTTAGGATATGGATTTTATTTTTGCATGGTTAGTGATTCTGAGTAAGCCAATGATTACCTGTGATTACTATGTGCTGGTTGTAACTGTGCTACACCTACATGCACTGCTTACACTGATTTCAGACAGCAAATTTTTGATAAGAACGTAGGTTCAGAAAACTTAGTCTAAATGTGTGCCAAGATTTGTGTTTGTGTAATCTTTATAAATAATGGATATAATAAAAAGAGCATTATTTTTGAAGGATAAGGTAAGATACCTCTGGTATTTTTGTGACTAGAATACAGAGTTTTGTTTGAAAAAGTTCCTAGACTGGCCATACAACAAGAAACTTCTGTCTTTCAGAGGTGTTTACACAGTGGGGAAGTCTAGAACTGAACTGTAATACCGAAAATGGCTGCATGAACTTAGTATTTACCCATGAGGTGACCTTGGGCACAGCAGACTCAACAGTGAGAACATGATCCTGGGCTGAAGATGATGGTTTTTTGTTTTTTTTTTTTTTGTTTTGGCAGCCTTTGGTTTGTTTAATGGATTTTTTTTTAACATATAAGTAAATTATATATTAGGGCTATCTCTTTAAATGTTTTGTCGATGCTGGGTTTTCCTGGGTTCAGAAAATAACTAGATGTTTTGTGGAATAAACTTTTCTGAAGTGTGGTTAAACACAAAGAGCCTTCTGGTTCAGGGTACCCACTGGCTGCTTTTCATGGGAGGCTGGGAGCAAGTGCTGAAAGAAGGGTCACTGCACTCATGCCTTATTCTTACACTTCTGCCCAGCCACTCTCATAGCAGAGGTCTATCCCCAGATAGCACTTGTTGTGTTACAATAGTTGACAGACTGTTGTAATAGTTGTCATAAATATCGGAGTGGCAGAAGAATTACACACAAGAACTAGCTCTCAGAATTGAGCTTCTTTCTATTAAGTACCCGTGTCCATCTTCTGTGGAGGTATTTATGGAAGAATATAAGAGAGTGCAACTTTATTAGCCTCCAGTTGTATACAGCTGGGATTCTGGACATCTAGAGGAGTGAAATTAAAAACGGACATCCGATGGTGGTATGCCCAGTTGCCCTTTTTGACTAACTCATTTTACCACAGAGGGTGGTATTACGAGGTGGGAATACATGAGCAGTGTTTGCTGTCCTGGTCCCTCACATCTATTCCAACTCTAATTCTTATTTATCAATAAGAAAATGAAATTTGACATTTAAGAAACTGTTTGGACAGGAAGGTCAGACACTCTTTTTCTCAGGGCAGTGATCTCTGAAGGGGAACATAGAAGCAAAGAAAATTTCAGCAGCTGTGGCAACCCTGTCAGATCCCTGATACTCTAGTTTCAGCACCACATTAGCTGCTCTGTTGCCTCAGCTTATTTCTGAGGCTGATTAAGGCATGGCACAGCTCATCATACTCAGTCTCAAGATATACTTGTCTTTTGACGAATATACTATGTGATTATAAAAAGCCATTTAGATGCTGATGGTGTTCTGTATGGAAAAAACAGTCAAGTAGGCGGAGCAGATAAAAAACTTGTTTAACCTTATCTTCCTTTAGGTGTGTAGTCCCATGAGGCAGCATGCTGATAATGTTTCTTCAACAGGAGGAGATGGCAGAGCTCAAGGCACAGCTTTACCTGCTGGAAAAGGAGAAGAAGGCATTGGAATTGAAACTGAGCACTCGAGAGGCCCAGGAGCAGGCCTACCTCGTCCATATTGAGCACTTGAAGTCTGAAGTGGAAGAGCAAAAAGAGCAGAGAATGAGGTCTCTCAGCTCAACCAGCAGTGGAAGCAAAGACAAACTGAGCAAGGTCAGGGGTCAAACAAGTTTCCAAAATCAGCATAAACACTATTTATTGTACCCTTCCCTCCCTATAGCAGTCTTTAGCACGTTAATTGTGTTGTTAGGTGGTTCTTTCCATGTGGGAAAGAACCTGTCCTCTGTGGCTTACGAGGACTTTGCAGAATTACTGTTAAGCTTGGGCTAAAATAAGGTTGTCATTTTGAGGCAGAGAGCAACAAAGCCGTTCCTGCCAAGCAGTCAAGCTGCTGTGGTTAAACATGTTGTGTCTCGCCTGTTGCCGGTCTCTGGAAACAGTGGAAGAGAGTCTAAGCAAAACGCCATCCTCCCCCTACTCCAAACACAAAATATAAAAAAAATAGCGCTCATTTCTATGAAGCAGTTAGAGCATTGTAATGACAGTCTCTTTTTCCCAACTCAGGTTTGTAATGATTTGAGAAGGAAGACTTTTCCTCCCTTAGTATAGTGCAAAATAAACATTTCTGCATTTACATTAATAATTTGCATGAAGAAATAGTGATACCTAAAAAACTTTCATCCTGTTATTTTGATGCTGTGTCCCCAGAAAACCTATGTAATATGATTAAAAACAAAATCCAGAGCTAGTGTATAACTGTGTCTTTCTGATTTGTTTCTGGCAAAGCATCATCTGAATTGTTTGATCCAGTGCTTCTTTGTTTCAAGTGTGGTGTCAAAAGTAACATAAGGCACCAGCAGTTTTGCCCGCTATAGCAGAATTCTGCGAATCAGTGAGCTGTGGTGGTTCAGGAAACATTTAGAAGGATTTGTGATGTGTTAATCCATTGGTCCATTTCTTGGTCTGTTGCTACACTGCCATGTTCTTGTGACATGGCCTCCTTTTTAAAAGTAGCTGTGAACTACGAGGTTTTCAGAGTTTTCCCATTAAGATGGTAAGTAACTTCAAATTAGATGTCCTTTCCTCATTTCTCAGGAATGCAGTGATGGCACCGCAACACCGTTAACACTAGCTGAGCTGAGACCATACAGTGAGAGTGAACTGACTGCTGAGCTGACAAATGCACTCAGGAGGTAAGCAGCTTCCTTCTCGTGAGATATGACTTGTTCTGTAGGTCCAGGGTGAGTTTTAGTTTTGAGTCTTCACTCTTGCCCTCAAGTGAATTAAGAGTGATCACTGATTTTTCCTGTGAGAAGGAAAAGGATCGAAGTTCTTCCGACCTTCCTCTCTCCTTTGCTGTTGTTCTTCAAGCTGGTGAAAGTTCTCAACATGGTGCTCAGCTCCATTCTCTTTGAGGTTCTCTGAAATTCAGATTAACTGTATCTGTAAAAACCCTCAAAATGTCAGGAGTGTCCATATTCAGGCAAGAATATGAGACACAAAACAGTGATGTGACTTGCTTGAGAGCATGCAGAAAACCTTTAGTGAAGACAGGATTTGAAGTGTGATCTTCGGTGAAGAAGGTTGGTCACAGATCAGAACTTGAATAGGAGTTACAGCAGTGGGAATTGCAGTGATTTTCATTACTCAGATGCTGCATTTGCTAGCTGAGTATGTAAGTAGAGCCACAGTTCAATTACAAATGACATTGTTGTGTGAAGCATTAGCTTTCCACTGAGAGAGGAAATTGATGTCTTGACAAACTGCTTTTATCAACAGCCAGGTTTTAAGCAAAAGCTTTCAGTACACTTATACATTAACTAGCTATTTGTGCAGCAGTTTTTGCTGCACCAGCTGTGTTGTAAACTTAATGACAAAGATATTCAATGTTTTGATAGCTGTTTCAGTACTTGTTCCATCTTTTCTAAGACATGGCTATCTAATATCTAATCTGGTCATTGTATTTAGATCTTGTACAAAATGCCATTAAGAATTTTGGATGGGAAGAGTGTATTTTGCTTTTCTGGTCTTTGCACCCTCTTTAGTGGTAGAAAGTCCTCTCAGGCAGTTGTGGTGCTTCATTCCTGAAGTCCTTTTTAATAGATGAGACTTGTAGTGTGCCTAGGGACACTTAAGCCTGAAAGGCATTATGTAAAAATATAAGATCGTTACTGCTGCAGGATCAATACATCTCATACTATTTGCTTAATAGTCTGGCAGTTGCTGAGTGTTTAGTTTGCTTGATGCATGAAACAAAATTTTGTGGTTAGAATAATCAAAACTGTAATTTGTGTGTGGGTGGATAAAACCCATCAAAAAAGTGTTTTGCATAAACGTTGTATAGAGCCAGTGGCCTCCCCCATACTCCTCACACTCCAGTCCTGGTGTGAGGAGCCCCACTGGCATTTTCGGTCTTCGCTCAAGCTGCAGCTTCTTCTCGTTCTTGTTATATTTTCTCCTGGATTTTGAGAAGATGCCAGTGACCTTAGTTAGCGGAGGCTTGAGTATAGTCATGACCTGTGGTTTGCTGACAACACAGAGAAAAAAACTTTGCTTTATCTACTAGGCTTTAAGTTGATTAGCATGGATTTCTAGCAAGTACAGTTTGTCAGCCAGAAATGGGGAAGAAAAATAATCAGATTAAACTGTACATAAATTTTGGAGTGAAGACTCTCTGTATAATGGAAATACAACTGTACTAAATGTGATTGCTACTGCCAGTGGGGCTCAAGCATAGTTCCCACAAGCTGCGTGGACAGGGTATTTTTCTCTCTAATCCATGTGCCAGCCAAATCAAACTGAATGGTTAGTCTCCTTATCCTGAAGTCTTCTCTCTGAAGGCCAGTAGAAGGTCTGTCTAGGACATGGAGGAAGGTTACTGGAACCTTTTTAGCCACAGCTGTGCTAAAAGTACCAGCAGTTCGTAACTGCTGTCCTGCATAAATAGAGCCTCATATATCACAATGAAATTTATACCATCATGGATCCACAAAAGAGTTTTAAAAGTAATCAAAGTGCATTTTCCTCTCTGCAAGTGCTACAACAATACAGAGTAGTCTGAAGTGACTGTGATGTCTTTAGGAACAAAGTGGATTTAAATCCTTGCACTTAGCGTGTCGTGATCCCTCAATGCTCTTCCCACTTGTATGGGAAAAAAAGTGCTGGCACTGTCTGTGAACCAGGAGAGATCCTGGTGGCTCCCCCTAGCACCCTCCTCACCCACCAAAGAAGTAGGACCAGAATTCAAAGTAGAAAGTTATTTTGCGCAGTAACTGTGTGTGCTGTGTGGCAGGAGGGAGATGTGAAACAAGTGAGTATCACACACTGAATCTGTGGTCTAGAAGCAATATTGAAATGCCAATGTTCAGGAGTATTTCAGTGCTAGTTGCAGTTAGTGCACACATCCAGCAGTTGGACTCATCTGTTGTTACGCCACACAGTAGACACTGGTGCAGGGGACAGCAGCTGCAAGGGGCAAACATCCATTTGATTTTGAGTCTTTGTTTGTCAGAGAGTGTGGTATCAATCAGCAGCCCTGCTTACTGCCTCCTCCACACCCTGTCTTTGCAGAGACGAAAATTCTGGCAGCTCCTCCCTCTGCTACTCTCTCATTCTCTCTTTCTGTTGCTGCAGAACTGTCAGGTTCTTCTCAGTTAATTAAAATAGAGTGAAACCCAAATAAAACAGCAGGATGCAGTTACGGTTTCGATTTTGGTGTGGTTTGGAAGCATTTATTTGTTCATAGTCTGCAAATGGCTTTGCAGCAGGACAGTCCCATCCACAGAGAGGTAGCCTGTCTTCTCTCTGCAGACTGCAGATTTTGTCATAAATCTGGAATCCAGAAGCAAGTTGTGAGGCTCCCCAAGTTGTCATTGGTAATGCCCATCATCAGAAATTCAAAGCAGAAGAGATTCTTCATTTATTGTTTCATAATGTGTTTGTTCTAGTAGGACTCAGAGTGTCCCGTAGCAGTGTTCAGCATTAAAACCCATCGTTGCAGTTTAGCCCCACTTGGGACCAAGCTACGCGGCCTCTCACTCACTTTCCCCACCCTCTGAGGAAGTGGAGGAGAGAAAAATATAACAAAAAGGCTCAAGGTTTTCGACAGGGGTCTGAGCCTGATCTGGTTGGAGATGTCCCTGCTCCTTGCTGGGGGGTTGGACTAGATGGCCTTTAAAGGTCCCTTCCAACCTAAACTGTTCCATGGTTCTATGATGTCCATAAACAAGCTTGTTGGTGGCAAACACTGTTCTTGGGAGGGCAAAAAATGTATTCCCAGCAGCCTCGTGACCTGGCACTGACACCTCGTTGATTATGCCAAAGGCCAGTTTTGTAAGAGAGGATCTGCTTGAATACCCCCAAATCAAGCACATTACACAGTCTCTGAGAGAGGCCTTAAAATGACGTAGAATCGTAGAGTGGAATCTCCAACTGAATCTGGTTGCTCAGAGCCCCATCCAGCGTGGTCTTGAATGTTTCCAGGGATGGGGCATCTGCCACCTCTCTGGGCAACCTGTGCCAGCGTTTCACCACCCTCATTGTCAAAAATGTCTTCCTTATATCTCGTCTAAAATTACCCTCTTTTTGTTTAAAACTATTACCCCTTGCCCTATTGCTAGAGGCCCTGCTAAAAAGTTTGTCCCCATCTTTCTTACAGGCCCCCTTCAAGACATCTTCCTTGCTGTTCTGCTCTGCTTCAGCATAGGAAGGGAGCGCTGTAGTTGACTTGTATGAGTTTATAACTCAGTAGGAACACCAGGTTATAAATGCATTAGAGATTGCAGCAAGGAGGCAGTAAGAAACATTCCAGATGGGAAATACTCTTGCTTTAGCAGGGTGATAATAATGGTGATACAACTAATATGTTCTTTTTTCTGCTGAGTTCTTCCATTTTGTGAAAAATGCCAAGCTGGCAAGACTGAAACTTCTCCATCTCTCAGGCCTTGTTAGAAATGCTTAGATTGTTGAGGTCCTCCTGCAGTCTCTTCTGCAGTTTTTTTCTGTTTGCATTGGGTTTTACATTGTGTATGTATTTAGAGAATCCTTTATAAGCATCAAAGTATTTGGGCAGGAAGGATCTGACAATACTAGGTAAGGACCATGGCAGACAAAACACTTTGTAACTAGGCTGACTGTTCAGACCTCAGCTGGATCATCAGTTGGCACAAAATCATGATCTCTGATGGCTGTGCAGGGTTACATGAATTGTGTCAGTCTAGACATGTTTCAGTATCTCCCTCACAAAGGGTGACTTTCCACCTGGCAACACAACAAAGCAGCTATATACTTACCATGTCTGATGGCTTTTGAACTAAGAGATAACCTAGTAAGTGATTCACAAGTTGAGAAGTTGTAATGGGGAAGGAAAAGGATGGTAATCAGTAGGTCAGGCAAACAGTTCTTTTTCTCTTAACAAAAAGGACATTTTGCACACAGCTATGGTCCTGCCTTTCTGGAAGTAGAAACTGCAGGTATTTCTAGCAGGACATAGAAAATTAATCCTATTGCAATAGCTTCCATGTGTCTGTTGAGACACAGTAATGTTCTTTGCAGTCTTAGGTCGTTATGCCTGTCTGAAGACAGCAACCCTGTGTTGTGCTGAACTTCTTGTTTTGATAGAGCAACCATTTCAACAGAAAGCCATGCCAAGGCATGGCAGTGACTGTTTCCTGACACAATGTCCATCAGAGATAAATCAAGCCACCTTCCTTTCTTTTAAACTTCCATAGACTTCACGTGACATCTTAGCTTTGTCATCTTTTCAAGGGCCATCCTTATTTCAGTGGTAGCAGGATCCAGGATTAGGTAGAAGCATCTCTGAAATTCGGATCTCTCTTGACCATCAGTAAGGCTAAGTATTGGAAATGAAAAGAGGAATGCCTAGAACACATCGTACTGTAATGATTTGGATTTAAAATGGCTCTTAAGAATTGAATGAGTGAAATCCTCTTTCAGTTTGACCAAAGTACAGGATGAATATACAGTTGATGTAAGTGGGGGGGAGAGAGGTGGGGGCCGGTGTTTAGTAGCTACTGATGAGTTTTTTCCAATGCATTATCACTGCTTTTTGTCAGTTACATTTGCTTATTTCTCATCTCTCTTTATCATGTTCATTAAATGGGGAGACAGGCAACTTTGAGATATTTGAAAAACAGAGACCAGCATGGATTCAGTTATTGCAAATTTCGGGGACCTCTGTCTTTTTTATGACTGTGCGGTCTCCTGCCGTGGTTTCCCTTGGCTGCCTGACGGGTTCAGGGGGCACGGCCTGTCTCTGGGAATACCCCCAGAGCACCCCACTGAGAGAAACTTCCTTGCAAGAAGAGAAATTACTCATGGTGATACAAGGGTCACATTACTCAGAAGCACCTAGGGTAGCTATTTTTTCTACATGCATCACAGATAACCATCATTTTCCTCTATTTTCGACGTGGACTAAGTAGTTCTCTTTACCACTGTGTGGTTATCTGAACTGCTGAGCTGCTGTGCACTTGGATGTAAGCGTCACAGGGAGCTCCAAATAGCTCCAGGTCTGGAGAGCTTCCAGGCTGGGCTGGGAAAGCTGGGTGGGAGGTTTGAGCAGGGAGTGCAGCAGGCATGCTGCTGCCTCCCTCCAGGCCTGTTCACTCTTTTTGCTGCCGATCTGTTGTTTCAGGACCACACCTGGCCTGTTTCCCCGCTGCCAGAGGTATAACACATGTCTGTGGTACCCTCTGATTTTTCAGATCTGCTCTAAGCATCTAACAGTCAGCAAAAAAAGCACTACAGCATCTTACACCAGCAAATAATCTGCATTCCTTTTAGATGTCCAACTGTTACCTCCTGAAGAGGAGTCAAACGCCTAGAAAAAAACAATTGTGTCACCCTGTTCAGCTGAACTGGAAAAGGCAGAGAGGAAGTGAGGGAAACTGCCAGGCTTAAAACAACAAGAGGATATTAGGAAAGCGAGTAGGAGCTTTCCTCCTGTGTCCCTCCCCTTCAAAGCAGGGACCATGCAGAAAGCTAGGAGCCATGCAGGAGGTGCTTCTCCTCCCTCCGTCCCCAAAGCCCGTGTGCCTGCAGGCTGGCCGGCCTGCATGGGTGCCTAAGCCCAGGAAACTTCGAGCCTCTGTCCCCCTGCACTGGCTGCCGGGCTCCTGCCTCAGAGCTTTGTGTCTGCGAAGCTCAGGGGCAGATGCTGAGTTGAAGTGAATGGTGCCACTCTGACAGGGGAGCCAGAATTTGAAGGTGTCTGCCTGTAGCAGGCAATGCTTCCTGATGGGTAAAAGGATGTTTACAGGGATGGCGAGATGTAGGATGATTATACCCCAAAGGCCCCTCACTCCTCTGCCCTGCTGCAGGAAACTCCTACCTCTTGATTTGGAGAGAGCTTGTTAACCGCTCTTCTGCTCCAGACTTGGCAAGAGCTGTGAGTGCTCCTGGCCCCAGGGCAGAGGGGCGATAGCTTGTGCTTTCACAAGAGAGGGAGTTGGTTGGATCTGCTGCAAGCCAGGGGCAGAGAAATCAACTTTCTGCATGCCAGGGAAGAGCAGCTTCCTGTTTGCAACACTGGGGAATTCTCAGAGAAATGAGCAAGGGCAGGAAAATCCCCGCCTGAGAAGTCTTCTAGCATATGTATCCTGAATATGTCTCAAAAAGCCCAGACAGGATGGAAAATAGAAGGTGTGCAAGACCTTGCTTACATTATTCTGGGCCAAACATGGTGTCATTTTGCGAAGGCCAAACTGACAGAAAGTGCAGAAATGTGCCCAGTGTTACATAGTTTCCTTTATGGCGCTGGCAGAATTCCTCACTCTCTGCAGCGGCAGCCTTGAAACCAGAGAAAACTTAGGCCCTGTCCGCTTGCCTTCCTGTTCAAACCATCATATAAGTCTGAAACAAAAAGCCCTTGAACACTGCTTTAATAACGGCTCACTGGGTGTTTTGGTTATGGAAATACAAAACAAAAGTCTTTGTTACCATCGTAGTAGGCATTTCACTGGAAATAGTGGGTTTTTTTGCAGATGCTGGAGTAGGCTGTCGGCCTCCAAATACATTCTCAGCTTTTCCTTGGAAAGGGAATGGTCAGGGATTTCCCCAGCTGACTTGTCGAGTATCCTGCAACAGAGAGCTCCTGTCTTGGAAGCAAGCCATGCCTTCAGATCATAAGCTTGTTCCCTCTTCTGGGAATACACACTCATTTTCTCTGTGCTGCGGCTGTGTTTTCTGCAGCTTCAGCAGCAGTAGCCAGTTGGAAAAGGAACTGTTGGGAGTAAAATCTCTTCTGACTTCTGTGATCCAATTGACTTGTGAGTTGGGGGCTCACAGAAATTATGTTCTCTTAAAAATACTTGCTTCTCCTTCCCTCTTCCCAACAAAATACACACATAAATGCTTTCTTGGGATCCATACTGATCTGTATTACAGCCCTGGGACATGATAGCCATGTGAGTTTGGCACGTGATCTGCTATGCTGGTTTGCTCTCTGGACTTTGGAAGAGCATCTGGCAGCAGCAGGCTGTGCCTGAAGAGGGGGGATGCTCATGTGGTTGGTGCATGAAATGCAGTTCCATCCCTGGTTTGCAGCCTTGGCACATTCTTATCCTGAAAAATGCTGTATATGACTAGGACTATTGTTTTGAAATACTCTGTTTTATTAAGCCTGTAGTGGCTGATTCTTCATATCCTGCTGATTTATAATAGCAATCAGGAAAGTGAAGTGGTGCTAGAAATCCCATGACAACAGTGCATTAAAGGAATACACATAGCACCTCAGGATTCGTTATCACTCCCCTTCGCTGCCCAACTAAGCAATCCATTTTGGAGACACACAAATAAGGACAATTCTTTCTGTCCAAACTGAGGTAATTAGTGATAGAAATGGAGGGGAGTGGGAAGAGTAAGCATTATGACCCATGGGAGTTTTATGAAGGGATGGAGCATTTGCTGACCAGCCAGTGGGGTACAGGCCTGAGGTCTCTTATCTGCTACTAAAATAGAAGGTACAGTGCTGCAGAAGAAAACCTTATGTGTTTTTGCATGTAGTAGTTGTTAACCAAGTGTATCTGTGTCTCCATTTCCCACACTAAAACATGATATTTAGTGTGCCTTTATTGTTGCTGCAGTGTCTGTCTACTCAGGTGTTACTTGTTCTATGAAATGCTTCTTGAAGTAAAGACATCTAGATAGGCATGTTTCAAATCGGGAACAGTAAGAGTAGAATTAGATCCCGATGTGGTGTTTTTGTTGGATTTTGGGACATTTCAGCATGTGCAATCAAACTACCCATTGCTTTCGCTGAGATTAAGGTGGGAGTAGACACTAGCTAGTGCTGTTTTCACTAACTTGAAGACATCAAGAAAAACTAAAGGAACTGTCTGCATCTTGTCGGTTTAGGGGATAGATGTGTTTTTCTGGTATAAATCTAAATTTGAGGCACCTATAGACTTGAAGGATTACCCCTGTTACCTATTTAGCTAGATGGTTCAGAACTAGTATCTGAAAGTTGTTTAACTAGCCGGTGGAGGCCCAGGGTGCTTTCCGCTCTGCTGGCTCTGTATCTTTGTCAAGCAGCAAGGCAAAGATGTTACAGGCTAAGTGTAAAGAAATAACCTCTTGATCTTCTAGCTGAGTTTGCACTGAGCATGGCTGGTTGAAAGGGTGGGTGCAAAACCAGACAAAAGGTGATGTAGTAGTTTTATCAGGTAACAGTTACCATAGCAGCCAAACTTTACCGTGCATGACAGGTTCCCCCAAGTCTTTCTACTGTGTTTCTTTTCCCCACAGCTTTTGTTACAGCAGGTGTGTTAAGGACTTCAGCTACAGGAAATCGTGGCTCTACAGGATTCTTTCCCATGAGACAGTGTACAGTGTTTTCACAGCTATTCCTTTAAATCAGCCTCACATGATTTCTACTTTTCTTTTCTCCCCATGTGAATACTAGAGATGGTTACTCCGTCAGACTTTCTGTTCATGCTAGGTCACAGGGCTGGGCACAGTGCTGCTGAGCCTTCACCAGAGCCCCTGGCTGTGGCATTCTTCAGAGGAGACAACCAACAGATTTACTGTTCTGTCCTTGTACAGCTTGTATCAATAGTGCCACACACATGTGAGATAGCGGGTCTGGCCTTTGCTGGATCTGACCTTTTCTTATTTATCTTATATTGCAAGTAAAACTTGGAATTTTTTTTTTCTTTTTTCTTTTTTTTTTTTTTTTTTTTTTTTTTGCAGAAGACAAATTTTGGCCATAGACTGTGCTGAGTCTTTCTGACAGCTAAGATAAGATATGAAAAAAAAAAAATTGGGGTGGATGATAGTGAGCTTTTAACAAGTAGGGAACAAGACTGAGTAATTTGAAAAGTGAAAGTATGTTACTTCAATGAAAGGATGCATAAAGAATACTGATGGTTCTTCATCAACAAGGCCCCTGTTATGTCCTTTTTAATTTGGCCAGTAAACCAGCGTCTGCAGTGTATTGGGATAAACTGCCAACTTGGAATATTTCCCTGGCTGACTTTGTGAAAGCCCTTCTGTTGCTGAAGCCGGGCACGGCGATCCGTGCCGCATGTGCTGTCCGTTATAAAATGCTGCCGTTGCCAGGCCAGCCTCGGGACTGCAGGCTGCTGGGCTGGGATTCGAGGAGCATCGTGTGCCCGATCCGGGGAGCTTTCACAAACTTCAGGGTGTTCATTCCCATGGGGCTCAGTGGGCTTCTGTGGGAGCTAGTGGTAGTTTTGTTACGGGGATGAAATCCGATTTACTCGGCAGCACTGCAACAAAAACAGGAGGGAAAAGCAAATCACTGCAAAGCAGTTCTCTAGGTAGCAAAGCATGGACAAATGTCTCCATACCTGCAAAGTTCCCAAATGCAACGTTTGACATTGCAGCATCTAACTTCATCCCGATGTAGCCCAGTTCTATGTAATTCTTACTCCTTCCTCATTTTTTTTTTCTCCCAAATCTGATGGTTTTCCCTCTGGGATGCCTATGCCACAAGGATGGGTCACAGAGAAAGGGTCCTGCATCTCCACATCAGTACCCTTGCAGGTCCCATGTCTGTATAGGAGCAGGCTGTGGGCAGCCATCAGCTCTGCAGCAGGGAGCTCACCAGGAAGAAGCATCTGCCCTGGGAAATGCTTTTTAAAGCCAGCTTAAACCCTGAGCTTTAGTGCTTACTGCTCCCCAGAGTAAGCACTAAGCTTCCCTTGTAGAGATATTTGTAGTGTTAAAATATTATACGGTACCTTACTTCTATTTTGGCACACCTCATGTGATTAGTTTTTGGTTCATAGTTGATACAGTTACCAATACTTAAAATACTTACTTTATCAACATTTTGAATCTCACTACCATGGCTTATTTGAAAGAAAAGAGTATCTCATAGAAGAAAATGCCTATGCTCTCTCTTCTTCTATATTTCTTGTGCTGCCATTTGTGCACTTGCAAGCTGAAGTGTTATTTATGTTTTGACAATAGTTTTCTCCCTCTTTTTCTCCTGATCCAGGGAGAAGAAACTGAAGGCTAGAGTGCAAGAATTAGTGAGTGCTTTGGAGAGACTCACAAAAAGCAGTGAAATCAGACATCAACAATCTGCAGAATTTGTTAATGACCTTAAAAGGGCAAACAGGTAAAGGATCTACCAGCAGATGGATAAAGTACTGATTTCTTTTTGCAGTGTTCTGGTAATGCACTGTAATCCTCCCCATACCTTAATGAGCATTTTCTGGATCCTTGTGTTCACGAGTTGATTCTTTAAGGTTATAGTTAGAGACAGGGGAGGTGTAAACCTGCCATGTAGGACACAGCTAAGAGCGTGCAGGAAATAGGTTAAGTTATTAGTAAATGCATTATTATTAAAATAATAAACCACTCCATTTAGTCAGATTTATGAATCTTCTCTTTTGTTTAAAATTGCTCCCTTTGTCTCCAGCCTCTCTATTAATAATATAGCTGGTTTTGATATTCATACTTCTTTGGTATTAATAAACTGGCTTTGATAATCACACCACTTAAGTTTTATTGCTCACTTAATAGATTTTACTGGCACTGTGTTTGGATGCACTGAGAATATGATGGATGGTAGCTGCCCTTCCTGCAAGAAGCCTATTGCTTACAATGTAATTTTCATTAATAAATTATAGTTGAAAGTCCTTGTGGTAAAGGAGCAGTACCCATCTCAAGCTTTCGTACTGAGTCAAGGTGGAGGCACAGAAGATATTTAGCAGCTGACAAATTAGCACAAGATTCCAGCCTCTGAATATATTTTTTTAAATGGAAAATGCAGAATCAATGCTGGATTTTGTAAGCAGATTCTGGTCGTGCAATCTTTTTGTAAAGCATTATGTGTTTAATGTGGTATCGTGTATTGCAAACAGTGCTCTGCGAGATCATCATAAGCAACCTCTAGCTGGCTCTTTGAGCCATGTTTAAAAATGTTTTCAGTAACCAGTAAAGGTGTATACTTGCTCCCCAAAAGATACAGAGATTAGCATTGATCTTGGTTTGGATCAGTAAGGTTTGGATTTCATGAGTTTTAAAGCACTAGTAGATTTTAGGAAGATGATCAGTACCCAAACTTTGGAGTGCCCTGAAGGTTGGGGTTTTGGGGTGGATTTTTGTAGCACTTGCTATGAACAGGCCTTTTTGAATGACCTTTTATTGCTTTGCATGTCTAACAGCAACTTGGTAGCAGCTTATGAAAAAGCAAAGAAAAAGCATCAAAATAAGCTGAAGAAACTGGAATCACAAATGATGGCCATGGTGGAGAGACATGAAACGCAAGTAAGGATGCTCAAACAAAGAATAGCTTTATTAGAAGAAGAGAACTCCAGACCACACACCAATGAAACTTCACTTTAAATGCATCTCTTTCAAAGATGCTTGGTGCCATTGCAAATTTCTTTTGAAGGCTGACTTTTAGGTAGGTTCATACACTAAAAGCTCTGACAGTCAACGCTGACACACTTAAGCACCTTCTCTGGGATGCCAGAGAGGTGCCATGGGGATAATACAAGCGTTAACCAAGGACTGTTTCATAATGTAAAATGGCAGTGCCTGAATTATCATGCTATAATTATGTACATTGTCTATGTCATTGTGTCTATATTCATACAAGTTCTCTTCCATTTTATGTATGTCCCATGGGTGACAGTGTCACATAGCAAAATAATTCATGTTAAGAGGTTTTGATTTGGGCAGTTTGGAGCTAATGAGAGCATTTTCCCAATGCCTGAGCTCCCTCGGCACACAACTCTGCATTCTACCCTCAAGACTTGCTGGTGTGGTTAAATCAACTAAATAGGCAGCTGCCGAGTGGGGATATGATACACTGGCTTGCTTTTTTGTACTGTACTTGCAGTACTGTTACACACAGTAGGTAAGCTCCTGTTGATTTGAAAAAGAAAAGAAAAGAAAACAAAACAAAAAAACAAAAACCAAGAAACCCTAGTTGTATCTCTGAAAACTATGATAATGGTGTATTTCTTACAGTTTGTGAGAAGACTAAAGGCTGTGAGTTTCACCCTGACAGATAGTCTGTGTCAAGGTTTGTTAAGAAATTACAGGAAACCTGTAATTTCAATTTATATTGCATGGTATTTGCAATTATTTTGTGAAACAGTTCGTTTTTCTTGTTAATACATTATAGCCAGGGTTTTCTTTAAGAAGCTGGGCCATTTTTGTCATGTGTGTAGTGCTTATTACAGCTTTTTGTGATCAAGAGGTAGAATGTCTTCTTTTTATATTTGTTTTGACCAAAAAAGGTACTTATTAGGAATGTACCTGTTTAATATTGAATACATAGGCACAAAACTAAATGTGTAGGTGTATGGATATACAGCCACAAACAGAATGTGAATGGTGAGGTCTTCATACAGCTTCTTAGGTTATTTTTTTTTCTTACTGTTAACATTACCTTCTTTTGTTTAAGTAAGTCACATAATCTTACTGCATTATTGAAGTGACTGAATTGAAAATGTTGGCCTATTATGGTAATGAACATTAAGCAATTCACGGCACTCAGGTTTATTTCTCTGGGGAGCAAAATACTGGAGTCTGCTGTAGCACCTGTTTCATTCAGAATTTGCTTCTTTTTGACCGAGTACATAAAACAGCTTCCACGTTTGTTTTAACAGTGCCAAACAAGGGGTCCGTTAACTTCATTAGCCTGATACTGTGTTATACCTATAGTTTGTATTTTTCAGGCTCTCTTTTCTATGCTGAATCTGATTCAGTTGTCACCTATTCTTTTAGCTTTACATGTTGAGTTGCACCTCAAGTTTTATTAGTGTGTTTAGAATTATAACTTCTCTCATTTATTCCTCCAGTTTCTAGTACTAAGGAAGTATTTTTAGAGGACTTGAACTGTTTTTGTCTGCTCTTAAGTTTGGCCAGGCAGCCAAAATCATTGTGGGAATTTGTGTTCAGCATATGACATTATTGTTACACCTTGGTTACATCTGAAAGTGTAGCAGTTAGTGTTCATGACATTCTTATTACTGTAGCTGCTGCTTTCTTTTTTTCCTTACGGTAGCAATTCATACTTCTCTAGAGTCCAATGCATCAGCTACAAAGCCAATATCGTAAATGACTGACTGCAATAGCAAGTTAAAACAATGCTGATTTCAAAATTAAGTTGTATGTAGTGATGCCTTGGGACTGGTTTTGTTCAGTCCTCTTTCTCATGATAATTGTACTTCTTAATTCATAATGTGAATTAAATTTTTCACAAACCAGCTGTAAAGGAAACAGGCACAGTGCTGTCTTACTGTCTTTTTGGTTTTGCTATCTATTTATCTGTGGTGTTCCAACAAGTTTCTCGCCAATAAACAGCAATGTAGGGTCTTGCCATATACTTCACTGGTAGCCAATGACACTTGTTCTTGAAGAAACACAAAGAAAACAATCCACTGTGTACTGGGCCAAAAATGCAGTTAGTTTTGTCTTCTTGCATTTGAAACACCCACATAACTTGAGGTTATCTCAAACTGACCATGTGAAATACCTTTTGCTTAAGGTGACTAGAAAACACTGCTGCACTGGGTTTCCTTAGACTCAATTTTTTTTCTATTGGTAGCTAGAGAAGCTGTTAAACATTATACAATGAAGCTTACAGCACTTGAATTGAAACCTGTCTTAAAGGAAACACACACATTAAGAAATTATAAAATGCACCTGGGTTTAAAAGCATAAAAAGCTACAGTGTCCCTCAGTGCCTTTTTCAGGCTTAATGATTATGCAGAATCAGCTAAACTGAATGTTGGTTTACTACATTTACTGCATTATCTTCCCTGCCAACTGTGCTCTAGAAGTGTTTTAGAATAAATTATACATCATAGGAAATGTAAGCAAGGCACTCCTTCTTTCTTCCCATGGATCTAAAAGATGGAAAAAAAAAAACAAGACTGGTATCACACAGCCTCAGCAGTAGCTGTTTGCCAGACCACCAGTTATTTTGCCTAAGTAAGCAGCTACTGCTTCATTTGTTGGCGTACTGGAAAAGGCCACTAGGGACGTGGTGAAAAGTTTACTGCCACTGTGAAAAACTGCTCAATATTAACAATGAGCTGCAGTTCCAGTGTACCTGTTAAAGTGGCACCAACGCTGAGAATAAATGCCAAAAAAATACTTCCCAACTGTTGAAATACAGCACACCAACCTCTAGACAAGCAACCTAACTCACTTAACACTTGTTGCAGAACTAATACATTACATTTGCAAAGCAAGAAAAAAAATAGGTGGTCCTTGACAACAGAACCTAAGTAAGTTGTTCACTCATTAATTAATCTTAGGAATTTTTTTATTATTATTTTCTAGGTCACCAGAGTGCATGAAACTTTGTATTTCACCGTGTGTTCAGAAAAAAAAAAAAACACAAACGTACTTTTTCTAATTAAATGTATAAACCTTCACCAGCTTGAATGTACTTTTAGCTATTGCAAAGCACATGTGACTAAGTTTGCATTAATGTCAGTATTGTTCTACTGGTTTTATTAGGATTTTTCTCCTCCTTTAATACTGTATCACACATTGTAATTTTAGAAACTTCACTTTACAGAATTAGCTTTAAATGTGTTGCTGCCTTTTTAGTTTTTCTAGCTGCTGTAAAATAGCCATTTTGTGTTTATTTGATATAGAATTGTAAAAACTGCATTTATTTATACAGAGACATTTATAATACTTATTTTACAAATGTTCCTATATTCTGAATAAATTTCTAATGCTGTTTCTTTGCCTTGGGAGTTGCTTTACCATACCTTGCCGTCTTTTGTTGAACAGGTCTGCTTAAAGATACTACAAACACTTTATCCAAGATAAGTCATGGAGGGAGATGGTGTGACACTGTCAGGAGAGTTCCCATAATGGGGCCATGACAAGTTGGTAAGAACTCACTGGAGATCTGATCACAGGTTTTAGCTCAGGAACATTACCCCATGCAAAAAAAAACCCTACAGCTTCAATGAACACTTTACAGAAATGGAACAGCACATATCAAACAACTGTTTCCACACATCCAGTTCTTTTAATGACAAGTTATATGGACCAAAAAAAATATTGCTGTTTCATAAATACTTTAAAAGCAGTGATTGAAGTTCACATACTTCATTTCTCCAGTACCTCTAACACTTTTTTTTTTTTTTTGCTTTCCATTGTGTTCGATGGGCCCCTTGTCCACATGTGCAATTGACTTTAAAACGTAATACTTCTTTTACTAGCACTGTGTGTAAGCAGTGCTGCTGACTGGCTTAAGGCAACATTTAAACACTCTACAGTGAAAGAATAAGCCCTACCAGCAGGATGGGCTTTACATTTCACACAGATCAGCAATGCTTATATTTCATACTTCAGTCATGTCTATGTATAAAGTCATTTAATTTTACAGAGAAAAATTACAGTATAGAAGAAAATGTCCATTTAGTCATAGCCTTCTAAATGGTGTGCTTGAGTTTCTGAATCAGTGAATAACAAAATCACAATAATCAGTACAACAGATGTTACAGGTAGTTACAGATTTTATTTACTAAAATTGAAGAGGTGACTAATGTAAACTTTCTTCAAGATAACATAATGGAAATGGAATTAAATCTGTAACTTTACATGGTTTTAACCCTATCAGCTGTACATACTTTCTACTTAATTAGCACTGATATGCCGGTTACATACCAGTGAGGAAAACAGATCAAATTCTTGAGCTTTAAACAAACAGGAGGAAGACATAACCCTTCATGCATAAGCCCTAGTTTCTGTGAGGCATGCAATGCTGCACAGAAAAGCTTTATCTTTGGGCAGCAGTACCTGAGTCAGCTTGGGTCCTGGAACACATACAGGAATCTAGCATTATGCCAGAATTAATGAAGAAAACCCCACCTTCTTCTTTGGAGTCTGTTTTGCTTTTTAATGGTGAAGTGTCTTGCCAACCCAGCTAAACTGCTCCTCGGGACTGAAGTACAGCTTCCACATAGCTGCAGTGCCATGCAGACATAGTGAAGTTTTTGAGAATACTCTTCTAAGTATAGGCTTGAGAAGTAACTGCTGAGAGCTCTTACTCATGCAGTTTGGCATACATTTCCTGCATAACAAAAATATGTACCCAACTACTGCAATAGAAATGGTCCATCTCCCTAGTTGTTTAGTAGTTTTGCTCAAACATGCTTTAAAAAAATTGCCAAGTACGTTTTTCTCACAGTGGGAAGTATGCTGTAGAGAACTGAGTTTGCAGGATCTATATTCTTACGAAGCTATAAATGCCTTATTTTAAAATGATTACTGCTCCATGAGCTGTAATCATTTTCTTAAAGGCACTGAACTGTAACCCATAATGGAAACCAGAAGCTAGTTCTTCTGATCAACAATATAAATGCTTCACAATGACAAAATATTCAGCAGTGTTTTCAGTAAATGTCATAGTGAACCTACTCAAATTTAAACATTCTGTACCCTGTGAAATTTTGGTAATTACTTAAAAGCAGGCGCTTTTTTTTTCTTACAAGTATTAACAGAGGAATTGAAAACATTTTTATTTACTTCACAGAGGTATCCCAGAGCTGAGAACCATTTAAAGATAAAGGTTTCTGTAAAGCTGAATCTATACAATAAGTTAAGTCTATCTTAACCTAACATTCCCAATGAAAAGACAAGTTAAAACCCGAGCGTTTAATTTTCATGTACTACTGTTAATCCAGAATACTTCCACTTGTATGATCTTGAATATGGCCATGGTAACTGCTACATATGTTGTCTTCCTTGTAAGTTCACAATCTACTTGAAACAGTGAAATGCACACACAGCACAAATCCTACTGCACCTATCAGTGCTTATGTACAGGATTAAGAACAGTGCAAATATTAGTACTTAGCCTACTTTAATTCTTGAACTACACTATTGCTATAAATGCATAAGAACAAAAACATATTCTGCAAGAGTAGTGACATTTCCAAGCCTAATTTACTGTAAAAGCACCTTCAGTTAGTTTGTAGAAATTTACCACATTTAAATAATTTTGGTTGCTTCAGAAGCTGAAATATTGTAATAACAAAAACAATCAGAAATTATGAAGTCATGTGTAAGCACCAGATTATTTAACATATACAGTGCAAGACAATTTCTGTAAATAAACTTATTTTAAATCAACAAGAGAGGCTACTCTACCAGTTCTCAATAGTTTTGAAGTTCCTAACACATTTAGAGTATAACCTCCTAATTTAAAAGATGAAGGCACCTGACTTTACCTCTGAAAAAAAACTCTTTTGCTCAGAATTTATAAAAAACAGGTAGCTGAGGATTAAACAGCCCACTGACCCAACAACTGGACAGCCAGTCACCCAGGGAGCAGCAGTGCCGTCTTGCAGCACAGGATATTAGAGCTTGGTTCTTAATGTAGACTCTTGCTTTTCACACCAGAATGATGTAAGTGCAGCTATAAACTGCAAATCAACAAAAGTAACTCTACTAGAGTAAGTAAAAGTTGGAAAAAATAACTTTTTATCTGAAATCACAATCTGAGAGTAAGTCTGCTAGGAATAGCCAGAACCAGAACCTGCCTTGTTTTTAAAAGGAACTGCCACATTCTTAACAGACTCAGGTAGGTGAAAGAACAAACACAGTTAAGTATTGTTCTCAAATCACCAAATTAAATGAGGAAGGCTGGAGCACAGCACAGAAGCCTGGAACAGTGACTAAGCCCAAGATTTTATTAGAAACTATGCAAGTTTGGTCTAAAAAAAATTTACATTGTGTTAAAAAAATACTTTGATTGTGCAATAAATAAAAGCTATTTCCCCTCTTCTTCCCAGGATCACCATTTCCAGACTTCAACTATATAAGACACTGCTACTTTCAAAAGCATGCAGGTATATCAAGGAATTGAAGTTAATACCGTTTCAGCACAGAACATACGTCATTCAATTAGGCAGATCACTCTTTAGTTCAAAGTTTAGGGCATTCCGTGAAGGAGCTCATGCTAAAGCAGGGAGCTTAGGTAGTACTAGAAACTGCAAAGTAGTACTAGATTCCCTGCACCCTCACAGTTGTAGGCTTTTTGTTAAATGTTTGTTTATTCCATGATTCTTTAATTTCAAGAACACTGAATGACCACTCATAATCTGAATAACCCCATAGAGACAAGCATTCTGAAATTGAGCAGTGTTTGTTTTTCAAGTATCTTGACATCAGCTCTTGAGTCTGACATGCAGTTACTCATTTCTTTGTGTCCAGCTCCCATAAAATCAAAACTCATGAGACTAAATTCTGTATCTCACTTGTTTCTTCATTGTTTTACAGAAGATAATGTAAACTGTACTTCTAAACTTAGAAATATACTTAATTATAAAAGGATGGTGAATTAAGAACAGAAACAAATAATAGTAAACAATTCAAAGTGTTCACAGTGTGGGGCATGATGGAACCCATAAGGCTGATCACATGCCACCACACAAATTGTTTTAGAAATCTTACTGAGAAAGCAGAAAGCAATGCTACTACAAGAATCAGTACCCTTATACAAAGAAGTAAGTTATTGCATATTTATCACATTTATTTGCAACTCACATTAAGGCTAGATTTACTGAAATCATGACATTTATAAGCCCCACCTTGGGTTGCTTAATGAAGCAACCAATTTCTCTTACACTTCACCAACCTTTCACTAAGAAGAAAAAAATGACCCAGTGAATACAGAGGGAGCCAGCATCTCCTATTCATAGGACATGCTTCGTTCTGAAGACTTCCTCTGTCTGGGATGTGATTTCCCAAACAGTTCACAGAAGCTCCAAGTTCACTGTTTCATCAACATCCCCCTTATTTCACAGAGCACTAGATTATATATAACTAATTTATCTGAAAAGTCAACTTATTAAAGATTTCCACAGCCTGATATTTAATCATGCCTTAGAAGAGTCCTGTGAACTCCACAGGCAGTAGCAGCCTCAGGATATGAATACAAACTCTGCCTCACCATGAGTAAAGGCACTTTTGCTGGGAAATCAACTACTTGCACTAAAGCAGTCACTAAAGATCAGTTTTCACCTGAAGCTGAATAACATAACCTCCTCCAGCATTATCTCACCTTCTCAATTACTGTTCTTCACCATTTACTGTTTTGAACAGCCTTTGGATACCTTTTTTTTTTTTTTTTTTTTAAATCAAAGTGAGACGAAGCTAGATGGAGCTATTTCACAATTTGGTCTTGAAAGGCAAGGCCCTCAGGACTCTTGTCCTCCAGAAGGAGGAAATGCTGCAGTCTGTTTCTCCTGTTGACTGATATAGAAGTCCAGCGTTCCCATGACCAAGATTATCACAGCATTAGAGTCCCAAATCACCTGATGCCTGGCAGGTACATAAACCAGGAGACAGTTCTAAAGCTATTTCTGAGGAAAAGCACTAGGTAACAGATCAAGTAGGGTAGATGAAGTAGGGTAGTTGAAGGAAGACCAGGATTTTGGTTTTGGATGACACGTGTTGCATAAAGACTCAGTGCATGAACACACACTGTGATGAGACAAGGGCTTAGTTCATTCAACCTGTGAAGTTACTAATTATTCACCTTTTTTTAGAGAAAAGTCCATTTTTAAGTCTGGGACAACATGCTTGTTATCACAAGCTGCTGTGACAAACTGTTTCAGTGCATTTCTCTCAACTGCAAAGAATGTGTTCAAAACCCCTTAACTTCAGTCATGAAGGTGATTTCACAGTTTGTCACCTCAACTCTTACTGGTTTTTTGTTTGTTCCCCTGCCCCTCCCTCTAATCTTTGATATTTTTACTAAGAAAGCACTGTAGCTGAAAACGACTGAGGCTACATCATTTAAACGCTAACTGCAAGTGCAATTCAGTACTACTGCATTTATACAGAGCATACACTACACAAGAGATCTGAGGACAACAGCACAAAATACAATACTGGACACTCTTAGAATAGTTATTGCAAGCCTGATTAAGCCGTTTTAGTGTCACACAATGAACTCTATTATCCATGCACCTGCCTTCCTCCTCAGTGAGATCTACAGAGGCTTATTTACATTCAGTATTAATTCTACACAAGTAACCTCTCAGAAACAAAGTTTAAGCTTTTCTTTTTTTGAAAGCAGCTGCAAATGGGATAACACAAGACTTTGCAACTTCTTACCTAGCTGGGGACAGTGCCTAAAAGTTTAAGCTAGACACTTGAATGGCTAAATTCTACCCAGTTTGTGTATCCTTACTGAAGACAGAGGCAGAGTAGGCACAGGAAGTCAGTATGCCATAGATCTGACTCCAGGTACTACTGATTGCCAGCCAACAGAAACAGTTCATGTGAAGGAGGGAAGGTATTTTGGGCATGCAACCAGGAAAGAGGAAGGATGACAGGCTGAGGCTAGGTTTGAAATGTGCAACTTGGTTTCAAAATCACTAGGACAGAGCAGTCCTCTGAGAATCAGTTCCATTGCCACTGCCGTAATATTGCAATGTACTACACAGTAATGACTAACAAGTCCAATAATTTACATCAGAGCAATTAGAAGTTTAGCAAGCTGGTATACTCCAACGGTTTCAAAAAAAGTCAATGACATTCTACAAAACACATGGCAAGTTAAAAAATACCAAAGATCAAAGAATGCCCTCTAATGCACAGCTAGGAACAAATGAACTGAACACTGGAAGGTACTTTTGTGGACAAAGGCTATACTGCATTTAAAGTGCAACACTTGACTATGCCACTCCCATACTGCAAAGAGAAGAAACCCTTCCAAACCACCAGTCAGTCCCTGCATTGCATTTAAAAACAAACAAAACAAAACAAACAAACAAAAAAAAAAACTCCTGAGAAAGAGTAAGGCTGGATAAGAAACCTCCTCAATTGCAACAGGCAAGTCTGATTTTTGTTCCTAGTAAGTTTGCTGTCAGAGGTCAAAACTTTTCATTATGGCATCATGGTCAAACTTGAAACTCAAGAAAGCTCTTGATGAGAAAGCAAATTTGTAATGGCCATTGCATGCCACGGACTGTCGCTCTACATGTTCTGGCAGTGGGTCTTCACTGGAGCAACACATCTCATATGCTGCATCTGCTTAAAGAGAAAAAAGCATGAAACAAATTTTAAACAAATAGTTATTAATAAAAGTATCAATAACAATACAAACCATACCTCAAATATATATTCAATTAATATTTATGACAAAGTCTGTATGTCTGGTCATAAACAGAAAACAGACATATTTACAAGTCATCTACTGGCTAGAACAAATCTTAAAAGTCATGGCAATCTGGAGACACTCTCAATAGCCAGTTTTACCCACAGGAGCTGTTTTGCAAGTCATTTCTTAATAAGGAGGAAAGAAATACGGCCTTATTTTCTGAGCAGGAAGTGAAGAGCTGTGTGCAGTCTCCAGAGTAGTCCAGTATCAACTGTAGCTTATTACTAGCAGGACAAAAAGCCTTGAACCAACACTCAGTTACCAGAATTGTGTTGACTCCAATGCTATTTTCCTAGCCCAGCTTTCAGTTACATTTTACTCAGCCACCTGGTATAGTCTGACAGTCTTAATAATTAAGGAGAAGCAGCAGCACATGAAGTAAACCAAATTTTAAAAAAAATAATAATAATAACTCAGACTGCCTTAGGAAAATATGACTTTATAACACAGATATTAAGAAAAAAATTTTTACACTGAGGGTGGTGGAACACCAGAACAGGTTGCCCAGAGAGGTGGTGGATGCCCCATCCCTGGAAACGTTCAAGGCCAGGTTGGACGGGGCTCTGAGCAACCTGATCTGGTTGGAGACATCCCTACTCCTTGCAGGGGGGTTGGACTAGATCACCTTTGAAGGTCCCTTCCAACCCAAACCATTCTATGATTCTATCTGGCAGGTCAGCATACAAGAAAAAACTCTCAGCCATCATTCATCAGATACCTTCAGCCTGTAATGCATGACAATGGATGAAATCCAGACTGCACTTGCCTGTTTCAAAGTTATCTTGAAGTCTTCTTGGATTAAGCCTTTTTTCACATTTCTGGTTAAGAGAATGACCATACATTACACACTTCATAAAGAAACAGTATTCTATTTCTTAGCAGTATAGCTTAAGCATTAGCTTTGACACACTTACTGATGTGTAGAATTATTGTACTTATAATTCAGCATGAATTCTGTCATCTTACTTTATCTAGTAAGCATGTTTCAAGTCTGCAAGACTTTCAGAAGCATGCAATCTTTTAACAGTTAACAAATAATTTTTAAAATGCAGGCTTTTAGGGAAAAATTTTGAGTGCTTTCTAAATGTTTTAAGCAGGAAAGGTCCTGCATATGATGGTGTGGAATAAAAGAATCAAACGCATAAGTCCGATCTCCGATCTTCAATTGGCTTGTCCCAAAAGGCAAGGGGAATGTATCTGCAAACACGCTGCTACTGCCAATTAAATTAGCATGTATTAGAGACACAAGCTTAAAACTTTCCAGGGAAGAGTTAAGTTTTAGCCCCAGGTATGCTGCTGTGAGTATACAAATACAGAGGACAGTATGGCCCTTCGCACTCCATGTGAATTAAGAGTTCCCTGACCTCCAAACTGTTATTAGAAAATTAACACTGGAACATGAAATATTTAAACTTCAAAAGACTAACAATCACAAAAATGCAAATGAAACACCACATAAGTATTTAGCAAAGTCTCTCAAGAGCCTACAAAGTAACTATGGAGTATTAATAGTTCCACTTGTTTTCATCAAGATTGTACAGATTCCCATTATAGTCTTTTTTCCTACACAGCCAAATTTCTGGGCAGTCAGTTCTTTAACTTTTCATTCCTCTACTCTCAGGCCCAAACACAACTAACCATTTGTCACAGTGAGGATTTTACAGGACAAGAGTTTATGGTTTCTGCACTTTTACAGGAAAAATAGAAAGAAAGTAATAATCACAAGCCAGAATGGGAAGAATCTAGCTTACACACAATAAATAAGAAAAACTAAAGCCTGGACAAGCCAGCTGAGTTGCATGGAGAACTGGAGCTCACTGCTGCGCAAGAGCCAGCACAGTATAACTGGAGAGCCATAGAGAACAGGGAGGAGGGGGAAAATAAAAAAGACATTATATTAAAAAAGGGAGATATCTCAGTGAGCCTTTTCCTAGTCAGCAGAACTGTGGTGACAAACACAATCAGTTACTGCAAGGAAAAAGTAACAAGTCAAGAATGACATACTGGAATTTACAAACTGCTGTAGTTCTACTGTATGATTAAAAAATTATACAAGAATCTGGCATTCAAGTCAAGTCTACATCTCAACATTTTTGCTAAAAAGAAGGTAAATAATAAGCATATGCATTACTACTTTGTATCTAAATGTTGCATAACAAAACTCCATACTTGAAATAACATATCACACATGAATGAATAAGACATCTGCTACACTGACTGATTTTGACACACTACAGTAGGCTATTACCTGACAGGAACTGTAAAGCTGCAGGATTGTCTACTGAAAGAGCTGACAAGTTTTCAACTGCTAAAATAAGACTGACTTCCATTATGCAGAATTTGAAGTTTAGTATGCTTGTCTATAGATGTATATGCATAAAAGGTAAGAAATGTCATATTTCTTCAAACACATACCAAAGATTGTGATCAAATATACTTTTGATAGATATGCACTCTACTTTCTTTCAGCAGGACATTGGCCTGGACATTTGTTAAGCATTACTGGAACCTGTTAATGAGACAGCCACTGCGTGTTTCTTACCAAGGTATGGTTTTGCTTAATTGGTTGACTGTGGACTCCATTTGTTCGCTTCTTTTGGCTGGAAGTGTCTTGATACTGCTTTCTGCCATTGCTCCTCAAGCTCTGACTCTGTCATTAAGTCCAAGATGTAGTCAAGAGAAGAGCTTAAATGGCAGCATTGAACATCACTGCACTTACACTTCCTACTTATTAGTTAAAACTTTCCTTCAAATAACCTCAAAACATGTAATCAGTATCTTTCGTAGACAAACTGAAGCAGGCTGAAATTAACCAAACATACACCCAAGTTACAGAGTCATCAGCTGTTACTCAGTTTCTCCTGCACTACTACAGACACTGTATTAGACAATAATTTCAGTTCAGGGAGTTCCCATACACCGATGCATATATACTAGTGGTAGCCAAAATATTTCAAAGCGGTACATGGAGGACACCAAAACGGTAACTAGTAATTGCTATATATACCTGAAACATCACAACTACCACCTGACACCCACCATCTCTAATGTCAAAGAAATCTGAGAATCCCCAAGATTTATTTCTTTTTTCCAATGCTTTTATTTTTGCATTCTATGGTGATAAAATTCAGTATTTTTGTTCCAGAGAGGAACACTTCTGAACAAAGACATCCACTTAAAACAGCCTAGATGCATATGCTTGCATAAGAAACAACTTACCTTTAGTTTCAAAGCTTCAGACATCTCAGGATGATTATATGGCTTCTGTGGCTGTTTTGGCTTCACCCACTGCTCTCCTGAAAAGCAATCTGCAAACACCTGCTGACTGCAGCGAAGTTTGGATCTAGTACATGAAAACAAACAGAGTTTACAACACAACTTCAAAACTATTGATAGAAGAAGAGAACTATGAAAGAATTTTCTGCTTTTTGAGAACAACCTGGAAGACAAGCTTAAATAACTTAGTGTGGAAATGGCAATAATGCCCACTGCATTCACCCAGTTTTGTTTTGCCTCCTGGAAACCTATGTTCTCCGCAGACAGCAGGCGAGGTCGACGTTAGCAGTCGTCCTGTTGTTGTCAGTGTCGGTGCTGACCTGACTCAAGTTACTGGAGCATAGCCTTCTCTTTAGGACTACAGGTTTTGAAGTATGCTCTACCACTTTTAGCTCAGCTGAATCAAAAGCCAGTAGCACTTGTTCCCCTGCTGACTTCCACAGGTTTTACCCAGCTAGCTACTTCTGATAGTACTTCGCAGTTCTACTTAGAAAGTCCTGTTTTTCTTCTGTGGAAGTGTCAAAAGCATTGAACTTGAAGCACTGAAAGTTATTAACTTGTTTTAGCTTCTGTTTTTTGTATTCCCATTGACAGGACTCAAGAAATTATCTCAGTTCTGACATATGTAAGAAATAACTCCTCATCCTATTTACAGTTCTATGATATGCCTGCGATTTTTTTTTTTTTTTGGTTAATCCATTCTATTACTAGAACATGAATACTCGGAGAAAGAAAAAGCACAAGCAGTCTTGTATGACCAATGTTTTAGAGAAAGGATATAGAAGCGTTAAACTGACCTGGTTCTTACCTAGCTTTTTCCAAGTTGGGCTTAGAGGGTGTGCTCCCTGTAGATGAAACTCCATTGTCGCTCTCTGAGGAATCTCCATTCCTTCGGGAAATCCATTCCCTCAAAGGCCTGTGAGCAAGAAGTACAAAAAGATCTACTTACTGAAACAAATCTAAAGAAATTAAAGTTGTCTGAAAGACACTGGCCTAGCACTTGTCTCATGTCAAACATACCTGATGAAGGGAATTGCCATAAAAAATTTGTTAGGTGCCAAACCCAGCTTGGACTTTGGGGTCATGTCATTTCTGTGGCATGGCAACTTGTCAATGGAGAACCACTCAATATTCTATAAAATAAATAAATAAATAAAATAAAAATACCCACTACTGTAGCCTTACAGAATGTCACAAAGGTGTAGCAACCATAATTATTTCCCTTAATTGAAAAATTACAATGGAAGACTAATTAATGGACCACAACAGAGTTCTTCATAAAAGGTTCATGAACAACGGGGTCATTCTTCTGACTGCAACTACAAAGTAACAGAAGGTGCAGCACATACTCATTGCAAGAAATGGCACCCAAAATATGAAAGGTATTATCAAGCAAATAAAATCTGAATAAGGGTTTCAAAAACCAACCAATGAAACTGAATGCCATAAATAAAGGTAGAGGCTTTAAATAACTTTCAAAGCCCCTACTCTTCTTGCTATTTTCATTTAAAATGCCATCAAAACTAGACCACCAATACTAGTTCAAAAATTATCAGAAAGAAGGGGATTTAGTTTGCAGAGTAAGTTTCAGTTTTTGTTATAACAGAAAAAAACACAGGTAAAGGATAGGGTTTGTGTCCTAATTTTCACATTATAGTTTTAACTATTAAAACTGTATACTTTGCATAACGGGGACCAAAACAAAGAATTCTGAATACACACCATGTAGAAGAACCCACATGAGTTTTCCTATTGCAGAACCTAGCACCAAAACCCCAGGTCCAGATAAGATGCATATTATGGAAATAAGTTTTAAACTGAACAAGTTTTCAATATCGTTCTACTGGAGATACAAAAACAGCACGTCCAGTTGTATTTGATCAGATGAAGAGAGTGCTTCAGCAAGGAGACAAATACCTGTCATTGTAAGAACTCTTCATCACCCCTATGCAGATGGTCACTGTTATACAAAGGGGAGTATTTACTGTACATTTTAAAAAACCTCAAAGGTCGTCTTCTTTTACTTCATATTTTGAAAAACAGATCTCTAATGCAAGAAATTAAGAAACTCCTGTCTAGTCAACGACAACTACCTTTTCCTATTTAGAGAGCCAGATGCCCTGTTTAGAGGCACCATCTGCACAAAAATAGAGATCGCTGTTTTAAATTGAATTGCACTACAAGAAAGATACTCAAACTTCAAAGATTATGGATACCAGGAACAAAGTTTCCAAAGAGTCTACTACCAGAGTCTCTGCTTCTCCCTTTCACAATATCTTTCAAAAGCCTAATGGTACACAAACCATCCCAAACAGCTGCCACTTTGTGTCCCCTTCCCAACCTCCTCCTTGAAATACACCATTCTCTAAGTCTGGATGGTATTAGCCATGAAAGAGAGAACACAATCCTTAGTTTCTCCTTTTGATATGTAGGCTTTTGTATATTGCCAATAAATAATTACATCTTCACAAGAATATATAGTTATATACTCAGCTATAACTAGGAATAATATGACATGATTAACCTATACATCACCTAAGAGAAAAGAAGGGGAGAATTATAGTTTGACAGCACACTCTAGTGTTGTTTTCCTGATGAATGGAGATGTCAGACAGATGGTCAAGAATCAGTCTTTGTAGTAGAGCTGCAAGAAGTTGACAAGTGCAGAGATGCCGTTTCTATCCAGTATTTGAAGTGTTCATCATGCTTTGTAGTTTAATTATTCCACAGACCATTAGCTTTAAAAATCAAGCTCCATAACAAGGTTCCTACAGATTCAAACAAGAAAACACATACCCGAATTTCCCTTCTAGTTTTGGGGTTGAATTTTGTGTTCTTGGGAACTCCTGGAATAATGTATAGCCGTGCTAACTGATCATTAATTCGCAGCTCAATGTATTCTTCTTTGCAGATATAATCTTTTATATCAAACCCAGTTTCTTCAAACACCTGAGAAGCATATAGATTAAATCAGTGTGTGTATTCAGATTTATCCTTTCAGAACCTATCATCACAAGGGAAGGAATGACTGTTTTTCAGATCTATCCATGAAAGCAGGACACTGCTGGGAAAAATAAGCAGTTACACATACATATATGCTCAATAACAGAAAAAGTATCTAAGATCCTATGTGTTTTATATTTCTTTAAGACAGACAAGCCTCTCTTAAAAGTTGAAACAACTCTGTTACACCTCCATGTAGCCCTTTATTAACATGGATGAGGAGTCTCTAGCTGCTCCTCCATAATGATGGATGCATGGAAATCATATTCACAGCAAAACCCACTATTTGGGGAGTAAAGACATCTTCAAATTCTAGCGAGCTTTACTTGCACCTCAATTTTTCTTCTCGTTCAACAATCCTACTTTGTGAACATTCTATTGCCAACATATATAATCATTATTACGTTTAGAACAAAACCTAGCATTAGGACAGCAAAACTTGTGCTAAAGATTCAAACTGCACATTCACACTGACAAACAAACTTAAAACTGCATTGTCAGCTACTCTAAAGAAAAAAATAGGAGTGTTATACCTGCTGAAGACAACTAGAAAGACAATGAAATTTAAAAACAACTTTCATTTGCATATTTTATGGTCTTGCAGTGAAGGATCATTGATTCACAGAACGGTTTGGGTTGCATGAGACCTTCAACGATCATCTAGTCTAACCCCCCCCACCCCGGCACAGGCAGAGCCATCTTTCACTAGATCAGGTTACTTAAAGACTTACTTTGAAATACTTACTTTTGACAACATTCTCAAATACACAAGGTTTACAATATAGAGTCACAGAATCATTTGAGTTGGAAGGGACCTTCAAAGGCCACCTAGTCCAACCGCTCCTGCAAGGAGCGGGGACATCTCCAACCAGATCAGGTTGTTCAGAGCACCGTCCACCCTGGCCTTGAATGTTTCCAGGGATGGGGCATCCACCACCTGTCTGGGCAACCTGTTCTGGTGTTCCACCACCCTCATTGTAAAAAAATATTCTCGTTACATCCACTCTGAATCTATCTCTGTTTTAAAACCACTACCCCTGTTCTGTCACAACAGGCCCTGCTGAAGAGTATTTCCCTGACTTTCTTATAAGCCCCCTTTATGTACTGGAAGGCCACTATAAAGTCACCCCAGAGTCTTCTCCAGACTGAACAACCCCAAGTCTCTCAGCCTGTCCTCACAGGAGAGGTGCTCCAGCCCTTTCAT
Source organism: Chlamydotis macqueenii (assembly GCF_036417535.1). NCBI lineage: Eukaryota > Metazoa > Chordata > Aves > Otidiformes > Otididae > Chlamydotis > Chlamydotis macqueenii. Next base: position 60,621,242 of record NC_141593.1, on the reverse strand, counting down.
CATCTTCATGACCGTCCTCTGGACTCTCTCCAGCAGGTCCACGTCATTCTTACGTTGGGGGCTCCACAGCTGGACGCAGTACTCCAGGTAGGGAGATACGCATTGAATAACTAAGTTAACCTTATTAAGTCTCTACTCGTCCTTCCCCAGCCATTGACTTCTGCAATGACAGCTCACTGCATTAGCAGTTCAGGTGTTTCACTCTTTGGCCAGTCATTTGATACTATATAAATAACGTTCTACACTCAGAAATCAGTGACTGCCATTATGAAAGTGTATTTCTTGTATGTCTATTGCATAATACTGCAGTGCTAAGATCTAACACCTTATTTTGCTTTTCCAAGTCCATACTAAATATGAGTGTCACACAAAGCACCATCAGGAAATCAGAAATATGGAATTTTTCATTCATGTGTATTTTACAGGTTTTTGTTTGTTTTTTTTTTTTTTAATCTGTGATTTCTAGATAGTTTTCTTCATGGTTGGACTGAATTACTAATACATTTTACTACATTCCCTTATCTTAAGCTTCCCTGTCAAAAATTCTGGATGTGTTATGTTGCACGAATATTGAGTTTATACCAGTAATATTATTTTACAAGCTATTTTTAACATGCAGCCTCACTATATATCTATGTCTCCAGCAGCAATAAATCCCACAGATTATTTTATTTTTCAGATTTTACTTCCATATACATTGACCTTTGTTCCTGCATCACTGAAAAATAGAAAAGTAAAGTTCCTCACAATTTTTACGGATTCTTCTACAACTGAATTCTTTAGCGTCTTTACATAGCCCAGTATACATAAGAAATTCTCATTCTTCTACTTTTTCACAGTTATAGAAATTAATTTTTCAAAAGCCAGAAAGTACGTAACATTGCCCAAGCACCAAAAAAGTAAACTGACAGCTCAGCAGAGAACTTTACAAGTAGTACTCACTTAACTTAGCAAGTTAGTGCAAAACAATTAAAAACATTGAACAGTGATTTTAAATTACATCACACTTTTGATTATCACTCTGGAACCCAGAAAAGCACTAAAAACTACAGCTAAAGATGCTGGCAAGAACAGACTATTAATTCACCTGATTTCAATAAAGAGATACCCAGGTAAAATGTCTTCATTCTGCTCTCTGCAAGATTTAATTTCTTTAGCTTAAATTTGAGGGAATCAAATATAACTTACCTCTCTAGCAGCACAGTCATGAGGAGCCTCTTCTTTATTTACTTTCCCTTTTGGAAATCCCCAACCAGACTTTGCTAAATAGCCCTGAACCAAAAGAACCTGCAAAAGACAAAGGAAAGCAACTGTCAAACACCCACTATTCTATCCATTTTTTTTTCTGTTAAATGTCTTCCCTTCACCGTTCCCTGCTTCTCCAAAAAAGATACATTAGCCTGGAGGAAGGAACCCATTAGGTTTTCTATGTTCTAGCAAGAACTGTGAAATTTTTTATGGGATCACGCAACTCAGAATAAAAAGCCCAAACTGAGCAGGAAAGCAAGCAGAAGTGTGTTTACTGCCTCCTATATTACATTTCTGTACACATTCAACAGTGCCAAGTAACTGTCAGGTCTTTGTGAATCTGAAGCATCTTTCCCCCCCCCCCCGCTCCAGATGAATAATGTAAACAAAAAGATTACTTCTGCCAGCATATGCTGGCTTCCTTCTAGCCCTTCACAATTATTTCTGTACTTACATTTTCAAGTGTCTCATCGAGAATAATTGCACCATAGGTTGGCACTCCCATTTTGTATTCTTTCCACTCATCTAAAACCTTCTGTACATCTTCACCTTGAGGCAGTAAAAAAGGGCAGTGACTGAAGAGTACAGCAGCATGTTAAGGAAGATAAACTTAAGCATCCAGTCTCAAATCACACACAGACATACAAAAGATACCCCCTCAATATTTACAATAACCACACTCCCTCCCCTAAGTGGTTTCAAGACATATTCTCTTGGAAGTAAAAAATACTATGAATAACCCATTACCAAACTCTAAAGGTCGGAAAGCATAAAGTCATTTGGCAATTCCAATACAAGCCAATTTAAAAAAAAAGAAAAAAAAAAAGACAAGAAAAAAGATGGCACAAGGCTCCTTGTTTGAAGGAAGGTCTCCCCTAATTTTGAAAAAAGGTATCCACATAACAGTTATTTTGCATATGTATTACTCAAACACTTTCTTTTTTTTCATTTTTAAGTAAGTGAGACAGAGAAAAATACAGTTTCATTTCCTGCTTGAAGTAAGTTGATATAAATTTTTCCCACCATCATTTGTTAGACTACGGTAGAGAATCTGTACCTAAGTGTTCACTATGCCAAAAAAAAAAAATATTTTTCATGGCATACAGTTACAGGTCTAAATTCTAATACACTTTACCAAAACTACACTTTACCAAAAAAAGCATGCAGAGAAAACACAAACAACCTTTATAACTCTAAAACTTCAAAAGAAATCTACAAGTCCTTAATAAAAGTAAAGTATTAATATTAAATATTACATATAAAATTATACTACCAATAGAAAATATTCCATAGCAGAGTACTTAAAAATAAGACAGATAAGACACTGCAGCAGAACCAATATTTCTGGCAAACGTGAGCTGGAGAGGGTCAGATGTAACGAACAAATAACATCTGACATTGTATTTTTCCTGCACTCCCTACAATTACTAGAATTCTGTTGGTTGAAAATACATTTATAATAAAAACCACACTTAAAATAAATAAAAAGTAACTACATAGTATCAAGCAACAGAAAATCATCATATTTTTACAGTTTATTGTTAAAGTAAAAGCTGCAGTGTTTCAAAGGAAATCTCTTATCAAACTAACAGAAAAGTAGTCTGTGCAGTGAAACCACAGATAACATTATCAGGGGGGTTAGAAGCAATACTCCAATCCCACATCAGGAACATAAGGGAAAAGATTAAAACTAGAACACTTGCTGGGTGAAAGTCACAAGTTTTTCTCTGACAAGGACTAGATAGCACACATTCCAGCAGCCCTTGTAAGCAATCAAAAAAGGAGAGGCCAACTATACGAATTCAGTAAAAATGTATCCTCTCCCCTACCCACAGAACTATTCTAGGAGCAACTGCCAGTACTCCCAACAAATACCACTGTCCATGGCGGAACACAAACCACCATCAGACAGATTAACATTTATCTTACTGTTTACCTGGAAAGGGATTCAATTAAGGAGACAAAACACTATGAAGAGCTCCAACAGCTCATATTTGAAAGCCACCCAGTCTGCCAAAGTGCAACCATGAGCAAAAATCCTCAGAGATCAGAAACTACCTGTTTTCCATAGTTCTTTAGTAGTCTGAGAAACACCTCTTTTGTAGATGCCACAAAGTTATGGAAGCAAAGAACAGAAAGTCGCATAACTAGCAATACTAACTTTCAATCACTAAGACATGAACTGACATTTTCCTGCTGCAAGTATGAAATTTTGTTAACGATATTCAGTTTGTTCTTTATCCACCGAAACAGAAAACAAATACAGTAAGAAAAAGGATATCAGCTTTAGCAAAATCTCTTATCCCACACTGAGGTAATCCTGGTGTGTTTTGCATGTAGAAATCCAAGTAAAACCAATGGGCAAGCTCAATCTGAAAACACACTCTGATTGCATTGTCTCTCTCTTCACTTGGAATGTGCAAAATAAATCGGCTGCCAGGAAAAAAAAAAGATGATGAAGATTAGCCAAATCTAACAATAAAAATGCATTGCAACAATGGAATTCCTGATCCACTTGCACAAAGCAACATTTACAAACAGCAAAAGGTTTTAACATCAAAATAAAACATAACTTTTAGAGTCAAGAAGGAGAATGGATCATTACATTCTTTCACAAAAAGTCAGTTACAATAAACTAAGTAAATTAACTGTTGCGAAAACAGGAACTGTGAGGGCATCCTACATAAATGGCTATATTACAAGAATGAAAGCATTTTTACATGTCCAGAAAGGACATCTGCAAACCCTGATAACAGATGTCAATTTTTTTCTGGATCTAAGTTTAACATGGCTACATATTTTCAATTAAAGCCACAGTAAACTGTTAATTTATGTAGATTTTAAAATTCAGTACGCTCCTAATAATTTTCTCAGTTTGAAATAGAACATGGACAACTTGTTTATTTTTCAAGTCTACTTTATGCTTTAGCTCAGATACTGCCACACAGATATTGCGTCCCAGAGATTAAAGTGTAAGTAGCACTTTGTGACAGCTTATTTTACTTAAGCAGAAGCATCTTTACTTAATTATTTATTTGTACAATCAACAACTAATTTTCTTTTTAGAAATTAAGGTTATCCATTCCATTGAACTTAAACCACTGGACAGAGATCTTTTACATTCAGCCCCTGAGCACCATCAGGTAAGTTCCAAAAGCACATAACCAGAACCAGAAATACTTAAGAAATCTTTACTTAAAATTTGGCAAGTATAAATTGTTAAGGGATATCAAAAGTGCACAACAGGTTTGCAGAAGATAAGACTGCAGCTGGCACCAGGCACGTGGGCTGTGACCCACAGTCCTGCTCCAGCCACGGGTGCTCTGCCGCTCGTCCACCTCACTCACACAGTTCTCCTGCAGCAGAAGGTTTTCAGGACGCTCACCGTTCCCAGCCCAGAGGCTGGAAGCAGAGACCCCCACCCATGTGAGTAGCTGGCCCTAGCCACTCCACCTCACTGTGGCAGCCGACACCCCATCCGCTCACACACATAGCTCTCACCAATAGCTGGCACTTCATCCTTGCAGCACACAGGTAATGGGTAGAGTGTGAGATTATTCAGAGAAAATTAAGAAGATTTAATAAGAACATGTCAGAAGATGGAACAGACTGCAGCAATCGGGCAAAAGGCTCAGCCAGACAAGCATACTGACTAGCCCAGTTTCACACACAACCAGCCCCTCTTACACCCCTTTCTGCCTACCCACACTTCATTCCGACCTGCTCCCCTTCCCCTGCCGCACCCCTCTCAGCTCCGTGTGTGGGATCTCCCTGGTTTACAGCCTTACCGAATGCAAAGGCCAGGCTGAACTTCCTGGAAGTGGTGCCTGTGGTTTCTGGACAGCCCACCAATTAGCGTGACTAGCAGGTTTGGTTTTTGTTCTTGTCTCCACTGTTGTTTTCTTAGGTTTGTGGCTGTGTATTTTTGGTTCTGATTTCCCCCTTTTTCCCTTAGTTTCCCAGAAGCAGGTCTTTGCTCAGATAAACTTGCTGGAGTGAACATTCCCACACACCTTCATCAATCGGTGGCCAGGTTTGGTTCTTATCACCACCTCCCTTACCGTTCCTCCTTCAGGTCTGTGTCCCTCTATGTTGGTTGGTTGCTTTTTTTAAATGGCTTCCTCCTTTTCTTACTATCTTGTTTTTGCACACAAAGAAGCAGATACTCTCCTTTGCACAATTAACCTTACTCACTTCAACAATAATATTTTCCTACTTGCCAGTTTTCAATCGGCAATACCACTCCCCAACTGTTCCTTTCTTTTTGAAGGCTCTGTAACTGCTAAAAATAGCCCTTACCTATAAAGCTGCTGTAGATTAAAGGTAAAAAAAAAAAAAGAAGTCTGTTCTATTATATAACTAGTTGATGATGTTTTCTTGCCCCAGCACTAGAGCTGAACATAAATCTGAAGATACAATATGCAGCTGTACTACAGAGGAATAAGAACATGTCAGCATTAGGCTTAGAGTAACAAGAGCAAAGCCAATTAGAACACTAGTTATTAATCAAAAAGCTAATTCCTAAGTTACTTAGTGACTGAAGTGCTAACAAAAGGTTGTACTAGACATAGGTGCTGGCAGCAGGTGGCTGCAGGCTGGCCTCCACTAAGAAAAGGCCAGGGCTGCCCCGTGCCAGACGCAGCTGTTGCAGCCCACTCCAACAGACCCACTGCAGGGCACAGCTGAAGCCAGCAGCCAAGGTGATGGTGGCACCTCTACGAAAGTGTATTTAAGAAAGGACAAAAATGCCTGAGAGGCAGAGGAATAGAGAAAAAGAGTGTTGTTTCACACAAGCAGCACAAACACGAAGGTCAAAGAAGAAGGTGGGAGGGGAGGTGCTCCATGGCAGAGCGGATGTCCATGCTGTAGACTGTGGAGAATCCCATGCTGGAGCAGATGGATATTTCCTGAAGGAACTTTAGCCCATAGGATTCACCCCACACTCAAGCAGGGGCAAAGCACAAGAAGAAAAGAGTGGCAGAGACAAAGTGTTACAGATTGACCACAACCTCCACTCCCCATCTCCCTGCACTGCTCAGCGGGGAGGAGGTAGAGGTGTCAGGAATAAAGAGGTGAAGTTGAATCTGGGGAAAATGAGGATGTAGGGGAAGGTGGTGTTTATTTTTTTTTGTTTTGTTTCTCTCTATCCAAGTCTATTTTAATTGGCAACAAATTAAATTAATTTTCCCCAAGTCGAGGCTGTTTTGCCCATGATGGTAACTGGTGAGCAACCTTCCTGTCTCATCCTGCAACACAAGCTTTTCCATCCTATTTTATCCCTCATCCTGTTGAAGAGGGGGAACAAGTGTCTGGGAGAGTGTCTGGCTGCTGGCAGAGGTTAACTCATCACTATCCTGAAGTCAAAAGCTGGGGTAACAACACTTGCTTATAGAAGAAAGAGAGCACAGGAAGCCCCAAACCTACGTTAAGACTCTGTACCTCCACTTACTTATTCAGTGAAGAACTACTCAGTAGCACAAGATAGCACGACAAAAAAAAAAAAAAAAAATGGCGGGGATATCAGTGACTTGTAACTTAAGAGAATGAGTGAGAGCGGTACTTCTACTGAAGCTTAAACACACAACGACTTACCAGAACTAGAATAAATTGTATCCTGGCATTGTGTGATTCCAAAACAGCTTAGGAACTCAATAAAAGTTTGAAGACATTATGTACCTGGCTTTTGCTTTCAACTTGTTTCACATGCTGGCAAGTAACATTTTACTCTCTGAATAAGAATGGAGGTGTAATATTTTGTTGCTCGCTGAATACCAATTCTAAGTACAGAAGTCTCTTAATTTAGTTACTACAGGGAAAAACTGTGACAGCATGGGGGGAAAAAAAAAAAAAAAGAGTTAAATGAAAGTACATTAGACTAGTATTTTTCATCTTATTTATATTATCCTATTGCAATGAAAGCATTTAACAATAAACACCACCATCGTTATCAGTTACACTCAATTCTCACACAGATCTCTACAGCTGAATATAAAAGCCTACTTGACACTTTATACTGTTGGAAAAATCGGGATTTGGGGTGGGTGGGTTTTGTGATTTGGTTTTTTTGTTGCGTCTGTGGGTTTGTTTTTGGTTTTTTGGTTGGTGGTTGTTGTTTTTTTTAAAGCTAGCTTATAACGATTCTCTAGTACAGGTTTCAGAGCTGTATAATCTCAGTATTACATTCTGTGGAGTCAGCTATGAACGTTTGACTCTGAACCTGGTCATTACAGCAGGTAATGACTCCTATGGAGCCGTTACCTGCTGTGCGTTGAGCTCCATAGGACAAAGCAAGCCCAGGGCCTGAGAGCCCTTTACCCAATGTACTTGATTTAGTAAAGCAAACATGCAAGAGAAATTTCAGTAACATGCATTTAAAATTCTACATTTGAGCCTAGCTATAACCTAGATTAAATGATTATACATTCCATGCTCACAGCATGGAAAAACTCTAAAGTTAATATCAGAGAGAACATCCACAAGTACACATTGAGCCTGTAGGGTTTGTTTTGGGTTTTTTGTTTTTTCCTTCCACAGAATAAATTGGTACACTAAGTTTCACTTGTCCAATTTAAAACTTAATTTGATGCTGAATGCTACAGTTGCTACTAAATAGCCAAACTTTATCCTCAGCAAAGTACAGTATCTCACAACTACTGCAAGCAAAACTTTGTAAAAGTAACATCAACCCACAAACCCAGCCTAAAAACATAATACACATATCTCAAAACTGAGCTGCTTTAAGAGACCACAGACAATAAAAGTTCGGAGTCTTAGCCCAATTAACTACACAATTGAAGAATATTTGTCAACTTAAGATCAAAACTTATTTACTACAAAAAGAAATCCAGTCATCCTGCACAGTACCTAAAAACTTGGAAGTTTTAACTCACAGCTGCAAAAATAGAATAATTGATGTGGTAAAGGTTATCCAGCAGTACTTCATGTTTTTTAAACCTATCAGGCTCAACAAAAATAAACAAACAAAAAAAGAAGCGCCACACCCTCCCCTCAAGACATATAAAATTCAGATACCAGCTCAGGTACCTTTGTATGTTTTCACAGCTAGCAACAGAATTACCTGGAGGCATTAAAACAGCTGTAGCTGCCCTGAACAGTGGAATTATTATTTAGAATAATTGGCTGAATTAATTGGAACAGCTGCAAGTGATCTGAGGACCTACACACGAGCCTCTTTGAGCAGCCTCTGCCTGGAACCTCCCTGAGCCTCTGCCTAGACAGGAGCCCCTGTGAGGAATTTAAAGAAAGTGGTTCAGCCTAAAGTAAAATCCAAACACACATTAATTCAGCAATGTATTATGTTGATGGAATTAGCGCCAGCACACAGTGGTCTTTCTGTAATAAGGAAATGTATCAGGCAGGTAAAATGGCAGAAACAGTGAGAAGTACTGATGACTACATCTCCTGTGTACACAAACTTTTAGCAATCAAGAATTTTCTGCAGAGAACCCAGGCCTTTTGCTTCAGGACAAAGGAAAATATTCCTGTCGAAAGACAAAGCGTAGAAGTCTGACAGATATTCTAGCATTCTCAATATAAAAATATAATAAAACCAATAGTTTTATTTTGTGGACATCTAAGTTTTAACATACCCTTTTAGTTTTCAAATACACCAGGAACAAAAAACCAACACCTAAAAAAAGATCTCACAGTAGTGCGCAAGCTTGACTGGAAAGCAGATTTATTAAGAGTAACATGAATGCTTGCCATCTCCTAAAAATTCACTAACAATTATTTAGATTTGCAGCTCACACTGCTACAGTTCATTTAAAAAGATACTAGAGAATTCATATGGGTCCCATAACTTCACAAACCTGTTATAATGAAATTATTATTATTCTACTACTGAAGTTCTGTTTGCCAGCAGAATTTTAAAAAAGAAAATTAAAAAGTAAAACAAAGTATAAGTTGTGCTAGAAAATATTCTGAATCTTCTCAGTAACTGAGTACGAAAATTGCTTGGCTCTTTCTACCAAAATTTCCACTAATGCCATACAGAGACTGAAGGACGTGGGAAGTGACAGATATTTGAATATCCCATTTATAGCCAACCACCTGAAGCGCAGCACCAATGATCTTCCACTTATTTGTTTATCTTCTCCTTTGAGACAAGGCTTATCAGGCCCTGTCACTCCTCCAGTGCACACCAGAATCCTTTCTCTCTTTCCCACAGGAAAGCCTGACTCCTGTGCTCCTTCCAGCTTTCTGTCACATCCAAGCAAGGCAACGTATCTGAAGCAGGGCTGACCTGTTAGCACTAATGAAAGTCAACAAGATGCATTAGGAAAACATGAAGAGCGAGACAGATGGTAACTACAAGCCACTGATCTACTATCCTAAGGCTTTTCTTTTAATTAAAGCCACATGACTACATTCATACAATTATAAAACAAAACACCATTTCAAAAGTAGAAGACAAGAGCATCTCAGAGGAATACCGTAAGGCAGTGGGACTGACCCTATAACAACGTAAGACCTGATTACTCATGTACCTTTCTATCAGTCACCCCACAGAAGTGACACTAATAGGCTATTTTGGTTTTGTAAGCATTGTGACTACCTTCTGGGAGGGGAGTCCCCTCCCTTCTGAAGAAAAACCTTAAACCCTGCTCGGTATGTGAGCAGGCATCTGACAGGTCCCACCTCTCTGCAGGGAGCCCAAAGGAGGTAGGATGGAAACAATAACACGCTTCAGAGGCCAGACTTAGAGAAATGAAAACCTACTTGTGTATTGCAAACTCTGACTCTTGCATTAGGTACACAACAAAACACTACTGACAGTAGTTACAGCTTCCTGTGGCATTCTCACTTCTAAGCATTTTCGCTCATTTGACAACTGTAACTCCAATGAGTGGACTATCCTTTGTCTCTAGTAAGCTTTCCCTCTTGCACATACATAAGGGGTCCTTAGGAGGTGGTAAGATAGAACGTCTTTCATGTCAAGTATCACATCTAGTTTGGGGCATCAAATTCTGGGGAGGACAGATGAGTTTAAAAGTCCAAAAGGCTGCGCCACAGACGATCAGAGGTTGAGATCATAAAGGGAAAAAGTGCCTACCTCCTCCCCAAGCAAACAGAATCCCTGTTTCATGAACATTTAAGCGTGCAGCCTTTAGGACAAGAAAAGCTAACCATTTCACTCTGAAAGGACCAACAAGCAGGAGAGGGCCGTTTCAGACTGAAGGGTATTTTGGCTTTTCCTTTTCTGTCCCACTGGAACGTTTTATTCCAGCAGAGGTAAATCAACAGAAGGGACTTCCTGCCACCCCTTCCAAATGAAACCAGACTTTTGAACGTCAAGCATCACATCAGCTCATCCCCACACACGCCACATCAACCTTAGGCTTCCAACTCCTCTTTCAGCCACGCACACGCCGCCGCCGCAGTTTTACCTTCCTGGAACAAACAGCCCAAGCTGCCGAACACCGTAAGAAAAACTCGCAAGCCATCTTCTCCTTTTTTTTCCGAAACACTCGGCCTCTTCCCCGCCGCCGGTTTTACCCTACATCCGGACCCGACGGCGCAGGACAGCGGACGGCCGCCCTTCCCGCCCCGCCACAGCGCTTTTCCTCGGGGGGCGGCGCCTCGGGCCACCAAGCCGTGAGGGGGGCGGGTGCAGCCCCACACAGCCACGGGGGGAGCCGCACCGAGCCCCTTCCTTCCGCTTCCCGGCCGCTGCGGGACTATAGACACGGCCCCTTGCCCCCATACTCCCCGCCGCGGCGTCCCGCCAGCCTACGGAGCGCTCCCAGCAGCCCACGCCCCGCCGCCACGCCGGCCCAGGGCAGGGGGGCAGGGCGGGGAGACGGCGGCCACCCCGCCCGCCGCAACGGCCGGCCCACGGCACCACAGGGCCGGGACGCGGGGGGGAGGGCCGCCGCCGCGAGGGGGAAGGGGGAGGCGCCGGTCGGCCGCGGCTGGTGGGCGTGAGGCGGGGCCCGGGAACGCCTCCGCCCCGCCGCCGCTTACCTGCACAGGTCGTCCAAGACGCTGCTAGGGATCTCGGCCCGTTTGGTCTCCATGGCGAAGCGCGGCTCATCCCGACGCGGCGAAGCCCGAAGCACGGCAGAGCGGCAGGGGCGGGGCTCCGTGGTGCCCGCCTGGCGGGGAGCGGGACGGGCAGGCGAGGGAGCCAATCGGCTGGAGAGCTACTGAGGGAACGGGGCCCTCAGGTGATGGCGGGAGGCAGCCAATGGGCGCGGCGGCCAGTGTGGGGCGTCATCGTCGCGTGCGCTTGGGAAAGGCCGCCCGCCGGAGCGGCGAGGCGCGTCACGTGACGGCACGGCACGGCACGGCACGGCACGGCACGTCATGTCCCGCCGGCCGTAGCGCCGCCATCTCGGCCGCCGGCGGGGACCGGTTACTGCTGGCCCGCGCAGGCCGCGGCCTCCAGCGGCAGCGGGCGGAAGAGCGGTCGCGGCGGCGGAGCACGCTCGCCCGCTGCTTCACCCTCCTCACACAGACGTTAAACTCCCTCCGGGCAGGGGGGAGGTTTTGAGACTCGCGGGCTTTGGAGGGAAAGAGGAAGCCCTTAGCGCTGTATTTCCGTTAATTCGCTTCCGTTACCGTCCGGGATTGGGCTGCAGGCGCTAAGTTCCGTGTTTGCGGATACTTGAACCTCGCGTTGTGAATAACTGAGTACAGCAAACGTTTCTAACCGCGGCGAAGGCGAGAGGACGGGGAAGACGCGCAGCAGCCATTGTTTGCAATTAGAAGTGAATATTTAAAGCGTTTCTCGCCGTGCCCGTTCTTGTCACAGTGCCTGAGGTCCCTCAGAGCGCACGGCCGGGCCGTTTCCCTGAGGCTGCCAGTGCTGCGCTCCCGTCCTGCTCGGCGCTGGGACACAGGGAGCTACGGGGCAGAGAACCGGTAGACAAACGGATGTGTAAAGCGGTGAATAGTTTTCTGCTTTAGCGACCAGAACCAGCAAAAACCAGCTAGGTCAGTACCAGCAGGGGAGAGAGGGTAAGGATGGTGGGATGATAGATAGCTGCACCAGCCTGGAGCAGCTTAACTGTTTGGAGTGAGTTTACACAGAGTAACTTGCTGAAAAGCTCGAAAGGGAGGATGTCACATTTTATGCTTCCCTCTAGTGCTCTGCCTCTGCCATTCCACCCGGCCTTGGACTGAGCCAATTCAACTCCCCAGTTCAAATTTCAGTCTTTATAGAGGAAAAAGATAAGTAGCAAAGAAAAAAATCTAGATAAATACAACAAAGAGAAATACAGTCTTAGAAAAATTTTTGCTCTGGCTGTGCTACAAAGTTAAGCAGTTTAATATTAAATTCAGTGCGCTTACAGGCTCATTTGAATAAAGAAAAGAGCTAACAAAGACACCAGCCCAGTGTTACCCTGAAGACACAAAAAGTATGTATATTTACTTAAGAAACACTAGTCGTTTAGCTTAAATAAGATGTTAGAAGTAGAATGGATCAGTTAGGGTCAGTCGTTAGCATTAGGATGCAAGAATTGTAGCATAATACTGTGTGATTTCGTACGCTGTCTGCTTAGCATCATTCACTTTGAATGAGTGCCTAGATTTGCAGAGGCCTTAGGCCACAAGCTGTGAACTTTTGCTGAATTCTTACTGAGTTTACATACTTTTACTGAGTTACATGAGACCAGTGCAAATCAGAAGATAAGATGGTCACAGCAGACACAACAGACTGATCTCCTGTTTCTTGGCTGTTTCTGTTTGGATGAGTTGCAGCTACTGTTGACTGCTGCTGCTGGACAAGATGTGGATGATTAATACTCTGTCTGGAGACAGAGAAGGAATCCAGTGAGGTGTCAAAAGACCCCAGACCTTTGGGCCAAAAGGTGCGGGCAAGGCAAGTGAAGGGTGGGTGCATGGACTGTAAGGGTATAATTGTCCAGGGATTTCTTTATTCTGAGTCCCTCTCTGGAGGTACCCAGCTCAAGCTGCTTTTTCCTGGCTGTACCATTTTTTTTTTTTTAAGGTTTGATTTCCTGAGACCAAGGATTCCAACCACAGGGACAACATCAGACACCCAGACAGCCTGCAAACTTCTTTAACATTCACAACTCATTTCCTAATTTTTAGGGACAGAAAGTGAGGAACATATCCTTTGCCTCCTTTCCAAAGTTAAAGCAAAGACCAAGAGACTCCATGATAGCTCCAGAAGTACATGGGAAGGGCATTCAACCAGGTACAGAATCATAAGCAGAATTTAGAGCACAATCTTAGTAGAAACAGCATATTTACGTATATTGGTGCCTCTCTTCTGCAAAGTCCATCTAGTGGTATTTGACAATGGCTTTTGTCCCACTACCCTGCCATAGTATTTGAGATGATGGGTGGCTCACATCAATGCTGATGTGCAGAAGTACTTTGGCAGAAGAAGGGAAGTCAAGCACTAACAATGCTATTAATATGGCTAGATAGAAGAACAGATGGAAGGGTCTGAGTGCAAACTGGTAAATCCCATTGCTCAGGCTTCCAGAGGGTTCAGTTTCTACCAAAAAGGGTAGACATGTGAGGTTCTGTAAAAGTTACATCGTCTTCATCCCTTTCAGGTATCAGGGTACTCGTGCTGCTAGTGTTTTTCCCTGCTCTGCTACATCTTTTTTTTTAATCTTCCTCCCACCACCCTTCACCCCGCCACACCATCCAGATGTGGTATCAGGATCTCCTACAACGGATAAGGAGGAAAATAAGTGTTTCAGAAAATGCGCATTGACACCTTATGTCACCTATGGTACTTTTGGCCCATTAATGGTTTCTGAAAAAAAACCTAGATAAAAGGAAAAAGTAAATGTGTCAGGAATCCTGGTTTCAGCAGGGATGGAGTTAATTTTCTTCTAACTAGCTGGTGTGTTTTGGATTTTAGATGTGAAGAATGTTGATAAACACCCTGATGATGAGTTGTTGCTAATGAGACCAGCTCTCCAGGTCTCGCTAATGTGCACGCACAAGAAGCTGGGAGAAAGACAGAATAATTGAGCCAACCTGGGCAAAGAGTATTCCATGCCATAAACATCATGTTCAGTATATAAGTTGTGGTTGCTCAAGGTGCGGGCATCGCTCAGGGCCAGGTTGGATGAGGCTCTCAGCAACCTGATCTAGTCAAAGATGTCCCTGCTCCTTGCAGGGGCGTTGGACTAGATGACTTTTGAAGGTTCCTTCCAACCCTAACCATTCTATGAGTCTATGATTCTATGATTCTGTCGCTCGCTCTTCCTGTCTCCCTTTCGCTGCTTTACTTGCTGCTCGGTTTCGTTTCCATAATCACTGCTCGGGACGGGCTGTATCAGTCATTGGGACATCAGGTGGTGAGAAATCTTGCACTGTTCATTTTGTATATTTTAGTATCCTTATATTTTGTTGTTATTGTCATTTTCCTTTGCTATTCTAGTAAACTGTCTTTATCTCAACCCATCAGTTTTCCTTTTTTTCCCAGTTCTCTTCCCCCATCCCACTGGGAAGGGGGAGCAAGAAACTGTGTGGTGACTGGAGCTAAACCACAACACAAATATTACCTAAGTTATTAAACACTCTTGTATAACAAGCTGGTTAACACAGGAGAAATGTACTAACTGAAGAATGTAAAGAAAGTTTATAGACAGTGCTCCCAAGCTCCCTGGATGCGAGAAGAGATGTATTTGAACATTTCTGCTTGCTCCATTTTTGAGACATTGCTGAAAGACTCTAGGTTATCCAAAACAGAAATATAAGGCAATATGTGTTTACAAGTGGGAGTTGGAACTGTGTGTCATTGTGGTTTCTTTTTTTTCATTTAGAACCTTAGAACTTAGAAAATGTTGCACATTTTTTTTATGTCTTTGCTAAAATAACGTGCACTTCTTTTACCCATTATCTCATACAAAGCAAGTTTAGTTAAAGCTGACCCATTCAGGTTATAGTATTTCCACACAAAAGATAAATCTACACCTACGCCCCTTCAGGGAGCTTGCATGCTAGATGTGTTGAGGGCAAAGTTGGCAATGCCTCTTGACAAGCTGCAAGGGCAAGTAGGATAACCGGAGGGCCAGGTATAGCATCGAGAAGTTTACCTAGTACCCACAACACCTCACAGCTCCAAGCAACCTGCAGAATCACACAGCAATGTAGTCAAACGGGTTTTTAATCTTTGCTTATCAGTCAACCTTGGCAGTCAGTCAGAAAAGCAACAATGGGATACTTGGAAAATAATGTTTGCCTGTTTGCACTGGGACAATGAGAGAAAGTAGCAGAAAATAAAAGAAGGGTCAGCTGTTTGCGAAGTCAGAAAGGAGTCTCAGAAGAGGAGCTAGATTGCACAGGATAAGCAATACTTGAGGGTGGAGAAAGTTTTGCTTGACCAAAGTGAAGGCTGGAGTGGCATTGAACAGGAGGACACTCTTAGAAGTGAAGAACCAGACAAACCCAGAGCTGAATGTGCGGATGTTTGCAGCTTATCTTTATTAGAATAAAGGCTGAGGCTGAGGCAGAGCCTGGAGAGTCTGCAACCAAGTGAGCTGGTCTGAGGCTCGCCTAGTTCATCAAGAAAAGGCATTAATTCTGCTCAGCTCTTCAAGAAGCGGTTTCTATACTTAAAATCTCCAACAAAGGATAGCTAATGGAGATGGCAGGGAAGGGGGCTAAAAAGCATTGACTTTTGTAAGCAATGTGAGCTCAGCACCCCCAGTTGCTGCAAGCTGGTATTTTGGGTGAAATTCCTGTAAAAGCTACAAAGACACAATGCAAGCACTACGCCCCTGCTCTGCACAGTTAGTGCTTTATATTGGAAACGAGGGGAGTGGGAGAGCTCACACAGACCTGTATCTCAGGTGGATGTACTGTATAACCAATACTATATAAACCATACTGAGAAACATAAATAGTTAAAATATTTTGAAGCAAGGTTTAGGTATAGCAAATCACCCACACAAAGTTAATAAAAAATTTGGTTTAAATCCATGTTTGTTTCAGTTCACTGATGGTTAAGGAAAGATAACCACAAAGATATTCTGAAAATAATCTAGCAGGGTTTGTGATTTTTTTTATTAAATGAGAGGCATCATAGATAGGGCATTAGGCTTTTTCTAACATTACAGTACTTTACTCAAATAATTTTCTGACTTAAGACTTTGCAGGTAGTCATTAATTTAATGGCAATACCACGTACATTGTTATATGTACAGGACAAGCATGCAGTAAAGCACAGTGCATGCCATAGGGGATGACGGCATGGTTTACTTAAGGCAACTCAAGCAGGCTTAGCCAGCTGATCCAGGTAACACATTTACACATCCCTTGGGCATGATCATCCACTCAGACTCCAAGTTAAGCAGATTGTTGGAGGCAGTATGCTCCTGTGCTAAAGCCAGAGGCTAAACTTTAACTCTGGATGGATGATGGGAGTGGACCACAGCTCGGGGTGAAAAGCCATATAGTGTGCAAGACAGATAAATAAGTCAGTGAGCACATCTAGTCCCTAGGCTGTTCTGATCCTAAAATCAGACTAAGTAGCTTAAAACACCCAAGTGCAGAAATAAAGATAGTGATTTGCATTAACTAATTTGCATTAACAAAGGCAGACAAAACAACAGGGTACAAAACGGGAAAATGAAGAATGGAGTACAATAGAAAGAAAATAACTCTATTACATGCTGTTTTATTTCAGTTCCTCTCAGAATGCAACCCTCAGCGGGTAGAATATGCAGCCTGCCAGTCTGCATGTGGTCTAAAGGTGTAATTCCTCTCCCAGCCCAAGTATGTCCTGTAGCCTGTGTCTTGAGATGTTCGTTCCGGTATTTCACGGTAATCTACAGCTAGAGGAAGAGTAGCCTGGACAAACTGGCTACTAGTGCATGTGCTTTGGTTCTGGTATCTAGGACACCACTACTTTAAAAACGTGCATGGTGGGAAGGCACTCATCTCTTGGTCCTCCACGGGATAGTCCTGCTGCATTCTTCTGCTTTTCCTCATCCCCAGCAGAAGCTCCTTGAGCAGGTCATGCTATCCTCCTTTAACCTTCCTCTCTAGGTTAACTCCTTCAGGTTACAGAGTTCCTTCCTCCTTCTTAGTTTCAGGCTTTTCTGGGAACAGGGAGCACTTCCCAATATTGTGTGATCTCCGAATTGTGCTGGAAGAGCACTGGTATTTTCTAGTACAGTACCCTACCTTTGTTTTTGTTTGCCTTTACAATTTATTCTAATAACCCATTTTTCTCTTGCTCCGTAACAATTAAAGCATCATAAACAAAACAGTTATGCATATTACTGCTAAGAGGAATTTATTCAGCACATTGTTGTACACTGAAAACATTTGTCCAGCACAGGTCAGCTGGGGGAGATATTAATGCCACATTTTAAAGTATGTTTTTGAATAAAAGAACAAAAATGCAAACAGAGTTATTATGAAAAGTCAGCTGGAATTCAGTTGTTTTTAACATTTTTATTAGATTCCCTTTCCTATAATAGTTTTTTGTCTTATCTGCTCTCTTCCTCTGTTCTTCAGTCATCTACAGGTATGATGAAAATCCCAGAATTTTTAGAGGGACCTTATTAAGTATGAGGAGAGAAAGTGCAGGAGAGAAAACAAAAATGAAAAGACCAGAATAAGTTTCCACATGGCTTCTTGCCTTCCTGCAAAAAGTGATGCAAGACTGCAGATCCCTTTTCAATTTGAGAATTACTCATTTACAACTTAGCAGGTAGTGTAATTTCTCCACATCCCAGCATACCCATAAGCCAAATAAGAATCACACTGCTTTCTGTGTCCTCTGGTGATGCTTACCTTATGTCACTGTTAACCCTTAGGCACATCAGAATAGCAAAGTATTCTTATAAGGATGAGGAACTGCTACACAGCAATGTCTTTACACTTGACAAAAAGGGAATCTCAGTGAAGCTGCTAACATTTTTAACATTTCTGTATTTTAAATTCAGGTGTAGAATTTTGTTCTGTCTGCAGCTGAAAATGAAATCTCTCACATATCTTGTTAGGGACCATTTCTTAAGGATATCTGTCACTGTTACTAGTCATTAATTTAAAAGCAACAACACCTCTTCATGCTATGTCACACCTGTCCCACCAGTCCTCCACATTTTCTGTAAAAGCTGAGACACATCAGATGGAAATGGCAAACAAAGAAAAGGAAAGGAAGGGAGCTGGAAGACAGAGCATAGGAAGAGGCTCAGGGATCTGTGATTGTTGTGCTTGTTCTCAGAAGTGAAGGCTAAGTGGGGACATCGGATTGCTACCTTCAACTATCTGTTTGGAGGTTAAAGAGAACTAGACTCTCCTCAGAGGCACAGGGGACCAGGGCAAAGGACAAGATTAAACAGTCACATGTGACATCAAAGAAAATTTCAATTTCAAACATGAGGAAAAAAAATCTTCTCTGTCATTGCAATTAGGCACAGCAATGAGCTGTCCAAGGAGGATGCAGAATTGCCATCTGTGCAGATTTTCAGACCCCAGTGGTCCAAACCCTGAGCAGCATGGCCTAGCTTTGGTGTTAGCCCTGCTTTGAGCAGAAGACTGGACTACATAATCTCCACAGATCCTTTTAACTGTATTTTATTAATCCATTAAGCAAGATGAAACCTTTTATCACACACACAAAAAAGTGGAAATTACTGGACAAACCTTTTACCTGAGGTTACAGACTAGGTGTCATTCTCCCTCTTCTCCTCACCTCTGCCTTTAATGAGACAGCTACCCAAAAGAAGTAAAGGTATTTCAGCAGTTAAACAAATTTGTTTTAAATTATTTGCAAGATCCCTTCCCCCAGAACAATAATAGCTCGAAAGCACAATGTGCTATTAAAATTTACATTTTTCTTAGGTGAAAATAAGACACACACACAAAAATCTTTAGAGGACTGCTTTGTGTTTTCTGGCACACTTACCAGTGACACAGACTTGAAGAGGGCATAGAGAGTCTACGTTACGAGTTGTAATGCTGAGTCAGATGCAGAGGAGTTGCTGGGAAGGGTCAGCCCAGCCAAGGAAGTTTCCAGGACTACATCACAGCCAATAAATTATATTTAGTCGTCAAGAACATTGTGCACACCATAAATTCTAGGGTATAGTTACATCCAGGAGCCACTGCCCTTGGTCTAGTCACACACCTTTTGGGTAGCTCTGCAATGATGTTGTCAGAACCTTTCTTCTACATCCTGTCAATTCCAACCATCTGTCTCTGACTTTTGATCATCTGAAACTAGAGAGAACACATACTGCTTTTTTTTTTTTAAAATTAGATAAAAAAAAACCAAACAAACAACCCTTTGGAGCAATTTTAGGGAACTGGAGCTATGTGTGGGTCCTCCTTCTCCTTAGCTTCGTTTACAGAGGGGAGACACTACCTGCTCACTTGAACAGGGAGCACCCTCCTTGCAGGCATATCCCAGGCCTCCCCTCTAAACGTGAAACTCAGTCCCGGCGCCTCGGCAGAGACAGGGCCGTAGCCGGACCGGAGCGGCTGCTCGCCGGGCGAGGACGGCAGGAGGCCGCAGGGAGACGCCGCTTCACCCCCTCCCCCCGTGCCGCAGCACTGCCTGTGGCCGGGACTCCCCAGAACCCAAGGGAGCGGGAGGGGGCGGGGGGCTTGCCCAGGCCAGGCGACACCTCCCGACCTCCATTTCGCAGCGCGGCTCCGACCGCCGGCGGAACATGGCTCCCCGCGGCGGCGTGACGCCCCCGCCCCGCCGCGTCCCGCCGGTCGGGTGCGGCCGGGGTACCGCCTCCCGCCGCGGATGTGGGCGGGGCGGCGGTGGCAAAGGCGGAGCCTGCCGGTCGGCTACCGTGCGCCCGGGGCTGCGGAGGTTGAGGAGCGGGCACCCGCGACCATGACGGCGGCGATGAGGCAGAGGTTTGACCGGTTCCTGCACGAAAAGAACTGCATGACTGCCGTGCTCGAACGCATCGAGAGCAAGACAGGCGTCAACCGCACCTACATCGCCACCGGTGAGCGCCGGCCGCCGCCTCCCCTACCGTTAACTGCCGCGCTCCGCTCGGGGCCGGGGGGCGCCTCGCAACAGGGGTTGGGGCGGTGGGGGGGAGGTGCGGAACGGCCCATGGCGGCGGCCGCGCCCTTCCTTCCCGCTCCTCCTCGGGCTACGCCGGCGGCGCTGGGGCGCCCCGGGGAGCGCGGGGGCGGGGGGGGCTCCCACCCATGCTAACGGCTCTCTGCTCTCTCCCCGCGCAGCCATCATCGGGGCGGTGGCCGTGTACCTGGTGGTGGGCTATGGCGCGTCCCTGCTCTGCAACGTCATCGGCTTCGGCTACCCCGCCTACGTCTCGTGAGTTATGCCACTGCCGCCCCCCCCCCCCCCCCCCCGCGGGCTGCCCGCCTCGCCCCGCCGCCTGGAGCGTGCGGTTGCCAAATCAGAGCCCTGCCCTGGCGCACGGGCTGTCGCGGTGGCGTTCCAGGACCCCGCTCCAAAAGTCCTGGATTTGTGGGTTTTTTTTTTTTTCCTTCCCGCCCACCCGTTTCCCTTAGCGTGTACAGGTGCCAGGCGCTGAGTAAAGAGGGGGGGTCTCTGCCGTCTAGCGAGTGCTAGGTAACGAGTTACGGGCGGGGGTGCTGGGTCAGGTCCGCGCTTGCAAACCCGTCCTCGGTGAGGAGCCGGATCGCTGTGTCTTACCTGCCGCTAGTAACGGGCGGCAGAACCGCTGCGGTATCAGTATCTGCTGAAACTCACACCGATGTTTTTGGGAGGATGCTCCCAGGTGCGCAGGAAGGCGCTGGTGCGGTGTCAGCATAGGCTTGACAGGGAGCTGTAGGTACTGTAAGGGGCTGGAGACACCGATGTGTTAAGGAGTGCTCCTTACTCCAGAACCATCTAGCTGATGAGAAGGTGGAAAGGAAGACGCTGTAGCTCCTCTTGGGTGTAAAAGACTTAAAAATACTTCGTTTTTCAAAGGCAAGCCTCCTTAGGTGTTTTGTTTTTAAGAGCATCTGATCTCTTTCAGGGATGTTATATTGTTATGAGATGGATTTCCTGTTAGGTAAGACTACAGTGGAGTACGATCCGAAAGGCTTCAGGAATGGACTAAGGAAAACCTTCTGTGTAGCCTAACGCGTTCATAAAATGGAAGTCCTTCCCACCTGTACTGCTATACTGTTGAAACGCAGTGCTTCCCTTCTCCGTAACTCAGTCTAAATACAGTCAGCAACTTTTAAAAATATGTTTTCTGCAATTAGCTCCTGGACAATACAAAGTAGGTTCCTTCTTTTTTTCTTTTTTTCTTTTTTTTTTTTTTTTTTTTTTTCAGATATGTGGGAGGTTGAATTAGTTTAGACTCTCTTGAAACATCTTCTAGTTGTGTTGCCTGACATGAAGCAACGCTTTGCTAAATACTGTTTCCAGTGAGCACTAATTTATGAGATTATAGGCCAAGAATTCTGCAGAAACTTAGGTTTTCTTTTCTATAAGGCAATTTTTAGTGAAAAGATTAGTTAAAAAATATTTTTTCGTTAAAATCTGAAAGTGAAAATGTCAGCCAGCAGTTTCACAACTTTAAAACAGTTGTGTAAGATTTATGCTTATGTAATAATTTGGGCTGGACTTAGGTCACTTTTAAACTTACATAATTATTTTCTAAAATCCTAATAAAATTTTAAAATTGGTTTTAAAACTGGTTTGGGATTCTATTTTAAATCTGCTGTTATGCAATGGTGAATAAATTGATAATAAAAGCTCTTAGAGGTGTGGAGGCAAGACAGTAGCAAATCAAATACAAATAATGGGTTTTTCTCATCCGATTTTTTTCTTCCAAATCTGGAAAATTATTTTATTCTAAATTTTTTTTTTTTTTTTGTAAAATGCCTGCCCTTCTTCATGCTGGAAGGTGGTTTTAAATGTGTCTTAATGTGAAAAGTTACATCCTGCATATTGGTACCACGGGGTGGGGGGTTTTGTTTTTGTTTTGTTTGGTTTTTTGTTTTTGTTTGTTTGGGGTTTTGTTTTTTTGTTTTGTTTTGTTTAGTAGTGGGTGCATATGCCATTGTCCTTGGCTACTAATTTTACTTAAACAAAAAACCCCTGAAAAACACACACATAAGTACAGCTGTCTTTTCAATGCTGAAACATTTCTAAGAGAAAATCAGAATCTTGGGTGAAAATCTAATTTAAAGTGCATATGATGTGCCGCGTGCCAGTGGCTTTCAGTGGCAGCCCGCAGACAGCACAGGTGGGCTCAATCCCCTTCCCTTTCTTCCCGAGTACGGAGCTGGTACGTAGCATTTTCCCATATGTGTTGCTCTGTCCACAAAGCTGCAAAGCCAGCAGTGTGTCTGCAGAGGTGACATAGGAGGGCATGTGCTAGTGCACTCGTTTTCGTGGTCCCCGTTCAGTTTCCCCTTCTTTAGGGGTGAGGTGTGTGAATTCAGGATAGGCAATGTTGCCCGTGTAGGGTTATGGGACGAGCTTGACAGCAGCACACTGGGACATCTGTGCTATCTCCTGAGATGGCTTTCAGTCTGGAGTCAAGCATGGGCTGCCTCACCGTGAAAAAGAGCAAGAGACCTCTTTGATGATTATCCTTCTACCAGAGCTTGTTTTTGTCCTGGAGCTACCATGCCGCTCTCCATATCTACCGTAGAGTCTCTATGCAAATGCAGAGCTAGGTAGCGAGAAGAGAGAACTGAATTACTGGAGTGATACCTCCTCTCATTTTCTGCTGCTCTGGGTCTTGTACTGTAGTCAGGGTGCTGCAGAGTGCTGTCCCCAGTGCTCATAAAGCATAAAGACCACTAGCATAAGAACCTAATGTATAAAGAACGCTAGCCAGGGTTTGTTTATTCCTCTTCTCTATTCAGTCTGTCCCCCTTGAAAAGACAGCTGAAGAGCCTGCTATACATATGAACTAACAGAACTAAGTGAGATTTGCTTCCTAGCATTGGGCTAAAACCAATTTTCAGCTGTTTTCATCAGCTGCAAACACCCACAGATGGCTTTTCCTGTAAAAGCTGTGGCTTCTGCAAGAGTCCAGGAGCAGGAGATGGACCGAATTGTGCAGGGTGTTAGTTTGATGTTTACGCAGGTGTTTCAACAATGGATCCAAGCCTGAAATGTCTCAGAAAGGTACTGAAAGAGAAAAAGCAGATTACTTTTCCCCCGTTAACTGACTTACTTCTTCTGCGAAGTAGATCAGTGTATAATTTCTGCATTGTTAGTGACTGAATTGTTTAAAGTGAGTAAACAGTGAAGTACTTGGTCAGGCTTCTGTTCAGCAGAGGCGGCACTCTTGAAGGAGTGGGACAGATGTCTCTGTTCTGCGAGGGGCATCACCTCTTTCTTGCCTGAAAGAGAATACGTTGGGGGAAAAAACAAGCCTATAGAAGGATGCTCAGCTCAGATTTCGGTCTGTTCACACATGACACCAGGGCAGTTTTACAAATGTGCAGCGATCTGCTTGTCAGGCCTTGTATAATTCTGTAGCTTATTTTCTTTTGCTTACATAGTTCTCTGTATTCGTTGTCAGTGCCTGCCGTGCAGCAGGTGCGAATTCCAGTGGAGAAGTGCTGGAGGCGGTAGCTGCTGGGTTAGACGTAGCAGATGGGGTGTGCCTGGCCAGCGACGTGGAGTGGTACAGCTGCCGCTGCGCTGCTGCCTGCTTTCACATCACCACGGTGCTGGCCTTGGCCAACACTCAGAGCCAGTGTGAGGGGAGGGAGCAGCTCCCCAGTTAATGCCGGTCACAGTTTCCGGCAGGCACAGCTGTTTTACCTTCTCCTTCCCCCTTGTTCATGTTCACCATCAGCTTTGCTTTGTGTAAGTCTATAGTGGTTTTATACATGGAGGAGTTTCTTCTCTAGTGATACAAAACCTTCCCCAAAATCCAAGTCTTCTGTGTCATGTTGTCAGCAAGGGCCCTCCCAAGGCTCTTTAATGTAGGCAAAATTAAGCAGTGTTTTTCCAAGGAAATGTTATCTGACTGTTTCCCCCTAAGTGAAACAATCTGGATTAAAGTTTGTCATAAAACCCTACTCTTCCTACCTGAAATTCTCTTGACCACTATGTACGAAGTAGAATAATGAATTTTAAGTTGAAATCTAATACTTGTTTGCAGGCTTTTGTGTTTGGTAGGCCAGCATTGAAAAGTTTACCACAGATGATGGAGGCAACTTTTTATACTTTCAGTGAGCCTTAACGGCGCAAGGTGGTATTCAGACTAGTAGATGGAAAAAGTGAGTGTTGGCAGTGTGTGAATAACATTGCCAGTATTTTCACTGCTTCTTTAAACTTTCCAGAGCTAGCCTGTTAAATGTAGCTCCTCCCACAATCAGTGGTGGTTAACTGCCTTGAAAAAAATGAGAGCGCAAGCAGGAAGGGAGCCTTTGATGACTAAGAAGTGTGTGCAAAGGATTGGAAGTTTCTGAAGTGCTGTCATGTTGGTTTAAAAATTTCAAAGATGAAAATAGCTTTGGGCAGTAAAATGTCTGAACTTATTACTGGTGTCTTCAAGGGACAAAAACAGTGTGATACAATCATGCCTCTTTCTGCTTTGGCTAATTTTATGCTGTTACTGCAGTTTAGCTGGTTTTACTATGTGAGGGCTGCTCCTGACATTTTATAACAGGAAACAATCTAAATTGGTTGTAGAGAAGCATAAACAGACATTCACATCTTAATTTGAATATTGTCATGGTGTCTTGAGCCTGTCTCCTAGCTCCTTTGTCTCTTCCATACCTCTAAAACAGGAACACTACTTTTCTTTGGTCACAGTTGGTTAGAAAATGTAGAATCGTTCCTGTATTTGATGAGAGCTAGGGCAGCAAATTTGCTTTCTCTTAACAAATTTTGAGGAGAACGCTTACTTTTTTCCTTCATGGAAAATGCTACATGACATGCTAATGTTCACAAGTAATGCTCTGCTGCTGCTTTGTAAAAGTGATGCGAGAGTTGGTATATCTAACCAAATTCACAACATTCAGTATAAATATAAGTGGAAAGTTTCCAAATCTGTCTGCACTTAACGCTATTTCCTCTCCCATCTGGTATTCTTTTTGTGGAGCTTCAAACAATTACAAGGATATTTGGAGTTTTTTGTATATGTTCTGCCAAATCAGTTCTTCCAAACTTACTTGCTTTTTGCCTTTTTACCAGACCTCCTTGGTCACGATGCACTGCGGTACTGCACTGTGCATACAATGAGCAAGATACTTCTTAAGTGAGGATAATGAGGCTGCCTTCAGCTGTTGGGAAATGCAAACTTTCATGTGAGGTTCTGTGAACACTGCATAAAACTTACTATTTTTTTAAAAAAGAAAAATTGCAAAATGTTACTGCTACACAGCTTAGCAACTAGCACTGTACTCATAAAGGAGATTCTTCAGGTCTCTGCAGACCAGCCTCAATCCAGAAGTTAGTCCTCAGCCTAAAACCTGAATCCCTTTCCCACTCCCTGATAAGCCAATTTTTTAGTTATATTCAATAAGTAAAACTGTAGGATTTTTGTTTCTAGTTTAAAAACTCCTTACACGGCGATTACCTGCAAACAGCAACATTTTACTGAGATGAGTCTGAAAATGTTGCACTATGATTTAATACTTTGCTGTACATTTGTATGAATTAAGGCTGTACTGTAATTCTTTTGCCAATATTGCAGTAAACAGAACTGAAAACCAGTCCGAGAGCTGTAACAAAATTACACTGATATATAGTCTCCAGGGTGCAGGGTAGGTCGACAGGAAAATGTAACTTTTATTCTTTGGGTAGTGTTGTAAGCATGTAGCAGGGCCACAGTTCTTTTCCATTTCATCACAACAGTACTGTTTCATCTCGGTGCCTGCATCCTCAACTGTAACAGCTGTGGGGAGGCAGCCAAAGCATGTGAAACACTTTTTTCCCTTCTAACAAAATTGTCTGTCACAAGCAGAGATGCGTTATGTCATAGATCCGTAGCTTCCTCTGGTGGCATGCCTTCCCTATGCAGGTAAAATGTGGCCTTTTCCAAAGTTCCCTCACTGCAGGCTACTTCTCATTCCTGGTGATACCTTCAGAAAAGACAACCTGAAAGACTTGCATAGTACAAGCTGGGATTAGACATAGCGGGCAGTGTGGCAGTACTGGTCGCACTGCTAGCATGGACGAGTACAGCCAGCAGTGAAGTTGGTAAAGCTTAGCCAGAGGCTGCGTACACAGGTCAGCTCTGCTGAAGGCCACAGTGACTTTCTTTGCCGATGTTAAGAGTGGAAGTGAAGGAAATCGCCCTTCCAGAGAGGGTGTGTGGGTGGCTTCTCTGGGAGTGGAGAGCTGAAGGCTGCTGGAGCTCCTGCTGCGCAGCACCACCCGCATCGCCCAGCCTGTGTGGCACAGCGAGCAGAAACTGGCATGGTTTGGCAGGCTGGACTGAGGCACTGACGCATGTTAATCCCAGCACAAAAAGCCTGCGTGGGTGTGTGTTTTGGGGAATCTGGTTTTAACCTGAGTGAGAACTGGAACTGTCTCATCCTGTGCTGCTACAAATACTTGTTTGAGAAGAGAGCGGGCCAAGAATGAGCAGAGAGCAATGAAATGAAAAGATTGCTACTTTTTTTGCAGAGGTCTACCTTTGTGCTGAGTTAACATGTAGTCTGCAGGACCCGCTTCACTGGTGAGCAAAATGGCATGTGCTCCTTTTGTTCCCTCAGTTTCTGTTTCCTTTGAAGAAACAAAGGTAGAACCCTTTGTACTACTGTCACATTGTTTGGTCTTGTCTCCTAATAATATCTGTCTCTGCATGGACAATGAGCCCCCTTGCTATCTTCTGTGAATTTGTCTGCTGCCATCTTCTGGATACATAAAAATTTTGAGAGGGAAGATGGTAGACTTACGCTGCAGCAGTTGTGTAAGTGCATTTGGCAAGAAGGTGTTTTGGGTATCTGCAAATGCATGACTCTGCTATTTGAGTTGGTAGGGAGGAGGAAAGATGGAAGACAGGTGGCTTTTAACTGATGGATGAAAATGTAGAAGACAAGATGGTAAAGTATGAATGTGCAGGTACTTGTTTCAGTGAAATGATGCCAGGTGTCACCGAGGCAGCCTGCTACAATGAGTCTGAAATGAGGATGGCAGGAAGGCACCAAACTGAGGGAGTCTGTGGTGCAGTGGAGTGTTGCTCCCACAGGAGTGTCTGGATAGGTAGCTGGAAGTAAGTTATTTTTTTTAAATCACCACAATCTGCTGTAAAGAGTTGGAGCAGACCAGTACAAGCTCCAGAAGTTTAGGTAATTTCAGTTGGTTTTGTTTTATTTTTAATTTTTTTTTTTTAAGTTAAACAGGACAAAAGAAGTGTTACGCTTGGCAAAGAGGGTCATGAATATGCCTGCCTACTCGTTTAGTATAGCACCCGTTGTAAAACTGAAGCAGAGGTGCACAAAATGTGCGGGGTTATTGAGGGACAGATCTGGCTAAAAATGAGGTTTTTCCTTGGCTCCCCATCTGTCTGCAGAAGTTGCAGTGCGACCCACAGCAGGCCGTTTTCACTGTTGAACAGGCATCTGTGTTTGAAAGAACTGAGCTGTGGTATTTACCATCGAGTCTACTGGTAGCTGTTCCTAGTGATTGCTCTTACCTCTGACATGTGTAGCTACTGTAAATAGTTGTTTGAGGCTTTATTTAAAATCCTCTACAGTCAGTATGTAAGCATCATATAAAATCCTTTCTGATATGTAATTACTATACATAACCAACATGTAATTTCATCGTATCAATATTAGAAAAAACTTACAAAAACCTGAGGGTATCTCTTATTTTTAAATTTGAAACTCTAGGCTTTGGATGCTTCTTCCTTTGTTAGGAAATCTTCATGTTATGTGCTGATGAGACAGACTCATCTGCTCTTGCAGCATATAAATAACCATTACAAGAAGGCTGTCCTGAAGTTGTCTATACTCCCAGTGTCTCTTGATCTGTTTTTCACTTACGTTGGAGATTGCATTTTGAATATCAGACTGATTGATCTGTGACTTAACATGAAGAATAACAACATGTTATTGGCTTGAAGTAATACGTATGTATATCTCCTAAGGTTAACTGGAGAGTGTTACGCCAGGTTAATACCGAAGAACTTGTAGAATAACTTGTAAGTTTAATTAGAGTGAGATTCTCGTATTGAAAAGAGTGTAGTTACAAATGGACGAAAATCCCTATCCGTTCAGATACTCTGCATAGCTCACCGTACTTATTTGTTCTTGGATAACGAGTATTTTCTATGACTCACTATTGAAATAGTGTGTAAGTAGCAAAGGATGGAGATAACTCTTGTCCTTTTATTTAAAAAGGGACACATTAGACTATGGATTTCTACTGGCAGTCTCAGCTGAGGGACTTACAAATATTCTGCTTCTGAATGGGAAATAAAATACTTGCTTTTCTTTGACTTCACTTAGAAACTTTCATTCACTGACGGCCCTACTTTATCCATTTTTTCCTTCTTTCCCTCCCAGTAAATGGATTTGGGACTGCAGTCATGGCTAACAGATGCAGTTTCTACTCTTCCTCCAGAGCTGATGTTGCTGGCTGTGTGGCACAGCAAGCTGGCTGTTATCTTGGTGTGGTAGGGGTCTGTCACCCGAGCTTGTTGCATGGTGTTTACCTAGGTCAGACCATTATAGGAGAGGAAACGTGCTGTTTTCTACAGTGTGCAAGAAAACACCGTGTGTGGATTTAATACTGCATATCAGCTGGTTAAATCACACTGGTTTTTGACTACTTGTAGCACTGCTGCTTGTGACCATCTGACTGTGAACGTGTCATGTTCCTGTATTCCTTTCAAGACACCATCTTAAGTAACTACGGCAGCAGATGGTGCATGTTCAAAGGGAGCACACCCGTGGCATTGCATTTATGGAGCTCTTAAAGGCCATCCGTTTTTACAGGAGAGAAGATAATAAAGTGTACCTCATTAACACAAGGATAGGTCGTATGCCCTTTGCCACAGAATTGGAAATTCTAAATTTATTTTCATTATGACCAAGATGACTTCAACGTTAACAAAAATTAAACAATACTTCCTTAAATCCCTGGATGGCTTTAGATGGTTGAAAAGCAGCAGGACCGTTAGCAGTTTCACTGCAAAATGTTCTCTGACAAATGCCAAGCTAGTGTGCTTATTGTGGTAAAGTAAACCTCCCTCTGTGTACCTCTAATGGAGCAGTTGTCAGCAGAACCAGAGAAATTCATGTGCTGAAACCCTGCAGCAGGTTTTCCTTAACACTGAGAATCTTTGCAGTTAGTTGCTTTCTCTCCTCCATTTATCCACAGCTCTAACTTCCTTACTAGTCACTTTCTTTCCTTCCAGAAGTAGGTTTCACGCTTTGAAATAGATCATTAGGCCTCTCCCTTATCTCGTTGTTTGGTTTGGTTTGCCTTTTTTACAGGGCCCCCTCACCTGGTGGTATTAGAATAACTGAGAGGTGCTGGCATAGGAAAAATGTGGTTCAGAGCAGGAGGAGGGGAGGAGCGGTTGAGGTGGGCACTACCTTTGAGCTGGCTGCCTGGACTGCTATTTCCTAGCAGTGCGTTCTGAGGAACAGCAGTTCGCAGACCTGCTGCTGTCCGCCGGTGGGAAACCTCTTACTGCAGTTGTGGTGGTGCTGTACCTCAGTAACAGCGCGTTACTGTGCGTGATGGGGTAGGGCAAGGGCTGTTGCTCTCCCAGTTGCGAGGCACTGCGAGCCAGCCACAAACTAATGGAAATAATGCATAAATTAAGTATCAGATCCTCGTATTGCATTTCAAAGTAATGCTGTCCAGTATCTATGCCAGTTTTCTCTGCGTGTGATGGGTTTGCCAGTGCTTTTGCTAAAACATGAGGCATGTGACATAGTTGATTTTTTTGTTTGTTTGTTTTTGTTTTTGCCTTAATTTACAGAACTAGGAAGTGACAGAGTCCAAAGGGTTTGTCAATTCACAAACCAGGAAATGTACTCGTAGCCAGCCGTCCCTCTGTGGTTTCTGTTCTGCAAACCTCTCTCACTCTCAATAGTTTTTATGGACTGAAAGAGAACTTTGCGCCTTTGATAGATTCCACAGGTGCTGCTTCAGCAACAATATAGCTGATATTAAGGAAATAAATGATAAAGGAATTAAAACTAAATTCATTAAACTGAGTCTACAGATTTTAGTCCTGTGAGTGGAGAGGACAAATACTCTTTAATACTCTTAAAGCTTCATGTTATCAGGCTTACAGTTGCTAGCATTTCCTTCTAAAACGTCTTACAGTGCTGATCTGGAACTTAGCAAATCCCGAGTCTCCATGACTTTTACTGAAGAAAGCACATATGCATCTTTCTTTCAACTTCCTATTTTTAGAACTGTGTGAACTTGAACTACATTCTTCTAGCAGCTGGAGAATAAAACCCAGTTAGTCATTACTTAGGAAGCTCGACTTCCCTCAAGTGTACTACTAGTACCATAATCTACATCAGAATTTGTAAGTGGAGTAGGAGTGGATTTGTAGAGCAAAACAATTGGCGATGCAGATAGCTTGTCCTCACTGTATGGGCAGGGGGTACTGGATCTCTTCTGCTTCTGTAGACCAAGTGCTTGTTAGTAGTTAGAGCAAATCTTATGGTTTACCTTTTGAAAGAGGTAAACATTATGTACATTATGAGTAAATTAATGTACATTATGTACATTATGAGTACATTATGAGTAAAGATATTTGAGATGCACTTCAAAATCCTGAACTACATTTAAAATTTTAATGTAGATGCTGTTTGCACTGAAAAGTGCTGGTCTGTTATTGTCCAAGTTAAGAGAGGCATTCAGATTCTGTAAAGTGTAATTTAAAATGTTCTTTGTTAGAGCTAACACTGTAAAGAAACAGAATCATGTAGTCAACCTTATGTCCCTGTGGATGCTGGGAACCCCAAGTTGTGCAGCAGTGGCTCAGCCTGTGATCCACACACAGCACACCGTGCAGACCTCGTCTGTAGACAAGGTTAGTCCATTTTGGTCATTTAAGTTGTAGGATTTTTCTTTCAAGGTGACAACTCTATTCATCGTTTCTGCTGTCAGAGAGGAAGGATGTTCACTGTTGGATACAGGCAAGGATATGCAGGTGGTGTAATCACTTGCACCCAGCGGGAGCTGCCCACAGGCACCTCTGTTACAGTGAGCTGGCAGAGTTTATCCTGTGACCAGGGGATCTGTGCTGCACAGCATAGGCCTCAGCTTGCTCAGGTTAACTGTTACATAGATCACTAATGCTTTGGTATACAATGGTCTTCTGGTCACCATTACCACAATGCATCCAGAACTGGAACTGGCCAAAGATTATCACCTCTCTTCCCTGTCCCATGAACTGCTTCATGAATGAGGTGAGCATGCTCATGGTTTTTGTTTTTTTTTTTGTTTGGTTGGGTTTTTTTCTGTAATCACAGAGCTAGAAATAGCTTGAATGTCTTTTTATTTTTGAAGTCTTACATGTAGGTGAAAGCTTTGCTGTTCAAACATCTTGGGCACATTTTATGATAGATACTCTTTAGTTCTCTTCTGTAGAGCGTGTAGAGCAATTAAGTGATGAAGATTCAAATGTGACAACAAATCTGACTCATTAAAAAGGTCGCCAGTATAGATGAGACTGGTGCTGCTGATATGCTCACTTGTTTTGTTTTCCTTACAGAATCAAGGCTATTGAAAGCCCCAACAAAGATGATGACACACAGTGGCTGACTTACTGGGTTGTGTATGGCGTTTTCAGCATAGTGGAATTCTTCTCTGATATCTTTCTGTCCTGGTTCCCTTTCTACTACATGCTAAAGGTATGTTAGTTCATGTCCCCTCTCCTAAAATTAAGCCTTTGATATAACAAATTTAATGTCCTCAAGAGTGGATAGCTGACAAGAGATTCCCTTGGAATCATTCTGGGGTCACTCCTTATTTTTAGATGCTGGCTATATGTAATTTAGCACTATGAAAGTGATCTGTTTACAGCTGGTGGTTTTGTGAGGCAAGAGGGGAAGTTGGGATGGGTGGCAGGAGAAAGTCTGCCACGTTTTAGGAAAGAAGAAACAGTGTAGAAGTACCATGGAAAGACTGTTCTTTGTCTTGATGTTCAGGTAAAGTTGGACAAAATGATAGCATGTGGTAAACACTACAGAGTGGCTCAATTTTTTGCTTTAAGGGCATTAGTGAAAGTGGAATGTAAAATCACAAAAAGCAGCAAAAGGAAGTATTAAGTTCTGTGCTACTGAGAGCAAAGAAGGAATTGCAATGTAAAAATAGTTTGAGTCACACAGACTTCATTTTTAATTAAGCCTGCTTTCCTGAAAGGAAATGGAAGGTATCAGAAGAGCTTGTTTCTAATGCGTATCTGTAATATGGATTGACTACCAACAATGATTTACTTAATGTGTTCCAAGCTTTGTTTTTCAACTAAGGTGTGACTGTATTGCCAATCAGCCTCAGCATATTAAATTGTTCTAGGAGATAGCCAATTACTGTGTATGGTCTTGGGTAGAAGAGATTCTAGCTTGCTGCAGAGCCAGTTGTTTAGCTTAAAGAACTGTTAAATATTTTCTGTGTCAATGGGCTCTTCTATTTTGTCTCTTTTGCTTTGTTTGCGTGATTTAGCACTGCTAAAGTTCTTGAAATTATTTGTTTGCCAGCTGTTGTGATGGGATCATTTAAAATTTTAACGGTAATATCTGATGTTGCCAAATGCTTTTTCCAGGAAATGCCATGTTCTGAAGGCAAGTATTGGCTTGGACAGCTCAGTTCCTTTTGAATCTTGAACGGGCATAAACTGTGTAATCATTTGGACATTTATTTCCCTGGCTCCCTAAGAAAAAGCACATATTTGAACTGCTGCTTCAAACTAAAAATATTCTGGCCTGTCTCACAAAGTTAATCCTCTCTTTCCCCCTCTTTTCTTTTTCCGTTAATCAAAAGTGAAAATACATTTTTCTGTTTGAAGCTTAATGTTTTTGCGAGGTTTTTGAGAAGGATCTGCTAATTTTGAAGTTTAGCATCGGTAACACATGTGAAAGTTGGACTATTTAATATATTCAGACCAAGCCAAATAGTGATAAAAGTGCAAGTTCATGTGATCTGAATAGGCTCCAGAAAGATTGCTTATGGCACTGGAATAATCTGTTCTTAATCACTTAGGCAGTTATTTAACTTCTTCACCTTCAGTTTAGCAAGATTATGACTTTACCCATTTTCTACAGTGGTATATCCTTGCAGTTCTGAATTTTTTTTTTTTTTTTACTAGACTGGGATAAAGCTGTAAAATCAAAATTACTAATTTTGTTCCTAGGTAACAAAAGGGAAAATTCAACCTCTTTTAGTTTTAGAGGAAGTTGAACTTACAGCTGAGGGGTTTCCTGAAACAAAGGAGAACTAAGTACTTCTTTGTATATTGGGACAATTTAAATAACTATCAGTAATTGGCCAATTATTCTTTAACAGGAGACAAAAATCAATACTTATCAGCTTTTAATGAAAGATAACAATTTAAGATAGTACATTTTATTATTTCTGTTATCTTAAGTTCCAAATAATAGAAGCTTTTGAAAATGGATATTCCATCACTTTTTGCCTTTATTTTCTTTGACCATACTTAATGATACTGCATCAGTTGCTGCTTACTGGTGCCAAATTTTATTGCATGTTGAATTCTTTCCTTTAATTCATTGAAATGTTCTTGGTAGGCATTCTCACTGATGAGCAGTAAACTTTGAAAAAACCTTTCTTTCTCTTCTGGGAAAACCCACCTTTAAGTCACTCTGTACAGACATCATGACCAAATAGGTGAAAGAATAAAGCTTAAAGCTTACCTAAAAATATGATAAATTAGTTTGGCAAAATCTTCTGTAGAAGGCAGTTGTTATCCCCAAGAATCACTTATCCTTTTCAAAGAGATCACCTATCAAGATACCTCTCCAGCTCCAAATATAGAACTCGTTTTTGCTACGGCAAGGGGAATGAGAAGTGGCCTTAAAGAAGCACTAGCAATCTCCTCCAAAACCAAGAAGCTAAAGATGTTTTCTTCAACTGATGTGTATCAGTGGGATCAGTTTTAATGTGGTATGCACTGCAATGAAGAGAAAGCCAGAATTTTACAGGTATGAAGAGCAGAACCTACAGAACATTCAATCTCAATGTCCCTTGAGGAAGAATAGAGGGAAAGTATTCCAAAATACTTGGAAGGCTTGCCTGAAGAAGACTATGTGGTTTTCATAATTGAAAAGGGATTTTATTATATTTTTTCCTTTTTATTAAATTTGGCCTTGTAATGGTCAAATTATTATTTAGGAGTTTCTTATGTAATATGAAAACAAATACTTGGATGTGGTTTTGTCTTTGCAGTTTTCCAGCAGGAAATCAAAAGTACAAGGGGAGGAGAGGAGACAGAAATGTCTGGCTACGCACGGTGGAATCCTGAAGGGATACTAGTGATCAAATTAGTTTCTAGGAAATGTGTTTGCACCATGCAATGTGCAGGAAACCTCATAAATAAATAAGAAACTTTGCTTATATTTTTAAAGTGACTTTCAGAAGCTCTAGCACATGCACTGAAACATCTCTCTGGCTGCTGTAGATACGGCTGTGAGAACTGGAAAACCTCTGAAGTCTAAGCTATTTAAATAATAGTGCTACTGTATTTAAATGGAGACATTTAAGTTGCTTATGGGTTTATTGTAGCTTAAATGGTCAGTTTGTTTTTTGGTGCCTAACTTAGCTAATTGTGTGGTGGGTTTTTTTTCCAAGAGGAGGAGTTGTTTCTGTTGTGTTTTCTCCTTCTTTTCTGCTCCGACAAACGTGTGGCAATCCTCAAACATTTAATCATGTCTGACATCAAAACAAAGTACATTTTGGCTGAGGCTCGGGTAGTTTTGGTTTGTGTTTTAAGAAAAGGTGGCCTGTGAAAGGCTATTATGCTTCTATTTTCTGGAGAGGCTTTTAACGTGGAATTATGTTGTACTGTTTATGTCTGGAAAGAACTGTGCAATTGCTGATAATATTTGCTTAATTTTGTTGCAGTTTTATCCTGTAAAATCTTTACATATACTTTCAGAGCTCAAGCAAATCTAGTTATGGCACTTCCTGGTAATACATGTAATGGCTGTCTTTCCAATCCCCTTTTTAAGATACAGAAATACTACCCCACGCATTGTGGTGTTTGGTTTCCCCCCCCCCCCCCCCAGAGAGCAGATTGTTTTATAAAAGCAATCTAAACTATATGATCCAAAAACATGGCCCATATCTGTGCGCTATGTGTAGCTTGGATAGGTCTTTCCTCTTTGTCCCTTTAGCTCTGGGATGCGCACAATCCCATTCTTTCCACTGCTGCGTTTTCAAAGCAAGGAGGCAGAGAGGACATGGATGTGTTTTGGCTGGATTTAAGTGATTTAGGGGCCTAGATCTTCAATCATACCTGTGCCACATCATTTAGAAGTAGCCAGAGAGACTAATGTTTTGTCTAATCAGGTTTTATACTTCTACCTTTAGGGAAAAAAAAGTTCATGCAATCTTGATAGATCTGTTACCAGATAACCTTTACTGCTAGAGCCCTCATCCTTTACCCTATCAGGATCCGTGGAATTACTCCAATATAAAGATGCACTGTGAGTAACTATACTGATGTGCATACTTACCAGACTGCAACCACACAAAACAACGGGGCTAATGTACTGTTTTAAATATGCTCAAATCTGTGGCAGAGTTAGGAGGGCGTGCTACACCTTGTCTCCTGTTCATTTCTGCTACTTATGCAGATGTGCTCCTTCCTTGTAGTGTGGCTTCCTGTTGTGGTGCATGGCTCCAAGTCCTTCTAATGGGGCAGAGTTTCTCTATCATCGAATTATCCGGCCTTTCTTCCTGAAGCACGAAGCTCAGCTTGACAGTGTTGTTAAAGACCTGAAAGACAAGGCTGCAGAGACTGCAGATACCATCACTAAGGAAGGTGAGGAAAAGACCGTTCAGTAGTCACATCAAGTATGAGGAATTTCTGTGGGCACCTCTAATATTACAGTTAATATTCATCCTTCTGGGGGGAAAAAATTGTGAAAAGACCATGTAAATTATAATAGAGAAATTAAATTTGGATGAAGATGCCAGCAAAAGAGGACTGCAGTGGATCTTACTTTCTAGCATACTATCTACCAAACCATGTAGATTGTGTAGATTTTGCTTCTATTTCCTTGCATTCTATAGTGGACCCTTGCACTCTAAAATGTCTATTGGTAGTTTTATGAATAAGAGAAGGAAATCTATTAAGTAGCTAAAATAAAGATTTATTTACATTTCATTGGAAATTAAATTTATTTATAAGATTTCAAAGCACCTTAAGTCCCCTTTTGCCTAAGCAATGCATGCGGTCTCATTTCCTCTTACCAGCTTAAGCTGTTTTCCTGTCAGTGTCTAAGTGATCTGTCTTTCTCAACTATGCTTGGAAATTTTGCTGCATGGCCCTTCCTGAATCATTATTGTTAGACAAGTAGCTTAAATAATGCTTTTCAGTGTTGCACATAAGATTTTTCTGTCCTCATTCCATCACTTATTCTTTCTTTTTCCTATTTTTACATATAAAGATTTCCACATATATGTGTGTGCGTGATTTCTGTAAAAGAATGTATTTATGTACACACACACACACATTAGTGTTATTCCTGACCTATTTCACCAGCTTGGTAGTATGTTTCTCGCTGTAAACCTGTATGTTCCAAACACTGTAAACAGCTCTGATTTATTGATATAATAGTTGTAAGTCAGTCTGTGCTGTTTATTGTGCTGTTCGTTGCTTACGGTTTATTTTAAAAAAATCTTTAAATGATGAGTTTTATCACTATGTCTGTGTGTAAGTGTATATGAAAGCTATGATTTTTCTTTTGTGATGTTTCTTTTGTGACCTAAAAGGAAAATTATTTTTTAAATGCAGCTCAAGAACACTGAATAAGCCACTTACTCTGTAGGTCTCTAAGATTAAACTTGCCTTTATTTTCCTGCAGCCAAGAAAGCAACAGTGAACTTACTGGGTGAAGAAAAGAAGAGCACTTAAACTGTTAACTGGATAAAGTTTCCCTACCACCTCCTTTATGAAGCTTGATGTTACTGGGAACTGTGGTATAATTTTAATAATATTGCCTTGGAAACATTTTTGATATATTAAAGGAATGTGTTGTAAGTTTGCTTACTACTTTGCTGTGTCTATATAGAAAGTAAGCATTTTTATTTAAAAGCAATGCAGTGGGCAGCATCTGAAGCTTAATGAAAATATTTTATTCATCTTCATGCAGAAGAAATCTTTCAGCAAGCTGTTTCTGCAGTAACATAAATAAAAAGTATATATCCTACAGGCTCTGCACTTCAGTTGTCTCTGTGTATGTAGTTACTTTGAGTGTAGTGCATCTGGAAACATGAAGCTGTTGTGTAATGAAAATACTAGTCTGAATGGATCTTCTTGAAAATACAGGAAGTTCTTGTGAGAAATGGCATAATGGATGTATTCCCCACCAGCAAAGTTGTAAATTATGAAGTTGTGTGTTCTAGGCACCTGATGATAGAGATTATGCACTATGGCATGTTTTGTTGTAACACAATATTTGGTACAGTGTGTGTATTCCTAAATGGATAGATACTAAATATAGGAAAGAGTAACTTCATTCAAGAGATCAAACTTATGTTAGCGTGAAGTAATTTGCCAGAAATGGGTGCATTAAATTGCACGAGATGCCTAAAGTACAACTCTTTGCCTCTTGCCACACAAAGTTGTCATGTAAAGACATGTTATTGTTAATCTAACATCTGTTGCTAACAGAGTGCCTTTTAAGATCACACTCAAAAGCACAAGCCACCTTTCACCAGGGAGTGATACCATTACAAACACTTTTTCCTAAAGTCCTGTTGAAATATTAACTGCCTTGCGTGTTGGTCCTCAGAACTTACATCATTAATGGGATGGACTACAACCTCCCATGACCTTTTTCTGCTCATAAAAATCTGCAGTCTCTTCTGTGTGTACTAAGAACAACTTTGCATGAGCACTGAAACTTCCTGAATAGAGATACGGTTGTCATTACTCGGGATATTCCTGACCAGTTGGTAAGAATGCAACCAAAGCTGCTCAGAGAATAAAGTTGTTTTTTTTTTTCAATCAATCAGC
This sequence comes from Chlamydotis macqueenii, assembly GCF_036417535.1. NCBI lineage: Eukaryota > Metazoa > Chordata > Aves > Otidiformes > Otididae > Chlamydotis > Chlamydotis macqueenii. Next base: position 60,582,921 of record NC_141593.1, on the reverse strand, counting down.
GGAAAATAATTTTTTTTCTTAGATCTGAATCTGAATTTACTCTTTCACACTGCAGTGTTTGCAACAAATTCAGCATGAATTACTGAAATCTCCTTGTTCTTATTTCCATTGTGACATTTCTTTAAAGCCTACAATAATGCTATGAGAGTTCCTAACTCACAGAACATGCAGAAGGTAAGCTTAAGCTTTTGAGACAATAAAAGTGATTTCTGGTCCTTGATCTTAAGTTCAACAGATTTAATCTTAAAATAGACTTTTGAAGACTTTGGGCATTCTGCAACAAGTTGGATATATAAATTTTGCTGAGATGCAGTTCTTGCATCTTGCTATAAATTTTGAGATGCAAGAACTGCATATGAATGAAGCACACAGTGCAACAGCAGGTTAGTTTTGAATTTGAGAGATATATATTGTAAGAAGAGATGTAAAAGTGTCTTAAGAGGAAGCATTTTAAGATGGAAAACACAGCCCTTACCACTGTCAACTTTGGTGGGGAAATGTGAGACCCACTGTGCATTGTTTTCTGTAGTAGAGCATGCAGTTTATCATTTGAAGGAAAAAATGTAAAATAGCACAGCTAATCATTCCATGACAACTTCTTGTTATGAGTGGATGTGCTGAAGAGGATAAAGTTTACAGCAAAGTTGTAGATGTAAGCAAGTAAGTTTGAAGTGACTCACCCTTTAAGTGGTTTAATTTCTTGTCTTATTTTGCTGTGTCTTAAACCCACTGAACTTCTCTGTAAGCTGCACCAAATCCTAGTGCTGTGTTTTAAATGCTATCAGCTGCGTATATAACAGTCATGTGGCCAGTGTAATTTAGCTTCAGCTCTTGAAATAATAAGTAATAAAACCAAATATACTTCATAGTCTATTTGATTTAGGTACAAATTACTACATAACTTACTTCTCTAAAAGCTGCTGCTAAGTCTTAGACTTTCCAAGCCTAACAAGGTCTGCAGTGGGAGACGGAACCTATTTTTCTTTCCTTATACTACTTGACAGTTCTTCCACTGTTATTAATGGGGATAAAACATTTCTAGGTAAGGGTTAAAACATTCCCTTACATCTCTCTTAGAAGTTAACAGTTGTTAGGCTTTAAGTCTGCTTCTTGTCCTTTGTCCTGGTTTTGGCTGGGATGGAGTTAATTTTCTTCCGTGTACTGCTATGTTTTGGATGTAGTTTGGTATGGGGAGAATGTTGATAATACACTGACTGATGTTATGAGTTGTTGCTAAGAGATCAAGGACTTTTTTCAGCTTCTCAGGTTTTGCTGATGTGCAGGAAGCTGGGAGGGTATAGCCAGTACAGTTGACCCAAACTGGCCAAAGGAAGTATTCCATGCCATAAAATGTCCTGCTCAGTATATAAGTGGGGGTTGGCCAGTGGGCAGCTTTCTTACTCTTTCTCTCGCTGCTTGGGATTATTCTGGGATGGAGAGTTTTCAGTTTTTGTTCTGTCATTACTGTGCAGGACCAGATGTACTGGTCGTTGGGTGGTGAGAAATTGTGCATTGTTTTGTGTATTTTATTATCCCTATATTTTGTTATTATTAGTCCTAGTAAACTGTCTTTATCTCAACCCACGAGTTTTCCTTTCTTCCTAATTCTCTCCGCTATCCCACTGGGGAGCAGGATGGTGAGCAAGCGGCTGTGCGGTACTTGATTGCTGACTGAGGTTAAACCATGACACTTTACAATTTGATATTTTTTGACCAGCAGCTAAATTCAGTGCTCCTTTGTCAGATTTCTACTTGACATAGAACTAACATCTGTTGTTACCAGAACTTGATCTTGTTTGCCTTGATGTAAGTAGAAATGAATGAATTTCTGTGGCAAGTTATGCTTTCCTGCAAGTAACTCCACTGGGCTGACCCCACAGATCAGTGTTTTTCTCAGTCTCCTTCACAACATCTATGTGCAAATGTTGGTATGCACAGCTGCTCCATGTCTGTACTAAAGCTGAAATGTGCTACATAAAAATGGACACAAATAAAGAGATTCTTACAGGACTGGTATGATGCCTCAGTATTTCTTAAGAACTCTATACATCAACACTGAAAACCTGATTACTTTAAGAAGGCAGACTGTCTTCACAGGATAGTCACTTTTTAATCCAAACTTCTTTACTGTAGAACTAGTAGAAACCTCTCTCTCAGTCTGAAGGAAGTAATTGTGTTTTAGAGCATCAGGCCGTAACAAGAGTTTGGAATACAGATCTGTTCTCAACAGTGAGCACTCCAAGTGGCTGCCTACACAGTGCAGCTTTCCAGACTTCATAGCCTTGCTTACCTAAGGAATCAGGTTTAGTGTTCCTTAGAAACGTACAGAGGAAAAATGGTAAACTACAGTGATTTCAAAGTTTCTTCCTCGCCCATTGGTTTTCTAGTGTTCCATAAGTGACCTAAACAAATAATGCTGCATAGTTCTTGGCAGGTTGAGGAGGGTTACATTTGCAGTTCCTTCTGGTATTGCTGTTAAGTAGGACATTTCTTCTGCTTTATTCTACGCATTCCAAACTCAGCAAAAAGGAAAACCAGTTCAGCAAAACATTTTAAAAACCCACAGTGATAACATCACCACTAGTGATACTAAAATGAAACCAAATTGTTCAAACCAAAGCCAGATAGTTAATAAAGAACAGAAATTATTGTAAAATTAGTGGAAGATGTGACTAATATTTCTCAGGTCAAACCCTTACAACTTTTTTTTTAAATTTCATAAATTTAAGAAAGTTTCTTGAGTTTGCATTCCAGTCTTGTCAACTCTGTTTGTTTAAATAGTCTGAGAATCAACACAAAAATCCTGTGACTTAATTCCCTAAGCTACCTCTCACTCCCATTTCATGTTCAACCAACACTATCTTCCTTATGCAAAGGAAGAAGAACAGAGTTTTAAAAAACCAAAATAAAATTCTTGTAGGTTGAGACAGTTAGTATTTCCTGTAAACTACGTATTTTGCAACTGTGCAAGTATAGCAAACATCAGTCTTGTCTTTCCAGAGAACTTCTACATCCAGTGTGATGGAATGAAAAGTACTTGAGGATTAACAGCCTAGGACCACTTGGTTGTCCAACCATGTTGACATATAACTTACTGAAGAACAAATTTCCTACTGGTACATAAACCATTAAGATAGATAGTCTGAAGAAAAAAAAAATCCTCAAATGACTATATGAAATAAAATAATTAAAGATTAACTTTCTTAAATTTAGCATTTTTTGGAAGGACATGTAGTTGACAGCTTTGCTGAGGCTACGGAATTCCACAAAACAAATAATACTTTGCATACCTGGCATTTTGTATTATTGCATCCTTGCAGGAGGAGAATTCTGAAAGCCTTCAATTAGACCTAAGTTCTGCTATATAGGAAAAAAAAAACACACCACCTTCCCACCTTGTCTTAAAAGTGGGATCGTTTACCCGGTGTGCAGCAGGCCTATCTTGCCCACAGAGCAGAGGCAGTTATTTATCTCATTTCTGTGCAGAGATGGGTGCTAGGTGGTCATTCCACGAAGCTGGCACATCTGGTTATGATCACATTACATATTTATACAATTCAGAGTAACAACTCTGCCTTTTGGTCACACCAACTTAACCACAATTGATTAGTTCTTACATCAGTTTAAATATAAAATACTTCTTAAATTTACTCCGCATGCTCAGTGAGTAGGGGTCTTTATCAGAGGAGGGGGCAATTTTAGCACTAGAGGTGTGGTTTTCATGTTAAAATGGGAGAGTTCACTTTGAGTACACTAATTAGTGGGATTTTGCTGTACATTCACAGCCTTTGTCAACGTTCTGCACCTGCAAGGCCATACATCCCCCAAGTTTAATAAACATTTTCGTGCTCTGGGTCCCTCCTTATCTGCTTGGGTTTCTCCAGCAGGTCTGCTCTCCTTGAGCCTGCCTTAGTGTCTCTTTGTTGCGGCTGATTTATGGCATGACCCTGCTTGTTCAGGGCCACATCTGCCCTGTTACTCTTTGCTTATCTTCGTTCTCCCTTTCCCAAGCAGATCCTTGCTGACTTCATGTTCCTTTGACAGTCATCCAGCTTTTGGCACCTTCTGGGGCAGGAGGGTTCTTCTTTATCAGTTGTTTGTCTTCAAGGGCATAGTTGTTAGCAGAGAGTGCATTGTTTATGCAAAGGAACTTGGCTTGCTCAAGCCAAATTTTGTTTCCCAAGATATTCATTGTCCTTGTCTAACAGAAAATTTCATAAGAGCTAATTTGTGTAAATTTCATAAAAATTTCATTAATGTATATTACCCACACCCAACCCCCCCTCCTCCCCCTCAAACCTTGATAGAGGGGAAAAAAAAGGCACACATTCCCTTTCATAAGAAATAGCAACACAGTGCAGGATACTCAGTTCCTACCTGGCGTGTGCCCTGCTCTCTCCCTGCTACAAATGAGTGTCCCAGGTCCCATGCTACAACTGAGTGTCAGTTTCCTCCCGTCTCCCTTACACCAGCCACTACAGGCATCCAATTCTCACATCTTTTCAGGGCTTTTAGCAAAAGGTAGCTCATTTGGTAGCTGTTTTACCAGATCTAATCTGCAGCTGCATGTGTGCCGACTGACCACTCAGCATATTAACTGCAGTTTCATCAGAGCAAACTGCCAACCAGGAAGACAAACACTCATTCTCCTTGCCTTTCCTTGTCCCATCTGGGACACAGAAATTTTCTTCACTGGATGATACATTACCATAGTCTTGTCTTCTAACGTAACGCCTCAGCTTCATGACTTACAGGAACTTACCTTCTTTGAGACCCCTACTCTTCTTATCATGTCAACCAAATAACTCCACAAGCTCAGAAGTTACAAAGCAACAGATGGAGAGAGAATTTGTATTAAGTCTTTGTTTCTTTGCTGCGGGGGGAGGGAGTGCTGGGGGAGGAGAGGGGAAGGTCTTTGAAAAGTGAGGTTATTTCTTCCTAAGAGGTAAAATAACCCCATAAAGGCCAGTAACAGGAAGAAGCTAAATAACCAGTATCCAGTAACAAGACTAGTAGGAATAGTTCAAAGCTGCATCGGGGAGACTCAGACTTGACATGAGGAAGCCTTTCTTTACTGAGAAAGTGGTCAAACGTTGGTCCTGGCTTCCTGGAGAGGTAGGCAGTGCCCCATGGCTGTCAGTGTTTCAGAGGCATTTGGACAATGACCTTAATAATTTAACTTTTGGTCACTCCTGAAGTGGCCAGGCAGTTAGACTAGATGACTGTTGTAGGTGTCTTCCAACGGGAATATTACATTCCCTGCCATGCCATTCCGTTCTGACACAGCTACAGACAGAGAAGGACACAAGGGAGCCACACCATATTTCATGCTCTCAGTACAGCCCATACCAACATCCCAAGTGTATGTGCTGCCCCCAAAGGAAGTTCTGGCTAAAAGGCTCTAGGCAGTTGAGTGTCTTCAGATCTGCTTAATGTCCAGCATCAATGTTCCCATTTGTGGCTGACACAGAAATCATTACAAGGATGGTTATAAGGATTCTGAGCTCACATGTCCATGTCAAATGTTTAATCTTTGTCAAGGTACCCAAAACACAGTATAGGAAAATAGCAAGTATACACTTTCAATTAGCTATGTTAGTACCTTCTGCAGGGACACTATCATGTCCATGTTCCTCACGTACCAGCTGCAGAGTAAATTCCCACTCCGTGATGTCTGTCTGTCTGTCTGTGTTAACATTGCCACCTACAGGAAACCACAGACCACAGTGTCATTTTAGTAACGATACTGCTTAAGCGAATTCTCACAGAAAACTGTAAAAGTGAGACAGGTGAAATAATAAAAATACATCCATTATAACCCATTTTTTCCCCTCAAAAAAGACTTTTATTGATAGCATTGAGACCAACAGTTGCAGTATTTCTGTATTTTTACAGCAGCCTTGTCTCCAATCCCAGTGCCACAACAGCCTCTAACCATCTTCCCTGCCCCAGGGCCTGAGAGGGAGTGAAGGGGAGAGAGGAAAGGTGTTGAGTAAGAGGGAAAGACCTGCAGAAGAACTTGACTTACCATCCTGACCCACTTGTTTTTAACCCTCTAAGGAACGCAGTTTATTAAAAAACCGGAAATACAGAAATGGAAGTCCAGTTTGTAAACTTAAACCTGTCAGGAAAGGTGGAGCTGTGTTTTAAACTTTCTGATGCCAAATTTCAGAATAAATACCGCTCACATCATGTCCTTACTCTAAAGCCAGACAGAAATCAAAAAAAGCAAAACACTGACCCCAGTTAAAGATGGAGGATGTTGTAGTTTTGCCCCACTCGAGGTCAGGCTATGCAGCCTCTCACTCACTGTCCCCACTCTCTGAGGGAATGGAGGAGACAGTATAACAAAAAGGCTCAACGTTTGAGATAAGGACAGGGAGAGATCATTCAAGTTACTGTTATGGACAAAACAAATTTGTCTTGGGGAAAATCACTTCAATTTATTATTAATAAAACCAAAGCAGGATAATGTGGAAGAGAACAAAACAACTTCCCCCCACCCCTCCTCTTCCCAGACTTAACTTCATTTCAATTATCTCCGCCTCCTTCCCCCTCCCCGTGCAGCACAGAGGGAGGAACAGGGAATGGGGGTTATGGTCAGCTCATCACATGTTGTTTTATGCCACTGCTTCCTCCTCGAGGGAAGAGCTCCTCACATTCCTTCCCCGCCCCGGCATGGAGTCCTCCATGGGCTGCAGGTGGATCCCTGCTCCTCCATGGGCCTCCATGGGCTGCAGGGGCACAGCCGGCCTCACCATGGGCTGCACCATGGGCTGCAGGGGAACCTCTGCCGGGAGCAGCATCACTGCTCCCCCTGCTTCTTCACTGACCTTGGCATCTGCAGCCGTTCCTCTCACAAGAAATTCTTCACAACTGGCTCAGGCAGACGCCTCTCAGGTTCTCTTCACATCTCCTCTCCACTTCTTGCAGCCGGGCCCAGTCAGCCACCTGGCAGGAGGCCAGAGGGTGAAGGCTGCAAGGCACACAAGGCTCGCACTTCCCCCTCTCTGCCCCCGCTCCAGCTTCTTCACTTTTTTTTTTTTTTTAAGTTTCCTACCTTCTTAAATAGGTTATCACAGAGGCGTTATCACTGAACATTCCATCACCAATTGGCTCGGCCCTGGCCAGCAGCACGTCCACCCTAGACCCAGACAAAGGGGAACAACTTGTAGCAGTTTCTTACAGAAGCTGCCACTGTAGCCCCCCCTCACTAAACAAAACCAGCACAAGCAGGGAGGGGTTGGGAGAGTCAGACTTCAACTCCCTACTGGTAGTAATCATCTCATTTCCTAGCAGTACACCATTTGCCTAAAGAAGTCAGCTTTACTGAAAATACTGGTAGAGCTTTCTTTGTTAACTGGATTAAATCAGTTTTACATATTTGAGCTCAATATTACTCTTTTCAGAAATCTTTCTCCATCTTTTTTTGGTAAGATCTTTACACTTTAAAATAACTCTACTATTTTTGATCCTTTGATTGGGAAATTTTGGTAAGCAATGCCACTGAGATGGTTTCTCAACATACATATCATAGCACAGAAATATTCTTACCATATTTAATTTCTGGCCACTGTAAACAGATATCCTGTGAAACTTAACCTCCACATTTTTCAGCTGTCCACGGCCTAAAGCTCTGGCTTACAATGCTGAGGCATAACATGATCATGACTTGGCTGGAGTCATTCGCCTCCACTTCACATCATGGAGCCAAGTTACCTTGTACCAATTAATCCTCACACAGGTCTCACTTTAAATAAAGTTTCAGAAAAGTTACTCAGCACTCAGAAAAAGTCAGGAATAACTCGAGCCTCACAATCCATGGACAGTTATGGTATTTTATATCGCAAGTGTATCTTCCACTCTTGCTTGCATACCTTGCTTGGTATTTTTCCCCATGTTGCAACCAACCTGTAGTACTTCCCTAACTTTACAGAGCAGATGTAACTAACAACCTCTGACCATGTCCGGTTGTTTTCTATAACAAAAAAAAAAAAAAAAAAAAAAAAGTCAAACTTTCAGATAGCAGCTGTTCCCACCCCATGGCATTCCATCAACTCACAGAGATACCATTTAAGTAAACTTGCATTTTCAAGGCCAGACACTCCAAAGGTAGCTTGTGCCAACTGTTACAGATCAGCAGAAAAAACCTGAAGACATTTGTATACAACCATGGTCAATTACAGTCTTAGAAAACAGGATTTCTTCTCCTAAGCCATTCTGTTTTAGAGAGCCTAGATACTCCTACTCCCACACTAGTACAGGGCCTGACCTGAGGAACTGCGTCATGGCGGCTTTTCTCTTCTGTGGAACTGCAGTCAGAATGAGAACACATCCTCCTCCTTCGTTAAACAATGCAACACAAGAACCACACTTATAAAGTACCACAGACAGGAAACACAATTGACTTTGAACTCCTCGCGAGTCAGGGACTCTATGCAATTGCAGTATCAGGACCTATTGGCATCAACTTCAAGGGGCACTGGCAACTCACCCTCTGTTTGAAAAAGATGCAGTTGAGTGGAACAAGAAATAAAAGAACATGAGAAAATTCAAACCACAAGTACACTTAAGCAGGGATATCCTCAGAAACTTTACCAAGTTTCATTACTTTAGAATAGTCATTAGATGTCTAGATATGTTTTGAATGATGTCTGTCTTTAAAATTGGAAAAGGTGATGCTATAGGACAGCATATCTAATAGACAAACCCTAAAAGAGAACATAGACACATGAAACATTTATCAAAAATAACCTGATAATGTGCTTCCAGTGGTCACCTGTGAAAGCATTCAGCTAACTTGTTTTCATGTAGTAAAGATTAGAAAATTCATGTAGGATTTTTGTTTTTAAACTCAAAACAGGTACTGCTGCCTCTTTTTCAGTCTCCTTACACTAAACTATCCCTCCTTTAACTTCCACAGTACATTTCTTAATTACTTCAACAGGGCCTTGCTACTGGACAGCTGTTCTGACCAACTCATCTTCTCCAAGTAATTTCCTGTCCCTGTCTGTGGACTACATACAAAAAAAATAAATTAAGTTACCAGATACTGTAAGCCTCAGACATCTCAAACAAATAGTATTTGCCAGGGAGAAAATAAAGCTACATTTCCTAAGTGCTCAAACAACAACCCAGAATAGGACAATATAGTATCTTGTACCATACAAGACACAAAGGAGCTCTTTCTTTTCAAATTATTGTAAAACTCTACAATATTGTCCTTACAACATATGACACCGACTTCTTTACAACAGGCTGTGGTGGAAAAATTAACACTTTTAAAACCCAGTAATTTTATAGAATACTTTTTTTTTCCAAAATTAACACATCACCTTTATTAGTACACTTGACAGTTGTGAAAGATACTAGCAAAGGAAGTTGACAGAGCCATAACTTTACATTTTTCTGTAAGTGATGAAGACTCTCTAGAATTAAAGACAATCACTTCACTAACAAAGATAAATGGTTTACTAAAGCAACCAGTTTTCACATATCTAGTCTGCATAAGAATACTTACTTATTTATTAAAAGCTGCATATTTATTCTGGAAATAGTAATTCTCCCACCCACCCCATTTGCCTATGTTCTTCCACTTTTAAAAGTGGATGCTAGCTTCAGACTTGCAGGTTGTGTGTGAAGATAGATTTATTGTTACACAGACACAAGGCAGCTACATGCATTCCAGTTCCCAGAGAAGCAGGCAGTTCTATTCCGTTTCACCTGTTCATTTCTTGCTTGTATCTTTCACTTCAAAGTTGCAGCAAGTCATGTGTCCATCCATATTTGTCCCAAGTACAATTATGTGTGGTAACAATTATTCCAGATGTGAGCTCATTTCTTTTTCTTCCCTTTACCTTTCTTGCCTCCCTCTCCTTGCTGAAGATTTTGATCGCTACCTCCCATCTTTTGGGTTCTTGTTTTCAGTTTGGGAATAGTTTCTGCAGCATACAACATCACTGATTTACCTGAAAATACAGAGAGAGATGAATGCATGCCTACTATGTTAAGAATATTTGCATAATAAGTTAGAAACTTCAATCCCACTTTAGATTTTCAACTAGACATAAAGCTTAGGCATTCTGCTTCCTTTCTCTGTGAAAAACTCTTACCAACTTTGTTTTTTATTTTGTTTTTAAAAAGTGCAGGACAGAAATGTCATAACATACTGGAACCAGCACATAACCTGACAATCTCTGAAGGATCTACATCCTTCCTGTTCCTCTTTACCTTCACCTTTTAATGGCCTAAAATACCTGGGAAGAATGACGAGGCAAAAGCTACAAGCATTTTTAAAAAGGCACCACTGTCTTCCAGCAGGAATACGGTTTCCAATCATCTCCTTCTGACCAACAGCACTCTTACGCTGCTCTAGGTTCAGTATTCTTCTTGCTCTTTCCTTAAGATACGTACTTCTTCAGACATATATTTGCTTCCTTTTTACACACTGATTACTCATTGGGAAAATGCAAAAGACTAAATTACTTGTCATGCAAAAGGAACTATTCTTAATTAGCTAAAGGGAGCTGATACATTGTTAATTTATCAAAATGGCCAGCAGAACACTCAAGGCTGTATTGTATTTTATCAGTTTGGCACCCATACTGATATCTAGCTGATGTATGTGACCTACGAAAAAGGTGTAATTTAGCCATTTTCTAACAAAACTTCTGTTTTGACTGTCAACAAAAGGCAAAACCAAATGACTGCTTTGTTCAACACACCAATCACACAACATTCTTCACAACCCTCTCTAATCCAAGTGCTGAAGAAATAGTAGAATCAGAGAAAAGCATTTTACAAACTCCACTCAATGCTCACACATCAACTTGATTTGGTTCATTTATATACGCAAACAGACTTAACCTGAAGTTGTAAAATGTGTAATAGTAAAACCAATAGTAAACAAGCCCGTAACATAACAAAATAAACGAAGTATTTCTGTTTTAGTAACAGATAGAGTGCCTAACTCAGGCACTCTACTTACGTGTTGGAAACTGAGGTAAACATGGGTTGCCATCATCTTGTTTGAGCTGGATTCGTACTCTCCCTCTGTACTGCACATCTCTGTTCCACTCTCTAGGATACATCTTATTTTTCTGTTATATAAAAGGAGAAACTTATGGTAAGCACTGGAATAATTTTCTGGAAAATTTGTCAGGCAATCGATCTAAGTCATAGCAGCTTGCAATTCTACTGAACAGATGCAAACCGTAACTGTAGCTCTCCAACAGCCGCTGCAGTAGTACCCAAAGCTGTAACGCAGCTTTTTCAGAAGCATTGCTGCAACCAACTACGGGTACTGAACAATTTAGCAAGTCACCTGCTACAGGGACTGTTCTACTTTCTCACCAGTCTGGACCCCAGCAACACAGGTTTTTGTTTCACCTCCACAGCCACAAATCCTTCTGGACCCCTAGAGACAGCGGGTCACAGTCTGAGGCCCACTGCTTTTGGATACTGAAAGCCTTCATTTTTGTTAAAATGTTGTCAAGTTTCTTACTGGTACTGGCTATTTCACAGCCTGGTGTGCACTATATATTCAAATATATTTGACTTCTTCTGAAAAGCAAAGTGATATTGTACTCATTTTTGGATACCTGTCACGCTCTTGGATGAGGACATAAATTCTTTAGTAAAGAACTGCCAGAAAATTCAACAGTATTTTAAAACAATAATTACTTTGGAAAATTAATTGCGAAGTTACTTCTCTAGAAACCCAGACTCATTCCCTAATAAAAAAGTAACCAACTTAAACTATTTAAAGAATAAGCAGGTATTGCAATTAAAAATCAATATTCTCTGGCTAAAATATAACCCCGAAGGACCCTGAAGATTTTAACCACCAGAATCCCATTCCTACAGGACAGTGATTCTAAGACCTTTCATCAAAAAGATGCTTTTTTAAAAGTTTAGTTTGTAGAGCTGCAGCTTGCAAAAATTAGCTTTTATTCTGACACACTTTTAAGCATCTAGGATAGTCTTCTCAGGAGCACAGTTAAGTAAAAATAATATTTTAATAAGCTTAAAAAGTGGCATTATCTCAGACATCTGTGTTATTCCTGCCTTGCACACAGTTTTCCAACATTTACTTCATCATTTTGGTCAGTTATTACTCAAAGCAAGGACATATCTTGGCTGATAATAAAAACTTCTCAATTGTAATTTATCTTGTCTGTAAGAAAAGATACAAAGAAAGAAGAACAGAGACGCATATCAAGTTTTGGGGTGGTTTTTTTGTGGTTTTCGTTTTGATTTTTTTTTTTTAATTACCTCTAACAGCACGTTGAATCCAACTGCTGCACATACATCTTGAATTTCCGTAGATGTGGGATTTTCAACAGCCTGTTGAAACAATGTGTTACAGTTAATTATTTTTCAATGATGAACTACCTATACAGCAACAGTTAGCAGTTTCCCACCCTATACTCTGTAACTAGAAAAAGCAGATGGAGAAAGACAAGGTACTTCAAGTAATGCCAAATTTACTGTAGAAGTAATCTGTGAGAACTCCCACAGTCTAGAAAAAAATTAAAAAGAGATAAAACTTCAGTAAAACAGGAAACAGACAAGACAGAATTAATTAGGATGGGAATAAGTAAAATAATTGCTTAGAGAAAGTAATTGAAATTAAATAACATTTATTATATTTGCAAAAAAAAAACCCCAAAACCATGAATCAGCAACAGCAAACTTATAGCAAGGACTGAAGGAGAAAAGAACAGAAACTTTGCAGACACAGGGCAGCAGATTCCTCCCATAGATAGATCTTGAGATTTTATTTTTAACTATTATCAGAAAAAAACCCCAACCATAAGTGGTGAGAAAAGCCCTTTATATTCCCAGCACTACTTGTTAAAATATCAATGAGTGAGATGATTAAAAACTATTTTTGGGAGATTAAAAGCAACAACTACCAAGTCTATGTGCCACAGGCATTGTAAGTTCTATCTTTGACAGCAGCAAAGAGGACAGAATACAGATAGATATAGCCAGTCACTAAGCAAGCAATCTTTAGCTAGATATTCTTTTCTGCATTGCTTTCAAATCTGGCAAACTACTTATGTAGGTTGAATGCACAGAGTTTCTCATTACTTCACCTCCTTGCCAAAGGTGCTGCTCACATGAAAGCAGACACTTGCACCCAGTGCTCTTCTACCAAATTCACACGTTGACACTAGGTTATCTTCCAATACACTGTACTTTCCAGTTATAGAGCTACTTGCCACGGGGGACAGGAAAGACCAACACCTTTGAGATTTATTTTCCAACTCTCTACACACTACTGCACAGCAAAACAAAACATCATATTTCCCTGCCACCCACAAAAATTACTTTGTCTATAGGTATCCTTCTTCCTTCTGCTATTGTCTTCTTGTTATTCAAATATGCTGGATAAATGCAGATGAATCTAAAAAGACAAAACAGTGAGTTTAAGAAAGCAGTATCAACTCCTGAATTGTTTATGCAATATTTTCCTAGTAAAACAAAAATAAATTTAATGGCTACAGCACAAAAGTTCCCAGTGCAGCTAAGAACAAGCATTTATTTTCCATAGACCAACTAGTAAGATGTTGCAAAACCCCACTTTGAGTTATCCAGGACATTGCATGATCATTTGGCTGAATCCTTGCATGACACCACATTTTGCTGCACAGTACGAAGCACGGTGCTAGTGGTCCTATCTATCTTGAGGAAAAAAAAAGAAGGTTGAAAGAGAATGTTTTGATCTATTTCTTAAACCCCTGAAACCTAAAAACAAACATACACATTTCCCTGAAAAGAATTAAAGAAGGTTTGCTGAAAAGGTTGCAGTACTCTAATTGCTGACTAAGTTCTTGACAGAACTTAGCACGGATTTTTTTTTTTCCCTGTTCACAGACAGAACAACCCAGTTTTGGGTTAGTCATAAAGCCTCTGAAAGACTATGCTCAGAAACTTGCTTAAGATTTTTCATTACATTTAAACCTGTCAAGCACATACAGGGGACAAAAGCAACAGAACCTCAATTATACTTATTAGACAATTTAAAAACTCAACTAGCTGAGGCCTACAAGGAGAGGCTGAAAAATGCCTACATTTCAATTATGAGCGTGACAGCATAACAAAAGAGAGAAGAAGAAAGTGAGCAAGTAATCTGGAGCAGACTAATGTTCAGTTAGTCAGAGACTGACAAGGATCACTGATCCTTACTGGCTCCGAGGAAACATTTCTTGCTGCCTCCAAAACTAGCCTCAGTCATCACAACTCCTATTGCTCTCCTCCCCCTAAACACCTTTTCACTGGTATTTTTTTCCCTATTAGCTACAGCTCTCTCTACCAGCCAACTAGTATTTTTGCATGAGTGGCAGAATTCCGCATGGGAAATTTTCAGTCTCGTTACTGACGTTCACAATCATGGAGGCACCACACTGACCGCCACCACCACCTCCTGCTCGGTTTACCTTTCCCGAGCTCCAAATGACAACGCGATACACTAAAAAAATGACAGGGTGGTACAGCACCAAGCACTCCAGAATCAGAAACTGCCAAATATTAGCCTTCCCGCTTCAACACGCGCAGCCGAACAACCTTCCCAGGCACAAGGCAACGCCGCCGCTGCCGCCAGCCACGGGGGCAGGCGACGCTGCCCGTCCCCCGGCCTCGCTGCACCGCACCCCGGACTGCTGCCGCCGGGAACCCACCCCAACCCACCGCTACCAAGGCTGGTGGGGTGAAAGCCGGCACGCCGCCTGCACCACATTCGGCCTGCCGCCACGCTAACGTCACGTGTCCCGGTAGGATCACCGCGCACTCGCTCGGACGGGTGATCACAGCCGCGGGTCGGGCCTGGCCCGCTGCCTCCCTTCGCCCCCGGGCCCGCTGTACCGCTCTGGCAGCCGCCCTCTCTCTCCAGCCCTAACGCTCCCCGGGGCTCCGGGCCGGCTCCTCCGACACGGGGCGGGCAGAGGACCGATCGCAGAAAGCACGGCCCATCTTACCTCTCCTTATCGGCCGGAGACGCGGCGGCAGCGGCCATAGCGACGCCAGCACCCCCACCACCGCCCAAACCGCGCCTGCCTCACCCCTCGTCCCCTTCGCCAGGAAATCCCGCCCCCGCCCTGCAGGGCCCGGGATTTCATTGGGCGGTGGTGCTGTCTCTAAAGCCCGCCACCCTGTAAGGAGGCGCGACGTACACGCCACCGGGCCGCGCGCAGCCTCCGCCGCGCATGTGCTTTTGCGGCGAGAGGGCGGGGAGCGGTGTGCAGTGCCGGGCGGGGGCGGCCCGGCGGCTGCCGCCGTGCCTGTGGGGCGGGCAGACTTCCTGGTTGTGGGAGAGCGCAGCCGTGATAATACCTGCCCTGAGTGGAGGACAGGCGGTAATAAAAGATGAGGCCGGAGGGTGCCTCCAAGTCTCGCTGGAGGCCAGTAACTAGCAGTGCGAGCCAGGGGTCAGTACTGGGTCCAGTCCTGTTTAACATCATGGTTAACGATGGGGGTGGTGGGCAGAGTGCACCCTCAGCAGACTGGGAGGAGGAGCTGATACTGCACAGGGTCGTGCTGCCTTCCAGAGGGACCTGGCCAGGCTGGAGAAATGAGCCATCAGGAACCTCATGAAGGGAAAACACAAAGTCCAGCAGCTAGGGAGGAACAACCCCAGGCACCGGTACATGCTGAGGGCCACCCAGCTGGAAGACAGGTTGGCAGCAAAGGCCCCGATGGTCCTGGTAGACACCAAGTTGAACATGAGCCAGCAACATGTCCTTGACTCAAAGAAGGCTGATGGTATTCTGGGCTGCGCTACACAAAGTACTGCCAGCAGGTCGAGGGAGGTGATCCGTCTCTACTGAGTGCTGGTGAGGCAACCTCTGGAATACTGTGTCCAGTGCTGAGCTCCCCAGTACAAGACAGACATAGACGTACTGGAGAGAGTCCAGCCAAGGCTTTCCTGTGAGGAAAGGCTGAGAGAACTGGGACTGTTCAGCCTGGAGGAGAGAAGGCTCAGAGGGATCTCATCAATGTACACAAACACCTGAAGGGAGGTTGAGAAAAGGACAGAGCCAGGCTCTTTTCAGTGGTGCCCAGTGACAGAATGAGAGGCAGTGGGCACAGACTGAAACACGGGAGCTTCCCTCTGAACATCTGGAAACACTTATTCACTGTCAGGATGACCAAGCACTGGCACATATTGCCCAGAGAGGTAGTGGAGTCTCTGTCCTCGGAGATAGTCAAAAGCCATGTGGATGTGGCCATGGGCACACAGCTCTAGGTGACCCTGCTTGAGCGGGGCGGAGGTTGAACAGATGTCACCCAGAGGTCCCTGCCAGCCTCAACCATTTGCTCACTCTGTGAATTCCTGCACTGTTACATTCACCAGTTAAAAGTTCATGCAGCAGCTATGGACTAGGGCAAAGAAGTGAAGGTATTTATTCAATGCTTATCCATGTTCTTACTTTTTTTTTTTTCTGCTCCATCAAAGCATCTAGCTCCCTGCAGGGACTTACCAAAGAGGAGAGTGCCAAGACATAGTGCAACACGGGTGTTCCCAGGGAAGGACTGCAAGTACAGTTCATGAAAACTAGGAAGAGTTAAAGAGTTCTGGAGAAGCTTCAGAAAGAATTGGGATGGCATTTGGCACCCATTAATGAGTTATTTGGACTATTCAGTCTTTCGAACGATGGGCAGGTTTTTTTTTATCTTTTGCATTTAATTATGTCAGAAGTGAATAGACTGTACAAAGTACTACAGAAAATAAACATGGACAGTACAACTGTGTGCCTTCAACAGTAGCAGCTTTTGAAAATGTGACTGCAGCTGTCTGGTAGCAAGGCAGTGATTTGGCAGCTCCTCACAAACATGACTCAACAAGCTCCTCAGCTAAAAAAAAAGGTTATGTAAACAAGGTGTGTCAAGTTACAAAGGAAGCTTTTGATGCAATAGTTGTCTAGTGCTAGAAACAGATTTTTGGCGGGCAATCTCCCGATTACCATCAAGCTGGCTAAGATGGAGTTAAGTGGTAATTATCCCTTTAAGAGGTAATCTAGTACAAGTAATTACTTAGGCATCTTTTGTTGCTTACCAACAAAATGCTCTTGTTTTGTTAACGCTATCTTGATAATAGATTTTTTATGTTGTTTTTTCTTTGCACAGTGTTTTTCTTTTAAATCTCCGTTGCATACACACACTCACATGTATTATTTTCCATTGAGATCCCCACCACCTAAAAAGTGTTAGAGCTGCCATTACCTTGGAAGTTGTCCTGTTGTTCAGGTTTTCAGTGCGTAATCTGCACATCAGCCACAGTGGCAGAAGCTTGTTCTGTCCACTGCTGTCACCTGCATTCAGCAAGACAGAGGTAAGTTGTAGGGCAGGAAAGGAGAGAGGTCACAGCTCAGCAGCCTTTGCATGCCCTCTGCATGGCCATCGGATGCCACACTGCGGGGGGTTGTGCTTCCCAAACACCGGGTTGTGGTCCCTGTCCCTCTGACTGGGGAGAAGGTGGTCCTACAGCTAAAAAAAAGGCTTCAACAACTGTTTACACCATTTAATCCTCCATGACCATAGATACAATGTGAACTGTGGACAGACTGGGTTTCATTACATTCATTGTCTGTGTGCAGGCATGCAGTGTGCAGGGCATAGTTATGATCTGACCACTGCATAAAACATGTTCATCACTAAACCACGTTACAATTCAAGCTTGTTGCTGTTTGGTTTTGTCAAATAATATGCATAGCCCTTTCCTTCGGGGACACATAGGCTTGAAACCACCAGAAGGGTATAAAAATAAATCTCCCTCTGAAGGACAGTACTCTAGCAGAGTTTAAATTGAAGGACAATCTAATGCTCTTAGGAAAAACATGCTAAGAAATATTTACTTGGTATTACCACAGCTATATATACAATTAAATAAAAAAATAGTCTAAAACATAATGAACAACTATTAAAATTTACTTCTTCACACTGTTCCCCCCCCACCCCCTACCCCCTTAGACTTCTGCAATGTTTTTAGTTTCTCAGTTACTTTGTAAAGCAATTTCTGGTCGATAATGGGCTACCACTGGACATCACCTTAAGAAATTCTGCTCTAACATTATATTAAAGAAGGCATTGAACACAGCTGCAGTGTGTGAGTAGCACAGTACTATCATTGCATATTAAGATTGTGCTCAGTCAGTCCATTTGATTCAGGACACTGAGGAAGATTTTGTGTATTTGTTTAATCTTGTTATATTTGGCAATTGCATGTTATTTTTTTTCCTTTGAGTTCATACAGCTTTTTAATACCAGCATACTAGATTAATGGCTTCTCTTTTAAAACAATTTTTAAACTTACTCTAACAGAACAAAGTTACCTAGCCTGTATCAGGATATGTGGCGATGACAAAATTATTTTCTGCATCTTTTTCAGATGAAAACATAATTTAAAAATTGTTGGAACTGGGGTTACAGGTTTGATCATATGGCACATATGACTGACCACAGCAGGGGAAGCATGTCTTCTTTTCTGCAGATGCTGTTACTACATACCAGTGTACTTTCTGGGTGCTAGAATTCACAATATCTTGAAACTAGCATGAAACTAAAATGAAGCACTTAGGTACAGACATGTCAATTTAATCCCTATCATCACTGTAGAGTGACTTCATTAAGTATATGGCATCTAGTCACTGCATTTGTTCTAGTGCCATAAGAAATACATTTCAAACTTGAATTCTGCATATTTCTAGCCTGGGGAATTCAGACACAGAAGTAGGTCACAAAGCACATGAGCTCAGGCACGTTGTAGCTGCATGCGCTTCCTAAGTATCTGCTGTCCCTGACCTCAGAAATTGAATGTTGAAGCAATCAAAACCTGACAGTTTTAAAACACTTTAAAGCAGTATGAAGAGAAGGTGTAATTGCTGGTGAGGACAGCACTCGTATATGTCTGCAGCAAAATTTCAAGATTGCAAGTAACACCTTTGGTTAGTAGCAGGGATTCTGGTCTTTGAAAGCTGGGTGTAACTTGGTGAGGTTATTCCATTTGCTGTAACTGCAGTGGAAGGGGAGGTGGCAGGGACTCAGCAATCCCTCACTGCGTACACAGTCAGCAGCAAGTCAGGTGTCCTTAGTCAGACTCTATTTTTAGTGTTAAGGGTGATTTCTGGAAAGGCACTACCTCATGCCTGTCCTACAGAAACAACAGCTATGCAACTTTCCTCACTAATGAGCAGAAGTATCACTTTTATTCATTTCAATGGTAGAGGCCTATAAACAATCTCGATAGCCATCCCCAAGATGTCCATGCCTGTTTAAGGCACAGAGGATGTTCTAAAGCCACTTTAGGCTGACTTGTTTTAATCTGTGCACCAGAAGAGCAGCTGACAGTCACAAAGTGGCCTTGAAACAGTTGTCTGGACACGTATGCTGTTCAGAGCTGAAAGTCTTTTGAATTATGTCACCTAGACCCAAGCCTTGAGTTACAGGAACTCATTAAGAAAGTACAGCAGACAATATATATAGTATTTCACTGAGATACAGAAGAATCTGTCGGGCACCATATTGCCAAGACTTTATCCAAATCCCTATTTAGCTGGCAACAGGAGAACTGGCAAATTGAAAATAGAAAAATAAGGATTTCTACCCATCTCTCATTCCTTTTTTTTTATTTGCAAAGACTACGTCTCATAAGTATAGATCTCAGTTTTACACCCAGTCCTTCTTTGGCCTTCTATTTTAGCCTTGTAGAACAGCTGACAGCTGTGTAAAGTCACAGCTGTGTACAGTCAGTTTGTAAGATCAAAAGGAACCATCAGTCATCTGTGTGCGATACAATAATACAATATTTGCACTCAATTCATAGCTTGTACTTAAGACAGGAGATTTCTGTTTGTAAGAATTCCAAATGACTTAAAATACTTAAAAGTGTCCAATAATCCATCATGGTTGTTCAACTGCTCAATTATAGTAAGAAAAAAAAGGTGCCAGCTCCTTTTCATCACACAATGGAATAATAAAAATATTTTAAAATGTGAGTTTTCTCACCATTATGGCTCATCTACCTTCCTGTTTTTCCGTAGCTACTTCCACTTTAAATGTGTGCCGTCACAGACCTTACCAATAATCTAGGTAAGATGCACAAGCACATCTGAAATCTGTGTTACGGTGTGTCCAAACTGCCTTTCCTCCCCTGCCCCGAACAGTAAGTGTTTTCTACAGAGGATTGTTAGAAGAAGGGACAGAATTAGGTATAATCTACCTTCATCTCTATTAAATGTAAACACTCAAAATCTAATTTTGGCAATCCCACTGACTTTAAACTGCAGGTGATAGTAATAACATTTTATTATGAGTAAAAATGTTTATATCCCTAGCAAGGGAATTTCCTTTTCTGCATATAAATCAAGACTTAAGTATATCTAACTCTAAACACTTCAAAAATAAGGTGCCAGCGAATCAGTCCTGAAATTAGAACTCTCAACTATGAAGAGAGCACTACAAATACAAGAAAATAAAGGATCTTTGTAACTCAGCAACAGTGCCTTTCAGTTTAAATGCTTCTAACTATGTCAAAGCCTAAAGTGAATGCAAGAGTGTAAAGTATGCATGTATCTATAAATACATGTTTAAGTATGTGTTTGGAATTAATCAGTCTAGGTCCCTTAATAGTCTCTAATCAGGGGCTAAAGAATGCATTCATTATGGAAAAGAAACACTTTGGAATTAACCGAATCTCTGCTGTGCTTATGAGTCATAATGAAATATGCCTTCTTGCGAACTTCTTGTAAGTAACAGAGAGATTATGGAATTACACTGTATTGGAACTAGATTTTGTTTTGTGCAGTCTGTTCTAAAATGAAAGAGAATAAAGAGTTTCACTGGTGAACTGCATGTCTCTGAGCTTCCTTTTTCCACTTCTTATCTGAAATGTGACTACCACCAAAATGAAACTGCATGGGTTTAGAGCATTTGTTCTGATATTCTGAGTCAGTGTTGAAGTGTCTTAACAGCAACTTCAATTTTAAATGAAATAATATTTCTAAGACAGCAAGCAGACACCTAACTTTCAGTAGTAGCCAAGAAAACAATTCCACTCTGACAAGGTGCAATCAGGAGGAAATTTTATATAACACTGCAAGTAATAAATAAATTATGCATAGCAAGACTAAATTCAGAATTAGTAAACTGTCAAACAAAATACATTAGAATAGTTGAAGAAAGAATTAATTACAGAGTTAGGATATAAACAGTAATGCATCTCAGGCAGAAGCAAACAGCAGAACTGAAGGAAAGATAATTGTGGGCTGAGTTTGTTCAAGAGAAACAACATTTACAGGTGGGAAAATGCATCTTACCTCAGAGGATGACAATTTCAATACTTGCAGAGAACCAGCACAAGCTTTATGCATGTTAAATCCCACCAAAAAGTAGGGCATTAGAGATACTGCTTGTATGTATGGCTTGAGGTCTGGACAGAAGTGCATTTTACTGAGTTAACAAGCTCCCTCTACATCTTCCTGATACCCTGATTGCAATTCCACAGCCACTCAAGAAGAGGATGCTTTTGACAAACAGCAAAATTAAAATAATTTCCTGAAATCTTGAAGTGGCAGAAATTAATAAATACATAAACCTGTAACTATGTGGAAATTTCCTAAGAAAATTTATTCGCAAAACTATGCTAGGGAGGCAATACTCAGTCTTAGGAGTAAGTAAACAGCACATCTGGTAAACTGGAAGTTGACATCAGAAAACCTATGCATTAAATACATACTTTATATTTATCTTGGCATCACAAAATCATTGACACCTACATTAATTACTGTTGTGAACTCAAGCTCTTCAGCACCACACCAAATTCCCTTGCACTTCCAATAGGCAACCAAACACAACACATAACCAATTAACTTACCATTCTGACTTAAAACTCAACCTTAACTACATTAACATTCTCTATAAATACATTTACAGAGACTATCTGTTATTCTCCATATAGGAGACTATGAAGCAGGAATGATATTTCTGTATGTGATCTGAAATGAAAATAAGAAAGTGTGAACATCTTTTCTGGCAATACTTAACAGTGCAAAGGAGATGGCTGTGGAACCAGAGAGTGAATGCATTTGGGTAATTTGGTATTAAGAAGGTCCTCCAAGTTTTAAGCATGTGGAGGAAGTCATGCTTCATATTAACTGACACTTCACTTCTGATTCACAGCTTCATCCAAACCACACATCGCATCAAGAACAAAGCTGTCAAGACAGGTGGATGAAACTTTGCAAGGCATTACAGTAGATATATGAAGTTACGTTTAGGTGGAAGTCTACACGTGGGTGTTAGCAACACTCTCAACAGCTGTTCATACTATTTAATGAAAGCTGCATGAAAAAAGACAGTTTGGGAGGCATCTAGTAACAAGAGAACAGAAGAGCTTTTAAGAGTCCACCTAAACATTTTCCAGGTCATGCCTACAAGTAGTAACATCTTCATTAGGGAAGGGATATCTTCTCTCCCTCTTCAAGCCCCCTCCAGAAAACAACTAGCTGCATTAAATCTTTTTACTGGAAGGCTTTGCTGCATTGAATTTAATATTGCAAATTTAAATACTGTCACCTAGAAGTCTGCATATAGTAAAATTCGTTCTTTGGGTATTTTTTATGAACAAATATGTCTTTTCCACAACCACAAACTATAAACTGAGGTAATACTTCTAAAGTTGGAATTTCCAGGATAAAGGACTAGCCAGAACATAACGTATTTAAATGCAAAGTGCCAGGGGCCATTCGGCAGAAGTTCAGAGTGAGTAACAGTTAAGAGCAAAAAAAAAAATCTGACTTTAATTTGCTTTTGTTGTCTCAAAAAGGGTGAAGAACTGGTCTGAAACTTGGCATATTGGCTTAAAAGTGCCTGTAATAGCTTGATCCAACCCACTCACCACCCAGCACAGGAAACTAACTCCCCCATCAGTTCTGCTAGGTAAGAGGTGGGCTGGTCCACTGAAGGCTTACATGAGTGCCAGGATTCACAGCCAGGAGCATGGACAGAAAAAAACTTCTTTCAATAGTGCAAGCTGTTGATTCTAGAAATAATACAGATCTTTATCATTAAGAAGAATGAAGAAGCTAATATACAGTTACCTTCTTGGTAACAGTTTCTGTTAAGGGGGATGGGGGAGATGGACAGTTAGGAAGTACTCCAAAGTGACCATCAAATAATTCAGCTGTCAGATTATCCAAGTTTTGCAGTTTCATGGTCTACTGATATACTTTAAAAATGAAACCTCATTAATTTGTGTAGAAAACATTATCTTCTTGCAGATTATGCAATTTACTGGGTAAGAGATGAAAGTACATCCCTCAGACTGTCTGACAGTCTCCAAAACTGTCCCTTTTCTTTCCCTCCCCTTTTACTCAAAACACAGGAACTAACTTCCCAAAGCCATCAAAGATACTAGTCCATGTTGAAGAATACTATGGCTTACTGAAGTTTACAGCATAAACTAGACTTGTATTCTGCAGTTAAATCCTGCTTGAAACAATATTCCAGTCTCATCAGGAAATCTCAGCAAGGCTTTCAATTTTTAAGCTGTCATCTCCGACAAAAGCATTGAGAATGATTTTTAAGATTTCAGGGGAAAATACTCTGATAGAGAACTGCACATGAAAAACAGAAATAGATTAGTTCCCCTTTAAAATTTAAAATATTTAGTCAGAACAGCTTTCACAGAAATTGAGCAATAACCTGAACTGTGGCACAGTGCAAGAAACTAAAATGAATGCACATTTTAAAAAGTGAACTAATTAGAATTTGAGGTCACATTTCTGCTTTTCACATCAAGAGGACAAAGCTGCAAATCAGTCTGAAACAAGCTTTATGATTGTATTTTCAGTATAAATTAATTTTTAAGTAGAAGTTTGATATGTTCTGCATATGGTAAGCTAATTCAAGGACAACTAAAGGTCTGAGCACAAGTCACAAAAGTTCTACAAATACCTGAAGAAACAGTGCATCCCAGAACAGTAAAATGTGTCTTGGTTTCCTTAGCTCCTTGCTTTTCTTTGTTTTGCCTCGATGTAAATAATGTCATTTTGCCTGCTGTAGCAACTTCATAAAAATAAAACCAAGGAACAAGAGTAAATCCTTAGCAGCATAAATCAAATCTGACTATCATGGATCTAAACATCATTAACAAAACCCAAGACCAAATATACTTATTGCAGCCATTTTTCTTCTTTTTTTTTTTTTTTTTTTTTTTACTTTATGTGTCTGGGATCTGTTTTTTAATTAAGCTTAGAATATAACTTTGTATCCTCATCACTGACATAAATAAAACATAATAGATTCTTTAAATATTCTAAAAGGCTCTTAGTGGTTACTAAGTATTTTAGATAAAGAACCAGAAATGTAGATCTGGAAGTGGATTTCAAAAGATCACCTAAGCCCATCTCTGCATACAGGCACTAAGAAATATACCATAGTCCAACCCTATGAGATGTTTCACAAACCTCTTCTTCAAACTTCTATAATGGAAATTTAACAACTCCCATGGGAAGCATATTTTAGTGTATCACTGCCTTTATAGTTGGAAAGTTTCTCTCATCTGTCTTTGCTACAAATATAGGTTAGTTATGAGGATATTAAGAGAAACTTCCCAATTATAATGATCATGAACTACCTCCAAGACTACCTTGAGAAGCCACTACAATTCTCAAAGACATTGTGGTTGATACACATACAATTATTTATTGTTTTACCTCATCTTCTGATTCTCTCAGTTATAAAAATGAAATCAGTTTCTTTACTGAGATTGACTTTACCTTTACATTCTTAAATCAACAGGACACAGATGTAAAGCCAATATTAAATAACTATCCTGGATTATATGGTATATCTTCATATTAGTAGTTAAAAGCCAGCACAAAAAAAAAAGCATCACAAAAAAAAAAGTGGTCTTGCATTTTAAACTCAAGGACCAAGTTCTGTATTCTACTTCAACAGGAAATTCTGACTTTGAACATGTAACATAAACTGTCTCTATTTCACCCGTAAAAGCACACTAATATTAATTTTAAAAGTTTTGTGAAGATACTATATGCAAAATATTTCAAAAGTTACCATGAGGAATGGTACTTGTTAACAGATTCACTAGATGATACAGAAACGTGTTACACCTCTAAGCAAATCTGACAGGGAGCAAAGAACAAAACAGCAAATAAGATACCGTTTGTGCCAAACAGGTATTTTTAGTATTGGCTTTTAACTTTATCTAAACTGACTTCTGTCTGCCATCTCCATTCTGTTCATAAACAATGCATGTCTTAAGGTGCATTGGTCTTCTGGTATTCAATATGAAAATGGATTAATTTCAGTTTCAGATGAAGCACAAAAGCCAGAGACGTGATACACCCTGCAACTGTGTTAAAGCTACCATAAAGGTAAATTGCTCTATTTCAGGGCTTCCTGCAATCAGGACATTTTGAATCCTGAATATCAATTATTTAGAATGCTAACTTTAGAACAGTCCAGTTGAGATACAACAAAACTGACATACCATTTCATGGTTTGTGCAATCATGCACAGAATGACTAATGTTCTGTTCTCTCATGTTTGTACCTTAAATCAATTCTAATCTAAGTTCAGACTGTATTTGTATTTTTAAAGCACAAATCTGTCTTTTTGTCATTGTTGTAGCACAAACCGTATTTGCCTCAAAAAGGCTTGAGGCCGCAACTGTCCTGATTTGTGTATAAAACTGTTTTTCTACTATGATAGCAAATTTCTTGCTGCTATGGGATTCTTGCAATATTTTCCCCTTCATAATTTTTAAAAAATAAATTAAAAAAAATGCATGAAGATTTAAAATAGAATTAAGATTTCATCTTATAGTCACTATTTCACATTCTACATTATATCCCCAATTTAAAAAGTCTTTTGTTTTACAAATATTATTTTTATACATACAATATTGTTTCAGGCTTGCAGTCATGAAAACAATTATACTGCTTGGCTACTGAAAATACCCTGCCTTTAGCCTTGTTATGCACCTGAGATGTGTGAAACTGTCTCAACTACAAATATATTACAGATGACCTAGGGCCTGATCTTGCAACTGTTATAAGCATCCTACAACAGCCATTTGTCAGTGATAAGGAAGAACAAATATTGGAGATGCAAGATTCTGCTGGATCAGGCCTTAAGAGTAAGTGCATTATATAACACATTAGATGGTGACATCTAAAAATAAAATACTGTATTTTTATGTAATGCAGAAGTAAGACACACAATTTACATATAGTAATAATTTATTCTGAAATGTTCATTTTAGCCTCTGTTGAGACATTACCCATGTCTCATTAATAAAAGAGCAGCCATCTCACCTCAAATACCAGAATATACAACAAGTTACAGCATAGCAAAAAAAATCTACCTACTTTTAAGATATAATCTAATTCAGGTAAAATAATTTTGTTCAAGGTTTTACAGTTACACAGTTTGCCTTTTTTTTTTTTTTTTTTGCAGAGCACAAAGGAAGTGTAAATTGTTACACCATAACTACCTATGCACATTATGTGACCACAGAAATGTTAATCATTACTTCAGAAAATGAACCATCAGTTCCATTCATGCAGAAAAGCAGGCTGGGAAAGCTTGTTCAGCAGAAACCATATTACTGTGAATTTCACAGCCACATGATTAATTATTGGGTTAAATGGACTCACAAATACTAAAACTGAGTATACTTTTTTGCATAAATAATACCAATTCTTCCCTGATGTAGTTTAATCAGTCTGTAATCTAGAAATGACTGATAAAGCAATATCAGTGTATCATCTCTATCTGCAAGGTTCCATGATTTCAACAACAAGCAATATTTAAAGGATTATGGGATGGGATGCTAATTAAATAAATGTTAAACATACTGTACAAATATACTTGCGTTAGCAATTTTATTCCAAACTCTCAATCAGGTATTCCTCCAAAATATTACCAGTGAAGACAAAGTATACTATCAAATATGGCTTCCAGAACAAAGACTCTCTAACAAGAATCAAATCTATTTACAACAAATAAAAACAACAAAAAAAATCAATCCCCATTCTTTTAGTTTCATTTGAAACAGTTTCTAAATAGCTGCTGTATATAATACACCAGTTTTATTTATTTGTTGTTGCACTTAAACAGAAGTTACCAGGTAAGAGCCAGAGTGACGTTTAGGACTCTGAGTCCCACTGGAGTCTGGATTTTCAGGCTTGGAGTCACGTTTCTTCGTGCTGTTATTTACTGGTGTTGGTATTTGTGATGGCCGAGCAGAACTATTGTCCACGCTACTCTTCCTGCGGCTTGGGTTGTAGTTGAAAGGCGTCACTCTTGCTGCAACAGCTCCAATGGGGGAGCTATGTTTGCTTGAGCTACTGGAACTGAATGGTGTACGCTCACTCATAGTACTTTCATTACTTTCTGGTGCAGGAACAGGATTATTCTGCAGAGGCTTTGTTTCAGTGCCTTTCTTGTCTGGACTGTCTATCTGAAAGAAAGAGTTCAGACGGTTTTCTAAACCAATGGTACGAACAGGAACGCCTCCATTCCCTGGGGTTTGTTTAACTTGAATCTCTTTAGAATCTTTACCATTCACACCCCCTTTCTCTGAAACACTGTCAATAACAGGGGGAGTATTTCCAGTTGGGGACCTTCCAGATCGAGGATTGTTAATTGGGCAGTCCTCTATCCTCACCCATACATCCTCTGTCTTAGAGACAGCGGGTGCCATCTGATAGATGAGAGTTTTGGAATCTGAGTCATTTGCGGCACCCGAGGAAGAATGCTGAGGATCATTCATTATCTGAGGAATTTCATTTTCTTTTATTTTTCTCCAAGTACCTTTCGCTGGTGCTTGGCTTTCTTTACTTTGCTTGTGTCCAGAAAGAGAACTTCCGTGTTGCTTTTCATCTTCACTTTTTGCCTTTTCACTGGATTCTGAAGAAGCTGACAGAATTGAGGAGGAACTTCCAGTTCTTCGCCAAGTGCTTACACGAGGAAGTGATGAGGAATGCTTACTATGCTCACGCTTCCATGTTCCTGATCTATTAATCGGCAATCTAGATGGACTCTCAGAATGAGAACGAGCTATATCGTGACGTTTTGCTGGTCTCCCATCATATTCTACAGAAGGGCTCAGATTAGGGGGTAATTTTCGCCAAGCACTAGTCTGGGCAGCTGAATGAGTGGACAAAGACATATCAGGAAGAGACGGACTTAAAACTGGGGTCTGTAGTTGAGACCTTGTGGGAGAATCTGGCCTGGAAGGAGACAGAGATTCAAATGAAGCTGACTCTTCTAATTTCCGTCTTAGAGTTGGGCTTGGAGCTTCTTTAATAAAAGTTGACTGACGAACGAGAACAGGTCTCTCAGATCTGTCAGATTCACTTCCACTAGATTTTGTGGATGACATTCTGGATAGTTCAGTCTTTTTGTTTGAGCCACCACTGCTGAGAGCCTGATTTAACCCTTTTGAAGCAGACTCACTTCGTGGAATGCTACTGGTACTCTTAGGTAAGGCAGTTTGCTTTGTAAGGTTTTGCTGGCTCATCTGCCTGCCTGGTGATGTATACGACATTCTACCTGAACTTGAAGATTTAGTTGAAGCTGTGCTAGGAGATGATGTCCTTGGCAACTGAGACAGTTTGTTGGGAGGACTTATACCATTTCTTCCTGGGGAAATTGAGTTTCGTCCGGGAGACTGCAGAGGTCTGCTTAATGGCTGCTGTTGAGGTCTAGAAGGAGTGGAGTCTCTAGATCCTGATCTAGAAGGTCCTTTACTTGATCCACTGTGGTTCAACCCTGATGGCTGCCTAGTTACAGGAGCTGGCTCAGGTTTCACTGATGACTTGACTCCTCTTGGAGAACTAGTCAAACTTTGGCCTTCACTGGGACTCTTGGAGTTTGTGTTTTTGAGTGGGGGACCTTTTTTGGAAACAGGACTAGTACTTGAAGAACTATTTCGAACTCCTGGAATATGGATCATTGTCCTACCACGTGAAATTGAAGGCACGCTTGTCTGTTGTGGTTGCTTCAACTGGCTTGAAACTTCTGAATTGGAGCGAGCTTTCCCTGTAATTATACTTTTATACACTTTCTTCCCTCCTTTGATTCCTCTGCTTTCAGACTCTACTTTTTTAGACTCCAGTGTACTCTTCTCTCCTGGCTTAAGAATTCTCGGACCTTTATTACTAGTGAAAGGTTTTTCTTCTTGGTCTGGGGTAAGATGAAATGGTGACCCTAGAGAAATGCCAGATTTTAATGAAAGGATAGAGTCAGAGTCTGATGAAGCTTGTCTAGACAAGGATGCAGCAGCTGCAGCTTGATGCAAGCTACTAACTATAGAATTTGCACCTTCTTGTATAGCTTTCCAATCAAAGTTCTCTGAATCGGGTGAGAAACCATGTTCTGAATCTGGTCTCTGTATCTCTCTCAAATCCAATGTTAAATCTTCTGCCAGTATACCCCCTGTGTTTCTGGAATTATTTTTTTCACTTTCACTCTTTATTCTTGAGGGTTTTTTCTTTTTAGGCATAGCAGAACTAATGCATTCCTGCAAAAGATCATCTTCTGAGTCAATACTAAGAGAACTCAAAGAGCTGTTTCTAGAGAAACATACAGGAGTATCTTCAACATGAAATGATTTAGGTGCATAACCAGAAGTCTGTGGTCTGTTTGATTCCATCTGTGAATCAGGAGCCTCAGTACGCTTTGCAGGTTCCTCTTCTTTGTTGTTATTGTTTTCTTGGTCAATATCACTGAGGGAACTAAGAGATGAATTGCGAGAAAAACAAACAGGTGTGTTTTCGATAGCAAAATTCTGCATTTTCTCATCTGTAGCTGCTCCTCTGTCTGGAATATCTTTAGTTGACTGAGAGAAAGTTTTAGGCTGGCCTCTGCCTGTTGGATGTTTTTGACAAACTTGTGTCCTGTTACTTGGTTGCTGATTTGAAGACTGTTCCGGATTAGTGCACTCTTTAGTTTCTGTTTCCTTTGTTTCTTTTCCTTTTCTTAATTCTGCCTTCTCTCTTGAAAGGTCAACATCATCGTCATCAAAATCTAAAGAACTTAAGGAATCATTCCGAGAAAAACAGTAAGGAGTTCCCTCAATAGGTGTGTAATGATGAGGGGAATCAAATGCAAAGGTTCCTCTTACACGCTCTTCATTATTTGGCAATTTCTCATTAAAATCTCTTGAATTATTTTTAAGATTCTGTTTCTTTGCATCTCTGTTCTCTGCATAGCTTCTTTCATTACTAATATTGCTTTTAGGCTCTGGGGTTTTCCTTATACGTGCCCTATATTCATTATTTTGAGGAATAGGCTTTACTGGTGATGTTGGCTTCTTTTTCTCACCTTCTGGCTGGTTTTTATTACTTAATGATGAAGATGCTTGTTGAATTTGATCCATTATCTTCTTCACTCTGTAAGGTTTGTGACTTTTTCCTTTTGGCATAGCTGAGTTAATGCACTCAGCTAGAATATCCCCTTCTTCTGTTTTGTCATCATCCAGGCCCGGTGGAGTCACAGTTGAGCTTTTTGCTCTCTGAAAGTCATCAGTACTTCTACCTTCTGTAGGAATGGTGTCTCGCTTTTCAAATTCCCCTGACTCTGCTCCCGTACCGACAGCATCTACATTGGCCAACTCACTTGGGGGTGATTCTATTGTGAGATCACTCAGAGATGTAGCAGTTGAAAAGT
Source organism: Chlamydotis macqueenii (assembly GCF_036417535.1). Lineage (NCBI taxonomy): Eukaryota > Metazoa > Chordata > Aves > Otidiformes > Otididae > Chlamydotis > Chlamydotis macqueenii. The sequence goes on along the minus strand of NC_141593.1, from coordinate 60,552,222 downwards.
TTATTGGTGTACCCTCAACACAATACACTCGTGGCATATCATCTCCTGGTGTAAAACTCACATGTTTTTGGGATTGCAGTCTGCTTTGTGAAGGCAAAAGTTTGTAAACAGGCAACTGACTAGGTTTTCTGGCTACAGGAGGAGGTATTTTTGGAGCAGATGCTTGAGAAGGCTTTTTTGCTTTACGTGAAGACTTTGTTGGCATTGCAGAAATAATACATGCTTCCAGTATTTCAATATCATCATCATCATCAGAATCATCCAGAATGTCTTTCTCTGCTTCAGCAGGCTTCTCGGCTTTCTTCTCTTGGTTATCCTTTGTATCATCTGACTGTTCAGGTTCTGCTTCATTTCCATGTTCATTTTCATGAACCGGAGGCATTATTCTTAACTCTACATCTTTCTGTATGAATGGTTCATCAAGACTCAGAGCACTCAGGCTAGAAGAGCAAGAAAACCCATCCGGTGTGCTTTCTGTCGCAAAATGTAATAGTGTATCAGCATCTGGCAGTACCTGAACTCTCTGAACAGCTGCATTTACTGCTGCCTGTCTAGGACCAGGCTCTCTCTTTTCTGCACTAGGTACTTTACCTTTAGCTACCTCTCTTTTTACTTGAACTCCTTGAGCAGGGGGTGGTGTTTTACTTCGGCTTGGAGGCATTGTTTGTCCTGGGCTGTCTGGAAGGTCACTGGGACTTATAATACCACTTACCATTCCACTACAAGGCTCACTTTGAACTGAACTAGCAATTGAACGGCTTTCAAAACTATCCAGAGAACTTACAGAAGTACATCTGCTGAACATAAGTGGTGTTTCCTGCACATAATGCTCTGGCGGGCTTTTAGGAGTTTGTGCACCACTCTTTGAGGGAGATTTGGCACCTGAAGAAAATTCAACAGCTTTATGTCTAGAGGAATCAGAAGGAGACAAACTAGAAGTCTGAAGTCTACTAGATTTCGTTCTGATTTGTTGTGATGTTGATGTGACTTCACTTACTGCACCTTCTGTAGATAGAGCCCCACTGTTTTCCTTTAGTTCTGCTATCTGTAGTGTGTTATTAGCGTCTGTCACACGTGTAGATTGGTCACGTCCTATTTCATCTTCAGCTGATGACAAAGACGACAAAGAGCTACATCTTGAAAAACATATCGGGGTATCTTCCACACAGTAAGTTTGTATAGTTTCCTGATTAATAGAGGGAGTTTTACAGGAGGCAGTCTTTTGTGCATTACCACTTCTGCTCTGCGCAGAATTCGGGTGCAGCTGATTCTGTCTCTTTGAACCAGCTGAGGGGGCTGATGTGTTCCCACTGCTTGAGGAAATATGGTCAGTTTTAGTGCTCTGCACTGAAGAATTCTTTGAAAAAGTAAAAGATGGCTTCTGAGAAGAGGGAGGAACTTCCGTTGAGTATTTTAAACTATAATCAATAGGTTGATCGACATGATGTTCCTCTTCATTGTACTTTATGCTATAATTAGTTGGTCTGTCTTCCTCTTCATGTTGTTCCTCCTCAGAGTAACGTTCACTATAGTTGGTTGGCTTATCATCATCATAATCATCAACCTGGCACAAGGACTGGTTTACTTTCTGATTCATTCCAAGAGCTGAGCCTACTCTGTTCTGATCTGAACTACTGGATCCCCTTGATCTAAAGGAAGAAACACACTCTTGCTGTCCAAAAGGTGACTGATATTTCATATGTTTATCATCTCCACTTTCAGTGTACACAGGGTAGGTTGCATTTTGGCTCCTCGACTGTCTTTGTTCATTTTGTTTCATTTCATCATCTATTATATGCTTAGGCCTTGCCCATCTTTCATTCTGAGAGGGACTTTGCCTTCCAGAATTTAACTGTTCATCTGAGTATTTAAGACTATAATTAATAGGAGTGTCCAGCTCTCCATCATTGTCATCCATATGATTTGCACTGTGAATCTTATGTGCCAAGTCAGCTGGATACTGACCATAACTACAAAATTTACTTTCATCATCTTCGGAGTAAGATTCAATGGAAGGTTTCATTTGGCCTCTTTTACCATAGCCATCACTGCTGCTGACACTATTTAAACTATCATTTGAAGCTCTCTTGTATTCCATTTTTGCATAAGGCACAGGACATGACCTGTTTGAATTCTCAGATTTAGGAAAGTATGTATTTGAGTGAGTATGGGCAGTGGCTGATCTCCTCGGGGCATTTCTGTCTTCTGTCAAACAGTGCATGTCAGAAGTGGAACCAGAACTTCTGTCTTCTTGTGGAATATGCATGCTTGTTACTTCTTCCATAACTTTGGTGATCTGAGCTGCAGCAGTAGAAATCTGCACTCCTATTCTCTTAGAGGAGCTCCCACTATTCTCTGCAGCTGGATGATAGGTATTTAAACCTACTACTCGATCCCTATCAAGACTTCTGTCTTTCTCAGATCGAGAATTTTCTATGTTTCCTCTACTGGAAGAGGAGGAGCCAGGCAATACTGTAGTATTTAAATATGGTGAAAGTACAGTCATATTACCAGCATTAAAACTCTCTGATCTGCATATACCATCATCATGCCGACTGGAGTCCAAGACATACTCACTGTACATATTTTGCTTATGTCTCTGCTTATTACGGTGAGATGCTTTTGGGCTTAAATTATCAATGTTGTCAAAAGTCTCTGATAAATGCTGAGCATCTAATTCTGCTTCCAATGCCTTTTGTTTTCTGACATGAAGAGATGGTAAGCTTGATCCTGGAGACATAATGTTGGCATCCTTGTATTTTGCTGGCCTGTTTGCCATGAGGTTTCTTAGAGCTGCAGCACTACCCATGGCTATCATTTTGTGTTTTGAGTGAATGAGATTTTTCAGCATGCTGACAGCTCCCATGTCCCACAGCGCTTCCTGATCCTTCGCATTTCGTGCAGAAAGATTCCACAGGGTCCCACATGCATTACTGACTATTGTCAAACTGTGTGACTTCAAGTGTTGTAATAAGGTTTGTAAGCAGCTGTTCTCTCGCAAGATTTGCCTAGTGTCGAGTAATTGAAAACAAACATCAGTAAGTGACATTTCAGAAGGATAACAGACAAAAGCAAAACAAAAACCTATTATGCTAGAGGGAAGTTTTGCCCTTAGAAAGGATAATAATGAATTCTTCAGTGCAAATTTATCTCATATTTCCTCTAGCTTTCATCAGAATGCTAATCAAATCCTATTACAAATATGAAGTTAGCTGTTAGTTCATCATTACAAGCAGCAGGTATTAATCTGTTGGCATACTCCTGTTATGTAAGTGAAACACTTGCCTTATCAAATGCATTAAAAATTAATTGTACTTAATTTCTATACATGCATTCATATTAAGACTCAGTCCTATAAACTGTCTACTAAATATACACGTGGATCTGCTGACGATTTTTCAGAAAAAAGTATACCCACCTATGGTCCTCATTAGTAGCAATTAAGCTCGAAACATTTCTTAATATTCCTCCTCCACTTTCTATAATGGCTAAAGTGTTTGTTTGGCTCCGGTATGTCAGTGTGCCGACTAGAAATGCAAGAGCACCATCAACAGCACATATATCAGCTTTGTTCTCAGTACAGTGTGCTGACAAATTCCATAAGGCACTCAGAACACTTTTTAGGGTGGATTCCTAGGAAAATAACAAAATGATATAATTAGAGAAGTTTTCAGCTATTGATCACAAGCTCTCAAAAACATGTAAGTTAGCTTCAGGGAGTTATGTATGTTCCAATTTCTGCCTTCTGGGCTGTTAAGCTAGATGCAGGCAGCAGTGCACATGTAAATACTTTTGTTTGCTTCTCTCCTTCCTTCAGCTATGGATTTGGTATTGCTTGGCCCAAAGTTTTCAGAAATATGGGCCACAATACTTGTTAGCTGCCACAATGGTAGAAATGGCTTGAAGACTAACTGGGAGGGGAATCTGGGATGGAGTATAATCCTGTCTGGATACCAAAAATATATCTAGAAAATTACAGAAATGGTAGTTATTTATTCATTAACTCAAAAGAGGTTTTTCTACACTGCAAAATTATAAAAAAGGCTATTACAACAGCACAGCTCATGAAACTGAAGAGCAAAAGCTGTCAACTCTCATAAATACAATTACAGAAATACTAGTAGGTTTGAGATGTCATTGCTACATTGTAGTCTGTTGCCATGTTAACTCAAAGCAACTCCCTTCTTCAAAGCAAGTTACCTACAACATCTCAAATATCTAACTAACTGCTTTCAACAAAAAGGAAAATAATATTTGTGTTTTGTGTTAGAAATGTAATCTCTTCAAAATTTATCTCAGTCATTTATACAGGATACCTTCTTAACTTCTAAAGCACATTCCATCAATGCTTTCACACTTCCAACTTCTCTTAGAGTCTTTTTACTGTTAACATCCGCTCGCCAGGACAAGTTCCTTAACACACTTGCAATGACCTGCAGAACGTGAAAGAAAAATAATGTATCTCAATACAGCTACTTCTTTAGCAGGTTATCAGATTTTCCTCACGGATTTCTAAAATGCTATGGATTAATTAACAGTGGTTACGTTAAACCGCTGAACTAGCCCTTTGCTAAAATCTGCATTTTGTTGTGTTGCTTGCTAGACTGTCCTAACATTCCAATATGAAGTTTAATCAAAGATACTGGCTTTTGTGTGTGGGTGCCTAAACCAAAGATTTGAAATCAGATTCACTGCTTTCCAGACTAGTTGAAAAATTGGTCAAAAAATTCAGATTTGTGCTCCACTCTGACGTCTGCTAAGTATTTTTGCAAGAATAAAGTTGTACTTCATAATTTGTGGAGTGAGTACAGGTACAAACTTTGCATCAAAGTTGAAGCAGTCAAAATAACACAGGAACAATAATTACAAAAAAAAAAAAAAATCAGGCTAGTATGAATGAAGCATATTTCAAAGACAGAGCCTAACAAAAGAAAGAGAATGCTTTCTATGGACAGCACACTAGAAACTTAATGAAGACGATAGAATTCAAGTATAAAAATAACTTGTGGCGAGGTGAAATGAGTAGAAGGAAGGTAAGTATGAGGAAAGGAGAGCAGAAATATAACATTTTAATATAATGTAATGAAATTAATGGGATGCAAAGTGATGGAAACATCCAAGACAAATAAATATTTCATCTGAAAAGGACATTACCTGCTGTAAATCTTCACTTTCAGATTTTAGTTGGGCTACAAGAGCTCTCATGCAGCCCTTCATAGAACATAACGTAGCCTGTTAGGAATTAGAAGAAACAAGAAAGTGAATAGTATTATATGACAGGCTAGGTGGCTTCCTTCTGCACAATGTTTTGATATTATAAGCTAGTAACATCTAAGGTTCAATAAAAGCTTAGTAATATATGTTGCCAACAATAAATAATTGGTTTAGAACTACTAAAAAGTGTAACTATCTTTCCTATTCTGGACAATACAAAAGTGGTTTTCTATTTTTTACAACAGGTCTAGGACTTGATCTGGACATTTACTACCTCAGGTTTCTTTACAATGCACCAGATAAAATTCACCTGTAAGCTGGCAATGTGTTGTTACCTACTATGCATTGAGTCCCATGATCATGTTTTTTTTCTTTCAAATAAACATAGTATTAAAAAAATGAATGTTTAAAAATTAGGGAATCTGTTTTCTCTTATAATTATTTGAAGTAGTGGCTATTAGGAGCCTGATATGCTCCAAATATTTAAAAGCAAGCTTCAGTGTGAAGAGGTTAAAAAGTGATTTAATTTAATATGAGAATCAATACTATATTTGCACGATACAACATTCAGTTTGTGGTGCTGTCTGTCAGGACAGGATGGAATGACTGAGGTATTTTGAACTTCTGTGTTGAGCTCAATTTCAATATCCTATCCTGGAGATTTTAATCACCTGTGTTGAGAACTACAATTCAAACATAGCTATGAACTGAAATTACTGTATGTTTAAAATCCTACTCTTACCTTGTTTGCCACATCTCCAAAAGTCAAATTTGTCAGAGCCATTCCAGCATATCTCCTTAAGGTAACACTATAATGATCATTTGTAAGTCCATACATTTCACAATCCACTTGCAACAGTTCAGCAATGGCCTGCAAACCTCCTTTAAAAACAAACAAATAAGAAAATAAATAGTATCTGTACTCCAATATATTGAGTACAGTACATATATTACAAAAAGCAAATTGCATTTATATGTATGGAACAAATCTCAAACATCTGAAAACCAGAAGGCTCAGAAAGCTAAATAAATTGTTAAATACTGACTCTGGATCTTGAATCTTGTGCTTATTAGCAGCTGAAAGGTATGACAGCATGACACTGAGACTTCAGAGGAAGGCGGGAACAGGAGGAATTATGAGGAAGTAAGAAGCATACTCATTTTTTTAATTCCACCCAGCCAAAATAATGTCTGACTGATGACCTTGCAGCAATTACATCAAAGGCTATTCAGTAAATCTGAAAAGTCCTGATTTAATTATTGTCACTGAATGTTATTTTCTGAGAAAAATACATAGAATATTCTCATTGATAACGAAAAGCGGCAAGTTAAGGAAAATTGCATGCACAGAATTTACTGAGCATGGACGAAAAAATTCAAGCTGTTAAACAGGAACAAACTAATGACCAAAAAAAATCCCCTAAACCAAAACACCACCAAAAACCTCCCACCCTAGAAAGCAGTCTCCATTCTAAGTCAAATACTTTAAAAATTGCAAATATTACCATAATAATACTCCTCTTTCAAAAGTCACAATTCATGCCAGAAAAAAAAAAGAGTAAGTAACTAACACAGTAGTTTATCCACTGGGAAATGGTCTGGTTAATTTAAACTGCATTCATCACTTACAGGGCAATAACTGACGCAAATGAACTGATGATCTGTTTAAAGCAGTAGTAACAAAAGCCATATATCCAGTGAGGTACACAAGGAGTGTCAGCATTTCCAGCAAACTTCTCAAAGGAAGTCACAGAAATAAATTCGGTCTTACCAAGCTCATTCATCGCATGCCTGTGTTCTTCATCAAATGAAAGTTTCATCAAAACACACACTGCGGGACAGATCTGATGATCCACTGGAGCAGGCACTGATCCAGAAACAGGTAACAATTAGTACTTTCTAAGTGATTTTGTCTAGATTTTAAGTTTTCCAAAGTGATTCTAATCTTAAGATAAATCAACTGCCATTTTGTTCGATGTTTGTATCTTCCCAATAATCCATGAACAGACAATTAGTTAAGAATGTTACTAACAAATGTGTATACTAGAAATATATTTGATGTTTAAAAAGAAATTAGGGAGAATCCTGAATGTATGTATTAAGTAAGAAATAGGTCTCCCAGTAAAAAAAAAAAACAAACAAACTTACTACTTTTAAAAATTAATAATCTTAGTCAAACAAATCAATAAGGTTGAACACTCTGGTGGCATTAATATGCCAGCTAATGTGACGCTGTTTCTTTGGTCGTTATGTCCTTACGAATGATTAATGAAACCCCTCGTTTCATAACAAGAAGTTTTTAAGTTCATAATTTCGTGAGCTAGATTCTGGCTAATGCAAAAATCGTATTGGTATTTGTTCAGAGCCCAACTCCTGCTAAATGGTTCTTACGGTAAATTCCAGCACCCATGATGCAGCCCACGGATTTCAGCAGTGCTTCTGTCAGACACCTATGGCTTGTATTTACAAAATACCCTCAATTCAGAAAAGCAGCTAAACAATCCAGAAGGTTAAATCTTTTTTCTATCTGTTCCCTGAAAAAACTCCTATTCACTTTATGTTGTCACTTCTCTTGTATTTTAATACTGAAATATTTCTTACATACAACATTATAAACAACAGTTCATATTATATTGAATAGATTGAGATTATTTAATTTGTTCTCTCTGTCCTTCTCCTAAGTGAAATGTGCTATCTCCTGAACATATCTGCATGAAAAGTGATCTGGGATTATTTATTTAGATATGTTTCATTATCCATTAAAATGTAAAACACTCAATATTAATTTACAGATTATAAATATAAAATACTACAATTATTACCTGGAAAGCACACCAAAGTCTATGATTTAAATAACAAATTCAGAAATAGGGTATCATATCTGTAATAGAGACTATTTCCTAACACTAGCTCAACTTAAAAAAAAGGATATACATATACACATATTTAAGAAAACTCACATACATTCAGTAAGAAGTCAGATTAAAGTTGCACTTTCTGTAAATTCTTTGTTTTCAAACATTTTTATACAGCTTGCAGAACCTACTTGGGTTTTTGTCTTGGTCCATGCCTTGTTCATGCGCTTCCTGCCATTCCCAACATGTTTCACAGTAAGCACGGATCTGCTCCAAAAGATGGAGCACGCGGATTTCCCGTCTGCCTCGCTTATCATCAGGCTGTGAGTGAATGATGTTATGCAGTGCTGCGCTGGCTCTGGCACGGGCCTCTTTACTACCACGAGAGTTTCCTAACAAGACAGAGTCTTTATCGTTGCCATGTAAAAGCTGGATGAGGAGAGGAAGACATCCAGACTGACGCATGGCTATGCAGCTGTCTTGGGAGCTAGACATTGCTAGCAATGTTCTTGACATGTCATCTTTATCATGAGTACCAAGCATTGATAATAATGAATACACCATTTCCACCTGCAGGTCAAATGATTTTAAAAATACAGTTACATAAAAAAATACACAAAAATTAAACTAAAAGGAAATTTGAATGGTACACATGAGCAAAACCCCCTTATTTAATGGTGCAAAAAAACCCCTATGCTATTTAGAAATAATTAAGTACTATTACTTTTTCAGCATTCATGATCTTAATAAATTTCACTTAGTAGTTAAACGGCTAGAAGTAGCTATATGTACCTGTATTAATCTACAAGAGCAATGGCAAGGACTTCTAAATTCCCATTGTACAAAAAGATGAAATAAACATATTAGTGAAAGTGTTTGAGAAATCTAAAATATATTTAAAATTAATTCTGTCTCAAAAAATATGCTCTGTATGAATCACACTTTCACATAAGATGCTCTTCATTGAAAAACTGTTACGTGACATTAAACACAACCATTCTAGACAAGGGATAAGAACGATTACATGAATTTTCAATTTACATTGTGCTAAAAAAATCTTACATCTATGTATTTTAAAGTTTTCCTTTAAAACTATTTCAGATTAAGTAATAATTTTTTGTTACGATAACCGACTTGCATAGGGACCAGATTATTTATAGCAAAAGCAAAACTGAAGAGATAAATTAATACTTTTTCAAGTTTACAGGGATAAAATCAGTACAGCAAAGAAATGCTCATTTAATATATAAAAAATACTGAGCATTTGACAAATTAAATCAAGCCATGAAAACCCAGCATTACACATTTAACTTAGAGTAACCAAATTTCTCACTAAAAATAGCAATTTTGAGGGATCCCCTTGGCTGTCATGTAATACAGTAGTGAATGCACCATTTGGTTTGTCTTTCCCATTCTGTTTTCTTCAATTGTTACTTTAGATCAAGAAATACATTTGGTTCTTCTAGTGAACATTTAGTAGAGTAACAGGATGTAGAGGATGATTTTAGGTACTATCTAGAAACTCTGAACTCCTGAAGCCATGATAAACAGGAACATTCAAAATCAAAGCACAACATAAAGAACCTATCAAAGGGAATTGTAAAGCAGCAGCATGTGTGTTTCTTTGTTTCAATTAAGGAAGAAATGAGACTTTGGACTGTTAGACAAGTTTTCTACTAATTCCGAGATATTTGCACTGGTTACCAGACCAATTAATGATTTTACTTGCTTGCTTCACAGACAATTCTAATGTGCCTGAAGATGAGTACAAATATAAAGTTAAAAAAAAACTGGATAGCAGTGGGTAGATTAAGCAGCAAGTCTGCTAACATGTATTTCTCTAAATACTATACGATCGCTGAAGCAACAGAAATCTTAGAATCTGTGAAACTGTATGATCACATGCAAAATCCACTGAAATAATCTTGGAAGCAATTTCAAGACAGCCTAGCATTCTGGTTTGGAGATCCTGCCTTCTTGGTCTGGAAAAATCAAATACAGTATTAAAACAAACCACTTGTATTTTTAAAGGAGAATGACTGTAAACTGCTTTATGCATGCTGCTTGACAGATAGTTCAAGTGGTGGCTTTAATCTAGTGTTATTTTGATTCGGAAGGTAAAGCTTTTGTCAGAGCATAAAGCCGAGGAAGCCACCAAAATCCAGTCTCCAGGTTGTGGCAAATACAACACAAGAAAAACTAAGAACACATTTGTCTCTCTGTCTCTCTCTGTATAAACACACTGCCCACAGACACATCTCTGGCTGCATCTGTAAACACATTCCTTTCTTCTCATGCATTAATGTTAGGGTTTTCCTACCACACAGCACACTCAGTTGAACCTATTTCTTTGCCTGTCTCCTTCCACACTCAGTCCCTTTCCCTGCCTTCCTGTTGTTTGCAGTTTTAATGAATTCTACAATTTGCAATGAAAACTTGCAGACAGACAGACTAGCTGATGTCACTCCCATTTGGTACATTCATACAGTGCAGGACCAGCATGACAACACTATAATGCTGTTTTAAGGCCCGAAGTAATTAATACTACGTCAAGCTAATAGGCACTGCTTCCCAGAAGACTCTGCTCAGCAGTATCTATACTGCTGCTGATTCCAGAGGCAATATAAACTCCAGTGGTTCATTAACTCAATTTTGTGTTACAGATTTGCCATTTTCTTCCTCCCTCATGCTGCACAAATACTTTGAGCACAGTTTTTTTGTGAGCAGACATTTATCACTGTGAAAAGTTTACTTTTTTTTTTGTTTTATTTTTTTGTTTAATTTCTTAGCCATTGCACCTGTTTTGTGGACTTGCACTCTGGAAAGGTATTTGAAGAATTGCTCTTAAAGGGGTTAGTTTTCATCACAGATCACAAACCAACATCACAAGCTTTTCAGATACTCTAGTAATTCCCAGCAATCATTTTTTCCTTACGGTGACAACTCTTAACTGATCATCAGCAAGTGAAAAAAAAAGATTTCTGTGCATATATTTTAAACATTGAAAAAATATTCTAAAATCTTAACTCCATAAAATTGCTACGTGTGGACAGATCATTCAGCTAATATTAGTAATACTGGCAGAAACAATAAGGTTATTGTATTAGTAAAAATGTAGCATTAGCGACCTGTGGTTTGTAATCTTCGGTTACCTTGGTACCCAGATGACTTGTCAGTCTGCGAGGAACAGAATAGTTACTACTAGAGCTCATAACACTGGCTGTCTCCTGATCCATTCGAGCAGCAGAACCCTACAAATGTAAACAACAACCCAGTACAAAACAAAGTCTGAGCGAAAAAAACAACTATTGCCTAATTCAGTTTCAGCACTGGATCATGAAATCATATTGATAGTAATGAATTAACTTGTTAAGTTAGGTCGTCTTTACCCTGACACAACTTAGAGGTCACTGTTAAACTGTGTTTCGTTAACCACTTTTCCTGAAATTAAGTCTAAATAGAGTTGTATTTTCAATGGAATTACTTTATAATGACTATTTGCGCCAAGAAGGAAGATAAGCGGTCTTGGCAACAAACAGAACTATAATTTTTACAGAGAAAAAAACCAGCCTCAACTTTTATGTCATATTATGTAGCACATAGGAATAAGTCTGTACTTCTCCAGAACACATCCAGGTATGCAAGAACTGACAAGTATAATGACACTCATCTGGACAAGGAGTGACCCTACTTGATTTTGTCCTTTTCAAAAGCAAATTATGAGTGGATGAATATTTCATTTTTTAATGGAAAGCTATACAATAATGCTGACACTGTTTGCTGTAATTATTCTAGAGATTATTGTAAATAGTGTGCTCCTACCTGTAGTAGCAAGACCCAGTTATTAGCACCTTTGTCCTCTTTTAATCCATTTTGTGTTTACATTTTTCCTTTTTTCACCATCTTTTATACACTCACTCTCTTCTTTTTTCCTTTGCTGTTGCTTTCTTTGTTTTTCTCTGCTTCCTATCTGTGAAGTTTCCCTTACTATGTCCCTCCCTTCCCACTCGCTTTGGGGAACTTAAAAATACATTTGAAGAGCAAAACACTTTTAGTAGCAGAACACCGTTTTATTGAGGTAGTCACCAGTCTTTTGCTGATCCTCTACAAAAGCTAAAATCTGTAAATGAAATTATTAGCTTAATTTGCAAAACAACATTTTCAACCTATGTGGGTCAACGAACTTTTTTTTCAATAAAAATATATAACACACTGAAGAAAACTGTATGAAAGACACTTTGAAATAATCAGAATCATAGAATAGTTTGGGTTGGAAAGGACTTTTAAAAGTCATCTAGTCCAAGTCTCCTACAAGGAGCAGGGACATCTCCAACCACATCAGGTTGCTCAGAGCCCCATCCAACCTGGCCTTGAATGTTGCCAGGGATGAGGCATCCACCACCTCTCTAGGCAACACGTTACAGTCCAGTCTGAATCTACCTCCCTCTATTTTAAAACCATTACTCCTCGTCCTACTGCAACGGGCCCTACTGAAGAGTTTCTCGTCATCTTTCCTGTAGGCCCTCTTTAGGTACTGGAAGGTTGCTAATTTCTATGTTTTTTCTAGGTGCACCATAAGGAAAGAAGAATATTCCTCTCTTAGTATTTGCTGTTCATACAGTTCAACATCTTAAATTTGAAGTTGAAAGTGACTATTTGTAAAAGGCAGGAATAAATTTATGTAGTGTCTGTCTAGACAGAAGAAAATTCTGGTTATAATTGAATATTTAAACACACATTATTACCCTCTTCTCCCATCTGAATCCAGAACATTTCATGCATGTTCCAGAATACCTATTATGCCAAGAGAATTATTTAAATTAATACAATTTATTCTAATGTGTATTTCCTATTTAAACAAGACTTTATTTTCTCTGTTGAGTATAGGAAAAATTCAAAATCTTAAAGATTGGAATGAAAATTATATTGGCTTTCCTCAATTATTCACTTAAATAACCTGCAGTGCTAGGAATAGGGAATGAATTCCCGGATTTTTTCACTAAGTACATTCAGAGGATTCCAGGTTCAAGATAATGTACACGCCAGAATTTTCCATTATTAAGTTCAGTATGATCGTTTTGTCCAAGAAGGTAAAAAAAGGCTTAAGTCTGGAGTACCTGTTGAAATTCATCATGGTGTAGACAGAAACAGCATAATTTTCCCAGCATTTTCCCAAAACTGTATCAACGTTGCTCTAGATAACTATCTCATTCAGAGCCTTCCTATTTACTCTGTCCTTTAGGTAACTTTCCCTATTCTGTGGCACATTTTCTTAACAAAATAGACAATCTCACTGAGTAACTTCATAAAGCTTGCAAAACAAAGGTATGAAAAAGATTTTTCTTCAGCAGCAGGATAGGGAGTGTAATGGAAAACAAAAGACAGCTGAAAGATGATGCAGAAAGAGACTGAAAAATCCTGGATTCAATTGGCAGTGTATAAACTAATAGTTTCTATGATTACAAAACCAATTAGAACCAAATTATTTGGTTAAAACTTTTTTTTTTTTTTGCACTCAACTGAATAGTGATTGCTCAAAGTATATTGAGCTGGTTTATCAGAAATAAATGTTATGCCCAATCCATTAAACCTTCTCTGTCTGGACTTGCACTGAAAGTAAATAATCCCCGGATGTCTCTTTTTAACATAGATTCTTTTTAACTCTGGATTTATCTACATCCAGGAAGAAGGAAAATGCATGTGTTATACATTTTTTATGAGGCAAAGTTCAAAATTGCACAAATCCTCAACGTAAGACCTCAAACGAAGTATGAATGAATCCTCACTTGCATAGGTCTGCCAAGTCATCACAATCCCTTTTTCCTTCCTTCTCTATAAAATATCTGTTGTCCAGAATAACTCCTGATTCGTACACTGAGGATGGATGGTAAAGCCACAATGCATCAATTATTTAAATACATTATGCTTTCAGCCCCAAAGCAGCATCAAAGTATATTCTTCCCAAACAATAAAGCCGTCATAAGAATTAGAGTCAGAGCCTCAAGCAGTTGCTCAGATATGGCTGACAGAACTTAATTCCAAAAGGTGATCAAATACATTTCAAAGGCAAAATTACAGGCTATGCTTAATGTTTAATCAAGTGAAATATTCTAGCCAAACCACAATTGTTTCTGATTAATCTTAATGTACAAGACACTTTCAGAAGGACTGAAATAATACTACTTCCCTGGAGTAGCAGAAATATTTTTCATATTAGTTCAACTACAACATTTTTATTGTGAAGTTTTAAGAACTCAAATTACTAGTAGAAATGTCTCAGCTCCAGTTGAAATAATAAAGGGAATTATCATTAGCACATGGTAAATAAATCAAAGTATTTTTTAGCCAAACAGAGAAGTCATAAATTTTGATAAGTATTTGTTTTAAAAGACAAGTAAAGAATTTAATCTATCCCTCAAAATACTCCATTGATGTATTTCACTAATAAAAGTAACAACAATGAAAGATTCTTTAGAAACATTTAAATAACCCTCCAGCCCACTTCCAGGAGATTACCTCATTGATAGTACTGTTTCAAAGCTTTCTTTTCCTGTATTAAGGAAACATCAAAGATAAATCTGCCATTTGGTTCTCCTCTTTTTAAAAATCACTGATATTTCAGTGGTAACTTCTAAAGTGAAAATCTGAACAATTTTTCATAATGAAATCATACTTCTAGCATTACAGTTCATGTACAACAAAATACAATTTCTGTAGTCATTCCTGTTATCTCCTTCATAGCATTAGGCTCATTAATAATTTAAACAAAAGAAAAATGCTCTCTGCATTATTGAATATTTATGCTTCATCTTATTAAAACATTTCCTTCCAATAAATACAAGAAATTTCTCACGTATAGATCAGAAGAAGAAAAACGTATATCTTTTTAAAACGAGCATGCATACAAACACCATAAGGTATATACCAATATATAAGCATGGTACATTTTGACTATTTAATTATACTGTCAACAAACAAAGTAAACAATTTACCTGACCAGTACTGCTAGTTGCCATGCTGATTTCTGCTGCTTCTTGACCTTCATTCTGTCTCTCTGTATCACAGGAATCTGCATCATGCTTGCTTTGAGGTGCTCTCTGTTAATATAAGAGTTTAAGAAATTACATACAGAAATGAAGTACACTTTTCCATTCAAAGCTCTGTAGACTGTGAATGCATCAATGCTGCATTCTCACAAAGCCACTGAACAGTACTTTGTTATTTCACAACCCTTGGCTCCAATAATTAACAGCTGAGACTGAGTGTCTTCGAAAAACTGCAAGATGAAAGTGAAGCATGTTCTCTGAGGATTATAGCCCTGCAAGACAAAGGATTTGCTGTGAGACACAGAAACACCATTTTCCACCAGCTGTGCTCACATCGCTATCAGAAATGTAACAGAATTGGAGCAAACAACTGTCTTCTCTGCACTGTCATGTGATTCATGCATTTACCGGAGACTACGCATAGCATAGTTCAATTAAGCTTTGCATTCAAAGACGAATAATTTCTGTGTGAACAGAAAGACATCTGTACTGTAAGAATCCTTCTAAATTTTAAGGACAAACAGTGCAGGAATAACCACTTTGATGCAAATAAAATTTATGTAAGCTGATACTGATCCACTGAATAAATTCAACTGATTTTCTATACAACCACATGACAATTAAACTGGTGTCACTGCCATTGACAGGCACAATGAGATTAACATGAAAATGAGGTGTTTAAATACCGTTTCTTAATAAAGCAAATAGAATAACCAAGCAGTGTGAAGTATCCAGCATTATCTACTAACGTGTTTAGAATGTTTCAGATTTTCAGAAAGACGTAGATAATCCTGTCCTTGGAAGTCACTTGAAGTCTGGAGTTGAGGTTCTCAGGTAAGGTTATCACCTCACCTCCAAAGCATGATTACTCTCATAATATTAGTTCTGATGCCAAATCTCATTTTTCAGACTCAGAGGCTACTGCCTTAACAGACAACGCTCTTGTATGTCTCTCTATTACTTTTTTAACTACACTTGGTATATTGAATTCAGTTTCTATGCAGTTCTGCAGCACTCTTGAGCAGTACAGCCAATATATACATATATATCTAATAATATATGTATTATAAATACATATGAATGATACATGAACAAATAAAATACATATATATATATATACACAGAGAGAGCTATGTACTATAGCATAGTCTGCATCATCTTGCTTTATGGAAATGTCTCTAACTTTTAGCAGAAACACACTTATCTTCAATGTACATACACTGAAACGTCTCTAGTTACCTGGTGTTAAAACTCATACGGTGCCACTGGCATACTAGCTCTATTTTCTTCATATACAGACATTAGAGTCTCAAACCCAGAAAATATTTAGCACTGGACAGACTTTTAGAAACCAGTAACTAAATAAATACGTGTGAAGCGATAATTTAGGGATAAACTTAAAGGTGAAATCTATACAGTTTAACTAAAGGAGTAAGATATGTCAAAGAACACAGAAGTAAATATTAGACAAAGTAGCAACATGATAAAATTGAAAACAATGATGGATAGCATTTTTCTTAACATTATGTGTTCAGTTGTGGCAAATGAGTAACCTACAAAGCAAAACTCATGAAATATTTTAGGAGACATAGTGTTACTATTCTTTCAAATCCGATTCATAATTTTAAAAGTAACCATCTCTGTCACTGTGTATGAAATGACATTGCTATCGATGTTCATACAATGACTAAAGAAATGTTTGTTCCCAGTGTAAGAGTGGGGACCCAGTCAGGACCAGGCCTTGCTGTACCATGAGCTGAATACAATATAACATATTATACACTGAATCCCTGTCTCACAGCCCTTTCAATCTTGAATAAAGTGTGATAAAGAGTTTGAAAAAATCTAGAACTAGGCCTCCAGTATAACTTTGCAGAAAATTTCCCAGTCTTTAGGTGACAGTAATTTTCAGCCCCATGAAAAAAGCAGTATTCATCATACCTAGAGGCGAAAAGCTGGGCTGTTCATTAGTCAGGCTCTGACCCACTACTGGGTCACCTGAGGGGGAATAATGCTACTCTTCCAAGAACTTTCCTGAATTTGGGGCAATTTTTTTTAGGGTAGTGATGACGGTGTATCTATTAAACAGTTTTGATGCATCTAGAGTACAAATATAGAGATATTTCATTCTCTGACAAGAAAAGTTTCTGCTTTTCTCGGCACTCTCTGTCCATCTCCTCCCATCCACATACATTCTGTTTGCTACATGCTCTTTATTAAAGACGTGGCTTCCTGGTCCACCCAAGCGCTCTCAAAAATACACCACTACAAAAAGCAGTCAGCGTTAACACTTGAATTAATTTGTAATTATACAGCAATTTTAAACAGTTACTAGCAGGGCTTATCTATCTTTAAATGCAGTATGCACTCACAACGTGCACAAAGATGCACACACATTATTGTCACGTAAGTCATTGGCTGGGCTTGCATGTCAGATCTGCAATTTCACAGCGAAGAGCTTTTACCACTTCTGCTACTGAAATAATCTGAAGGAAGAAGGTGTTCTCTTCATGCAGACTGGCCGAAAGGATTTAACAATAACGCAAGCAACAGATAGCAGGTATTTACTGAAAACTGATTCTTTATATAAATCTAAATAGATACTTACTATAGATGTATTCATATATAATATAAACACAACATATATTTATTATATATGCATATTATATGAATATAAAAGCAATAGGTATCCACACACATATGGATGATTAAAATATATTTTTTTAGATATAGCATTACTGTAAATAAATTAATATTCATCTGACAGACTGTGGATTAGTGGTTATAAACAGAGCATAACCACTGCAACTATGCCCCTCTTCATGTTACCTTTTAGCACTGAAAGTAGAATGTGTGGATGAATACATACAAACTACCAACCACATTAGTAAAGAACCAGAGCACGTGAACAGCAGCAGACTCTGTAACCTCTACGCGAGTTTGAGCAGCTAGGGAATGGCACGCAGGTCCCCTGGGTTAAACAGCACCATCTATTTTGAAGAATGATTTCTGAAGTGGCATAAGCTGGGTTTACTGTCTTCTGCCATTTCTGAATTCTGGCATCACACTACAAAATTCACTTTAACTGAGAATGTTTGTTTCCTTTTGCAGCAAAATGGTGCAAGACTGTACATGCCTATTACAGGAAGACAGAGCAGCTCCCTCCATCTTGTTCCCACTATTTTCTAAGTGCTTCTGAAGTCAATGATAACTATCATTTGTCAATTATTAATTTCCCTGTATTTACTAGTAGGAAAAAAAATATAAATCTCTAGGTATTTTACGACATTTACAAGCATAGTAACCCTTGATCATTTTTGCTAAGACAACAAATTACAAATAATGGTTACCTAATACTTCATCAGTGCAATTTGCCAAAGCGGTCCCTTGGGTATTTATTACGACAGAAGACTCTTCTATGCATAAACCACTGTTTTTTCCTCTATATTCAACTACCCTATTATTCTCTGTGTATTGAAAATTACAGATACACTATTATTTTCTAGATACCAGAAAATGTTTATTTTGCCATTACTTCATATTAAACACAACACACATAGAGGTATAAGTAAGAAGGGAAGACAAAAAAAAATGAGACAAAAAAACCCCAAAACATATGACTGAAACAATTTTGCTACAACTGAGTCAAAGAAAAAATAAATTCTTGTGAGTCAAATCCTTGAGGGAACTCCTGTCCATCACAGTTTAAAGAGCTTAAAGCTTGCTGAGCATAATCTCTGTACGGAATAAATCCTTTACATTTTATCTACAGCAACACTGCCCAATGGAAATACTTCACATATTTCAAACGATCAATA
Source organism: Chlamydotis macqueenii (assembly GCF_036417535.1). Taxonomy (NCBI): domain Eukaryota; kingdom Metazoa; phylum Chordata; class Aves; order Otidiformes; family Otididae; genus Chlamydotis; species Chlamydotis macqueenii. Next base: position 60,533,289 of record NC_141593.1, on the reverse strand, counting down.
TTAATGAAAGAAAGGCCTGTACCACTACAACAAATTGAAAACCTCATATTAAACACTTGCCAATAACTTCTTTTACATAACTTCAGATTTGTATCTGACAGCCAAAAGTTCTCTTTGGAAGGGTCAAAGTGTACACTGGACTTCAAACTTTACTAAGAAAATCTTGCAAAATTTCTATCAGAAGTCTCACTACATTTGCAAGTAAATTACTTACACTTTTTCTAATAGCATTTAGAACACTTAGTAATTTGCCAAACCTTAAAAATGTGCTAAAATGTGAGCCAAAATTTTCTCTGCTCATTTCCAAACACTATTTTAATGGTGCGGTATTATATTTGGTATTATTCTACAAGATATATTGCACTTGGATTCCACAATGATGAGCGTCACCACAGGGGCCAACTATATCAGTAGAAAAGCTATGGTATTTATAATTGTTGTAACTGTATCTTTATAAACTTAAGGAGCAAATTCAATTTGGGTATCACTGTATCAGGCCCAGGATAAAAATACAATAAATGCCTCGTTTATATTTTCCAGTTATATGGACTACGCAGTTTGACTGCTACTACCTTCCTCCTTGCTATCAGGCAATTTCAGAACTAGATCCAGCTGTTTTCCATAGCAGATGGCCATCCTTTGGAAATGATTAAAACACACTATAGAGTATTAATAAAGTGTTTAGTGACTGCCTCCTTCACCACCACCACTCATAACTGTCCTAAAACGTGTAACTAAACAGCCAGCCATGCAGACACTTTACAGATAAAACAAACCACAAAATTTTGACACATTAAAACTTCCACGTATTGAGCAGCCAAATAACTTGGTGAAAGGAGTGAATAACTAAGACAAAAACGTCTTTAATTCTGTAGTTGCATTTCAATGCCGTTTGAGTTCTTGAGCATAAGTGAGTTTAGAATAGAGTGCTTTTTTTTTTTACCAGAGTAAGAGATAAAGACTCTCAGGACAGGATCTGTATTACTAAATAGGGTCAAAGTGTCTGTTGAGAGGCTGGCCAACCAGGTTGGGAGTGCTTTAAACTAGAAACGACAGGGAACAAAGCAATTCCTCAACAAACAAGTAAAAGTTGAGGAAAAGGCAGGCAAGGCAAGGGCCCTGGTTGATGGGAACACAAGGGCAATCCACACAACTGAGGCAATGTGGAATCCCCTCGAGCACAGGCACGTAGGGAAGGATGTGCAGCAGAACAGCCTTGTGGGGAAAACTCTCAAGGCTGTTCTGGGGAATCGCTTGGGTGCCTCTCTGGCATGCCTGTACACTAATGCACACTGCACGGGGAACAAACAGGAGGAGCTAAGGTGTGTGCAGTCATCTGGCTACGACCTCACTGGGATCATGGAGATGCGGTGGGACAGCTCATACAACTGGAAGGCTGAGATCAAGGAATATAAACATTTTAGGGAGGACAGGCTAGGAAGGCAAAGAGAGGGAGTTGTCCTTTATGCAAGAGAGCAGCTGGAGTGCAGGGAGCTCTGCCTGGGGATCAGTGAGGAGTCAGTCAAGAACTTATGGGTAAAGATTAGCAGGCAGACCAACACGGGTGATGTTGTAGGAGAAATCTGCTAAAGAATTCCTGATCAAGAAAAAGAAACAGACTGAGACCTCTTCCCAACAACTGGAAGAAGCCTCACGTGTACAGGCCCCAGCCCTCATGGGGAACTTCAACCACCCTGGTATCTGCTGGAGGGGCAACAGCAGGATGAAACATTCTAGGAGATTTCTTGAGTGCTCTGATGACAATTCCCTGACATAGGCAATTAGAAAGTCAATAAGGAGAGATGCTCTGCTGGACTTGATACTTAGGAAAGAAGAAGAACTGGTGGGGGACATATAAGGCAGAAGCAGCCTTCGCTGCAGTGACGCTGAGATGGTGGCGTTCAGGATCCTAACAGGATGGAGAAGGGCAAAAACTAAGATCACCGCCCTGCACTGCAGGACAGTAGATTTCAACTTCTTCAGGCATCTGCTTGGAAGAACTTCACGGGATACAGCCCTGAGGAGAAGAGAGTCCATGAAAACTGGCTGATATTCAAGGATCACCTCCTCAAAGTCAAGAAAGGTCCATCCCAACAAGTAGGAAACAAAGCAAAGGGCAGTAGGAGGCTTGTACAGATGCACAAGAAGCTTCTAACTGAACTTAGCCATTAAAAGGAAAAGCACAAGGGGCAGAAGTGGAGTCAGGTGACACAGGAGTAAAGAGCTCCTGTTCAATCACACAGGGATGTGAGGGGCAACAAGAACCGACTTTTCAAGTAGATAAACAGCAAAAGGAAGACTAGGAACAATATGGGCCTTCTGCTGAAAGAGGAAGGGGATCTGGTGACACAGCACACAGAAGAGGTCAACGTACTCAATGGCTTATTTCCCTCAGTCTTTGCCAGTAAAACCACCCCTCAGGAATACAGGCCTCTGAGACCAGAACAAAAGTCGGGAGCAAGGAAGACTTATACTCAGCGGGGAAGACCAGGGAAAGTTAGGGAGAGCTTAAACAAACTGGACATACATAAGACCTAAGGGCCTTACAGGTTGCATCCATGAGTGCTGAAAGAGGGATGATGTCATTATGAGGCCACTCTTGACTTGTAACGGCAGCAGGGAGAGGTTCCTTAAGACTGGAGGAGAGCAAATGTCACTCCTGCCTTCAAGAATAGCAAGAAGAAAGACCCAGGGAACTACAGGCTGGTCAGCCTCACCTCAGTCACTGACAATTGGAAGGTGATGGAGGAAATCCTCCTGGAAAGCAGTCCCAAACACAAGACAGACAAGAGAGTGACTAGGAGCAGTCAGCAGGATTTTACAAGGGGGAAGTCATGCTTGAGCCTTCTACAATGAGGTGACTGGCTTGGTGGGTGAGGGAAAAACAGCCGCTGTAATTTACATGAACCTGAGGAAGCCTTCAGACACTGTCTCACATAACGTCATCATGCTAACGTCAACAAGCTAACAATGTACAGGTTAGATAAGGGCAGGTGATGTGGACTGAAAACAGGCGGAACAGCTGGACACCAGGGGGTTGTGACCAGTAGTACAAAGTACAGATGGAGGCAAGTCACTAGTGATGTACCCCAGGGGTCAATACCAGGACCAGCACTGTTCAACATCTTCATTAATGATCTGGATGCAGGGACACAGTGCACCCTCACCAAGTTTGAAGCTGACAGAAAACTGGGAGAAGCAGCTGATACACCAGATGGTTTGGGCACCTTTCAAAGGGATCTTCACAGGCTGGAGAAATGAGCTGATGGGAACCTCATGCAGTTCAACAAGGGCAAGTGCAAAGTCGTGCACCTGGGAGGAATAACCCCAGGCACCAGTATATGCTGGAGGCTGCCCAGCTGAAAAGCAGCTGGGCAGAAAAGGACCTGGGGGTCTTCGTGGACAGCAACTTGAACATCGGCCAGCAAAGGACCTTTGTGGCAAGAAGTCCAACAGTATCCTGAGCTGCATTAAGAAGTGTTTTGCCAGCAGGTCAAGGGAGGTGATTCCTCCTCTCTACTCAGTGCTGGTGAGGCTTCATCTGGAGAACTGTGTCTAGTTCCAGCCTTCCCAGTACAAGGAAGATACGGACTTACTGGAGCAAGTCCTGTGTAGGGCCACGAAGGTGCTTAAGGGACCGGACCATCTCTCATATGCAGAGGCTCAAAGAGCTCAGACTGTTCAGCCTGGAGAAAAGAAGGCTCAGGAAGGATCTCATCAGTGTGTATAAACACCTGGATTGGCTAACATGCCAGAAGACCAGACAACTTTAATTATACGCATTATGGTCTGCTTCACTTACAAAACCATATTTCCCCCTAAATAGAGGAATTACAAAACCATGATTTTTCAAAATGGAAAAATACACATCCCTTAATAATCCAACTGCTGCTCTGAGCTTTCTCAGTAGTTATTTTGGATGAAGACAAACCATAAAAAAAATTGAAGTCCAACATACAATTTATATAGAATTTACCAGTACAAGAAATGGAGTTGACCTCGTAAGTGAATTTCCACTGTGAGTGCAGTTTTTCTTAATAGCATTTACTACGATGGACTTTGTATGGACTTACAGGAAATATTATCTTGTACTTAATATAGAACCAAACACTAAAAATATGCCAGGCTTCTATAATGAAGTCTGACAGAGCTGTATTCACTTTTTTTAAAATCTTATCTCTCAAAAGATGAGCAAACCATGAAGGTGCTTATCAGAATTTCCTATTTAGAAAGGCATGTAAAATTGATTGTTATAATTATTTGTTAAAACCAAGACTCAGCCTTTATAATACATTGCACTTTCGCATTTTTACTGAAATTTCAAGTTAAACTTTTACCTGATACATCATTACTGACTAAAGTTCAATAGTAGCATGAAGACTAATTCAAGTATTTCACTGTCAATTCAGAGTATCAGAGAGAGCGGTAACAGCCTACATATATTGACTAGTTGTTTAACTGTGACATCACTAGCTGATCCTGCCTACCACATTATTCACATATTTTGGGTTTTTTTTTTTTCTTTGTTTGGGTTTTTTTAAGAAAAATATACATACCATAACGAAAAGAAGGCAAGTAATTGCTCACTAACCTCTGCTTCAGCTGCTTGTGATTGCAGAAGCTGTCGTATACGAAGAATGTCCTTCTCTATCTGTTGAATTCTCGCCACCCTCGCCTGAAATGAATGCATTTTCATGTTTGATTTTGTTCAAAAACTCCTTTTACTTACTGTACAGAATGACTATATGAAGTGTTCTGTGCAAACACAGCTGACTACAAAACAAAACTGCCTCATTCATGCGGTAATTCAAATGTTCTTCATAATAAAACACAGGCATGATTGCATACTTGCAAAACATAGTGAGTATTTGAGTTTTTAATAAAACTGATACTCATTTGGATATAATACGTTGTTACACAGTACCCATTCAAGTATAGAAAAATGCGCCAGTTAACTTGCACAATTTTCCTGTTTCTGAAACTGACATTTTGTGCAGATCTTCAGCAAATTATTTGACTTTCATCTCAAACGTCAGAATTCTACTTGACTTGCAGAGATTTAAGAGAGATTTATATTTGCAGAGTGGCCTGAAGGAACGAAATCCTGAATGAGTTCTTTTATATTCAGTTACTGTAATGATTTGTGAGTTTTGCTTATAGACAGATGTGGAATATTTTTCTGCTCCTACAAATCTTAAAGTATTTACACGCTAAGTATGAAGAAAACTACATATTGCTTCTTTGGTTTGTCTGGGATTTCACAGACACCTCTGAATCAGAGTCTTTTACAGCCATATTGCTACTCATCTCCTACTGCAACTATTCTGAGGTTAGTAAAGGAAATGTTAAAAATCCCAAATGTCACAGGATACATATACTCCATACAAGCTGTACTGTAAAGCACAGGGTGCATTATGATTCTCTGAAACAGTAAGTATATAAAGTTATATATCTCTGTATGAGCTTGATGATTTAATAAATTTATATTATTTGACTTTAAAAGTGGCCAGAAAATAATTAGCCCAATAGTATCAGGATACGAACAGAGCACCAAACCGATTAAATAGTATTCCTCTGTGTGATAGATAGCTTAATAAAATGGACATATAAAATCACAGAATGGTTTGGGCTGGAAGGGATCTTTAAAGGTCATCTAGTCCAACCCCTCCTGCAAGGAGCAGGGACATCTTCAACTACATCAGGCTGAAGAAATTAAATAGACATTAATTTATATTACATTGCTGAAAGAAAAATCCTGATTTTTTCACCTAATTAACACTTACAATGCTATACTAAAAAAGGAGAAGCTTTGTGCATCTAGGACACTGCAAGGACTGGCATTATAACAGAACTTATTTAACACCCTTATAATCTGAAAATGGAAATAAGATGAACTTTTAAAAGGTGCTAATGTCAAAAGATACACATGGACTAGAAACACAATGTTACCTCGAAATTTTAGGAAATATAGAAGAAAATACAATCACAAAATAGAAAGAATTCCTGAAACATGCATCATAAGCAGCTATGGGAAAAGCACTGTAAACATCAACATTTAGTAGAGATGCAAAGCTATGAACATTAAACGATACATTTTATTTGAATTTGTATAGCAAAGCACCAGAAAAAATGCCACTAAAAATTTGAAAGCTGCACACACAGAAGCTTCAGCAGAACATAAGGCAAACAGGTAATTTATGCCCCCTTTCCTCCTGGATCAATAAAGTCTTAAGTATTAGAAAGATGATAAAAATATATTTCTGGAAATAACTGTGCATTGGTAAAGTGATGCATGACTGACAGAATATGTTTCTCATTGTCTTTAAGAATGCCATGAATTTCCCCTAGATTGAATTTCTTTCTGCATAACCAGCATTTTTCTACATCAAGGGCATCAAGAGAATCTGAATATCTGTATATACACACCTAAACATGGGGAAGTATTTTTGTGCAGATGAAAACCAATCACACATTGCACAATTTGCTTAGTACCACTGACGGAGTCCACAAAAAGCGACAAGAGTTTGATCCACCCTTCCCAATTTTAGTACAGAGTGTTAAACATCAGACCATTCCTCTTACTGCTAATTCATTATTCGTATAACAGGGAAAATGAGGAGTTCAATTAACTGGGAGCATATTTTGTACCAAATGCTGTACAAGCAGAAAAAATAATCCATTTCTTGCCACAAAGGCGTACAGCCTAACGAAAAAAAAACAACACAAAGAGAGAGGTACACAATTGAATAAGAACCAGAATGGTTTTAACTTTAAAACCTACACAAGAAACATCACTATTTGTTCGTGGTATATTTCCATTCTGTTATGTTTATCCAGCACTTTTATTAAAATAAATTTAAAGTTGTAAGTTATTTGAATTTCACTGCTCCAGTAAGACATCAAACAGCAAAAATAATCCCCCATACTCACGGTGACAGAAAAATAGTCATTTTCTCAAAAGCAGAAATATGGAGTATTATTTTGTTTTAAATAGGAGATTTTTATTTTTTTTTTCCAAACAAAATGTACCTAATAGACAAAATTCTTAATGTGTTGGTCTATATTTACAAGCAAGACCACTGTAGGAATCTAACAGTGCTGAAATCTTCATCTGTGTGAGAGTCCAGGATCAAAATTTTCTTACATCTTTAGTAGTCTGCTGTTTTAGCAAACTTTTAGAATTTTGGGATAAATTTATATGAGAATGAGGATTTAGTGTGAGATTTTAAGTAATTCTAAATCTAAAAAAAAAATTAAAAAAAATTTAAAAATCCCTTTTGTTCTGGCATGAAGGAAAACTGAATTCTATGTGAACATGATTTCAGTTTTGGAATTGGAATTTTCGTATTTTACAGAACATAATGTTTGCTTCTCCTTATTACCAAGTAAATAGGGTACAACATTTGAACAGTCAATATAAAAGATGGATAAGCATCCTTTTTTGTTTTTTTTTTCAAGTAAGAATTACCATGCGAAGTTATAAACTTCAGGGTACAGTACAAGCTAGTGTAAATAATTAAGCATGTGAAAATAAATTGCTAACAGTCTTATAGAGCATCTTTCTGAATAACTTTTGGGCATGCTGTTGTATACAATCTTCATAAGAGATTACATAAACAGCAAGTTGCTGTGAGCTAACTTGCTTAAAAAAGATGAAGTTAAAGGAAAGAAAGCCCAATCACGACAGATGAAAGAGGGAGAATGCCATTATTTTAAGATCCATGAAAAACTGTGGCTAGTGCATCAATTACCTGGGCAACAGCATGTTACCAGCTCTCTCACAGAATAAATCTTTGGGACTTTTAATACAATGATGTCTGCAATGCCACCAGCCTTTTAAGAGTTGAACCATTCTCTTCCTTCAATCTACATTTTGCATTCTATTGTGTACCACAATCACTTAGAGTGGAAAGAAAATACAGAGCAGAAAGCTGAAAAAATAGCAAGTTTACTTTCCTCGCCAAATATGAGTGGTTCAGTTTGCACATTTAAATATCACAGTGAAATAATCCAGAATTTGCTTTTAGTATTTGTACACCAATGAACTTCTACACAGTTTTGGCACCTGTCCTTGGTAAAATGAAACCAAGGAGAACTACCAGTCAAATTCACAAGAAGCACATGCAGAAGTATCTACTTCCTATTTTATAACCTTTATATAATCACAAAAGACACAGTAATTTCTGTAAGTATGTAAATGTCACACATGTATAAAAGGAAGAAAACAGTTGTGACAAACCCATGGGTAAATATTAATTCAGAAAAAAAAAAATATTTCAGCATCATCTCGGTAGTATTTTTTCCCCCACAAAATTAGAAAGAGAAAAGCTACTTTAGAGACAACTTAATTACTTTCATAGTCATATAACTACAGTCAAATTGTTTCTCTAAAAAAATTCAATTATTTTCTGCGTAAATACATTTAGAATTTCACCAGCAGCCTACCCTACTATCCAGATCACTTCACCTTATGCTAGCTTAAGCTAGCATGTTAGCAGCAAGAGAACTCTCCCAGAAGTTCTAGTGTCAATGCTGTAACACTTTATTCTGCAACAGGGCCAACCAGACATCTGCAGACAATCCTGAGTCTGCTCCTTCTTCATTTGAGACTGGCTGACACAAGTTACACAGCTGAATTTGTGCAGGGCACCACCACCGCTGATAAACCACAACAGAAGAGCCATACGGCTCCCAGATCAGAGTCAGTTATTATCCAGGAAGATTAAACTTCGGTCTGTCTGAGTACATCTACATAGACAAATCCCCTAGACAGCCTTTATTTATATACCTGACAATTGCATGCTATCTGTTTTACTAAATACTTAAAACCATATGAATTTTCTAAAAAGTCGCAATTTAAAGATACAACTACCAATAATTCAATAAAAATCCATGAATTTTTTTTCCATTCTTTCTAAGAAAAAAAGATAAACTATACCTGCGCTCGCTTCTCCATGTCCTGACAAGTACCTAGTTGTTCTTCCATTGCAGCTCTGATTTGCCTTGCTTCATACTCCAGCTGCCTTCTAGTCATATCAGTTTGCAAGGAGAACTGAAATTGAAGTACAAAGAAGGCATTTCAATAAATAATATTCATGTAAACTATGTATTTCACGGAACAAAAGCAGAACAACTACTTTTCCACACCAAACTTCATTAACAAACAAAACATAACAACAGAACCTTAAAATATGACTGCACTATTAAAAAGAAGAACACATAATGTTGTTCAACCAACCAACTACCTGCAAATTTTACCAAATGACTAAATATAATAAATAAACGTTGAGACAGTATCATTCATTACAGGCCTAGAACATCTGGCTACTAACATATGTCAGAATACCAACAAAATTTTTGCCATCTGAACCAGTATTTTGAAAAATATTCAGAAGTATCAAACTACTGCATGTAATGATGGTATTCATACTACTGCTACCTACACTGTTTTTAACTATCTGATGAAAAAAGCACAAGCGTTCAATTCATGAGCAACAACACAGCTTAACGGAAGACATTCCAGCTGATATATTTTTCAAGGCATGAGCAAAGCACTTCACGGGTTTTGGACAATTACTTGGTTTGCAAATAAATCAATCTCCAAGAGCAGTTCTCCCAGAATACTTCACCAAGGTCAATTCAGAAAGTCAAAAAGAGACAATAATCTACAAATACGTAAAACACTACTAAAAAAGAATGAGATTTCTCATTCTATTGTGGCTGGAGTAAATAATGGATATAAATGATCACAAAAGAGATTTAGCGTAGATGTTGAGTAAGACATTCTAATAATAATAAGAGCTAAGTTAATTGATTACCTATGAAACTGGGGAGACAATCTTAAAACCTACAATCGAGTGACACAGATACAGCTGACACTGCCTTTGGGAATAGGCTGCACTTCCTTAAGAGCCTTTTCAGGCCTTCTCCCCTTGCTTCTGGTGTTCTTATAAGCTCAGTCATGACTCAGTGTTAGATTTGCTGAAGCCCAGCTGCTTGACCCCAAGTCATGGAAGTATTCCCATTGTCTATTTCCATTTCCAGGAAGCTGACTGATTCCCGACCAAGTATGACTCTATAAAGTTGCTCAACCAGGTCTTCCCAACACTGTATATGTGAAGAAATGCACTGCAAATCTATCTAAGCTGCTGAGGTCTGACAACAGGAAAACCTGTATTATCTGGTGTATCAGACACCTTAATTATCCCAGATAATGGTAACTTGACTACAAATAGTTTGAAGATGCAAGGTAAAAATGTGGAGCAACAATACCTGCACAGGCTATAGCACAAATTTTACTTGCTGTTATGAATTGAGACCTCCTGTGCAAACAGTCTCTTAGGCTAATATTGCTCTCAAAACTAAAAGAAGCCACTAAATAACAGAATGGATAGAGAAAAGACCTTTGGAGGATAGAGTTAAAGTGGCAGCATACTGACATGTAATTCGTCATGATCATTTTTCAGTGCTTCTCTCTTATCACTGACATTTATACAGATATGATACACACAAATTTTAATGTGTAAAATTATATATGAAAAAATGCATTATTTAGGCTTTTGTAAACAAAACCACAACAGTTAGCTTTACATAGTTTTAAAATAAAATTATAGTAGAGAATGTCACCAAATTCATAAAATATACACAGCATCTAAGCAGAGATCATAGCACTAGATACATGACCAAGCATACTGAAGGTACTTACGTTTTCAGTAAGGGGGAGACTATCAATCCTTTTAGTCAGGTTCTGAAGCTGGGCATAATACCAGTCCTTTTCCTTCTCTTCCTTCTCAAGCTCCGCAAGCAAAAGAGATCTATTAAAAACAGGAGCGTGAAATGTCTCACTATTAAGACCTCATTACCATTTGTAGGTACAGAAATAGGCACCGAAACCCACAAGATTTGAAGAGGGCACGAAGAAGACATTTGGGAAGGTGGGTGCAATTCCCTGGCACCAGTTGAACAACCTATCCCCTTAAAGCAAGTCACTAACTTCTTGTATATCAGGTCCACATCCATAAAAGAGGAAAATACCTAAATTTCTCTACAAAACCACTTTGAAATCTAGAACTAAGAGGCATTTTATGAAAGAAAAAACACTTATTAGTTGTGTGCTAACTTGTATCCTGCTTCTTTTAGACCATATAGGTTGTACAATGCATAAAGCTACATTTAAGAAAAGGCCTAGATGTTACAGAAGCATATACATCCCTGAATCACATTACTGAATTAAATTATACTATCCAGCTTTCCAGTGTCTCTTTACTAACTATGTCACCCATATTAAAACTATGGGTAAAGCACACAAAATCAAGCTATTTCTATGACTACAAAAATACTTTAGAAGAGTATTTTCCATCAAATAGTACAGACAGGATACATTTGCAGCCGTTTAAAACATTTTAAATGGGTATCATAAGCATACTGCATACCTGGGTACTATATGAGAAAGATGAGAAGATTAATATAAGAAAAAAATCTATTAAAAATCTTACATACTATTTTATCAGTCCTTCATGAACTACATTTATATAGTTGAAATTTTATCAATAGTTATACAGCCTTCACTGTTACAACACTTTTCAAAACAGGTATTAAAATTTTCAAGCAAAATCTGGCTAGTAGGAGTATACAGAAAAGTCACTCTTGTTTTTTTGAGAGGTTTTTTTTTAAAATATTTTTTTGTTTTCTTTTGTTTTGTTTAAACACAAATTCATTAGTTTCTTACAAATGCTCTCTGTGAGCACTTCTGATATTTAAAAATTGCTCATTAATGTTAATGGAAATGCTAAAATCAACACTTAGCCAGAGGACAGAAAGCTGCATACAAGTTTGCCCAGTATTATTTCCCATCCCTTAACTTTGCATCCCTCTCTCTAAACTCAGGTTGTGGTCTTCTAAGAAGGAGCCATATGAACCTTTACAAAGCACGCAAACACATTATGCATAATTACTGTAAATCGTTAAGGAACAAAAACATAGCATACAACAAAAACACAAATTTCCCCTGATTACTTTGACAATACACCTCAGTTATGATTTGAGATTAAGACAAACTCCCACGTGCAGAACTTCATGTAGAAGAAATATTTTAAAAATACATATTTTAAAGGATCTGTTTGATTTAGTTCCTGCTTTAAAAATGTTTAAAACTAGTTTTGATGACTTAACATTTATACTCCATACCTAATGCAAGTGACCTGAGCAGTGTTTAAACGGAAAACTAAAATTGACAGGATCCCTCACTAAACTGCAAGAGACTGAAAAACTACACCCATCTAGAGGTGCTAAAGGCTTTTAAATATGAGCAGAATGACACAAATTTCCAGATTTGATTCAACAGTTATGTTGAAACAGAATTGTTTTTTGTTAAGTCATTTACCTGGGCAACTTTTACATCAGACAGGGTTGCAATCAAAATCAGTGAAAAGAAGCAAAAAACAACAATTACCATAGTATTGCAGGCAAGTGTAGCAGGATCACAGGAAAACAGTAATTCTTCAGCCATGGGGCTGGCAGGAATTCCTTAAGTCCTTTAGACAGACTGAAGGAAAAGCTAATAGATGGTGCTTGGGGAAAGCCTGTGAGGAAAGTAATTTTTTCGGCCTCCCATCTGTCCATCCTCTTAACACAAACCCTAGGTGCCTGATCTCTGCACGCACAGGCATCCTGCACAGCTCTCCTTTTTCCCACCCTGGGTACCCATGCACCAGTTGTGTCCAGGCTATGTCCAGTCTGTGAAATCAAATTTGCAAAAGTATAATTAATGCAATCCTTATAACAAGTATTTTTACCATGTGAGGATTTGCAAATGTGGAAAAACTGACTACATCTGCCTCTGGATGTCAAAAAACTGGTAGTAGAAACCAGAGAGATTACTTCCAGCTAAGTGAATATGTGACTAAGTTTCTCTTGTAAAATGTAGGGTATTCAGTTTGTGAAACAGTGTCATTCAATCTGTTTTGACATGCACAACAGATGCCAGAAGCAAGAAAAGGAGTTAGGAATCATGAGTGCTCCGTAAACAACATAATACATGACCTGAGGGCAACTCCTTTAATTTAATAGTGTCATTTTTGCTTCTGAGTAATGCTTTATTTGGGCTTACTAGCTTGGTATCAGTACTCCATGACAATTCAGGTTTTAACAATATGTTGAAGGTATCTTAGCACAAAGCTTGAAAGGTTGGTACAACTATAGAAAATCACACTTCAATTTCCCTGAAAGTAATCAACAAGTCTCTGTGGATGTGTCTGATAAGGTGCTCCTGACACTTAAAATTACTATCAGATACTATACCAGCCAGAAGCATAGCTCCTTTTCAGCCTTCTGGAACTTCTAGAGGGTAGGAAAGCATTTAAGGTAGAAGAGCTGTTACTGATCATGGAAAAAAAAAATTGATGGAAAAACCCAGCGCAGTTATTCCATCTTTTTATACCCTAAATTTTTTTTATATCAGGACTTTCACAGTATCAGAGAAAATTCTGTTCACTGTCATACGCTGTCAAGTTCTGTAAGAATGCAGCACAGCACATGAAGCAGTGTACTCTGTTGTTCATATGGTGTCTTACCAAATACCCTTGGAAACAGCCAGAGAGAAAGCAGCATATGTTGTGCCAGTGTGTTCAGATATTAAGTGGAAATCGTTCCCCTGCTGCTGGTTTCAAAAAAAATGTTATTTTCTTCTAAATCATTTTAATATTTTGGGGCTTGTCAAGTTCCATGAGTTCTCTGAAAATAGGTTTAAGTCCTCCAAAAAATTCTGTTAGCAAATAACATGTTTATATATGTGTGTTTAGAAACACAGAAACTTACTAAGTATGCCAAACAAGTTCAGACACAAAGCACAGGAAAATAAGTAGAAATTGTAGTTATTTCAGATGCATGGCCATACACCCACCAATCCAAGTTCTCACTCATTTGGCCACTCAGGGTCCACATCAACATCCAACATGCTCCTACACATCCCCTGAAACAGCATAAAGAACAGAGCAGTCTGGATTGTCCATAATTTCACTGACAACAAAGCCAGATGTGATCTGGCCATGCCTCTACATCTCATCCTCTCCACAGTCCAAATCTTTACCCCATCAGTTGCGACAGTAACACTGCCTAAGCTCATTCAAAATTAAAACATACTTATCCCTTTTTTTCAGTGTTATTTGGAACAAAGACAAGTCCACTGCCTAAGCTGTCTTTGTCACTGCAAAAAATGTCCAAAGAACATTGTTCAAATCTTAGAATCCACGAGAGCAGGAAATGATCACAGATCATAAATCAGATGTGCTAACCACCTTGGAGAACTCCAGCTGCTATAAATTAATACTCCTCCTGCGTGACTTGGAGTTCACTTGAATTGTAACTGAAAGTCCTAGCTACACTTAAAGATTTCAGTATCACATGCTGTAAAAAACAGCACTAGAAGAATACAAACAAGCACACTGCTTTGTCAAGATGGAAAATGGCAGACAATTGATTCTTGAAGACTGAGATAAGCAAGTGGGAAGAGATTCACAAATTCCTAAATATTCTTAGACAGCTCTTCAGAAATCTAGGTTTACGTGACGGAACAATAAGATGAGTGATTCAGACTAGGAAAATGAAAAAACAGAGTGGCTGCTAGAAAAGGCTCAATGCCGACCCATGGGAAGCTGGTTAAAGAAAGGGATCTAGACAGTACCTTGGAGGAAAAGTGTACTCCTTTCAGCTCTTCACTGCAAAAATTTTACTGAACAAGAGGAAAGGCCCTTTAGAGGAGACGTTTCTGCAGGGCTGCCCACAAACCACTTACTACCCATCAAACTTTTGTACTATGATTCCAAAGTGGATTTTTTTTCGCTTGTTAATGACTACTAGGAATAAAAATACTGCGTTGCTATTAATTTGGTTTTGCAGCCCCCAGCTTGACATCCTAATCATTAAGTAGCTGTCAATGAGCAAATCTTTAGGAAATCCTTTCTTACAGACAGGCCTCTGAAAACATCTGGGATTTCAGTCAGGTTTATTTTAAGATATAAAGCTGTCCTCAGTGGAAACAGCTGCACGTCTCTTACTTGGCATTTCCTTTGTGACTGATCTGTACTATGCCCTGAAAGTACGTTCCTCCTATTAAATGGACACCACTACCTTCCGAGAAAAGACATTTCAGTATTTTGTCATAGAACCATTATGTTTTGAAAAGACCTCTAAGATCACCAAGTAAAACAGTCAACTCAATACCACCATGCCTACTAAATCATGTCCCAAAGTGCCACATCTACATGTTTTTTGAACATCTCCAGGGATGGTGACTCCACCACTTCCCTGGCCAGCATGTTCCAGTGCCTGATCACTCCTTCAGCAAAGAAACTTTTCCTAATATGCAACCTAAACCCCCCCTGCCACAATTTAAGGTCATTTCCTCTTGTCCTATCACAAGTTATTTGGGAGAAGAGACCAACAACTGCCTCCCTACAGCCTCCTTTCAGATAGCTGTAGAGAGTGACAAGGTGTCCTCTCAGACTCCTCTTCTCCAAACTAAACAATCCCAGGTTCCTCAGCTGCTCCTTATAAGACTTGCTCTCCAGACCCCTAAGCAGCTTCACTGCCCTTCTCTGGACACTCTCCAGCAACTCAATGTCCTTCTTGTATTGAGAGCCCCAAAACTGCACACAGTATTTGAGGTGCAGCCTCACCAGTGCCAAGTACAGGGGCACAATCACTTCCCTACTCCTGCTGGCCACACTGTTCCTGATGCAAGCCAGAATGCTGTTGGCCTTTTTGGCCACCTGGGCACACTGCTGGCTCATGTTCAGCCAGCTGTTGACCAGCACTGTCAGGTCACTTTCTCCCAGGCAGCTTTCCAGCCACTCTTCCCCAAGCCTGTTGTATGGGGTTGTTGTGACCGAAATGCAGGACCTGGCACTTGGCCTTGTTGAACCTCATACAGTTCACCTCGGCTCATCGATCCAGCCTGTCCAGATACCTCTGCAGAGCCTTCCTGCCCTCGGGCACATCGACACTCCTGCCCAGTTTGGTGTCACCTGCAAATTTACTCAATCCCCTCACCCAGATCATTGACAAAGATATTAAACAGAACCGGCCCCAGCACACAGCCCTGGGAATCACTGCTTGTGACCGGCTGTCAACTGGATTTAACTCCATTCACCACAACTCTCTGGGCTCAGCCATCCAGACAGTTTTTAACCCATCGCAGGATACACCTGTCCAAGCCATGAGCTGCCAGCTTCTCTAGGAGAATGCTGTGGGAGATGGTATCAAAGGCTTTGTTAAACTCCAGGTAGATCACATCCACAGCCTTCCCATCATCCACTAGGTCAATTACCTGGTCATAGAAGGAGATCAAGTTGGTCAAGCAGGACCTGCCCTTCATGAACCCATGCTGGCTGGGCCTCATCCCGTGGTTGTCCTGCACATGCCCAGTGAGTGCTCCATAATCTTCCTTGGCACCAAGGTCAAGCTGACAGGCCTGTTGTTCCCCAGACCCTCCTTCCAGCCCTTCCTGTAGATGAACGTCACATTGACAAGCATCTAGACATCTGGGACCTCCATTAACCAGGACTTCTGGTAAATGATGGAGAATGGCTTGGCAAGCTCCTCCACCAGCTCCCTCAGTACCCTTGGGTGGATCCCATCCAGCCCCATAGGCTTGTTTGTGTCCAGGTGGCGTAGCAGGTCAAAAACTGCTTCCTCCTGGATTACAGGGGGTTTATTCTGTTCTCCATCCCCGTCTTCCAGCTCAGAGGACTGAATACCCTTGGGATAACTGGTCTGACTATTAAAGACTGAGGCAAAGAAGGTATTAAGTACCTCAGTCTTCTCCTCATCCCTGGTGGCAACGTTCCTTCCCGCATCCAAAAATGGATGGAGATTCTCCTTGGCTCTCTTTTTGCGGTTCATGTATTTGTAAAAACATTTTTTATTATCTCTTACAACAGTGGCCAGATTGATTTCTAGCTTGGCTTTTGCCTTTCTAATTTTCTCTCTGAATGACCTAACGAGATCCTTCTACTCTTCTCAAGTTGCCTGCCCCTTTTTCCAAAAGTGGTAAACTCTCCTTTCTTTTCCCCGAGTCCCAACAAAAGCTCCCTGTTCAGCCAGGCCAGTCATATTCCCCGTCAGTTCATCTTGCGTCACATGGGGCTAGTCGGCTCCTGTGCCTTTAAGACTTCCTTCTTGAGGAATAACCAGCCTTCCTGGACTCCTTCGCCCTTCAGGACTGCCTCCCAAGGGACTTTCTCAACCAGTGTCCTGAATAAGCCAAAATCTGCCCTCTGGAAATCCATCGTAGTGGTTTTGCTGACCCCACTCCTTATTTCATCAAGTATCGAGAACTCTAACATTTCATGGTCGCTGAGCCCACAGATGGCCTCCAATCACCACATCTCCCACCAGCCCTTCTCTGGTTATACACAGCAGGTCAAGCGAGGCACCTCCCCTGGCAGGCTCACTTACCAGCTGTGTCAGGAAGTTATCTTCTACACATTCAAGGAATGTCCTAGCTGTTTCCTCTCTGCTGTATTTCCAGCAGACATCTGGTAAGTTGAAGTCCCTCACAAGAACAAGGGTGAGCGACTGTGAGACTTCTGCCAGCTGCTTGTACAATGCTTCATCTACCTCTCCATCCTGGTTAGGTGGTCTATAACAGACTCCCAGCAGGATATGTGCCCCGTTACCTTTCCCCCTCATCTTTACCCATAAGCATTCAACCTTATCATCACCATTGCTGAGCTCTATACAATCAAAACACTCCCTAACATACAGAGCCACTCCACCGCCTCTCCTTCTTTGCCTTTGCCTTCTGAAGAGCCTACAGCCATCCAGTGGATCTCTCCAGTCATGACAGTCATCCCACCATGTTTCTGTGATGGTGACTAAGTCATAGCTATCCTGCTTGTTCTGGTTTTCTTTAGTGAGGGGGGGCCTAACGTGGTAGCTTCTGTAGGAAACTGCTAGAAGTCGCTCCCCTTTGTTCAGTGGACTCGGCCGGGCCTAGGGCAGACCTGCTGCTGGCCAGGGCCGAGCCAATTGGTAGCAGAATGTTCTGTGATAACACCTCTGCGATAACGTATTTAAGAAGGGGAAAACAGAGGAAAAAAAAAAAAAAAGAGAAGTGATGATATGAAGAAGCTGGAGCTGGGGCAGAGAAGGGGAGGCACGAGCCTTGCAGGCCTCACCCTCTGGCCTCCTGCCGGGCAGCTGACTGGGCCCAACTCGGCCCAGCCTGGCTGCAAGAAGTGGAGAGGAGATGAGCTGGATGATGTGAAGAGATTCTGAGAGGTGTCTGCCAGCCTGTGAATAATTTTTCTTGTGAGAGGAACAGCTGCAGACACCAAGGTCAGTGAAGAAGGAGGGGGAGCAGTAATGCTGCTCCCGGCAGAGATTCCCCTGCAGCCCGTGGTGCAGCCCATGGTGAGGCCGGCTGTGCCCCTGCAGCCCATGGAGGTCCACGGAGAAGCAGAGATCCACCTGCAGCCTGGGGAGGACCCCACGCCAGGGCAGGCGAATGCCTGAAGGAGGCTGTGGCCCATGGAGAGCCCGCTGGAACAGCCGTTCTGGAGGGACTGCACCCCATGGAAGAGATGACCCGTGCCGGGGCAGTTTCACAAAGGACTGTGGCCCATGGGAGGGACCCCACGACATAGCAGGAGTTCTTCCCCCGACCATGAAGCAGTGGCGTGAAACAATGTGTGATGAACTGACTGCAACCCCCATTCCCTCTTCCACCATGCCGCTCGGGGGGGAAGGTAGTAGAGATAATGTTAAGCCTGGGAAGAGGGAGTGGTGGGGGGAAGTTATCTTGTTCTCTGTCTCATTATCCTGCTAGTTTTAGTAATAAATGAACAGTTTTCCCCAAGTCGAGTCTGTTTTGCCCATAACAGTGACTTTAAGGATTTCTCCCCATCCTTATCTCAAACCTCCAACCTTCTTCCTTGTATCATCTCCCCCTATTCTCTCAAAGGGTGGGGGGAGTGAGAGAGAGACTGCGTAGTCTGGTCCCGATCGGGGCTGAACTGTAACACTGCTGCATAATAGCTTCCAGCCCCTCCTGTTTGTTGCCAATGCTGCACGCATTGGTGTAAATGCACTTGAGTTGGGCTACTGATTTAACCCCCAATATTAGCATCTAGTGAGGTCATCTCTAGTGAGCCTGGGTACATCCCCTTCCCTCTTCAAACCTAGTTTAAGTCCTCTCAATGAGCCCCGCCAACTCATAAGTGAGAATCCTTTTCCCTCTTTGAGACAGTTGAAGTCCATCTGTTGCCAGCAGGCCTGGTCCCGTGTAAACCTCCCCATGATCAAAAAAACCGAAATTCCACCGATGGCACCAGCCTCTGAGCAACATGTTAATCAGGTGAGTTTTCCTGTTCCTTTCCATATTCTTCCCTGCTGCTGACGGGACTGAGGAAAACAATATCTGTGCTCCTAATCCTTCAACTACTTGCCCCAGTGCCCTGAAGTCCCTTTTGATCACTTTCGGACTTCTTTCCACAACCTCATCACTGCCAACTTGCATAACCAATAGCGGATAGTAATCAGGGTAATAATGTTTTGTCAACACAAAGCATCAGATGGGAACAACATCTTGAGGATAAGAGTAAATGTTTTTGTTTAGCTGGTAGTCTTGCTGAGAGGTAAATGTCTCCTAATAGCAAATAACTGATCAAGCGGCTATGGTAGTTATAACCATCTGCCAAAAAAGGCAATGAGATTGCACCATCACATTGTTGCAGTTTTATCACTTATCAATATTGGTGAGGAGACATAGAGGTGCTCAGGATGCTCCACTCTCTCTGTCTAAATATATTTCAAATGCTGATAATCTGCTAATCAAAATAACATAACCTTCAGCCAAAATATAAAAATAATGAAATGCATACATGAAGAAGCAGTAGAAACTGTATGATGTGTTTTAATATTTTTTGCATTTTTTTGTGTGTATCTAAATACAATGTAGATTCCTGGTTTCCTTACCTGTTAAGATAAATATACCAGTGATTAAACCATATGCATGATAGCTAAACACCAGCTGTGTCAGTAAACTTTCATGTTAAAATCAGAAGTCAATCCATACTGGATGAAAAAACAAAGAAATTTACCTCTCTTTTTCTAGCTCTTCTAAATAACCAGTGCTTTCTCTGCTTCCATTCATAAATCCCCTTCTTGGAAAAGATCCCATGGGAACAGGGCTGCACTCTCCTGAACGGCTTGACACAGACCCTTCCCGGCTTCCGTATGAACGCACAGACACCTTTGGCCTTAATTTCACTCCAGGGAAGTTGGTACTTTCCAAGTTCAGTTCTGGATAATAAAGAGCAAACATTTGCAGAGTTGAAGTTCAGCAGCACAAATCTAAAAGATAATTTCTACCCTAATTTCTTATTTCCTGAACGAATCCATGATTGGTTGAAATCTATAGAAGAACATAATGTGAACAAAACCAGTCTTAGTGGTACACTTGGAGAATCCTAGTCATCTGAGCAGACAGCCAAACAGCAAACTTGACAATCAGAACAGTACCCTACATGAGCCTGCCTGACTCTTTCCCAGCGGACTTAAGAAGTGGGCATAAATGTCACATGGATTTTTCTTGTGGCCCACTTCCTAATAGCTTGTTTCTGAGAGATACTGCAGATGCTTCAATGTCACATAAAATTATGACAACTCTGTTCACCACAGGGTTGTTAAATGTAGACACTCCCTATAACACTTCTGGCTCAGTGGCAGGGATAACGGGTGTATACAGGGAGTCCAGTGGTCTGGTCTTGCTTTGCACATTCCATATGATGGGATGGTGGACATTCTAGCACACGCTCCAGGGACAGGGGCATCGATTTGCAGCATGACAGACACAATTCCAGTAATACGACACAGAGAGGGCAGGGCATGTAAACAAATTTAGAAAACTGGTGGAACTAATCCATCATTAATTTAAACAAATGTATTTTTTTTTCTGAAGAACTGAATGAAATGCAAGTCATACCAAAACCAATTCATATGAAGCCCTCAAGTAACAGAAGCGAAAGCACAAAAGCAGCACAGGAACATTTTTATTTTTATAAGGTGTCTTTATTAAATAGTCAGCAAAAATAACAGGCATTGAGACTATGGCTAACTATCAAAGTGAGCACTGGAAAGAAGATGCAGCTGAGACAGAAAATTTTATCCCAAAGAACAAACAACTGAGAAACAAGTGAACCTACTTAAAATATAATTCCAGATTTACCTTTAAGTCGTTCCAGTAAGTCAATTTGTCCAGAAGACACCATCGCCTCATCTTCAATACTTCCTTGTAGCTGTTTCAGCACCTCCTGTAAGAAATTAAGCTTAATTAAGAAATCCTTAAAATTATAAACTGCAAGGTAAATAGTAAATATATCTTATCCTGCCCTCAAGTGCACATTTATGTAATAGCTACTGAGAAACTGACGTAAACTATATTTCAGGTGAGCACTCATCAAGTGTCATAACTTTAATTACCATCAAATATATTCTACAGTATTTCACCAAGCACTGTCATGATGTAAAGTATATCCTCAGTAACTCACCCTCTCTGATAGTCAAATCTAACACCTTATTTAAAAGTCCTTCTCAGAGTGAATACCAGTTATCTTGAATTTACAGATGGAGAAACGGAAGCACAGCGAGGCTAGTTAAATTTCTCCATCTGGGTACCTAAAGTTAGTCTTGTAAAAACAAAATTTGGATTCATAACTAAAAGTTATAAAAGTATCTTGAATATCCCATTTTTAAACCCCAAAGATATCACAGCAGAGGCAATCCCCAGGATTTATTTTCTGCAAGGCCTTAGTACCACTGTAAACCAGCAAGAGGAGTCATATTATTCTTACTGTTGCTAGTGCTACCACCACCAATGCTACCACCACCACATCTATGAGGAAAAGACTTACAATGGTAATGGTAATTATATGGTGTCATATAATTTCACTTATAACTGCTGCTACCACCACCACCATGCCTGCAAGAAAGAGACTTAGGACTCGTCCAGCAGCTGAAGCTTTAAAGCCAAGAATATTGCCGTGTGCTATTGAAAGTATGTACGAAAAAATCATACAGCTGAAGGAACATACTTCTAATGCACAAACAGGTTCACGGAAAGCAACAACCACTACACTAAAAGTGGCCTGTAAGCCCCCAGGTCTCTAATGCTCAGTGGCCTAAATTCAGGTAGGAAACTAATGCAAGATAGTGAATGCCTTTTCTGTATTGTAACAGTGAGCACATCAATAGCAAAAATAAATTGAAAAGACTAGCCACAAGGCAGAAAGCCCTTACTGGAATTTAAAATATCACTTTTCTCACTGTGGCATAGAAAATATTTTTAGAAGCAGCCATAGTCAGGAAACTAAAACAATTCTGAATAATAAAAAGTATTCCATACTTTTCAAACAAGACTATATCCAGAATTGTACTTCTGTTCAGACCTGAAAACCAATGAATTTTAGACAGTTAAAAAGATTGCAACACCACTGTTTTGCTCTTTTAAGAGCCTAGCATACCCTGCTGTCAACATTAATGGTTCTTGCACCTTGTACAGAAGGTACTTTTAAATATATTTTCTTATTTTCAAAGGAAAAAAACCAAGACCTACAAGAAGTCAAGATATTCTTTAAACAAACATAGTACTGAGCTTTCCTATACTCAGTGGTGTTCCTTCTACAAAAAAAAAAAGGCAAAATTATTTTGAGTAAAGAACTACACAGCATCTGGGGAAACAATCTCCAAACACTAGACTCAGAGCAAACGGTAGCAGCACAATCACTGTTGCCACCCATCATGTAAATAGATGCTGATACTCTAGGAAGATAAATACTGGATGATATTCAAGGAGCACCTTCTCCAAGCTTAGAAGTAATGTATCCCAACAGAGAGAAGTCAGGCAAAAATGCCAGGAGGCCTGCATGGATGAACAAGGAGATCCTGGATCAACAGAAAAACAAAAATGAAACCTACCAAGGGTGGAAGCAAGGACAGGTACCATAAGAAGACTACAGAAAGTTTGACCGAGCGGCCAGGGATCAGGTAAGGAAGGCTAGAGCCCTGATGGAATTACAACTGGCCAGGGATGCCAAGGACAACAAGAGAAGCTTCTACAGGTATGCTGGGGATAAAAGGAAGGCCAGGGAGAATGTCGGCCCTCTCCAAAAGGGAACAGGAGACCTGGTTACCTAGGACATAGAGAAGGCTGAACTACTTGACGGCTTTTTTACCTCCGTCTTCACTAGCAAGGGCTCCAGCCACACAGCCCAAGTCGCAGAAGGCAAAAGCAGGGACTGGGAGAATTAAGAACCGCCCACTGTAGCAGAAGAGCAGGTTCAGGAACATCTATGGAACCTGAAGGTGCACAAGTCCGTGGGATCTGATGAGATGCATCCACGGGTCCTGAGAAAACTGGTGGATGAAGTTGCCAAGCTGCTGACCATTGTATCTGAGAAATCCTGGTAGTCTGGTGAGGTTCCCATTGACTGGAAAAGGGGAAACATAACCTCCATTTTTAAAAAGGGAAACAAGGAAGATCCAGGTAACTACAGGCCAGTCAGCCTCACCTCTGTGCCTGGCAAGGTCATGGAGCAGATCCTCCTGGAAACCATGTTAAGGCACATGGAGAGCCAGGAGGTGGTTGGTGACAGCCAACATGGCTTCACTAAGGGCAGATCGTGCCTGACCAATTTGGTGGCCTTCTATGATGCAGTTACAGCACTGGTGGGCAAGGGACGAGCAACTGATGTCATCCACCTGGACTTGTGCGAGACATTTGGCACTATCCTTCTCTCTAAACTGGAGAGTCATGGATTTGACAGACGGACCTCTTGGTGGATAAGGAATTGGCTGGATGGCCGCGCTCAAAGAGTTGTGGTCAACAGCTAGACGTTCAAGTGGAGACAGGTGATGAGTGGCATTCCGCAGGGGTTGGTATTGGGCCCAGCCCTGTTTAGCATCTTTGCCAGCGACATGGACAGTGGGATACAGTGCAACCTCAGCAAGTTCATCGATGACACCAAGCTGTGTGGTGTGGTCAATATGCTCGAGGGAAGGGATGCCATCCAGAGGGACCTTGACAGGATGCAGAGGGGGGCCTGTGCAAACCTCACGGAGCTCAAGAAGGCCAAGTACAAGGTCCTGCAGATGGGTCAGGGCAATCCCAGGCACAAATGCAGGCTGGGAGAAGAATGGATTGAGAGCAGCCATGAGGAGGAGAACTCAGGGGTGCTGGTGGACGAGAAGCTCAACATGAGCCGGCAATGTGTGCTTGCAGCCGGAAAAGCCAAATGCATCCTAGGCTGCATCAAGAGAAGTGTGGCCAGCAGGTCGAGGGAGGTGATTCTCCCCCTCTACTCTGCTCTTGTGAGAGCCCACCTGGAGTACTGTGTCCAGCTCTGGAGCCCTCAACATAAGAACAACGTGGACCAGTCAGAGTGAGTCCAGAGGAGAGCCATGAAGATGATGAGAGGGCTGGAGCGCCTGTCCTATGAGGACAGGCTGAGAGAGCTGGGGCTGTTCAGTCTGGAGAAGAGAAGACTCTGGGGAGACCTTATAGCAGCCTTCCAGTACCCAAAGGGGCCCACAGGAAAGATGGGGAGAAACTCTTTAGCAGAGCCTGTTGCAGTAGGACGAAGGGTAATGGTTTTAAAATAGAGGGAGGTAGATTCAGATTAGACATTAGGAAAAAAATTTTTACACTGAGGGTGGTGGAACACTGGAACAAGTTGCCCAGAGAAGTGGTGGATGCCGCATCCCTGGAAACATTCAGGGTCAGGCTGGATGAGACTCTGAGCAATCTGATCTGGTTGGAAATGTTCCTGCTTACTGCAGGGTTGTTGAACCAGATGACCTTGACAGGTCCCTTCCAACCCAAGCTATTTTATGATTCTGTGACTGGAGTTCAGACACACTAATTATGTTTACACTGTTTTCTGGAAATAATTCTCTAGGTGGAGTTGAAGCCAAATTTCCCAATTTACATGTTACCTGACCAACAGAGTGAAGGTTTGTTTGGATCAGTCTGACAACAGACTCCCAGCTGCTTCACCAGCTGTACTTCAGTTCACATTGTAGGGTGATCTTGGAGAATGAAACAAATTCTGTTCTGTCGTAGTTCAGCCCCGATCAGGACCAGACTACGCAGTCTCTCTCTCACTCCCCTCACCCTCCGAGAGAACAGAGAGAGAAAATATAAGAAAAACGGCTCAAGGTTTGAGATAAGGACAGGGAGAAATCCTTAAAGTTACCATCACGGGCAAAACAGACTCGACTTAGGGAAAACTATTCTTTATTACTACAAACAGCAGGATAATGAGACAGAGAACAAGATAACCTCCCCCCACCCCTCCCTCTTCCCAAGCTTAACATTATCTCTACTACCTTCCCCTCCCTGAGCGGCACAGGGGCGAAGAGGGAATGGGGGTTGCAGTCAGTTCATCATGCGTTGTTTTATGCCACTGCTTCATGGTCGGGGGAAGAACTCCTCACATTCCTCCCCTGCTCCAGCGTGGGGTCCCACCCCTACACCACAGTCCTTCGTGGAACTGCTCTGCCGTGGGTCATCTCTTCCACGGAGTTCAGTCCCTTCAGAACAGCTGTCCCAGCGGGCCCTCCACAGGCCACAGCCGCCTTCAGGCATCCACCTCCCCCGGTGTGGGGTCCTTCATGGGCTCCAAGTGAATCTCTGCTCCTCCGTGGACCTCCATGGGCTGCAGGGGGACAACCTGCTCCACCATGGGCTGCACCATGGGCTGCAGGGGAATCTTGGCCAGGAGCCGCATTACTCCTCCCCCTCCTTCTGAACTGACCTTGGCATCTGCAGCTGTTCCTCACAACAGGCTGGTAGATGTCTCTCAGGATCTTTCTCTCAGGATCCAACCAAGCCAGGAGTTACACTCAAGATTTCTAACGGGCACTCACTCCACAGGACCAGGCCGGAGCTAGTCCAAAACTAAAATCCCCTGAAACATACACAGTATGCATGCTGGGTCCTCAACACAATTCATCTACAGATCTGCTCTTACTTGCACCACCAGTTAATACTGGCACCACCCTTAGGATCAAGTCTTGTATGATAAAATCACTACTCTCGGAAAGACACCCCTACTGTACTTGTGCTCTGAAGTACATTCAAGGGCATCCTCACAGCCATAGGGCCTAGCCATCTCTGTACATAACATCTGCCTTGTCAGCAAAGTCACACAAACAAGAACTCTGGTGTTTTTCAAAGAAGGACATTATCTGACATAAGGGCAGATAAGATATGCAGACAGCAGTTTTAGCTTAAAAGCCTAAAAGGGCAATGTGGATATTTGGAGTGGTCTCAGGAGTTCTGCAGGCTTCTGAAAGACCTGTCAGCTCAGATAAATTTAGAAATAACTAATGAATCCCTTTCCTCTGAGAACAGCACCTTGGTACAGAGGAAAAAATCCAACCCAAACTTCCAATTTCCCCTCCTGTTCCATTCTTAGAATCCTCTTTCTCACTCCTCTGCGTGGCAATTCTGCTATTTCAGAAATCATATGTTCAGCATACTTTCCTACATAATGAGTCTTCCTGCTCCAAGGGCCAACACGAACAGCTAAATGGAAACACTATCACCCTTTCCTGTGCTACCAAATTACACAACTGAGGTGTCCAGGCAGCCAGGGACTGTTCTTTCTAAATACTGGTAACAGTTAACATCAGCACACTGGATCACCTCTCTCAATTTTCTCTGCTACAATTCATTAATTTAGATTGTAACTTACAGATTTTTAATTATCCCCTTTTCTTCAACAGCACATGCATTTTTTCAAGTTAGTAGCTAAAGCACTCTTTTCTTATTTTTCTACATCTCTTTTCTATAGTGCCATTGCTAAGGTAACAATGCCATTATGAGGCTATGACACCAATTTCAAACTCAATCACAGCACACTTTGAAATCTAAGCTGACAAAGCAGACAAAGCTTAGAGAGGGAGATGCAGCCCCTGGGCCAAGTACTGGTGGAAAATGAGGCAGTGTACTAAAATGACAGATCGGGAATTGACAGTTTTACTGGAATAAAGGAAAGAGAAGTTTTCTGCAATAATCCATTTGGACGAAACATGGCAAGCTATCTATTACTGTGACAGTGCACGTATTTATTTATTTACTTATTTTAACTCCAGGACTTAACACTAATGCTGTTTACATGCCATTCTCCCATTTTTCCCCCGTGATTAATACAGTGCTTTGAAATAGTATTTTTCCACAATAATTTTAAATTATTTTTTGTATCATGTCTGCTAAATAGTGTGAAATCTTCTCCACTAATAAACGTGAATCAATTTAACTAATGTTGAATTTACACTGCTTAGTTACGCAAGCTTTAAGAAATGTATTAGTAGTGGTTTACAGCATTATTCTAAGCAAATTCTTTACTTAGTAGTGACTTACTAATAAAACACACAAATGTAAGTGTATCTATAAGGAAGGCCGAGAAAGTTTTTTTTTCTCTTCTTTTAAAGACTGTAAGTCAAATTATTTTAATGGTCACTTAAATATAACCTAGTTTATCTTGTCCTACTGGAGAAATACAAAAGAATGCTTTTGGAAATGGAGTTGTCCCTGTGACTCATCATCACTGAAAAAGGTTTCTCTCTTCACAGTCTCTGGACTGTGAAGAACAGAATCAATGTTATGATTTTTTTTTTTTTTTTTTAATTTGGACGCTAGGAATATAGCCCTGACCTTAGAAATACTTTATGGATAAATAAATAAAAAAGATCAGACCTATCAGTAAGTAACTGGAAAACCACTGAGAAGAAAAGCACCTTAACTAACAGTACATACACCCAGCTAAGTGTTAGGGGTTGTAAATTGCTTAATGGCTGTGAATTTACTCAATCTGCAAACCACAGAGGAACAACCCTAACAGTGCAAGATTTCAAATCCCAGTGAGTTAAGATTTAAAAGTATATTCAATTTCTGAAGACTGCAAGTATAAATATTAATATTCATATTTAGAAATATTTCAAAGGATAGTATCTGTAAAAAGACATTCTGGTTTAGACATATACCTCCTATCTGGCAGAAAAAGGAGCACTGATGACAATTCAGACAATCAGACACTTTTGGTCTTCTGTAAACACTACTTGCTTCCCCCTCTCCTGCTTTAAAACAGAAAGAGCTTTATTACTTGTATTAACTTTTCCAGAAGTTTTGTGTATTCAGCAAATGTTAAAATATATGAAAATAATCATAAAAATTAAATATACGAAATCTCTGGCAGCAGTATGCCAGATAAACTCACAGGCCAAATTCAGCTGGAACAGTAAGCCAACAAGATGTTTTGAAATTTACTGGGTATTTTAAAGGTAAGCATGAGCCTACATTTGAAAAAAAAAATCCAACAAAAGCTATTAGAATCATAGAATGGTTAGGGTTGGAAGGGACCTTCAAAGGTCATCTAGTCCAACCCCCCTGCAAGGAGCAGGGACATCCCTCTAACAATCAATCTTTAGTAAGACATTCTTCATACCTGTTCCTCCTTTTTAGCTTATTACTACACTCTGGCCTGTGTGAAGAGACATTCTTGTCATCTACAAATACACACACACACACAGACTTCACTGTATGTTTCTTTCAATGCAAACAAAACCTGAACGGAGTTATCCTTCAGTTTAGGTTTTTTAGGTTATGCTTACCTTGGTTATCACTGTATTTACAACATTTCTGTATAAAACCAGGTTTAACTACACAAATACAGAAAGTGTTTACAATTTCACATAGTAATTGAACATCTATCCCAGCACCATATGGAATGGGAATAATGCACACTGAATAATTCAGACTATTATTTTAAACCAAATCAGCAGCATTTTTAAATGAGAATATTTCTGATAGCATTTGTACTCATGTTTTTAACCCGATATGCTGAAAACTTAACACAAAATTGCACTCTAAACCAAAGTGATTTTGAAGTTCAACCCAGTGTTGCACATTGTTTCAATTACTATTGGTTTAAAAGAGCAGGAATAAAAAAGGTAAGATACACTAAAACCACATCCATCACTCAAATTCAACAAAAACATTAGATATCAAAACAGCAGGGGCAACAGACACCAGAATACTATTTTCAATGCATTTATAGATAGCATAAACCTAAGTTCAAGGTCTTACATGACCCCTCTTAACTACATGAACTCAAAATTACCTTAATACTACCACCCATGGTATGACATTCATAGGGGCCAAGCAATA
Organism: Chlamydotis macqueenii; assembly: GCF_036417535.1. NCBI lineage: Eukaryota > Metazoa > Chordata > Aves > Otidiformes > Otididae > Chlamydotis > Chlamydotis macqueenii. The sequence continues at coordinate 60,504,062 of NC_141593.1, read as the reverse complement.
GCTATGGAAGAGACTCTTTACTCCTACACATTTTGGTAACTACACTGCGACTTTATCAAGCTTGGCAGGAGCCCTTAATTGCCTGACATGCCAAGCAATTCCTCTGGTTGCTCAACCCTATAACCAGGTCCAAACGATAACAGCAATGATGACAGCACTGCTGACTGAGGTGAAACACTAGAGCAACTCAACTTTTACCTGTGTAGAAAGAGGAAAACATTTGTTATGTAAAATGATGTTGTTCATTTTAATTTCAAACAATGTCATTTTTTAAAAGAAAAATATTCGCTTGCTGCCACCATGCTCAAGAGCTGTCACTTCCTGTAATCACACACTAAAGTCTACTGAGTTTTTATTGCAAGCCCGCTGTCAGATGAACTAATGTTATCTGATTTTATGCTCAGAAAGCATTCACTCTGAAGTAATGTCAGTAACTATATATGAATCACCAGTTCAATTTCACTTAAATTCTAAAAGAAACCTAACCCAACAACAAACCCCTCTACTTTTATTCAATTTTCCAATCAATTTGGACCCTGGCAGAATCTTTAGAATTGCAAACATAATGCTAAAAATATTACTTATTGTAAAATCATACCAACAAACAAAAAGACACAAATCAAACGCAATGCCACTGCTGCTTCTTTACTGCTTACATAAATTCACTGATATTTAAATGTCTTTGTTTCGTAAGATGCTAAATGACTTTTATAACTGCATTTCTAGTTCAAATGAACTTTAAAAAGTTATTTGGAAATGACTAGCTGCATTAGTTCGGCAGTCACTGAAAAGTATTTCCCAGAATTCATCATTTGAGTCAACTTGTAAAAATCAGTTCAGCTTATGGGAGTTTCTTCCACTCACACTTTAGAATTTATCACATGACCAATACACATTAAGATCTTCACAATTACTTTTATTTTTAGCAGTATTTTTGGAGGATCCATCCATTGCATATCTACTGTACTACAAGTATTCTTCAGCTCTGTGTCACAATTCTGATGTGACAGTGTCCCTCACGTGCCAGACATCACCTCTTCCCTCCTGAAAGGCATGGGTGCGTGGGGCACCTCGAAAACATTCTGTACGTGCAAAACCCAACTGAGGGTAAGGGAATTAACTTGAGAAGGAAGATGCAAACTCATAGTAGAGGGAGGGGAAAAAAAAAAGCACATAATGTTTCCTATACTATGATTACTGTTTTCCCTTGAAAGACTTCAAAAGTTCAAGCGCTTACACGTTGGGAAAAGAAGTACCGAAATTAAATGGAAATTAAGCATATACTGGAAAGAAAATACTCAATGAATTCATACAGCAGAAGTTATAGAAGCTCAGAATTTAGCCTCTGTTTCACAAATATTTATACAGGCAAGGAACGCTATTGCTGAATCAATGTCTTTTCTTCCTACTTGTTCATCAAACAATGCATTTGTTGAAAAACATTGAAAGATAATATTTTCATTAGTAGAAACTACAATCTTCAGAAATTTAGCCTCAAAAGAGGCATTGTCTTTGTCAATGGAAGACTACTAGGCAGCAAAAAGTGTAGCTACTGCTCTGCCAACTTGCCCCAAGAGTTAATTCTCCAGACGAACAGCCTTTGTGTGTAAGACTATGCACAGCCCATTTCACTCTCAAACTAGACCAGCTAGCTATTATCATGTACAGTAAGACTGTTCATACAGGCAGTTAAATAAAGCAAATATGAAGACCTCAGGAAAAAAGCAGAAAGCCAGTATGGCTACTAAAAGAACAAAACAAGGTGTCACCACATTCTGTCCATTTTTATCACACCTGTAATGCAGAACAGGATGAATACAAAGCTAAAACAGGCTTTCACTGAGAGTGGGGGTATATGCATATCTCCTGTGCAAATGCCGATACAGTCAAACATTTGGAATAGTTCGCCCTTATTAAATAGGTATAATGTGAAATTTTTACAGCTAGCTGATTCGGTGTTACGCACAACAAAGACAGGTAGCTTTAGTAAGTTTTAAAAATCTACATTGTTTCAGAATACAAAACATAATTCAGTTACACTGAAAGTAAAATATACATTATTTTTTAATCAGAATATTTTGGTAGGTTGTACTGAATGTAATCAGATTTTGAACACTGTCTGCTCAGGACGCCACAGTGGTATGTGAGATTTGTATCCCACAATTGTCACTGAATTCTCTCCTACTAGCTTAGCTGTCTGCAAGACAGCATTTCTGACGGTGACCACAGTCGTGCAATTTCCATGACGTATGTGACCCACTCACAGTGAGACCACAGCTCATTCAAAGAGATATGGGTTGGCTAAGAAATCCAGCTGATAGAAGAGGATGTAGTTTTAATACTGTAAAAAATATTTTTAATAAAATATACTCTCTGGAAAAAAAAGTTCAAATTTTTCCTGCACCTTGCATTTCTGTCAAGATATAACTTTCAAAAGAAATACATCTGACTCTATAGATCATTATATACATGAAAACCTGTGTTTAAGGACTTCATTTGCAAAAGTAAATTAGAAAATAACACTATTCTACACAAGGGTATATTATCATCCTTACTGTGAGCACTCAACATGCTAACTTTGGAAGGATTTTTTTTTGTAGAACAGGTAAAATTGTATCACAGAGTTTACAAACCAGCTGACACCATCAGGGCAGCACTGTCTACCTTAAAGCTGTCATTTTCTTTATGTTTCAAAAATGCATTTAAAGTATTTTTTGGTATTTTTTTTTCATTTAAAGAGGGGAAAAAAGTAAAAAGAAACCCTATTGTGTAAATTACTACTTTTTTTTTGAGTTTATTTCAATCACAAGGCTTGTTAGTGCTACAAGCAAAGAACAGATCTGAGATTCAGATTCACTGCAACATCCCCACCATTGAAAACCGACACAAACAAGAATTGCACAGAAATTTATTTGATTTATGCTTTTGATTAATTGATTCCTCCTCATAGCTTCGTTCTCAGAAGCAGGAAACTTATTACACTAACTCCTTGTTCGCTACTGCACCTTGAGCTGTTCTTTAAAACATTTCTAGTTCCTTCTACATTTCCCTTTATTGTCTGCCATAATTTATGTTGCTGCTTAAAACTCCATGAAAGCTGGGCCACAACAAAATTCACTGAAGTATCAAAGAAACAAAGACAAAGCCTCTACTGTGTGAGCATGCATCAAAACAAGCTTTAAAAAACTGAAGTTTAGAGAAGAAAAATAAGCTCTGTTAAGTCAGCAGAGTGCACAGTACCATACAAATAACTCCTAAGAGACAAGAGCACAAAGTATATAAAAAAAAAAACCCCACACCCTTAAGTTTGGCCACATCAGCCAGAACGCTGAAAAAATCAGCCATACAAAATGAAGTTGACTCATTAAGAGTTGGCTGGAAGATGCATGGAGACAATGCCAGGACAACAGCAGATTCAACACAAGCATCACTTTCTAAGGTACACTACTTGCATGGCAATGAGCAAACGAAGACCATGCTCGAAGGTTCTCATCAGCTGGTGACACACAGGCTAATTAAGGCAGGAAAATTTATGTTCAACTGCTGCTAGTAGCAAGCAAAAAAAAAGAAGTTTCTTTCACCACCATCTGTATCCAGGTAAACAGGATTCTTCTCCAAAGAGCTGTAAGCCCCTCTGCACAGGCAGAACTAGGACAATGCAAAAAACCCCCAAATGTTAGAACTGAAGGTAATGGTAATGTGGCTGCAGACTTATAGCAGCACAGTACTGACATCACAGGACGATCACGGTGCTTTGCAACTGCTTCATAAATTGTAAGGAAACTATGGGATCATATTGGCAACTTAAATTATTCAAATTCCCTCGGCCTTTATGTAACAACCTAACAACTCTAGCTTCCTAAAAAAAAAACCCTAAACCCACCAAAACCAAAACTCATCACCCAAAACCTATTGCTTTTAATGTGACAAAGTTATCTTAGTGCCACCTCATGTGGAATTCTGGAAGTTAAACTACCACACATTTTAGTCCCAACTGACATAAGTACAAATTTTTCACCATAAATACTTTCCTGAAATTATTTGCTAAAGTGTCCTCCAGGAACACAAAAACCAATTCACTGGGAACCATGCTACTTTCCAGGTGGCCAGAGCTTTGTGGTGGATCTGCTTAGACCTTCTCATTAACACCTTCTGTTGAGCTCCTAAAGAACACTGTGAAGTTTTTTAAACAAAACAGAAAGCTAAACTATAAACTAGGATAATTAGCTAACCTTTTAACTAAAAATATTAACCAACGGGAAAAAAAGTTACTTGAAGAGACACTTCAATTGCTATTCTCGAGTCTCGGTACAACCCTTCCACTGCCTACTGCATCCTTGCAGGGCAGATGTGAATTGCAGAGCGCTACCTGGTCCAAGAAAGGGCTCTCTGTCACAAGCCAGGCAGAGGTCTCCATTTCCCACTCTACCACAGGTTCTTTAGCTTTCTTCTTCAGCCATGGGCTCCCAGGCTGCTGCTGTTGCCTTCCCTCCTTCACTACATTCCAGCTCCCACCCCCTCCTTCTCCTCCACAATGCTCTGGAGCTCTAGAAAGGAGGGAGAGAGATTCCTCCTTGTCCTCTTCTTGGGGAGCATAACCCCGTCAGGAAAAAAAAGAACAAAACCAGGAGCAAATGCTGTTCTTCACACTGACACAGACCAAACACCCACACCTTCTGTGTGGACTATACAGAAGAGAAGCTTTGACTAAGAAGCCATAGTTACTGAATTGCTACAAGAAAGGAACCTACCACAGAGGAACTTCAAGATCCATGAACAAACAAGAAATTACTGGCTGACAAACTGATGAAGACTTTTAACAGAAGGGAAATAATTTGCACGACTACAATTTTAAGTATCCAGATGTCACCATCACATTAGTAAATGATTTCTCCTGTTTCTTAGGCTGCAGTTTGCTCTTTCTTTAAAGCCAAATAGTTCATACCTCAATCTTAACAACTACTGAGGAGGAAAGGGTGTAACAGGTTACACCTTATAGATGACAGTTCAGCAATTTCATACTCAAATTGCTTTCAAACACTTGGGTGAATATAATTTATTTCTGACATTTCACTATATCTATTTTATCCCTTTGTTCTAAAAGTTTTATTGTTGGCAATTAAATTTGAGATGGAGCCACTGAGATGTTCTCTGGATAGCAGGGAAATGTCCCTAAGCCATCATACGAGCAATTCCTCTGGAGATACCACAACACTGGTTTTGGTCCATGAAGCAACTATAATCCACCACGTTACATCTGACTTGACCTCTTGGCAGAAATAACAACATACCAGATAACTCAGATCACTTGGAAATCAGATTTCCAGTGACTGTTCTGGGAAGGGTGCTGATACTGTAATGCGTAATGGGATGCACAAAGAAATGCCTGTCATACTAAATTCAAGATTCAAATACAAACTTATCAAGTTATACCACAGTTTGCTTACTATATGTAGCCTATTCACTTACAACAATTCCAGATCAAATGTATCTATTTTAATACAAGTATTTATCTTCTGTACACTGAATGCTTTGCTTTCACAGCTTAACATTATTTTTTCAATTGTTTTTCTATTTCTATATGCCTTGTTGAAACATTTTACTGTGTGTGATGCTAAATAAAAATCTTTCCTGTGAAGATAAAAGGAAAAAAAAACAAAATGCAAGATGAAACTAAAATCACTCTCCTTTTGTGAAGAGATAGGAAAGTCCCGTTACCTGATACAGTAAGTATCACCAGCAAAACGTATAATTTCTGATACCTTGGAAGATAAACTGCTATTATGAGTTCTGAAGATGGGATTGCAAACATGGGTATCCATAAATGTATTCATCTACCATCTACTTGAGGAACCTCATATACAGATAGACAGATAAACTCTACATATGTACATAAGACATGACAAAATTCTTAGAGCTGTATGTATCAGAGGTCTAACACATGAACATGTTAGGCTTCAAATTCTAATTTGCAAGCACATGGCTTACCATGTTACACTGAACTAAAAATACATGTGCCAGTTACAAAAACGTCTCCTACTACCTTCTGTGCTTTACAATGAGGATCATTAAACACTGATGATCAGAGGCAGCTGATCAGAATAAAGCAGGTTTTCAAGGTTAATTATCAAGAAATGGTAGCTAAGTCTGACCATAAAATAAGGTCTGGTGAGTTAGAAGAAAATACGATCACTTGCTTATCTAACCAAGGAGATATCTGATAAAAGTAGTCACAAATTCAGAAAGACAGAATGCCTCGGCAGCCATTTTAAAGCAAACCTTAAAATTTAGGCAAGGGGGATAAAAGGTATCAATAATATCTGAAATCTTATGTCGCTACAAGTGTAAACTTCCAAAAAAACGTGATTCAGCCACTGGTATATCTGATGTAAAGGATCAGCATTTTTTTTCAAAAAAAAACCTCTTATGGTTTATAGAAGCACAAAATGCTACTTCCATACAAGACAAAGAGTTCATGTCCAAAAAGCGTAACAGAATATCAAACACTGCAAGCCAGCTAGCTCCTGGAACATTCCGAACATCAATCTTCTGGTTTCACAAACAAACATATGCTAACAATCTCCAACCCAGAAGCAGTATATTTTTCAGATTCCCTCTTTTTAATGAAACAAACAAGCTACTGTAACCTAAGTTGGTAACTCGCTAGTCAGTCCACTATTCCTGCTACAGATTTGTAGATTTATCCATTTAAACAGTCATAAAAATATATTACAGGAAGTTGTATTTGCAGATAAAATAAAATGCAACTTAAATCACACTTAATTATAAAATAACTCAGTTCTAGTAAGATAGAAGCTTTCTCACATTCTCACAAATCCATCATGACAGAAACAAGGTGAAAAATAGGCATCATGGTATCTTCTTCAGTACAATTTTTACTTATAATTCTGCCACCTTGACTACTGGTTAATCAACCTTACAATGTATGCACAACACTGCAACACATCTGGGATACTATATTCTACAGGATTAAAATTTCTTTTGCAACCACATTAAGTAATTTTAGCTTAACATTGTACAAACACATTCAAAATGAAAATCCTCAAAATATCTTGGCATTCACTTTTTTACCAAGTCAAAATTCATTCCAATCCAAAATAAGAAGAAACCCACAAACACTATCCACATAAAAAAATAAACCACTCTTTGGACCTGCACTGGACATCACAGTAACCAGCTCTCTAGGACTTTGTCTCTGAAACTTGAATTCCTTAAAATAACAACCAAAAAACCTCAGAGAAAATTATTAAAACGAAAACCTTTATATGAGGACAATGATCTGCCAAAAAAAACCCACTCTCCACAAAACAAAAAAAAACCTATAAAAAAACTCCATGAATAACTAGCTCATGACTTTCTGAGAACAAGAGTTTAACTACTGCCTTGTTTCTTTACAGTGTATATTTAGCTGGTTAAAATGTTCCTCAAAAAAATTCAAGAAATCTGAAACAGTTCTACTGACAGTCTTCCTATTTTATTATTGATATGTGGACATGAAACATGCTGGAAGTTCATATGTAGAATATAATTTTAAGTGCACTATATAAAGATGAAAGAGAGAACATTTTGCCCACAGAGCATCACATATGATAAAGATGGCTTTGTTACACAAGATAGCATGGATTACTCACTTACTGTACAATCCAAGCACTCTGAGAGTATGTGTGGACATCAAGCATGATGTTCTTTTGCTACTTCTTGAGTACTTAAAATTAAGTGACATAAACCTATTTCCCCACAGATTTTATACAGGGGGTAGAAGAGTCTTTGTTTGCAATGTCTGCCTCAACAATTGAGGTCTTTTTCTGACAAAAGGTCTCCTGCATTTACACGCACAAAGTAGTACAGCTTTTTGTATCTTCACGAATTTTACAGGTTTTGAATTCAAATAAAACTATCATCATTTTTTTCTAAATTTGTCCACAGTCTGTGTTTTACCTAGTTACTGTTACTATCTACATGTAGACACTGAAACCATTTTCCTTAATTTATGGGCCAATATCAGTATTCCATTGACCGTCAAAAAGCATATTTGTTGTTTTAGACAGAACATAGAAGTGCTGTATTTCATCTGACAGTAAGCCAACTGCAACAACTGAATTTCCCAAGTTAGTCATAATACTCTGAGGAATTTCTTTTGTTTGAACAGTTAATCTCTAGGACAAGACAAATTAGAAACCAAAGTGGATACTGTTTTACTAATAATTTTGTCACTCCTGTTATCATATTCACCTTTGTTTACTCATCACGTTGTTTTCTGGTCAGCAAATGGAAAGTTTTCACTTTTAAATATGAAATCTAGCTTTAAATATGAAGCATATGAAGCGTTCAGACATTGTTCTTATATAGGTCAGTAGTAGTTTATAATAAATACATGTGAAAGATGAGCTCATGTTAAGCTTTTAATTCCAGTATGATTACCTTACATTTCTGAAACAGATTACACAGATGATGCACACTTACACAACATTTTAACACCACCACGTCCAAAACCAATTTCTTTAAAGATACAATATCGTCTTAAAAAAGCCCTTCCTAACTACTGCCTCTCACAACTGATTAAAGAACATAAGGCAAAAGAGGTGACACAAGTAAACACATTAACAGTCCAAAGAATCGCTGAGATGTTTCTGCAGTAGCCCCCATGATCAAAATTCATGGTGCTAGAACAGTGATGTTTGCCACAGAACCACAGCTTGTTTTTCCCACTGTTGTTCCCCTTCTCCCACTAATATTTGGGATTTTACTTGGTGTGAGGGGCTGCTAGAGCTCCGCGACACATGCTCCCAAAGTATCGGTTTTTTTTTCCCAAAATATTTTCAGTTTTAACTGCTTATATGTTAGCCAAAGGGCTTTCAATCTCCACCGCTCCGGTTCTTCTAATTACTTTTTTTTTGTAATTATCCCTAATTATGACACTGGAACCATACAAATCATGCAGTTTCTTTCAGGGGAACAAAGCCACTGCATACTTTCTCCAAAAGCTTGCAAAACTAAAATAATCTCCTGAGCAAAGAGAATCCTACAAGGATTCCCATTGTTACATGACATAAAATGCTTAATCAATATAATTTTAGAATAATATTATTTTTGAAAATTAAATACCAATGAGGTGATTCTTGCTAACTATAGAACTGCAGTCACACAGGTTAAATTTCATACAAAGAACTGTCAGAACATCTTGTTTGTTAGAAGTCAGCCTAGCATGTCTGGGGTAGTTAAAAAGGTGGTATAACAAAGGTAGGCCTCAAACACCAGCTGTGGACACAGGCCCTGAGCCATCACTTTGGAGCCAGAAAATCAAGGAGCAATGCGACCTGTTCCCAGGACCATATAGGGAGATTTTAAGGAGAGGTTTGACCAGAGAATTTGAGGAAGGGGCGCTCCGACGACCCCCAAGACCACCAGAAGATCCTTGACTCAAAAAACTGAGCATGCGCAAGTGGGTGGGGAGTATTATAATGATTATTAGAAAAACGGATGATTATGTATTAGTGTTTCGAAAGTTATTAATGATTATGCGTGAAATCACTAAATATATTATGTCCAGATTTCCAGACCAGCATGCATGCAGGTGGAAGGATCCCCCGTGCATCCAGCGCCACAGTAAAGAATGCCTGCTTCTTAATCCTACATTGGTGTTAAGGGGTTTGATTCCCAATTTCGGCAACACCAGCTGACTTCACCCACAGACTCCAACTAGACTCCAAGATCATTCCTATATCATCCTTCGGGTTCAAGTAAAGTCAAAGCTAGGTTTCAACTCTTTCCAAATACATTGGAAACAAAAAGGGGAAAGAAATAGCTTCTTGGTTCAGGTGCAGGAGTAAGCACACCTGAGAAACACAGCTGAGTAGAATTTCTTCAGAAAATATGGATTTAAAAAAAAAATAAAATTAAAAAACCCACCAAATTAATCTGAACAATCTCCTCCTCACTTATCCCCCAAAACGACAAGAAACATACTGAGTTTGATACTTGAGTTGGAGCTTTTTAGGATAAATTCCTTAGATCAAGAATGGCATTTCAGAAGAGAAAAAAATGCGACATCTACTCTGACTATGCTCATAAGCACTCCTCTATGGAGTGTGATAGAGCCACTTTCCATTCGGTGGTCTGCCAGCTCTGAAGTAAAGACAGAAAGCTGTTTCACATCCCAAATTAATGCCCTAGAGACCAGCTTATACAGCTGGTCTGTCTCTAGGTCAGTGGAAACTTAATTATCTGCACAAAAGCTAGGGAAAAAAGAACAAAAACTGTATGGGGACAACGAAGGGAAAAAAGACATTTTCGCTTTTCCTTTTTCAAACTATGAGGAAGATCATCTCTTCTGTTCTACCCTCTCTTATTTTAGACTGCAATGACTGGGAAGGAAAGGGAGTTACTGACAAATTTGTTATAATATTATCTTAAGAAAAATAGTCTAAATGACAGAACTAGTTTTCAGATACATAACTGAGCAAACATTTTTTTTTTCCACAGTTCCTAATGCCAACCATTGTAAAGGTGTAAAGGACTACAATTTCATTTCAATTTAGGTAGCAGAGCCATTTTCATTTTACATTGCAATGCAAGGATTAAAAGTATGCGAAAAAACTGTGCCTCTTTCAAGTGCTGTAACTAGTAACCATGCTTCAGAACACAAGAATATTTTTCTTCTTACAGTGAACAGACAGGTCACAAACCACAAGCTGGGGGAAAGTTCAGTTCAAAGTATTTTAAATTGCTATACTAATCAGATTACTGTATTTTAAAAAATAAAGATTTGTTTTAAAGGAACAGTAAGTCTGTGATACACAGATGGGAAAGTAAGAGGGGTAATGGTTTTAAAATAGAGGGGGGTAGACTTAGATTGAAAATTAGGAAAAAATTTTTTACAATGCGAGTTGTAGAACACTGGAACAGGTTGCCCAGAAAGGTGGTGGATGCCCCATCCCTGGAAACGTTCAAGACCAGGCTGGATGAGGCTCTGAGCAACCTGATCTAGTCAGGGATGTCCCTGCTCCTTGCAGGGGGGTTGGACTAGATGACCTTTGAAGGTCCCTTCCAACCCTAACCATTCTATGATTCTATAAGGAGACGAACATAAAAATGCTGTTTAATATTTAAAATATGCCTACACTATACAGGAGTATATGCAGATATACCAACAATTTCTGAGCCATACTAACTGAGGTACCAAAAGCAGTCTGTTTTTGCTGGCTGTTAGCAAAAAGCAGTAGGACTTGTCAGCTTAGGAAGAGCACTACATTAATGCAACTATAATGCTTGTGAAATTCTGCCTTGTTTAGTGTCACAGATCACGCAGATGCAGCTGTGTATGCATCCTCCTACTGATCAAAATCCATCTAAATTCCAGCTGAGCCTAGTGTTTCCTCTTGGATAGGTGGCTTTGAAGGCCTATACCATGCCAATAAAAACCAGATGGACAGATCTGGGTGAAATTATCCAGTATGAATTTAGGCTTCGGGAGAAGCTGGGGAACTTGTCGTCTGATTTGAAAATGAACTCTTCCTTTTGGGATGTTAAATACTGTAATTGTAGTAATCTCCCAAATTTTTAAACTTTTCTTAAAACACTGAAAACTCCAGTCTCTCTCATGTTTTCATGAGCTGAATCATACTTGCTTTTTCAAACTATGTCAGCAGACTGGACTTCCTGTTGGGAAGCAGAGCAGTGCTAAAATGGTAGTACTTACCACGACATACCAGAAAAGAAGCTATGAAAACTGGAAGCTGTTTCTAAAAAAACTGTTTTGAAATATTTCAATTTTTAATTTTTTTTTTTAATTATTCACTTAGTAGATTTGATAATTTTTCCTTACACAGCCTGGAAAAGGATTTCTGTAGGAATTTAAAAGCAACAAAACTTGTTGAGCAACTGTCAGTCTACGACACAAAAGACGGTAACAGAAAAGCTGATGCACACAGGCACAGAGCTTGCAATACCTTCATATTAGATGCCTCAGTTTCCAGTTTTGTTAGGTGATTTGAGTTATCCTCTAGCTCTTGTCGAAGGTTGGAGTTCTCCATCTTTAATGCCTCAACTTGCTTTAACAACTGATCATATGAAGCTGCGGCCATCCTGGGCTACCCTCAGCCCTAAAAAAAAAAGTAAGAGAAAATATTATTTAAACACTTTAGAAAAAAATTTCCAAACTCATCTAACCATAAAATTATTTATCTTTCCCATTTAGCACTCAACTTTCTAAATATTTAATTTAAATCCATTAAACCAAACTTAATGACTAGAACTAATGCCAGTTCAAAGACTTTTTTCGGTAGACTTTCACTTGATAGATATGATTAAGCAAATGAAAGAAGTTCATTAACAATTGCATTAGGTATTAGGGGAAGCCAGAATATATGAAAGAAAATCATAGCATCATACAAAAGCATCCCTCCTATTCGCATTTCAATTTTAACACTAAGAAACTACGCAGATAATAGACCATATTTTGGTTTGGTTTTTTTTTGATAGACAACAAGCACTGTTGACTATATCTAAAAGATACTGACTGCCTACTTATTTTATGAAATGAAAGATAGTCACAGATGTTCAAAATTCCTAGGAACAGCACACACTAAAGGAGATGTTGTATGAAAGACAAACAGCAAATATTGAGCGATTTTAACAGAAAAAAAACCAACCATCTAATGTAGTAGTAATCAAGTCTTTTGTAAAAAAGCCCTCCAAGGCAAATACACTTACAAAATTCCAACGCAAGAAGTGGTCATATTTCTCAACAGAATAAAAAGATTAAAAGCTATTCTTGACAACAAGATAACCCACATTGTTCTGGGTAATACTCTTAACACAGTCCTAGAACGCCATCACAATTATTCAATCGTTACAAAGCAGGAAGAAACAAATACTTAAATTTAAATTATAAAATTCAAACGGTTTCTCACTTTTCAAACAAACAAAGAAAAAAAAGTTGTTCATCTAACAATGTAAGTTAACTAAAATGTGGTTAACCACATTTGAAGCTCTTTAAAGTTGAAGCCATCAATTTCGTTCTCATCAGCAATTGAAGAGAATAAAAGGAAGCCTAGCACTTCATGAACATACAAGTTACCCTTCCAATGTAATCTCAGGAATTTCCTAGTGTATGCAGCCTGTAACTCAAAGGAAAAAATATAAAAAGTTATGGGACAACATTCCTTTTGATCATTACTGCAGTACTTTGGAAAAGATGAAACAATTAAAAACTCTTATTTAGCATTTTCTGTGTATCCTCTCATTAAACCTTGGACCTTACTGCTTGTGTAACTCCTTATGTAACCAACTTTGCTCTTCCAGACCAATCTTAACTGAATTATCCAGTATACTAAAAAATAGATAAAATTACTCAAAAATATTTTAGTTCCGCAATACAAATTTTGAAAACAGTGTTTAATCTTTCTAGATTTAAACTCAATGAAACATAAAGAAGAATATACCAGTGAAAACAGGAACAATACAAAAAGCTGTAGTGTACTTGATACGACTAGTTTACTTCCTTTTCAAGAAGCAAGTCTTCACACCCGAAGCACCTGTCATCATCAAAGACAGGAGAAGGAAGAAGCCCACCACTTATGAAATTTCCATGATGCTACCAATAAGCTGAAGGAAAAAATCCTTCAAATTTCCAACAAAAAAAAAAAAAATCCAACAAATTTATTTTTCAAAATTTGATCATGCTTTACTGGAGACCTCATTTATAGAGAAATGAAGGCAATCTGCAACATCTGCTGTATCCTGTGAATTCTGGGCTGTTTCGCCTAAAAAGTGGAGAGCTGTCAGAGAGCTGTAACAAAAAAAAAAATTAAAAAAAAGAAGAGGGGAAAAAAAGGGCAGATTGTTTCTGTTCCATTTTATGTATGATTTTATTTAATAAATGTTTCCATTCTTTTTCCATTTATTAATAAAACAAAGCTGAGTTCACTTTTCTTTTCAGAACATACACTGCATGCACAATTCTGCACAAGCCCAAGGAAAGGTAGATAGGAGTGGAAACATTTTCACATTAGTTCTAATATACTAGTCTTGTATTGTAATATTGATAAAATTTGTTGATTACAATTTGGAAGTTAAAACAATTAGCAACATTAACAACACACAAACACACAATGAAGAAAATGGATAAAACTGAACAAGGAGAGGAGCTACGGAAGGACTGCAACTGCATAGGTTTGATATTTTGAATGCAAAATAAGCTGAAATGTACTTATGTTAAATGAGTAAGGATCCAGTTTCTCAAGGGGAGGTTTGGTTTATCTTCTCTCCCTCTTGATCTAAGTTCCTAAGCTTCCTTTTGTATATTTCATTTCCATCACATGGAACGAGGACATAATCACTAAGAGAGAGCAGCATTCTGCCTCAGACTAGGAGTCACTTCCTGATTTACTCAAATTTCAAACTTTACTCTGTTTTCAGATTTAAAAAAATTTAGTTACCTGATTACCACAAGCTGGGTAATCCAAAATATCTTATTTTTTTTTCATTAAATTGATGCCCAAATGGGCAAAAAGTTACACTGCTACAGGTAGAAACCCACTCCTGCCAGTCTAGCATCAGGCAGGAGTCACGCTGACTGACTGCAGCTCTGCTGGCTGGAAAGGCACCTGCACCAGCATGGATCCCAGCAACGTGTGGCACCTGCTCCTCGCTACCAGGGTATTCATACTGGCACCTAAGGAAAAGGCAAGAATTACAAAGAGAACCTCCTGGGAGGTGGTGGGGTGGAAAGTGCACATCATATCTTTTGGGAGCATGGTGAGGTTTGGGCAAAGTATGTTTACTGTTAGTACATCCACCCTGAAAACTAGAGGGAAGGCAGTGAGTATCACATTAGCAATATGCTGTGAACCATGAGGCATCTGCTTCCAGAGATGCTTGCCACCCCACTGGCTGAGGCATCTGGACTTCTTGTGGACATGTAGACATATACCCACCTCCTTGGCCCTCCAAGATAATCCTCCTTTTTCCTATCTGTAAAGGAAGGACTACCATGAGAAGAACCGTAAACTACTTTTCAGAAATAACGGATCTCACCTACCCCAACTGCGCCAAGGCATTTGGTACAGTGCCACATGTAAAACCAGCTGCAGTTATGATAGAGACAAGCAGAAAAACTGTACACAGGTAAGGAGCAGCTCAAGGACAGATGACACTGGGCAGTGCTGAAAGCCAAATTGTTGGGCTGAAGGCAGGTTGTTAGCAAAGATTCCCCAAAACTAGTCTGGAACAGGTATTTCTAAATGTTTCATTATTGACCTTGGCACAAGAAATGGCATCAAAACTTGCTCCCATAAATTCAAGAGGTTTCACAAGGCCCGAGGACTACATGTAATACACAAGGAACTGGATGACCTGAGAAATGGAGCGGTAGAAACAGCGTCAAATAAAACAATGAAGCAGCGTAACAATGCAAGGGCACTCACATGGGAATCTCATCACCTGGAAGCAGTGAGGAGAAGCACCTGGGCACTGCCAACATGATACTGGCACAAGGAACACAAACATGACTCCAAGAGTCATTGAGTCATTTTACAAGACATGGATAAGAAAAGCGAACTTAAGTGAGTGCAGAAAAAGACACTAAGTGATCAGGATCTCTCACATGAGAAGAGACGTGATGAGCAAGCCTTTGCTGCCTCAACATAACCAAGGCTGGAAACAACACAGCTACACTTTGTTATTAGGGAGGGGGAAAATACTCATGAGGGAGAAAAATATTTATGTTAAAACACAATAGTGACACAGAACAAATGCATATAAATTAGTCATTTATCAACGCAGGCTGGTAACATCCATTAGACATTATAAATTCAGCAATATCCTTGCCTAGCTCACTGCACAGGAAGGAACTGGACTTAGCGTTTCAGAAATTAATCTCGTATTCCTAAACCTCAATACAGAAGAATACTGTACTCATCTTCATACCTCAAATATATTTGTATCTTCTTCTCCTAAAACAATGAAATGCCAAAGCATTTCACAAAAGACACCATTATTTAATTTTAAAATGGGGGAAACGGACACAGGTAATGCATGACCACAAAGCAGCTTAGGCTTTCTGACGCTGAATGCAGCAACACCTCTCACACACTTAGTTTGTAGAGTGAAATCAAAAGCCTCAATTACACACAAGCTATTCCATATATACTGAGCTAACACTCTCAAAATTAAAATCTGCCTCTCTTTCAGAAATAAGTTTTTACCTTTAGCCTCAAACTAGTCACACCAGATCAGAGTTCCAGTTCCAAAACTAATCCTTGGATTTATGCTCCAAATTATCCGAGTACAAAAAAAAAGACTTAAAAAAATTTAAAACACAGAATTGGTGGCATCAATAGAAACTGACTGTGTCAGTGCATATTCTTCTTGTAATTTCTCAGCAGTCAAAACACTTGCCTTGGGGAAGGAGCCAAAATCCGGACCCTCTCAGCCAGACAGGGTTCACAGCCACATATCCCCTCATTCACAGCAGAAGTAACCAGTTCAAAAGGAAAGCGAGGAATAGTTTACACACAGCCCACTACCCTGAAGCTGTACCACTGCACAAACACACACAAACATATTCAAGATTATTAGGGCCATAACCAGCTAAATCCAGAATAAATGACTCTTCTCCTTCTCCTGTACGAAACCACTACAGTAAGGGGGGAGTGGAGGGTAAGGGAAGAGGAAGAACTCTGGCCTCCAATACCCATTTCACATTTTACACAGCCCAAGGGAAAATGCATGATACATGCAACACAACCCAGCTTTGTGAAGTTCACTATTCTGCTCCAGCCAAGCTCCCTTTTGCACTCTGTGCTTCTTCGCAGGGTGGACATCATTCAAAGGGAGGAATGGAAATACCCCTTTCTCTAGATTTACTCGAAAAAATAACCCTCTTGGAACACAGAAACTTTGAGATTTAACTCCCTCATTGTAAGAAACACCTAAAATCCAGGTCTCCTACTTCCCTGACCCATATTTCTCATCATTAAGAGGTTTCTTCTCCATCTCCTTTCAAGGTAAGGTAAAATTATGACAAGAAATTTCATGCTTTACTAAATCAGCAGTTCGCATGAATATACACATCAAAGAAGAACTTCAAGCTGCATATAACTCTCTCACACACTAAAATCAAAATTAATAAGAAGCCTACATTTATGCAAATATGCTGTTATGATTTAGATATGCATTTTTCTACATTAAGAAAACTAAACCAGTAACAACTGCCCAGAAATCAGGAACTCAGATGTACTCTTTCTAGTCTCAAATCCCAAGATACAGGCAAAACCCCCAATATCCTCTGAAAACTTACAGTTTTTTATTGATTAGAGCCTTTTTCTTTTAAATCAAAAAGCATATATACTCAACATGCCCTAAAGAGGTTCTACTTAGGAACTCCAGCAATTTGAGAGACATTAATTAAATATCCTTATGAAAATATTTCAGACTCCCATAACTATTTTTTCATCCATAAAAGCTATCGTTGTTAACAGAGCATCCTATTTTTATAAAGCAACTTTTGTAGAACAAATTAGTCTTAGTCTTTTCAGAACAGAGGCTAAGAGCAATCTAAGATATAAAACCCTATTATGTGTTTTTTTCAACAACAGAGACAGAGACCTGGCATTGTCTATATGCAAAGCTAGATAACATTTTTAGATAACGACAACCTATTTGTTTTAATTTTATGAATCTTCAGCAGAATAATTATTGTCACCCACAGTAAGGGCCGGAGGATGATTTTTTTCTTGTTTTTGTTAGCAAGTAAGTTGTATGTCTACTTCAGACAACAAAATCAGTGAAAAAAAGGCAAAAATACTTTCTTCAGTAAGGCCTATTCCAAAAAACATTGATGTGAACCAAGGCTCCTGTTCAGGGAATTGAGTTTAGATTATGACATTCATTGAAAGTAGTAAATGAGATGTTTAACTCTCTAAGAAGCAAACAGAATTTAGCATTCAGTTACCACTACCAGTAAGCAGATGTGCTCCTGCATTCTGTAACTGAAATTTTTTCACAATCTAGTCTATCTTCTTAATATGACAACTTGTAATCATTGTATATAAAGTTAATTAATATATAGACTATCATTTACTAAGGTTGGAAAGCATCATGAATTCTGTTTTCTTTCCGCATCCACAAATTTTACCCAAATATTCTATGCTGAAGCCCAAAATATTGTCCTTATTATTCTTTACCATTCTATCAATTTTTTCATTCATTCCCATGTGACTAAAGGGGAATTGTTTCTTCAAGGGCACATGACAGCAAACACAGGGGAAAAACAGTCATACTGTTATGCAATTTTCCCAATTAGTTTAGCTTAAACACATTTAAAACCAGATTTTTCAAAGCACTATGACTAAGGGTTCTGACTCGGAAGCTGTTAGAGCTAATGCTGGGATGGCTGCACAGGTGCCTGCCCCCAGCTGCCTGTCCTACCATCTCCACAAGGTTCCCACCCAGGGAAGAGAGAAGGGCTCAGCTGCTCAAGTGGCAGCCGCCTAAACCACTGCAGATTACTGCCCGACTACCAAGGTAATCTGAAATAGGTGTTGGTTTAACTTACTGTGCTGGACCATTAACCACAATAGTTCAGCAGCTGTTACATACAGCTATTTCCAAAAGATGGGCAAGGCTGACAGAGGGGCAGAAAATCCAGCACAGCTGTTCTACGGTAAGCCAGTCCCACTTACTAACTTCAGCCTTCAACAGACCATTTTCATATAACTACCTTTATCAATACAATCAAGAGAATAAGTGAGGGAGTTTTTTTTTGGCCATTCTTGCTTTGAACACATCAAACTGTGCCAATTTGCATTAATTCAATTTCTCTGTTGGCTGAATGCTGGATCAGATTTTCCACTATTTTGTTTGAAGCTTGTCTTCAGGTTAAATAATTAATATGTAAATATCCTTCTGCTTGTCCTTTTGTAACTCTGGCAAAATATCAGCACTTTTAAGTGCTGCGTACACAAACTTACCAAAAATGAGTATCAATGGGCCAGGGATTGTCTTATCCATTTCAGTTTGGGGCAAGCTTTACAGGCTTGCTGATTTAAAAATGTTTATCCTTCACAGGCATTGTTTAACACTCTTCTTTCCTACTTACGGAAAAATACTCCATTGGCCTCAGATCATAAAAGCCCGTTATCCTGATTCTTTCCAGAGCAAGGAGAAAAACCATATTCTGCCTTCTCCAGCATCACACTAAACAACTACATTATTTCCACGCGGTGATAAGGCTATGCTTTATTAAAATGTCTTTTGCTGCCAGCACATTTAATTCTCCTATCCTTAACTGCATTTAAGAGCAAACCTCAAAACTTTTAGTCAGTAGGAGCTGGAAGGGAGGCTATTTTGTTTGTTCTCCTGATCCGGGCTATGTGGGCACACAAATATAATGAGCAGTCTGAAAATGCGGTAAGGAGTTGGGTGTGGTTAAAGAGAATTAAAAAAGTACTTAGTACAGAATGAGAACTGTGGAACAGCAGATCTCGTACCTTCTGTTCATGTTCTCATTTGTTCAGCCTTAACATGCTCAGGTCACCAGAGCGAATGCATGAAGGAGCAGAAAACAGCCATCACAGAAAACTGCTGTTCATCAGCTTGTTTCAGCAACAAGGGCTTTGATATTAGAAAGTGAACTGCAAGTTATGCAATGATACTCCTTTTAGTAAGTTTGAACAAGCTGACATTAAAAAAAAAAAAAAGACAACAAATTACACCAAATGATAATCTCTAGATTAGGTACCCTCTGAATTCCCAGGTTTTTCAGCCATGTATAGAAAACAAGGGCCAAATGAAAAGCCATTACTATTATCAGCTATCCTCACACAACGTGTGAAAGGGTTAGTCCCCTTAGAAGGAGGCCACACAATTTTCTCTAAGCCTCAGCTGCACTGAGAGGATTTTCTTCTTAGTTTTTCTATCCACTTCTGCATGAAGGTTATCTTCATGGACAGCAGACTAAAACACTGAAGTATTACTATATCTGATCTTCCTAAACCCTTTCAACTGGAAGGTGTAGGGTAGACAGGGGTTTTTTTGTTGTTTTGTTCTTCCATAAATGAATTCATAACTTGACAAGAGCTTTTCAGGTCCCTTCCAACCCTAACCATTCTGTGATTCTATGATTCCATGATTCTTCTATTTCGGGATACTTCCTTAAGTTCAGTGCTTGGCCTGTACTCACCAAGCACGAAAAGCAGAAGCATCAACTGTTCTTCCTAACCAGAACATAACTTCGCTGATGAAGGTTCAAAACAATAAGTGATCCATCTTCTCCACATTCCTTAAAAGACCAGGAGGAGAAGGAAAGAGAAGACGATGGTCTGAACTCTTGGTTTGCCTTCCTCATTACAGGTCAGGGTATGATGGGGGGGGTCAAGTGTGTGTGAGAAATAGAATCATAGAATCATAGAACGGTTAGAGTTGGAAGGGACCTTCAAAGGTCATCTAGTCCGACCCCCCTGCAAGGAGCAGGGACATCCCCGACTAAGTCAGGTTGCTCAAAGCCTCATCCAGCCTGGCTTTGAATGTTTCCAGGGATGGGGCTTCCACCACCTCTCTGGGCAACCTGTGCCAGTGTTCTACAACCCTCATTTTAAAAAATTTTTTCCTAATATCCAATCTAAATCTACCTCTCTCTGTTTTAAAACCATTACCCAATGACCTCATGTTTAGGATTTTACTACAGAATGCTAACAAATCCAAACCCCATTCCTATTAATACAAAAAAGAGTGAAATCAAGAAGTCATACATTTCAGACTATGAGCAGTCAAGTTCAGCTTTTATTACACTGCCAAGAAAAAAGCTCCAGTTCTTCCTTTACAATCCTGCGTTGGGAAGTTCCTTAGCTGGTTAGTCATGCTGCATTCAGAATATGACTGTGAAAATACGAAACATGATTTGCATTTAAATACTATACTGAACACAAAGCAGTCCAGACATCATTTGAATCATAACTTATATTGGACCAAGGATGATTCACAAGCCTGAACACTCATTCGTCATGATGATCATCTTTGCTATTCATAGCTAATTGTGTATGCCCTCACTGCATATGACTTGCTCCTGTTTACTTCTATATTTCTCCTAATCTTTTCAGGATTCAATTTTAGAAAGTTTAGGCTATTAAAAAGTCTGATACAAGTCTTTATTTTTCTAAACAACAAATTATATGCAAAATTGTTAACATGAAATAAATCTGCTTTAACTAAAAAAAAAAAAAAAAAAAAAAAGCTATTATTTTACAATAAAGATATATTTCTTCATATTGGGTGAGCCATCAGGGTCATCTTCAGGGTTCCCTTCAGCACTTCCAGGGAACAGAAGACCATTTGTCTGGCAGGCAATATATATATCAGCATCTGTTCACACACGTCCTGCACGAATTTTGGAAAATCACCAGTGGAGACTCGGTCTTCACTGACAATAACTTACTGTCACAGCATGCCATTACTAGCATAGCCTATTTTAAACAGGATTTGAATACACTCATGAAAAATCAATTAATCACATTTCATCAACATAAACGTTTTACCAATTAAATTAAGACACACATTGACATCCAACATAAGAATTTAGAAACCAAAGGAATCCATTTTAGCCACATGCATTTCCAACTTACGCTGTACTATTCCGTGCTGATGATATACTAGTAGTGTACTATGACAACATGTATCAGAACACGTATCATAACCAAATATTTTGTACAAATGTTTGGGCAATGTATCGTAATAGCATTTGAGGGATGGTTGTTAGGAAAGTCTGCACTCATACATAAAAAATATTTAAAAGTGATCTTTTTGTCAAGCTGACATTTTCAAGAGTGTGACTAGTTTCTTACAGGAACTGCTCCGCTTGTTACACAAAACAACACTAACACGGTTTAAGACTTAAGAAGACACAGGAAGAAGCATCACCATCATAACAACCATAATCACTACCATGCTTTTCTCACCCTCTTTCCTTCTAGGGAAAAAAGTGGCAAAAACATCTCTGTATCTATTGTATCTTCTAATATTTAAGCAACTGTAAAAAACATTCAAAACATTACAAGAGAAACATCTAGTATCACCCATTTACCTTTTAAAACCAGTTACTCCAATTGCTAAGTCATCAACATGTTTTAAAATTTAACATCATCCAAAGCCCCTCTTACTGATAGATGGGAAAGCTATGATTCTAAAACAATGGTATATATAGAAAATATTTTGAGAGCTTTATATACTATTTTACTATAAAGCAGAAAATTAAACTCTGTAAGTTCGACTTGTCTTCATCAAACCTTTTTTGTGCATCATTGTACTTAACAGAACTGGGAAGGAGAAAAAAAAAATTCTACCAGTTACCTGAGTTTCCTCAAAAATACAGAATACTCTGGTTTCAAGAAACTACTTTCAGTATCTATGTTTAAGTGTATTCTCAAAGCACTGTAATTTTGACAAAATATTCGTAACATCTATCAACTGCACTAGAAGCAACAGAAACACTAACTAAAAAGCAAAAAGAGAGTAAAAAGAACATTAAGGAGCACTTCCATCTGAACAAACAGCAGAGAGGGGAAGTTTTTAAAAACTGAAATTTATCTATATTGCATTATTTGTGTATGCACAGTAATTTACTGGAAAGATAGCAAATTAAGAAGCTGTATATTTCTTGCTATGCTTTTAAAGGTATCTTTCAGTGTATGACTACCCAAATCAAGCCAAAACGGGGCTCCACTGATCCCTTGAAGAAAATCCTGTCAAATGAAAAACGCTCCTTACAGTCGATAGCCAGGGTCCTCCATGTAAGCCAACAGGAAGAATTTTAAATCTCGACCCAAATAACGAATAGGATTAAATAATTTGACAGCATACGTGTCTTTTAAAAACCGCTACATGTTTCTGCAAAAGCCAGGAGCGTTCTGCTGGCGATGACCTAATTACTCGAATAAAAGCTGAGTATCTGACAAAGGGAAAGAAAGGACCCACTGCTTCATACATAATGTATTAAGATTTCCCATAGCATTCAGGTTCAGTCGCGGACCCAAGCATCTCTTTGTGATGTTAAGTGAATTTGTAGGGAGCCAGCGGACCCCAGGGCGCCCTGGACGCGCAGGGTTCCCGCGGGCGCCCCCGGCCAGGCCCGCCCGCCGCCGCCCGCCCGGCCTCTCGCGGCTCGCCCTTCGCGGCCGGGGGGACGCGCTGCGGCAGCGCCGGCACGGCCGCCCCCGCCACCGACAAAGCCGGGCTGCCGCCCCCCGCCGGCCCCCGAGGGGCACCTCTGCATGCCGGGGGGGGGCTGCCCGCCCGCCCCCGCCTCCTCCCAGCCGCGGAGCCCGCGCTGCAGGGCGCACGGCCGCGCCAGGGCTCCGCGGCGGCTTTGTGCCTCTGGCCAGCGGGGCGGGCTGGGGGCTCGATTGCGCCCGCAGCGGCTTCCCACCGTGCCCGGCAGTGGGGCTCTCCTCCCCTCCGCGCCAGCAGCCTCTTCTCCCGCAGCCTCGTTTCTTTTAGCCACAAAAGCCGCTTTCTTCTCCCTTCCCGGTGGCGGCGCCGCCGCCTCCCTGTCACAGGCACAGGGAGCCTCCCCGCCTCGGCCGCCGCTGCCGCTCCGGTGAGGTGGCCCCGGGGAGCCGCCTCCGCCGCACTCACCCCATGGCCACGGCCGCTGCGCCTCCATCCCGCCGCCAGCGCCCGGTCCGGCCCGGCCTGCCCCGCCCGCGCCCACCGGCTGCGCCAGCGCCGCGGCCAATACTGCCCCGCCGGTCACGTGCGGCCCGGCGCGGCGGCGCAGCCAATGGGGCGGCGCGCCCAGGAGGACGCGCCCGCCCCCTCCGCAGGGAACGGCTGCGCCCCCGCCCCGCCCCGCCGCGGCCGGACCGGGAGCTGCGGCTCTCTGCACTGAGGCGGCCCGGGCCGGGGGAAGGACCGCCAGCAGCACCGGGGCGCCGCCTCTCCCGTGGCCGCCCTGTGCCCCACCGCCTCCCGGAGAAGCCCAGCGCTCTCCCGCAGCCGGCCGCGGCGGGCGGGGCCGGCAGGTGGGCCCACCCCCGCCGGGAAGTCGACGGGAAGGAGGCGCGGTTCCGCCGCGGCCCACCGCACCGGCGCAACAGCGCTGGGAGCCAGAGCCCTCCGAAGGCCGCTGCCACCTCCTGGGCACACATGACGCAAAATACAGCACGCGATTTCTGCTGGGGCGCACAGTCCTACGCACCAGCGGTTTTACACCGCGGAGCGGGCAGGCAGGGCCTGCTTCCGACCCAGAGGCACCCCCAGTTCTACACCCGAGCACCGGCACTCGCTGTAGGCACGGGCCAGAGCCTTCACACGCTCCGCAGAAATCGGCTCACCGGCGTCTGCATCACTCCAGTTGCGATGATGATCGTTCGTTTGTATTTCAATAAAAGTACGCGAGGAATAAGTACGGTGTAAGAGTACAATCCTTCGTGTTTATATACAGGAAAAGACTGCTTTTATGGAAAAATGAAACGAGGTTCGGCATGTCCTAGAATTAAGGCTAATATAGCTAATCTAATTAAAAAAAATACATATAGACACCGCTTATTAAAAAGGCAACCGTAAACGTGTCCTTCAAGGGCATCTCAGACATATTTGCGCTTCAGTAAAATTCTGTTTCCATGTGCTCTTCAGAAACAAAGTTGTTACTACTACTTGGTAGTTTAGTAACAGATGAAATACCAAAACATTAACCAAATCAGAACAAGTACCAGTTTAGTGATGGGCTGGAAAAAAAATCCAGAAGACAGATGAATAAACATCAATTCATGAAACTCTTTCAGAATCTCCTTCCAGAACTGATCTCTCTCCAAGGATAAGCAGGTAACAAAGTCTTCACAAAGAAGACTTACAACCTACTGAATACAAGAGACAGCAGAAATTAAGTTGTATTTCAGTTGGGTTTTTTACTTAAAAAAAAAAGTATCTATGTAACAGGTACTACGAGAATGGTGTTTAAAAAAATACAGCTCTAATGTAAAAGGCAACTTCATAAAAATAGCACAATATTAAGTCCTTTTAATTGTCTAGAAGCAGCATTCAAGAGTAAATCTATGGGCAGCGCAGTCCATCTCAACAAAACAGTGCGTGATAGAAGACATCTGAAAAAAATACAATGGTTTCTCAGCCAGAGCAAATGAATGCCCTTCCCCGTGGCACTTCATATAAATTCTGGAGTTATATGCTTATACAAGTGGACATAAAGATAGATAGCTCATTAAAAACATATATCCTTCCATGCCTGAGGAAATGTCATTCTTCCTATAATCACTTCTTTGATTTGAACGAAAGAAGCAGGCTTGTGATACCTCGTGGTTGGGACCAGATGAAATTAAAGGCACTAGAGGCCTGTGTATGCATGGGAGCAGTTGCACAACAAATACTCAAATACTAGTACTTTAATTTCAGCTGTTTTCTCATGGCTCCTTTTTCCAGTCATAGAAGGCAAAACTCCACTCTGAGGAAAGATGTTCTTTACCAAATAACCTTTCATCCAACTTCTTAATGATTAAGGAGACACGTAGCATTTTGTCATCTGTACCACACAAAACCCTCCTTGACTTCATCAGTACGGCTAACTACAGAGATCCTGTCACTTAAGCTGTTATGGTAAAACATTTTAAACAAAAAATTAAGAGTCAGTATTCAAGGGTACATGTTTCAGGCTACACTTGCTACAAAGCTATTAATTACAGCAACAGTTGACATCCCTCTGGTTTTTGATCCACTCAATTTCATTTCACAGAGACTGAGTTCATACTCCCTCAGCTGTAACAAATTATCTTAATACTCTTAACAGGTTTAAAGTTCAGAACCTAGCTAGGCATTAGATGGAAAGCTATCTTACTTTACATCTTACAGACGCATTACTGATATGCACCACTCTTCCTCCCTTCAGAAAAGCAACCAAAATGCTCCCAGTTGTTCCTGTGCAGCTCTCGCCATTCTAAAATTATTTACATTAGCATAAGTGTGTACTCAAATAAGTTTAGCCATAGCTCAACACCTACATTATCAGTTGGCAAGCTGCTGCAATATGAATTGCGGCTTATATACCAATCAAGTTGATCTGGTAATGGTTTTAAATCATGTTCAGAAGTTGCATGTGCAACGCAGTCTGGAATGACTACTTTAAGGGAGCAAAGACGCACAGAGAAAATGCCAGAGAAACTGAAGCCCTATATATATTAAAACTAAACTACATACTTCTAGGTGAAAAACTAAGCTTAAGAAGTACAGTTAATCTTCCAGGATCCAAAATGGGAATATCAGAGATAGAAGCCTACATAATGTATTCCATTTGTTTATACACATCATACTGCATTTTCTATAACTCTTGAGAAAAATAACTACAGTTCTTGCTCTGTGAAACAATTCTTGTTAGTCCCGGTACTGGTTAGTCTTTTCTGAGCCTGAGAGTCACAAGCTGCAAAAGTTTGAGCAAATTCAGTGCTGATGAGTGATGTTAGATTCACTGCTCTATAGTCTTAAGTCCTGAACTTATCCACAGAACAAGCAAGGCATAAGCAGCCGTACAAATTCTCCAATACATTCTGTCAAGATGACAGCTGAGTGGGAAGCAAAAGCATTCCCTTCCTTGCTGATAGTAATCAGAATCATTTGAGTTACAAGGGACCTTTAAAAGCCATCTAGTCCAACCCCCCTGCAAGAAGCAGGGACATCTCCAACCAGATCAGGTTGCTCAGAGCCTCATCCAACCTGGCCTTGAACGTTTCCAGGGATGGGGCATCCACCACCTCTCTGGGCAACCTCTGCCAGTGTTCCACCACCTTCATTGGAAAAAATTTCTTCCTTGTACCTAGGTCTATATCTCCCCTCTTTTAGTTTAAAACCATTACCCCTCATCCTGTCACTACAAGCCCTGTTAAAAAGCCTCTCTATGGCTTTCTTATAAGCTCCCTTTCTATACTGAAAGGCCGATATAAGGGCTTGCCAGAGCCTTCTCTTTTCCAGACTGAACAGCCCCAATCCTCCCAGCCTGTCCTCTTAGGATAGGTGCTCCAGCCCTCTCATCATCTTCGTGCCCCTCCTCTGGACTCACTCCAGCTGGTCCACATCCTTCTTATATCGGGTGCTCCAGAGCTGGACACAGTACTCCAGGTGGGGTCTCACGAGAGCAGAGCATCACCTCCCTCGACCTGCTGGCCACACTCCTTTTGATGCAGCCCAGGATGCGGTTGGCTTTCTGGGCCACAAGGGCACATTGCTGGCTGACGTTGAGCTTCTCATCCACGAGTACCCCCAAGTCCTTCTCCTCTGCTCACAATCCATTCTATGCCCAGCCTGTGTCTGTGCTTGGGATTGCCATGACCCATGTGCAGGACCTTGCACTTGGCCTGGTTGAACTTCATGAGATTCACATGGGCCCATCTCTCCAGCCTGTCAAGGTCCTCCCAGATGGCATCCCTTCCTTCCAGCATGTAATGCTCATTCTGTTAGGATTTCATAAAAATGGTAGCTTAGTGTCATATGCACCTGCTTCTCAAGCAAAATCCAGCATTAAGTGAAATTCAGTTTAATAAACAGCACGCTACTAGTAATAAGATTACCTTTCTCATGCTGTATCCTTCCAGTGGTGTTAAAACATTGGTAGACAGCCAAACATGTAAATAGTTTTGTAACACATAGTCTTAATTTATTTCAAAACTGCTTTCTATGTGCAGTACTAAATTGTGCTAATAGAACTGATACCAATTAAATAGTATTGGAATTTAAAAAGGTCAGGCTTTCAGGAAGAAATAAAACACAGATTAACTGTACAGAGAAAAGTCTTATTTAGACTACATTTATTTTTGGTTAGTTATTTTCGAGCAGAAGGAACAAGATGACTTTTTAATTCTTTGAAAGATACCATTACCAAGACAGATCTAGCAATATCTGTTCTGTATTACATAAGAAAACCCTTTTTAATCTATTAAAAAAACCTAAATATCTGCATGTAAGTTATCAAATCCCAGGAATGTAAAATTTTAGTATTGAAATATATCAGCTCAGTTTCAGTATTCAAAATACAACTACTTCTGTTATTTTGGACAAGATCCCTGCAGTCTACTCAGCACTGCATTCTCAAACAGCTAAATGGGAATTTGGCCCCAGAAAAGGAAATGGCAATATTTCCATAGAATATTTGATGTAATCCATGCACTAAGTATTTCCCAACTTCTTACTGCATATTTTAAAATCCAGTTTGAGACCAAATAAAGTTGTCATAACCCTGTGTGTCCCCCCCAACTACTAAGCAGCACTAAATAGAAGTTTAGAGCAGATTAAGATCCACATTTTTAAAAACATAAAGGACATTCCCCAAAATATTTACTTGCTTCATAAAATCAAGGCTCTTACAACAGAAAATGCAAGTGGTTTTCTGGTTTTAGATAACTGACTCACAAATGGGACAGTTCTCCATGCCTTCAAAACCTCACCCTCTGCTACAGCACCGTTCGCCCTAGAAGCTTTACACTGTTTAACATATTTAAAGTGATTTGTATTTCATTATTAGCTGTTGTACATGCATGGTACTGCCTACCTCAGGCATTCTGGACACAGCTAAGTTAAATTCTCTCTCTCTGTTGCCAGGCATTATGGTTGGTATTACTCACAAACGTGAAATGTAGTATTGCCAACTTAATAGATCTTGCCTGGAGAACTTCACTTACTAGTGTAAGTTTTAAACATTGACTTACATGAGGCTGCATCTTTTAGAAAGGTGGTATAAACAGATTTTATTAACAAAATAAACTGAAAGCATTTCACATCTGTTTTACATAGATGCAAATGTCATCTTAACACAGGACTAGATAAAATATTTTCACATTTGCTATTACCAAAGATCACCTCCTGACTTTCAACTTTATTTAAAAAAAAAAATCAATGAAGCTGAACATGCTCTCTGCTTTTCATTTCCTTGGAAATTGTGAAGTTGCTTTCACCTCTCACTACCACACACAGACTGTGTTATTGTTCCCTCTGAGCCTTGTCCTTACCATGTCACTAGGATCAGTGATATTTTGTATAGACACACATTGAGAATACTCATAACCAGCATTAGTAGCAGTGTTTTGACCATGAAAAGCCATGTTTCTACTTCATCGATCTGAATTCTGTCAGAAATTTTGCACATTATTTTCCCATATAGATGACCTCCAGCTACAAGCATTAGAAAGATCATAAAAGGTTTCCTGAGGATCAAGAAACTAAAGGACCACGTTTCCCATGCAGATGCAGAAAGAACAGAGAAAAGAACTCTTGTCACTGTTCCTAATACATCATCCAGAACACATGCACTCAACTCCTCTGACACTAGTCCTACAAAAATAAACAGGAAATTTCTGTACTGAGAATAATCAGAGATCAAGTTGTTCTTTTAAGATTTTCTATTACACTAATGTACTAAAATTCCACGGGTTTTTTTCCCCCCAAAAGGGCTGTGCTGCGAGTTTCTGATCTTGAGAAGATTTTTCCACAAGCAAGGAAAAGATCTGTCTTTCACAGAGATAATTAACTACCAGAAAGTCACGTAACATCAGCTAAAAGAGAAAAGCAGAAATATGTATGCTGTTTAGTTTTTTCATAAATTAGTCAGAGGCACAGAAAGCTATCACCTGCTCTTTAAATACTTTGCTATCTAATGCTCTCTATTCTTTGCCAATTCCTTGGTTTCATCCACAAGTACTGTGCTCTCTGGGGCATCTCCCACTCATGCTTTCTTCCCTCTCTCTATGTTTTTCCATCTGCATGCCAGTTCCTTCCTGCAGCTAAAAGAAATGAAGATTCACGGAGAAGGACTGCCTCCTTCCTCACATCTGTTAGATCTACTAAGAAGCCGTGGCCCAGTCTGTGATGTTAGTCATGTTTGTTCTAAAAACAGTACAACAATAATGAGAAGAGTCTGCATAGCAAACTACTAACCCAGTAAACTTCACCATCCACTTAAACATTCCTCTTTCTCAGCTATATAATAAATAAACCCCACCTGACACAATTCTGTCACGTTACTCAGTTTCCTCATCCTCCAATTAAGAATACCACAGTATCCTGGCATTGTATTGATTTGTTTCCTCTGCTGCAGCTCCTTCAGTTTGTTAGGTAGTTTACTGTATCTGTGTACTGTAATTACCACTTCTTACTTCAGCCATGCCCTGAGTTTTGTTTCCTTTCTGACTAGCTACATATTATACTTTCAGCCTTCCTTTTATTTACCTTTCTTTTCCACCTCCTGTTAATACTATGCCAAAGCATGACAGTTGTTAGGCCCCATTTCTAATGGACTTTAGTTTAGAGTACAAGTCTTTATCAGAAATAGTTCTATTCAAATATCAACAGACTGAGTTGTCACTTAATCTGAGCCTCATCTGTATGCCCTTGTCTAGCATACCTCAGGGATTCTCTGGGGAATTTTTTTCAGAGACAAAGCTCTTCCTAAAGGACTTTGCTGATTAATACAGACTTCTCTTTTTCTCATTCAGGCCAGGCCATAGGGTAGAAAAACATTAAACGTTTAGAGAAAAATCAAGACTCTTATAGTGTTTCTTGGAGAGTGCCAGACTCTGGATCTGCCTGGTCTCCACTAGAGCTATCTTGTCATCAAAACACTTAGAATACTCTGTCCTTAGCTGCCTGTGCTCGTTTTGGCTGGTGTAGAGTTAATTTTTTTTCATAGTAGGTAGTATGGGGCTATGTTTTGCATTTGTGCTGGAAACAGTGTTGATAACACAGGGATGTTTGAGTTACCGCTGAGCAGTGCTTACGCAGAGTCAAAGCCTTTCTGTGTCTCATGCCACCCCACCAGCGAGCAGGCTGGGGGTGCACAAGAAGCTGGGAGGTGACACAGCTGGGACAGCTGACCCCAACTGACCCACACGGATATTGCATACCATATGCCATCATGCTCAGCATACAAAGCTGGGGAAAGAAGGAGGAAGGGAGAGACGTTCAGAGTTACTGTATTGGCCTTCCCAAGTAACCATTATGCACGATGGAGCCCTGCTTTCCTTGAGATGGCTGAACACCTGCCTGCTGATGGGAAGCAGTGAATTAATTCCTTGCTTTACTTCACGTGTGCACGCAGCTTTTGCTTTACCTATTAAACTGTCTTTATCTCAACCCACAAGTTTTCTCACTTTTCTGATTCTCTCCCCCATCCCACTGGTAGAGAGTGAGTGAGCGGCTGTGCGGGGCTTTGTTGCTGGCTGCGGTTAAACCATGACACTGTCACACAGCTCTTGGCTCTGATCTACCTTTTTACCCAGGGCTGGACATCCAAGAGACTGATTAAGGGTCAGACCCAGTAGAAGAAACTGACCACATACCTACAATACTTATAGTGGCTTGAGTTACAAGACAAAGCTCTATTTTCCTTCTTAATATTGAGCATCAGCCATAAGAAGTTGCAGTATTCACATCTGTACACAACAAATGCATGACTGCACAGGTAAATGAATGATCAGAATCAACTTCTTGTTACACTGTGTTTGACAGAGGTCACTGCTAAAAAAATGGATGCTACACAGTTACATAAGCTTTACAATGAACTCAGGAGCATCCCAGAACTCCACACCACTCTGACAAATGAAAGCTCTATCACTTCAGTGGAATATTTACGGTTTTTGTCACAATCTTCTTTTCAGTCTTCCCTTTGTTTAGTTTGAGCCAGATGTTCTTAATGCAAGACTTGATTTCTTGTAAGCATTCTGACATTTTAGTAGTAATAAATCAGTTAAAAATCTATTTAGCTAAAGGTCATCAACATGGTTTTTAACCAGGATATTGAAAAGGAGGGAAGATCAATTTTTGTGGAATCCTGTAAGCAAAGACCTTTTACAAAATGGTACGTTAACCATCACCATCCTCCAAGTCTGCCAAGAGAAAAAAAAAGTTCCAGCTATAGGCAAGTTTCTTAAAGCCCACTGCATTAAGAAAAGCTGTGAAAAGGTCTAGAAACACAAAAATCTCGCTAAATCATGGCTGTGAGTTCTCTCACCATAATTACAATCCTTTAAACATTTAGATTAAGGCCTGAGCCTCCGAGACTCTTAGCTAGAACATGACAACCATATCAAATTGATCCAGAAAAGCCGTCCTTTACAAGATAAAGTGTTGACAAGGAATCTTCAGGATGTATGTATCTTCCTTAAAAATCTCAAAAAATTCCACATTTTAGTACATAACAGTAATTACTAGGGAGTTCAAAGGACCACAAAAAAAATGGCTCAGTTTGTTACAGAAGATTTTTGCTGTATGGTTTAAGGAGTACAACTTAGCGGGTTTAGCAAAAAGTAGGCTGGTTTTTATTACTGTATATTGAAAATATTTCCAAGTTTGTCACAAGTTTAGAGACATCTGTCAGCTGGAAATGAGAAGAACTGGAATTGAATTTCCTAACACTGGTGTGGTTAATCAAATCACAAAAGCTCAGTAAGAACTAAGCCCACAAGGTGAGACAAGATATTTCTTTAAGAAATACTGACTCACAGTAGTGAGAACTAGTGGATTGCTTGTTAAGGTTAGGAAAGTAAGTCCTCCAGTTCTTTTCTCAGGACCAATGCAGAACCTTACCATTAACAGATTTCTATATATGCAGAGGTAAGCTGCTGTCAGAGGCAGGACTCCTGCAGAATAGACTGGTGCTCCCAGATAGCACAATTCCCCCCCAAAACACCTGGCCAGCATGCAGTTTTCCTACTCACAGCCGTCTTCATCATCAAGCATAACAATTCATGTCTGATTTTTGGGTTAACTTCTGTTTTGGAAATGTTCCTGCTCTCTTCAGCTTATTTATTCATCATAAAAATGCTTCAGTGGATGATTTGGGTCTCAGTCCCTCAGGGAATTTGCTGTTACACAAGCCTCTAGGCATCCTTGGCATACTAAAATTTTTTTTTGCTCCTCCTTTGGCACACAGTTTAGTGGGTTTACTGAAAACTAAAAATCCACAGCCTCATTGCAAAATATGGGTGTTGGTGGGGTGAATGCTAGGAGTTATGATTTTCTTTTGGGGTTTTGAATGAATGACATCTTCAAATGTTAATTCCTGTAACACTAGTGAGGTTGAAAAAAAGATGTTTTGCTTCCATTGGGGTGGGGACTGTTTCTATAAAAATCTGAGGAGTCTATAATATCTCAGGGTATTTTCTCCCAATATCGAAGGTACTGACTATTCAGTGAGCTGAAAAGGATGAAAATCCAAGTATGGACCACCCTGTCCAGTATTCAAGCAGCATGAATATTTTTTGAAACTGATCTACTCGCTCAGTAGAAAAGGAATGCAAACTCGAAATATTCATTGCACTCTAGGCAAGCTGCTTCTAGCACAAAGCTCTATATATGTAGCAACAGTGCTTTACGATCCACACTTTTAGGAGTCACACAAAGCTGGTCTTTCTTTGGGCCATTCTTCATCTTGGAAATCAACATGCAACTCCAAAGTTGCAAAACCAGCATCTGAGACAACTAGTACTAGAAATTTACCACTACCCAACGTACTTCAGGAAACTACTGTGAAAAAGCATTTGAACAAGAAAAGGGCTGATAGCCACGCCCAGAACAAATAAAGCATCAGTGGAGTAACAGAACAGAAAAATGCACTGAAGTTTGTCAAAAACTAAGAAGCCAGGAGTGTGTTTAAATTCCTTCATCTACATAGAGTACATATTTGAGTGCCAGCTTCTCTTCCCCAGGTTGGATCCAGGGCCACCAGCTACTCAACTTAGACAAAATACCCAAGTTACATGCATTAAATCTTAGAATCGTACGATACAATTGCACAATTGAAGCATATAACATTGCAAATTTCTTGAAACACTCACAGTAGAGGTACAATTTAAAAAACTACCACTGAGAGTAATCTTAGCAATTACAGATATATTTTGCACCTCAGGCTCCAATTCCTATGGACATAGGAAAGGAAAATTTTAAATAATCACAACCATATTTAGAAAAGCTCTCCATCACTAAGTGTA
Source organism: Chlamydotis macqueenii (assembly GCF_036417535.1). Taxonomy (NCBI): domain Eukaryota; kingdom Metazoa; phylum Chordata; class Aves; order Otidiformes; family Otididae; genus Chlamydotis; species Chlamydotis macqueenii. Next base: position 60,470,070 of record NC_141593.1, on the reverse strand, counting down.
CTGGAAGGAGACTTCGCTTTTTTTTTTCTTCCTCTTAACACATAACCCCAACACTTCAATCTTAAATGAAAGCTCTATTTTCAAAGACCCCCAAGGTAAGTCAGCTAGAACACCAGCCCTATCTAGCTGAGATTTACGGAAAACCAAATTTGATACAGTTCTTCCTTCTCAACATGGATTTGCATTCTATTGATCCATTACTCTTTTATAACTGTTTATGTTTTTAATCAAGGACTGAATCTCTTACTACAAATAATTTGTATTATTTTAACATTAAAACTCAAATCACTCAAGTTTAAAGTTTGCTTGGCACTGAATGATCCTAAGTAAACTCTGGGAAACATGAGACATTGTTTCTACACAAACAAAAATTCCAAATAAAGTAGTCTTGCAGACAAACAGTGTCTGCAAATCAAGGTAAGCTGACATACCAAGAATTTTTAAGCATTTCCCACAAGACTGAAGGGGTTAATTTTGGAAGCTAATTACCCCAAGTGGCAAGAGAAAGACTGTAATCTTCACAGTAGGTATTATTTGTTTTGATAAGAAAGAAACAATAGGAGAGGTCCCACATCATTGGCAAAATCCCTTCTGTCACGTGCAGGGAAAACAAAAACCCTTCTCCAGAAACTGCCAGTTAGGCAGTAATTGAAATTTTCTTATTTAAGATTATGGATTGTTACCCAGTCTGATTTCCTCATTTTCCTGCTTTCCCTGAATTCTTTGCCCTATCTTGTGACCAGACATGTCTTATCACTTGGAAATTTCATGAAATATTCATGTCATGGTAACAATTCATCATGTAATCAAACATGTTTGTGGCCAAAGTCATCTGGATGAGTGACTTGACTGGCACTGTTCTTGTGGGCCTAAATGTCCACTCACCATACCAAAGGGCACACCTGTGCTTCAGTCATGTGATAGAGCATGGCCACTCCAAGCCCAAACACTTCCATGGAAGGCTGTATAGCATGACTTCACTGAAAGCAAGTGAGCTACGAAAGCAAGGGCTTTCTAGTCTACACCTGGCTAATACCTTCTGATGTTATTTTATTTACTGTTTATTACTTTTCCTTTCCCAAAGAGAAAATGCTGGGAAGTGCCAGCAATGAGCTTCGAGAAACCTTATTCCCCAGTTCAGATGCCTGGTAACATTCTATACCACTAGCTATGAGCAGTGCAACCGCTTCAACACAGGAATCGTGTCTTCTTACAGATTTGAGGTTTGCCTAACGCAAAGCAATTTTGATGCTCACAGGGCTTCTGGAGACTCCTGCAATACAATCACATAACAACTTGGGAAATGCAGAACAGAGGCAAGAATGATGAAAAGCATTATCCGTCCATGTTTACAAATGGTGCAATAAACTTAAAAGAACATGGATTTAACAAAATAGACAATCTTCCTTCAAACAGTGAACTAGGTTCTGCCCACAAGAACAATCATTTGGCTTTGTAAAGAACTCCATCACTTAGAAGTCACAAGTCAGAAAATTTCCAAGCAATAAATACTGATTGAGGAAGTAACAAATTTGTACATTCATTCACTATCTATATTCACAGCAGTGGAGTTTAAAGGCTAGAATTAATATATCGGTAGAAAGTAAATGTAAAAAACTCAGCCATGGTAACCCCAGTATGTTGAAGGTACATGTTTTCCCGTTATTCTCCGAACAAGTTAAAACATTCTAAAAACCAGAGACTTCTAAAATACAAAACAGTGCATTACAACCCGGCTTTGTCATTACAACTAGTTTGAGATCTTCCTTGCTGCATGCATACTAGGACTGTCACATGGACTCTTCTGTACCTTTACATCATTCAAGGCACTATTTCACTTGTACAGAAAGAGACCTGGACATCTTACAAGTAAAATTGAGAGAGAGATTTGGAACAGTACAAAGACAGTCGTGTACAGACAACTACTTTTTCATGCAAAAAAAGCAATACACAAATCCACTGGTTTTAGAGGAATACAAGCTCTCTTTCTCCATTCAATTCATTCTTTTCAGCTTCCACCACTTGAAACATTTTTTGGAGAAAGCTTTACGAATCAAGTCTAGTTCTCAAGGTCCTAACAATGACATTTAGACATTTAATTAGCAAGCCATCACTTGGACTGGCATCTAAAACTTTTGTCAGAGACCTAATTCCATGCCAATTCAAACATCCCATTAGTCTTGTCTTAACTAACAAGAAGTCTCATAATATTCTGGCTACTTGATTCCACCAGCATTCATTAACGCAACAGTGGAGAGAGTAACTGAATGCACGAACGTAGACTTACAGTACACACGTGTTAAACTAGCAAGGATATTGTAAGACAAAAATATAATAACCACATTCGTGTATGAATCGCATACTCCGTGCTTCCTTGCAGCTCACAACAACACCCAAGTGAAAGAAAAAAAAAAAAAAAAAAGATCTGATCGAATTAAAACTGTTGAATTGCTTCCAAGCTGCATCCTGATCTTAAACCTTTCCTGATCTCATTCTGAATCATATTTAGAGACTTAAACATGTGAATTAAGTACCACTATTCTATATTTGCATTTCCACTCTGAATCATATAGAGTATACAGAACTTTTAAAAAGTCATTAACATACTTAACAATACATATAAGCAAATAAGGTACATTTGGAATCAAAGAAGAAAAATCTTATCAGCTAATGTCCTTTTTCCACTAGTATTTCTAATTTTGAACTGTAGTTTCCACTGACATAACAACAAAATACAAAATGTAGAAAAATGCTAGAGCAAATGGCAGAAACTCTGTGGGTTTCTTCTTCCTGCTCTTGAGGAAATACAAATTTTACAGAAGTTTGACTCACCACACCACTACACTGGGCTAAAATTAGAGCCCTATACAATGAGAGGCTTGCAGTTGAACAATTGGAATACCAGGGAACAAAATCCCAACACAGTCATTCTGCTGAAACAGAGGGCAGGAGGAAAACTAGCACCAAGAAAGATTAAAGAAATAGATACATAAAGGAACTGGGAAGTATTCAGAGTTGTGCTTAATCCTGGTATTGATAAAGTCTGTAAACAAAATCTTCGTTACACCGTGTTACAAAAAAATCAAATTAGCTTTGTGTTAAAAAGCAACAATGTGGAAGGAATATGGTCATACATTAAGTTCTGCTAACCTCGGAATCTCATGTCTCTCAGTGTTGCCTGCTGAAGCTGTCTTCTTGGCAGCGACAGGTGCCAATTATAGCATCAAGGTTACTGTCACCAAAGCTTTTACTCCAAAACTGCTGACAAGGAGGCTTTTGATGCCAAAAGTAAGTAAACAAGTAAATTTTTTTGATGTTGTTGTTGGTCTAGATCCTGGTGTATTGCACCTGCTGACAGCCAACAGTTTTATACAAACTTCATTTCACATCCAAGCCTTTAATGACTAATACAGAGTAATCAAGGAGACTTTACAGGAGCCCTTGGATCACAAGTTCTGTGGGAAACAGCTTAGAAAGAATAGACATTTTGAATGTAGATCCTTCTGAGCAGAAAATAGAGAAGTTGCAAACAATCTCGGTGAGACAAGGCAAGCATTTAGCTCCAGAAACCCTATTATTCAAGGCATGTACAGTGTTTCCTTTGTAGAATAACTAATTCAAATAGCTAAATCTTCCCTCCTCCTTGCCCCCTAGACTAAAAAAAACATAGCTAAATACTAAAAAAAACAACAAACAAAACAAAACCCACCAAAAAAAAAAAAAATCCAAACAAAAAAAGAGAAGTTCTAGATTCAAAACAACTTTGGTCTTGTATCTCTTCTACTATAGCAGAAGAACCACAGCCACTTAGTTCTTTATGACTTACACTCTGTACTCATAAATTGAAATCTTCTATTCGAAGAACTCCTAAACAGGAGGAAAAGAGATGCTTCTTCCTCAGTGGAAGCATTATGGTTACTAGAAGAGGACTGCAGCAGGACTGATAACATTAAGCTTTTCTTTCAGAATGGAAGCTAACTTCTCTTTGTCATGAAAATGAGATGCCCACCTATCTATCTGAAGCTTTCGCTGAACAGCAAAATGATAAATAGCCAGCATTTTCACCAAAATAAGCAAGTTGCAACATGACATTAAAATTTCGAATCAGGCTCTAGATCAACTACTGGAAAGGTATCTTTTACTAAATACTTAAGAGCTGTGAGAAGGTCACCCACTTCCTTAGGCCTTTACAAAGCATTAAAACTTCTCAAAATACTTCAAAGCTTTAGGAACTATAAGTCAGCATTTAATTGCACAAAAAAAAGTTCACAAATGAAGGCATACTTAATTGGAGACCTTAAGAACAAGCTTCCAGAATTCCAGAGTTTAACTAATCTACATTTAATTTTTACTGAATAGTAAAGATCAACATGATCAACCATCAAGACCAATATGACTAACAAGAAAAAATATTTTCAGTTATATTTTCAAAACACATCTGATATTAGGATGGTGTTTTGAAAACACATAACCACAGAAAAAAGCTACTTAATCTGAACAGCATAAACCAAGATAAACAGACAATAGCAATACTACTACTCAGCAACATAAGGTGAAGTGGAAGTTCTTTGCAAGACTGACATCTGAATTTAGATCTATAAAGACAGTATTACTATGACCAAGAGGAACAGCTGAGGAACTCAGTGTTTTTATTCAGATTCTGTACACACACGAAGTACAACTTCATAATCTTACTAACTTGTTCAATCAAACTATTTTGCTCCATTTTCAAAAGGAATGTCTTGTTTCACAGTTTGATGAATCTTAGCCTATTCCAAAGCATGTTACACATACACAAAGTAATGGAGTAACTGTTGCTGATTGAAGTGACAATTAACAGTGCTGCAGGTAAAAAAAAAAAAACCAAACCCAAAACTACAACTTGCACTTTCTAACATCGTTTTTTCAGATAGTTCAAGCCAGCAGGGAATGGATTGCATTATTAAAATAAATGAAATAAATCAGGCATTTCTTACTCTAGAATTTTTTTTGTACATCTAGAAACATTTTAAATGTTTAAACTATTAATGATAACTGAATGTTTCAATGCTTCTGTTATCATTCAAATAAAAACAAAATCTGTTGTTTTATCACAGTATCAGCAAAAGCCTTGATCATTAAAGCATCTATTAGGATAACAAATAGCATGACTGCTTCTTGTAGAACATGAACATATCCACCCAAATTCTTACACCACAGACTCATGAAAACTTAATTCCTAGAGTTACTACATTCCAGGACAGTACTGTTACTATATCTGAAATAACAGTTCTAAAAAAAAAAAAAGGAACTGAGAGTTTAACCCCCAAACTACTAAATTCCAATGCCACTAGGTATCAACATTGTAAATTCATTTCTCATTACATCCTTCATATGGTCTCAAACGTACCCAAAGATAGGTACATAAACGTTAACTAGACAGCAGGACTTCCTAGAATGTATGCTTAGCATACAAGTAGTTTGTATGTAAAAAATATTACATATGATCTATTGAAAAAGACTATCCTATTCCTTACCAAGGGACCCACATACCTATGAAAAGAGCCATTTCAACACATATGAATAGCATATATCACTTATAAAATCATATACTACTGCTTCTTAATAGATTGTGGAAGTTTGATCTTCTGGTCTATGCTTCAAGGAATAACTAAACTTTCCCCTGCTCCTCCCCCCAAACAAAATCACTGAAATACAGGTACAGCTATATACTCACCGAAATTTTAACTTGCTCTGCAGCACACTCCTCTGTTTCTCTTAAAACTACTCTTCTACCATCAACACCTTTTCTTACATTCTCCTCCAAATCGAAGCACAACTGGCATGAAAAGCAATATTACTCACATAAAACTCCAGAAGCTTGGCAAATCAGTAATTTCTGAGAACAGAGATCAGCCGCAAGATAAGACATTGTAAGCCAGAGCTTTACACCCACAGTGCAGTAATAGCTACCTATTACAAATAGGAGAACCATCATTATAATGATTGAATTGTAGAAAAGAAAGAACTCCATCAACTCCATCAAAGCAGAGAAGGCCACAAACTTATTACAAAGACTAGTCATGAAAAACTACTAATTACAAAAACCCAAACAAAGAAACACTCTTAACAATAACATAAATCTCTGCACACTACACACCATATTTCTTTGTTCTTGTTAACACCCCTCAATTTCTAGTAAATAATTACAATACAAAGCCACATTACATAAAACTACTAGGTTGGAAAAACTCCTTGTAACAATTCTGATGTAGTAACACTTTGCTTCTATCGCTCTGAAGATTACTCTCTTTCTCCAAGGATAAAACAAGTAGCAACATGGATTCAGATTTGTTCTGCTGCATACACCCAAATATAAAGTTTGCGACCAAAGATGTTCACAGGACATTTGCCCAAAAAATATCTTGCAAAAAAAAATGTGATGGGTAATTTCCACTAAAGCTACAGGGATACTTTGAATATTACACTACTTCGGATTTCTGCCACCATGTTTGAAGCTCACTTCTTGTTTATATAATGACAACTCAATCTACATAATATTTTTATTCACACAAATACTTACCTTTCCATATTCCCAAAAATCAGTTAAGAAAAACACGCTGTATAACAAAGAAAAACCCCAAATCACAAATCCAAATATCACAACCGAACAGATCACAAATCAGGAGACAAACCAAAACAAGGAGCAGGAATCCACTTCAGCATATACAGTGACAGCTGTAAATTCTATCTTGACATGCTCACTCAGGCATTTTATTAGGCAGAAGTCAACATACTGCCTATATGCAAACTCCAGTAGAGCCTGTAACAAAACAGGCCAGGGTGGCTTGAGGAAATGCTTTTCACTGATCACCTGCATTTCAATTTAGAGTATATCTATAAAAGTGGAAATCTTACTGAAAAAAATAGCAGCAAAGCACAAACAAATCATAAAACTCAATATATGGCTCATTTAGCTTAAAGTGAAAGAACAATGAGACAATGTAGGCATCTTTGTGTAACATAACTAAATTTCTCAATAAAATTCGTGTGTTAAATTGGAATTTTTAACACTATTATGTAATAAAAATTTTTGCTTAGTTCTAAAGAGATCTTAGCTGAAGGCCTTTAAATGGAAGAACAGCAGCAATGTGGGATCTCCATAGCAGGGGTTTCAGAGAGGAGAAAAAGCTCATGTGATCCTGAGAACTTTTCTCCATTAACAAAAGGAGAGCCAACTCACACAATTTATGCTTTCATCATTTCTTTGCACCCTTGTCACACAACAATGAGAAGTCCTAGTTTCCTTCCAGTTCCCTCCACATGCCAGTTACTACAAAAAAAGCCAATCTTCTAACAGCCAAATTCAGTTTTGTGACACTCAGCACTTTCAGAATCTATTGAAAGCAACCAACACTCATACCATCAACTGCACAAATAAAGTTTTTTATTGCTATCTGATTTCCAGAAAAAAACCTGCACGTGAAAAGCTAAGCTTTAAGTGATGCCCTACTGTGCCGCCAAAGCTCTATTACAGGACAAAACCAAAAAGTTCGTATCTTCAAAAAATCACAGCATTAAGAGAGGCATCAGTATACTAGTTTACACATGCCTAAATTATTTTTATTTTGAACTACAAAGTCTGCATGAGTAAGGTGTCTTCTTCATTAGAGATTAATATTCTATCAATTTATGGTTAAAATGCACCCTGAAGAATAACACCACGCTTATGAAATGCTATTCATCCTCAAACTTCAATGCTTTAGTTTACCATTTCCATAGGGAAATCAAACTACTTGTGCTCTAATGCAACTGTATTTACTAATTTGAACGATATGCTTGTCTACTGAATTTTATTTCTCACCTTCCGAAAATCCACATGGAAGTAACGGCAAAACAAATTCTCTCTGATTTCAAAAAGTGGTCATGTTTTAAAAACTTCTCATTTCCACTAGTGATGACTAACATTAAAGCAATCACCCTCTAATAAAGCCACAAATGAACATACTCACAGAACACAACTAATTTTGCCAGTCAATTCAAATTAGCATATACTAGCCTTGACACCATGACCAGCAAGCAGTATCCAAGGCACTGTTATAGTAGCATGTGGAGATAACAAAACCAAATAAGTATTATTCCTTTTAACCTTTTTGCCAACTACTTTCCTCTCCCGTAACCGTCACTGAAACATACCATCCCCATTCCAAGATTTTGAGCAAATGTTTACTGCCTAGTAACTTCATCGTCCAGCTACAACGGATGCAATAAGATGCAAACTTTCAACTAAAACTGAATGGCGGTCACCCAACAACCCAAGTCCTACCACAGCATAGCATGACTTGCCCTTGAAATCACTATCACTAGTTATTTTAACACGATTTTAACAAAGTCATACTTGTTGTCATATTTCAAGTTAATTAGGATCAAAATCCCAACAATGGGGCAGGGTATTAATTATGGACACATTAGAAGTTGGGTATGTGAATCTGGAGGAGTCAAAGCTCAGACTATACACCAAAAGTGGTTTTACTTTGATAACACTGGTAATAAATGCATGATGAAAAGAATATGAACTTGAATAGCAAACTAGAAGATACATTTAAACATCAATTACCACTACTGGGTTACCACTTCCCAGCTGAGTCCATACACATTCATTTAGTACAGTCATACTGCGTTTCTAAACTTACAATGTAGACATCATAGAAAGCTAAGCTCATAAAATAATCTTGATACACTTTTTTTCTTTTAACATTCAGAATATTAATACTCACATTAAAACATTAAAAGTTAGCAGTGTATGTTTTATTTGCCAGGGTGGTTACTTACATAATTTCAGTCCATTAAACCATTACTTATTCCATCACTATCCAACCAGTTACTTAAAATCATACTGTGAAAACATGGTAACTTAATACAGAGAAAAGAAAAAGATGCATTGCTTCCTACTGTCCAAATTAAATCAAGACAACACAAAGGAGAATATATCAGGCACGACAGGAAAAAAAAAACCCCAAACAAACTACTCTTGTACGGACTTTCAGACAAAGATCACAGAATTAAAGGATTTCTACCACATAATGCTATGAAACAACTTCTACGGCACAGTTTGAAAGTGGAAATAAGATGCACGCTATCCTAGATCACTGCTGTGCTTTCACTTCTCACTCATGATATTTCAGAACAACTTGCTACAATAAAGTATTTCCAAAAGCATATAAATAATACTTGTATGAATAATTGTATTTTATTGTTACTGAGCTGATGGAATACAAGAAAAGTTAACTTTTCCCTAACTTAAAAAAAACTATTTTGCTTTTACTCAAATAAAGAATTTTCAGAGGCTAGCCAAAATAAAGTTAGCCAAATCAAAATCTTCATTCTTAGTAATTACAGGATAGAGGACATTTTATCATTAACTATGCTATTAAGTTTTAAATACAATCATAAAGAGCTATAACTCCCTTACTCTACAGATTATCTACATATAAGAAGATTCTAGAAATAATCTAGAAGTCCTTATTGAAAGTAAATATATAGACACACAAATACATACTTATTTTTTAAAGCATACACAAGGTACTGTGAATACAAAATGCAGATGTTTGTTGAGGCCAACAGCTATTAGTTTACCACAAATGCAGAAAAAAAACCCAGAATATCCAGAAACTTTCCGTCTACAGTGGCACAGCACATTGCTGATGGTATTCACTGTACATTCTAAAGAAACCATAGTCGTGATATTAGATACTTGATGCACATTTTGTGTAACAGACACCTAGGCCTCAAAACTTGACACACTTCAACATTTATTTGCATGGAAATAAGACACATGGTAAGACATGTTCTTATGCTCAATAGTGTCTCCTATTGCACTATTTAGAAATAAAAAATATTTAATCAACTACATTACCATTTGAGTTTCCAGTTTTGAGGTTTTTTTCCTGTATACCACTAAGTATAAATACCTTTTACCAAATTTTTTTTTTTTTAAAACCTAAAACATCCAAGGAGAGCAAGTACTTGCAAGGTCTTTTGCACTGGGTAGAACTATTTTAGAAACAGCCTTTGCTCTAACTACAGGAAAAAAAAAACACATGAAGGAAGTTGAAGCATAACAATGACATCATGACATTCACTTTAAGACTAATATTTCTTGAGTGCTTAGGATTGGATGAACCCATGTGGCATGCAGTTTAAAAATATAAGATTACAGCACTTGAATAGGAAAAAGGTTCAGTTTCTCTACATTTCAGTTATTGACCTAATCTTACCTAACTCTTGCCGTAGCTTTAACTTACCAAAATGTTAGCGCTACTCCTGAAGCAAAGCTTTCAAATCTGTTTTTCCACGGGTACACAGAAAAGTCTCCTCTTGATCAATCAGTAGTTGGTAGAAGCAAGTGCATGAAAACATTTCCTGCTGAACCTTCTATTTCAGGAAGTTAAAACTTTCTATGACAGCTTCACCAAAAGGCTTGTCTTCTCAGTTTTACTGGTCATTACCATCATACGGTTTATTATTTTTATGAGGGGGAGGCGAGGCAACAACAAACAAGTCAGTTATATAGTTTAGCACACTTGCATCTCCATTTCTCCATTACTCGGCAGTCACACAATGAAACTAACATTTACAAAAAACTGAACTTTTTTACTTTACATGCACTTACTTCTGAAGCTATGAATGGCCACTGAGGCTAGAATGACATCACAAACTGAGGCTGCAATCACAGACACCTGAACAAATGCACTTCTCATTACAACAGACAGGACACAGGACAGAAAAAACAAGCCCTGCTAATACATCTAACAGTTAGAGGAAGGCTTTTGCAGGTCAAGAACTTTAAGTATATTTTCAGAGAAAACAGCAGCTGAGCTCTTCCTAAGATCTAATCGCTGGACCTTGACCCTATTGCCTTCATATTCCAGTGGTATTTTAGCTATTGAATATCTGAACACTTCCAGGCGGATTTTGAAGAAACAAACTACTACAGGAAGTCAAAGCGCATTATACTACCACAGGAAAAGAAGTCACTACTGGCTTTGAGTAACATCCACCTGGTCAGGCTCCTTCCGCGTGGGGGGTAGTACCTAGGGGACTCGGCCCTGGCCCGGCGAGCACTCCCCAGGCGGCAGGGTCGCCGGGGACGAGGGGCAAGGGCGGGCACCTTCGGGGCGAACCGCACACAAGCCTTAGCCAGACGGACGCCTGCTTCAAACCCGCCCGCGGCTGCCGCCCAGCAAGGTGGGGGCGAAGGGCCTGGTGAGGCGGGCAGAGTCCTCGGGGGCCGGCGCTCCGGCCGAGGGACATTCACTCACCTGTCTGCCTTCCTCTCCCCGCCCGGCACCGCCGCCGCGACTCCTCCGACGTCTCTGCCGCTGCAGCCACTGGGCCGGCGCGAAGGGGCAGCCGGCGGCCGCGCATACAGGAACGGACGCTCCCCCTCCTCACCGGCGAGGGCCGGTCCCTGCCCCGTCTACCCAGCTCCTCATCCTCGCGGCGGGCTCCCGGGCAGCCCCGGCCTCTTCCCCAGCTCCTACGCGGGCCCAGGCCCTGCCCGGCAGCCGCCTCCCTCAGGCACACCTCAGCCGCGGCGTCGGGGCCTTGTCCCCGCCAGCCCGCTTCCCCCACCACCGCCCCCCTCACTCCCTTCCCCGCACTGATCTCCCCGCCGCCATCTTGCCCGAGGGGAGAAGCGAGCACGCAGGCGCAGACGAGGAAATCCCGGCCGCAGCGGCGGCGGTGCGCAGGCGCGAACATCCCCGCCCCCACGCTCTGGCGCACACCTGCCGCGGGGGGCGGGCAGGGGCGGGGAGGGTGAGCGGCCGTTACCGGTCACCTGGCGGCTACGGCACCATCTGCTGCCTCCGAGGCCTCTGCTGCGGCGCCGAGGTCCCTTCCTCGCACGGAGGCCTGGAGGTGGACGGCGTGGGATGGGCGGTGTTGGGCTGACGGGGCAAAGTCGCCGGGCGGTGAGAGCCCGAAGCAGCGCTCGAGTGGTTGCAGCGACTCAGGGGGTCCTTCCGGAGGGGCGGCCTGGCCCGACCGCGGAGAGCGATGTGCCCTCCGGTGTAGGAGAGACAGGCGAGGAACGCTGCTCGCCCTGGCAGGCAGCTCTGTGTGCCCACGTGCAGCCAAGTGCAGAAGCTGAAGGAAAAACGTGCGATGCATCTCCTTTCTCTATGCCTTTTTTGGGACCCTCACCCAGCTGCCAGTTTTCCTTCACAGAATGTACATTCTTCCCTTTAGCCTGTGTTTGTCCTTGCACTCAGTGAGCCTTACCATGAATGTTTCAGCTTCACAGTGAGAGAGGTCCGTCTCTCCTTCTCAAGGTGGGCTTTGGCATGCCCTGAGTTGGCAGGGACGCTTTGGTGGCCAGCTCCCAACCTTAAAGATGGGTTGTACACCACAACCAGTAGTTCTGCAGTTTGATAGCCAAGGTCCTTCATTACTTCTGGCTGAACATCACCTGTTTCAGGTGGCTTTCTCCACTTCCATCTGGAAGTGGGACAGGCTTATACACGCTGAATTTCACTTCTCTAACTGGGCTGATATTTCCTATAAAGTTACTTCAAGTCGATGTACTTCCTCTGGCTTCTCCGCTGTGAAGCAATTGTGGGGTTATTAATTCCTAGCAACCTCAACTGCAGTCTAGGGCAGACAACTCTTTGAGCTACTCTGTGCTAGCTTTGCCATCCTTGACCCCCTCACACCCTTTGGACTTTCGTCATTAAGCAATCTCACCAGTTTCATAACTATCATCTTTGTTTTGATATCTATAAAAAACTTTTTACTAACAGTTTGAGCATCTTTTGCAAGGTGCTCTTCAAATTATTTTTTAGTCCTTTTAATTTCCTGCTTAGATGTGACCTGCAGTGTTTTACAGCTTTCTGTTCTCATTTGGGCCTAGACAAGTTCTGGCGCCTTGTTAGTATCGAAGCAATTGCCTTGCCAAGCCGCCTCTCACTCGTCTTGGACAGAGATCATTCTAGAGTCTGTCAGAAGCTGCTGTCAAACTGCATGTGTTTATGAGTGTGAAACATGTATTTAGGAAAGCCGGTACACACTGATAAATAGCCGAGTCTGTGCATTTTATGTTTTGATATTGTTTGTAATGCCTATTTTAGGAATGAAATTTTATTGGGATTTGAATATATTTTTTAGTTGCGATTTCTGTCATTGCTGTGTCCTGATTATCCCCTATTCCATTTCAAGGGCCGTAAAATTGTATCCTACAAACCATGATCATGAATAAAAGCTGGGATGAGTTTGACTAATATAATGAAAATGGGTGTGGTGAACTAATATTAGCTGTTCCAAATGGTATATTTCACATAATCATATGATGTATCTCACTGATCATTGCCTTTTTGAAAGACAATTGTTCTTGGTAATATTTTTGTAAATTTAGTCACTTTTAGTTTCCCTGGACAGAATGTCCAGCTGTGTGACAATCTAAACAAAAAAAATTTTAAGTGTCTGTGTGGTAAAAACAGTAACCTTCCCCTTAATAAAAAGAGATAAACCTTCAAAATTTATTGAATGCAATTTTTTTTGAGCCAATCTTCAAATAAATTTCCTCCAGGATAACCTAGTGGCCTTCTATGATGCAGTAACTGCAGCAGTGGACAGTAGAAGAGCTATGGATGTGCAGTGGGTAGTCCCTCCGGCTACAAAAATCTTGCTGTGCAAACCCAGTACAGGATGTCATCTACCTGGACTTCTGTAAGGCCTTTGATACAATTCCCCCCCAACATTCGTACCTTTGAATTGGAGAGATTTGGGTTTGATGGATGAACCATTCAATAGAGAAGGAATTGGCTGAATGGCTGTGTCCAAAGAGTTATAGTCAATGACTCAGTGTCCAAGTGGAAACCAGTAATGGGTGGTGTTCCTCAAGGGTCTATACTGGGACTAATACTATTTAATATCTTCAGCAATGACATAGACAATTGGATTGAGTGCACCCTCAGCAAGTTTGCAGATGACACCAAGCTGACCGGTTACAGCTGATAGACTAGAGGGAATGGGTGCCATCCAGAGGGACCTTGGCAGGCTTGAGGAGTGGGCCCATGCGAACCTCATGAAGTTCAGCAAGGCCAAGTGCAAGGTGCTGCACACGAGTTGGGGGCAGTCCCAAGCACAGACACAGGCTGGGCAGAGAAGTTGTGGATGCCTCATCCCTGGATGTGTTCAACGATGGGTCATTCAGCAACCTGATCTAATGGAAAGTGTCGCTGCCCATGGCAGGAGGGTTGGACTAGATAATCTTTAAAGGTTCCTTCCAACCCAAACCATTCTGTGATGTTATGATTTGTTTGTGTGTCAGGTGGAGAGCTGTAACAATAAAAGCAACTAATATTGAAAGCAAATTAATATTACAGTGCATCTCATTCAAGAAGACTGGAAAAAAAAAGAAGATAAGAGATAGCAACCCTTTGTTTATATTCTCTTATTCAGTATTTCCTAAAGCATCTTAAAGAAATAATAAACAAGCCAAATCAAAACAACTTTAAGAAAGTGGAACAACAGCCGTAGTCATATACCATTTGCAGTCCCTTGTTTCCTTGAGGTAAGAAAGTGAACATATGAATTCGACAATGAGCTGCACCTTTGTGCTGAAGCACTGCAATCAGGACTGCCTCCACAGGAAAAAAGTAGGGAGAGTGTCTGCCCCAGCAGTGTGAGCCTGACCAGCTCAGAGGTACGCTGAGAGCATTTCAAGCAGCAGCTGTGGTGCTTTTACAGCTATAGCTCCTCCCTGGCCCCTGTGGCTGAACACCTGCTGCACTGCCACCGAAGAAAGAAAGAAACTTTGGCTTATTCACAATCTGCCTCCATGAAAGGGAGAGCAAGTCACTGTATCAGACCCTAGAGCTAATCTGCCTCATAGAGTATAAGAAGATATGAGAGAGCTGGAAAAACAATAACTAGTTATGATTCTTAAGAGATCTGGCTGTAGCTGCTCTAAATTGTGGCATAAGGAAGCATATGCTATTAGAAATCAGTAGGAATTTGCCCTAGCTATGACCTCTCCTTTCCCTCCCGTTGCGCCTTGTGCTGCTGCGACTACCCGTTCTGGAAGTAAACGCAGGATTTGCCTGTGCGCCTGCTGGGGAGCTCACTGAGTAAGAGTGAATGGTATACTCTGGTAGCATAGAAGCAGTGGACTAGAATATGTTTCTTAACATAGCCTTTGCTTTCTTGTCATTTCAGGCTGCTGGCCAGTCACTCATCTGAAGATTATTACTATTTATAGTTTAGCTGTTCAGAGCACTTTCAGATGATGATCAGACTGGTATTCCATTGCATTAAATGTTTGGCACACATACACAAGTCAATTTCTGCCCTCAATCAGTAAACTTAAGACCCTATGCCAGAAAGACCCCAAAATCTACTGGGCGACATGAGATGATGGCAGCTCTAATTCAGTAGTCTGACAAATGAACAAGATGATCACATTGAAGATATATCGTGAAAAGTTATAGCCTGTTCTAAGGAAGATTCATACACCAAGAAAATTCCTCTAGCTATTGGTCCATATCTTCACATCTGTTGTAAGATGAACCATTTTCAGAAGTGTTTTTGCAGGAGCACTTCTACAGCTCACTGTGAAAAGCTTTTCTCTTGGACTAAGTTTTATGTAAATGCATGAAACATAAATTATTTGTCAATAATGTCGACTATGTTACTAAGTAGAATCATATTATCCACACTCTGAAGAGGAAAGTGTTCCTCACAATTGGCAGTTTGCAGCATTGTGGATGCAAACAGCATTCTGTAGGACCCATTTTGGCAACACTCACCTTTCAGAAGAAAGGCTGGTCCAGAGGATCTTCAGTAAGTAAAACTATAGAGAACCATTTAGACAGTAGTTTTACAGATGTCTGCTATTGAGGGACTAGCCTACTCTATTTAAGGTTTGCCAATTACAAAGACAAATTACTCTTAACAAGAATGACTTCTCTTTTTATGTTTGGTTTGAGCAATTAATAGTTTAATATTAAAATGTCACTCATTAATGTACTTAGTCTTGTGCTAGACAACAGTAGATAGAGGTAGCTGCAACCAACAGAAAGAAATGGGAAAGCAAGAACCCATGGCACTTTATGCCTAGGGTTCCAAAGTATAACAAAGGGAAAAAAAAGATGCTTTTCAGGAGAAATAGTCCAAAACTTGGATATTTTGTAACCCCAGAGTCCTAAAGGTATCTTTACAACTGTAAAGCTTGGGGTTTTTTTTTAGTTTTTTTTTTTTTGTCTATTTAAGTATCAACCCATCAATTAATTAGATCAGAGAACTTGGAGCAATGACGCCTGTCACTAATCACTGGTGGATTGTCTGGTTCATGTTAAGGTTCACACTTCTGAAGGAAAGCAAGGGGAAAAACCACTAGACACTGGTGCCAGAAATAAGATCCCATCTCAAGGTTACAGGATTAAAAATAGAGACAGCTCTTAAAGCCACATAATTTTTAGTTAATTTTATCCTGTCAGTCTAAAGGAAAGTGATAGTTACATGGAATATGTCCAAGTTTCCTGTGCTGGAATTGAAGTGGGAAAGAAAATGAGATATCAGGGTCTTGAATATTCATGAAAAAACGGCTTTGAGTTTAGTCCAGAGAATGAGTAATTTTGAGTTATGTGCAAGTCCAGACATCAGAAGAGGTCTGGACTTGCACCCTAAATCTTCAGCTTTCTAAAAGAAGGGTGGGTTTTTTTGTGAAATTCAGATGTTTGCATCTTTAAATAACATCGTTACCTCCCTTGAGAGACAGAAAGGGCAGAGAGCCTAAAGACCAAATTTAGTTCATGTGCTTTACCTTCTGAAGTCTATTAAGTCTAGAAGATTTTGAAATAGTTCTTGCTTTACAATGAAAGGAGTCAATAGGCAAGGAGACAGAGTTAGAAATTTCCTCTTGGATTACTCAAAAGGTCTGAAAAGAGTAGAGAAGCTGGTACCTAACAGATGGGCAAAGGAAGCTTTTAGGGAAAAAGACTGCCAGAGCTACCAAAGGTCAGGACAGAAGTGATAGAATCTTTGGGGAAATTAGGATCTGATCATTACATCTAAAACAGTGCACATGGTCAACAAAAGAGTTACATATGCTACCCCAAGCTACTATAAGCATATTAACAAAAATTGTATTATGAGTGAAGGCAGGCAACCATCTGCATGCTGACACTTCAGCACAGAACAAATAATAATGATAAACAGTTTACACAGTGAAGATACTAAAGCTGAACTTACAAAATAAAGGTATGTGAATTCACTGATGTAATCCTTTCTCAAACTGGAAAAAATGTAGCCATGTTAAGATATGTCTCTGTTCTCTTGTGTATAGGAGTAATCTATTGCTGCAAACGGCAGGAATAACATGGATTTCAAATGAGCCCTAACCTCAATAGAATTAGCTTTGTTACGGAACATTTTTTTGATGCATTCTTCCAAGTGGAGCAAATCTCTGCTCTCTTCCTCAAATTTTTCTCAGGATCAGGTAAACCTTCTGACAAAGTTCTTTGTCAGGGAAGCAACTATGCAAAAGTGTGGGCTTGACGTACTTTTCTTCTCAGTTGATTGTTATGTAGAATAAATAGACTAACAATGCTGGTACCTGCACTTGCAGTTTTCTTGCAGGAAGAAAGTTAGAAATTGTAGGAGGGGAATGGGACAGTACCTTTCAGTGTTCTTCAGAATATGACATTTTGTATTAAAGCCATCATACTTCGTTTCAGCATGCTTATGCTCCAGTACATACTCTAATAATTATTTCCATATTAAGCATTAATTTCTGTGAAATTTGAGTAAATATGGCAGATAAAACAGTGTGCTGTTCGGATAGAACATGTTTTTGGAAACCCTGTGTAAGATTCATCTCAGGCATCTGAAATTGCATTGAAGATACCACACAGGGCAATTAATCTAACTTATTTTGGATGTTTAAGGTAAATTACCTGCTAGAGTTACCTGATCTGTCTGCTAATTATAAACGGCATCTAGAGAGACCAATTTAGATTTAAATGCCTAGCATTTATATTCTTAAATGACAACATATGAATCTTGTCTTATATATTAGTACATAATAACATACAATACAATAATCTAAGACATTAATGCAAATAATGCACTTTTAGCAAGCTATGTGATTTTGTGTAAAAGATGTAAATTTTGAAATTTGAAATGGCGACATTTCTGATTGTTACTATCATTGGTCTATTCTTAAGTCATGTGACCTTTATCTGAGATACTGACATTGTTTCCCTGAAAAAAAAAAAAAAAAGCCAACAAGCCTCTGGGACCTGAATTACCACATCTAGGTCAGATATAACTCAATTTAAACTAATGCATCAGTATCAGTGAGATCAAATGGCTACACTCATGACCATATCTACGCTAAGTATTAGTTCTTTCTGGAAGTCTGTAATCATGGAACCAGCACCACACACAGCCCCATCACCAGTGGGCAGGTTCATAGCGACAAGGCAGCGCCGGGGTCCGTCTGTCATCGAAACTGGGAATGGATTAACACCCATGTAGCACTAAGAAACAGGCATTCTTTATTTGCAGCGCTGGATGCATGGGGAATTGTTCCACCTAGCGTGCATGCTGGTCTAAAAATCCAGACTGAATATATTCAGTGATTTAAAAAATTCCCGGAATATCAAATACACAGTCTTTAGTTTTCCTAGAAATCTTTTATCATATTCCCCATGCACTTGTGCATGCTCAGTCTTTTGAGTTGAGGGTTGTCTGGCGGTCCTGGGGGTCGTCAGAGCACCTGCTCCTCAAATCCGCTGGTTGAGCTTTCCTTAAAAATCTCTATATATGGTCTTGAGAACAGGTCATGGTGTTCCTTGATCTTCTTTGTTTCCAAAGTACTGGCTCAGGGCGTGTTTTACACTCCATCCTCCTAGGCCTACCTTTGTTCTACCATCTCTCTTAATTGCCCTGGATATGCTAGGCTAACTTTTAACAAACAGAATAATAAATTTTCCTGACAATCCTAAATTACCAGTTCTCTCTAAGGATTAATAGATTACCTATGAAGTCTAGCCTATGTGACTGCAGTTACACGACTACAAAAAAGCGCCTAATATTTCTACAATTTTCAAAAATCATATTGTTCTAAAATTATATTGCTTAAAGATTTTATGTCAAATAACAAGTCCAGAAGCCAGAGAGGGGTCAGAGTCCAGGACCAGAAAAATGGGGCATGTGGCCAGGCACGGGCTGGGCTGCGAGGCCACAGGAGGTGGGGCTGGGGTGCAGCTGAGCAGTAGAGCCTCAGCCGAAAGCGGCTCCCACGGGACAGGGTTTGGCCATGCCTAGAAGCCTCACCTCAAAGTCACTGGCTGGAAGGGGCTGCAGCCCTCAGCTTTGTCATCCTATGTTGGTCTGGAGCCCTGGCCAGGAGGGAGCATGCTCTCAGGGCCCTTACAGGCATGTGTTAAGAATTGAGAAATGGCAGGAATTTAGGAGAAATTAAGGGAAAAAGTATCATTTTAGATTAGGCTATGCCCAAAAAGTTATGCCAGCACCTACATTATGAACAACACCTTAATCACAGTTCTTCTGCAATAGAAGCCAGCTGAGTTCAGCAATTTTTCCTAAGAAAAAATAAGAGGTAACTTTTGCTAGAGATAGAGTATACATATCAGTATTATTGAATTCATTGTTATGGCAAAGACTTCACAAAAGGTCATATCTGTGACGACTTCTAAAATTCTTGGTATGTTACTAAAACTATACATCATAGTATTGTTTTAGAAGTAAACCAGATATCTTTGTGCTCTAGAGACAGGATATTTCAGCTCAGCTAAGGTTTCTTTTTTCTAGTGTCCTACTTTCATGTGTTTCCTGTATTTATGGAAGATAAACTGCAAGAGTTTTAGTCATGATTCAGGAATAAATACTTCTAAGTAGCTACTCAATTTGTTACTTGAAAAACAAAGCTGTTCTAACATGCCCATTAAGTCTAGACCATGAAGTGGAAACAGTATTTCCACATTCACAGGTGTTACTGCAATATAGATTTTTTGAGGCACTGCTTGGTCACAAATAATGCTGATCAACTCGTAAATTCCAGCAGCAGCACAGCTGACAGAAGCTTTCATGCAGAATGAAAGTCACAAATGCAAATCAGTTCTGAAACTGGTGAAAACTGCACTGGGATGCTGCAGGAGTATTGGAGAGAGACGTATGTTTCTTGTGCATCAGAATGCTATCATTTGCAATCATTCCTGGGTCAGCATGTGTCACTTCACAGAGTGGTAGTTATTAGGCACAACGTACAGACAACTTTAAAAAAGATTATTTGTAAAGTCAAGTACTTAGATATTAAGAAATCTAAGGGGTGCCTGTGCAGTCTTCATTAATTTCATTTGCACATGAATACAATGAAGCAATGCTTGCTTGTAAAATCATGGTATCTTCTCCACAGGTATCAAGAATCAGTGAACCACATCTACTAAAATTGTTAAGAATGTGGTGTGGCTCTGTGTGAAGAACACGTTGTTCTGTTTGTTCTGAATGAGGATACTGCTAGTTTTATTTGAAGCCTCTTAGTTCATATGTTCAGAGATACTAAGAAGGAGTTCTCTATTAATCCCCTCTTATATGAAATGCTCTCTCAGTCATCTTTTTTTTTTTCCCAGGATGAACATCCTACTTGAGCTAATCAGTTCTAATATGGAAGGTGTACCAAGTCTTTTACACCCATCTGCATACCTCTTTGAGTTTTACTGTATACATTTTGAGACAGAGGCACTACAACTGTGCCTGATGTTCTAAATACAGGGATACACAGTGACATGGTTTGGAAATTGAAGATGAATGTATCAGCAGGACCTTTCTAATGCACAATTGCTGATTCCTTCAAAGAATGCCATTGGATTCATGTCTAAAGAGAAGTCATAAAATACCCGTATAGATTCTTCTGCAGTTGAAAGCATTTAGCCACATTCTCAATAATTTTATTTTTTTGATGGCTTCTACCAATTCGCCCAATGCTGAAGTCAGGTTTACTGCTCTGTAGTTCCTCTTCTGCATTTCTTTTGGAATTCAAAAGTCTGTGTCATGCTGACCATTTTGCAGTCCCCTGATGCCTGGGCCCATGAAAAGAGGTTGTGCAATCAGTCGCTCAGCAATATTCTTCAGTTTCTTTAGAGAATGTTGTTGTGTCCTGGTGATCGGATACTGTTCCAATTGTTTTTCTTCTTAATGTAATCTATCGACACTTGGATTTAAGACAGGTTCTTGGACATGTTACCTGTATGGAAAGGTCTTCATTCCAGCCCTCCTTCTCTTCTTCTGTAATTCATAAAGCTTGATTCTCATGGACAAGTTCAACAGATGTTGACGTTTCTAGCAAGCTAGGTACGAATGAATCATGTAATGTATTGAGAAATATCCTTGTGATGAAGCAAAGATACGGTTAAGCTGATGAAAACACTGATAATTTAAAAAAGGATTGGTTCCTTCTCTGAAAGTATTCATTGTTTTTCTTTGTGTAGTGACTGTATTATGTTGAGAATAAATAATGTTGTAGGGGATCTTCCATCTGTAAATATCAAAACAAAAAAAATATTTTATTTGCAAGAATGTGTCATCATAAGAAGAAAATAAAATGCTAAAGGTCTATGAAATCTAAGGAAGCGATGGCACCAAATCTTGGAGGACTTGATAGACCAAGTATAATTGCATGTTAGTAAGCCCCTGTTAAGGAATATTGTAAAAGCTACTCTTCTGCATACTTATTTGGCAGTACAATAGGCCACAGTTAATAAGTATATACTTCAAGTCCATTTGAAAAAGTTGAATGTACTTGTATGAAACTGCTGAATATGTGTAACTTTTAGAGCGCTAAAACAACTTTGCTTAAACATGGCTTTATATTTACATCACAGTCTAGTTTTCTAACTGATACTAATCTGAGATTTCTATTCTTGGTCAATGTTAGTTAATTAGGCACAAATTATGAATAATTTTTAATATTTTTCTGAAGTTGTTGGTAAAGTTAGATAAAAACATCTCCTGGCTTGTATGAAGCATGTGTATTTGCAGATGCAGAAGATAATATACAAACCTTTAAGCAAGTACCAAAAAAAGAGAAAAATAAATTAACTGGGATCTAATGATAATATTAGGGTTGTTATTTCCAAGTAAAGCAAAAGGTGTATTCACTGTGAAAGTGGTTCCATTAAAAAAAAAGCTTTGCACTTCTCTGTGGTTATAGCTTAAAAGTCCTATCAGAAGTAGCTCCAAAACATTGACACACGTGCCAACACCTCTGTGTGTTCAGGTTGTCTCCAAACTATAAACTACAGGGCAAGCACAGTGTCCTCTATCTAAAATTAAGATTTTGAGTATGTAAAACCAAACAAATTGAAATCAAGAGTCTGTTAACACATAGAGGTAACAGGAGTAAGAGGACTGGCTTCTGAGTGAGTGTTGACATCCTTGGCATTATCTAGTTTGTAACACCATTATGAAACCAGTACAGAAGCTGAAGCCCAAGTTGTCAGAAGCTTAACTGTATATGAAAACCTTGGCAGAAGCAAAATACAGGTTGGTTGACTGAATCTTTGTTATTGTTATCAATATGTAATAGGAAGATTCCAGTTTAAGTAACAATTATCAGGATAAATTTGCATAATTAGCAGCTGGGAAAAAAAATCAAATATGGGATACATCACCATGCACTTTTTTTTTTTTTATTTTTAGAACCTCAGTTTAATTACCACTGGCGCTGTCACAGCTGTTACATGATCCTTAAATACTTTCACTGCATGGTTTGCATCTTAATAGATTGCCTCCTGTAAGCATTCTGTCCTGGATGCAATTTCATTAAATAATCTAACTGGCTGAACTATAAATATCCTGTGAAAAAAATGTGTCTTTCACTTCTTATGCAGTGTGTTAGACGGAGAAAAAAAGGAAGGACAGAACAGTACAGGAGGTCAATTTTACCCCTATTCTTACCTGTAGCTGTGTAGCTGTTTTAGGATACTTAAATAAATAACTAGAATATATGGATTATGTATTACCTATTTGAAGAGTGGGTGAGTAACTATGCCCTCAATTCTGATGTAAGTGACATTTAATCTGGTAACTTCACTTAACAGTAATAAAAAAAATTCTACATCCAGCAATCTGGAAATTCACATCTAATGCTTTATACTTTTGTAATTCTCAAAATTTATATAATTTCTGGAAATATTATTCAATCAAGCTTGATATAATTATATTAGGAATTCTGCCCATTCCTGAAATTGATCAATTTTCATATATAATTCCAAATGTCTCATAATGTACAACTTAATTGAAAAGCAAACTAAATTCCTGTGTGTTCTCAAAACAATATTAAATTAAAGGAACAAACAAAAAATTAGTAACATTAACAAATAATGATAAAGAATTAGAAATAGGCCTGAGAGAAGACCCTACTTTGAGACCTTGAAAATATTTGGCTGCAAGCTTACTTTTTGCAGATCAGGCTGAGTCATAACTAACTGTTTGATATCTACACCTTTGTGTTTTCATCATATTAAAGAAGAAATAGTTACACCATTTTCGTTGACTAAAAGAAGTGTGGGCTTAAAGTAGTTCCTGCATATAAAGACATTGATATTACTCCTGTGTCCCACAATCTCCTTTTCTCCTTTCAGTTATTCCTTAATGTCTTCCTGATTTTCTCTGATTACTCACCATGTTTACAGAAATCTGCTCTGCTCAGCTGTTACTATAGGTAAGGAAACAGAGACACAAGAAAGAGAGGTTAACAGATTTGCATTAATTAATAGAGTACAACTCTATTCCTGAAGGATGCTGTAATGAGAACTTCTTGCTGCACTGTTGGATACAGACAAGGCCATGCTGGTGGCGCAGTCACTGGTACCAGCAGGAGCTGCCCATGGGCTCCCCCATTCCGGTGAGCTGGCTGTGTTCATCCTGAAGCCCAGGAATTGGTGCAGCACAGCCCAGCACAGCCCTGAAGGCCAGGCTGTGTGTGCAGCACAGGCCTGTGCCTCCTCAGGTCAACTGTTACGTGGTTCACTAGCTCCTACAGGTGGAACGCTCTCCTGGTCAGGATCAATGCACTAACTAAGAGGAATCGTCGTACTTTCTTTGAGAGTTCAGTGTAAGCATACTAAGCAGTTAGTTCATGTTTTACTGTGAGACATAAACTTATGTTTTTCAGGCTGTGTAAGTATGTGTTGTAGTTCAGCCCCGATCGGGACCAGACTATGCAGTCTCTCTCTCACTCCCCCCACCCTCCGAGAGAAGAGGGGGAGATAATATAAGGAAAAACGGCCCGAGGTTTGAGATAAGGACGGGGAGAAATCCTTAAAGTTACCGTTACAGGCAAAACAGACTCGACTTGGGGAAAACTATTCACTTATTACTAAAAATAGCAGGATAATGAGACAGAGAATGAGATAACCTCCCCGCACCCTTCCTTCTTCCCGGGCTTAACATTATCTCTACAACCTCCCCCCCCCCGCCCCGAGCGGCATAGGGGGGAAGAGGGAATGGGGGTTGCAGTCAGTTCATCACAAGTTGTTTCACGCTGCTGCTTCATCGTCGTCGTCGGGGGAAGAACTCCTCACATTCCTCCCCTGCTCCTTCGTGATGTCCCTCCCATGGGCCACAGTCCTTCGTGAAACTGCTCCAGCATGGGTCATCTCTTCCACGGAGTACAGATGGATCTCTGCTCCTCCATGGGCCTCCATGGGCTGCAGGGGCACAGCCGGCCTCACCATGGGCTGCACCACGGGCTGCAGGGGAATCTTGGCCAGGAGCCGCATTACTCCTCCCCCTCCTTCTTCACTGACCTTGGCATCTGCTGCCATTCCTCTCACAAGAAAAATTCTTCACAACAGGCTGGCAGACGCCTCTCAGGATCTTTTTACATCTCATTCACATCTCATCTCCTCTCCACTTCTTGCAGCCAGGCTGGGTCGAGTCGGGCCCAGTCGGCTGCCCGGTGGGAGGCCAGAGGGTGAGGGCTGCAAGGCCCAGTAGGCTCATGCCTCCCCCTGTCTGCCCCCACTCAGCTTCTTCACGTCATCTCTACTTGTTTTTATTTTATTTTCCCCTTCTTAAATACGTTATCGCAGAGGCATTATCATGGAACATTCTGCTACAAATTGGTTTGGCCTTGGCCAGCAGTGGGTCTGCCCTAGGCCCGGCTCAGTCCACTGAACAGAGGGGAGCAACTTCTAGCAGTTTCCTACAGACGCTGCCACCTTAGGCCCCCCCCTCCCTAAACAAAACCAGAACAGTATGCCTCCTTCTAATGAGGAGCTGTTGCATCACACAGTATCATGTAAGAAAAAGAAGAAGGAACAGATAGGTTGTGTAAAATAAATACAAATTTCAAAATGAAATCTTGCTGTCTAACACCTTGGAAAGTCATTTTAGATCAATAAATGAGCCATCTGGTACACAAAAAATAATTTTCAAAGGGCATAATACAGGTGCTTCTGTGTATGTATTCTAAAAAAAGATGTTTTCTGTTTCAGAAATGAATTGCTGTTTAGAAGAAAGTAGTGCTTCTCCTGTCTGCTAAGAGGTACAATACACACACCCTTCTTTAGTTCCTTGTGGTTTTGAATAACATAGTATATTTCACTGCATCCTATCACAAAACCTCATGTATTGTCTAACCTAGTATTGTATTTTCTTGCAGATTAAATAAAAAAAAAAGAAACAAAATAGAACCTACCTTCATGTTCTTTCCTTGTAAAAATGAATGGGATATCGTAGCAATGAGACATCAGTTGCCCCGGTTGACTTTGACTCAGGTGTTTGTGAAGATATCTAACTCCAAGCTTGCATATGCAATTCCATTTCTTTTTTACATGCTTTGTGTTACTTTTTCTATTCACGATTAACTTTCTCTGTCTCCTTGTGATATCGACTTACCCCGCTTTTTACAGATTAGCAACACACATATGTATATTGATGCTGTGTTTGCATCAGACGCTAGGTTAACACACAGACTTCTGCCTCAAGTACAGTCTTGCTGTCATGTCAGCATGGTTTCTAGTGGAGCTAATCATTAATGCCCACAATACAATAGGTATCTCTGTTTCTGAACATAAAAACCTACACTTCGGAAATCACTCCTCCAGTTGCACCTCTCCACTGCTTACACACTGGCATTGTACCTTAATTTCTGGAGATTATATTTAATTTAGTAGATATAGAATATTTTTGGTTGCATTTTTAAAGTATAAACCTCAAATTCTAAAAATGTTTCTCTACAGGAAGGAAATGGTAAGGTCAGTTAAGCTAATAAAAAAGATCAAGCTTAAATGTAAAAAAAATAAGACTGCTTTGTACATACAAGTAGTTTCAATTTTGGCCTATCTGGAATCTAGAAATTATTAGGAATCAATTATTTTGTTGTTGTGTTAAAATAATTGGTAAAATGCACAGGATAATAAGTATCATATTTTTCCTTCTTTCCTGTGGCTTTCTCTTTTTTTTTTTTTTTTTGTGTGCTAAATGGGAAGGATGTGCTACAACTTTGTTTCTATGCATTCTCTGTTTCTCTTCTATAAATAGCCATCTCCAGGTGCTTCTGTGCAGTAACCAATGCTGCTAAAGAATGTGAAACAGAACGAAAATTACACTTGTCATGTTGTCACTGGTCTCTTTTAAGCTTTTGGGCTGCAATTAGATCATCATCAAGCTGTTCACAAGCCATTTCGTCCACATTCTAACCAGTAGATATTACACTTTTGAATTTGCCACATCGAGGTGAACGCTAGTCTCAGGGAATTCAAGCTGGAGGTCATAAGAAAGGGTGGATTTTACAGGGAGGTGGGGGTGCTGGCAGTGCTAAGTGAAACCAAGGAGACCATGGATTCTGCACAACATAGAGAATTGTGTTTCTGCTGTATTCCAGTTACAACAGTATCAACTACTGCTTGGTTCATGAAATCTAGTGGGGTTTAGGCAACACAACATGCAAATAATGCAGGAGGGGCTGGGTATGTGACATTTCCTTTGAAAAGCAGGTTGCAGTATATGGCATTGCCTTAGGGGACTCAGTTCCTTTGGGAGTATCAGCGGCAGCACAGCAATACTTTCTGGGATGTTGTTGATTGCTGTGCCTGTGTAGCGTGAACACATGCACATCACCTAAAAGCTTTTCCTCAAGTACGCACATCCTGCTTATTCTGTGGTGCCATTCAGTCCTTTTGTAATGGGTCGCCCTGAGTATATTTTACAAAGAAAATATCCCTTTATGCATTGCTCCTTACATTTTCCGGTTTCCAAACACCTCCTAATGTGCTGAATTACTCTATTAAGCATGAATATGCAACTCAGCATTACAGTCACATATCAGTGTTAAGAGAAAGCATTCAAACTAATACCACTGCACAACTGCAGTGAGGGTGATTGTGTAGAAACATTTGCTGGTCACACCTTGCATCTGTAAGCTGAGGATTGAACTTGGAGTTACCTGTCATAAAATCTTTATCTTGGATACTTTGTAAATAACAATTTGCACTGCTACTGCAATCTAGGGTATTTATCTAGCCCTTTGTGATGTCAAGCAAGCACAGTGTAGCAACTTTTGCTTATAAAGGAAATAGAAATTAAAACAAAGCAAAGGTGGACTGAAGCCTTCTGGTTTAGTCAATCCAGTCTGTTCTGGTTTTATCTACAGCCTCCCTCTTCCAAAAAAAAAAAAGAGCACTGGAAAGAAATCCTAAGGAATGTCTTTGGACCCACTTGTTTTACACACCTACTTTGCAACATTAGGTGCTCAGAGACACCCTCTTGACTTTGACTAAGGAAGTCTGGAGAAACAAGCAGCAGAGCGAGAGACCATCAGTGTCTCAGTCCTGATGCTTCCTTGCTGTCCAGGGTCATTCAATCTGCTTCTTTCTCTACAACCAGCCATCTCTGTGGACTGGTGCGGATCCACAGCTCTGCCGAATTATTCCTTCTTCCTGCACCTGGATGTTCACAAACAGAGCAGCAGGACAGGGGCTAAACCACCCTCAGAGCCACATTTGGGATATGAGCGGCCTGAACGTGCCCTCTAGGAGGGAGAGGCACATTTCCCCACTGTTTGTTCCTGTTGGAGTATCAGTGAAAATCCATCCCTTGTGATTAGTCATTTCCCAAAGGAAGTGTAGGGATTGTTTTGGTATATCCTCTTACTGGACTTGATGAGGAAAACCAGAAGTTTGAATGTTATTTTCAATGGAAAAACAATAAGAAGGTAAATAAAAAGGAGGAAGGAAGGGCTGAGGAAATGGAAAACACAACACAAGGAAAAGGAGAAAGAAATAGAAGTAAGGAAACCTGTATCTTAAAAACAAAGACACCAAGGGAGCATTTCAGTATCTTGTGTTTTTCTGTCAGTCTCTGCACATTGGCACAGTCACTGTGTTTCACTTCTGTGTCATTGGTATTCTGCAGCTTCTAAAAATGTGAAAGTGAACTTAGCTATTTTACATGAGAAAAGGAAAGTAAAATAGGAGACAGAGCTGCATTATGAGGGAAATTATTTTATTCAGTGAGTGAAGAACTTCATGGCTTTAATTTGTGCATTTTGAGCTATATCCATCTGGGAGCTTTGCCTTCAGTAGAGGCAGATTCAAGGTGGTGAAAAGGGGAATGCCACTGCCCTCCGTAGTCTAAAGATCATAGGTCTGTTTCCTTTGATGGAGTGTTGAGATCCATTTTTAGAAATCATGGTAGAAATGTTGCCTTTTATGTATACTTCAGAATTACAAAAGTTAAACTTTATATAGTCACTGTTGTCATAGTACTTGCTGTTCACTTGTTTAACTCAACCTCAGGTATTCCTGTAGTTTCTAATCAGAGCTGAATAGTTAAGGAAAATAATTTTTAATATTCAAGTTTTATTTACTTTTTGAGTTACTGGGGTAAGAAGAAGATTATTTCAACCTTGTTTTCAAGGTTAAAAAATCTAATATGTAACTTGCTTACAGCAGTGTTTTACCCACAGTTTTTATCTGGGTTGATCTGTCAGGGAGGAAACTGTCAAATGGTAAAATAATAAGGTCAGGAATGAAGCCATCTTATTTGTAGCATGAGGATGTTTGAAATGTTTTTACTAAACCACGATTCTAACCAGAAATGGCATCTATTAAAAGCCGAAAGGATTTTGGCCAATATCTAGTTGTATATCATAGGCATCTGGAGTGATCACAGCAAAGCAAGAGCCTCAGCTGAGGACCCCTGAGGTTGTTTACTTACAGCACTGTCAGAACATTGGTCAGAGATTCAATTATTTGTAAGAGCATCCCTATTAGAAAAATGTTCAATGTTTTGCTGCAGATGTGTGAGCTAATAGCTCAAGTGGCCAGAGGGGATCATTGTGATCATCTATTCTGAACCTCTTGTGGGGATTGTTTCTGTTTTAGGCTGAGTGTGTGTTCATCATAAAACACATAAATATCTTGGGAGGATAAGGTAAGAGTACTAATCACTAGGATATGGAGACTACATCTGCATGATACTTAGCACAAATACAAGCTCTTCTGACCTGTTTGACCGGGCAGTCACATAATAGCGATGAGTACAGTTTTGAGGTTAAGCCAGTAGTAATGGCGATGCTAGAGGACACAAAAGGTATTTCTAGCTGACTGAAGTGGGTTGACTGGAAATTGTATGATGAATGTAGAACTAAAGAGTACGTCAGCTCCCTTGAGGGAATCCAGGGTTCCAGACACAACATCCTGACACTCTGAGTGCTGCAAAGTTGCATTCTTTTCACTGAGATGCAGATGTGTGATAAACTTAAAAACCCCACAAAAACTATTCTTTAAAATCAAGTATTTTAAATTTTACCTGCTTGTCTTGTCTTGTTTTTTTTTTTTACATCTCTGTCTCAAGGGCTCTTATTTCTGGGGTCCCCTCTATTAATCATTCATTCTAATTCATGTTCTTTGCCTGTTCTTTGCTTTGGATAAAAATGATCTTTCCCCACAGGCTAGGATTGATGGACAGCTCTCTCATCTTTATATATTTCAAGTGCTATAGCTGCTTTTGCTTTATACAGTCACATGCTGTGCTGTAAATATGTCATATACATAATATTAATATATGTAACTGCTTTACCAGAAAATTCTTTGCTCTGCATAAGTGACTTAAGAAAAATTAATTATATTAAGCACTAAATCTATATTAATTTTTTGACAGAGCATTTTGGAGTTTACTGCATCTGTAGACATATCTGTCTTTAAAAAAAAAAAAAACAACAAAAAAGTCTAACACTGTATTAAAACACTCAGTGTTTGAAGACTGGCTCAACAGGCATGAATTATGTATATCTGACTGCTGCTTGCCTGTGCCAGATTAGAAAAGAATGTTTTTCATCTTATTTGAGCACTTATAACTGGAGAACTAAATGAATGCAAAATTTTACACTCAATTTTGTTTCAAAAATGCAACCACTAGTTTCCAGGACTGAGGGAAATATATAGGGATATTTCTCCCAGTGTACTGTTCCAAATGCGACCAGTTGTGACCTATAGGACTTCTTGAGCCTTGTGACTACATGTTAGAGGTTTTTCTTCCATGAATTTGTCCAACTGATCTTGAAGCATTTGTGGTTTTCATGTCCATAACATTCTGTATTAACAAATTCTACAGTTTAAAATTTATACTATGAAAAGTTACTTCCTACTGTATTTCTTAAATACTTTAAGTGGTAATAAAGTTTGATACTCCCTCAAATTACAGTATTAAAGTAAGATTTTGTAGGGAAAAAACTGTCACAAAACTGTTAAAGGACAAATAATGTGGCATGTATTTTACTTAGCTGTTACTGGGGGAGAATTGTCAAAGAGACAGCTTCTGTCAAAGCACTGTCCAGACTTTTTCATATCATGAGCTGCTTGGATAACAGATTTAAGACTGCTTTGAGTATATTATTGTAGGGGTATTTCCTCTATATATGACATATTTCATAATCATTCCTTAATCTTTACTATTTCTCCTCTTGAGATAATTAAATAGAAAGCTTCCTTTTAAATGACTCATCTTTATCTTGTGAGAGAAAATGTGGTCAGATGTGGAACCCGAAAATTCGCCAGAGAGCCATTGCTTTGGGGTGATCTTCCTCAAGCCCTGTTGATTTGAATTACACTTTAAAAACATTTTTAAATTTACATCTAAATGTCCTGTAGCCTGTTCATTTCCTCTACTGAAAGATGTGTTCCTACTACCTTGCTATTAAACTTTACATGTATGAAAAATTGGGTCGGAATACACTTTGTTTTAAATGAAAGGGTAAAAGAGCCACTGAGTACTTCTAATTTGTCCCTACATGCTTCAGCTATTGAATGTAGCTTTCAGTTTTGTGTGACTCTTTTTTTTTTTTTATTTTTTTTTGTTTTCAGAGCATTAACAAGCTTCTCATAATAACCATTCTGGTCTTATAGAATACTTCCTGTTTTTCTTGCTTGTTGGAATAATTCACTACTGTTTTTAATGTTACCTCTTTTAACTGCTAGTTTGATGCACCCTTTTTTCCCCTTTAGATTTCATTCTTTCTTGAATTTGTTGAAAACTTTTTTGAGTGTGATCTGAAAGGTAAAAAAGGAATTTTTTTTTTTTTTAATAATGCATGTTAAAACCAGTGTTAAAGTCTACTGACTGGTACTCCTTATTTACAGAACAGATAGAAATGCTCATGAAAAATCTTCCAGAGAAGTTGCTTATACATGAGATATAGTATGTAATCTTTTTCTAGAAACAGCTGTAGTCAATAAAATGTCCATATAATTATCTTTCTGACTAAGTAGACTAACAAAGTCCTGGTTAGCGTACAGATCAATTTTATAACTGATCATTTTGTACCTGTGAGAATTTTAAGGAAGATAGATAGCTTTCATCTGTCTTTTTTTCTGAGGGAAAAATAAAGTTGGAGGACTTAATGAGCAATTAGTGATTGGCCTAACATTCACACCGCGTGAGCCCAGGCCTGTGCTGCGCTGGGCTGCTGGTGCGGGGTGGCTTTCAGGGCAGCGCTGCGCCCATTCCCTGGCCACAGGACCAACACGGCCTGCGCAGGGGAACGGAGGAGCCTGCGGGTAGCGTCTAGCATTGCAGCAAGAAGTTCTTCTGTGAACCTCCTTCATGTCTGGCGTTGGTCACAGTGAAGGGAGTTGTTCTTTTGAAACAGAAATCTTGTCATAGTTCAGATAACTGAAATGGGGAAAACCTGCCCACGGATGGGGACTACACAGTGGATGGATTGGAGGCTCATTCAGTGCTGCACAACTCGAGGTTCCCAGCATCTACAGGGACGTAAGATTGTCTATACGATTGTCCTTTTTGTTATAGTGTTAGCTTTAATAAATAACAGTTTAGATGATACTTTACAGAGTCTGAGTGCCTTTCTTACTGAGGCCATAAATGGATAAGCACCTTCTGGTGCAACGCGTTTTGGTGCAGTCACCGGATCTGCGTAAGAAATGCTTTTCTGGAGAAAGGACAGCGAGGAGGAAAGAAACTGTGTGCCCGACTGGCCCTGCGCACAGCCATCGGGCACAGTTACAAGGCATGTGGCTAAGATGGTTTTCCTGGTGAACTGGGAAAGTAAGGAGGAATTTTCTGTGTGTCCTACCCCAATCTGCCCCAAGTATTAACTTACCTCAGGAAACATATAAGTCGGGAAAGGAAAATGTGTGCTATGTTTTGTTGTTGCTGATGTGCTTGGAATGGACAGAGGGATGTGTAGAGCTGCAGTGAGCA
The DNA here is from genome assembly GCF_036417535.1 of Chlamydotis macqueenii. Classification (NCBI taxonomy): domain Eukaryota; kingdom Metazoa; phylum Chordata; class Aves; order Otidiformes; family Otididae; genus Chlamydotis; species Chlamydotis macqueenii. The sequence goes on along the minus strand of NC_141593.1, from coordinate 60,437,337 downwards.
GCCCGACATGAGCTACAGGCACAGCTGTGCATGGCAGTCCTTGGGCAGCAAACACTCAGTTGGTTATGATATGATATAGACAGGGGATGAAATGTACCGGTACAGTAAGCAAACTCTTTACAGTAAACTGTAAAACCAGGTGAGTTTGAAATGGCAAATACTGGCTCTGCACAGCACTGAATTATTTAGAGATAAATTTTCAGTCTAGAAATATATCGTAGTTCAGCCCTGATCAGGACCAGACTACGCAGTGTCTCTCTCACTCCCCCCACCCTCCGAGAAAATAGAGGGAGAGAATATAAGAAAAAACGGCTCGAGGTTTGAGATAAGGACAGGGAGAAAATCCTTAAAGTTACCATTATGGGCAAAACAAACTCAACTTGGGAAAAACTATTCACTTATTACTAAAAACAGCAGGAAAATGAAACAGAGAGCAAGATAACTTCTCCCCACCCCTCCCTCTTCCCGAACTTAACATTATCTCTACTACCTTCCCCTCCCGAGCGGCACAGGAGGGGAAGAGGGAATGGGGGTCGCGGTCAGTTCATCACACGTTGCTTTACGCCACTGCTTCATGGTCGGGGGAAGAACTCCTCACATTCCTCCCCTGCTCCGTTGTGGGGTCCCACCCCTACGCCACAGTCCTTCGTGAAACTGCTCTGGCGTGGGTCATCTCTTCCACGGAGTGCAGTCCCTCCAGAACGGCTGTCCCAGCGGGCCCTCCATGGGCCACAGCCGCCTTCAGGCATCCACCTCCCCCGGTGTGGGGTCCTTCACGGGCTCCAGGTGGATCTCTGCTCCTTCGTGGACCTCCATGGGCTGCAGGGGGACAACCTGCTCCACCATGGGCTGCACCATGGGCTGCAGAGGAATCTTGGCCAGGAGCCGCATTACTCCTCCCCCTCCTTCTTCACTGACCTTGGTGTCTGCAGCTGTTTCTCTCACAAGAAAAGTTCTTCACAACAGGCTGGCAGACGCCTCTCAGAATCTCTTCACATCATCCAGCTCATCTCCTCTCCACTTCTTGCAGCTGGGCAGGACCAAGTCGGGCCCAGTTGGCTGCCCGGCGGGAGGCCAGAGGGTGAGGCCTGCAAGGCCCACGAGGCCTACGCCTCCCCCTGTCTGCCCCCACTCAGCTTCTTCACATCTTCTCTTCTCTCTTTTTTTTTTTTTTCTGTTTTCCCCTTCTTAAATACATTATCGCAGAGGCATTATCACGGAACATTCTGCTACCAATTGGCTCAGACTTGGCCAGCAGCGGGTCCGCCCTAGGCCCAGCCGAGTCCACTAAACAAAGGGGAGCAACTTCCAGCAGTTTCCTACAGAAGCTGCCGCCTTACCCCCCCCGCCCCCCCCGGAACAAAACCACAACAAAATAGATGAGGGAAATACAGTCACAATTTTGCAATGTGATCCTGTCTGGAAATCCTATTCTAATAATGTACTTCAGATTTATTGAGTTATGTGTGCATGACAACCATGTGGTGAAGCTGTTCTAGGATGACATGCATGTGACTATTCCAAATGAGGCTGAAATGAGACTATATTCAAAATAAACAAGTAACAGCTTTATGAAATGAACGGCTGTTCAATAGTTAATGTAATGTACTGAATATGATTTCAGTAAGGTTACCCACTTTTTAAGCATGATTCTATGTGTCGATATTCTTTAGAGGACAAAAGTCTTTCTTGATCTTCACGTGACACGGTCATCAGCCTTTGACTTCTAAGCAGTTCTGAAGATACGAAGGAAGAACAAAGTAAGTAGCTTAATCTCATTTACCTTATGCTAATTATGACATTTATTTCCAAAATGAAGTTACTTAACATACAGGGGCAAAGGGAATTCCAGTTCTACTGGAGTGTAAGCACTTAGCAAAAATGCCAAACTGTGATAACTAACTGCATTTGTATTTCTAGTTGTTATCTATACAAATACTGTTGAGATCAAGACATAGACACAGTAAAAATAATGAACCTTCTAGGCTAAAGAGCCAGATTTAAAGCTGGGATATTAATCCCTGAAAAAAATAACACTCAGTTAAGTGTGTGCTCCTCAAGGCAGGGACAGTAATGCCTAAACTCCAGTCAGCCGGTCACTGAGAGAGAAGGCATGTCCAAGGAAGGTTTTAATTTGTGTGCAGAGGGGCTTGGTACTATTTTTTGCCATAGCACATACTGAGATTATGAAGAGCCAGTTACAAGATATCATTCCCCTCCCATTAAACTTAGTGTGACAGAACGTATGTTTTTCAGAGCTTTCCAGCTCCCTCAAGGGAAAATATTTTTTTTCTTCACTGTGAATGTAAATTAATTCTTAATGGTTTTGTAGAACCTATCTGATCCAAAAATATTTCATGCATAAAAAGTCAAGCTTAAAAGGCAACTGTTTAACTATAGAAAGATTTGGCATCTCTGAAACAGCACTCTGTGCTTATGATCAGAAAACGTACAGCGTTCAGATAAAATAGGCTCCATCTTAAAAGATCTGCTCCAAGTGCATGGTCTGAGTTTTGATGAGTTCAAAGCCTGCTGGGCTAGCTTTCTGAATTATAGGGAGATGAAAAGTTTCATCACAGGCTGCTGATTCTGCTTCTCTGCTTCCACAGAATTCAGCAAATCAGCAGAGCTGCACATGAGCTCCAGTCCTGCAGAGCTCCATATCACTCCATCTGCAGCATTTAGCTGCTCAGCAAGACTCTTCTCACTGCAATGTTGTTGCATTCCCAGATTTTACAGGGCTGGAGTGCTATAGAATTGGATCTTTTCAGTGTGATTAGCTCTTTCATCAGTCTCAGAGGTGACACATGACTTTTTGCATAAAAATTTCTAGGTAAGGGAAGCATGGATATTCTTATTTTGGTTGAATTATGGCAAAAATGTAGCCTGTTTTTATTTCACACACAATAACTCCTAGCTCTAAAATAAGATACGTAAATGTAAGCAATTAATTATCTACATAACAATGGTACATCAATACCATCAGTAAATGAAGTTTGTTATATGTTTTGAGATTGAGAAATGAGAAATTATATTGCCACAGCTGAGTTGAGCGGTATGATGTAAATGATTAAGTCTTGTTTTAGAAGAGATAACTGTTTCCTTGGTGGGAAATGTGATAGTTCAGAAAAATGCTTGCTGTGGAAAGAACAAAATCATAACATTCCAATCTCTTTAATACTAGTTACATGGTTTAAACTTTTAAGGACTTTTAATTTGCCATTGAGTATAATGGCACCAATCATAGTAAAAACTGATACCCTTATCAAGGATGATCTGGTAGGATTGGTTGGGTACATGACTACAGACAAAGGTGTGAAGGCATGCCAGTCTTGTGGCCCAGGCAACACAGCAAGAAACATGCTGTGTCATCTGTATTCCCAAACTTGCTTTGGGTGGCAGATGCTCAGTGGTTTTTTCTGCAACACCATTTTGTTTGTATTCATTTTGTCTATAAAAGCAAAAGATACATGTTTCTGTTAGTGAAGTAAAGGGTTGAGCTCTAAATTGCAAACCTAGAAACTCAGTTACAGGTAAAAATGTATTTAAACAAAATTATAAAAAGAGTGCCTGCAATCAAGATTATGTTCTAGCTGCAACCAATTTAACGTGAGAAGTGAAATTCTGTAGGTCAGCTAAACAATGTTTCACAGATAGTGATCTTTTCTCCAGAAGGTGCTGCCAGGCTTAGATGCTAACCTTACCTGTCTGCTAGATGCTTCTCACTAAGGCTTACAGTTTCCTAAAAGGTCAACTTCCTCTTATAGCAAAGAGGAATTAAAGCTCATTGAAGTAATTTTGTTCATTGAAATATAATGAGAAACAAAAATGTGAGGTTAGTTATTTGAGACATTATGTGTGTCACTAGATTAAAACACTTACTATTTTTAATGCTTTGCTAAAATGTGTTTTGGAAACTCATGACCAAGGAATTTGCCTATAGCTTTCTAGATTATTTTTCAGTTAACACGCTATGTCACAAAATTTAGCACCTACAGAACCACATTTTTAATACTATCATGAAACTGGTTTAGCAATTTGTAAATGAAATACAATTTCTCTAACATTTGTCTTGCAAAAATTAAAAACTTGAAAAGTGGCAATCTAATAATCTATATTTTCAAAAATCTGCAGAACATAGGAAGGTCTTTCTAATTAAAATATATAGAAATAACTGATTTGTGGGATATATCTAACCAGATGTATGTGCCAAGGCTTACAAATTTAAATATACTCAAGATTCTCCAATTCTTTTGATATATGAGGAAAAAATATTATACAACCCTCAAAATCAGGTTATACTTACCTATACTGTACTTAAACATATTTTTCAGTATGTGAGCTGGGCAATTAAAAGAACGCAAAAGTTCATTTTCCTTTTACCTTACATTGTAACAGAGTGGTTGACAAAGTTAACGTAAGTACTGTCATCTGCAAATTGTATTATCAACAATTGAACCAGTTGGTTGCAGTCTCCTTTTTTATTTTCAGTTTTCCTAATAGAAAGAGAGAGATTCAGACCAGATATAAGAAAGTTTTTACAATGAGGGTGGTGAAGCACTGGCACAGGTTGCCCAGAGAGGTGGTGGACGCCCCATCCCTGGCAACGTTCAAGGCCAGGTTGGACGGGGCTCTGAGCAACCTGATCTGGTTGGAGATGTCACTGCTTCTTGCAGGGGGGTTGGACTAGATGGCCTTTAAAGGTCCCTTCCAATCCAAACTATTCTATGTTTCTATGTTTTTCATTTCTGTCTTGAAAATAAGAGAGCAGGCATTGAGGTATTTCTTTTTCAACCACACAAGTAGCAAATGACTACTGGAATCAATGTATTGTTTCCATAGCTCCAGTCACCAGTGATCATGTGTAAATATCTGTTCTTTCTGGCCAAGTCACTAATTGTTTCAGCCATTTTGTCTGTTGAAAAGGGAACTAAGATATCTATGTCAATACTTAAATGTATGTTCAATTTCAATGCTGCCAACATATAGCAGGTTGGAAAACTCTACTTTATCTGTGGTTAGAGTCCAGTGATACTTGTGATGACTGTTAGACATTTAATGGCAGTTCCTGCAGAAAAGAAGATGAAAACAAATATTGCACTTGACTAATGCAGTTTGAGGGATACCTTTTGTCACTGGAATTCACAGGTCTGGCTTACACCTTAATTTTATACTGGTGTAAAATTTTGCTAGGGATGCGTTTTCCTATTGCTAATAGAGAGCAGACACACATTGTGTCTATGAAGAGCCATACTAGTGAAGAAGATTTCTGCCCGTCAGCCTCTCCCAGTTTGCTAGTTCCATGTGTCAGAATTGCTGGACGAACTTCTCATGTGTTTCCCAACCTGTCCCTGATAAAGACCACTTTGGCAAAGCTGTAGGCAGAGAGGTGACGCATGGCTGGGGGCAAGGCAGTATATGAGTTCTGGGACAAACAGTCCAACTGCAATCTTGGTGTTACAAGGGCTGATGGGGACACCATTATGGCAGCATGCAGAAGCTTGTGCTGCTAAAGCCTGTGCTTCAGTGCAGAACGGTCTGGACTGAGCTCAACTTAAACTGAACTCATTCTGGAAAGATGATGTGCCCTAATTACACTGTTACTAAAGCAATACAACTAAATGGCACATGAATTTAAGGGATTAACATGAGCACGTAGCAGTAAATTAAGAAGAGTAAGGCACACATTGAGTTTTGGTGTGTTGCAGGGGCTGAAAGTAAACTCATGTAGGGAGGCTACAAGGGAAAATATAGTTCTGCAGTATAGCAGAGGCAAAGCAAATAACAGAGGAAGCAGAGAAGGATGAAGTGTTCAGCTAAGTCTTTTGCTTCCCTCTTCACAGAAAGGCAATTAGAGCTTATTTATGATTGCTGCCTGAACAAAGTATAGTTTTAACTAAGGGTTAAAGAACAGGCAAGAAAATGGAAGAAAGAGCCTTGAAAGAATACAGGCATGTTATGTATGTTCCAGTCAGCACTCTGTAAACTATTTTCAAGATTTCTTCAAAGAACAAGGAAGAGTAGGACAAAGGCAGCTGTGATACTTATCTTTTAAAAAGGCAAGCTAAGGGGGAACATGAAGAGTTAGAGAGCACTCCCACTTGATAACGATTCCTGGAAATACACGGGAACAAATTATATGTGACCAAAACATTTGGATAATAAAGCAGTAAGACAGAGCTTGTGTGGATTTATCAAGAGCAAATCATGTCAAATCAGTTGAATTTCATTCTTGACAGAGCGACAGTTATAGTAGACAAAGTGGGAAACAGCTGTTATATCTATTGCCTTTTGTGAAAAGCTTTACTGCTGTTGCCTTTGACATTTTGTAAAGCAAACTAGTAAAACACATTCCAGTTAAATTACTAGTATATTCATATACCACTGGTTGAAAGGCTGCTCTCAGAAATTAGCTATCAATGAGCTGCTGTTAGAGAGAGAGAGAATCTCAGGCTGGGTTGACAGGTTACTGTCCCAAATCCTTTGCTTAACACTGTTTCCATTCATAGTTGAATACGTACTGTACTTTTGCAGTTTTCAGATAACACCGTGATAGGAAAGGTTGCAGTCATTCCGAGAGGCAGTATCAGAATTCAGACTTGAAACATTTTCCCGCATAGAAATACTGAATGCCATTTTTTCTTCTTTAGTTCGGGCGTTAGGCTGAAAAACACCAAACCTCTCTGCTAGTAGTAGGGCAGTTGTTCAGAACGTTGTGGTTTGAGTAAATTAACAACTGTTACTATCATTTACGTGAATCCTTATTTTATAAGCACATAGTAAATTGCTTTCTGACCCTGGAACACCTCTATGCGAGGTGGCAACTTGGATGTAGATGAGATTGTACTATGTTTCAGAGAAGGCCCAAATGATAGTGGCATTAAAAGGCTGTCAGTTGAATGCAGTTGGTATTTTTCATTATTTCCCATGGTTGTTATCAGCTGTAATACTGTAAGTGAAAGCAAAAGCAGAAAACTAAAGAAAAAGTGTAAGCTTAAGTGTAGACCTAGAGGATGTAGTTCATAGTAAGGTTGTTCCCTCAGTCTTGATTCTTTTTCTTTTTTTTTCTTTTTTTGTTTTTATTTTGCATCAAAACAAAACCAGCAAAATGGGTCTAAATCTTCCCATGTTGCATCCAACATTAATGAACAGAAAAGTATGAAAAAATTGCTTGATATTTTTCCCTGATAATTTGTTTTCTAGGATATCAAAAGGTATCCCAGATATCAAAGTAAAGCGGGACCCCTTTTCATAAGGAAGCTAACATATCAGGCTGCTGTCTCGTCAGCACTTTTCATGGGTGCTGCACTTACTTTAAAAAACAAAACTAGAGCAGAAATAGTAAGCTAGATTGGAATTTTCGACAAGGACAATTTCAGTCAAAAGTTCAAAGATTAGCAATACCCTTTCAAAGTCACTCTGCTTTCATACACAAACCCAATGGCCTACAAAGGGAACTGTTGGATAATGATTCAACGGACTTAAGAAACAAGTTATTTCATTTTTTTTCTACCTGGAGGGAACAGATGGAAGAGAATGGCACAGTAAGGAGGAAAATTACAGTCCTTACAAGGTTGCACTTTAAGCAGCAGAGTCAGAACCTCATTGTCTTTATTGTTGGTTTTAATTTGTCTGTTGTTAAAATATCTAGGGATTTTGCAAAAGTTTATTTGCTTTTCCCAATGAAGGTTTTATGGTCAGTAGCACATTTTTTTTTTTTAAGCTGCTACTGCTTTTGTAGAGAAACACATTGGAGTTGCAGATAGACCAGATATATGATAGAAAAATAAAGTATCTGATATTAAGCTCTATGGGTCTTGGTGTGGGTTTTTTTTTTTTTTCTTTTTTTTTGTTTTTTTAGCTTCTGTTCAGCTGTCTTGGTGGTACTGTTGGCATACTTTTAAGCTCACATCTTGCCCTCTCAGTGTATTGCTTTTTTGGTGTATTTTGTTTTTCCAAACTTCTCCAACTTTAAATAAAAAAAAAAAATCTGAAAGGAAAACTACTTTATAACTGAGTCAGAACAAAGCATTCAAAAAACCCGAAAAGGTAAATGAACTCTCCTATCTACCCTAAGTTAAGGGTCATGGGGACACCCTTTTGAGAAAGGATGTTTTGGATGTGTATTTGCTACCTACAGAGCCAAGACTCAATGAACCACTCCCTCCATGGAAGCAGAAATGAAAATTTGGGGAGGGCTGAGTGGGAGGAGCAATCTACAGAAATCAAACTAAGCCCAGGTCTGCATGAGGATCTTTTTTTTTTTCCATTATGAACATCCTGGCATGTATTCTGAAGAAAAAACACTCTTCTCTGGAGCCAGGCATCACAGCTCTTCCTCATATGACTGACATAAAAATAAACTCAGTTTATTTGTGTCTCTTAATAAGGCTTGTTTGATTGGGTCAAAGAAGAAACTACAGCTTGCATTAGACACAAAGGGAAAGCAGAGCCATGCGCAATCATGTGTACTGACAGAGCTGCAAAATGCAATCCCATGTGGGACCTGCATCCATGCTGAGCGGAATCATGGTCCTATAGAAAGACAGGAATCCAGATCAGAACAGGCCTCTTGAGTCACACTTCCTTTCCAGCTCCTCCCTTCTTCGCTCTCTGCCCCAAAAATGCCATTCAGAATAAGAGAAAAGAGCTGTTGCCAGGCAACTTCTTGCCATATCTTCAAGTCAATTTTTCATATGGATGCTAGATGCTAATGTATTAGGCACAAGATACTTCTTGAACTGTTAACTAAAAAAAAATAATCACACTTTTCCTAATTATATATGTACTAGATAGGGATCAGCCTTCTTAATGATTGACTGCCTTTCCAATCAACATTGTCATTAATCTTCATAGAATGTGGGTTTAAAGTGTAATAAGTGAAATAAATTTTGTGCTAATATGAGATCAGGTAACCACCCTGCTGAATAATTAGAAGAGGAGAACAGCATTACAATTGAGATTTTCCACTGCAATTTTCAGTCCTCCTGCTGTTTGACTATCAACTCACCAGTACTTAAACAAGCTTACAAATATTTCCCCTGAAATGCACATTGTAAACCAAATAGTTATTACAGTGCTATGGCTTTATTTCTTAATCTAAATTTTGCTTTTTATCTCAATAATTTGTTGTAACAGAGCTCGCTGCTTCCAGATGGAAATAGGAACTAATTCATGTAATTTCGTTTTAATCTTAATAATGTGGAGTGGAGGAAAAAAAGAATAGAGAAGTCTAATTGATCACCCTGGGAGAAGGAGACTTTATTGCATTTCCTTTTTCCTAATTAAGTAATGTAGTAATGGATGACTTAAACCTGTATGTAGTGGAGATGGTCCTATTGTCAGTGCAATGTCAATATAAAAAGAATCTTTTCCTTCAGTTTAATTGAAATTGTGATGAGCACAGGAAGTATTTCTTAAAACCCATATTAAATTGATCAGAATTGAAATATCATGTTTATAAATAGTCTTTCATTTTGCATTTAGATTTTGTTTTTGAAGGTGAAAACTAGTAAGGACTATTATGAAAAAGGGACCATTTAACCAATTCTTCAGATTAAAGGTAAAATATATGGGGAAAGTGCTCCTCTGAGAATGCCACAGTGGCTAGATACATAGATATTTCATTCTATTAACATTTCTATTTTGGACGTAGAAATGGGGGGAAAAGATTGAAATATCACTGTGTTGTGATAAAAAATCTGCTTTTGTCATTGGTAATCTATTATGCTTTTGTTACTAGTTAAGACCCCGTGTCAAGAAGTGAAAGGGGTATTTGACAAGTCAGGAAGGGAAAAACTGTGAAGCTTTGTGAATTGTAAGGAAGAACACTTAAACTTCTCTTTTTCCCCATATAGGCAGCATGGGGTGGCAAAAATAAGTAGTGACCTGTTCTGAACAGCATTATGTTGCAAGCCAATTCTCTTTGTTACTTGCTCATTCTCTCGTGCTCTCCTAGACCTGTGTTCCTGGCTATATGGTGGCACACTTCGAGCAAGGAGAGCGGACGGTAACTTTCTCAGGTACCCACGCAGGACAGTCTACCCCTTAGCCTGGTGACCAGCCACCTGTTTAAATACAGCTGAATGAGGTGGGTTTAGCTAATATTATAGCTCTGTTGTAGTTCAGCCCTGATCAGGACCAGACTACGCAGTCTCTCTCTCACTCCCCCCACCTTCTGAGAGAATAGGGAGAGAAAATATAAGGAAAAACGGTTCAAGGTTTGAGATAAAGACAGGGAGAAATACTTAAAGTTACCGTCATGGGCAAAACAGACTCGACTTGGGGAAAACTATTCATTTATTACTACAAACAGCAGGATAATGAGACAGAGAAAAAGATAACCTCTCTCCACCCCTCCCTCTTCCTGGGCTTTACATTATCTCTACTACCTTCCCCTCCCGAGCAGCACAGAGGGGAAGAGGGAATGGGGGTCACGGTCAGTTCATCATACGTTGTTTCATGCCGCTGCTTCATGGTCGGGGGAAGAACTCCTCACATTCCTCCCCTGCTCTGTTGCGGGGTCCCACCCCTACGCCACAGTCCTTCGTGGAACTGCTCCAGCGTGGGTCATCTCTCCCACGGAGTACTGTCTCTCCAGAACAGCTGTCCCAGCGGGCCCTCCACAGGCCACAGCCACCTTCAGGCATCCACCTCCCCCGGTGTGGGGTCCTTCACGGGCTCCAAGTGGATCTCTGCTCCTCCGTGGACCTCCATGGGCTGCAGGGGGACAACCTGCTCCACCATGGTCGTCACCACAGGCTGCAGGGGAATCTTGGCCAGGAGCCGCATTACTCCTCCCCCTCCTTCTGAACTGACCTTGGCATCTGCAGCCGTTCCTCACAACAGGCTGGCAGATGTCTCTTGGGATCTTTTTTACATCTTATTCACTTCTCATCTCCTCTTCACTTCTTGCAGCCGGGCCGGATCGAGTCGGGCCCAGTCGGCTGCCTGGCGAGAGGCCAGAGGGTGAGGCCTGCAAGGCCCATGAGGCTCGCGCCTCCCCCTCTGCGCCTCTGCCCCCGCTCAGCTTCTTCACATCTTCTCTTCTCTCTTTTTTTTTTTTCTGTTTTAGAATCATAGAATCATAGAATGGTTAGGGTTGGAAGGGACCTTCAAAGTTCATCTAGTCCAACCACCCTGCAAGGAGCAGGGACATCCCCGACTAGATCAGGTTGCTCAGAGCCTCATCCAGCCTGGCCTTGAACGTTTCCAGGAATGGGGCCTCCACCACCTTTCTGGGCAACCTGTTCCAGTGTTCTACAACTCGCATTGTAAAAAATTTTTTCCTAATTTCCAATCTAAATCTACCTCCCTCTATTTTAAAACCATTACCCCTCATCCTATTGCAACAGGCCCTACTAAACAGCCTCTCCTCATCTTTCTTGTAGGCCCCCTTGAGGTACTGGAAGACTGCTATCAGGTCTCCCCGGAGCCTCCTCTTCTCCAGGCTGAACAGCTCCAACTCTCTCAGCCTGTCCTCGTACGAGAGGTGCTCCAGCCCTCTTATACTCTTTGTGGCCCTCCTCTGGACCTTCTCCAACTGGTCCGTGTCCTTCTTATGTTGGGGGCTCCAGAACTGGACACAGTACTCCAGGTGGGGTCTCACAAGAGCAGAGTAGAGGGGGAGAATCACCTCCCTCGACCTGCTGGCCATGCTCCTCTTGATGCAGCCCCGGATGCGGTTGGCCTTCTGGGCCGCAAGGGCGCATTGCCTGCTCATGTTAAGCTTCTTGTCCACCATGACTCCCAAGTCCTTCTCCTCAGGGCTGGTCTTGATCCATTCCGTGCCCAGCGTGTATTTGTGCCTGGGATTGCCATGACCCAGTGTTCTGCTTTTGTTAGTGAGGGGGGGCCTAAGGTGGTAGCTTCTGTAGGAAACTGCTAGAAGTCGCTCCCCTTTGTTCAGTGGACTCGGCCGGGCCTAGGGCGGACCCGCTGCTGGCCAAGGCCAAGCCAATTGGTAGCAGAATGTCCCGCCTCTGCGATAACGTATTTAAGTAGGGGAAAACAGGAAAAAAAGGAGGAGAAGATGTGAAGCAGCTGAGCGGGGGGCAGAGAGTGGGAGGCGCGAGCCTCATGGGCCTTGCAGGCCTCACCCTCTGGCCTCCTGCCAGGCAGCCGACTGGGCCCAACTCGGCCCGGCCTGGCTGCAAGAAGTGGAGAGGAGATGAGAAGTGAATAAGATGTAAAAAGGATCCTGAGAGGCGTCTGCCAGCCTGTTGTGAGGGACAGCTGCAGGCGCCAAGGTCAGTGAAGAAGGAGGGGGAGGAGTAATACGGCTTCTGGCCAAGATTCCTCTGCAACTCGTGGTGATAACCATGGTGGAGCAGGTTGTCCCCCTGCAACCCATGGAGGTCCACGGAGGAGCAGAGATCCACCTGCAGCCCGTGGAGGACCCCACGCCGGAGCAGGTGGAGGCCTGAAGGAGGCTGTGGCCCATGGAGGGCCCGCTGGGACAGCTGTTCTAGAGGGACTGCACCCCATGGAAGAGATGACCCACGCCGGAGCAGTTTCCCGAAGGACTGTGGCCCGTGGGAGGGACCCCACGCTGGAGCAGAGGAGGAATGCGAGGAGTTCTTCCCCCAACGATGATACAGCGGCGTAAAACAACGTGTGATGAACTGACCGTGACCCCCATTCCCTTTCCCCCCCCCCGTGCCGCTCGGGAGGGGAAGGTAGTAGAGATAATGTTAAGCTTGGGAAGAGGGAGGGGTGGGGGGAGGTTATCTTGTTCCCTGTCTCATTCTCCTGCTAATTTTAGAAATAAATGAATAGTTTTCCCCAAGTCGAGTCTGTTTTGCCCATGACGGTAACTTTAAGGATTTCTCCCCGTCCTTATCTCAAACCTTGAGCCATTTTTCCTATATCATCTCCCCCTATTCTCTCGGAGGGTGGGGGGAGCGAGAGAGAGACTGCGTAGTCTGGTCCTGATCGGGGCTGAACTACGACACCCAGGTGCAGGACCTTGCACTTGGCCTGGTTGAACTTCATGAGGTTGGCACGGGCCCACCTCTCCAGCCTGTCAAGGTCCCTCTGGATGGCATCCCTCCCTTCCAGCGTGTCGACGGCACCACACAACTTGGTGTCATCGGTGAACTTGCTGAGGGTGCACTCTGTCCATGTCGTCGACAAAGATGTTGAACAGGGCCAGGCCCAACACGGACCCCTGAGGGACGCCACTCGTGACCCGTCTCCACATGGACATTGAGCCGTTGACCACCACTCTCTGAGTGCAGCCATCCAGCCAACTCCTTATCCACTGAGTGGTCCGTCCATCAAACCCATGTCTCTCTAGTTTAGAGAGAAGGATGTCATGCGGGACAGTGTCAAAAGCTTTGCACAAGTCCAGGTAGATGATGTCAGTTGCTCGTCCCTTGTCCACCAATGCCGTCACCCCGTCATAGAAGGCCACCAAATTGGTCAGGCACGATCTGCCCTTGGTGAAGCCATGTTGGCTGTCACCAACCACCTCCTTGCTCTCCATGTGCCTTAGCATGGTTTCCAGGAGAATCTGCTCCATGTCCTTGCCAGGCACAGAGGTGAGGCTGACTGGTCTGTAGTTACCCTTCTTAAATACGTTATCGCAGAGGCTTTATCATGGAACATTCTGCTACCAATCGGCTCAGCCTTGGCCAGCAGCGGGTCTGCCCTAGGCCCGGCCGAGTGCACTGAACAAAGGGGAGCGACTTCTTGCAGGTTCCTACAGAAGCTACCACCTTAGGCCCCCCCTCACTAAGAAAACCACGACAAGCTTGTTAGGACCAAAAGAAAAAAACAGATTCTGCTCCTCAGTGCTACTCCTTTAACACTTGCCCTGACATTAATTAGACCTCCATAAGCTGATTTGGTTCATTGGCAGGGTAGAAATTGCCTAGAGAAAGGGAGAGGTGAGAAAGGAAGATGGGTGTCAGAGAAAATTTCACCTGCAGGTGGCATCAGAACTTTTATAAAACCACACGCAAAAAACTAAGAGCATGGGTTTGACTTGCCTTTCGTCCTGGAGGGCCACAAAGCCAAACCTCCTGCTTTCTGCATAGCCCCCTTGGCAATTAGCCTGTTGCACAAAAGGTGATATCCTCTGCCTCTTCTCTGACTCTGCACACAGACTGTGTTGGGATCCAGGATGCCAACCAAGGCTCAACCATCTCCCAGTGATTGCTGGAGCACTATGAATGCCTTCTTATCAAATGGATCACTATACATCTAACAAGAAGATTATTAAGCAGTACTGTTTAGTCATAAATAAGTTCTAAAGACTAAATTGTGCATTCCAGTTAATTTTCCATCTCAGTAATTCCTGTGATCAATCAAATATGAAGAAAAACTTCTGACCACTGTAATATTTATGCACTGTTGTGTTTTATACACTGTATTTAATTGTTTAGGAAAAAGGAATCGGCTGGATGGCCACACTCAAAGAGTTCTGGTTAATGGCTCAACGTCCAAATGAAGACTGATGACAAGTGGTGTTCCTCAGCAGGGACAGCTCTGTTTAACATCTTTGTTGACAACATGGACAGTGGGATAAAGCGCACTCTCAGCAAGGTCGCAGACAACACCAAGCTGTGTGGTGTGGTCGATACGCTGGAGGGAAGGGATGCCATCCAGAGGGACCTTGATAGGCTGGAGAAATGGGCCTGTGTGAACCTCATGGATTTCAACAAGGCCAAGTGCAAGGTCCTGCACGTGGTTCGGGGCAATCCTGAGCACAGAGACAGGCTGGGTGGAGAATGGATTGAGAGCAGACCTGAGGAGAAGGACTTGGGAGTGCTGGTGGATGAGAAGCTCAACGTCAGCCAGCAATGTGCACTTGCAGCCCAGAAAGCCAACCACATTCTGCATCCAGCTCTGGAGCCCCCAACATAAGAAGGACATGGATCAGTTGGAGTGAGTCCAGAGGAGGGGCATGAAGATGATTAGAGGGCTGGAGCTCCTCTCCTAGGAGGACAGGCTGAGAGCTGGGGCTGTTCAGCCTGGAGAAGAGGTGGCTCCAGGGAGCCTTCCAGTAGCAGCCTTCCAGTACCTAAAGGGGGCCTACAGAAAAGACAGGGAGAAACTCTTTAGCAGGGCATGTTATGAAAGGATGAGAGGTAATGGTTTTAAAATAGAGGGAGGTAGATTCAGATTAGACATTAGGAAAATTTTTTTTTTATGATGAGGAAGTGGAACAGGTTGCCCAGAGAGGTGGTGGATGTCCCATCCCTGGAAACATTCAAGGCCAGGCTGGATGAGGCTCTGAGCAACCTGATGTGGTTGGAGATGTCCCTACTCCTTGCAGGGGGAGTCCTTTGCACGCTTCCTAGAGGCACCTGTGTTTCTCTTATCTGCAGAATATGCAGCCTCCAACTGTCACAGCAGAAAAACTGGAGTGGGATCTACGTTTACCTCGCAATAATAATGAATTTCTACTTCTTTCTGCAACTGACATTGCAATCCACTGATCCAAAGGACACATGCTTTTTTGACTCTTTCTGGATAAGAGTGGTGAAGCAAATGCCTAGAAAGGATTGAAAAATATATAGCAAACTGCTTTAGTTTGTAAGCTCAGTACCTCTGAAAATGATCACAGTCACCACGTTCTGAGATATCTCCATGTGTTTTATTATAGGCACTCCCAGCTGCATTACCCAACCTCTTTCTCCTAAGGCTATGATTAGGAGCCATAGCAAGGGTGGGGTACCTGGATGCCTAACGTAGGCGCAGCTGTGTTTGATGAGGATCTGCACCGCATTTGTTTTGTGAAGAGGTCTATGTTCATATAACCTCGATCCCACCAAAGTGCCAGAACTTAGTGGTTCTTAGTGGCCAGCTGCACTGCAAGCTGGTCAATAAGAATCAGTGGAAAACAATGGGCAGAGAAGTGTGAGCAAAATTTTGACCCACAATGTGATGTTAGTAATGCAAAGATCATGGTTGTATAATATCTTGGATCAAACCAGAAGATCTTACAAGCATTTGGTGTAGATATAGCTACTCCATCATAATATTCTTTTTTTTTTTTTTTCTTCCTCCCCAGGTTAATCTCTGGAATTTTGTAGTTTTCTGTGTGATTGTTTACAAATCCACTTTTGTTGTGGCAGACCTGTTTTATTTGATGCAAACTGTTTTCTTGGCAGGTCCTCCACAGAAGTTCCACGTTTAAAAAGCAGATGTGCAAAACATAAAATGAACATATTTATATGTGCTTAATAGTTTTCTTTAATCTTCTAAGCACTAGCCCAGAAACATACAGGGAGGAATTAAAAAATGTTCTATACATCTGCTTGCTTTTCATGTGTGTAAAACTATCTAAACTTCCCATTCAAAGGTTTTATTTTAAGCAATGGGAGTCGGAGGAGAAAAGTTAGCAGCTGAAAGGAAAGAACAAAGTCTTTTTGAGTGGACTGGCAGTAGGAAACTCAATATATTGAAATGCTGTAACAGCCAGGCATAACTTCACAGATGAGATGCACATGAACATCTGCTGCTGGATTTTGATGTGTCAGTAAAATGTAGCATGTTGAATGGGAGGTATGGGGTGTTACAAGACAGAAATACGATAGGCTTACAATGAGCTTGGAAACTCCGCATGTTAGTGACACAAGCAGCAGAAAGTCAACAGAAGCAGAACATTTTTCAGGAGTTGCCCTGTCTTTTCAGCTGCATCCCTACAGTGGTGACAGATGCGGAGTCTCTACAGGAACTGCCGCAGGCTGCCGCAGAAATCTTCCCAATGAGGAGGAATCATTCTTCCTCTTCCACTAAAGGGACAGAGATAACCTATCCTCCGCCTCTCCAGTTGGTGCCTTCTTCTCTGCTGATATGTATCTACAGTCCATGGGGTAGGTGTCTTGGCAGTGCTGTGTACCCCCACCAAAACAGTATTTATTGGGATGGAGCAGTATTTACCAGGACTGGACAGGCAGTGCTGCAGAGGAAGCACGCTCTCTTTTTAGCGTTGATGTGAACATGATTCTCTGGGAAAGAACTGGACCTTTCAGTGTTTACTCACACATTGTGTTAAAATCATGAAAAATTAAATGCATATTAAAAATCAAATTAACTACAAATGAAGAAATGGAACATTTCTTGGTCAGTGAGATAAATTCTGTATTTCCCCTTTAAGGAATGAGAACACAGTTTCCATTTTGTGTCTGCCTTTTCCTTGTTCAAAGCTCTTTAACTTCTTCCCTCTTATCATTCAATTTAATTCACCATCTGTTCACCCAGGACTTAGTATTTTCAGCTGAGATATCAAAAGGAAGACCACATTAATCAAACATTAGGACTTTTGAAGCAAGTAGGATGTACAAGAAACAGACGCATAAATCATGAAACCTAATTACTTACCACATTTTTCTTCAGTGTTGCCTGTAGGAATGCATGTGTCTCACAGGTTGCTGCATTATCCTGAGATTTAAGGACTGGGGGTGCAGAGACAGGAGAATTAGATTTTCTTCCTGACATTAAGAGGACTCGGGTGTAACTCCAGCTTACAGCTAATAAGCTGTAACCAGAATTAGTGCTCTGTCGGCACATTTACAACAAATCAAAGTAAGGTTAATAGATACACACAGGGAATAGCAAAATAAGGTCAGAAAAGACATTATTGAAAGTCAAGGTGTCAAACAAAAAATGGCTATTTGTGAAAGTGTTGAGACAATAGAGCCAATTATTCCCCCCCTCCCCAAAAGGGCATTGTAAGTTAAAACAATGGGGCAGAATAGGTAAAGAATGAGAAACACTGAACTGCAGTTAAAAGAGAGAGATGATCGCTTCACGAGGAATTGTTTTCCACTCCAATTAACCCAGACACAATTTCTCCGACCTCTATTTTTCTCTTATCACCAAGCAGTTCAGAATCTTTTTCTGCAAAATGTCTAGCCTTAGAGTTGTTATGATATAGTGGGTTTTTTTTAACAGATTTCTGTAACCAGTTCTCTAATGCTTTGTCTAGTTTTTATTCAAATGTAATATAATTTCTTTTACCTGCATATTTTCTGTTTATGTAAGATGTTGCCTGTTTTTTGGGACACTTCCAACCTTTCCTGCTGAAGGTGCACTCTAATATTGCAGCTGGTTGGGTATTCATGCTGCAGAGCAAAAGTCTCGTGTCTGAAGGACTTTGTCAAAGGACCACAAAACCAGCAAATAAAAAGTCCTGGCCAGCCACCAGCTATATTCAAGGTCTTTCCTCAGATATTTTAAGAGCTCCATAATATGTTAGGATTGTGGTGTGAAAAGCAGCTATGTTGCACATTAGAGGGTTTGTTGGGGTTTTTTTTTTTTTGGTGTGTAGCAAGAAGATGTACAAAGAAAATATAATTCTGCCTGTATTTACACTGGCATAGATTTGAAATTTCTGAAAAATTGCAGTTTTGCTTCCCTTTACACTGCTTTCAACATCTGCTAGACTTGTCCATGTGAGAAGCTGCTTTTGCTGTTCACCGCATCCTGAGAGCCCTTCATGCTCTAAATCTGATTCCGTTCCTTTTGAGTTTTGCTGCTGCCTCCATTAAGCTTTGTAAGAGTTTATGTGGCATGCTCAGCTCTCAGCGGATCAGGTGCAGAGGTCAGGAAAGAAAAAGGTTTTTTGACTCTAGGCAGTGGTGCTTCTATATTTACCCACTAAAAAGCTCAAAGTGTGGTCCTTGAAAACGGTGGGCTTTCTTGTCCCCTGTCAAAACCTTTTGTGATCTCTAGGATCTCACTCTGATTTGATGTGTACCACAGCTCAGTTAATTTCAGTGGACTTGCTGCAGATTTATGTTGCTGTAGAAGAGTGACTGATTTTGATGTCTGTCATCAGGACTGATCTTAGGTGTTCTATCCATTGTAAATACAGTTC
The DNA here is from genome assembly GCF_036417535.1 of Chlamydotis macqueenii. Taxonomy (NCBI): domain Eukaryota; kingdom Metazoa; phylum Chordata; class Aves; order Otidiformes; family Otididae; genus Chlamydotis; species Chlamydotis macqueenii. The sequence continues at coordinate 60,418,508 of NC_141593.1, read as the reverse complement.
TAGGAAACAAATTTAATAAGTCAGGCTTGCTGATAGCTTTTTACTGTCTCCTGGCATTAAGGTAATAGATGCAATTTGAGAGTTTATTTCAAACACATTGTCATATGCATAATAAACCCTTTAGTTTCTAGTGTCTAGCTGGAGTTCATAGCTCACTGGATGTGCTTGCTGCCAGTATTTGCCTTTTATTCACATCTATTATCAGAAAATGATAACTATTTCTCAACTCATACTTGCTAGGAAACAACTTCAAAGTGTGTCTTTTTTACGACAAATTGAAAGGTGCATCATGCGCACAGGATCTTTGACGATCCCCTGTGGCAGCGTTACTTTGGCACTGCATTGAAATTTTGCACTGGTTAATGCAGAAAGGAGTGTAAAAGATGTACAGCAGTTTCCTTGTATGGGGACCCAGCACTTCTCAACCAAAGCAGGGCTGTGTGGAAGCCTCAGTCATGCAGAGGTCTCCTCTGGGCTGTGGCTCTTTGCAACATGGCACAATGTAATGTGACAGATTAATCTTTATGGGAGATGTTGGTTATAAAGGGAGATGTGTAATAACTTTATGTCTTCAGAGGCCAAGTGTAGGCCATTTGAAATGGCAAAAAAAAAAAAGGCTTTCATTCTAATGCATCAGAAGCAGTCTTACTCAGACCAGCAAGAAGCTGTGAATCCCATGGACCATTTGACACTGAAGGGTTAATTTATATTAAAAAAAAAAAAAGGCTGCTCTCACTCGTTGCTAGGTAACAGTGTAGTTCCCTCAGGCTTGTGATCAGCGAATGAATTTTTCTGATGATGGGCTGCTGGTAACTGTTTGTCTTGCTGCTGGAGCCAGCAGAAAGGAGGACTTTTTTTGAAGCTCCTTCTACTGGAATTAGTTTTACTTGCCTAGTTTCCTCATATAATTTTATTTGACCCTAATGTAATTTTCAGTGTTAATAAAAAGCTCATTTTCTTAACTTACCCTGCATGCAAATACAGTTTTCCACTATTACATCTTAGAATAAACACCTCCAGTTTTAAATTATCATTGCTGTGAAAGAAGGTTTAAATTTCTTGCCGCTGCTACGTGTTAAATTTATATGTAAAATTGAGTCAATGTGTTCTCCAATTAGCTTTCTAGCTGAGGGAAGTAAAGAAAATAAGGAAGAAGATTACGAGGGAAATCAAGTGGCAAAAAGATAAAGCATAGCTGCAGTTTACGGATTTAGTTTTCTTTGCAGTAGACATTGCACCGGAGCACAGGATGAAAGGGTTCACGCTAAGGGCTTTTTCTTAACAAGCTGTGCAGAACGGATTTCCACTAAGGTCAAAGGACTGCTAAGGAAGGTGCACAGGCCCGTCCTCATGGATCTTGTGAGGGATGCAGCCTAGCAATGAGACTGAAAAAGCAGAAAATAAAATTCTGTATCATACCACATTTTCTAACTGTATGGAATTTGGAATATTTCATCCTGTCTTTATTTACATTGTCCTTCACATCTTCTCATTCTCATAATACCTATAATTGGCTGTTATTTGAATAAGAGGAAGTAATGTCTGATTTTGGGGCCCAGCCATGAAGTTTCATATCTCTGAAGAGATAAAACTACTGGCCTGCTTATGGTGAGACAATCTTCTTGCCCTGCAAGCTCATGTTGTGTTGTGCAGTGTAATGGAAATTACTGAGTTCCTACTGTGTCACTGGATGAATTCTTCCTGGAAAAAAAGTAACTAGCATGAAACACTGGGATGAACAGTTTAATTGCAAGTTTAATTGCAAGCTGGTGTTGTGTGCATTCCTTAATACTTTGTGTATTGTTGGCACAAACCAATGCTTCATGGGCAAAAAAAAAGCCTGTTAGTTTTGTTTGTGTGCAAATTATTGCCTCTCTTGCGCTAGCGATCTCATTCTCTAAGAAGAGCTGCTGTCACCTCAAACAAAACATTTTTCTATGAACAGACACTGTTTGTGAAGCAGTAGGTTACCGTATTACTGTCAGTGACAGCGAGGAGCCATTCTAGCAGTAGTTTGAGGCTCTAGCATTGTCATGGGTCCCTCTGCTAACAGAAGGTTACTTCTGCCTTGTGCAGGGTGTGACGTCTCTTTGGCTGCATTTCTGTGCAGTCAGTGTCCAATTATGGGATGAATCAAGGTGACATATAGGCTGTGTGTTGAGGCTGCAAATAAGATTGTGCTGAGATTAGAGGTTCAATAAAAGGATAGTCTGCAACAAGTTTATCATATGATGTATATCAGTCTGGGGTATGGTTGTATTGGAGTAATTAATCTTTAAGAATTTGCATCCCACAAAGGAGAAAAATTACTCTAACTAGGAAGAGGATATATTAAAATATCTTTTGTCAGTTTGGATAGAGACAAACATTTCAATCAAAGAGAAGACACCTGAACTCATTTTATCCCACAAGTGTGTACTGGAGGAAGGGGAAAAGTACCCCCCAAGCTATTGAACGTTAATAGCAGTAAAAAAGCTTTTAAATGAAATGTTATATTGGATGAATCTTGCTGTAACTAGAAACTAGGTCACATTGAAAGAATTATTCTACTAGCAAAAGGTTTTTTCCTAATTTGAGGTTAAACTGGCAGGAAAGCTCAGTAGGTCAGTAGGATACCCTGAGGTGGAATGCTGACCATCCAAAATGTTAATGGTCAACCTAATTTCCTAGAACTGTGGAGAACAAATATTAAGGGATAGTACTTGAGAAAATCTGAAGACTAGAGGTGACCAGAGGAATGATTTCTAACTATATTTTAAACTAATGGAAAATACACATTTATTGTTAGGGTTTAATGGCAGGGCACTTCATGCCTCCACCTTTAGATAAACAAGCTGGGAAACTTTCAAATGGAAATAATGGACCCTTATTTAAAAGCTGACTGTAAACTATAGTTTTTGTTGAGTGGGAATTCTATGGTTCAAAAATTTAGTTTCATCTAAATTGAAGGAAGTCCAAGTTTTAATTTTCTGTTAAGACCTCATTTTTACACAAATACTTAAAAAAAAAATCAGAATGTTCTGTTTTGATATAAGCCCAGCATTTCATTCTGCATTTGACTTTTTCATTTTACAACAATGAGAATATTTGGGTACGTTTAGTGGCCTCGTGTTTTCTGAGCAGAAAGATGAACCATTGTAAGCACAATGACTTTCAAAGTAATTGATTGTCTAATAAACACTATGTTTGCATAACCTGTTGTTGTGGTTTAACCCCAGTCAGCAACTGAGTCCAACACAGCTGCTCACTTGCTGTCCCCCTCCCAAGGGGACAGGCGGGAGAATTGTGAAGAAAAGAAAACTCATGGATTGAGATAAAGACAATTTACTAGGACAGAAAAGGAAGAGATAATTTATGTATATATATATATATAAAAATTGTAACAGTAATGGTGATGATGATGATGATGATATAGAAAACAATGTACAATTTCTCACCATGTGATGGCCTGATGACCAATACAGTCCATTCTGAGCAGCAATCACGAGATGAAAAACTGAAAATGATCCTGAAACAATTCTGAAGAGAGAGAGAAAAAGCTAGTGAGCTTACCAGCCAACCCCAGTTTGGCCAGTTTAAGTCACCTGTACTGGCTGTACCCTCCCAGCTTCTTGCACCTACACATTAGCAAAACCTGGGGAGCTGAGAACAGTCCTTGGTCTCTTTAGCAAGAACTAACATCATCAGTGTATTATCAACATTCTTCACATACCAAGTCTCATACTATATCCAAAACACAGCAGCTACTGGGAAGAAAATTAGCTCCATCCAAGCAGAAACCAGAACTCCTGTAAAATACCACTTGGACAAGTTCCTTTCATGTTTCTATCAGCTGCTGCTCTGGCTGTTTCATCTGAAGTACAAAAGACTGGGTCATGAGGTAAAAGGCAAGGAACTGGCAGATGTTCAATGTATCACCTTTTCTTTATGAAATTCCTTATCATCATTCCTTATCACAACAGATTACATAAGGCACTCAGTTATTCTACTTAAAAAACTCTGCCATTATCATAAAGAACTCTTATTAAAGACATCTATTTACATTAAATTTCTATATTAGTCCTCCATCTTTCCCTAATCATGACCTCTTTATCTTCCTGTTCTTCTGCCTGCTCATGTTGCTAACAATGTTTTCATTTTTTAACATGAAAAATATTAAATTAAAAAAAATTAAAACATATTGTGAGAGACATGAGCTGAAGTCAACAGGAGACCAGAGTATGACATGATTCGTGATCTGCAGCCTTCTAAAGTTGCTGATCTCTGTGTGCCAGAGATTACTGCTCTGAGCGGCATGAGAACTAATACATGCATTAGAAGCATGATGACCTTTTTCTGAAAAGCTCTGTAACCTGACATAGGCTGTCAGATCGACCTCAAGATACATGTGCATTTCTTTCTAAAAATAATTCTCCTCCAGTGCTATCTTTCTTTAATCACCTAAGAGTTCTCTTCCCATTTTTCTGATGGTATTTTAATTTGAACCTTTGCCTTTGACAGTTTTTCCTTTATTTTCTTACCTAAGTGGTGGAATATGTTTCCTAAAGCTAAGAATGGCACTGTTTGCAACCAAAATTAGAGTAAGGCTTGCTACGATTTCAAAAGTATGAAAACAAAGGCATTGGCTGAGTTGGGGAATTTGCTAATGGGTACGAAGGCATTGACCACTGGAACTCTGATTAGAGTTTGATCTGGCTGGGTAATAGCTACATGTCTTTGGCATCTGATGACTGCACATTGCCTGTGGGAAATTAATTGGAAATCTCAGTCACATTCACACTGGACTTCAGCTTCTGACTTTTTACGTTAATAAATGATCATTCTTAAAACTGGCACTGTTGTGGGGTTGACAGCTTGAGTCCACAAAGTCATAGAAATGCAGGGATAGACTCCTTGCTGCTCCCAAGGATCTCCTCATGCCTGAAATCTCTTGTATCTCATTGATACTGTGGCTGGTTCTGTGTCAGTTCCAGCCCTAGACCCAGCGTATTTTTTATTATACTGCACAAAAGTACAAGGGCATATTCAGAACGGGGTCGAAACAAAGACCATCCGGTAACCTATCTCAGACTGTGTTCATTAGTGGGTAACTTAGGAAATTATATAATAATATTGAAAATATTGAACTAAGGAATATCTATCAATCAGTGATTGAGAAACTTCCTGAACTGGACGTTGAATCCTATCTGTTATGTTTAATAGCCACCCTTTAATTTTTCTGCTGTCAATTTTTCTAATCCCACTCTTACTCTGATATTTGAGGATGATTAATTCCGTAACTTAGCTGTGTGTTATACTCCTTTTACTTGTTTTAAACTTGCTGCCTGATTATTTCATTATGTGCCCACTGCACTTGAACTATCAGGCACATTGAGCAACTGTCTCTTGTTGCCTTCTCATCCACTTTCCCAGACTGAAGGGTCCTGGTCTACTTGCATTAACCTCATATAGAAACATAAAGCTGTTGTACACTTCTGATTGTGCCTGTTACCAAATCCACTACTTTTGTGTTTCCACTACATGCTTTTGACCTGCGTGTAATATTCAAAACATGGGAATATGTACATTGCTATAATTATATTTTCTGGTTTGTTGGAGCGGGTCCAGAGGAGGACCATGAATCAGGGGGCTGGAGCACCTCTCCTATGAGGACAGGCTAAGAGAGTTGGGGTTGTTCAGCCTGGAGAAGGCTCCAGGGAGACCTTCTAGTGGTGTTCCAGTACCTAAAGGGGACCTACAGGAAAGACAGGGAGAAACACTTCATCAGGGCCTGTTGTGATAGGGTGAAGGGTAATGGTTTTTAAATAGCGGGAGGTAGATTCAGATTAGATATTAGGAAAATTTTTTTTTACAATGAGGGTGTTGGAACACTGGAATGGGTTGCTCAGAGAGGTGGTGGATGTCCCATCCCTGGAAGCGTTCAAGGCCAGGTTGGATGGAGTTCTGAGCAACCTGATCTAGTTGGAGATGTCCCTGCTCCTTGCAGGAGGGTTGGACTGGATGATCTTTAAAGGTCGCTTCCAACAAAAACCATTCTATGGTTCAGTGATTCTATGAATTTATCCTCTACTCCTGTCTTAACATTCCCTAGTTACTTATCCTTTAGCATCCTACATACCTTTGTAAGCACAATTGAACATGGTGCAGACATTTTTAGAGAACAATGGCTCTGAATTCTCTTTCACCTAGATATTGTGATTTGGAGCCCGTCACTGAGTGTTTGCAATTATATTTGGTTTTCCCAGGAGATTGGCTCTGAATTCCACTTAACATTTTTTTACCCAGTCACCTAGCTTTAGATTAGACTATCCTGAATAGTTTAGTATCATCAGCAAATTTCCTCACTGTTGTATTTAACCTCTTTTTCAAATCCTTTTTGGGATTTATTTGACAGTATAGTCACCCGTGGTCAGTGCTGGGGACTTCACTCAAAATTTGCTTTCATTATGAAACAATTCCACTTAAAACTAGGGTAACAATCATAGAAAATGCAGGAAAACAATAAATCAGATTCTTTTTATGCTCTTTGAATAATTTCTGCTTGAGCCACTCCCTTGCTACTTAAAAGAAGAAATCTTTCTCTCTATGGTTTTTAGCTTTGTGTTTTTAAGGCATACTAAATTCATACATATAAAGACAAAAATAGCTTTGAAGATTTTCTTTATGCTTATTATCTAGAATAAATATACTGAAGAAGGGAGCAGGTAAAAAAGAGACGCCTGCAGCGTTTTCATAATGAATGACATTGCAGCAATGCCACTACAGTATATCACATTTATGGATTTGCAGCTGTCTTTTCATGTTAGATAGAGGAGAATCAGCTAAATATAGGGAATTTGTTCTCACTTCCTGAGTCAGATGCAAATGAAATGCATGCAACTCACTCCAAATAGCCTTTTTAAAAAAGTCTTTTTGGTATTCTCTTGTCATGAATGAAAAAGTGTTTTATTATGACCACAATGTACTTGTGTACTTGTACACTAAATTTTAAGGTACTATCTGCTTTTTAAATGGATTTTTAAAAAGTTTTAAGTGAGAAAGCTGAGGCAAAATAAAGAAAGATTGACTTAGTAAGATTCTTCACAGCACTTCAAAGACAGAAACAGCAGTCTTTCAAATTACTTTCTTAGTCAAATTGAAGAAGGTAGTCTAGAATATGTTGACTGGCAGTAATTGAGCTTATTCTATGCAAGTAAAAATAAGAAAACAGGACTGAATTAGATTTTGAAAAAAAATTTACATCTTTCTGAGTGTAGTGATTCTATTAGTGGAAACACTAAAGGGTAAAACTTCTATACTGAAAATGGTTTGAAATTTTCAAAATCCAGTGAAAGGTAATGCAACTGAACAGCATTTTACGAGAGAATGGAGAAATGAAAAGTAATGTCAGTTTGAAAAAAATCAAGTGTTATATTTTTAGAAAGAAACTTTTCAGAAGAAGTTGAACAGAGATGATGAAAATTGCTTTTGTCTGTGGACTTGAAACTTATATTGCATGGATCTGACCAATAGGAAGTATTTTGCTACTTCTCTTTATAAGTTTATCACTGTTCCTCTAAGACAGAGCTATTAAAGCAGGTCGATTGTAGTGTGTCCTAATTGTTGAAGGTGTTGAGATCTTGTAACTCTCTGTGAAGCAGCAGAGGGTTACAGATGCTGTTTGCTAGATTAGTCTTTACACCCAGCCAGTGCAACACAACCACTCATACACTGTGCCTATTCGAATCTTCTACCTGTGTCTGTATTTAGCACTTTCTGAAAAGATAGGGAGATGAGCTGTTCAACTGGTCTAGAGAAGGCTAGGGAGTTTTTCTTGTTCTAGAGGTGCAGCTAAGTAAAGTCAGGTAATAAGATCAGCTATTCTTTGCTGTAACATGTGTTGAACACCACAAATTGCTGTACAGGGGAACTGCCAAGTTCCAAAAGAGTGTTAATTTTGTATGATGCTTTTTTTTTTGACATTCACTTCAAATACCACTATCTCTTCTACAGTGTAGGATGCCAATGCCATAGCTAATAAGGAACTTACAAGATAGGTCCCAAAACAATGGGGGTAAACGGATTTAATGCTGGCCTTCTGTTCACATTCCTTACAGCTGAGGAGTTGTTCTTTAAGAGCGAAATTTCAAAAAGTATCTGCATTATTTGGGACCTGAACTCCTTATATAAATAGATGTATAAACAGGGGTATGAAGGAGATTTACTTTCATTAGAGTCAGACTTCTAGACCTACTGTCCTCTTGAAATGGGGACATCCGTATTACATAATTTGGGTACTTAGAAAAATTCCACTTATTGTCTTTTAGAGGACATTTTTTTTTCTCTTCAGCTCACAGTAATCTCCATATAGAATAAGACTTGAGAAACTCTCCACTGGGAACATCACAAAAAATTAAAGGTATATTTGCTGTGTGTTTGATAAGCTAGACAGAGGCTGTAGCTGAATATGCTCTGCATCAAACAGGAGTTAGTGGTTAGGAAAGTATTTGTAACCAATTGTGTGTAGTTATCAAATAAATTGGTTTGGCTTTAAAACAAGAGACTACTTTGTCAATCTTTATTTCTTAAAATGTTTGCTTAAAACATCTAGAATATTAATTAATGGCAATGTTGGTGAAGTAATTTGAGCTGCAGATCTTTGGTAATTTCACTCGACAGCTCTGTGCTACTGTGGTAACTACAAGTTGCACATGTTTTAGGGAAATGTTTGTTCACTGTGGCCAACGCTGCTCTGATGTGGTCTAGAAAGCACTGAACATGGCACCAGTGCAGTGGCAACATAGCAGTTGCAGTGGGGCTCCTCAGCTTTCCCAGGATCATCAGCTTCAGACAGCAGGCCTTCATTTCACCTTTAAACTACATTTTATAGAAAATAGTAAGAGGAATCTTTGAAACTGTACACGTCAAATAAGCTGTGGAAACCAAAAGTTAGGGAGAACTTTGGGGAGAATAAGGATGTTTTAACAGCAGTTGGGCTGGTTGGTTTGATAGCAGAAGCAGCTGGTGTTTGCCAGAGGCTGGACATCTTCAGATGCATAGAGAAAAGGGAAAACTTAAAAGATCAATTTCTTACACCCCGCCATGGCAAATGCTGATGCCTGTGCTCATGCTGAAGCAAGCTACCCAAGAGGGGGACTTAAAATGACATCTGTGTGCTGTGTCCACAGCACTGAGGCTGCAGGTAGTGTATTTTATTCAGAGAGGGAGCATTGAAAAGTGAGTTTTCTAGAACTGTTTAACAAGAGGCTGTATTGTTGTTTTCTATTGGAAATGAGAATGAGAAAAAATTATTTCAAAGTAAATAGCTTTGGTTTAACCCTACTACATAAATTTGCACCATTTGATTTTAATATATTTAAGAAAATTCTTACTTAAGTATTGCTTTATTATTTATTTATTTATAGGGAGACATGGAAAGCAGTTTACATATGAAGTTTATTGTTTTTCTTAATGAAAAATATTTCAAATAGTATTTCAGGTGACTAACGAATTCTGAAGGTTGAAAAACAGGCACATGTTTAGTAGCTATACCATTTGATATGACTAACAATGTCTAGTCATTTGGATTAGAAATATTTAAAATTGTTTAAAAATTTGATTTGTAATAAAAATTGGGCAGGGACAAAACTTTACCTATAGTTGCTGAAAAGCTGCTTTTCCCAACCTTAGCTGTTAAAGGAAGCAAAACAAGGCTTAAACAAAGAACTAATAAAATTAGTCCTAAATACTCTCTTGAAATGTACCAGTTCCGAACTCTGACACTAAAGAAGGAAGACGAGTCAGCTGCATAGACAAAGCATAAGCTTGTTTAATTTGCAATGGAATGAAGGTGGGAAGGAGAGTGAGTACACTGGAGGACAGGTTTAGAAATTAAAATTATTTTGGCTAATTAGGATGGCATTCAGAAGGAACAAGGGAAAGGCAGGCAATCTGATGTAGTTGGAGATGTCCCCACTCGTCGCAGGGGGTTTAACCCCCCTCCCCAGGGGGATTGGAAGGGCCTTTAAAGGTCCCTTCCAAGCCAAACCATTCTATGATCCTGTGATTCTGTAAGTGTTATCACTAATAAAAGAGGAGGAAAGTTGATGAGGCAGCAGTCCTTCAAAAATGACACTGGAGAACATTGGACTACAAGGTCAGTTAAAAAAAAAAAAAAAAGCAATGCTGTCCTGAGAAAGAGAAACAACATTCCAAGATGTGTGAATGTGAGAATAGTAATTGGTGATAAATACAGCCAGCTGAGCAGCTCACCACTGAGGCAGTCTGCACCTGCACACACAGATGCAGTGTTATCAAGACAGACGTGAGTGTGCAGCACAAAGTTTTTGGCCACACAGCCTGGAGCCCTGCGAACCTGGAGAGGGCACACACCAGAGATCTGGGCACAACAGGAAGCATCTCTTTTAAGTTAATAAGTCTATTAAGTGTTCACAGTTTCTTTGCTCAATCACTTTGCAGTTTTCCAAGTCTTCATTTGCATGTGATGCTGCCTTCACTCGCCTCAGCTGCTCCTTTATTCAGACTCAGCTGGTGTTTTCCTTTCTGTATCCACCCATGGCCACTTTCCACAACCTTCCTTATCTCTTTCAATTCTGCTTAAGTGGCAAATACTGCTCTCACTAATGGCAGGGGGTTCAGCCACTGGCTACTCCTGCTCCCTGTTTCCCATGGCAGCAACTAGATATTTGGGGTATAATAGAGCATTAATCTGTCCGCTCAAGACAGCTTTGGTAAACCTCAGCTGGAGTCTGTCCCGGGCTTGGGTATTGCCCTTAAGAAACATGTAAGTAATTGGAGGCAGCCTGGAGAAGACATTGAAAATGATCAAATATGACCAGTCAGGAAAGATCAGAGGATCTTGTGTTCTTTGGCCTAAGGAAGACTGATGAGGTGCATGATAATAGTCTGCAGCTGAGTAAAAGGCTGCCATAAACTCAGACATTTTGCTACCTGGGCAAAGTAGGGAGGATAAAAAGTAATGAGCTTAAATCAGAACAAGAGAGATTTTAGATAGATATTGTGGAATATGTTCTAATGGGAAGTCAAGTACTGGGAGAGGGACTGCCGGAAGAGGCAGGAGTAGTCTTGGACAGGCATTTGTCATAGGAATTACAAAGGATGAGATGATCACTCAAGGTTTCTCCCAGTTGTGCTTGCTTTGATTCTGTAACTCTACTGGTTTTGTTTCTCTCCTTATTTTACTTTATTTTAGACTAGTAACCTGTGTTCTTGTATCTTAAAGCTTTGGGAGACTTTTTTTTTAACAGCACATGTCTATTTAAGAGGATCCACAGAAAAGTTATTTTCCTTTAAATGAGGGGGATGCCTGCTCTCAGTGAGCCTTTCTTGCTGGAAAGTAGGACAAGTGATACTGTAATACATAACCAGGAAAAAAAACCAAAAATATGTGGCCTACAGTTTAAGGTTCATTTTAAGCAGAAAGAAAGACGTTGGCCTGCAACCATCAGGGTGAAACAGGCAGGAATGACACCTGGTGTTCAGAATTTCTTACAGAATTTCTTGGTTGGGATAGGGACCAGCAGCCTGAGTAGGAAGAATAGGAGCAGGGCAAAGAGCAAATGGTGGTTTAGGAATGCAGCTGGGATTAACATAGTGTAAGAAACAGAGAAGAGGATGTTAAGGCTGAAGGACAGAAAGCAGACAAATCTGTGTGTCCAAGTCCATGGCCTTGCCTGGTGCTGTACAGTTCCACCTTGGATACACATGTTCTTTGACGCTGATGAGTTATCACGCACCTCTCAGCAGAATACTAGCTTGGATCCCAGAACAGCAGCCACCTTGATGTGGTAATGCTCCTGGGCTGCTAAGTCCTGCATTGATGCAGCTAGATCTGGAACTAATTTATGCAGCGCTTGTGTGTAGATCTCCGTACCAGGTTGGACTGCACGTGCTCTGAATTTCACTGTTCCTTTACAGCCAAAAAATGTATGCATAACTCAAAGGCAAAGCATCTCGTTCTTTCCCTGGTCATATGCTTTGTCACTTTCTGCAGAAAGCAAATCATCCTAGTACTGAATCAATTGCCTCAGTTAGCTCCAGTGGCAGAGGTTTGTGCGAAGGACTAAGAGTTTCCAGAAATGCCACTGAGCTCTGTGCATTATCAGCAGGATGCCACTCATCTCACAAGTGCTTTATGAGTTTATTAGTATCTGTGAAGTGGCTAGATACTGTTGCAAGGAGCCTCACAGAAAAGCCCATAATAATTCATTTGAAGGAAGGGCTTTACAATTTGCAGCAAACCACCATAAAGTCTATAACCTAAACTTCTGACAGTGAGTAGAAAAAATAGCAATTTATTGAATATTGCCCTTTCTACATGTTGACTCAGGCTTGGCCTCTGCAGAGACAAGGCAGATGTAAGTAGAGGCTGTCCCAGACTGCATATTGTACAAGCTAACCTTAATTCTGCCATCTTCTGGCATTCAAAAATTTGTGTTCTGGGTAATATAGAGACGGGGTAACTCAAGGCAGCCACCAAGGACTGCTGGGAGGAACCTTACATTTTCAGCCTATGCTGCGGACCAGGAAAGCCAAACCGTCTGTGTGTTGCTGCCGCTAAGGAAGCAGTAGCGTGTGGCAATACCCACCCCAGCTGAGAGCTGGCTCCTCCAGCGTTAGCAGTACCGTCAGCCCATTTCCTTGGCAGCCGGGCAGGCTGCCTGCTGTCCTGCCTGGCAGCTCCCTCCTGCTTTCCATGGCAGGCATATCAAAGATCTCGCCCCAGATCTTCTGCTTGGCCCACACCCTGGGCAAATGGAGGAACACTGCATTCCAGCTTTCATGTCCGGCTCCGTCTCATCTTTTCCGGTACTGACAAACAGCCAAAGCCCAGTCACGTGGAAGTATAAGAGCATGGTCATGTTTGGAACATGTTGAGGCTGAGGAGAACAAACTCCTCTGCCTTCCCTGCACCTGAGCTGCAGAAGCATCGGCACAGCCGCTTGCGACGGCTACTGCAGCTCAGGCGTTATCTGTGAAGCTGCTTCTGCAGCCTTCCTCCCCCCCCCACCACCGCCAATTACTCAGAGGATTTGCATGTTCAGGCTTGTTTGACCCCTGGTGAAAGTCTTACAGAAGAGACAGGGTATGTGGGAATGGGGAGAGAGAGTACTTAAGAGAGAAAGGAGAAAAGGTACGGCAATGGAAACAGGGTGAAGAGGTAAAGCTGAAACAAGAGAGGTTAAGCTCAGAAGGGGGCCCAGGAACAGATGTAGGAACAGGAGTACTGCGTCCAGTTCTGGAGTCCCCAACACAAGAAGGACATGGACCAGTTGGAAAGGGTCCAGAGGAGGGCCACAAAGATGATCAGAGGGCTGGAGCACCTCTCCTATGAGGACAGGCTGAGAGAGTTGGGGCTGTTCAGCCTGGAGAAGAGGAGGCTCCGGGGAGACCTGATAGCGGTCTTCCAATACCTCAAGGGGGCCTACAGGAAAGATGGGGAGAAGCTGTTCAGTCGGGCCTGTTGTGATAGAACAAGGGGTAATGGGTTTAAATTAGAAGGAGCACTGGAACAGGTTGCCCAGAGAGGCGGTGGATGCCCCATCCCTGGAATCGTTCAAGGCCAGGCTGGATGAGGCTCTGAGCAACCTGATCTAGTCAGGGATGTCCCTGCTTCTTGCAGGGGGGTTGGACTAGATGACCGTTGAAGGTCCCTTCCAACCCTAACCATTCTATGATTCTATGATTCTATGATAAAAACACAGCTACTGAGGTGTGAAGTAAAAATGAATCTCATAAATAGAGATATTCAGCTCCCTCCTCTGAATCAGTTAGCTCATTAACTCAGCCAGAAGAACAACTCTGGGCTTCTTTATGCCATAGAGCTCGAAGGATAACATCTCTGCAGCTTGGATGCAGTACACAGTGGGCCTGAGAACCTGCTCTGTGGATTGCGCCTGACACACCTGGCCGTAAACAGAGCAAGATGTTACTGAGGACTGTGGGGTTCAGAGGTGTTATTTTACATCAAGCAATAGGCATGAAAGCTATTTCTGTTCCCTTGGCCCTGGGGTGCATTTGTGGAATGATCTAATAATTAAAACAAAAAAGTCTGGATTAAGTGGCTATAAACTTTTAGTAGACTCATTTTTCAATCTGTAGTAAGATTCTTCATGAATAGGTGGAAATAAGTTAGGCAGATCCTACCGGATCTATTCCAGGTAGCTATCTACTCTTGCACTTGAAACCATTTTTAAGGAAACAATAAGCATTTTCGATTTAAATTAAAACAAAGGAGTGGGATTAGGTTTCTGTGTGTTCTATCATACTTCCTACATAAAATAACCAAATGGCTCTTCCTTTACAGGCAGTGTGGTTTGCTGTGTGAGTTCTATTCCTGCTAATCCATTTGAAGTGAAAATACATCACTGCTTCTGTTCATTTTACTGCAGTAAATGCAGCAGTCCAACATATTTTCATATGCCCCTGTAGCTAATGAGGAACGGTAACATAAATAGTGTATTACAAAGACCACTGTGTTACACTATACTTTATTGAATGTATCATCTTTACTTTTTCAACACCTAATTTTAAAAGGTGTATGAAGGTTTCCATGCTGAGGAATGGTCAAGGTAGTTCAAAGGGGAATCCACATAACCAAGATATGCCTCTGGCATGTGTGAAATTGTTAGCATAATGAATTTCCTGTTATGCTTTGCTCAGAGAATTAGCTGCACATTAAATACTAGAATGATTTACGTATTTTGGCCAGTATGTGTTGTAATATAACAAACTTTTTGCAATCTTTCAAATAGGTCATAAAATGTAAGTTGTGAATGTTGATTTTTGTGACAGAGGTTACACGTACCACAGTGAAGTCAGACTTGTGTAGGAAACAGAGAGAACTCACTGTCATTGCAAGCATGTGCTGGCTAACTTTCAAGTCCTTCATGTGGCAGAGGACTTTAAATCTTAAAAAAAAAATATCAAAAGAGAGATTCTGGCTTCCTTACTGATTGGTTCATTACTTTCCCAGGTCTCTGTTTGATTTTTCTACGAACTCTGGAGGGTGATATGTTCCTACCAATATAGGAGTCCATTCTTTTCTCTTCAGCTTCTAACAATCTGCCTTTTATTCCATCGTCAGTCAAGACTGCTCTGAATAAACTAAAAACTGGCCTTACTGACCACTGCTATGTCTTCAGTCTCCTTCAAAAGCATATGATTATACTCTTATTTGTGCCCTGTCTTGATTGGGCTTCTGGGATATTGGCATTATCTTATTCATGTTCTCCGATTACTCTGTTGAGCATGGCTTTAAGTATACAACGTACCTTTCTGTATGACCTTGTCTTTGTAAGCCTGCCTTCTTTTATCTACTGACTCTACACATGTCTTTGATCATTCTCTGTGACTGCTGATTTTTATTACCATGATGACTACTGATTTGTTTTGGAGTAGCATGAATGTGACAATTTGCATAAATCAAAGAGAAAGTCTCTCTCCTCAACAGTTTGTGGTACAAGCAATTCATTACTTGCTTCCTAAAAACCAGAAAAAAAACATACCTCACACTCTTATTCTTCTATTGTATCAATATTTTTTTTTCCTGTAAAAGGAAATTCTTGTATTTGTAACTGACAAAAAATATTGTCTAATGAAGATCCACAATAGTCTGGGATAATAGACTTGTTTATATTTTGCATATAGTTACTTCCAATATATTATTGGTCTGTGGTTCCATTACATTAACACTACTACAATATAAAGGCTGTAGAATTACTGTAATTGATCACATACCAAATTTGCTAACTGAACTTACCTAGACACTCTAAGAGTTAACATAAAGACCCTGTCCTTTTTGCATGTTCTCTTGGCACTGGCTGAATCGAGAATACTCTTGGGAAATGAGAATGAGGAGAGATGTCCCCCCTGTTGTTGCCAGGATGCTGCTAGGTCTTCTTAAGTAATGCACAAAGGCAGCATAAAAGTACCTCTGAACACCTACCTCTGACCACCTCTTGCAGGCATATTCTCTTAAAATTTGAAACTAATAGTAGGTGTGTGTATTGATATTTGTGTGAGCCTGAAGAAGAGAAACAGAAGGAAGATGTGACAAGAAAGAGAAAACTGAATTTTTCAGTCATTATTCTGCATTACACTGTAATTAAAACCTTACTCTTTCTACTTTTAGACTGTGGCACCTGTATTTTTAAATAAACTTTCCTTTCTGTATGTCTTGATGAAGTAGTCTCAGATAGATGAAAAAGATTGAGGTCAGCATGTCTGGCCAGGTTTGGTTTTGCCTGGCGGCTAGGCTATGAGTTTTTGGCCACGTCAGGAGGCACAGGTGTAGGGATAAGAAGTGTATACATGCTTTGCATGTGTACGTAGATAGTGGTTTGCTTCTGTCTCCACAGACGTCTACTTTTTTTTTGCAATTTTTAAGAGTTTTTTTTTTAAATCTCATTGGAACATTTCTGGGATATTTTATACAACATTTCACTTCCGGGGTCATAATGTCCTCTCCTTCTAAATTCCTGCTGTCTGCAGTATTGTAAAGAGAGAAATGCCCTTTAGCCAGGTAACGGTGGTGCTTCTCTGTTTCAGGATTCCCTTGGAGCATCAGTATCATTATTTAAGAATTCATTGAAGAAAACGTCATGGTCTTCTGGGCACATAATGGCCTCCCTTAATTTACTACTAACGAGGTCAAGGAAATCCTGGCAAGGCTGCAGTGGAATTTATGGCTCATGCTTTCAATGCCATCTAGTGGTGGGACCATTTATGGTGCTCCAGCCATTCTGCAGGGGGAGGGAGCAATTTCTCAATCTGCCATCCCTGTAATCCATAACCACGAGGCAGGAGTACCTGTGACGAGCTGGGTGTGATGGATGGTTAGTTTTAGGGGCAGAAGACTAAATGGCCCTGAAACAACTAGGAGTAAAGCTTGGCCTGACTGTTCTTTGTTCAGTTTTTACTAGTATTCAAGAGTCTCTGCAGGAGTATTAATGGTTACTAAATTTGGCACAATGGTTTGCGGAAACCATTACACAGCCAATTTTCTCTTCTCCCTGTACTTTACAGTGCACATACAATATTCATCTTTCTTGCTAATCTGAAATATGGAATAGAAATTGGAATGAATTGGCAACATCTTTGTGGTTTTATTTACAATGGGCAAACTTGGACATTTGATTTACACAGCTGCAAAAGGCAGATTGTTATCCCCTTAACCTTTTGCATGGACTATGAAGATTGGGTATTAGGACAAACTAGAGTATGGCATCTTTGGGACTGCTAGTCTTTGCTGCCTCGATCCTTCTCTTCTATAAATGAGTGAAGCTTAATCTGCAGAAAGTGAGTCTGGTACATTAGGACTGCAGAAAATGAGTCCAACCTCTCTTCAGCTGCTCCGATCTGTGCTGGCTAAGGGCGGTCGGCCACCTGTAAAGAGCAATTGCCTGACTTTGGCAAAGGCTACTGAACTCATCAGGCACAGACTCCATGCCATGCACAGTTTTCTAACCAGCAGGCAGAGCAGAGATTTCAAACTAGCAAGCAGGGCAGAGATTTTTGGCCTCTCTTGGAGCTCTGTCCAGAGAAGGGCAATGAAGCTGGTGAGGGGTTGGGAGAACAAGTCTTATGAGGAGTGGCTGAGGGAACTGGGATTGTTTACTCTGGAGAAGAGAAGGCTGAGGGGAGACCCATCGCGCTCTACAACTACCTGAAAGGAGCTACTGTGATACAAGTAACCAGTCTTTCCCTAGTGCTTCTCTGAGCTTTTGTCCTTTAATATTGAATTATCCTCTCTTTCTACCTTCTATGTATAACCAAGGATGGGGAATGTCTTCTGTACTAGTCATGTACTATGTACTTCTATGAAGTAATTTACAAAATCTTAAAATAGATTGGGAATTCTGTGTCATATTCTACAGCTTCTAAAAGAGAATTACAATGAAAACTAGTACACACCTGAACTTCAATATGAAAGGCGTGACTTTACTTTGAATATTTTAACTAACTTTACTTTGACTAGATCAAATATAAAGGATGAGGTTACAGTCTATGGATATTCAGTTTTTTAGCAAGGCTTTGTCTTCATGAGAAAGGTCTTTCAAAGATAGATTCAAATTGAATAGAACAGAATATAATAAAGAATTTCAGGTAGAAGGAAGCTGCAATGATCATCTAGTCCAACTGCCAGACTACTTCCGAGCTCACCAAAAGTTAAAGCCTGCTATGAAGGGCATTGTCCAAATATCTCTTAAACACTGATAGGCTTGGGGCATCAACCACCTCTCTACTGTTTGATCAACCTCCCAGTAAAGAAATGCTTCCCAATGTCTGACACAGCTTTGAGCCATTCCCACATGTCCTGTCAGTAGATCCCAGGGAGAAGAGCTCAGCACCTCCCTCTCCACTTCGTCTCCTCAGGAAGCTGTGGAAAGCAATGAGATCACCCCTCAGCCTCTTCCTAAAGGGGTTGCATTCCTCACAAACCTCCTACAAGATCTTGCATTCTTACCGTGGGTGTCTGGCTGACTCCGGACTCTGTAGTAGAGATTATCTTTGAAATGAAACTCTGCCTGTTTATCTTACTCATCCTCCACTGGGCCCAGTTTTGGGGTCAGTTGGGTTTGTCCTCCTGCCTCTGGGTCTCCCTCTGGGATCTGTTTGTCCTTCCCTTTGGGATGGTTTGGCCCCTTCTGAAATCTGCCTAATTCACTTGATACCATTATCAAAGAATCATAGAATGGTTATAGTTGGAAGGGACCTTCAAAGTCATCTAGTCCAACCCCCCTGCAAGGAGCAGGGACATCCCTGACTAGATCAGGTTGCTCAGAGCCTCATCCAATCTGGCCTTGAACTTTTCCAGGAATGGGGCTTCCACCACCTCTCTGGGCAACCTGTTCCAGCGTTCTATAACTCTCATTGTAAAAAATTTTTTCCTAATATCCAATCTAAATCTACCTCCCTCTATTTTAAAACCATTACCCTTCATCCTATCACAACAGGCCCTACTGAACAGCCTCTCCCCATCTTTCTTGTAGGCCCCCTTGAGGTACTGGAAGACCGCTATCAGGTCTCCCCGGAGCCTCCTCTTCTGCAGGCTGAACAGCCCCAACTCTCTCAGCCTGTCCTCATAGGAAAGAGGTTCCATCCCTCTTATCATCTTTGTGGCCCTCCTCTGAACCTTCTCCAACTGGTCCATGTCCTTCTTGTGCTGGGGGCTCCAGAACTGGACACAGTACTCCAGGTGGGGTCTCACCAAGGCAGAGTAGAGGGGGAGAATCACCTCCTTCGACCTGCTGGCCATGCTCCTCTTGATGCAGCCCAGGATGCGGTTGGCTTTCTGGGCCGCAAGGGTGCATTGCCAGCTCATGTTGAGCTTCTTGTCCACCATGACTCCCAAGTCCTTCTCCTCAGGGCTGGTCTCGATCCATTCCGCGCCCAGCCTGTATTTTTGCCTGGGATTGCCACGACCCACATGCAGGACCTTGCACTTGGCCTGGTTGAACTTCATGAGGTTGGCACGGGCCCACCTCTCCAGCCTGTCAAGGTCCCTCTGGATGGCATCCCTCCCCTCCAGCGTGTACTTGTTATACGTAAGTAACCTATCATAATTACATCTGCTGCTATATTATTGGTAAGTTGCTTCACTAATAATAAGTTTGTAGTAACCTGTAATAGTACATACCTACTTGGCAGTTGCTGTTATTGGTTGTTGCTATACAGTAGGTTTGCTGCTGTTATTAACTGCTGCTGTGCTATTGATTGATACTATATTATTGATTATTGATAGTAATTTGTAATAGCTTGATATAATTTTTTTTGTCCTTGTTAATCATAGGTATACTTGCTAGTGGTGATTTTTTTTTTTTTTAATTTGTGGTAACCTGTATGAAGGTAGAGAAACTCAGAGAATAAAACCCTGTGTGTCCTTGTGCTTTATGGAATCCTTCAAATGTATGGTTATGATCTCTACAGACCTGCATGCTATGTAACCCTTTAAGTTGTGACAGGATCTTATCAATGTATATAAGGGAGGGTGCAAAGAGGACAGAGCCAGGCTCTTTCCATTTGCGCTCAGGGACAGGACCAGAGGCAATGGGCACAGACTGAAACACAGGAGCTTCCCTCTGAACATTAGGAAGCCCTTTTTCACTGTGAGAGTGACCAAACACTGGCACAGGTTGCCCAGGGAGGTGGTGGAGTCTTCCTCCCTGCTTGGAGGCAGTCAAAAGCCATCCGGACATGGTCCTGGGCTGCCGTCTCTCCGGGGCTCTGCTGGAGCAGAGAAGTTTGACCAGAGGACCCTGCCAATCTCAACTCTTCTGTCTTTCTCTGATTGTGTGCTATTTGATTTAATTTTGAAAAATTGTTCTTTTTCACAAATAGTTATTTTTCTACAGTATTGCAAGCTGAAGACAACAGACTTGTTTGTGATAGCAGAACAGAATGAGTGAAATGATACGAAATGCACCGACTTGCTTTAGTGATTGAGCTTAGTCAGGAGCACATACAAAACCAGAACAAATTACATGGAAACTTAATCTAGAGAAAATCGTATTTTCAGTGACACAATGTGGTGTTAACATAACAAACAAAGGAAAAATCTCTTTCTAAATCAGATTTTTATCTTGGTAATGTCCCTTTAGTTGTGAGAGTAGGGGTAAAACATTGGGTCCTTGTCAGTTGCTTTTGGCAAGTAACTCAGCTGTGACAGATCATCTTAACTTCAGCCTGATGTTTGGCTGCAATGAACAATATTAATCAGCATCAAAATAATGCCTCTTTGTCTACTACAAAACAAATAGCACCAGTAGTTGGAGCTATCACTCCTCTGGATAATTTTGCTGGTAAGCAAGCACTGAATAACATTCATTGAGCTGGACGTCCGTGGAAAACTGAATAGACTTAGTCTCATAATTTAATAGGTGACCCCTCCTCCCCACAGCTGTCTCATAGGTCTAGCCATTAAATATCAGCTTGTGTATTTATTTGGAAACATATTTCAACTTTCATGGAAAAGGAGAAAAATACATCATTCCTTGTTCTTTTCTTTCTTAAGGGCATAAAGTGTGGTGGCATACTCTATTTTTATTATAGTGGTATAGTTGAGTTCTATGTAAGAACTGGGAACAAGATGTGGAGTGTCAGGAGGCTTCATTAGACATGCTATAAATGCTACTAGAAAGCTGTTTTCATCAAATCTGCTTCAGAATTACTAATATAGTTTACTGGCATTTACCATTCAGTCTTCTTCCTCTGCACCTCTGACTTTGATGTTGTCTTTGTATTGCTTTCAAGGTGTTTAAAAGCTTTTCACAAGAAATTTTATTACCATGAATCTTCATGAATATTTGTATGATATGTTTTTGGTGGCACAATGGACCTGATAACCCAGTATTGTTTGTATTCTTTCTGGTTTTGTTAGTTTTATGCACCCATATTTTGGTGTGTCTAGAACCAAAAGCATAGGAAAACACATCGACATTATAGTACCCCGAAATGAGACTTTGGTTTTCACTGTGGATATACAGGAAAAATGGCTTGTTCTTCTGCCAAGAGGAGTAGCGGTATAATATATTAGAATCATATGCTTCATTGTATGAGGGTCACACTCCTGATACTTCAGTACAAAGTGGTTATCTGAAAGCTCTCTTTAAATGATCCATTTGGAAGTAATGAGACAGAAGCCACATTTGTCTGGGTATTTTTCTGTCATCAGGGAGCAGACAGGGCTTTGCTGAGGCCTTTACTCTTCTCATGGTCCTATCAAACTAACATCATTGCCAGGAGCAACAAAAAAAAATTGTCCAGTTCTTAAGCAAAAAGATATAATTGAGAATGTAAGTCCTAGGGTGCAGCAAAATAGATGGGTACAAGATTTGTATTTGCTGAAGGCTGAGATCCATGAGAAGAACAGACATGTTCTGACTCCCAAGAGGTTTCTTGTGACAGCATCAGCAAAACTCTTAAATATGCTACTTTGTTGTTGGCTAGGCTGACTCGATTCACATGTCCAACCCTCCCCCTGCAGTTTAATTAATGCCACATAAGATAATTTCCAGACAGTTAGAGCACAAGTTATGTAATGTGCATAAATTACATACATCTTGTGCTCTGCTGATTGTCTTCATTTCTGCTGGCTTCTCTGGAGGAGAAAAATTGGGTTGATTTCAAGACTCTAGATTATATACAACAAAGCAGGAACACATTATTCTGTTTTGGAGTAAGATGACAAATTAAAATGCTTGATTTCCTATTTTCATTGTACAGACACACATTGGTTCATGCACAACCTCATCACCAGTGTTGCCATGTTGAAGGGGACAACATTCAAGGCTGAATTTCAGATCTATCAACATGCTCTTCTGAGGGAAAAATCCCACTAATGTTATCCCTGTGTATCTGAGGGACTAGACATCTAAATATTATTATAAGACACGGACAAGATTTTTTTACTACATGAAAACAAAATTAAAACTAAAAATAATGGAACTACTAACATTAAGAACAAATTTCAGTATACTGAGTTCTAACTATTTGTGATTTTGATAATCTGAGATTAGAATTCTTTCTTTTTTTAAACATGATGACATTTAATGAATATGTCCTTCTAATGCTCTGGACCTGTTAACATGACACACTCTTCAGAAGTCATGAGTTACCATGTTCACTAATATTTTAATTATAGGCATTCTTTATGGAGCAGATGAGGAGAAATGGCATGTCAAAAGGCAATAACCAACTTGTTTACACACAAGGGATTGGCATTTGAGACTCAGTTCCTACTCTTCCACTGACTCAGCATAGCTGAGAAATCACAGTCTATACTTCAACTTTCTCGGCTATAGAAAAAGCACAATGACCTTTGTCCATCTCACTTGCTCGTCTTTGTGAGAATCAATCAGTAATTTTTATGTTTTCACAGTGCTTTGAAATACTAAATTTTATGCTTTATAGTCCCTTAATTATTGTTTTTAACAATGTTTGTTATTGTTATCTTTATAAGTAGATGTTAGAGTTTTCTATCTCAGAGGATCAGAAATTGATCTCCTTTAATTTAGTATTATAGTGGGAAATAATGGATATTTAGGGAAAAATAAATTAGTATGCAGCAAATGCTGTGAAGTGTGAAGGCAAATGAGTGTGCAGCAGATGCTGGTTCTGGAGGCAGTGGTAACTGATGCTGGATGTAAGAAGAAAATGGTCCAGTGGGAAACTCATCCTGTGAAAAAGACAACCGTTTTTGTGCGCCATGGCTCAAGTACTTCACTGTGTTAATCAATCAGTCAATCACCCTTCTAACCCTTCACACAAGTTGCTAGAGAGGGAAGAATAGTAGAGAGAGCAACAGGCACCTTGCTGCTCTTAGGGTCTTTCCTGTCAGCTGGTTAACAACAGAGTGGAAAAAGGGGAATCACTTTTCCAAGTGGCATCTGAAAAACCAAACCTCGTGATTCTTTTTCTAGGCTGCTGCTGAATGAATAGCCCCAGGAGACTGCTGAGAAAGAACATGCTCATTTGGAAATCGTATTTGTCTGGGAATAATTTTTATGTGCCCAGTATAGGTAAAGCAATGTGTGGGAGAGTGACCTGGAACAATAAGTCCCACCCTGAGGTGTCATAGTTAGCAAAACACAGTTTAACTGAATCTGCTTTACTAGGAGGGAGAAATGTAGGAATAGAAATGACCATTGTTCCTAATCCACTCTTCTGCTACTGACACTATGTCATAATATAGCCTCTGCAAAGTGAATAACTACTGTCCTAACTGTAGTAAGGTATTGAGCACATGCTGCCTTTCAGAAGACCGAGTAATGAAATATCAAGAGGTGTAATAGAATAGGAGTTCATGCAAGATCAGCTGCAGGCATTAGAAACAACTTTGGATGTTACAAACCAATTATACAGTTAAAGAAACATCTGCTTCTCTGGCCCTGGATTTAAACCCTGAAACTCATTACGCTTGGACCTGACAAATGGCTTATCTAAAACCAACATTCACAGGACAGATTGTGGTGTTAGGATGGCTTCAAGGATCAAGTCTTCTGGCCAGCTCTCCCCTAGATGGTAGTGGTCCTGCCCATGCATCCAGCCTTTGGTGAAAAGGGAAACCAAAATGATTCTTCATTAAAGGAAGCTGTTCTGAGTAAGCTGATATCATGAAGGGACATCCTGGACAAAACCTCCATGGAGGAAATTTTCTAAGTGTTCTTCTAAATAAGGTGGAGATCCTGACTAACCAGCAATAAAACTCTTGCCAATGTTAATAATTTAATTATAACTGAATAACTTCTCAGTATTCTTTTACCAAGTTTGTCTCTGCCTATGAAGAAATATACTGGATAATCCCACAAATGTTGTGCAGATTGTGGCTAACTTTGCAGGTGTTTGAATAATCTCAAAACCCAGCAACTGTTCAGTTGCTCCGATTTCCTCCACGAACCTAAAGCTCACGGTCTCCTAGAAGAGAAAATGAAAGCTTACATTGTTAATGAGTTTTCTTTGAGATTATGGACAAATTATGAATCTTGTATGAGGTTTGTCTAAAAGGCATCAGGCACACCTGTGTTGAAGAAGCTCATAAAGTGAGCTTTGGGTATCTAGATCATGGGGTGTGCTTTGAGAACTTGGGCTGCTATCAGCGGATGGCGTGCACCTAACCGAGAAGGGGAAGAGTGTGTTTGGATGAAGACTTCCCAGACTCATCCGGAGGGCTTTAAACTAGTGTTGCTGGGGGAGGGGGAGCACAGTTCAGCCCACTGCTGTCAGCATGGCACCAGTGCCAGCACCAAGGGTCCAGAAGCTGAGGAAGGATCACAGGTATGTGCAAATGAACTTAAACTGCGGTCCAACAGAACCCGTGTTGCTCCAGCCAGCAAGCCAGCTTTGCTCAGGGCCCAGCTGAAGTGTCTCTATACCAATGCATGCAGCATGGGAAATAAACAGGAAGAGCTGGAGATGCGTGCACACAAGCAGGGCTACAACCTTGTTGGCATCATGGAGACGTGGTGGGATGACTTGTACGACTGGAGCATCAACATGGAGGGGTATAGGCTTTTTAGAAAGGACAGGAAGGGGAGACGAGGAGCGGGTGTCGCTCTCTACATCAGCAACCAGCTGGAGCACGTGGAGCTTCGCCTGGGGATGGAGGAGGAGCTGACAGAGAGCTTATGGGTCAAGACCAGAGGACAGGGATGGACAGGGGATGTTACAGTGGGGGTCTGTTACAGGTTGCCTGGCCAGGAGGACAGAGCAGATGAAGCGCTCTATAGCTGGATAGGAGCAGCCTCACGGTCACAAGCCCTGTTCCTCATGGACTTCAACCACCCTGACATCTGTTGGAGAGCCAATATGGCAGGGCACAGGCAGTCCAGGAGGTTGCTGGAATGCATGGACAATAACTTCCTCCTGCAGGCGATAGAGGAGCTGACAAGGAGGGGTGCTGTGCTTGACCTTGTGCTCACCAACAGGGAGGGACTGGTGGGGGATGTGAAACTGAAGGACAGCCTTGGCTGCAGCGACCACGACACGGTGGAGTTCAAGATCCATGGGGCAGCGAGGAAACTACACAGCAAGCTCTCAGCCCTAGACTTTATGAAGGCGGACTTTGGCCTCTTCAGTGATCTCATGGGCCAACTGCCATGGGAGGCAGCCCTGGAGGGAAGAGGGGCCCAGGAAAGTTGGTCCACATTCAAGGAGCACCTCCTCCAAGCTCAGCAGAGGTGCATCCCGATGAAGAACAAGTCAGGCAAAAAGGCCAGGAGGCCTGCAAGCATGAGCAAGGAGCTCCTGGACAAACTGAAAGTGAAGAGGAAAGCCTATAGAAGGTGGAAGCAGAGACAGGTAGCCTGGGAGGACTACAAAGAGGCTGTGCGAGTGGCCACGGATCAGGTGAGGAAGGCTAAAGCCCTGACAGAACTGAATCTGTCCAGAGATATAAAAAACAACAAGAAAAGTTTCTATAGGTATGTAGGGGACAAAAGAAAGTCAAAGGAAAATGTAGGCCCCCTTCGGAAGGAAACTGGTGTCCTGGTTACCCGGGACGTGGAGAAGGCTGAGGTACTCAATGACATTTTTGCCTCAGTCTTCACCGATAAGGGCTCTTGTCCCACCACTCAAGCTGTAGAAGGCGCAAGCAGGGACTGTGAGGATGAAGAACCGCCCACTGTACTCAAAGAGCAGGTTCGGGATCATCTGAGGAACTTAAAGGTGCACAAGTCCATGGGACCTGATGAGATCCATCCGCAGGTCCTGAGGGAACTGGCGGATGAAGTTGCCAAGCCACTGGCCATCATATTTGAGAAGTCGTGGTGGTCTGGTGAGGTCCCCGATGACTGGAAGAGAGGGAACATAACCCAATTTTTAAAAAGGGGAACAAGGAGGACCTGGGCAACTACGGGCCGGTCAGCCTCACCTCCGTGCCTGGCAAGGTCATGGAGCAGATTCTCCTGGAAACCATGCTAAGGCACATGGAGAGCAAGGAGGTGGTTGGTGACGGCCAACATGGCTTCACCAAGGGCAGATCGTGCCTGACCAATTTGGTGGCCTTCTATGATGGGGTGACAGCATCGATGGACAAGGGATGAACAACGGATATCATCTACCTGGCCTTGTGCAAAGCTTTTGACACTGTCCCACACGACATCCTTCTCTCTAAACTAGAGAGACATGGGTTTGATGGACAGACCACTCAGTGGATAAGGAGTTGGCTGGATGGCCGCACTCAGAGAGTGGTGGTCAACGGCTCAATGTCCATGTGGAGACCGGTCACGAGTGGCGTCCCTCAGGGGTCCGTGTTGGGCCTGGCCCTGTTCAACATTTTTGTTGGCGACATGGACAGTGGGATAGAGTGCACCCTCAGCAAGTTCGCCAATGACACCAAGTTGTGTGGTGCTGTCGACGTGCTGGAGAGGAGGGATGCCATCCAGAGGGATCTTGACAGGCTGGAGAGGTGGGTCCATGCCAACCTCATGAAGTTCAACCAGGCCAAGTGCAAGGTCCTGCATGTGGGTCATGGCAATCCCAGGCACAAATACAGGCTGGGCGGGGAATGGATTGAGAGCAGCCCTGAGGAGAAGGACTTGGGAGTGCTGGTGGATGAGAAGCTCAACATGAGCAGGCTATGCACCCTTGCGGCCCAGAAGGCCAGCCGCATCCTGGGCTGCATCAAGAGGAGCATGGCCAGCAGGTTGAGGGAGGTGATTTTCCCCCTCTGCTCTGCCCTGGTGAGACCCCACCTGGAGTACTGTGTCCAGTTCTGGAGCCCCCAGCACAAGAAGGACATGGACCAGTTGGAGAAGGTCCAGAGGAGGGCCACGAAGATGATAAGAGGGCTGGAGCACCTTTCCTATGAGGACAGGCTGAGAGAGTTGGGGCTGTTCAGCCTGGAGAAGAGGAGGCTCGGGGGAGACCTTATAGCAGTCTTCCAGTACCTCAAGGGGGCCTACAAGAAAGATGGGGAGAGGCTGTTCAGTAGGGCCTGTTGTGATAGGACAAGGGGTAATGGTTTTAAAATAGAGGGAGGTAGATTTAGATTGGAAATTAGGAAAAAATTTTTTACAATGAGAGTTGTAGAATGCTGGAACAGGTTGCCCAGAGAGGTGGTGTAAGCCCCATCCCTGGAAACGTTCAAAGCCAGGCTGTATGAGGCTCTGAGCAACCTGATCTAGTTGGGGATGTCCCTGCTCCCTGCAGGGGGGTTGGACTAGATGACCTTTGAAGGTCCCTTCCAACTCTAACCATTCTATGATTCTATGATTCTATAAGTGAGTGCCCTGTGGTTGGAGAACCCTGGTATGTTAAAACATTCATGCAAACTAACATGGTGCCTCGTCTGGTGGCTGTCTTCTGCATGTTTATACAGATGCAAACAACATTCTGCCTTGATAGCTGTCATTTACTTGTGTGGGAGTATAAAGCTCTGCAGCCTTCCTCTTTTGAGGTTTTAAAAACCAGGCTGAATAATGTCCTGAGGCAACCTTGTCTGGCCTCATAGCTGATTGTGCTTTGAGTAGGAGTTTGACCTAGAAACCCCCTGAGATCCCTTCCAAGTGTACGCTTTGATACTATGATCCTCAGGTTTCACTTTGACATCAGGAGAGTTATCATTGGTTCTGGTGAGGGTCAACCTTGACTGAGTGCCAGATGCCCACTCAGCTGCTCTTTCACTCCCCCTCTTCAACTGGACAGGGGCAGAAAATAAGATGAAAAGCTCACAGGTCAAGATAAGGACAGAGAGATCTCTTACTAATTACTGTCATGGACAAAACAGACTTGACTTGAGGAAAATGGATATAATTCATTGACAATTAAAAATAGAGTAGGATGATATGAAAAAAAGACAAAACCTAAAACACATCCCCCGCTTCTTCCCAGGCTCCACTCCACTCCTTCACTCACATTTTTTCTACTTCCTTCTCCCCACAGCCCCCAGCGATGCAGGGAGGTGAGGAATGGGGGCTGAGGTCAGTCTGTAACAATTCCTTTTTGCTGCTCCTTCCTCCTCACACATTGCCCCTGCTCCAGCATGAGGTCCCTCCCATGGGATGCAGACTTTCACAGACTGCTCCATGGGTCCTTCCCATGGGCTGCAGTTCTTCAAGAGCTGCTGCAGTCTGGGTCCCCCATAGGGTCACAGGTCCTGCCAGAAAACCTGCTTCCATGTAGGCTTCTCTCCACAGGCCACAGCTCCTTTGGAGTGGGCCCTCCATGGGCTGCAGCTTCCGTCAGGGGCATCCATGTGCCCTAGCATGGGGACTCTCTGCTCTTCCATGGGCCTCCACGGGCTGCAGGGGAATCTCTGCTCCTGGAGCACTTCCCATCTTTTGTTACTGACCTTGGTGTCTGCAGGGCTATTTCTCAGATTTTTCTCACTCCTGTCTCATAGCTGCTGTGCAGTGTTTTTTCCCCCCTCTTGAATATGTTATTATGGAGCCACCACCACCACCTTGGCTGAGGCACTCAGCTGTGCCCTGTGGTAGGTCCATTGGAGCTGGCTGGAACTGTCTGTGTGCAGGGCAGACCCACTCTTTTCCCACCCAGGCCACCTCTGCAGCCTCCCCTGCCATCACTGGGCACCTGCACCCAGTACAAATTCTGCTCAACAGCCTTCAAAATTTGGTTGCTCCAAGGCCAGAAGGATTACACAGGAAGGAACAAAAAGCAGGTGAATTTCTTAAATTTGTTCCTGAATGGTATCCTGGTCCTGAAACTTCATGCTGATACCAAGCTGAGTAGTATCATACTTTCTTCCAAAGCTTTGAAGTAGCAGATGAAACAATCACTTTAGAAGACCCAATTATTATTCTGAAAAGGTCGAAATTGCTTCAGCCAGCTCTCTACCACTCCTGACACCTTTTACAAAAAAACCTGAAGCATTGGTAATGATTGGTATGCAGTCAATATTGCCTCCTTGGTTTTCTTTACGCCTCTATAAAGAGAGCAGTACAAACAAAAGACTTTTACTTACTTTTTAATGATATATTAATTAATTTTTATGGTATAGACAGAAGCAAACAGCAGTACAACATAATTAGGCTTAAATTTTAATTAGTAAAATTAGCAGTATTATCGTCTGTGCAAACACATGTCTACAAATATGCAAGGAATGATGTAGAACTTGGCTACAAGCATCAGCTGGGTTAACAGACTTAAAGGTATAAATAAGTAACCATTCAAAATGGTATTTCAGGTATGCTGTTCTGGCAGTGAGGGACGATGCAAGGAATCCAGACCCTATCAAAACAGCACAAACATGATATAAAATGCACGCACAGCAAATTAAGAATTCATTGTGATCATTCAGTGCTAGCAGCAAAGGAAACATTATCAGTGAGCTTGGTATTATGAATATGGAAGACTATCGGGTAGTAAAGAATAAGCTTTTCTTTAAAAGTATTAGTAGGGGAAAAATGGTTTAATCTCATTAATCTTCTCTTCATGGATGCTGTGTGTGGAACTCTTACATCCTTGAAGCACTGCTATATCAATCCCTGGCAATCTGTGCTATTTGGTAGTGCGGTCGGTTTGAAAACATGCATATATTAGAGCAGTAATACATTTTACATCTTGTGTTAGTTGAGGAACATTCCTGCTTTTGTGTCCTAGAAAATATACGAATGTCCATGTTGTAGTCCATCTGTATATAGTATATATATAATGTCCTATGCATAGAGATGTACACTCTAACAGTGAGGTGTTCAGGATCATCTACCAGCATCTAATGTAGGACGCATTGCTCTCTAAGACTGTGACAAAATCCATCTGTATGTACAAGGTATAGAAACATACTTTTCTTTATCAGCAATTGCTTCATTTTGTACATTTGGCTGTGAAAAAAAAAAAAAAAAGCCTTGCAAACGCCAAAAGGACTTTATGTGAGCAGATAGTGTATGCCTTGCTGTTTAACCCACGTAGTTAGGAAGAGTTAGGGGGAGACACATCGTTAGCTCCCTGCTTGAAATATCAGAAGCACATGCTTGAAAATTGTGTTACACCATGTCGCCAAGTAAGAAGGCAGGTGAGGAGGGCAGCTTGGAACTGTGCAGCCCCACCGAGCACAGAAAGTCTGTGGAAGCAGATGATGGGGAGGAACACCCATGGCGCTAGACCACACTCCAGTTGCCTTCAAGGCAAAATGTTGCATTGGAGGATAAGACCTGTGCAAGCAGCATTCGCACTTCGATTCCATCAAAGCTGTTTACATTTTCATGGTCCCAGCCTGATCCTATCTTTCTGTCCCTGTTTGGCAGGCCCAGCTCCTACAGAAGCATCTCCTGATTAGAGCATTTTCACTATGCTTTCATCCTCTCTCTGTTTTTCAGTTTATATGCTTCTTTCCTCCACTTTTCTTCCTTTTCTTTCTCTGTTCTGTAATGTGCCCTCTCATTGTTTCTTTTGTTTTCCTAGCTTTCACTTCTGTATTGTATACTAACTTTGTAGTTCTTGTCATCCCAACAACAAACAGATTAGTTTTCCTCCTCCTTCTTCCCTTTCTCTTGCTCTGTCCTTATATTTTCCTCTCACCTCCCCTGTACTGGAAATTGAATTTCTTTTCAGCCAGCTGAATGTTAGCATGACCAAGTAACTTGAACTCAAAAGCAGGGTAGCAAGAAGTTAGACTGTTAGCTATACAGAATGACGAGGAACAGTAAGTATTCCTGTACTCTTAAAGGCCATGTCAGGCTTCCACTACAGCAATATGAAATGCAGCAGTACCAGGACTTTAAAAATCCAGTTTCTTAAACAACTTTAGGGGGCAGAGAATTTATTTTCTGAAGGCAAGCTGAGTTTTTTAATTTCTTTGGTTTGTTAAGGAACTTCTTGTCCCATGGAGTTCTCATTTACATTTTTTTAAAATGTTTTAAGGAAAGAATCAAAGGCTATCAAATGATGCACAGACAAACATGTCAGTCAGGTGTAACCACACTTACAAACAAACTCCCAGAAAAGGGGCAAACTTTCCAGATATTCCTGTTGTTCAGCCTGGCTTGATAATTCCAGAAAACACACTTTATCAGCGTGAGTTCCTGGGCTCTGCAGCAAGAAATGTTCTCCATGTTCAAGGGGATGTGATGGACAGGAAATCAGTTAGGTGGTTTAGTGGTCTAATCTGACTGTGAACTGGAGCAATCCCTCTGCAGGTCCAGCATCACTCAGATTCAGTGACTGATGTGGAAGCTTGAGGAGATCCTTCCTGTCCTCCAGCTACAGAGAGGAAACCTGAAAGGAAGTCACAGCAGGCTGGATGTGACAGGCTTCTGTCTGTATTTCCACTAACCAAGTATCTGAGTCTACAAGATCTGTGATGAGCTGGTTATTCCCTTGATCAGTTGCAGAGAGCTGCTGAAATCCTTTTGCTTATGAAATCACCATAGATAAGCATAGACACTGAATAAAAGACTTGTTTTTTCCAGTTACCTACAGCATCCAATCGCTGTCCCATCTCATGATAGCTCATGAAAGGTGACATTCTCCAGTCAGTGACCGCATTTGCTGCATTCAAGGTACAGCTAGAAATGGCTGCTTTTCTAGGAGGGGCAATCCTTCATACAAAGTGTATTAGAAAATCTCTAGATTCCCAAACTTGAAATCTTGCTGCATACTACAGCTAATAGTGTATTAACATAGATCTCACAATATTAGAAATCAAGAATGACAGCTTTAATTTAGAAGCTGTATTTAAGGTTAGCATTGAAGATCTCAATCGTGAATGTGGCTGTAATATCCGCACGCCAGAAGAAAAATAGAATAAAGTTCTAATACTTGCAAAAACATTAGGACCTGACTTTTTAAAAAATTAAGGTTCACAGCGATTAATTTAATAAACTTTATAACAATAGCCAGTAGTTTTCTCTATCAGAGCTTCCTAGTGATGGCTTGTCTGCATAAACACTGTCTTTTTTTTTTTTTTTCATGGGTGGGAGACACTCCCTGTAAATATGTTCATCTTGATTGGCATGTGGGTCACTTTAACTGAGTTCTGACTGGTTGCCTCCCTGAGCTGGCTTAGAGTTCTGGCTGAGGGAATCCTCTCAGCTGATGCTTGGCTTGCCTAAGGAATTGCTTAGGTTTAGTGTGTCCCTGGGTTTATTTCTGTGGCGTTTAGAGGTCTCATGACCCTCTGGGAAACAGAACTGAGGATCTTTTGGCAAGGATGCCTCTAAAACATGCCTTCAGAAAGTGGAGTAGAGGAAAAGAAGAGATGATAGCTAGAGACAGATGATAGCTGCTGTGTTTGAACAGTGTGGGGCTCAAACAACAGGAGACTGACCAATTACCTGAGTCCCTTGTAATTTGCCAGTCAGCATGGCCAACCTGTCTTTGGGATAAAAGATGCTCCACTAAGTGTATTCAGAACAACTGCCTTTGACAAAACCGTCAGAGCATATTGAGTGCCTTGGAACAGGCATAGCACCAGCTCCCTAGGCATGAAGGTGCTGGCACATCATTGCTCTTTGTCTGACTCAAAAGATGGACTTCTGGAGCTTCTCTGATGTGCTAGGAAAGAGTGCAGTAGTTTGGAGACAATAATATGCTCTTTTCTGAGTTTGAGCACTGGTCTACTCAGTCCTGTTTTACTAAGAAAGGCGGCAGTTTATCCATTAGGTAGTAGTATTTGAAAAAGATGCACTTTTCTCTACAGCAAGCCCACCTCCTAAATGTCCACAGATTGTCAGAGCCTCTATTTTTCTGCCAAGTGGGGCCACGAGGTACCAATCTAAGTTGTCAGAGCATGAGTTAAAGTCCCGGACAGAATGTATTTTATTCTTTTTCTCTTGGTAAGTTCGATTGTTACATCTTGTCACTCAATTATCTTTACTATGAAAACATATTTAAGTTCTGCTGAGGAAGCTAAGCATAACCAAAATAAAACAGGATCATCTGGTTCTTCTTTGCATAGGGGTAACTTGTCAGAATCTTGACAGAGGCTCTGTAAAACCACATCACACACAAAATTAGGCTCAATAAACAGTAGCTAAAGACAGAAATTTTTCTTGTTTTGATAGAAGTATACAAATTTTGAAGTTTCCAATTTTAGCTCTGTAGTTTACAATAAATATTTTGAAAGCTTTATTTTATATTTTTGGGTGGAGAAAGTGTAGTTAATGTCATGTTTTCTTTGTGAAAAAATCAGAAAGTGAGAGATGCCTATGATTTCCTTAATTATTAAATGTGTTTTTGCAGTGCCACAGTCTACTAGGGTCTTGTTAAACAAGCAAACAAAAAGAACAATGGATTTTTACTCAGTGTCATGTCAGTTCAGAGGTCCTCAATATGTTTATTGCTATAGAAGTACTAATAAATTAAATCAGCTCTTCAAGTGTCTTTTGGGGCCTTTTGTTTTTTTTTTTCCTGATTAAAACTGTGTTATAGGTCTGAATACTGACCATAATATAACATGTCTCGTATTTAAGCTGTCTTGACTATGATGTCTTACTTTAAGAGTTTTCTAAGTGTATTGCCTACAGTATAATGTCAAGTCAGTACATTTTTAGAGGAAATACAAAACTGATCAATATAGGAATAAATGTCTTTCTACAATGTTTTTGATCACGGATTGTTACTGCGCAGTGGATACCTACGTGTGTGATGTGTAGTACTAGCACAGAGTCTGGAGAAATCATTGGATGATAGCATCCACATGTGTGTTTTAAGTATTAATACACATTTGTAAGACACTCAGACTTCAGCCTCCGAGTGCTGTAACACGCTGTATGAAAATGATTCTTCTTCCGTTGCCTGCTTTGGTCCTCTTTTGGGTGGAAAAGACACAAATAAGTGTAGCTCTCAACAGCATGTGGAACATCTGGAGACCCTCTCTGGAAGGACTGCAGACGTCTTACAGCAGTGACGTATGGGCAGGTGGGGATGTATTGAACCAGAGCGGTGCAGTGCTGCTGAAGGAGTCGTGCCTTATTTTTCTTGTAAACACCCCAGACCCTACTGGACAATAACTGTTGAACTGTACTCTTGATAGGAATTTTCTCTGTAATGGAAGATGCAGTCAGGATTCTACGTTTAGCCCAGAGAGTACGTGCTGTTGCTTTCTGTTCTCATTTTAAACTTCTTGCATTAGACCTCAGCGCTTTGCTCACTGTGTGAGTGGAAAGCTAAGTCCAGAAGACTTGTCTTTACATGAGGAGAAAGATGAAGAGGTCACTCTGTGGCTTGTTTTAACTTCTCACTCTTCCCCTGGAAGCCCACATGGACAAGAAACAGGAATTGCGTCTCTACGGATTGACAAATAACAGTGATAAGGGAGTGGTAGTGGTAATGGCTAAAACAGGTCATCATGCCTCCCACTACATGTTCAACAACTAGCAGCAAATGTTTAAGTAAAAATTAGTGAGACACAGAAATCCTAACCTGCTTCCTTTGGGCAGCTGGTCTTATTGCTGGTATGTTAGAATGTGGACGTAATGTCACTTCATACAGAGAACTCCTTGTGGTGCTCAGTGTCTTGTTTATATGACCACATT
The DNA here is from genome assembly GCF_036417535.1 of Chlamydotis macqueenii. Lineage (NCBI taxonomy): Eukaryota > Metazoa > Chordata > Aves > Otidiformes > Otididae > Chlamydotis > Chlamydotis macqueenii. Next base: position 60,383,553 of record NC_141593.1, on the reverse strand, counting down.
GAAAATACCTGATTACAGCTAAAACTGATCATTTTAATGAAGGTGTACTGGATCATAGCAGCTGCAGTGAATTGCACTGGTACCTCATCAAACAGGCAATGGACAAAAATGCCTTTATGCCCTGGTCCTGTACTTACATGCCTGAGTTAAACATGTCCATAAGTGTTTGTGTGAAGAGTTTATGTCAGCAAGTTTTCCTTTGCAGTGCTTGACCTGTGTTTTTTCCTTGTAGACAGAAGTATAAAGGAGCTCAGTTTCCTAATGGATTTGGAAAACAGATCACTATCTTATGTCTCTCACAAGTTGTGAGCTGGCCTGGTACTTGAAGTGGTGAGTCAGGGCTGGTTTTATGTCATACGGAGCTCTGAGGGGCCCTATGCTTTTGCCCTTATAAATAACAGTTATTGTTTTCCTGAGCTCCTCGGGGTTCATACAGCTTCCTAGTATAGATCCCATCCCTTCTTCCCCTGCAGCCCTGGCTGATCTTCTCACTTCCTCAGTCCAGGACACCCTCCCAGGTTTTGACCCCAAATAGTAGGTTCTGGTACTGCTGCTGAATCAGCGGCCAGTTATTGGCAGTAGCTGGTTAGGAGGTAAGTTTGTACGTTAATGGCTCTGTGCTCCAAACACCGGAAACAGTGGAACATGAGTGCATGTTTTATATATTCCCTTTGGACAATCAGCTAACGTGCAGTAGCGTGAAATGGATCTTCAAAAAGAGAAGACACGAAATAGTTTGCTCGGACTGCTTATAACCAAGACTGGTCTTGATTTAAACTGCTCAGCTGTGGGATTGTGATGTAGCTCTATCAGCCATTTAAAAATTATAATTAAAGGTTTTAAAACAGGTTTTGAGTTCACTGAGCCCTCCCTCTCACTTGATTAATCCGTGATTTATACATATATAATGACTTTAACTGACTTAGGGGGTAATTTATGTCATGATGTGGATGATATATGGATCAAAATAGACTAAAGAGAGGGAAAAAAGAACCATCTGTTCTCTAGAAAAACCGTTCGCTGTCAGAAGGATTCAAGAATTGTGTTTGAAAACTGTCTTTAGAAAAGCAGGAATAGATTATCTGAATTTCTTGTGCTGTCTGGATGACATTCTAATTAGGTTTATATTGTCCAACAAACAAGGTCAGAAATTTGAATTGTTAAGCTTTTGCAAGACTTCATATTCTATAAGTTGTTCAAAAGGCTGTATTCTTATGAACATATATAATGTTTTTTGTCCTGATATTCGCAGTGTTCGCTGTTTTTGCAGCTACAGGATGGATACAGAGATCTCAACACCCCATTGCCCAAGTTTAAACACTACCTGCATCAAACAAGAAAATGGAAGTAATTTTCTCCTGGGAGTAGCGGAGTTTTACTTAGAGCAGGGGATTAAAAGCAGAGTTATCACTCTCTGTGCCACTTACCTACATACCTAGTAGGGTTTGTCAAGTGAGAAATCTTCTCTTTACACAATACAAGCAAGTTAACGATCATAAAGGGAGAACACTTATATGTATTCTTAAATTTGCACATGCAAACTTTGTATCATCTCCAGTAGGATGGCTCATGCATGCAAACTTTTACAAATGGCAGCCACTTGTGGGATCAGGTCTTGACTTTCTGCTTGAGGGGGAAAAGAATCACAGAATACAGATACGTGCAGCAATTAAAATGCAAAGGTGGGCTGGCGTGTGCTCCAGAAACTATGGACAGCAACTGCAAAGGCAGCTGTAACTTCTTTTAGGTTCTACCTTTTCTTTGTTTGTTTGGCTGTTTTAAATTTTTTAAAATTTATTTTACTTTTTTTTTAAACGCCACAGCGCTTTTGGTTTTTAAATTAAATAAATCTGCAGCAAGCTCAGCACTGAACAGCATGCTGGAGAAAACATTTCCTGCCCGGCTACTTTGAAAGCCGACCTCTCCGAGACCCTCACCGGCGTCCCCCGAAGCCCTTCCCCGCCAAGCGGGGAGACAGAACTCTTCCCCCATCCTCCCCGCCCCCGCGACCCACCGTCCTTCGGGCAGCACCGCCGGCCCCGGCCGCTCGCCCCCCCGGCCCCCAGCAGGGGGCAATGCTGCACGGCGCGCGGGGCGGCGGGCAGGAGCCGCGGCCGGTACCGACACCGGGGCCATCGCCCCCGCCGGCGACCGGCAACAGCTGAGCCCCGAGGGTCCGGCTCTGGCCCTGGGTACCGTGAGATGTGCCGGTGGCGGTGCCGGGCGCGGAGCAGCCAGCCCACGGGCGGCGGCGGCGCCTCCGCGGCCTGGCAGGTGCCGTCTGCCAGCCTCCGTCGCGGAGCCGCCCCAGGTCGCTCCCGGCGCTGCCCCCCGTGCCCCCGCCCCTGCCGGGGGAGGAGGCGACCGGCTGCCGGCGCCCTCTGTACACGGCCGTGGGCAGCCGGGGGACGCCGGCCCCGCGCCTGCCGGGCACCGCCGCCTACCCGCTCCGCTAGCAGAGTCTGCGGCCGGAGGTAACTGCGCTCGCCGGGCGGGGACAGCCCCCGCTCCCCGCCCCTCCGCCGCGGAGACGGCTCCCCCGGCGCCCGCTCCGCCACACAAAGAGGAGGGCGCGGAAACGTGCGCGGACGGGGCGGGGGACGGGGCGGGTGGGCGGCTCGGTACCTCCCCGGGGCGGCAGCGGCGGGGGAGCCGCCGTGACAGCCAGCCGTGGGTGAGGGCTGCGCCCTGGGCACCATTCCTAAAACGCCGCCGGTCTTTTTTCTCTGCCTTTCGCACAGGGAGCGCCCGGCACCCTCCACCCTGCTCCCGTCCAGGCTCTTCCGCGGGATGGCGGCAGCGGCGGAGGGCCGCCCCGCGGGGCTGGGCGCCGCGCCCTAGCGCCCGCCGGCCTCCAGCCGCTGCGGCGGGGCGCGGAGCCGGGCGCGGCCCTGCGCCTCAGCCCCTTTTCTCCGCCGCCGCTCTTCCCGCCTGCCCGCCCCGTCGCCGGACATCGCAGCAGGCATGGGCTGTTTCTGCGCGGTCCCGGAGGAATTTTACTGCGAAGTTTTGCTCCTGGACGAGTCCAAGCTGACCCTGACCACCCAGCAGCAGGGCATCAAGGTAAGGGCGGCCGGTGGGGCTGCGGGACGCGCTGCAGGGGCCGGGCTGCGCGACTGCCCGGCGGCATCGTGGGTCTCAAGCCCCGTCCTGTGCCCGCCCCCCCACCCTGGATTCGGTAGCCGGGAAGGAAACGGCGGTAGGAAAAAGGGTTTTCGGGATTCCGCGGGCGGCGAAAATACAATTTCTTAACTTTCGTTGCCGTCGCGCGAGGGAGAGATGAACCGGGGAGAGGTAGCTCTGGAGGCTATGAGGTACTCATTTAAATCAGCAGGTGCCGACCGTCCCGGAGCACTCGGGACACTTGGCACAAGTATTTTTCTGTACATGCCGCAAAAAAAAAACCCCAAGGAGGCGGCGACGGTTGCGCACCCGTGTTGAGTTGCCCCCCCCCCCCCCCCCCCCCCCCGCCTCCTCCCCGGCCTCGGGGCGGGACCGGCTGGGCAGCAGCTGCCGGGCGGAGGGGGCCAAGGTCCGGCCCCCACGCCAGCCCTGCGGCCGGTAGCCTGACCGGTGGGAAAAACCTGCAGCAGCCTCGGCGCGGGTGAGGTCTTCGGAGTCGTCCCCTGCCAAGCGCCAACGAGCCCTGACGGAGCATGTGAAAACTGAGATTTTTCTAAAGGCCCTTCAGCTTGGTCCTGTGCAGTTAAGCCTGGCGGCGGTAATGACATCTCTCAAACGCATGAAGCCCTTGTTCGGAAAGCCGAGGACTTGAGTTTGTTAGCAGCGTAAGAATGTGGTTTCAGTGTGGGAACAGAGAACAAAAAAAAAAGAAAGAAATCAGTTCTTCTAAAACTCTTGGAAAGGGCTGGTCTCTTTTGCCCTAGACATTCAAAGAATAAAAATCTGGATGGTTGTATTCTTTAGCTTGAATGATTAAAGTTTGATGAAGCAACTGGGGAAAGGAAAACCCAAAGGAGGGGAGAGTGAGTCTAAATTTAACAATATGATTTTGACTGTAATCTGTGGCACTTCTAGCTCTACATGTATTGAGAGCTGTCAAGCTTTGCTGAATCAACTGCCTGCGAATAGGCTCACAAATCCATGCTTAGCACGGAGGAGTAAGCAAATCATTGTGACACTGGAATTCAATACCTACGTAGAGTCTTTGAAGTCTAAGTTTAGACGCTTCTGAAAAACTTTTATGTGTGCAGATGTGGGATGTATGTTATGCATGCATATATGCTTTTGTTGCCTGTAAATATGCAGTCGCAGAAGAAATACAGTAAAAGACTAATCTGCCAAGATAGTCTCATGGTTAGCTTCATGAATTCAGATCCTGAAAGGTGATGAGTTTGTGCAGCATCTAATAAAAATCAATGTCCCATGGGAAAGAAAGGTCTGAAGATGTAACTTCTTTTTAAGAATGCCTGACTTGCAGTGTTAAGAACAGTTTAGTTTAAGATGAGGCTGTGGTTTCCTGCTATTCCTAATGTGATCTGAATGTAGTATGATGCTAAAAATTTCGCCCCTTCCACCTGCTCCTTCTGTACCGTGAACCTACCCGTGGAGCAGTCATAGGGTCAGTTGGAACAGGGTGTGGATCTGACAGCAAAGTAGTAGCTTGTTAACATTTTGTGGTGGGCACTGAGACTGCACCGCAGGGAACTTCAGGAAAAGAGGAATCTCCGTTTTGTGTCAGCCTGGATTTTTGTGGTGGTTTTGTTTTTTTCTTTCTTTTTTTTTAAGATTAAGTTTGTATAATGTGAAAGCACCCCCCAGCACTGTAGCTCCATGAGCCTTTGAAAACCTACAGAGAAGAACTACATAGCTCTCCCCTCATCAATGGTTTCCACCATTGTGTTCTGACTTGCCTTTGTACTCGCACAAGTGTTTGCGCAGCTGCCAGTGAAGAGCAGCGCACGTCCAGCTGAAGGGTAACCACTGGATTTTCCTTTTGCTGGGTTAGTCTTCAGCTGGATCCATGTCCTGATCCACTTCACGGCTGGAGGAGGGCAGAACTGGCTCTTCTAGCGGAGTCCTGGCTTATGCCATTTTAAACTATTCAGGGAGCATTTGCATTGTTTTTATTCTATATGTTTCCACTGAAGTTATATGATTATCTTTTAGTAAAACAGAACTTAAAATTTGTCATGTTCTGTCACTTGGTGCTTTAACCTTCAAATATGAATGTTTTGTTTTAATTCTTTTGTTAGCAAGTACACATCTAAAAATGCAGAGTCTTGTACTTGTTTTTACAGAATTTCAGCTTTGGCACCGAGGTATGGATTATAAATGTTCTTACATATTTTATTTTAAAATAGAGATTTCCCTGAAACTTCAGATCCTGGATGTGACCTTTCTGTTGTCTTCACACTTTTAATTGGGTTCACAGCTACACAGGAAACTTAGGTTTTTATACTGTTTCACAAATCTTTAACTATTACAAGAGCAGAGATTTTAAGTGCTTATACAAGCAACTTCTTTCCCTTCTTTTCCTCCAAGCAAATGCATGTCTGCTAGGCATAAAAACCACAACTTAATAGCTATTTACTGTCTATGTACTTACTTGATCTTAGTGGATTTAGTCCTGTTTGCTTTGAAGAGTGGAAGACTGAGCTCTGTGGCTGTAGGAGTCCTAGGCAACTTTGTTTCTTCAGTGAATCTGAAATAAAGGCATGACGGAGATAGTTGTTTCTGAACTGATGCAGAGTTTTGAAGATGCATTGCTTAGTTTGCGTTGGTAGTTATCTCTGACTTGCTGTGCTTGACAGCCACTATATGCAGCAAAGCTCGGCATTTTTGAATTACCACTTTTGTTAACACATTCTTGGTACTACAGTGAGGTTAGATTAAAACAATCAGCAGGGGTGGCACAGGATTAAGAGTTTGAGTGCAGTTTAGAGATACTTACTTGCCTCTTCTCTGTGGATTTCAGAGGGATTTGTTAGGGAAAGGAAAGAATTGTTTTTTTTTTTTCTGGTTCCAAGTTGGGAGGCTGTGGTGCAAAAAGGTTGAGTGACTCTTCCGAGGTCATGAAACATATCAACACCGGAGCAAGCAAGAAAGTTCCCAGCCCTCTCGGCTGGCAGCAGCTAACCAGTCTGCTGTGGGCCATGCTGCCTGGAGGGGTTTGTGATGATCTCCTCCTTGTAGTTGCTCATGCTGACTTTTGTTTCTCATGGTTTGTTTCTATTTTCTCACTGTTAGCAGCGGTGTCTTGCTGTTCTCTGTGTCTTTGTGGTTTAAGGTCAGGGCACTGTCGTGTGAAAATGTGGAAGCTGGCTCTCCGAATCTGGTCTCAGATTGGGGCAGCTTTTCCTCCAAAATCAAGATGCCAATTAAGAGACGGGTTTTTAACAGCCTTTTGCTACAAGTATGGGATGAAACAGCTGTTAACTGAAAAAGAGTCGCTTTTCCAGGACTGTTACTTTGACTCATCTTCATGTAGTTTAAAGAATAGCGTAGGCATTTTTATGGTACAGTATACCTTCTAAGTAGGTATAGCTTATTTGTTGACATCACAATACATTTCAGTAGTGTTTTGACATGCTATCTGACTGATGGGTTGTGGTGATGACGTATTTTGACTCTGTTAAGAATGAGAGTAATTGTCCTCACAGAAGGAGACTGATGTGCCTTGTTGCACAAACTTGTTTTTGGAGGTCAAGGAAACCTCTGTGGGCCCTTAGAAAATACTTCTGTGAAGCCTCTTTGTGATTAGCTCTTTCAGGAAGAACGCTCAATCTGTAAAGTGTATGTAGTAAGAATTTAACAACTCTTACTTATTTTTCTTGAAAACATTTAACTCAAATATTTGTTTTCTTTTTCCTGAAGAAGTTAAAAAAATGTTATGAAACATCTCTATTTTGTGTTTGTATATCTTTGGTTGGAATAAAGTTCTTAAAAAAAATATTAGGTACTTCTCCAGTGAACAAGCTCTCTAATTAGTCTTAAGCCATCTGGTCATTGCACTTTTGAAGTATTCCTTGAAATTCCTCTTTGAGCACTATTTTTGTGCTGTCTAAGTCCTATTTAATATGACATATGTGATGAGCCAACAACAAAGTTTCACTATAAGGGAAGTGGTGAATAGGACAGATAACACTAATTCTTCCTTAAAGACTCAGTTTACAGTATATGTTTTGTAAAATTATTTTATTGTAAAACCATTATTCTGGCCTCCATACCATTTACTTGGTAGATTTAGGTGTTAATTGGCACTTCTGTGATATACAAGGCTGTCTGGCCCTCCAAATGTGGCCCTCCATACAGAGATGCATTTCGTGGTTTGTAAGCTACTTACAGGTAGAATCTCTGTATAAGCTGCTCACTCTCCAAAGAAAGCGTGCAGTTGTCATCTGGGCAATAAGCAGACAGATTTTTCATCATGATGATTTACTGATAATTTAACAAAATGAGATCCAACAATCTAAAAGCAGGTTCAACATCTCAACATGGTTAAAAAAAAACCAACCCAAAACAAAACAAACCCAAAAAATCGCACACACATAAATGCCTGAAATAGTGGGTGAGTGAGGTTAGGAACTGTGTTCAATGACTTGATATGTAAAAAACATGAATGGGTTCATAAGAATATGATACTTTGTTAAGACACTTATGGAATAATAGACAATATGATTTAGTATAATATTTAGAAATAGGTAAATGTACCAGTTCTGAGAAAGTTTTATGGTGATTATTCTGGCATTCTTTTTTTTCACTCCCCAGTGAAGTCTGTTGGGTTTTTTTTTGAATCTGAGCAGTTCAAAATGTTGTAGTCTTCATGCCTTCAAAATTTAGTAGATATAGAAAATGTGGGGGGCATTTCTGGATAAAGCTAACTTAGCTCTATGGACTCCAAGGAGTCAATATGGGAATGGTAGGTTCTTATTTTCTTCCCTGGTGAAAATACTTAATAAATGCACATGTCAGCAGGAAATAGAGCCCTATAAATAGAAAGATCTTACATTGCATTAATTATTCTAATTAAGAGCTAGCATTAAAAGTCAAATTGGTAGTAGTTTGCTGTGTGAATACAGAATGTAGTATTTGTGATAGTGATTTCTGCTGTTTTATACTTCTACATTTTTTAAAAAAAAGGAAAGCATCTTTCTGTGGGAAATTTTCTTAGTTATGCAGGTGCACTATTTAAAAATCTTATTAAAAGTCTTTAAAACGGCAGATTGTTGTTGCTTTCCACCTATGGCAATTTACTTACCACCTACACTAATTACTAAACTGTAATATCAAAGCTCAAGCATATTTAATTATATTCTTTCCTTGGCCCTCTTTGATATTGATTGATAGATATTTTCAAGGCAGATTCTTCAAGATATTCAGAATATTGTTCTGAAAATAATAGCTAATAAAAAGTGAATTGGTTAAAAGGACACAATCTTGAAATCTAGCTTTTTTTTTTTTTTTCAAATAAACCCCCACTGAAAATAGTATTTAGAAAAAACAATACCATTCTAAGTCTTGTTGGCAACCTCCTAATTTCTTTTCTTTATAAAGCTACAGTTTTCTTTTATGTGTGCCTAGTTTGCACACCAGCAGGGAAACTAAACAGATAATATGTCAAGCTCCAAGTGTAAATAAGAACATGTTTTCTTCTTTAATTTCGAACATACAGTACATCTAATGATTGTTTGTACAAAAACAGCAGCAAAAAAACGCCCCCAAAATGTAAATTAATGATACTCCATAGCACTTCCATATTAGAAAGATACTGTTCTTTCTTAAATTTCTATTATGGATATAAAACAGTAATCTGATTGCACGCTGAGTACAAGATGGTGCATGTGTAATTGTGCACTATTTCAGTCCTCTAAAAATTGACTGAAATGGTGCACGGTTCTTGTTAGAAAAAGAATGAAAGGAACAAAAGGGCTCATGAACCTTGCTATTAACTACTTCTCAAAATTGCTGTCACATATTTGAAATAGATTACTAATTTCGCCAGTGTCTTTACAGGTGAGACTAGCAATTTTGCATCTCCTAGGGAATAACCATAAAATAAATGAACACTGAGATGCTTTATTTTCCCTAGGTGCACTTAACTCAATTAATGAAACCAGTATGACAGCAAGAAGGAAATCCATTAACTTTTAAATTAAGTTACCTCTTAGTCAACCTGAGGTTGGAGTAATACTATTGTCAGAGGGGTCTAATAATTTCTTGATATAAGCAGGACAAATGTAAGCTGTGTGAGGCGGCCTTTTTGTTAAATGCTTACATTTGTTAATTTGTTAATTTTGTTACATTTTGTTAAATGCTGACAATTACCACGTGATATGAAAGGAACTCTTGAAGAGACTGAATAATCTGAAAGGTGCTTCAGAAAGAGAATTTCATTAAGAAGCTATAGTTTTATGTTACTTCACACTGTAACATATCTCTTGCTGAGACACGCATGAGAAAACGAGAAGTTATGTATTAGTCATGTTGCATCATTACTAATATCCACATTTTTGGTAGAAAGATGAGAGATTACTAATGCATTCTCCTTTCTTCATTCTTGTCAGTGTTTTTTTTTTTTTGTTTTTTTTTTTTAATTTTTTATTTAAACTCTTGTTTTCCTCAGGAGGATTTCATTTTTGTAATGGTGGAGCAGCTATATTAGCTGTACTGTATTCAAAAGTGAGATCTTTGCAAGTGGATAATCGTACTTCAATATCTGGGTAGAATCTTGCAGACTGCATTTTTAGTACACATTTTAGATCCTGCTTGTTTGTCAGATCTTGTGCTTGCTGAATACCAATTTAATTTCATAGTTTAAGATCAAGACTGTAATTTTAATATTGATTTGTGCTTTTGTTCTGACTTCTTCCTTTGCATCCTATGTTGGGGATGTTGAACACTGCAGGCACTAGGGTCAAAGGGACATGCTTGGGGTCAACCCACGCCATTATTTAAAAGTGAAAAACCAATAGAAACACTGCAAAATGAGAGCTCTGCTCCTTTGCTTTTGCTGCAGGGTTAGGGGGAATCCTGCCTCTTTTCCCAAGCAGTAAATGTGCTTTTTTTTTGTCTCTGGTAGAAGGCTGTATTGCTTGGTTTGTGACCATAAATACTGATTTTTTTTCAAAGCTAAAATTTCAGTATCACCATAAACGTACCATGCCTTGTATTACCTATCATCCCACTAGTCAAAAGGAGACTGTGCTTAGTGACTTTTTGGGAGGCAGGTGCTTACCTGTAAGAAAGTGGGTCAGGATGGTCCAGTCTCAGGTGTACAAGGGAACACAGACAGCAGTAATCACACAGCCAGTGGATTTGTATTCTTTATTTGGGGGAAAGGAGAACAGTAGTAGGAGAGGGGTTAGAAATTGAGAGATGGAAAGAAACAGTTGGGAATATGAGTGAAAGAGGAAAATAAATGCTGTGATGACAAGGGAATAGACCTTTTATGAAATGTAATTCTAGTAGCACCTTTCCAGAGCTGGGAAAAAGACAGCTCAGTAGATTCTTTGAATTGACAGTACAAGTCATCATTACTGAAAATAACAACTAAAATTTCAAATGTAGGCATGTTTTGGTTATTCTTCATGGAAATTTTTAGTGAGTGAATGCATCATTAACCTATAGTACCTGGGGTGTTATGTTAAAGCTTGGTTGTTAGAAGCCTCAGAGGTTTGTAAGGTTTCCTTTTAAACAAACTCTTCTTTCTCATTGCCCCTGGTGATTTTATTTTTATTCTGTCTTGACGTGACATGAGGGAAGTGCATACAAGTGGCAAACCCTCCCTCCTATCAGATGTTTGTATTAGTTATGTTTAATAAGGGGAACCCCTTACATTCTTTCAAATCCAACGGCTCCTTCTGCTTACACTTAAAATATATAAGAAAGTCATTATAGTCATGGATAGTTACTAATGTGGAGGAAAAAGAGGGCTGTATTTTTTGTGGTTCATGTACTTATTTATTTGTCATTATTTACCTTTTAAACTTTGTAGGGTTACAAATGGCTCTCCATAAGACAGACAAGAAAACACTCCATCTTCCCTTAGTTCTTGAAGTTTTGGGTATGTGGTTAAGATCTGTATTTGGTTGAGTGAGCTAGTTTGATAATAAGTGGCTCAGCACTTTACTATCTTTCCGGTGTTCTCAGGAAAATGAGAACTGAATGCACTGAGGGATAAATTCTTTGGCTGTGTGAAACAAAATGCCTTTTAGTAATGGAAAAGGAGGATCTTTTATATCTCAATTGCATGAAAAGTATTTGGAAAGCAGAAAATGGCAGTTTCCCTGTGTAATTAGTGGTAAAATTTGGCATGGCTACTAACGTATGTAAGTGCATGCTTTAACACTTTGCAGAACTAAAGGAAGTCAAACATCTTGCAGGACTGAGCCAGAAGAAAGATCATCCAGATAAAAAACACCAGACCTGGTTCTTGTTTTCCACATACTATGTGTTTCACAGCAAGTTCTCATTTATGTCTGAGAAGAGGTTATTTGTAGTGTCACCAGAAGTATTTTCTATCTATAGTAAGTACCACTTCTTATTTATTAAATATTGAAGATCTAATTTATTATTAATCTTTAAAATAAATTAGATGGAAATATTACAGTTCTGGTTTTGGTTCATCAGTATTACTCAGATTCTCAGTGTCACAGCGTAAAAAAATTGCAACAAACCTCTTTCCTCTTTGGTGGATGAGTGGTGGCCACAAGCAGTGTAATGGAGTTTAGCTCTTTTTGCCCTCAGAAAAAGAGTTGTCTTTTTAAAGGGCTTCATTTAGAACCGTAAGGGATAATACACTTTTTTTTTTTTTTAATGCCATGTGTGAGTACAACAGGAAACTGGTGAAACTAGCTACTCAGAGTTTTAAAAAGTAAGGAAGAACACTTAGGTGAGTAACAAGGAGTGAGTTCAGCACTGGCTTACAACTTGAAGCAAATGGTTAGATATCCCTTCTGAAAAGAGGTAATCTCTGAATATTGGCATGACATGTAATATGAAAGCAGCCTCTCCACATCTTCTTACTGGGGGCATCTTAAACTGTCCTTCAAACCAGCTGGTGTTGGCTGACACCAGAGACAGAAGAATACTGTGTTGGGCCTTGCCTCCGCTCTAATTGTTTTGCTGGTGTTACCTATTTGCCTATGGTATAGAGGATGGCTGTTGTTTATAAAGTAGTGTAATCTTCTCATCAAGGCTGTTGAAAGGAAAGGAAGTCATGTGTCAGAACCAAATGGGTCTGGAAAGCCGTGACTGCTACTACTTTTCCAGTTTTTGTTCATGCTGAGGAATGGTCAGATTCTCGTTTCCTGTGGTTTTCTATGGCTGTGTCTGTAGTACCTGGGAAGACAATACAAGGGAGTGGAAGGAGCCGGTGGCATCCTGGGCTGAGTGGTGCAGCTGGCCCCATCTACGCTGTGTTGCACACAGCCCAGACCTCCCCCTTTGGGGGCCCTTTGAAGTCTGCTTGATGCTGACAGGCAATCTTTTGTCTCTATGGTTGGTTTGTTTATTCAATATGCCAGAATAAAAGAAAGCCAAGTCTCTGACTATCCTAATTCTGATTGCCATAGCATGACTGCAAGGGGTGAGCGATATGTATCGGGGTACTTTGAAGGCGCATGCATTGCTGGGTAATGTTGAAGGCTGGCTTGAATGACTGAAAGCAAGCTGCTTATATTGGGGACCATGCAGCAAATGATCCTGGCAACTGTGCCTGGATCTCTCTTCAGAAGCAATCAGGACACTTTAGAAGGGGTCGTGGGAGAAAGGTAGCCTACGTTCATAGTGGCGATCAGGAGAAAAAGGCCCTGGGCAAGTGAAGGAGAGATGCAAACTGACAGTATCGTTAAACTTGCAAAAACCTTTTCTCATATTGCTGTTTCCTCTGTGAAAGAAGGGAAAAAAGCCACAAGACCTTGTAGTGGAACCTTTTGAAGAGCTGTGTGAATGTCCTGACTTGCCCTCAGCTTTTTAGGTTTAATTTGCATCGGCTCCTTTGAGTAGGGGAGGAGGGAGTGGGCTTAAAGTTGTTTTTAAATAGTATTTTCCTGATGGAATAAAGCCCTTAAGTTCCAAAGATAAAATATTTTGCCTCTATTTTGAAGTGATGTCAGATTCTTCAGCCATATTCTTCCCCCTATTCTTTTTTTTTTTCTCTCTAAAAGTCCCTCAGCAGGACCTAGATGTTAAAAAAAAAAACATGCCCATATACCTTTTTGTGTATAACATTTAAGTTGGCTGAACAGTTCTCTTTTCAGCATGTACATTCTTCACCTGGAACATAGGAAGCTTCAAAGCCATGGGATCATACTTGGAAACAAAAGCTTTTGATGTAGTTCAAAGGTACCACATTTATTCTGGATTATTTTGAGTGGTCTTTTGTTCTTCTGGCTTGATAAACTATAGTGCCTTTAAAATCACCTCAACAAACTGTCCTCCAAAAATAAGGGATATTCTCTGCTCTCCCAATACTCCAAATAGGTATGACTGAGATTTACTATTAAGAAAATGCTCTTGCCCTTGTGCTTCCCTCAGCTGTTCCTCCAGTGTCCCTGGGCTATTCCCACAAACGCCAATTCTCTTCCTCAGGCACTGATTTGGTAATAATATTTCTTTTTCTTGTGAAAGCAATAGTGAGTTACCAAAGCCTTTCCTTGATTTGGGAATACGTGAAATTGTGGACCCAGTTTCAGTTCCAAAGAAGACAGTAGGTGTTTTGGTGTGCTTTGGCACCAACTTCAAGAGGAGCCAAATTGGACCCAATTTTTCTGTGAGCAGGCTCGATTAGTAAATGATGATGCTGAAAATAAAATGTGTTAGATCTTGTATGAAGATGTTAGATGTTGTTCGCATAAAAGAAACATATGAACTTTCTACCTTTTAAATAAAAGTTAAACGTTTTCTTAGTCATCCTTGGCCTTTCATCAGCATTCAGATCTTGAGACTGACTGTTTAGAGCATGAAAGCTGTTTGTTGCTTTCATGATGGAATCTTTATTCCATTATCTTAGATCTGTTTTTTCCTCTTTCCCCACTTCCCTGAAAAAATTCTGCTATAGAAGCAGAACTGTCTCCCGAAATCTTTATTTAAAGACAAACTGCAATGCAAATTATTTTTTTTTTTTATGTCTGCTGCTTTGTGAACAGATGAACAAAAGTTAGGATGGACGGTCAAAAAAATAATAGGTTTGTTTTTGATATTGTGTGTGTATCTGTACAGAAATTGGAAATGTCTTGGTGAAATTAAGATGTTTGGGGGGAGGAATCTATAGAATGCCAAAAGGAAAGAAGTTCCTCAGTACTTCCTTTCTTTTATTGTAAATATTTCTTTGCATTGATTTGTGCTGTTTGTGTTTTTGTAAGAGCCCAACATTTTAATGTAGCATACAGAAACTGCAGAAGAAGGCAGAAGTCCTGCAGCAAAGCATGGTTCTGACTTGGCGTACTTAGTTGAGAGGAAGGTTTGACTGGGAGGGAATTAAACCACCTGCATTGAGTTCACTGAAAAGGAGTCAAACCTAGCTTTTTCTTATAGACGTATTTTTTTTCCCCGTTATGTGGCCTGTATCTGAGCCCATGACATTTTCTATTTTCTTTTTTTTTAATATATATTTTTTAAACTTTTTTTTTTTTTCCCCATGAGTATTCTATAGATCAGAGTTAAAGCTTTACAGTAGGGCAGCATACAGAAATACTTCTGTTGCTATGTGTGACATACCTGTAGTGTACTTTTAGAACCCTCCCTCCAAGAATATTAATCCAGAACTTTTCACAAGCAAATTATGCACTTAAAGAAACTCCAAAATCAAAAGTGTGATGTTTTCTTCAGTATTATTTAATCCTACCATGTGTCTTTTCTTGATGATGATTCAAAGCAGCTAGATTCTTACCTGCCTACTCAACTGAAGTTTAAGCATGCACTTGAAAAGTCGCAAAACTACAAGCCAGTTTTCATTACTGTGTTCACTTGTCTTTTGAATTTATATAAAATGTATATGCTATGCCCATCTCCATGCTCAACTTGAGATCATTATACTCTGTGTGTGTTTGTATCCAATCCACCGGTGGACTGATGTAATTGTATTGAAATTGGTGGAGTTTCTTCTGCCTTTGCCTAGAGTGAATTAAGGTTCTTCATCTTAATGTGCAATGTTTTTGTACATAAGTCTCACCACATGGAGCAGATGGACTCAGTATTATTAGCTGTTAGAAGGACATCTAACAGGCTGCTGCTTGTTATCTAGTTTCTCAAGCTTGCTCTGATTCATATTTGTTTTCTTGCATACAGAAGGAATACAGGATAAGAAAAATCACTTCAACTGTAGAAAAGTAGTGTAATTGAATTTTGAACATTGATTTCTGAGTGCACAAAAAAGGAAGTGAAAGAATGTACTCAAGCAGTAAATTACAGGAGCTAGCAGAGTCTACAGCACCTTTAAGAAGCAGGTGTTTGCTATGAAGTTCACCGTGCATACAAATGTGCTTGTATTTTGAAGTCAGTTAGGAACAGTTACAGAGGAACAGGAAACCTGACCAGCCTGATACAGGCTTTTTCTATTCAGTACAGGCTTGCACAAAGGGAAAAAAAAAATCATAATGCAGGGAAAAGCGTGATTCTTCTTAGCTCTTTTAAGTCTGAAGCAGGAGTGGGGAACCAGAAGAATGATTTAAAGGAAATTGCAGTAGTGAATTGTTTTATGTATACACAAAGAAAGCCTTGGGCTCTGTCAGGAGCGCTAGCCATTTCCAAACTGTAAGAGAGACTGAATATTTAATTAAACAATGCCTTTGAGACTGTTAGTTTATGCTCCAGCATTCATGATACATGTTAGGTTTAGGTTATTTCTCAAGTGTACAGCTGTTTCCTCCTGTACAATGCTGGGGCTGGAGTTTCTGTAGAATGATAGATTGTTTTAGTCGTAGTAGCACTTGAGCACACTGATAAAACATCAAAGTACTCCACAAACAGCCAACGCAAAGGCGGGCCCTGCCTCACAGAGTTCTCCGTCTGGGGCTGCAGCAATACACCCCTGAGCGAACTGGCAAGGGTGGGAGGATGGATGAGAAAAGAGGCCGTGTTGTCAGTTCAGGGAATATTGTCTGTAGGCAGCAGAACAGCTGATTAATCTGGTGTTGTTGCTCTAGTAGTGTAAATGTGCAGAATTCTGCTGTGAATAAATCGCACCAGGCGTCTGCCCCAAACTTTAAGTGCCTATTATGGGTAGTTCTGGACCAATGTGTATCCAGCTCTTGCGTGGCTGTCACGATTTTGGTTAAGGGTGTTTTGTTTTCATTGCAAAAGAATTATAAACATGGAAACAGTTTAGACTGATACAAATATTTTCGTACTTGCCTAGCTTAGCCTTTCCTTAAGTGACAAAGATCATAGGTTAGCATTAGCAGCGGGACTGCCCCTGCCTGGGGCAGGCTGAGAGGGAGGAGCACTGTGGTTCCAGGAGCAATGAGCATGACGGTTTGTAGGCAAGCGTGAAGGTTTTAAGCATCTTTGACACAAAGCTGCAAAGGTGGCTCATCTGCCAAAGGCCTAGTAGGTAATTCCACATTAAGTACTGAGCTTATCAAGACACAGAACCCACAATCTATCTAACTCGTTTGATCAACCCGTCAGCCCTCACAGTCCATCAAATGCCCAAACCTCAAGATTTTATCTGGATGCAAAAATTGTCTTTCTGACTAACTGCATGTGCTTTCGTGGTGAAAAAAAAATAGAATTCTGCTGTAGTCTGTTTGGCTACATGTTATGATACTGCTGATGGTATATAGGCTACTCACTTGTGAGAGAAGGAGTATAGAAACATAGAATCATTAGGGTTATAAAGGACCTTTAATGGGCATCTAGTCCAACCTCCCTGCAAGAAGCAGGGACATCCCTGACTAGATCAGGTTGCTCAGAGCCTCATCCAACCTGGCCTTGAATGTTTCCAGGGATGGGACTTCCACCACCTCTCTGGGCAACCTGTTCCAGTGTTCTACAACTCGCATTGTAAAAAATTTTCTCCTAATATCCAATCTAAATCTACCTCCCTCTATTTTAAAACCATTACCCCTTGTCCTATCACAACAGGCCCTACTAAACAGCCTCTCCCCATCTTTCTTATTGGCCCCCTTGAGGTACTGGAAGACCGCTATCAGGTCTCCCTGGAGCCTCCTCTTTGGAGAAGGTTAAAGCACTTTGAAACACACATAGATACATCTCCGTGCTAAGGATTAGAGGAGAAAAAATACTTTGGTGAAATAATAGACAGGTCGTGAAATAACAGGTTTGAACCCTGGTGGAACAGATTATTTTTGTGGGTTTTTTTTTTTTCCTTAATCTGCTTCATTTAGATAGAAGGCTAGATCTGCTTAAAAGAACTTTTTATTTTGAACAAAGGTTTGTTCTGGTTTTGGGTTGTTGCTTCAACTGGGAATTATATCCTCCAGTGACACTGGGAATCTTTATCTAGCTTGATTAAGCCAAAATAAGTTAAGTCAGTGGTTAGGGTTTAGTCAGCTTACATATGTTTTGCTACAGGAGAAAAAATAGTACTATCCTTTGTTGGATTGTCTCAGATGTCATTTAAGCAATAATGTATCAAAGCAAAAAAAATCTCAAATCAAAACAGAAAAAAATGTGCATATGGAAAGGAAGAAATTGCAAGGATAAGATCTTGGTGAGGAAGATCCTGTCAATATCAATGGGGATTGTGTTGTATCATGTAATCATAGGCAGGACTGGAATTGTGCACAAGGGACATAGGCATGATACTTGTTTTCAAAAGTATTCAGATGCTTGCCTCAGAGTCTTTCAAAGGTCTTTTGTAAAGATTGTGCTTGGCACTCAGGTAATTTTGAAAAACTGTCTGAAGGCCTGAATTACCAGTTACAGAGTAAATACCAGTACAGCAGTATCACTTGCATCGAGGTGGCTTTACGATGCCTTGTGTATGAGAGAGACCCATGAGCTGAAACTGGGCAGCAGTATTGTGAGTTGGCATTTTCTTACTCAATGCTAGAAGCAGAAGATAGAGGATTTTGTGCTGTTGAGTCTGTATTTTTAATTAAAAAAAAAAAAAGCCCAGATAATTAAATGTGGATTTAACAGTTTTAAGGAACAGCTGCTGCTGACACAAAGAAATGTTTGCCTCTAAGCAATACTGTAATTCTTCACAGAGGAACATATTAAAACTGTATGTCAAAAGGAAGGTTTGACTGTTACAGAGTCATTTATGTGGTGACATGGAGCTGAAAGTTCTGTGATTTGGCTAGGTGTGTTATCCTATCTAAAATTAAGTTCTCCGGTGAGATTACTTTTACTTGCATGCACTATTTGTGGGCTCCGCTGATTCTTATAAGTTTCTATCGAAATGTATGGGCATATGATCAAGCTGGTAAGTGTCAGCTGTGGTAGCCATCTGCAGGTATGAATAGCAAGTATTTACAAATTCAGTTTAGTTTAGATTGCAATGCAGGGATTTACTTGTGTTCCCTTTCACTTGCTGTTGGCGAAGAGCCTGCACAGGTTGTAGTAGTTGTAGTTCAGCTTACACAGGAATCTTCAAGGGTCTTCTGTTTCTCTGGAAGTCTTTGAATCTGTAGTGCTACAGTCGGATTCTCATACTGGATTTCACTTTTTTTTTTTTTTTGATGCAAAGTCTTGGAATGCCTCTCTTGCTCTCATTTAAAATAATTTAAACTTTCTGTTGTCATGGTTGCAGAGAGGAACTCAAAAGCATGAACCCTGCTGTCTCCTAAAACCAGTAAGCCTGCATATTTTTGTGAGGAAGCTCAGAATTAAAGCAAGCGTTATGATTGGTGGTTTTTTTCTAGAAGGTAAACTAATAATTTCTCAATGGCTAGGATTGCTTCTGTAGAGCAACACAAATAGAAGGGAATTAGATGAATAGGATATGTAGTCCATTTATAGAGAATTACATTACATAAGGGCATGGTCACAAATATGTGGTTCATTCTCTACTGTTTTTTTTGGTCTG
The DNA here is from genome assembly GCF_036417535.1 of Chlamydotis macqueenii. Taxonomy (NCBI): domain Eukaryota; kingdom Metazoa; phylum Chordata; class Aves; order Otidiformes; family Otididae; genus Chlamydotis; species Chlamydotis macqueenii. The sequence goes on along the minus strand of NC_141593.1, from coordinate 60,364,595 downwards.
ATCTGTTTTTGAAAACCTCAACTAAAGGAGCCCCCCAGGAGCTCAGCTGCAGTCTTTTGTTACTCTTCTGGTTAGAAAGCTTTCTCTGACATTTTGTCAGGATCATTTTTGTTTTCAGTTTAGCTGCTTTAGTTTTTTCCTAACTTCAGTGGCTCTTTGTACAGACTACATTTGAGCTTTAACCTTTTTTAACATGCTTTTTTATATTATGTTGGGAGACTCAATGCTAGGAAATGATGAACAGCTTTGACTTTGGGTAGGGACCAGGCACTCAAGCTTGGCACCAAGATGAGGGAGGATGTGTGTATTTGCGGCACTAGGCTGTATGCAGATGTCTTCCACTACTGTCTCATATTCATGTACTTAGGGAAAATATCAGGACTGGTTTGCTTTACCGTAGCTGTTTCTCTTCTGCCCAATATTTTTGTGTACCCCTATGAAACCTCATGTTTGTTTCTGCAGTGTGTCCTCACTAAAATCCTGCTTTGCAATTCCCTTTTGTTTTTCTTGAGTAGTTCTTGTATTATGTCCTTCCTGCATGATGAGCAGAAAGGACTACATTAATCTAAATCACCTTCTTAGTCTACCCCCACCTTCCTTGGTTTGTGTTTTCCTATTCTGGTAAGTGAGAGGGAGAGGGAGGCCTCCCAGCAAGTAGAGGACAGTGCAAGTATACCTTGCACTGTCAACGATACAAAAGCAAAAAACATTGAGCAGCAATTTCGTCCATGTGTATAAGGTTGTGCACAGATTGCCTTTCTCACTGTGTGCAGCAAATCAATTAATGTTTTTAACACGTTTTTAAATAGTATATACTTTTATGCCCCTGGATGGATAGTTATTTGAAAGGTTGAGCAGCAGTGGTCCTTAGGCTGCTGCCTGTAAGGATTATTGTTCTGCTCTATATTTCTGAGAGTCTCCATGCAGACAGGGCTTAACCCTGTGACTCTGCAAAAGCTTTGGCAGCTTCTCCCTCCCCTGCTCCAAACCACAACACGCTTTCCAAATGCATATCATTATCTCCGTGCTTCGTGTTGGCTGTCCCCGGAGCTATTTGCTTGGCAGCACATTGCCCATTCCAACGCAGCTTTGAACTCAGCCAGGCTGGGATCCAGTGGAAATCCAGAAGATCCGATATGAAACAGTCTTGTGAAGAAGATGATGAGGAGACTGAAAACTGGTAAGATTGGTCTGCTGGCCAATGCTTTGAGATGGTATGCAAGCGAGCAGTGTGCAGGTCTTGCTGCTACCAGTCTGACCCCTTTGGGAGGGTCTGCACCTCAAGTCTTTGCACTGAAGAAAGGGGGAAATTCTATTTTTTTTTTTTCTTTTCCTTTTCTGTTCTGTTTCATTATTTTGACTTTAAGTTTTGGGAGTTAGGGATGAGTGTTTTTTTTACAATCCCTGCCACAGGGAACTACAGTATTTTGGCAGTCTCTTAGTCTCTCCTCTCTAAAAATGGTGATGACAGTAATAGAGCAGAAGGGGCAAGTGATGTGAGGGGAAGAAGTGCTGTGGTGTGAAACAGCTACTTTCCATTTTAATTAAAATCAATCTCACCAGAGGTAAGTCCTTCTACCAGATATAAGTTCTTGTACAGTTCTTTGTTAGAAGATCTAAGAGGACCTTGAAGACTGGAAATGTGTTCAGGCAAAAATCTAGAGCTTTATTTAACTTCAAGGAACAGAGGTTGACTTAAAACAAACCCACAAAACAGAAGCTGAGCAAAAAAGTATGCAAACAAACCTCACCGCCAGCTCTGCCAACTTCCTGACCCCTCTCCCCTTAAAAAAAATGCCTTCAGCCACAGACACTTATTTCTCTCTTAAGAGAAACTTCATTCTTAAGTTTGTTGGCTTAATTTTATGCATCTGATTTTTGATGTCCCCCTGCCACTGTTGCATCCAGTGTCCCTTCCCATTTTTAAAAGTTTGCATGAATTCACTTCCCAAAGGTAAATCTCATGATTTCAGAAAGATTTTAGAAAACTCAGGATTTCTTGGAAGTGACCTCATGTCTTCCACAGGCAAAGCTACTTGCAGTTTGGGCTCAGGCTTTGATGGACCTGAATGTGTAATGGCTTCTTATTAGGCAGTTCTCACCTTTCATATTTGAAAAGTTCTCCAGTGTCTTTGTGGTCATGTTGTTCTGACAGTGTAACATTAGGCTGACTCTTTAAATAGCATTAACCACCTTTCTTGCCAACTTCTGTGCAGGCAGCAAAATTACAGAAGCAGAAAAAGGGTGTTGAACCAATATTTTCCAGTGTTTTTCCAGTGTGGGTTCAGTTTTAGTGATGTTCTGTAGAACTTAAGAATAACAGTTCATGTCTGTCTCCAGTTTGGCTCTTGGCTTGCTGAGATGCTTGTCTTCAGGGACAGCTTGTTTTGAGTTGCCTGCCTGATGAATCTCCTGGGGATGAGGAGTACCTACCAGCACCAGCACTGCAGTTGAATTTTTGTCATCTGGCTCCAAAAATCCTGAGTGCAGTAGAAGTACAAATGACACTGCAGAAGTAATATTCCCTTCCATTCATGCTTCTTCCCACCTAGACTTGCTACTATTTGTATTGGTGGCTACAGAGATGGGAAGGGCAGGAGGTACACTATGAAGATCTCTGTAAAACTATTAATATTCGACCAAATTAAGACAAAAAATGTTTTTGATTAAGAGAGAATGGGCTCCTTGAACTCTGTCTTAAGGACAGCTGCGTATTTGTCCTCTCCTGACTTGGCCCAGCACTGTCTAAGGTAGCCCGAGGACTACTTTAATTTACTCCAGTTGGCTGTGATCCCCAAGGAGCTGTATGCCACCTGGTTATGGTTGGAACAGGGCTTATCCCAGCTGCTCCCTCTCCCCTCCCAGAGAAGCCGCTGTGGGCAGGAGCATGTGGGAGCTGGATCTCCTGGATCACAGCCTGCCAGGTTGCCCTGCAGCGGGGAGCATCCACCGGGGAATTTGCCAAGAGTTTCCACTTCAAGCTGTTTGAGGTGCAAAGAAGGACTGAACGCCCGCTGACCTTCAGATACTCCCATATCCCTACGAATAAAAATGTGAATGATACTATCCAAAGCCCTGTAATTTTAAAGATAGGCATTACGACCTCTGCACTGAAGTCAACGTGTTCTCTCAGGTACCTTCTCTGCTTAAAACACTTCTTTAAACAACACTGTAGTTTGTAAGTCACAGGTGCTGGTATTTTATCTCTGAAGACTGTGCAAAAATGTTACTCGCGCAAGCAAACCGGGAATATTCCAAAGATAAATTAGTTGTGTTTGTTAATTTACAAAAGAGGAGTTTATTGTTCATCTTGCTGAGAAGAGTTTTTTATCATGCTGTTTCAGTTAACTGAATGGTATGAATAGTAAAAGCAATAAATAATTACATAATACAGTGTTACACAACAAAGTCAGGTCATACTTCATGCAACCTGTAAACTTTAGGGTTTTTTCCCCCCACTTCTCTGGATCAGAAATACTTTAATAAATACTGTTAAATCTGCCCTATAAGGCCATCTTTTGGGAGTCATTATTTAAAATGTTTGTGCTGATGTGTAGGAATTGATTTATTGTGTATGTTTTCTCTAGAGCTATTGTTTCTTTAGTTTTACAATCCCTACTACAGGGAGCTACAGATTTTGGCAGTCTCTTTGTGTCTCCTCTCTAAATAAAAAAAAAAAAGGCATCTCCAGTGATGCTCTGCTATCACCACTCTTGTTTCTAGTGCTATGTGTCTGCTTTATGTATTTATTACACTTCATGGTCTGTATCTAGGCCCAGTATGGACTTCTGCCTTTATTGATGGTAGAGTTAATGCAACCACGTTTATTATACATTATGAATTGGGATGTCATTACAAGAGTTATGAAAATAAAATGTTGCTCCAATGCATTGTACTAGTTCTAAGAAAAGTGTTAATACATGGGGAGTTGTTCTCCACAGGCTTCTCAACAGGCTCATCATTCTAGAGGTAAATCTTAAAATTTATAATACCATTTTGCTGGAATGTTATTACAAAAGCAGAACAAAGTGTGGTTTCTTCTTTTTTCCAACTTGGCCTTTTCCTTTTACTTCAACTTCATGTTGCAGTAGCCTGTTGTCAACAAGAAAATGTTGCACTTCACAGTTCAGCAGATTAATTAGCACTGAAAAAAATTAATTATCTGTCTGGTTTACAGAACCTGGGCTGCTTTAAGGTGAACTAAAGTATTTTAAGCTAACTGGAAATCGGAAACTTTGAATAAATATTGATTATGAAAATTAATTTTCTGATTTTTGAGCATCTGGATGTGTTCTGTGCAAATTACCTGCAGAGTTTTGTAATTGGTTTGGTTTTACTGAGTAGTTATTTAAAATATTACCTTGAAATTGAATAAAAAATTACACAATATAAAAATACCTTTCAAAATATTTTCCTGCCTTTTGTGTGATAGGGGATGTGGCGAAAACACGGGGAAAATAATATTCTCAAAAAGTTTGTCATCAAACAAACCCATTATCTAACAGTTTTGACTGTATTTTTATTTCATACTGTAGTGTCCATTTGTTCACCAAGTTATTTTTCATTCTTTCCCCAGAACTTTACTTTTCATCAATAAATTTGCTATGGATTAATATATGATGTCAAAATGGAGAAATTATGCTGATGCATTTTTGAAAAAGTAAAACAATTGTTTTAATTGGTACTACGTTAAAGCTCCATGCTTGATAGTGCAGTATTTGGGGGAAAAGTATAAAATACACATTTTCTGAGTTTATGAAAGGACTGAGCTTTCATAGAAAATAGACTCAAACATTTTACAGTCATGCATAAAATTGCTGAATTGTGTGTCCCTCTTTCTTTAATATGGCGTCCTTTGATCTGGCAAGTTTCGTAGTTTGCTTGGTGGGCAGCTGACAGTGGAATTACAATAAAGTGTTGGTGGTCTGTAACTAAGCTTAGGCTTCATGGTGGCAGTTCAGTTGTGTTAGAACATTTTTTCCTCGTTTTACGTTTTGAGGAATTCTTGTCCTGCAAGTCCAGCACCAGGTGTTGATAGTGTTACTCCCAAGTCAGATGTGTTAGGAGTAGCAATTCTTGGTAGATAAACAAGCAGAGCACCTGTATGTGTGTGTATATAACTTATATATACTGTATATTAAAAAGTATATAATAGATATATAAAAGTAGAAATACATTATGTAGTTACATATCGCTATCTATCTAAAAAAGTAATTGAAAGGCCAGAGCTCTTTTCCAGGAGGTTAGTGGCTGAAGAACTGCTGAATTGCTGTCGCTCACGTGCCATTCCTTAAAGGCTGGAACAGGTTTTTGAACCCCTTGAAAAGGAACAGAGTATTTTCTTAGTATTTTCATGTGAGTTAGTGGACAACAGGATGAAAGTTACAGATGTGTTGTCCATGTAACGTCCAATACTAGTCATCTTTGCTGACTAAGATGTTGTAAATTTGAAGAATTGGAATTGTATCTTTTTATATGCAGCTTCGTTAATGTGACACTCAGTGTTGCAACAATCAAGTGAGTTACCAAAGAAACCCCTGCTTTCCACAGCTTCTGGCTTTATTCCCCACTTCTCTATGGTGTGCGTGAGAACATGTTTGTGAATAGCTCTTTGCATTTTTTTTTTTCCTTGTATGTTTAGTGATCTAGGATAGATGCACAATTGTTTTGTCAATGGAAATTTTTCCACTGATTTCAAAAGGCTGTGGGTCAGACTGCTGTCACTTTCTCCTTTGTTGAAGAAGACCTTTGATAACCTTGACAGAGGCCTGGAAAAAATGGGGAGGGATGTGTGATTTTCTCAAAAGAAATTTTTAAAACTCCATTATGTAAATGTTATTCTAACAGGACTTGAATTGGTGGAAAAGGCTTAAAAACATCACTATTCACTGGGATCTTTTAATTTTAGATGCAATTGTGCAGATGAGCATACCATAAAGATTGCTGCATGTGTTAATCCCCTTTGTCAAGAGACTAATTTAACATGTAAAAACAGTATTTACATAAAAAGCATGATTTAATATAATATTATGTGACTGCATGAAATCACATTTTTAGGCATTTAATTCATAAAAGTATTGTATTGTTTCACATTTTCCAGTATCTTTTCCAGAAAACATAAGGCCAGGATTTTCAGGTATGGTTTTGAAGTGTTAGTGGCATATTTGGTATCTTACATAGCTTTGTAGATTTCCATTGACTGGCACTAAACTTGTAAGCTATGGAGTTTGTAAATGTTCCAGAACAGATCTTTCATATTGTTTATGTTATTTCTGTATGTTCTAGCTAGGATCTTTTTGTCTGTTTCTTCTCCAGTGTTTTTTCTTTGCAGCCTTTCTTTCCAGTTCAGCTACTGACTGTTTAAAAATATCATTAATCAGTCTCTTCTAGATACTAGAGATGATTCTAGCTGTACAGTGTTAACATTGACATGCATTCCTAGGTATTTCTGTCTAAGACATGGAAAAATAAGGTAGCGGGGGAACCAGATCAGTGGAGACAGAATTGCTTGCGCCTGTGATAAAACCTTCATCATAGCAGGGACCATGAAATCTCCCTGGAAGCAAGGCTTATTTGTTTTTGGTTTTCTGAATGATGTTTACAACGTGCTGCCTGAGTAGGCCAGGTGTATTTTTGTGCATTGTTTGTGTGCAGCAGTGTGTTCTGGGTAGAAGCGAGGCCAGATTGGGAAGCTTTTGGATATGATCCAAATATTCCCAAAGTTTCTGTTAGTATAATGTTAAGAAGTGGGTTTGTAGCTGTTGCCTGGCTTTTAAATGGTTTGAGGGCTTGTGAAGAAAATAGCAGTATTACAGTTCCTGGTTTATGACAGGTTTTGTGGAGCATCACTGTGGAAGTAATTTGTCTTGACATGACTGCAGGGTGCCAGTCTTGGCTTGATAAAGTTAGGTATGCTTCTGATGGTGTCATGAATGAACACGGTCTTGGCCAGTGTTAAAAGTGAGTAAACAACAAATCTGAACAGCACATCTGGGTCTGTTTCAGAGAATTTTGTTACCAACACGTTAGTAACTTTCTGGCAGAGCAATTAAAATTTTTCCTTCATCGCTACTTGGCCAAACAGGGACTGCCAAAAAGCCTCTGTTACTAGATCACTTCTCACAAATTACTCTGTCCTGTATTCTGTTTGTGAAATACTAAACCAGCTTATCCTTTCACCTGCGTAATAGCAGCAAGCCATGGAGAAGGTAGGGCCTGGAGAAGGCATGGGATTTTTGCCTCATAGATGGTGAACAGTAGGACGGGAATATAAAGACAATCCAGGTTGCGTGCTGTATACTTCACCTAAGTGGGAGTGTTCTGTAATGAGACTTACACGCAGTACCCAAGGGGAAGTAAAAATTTTGCTTTTCTTACCAGTTGTGGATAAACTGCACAATAAATTGATGCCTGACAGGCTCTTTCCTGTCCTTGTGCACTTTGGTTGCTGCTTGTATTCAGTTTCATCCCCAGTCTCTTATTATGTTTTTTTTCTTTTATTCTGTTTTTATTAGGTGTTTGTGAGTGTATGGGTTTTTTCTTCCTGTCACCTTGGTTGCTTGCAATGCTGTTGTTACGTGTGGTCTTTCTTACCGTGTTGTCTGTGATGGGATGATGGTTCTGCAGAGCCAGCAGCTTCACAGCTGGGGTCTGACAGCGGTGTGAGGGTATGAGGATGGGGCAGAGGGGATGTGCAGAGCTCGTCTGTCAGGCAGGAGAAAGCAGAGCTGAACCAAGATGCTTGTTATTTCACACACAGCACAGTGTTTGTAGTGGGAAAGGAGAAGGAGCCGTGCTCTCTCTGCCTCTTTCTCTGGCAGAGTTTTGCTCTGCCTCCATTTAATGCACCTGTGGCTTTCTCCTTCCTGGTTGCAGCTCCAGGAACACCCATTCTTCCAGCTGCTACCTATGTTATTTCAGGTTTGTAGCAGGGATAAAAAAAGACTTATTTCAAGAAAACAGATTGTGGGGTTGAAATCTTTATTTTGTTGCCCAGCGGTGTTGAAAGTAGACCTCAGCTGCTATGCGTTATGTTGCTTATCAGTACATGAAGCCTTATAATGGACTTAGCAGTACATGAAGATCTTTAGGTCTCAGGCACGTGACTTTCAAGCAGGGTGCAAATTTTTTAAGGTCATTTTCTCATTCACTCAACCAGAGAGGTCCCACAAAAGGGAAGTCTTCATTTTAGCCTTTTCAAAATGCATCTGTGCCTGTTATTAAACTTCACATAAAAAGAGTCATCACTGTAACGGGGTTGGTTGAAAACAGCTTCTACTGGGTGCAGTGCTACCGTTCCTACGGCTTCCCAGCTGAGTGTGGCTTACCTGCCAGGTAAGCCTGGCTTCTGAGTTGTGTAGCCATGCCTGTATCTGCAGGGCGAGCGAGGGAGGGTTGGCTTGTTGCATAGCAGTGGTCAGAATTGTTTGGAAGGAGCTTAGGGCTGATGGCAATTAACAAAGCCACTCCTTTTAATAAATCCAATTAGCATTTGTACAATTAGTTTCCCTCACTTTTTTTAAAAACAAAATCTATTATCCTCCTGGTTGTTTACTACTTTTTGAGAAGGTGAACTGAGGGGCAGTTTTTAAGTATCCATTATCTATTTTTGGTGTAGATCGAATCAGTCATGACAAGTTAAGTTGCATACGTATCCTGCATATGTAAGTCAAAGTGTGACACTTAAAAAGCTCAGAGTACCTTGTCTGACTTACAAAGATAACTGTGAACATGGAATTTGTGGGGTCCTGTATTACATAGATAATCTATGTGAGTGAAATACAGATACAAGAGATACAATGGTAAAGTCTGAAAAGATCTGCTTAGAGATTGCTTCTGTTTATTTCATCTAAAGAATTTACCAATTCGTTACGTTCTTTAAAAAGCAGCATCCATAAGAAGAAAATACAGTGTGTTTTTAATGGCAGATTGTGTCAAATTGAAGTGAAAAACCCCCATCACTGTGAAGGATAACAACTTGTTTCTGCTTTATGTGCTAATTTCAATGTAGCTTCAAATTTGGAACAATCATTATATGAAACTACCCATCCTTTGGCTCATTTTTGCTGGCTTATATAGTTCCATAAACCTGCAGAGCCAGATCTGACAGAACAGCCTGTCTGGTTGAACCTGAAGAAAGCTAAATGCTTAAAAGTTGGCATTAATCTTCTTTCAGATAAAATGTATTAGAATATTCCTTTATACCTGAAATTAAATTATTGTTTTCTTGAGCTGCTGTCATGTTTGTTTGATTATTTTACCTTTCACATGATGAAACTCAGAGCCTCAGAATATCTAGTGACATAGCAATTGCAATGGAATCTAGAAGTAATTTTTTCCAGCTGTTTCACATTGTTCCCGCTTGTTTGAGAGCACCTTTTATCCATCAGCATTTGAATACGGTAAATCCTGAAGACTGATGAAGGGATGTAGTTTGTTGGAAGTAGAGAATGGTATCTCATGTTGAAGTGGGAGAGGAGGATGAAGTGACCTAGTGTCTTTACTGAATAATCATCCTTATTCTTTGTATGATATTATGTAATATAGCTATGACATAAAGTACAGTGGGTGGTATATGTTTCATATAAAATTTAGCTTAACCTTTCTCAGGAAGAGACCCACAGAAGTTAGGGTAGGTTCTGCTGCTGCCTGATGCAGTGAGAAAATCTGACCGCTGCTGAAGCCAATGCTTTGATGTAGGGGAAGCAGAGTTTTTCCAGCCAGTAGTGCCATTTCACAGCTTCTGGATAGAGAAAATAAATTAACTCCTCCACTGCAGAAGTCTTTAGCTTTAGGATTGCACCCCTCCCCTCCTCATGGTACATAATTTGTTCACTCACTTTCATGGTAATGTGCCTCTGGATCCTTAGCATTGCGCTTCAGGAGGATTACGGAGAGTTTGGCAATGAGTCCTGCTGCTCCCCCCGGGGAAGAAGGCATTAGGAGTGAGTAATGATGTAAGATGTCCATCGTCATGTGAGTGAAATGGGGCTTAATCTAGAAGAAACAGAACTGTTGAGATCTGCTTTGGCTACTGATGTGTTTGACAGAGCATGTGTGTATCCATTATTTCTCCCCTTCCCTCTATCCTTTTCCAGTTCTACTCCACTTCTTCAATGTACCGGCACCCACACAAACTCATTCAATACACATGCCTTCCCCTACCATGAGCAAACAGGGCTTCACGTAAACATTTAGAAGCTGAGCATAGCAGGGGGGAAGCGGATGTGGGTTGTGGCATGGCACTGGGTAAGAGCAGAGAGTTCAGGAGAGTCTGCTCGGTTCTGCTGTCAGTGGAGAAGAGGTGGGAGAGTATACGGGGATGGGGAAGGGGATCTACCTTGTGTGCAAGGGGAATGGTAAGAAATAGGTGAAGGGGAATAATATCTAATGCATGGTGAAAGCCATTTATCTGGGTATTTGTGGAGCATGATATCTGCTGATAGAAAAGGTACCCTGGGAAATGCCCTCAAACAAATAATGTTTTGCAGCTTGGTGTAGTTGATGTCCATTAGCCGAACAAGAAGTCAGGAGGTTTATTGTTACTGGTGCTGGCAGCTGGTTAGGTGGATGAAGGCAGCTGCTCTGAGGAAACTGGAAGGCTGAATGCACGAATCAAGTGTCCAGGCTTTGGAATATACGTGTTTCTGATGTATTTGTAGACAGCCACATGTCCTTCACTGGAGCTGCAATCAGTAGCTGTAGTAAGTATATCTTTCATTTTAGGGTGACATCCTGTTAGCAGTCCTGACCTAGAAACCATTCTGTCTTCATCAGTTGGTGATAATTTAAATATATGCAGTACTGCCTGTCCAGTAATTTGCACTCAATTTTTAAAAAGGCAGTGATGAGACCGTAAGATTTCAAATTAAGAATTAACATATCACCTGTTAGGTTGTTTGACGTGTTTATTATCATCACAGTTAATTTGTTTTTTTAAAAATGTAAATTTGTTTAGATGTCTTTCACTCATTTGACCTTACTCTGTCTTTTATTCTTAAAAAGCCATCTGTCAGATATTTTCCTTGTGTTGAAACTGGCAGGTACTGACCAAGTCACCCCTTTAATCTTTCTGATAGACTGAATATTTCAAGTTTCTTTTGCCCCTTCCCAAATAACAAGCTTTCCAAAGTTTCTCCATTTTTTTTTAAACCTCGTTCTGAACCGTTTTAAATCTCTTGAAGTATAGATGCAAAGAACTAGCTATGTTTCTTCAATTATATGAAAGTGTTGCCACTTTCCTACTTTGGATGCCTTTTTATTCATAGGGCTGTTTTATTCTCCCCCTGCCTCGCCTTAATAACCGCATCACTACGATCTCACATTCACTTGCTTTGTCATGGTGATGCCCAAGTCCAATTCAGAGTTTCAGCTTTTCAGGACATAAACCTTACTTCATAACAAGAAAATGATGACAATTTTGTAAATTATCTTGCCCTTGGCAGTTGTTAGAATGCATGCTTTCAGAAGAGGCTATCTTACCAAGGGATTCAGGTTATTTTTGCAGATAATTGGCTTGCCTCATTATTTGTCAATTTAGTAGTTTTTGGGATGTCTACAAATTTTACTAGGGTGGTTTTATATTATCTTACAGGTTGTAGATAAACTGTTGCAAAACCCTGTATGAAACTGTAAGACAGTTCGGCACTTAAAACTATATTTTGGGATTTATAATTTGGCCAATTTTTGTATAATTTAATTACTAGTATTTTTTTAGTAGTGTTACTTTCCAACATTGGCTAGGTTAGATTCACTTCTTATAACGGCTAGAGCTCTTCAGTGGTGTTGCAGTTATAACAGGCTCTTAATTCTGAGTGCTTGTGGGGGGAAAAACGGATCCCTATCATAATGCCCATTTATTTTATCCAAAGGAAATTGATGATTTTTTTTTTTTTTTTCCCCCTGACTGTGGTTAGTTGTGTTGGGGAAGGAAATGTTACCTATGAAATTTCTGGTGCTAAAGTTGAAATGTTCTGAAAGCTCTAAACAAAGACTTCCTCTCGTCCATCCTCCAGAATCACATCATTATTGAACTACATCATCAGAGCTCCAAATGTTTATTCTGTTATCTGTTTATACAATTGTATTGGGTTTAGATGGCAAGGTTTTTGTAGCAAAGGTCTGCAGGAGTGGCCTCTGTGAGGGGAGGAGGGGAAAAGTTGAAAGGAAGGAGCAGCAGAGAGGAGCGGTTGTGAACAGATCACAACCCCAATTCCCTGTCCCTCTGCACTGCTTGGAGAGGGGAAGAGGGAGAGGAATCAGAAATGAGGTGAAGTTGAGCCTGGGAAAAAAAAGGGGAAGGTGTTTTAAGTCTTCTCTTTGTTTCTCACTATCTTACTCTTCTTTTTAATTGGCAATAAATTAAATTGCTTTTCCCAAGCTCAGTCTGTTTTGCCCATGACAGTAACTGATGAGCGATCTCTCCATCCTAATCTTGACCCGTGAGCTTTTAATCTTTCTGCCTCTGTCCAGTTGAGGAAGGGGAGTGAAAGAGCAGCTGGGTGTGCATCTGGCAGCCAGTCAAGTCAACCCGCTATAACAATAAAGATTTTTGACAAAAAATGTTAGCAGTCTTGTTTCCCTGAATTAGAACAGTAGTATGTTATTGTAAAGGGTTATGATAATACTGCTGATATTAATGAATAACAGTATTGGATAAACGGAAATATGAAAAAGAAAAAGCATACAGGTTGCTTGGCAATAGTCATGGTGGACAACTGCTCTCCCTCCCCAGTTGTGACATTGAGTTGACACATTTTGTTTTATTCTACCACCATATGTAGTTCAAAAATACTTTGCTATCTTCTAAAAGTTAACTCATTATAAGAGCTATTGATGCTTATTTTAATAATCTTTAATTTATTTTGTTGCTTCTAATGCATTTTCAGATACAAATAACTTTAGTCTGGCTGCAGAAGGAATAGCTTTTTGACACTTTTGATAATTTCATTTTTTAGAGTTTAATATGGCATTATAGGCTTATAAAATAACTACTCCTTTATGTTTTTTAGTATTGGTGCATTATAATACTATTCTTCCCTTAATGAAAATAAAAAAAGAAAAAGAAAAGAGGGAAAAATGCCAACATTTATTATTCACGGAAGATCTTTGTAATTGTTTTTTACTGCAAGCCCTAGTCAGTGGATTTTGGAACAGCATATGATAAATCAATGCTGATAATGAATTACTGATAGTTTATTTTGGAATGTAACCAACATTAAAGCTTTAAAGTTCTGAAGTTTGGAGGGTGGTGAATTCATTTAAGAAAATTCAGTACCTTGTAAGGTGTTTGTATTTATCTGCTAAGATCTTGAACACTAACATAGCTGCTTTACTAAGGGGGTCTTGCTTTTTAAGTTTTTGCTTTCTTCTGTAATTCCATGCCCCACATAGGCTTCCTTCTTCACTGTACTTACTGTATTTAAATTATGAGGCAGAGATGTATCAGGATGGACTGTAAAGAGTATGTCCTCTGTCTGCTTCATTACTCTGTCCGTAGAGACATGTAAGGTTTTTTCCAGTCATATAATGTCATAGTAGTTGTGGGAACACAGAAATCACCCATTCAGCTGTGTACCCTTTATTGTCTTCTGTTGAAGCTTCTTCTAGTACAATCAAATTTTTCAGTGGGCTTAAAAGTGGAGTGCATATGTTAAGATCTATTCTGCTACCAAAGTCTTACTAGCAATTTGTAGTGAAAAAGACTCCTTTTATGATTAATGTATGGATAGAGAGTAGCAGGCATGAAGTTATCTCCAGGTCTTTCCACAAGGTTTGTGATACATGCACATGTGAAACTCACTTGTTTCGTGCTCCAGAGAACAATGCTTTATTTTTCTATCTCCATTACCAACACCATGTATATCATATCTCAGTGTGGAGATTGTATTTTCAAATGCACTCCTAGAGACTGAGTTAGCAGAATGAGACCTAGTATTGTGGCTTTGCTTTCATACACAGTCAAGATTTTGTTTCTGTTTAAAGTATTGTTGTGCTGGCTAAAGGCCAGCAAATTACGAGTGAAATTGGATTGGAGTTTACGTAATGTTTATCTTTTTTTCTCAAATAAGCTGAAAGTTTCTAATTGAAATACATGCTCACTGGGTCCTGGAACCTCCTGTTGTGTCTTTTCATTTCAAAGAGATGAAATGGCCTAGGATTGATTTACCTGTCCTTCTGGATGGATGATGCAAGCACTGGCTGAAGTCAAACTTGCCGAATTTGACATGCTAATCATGAGAACTGCTCTTCCCCTGCTTGTAACAAACTCCTCTGCTGGGATGCTGGCAACTCACACGTTAACAGCACCACAACTTCCCATGGCAGAGCCAACTGCCAGGCACTGGTGCCTGGCCATGGCCTTCTCAAGCTTGCAACAGGATTGCTGCCTATTCCTCAGCCTCAAGGTAGCTCTGTGGCCTACCAGTATCGTGTGATCTGGATGGAGGGCATGGAGGATGCATGCATCCTGAGATGCCACTGAGATGTGTTTGTCTCATAGATCTTGTGGGCTGAATTTCAAACAATTCAGGAGGTCTGAACAAGACAATAGCACCTGTATAGTTAGGTGTGTTATCATACGCATGACTGAGCCAACAATGTTCACAGTCCTTGCTAATGCCAGTTTTCTGTATTCTTACACTGGGTCATTTGAAGCATTTGGAATTAAGTTCTCATGTTTAAAATGTGTTTCTTTTGTGGAGCCTGCCGATGGAGAATGGTGTGATTTCAGCTAACAGATGACCTTCTCATCCACAGCATAATTTGTGGATTGAGACCTGGTTCAGTTCTCCTGTTTTATAGAGGAATTGGACTAATGCCTAACGCAACAGCTTTAAATCAAGATTTGCTGGCATATATGTGTGGGGTACAATTATCTCAGTATTCTTTTCCAAAACAGTGCCTGAGGCTCCAGTACCACAGATTTGGGCTGAAATTTTGACTTAATTTATTTTCTTTCTAACAGCTTTATAGAGATAAGAAAATGAAGGACCAGTAAGATAAATATCTTTTCTTGTGCATTGTTAACATAAATGTCTTACATGCTAATTGATTGCACCTATTTAAACCAGTTTACAAGTGTAACCTGATGAAGGCATCAGTTAGCTAACTGCCTATATAGCAGAGGTTATGAAAGAGGTTATGAAATAGTATTTAACTCTGGGAGATTAGCTTGATGTTTTGGGTCATGAAATTACATAAGCTGGGAATGTTTTCTTCCATTTTTCTGCATAAAATAGTAAATGAAGAAGTATTAGAAATGTTCCCTGGAAGGCATCTAAGTATAAAGTTTTAAGGAGTACACTGGCTTGAAAGAAACATTCAAGTATTAGACTTACACAGTTGTGGTGGTACCTAGCACATTATTAGCTGAGCCAGAACTTTAAAATCACCTTGCTTGTTACAACGAAGAGACATGTCCTGCTTTTAGAACAGTCAGTGTGTAAAAAATTTGAGGTTTAAAAATTTTAAAATAATTAAATTACTTATAAGTGTTATTTTGAAAATGACATTTGAAGTGTGAGGATATGATATGCCTGAGTTTTGCAGGCAGATAGCACTTGTTTCTCTCTTAGGAAAAAAAGAAAAGAAAAAATTCTGGTGAAGATACTTGGAATTTGGAATTCAACTTAGTATTTTTCAGATACCATTTTTCTCATTCCCATATGTAAATGAGAGATGAAAAATAATCTTCGCTTTAAGAAGAAAAATTGGTGTATCCACAGGTTTGGCTATGAAATGCTTGAGCTATACAGTTATAGTAAGAAAACTGTCTCTGTCTTTTAATAAAAGTTACATGTAAGAGAAATGTTTTTCTTTATCAACAGAATGTTTCTAAAACATAGCAAATTTGGCTCTGTGACATAGATGGCAGAAATTAGCAGCTACAGTTCACTGCTAAGTTCTGACGTATCTGCTGTACGTAATGGCATGGCTCTCTTTAAATTTTTGCCAGTTTATGAGCAGTAATTACTGAAGAGTGAAAGACTGATTTCCAGTTTCTGTTGGGACTGGTTTGCTTTCCTCATCAAGTTAGTAAGTGTAAGCAAATTCAGTGTTGCATTGCCTTCCCAGAGGAAAGGCTGAGCATTGTTCTGTTACAATAGAGGTGATTACAGCTAGCCCTGTTTAAGCTGTCCGAACAGTTTTCTCTTTGCAAAAGTAATAGTTCCTAATAGTATGTATAGGTAAATCGGTTGAATAAAAACACGAAAGACAAAAGTAAATGTAAGGATTGCAAAGTCAGTCATCTATGTTATAATTAATGCTAAGCTATCAGATCATGCTGGGCTTGAAATGGCTTCTGTGTGGGTTACTGAGATGCTGGTGCCATTGTTTCGAAGTGGACCTGTTAGCAACATGGTAATTTATTGAAAGTAGGCTGCTTGAACTAAGAGACTTCTGTTAATAATTATTTAAAGGAACTCATGACAAGTATTGCTGGCGTAGAGTTTTCTAACTATTCTCCTTAGAAACTCCTCAGAGGTAACATTTCTGGAAATTGTGCTAAAGGTAAACAGAGATTAATAGTATGATTGACTTTATGTATAACCTATCTTTTGGTGTGTTTGCTTTTAAAGTTAAGCAGACTTGCTGATTAACATTGGAATATTGCACTGTAGTTAAGAGTTGTAGTTAATATCTAAGAGCTTTGGATAACTTTTTTTAACTCCTCCTTTCCTTTTATATAAGCATAAGAAATACAAAAATGAGCATGAAATATTTTTGAGGGGGTAGTCTTTATGAATGTGTGTACTGTGAATTAATCATATGCTATCACACTTTTAATAAAAATATTTTTCAGTTTGTCTGTTTATACCTTCACAATGTTGTCAAAGTTGGAAGTGAACAGCATTCGGCTAAACAATATTTTATTGTCTTGCAACAGTAAGTGTACTGTTTTTAAACTTTTCAGTAAAAAAAGTACTGATAATGCCTGTTGACTGCATGTCTATACAGGCTCTGTTAGGAGTTGGGAGTTTTGCACTCCGCTTTCCAATGCTTTTCTCCCCTCTGCCCCCCCACCCCCGTGCTTATCGTGATATCAGTTATACACATTTCTTTTAATATTTTCTGTATGAGGAAGAGAATTCTTACAATATCCTTTAAAGCCAGAGATAGGGACATTCCTACTCCAAACTACTATTTGCATGAATTCATGTTCAAGTCTAATTTCAGCCAAATGCCAGTAAAGTGATGCAGCATTACTGTAGATTGAGTGATGTATGGCTGTTAAGTTATGTAATAGGATCATTTAAGTTGGAAAGAACCTCTGGTGGTCATGTAGTCTAGCTGCCTTCCAAGTTAGAGCAGATTGCTCAGGACCTTTCCTAGATGAGATTTGACTGTCTCTAATGGCAGAGGCTCCATAACCTGTCGGCAACCTGTTCCTGCACTTGCTCGCTCTCCAGTAAGGAATTTCCCTTGCTGCCTCTTGTGATCATTTTGTCTTCTTACCATGCATCTTTGATGATAGTCTGGCTCCGTCATTTCTTACTGCAACTATATCCTCCCTTGACTTCTCAGCAATGCAGACGAACAAGACACTTGCATGTTCATGTGCTGCAGCCCCCTTGCCACCTTTGTGACCCTCTGCAGAACTTCATCCCAGTTTATCTTTGTACAGGAGTTGGGTGAACTTAGTGTTGTTCTGGGGATCTTTGTTTGATTTATGATTGTAAGACTGCAAACATTCTTTGCTTTTACATTAATACTAGTGTAGTATCAAAGAAACTTCACATTGAGTGGAAAACTCAGAAGGCATGCTGGGTTCCCATTGGTGTGGCTGGGATACTAGAACACTTTACAGCCGTTCGGCTGAATATCAAAAAGGCAGTGAATTGCATCTTTGCTGAAGCTGCATTGGACCATCTTGTAAACCATGAACTTGAGGTGTGTGTGACAACTGCTTGTGGTGCTGTGTTCGATTAATACACCTTTGTCTTCTCTGTCCTATTTATTTCTGCTTAGTGATGTTCCAGCTGTAGCAGAAATGTATGGTTTTGGCCTGTAAGAGCATATCCTTGCAATTTTGTCTGGTTGAATTTAATCTCATTTCTACTGATCTTGTCCTCTAGGTAGTTTTCTTTCTGTAAGATATGTCTCTCCTCTTCCTTTGTACGTCTTAATTTTAGACTGCCATATGTATTAACTGCAGAAATGCAAAAAAAATGCTAAGTGATATATATTCCACATTCAGCCTCAGAGGAACTTGTTTCAGTAATGTTCCTTTAAAAAATGAAAAACCTGCTGTCATTTTTCTCTAGCCAGCCTGTCTATTTTACAGTTCCTCTATTGAACTACACTTTATCCAATTAAATTAGCAACCTCTCATGTGATGCCAAAACAGATATTTTATGGACACTCAGACTGGTGAGACATACTGTGTTTTCTGTTCTTGAAAATCACTTCTCAGCAATGAAGCATATCAGAACAGCCTACAGCCAGCGAAAATGTGTCTTGTTGCATCATATTTACCTGTGTGGCTTTAATCATTGTTTTCTTCAAAATTATTCTAAGTTTTGTATGGTAGAGAGGTCAGACTCACAAGCCATTTTTACAGAAGAGTAGGCTTAATCGATGTGGTATAACTCAGGCAGCCAGTACAGAGCAAGGAATAAACAGGAATTTTCTCGTTCCTGCCCATACCTCATATACAAAAAAAGCTATCTTTTATCTCTGTCTAGCTTATGATGATAGTAAATTATGAAGACTTTTGATATGTAACTTCTGATCCTAATGAGTCTAGAACTCTCCTGGAATGGCAGAGGTGTGGATATGCCAATCTTGGCTATTACAGGTCTGGCTTATGAAGGCACACAAAAATAGATATGATGATATCTATAAAATGACTTGGAGGGAAATATTTTTCTTCATACTTCTAGGGGCAATCTAATCTAATTGTTATTTTTAATGAGGCATCTGTTTCTCAAGTAGATTATGGGAATAATTTGGCAGCAAAATAGCTTTTTCCATAGAATAGAAATTTTAGACTTTCCAGTCCAAGTTCATTAGGTCTTAAATTAGTACTTACTTTGGTAAGTGCTATCTGTTTAAATGCTTCCGTAAAATACAGGGGTTTTTTTGAGTAGTATCTTGTTTGTGCAGTATTAGGATACAGTAAGTTGAGTGTCTGCTGTCAAAACGACTGTCACCAGTTGGCTTGTCAAACAGTGAAATATTTTGAAGCCTAGTTATGCCACTTGGTTTTGACAGTAAAGCTATATACCTTTTCTCCTTCATGACAGATCTGAGAGCAAACATTATATAGAAGAACACAGTAAGGCATACAATTCTCTGCTGTTTGGGATACCAACAATGTTTTTGACTTTTCAACAGCTGTGCATTTGAACTATTCAAACATTTCCACAGTACAGCCTACTGCTTTGTAACAGTTGTTTGAACACTGGGTGTTTTCAGGTGCTGTGAACTGCCCTGTGGACCTGACTGAAGCTATTCTAATCTGTATCAGCTGAAAACACAGGAAAGTTTTGACTCTCCAAGGACTTCTTTCACCAATAAAATAGAACAGATAGGAATTTTTCTGTTGCCGTTGTTCTGTTAATCTGTTATGATGCTTAAGGAATGAACTTGAAATTGAGTTTCATGACCAGGAGTATAATTTTTTTTTCTTCTATCCTGAAAGAAGCAGTTGCATACTGACTGTGAGGTTCACTGGTATATGTTTGAAGTGTAGACTTCCTTAGTATAACTCGGATAATTAACCTGTTTTAGCTACTTGGACCTTGGTATCGTGTGATGATACTATGTCTAGGAAGAAAAGACTGAATTCTCCTCTGACATAGCTCAGCTGTAGTGACTTAAGTGGATTTGCCCCAAAAAATAAGAAGAGGCCAGTGAATACACAAATAAACATTTTGGTGAGTAGCATTTTGTTTCTTGTTACAGAAAGGATGAATGATCATGCTTGTAAGTGTGGAGGTGAAAAATGGAAGAATTTTGATTCTTACTGAGATACTGAGGGAAGAAGTCCAGAGAAGGCTTTCCTATCAGATCAAGAGGAGCTGTAATAATTTTAGAAAAAATACATGTGGACAAAAGGAAGTCAGTACAAATGTGTAAACATCTCAGTCTTTCAATATTAACATAATTTTGCCTTCTTACCTTTAGTTTTAGGTGTACTCTAGTTACAGTAAGAATATGCCATAGTATTGTTCTTCAAAATTGTTGGTTTAAACCAAGATTTAATCCTGTCATGACAGACTAACGGAGAGTGATATAGATGGCATATGTTAAAGTGTTACCTCAGGTATATAGCGATGAGAAACTGCCCCCTCACCTCAAAACAGTGTTGTTAATCAAATCATTTGGTGTCAGTGATAATTGTTGCCTTACTTAAGCTGAAAGCTCTAGTGTTGTTTGCGTTATTGCAACTCTGAACAGGATGGCAGATGAGTTCCCTTTGTTTAGCAAGACAGTGGAGTCAAATGTTATTTCTGCTTCAAAAATGTGAAGTTGTCAAAACCAGCAACTCTGAATTAAGCAAAATGTGTGTCTTGGTTCCTGAGTACAGGAGCCTGAATGGGCCACTCTCAGTGTAGTTGTGCAAGTAGAGGTGATGCTTCCTCTTACTTTACTTGCTTTCCATTGTCTGCACTTGGCTACCCTACTGCGCTCCTTCCATGCCAAAATGTGACATCCCCAAATCCATCAACTCCCTTTCTTGAGAAAATGTCAGCAGCTTATTTCAGGCTTTGATAATGTCTTCAAAGCATGGTGTCAGTACTGCCTTTCTTTATAGGGCTCCCACGAGAAGTTTTTGCTCTCATGGCAGGGAGTGACAACCAGGTAATAGCAGAGTTTGTGAAAGCCTTCAGACAACTCTAAAGTGCATAGATGTGAACAGTTTGAACATAAAAAAGTGAGAACAACCTCATTCTGGGAGAATGGCTGAGAATGCCTAGGAGAAGGCAAACTTTAAGTGTCCAACTTCTGTATTTTCCATATTTTATTAGTTAACTTGGATGATTTTTGCTCATCCTTCTATCAAATAGTTGGTTTTTTTGGTTTTTTTTTGTTTTTTTTAAATTCATATTAGAATACAGAGAAGGTACTGAGATAGTGTTGTCCACTCATTCAGGAAAGACAGCAATCACTGCCTTTTTTTTGGGAGTGGAGTGTTGTGTGGGAGTGGAGTGTTGCATTGCAGCAGGTCCAGGCTTGGCCTTAGAAGTATCAAAGCCACTGATGTTAGCTAATGAACTCCTCCTTAATAACTGGAAGAATGACCTGTACATCACTCACATAGTGTTGTATTCCGTCCAGGCCCAAGCTAGAGGTAAGTCTTGGTTTTTAACAGCATAACTATGTTGAGGAGTTCGCCAGCTTTCTGTTAAAATCTCATGCGTTTTGCATAACTGGATGTACCAAGCGCCTTGGAGGCCTGTGCTCTGGCTGGTACAACTGATTGCTACCCCAGTGTAACTCATAATATTCGGGGGACTTGTTCATTTTAGTGCTGATTACATACCTGCAGCCTAAAATTCCCAGCAGGTTTCTGACAGAGATACAAGTAGGCTATGGTAAGCCAAAATACATTAGATTCGCACAGTTAAGGCTGAGATCTGTGCTAGCCTGGTTTATTTTCTGTGAAACCAGATGAGTTATGGTTCCAAGAGCAGCTCAGTGGAGTAGGAGCAGCTGTGTAGGCTGGTGTCCATCATCTCTTCAGCACAGGGAAGGGGATGTGTGGCACCTCTGGGAGGACTACAAAGAGTGCAAGTGGCCAGGGATCAGGTGAGGAAGGCTAAAGCCCTGACAGAATTGAATCTGGCCAGGGATATAAAAAGCAACAAGAAAAGCTTTTATAGGTATGTAGGGGACAAAAGAAAGTCTAAGGAAAATGTAGGCCCCCTCCGGAAGGAAACCGCTGACCTGGTTACCCGGGACGTGGAGAAGGCTGAGGTACTCAATGACATTTTTGCCTCAGTCTTCACCGATAAGGGCTCTTCTCTCACCACCCAAGCTGTGGAAGGCACAAGCAGGGACTGCGAGGATGAAGAACCGCCCACTGTACTCGAAGAGCAGGTTCGGGATCATCTGAGGAACTTGAAGGTGCACAAGTCCATGGAACCTGATGAGATCCATCCGCGGGTCCTGAGGGAACTGGCAGATGAAGTTGCCAAGCCACCGGCCATCATATTTGAGAAATCGTGGCGGTCTGGTGAGGTCCCTGATCACTGGAAGAGAGGGAACATAACCCCCCTTTTTAAAAAGGGGAACAAGGAGGACCTGGGCAACTACGGGCCGGTCAGCCTCACCTCCGTGCCTGGCAAGGTCATGGAGCAGATTCTCCTGGAAACCATGCTAAGGCACATGGAGAGCAAGGAGGTGGTTGGTGACAGCCAACATAGCTTCACCAAGGGCAGATCGTGCCTGACCAATTTGGTGGCCTTCTATGACGGGGTGATGGCATCGGTGGACAAGGGACGAGCAACTGACATCATCTACCTGGACTTGTGCAAAGCTTTTGACACTGTCCCACACGACATCCTTCTCTCTAAACTGGAAAGACATGGGTTTGATGGACGGATCACTTGGTGGATAAGGAGTTGGCTGGATGGCCGCCTTCAGAGAGTGGTGGTCAACAGCTCAGTGTCCAAGCGGAGACCAGTCATGAGTGGCGTCCCTCAGGGGTCCGTGTTGGGCCTGGCCCTGTTCAACATCTTTGTCGGCGACATGGACAGTGGGATAGAGTGCACCCTCGGCAGATTCACCAATGACACCAAGCTGTGCGTTGCCATCAACACGCTGGAAGGGAGGGATACCATCCAGAGGGACCTTGACAGGCTGGAGAGGTGGGCCTGTGCCAACCTCATGAAGTTCAACCAGGCCAAGTGCAAGGTCCTGCATGTGGGTCGTGGCAATCCCAGGCACAAATACAGGCTGGGCGGGGAATGGATTGAGAGCAGCCCTGAGGAGAAGGACTTGGGAGTGCTGGTGGATGAGAAGCTCAACATGAGCTGGCAATGCGCCCTTGCGGCCCAGAAGGCCAACCGCATCCGGGGCTGCATCAAGAGGAGCATGGCCAGCAGGTCGAGGGAGGTGATTTTCCCCCTCTACTCTGCCCTGGTGAGACCCCACCTGGAGTACTGTGTCTAGTTCTGGAGCCCCCAACATAAGAAGGACATGGACCAGTTGGAGAAGGTCCAGAGGAGGGCCACAAAGATGATAAGAGGGCTGGAGCACCACTCCTATGAGGACAGGCTGAGAGAGTTGGGGCTGTTCAGCCTGGAGAAGGGGAGGCTCTGGGGAGACCTGATAGCAGTCTTCCAGTACCTCAAGGGGGCCTACAAGAATGATGGGGAGAGGCTGTTTAGTAGGGCCTGTTGTGATAGGACAAGGGGTAATGGTTTTAAAATAGAGGGAGGTAGATTTAGATTGGATATTAGGAAAAAATTTTTTACGATGCGAGTTGTAGAACACTGGAACAGGTTGCCCAGAGAGAGGTGGTGGATGCCCCATCCCTGGAAACGTTCAAGGCCAGGCTGGATGAGGCTCTGAGCAACCTGATCTAGTCAGGGATGTCCCTGCTCCTTGCAGGGGGGTTGGACTAGCTGACCTTTGAAGGTCCCTTCCAACTCTAACCATTCTATGATTCTATAAGCCCTACCTAGGCGTATATAATTTACTACCCTGTTGCTGGAATAATGAGTATAGGCATAGGTGAGGTCCACGTGAAGTGGCACACCTTAAAAACTTACAGAAATGATGCCTTTTAACTAAAATACAAGGGGGAACCTAGGAGCTATTACTTTATCCAGTCATGCTGAATATGCTGCTAGTTTTACTCTAAGGAAACCACACTATTTTATCTTCAACCAGTCAGATCAAAAGTGAAGGGTGTGAGCCTCCTGTCTTCAAAAAAAAGGGGTTTTTTTTGCCTTTGGGTTTCCATGTGAATAGGATCATGTCCAAATCACACAGCAAGCTCTATTTAATGTAAACAAAAGTAATGCTGCCAAAAGTCTTGTATTCAACACAGATCAGAGATTAATAATTTTGGCTTCAAAAATTCATATAAGCAAGTACATTTCAAGCAAGCTAAAAATGCAAGTAGTGATTTTCTATTTGAAATTTAACAGCCTAGTCTGCAGAACATGTTATGATTTGCCTGCAGTGAAAGAAGGGCACTGGGCTTTACATTAATTCACTTTAAAGCATGATTGTTTGGGGTTTTTCTAGTGCTCTGTGACAGGGTACAACTGCAACAGAACTGGAGATACTTTGATGGTGACTCCTGACAATAGGTGGGTGGCTTACCTGCAAGCTTGTGATTTAAACAGAAGAGTTTTTACAGTCATACTTCAGTTTCATAGTTTATTTTGCTTTGATAATAAGCATCAGTATTTACTTTGTTAAGTTATTGAGAGGCAGCTGGAAGCTGTTTACTGCTTGGGTCCAGACGAAGGTGATTAAGCTCATGACTCCAGTAGCTCCCTTGTGAGCAGTTGTTGGCCTTATGCAGAGTTTAGGCTGAAGACTTGAAATCTTATTTCTAACATTAATCTAAAATCTTCTGCCTCAAAAGTCAGTAATAAAATTCATATTGATTTAAACGGGATCAGATTTTCACTCTTTCACTCAGAGGGAATTTTGACAGTTAAAAGCTGAATGAGTTATTTTCACACCACCAGTGGATTCTAAAGAGGTTTTTTTTTTTGTTTTCTGGTATTAATCTACATTTTTGTATAATGTGAAATATGTTTGTGATTTCCTGTCTGTATTCAGAAAGCTTTTGAAAGAACTGTTTTCCTTCTTGCATGCAATGTGTGAGCAGGCTCACAGAGCAGAGTGGGTAGCCACCTCCATTAGCAAAGGATAGGACGCCCGAGGCATTTTGTTAATTAACCTCTTGAGTCTGATATGGGAGATGGTGCCATGCATTTTTCATTAGAGTCACAGTTATTTAGACTGTGAGCATTGAGGGGTTAACTGCTCACATGTCTCTGAACACATTTGTTTATGAACAGACTTATTTGTTAGTTTTATACTAAAGACAGAGAAAGAAGAGTCTAGTTCTGCAAAATTCTGTGTACCACATTTGGGTTTAGATCTTTATGCTATGCTTATCCCTAATCTGCCTATCAGCTATGAGTGAAGAAATTAATCCAATGTTGCACATCCATATAATCTCTTTATAGTCTCCCTTCATGGAGACGTATTATAGAAGTGCTGATTATGTAAGGTTTTTGTTTTATTTTTGTTCTTCAGTACATGAACTATTTTATTTAGCACAGGTAGGCAGCCACCGTATATATCAATATATCAATTTATCTATATATCATACATACCATATTATACTATGTGTAAGATGTTCAGTTTTTTGTAGGTTCCATATGAAAGAACAAAGACCTTCTCTAAGAACAGATTTCAAAGCCAAGATACAGCAGCTCTTTGGTTTGTATCCTCATGTTAAAAACACCTTTCCACAACAACCTCAATATGTTAAACATTTATTAAAAATAAAGAGATTGTGGTAATTTTATTTTTATTTATGAGTTTACAAGCTAATAATGACAAGTTGTACATACAGTTTTAGAAAAATCATTTTGGATGATCTTTAAAGATTCACAGTGCATATGAATTCTTATTTTCTATGCATAATCAGATCTGGTGTATATTTGAAATTTGAACAGGTCAATAAAAAGATTTTTCAGAAGCTGTGTATAATGTTATATGCTATAAACTTTCAACTCAGATTTAGTATTGATGATCAAGTAGCTACTGAATGTTGACTAGTTGAACAGTGACCTACTGTTCCTGAGCGTATACATGCAAAATAGTCTTCTTATGTACACACAGTTTTCCCATAGCATATAAAGGCACCAAAATATACTAACCATTTTAGGGAACAAATGAAGACTAAGCAGTGAGAAAGTAGTGTCGTTGTCTGAATTACTGGGATTAACATGAAGTTACCACTTGAAAAGTTTAATTACTAAAAGGGGAAAAGAATGGAGGTCACAGGGAAAAAAAAGAACTGGCTAAAATATGCCACAGTTTCCCTTAAAACCACACAGAATATTTGTGCATTACTTTTTCAGAGGAAGAAAGCTGGGCTATCATTACAGCTCCACACTCAATAAAAATACTAACTTTTTAATAGAATCTCTGTGGAAATAGGTGTAAATTGAGTCTGAAAAGCTTATGGGATCTTCTTGAATGGATGATGCTAGGGAGAAGTTTGTTACCACTGCTGAAGTTGCTTGGTCTGTTTGTGGGTTTGCTAATCATCAAGTTTTGAACTCTGTGATGAGTTATGTTATTTCACACAGTTTAGTTCAAAACAGTTTAGCTATTGCCAAGAGTGAAGCAAGGAAAAAAATTGGCTGTCAAAGTAAAAGAAACCCAGGCAACTTTTGTCAGAGAAGCTCTTGAAGCACAGGCTTGATAATTGCTATCAGTATGGTCACCATGCCAGAGATGCTTTGTTCCCTTTTCTTTTAAAGGTATGCCCACAATGAGCCCATTTGAGATGCTGAAATAGCACTCTCAGGAGAGATTTCCTCAAACTTTATCAGTGAAATTCTGTAATGATGCTATCTCTTACTGTCCATGTCAGGTCCTGGTGGCCACCACATCATCAGTATAACTGATGTTTCTGATGCTTGAGTTTGGGCACCAGAACTGCAAACAGTTTTCTTGCATCTGGAGCTGTCAGATGTGTTCCTGCATTACCTGTTCCACAGTAAAACGCCATGGAGAGATTTCCTGGCTTGATTCATGTGAGCACAAAGGCCAAACTGGTGGGAGGGAGTTAAGAAGTAGATTGGAAAAGGGTCAAAGTGTAGGAGGAAAGAAGGGCTTGTGGTTCAGTGCACAGGGAGTTCAAGGAATATATGGGAACCAGTAGGGATGACAGGCTGAGGGAAGCAGCAATGTGTGTGACAAGGGAGTATGAAGCATGGAGCGTGCTATCTGGAAAGAGATGGGTGGTAGGAAGGACAAGGAACTGGGAAGTGGTTAGGGAAAAAAAAGCCTAACATGGTAGGCAGATCTAATTAAGGAGCTCAAGACTGGCAGCCAGGGATAAGAAGTGATGCCAAGGAGAAGACAACAATAGTCCTGTGTGAGTTGCGTGGAGGGCAACAATTGGTGGTAACATTGACACAGTACACACATGCAAGAGTCTGAATTGGCAGTTTACAGGTTGCTTTAATGCTTTATTTTTTTCTGTATGTCGTTATTTGAACTTAACACTTGCTTTGTGTGTTTGTTTATGATATAATTTTGTTTGTTTAGGATATTGTTCTTAAAAAAAAAAAAAAAGCCTGGCTTGGATTCTGGTTTATCTGAATATGCAGTGCTGAAAATCTGCAGTGATTCAGGAATTGATTGACAGCTGAATGATTCAGGAATTGATGACTGACAGCTGAATGAGGCACCCTTGCTGTGAGTGTGGTGGTGAGGGGTCAGGCAGCAGTGGTCAGAGGCTGAAGAGCAGCTGGGAGCTGCGATGGAGACCTCCTCTTCATCCCCCTCGGCTGCCGTGGGTCCTTCCTTTCCCATGGAGAGGCTTTTTTAAATTTTCTTTTATTTATTTATTTATTTATTTTTTTTGTCAAGGTTGTTAAAAGTTAAATGCAACCCAGTAGCAGTAAAATGGTAATATGACCCGGGCAGTGTGTGTGGCAGTGCCCTGCTCTTCAGGGCAGCCAGAAACTCTAGAAGGGGCAGGAGAGAACGCAGGTGTATAGAGTTTCCCATTAGCAGCCATTACAGCCTGCTAATGGATACCTTACTGTCCCCGTGCAAACATGTTGACAGTTGTTTTGTGTGCGGGGTTTGTTAATGAGCATATCTAGAAAACTGCTTTTAGAACAGAAATACTTGGGGGTTATCTTCCATTGCCCTAATGAGGCACGCCTATTAAAAAAAAAAAAGCATTTTTAAAAATTCCAGTCTTTAATTTTTTTTCAAACAAAATTCCAGATGGTTATTATGGGAAATTTTAATGAGAGTTAAGTTTACAGTTTTTTGGGAAACACTGTGACAATCGAGTTATTAAAGCTGTACAGAAAAAGTATGTACATTTTTTTTGGACAACAAATGTGTCCTTTTGCCCTCTGTCAACATTGCAGGAGTAAGTAATTTTCTACTGTCAGTCAAAATGAGAAGTTAAACCCCATCACACTGTAAATAATTTTTTAAAATAATTGAAACAATACAATGTTTTGGAAGACCTTTTGGAGATATGGCAAATCATCATTACATAGCCTGTAGAAGGACAGTATGTATTTAAATGAAAATATGGTCAAACAGAGGTGAATCTTAAACTGAAAATAAGCACCATTAGCTATGAACTAGAAGTTTATATATATTAAAAAGTTGTTGATTGGTTGCAGTGTCGACTCCGTTGAATTCAAAGCCAAAATATCCAGTCTGCAATTGACAGGTGGAAAGAAATAGCTTGACTAAGTGGTAGGAGTGCAGCAACTGAGAGTAACATGATGTTTTCCTGACACGCAGGGGCTCTGCGTGTACTGATTAGGGGTGCTCCAGAAGTAGACCACAAGCACCTGCCGAGGCAGAAGACAAGTACGTGCAAATTCATCATGCATGCACCTTTCATGCACTCTCACAGATTTATGTTAAATAATTCCCCGTGAATATGAAAGACGACTCCCTTTGGACCCACCAAGGCCTGCAAAGCTGCAAGACAGGAGGTGGCCCTTTTCCCTCGGAAGCTGTGAGTGGCCCCGTCGGCGAGCAGGGCTCTCATGGGTGCGTGGTGGAAGACAAGAGCCTGGGCTGCCTGGCAGCGTGCATCTGGCAGGGTGGGAAGGGGGAGCGCAAGGTGCCAGCGGCTCTGCAGGAAGCCCCTTTATGGATAGGCTGCCTGCAGAAGCGCCCTGCCCTGGGACTGGGGGGAGCAGGGGTCACACTGGCTACCCAGGAACAGCACCCACACGGGGAGCCTGTGGAGGCTGCTTCACCCTAATCTCATGCCCCTGTACTGTGTCACAGACCCCAGGGGCAAACCCCACCACCAGGAAAAGAAGTGGGGCTCTGCGATTCTTCCCCAAAGGACAGTGCACAAAACCACTCTTGCTCCAAACCCAGGGAACATGAGACACCCTGCAAGCGTAGAGACTGTGGCCTTTGGTTATTTCCGCAGAGCACAACTCAGTGCACCTCAAGCCTCTTTGTTCTGAGTTGCAGCAGCTCCTGAGGACAGCCCTGGTTCACATCCAGCCTGAGCTGCCTTCGGAAGGGCCTCAGCGGAGCTCGCTCTACAGAAAGGGCAGCTCTATGTCATCAAGGTGCGCATCTTGTGGACAGAAAGATGCGAAAGAGCCAAAGATATGTGTGCTCTGAAAGGCTTGTTTAATGGAGAGGGCTACTCTTTTTTTTTTTCTTGTATTTCCCCCTCTCTTCTTTCCCTATGTCAGCCATGTCAGAGCCAGAAAGAAAAGGAGCCTCCGTGCATTCAAGAAATGAATTTGATCTTTGTCTCTTCCATTGTTTTTCTGTTCACTTTTTCTCTTGAGCGTCTTGCAATGCCTCTTGACTGTATATATAATGAGATAGTTCAGTTAACTGGATCAAATTATAACCAAATCTAACACCTTTGCTTTTGAAGAAAGAAAATAGGAGGAATTTTTCAAAAAAATTTTTTGAACTGAGCTTTACAGAGGGTTCTACGATGTGAATTGACTTGAAGACACAGAGTTAAACCTCTTTGTTATTCCTTTGTAGCCCTTACTCTTGAACAAGAAAAGAAGAAAAAAGGTTAAAGAACAAATGGAAAATTTATTTGGGAATTACCATCCTAAGTTGCTGACTCCATGACCAGAGCTTTGGAAAAAGAAAATAAGTGGAGGCTTGAGGAAGAACAAAAAAAAAGTAAATTGACACAGCTGAAAGTCAAGAAGTAGTAGAGATAAGCATCCTAAGAAACAGAAGAAGAGGCCATTTACACTTATGAGTCATATTGAAGGAAAATACGGTCAAGAGGTTAACAGTGTCACCAGGGCTGAGAGCAAGTGCTGAGCAGGACACTAAGTTTGTGCTTAGCTTCAGGAGAGGGAGTGTGAGAAGGTGGTTTGCTCTTTGGTCAGAGATTCTTGTGGTGCTCTGTACAAACAAGCTTTTGCAGATATGCTCTGCTCTGACAGTACAGTGGTTCATTCTGAATGAAAGAAACGGCAAAATAAAGGATTAACAAGGTATATGCTGATCTTTTCTCCTTCCCGTTCTTGCTCCTAAAAAATTCCCAAATAATCCAACATAAAAATCTGCCACCATTCTACTAATAGTTTGAGCCAACTTCTTCTAAAAAGACTGCAACTGTTTTACTGTATTACTGCTCTGCTTGACAGCTGAAGTAGTAGTAAAATCCTGAAACACTTTGACAGAATGACAGTCTCCTCTTTAATTTTTAACATTTTCTCTTTCTGAAAGCCTTTTAGAATTTAGCTTTTTACTGACATTCTCCCTTGACAGCCTTGCATTTAAAGCAGCTAATCAAAGCACGCGACATATTTAAATTGTTAAGTTCTTGTGCTCTAAAACTGCTATGCATAATGAGCATAATGTGCTCCGTAAAAATGCATACAGCACCTAATTTAAAAGAAGCATTTAGACCAATGACCATGTGAAAAGTTACGAATGTTAAAAATGAGGCTTTGGTACTTAAAATGCCTCCCTTTTGCACATAGGCAGAAATCATAAAGTCTGTCAAAGAGGGGGAATAGAACCAATCATACTGGAACTAAATGATTAAAAATAAACAATTGTATTTATTCTGCAATTTGTATTTTGTCTGTACATTGATAGAAGCAACCTAAGAAATATTGCTCCAGTAAAACATAAGAAATAAAGAAAACAGGACAAAAGAAATAAGACAAAACAACTGAAAAGGTGACAATGGAAATTGAAAGTGCTTCAGAATGGATTTATTTCAAGACAAGACAAAGTAAGCAACGTCAACAATAGATTTTTAAAATTGCAACAAATTTATATGAGAAAGGTTTCAAAGAAGGCTTCAATGAATGGAAAAAGGTTTTGCAGAAACCATGTCAAGAAAATTAACTAGAAAACATGCGATGCTTCATTTATTTGGAATGAATGTGCCAAAAGTAAGTACATAATCTTTTGTCTACTGGGAGAAAACTCTGGTGAGGCCCTTCCGAAGGCAGCTCAGGCTGGATGTGAACCAGGGCTGTCCTCAGGAGCTGCTGCAACTCAGAATAAAGAGGCTTGAGGTGCACTGAGTTGTGCTCTGCGGAAATAACCAAAGGCCACGGTCTCTACACTTGCAGGGTGTCTCGTGTTCCCTGGGTTTGGAGCAAGAGTGGTTTTGTGCACTGTCCTTTGGGGAAGAATCGCAGAGCCCCACTTCTTTTCCTGCTGGTGGGGTTTGCCCCTGGGGTCTGTGACACAGTACAGGGGCATGAGATTAGGGTGAAGCAGCCTCCACAGGCTCCCCGTGTGGGTGCTGTTCCTGGGTAGCCAGTGTGACCCCTGCTCCCCCCAGTCCCAGGGCAGGGCGCTTCTGCAGGCAGCCTATCCATAAAGGGGCTTCCTGCAGAGCCGCTGGCACCTTGCGCTCCCCCTTCCCACCCTGCCGGATGCACGCTGCCAGGCAGCCCAGGCTCTTGTCTTCCACCACGCACGCATGAGAGCCCTGCTCGCCGACGGGGCCACTCACAGCTTCCGAGGGAAAAGGGCCACCTCCTGTCTTGCAGCTTTGCAGGCCTTGGTGGGTCCAAAGGGAGTCGTCTTCCATAATCACGGGGAATTATTTAACATAAATCTGTGAGAGTGCATGAAAGGTGCATGCATGATGAATTTGCACGTACTTGTCTTCTGCCTCGGCAGGTGCTTGTGGTCTATTTCTGGAGTATCCCCAATCAGGACGCACAGAGCCCCTGCCTGCCAAGAAGATACACCAGGTCACAGAGCTATGTGTGAAGAGTATATTCTGAAAAGTAGGAAAAAAGTAGTAACCAACATCTTAACCATTCCAAATGAGTGGTTTTATGCTGTATTTTTCAATTTCATAATTGTTACAATGGTTTCGTTCTTCGATGTAGGAATTATTCAAAGTGCATGGGAATGATGGAAATGATCATTGATATTAATTTCTTCAGAAATGCTCTTTCCTGTGAAAAATTCAAGTGCATTGTTCTCAGTACTGTAAATCATCTGTCATATGTAAAATGTGGATGTTAATGAACAGGCTAATGTTAATATTAGAGGATAGATTAGTGAATAGATTTTTAAACAAAATTAATATGACTAGAGTCCCTCTATACAGAACTCGTTGCTGCCATTTTACAAAATATTGTTCCTGGCTGATGAGAGATCAATTTTACAGCTTTAGTAAGTATTTAATTACATTTCCAAAATTTAGTTGTCTTTCCATTTTTTATTTGTTTAATCTGATTGCCCTTTGTTGTCTTGACTGGACGTTGATTCCTGCTTGGAGAATTTCTTATAATGTGGGTTGTGTTGGTTTTATTTAGTGAGGGGTGGCTAAGGTGGTAGCTTCTGTAAGAAGCTGCTGGAAGTTGTTTACCCTTTGTCCAGTGGACTCAGCTGGGCCTATGGTGGACCCGCTGCTGGCCAGGGCCAAGCCAATTGGTAGCAGAATGTTCTGTGATAACGCCTCTCCAATAATGTATTTAAGAAAGAGAAAACAGAAAAAAAAAAAAAAAGTGAAGATGTGAAGAAGCTGGAGCAGGGGGCAGAGAGGGGGAGGCGTGAGCCTCGTGAGCCTTGCAGCCCTCACCCTCTGGCCTCCTGCCAGGCGGCTGACTGGGCCCAACTCAGCCCGACTTCAGCGAGAAGTGGAAAGGAGATGAGAAGAGAACCTGAGAGGCGTCTGACTCTTGTGAAGAATTGTGAAGAATTTTTTGTGAGAGGAACGGCTGCAGACGCCAAGGTCAGTGAAGAAGGAAGGGGAGCAGTAATGCTGCTCCCAGCAGAGATTCCCCTGCGGCCCGTGGTGCAGCCCATGGTGAGGCCGGCTGTGCCCCTGCAGCCCATGGAGGCCCACGGAGGCCCAC
Organism: Chlamydotis macqueenii; assembly: GCF_036417535.1. Lineage (NCBI taxonomy): Eukaryota > Metazoa > Chordata > Aves > Otidiformes > Otididae > Chlamydotis > Chlamydotis macqueenii. The sequence goes on along the minus strand of NC_141593.1, from coordinate 60,331,560 downwards.
GGAGGAGCAGAGATCCACCTGCAGCCCGTGGAGGACCCCACGCCGGGGCAGGCGGATGCCTGAAGGAGGCTGTGGCCTGTGGAGGGCCCGGTTGGGGTAGCCGTTCCAGAAGGACTGCACCCCATGGAAAAGGACCCCACGCCAGAGCAGTTTGTGAAGGACTGTAGCCCATGGGAGGGACCCTGTGCTGGAGCAGGGGAGGAATGTGAGGAGTTCTTCCCCTGAGGAAGACGGAGCCGCGGAGAACAACATGCGATGAACTGACTGCAACCCCCATTCCCTCTTCCCCCCTGTGCTGCTCAGGGTGGGAAGGAGGTAGACATAATTGAAATTAAGTTAAGCCTGGGAAGTGGGGAGTGCTGGGGGGAAGTAGTTTTTTTGGTTATCTTTCTTACTGTCCTGCTTTGCTTTTAGTAATAATAAATTAAAATAATTTTCCCCAAGTCAAGTTTGTTTGCCTGCAACGGTAACTTCAATGATCTCTCCCTGTCCTTATCTCAAACTGTGAGCATTTTTGTTATATTATCTCTTCCCCATTCCCTTGGAAGGTGGGGAGAGTGAGTGAGAAACTGTGTGGCTTGGTCCAGAGTGGGGCTAAACTATGACATGTGTGCATGTACAAATTGCATTACTATACCAAGTAAATATAGTTGCTCTTATCTACCCCCAAAAAAAGGAGCTGAGGTGAAGTAGTTTCTAGTAAGTCAAATACTTTACTAAATATTTTTTTAACTTTTTTTTTATGCTATCTTTTCTCAGAGTCAAATAGATAGTTTACATCTGTCTGCCACAAAGCCTCAAAGTGCCCTTTAGCCAGTAGTTTTAAGGGGAGAGGTTTAACTAGCTGGAGACCCAGCTCCCAGGTGTCTTACCCTCTCTTAAGGAGTTGGCCCCTAGGCAGATTTTTAAAGGTATTTATAAACTTGAGACAGATACACTAATTGCAAAACTAGTCAAATAAGATGCACCTTTGGACAATTTTCTAGAATTCCATTCTAGCTGGAGTGCATTAGATTGACCATTAGTAAAAACAAAGCCAATTTACAAGCATCTTATACATACAACACTTAAGAGTCAATGCTGTAGACTACATCCAGCAGATAGATCAGATGGTGTGTCAAGTTCTTGGGAATGGAAATGGGGAGGTCTGTGCATATGTCCGTAAATTTATGTGTTCTCAGAAAAAAACCCTCTGAATACAGGGTGGCATGTCTACTCTCAGTAAAACATGAGGAGGGAAGGGAGGGATGGATTAGTACAGTTGCTACATTTGAATGATAGATACTGAGGGCAGACTGTGGGATTATATTTGCATGTGTTAAATCCTCAGTTTCTGAAAGTATTTAGTTCTGTTATGTGATTGTGTTGGAGAATGTTTGCACATATAAAATTAATGTAAATTCTTCTCTGTTTGGACATGCATTCTGCAAGTTAAGGTCAAACTGTTTTATCTAGGTGAATATTTGTAAATATTTAGCATTGTTAATTTAAAGATTTTTCTCTGCTTGAACACACAGTGTGCAAATTGAGGCCTGGCTGGTTGACTGCCTTGGGGAAAAAGGGTGCTTACTCTATGTTGGTAAAGACCACCAAGAACTTTGATTTTAGGACTTTGTGCCTTGCTGCTTTTATAGATGGAAGATGATAGAAAACTGTGATGGTATCTGATCTTTTCTGAGCTTGAGGAATGGGATGAACTGGTAGCTGTGCTCATCCTCAGTTGCACGATTGTATGCTGCTTTTGTGCATAATTGTCATCTCTCCTTAGTAACCTTTACTTAGGGCAAAATACGGCAGTTTTGTCTCTGAAAATGCTGGATAAAGTAGTCTGGAGTATGTCTGCTTCAGTATACTGATGCTGTCTGGCTGGTCACAATGCACGTGGGGTGGTGCAGACACGTGTCAAGAGCTGTGCTTGCTCTCTGCTTTTCCCTGTGCACCAGTGGTGGAAGTGCCAGTGGCCACGCTCCATCGCCAGCACATACAGAGCACTTTGTGTACTGCATGGGTGCAAGCTGCTGTCTAGCACATAGGTAGCAGATCAAATGTGGTTCCCACTTGGAGTGCTTGTTAGCAGCGTAACCCACGCAGCCCTGTACTTGACAGGAAAATGTGGGGATGTTACACAGATGTTTCTGAATGTCTCAGCATGACTGTGTGTCATCCCCCATAGCATCCTCCTTGTTTTCCCATATTCTAGTATAAATTCACATGTTCAGAATTTGAAACCTTCTGCTCTTGTTCCATATTGTTATCTTTATCCAGTATATAAGCAGAATAACTAATTCAGCATCAAGTGTGACTTTCCAAAAGACTGTAACAATGGTTGTGGTGGGGAGAGGCATCTCAAAAGGCAATAGTTCAACCAAAAGTTTTAAGCTTTTTTTGAGTGAAGGCTCATGAATTAATCTACATCTTCCTTAGCATTTATGAGATTGAAAGAGGAATTTGTCTGTGGATTGAAATACTTTCAGGAGAAAGGTTTCATGATAGGTGCTTGAAATAAAAGAGGCAATGTGGTTTTTATTTTGTTTTCAATATAAAAAGGCTTCACTACATATACCACTTTCCTTTCAGGAGAGGGACTAGCATCCTACTGAGGCAGACATTGCTGCATGTCTTGCTTTGTCTTTAAATTCAGTTACCATTGATTATGGATCTGATTTGGCCTGCACTGCTGTGTACAATACAAAAGAGAAAAAAATACCCAACTAGAAAAACCTCACTGGAGCTAAAAAACAATGAGCAGCGTGGAAGATAAGAATTCCTGGTGACTAAATATACAGTAATATGAATATGTTAAAATATATTACTGTATGTACCGTTTTAAAAAGAATTATTTCCTTTTGATTAAAAACATACAGTTAAAGCAGATCTCTCCTGAATGTTCTGGCTGTCGTTTTCTTTAGACCGTACAAACCTGCCTTTCTGGTTTATGAAGCCACAGTGCTAACATGTAAAACAAGATATTATGACTCATTCAAACAATTATTTGTTCTCTCTTGAAAGTATTGCTGATGATATATTCAAATATACTTGGGTTTACCCGTAAGAATGCAAGCCTCTAGCAAGTCTGAGCTTAATGCAAGGCAGGTTATGTAATTTTTGCAATGCCGTATTATGTGAATGTAATCCTGTTAGCATCTTCGATAGTTCTAGTTTGCAGCTTTGCTAAATTTTGCTGTAATTTTATCAGGGGAAATTATATGGCTTTTCTTGGTTTGCAAAACTTTATCTGAGTGCAGTAAAAATATGTTCCAGGACTGAGAAGTAGCCTCTTAGGGATTCATTAGCAAAACTGCTTTCTTAATTCCACTTGAAGAAGCAATTTACTTGCATGAAACCCTGAAATCATGTGGCGTAAATTGAGAACTTTAATTGAAAATGAGATTGCAATGGTTTTAGCAAGGTCAGTGTTTTACCTGAAGAGTGCTCCTCAATGCTGGGGAAAATCTGAGGTTAAGGAAGGTGAGGTTAGAGCATTGTAGAGATACCTGCTGGCTCTCATCCTGGCAGTTCCCTTGCAAAGCACTGCCTTGTGTGTATGCAGGCATTGCTGAAGGATGTGAAAGGGACTGGCAAGAATGGCTATGGAGACTACTGCACATGGTCTGTTTTGGCTGAGGATAACCAAAGTGCATCTTGTCACTGCAGAGGTGGAGAATCCCCAGACATTTAAAGTTGGATGGTTTTGCTCAGCATTTCCCCACAGCTGGACCATCTGTTTCTGCAGGACCTGCAACGATGGAAGTGTTAACTGATCTGTGTCAAGAGAATAAATTAACAGGCATTTATGTTTTCTCTCTGCCTAGCAATGTAAGTAAAAAACAGTTAAAAAGCTTTTTATGCACTGTTACCATTTATCTCTGAAAGGAAAGAGAGTCTTTAATTTCAGCCAAACTGAAATTAAAAGCCAAATTTCAGGTGTGAAATGTGTGTGTTTCTTGGGGATCACACACTACCTTTAGCACTCATGGGAGGAACGCTGTCCCAAAGACTCTATGTACAGCCCACGGCAGCCTTCAGCTGATTGAAGAAGACGACTTCCAGCCAAGAAGGCTAGCTGAATCCTAAACTGGTGCAGAGTTGTGTAGGTTAAACTCCTTTAAGACTTAGCTTCTTTGTTGCATTAGTATCTTTGATTACTCCCAGCAGTGTGTATTATTATTGTAGGATGCCTGAATGGAAAATCGACAGCTTCATTTGTGCTGCTCAATTACTATTTCTTAGTTCTACTAATAAAACTAAGTGATGCTGTGAATAAGATTACTGGTCAGAAATAGAGTGGAAAGCACATTGAAAGCATATAGATTTGAGCTTCAGGATCACAGAAGCTCAGCATGCCTTTGGTGGGCACCGCTCTGTGTCCCCTGTAAGCCATGGTGCAGGCAGCCCTTTTTATGCCTCAGGGCATTTTATGCCTCAAACCCTGCAAGAGTTTACTAACCACACTTCGGTTAACCAAGTCAAAACCCTATGGCTCTGAGCAGCTAGTGGTGAACTGCTTCTGTCTGTAATATTCTCTTAACATTTAGTACACAGTTAGGAAGCGTCACCATCATTTATCCATGCAGGTCATCCATCCAGAATCAGGACCACTTGTTATTTTGAGCTTTTCCTGTGTCTGTTTCTAGACACATCTGTCTAATCCTAGGTTCCCAGGACACTGTTGCAACTGTTTAAATGATAATGAAAACAGTTCCACTGATAAAGGTCGTTCGCCTTATATGACATATGAATGATGAGATAACTACGGGCTTTTTAGTGGGACATCTCTCCTGTGTCTTTGCATAACAACTGATTTAGGGATAAAATGAGGTATGACAGCAATTACTGCTTCAGTCTGGAATCCTTGCTGCCTAATAATTTAACCTGTATTGAAAAAAAATTAATTAAGGTGTATTTTGTTTTGTTTCTATCTTTTTTTTTGTAGTGCTCCTGATAGTCACTGAATAGGTAAGAGGAGCTGATTCTTGTCTCGCAGTGTTTTTGCACCCCAAGTTCAGTTTCTGGTTGAGGAATGTGGTGATGAAATCACCATAGTGCTTTGCTTTATCCAGAATGCTAAAATGGGATTTAGTGAATTTCTGGTTACCTTAATCATATTTTCCCCTAAGTTATTTTCTATTTTGTGGCTGATCATTAAGTCTCACTGTTCATGCTGAGGGAATACGTAATTACAGTTGCCTAGTGTAAACAACCTATATGATGGCTTTAGACTGTGCCACATTGAGAACCTTTCAAGAACATCTCCTGGTTTAAGCAGATATAGAGTAGGTCTGGTGAACAGCATGGATACAAAATTCCCAGCCTACCAGAGATATTTGACTTGTCGTGGCTTGCTTAGAGTTTGAGTAGCCATCTGAAATTATTGTATTGGCCTTGTCTGTGTGCCTTGCGTACAAATCCTGACCAAATGCACCCGCTGAAAAAGAATGGATGTCTTCACTGTTGTTATGTGATTGGTACTTCACCAGCAAAGCTAAATGAAATTATTTTTTTAAACAATGTTATTTACCATTTTAATTTTGAAATTACTTGTTTTTAGGCTAAAAGGTGAAATAGCACAAACAATATCCCACAGGTTCCTTTTCCTGTTTCTTTTCTCTCTAGTGATCTTAGTACAATCTAGAGGATTAAAGAGGATGCGAATTGCTTTATGAAATCCAATCTGTTGTAAACTGGTCATTGGCATTACATCTTTCAAGTGCATATGTGCTATTCGGTGTTGTGTGACTATGGAGGCCAAGTGCAGGGCAGTTTTGGTGTGCATTGGTATTTTAGTACCTATACGTGTACGTATGAATGTATACATGAAGCAGTTAACCAAAACCTAATTATGAGTTATGTCCATATTTTCTTGTGAAATTTAGAGCTATAGTAGTCAAAGACTCTAATTGATTCTGAGGGGGAATCATTCTGTGTAATTATTCTCAATCTTCCTAGTCTGTTTGTTGTTGGCTGCCAGGCGAACCAACAAATAAGAGGCATTCAGGTGGAAGTGCGCTGTTTGTAATGCATTATCAGCAGTACAGTGTTGTTAGCAATATTGTCCCCAGCATTGTTTGCAAATACTGGTGTAGACCCTTAATGAAGTAATGTTCTAGAAAACAACAGGATTATTGCAATTCAGGATGTTGGTTTGCTCCCATTAGTACTATAAAAAAACCCTAAAAGATAACAAATAAATCCTAATGTTTTTTACAAAGAGTAGTAACAGAGCTGCTAATGATGTCTAATTTAGATCTTAAGGGCAAAGTTTTGCCTCCTGATATTCATTGTCAGAGTTTGAGTGACAGGCCTGTGCTGGAAGGAATAATATGATTTTAGAATTAAAATATGTCATGAGGATTAGAATTTTGATCAGAGAGCAGAAATTTTCTAGAAGAATGCTAGGTTCACTAGCATCATGCTTATGCAAGTACACTTGAGTGGATTTTTTTGTTTGTTTTGTATTTTATAACTACTGACCTGCCATCTACCTAATAGTATTTACATAATGATTGATTAAACATGTGTCGGGACAAAATATTTTCTTCAGTACAGCTGAAATTTTTGTTAAAGGCACTAGGGACTGCCTCCTTTATTTTTTAGACAAAGCTAACTGAATGCATGAATGCCACTGCACATAGCTGACAAAGGGAAAGCATCTTTGTGAAAAGGCTCTGTAAATTCTTTCCCACAGAAGTCAACGAAAGGGTCGGTCGTCCTGGGCTACGTATTTCGTCACTTAAACCTAGTGGAGATAGATTACTTTGGACTGCGCTACTGTGACCGAAGTCATCAAACGGTGAGTAAAAGACACGACAGGTTGGACTTCCCATCTGTAAGATTTACCCCGTTTGAGCCATTTGCCTGTACAGCATTAGTTTTTCGTACTTTCACTAACTTTTACTATTTCCTGGCTCAGGTTTCTAGTAATAATGTCTTTGTGTTTATTTGCATTAAAGTCTTGGAATAGACTTTAATATCTTAGATAGGAGCAGAATCAAATGCTACATGTTGTTGAAAAACAAAATGAAGAAAGTATAATTAGTACAAAATTATGATATGAAAGTATGATATTTTTTCCCTTTTAATACTGTGCCCTGAAGCCAGTGCTTGGTGCACGATGCTGTCTGGCTTCGCTTGGCCTGTGGCATCTGGGAAGCAGTGTGCCTGCGTGCATCCCAGGCTGCTTCACTTGTAGCACTTGCTGAACACCTGTTCCAGAATGTGTTATATGGTTGATGTGGCGGCTGCTCATGGAGCCCCAGGGGTCAGGATGGTGGCAATAACATTTTGACTCTGCCTAAACCAGCTCTGTGCCCATGCTCTCTTGTGACATCTGAGAGCTTTTCCCACCAGGAGATTACAGTCCTAAATAGGCAAAAAAAAAATTGAAACCAGGCTGAGACGTTTCAGCAAAAACAGGCAGTGGCTTGGGGCAGCACTGTTTGGAGTGGCCACCTCAAAATGGCCTGTGCAGTGTTACTGCGGTCAGAGGTGAGGAGCAGGGGATGCTCAGCAGGTGGGACCAGTGCTGTATTCATAGGGTGGGCTTCATGTTACCTTAATTTTATAAAGGAAATAATGCCTGGTCTGTGGTTAAGTTATGCTTTTGAAGTCATTCTTCTGTGCTGAAAGTACTGCACAAGACCGTGATGATGTTATGGTTCATCTAGAAATAATAAGTTATTGAATTGGCTAAATATTTGCCAATTTCTTCTGTTTAGCAGAAGCTGAACATGTAGAGACTGAAGTCAGAACCATATTAGCAGAAAATTACTGATTGCTGCTGGGAGCTACAGACTGCCCTGTTCAGTATATCTTTATTTCTCTGCCATAGTCTAGGCATTTATTAATTCAGTTCCTTGATAAGCTTCTAACCAAGTTTCTTTGCAAGGAGGTGGAAGACAGATTCATCTGTGAACTAAAGATAGACTGCTAAAACCAGTATTTTTTAAGGTCCTGAGGAAACTGAGGTGTGAATGAATCATAGAATCATAGAATGGTTAGGGTTGGAAGGGACCTTCAAAGGTCAGCTAGTCCAACCCCGCTGCAAGAAGCAGGGACATCCCCGACTAACTCAGGTTGCTCAGAGCCTCATCCAGCCTGGCCTTGAATGTTTCCAGGGATGGGGCTTCCACCACCTCTCTGGGCAACCTGTTCCAGTGTTCCACCACCCTCAGTGTAAAAAATTTTTTCCTAATATCTAATCTAAATCTACCCCCCTCTGTTTTAAAACCATTACTCCTAGTCCTGTCACAACAGGCCCTAGTAGGTATTTTTTTTTCTCTCAAAAGTGTTTCCTTTTTTTCCTGTAGAGGCAAATAAAATAGGAATGGCTATTATTTGGAACATTTCCAGAGGCGTACATACTATGTATTTAATAGTATATTTGGCATTATGAAAATAAGAGAAGATTACATCTCTTCTGTGAAAGGCTTAACACATAAAGGCACACTGTAGGATGCATCCTACTAACAGGCTACATTATGTGATAGTATGATACCAGTGCATTTTGTATTATGGTAGTGTGCATTGAACTGTAGGCCGTAACCTCATTAGCTTTGCCTCTGCAAATACGAATATAGCCTTTTTGCCTTTTTCTCTCACATGATGCTCTAGTGGTGTAAATTAAATGTTAGCCTTTGTCTTTATTGTCTGGCTAGCACAAGGTCAGGAAGCCACTGTGCTTCTTGATTTTCCCATGGATTAAGAAGGCGTTCATCCTGCTTACCTTGTTTGCCTTGCTCTTGCACTGACACCAGTCATGTTGTGGGGATACAGGTTGTACTAGCACTGTTGCTTCAGCCTTACACTGAGTGGAGGTCTACTGGCCTATGTTTTGCTTGGCTTCTGCACTGGTGGGCAGGCATCTCTGCCACATGCTTGTATTCCTGGTCCCCTGATGGGAGTGCTGTCTGTCTTCCTCCACCTGCAGGTTTTCTTTGCAGGGAAATCCCAGGTGCGTGGGAGAGCGGTGCACACATCAGCTCTGTCCTGACATGCAGCTGCGAAGCAGCCAGGAGGTACAACCAGAGACCACAATGGTGGGCCGTGTTTTGGAGTGCACCCGCCCTACCATGTAGATGCTGCCACAGTGACCAACCTGCAGAGTTTCTGCTGCAGGCTTTGCACCTGGGCTGTGTTGTAGCAAAATAGTATGAAAATGCCTGTTCCTGTTGTTTGTGTATGAGTAATTAAAAGTTGATTGTTTTATCTGGAAAGTTTGTAAATGAGTGAACTTCTACTGTGTTGTATGTCTTTTATGACATGACAATTGTTGCTAGCTTGCTATTTTTAGTGAAATCTTATAAGCTCTTAAGAATGACCAGCATAAAGGGAAGAGCTTCCATGCAATAAACAACACCTTGTGCTGTAGCTGTAAACATACATTCAGTTGTGCACTGAATATGGCTAAAACTCTCTGGGCTGTTGTGGGAATTAGTCCTGTAATGGCTGGCAAGAAGCCTAGATTTGAATTTTGCATTGGATATGTTTTGGATTGGCCACAGTAGATTTCCTAAGGGAAGGAGGTAAAGGTTTTCTTGCTAATCAGTTTTAAAACCATGCTCCTGAGTTAGTCCCAGATAGAAAAATGTATTTGGAGGTTTGGCTACCCATTAATACATTGCTCATGGTGGGGAATAATTTACTATTTGTTCTGTCAGGTTTTTTTGTCATACTATATATTCAATTGAATGATGAATAAAGCAAGGTGGACAAAACTATGTATTTTAAAGAACGGAACTCAGTCACAAAGAAACATTTTTTATTAAGGGTTTGAAAGAACTTGTTTAGTTATTTTCCCCATTACTTTTGCATACCTCAGCACTTCCAGGCTGTCTTTTAAGTGCTGCATTGGTGTGCTACATCTTATGTGGGTGGTATCATCATTATTTTATGGTACCAGTAGGGCTCTAATAATGAACAGGGTTGCCCTGTGCTATGTAGTGTATGAATGCATAACATTAAAATGGTCTCTTCCCGAACAGCTAACGACCTAATTAGCGAGTGAGAGAGAATAGCTGGATGCAGCAAACGTTGACAGAACTAGATGGTGCTGGGAAGACCATCAAGAGTAGAATAAAGTATAAATTGGGTGACACTATCTCTAGGGTAGTAATTTGGTTGTATTACACATATTTCTCTTTATTGACATTTCAGGTTCCCCAGAACTCTCTATATTAAAATGACAGTATTTAATTTGCAAAATCAAGTTCTTGAAGGTTAGGGGTTGCCAGAACACTTTCTCCTTGAAATATATAAGCTTTATCTATCTTGTGCTCTGAACAAAACAGGACTTCTAAGGAAAAACAAAAAGTATCTTATAGTAATATGGTAGGTTGACCCTGGCTTGATGCCCACCAAAGCTGCTCTGTCACTCACCTCCTCAACTGGACAGGGGAGAGAAAATACAAAGAAAGGCTCGTGGGTCGAGATAAGGACAGGGAGAGATCACTCACCAATCACTGTCAGAGGCAAAACAGATTCAACTTGGGGAAATTAGTTTGATTTATTCCCAATCAAATCAGAGTAGAATAATGAGCTATAAAAACCTAAACCTTAAAACACCTTCCCCCCACCCCTCGCGTCTTCCCAGGCTCAGCTGCATTCCTGATTTCTCTACCTCCTCCCACTGAGCAATGCAGGGGGTCAGAGAACGGGCGTTGCAGTCAGTTCATCACACGTTGTCTCTGCCACTCCATCAGCCTCAGGGGAAGACTCCTCACACTCCTTCCCTGATTCAGCATGGTGTCCCTCCCATGGGAGACAGTCCTCCGTGAACTGCTCCAGTGTGGGTCCTTCCCACTGGCTGCAGTTCTTTATGAACTGCTCCAGCATGAGTCCTTTCCACATGTCCTTTCCTCAGGGTGCACTTCTTCAGGAACAGACTGCTCCAGCATGGGCCCCCCCATGGGGTCACAAGTCCTACCAGCAAACTGCTGCAGTGTGGGCTACCCTGTCCATAGGTCCACATGTCCTGCCAGGAGCCTGCTCCAGCGTGGACTCTCCATGAGGTCACAGCCTCCTTTGGGCGCGTTTGCCTGCCTCAACTTGGTGTCCTCCATGGGCTGCAGGTCGATGTCTGCTCCACCTGAGCCTTTTGCATTGCTGCACAGGCTGCTGACACACAAGTTAGGCTAAGCTGAGACCACATATGCTCTTTATGCTTCTTAATGCAGATGGTAAGCTGGATCCTAGTTGACAGGGCATTTTTGTCTCCTGCCGCATCTGTCAGAAATGCAGGACATGGTACCCCATCTGATATTTTCAGGTAAGACATAATGACCAGAATCTTTGTTGCAGAAGCTGAGGTGGCTTAGGAAACTGTCCTGCCTTTCACTCTCTCATTGCTTGAGAGAAAAACAATTTTTATTTGGGAAAAACAATGGCACATGATGTACCTCTCTTTTAGTGCAGGATGTGCCAAATGCTGGACAGGCAGTACTGGTCCCCTGCCCGTCACACTTCTGGTTCCCACTGTGATGCAGCTCCTAGGTGCTCCCCACAAAGTCCCTTTGCTACTGCCTTTGTGGCATCTCCAGTGTGCCTTAGGATAGTTGTGCAAATTGCTGTTTTGGCCGGAGGCCAGTATTTTCTTGAGGCACACAAAAGAGAGAATGGAAATGGCAATTTTAAAGCATAATATCTCAGTAAAAGCTGAGCAGAATTTGATGAGGGAAAGGGTACTTTTGAAGCCCAAAGGCATTCCCTTGTCAAATCACAAAAGCGTGCTGAAAAGCATCTTGCTATTAGAACTTCTTGCTATTAGAGCTTCTCTTACAAAAAAAGATTCTGAAGTTCCCTTACTGCACAAAGTTAGACAACCAAAAGCACTTTAAAGGTCTGTTGATAATAAAAATTATTATTTTTTTTTTTACTTCCACAAACCTGGCTGCACTTTACAATATCACATTGGTCAGGTTGCCCCATCACCATCCCTAACTGAACTCTCACACTAAACCCGCTTAACCTAAAGCGGCAGGAGGCACATTGTACACCAGTCAGTGGTGCAAATATCCTTTTCTTATCCAATGTAATGCTAATCTGAGATGTTATATTCACAATGTGCAGCATACTGATATTCTGTTAGGGATCTAAGGGGAGAAATACAAGTACAGAAAGCCGTATCACCATATTAATTCAGCATCACAGCCAAGCTAATTTCCCCTGCCCGAGTTAGTTCAGGTGCAGTGCTATTCGAACATGTGTGTACTGCTTCAGGATCTGGAGCTCACATGAGATGGACAGTGCTCTCCCTCTCTGTACTGTGCATCAACTGTGTAGCATAGTTGTGTTTTTTCTCCCCTGCTGTAAAGAAGCTCTGATTTGAGCATACAGACCTGAGGGCACAGCAGGTAACAGGTATACCATGGCAATATATTTCGCAGCTGCATAGTCCAGGTCTCAGTTTCTTGTGAAGCTGAACTCTCTGCTGTGAGTTGGTGTGCTGTAATGATAGATCGAGTCAGCTGTTGCAAAGCTGAGCACAGAAGCCTGTGCCCTGAATTGCATATCCTTGTTGCGCAGAGTCCCGTATCTGAAAGATGTTTTCTTGATCCATCTTGAACCCTGTCTTGATTAATAAAGTAACTGCAGTGCACTCAGATTGTCAGGTTACTAGCCAAATTGGATAGGGTAACAGATTGAGCAGGCTGTATGTAACTTAACTATAGAAAGAAGGGCATGATTTTAACAAAAGGTTTGTTTACAATCAAAACTGCCTGTTCTGTAGGGAATTACTCTCACATAATGTGGTGTGTGTTTTGATCTCAAGGTCTTAGAAAAATAGATGAACTAACTTAGTTTGTATTTTGTTTTTGTATGGGTTTTTTTTTTGTATGGATTTGACATTTCCCCAAAAGCATGGTATCTGAAGTTATCTAGAGAGAAAATCGGCAGTAAACCAACCTGAGCTGAACTGTTTAACTTGTGCTTGTTAAAATAGGCGGCATAGCCAGTGAAAAGAAAATGGAGACTGATAATATTGGTTACAAGCTAGAAATTTTAGCAGATTGTTAATGGATTGAGACAACCTAGAGAAACTGACGGTCAGGTGAGTTAAAGGCGGTAAGAGTAAGGTTTTAGAGTATACCAGGATCAACAGAAGGCTCACACTGGTGATCTAGTACTAAGTAAAATCAATACAATTTCAGATTCTAATACAGAAGTAGTAAATACATACTTGTATTTTGCACGTAGAATTTGCCTTATGATTTGTACATTTCTTAGATAATAAAGATGTCTTGAGCTTAGCAGATTTAGATTCTTTGCACTGAACAATTGTGGAAAGAACTGACAAAAAATTCTAATTGTTAATGTTGTCTTTATGGAAAAAATCTTAATAATTTCAGATTGAAATTGAAAAATACTGTATTTTCTCTTGAAAGTTGGGGTTTTCTCTGTTCTAAATGTGAACAGAAACTGGCACGTGTGGCATGATGGGTACAGCTTTGTAAGGATCTGAATAAGACAGCCCAGAATTTAGTTTGAAGTTGGTAGATTTTTCTCCACCAGACACTTCATTGATTGATACCACAGCAAACATTTCAACCTAGTTAATATTTTGTTTCAAACAGGTTCATGGAATTTGACCCAGGTTTAACCCTATGCAGATTCAAGGAATGAAGATTGCAGATTTGTGGAAAAATATTTGCAGTCATTTAAAAGGGCTAAATATGAAATACTGCGTGGTGCTTGGATGCATAGTGCTTACACATCTGGCTCGTATGTGAGCCAGATTTGTAAAAGTAAAAAGGACAACAGAGCCCCTCTATTCTTAGATAGGCTGTATTTTAAAACTTTTTTTTTCCTAATTTCTACCTAAAAATTAAAAAGTAATTATTTTATTTAATAGCATTGCACATTTATAATCTGTCTTAGTCTTTAATACAAATTATTAAATTAAACCAACACTATATGTTTTTTGTAAATAACAATTAGTAAACTAGTCGCCATCACTTCAGTAATTGGATAGTTGCATTGATTAGGACTGTTTAGAAATAATGCTTTTTTTTTCTTTCCCATTTCCCATATTAAATTTCCCTTTCAAATTCACAAAATGTATTACCTGCAGTTGGATGGGTATGTGCTGGTCCCTTCACCTCTCTGCAGTAGTGGTGAACTACTTACAAGTCAGATAACCCTTGCTGTCTGTGCAGGAGAGGTACATCTGGGAAACAACCAGAATGTGGCAAGCTATCTGCCAAATAGATAAAAAGAGTGAGACTGCGTGTTGGGGCTACTTTGGCATTCACAAATGCACGTTTGTTGTCAGCACCACCTGTGCAAGTGTACTGGATTAATAAGACACTGTTTTTTTCTTCTATTTCTCTTGACACTTTAACATGTGAGCTCAAAACTATAACTACACCCAACACTATTTATATGTCTATGCAAACCTTTTAACATGTATCTAATACACGTTATTATGTGTGCATACGTATGTATGCTTGGAGGGCTCTGTTGTAGGGATTCTTGATTTTGTAAATGTTCTTGTCTTTGTTGTCTAACATTGGCTTAACAAATGCCTTTTCATTATCCATGAAATTCCATTCATCTTTGGCTTACAAATAAATGTCAGAAATCTCCCTCTCCTCCCTCCACCCCTTGCATTCTTCAGGAAAATTTTGGCAGCCTTTAAAATAATAAATAGCTACACAGTGATTTTAAGTGTGGGTTTGTGGCATTGCCACAATGCTAAATACTTACTGGAGAAATGGGAAGGCAGAATAGATTTCTTGCTTCTTCCCCACCACTCTCTGTGCCAGCAGTAAACTGGTCTGAGCTGAACTGTTTAACTTCACATAGGTAGCACAGGGATCTAGGTGCCTGTGGTACCCTCAGAAGAGTATATACTTCCTCCTGCCAGCTGATGCTACTTTTCACTAGCAGGAGTAGCAGCAACCTGTCTTACAGGGATGAGGGCTCAGAGTGCAGTTCCTCCTGCTGGCCCCATTTGAGGGAAGGAAAGGAAGTGTGTAGTGATACAAATAACCAGGTTTGTTTCCTTTCCCTTTTCAGATTCTCTCTGCATCTGAACTTGCAGTTTTCCCTCTGAATTTTGTTCCCCTCCCCCAAGCTTGGAAATTGCCTTCAGAACACTGTAGAAAGAATGTAATTTGACTTGCAAGTCAAGTACAGCCTAGTGACAATTAAGATTTCTAATGCAACTCTGTTTTGATTGTATTGTCTACAAGTGTCCATACAGTCTTTAATGACCCAGCCTAATTCTGCTTTGTCTCATGGCAGCCAGTGAATCACATGGATACAAGAGGTGGTGGAGTTCAGGTTTCAGAACTAAGAAGTCTGTAACTGTTCTGTGCTTGACTCGCAAACTTGAATGATAAGCCATCAATATCAGTATTTTTTTTTAACAAATAATCAATCTACCTATGCACGTAAAGCTGAATTGCAAAGAGTACTATAAGATGATATATCTTGAAGCTGATTTCAGTTCACTTCAGGAGGAAGTGAACTCCTTAATGAAGGAGTTACTCTGTGATAGAGTTTGATCTGATTTTGAAACTCTTGCAGTGTGATACAAAGCTGTCAATGATAAGCAAGCTAGCTTGACAATGTGTTGTTCATCCTGTGATGCCAGTTTTGGGAAGAGGTCAGACCACATTCTGACCGCATTGTGTATCCAGAATGTGCACTGCAGAGTCCTTTTCCCTTTTTTCTGTCTGTTGACTGTAAAATCTCTTTACCAGCCTGTTGTTCTAGTTCAGATTATTGCTGATAGGGAGTTGTAGTCAGATGTTTGAACAAGTGTGACAAGTTTTTGTCCTTCCTACCTTCTGTTGAGGTTAAGAGGATTTATATTTGAATAGTTATTGGATGTATTTAGTACATGTATGCATGTACTAAATAATTTTTTTTTCTTCAAAATTTGGGAAATTTTCTTAACAAACATTCCTGGATTTGAAATAGCAATGGCTAAGAGCAATGCATACAGCTGTTTCTATTGCAAGTGGAACAGCAGCTAATGGAAGTAGTTTGTTTTCAGATTTTGTCAAAATAATGATAGTTGTTTACAACCACTTATTAAATTTGTGGCTTGAAATTTCCCACTCAAATGTTTTGTAGTGTTTTTCCCTCCCTTTATGCTACTCCTTCTAATAGTGAAGTTCTCTAGTCCACAGAAGTTCTCTGGATAGAGGGGGAAGGTTTTTTGATTAATAATTTTATTCTAGATAGAGTTAGTTCAAGGGTGCAGGTAAGAAGTTTCTTCATTCATTAGTCTACATAGTTTCTCAGTTAAAAAGGTGTGTGTACTACTGGAGTTGATTCAGTCTGCCTCAATTTGCTCTTTATAGCAGTTATGTTCTGCAGCCTTTTTGTTTCCAGTGTTTTAAGAAGAGGTGCCAATCTCCGTTGGGCCAAAAAGTTTGTGTATGAGGGAAGAGGATTAAAAAAAAAAAAAAAAAGACAAGAATGGTCTTCGCAGCTGCCTCTGCACTTTCTTCTAAAACTGAATCATAGATATATTGAGCTAAGGAATAAGTAAGTTGCTGGAGGGATTACAAGAGCAGGACGCTGGTGACCTGTGTAGCCATAATGAGAAGTACACAGCTGCTCTATGGTCAACAGTAACATCAGAGTAATGATGGAAGTTTGATAAAGACAGGGCAGAGTAATCAGTAAGAAATTATACTGCAGATTGTCTGCTGATCAAACAATATGGGAACCTGTGTAACAGTTCATCCCTCTGTGGTGTACTAAGTGTACCATGGTCATCTCTGATTCCTTTGTCCAACTAGTCCTGTAAACTATCCAGTGGAAGAGTCTGTGCCCTCCCTACCTTTGTGCCAATTTCTGGTCATCTGCTCCTCCTGCTACTAGAAATTGTTTATGAAAATCAAAGCTGTTTTTAATTTGCTTCTGGATAAGCCAATTTCTTCATACTTAGTGGATATGAAGAATAGCTATTTTTCAGGTGTTGAAAGAATGCTATTATGCCTATTTCTCCCTACAGTCTTTTGTTTTTCAGAAAATAAGCAAAGCCCCTTCATTCTTTCTTTGGAGGTCCTGTTTTACATGCTTTGTTGTTGCTGTTACTTTGAGTTACTCTGCTTAGGCTAATGTCTCAGGAAGAAAATAGGAAGGTTGCACACCTGTATAGTAGCTATAGCAGATCAGATGCACATCAGTGGGTACTTAGCATGGTGTATCTGTGGAGCCAGCTTGCAATGAGCCTGAAGTGTGGTGGCTCTTACCAAACAGACTTACTTTTAGGAAGACCCCTGCCATCAGAGAAGATATGCAACGTTAGACTTGTACAGACAGTGTTTCTCTGATCAGAAGCTGGCACAAGCTTGTCATTAGCAGACTAAAGTGTATCGGTCTGCTAATAAATATCAGTGTATAAATACATACAGAATTTCTGTTGTTCTGTATTAATTTTCCATGTTAAGTGACTAATTTTTGTAATTATCTGTCTCACAGTACTGGCTGGATCCTGCAAAGACGCTTGCTGAACATAAAGAATTGATAAACAGTATGTATTTAATTTGAACTTAAAGAATGTGTCTGAAGATGAAGTAACAGAGGCAATGTTCCATATATACTGGCTGGACAACATTTATGATCTAGTCACAACAGCTTGATAGTTCTTGAACAAGTTTATTACTGCAGTTCATAGCTGTTTCAAAATTTCACACATAGACTGAATATACCATGGTTTTCCAATAATTTGTGTGGTTATTGTCCAAAGATTTCTCTGTGCTTAAATTTTATTTTAGAATAAAATTCTTAACTTCTATAATTAATTTCATAGTAGCTGTGGTACCTCTATTGTAATGTACCGTATGATTACCAACTTACATTCCTTTTTGCTTCCAAAAGTAAAAATAGTGCCTCTTACAATAGAATGTCTGCTGTTACTGTCACTCTTCAGATATCACCAATGCAAGATGTGTTATTTTTATTATAATTAAAGAACATGGTAAGATTATTTTACTTAGGAATTTGGAGACCTTCTATAAAGAGATGTAGAAGTGGAGCGTGAATGGAATGAATGTAGCTATAAGAATTTTGGTGCTGATATAACTGACTTTTTCAGGAGAATAACATTTTAAAAAAGTAAATTAGGAAAGCTGTTCCAGATATTTAATAGTAAAAGTGGCACAGAATTAAAGTTGCTTCGTAAGACACTGGAATGTGTGGAAGGGATTATTATCAGTATTATTCATTATGGCAAGGAATCACATTTCACACACAATTACATTTTTCAAAAAAATTCAGTGGAAAAAGTATCTAAAGGTAAAACTCAAACAGTAAAAAAAAATCTTGGAGAGATTGTAAGTTAGCAATGAAATCTAAAGTTAAATCTTCAAAATAAGCAAAAACTTCAAATAGACAGACAAGCTGTGAATAAATAAACACAAGTCTAGAAAAATAATAATAAGAATACTTTTCTTCTTTTTTTTCCTCATGTGTATTGAGTGTAGATGTACAGATGTGCTATGTGGATGTAAGACTTTTTCTGAAACTTCCAAGTTTCATAAAATATTAAAATAGGCTGCTTAATAGCTGTTTTGTAGTCAAGTAGTAACAATTAATAACAATTAACAGCTCATAACAACTAACTTTTGTGCCAAATATTTTATTCCTGCAGCTGGACCACCATACACTCTGTATTTTGGCATTAAATTCTATGCAGAGGATCCATGTAAACTTAAAGAAGAAATAACAAGGTACAGTATTTAATAAGAGTGTAGTTTGTTCATTTCAGGGTAGTAATCTGTTCCAGCCAGATGCATATTGTCATAGTGTGGCTGGGTTGTTTTTTTTTTTTTTTTTGCTTGAATACCTGAACGTTTTTGCTTGAACATGTTTGTTTAGGAAGAGAATTATGACTAGCTTCGCAGTAGTCAGTTTGGATAACTGTTTGGAAGTCCAAGATGAAAAAGTGCTCGCTGGTGCATCAAAACCCAAAGGGACTTGATGGGCCTTTGTGGGCTTTTTTTGAGGAATGCATTGTCACATCTGCATTTATATTGTGCTATAGTCAGGTTTAGATTTTACTTGGATATCAAAAATAAATAACAGGGAATTTTCTTTTTTATTGGCCATAGCTTAAATTCCAGAACTGTTTTTCAAGAGGATTTCTTTAGTCTTTCTACAAATATGCAAAGGAAATTGAAGAGTTGCATGCTTTTGATTTTTTTTAACTAAGCTTGGCCTCTACAAAATGTGAGGATGCACACACGAACATATGCAGATGCATACACATAGACAAACACACACACATGCTTCCCTAAATACTCATGCACAGGGTTTTCTGTTTCCTTTCTTTATTAAAAATCTCAGACAATTAGTTCTATGTTCAAAAGGAAATTTGAGAATTTGGATAGGTAGGTGGACAAAATTAGTGCACTGGCTTACATTAATGAATGTGAAAATATTTCTTTTGATGTCCTATGAATGCGACACATGAGAATTCATTAGAATGCATGCAGGGTTTTCAGTTTTCCTTAATCAAAGGTGGCAGTTGTTGCAGCACAGGCAGAATATTTCTCTTGTACCAGAGTGAGAAAATTCTTCTGTTTCCATACTGGCACAACAGGAATGGGAGTCTCGAGTATAACAAGATTGAGGCTGGCCTAGAATAAACACTGTGACTTTGCAGATAAAAGAGCATAAGCTGGCCACAATGTGATGCCCCTGTACCATGGAAGTTTGATGCAGTTTTCCTGTAATTTCCCAGAAGCACTTTCAGCCCTGCTTACAGGGGAAAACAGATGGCCCTGGGAAGGGAGCTTCGGCCACCAAACCTGTCATGATTGCTAGCCAGGAGGCAGGGTGGATTTCTATCTGGGAAATGACAGGGATAAATTTTCAAAAATTGTTTCTCTTTGCCTTGTGATAAGGTCAGTCAGTGATTTGCTCTGCTAATTAAGTGTGCACATCTAGTGAAGAAGCATTACAGTATAATGAGTAAGCCTCTGTTCATGTCTGCAGAGTATTTGGTCATGCAGAATTTGCACCTTAGAAGGTACAGAGGGAAGGCATAAGAAAGCAATATGCTTGTGATGACAGTCTTCAACAAAACATGTTAAATAGTCGAATGCCCTCAACATTTCTGATCATTTATTCCTATAGGTTCTTAAACCTTGGAAGGAAGGTATACTTTTTCAGAAAAAAAAAGATATTATTAATAAAACCTCCTTCTGCTTAGGAGGAATTAAAGGCCCTATTTTTCTTTATAATAATAATTTTCTGCCTAAGTGTGTAATTCCAGTGATGTGTTAACCACTTTGTGGTAACTGATGTGTTTCTTTGGAATATGTCTTTATTATTTTAATGCATATGAGAACAAATCTGTTGTTATTAGATATTGATGATCTGTGGCCTTACATGATTACTATTTGCAAATAATGAAAATCTGTCAAACTTGTAATTATTTCACAGTAGAATCTGTCTGGCTTGTAGGCAAAAGCTGACACTGGAGTGATTCATACTCACGTGTGCGGGATGGGTTTGTTAGAGCAGAATAGTGCTTAGGCCCTATTACATATGCATGGCAAACTTGACAGGGCACAAGATGAGAGTGCTTTAGTTAGAAGTTTGGACAAAAGGCATGGCTTTGTGGGGAGCTTGGTGGCTTTAGTGAGAACGGAGGTTGCTCACTTTGTAGGAGTCACTTAAGCACTTACCAGTTTGCTCGGACTTTTCTTGCGGGGAAGTGGTATTTTTTTGCAGTTTTCTATCCTGCTTTATTTTGAGACTACACTGTGAGAATGCAGAAATATAGATACCTGCTACATGGAAAAGACATTTATAGCATCATCTGGTGTGAAGCTTTGCACTGTAGAGATGCAGAAGTGCTAACAGAAAGATAAGTGCATATCAGAAATTCCATTGTTACAAAGAAGATGCTGTGTACTCCACAGTAGATATAAAATCATCTTTATTATTATTCATACAGAGAAGATTTGTCTAGGTAAGGCTGGCAAGCATAAGCTAGAAGCTGTACTGAGTTATTGCTTAGAGTGAAGAAACACTGAATGTATGTGCTCTGTGTTGCCTAATGACATTCCCAGAAAATTCTTATGCAGAGCCCTGGTCCTTTAAGGCGGAGGATATTAGCCATTTTTTTAAGGATGGGCATTCCTAGTATAATATCTGTCACAGTACAATTCTAGGCGATCAGTAACCAGAAAGTCTGGTAGATTTGATTGGATCTTAAATGATTTGCGGATCGGCTATCATGTAACCTGCAGTTTGCAAAATTCCCTGAAATCAGTGTAGATGCACTTTGAACTTACAGATCATTCCAAGGTCCTTTTATAAGTAACTTGTACTAACACAGAATAAATTATTTGCAGAGTAGCTGAGTAGCTCTACGTAGATAAAGTTGAATTAGTAAAAAATGAAAAAGCTATGTGCTTGTATGGATGACCATTTTTTTTTTTTTAAAGTTACCTTCTCAGTATTGTTACCTCTTGTATGAACTTGATATAAGAAATTTGCTTAGGATGATGTGAAACACTGCATAAATCTTTTGCAATAAAACCAGACAAAACCCAAACAGTGTTTAAAAAAATTCCTATAAATGAGCATGGAGTTGCAAAACCAAGCAGATCTTTTGTATGATGGCTTATTTTCTTGTCTTTACTTTTCCATCTATTTTGTGCAAAAGAGAGATGCTCCATTTTTAGCAGGAAAATGAATTGTATCTGCACAATATTAAGCAGGTGAGAAAACCACAGAGTGCTCCCCTACTTAGGTTCTTTCACTAGATTAATCTTAGTTGTTACTTCAAGGCCAATAGAGGAAAAGTCATTCAGAGGGGAATACAGTTTTTGACTGTCACATAGTT
The DNA here is from genome assembly GCF_036417535.1 of Chlamydotis macqueenii. NCBI lineage: Eukaryota > Metazoa > Chordata > Aves > Otidiformes > Otididae > Chlamydotis > Chlamydotis macqueenii. The sequence continues at coordinate 60,309,746 of NC_141593.1, read as the reverse complement.
ATGGTATGTGGTATGTCTTCAGCAAACTGGAAGGTGATGGAGCGTTACTTGATGCATAAGACTCAGTATTGAAATAACAGTTTTGTTTTCTCTCTGTGTTTTAGGTATCAGTTTTTCTTGCAGGTCAAGCAAGACGTTTTACAGGGCCGTTTGCCTTGTCCAATCAACACTGCAGCACAACTGGGAGCATATGTAATTCAGTGTAAGTTCTTCTGGCCAACTGAGAGCTTATTTCTTTTAATCCTGTATTATGATTAATTTTAAGTGGTGACTGAAGATTTCATTAACACTTTATTCATCCATTTCAAAACAGAACAAAACTAATATGACTGATTTCAGCTACAGAACTGTGAGTAGATAGCCATTCTGAACAGTTAATACAGAAGCAATATAGAAGTTAATGTAAAGAAGAAACTGAAAAGTCAGTCTGAAGGGTCTGCCAAACACACTTTGCCTTGCTGAGGAATACCTTATCATGTACTTAAGATTTTATTACTTACTCTGGATTGCATATATAGTATGACAAAACCTTCATCAGGAGGTTTACGGATTTGATGGGCTATTGGCAGCCTCCAGCCAACAAAGTCTGTCAAATAAAAGATTCTTTCAAAAATTACATTATGTCAGTATGAATGTGCCTGTGCTTGAAGGGAGGATATGTTTTGACCTGAAGTGAAGAATTTTAATTCTGTCTGTCATTTATGTGCATTCACCCATCACTAGTTAGCAGGATGTTATATCCTGCATACTTGGTAGAACTAGCAATCAATTATAAAGGAGCTCTCTGTCTAGCAGTTAGTTGTTCCTTTCACATTACAACTCAAGCTCTGTATTCAAACACAAGTGGTGATGAAAAATCATATGATGAGCCATGCTGAGACCTATATGTCTAATTTATTCTGTGTTATATTTAGGTTTCTCATGAGTGATATGTATTAAGCAAAGATTATTTGTATTATTGGTGTTCCAACTGTGACTCAACAACACTTAATGCAACATAAAAAATAGTCCTCCTTTCATTTCCATATTAGAATAATAAGGCAAAATAACTTGTGCATGAAATGGGAGTGGGCACTATACAGAATTTCATGGTGTATTGTATATATTTCCAAAAAGCTAAAATTTCAGGCAGTTTTAATTTTTATACAATTATTTTAAACTTTATTTTGCTGTCTAAGAAACGTGACGTCATACGCTGAAAAACTGTTTGCAATGTACATTTTGCTTTACTGGCATATGTACCCTCCCTGAAAAAATCTCTAATGTCAGATACTGTATTGGAAAACAATGAGGAAGCTCAGATAAGAGAGTTAAGGCATGGCAAAGATTACATACAGTGCGTTCAAGTTAGTCCTTGCACTAGCAAGCATATGTTCCCATTGACTCTATAAAAAGCTTTGTCCTTTTATTTAGGGCTTGCAGTTGTTCCAAATATATAAAGACACCTGAGAAATGTCTGTGTCAGATACTGGGAATATGAACCCAAAGCATCAGCACTGAGGTCAACAGCTTTTCCAAGGGTGATGTGCCAGACTGTGCTTCTTTTCTTTTCCAAACTGAGATGAAGTGTGTTTGTGGGAATTCAGTAATAGCTGAGAAGGTCTGCTTCTTTAATGATGTCAGTGATGTCTTTCGCTGTGGAGCTAGCAGCTGCTGAGATCCAGAGGAAGAGCCAGAGCCACATGTTCCCCCAGAGTCCTTCACCCATGTCCTGCTCCAGCCACGGGCCCTGCTTTTGCCTTTCAGATTGTGCCTGGATGTCATCTTTGGTCTCTGGGACCATGAATTGTTTTCCTCCTTTCATGGTCAAAAACTACCAATTGTTAAAGTGATGATGGTGGAAAAATCAGTACCCATGGCACAGTTTGCAGAATATACGAGTTTTCCTATTGGGAATGCTGGAGTTGCTGTTATAGGCATTCCTGTTCTTATTCCTGCTAAGGGCAAGAACCACATAGTTATTATGGAGGTTTTCTAGAGAGACTCAGCGTCTCTACTGAGCAGATTGCTGTCTTGTTCTAGAAACATCATTAAATTCTGGAAAGAAACATGAGTTATTAGATGAGTCTTTTTCTTCTTGGCTCTTGAAGCCTCCTTTTGGTTATGTTTTTGGCTTAGTGGGCATGGGACAGAAACCTTCCGTGAAGCTTTCCTCAGGGAAGCACATTATATGCAGATTTTACTCAGGGTTATTAAAAAATTGAAATACTAACTTTCACAGAGCTTCTCAGAAAGATGCGATTAGAGTTAAGATCAGTAGAAGTGAGTTGTGACCAAGGTGCGTATTTATTTTGTAATTGCATAGCTACATGTAAATTGATATGAGTAATATATGCAAATTCAAAGTTATTTCAAAGAAAATGATGCCAGCTATTCATTAGGTTCTTTTATTTAAGAAAATTATTTTTAAAATAATTTTGATTTCGAAAGTGAGTTTAATGATCAGGAAATAATACTGATATTTTATTGAAAAATGAAGTCTTGTGTTTCCTTACAAGAAACAATGCTTACCTTTAGAACGGCATGCCTTTAGGTGTCTCGTGATATTTGTGTCTCCATTTGAATTCCCACACTGACTTTTACGTCAGGAGTCCCAGCAAGAATATGGCCATAGGTATTCCAAAAAGTAGACTTTACTTATACACTTGTTTTACATCTGCTACCAAATAATATATGTCATAAAATTTCTACTTTGCTGGCTTGGACAAAATTATATCTAGTCCTGTAGAAGTGGTAGATTTCCTGTCAAAACCTCTATCTCTTTGAACCTTGTATTTCTCTTTTAAAATGATTGTAGACATTTTTTCTTGGTTTTATATGTGCACTATTATGAACAGTTCTGTACTGTCTTTGGGTTTTTTAACTGACTGCATGGTAAATTGCTGGAAAGAGAGGGCTTGGTCACAGATGGATTATATAACATATTTTTCTGTTAACATAAACCATTGAAAATAGGTGACCTTTCTTTTCTTCTTGTGTCCTCTAGCGGAGCTGGGGGACTATGACCCATATAAGCACACTGCAGGTTATGTCTCGGAGTACCGCTTTGTTCCAGACCAGAAGGAAGAGCTGGAGGATGCCATAGAGCGGATACACAAAACTCTGATGTAAGAATTCAGTACTGTTGGGAACTTGGCAGGTTACTTCAGGTTCGGAGATGTTTGGTAGGTGGGGAAGGGAGTGGCTTGTGGTGTGGAGTGGAGGTCTCTAGACCCGAGGAAAGAACCTCAGAAACAGAAAGCATTTTACACAACTGGAGTTGTTCTTTGAGGAACTGAGTAGGACAATAACTGGAAATACAATACCTCTCAGGCCTAGGTACGGATGTTTCAGAACCAGCAGTTTTAATAGTGCTCCTGTTGCCTCTTAGTTTTGTAGTGGAGAAGAATGAAATAAAAATCTGTGATTTAACAGGGATTCCAGGACAGATTTTCTGCATAATTTTGGACAAATTGCTTATTATGCCCATGCCTTAGTCTAGTCTGTAAAATGGGGATAATATTTCTTTTCTTCATATTGCTCTTTGCATTCAAAGGAACTGTTAGGAAAAAAACACTTTTAATCTAATAATATACAGAACTTGGTACAATGAAGCCTGTATTTTCTTGCCAGATCCTTAGCTGGGTTAATGAAGGAGTGCTTGTAGCAACCTGCATGAATATTTGTGATAGCAGCTCACATTGCAGGAGGTACCAGGAAAGCAGTTTATATGCCCATGGTTTAAGTGATAATCTCAGTTGCAACATCTACATGAATTAAAGAGACAGCTTGGTTTTACAAGCCTAAAGTCCTTTGATTTCATTAACCAACATGCCTTACATAAAACATTGGCAGTGGTCAATATAGTGGATTCCATTGTAAGGAAGAACGTATGCTGTATAGGAAAAAAAGCAGCACCTAGAAACACAGTCATCACGCGGCACTGAGTAACACAGGGCATTCAAAGTGCTGGTTTCTAGACAAAACCCAAACAAATTCCAAAACCTGGCATGTGACCTGAAAGCAGTGGGAACACAGGGTATCTGGTGAGCCTCAAAATAATTTTGGTTTAAACTGAAAAAGGCATTACAGAAGTTCTCAGGCATTGAAACTGTACCTAATAATATTTCTTAGGTATAAGAAGGAGCTGAGAAGGCAGAAATAAGCTAGAGTTATGGTACTGGGCAGGGGTAACTGTTGAAGAGATTACAGGAGTAGAATATTAGGTGCATTGCAGACAGGACAAAGGAGAACTGAAGGCATACGAAACATGTATGTCAGTAGACCTGGGAGATTCATACAATCCCAACTTACCCTTTGCAAAAGTTGGAAAAGACAGATTCATTTTTATAATAGAGACTGCAAAACTTTAATTCTCCATCTTCCAGTTATTGTAATAATAATAACCTTGGACACAAAACATGTGAGTTGTACTGTCCTTGACATTCTGGATAATCTGTGCCTTATGGTGGACCACAAGATGCTGCTTTGAGAGTCAGCTGATTTACTGCTAGACTGCAATTTGTGCATACAGTGCCTTCCCTTGATTACGTGGTCAACAGACTGGGAAGCAAAAGTGCGATGAGGACAACCAGGAGACAGACTGGAGTGCCCAACAGATAAAGCAAGATAAGAACTAGTAACTTCTGGCCCCATCGGTTCTTCAGTGCTTGAGAGAGGAACAACAGCAGCAACACAGGGAGGAAAAACATAGTAATCGCATAGGGAAGCTGAAGCAACAAACATAATTTCCAAACCAGAAAGTGATCCTGTGTGAATGTAGCTTAAATACTACATGCATTTGCAGCAGCTGTGTAAGTAGTTGTCTTAAAGAGGAGGTTTAACTCTACATTGTCTCTAGGCATACAAAAGATAAAAAAACAATCCCCAGCAATTCCGAGCCACTTTTTGTCCCAGTTACTCATTTTTAGACGTGGCCTTCTATGTGTGAAGTACTTCCAGTTAGATTAGTTTTGGACTGAAATACTCTTGGTGTATGAGTAACAGAGGCTGAACCATCAGCCACTGTGAAAGCACTGGAAGTCAGAGAGATTTAGCTTCCCAACCTGCTGTTCCAAATATTAGACCACAGTGCCTTCAAAAATGCAAAACATGAAATTGGTTTTGAAAATAAAACATATGCCACAGGTTCAACTGTACGTGAAGCCAAAATAAACATTTACTTGCTTATCTCCAAGTTCATGTTCCTGGTAAGAAGAAAGAAGCTTGTTCTAACAAATCCAAGTTAGGTATAATTATGATATAACCATTTATTAAGAGGAGAGCAGTAAGAAACATTTTATGAGTATGTTCGTCATAGCCTTTGTCAAACTAACAGAGATAATCAGAGCTAGCCATCTTGTATGTAGATCTAGATTTCTTGATTCTCTTGCTATAATGAAGCCACAGTCTGGATAAAGGCTAAGTATTTTTTTGCTTGTAGTTTGGCATGTTAGTGTTATTTGTGCCTTGTTTAATGAGAATAGGTGTTAACTCAGAGACACATCTGTTCTCTTTGAAAAGTTCTGTAATTAGAGTCTGTGCCAGTTGCCACATTGACCTGAGCTTTCTCTTTCAGGAGAGAGTCTGTTGTTCAATAATGATTTCTGTGTGGCTGCCTGACTACTCTATAGTAAGTGATGCATTACAGAGAACCTTGCTACAGGTCCTTTTGTGAAGTAAAGTAGTACTGGTTCTTCTGTTCCAGCGATTGGAAACTGAGGCATAGACAATTTGTTTGGTTCAATATCACAGAGGTTGTGTTTGAGAAATGAAACTAGAGATTAATTTCTATGTACCATTGATTCTAAGCAACCTTGATTCCTCTCTCAAGTTTCTGTAGTCAGTAGTGTAGTAAATCAGATTAAGACCCATCTACCTCAAAAAGTTGATGACTTTGAAAATGAAATTCAGAAGCTAGGGGAACAGAGGAGTGATAAGTGTCTTAACACTGTCTGTAGTGTTTCTGTCTGCTTACTTACCTAGAGCTCTGATACTCTTTTGCTGCTTGGCTGCAGTTGGGTGTCAGGGCTTCAGCAGCAACAGAAAAGAGTGAAACTAAGGTGTACTCATTGCTAATTCAGCCTGACTGTCATCATCACCACTACTATCATTAACTTCTGCACAGGTGACAGCAGTCTTTTTAGTTAAGAAGTTGGAAGCTAGAATGGCTGAGGGCATATCCCAAATTATCTTACCTACCAGAGACATTTCAGGGACAGGTTTGTGATATGGTTTAGAACTTCATTATCCTTTTTGGAGCCCAGCATGGAAGCCCAGGGTTTTTTTGCAAGACAGCTGTGACACTGCGTGTACCCTGCTTCTGCTAGTTATGTCCAGATAAACTGTTTTTGGTTGCAGGTTATCTCTCAGTTTTTTTACATGCAACAATAGCTATTCGGGGATTCATTCAGAATGCAGTTTTTTCAGCAAGCTATTGAATCAAATAAGGTGAGGGAAGTCAGAAGTGAGGGAGATGGGTTTGCACTGCATGAAGTCTCTGCAGCCTGCCTACTGAGATTGCTGTTCCATCTATAAACTGGCATGGTAATCCCAAGGTCAGATAGCGAGGTGAGATGACCTTATGTTGACAAGCACATCTGGGGAAGAAAACAGTGGCTTCAGGGCTTGCATGTGAGGATGCAGACACGCATGGTGCTGGAGGAGGGATACTATCCCTCAGTGCAAATGGGAGAGCTTGCATTGGCCCCTTGACATTGCCTGTTCCAGAGTGCAGCAGATCTGGGACTAACTGATAACAGCAAATCAGCTGTTGGTGTGTTTTGAATCAATATTACATGCTGTCAGTGGGGCACAAGGAAAGTTAAAATGCCCCTGATAGTTGGCTTGGAGAGTAGCTTTCAATATTCTTTAGCGCCATCAGTGGCACTCAGGTACTCTTTGTCCATTGAAGTGAGCAGTGCGTGCCAGCTGCAGGGCTGTTACATTGCCTGCTTTGTCATTATCAACTGCAAAGACTGTTCTAGCTTTGGGGTATATTGTCAGGTTGTATGATGCCCAGGAGAGTTTGTGTTTTCATTCACAATAAAAATGAAACATTTACCCTTTATAATGGTGGGAACTGTTTCAGTCCCTGACGTTCCTCTCTCCCCTTCTGGTTCTGTCTTCTCCATCTGCATTTGGGAGTACTTCTTCCTCCTGCTTCCATCTGCTTCCTTCAGAAGCTCCAGCTCACATCTTTACTTCCTTTTAAATTTATGCAAATGTACTTTCTTAAAAATTATGTATTGTTGTGAAAATGTTTATACATGTGCACGCACTTTTTTGACATTTGAGCCTTTTTGGTACTTTCAGAGACCTGTGAGAATACTGGGATAAACACGTCAGCATTTTTCTAAGTATGATCAGTTAAGGAAACACTGAACAACAGTATTTAAATTGATGTTGGATTCTAGCACTAATTCAGTAATGGAGTAATCCACTTCGCTCAGGACTGATATTGAGCCTGCATGGAAACCCAGTAAGACGATACTGCTCTAGTGAATGTTTTACTTACATTTCTGAGAGCTACCAACAAGATTTAAAAAAAAAAATCAAGCCGTGGAGTAAATTTAAAGATGTCAGATGTGACAATGCTTACATGCTGAGTATGCAGTGTTCTGCATATTCTGAATACAGAGATGAATCACAAATCTGCTGGGAAATCCAGCTCTTGAAGAAAGGGATTTCTCTTACAAGCTTTACGTCTGCTGCTTTTCCAGGAAAGAGGGGCTAACACCTGAAGCAGTATCAGTGTTGCTATGTGGATAAGATAGGCTGAAGCAGCCTGTCTCCCATATACAAAGAAGGCATTTTGAGTACCTGTACTATTCCATTCATGTTAGCGCTGCTGTTTCACATTTTTCAGCTTTGATGTGGTTTTTTACCTCATCAGGCATAACACAAAGCTGGGAAAACCTGGAAAGTAGCTGCTAGGCTAGAGAGAATGAGGAGATAAGAAGCAAGAATGTGAATATTGGATGACTTTTCCAGGTCTTGAGTCAAAATGTTGAGCTCTGTTTCACACTTGGAATTTGAAAGGTAGCAAATGCAGTGAAGTATTTCCCCAAGAGAACAACCACAGAGATGCAGGAGATGCATCTTTTTGAGTTGATGTCTTCACAAGATGTGCTGTACTTTCCTAACAACAGTCCGGTAGCTTCACAGAAGTATTAAAAAGGAGTGAAGATGAAAATGCACCTTCAATTATTTCAGGCTTGCAACAGAGTGTCCTGCTCTTCTATCAATGGCTGTTATTAAGGGAAAAACAATTAAATTCTGACGATAGGTTTGTTGAAGGCTTTGAATTTATTTAGTAATTTCATTCTTTTTGAAAATAAATCCTTCATTGGTGATGTCAAATATGTTCCTAGTAGCCAGTTTGTTTTTACTCTACCAATTTTCCCCTGTTGTTTCCTACCAGCATGCAGTTGATGGTAGTTTTTAACTGGTGAATTCATATTTGAAAATAAGAAGGCAAGCTGGATCTTTGAATCTAGTAATCTCTTGAGACAGACTCCAAACTTTCACCATAGTAGACTTGGGTATTACCAGCTGATATGACTTCCTAAAGCCAAGATTTTATGATGAAAGGCATAATTAGTCTGAAGTAATGAACTCTGCTTTCAAAAATCATTTGTAGCTTCAGCACTGCTATGGGACAATAGTACGCCAGTCAATCGTTACATTCCTGCTTTATTAATAATCATGTGGTTATTGGAAAAAAGTTATTTTGGATATCCAAGCCTAAACATGGAATATCTGAAGTGTGTTTGTGACAGCAGGGAAAACCTTAGCCGCTGTAGTAGGCATTCGTTGCATCTATGATAGCGTATATCTGCATCAGGACGTTACAGCAGGGAGTTTAGTAAAAATTTGTCTCTACTGTCCAGTCTCACTTGGAGCAAGCAGAAGTACAGTGCTGAAAGGATAATGGCCATCTAAACAAATTATGGGAAGGGTTGCATACCTGTCCAGCAAACTGTATTTATTAATAGGGTCTATTTTAGTATGTTGGCTAGAAATACAAATTTCTTACACAGAATTTTGTTTACAGGGGTCAAGTTCCTGCTGAGGCAGAAGCGAACTACTTAGGGGTGGCCAAATCCCTGGAAATGTATGGAGTGGATCTCCATCCTGTTTACGTAAGTTTTGTTTAAATATTTTAAACTTGGAGACAGAGAAAAAATTGCTTATACTAATGTGGAGGAGAGCATTTGTATAGTTTAGTTGCCACAGAATAAATTGAAAGGAAGCACTATACTTAAGAAATGCAAAGGAAGACTGAGGGGATTCAGTCATTCATGTATTCAGAACCCTCATGGTTTTCAGATGAAAGGCTGGGCTGTGATTGTATTACACTTATAGAAGACAATCAGTTATACTCTGGAAAAAACAGTTCAGATAAATAAGAAGTAATTAGTGCAAGTGTCAGGAGAGATGACGCTTTGTCTTTAATACAAGAGTTTGCACATTATTCTTATGTAAATAATAGCAAGTATATCCTGAATCCTTTTCAATACCATTGCAAAAACTAGGATGGGGTAGCAGCAGCGTACCTGGCTTATTTTTTAGTATTTGTTATGAGAATTTTGCTAAAGATTCAGAGTATGTTTCCAGCTTTTCCTCTGTCGTATCATGCAGCATTGCACGTTGTCTGTATTGCCTGAGCAAAACCCTCCACTTCTTTTGTAAAACAGCATGTATGTTGGGATTGGATCCAAGTCATCACCCAGAGGCTATGTGCTCCTGGAGGAAACATCATTTTGTCTTGTTTGAATAATTGTGCTTGTGGCAGGTTTTTTTGAAGAAAAGAAAATCAGAAGTTCAAATGGGGAGTTGTAATGTAGATAGTTCACCGAGTTAGATGTCAGTACTTTGTAAAATAACTTGAAAGAAAATAAAGTAATCAAGATACTACCAGAAGATTAAGTACGTATTTCCTGCTGAAATTGTGTAGCCTACAATATGAAGTATTTTTTAACACACCCTGTGGCTTAATTGTATTCATAATCACATGCTCTACGCCCCTCCCACCCATAGAAAGCTGGGGGAGTTACTGGAACAAGATGCAACATGATCCAACAAAATTGTGTTGAATTAGCAGAGCCTGGAAATTTTTTTTTCTCTTAACTTGCTTTTCCTGCAATGAGATCCCTGCCTGGGTAATGAGAGGTGAGTTGTAATATATCCAAATCTAACCCATGAGTATAATAATTTCTATTTATATTACAACAGCAACAGAAGCCCTCATTTGAAACTGAAGCTGCACACATGAAGAGCTATAGTTCTTTTCATCGCTTGGTCATATTAAAAGTAAAGTTGCCTTTACCAGTGGGTTCACTGAGGAGCACAGGCAGAGCTTGCGGAGGTGTACTTGAGCAGTAGTTACGCAGGAGCCCACTTCTATAGTCAGTCCGTCTCAGAGTTGATACTTTTTGCAGTTCATGTTCTGCTGGTTTAGAGCTTGCAGGGCTCTTCTTCATTGCCTCAAGTAGACATGTACGAGCTTTTGCAGCTGACTTTCTTTTAACCTCTTTGTCGAACACAAAACCAGAACACCTCTTGCACTAAAGTTTGCACTCTTGCAAGTGCAGGGTGCATCTAATTTTGGTTACTGACTGCAGACTTGGGGAGGTGAGGGCCTTCTGCCATTTGGCACCAGAGTTTTCACCCTGTTCCCTCCTGATGCAGTTTATGATTCATATACTGACCTCTGGAACGGTTTTCTTTGGAGGAGATGATGCACGCAGCTGTTCCTTGCTGTCCCTACCCATTCTGAAGAAAAAAAATGTCTCTGAATCTCTCAAAGGAGCTACTTCACTCAGTAGCAGTACACAGGTGATACTATTCTTTGAGGGAAAAGGTAGCTCTGAGGTTATATTATAGTAGAAAAGGTCTGAAAATCACTATTTACCTTCAGTTGAAAGTTAGGATGTCTGTTGCATTAATGTCTGAATAAAAAGTTTAGTTTCTGAGTTTTGGCCATTTGTCAAGTAGCTGAAAGTAGTTCCTTAAAAAAAAAGTTATTTCTGTTTTTCATCATGGCAAGTGGAATTTCGCATTCTTTCTCTCATTGCCATTCTTTCTTGCCTCTTTGCCTCTATGCCTACAAGTTTTCATATAGGAGTTTTCATCAGTAGATCAAGTACTATTTCCCATTTGCAGGGACAGTGAAACAGTATGTTCATGTCAGTCATCAGGCTGGCTTCCTCAGTAGACCTCACTGCTACAGTGGTACAACTTGCAACTGTACGAATGACACACATTTTTATTTTCTAGGGTGAAAACAAATCTGAATATTTTTTAGGATTAACACCTATAGGAGTTGTTGTCTACAAGAATAAAAAACAAGTAGGAAAATATTTCTGGTATGTATAATTTAAATGTGAAGTCTGTGCTAAAACAATAACTGTTGTATGAAAAAGTATGATTTGTGATATCTATTTGAACGGTTAATTGTATCAATAGAAAAATCCTATACTTGGAATTTCTAATCTTTGTCTGGATTATACAGATTTTTAATTCTTTTGTAACCCAGATATTGAAAAAAATAGTTCACCTTTATATATATGTATATAAAAATATAATATATAATACTCATGCTGAAATGTTTAAATACTGCAAATTTTCTGTTGATTTCTGGTATGTACCTGAAAAAAAAATCCTGATTTGCTTTTAGTCTTGTATGTAAATATATACAACTTTATATTTTATTATGCTTGAAATTAAAGTCTCATGAAGTTCTATCTGTCTTTTTTTCTGATATTACAGGCCTAGAATTACGAAAGTTCACTTCAAGGAAACACAGTTTGAACTTAGAGTCCTGGGGAAAGATGTAAGTTTTTATTTAAGCTTGAAAGAAAAAAAAAAGTAATCTCAGGTCTAATGAACTGGGAAATTTTGTGTGTCCATGAAAGTCTGATTTAACTTATTGAAATTTACCACAAGAAACCATCAAAGTGAAATTAATTTTAGTGATAGTTACTGCACTAAAGATAAGTTACACTTATCCTCAAGTGTATTATGTTCCTGACAGTGCTTGCAGTTTTATTAAAGAAAGAGGAGGAAGAAAGATTTTGTGTTCAGGTTTTGCAGGCAAGGGGGAAGAACTTCAGCAGAACAGTAAGAATTTTAGAACAAACCTTTATCACTTTATATCATGCCCTATGAGTAGACTAGAGTCTAGAGTAGACTACTTCTGCAATGCCGTGTTTATGGTGTTACATAATACTTTTAAACTAGGCTAAATCTTCAGGGGAGGCTAAGATTAACCAAAATGTAGCTGGAGGAAAACTCACCAAGCTGTTAGGCACAAGTAATTCTGCAGCTTGGAAACAGAAGCAGCCACATAATACAGCCTGAAACTTATTTGTCAGAGTTTATTTTTATTGTGCTGTTAGATCATTTGAGAGAAAACAATATTGGTTCTGGTAGAACAAGGATAGCAGGTTGATAGCAAGAGAAGAGGTTTTAAGATAGAGTCAGGGGAAAAAAGAGAAAGGTATTTATCACCTATGTATGAAGCATATCAGGTAGGGGGAGGAGGAAGAGAGTTTTGAAGATGTAGCGAAAATTATGAAGTGTAATATAACAAATAGTTGCATTCAGTCTGTGATTTTTGGTTGAGTTATAAGTTTAGTTTGGTGAGTTATTTTTTGAAAATACTTTGTAGATCTCTTTGGAATATCAGGACTGAAAATTTATTAGCCTACTGGCAGTATTCCCATTTACTGATTATCTACATATCTTCATTCATCTGTGTAGTGGTTGTTAGTTTTGTCCATGATTTTTCCATGAGGCCATTTGGTACATTTGGTATGTTCTAGGAGATGCGAGTGTACCACTGACTGGTTGTTTTAGTTCTGTTGTGGACAGTATTTCTTATGCTGATGCAGATGTATTGGCAAGTTTTTCTTTTGTTACTCCCAAGTGGTTTGTTTCTGTTTGGTGTGGTGATCTATGGGAATTTTATTTCTGATGGTGTGTTTGTTGAAATTGGAGAGTTGTTTGAAGTCTGGAAGAATGCTGGGAAGACTTTTCTCAATGTTTTATGTGAAGGGTGAGTGCCTGTTCATGTATAAACAAGTCTGAGTTTGACTTGGAGTAAATTGCATTGAAGTGATGCTGTAGTTTCTGTTTGATGCCACATACGTATATTTCTTGTCTGAACCATGAGGAATTGCAAAGGTTGCCGAACAGAAAACCTGAAAGTTTTGGAAAACATGCTTAAGTTGAGACTGTGAATGTTGATGGCTGGTGAACACTTACTATTGTGATCATAAAGCAAACACTTTGACAGCACTTGGTAGTTTCAAGTCTTGACAGGTACTTTTAGGAAATTGTTCAAAAGTACAGTAAGTACAAGGGTGTGTACCATCATTAAAATCTCCCTTGTAACTAATACTAATTTGAAGTGTTTTTACAGTGCTTCATATCCTAACAAGATCAGGAAAGGCCAAAATGGCCCAGAAAAATCTTCCTCTCCTCTTTTTTTTTTTTTTTCTTAAACATTCTGGTGGTGTTACTTTGGACAAAGTTATGTATTGGAATCAGTGAACAGCCTCCTGAATTAAAGCTGTCATAACAATTTATGCTGTTCTGCACTCAGAGGAGGAAAAACTCATCTGTGTTTATACAACTATATGTTCCAATACTCCTCGAGAACTTAATTCACAAATTTCTTTTATTTTGCCATTTTTTTTGGAATAAATGCTATCACTTTGCCCTTCCATGGAGGACATGAGTTTGCAGTATATGATAGGAGAGTAAAAGCCATTTTTACTTCATTCTGCCTCCTAGGATATCACTTTAATGCCCAGGGAATTAATACTTTCTTTGTTTCAGATGTGGTATACCAAGTCTGGAACATCTTATGTGTTTCTAGTTAGTTGGAGAGATTACCAGGAAAAATTTCAGGAAGAGGAGAAATAACGGAGACTTCCCTGTGTCTTTGTTGTGGTTTAGCCCTGGTCACCACACAGTTTCTCGCTCACCCTCCCGCTCCCCAGCGGGATGGAGGAGAGTATTGGGAAGAAAGGAAAACACGCGGGTTGAGATAAAGACAGTTTACTAGAATAGCAAAGGACAATTACAATAATAACAGACTATAAGGATACTAAAATATAAAAAGTGAACAGTGCACGATTTCTCACCACCTTTTGTTCCAGTACATCCTGAGCAGCGATCACAGAAATTACACTGGGCAGCAAGCAAGGGAGTGAGAGGGAGAGAGCCAGAGATGCGCCCTCCCCTGGCCAACCCCCAGTTACATGCTGAGCGTGACATTTATGGCATGGAATACTCTTCTCTTTATCCAGTTTGGGCATAGATTCAAAGAATCATAGAGTAGTTTGAGTTGGAGGGGACCTTTAAAGCTCATCTAGTCCAACCCCCCTGCAAGGAGCAGGGACATCTCCAACCAGATCAGGTTGCTCAGAGCCTCATCCAGCCTGGCCTTGAATGTTACCAGGGCTGGGGCACACACCACCTCTCTGGGCAACCTGTGCCAGTGTTCCACCAGCCTCATTGTAAAAAAAAAAATTCCTAATATCTAATCTGAATCTACTTCCTTCTACTTTAAAACCATTACCCTTTGTCCTCTTGCAGCAGGCCCTGCTGAAGAGTTTCTCCTTGGGTCAGCTGTTCTGGCTGTATCCCTCACAGCTTCCTGCACCTGCACATCAGTGAAACCTGGGAAGCTGGACAGGCTAATGGATCTCATTAGCAACAACTCATCACATGAGTGTGTTTATCAATGTTCTTCACATACTAAATCCAAAACATCCTGGCTACTGAGAGGAAAATTAATACCATCCCTGTCCAAACCAGGACAGTCTTAGACAGAGCTTTATGGCATATAGTGAAGGAGTTAACATCATGTAACAGAAGAGTAGATTATTCCCAAGTATATTGTGTGCTTTTAGTGAATCACGTTTTCCATTTTGTAGTGAAAATTCTGTGCAGGCTGGGTTTTGGTTTGTGCTTCCACACACTACTTACCTTTATTCACACTGACGGGCACTTTTCATGGGTAGACCTGCTCATCAAGAGGAAGCGATTGGTGCTTTTAGTACCAATGAAGTGTTGCTCTTCCCCTGCATGGGGTTACTTGTGGTAATTCCTTTGTTCTCTCTTTCAATAAATTTGTCTGAGATTTTTTTCAAACCTAGTGAAAGAATTTGCTTGTGTACTTCCCACTAAAGTGGTGGAAGTGGGCATCCTGTTCTTGACAGATGGCAGACAGAACAGTCTAAATGTACGGATCCATGTCTCTAGGCTACCTAAAAATACACTATGGGATGCCTGTGTCAGCTGTATTTATGGCTGCTGAGTTTGCTGTTTACATTGTTCTACTTTTCATAAAGTTGATGATTTACTGAGTAGAAGATATTTAGGCTTACTGTCTTGTAATAAAGTAATGTGCTTCACTTTTCCTGTTTAATCTCTTGTACTTATTCATATTCCTTCCATGAGAACATTTCCTGTATATTTAACTTATTTATATTTTTCCTGCATACCTATTGCTATTGTGTACAAGCATCACAGTTGGTATTTTGGTTTTATCTTTCACTACTTTGCTTGTATTATGTGCTTTCTACCTAAGGCTATTGCTGTTGCCCCTTGGTAACCAAAATACTGCCCTTAATATTTGGCTGTCCAAGACTTATCCTGACATGTGAGACTAATGACCTGGACCAGCTGACAGAAACTCTTTTTCAGTGATGTTAATAATTGAATCAGTATTTCATTGTCCCTCGAGTGGATCCATGCTGTGAATTTTGAGCTAGAAACATGTTTGGCTTTCCATGAAGCGTGTTAAGTATCAGCATGAAATTAGGAACTCTTTCCTTGCAAGAACTGCACAGAAGGATTCCCTGAACATGACAAACAATTGCAAAGAATTTCTGAATAAGAGAAAAGTGTATTTTCCTGCAGTTTCTTTTACGAAAACTGAGATATCCATCTGATGCCTGTGCACAATTGCTGGTAGCATAGGTGTCACGTTGAGCAACCTTGCTGGAAGTGATCCAGTAATACAGGTGGCTGCCAAAGGCCCCCCGCCGATCCAGCAAAATGGAGCCTGATCACAATGGATGCACTATGTGGAAGTTCGTAGTTGAATGTGGGCACAGCACACCTCCTATGCTTTCACCGTGTGAGGAACATGGCATGTTTCCTTGATTTCTCTCTCAACCAAGGACATGAAACAAAATAGAGAAAAACATGCTTGATAGATTGTGTAGGCTAAGAGCATAAATGTATGCAGGAGTGAGAGATGTGGAGCTTTTTGCCTGTAGGTACCAAGTGCTTCAGTGGTGTTCCGCACAACCTTGTACTGTTTTCTCTAACAGCGCCTTTTACTTTGGTTGCACTGTGTCTGAACATGCAAGTGAATGATTTCACTCCTTTGCAGAGCTTATGCAAAGCTTCTGTACTTATTACTTTTCATGTTTCTCTTTCACCAAACCAGAGTGTTGAATGTGCAAAAAACTGGCTTTCATTATCCTTTGTTGTAAGGGAAAGGCCTATTGGAAGTCTGAAATTTTTGTTTTGAGGAATTTTGAAATTTAGGTTGTTTCAGGTCAGAACAAAACCCCAAACTCTGCAATTAAAAATGATTTACACATTTTCAAGACGTGCCTGCCTACACAGTCTTGCTTAGTCAGATGAAGAGGCTGAATTCACAAAGTTAAGTTGGTTTTCAGGACTGTTTTCACTGACACATGCTAGAGGAACTTCAGGGCAAAGTACATAATGCTCCTCATTCTGGTGGCTGAAACTTGTCTAAATACAAGATTTCTGTGTTCTTTTAAATAGTCTCAGAAAACCCTGGAAATATGCTTTATTTTTTTAATCTACTTTTTATAAGTGTCTCTCGTGGTTTTGTTTAGTGAAGGGGGGCCTAAGGTGGTAGCTTCTGTAGGAAAATGCTAGAAGTCGCTCCCCTTTGTTCAGTGGACTCGGCCAGGCCTAGGGCGGACCTGCTGCTGGCCAAGGCCGAGCCAATTGGTAGCAGAATGTTCCGTGATAACGCCTCTGTGATAACGTATTTAAGAAGGGGAAAACAGAAAAAAAAAGAGAGAAGAGAAGATGTGAAGAAGCTGAGCGGGGGCAGAGGCGCAGAGGGGGAGGCGCGAGCCTCATGGGCCTTGCAGGCCTCACCCTCTGGCCTCCTGCCAGGCGGCCAACTGGGCCCAACTCGGTCTGGCCTGGCTGCAAGAAGTGGAGAGGAGATGAGAAGTGAATAAGATGTAAAAAAGATCCTGAGAGGCGTCTGCCAGCCTGTTGTGAGGAACAGCTGCAGATGCCAAGGTCAGTTCAGAAGGAGGGGGAGGAGTAATGCAGCTCCTGGCCAAGATTCCCCTGCAGCCTATGGTGATGGGCATGGTGGAGCAGGTTGTACCCCTGCAGCCCATGGAGGTCCACGGAGGAGCAGAGATCCACTTGGAGCCCGTGAAGGACCCCACACCGGGGGAGGTGGATGCCTGAAGGAGGCTGTGGCCTGTGGAGGGCCTGCTGGGGCAGCCATTCTGGAGAGACTAATGCATTCCATGGAAGAGATGACCCATGCCGGAGCAGTTTCAGGAAGGACTGTGACGTACGGGTGGGACCCCACAACAGAGCAGGGGAGGAATGTGAGGAGTTTTTCCCCTGACCATGGAGCAGCGGCGTGAAATAACGTGTGATGAACTGAGCGCGACCCCCATTCCCTCTTTCCCCCCCTGTGCTGCTCGGGAGGGGAAGGTAGTAGAGATAATGTTAAGCTTGGGAAGAGGGAGGGGTGGGGGGAGGTTATCTTTTTCTCTGTCTCATTATCCTGCTGCTTTTAGTAATAAATGAATAGTTTTCCCCAAATCGAGTCTGTTTTGCCCATGACGGTAACTTTAAGGATTTTCTCCTTGTCCTTATCTCAAACCTCGAGCCGTTTTTCTTACATTATCTCTCCCTATTTTCTCGGAGGGTGGGGGTAGTGAGAGAGAGACTGCGTAGTCTGATCCCGATCGGGGCTGAACTACGACAGTGTCAGAAGTCTGAAAAGTAATTACATTAATAAGGTGGTTCTTCTGTACCTCTTCTTGCCCTGTCACATGCTATATTCCGTTTTAGAATCATAGAATAGTTTGGGTTGGAAGGAACCTTTAAAAGTCATCTACTCCAACTCCCCCTTTGCAAGGACCAGGGACATCTCCAACCAGATCAGGTTGCTTAGAGCCCGGTCCAACCTGGCCTTGAATGTTTCTAGGGATGAGGCATCCACTACCTCTCTGGGCATCCTGCTCTAGTGTTTCACCACCCTCATTGTGAAAAATGTCTTACTTATATCTAGTCTAAATCTACCCTCTTTTAGTTTGAAACCATTACCCCTTGCTCTATCACAACAGGTGCTGCTAAAGTGTTTCTCCCCATCTTTCCTGTAGACCGCTTTTAGGTACTGGAAGGCTGCTATAAGGTCTCCCTGGAGCCTTTTCTTCTCCAGACAGAACAGCCCCAACTCTCTCAGCCTGTCCTTGTAGGAGAGGTGCTCCAGCCCTCTCATCATCTTCATGGTCCTCTTCTGGACCTCTCCAGCAGGTCCACATCCTTCTTCTGTTGGGGGCTCCAGAGCTGGACGCTGTACCCCAGGTGGGATCTCATGAGAGCAGAGTAGAGGGGCAGAATCACCTCCCTTGACCTGCTGGCCATGCTTCTTTTGATGCGGTCCAGGATGCGGTTGGCCTTCTGGGCTGCAAGTGCACATTGCCAGCTCATGTCCAGCTTTTCATCCATAAGCACTGCCAAGTCCTTCTCCACAGGGCTGCTCTCAAACAGAAGTTCTAGGGAGGAGCTTTTAATTTGATTTTTTCCTCTTGCAGTTTCTTGGGTAGATTGAACAGGGTTCGAAGAGATGTTTCTCCTATTCTAAAGTCCAGCTTAGCTTAGATTTCAATTCCAGACAAAAATATCATTTTGATCTTTATTATGATTTAGGAACTACAAATTACTTTTGTGTCATTTTTATTTGCCCCTACTTAAGCCAGAGTGGTAGTGGAGGGTGGAGGTGAGCAAGCACAGCAGTGTTAATGGATCACGTGGAATGGTTTTGGCTTATTTTGGTTGACTGGGTTTTGGGGTTTTTTTTTTTGCCTTTTTGTAACCACTTTCAGAGCCATTGCAGAAGGATTGTAAGATTGGTTCAAGACTTGATAGCAAAATCTTCAGAAATAAACATTTTTAAAGAAGAACTAGGATTAATATTCCTGTATAAAGTTAAATTCACTGCTAATAAGGTGTTACTATCAGCTTTTCTTTTTGTACTTTCGTCTCTAGTCTTTTTTTTTTAATTGGTATGATAGGAGGCTGAGATACGGTTGTTTCAATCTTGACATGCTTTATACAAACTGGCACAGCATTATTCATTTTAATACCTGACTTATATAATGTTCTTAAATATTGACCTTGTGTAACCAGTAATAGTACACTGTCCATTACATAAGGTATGACTGGTATGCATTATGTAAATATAGAAAGAGTATTTCATATTAGAGTTAACAATTGTTAGTATCCAGGTATGTGCCTAACCTGGCAAAGAACAATGTTGGGACACAGTAGCTTCAGAGCTAGTATTAGTATCTCTGTTATATGTATAGGCACGAGTATTACATCTACATGCAGTGTGGTCTGTAATGAGGCAAGATCCCTCCTTACGCTTTGTTAATATTCAGTGTGACTAAGAAGAGTGGTGTGTGTTCTGGCAGGGTTCCTACTGTGGTTTTGGGTTTGGGTTTTTCTTCTTCATTTTCTGAGCCTGAATTGGTGGGAACCAATATATGTCTTGTCATAAATCATAGCAGCTAAGGCCTGCTTTGAGTAGTGGGTTTTCAAAATGTTTTTGTTCTCTGGACAGGTGCAGCTTTCCGTAAAAAGGGAGTAAGTCTACTGACTTTGCAGTAATCCATGAACTTCACAAACAAGGGATCTTCTGGCCCTCGGAGGGAAGAGCTGTCACGTTAAGTGTGTGTCTTCTCTCTCAGGTGGACTTGAGCTTGCTCTGCCTGGGCACTGAGCTAGCTGAGCACAAAGCAGCTCTGAGCTTGAACGCTGTGTATTCACGCTGGCGTGGCAGAGCAAGCTGGGAGCTGTTTGCAAAGGGCAGTGTGGACACTCCTGAACTAGTATGTCAGGTCTAGCAGTTACAGAGGCATTTTGTGGTTAGGTGGAGCAATGACCCCTCTGACTTGTCTCTTTTGAAGGCATTAGTAACGTCCTTTTAGTGTTTCAGTTAAGTAGGGGGTGGGTGGTTATGGTAGAGCACTGCACCAGTTACCCACAGTTTAGTGGAGATATCAAAGGCCCTGCCAGATCAATCTTCTGGCTGATTTGAGAGGCAGCATAAAACAGATAGAAGCTGTGGCTACATGTTTGAGTGCCCATCTGTTTATAAGCTACCTGCATCCTCTGTTGTAGTCACCTTCTGCTCCCATGGGTAAAAATGGTGGTCAGGCTGTAACATTATGAGATTTAGTGTGCTTTGGAGACTGCAGGACAAGCTTTTAAAGCATTTAAAAGGAGAGGAAACTTCTGTGTTTGTCCTCACAGTTTTTTAGTGTCTTGCTTTTTTCAGCTTTAGGAGAAAGGTACTCAAAGAGTTCAACAACCAGATGCTGCTGCAAAGGATATGCCTGTCCCTTTGCAGCCTCTGGCCATCTGGTCCTGCCCCTTCCCTTGCTGATGCAAGTCACAGATGTATCAAAAATAACCATACAAAAATAAGTGCTTTTCTGCTTGTTTGGTTAGCACAGCTGGCTTCCTGAAAGAATAGACAAACACCAAAACTGCTTCAAAGGAGAGGGAAGATGTTCAGAGAGTGTAGACAACAAGGACTGCTCTGGAAGCAGTGAGCCATCACATTTACAATGCCTCACCTTTAGTACACTGTGCACTCCGAAAGCAACAGGATGCATAGCAGGGAGTAGCTTTTGAGGCCCCAAACAACACTTAATGAGTTTGGAATTGTCATTTCCTATAAATCATTAGTAAAAGTACAATAGGTCTTTGTTTCTTTTGGGTCAGATTTATGAGAATAATAATAAAAAAAACACCAGCTAACTCTCACTACCTGTAAGAAATCACAATTGTTCAAGATGCTAAAAATGTTGCCTTTTATGAGATACCAAAGTTCATGATGTTAACAGGTAAGGTTATCCTTGCTTTACCTGTACAAATCAATGTATTCCCTTAGGGGAGAAAGATTAAATCTGGAAGATATTACTGTCTTCAGTAGTACTTAATTTTTATATATGGGTTTATGAATTGTGAGAGTGATCACAGGATTCTTGCAAGCCTTAAAAAAGTCTTAAAAAATAAATGGAGGAAATCCTAAACCTAGGTATGCTGTATCCAGTGTCATATTGAATTTAGTTGCAGTAAGTTACTGAATCCATCGCAGAAAAGGTGAAAAATGGTAAGAGTTATGAATTGTCTCCTCTGTGTTGGTGAAAGACCTTGGAGATGAATGTTTTAGGCTTTATTTCTCTCTATTTAGTAAAATCTAACTGTGCTATTTGACTTATTACAAGGATCCATTCTGAGGTAATAGTTTTCAGACACAGGCTTTTCCTTCAAATTCAAATAAATAAACCTCACTGTGTTATCAGAAAGCTTGTTGGTCCATCCCCTGATTTTAGGCAATTGTTTCATTTTCCAAATCTGAATTCCACAAGCTATTGATAAATTTGATTTTTCCCGAGTGCCTTTGATTGTGCATACTAAGTATAAATGTTTCAGAATTTGATTAAGTTTTTTTTTTGTTTTCCTGACAGCTGTGATGCCTTTCTTCCACCTTAGAAAATAATGCCTTCAAATAATGGGATCAGTGGTGTTTGCTGGTCAGATCTTTCAGTCATAGGGAAATGTAGCTATACTGTCCCTCCTTTAATCTCTTACTGATTTTCATGTGTTATGTGCCATTTGTTTTGTGTATGGGAAAATTCTAAAACTTTAGTTTAGAAAAGAAGAAAAAATGGACAAGTAGAACATTTTCCCTGATGGGAATCTTTCCCTGAATTCCAGTGGCATTCAACTAGGCTAATAATTCGATATGGCAGAAATACCTTATTTAAAAAAAAAAACCCCAAACACCCCGGCTTCTCTCTACCCCTCTCCCTTCCCCCAGCCCACAAACTCTCTCCTCTGAGATTATGTAATTAAATAAATTTAAGTGCAGCAGAGGATTCTTTGACTAAAAGTAAAATTTAGGAGTGGGCAAAGAAGGAGCAAGATCCTGCATATTAAAAGTGAGTCACTGAGTTCTTTCCTAACAGAAGTTAAATTGACTGATCGTATTGCATTAAGTTTGCAATACCACAGGCCTGATCTGATATTATTCTTTAAAAGGGCATTGGTGACTATAGTTGTGTGGGTTTATATGAAATCACATCAGATTACAGTCTGATCTAGAAATTGTAATGGAAATTAAATAATAAAATCTGAAACTATGTGTAAAATAAGCCAATGAAAAGTACCCCTTGACATGTCTTCTTTGGAACATTAAAAATGTAAAAATGCAGTATGATCTTTAAGTGGGTAGACTCTTTTTTTTTCTGGTTGCCAGAGGAGCAAAAGCAATATAGTAACTCTTGAAAATTCTAGTATAAACAGGTTTTTCTCCTTGACAATCTTCAAGATTCTCCAGGAATATTTTTTAATTTTCTCCCCAGTTACTTAGATTGTTTTTCCTGTTTTAGAAGACATTCAGTTTTTAAGATTCTGATTTTACTTTTTATAAATTAAACTTATTTTTGCTGCAAGTTAAACCCTTATGAATCCTGCAGAGAGATTCAGATCCTTAACAAGCCTGAAATTGTATTTTAAGGAACTGTAGGAATATATTTATGGGAGTAATCTACTATATAACCATTTTATGCTATATATAGAGATCTCAGATAAATTCTAGTTTTCAGCATTCTCTGTGGCTGTCTGTCTTACTGTGCTCCTCTTTCTTGCTGTGATGCCCTTGAGAGGAAAATATGCTTTTGAGAGAAGACTAGAGGATGATTTTCATTCTGAAATTCCACGGGACATTTTCAGCCAGCCATTAAACTAACCAAGATAATCCATGGGAGAAAATAAGCTCATGTGTATGTCTCTAGCTTGTTGTTTAGGTGGCGTTTTGGTTTTTTTTTTTTTTTTTTCCTCTTTTCTTTGTCTGGGAGTAAAATCTCAATTATTCTAACCACAAGTGCAGAGTTCTGTCATTTTTACTGTTATTTGTTTCAAGGTAGAGGAAAGGCTGCTTGTGATTTTGTGAAGCTGCCTGACAGCTGTTAATTGAGATACAGTTTTTTTTTGTTAGAGGTGAAATTTTGAATTCTAGAGAACATACTGAATTGGTTCACTGTTTGCAAGATGCTTGCAGGTTACTATACCTCATTAAATGAAGAGCATGTATGCATGGCATTGCAGAAGTATAATTAACACAAGGACATTCATTTCCTAAAAACAGCTGCCAAAAGTGCTATGAATCATAGCGCCTTTGTAATCCATGTATGAGGGAAATGGTTTTAAGACTCAGTTTTCTTACAAATGGTACTGTACCATGCTGAGGATTCACACTGAAGACAGTGGGACTCCTCATTCTTTGTGCAAATCATACATACAAAACCGAGCCCTTAAGTTTACTGAGTGACGAATATATGGAAGCATATTTTGTGTGAATATATTTGAATGTTTAGCGTGTTCGAAACAAGCGGTGTGATGTGTTACTTCTTCTTGTCTTTTGGAAGTATTTTATAGTTTGTATATATGTGACTTCTCTTTCATCTCTGTCTTCTTCTGGTGTCTGCTGCACTGACTACCAATTACCAGTGAATAGGTTTTAAGCTTTGAATATTATTTTTGTTGTTTTTGTTAAGAGATTTTAAGGTGGATTTTATGGCTTTTACTTTTGACCTTTTCCCTAGTATTTTTAATTATTCTGAAGTTAGCTGATTTTTTAAAAAAAATCTTCCCTTCCCCTCATCTTTTTTCTCTCCAGTTTTACTTTGGCTCTTCTCTTCATGTATGTTTTGTACATTTTTTTTTCTGTGTTGTTTCTTCCTATTAGTTTATTACAAATATTTTGTTTCTTTACTTCATTTGTTCTTGCCTTTTTGTATACCATTAAATAGAGCCTTGGGAATACAGTTTTGCTTGACATCTGAGAAGCACTTTCAGAAAACATCAGAAATGTACTATTTGAAAAAAACTGTGCTTTTTAATTAGGAAAAAAGCTGACATCTATGAACCATAATGAGGGAACAGAAGTGTTTCAGTAATCTCCTTTCTCTTCCATTTTTTTGTATCTAAGAAATTGATTCTTTAAATAATTGTTTTCAGGCAATGAGAAACCAAAAAGAAAACCTCTTTTAAATGAAGAATTCTACAGAATTATAAAACCAGCTTTTCTTCATACTGACATCTTTTCTTATGTGCATTGATACAAGATGGTTGATTCTTGTGTTCAGTAAATGAAGATTGACTTCACTGTCAGAATCCCTCATAACAATATTGATTTGTTTTCAGTGCAATGAAACTTCCTTCTTTTTTGAAGCACGTAACAAG
The DNA here is from genome assembly GCF_036417535.1 of Chlamydotis macqueenii. Taxonomy (NCBI): domain Eukaryota; kingdom Metazoa; phylum Chordata; class Aves; order Otidiformes; family Otididae; genus Chlamydotis; species Chlamydotis macqueenii. The sequence goes on along the minus strand of NC_141593.1, from coordinate 60,285,188 downwards.
ATCACATGCAAACATCTCTGGAAATGCTGTGTAGAACATCATACATTTTTCAGGTGAGTGGTACAGAAGTTGTTGTTTCATTACCAAAAGGAGGGAGGCTACATTGAGTAAGAACCTTGTTACACCTACAGAGTGGTGTAAGGCTTTCTGCCTGGAAACATGATTTCTCTCTTGATTATAGAAGGTTTTTAAATACCAATGCCTTCCCTTTTCTTACAATGATGTGAAACAATAATTTTAAAATTGGGTAGTTTGATGGTCTCTTTTGTCTTCAAATTCTTTTCAAAACAGTATCTCAGGTTGCATAAAGTAGGCTTTAACAGAAGCATCAGCAAATGTATATGGCAGGATTTAAGCTGCCATATACATTTTTACATATTTAATCATCAAATTTTCTACAGTAGCATTGACTTAACTGAGACCTTTGGATTCAGACATTACCATTTCCTACAATCCTCAGCAATTTTGTTTTTTTGATAGAAAGACTCATTGAAATTCCATAATGTTTTGCTTACTTATTGAAATGTATAAAATGTTTCCAGTATTACACATCTCAAAACACATTCTTTACTCTTGCAAAAACACTAGAAGAAATGTACAAGAGTGTCCGGCTAGGAATTGGCTGATGGGATGCTTTGGATTGTCTTTAAGCAGTGTTGTAAATGAGTAGGCTCAGAATCCTTCCTGCAGTCTCATTACAAGGGCATAATGTCTTTGCTTGCTCATGTGATATATTAAGCAAAAGAGTGCTGCTGCTAGTAGACCCTGGAATAATGAGATGTGTAGCTAGAAGAGGAGGGCACAAACATGTGGCTTTGTGGAGCTCTCAACCCCATGAGAGTCTGCCTTGGAGAAAGGGATGAAGAGGAAGTAGCAGATAATTATTTTTTTTTAACCTAAAGTTTGTAATTTTTTTTCATTTTTCTTAATAAGGGAACTGCAATTGCAACCTGTGTGTGTAACTTACTCTCGTTTTATTTTTCAAACTACATAGAGTGCCAGAGCATGAGTCAAACTCTCTGTCAAGAAAATTCAGCAAGTTTGGATCCATAGGTTATAAACATCGGTACAGGTAAATTTATTTCATTGTTTAAACTTCAGTTAATTCCTTCTTTATTCCTTCTTTTCTTCTCTTTTCTTCCAGTGAAAGAAAAACCCCACCTAGCCTGTGACTCAGAGCAGTTCTGCTGACAAAGCATGAATCAGGGCCATTTTAACAGACTCTCTTTCGGAGTCTAGCAGTTTAGGGACAAAAGCGAGCTACTTCTCATTCTCCAGATCCCTAGAGTTGGCAGAGGCCTGCTGTAGCCTGTAGTGAAAGTGAGAGCAGTCTTGGCAATGTTTTAAGTGAAAAATCTCCTCCTAAGTTCTGAAATTATGTTCATGTCCTAAAGAGTTTTTCCTGAGAACTGGGTAATACCAAAACAAGGGAGGCATGTTGGCTGCTGCCCTTCTTCTGGGAATTAGCAAAGGGTTGGTGCAAAGAAGTGTATAAAATCTGTAACTGTGGCACCCTTGTTTACAGTTGCAGTTGAGCTATGGCAGTGACTCTCAGTCTGAATGGTTATGTCTAATCCTGTAGCAATACTACTGGTGCAGTGCTGTTGATTTAAGAATGAAAATGAGAGCAGATCTGAAGGGTGATGGGTACATCTTTTCTAACTGGAATAGCTGGCAAAATTGGGTAAGTGTTCAAGGCTGCAAGACTTTGTCACAGTTTAGCCCCACTAAGGACCAAGCTATGCACTCTCACTCACTCTCCTCACCGTCTGAGGGAACAGGGGAGAGATAATATAACAAAAAGGCTCAAGGTTTGACATAAGGAGAGGGAGAGATCGTTCAAGTTACTGTTACAGACAAAACAGACTCAACTTGAGGGAAACTATTTATTAATTATTATTATTATTATTAATAAAACCAAAGCAGGATAATGAGAAAGAGAACAAAAACACCTTCCCCCAACTTGTCCCTCTTCCCAGGCTTAACTTAATTTCAATTATCTCTACCTCTTTCCCTTCTCAAGTGGCACAGGGGAGGAATAGGGAATGGGGGTTGCAGTCAGTTCATCACATGTTGTTCTCTGCTGCTCCTTCCTCCTTGGGGGAAGAACTCCTCACAGTCCCTCCCATGGGCTACAGTCCTTCCACAAACTGCTCTGGCACAGGTCACTTTTTCCACTGGGTGCAGTCCCTCCAGAATGGCTGCCCCAGCGGGCCCTCCACTGGCCACAGCCTCCTTCAGGCATCTGCCTGCCCTGGCGTGAAGTCCTCCCCGGGCTGCAGGTGGATCTCTGCTCCTGCGTGGGCCTCCCTGGGCTGCAGGGGCACAGCCGGCCTCACCATGGGCTGCACCACGGGCTGCAGGGGAATCTCTGCCAGGAGCCGCATTACTCCTCCCCCTCCTTCTTCACTGACCTTGGCATCTGCAGCCATTCGTCTCACAAGAAATTCTTCACAATTCTTCACAAGAGTCAGATGCCTCTCAGGTTCTCTTCACATCTCCTCTCCACTTCTTGCAGCCAGTCCGGGCCGAGTTGGGCCCAGACGGCCACCCAGTAGGAGGCCAGAGGCTGAGGGCTGCAAGGCCCACAAGGCTCGCGCATCCCCCTTTCTGCCTCCACTTCTGCTTTGTCTTTTTTTTTATTTTTCCCCTTCTCAAATATGTTATCACAGAGGTATTATCATTGTCACCAATTGGCTTAGCCCTGGGCAGCAGCCGGTTTGCCCTAGACCCAGCCGAGTCCACCAGCCAAAGGGGAGAATTCTGGCAGCTTCTTACAGAAGCTGCCACCGTAGACCCCTGCTACACAAAACCAGCATAGCCTTGAGAGATGCAGTAAACTTCAGAATAAGGATGTGCAGGGAGCACTTAGTCTCGATTTTAGCTTGAGTTAACCAAGTAGACAGTGTGACATAAAAGGCAGTTAATACTGTGATACAGAGGAAGACGTGGTAGGGAGAGTGGGTTTAAGATCCTCCACCTGCTATGCCACAAATGCCAAATATAAAATGTAGTTAAAATAGTAAGATGTCAGAAACCTAATAGTTTTTACTGAATTTTATGGAAGCTTTCAGTTTTTAAGTCTGTTGAAATGACAGAGTCTTTCTCTAATGAGTAAGGCACTTGATTTGGCAATTAGTGACTATTGTTTTAAATGCAGTTCTGTCACATTGGGTGAGCAATTTTTAGCAAATAATTTATGGTCTGATTTTTAGAATTGCTTTAGAGTTGCATATCCAGTGAACCTGAAAGGGAAGGTGGAAAGCCGCAAATCAAAACTACATCTGAAAGCCAAGCTCTTTTCTTTTTTCATTTTTTGTTTTCCCTGTTGGTCAAGCGTGGATAAAAATAGTTTTTCATATTTTGTAGTTAGTTTGAGGCTGCTGGGTGAAAAGGCCCTATTTACTGTAATGGCAACTTTTAGAGGTTTTTTTTTTTCCATGGCTGGCAAATATACCAGGTTTGTTTAGGTTTATTTTTGGCTTGTCTGTCTGTCTCTCCTTCCTGTCTATATTTCCACCATCACTCAAGAAATACATGGATCATAATGGGCAGGGTTACAATGGATAGTTAGGCAGTTCTTTGTCACTGCCTCTTAGGAAGACTTTTCTAAAACAACAAAAAAAACCCCATATCCCCCAATTTCTCTAGCACCTCCTGGGTTAGAGTTAGTACCCGTGGTAGGTGCTAATAGCACTGTGTAATAGTAGCTCTATTACACTTGTCATCAGTCAGTCAGAATTCACAGTCAGCTCTCTGTTACCCTTGGATGTAAGGTCTTGCTTTTAAGGAATGTGTTACTGATGGAGACAACTATGCCAATGTTGAGCCTGAGTTCGTGTGACTGAATCTAGACTGTCTCCAGCCAGGATCACGGGTCTGTTTCTATCCCATCTTCTTCAGTGTATTTCATAATAATCCGGGTTATTTGGGTTATGACATCTGGCATGATCCAGCTTCTTTTTACTGTAGCTAATAGGGGAATGTTTGTACTGCCTTTGGGGTTTCTAATTGAATCCTGACCCATATAACCCCATCTATGAAACCAGATTGGAGTTCAGTGGATTCCTGCCAGAGTACTGCAGTTGAGAATTTCCTCTGTTGGACCATTTCAGCAGGTTGGAGCAAGACACTGGTACTGGGGAGGAGAAAGCTTTGTATTTACCAGGGCCTTCCAATTTTTAAAAGGCACTGTGAAGCAGTTAACTACGTTTAAGTTACTTCTGCTAGTGGTGCATTTAAGTTAATCTTTCTTTTTTAATAAGTTTCAAGGGTGATCTGTGATATGGATTGCCATGTTGGGATGATGGTCATTGCTGGCAGCTATGTTTATAATGTTAGTTTTGTCTAGAACACATTAAAGTATGGATTTCCTGCTAGTATGAACTGTTCCCTGTTTTGCTGCAGGGGTTCTTGAGGACTCCCCCTGACCTGAGTGCATGTTATCCTAAATGTGGGCTGTGACATCTAGTTGCACCATATTGATTATACAGTGTTAATGATAAGTGGCAATAATCATTTGGTCTTTGGCATCTTAACTCTTGTCTTGGAATTCAGAGCAGCAGTAACAGCATTTTAGTGTACTTCGAGAATCTTCTCTTTGCTTATCTATCAGCTTTGATTGTTTTCCCTCTTTGCCTTTGGTCCCTGTTGTAGCACCAAAAGCAGTGACAGTGTTGTGTATCTGTATACATCATTAGCTCAAAGCAGAAACCATAATCCCACCATTTGACTGTGTATGTAAGGGAACCATAATATTATCTTTTGGGGTTTTTATTTATTTATTTTTTTAATCTAGGTACTTCTAGTTAGGTGGCAGACAGTTTTCAGGAAAGCATTTTCCTTGTCTTAAGATTAGATGCTTTGATTAATATGTGGAGGTGTTAGTGTGAATGGAAGGTCTTCTCCCCAGATGTTTTGTTAAAACTGCTTCTGGAATTTGCAAAACTGGCATGACTGCCAAACTTAGAAGTTGAGTAGGATTGTTTTCTGGCTGACTTAGGAAGAAAAAAAAATTAAACTGAATATCAAAACCCAGCATTACTGTGATGTAAAGTTAGAATTTGTTGGTTTTTTTTTTCCCTTCAATTTTTCTGCAGATTTAGAGAAGATAAAAATTCTGCAGTGTTGTCTACACCTATGGGGCTTTGGTGAAAATACAGTCATCCTACTGCAGTCTATTCGTATAACTCAGAAAATCTACATAGATGGTGCCTGTATAGTTGCTTGGCACGTGCTAGTATGATACCTATTTACTTCTATGTCATTGAACTGCAAGTGTTCGGGCAACTGGGAGTTAATACTAACGATTAATTCTTTTGTGTAGTGAGTTTCCAGAAGCAAACATGGAGTTTTGGGGAGCAATATGAGGCCTGTTTTACATTTCTGTTATGAACACTTTATTTTGGTTAGTCACATGGAGAGGAACATTAAAATGAGCATAAAAGAATTTATGTAAACTTAATAATGTATTTATATTGTGCATTGAAGAAGAGCCTTACTATAAATAGAAATTGGGACTTCTACGCAATTGATTATCATTTGGGCCTCCTAGTGAGAGTACTTTATTAGAGTTTGCTTTACATGGGGTTTTCCATGCCTTTCAGGTTGTCATTCTGCAGGGCAGAGAAGCAGCCATTTACTGACTGTGACTGAACAATGTTAAATAAGTGTTTTCCTGAGATAAAAACTTACAGGAAGAATTGAGGAAATAATAAGATTATTTAAGAAAGTCTTATGTTAGAATATTTGAGGTTACAAAAGGTCACACTATCTTAGCTTCTTCCTAGTAAAACAGCATTTTGTTTTAGTTCCTTACCTCCTCCTGAAAATACCCAGTAGAGAAGAGATTGGCACAAACTGTTTACGATTCTATCAATAACTAATTCAAATCAGAAGTCAGGCTAGTGCTACTGTGCAGGACAGCCAGAGCTGAGATGAGAAGTGAACATCTAACAATACATGCTGCCCAAACACCATGCATTTTTTTCAGTCTAAAGATCCTCTGTTTCTTTGGTAATTTTTCCAAGTGTTTTCCCATGATTTTTTTTTTTGTGTGTTTTCAAGTGGCAGGACATCTTTGCAAATGACCAGAAACCCTTCTGTGCAGCTCCCGCGGCCTGACCAGTGCATTGAAAGAAGTCGCAGCAAGACTTACCCCAAAAGAACACAACAGACTGGTAAGTCCTTCTTTGCTGGGCCTGTGGAGAGGTGTCTTCTTAGGTCTTTGGTTCATTTCGTTTTGAAGAGGCAACTCAGAACTGCTGCAGTGTCCTCAATGATCTCTCAGAATGGATTCTCCCTTTTGCCTTAGGTCAGTATTTATATGTAACCTTAACTGGATTTAAACACTCCAGCTTTGTGGATAAAAATAAAAGATATGGTGTGGATCAAACATGATAAAACCTCGTATTTGTAGATCTAAGATAAAGTATGAAAGAGAAGTTTGAAAACAAGCAGTGAGAACATGGTTTTTTTTAGGACTCCTGTCTCTCACTAAAGAATTTTATACTCGTGAGTCTTGCTTGCTGTCCCATTGTTCCAGCTGCTTGATGCAACGTGTCTCTCTTGTACATCCTCTTTCCAGTTCAAGGGCAATATCCCTTTATTTTGATATTAAGTAGAACAGAAGTTAGTGCCATGCCCTCTGCAATTAACATGCTTCATATGTGTGAGCTGGAAATCTATTCTGCATGCTGAAGATGTCACGGGAAGTGGAAAGTTTTTACAGGTATTAGAGGAGATCCATAAGATAAAGCATGGATCACAGGAGTCATGCCCAGAATAGTGGATGTTTCCTGAAATGGAGTAATAGAGGCAAAAGGCTTTTCTAATGTCAAGCTCCAGTTCTACATGTAGTTATGCATGTATGCTTAGCTTCACCTATGACAGCAGGCATGCAGATTTCAGTCAAACTTTTGCATGGAGTTAAGTATATATGTATACTTACATGTTACAAGTTAGAAAATGTATACTTATGTGTTAGAAGTTTGAGAAAAATCTTGTCTGGGCTTTAAAATGTCAGCAAGATTTCTCTTTATTTGGGTTCGTATGGCATGATAAACTTTTGAGAGTCCTCATTTTTAAAAAGAGAGCAGGTATATACATTTGGAAACCTCCCATGTTTATTCTGGATGCCATCTTTTGTCTCAGAAACAAAGTTGGCATGTTCTGCCTTTTAGCTGCAGTTGGTCTTGAGGCGTAGTGTAATGAAAAGTGTTGCTGTTTGCAATAGATTTTTTTCCTAAATTTTATTTATTTAAATGTTAGAAGAGAAGGATTGCCTCCATCACAGAGATGTCTGTGAAGTGCTAAAGCCTCTGACCTCTGGCATCTTATTAAAATGTTTTCCTTTGTTCTTTCTTTTTGTATACGTGTTCTGGTGTTATAAGCAGTCACATAGTATGCGTATTTTATGGTTTTTTTTTCTGTCACCTCATGGCAGTTTAGCTATCTTTTGCAGAGATGAACAACTAGTGCTGTCTCTTTGTCTCATTTGTCCTTTAAAGGATGCTAAAGTCATTAGGACTGCAACCACTTGGTGAATTCTGGGTTGAGTTGGAGTAGGTGCCAAGACAATGATAGAAAATATTTGCTTTTGTGATTTCAGTAAAAATAGTTGTGCTTTAAGAGAGGTATCGGAGGAGATGATACTGTGAACAGACAGAAACTAGCTTTCTTGTGTAAAAGCCACTGCCATTAACTGATTCCCCGGATAGGATAGACAGTGCAGTTTGGCTTTAGCATGCCGGATTATTTTCCTAGAATCTAGATTACAATAGTTTAAAATGCAATAACCTGGCTTTTGTCACTTGCTTAGTACGTTTCATATCTCGGTTGTTCTAGGGTTAGTGGAAAAATCGGACCAGAAAGCTTCAGTGGCTATGCAATCAATGTCTTCATATTAGTGCTTTGTTTTGTGTGTGTGTATATTTAAGTTGGCGTTCAAGTTGATATTCAGTTGGAGAAGGGTTTTTGGTTTGTTTTGTTCTGTAAAGTCTTACATGTGAGATATGTGTAGCTTGTTTTGTTTACTTATTCTCCGTGTTTCATTTCAGCTGAGAGAGAATTACAGTTGCATTTTGTTCTTGTTGCAAATCATAAACTAAAATATGGAACGGGATCTCTCATCATTTTGTCTTACCCTCTTAGGGCAAGACTGATAATGTTCAGCTTTCACAACTCTGGGTAGGGTGAAGCAATTCATAATTCTTTTGGCTGAATGCTGCATGCAAAAAGCTGCTTAGGAATGTCCTCTCTGGACAAACATTGATGTGACCAGACCTGTTGCCACGGGTCCAAGTTTATTCAGTGGTGGAAAACACATTGCTTAGGGTTTGTTGCTGTTTGGTAGCTGAGGCCTTGATTTGTCCCTGCTTTGCACGCTGGGTAGCTGTGTAAACTAGTGTAAAGTAAGTGCTGCTGTTCTGATTTAAAAGCCGGGTGTGGAATTGGGAGTGGGTATTATAATTACAGTACTGTCTCTATTATAATAGTCCCTAAGCAATCACAGGCAATCAGAGTCACTGCCCTAACTAACTTAAATCTTACCACAGATGCCTGTCATTACTGTGCTTCGCCAACCTCAGTCATAGTAGCTAGAATTGTTGGTCTAATGCATTCAGAGTCACGAATCTTCTCCCAGAAAGTTGTGAGATTGGGTTTGATAGTTAAATTTTAGAAAATGAATTATTGGGGTAATTTTATCTATTTACATATTTATTTACTTTGAGCTTTACACTTTAAAATTTATTTTAAGTCCCAAGTTTTGTAAAAGGATGGATGTCACCACTTCTGCATTTCATGTGTGTGGTGTGAGATGCACAAACCTTTGAGGTTACAGGTTTGGAAAATAATTCCAAAAATAAACATTATCACAGAGTAGGCTAAGCTAGTATAGACATATGGAAGTCCATTCGTTTTTATAAGCTCTTAGTAACACACAGTGCAAAGCATGAGCTCTTACTGCATGTTTTCCTTTTAATCTCACTATCTTCTGCTCTCACTAATAGATTTCAATACAAACACTACTTCCAGATAACGTCAGTGAAATGGCTTTGCTTGATAAGAAACAGGCATGACAAGCTTTACAGGGTGCTGAGGTTCTAGACATTTGAGTTTAAAAAAATGTAATAGTCTATTGAAATTGAATGCACAAATCAGCATCAAGATGACTACAAAAGAGAATTGAAGTGTGTGCACTCACTTTTATTGGAAACATTCAGTGCAGTGAATGCTGACAGTAACTTACCTGACAAAGGGTAAACAACTGGGAAAACTTGCTGCAAGTGAGATATTCAAGATTTCTGGCTATCTAAGGTATTTTTGAGAGGCCTATTACCTTGGTGTGCAAGAAGTAGTGGTATAGATAAGTTACTGCAATGGAGTTAGTCTTCTGACAGTTTTTCTGGAGTCTGTTCTTTTATGTTGGCGATACTGTGTCATACAGAGGTGTATGTTAATAGAACAGTACTGTCGTTAGTAAAAGATACATGAAGTGGAACATACTTAAAGACAATTATTACAGTTTCTGTAAGTGTGAATAGAAAGCTCCTGATAAAGCTAGCTATTTATACAAAAGAATTGTACAGCAAGAGCTTTTTTTTAAAAAAGGAAAGCAAGGGTCTTCATTGTGTCCAACTGTGGGGTCTAACATGGCTAATATGAGGTCTTGTCTTGGTAGAAAACTATTTCGTATTTCTGGGTAGATTCTGCCTGTGAGTGATAGTCACTGGTATGTTGTCTTTTCTTTGGTTTTCCCTCAGCTATGTACTATTTAAAACCAGGGAACTCAGCAGTGAGAAGGAGCAGGTTCTTTTTTAAGGATTTACTAGTACTGGCTGCTCCAAAAGCTGGAGTGCCCCATGTAGGCTCTGCAGCACCGGCCTTTGTGCAGGGCGCTGAAGGAGTTACAAAGGCATCAGAGAGTTTCTGCGCTCAGGTGGTCTGACTCTGCATCTCATAACCCTCTGTTGCCTGACTCCCAGGCATGGTTTGGTGTCAGCAGAATGGTAAAGCTATTGCCAAACACAGAGCAAATAATCAGTTATGGAGGTGGCTATTACTTTCGTAGCACTTGACCCTTGGCACTTTGACCTACTCCATTTTCATTTCACTGTCAGTACCTTCCTTAAAGGTGGGAAATTACTACTTCCTGTTCTTCTGTGCTGTCATCTTTAATTATTTGTGTTTTTTGACTGTAGGAATCGTTCACAGAGGTCTGAGGAAAAATTTTTATAGCAGTCTTTTATGTCCTTAATGAAGATTGGTTATTCTTTTTCTGATAATTTTCTTATCCACATTAATTCAAGAAAGTTTTTCGTTCAGTAATTCTGTCTTTTTATCAAGCATGTCATAGTGACAGTGTCGCTATTGCTTCACTCTTGAAAACAGAAAATAACTATATAGGCAAATATGCAGTGCTTCAGAGAGTCTGGAGAGTTGATTGTCTCTTATTGTATAAAATAGAGGATTGGTTCAGAATGCCAAAACTTTCCTTTCCTTTCTGTCTGTGAATCTGTGCCCATTCTGCATTTACTTCTTCAGAATATTCCAAATTATTCCTAGTGCTTCTGCTTTCATAAACAACAAAAAGTGTCTTGAAGGAGCAAATATCGTACAAGTCAGGACCCAGGCTGTTCCTCTCCCCTGCCAAACGTGAGTCTGAAAACTAAGTAGGAAAAGGACTAAACTACATCATTAAAAGTGGTAAGGTCAAACACGTAAAGGGTTTCACTGACTTGCTTAAGCAAAGGTGACTAATGCCACTCGAGATCTTCTATAGTGTGTAAGGCATCTGCTGAAGGCTAGCATATTTAACTGGTAGGAGAGGCAACTGATGCCCAGACAAGATGCCTTAGGGTATCTCAAGTATTTTTGTTGGAGTAGAGGAGGGTCCAGAGACTTTGTGTGTCAAAGGGGTGGCATGGAAGGTTGAGGGAGGTTGTGGAGAAATTCTTTCTCTGAGATTGTGGGGAAAGCTTATAATGCAAAATCTCACCACATTACGTTTTACTTTTAGCCAAACAAAAAGGCTTTGAGCTTATAGCAGTATATTAACAACACTGTGATGCTGCTGCTTGTGCCCAGAGGACGTAGTATTTCCTTTTAGCAGTCTTATAGGCTTCAGTCAATCTGTTTCATTATCTTTCATTATCTAGCTGATGATCAGTGATGTTGCTTTGTTGTTTTACTTAACATCTGTTTCTGGAGGTGGTAACAGTTTTGAAGAATCATAGAATCATAGAGTGGTTAGGGTTGGAAGGGACCTTCAAAGGTCATCTAGTCCAACCCCCCTGCAAGGAGCAGGGACATCCCCAACTAGATCAGGTTGCTCAGAGCCTCATACAGCCTGGCCTTGAACATTTCAGGGATGGGGCCTCCACCACCTTTCTGGGCAACCTGTTCCAGTGTTCTATAACTCGCATCGTAAAGAATTTTTTCCTAGTTTCCAATCTAAATCTACCCCCCACTATTTTAAAACCATTACTCCTCATCCTATTGCAACAGGCCCTACTAAACAGCCTCTCCCCATCTTTCTTGTAGGCCCCCTTGAGGTACTGGAAGACCGCTATCAGGTCTCTCCGGAGCCTCCACTTCTCCAGACTGAACAGCCCCAACTCTCTCAGCCTGTCCTCATAAGAGAGGTGCTCCAGCCCTTTGATCATCTTTGTGGCCCTCCTCTGGACCTTCTCCAACTGGTCCATGTCCTTCTTGTGCTGGGGGCTCCAGAACTGGACACAGTACTCCAGGTGGGGTCTCACCAGGGCAGAGTAGAGGTGGAGAACCACCTCCCTCGACCTGCTGGCTACGCTCCTCTTGATGCAGCCCAGGATGCGGTTGGCCTTCTGGGCTGCAAGGGCGCATTGCCTGCTCATGTTGAGCTTCTCGTCCACCAGCACTCCCAAGTCCTTCTCCTCAGGGCTGCTCTCAATCCATTCCCCGCCCAGCCTGTATTTGTGCCTGGGATTGCCATGACCCAGGTGCAGGACCTTGCACTTGGCCTGATTGAACTTCATGAGGTTTGCACAGGCCCACCTCTTCAGAAATGACTGAAATTAACAGTTAGATTGAAAGAGAATGTGTGAACTGAAGAAAAATTACAGATTAATATTAATAGCACAGCATGGAAACTAAAATCATAGCACCAGTACGACCAAACCTGTCTTGATGGTGAATATATTACTACATACCAAGCTGAATAGTACGTTTTCTTTTTTTGTTCATGATGCTGAGCTGTATACATCTGTAGAGCATAATCTTAGCATGCCACTTTGACGTTAACCCAGTATGAAATAGCCAGATTTCCTTGGCCCTCAATACTCCTAAATCATCAGTGCACGAAGCTGTTTCTTTGAAGCCTGTTATATGGGGACTGAAGAAGAAGGGAAAGTGCATGTTCCTCTTGCTTCTTCAGTTTCCCTTTCATGGCTCAGGTGGGAACTTAAGTGCCAACAGTGTGAAAAGTGCAGGATTGAAATGGAAAGAATATTGAGCACCAAATTGGAAACTAAGCAGATAACTTTCAAATATTGGCCAAAAGTTTCTGACTCATTGAAACTAATGCTTAGCTTTCTGTGTCAGAGTACTACTCTTTATTATCTGTCTCTATTTACATTATTAGTTTTCTAATCCATTGATTTATAGTTACTATTTTCCTGGTGGTAACTTAGGATATCTTAGTGTTGTGTTGCACTGTGTTGCTACATCAATATGAAATGGTTTCTTAGAACAAATGTGTTCATCTTGCTTTACCATCTAATCTAACGATTGTTTTAGAGGCCATAGTTATTACATTGGAGATTCCCAAGCTTTTCATACTGTGTGTTCTCCTCACACCTTTCTTTTCATTGGTGTCTGAGCAGGGAATACCCTTCTGGTGGCAATGGCATAGTATCCCTTGGAGAACACCACCTGCAAACTCCTGTCTCATGGGGAAGAGTAATGAATGCCCCCCAAGTTAAACTTTCTTGTGATGTGGTGTAACTAGAAATAAGGATTAAGACACAAAAGAGTGGTGCTTATCCACCCTTGGCAAGTAGAGTGTGCACCAGATGCCTTGTATATAATTTTATCTCTCATGCTGCACTGTGTTCAGTAGGTGATTATACTGCATAGGTGTGCAAGCATATGTGCTACAGGACTGTTCTGTTTGTGTTTTTTTTTTTCAGGATCTAAGAACATGAGCCAGATTACAACAAATGGGGAAAATGAAGGAACTACCAAAATTATTGCACCTTCCCCTATGAAAAGGTACGTAGGCCAGCAGTTGCCTTCCAGCTTCTATGAGGCTTTGTGTTGCATTGCATAGAGGAACACATTTAGTAATCATTAGTAACAGTTTATTCTGCCCTTAAGTTTAGCACCATCTGATCTTCTGTTGACCAAGGTCAGAGAGTGTTCCCAAATAATTCATTTTAACAAACCCTGATCTTCGGAGGAACCTGGAACAGGGGTTCCAGGTGCCATGGAGTTTGGAAACACACAAATTGGGAAGAGTTAAGGCAAGGAAAAAAGTCTCAGTTTTAAATATGAAAAAAAACAGATAATGACCCAAGGGCCGTCGATCAGGATAGTCCTATGAAGTCCTGTGTGTCTCTCCCCTGGGAGCTGTGGACTGGCTAGCAGAGTCTTCAGGGAATGAGTCTTCTGCCTCTCCATGGGGCAAACTCTGCTTGGGATGTATGGGCAGGGAAGAGCGGGCCATGGCCTGTCTTCCAGCAGTGCTGTTAATCTTGCAGTCCTTATCCGTTACACTGGTAAATTCAGAGCAAAAATCATGAATGTGCCTGATCTTTAGGAGCAGTGAATTGCCAGGGCTTCTCTGGACTTGTGTGATCTGCTGTGTTTAATTATCAGTGCTGAATTGCGCATCTCTGGTTATGAGACATATTTGAGAGAAAGAGATGAGACTCAGATTCAGAAAGGGATTTATATCCCCACCCTTAATTTTAGGTGGAATTTGAGTGCCTGAATCAAAAAAGACTGATCTGACAAAACATTGAGTCAAAAACTCAGCACTTAGCTTTTTTGCTTAGTTGCCTGAATGTCTGTCTCTGCATGCCCAGTAACCCTGACAGGTTTTCTTGAGCTGAGCACCTCTGGCCTTGTATCTCCATTGAACCTGTGAGTTTCAGATACTAGGTATCTGGACTGAACTCTGAAGAAGGGTCTAAAAAATTTACTGCAAATACTTGGTAAATAGTGTTTCCTGTTGCCTAATATTTAGAACAGTTGCCCCCAAAAAGAAGAGCTAATTGCTTCTTCAGTTTGAGGGAAATTTAACCAAATATTCTGTCCCTGAGAAAATAATACTAATCATACATTAAAAGAAAATTTATGATTTTGCCACTCAGTCGTGTGAAGCTAGGCCACTGAGCAGGAAACAATACAAAGATATGTAAATACCTGCAAGGAGAGTGCAAAGAGGACAGAACCAGGCTCTTTTTGATGGTGCCCAATGACAGAACCAGAGGCAGTGGGCACAGACTGAAACACAGGAGCTTCCCTCTGAACATCTGAAACACTTTTTCACTGTGAGGGTGAGCGAGCACTGGCACAGGTTGCCCAAGGAGGTGGTGGAGTCTCCCTCCTTGGAGATGCTCAAGAGCCGTCTGGACATCGTCCCAGACAGCTGGCTCTACGTGGCCCTGCTTGAGCAGAGGATTGGATCAGTTGGCCTCCAGAGATCCCTGCCAACCACAACCATTCTGTTGGTCTGTGATTTGTTAGGAGAGAGAAAGGTACAAACCAAGAGGTATCCATATTTCATAGTACAGAGATGATTGTATTGGGAAAGGATAGGAGTCCTTCGCTACAGGAAGTAGTGGTCCAAATGCTGTGTATAAATTTTTAGAAATGAACTCTTAAAAAGAAATGGATAGGCAGGTTGTAGAGCAAGAACCAAAATGGGGTACTCTCAATGTGGCAGCTTCAAATTTCTGCGTTTAGTTTCCTTTCTTGATAGTTTAAGAGCGATTCACAGGCGGATTCTCACAGAGTCACTGTTTTAAATAGTGTTAATCACTTCCAGCAAAAAAAAAGTATTGGAAGTTGTTTTTCTTGCGTGCTTTCTATTTAGAAATTTATTTGTTCTTCTCTGTGTCTCTGTCTGCACATGTAAAACACCTTTCAGATCTGCCAGGCTCAGTATGCGTGACAGGCAGCACACATGCTTTGTGAAGCGTTTACAATTGGGTAGTTTACCCCATCCTATGTAATTCTCGCATTAATTGTCAGTCATGCTTGCAAAGCATCTTTTAGCAGCTCTTACAAGCTGAGTTTTCATAGTTCAACATCTCATTCACTGTTGAGATACTTAATTGGTTGCTTCTGCATAAGTGGTATAAATTGAAGTTAAACCATAAAAACCCTCAACGACAGTAATCTCACATGAAATTTGGATCCTGACCTTTTCAGATACTTTGTTTGAACTGTTCTTTTTGCAACTGCGTTCCTGGAGGTAATACCAGTATCTGAAAAGCTGCCTTGCTGTAGTTCTCTAGCTGTAAATTGTGTGTGTGCTGTGAATGAATAATGGCTTAGGAATCTAATTCAGTGAATTCACCTCCCAAGATATTTCTCTCTCTCTTTTTTAAGCTTTGAGAACACTATTCAAATTTATTTAAGCCTAAATTCACTGTAAGTATTGTTTGGTAGTTTATGCTGTGCAAAAACAATTGCTTTTTGTAATACAGGACTGAAACATAATGTCCTGGTTCTGGCCAGGATAGAGTTAATATTTACCTGAGCTGGGTGGAGAACTGAAGCTGGTATAGTTATGGCTGGGATAGTTAACTAATTAGCTAACAGCTGGGGTTAATTTACCCAAATTAGCCAAAGGGCTATTCCATCCCATCTGACATCATGCTCAGTATATAAGTGAGGAGGGTGCTGAAGGGAGGCCCTGCTAGTTAGAAGAGACTGGATGTGGAGATCTGTTGTGAGATATTGTACTGTATTTGTGTTCCATCACTCTCTTGTTTTCTTCTGTCATTACTGTTAAATTTACTTTTTGTTCAATCTCAACCCGCGTGTTTGTTTTTTTTTTTTCTGGTTTTCTTTTGTTTGTCAAATCTCCTCCTATTCTCTTGGAGAGTGGGGGGAGTGAGAGAGAGACTGCGTAGTCTGGTCCCCGTTGGGGCTGAACTACGACACATATTTACATGAATTACTTGCTTAGTGTATACTAAGCACATACTTTTAAGCCTGGGAATAGACTGTATGCACATGTGAGTCAATAATTAATGGGTGCAGTATTAAGAAAATGATTTACCTGATAAAGTGTAATTTAATTTCTTTTCCTGCTGACTTACTGTAGCTTTGCATTTTGTTCACTTGGGTGAGAATTAAATGATTAACTCAGTGACCTGTAGTAACCAAAGGCTGAGGTTAAAAGTGGATTAGTGAGTTAAGTACCCAAGATTCCTTTGAAAGCTGAGTCTGTCACCTCCTGCTCTGGGCAAAGAAATCTGGCTTATGTCCTCCTCTTTATAAGCTCTGGGGTTTTTTTTTCTGCTTAAGTTGCACTTTGGAAAGATAGGTAGTATTGTAGTGGATTGCTGTCAGTAATACTTCCTCAAGAGTATAGTGGAGATCACTGCGACTGTCTGTATCAGGTGAACTGCTTGTTCATGTAGAAAGCAAGCTCTAGATGTACCTAGAGATGATGATGCAGGAGAAGCATGATTAGCCATTGGCAGGAAGATGGGTGCAGAAGCATGCTCCATCTGGAAGCCACCTTGCAGCACTTGGAATGACAGTGAGCAGGTTATCTAGGAGCATTAATGGGTTGGAAATTGTAAAACCTGACACTATGAGAATGGTGGGAATAGGAAGAATTGAAGCATCCTACTGTTTACTCCCTTATCTCCTGTAGGTACAATGGGAGACTGGTTAAGAACACTAATATAGCTCTTAAAGCAGGTGACTGTTTTGACTGTCCTGATACATTACCTTGCAGCAGTTAGGGAAGATAGCTCTTTCATGTTGTCAGAGGTATGCTCAGTGTCTAGCAAAAGGAAAACATAAGGAGTTACTGGGGAAGGAATGAGAAGAATGTGCTACTCTATGAACCTATGCTCTGTCATGTTTTGAGTAGTTATCACCCCTACCTTTGTTGCTCCCATCTTAAAGAAGGTACTGTAGACTTGGAAAAATGGTAGAGAAGCAAGATAAGGATATTCAGAGGTATGTGGTGACTCCTGTACTGGGAGAGGTTGAATAGTCTGTGGTTCTTTCACTTGGAAAAGAGATGAGACAGTTGTTAAAAAATGTATTAGAAAAATATGGGAAGGAGTTTGTGATTAGGGAACTTCCGTAGGGCTTTTTTTTTCTTTCTATAAGCATAGAGCTAGTGAGGAACACAGGGTGGAAGTTTTGAACCAGGTGGAAGTTTTGCAAGAAAATTAAATACTTGCTTGTGCCATGGTTAAATACTGGAGCATACTGCTACTAGCCACTATTTATGCAAAAAAAAAAAAAAAACTTCAAGAGGTGTTTAAGTAAATACATGGAAGAAAGTTCCATCAAGAGCTGTGTAGAATAAAAAGCAGATAACGCCTCTGGTTCAATAATCTGTTAAGTGCATATTGTGGAAGATTGTGAAAGCATATTGTATATTTGCCCTATTGTTAGACTTTTTGCCTAAGCATCTGTTCTTATTTATTCTGAGACAAGATTGACCTTTTTTGTGGCTCAGTGCAGCCATAATTTTGAGCTTGTAGAGCTGATTTTCAAGACTTAGGTTTTCTTCCTTCAAGTCTCTCTTTTGACATAGCAACTGTTTTGCCTCTTTCACGTAGCAGGCAAATAGTTATATGCCAGAGTGGGTCCCTGTAATGACTGTATGCCTTTAAGATTAATTTTTGAGAGGTCAGGGGGAGAGAACGTGTGATCTGTACACTATGGGTTTAAAGAAATATATATCTGTACTTTTATTTAGCTTTAAAAAGATGAAAAATGAAAACAGTCCAGAAACCCAAAGAAGTAAAACAAGCGCACCATGGGAGGAAAATGGCCCACAGAGGTAAGGCGAGGCATGATGTCCTAGATATTGTGCAATAGTAAATATCATGCCATGGCAGTAGGTTGAAGGATATTGCTATAATGTATTAATGTATTAACAGGTTCACGACAAATTTGTATTGCACATGAGAAGATAGGTCTTGTCATGGATAAATAATCAGTTAAAAATTAGGAAAGTAGGTGTAGGAGGAAGTGGTCAGTGGGTAAGACTGACCAGTGGCTTTCCATAGAGGACTGTTCATAGACCACTGCTGTTGAATATATTTGTCAAAGACCTGGAAAAGGGATGCTAAAGTTTGGTCATGGGACAGAATTGTTCAGGATAGTGAGAGTGAAAATTGTCTGTGAAGAGTAGCAGAAAGATCCCTAAAGTATAAGTGACGAGTCACTAGGTGGTGGATGATGTTGAATCAGTTAGTGTAAAGAGAGGCACATGGGGGCGAAAAAATAACTCTAGATTTCTGAGTAAAATGAGCTACTGTGGAGTTATGATGGATAACTTTATGCAAGCATAACTATGTAGCAGTCAGAAAAAACAATTAGCAATTATTAGGAAAGCAAGAGAACAGCATCATGCTATTATGTAAATTTGTGAATCACATATTTGCTCCATGAATTTTGAGTGCAGTTCTGATGTCTTTATTTCAGGAAAAGGAAAAGGCTTTTAGAGCGGTAGCAAGGGTAATCAAAGGTGTGAATGGCTGTGCAGGCAATGTGTGCAAGGGATGTAGGCCAGGCAGGACTGTCTTCAGTCTGGGAAAGAGATAATTTCAGGCGATATGTTCTAGAAAATTGTAAGTAGTACAGAGAAAGGAGAAAGCGAGCAGAATTGTATTTTTCCAGCATTAGAACTTCAAATTAGATTAGATCTTCAAATGAAGCCATTGGAGGTGGTTTAAAAGCATTGAGAAAGGCAGTGAGTAGTGACTCACTGTGAGTAGGAGAAGGAGACCTGTGGTCCTCCTTTAGAAGGAATGCTGGAAGTTCGTGGATTCCTGGGAGAAGCTGGGTGAGTCATGGAACAAAAAATTGTCGAATCATAGAATCATTAAGGTTATAAAGGACCTTTAACAGGCATCTGGTCCAACCCCCCTGCAAGAAGCAGGGACATCTTCAGCTACATCAGGTTGCTCAAAGCCCCATCCAACCTGCCCTTGAATGTTTCCAGGGGCAGGACATCCACCACTTCTCTGGGCAACCTGTTCCAGTGTTCCACCACCATCATTGTAAAACATTTCTTCCTTATATCCAGTCTGAATCTACCTCCCTCTATTTTAAAACCATTACCCCTCATTTTATTACAACAGGCCCTCATGAAGAGTTTCTCCCCGTCTTTCCTGTAGGCCCCCTTTAGGTACTGGAAGACTGCTATGAGGTCTGCCCAGAGTCTTCTCTTCTCCGGGGTGAACAGCCCCAATTCTCTCAGCCTGTCCTCATAAGAGAGGTGCTCCAGCCTCTTGTCATCTTCATGGCCCTCCTCTGGACCCTCTCCAACTGGTCCATGTCCTTCTTATGTTGGGGGCTCCAGAACTGGATGCAGTACTCCAGGTGGGATCTCACCAGAGCAGAGCAGAGGGGCAGAATCACCTCCCTCGACCTGCTGGCCATGCTCCTCTTGATGCAGCGCAGGATGCGATTGGCCTTCTGGGCTGCAAGTACACCTTGTTGGCTCATGTTAAGCTTCTTGTCCACCATCACGCCCAAGTCCTTCTCCTCAGGGCTGCTCTCGATCCATTCTCCGCCCAGCCTGTATTTGTGCCTGGGATTGCCACGACCCAGGTGCAGGACCTTGCACTTGGCCTGGTTGAACTTCCTGAGGTTTTTACGGGCCCACCTCTCCAGCCTGTCAAGGTCCTTCTGGATGGCATCTGTTCCCTCCAGCGTGTCAACTGCACCACACAGCTTGGTGTCGTCGATGAACTTGCTGATGGTGCACTCTATCCCACTGTCCATGTTGCCAACAAAGATGTTAAACAGTGTGGGCCCAATATGGACCCCTGAGGAATGATGCTCATCACCAATCTCCTGTTGGACATTGAGCCGTTGACCACCGCTCTCTGAGTGCGGCCATCCAGCCAATTTCCTATCCACCGAGTGGTCCATCCATCAAATCCTTTTCTCTCTAGTTTAGAGATAAGGATGTAATGCGGGACAGTGTCAAAAACTTTGCACAAGTCCAGGTAGATGACATCAGTTGCTCGTCCCTTGTCCACCAATGCTGTCACCCTGTCATAGAAGGCCACCAGACTGGTCTATCTTTAGTGAGGTGAGGCTGGCCGTCCTGTAGTTCCTGGGTCTTCCTTGTTCCCCTTTTTTAAAATGAGGGTTATGTTATCCCTCTTCCAGTTATCAGGAGTCTCACCAGACAGAAAATCCTCAAGGGCTTCTGAAAACAGAGGTATAGCAACTGGTTCAGTAAGTCCCCTGGACTGGGCATAGTGGGGCAATGAGAGAGCACTGAGGAGCTCTCATATGTGTTCTTGCTTCCAGTAGGTGGTTGCTTATGGCTGCTGTTGGAAACAGGCCACTCAACTAGATGGCACGTTAAGTGTAGTCCAGTATAGTCCTGCTTTTATGTGATGATTCAGATCTATACATGGTGTGTCTTTTGGGGCATCATAATGATTTACCATGTGCTTTACTTCCAAAACTTTAGGTGTTTTCAGAGTGAGGACAAGGCAGTGTGCAAATATACTCTTCCTACGATAGACGTTTATTTGTGAGTTTTAAAGAAGAAGCGGTGTCAACTTGTCACATTATGGCTCTATTGTTAAAATGGCTCTCAGAATAGCAGGAGGCTTGATCCTGAAGCAGCCAAAGAGTGGTAGGATTGAGTTTTTGCAAGTCTATCTCTTCTACAGGACAATGTCATTTTAGACACATAAGCAGACTGTGTGCTGCACAGAGGTTTTCACAACTTCTAATAATAATTCTCATTGAGCTGAAGTGTGGCAGCTTTTCAGCCATGCAGAGCAATGCTGTAATCAGTAGTCTGCAGAAGCAGGTGAAGAGAAATGTATCCAATTTGAAGGCCAGAGGGTTTTAGGAAGGCAGAAAGAAATACCTTAACTGGAATTTGGTGAGAATATTGTATGCACCACATAGTTGTTGTGAAAAGGGCAGAGTAATGTTAGAGAAGATGTGTGGTTGAGCTTAGCATCCTTCCTCCAAAAAGTCATGAAACATGAGTAGCCCCCCTTAGAGTGATATGTACTCACACTGTTGGAAGAGATCCTTACACTTCTGCAGGAAGATATCACAGGATAACCTGTACAGGCGTTGATAGTCTACATGTAATTTGGTAAAAACCCAACCCATTGGGTCCTACCCAGGCTTAGGTACATAACATGAAGCTTGGAATACTGCCAGATCATTGGCAAAGGGTTACAAGGATGAACAGCAGAGAACTGGAGCTAAAATTGTTTCACTATCCCAAGCATTAGCTCTGTGATGAAGATGTATGTCATGACAGGAACGCTGTTTTCATGCTTACATCCATGGACAACAAAAAGAATAGAGGTACATTTGAATGTCTAGCTCTAGTCTGGATAACTCATATGAAAGCACAGAATTATTATTATGCTCAAAGAATACGTGTATACTTGGTTCTGCATTTTGTAAGCTTAGAGTTGTAGGCTTGGCAATGCTGAGAGGTCTCCTAGATTTTCAAGGTTCAGTGTAAAATATTAGTTGCTGGAAAGCAGTACCATCTGTATTTAGGTAGCATGCGTGCACACGCGCATACATGTATAGCTGAATATGTATATAAGTGTGTGTGTGAGCCTTCTCATTTTTGTAGGCTGAATCTCAGTTAGCTGACATAACTTCACTGGAGGTTTTAAAGCTGATTGTTTACTCTTCCCTTTTAACCCTAGTGGGCTGTATAATTCTCCCAGTGACCGCAATAAATCACCGAAGTTTCCTTACTCTCGGCGACGGAACCCATCAGGTGGCAGTGAGAATGAGTCTGGGCAGCCAGTCCGGAGGAGGTAAGAGCCCCGGGGTTAAGTACTGTTAGCTTCTCACAGTAGAAAACTTGATGTCCTGCATGCTCGGTAAAGGCTCTTGGAGACACAGCTGGGTCCTGGGAAAAGGGGTGCCCTAGGGGCCAGTTGTTATTCTAAAAAAAACCTGGGCAAGAGTACCAGATCTGCTTTTGGAAAGGAAGCTTAGGTCAGTCTTTTTGCTTGCATACTGTTCTGAGTACTAGGAAAATGGTGTCAAAAATATGAGAAGTTGAATTATTATTTGCACCTGCAAGATCCTTTCAGTTGCTGCAACTATTTTTCCCTTGTGAAGGAAAGGATTGATGGATGTTGGTTGCTTGATGAGCTTCTAATACAGACTAGTATTTTATTTAAGGTATATTGCTTTGCTTTAAGTGCAACAAAAATTAAATGAGTGAGCCATAAAGCTGTCTTCAACAGTCCCATATGTGAAATACGTTACATTAGAGAGGATGCCAGGAAAAATACAACTATGAGATACTTAATGTGTTTTTAATGGGTACATGTTGAATTGGGTAACTTGGAGAAGTAAAATTAAATGGATGGAGATTCTGTGTGGTGTGTCCTGGAATGTGTCCAAAATGTGAATTACAGAGACAGATCTGAAGTGATACATGTTTGAGACACTATGTGTTACCTGGGATGGTTTGTCCTGCTGAGAACCTACTTTCATTGCTAAGGTACCCTGATGCTGTGATCTGCTGTGAAGTATAGACAAGCATAGCTACTGTGCTGTTTTCATGGCAGTCTTCTAGGGCTGCCTTACAAGCCAGGACTTTGGAGTTACATCTCCTTCTGACATTTTCTGAAGTGATTACCTGTTTAGCTTTCAAATCCAGTGTTTGCAGGGGAATCTCTGAAGACACAGCTGTATCTATGAGGAAATGTTGTTAGATGTGGAGCTTTTATATTTGTCAGGTTTCTGAGCCGCTCCAGACCTTTTATCTGCCATTAACTGTGTAGAACAGGAGTGAAGAAACTCACCCATGGTGTATGCTTAGTGACCTCGTGCCTGAGTTGAAGTAAATCAGCATAGCTTTCTCTAAGTCAATAGAGTTATGTTGATTTACCATATTGGATAAAGCCTTTGTAGGTGTTAATAGCAGTGTGTTTCCTGAATGGGTTTTTTGATTCATTGCTAGCTTAGTTGTCAGAAGTACTTGTTGGGCTCTGTAAAAACAAAGGAATAGAGATGTGCTGTGCTGAACTGTCTTGTACCAAGAAAAGAACAGTTCGTGCACTGTGCAGTAGGAAATTTTTTGAGATGTGAAGTATTTATCATCTGGGATTTGTGTTTGGCTGATCTACTCAGTGGACAGGTGGTCATGCCAATAGCAAGTTTTCTTTTGAGCAACCACACCAACAAAATGTTTTTAAAAGTCTTATCTCATATGTGAGACTCTGAAAACTGACAATAGTAGGTGGATTCTAACCTAATTATGTCTTCCTGAATCTTGGTTTTATTCATGCACTTTCCTTTTTCAGCTGTTTAATAACAATAGCCATGTTGTTTATGCAGTCTTTACTGGAATTAAGAGGAAAACATCAGGCCTTGCTATGCTGGAAACAGTAGGAAACTCTTAAGGCTAGCATACTCTGCTTAACCTTGCAAGTCAAGGGTTTGCAATGAGTGTTTGAATGGGATCATGCCTTCACAATTTACTATCCTAAAAAGTATGAAATATGGACATGCCCTTTTGTCTCTGCCTTAAGTCATATTGAAAAAAAACCCTTTGTAAAGTGTGGGGTTTTTTTAAAAAAAAAAGATGGGAGTTGTTGTGTATTTGTGTTAAGTGATCCAATGGTATTTCATTAAAACTTCCTTAATATCACAGGAAAAATCAAAACAGTGGCGAAGATTCGGATTTAAAGCAAAGGAGAAGGTAAATATATAATCTACAGCAACCATGAAATTCTAGCGAAGGTACTGGTCATATTTTAGTTCCCTGCATTCCCTCCCTTCCTGCTTTCTCCTCCATATTCTTAAATACTTAAAAAGCTTTTTATGTTCCACCCATTTATTTTTTTCTTTCCTATCTTTATTTTGCTAAACACTTAGTAGCATAACCTCATCAGAGCACAGATTCCTACAAGCTGCCTTGTGCATTGTTACTACACCGTGCTAGAAGCAGTTTGTGGAAGTTTACTAAAGGCTTGCCTGCAAGTTGAAAGTCAATTCTGGAAGTTTTAGCTTTTGAGTTTTGCATCTGCAGATTTTGTTTTGAGTTCTCCAGTCTCCCAGTCCACTTCTAATTAATCTGTTTTGAAAACAAGTGTACTACCGGTTTAGATGAGTTGTCCTGCAAAAGGTAGATGCAATTTCTTATGGTGTTCTTGTAGTCTTACACATTTTTTTCTGAATTTTTTCTTAAGCTTTTTTTTTTCCTGTGCAGTCCTGACTAGGTGTCACATTTCCAAATAAAATACTGGTGTTGATTTGAGTGTGCCCTTCAACAATGGCAGCTTTTGACAGATTTTTTGCATCTGGAGCTCTCGTGCCTTTCCTTGCTCCTGTGCTGCTGCCCTGGCTGCTGGAAAAAGGTGACAGTGCATTGCATTTTGATGTCAGGGTCTCTTGAAGATTGTGAAGGAGAGCAGGCACTCCCAGGATCTGATTGACAGATCTGCAGCATGGGAAAGGAGCTCTGGCAGAGATACAAACATCACAGAGACAATCACAGGAAGTAAAGGAAAGTGTTCATGTACTTTTCACCTATTATGAGAGAACAGATCATTTTTCTGGATGTTACCATTACAAGCTCCTAGTGATAGTCCCATGGTGAATATCCAGCACATAAAACTGAGAGGATTTAGTTAGGCATCTCAGGTGGAAAATCCCGGTGCTGAGAAGGAACTTCTTTCTGAAGGCTATGCCTGCTGTATTACATTACAAATGTACAAGTTTATTATTGTATATTGGAATAGACCTCCACTTCCTCACAATTTTGCGACTTTTTATCTCATTTTAATCAGAAAAGGGCTGCACCAGAATATGAGCCTTCTCTGTCAACTGTTTCTCTGAAATGCCAAATCCTGCAACCCACCCCTCAAGCCCCAACCTGGGCTGTATTTGTTCTGTCTCTCTCATAGCCAGACTTACTATGCTCCTTATGTCAGTCCATATAGATATACCACCTGAAAAATATCAAATCTATTGTGTGACCAATAAAACATCAGGAAAGGATGAAAGGCACTTTGTAATTGTCAGAGATCAGAATGATCTCCTGTGTTCTTGCACCTGACTTAGGAAACCACCTTTGTTTCCATTTTGGTATTTTATTCAGTTCACTAAAAGCTATCATTTAATATTCAGAGAAAGATAATATTCTGACAGCCAGCATGAGGAGCTGCCACTCAGCTGACAGCTCAGCAGCCCTGCTCTCTCCCCGCAAGTGCTTTTCTGACAGGCAACACAAGGTAATTTGATGTGCAGTATCCAAAAGCTGGATCAGATTTCCATTCCTGAAAAGCTAGAGAGAGGCTTATCTTGAATTTGAACAAATAGGATGTTTCGTCTTGCAATTGTCCTGCCATGGTGTGATTTTTGCTGTCTTGTTATGTTATGGGATAAATTGCTTAAATCAGAGTAAGAAAATACTTGAAGTACTGAGAAATATAAAAGAACTGAGTCACTTGGATGATGTGGAAGTGTGAAAGAACAGTGTTGCTTGGATGACCTAGTAATGTTGAGATTCAAGATTAGTGGAATATTTATTAAACATCTGATATGATTTGGGGGGGAAAAAAGCTGTAACTTTGGGCTTGTAAGATCTGCTCTGGTTCTGGGGTGTTTATTGCTCTGAACTCTCTGGATGTGCTAGAGCCAATGTCTTTTGTACACCATCTCTTAATCTTCCTTCCTCCTTCAGGGTTGCATTTTTCTGTAGTAACATACATTTTTCTTACCTCCACTTCCAGCTTCACCCAAAAATGTGTATTTTTACTTGGGAAACTGGCTATCCTGAGCCTCTCAATGGCTTTAAATTTTGAGCCATGAGATTTGGGGATGGGGAGAGGTTTCTGCTTCTCCTCTGGGGAAATTTCACTTTTCCAAGCCTATTCCCTACAGACAAGCTGAGTTGTCCTAGGCTTTGGTTTTCCTATTAGTCGAAAACATTTCTGTTTGAACGGGAGCTATGTCATAATGATTTCCTAGTTTGAGAGAGGGGGGAGTCCAGACTCCATAGACTCTGAGGTGTTTAATGACACAGCAATTTGATAAAACTAGCCATAATTCACTGGTATTATGGACTAATTCATAAAACTCTGAGCTGTGTCAGAAAGACATCTGTAACAGTATCCTGATTTCAGAGGCAGAGAGTAGAGTGATGTGTCCCTGACCAGACAGGACACTCAGGGGAGGTCCATGCAGCTGCAGCTATTCTGTTCCCTTGGAAGTCTCTCTCATCAGCTCTTATCGCATAGGCTCTTCTCTCTAAGCTGTTAGAACATGCAGCAAGCAAGTGCTTGTCAATAGCCTCAAACCTTGTCATGAAATGCTTCCCTTTACCTGTTAACTCATACCTAATGAACTCCTTTCACTCCTCAGCTTGTTTGAGGTGTAATTTAACAAATCTCTTCTCTTACAAAAGTGGCTCATCAAAGAACAAAAGCAAAGCACACTTTCTTTTGCCTCCTGGCTTTTCTTTTGCTGTTTGATGAGCCACTTTTGTAAGAGTTTCTAAAACCAGAGCCCTGACAACTGTCTGTCTGCTGCAAAATGTTGCTTGGTGGCAATCAAGGGTCTCAGATAGTAGTGACCAAGCACTTATCTCTACTGAGAGGAGTTTGTCTGTAGGTAGACATACACTCATTTTCTTCTTCAAGTTCAGTCTCAGCCTGTTCCACCAGTCTTTTTCAGCAGTAAATAATCAGAGCCATAAATGTCACCTTACCATTTGAAGCTTTGTGGTCAGAGGTGGTAACAGAAGTAACTGCTTTACTTCTTTTCCCTCACGTGGTGCACCATCTTTGTAGCTGTGCATCTCAAAGCTGTGCTGATATACACACCTGCCAATGTGTGCACTTTGGCCTTTCTGTATTTATAAAGATCAGCAGGATCACAGTGTTAGTGGTGTTTCTTCCATACTGCCTAACACTTGAAAAAAGATACGAACGTACTGGAAGCCAGATGGAAGTTGAGATTACTTGAACAAGACAGATCTGTTGAGAATTTTGTTTTGCATGCAAAATCATAATTAGTGTTTTGTTGGATGTCCCACAATATGCAAGAAAAGAGCCAGAATGCATGCACTTTAAAGACAAAACATTTTGCACCTCAAAGAAACATTTCACTGTGGCATATACGCAATGAGTGCTGGGAGATGAAATAAAACAAATGAACAAAGATACAGTGCAATGATTCAAAAGGAAAATAGCATTCACCTGACACTACACTCTGGATGCACTACTTTGGAAATGGTTGTTCCAAATCAATTAAGGAGAAAATAATAATATGACTTTCAGGTGTAGGCAAGCCCTCTAGAGTTTTTAAATTCTGATTTTCCTGGTAATGTCTTTGTAGTGTTGTTCATTCCTTGTTTAGAACTTCAGTACTTCAGGTGTTAGTAGATAATATCACCTTCAGATGTTGCTTTTCTCCTCTCCAGATCACGGTCTCGCTGTAACACCAGTAGTGGCAGTGAATCAGAAAATTCCAACAGAGAGCATCGGAAGAAGAGAAACAGGTGAGCTTTATGTATTTTAGACATAGAGACATGAAACACAAAGAAATGGAGATGGACTTTTCTGAGATAGACCTATTAAGAGGAAATATAATATGTTTTCTATGTACACAGGCTTCCTGAGGCAGCTTAAGGTCCTCTTTTGAATAAGAAGAGAAATAATTGCCAAAATACGTATCATAGGTATATGCAATGAATGCATGCCCTCCTGTTGCTTGAGAATGTTGCTCATTAATGTACTGCTAAATCGAATATGGTGCACATTTACAAAAGATTTACAATATTAATGCAAATAAAGTGGATGATGGTGATTACAAGATATTCACAGCATGTACTTCAATACGTCAAAAATTTCAAGTGCAGAATTTTAGCTGAAAAAAAGCTTTTCAAGAGAATAGTCAAAATATTTTCGTGGATCTGAAACTCCATGTTGTTTTTAAGTACTTGCATTTAATTGTATAAATATTTTTATTTTTCAGAAGGTAAAGTGTGGGCTTAAGCCCGGAACGTGTACAGTGACAGCTGTATCAGCTTTTAATAGAACAACAGTAGTTAACATCAAGTGATGCTAGCAAGTTTTGGGTTTTATATTCTATTTTTCTTGTTGCTCATATGAAAAAGTTAGCATAACAAATGATTTATTGTAGCAAAGACTTTCCTTAAAAAATGCAACTTTTATGTTGCACTTGAAATAACAGCATTTGAGAGTTATTTGTGAAAATGTATTTCTAAAAAGCACATAGAATTTCTTCATAGTGCATACACAGAGCATAAGAGAGCTGTCACTGGATGAAAGAGGAATTGTTTAAGGCAAATCTTCTAAGAAGCCATCTGCACAAGCTGCCATAGTTTCTTGTCTCACATGCAGTACTATGAGTGATAAATGAATTTCAGGTATTTGGAAGCTCTTAGAAATAGTCATATGCTAGATAGTGCTGCAGAAATATGCAGTATAATGATATTTTAAGCATAACTTGTAGCAGTTAAAGAGATGCTAAAAAATAATTGTGAAATTCAAATAGGCCTGTATAAGCATAGCTGAGCCATGAGATTTCTTTGGAGTTTATTTAAATCAGAGCACAGTCTTCTGAGATACTCACCTAACAATAACCTAGTGTGCATGGGAGATTTGTTTTCCAGGTGAGCTTGAAGTTTGAATGAAGTACTGAGTATAGTTTCAGTGATCACTAGGTAAATGGTATTTTGTATCCCTTTCTCTTAGTACACTCTTGCCAGTTTTTTTCTCCTGTGAAACTTCTTGTTCAGGGAGCTCCACAAGCAAGTGAAGGGAATTAGAGACTGACCACAAGAATGTTTTTAAGAGCTTCTTGCAATATAAAGATTGAATTGTAATAAAGATTAAATACTGTTTATCATTTTCCTAAGAATAAAAGGGCCTTTACCAACCCTTCCTCAGGTCATGGAAAAGTGCTTTTTTTTTTTTTTTTAATTGGATTTTTTGTATGGATTTTTTTTATGTTTTTCACATTTTCAGGAATGTAAAATACATCCAAAATGTTAATGTTGCAGCATGTTGTACTCTTAGGTGGTCACTTGAAATCAGATGAGATAAAAAGTGATTATCAGTGTTAAAGTAAACAAGTACTAAATGAGCTGGAGGTTTGAGACTTGTGCCTTGTCATCGAGTGCAGGGAAACTACCAGTCGTAACAAATTTCTGCATTTTGTTAGCAGCCACAGCAGGAGTATGATAAGCTGAAAGGACACAAGCACTAAATAGCTTTCCCATTAGCAGAAGTGAGCCAGCCCTAAGAGCGTTAAATTGGACAATATAATGAGGCTTGCAGCTGCTGTTACTCAAGTTTTACCTGTTGCATGATTAATACAAATTTATTTCCCAATATAATAATCAAGTCCCTGGCACAAGCAGACACAAAGTTGTATTGTTTTATTGGAATAAAATTACTGCATACTCACATTACCCAAAAGAATCTGCTTCTGATCATAGAAAAGTAGAATTTATTGTTCACATGAGAACAGATCACAGTGAACTGTTTATCAGATGAGAACAAATTATCAGAGAAGCATAGAAATGCAGATGAAAACTTCTGAAGGTAAAACACTGGAAAAAGGTTAGGGAGAAACTCCTTCCTTGATCTAAATCTGTCTTTGAGGTTTCACTCCATCATAGGAATGTTTAATCCTAAGCAGATGTTAATATGAAATTAAGGAAGAATGTATTATGAGTATATTTAAATCATAGAAGAAACCTATTTGCTTTTTTTAATGCTGTGGACAAAATTTATTGTGTGGATAAAAATGTATTAAATTAGTAGACAGTGCGTACTGGAGCATATTCTTTTACTTAACTATACTTTGAAGATCCATCTGATTAGAATCACGGAATGACTGAATGGCTGAGGTTGGCAGGATCCTCTGGAGGCCAACTGGTTCAGTCCCCCATCTCAAGCAGGGCTCCCTGGAGCCAATTGCCTAGGACCGTTCCCAGATGGCTGAGTATCTCCAAGGAGGGACACTCCACCACACCCTTGGGCAACTTGTGCCAGTGCTTGCTCACCCTCACAGTGAAAAAGTGTTTCAGATGTTCAGAGGGAAGCTCCTGTGTTTCGGTCTGTGCCCACTGCATCTGGTTCTGTCACTGGGCACCACTGAAAAGAGCCTGGCTCCATCCTCTTTGCACCCTCCCTGCAGGTATCTATACACATCTACCTGGACTTGTGCAAAGTGTTTGACTCTGTCCCACATTAAATCCTTGTCTCTTAATTGGAGAGATATGGATTTGATGGATGGATGGCGGATAAGAAATTGGCTGAGTGGTCACACTCAAAGAGTTGTGGTCAACAGCTTGATGACCAAGTGGAGACCAGTGACGAGTGGTGTTCTGCAGGGGTCAGTATTGGGACTGGCACTGTATAACATCTTTGTCGATGATATGGACAGTGGGATAGAGTGCACCCTCAGCAAGTTCACTGACTACACCAAGGCTGTGAGGTGCGGTTGACACGCTGGAGGGAACGGATGCCATCCAGAGGGACCTTGACAGGCTGGAGAGGTGGGCCCATGTGAACCTCATGGAGTTCAGCAAGGCCATGTGCAAGGTCCTGCACATGGGTTAGGGCAATCCCAGGCACAAATACAGGCTGGGCAGAGAATGGATTGAGAGCAGCCCTGAGGAGAAGGACTTGGGGATGTTGGTTGATGAGAAGCTCAACATGAGCCAGAAGTGTGCACTTGCAGCCCAGAAGGCCAATAGCATCCTGGGCTGCATCAAGAGGAGTGTAGCCAGTAGGTCAAGGGAGGTGATTCTGCCCCTCTGCTCTGCTCTGGTGAGACCCCACCTGGAGTACCGTGTCCAGCTCTGGAGCCCCCAGCGTAAGAAAGATATGGACCTGTTGGAGCGAGTCCAGAGGAGGGCCATGGAGATGATGAGACGGCTGGAGCACCTCTTCTATGAGGACAGGCTGAGAGAGCTGGGGCTGTTCACCCTGGAGAAGAGAAGACTCCAGGGTGACCTTATAGCAGCCTTTCTGTACCTAAAGGGGATCTACAAGAAAACAGGAGAGGGACTTTCTACCAGGACCTGTTGTGGTAGGACAAGGGGCAATAATTTTAAACTGAAAGAGGGTGGGTTTATATTTGATATAAGGAAGAAATTCTTTACTATGAGAGTGGTGAGGCACTGCAACAGGTTTCCCGGAGAAGTTATGGATGCTCCATCCCTGGAAACATTCAAGGCCAGGTTGGATGGGGCTCTGAGCAACCTGGTCTAGTGGAAGGTGTCCTTGCCTGGGGCAGGGAAGTTGGAACGAAATGCTTTAAGGTTCCTTCCTATCCAAACTATTCTATGATTCTGTGAGATCCCCTGAGCCTTCTCTTGTCCAGACTGAATAGTCTCTGCTCTCAGCCTTTCCTCATAGGAGAGGTGCTCCAATCCCTTCATCATCTCAGTGACCCTTTGCTGGACTCTTTCCAGTATATCCATGTCTCTCTTGTACTGAGGAACCCAGAAGTGGACACAGCACTCCAGGTATGCCCTCACCAGTGCTGAGTAGAGGGAAAGGACCACCTCCCTTGACCATCCATGCAGGCCTCCTGGCATTTTTGCCTGACTTCCCATTCGCTGGGGGATGAATGACTTCTGAGCTTGGAGGAGGTGATCCTTGAATATTAATGAGGTGTCTTGGGCCCCTTTTTCTTCCAGGGCCTCCTTCAAAGGAGATCTCTGAAGAGGCTAGAGTCTGCTATCCTGAAGTCCAGGGCTGTGATCTTGTTTTTTGCTCTCCTCTTTCCTTTCAGGGTCCTGAATTCCACCATCTCACGGTCACTGCAGCCAAGCCTATGTTTGTCCTTGACATCACCAATGAGTCCTTCATTGTTGGACATTGTACCCAAATGATAACTTTACACTCAAATATTTTCAGTGAGATTTCAAGAATCAAGTCTTTGAGTTGTTTCTCTTAGGAGAATTTATCATTGCGTAAACATAGCTTGCTACAATATCATCTGAAATGGGAAAAAGCATCCCTAAGTTAACAAATGAGTGACGATAGTCTTATGTCTTTACATTTCACCATAAAGTCTTCCTGCAAACAATGCCTAATTTGTTACTGTGATAGCTATTAATCTCAATGGGATTTATTTCACGTGCCAGTAATAAGGATTTTGTTTTCTAAACGACATAAATCAACTTGTTCCCTTGTGGGAGCAAAAAGTGAAAAGAATGAAGGGAAAGTTGTAATGGACTTGGAGTACAAGGACAACACTTTTCTGTCAAAAGTATTTTTAAGTAGAATTTTAGGTTTTGAGTTAAATTTCTTTCCACTTTTTGGGTTTATTTTTTTGTTGTTGTTGTTAAAGAGCTAAAGATTTTGCCTCAAAATTGTTATGATTTGTTCATTGCATCCAAATAACTTATTTTGTTTAGAGATTGTGTTACCTTGGTCGTCCTTTACATTGTTAAATGTGAGCATCATACCTTTCCTTGCAGCTGCAAAATGAATACTTTATTGCTCCGTTTCTCTGTCTACTAGAGTTCTGCTGTTGTACAACAGTACTCTGAGTGTGCTGACGCTTCTTGTTTTAATAGCTGCCATGCTACTAGATTTTTGGTGTTTCTTTCAAATTAAAGAGACAAATAACAGTGTTGAACACTGCTGTATGTAGTAGAAGAAAGGAGGCAGAGTAGAAATACGAAGTTTTTGAAGATAAATGAGTCCATTGCTAAGGACTGTGTTTGCCATGCAACAGTAGATGCTAATCTGCTAGATTAGTGGAATGGACCAGAGCAGAAATGATGTGGTCATTCATGGTTAGTGTGGAAGTATGGCTTCAAACATGGAGAATCTCCTGTGCTCTGTGCCACAGTACGGGCCTCATGCTCTCCTGAGTTGTGTGGGTTCCCTGAGAAGAGTGAGTCGCTCTTGGTTATTTTATGGTAAGCATCCAAGTTCTTCCTTCAGAGCACAGCTGTCAACTTGACCTGTTAGGAGTTATTGTTTGGGAGAGATGGGATGGGGTACTGGCAAATGGGCAGACCCACCACTGTCAGCAGGAGCACTGGTGTGGCAGCTGCATGTCTTTTTGTGTGAGTGACTGCTGTATGTGGGAGGCAGTTGATTGTGTTTATACCATGTGGGATGATTGCTGTCTCCACATATTGGATTATTCAGGATTAAAATCACAATTCGTTATTTGTTATTGTGTGAGTTCTGCTATGAAATCCATAGACAGACGTTTATGTTAATCCCTGTCACTAGATTACAGGTTTAAAAAGACTTGCTTAGAAATCTAAACCTGATGTTGCCATTTTCTCCAGATGCTTAGTGCTATTTGGTAGCGCTACGGCCATTTACAATAGTTGGGGATCCAGTTCAAAATAGTTGTGCAGGTGAGAGATCTGCTTAAAGGAAAAGCAGTAACCTGTGTAGCCAGTTTAGCCTGATACAATTCAGAACTCAACAAGAAAGTTATGTCTGAAGTGAAGAGCGGCAAAAACAACATGCTTTGCATTTCCTATCAGTTACGTCTCCAGTGTCATCTGTTTATCTCTCTTGGCTTGTTTGTTTGTTTTACCTGTCAGTCTTCCCATTTTTTTGTTAAGCTCCTCTTGTTTCTTCAGTCATCAGAGAACCCACTCTTGAATTATATTCTCCAGGGTTCTTTCTAAACCTGTGCTGAATTTTAAATTCACTGCTGTGACCAAGCATATCCATTTGTTCCACCTTAGCATTTCATCACACCACTCATATCTGCAACCCCAAAACTGTGAAACATCTGTAGACCTTTGAATGGCCAAACATTGGCATATTGGTTGCCTTGGCTAGTTGTGTCATTGTAGAATTACTTCATCTTGCTAACAAACATGCTGAATTTATAGGATTGTGACATTTGTTTTATTCTGCACTACATTCCAATACTGGGTTCATGGATTAAAAAAAAACCAAACAAACACACAAACAAACAAACAAACAAAACCCCAAAAAGAAAAGAAACAACATATCATGTTGTTTAGAAGTGCATAAGCAGAGACAGGGGCCGAAGCCAAAGGGGACAGTGCAGAAGGGGTGACAGTGGCAGGATTATGTGTCTGGGGCAGCTGGGGCGATCTGTATGCGTCGTGGGCTTTGTTGCAGGTCATGGTGAAGGGATCACTTCATCTGAGCTGGAGCTCAGGAAGGGCATCCCTGGAGGTTTTCACTGGATCCTAGGAACGTGCATGCTGCAACAAAGTATTTGAAAATGTTGTTGTAGTAGAGCCTTGTATCATGATTTTGAGCTTACACTTACTGTAGATGAGGTGGACTTTGAATTTACGCAGGAAGAAAATTTTAACTGTTTGGCTTGGGCTGCGAAGACAAATTCAAGTTGTAGTCCTATTTTTAAAGGATCGTCTCATTTTTGGCTTACACTGCTTCTAAACAGCAAATCAATGAGTTTTCTTTTATGCAGATTCTTACATTGTAATGTAGTTTGGGGACATTACTTAAAATTCAGCAAGATAAAAAGTTAAAGTATTGCATTGCAGGAGCTGGATTTTTGTGGGGAAAAAATAGCCCGTTACTTCTCAGAGCATCCTGTGTCAGAGACCTCAGATTAAACTCTCAGTACTTCTTCTTCTGCAGACTACGGCAAGAGAATGACATGGTTGACTCGGCTCCTCAGTGGGAAGCTGTACTACGGCGACAAAAAGAGAAAAACCAGGCAGATCCAAACTACCGGCGATCCAGGCACAGATCTCGATCGTATGTAACCCTTGCCCTCTGTGGTGGGAAAAATAAGGCTGCTGTAGCATGTTAAAAAGCAGGAGGAGTGTCTCCAGTGTGGTGATGGCTCTCAGCTGCTGAAGAACAGAGACTTTCACGTGGCATATTCTCACATGAGCAGATTTGTCTTTGTGATCAAACTCACTTTGTAGAGTAATTTGAATTTCAGGGTACAAGTAACACAGGAAGGGCTTTGTAACAGGGCCTGTGAGGAACTCTCTCCATCACCTTGGATGGAGTCCTGGATGGTTTTTGGTTCATAGAATGTTAGTTCTGTAATGAGGACAGTGATTCCCCTCTTCTGGGCAGCACGTCCCTGAAAACATTCAGATTTTGTGTGATACGTACAGGCATTTTTTGTGAAATGTGGGCACACTTTTTAATCCTGTAATGTCTGTGGTAGTGTTCCAGACGAGACCAGCTACTGATGTCTCCATGTTAAATTACTGTTAGGAAGCAACAGTCAGTGATTTACTGCTTCCTCATGTTAGGATTTCCATGACAGAGCCATGCTGCCAGGCAGTGCCATCCCTGCTGACAGCCATTTTTGATGTGGTGAAGTTGTCAGCTTCTAAAATCAATTTTCTCAAACTAATGAAAATGCTGATTTATTTTAGTTTATGTTTTTTTTTTTTCTTTTAATAGCATATTTTTGGGCTGTGGACACACTGTTTTGTGTTGTGTTTGTGTCCAGCCTAATCTGCCATCCAAGCAACCATCCAAAGCAGCGCCAGCATCAGTGTGCCTGGCAGGCAGAGCAGAGCAGGACAGGGCAGGGCCAGAGGTGCTGAGGAGTGCAAGGAAAGCTGCTGTGAGGCATTGGGAGAGAAGGCAAGAGACAGCAGGCTTTGGAACTGTATCCTCACCCTCGCTGCCTGGCTAAAACAGATGAGTTATCTGGCTGTGATGGTGTAATGCGTCACCTCTGTAGCACACTAACATAGATACTTCTCATTAATGTATTTTCTTAAATTTACCTTTCATGTTAAGACTTACCAAGAGAAACAGTGTAGTATCTTAAATGATTATTTTGTTAATTCGGATTGAAACTGTAATCTGCACTGAAGTTTCCAGTGTTAAAATCCACTTGAGTTCTGTTTTCAGTTTCCCATGTTACTAGAACTCATTTCTGTCTCCAGTTTCATAGTGTGCAGTTTTCGTTTTCTTTTTAATGAGAAATAGAATTTGCCATTAAAATTCCAAATGTTGCAATTTCTACTTTAACTGGCTTTGTACAGGTTTGTTCACTGTCAGCTGCACAAAAGTCAAATGTTATTAGGTATAATTATACAATGATATATTACTAAAAATCAGGAATATTAAAAGCTCACTTGTATGGAATCCACAAAATATAGCTGATTAAGTTTAATTTAACTTTTTTTTCTACTCTATACAGAAAGTGCTGTAAACTAGGAAATGTACTTGGTTGATAATCGTTAGATTAAATTCATAGCCAACTTTTTTCACACAGGCCAAGTAAATGTCATTGCTTGGGCAGCACAGGCTCCCTCTTGTGGCTAACTTAACTTACAAAATGGCTTTTCCAGGACATTGACATTCTGTTTTATTTAAACTACTATTAGCCAAAACTGTAAATGTGTAGCGTCTTACTTGACAAGGAAAGGTCTTAGACGAAGCAACGAAATGAGGAAATCCGCAAGATTTTGGATGGCTTGTTATTTCTTTTCCCTATTGTGTTACTGGTGAATATATTCCTCCTTATTGTCTTGCTCTTCAGTTTAAAAAAACAAAATCAAACCAATGAAATAAGCCCAAACCTCCCAAGTATGGCAAAGATCCTTAATATAT
This sequence comes from Chlamydotis macqueenii, assembly GCF_036417535.1. Taxonomy (NCBI): domain Eukaryota; kingdom Metazoa; phylum Chordata; class Aves; order Otidiformes; family Otididae; genus Chlamydotis; species Chlamydotis macqueenii. The sequence goes on along the minus strand of NC_141593.1, from coordinate 60,248,421 downwards.
GCGAGGAGCAACTAAAGAACGTAAAATGAGAATCCCTTTCGAAGTGCTTTAAATAAAATTTTAGTAAAAGACATTTAACTGTTAACCTGCAGTAGGTTATAAGAGCATTTATTTATTTTAGTTTGGCTCAGCTGTTTGCTTACATGATTGGATGCAGGTCAGAGGGAAGGGAAACGTGATTCCCCAGGGTGTAGGATATGGTTGTTTCTGTTTTTAAATCTGGTCATATGGCCATTTCAATTTGCCCAGTTAACAATTGATACAGAACCTTTGTTCTGGTTGTACAGAGAAATCTTTCACGTTAAGTTCCTTGTTCCAGTCAGCTTAACTAGAGGTTCACTTTGGAAGTGTGAAGTAATGGCTGAAATATTTGTTACTGTGCCTGGCACAGTGCATTTAATTTGTTTGATAATGGTGGTGGTGGGGTGGTGTCTCCTTGGTCTCAGGAATAAAAATATTTGACAAGAATTTGACCTTTCTTTCTCCTAAAGGAATCAGCACGTAGAGAGAGACCTCCCAATTCTAGTTTACAGGGTTTCTAGTCTACAGGGTTTATTTTCAAGAGTTCATGTAAAACATCTGTGTACCCAAAGGGCTTTTTTTTAATTAAGAAGAATGGCTATTAAAATTCCGTGGCTATTTAAATTTACCATTTGTGACCCAAACTGAAATATTAATAAGGGTGCAGATGCAGACAAAAAAAACAATGTAGAACTTATTAATGTGCAGAGGTGTTTGAGCTTGTGAAAATGAAATAAAAATAAACAAAAAACCCTCTAGAGACCCATCATTTACTGGGAATTCCCATTAGGTTTCTTGTGCGTTAGAGAATCTGATTAGCATACGAATTGTCCAGAAGCTATTGATTCAGATACTACCATAGGACAATCTGAGTATACATTATATGTCAAAAACTGTGAATTCGAAAACAATTCACAGTAAAAAGACGAAAACAAAGTGAAAGAGGGATTGTGATCTGGCTTTAAAGATTTAATAGAAGGATTGCTTTGTTGTGGGCTATCAAGAACTATACAAACATATATTTCCTATGCAGTGTATGCAATACCTACATTTTACCTTAACAAGACCTTTCTTTTTGTAAGCTTTTCTCAATTTTTCCTTCAAAGGAAGCAAGAACAAGATTTCAGAAGGAAAATGCTTTTATTAAGATACTTCATCTGTGTCATATTTCTGGATATTCTTTTTTGAGGGGTTAACTTGAATAAATGCTGTGAGATTAGTCCAGTATGGTAACACTTCTTAAACAGATGGAAAATAAATAATGCCAAGGTGGGAATTCATAAAAGCAGTTTGCTCTGAGGAATCATTTTTTTTTTGTAATGGGGTGCCTTATTGCTAAGCCATATGTGGCAGCAGTGCTTTCCTTGATAGTGTAGTTGCAGATGTGGAAGGAGGGAGAATGGCCGAGTCACAGAATTAAATGCCTGGAGTTGGCTGCAGAAAGCAGCAGGCACAGTTCCTAGAAAATGGAGAGATAAAGTAACCACTCTCTTTCTGCACTGCCCTGCAAATTAATATTTCTTACTGTAGGTGAGGCTTCACATGATTTTTGGTGATACCTGAGACTTAAATCCACATCCTGAACTGCTGTATTTCCATGAATAAGTAAAAGCCATGAGCTGATCAGATGGGTCAGGGGTGTGCACAATACCCTGCTTTGTGGGATCCTGGGTTTGGGAGCAACCTTGAGGCTTTGCTTCCTCAGGCAAACTAGGGCTTGTAAGCATTATAAAGCCTCCCTGGAGAAGCTGGCATTTTTGAGGCCGCTTTTGCATTCCCCAGTGCCTGATTATTCAGCCTCAGAAGAGGATGCCTATCTTCCCAGCCCCAGGGTGAATGCGGGCTTTGCAGCTGCTATCTTGTGAGGAGGGGGTTGCATGGAATGAGAAATTAATTCAAAACTGAAGGGTGAAAAAGGCTGTTAAATGCCACTGCGTACCAACCTACTGCATCAGGGAGTTAAAACCGGCATGGGCAGATGTAAGCAGTGGAGAAGTAGAAGTAAGAAGGGAGAAAGAGAGATAAGACAAAATAGAGAATAGAGAAAAATAAATGCACTGTAATAAAGACAAACACATAAAGCCAGAAAAAGCTCTGAATGCTGGGAAAAATTGGACTTCAAGCTACTCACAGCCATAGCTGTTGCTGTCATGAGGATCTGAGCAGTCAGAACGGACAGCAGAGCGGTCCGTCAAGGACGAGAATCATCTGGGGTGGCTGCATCATGCTGCCTGGAAAACCGTCACCACCTTGCAGCTGAGAAGGTTATGGAATAGTTCATATTAGTCCCAGTAGAGAATCATAAATGTAAGGTCATTTCTCATCTTTCTGTCTCTCTCTAGTATTTATAAAGCAATAAATTAATATCTCCCAGTACTTCTGCACCTGTAAAATCTAAAACAACCTCCCAAAACATTACCTCCCCTAAATAATCTGCCTTTACTCTGGCTGTAAAATATTTACTGCAATATAGATGTCTCTGAACGTTGTTCATATGCTGATGTCTGGAAGTACGTTAATGGTGAAATAGAAAACAATGAAACTGTTAGGGCTAGAGAGCAGGTTGGAATTATTTCTCATACAGCACTGGGCAAGGGAGAGCCAATTTAACAGATGCTAAAACACAGAACTCTGCTGTGCTCCTTGATCTTTATTTGAACTTGGATTATATCACTCCAAAAGGATCTTTGAATGTGATAGGCCCTTTTGTTTAAGGAAAAAAACACAAGCTCTATGATATGATGATGTAAGACTTAATCTTTGAGAAACTGTGACTTCAGTGGGAGCATTTATGCATGCTGAATCTGTCTAAAAGTTGCATCCCTCACATCTCAGATGGTGTGGAACGGTCTAGCTGTCAACAGTGAGTTTATATAATCCCAATGAAAAGAGTTATCCAATCTCTCCATGCAAATGTGATCCCTGCCACTGTGTAAGATGCTTATTTGATCTATTACGCTGCATGGGTTTTGGTGAATTCTAGGTGCAGCTTCAGTAACAGCAGTGGCTTTGCACTAACCATGCGATAAAATAGAGTAATGAAAATAAAAATAAGCATAAAGGGCATCCAGTTTAGAGATGTTATCTTCTGTAATTCAGTGGAAAATGTGAGACATGCCATTCAGGCTTGCTTCTATGTCTGCAAAAGGGAAATGACAGTTTTGGCTAGGTACTTTCTCTGTGAATGAAATACTTGCTGAAATATTAGTGTGCATAGGTATGCTGGTTTGGTTTGTTCATTGTTGTTTTTTTGTCCTGGACACCGAAAAGATAAGTGAAGTGAGCAGAAACCCTTCTTAGAAATGGCCAGAAACCGAGAGGCTGTACTGTGATCACAGTTGAGCAACAGGTCCTCTTTACTGGTGCTCACTGGGAGTGGCTGGGGATTGCTGGTATGTCAACCTGTCGTGGTCTCTGTCGTGCACTCTGTCCTTCCTCCTGCCCACAAAGGGCTCTGTGGGCCACAGGACATTTCTGAGGGCCTGTTACAAAAGTGTTATTCCAAAACATATTGTCCTCAGCTGGATAAGGGGTGGCAGTAGCTGGGCACTGATTTGGCTTGGGAAGTTGTGCTGTTGTTTTTATTTTATGCATACTCTTGCTGAAGTCCTGTGGAACAGGAATTGTGACTGAAAGCCTGTCATTCAAGAAATGAATTTTCAGTGGAAATAAAGTGATGAAGTTTAATGCATCTTCTGAGATAGCAGACTTTAAAATTTAAGTCACTGGTGGATTGCATTTACCGTGATTTCTGTGCAGGATCTGTGCTATTACAAGTTACTTGAATAGAAACATGTCAGATGATGATTTTCACAGTTCTACCTTTGTTGTCTTTGTTGGCATTTATAGGAGAAGCCCAGATGTACAAGCTAAAGAAGAACTGTGGAAACATATTCAGTAAGTGCTGTCTTTGTAGGGTCTGAGTGACTGCTTGGTTTGCCTCTAATGCAGTTATTCACATCCCAGGCACTGTGGCTATAAGGCGTTACGTTGTGGTTTAGTTATGTGCCACAGTAAATTATGCGGGTGTTAATGACCTGCTATGTGTAGAAGATACTGCAGACCACTGAATGCACTGAATACAGATGACCATTCTATGCAGATTAATTGTTAAAGAACACAGTATTTTAGAGATTTATTCCTGTGGGGCTTCCAAAGTGTCCTTGTTTGTAATACTGCCACTTCTAAGATGAGGCCCCACATCCTATAGAACTACCAGTTAAGATAGATATTCCAAAATATATTCAATGTTCAGTACACACGGTATTCATATATATTGTGAAGAAACAATATCAGATTTGCAAGAAGGTGAGAGGAAGGTGAGACAGGATGCAACACGCAAGTTGAAGCAATCAAGGTGAAGTTAGACACATTTCTTAGTAGGTTTCCTATTTTGATGTCAAGATAGCTTCGGGGCTGACAACAGCTTGTTTCAGTAAATCTTTTCAGCCTAATATAATAAAAATAAGAATGGTTTTGCAGTTGGTAGCTACTATTACATTTTTTACTTTGCCTTATCATTTCTAGGAAGGAGCTTGTGGATCCATCTGGCCTGTCTGAGGAACAATTGAAAGAAATTCCATACACCAAAATAGAGTGAGTTTATGTCAGGATTTTTCTTTCTGAATATAAAAGCCCGCTTTTCATATTTTACTGTGAACTCTGTCATACTAAAATAGAACTGAGTTTACACGTAATCTCTAAGCTTTTATCTTCTCCAAATGCTCACCTAAGATGGGTTGGGTGAGAATACTTAATACTTGCAAAAATACAAAAAAAAATCATCTTCATCTTTCCCTATCTTTCCCACACACTCATGAACCTGCTGGATGTCTGTATGTTCTGTATGCCTTCCTATGCCATCCATCAATCTGTTTTATGTAATACACTACAGAATAAAAGAGAAATGAATGCAAACAAGCAAATCTATCTATTTCCCAAACTTCTACTTCCTTTAAATTTTTTATTCTGAACATGTAAGGCACTGTGTGACCTCTTCAGTGCCTTTCCTTGCTTGTCATGGGCAGCTGCCAGGGCATAGCTATTTCCTTAAGAACGGACATCTATTTCATTGTGATAATTGCCCATTTGGGATGCCATGTGTCAGTGCAAGCAGCTGCATGTGGCAGAAATGGGATTCCAGTTTGCATTATAATGTGCTTCCACAACACCGCTAAACAGAAAAGGCTGATGTTACAGCTGTATACATTAATGCATTCTTTATTAAATACTTCCATTCTCAAATATAGGCATGCCAGTTTGTGACCTGTGCGCTTTTAAAGCATTAAATTCCAAGTACAGACTAATAAGAAAAGCTTCAGCCCTTTAAATTCAGCCAGTGCTGAACCCATCTGTTACACGTTAATAAGAAATGGGAGGATCTTTCAGGCTACAGCTGCCATTTATGCTTTTGTGCCAAAGATCTGGTTTGCTAACCCGCCATTTTGAATTCTGTCTTGTAGGACTCAAGGCGACCCAATTCGCATTAGGCATTCACATTCCCCTCGAAGCTACCGTCAGTATCGGCGGTCCCAGTGCTCTGACGGTGAAAGATCTGTCCTATCTGAAGTGAAGTAAGTGAATGTAGTGATTACCAATGGGCTGGTTTAGTGTGGCCCAAAAGTTGTTCAAAGGTCATGGTTAGATTAGAAGTGGCAACAACGTGGTTGTTTGCTGGTGTAGGATTTAGGCAGCCTCCTAAATAGTAGGTCTTCAGAGCTAAATGACTCAAGTATAAAACATTTCTAGACTGTTTTGGGCTACAGAGGCCTGCTTGACCTGCTCGGAAGGGGGAAAAACTGTAATAAACCTGTGTTGCTCTTCAGGTATAGGTCATGAAGTTGCCTAAGGGATGAGAACTCACCAGTTGTTTTCCAGATACCTTCATTCTTAATAGAGTTAAGATGTCATCTGTATTAATTCTGTAATTTGTTTCACAGGAACTCTAGTACAACCCTCTTTAGCAATGGGTGGATGAGTCTTTCCTAGAAGACTAATTTGTAAAGGGAATACTTATAAATGGAAAAGTGACAGCCTCGTTCTCAGTTTTATTAAGGCTTTAAATATCAAAAGCAGCCCCCCCGATCTTATCAGCCACTTGGGAGGCTGAATGACACCCTGAAGGAGGTGTGGCACGCCCATGATTTCAGGTGAGGCTCATCTTGCATGAAATTGGGCTGCCTCTGTAGACCAGGAGGAGACAGGCCCCTTGAGAAGGGATGGGGTAACCTGTGCCCTGAGTGTGCCCACTGATGACTGAGGATCAGCATGATAGCTTTCTGATGTCTGAAGTCAGGGGATAAGCCTTTTGGATTTTGCCTTTCAGATCTATGTAGCTCTCTGGGTCACTTTCATTATTCTTCCTGCACACAGCTTTCGTCTATGTCATTATAGTAATACGTGTTCTGTAATATTGTAATTCCAGTGCGAAAACTGATCTGGTGCCTCCACTGCCTATTACACGATCTTCAGATGCTAGAGGTCCCAGCATCCAAATGATTCAACAGGTTAGTAATTGTGTGTGTATCCTTTGTGATTTTCCTTTTTTGGAGGGAAGGGGAAGACTAGTGCTTTATTTCAATTAGATCTTTGTTTTTCAGTGAAAATTAAAGCTGGCTGAGATTTTTTCAACAGTAGTGTGACTTGAAATTTTATATTTTGCAGGCTGACTACTTTGTCTGTTTTTCCAAATATATGTAGTTCTGTAGCATATGCCCCTGTGAACATCTGCTTCTGCTACTGAGGGACTCTTTCTCAGTTTGAGTTTGCTGCTTCCTTAAGATGTTATTCTGTTCTTCACAGGAGGAGAATAAACTTTCACAATTTCTTACAATTACACAAGTGTGCTTAGGATACTGTTTTAATCACAATCGACTGTCATTTATTTGCCTCCTTTTAGAGCTTTTCTTAGAGTTTTGTTGCTTGGGCTTGAAGCAGTGCTTTTTTTTTTTTTTTTTCTTTTTTTTTTTCTTCATTTTCCCCAAATGTTGAATAGGTTTTTTTTAATCAGTTAATTCATTTTTTTAGCAATTAGAATAACTTGAGCTTGAACAATATTGAAGCAATAAACAGATATTTTTAACTTTGAGGCTAGCCAACAGACTACCTCCTCTTTGACAGGAATTAAGTTAAAGGATATTTGTAGTCCTACATATAATGGAAATTGAAAAACATAAGCTGTCCTTGATGTTTCTGTAAGGAGTTGCTCCAGCAGTAAAGTGGAAGTTGGTGTATTTAAGGCTAAGCACATTTATCTGCTTTGTAGAAACAGGTAGCTTGTGTGATTGAGCCCTGTTCAAAATTCAGTGTCTTATTTCCATTGTTATCCAATATGATGTGGCTTAAATCATGCCCTGGAAGGAATCAATGTTACAGTGTTCAGTGTCCACAAACAACTCTCTCTTCTCTCTTCCCCAGACCCACTCACAATAGTGGCCATTGTGAGCGCTTGCTTGCAGTGTTTTGGTAAATATCAAATAATTAGTTGTGGCATTTCCTGAATAGGGAATATGAATCCAAATAGCACAGAGGGACAGCAGCTGGCAGGGAAGAGAGGAGGCAAGAGGGGGAAGAAATTCTGTTTGATCAAATAAATGTGGAGACTTTAATATTTCTGATGTGTGTGTATATATATATATAGATTGCTATAACCTTAGCCTAAGACTGTCATAGCAGCAGTTATCAAAACACAGTATTTAAATTCTGCTGTACCTTTTCAACAACGTGTTTTAATTTGTTCCCCTCAGAGACAGAATGGATCTAAAGACAGCCTAATAGAAGAAACATCTCAGCTCTCCACTACCAACATCGATGGAAAATCCACCACTAAGATCATAAAAACTGTACAGGTGTCACGCCTCAAGGTGGAGGGTTGACTGCCGTAACTGAAGATGGTGAATGGATTTTATGCTTTGGAAACTGAGAATTTGTGTGTGTGTCTGTGCAAGGGAAGAAACTGAAGTCAACATGGTAGCAATTTCTTCAGGACGGTCAGAAGGTCAGCCTGGTTGCTGGGAAGGCCAAGCAATGCTTTTATCACCAACACCGTTCTAGTGGTGTGACTGATGGAGGAGCTGCCTAATTAGACAACCAAAAAGAAAAGTCTTAGTAAAACTGAATGATCAGCAGTTACATTTCCAGAAAATGAACAAAAAAAAAAATGCTGCAACAAAACAGGCTTTATGGTCTGCTCTGTAACTGAAGAGCCTTTTTCCAAAAAATGACTGTTAACTGACATGATCAGGACCAGATGCTTCAAGAGAAGCCAAATAGTCATATTTTTGGCCAATTGTGCAATACAGTGTGATATGGGGAGAATTATCTTCACAATTTTATATGGGGATCAACTTGTGTCCTGAGACATAAGGACTGATAGCTCTTAAAAGGTTTATTTTAGCCTAGCATAACAACAGATGCTTGTGTTGTTAATACAAATGTTGACTCAACCTGTTTTAGCTCAAAAATAATAGACTCGGAAACATCCTGTAGCAGAGAGTTCCAGAGGGGATACAGACTCACTTTCCCTTGGCAGTTTTAAGTGTTCTCAATTTTGAATGCCCTTTTATGTAGAGGGCCTATTTAAATGAATGTTCCATACCACAGAAATGCATCTATCACCTTACAGTAAACCACACTGGAAAAAAAACTGGAGAGTATGTACCGACCCATCATATTGAGACTGCTTAGCAAAGCACTTAACTACTGGATAAATGAAACCTGTACAGTAGGATTTAAGACAGCTAGCAAATACTTTTTTTTTTTTTTTTTTTTAAAAAAAAAAACCTAGATTAGTAAAGTCTGCCTTAATCTCTTTTCATATGAAATAATCAATGCTAATACCTTCTGATACTTTTCTCTGAGCCATTTCTACTATGATAAAATGACAGGCAGTATTTCAGGTATGATAATTGTATTTTTTTTTCTATTGTCACAGTAGGAATAATAAGTTTTAATGATGCTGCGCATTGAGTGGGTTATCTTCTAGTGTGTATCTGAAGCGATACATAGCTCTTCTGTCCTATCACTTTGTACAAATAGCTGAAGTCATTACTCTGCCTCCTGTTTTTCCACAGTCAGTACATGGATGAGCCTTCTGGCGTTGCTAACTTGTTAAGAAGCTTAGTAAAATCTATGTGTTGTGAGAGTAACTCTTGCTAAGTGTAATCCTCAAGCTAAATGCTGAATTTGTCAGACAGCATGGGAAATGGCTGTAGTAGTTCATGTGCCTTTTTACATCTGTCCTCCTTAAACTCAACCTCCACTGCCTTCAGTGAGTGGCAGTGATCTTCTCCCCCTAGCAACACTGTAGCAGGGGACTGCAGCCCTGTCAGAAAGCAAAACTATTTGAGAATGGGAGTGAGCATCAGGCATCTAAGTTACACTTTATAAGAGGCATGGCATTACTGATACACATTTTAACTAGCAAAACTGAGAAGTGAAACCTTGTATGATGTGTTAGATTTTCCACTTGTTTTTTTTTTTGATTCTTCATTGTTTAATGATCTGAGATGGTCAGGTGGATGCTACTAGCCAGGGTGGTAGCTGTAACGGTTTGTATATTCCTATCACAGTATGGATTGGTCTGCAGGCTGGGGAAGGCTGCGTTGAAAGCTGCCAGGGAAGGCAGATTCCCCCTGTCAATGTTTTTCTTTCGTCACTTAGTTTGGACGGTTCTGCTTCTTCAGTCTCAATGGACAAATCTGTGTCAAGGAAAGAGCTTAGACCCCTCTGTGGTAGAAATTCTTTTTTTTCATGGAGGTTCTTCAGCTTTTTCTGAATTTACTATGGATTTCATCCTAGGACATTGTTGGGCTTGGCTTAAAGTATTTGCTCAAAGTGTTTTGTAAGTCTGTTAAATGGTTTCATTGTCACTGCTCCAATTTAATGTGATCCTGTAGGATCTATTTATGACCTGGTGTAGTATTCTCACAAGCACCAGTTAAAAATCAAAATACGACAAAAAAAAAACCACACTCACACACAAAAAACCCCCCATCACTGTGGCAAAGATTGTGGTGATGCAGACTAATCTAGAGCATCACAATCTTTCTGGAAGACTACTGAAATAAAACAAACAACACAAGAGCTGGTTACAGTGTCTGCAATGAAAGCCACTCGGTATTTCATAAAGATGTTCCAAGCTGGAGCGTTATGTGCTTGTAGTTTGTTGCTTTCTAAATCATTACTGTTATTCTGTATTCCTTACTCAGGCACAGGCAAGTAGAACGTATCTACTACTTTAGGAGATTTTTGTTATTATTTGAGAATTATCTGTATATAGTGTCTGTATCTTGCCAATCCTCAAATATTGATCAAGAAGAAAATGACTTTAAGGTTTATATCCAAACTCATGTTTTCCTGTATGTTGTCATCCCCTGTGGGCTTTTGTGTATTATTGCTGGATACCATCAGCCAGATGTGTGGTATTTTACTTATCCCACTACATCAGAAAACAGGCTTCTATAAAGTCTAATAGTGATAGGTTTCAATTCTCATGTTACAGGAGAGTTGTTCTGTAATCAAGCCAAATTTTCTGCATTTAAATTAGAAATTTACACAAAGATTCCTGGATTTGAGTTAGTAGTCGTATCTCCACTGAGTCTACGTAGGAAGCAGGTTTTAGCAAGTCTAATGCTCGGTCTGGGACACTGTAATACAGTTTTATATCCACAAAAGAAAGACTAAGCTTAACACCTGTATTACCTGTTAAGTGTCAGTGCCAGGACAAGGCAAAACGTGGACAAGGACATCACTGTCAGCTAATAGTACAGGAGAAGAGACTTCTTCCATAATCCTGAGCCTCCTTTCCCTTCAAGCTTCTTTTCCTCAGTGATTTGAGGAAAGGCGCCTTTTCTTGTGATCTTATTTTTGTGTGAGAGATACCTACAAGCAGTCAATCACTGAAAGCACTTAGAGTGCCACAGCTATGCTCTGTAGCCCGACGCCAGCCCTACAGCTTCTGTAGGTGGCTGGCCTCTTACAGCTCTGAGCTACATCTTGCCCTTTCCACTGTTGCTGCCCTTCCCCATCTTTCTTGAGGCTTTCACTGCCTAGAGGTAGTAAATTTTTCAAACCTGGAATTTGGATGTCGGTCTAAAATGCTTGTATCTCCTGATGAGTCAGGCAAAAGACAGGAGATGTAGAACTATGTCAGGCTAAGTTTACCCCGGGGTTGGATGCCATACAGACCTGTCCTCACATGGACAAAGGACGGATATCTGAGGCATTCTCATCCTAATTCTGCTTCTAGTCTGCTGAATTGATCTCAGGCCAACAATTTTGTGCCTCTGCATTTAGCTCTTCTGAGACTTCTGTAAGTGCTAAGAATCGTTAAGTTATGGAACTCGCTCATTGATTAATTAGCGACACCTACAACATAGATACACGTCTTTGCAAAAAACATGTATTTTATACAATAAAGGGGGCTTGCTAACCACACCACAAAGGCATTTTTTTGTATCTCACATTGGTCCTCTTGCTTATTAGCAAGTTTTCATTAGGAGTTAGCTGTGACCTGCTGTTTTCTACACTGCACTTCTTACCAATATCCATAACCTTGCAACTCATATTCTACTTGAGCTCGTTATATTGAAGATGTTGGTTGGGAAAAAAAAAAAAATCACTACCATTTAAGTTGCCAAATCAGTGATCTTTATACAGGTGAATATTGAACTGAATAGATAGCACATTTTCTTTTGGGAAAGCCTGTTTAATTCAAAGCTCCCTAGAAAAATGTTTGAAAACAACATACATAAACATATCAATGGGATGCATATGTTCTATTTACATTAAGTATTCATGAAGCAACTGTGTGCTTTATTTTACATTGAGTTTGATAGATGGCTGTGTCAATACTTGTGTCCAGGTTATTTAAAAGTCAAGTAAAACTTGAATTTTTAGGGCATTCCATGGTTGCCTCTGTGTCTTATTTACATTACACAAAGGAGCAAAGTCTTCAGAATCATTTGACACCACCATCTGGTAGAAACAGGTGTAGTACCAATTAAAATCCACTTGAGGATACAGCTTCTTCAGATTAAGTATTTTCCTGGTAGCAGAAAGCTGGCAGTGTAAGTTTTATACTTCCAGTACATATCCATACTAATTTCCTTTCTTAACTGAAAAAATCACCAGCAGACTACGTAAGCTGTCAAACCAAACATACGGATGCAGTGGGTGACATTGGGTGGCTCTCTCCTTAATGTGCCCATTTAAATTTCTCTGCTATATTTGTCTCCTTGGTAAGAGTTGTGGTGGGTTGACCTTGGCTGGATGCCAGGTGCCTGCTGATCTGTCACTCCTCCTCAGCAGGATGGGGGGAGGAAGAGAAAATAAGATGGGGGAAAAAACCTTGTGACTCAAGATGAAGGCAGTTTAATAAAGCACGGGCAAAAGCTGTGTGCAGAAACAAAGAAAAACAAAATATTTATTCTATACTTCTCATCAGCAGGTGATGTCCAGCCACTTCCAGGAAGCAGGGGATCAGTATTTGTAGCCATTGCTCTGGAACACAAATGTTGTAATAATGAACACCCCTTCCCCAGTCCTCCCTTTATCTCACTTGTTCTTTGTTCCACCACACTATGAAACAGGTATTACACACTGATGCTTATGATTCTACAGTTTTTAATGTTGAAAGGGAATTTACATTTTAGACAGCCATCATTAAAACTTTGCATTAGCTGTTGCTCCTGCCAGTTTTCCACCTTAAGAACAAAGACCCAAGAGCAAAACTCCTGAACAGATGGTATCTTCAGGGAATATAATCCCTAACAGAAACCCTAAGCTTTCAAGTGATCCACTATTTACAAGTTGGATCACTAAAAATCAGTTACTCTTATCTAAACCTCCTTCCCACTTAACAAACCAAACTAACTTATGCTTAGACTTCATATTAATTTGCTTACATTTAGTACTGAAAAATCAAGGCATGGTAACATATGTAATTTCAGCATTTGCTCTTTTGGTAAAATTAATTTATGGTAAGTCTTCCTGAAAAAATAAGCAGGAATTCCAGCTGTTAACCCTACAGTATCCACTCTACTTCAAGTTTAGTTGAAGTACCATGTTATGCAGCTGATCATGGCAATAATAAACCAAGCTTACAGTTTCCCATGTTGGAGAAATACCTCTCCTGCTATTTTTAAACCCAGATCTGCTGAATTTTAATTTCTGCTTTCCCGCACCACAACACAATCTCAGCTAACCCAGTCTCCAAGTACTACAAAAGACCATGGTTACAGTGATCACCTCCCATCCACTTAATAGCTCCTAAGTTTTATTTAGTCCAAAGGGGTGAACTGGTATCCCAAAAACAATGTAGAGGAAGTCAGAACTGTCAAACAGAAGCAACTGCTATTATAGGTTGCAAAAGACAGAAATTCTGAGAAGATAAACACAAATCTTTATTTTTAGTCTACATAAACATTACTACACACAGGCTTCATATTCCAACTTTTTAGTAGTTTTTTGTTTCTTATGGAGTCGTCTTGCACAGACTGCCACTGGTCTCAGGCTGGTTGTAACAATTCTTCCTACAGAAAAAAGTAAACACAATGTGAAATTGGGACACATATCACATAGCTGTCGCCAGTAACATCCTCTAGATCCCTGAGACTGGACAAAGTCCAGTTCCCCCTCATCCCTTTGGGAAAAAAAAAAAAAAAAGACAAAAGCTTAAAATCTGCAAATCTATTTTTTAAGAAGCCTACACGCAAGAGAGGCTCTTTGCCCATCTAAGCAAGATTTCAAATCTTAACTACAAGGTAGTGGCAGTACTTACACTTTCTAGCTGGTGGAAATTAAGATAAAGTTTTGTAGTAGTAACTCATGCACACATCAACTGTCGTATAATGCACAGACATAAGTGGATATTGCCAATAACAGAAAGATGAGCTTTAGCAGTTTTATGCTGAAAAACAAGTAGCAGCCCTCTTATTAGATACACGACTCGCAGTGGATGACAGGTTCATATAAAATAAGAGAGCCCATCTTAATATTCAGCCTTGCAAAAAGCCCCAGTGACTATGGTGCTAAAGATCTAGGATGGATTTCACAACTTCATTTTCTGTCAACACTGGTAAAGCATTAAATGCTGCTGTGTGTGTGTTCTGGTTTTGTTAGTGAGGGGGGGCCTAAACTGGTGGCTTCTGTAGGAAACTGCTAGAAGTCGCTCCCCTTTGTTCAGTGGACTCGGCTGGGCCTAGGGCGGACTTGCTCCTGGCCAAGGCCGAGCCGATTGGTAGCAGAAAGTTCTGTGATAATGCCTCTGTGATAACGCATTTAAGAAGGGGAAAACAGGAAAAAATAGAAGAGATGTGAAGGAGCGGAGTGGGGGCAGAGAGGGGGACGTACCCATGAGCTGCAGGGATTTTAGAAGCAGCGGCATGAAACGTGTGGTGAACTGACCGCAACCCCCATTCCCTCTTTCCCCCGTGCCACTTGGAGGGGGAAGGAGGTAGAGATAATGTTAAGCCCAGGAAACAGGAGGGGCAGGGGGAGGTTATCTTGTTCATGTTGCTCAAGTAGATTTTCGCATTTCAATACATGACACTTTCTGATTCTAATATTCTCAAGGGCATTGTGACAAACTTGAAGGAATTTCATCACTTCACTGAAGATTTCCATTACATTCTATCCCAGAAGGAAACCAACAGCAATGTAGTGGATCTTGTATCCCTTCAGTTCACTCTTGTATGAACATGTACATGTTCATGCAAAATACTGAAGCACCTTCAGTTTAGTACTTCCCAAAATCTTACTTGAGTAATTTCTCATCAGCATACATTCTTTACACAACTCCAGATCAACCAGTCTGGCAGCTGCTGGGAAATCACTTTCTGAATATGTCTTCAGCACGGACAACTACTGAATCACAAACTTCCTTCAGAACTTGACTCAGCTCAGTTTGCACAGCTTACTTCTTGGCTTAAGTGCTTGTCATGGTCTCTTTGTGAGCATTTGCCAAATAATCAGTCTGCTTTCCCAGAGCTGC
The DNA here is from genome assembly GCF_036417535.1 of Chlamydotis macqueenii. Classification (NCBI taxonomy): domain Eukaryota; kingdom Metazoa; phylum Chordata; class Aves; order Otidiformes; family Otididae; genus Chlamydotis; species Chlamydotis macqueenii. The sequence goes on along the minus strand of NC_141593.1, from coordinate 60,233,408 downwards.
AATCACATTTTGAAAGCTGCTACTGCAAACACCACACAATTACACAATCTATAGTTCTCTTCTGTATCCATTTCCAGCACAGTGAAGAAAGAAAGAATAAAGAAAAATAAAAGGGCAACAAAATTGTTTATCACTCAAAAGCCTGAATAGTCCAAAAGACTCATTAATGGGTGCCAAATGCCACCCCAATTCTTACCAAAACTTCTCCTTAACTTTCATCTCTTCCAAGTTTTCTTGAACAGTACTTATAGTTCTTCCCTGGAAACACCACTGTGCAGCACTGTGTCTCAGCACACTCCTCTTCAGTATATCTCTGAGAGAGCTGGATGCATGAGTAAACAATAAAAACAAGAATGCAAACAAATAAGCAAAAGATAGTTTTGGCTCTTTGTGTGTCCTGGAACATAGCTCCTACATAACGAGGTTTAGATGAGGCACAATTGCACAAGATGTGTGAGCAGGACATCTCTTGATGGTTTTCTAATCCAGTCAGTCTACCCTTCATCACTGCTGTATTTTCCTATGTTTGAGCAACTAGTCTGTTCACAGTCGTAGAAGTCAGACACCGTTGCTAAAGAAAAACTCCAGCGTTTTTTTTCTTTCACTGCGTACTGCACAAAGTATTCAACAGGAACACCACTTTCTAGCACGTGGTGTAATGCTGTGACCCTCTCTAATTTACAAGGCGATCAGTCATTTCTTCAGTTTGACCTGAAACTTCAGTTTGCACTCTGAATTTCACCTTTGATTTAGTCTCTATAAATTTAGAGTATGCTGTCTAATAGTTTGCTTAGTATGGCGTACATCCCCTGAAATGCAGGTAAGTTATCATTATGATTTCTCAGTACTGGATCATTCTTACATCACATCTCCGATATTGACCAAGAAGTTCCCAACTTCAAAGACATGGATTATGTGTCATGCCCTTGCCTTGGGTACTTAGGTTACACAAACCACAGCCTCAGCACTGAAGCAATCTTTGATAACACATGCAATCTTTATTAATGCCACTGAATACCCTGCTGACTTGCGCTACTCAACTTTTCAATAGCGTTGGCTTTTCCAAGACTTTACAGTGAAAGAGCATTTTACATGTAAGATTCTGAGCTTCCGTGTTTCGCCAATCTTTGAACATTTTCAGTCCTTGTGCTCTGAACTGCTCCACAGTATAACCCCCAAAAACCAAACACAGAAAACAGAGACTCCTTTTGGACACACTGGCAGCCAAACACTGCTTTTAATGAGCCACTCACACCAAACTTTTTACTTTAGGGTTTCCGCTTTGCTTTTGTGGATGAGTACATCAGTTATCGGGCTGATCTCATCCTCAATGTTTCAATACTAATTTCTGCTCTAAAGTCATTCTGCCAAACTTCTTTTTCAACAGAAAGCCTGCTGCTTTGTAAGACAAGGCTGAAGAACAGAGCTGCATAAGGAATCATTGTCACTCACCTCATGAAGCAAGTTGCAGGACAGCTGGGTAATCAGTACTCTGTGACTTTCTCCTACACACCCTTCCCATGTTCAGAGGCTTTCACCACACAGGGCTGTCTCTGGGAGGTTCTGAACTTCCAGCAAAACGCACTAGAACTCTAAGAAGCATTCATAGCATTAGATGTTCTGGTAGGAACAGACCCAGCTATCCCCAAGATAAGAGCTGGTGCTAGCAATGTTAAAGTATACTTTACACTTTCGAAAGTGCATGTAGAAGATGGTCCTACATACAGCAACAGTAGAACACACTGTTATGCAATACCAAGTAGTCTCACAGAGGGATTCTTTTTATATCTTTCTGACACAAGACATAAGTAACAAAAAGGCAAATGCACAAAGGCAAAACACATTTTTTTCCTCATTAAATATGATATTCATATTTTCCCTCGCTGAGTATTCTAAATCTGTAGGTAAAAAGCTAGAGGCCAGTGCAGGAGTCTGAAATGTTACGTGCCAGTTACTTTCAGCACAGATGCAAGACGCCATCACGACAGACAGGACAGCTAAACAATGCTAAAGTGGCCATTACAATTTTAGTTTCTCTTCTAGCAACTGTCTCATTCTTCATTTAAAACAACCGATCATAAAATCTGCTAAGCAACTGCTCAACCATGCAATTTCTAGATTTTTTTTCTTTTGTCCTTGCAAAAACAAGGAGGAGAAAGGTACATAACCAGCTCCTTAAACATTTTGAACAAGAATTCCTGTTTGCCTTTTTTGACACCACATTCATTCTGGACAGGAATGAATGGGCAACACAAAGGCAAAAATTCAAGCATTATAACTGATCACCCCTGCAAAAGTAAATTAACAGCGTATGAAAAAGATGAATTCATCAACAGGCAAATACTTAAAAATTCACAAATAAACAAAACGTTATACAGAGTGAGTGTTTAATAAGAAAAGGGAAGCACACCGTGCTCTTGGGACATCTTGTGGTCATGCTGGTGCTTGCTCAGGCCACCGACGGACTTCCATCGCTTCCGTCTGAAAGAAGAGGAAGAACACACTTCCACTTGGAGAAGTGACTCAGACACACGAACAGAGCAAGGACCCTAACCAGAAACACTTGAAATAACTGCTCGCTTTCAAAGAACAGGCAGCAGAGTCTATTCCCCTCCCCCTGCGCCTCGGGAAGAAGCCGAGGGAGAATGCCCTCCCAGATGAGCTCCAGCGGCCTGCTCCAGCAACCAGGGGTTACGCGGAAGCCCACCAACACCTCAGGACGCCGGGCACGCGTGACTCTGCCTGACAGGTCTCCCCTCGCCGCTTCCACACTACTGAAAAGGCATTCCTTTAAAAACGGGCGGGGGATAAGGTGCACTTAAGACTCACCTCTGCGGCCGCCGCTACCAGCGGCCGGTCAGGCTCGGGGCCGTGAACGCGCCCCGGCCACACCTCACCCACCACTGCTGGACCCCCGTGCGCGCCTCCGCCCGCCAGGCGCCGAGAAAGAGACCAGCGGCCCCTCCTGCTCCCAGCGCGCCTCGGGAGGGCTGAACCAATGCTCCTGCCGAAGGGGTGGGGAGGGGAGCGAGGCGCTGGGCGCCAGCTCCTCCGGCAGAACGAAGGCCGGGTACCGGGCCTTTTATGGACGCGAAGCTACAGCCTCAGCAGGCGGAGTCTCAGGCAGGCGAACCGGCGGGGAGCAAGCGACGAGATTTGGGGCAACACCGCCCCTCACCCCGCGGGCGAACATGGCGATGGAAGCACCCCGGGGAAGGGGCGGGGTGGTCCCCCTCCACCTGCGCATGCACAGTGCCTTTGCCCGGCAGGGGGAGGCGGATGGGGGGAGGCGGGTGGGGGGCCGCGCGAGGGCCGCATTTGGGGCGGGGGCGGGGGGGGCTGCCGGCCGGGCAGTGAGGGCGAGGGGGTGCTCGCTGCTTCCCGCGGGGGCCCGCTGCTGCTGTGACGGGCTGTGGTGCTGATGTGGCCGCGGTGGGAAACTTACCGGTGGGCGGCCTGCTGACGCCAGCGATAGAGTTGGGTGAGGAGCTGGGCGGGCTGTGGCGCCCTCACCAGTATGGCTCGTCCGAGCTGGGGCCCTAATGGTGCCGTCGTGCTGCCGCAGAAAACGTCTCTCGTGCCTGAGGCGCTCACTCGGTTAAGCTTCCCGGCTGGCAGCACGGAGTCGTCCAGGGCAGCGCTGTCCGGAGGACTCGGGTGGCGGGAGGCCATCCTTGCCCTCACAGGCCGCTTCAGGCTTCCCCTCTGAGCACGCTGGGTCTGTGTCTTTGTGATAGCTCTCATCTGAAAGGCGATGAAGTTCGTAGTCCGACAAGTGCATGTAAACATCCTGATCTTGTGTATTACTCATTTTTTTTGTCATATTGGTAGCACCCTGCTTTTTGCTCCCCGGCTGAGGGAGCACGTGCAAAGTAACCGACCCCAACTCAGGCAGGCAAAGTGCAGTAGCTCTGGACATGTAGCACTTGAATACTGGCAGAGGCTCAGTCCTGAGTGCACGATTTCCCTATTTGCTGACCCTGCAGGTGGAGGCTGTGCACACCATGTCTGAAAGACTGTAAGAAGGAGGGAATGGAGAAATTATGTACACCACGTGGGTAAACTGGGACTGTATCTGGAGAAAAGGCAGAATGAGGCTAGTACCAGCTGTACGCATACAGCTTTCTTACCTGCCTTTCTTGCTGTTTCTTACAGCTGCTGTGGCCTGCCATCTCCTTCTAGCTCCTCCTTGCCTACTGGGAATAGCAGAGGGAGTGGTTTCGTCTGGTGTCCAGAGGGCACAGTTGCAGTCTCTTTTGCAGGACAGCCTGATGTGTGACATCTTAGCTAAATTACAGGAGGTCGTGAAAGGGCTGCCAAATGCCCAAGTGTTACAGAAGAGGCATGATTCATTGCAGCCTTGATAGCTGAGAAAAAAAAGATAAATGTAAGAAAAAGGGGCATATGTTACCACTCATAGCTTCTGGGGAAGTGTACAGATTTGCAGGAGTGCAGGATTCTTCCTTTGGTAATTTAGGCTCAGTTTGCTTTGCAGAAATTAGTTTTTATGTCATTATGCTTAGTCATATCTCTAAAACAAACAGAGTGTTCTGGTTTTTTCTTTAAGTTTTTAGCAAAACTAACAAATATTGTTAACATTCATTTTAAGTAGATTCACCTTCAGTGGCTTTGTCTTGTCATTCAAAGTTCTGTTTTCCACATAAAGAAAGCAGTCTCAAGCATTGCCTCAAGCCTAACTTGTGTGTGCATAAAGGTCAGCACTCTGAATAAAGTGATACTTAAAATACAGAATAGTTGGTCTGGCAGAAGATGCTAATCAGGTTGTTGCTGACATTCAAGCTAGTAAATAATCTGTTACTCTGTTTTGCTGATACAGTCAAATGTTGATTTGCAGCTCAGGGACAGCTGCCTGGACAGAAGTTTAAATCAAATTGAACTAGTCCAGATTTTGATTACATAAGTGAACAGTATAGTGAAGAAAAATCTTTAATACTTGTGACATTTGTTACTGTGCCTGGGGGTACAGTAGAGCTCAAATAGCTACATGAGAAAACATTCTGTCTATAAAACACTAACTGATTATGTTAAAAATTTGCTCATTTCGGGTGTCCCTGGAAGGTGTTACTGAATCATAGAATCATTGAATGGCTTGGGTTGGAAGAGACCTTAAAAACCATCTAGTTCCAGCTCTGCCATGGGCAGGGATATCTTCCAGTAGACCAGGTTGCTCAAAGCCCCATCCAACCTGGCTTTGAATGTTTCCACAACTTCTCTGCGAAACCTGTTGCAGTGCCTCACCACTCTCACAGTGAAGAATTTCTTCCTCACATGTAATCTAAATCTACCCTCTTTCAGCTTAAAATCTTTACCCCTTCTCCTGTCACTACAGGTCCTGGTAAAAAGCCTCTCTATGGTTTTCTTATAAGCCACCTTTAAGTATTGGAAGGCCACAATAAAGTCTATCCAGAGCCTTCTCTTCTCCAGACTGAACAACCCCAACTCTCTCAGCCTCTCCTCATAGGAGAGGTGCTTCAGCCCTCTGATCATCTTTATGACCCTCCTCTGGACTCGCTCCAGCAGGTCCACGTCCTTCTTATGTTGGGGGCTCCAGAGCTGGATGCAGTACTGCAGATGGGGTCTCACGAGAGGGTAGTAGAGGGGCAGAATCACCTCCCTTGACCTGCTGGCCATGCTTCTTTTGATGCAGCGCAGGATGCGGTTGGCTTTGTGGGCTGCAAGTGCATGTTGGCAGCTAGTGTCCAGCTTTTCACCCACGAGTGCCCCGAAGGCCTTCTCTGCAGAGCTGCTCTCCATCCCTTCATCCCCCAGCCTGCACTGATACTGGGGTTTGCCCTGATCCATGTGCTGGACCTTGCACTTGGCCTTGTTGAAGTTCATGACTTTCACATGGGCCCACCTCTTGAGCCTGTCAAGGTTCCTCTGGATGGCATCCCTTTCCTCAAGCCTATCAGCTTGGTGTTATCTGCAAATTTGGTGAAACAGTCAGGTACCATAAGAAAACGGTGACCAAAGTGATGTTCATATGATAGTCGTGGGTTAGGGACTTTCGTCACAAATATTGTTGTTCCTCTCATTACTAAACAACTTGTAAGACAATAAAAACAAACAGTGCAACAATTTACAAAGGACAGGAAGTGATCTTGCATGGCTGGCTTTTTTTTTTTTTTTTTTTTTTTTTCAGTCTGATTTATTTAGTCCAATCAGGGACTTGGTGAAAGTGGCAATATAATTTGAATAGGAATCACTTCATGTCAGGCATTTCTATGGGCTCTATTCTAGATGGTCACAGTGAATGTGAATTCCTGATATCTGAGTCTGTGAACATTTTATTTATTATAACTGTTCTCGTGAAACTAGGACATGCTAAATTGAGGGCATAATTAACAATTCTTAGTTATCTAGTGGATAAAAATATCGTCCTGAGGTCGAAACAGATGCCTTGCTGCCACCTGTAACTATCTAGGAGCTTTAACAGAAGGTGATCAAGGATTGTGCTTTGGGAGGTTAAGATATTGCTGTCCCAGCCGTCTGCCTTGTTCTGTCACAGATTACTGTACATGTTGCATGGTTAGCAGAAGGAAATTAGCTGCTCTGATACAAATCCCTGCTGTAGCTTTTGTGGCCTTTTATGGGGAATCTGAGCTAAACCACTGACCTGCAGCATAGAGTGGCTGAGGCATTCCAGTCTGTCAACTTAGCCACGGAGCAGAAGGAGAAATCTTGATCCTGCAGTGATTAAGACAGAAAACCTTACCTACCTAGTGAAAGACTTGAGACACTCAGCCTTTTTGACTTTGAAGTTAATAGTGAGATATAATTTTCTGTTTGTTTTCCTAAAGATGTGCTTAATGATGTAATCACTGAAATGATTTTGCTTTGTGTCGGTGATATCTTTTAACCTGGTTTCAACCAAATTGTCACAGGGCTAGAGAAATATTAATTTCTTTAAGGTTTTGTGAAAAATCATCATCTGGCTAGCCAAAAAACCCACCAAGTGTTGCACGCACTACTTGACATCCCACCAAATGGAGAAAGCATAGGAGGGAGTGGTGGTAATGTCTACACTGACTGATGTATACTTCACAGTTTTCTTTTAAATCCATAAAGCCAGCTTGTGAGTGGCACTGCAGTCCTCCAGCGGTGAGGTGCCTGTGTCTGTAAGCAGGCATGGACGGGAGTTGTGTTTCCCATCTCCAGTGAGCTACTTTGAACTCAGTACTGAAGTGGATCTTACCAGCTACCTAAACTGAGGTTGTTGAGCACTTTCTGAGCATGCACAAAATCTTCTTATCTCCTGAGAATATTTCCAACAAATTCGCACTGAAAGAGCTATTTAGGCTTTTGATGGTATTGGCTTTAGTTCTAGAAAGTACTGCACAGAAGCAATGATCTCTTCTGTCACTCTTACTTCCTGTTTTCAAAGGATAATTCAACAGCTGGCAACTGACATCCTCAGATGAAGGCTCCCCACTCGACCCCTTCCCGCTCCCCGAAATGTCATGTCAAATTACGTTACTTTCTTATAAAGTTATCACTCCATACAAGGGAGAGTGAAGTTAATAATCTGGCCCAGTTCAATAGTCAGTCTCATTCTGCAAGGACAGTGCAGTAGAAGCGGTTCTGGCTCCTCATCCCTTTCAGTAGTCATTGATTTCCTGGGACACTAATAAGCAGTAAAAATTATGAATCTGCAAAAAACATCTTGTTTTGTTCCACTCTGTTTGGGTGTGTCCTTAGTTTTCCTGAGTGAATTCCAACACTGTTCTGTAAAGGTATAATTCCCTCTTGTGCTTTCTTCAGCAAGAAAACCAGTTCCTGCCCTTCCTGGCTTGTGGCGTCTTGTTCCTGTTCCCAGCGTCAATTAACTGCTCCATGAGTTTTCTCAGTGCCAGTATTTGTGGCAGCACGCCACAATACAGGTCACTGAAATTACCAGGACTCCTAAACGCAAGTGATTTGCTTTCAGGCACAATTAAAATGTGCAACAGAAGAAAATAAGCGAGAATAATTAAATAAAACTTTACTAGAGCCAAGAAAGGTTACAGTTTAACATACACACTTTAGTTTGGGATGTGTGTTGCGTAGAATGCCTGCAGATCCACCTATTTATTGTTTTCTTCCTTTTCCTGTTATAGAATAAGGGACTGCTGTGTACACAATATTTTAGTGATGTTGTAGGAAATCCTAACACAAGCTGATAAAGAGAGTGTTTCAATGGAGCGTTGTGAGTAGAAGCTGAAATAGCTGTAAAAAGTGAGCAGTGAGTCATTAGTGTGATATTGCTCCTGCCTGTTGTCTTGAGTGATTTGGAGCACTTTCGATGCCAGGCTTTCTGCATGTCCTCACTGAATTCCCTCCAAAGTTGCAGGGTGTGATTTCCTTGGCTTTTTGTCCGCTTTATTTCTCTACGATTTTTTCCCTGCCACCCACGAGAGGTCAGTGTAATGCCAAGAATGCCGAGGAATAGGACCAGGACAATAACGCGAAGTTTCTGCTAGTTGCTAGGGTCATAGCAATTCATGGGGTGCAGCAGTGACCAGTCTGGCAGCGTACCTTGTCTTTTGTCAGTACCAGCTGAGTTAGAGTATGAAACTGCCAGTAAGTCAATGTGAAGTTACTTGCAGATGATGAGACTATTAGAGGCTGACCAAACTCCTGAAGCATGAAGCTTGCTATATCTTTCAGAGGGTGTTAACATCAATTAGCAGCATTCCAGATATTCTGGAGAGCCAAAGAAATGGCCAAGTCTTGTCTCAGGGGCTCCTTGTGTTAACCTAGGTTACAGTATATCTGCAGTTTGAATGAGAAAATAGTTTGTCTGATATTCAGTTTCTCACCTGTTATTCAGTTCTCTGTTCTTGTATTATGAGGCAGGATGAACAAATTCCCAGGATTTGTGCCTTCATTATTTAACATATTATTACCAGTTTTCCAAGTTTTCCATGGAAGAAAGGCACTCCTGTCTTTCAGGCTATTATTATTATTATTATTATTATTATTATTATTATTATTATTATTATTATTATTATTATTATTAATTCCACAGAAGCACTGTATTATTTTTTTTATTGTCCCATCTCCCGTTCATTAACGGCCTTCAATGTTTCCCTTCCTTTTGCTAACAGCATTTGTTCATTGAATAAAGATCTTTACTGGGCTACAGTGACATGTCAGTTTCCTCCAGAACTGACAATATTAATTTGAAACATTTTAGGACTCCTAGCGTTGAAGATTTTTCTCCAATATGTGCTTTACTTTTTATTTGTTGTTACTGAATTTTTTTGCCATTGTATCTGCCTATTCAGCTGACTTGTGCAGCCTCTTCTGAAGTTTCTCTCAGCCTCCATTGGTAGCCTGAATAACTATGTTTAATTATAAACATAGTTAAACTAACTATGTTTAATTATAAAACTCAGTAAAATACTGGCACGTTAAGAATTCTGTTAAATGTGTGATACTTCTTTCTTTCAGAAATTTCTGTAGCCACTCTGTATCACAAGTCTTCATCTGGTGGATTGCATTTGGAGCTTGTTTCCTCAGAGTGAAAGGTTTTTCCTTCTGGTTCTATGATTTCTTTTGCTATGACCAAGGTAGTAGACTAGGTTATCCTGGAGGAAAAAAAGATTTTGAGCAAGTGTCTTTTCCCCACTGGGATGTGAATCTGCTAGTTTACTCTTTCTTTTGTGGTACGTCTAGGACTGAAAGTTTGGTAGAAATAAGTGCAAAAAGTATCTAATCAAGACTCAGGCAAATCAGTCAGTAAACCCTATGTCCAGATACTCTGAGCATCCCCAAATGAGCACTCATTTACTAATATGTGAATCTGGGTGCCAGTGCCAAGTCGCAGGCTGCTTCCTCAAATATACTCTTAGGCTAACATGTTTCTGCAGGTAGATATAAATAATTCTTACACTTATTGAAAAAGCCACAGAAAGTCACCATGAAAATTGCTTGGTGCAGAGAGCTCCACAGCAGCATGTATCTATTTACTCTTGAGTTAAGAAAAAAAACTTGAAACTGGTGCAGGAAAATGTCACATTAGTCATTAGTCTCTGGCATGGAGTGTCCACAATTCTGCTCGGCAGCTTGGTTAACTGCTCAGCTGCTATGTGGAGCTGGTAGATGAACCTGGCCCATCTTCTATTTGTGAGAATATGGCCTTTGGGAAGCAAAGGATTGTTCATGTAGGAGGACAGATTCATTCCAGACCAAGACGGGTTTTTTTTTGTGTATATTGGCGCTCTCTTTCTCTGTATATGGTATATACACTACACTTCTTTTGGAAAAGTTAACTCTAATTCCTGATACATTCACACATTCTAGAAATAGAATTTATTTTCAAAACATTAGTTAACATAAGGATACACCCAGTCATCCTTGCCAGCATTGTTATGGCTTTGAACTGTTTATTTGTTGTTGAGAAGCTCAGTCAAGGTGGGCACTGAGTAAATGTAGTAACTATTTGTTTTCTTAAATTACCACTGTGTAGTAGTGGTATTACTGGTAGCTTTTCAGGGTGGTTTGTGAAAGCAGTTTTCTTCTTCTCTCAGAAGTTCAGTCTTATTATGGCACTTTGCATGCTAGCCAGGAGTAGGGTGTTTAGTTCATTTGACACTGGGCACATTTGAAGTATGGCTTCTAGATTTTGCTTGACTCCTTTCTTCTTTTTTTTTCTCTTGGAATAAAGTTTTTCTTCTTGCCCTGTGGAAATGGGCAGGACAACAGTGAGTAAGATTACAATACCTTTACTTTTCTTCAGAGTGTGTTCTGTTTGCAGGGTGCCTTGAACAGGTCCAAGGCTACCTACTTGTTTCTTCCCTGTTCTTCACTTTCTAGTGAAAAGTGGTGGAAGAGATCCCAAGTTTGTTCTACAGAAAAGAACCTGCTTATTCTTGTCCTGGAGAGGTCATCTGAGTACTCAAACTGCCAGTAGGTTTTCTCGGTAAATATGTGCCATAGTTGCGGCTCCTCTGACTTTGTCAGAATGGAGCCCGTAGCTGTCTTGCAGAGCAATGCGCGAGTGTTCTGCCTTTTGGTTCTGTAGAGGTTTAAGAGGTTGCCACAATTCCCTCTGCACTCACTGTGCTGCCAGCATTTTCCACCCTGAAAAGGGTGCTGGCATATCATTACTGTAAGAGCTGCTGTCTATATACAAATAACTTACCTTGTAAGTCATGGTGTCTCTGGGTCACTGGGAGGCAGGGGAAATGGACACATAAGGACGTGCGGAACAGACACAAAAAGTTTCTGGTGAGAGGAGTATTTAAAAATGGCCACCTTAAAAAAGTTAACAAATGACACTTTCAGTCTTGCATCTTACCTTCCTGCAGTGTTCTGACATTTCCATTTCTGGTCTTCACGTGTCCCTCCTAGTCCTGATGTGCTTCAGAATTGCCTAATTTGGACAAATACAGAAAGATGCAATGCCCTTTTCAATCCAGAAAATTTTGATACATACCGATGTTGGTCTGATTGCCAATTTTTTTTTAGTCAGTGAGCAGTGTTTTTTTCCCTAATGGTAGCAGTAAGCCCTACTTCTGAGCTCCTGACCAGGAAAAGCAGTTATGCATATAGTGTAGTTCTTTTCTGCTTATATGGTAGATCTGATGCTTCATAGAAATCTGGAATAAATCAGTGACAGTTCTTGAGGGATCCTTCAAAAGGAGGAACCTAGGTGCAGGCTGCAGCTGCCATAACAGTTCGTGCATCTTGTGACCTACTTCCACTGAGCCCTCAGAAAAGAGGGCAGCTGGAAGGAACTACAGGCCAGAGAAATTATGTTGGCTTGCTGCAGATAGCCCACAGGACTGGAAATCATTTAATCCATGCGTTTTTCTTCCTTCTTTTTCCCTCCCCTTCTTCTGCCATGCACCTCTATAATATTCTTTGATTAACACTGATCTTTTTGCGTGTTTCAGTCTATTTTAATGTATTATTTCTGAGTAGGATGTAAAATCCCAGGAGATCTTTATTGTTAAAAGGCAGCACTGCGTGATTCAGGGAATGAAATATTCAGTTGTTAGACTGAGCAATAGTTGAGAAATAATGCTATCTGCTGGTGGTGAAATGCAGTATCAACATTATTTCACACTAATGCTGCTCATTAACCCTCAGCAGTGTAGTTTCACTGGAAAAATGTGTTGGCCTGACATAGGCTAAGATAATCAGAGCTTTTCTTTCATTCTGTGATTGCACATCCTGCTTAATTAGGAAATTGCAGACTAGAAGATTCTTTCAGGCCGCAATAAGAAAAATGTCGGTATTAATCTACAATATTTGTCCCATTCACTAAGAGCAATTATGAGCTATTAATTATAAATTATAAATTATACACTGTGGTATTCATCTGTACTGCAACACGAATAGGTTTTCAATTCTTCTCCCATGTATATAAAAAACTTCATAGCTTTATTCACCAGGAAAACAGGATACAAGTTTTCACTTGTCCTCAAGAACTGTTGGCTTTAAGTTAGACTAGAACAGTCGCTGGTCACAGGTGTTCATACTATAGAAGATATTTGTGTTCAGGGACCGTTGAGGACATACCCAGCTGCAGTGCAGGCATGCACATTGCTTGCATACCAGGCTGTGCCCACTGAGGGGCTAGATCCTTTGAATAACCACGCCTCCTTGCAGATAAGCCTTCTCTCTGTGGTAAATACAATGCCAAAACTCTGGAAAGGGAGGTATAAGAAGACTTTTGTCATAGCCATTCTGTTGACCATTGTAGGTAGTACTTGCTCAAAATACTGTTGTTTGTTTTTTTTTTTTCTGGTGCTCATTCTGAAATATTTAACTCTTCCTTTGCAGGGTAGAGAGAAATAGGCTTCAAAGCTAAGGGCTACATGGTATCACTGTAGCACACTCAGCATTGTGGAGCCTATATTCCCCTGTGGATCTGACTCCTGGTCAGCCAAGTCCTCATTCTGCGCTGGGATGCGCTAAAACCTGTGCATATGACTCGATATGGGCATAAAGTTGGAAGTCTTTCAGAGCACCCTCATATCCATATGAAAACAATTTTCAAACATAGATGTCACTATTTCACTGTGTTCATTGGCCTCTTTATTATTATTTAGTGCTGGCTTTGCTTACAAATGTGTACTTGCTGTGTCACTCAGAATTCTCAATGGAGGGCTGTACTGTTACCTGGTCAGGTTCAAATTTGTCATTTAAATGTTTGGAACAAATGCAGATTTCCCAACTTGACACGTTATTTCCCTAGTGTTGTTGTATTAACCATGTCAACTGTTAAAATCTAGAATATAAGCAGCTAATCTGGAAGTTTGCCTCTAAACTGGCAACAAGATATGGCATTTTGAGATAGTTTTGCCCAAAATTACAATTACTTCAGACTTTAAATATCTGCTCTGTCCCAGGAAGTGACTACAGAAAGACTTTTGTTTCTCAGCAGATCTGCGCACTGGATTCAGGAAGGATAGGTTAAACAAGCATTAACCAGCTTTTCCTCCTGTTAACCTTAGAGTCAGCTCATCTAAAAGGAATACATGGAATCCTCTTTTTGTACATTTTTCATGGAGTTGCTTACAGAATACCAACTTGTGTAAGTCCATTGAAAACAATGGGTTTCCCTGTTCCTACACAAAGGCAAAATCTCTTTTGCTCAATGTTTGTTACCATGATCATAGGCAAACAGGAATTAACTCAGCTTGCCTTTCAAATCCCATGCTAAATTTGGGCTTGTCAGAAATTACTTCATTTTAATGTGGACATCCTGATATGAAGGTTCCAGGAGAATAGTATGTACAGAATACCCAAAACACTTGCCTAAGAGACACAAGTTAAACACATTATTTTACATTATTGTTCTAATATGGAGATAGAGGAGACAAACTGGAATATCTCGGTTAGAGTTGATACACTTCGGAGATGAATGCTTTTACCAGCCACAGATACTGGTTGTGCTTCTTTGTGACATGCTTGGCCACCACATGTTGCCTTAGTGTACTTCTCAGGTTTCCACTGCTATATACAGTCTGTCATTCTGGCAGTTGTGAACTCATGATCTTAATTTCTCCTACCACTGAAGTTTGGCACAAGTGTCACTAGGTGATGTGTGAAAGCAGCATATGGTATTGCTGTGACTGAGGAGGGATTCCTTGTGGAAGTATGAGTGCTGGAAGCATTACGTCAGCTGGAAGATCTTTTTTTTTATTATTTTTTTTAATTGTTATTTTTGCTTTCTTGAAACTGACACGTCAGTCTGCAAGCAGGCACCTTGCCACTCCAGCAGATGGGCAGGAACATAAGTAGCCAAGAGAATAGGTCTGTATATGTCTCAAATGTGTGGTGGTCTCATTTTCGGAAAGAGCTGTCACTGTAGTTCTTCATAGGGAACTTCCTTGGCATATGGCTATAAGGGAGGTAGTATATTATCACTCAATTACTTCCAAAAAAGCAAGCTATCAAAAGTAGTGTGCAGTAAAGTTTTTGGTTTTTTCACTCTAATGAATAGGAGGCAGAAGGTCTGGAGTTAAGAAAAAATCTTTGGTTTTTTGTGTTTATGTGAAGGAAAGACTGCCATGAAAAGCTAAAGGCGGGTAGTGTGCTATGCCTGAATTGCAGCTGAGTAGCTTAAAAGAATGGTAGATTTACTTCATCAGCACTGCTTTTTAATTTTCATTTCATATTAAAGCTAGTAATACTTCTAAGGACCAAAAAGGCTTGAAAGCACTATGCTGTGTGCTAATATGTGGTAAATTATAGTTGATAGTCCTGTATCCCTTGGAGTGTTTACAAACCAGAAGCAGAAAATAGGTAACTGGTGCTGCAGCTATTAAGCAGCTGGAACACAGGCATCGGTTAACATGGAGACTGGCTACCACAAATGCATATGATAATATGTTTTCTTTAAACATGGTAAGTACTAGAGATTTTGCATGTCAAATATTTTTTTTAGAACTTTTCCCTTGCCAGAATTCTTTAAGCCTTACAGCTGTTCCACTCAATGGAAATAGAGTGTAAAAAAGTCTACAGTTTATACCTTTGCTTAAGTGAAAGATCTAATCACTTCTCCAGTTTTTGTCCAGAAGGGTTTTTCAGAAGGAAGAACATGTTATAACTTCCTTTTCTATTATTATTACAGTTGGGTTTTTGTTAGCCTATTTCACTAAGGAAGCTAAACCTTTGTGATCAGACTTTCTGTCTGCTAGACCTTCCCGTAGTTATTAAACCCTTTTGAACGTTTTCAACTGATTTCAAAGGGGAGAAAAAAATATCTTAGAGTGAAGTATACTCCTACAGATAGAATGAAAACTAATGGCTTTGTAGAAGCAGAAGCCCTCACTCAGGAAAAAAAGACAGACAACTCAGCTGTTAGATGTTCTGTTGGGCAGCCAACAGTCACACAGCTGGTTCCGTATTAGAAACTGCAGGTTCTGTTTCTTGCCTTGTGAGGCCATTGTCTGAGGGTGCAGAGAACAAAGGATACAACCCAATGGGAAGCTTTTGCGTTAGTTCCACTACACACAGAACACCCTGTAATACTTACACTTTTAGATGATCAACATTTTCAAACCAGAAATTGATCCAATCTTTCTTCAGAACTGCTGATGTATCGAGCTGGCCAGATCTACATGGGGAAAGTTAGAGAATATTAGAATGATTAATGATATTCAATCAGACCAAGTAAGAACATCCTTTAGTGTGGTAGGGGATAGGAGGTTGGGTCTAAGTCTTGGTTTTCTTCTTTCCTGTACATGTAAAGGAATGTATGACCTTCAATTATGCCGACACCAGCAAGGTAGTATTAAATTGGGCCTTTCGGGCATTAAGAATGACGTAGCCTTAGCAAGGTGCAGCACTGGAGAAGCTAGCTGCTCAAGTGTTTATTTGTACAGAACCCCACACTGCTGCAGTTGTAGTTGCCTGTATAAAGCCTGCTTGGATCACCTCCAGGAAAGCCTCTGACTGCAGGGTAAACATGTCCTTCCGCACTGCACACAGCCTGGAAGATGAGTATCAGATAATTCATTTGCCCTTGAAATGGGGGAATCAGCAAGTGTGTGCAGGAGCTTGAGTAATTGATAAGCATTGGTACTGAAGCCTAGCCAGATGTATATTCTAGCACAGGCTAATGCTCATTCTGGATACTTCTCCAAATCCCAAGCTGCTTGTGGATGCACTTTTTTCTATTTTTGGAGCTAATCTCCTTTTTTTTTTCTTCATTCTTTACAGACTAGGCAAGAAACATGCAGGGTCCAACTTGAAATCACTTGTTAAATCTCAGTTGGTTTTTCATATATTACCTCTCATTACCTCTCTATTTCCTTTCCATTACCTCTCCATTTTCAGTACTGCTCAAATGACTCAGATAAGAATGGAGCACTGCTTAGATGTGAATAAAATCCTTTAAAATGCCATTTCCAGCCTCAAGAACTTGTTGTGTGAAGGCCTGATCTGTAGTGAAGGGCTAGTGAAAACAGTGTCATTAGATTACCTGCATCCCTGCAGGGTAACAGTGTTGTTAGTTGTATGCCTAAGGTTAAATGCGCATAAATACAAGATCTGGGCCTAAGTGACTTGAAAATAAAGAGAAGAGGGATACAACTAAATCTGAATGTTAAAGGTAATCTGAAAACATGTCCACATACTTTTACATTCTTTACATTGCTATTACATAGTTGTTTAAAAATTGAAAGTAAAGCAGATACCAGTTAGCTTAGCTGTGAAAAGCATTTAGATAAAAGACATGTTTGTTACTGAAGGAAGAATAAAATACTCATATGTGGATTTTTTTTTATTTTAAGTAAAAAGTACAGTAGCTTCTAAAGAAGCAATATAATGCACTTGACTGCTAGAGTGATTGCATACTGCACCACATAACCAAGCTGTTTTCTGACCATGTCTAGAAAAATGCACTTGAAAGCAGCTTGGACCAGGACATGATTTTATTAGTTCTTGGGCATCTTTCCTCCCTTTTTTGGTAGAGTGCTATACATGCCATGTATCTGAGCTAGCACGGAAACCATAACTTACAGGATTTTAGAGGGATAGCTGTATATTTGGTCTAGGTTTAAAAACTGTCAGAGAAAAAACTCTTTCTAGTCAAGGGATACTCACAAACTTATGTCACTTTGCCCCTGGTATAACTCACTGAACTCAGATGCAAAGCTGCGGATTTACACAAATGAGAGCTCAGAAACTAGGTATTTGTCTTTTATCATTATCTGATCTCAGAAAGATAAACATTTATGTTAAAAAGAGGCCACAGCAGGTCAAGATTGCAGAAGGCTTGATTTATTCAACTCAAAAAGCAAAGACTAGCCACTTAAAAAGCCATGTGATTAAGATGACTCACTCTTGGCAGCAACATACTACACTAGAAAGGAAAATCATCTTGATTCCGGTGCTGTAATACTAAACAGAAGCTCATATGCACCATCAAGAAGATGAGGAGGACTTAGGAGTAGAGGTCCAAGTGAATTGAAAATTTGTTTGCTTTGAAATGATCTGAGAGAAGTTCAGAAAAGTTTGCTATGTTGCATCATAAACCAAATCCTATTTTTGCATGACAAAATCATGTCCTTGCATATGCTTTTTTTTATGCAAAGTAGTTCCATCATAGTGTGTTGTGATTTAAGGGAAGCATTACACAACCTTACAAATGGACCCTATTCTAAGAAGAAGAAAAAGACACAACTCCATGAACTTCATTTTACAGGACAAGTATCTTCTTGGTCACATATGCTGACAGGTGACGGAGATGGGGTGTGATGGAATTTCTTCCATAAATGGTGGAATCCTTAGTAATTATGATTCTACTCGTTTGTTTGTTTGTTTGTTTGTTTTTGTTTTTATCTCAATACAAATACCAACAGCTTTGAATGTATTTTTAAAATAGCTTCTGAAGTGCTTAGTTTAGTTTTGGTTTGGTTTTTAATATAAGACTTATTGTATTTAGAGTGGAAGAAAATAAAATTAAAGATGTGCAGAGCCAGGCCTTGTCACCGTCATGCTGAAGAGAGCCTCTATTTAGGCAGAATTTCCAAGCAGTCAGGATGCCAAGGTTTGTTGACTATAATTTGCAGCCATATTAAGTAAGTCAGCAGTTTCTGAACAGTTTAAATGCTGTATCTTCTTTTGAGGGTATGAGAAAGCTCTCATTGGTTCCACCAAGAACCCATCTTTATTTTTCTAAATTTGGGCTTGATGCTGGGCGTTGCTGAAAACCTTCAGAGTTACAACCCTCTGAGTCTGAGAGAAGAGCAGTACCTCAGCTTGAGAGAACATGCTTTGCACAAAGACTGAGCCCTTCTCATCCCTAGACAGCTAGCAATGTTGCCTTCTAGAGACCAGGACCTGTGGCTCATGCAGCTTGTGCCGTGTACGCAGCTCAGCACATAACCCCGTAGGAGTGCGTAGCACAAAGCTCTGTGTCAGCTGTGGTGTGCCTGGAGTGGTGTGCAGTGTGAACGGGAGCTGTGGAGGCTGCCTGTGTGTCCTCGCTCTGGCCCTGTGAGACTGGAAGAAGATGGAGAGGACAGTGAGCAGATTTTTCCTCCTGGCAGAAGTAAGACTTCCTAGTATGTGTGGTCTTGTAGAGAATGACAGTTCAACAAGGTTGTGCAAGGCCCTCGATCTGTTCAGCAGTCAGAATTGTACTTGGCTGCCATGAAAACATAAACTCCTTGTTTCTGCAGAGCTTTGCTAACCCCCTTTTGCAGACATGTACACACACACAAACTCATCGTGAAGTGAGTACAGGCAATACTATTTGATGTATTCTTTGTATTAACTTCCAAATCAAGGCACTCCTTATGCATTGTGCTGAAAATATTTCCTGCTTTAATGCTTCAGTTCAGTACGTTTTCAACAAACTGCTTGCACAAAATGCAGCTAGTGGAGCCCTTACGACTTTTCACTGAAGTTTGGTTGGTTGTGTGCTCTGGTGTACAGATCACCTAACGCACCAATATCAAGCCTTTGTTTAAAGAAAGTCACCATGTGTTTGTCTCATTATGGTCTTGATAGAAAAGGTCACTGGTAGGAAGTAAGTTTATCTCTGAAAGATGGCACATACAGGTTATGAATCTTAGGAATATTATCTGAATTTTTAATATTTGTAAGCACTTTTTTTTTTTAAATAAAGTTACATAATGTTGTAAAATATAAAATGGCCATTACACTGTGCAAAAGAGAATATAATTATTTACCTTGGATCTGTCATGTTTTGTATGGTGCTGCAATACTGAGATATTTTCCAGGTAAAACCTCAAAAGAGAGACTTACCCATACTGCATTCCATTGAGCCTACCTATAAGTTTCTATGAATGCAGGAGTATTCCTCTAATAAATAGACCAGCCCCCTACAATGTCTCTGGTGACTTCAATCACAGTAATGCACAGTTCCTGTTAATTTATCACCTATGAGATTTATTGCAACTTTTGAAACCTCTGAACACAACAAATGATGAGGTGAAAAAAGAGCATGACAAAAAAATGTTTCCTTCTCTTTCTCAAAATATATTGTTATGTAGGGTTTTTCTCCAAAATAACCTCTGTTCATGAGCCATTATTAATGTAATTTAATCCAGTATTTGTTCTAGCTTGGGAATTCTAAGAGAAAATGTGCTTTAAAACCGCAACATTTAGTATGTTTGAAACCGGTAGTGTTTTAAAAGACTTGAGGTTTCACCTCAAATCCATTTTTTTTTTTTTTTAGAAAAGCTACCTTACGTAATTTATTGATGGCTTTATGATTCCTCTGTAGTACAGTAATTTGGATACATGATACATAAGAAAAAAATGCTGTAAGCAGAGAAAAAAATTGCAGATCCTATACAGCGTTGTCATATTTTAGTGTTAATGAATTCTGGTTTTATACATATGGTATGTGTAGTGCATAGAAGTGAGATGACATGGTGTAGACAATATGCTTCACGTTTTCTTCATATTGTTTTCCTGAGTTGAGATGAATCAACACAGTTCTGAATTAGGATATTATCTACTTCTTACTTGTGACTTTGACTCATATTAGTAAATCAGCCATTCTAAATACCACTTGAGAAAGCCTGTGTATAGACTACTGGGGAGAGAGTTTATGTGGAACAAATGTGGTGTGGTAAACCTACCTTTTTATTTACAGAATTTGATTCCAGTGTCTTAACATCTCCAGGAGGAAGGAGAACAAAAGATAAGAGAAGCTGTTTAAGAGTGCCTAAAAGTGTATTCTTTTGTAAGTAATTGAAAGGCAATGGTCAAATGAATGCCTCAGGGAAACACTCTGAAACACTTGAAATCAGCATTTCTCTGCAACAGATTGAAGTAGTGCTTGATGACAATCTTTTGTGAGTAAATATTCATTAGCACAAGGTGACACAAAACAGATGCCCTGTGCAGATACGGAAAGCTAAGTAACAGTGCCATGCACAGACTTTAGTCACGGAGGAAAATGTTACTGAAGAATAGGGGGCAGAAAAATTTCTACACCACCTGTGTTTTCAGCAGCTCAGGGGGATGAGAAGTCTCAGTACAGCCCATGGGAGATGATGGGGAGTGATGCTCCATGGCAGTGAATGGAGACCCTTCCTGGGTAGGTCTGCCAGTGTTTTTCACCTTGCAGATTCTCTGAAAAGCACTCTGCTAGATGTGCCTTTTATTCTTAACCTTAGCCTGTTGAGAACAGGCATGGTTTTCATAGATGTAATGCAGGAGTCTTCAGGTTGAAAACCACTCACCATGGACAGTCTTTCCACATGTGTCTGGTAAACTTGGATGAACAGCACTGTTCCTGGGGCTTAACACAGCTGATGTCTGCGAGTGCACAGCGCTTAACATCTCTAAAACTCGCCCTTGGTGTATCTCAAGCTGAGCTTCTAAAAATGGAGACAAACAGAATGAATACCTGAAGCTGAAATGTTGGCTGTGAGCACATTTCTATGGACAGATACAAAAAGTGAATACGTTTGCTTTGGCTGCACTTAAGGTTGCCTGGCAGTGGGCCAGCTTTGGCCTGCAGATCATGTAGCTTCATTACCTTCATTAAGTCTGAGACTGAGTTAATAAGCTGTGCTGAGCAAGCTCATGTGTCTCTGCACCTGTCTCCAGAGCTACTTCAGGAGAGAGAAAAGAAGATGTGTCATTTGGGGAAAGCTGAACACTTCTTTTGTGATAATTACAAGTGCTGTCTTTTAAATGCACCCTGTTAATTCTAGGAGGTTTTAAAATTGATGAACTCAGGTAGAGAATAGAGCTTGTGTAAGAATTTATGCTGAAAAAGAAGTCCAGCTCATTTATTTATGTTGCAAAGGTCCTTGCCTCATGCTATATCAACTTAATCTCTTTTAAATGTATTGTCCTCAAAAGTTTGGATGTTTTTGGATACAAAGGTACTAAAGGCCCCCAAATCATAAGTTTACTTAAAATAGTTTCTGTGTGATGACTCCACAGTCAGTGGAAGGACAGAAAAGCCACTTTATCATAAACATTTTGCTTTTCATTTAACACTCAGCTCATGTAACAAGAATGTTGTACTTTCCACTGCTGGTCATTCATACACTCATACTTTAAAGTTAACAAGAGTTTTAGTTCCTTTGCAGTTTTCAAGATTAGACCTACTACATATGAAGATATTTCAGTTGCAAGCAAAACTTGTTCAGATTTGAAATAAATTTGACTAGCCTAATTCATAGCAATTAAATATTTTGTAAACATAGGCTTGATTTTGAATGATGAACCTCAACTAATCCAAAATGTTGCTTTTTCAGTATTTGCCACTATTGTGAGCTGTCAGGAGTTTAAATTGAGATAATTACTGTCACATTGCAGTTGTGGTGTCTTTTGTAATGTGTGCTGGTGTTCTTTGTAAAACGAATGTTGTAAGCATGTATTTTTTATTCTCTTTAATGAGGCTCTTACTTTATAAATGCAAACAAAATGTAGCGTACAGCTGAATCACACTTTGGTACTACTTCATAACCTGCTATTCATGAGCAAAATAAAGTTGTCATGGAAACTTGAACTGGGAGATGCAAGGCAATAATTGGATTCAAATCCTTTATTCAATGGATATGTTCTCTTTCTGTTAATTAATTATGAAGGATTTGTGGTTTCCTTGTATTTGTCTGTTATGTGAAGTAAGTTGCTAAGCAATTTCTATTAATATAATTTCTGAGTAGTTTTTTTGCATGTATTTAATAAATGACATTGAAAAAAGTCTTATTAGTTTTGCTTGAAAAGAGCAGTCACATGATACGATGTGTTGCTTTTCCCTGTGCATCAGGTATGTTTCTCTTCCCATAAGAAACTTTTGTCTTTCTTATGTTCATGTTTTAGATGTGAATACTTCTCGTTTTTTTGACATTCACTTAACAGGCCTTGTTCTGGGGGACAGTCCTGTCTGCATACTCAGTTATGATAATATTTGATGAATATAAGAAGAAAAAAAAGGAATTAAAGCATACTGTAATAGGATTTCTTGGAGGATTTTTTCACAGGCTGATTGATTAATTAGGAAGCAATTTATTTGACCTGTATGACCTTAGTGTTTCAAAGAGGATCAATTCAGTGAAATGCATTCCTGTCATGAATGGAATACTGTAAATTTGGGAAGAGTCATTAAGTTAGAATTTGTTTTTTCCATAGTCTGTTTAGGAGATGTAAGCAATTTTTACAGTGTACTTTGTTGATCAATTTATTGTCAGCTAGGTGCAAAAGTTGTTCTTGTAGATGAATAAGTAACTGTGCTAATGGCTGGTTTTACAGAGGCTGAAACTGGAATACAGCCGGGTATTTTTCTGTGAATTAATCAAATGTGGACAATTCAGGCTGCTGGGCTTTGTATTCTAGTTTCTCTTAAATATCTATCTTCTTCATCATGACCATAGTAATTTACTTAATATTATATTTGAAAATTGTGGCTTTTTTCCTAATGGTTAGCGAGCATTAAATATACTGGACTGAGCCATGGAAACTAAATTCCTCTGTGAATTCAGTTTTAATCTAGGCTGCACATTTGCTCCAAGTGATTTTTTTTTGTAACTGAACTATTCTTATGGGCAAGTTGTTATATGTCAGAGTGGAAAATGCCTGTGTCTGCTCCACAGGGCACTGCAGTTGCTTCTGTGTTCTGACTTTGTATGTAATTTTGTGCTCTTTTTTTCCCCCTAGTCATACTCTTTTTCCTGCACCCATATCTGCTGTTCTAATCTGCATGAATTTTTAAAATGTTTTTCCACCAGGGTTGTTCCCTGAGTGCTGACACAGAGTGTACCCAGCCACTGGTGTTAAGCATGGTGTAATTTAATTTTGCTCTGAAGAAGCGTGGCTGGCACAGTAGCTGGGTGTCTTTTGGCCACCAGGAGCCTGATTGCCTTCTTAGCAGTTACAGACTCCTGGAAGATAAGCTGGCTTTAGTAGTTCCCGTTCCTGTGTAAGGTATCCTGGAAAAAGGACTCACATCCAACAGAAAGATTTTGCCAGTATAGTGTTCATGAGTTCAGCTGAAACAACAGGTTTTCCTATCTGAGCTGAAATTTATGTGCAAATTTGCAAGCATATTCCATTTTTTTTTCTTTTTTTTTTCTGGAATTTAATTTTTTTTTGACACTATGACACTGAACAACATTTCTAGACATGTGGCTGCAGTCTGATAGCAGCACAAGACTTGAAGAGTTAAACTTCCAGAGATGGAACCTGAGATGCTGATTGACAAAGGAAAGAAGTTAATGGTAGCAACTGTGTTTGGTCTCCCTGATGTGCCTTCCAGTAACACAGGCTTTATCTGCATAGGCAAAGAGCTGTGTGTTCGCTTCCTCTACCCCAAGGTTGAGAAAATTAATTCTGTACTTTCAGTGATATAAACGTGAATAGAATTTGCCCTCTTGTTGCAGTTTAGCACTGCTCAGGACCAAGCTATGCAGTCTTTCATTCACTCCCCTCACCCTCCAGTGGGATGGGGAGGAGAATTAGTAAAGAAAAGAAGGCAAAACTTCTGGGTTGAGAAAAAAAACCAAACAGTTTAAGAGAATGACAGAAGAAAACAAAACAAAGATGAGAAACAAACAAACAAAACACCCTCTAATAACAGAAAATATTGAAGCACATAATTTACAGTACAATAGCTCACAGTGGGGTCCTGATGCCCAGTTTCCTCCTAAGTAGCAGGAGGCCTCCCTCAGCACCCTCCTCACATATACACTGAGCATGATGTCAGAGGGTCTGGAACAGCCCTTTGGCCAATTCGGGTAAACTATCCCAGCTGTTGGCTAATTAGTGAACTATCCCAGCTGTGCCCCCCAGCCACAGGCACCACCAGCTCCCGTTCCTCTCGCAGCTCAGGTGAAAATTAACTCCATCGTAGCCAGAACCAGGACAATTCTTGAGTAAAAATCTTGCTTGTCTTTCATTTTTGTGGTTGTGGTTTCTCACAAAAGCAAGGTCTCTCTTGGCTTCAGAATCATATAGTTAACTGCATATTGATTCTCTCTAATCTTTTGGCAGGTGACCTGAGAAACTGTTAGTTCAATCCTTACATTGTTGTATGCTTTGTCAAAATCACTGCTTGTGCCTAGGTAGACTTTGAAAAAACATTGCATGAGAAAGATCTCATTCACACAGCATTTTAGGTCCTTCCTGAAATCTGCCATAGCGAACAAAATAATCTTCCTTTTTCTGTACCTTATGTTTGGCAGACCTTACTCAGCAGACAAGTAGTTTATGTTACAAAGACATAGTGTAAAGCAAGTTAAAGAAAATTATCTTATCCAAGGCCATCACTTATTTAGAAGACTAGTAACTACATGTTTAAATAGACTGTACATAAAACAGTCTGGGAAGCTTTTTTTAGTAGGAAGAATCCAGTGCACATGTAAGAGAAGAAATTAAGAATTAGTTCTCCACTGCTTCTCAGTTACTTGTAGAACTTACTTGTGCGAACAAGTGAATAACTTTAGGAAATATCTTAAAATAAATACTTCAAGTTTGTGTAAACAGAAGTACTCAGCATGACACCAGCTCTTCTTATAAAGAAAAGAAATGACCATACTGACCAATATGTACAACTATATGAGCAGAACAGAGGAAATGTTCCATGGTGCACCACACCTTTCAAATTGCTAGCAAAAATTGGTCTTCAATTACTAGAGGTTGTTCAGAGTAAATTAGCATTTCAGAATAATAGTAATGAAAACATCATCATCAAATGAGTTTAAAGTCCAAAACTTGGTTTAGTTTCTAACTCCAGGCAATTTTGGAAATATATCCCGGTATTGGGGCCGGCCCTGTTTAGCATCTTTGTTGGTGACATGGACGATGGGATTGAGTGCGCCCTTAGCAAGTTCACTGACAACACCAAGCTGTGTGATACAGTCAACATGCTTGAGGGGAGGAATGCCATCCAGAGGGGCCTTGACAGGCTGGAGAGGTGGGCCTGTGAGAACCTCATGAAGTTCAACAAGGCCAAATTCAAGGTGGTGGAGCTGGGTCAAGGCAATTCCAAGAAAAAATACAGGCTGGGCAGAGAATGGATTGAGAACAGCCCTGAGGAGAAGGACTTGGGAGTGCTGGTGGAAGAGAAGCTCAACCTCAGCCAGCAACGTGTGCTTGCAGCCCAGAAGCCCAACTGCATCCTGGGCTGCATCAAAAGAAGCGTGGCCAGCAGGTTAAGGGGGGTGATTTTTCCCCTCTACTCTGCTCTCGTGAGATCTCACCTGGAGTACAGCATCCAGATCTGGAGCCCCCAATATAAGAAGGACATGGACCTGTTGGAACAATTCCAGAGGAGGGCCACAAAAATGATGAGAGGGCTGGAGCACCTTTCCTATGAGGACAGGCTGAGAGAGTTGGGGCTGTTCAGTCTGGAGAAGAGGAGGCTCTTGGGAGACCTTCTAGCAGTCTTCTAGTACCTAAAGGAGGCCTACGGGAAAGATGGGGGGAAACTCTTTAGCAGGGCCTGCTGTGATAGGATGAGGGGTAATGGTTTTAAAATAGAGGGAGGTAGATTTAAATTAGACATCAGGAAAAATTTGTTTACAATAAGGGCAGTGGAGCACTCGAACACGTTGCCCAGAGAGGTGGTGGGTGGTGGTTTCCATCCTTGGAAACATTCAAGGCCAGGTTGGACGGGGCTCTGAGCAACCTGATCTGGTTGAAGATGTCCCTGCTTCTTGCAGGGGGGTTGGACTAGATGGCCTTTAAAGGTCCTTTCCAATGCACACTATTCTATGATTCTATTCTAACCATTGTTTTCTGCATACTGTTAGAGGCTGGAAACTTGAGCTTAGAAGAGCTTTTGAAATGACAGGACTTCCATATTACATGGTTTAAGGTTTATGATCTTAGATTTGAACATCTAGATTTATCCTTCTCATCAGACAATCTCTGAAGATATTTACATTAAATATTTGTTTAATAATTTCTTAAAGAAGTGCTATCATAGATTTTATTTCAACTGATCTTTACACAGATATAATTTTTTGGCCTGTTTGGAGCCTGAGCACCTGTAGAGACAAATACTAAGTACTAGCAGCACTGTCGGTAAGATGAACACTGTGCATGAAAGATGGGCTGCATTAGTGATTGCTCTCTTCTGTTTATGCACTTATGACGCCGCATCTGGCATACTGTATACAATTTTGGGACCCCAGTACAATAAAGATACTGCCAAGCTTGAGAGAGGTCAGCAGAAGATGCCTGGAGCATATAACATATTCCATGACTGAGGGAGATGAGTTGGCTTGGCTTGATTTTCAGAAGGCTAAAGGGGGATCTTATTACAGTCTTAAGCTGCTAGATGAAGACTGTTTAGCAGATGAAACCATACTGCTTTCAAAGCTGTACTCTTGAAGGACAAAAGGCAACAGTCCCAACTTGCAGCAAAAGAGATTCTAACTGGATATAAGGGGAAAAACCTGTTCACTGTGGGAGAACTTTAGATGGAGCTTAATTCCAGCTGTAACAGATCTTTTTGAAGAAAAGCTTTAAATTTGGGGATTTTAAGTACTTTTAAAAGTAGATGGGATATATTTAAGTAGAGCTTTAAGTACATCTGTGTAACATTTTCATATCTTGTCATTTATGGCATCTGTTTCTTGCACCTCAGACCATCCATTGCAATTATCACAACATATGAGTCTTGGAACATTAGTGATAAACAATTAAACTTCTTCTTAGCTAGCTAGGTCTAAAAATAGACTTTATTCTCTATCTTTATCATTCAACAACCAGTGAAGAAAACCTGTGATGGAATTTAGGTTTCATTTTCTCCTTCAAAAGCACAAACTACAAAACTACCCGGAAAAGTAAGATACAGAAAGTCTATTGTGAAAAATAAAACCTGCAAAGTATAAGATTAGTATGTTGCATGCAGTATCCATAGTAATTACATCCTTGGCTCTTCCCGTCTGTAAGAAAGGAAGAGGCTTTTTTGCTGACACTTGTTTGGTAGAAAAGCTCCCTTCTCTTCTGTAAGTATGTGACTTGAGTGAGCTCTGAACATGTGACCAACCCACTGTGTGCGGAGAAAAGAATTTCAGATAGAGAGGAATGAAAGGTACCTGGAAAGGTGGTGGATGCCCCATCCCTGGAAACATTCAAGGCCAGGTTGGATGGGGCTCTGAGCAATCTGATGTGGTTGGAGATGTCCCTGCTCCTTGCAGGGCAGTTGGACTAGATGACCTTTAAAGGTCCCTTCCAACTCACACTATTCTGTGATTCTAAGATTCCATGATCATTTTTATAATGAAAATCATGTTTATTTTTAAACAAAGATGTTTAGTTTGATACAGGTCATATATAAGTCAGTAACGGACAGTTTCAAAAGCCAAGATAGCTTTCAAGCTTTTTCTTTAAAGCTCTTTTAATTATACTTGATTTATTTTTTCTTTGGATTTGGATTTTTACCCTGGCTTTATTTACAAAGCAGGCTCATGCGATGTTATACTTAAGAGAGAAAGCTTTTGATCTTCTGGGTGGGCTACAAAACATGCTCTCTCTTGCTCATTTTCCCCTTGCTTTGCTTTTAGGAAAAGCTTCCAGCTGTCCCCAAGTAATGATCAGATGGTGGTTATAGTAAGAGAGAGGGAAGGAAAAGTCAGATAACTGGAGCAAAGGTATAACTGGGGTCAAGTTATGGAATACTACCCATCCTCTTGAGAGATGGGGATAAAAGAAGAAGAGAGTGAGAGGAAAGTAAAATACCTGACTGAAAGTGTTCCATGGGCAACTATGCTGTTTCTTTTTTTCCACCTGTTTCCAGATCTAGATGGTACAATTACTTAACAAGTAAATAATTTAGCAATTATTTAAATAACAAATTATATAAAGCTTAATTAACCAGAATACACCCATCAGAAACATGAACAAATGTAGAACAGCAGGGAATAGATCTACCCACAGAAATTCTCCTTTTTCCTGAAAGACGTAATGCAGATAATTGCCTTCCTTTTGGTCCAAGTAACTAGAAAACATTTGGGGCTTTTTAGGATATCCCAGTGAGGAAAAGAGACCAAGCATCGAGCTGGGATAGTTTGTGCTGGTTTGTTTATTTGTAATGACATAGAAAATTTGCATTTTTTGAGCAGAGGAGGAATCCAATAATTTTTAGTTTAGTTTAGAAGCAAGCCTGTCATTGTACCTCTTTCTAGGCCCCAAGCAAATCTATTTTTTTTTTTTTTCTTACTCTGTTAGTATCTCACTCCTTTTCCAGGTGAAGTCCCCAGCATCCATTCAGGCTTCAAATAAAAACATATCAAGTCCCTTTTACCTATAGCAGCAGGATTCTTTTCCCTTTGTTTTCAGCAGGAAAATGTACTTAATGTTTGCTGTGGCTGTCTTCAGTGAAGGGAAATGGTTAAACTTCCTAGGTTCAACAAGATTTAGTTCAGTCTAACAATACTCATTGCAGTGGTTTAAAAAATCCCAAACAGTTTTAGTCAAAAGATAAAGATGTCCTGAAGCTTAGGCCCTAGAAGAAAACATCTGTCATCATTCTGTTTCTTCTATTTTTCAGGGCTCCAGGTGGAGCAGCACCTTTGGCAGAAGCAGTAATAGTATCCCATGAGAAGAGTCATTTTTCCAAATAGGCTGCTCTCATGCTATTCAGGTCAGAGATTATGCTGTTAAATGTCATCCAGACTCCGACAGACAGCTAATTAAAGTCAAGGAGTGCCAGTCCCATGCACTCTTAGGAAGCAATAGTGATTAAAAAGCAAATCCATTGCCACTTTTTCAAATTTGGAACAGGAAACATCATTAAGACAACACTGCAGTGCAACAAGGTAAGTAAGAGTAAGGTGTGGATAACAACAGAGAGTTCTAAACTCAAAATCTTTATTCTAGAACCAGGACTAGGCATAGATGGGAAGGAGCTGCCTTGGCCATTGAAGTAATATTATTATCTTAACCAACTGGGAATCTAGCAAAGGTCTTGTACACGAGATAAAGAAGCATAAAAGTAATTTGTTAATGTGTGATAAGGTATTTATTATTACTAAGTAGGAGTAGAGGTCAAATGAACAATTGACTTTTTTGGACAACCATAGTTTTTTCCATAGGGGTCTGAAGCAGTGGTTTTAAGTGCTGAAGGCATACTGTTCCCAGCTCTTTCCCAGCCCCCTCCTGGAGATCACCGCCCTTATGGCAAAGAACATCTGGATGATGACCAGTGAAGCCACTTGAGCCCATTAGAGGGGCAATATAAAACTTGGTCCAGGTTCAACTAGTATTCCAGTTTGTGAACTGCGGTGATCTGGGAGCTATTTCACCTAGAGTTCATATGTCAGCATTGTATATTGGTGACCTCCAGGAGACAACTGGAAACCAAAACTGCTCTAGCCACCTAAAAACAGCAGCCTCTCTTCAAGAGTCAACGCCGTAAAGTTGTTGTGCCAAAACCGTTCATCGTGTGTGTTGAAAAGAATGGTATCAGATTTGGAGATAGTGCAGAATTCCTGTTGAAGCAGCTGCATTTGATCTTAAAATCCTTACCCACATCAGACAGAGGATTGCTGAGCAGCTAGAGGAGGATGTAGCAGGACTGCAGTGGAATAATAGCTCCCAGCAACGAGTTTAGCTGTCGAAAAGGCATGCAAATTCTATCAAATATTTGGAAAGATGAAATAAGATGCCTGCCAAGACATAACCTGTCAAGAAGCCTAGGGCCTGGAGAACTCAAATGACTTGTTTTCACAAACCTGCATAGTCACTAGGCAGGTTTCTGTGAATTGCCCCTAAGCTGGAAATAAATTACTTTTTCATTACCTTCACCTGTATGGAAACCTTCTGTATCATGGGAAATGTTCTTTGAGAATGCTGCACCAATGGGACTAGGATTAAAAACGTGTTTTAAATCAAATGAAAGGGAAAGCAAAAAGAGTGAAATACAGTTTCTAAAGAAAGGAGATGGCATCTGATGTGATCTAGTTCAAACGTGCAGTTGCTTTACCTCTGTTAACAGTTTTAGCAGGCCTTCAGGACTAATACCAACCCAAAGGCTGACATATTTTTATTGTCTTTATAATCTTCTTTCTAAGTGATGGTTGAGGCCCTCAGCATACATAAACAAAAATGTTTACATTGTGTTCATGCCTGTGGGTGTTAAGTACAGGTATCTAATTACTATTTTTGCACATCTTTGGCAACTGTGAGTGAAAATTGGCTAAAACTACTGTTTTGTCAATGTTGTGTTTGTTTTTTTTGTTCATTGTATTTTTTGCTTTTGGGTTTTTTTTTTGTTGTTCGTTTTTTGTGGTTTTTTTTTTTTTTAAGATCCTTGCTGTTTTAAGAGTCAGATTTCAGCCAATGTACAGTAATAATCCCAGAGCAAATCCACACTGTATATTGGTGTTCAGTGTACTAGAAACAGAAGTCAGGAGAGTACCTATTGGAAAGATGTGGTAAATATGTGCACATTTCTTCCAGATATTTTAAGGGGATACCTACGTGTTTGCCTGCAAGCCAGACCCTGCAATGCTCTAAGATGGGTCTGAGCTCTTGCCCAGGTTCTTAGCGAGGCTAGATGCCTCGCTAGTGGTTTCCACCAGAAGTCTTGTAAGAGACCCTGCTGTACCTCTGCTGCTGGTTCCTCCATGTTCATGCCAGGTCAAGTCCATGTTCTGGCTGTGAAGTGCCACTGCTGAAGGGGGTCACACTGCCTTTCTGGCTGCTACTGCTTGGTAGGTGATAGAGAAGCAGAGAGTGATCACTTCTTAATCTGTGACATATGTCATCTAACTTTGACAATAACCATGAGTCAGAGTGTTCAGCAGGGCACAGGCACAGCTCAGTGTCAGTGTGTTCCTATGGCTGCTAGAGCTTGCCTTACAGAGCTGCCTTACAGCTTGCTAAGTCACGGTTGCGGGCAGAGCAAGGCCTGGATGACCCATCACTGAACTGTGCAGGTAAGTCCTACACCTTCTCTGTATATTGCACATGTTGCTCCTTTTATTTCTGGAGGTAGAAGTAATGCATAAAGAAATCAATATGCTTAGCTCACCTCAGAGCACAACAGCATGGCATTGCCTAGACCAGCTGATGTCTTGCACATAAGTAGTGAATGAAGAAGGCCAGATAAAGTGACTGCATGCATGAAAATGCCCCACCAAAAGCAAAGAGCTCAGGCAACCCAGGCTTGATAATTTATCTGTTGCAGCATTTTTGTGAGTACCGCAGCCCTATCTCTGTCTGCTAGAGGTGTGTTGTCATCAACGCCTTTGTCCATATTATAATGATTAACATCATAAAAGTCCCGTGGGGCCCCAGTCATGCCTGGGGCTCCACAGTCCTCAGTGCTCTCCCGCTCCACAGTCAAGAGTCTCATCCTAAAGAGAGATTCGGGGCTGTGGGGTACAATACTTTCCCTGCCTAGCTTCAACAGCATAGCAGAACCAAAGAAATTCACTTGTGTCTGTGTGTGAGAGAGGAGAAGACTTGGACTGGTCACAGCCAATCTGCTATGCTTTTTACGCCCCTTTTTTACCTGCGCTGTTTTAACTTGTTTTGTAGGTGCAACTGAGTTCTCAACCAGGATTGAATTTTCATGCCTGAAATTATTTGTTATACATTCATACTGAAATAATGCATCTACATACTGATGTTGTTGTAAACAGCATTTTTTGTATCTTACAGAAATGTGTGAACTTAACTTGCTTTATTGGCACTTGTTTTCTCTACAATAAAATCCATCTGCACATGGAGCAAAGAGATAAGGCTTGGCTGAACACAGAAGTATGCCTCTTTGTAAATTCTTATTCTCCTTCCAGGAATTATCTTGCCTATTATCTTGTCTCTGTGGCCTGGATAAGTTGTTGGAATGCAAGAATTTAGTGAATGCTAAGTTTGTACCTCTGCTTTGCTCAGTTTGAGGCTCTTTCTGTGGCAGCAGGAAATTGATTTTTTGAAGAAAAGTATTTGGCTCTAGAGGTTTTCTTGTAGATCTAATATTGTTATCTGCAATAAGAGGAAAACAAGTACAGCCAACTATTTTGTTGTCCCTGTCTGTACTGTAAGCCTGTTTGCATATGTATATTTATGGTCTAATTGGACGTGTGCTCATCCACCAGATAATTGAGGTCAGACAGGTCAAGCAATGGAGTGTTATGTTCACCAATGAAATCTTTTGCGATATACCAGACTTATTTAATATCGGGATGTGTAACAATAAGCAGCTCATCATGTACACATGTACAAAACCCCGCAGAAATTAGCTCTTTCCCAGATACATCAGGGGAGGGGAGGTGTCCCTTCAGTCATGTTGAGCAGCATCTAAGTCTGCAGTGTACATGTTACAGTAAATTTGTTTGCCACTGCAGTCCACTCTACTCTAGATGAGACACTGTTGATCACGGAGCAGAAAATGGATCCATAGTCTGTTTTTTGAGTACTGCTCTGCAGTGAATAAGACTTTCTGTCCATGGCTTATATGGATGTTTGAGTAGCTGAAGTAGTCACAGGACTTTCTATAATTCAGTGATAAAAAATGTAACACTATACACATGAATGGCTGCTATTCAAATACCAAGGCATCCTGAGACTGGAGCAGTGATATCAGCAAATATTTTTATCTCCATCTGACAGATTCTGAAATTGAAGGAGGGGATGAATATCTCACCTCAAATCACACAGCAAGTTAGAAAATACTCATGCGTGTTTAATGTATTTTAAAATCTATTTAAAATATATTTTGTATATAAGTATATATATTTATATGCAAGTAATATATAAAGATATATTACTTGTATGTAAGTAATATATATAAAATATATTTTAAAATATATTTTATATATATTAAACTCATGCATAATTTGAAACTTGCTGTATGATTCACAACTGTATGAATCCCTCCTTCAGTTTCTGAATATCTGAACAATAAACACATCGGTGTTTATATTTTAATCCTTTGTCCTTTTGTTATTTTTTCTCATTCTGCCCTCATGCTGTTCTTTCCTGGTCAGCAGTGGACATGCACTTGGTAGCTGCCTTGTTTTAAGAGGTGCTTTCTTTAGTTCTGTCAATGAATCTGCTGCGGGCACTGAGAAACCAGCAGTCTGCTAAAGCCATGTCTGAAAATCTTCTGTAAGTTGTACTTGAAACTGCCACTAACTTTAGATTTGATCTATGAATTGAGTAAAACTTTTAAATCTGTAGTTTAATCAAACAATTTTGTGTGGCTAATACTTTATTTTGGGATACCTGACAATACAACAAGAAAGCCAGTAAAACCGAGCAGCTGGCAAAACGATCCAGTACTCATTCTTCCTGCAATTATATCATAAATTTAAGGAGATCAGAGGATATTTAATTATTTATGTTTAGATTTCCAGTGGGACATATGTGAAGTAAAGGATGAATGCAAGATTAAACTGTTTTCTTCTATGCAAACAAAGGCTGTGGAGTCAGGCATATACATTTATTTAGCATGCAGAGAAAATATTTATGTCTAACTCATTTATAGACTTCCTCCCTTCCAGTGACATGGAGGCAGTTTTGTGGTCAGTAGGATCTGCTGGATGTCCTTTCCTAGTTCCAGTGTTAGATATTGTACATGAGGCATGCAGTCCTGCGTGCAATGCACTCCATCTGTTACAAGACTGAAAGGAACATTTGGTGCATGCGCCTGCCAAATGAACTGCTGTGAGCTGCCAAAGCGTAACACGTTAAAAGAGAGAGAAGGTTGAATTTTCCGATTCTCTGGTGCCTGAGAACATGGCAATTGGAAAATAATTTCTGCTGTGGCATACAGTGGAAGAAGACAAAATTATTTATATTCCCCTCTCTCCGGTGTTTCCAGTCACTTCCCCACCTTCCACCCGTGCCCACAGTTGCCTCTCTCAGCAGTGAGCGGAGGTTTGCTGCCACCGGGCATTACTCAGTCTCTCCCTGAGGTGCCCAATCAGGCATCCTGTTTTTCCCTTGGAATCTCCTTGCCTTCTATTTCAAAAATATCACTTCTCTGCTAGAAGTCATGGCTACCAGCAAAGCTGGGTTTTTTTAAGCCTAGGAACCAGACCGATGAGAAGATTCCAGGTGCGCAATGCATCCAGGTGGTGTTTCGTTAGCGGAACAGAGACTTGAAATAGTTCCCGAGGCAGAGCTCGAGACCCCCGTTAAGGTTGGAAGTGCACCCACAGTCACAGGAAAATGTGCCTACCTGCTTTTCCTCCACGTCCTTCTGCATGGTGCAAGGGTGGCCTGAGGTAGACTGGAGGATGCGGCACTTGGACAATTGCCGGCTGCTGGTGCGTTGCCGAGGTGTGTTCCTGCTGCTCAGCTCAGCCCCTGTTCTTGCTGCTCCTCAGATTTGCTTTGTGGAGGAGTTAATCCTGGTGAGTGGAGGAACAAAGGGGAAGACAGAAGGATCTAGGGAGATGGCTTGCCCTCTACTTGCTCCTGTGGCAGAAAAATGCCCCCTTCTGCCCCCCAGCAATCAGAGGAGGGCAGTGGAAGTCTTTCAGCTTCTGAATTGCACAGGGTGGACCCTGCCTGCATCAGCAGTGTGCAGGACTGACAACATAAGCTCAAATTAAACACAGGTAGGCTGACCCTAAAGCCCCATGTTCCCATGGTTTGTGAAAAAGAGGCCTAAAACTTGAGTGAAAACCTCCATCTGTTGTGTTGGGGACATGCACCTCATCAGTGTGTGTATGGTGCAAGGGATAGACAGACCGACCATTTGGAAATTTGAATATCTGATATTTGAAATATTTTGCTCTTTGATTCCCTGAGGATCATGCGTGTGAACAGAGGACATACGGTGATGGATAGAGATGCGAAAAGACAAAACACACTGATGTTAGCAAAACAGAAACAGGAAGTAGTGAGTGGGTGTACGATGAAATCTGCAACAGCCAGATCATCTCTCTTTCCTGCTCTCCTCTTGTCTTCCACGAATAAAAGATAAGCCTGTCAAGGCTGCTGTCTAGACTGTGTATTGAAGAAATTTCTGCAGAAACAATGGGACCACAAAACAGATTGCATTGAAACCTGAAGGTTTTAACAGATTTTAAATTCTGGTTTCCCTTTTGGGAATGTTTTCTTTTGGGACATTCTGTTTAAATGGGTAGTTCTTGGTTGTGTTGAAAGGGTTGAGGTTTCCCTTTGCCTGTGCAAACAAAGCTGAAAGCTCTGATTTAGACAGAGCTATTGTGTGCCTTAATTTAATTGAACAAACACAATCAGCTATAATGAAAATAAAGTATTTCTGTGCTTGTTGTGGGTGGGTGTTGCACTTCTCCAGGATGGATTATAAGGTTGACAGGATCTGCCCTAGCACAGTTTGGTATTGTCTTTCTCTTTGCTGCTTCTCGTGGCAATTCATGTAGAAAAAAGAGAAATATATATTACGAAAACCAGAGAAAGTAATGATGCTTAAAACATAACAGCAGAATTGCATCTGACCCAGAACTCTTTCTAAATGATCAGTGAGGTCACTTATGAGTAACCATGGCAAAGCACAGGGAATGGTATAGCTTAATAGACCAGAAATTTTTGTAGGTGGTCCAGTACAAATTAAATATTAGGTACTTGTTCTGCTCCTGACTACTCAGTTTTAGTTTTCTGCTTGGCTGGTAGCACATAATTTCCCTTGGGTCCTCTCTCCTGACTGCCACAGGGTAGAATGCACACCGTGGGAAATGTGCATGGCTGCAGCACTAAAGCAGTGCCCTGCTGCTTGGAAAGCTGTGCAACAGCCATGGAAACAGTGTATAATTTAAGGTCACCAATACTGCTGGTCTGTCTTGGGCAAAGAAATAGCATGGCACCAGGGTTAGGTGGCCCCCTCTCTAACTCAAGGCCTGTGACATACAGAGCATGAGTAAACTCAAGGATCCGGAGATAATGGAAGCCACGTGAGGATATAGATATTTATTTTCAGTATCTAGTGATGAGTCCCACTTTTATGCCAGAGCAAAGAAATTTAAGACCATGGTGTTATCGGCTTCTCTTCTTATCATATGTCTGTGCATGTATAGGAGAAGCAGGATGACACACACAGGCGTCTCATACAAGGATCAAACAGCAAAAATGACAGATAAAGCAAAGGAGCAATTTTACTGGCTGATAAAACAGGATTTTATTAACATAAGTTCAGACAGTAGCTAAATGCATGGTTACTTTCATAAAATCAGGCAAAGTAAGAATTTGCCTAAACTCGAAGTTTTAGCAAAAGCCACGAAATGCAAACCCACAGGAACTGTGTAAGAATTTGCCTACATTATAGGTTGTACGAGCACAAGATTTCATTATTCCAGTCTCAACTCTCAATAGGTTTACTCAGGATTCCCAGGCAATTCAGTGGGAGCTAACCCTCTGGATAGGGTCCTGGAAGTAAGACACCAAGCTTCGCACATTGAAATAACTGCAATTGCCTCCCCAGCCATGTGGCCTGAGACAGATCATTCAGGATATGCTGCCTTGGGACAAGAATGATTAATACTGCAGTAAGCAGGGGTGCAACAGTCTGCAGCACATCACAAAAAAAAAAAAAAAAAAAAAGACTTGAAGTGAATTTCACTTTAAGCTGAAAGAAATAGTTATGCTTGATTACCTACGTAGTCAGAGACAGAGGAGCTGAACAAAACGGAAGAAGAGAGGACACAACTGTATAAATGGAAAGGCTTCCTCAGTTGCAACTCCCTGAAAACTGAAGCTGTGCACAGTCTCCTTTGCAGCAGACTGCTGTACAAAAACAGGTATCTCATTTATCTCGGTGGAGCGTACCTGCTGAGGCATAGAAAGGTGTATGTTTCTTGAGTTCAGAAGGAACTGAGAAGGGTGGAAAGAGAAAAGTCTTGGTCAATTAAGAATTAAGTGCCCTTGAAGCACTTCTAGATAGTCTCAGGTTAATAAACAATCCATGATCATGGCTACTGCAAGACAGTAGTGTGAAGGAGGATTAAAGCACTGAGTAGCCTGAGAAAAGCTACTTCCAGGAAGAGGAGAGATGACTGAAAGGACACTGGAGGCAGAATGTGGTTGCAAACACTTGCGTGAACACCTCTGTACAGAAATCACTGGAGATGGCAACAGATCTTAAATCACTGGAAGCCACCGTCTGGGCGAGAAGGCAGCTCACCCGGCCAGCACTCACTGTTCAATGTATCTTGCTTCCAGCAGCCCACTCCTTTTCCCCCAGGACGATGAGCTCACAGTGGATACTCTTCCACTTGGCTGTGTGCCACACGCTGAAGTGGATTTGGAATGTGATCTGTATTAGCAACAAGCTCATGCTATACCGAGGCAGTTCTTAGTATATTGCTTTTGCTGTAATGCCCCTCATGTAATTCTGATTTAATTGTGATACAGTCATTCAGGCTAGCCTATGGCTGCGTTATCTCATGCTTTTCTGTGGGCAGACTTTACTCAGCCTCTTTGGCAACTGTCTCAGCAGCAGGCCGTGGTAGGATTCTTCTGCCGTTTGTTTATAAACATTATATTCCACCTGATAGTGTAACGTTACACATGGGTCTCAAAAGGTCACAGAAGCCTTTTTGCCCTGGAGTTTCTGTAATTCTTCCTGCTTGCATTTCAAGCAACACTGAAGCATACCTACCTCCCTTGCTGCTAATCACATACTGCAGTATGTCTGAAACCTGCAATTATTTCCTTCCCTACTGGTAAATACCTTTTGTCTTTCAAAATGGTGTTGCAAGTACTGCAGATAAAATGCAGACTAAAAGAACAACTAAGATGCAATAAAGAGGAAGAAAAATACAAAGTAATTCACTTATTATTCCTTAGGAAAAATCTTTGCACATTATAGAAACCTGAAGGTGTGGTTGTCCTGGGGCCAGGATGTGGGCTGTTCTGATACTTCAGTGGCCTGCAAACATAGAATCATAGAATCTTCAAGGTTGGAAGAGACCTCCAATATCATCAAGTCCAACCGTCAACCTAACACCACCATGCCTACTAAACTATGTCCCAAAGTGCCACATCTACACTTTCTTTGAACACCTGCAGAGATGGTGACTCCTCCACTTCCTTGGGCAGCCTGTTCCAGTGCCTGACCACTCTTTCAGTAAAGTGTTTCCTAATATCCAACCTAAACCTCCCCTGCCACAACTTGAGGCCATTTCCTCTCTTCCTGTCACAAGTTATGTGGGAGAAGAGACCAACACCCACCTCCCTACAACCTCCTTTTAGGTAGCTGTAGAGAGTGATGGGGTCTCCCCTCCCTTCTCTAGACTAAACAACCTCAGTTCCCTCAGCTGCTCCTCATAAGATTTATTCTCCAGACCCTTCACCAGCTTTGTGGCCCTTCTCTGGGCATGCTCCAACAACTCAACGTCCTTCTTGTAGTGAGGGGCCCAAAACTGCAGTATTCAAGGTGTGGCCTCACCAGTGCTGAGTACAGGGGCACGATCACTTCCCTACTCCTGCTGGCCACACTGTTTCTGATACAAGCCAGGATGCTGTTGGCCTTCTTGGCCACCTGTGCACACTGCTGGCTCATGTTCAGCTGGCTGTCTACCAGCACCCCCAGGTTTCTTTCTGCCGCAGCTTTCCAGCCACTCTTCCCCAACAGTGGCCTGTCCAGATCCCTCTGCAGAGCCTTCCTACCCTCGAGCACATGGATGCTCCTGCCCAGTTTGGTGTCATCTGCAAAATTACTGAGGGACCACTCAAACCCCTCATCCAGATCATTCATAAAGATATTAAACAGGACTGGCTCCAGCACTGAGCCTTGGGGAACACCGCTTGTGACTGGACACTACCTGTGACTGGTCATGAACATGAACATGAATATGTTCTTACTTCTGTTTCCACAGTTGAACTGCAGCAAGGACTGTAGAGGGCCTCAAGGCAACAGATGCACATGAAAAAAAAAAATAAGAGCAGCAATGTTTCCACCAGTTTAAGATGTGCAGTAATCACTGCTGGCTACATTTCTAAGAGGGAAGAGATAGATCCTATAGGTGCCTGTGGTTACAGTTGTGTAGGTACACAAATATGCCTGCAGATGTTTACGCTCCACTATGAAAGCTGTTAGCAAGAGTGGGATTGTTGAAAGTAGGCTGTGAGATGCACTTTGCACAGATTGCTGCTGCCAACTTAGTGGAGTACATGCTGAGTGGTGCTTAAAATGACTTCTGATCGATATTACAATGATAATGCAGGGGCACATTTGGCCACATTTTAAGGTGTGCATGAAATAAACTTCTGTACAGCCAATGAGAAAAAAATGAGTAATGCAGGTATAGATCAGAGACTTTATTGAAGCAATAACCTGTGACAATCTAGGCTGCATCAGCAAAACCGCAAATAGCAAGGTAGAAACCACTGATTTTATATTGGCTGCAGTGGTAAGTAATAGCAGAAATCTTGTATTCTCTCCACATTAATTTCCATCTTAGATTAAACTTCGTTCTCTGCTATTCTGATTATCTAAATTATGATCCCCAAGCAAGGTCATCTTACACAGCTATGGATTTACTATATGCAATAAGGCCCAAGGACAGCCAATGTACATCACAGCAGCATCTCATGCTCTAGTCCCAGTACAGTGGTGAACTCCAAATCAGAAAAAGGTTGACCGAGAGGAGATGTATTGTCATTGTATGGCCCAGTTAAGGGGGAAGGAAAACACAACTCCTAGAAAACCTTCCCAAACAAAAGTTACTGGTGCTTCATTCATTTTCTAGAACAATTTTTTTTTCAAATATGTTGCTTCCCTTCATACCAAATAAATCATCTTTGGAAAGAAGATACTCTTTCCCCTAGATCTGTTAACTCATAATGGGAGAAAAAATAAGATACGTTTTCCATAATTCACAAAAAGCTGATCAGAAGTGGATGGTCCTCAACTTTTGTTTCATTTGTCTCAAGGCCTCAGGAGATGGGCAGGAAGTATATTGCCATCAGAAAGACTTAAAGTTTTGTGAGTTTTTTTTTTTTTATTTTAACTGGAAAAAAAGGCTTCAGCTCTGTGACTTCACTGAGTCAAATGTTGTCTTTTTGACAGTAAGGACAAATTTTCAGAAATCAGTTAATATATCAACACCTCAGCTTAAGTCACTGTAACAGGCCCAAGGCTTTGCTTTGAGCTTCAGGAATATGCAAAATTCTTCTCCAGTGAATGCAGTAAGCAATAATCTTTGATCACAGAAGATCTTGGATGTGGCCACCAACTGGTGAATGCACCTGATGCTTTCCTTCCTGTGTGTGCTTTATTAATTTATTCCTGTTTGGGGTTCCCCTGTTTTCTCTTTGTATTCTCCCTATCATTCTGCTTTTGTAATTTCTCAAACTTGCTGCTGGAAGAGGTAGTGGTTACAAGAAAAAGAGCAGAAGAGGACTATCCACAGTTAAGCTTGTCTTTTAATTTCTAATCAGCACTAGATACACTAGCAATATACTTGCAGACAGCAGTGGAACTGAGTCTTATTACCTGTATTTATTCTTCGTCATTTAGAAGTACATGTAAGTCCCAAGCAGTACCGAAACTTAAGTATACAAGACAGTAAATAAAACCAGAGTATGTCAGGAACATCCCTCAGGACTTTACAATCGAATTCAATCTACTCATATCAGATCTATCCAACTGAAATTAAAAAGAACAGAGGGGGGAGCAGGGGAAAGTCTTCATAGAAGGAATGTCATAATAACTGTTTGAGACATGCACAGCACAAGATTTATGACTCAGAAAAGCCAGA
Organism: Chlamydotis macqueenii; assembly: GCF_036417535.1. Taxonomy (NCBI): domain Eukaryota; kingdom Metazoa; phylum Chordata; class Aves; order Otidiformes; family Otididae; genus Chlamydotis; species Chlamydotis macqueenii. Next base: position 60,192,315 of record NC_141593.1, on the reverse strand, counting down.
CTGGAGGAGGTCATGACTTGCATAGGATGTATAAGTGCATGAAGAGAGACAGCTAGAAGTGATGTGAGCAGGAAAAGAGAAATCTGATGCTCCAGTTATTTTTTCTTAGGAATGTCAATGGGCAGAGTGAAGGGTAAGAGGAAAGGCCAACATAAAGATGTGGTTGTATTAATTGCAGGGATCTAGGGCCAAGAGAGACATCTAGAGCTGTAGGTGACTTCTGAAAATGGGTGAAATATTGTGTGGAGAATAAGAAAGAGAAGCATGAATATAGAAGTCAGGCTTGAGTGGGAAACCATGGAAGAGCAGAGGTGATAATGAGGTAGGAAACAAGCCGAGGTTATTGAAGACAAATGGCAAGAAGGCAGAAAGAAAAGCTTGCTTTGAGTAGATAAGAAGAGCAGGAGGGATGGTGGAAACAGCACTGTAAGAAAGAGAACAAGGAATTTGAACAGGCATGAGGCAAGGGGGAAGAAGGGAAAAGATGGAAGACAAAATGCAAGCTGTTCGGAGGAAGGAGGAGGAGGCAAAGTGGCACAGGTGTGGTGAGACAGCGGAGTAGTGACACCTAACAAGCATTGAATCACTTGGGGAAGAATCAATAGCACAGGGGAGTAACCACTGAAAACCGCTGACAACCAGTCTGCTGGTAGGAAGTTTGGGCACATAGCTCATGAGTGAGTCAGTGAGGTGCAGGGCACCAGGTTCAGGAACAAGACAGAGCAGAGGAACTGCTAGACTGTCTTTTCTGTGGTTGTCCCTGTGAATCTGACAGGTGCCAGCTGAAAAGTAGAGTATCAGCCAGCCTCTCCTCAGTGCTTCTGTGAACAAGACAGACCGTGGCTGTGTGTAACTGCTTTTGAGGATGTGGGGTAAACTGGTCCGATTTTGATGTTAAGGATGAGTGATATGTGGACCAGAATCCTGGCCTGTCTGACATTGTGGGGAAAATCAAAGATGGAGAAGGGAGAACTGTCTTTTCAGCTGTTTCTGAGTCCCTAGTTTTGGCAGCTCCTGGTGTGTGAGGTGGGTAGCTTGGTAGCAGAGGCTCCTTGAGAACTATTCTGCTATCCCCAGTCACTAGAAGACAGCAGTCTTCAGCTATGCTCACTTGTCCCCATTTGCCAGGTCCCTTTGTTGGAAATGAAGAGCCCGAAGTGGGTACCACTTTGATTTTCAAAGGAATGACAGTCTTTATTTTCTTGCTTAGGGCAGTTTTCCTAGTATTTCGCTTGTGCAGAGATCCCAAATACCTGTTCTCAAAAATGGTTTAGCTTTCAGTAGCAGTGTGAGAAGGGCAGCTGATTCAAAAGAAGATTTGACTGAAGCAGTAGTTATTTAGACATAACCCCCAACTTTAAATTAGCCTGCAAACTAGTTGCACTTACTTATCAGCACAAAACATCAAATTAGGGATTCATTTACCCTCATAAGGATGTTTATGGAAACTTGATTAGAAAGGGTGGCTGCAAAATGCAAATATTAATTTTGAAGTCTTGTAACATGAACCTAATATACTTCTGAATTATTCAGTGGGATACTGCAGTATTGGTAGGTGATATTTAAATTATTAACAGCATAGCTTTCCATTTCTTAGGCAAGACAGTTTTTCCAGGAACCTTCCCATTTAATGTGACCAGACTGATTGCATTTGTTAAGAATTCTAATCAGTGCACTGTAGTACAGTGTGCACAGCTAACAACAGTAACAAAAAGTGTATACAGGATGTTCTATTTCCTGAGTTTTAATTTAAAAAAAAAATAAATAAAAAAGTACTCATGCCATAATTTTCTGTGATTTTTCTTTGTTTCAGTTAGTGGTTATAGCCAAAAGTGTATTACTTACACAGTACTGTAAATGCACATGGTACTTTGCAGATAAGCATGCCAGATCCTATGCTGAAGGATGTGTTATTCAACCAAAACAGATAGGCGTAACGTTTTGCATCTCAAAATCCACATATCTGTCTGCCTGCCTCTGTTTAGTTACTTGATTTACCACACACATTTTTAATGCTTGTATGACTGTAATATCTGGCCAGCCTACAAATGGATGAAATTCTATGCTTCTGTGTCATTTTAGACCCAAAATATATCAGATCCTGTAACTGTAGTGACGACATGCCAGCTTGATTACAGCATGCAGAGATGGATACTGCATCCTGCTTTCCACAGCAAATGCCAGTTCCAGCAGAAAATGTCCTGTCTCACCTTCCAGGCACTTCCCTGGAGAGTCCTAGGAAGCAGTCAGTATTTGCCACCAGGAAGGGTTGCAAAGGTAAGTCACCCATTGGGTAAATTTTCTAATACAGACCTTAAGCCTCAGACAGCTGACCGGTGCAAAGTACACACAGGTATCATAATGTGCTCCATCAGACAACGCTGGGATACCTCACTCACACAGCATCAGGAAGAAGCTTTACGTAATTCCCCCATTACCAACCACTGAATGATACCACATCTGCCCCAGTGCAGCCCAGGAGCATACTGTGAGGTGACTTCACTGAGTTGAAATTACAGCTTTAAATACAGTTGAGGTCACCAGTGATAGAAATCCTTATAGAATCTGGCAGCTACTGCGTAATCTGAGGAAAGCTGAGTTGCAGTCCCTTCGCAGTGAGAAGTTATAAGATCTACCATTAGCACTTTGTCAGCTGCCTGCTTGGAAATGATAGATATGAGACTAAAAGTTTAGACCCTGGTCCTGAAAATGCCTCCTGACACAAATATTCCCACTGAGGTCACTTCAGGGAGGTTTTTCTGGTCAGTCATGTGTTCGTCCAGAGCCTGAGATGCTAGAGATTGTCCTCCCATCTTGACGGCCAAGTTACTTTTGAGAGAGGAAGGCTGAGCAACCTCTATGGCTTTTGCCTTTCTGGGTCTGAGCAACGGCTTTCAGCCACTAACATTATCAGTTGATAGTAATGAATTCATTTCCAAATCTTGATTTGTGCCCATTCACGGTGCCTTTAACAAAATCAAACTCATTGTGCCAAGTAGGATGGTACATAAATAAATAAATAACTCAGCAGCTGTGAAGCCAGAGCTTGCCAGAACTCCATATAGCAGTTCCCAGAGACCACTGGGAAGTTGTAGAGGAAAAACAGTTTTAAAATAACATTTTTAAGTACAATTTTTAAGCCAACTAATAATTTAGAATGTAACTGCATCTGTGGATTTGTTTAACTAGAAAAATTGTGGAATGAGCGAAATATTGACATCAAGCAAATATTTAAAAGGATTGATCAGAAATATACTCTTCCTCCACACTATCCATCTTCTAAGCACTACAGATTGGAGGAAGTGATTCAGACATCATACAGCATCTTGAAATTTGACACAAATTCATTTTCACCCCATTCCTGATTTATAACCTTAAGGATTGTGAGTCAAAGGACCATAAGCCTTGCTAAAGCAAGAGAAAATGTTGGCTGAGTATTGTGTGCCTGATCTTTTGAAGAAAGTTAAAAGTGTATAATACTAAGTGCATTCAATTCCTATTGCAATTACCAATTTAGAATCATAGAAACATAGAATAGTTTAGGTTGGAAGGGACCTTTAAATGTTGTCTTGTCCAACCTCCCTGCAAGGACCAGGGACATCTCCAATCAGATCAGGTTGCTCAGAGCCCCATCCAACCTGCCTTTGAATGTTTCCAAGGATGGGACATCCACTGCCTCTCTGGGCAACCTGTGCTAGTGTTCCACCACCCTCATTATAAATACTTTTTTTTCTTATATCCAGTCTGAATCTATCTCCCTCTATTTAAAAACCATTACTCCTTGTCCCTTCACAACAGGTCCTGCTGAAGAGTTTCTCCTCATCTTTCTTATAAGCCCCCTTGAAGTACTGGAAGGTCTCCTCAGAACCTTCTCTTCTCCAGGATGAACAGCCCCAACTCTCTCAGCCTGTCCTCATAGGAAAGGTGCTCCAGCCCTCTCATCATCTTCGTGGGTCTCCTCTGGACCCTCTCCAACTGGTCCATATTCTTCTTATGTTGGGGCTCCAGAACTGGATGCAGTACTGCAGGTGGGGTCTCACGAGAGCAGAGTAGAGGGGGAGAATCACCTCCCTCGAGCTGCTGGCCACGCTTCTTTTGATGCAGCCTGGGATATGATTGGCTTTCTGGGCTGCAAGTGCACAATTCTGGCTCATGTTGAGCTTCTCTTCCACCAGCACACCCAAGTCCTTCTCCTCAGGGTTGCTCTACCCAGTCCGTATTTGTGCCTGGGATTGCCCTGACCCATGGGACCTTGTTGACCTGACCCATTGGCCTTGTTGAACTTTATGAGGTTCACACATGTCCACTTCTCAAGCCTGTTAAGGTTCCTCTGGATGACATCCCTTCCCTCCAGTGTGTTGACCGCACCACACAGCTTGATGTAGTCAGTGAACTTGCTGAGGGTGCACTCTATCCCACTGTCCATGTTGCTGACAAAGATGTTAAACAGCATCGCTCCCAATACCAGCTCCTGAGGACTGTCACTTTTCACCGATCTCCACTTGGATATCAAGCTGTTGACCACAACTCTTTGAGTGCGGCCATCCAGCCAATTCCTTATCTAGTGAGTGGTCCATCCACCAAATCCATGTCTTTCCAGTTTAGAGACAAGGATGTCATGTGGGACAGTGTCAAATGCTTTGCACAAGTCTAGGTAGATGACGTGAGTTGTTCGTCCATTATCCACCAAAGCTACAACCCTGAGGTTAGGCATGATTTGCCCTTAATGAAGCCATGTTGGCTGTCACCAGTCATCTCCTTATATTCCATGTGCCTCAGCATAGGTTCCAGGAGGACCTGCTCCATGAGCTTGCCAGGTACAGGAATGAGGCTGACTGGCTTGTAGTTCCCATGATCTTCCTTATTTCACTTTTTAAAAATGGGGATTATGCTTCCCCTTTTCCAGTCAATGGGAGCATCACCACACTGTCGTGACTTCTCAACTCTGATGGACAGTGGCTTGGCGACTTCATCCACCAGTTCCCTTGGGACTTTCAGATGCATCTTATTGGGTCCCTTGGACTTGTGTACCTTCAGATTCCTTACATGTTCCCAAACCTGCTCTTCTGCTACAGAGGGCAGTTCTTCATTCTCCCAGTCTCTGCTTTTGCCTTCTATGACTTGGGTGATGTGGCTAGAGCCCTCGCTGGTGAAGACTGAGGCAAAAAAGGACTATCTTTTTTATCTTCCCCAATACTCACTCGTTGCTTAGCAGTTCCCATTGTGACACTAATGACTGAACTTGCAAGAACTTTGTGCGTGATATACGTGGCTTTTCTGAAAATCTGACCTCAATTACAGAAGCTAGGATATCTTGACATCTGTCCCTTATTTTAATCCTTAAACTCAACTCATAATTGAACATGAAATTATAAAAGGGTTACAGATCTCCCTAACAATACAATGAGAATTTTAAGAACTCTTGCCCCATCTTCCCAATCTAGCTTAGTGCACATGGAGGAAATTCCAGTTAGAACTTTAAGCTTTGGGAAGCTTAAAGCCTTTCCTAATAGGTCACATTGCACAGCTCAGATGTAGGATGACTTTTACTTTTGAACATTGTAAGAGCGATGAGATTTACTGCCTTGTTCTCTGCCTACAAGGGTGCTTTGCACCCAAATGCTTGGTTTGAATCAACCTCAGACAGGCTTCTGGACATCTATTTTGCATTGCTACATCAGAAATATACATATAAACAATTCATAGTTGTGGATGTGCCTACTCCTGTATGCTATCTTAAACTGAGCTTAGTAGCCTTTTTTCAGTAAGTGTATACATTTCTTTGTTCCAAGAAAGAAGAGTAATATTCTATTGAAAAAGGTGATCTGACCTCTTCTGTATCGAATGATGATCGGCTCCGAGATTCTGCTGAAATCTTCACTGAGACAGAGCTTAGAAGCTGAAAGCTCAACTTTAATGGCTGACATGAAAGCAAAAACTTGGAGTGGGTGTTGCTGGCTATTGGAAATGCAGAACTGGATAGATAACACCAATATATCACCTAGTTTTCATCAAATGGAAATTGGTGAAAGAAAAATTTATTTCAACTGTATTTAACATCAAATAAAATATGGTTATAAAAAGAAGTGAATTGGATTTTCCAGAAGTGACTGGTGAGTTTGAGTTGTGGATTCAAACTTTGGGTGTCTAACCTTGGATACTGTTAAAGAGATTTGTTTAGAGATTGAAGTTTTCTTAATGCATCTAAACCTGATGCACTAAAATGTAGTCAAATTTGAAAATCTTTGCCACTTCATTCAGTGAAGCAGTACACAAGATGCTCATGAATTGGCAAATCATTAAAATAATCTGGAGAAATTTCATTAAAAAGAAAAATAATTCTAAATTATACTACTAATTTCATATAAATTTTCAATCCACAAGATATATAGCCATTAAAATATAAATGCCATAAAAGATGCTTCTGAAGCTAAGAAAATCCTGTTGCAAAGAGACATATTTTGTACTATATTAAACCAGTGACTAACTAGGGGACCTCAGGTTGGTACATAAAGATACAAGAGTTCTTGGAAAGGACTAATAGTAACCGGTAAATGATCTCATGTTTTCTGCTTTTCTCAGGAGCATACAAATTAATTGAATAGAAAAAACAGTTTGATTCATTGGATCAAATTATACCATGATTTATAGTTATGCTCTGCCTGATTATAATTATATAGCTCCTCAGATTAGCTGATATGATGGAGAACAGAACTGACCTATAGTTTCTGATTTAACAGTCCTGTTTTTAGTATGAGCGAAGGCTTGGGGTCTGAATTAATTGTTATATTAATCATGAGATAAGCTATAGATGTGCTTTTCATTAGCACTGTAGAACATTAGTTATTCAGTACACTCTGTTATGTGTACATAGTCATTCCTTAGTGACTAATTACATTGATGATTCCTGTGATATTTGAAATGCTGATCACTTTGTTCATTGTTGCCATGAAATGTGGGTAATTTCATGTACAGGCTGTATGATGGTATTGCATGGTGTATGATGAAAACTTGTATTAGCAAGTAAACTCATTTGGGCTAGCTTCAAGATTAAGTTAGTAATCTTATTATTATTATTATTTATTTTGTATATGCCACATACTTAGCTGACAGACAATTTAAAATTTGTTGAAGGTTTTTTATTTTTTCTTTTGTTTCATCAGTCAGGCAACATGTGAAAGTGATCTTTCGAGGCAGAAGAAAATTGTAATTAATGTTAGTAAAATACCTATAAAATTATTTTAAAAATTTCTTTACATAATAATATTTCAGTCTTTACTAGCCTCAAAGCAGGTGTTGAGTGTGGCATTACATACATGGGATTCTTTTTTTCTGATGCTCCTTATTCCAATGTCTTTGAAATATTGTCTGTGACTCTGTCCTTGATTATCAGTGAATATTCCTCATCTCACTGTTTACTTCCCTAATTTATATGTGGGGTCAGTGGAAGACAACACTTTTCCAGGAAAAGTTGTGATGGCTGATCAAAATTTGAGAGACAGGAACAAGGATTCAGTTAGTGAGAAGTTGTAATAAGGAGCATAGAGGTAAGAAAACCAAAGTCTAATTTTTGGACAACCAGATCTGTGATTTCTTTCAGAATTTAATTTTGAAAGACAAAACTTCTGGCTGGTCCTCAAGACGACAGTGCACTTTTTAGCTCTTGTGCCACCAACCAAACTAATTTAGTGTATTGTAAAAGAGTGCTGTAAACTACTATTTTTAGGAGCTGTATATCCTAATGTTGGCATGTGGCATCAAAATATGCCAGTAGACATCTAGTGCATATGCTGTTGTTAGACACACATGCCATCACAAGGTTTCTCTTGGCTGACCATAGTTTTGAACATAATAATTGCTTTTGTGCTTGATGTGGAGCCTGATGCTGCTGAGTTGTGCTGAGTGTGATTGGAGCATGCCTGCTAAGCTCAGCACCTCAGAATGGAGGCAGAGAGCATCTGTGGGCCTTGACAGACATCACTGGAGGGGGCCAGGCAGTGAATTCAGCAATGACATTTCTGAGCCATGTGTACACAGATGCTGAGCTGAACCAGAAGCACCACGTAAACTGCCTGCCTCAAATCTTAAGTGTCTCTAAGATTTCCTTAGCAGTATGTTTAGACAGAGGGCATGAGGCTCGTGTGTTTTGCCTTACTTCAGAGATCTAAATCCTTTTGTGGGTCTGAGTCATAGGCTTGAATCTGTAACATGAAAACTGTGACCAGACTGCTGCATTTTTACAGGGACAAAGGTCTGGGATGACAGTCATCGTCAGATTAGTGGCTTTAAACTAGTAGACTTGTCACACTCTGATGGCAAGGGTTAAATAACAGCTTCATGCTAGCTCCTGGTCGATCCTATTCTGTGGACTAAAATGATGCATAGGTCTGGGACAGGTCCTTCTCTCCCCTCCTTCACACCTATGAAGATGAATTTCACCCACAGGGAGTGGGAACTCACAAGGCTTGAGATACTGAGCATTGGCATTACTCATTTTCTAATGTGAGCTAAGACCAACATCTCTGCTGTCTTAAAGAAGGTTATTTCTAGTGAATCTGAGGATGAATCAAACGCCATAAGAATAATTCAAATAAATAGTAATTTTATTAAAAAGGCAATAATTGTATACAGTTAAAACAAGGAATATGAATAAATTAGTCAGAGATTTGTGATCCACTCTGTTATCTGCTGTTTCATTTTTGTTGTTTAGGCGGTGACGTTTACCCACAAGTTTACACAAATGGAAACATGGCATTCATGAGTCATTGATCTTAATGTGGCATTAGGAATGAAAACCTAATGCTTCTCAACAACTATCTTCAGGTAACAAAATGGAGTATCTAAACTAGATGGTTTTACTTGTCTTTGAAGAAGTGATAACAGGGAAAATTATAGTGCAGAACTTAATTACGCAAATATGAGAAAAGATACACATGGAGAAACATAGATCATAGAATGTCTGCTGTTTTGGAGTTCTGTGTAACACTAAAGATCTAGCCAGTGAGCTGCAGATCAGGCTATAGTATGTACCTTTTTTTTTTGCAAAAAAAATGTGTGATGGAATGACACAAGAAAAAGAGAAAAAAACTCTTGTAGCCAAATCTTGCACAGTCTATACAAGACAGGATGTTCACAAAGCCCTTTTGGGCTGGTCAGAAAGAAAGAGACTCCTTTATCCACTACCTCATATGCCTATGGCTCTGTAGACTGTTCTGTCTGTGGTGATACCTGTGAGCACTAGGTAGGAGCTTCCTTTCATCTTTATGGTGGTTGCGTCACATATGGATTCATTTGCAAGACCCACTCCTTGTGTAGTCCATTGCTCTGAACTAGTCTGCTTTGGGTAGAAGGAACTAAAGTGGAAGGAACAGGTGAAACTTTCTACACCTTGCTCTTCCTTGCTCAGTGGAGTTGCAGTCATATGGATCATCAATGCTGTGGCTTTATCTATGTCATGATTTGTGAGTGGTGTCCGAAAAAAACTGTGAACATGACCATTAGGATTGATTTCTCTTCCTAATCGACGTGACTCCTGCACTGGCTGCCTATAGGCCAGTGAGGAGCCTATCTACTATAAGGTGCATGTTAAGATGTCCAGTAACTCACCAAGATATTTGACATGCCTAGGCATGTTGTGTGCCTCGTGGAGTGGCCTCTGGCTGCACCTAGGGCTGTACTTTCTCTCTACATGAACTCTGCATTTGGACTTGAACTTGCCTGGGGAGATCCTTTACAAATGCAAGACAGAGGTATCCTTTGTGGCTGCAGATGGAAGGGAAGGGCCTTAGCCACAGAGCAGCAAAAGTCTGCTTTTTGCACAGCTGTATTTTATATAAATATATAAATATAGGCAGGTTTTCAGCTGAAACTAGAATATTCTTCATGTAGGATACTTAAAATCCTGTAGAGGTTTTTCCTGTCCCATAAGAAATATAGTGGAAAAAATCCATATCTTCTATGAAAAGCCCATGTGATCACAATTGCTTAAGATGGTCTACAGCTCTTTTGTGGGATGGAAATATATTATTTATATTTCCTTTTTGTCCTTCTCCTTTTTTGTTACACTGTTCTTAGCTGACTCTATCTTGGCTCAGGACCAGTGTTTCTAGTACATCTAGAATTACATATTTGTGGAACTTGAGTACTAAAGATGTACAATTTGTTCTTTACAATTTGGCTCCTTTTGGAATCTTCACTTATAAACCCAGAAAAATAAAAGAACACATGCCTGGCTGAAATGCACAACCCTTGCAGTTCTGCCTAATTGCTGCCTCATTGCAGTTCTCTTTCAACCCTTTCCCCACCAATTTTGTTTCGAGACTGTGAAGACACTTCTGCTTGGCTTCATGTTTGGCAGACGATGGAAGGCAACTGCTAGATAAAACTTGATCCCTATTCAGGGGCCCTGTAAGAGAATATCTACCCAGCCTTCTGCATGATGCCAAGCCAAAAACTTGGCCAGAACAAATCTTGTTCCAGTTAAGCCTAATATTTTATACGGAACATTTTTGATAACTCAGCAGAAAAAATGATTTTTGCATTTTAAATTACTCACTCAAAGTACCATGACCAAGAACTCAGGGAGTAATTTGTTTTAGCTCACATGGCAAGCCTGTGCATGTAGGCTAGCATGCTTATCAGAGGAGGAAATACAGCAGTTACAGACAGTAGTGGGGTATGCCAGTGCTGGGATTATTTTGGGATATGCAGATATATGGCAACTATCAAACTCTTCCAAGAGATATGAGTCAGTCTTGTTAACTATCAGAGGATATGGTCAATTGGTTTCTTATAGTTTTGATTTATTAAATTTTACTCCAAATTTTACTCTCAGCTTACAAACCTGAACAAGATCTATATCTGAAAAGATATAGACGGTGTATATTTGCACCAGAGCTATAGAGACAAAAATTTGCAATTTATATATATAGCAAAACCACTGTGGCCTCCCACTGACCTGCCTTCAGGGAAAAAAGCTATTCTTTAAAAAATTGTTGTTTTTCCTGTAAGGGCAGTATAGCTGTGTAGGGTAGGGTTTCATACTCTTCATACCTTTACGCTCTTCCCAAGTAAATTCCTTGTCATGTAAACCTAGATGAGTATTGGATTTTCACTTGTAATATCTGCACTTAGAGGTCATGTGCTTGTGTTATACCTCCCTGGGACATACTTCCTCCTAGCAAATACCCAACCTTGGGTACAACCTTTGGCTTAAATTGCCTTTTGAAGTGTTTTATTAAAGCTGATTTATTTTCTTAGTACTTCATCTAGTCAATTCCAAATTTTCTAGAAGATTCCTACCTCTTTTTATAGTAGCAAACAGGTCCAAGCCATTGCCTCAAGTGCTGGACTGCAGTTGCCCATGCTGCCTAACTGTTAGGAGACTCCTTGACACAACTTTGGTAAACATTGGCTTTCCATGACAACTTCTGGGAGTAGTTCAGGAGTGCAGTCCAGGAATTGTTCTGAGTGCACAGTATGCCTGAGACTGGCCTTTTTAAAGGGGAGGAAGACGACAAAGGGAGAGAAAGAGCTCTGCACCCATTTATTTAGAAGTATAGAGGTAGTCGGAACTGGATTTGTCTAGGCAAGACAGGAGCAAAGACCTTTTATTTCCCTAAGGACTCTCATTGCTAGTAATGTTTAATCTCTCTGGAGGAAGCTGTTTGTATTCACTGCTGTTCCTCACTTGCACTTATGGCACATGATCAGCATGGCTCTACTAGCAGAATTGGGTACAGTAGACTTGGTCTAAGTGGTACTTTGACTTAGCACTTCTTGTTCGGTGAATGACATTGAGGATATACATGCTGGTAGCATAAGCTGATCAACTTTCTGAGTAACTATGACTGGTGTCTGGCCAAGCTAGTTTGGGACAAAGCCACTGCTAGTGTGGACAGGGTGGAGGCTGCAGAATCAGCTCCCTGCTCCTGGTTCTGCTGGCCTGAACTGCAGGCTCTGCCAAGTTATTCTAGACCTCAAGGCAACAAAATTTGTTTTGTCTAATTGGCTGAAAAAATGTGAACTGCTTCTGTTCAGAAGAGAAGCTGGGACTGATAAGTAGTGTAGTGTGCTTTGGACCTGATGAAGTTTCTCTACAATTTCACGTGCTTTGCTTCCTGGTTGGTAAAATTTTGGTAAGTATAGATGTTAAAATCAAAGTGAGTTTAAACCTGTTTGGAGAGTCTTTGTGTAGAAAATGTGGACTTCATAAAAAAAATCAGTTTGGCCAGGTCCTCTGGAGATCATCTAGTCCAACCTCATACGCAAGTTGGATCAGGTGGGTCAGGGCCTGGCCCAGCTGTGGACAAGACATCTCCAAGAACAGGTATTCTATATATTCTTGAGGAACCTGTGCTGGTGCTTAACCACTCCCATGATGAACATTTTCTCCTTATATCCAGTTAGAATTTCTTTTGCTGCAAGCTGTAATAATTGCCTCTTGTTTCCTTGCTGTGCATCTGAGATGAGTCTGTCTTCATATTTCTTATAATCCCCTCTGTTTCAATGATGAAAATGCTCTGTACACGACTACCCCAGTTTAATCTAGTTGTTCCCAGGAGGCAGGTTATCAGTTATGCAGCTCCAACTGCATATTTACCCACTGTGGCTGTAGTTTTTCCACAGCTTTAGCAATTGAATGGATGGCAAAATAAGAGCTCAATAGAATGCAACATAGCTCATGCTGTCCCCAGCTTGAGCAGCCTGATATTAAGTCATGCTAATGACATGTAATGAATATTTCTATAAAGGAAATTTACTTTCATTGTTCCAGTAGTGAGATCTAGTTTAAGTGATTGAATGATTATTTTAAGCTGATACTGCACTGTAGAAAAGTTAACAGTTCAGCACACATTTATCATGTGCCTTTGTGCTCTTTCCAATTCCATTCTCCATGCTGGTGGGGCTCAAAAAGATCTCATGTGTACGTCTGGACAGGAATGGGGCAGGTCTAGGAACTAGCTGCTTTGTTCAGCATTTTACTTGCATAACTGAGTGGAAGCCAATACAGTATGTCTGCAGGGCTTGTTATTACCTATTATGTTGTGTGGTTTCCCTAAGGAAAATATATGGCTGGAAAGCAGAAATTGGACAGGCTGCAGAATGTCTTGTGTTGAACCTCTAGAATGCAAAAAAAATTGGAAGTCTGGTTTCCTCACATAGCTCCATATTCACTCTTCAAAAGAAAAGCATCAAAAAGGAGAGGCTGTTTCTCATGTCCTGGGGCTATTATCTCCTTTATCCACTATAACTGTGGGAGGTTGTAACACAGCCTTTTGTTATTGTAAAGGTCATTTTAGTCATCTCACTGGGAGAAAGATGGAAGGGGAGAGGAGAAACGGGAGGGAGGGAAAGGGAGTGAGTGCTCCTACCAACTGAAATTTCTAGTCCATTGGCAACACGGCTGTCTTTCCACTAGGTTCTATTGAGAGTAAAGCAAAGGATGGCAGTTTCATCTTGCTTAATGGCATAGGATTTGTTAGCAATCTAACCATCCCACAGAAACCTTAAGTAGTGATAGGTAAATATTGATGCCAAGAAGAAATTTTGACTGTACATGACATACTCCACTCCATTGCATATCATAGTTCCTAATGATACTCGTAGCAGACTTCAGTGATTTCCAGTACCTGCTGCTTTTACTGGGAGTAGGAAACTACATCCCATCATTGCAGCCTTTTCTAATGTTCTAGGAGTATTCAATACTTTTTCATGGGAAAGGAATTGCTGAATGTAATAAAACGTACATGTAAAAATATTCTATTTTGTAAATAAAATATTTTGTAAAATTGTAAAACATTGAAATGCAGCTCAGAAAATATGTCATTTTCATTTATTGATATGTATTGCTGTACATGGTGGACACAAAGGATTAAAGGGAAAAGCACTGAAATAATTAATCTCACAATTAAATTATATTCATTATTCTGATAATGTTTGAAAGTTGAAATTAACATTTGGACTTGGTTTACAGTCTATGAATTCTTCTGCAAATCCTTAATTCTTTACTCTAGGAAACTCAAATTGTCTAAGAGCATGACTGACATTTACAAACAGCAAATAATATTATTTCAAAATACAGTCTCCAAGGAGAAGTACATACTTGGATTAGTAGGATATTATAATTATTTCTCAGTGGTTCTGTTCTTTGGCAGGATATCTCCTTGGATGCTGGTAAACAGCAACTGTAGATGGGCTGGAACAGCTGAAGAGGGAATGTCTGAAGTGATTTTTACACGTAGATGTCAGTCACTCTTTTATTTTACGTTAGTAAGATCTAAAACATCATGGCAGCAGATGTCCATCTCTGAGGCTAAACATTCCAGAATGGAAATCTCTCTGTGTACGTCTCCCTCTCTGCATACATAATATTAACAACACACAAACATATCTTGTCATTCTGAGAAATGTTTTAACATACATTGAATTGCTGACTTATTTGGGGAAAATTAACAGTATTAACAGTGTTAATAGTCCTCTTGTGCCTGGGTGGAGTAAAGAGTATGGGCCTCTGAAAATGGCTGATAGTCAAAAGACTCATTCTTTATGTTTTTGTTTTGCTATCCATATTCATTACTTTTTAAAATTAGGGGGTTATAGAGGATCATCACTTATCCTTTGGACAAAAGCTTTTCATTTTTGCATGAAAACCTAAGTTTCTCAAAATGTGTACCATGCTAACAACAGCAGGGGAAGTGAATACTGGAAGATATATACATTAAAATAATTATGATTTTGTCTTGAGATCTATTGCAGAGACAGTATTTTCCCAAAGAGATTTCAAAGGTTCAAAAGGTATTGATTGTTAGATTATTTGAGAAGATAACTTCTATTTCAACAACACGCAATACAATTCTTCTATAAATTAGTTGTCCTTTTTCATTTATCATCAGCATTGAAAACAATCACTCTCTCCTACTGCCAAATGTAACATATTTTGTGTAGGATTAGATAAAAATACTTTGAGTTTCCCAAAAAAGCTTCTACTCCTCTCAGGTAAGGTAAGTTTAGAGTGGATATTTTAATGCTAGTGCCTGCTAATGGCATTTAGTAGTGATTAATGGTAAGTGATTAAACTTATCACAAGATGAAGTTTCTCATTTGACAATTTAGAAATTAATCAGAAACATTAATCAGACCCATGATCTTAATTTTCTCAATCTGTTCTGGAAATTGAGAAAAGATCTTGTGTTTTCGAAAGGTGGAGAAAGAACCCAGAAAACATAACTGGAAGCATACAGGGATTCCTTGTTTTTTTTTCCAAAATAACTATTTTAAATATGGCAGCAATCTTATTATTTCCTTTAAACAATACCAAATTCAGCATAGTTGAGAAGAATTACTGTCTTAAAACTGAGGCTTGGGAGAGTTACCTTCACCTAGTGGCCTGAAAACCAGATGTGGACTCACAGACCTTTATTTCGTTTGCACTTATGGCAGCACTCATCTGCGAGTGCTGCCTAAATGGACTAAGCTACTTCTGAGGAGTCCCCATAGCTAGTGTCAGTTTGCTATCTCATTTCAGCTCAGGTGTTCTGTTGGTGGGTGGAATCCCGAGGACTGCTAGTAGCAAGAGAGATGCTTTTTGTAAGTTACACATTTTGAGACTTTTTTTTTCTTTGTTATTAGAACAAGGTGTTTGAGTTTTGTGTATCTGAATACATGAGAAACAGAAGGAAGTCAGAAAATTTCTTCCATGAAGTACCATTCATTCTTAGGGTTTTTTTTTTTTTTCTCCCCTCTCTTTGAATATATTTCTGTACTTCTTTTTGACATTTTGTCCACCTTTTTGTCTCTTCTGGAACCAGAAGAATTACACTGGAGTCCCCCATCTCTTTCCTAGTCCTCTCCAGTTGTGCGCAAGTGTCTTTAAGTTGTTCTGGTAGGAGTCAGACAGTGTCCTGCATCCCGTTGCTTTCTCTTCCACTAGCGTGATGATCCTTTTCAAACACAAGCGCACATTTTTCATACTGGCAGACAGCTCAATCTCCCATTCTCTGAATCTGCTCTGGGGACAGCCATCAATTTCTCCTAAAGAGTCATGTAAAACTGCTTCTTCTGCCATTCGTATGAAATTCCTCCCCTGCATGTTCTTCTTTCACGCATATCATTCTGTATTTGGCCCTCTTTCTTCTGATTTTCTGTCTGTCATCCTTATACCACCTTCTGTTTCATCCCTTGCCTATTTTCCTTATGTCTTCTTCTCTACCCTCTTTTGGGAAGAGTGGCTTCATAGTTCTCATTTTCTGTTTCTCCTTAGTGCAGCCAATCTCCTCCTCAGGGATATCTTTTCTCTGGTAGCTTTTGTCCTCTCTTTCTTCTGTCCTTACGTTCTTCCAGAGGTAATCCATCTAAGCCAGGGTATTCTGCTCCTCTTCTCTAGCAGGCACCTCTCAGTCTTGCATTACTTGCCCATTTTCTGCTCCACCACGATGACAAATCTCTATTGAACTCTATTATTCTCTCCAGCTCTATTTAAGACTTGGGTCTCGTAATTTGTTACCTTAGTTAGGCCACACTGTTCATAGTAACGGTTTGTGCCAGATACCCCTGCAGAGACAATGGATACCCCTCTGCCTCTGCACCCTCTCATTTCTGTGATGCCAAGCCTCAGGTCATCTCCACTTCTCTCAGTCTTTGTTTTATCATTTCTTCATTTTTGTTGGCCTTAAAAAAGAAAGAATAATGTCCTCCAACCTTTCTTTTATGGTCTTTGCTTTACTAGCTGGATTTCATAGAGAATGAATGTTATAATTATGAAAGTTATGCATCTTTCCTCATGCATAACAGAAGTGGCTGAAGTCCTGCTTTGAATGCAAAATTCAACTCTATGTAAACTGGAAACTCAAGCTGTATAACTAATTGTTAACTTTTGTGAAATTAAAAGAAAATGTATGGGATTGTATGCAAATGTCAGTTACTAGCATCTAATTAAATGTTGCACCGTAAGGGAACAAAAGGAGAGGGATGGATTCAGGAAAATCCTCAGCTAGCTAGTACTGATCCATACAATTCCATTGCTAGGGAAAATTTCCTCTACTCAGGATGTGGACATCAGAATTTGAAATATTTTTTGAGAAACAGCAGTTTTGGTCACCAGCAATATCTGAATGGTGAACATCTGTATCTGTTAAATCAACAGGATTCAGAAGAGTATGAACTGGATAGTCTACAATTTTCAAGAAGTTCCAGCTTCTGCCGTTCAAGCACCAAATAATGTTTAGATTTAGGGGAGGCACATGCAGGCTCAGCATCTGACAACCAGTCACAGCTCCCAGTCACAGGACACTATTTAGTCCCCACTGAATCTGAATGACAGAGGTTGTGTATCAGGCCAGAGAGAAATTGGTGTTCCAGAAACGATGCTTTCACCATAAGCCTATATATCTGTGTCTGGTTTGGTGAAAAACAAAGGTCCAAATTTTCACATAGCCCCTGTGATTTGAAAGTAATCTCAAAATGGTAATTTCAAGTCAGTCCTCATAATGCTGATCCTAAATTTTAAACCAGATAAACCAAAATGATCACTCTTAGAAGGCAACTGAAATATATCTTATTTCCTGTTAAGTATTAGAATTCACCTGCATGATATGTGCCCAATGACCAATTCTACAAATACTTAATAAAAGCAGCCTTTGCAACAGATCCATTTGTTAAATTGCATTCTACCTACCAACCAACACAAATTTTTGCACTCCTCTTATTGAACCTCATGCGGTTTATTGCTTTGAAAAATTCTCTCGTTTCAATTCTATTGCAGTGAGACACGCGGCCCTCTTTGTAAGAAGTACAGCAGTTACGCTTTTATGACTGCATATGAAAATTCTCATCACCCTCTGTTTTGCTTTACTTTTGCCTTTTGTCTTACTGAGCAACCTGTTTCTGCTGCTGCAGGTAGCTCTCTGAAGCAGCAGCTTTTTATTTGACCATTCTTATAGTGCAGGTCACTCGTGCCAATTTGGAGTGCCTCTAAGGGCCGCACTTTGTGTGGCCATTTAAACTGTAAATGAATTCTGCTTCTTGAATCATCACTAAAACATCTCACAAAGATTTCTCCACTGACGAGAGAGGGGGTGTGCTAGTGAGTAAGCAGTATGATAAGGCCTCTGAGCCAGCAACACTTCTCGCAGGAAGGAGACGCAGTGTTGCAGGATGAGGTGCTGACCTGGGTGACTAGTCATAATTTTCAGATCAGGTTTCTAGCAGATCATGTACTTGCTCCTTCCTTCTCTTTCCTATCATTTCCATCTCCTTTGTCCAAGGAAGAAATTCTGACATTTTCTGTATTGCTACACAAGGAGTTTCACATTTATTTTCTTCTCTTCCATAAGCTTCTTCCCTTGGAATACAATTTTGAGGGGAATTGAGAGGAGAGGGGGCTCTTGTGGAGCAAGGTGCTAAGCGGCATGAGTATTGATGACAGAACCAGGTCTTTCAGTGAGTTTTCTGTTTTTTTCAAGCACAGTCTTAAACTCCATAGCAGAGTAATACAGAAATTCTCTTGGATTCATTTCCAAGAGATGGAAAAGTCATATTCGGTCATCTAGTTCATCCTTCTGAGAGCACAGGTTTATTCAGCAGGACATATATTTCTAATATTTTGTCTAACCTATTTTTGTAGTCTAGGTGATGAGTCATGGGGCTTACACCATCCCCAAAGGAACAATATTCAATGCCAAATCAAATTTCAATGTTGGGAAGATATTTTTTTCCTGCTGTAGATTTTCCGTTTCATAATTTTATTTCATTACACTTGCTCATCTCTTCTAAGCACTTCCTCTCAGCTTTTGTATGTGAGCTCTTCAACTGTATCTTTGGTCCTATCAGATCATGCCTTAAAACAGGGCAAGCTGTTGAAACCTATCATTATTTTTGCCTGGAATGTTACCTCAGGTGTTCATTAGTGTATCATTTAATCTTCAGACTTAAACATTTTGGAAAGTTCAGCCATATTTGAGAACTTTGTGAGGCAAAAATACTCATGTTCCCCTTCTCGTTAATATAAGCAATACAGTCATTCAGCTGAAGCTCTGCACGCCCATGCTTTGAAGTAAGGCTGTGAAATTTGGCAGGAGGGGTAGGTGCTTACAACCAAATTGTGCCTTCTGCCATCACTGCAAAATGTGTTTCAGAGAAATGATAAATCTAAAAAGAGGAGTCAGTTCTTAGGAGTGCAGTGGGGACTTGCCAGAGTTTGGCTGTTGGCTTTCGAGTGTGGAAGACGCTTGTCCCAGCCATGGCTGCAGTGGGGTGAGTGGAGCGGGGTGGCTGGGGCTGTCTGCCCTGTGTCCTGTGCTGAGGAAAGCTGCCGGCAGGCAGCCGCCCACCCTGCCTGCGGACATGGGGCACCCTGCCTGACACCAACACAAAGCAGGCACCAGGAAAACAGGAGAGGAAAAGAAGAAATGAGTGATGGGGGAAAAGGAGAATAAAGGCCAGGGGAAGGTGGTCAAAAGCAGGGAGAAGGAATACACTGACAGAAAGAACAATAGACCAGAAGAGAAAGAGAGGAGGAAAGAGAGATTTGAGCTGAGAAGGAGAGGATGTAAGAGCAGTCAGGGAGAACAGTATAGGCTAGGCATAGTAAAGAGCACAAAACTCCATGTCATATGGTCCCCTCCAGAACCAAGCACATGATAACCCACAGGAAGGCATGTTCTTCTGTATCTTATGGATACAGGCACCTGTATTTTGCAGTCCTAGTTTTACAGACCTGGTTTTCCGTTCCAGACTTTTTTTTTTGCCTGCCCCCTATGTATCTCCATTCTCATCTCTCAACTCCTGTCCCATGTTCTCTTGAACATCTTTCTACCCAAAGGCAGCTCCCTGTTTCCTCTGTCTCTTAGCTCCCCATCTGTATCTGTAACCTGTACATTTGCTAATTCTGTCCCAGTTGTACTCTCTGTTCCACGCCAACAAATTATGTATGTCAACAAATTTGGGGCTGTATTCTTTTATTAGGTACTGTGAAGTACACTGAAATGTCCACAATGACTGATTTGTATGTAATTATAGGAATCATGACCACTGTAATTTCAGTAACTATCAACACAGCATGAAGAATTTCTCCACAGCAAATATTGTCTAACACTTCTCAATTCGGTGGCCATCTCATATTACACTTGCTAGTTCTGGGGTTTTTTTATAAAATAAAGAATTTATCAAAATATATAAACAAATAGTTCTCTTGACCCAGGTGAGATGAAACAAAAATGAACATTACTATAATGCTTTTAAGAAAAATACAATTTGTTGCAGTAGTGCCTTATTTGTAAAGAAGGTAAAAGCAAGTTGGTGTTTTGTCTCCAGGAATTTTCCTTCAGTAGAGGCTAAAAGGCTGCCAGATATCAAGGGTAAGGTTGTCAGTTACAATACTGGAGTACCTTTCACTGCCTTGAACATTGCTAGGCCAGTCATAAAGCAATCCCAAGCACAAATACAGGCTGGGCAAAGAATGGATTGAGAGCAGCCCTGAGGAGAAAGACTTAGGAGTGGTGGTGGACAGGAAGCAAAACATGAGCAGGCAATGCATGCTTGCAGCCCAGAAAGCCAACTGCATGCTGGGCTGCATCAAAAGAAGTGTGGCCAGCAGGTTGAGGGAGGTGATTCTCCCCCTCTACTCTGCTCTCATGAGACCCCACCTGCAGTACTCCGTCCAGTTCTGGAGCTCCCAGGATAAGGAGGGCAGGGACCTGTTTGAGAGAGAGTTCAGAAGAGGGCCACGAAGATGATAAGAGGGCTGGAGCACCTTTCCTATGAGGACAGGCTGAGAGAGTTGGGGCTGTTCAGCCTGGAGAAGAGAAGGCTCTGGGGAGACCTTATAGTGGCCTTCCAGTACTTAAAGGAGGCTTTAGGAAAGATGGGGAGAAACTCTTTAGCAGGGCCTGTTGTGATAGGACAAGGGGTAAAGGTTTTAAAATAGAGGGAGGTAGATTCAGATTAGACATTAGGAAAAATTTTTTTACACTGAGGGTGGTGGAATGTTAGAAGAGGTTGCCCAGAGAGGTGGTAGATGCCTCACCCCTGGAAATGTTCAGGGTCAGGTTCGACAGGGCTCTGAGCAACCTGATCTGTTTGAAGATGTCCCTACTCCTTGCCGGGGGGGTTGGGTGAGATGACCTTTAAAAGTCCCTTCCAACCCAAACCATTCTATGATTCTAAACTGGTATTAAAACTGCCTTTTAAGATCATGACTTGAGAACTGAGATCACTGTAAATTCAACTATTGTGTCATAAAGAAGCCTTTCATTGTTGAATTAGGGATGTTTATGGTACTGCAGTATGAATGGCATGTAGGGAAATGCGCTTGATGTTTTTGGATTTCTTAATGATTTATCGTCTAATTCCTAGTGTATGATTTTGTTTCGCTGTCTTTTATTTCTTTTGCAATACTTGTGTTCTTTGATTCCTTTGCAAGCAGTCATTTCAAGGAAGAAACATTGCTACATCACCACTGAAAGAAAGACAAACCAGTTGCTATTGGTTACTCAGTTCCAAAATCCAAGCCATGATATCTGCTTGGGTATGACTTATTTTTGTTTTCTGAAGATAACACTGGATTTGGAGTCTTGTTAATGAATGGACAGAATACCTCTCATTTGCAGAAAATATTGTATTTAACAAGCAGTGTTTCAGGATTTAATGTGCTAGGATTTATTATGACCTATCACTAAGCTAGTTGGGATTGTATCATCAAATACAAAGTGTGCATTTAAAAAAACTGTGGATAGTGATCTGATTTTAAGGAGTAGCTTGGATCCTTTAAAATATCAGAGATCCTTCTGTTCAAGACCTATTCATTAGTAAGAAAATATTAAGAAAACTGTTATCAACAAAAAGATAATTTCTTTTCAGTGTCTAGTTGAAAACAGTAAATCTAAATTAAACTCAAAACCACCTTTGTCAAAAACTTGACAATATTGTCAGCTATATTTGTGAATTTCTTTTGCTATTGTGATAAATTATTTAGCTACTATTATACTAGTGTTGAAGAAGTAAATACATTAAAAAAGAGATGAATTCATTCTATGATATTTAGGACATTAAAAAGGGGATTAATTCATTCTATGATATTCAGGACATTAAAAAAGGGATGAATTCATTGTAGGATATTTAGGACAACTACATAAACTTGTTCTTGCTGAAATTAGAAGCAGATAAACTCTTTTCACCCCTCCCTTGACTGCATTGAAGTATTGCAGTTAATTTTCGTCTCTACCACATGCACACCAATAGACATTGTACTCTTCCATTTACTGAAGCAAACTAATATTTGAATGCATGTATGAATAAAAGAGAGACTTCTACTCAGAGCCAGAATTTAGACTGGTAATTCCTTCCTCCTTGTGCAGCCCAGCAATCTTGGTAGCAGAGGAGGGCCAGCCCTTCTCACTTTGAGTCAGCACTGTGGGAAGGGCGGTGAAAGCTGTGTCCTGAGGAATAAACTGGGCAGAGTGCATGACTGAATTACTCATTCCTGTGGGCACAAAGGCTCCCATGAAAGACTACAGCTTCTTGAAGAACACTTTTCTTGGTGCTCCTCCTTACTCCCCCTTACGTAGAGTAATGACATGAAAACCACCAGCTAATCCTAATTACACAGGCTGAGTCACTCCAATTGCACAATCCTACCTACAGCTTTCTTGTCTTCCCTCCCAATTTTCCCTGCCTGTGCCTTGCCTGAAGTGCATGGCAAGCACCTCTGGACAAAGACTGGCTGCTGCTCAGCATTATTTCATTACCTAGTGCAATATGGTTCGGTCTTGATTTGGGATGCAGGTCAGCACTGAGATGCTACTGGTAAACTAGAGAGAACATTGATTATAGAGGAAGGAGTTTCCATGTAAGAAACCTGGCAAAAGAATATGCTGCTGCCAACATAACCACATTATATTGCTGGGGTCTGTGGTCTGAGACAGGATCTGGTCAAATTATAAAGTGCTGTGTTGGAAAGTATGATTTGGCTAACAAACTGGTGAGGGGTTAGTATACACCTGCATACTTCTCTGGTAATTTGTATATACTTTTTTATTTTGGGAGTATTTCCCTGCCTCTAAAACATTAAAACTGTCCAGAATAAACTCTTATTGTCACTACATCTTTCTTCTTGAAAAGGAAGGAGAAACCATCAGGAAAAGTACTTGTTTCATCTAAGGGTTATGCAGGGACAGCATCATCCCTTTTCAGCCCTGGTGATCTCTCATTCCCACAGAAGCGTAACAGATCCCTGAGCCGACTGTACTGCAAAGGAATAAATTTCCAAATCTGTATTTCCAGAGTGCAATCTAAGAGAAGATGACCCATTTAGATAACATTTGTCAGAGGGGGTAAGAAAGTCAGTCTAGAAGCCAAGACTGGAGAGAAGGAAGCAGAAGACCCTGGAAGCTTGTTAAGAGACATACACAGGAGAGGTGAGAGGCATCCGGCAAGGATCCGGTGAGACTCAGAAGCTCCAAAGCTGCTAGGGCCCAAGACCTGAGACCAGAAAAGTTACTTGCTAGATATTGTTGGTGGGAAGGCCAGATGGAACAGTAAGAAGATATTCAGTTCATTTGTTCACCAGAAGTTGCAATGAATCTTTAATAACAATTTCACAGTCCAAAAATCTTGCAAAAGATAAGGTGACTGTAGTGCAGCTGGGGAAAAACGTAGGCACTCAAGTCCAAAACTGCACTTTTATAAGCCCTCCTCTGTTGTCTCTAACTGCTGTAGCTACTGTAGTCTGCCACCTTGGAGCTCTCCCCCTCATAACAGCTTGCTTCTCTACAGGTACACAGGAACCTCAGATTTTTCCAGGTAGAGGAACTTGGTGCCCAGCTTGTACCTACAACTGGTTTTGATTTTTGAATGAACTAGCATGCCTAAGCCCCCTAAGATCCTGGTCCCAGAGGTGCCTGAGGACACACTCCTCCTGCACAGACCAGTGCCCAAACATGATTACCTTAGATAGAGACAGTAACATACATGAGAGCTGCCCTGATGTAGTTTCTAACCAGAGCTGCCCAGAAATTCAATCTGAACAGAGACGAAAATGGAGATTTCTTGACTGAGACATTGTATTCACTGATGAGAAATTGTTTGGAAATGCCTAAGATTCTAGTGACTGCATAAGAATATCAGTTGTGAGCCTGGTATCTCTAAGAGCAAAGGAAGGATGGATTGTGGAGGTATTTAGTGTCATGAATACTGTGCCTCTGGACCCAGGAGGAACTGCATCCTAGTAGACTCTTGCACTTTTTTTTTGTTAAAAGTGCTAAATTATTGACACAATGCTAATCAACTTCTTTTGGTGATCTGAACAAATGTGGCATTTAAAACCATTTAATACGTAACCAAGATATGGATAAGCCAAACCACTTAGTAACTGACTAATATGCAAAGAAGTAGTATTTTTTAAGTCGCTGTTTCCTCAGGTTTCCTGCCATATTGTCCAGCTGCTACTTAAAAAATTTTGCTTGTATTATTACCAAATTGCATATTTTAAGAAGTCATCATGCAAAAGCTGGCTGATTAAAAGCAAGTTGCTCATCAAACTCATTACAGCTTTCATGAGTATCTGTCTCATAGCTGCCGGAAGAGTTATTTTGCTATAGTGGCATTTTCATTAAATCTTCTATTTTAGTTTCTGTTTATCAAGCCTCATTTCTCCAAGGATTGGTTGTCTTACAAAAGTATCCAGCATTCTTTTGATTTTGCCAACCAGTTTCCTTGAGGGAGGAGGTTTGGTCTGAAAACTGTGCTCAAGACCATCACCTTGTCCCTTTAAAACTCGTATTTAATATCTCAGTTCTTATTGCATAGAGTTACATCCTTTCTGATCAATGAAATCTTCCTTTTGTACCTGCTCCAACTCTCCTCTAATTCCTTAAGCAAAACTCAATTCAATCTGTTCCTGCTTATAC
This sequence comes from Chlamydotis macqueenii, assembly GCF_036417535.1. NCBI lineage: Eukaryota > Metazoa > Chordata > Aves > Otidiformes > Otididae > Chlamydotis > Chlamydotis macqueenii. The sequence continues at coordinate 60,167,413 of NC_141593.1, read as the reverse complement.
TTTTGTTTTCTAATGTCTTCAGAGTAAGCTGCATTTGATGCTTCCTTAGCTGGGTTGTTACTGGTCTTTCAGCTGATAAATTACGGGACTGTTTCAGATAATTCCACAAAGCTTGTATTGGAAGGCATTAATTTTCCTTCTGTTGAATGCAGGCTTTTCCTTGACCATAGTGCTGAAGCAGTGCCAGTGATATTACAGCAATGACCCTGTTAGGCTCCCAGTTATGTTTTCAGCTTCTTTTCCTCATAACCTTCAGACAAATTTTCATGGGTTTCCTGCTTATCCAGTGGGGGAAAGGTATCATCCTTTTTGGCTATGAGGGTTATTAAAATGTTCTAAACTGCTTTTGTTTGTTCGCTTGCTTGCTTCTGTGGCAACATTTTTATTTTTTAAAAAAAGGGGGGGAAAAAAAAAGCTTTGATGTAAGAATGCTCTTTGTTTCCAGGGAAGTCCAGCTAAGTGCCTTGAAAAAGTGCTAAAGTTCACTTACTCACCCGACAAGAAACGTGAGTTAGCTTGATTTTCTCTTAGAAGTGCTTAGCTGAAATACTTACACTACATGAGTTCTTGGGTATGTCTTGGAGGCAACATCAGAATTTCAGGAGACGCTGGTTTTATCTCTTGACAAGAGCTTCACTGTCAGTGTGGGCAACATTTCCATTAAGGACTATTCTCTTCCATTTGCATTCACATTATATTTCTGAGGACTTCTGGCATAAACTGTGCTATTACTGTTAAGAAATAGTTATATTTATATGACTGCTACCTTCTAGGGCACCAGTGGTGACAGGACGATGAAAGCTTGCAGATGTCAGGTGTATCTAAGCTTACAGTTTGGTGTCAACTAGAGGGGAATGTAACCTTTAGTGCTGAAAATCTGATCGCTCTGAGCCAGAAAGCTGTAGCAGTGGCACATGCATGAAGGGAAAAGAAAAAGAAGAGAAATCATGGCTTAGAAGGTCTGGATGCTGAAATTACTTCTGCTGGAGAGACTGAAACTTTTAAGATAGTGAAGGCAAACACATCTAAGGTTGCTCTATGAAAGAGAAGAACAACTTGCTTTGAGTTGCTTTCTTGTAACAGCCCTCTCTTTAGCCAGCCATGGATGAAACAAGCAGTAACTTCACACAGTAAAAGGATTTTCCACAAAGTTTCAAGAAGTTTCATCATTCTGCTACTGTCAGAGGAGAATGAAAGTGGTGCTATGGTAACATCAAAGCAAAGAGCAAAGTTTGGCATGTGACAGGAAGCCAAAGCAATTCATTCTCTTAAATGTATTGCTATTTCTTTTTTCTTTTTTTTTTTTTTTCTTTTTGTTCCACTTATTTAACACTATGGAAAAGCCTTTCATGGTTCTGGAAGAAAGAATATTGCAGTGTTTGTTTGTGAAGTCAACATTTGGAACTTCCATGTTTATTCTTTCGGATGAAATACAGCACATCATAGATTTCTGTGTCATCCTTGCTATGTGAATTGTGGAAGGTTCAATACAGTTTGGGGACTTCGGAAGCCTTTCGAAACTGACAGTTTCTTTTTCCTGAGAATTCACCATCAATGCAGTGTATGAACAGAAAATTGTCTTGCTACAGCTCCGGAATGAGTTCTTCTTAGTATCAGTAACAAAAAGTATTTTCAGATTTTTATAGCATCTATAAAATTAAACTTGTATCAACTCAAATTGTCAGTTTTGTGCTTTGAACAAAAATACAATAATCTGTCTAGAGAAGAATGGCACAATGGTGTCAAAACTGTATCGAACATTGAGAAGTGCACTGTGCTCATTAGTAGTATTATCAAAATTGGAGACTCTATAAGTGATCACAATAAATTAAAATATTACTTACTGTTTAGTTTGCTATAGAAGTCTTTCAGCAACAGATTAGCGGCTTATCATCAAACAGGTCTAATCTTTATTTTAGCACAGCACTGGGACAGGCTGTTTGAAGCGAGCTGTGGTTGTAACTTCAATACTGTTGTTACACCTTCCTTTTAAACTTTTCTAAACAAGAAACTTTTCTGTAAACCTAAACTAATCTTAAGAATCTGTGACGGATTATTTTCAACTGGAAAATAACATTGTTTACCTCTGCTACAATCGGCTAACTGCAGAAGTCCAGAAGTAAAACAACCGTCTTCCAAGAAGCAGGCCTAGACACAACAAAAACCCTGATAGCAACAGGGGAACTGTTTGCGCTCCCAAGTAGTTTCCTTTCCTTTCCTAGATTACTTGGAAAAGCAGTGAGGATCAAATATCCCTGTAGGAACTAGAAATCTATTGCCATTAAGGAAATCCACCTTTTCTTTTAAAAACACCATGGATACAAGGGATGCAATGATATTTTGAGTTTTGTAAACAAGCTAACGAGAAGTTAAGAAAAGTGGTCTGCCATTACTGCATAGCTGCTTACATTTTAGATCCCTGGCAGCTAGAGTTCAAACGAGACAAAGACACAGAAACAGCTCTTTTAGATTCTTTTTGTATTTCAACAGGAAAAAAAAACCATGTTCATTCTTTGTACGTTGGGTGTCCCTTACAGATGGCAAACCTGTTCCTCAGTCCTTTAACATTTCCAGCAGACTGTGGGACACTGAAAGAGTGCCAGAATTGCATAGGTCTTTGCACTCATGTCGGGGCAAGGATAAATAGGCATGCAAAAGTGTGCTGTTTCCTTTCAGATTTGAATGCCGAGACCTTGGTCACACAGTCTTCTCTGCTGTTGAGATCATGGTCACTGCAGCTATGCTGGGAGAGCTACTGTGGCAAGGTAAGGAAATGGTAGTACAACTAATACATACCATCTAGCAAGAATTAAATTTACTGTCTCTGTTCAATTCAGTCCAAACAAAGGCAATGGTGTCAGAAATATCAAAAGTGCTTTTGAATTTCTGGCACCAATAATTTTTCACATTACTGGTCATACTTACCATCTGATTACTCAACAAAAAATAATCAAAATGAAAACAATGCCCACCTTCTATTCATTCAGTGGCACTCGTGGCTTCTGTTATCACGAGATGTATTTATCATCTCTAGGGCACTGGTTACGGCTTCTCATTGACCCTGGCTGTCATCCCAAACCATGATGAATTTGAAGTACATTCCAGCGAACATGATGCAACAAATGCAAAACTGGTGAAAGAGAGAAGACACTTGGCCATTATATCCACTAATAATGTTATGGACTTCAATAAATCTCCAGCAAGCATGAAGTGCAATAACCTGTTTTCTCTGCAGGAAAAATCACTGTGATTAATTTACGCTGGTCTTTGATTTTCTGTTGGCTATTTTCTATTCATTTCCCTTTGAAAATAACGGTTGTATAGGGTAGTGGTTCCAGTTGTTTCATGTGATTAGTAATTTGAAATAGTCCTTTGCAGAGATGTTTTGCAACAACTGCACTATGCTTGATAAAAAAAATATGGGGAGGCTTAAAAGCAATTGTAGTGGTTTAGCCCTAGACACCACACAGTTTCTTGCTCACCCTCCCCTTCCCAGTGGGATGGGGGAGAGAAATTGGGAAGAAAGGAAAACTCACGGGTTGAGATGAAGACAGTTTATTAGAATAGCAAAGGAAAATGACAATAATAACAAAATATAAGGATACTAAAATATGCAAAATGAACAATGAATGATTTCTCACCACCCGATGTGCCAATGACTGATACAGCCCATCCTGAGAAGTGATCATGGAAACAAAACCGAGCCAGCAAGGTAGAGGGAGCAATGCCAGCAAGCAAGAGAAAGAGACAAGATGGAAGAAAACGGATGCTGTCCCCTGGGCAACCCCCACTTATATACTGAGGGTGATTTTTATGACATGGAATACGCTCTTTGGCCAGTTTGGGTCAATTATTCTGTTTGGCTCTCTCCCAGGTTCCTGCATCTGCACATTAGCGAGACTTGGAAAGCCAGACAGTGTCCTTGGTCTCATTAACAACAACCCATATCATCAGGGTGTTTATCAACATTCTTCACATCTGAAATCCAAAACACACTGGCTACTGAGATGAAAATTAACTCCATCCCTGCTGAAACAAGGATAGAGATGAAAGCAGGATTTCCACAGCAGGTGAACATGTACTAGATTACTCATTTCTGAAACAAAAATGGCTCAGGTTTTCTTTTAAAAATAAATGAAAAAGTATTTATTTAACTTTTCCTTAAAATGATTTTTCAGATTCAAACACCACAACTCAGCCAAACACAGATAATCTGCTAAGCATAAAGTGGAATAGTCAAGCTGGTCCTTACTCATGCTATGAAAAAAAGGAGAGAGACTGATAAAGAGATTCTTATGGTCATTTACATTTTTAGTACTTCAGAGTTGTACAAATAGGTATCTAATTAAATACAATAGAACATCTGGAAGATAAAAAAAGCTATTGTTATTTGGCAGAAGGTAGAAGTAATAGATACACTTAAAGAGCTGTTCTGCTCTGGAAATTGGTAATAGGGGACCTTTACTGTAAATATGTTCTTATGTAATGCAAAAAAATAAAATACATCGTTAGTCATTAAAGTGAACTAAACCTATTCAGAACAGGTATGCGAGAGAATGCAGGTACTTCAGTTTGTTTCAGATAGATAGAAATTTGGAGAATTTCTGAGTCTTTTCTGCAAAAACTTCTAAGGTTTCTTTCTGTTGCTTTCCTTTTTTTTTTTCTTTCTTTCTTCTTTTTTTTAATTTTTGTGTGCATGTGTGTACAGTCAACCTGTCTCTGTATGAAATGTAATAATTGCTGCCCATAAAGGGAATAAAGAATCCTGGATTCAAACTCAGGGCTCCTTTTCTTCACTGAAACAAGGTTACCAAGCATCAAACTAATTAAATCATATCTCAGTTGACTCTTTCTTGCTGTTAGGCTGCTTTTATGCCTTTACTAAGATTGATCTCTTCAACTGAAGCATGCAACTCATGAAACACTTTTAGTCAATAAAGCTCCAGTGTAAAGAAAACGTGAATGCTTTTCTCTAGCTTGATCTTTCAAATGGGTTCCCAAATGAAGGTAAATTGCTACTCGGAAGGAAATGATATCCAGTGTCTCAGAACAGTAAAATAAACAAAACTCTTCTGTCTGACAAGTGTATTCTAAAATCTCTCCCATTCACAACTTCCTCATCATCTTTTTACAGTGGCACTGGGACCATTTCATCTGGAATGAATTTTGCTTGTGACTTAGAACTGATTCTGGATTTAAATCTATCCAGATCAATCCACCAAGTTGCTGTGCCTATGGGTATGCTGTGTTTACATGGGAAGTGCTGTTTCAAAGCCAGCTATAGGCATATGAAAAAAAAAAAAAGAGATCATTTGCATGGGGAAGCTGAAAGCCCATGGCCCTGCTGTGTTGCCTGTGACAGGGCTCTGGAAGGGTCGGCCACCCACTGCTGATGAGCAGGGGCAATGCTGCAGCCCCTGACATGACCACCAGCCCCACTTCCGCAAGCCGAGGCAAGTGGACAGTGCCTGCGCCTCCCACCCCCAATATGTATTCTGGACAGACCCCTGCTCTTCCCTACAGTGAGTTGGCAAAATTCAGTTTTACCTACACTTCTGAGAATGTTGGCTTTGTCTTAATTTAACCCAGAATTTGTGTACAAGAGCACAGGAGATTTAGGAGGATCTATCTGCTCTCCTTAACTAAGCTCAGTTAGAATGAAGTGATGTGAAACTCATTATCTTTGGCTGTATTTAGGCGGCATCATCTTCACCTGCAGAAACACTTGGAGTCTCTAAGTTACAGAAAAAAAGCAGCAAGAAGTATATTTCATTATTAAACTGTAGCTCTCAAATAAATTTGTAAGGAAAAAAACATGATAATGAATAAGAAAAGGAAAGAAGGTAAAATTACTATAAAAAAACCTACTGCTTGGTACAGTAGCATTTCAGTGAGAGAGTGGGGTTTTTTTGATAGCTCTTGTGATTTTTAAGATTAGTCTCACAATACTTGGTATTTTCCTTATGGTGCCAGTTGCTAGGGTCAGTGTAACACCTTTTTCATAAGGCCTTTTTTAAAGAAGTAGATATGGAGGGTGCATGAATCAAGGTTACAGGAGGTTTAGAAATTGTCTGTTTATGTATCTACAGCCTGAAAAAGATCACTCTGTGGAACAGAATTTTGTTTCCTCAGGGAATCCAAGTCTTCAGTTACAAGTCAAAACTGAGATACAGCATTTCTTTTTTATTGTTTCAAAATGAAAACTTTGCTATCTGTGTTTGGGGAGCCACTTAGAAAGCACCAGCTAGGAGAATAACGGAAAACTCTTCTACTCTGACTTCTCTTGACCAAACTAAGGTTCAAAGACAGCTTATCTTCCTAGACCTCCTGTGCATATTTCATTCACAGGAAGTACAATCACATGTCAAAGTAATTTTACCATTGAAAAATATATGTATAGAAATTTTATTTCAGTTTATACTTCCTTGTTCCTTCCATGAAATACTTAGCAAGTACTTCTAGGACATAGTCATTCTAGGGTAATTCCCAACTGAGGTCAGTGCAATGACACCGTAAGTGTTACTATTTTTCTGATTAATGGCATTTCTTCCTCTAACACCAAAAATCACACGTATTTGTTTATCATGGATTGTCTAACATTATGATTCTGCCTTGTAATCAAAGTAACTGTGAGCTGGTATGCCCTTTTTTTATTAAAAAAAAAAGGCAGATTGCTGTAGTCATAAGTAGACATACTGAATTACAGTATGTCTTGTTACAGTGGGACGAGCAATGGATTGGGACGAGCAGTGGATATCATCTACCTGGACTTGTGCAAGGCATTTGACACTGTCCCACACGACATCTTTCTCTTTAAACTGGACAGACATGGGTTTGATGGACAGACCACTCAGTGGATAAGGACTCGGCTGGATGGCCACACTTAGAGACTGGTGGTCAATGGCTCAATGTCCAAGTGGAAACTGGTCATGAGTGGCGTCCCTCAGGGGTCCATGTTGGCCCTGGCCCTGTTTAACATCTTTGTCGGCGACATCGACAATGGAATAGAATGCACCCTCAGCAAGTTGGCTGATGACACCAAGTTGTGTGGTGCCGTCGACACGCTAGAAGGGAGGGATGCCATCCAGAGGGACCTTGACAGGCTGGAGAGGTGGGCCCATGCCAACCTCATGAAGTTCAACCAGGCCAAGTGCAAGGTCCTGCACCTGGGTTGTGGTGATCTCAGGCACAAATATAGGCTGGGCAGAGAATGGATCGAGAACAGCCCTGAGGAGAAGGACTTGGGAGTGATGGTAGACGAGAAGCTCAACATGAGCCAACAATGTGCCCTTGCAGCCCAGAAGGCCAACTGCATCCTGGGCTGCATCAAGAGGAGTGTGGCCAGCAGGTCAAGGGAGGTGATTCTTCCCCTCTAGTCTGCCCTGGTGAGACCCCACCTGGAGTACTGTGTCCAGTTCTGGAGCCCCCAGCATAAGAAGGACATGGTCCAGTTGGAGAGGGTCCAGAGGAGGGCCACAAAGATGATAAAAGGGCTGGAGCACCTCTCTTATGAGGACAGGCTGAGAGAGTTGGGGCTGTTCAGTCTGGAGAAGTGGAGGCTCCGGAGAGACCTTATAGCAGTCTTCCAGTACCTCAAGGGGGCCTACAAGAAAGATGGGGAGAGGCTGTTCAGTAGGCCTGTTGCAATAGGATGAGGGCTAATGGTTTTAAAATAGAGGGAGGTAGATTTAGATTAGATATTAGGAAAAAACTGTTTACACTGAGGGTTGTAGAACACTGGAACAGGTTGCCCAGAGACGTGGTGGAAGCCCCATCCCTGGAAACGTTCAAGACCAAGTTGGATGGGGGTCTGAGCAACCTGATCTAGTCGGGCATGTCTGTGCTCCTTGTAGGGAGGTTGGGCCAGATGACCTTTGATTCTATGATTCTATATCAAAGACAGCAGAAAAAGGTGAACAGTTCTTCCAAACACTTCCACTTCAGTGCAGTGTTTGTAAAGTGGTGGTCTCTATCTTTGTGCTGTCTGCTGTTTTTCAGCAAGATGTAACTTTTTTTTTGCCACAGTTTATGTTTTACAGTGCCTTTTTTTTACACAGTTTACATAGTTGTCTCATAGACAACATAGACACACAGTTTAAAAGATTAAATTAATTCATTTCCTACTTTATGTACTGCTTATCTGTGTCTTTCTTCAAAACATTCATGCAACAGTAAGCGATATGCTTGTATGATTTTAATAAATGAACACTGCAGTGTATGTACTTTACATGTGTTTCAGTTCAGAGCTGTATTTCCTTTTCACACGAGCAGGTACTTAATAAATGAAAAGAATATTCTATTCTCTTATTTAACCAGATGTTGCTATAACTCTCTATGGCTTCATGAATAAGCATTCAAGATTTCACTAAAAAGGTTCTAATTATTCCATCTACACTTGCACTTATATAACCTTCATTTGTAATTAAAATCTATTTCTGTCCTAATTGTGGACTTGATTTTCTTAACTGGTGATATCAATGCAAATGCCATTTTGTGCACTCATAGCCACATGTTGTTAGAACTATACATGCATACATGACTAAGCACTCATAACCACAAATCAGCAGAAGCTTGGTATGGTATTTTTTCTTCTTATAACTTCAAGATGACCTGAATGAAATTTCTCTGTGAATCCATTTTCTATATTCTGTCTGATAGTGTATTTACAATTGCTGGCTTCCAAGGTTCATTGGACAGCATATTAGGGTAGCTTTGATGTAAATTCAGCAAAACATAATTAATGGTGGGGAAAAAAGTATACCTCGTATATTGAGCCATATTTTCTGTGTCCCTTCAAAATTAGTATCTAATTTTGAAGACCACTGTTCAGAATGTAAATCAGCCAGTAAGCAGTCTCATCCAAAATTTTAATCATTTCATTTTATCCATCACTTGACAAGATTACATTTAGGATGAGTAACATCTGAACACAGAATGTGCCACTTAGCCAGTACATTTACATTTCCTTGCTAAGTGTGTTGAATAAAAGGGGCTTAACGTCATTAAGTACTTTGATGGACTGGGTCAAGTGTCTGATGAGAACACTAGTAATTCTACATGTTGTAGATCTGGGACAAAAGTTATTTTGACAGAACATAGACTTTTCAAAACTTTCTGCTGTTGTGCACAGCTGCACAGCAATAGTGGATTTTTCAGCCTGTCCTTTGGTCCATGGTAAAGTTTGACACATATTTGCTCTTTTTACATTCACAGTTATTATTTGTATAGAGGCAGCTGGTATAAGAAAATTATTTTTCAAAATTGTCCTGATTATTTTAAAATGACTACTGTTGTTTGCTTAGACTGTATGTCAGTATAGGCATTATTTAGAATGATGAAAGAAAAAGAAAGCAGTAGATTTTCTGAAACAGCCTTTCTAGGACAACATATGGGCACAGTGGAAGAGAAAACTCATCTGTTTTTCCCTTATCAGCTACATAAGAGACATTTATTGAGCTTCCTTCAAAGTAAGTATTTCCCCATCATCCTCTGCAGAAGATCTGCAGTTGTGCCACCCTGCTTTTGGTCACTCTGAAACTTAGTAGGCAAAGGCACTAATGTAGAAGAACAGGACTGGCCTTCAGCCTGCCAAATGCAAGCCCCACAGCAAGCCTGCCATTTCAAATTGTGCTATGACTCTTCTGCCAGGTGGTCTTTTTATATTGGTACAATTTCAGGTGTTATTAGAGGGTAAATGGGGTTTTCTAAATTGTAGGAGAGGGTAGATATCACAGTGGGAACTGTGTTATGTGAAATAAATAAGACCTTTACCTCTCTAAAGAGAGAAAATTTCTGCTCCATCTTGATACCTTGCATATGAGTGAATCTGTCTGTGCTACCAAGAGCAGTCTGCAGGACATTGGACTTGTTTCCCTTGTGATTTCCATGTTTCTTGTGATGAGGAGAATCCAGGTATGTTCATTGATGCATCTGATGGACCACAGCAGCAGAGAAAGCCCATTCTATTGAGTCAGTTTTCATCTCAGCCACGTTACTAATGCTCACCACTGTTGAGTAAACCTCACAACTAACTGCCTGGCAGACCACCACCACTGCTAGCATCAGCTATTGACTTTCCCACAGCAAAGTGATGAGCTATGGACATGTACTTATCCGGGTTGCCCAGCTTTGGAAAGCAGTAAGAAACTGTGTCTGGAGGGTTGATACTTCTCTCATTTGCTCCTCTTGGCACTGAAGGACCAGGATGAGCTTTACATATGTAAGTTTTTCAGCTAGTGCTTGTAGATTCAGATCTTAAAGAGTATGATCTTCTCCCTACTCTGCCTCCACAGAACTAATTATATTAGATATATGAATGTATATCATTCCGAAATAAGTATGTGGCTGTGCTGTGCACCTGGGGACCAGGCTTACAAAGTCATACCATGGCACATGGCTGCCTTGTCATGTCAACAGCCACTGAGTCTGAGTGAGCAGCAGGTTGCCAAGTCGTGCGTGGGAGTCCAGATCAGGTCTCTTTGCCTTACAGTCATACATCCAGACAAAGCTTATAGGTTACCCTTTTAAAGAAAATGTTGACTGATATAATCAATGACTAATGCAACTGGCTTTGGATTCTGAACTGAGATGAGTTGGATGGCAGCTATAAGACAGTAAGTCATCCATGTTTCTTGTGTCAGGGCTTAAGTTGAGAAAAACACCTTCCCACAAGGTTTTCTTGACTGATATTGATCACTGGAGGGATCATGAGGTCATTGACAAATAGCCTAATAATTTTCCACTTGTTGCAGAACAACGCCCCTTTGCTCCGGCTGCAGGAAAACTTGTGACTTGTCAGTGCAAAATAGCTCCTGGCTGATACAGGTGTCAGCATACAGCTATTGCAAGGAGTGACTGAATGTGCCAGTATTACGACTCTTGTGCTGGAAGGCACATAGAGGAGCAACCCTGAAACTCATGGAAACTGTAGTGTGAGCATCTTTTCCAAGCTATGTTGCTGAAACATTTTCTTCTGTTGCAATCCTGTGTGTTTGTCTGTGCTTTTTGCTCTCTGTTTACATGAGAGCATGACCCATGACTCAGCTCTGGAAGATCTATTTTTAGAGAAAAACTGAAAAAGATCTAGCAGCAAGCTCTTCACAGATGAAAAAGTTTTCATTTCAAGTAGCCCAGTTCTGCACAGCCAAGGAAAAAGAAAACATCTAAAAGATGTATGACATGAGCCATTCTCTTATCCATACTTACGGAGGCTTCTGGAGAAAATGAGAAGTAAACAGCGGGTGTCTAATTCATAAATTAAAAAAATACATTTAAAAAGTTTGCCCCCCCAACTACTCCAGAATATTACTACAAATACAGATATTAAGAAACCTCTTCAAAAACACAAATGCAATAATAGCTTTGAACTGAACACCATAATAATGATGCAAATGCACAAAACTTCCTTTAGTCACTTTAGAGCTCTCACAGTGTGTCTTTGCTTCCTAACAATTATTTTTGGTTTTCAGACTGAAGACATTTGTGAAAAAACTTCAGTATTGAACAAAAATATTATTGAGAGTTTACAGCACTACAATTGGAACAAGTACTTTTGAGAAGACAAAAAAAAAAAAAAAGAAAAAACCAAACAAGACTAAAACTAGGATCTTTGTCCTAAAGCTATGCTGTTTGCATAACAAGATATAAAGGAAACTGCCCAGGAAACAGAAGTACAATTTGAAATTTTTGGAAATACATGGAATTTTTCAGCTTCTCCTTCAAAAGTGTGCTCTGCTTCTCCAGTAATCAAAACATTTCAGAGGGGGAAAATAAACAGAGTTAAGAATAGAGTGAAAAATCTCAGTGGGAAAAAAGGGATCATTTTATCACTCTTTCTTCCACAGTGCTCTGTAGTCCTTTCATCAAGTTCTTTGTAACAGTAGCCAACATTCTGACTTTATTTTTAGAGTGGACTTACAAAAGCTACACAGTCTAAGGCAAAAATAAATATGCAGCAAATGAGATTCAGTCTCCCATTCCCTCCCCATTGCTGTAAGTGGGTATGTATGCACTTGGTTCACTTTTTCCTCTGCTGTGAATTCTTCCTCACAGCCACATTTCTGGTGGCAGCAACCAATGCAGTGCTGAGGGTAGGATGTGAATTAGATAGCCTCTTGATGTGTCTCATAGTCCTCCTTTTCTGGATTTGTATGATTTTTATGGTTCTGCAGCACTTTGCCTCCTAGTCCTAGGGTGGTGGCAAGGATTAAGTAAGCTTATTCCTTGTCCTGTTCCAAGCAGGCAGTAAGGTGATGAAGAGAGTTGCCTTGTCCTAGCCTACATTGCAGATGAATCAGAGCATCACCCCAGACTGCTTGTGCTAAGTTGCCTGCAGCAGTTTGAATGAGTCTCGCTTCCGGCAAAACCAAAGGTTTGTTTGGCTAAATCACAGGATCCAGATGATGGCCTGTGGGACAGAGTCTTCTTGGCAAATTGTTTCATCCAAGTGGGTCAGCAATTCAAACTGCTGCAATGTGTCCAGAAAAAAAAGAAAACCTCAGCTGCCTTTGGAAACTGGGGCCAGGAGCTGCCTGCTATCCATCAGCTCCTACCACTTTTCTTATCTCAAAGATATGCTTTAAACTTCAAGCTACTTCTTATCAACCAGCATTGCCTGTTTTTATTTAATTTCTTGCATTTTCTCTTTCTCAGTGTAAATGTTATGCGTTAAGCCTTAATTACTATGTTTTCTGAGGACAGGTTTAGACTAGTTCGGCCATCAAAACCACATCCATTTACTTTGCATGGCTTCCTCTACTATGAACATTCACAGTTGTATATTCTTCATCCAGCTCTGTCACATCCTCTTCTCTTGAATTTAAGTCTTATTAGAGGGTGCTAACAACCAAATGGTATAATTAAGCTGCAGATTACTAGAGAAGAAATCAAACATCCATTTTCACCATTTTGTCTGCCACACTGAGCCAGGAAAAACAAAGCTTAGGATAACAAACCAATGAACTGATTCTCGCAAGGCAGCTACTTTACCTTATTTCAAGCTTAGACACATTGACTCATGTTAGACATATCTCTGGGAGAGGCTTTTTTGTCCAGATAGCACACAAAGACCAGTATGGTTCAGTTACCCCAAGAGGGAAGGATCATTGCAGAATCTCTTTTGTCACATCCAGTCTGTGGCTAAGGGTTGATGCTATCTTCCCTTGAAAAGGGGAATCAGCTTCACCAGGTGTTGCCCATGATATCTGAGACACTGCAATTGGATAAGGCTCGTTGGGTGGCTCTTCTCTTGGCTAACTCCTCCTGTGTTCCTGTATAGATTTTGTTGGGATGAGGTGTTCACACCAGCACACTGGCTGTCCAGTACAGGTGACTTCTGTTTTCATTCTCTAGTATTAAAGGAGGTGTTAGGAGGCTCAGAAGAACTTAGCAATTTTGTTCAGACAGACCAGAAACTTCAGATCATTCTAAAATGTATACATTAATCTTCCCATCACAACCAGCTTCTCATTTGTTAATGTCTTCCACAGCTACTCTTCCAGGCCTACAGTGTGCCTTTAAATAACCTGGTGAAGAGATTAGCAGCTAACTTCTAATCAGGCAGTAAAGGCAGATGTGTGCTTGTCTGGTTCTGAGCCCATAACCCATCATAGGTAGTTACTGGTGAAGGTTAGGTCTTTACTGTCTCTTACCTAAATAATGCATGGCCGTGTTTTGTTTCTTTGTTTGTTTCCAATCTATTTGCATGGCTGTAGCATGCTTTAGAGTAAGACCACACACATACAATGTGATGGTATACGTGTTTTTCTTTTACCTAGCTTATATATTTGAAGTAAAAGGTGTCATAGTACTCCCACCACGCCAGAGCACCTTAGGAGCATTATGATGACACTGAGTCAAATCCCTTCACGTTGCTATCCGGCAGGATCAAATTTTGCAACAGATCAGCAGAAAAACACCAGCTGTGCCTCTTCAGCTGCACTGCTCAGTGTGTTGGGGAGGCAGAACCAAGGTTTTATCCTGACCTTACACAACTGCTTTTGTGGGGAAGACAAGTGATAAGCATACAGTGCGCCTTTATTTTCAGATCCCTTTACCCAGCCTGTTGTAATTCAGGGCTCTAAATGTGATTCTTGTTTCTGTTGGCAAATAGTTCAGTTGTATCTAATTACTTAATTATACATATCATCTGACTAGTGTTTAGGTGCATATGATTGGTGGGGCAATAACTCTGCTAATGGCTGGCCTGCAGTAAAATATTAATTTGACTGGGAAGACCTGAAGTGAGAGGGCTGTGATACGACCTGACAGAGCCATGAAATGGTAAAATGGCAGTTTTACTGATGGGAACTGAACTAGCAGTGTTACAGTATTTCCTTTTCATTATAAGCTATAAACCAGATTTTAAAAGGATGACCATAACTCGGTTCATTCAACCTGCTCAGGCTTGAATGTCCAACATTTTCAGTGTTGCATATTAAATATGCACATAACCTCAAAGTAAAGGACGTATTTCCAGCAGCAATAGACTTGAATTTCTTCAGTATGAGTAAGTTTATGTTTTTTTAGCTCAGTTTCAGTGTTCCTATTGTCAACAGTATATTCACTAGCTTTGCTGTGGACTACATCAATTTGGGTCTAAAATAAACAGTGTTACTCATATGGTTTGAGGCAAGCTGACCTAGTGACTACTGCAGTGAGGAAAGAAACTAATTTTCTTCTGTGTGGTAATTCACTGACAACATTCCACGCTGGCAGATGAAGATCAATGCTAAGACTCGCCAGTCAAAAAAATCATCATTCTTTCTCAGAAATTGACTTTCCACAAAAAGTTAAGCTGAAAGATTTTACTGTTGGCAAGATATTTTCTGCTGAAATGTTTCTGGTTTAAAACTCAAATACAAAAATCTGAAGAAACAAAGCCAGTTTTCAACACACAAAACCTAAGCAGTTTTTTCATTTTCAGTGGTTTCATTGGAATAAAAAACTCCAGGAAATGCTGACTAAATTAAAACCTTTGCACAAGCTATTCTCTAAACAACCCCTGGCTCCCATCATTTGAGGATGCTTTGACTAGCTTTGCTTCTGAGGAGATTTTTGAGCAAAGAGAAGGGTAAAAGGCAAAAAAAAAATATTCCTTCAAGATATATAGTTTTTATGTACTGTAATTTGTAAATCTTTTTTTTTTTTTAAATTCATTTTATGTAAAACTTCAGCTCCTATTTTCTCCAGCTGCAGAGAAAAAGCAAAATAAGCCTCTGGCATCAGGAACTCAGCACAAAGGTACTCCTAGGACACACGCTTGCTACTAAGCTAGTGTTTACTAGGATACTAAAGCCTGTCTGTTGGAGATAGATGTCTTCTCCACAAAATGTAAAAATCTGAAAATTGTGTAAAAGTTGGGTTTTGGAGTAAGAATACTAATAAAGGTAAAGAAGCTTTAATAGCTACAGTTTTCAGGAATTTTGCTGAGGTGCATCCTCTTTTAGAGATCACTCTGGGAAAATCTACCATGCATACAGTTCATCAGTCTGCCAAGAGGTAATTACCTCCCCTTACCTATCTTAAGAGTGTCTCTAAATATTAATTTTATATCTAGATTGATAGGGTTATTTCACCCAGTAACATGAATCCCAATCAAAGATGTACAGAGCTCTCTGCTTCCCAGACTGCTACAGGGTGGGGAGAAATCTAGATTTTGTCCAGATGGTTCCTCCATCAGGCAGAAAAAGCAATGCTGTGTGCCCTGTGCTGAGGGAGGAGGTGCACCAGCTGAGACATGGTGAAGCAACAGAGGATGGTTCAGTTACTGTGTTACACACCAATGAAGGCACTGTTGAGCCTGGAATACGGTCCAGACAGATGATAACTGAGTACTTGGTACTTGGGAAAGGCGTGTTTGCCAAGCTGAAGAATAGCGTAGCAATTGCCCCCAAAAAACTCTCTAAGGATGCTCTAGTGGACATCTTGCTTTAATATTTGGTGCCTGGACAGTTCCTTCAGTTCCTTGGAGAGGCAAGAAAGTGGCAAATGAGCTGCCTTTTTTTTTTTTCCTCCGGTTGGAAACAATTGCAGGATGAAAACTACTCAGGCTGAATGAAGCCTCAGTATCAGGACAGTACTTAGCTAATAAACTAACTTATATAGTAACTATTGCTCAAACTACACAAGCAGAGGTGCTTATTGTACATAGCCTGGATGATCATCTAACACTCACTATGCTTGGCTTGTTCATAGCCACTATAGAACATTCCTCTTCAAAAACGAGAGATTCACCACAGCAACAGAGAGGTCTCACCAGGATTTGCCATGACCATAGGGTCTCCTGACTACTTCTGTTCTTTACGGTTGACATTCCCCCTATTTGATTGCCAATACAAGCAAGGGAGAAAATATGATGAAGCCCAGGATTCAGGCTGGCCAAGAGAAAGACAAGAAGGAATAATGCAAGAGCTGTATAGAAGGCATGGTGCTTTTCTGGTTAAAGAAGATGATTGCTTTTCTTCATAAAGGTTATTACAACAGCAACCCCACTGGCCTTCCTCCACAAGTACAGTCTGTGGGCTGTCAGAGAGTGGTGCTGGAGCTTGTGAACTGAAGTTTGTCTCAAGACCAGCTGTTTGAAAACAGGACATTGTGTGAGAGTGCTGCAGATACACGAATGGGGGAAGAAAATGGGTAGGGTGAAGTCAGAGGAATGAACAACTTTGTGCTAGATCTTGGCCCTGAGCTGCACCATTATGGCTGAAGCTGCTTCTTCCTTACGACTCACCAAAGGCACTTTATAACACAGGTCTGTTGATATTTAGGTATCTTTCTGCATGAGTAGTAGTGAGGTAGCACTTTGGAAGATACACACTGTTTTGCTTAAAATTAGAAAGTGATGATTAGAGGCTTGAGATTAGGTGACTGATCCTTTTGTGAATTTGTCTCAAGGCGTTTACCCCAGGGCCAGGGGGTTGAGTGGGAAGGGAAGTATATACAAATTAACTGTTAGATATTCAGCGCAGTGAGCTGGGAGCCTACATCCCATTTTTTAAAATGTCTAGACATTTGGGAACCTACATCTAGACTGAATACCTCTAAAGATTTTACCCTAGGTCTGCCAGTAGTATGGCTTGTTAATTTGATGTGAACCTACTTAGCGAGACTAAATACAGATTCCTTGACTGGCTATCTTTTTCTTTTTTTTTTTTTTTTTTAAAGAACTGTGTAGTACAGTCAATTTAGTATAAAATCAACCTTCATTGTAAATCACAAATTTTTTTTCAGTATTATGAATCATATTTAATTTCAGGACATATATTAAGTCAAGGTAGTCACTGTCAGATGTTTTGATAAGACTTTGCATGCTGAATGACTGGAAACAATTAAAGTCAATTGCTTCATTTTAATGGCTATCCTGTGTTAAACCTCACATAAATCTGAACTGCTACTGATTGTGGATTACTCTTTCATTCTGTTTGGTTAGGCATGAACTTAGTAAAAGTGAAATATATTTTTAAGGCAATTCTAAATTCTGATTATGACTGGTTTAGCTGACACTAATGAACAACATTCAGACAGCATAGTTCTGCACGGCATGATATCAGCATGAGAACATTGGGCAAGACCCTATTAGAAGGCAAACATGTCTTTAAAAGACACAATATTAAATCTCTTATGTACATATAAATACACATACTTTACACCATCAGCTACTACTGTAGGTGCCATGGTAATTAGTCCATTTATACCTTGTTTGTGCAGCTTCAAGCCATAGCGAGTCTTGCGAGACAATGTAGTGGGACATTTTTCTAGGCTTCCCTGGAAATGACAGAAAACTTCCAGTAAAGGTCATGGCTGTGCCTCAGATGTGTTCTTGACTGGATGGCTCTGCCTGATATGCAGATGTTCTCCTCAGGTTACTGTGTATTAAAAGCCAATAAAATTCAGATTTCCCCAGTCTGGAGAGAGACTCGACTGGACTCAGATCCACTAGATGAGTCAAAGACAGCAGAATCTAAAATGCTATTTCTTAACTGAATTTACTGTTTATGGAAAAAACATTCACCTTAAGATCTAGAGGCTATGTAAGCAATGCAAACTCCGTTGTATGCGATGGACAGATTTCTGTCTTTCGTCTGTCTCCACTATTCTCACTGGAATATCTAGACAATGGACGTAAACATGAGAGTAGTTCTAAAATGTTCACCCATTCTGTGAATGAGTTGGTCACTGGTGTAAAAGACTTTCTCCTGACTTCTTCCATGATTCCATTACAATCTGCTTAAGAAAAATTGGCTGGGCTGCTGCCAAGACTTTGTTTGAAATGACACTTTCTGTGTACTAGAATGAGTCTCACTCTGGTCTCGCAGATGAAGGCATTCCTCTGTCAGGATTCTCATAAATGTGTCTGGTTCTTTAGCCTTTTATTCTGCATCTGTGTAGCTCAAGGTGCAATGGGTTGTAGTAACCAAGCAGAGTTGAGCATGAGTCATGGTAGCAAGGCTCTGGTCCAAGAGGAAATGACAGAGCTTTTTCGGCTGAAAGATAGAAAGAGGCATTTCTTACCACTGTTGCTGTTGGTGTGTTCATGTGCAGTAGCTAGACTAACATACACATGCTCCCTGTTGGCACATAAACTAGATAGGGGGCAAGTTTGGTTTTCTGGGTAGCCCCCTGACATTTCTTCTTTTCATGCCAGCACCAGTGCTGGCCTGTTTGAGTCAAGCTTAAGGCAGCTGCTCGATACGTTCAAGCAGCCAGTCTAGCACTGTGGTGATGATTCTGACTGGGTCTGTTGTGAAGAATTTGTTGTTATTACTGATGCTGTTCCAGTCTAATTCTGAATTCCTGGTAGAGTACACTATGTTATGAAGTGAACAGTTGATGATGCTCTAATGTGAAGCAAGTCCTTCAGTCTGAGTAAACATGTTTTACAAATAATTTATGTTTTTTTCAGCACAAGAGAGATCTGACTCTTCTTCACTGCAAATGTGGAGTTTGCAGTGAAGCTCCCCAACAGAGACTGTTGGATATGGAGAGTTCTGGCAACTGAACTTAACTGTTGGAAAGAAAAATGATGTGCTGTAAATTTAAAGCAGTTAAAAGAGTGCTTGTTGTGATTTTATAGATTTAAAGAATCTGATTCTGTGTACTTGAAATCACAATCTGTTATAATATGTCATAGCTTGATGGTCTTTTGTCTTGTAATTGCTACCTGCTCCAAATATTTTAGTGCAAACATTCTGAATAGTTTAGAAACACTGCCCACTTTAGGCAGAAATAAGCATTATTCTCATCCTTGGGGAAAAAAAAAGACAGTATTAGTAAGATCCACTACCATAAACTTTGGTTGCTGTTGCATTTCAGAGCTGTTTCTAGCAAAGTCAAGGCAGCAAAGAACCCTATCAGGAAAAGAGATAGTTAAAACTACAGCTGCCCTCTTATTTGATGTACTTGTTCCCGTGCACTTCCCTCATGGTATGATTCCTGGATGGCATATCACAGGAACAAAACTAAGGAAGAAGATTTGGGTGACATTGCCTTTATCACTCTTGTATCACAGACAGACATAGAGAGAAAAGATGCTTGAGAGCTGTAACAAATGGGAAGAAAGTGCTGAGTAAACTGCTTTTCTTTTGGCAACATAAAACAGAGGAGTCAATGCATATAACTTTCAGAATAAATTCTGGACCATCTCACTTCTTTTCATTTGTTGACACTTCTTAGTGCCAGGACATTGTGGTGGAGGATGATAATTTTTCTCTGCAGGAAAGAGCTCTCAGCTTTCACAGAGCACACAGACCACAAAGATAAGCAAATATAAGTACTGGCCGTTTGATAGTTGTGGAATTATTTGACAGCAAGTTACTAACAGAGCTTTGACAACACTGGAAGTCAACCTCCAGAGCTATCTGCCAGCACCTCTCCATCATGCTGCAGCTAAAGTACAGCACTTAATCTACTGTACAAACTGTATGACTGTTGTCCTTGAGGAAATGCAGTCATCCTTGCCCTGCTGGCCCTCTTTGTGGATCACCAATGGCCTCAAATCAATGGCAAGAAAATAATCCAGGAATGAAAAATGCTTAACATCCCATTCGGAGACCCAGTAGGCAGCTACTGTCAGGGTACATTAGGGATGGTCCAGTCCCAACTCCACGTAAGGGCAAATGTTGCAGTGATTTTGATAGAACACTAAGAAAGTAAATCTAACTAAACAAATGGCTCTTTTCTGATTGAGGAACAACAGAGGGAAGGAAGAGGATATCCACTGGATAAGAACTATGGATTGCTTGTGGACTACTGTTATTGTGTTAGCTGGAAGGAAAAAGGATGGAAAAGAGATCAGAAAAGAGAAAATGCAGGCGGAAGGAGAGACTCAGTACATGCAAGAATGGAATGATCCAAACCCTAGGCTGGTCAGGGACTTTGTTGAAGAAACATAGAGGAAGACTGAAAAAACAATGCTGGACAGAATAGGTAGCTTTTGAAAAATAATGGCACAGAAAGCAGAGGAACCCCAACAAACCCTAAAAAGGAAACGGAAAGTATACCACAGGGACCAGTTAGTGGTAGTGGTTTTCTACTAATAGCTGTAACAGTTTCCATTCAATCACATTAAATTTCCATTATGCAAACTTTGCCAGATCTGAGTCTTTCCTCCCAAGCATTATGTAGAGAAAAATGTTTTCAGAACCTTGCTTTATACCATACATTCCTTAAACTGAGAGCTTTTTCTGTCCTTACATAGAAAGTCCAGTTGCTTTTCTTTTCAAGTTGAGCAGCGACAATGAAGCTGTCAGATTGTATGTTTCACCTTTGTTTTCCAAAGACTGACAGGAGTAGAAGCTCTTTAGAGCAGAGAAGTCACTGCTTTTTGACAGATGCTACTCCTTTATATGATCTTTTGTGAGGTATCTCTGGCTTTATATTGCTCTTGGAAACAGCATCAGTAGCAGCATTGATCTGCAGCCATGCAGAACCTGTGCATGTGTGCATGCCCAAGTACAACACCACTGACCTAAACAATCCTTTAAAATGGGTTGGTGGAAACAAGCAAGGTGAGAGCCTTGGGTATAAAGTCTGGATCCAGAAGGAGAATGCATTTAGGATCAAGTATTCCTAGTTTCTACCCAGAGGAGTCAGGGTCCTTCAGGCACAACACTCAAAAAGCACAGACATGCACCTGTAGTTCTTCAAGGGTAATTAATTTTTCAGAGCAATTTCATTTTGGTCTGCTTTCTGAGCCTTGTAATGTGTATTACATTGCCTGCTAGCTGGTGACTATATATTAGTAACCTTCGGTTACTACCAATCAAGGTAAGAGTGAAATGGTACAGAAATGAGAAAGGGTATGGTAAATTACTCATAGTAATTTTGTGAGTTAAGGAGTACATTTTCAGTAGTACATGCAAAGGGATGACTACTCATTTTTTATCACATTCAGACAGAGATATTCCCCATTCATAGCATCATAACATCATAGAATAGTTAGGGTTGGAAGGGACCTTTAAAGGCCTTCTGGTCCAACCTCCCTGCAAGGAGCAGGGACATCTTCAACCAGATCAGGTTGCTCAGAGCCCTGTCGAACCTGACCCTGAACATTTCCAGGGATGAGGCATCTACCACCTCTCTGGGTAACCTGCTCCAGTGTTCCATCATCACAATTGTAATTTTTTTTTCCTGATGTCTAACCTGAATCTACTTCCCTCTATTTTAAAACCTTTACCTGTCGTCCTACTGCAACAAGCCCTACTGAAGAGTTTCTCCCCATCTTTCTTGTAGGCCCCCTTGAGGTACTGGAAGGCTACTGTAAGGTCTCCCCGGAGCCTTCTCTTCTCCAGGGTGAACAGCCCCAACTGTCTCAGCCTGTCCTCATAGGAAAGGTACTCCAGACCTCTGATCATCTTCATGGCCCTCCTCTGGACCCTCTCCAACTTGTCCATGTCCTTCTTGTGTTGGGGGCTCCAGAACTGGATGCTGTACACCAGGTGGGGTCTCACAAGAGCAGAGCAGAGGGGAAGAATCACCTCCCTCGACCTGCTGGCCATGCTTCTCTTGATGCAGCCCAGGATGCGGTTGGCTTTCTGGGCTGCAAGCGCATGTTGTTGGCTCATGTTAAGCTTCTTGTCCACCAGCACTCCCAAGTCCTCCTCAGGGCTGCTCTTGATCCATTTTCTGCCCAGCCTATATTTGTGCCTGGTATTGCCTCAGCCCATGTGCAGGACCTTGCACTTGGCCTTGTTGAACTTCACGAGGTTTGCACAGGCCAACCTCTCCAAGGTCCTTCTGGATGGCATCCCTTCCCTCCAGCATGTCAACTGCACCACACAGCTTGGTGTCGTTGCTGAACTCGCTGATGGTGCATGCTATCCCACTGTCCATGTCACCAGCAAAGATGCTAAACAGTTCTGGTCCCAATACTGACCCCTGAGGAACACCACTTATCACTGGTCTCCAGTTAGACATTAAGCTGTTGATCACTACTTTCTGAATGCAGCCATCCAGCCAATTCCTTATCCACTGAGTGGTCCATCCATCAAATCCATGTCTTTCCAGTTTAGGGACAATGAAGTTGTGCGGGACAGTGTCAAACACTTTGCACAAGTCCAGGTAGATGATGTCAGTTGGTCATCCCTTGTCCACCAATGCTATAACCCTGTCATAGAAGGCCACCAAATTGGTCAGGCATGATTTGCCCTTAGTGAAGCTGTGTTGGCTGTCATCAATCATATCCTTATTTTCCATGTGCCTTAGCATGGTTTCCAGGAGAATCTGCTCCATGACCTTGCCAGGCACAGAGGTGAGACATTGCTAGCAAACTAATCTGAAAAAAAGTACTTGTAAGCTGTTTAAGAGTTGTGCAGCAAAAACCACTGTCCTCTTTTCAAGTTTCCACTAGTTCCCAAATACCTACAATAGGTTCACAAGTGCAACAGTTCATCTGAGCTAGCTTAACAGCATAATGGCCAAATTAATTCCTGGAGAAGCTCCAGCATTTTCTGAAGAGCTACGTCAAAAGCAAATTTATTTTATGTGTTGAAAAGCAGGAAAAAAAATCAAACACAACTTCCCTGTTTATGTGCATTTTTAATCTATGCTCACTTTCTTATTGTCTTCACCATTTCCCTTGTCAACGTACAGAAATCTATTTTGGCTGTTAAACTGCAGTCTCCAGTCTAAATGTATACTTGGATTTCATACTGCTTAATTTCTTTAGGTCTTCATATTGCTGCCCACATCCTCATTTTGTTAATCCTTACCCTATTGCTGTAAAATAGGTAGCCTCTTGCACTATTGAAATTTAAAATGGCTTCCAAATTGTTTTCAAATGCTTTTGAAGAAAGGAATAATGAAAGAAAGATCACTTGCTTGCTCTTTTCCAAAATCTTCTGTGGTAAGACTTAACCCAGAGCGAATTTATCAAGTGAATAATAACAGCCTGAAAATGGCAGTTAAATGGAGAAGCTGACAGGCCATGAACTGCACAGTCTGACTGAAACTGTCTGTAATTTTCTGTATTTTCCCAGTGTGTTGGGGGATTTGTTCTCTTTTCTCCCTAACCCAAAATGACAGGTCTGTTACACACATGTATGCTAAGTGCCTTAATGGATTTGGACAGCCTCTCCCTGATTTCTAAGATGCAGTCATTAGGTGCTTCTTGGAAGCAGGTGCTATTTACGGGTAAAGCTCTGTTTCTCTTTTCTCCCCTGCTAACCTTTTCATCTCTGCTA
Organism: Chlamydotis macqueenii; assembly: GCF_036417535.1. Classification (NCBI taxonomy): domain Eukaryota; kingdom Metazoa; phylum Chordata; class Aves; order Otidiformes; family Otididae; genus Chlamydotis; species Chlamydotis macqueenii. The sequence goes on along the minus strand of NC_141593.1, from coordinate 60,143,735 downwards.
ATGATTAACGATGATGGGGTTTGAACGACACCAGGGCAGCAGCCTCAGCCGCACTGCCAGGGAGATTTGTTTTAAACTTGCTTGTCTCTCCCCTAGGGTTTTGATAAGAAGGGAGAGATGTACTTTTATATAGGCAGTAAGACAATATTTACTTTCTGTTATCTTCCACTCTCCTCACTTACAAATTTTTCTGCAGGTTAATCTCTGTGCCACCTGATCTCCTTGTACTCTCACGACACTCCTGTGTTTCCCCCTGGCATGAAGAGGCCAGTGGCTGATGGAGGAGATCTGCAGAGTCTGAGAAAGTGCTGTTCCTGCCCATTGCTGTTAGCCATTTTCTTTGCAGCTCAGCTCATGATATTTCTAAACGACGAAGAGCAGAGACCACTGGGTAATCCCAACCTAGTGTGCAATTTATCCCTGTACACCTCTAGTAGTTCCTAACACCTCTGGTTAAGGACTAGGAGAGGATGCACAGCTGTGTGCTACCTTGCGCAGTGATGTGTGGCCTGGCAAAGCATGCACTGAGTGAGCACTGAGAAGCACCAGCTTTAGCATATCCCAAACCCATGCCTGCGCTGGCACCTTCTGAACAAAGAGTATGCAATGTGCTTGCCGGTGCAGGAGGTGTGGCTGCAGGTGTATATTGGACAGGTGTTGATATGAAGGTACCATATGTTACCTTACTGCCTAGCAAATGAGATGCCTTGCAGTAGTCCTCCTGCACCTGACGTGCGCAAGCAGATGGCCTGATTCTATTGCTCAGCATTGTTGCCAGCGTTTGTCCTTTCCTGGTGATCCAGACCTCAAAAAGGACATGGTGTGATCCACAGTATTGTTTAATTACTGCATGTCACTGAAGGCCTTCCACCGCTCTGTCCATTGCAGTGCTTTTGCGTCTGTTAGAAGTTGCTTTCCTCAGAAGCGGATAAATCAGAGTTTAATTTTGCCTCTCCTTTTAAGTTTACTAATATTCTTGTAGAAAAACCTTGTCCCCAGCATGAATAAATTGATTTACATCTATTAACGTTCTCTGATATTTAAAATAGACACATTGACTACTCAGTCTTGTCATTTAATATTTCTAAAGTAAAAATAGATAGAAGTGAAAATAGGTATGAGTGAAAATAAGTATGTTTACAATATCCATATGAAAACACTTTACTTGTAATACAGATATGAAGTAAACAAGTAAAGCAGTGATTAAGGCCATGTATATATCAAATGTATAATCAAGGTACCTGGAAAATGTGGGATATTATTAGCATAGAACTAATAGAATAAAACCTTCTTTGAACTACCTTCATTGGAAAGCTACTTGGTCAGTAAGTACTTGTTTTTAATTTTTCATCAAGGACAATGAAGTGGCTGAGAAACATCAGGTAATGCACATGCCAAGTCCTAGTGGTAACAGAGGGAAGCCTTGCAAAATCTGTGAGTTGCATGGTGAAGTTACTATGTCGTATGTTTTAACTTGGTGCACTTGTAAGAGTGCTTGGGAGAACTCACATTAATCATCAAGCTAACAGGATTCCAGTAAAGTTTCAAATGAGGAGTGATACTCTTTGGAGAGGTATTTTATAAAGAACAGTAAAGAAACTTAACCCTTGCAGCAAGACACAGAAAGTACACATTTAAAGCATTATATGACACCACAGAATAAAGACTATATGGTTTTGCCAGTATGCCCTCCCATGTAACAACCTGGTGCAGCCACTCTTACTGCTACTGTACTAGCATGAGTACTTTTAACAGGAGGCTAACATACCCAATCATTTCCTCTCATCCACCATTGCTCTGAGCATTTATACCAGGAAAATTGCTGTAATGGCAGCCAGGAAATAGAAAAGACTTGGAGAAATATATACTGTTTCCCAGTTTTGGCTCATAGCCATTTCACAGTAGCATTATTGATGAGAAAAGGCTTTAGAAGGAGAATATTAGAGAGAAAGCAGAATGAAGAGCTAGGGACACAGGACATTGGCAATCCCAAGAACAAATACAGGCTGGGCAGAGAATGGATCAAGAGCAACCCTGAGGAGAAGGACTTGGGGGTGCTGGTGGACGAAAAGCTCAACATGAGCCAGGAATATGCACTTGCAGCCCAGAAAGCCAACTGCATCCAGGGCTGCATCAAAAGAAGTGTGGCCAGCAGGTCGAGGGAGGTGATTCTCCACCTCTACTCTGCTCTTGTGAGACCCCACCTGGAGTACTGCATCCAGTTCTGGAGCCCCCAACACAAGAAGGATGTGGACCTGCTGGAGTGAGTGCAGAGGAAGGCCACGAAGATGACCAGAGGGCTGGAGCACCTCTCCTATAAGGATAAGCTGAGAGAGTTGGGGTGGTTCAGTCTGGAGAAGAGAAGGCTCCAGGGAGACCTTATAGTGGCCTTCTAGTACCTCAAGGGGGCCTACAAGAAAGATGGGGAGAAACTCTTCAGCAGGGCCTGTTGTGATAGGACAAGGGGTAATGGTTTTAAAATAGAAGGATGCAGATTCAGACTTGATATAAAGAAAAAACTGTTTACACTGAGGGTTGTAGAACACTGGAAGAGGTTGCCCAGAGAGGTAGTGGATACCCCATCCCTGGAAACGTTCAAGGGCAGGTTGGATGGGGCTCTGAGCAACCTGATCTGGTGGAAGATGTCCCTGCTTCTTGCAGGGAGGTTGGACTAGATTGCCTTTAAAGGTCCCTTCCATCCGATTCTATGATTCTATCACATTCCAATGGAAGTATTTTAACATCCTTTTTTCCCCTCAGTTGTAGACGTAAAACAATCTGGTTTTGTTGTTAAAGCACCCTTCAAGACATGCTGGACTTAAGAGGGAGAGCTCAGGGTGAGAAAAATATATTCAGATCTTGTGGGGGATGAAATAATTTTTTTTAAAGCCCCCAAGAAAGAATGTGAAAAATTATATCTTCTGAGTGCTTGTTGAGACAAGAAAACTAGAGGCATACTGCATTAAATGAGGGTGAATTCTGTCATCTATATCCAAAACTGTTGCTTAAGAAAAAGCACAGTGGCTTCTGCAGAAGTCTTTTTACATGCACTGCATCTTTCTGCAGGCTGCCTAATTTTTCTGTGGAGCAGCCAGTAAAAATTTCGAAACTTAACATTTCTCCCAACAAAGACATGATAAGAAAATCTCCTTGGCAAAGACATGATAAGAAAATTTGGCCTTTTGTTATTTTTATGGGCTTATCTTTTAGATTGCAAAAAAAGGGGGATTAGGGCTGAGTTCTCATTGCTTGCTGCTATATGTAGTGAAAAGTCCTGTTATTTATATAGGTATACATATCATAGGTCAGCGCCCAGTTATACCCAGTTATACACTATTGAACAGAACATCTCTGACATTCATCAGGACTTGAATGTGAGGGCCTAGAGACACCTTGAAGACAATGCTCACTGGGAAAAACGTGCTGAACTTTTTGTTTGGCTAGAATGAGACAGTTCTAGGCTAAAGGGGTAAAACTATGATTTCTCCACAGCTCAGATGATCCTTAGGCTTGCATTTGCAAGCAAAACAACTGAGAACTGCAGTAATAAAGGAGAACAGAGTGGGATCTACAACAGTGCTCCACAAGTAATGTAGAAGGTCAGGCAAGGGGATCAGACTGCAAGAATGTCAGACACTCACAAAGAGAAACAGGAGAGGAAAGAGCCACAAAAGTCAAGAGAAAAGAAGATTTCAAGAAGAAGAAGATGACTGAGTTTTCACAAATATTTCTGACAAATGAATGAAGATCAGATTGAGCTCAAGTAGTGAAACCTTGGAGGTGACGCATGTCTTGTTTCATTTTAGATATCCATGTCGTGTGTGTCTGCCTAGTCAACGGGGTCCAGAAGTAGATTCATCTGATCCTAAAGAACACACCTGTCTTTGGTCAGCCTGATTGCTTGATACACTCTACTGACTGAATGTACCAGGACTTCTTTGACTGGCATGGGTACCTAGACATCTAGCTCACAGGCAGATGCCTGCATCAATTACATTTTAAAACAGGGGCATGAACCCCACTCTGGTTATCTCTTGTGTATGTGCTATGTATGTAAGAAGGTCCTGTTATAAAATCCACTTCTTGAGGAATTTTGCAAACTCACTGTTATGTGCACTGGAAAGAGAGAACAGGTAATACATGCAAGATCCATGGGAACGAGCAAATGGGAATTTGCTTGCAATAGAAAACACTTAGTTCCCTACTGTCCATGAGTATAATAAAGTAGGAGGTATCCAGGGATCCAGACTGTCATCTGTATTGTGTGGAGCTATAAATAATAATTCTTCCCATCCTGCCATTTATTGAGTTCACGCTTTCTCTTGCATTTTCTCTGACGCATCATTTTTGCTGAGTGAAGACAGGAAGAACAGAGAATGATGGCTATATGCATATACACATGTTCATCTGTATATCGTATGTGTAGTTGTATACAAATTGGCAGCTTGATTTTCTAGGATGCGTAATAGCAACTGCTGTATGAGAACTTTCAAATGTCCAATTGATTTGAAAATCAAGCCACTCATTCCGGTTGCTAAGTATAATTTTAGGCCTTCTATTTTGAAATATTCACACTTCTTTTTATGTGCCACTGAAAAAGAACGGTGTGACTATGGTTTTATTGACACATAGCAGCATTACTGCTATCCTCAATGGCGCTAGATCAATGCAGAAATTAGCCAGACTCCTTCAAAATGTGCAGAAAAGGCAAGTAGATCTCATGGTTATGATTCAGATGCATGGTTTCAGGTATCAGAGAGGTCACTCTGTTTAGGATTTTACATTATGCCCATTGCAATGATATTAGATCATCCAAGTAGTATCTGCTCATTCATGTCTTAAGGAAGAATAGGACTTCATGCAGTTAACTGAATTGGAATCTGACCAAGACACCTCTTACATGGGTGAAATGGGAACTGAGTTCTCTCAGAACACTTAAGCTGAATGTTCTACATCCAAAACTCTTAGATACACTTTCTTTCATCATTTACTACTTCTGGCATTCATATAGGCCTGTGAAGTTGAAGTGTGTTAAGTTAGAATCATGGAATCATAGAATAGTTAGGGTTGGAAGGGACCTTCAAAGTTCATCTAGTCCAACCCCCCTGCAAGGAGCAGGGACATCCCTGACTAGGTCAGGTTGCTCAGAGCCTCATCCAGCCTGGCCTTGAACGTTTCCAGGGATGGGGCATCCACCACTTTTCTGGGCAACCTGTTCCAGTGTTCTATAACACTCATCGTAAAAAATTTTTTCCTAATTTCTAATCTAAATCTACGCCCCTCTATTTTAAAACCATTACCTCTCATCCTATCGCAACAGGCCCTACTAAACAGCCTTTCCCCATCTTTCTTGTAGGCCCCCTTGAGGTACTGGAAGACCGCTGTCAGGTCTCCTCGGAGCCTCTTCTTCTGCAGGCTGAACAGCCCCAAATCTCTCAGCCTGTACTCATAAGAGAGGTGCTCCAGCCCTTTTATCATCTTTGTGGCCCTCCTCTGGACCCTCTCCAACTGGTCCATGTCCTTCTTGTGCTGGGGGCTCCAGAACTGGACACAATACTCCAGGTGGGGTCTCACCAGGGCAGAGTAGAGGGGGAGAATCACCTCCCTCGACCTGCTGGCCACGCTCCTCTTGATGCAGCCCAGGATGCGGTTGGCCTTCTGGGACGCAAGGGCGCATTGCCTGCTCATGTTAAGCTTCTCATCCACCAGCACTCCCAAGTCCTTCTCCTCAGGGCTGCTCTCAATCCATTCCCTGCCCAGCCTGTATTTGTGCCTGGGATTGCCATGACCCAGGTGCAGGACCTTGCACTTGGCCTGGTTGAACTTCATGAGGTTGGCACGGGCCCACCTCTCCAGCCTGTCAAGGTCCCTCTGGATGGCATCCCTCCCTTCTAGCATGTCGACGGCACCACACAACTTGGTGTCATCGGCAAACTTGCTGAGGGTGCACTCTATCCCACTGTCCATGTCGCTGACAAAGATGTTAAACAGGGCCGGGCCCAGCACGGACTCCTGAGGGACGCCACTCGTGACCGGTCTCCACATGGACATTGAGCCGTTGACCACCACTCTCTGAGTGCGGCCATCCAGCCAACTCCTTATCCACTGAGTGGTCTGTCCATCAAACCCATGTCTCTCTAGTTTAGAGAGAAGGATGTCGTGCGGGACAGTGTCAAAAGCTTTGCACAAGTCCAGGTAGATGATGTCAGTTGCTCGTCCCTTGTCCACCGATGCCGTCACCCCGTCATAGAAGGCCATCAAATTGGTCAGGCATGATCTGCCCTTGGTGAAGCCATGTTGGCTGTCACCAACCACCTCCTGGCTCTCCATGTGCCTTAGCATGGTTTCCAGGAGAATCTGCTCCATGACCTTGCCAGGCACAGAGGTGAGGCTGACCGGCCTGTAGTTACCTGGGTCTTCCTTATTCCCCTTTTTAAAAATTGGGGTTATGTTCCCCCTCTTCCAGTCATCGGGGACCTCACCAGACCGCCACGACTTCTCAAATATGATGGCCAGTGGCTTAGCAACTTCATCTGCCAGTTCCCTCAGGACCCGCGGATGGATCTCATCAGGACCCATGGACTTGTGCATCTTCAGGTTCCTTAGATGATCCCGAACCTGCTCTTCGAGTACAATGGGCAGTTCTTCATTCTCGCAGTCCCTGCTTGAACCTTCTACAGCTTGGGCGGTGGGACAGGAACTCTTGTCGGTGAAGACTGAGGCAAAAAAGTCATTGAGAACCTCAGCCTTCTCCATGTCCTGGGTAACCAGGACACCAGTTCCCTTCTGGAGTGGGCCTACATTTACCCTGGACTTTCTTTTGTCCCCTACGTACCTATAAAAGCTCTTCCTGTTACATTTTATATCCCTGGCCAGATTCAGTTCTGCCAGGGCTTTGGCCTTCCTTACCTTATCCCTGGCCACTTGCACAGCCTCTTTGTAGTCCTCCCAGGCTACCTGTCCCCACTTCCACCCTCTATAGGCTTTCTTCTTCACCTTCAGTTGGTCCAGGAGCTCCTTGCTCATCCACGCCGGCCTCCTGGCCTTTTTGCCCGACTTGTTTTTCATCGGGATGCACCTCTGCTGAGCTTGGAGGAGGTGCTCCTTGAATATGGACCAACTTTCCTGGGCCCCTCTTCCCTCCAGGGCCGCCTCCCATGGCACTTGGCCCATCAGGTCCCTGAAGAGGCCAAAGTCTGTCTTCCTGAAGTCTAGGGCAGAGAGCTTGCCATCTATTTTCCTTGCTGCCCCATGGATCTTGAACTCCACTGTGTCATGGTCTCTGCAGCCAAGGCTGTCCTTTAGTTTCACATCCCTCACCAGTCCCTCCCTGTTGGTGAGCACAAGGTCAAGCATGGCACCCCTCCTTGTCGGCTCCTCTATCGCCTGCAGGAGGAAGTTATTGTCCACGCATTCCAGGAACCTCCTGGACTGCCTGTGCCCTGCCGTGTTGTCTCTCCAACAGATGTCAGGGTGGTTGAAGTCCCCCATGAGGACCAGGGCCTGTGACCGTGAGGCTGCTCCTATCCAGCTATAGAGCACTTCGTCTGCTCTATCCTCCTGGCCAGGCAGCCTGTAACAGACCCCTACCGTGACATCCCCTGTCCGTCCCCATCCTCTAATCTTGACCCATAAGGTCTCTGTCAGCTCCTCCTCCATCCCCAGGCGGAGCTCCACACACTCCAGCCGGTTGCTGATGTAGAGAGCGACACCCCCTCCTCGTCTCCCCTTCCTGTCTTTTCCAAAAAGCCTATACCCCTCCATGTAGACGCTCCAGTCGTATGTGTCATCCCACCGAGTTAATCTCAGTCAATTTATTTTTGTCTGGTTCTGCCCTGAGCAAATGGTGGCATTAGACATAACAATAACACACAGCGCTGTGCCTCCCACAGAGGGTAAAGACAATCTGTGTAACTCATTTGTGAGGAATAATAATGGGAATTTACCCAGGACCAGTAAAATCCAGGTCAGGACACTGTCAAGGTCCTGCACTGCTCCGAGACAATACAGCTGATACTTGTCTCCTGCACACAGTGTTGATAAGGTGGACCAGTAATTTGAAGTTGCATGATAATACTCTTATTTATCGTGTGGAAATTAAGTGCAGGAGTAGACCCACAGAAAAGCTTCCTGTCAGAACATCAGAATCCTACCTCTGGTTGTCAAATTTTAAAAAATGACTTAGACTGTGGGCTACATGTGTCAACAGCTTCAGCACTTGAAAGGAGATAATTTAAGTTAGAAATGGTTTTCAGCCTTCTGATCCAGAAGCTCTTAAGGGATGCCTCTAAGGGATCCACAAAAGGCAGTTAAGGAAAGCAAAGTTATTTCAATAGTGTTCTGTTCTTAAGAGAACCACAAATTGAAAAAAAAGTCAACAGTTCCCAAAAACCACATTTGTATTTGTGTACTTGCCTAGAATACAAATGATGGAAAATAACGATGCACAGATTATAGGTACCCAGAGGGCAAACACAAATTTGACCAATTTACTGTATATATTGTAACTATTTGGTGACCAGTGAATTCCCAGGCTAAACAAATGCTCATAGACCAACCTGTAGAAATGTATGACTTCCGTGGCTCCTTCCACCTTGTCAGAATCAATGAGAATAGGTAGCATTATCATGATAACAAGTCTTTCACTGCCAGGCTTACAGGTCACTGCAGAAGACCTTATTCAGTCCTTCCTCAGGCAAAATTCCATTTGCTCAGCAGGAGTTTTTCCGGGTGAAGAGTTTGGGATTTGACAGGCAATGTTTATGAGTTATACAGGAAAACTAGCTGAAATGGCAATCTTTGAAGCCCTTCCTAATGGACTAATAGATTTTTTTCAAGCAGCTGGAAGATTTTCTATAATCCCTCCAAGCCTTTAATTTCAGGTTTGCAATTATGGCTTCCAATAAACGATGGAAGTTTCTTTCGATTTACCACCTCAACCAGGTGCTTTAATGAGCTGTACAAGAGAGCTCACACAAGTTACAACAGGAGCTGGAGAAAAAACTGCCTGCTTTAGGTACAGCACAGCTGCGTATAGACGGTTTGTGGTGACGAACCACTCCCAAAGCCTCTCCCCAGATAGAGGAGATTCTTCACGTCCAGGGCAAGGTTATGCTAGGTAGAACATTACTCCTTCCCTTTCATATTTCCCTCAATATTCCTTACCTGCCTGCCTGCCACCTTAGTAAGGATGGGAGGGGACCACAGACACATTATATGTTAAATCTGTTGGTAGAGCTGAGATGCATGAATAGGTGATCTATACCAAACAAACTGTTTTAGAAATGATAGACTGAGTAGGAGATTTTCTCTTGTATAGTTTTGTACTGTCTATTACAAGGGGTGGAAGACAATTACATTCCTAGAATATAGAATTATAGAAGTTAGAGTTGGAAGGGACCTTCAAAGGTCCAACCCCCCTGCAAGGGGAAGGGACATCCCCAACTAGATCAGGTTGCTCAGAGCCTCATCCAGCCTGGCCTTGAACGTTTCCAGGGATGGGGCATCCACCACCTTTCTGGGCAACCTGTTCCAGCGTTCTACAGCCCTCATTGTAAAGAATTTTTTCCTAATACCCAATATAAATCTACCTCCCTCTATTTTAAAACCATTACTCCTTGTCCTATCATAACAGGCCCTACTGAACAGCCTCTCCCCATCTTTCTTGTAGGCCCCCTTGAGGTACTGGAAGACCGCTATCAGGTCTCCCCGGAACCTCCTCTTCTCCAGGCTGAACAGCCCCAACTCTCTCAGCCTGTCCTCATAGGAAAGGTGCTCCAGCCCTTTTATCATCTTTGTGGCCCTCCTCTGGACCTTCTCCAACTGGTCCATGTCCTTCTTACGCTGGGGGCTCCGGAACTGGATGCAGTACTCTAGGTGGGGTCTCACCAGGGCAGAGTAGAGGGGGAGAATCACCTCTCTCAACCTGCTGGCCACGCTTCTCTTGATGCAGCCCAGGATGCGGTTGGCCTTCTGGGCCGCAAGGGCACATTGTTGGCTCAAGTTGAGCTTCTCATCCACCAGCACTCCCAAGTCCTTCTCCTCAGTGTTGCTCCCCATCCATTCTCCGCCCAGCCTGTATTTGTGCCTGGGATCACCACGACCTAGGTGCAGGACCTTGCACTTGGCCTGGTTGAACTTCATAAGGCTGTGTTATGTTCTGATTTCGGACAAGAGGAAGGGCCCCTTGCGTTCTAGCCAACCTCAGACGAGTCTGGGAGGCTAGGGGCAGCTGGACCAACCTCTTACACACCAGAGCGTGGTTTTGTTCATATTCTCAGGAACAGAATTAAGACTTAAAATGGAGTCAAGTGCCAGGTAACTTTATTAACTCGACAAGAAGTTTGTAAATGGAAGAGAAAGGAGAGAAAGGAAAGAGGGAAAAGAGTTTTGGTTGTAATAGCTACCACCACAGAGCTGCGGTGTCCCGACCGTTCAGTTCGCTCGATGGGTGAACGATCTGTCTGGTGCTGGTCGTCTCGATGTCGGTTCCGTGGATGTGTGTTCTGGCGAATGTGTATTCCGTTGAATGAATGAAGTGAAGAAGTGTAGAAGTGTAGAAGTGTAGAAGTGTAGAAGTCTCAAACTGTAGAAGTCTCTTTGTCGAAAAATGTTCCCCTTTTATGTTGGTTGTTTTCATTGTATTCCAAGAGCTGGTTTTCCTAGCTGCACCCCTCCCCTGGTGGTGATATGCATGCCCATTACCGGGTGATCCATTACCTGGTGATATATATCTCTGGGTGCATGCTGGGAGGTAGGGCTAGATTTCTCGGAACCAGCTCTGCATTCAGGTTTGCAAGACAACAGGAGTTGCCTTGCAAGATAACGGGAAGCCATTGCTCGGGTGGTGGTTTGCTGTTTCAACAATGTTGGGACACATTTTTGACACAGTCTTTTACAGGTTGGCATAGGCCCACCTCTCCAGCCTGTCAAGGTCCCTCTGGATGGCATCCCTCCCTTCTAGCATGTCAACGGCACCACATAGCTTGGTGTCATTGGCAAACTTGCTGAGGGTGCACTCTATCCCACTGTCCATGTCACTGACAAAGATGTTGAACAGGGCTGGGCCCAACACAGACCCCTGAGGGACGCCACTCGTGACCGGTCTCCACCTGGACATCGAGCCATTGACCACCACTCTCTGAGTGCAGCCATCCAGCCAACTTCTTATCCACTGAGTGGTCCGTCCACCAAACCCATGCCTCTCTAGTTTAGCGATGTCATGCGGGACAGTGTCAAATGCCTTGCACAAGCCCAGGGAGATTACATCAGTTGCTTGTCCCTTGTCCACCAGTGGTGGACAAGAAGGCCACCAAATTAGTCAGGCACAAGTTGTCCTAGTGAAGCCACGTTGGCTGTCACAAATCACCTCCTTATATTCCATGTACCTTAGCACGGTTTCCAGGAGAATTTGCTCCACGACCTTGTGTCATAGTTCAGCTCCGATCGGGACCAGACTATGCAGTCTCTCTCTTGCTCCCCCACCCTCCGAGAGAATAGGGGGAGATGATATAGGAAAAAACGGCTCGAGGTTTGAGATAAGGACAGGGTGTCGTAGTTCAGCCCCGATCGGACCAGACTACGCAGTCTCTCTCTCACTCCCCCCACCTTCCGAGAGAACAGGGGGAGAAAATATAAGGAAAAACGACTCGAGGTTTGAGATAAGGACAGGGAGAAATCCTTAAACTTACCGTCACGGGCAAAACAGACTCAACTTGGGGAAAACTATTCATTTATTACTACAAACAGCAGGATAATGAGACAGAGAACAAGATAACCTCCATCCACCCCTCCCTCTTCCCAAGCTTAACATTATCTCTACTACCTTCCCTCCCCGAGCGGCACAGGGGGGAAGAGGGAATGGGGGTTGCAGTCAGTTCATCATATGTTGTCTTACGCCGCTGCTTCATGGTCGGGGGAAGAACTCCTCACATTCCTCCCCTGCTCCAGCGTGGGGTCCCTCCCACGGGCCACAGTCCTCTGTGGGACTGCTCCGGCGTGGGTCATCTCTTCCACGGGTGCAGTCTCTCCAGAACAGCTGTCCCAGCGGGCCCTCCACGGGCCACAGCTGCCTTCAGGCATCCACCTCCCCCGGTATGGGGTCCTTCACGGGCTCCAAGTGGATCTCTGCTCCTCCGTGGACCTCCATGGGCTGCAGGGGGACAACCTGCTCCACCATGGTCGTCACCACAGGCTGCAGGGGAATCTTGGCCAGGAGCCGCATTACTCCTCCCCCTCCTTCTTCACTGACCTTGGTGTTTGCAGCCGTTCCTCACAACAGGCTGGCAGATGTCTCTCAGGATCTTTTTTTGCATCTCATTCACTTCTCATCTCCTCTCCACTTCTTGCAGCCGGGCTGGACCGAGTCGGGCCCAGTCGGCTGCCTGGCGAGAGGCCAGAGGGTGAGGCCTGCAAGGCCCATGAGGCCTGCGCCTCCCCCTCTGCGCCTCTGCCCCCGCTCAGCTTCTTCACATCTTCTCTTCTCTCTCTCTCTCTCTCTCTCTCTCTCTTTTTTTTTCTGTTTTCCCCTTCTTAAATACGTTATCGCAGAGGCGTTATCATGGGACATTCTGCTACCAATTGGCTCGGCCTTGGCCAGCAGCAGGTCTGCCCTAGGCCCGGCCGAGTCCACTGAACAAAGGGGAGCGACTTCTAGCAGTTTCCTACAGAAGCTACCACCTTAGGCCCCCCCTCACTAAACAAAAACCACGACACAGGGAAAAATCCTTAAAGTTACCGTCACGGGCAAAACAGACTCGACTTGGGGAAAACTATTCATTTATTTCTAAAACTAGCAGGAGAACGAGACAGGGAACAAGATAACCTCCCCCCTACCTCTCCCTCTTCCCGGGCTTAACATTATCTATACTACCTTCCCCCCCGAGCGGTAGAGGGGCGAAGAGGGAATGGGGGTCGTGGTCAGTTCATCACGCGTTGTTTCATGCCGTTACTTTGTCGTCGGGGGAAGAACTCCTCGCATTCCTCCTCTGCTCCAGCGTGGGGTCCCTCCCATGGGCCACAGTCCTTCGTGAAACTGCTCTGGCATGGGTCATCTCTTCCATGGGGTGCAGTCCCTCCAGAACAGCTGCCCCAGTGGGCCCTCCACAGGCCACAGCCTCCTTCAGGCCTCCACCTGCTCCGGCGTGTGGTCCTCCCCAGGCTGCAAGTGGATCTCTGCCCCTCCGTGGACCTCCATGGGCTGCAGGGGGACAACCTGCTCCACCATGGTTATCACCACGGGCTGCAGGGGAATCTTGGCCAGGAGCCGCATTACTCCTCCCCCTCCTTCTTCACTGACCTTGGCATCTGCAGCCGTTCCTCGCAACAGGCTGGCAGATGCGTCTCAGGATCTTTTTTACATCTTATTCACTTCTCATCTCCTCTCCACTTCTTGCAGCCAGGCCGGGCCAAGGTGGGCCCAGTCGGCTGCCCGGCGGGAGGCCAGAGGGTGAGGCCTGCAAGGCCCATGAGGCTCGCGCCTCCCCCTCTCTGCTCCCGCTCAGCTGCTTCACATCTTCTCCTTCTTTCTTTTTTCCTGTTTTCCTCTTCTGAAATACGTTGTCGCAGAGGCGTCATCACGGGACATTCTGCTACCAATTGGCTCGGCCTTGGCCAGCAGCGGGTCTGCCCTAGGCCTGGCCGAGTCCACTAAACAAAGGGGAGCAACTTCTAGCAGTTTCCTACAGAAGCTACCACCTTAGGCCCCCCCTCACTAAAAAAAACCAGAACACCTTGCCAGGCGAGGTGAGGTGTGGTGAGGCTGACCGGCCTGTAGTTGCCCAGGTCCTCCTTGTTCCCATTGTTCCCCCTCTTCCAGTCATTGGGGACCTCACCAGACCGCCACAACTTCTCAAATACAATGGCCAGTGGCTTGGCAACTTCATCTGCCAGTTCCCTCAGGACCCGCGGATGGATCTCATCAGGTCCCGTGGACTTGTGCACCTTCAGGTTCGTCACATGTTCCCGAACCTGCTCTTCAAGTACAGTGGGCAGTTCTTCATCCTCGCAGTCCCTGCTTGTGCCTTCCACAGCTTGGGTGGCGAGACAAGAGCCCTTATCAGTGAAGACTGAGGCAAAAATGTCATTGAGTACTTCAGCCTTCTCCATGGCCTGGGTAACCAGGACACCAATTTCATTCCGGAGGGGGCCTACATTCTCCTTGGACTTTCTTTTGTCTCCTACATACCTACAGAAGCTTTTCTTGTTGCTTTTTATATCCCTGGCCAGATTCAATTCTGCCAGGGCTTTAGCCTTCCTTACCTTATCCCTGGCCACTTGCACAGCCTCTTTGTAGTCCTCCCAGGCTACCTGTCCCCACTTCCACCCTCTATAGGCTTTCTTCTTCACCTTCAGTTGGTCCAGGAGCTCCTTGCTCATCCACGCCGGCCTCCTGGCCTTTTTGCCTGACTTGTTCTTCATCGGGATGCACCTCTGCTGAGCTTGGAGGAGGTGCTCCTTGAATGTGGACCAACTTTCTTGGGCCCCTCTTCCCTCCAGGGCCATCTCCCAAGGCACTTTGCCTATCAGGTCCCTGAAGAGGCTGAAGTCCACCTTCTTGAAATCTACGGCTGAGAGCTTGCCGTGTATTTTCCTTGCTGCCCCATGGATCTTGAACTCCACTGTGTCATGGTCTCTGCAGCCAAGGCTGTCCTTTAGTTTCACATCCCTCACCAGTCCCTCCCTGTTGGTGAGCACAAGGTCAAGCATGGCACCCCTCCTTGTCGGCTCCTCTATCGCCTGCAGGAGGAAGTTATTGTCCACGCATTCCAGGAACCTCCTGGACTGCCTGTGCCCTGCCGTGTTGTCTCTCCAACAGATGTCAGGGTGGTTGAAGTCCCCCATGAGGAACAGGGCTTGTGACCGCGAGGCTGCTCCTATCCAGCTATAGAGCGCTTCATCTGCTCTGTCCTCCTAGCCAGGCAGCCTGTAACAGACCCCCACTGTAACATCCCCTGTCTGTCCCTGTCCTCTGGTCTTGACCCATAAGGTCTCTGTCAGCTCCTCCTCCATCCCCAGGCGAAGCTCCACACACTCCAGCCGGTTGCTGATGTAGATAGTGACATTCCATGTTTTCATGACTTTTTTTTTTAATACAAGGTCTAATTATGCACAGTTTGAATTCCAGTTTGGGAAAGGCTCTTTCTTCCTTTCATAGAAAAATCATGGTGTAATTTTTTTAATATCTTCCTGTCTCTACGGCTACTGGGATTCAATCTTGCTAGTCTGAAGAGGTCATTATTTTCTCAGTTAAATAGTTCCTTTTTTTTTTGGTATGTGTATTGAAAAACAGAACCATTATTATGTGGTCTGTGATTTAGGTATTTCACATTTAGAAGCAGACACTAACAATGTAGAAGAGAATGCTTAATGCACTCCACTTTTGTACTGCTTTATTCCAAAAAGTTACTGTGGGATAAAATGTCACTTTTTATTTGGAGCAAGTTGCAATCCAGTGCAAGACATATTACTGCCCATGTGGCAATAGGAAAAGGGATGTAGGAACTTATCATTTCCAACATCTGTTTGGCATGGAGCTTGGTGCTTCTGTCTAGTTTGATGAAGGGACTGTGTGAGCTTATTTGACTGTATCATCTAGCTAATAAAAGATGCTGTGTCTCCCAAAAAGCTTGGCTTTTTGCAATAGATATGCACAATGGAAGACCTTGCATTGCATGTAAAGTTGTCTTGATGAGTCCTTTACTTCATGGACAATAGAATGAGGCTTCATAAAAGCAAAAGCTTTCTACTCTGCAACTGCATTTTTGTTTCAGTCACTGGAGTAATAGCAGAAGCTTATATACCATTTACAAAGCAAAGAAAACAGAAGATAACCAAGAGTTGTTTCAATTGTATACTTCAGCTGTGGGCATTAATGAAGTTATGGCCACAACAAGGTCCACCAAAAGACAGGGAGCCCAATACACTCGTTCATCATGTTAAGGATCCCTTGTCTCTTGGAATTGCCTCCCAAGGGAATGTATGTCCATATTCAAGACAAAAAGCACGGTTTCCAGAGATACAATTAGTTTTTCTTGCAGCAACATACTTTCAAGACTCTCCCTGCACTACCTTCTCTGGTGAAAGGGAGTGGAGCTTTGTTACTGTTTGCTATAGAATCATAGAATCATAGACTTGTTTGAGTTGGAAGGGACCTTCAAAGGTCATCTAGTCCAATCGCCCCTGCAAGAAGCAGGGACATCTCCAACCAGATCAGGTTGCTCAGAGCCCCATCCAACTTGGCCTTGAATGTTTCCAGGGATGGGGCATCCACCACCTCTCTGGACAACCTGTTCCAGTGTTCTGCAACCCTCAGTGTAAACAATTTCTTCCTTATATCAAGTCTGAATCTGCATCCTTCTATTTTAAAACCATTACCCCTCATCCTATCACAACAGGCCCTGCTGAAGAGTCTCTCCCCATCTTTCTTGTAGGCCCCCTCGAGGTACTGGAAGACCGCTATTGGAGCCTCCCCTTCTCCAGGCTGAACAGCCCCAACTCTCTTAGCCTGTCCTCATAGGAGAGGTGCTCCAGCTCTCTCCTATTGTTCTGCTGATAATAATTCTGTGAGGAACTGAGAGGAGCAAAACATTTAAAGGACTGCTTTACTCCGACTTCTTGGCATCACAGGGAATTAGGTTTAGGGTTAAAAGTTACAAAAATTCTTGGGACTAGGGACTGCTCCATTAGCCCATTTTATTGCTTTCACATGTACTCTTCTTTTTCTTTATCTTATCTGGATCTCCTGGGAGAAACGGAAGGGACCTTTGCCTGGGCTGTATGATGACTTTACTAAGGGAGTCCTTTGTACAGGTATACACTTAGAGTTCATGTTTCCTGTCTGAAGGGTTCTTGAGAAATTTTTAGCTTTGATCCTATTTGAACCATTAACTTTTACCAAACTGTTATCTTTATCTGATACTTCCAATCTCTTAAGCAAGTCTGGGGAATCAGTATGACAGAGCACAGTGATTGCATGATATATTAATTTGGGAATGTGAAGATTATCTCAGAGATGAAAGCACAGAAATGCAATGCCCGTGCTTACATTCTGTACATCTGCTTTACTCTCAATAAACAGCTGCAATGATTCACACAGTGGTGCACTCTTGCATAATTGCCTTTGAGCTGCTGGACTTTTAGAAAGTGCTTTTTCTTCACATTCTCCTCAAATCCACTTTCTTTGTACGTTTCCCAACTTTGATTCTGAGCTTCGCATAACAAATCTGAGAGGAAAAAAAAAAATCATATGGGCATCACTGGAAATGACTATAATTCATTACTTGCAGCTGTTGTGTTCTTGGACATCTGCATTTGGGCAGGACTCAACACAAGGCTTTCTAACAGCATCTGAATTCCCTGAATGCAATTATTCTCCCTGTAAAGCTGAATCAAAATTGTTCCCTAAGGCTGTATCCTGTCACATCTAGGATTCCCTTAGGAACCCTGGACTCCCCTGGGACCATGCAAGTCTGGTTGACACCAAAGATTCAACAGTAACTGAGAGTCTTGTTGACAATATCAGCAGTAATACATTGAAAACTGAATACCTGGGAATGGTTTTGTTGAATGAGAGTTGAAGTCTATTGATGTGGAAGCTGCTGACTTGTGTTTCTATCTAGGGAATGAGAGGTACACTGCCTCTTCTGAGGGGATAGCTAAAAGACAGCATATTTCATATTCACTACCTTTACCTGTTTAAAAATATTTAGGCTAGCTAGGCCCTAGTTCTGTCCAATTTAAAGTGAGCTAAGACCATCATGCTGCAGTGACTTCTTTTTCTTAGCAACATGCACATTTTGATCACCTAGGTTGTATCTGAACCACTGGCTGAACTGACAGGTTCTGAGCTCTGTTCGCCAGCTAACCAAGAAATAATGTCCCCTCCACAAACATCTTTATTAGACCAAGTTGTTCATAAAAAGTTTTATTCGAAATTCCTGGCTTCTGATAAGTCTAGCTTTCTGACCTGGTCTGAGAGAGTGAAGACTGGCTTTTGTTCAGCAAAACCAGTGATAAGCACTCCTTCCTTCACTGCTTCTGACTGATATTGTGCTCCTGAAAGCTACTTTGTTTCTTAAGATCCAAAGCAAAAAAAAAAAAACAAAAAACAAAACCCTAGATCACAAGCTGATGTTAAATGTAAGTGTTCCACAGAAGTTCAGACATCCATTCTTTGGTGGATGTAATTTAATGGAGTGAAAGAAGGAGAAAAAATATCAGAATTTAAGCAAGAATATAGATGTTGGCAATTGTGTGTCACTATGTGATAGAAGATTGGCAAAAGCATACCAGAAGAGCCAGATGGGCTCTTCTGCCCTTGACTACATTTCCAGTAACAATTAAATGATCCAGAACTCCTTTATGGAAGATCTCATTGCCAGCTTCTTTTACGCAGGGTTATAAAATTAGCTTCAAAAGGAGGGACTTTCCTATAGATGTGTGGAGTCCCTCATAAATTTTTTACTGAGATCTGTGATCAAAGAAGTGTGACATGCAAAGTAGTAAATTATTGAATTTCACTGAAGGTGAGGGAGAAAGAGTTGGCAGTTCTGCAGTGCCCCAAAATTTAAAGCCTAATGGGGTATTCTCCAGCAAGGATTCATGATGTCCATGCTGGATTCAAGGCTCTGTTGCCTAAGCTGACATTCTGCTTTGGCAGCAATCCCACTGCAATCTAAAACCTTTTGCAGAGAAATTGTTTCCACTGAATAATGGATCAGGCAGTACCATGTTAGTATTGCAGATAAGAGCATGAACTAGCAATACATTTTACAGACCACTGCTCCGTTTCTCCTCAGATACTTTTTATGAACTGTGAGGAAAAAAAAACCAAGCACAAAAAGACCATCAACCTCACTGCAATAGTTCAAGCAAGTAAGAGAAGTTGCCCTCCTTGGTCTGCCTACTGATAGAGTTTACTGTATGCTGCTACATACAGTAAGCTGTATCAGTAGGAATTCAACAACAGCTCTGGGACAATGGTCTTTGAAAGTTAGATGACCTCTTGCAATGTCCTGTTGTTTCAGGGGAGTCACGTATAATAATGAAATAAGATGGGGAGTGAGGGGCCTGGCAGCAGGTAACAATGCCACTAACCTCTGATTTGCATCAAGTGTTGGTAAAGCACAATGAGACAAACTCCCAGCACAACTGCTGCATACAGAAAGTAAATGATGTATTTGTATCTGCTGGAAGACAAATTCAATGGCAGAAGTGTGTCATTTGACCCTTATTCAAAGAAATAGTCTCCACACCACAGAGAAGATTTGAACAGACTGGAGTGATGTAGGTCTTGGTTGTGCTAGCATGAGCCTCACACTCAGGTCCTGCAGTAAGGGTCTACCCTAAGTCTAACAAGATCAAGATAGTTTTCCTCTGTGTCATATTGTTCATCCTTAGGACTTCTCATTTTCATTAATTATCCAGTTCAAACCCACTGTCCTAAATTTGCAGATGGTTTCACAGTATTGGATGCCAGCAAAGTGTCTTCTGATTTGGTTGAAGTCATCTTTCTATATTTTCTTAGATACTCAATTATTTCATTAAAGATAGGGACTCTCTATAATACATCTCTGTGTTGGAAAGAGTCCTAGCAGCTCCAGAGGTCACAGATCCAGTATGATTTTTCCCTCCTGAATCAAAAGTAGAGGGAGGGGAGTAGACAAAGTGAGGTATACTTCCCAATGCAGCAGTTGGCAGGTGTCTCCTGTGGTCTAACCCACATTTGGGCCCTCGACTAGAAAGAGATTGAAGGTGCTGTTATTAACTCCCTGTCAGCCACCTCACTCTGCCAAAAGACAGCGGGAGCTAGACGCCACAGACAATCTGATACCTTGTCTGCTAGACTTCAGAGGGCAGGCTTCCAATGAGCGAATTAACACTCAGCTAAAGTTTCAGGTGAGCAAAACTGTTCCAATAGCAATTTTGGCTGCATGAAGCCCTGCAACTGGTCTTCTGAAAAAAGCATGCAGTACTGCATTTATAGGCACAGTTCCCCCAGGCTGTGAAATCTGCCTGTGGCGTTTCAGGACTAGCGGTTGTTGCTGGGGAGGTGAAAGAGACTGCTACTTCCAGGGCAGAGATGGAGGTTTCCATCACAGCTGCCAACATGGCTGCTTGCTTATGGTAGCCCAGCTCTTTCACCCTTTGTATTATTTGAGTTATGAATCCAGTTGTTTCTTTTTGCATGAGCAAACAAGACGCAAATATTCATCAGCATGCACTGTTGTGTTGTATTAATTTCATCCGCTGTTTCCTCCTTACCAAAAGGTCAGTGAAATTTGGCATATGCCCCTTCCAGAAATCAATTGTACAGAAGCCTTTTGCAGCAGAAGGAGAATGAGCTGGGAGAGCAGGATGCTGCCTGCCCAGCCTTGCATGGAGACCTTCCTTTCCCACCTCATTTTTTCTCCCCAGTCCCTACACTCACATATTCAGGATTCCCCCTGTATTTAACTGCAATCTTCGTACAAGTGACTTTCACGAACACACAAAAATATGCAATCGGACCTGAATGTTGATGAAGGGATATTAAGAAGGGTGCAGGGTGGTGGTGTGCTACTAAGCTGCATTTCTCTTAGTAACATTTCTCCCCCTTTGCTCGGCTGTCATGAGACCCATCTGGAGTACTGCGTCCAGCTCTGGAGCCCCCAACAAAAGAAGGACTTGAACCTGTTGGAGTGGGTCCAGAGGAGGGTCACAAAGATGATGAGAGGGCTGGAGCACCTCTCCTATGAGGACAGGCTGACAGAGCTGGGTAATGGTTTTAAAACAGAAGAAGGTATATTTAGACTAGATATAAAGAAGACATTTTCCACAATGACAGTAGTGAGGCACTGGAAGAGGTTGCCCAGAGAGGTGGTTGATGCCCCATCCCTGGAAACATTCAAGGCCAGGCTGGACGGGGCTGTGAGCAACCTGATCTGGTTGAAGATGTCTCTGCTCCTTGTAGGGAGGTTGCACTAGATGATCTTTGACATCCCTTCCAACCCAAATAATTCTGTGATTTTGTGACAAGAGCACGTAAAAGAAGCTAATGGATAATTCACATTCTCTGTACCCTCAGGGCAGCTTAATAAGGAAAAGTGCATTTTAATTCTTAGAATGTGGTCTGCATTACACTACTGCAAGACACTCACTTTGCACTATTTTTTAAATGCAGATCTAAAGGTGGTTTCATTCTGTTGGTGTTAGTCCTTTTGGGAACACCAAGATCCAGCTGGTTGCATCTCTACTGGTTCTGCTAATACAGTAGCAGAGGAAGGTCTCTTTTACCTTAATTTCTTCCCGTTACAATGTTTTTAGGTGTTCTTGAAATGATAAATCTGTCTGAATTTTGATATGCAATGTTCTGTGGTCACTTGTCAAGGAGGTTCAGATCTAATCTGACAAAGATACTAGACAGAAAGGCTAAAGATATTTCTATATTAAAGTAAAGCCAGTTTGAGGTTAATTACTTGATGGTTTGCAATAACTCTACTGATTAAACCTTACTCCTCACGAACATATTTTAATCATTTTTGTTTTTAAGAATACTTAATTTTCCCACAAGGAAAATTAGCTCAGTGATCCAGGGCCTCAATCTTCATCTTTCTCGGGGAATGTCTTCAATTTACCAGTGAACACTGAAAATGAAATGCTACTCTGTAACAGCACTGACCCAGGAGAAACAGGGAATACTTACGATTCCATTTCTGAAAGCCAGTCACATCCAGTAGCCATTACTCAATGTTTTACTTCACCTATACTCAGAGTTCAGTGTTTCTTCCCTTTGGCATTTCTCCCTTCTTTCCATAAATGCTATGCTGAAAGGCCAAACTGCTACTGATGTTGCAGAGACCAGCCCACATAACTGCAAAGAGATCTATCACACCAGATTTCAAATACCAATTAAAAAAAAAATCTTTTAAAAAGTCCAGTATGTAATGACCAAATTCCACATTTTGGCTGTAGCCTTCATGCTCCTAAGCCAGAGTGAGATAAATAATCAGATTCTGTGTTGCAATATCATTTTGCCTCCAAATCTGATAGCAAATAAAGACTACTGTACATCAAAGTACCTTGTATAACAGGGCTGTCACTGAACTGGAATGAGGGCAAGCTGCCATGCTTTATTAATGTTGTTTCTGAAACAAAAATAGAAGTATAAAAGCCAGAATCTACCCTGTGTGCGCAGTCTGCGCTGGCAAGCAACACACCAGAAGGGTTGTTCAGCCTATGGGTTCTGCTGCTGGAGGAATATTTAAAATTCAGCATCTTCTTCTCCAGATGATACTGCAGTAGAAGCATGAGAAGATAGCAGGATGGGAAGGCCATTTTGGCTTTCACACAGACCATGCTGGAGGCTGAAGACTGCAGATGGCTTATGTGTCCATTGGCCTACATGGAGCAGATTTTCTTCTGTATGTGTGTTTCATGTATTTTATTTTATACAACTAAGGCTGAATGAGAATTTAGCTCACAGGTAAGAATGCCACACATTCCAATTCCAGTGTGTGACATCTATGGCATGGTAGTCCAGCCTGGAAGTGTGTTCATCACAGCCCTTGGTAGCCCTCAGACGAGGTATAGACAGCTACAACCACCATGCAGTTTTGTATGTTTAAGACAAAGTTAACCATGCAAATCTATAACATACTACAGTAACAGCTGTAGCTAAATAATGAGCAAAAACTGGTTTCTGCTTCCAATTACATTTGCACAGCATGTCTTTTCTTTCCCAGGATTTGTTAGGCTACAGCTGAAACAAGAATCTGACCCCAAGATCTGCACTGTGGAAGATTTGCAGCTCTCTGTGTTAGAGCAGAAATAGAAAGTATATCTGAAATATATAATCAAGTAGCATCTACATCAAGTACTCTTTTACTACTTCGACTAGCGAATGCATGACATTTTATGTTTTTACAGTTTGCTTGACCAAGTTTCCAACTGAGAATTGTTTTTTCAAGCTAAGCACAACCAAGGCATAGATGAGCAACTGTAAAACGTTTACGGAAATAAGATGTCAGTCTCCAAAAACTACTTAAAATGCTTTGTGCCTATGCTCAAGATTGTCAGTAAAAACATATAGACAGGCCAAATCCTTGTCCCACTGAAATAAAGTCCTGTTATACTGGTAAAAAGTGGTGTTGCCTGTGACTTTTATCAGACAATTTTATCAATGTTTACTTGATCAAACTATACAACAGAGAAATTTTCAAGGCATCCAGAACTCCCTTCTTCCTTCCATTAGGCCACTTAGCCTAGTTGCTGATGTGGTGGTTCTTCCTAGACAGGATTTGGCAAAATGAAAGCAGTAGTGAGTGCCCCAAGAAGAATAAAAATAGCAAGTGTACAACAGTATACCAGAGAATCAGCAAAGCCAAATAAAATGCTAGCTTGAAAATTCTTTGCAAATACTACAAAACTCTGTCCATATGGAGGACCATGAAATGGAAATGATACTGCAAAAAATAGAAATGATCACTTTTTTTCTAGACAGAAGAGTTAAAGCAGGGTGTTGGTTTTTTTTTTTCTTTTTAACGTTGTCTGTTTTTAACGTTGTGAAGTTTTTAGGACATTGACTTTTTTGGCAATTACAACAATGAATCAAGGAAAAAAATGTTCTGCTTTGCTGTAGAACTTTGCAATGTGTTTGATTTCCATGATTTCTAATAAGAAATTTTTAATAGGATTTTGTTTTTCCTGTTACACTCTGTAAATTTTTTGTCTGGATATATCTTTTCAGCAAATGTAATGTCCTTTGTAAAGAGTGCAGTGATTGCCATTGCATTTACTTTACTATGCAATTAAATGTATAGTACAGTGGTAGTAGTATTAATCCTCATGAAGAACAGCAGCCATTTAAATTCCTGTTTCACATTATATGAAAAAAAAATTATTTATTAATTGCTATCACATACAAACACTATCTAACACTCCTTTATCAGTCCAGTTCAGCATTACATATGTGTAATATTCTAAAGCTAAAGTTTAAATCCAGTATGAATCCAGTACTTCTAGTCCATAGAGGTGATGGTATCAGAGCACAGGCACTGTCACCCACAGGCAGCTCTACTGCATGTCTGGCAGCCTCACATTGGAAGTAGCTGACAGTAGGCCAAAAGTCACCTTTGGACATCTGGACATAATTTCTAGTCAGAAAAAAACAATAAACTTTCTGGAGCATCCACAAGTATAACAGACGTCATTCTTCTGGTATTTGAAGAATACCATCTGCACTTCTTGCCAAAGAGGGGGAAGTATCCTGGTAGTTCAGTTTGTCTCAGAAATGGAAGTGATGATGAGCATTAAACATGATGCTTCATTCACAGAAAAATCGTATTCCGCCAGTAAGTTACATCCTCTACTAAACACAGATGGTAATTTTCCTAGGGGCAACACTAACACTGAGATTAAATCCTTACTCATATACAATCCCTTCTCCATTATATCAATTATCAGCATTCATCTGGCTTCGTCTGGCTTCCTGATGGAGAATATTAAGCTCTTACAAGTAATGCTTCAGCTTAGGCACTCAATGTCTCGAGAAGCTATTTTGTTCTCCCGAGGGTGTTTAAACAAAGGAAACTCAAGAAGTTTAAGCAGAAGGTATTGTGCCTATTCTCTCTGGTAACTGCTGGGACTAAGATGACAGGACCCTGCACACAGATGCCTAGCAACAGTAGCCCCATATATGCTACTGCTCTCATTAAGCCTGTCATGGGCTTAACTGCAACCACAAAGCAAAATAACATTGGGTTTCAGAGAATTCAAGCATTTTCAAAAAGCTACAGGTAATTAGTTTGGCTGCATCAGAGTGACTTACACCAGGCAGATACTCTCATTTTAAGACTTTGGTAGACCATTAAGTAGATAAAAGATTTTCCTGACACCAAGGCATTAGATTTGTTAGTATTGCAAAATAAACAGATTGCCAATGCTCAACGTACAGTGACACTTAATCTGGCATAGTGCTGTTGCAATGTAAAAATAATGGGGATTTTTTGGGTGGGAAAGGTCCATATAATGTAATTATATACATCAGTAAAAGTCATGCCATGTTGCACACTGTAGCATAGCGAATTCAAGTGAAAAGGACTTGTTTTTCAAGATATTTAGCAAGAGAGACTGTAGTGATATTTTTGAACTATAAAATACAATGTGTAGGTATTTTGCTTACCATTTATTCATATTTATGGAATGAAATGTGTTACAATATCCCCTTTTGGAATGACCAAATGCTTCAATGTGAATGATGCTGAGCCACGCACACGTAAGTGTATAGCATAACTCCGCAAATGTTCAAGTGGGATACCAACAAGCCACATACAAACACATGATGTGATCTTCTGAGCATGACTGGCCCTTTCCGTCTATGCTCTCAATCTACCCAATGTGTTTCAGAAAGTGCAAATTGCATCTCCTTGCCCTATACAGAGAGTGTGTCAAATAAGAGGGATGCAGTGGTGGGAGCTAGTGGCTAGTGTTTCCACCAGGAGAGTATTTTCTCATGGATTCGGTCACAGTCTGTCTAGACAAGGTGGCATTGGGAATGTGCTGCATATGTATCTCTACCAACAATCTTAACTGTCTTCTCTTCAAAGGGAGAAGCTCGCTTTTTGAACAGTTCTGGCAACCAGTTAGCCCCACAACACACAAGAAGTGTGTTGGCATCACAGCCAGCTGCAGGAGCCATCTCTGGCTTTTCCTGTGACGAGCCTCTTTGCCAGCAGGTATCATCCCTGAATTGATTCTGGACACTTCTGTATTTCTCTGTCACCTAGTGCCAGCCAGAAGGTTGATGCCTGCCAATGTACACTGCAATGATTTTTCTCTTTGTAAAAAAAAAGAAAATGTAAGTATTGGAGACAGAGTTTTTTATCTGCTGGTATACTCACTAATTGTAGCTGAATATGGAGCTTATATGTTGGCTGGGTTTGTATGTACTTTTCTGCTATCTTTAACTCACAATAAGGGCACAATTAGGGACTGAATATGAAAAAAAAAAAACCCTAGTTAAGAGATAACGATTAAAAATCCAGGTGTTTAGTCCCACAGACACGTCTGCCTGGAAACTGTGCTTCACTTCCAGAGTATTTCCAAGGATGCTACTAAGTGTTACATGCAGCTCCTGGTGCCGTACACCTTTCATATTTTGGGTATTCATCATAGGAACCCTTGCATGGTATTTATCTATCACGTGTGAGCAACAAAATTATATCTTGTCCATCTAGGAGTATGAGGCTCATTGGCTAGGCAGTACAAATAATTAGGTGCTTTTTAGTTCAGGAAAAATTAAGACTGACTCCTCCGACTTCATTTTTATTGCTGTTCTCCCCTGCCTTATCACTGTTCTTGCCCCCTAATATGTTTGTTTAGTTTAGATTTGAATTAAGTGTTCTGTTTTTCAGCCTTCTACAGAAAATAATAGATAGGACTAAAGGGTTAGATTCATGCTGTTGCTTCCCACTTTCAGTAGGGGAAAGCTACTTCAACTCTTGTCTCTGTCAGGGGTATTTTACCCTCTGCCTTCCAGGAGAACATCTCAACATTCATTTGTTATGGTTCAGTGAGTATTTGCTTGCATCATGCACAGTGGGAACAGGAGAGGGGGAAGAATGCCTGCTCAGATGTTGGTTGAGGGGAGGCTTAGGTTGGTCAATGTCTGGATGTCGGCTGGACCTGCTCTAGTCTGTGTTTACTGACTGAATTAAGGACAGCTTCAAAAAATACAGCATCTCCAAACATGCCACAGCATGCTGTTTGAGGCATTTTCTGGTACAGGGAAGACCAGAAAATCAAGTCTATGTCTCCCATATCCTAACTTACCATCAGGCTGTGCCCTCTTTCACTGTGAAGATAACACTGAAAATACAGGTTTCTTCTATTGCATGGGAAGTACTTGCTGAGATGGGCATATATTTGTAGGAGTTTTAGGGTGACTGAAGTGCCATATTTTGGTGAATAAGCTCTGGTTACCTGGGCTGCACCCAGCTGAAGTTGTGCAGTTCTCTTGGTCTACACAGACTCAGTTGCTCCACTGCCTGTGAGGACACTGTCCCCTTCCATGGGGGCCTCCCGTGATGGGGAGGTGGACAGTGCTGGGTTGCTTTATTCTGTTTTCCCCAAGATCCAACGAGCATATCTGAATCAGAACTAAGACCTTCGTCAGGCTCTTGCTAGGATCTGCTGACCTTGGTCCATCCCAGACACATCACGCTTCTCTACAGGAACTGTGAAATGGACTTCTGCCCCTGAGAGATACCACTGCTCCTGAAGGAGCCCACAGACGGTGGTGGTCCTTACTCAGGTCAATTAGAAATACATTTGGCATTATTTCATGTACTTCTATAAATCTGTGTGTCCTTAGTGAGGAACACATTTTAACACTGCATCCCAGGAAAGGCCACCAGCATGAAAAAGTCTCATGTAAAGTGTGGTGACTTCTGAAATGCTTTTACTCTTCTTCTACTCATTCCTTTTCTGCTGCACTCCTTACCTCCACTACACCTTCTGCACACCTGGCTGTTAAAACCAGACACACATAACTGCAGATATGTTTAATGCTGTCTAGACAACACCCTATTAAGCTGGACTGGGGCAGCAGTTGCCATAGCGATGAACAAATAAGATCTTTTAGCTGAAAACGAGGCAGCGGGAGATTCGTAGTTTCCTCACAATATAGTGGCGATGTCAGAGTGAATTTACAGTATGGGAAATGGTAACTGCGTGTTAATTATCAGCAGAAAAGCCATAAATAGAGAGTGATACAGTTGGCTAAGGACTAGACCTTGCTATTTCACAATGAAGGTGTAAAATCTGAGTTTCAAAACAACATCCTCAAAACTGCTCTGAATGGAAAGAGGACTAAGTTTGCAGTATTATGGTTTCTGTCGTGCATAAAGCATAACTTTATATCATATACTGCTTTTACTTCAACATATGAAGTTTATGGTGACGTTTTAGCTTAACAGGTCATCGTTTTTCACGGTTAGAGGGGCCCACAAAGCCCTTTCCAGTTTTCACACCATTTCTGACTGGAACAGCAGTGCCAGGAATTGCTGGGGCAGGCTCCAAGAGAAACCATGAGATTTTTCTCACTGCAACAAAGATTCAAGTGAAAAATCTTTCTCCTTTTCACTGTATTGCGTAATACAAAGACAAAAACACCTCTCATTTCTCATGGAAGAAGTTAAGCTACAGCAATCTGTTTGTGGGCTGCCAAGAGGAAGGGAAAGCAGCCTCAAAGCAGGAGCATGTCACGCCATCTCCAGCTCCCCAGCCACCCCCGCTGTGGTGGTCCCTGGGAGATGGCACTGCGGTAGCCCCTCCATGGCTCACACCTCCCTCTTGCCCCATGCATGCACCTCCCATGCCCCATGGGTGGGGTCCATGATAAAACCTTTTTGGCTGTAAAAGAAACCAAGCACAACGTTTGCATGGCATGTTTCCTACACAAACTGTTATTATTTTAATCCTAAATTCCTGAAATATGCTTCATTGAAGAGAAAAATATTACAACCTAATTGTGCTCAGAGGTAATAAAGCAAGGAAGTAGCATTTCAGATGGTATTATGGCATCCTTATGAGATCCTTTTCTTTTTATCCCTTTTGCATAATTTTTATGTCAGACTGTTACATGTAGCTAAGCTGTATATTTTAATATATATTTTAATGTACACAAGCCTGTGAGCTGTAAGAGAAAATATTTTCCTAATAGAAAAAGTTGAAACAAATATTAAATTACTACACTTAGTCGTAGTCTCAAATTTTTCACCTATAGAGTGGAATTCATTTCAGAGACAGATAGACGTGGGATCACAGATTTCAGAAGCAAAAATACACATAGAAGCCCAGATATCTTAAAGGGCTCTTGCAGAGGTGTATGCTTGACCTCAGTGCTGCTTGTTTACTTCAAAGGGATGTGAATAAGCTGACCATTTCTGGAAGTTTCACTTCAAAAGGGGAATCATAGGGATTATAAATCACCTAAAATTCCAGGGTATGGACTGACAATTAGCTATATTGGGCTAGACAATTCAGTTGTAATTATACTTTCAAATATTTTAGAACTACAAGATTAAAAATTAGCTAAAGTAGTAAAGATGCTTATTAGTACATATGGATAAAATACCCATGTTTTCCCAACCATAAGTCTAGTTTTATTCATGCCTGGTTGCTGACTGGGATGAAATGCATACTCTTAGAGATTGCTGTTTCCACTCATTTCTCTTGTTAACTTCTGACCAGTGTGAAAAGTTTGCTGGTTTTGGTGTACATCTGAGAAGGCTTGTTCATAGAGCAAGATATGCAGCAAGCATTACAGCTGATTGCAGCAAATGCAGTATTTTTTGCCAGTATATCCTAAACCAGGTCCCTAAGGAGTACAACTTGTATCTGAAAAAACTGAAAAAACTTTGGCAACAGGATAACTGA
The DNA here is from genome assembly GCF_036417535.1 of Chlamydotis macqueenii. Lineage (NCBI taxonomy): Eukaryota > Metazoa > Chordata > Aves > Otidiformes > Otididae > Chlamydotis > Chlamydotis macqueenii. The sequence continues at coordinate 60,114,320 of NC_141593.1, read as the reverse complement.
ATTTGTAAAATCTTTCTGTCACCACAGCACTGTTGATGAGGCATGTATGGTTTCCTGGCGCCTTGCCAGTGTAGTTACGTGGCTAAAACTTGCTGGTGTGGCCTGCATCTCAAGACTGGATACGTACAGAGAGAACTGAGAGCTGGCACTCCTGCTCAGACACACTGCTACAGGGTCAGGCAAACTTGGAAGTGAATGAAATTTTCCTCAGGGGTATGTTAAATAAATTATTGTTGGATTTTCTACTGAAGTATAAATACTCAGGTTAGAAACTTCATGACGTATGTGGGCATTTTGCTGTTACTGAGGATGTATCATCTCTGCAAGAATGAACATCTTACACACTACAACATCTACCACTGTTATTTCCAATAAATGCCTCTGTTCAAAGATTAACTCCATCATTATGAATAGACCCCACTGGGCAGGGGACACTTCTGGATTATGTATTTACAGTATGTATTAAAACGTTATTTTCAGGGCCCCAGAGACCGTGATTTTTGAATCTGTTCACAAGCTGATTTTGTGCAAAATGAGAAACAACGCCTCAGTTTTGACCTGTGCTAAGGATTTTCCAAACTCCTAAAAATTGCTAGGTCCTTATGCATACCCCTGATTTCAACATGTTACTAAATCTGAACAATTTTTGACACAGTAGTATTTCAGGTACAGTTGTTTGGTCAATATATTTATACATCTCTTTCTCAGTAGATGTGCATTTACCAGAGTACTTCTGGTTTGTCAGTGTGTTTGACTTACCTTCACTAGAATTCATAGTCTTTTCAATGATCCTTCTTTGGTTTCTAAGATTCTGTTTCTAATTTATTATAGCTTAACCTTTCTAACTTGATTTGAACCTTTTCTCAGCAGAAGTGGAAATAGAAGCAATACATTTTGATTAGCCTTTCAAAACACAATTACAAAAGCTTCTACATATTTTTTACCAAGTTCCTAGAAAGCCTGTCTTCAAAAATATTATTGAGAAAAGAATCATTATTTTCCCCAACCTACACTATTTCCAGGTAAGTTTTTAATCTGCTTGGATAATCTATTTTGGAAATCAGTTTATTTTGCTTGCAATTCTATAAAAGAAAAGAAGAGCTCTCTCAGGCATGTAAAATTTAATGATTGCTCAAAGTTTCATCCCAAGTTATTGAAGTCAACTAGACTCTGGTGAGGTTAAATGAGTTTCAGATTAGGTTCAAGGTGAAATGTAAATGATTCACTAACTGAAGAGGTCCACAGTTTTACTGAGTACCTTCATGTGTGCACCTGCAGAAGGTGCCATAGTTCCTGCGTATTCCTACAGTACTAGCTAGTTTATCCCAATGTCAATACTACTGCCAGAAATGGTATGCAATAAGCTCTTAAGTTTTTCTCGATTGTTTCACTTAGCCCTGATTGGTTCTCAGAGGAGAGGAAAAGAAATAGGAATTTACTTCAGGGGAACACAAGTATAATATGCACTTCCAAATATATAGGATGGCTTCATGTAAATCAATTATTATGTCTGAAACCTTATATGCTTCCTAAAAACTGATGTGCCTTGTTTTAAACAGAACTCCTTATATATCTTTTAATTGGCTTTCTAGAAAAAGTCTATTCCATCTGTGATTTTTGTCCTTTACTCCAGTGCACAGCTGGAAATGTATTCAACCTTCTGTTCACCACCCATTTGAGTCCAACCTGTGAGGCTTCCCTGTCCCTCTGTCATTGCATTCTGGAAAGAACAACCCGGAAAGAGAGTAGTGGAGAGACTGACACATTGTGAAAACTTCTCTTTCTGTTCTGGAAGGAAGGCAGTCCATGCAACAGTGGATGCCTCAAAAAAAACACTTGCTAGCTGTGGCATCCTGCTCATTTTCTACAGGATGCTTTCCCACTGTCTTATGGTTTTCTGTCCCACCCTTAAATATCTCTGTGAGTTGATAATACGAAACAGAGAAATAATCAGTGTTCCAGTTGCCTGAAAAGTTTAAGAGAAGTAATGAAGAGAGAAACTGGGAGAAGAAGAAGCAGAGGAAAATGGCAGAGAAATTAAGCTGCAAGGGATACTGAGTCTAGCCTGTAGCTGTGACAGGTATCACAACATATAATCTCTTTCAGAAATATATCAAATTCTGTATTAAATATTGATGATGCTCTTTACTCCCACCACTTCTGTGGAAGACGTTATTGAAGAAACTCATGTTCATTCCTAGCATATCTCTGGCTACATCTTCTCCAGCTTGCCATTTGCCATCCCAGAGAGTGTCCCAAGCAGACCAGCTGGGAGCAGCACTTCTCTACTGGAGTGAAAATGCCACCCTTTGATGCAATGGCCTCCTGTCTTCCGCTCTCTCTGTCTCTGCAACCTTGATCTCCAGTCCTGGCTCATTCTGAAGGTGAGCTGTCCCATTAGTAGCCACTTCCTCTCTGGAGTCACAACAGTTAGCTTTTCCAAAAATATATTTAACCTGTAGAAACAACTCTGAAAATTGTCTTTCTCTACAACCTGCTTAGAAATGACTAATGCTATCTGTTGTGATTAACAATGGTTCTAGCAGGATTCTATTTTTTATTTTTTATCTAGAGAAGCTCCAAAAAGAGCAGTTCTCTCTTCTCACATTAAAACTAATGTCTGTCTCTTCTGCAGTGTGATGTGTTTGTTGTTGAACTCCACAGTCTTGGGATAACACAAATAAATGAAAGTCCTGCTTCAGAAGCGTACAGATCACATAGCCTTAAGATAACATGAGTTAGTATGAGCTCAGTAGTAAAATTTATGGCATATGTTATAATACTACTTCACAAAATATTTTTTCATTTATCAGCTGATAGAAGTGTGAGTTCTCCTGCTGCTGTCATACCAGAATTATGATTCTGATGTTGTTGCTTTCCTTTGCCCATTGTAAAATGTATATGAGGTTTTAGCCTGAGTAAACAATCAAGAAGATGGAGCCAGCTTCTTCCCAGTGGTGTACAGGAAGAGAATAAGAGACAATGGGCATGAGTTGAAATGAGTGTTTCAGACTGGATTTTAAGAAAAGCTTTTTTTTTCCCCATAAGGACAGTCAAGCAGTGGCTGAGCTTGCCCAGAGAGGCTGTGTAGTCTCTGTCCTTGGAGATTTTCAAGCCCTGACTGGACAAGGCCCTGAGCGACCCTATCTGACCTCAGATGCTGACCCTGCTTTGAGCAGTTCAGAGTAGAGACCTGCTGAGATCCCTTCCAGCCTGAATTACTTCGCAATTATGTGATGTGACATAAAAAAACACAGAGGTTGCCACAATTTCATGGCTATGAAATAATCACCTGCTACCAGGAAACAGATCATCTTTCCCTGCCAGGCTGGTAAGATAAGTGTTTAATTAGAGGTGCCTCACATCACGCCCTGATGGATACATTATGAAGATGCCATCCAGATATGAACTAAAGAAGTTTGCATGGCACTATCATTCTGTTATGAACATACACACAGTCTGCTTGTGGATATTTCTCTTCTAGGTGAAGAGAGCAAACACATCTTGGTCATCATCCTACAAGCAAGAAACTCACAGGTATGGAATAGTTTCTGAAGGAAGCAAAACTTACAGAAATTCAGATCTTGCAGAAATTCAGACTTCTGTATTATAATACAGAGGAAGAAATACAGGCCACTGAATCTAAGAAGCAGTGAAACCCAGAAGTCCACTCCAGGCAAGAGGTGAGCTGCTGTGGTAAACACTGTCTGAAGCCTTCAGTACTTTTCAAAACCTAATTAGTGGCAAAACACATTGTGGTCCAATGAGACAGAGCTGCAGAAGTGCACTAAGTGACCATTTCTGGATAAGGCAGTCTCTTGGCTCATAAATACAGTGAAGCATTTAAAGTCACCATGGTTACCTTCAAATTTAAGCTATAGTTATTATTTCGGTAAAATCCGGGGTCTGCAAACCACTCTGAGATAAGAATAATGAGCCCTTCATTAGCTGGGCAGATATACACCACTCTACCTATCAGGTTGCGTGACTTCCATTTTATATGGGGGTAAATTTGAGCTAAGCAGCTTGCAGCCGAGCACCTGTCATTCTCAGGCAGTTGGAAACCAGAGACCTCGAGTTGTTTTGCTGAAGATGAGACTAAGGTCTTGATTGAAAGCACCACTGAGTTCAGCTGATGCTGACAGGAGTGTCACCATAATGAAAGTACTGTAGGGCAAACCACCCAGTACTTTTTCCCCAGCCATACATTTAAATCCAGATTAAATTAGGAATATGAGGGGTGAATCTGTGACAAATCAGTCTGAACTTAACCAGTAGGAACTGTGATGTATTTTGGAAAAAAAAATATGCTCTTGCAACACGTTACCTTATATAGTTAAAACCTGTAAGGAGACAAATCAGATGGAAAATCTAAGAGTTCGGTTATTTTGTTTAAACACAAAAGTATTAAGATACTATTCACTATTAATTTTTTCACACTTCACTTCCTTAGATGCAGAACGTTTCAAATCAAAATGGATGGGTTTTTTTTTTCAAATACAGTTTTGCCAAGCAACTTTGAAAAATATTACTCAGAACCTCTGAGCAATCCTGGAAAGAACCTGACTTTCAGAAAAATATAACTATACTGTTACTACTTTCAAGCTGACCTTTGACAAATTGCAACTGACATTTAACTTGGGATTTAAAGTAATTAAATAATAATTTATAAATAGTGATGGGTTTGAAGTCTGGATATTCCTTATAAATCTAGGACTTAACACATTTTTTTTCTTGGTCATCCTAAAGATGTTTAACAGGGAAAGCATGGTTGTTAAATACACAAAGTGAGATTTTAAGCTACATAATCTACCTTTAGATTGCTGTTGTGTGGGAGTACAAAGTCTGAACTTTATCATTAGCCATTCCCAGGGCAACAGACTGTGATGATGTAAACTCAGGATTAAGACTTCACCATAGGATCAAGCAACAGAATCTGAACAGTTACGGTAAGCACTTATTTAAAAACAAATATTAGCAGTAAAAGTGAAAGGAAAACATACAATAGTATGTGTTCTCTGTTTAATTTAAAGTTTGTAAACAATGCCTTTATTGTGATAATATAACATTTCATTACATATCGTAGAGTAACAGAAGAGGACAATGAGATGGTCATGATCCCATGTGAAAGACAAGAAAAAAGCAAAAGGCACATGGTTACATGTCCCTCCATACTCCTGACGGACTGTCACAGCACTGACCTGAAGGGACTTTCTCAGTTTGTCTGCACTGCTTTTTAGTCCATCACATTCTTACTGTATCAGGAAGTGAGAATGCCAGTTACTCCTGACTGCGAGGACTGAGTGAAATAATATAAATTAGGAGCTAAGCTGATCTACCACGCCTTTCACACACGGTTGTTCACTTTGTGTCAGATGACAGTCTGGCTAGGTTCAAGAAGAGTAATGTACTGAAGACCTCCGTGACCTATGGTTGAATACTGGACTTCACTGCTTGGTTGATTTTTTCCTTCCTTCTCTCTCTTCACCTTCTTTGCCTTTCAAATTTCCTTTTTTTTTTTTTTTTTTCCCCAGGAGCACAAAATTTCCTTTAAAATGTGACACTTTGGCTTTAGATACAAACATGACCAAATGCAGATGAACAGTTAATTTCTCATAGGTCAAGCAAAGCGAGACTTGTACATTCTTATCAATCTGTACTGATTTGCAGACCTATACCAAATTAACAGTGCCAGACATCACGTGGATAAATGGAGTCATTATCTACACCAGTTTTCAGGTGAGATAGAAAAGTATACAGTTAAATTAACATAGAACACTTTAATCATATAAAAGGTATTGAAACAACTCACAATATTCAGTAGCAGCTCTTCAATATAATCTTTGTGTTCTGTCTTACTGCAATATATAACAGAATGACATCAGGGATATCCCCAAGGATAAAGACTCCACAGCCTCTCTGGGCAACCTGTGCAGTGCTTGGTCATCCTCACAGTGAAAAAAAATGTTTCCTGCTGTTCAGAGAGAAGCTCCTGTGTTTCAGTTTGTGCCCATTGCCTCTGGTCCTGTCACTGGGCACCACTGAAAAAAGCTGGCTCTGTCCTCTTTGCACCCTCTCTGCAGGTATTTGTGTACATTGATGAGATCCCTCTGAGCCTTCTCTTCTCCAGGTTCCCAGTCCCAGTTCTCTCAGCCTTTCCTCCTAGGAGAGATGCTCCAGTCCCTTCAGCATTTTGGTGACCCTTGGCTGGACTCTCTCCAATATGTCCATGTCTGTCTTGTACTGGGGAGCCCAGCACTGAACCCAGCACTCGAGATGTAGCCTTACCAGTTCTGGGTAGAGCAGAGGATCACCTCCCTCAACCTGCTGGCAACCCTCCTCCTAATGCAGCAGAGGATACCATCGGCCTTCGCTGCAATGGCACATTGCTGGGTCATGTTCAACATGGACAAAAATCCATCTCTGCCAAGCTCCTTTCCAGCCAGACAGGCCCCAGCCTGTACTGGTGCCAAGGGTTGTTCCTGCCCACCTGCAGGACTTTGTGCTTTCCCACGCTGAACTTCCTGACATTCCTGTCAGCCCATTTCTCCAGCATGTCCAGGTCCCTCTGGATGGCAGCATGACCCTCTGCCCTATCAGCCCCTCCTCCCAGTTTGGTGTCATCTGCAAACTTGCTGAGGGTGCATTCTGTCCCATCATCCAGATAATTAATGAAGGTACAAAACAGTATAATATTACAGAGCAACGTAATACTATGTGATACTATAAATAAGTGTGATTGAATGTAACCCTCCAAACCTCAGCTTCGCCTATTCACTTTAGCAGTCACCAGCCATTCTTTACCCCAGTAAAGGCACTGAGCCAAAATTCTTCAGATTCAATTCTATTGTGTCATAAAAATTGCTTCATAAAAAGATCAACTTGACCAATTTGAAATGCTTTTCAAAGTATTTCAGCAGTGAGTTATGTTACCAGATGCTGTCTCTGAAGAACCTAATGAAAGCGCACTGTTAGACATCACAAGGCAAAACACGGTACTCTAAGGGACAGAATAATTTCACAGTTATGTCATTACATTACTACAGTAGGGCATGACCACAGCGCCAGAACTGCACCCTTACAATAAACTGCATTACCGATATAATTACAGAGAAAACTGAAGAGCGCTACTTTTTTTTTAGAAACAAACATGTAAAGATTTTTTTCAATATTATATTAACATCTTAGTCTTCACATTATTTCTGATACTTCTGCATCGTAGTGTCAATGAAGAGCACATCAAATAAAAATCTTCCTTATTTTGACAGGTGGATGTCAGATTTTAAAACAGAAGGGGAACAAACAAAAATCAGCAAGTAAGAAAAAGATGTGACAAGGTCCTTACTAAGTAGCTAGCTCAGTATTAAGTTATAAAGTGGATTCTTCAAGATTATATACGGCATTCCAAGGTCCTAAAATCAATAAACAGTTGAGCATGGAATCACTTGGTGCCCTAGGGACAAAAGCAAAATTATATGAAGATTGGTTTAAAGGAGCAAAATACAATAGCAGCAGAAAGAACTATTATGATCAACCACCTGAACTTCCAATATCACACCGATTATAAGGACTTGACTGAATTAGCGCCACATTTACATTCATAACTAGACTCCTGGACTATAGCAACTTGCACATCAGATGCTGGGACTGGGTTTGGTTAGCCACTCTGCTGTAAGGGAGGATGGCCTTACTGGTCACATAAGGAGAGGTAAGTGGTGCTTCTTCCCCTACTCGTCCAGGTTTCCTTGACTTCCCTCTCTTCAGTGTGACAGGACAGCCTCGTGGAAAGCTGCATTCTCTTTCCTTCAGCACTTGTGTGTTGTGGAAATCATAATGAAATTGGCAAACCCACCAACACCGCCTTGCTCACCTGTGCCCCAAGTTTTCTGCTTCCAGCAAGCATTGTAAGAGTAGATGGGGAGCTTCTCTGTGTAACCAAGGTCTGTCGGTAGCTGAGTTCTCTGAGGTAAAGTCTCTTACATCAGCCCACACTAATATTTAAAGAGAATACTCTCCCATTCCTTGGTTGCCAACATCTTACTTGAGACTCCCCTGACTAAGGCTTAGACAAAGCAGTGACCACCATCAAAGTGGCTTAATCCTGTATCTGTTTGTCAACTAGAGATATAACATTGGGGAATGATGAGGTGCAGCACTGATCACTCTGTTTGACTGACGCTTCCCTTGAATTATGCACTATGCACCACTCCCTGCAAACTTTAACAGCAGCTCTTCTCATTCTAGAAACAAAATCTCTGATCTATGCTCAGCAGTGAAAGGCCAACAGCCACATCGTCTTTCAGTACCTGCTGATTTATTTGTGCATAATTACATTTTGATTGCTAGCAGTTAGCTGGGATTTCATCCAGGCCACGGGGATTTTGAATTTCTTTCACTTTGCAATCAAAACATTATGAGAGCCAAGTCACATGCCAAACAGAAGTCATTGCACCAATTTTATTTGCTTTATCAGCCAAACTTGTACTCTCCGTCAAACAACTATATCAAGTTACTGTATGCAAGATAACAGTTCACCTTTCTGGCATTGCAAATAGACCTTGCAGTAAGTGTCAGTCAAGTCTGCTTTAGAAATCCATAAAATGCCAACTGTTAAATAGAATCAGGATCTTAAATTCTTCATCAGGCACAATTGGGTCAAGATGTGCACCAGTTTTCAAAGACAGAAAAAACCAGTAGTTTTTAATGAAGTAAAGAAGGATGGTATGTGTTCACTGCCTTTACAAATCAAGTCACTTCGTAGGTATACAACTTCAGACTCTCCCATTGTTTTCTTCACTGGTTACTTTGCTTAAAAAAATTGCTTTTCAGTCTAATCAGCTGGTCCCATGTTGGCTTCTTAGCAGAGGAGCTTGTCCTGCTCTGCACAGTCCTTCAAGGAGAGGTTGGTGGCAGCCATGCCCATTGCCTCTGGCAGTTCTCCACTGCTTCAAGTCCCCATGTGCTGCCTGTGTCCCCTTTGGCAGCAGCACGGAATCAAGAAAGAGCCTTTGGATACCACAGGAAAATCCCTAATGAAAAACTTCCACTCTTAATTGCCAGCCTGCATCTCTAGGGCCCTGCCTTTGTTTTTTAAAATATAAATTATGATTAAAACTAGCCATTTACAAAACCACAGAACTGAAGGGAAGCACAGCTTCATGGAGTTCACAGCTGGACTGAAAATTCTGCAAAGTCTTAGCAGAGATGCGTAATTATTCTTCATTGCAAACCTGATGTTGACTACATTACCTTTTAAAAAATTTCCTTGTTCTTGCTTCTCATGTGCAGTGTCTGACCCAAAGTGCATTTCCCCACATAAGGCTAGAAATAAATTTGACAAGATGTTTTTGAGATTTAGGACTGTGAAAGGAAGTCTGTTTTTCATTTGGGAGAAAGTCTAATATTTTTAAAGTTTTTTTTTAAAGGGCTTACAGTTTTCAAATGTGTTTCTTATTAGTTCTTCATAGAAATAACACTCAAAATAACTAAAATTCTGGAACCCTACACTATTGCTGCTGGAGAGAGTTCTGCTTTGAGAGTAAACATTTTTGCAAATTATGTAAACTGTGTGATGTTATCATAGTGTGTTCACAAAGACAAAACACTTGTCAGGCATGCTATGAAGGAATGATTCAGAGGGGCCAAAGGAGGAAATTTAACATCATTAACATCCAACCTTTAATTTGAATCTGTACTACTGCTCGTCAAATGTTATTCCACAGTTACAAGGCTGTTCTTTCCATGCTAAACTTTCTCATAAAGGTGTGGGGTTTTTTTAAGGTAGAAATTCCCCTCAGCTGTGTACACTTTTTTTTCATAGTGGTAAATAATAAGCTTCAAGCACTCATCAGAGATTAGATTTGCTTCTAGAACAGCTCTATATAATGACAAAGTACTCTTGCTGAGTTAAAAAAAAAAAGACAACACCAAAAGGATGATCATGAACAAAGGTCTTTTTAAGTAGTGCCAGATACAACTCAAGAAAGCTTCCACCAAAAGCCACTTGAAATGCATTATTGACTTATTAACAGCAAGTAACCATTGCCATCTGCAGAGGTGACTACACTCTGGATTGTAACATGCAGCTGCCTAGGCATAAAATGACTTCCTGCCCCCAGTCTTCCATCTCTTGCAATTGGTTTAAATACTTCAGTTGCAGCTGTTCAAGAGGAGGAAGTGCTAGTTTAAGAAGAACTAACCACGATTATCCTTGATAAAAATCTTATGCAGTTAAAAATAAGCCACTAGATTGAAGGAAGCAGCACACTGTATTTTTATGGCTCTGTTACAATGTAAGAATGAAAGAGTGATTGAAGTCTTTTGGTGTCAGATCAGAAGTCTATTTAACCCAGCACTAATTATGACAATGGCAAAACAGGCATGTAGGGAAGACAACACATGTATAAGAAAAGTATGTCTGATATTCTACATAAGATATCTGGCAGATGGCAGGTGGGGTAATTACCTCTCCAGGACCAGAACAGTGTAAAATATGATGTAACTGAACTCATCTGGTATATCTAGGAAGGATTTTGCCATTAGGATTTTTTTTTTTGGTTAAAAATGCATCATTTCTTTTTATAACATGCTGGGATTGCTGAATCCCAGGCTTCATCAAAGTGGTAAAATAGAAAGACAGAGTTCTGCAAACACCCATACACGTACACACATGCGCATGTGCTTTCACACACACACACATGTGTCTTTAAGGAAGCAGCTCTGTTCACCAATTTAAAAGGGATCTTTTAACTTTTTCTTCTGACTTTAATCTTTTACTGCCTGTTTCTTTGGTCATTATTATATGAAATGTCAGGAAAGAGAGAGAATTATTAGATGAAGGATAACAGACTGAAACTCACTCTCTTCAAAATGAATGGAAGATGTGGTGTTGGTGAACAGTGTTGTGACTCTTTCCTGCAAAGTAAAACTATATGGCTTTAAGAGAAGTTCCAGATAAACCCTGCAAGCATTTAAAAGAGGAAGAAAGTAAACAATGATACAGTTAGTGACAGGAGGCATAGCGCAACGCTTTGGAAAAAAAAATTAAAAAAGGAGAACTGTGAGGCAATCAAATTCTGACCGTCTCTTTCTCTAGTGAGAAAGTTGCAAATCATTATGGTTAAAGGGAAAATTCAAGTTTTGGTTTTAAGCCTATCAAGCTAGCCAAAAAGAAGTAATTCATTCCATACCCATCACTTCCACAGCTTCACATTTTCTTGATACAAGTCCTGAAGCACTCTACAGGAAATGTTACGGCCTACAATATAGCATTAAGGGTCCCCTGAGCTGTAGCAATTTCACTTATTCCCTAGGTACAGGTACACTGGCTGATTTTTTTTTCCCATTCTGTATTTCCCAAACACAAATATTTATGTTTGTGTCTGACTTGAACTGTGTTCTCTCTTATGATTACTTTTATAGACCTTGCTTTCCATGTCTGGGTGCAGAAATTTCAAGGATATGTAATTGTTTTCTAATGTAATCACAATGCTGTTCTTGTAGTACAGTGAGGCCAGATCCTCAAAACTGTCAGCATGATTGGCAGTGGTGAACCTGAGTGTTTTGTACTTTTGTAGGACTGAATATATTTACTTCCACTGTAGTGAGAAAAAAAAAAATCCACACATTTGAAAACAAGCTGACAGAACTGATTCAAATCAAACTCCTATCTTTTAATCCTGCTTTTCAAGAATTGGCGAACTAGCAACAACTGATCCTCTGTTCTTGCATTCCACTCAAATTAAATTTAATCTTAAACTCAGCTTTATCGCTAAACTTAAATTGGGCTTACATTCATCAAGTGTTGACCAAGATAATCTTGCAGGTTCTCACTCAATTGCTGAGAATAATTGAATGCATTGCCCATAACAGAAAAAAAACTGTAGCTTGCATTTTTAATTAAGTGAATTATAATGAATTTAAATTAAGCATACTGTGTTTATTTAATTGAATTGAATAGAAAGACTCATCTCTCGAACCATTAGCTGGAACAGCATTTAACACGCTGTCCTCAGTGCAATGACTAGTGTGAATAAATGCTACTTTAGAACTGAGAGTTACAGAGTTACGCTTCAACTCAGGTCTCTTAAACAATGCAGGTATGACAATATTGCAAGTACATAAATCAGAATGACATTCACAGAGTGTCAGCATATGTTACGAAAGGTCTCATGCTGGTTTGAGCAAAGTGCACACATGTACTGCTCAAACTGCTCCCTGCTTCATATGTGATTTAGTTGGCTACTTACCAACAACATACTCTGTAATAGGCATTTTAACTTTTCTTCTGAAGTTGATAACATCTGAGACTTTCTCAACTGTCTCCCTTTTCTGCTCTTGGCCTCTCCTTCCAGCAAAGATATCCTAATTCTTTATCCTAGTTGGCAGAACTAGCACTTTCCAGTCACTCTTAATCAGAATTACACGTTTTGCCACTGTACCTGAGTTTGCAATGAGTCAAACCTAAGCTGTAAATTATTTTCCAAGTTTCTGAATCTTTCTGTCTTGTTCAAGTAATTTATTGTAATTTCCTTACAAGAAAATTCGGCCATGAAGTACACATCATACCATGCTCCACAGAACTTCGGTTAATGGTGTCTCTGTAACATTCAGACACTAAAATGGCAGTGTCATACAACAAATAAAGCTTGAGTGACCACACATAAGGGTCTTCTTTTGAACTCAGGAGATTCCATGTTCCCTGCATACAGATATTGCTTTGAATATTTTGTCAATCCAGCTGTACTTACTTAGCAGGGCTTACTGATTTTATAGGAAAACACAAGCTCAAGGTCAATGTCAAGCGAAGTTTCAAATATTTAGTCACGCAATTCTTGGTTAGTATGCAAAGTTTCTTCAAAATTTAACCCACTAGTCATGAATATGTCTTTTGATCTATCAATGTTTAGTATTTTGGTACAAATATTTGTATGAATGGAGCTGATAACAAATAAATCAAAGTGCCCCAGAAGTAAAATGCACATGCTCTGCAAAGATAAATTAGACAGACCAACAGGTTCTAGGTTTTGTTACATGATTCACTAATTCAGGTAATTGTCCATGTCTGCATTTTGAGTTTGACTCTACAACAGAAACCCTAACTTCCTCTAAAAGCTGCAGGAATTGTGAACCCTGATTAGAGAATAATTATTCTGTTTTAATCAAACACAAGAATGAGAAGATAATGAATGGACTTGCCAGGTAGAAGATATAGATGAGACACAGCCTTTTTTTTTTTTTTTTTTTTTTTTCACACAGCAGAAACAGCCACAATCTTTAAGAGCCAGCCTGATAACTGCTATAGTTTAAACATGACTAGGGCTTGCTGGACTTAACCAGATCACAGAGGCAGTATGTTTCAAAGGAGCACCCTTTAATTAGGATCCAGGAAGAGCAGCTGCAGCGGAAAAGTGGCAGGCAAGCAAGCCACTGTAGTCCCTTTTTTCTGCTCCTTGTTCCGCAAGTGCAAAGCATGACTTTACATGAACTCTTAGGCCCATACTGGTACTGTGGCGACTGTTTTCCAAGTGCATGACTGCAAAGCTGGAAATCATTGCTACTGACTGAAAGGAACTGATCACAGTCAGTACTGGTATCTTTTTATTCCCTTCTACAGCAGCTCTGTTCACCGCTCACTGTCGCTTTTGGAGCTCTGCTCACTTCACCATGTCTCTGTGCTGAAATTTGCTCAATTTTTACTTTTTTTTTCCCCTCCATAGCCACAAATCATGATCAAATCATACTGTTTTTTCTTCTACAATATTCTGAAATTATTTGTCTGTCTGGTCTAAGGGAAAAAACACTTTATCCCAGTCCATAGCAAAATTGCCAAGATTTTTTTGTGGATCTAGAATTTCACTTTAACTTTGATACACTTAACCTCAGCAAGGTGCTTAACTATATAAATGGATGTAGCTTCATTGACCTCAAGGGAACTAAGCTACACTGCACAGGCCTTGCCATGATTTCCCTTCCTTTGGTTTACTTTTCAAGTATTCTGCATATTTTACATCTTCCTGTCAAATGTCAGTTGTTATTGCAGAGGAACTACAATAGAAGAACCAAGAATCCATTCTGGAAGTGTGAGGAATTTCAGCTTGTTGAAAGTGAACACGTTCATGCAGCAGCTGATGCGTAGTTCTTCAATCCAAGCTGTCCTCTCTGGGAGCACTAGTGAAAAATCCTTAACATTTGGTTCATTTAATGACAAACTAATCTTAATTGGAAATCTTCCAGGCAACTCAGTTTCATCAGTTATTTATGCATAGCCTATTTTGTTTGGTAACAAAAATAAATGAAAACAAAATTCTCATAGATTCGGAGATAAGCAGGAAAAAAAAAAAAAACCCTTTGAATCCAGCCCCCAGAAAACTAAACTGGAAATAGAGCCTACAGTTTATATCTTCTTAAAAAGTCAGCTGATGAATAGCCTTCCTCTGTAACTTCAATCTAGCTCCCACAAAAACGTCACACACAATTTCTGATAGCTAGTTTATAATCTACATTGCCCCCTTTATGGCTATGAAATTTTGTTCAAGTCTTTTTTTGGCAGTAAGGCAATTACCCACTTTCTTTCTTGAATCAATTTATTGATGAATAGAACTTAAAAGCAGGAATAGCACAAGAGGCAAAAGAATCCATAGGAAAGGAAAGCTTTCATTAGATGCTGTATCTTTATATCTGCATGGTGAGTTTCTTTTTAGTGCTATGTGGTGCTTTTAGGATATATGCATGGAAGTGCTGCAGTGGTGCAGGTATCATTAACGGAAGCTGCATATTCACAAAACCTGCAAACAAGTATGAGCAAATTTGGGGTTTTGGACAGTTTTACGAGTTGCATGCATGACCTGGCTTCAGTTGCCAAATCACCAGCTTCACCCAGCTTCTCATGTGCCTCCCTCCTGCTTTTTCGTTTCAGGTGCTGCAGGTAATCCACAACCAATTCATTACATTACACCTTGAATCCAACCCCTTTCCAGACCAGAGTCTTACTAGTTTTGGATGTTGTGCACAATGCTGCAATTGGATGGCTGAAAGATGGAGGTGAGAAAATGAGTGGGAATTGTGGACCACAGTGTAGAAAACAGCTTCTCTGCTGAGTGTTAAAACTGGGAAGAACAACTTCAGAGTGATTCTCTGGTGACTATTTTATACCTATTCATTGCAAGCAGTGGAGTTTCCCAGCTGCTGATTTATTAACAGTACATCCTTGTAGCTTCTGCTGCTTTTACCTTCCCCTCAGCCAGAAGGGCCTGTTCTACTCTGTCTGCTTTGCATTTTAGGCTATTTGTATCATCATAATACTTTGTAGGTCAGGGCTTTATACATTTTAGGGTTAATAAGTCAGGCCGAAGAAATAAAGGGAAAAGGAATCAAAGGAAATGATAACAGATGAGAGGCAGTAAAAGAAACAAACTTTTCCTCCTCATCTACAATCAACTGCAGAACAAAATCAGACTAGTTTAGGTAACCACAGGGTATAAAAATCAGGCTTAGGGTTAAACCTGTTCTCCGGAAGACAGCAGGACAATTTACCTGAATGTCACATTTTTAATAATAATGTTTTATATGAGTGATTAGAGACTAAAAGAGGGAAGGCTGGACTCACAGTCAGGCTGAAGGTCTCAGGTGCAGGTACAAAAAGATTTCAATTTCCTCACAACATAGCATTTTAGAAAGGGCAATATTTTTCCGTAATAGGCTGGTCACCTAATGGTGTTTCTCAGCACCCTAATGCTCTTTACCTCTTTAACAAAGACATGATCAAAAACTGTATTTCTTTTGATGTATTTCTTTCCTAATAATTTCAGTAAAGTGTTTTTCAAGGATATTTTCAGTTCACTCTTAACACTTGGCATGAATTGGTTCTTAACCTGTCTCTGTTTCCACTTCATTGTTTGGGGCCAACATCCTCCATGTTAAGCTTTTGTCTCATAAACCTCCACTCATACAAACCTTGGACATGTTATTACATTTCTAGAACCAGGAGTGGCAGAACCTCTCCTGTCCCATGGTTGGGCCAGACTGCCTCTTTCTACTGCCTCCTTCTCTTCTCCCATGTAAGCTTTTGCCCTCTTACTCCTGTTACCTTTGTTTCCTAGTTTCCATTAGAGCTGCTAATGGCAGCTGGCTAAGGGAAAGGAAATTCAAGACACTGCAGCCAAACTAAACAGTGCAGACTCTGAGCAGATCCTAGCAACTTAGCTTGCCACAGGCAACAAACAGGTAGGACTTTCCAGATACAGTCAAGTACAAACAGCACAGCAACCCAGGTTGCCTACCTGGGGTAAGAAACCAAGTCACTGGGAAGAAAATGAAGGCTGTAAGGGCTCAGATGGAGGTTTACATCTGTCCACAACCAGTTCTTGGTGGCTGCAGTAGGAAATTCAGGGTGTGAGTAAGTTTTCATATGGGGTGTGGGGAAGGAAGGGGTATATATGGAGAAAGGACTACAGGAGCTAGGCACACAGGGTTTTGAGGCAGCAGAGGAGGGAGAAAGATACTACAGACTGAGCTGGGAGCTCGTTTCTCCCCTCCCCACAGCTTCTCAGGAAATGCCACGTCACGTCCAATGTACTTTACACTAGCTTTGGCATGTTCAGTCCACTTCAGCACTTGTGACCGGTACCTCCTTGTGCTGGTTTTGGCTGAGGTAGAGTTAATTTTCTTCACAGCACCTAGTATGGGGCTACATTTTACATTTGTGCCGAAAATAACTGTTGACAACACAGAGATGTTTCAGTTCTTGCTGAGCAGTGCTTACACAGAGTTAGGGCCTTTTCTGCCTCTTGCACCACCCCACCAGTGAGCAGGCTGGGGGTGCACAAGAAGTTGGGAGGTGACACAGCTGGGACAGCTGACCCCAGCTAACCCACACGGATATTGCATACCATATGCCATCATGTTCAGCATACAAAGCTGGGGAAAGAAGGAGGAAGGGAGAGACGTTCAGAGTTACGGCATTTGCCTTCCCAAGTAACCGTTATGCATGACGGAGTCCTGCCTTCCTGGAGATGGCTGAACACCTGCCTGCCAATGGGAAGCAGTGAGTGAATTCCTTGCTTTCCTTTGCTTGCATGCATGGCTTTTGCTTTACCTATTAAACTGTCTTTATCTCAGCCCATGAGTTTTCTCACTTTTACCTTTCTGATTCTCTCCCCCATCCCACCAGGGGGGAGTGAGTGAGTGGCTGTGCAGGGATTACTTGCTGGCTGGGGTTAAACCATGACAACCCTGCTCCTGACCCCTGGTACTGAGGTTAGCATAACTAACACCATTTTATAAGGCAAGAGGTCATTCTCTGTGACCACACAGGTCACATATTCATTTCCTTTCCCTCATTATCAGGCCCTGAAGGTCCTGTGCATGAAGTAGACAAACCAAAGAGATTCTTCTTCCCCCCCCTACCAGCCTCAAGGTTCCTGGGCACCAGGCCGATTACTCCTTCCTTACCAGCCTTGAGGGTCCCAGGCACCCAGCCAACAGAGTGGTGGTGGTGACAGCCCCACCACAGAACAGGGAAGCATAACAGCACCCAGAACACTTTCCATAAAACCATGCAGCTACGAGTCCTGAGTGAGGAACCTGGGCTGTAGCTGCTGCTGGACAGTGAGACCTGGGACCCACCGGTGGCCAGGGACACCTCCACTGGCATCTGCTTCCTCCGTGGACTGAGTGAGTGCTTCCTATTCTTTTACATGATTTTTGAGTCTAGGTTATGACTGTTACATTGATACAGCAAACCATGTATTAAGACCTGACCCGATCAGCAGAAGTCATAAGCTGAGTTAGGATCTAGGTGATGAGAAATTATAAGTTAAGTTGTATTATAAATTCTGTATTACGCTACTTACAGATTGTACCATATTCATTCTGCATGGAGAAATCTTGTGCCATTCTAATAATAATATCTGTGCTATACTAATCATAATATCCTGTTAAGAATACAAAGCTTTAATTGTAACTGTGATTTAGTGCCATCATCATTCTGCCAAGGATCACTAAAAGAACCAGTCTGTCCCCTTGGTGTCGGGTGACAGCATTGTCCCCTTCAGCTTCTTAGGGGCTTCATTAATGCAAGTTTCCCACCTCCTGCACAGTTATGTCTTTGTATCTAGCTTCATTCCGCAGCGTCAATCTCTGGTGAACCTCTGACACTTCAGCAGCTAGGGCACGTACTCCCCAGGTCAGTAGATGCACCTAAGCCAAAGGGAACCCACTGTTCTTACCTGAGTGAAGGGCTATCTTAGTGAAGGGTTTCTAGCCACACTCGGATAGTATTTGTTATTCAGCAAAATTTTACATTTACATTTACAAAATTTTACTTCATTATCTCAAGATAAAGTTTAAATGTGCAACCTCTAATACACTTCAGTCCTAATGTGCTTCAACCTAATAGCTGATTGGTGAGAACCTGCAGGAGAACAGACACCACAGTAGTGACCGTGTATTTCTCAGGTTAATGATCTGATCCTAATGCACTGAAGCCAGAATTACTATCACAGCTTGCCAGGGGTTTTAGTATCAGGGGCTGCTTATGTCTCACATTTTTCCCTTCCAGCAGCCGAATTTTCCTAAAGCAGACAGGCCTTCCCAGCGGTGTAGCAGCTGGTCAGGAAGGTGCAGAGAGACACACTAGCAAGCAGATTCCACTCAACAAATGGAAGTCGTATGTGGCCCACGGAAGAATGGGGTTTCATGGGGAGTTAAACAGAAGTGGATGTGAAACACAAGGTTAGTTGCTCAAAACCTAGGCCTAATAGAGACGGTTTAATCTTCTACTAACCTGCAGTGAGTATTATTTCATACCATTTTAACCACTCTTGCCTCAGATATTTTAACCTTGAGAAAGGTAACTACACATGCTGCAGGGTAACAGGCAATTTTGCTTCCTGCCACTTGTTTCTCTATTTTTCGGCCATATAACCCTATATAGCATTTTAGGGAGAGACACCATGCAGCAACGTGCCGTCCCTGCTGCTCTCCATCAATGTGTTCCCTTTCCCCCGGTACCTGTGCAGCAGCACCCTTCACGTAGGCTCTCCTGTCGCGACTCTGCCCTTCACTTGGCTGTTTCCCTCCCTCGTCCCACGCCCGTAGCTACGCTCAGAACTGGGGCCGGTTATGATAACGTACGAACCGACCCCTCCCCGACAGACCGTGCTTGAGCCAGCACACACCGCCCGCGGGATTCCGCTGCGCGCTGCCGGGGAGAGGCTGCCCTCGCAGTGCCCGTCTGTGCCCGCACTGCGGGACAAGCCCCCGCTCCCTCCACCCCGCGTCACCGCCTCCTGTCCCCGCAGGCGGGGCCTGAGCCAGCCCTGCTGCGGAGGCCGCCGGTACCCGCGGGGCCGGGGTTGCGGCCCCGGCCGCTCTCCCCTCGCGTCTCCCCGCACGGGGCGCCCCCCACGGCCCGACGCTCCCGCGGCGGGCAGGTGGCCGGGGGAGCGTGCCCCGCGCGGCACCCTCCGCGCCCGCCCTCGCCGCCGGGGGCCGCTCCGCACCGCGGCCCCCGGCTGCCCTGTCACGGCGCGGCGCCCCCTCCTCTCCGCCCACCATTTTCTCCCCTCCCAGACCGGCGCAGGCGAGGCGAAGCGGCGGGCGGATGCCTCTCTCTCTCTCTTTCCCCTTCTCCTCAGATGCCCTTTGCCGCCGCTGCAGGGTTATTATTACAGTACGTGGCGGCTCCCTCCCCCACCCCTCCGCCCCGCTCCGCGCCGCTGGCCGGGCGCCGCCGCTGTGCAGCGCCTTGGCCCCGCTCCGCGCCTGGCCGCCGCCCAGGCCCGCGCCGCGCTGCCTGCGAGGGGGGCGCCGGGCCCCGCGGGGCGGCGCGGGGACACCAACGGCCGCCCGCCAACGGCTACTAACGGCTACCAACGGCTCACTGATCAACGGCTGTAACGGCTCCCCCGCCGCCCACGCCCCCCCCCGGTTCTTCCCTCAGCGCTTCGGGGGGCGCCGCCGCCGCCACCGCCGCCCCCCCGCCCGCGGCGCTGCCCGGTGGAGCGCGGCCGGCGGCGGGGCGGCCGCTGTCCTGGCTGCCAGACAGAGGGGGGACGCGGGGCTGCGGATTATTGCAGACTAAGCAGTCTGGCGCTGCAGCAGCGGGCGGGGGGGAGGCGGGCGGGAGCGAGCGGGTAGGGGGAGTGTGTATGTGTAAGGAGGGGACGGGAGGGAAGGCGGGGGGGTGGGGAAGGGGGGAAGAGCTGGCAGCCAGCCAGCTGCCATCAGAATTAGCTCATTGTTCGATATAACCAGCACTGGCAACCAAAATCCAGCCTGAGAGAGAGGGGGAGAGCGAGAGAGACTTTCCCCCAGCCACCCCCACCCCTTTTTCTTTTTTCTCCAAGGCTGCACTTTGGAAGAGGTGCAGTCATTCTTCCCCACACCCCCTACCCTCTCTCCACTCCCCCAACTATAAATTCCCTTCTGTAGCATGCTGCCCTTTTTTAATCCACATTTGTGTTTCAGATCATGTAGAAAGGACAGAAAGTGAGCAGGGAGCGGGGGCTTTTGTCTGTAAGTATATGCAATTCCAATCCACAGAATTTATTTCTTCTTTTTTTTTATTAATCCTTTTTCTCTCTCTTTCTTTGTTTCTTTTCATTTCCTTTTGTCCTTAGCTGGACTTTGCTGCAGCTTGCCTTTCCCCATCTCGGTGCACATTTCCAAACAGGCTTTCTTAAGAAGATGAGAAAACGTGCAGTATATGTATTTAACTCTTTGTCTTTATGCTTTAAAGGTGAATTTCTAGGATGGGGATTTTTCTGCACACATGCAAGGGGAGATGAGAAGTGATTTTCTAAAACAGTTTCCTTTTTTTCGCTTTTGCACTCCACAAATACCAAAATGCATTTTTGAACCTAATGCACTTAGCTTTTTTAGCATGCATGCAAGGCGCTAGGATTGGTTTCTCGTCTCTTTTCTTCTCCCTTGTAAAACGAATCTCCCTCTTCTCCGCCCTGACACTGGATTCCTCTCAGGCTGCTGGGGTTTATTTTTAGAAAGCAGTCATTCTTGCAACAGCCTTCTGCATTTTTGCATGTGCAGCAGTTAAATTTTGGGTGGTTCTTTTGAGAAAAAAAAAAAACCAAAACAAAACCGAACCAAACTTATATTGGTAAACGTTTAGTGATGTGCTTTCTTTCAAACGTTTCTGTGTACATTTATAGATATATGAGTTTGCAGTTTTAAATCAAATATGTATGTGTGTGTTTGTGTGTAAACATATGACTCATACCTAATTACATTTTATATATACACACTATAGGTAAGAAATATATAATCAATAGAAAAGAATTTTTATTTTTGTCACTATATGAAATCTGATAAAGGAGGTATGCTACAAACCCAATCAATTAATAAAGTGGTAATTTAAGGTACCATTTCAATGAGGTGGGACCTACTCTCTTTTTTTATCTCCCTGTTTAAAATAGGGGGGTGTGTGGAGTAGAGCGAGAGAGAAAATGAGGTTATGTAATGCAGTGCCGTTTCCAAAAATACTTACTCTCTGGGCCATTACATTGTGAAAGCCTGACACTGTTATACTTGTTTCTTGATTGCAAAAAACACACTTTGTCGTATGCCTGGGAACAATGGACCACCTTTACAGTAAGCATATGGTGACAGTTTTTTGTCCTCTTCAGTGATTTTTATCTGTATTAACCACTAGGTATAGTGCTCTTCAGGGATGTACCAAGTGCTAAGAATAGCTTAGGGCTCTGTAAATCCAGGTACCAGGGATTCCTTTGTCCTATATTTAAGCCTACAGACCACTGAAATGCAGACATGCATGATATATAAGCATACATGTGGCTAGAATAATTTGCATGACTTTAATCTAAACCACTGAAGCTTATACTTGGCTTACCCACTGTTACACTGGCAAAAAAAAAATCCTATTAAATATTGTGACAGTTGGAATTCTTTTTTTTTTTTCATTTTTTATTTTTTAAATTGTTTTCAGGTTGTTCTCCTTGTGCTACTTGAGAGAAACTGCAAGCCCAAGACTTAACAGAATCTAAAAATGGTAAGAATTAGTTGCTTTAGCAAAGAATAAATAATTTTTTGTATAAATGCAAACCTTCTTTCCCCTTCCCCGTTACTAATTTATAAATATGACCTTTATAAGCATACTTTTTGAGGCTCGGGAAGCCATATAATGATTGATGTACTCTGAAAACCTTCGTATGTTGGATCTTTGATTTTCTTGCATTTTTTGAATAAAAATCTGAAATCCCTCTTTGTGCAGTAAGGCTTATTTAATTGGAACAAGAAGTGTTTAGGTTACTATGAAAAATACACATCATAACACGTGTAGGAATACATGCAGACAAAGCAATATCAAATGATTTCAGCCCTGCCACCTTCTTCCGAAAAAGAAGAAATAGGTCATTGCACTTAGTAAGTGAAGCACATTTAATGTTAGTCTGTCAGGGAAGTACGTAAGATGCAAACTAAATTTTCTTATTATTCAGTAATTTTTTCAGAAGGTAAGCCTTTCTTTGTGACACGAGTCCATTCCGGAAAAAATATCTAGGCCTCAGCCTAACTGAATTTACAGGCATTTAGCTGAAATACATTTCTTGAGCAATATTCAACAATGACCCATTTCCTTCAGTGTTGTGTTTATATTTTTACTGATTAAAGCCCATTTGTTGTAATCTCAAATACTACTGCTGACAAATACCTAATTTTACAAATGAAATGTTATACATCTAAAGATTCTCTAAATGTAGTGCTCTCTGAGAAGGACTGTCTCAGAATCAGCAAGAAAAAAGAAGAAAGTACATAAAGTAGGCAGAATTAGTTTAGATGCTGTGTGGTCATATAGCATTCTTGATTGAAGATGCAGCTTTCACTGAAGCGTATCTGAATACATGTACTGACATAAATGTGATATATTTTGGGTGCTACATAATAATATCATGGTCAAAAAGCTCTTAATTTGTATGGGGCAAATTTTCTGAAGTAGTGTCGCATAGGGTGTGCATTAGCATAGAATATTTTCCAAAGGTTCTCAGGGACATATTCTTATTAAGATTGGGTTAAATTAAGAATGGATTAAATTATATTATTCTTGTCTGGTTCTTTGGGGTTGTTTTGATTGAGGGGAGGAGGACTGATCAAAGTATGTTTAAAATAAGCAAGTATGTAATCTGCTATGAAGGCTTTTTTTTCTTTTTGGCTCCTTGTTTTATATCATTCCTATCTGCAAAAATAAACTTGCAAATTCTGGAGTTTTAGTCTATTCTGGAACCTACTTCCATCAAAGTACTTTGCTCATCTGTGTATAAATGAATAGTTGGGGGTGGGGAATTAAAAGGGAAATGATTCACTTAAGCTGTGAATAGAAATAATGTTAAAATACATTTTGTTCACACAACTGTGGAATATTGAATAAGGCAACTGTTTTCCTACCAACACCAAGGTGACAATCAGCCCACATTTTTAGATGGTGTGCAGGCTGTTATGTGCCATATATGCCTATCTATGGAACAAAAGATTATTTTAAGTTTAGTTAAGCATAAAATAGCCACTGATTTTTAGCAGCAGATGGTTCTGTACATCTAGCAAAGTTCCTGTAGTAGTCAATGAAATAACTTTTGTAAAGCCAGAACATAAAATACAACTCAGAACTATCCAAATGCAGTAAATAAAATGTAGTTACCCACTTGTCTAGTCCTATTGTTTGTTTTGCAGTGTAACATAAACAAGCATCTAATTTGGCTGGTTTTGAAAAGTTATTTGTTATGAAAAGGCCTAATTCCACTTTTTTTGTCACTGTTGATCAGAATTTCAGTGTAAGAAAGACTATGTTTTACCCGCTTGCAAGGTTGCTTGAGAATCTTTTTCCTTACCACCACCCTTTTTTCCCCCTTTCTTTTACTTTTGGCACAGTAACACCAAATGTAATTTTAAGTCAGGCCACTGACATACTTTCCTTGCAGTAGTGGATGCACTTGTCTTTGGCATATTTCTTGTATTTGTTGCAAGTGCCTTAAATGATTTCCTCAGATTAGCCATTCTAATTTGCAGGAAAAATTCTTCTTTACATATCAACACTTTCTACTCTGATATACACGATTGTGAAAGTGCTTACTTTGGTTTTAGTATAACAGCATATGCAAAGGCTCTATTCTGCTCTCATTGATCAGTGAAAATTTAGCTGTTACATTTCACCAGTCTGAACTAAATCTTAAAAAATGGGGGGAAATGGCCTGCTCATTCCTTTGATAAACTGAAAGTTCATTAATTATTTAGTTAAGTTTACAGTAAAATTAAGAGTGATTAGAATAAACATATTGAGTGAGAAGAAATGAATTCTTGGTTTAACTTCACCATCTTACCTTCTTAGTTTCTTAATGTTCTTATTCCATAAAATGCTTCTTAAACTGCTTATAAGTAAAAGCAAATAACTTAGCAGGTTAGTTTTCAATGCTGCTTCTCCTTTTCCTAGACTTGGAATTGTGATTTCCTCATACCTGGTTAATTAATCTTTCTTGCGGCTGTATAATAGTAACATCATCAATAATTTAAAATAAGTAGAAAGGCAGAAAATTGTACTTTCGATTCTTCTTATAGTTTTAACTCATGGACATTTTGAGCCATTTTACAAGGTGGCCAAGATCACCTGCCGTTCAAGGATCTGTCCTTACTTGTGTATAATGTATTTCCTTAAGTGGTCCTCTAAAGGAAGAAAGAACTTATTGTATTTATTTGCAATGTATAAAGTTCTCAGGTGATTTTAATTCCTATTTTTATTTGAAAAAAGCTATAATTTCTGTATACCATCTTGATGGAAAATGCTATGTGTCATAAATTACAAATTTAGATTTTAGAGCTAATTAAGGGGCAAAAAAGAGTTCTAAATAAAAAGGAAAAAAAAATGTTTTTAAAATTTATTTGGCCTGTGTGATCTAGTCATTGAAATAAAGGATCTTGTCAGAAGAGTGACAGTAAGGAAGTCTTAATTCCAGTTTTCGTTGGCCTCAAAGAAGACTTTTAGCAAAACCAGGAAAGGCTTTTTTTTTAAATGGTAAATATTTGTTTTTAAAGAAAGAACTCAATCAGGCATTTTAGACACTTGAGAAAATGGTCTGCTTGCTTCTAAAGCACCCAGGTGTGTCCTTTTCCCCTGCTCTTACTGCAGTTAGTTTCTGGAATTCAGTTCTGAGAGTTTGCAGTGCAAATGCTAAAGAATTTAGTAACACTAATAAGTGTATATTAGTAAACAGATATATCCTTAATAATTTAATTTTGACCTACATGAAAATAAGCAAAAGATATTATAGAGCAGCTGATTAATTTACTTCTGACTTACGACGTTAAGCACTAGTGATGTGGAATCTCTAGGCTAGGTGTTGTACAGTATAGCTGTGTCATCCCAAAGCAAAAAGGCCCAAGAAGGAGAACGTGTGGGCTGAACACAGGCTGATACACTGTAGTGTATCCTTGCCTGAACTGGATCAGTTTTGAGATTATTCTATCATTTGCATTTCTCTGCGTTTTGTGGTCTTAATTTGAGGAAAAAGAGAAAAATGGGATTATGACCTTTCAGAAAGAAAACAGTTGGGGGAGAAGCTTTTCTTCATTAAGTCAGAGAGAAAGAAATTACAAGCTGCATTTGGTTGAAGAGAAAAAAATCATCATCCCACTTCTTTTTTTTTTTTTTTGAAGTTCATAGGGAAATGCACAACTTAATTTAGAGTTGGGTAAAAGTATTTATGAGATAAAGCATGTATTTAATTTCATCACAGTTCAGCCATTACAAACCTTTTTACAGTGAGTTATGTGCAGATACCTTTACACATTCTGTAATTTTCTGTGTCTATAAAATGACTTCCCCTTGGTTGGAATAACTGTTCATAACTACAGGATTTTGTGTGGAGAATGAAGCCTGGGATTAGTCTGGCAGAGGCAGGCATTGTTTTGAATCTTTTGTATCCTCTGAGGAATAAGAACAACACCAAACTAGGATGCAACATTATGTCCAGCCTAATAGTAGATAACACACCCGACAAATGCTGCTCCTGGTCTGGCATGAGAAAACTCATACTTCTTTCTTGATTATCACCAAGTCTGGAACTGGAACAGAACCTCTTTTATGGTACTTAAGAACTGCATAGGAGCTGTAGGACTCTGTCAGATTCTCTCCTGTTTATGTGTAGCCATGGGCAGAATTTCGTCAAGAGAAGTAATTAAGAGGGAGGAAAGCTAAACTGTTTCGTCCATATGAATGTGTATATTGTGTTTTTTATTACACTTATGTGTGGTGCATGAAGGAGACGTTGGGTTCAGTTTGCTCAATGATACCTGATTTCTGAAAACTTAGTGAGAATTAAAGCCTTTCCAGCTTACAAAATAAATAAGCAGAAATACAAAATCACTTTTTTTCAATACTTTTGCCAAATCAGCTCTTCAACTGTGCAGAAAAAACCCCACCTTTATTTGATTATGACTACAAAATTTGAAGTAGGGTTTAAAAAAAGTTATTTTTGTCCAAAGCTGTAGATACTGTGGATATTTCTGTGATACAGTTCATACGCACATTAAAAGACAAACACTGTCTATATATGTATTTCTACCCAGTCACAAACATGCATGATCTGGGTTAAAAAATTTTGTAACTATCCACCAGCATACTTTACCTGAACGGAACTGTGTTGACACATGGAACTGGGGGTTTATGTAATACTTTGTCCAAGACAATTCTTTACGGAACTTTTTTCACAAAGGCTGAAATCTTGGAAAATGAGAAATAACAATTAATGTACACCTTGTAATACTACAGTCATGACATTGATTTTTAAGTCTTGGGGTCTAAAGCCTTCACCAACAATCTTTTATCTTTTTTTTTTTTTTGCATTGAATACTGCTGCCCCACCTGAGCTCTGACCCTTGTGTGTATGGCTGAAGAGAGGGGAGAGGGACTGCATTTAATAGGCCTTGGACAACTTCATAAATATAATTCAGATAGTATAATTGACTAGGAGAAGATATTTTAATAAAAATATTTTTAAATATTTGTATTTTGTTTTTATTTCAAATATTTGTTCACCTCATTAAACCGTATTGGTTGAGGGTGCAATCTGGAAAGGTGCAAAAATGTTCTTTTCAAATGTTTAATGTAGAATGATGCTATGAATCACTGTTTGAGTGTTACATGAAATTCAATTTAGACTGCTGGTCTGGCAAATTCAGGGTAGCACTACTGAATGAATCCCTGTGTAGATGTTCCTGGGAGGATTCCCGATGTTTCCTTCTGTAAATACTGCATTCTGAAAAAAAAAAAAAAAACACCTCCCTCAGAACAGGTCACATTTTCTCATCCTGCAGGAAGAAATGTTTCTGGATTAATTTTGTTGACACTAACCTTATTGTCTGTCTACTAGCGTAGCATACCTGGTAGGAATAAGTTGAAAAAAGTTAAAAGAAATTTGTGTGTGTTAAGCCTTGGCTTAATATGGACATTATTAGGAAGAGCTCTTGAATTTTTACAGCACTAATGTAAGGGCACACTGGCATCACAGAGTTACTCAGTAAGATTAAGATAGAGAGGAACAAATCTTCCTTCTTTCTTTTAAGATGTCTATATCTGTGATAAATCTCCATCATGAAAGAGAATGGGTTTAATAACTGTTCCTACTGGCAGAAAAAAATGCTGTGGAAATATTGGTAAATGTCTTTACTCTTAATTTCTCAGCTAAGTAATTGTATCAGGCAATATGAACAAAACCCAGAAACAATACTTGGCAGGAAAAGTTCTTTTCCTATGTTTCTCCTCATTAGATGTGTCACAGAACCCACGGATATTTTATTACTTTCAGCCTAAAGAACATACACGATAGAGTTTGTGGTTTTGCATTGGGAGTAGCAGTTAAACTACATCAAATGATACCAGATGCTGGTAATACCGTGACTGCAGGTAAAGGTACCAGAATGCTTTCAAGCACCTGTTACAGTATCGTCAGCTGTGGTCATTACATCGCTTTTAATGAGGTAAGTACTGGCTGTACAGTGTGATTCTGCCTCCCATTTCCCAGAGTACCACTGGGGCTTTTAATACTTGCCAGAAATACGCTCGTTGGGCAAGGGGTTAGTATCTCCTGAGGGGAAAGGCTTTAGTGGTTGGACTCTGCACGAAAGCAGTTGGCAGAGGCATTGAGCTTGCCGCCACTTGGAGAACAACATCACTTGTTGGATTTCTGGTTTTCTTTCTGGTATGTGTGAGAAATTTAAACAAAGTTAAACAAAACATTTTTTGTCCAAAGCAGTGTGTTAAGTCTTCTGTAAGTTACAGTATTCAGGCCATTAATTTAGAAAATTTCTAGGAAATTAAAAAATGAAACATGTTTTGGAATTCAGTTTGATGTGTACGTTTTGTATACCCCAAAATTGGAAGGAGGGAACTAGGAGGAGCGTACAGGAGAAGCATTATTCTGGGATGTCTCTGTTCTTGCTCTTTCTTCAGGATTCCCCTAGTGGTCACTGTTCTTCCTGGTCTTTCCCTTAAGATCCAAACTCCATGGAGCAAGGAGACTGGGCTAAATGGACTTTTTGGTCATCCTGTGACCGTGCTGCTTTTCTTCCTCCTCTCTTGCTTCAGTAATTTGCCAGTGTTCAGTATGAACCTGCTGAAGAACTTAACTGTGCAGCCTTTGGTCTTGAATTACGCTGCCATACTGTGCGTTCTCTTAACTTAGCAACCAGAGACTTGCTTCGGCCCCTTGTTCTGCAGTTACCACTAGGTGTAGATACAAATGGTTACCAATTAAACTTTCCATTACCTTATTGCAGTTGAAGACCAAATTACAAACTCATACGTAATTGACTGAAAAAATAAATACTATTTTAATTCTCAGGCTTTTTACTGTTTTTTTTTTCTATGCGTGCAGGTTAAGTAAAATAACAAGAGCTACCATTGCAGTGCAGAGGCACACAAAATGAAGTGGAAAAGGTGCTGGATTGTGCTGTGTTTGGAGTTTGGTTTTGGAGGGCTTGTTTGGTTATTTTGATTTCTGTAGTCTTTTACAGTTTCAGAGTCCATGCACAGAAATTTACTGGTGGAATAAAGTAGTTTGCAGCCATTTCACTGGTTAATGGGACTTTCCCTGTAACATACATTTGTTTCTTAATATTGTTCCAGAATAATTGCATTTCTTCTCCTTTCAAGGAGTGTGATACTCTGGTGATGAGTGTCTTTGTTAAATTAGAAA
Organism: Chlamydotis macqueenii; assembly: GCF_036417535.1. Classification (NCBI taxonomy): domain Eukaryota; kingdom Metazoa; phylum Chordata; class Aves; order Otidiformes; family Otididae; genus Chlamydotis; species Chlamydotis macqueenii. Next base: position 60,085,104 of record NC_141593.1, on the reverse strand, counting down.
ATTCAGTCAGAGGTTGGATGAGCATCTATGACAGCATTCACAATGTATCACTTGATTTCTTTTTTTTTTACTCTTCATATGCATGGTAAATACTAACAAACCTCTGCAATGTTTTTTGAAAATTAATGAACTCAAAAAGCAGCATGAGAGCACTTGTAGCACACAAGCTAGATTCCTCCTGACTAATGCAGAAAAGTGCAAATTGATGTCTCTACCTAAAAATTGCCTTACACTCAGGTGGTGTGGGAGGATTCCTCTCCAGGGAAAAAGAAAGTGTTTTCTGTAACTAACCTCATTCAATCATGTATGCTAGAAGACAGCTGAAGTTTCTGTTGAGCATTCTTACCCGCTACAGAATTCGGCAGGAGTGTGCTGACTATATACTCAAGCTAGATTAGCCTGTGTTTTTCCCCTCCTCAGCTTGTTGTGTTTTGGAGGCCAGTAGAACATAAGTGACCTCTTGGAAAAATGTACCTGCTCCAAGTGCTTATTATCTACCAGCATCCTTTCCTGCAGCAAGGGTCTCTGCAGCAGTAGAGCCCATTAATCTTAAAAGCATGCTTTAGCAGATTTTGCACAGTCACTCAGGTAGTTTTCTTATATATGTGGTGAGATTCTGTAAGTACATGTAGAAAAGATGCAACATATGTAGTATGGATGGGGATGGGAATGAATTATTTGAAGAAGCTGATACAGATGATCCAAGGTAGCGGAGTACATAGGAGCAGACACTTCAGTGTAGCCTGGAGAATAGAAGCTTTAAGAACAATGAAAGAAACAATGGATGAAGATGGGCTTGTATGAGAGGTTTTGTACTTAAAACCTCTCCTAGCAGAGTACATAAGAGCAGACACTTCAGCGTAGCCTGGAGAATAGAAGCTTTAAGAACAATGAAAGAAACAGTGGATGAAGATGGGTTTATATGAGACGTTTTGTACTTAAAATCTAGAAAAACTACTTCCAAGGTCAATTCCTTAAGTTGTGTAGGGAAGGAGCAGATGATGTCCTGTTCTGTGAAACCAACAGAAATTGATTCATCCAGAAATTGTTCATCCAGAAGTGATGAACACGGACTGCAAAAAAACCCTAATGAATAAACTTGCTAATTCATGTGCAGTGTGGAGAGGGGGATGCAAGGAAAAGCATACTTGTCTCATTTAGGCTTTTTCATCACTATGTGGCTGTGAGTTTGAGTCATCAGATGGGGAGGAATAAAAAGCAGCAGTAATATCTTTCTCATGAAAAGGCAGAGCCAGCAAAGGGTTCTGATGCACAGAAGTCAAAGTTAAGTTCAGGTGTGCAGTTGTCCTGCTGTGTTCTGCTGATATACTGCTATGTATTAATTCTCACTGTAATGGTAGATAAAGTCTCACCAAAAAGGTGGGCCACTTGGAGCAGTCCCAGACAGGAGGGGAATGATCGTGTAATTCTTCGTCTGTTCTCTCAAGCGATTTACCTACCTTTTTCTGCTGTGTGGAATTAACCAAGTGAGGTGATTGCAAATTATTTTTTTCCCCCACTAATTTTTGGATGTTCATGGCACTGATGTGGAAAGCAGAACTGGTAGAAAAACCTGCTGCCCCAACAGCATCCTGAAAATGTGAAGACACATTATTGGGGATAACTGTTGCTGTACCTTGACCAGAGGCTCAGACTTGTGATGCTAAGCCATGCAACAAAAGCTATCAAGTTCACAAAATTGGTAGGCCTCACACCTGCTAAACCACATGTTCACAGTACTTTTAAATAATTAAGCTAAGGTAATTAAGTTGCATTTTAACTTGAGCAAGTTGTGGTTTCTGATGTTTCAATAGAGAAAGCTTCCTCTCTGAGCCTGTTTCAGTCAGCCTATCACAACAGCAGCATCTCATGTGATTGTGAGTACAGGTTTTTACGTGTAACAAAGGTTCATCAAAACACCACTGACTCTTTGAAATAGGGAGTAGTGACGAGCACTCTTGACGTAGCCCTGTCATTGCCCTCTCCAGAGGATTCAGAAGACAAAGCTGGTTGATAGGAGACTGACACCCAACTAAGCTCTTGAGAAGCAGCAGCCATCCAGCTGACAGTTGCTGTATGTATGAAATGCTGCATGCAAGGTTTGGAACATGGTGGATATTAATATTATATGCGTTCATAATGTTCCCCTCACAGTGTTCAAAGTAAACTGCTGCAGACGGGAGCATTAGTTTACCCTTTGCACTGAGGTAAATGCATTCATCTTAGCACAAGCTTGCCTTCCAATTTTGCTTAAAATGAATTCATTTTTTTAAAGAGCATTATTTATTTGGTGCTCAATTTGGGATTTTCTGTTTATGCATCTGCATTGTGATGGTGGCCTGTTGGTTACAAAGAGAACTTTTTACTGCAGTGGAAGGTATTTGGGAGATTGAGAAGTCCGTGGTGGTATGTGCTGGGAAAAGTCACTAGGTTCAAACCAGCTGGTAACTAAGAAACTTTAAAAAAACCTACAAAGTTACAACTGTTTCAACTTAACAGGCAACTGTGTTACTTTTTTTTTTTTTTTTTTTTTTTTTTTTTTGTAAAAGAAAGTGCAACAGTACTCGATTTGGAAAGAAAATCTGCTAGACACTTTCAGTGATGCTGAGACCAGCTGCAAAGGAAATAATCTACAACTTTTCCTCTAGGACCCTTTATACCATTGATTTGTGTCATTGCAATAGTGGTGAAAAATCTTCGGACTACTTTAAAGAAATACAGGTGCATCAGTGTTCCTTTCTGGCCATACGGCCTGTCCCTAGGAGAGCACGGCAGGAGGTCGGGTGCTCTCTGTTCTGGATTAGGCACTGCAGACACTCAGGGCCTTCAGTCCTCACCACTGCACAAGTGTAGTCCTAGTGCTGCACAGGGGAAGAGCATGCCCCTTTCTTTCCTCTTCAAGACATACCTCTGTCGTTTTACTCCCCTGTTCCTCAGCACATGGTCATCTGTGTCTGCTAATACGTATAGTAAAGTTTTTTCTTTTATTTATCTTTTTTTTCCCTCTCTTAGGTAGGCTAGTGCAGAATTCCTAGAGATGGTCACCTTTTATTTGGAATTAGGAATTTCTAGAGAACTGGTTGTAATTTCCTTTTTGTTTTCATTTTTTTTATATACCTGCAGAATATGTTTATATGATAAAGAAGTTACCTGAAACTTCTCAAAAGATAATTGCCGATCTACTCAGAACAGTTGGTCATTTTCATTAAGCTTGTGTTTTGGAAGTACAGACTGCAGTTGAATTCAACTCCTGTAAGTCTTGAATGAGACTTGATGAACAGGAATTCCGATGTGGTACGCGTGAAAAAAACCCCACAACAAACCAAAGATAGAAAAAGTAACTTTGAAAGCTTTCTTGCTTGTTTCTTAACTAAAAAAAACCTTACCAGGAATGTGCTTATTTTAGTAAGTTTAGCGTGCCTTAAATTTGTTTTTTTTTCCTCTTGGTGGATGGATACATCTGAATATTTGAAAGATGCTCTTAGTGAGTAGGACTGAGGAGTGGGTAGCAAGAAATTAATTTTGTAATTTTAATGTGACTGATACAGTAGGTTTGGTCCAGCTCTGTTAAGATTATTTTATATATCTGTTACAAAGCTGGGAAAAAGTTTGTGCTCCCCTACTATTGCTCTTAAAGAGGACACGGCTTAAAATGGAAGAATAGGCATTAGAGTTTTGAAATGCTAGTTAGATAGAGCCTTTGCAATAGCAAAAAAAAAAAAGAGATTTCTTGGGTTTTTGGGCAGAGGAGAAAAAAGAGTCAACTCTAGAAGTCCTTCTGGTTTTGGGAAAAAAAAAGTAGCAGTAAGTATTTCTGGAGTCTGGATGCTGTAAGACCTGGTAGACAGACTTGACATTTACTTCCCTCCACCTTTGTTTTTTTCTGATTGTTAATCTTAATTTTTATTATTTGCATATATGCAAGAGAATGGAGGCTAAAGAATTGAAAACATATTCTTCATAGATCATAATTCCCTATTTCAAGTTGGCCTCAATATTTCAGGCAGAATTGCTTGCTGTTGTAGAACACTATTTCAGTGAAAACTTCCCAGATCAGTGGGTTTCTGTCCCCTTGAGTTCTCAAAGTGGGAGTGAATGGTTTAGTATATCGTATGTTCTGCCAGGAAGGCAGGCTTCCAAGGGTAGTAACACTATTAGTCAGATGTTTAGAGGTGATCCACTGTGATAATTTATAGATGAAGTTTACTAGCTTGATTTTTTTCCTAATTATTATCAGATAGTGAAGCTATCAATTTGAGTCAGCATGCAAGTCTTGTGCATGGTATAGATTTGCAGTAAGTTTAGTCCATTTTAAAGTTCAGTAATTCTGTTCTAAATCATTTGGTTATTTAAGCCAAGCTTGTACTCACATAATAATCACACAGGAAGTACTAAGAAATGAAAATATGGTGTGTATCAATGGAAGTATTTAGTGAGAAGTGTTTGCTTCATGCTAACAGCTGGAACATTGTAAGTCTTACATCCTATTCTGTAATGTAGCATTACTTTGCACTTTTTCTGTCTCTATAGCTCATCTTGCAACATTAATAGCAGTTGTTTTGAGCTGCTGTAATTGTCTAAAAGTTCTTGCTATGTTTTTCTAACACCATATTTATCAGTATTTATGAACATCTAAGTAGTTTCTGCATTTTGTAAAGCGTGTAGCACGGCAAGATGTCCTTTTCATTTATTTATTCTTTTTTTCCGCTGGTGGGTTGTAGTAAGTTCTGAGAAGACTTTTCTACACTAGCATCTTTTTTTTTTCCATTCCAGAATCTTCCTCCACTTAGCCAGGATCCAAAACATGGTTCCCTGGCCTTTCAGTATTGCTCACAAGGCAGATACTTTGGTACAGTTATAGCAGAATAGTTACTATATATGGAGTAGGTCCACATGATTATTATCTACCAATATCGGCCACAGTAGTTGTTTTTCAAGAGATATTAAGAAAACACGACATTACTGATTCTTTTTTTTTCCATAGAAATTTACTATGAAAGATAGCTGGGAGGTTGTGTAGGGTTTTTTGGTGGTGGTGGGTTTAGACTGGGTTTGGTTTTGTTTTGTTTTTAACCCTGGAACATAGTTGTGAGTATGTTTTACAATTTACACCTTTTTCCCCTTGCCCCATGCCCAAAATCCACCCTCAAACTGCAGTTCTTATGGATTTAAGTTGAGGACCCTTTCTTTGTCATTTAACTGCAGGTGCTTGTTTTATTCCTATTAAATTGCCAATAGGGGTGACAAGACCTACAGGCTAACTTAAATACATCTCAGACTCCATGGAAAATACAGAAGCTTATATTCATCATAGTGATTAATACTGTGTTCTGATGCTTATTCCTTCATCCTGTAGTAAAAATACACATTTTTGTATACTTTGCTGGTTAGGGCACACATGTCCTGTGGTAGAGCTGAACTGGTATTGCTGTTTCCCACCATGAGTTTCAGACAAAAAAAAATATGACTACACAATAAAATCAAGACATAGTTGCAGGGTAGGAAATCAGGGGTTATAAATAGCAACAGGAGAGCTCAGGGGTTACTTGGTATCTTTCATTCAAGTGTCTCAAATATTAAATTTGAACCTTGACTGATGAATTCACAGAGTCCCCTGTCCTGTGTACTATTCTATGTCAGCCATACCAAGAGTTCTTAACTCTCTTGTCTGAGATAACGTAGTAATCTAAAATATAAAATAAAATCTGATGCTTTAATCAGTAGAAAGCACTGTGGTTTGTACTGTGGAAAATCATGGGAGAGTGTATCAGAGCAGGCACTGCCCTAGGCTCTGTGTTCTAAATTTCCCTCCTGTTTCCTACTTTATAGTAGAGTTCAGGATTTTCTCTTGGAAAGATGATTCAAGTAATATTCTGATAATTTCTCCAAGCTACATCTAGTCCAGTTGTGACAACTAATAATCAGCATGCAACTCCACAGAAATGAAAACAGTCCTCAGGTTTCACTGAAAATACGTAAGCAGGTGAGAAAAGCTGTTCTGCCAGGAATTTAAGTGACAATGCAAGTTTTGATTCCCAAAGTGCAAACAACTTCAAATGGTGTAATTTATAATACCAAAGACCCAGGAGGCAGACACAGCATGAAAATAAATTTAAGATCTTCAGCATTGTATGCAACTTGTACTTGACCACTTCAGTGTTTAATGAGAGCGAGATGATGAAATGCTCTCCTCTTCATCCTGAGGTTGAGAAACTGAAGCACAGGAGGTTTCCAGCTCCTATTCCCTGTAACTGAGGTGTATTAGCCTGGCATTAACTCTAGCTTCCCACTATAGTCAGTGGCCAGCTTTGGATCTTACCTGTTTTCCATAGTAAAATTTTTCTATAACAGTCACAGGCCAGTACCTTAACCATTAAATTCTGCTGCCAGCTATTTTATCATATGTCTTTTATAATATGTTGGAATTCCTTTAATGTCTAAAATAAAGGTTGCTAAAACAGAATTACAGCTATGTCAATGGTCTTAGAAAGTTCTAGTTCACAGTTCATTGTGAAAAGATTATCAGAAATGTGTTGCCCTTGTCTACTGCAGTCATCAGCAAAGGTAATAATCTTCGTTAAATAGTCTTTCACCAGTGACTTGTGGCAGAAGAGAATGGGCATGTGGTCTCAAAATATCCTCAGTAAGTTTATTAGACATCCTCTTATATAGAATTTCTTAAAGAGATTTAAAAAAAAAAAATCCATTCTCTGCTCTTTTTTAAAAACCTGTTGAATGCAGATTGCCATAAACAATATAGCTGAAACACTCTAGGGACAGATCTTGTTGTCATGGGTACTCAAAAATATGTACTGAGCATAATATGCAGCTATGTCTCTGGGCCAAGCTCAACTGACATTAGACTCTCAGTTTTAGTAATGCGGTCTGTCACATGAACACCATTTGATTGCATTTAATGAATCTCTCTTTGTTAGTAACAAATTGTATATATTTATGTCACTACAGGTTTATCAACAAAGGTTAATGATTTGGGTAAACCAGAAAACCTTTCCAACCAGCCAAGGGGATGGGGGATTTCCAAAGGTAAAGTTATTTATGTAAATTCTTTCAACTAATAAATAGTTTGCTAATATGAAAGTTTTCTGGAAAACAAAAAAAAAAGGAAAACACTGAAAGTTCAATGGATTTTATTTTATGACTGCTTCAAGAGAGAAGCGAGCTCTCAGGATTTCATCACGAGTCTCATGGTATTCTGGTTTTCTTTTTTTTTTTTTTAAATTTCTTTTCTGGCTCCTTGAGCCAGGCAGTTAACTGAGGATTACAGCTTTCATTTTAAAATGATGTTTTTAGCCTTCAGACTTGCAGAAAACATGGACTTTTGTTGGCTACATACCAGAAAGAAAACATACTAATTTTCAAGAGCTCATATTTCTTAAGCCTGTCTCATGATTTTACAAGCTTGACATCTGAGTTTTGAATGCTTGATTTTGGCTGTTCTCTCTTAGCAATACAGATAATGCAGGAGGAGGAAGGGGGTGTTGTTGGTTTTCTTTTTCTGTTGTTAAGTTTTCTGCTTGTGCTTTACTTGCCTTGAGTATCAAGCATACATAGCATGACGGTTTTCATCTGAATTTGACAAGTGCTCCAACATAAATGCAGAAGATGTGGCTTGTCAGACCAGATTCATAAGATTTTGTTACCATTGCTGGTTTCATAAAATGTGAAACTGGATATGAAATTTGAGTAGGAAAATAAAGCAGTTACTCAGAACCACAGAATGTACATGTTTTATTTTCATATTCCCTTTCATTACTGACTCAAAATCTGGCAAAAGAAAATGGCAGGTAAGTAAAGGAGAGAGCACGTGGAAAATTGTTTCAATTAAGTTTCAATTATTATGTAGACTCCAGCTCCCTGTTATACTCTTCTATTTCATCTGGATAACACTGTATTTTCCACAGTTTTTCTTTATAAAGGAGCGCCTAAAATTTATAGCTGGGCTATTTGCAGTCTGGTATTTGTGCCAGCATGCCAATCTTTAAATTAACATATATGGCAGTACTGGCATTATTCACATTTGAAGTATTTCAAATATTCAGCTGAGTAGGCTGATAGCAATGCCAGATTACAATGAATGTTCTATATATATGGTCATACTTATATTAAATTAATTTGCTTATTTTGTGAATCAGTTATATGTTAACTAGATGATTTTTATTCAAAATTTTAAGTTAGCAGCTTTTAGTAAGTTGTCATTCATCATTAAACTAAGTCGCTTCTGAAACAGAGGAATGAAGCTGTGAACTATGTGCAGCATAGTTAGTAACAATGCTGCCTTATATTGGATTTATGAATGGCCATGTTTTCATGCTGTACATAGCTTAAAAAAAGTTTATCAAAAGGGGTAATTGTTTTTCAACAAGTCAACATTTTTTTTTTCCCCTGTAAAGTGGTTGGATTCCTGCTTTTTAAATATGATGCATTTTTTTGTAGCCTTTATGTAATTCTTCAAAAGATATTTGGCATATGCTTAAAAGGACCAGTTTTTAGAACTAGCTCCAAATTTTATTTCACAATCGATCTTCAAAAGCAACTTGGATACTAGCTGTACACAATCTAGCTTCCAGCCTTAACAAAAACTGGGTGTCTTTGGAATGTAATTTTTTTCACCCACCTTATAAAATTAATCAGGGTAAATTGCTGAAGAAGATTGGAGAAAGTGCTCAGTCCTTCAGCTCAACAAGTTTATATACTCAATTCTAAACAGCTTAAACTACTGAAAGAATAAAGTAAAATTAATAGATTTTTTTTAAACTCTCAGATAAAAGTGGGTTTTGTTTTCATGCAACCAACAAATATAAAAGGATGCATTTCTTAAAGACAATTTCTTTCCAGACCTAGAAGGGTCATATGGGACTTTTCATCTTATGATCATATGGCAGAATTTCAGGGCTGAGATTGTTTTCACAGCTGAAAAGGAACTGCCCAACACAATGCTTTTGGAAATCTGCCCAGACCTTTGGTCTGTGTGCTGTGCCTGTTTGCATGTGTAAGTTTCTAGTTTTCTTCTCATATCCTGTAATGATACACAAGTAGCAAATTTAGTCAACAAAAAAAACCCAAAAATATTATCACGTGGGTGGAATTTTCTAGAGTCCTGTGAGGAAACATGTTTGTGCAGTCACTAAAATTTAAACTTTTTTTCTTCATTTTGAAACTGTCTCTTGCAAAACCCCCAGTTTGGCTGAGCAAAGGCAAGGTATGTTTCTACTCCTACTTCTTCTCCTGGCTTGCAGAGCCTTTCTGCATGTGTACTGATCGAAGTCTGCTCAGTTTCTCCATTTCTGATGCCCCAAAGGGAGAGGGCACCATTAGCCCCTAGGAGAGGATTTTACTCTTTTTTCAGCCTGAAAACTGCTCCTGGCTGCATGCAGTGCAGAACTCTGGGGGAAGTTCATCTACTCAAATGCAGAATTTATCTGTGATAAAGACAGTGGGAGAACCAGGGGGTGGCTTCATTCCCAGCACAAGTAAATGTAGCAAATATGAACATTCCAGTGAAAATTATGGCTCTGAAGAGCCAAGAAAGGAAAACTGTTGAAAATCACACTTTCTTGGTAGTTGTAAGACTGTTACGTGTTTAACTCCTAATTCAGAAATTCACAACTCTCACATCAGAAAAATTGAACGTGGAGAAGATAACTTTAACTTCTTAAACAGACTGAAAGCAATCTGCTTATACCACAAACATGTCCTAAGCAATAAAACACCTTTACAATTCTGATCTCTTAAACACAAAACCCACAGATTTTTTTCCATAAGTTACAATATATTACTAGCTAAACAAATTATTTTTGTTTAAGATCCCATCGTGACATAGCATCAGCAAAGTGCTTTGGGCATGTGCTTAAGCTTTAGGCTTCCCTCTGAGGCTTAAATGGAAACATTTATTGAAATGCTTTGCTGAATAGGCATAGACTTCAGCCAGTGAATGGTTAAGAATGAATGGTTAATGAAAACCTATCTGAGGCAGCTGGCTGATATGGCACACCATCCCCTTACTTGTCCAGAGACAACTAACACACTACGGTGTCTTTAGAGTGCTCTTTTCAATGAAGTACTATAGGAAAGTCAGTCATTAGTGTATGCTAGCTGCTTAAGCAGTAAGGTGTTTAAAAGATGAGAGGTCCGAGCTGCAAAAGGCTCTCTTAATAATAAGATGATCTTTCATAACTAAGATGCACTTTTATGTTGAAGGCCAAGTGGAGCCATAAAATGGAGCTTGTGGTTAAAAAAAGCAAGCAAACAAATTAATTTGTTTGTAGATACCATGAACAGGTTTTTGATTACACATGTTGGTACTGAGTTCTGTTTTCAAAGGAGCTCGGTGCCATCTGTAGATCAGTGGCCATGAGTTTTGCATTCATGACACCGAGACACCGTGTCTGCCTTCTGTGCTTCACAGGTGCAAAGCAGGTAATTGCTCATTTTCAGCCACGTTTCTGTGCCAGAACTACTGCACACACAGCACCTGCAGGTGCAGTTTCAGACCTGAGCTGTCCCAGCTATTATGGAGGGTACAGACATGGATTGGTTTGGCAGGAGTGAGAAAAATAATTTTGAGGACTAGTATAAGGATGTACAGCTGGTGGTGAGCTGCAGAAAAGGTTGTCACTCCATAACTTCTGTCATTTGCTGGGATGGCTGGGGTCTCCGTAGCTGCAGCAAGTGTCCAAATTCACCAGTTCAGCAGTGGAGGATGGTTGTTGCCTCAACTCTTTTGCATTTTGGCTTTTGGGGCACACTTACTCATCCCCAGCTGATGAGTTTTCATCAGATGCTGCAAGGCTTGCTTGATTTTTAAGCGATCCTTTGCTCTCTGTGCTGTTAATATTTATAGTTGATTCAGCCTTGTTTAGTAGATGTTTACTTCTGAACTAAAGCTAGAGAACTATAGAAACCTTAGGATAGGAAAAGGGAGGACCCCATCTAACAGACTTCATGAAGCACAGCTAATACCATTTTTTCCTCTCCGCAGGGAAGTCTCCCGATCTCGAAGGAAGTAAACCGCAAGAAGAAAAGAGAGGGAGAAGGGGCATACCTGGTTCCACTAAATGGCTATGGGCACCATTTCACCAAAATCAATTACCTCTACTCTTTCTAATCATAATTTCTCCATTTGTATTACATATGGTGTATGGGTTTGATGAGGTCATGGTGTCATATATTGGGAATTGTTTCTGTGTAAATCATCAAGTGTAAGAAGAAACTATGGGACTCTGAGCCTTGCTTTAGAGAATAACAATGGACAAACGTGTACCATAAAAAATAGTTTAAAAAATTCTGACTCAAGCGAAAGCTGTCAGAATTTCACACTGTGAATCCATGTTTACAAACATTACAGGTGGGCCCTCAGGCCTAGTTCTACCACAGCAATGTCTTCCACTACTCAAACTCCACAGCTCACACACAACTGGTAAACTGCTCTCTCCATTTCCACCATCCCCAACTGCTTCTTGCAGAGGCTGAGAGTCCCCCTTTTTTTTTCATTTAGATGTAACAAACCTAGTAGTTTATTTTCATCAATTGTCTGTATATCTCTATATTTTATCCATGTACTCTTTTGATGTATAGAAGTAGTATGAAACTCATGGTTTCCTTGTGGTAAGTGATTGTGATGCTGCCACGGGATTTGAGACACTGATGAATGGTGCTATTTTGGACTTTAAATATGCTCCTTGGCAAGGTAGCTCTGATGGAGTTATTTTTTATTTCCATGTTCTGAGAAGGTGTTGGTATTTTGTTTTTCTGAATGTTGTTCTTTAGACTGGATTGACTTGTTTACTTGTGTCTTCAGTGTGGCTTTCTTATTCAGTGCTGTAGGTGAGTAACTACTTATAGTGTACAAGTAAGGAACCGATTCCCTATCAGGGTCCACTGACAAACATGCAGTTATAGTGGGAGCAATCACAAAACTGTAATTTACGTAAAATCTCCTTTCTGACTCCTATCCACCTAATGGAGATAGACGAGCAATAATTTTCCACCAACCTCTCAAAATATCTTTTGATTTTTGTCTTTTTTTTTAAAAGCCTTTTTTTAAAGAAGGGACAAGTTTTAATGTCCTCTTCAAATCCATAAAATAGGGGATATAGTAAGAAAAACACAGGAAATTTCTGGGAGAAGAAGTCCTAAAGGGGAAGAGTACATTTCCACAGTACTGTCAACATGTGGACTTTACATTTTTGTTCTTGCTCCCAGACTACTCTCAATACAAACCAACACAAAACACAAAACTAAACAGTATCATCTACTCATGGAGTGTTGTTGTGTTAGACACAGTCTGAAAGCCCACCTTAATTTTTTATATAACTCTGTCTTTTAGCTCTTCCTTTTACAGGGCAGGCCTTGTTCTGAACTGTTTTAGCTTCTGACTGTTAAATACCGATGCATGCACTGCACTTCCTAGATTTCTTTCCTTTCCCCACCTTCTGTATCCCTTTTCTTGTACGTTTTATTTTCCAATAGATTAGATATGTTACTGTGCTGTATATAGAGCAAGAAGTAATATTCAGCAGTTGTGGCATTTATGTATAGTTGCAATTGTGTACTGCTGAAAATGCAGGCTTTTGTAACAATGTGATCTTTAATAATGCACTACAAGTACCCAATGTATTTTAGCTACTTTAGTAGGATTTGTTCAATAAATATGCAAGCTCTAAGGGTGGCCATGGTGTCTCTGTTTCCTTTTTACAATAAGGTGAGGGCTCCTTTTCTGTTTGTTTGCACCTGTTCTTTATGTGACTTCTGAGGATTTGGGGTTTTTTTTTTTAATATCTGGTGAAGTAAAAGGTGCTTTCTTTTGTTGTCTGCTGAACAATAGCTAAACCTAAATGCCAGACGTGGATCTGGGAAATGATAGTTGCTGGACAATGGTAGTCATGTACTTCACTTTTGAGGCTGCTGAGTGGCTGGGTCAGATGTGACATTTGATGCCATTTTTAGTAATCCCAGGAGAAAACTGTGGGGCTATGCATGGCAAATACAATATAGTTCATTTTCCACTTCTGATAAACTGAACCAAAAGGCCATTTTCCTAGCATGTGTAATATAGCTTAAAAGAATATTGATACAGTCCTCTTTAAAAAATCACTTCCGTTGGGGGAAAAAGGAATATCTGCATTTGTAAGTTTTAGAACATATACTGGCTTCATTTTAGCATAGGAAACAGATAGAGCAGCACTTTTTTAAAAACACAAGCAGTGATCTACCAATTACTACCAGCTGTAGGTCTGCCTCAGAAGTTTTCCAGTCATGCAACCAAATGAGTGCCATTCCATATGCCCTATCTGTCTATCCCACTGAGTGAATTTACACAGCGATTGAGTTTGGTTTGATGACTTTGGCTGTATCACAGAAAACTGACCATGCACGCGTAGCACCTGACCCAAACGGCCACTGATCTCATCGTAGGAAACACAACAAACAGCAGTGTATTTGGGCTAGAGCTAACTCTCTGGTTAGAAAGCAGTTTTATCTTATCTCTCCGTAGTATATGTATATACTTATAGACATTATATAGATACACATCTATATACATATGTAAATGATGAGAAAAAGTTAATAGAATTAGAGCAATGATTAATTGATTAATTGATCTTATTTTTTTAACCTGTGATCCCCTGGCTTTTGGAATCAAGTGAACCATTTCTAAAAGAGATATGAAAGGTGATTAAAAGGTCTTTAAATCCCAGCCCTATTGTTAGTAATATTTACATTACTACACAATAAAAGCTTTTAAAGCTGAAATATTTTAAAGGATTGCACACTCCTTTGGAACTTACAGCTGCTGAAATAATGATTCACCTTTGGCACTGTTTTTTATGCTTCATAGCAACATGTCACATTTTAATAAAAATACAAAGATCTGTGGGTTAGGGTCTTTGATTAAACTACAACTGAAAAGCCATTCTTGAATATCACAAGTAACAGGGTTTTTTTTTTTGTTAATAATTATAATGAAGGACTCCTTACTGTATGAAACAACTTTTAATATGCTAACATCCTAGAGACTGAATTTTGCCAAAGATGTTTCATATACATTAGGATTTAGAGAGTCTTCCTAAATAGGCAGGTGACATACACTTTTGCATCGGCGATAGTGGCTGTGGCACTTAGGTAGCATCAGCTTCATAAGATAAAAAAAAAAAAAGAGAGAGAGAAAAGTTACAGAGTGACCATACCTAAAAAAACCCACCAGGAATACCTCTAGGATTTCATACATGTCTTTCCTGTAATGCTCCATGAATGCTCATTATTAGACGTGTTTTGAAAAACTATACATTTTGACTAGCTGAGACATTAGCTGCATGCATCACATGTTTGCTCCTGTCTGGTGTACGATACGGGTTGGGGTGAGCAGTGTGCCTTGCACCCCTACATCAGGGTTTGGGGCTGGGGAGCCAGGGGAGGAGGCTGGAAATCTTTCCCAACTGTTTGCTCGGAGCAGCCAGAGCACAACCAAACTATGTCACATCAATAGCAAAGGTAAAAGAAGTCCTCCTGTTCTCATCCTTGGGACGGCAACATTTAATTTTGCCTACGGCACTAAGAGACATTGAACTGGATCTGCGAATCAGCAGCATAAAAGCTGATCTAGAGAGGTGGTGGTAGGACAAGGGTGGGGAGTGGAGCAGGTTGGTGCTTCTCAGGTTGGCAGGGAGGCTTCCTGTAGCTGGAAAGTTGATTAAAACAATTAGAAAAAAAAAGCAGTTTATGTATCGCACAATCAGTTGATGCAATACAGGATGACAAGCTGCCTTTTTAACCTGCTCATTAAATAATTACTTGTGTAATAGAAAGGCTAGTGAGAGAATTTTTAAAGCACTATGGTTGAGTAGATTGATTCAGGAAATGTTGGTTCTAACTGCCAACCTTGTAATAACATGCCATGGAGCATCTGGTGAATCAGTCTTTGTAGCTCAGCAAATCAAACAAGAAAAAATAACAAAGATGAATTCTGCAAAATAGTAATAATAATGGATACTTGTTTTTCACAAAGCATTTTAAGCTATGTAGATAAAATAATTAATTAGGAACTAGCTATTGTTACTACCAAGCATCACATTTTAAATGAAAAGTAGGGCAGAACAGGATGTGTTATCAGTTAAATTCCAGTACTAAAAAACCTGCATTATTAATCAGCAAATGAAGAAAACATCAAGCCTTACACCTTGGAGTTTATGCCACCAACAATATCCTGAGAAGGTGGGTTAAAAAACCTGATTCGTATTCTTAAATTTATTCAGTGGAAGATAGCTAAATTCCATCTGCCTGTATATAAGACCTATGCAAAAGAACATTAACAGTTTTAAATCAATATTATTTTAATGCCAGACTCCAATTAAATAGATTAAAATTAAATTTCCACTATGAAAGCTGTACTACCATATTACAAAAGAAAAAAAAAGAATCAATATTCCAGATCAGAAGTTCAAACTCAAAAGCAAATTTAAATAGAATGAAAAAGAGCTCAGATTCATCTCAACAGCATCATGTTCCTGTGGGGAAAAAAAAAAAAAGAAAAAAAAACCCATGATACTGGAAAAACATGGACTATAACCAGCAACCCAAGTGAGGTAATAGTTTAGCACTACTCAGCGTTGGCGAGACTACAGCTGAAATAAGACATCCTGCTCGGGCACTGCAGCTCAGGGTGTCCAGGGGAATGTAGCAAGGGCAGTGCAAACAATGGCAAAGTATGTGTCTGATGGGGAGTGACTGAATGAAACGGGTTGGTTTGGTCCAAAGTGAAGCTAATGAACTATTCTTCATGGGGGTAGAGCAAGATAGAGTAGTCTGCAGTGTCATAAAAGAGGTTGTGGTAACATTTAGACGTTTGGAAGGTGGAAAGATAGGAAAGTGCTTGAGTAGGGTGTCGAGGGAGAGGTTCTGGGATGTTCATCTTCTGACATCTTTCAGAACGAGTTGGCAAATATCTGTTATTTTTTCTATTACCTGTAACTCAAAGCCAGATCATCTGATAATGAAGTAATGATAGATTAGAATCGGGAATTTCTGACATTTTACGGCTTTCTAAAAATTTCACTGGCAAACACAGTGTGGCCTTACACATTTCCAAACCCATCCACACAAGTCTTGCATTCCTCACTCACCTACCTCATGCTGCAGACTGATTCCAAGCCTATGAGCTATGTATTAAGGCACAAGACACCTTTTTGTGGTCCCTCAGATGCCTGTTTGCTAAGATTCATTTCAGTCCCTCTGGGTTGGGGTGCCCAAGTCACAGAAGGCAAAAGCAAGGACTGGGAGAATGAAGAACTGCCCACTGTAGCAGAAGATCAGGTTTGGGAACATCTAAGGAACCTGAAGGTGCAGAAGTCCGTGGGATCCAATGAGATCCATCTGTGGGTCCTCAGGGAACTGGTGGGTGAAGTTACCGAGCCACTGGCCACATAATATTTGAAAAGTCATGGCAGGCTGATGAGGTTCCCAGTGACTGGAAAAGGGGAAACATAATCCCCATTCTTAAAAAGGGGAACAAGGAAGACCTGGGGAGCTACAGACCAATCAGTCTCACCTCTGTGCCTGGCAAGGTCATGGAGCACATTCTCCTGGAAACCATGCTAAGGTACATGGAATATAAGGAGGTGACTGGTGACAGTCAACGTGGCTTCACTAGGACAGCTCGTGCCTGACTAATTTGGTGGCCTTCTACAACAGGCTTACACCACTGGTGGACAAGGGACAAGCAACTGATGTAATCTCCCTGGACTTGTGCAAGGCATTTGACACTGTCCTGCACGACATCTTTCTCTCTAAACTCGAGAGGCATGGATTCGATGAATGGACCACTTGGTGAGTAGGGAATAGGCTGGATGGCCACACTCAGACAGTGATAGTCAATGGCTCAATGTCCAAGTGGAGACTGGTGATGAGTGGCGTTCCTCAGGGGCTGGTATTGAGCCCAGCTCTGTTTAACATCTGTTCTGGTTTTGTTTAGTGAGACGGGGCCTAAGGTGGTAGCTTCTGTAGGAAACTGCTAGAAGTCGCTCTCCTTTGTCCAATGGACTCAGCCGGGCCTAGGGTGGACCCACTGCTGGCCAAGGCCGAGCCAATTGGTAGCAGAATGTTCCGTGATAACGCCTCTGCGATAACATATTTAAGAAGGGGAAAACAGAAAAAAAAAAGAGAAGAGAAGATGTGAAGCCGCTGAGCGGGGGCAGAGAGGGGGAGGCGCGAGCCTTGTGGGCCTTGCAGGCCTCACCCTCTGGCCTCCTGCTGGGCAGCCGACTGGGCCCAACTCGGCCCAGCCCGGCTGCAAGAAGTGGAGAGGAGATGAGAAGTGAATAAGATGTAAAAAAGACCCTGAGAGGCGTCTGCCACCCTGTTGTGAGGAACGGCTGCAGGTGCCAAGGTCAGTGAAGAAGGAGGGGGAGGAGTAATGCAGCTCCTGGCCAAGATTCCCCTGCAGCCTGTGGTGATGGCCATGGTGGAGCAGGTTGTCCCCCTGCAGCCCATGGAGGTTCATGGAGGGGCAGAGATTCACCTGCAGCCCGTGGAGGACCCAACGTTGGAGCAGGTGGACGCCTGAAGGAGACTGTGGCCCGTGGAGGGCCCACTGGGGCAGCTGTTCTGGAGGGACTGCACCCCGTGGAAGAGATGACCCACGCCGGAGCAGTTTCACGAAGGACTGTGGCCTGTGGCAGGGACCCCACACTGGAGCAGAGGAGGAATGTGAGGAGTTCTTCCCCTGACGATAAAGTAGCAGCATAAAACAACGCGTGATGAACTGACTGCGACCCCCATTCCTCCTTTCCCCCACCATGCTGCTTGAGGGGGGAGGTAGTAGAGATAATGTTAAGCGCGGGAAGAGGGAGGGGTGAGAGGAGGTTATCTTGTTCCCTATGTCATTCTCCTGCTAGTTTTAGTAATAAATGAATAGTTTTCCCCAAGTCGAGTCTGTTTTGCCCATGACGGTAATTTTAAGGATTTCTCCCTATCCTTATCTCAAACTTCCAGCCGTTTTTCTTACATCATCTCCCCCTATTCTCTCGGAGGGTGGGGGGAGTGAGAGATAGACTGCGTAGTCTGGTCCCAGTCCGGGCTGAACTACAACAACATCTTTGCCAGCAACATAGACAGTAGCATAGAGTGCAACTCAAGCAAGTTCACTGATGACACAAAACTGTGTGGTGCAGTCAACATGCTGGAGGGAAGGGATGCCATCCAGAGGGACCTTGACAGGCTGGAGAGGTGGGCCCATGCAAACCTCATGGAGATCAAGAAGGCCAAGCTGAAGGCCAGGGCAATCCCAAGCACAAATACAGGCTGGGTGGAGAATGGATTCACAGCAGCCCTGAGAAGAAGGACTTCGAGGTGCTGGTGGATGAGAAGCAGGCAATGTGCACTTGCAGTCCAGAGAGCCAACTGCATCCTGGGCTTCATCAAAAGAAGCATGGCCATCAGGTTGAGGGATGTGATTCTGCCCCTCTACTCCGCTCTGGTGAGACCCCACCTGGAATACTGCATCCAGTTCTGGAGCCCTCAACATAAGAAGGATATGGTTCTGTTGTAGCAAGTCCAGAGGAGGGCCATGAAAATGATCAGAGGGCTGGAGCACCTCTACTGTAAGAACAGGCTGAGAGAGTTGGAGCTGTTCAGCCTGGAGAAGAGAAGGCTCCTGGGAGACCTTGTAGCAGCTTTCCAGTATCTAAAGGGGGCCTACAGGAAAGACGGGGAGAAACTCTTCAACAGGGCCTGTTGCAGTAGGATGAGGGGTAATGGTTTTAAAATAGAGGGAGGTAGAGTCAGATTAGACATCAGGAAACATTTTTTTACAGTGAGGATGGTAGAACACTGGAGCAAGTTGCCCAGAGAGGTGGTGGATACCCCATCCCTGGAAACATTCAACAACAGGTTCGACAGAGCTCTAAGCAACCTGTTCTAGTTGGAGATGTCCCTGCTCCTTGCAGGGTGGTTGGATTAGATGACCTTTAAAGGAGTTTTTTATGATTTTTATGAATTTTATCATTCTAAATAAAAGACAGAAATACAATAATTTACTAGGGCTTTGTGGCTACTGCTGTGAAAACATGGGTAACTTACATTCTAGTTAAGAGAAAGGAAACACCAGGAATAAAAAAAAAAGAAACACTGAGAGAATATAGCAATTAATGGGAAACAGGAATTTCAGAAGTTGTTCCTATCTGACCTGGAGCTCAAGAGACATAAGTTTTGCAGAGACAAAACACAAATGTTAGACTCCAATTTGGAACAGATATTTTCCTTTTCAGATACAGAGCTCTGAAATAACTTATTGAAAACACACAGGAAGCAAACTTCTCTTTAGAGGAAAGTAGTTGATGGTTTTTGTCCCTGTGTTTTGTGAGTGGGAAGCTGCAGGTGAGGAGGCAGGCTGGCAGCCCCACCAGGAAAAGAAGTAGCAGGAGATGAGACTCCTGGTAAGCTGTGAGGGGAGAACAGATTAAAAAAAAACATGGTAAAGCATAGTAAAACAGAGCAGACATGTTATAGTTTGCATCCTCCTGAAAAATTTGTCCAATATTTGGATACTCAAATACTGCCTATCTGTGCTGCAGAATAAAGATGAAAATACATGCTGCATTTATAGTTTAATTGCTATGTAAACATAACCCAAAATCCTCAGGTAACCTACTAACATACTCACAATCCTGGCTGCCTACACCTATTCACCTGAACTGTTTTTGTAAATGCATCCAGAGCTCTGAGCCACCATCTGCCTGTCAAGGTATGGCCAGAGCTTCAAAGTGCCGTGTAAGCTGGCGTAAATTATCTCAGGAAGCAGTGTAACTGCAAAATCAGTGCTGGTTTTTTTTTTTTTAAAGTAAAAAGTCAGAAGGATGCTCATGCTTTTTGTGCATTCATTTCTACCTTGCCCTGTCTGATATTGCCTGAGCATGTCAGCTTGATCTCATTTGTCAATTTGTAACACAAATTACCTTTCAGAGCACCTTAACTCTATTTTTGCTCTGTACACTCCAATTTGGCAGTTTAAGTTGTGTGTTTAAAGACTTCACCCTGTATGTCACTTAGTGTGTGCTGCTTTTCAAAGCTCTCAACTCCTTGTGACTCATCTAATATTTTCCAGCTGATGATTCCAGAGGAAGAGATGTGACCCAACAGCTGATGTGTTATACAAAGAAAGAGTATCCTGTTTGCACAGCACTGTTTCAGATTAATATTGCACGTGTCTGAAGTAAAACCCATGAATCTGTTCAGATAGATAATTGTATTACTGGGAAATTTACTTTTTGTAACTTAGAACAGATCCTTAAACGTTTCAAGAAGACACAGCAGTAGGGACTTCTTTCTTCCAAGACACATTCTCAAGACAAAAGTGCTGAGTAGGTTTCTTATGCATTTTTTCACGTATCCTCAGGTGGTTTTTGCAGTTTTGAGTCTTCATTTCATCTCAGCAGATTCCCATTAACAAATGTAAGAACTCAGAAAGCTCTTTGTGTCATGACTTTTCCTTTCAGCACCTCATCTTACTAGAAGCTGCATTTCTTAGCTGGACATTTCAGGGTATTTTAAGTTTCTATTAAAATCCTCTGTACCCATCCACTCAAGACTTACCATTGACCATCCAACTTGCTACAACAAAACTACTGGACAGCAAGTCTTAGAGGTTGCTAAGTTTAGGACTAGACTGCCACAGGTTTATGGCTATATCGACGTTTACTTTCCCACCGGTTATGCAATAAGTCGCATCACTGACTGTACCGACATCTGCACAAGTGTTGCTAGGGTTAAGTGCGTTAGCAGGCTGTCAAAGCAGCCTTGTCCCTGGAGGTTTCATTTCCCTGTGAGTCATTTTGGCTTGGTCACTTTTTCCTCACTACCGTTTGCTTGGAGGTGTGTTTCTGCCCATGAGTCACTACTGCAATTGTAAAGCCCTGTCTGGAGAAATCCCCTGGGAGGCTCTGGAGCCGTAATGTTTCCGGCACAGACTTCAGTCTGCCGTTCAAAACCACCTGTAGCTTCTAACAAATTTGCAGTCCATTTACTTTCTTTTTAAGCCTAACAAATTCTCGGTGTTTCCTCAGTCTCCCACTTGGGCTGGCAGTGCTGTTCACAGGAAGGTTGGGTGAGGACAGGGCTGTATGGAGCAAAAACACCCTCCAAAAAAAGAAAGGGGGAGCAGGTATTAAAAGGATGCCTGAACATTGCATTTGTAAATAAATAGCAGTAAGCTAACTGTAGCAGCAGGAAACGTTTCTGTTGGATTCTGGAAAACTAACCATGGCAGGAAACTGTTATGTAAAGTGCAAAATTGCTACTATTTAAAACTGCACTTTGATCAACAAAGTGTGGAAAGGTGTATTTTGTGCTTTTCACTCTGAAATATGGCAATTTGAGCAATTTCAGAAAGTTATTTTCAGTGGGGAGCCCTGAGTTAGCAGACTTGCAATTTGCTATAACTGGAAAAGCTCACAGCATTGCCAGATCACACATGAGAGCAGAGGGAAAAACAGGGCACTCTTCCCTGAGTTTCATTTGCAGTTTGTCCTTTTGCTGTAAGATCTGAATATCTAAATTCAGATGTGAGGAGCGGGGCACTGGCAGGGATGCCAGTGCCAATGTACAGCTGTGCACCCCACCTCCCATCTTGCCAAAGCCAAATGCTACACCTCTCCACTTTTCCTATTGCCTCTGCCCAAAGGGTCACAAAGAAGCAAGTTTTAGCAACAGGAGCCCATGTCTAGCAGCTGTGTGAGCCAAATAACCCACCCACACTCCCCAGGTGTACTTGATAACCCAGGAAAATACAGCACACAAATGTCCTGGGGCTGGGGAGAAGCTTTCTGAAGTGAAATGAGAGGAGTGGGGTTACCCCAGTCCCTGAAAGCAAGATGGGCAAAGATGTGGGATGTAGGGAATGATTCCCAGTGACAGAAAAGAGGGACCTTAATCAAATCCCTTTCTATGATTAATGCTATCTATTCTAATTTTCAAGAACTCAGGTAGAAGGAGAATCCAAGAACACTGCGTGCCTAAATTACACGCCAAAACACCAAAGATGTTGAAACAGTAAGTCATCCCTCTGATCTCACACAACCGTAAATCCTGAGCTACTCCACTGTTGTTACTGAGCTGGATAAAAAAGATCAAAAGCAGGTTCATGGGCCTGACACAAATCTCTTGATGCATTTGTGAAGCAGACATTTCAGCTGAGTGGTTGAAACCACATAGTTCAGCTCTCACTGTTTGGACGGTGTCACTGGCCGTGTTTTACACACAGGCAGGCTTTGAGCAGAAGGGCACGACTGCGCTGGGCACAGGCGAGCTTCCCTCCGGTGGGCTCTGCCCACTCACACTGCCCCTGCCCTTCTCCTTCCGTTGGACTGCTGAAAGGCAAACCTCCAGTTTCCTCTGCTTTCTGGGGTGCTTGGCTGCTACTGACTAGATATTAAAGCTCTTCATGCATTTTAAGTGAAGGCACTGGTTAACAGATTTCCTTTATTATTGAGGTGATTGCACTGTAATGTTCCCTCTTCAGAGACTGCACAGCTCTGGTGTAGAGGAACGACATGAACCACAGCTCTGCCTCTACTGGGACATGCTGGGACCTGTAAGTCTAAATCATATTTAATCAGCTATCAGGCAGTTTCTGGACAGGGAATAATTTTGGACTGACTTAAGGATTACGGCCCAGGGAAGGGAGTCATAACACAGGTTCCCTGAAAAATCATTTTTCCCCAACTGCTTTAATGGGCTTTGCACTGCTCTAATGTGCTTAAGAGATGAAGAAAACCTGGGACTGGCATCAAGAATGGGTCTTTGTTCTGCTGCGCCACAAGGAAGGCACAAAGGGGGACACAACTCTCTTCTCTTGTAGTGATTCCTGCCTGGGCCCTGCTGCAAAGTCAATACCCTTTTATTTTACACTCTTGCCTACCGTATTTGTAAAATGCTAATCAGGAATGTGAACAGCAATTGAAGCTACCTATAATGATGAAAACAGACACCACCTTGTTTGCTGACAGTGCAGTAATGTTATGTCTAGCGGCAAGTAAGGTTTGTTCCTACTTCTGAAAATCATGCAGCCCTTTTTTTTTTTTATTTCAGACTGGTACATGTGCACTCATTTCAGAAAGCTTGTAATCACACATGAAGCACCAAACCTGCTCCTGCACACCCTGTGACCAGACCATCCACAGAAGCATAAACTCTCTTGAGATGATATAGTGCTGTTAAGTAACAGGATTTTTGATGACTAGTAGAATATTTTCCTATGTCCTTTTTTTTTTTTTTTCCCGTTTGGAGAATAACATGCTGTTTCTGGATGACCTTAAAGTCTTAAACCCCAGAAAACACTAAAAAATACATTAGATTAGGAATATCATGCAAACTCAAGAAAAACATTTCCCCAGAGTTCTCACAGCAATAACAAACTGCTGGGGATAGGCAGAGAAGTTGATTTCAGAACATACAATTTCAATACTGTAACTAAATAATAAGAGCACTTAGTCATTTTTGACACTACAATGAACAAAATTGTCTACACTCAGAGCAGTAGGTATATCAGAGACAAAATAAGTATTTAAAATATATCGTGTTGCTACATTTTATGTAGACAACTTTTAGCACTAATATTCTGAAAGCAAACTACCAGAAGTAGGATGGTGAACATCACACTCTCCTGCACTATGGGAAACCCTCTCTGGGGCAATGCAGACAGCAGGCCAGAGTTCTGCTGGATTATAAATAACCAGATTTGGCCTGGCTCTCTTGTGGATTATGCAAGTTCACTGTGGAAGAGGAAAGCTGATTAAGGGCCTCGTGTTGCCTGTTTCTGAGCCAGGAGTTTACTTTTACAATACAAGCAGGAGGCAGAGGAGCAGGAGAGGAATGACTGCTGTCCCTCTGGGAGTGGGCAGAGAAGTGAACAGCACAAGACACCACACAACTTCCTATGCACAGCAAACAACCCCTGTGCTACAGAACAAATCCTTTTCCATAATCTGGGATCTTAGAGGGCAGAAATTAAAGTGCTGTACCCTCAGTATATCAATGTACCAGGGTAACTGAAGGCCACAACAGGTGCCTTTTATTTGCGCTTGAGAGAGGGGTGACTTCTGAAATGGTTCTGGGTAGCATTCAGCTTCTTACTGACAGTATTCTGGAGGCGTGTATTTGTGGCTAATTGGGACTGCACTATTCACTTCCCATCTGGCAGGTGTCAACTTGTACCACCCCAAAGTACACTGTTTCCATACCAAGCCTGTGCCACAAACTGATTTTCTAATTTAATTCCTATTTCCAGAATGATATGTGGATGCTACTGAAAAAAAAGTAGTAGGTCAGAGAAACTATCTAATGTACTCAGAACTCCCTTATCTTCTACTAGATGCTAAAAATATCTTTTTTTTTTCCTATGAAACAAAATTACATCGTCGCTGTAACATTTACAGGATTATGCACCTCACCTTGCCAATCTGAACAGTCATGTATGTCCACTGCCATGCTATTTTCTTTATTTATTGCTGTCTTCCCTGTCACTCATAAGAAGTAGAGAGAAAACCTAATGGTGAATGAGCTACACGTCCCAACTTGATATCCAATCCACACAGTGCTCTCTGAGCATTCACAAAAATTACTGACTCTAATAAAAGCAAGCAGTTGCAAAACCAGAGTGAAAACCCCTGAAGGAGAAAGTTAATGGCAGCACCAGATGAGCCAATTCCCCAGCACCAGCATGCCCATGCTGCTTGCTGCAGAAAAGCCAGGAGGATGCAGGGCAGCTGCTGCTGCCTGTCTAGTAACAGGTACAGAGATTGTAACGCCATAGTTCCTGACACACCAGTGGGAAAAGTTCCTTTTGAAAATGTAGCTTTAGCTTTTCTGTGTCTCTTTTTACAGATGTAAGCGGAGATACTACTGAATATTTGGTTTTGTAATGTGAGAGGCTGCAGAGTTAAAAATAGCCCAAAAGCCTGAGTGTGACAGTAAAAAAAACACAAGAAACTGGACAAGTTCACCGATTTCTTATGCAAACTAAGGCAACTTATGCAAACTTTTGGATCTGTGTCAGATCCAAAAGAAAAAGACAAAAAAAAAACCAAAACCAAACCCCCTAAAAAGAAGAAAAAGGAAGCCACCTACAAGTTCCGTGTTGGAGTGTACTTTTTGGCACACCAAATGTGTAACCCTCACCCCACCCTGCCTCCCTCCACTTCCTCATGGCCCATTTTTGTTACAACTTCTTTATAAAACACTGTTCTCATCCTCCACAGCAGCGCCACAGGGACACCTTAGTGACTGGAAACACCAAACGCATGGTGATCTGACTCACGGAAGTATGGAAGACGTATGTAAAAGTCACCGTTATTCTGTCCTAAACGCTATTACTACAATGATTCAAAAGACTGATTACTGACACTTCCAATCTCTACAACTATGAAATATCTGCTATACCTAACAATACTTGCCTCAGCCCACAAGTTTTCCCTGAATTATATTCCTTTATTCTAGTGGTAAAGTTTTCTAGGCTCATCAATACTACTTCCTCCTCCATGTGTGTTCAGTCCTGGCTTATTTGTCAGGAACATCTAAACGTTGTCTCCATTTGAGGTTTTGTTGCTTTTTGAGTCTGCTCTTAATGTAAGCTATTTCCTGACCGCCTAAAGAGTTTAAGTTACTCATGGCTTTCCAAGACATCATTGCAAAAATCCTGTTATAGCTTTTAATAACAATAGTCAGTATTGGTAGTCAAAACTCAGAATAATTACCCTGAATAATGCAACCAAGTCTTTCTATGACTTTGTTATTCTCCACGGGTGAGTTGCTAACTAAGAGCCTAAGAGCCTATTCTTATTGCTGGCCCTGAGGTATGGAATTTGGCTGCTATTTTATCATATGTCTAAGTAATCTGTTTCTTAAAATCGTCTGGATAGGCTGATCTTTCTCTAGAGTCAGCAATGCCTTGCAACAGAATTTTCCAAATCCTGTAATACACTGCAGGGTATTGTGCCTGTACTTTGAGCTGTGCAAGCTAAGAGAAGTTTGCCTTAGCCAATTAAACCAACGTATCAGAAAAAGTTTTTTTTAAAAATGCTGAAAGTTTGAAACAAAAGGATTTACTGATATTATACAAATGATTTTTTTAACAGTAAGGATTCCTCATGAATAAATTTGCACCCTACCATTCTCATTTCCTCTACGATAAGGTAAAGGGCTTGTCAATAAACAATAGAAGCCATAAATCTTGCCTTTCATTGTTTTCCACATTGCCTGATGTGATCTTTTTATAAGTAAACTAGGCAATGCAGGTCAGGATGAAATACTGTTGGGTGGGAGCAAAACTGGAGAACTATACCAGAAAAGTGCTCAGCTGTTTGCTACAAAATCACAGACATAGATTAACTCCTTGTCTTTGTGTAATCAATATTTTCAGCAACTAGGACACTGAACTAGGAAGAAAATCTACTGAATTTTAGACCCTAAGCTAAAGGTACAGGCAGTGGCACTGGTGAATACCATGAACACCTAAAGTTATCTTGACAAATTGATCTTTTTTCTTTTTAAGCAGGTTTTCTTTTCAATAAGAAGGAGGTACTACATGAAGACAATTCATCCAGTGCTTACACAGATTCCCAAATTTCTGTGTAGTACTTCTATAGAAGAGGCTCTGAGGGTTATAGCGGATCTGAAGCCAGCAGGAGTTAATCTGCTGCTGTTGCTAGAAAAGCAAATGCTGTACTGGCATATATAAACAGAGGAGTATGCTACAGGGCTTATACAATACTTGGTCCACGGCAGTCAGCATTTGCAAAACCTCAGCTGAGGTATCTGCTGTATCCAGTTTTGGGCAAGGCACTTCCTGCAAGATGAGGAGAAGCTGGACCGAGTCCAGAAGAGAGTAGTGAGTGTAGCCAGAGGTCTAGAAAAAGAATGAGCAATCAAGGAAGAAAGACTGCAAGAAATAAGACCATTTAATTTAATGTGAGGGGAACACTACAACACTCCTGAAGTCTACAAAAGGCAGCTGCAAAGGGGCAGGGGAAAACCCCTGTTTCCTGGTCCATGAGAGTTATGGCAGACAAAAAAGATCCTAAATCCTGGTGGGGACTTGAGGTTTAATGTTAGGAAGTGTTTTCTAACAGCTTTGCCACTGCTGCAGGACATAATAGAAAATCTTGTTACACAGAAGAAAAATTGCACAAATTTCATACTGCAGTTCATACTGCTGCAGAAGGCTGAACCTCTTAGGAGACCTTTCCAGACCAGTAATTACCAACAACCATTTCCATTTAGTGTACAGCACACACACAAAAAAGAGGAATGACAGAAGAAAGGTAGGTCCAAGATTTTAGACCCCACTGGAAAATAAATTACGGAAGAATGAGGTTGCTGAGGCCTCCATTGCACTTTGCAGCAATTTTAAAAATACTTAGTAAGAAATACAGAATGACTGAAGAATTAATGGTCTAAAACTTTCGATTTTAATATATCCTGGTTCCAGCCGCTCTGTCTCCTAGGATCTTCATGTTTATCCCAATGCCAGTGCATCTTCCTGGTCTCAGTGCCCAGAAAAGAAGGATGTTGACCAGCTCAGATAAGAACACCATCCAGAAAGAGGAGCATGATCTGCATACCTTTCTTCCACATGCACTTTTGCATCCTTTGCTTGGGCCACCTAGCCCTGATGGGGTCAGGCTATTAGGAGCCAGCTAGTCCCAGTCAGCAAGCCACATCTTACATGCTTGCTCTGGGCAGAAGAAACACCACAGCTTGGGCTCAGCAGGAAAGCAGCAAATGCCTGCCCTGGTGCACCAGCTCCATGCCTGATGCAAGCAGGTAAGTACCTGCTCGAGGTGCTTGGCAGGGAGGGCACATGCTGACCACAACACGAGGATGGCCAAGGGGGAGGTTTGTAAGGCTGCTCTGGAGGTGGTGGTGATGCTCATCTGGACCCTGGCAGCAGCATCCTGGCCCTGCAAAGATGCTCCCTTCCAAGCCCCTCTCCCTCTTGCCTCTCACCAAGTCTTTTGCTGACTGGCTGGTGACCACAGCAGCAGTTACAAGCAGTGCTGTGCGCTGCTGCACAGAGCCCAGCTGGATATAGTGGGACTAGAGAGATCACACGCTGCACTAGGTTTCTCTACCACCAACCTCACTAGTGTTCTGGCAAAGGGTAGAGAAGCTGCAGGTCTCGTCTGCTCTTTTGTATGTGTACCTTACCGTCACTGCCCAGGCATAAATGCGAGATCTCTAAGAATAGCTGCCTAACACATCTTAACTGAGTTTTCACTGAACTGGGAAATTTTAGTTATTTTTAATAATGTAGGAAAGAATAAGACTTGATAGGTGTTTTTTCTTTCCTTATAGCAATCTCTCTCTACCTAAATGGAAAAGAAATAACAGGAATGCATGTCCTGGTTTTATTTAGTGGCTGGGTGGGGGTGCGGGCTACGGTGGCAGCTTCTGCAAGAACCTGCTAGAAGTTTCCCCTTTGTCCAGTGGACTCGGCTGAGCCTAGGGCAGACCTGCTGCTGGCCAGGGCTGAGCCAATTGGTAGCAGAATATTCCCTGATAATGCCTCTGTGATAACATATTTAAGAAGGGGAAAATTTTTTTTTAAAAAAAAGAAGAAGAGAAGATGAGAAGAAGCTGAAACAGGGGCAGAGAGGTGGAGGTGCAAGCCTTGTTGGCCTTGCGGCCCTCACTCTCACTTGGCCCGGCCCAGCTGCAAGAAATGGAGAGAAGAGATGTGAAGAGAACCTGAGAGGCGTCTGCCTGAGCCGGTTGTGAAGAATTCATTGTGAGAGGAACGGCTGCAGACGCCAAGGTCAGTGAAGAAGGAAGGGGAGCAGTAATGCTGCTCCCAGCAGAGATTCCCCTGCAGCCCGTGGTGCAGCCCATGGTGAGGCCGGCTGTGCCCCTGCAGCCCATGGAGGCCCACGCAGGAGCAGAGATCCACCTGCAGCCCAGGGAGGACCCCACGCTGGGGCAGGCAGATGCCTGAAGGAGGCTGTGGCCCGTGGAGGGCCCACGCTGGGGCAGCTGTTCCAGAGGGACTGCACCCCATTGAAAATGACCCCACACTGGAGCAGTTTCAGGAAGGACTGTAGCCCATGGGAGGGAGCTGGAGCAGGGGAGGAATGTGAGGAGTTCTTCCCCTAAGGAGGAAGCAGCAGCGTAAAGCAACAAGTGATGAACTGACCATAACCCTCATTCCCTCTTCCCTCCTGTGCCACTTGGGGAGGAAGGAGGTAGAGATAATGTTAAGCCTGGTAAGAGGGAGGGGTGGGAGGAAGTTACCTTGTTGTCTTTCTCATTATTCTGCTGTGGTTTTAATAATAAACAGAGTTTTCCCCAAGTCAAGTCTGTTTTGCCCATAACTGTAATTATAAGAATCTCTCCCTGTCCTTATCTCAAATCTTAAGCCTTTTTTTTTCTTCTATTATCTCTCCCCATTCTCTCAGAGGGTGGGGGAAGTGAGAGAGAGACTGCATAGTCTGGTCCTGAGCGGGGCTGAACTACAACAATGCAATACCGTGTTAATAAACCAAAGGCTTCAAAGCTTTATACTTCAAATATTTTTGTAGTTTTCTTTCTCTTTCTGTACCCCATTTAATGCATTTTTAAGTGCACTGGAAAATAAATTAGGGGAGGAATGAGGTTGCTCAGGCCTCCATTGCACTGGGTATGAGCAAACTAGTATGTAAAACTGAACCATGACTTCTTACTTGTCACACTGTAGCTGATGTGACTGTGCTAAAACTACTAGTTTGGTGGCTGCTTGTAACCTAATAACAGCATCAGAAGAAGCAGTTGCAGCCTGTAGCCTCTGGCCCGCTGACTCTATGATTTAATTGAAGGTAAGATGCACTAACTGTACCAAACGTAAGGGGGAAGACAAACACTGAGTGAAACACAACTGACATGATCAAACTTGCTACATCCAGTTTCTATTATTTCCATAACCTACAGCATTCGTGTTGTTTCAAGATGATTTTAAGTTTTCACTTTAGCTCACTGCCCTAAGAAAATGATTAATTAAAAATAAGGAGTTTTGTTTCTTTTAAGACACCTGCTCAGATAATAAGCCAGTTTTCCCCCTCAAATCATTCAACTGATGTGCTGCCAAGAAGTGCAGGCAGTTCCCCGCTGTTACCTTTCAGTCAAGGCAAGTTGTTGTTTCCAGTATGTGCAAGAGATGAGCATGGTCCAAACTGCAGCTCACGGTCCAGGGCTGAGCATGGCCCAGCCGCCCCCAAGAGTTATCTGCTACTGGTCCCCTCTGCTCTGCCCTGTCAGCCACCCGTACTCACAGGGGCTTACAGAGGTGCCTGGCGAAAGCCACATTTTAATTTATTTTCCAATTACTTCTGCCACAGAAGACCATGCAAGAGCTCACCACAGGGACACGGGTATGGGTTAGGTGCTTATGACCACAACGGACACATCACAGAGTAGAGCTGTCTACTGCGAGGCTGCTGACAGGCCCCAAACACAGGTCCCAATGACAGGTGGCCTTACCAGCTGTCAAAATCCTGCAGCAGCCCAAGGTATAAACATTGAAAAGCAGGATGCATGCAATATATGTATAAAAACTAATGCTTCAGTTGGAGCAGGAGCTCTTATCTACTTGACTATTACAAATAACCCCCACCTTCCCAATTCTGCCAGGTTGTACAGGCTACTCTATGGACATAAACCACTTTACATGCTGGCTATAGCCATGTTCCCTTTGAAGAAGAGACATGGGAGCAGATCTGTATCTGTATGCCTGCTCCTAACTCACACAACGTGACACTTTACAGACAGTTTCTCTGGTAGCTCAGCTGGTAGCATTCAAGCTGCCTCATGCACTTGTAACCACTAGGATAATTGTCTGTCTAAAAGTAAATTTTACTTTCGTGTTAGCATTCAGATTACCCCTCAGAAATATGTCTGTAACCTCTGTGTTCTACTCATTTACTCATCAGCACATCAGCTACTTAATATCATATCACCAGGAGGATTATAGTAATTAATATAAATTTTAAAGACAATAATTCACTGTGCATGTCACTGAATACAGAAGAGTAAATCTGTTTCTGGGAATCATTCTTGCTTAATCCTGAAGATTGATCCTCTAGTATGTTTAAGGGGTCAGTCAGTACCAAGCTGTGGATAGATGTGAAATTGTACATTCAGGTCTGAAAAGAAATAAAAATGTTCTTTATTCTGGTAAAGGAAAAAAAAATATATATTTTTCTGCAGGCTTTCCACAAGGAAAATTTCCCATGAAGGATTATTTGTATTATATTACATGAAAGCATTTTATGTCAATTACTTAGCTTTCCCTTGTTTTGTGAATTGTGAAGCACTCAGAGTACGTTGTGTGGTTTTCCTCATTTTAAGGCCAACCCAGCTATTACCAAACTTCATTAAAGAAAGCTTTGTAAGCATTCTTCTTCAGAGGTGAGGCCAAGAATTTAGCAAGGTTTACAGAGCTGACTTCCATGCAGATAAGAGGACTACCATCAAATAGCGTCTCTTTAAATTTTAACTTCACTTTATGAGTTCAGTGACTTTGGCTGTTTGAGATAAAAGGGAAGACCTAGTGTGGCAGAAAAACTTTCTTCCTACCAGTCTCTTTTTGCACAGCTATCAACTGCATCTGCATCTGGCCACTCTAAGAGACAGTGCACTCAACTAATTAGGCCTTGGATCTGATTCAGTATCTATGCACTAACACAGAAGTCAACTTACCGGCTTCTACTGCAATGTGAATGAATTGCTAAAAAGCAATTTACTATTATGAAGGGAGTGTTCCAAATTCTCATATGGCTCAACTTTATGAATGCTCCAGTAGATTTAAGGTATTTTATCCCAACAGTCTGGAATACAAAATAAGGTTATAGCAGAAGCTTTCCATACAGTATTTCCTTTGCAATATATAGTAATCACTATATTGGTTTTTAGTACAGTTCTTTGAGTTAAATCTGAACTGACAAGACCTGAATGAATGTCTGACTGATTTCTTTCACCTGCAGCTTTGCTTACTTTATACAATGATGTAGCCAACAGCTGTTTAGAATCCTTGAACTCCATGTTTCCCCAGCAATCATATCCAAATTACAGCAGAGGACAAAACAAGTTTTATTTCCATTTCTAAAGCCAAGAGATTATGTTCTCCCCCATTGTTTAATGCTGGCATGGTTACAGACAATAGCGTAAATATTAAAAGAGTCTGCAAGAGAAATTCTAGGGAGAAAATGAGCAAGGTGTAGAGGAAGCAGACCCATCTTGAATTTCTAATTGACTTTTCTTTATGCTCTTCATAGGAATACAATTAGCCCCATGTTTCTAGGTATTTCAGATTAAATATGCAATTGTGCAGGTAGATGTCACAGGCAAAGTTCAATTATAATGGATGTAGTTCGCTGCAGATTTGTTCTTGCTCCCTGTTTACATTTGTGGGAGTAGAAGCCGTCATTGTTTCTCTGGAAATCCTTTATGAAATCATACTGGTTTCAGGGCTACACCTGTGGTAGACGGTAAGTGAAAACAAGATGATAGAGAAGTAAGTTCTACTCTGGAATATAACATAAAATTATTCCTTAAAGATATTGTTCATGTGGAATACTTACATTGCTAAAAGTAGCTAATAAATATGAGTATCACTGAGTCAGCATTGTGAAAGTGGGGACTAAGCATAATTTCTGAAAGGGATAATATTGCTGGTCTAGCTTCCCAGGAGCACTGCTGTGTTTTTTATTCCTCTCATGCAAAGAAAATCTTGGATCTTAAAGGTCACTATTACACAGAGACCATCAGCAGCCCCATAGGTTTTGATAGAGCATATTTACCATATTGATCTGCCATAAAGATACTAAAAGCAAAACTGGGACATTCTGAATGAAATAAAAATCTTAAAACTGGTAACTTCAGCTCACCTCAGAGGGCTTTTTCTCTTTACTGTTCAACCAGAAAATAATTTCTCCTTATCGCAAGGACTGTCTTCTCTCCATTTTCAGCCAGTTGACCCCTTTTAGAACCTTTTCCATTAATATTTGTGAATTTATAAGCAAATGTATAATTTCTAACAAAAATGTCAATGCTGTTTTAAAAACACAAAGTGAAACTTCTGGTAAAGAAGCCATTAATTCTGACAAGTATGCAAATGAAAAGCCTCAACATATATGTTTCCCAGCAACATCGTATGTTGATTTGGGTTTTTTTTTGTTTGTTTGTTTGTTTTTGCTTTTAATCTAAAGCCACTAATTTGGCCCTCCTCTGCAAATTATTTTGGGTCTGTTGAGAACTCAGGAGGAATAGGAAAGAGGAAAATTTGTCCAGTCCTGCAATGATCTGTTTCCTAAAACTTGCCTCTGTGCAGCTTCTGAACCAAGGCCATAACACAGGACGTGTATGACAATTTATCAAATTTTTTCACTCACAGGGCCTGGTCTGTATACTTCATAAAACTATCATTTTACCAAAATTTGGTCTGCACCAAAGTAGGGGTTTTTTTTTGTTTTAACTGAGTACGTGTGCTACACATTGCTTTTGTATTCATGCGCATTCCCATCTTCTCTGCATTACTGCTTAGCAATGACAATTTTAAGAGGACGGGGAAGACCACCTCCAGTTGGGTAGCATATATGCAGTGATACTTTTCTAATAGATGGGAGACAGAGGTTTATAGTCTGCTAATTACATAATTTGCAGTTAATGTAGCAACCTGGCCTTTTGTCCATGAACTTTAGGCAGGTTATTGACTACCTTTCCAGATTGAGTTCAGAGAAAATTAAAGGCTACTGTGAACTTCCACTGTGGGTAAACGTAATGTGAAATTATTGGGTCAACCTCAGAACTGCAGCACTGTAATTCTGTTGCACTGGATGATGTAGGAGAACAATAAGTGTGCAAGCACAGAGTACCTTTTAAAAGCCAGAAACTGAACAATACCAAAAAGTTAATTTTTGATAGAATATTCAAAAGCACAAGTTGGTACTTTTCTAATTATTATCTCTCAATTTCCAATTCAAATCACAGCACTTCTTAAGCTAAAATTTCAATTAATTTTGAGACATTTTGTCAAAACCCAAGAATACCACAGTATCCACACATCATTGTATGGACTGCTTCTCCCTCCACCCACAAATCATCTAATTCTAGGCTGAACAAAACCAGAGTATTAGACTAACCCTAACCTTAAAAGAGAAAACAAAATAGAAATACCAATACATACCCTAGTACTTTTCTTCCTTATTTTAGTTGG
The DNA here is from genome assembly GCF_036417535.1 of Chlamydotis macqueenii. Taxonomy (NCBI): domain Eukaryota; kingdom Metazoa; phylum Chordata; class Aves; order Otidiformes; family Otididae; genus Chlamydotis; species Chlamydotis macqueenii. Next base: position 60,050,861 of record NC_141593.1, on the reverse strand, counting down.
TTCTTCTTCTCTACAGCAAGACCATTACTCCGAAACAGATGCTTCTCTAGCAATTCAATTAATTATAATTTACTGGGCTGGAACTGCACTCTTCTTTGCAATGTGCAAATACGTGAGACAGGAAGCAGCAAGCAAGGAACAAATCCAAGGTCAGATACGGCAAGAATAAAAGTGCAGAGAAAGGGAGATATCTGTCTTCCATCGAATGTGCTAGTGGGAGAGTAAGTGGCACTTTGTTCCCTTGACTTTGCTGGGAATATTCATGTGCATAGATGCAAACATGCATTCGTGTTTTGACACCCTGAGATTTTTAAGAGCAGATAGAGAAAACTGAAGGAAGGACTGGAGAGGAGGTTTGAAATTCTCATATTCACTGAAGTGAGTAGTTGCATCTGAGTTTATTCTGACTCAGTGGTGTGGTATTATCAATCACTTGCATGTGGGTAGGTTGGAAAACGCACACACACACACACACACATACACTTGTGTACACACACACACATGCACATACTCACAGTGCTCTAGAGAGTCCAAATTTACTTTACCCAGTGACATAGTAAAGACACCTTACAGAGGCAAAATGTAGAGAATAGTAAGCCAAAAAGCAGCCCTTCTTATCCACCCAAGTTGAGGTGAACGTGCTGTGACTAAGCAGTAGTGGTGTTCTTAGTGGAGGAAGACAAGAGTGGAGCAATTCTTGTCTTTTTTTTCTTCCTTTGTTCCCATTCTTCCGGGAGGTTGTGACCATCTTTGACACCTCCTTGTTTTTTCCTGTGTTTTCACCATATATGGAATTTTTAGACATGGAATGCACATTCCTTGTTCTTCTTCATGCCCTACAACCAGTTTCCCCAGCTCTCCAGGCTGCACCCCCTTAGTGACCAGTAATTGACCATTTGTGATTTGTGTTTCTGCCCTTGGCCTCCTGTTACCTGCTTGTATCCTCAGGGCCTCCGCCATCATCTTCTGTCAGCTTTTGGTTGTACTCTTGAGGATCTCTGCTACAGAGTAGGATGATCTCAATGCTACGTTACTAGGGACCTCATCTCGAGCCCTGAAATTCCTGCAGTGTGGATATATTTGAAGGATTTTAAAGACCATTCTAGAGTATGTATTTCCCAAATGTAAATAGGAATGTGTAGCAGGTACAGGCACCTGTATGTAGTATTGCCTTTCACTGTCTCTGATAGAGAGACAGTGTCAGGAAGCATTGCTCCATCACATCAGTAATTTTAGCCAGACTTCCGTGAGCAGTAGGACACAACCTTCTTATGCAATAATAAATACTGTAAAACCCAGAACAAACTCTGCCTGACCTTTAACCGCTTTCCAAGAAATAGTTCAGTATTTTCCAAAAAGGCAACAGTTATGTAGGAAGTTGTCCAGCTTGGCAAGTATGTGAGAAAGAGATGCCAAAAATCCAATCTCATTTGCCAGCCTCAAGAGTATAGTCTCTACCTTCAAGTTTCCATTTGGTAAATCAGAGATAAGCACTAGCCACTTTTCACATAATGAGAACAATGCACATACATAAACTAAACACACATCAGTTTCTCTAGTTAACTGTATTTATTTTCGTTGCTGTGTTAAACCATATGAATTTCTCACTTAAGCACAGACATTTGGGTCTGACTTGCAATCATATTTCAAATCGTGAAAATTCCTTTTTCAGCACCTGTTAACATAACCTGAAATGAACTTAACAGAAGTCAGAAGTTTTGAATTATGGTGCTGAAAGAATTGCTCCAGCTTTTGTCAGATATCTAACAAGTTTGCCTAGCCACAGTGAGGAAAAGAGGGCTTTTTTTTCCCCAACATTCCTTTTTCAAATCTTCCTGAGTTACACTGACAAAAGAAAAGTAGGTCACTGCAAAAATATGTATTTTGAGGGCTATCAAACCCACTTGCTCTCTTGATCCTCCAATGCAAGTATGCATGACTAATTATGAGTTTTATTTGTTTTCAGGTCTTCCTACCTAGAGAGTAATGTGATCTGATTTGTAGGCAGCTGCATTCCAAGCACTCTGCAAGCAGAGGACCCCAATGCTTCAGAATATTCTGGTTGATATTTTTCCAATGCCAAAATACCACAGACAGTTATGTAATCATATATACTTCATCTAAAACTAGGAAAGGCAATTTTACTATCAGGAAGAAAGATTTTTTTTTCCCCACCTCTAAAAACAAACTAATCACAATATGTTTAAGATGACTACAAGTGGTCTAAAGCACATGAAACTTATTTGTTTAAAATGCTTATTTGAAAAGTAGGCATGTTTCCACAAGTTCTTACAGCTCTTGAAAAACTCCCTTGAATAGACTAGACAATCATTGATTGCTTCTTATGGAGCAATTCAATTGTCCCACAAACTTGATGCACAACTGGCACATTTTGAATTTGACAAGATATCAAACCAAAGAGAACAAGAGTTGAGTTCTGAAATGCTCCAAGTGTCCTGGCCACAGTCCAGTGAAGCACTTACTCACATCCTCCATTTAAAATAACCTATTCCACTGCAGAGGGTTCACTTGCAGAAAGTCAGGTAGTACAGCTGTGATGAGTTTGCAAGGGAAAAGTCTTATCTATGGGAAAAGTTACTTGAGATAGCTTTCCCTGTAAACCGACCTTGGGTCAAAGAGAAAATATTTTAAAAGGGAGAAAGGTAATGCTGCTTTTAGAAGTTCTGTTACCCACATGTGTAATGAGTAAACAGAAAAGTGCATCTAGATGTACCACTTTTTCAATGGCTTTGCATGTATGATTTTTCTTGCTTGAAAAATATGCCTAGGAGCAATAGTGGATTTTGGTCTTCTGGATGGGAGAAGAGACTGCCTAGTTGGACCATAAGCTGCAGAGGCCTGGAAAACCTGGGGAAATATCTTGCATGCACAACCAGATCAAAACAACACATCAGAAAGTACTGCACTTGTACTGAACAGACGCTGACCAAAATGCCAAACAGGCAAGCTGTGTCACAGCAAACGTGCCACATCTGGACACGTCGAGTTTCTGAATAGCGAATGCACACAGACTTCAGCTGAGAAATCAGGGAGCTAAAGCAGCCGCGAATGTGTAGACAGGACATGCTGCTGCCTAGCTTTTAATTATGTAATTTCTATTCACAGACGCAGAGCTGAGTATTATATAGCTCCTAGCACACAAACTGTAATGATAAAGTAGTAAATGAGGGAAGACACTAAAACTACAAAGTAACCATAGAAAAAGAATTTCAAAAATAAAGTGATTTTCTGAAGAGTGCTTATGGCTGCAACTTGTTTTATCTGCTTCTGCTCCAATACACAATGTTAAAAAACAAAACAAACCCACCAAAATTGTAATAAACAAACAATAAGGAGAGAGACATCAGAAACATCATAATTAGAAAAAGTCACTGTATTTAATGTGTATAGGACAGAGAATATAAAAAGTAACATCTCACTCTGCCCCACAGCCCACACTCACTCTTCAGGAGGAAAAGCAGAATCTAAAGTTAATGTACAATGAATTTTCCAGTCAGTACAGGCAGCCTGGTAAACAACACATAAAATAAGAACAGACTTGAGTCTCCCCCATCCTGCTGACTCCACTTGTATTGAATGTTTTACTAGTTCAAAGGGGTGCTGCATAAACATTTCATACTGTCCTGTAGGTTCTGGTCTAAGCCAGACAAAAATCAGAAATGTTAAGCTAGAGCAATTATGACATTTTCTGGCCATATGTTTAGCTGACTTGTTAATTAATTTGAAATTATAACCAGTCAGATAGCATCATCTAGTATTATTAAAATATAATTTTATATGACTGAAGAAAATCAGATGTGTATATAACAATGGAGATGAAAGGGTGGTGAAATCTATGTATAGGGTTAGTCACCTATTCTGTTTTTTTAAAGTATTTATTTAAACAGAGAATTTCTGTTGGTATTGTAACAATTTTACAAAGTTTATGAAGGCAAGCACACAATATTATGACAGCAAGAAACTGCTGCAGCTTGACAATTTTAAATATATATCAGGTTGGTTTCATAGCTGAGGGCTATGTTCTTACATGTGATATACAGGGTGAAGAAGGCTGAAGAAACAACTCTCTGCAGGAAAACAGGGCTTCTAAGAGACACTATTCAAAAGTCTCCAAAATCTGCCTGAAGACCTTTTTAGGACAAATACCCTACTGGTAAAAGATAAAGAAAATAAACTAAAATAATAAAAGAAAATGTTTCAAGGTCAGTTCTGTTTTGGTTTAGTTATGCTGAAAAAAAAATTATTATTATTATTCTTAAGTTATCAGAAAAGGCAGAATGCAGCAGCAATTTGCAGTTAAGCGAAAAAAAAAATCTGTTTCTCATGTCAATACAATATTGCAAAATGGTAAATGTTATCTGAGTAATATCTGGCTTAGAATGCACTAGAGGGTGACGAGAATATTTCTGTTTACTAACAAGGTAATGTTTGAATTGATTATCCAGTAACTACTGCTGATAAGCCTGGGTCAAACGTAGGCTGATTTATTCCTTATCTTCTGCTAGCACTAAGAAATATCCCCAGGTTAACTGTGAAGTGTTGCTTAAGTCTGAGCAAAATATTTGCCATCTTTTTGTGTCTTCTATAAATTAGTAGTTTACAATCTGGTTTGGGTTTGTTGTTTGTTTGTTCAGTATTTGTAGTTACATTTATGCATCTCCCTGAGAATAATGAGACCTCCAGGTATTCATAGGCATGCCTTGCAACGGCTTGCTGTAAGGCTCTTCCAAAACAGGCATTGTAAAGCCTTTGTCTAAACAGGGCAACTTAAGGAGCCAGGGTCATGCTCCCCTCAAGTCAGTGGTGAGAGGACAAAGGGCAATCCACAAAGCTAGTTTTTCTGTTAGGGTCATACCAAGAGCTGCCCAACCAGAAACACAGGAGTTTAGGCTGCCTAAACCGGTACTGTAGGTGCATAAACATCGGAAAACCACTGTCACTCCTGAAGCCACATGAAAATCCATTTGCTTCAGTTCCTTCAATCCCTAAACTCAGTCTCTTGCACTTTGCTTTGGCATCCTGTAACCTGTAGATACACACGGGAAGTATTTGGGTACTGGGTCAATTAAGGGCTATGATATTGCCCCAGACTGTGAGACATGACTTGTAGGCCGTAATGTCCCGATTCCCAGAACCTTCTCACACACTGAGGCATGTTGGGTAAGACTGTTCCTGTTGTAGTTTAGCCCTGGTTGGGACCAGACTACACACACTCTCTCTCTCACTCCCCCCACCCTCCAGTGGGACAGAAGGAAGAACTGGTACACAAAAGATAGCAAAACCACATGGATTGAGATGAAACAAAAAATAAATTTAACAGCAATAACAGAAGAACACAAAAACAAGTGATGGAAAACAAATACAGTACAATGGCTCACAACAAATCTCCACACACAGTTTCTTTCCATGTAGCAGAAGACTCCCCTCAGCACCCTCCTCATTTACATATGGAACATGATGCCACATTGGATGGAATAGCCCTTTGGCTAATTTGGGTAAATTAACCCCAGCTGTTAGCTAATTAGTTAACTATCCCAGCTGGGTTCCTCAGCCATAGAGACCACCAGCTCCAGTTCTCCTCCCAGCTCAGGTGAATATTAATTCTATGGTAGCCAGAATCAGGACAGTTCTCCAGTATCTTGTTAAACTTTCCTGCCTTCCTCCACCACAGGCTAATATTTCCATGAAAAAGACAGCAGCCTAGTGGTAGAAACACTTCAGCAGGGTTGAGAAGATCCTGGGTTCTCCAAGGACTCTTGTCTAGTACACATTTTGTGCCAGACAGGAATGAGACAAAAGCAGCCCAAAAAGCAGCATAAAGACAGCTTGACCTGAATAAGTACACCAGCTCTGAGTGCAGCACAGTCTGGGCAGTGCAGTCACGGCATCATGGCGCTGCCTGGTACTGAATACCTTCTTCCGTACAGCACCAAATTATCTCAGATAAACAGTTTTTTTTCCAACCAGAGCAATTGTGGCTCCTATTGCACAGTGCTGCAGTGGAAGGGAGAGGACAAGGAGGTGGCAAGGCAGAATATCTTTTGTCGTAGTTCAGCCCTGATCAGGACCAGACTACGCAGTCTCTCTCTTACTCCCCCCACCCTCCGAGAGAATAGGGAGAGATAATATAAGGAAAAATGGCTCAAGGTTTGAGATAAGGACAGGGAGAGATCCTTAAAGTTACCGTTATGGGCAAAACAGACTCGACTTGGGGAAAACTACTCATTTATTACTAAAAACAAAGCAGGATAATGAGACAGAGAACAAGATAACCTCCCCCACTGCTCCCTCTTCCCGGGCTTAACATTATCTCTACTACCTTCCCTGCTTCAAGCGGCACAGCGGGGAAGAGGGAATGGGGGTTAAGGTCAGTTCATCACTTGTTGCTTTACACTGCTGCTTCTTCCTCAGGGGAAGAACTCCTCACATTCCTCCCCTCCAGGGGCTACAGTCCTTTGTGAAACTGCTCTGGCGTGGGTCATTTCTTCCACAGGGTGCAGTCCCTCCAGAACAGCTGTCCCTGTGGGCCCTCCATAGGCCACAGCCTCCTTCAGGAATCCACCTGCCCTGGCGTGGGGTCCTCCATGGGCTGCAGGTGGATCTCTGCTCCTGCGTGGGCCTCCATGGGCTGCAGGGGCACAGCCGGCCTCACCATGGGCTGCACCATGGGCTGCAGGGGAATCTCTGCCTGGAGCAGCATTACTGCTCGCCCTGTTTCTTCACTGACCTTGGCGTCTGCAGCCGTTCCTCTCACAAGAAATTCTTCACAACCAGCTCAGGCAGACGCCTCTCAGGTTCTCTTCACATCTCATCTCCACTTGCAGCCAGGCCGGGCCGAGTCAGGCCTAGTCAGCCACCCAGCGGGAGGCCAGAGGGTGAGGGCCGCAAGGCCCACAAGGCTCGCGCCTCCCCCTCTCTGCCCCTGCTCAGCTTCTTCACATCATCTCTTCCTTTTTTTTTTTTTTTCCTGTTTTCCCCTTCTTAAATATGTTTTTGCAGAGGCGTTATCAGGGAACATTCCATCACCAATTGGCTGGTCCCTGACCAGCAGTGGGTCTGCCCTAGGCCCGGCCGAGTCCACTGGACAAAGGATAAACTTCTAGCAGCTTCTTACAGAAGCTACCACCATAGGCCCCCCTCACTACATAAAACCAGAACACCTTTATATTTCAGTGCAGTTCCAAAATGGAAGCTTTGCAATGGAGGATTTTGAATAATCAGCTCTCAACAATTGCACTAGAGGAACACGAGGATTAGCGGTAAGGATGTGTGAGGCCTCCCTTCTAAAGGCTGCCTGGGGGGGTCATGGAATTCAGGAGCAGGGCAAGTGCTGGGAGAGCCTGGTGGGAGAGGTGTGCTGTCTGAGGACCCTCCATGCACACAGTATGGATATGGCTGGCCCTGTCTGCGTGCAGCTTTGAGACCTTTAGTGTGTATTTGGATAGGATGTCTTCCCTGGACCGGCATCCGGGAACAGACAGCTGCATAGCTGTTGTTCTCTGAGCCAAGCAAAAAATATTATCTATGCCAAACAACAAGCAAAAGAGAAAAATGAACTTCAGCAACAAGGACTCAGAAGTGGAATTGCAGGGAATATTTTTTTTTAATTACTCCTACATGTTAAAGAGCGTAATTCTGTGTTATGTATCAGGTAAGGCACTGTAATGGTGAAGTTCAAAAGCTGGTGCATCCATGTAAGATGCCCCAGAACTGCAAATAAAATATGAGGTTGAATCTGGAAGCCCATGTCAGTAGGCTGCCATACCTAATCTCATTAGCCCTCGGAGCAAGGCTCCTTAGCTCAGGATCAGAGCAAGACTGACAGGTTTATGTCCTTTCTGGGACAGAATTAGTTGGCAGTAGCTGAGGGCTTTTTGCAATACACTCTGCTTAGGCCACTAGACATGTCCTAGCTCAAACATGGCAGAGCAGATAGCAACATCCCTACAACAGTTAGTGTCAGGAGGTCAGCCAAGTGTCACTCATCAAGCTTTCATAAGACAAGAAACAAAGGATCTTCCACTGAAGATACAGAAGTAAACAATTTAAAATCAGGGGAAGGAATTACATTCTGAACCAAATCATAAAGAGTTTGAGTACCTTCTACCCCACAAGAAAGACAGTTGTATAAAAATTAATTTTAAAAAATCTGTCACGTTTTGATAAATAAGATGTTATTTGCTGTTACACTAAACACAATTAGGATTAATACAGAATAGATTCATGGTTCATGTCAGAATTAATGACTGTGAGGCTTATGTTGGGAACAAACTTTTCCTACTGGCATGTTAAACTCTATAATTGGATTTGTGAAGGTCCTACATGTGTTCTTGAAGGTCCTAATCCTATCAAAGTCAAAGGCATCACTTAGCATTGCAAGATTTGTGCTTCTCCATACCTACTAAAGTTTTCTGTGAATTAGACCATTGAAGTTGAGGACGGAGAGAAGGCAAAAATGGTGCAGAGTTGCACAAACTAAGTGTATTGTGTATTATATAATTTCTATCTCTATGACGCAAAGGAAGAATATATCACATGTTACATTACTGTGAAGAAAGGGCAGACTATTTGACTTGATATGAGGAAATAATTTTTTCACCATGTGTGAGTGGTTAAACACTAGAACAAGTTCCCAGAGAATCTCTGTTCTAGTTAAGTTGTTTCTGTGCTAGTTGAGTTGTTTCGGTGATTCAGAAAGGGCACTGGATAGTTATTTTCCACAGTGAGTAGGTTAGAGAGAAGACTGACATGTCCATCATCTGTTCAGGGCTTATAACCTGATGATTTTGTGGCGAACATTTGTGTTGTTATTACATATTGCCTTCTTTTTTACCACCTTGACTTTCCTGTTAAATAAATGTCGTAGTTCAGCCCCAGTCAGGACCAGACTATGCAGTCTCTCTTTCACTCCCCCACCCTCTGAGAGAAAAGGGAGAGATAATAGAAGAAAAACAGCTCGAGGTCTGAGGTAAGGACAGGGAGAAATCATTAAAGTTACCGTTATGGGCAAAACAGACTCAATTTGGGAAAAATTAGCAGGATAATGAGACAGAGAACAAGATAACCTCCTCCCACCCCTCCCTCTTACCAGGCTTAACATTATCTCTACCACCTTCCCCCTCCGAGTGGCACAGGGGGAAAGAGGGAATGGGGGTTATGGTCAGTTCATCACATGTTGTTTCACGCCACTGCTTTGTCGTCTGGGGAAGAACTCCTCACGTTCCTCCCCTGCACCATTGTGGGGTCCCTCCCATATGCCACAGTCCTTCGTGAAACTGCTTCAGCGTGGGTCATCTCTTCCACGGGGTGCAGTCCCTCCAGAACAGCTGCCCCAACAGGCCCTCCTTCAGGTATCTGCCTGCCCCGGCATGGGGTCCTCCATGGGCTGCAGGTGGATCTCTGCTTCTCCATGGACCTCAACGGGCTGCAGGGGAACAACCTGCTCCACCATGGTCATCACCACAGGCTGCAGGGGAATCTTGGCCAGGAGCTGCATTACTCCTCCCCCTCCTTCTTCACTGACCTTACCATCTGCAGGTGTTCCTCTCACAAGAAAAATTATTCACAACAGGCTGGCAGACACCTCTCAGGATCTTCTTACATCTCATTCACATCTCATCTCCTCTCCACTTCTTGCAGCTGGGCTGGGCCGAGTTGGGCCCAGTTGGCCACCCAGCAAGAGGCCAGAGGGTGAGGCCTGCAAGGACCACAAGGCTCGCGCCTCCCTCTCTCTGCCCCTACTCAGCTGCTTCACATCTTCTCTTTTTTTTTTTTTTTTTTCCTGTTTTCCCCTTCTTAAATACGTTATTGCAGAGGTGTTATCAGGGAACATTCTGCTACCAATTGGCTCGGCCTTGGCCAGCAGTGAGTCCGCCCTAGGCCCGGCCAAGTCCACTGAACAAAGGGGAGCAACTTCTAGCAGTTTCCTACAGAAGCTGCCACCTTAGGCCCCCCCTCACTAAACAAAATCAGAACAATTAAATATGATTTAGAATTGCCTTCAGTCAAATGAAAGTTTTTGGAGGTGACTCAAAGGAAAAATCAAAGCCAAGCTTTGTCCCTTAGAGGTGGCTCCTATGTCTCTTAGATAGATGAAACCACTTGAACACATTACCATTGTGCCACTTGCAGGCATGCAGTATCAGTAAAGATGGTTATGGTATCTTTATGGTGATGGCGTTACCTACAACTTGGATTTTTAGTGGTGTACTTCCATTCTTGCTACCATTGGTAAAAGCACTTAACTGTGTGTGGCACACCCATTCCACTGTCTCTACTAAGGGAAATTAAGAAAAATATCTAGTACAGGAGAAGCCAAGAAAGGAAGCCAAGTCACAATGAGCCAGCTCAAAGTGTTGTTCACAATGTATCAGAAAAGCTCTTGCATTCATTATCTATATAACAGTCTCACTTAGAACACCTAGAATGGCAAGGGAGAAAGTGTGCAGTTGGTATTGAAGTTTTCATCTACTTCACTGCCATTTCTGAATGTGATTCCTGAGGGTAAGATGTGTGAACCACTACTGATGGTAGTTGATTTAATATTTGCATTTTGTTGTGCCTCAAATTCCTGTTACATTCATCTTACTGCATTAAAAACAAGCCCTCAGTAACAACTAGGTTGAAAAGGCTAAAGATAACTCAATTGCAACATCCTCAGCTGGCGCTCAAGGGTAAGTTTCTTTATGTGCTAGCCTTTCTTTTCACATGGCACAATAAAATGTTTCAAAACAAATAGCTGACATTATCTACTAATCTACTACATTACTAGCCTGGCCTGAACAGAGTGACAATGTGAGATATCTCCCGGCTTGGAGGACTGGCCACATCGCACCTGTAGTTCCCCTGCAAGCACCATTTGGATGAGAAGGTGTCATAACTCTACCAAAGGCTTGCAAGAAGCCAAAGCGGAGGATGGCAGCAACAACTAGAGCCTATTCCAGAAATAAAATCTTCTCCAAAGAGGATTGAGGAACCATGGTTTCAGTTATTGCATAGTATGCTGTAAACAACAAATGAGGCTATTTTCTTTTCAAAAGCAGTCTCCACTGCTCTTCAGCTGGTACAGGCAGAACTGGGCTTCCAGACTCACCTTTGTGCAAAGTGAATGAGGTCTCCTTTTGCCTAGCTGTTGTAGTTCAGCCACAATCGGGACCAGACTATGCAGTCTCTCTCTTGCTCCCCCCACCCTCCAAGAGAATAGGGAGAGATAATATAAGGAAAAATGGCTCAAGGCTTAAGATAAGGACAGGGAGAAATCCTTAAAGTTGCTGTCATGGGCAAAACAGACTCGACTTGGGGAAAACTATTCATTTATTACTACAAACAGCAGGATAATGAGACAGAGAACAAGATAACCTCCCCCCCACCCCTCCCTCTTCCCAGGCTTAACATTATCTCTACCACCTTCCCCTCCCCAAGCAGCACAGCGGGGAAAAGGGAATGGGGGCTGCAGTCAGTTCATCACGCGTTGTTTTACGCCACTGCTTCATGGTCGGGGGAAGAACTCTTCACATTCCTCCTCCACTCTATTGTGGGGTCCCACCCACATGCCACAGTCCTTCATGAAACTGTTCCGGCGTGGGTCATCTCTTCCACGGGGTGCAGTCCCTCCAGAACAGCTGCCCCAGCAGGCCCTCCACGGGCCACAGCCGCCTTCAGGCATCCACCTCCCCTGGTGTGGGGTCCTTCAGGGGCTCCAAGTGGATCTCTGCTCCTCCATGGACCTCCATGGGCTGCAGGGGGACAACCTGCTCCACCATGGTCATCACCACAGGCTGCAGGGAGTCGTGGCCAGGAGCCGCATTTCTCCTCCCCCTCCTTCTTCACTGACCTTGGCATCTGCAGCCGTTCCTCTCACAAGAAAAGTTCTCCACAACAGGTTGGCAGACGCCTCTCAGAATCTCTTGACATCATCCAGCTCATCTCCTCTCCACTTCTTGCAGCCGGGCTGGGCCGAGTTGGGCCCAGTTGGCCCCCCAGTGAGAGGCCAGAGGGTGAGGCCTGCAAGGACCACAAGGCTCGCGCCTCCCTCTCTGCGCCTCTGCCCCTGCTCAGCTTCTTCACATCTTCTCTTCTCTTTTTTTTTTCTCTTTTCCCCTTCTTAAATACGTTGTTACAGAGATGTTATCACGGAACATTCTGCTACCAATTGGCTCGGCCTTGGCCAGTAGCAGGTCCGCCCTAGGCCGGGCCGAGTCCACTGAACAAAGGGGAGCAACTTCTAGCAGTTTCCTTCTAGGTGGCCTAGCCACCTTAGGCCCCCCCCTCACTAAACAAAACCACAACACTAGCAAAAGAGAGTAGTCTTTTGAGCAGAGAGAAAAAACATTCATTTCTTTCCATCTTCACGCTTAGTGAAAGGTACTAATCACAAGAACAGATCAAACTTCTATTCAGTCTCATTTTTTTTTTTCCCTGGCTTTTGCATTTTTTGGCTTCAGAGGAGTTGAATTTGAACAGCAAAAAATGCTCTCACCAAAGATGCTCATGATCTGAAAGTTTGGTCAATCTTCTGGTGACAGGATGCCAATCCCATTCATGTGGAACACAAGGCAAAAGAAGGTGCCACCATCACCACCTCAATTAACCTGTATCCTCAGCAGATGGAGGGACTTTCTGGATCTCTGTGCCCCCAGTGAAACAGATACACTGGAGAGAGTGGAATCACCTTATGCTGAAGTCCTAATTCCCTGAAAAAAATCCATTTAGGAATAGGGTCCTTCATTAGGTGGATTAGATTCTCACTGTCACTGTATTGCAGGGCTCAAGTGCATCTGGTGTTGCCTGTCCCCAGGTTGCCCAGGCCACAATTCCCTCAGAGATCAGTGCTCCAACAGGAGAAGCCTCGTTACCTGCACACCTGCCTTCCTCCTCCAGGATTCTGCTTCTGTTGCTGCAACAGTGACCTCATTTTGTTCCCATCAGTAATTTCAGTCCAGAATATCTCCTTTACCCCACCTAGTCACTGGCTTTCTCATTCCATCACATACAGCAGCATCTACTGGTCTTTCATGGACTTTATCTGTAACCTAAGAATGGTTTTAGTCCTTTGATGTCCCCTTTATCTATCAGTTCAATTCAGAACATTCTGTATACTTTCAATATTTTCTCCCTCACACCAGTTAAAAAGTAAATGATTTAATGGTCCTTTTAAAATTTATTTAGGAGATCCACCTGGCAATCTTAAAATTTATTTACAAGATCCACCATTATCTTGCAAATGATCTGCAAGAAATCCTCAAAGTAGTAAGATTAGACGAATAACTGTCTAAAGACACAGTATAAAAGAGGAGGAATCAAAATGCCCAGAAATCTTGCCAGTGTTTTCAGTTCTGTAGTTATCATAACATTACCACACCAACAACTCTGAAAGTCAACCAGGCAGTGGAGTACTTGGAAGTGACACTGGGGTCATGCATATGTTTGTACGCACAATGCAATGCTTAAGTTCACAGTCTGATCAGAAGTGTGATAGCACAGAGAGCAGGATAGCACAGAGAGCAGGATAGCTTTGCTATCTTTAATCTATTTAAGGCCAGTATCATCAAGGATCAGTACTGAGGGCTTCAGCATGGGATAGCTGCCCATGCTTTATGCAAGCCCCACACACCCAAACCTACGACTGCTAATTCTTCTCTCTTATTGGTATCAACAAATTTAGATTACTGCCAGACTTGGTACAGCCATATATGGTGGAACCACACCTGGCTGCTGTGCAGATATATTGTAGGCACCAAAGAGCCTCTGAACACCAGTTTTGCACACTGTGGTCACAACAGGTGAGCTCCATCTGCTGCTTTCCAGTAACTCATTATATCTTCCAAATGATGGCAAATTAATCCTTCCCTCATGGTGGAAAAGCATGACCTAATGTAAGTAATTAGAAAAACAACTACGTGAAATGTTGCAATGATAACAATATCTGAAAGCAGTAGTTAATTTGGCTGTAGAAGAATAAAAATTCAATAGGTAAAGAGTATATTGTAAATGCAACATCCTTGCCTTTCTCCCTAAACTTCACCACAGATCTTCCCATTAAGAATGAAAATTACAGAACAACTAGTGACTAGCACATTTACTTATTGATTTTCAGTGCAGCAATTTTCTGAGTTTTGCAACTCTTCTTTGGAGCAGCTATGGGAACCCAAGGAAGTTCAAAGTTCTTTACTGAGTGCTACACAACTCATTATGCAAAGTTCAAGCCTATATACACACAGGTCAAACTGCCTTACAGAGGAATCCAAACAAGCAAAGTCTTGTTTGCGCTACCTTTAAATGTGAGAATGGGAGCAAAACTTAAGCATTCATAAAAAGAGAGACATAGTTGAAGTGTTTGAGAGGCAAAAGTAGTATCCTGTTCTGTGGATATGAAGACACACACACATATACACAAAGAACCCTTACCAAACCCATAAAAAAATACCAAAACTCTCTATCCTGCTTACAAATCTACCTTAAAAAAAAGGAACTAGAATTTTGTGACTACCCCTTCCTTGGGCAGTGTTTTATGGTCCACAAGACCAGCCTCCACTGATAGTATCTCATACAGGGAAACCAAAACAGTCATGTGTTATTTCCAGTTAAACCAGTTATGCAGACTCAGTATATAAATGAACTCAGATCATAAACACTGGAAACTGAAGAGAGGAGCAAGATACCCAATGAGTGTTAATGCTTTTTAAATCCATTAGGTAGCATCAAGATGAGCTAAGTGCTTTCTAAACCTACAATGAGGGCCTCTTCACATTTAAGGAGTTCAGTCTACGAAACAGCAAATGCTTCCACTAGGGAGAAGCACTACTAAGTACATAGTAACTTAACTATTGCTGTTTGTCAGATTCATAATAAAGCGGAAAAAAACCTTTCAAAACAATCTGAACACAAATAAGTGCAAGGTAGAGATAGAGGAGTAAGGTTTGCAATGGCCCTTACCACATTTCTGGGAAAATAGAATAGATAAAAGACTTCTCAATCTTAACATGTGAAACAAATGATAACTGTATAGGCAAGTAAATTGCTTATTATCTGTGAAAGGCTCTGGTCAAAAAAATAAGTGAAGTGGGGAGAAGAAGAGAGGAGAGGTAGAGAACTGTTTGAAGAGCAAGCGTTTACCATCCCTGAATGTATCAGAATATGTGTCTTCCATGCCATCTGTTTATTTCATAATCCAGCCTATTAAAGTTATTGCAGTAAATCAGACTCTGAAGAATGTACCAGAATTTTTGTAGATCTGGTGCTGGTGTACTATATGTTTACAGATATATATACATATACAAAAGGGTTAATTCATTCCTCAAAAAATGTACTTTTCAAGATGAGACAGCTCAGGAACTAAGAACATGAACTTTAATTACCTTATAACTAACTCCTCCGACATCTTGCAATTTTCTCACAGCACATCCGAGACCAGAGAATTTCTGAAAACATACATGAAGTTAAACATTTCTAGAGAAAAAAAAAACAAAACAACTAAAGAGCAAGGGGGAGTTCAGGAGTCTAACAGCACTGAACTACTGACCTGTTCTTTATAAAAGGTAATGAGTTGGACTGAATGCGCATTGCAATAACATTACCTTGTCATGAAACATAGGTAGACTTCTTATTTTACCTCTAATTTCTACAGTCCTGTGTATCTGAAACACTAGAAGTTTAATGTTAATCTTTGACAGAAGAATACCACAAATTCTTATCAATAGTTCTCAGAGGGCTACTTTAGGGAATTAATTGACTACTGCTGGAAGAAGCTGAGGAAAAATTCTGTGCATGAACT
Source organism: Chlamydotis macqueenii (assembly GCF_036417535.1). Classification (NCBI taxonomy): domain Eukaryota; kingdom Metazoa; phylum Chordata; class Aves; order Otidiformes; family Otididae; genus Chlamydotis; species Chlamydotis macqueenii. Next base: position 60,035,068 of record NC_141593.1, on the reverse strand, counting down.
CAGTAGTTCTTAACTGCTCTGAGGCAGTGACCCCTATATCACATTCAGTCAGAAGCAAGGACAGAGTATGCTGACTCCACGTCCATTTGACTGTATTACTGACACAATAATGCTGGTGCTCTTACAACATCCATTCATTAATCATAGAATCTTAGAACAGCCCAGGCTGGAACAAACCTCGAAGGATCATTTGCTCCAAACTTCCATGGAAAAGGGAGGCTACATGAGGTTACGTAGCACCCTGTCCAGTTGTGTCTTGAAAACCTCCAGCAATGAGGACTCTACCATGTCCCTGGGGAGGTTGTTCCAGCAAATGATTGTTCTCACTATGAAAAACTGTTTTCTTTTAACGAGATGAAACCTTTCCCAGTGCAAGTTGCACCTGTTGCTTCTTGTCCTCTTTATATGGATCCTTGTGTAGACAGAGCCTCTATCCTCTCTGTAGGCACCCTTTAAATATTAGAATAAATAGATACGTGATGAGGTCCTCCCCGAGCCTTCTCTTCTTCAAGGTGAAAAGACATTCAGTCGTTCCTCGCAGGGGAGTTTCTCCAGACCTTTGATCATCTGTGAGCTTTCTGCTGCCATCTACAGGCGGCTGTTGCAGTAACCTGAAGCAAGTACACCTTCAATATGAGTGACTTCAGGTTATATCAAAGACTAACCCAAGGCATGAAGGTCTTGTGCAAACTGGAGACCTTATGCTCTGTGAACACTATGAATTTGCATCCATGGAAGCAAAAAGAAATTCTTTATTGTAGTTAAAGCCTATCCATGGATACTCTGGGTATATAGATACTGCAATGTATCCAAGTGCAACAACCATTATTTGTAACAGTCTGACAAGGGCTAACTTGTTTATCTTCTTATCCTCCATCCAAGGTGAAGAGTAGTATTACAGAGCATGTGTACCTCTAACAAAAGTGTAATTTTTTGTTAAAAAGTGGAAAGTCTTCTAGAATTAAGTTGGAGGACAGGAGTGGATGTCCTGAATAAGAAGAATCACATCAAAACAACACCAATGAAATACAGACAAACTGTGTATGAAGTGATAACTAAATGCTCAAAAAGGATGAGTAGTCACCGATCAGAGAAGAATGTAGCTTTACAGTGATTGATTAGTAATATTTATAAGGTAAATAAAGCAGTGCCAGTGTTAAAACAAAAATACCTTGTGGGAACACATTCATGTACTTGCAAGTTTAAGAATGAAAGTCCGTACTCTGCACTAGCTGAAGTGAATTAAAATACACTGGAAAGAGTTTCTTTTCTGAATTAGGCACCTTCTTCTTGAAGATCTCATACTCTCTTTCCTCGCCAGCTTTCAGCCTTCCACAAGTCTTCCATTACGTTTTATTATAATTTCTAGATACCGAATTCCAACTACACGAGTTCCACCTCATCCATGTCTTCAACATGCTCTTGGTCTGTTTATTACTCAGAATGGTGTCAATATTCATGGAATCATAGAATGGTTTGGGTTGGAAGAGACTTCAAAGATAATCTAGTTCCAACCTACTTGCTATACGCAGGGATACTTTCCAATAGACCAGGTTGCTCAAAGCCTCATACAACCTTGAACACTTCCAGAGATGGGGCATCCACAACTTCCCTAGGAAACCTGTTGCAGTTTATTATTCCAGATATAAGCAATTTCTTGCTTATATCTAATCTAAATCTACCCTCCTTCAGTTTAAAGCCTTGTCCTATCACTACATGCTCTTGTTAGCATAAAGAATAGTTTAAGTCCCTCTCCAGCTTCCTTAGAAGCCCTCTTTAGATACTAGAAGGCCACTCTAAGGTCTCCCCAGAGCCTTCTCTTCTCCAGACTGAACAGCCCCAACTCTCTCAGCCTGTCCTCATAGGACGGGTATTCTAGCCCTCTCATCATCTTCATGGCCCTCCTCTGGACTCACTCCAACATGTTAATGTCCTTCTTATGTTGGGGGCTCCAGAGCTGGACGCAGTACTCCAGGTGGGGTCTTATGAGAATGGAGTAGTGGGGCAGAATCACCTCCCTTGACCTGATGGCTATGCTTCTTTTGATGAAGTCCAGGATGCAGTTGGGTCTCTGGGCTGCAAAGGTGCATTGCCGGCTCATGTTGAGCTTCTCTTCCACCAGCACTCCAAAGTCCTTCTTCTCAGGGCTGCTCTCAATCCATTCTCCGCCCAGTCTGTATTTGTGCCTGGGATTACCCTGACCCACGTGAAGGACCTTGTGCTTGGCCTGGTTGAACTTCATGAAGTTTGCATGGGCCCACCCCTCCAGCCTGTCAAGGTCCCTCTGGATGGCATCCCTCCCCTCCAACGTGTCGACTGCACCACACAGCTTGGTGTCAGTGCACTTGCTGAGGGTGCACTCTATCCCACTGTCCATGTTGCTGACAAAGATGTTAAACAGGGCCGGTCCCAATACTGACTCCTGAGGAACACTACTCGTCACTGGTCCACAGGTCTCCACTTGGACATTGAGCCATTGACCACAACTCTTTCGAGTGTGATAATCCAGCCAATTCATTATCCACCAAGTGGTTCGTCCATCAAATCCTTGTCTCTCCAGTTTAGAGAGAAGGATGTCGTGCAGGACAGTGTCAAATGCTTTGCACAAGTCTAGGTAGATGACGTCAGTTGCTCATCCCTTATCCACCAATGCTGTGACCCCCTCATAGAAGGCCACCAAATTAGTCAGGCATGATTTGCCCTTAGTGAAGCCATGTTGGCTGTCACCAATCACCTCCTTACATTCCAGATGCCTTAGCAGTTTCCAGGAGAATCTGCTCCATGATCTTGCTAGGCACAGAGGTGAGACTAAATGGCCTGTAGTTCCCTGGGCCTTCCTCATTTCCCTTTTTAAAAACATGGGTTATGTTTCCAGTTTTCCGGTCATCTAGAACTTCATCCAGGTTCTTTTCCAATAACTTTTTCATTCTTGTCCAAGATGATGGATTAGACAACACTTAATGACCACAGGAAGAGCTCTTGTCACAACAGAATTATTTCATCTTCAGAATAAAACCTGCAGAATAGTCAGGGTTAAACCAGGACATTTGATATTTGACATCAAGTATGTTGTTACTATGTATCCTGTCTTTCATGTCTTGGGGAGGTGGAGTGGAAAAGCTAGACAAAAAAATCCCCAGGAATTTACTGAAATGGCTGCCGTATGACTGAGCAAGAAGATTTTAATGGAGCAGTGAAACTCAGTAAGGGCCTTTTTCTTTCTCTTACGCAAAGCCACATAGAATCATTGAGAAGTAATGAAATACCACTTACTCTATGCCAGCACAAACAACTCCTCCATGTCAGGCAAAGAAAACACCATCTGGCATCCCTTCTCTTCAAGTTATAGAACAAAGAACTGACTAAAACATTTTGGGCCACAATTTCAAGAGGTGCTTTACCATGGTCTATGAGTAAAGATGTACAGAGAAGATGTTTGAGGGTAAAAAAAATAAAATAAAGTAACTCAGAGAATAATTTAAGTAACAAAGCCTCTCAAGCAACTATGCCACAGAGCAAACATCCTGGAGAGGGTCTCTGAGCAGCTTCTGGCTAAATAGAATTTATCAATAAGCAAATTCTAGTCTCTGTACCTCAGCAATCAGGTCTACCAAGGTCTGGTACTCGCAAATTGATGTTCATGTTTGCCTGATTTCACATAAGGCACAAATGTTAAGACATGTGTACAAGTGACAAGGTATGTGATGTATTTATCTAGCAGATACAATCTTTGAATAAAATCTGAATATGTTTTTCAAAAGATACAAGCATTAGTCCATCCAGAAGTACTGGCATATTTTACGTAGGTCAGACTGAAAGGACACCGGAGAACTGCAAAAGGTTAAGAGAAAGGCAAAAACACAGTAAAAAAGTGTAGAATTACTTCTGCATAAAAAATAATTATGTGAAGACTCTTAGTGAATATTACTAAGTGAGGATTCTTCAGCCTGAAAAAGAAGAGCCAACTGAATGAGGTGTATGACTGAGGTCAATAAAACCTGAGTGAACAGTGAATGAATGAGGATTGACTGTCATCATGTGTTCCTGTGTGAGAGCTGGGGAGAGCACCAGATAAAACTAACAGAAGGCAGATGCAAAACAAAAGGAGGTAGTTTTCCGCACAGCATATGCCCACATTTTGGATAGTAATATTATACATGGGTTTGAAATGTGAGTAGGCAAATTCATAGAAGAAAAATCCATAACCAGTCATTAATTTAATCAAAGCCATATCTCTCTCCAAATAATCAAAGCGTGAGAGAGTGTATGTGAGAAAATTCATACATGACTATCTTGTTATATGCTTCTACAGGCAGCTGCCTTTGGCCACTGCAAGAGACATTCTTCTATTCTTTGCAGTGTATTACAAAATTCTGAAAATCATTATGTATGTTTTAAATACTATTATAAATGTTTTCTAAAAGTAGAGTATACTGTTTCAGCAATTTAATGTACATTATGCCATAAATGGCATATTTCCCTTGATATATGAATTACCTATTTCATCTTTCTCTTTCCTAAAGATAATAGGAATTTGAGCAGGATGTGACATAAGATTCTGTATTTGCTGTCTCTTGTTCTGCTCTCTTAAACTATCTCAAAAAGGATGTAAATATTGTTCACGAACTTATGTTCCGATGCTTACAACTAGATCCAAGCAAAAGATCTATACAGATACTGCATTTCTTTTCATGACATACAATCTTCAGCTGAAATTGGTTCTTCAGATATTCTGGATCTTGTCCCCCAGTAACTCCTACTTCCTGAAAAAAAAAAATCAAATCTCACAAATTTGGAAGTAATGCAGGAGATCAGCCACTTAGTAATGCAATTTCTCTTCCATTAAGCACTAGCAGGAAAAAAAAATCAAAACAAACAAACCCACAACCAACCTAAAACTAAAGGAAAAAACCCAGAACAAATGGCAGAAACAAAACAAGGATAGAAGAAATAATGGAAGAAATGGGTAATGGCATTACAGAAAAAAAAAAATGTTTAAAAATCCACTTATCATAAACCCCCATATTTCCTCTTAATATGAATGGATAAAATTTAATCTACTGGCCTTTGTGAAGTGTGACTTTTAGTATGAACCAGTTATAAAATGTGGGATAGCAAACTCAATTAGATAGGTGCCTTTAAATTCTAAATCCCTTTCAATTTCTCTGGAAGTAACTTAAACTGCCATCTGTCATGTTGCCAGACACTTTCTGTGGGAATTAAGTGTTTCAAAATTTCTCTACCTGAAGATGTCTTGAGTTCTGTTTAAATTACACAAAAATCCAGAGCTGATTAAAAACTTAACAGCTAAGACTCAAGGAAAAATACCACAGGTCACAATACTTACTGTGAACTCAGGAATTAATAAATCCAAGAGCTTCTATTCCATACCTTAGAAAATCCTTTAAGAGCTGTGGCAAGATTGACCTGTATATGCAATTGCAATACAGCAGAATTAAGCATATCAGTCATGGAGGAGAGTTTCTAGGATAGAGATAACTATAGTGGAAGTATTTATAAATGCACTTCACTTTCATACACTGCACAGAGGCTAGCTGTGCCCCACGATGATAACCAGTCTGAATATGGTAACTGTGTGCATGAATGAAGGTGCCAGTTAGACAATTTCAGCAGGCTATTTTTCAGCAAGGCAATTTAGAGACTGCTACGGTCAGAAAAAAATAGAATGGTATACTTACATTGCTACATTATTTTCAAGCAATGTGTAGGTCCACATCAACAAATACACTCTCAAATCAGGTCAGTATTTCACACATCTTTTGACAAGCAGGTATTGACAAGGCTTGCACCAGGTCCAGTATACTCTTCTATATGTGGCTATAAAAACCCAGTGAAAGATTAAACTGTGGTCAAAGAAACTGAAAGCAAGCCATTAGGATTTTCCACTGTTCAAAAAACTAGTTTCGTAGAATGTATGTTAGGACTTGAGAAAATGGACAGGAAAATCCTTTGAGAACATAGTTTTATTTCAGAGAGTAATAGAAATGTCATAATGCTTCTAGGCTTTTTCCATGTAGTTGAGGAAAACTGTTCACAAAGGTAATGTATCATGTAGTTACTTCTGTTCAAGTCCAAATAGCTTAATGTTTACATGTCATACAGTTTACTCCATCTATCTCCATCTCCCATAAGACTAGTGCAGACGGTTTCTTTTAAGGCATTAGCTCTGAAATTATTTGGCCAGTAGCTGTGTTAAGTATTCCAACCCCATTAAAAAACAAAACACACACCCCCTCAAATCAACTGTGTGGTTTACTCACGTTTTTCTCTTCTCACAATAGCTCACCACAAGTATAAACTCCTATCTGCTAGCAACCTAATAAAAATCCCACAGAAACAAAAGAAACAAATACTAACAAACATTATGAACACCTACAAAAATGCAGCTTTGGTTGGAATAGCTCTTCTAGCGATGCATTCAGGATTTAGTTTCATGTTGTGTTGCACTTTGCAATGGGTTTCTTCAACTGTTTAACTGCTTGATGCTAGCGGTGACCATGCCACTTTCAGCCTACTTGATAGATTCGTGAGCATGAGTTATAGGCTTATTCATAAGCAAAACTTTTAATTAAATGTGATTTGGAAGTTTGATCAATTTTAAAGGGAGCTATTGGATGTGGTTACCTACAAAAGCAGGAGACTGGTATTAAACGGTATTTCTGGCTGTTCCTATGAGGCTGAATTCACTGACCACTGAAATTGTCCAGCAGCTAGACCATCCTGAAGAGAAACTTAATGGGTAACTTGGAGGCTACTTCAGGGTTTCTTGCCAATGCATTTCCAGAGTCACTTTAGAGTGAAGCATCCCTGCGCACTAATGAATCCTATGTCTCCATTTCACGTTACACCTGCAGGCACTTTTCCCCTCTCTGAGAGAGTACAGTGTAGATTTTTGCAGTGCATAGAAGCCTCATATGTGCTAGCCACAGCATTTAAAATGGAAAACCATGCCAGATTTGACAGCCCGAGACTGGCGAGCCTACTGCAGCTGCACGCCCCCCAGGTCCAGCCCACAGCAAGGATGAGCAAATGTTCTCGGCAGGCACATGCAGGAAGAGCACACAAAAACACCACAGGTAAAGAGGAATGCACAGCCAGCCACATAGGTGGGCACAGACGTGCAGAGCACTCACATAAACACAGGACAAATGGCCTCATCCTGGTTCACTCTCTGGCCGAGTAGGACAGACGTCCACCAGTGATAACGCCGACCCCTGCAGCAGCTGGGCTCAGACACTCACTCTGCCCAGCACTGCCCCGGGATCCCAGTGTCCCCAGTTGCTGGCACTGGACATAGGAGCCCCCAAGGTCACCGCACTACTCCAGCTGCTGGTACAGACCATCTCAGACACACACACAGACGTGCACACATGCACTGAGCTGTCTGGGACTCCCTTGGGCCCCAGTAGCCAGCCCCCCTCCACCCTGTGGTCTCGCTCTTGCAGAGACACACACCATTCGCCTTTCCCTTAGGGAACCCCAGATCCCGCAGTCTCTCCAGCAGCTGGCTGGGAGTCTCCGGGTCCCCACAACAGACAGCTCCTGCTGTGGTCTTGTCCTTACAGACATGCACACACATCTAGCTCCCACACCACTTGCCAGCTAGTCTGGCTGGATCTTCATTAGTCATCACATCCTAGCACTGGCTCCAGGTGCTGGCACCAGGAACACATGGGCCCTTGAGCGCGGAGTCTGACTCCAGCTGCTGGCACTGGGACGCCTCCTGTGCACACTCACACAGGACACAGTCCTGCAACCAGGAAAGTTAGAAGCTGATATAGTAAGAAGATAGCACAGACTGTGCTAATTGAGCACACGGCATGGGCAGACAAGCCTATTGACCAGCAAACTGTTTACAAACAGCCAGCCCTTTCTGTCACCTTATCCCTCTATTTTCCCCTACTTGTTCCTACTCAAACCCATGTTTGATTTCTTGCCTAAACAGCCCACTACCAAGTCCTCTGCAAACCAGAAAGGCTCTTCCCCTAAAGCAACCCATGGCTCCAGGCAGAAAACTCCCTCAGTCTGAAAGATGCTCCAGTCTTGACTTTTTGTGATGGGCATCACACCTGGGCCATGGGGCTGTGGGTCTCCTGGGAGAGCCCTGGAAAAAGCTCAGACAGGGTGCCCCCTCTTCTGAGCCTTTAGTTTGGGTTCCCACCTGCCTTTGGGCCCCTGTGCTCCTCTCGGCGTGTTCAGTTGGGCCTCTGACAGGCTGGTGGCTCCAGTGGTGGGCCTGGGAGCTGCCAGGGCAGGGTATTACAGGGTTCTTCTGTCTGCCACTGCCTCCTTGTGCTTACTTCTGAGCATGAACAGGGCAGCATTTAATCTTACAGGCATGGTCACAGGACCCACAGGTCCCTTTGAGTCTGAACTACTTGGCTTTCAAAATACAAACTGAGGTCACGTAACTAAAGCTGTCCTATATATCTGGAGGACTTGGCAATATGAAGCTATGTTAGAGTTACCATGAGAGCTGCCTGCTCTGTTTCCCTTCCTGACAGGTCTGTTTTATTCAGCTGCCAAACAATGTAGCAGGAACAAAAAAAAAAAAAAAAGATCTGTCATGCAGCCAAACTATGGGGAGAAGGGAAGAGGAGAAAGGGAGAGAGAAGGAACTGGAAGCTATCCCAGTCTAGGAGATGCAGACTGAATATGTGTAGAAGACAAAAAAAAAAGAAAAAGAAGAAAGTACAAAGTTATTAATATTGTACTTTGATAAAACAAAGAAAAAAGGATGTAAAATCTGTGTCCACTAATAAGAGCTTCCAGAATTCTAAACTGTATCTCTAGAAAACAGAACATGAATTCAGTCACACTTTAGCAAAGGCTTTTGATATGCTCTTGATTAATTTTAACTTACATGTTTACAAAAGCTAATATTCCCTAGATACAGATAACACATACATGATAAAGGTTTTCTGAGACTTAGTGCCAAGTTATACATTTTAACACAAAATATTTTCTGTGTTGATTCCTAGGAAAGATGTTTTGTTTAATTGTTTGTTTTAGATCACTGAACTTTGCTGCTATTCACATGAACTAAAACTATAAGGATTATGTCTATCCCATCTACCTAACAATCACTTCACAGCTATAACTACAAACAGTTTAAAATACATCTGTTACTTTAAATTATTTAACACTATTTAAAAGCTGTGCCAAGTATTATTGAGCACATAAAATGCCCAATAACAACCCAAGACAATATCAAAGACAATATCTGAGGAAAGAAAATGTACATGAGTATGGAGCACATCAACACTTTCAAGATGTAGGTACAGAAAACTGTGCAGACGGATTTTAAAATTCTCCAACACATAAAGATGAAATTACTAAGGTATATGTTATCGGGCCACTGGGGCAAAGGCAAGATTTACTCTCAAAAGAGAATATACATATCACCATGTCACACTTATAGTGGACTCAGAGTCGATGGATCCACCTACTTCTTCCTGCTATAAGCAGAATTAAATGAGAAGAAAACTAATGCAAACTGCTTCTCCCTAGACTACCTATCTGACATCTTTCTGGCACAGAAATATAGCAGAGGAATTATTTATGAAAAACTAGCATTAACACATAGTTCATTTCCCCTGACTTCTCAGGGAAAGAAGAGACCACTCTGGACTTCTAACGCATCTTGCATTTTAAAATTTTGTGTTGTGAAGAATATTGCTCTCTTGAGACAATTTCAGCCTCTTATTTTCAGAGCACAGCATAAAAGTGTGTATCACAACATCTTTCAAACACATGAAAACTCCTTGAACTCTGAGTAGAGCCTTATTCAAGTTCTTCCTTGCTGTACAGAAAGGCAGTTGATGTGATTGAAGCCACTTAAGGTTTTGTCACTATTGGACACTACACAGACCCTCTCTGACCTCTATCATGCAGCCTTTGTTACTGCCTGACGGAATTACATCCTTTTATCAGCTGAACTGTATTCCTCAAATCATCAATAACTTCCTACTTCTAGTTGCCTACATACATGGTTTCCTTGAACTCTAACCTTGTTTTTTTCTCTACAGGAACCTGGTAATTTGCACAGACCTTCCTCATAAAATCTCTCCTATATCTTAGCAGAGTGCCCTAACCACAGGATGAGGTTTTGGTCTTTTTTTCCTCCCCCTTGAAGTGATCTCTCAGGATCCCATCCTAGGAAAAAAAAAAGGTGCTTTTCATCCTAGAAATGAATTCTTTCCTGAAATGCTCTACTAGTTGTCTTTGTCTCATCTGAGGCTGCCTCAGGGAGTCTCCCTATATCTGAAAAATCAACAATTGTCTGTAATAAGTTTCAGGATATGTTCTGAATTACCTTGCCCATGCTGTTATTCTCCTCACATATCAAACCCTGAGGTATGTTTTAATAATAATAATGTGAAAAGACAAGACATGCCTCCAGAGGAAGAACTGTTTATTTAGAGTATACCACAAGATTGCAACAAAGCTAAGACAGGTCAGAGGGTTGAAGAAGGCTTTTAAGAAAATCAAGTTCAGTCTTCTGCCATTGTCACATCTGAAAAATAGTTTAGGTTCCTTGCCTCTGCCTGGAAGCCTGAACCAGCACTATGTTGCTCTGTTAGTTTGCTTTCCTAATACTGCCAATATTATGTATGTAATTTATAACCAGAACAAAGATAAAATCCATGATGTTAAGTCTACTTAGGACTAGCTGAGAAAACAGAGGTATTTATTATGTCCATATCATTAGCTGATTAAGACAGAATGTACGTTAAAACAATTACATCATGTTCAGTTCATTAGTCAAAAAGGTTTTCTTATTTTCAACTGCTAATGCCATTTTCTCAAAGGAAATAGCTCAGACATCTAAGATAAATGTGTCTTACTTAACTTAAAAGTTGCCAAACATACTTTAAGATCTCAGAGCTCTAAGTTCTTAGCCTGGAAGTACTCTAAGTAGTTTCCATTGTACAACAAAGATAAAGTAACTACTTTTCTAAGAAAAAAATAACATGTAGGGAGTGTGCTTGCATAAAGAAAAAGAAAAGAGACTGAGAGCGAGACAAAGGACTGTGTGCCATACTGTTCTGTCATCACACAGACAAATCATGACTAAAAAACTCCACAGAAAAAGAATCCAGCTACAAATCTATTTCTGGGAAGCAAATGTAAGACAGTTAAGTATTTCAGAGCATACACTGTACAGAAAGAAATTACTAAACCCAAGCATTTCAGTCTAGCCTGGAAAGTGTAAGGATTAAAAGGACTCTTTTTTCTCTTGACAGTAACTATGACTGTGGTACAAGAAAAAAAAGTCTTGATGACAATGGCAGCCCTGTACATAAACACAGTTAAAATGGTAAAAGTCTCTCCAAATTTTGCATATTCAAATTGACTTGTAAAAGAATACAAATGTTGCAGAAGTAAATGTAGCAGGAACGTGGTTTCCAGTTCCGCTAATGGCAGGACCATACCAAAGCAGAGCAAAGTGGTCACAGGGGTTTTCAGGCCACATTTGTAGGAAAATAGCACAAAAGCTTACAGTGCTGCCAAGAGGTATGGTAAATTAAACCCACAGAGAAAGTGGATCCGATATTTACTCATTATCAAACATGAATGTGATATTTACTGATTATTGTTTCTCTTTTTGCCTGACCTGGTATTTCCTTAAACCTACAGCAGCTGAAGTTGTGGGCAGCTTGAGAGGGCAGAGAGTGAAGATGGCACAGCTCTGCTACTGGTACACCACCTCTGAGAGGATCCCTAGCAGTAAATGCATCTTCAACTCTGGCACTGTGTGCCTGCAGCAACTGGCTCCTTTAAACTTGTTCTCTGTCTCTGAGTGGAGGGATAAAAAAGGAAACATGACAGAGACTAAGATTTTAAAAGTGCAGTTGCAGAAAGCATAACACACCGTGTTCCCAAAATCATCCCAAAGCTGGAAATCTACGGATAGTTGGCAAGAAGCTTTCAGTGCAGCAGATTCTAGGGAAAAAAAAAAACCTACTTACAAACAAAGAATGCTAATTATTGCTGTAAGTTCTCCCAGGCAAAGCCTAATCTCATATCTTAAGATGTAGTACAGAGTCTTCGCTTTGGTCCAACATCTGCTTTTCAAAGAACTTTAATCTCAGCTTTCTATTTTTGTTTTCTGTGGTAAAATATTTGTTTTTCTAAATCTGAAACTTATCTTCTGGCTGTGACTTGAGCAATATGTCTTTCTTTCCAAGGAACACTTGCATCAGGCCTGAGAGATTTTACAATTAACACAAAGAAGTCACTTTTCTTATTCACTAACAGACTTCTATCTATATCAAATTAAGAATTCCTCAATATGACCAAGATAAAGAGTTAGAACAGGCAGATATTCAGCAGTTATGCTTTGCTGATGTTATTCCCACACATCACTACAAGCACGGATAATTTTATAGAAAAGATGATGAAGTGATTGCTTTAAATGAAGAAGCTGTTTTAGAGTAGCTGCTTGAGTTTGGAAGGAATCAAAACTGCCTTAGGTATAGCTGTTAATTTATCACGAAGTAATATTTCAACAACAGAAAATATAGGATCAGTAGTTCTCACAAACAAGTGTGTTGTATGTAAAAAACATGGGTTACCAATATGGTGAAGATCATTTTTTTTTCCCAGCTATACTCTTCTCCTTTTATTACCAGGGAAACTAAGTATGCACAGACTGACCATGATTATTTAATGAGGCTGCAAAGCCACGAACTACTACTCATTTCCTGGGTGTGATATAGTTCTTTTGTATGCTGCCTCATGATCCATGATCTGTGCTTTTGGTCCTTGGCCAAGACACAGCTATTGCATCTGCAGAATGGTGCACTGCTTGGCTGGCTCAGTAAAGAAGTCTCTTTGCCACTGCCACATCACCAAGGCTGCCTGTCCTAGAAGTAAAAGGTGTCCCTGTTAGAAGGCAAGTAGCTGGGAAGGCAGCAGCAAACGAGGAGATTAGGGACAGAAAGAAGAGTTCCCAAACAGGTAAAACTAAAGAAAGCCCTCAAGTGTGTAACTGAAGCCTGGCCAAAACATGTTCAGTAACTTTCTGGAGATAAGAAATACTACTTCTAAAGACTTTTTTGGTGAGGGGCTTCCTTGTTCACTAAGACAAGATGACTGAGTTGTCTGCGTGGCAGGGGGAATATTTTTATCAGATGCAGAAAGCTCTATAGCACTTTAGAAGGTGCAAAAATCTGAAGACCTACCATCACAACAAGATGGTGGGAGGACACAGACGACTGTATCAAAGAAACCAGATAAGGTGAGAGGTTAAAACCACATATCTCATTGGACATGGGTCTTTTACTCAGCTTGCTACACTTGGGAGAACACCTAAGGACCCCTAAACATTATTAACTACTATGGTTAGACAATGTCTTCTCTGGGTTACAGTCAGCCCTATGGGGCATTTAAGAGGGTTTGTGGAACAAGACTATCCAAGCATTTGAGAATTGATAGTAAGAATCCATCCACACTGCTATCACTGATACCATTGCTATGTACTGCTACTATGCACTATTGCTACTTACACCATGCTAACAATGCAATTGTGACCATTGCTTTTGAAAAAGCAGATGGGATGTTTTAAAAACCAATCCATTGAGATTACACTGAAGGGACCAGACAGAAGAGGAATAGAATTAATTCATTTGAAATTCCCTTATAGAAAAGATTATGACAGTTTCTTAATATCAGATGGCACAAGCAGAGAAAGCACTAAGGTGATTTTAAGACACCTCTACGGTCTATTCTTAAAATCAAGAATAAGCATTTGAATCTCCTAACTGGTTTTGCAGTCAACTGTGAGAATAATGTGAAGGTAGATTTTCTTGCAAGGGCAGAGCTAGAGAGTGTACTAATAAAATATATAAACTGAAGATTAATCATCATTCAGGAAAATAATAGTTCTTCTTCCAGATACAAATAGATTTTATTCTGCACTTCATTTTCCTACCATATTCCAGTGGGAGCCAAGAAGGAAATAATCAGGGCTAGCTTTTTTACTTTCTGTCTATAGCAAAAGAACAAACAGTATTTGTCCTTACCCACAAACAGCAGATCAGAGAAAAATACAGTACTATGGTTTAGCGTGAGTCACAGTCACATCACGTTATTAAAAGAATATCTAGCACATTTCAAAACTTATTTCAAAACTTTATAAGGCTTTAGCAACACTAAAATAAGGAAAATTAGCCCTCTTCTCTATCGTGTTTGGTTTTAGACAGGACTTTCAAGTGCAGCTGCTTCAGCAAAAAAAAAAAATATTTATTTTGCTTTCCTGCCATCTTGTGGCTTAACCGCAAAATGCACGTAAAAAAAAAAAAGAAAAAAAAGAAAAAAAAAAAGAGGTACAATTGCTGGTTTGTGATGAGATTGCTTTTAAAATACTATTTGGCCTAAGCTGTGCTCCAGACCACCACCCCTCCTCCCTAAACAGTACTGCAGCTTGCAATAGCACGGATCTTCAGTTCAACAAGTTTCTCCAATAACTTGATCCCACAGAAAGAAATTGTGACTAGCCCAGATCTCACAGTGACGGGCCATTCTGTCTTCCAGAGAATGTTCCCTTGACCCAGGTTTGGCTAAGGCAGGGACTGTCTTATTGCATTCACACTTCTCATTCAAATAAACTAGTTTGAAAGTGATGATGTGGGAAGTGAGTTGAATTCTAGTCTGGCTCACTTGTTAGCAGAGACAAATGCTACCAGTGCTATGTAAGATTTTTAGCTACACTTCTCACTGTCTGGAATGTTGCATTTGGGAATATGTACGAGTGCTAAGAATCGAGTCATAGCCTTTTGGGTTTATTTTGCATTTACAGGAAATGGTCAAGGCAGCCGATTTAATACAGCTCACACTGGGCAAACAAACATGAAGTCCTAATGCCATTTCCACAGTTATATGTGGGTGAACCAACACAAAATAAATAAAGACTTGCTTTCCGTCACCCTCTGATGGAAAAACAGCACATGTATACTTATCCACATCCAGCCAAAGAAATTAAATAACTGGTTGAAGATCAGACAGGAAGAATATTAGAGGTTTTCTACTGAGGTTTTTTTTTGTTGTTGCTCATTTTTTAACAGAATTGCAAGAATAACTAGCTAGCTGACTATCTAGAATGGCTCCACTCACTGAACTGCCCAACAGCAAAACAAAGTTCTTTATTTTCTTCACACTTGTGACATATTTCTATGAAAAATACACTTTGCCCATGCTGGATTAGAAAGTGTCTGCTACCACAGATGTATCGTCAGTTGGATTTAGCAGCTTACATGACAGTTAAGGACTGAATAATATTTTTGCATGTTTTTAGCAAGAAATAAACCCTTTAGAGTCAAGATTTCATTGGCTGATGTTCTAAGAGTCAGACTTCTCCAGCAGTTTTCCAGCCAGTTGAAATGTTATGCTAGTCTGACTGGAAATACCAGGAGTGGTTAAGGGCAAAATACTTCTGCTGGTCTGCTATTTAGTGAAAAATGTTCTGGGCCATATAATTTCAGATGAGTTGGTAGAAAGTTTCAAGAAAAAAAATAATGATTTTAGTTAAATATCAGGCCTGGTGTGCAACTTGCAGAATGCTCTGTCCAGGACACTTCAAGACTGTGGTTTTCCAATGCAGCTTCTTCTGGAAGTTCAACCCTCAACTGTTTTACTTACAGCTGAGTTACAAACCTGGATACTGGTATCTTATTTCCCTGGCACAGGACATGAATCGAGTGGTTAGATAGGCGAAAAAAAAATCTTAGGAAGCAACTTCAGGTGAAAAGTAACTCAGGATTTCGCACAAGATCCTCATAAAGAAGCTGTTGAAGTACCAGCTGGATGAGCAGACAGTGAGGTGGACTGAAAAACAGCTGAACAGCCAGACCAAGAGGGTGGTGGTCACTGGCACAAAATCTAGTTGAAGCAGTGTATGCCAGGGATCAATATCAATCCTGTTTAACATGTTCATTAATGATCTGGATAATGGGGCAGAGTGCACCCACAGCAAGTTTGCAGGTAACACCGAACTGGGAGGAGGGACTGATACACCAGAGGGTCATGCTGCCATCCAGAGGGACCTGGACAGGCTGGAGAAAGTTCAACATGGGAAAGCATAAAGTACTGCAGGTGGGCAGGAACAGCCCTCGGCGTCAGTACAGGCTGGGGCCTGCCCAGCTGGTAAGGAGCTTGGCACAAAAAGCCCTGGGGGTCCTGGTAGACAACAAGTTGAACATGCACCAGCAACACCTCCTCAGCACTGGTGAGGCCACACCTGGAGTACTGTGTCCACTGCTGGGCTCTGGAGTACAAGACAGACACGGACATATTGGAGCCACTAGGCCACTAAGCCAAGGGCCACTAAGATGCTGAAGGAATTGGAGCATCTCTCTAGGAGGAAAGACTGAGAGAGCTGGGACTGTTCAGCCTGGAGGCTCAGGGGGGGTCTCATCAATGTATAGAAATACCTGAGGGGAGGGTGCAAAGAAGACAGGCTTTTTGCTGTGGTGCCTAGTGACAGGATGAGAGGCAATGGGCACAGACAGGAGATCCTCTCTGAACATCAGGGAACACTTTTTCAATGTGAGGGTGACCAAGGACTGGCACAGGTTGCCCAGGGAGGTTGTGGAGTCTCTATCCTTGGAGACACTCCAAAGCCATCTGGATGTGGTCCTGGACGCCTGGCTCTAGGTGGCCCTGCTGGAGCCTGGGGTGGGGCCTCCCGAGGCCTCTGCCAACATCAACCCTTCATTCATTCTGTGATTCTATGTATCTGCAATGAAGAACAGTTTTAAAAGGCTACAAAGACTGTGTGTTATGCGCAACACAGAAGGCCTGGGTCTAGAAAGCCTGAATCTTATGAAACTTGGTGCCTGTGCAAAGGCCCCAAACCTGCAGAATCTCTGACATATGTGGCGTGTTTTCTACCTTTCACAGGTAAAAGCAGCATGTCTAAAAAAACCAACAACATTTTGAATGGTATTCAGAGTTGTAAGTACTTTCCACTGCTTGAAATTAACGAGATCTCTTGCACCAGTGAGCAGGTTCAAGCAAGTTCAAGTCTAATGTTCTGGTAACGCTGAGCACAATAACCTCAGAAAAACTGAGCAGTCAGAACAGAGCAATGGCATACACGATGTTCATTACCAAATTGAGCACTGGTTTAGGAACAGATCAATTGATCAATCAACCAATCACAGCACTCTTCAATATCCTACCAAAATTACTAATCTGAAAAAAAAATCCAAATTCATTAGTGATATCTCAGACAGAATTGTACTACAGAACATGAATTAGCGCAGATATTGCAGCTACATTTTGTAATTGCTCAACTACTAAAAAAGACTCGGGCTCAGAATAAATATGCTGAACTGCCTTGGTAATCACCCTGCAGTGATACACTGTAGTCTATTCCCTAGAAAATAAATAGTTGAAACACACAGCAAGAAAATGCTGCTTTTTCGTCAAAAGTATTAAGCAATACTGTTATTTAGTTACATTTTCCTTCTCAAAAAGCTGCATAACAGCTCTTGCTAACCCATCAGTCAAAGGGAAAGCAGCCCAAAAGAATAAAGGCTGCCAGGCCACATTATGTACAGACTTCTGTATGAGAATTCTGATACCACTAATTTTGCAAGACTTAGTCAACGCTTGTACAAAGCAGAAAGCTCCTAATGAAGCAGAAAATCAGGACAAAAATCCCAGCTTTTCAACTTGTCTGTAGCTATTGATTAATTGTCAGAAAGCAGTTAGAAAATAGGAAGTCTGGTAACATTGATCTTGGACTGGTCTTTCTCTTTCCAAAATTCAGATTTGATTCTGAAGAGCTGTATTAAATTAATTCTAAAGGGAGATATTGTATCTCCATATGATCAGGCCAGTACAACAGGCAAGGAGCAGCCTTGGGAAGACAAAATGTGGTGTAAAATGCCTATTAGACAGAACCGTCTTTCCAATAACTTTTTTGGAGTTCTTTATGTGACCCAAGTTCAAATTCTATTTAAGTTAGTTATTAAGGGCAGCCCGTCAGCTTTAGAAGCATAGAATACCAGGTTGGAAGGGACCTCAAGGATCATCTTTCTATCTGGAAAGGGCAGCAGAGACATTTAAATTTAAGAGAAATATATTCGTCAGAATAACTTCAGTGAGGCAACCGTGTGCCATTTGTACTCCTTCTTTCAACAGCTGGAGTTCAGGTTTGATCCAGTAAAATACTGCAGTATTGTTTTGGATTGGAACCAGCCTGCAGAGCACCACATAGGAGCGGGCACATTACGTATTAATGGTTCCATACCCTTTGCTACAAAAGCAGAACTTGGTCAAGTCTGTTTGGTAAATTGCACGCATTTTGTAAACTCTAACGCACTTGCAAGATGTTAGGGTTAGACATGTACAGTTCCTTGTATTTAAAAACAACCCAAAGCACCCTCCTCACTATTTGTTATGCAATCAAACCTGATTTTAGGTACAGGTTAACTAAAATTAAATGCCAGTAGTTACATCTCACACTTCTCCACACAACAGTATTTCTAGAAGGAAATACGAGGCATTCTAAGACAATAGTTCATCTTCACAGAGGTGAACACAGCAGTTTTCAGAAGAAATCTGATTTTATCAAGTTATATACAAGTTGGGGGACAGAGATATTTTAGGCTTTTGACAGTGTTCATGGATCCCACTCATCATGATAATCAAAATTCCCCTGTGCAAGGTATTACATGACAAAAGGAACGAATGTTCTTCTGCAGCAATACTGTGTGCCTCAGGGGTGACACGGCTCTGGTGTAACTAGGGAATGGTTCTGCTGCAGAGATGTGCCACCAGAGGTCAAGAGGAAGGAGCAGGAAAGGCTCAGCTATGGCATGGTTACCAAGATTCAACATTTGCCTCCTCATAGCACTTTCCTCACATAGGCACAAGTCTGAGCCGGTAGCACTGCAGATATCGCTTTTGCTAGTGAAGGAACATAACCTAGGAAATGTATACAGCATCACTTGCACCTCAGTTATCTCAAGTGCTTCACTGACACTTTGCACTGCACAGCTGGGAAGCCTAGAAGATATGGAAGTACCCGTCTCATAATGGTGAAGAATTAGTTTATAAACCTTTAAAGTGCCCAGTTGGCCCAAATAATAAAATTATTATTAAATATCAGAATATAGAGTACCCAGGGGCTTTGCAGAAGACTTGCAGACCTCCTAAGCTTAATAAACTTACTTTATGAGCGACCAGAGCAACTTTCAAGAGACCAGGCAGCCTTCCATTGAAATCCATCCAGTCCCTGGAAACATGATAAATTTCTACAAATAAGGCTTTATTAAAAAAAAAAAAAATCATTTTACAATAAAAACTTGTGACTCCCTCCTTCAAGAAACAGAAGTTTCCCTCTAAAAAAAAAAAAAAAGAACACGTTTATAGTGGTGGTTTGAACTAGGTAACAGCCCATGGGGAAGGAAAGTCATACTCAAAGGCAAGAGAACACTGTACTTCATGAAGTGCAACAGGGCAGAGAAGACCAGAGAAAGCAGGCAACGGCTGGTCAGATGTACACTTTTTCACTGACAGGAGATAATAGAAAGGAGTCTGAAGGAAGAGGGGGGGAAATATGTCCCTGTAACAGTGCTACACTTTCAGCTCAAAACTACTCTTTTGATTCTGCATTGTAAAATGTCAAGAATTGCATTGAAGACATCTTCACTTTTTGTTTGGTATGCTCTTAAAAGCACAATCTTAGTTTAGAGACCCATTTTCATTTAAGGAAAAATGACCAAGAACTGTAAACTGCAAGGGGAGCTAGGGGCAGTTCAAAAAGCCTCGTGTAAAGCCATGTATTGAGAACACAACCATGTTTAAAGAGCTCATCTTGGGAGCTAGCATTGTCTAAAATGAGCAACATATCACCACACAAAGAAGCGCTGTTGTCTCCCCACTCTTTCTAACCATGTACTAACCACCTCATTTCTTTTTCTGCCCTTCCAAGAGTTTGGTCTTTTTGCAGGGATGTCGCCCAATGTGATTCTGTTGGATTCAGTTGGGTGAAGTCCAGTGAACAGTGCCGTTCTGCAGGAAACAAGCAGTTACACATGCTTTGAAGTTTGCTTCGGCTGGACCACAGGTGTTGCCTTTCTCCTAAGAAGAACCAGGCTGCTTGCTGCCTTACAGAGCAAAGCAAAGCCTCAGTACTTCCTCAAAAGCCTGCTCGATCACATTGCAAGCACTGCTGACTGAAAGCAAGAGTAGCTCAGGCTGTCTCACCGCAACGTGTCACTTGCTGCGTTCTGCACCGTCTTAAACCCTTCATGACTGGATAAACATTTTGTTTTCCATTTCCCCCCCCCATGCTGGGACAAAAGTCATAGGTAGCAGCAACCCGGGAGCGCCAATCCAGGGCAGACACTCTTCAGCGCTCCTGCCCACCGCATGTGCGCTTGGAGGACAGGCCTCGGCTGAGCCTTGAATCCACAGGACACTTCAACGGGAAAGCTGCAACTCTCTGTAAACCTTTATAGTCACTGGGGCCCGCCCGGTGCTACCGGGCCAGCAGCTGCCCCGCCCTGCCCTGCCCTGCCCTGCCCCGCCCCGCCCCGCCCCGCCCCGTGGCCCGGCCGGCCGCCCCGCCCCGGCCGCACGGCTCCCCACCGCCTCGGCCAGGCGAGCTGGGGCCGCACAACTGCCGCAGCACCCCGCCCGCCCCGCCTCGCGTCACCGCCCAGCTGGCGGAGGCGGTCCCGCGGGGCTGCTCCCCGCCCCCTCCCATCACTCCACTCTCTCCACCCAATCAGGGCTCCGCGCTCCTCCCGCAGCGGCTAACGGGAGGGCGCCCTCCTTCCCCCGGCTCGTGACGACACGCCGGTGACATGTCGAGAGGTCGCGTGAGAAGGCGGCGAGCTCCCCCTCTACCGCCCTCGGCGGGCCGCCCCGCCATTGGCCGAGCCGAGAAGCTGGCCGCACTCTCATTGGCTGCCGGCATCTGCCGTTGCGCTGCCGCGCCGGCCGGCAGCGTCGCTAACGGAGAAGGCGGAGGAGGCGGAAGGCAGCGGCCGCAGGTGAGCGCGGGGCGCCGGGGCTGGGGCTGGCAGCGGGGGGTGAGGGGGGCTGGCAGCGGGGGGTGAGGGGGGCTGGCAGCCGGGGGTGAGGCGGGCTGGCAGCGGGGGGTGAGGGGGGCTGGCGCCCGTCACGCGCTCCTAACGGCCGCGGAGCTCCGGGCGTGGCCTGGCGCCGTGGGGGGCGTTCGTTGGCCGGCGGCCCGCGCCCCTCGTCTGCCGCGCCGCGGGGCGCTGAGAGGCGCCCGCTGTCACCCGCCGCAAGCGGGGGGAGGCGGGGGCGGGGATGCGGGTCTGTGCGGAGCCGGGGACGGGGTTGGTAGGGAGGGGTGGTTTCTGCTTTCTCTGCTCAGAGCGCCTGGATTTAAACGAGTTGTGCTGCTGTTGAGGTCGCTGATGGGGTGTCTTGTTCTGGTGTGTGTGTCTCTGTAATAGGTACCGTGACGCCGGAGGAAAGCAAATGGATCGCCTGCCCAATTCAGCACCCCTGGCCACCAGACTGCGAAACACTCTGGTTCAGTACCACAGCATCGGAGACAGCGAATGGCGGGTGGCGAAGAAAACTGTGAGTGTTCGGGGCGGCCCCGTGCGTGCTGCCCGATTCGTTCTGTCAGTGAAGTTGTAGGTCACTTCTGGGTCAGGGGCGGGGGCGGAAGGAGAGTTTGTTATGCCGAATAACACAGGTGTGAAACTTTGGCAAATTCTTGCAGGACTTTCCTATGAGAGGCCTTGTGAAACCACCCAACTAGGATAGTACATCTTTAGATGACAGAATGTGTTCTTCCTGTCTGCAGACATACTCTGTTATTTCTTGTACCTGTTTTTGGGGAAGTTCCTCACAGAAGAATCTCAGCTGTGTAGGCCTTTTAGTAAAGCAAAATGTGAAATACTGTTACCACTAGCAGTGTGGCAAGTTGCTACTTGTCCTTTTAGCAAACCAGCCATGGCCTGCAAGTAGGCTCTACTGGCATCTGGAATCTCTTTTGTCTGTAAAGGTTGAGCCTATCATGCTTCAGCTTCAAAATGTCTTCCTTTTAAAAAATGAGATCATTCTCAATTCTTTCTCTCATACTACTTCATGTTTCCATTGCCTTCAGAGCCTTCACATTATCATAAGTTTCCTTACATGAAAGGGAATGTAGTTTCTGCTTTCTCCAAGCAGTTTGCCATACCCTTTTTTTTGAACTGATTGGCTTTTCTGAGTCCTGCTTCATCAAACTAAACAGATTTTGCTGGTGCATCAGTTCTAGGCTGGATGGATACTTTTTAGTCCTGTCCTGCACACAAAGTAGAAATTTATTTAGACATCTCAGTGTGGCAATATGGTAGGACTGATGTGGTAAATTTCTGTCTTTGCTCTTTTGTTACAATGCTTTGTGTGAGTCTACCTTTTTTTTCCTTTGTGAGTAGACATTGATAAGAGAGGGTCAAGTGCTCCAAATTTAATTTGATTATTTGCAAAATTAACAAATTCACTGTCTTGAAAGGGAGGAACAGAGTATCCAAGCCTTTTGCTCTTGCAAAACACCTACACCACGTCTGCTCTGTTAAATGCTAAGTCTTACACCTGAATCGTTGTTTTCCTTTAGGAAGTTACCCAACTTTCACTGTTTTGGATCACATTACTCCCCAGATTTTACCACTGTAAGATTTCCAGTTGGACTTCTTCTGTCCTTCCTTCTGTCCTTCCTTCCATCTGTTTTGGTACTGTGCCATGTAAAAGAAAGTCAGAGCTTTAGCTACCTGCCAGGGAGATGTGTTTCCCCCTAGATATATTAAATGGTTCTGGATGCAGTACTTACGCTACTGTTCTTTAGAACATTTGGTCCTTTGTACTTATGTAATCATGATTCCAAATAAAAAGGTGCCATATGGTAGTGTCACTGAAATTCAGAGGTTTTGTATAGAGGTTCTATTTCATACTTAGATAAAAATCAGAAAATACTGGGTTTTTTGTTTTCTCTGACTAACTTTGAAATGAATAGCCTACTGCTTGCAAGACACCTCTAGTTTAGGCATCTAGGAGAGAAGGGTAACTTAAGCTTTCTGCTTAAGTCTGCTGTTGTCAGCATATCCGCGCTGCTTGCACACATGTGCTTGGTCATGTGTTGCAAGAGTGCAAGCAGTTGTGTGTGGTCTTCCTGTCTGAGCAGTGTCCAGATAATGGCTTTCCAGTTACCTTTTAACTGAAAGGCTTTACCTATTAATGTGGTTCCATTACTCTATATGTTTTCGTAGTAAACTGGCTTAGCTTGCCAAGCCCTGTTTCTGCACTGGCTTCTAGCATTTGACACTGAGAAAAGCAATTGACTGATTTTTTTTTTTTTGAAAGAATGGAAGTTGACCAGTAAAGGATGTCTGAAACATCTGCTTCTCTTCTTAAGAAAAGTGTATGGCAGTGCTGAGGTCAATGAGTACTTTGAGGTGAACCATAATTAATAGTAAAGTTGTTAGCTTCAGAAAAACTGAAGTATTTTCTGGACATCTTATAGCTGTATGTAAGTGACAACATGATATCTCCTGTTTTTTTTCAGAAAGATGCAACTGTGTGGCGTAAACCATCAGAGGAATTCAGTGGATACCTGTAAGTTTGCCTGCAGAGAGGATAGATTTTTAAGGTTCCACAGATGTGTTTTGTAGAATTTAGAAATGAAGCCTGTGGATTCTACAGCCTTCAGCTACACACATTCTCAGAGGAGAATGTCTGCTGTGCCTGCACCATTTCTTTTTATTGTTATACTTTGATGCTGTAATGTTGCATAATGTCTAGAACAACGAACAATGAAAACTGTGGAACACACCACAACACTCCCATTGCCTGAAGTGGGCAACAACATACGCCCGGACCTTTTAGAATGATGGTCTGCAAACCACAGAATCAAGACCAGGTTCAGTAGGTCCAAGGTGTTGTTGGTTTACAACCCAGTCAGTGCTTGGACTGTTAGAGTGACTATGCATCTGCAATAGAGTAAAATGTAAAGCTTGTAGTTGCAGGAAAGATGTGTGATGTAAAGGCCCTTCCTGTGTGAGTTTCTGTCACTGACTTCTGTTGGTATCTGTAGGTTTTAATAGAGAAATAGTTACTAGAAAACAGCACTCTGAAGAAACAAAAAGTAGTGTGAAAAGGTAGCATTTGAAAGTATCTCAAAGACTGATCACGCCCTGTGGAACTGAAGTCCTGTTAAATCTGCAAGAGCTGATGACCCCAGACACCAAGAGTCTGCTAACTCTGTGCAGGGCCACGGGCACACTCGCATTAACAGGTTGTGTAGCTTGAACCACTGCCAATAGTGCAGTGGCTCCTATGTGCAGATGAAGACTCCAGGGTTGTCTATACACCTGGTGAAATAAAGGACACTTTGAACGACTTCCCAAACAAGTACCTAGAACCCACTGGCATGTTCATGTGGTCCTCCAGTTCTGAGTGTACAGCTGAGATTGACTCCAACCAGGTAATTATGAGTGAATATGGGCGAACTGCACAAGTGAATAGATGAATCTATTGCTTGACTAGTTTCCTATTATTAATAAGAACAGCTTAATGAATAAGAAGTATTTTGAAAATAGTCATCCTGATGGATTCTTCCCCTTCAGGAGCTGGAGGCCCAGTAACTCAAGTAAACAAAATCTGCTGTCTACTAAAAATATCTCATAACAAATGAATGTCCTGTAAAGTCTTATACCAAGTACTTTATTTGGTACTCTTCTATGATGGCAAAGCATAACATAGTTTCTCATTAGCTTGATTCTGCTACTGTTACTTCTACTTTATGAAAAATGTTTTTCCCATTGTATTCCTGCTCTCCTTTATTTTTGCTTTTAGCTTTCATTGTTCCTAGTGGACTCTCTTGCTCACCCAGCAAGAAGGGCAAAATAACAAGTTGTTAGAGAAATAAGCATGATTATTTTAATCTGAAGAAGGAGTTTGCCATTTAGAAAATATTGATTGCTGCGTGAGGACAAAGTTTCTCAGCATGATATTTATTGCAGAAAAGAATAGATGCACCCATAAGTCTTTTTTCTGTATTGTTTTTTCTGATACAGTTGTCCACTGACCATAGCTCCAGGTACCACAGTATTCTAGTAAATGTGCTGTTGCAGATTAATGGAATATTTAGAAAGAATTTCTCATTTTTAAATGTAAACTTATGTTTCTCTAGCTACAAAGCTCAAGGAGTGGTGGAAGACGTTACTAACAGAATAGTGGATCATATTCGCCCTGGACCTTATAGGCTAGACTGGGACAGCTTAATGACTACAATGGACATCATGGAAACATTTGAAGAGGTGAAGACATATTTAGATTCTTAAGGGAAATGTGTATAGATGCATACATGAATTTAACATTACAGTAGAGCAGTCATTCCAGCAAACACTAATATTCTTTGCCCATTTTCTGCCTGCACGTGGGATATTGTGCATACATATGGTCAGTGACCTCAGATGAGGCTTTCTGGCTGCACAGTCCTATGTGGAATCTTGCAGTTCAGCTTTCCATCAGTGCTTAAAATAAAGGAGTAAAACTTGATCGGTCACACTTCTCTCAGACATGGGAGCTCTGGTAGCCTCTGATAAAACTCACATATAGAGACTTACAGTGTGATATTTTGTATGCCAAAGCCTTTTCATACAACTTGCTTTCTTCCGTTCCACAAGAAACGAAATTATGGGTGGTAATAATCCACACATATAGAATTTGCAACCTCTTCCTGAAAGGCTGATTTCACCGTGTGGAGGGGCTTTGTGCTGGGAGCCAAAATAGCACATACTCAGTAGCAGGACTTGCTAAAGAAAGATAGGTTTGAAGTTGATTACAGAAGAGCTAGTAGCATTCCTTTGTTTACTGGGGACATTTAGTATGACTTCAAAACCCTGTGAACATCTAGCTTGAACATGGATTGCTCTTTTGCTCTGGCTCTTAAGGAAGATTTATATGGCAAAACGTTTTTGTTAATTATTCCCTAAAATTTATACTAACTCTATTGTCTTAAAATAAACCCCTTTTTGAGGAATTGTTTGCATGCTGTTTTGTTATTCACTTGGTCTATTAAAAGTACTTGTCAAAGCATCTTAGTATCAAGAGAGACCTCTTGCAATTTATTCATGGTCCTTTCACACTTCGTCAGTAATGGTTAAGCCACATAAAAGCCACATCACTTTCAGTTCCCAGGCACGACACAGTTCTCTAGTTTAGTCAGTCAGTATGGTTTGAAGTTGCCAGATATTCTCTGCCCCTGCAGCTCTCAGCTGCAGACTGCAAGTCCTTGCAAACTTCCAGCATTTAGACTGAAAATGATGTAGCCAATCAGATCTCACTGAAGTTATTTGCACAGGGTGTTTGACAGAGGCTGCAACCTTTGTGGAAAAGAGCAGCTGCCTACAAGTATAAATTTCCCTGTATTCATTATACTAAGGTGTTTTTGTTTTCTTACCCTCCTTATTCTGTCACTCAACAAGAACTGCTGTGTGATGCGCTACACCACTGCTGGCCAGCTGTGGAACATCATAGCACCAAGGGAATTTGTTGATTTCTCTTACACTACAAGCTATGAAGATGGACTTCTAACATGTGGTAAGGCACCACTTACCTCTGCTTAATTCTTATTTTGCAACAACTGCTTGGCTTAAGATTTGTTTCAAATTAAGTTTAGTTCTGCAGTAAGCATTCAAAAAATGGTATAAGGTGGTCTCCAACAGGTATTTCAAAGGTATTTTAACATTTTAAAGATCTCAAGAAGTATACAAGTTACTGGTTTACCCATGAGCCGTCCCTGTGTGCCAAGTTTCACTTATGCCAACTGTGGGCAGGAGTGGCAGAGACAAGTTGATTTGTATCTGACTCAGCTCTTACAGCAAACTGGATGGAGTAACAATTTGCTCAGCTTGCTAGTAAATGGGAGGAATGTCTTTCTAATGTCAGAATTTCTGCTTGTCAAGCTCTGCTTGTCTGTTGTGGAGTCTGGATGAAGAGCAGACAACTTTCATGCATGAGAGTACCCAGAAACTTGAAGTGTGTCTGTCACTTCTAGTAAATTCCCCAAGCAGAAACTTGGACATTTTTAAATTTACTTTACCTTTATTTTTTTATCTGTCTCAAATTAATTTCCCTTTTTTGATTGTTTTCCTTGATAGGTATAAGCCTAGACTATGGAGACGTGAGACCTAACTTTGTTCGTGGATTCAATCACCCTTGCGGTTGGTTCTGTGTCCCTCTGAAGGACTATCCTAACCACAGTCTTTTAACAGGCTATATTCAGACTGAACTGCGAGGGATGCTGCCACAATCTGCAGTAGACACTGCCATGTCTAGTACCCTGGCCAATTTCTACTCTGACCTCAAAAAGGCACTGAAAACATAGACGAACAGTGACTTAAAAGCCTGTGCGTTTCTTGCAATCAAATTGTATTGTTTAGCTTAGCATAGGTTATTAGCTACTGAGTTAAGAGGTGAGTAATGTTCCTGAATGATACCCGAACCTTTATGTTGAGGGATCCAAGCAACTTTACCAAATACTTTTTAATGTGATATTTAGCATACATTCCTAATTCTTGGTGCGAGATTCTCTTTCCTGCTCGGCACTCTGCAGCTGTGTGAGGAGTCATCTGAATATATAAACCTCTGGATTCCTAGGTAGAAAACACAAGATGTGTGCGTGGGTTTGAAAAATGCAGCATGAACTCAGCTCTCACCAGCAGTATTGAGAGTGGAGTGCTCAGGATTTTGCTGGTGCAGGTCACTGTAAAGGCAACATCTCATTGAAGATGCAGTTTTGTAATATATATTTTTATATTTACTTAAATTTTTGGTTTATTTAGTTTGTACAGCTGCATCTGTAATTTGTTTTTTAAAATTTACTCTGATTTATCATAGGGATATTACGTAGCCAAGTTCTTAAATGATACGATTCATAAGAAAACTATTTGCTCTTGTTAGCAAAAATAACTATTAATTATTGGCATTTCTTCAGTGTTGTAACTGTAACTTAATTAACTGTTGTATATAACAGTCTCAGTGCATAGATATAGAAATGCCCTTACAGCTGATCCAAAGCTAATTTAAGTAATCCTGTGTCTTTCCATAGTTTTTAGTGGGCTTTTAATCACACAGTTGTCAAAACAGCAAGCCTAAAATGTATCTTCTAGGATACTCTGTACTTCTAAGAAATTTTTTTACTTAAATTTGCATGTAATTGTATGGGGTTTTTTTTGGTTTTTTCCTCCTTAACTGAAAATCCTTGAATTACTAAAGCAACAGAAAGGACCACTAACTTGCTTCAGATACAGACATTGGTGTAGCCACAACAGCACAAACTGCCAATGTGCTGGTCCAGGGCAGTGGAGTGTTCTATCATAATGCATCTAGATTGATCTTTGCAATAAATGACATTAGAATCTTAAAACATGAGCAACTGAAGGCCAAAGCTCAAGCTGCAGAATTGGAGGATGGAGGGTCAAATTTTTAATGATATTTAGCCACCCAGTGACATTGAGAACTACGTAGCAGGGGCTTTCAAAAGATTACTATCTGTGCTGCTAGGAACCTGAATTCTCTTTAAAACCTGACATTAAGCTTTTAATGTAGGTATGCATAATTTGCTCAGGGGAGATTGTAATTTTCACTTCACTTTACCAGTACTAGTAGAAGCAAGTTTAGCTGTGTAGTAGTTAAGGGAAGTACCTGGGAGCCCTAGTATTTTGGGGGCAGTTGTATATATACAAGGACTCTCAGAAAAAATGAACTCTCCGAAAAAAAAAAATTCAGATTAAAATTGTTCCCCTGCAATATTTTCTCTTATGACACTGGCCACTGTAGCTGAACTCTGAACAGTGAGGACTTTTCTTTTTCATTGCTCAAGCAAAGAGGTAGATAAAACAGGACACCAAATATAGTGAGGGCTCTTTCAACATGCTTCATGTATTAAGGCATTTAGTACTGTTTAAAACAGTTAAAAACAACAGCATCAAACAGCCTTTGGTGTCTTCATAGGCAGAAAATGTCAACTGCATGTTGGGTTTTGTGTATTCTGCAGTTTCCTTTAAACTCCTTGGTTACTCTTCCCATCTATTCTGTCTTTCTTGTTTCCTCTGCAGTACTGGAAGTTCACAAGGTGATCTTTCACCACCAAGGAAACTAAGGAATCAGATGTGTCAGCAGACATGTTTTTTCCTTAATGCTAGGGTCCACTCCTTTCTGTTACTGGTACAGAGGCAAGTATGAAAGCTCTGGCAGTACTGTTCTGTGGGATGAATGCCGGCAAGATTATAGAGGAAGCTGTGTGAAGTGTACCCAATTTATTCTTCCCAGTTATAAAGACTACATGTATAGTGCATCTGCATATTCATGCTGCCTTTTTTAAAAAACTGCTGGGATTGGCTAATTGAGTAGTTGTGATACAGATGTATACAGAGAAAAAATATTCCATTGCTCTGTGAAAAGCCTAGTTTACATTTACACAGAGGCAGTTCAGTGGTGGAGAAACGAGTCAAAATGAGCACAAGACACTTACAGGGTGATGTTTGTACAACGCTAGGCACTGCAGAAAAGATTAAGAGGTCCTTGTTGCAAACACCCATTGTAAGGGCTCTAACACCTGTAGAGTATCTGTCCTTATTTAGTGTTCAGTGAAGTGGCTTTTATGCTTTCACAGAAGACAGGCTGATGAAGCACAGAACAGCTGAAGAACTTGTGTTTAAATGGAAGAAAATTGCTAATGTATTTTAAGTATGATGATGTTTTTGATAAAAATGGATCCATGCAGGTTTCCTTTTTATCAACAGAGTTGTTTTCAGTAACAGGCCTAGAAATTGAAAGATTTTGTGAATGAGAGTAGAGTTTCTGAAATCAATGTAGGCCTTCTATTTTGCATTATGTTAATTTATTCCTTAAACACTGATTAAACTGACTTAGTGTGTTTTAACAGATGTTAAATGTTCAGATGTGATTCTGAACGTTCAAGTGAATAACGGAGTAGAGGTTACCGGAGACAGAGAATGGAGGCAGCTGTTGGGGTTTTTTTTTTTGGTTGTTTTTTTTTGGTTTTTTTTTTTTTTTTTTTTTTTTTTAATCAATGAAAGAGCATAGTGCAATTCTCCAGTTTTCCGATAAGAAGAAATCATGGAAGGTGCTAACAAATTTTTTTTTATTTATTTTGGGGAATCTCACACTTCTAAAAGTGGTTCTGATTTAGGAGTGCAATGATTGACAATGTATGCTGATTATACTGCTGAAGCAATGCACAGCTGATATCCAGGCAGTTCACCTGTAGAGTAATACAGAATTAGAAGAAAGATGTCCAGTTTCATTATGTGTTGTATTTATTTGAACCCAAAACTTTTTTTTTTTTTTTGGTAGCTAAGGATTGAGGAGAGTGTTAGATCTTGAAGCAGAGCTGTTCTTTAACCAGAGCACCTTCAGACCCAAGAAAGCCACGAAATCAAGTACTTACCAATCATAACCTCTTCTCCCACAATGACATTGTTTTCCTCCCAAGTTAGTGCGCAATCTAGATGGAGCCAAGACAGTAAAAACAGGAAAGCAACTGAATAGGCAAAGTGCAGGAGTCCATATTTTGCTTATTAGGAGGTAGTGGGAGACAAAGTAAATCACCTAGTATAGATTTCTGTCATCCTTATAGCAAAATTTCTACACGTTTGTGATGTTCGCCAGTACTTGAGTTTAAGAATGTTTCAGTTAAACTGGAGTATTGTTATCCAAAAGTGGCTTCTGAGCAAGGTGCCAAAGAATAGCAGGGACTAGTTTTCGCTAGGGAAATGACACATCAAAATTATTTTTATATGACTAGTATTTTTTTAAAAAATTACTTTTTCAGAGGTTTAGGCAATATGACAGTCTAATCTCTGGCTGTTTAACTAGGTGCTCTGTGTGTAGAGGGGAAAGGTGGCTAAAGAGAAAACAATTTTCATGTTTGGCTTCTGTTCCTCATCTAAAACCTCCAGCATTAAAAACTGTCTGTAATTGTGTTCCTTATTTTACATATGCAGAGATAGAGGTTGGGCTACATTCAGTTTGGTAGCAGCCCAAGGTACTCTACCACAGCCTGCTGGGAGGTAGACCAGTAATTCAGACAGAAGGGAATGGCACAAGCCCTGGTCTCAAATTTGATGAATTTATGAATGTGAAACATGACGAATTTATAAAACATGAAAAAAACTGTATAATTGCTCCAGTAATCATAACTAAGTGGAACTGGTTTTATGACTTGAGCTGGTGATTCAACCCAGGAGGTTCACTGCTGTAAAAGTAGCCATAATTCTACTGAAACCAGTCAAGTTGTGCCTTTGTTCAGAAAGTCAAAGTCTGTCTATCTTAACAGTGGTTTTAACTGACTGTGTTCAGCAATTAAGAGATTATATTTATGTTTTGTATGGAATTGCAGAATAAATTAAAACATGGATTCCAACAGATTCGTGATGTAGCTTTTTCAATACTTGTGCGGGTGGATGTAGTGTTCAGTAACTTTTTAGGGAGTTAGTTTGCTGATGTAGTTCATCTTCAGCTGCATGGTGGTCTCTAACACTATGAATTTGTCTCCTTAAATTTGAAAGCCAAGAAGGCCGTCTTTACCTAGAAACTTGATTTAGGCCAAGAAAGATACCCAACTCATATTTCTGCTAAATTGAAATCTCTTGAAAACTGTACAAATAGGATTTTCTCAAAGCTTTAATTTTAAAAATATGTATTGTTTATTTTGTAATGACCCCATGATTGCTGAAGAACTTTATTATGTTGTCTTGGTATTACTTACCTTTTAGCATGTTTAAGAAATGGTTTATTAACAATCAAAATTAAGTTAATCCAAAACACTTTGCAAAAGGCATAGGTATACATTAGACTTACAAAGCATGTTGCAACATGTATTTTGACATATAATTAGCACCTACAGAAACAAAGGAAGAAAATGCCTGTATCTTATGTAGATCCTTTCCTTTTTTTCTCTTAATAAGCCTACATAAAGACAGGAGAGTTCTGTAGCATTTGACTTCAGAGCAAAGAGTTGCAGCCCTCTTCTGTTGCTGAGAAAAGGAACTGTGACCTCAGATACAGCATGCTTTTGCAGGGCATGTATCGTGGCACCCTCTGCAAAGTGGGGTAGGAATGTGTACAGAGGCCACTTTGGGTCTTTGGAAAATGATTAAGGACATTAATTAGGATTATTAAAAAAATAGTGATGTTTAAGCCCATTTCCTGGTGAAGGAGAAGATGAAGCTGGGAAAGATAATAATAAATCAATGCTGAAGATTAAGTGTGCTCTGGAAAAGAATACATCCTGAAGTCCTAGAGCACAATTTAAACTTTGTAATACCTTCTGCATTTCCCAGTCCTCACTGAGCTATGCTGGTGACTCAGTTTTACAGTACAGATAGGAACTGATTGTTGTGGGGTTAACCTTCCTTGGGATTGTGCCACTAGCAGAGAGAAAACAGTCACAGATGATAACAGCACATGACAGGAGATACCTCTGCAGGTTTCACAGCTGACCCACACCGTAGGAGATGTCACTTCTGGGTTAAGGTGGCCCACATCCCAACATGTTATCCAGAACTGTCTCTTCATGAGTGATTTTCTTTAAAATTTCTCTTTCAATGGGTCAAGTCAGTATGATTACCTAATGATCTTTGAAAATATTTTTTTGATACAGGCAGCATAGGTGAAGCTGTCAGAAGATCGGTTACTGCCTAAAGTTGCCTAAGTGTAATCAGAAACTGACCTTGCTCAGACCTTCTTTGGATCAGTTTGGCTGTGCCCTGGGGTGCTTGACAGAAAGCATTTCTTGAGCTCTGTACCAGGGCCTGCTGACCTGCCTGCCAGCACAGACCCACCTCTGGGGCAGGTTATGACTCTGAAGAGCAAATTACCACAAAGATTCCCTGACTTTCTCAGTGTGTCAATCTGAATGTTGCCTTTAATTTGGGTTCCAGTCAGACAGCATTACAGCTAGTGTGTTGGTGGTATTAATTCAGGCTCCAAGGCTCACTGGTGATGCAGGGCAATGCTCAAGGGAGTGCATCTGAGCAGTGTGAGTACTTTGTTATTTGGGTACCATATGACCCCTCTGTTTGTATGCCTAACATGATTTTGGGTTCCTCACAATTTGGAGGAAGAAGGAAAGAAATTGCAGCATGCCTGTTCACTGGAGCATGAGAAATGTCCCTACAAACCGGCATCTCATGCATATGGGATTAAACATGGAGCCCCTATGTACACAGCCATCTCTGCTGAACTTCATGTTTCTGAACCAATCTGCTAATTTAAAAGATGCAATTAAAACACGAACATCTGTACAGAAACAGCCCGTGAGAGTTGAGACACTGAAAGTTTCCCAAGACCAGCAGATGTAGTAATCTTTACCAGAAGACTGTCGCACATTGAGGAGCTAGTGACTCACACAGCAGTTAGCCGGAACTGGGCCAGGCCCGTGCCGTGCATGTTCCCTGGTTGCAGGATAAACTTACCCAGCTAACGATAGCAGAGGAGCCTGCAGGGAGCCGCCACACAGTATGGGCAACTAAACCACCTGGCCTGGCCTTCCCCATATCTTTTAATAACCCTGTATATTCTAATAACCTTCGGATTCAAAAGAAATGGTTGCAGAAAACAGATCACCATGACCAAAAAACTGTTAACTGCAACAAAAGTACTCAGAACTTCACAAAATACTTTCCAGTCATAAGAGCAGAAAACGATTTGGTAGATTGCACAAGGAAGTGGCAGTGTCTTCATTGCTGTAGGTCTTTAAGAACAAGTGAGACAAGCATCTCTCTCGCATAACCCTCCCCAGGGCACAAGGATAGCCTGGGCAACCTTACAAAGGTCTTTCCGGCCTTCCAGTTCTATACTTCACCACTAATAACAGGTTTTGTTTGTTATCCAACTGCTAAGGTTTTAGGGAAGAGGAGAAGGGAAAATTCCAAGCTGGAATTCATTCAACTGTGCTATATAAACAGGTAATGCTCATCACTACATCTCCCTATAATGATGGTGATTGTTCCTTATCCTACACTAAGCATTAGCTGTCAGCAAATAATAGATGTAAGCATTTCTAGATTTACTAGTTTATTTAGCATCAGATCAGTTATGCAAGCCGCTTACTAAAAATAGACTTCCCACCATCAAAGCATATTCTCATGGCTTATCAGCATTTCCATGCAAGTGCACAAGAAGATACATTGGTCCCAAATACAATACACTGAAACAACAAAGCTGTCAATTTTTCTGGTTCCAATTTCTCTCTGGTTCATTTGCACAGTATCAGAAAAGTTACTACACAAACAGGCTTAGTCTGAAGCAAAAGTGTACAGTTAAACAAGCAGTCCATAAGCTTCCATTTAGTCTCTAACATCTTTGCTAGTACAAGCAAGCAGTGTTGATAGTAAAGGATTTCTTACACATTAAGGAGTAAAAGAAGGAGTCAGGTACACAAGACACGGAGCTAATTTGAGAAAGTCTAATAGACATATGACATTTTTCATTGTTATTGTTAAGAGTCCAGTCGGCATTGCTCTGACATCAACGAGCATCTGTAACGGGCTTATAAAATATGTCATGTTACAAGTCGATAGCACCATTTGTCTATTTGTCTTGGAAGCATCAGCACATACTCTAACCATGCAGCATATACTCTGCTTGAATTAAGAGAAACACAAAACTCCCTGCTTACGGTCTGGCCCTCATGCAGCCTCAAAGTTAAGAGCCAACAGGAGCCTCCAAACCAAGGCCAAGCCAGACAGAAGCCCTTAATGTATCACATTTCTTCAGGTTAAAACCAGCTGAAGCTGATGAGCTCCTTACTGTGGGTCTGGAGCAGCCAGACAGACTCTGCTTGGTGCCTCCCAGGCTTGCAAGGGCATGGTGGTACAGCTCCTTGGGACTAGCAGACTGCTTCCCCCAGGTGAGACTCTTCCCCTCTTCTCCCACTCCCTCGCAAGCTGGATCAGCCACCCTTTCTGTTCTGAAAGACCATCCCATTTCTCTTAGTCCTAGGGACTAGGCTTCACCTTCCACCCCTCCATCCTTCCTTCTCCCTGAGCACCTAATCACTTCAGACTTAACTTTCTCACAAGCACAGGCCTCTCAACACCATGTATTCCACTCAACCAAACCCCAAAACAATGTCCCTTATGGAACATTAAACAAAATTTCTGTTATTTAATCAGAAGCATTAGCATGACTTCTCATGACTATGTGGTGTGAACAAGGAAGTAGTTCCTGTTGTGCAGAATAGCGTGAAGACACAGCTGGAGTTATCTCTCAGCAGCTAGTAGTTTAACTGTTCTTGTTTCTAATTACTTTCCATTAAAAAATCTCTTCGTTTGTAATTACTGTTTCCTTGCAGGCAAAATGGCAAAGATTTGAGCAGAGCAAACAAGGCACCCACCACTAGACTGAGGGCCGTAGGTTGGTGGTGGCATCAGCCTGGGACCCTCTGCAGGATCCCATGTGTCACTCTTATTCCCAAGAAAGACACTTCTCAGGGAGCACACTGCTGCAGCAGCATTTAGAAAATCCTTCAAAGATTTTTTTTTAAATATTCATATAGTCCATTTGCTTAGTTTATAAAATGTTTGACAAACACCTGTTGGCCGTTAAAGACTGCTTCAGACCCCACAGCAAGCTGAGGAAGAGACCAGGAGCCATACTAATAGTATAAAAAAAACCCAGCTTTGATGTCTTACAAATGAGAACAGGGGTCAATGGTAAGGTTTTTCCATCAAGAGCAGCCTGGTGCTTTTTGTGCTACTTTCATAAGCATGGCTGACGGTGATGCCTGGAAAATAACAGAAACCAGAGACCTTGGAGAAAACACTTACAGACTTTTCACCTTATTCCTTGCCCAGACAAAGGTAAGAAGGAGCTCTCTTTGGTGTGCTCCATCATAACATCTTCTGGTGTTTTTGTTGCGGGTGTTTATTGTTTGGCGGTATTTAGGGATTCATGGTAGTGGTTGTGCTCATTCATGTAAAGCCAGCATTTGTAAGTAACACAATCATGCCTGGGGATCTGTTTTTTCCTAGATACTCCGATTCTTGCAGGTATGGTAGCTGTAATTTCTCACAGTGCAGCGCAGCTATTTGGAGCTAACATTTGGAGGAATTTGTGGTTAATGTCTGTAAAAACTGTGCCTTAATCTGCAAAGATATTCTCACACGGGTGCCTTTATTGCTGTGACTAGGCCAATTTATTTAAATGGGCCTAGTCATTTTGGTTAACTTCAAGCAGGAGTGTAAGATGGAGCTTAACAGCAATGTCTCGGATGTGCGGCTCTTAAACAGCCATGGGTCTTTGCACTTTGGTCATCATACACCCTGTTTGCTTAGTTACGTACAGTAATTTGATCAGGTAATTTGATCACCAGACATTTGCAAAACCTACAGCTCCTCTGGCTTGTCCAGGGAGGAGACAGAATTCCTTGGGCAGGCTTAAAATAATATTACTTCATCACAATTAGTGTGGTGCCCAACACTCTTGCTTTGACAGGGGTTGGAAGAGAGCCTCCCTCAGGGCTGCGGTGCCAAGGAGACGTGGATGAACAACTGTTGACTTTGTGTACAATTCATTTAGATTTCCTAGACTAATGAAAATGTTTTCTTTTGGAAGGCGTAGCTCAAAAGGACATGGCAGATGACACTGAAGGCTGATATGATAAATCAGGCCCCTGTGCACGGTTCCGTGGATGAATAAATATATTATCTCTGGGATGGGTCACATGCCATTGAAGCTGTAAGTCATACTCAATGGCTTGACTCAGCTTTTGAGTTATCTGAGTAATGCCTAAAGCCCATGACACAGTAAATTCAATTAGTAGAGCCATCCCAGATCCACCCTGTGTGTACATATGCAGATGCAATAATTGGGTCCACACAGTTTTGTATTATAAAACAGAGAACAAATGGGACCAAGTGTTAGGAACTGGCTTTGCTGTTTTTTCTGCCAACACTGTAAGTGGCAATGCTGCATAAACTATGATACTAAGTATATCAACTTGTATTAAGTAAATGATATTAAGAAGATCATTGGTTATAGCACACATATTTTTTATAGTTTCGAAGCCTGATTGACCTAAACTACATCTTCTCCATGGAAGGAAAAAGATGCTGTTGATGAAGGAGCTTCCTGGTGCTGAGGTGCAGAACCTGGCATGGTGCTGTTCTTGTGCCATTTCGCTCTGAACCCCTCACCCTGAGGGCCGGCAGCTCATACAGCCAAAGCATCTACAACAGTCGAAGTGCCTTCATTTTCTATTGGGAAACTAACTCAAGGAGCTGAATTATTTCCTGGTTCTGTCTGGCATTTGTTGCACAGCACTGGGCTATTTCTGTCAGCCAGGTATAGGCTCTTGAGAAAGGAAGCAGAAGGTGCCAGAAAACAGCATGAGCCTAGGAAGTGGGGAGGGAAAGGAGAAACGCCTCTCCCTGGGTACTAACTGGCAATGACAAATCACACCAAAGGTGGCTCACAGAGGAATATATTTATACTTGACCAGTAAAACCTAGACTCTTTTGGGAGCACGAGCAACTAAAAGAGCAGGAGCGAAACCGTCTGACTAACCCAAGGGCAGCAGCAGGTTTATCAGGGCAGTGCAGCCGAAACCTGCCAAGCGTCAGATGGCTCTTCTCTCACTGACTGGCAGCTGACAGCTCTTCCTCAGTGCCCCACGGGGTCCAGGGCCAGGAAAAAAGAGGAAGCATAAAGGGGAAGAAAAACAACAAGCCATTTGGCCATAATACTTGTTCTTGAAAGCAGAGTTTCAAATGGAAAAACAGAAAAGGTCCCTTTCTTTTAAGCTTTGCTCTTTATGTATCATCATACAACACTCTGGAATGCTGCAGTTTCTCAGGTGGACAGAAAAAAGTAGCTGATGCCATAGGAGGAGCACTAAGCTACTTAATAGGCGGAAATATACCTTGGCCAGTAAACATCTTCCCGATCGTCAGTTCTCAGTCACATGTGCTGTGGGTGGAGCATTGCTGGCAGGAGTCTCCGGTGCAGTTTGGGGCGGCTCTAACCCATCACCAAATGCTGTGCTTGTGTTGTCACCCACCTCAGCCCATGTCCTGAGCATGCAAAAGGATGAGGGCACTGAAGCACTCTTTTCCCAGCTGTATCTTGATATGAAGGAGCTAGAGTTGGGGAAAACTCTGTACCATTCTATCTATTAATCTTTCATACCTTGATATCCATTACACTGAATTTCATTCGGTAATGATCCATGTGTACAAGAATGTTAAACACTTATGGTTTCAATTCCAGCTAACGCTGGCAAAGGGCAAAAGATGACATAACAGATTTCTGCGACTGTTACTGCAGACATGGCTCTTAAGAGACTGTTCAGCAGTCTCTGCCTCTTTTTTGATAAATCTATGTATTTGTGTGCGCATGTCCATATAAATATTTTAATATATATATATCTGTAATTTTATTGATAAGTTCAGAATTGGGCCACTTTGACTATTCCACTCTGTTTCTTCTTCTGTACTACACCTATTCCCACAATAATAACTAGGTTCATGACTGCGTTCGTGTTCTCTGTTCCGCTCTGGAGGGATGAAAGAGCATGCAATGCAGGAATTTTTTTGTTTGTTTGTTTTTGCTGGTTTTTTAGTTATATGCATGTACATCATTCCATCCTTATGTAAGTTAAAGAATTCACACTCCAAGGGATGATCGTCATATTTGCACTGACCCTCCATCAATCTTCAGTGAATTACTCTGGCCAGAAGCTTTCACCTCCCGAACATAAAGCAAATTTTTTTTACTGACTCTCGTCAGTAAAAGTTTATACACGTTCTGGAAATAAGACATTCCAGATATAAATAGACTAGGTAATGATTTTATTCCTATTTTTCTCCTGTTCTTTCCTTATAATTTTATTTTCTTCCTATTTTGAGACGCAGCTGATGGTTTTTGTTCAATGCAACATGGTATTGTGCAGGGGCTTATCAGGGAAGGTAAATTTCTTTATACAAAAGCAGAATTAACTCTCACTATTGTGCTTGTATGTTCTACCTGAAATTACTCTGAAAAGAAGGAAAGGACATTCTTTGAGCTATTATTGTTTTATAAAGTAACTTTAAGGATGTTCTGAGTTATGTCTTTGTTTACCTTTGGTATCTTCAGGACTTGCTTGTACCCCTGCCATTGTGCTCTAGGGCTAACCGTACATCTCGCTTGGTCAGCTTCATTTCTGCTTTCCTCCAATATAGGAAGATATTTTTTGTTACTTGAATGCCATGCCTACATAAGCTATACATTTGTAACCTGAGCACCAGCAAGGTAAACCCAGCCACACAAAACTGAGTTCTTTACCAGGAGAAATTCACAGCCTGTGCACAAGCCAGGGGTCAAGGTACTGCGCTGAGACTTGCGACTGTCCATCACGAGTTGTAGGAGAAGAATCTTTGTTTGGTAAGTGCCGAGGCCTGTCTGCCAGTGAGCCACAGCCTTCTCCAGCCTGGGACTCCCTGCTCATCTCAGGCCCTTCCAAAAACTTTTTGGTTGCCACTTTTGTCCTGCTCTAGTACCACATGGCTTTTCAGAGCACTTTGCTTTATTCAGTCCTTGCACAGGGGATGCTGGTCAGTTTTTGTCACTCCTCTCCAGATGCCCAACAGCCTGCTCGCTTGTGAGCACAGAGCCATTAGCACCCTTCTTCTGAAGCACACACTGTAGCACAAACTTTTGCCTTGATGCTCTTCTGCATTCAGAAGTTTGATTACGGTGTGTCTGTGTCTTTACAGCATGCTTGCACAATGCAAAGTACAAACTTCAGCTAACAAACCAGCACCAGGCTCATGCAGTGCAATCTACCGTGTTGTCTGCAAAATCACAAGTGTTTGAAATGACAAGAAACCTGTTCTGTTTTGGAGGGAATCTTTCTGAACTTGTAAAAAAACCTGTTGTTATGCAAACACAGAACATTGTTAGCGATTTAACAGCCATCAGATCCCCAGTCTAGCTCTCAGATATTAGAGTTTAATAGGCTAATACTACAATCTACCTCTAAAGGAGAAATTTTGCTAAGTTCAAATACTTAAAGAAGGTGGCAAGGCTCCCCCTTTTGTACTTGAAGGACTTTGCTAATATGTTGAACATTTTAAAAACTTAAAGCTTAGGATTTCAACAGAACAGTGCATCAGTAATTTTCAATCTAGTTTATAACCACAGATGTGGAACTGGTCCACCTCCAGTAGTTTTTGGGTGTGTTCATATTTTTCAGCCACAGTAAGAGACTGGTGTTGCACTCTCAAGTCTGATATATGGCAGATGCCACCAGGATGTGATTTTTCACACAAAAACCAATGCATGTAACACTCCTTTCTTCAGTTACATGCATACATCCTAATGCTGCTCTTCCTTCTGTATAGTACTGTCATACGTAAGCCAGGCATAGTACTTTACTGAGTCATATATTGATAATTCATTCAGCACAGACATCCTGATTGTTTCATATTAAGACTAATAAAAGAAAACTAATCAAAAAGACCTGAGGCCCCAGAGCCTTTGTGCAAAAGACTAAGTTGCCTCTGAGATCATGCTGTCATAGAGCAGTCTCCAATTGCATGGTATCAGTTCATAATTATTATATACTATGGTATAATTTAGCAAAGAAGAACTTTAAGAATCAGCTGAGACTACTTTTTAGCTCAACAAACCATGCCTCAGATGAAGATATTTCTGCTTAAGCACCCATAGATGTGCAATGACTGTGCAGTTGGCTCCACTTCTGCAGATGCGAAGCAACTATCCCAAATAAAGGAGGAAATATTACAGAAATCCAGCCTCTCCTGTCAAACCTCCCCACCAAATGAACTTTGAATCATAGAATAGTTAGGGTTGGAAGGGACCTTTGAAGGTCATCTAGTCCAATCCCTCTGCAAGAAACAGGAACATCTCCAACCAGATCAGGCTGCTCAGAGCCCTGTCCGACCTGGCCTTGAATGTTTCCAGGGATAGGGCATCCACCACCTCTCTGGGCAACATGATCCACTGTTCCACCAGCCTCGCTGTAATTCTTTTCCTTATATCAAGTCTGAATCTTCCTCCTCCTATTTTAAAACCACTGTGCCTCAGGCTATCACAACTTGGCTGGCTCCACCACTATAACTGGGGGAGGAAACCTGTGGCTGAGAAATCTTTGTCCTGCAGTCACCTGGCAGGAGACAAAGATAGTAAGAAGTAAGATAAGTGGATGTATCTATCACCTTCTCCAAAGTGATTAGTCTTACTGTACTTGTTTTCAAGAGAAAATCTGCAAAAGTGTCTTGTTGGCCTGTTCACAGCT
Organism: Chlamydotis macqueenii; assembly: GCF_036417535.1. Classification (NCBI taxonomy): domain Eukaryota; kingdom Metazoa; phylum Chordata; class Aves; order Otidiformes; family Otididae; genus Chlamydotis; species Chlamydotis macqueenii. The sequence continues at coordinate 59,993,739 of NC_141593.1, read as the reverse complement.
GCCATGCCCCCACCATCTCTTTCAGCTGACCTCAGAGTGTGTCACCTGGGAAAAGGATGGATGCAGGTACTTTAAGTTTTAACTGTGCTTAATTAGCAAACCTTTTTGTACAAGTTCAAAAAGTTATAAGAAATGGATAAAAAAAATCTCAAGTACAGTACATTCGTTAGCATGCATTCTCACCTAGCAAAGACAATATCTTTAATCTTCGTTTCTATATTAATCTAGATTTCATTTTATTTATCAAACCTACCATATGAATAACATTGTATTACTCTTTACTTTCATCAGGAAATGTAGCTACTGAATGTTTTATTAATGACTTGTTTTCTAAGTAGCTGATATACTTTTCAAGGCAAGTTGTGCAAGGCCTAACTTAACATAAGGACAATTAAAGAAAAAGAGGAATGTGTTCAGGTGTTAGGTAACTATCAGTATTAAAAAGTTTCACAAACACAAATGACATCGTTGTACATCAGGTTCTTTTTGCCATTTCTGTAATATATCAATAACATTACGAAATTCACGTGCTATCAAAGTGATAACAAACAAATGTAAATGGTCGTACATACTGATGCATGTTAGTTTTTCAATTCCTATCAATTATGTTCAACAAAAAAATCAAGATAGATAACTGAAGAGCCTGACCCTAATTTACAAGCTGATCCATGCACACAGCTTTTAACTTAAGATACAGGAGTTCTGGGTGGATGCAAGATCTGTGCTGATGGATCACTTTACAGGAGGGGTCATTTGTATGGAAAATCTGGACTAGTTATACTGACAAGTGGAAACCAGCTACTCATGAGGTGAAACTATCTGGGAAGCAATTAGATCATACTACTTGCTCCTAGACCTCGTATAAGAGCGTTTCCCCAGAGCAAAATCATTAAGTTGTGGAATAGCTTCCTTCAAGCATTTACAACTCGTATAATTGCAGATTATTCCCTTTGGCCTTATAAAAACTTCTTCTAGCTGCACAGTTTAGAAATTAATGAATAAATATAATACTATTTCAAAAATTTGCATCTACTCTAATCCCCTTTTAGTCTATAATTTTGTTTTGCTAACACTTTACTAGAGAATGAAATGGCAGAAATCTGAGCAATTTTGGTTGTCATTAAAATACTGTATATAAACAGGAAGTCAGAATAAGGCATTCTCAACACAAACTTGAGGAACATACATTTTCATGCCCAGTGGAACTAACATTTCAATCTCTTCCCAGAAGTAGTGGAATGTTTTTTGCATATAAATCCCCAAATACTTTTTCAATTTTACAGATAAAAAGCATTATTTCATACATCAGTTTTAAAAGCATCGGCTTGATATTTCCTTCCGCTTCATCTGCTGCAGGACTATGAACCTGGAAGGAAGCAGTTCAAAGAAACTCACGACATATAGAAGACACTTACTTCCATAAAACCAAATTAAATAGTATTTTGTTTCAAATGCCATCTAGAAACACTGGATAGATGTATATGAAATATATGCATTATGGTAGGTAGTTATTGATCCCCATGTTTTTACCTGCCGGTATTACTGCAAATAACACTGTTTCCATGACATGCCTTATGGAACAGTTTACTATTTTCATAAGCAGTCACATGCATTGAAGGTAGGATCACCAGCCAGTGCATTTGGCACCCCAAAGCAGAACCAGAGAGGCCAAGCTTACGAATCAATCTTGCTGAATGACAAGTTAGCTGGTGTATGAAATGACAGATCTCAGCTGAAACAAGGAAGCACATTGACCTAAGACATTTCTTCTGGAGCTGCTTCTGCTTCCTGAGTGGGTTTCTCTTCGGTTTTGCCATCATGGACGGGAGATGGGTTACGGCTGGGCTTGTTGCTTTCATGCGTGCTGTGACCGCTGGCGCTGCCAAGACGAGTTGATGCCACCACAGCTTTTACTGCAGCCTGAGAAAGAGAGGATCATGCAAACATTCCTTAAAGGACACAGTCCGTCAGCACTGTAGCCTTAGCATCATCACATTAGGGGATGTAATACGCTTAGTCTTCATATAATGTCACATTTGGATACCTGCCTGGGCCCAGACAGATTTAGAAGGCCACCAGAAATACCAGATTGCGGTTTAAAATTGCTGCTTTCACAAGGTTACAAGTTGGCCAACATGAACAGAATCTTTTTTTTTCAACTGCACATGCTGCATTTTTTTTAGAAACTACTGCAGATCACCCATGTTAAAATTACATGGTAAAAATAAAGTTATCTTCAATTATAATAATAGCAGTATTATCTCTGATTATTCCATGAAAAGTTCACAAGGAGAAATGGTATTTATCACTATTGCATATGCCAAGCACAATGGTACAAAGCATATGGGCATCTTCTTATGTATATATATAAATACACATTGGGGATGGGCTCTCATATCACATAAAATGTCACAAAAAGAAAATATGCGTTAAGACAGTTATCTTAGCCTTTTCCTTGAAGAGTTTTATTGCCTGAAAAAACAAACATACAGAGGTGAAGAAAAGAAACACGAAGAGAGGTTCGGAGAGGTTTGGAAAGGAGAGGAGAGGAGAATATATGCTATTGAAAAAACAGACTACATAAACATTGGCAAGAAAGAAGAATCAACTAATACAGACTATGAAGTTGAAGTATAAGGCATGAGCCAATAAAAGTGACAATAATTTTGAAAGTGGGAATCTAGACCTCAAAGGAAAAATCACAGACATCCACATTAGTGGTGAGAGAACCCTGGACAACAGATTACAAACAGAACACTGAATGATATTATAATGTATAAAGACACATTTAATATAATTTAGTCCCATTAGCCATGTGGATTTTTATAAAACAAATCCAACACAATCTATGAAAAAACAAATAATGACTGAGTCCTTTAGAGTTATTCTTTAAAAATATGTCTTTATGTAAAGAAAGCCTGCTGCTGGATTTGTATTGTGGGAAAGAGAGGATAATTTTCTATTCTTATTAACAAAACAACAACTAAAGCATGTATGCACTACTTGGTTTTCTGCGTTGTTCTTGGGTTTTGGACACAATTAGTTGTCTAAAAATTTATGGTTCATTTTATACATATGCATGTGTAAAACTATTAACTCTACAATATCTGCTAACTCTAGTTAATTATCTTAATAATTGGAGATTTGGTCATTAAATCTTTTATAGAAAAGTAATGAAGAAATAAACTTACAAAAAGCAACAGCTTTTAAACACAAAGTATAAAATGATTAACTATAGGGATTTAAATAAATTTGGCTTCAAAAAAAATCTCATTGCTGATTAAAGGTGTAAAAATATAAACAGAATCCAAATCAGAACATGCAAAAAGGGCACACATTTCTGTGTGACCTTCTGGCAAGGAATGTAACAGCTCACTTAGAAATAATGAAATTTATTACTCTATTCATGGTTTGAAATAATTTTGATATAACAACATTGCATGACATCTTCACTGAATACACAGCAATCCTGCTGTAAGGCTACAGAAATCTTTCTGAAGAGAACAATGTTAGTAGACATGTTTAGTCAGTTCTGCATGGACAAAGCATCACTGTGAATTATATCTAGTGTTTGAGACTTTTATAAATGACATGAACTTTTTTTCTTTGCCCTGTAGAGATTCTCTGTCACAGTTTCCTAATAATACTGACAAAAATGAGCAAAACCAAAGGTAAGGGTCATTATGAATTTGGTTTTGCATGAGGTTTGTAAATCTCTCAGGCAAGATGCTATTACTCTCATGCCCCAGGGCTACAAGAGCAGCTTCACTGTAGCTGTTGGTAATAATTTCTCTCACTCCCTGGGAGTCTCTCACAAGCAGACACAAATCTTTAACAACCGAAGAAAGGATTAAGGGAGAAGAAAGTTTTCCAATGTTATGTCACTTAGATGCCCAGCTGCCTGCTGTTTGCACCTAAAAATGCTTCCCTGCTTCTTCTCACAGTAGACATGTAGACTAGATGCTAAAGAAGCATACCAGTCACTCAAAATCTAATGGTATTTTCAGGACAGGTCCTACTTGCACTGCTGCCTTGCAGTGCTTACTTTCCAGATAAAGAATACTATTGCACATTTCCTCTCAGAGGTACTTGGAAATGCATGTTTTGTACCAGTTAATCTCAACCGACATGTTTTACGGACCTACACATCTGAAATGCTGACTGCAGATCAAACAGAAGCAATGCTTAAGCTCCTACTTTGTATTGATATGTATGGAAACTGAGAGTGGCTTACAGATGAAAATACGCTACAGTAGAATAAATATCTTCCTTATTTCTGGATAGTCATGAAGAAGCTACTCAGAATTTTGTTCTTTCTGTTCAGTACTCTAAGGATGCACAAGCAGTACAGGGCAGAGAGATGGAGAGAAGCAAGGAGGGAAGAAAGGAAAGACATTTGTGAAAGCTCTCAGGAGTTCTGTCTGTGAAGACAGAGTTTTCAAACAACTTCAGAACTTTTTTTTTTTTTTTTTTGGCTGCAGACATTAACTAAATCAACTTCAACCTTCCCATCTTCATCAATCATCTTAAATAAAAAGCTCCCATACCACTATGGAATGTTGTCCTGAAAAATGTGCAAAGTTTCTGTAAGGCTACTAATTTAATTGCCTGCTTTCATAGCCAAAACAGAGACTACACCCAGTGACTTACCTTAAGTTTACGCCGGGCATTGAATTCTTGAAGTTTCTTTTGTGCATTGTCCATATGTGCAAAGTTTGCTGCCTTCCCTGTGACCCATGGGTGCTGCAAAGCCTGTACTGTTGTGAGGCGTTTCTTGGGGTCTAAAACAATCAGTTTTTTAACCTGCATCACAAGGAAGAAATACAGAAGACTATTAACCTTATTTTTAATTTACATTTACCAAGCAGTGCATTTTGGGGCTTTGGTGTTAGTTTGGAAAGCATCTTAGTGACACCCATTCTAAGAAACCAACAAGAATTTGCATTCAGGTCTTTGCATGTATTTTTTTTCTAGCATTTCTTGATCCTCCATAAATATAATCTGAATAAGACAGCCTCTGAATAAGTGGGAGGAGAGGAGAAAAAGAATCAACGTGTTACCAACATTTGTAAGAGTTTGTACCAATGCAGCTCCTGTATCTGCCGTAGGCTGTTGTATGTCTGAATTGTCACATAAATCTTAACGTACTTCTCAAAACACCCGCAGGCAGGCTGTTCTCTTAGCAGTATCCTCACTTTTGGATTTGGACAAGGTCTAAACTGGATTAGAACGTTCAAATTCTAGTTTATGTAACTCAAGCAGACTTGTACTATGCAGTTACTGACAGGTACATTACAAATGAAATGTTATTTTCAGTCACTGTAAAACCTAACGTACACATAAATTAAAAAATACTGCACAAGTATTTCTGTCTTAGTTCACTCTGACACTAGTGCTGTTCATGCCATCCTTTCTGTTATTGAGACCAGGGAAGCTGCACCTCTCCAAACACAACAGTAGGACATTTTTGGGCTAAGACAAAAGAGGTCAAGTTAAGCAACTCACTTCAACAGAACACCCCAGAACTGGTCACAGCATGGGTTTGAGAGCCATGGGCTTCATCCTTATCTACAACTTGCCATACAGTGTTCAAACCTGAAACACTGAGCTTTACTGTAGCAAAATGGTAGGGACTGATTTGGACCAAAGCTCTCTGTATATGGTGAATGAGCAACTTTGCTGCAGGCTGCAGTTTATCTGGGTTTTGATGACACAAGGCAGTAAATTATATTTTTTTAACCACAGAAAAAACTTCACATCTAATACAACAACAAAAAAGTACTTTGAACTTCTACAGTCCTTCCATTTGAGGCATCCTGAAGTACTTCACAAACACTAACTGTGTAGTATTTTATTGCCCAGTTTGTATAAGTAATATAGAACTGAGCATTTGTGTCTTCATTGCTAATGAAATAACTGAATTGGGCAAGTTATTGTTGACTAAAAATCAAATTGAAGCATACCTAGCTTTGCAGATCAGTATCTCCTTTCCTTTACCCAGTAACAAAACAATACAGTGCAGATAGCACTCCAGCCCTTGCGTTTTGCTAGTGGATCATATTTAAAAGTAATGATCTTCATCTGCTGAGAAAAAGCTTAAATGGACAGAAAAAAGCTGTCAGTGAAAGTAGCGTTGGGAGGGGCTTCACTCCTTTTTATATTCTTCCTCCAAATTTCAGACTTGACAACTGCACAAAATACAGGAGTTGTTTCTACGTTCCCCTGAAGATGGCTTCTCTGTAAAGAGGAACGATGAAACACCTCAAAACTAGCATGAAAGGCAGGCATAGAGAAACACTGTGATGGCTGCCAACAATCTGTGGCTTAGTTCACAGAAGGACCTGAACATCCATGGTTTCGAGTGAAAAATTACAGCACTGGACTAACGGAGGATATTTAATAGCCCCATAATATATCAGAGATAAGAAGAAAAGCAAGGAGACCTATGAACAGTTAATTAACCAATTATTCTGCTCCCACCCCAAAATGAACTCGCTGTCTCAGTGGGAGTAATACTAGCCAAATATGTACCAGCAAAGATACTTTGGGCTCATTTTTGCTTTACTTACTAAATCCTTGGCATTCAGAGACACATCATCCCACCAAGGAGACACAAAGTCATATTCACAGTTCAGGATCCTCTTAAACATGTACTGATCTCCTCTTTCATCATAAAATGGTTCAAAGCCACAAAGTCTGCAAGGATAAAAAATAAAGAAATTTATCAAATATTAATTAGTCTTGGGTTGTTAGAAACAGTTCCTAGTATTATCTTTCCATACTTCATATCCTGTATGCCACTTTGGAAAACAAGACCTGGATGTACTTACGAACTGCTGCTTCTGCAGAGCAGAGCAAAATGTGGTCATAAGCATGCATAAGCACTGGGAAAGGCTGATCAAACTGTAAATTTTCCATTTTCATATGTCTGTAGTTGGAACTGTTAATATAGAGACTTACCATAAAAGTAGCCACGCAACAGTTGATATCTGTTTACCTTCTACATGCCAATAAATATATTCTAGCAGCTCTTTGCTCTACTGGTGTCAGGCTGAAGTCCCTTGGACTATTTAATCATTCTTCAGTCTGAAATCTTAGCTCATCCCTTCTCTCTCCTGTGAGTCTTCTCCAGTTGTGTGTCTTTTTGAAGTGGGTGCAAATACCATTCAGCATGGGCACACCATGGAGTTGCAAATTAGCGTAATGATGTTTTCTATTTTAATCTCAATTTCTTTGCTAACAATTCCTGACCTTGGATCTGCTTTTCTGGATTGTTCAAAAGCACAGAGTTAACGTGTCCATACAGAAATTATCAGAATCCCTGCAACTCTTTCCTCAGGAATAGGAATTAGCTACCAGGGACTGTTTTTTTTTTTATTATGTTCATTACTATACATTCTTTCATCCTATCATCCACAAAACGTAAAAACCTTTGGCAGGTTTTAATAATCAGTCCTTGTCTTTACTTAGGTAGCCTACATATTATAAAAAAAATTTGCAATCTCACTAATGATTGCATTTATTAATATATTGAATAATAGAGAACCTGACACAGAACGACACTGCTGGCTCTGGGTAAAGCAAACTCATGGAAGTGGTTTCCATTTATACAATGTCCTTTCATGTCACTTCATTGCACTTTAATAATAAAGTGCACACATAATCAGACGTTTTAAAGTTAATTTCCTATTCAACCACCAAGTTTCGGAGCTAAACAAAAAGTCTATCTGCTACTCTGCCTCCAGAAAATGCAACAACCAACAAGATAACAGGAAAACAACAGCAAACCATAAAGAACAAGACAGCAACTAATCTAGAAAAATTACCCTTACATTTTAAGTTGTTTTTATATTTTTAAGCCCCATTAGTGTGCTTGGTGTCCTGAAAAAGGAGACAGATGCTCAAGGAAGAAATGTGGTTCTGGGAGTGGTGTGTAGCCGTGGGTGGAACAGCTGTATCACTTCGCACTACTGAAGAGGAGAAAACCTCCACTGTAAGCACATTCTGGGCACATTATTAATTGTCAAGTCTGGCAGACATGGATTAAAACACAAACCTTCAAAATACCTTGTGCTCCAGTAGGTGGGAGCCAGGCACAGTCCCTCTGCTGCGCCCCCCGCCGTTTGCCTGCCTCTCCCAGCACCATTTCTGAGCTTGCTTCAGGACGGCTCCTGTCCCTCTGGAGCACCCTTGCTGAGCAGGGTTGTTGGGCCACTAATTGGTTCAGCCAAAACCAGCTTCTGGATACCAGGTAACTGATGACACACAGTGAAACTATGCTTAAGGCTTGCTGTGACTGTGTTGGAAGTCTTCTACGTGATTCTCTATTTACTCCTGAAAATATTTTCATCATAACTCACTACAATCACCTACTGTTGTCTTATTAATGTTTTCTATGGATACGCTTCTACCTAGAAGAATTTCCAATTCAGCAGACAGATTTTTCACTACATGCCAAATTAGATGAATGAAACTAGAGGTGTGATGATAAATTAAAACTCTTAAAGGGTAAGACCCAGTGTGGTTGCTCTTGCTTTAATTTTATTATGAAATTTCATTTTATTATGCCTATTCTTTTTAAAACAATTACCTACCAAATAAAGAAAAATCAATGTAAACAGCTTCAAAATCAATTTGAAATGCCCAGACATTGTTTTGTGCCCTTTCAAGTAAGTTAGTAAAAAAAACCACCTTTAATTAAATCCATGCATTTTTTACTACAGGCAAAGCCTCTGTGTTTGTTGACCACTATCTGCATCTCAAATGTGCAGCAGCATTTTTAACCTGCTGTAGATATACAAAAAGACTGGTCTTCTTGTTAAAGCTAAAGGGAAGAGATAGTCAAGTGGACTTGACTAGCACCCTTTTTGCCTGGCTTGTTCCTGTAGGTGAAATTGAATTTTGAGAGGGAGAGGATCAGAAGGAGGAAGAAGTAGAGGAGTACCTGTACTGGTGGTGTCCCACCCAGAGCAGGAGCTCACACACTTGTGTTTACACCAGTGCAGAGGTTAATGTGGCTTGGGAGCATCTCCTGAACAGCCAGAAGGTTTTGACAGGCTGCATATAGCAAATGTCACTCCACATATTCAAACAGGAATCTGCTGTGCATTCTCTTTTTGAGCTTGCCTACACCTGAAAGCAAGTTCTGCCTAACGAAGGCTCTCAGTTTCAAGTATAACAGGTATCCCTGAATTGCTGAATAACTAGGCAAGCCCATGGCTTAATCTAGGTATCTTTGTAAAGGACAACAAAAAGCACCTCTCCAATCTCAGGGACAGCCCTGCTGGCAAATTTCATATGTCTCTGCCACACGTGGACAGCTAGAACTGAGGAGAAATGATTGCCTGGAAGGCAATATCTGAGATGTGATCTTCTGCAGACTTGAATCAGGCCTTGAGACAAAGATTCACATTTTAAAAAGAGCAGATAACAAAACGGCAAATAGGAATACTGTAGCCTATTATTTACAAGCACCCAAAAGGAGAGTTGTGACTTACCCGAAGCTTATGTACAAAACAAAATATGTTTTCTGATATTTCCATCAGAGTGTTTATATATCCTTACACATACTTTAGTATAAACCCTAGAAAATAAAATTATTTCTTGGCAAAAGACGTAAAGAAAATAACTGTACTATTACACACTGTACTTTCTGGACACAGTTAATGAGTCCTTGAAGGAGAAAGAAAATGGCCTGGATGTATAAAATCCTCCAAATCTTTAATGTATATGTGTAAAATCCCATTTTCTTCTAATAAAAGGCATTCTGCAAGTATCGTATACAACTACATAAGCCAGCTTAGCATTGATGTTGTCAAGGGAATAAATGAAGTTATTTATTCTCCCATGAAGAGAAGTATCAATATATCAGATACAATTTTCCCTTCTCAATAAGACTCTATCAATACAATAAAATAATTACAGTGCTTACTAATTGAATTAGGATTAGCCAAATCAAGATGCAGACAAAAGTGCTTACCTTTAGACAGAACTGTTTGAAAATTTTGGTCTATAGTTGCAACTTCAGTTGCTTACAGCCCTCTGTCCACTGTGTCTCATGTTATCTTGTAAGAAGTGGGAACACTTCAACACTAATCATTTAACCCCCTGGACTGATTTGCAGACAATCCAGGGCTGTTCCCTGCCTCCTGGCTGAGATGCTGCTAGACAGCAAAACTGATGCTGCACCTGGAGCTGTAGCAATGTCTGTGGCTGACACAGATGGTGCAGCTGCATTTGGGAATATTCACAGGCACCGTGAAACTACTGCAAGTACCTTTACTTCTCCTTGTCCCATCTGTAGTTGAGAAGCTACTTAGGATCATAGTATATCTAGTATATCTCACAGTTTGCCTGAATGAGAAAAAAAACCCAAAAGATTTGATACTTTCTGACGCTTGTATGCTTGCATTTTTGGTTTCAGCAGCTTTGCTGCTGTTCATTCACATTAATAGGACAATTCTGCACAGACCTTGCTGCTGTTCAGAAAGAAGTGTTATATTTATCAAATATATACCCTGAGTGTTTTTCCATGCTCCTCTAGGATTTGACCTACTTAAATAAGATTAGGAATACCGTAATTAAAGTTCAGGATCTGGCGTTTTCCAATGACACAGCTCACAATGTCATAAAAACCTGCAGGTGCTCACGAATGAGCCACTCCATGGCACTGTCTGCACTTACAGGATGTAGGTGATAATCCCCAGGGACCACATGTCCACTTCAGGGCCGTAGGCACATCCCCGTAGTATCTCTGGTGCTGCAGATGACAAAACACTAGTCAATAAGATGAAAGTTGAATGCAGAAATAACAGTCACAAAGTCAATTTAAACTCTGTGCACACCCCTAAGTGTCTTTTAAAAAGTTAAGGCCTGCTTCTTTAAGCCCTTAATCAGGCAAGTGATTCCTTTCAGTGAGTATAAAGCAACAGAAGTCATGTCCAAGCACAGCCAGAATAAAACCAAACGTGGGCTTTGGTTTCAAATTGCTTTTTAGGCTTGTGAAAGGAACCACAGGAAGCTACAGCAGCACTGGAGCTGCAATGTGATGAAGGAGGTGGTACTTTTACTTCAGTATTTTACTTCTTTACTTGGAACTTTATTTAGGCTTTATTTTTGGTGTTCTGTTTCAATTGTAAGGAAAGACAAGACCATTTCAGGCAACTGCTTTTGCTGCAGTGTGGAGCAGGCGGAAAGGCCAGGCAGCCTTGGGGAACTCCAGCTCTGCAATGGTAAAGAGGAGTTAATCTCTGCCCAAGCAGCTGGACAGACACATCTGGAGGAAAGCAGACCACCACATCCCTCAGACAGTATCTGTTGCTGCTATGCGTGACTGAAAATGTGCATGGTCGCACACTCAAACCGCGATGTGCCTACCTCAAGTGTTCCCAGCCCCCATGGCCCCAGGGCTCGTCGCCCTGCACACCCTCCAGGTTTGCCTCTGACCAGGCACACCTCCCTGGGCAAAGTTCCTGCAGCAGCAGGATGAAAATGCCACATAGAATCATCTTCCATGGAGGAAATGGAAGTGGTTGATACTGGGGGAGGCAACCTTGAGACCCTTCCCTCCCTTACCCCTTTTGGCCACAGAAAAATATATCTGACTAATTTGGAAAAAATAACTAAAAAGACACTGCTGAGCCACACTTCCATGCATCAGTAGCCCTTCTCAGCAATGCATCTCTTCACCTTCCCACATGACACTTTCACAACCATAAGCAGCAGGGCCAAGAAGGGCTGGGGCTTCCCAAAATGTACAACGGCTCCCTGCTCAGCCTGAAGCTTTGGTTGCCTGTCAGGACTGACCCAGGCTGCCAGCACACTCCTGCTTTGCTCGCAGCCCGTGGGAGGTCTCTGTTGGGACAGTTCACTTTCCCGAGTAGCGTGCTGCAGTATTCCTGGGGGAGCAAGGCTCCCCCAAGCATGATTTTAATGAGAGTATACACAACTTCCTAACAGCCTCTGGGCAGCTGGCTCAGACTTCTTCAACCTACCTGAAGGATTTACCATGTAGGGAACACATCGGGCATTTTTACAAAGCATTGATATAGAAGAACGTTAATCACTAGGTTGGCTACATAGCACTTGTACAGCTGGCAGCTGGGCACACACAGCCTCTGGGCTGCTGGCTCAGACTTCTTCAACCTACCTGAAGGATTTACCATGTAGGGAACACATCGGGCATTTTTACAAGGCATTGATGTAGAAGAATGTTAATCACTAGGTTGGCTACATAGCACTTGTACAGCTGGCAGCTGGGCACACACGTGCCAGTCTAAGCCCAGACTTTCTCTGACTCCTTATTCTTCTGCTAGGTAAACTAATGAACAGAGAGGGCCTGTTTTTGAGAAGGAACATCAGATCCCAACTGATTTTAACTCAGGCCGACCGGTAGCTATCAGGACAGTCTACAGGCAAAGCAGCCAATGGCCTCAGAGAAAGAGATGTAGACGGACCAAGAAAAGATATTTTAACCACTGTTTTCCCTGCCATGTTTGTTAATGCCATGTGTGATTAATAGGAAGTAAATAGGACAATTCTTCCATTTAATAGCCAATATGCTTCCTCTTCTAGAGAAAGCAATGTTTCTTGGGATGTCTTCTCGCTCAGGATAAGGGCAGAAGACACTTTCTGCCCTTCTTTTGCTTTTCTCCTCCTTCCATCTCAGTTTTGTAAAATGGCCACAAAGGAGACCAAAGATTTGTATATACAGGTCTGCCTTGCTATCTGGACTGTGATTACATAGTCACACATCTTATAAATATGATTTTTTAATATTTACAGAAGTTTGCTTTTGGTGATTGGATTTGACTCATAAGTTGCTGTTAGTTTAGACATTGGCCATAACAGACTGATCATGAATCACTGCTCTGCACTGGCTTATTTTTATGTGGAACTCTTGTAAATCACTTACGCCCTTCTTGTTAAGTTCACCGAAAGCACAAGGTCTCAGCAAGTTAAGTTCTTTGTGCCCATCTTCTTGCTTTCAGTCCTCTGCATCACTTTGCACATGCTAGGGATGGTAGATTGGCAAGTCCTGATGCCAAAGTATCCAGACTCCAGTATGTGTTTTTGTTTTGCTGTATCCTTTCTGGAGAAGCTGTTGATAGCTGGGAGGGCAGGATGTGGGAGTTGGCAGTCTGAGACTATCAATTATTCATAGCTTAATTTGGCATTTCCACAATATCCCTCCTGTGTTTCCTCCAGTTCTGGAAAGACATGCTTGAATATTTTCCAGGCACCAGGAATTCTGCATGGTCAGTTAACTCAGGTCATAAAGCAAGGATTGCAGGTCCATATCTATAGGCACAAAGCTCCTTTCTTCTCTTCTCAGCAGAGACATTCAGCCTCAACTCACCAAGTCATCCCTACTCTGAGGGCTCTTCTATGGGAACAAACCTTGTCCTATTTTTACAGTATGCAAAGACAGGCATTAAAACTGCTGAATATTAACTACAGTTTTATGGCATTTGTAGTATCACTGTCATGAGAGAAGACAACCAGAACATTAATAGCTAATACATCAAGTACAATTTCACAAAACTAAGCAGACTAGAATTCAGTGCTACTCTAAAGCATATTTGGCACCTGTGTGTGCTTGGCAGAGAATGTTCTACAAGGTAATGGACATGACACCTGAATTGCATGATCAGCTGTGCTACGAGATAACAGAGTAATCTTATGGTCTTCTCCAATGTCCTCTTTCCTTTGCTTCTACAGTTATAAAAACAATTGCCAAGTCTTTAGCTTCCACGTGGCTTGGCTCAGCTCTGTCTGAAAGCCCCCCAAGATGGTTGCCACCCAGCACACTCCTAGCAACTTGCAGCCTCTTGTAGGAGCCCATTCAGGATCTAGAGGTCAGCAAGAATGTCAGGGACAGGTTTCTCCACAAGATCACATTAGTTGCTGGAGGCGAGTATCTGCCTCGGGAAGACCAGCAGGCTTGCCCTGGTGTAAACCAGATCACCAGCCTCCCTGGCCATGAGCTGGTTTGCTGACATGGAAGTGCCTTGCAATGAAGGGCGAGCAGACTGCAGAGGCAGTTGCAATCCTTTTCTGCTGAAGGGGCTCCTTCTTTTGTGTGTTCTGGCACTGGAGGATCCTTTTCTGGCTCGTTTTCCAGTTCTGGGAGTCCAGGTGAGCTTCTGCATGTGACCAGGAGCCAGCTGTCCCTGCTCTGACAGAGAAGCTGTCCACAAAGGTGCTGTACTGGGTGCCCATGATACATGGGATGCTCCCTTGAAAACTGCCACGCGCTCTGCCAGGCTCCATCCAGCTGTTGGCTGCTCAGCCTCGCACAGCTCAGCACCGCCACAGGAAACCAAGCCAGAACCCCTCCGACCCAGGGATGCTGCTGATGAAGAAAAGTCTGGTCTGTGCAGGGGATGGCCAGGCTGGGCATGTTCTCTTTGGCAGCAGGATGAGCTCCCGCTGCAGCCCTGCAGGCAGAGTGAAATGCTCCGACCCCATGAGGGAACAACCACCGGGGCTCAGAAGCATCTTTTAAATTATTTTTTTCAAGATCAGTTGTATGCTTGCTTTTTCCCTGCTGCGGGTGGGCTATGTGCTTGAACTCTGTTTTTAGATTTTGGATTTTTTGGGAGGTTGGTTTTAGTTCTATCCTCTTTGGGTTACCGATATCTGACATATAGCATAGCTATGACATGGTTTGCCAGATGTTATGCGTATGACAACTGTAGCGTTCACTCTCTGCCTCACTTATTTTCTCCCCAAAGCAATAGAGAAAAAACCCACATTCGTAATTATTCATGGACTGTTACCAATACTATGTTTTTCCACTTGCTTATCAAAACCTTTCTTTCCCATACGACGATGAGGGAACATATTTTTACCTAAATGTGATTCTATAGAAATTTGTTTTAATTTGAAGTATCAGTGGTGGTTTTCTTGCATTCAAATTAGATGCCTTACATTATCAAAAGCTGCGAGACTGAGAAGTATGAACTAGTTGTGATTTTGGAAAAAACGGAAACATGTAAGAACAGGACACTGAGATGAAACTCATAGTTTCTAAACTTTGTGCATATCTTCAGAGTTAAACAAGTAGAAAGTGTCCTTAAATGTCATCAACTGAAAAATACAAACCCAACATCATTAGGTATATAATTTCCTAATTTCTGAACTACTAAAGGAATTAAAATTACCATCCTTGTGTAATACAGTGCTAAGCTCACAAATTAGATGTTTGCTCTGAAGTAATCCATAAACTCAAGCTTGTTGAAGTTTTGTGAATGCACAGGCAAAATAAAGTCATGTTGGTAAGCAGCAGTTCATGCTGACTCTCACTCTCCTGGTAAAACTGAAGCAAACCTATGATTTTGATCTTATTTTGCTTAGGAGAAAAGAGGATTAGTTAAAAGTGCCAAAGCCTTTTTCCTGCTGAAAGAGATGACTAGATCTACACCACTCACCCCAGTTGACAAGATCTGCCACAAAGTGCTCCTTGATATTGCACTTATAATGGTGTTATACAGATTCCACTCCAGCATGGACGAGAATTGTCTGAGTCAAGCCTGCATTTAAAACCATGTAGTTGCTGAAATGTTTAGGGCATTAATTTATAACCTCACTCTCAGGAATAATTTTATTTCCTCTATGTTAAAAAAAAATTACTTCAAGATAAATTCACTGTAAGCAATATTCAAATATTCATAATTGTTATGAATTCTATAAATTTTTCATGCTTTCCATTATGCCTTCCATAGTCCAAATTTCTGCTGATGCCTCTCCAGTATTATTTTAGCAATTTCAGCATTCTTGTGATAGTCGAACTATTTCCATGCAAATAATGAACTTGCACCGTAACATATGTTTTGACTATTAAACTTTGGTGCTAGAGAATATAAGTTTGGAAAAAACTAACCTAGTGCCAGTTCTGAATTTCAGTTTTTTATTTCTGCTTTTTAGGGGCTTTTTGAATTTTGACTTTAGGAAGAAGCATTTCACGTGGGAAAGAGAAAATGTAACATCATTACATTAAGTGCAGCATACTGTAAATAATAAAATAACGTACCACAGTACCCTGGGGTTCCACAAACTGTCTTCATGGTCACCTGATCTTCCACAATCTTGGAAAGTCCAAAGTCAGCTGTTAAGATTGTTTAGAAATATTAATATTCTTCCATCTATATCACTTTTTAAACATTGTATATGTAATTAAATGAATATTTATACATTAAACGAACAGTACTATCATTTACAGAGATAAGAATCAACTTGAAATCTACCCAGACTGCAATCCAGAAGCAAAATTTGTCAATATAAATGAGTATGCCTGGCTTTGGCTTGACAGAAATGTAGCTTGTCTTCTATCCTGAGGACTGCACAAAGCAAATACAATGGTATGCCTAAAGCTGTATAAGCAGTGATCCAGAAATGCATTTTAGGTATACATTCAGCTTTGGTTCTGTGAGTAATCCAATAAAATTAACAGAACAATTCTGAGTTAAAGAATTGTGCATCAGTGATTTCTTGGATAAGGGTAAGAGTAAACAGTCCCTGCAAGACAAAATCCCTACAGTATTTTGGCAGAAGGCTTCCTGGGGCATGGAGGTTGTGCCAGGAGAAGTAGTGATCACCCTTTTTGCAGTTTCCACCCTGAATTACTACTCAGACAGCAAAAGCCTCCATGACATTACACATCGTACTTGTACAACTAATTTTTTAGAAGATACAAAAACCGAAGTCTTCACAACTCATTTAGTTTTCACTGAGAATAAATGAGCTGCTTCAAATTTCAATTTAGGTGATGACAATCTGGTCTTAAATACTTACAAAATAAAAGTATTTTTGTTTTGTTACAGTGAATATAAAAGGTAATGTTTTGACTCAAAATCAGGATAAAAATAGTTCATTTTATTCTAGAAATGCATAGTTAGGGTTGACTTGTCTGTAAATGCTTATCATTTATGTATTATTACTTATCTAAACAGAAATATACTTTACTTTTATAAACACTGCCACTAGTTGTAAATCAGATCTCAGTTTAAACAAGGCAATAATCTTAACCAGAAGATGAAGAATCACAGCATTTAGGAAAATGTTTCAGAAGCCCCTACACCACTCTGCCCATCAAACCAAGACCCCTGGGTGCTGCATTAAACTACCACGTTACAGCTGTTCAGAACCTTTCCAGGGAAGACGGTTAAACTGCGATAAAACGTAAATTGAGATACCATCACACTGTGATGCAAGACTTTCCCAGAAATTAAAATTAAATTGCTTGAGACTAGTTCGTGGAAATCTAGCGCCTGAGATCCATGATGAGCACTGGCCTGACGACTGCGGCAACACTCCTTGCATGTTCCCGTGCTCCCCAAACTCCCCAATAAGGAAGCACAAGGTGGTATTTCCAAACTGGTTACATACAGCTCAGGAGGGTTGCACAGAGCTCCTCTTTTCTCAAGGGAAAACTGGACATACCCAGCATTTTTGGAGGCTATGCCCTTTGCAAGCAGTCACCATGCCCTTTGCAAGCAGTCGCCACCCCCAACAGAATATACAAAATCCTCTTTCAGGAGAGCCTCATCTCATCGTGTCCCTCCTCATCCCCTCTGTGGTGCTGACTGTGCTTCAGATATCAGATACCTTCCCTGTCCTCTTTGCAAAGATCACTTCTTCTTATCCCTCAAATCTGTCCACAAAACAGAAGTCAACCTTACTCACTTTGCTTTCCACCAGTTACCTGCACAATTCTACTTTCATGCCAAGGAATCTTTCCTCTTAAAATACTAGTTAAACAAAAAAAAAAAAAAAAGGGGCAGAGAAGTGGTGCACACAGCTGTATGCTGATCTCAAGATCCTTCTTGTTCCTCCTGGTGCTTTATTCTCCTCCACATTCTGCACAATTTTGGCTATAAATTCCATAAGCAAGCATCGAGTTTTTTATTGGTTTTAAAAACACCATACACAGCTGTGCTCCTGAAGAAGAAACATGTTATTCATTTGAGTATAAGCATTAGCCTTCAAGTAAAGTGGTGGTGAGATGTATATACTGTAAACACCAGACAGCACGTATTACTGGTGCTGCTCACCAATTTTCAGTGGTGCATCCGGTGCTGGTGTTGCATAGAGTAGATTTTCTGGCTTCAAGTCACGATGCACAATCCCATTTGCATGCAGGTACTAGTAAAAAAGAGAAAGTAAAAACATCTAAGTGAGAATAAGATGTTATGATCAAGCATGAGTTAATATCTTCCTAATAATCTATAGCAGCAGATTAATAAGCTGTTACGTGTGTGACAGAGTCATTTAACTAATTTTCAGCAGCTTTTCTTCTGCAAACCTGCTCAGCACAGAAATCTTGGATGCATATTGTAATCTGAATAGGAAACTAAAATTTGGGAAGGCAAAGATAACATCATACCCATTTGAGAAGAAAAACATCTCAGAAAGTATTATGGACCTTTAAAATACAGTGGTAGGTTCTAGGAAGTAATCTAATAGATGTTGAGATACCAAAGTCTGGCTCAGTGAACAGTTGTTTCTGCACATTATAACACTCTGAGAGGTAAGAAAATGGTCATACAACTATTAAACTATTAAATAGACACTTTTGAGTAGAAAGGATGCAGTATGTATATAAAATCCTTGAGGTCCCTGGAGCAGAATTCTCAAAGATTTTAAAACCCTCCTATTGCAGTCTCAAAAATCCATCTGTCTTGCTGAAGAATATGCAGTACATCTGAATTCACGCACTACTGAATTCCTTTAAAGATGCTGTTCCTGCCTTGCACTAATGGAAGGAAAAATTTCTGGAATAGGAGGCTGCCTCTTACACTGCTACAAACAGATATAGAAAAAAATATATAACATACTGATAGACAAACAAGGATAAACTAGTGAAACAAGTTCTGCATTTCTTGTTGATAAAACATTCAGCAGAAATCTCTGAAGCCTTGGAAGAAAGATGCCTAAGGGTAGAATCACATTATCCTATTTGAAAGTCTCCTGGTCCACATTTTAGTAGCATCTTTCTCAGCTGTGTTTTCACTTTTGAAAAAAAACAGTGTGTGTGCACTGTTAGGCAGCAAATGACAAGGGGCTGAATAGCCATCTAGAAAGCATAACTATAGTGTGCACTTGAGTTAGCATCTGAGATTAACTCCTAACTCTGTATCTCATTGGAATTTTAGTGTGTATAAGTTGCCAGTGATTAAATAACATTAAGTAAGAATATTCTGCTCTTTCCTTCGGCACTGTTTTAGTGACACTGGGTGCTTTTTAAGTGTGTGTTTCTTACAGTGCAATAAATGTGTTTTGTTGACTTTTTCTAAAATTCTAAAGTCACAGTATTTGTCATGACATGGCTTGTGGGGATCAGCCAGAGACTCTCATCTACTTTATTTCACAGTGAAATCTAAGTGCTTGTCCCATTTCTACAATGAGCTAGCTAATCAGTTATGCAAGGTAAAAACAGGCAGCAATATATGGAAAATGATGGATTGCACGCTGCTACATAATTTGATGTGCTCACATCTGTGTGGCTGTGAACAATCATGTCCACCCTGGATAAAATACATATCTTTACCTGCCAATGAAGACATAACTGTAGCAAAGATGCTCCCACAGCATAGCACTGATGTGTTTGACATGCAGAGGTAAGAGCAGCACACAGGGAGTGCACCAAAATCAATCAAGTTGGAGTGGACAGAAAGAGATGTCTGAACGGATCTGTGTTCATGTGCTGCAAATCAGTTTAGCTGACTCTGTAGGAGTGAGAAGGATCAGACATTTCACGATCGCTCGGTGGAAAGCAGACACTTCCGATTCATTCGTATGAAAAATCTTTGACCAAATTTGTGCAGAGAAATGTTCCAGCCAAGTCTGCAGTTTTTTAGCAGGTCCTTTTTTTACACAGGCCCATAATCTAAAAAACTTTCTATGGTGTGAGGTTGAAGACATTGACATTTTCTTCTCTTCCCAGAATTGCATTTTTGTGGGAGAGAAATTCAGGAAAAACTTTGGGAGAAGTGGTTCAACTTTTCCTCCCCTTTAAGTCATAAAGTGATACTGAATTGCAGGGCTCCTTCTCAGACATAGCAAGAACGATAATTGACGACATCTGCTAACCATGCTTGTGCCTCATGACTGACTGACGTTTTAACAGATTTGTACTGAACTTCCAGCACGAACTCTTTTTTTATTACAAACTTGTAAGACCCTATGTAGGAAAATTTCCCTCCTCTAACCATCCCACCGTTTGCAGAAAACTCACAGGACGGGAGTGCTCAACAAACACAAATTGCCTCAATAACCTAGCCCACATCTTTCAAAGACTGCCACTGTAATAATCTGAGCTCTCTGTCTCATGTCCTCCTCCTCACAACACCCGCAGTTACTCCTCCCCTCTCCACTACCCCTTCCTTTATCTCCCGAGCATCCTAGCCCAGAATTCCTGCCCAACCACAGTAGCTCCCCTGACCCCTCCCTGCGATCCACATAGACCGTCATGGTTGCTACCATCCCCCATCTGCTGCTCTGTCCTCTCTCTCCCACTGTTTCTTTTGCTTGGCTTCATATTTGCGCACGCAAGATGATACCTGTGGTGCTTGGACCAGGCGTGCACATGTCTGGGGCTGCCTCAAGCTGCCAGGTCATGGGTTTAATAGACCAAATGTTGACATCTTGTATCTTTGAGACCTAGCCTTCTGTCAGTTTTTGTTGAGGCTGGCCAATAAGGTCAATAGTTTTGTTGTGAACTAACAGACAAAAAGGAAAAATGGACAAAAAACCTCCCAGTGTTTTCACTGATGCAGAAATCCCATTCTTCAACCTCACAGAAGTATCAGCTAGCCTGGTAGATCCCCAGCCTGCTGAGGGGAGAGATCGCTGGTTGGACTTCTGTAAAAGGTACCTGCCTCAAAAACAAGGTCCCCAGCAGATGCAGTGACTTCCTGTCCTCCAGCCTGAGTCACTTGTTGTTCACTGAGGGCGTCTCCTGCTCCACAACCCCGCAATGAACAGGACCTTCCAAGACTGTGCCCATTTTCAACATTGCTTCCTTACTTGGTAAATACCCTGGGACCTGTTTGCAAATTTCCACCAGTTCCCACAGCTCTGCTCCCCAAGTAGCATAATAGCTCCTGGTATTGAAGACTACTTGGTAATCACATTGTCTTGTATGTACGTGAACAGTATTCTGAGTTAAACTGTCCTGACTTAGAAACAGATTTAGCTAAATTAGCATAATCCACTTTGTATAACACTTAGTTCAATTTATGTATGCTCTGTTTTGATTGTCTTCACTTTGTTTCTCACATACTGATTTTAAGAAGTGTCATGTTCCTTTGCACGTGGTGCCTCTGCAGCATAAGTTCAAAGACTCTCCGTGTGGAGTACAGCTTTGGGCATTGCATACTGTCACTGTAAAATAGATAGCCTGTGCTCTACTATTTATACACTACGCCTCTTAACGACTAAATGAGGTGACCAAAAGAGAAGATCAGGGCCCCAGAATCAAGCCAGAGCAGCGTACTGACTCACTTTATGATCTAGGCATTGCTGAATTACATCACTTTCCCCACCCATAAGATATGGACGAGACTTGAAAAACATTTGAATGCTCTGGATGGATGAAGAGTTTTTATATGCACAGTACTGTACAAGAATTTAACATAGCACGCACATAAAATGTGATCATGATATAATACTCTTATACTAGCTAAAATGTCCTGTTTTCACTGTCTTCTGATTTTCAATAGAGAGTGCCAATCACTAAAAGAAAATAAAAGCATGGCAGTTTTCTGATTGCAGCTTTGCTAATTTGTGTTAGCAAAATAAGGTGGATAGAGAAAATTTATATTTTCATCAAAATTCTGTATTTCCATGGTAACATTGCATGGATAAATTTAGCTCTAGTTATGTCCTGTAACATCTATGTTCTGAAATACAAGATTCTCTTGTAGAATAATGGCACTTCATCTGGCCTGATGAGATGCAGATGGAAGAGTCCTCCATAGGATCTCACTGCAAGGCCTATGGAAGAAGATCTTGTGGAAAAAGTCTTCTCCATGCACAGCAGTTTCATCTGCCAGCAGCTGGCCAATGGCATGGGGAAGAGAAATTTTGCTCTCTCATGTACCTTCTCCTTTGATTTTTTTCTTTTTTTAGCACTGCATCAGGGTAGGTGATATAAATAGGGACAGTACTGATTTTAAGGAACACATGGCTATTCCATTTAAAGAGAATGGACAAGAAAAAAAAAAAAAGTAAAATGGAAACACCAGAGACCTTGAGCAGTCTGTATAAAATTACATTTAAATGCAAAGGAAATAAAATAAAGAGTGAAAAACTACATTTGCACATCCTATGATCACACTTCTTTTTCAGTTGCTTTGGCCAATGAGACATAAGTAGGCCAGGTGGATGAATCGGCTGTGCTTCAGACACACAGAGGGGTACCACGTTATTAGTGCAGAGCATCTCAGATAATCTGTGAGAAATGTATTCTAGAAAAATTGAATATGATAGTCTTATTACTCTTCAATAAACGCTGCAGACAGACTCAGCATTACAGTACGTGGGAATAATATACAGGCCCTCTTCTGAAAGACTTACCAGTTAAAATAAAGGCAGCCTTCATCTTGGCCTTTATTCCTGTGGTACACAACAGCAACTCATGACTGAACAATTGCTGTGACTCTAATTGTGACTGCAGCAGAAAGATTTTTTTTTTCTTTTATGCTTCTTTCTAATTGCTGTGTGAGAGTTCCTTTTGCTCTTTGTTTTATCCTTTAATAATTCAGGTCCCTATCTAACTTGAAAGATTTTATGACAAAAGGACAAATGACGACTGCTTAAAACTCTGGCCTTTTTCCTTAATTTTACTTATGATACCTATTACACAGAACTGTAGAAAAGTAGGGCTGAAATGGACCTGAATAATCTCCTCTCTATGCTCCTTGGCAGCATCGATTACATCTACAAGTTGTTTGTCCAATTTACGCTCTCACACGAGACCCCACAATCTCCCCAAGCAATTTATTACAGGGCTGTGCTATCTGGACTGTTAGGAAGTACTTCCCTGTGACTCACCTGGATCTTGACAGGGGCAGATGAAGCCCTTTACTTTGTTTCTTATGTAGCGCAGAGGTACAAAGCAGATTATTCCATTTTTTGCAACAGCCTTTTGAGTACTTGTTACCATGTATGCAATCATTCTTCTCTCTAAGACTAAAGGACTTTAGTTGGCTCAGTCTTTTCTTACAGACCATCTTTTCTAGACCTATGATCATTCTTGTTGCTCCTCCTTATGCTGTATCAATTTGCATCAATGTGTTGAAAATGCAAAAACATATTTCAATTCTGGCCTGAGAAATTTTACAGGATGTATTTATAAATCTATTTGCCTTTTTTTTTGCAACACATCCCACTCCTGCTTGCCTTTTGATCCAGTGTAACCTTCAGATCCTTTCTATTTTGTTCCCACCCCCATGTTTTTATTGTTGACTCTTCAAGCTCATGTACAATGCTGTCCTTGACAGTACAGAAAGGACATTGAATTTTACTAGTTATTTTATTTCTAATCCTACTCTCCAACATACCTGCAGTTTTTCCCATTTTTATGTTGTCCAAAATTTTCATAAGTGTAGCCTCTCTTCCTGGACCTTGACAGGCTGGAGAGATGGCCCCATGCAAACCTCATGAAGTTCAACCAGGCCAAGAGCAAGGTCCTGCACATGGGTCGGGGCAATCCCAAGAACAAATACAGGCTGGGTGAAGAATGGATTGAGAGCAGCCCTGAGGAGAAGGACTTGGGTATGCTGGTGGATGAGAAGCTCAACATGAGACAGCAACATGCGCTTGCAGCTCAGAAAGCCAACTGCATCCTGGGCTGCATCAAAAGAACCATGGCTTGCAGGCTGAGGGAGGAGATTCTGCCTCTCTACTCCACTCTGGTGAGACCCCACCTGGAGTACTGCATCCAGCTCTGGAGCCCCCAGCATAAGAAGGACATGGTCCTGTTGGAGCAAGTCCGGAGGAGGGGCACAAAGATGATGGTGGTGGAGAAATCTGTGGTCTGACATGGCTGGAGCACCTCTCCTACGAGGACAAGCTGAGAGAGTTGGGGCTGTTCAGAGAAGGCTCCAGGGAGACCTTATAGTGATCTTCCAGTACCTAAAGGGGGCTTATAGGAAAGATGTGGAGAAACAGCAGGGCCTGCTGTGATAGGATGAGGGGTAATGGTTTTAAAACAGAAGGTGGTAGATTCAGACTAGACATAAAGAAAAAAATGAGGGTGGTGGAACACTGGGGCAGGTTGCCCAGAGAGGTGGTGGACGCCCCATCCTTGGAAACATTCAAGGCTAGGTTGGACAGGGCTCTGAGCAACCTGATCTGGTTGGAGATGTCCTTGCTCCATGTAGGGGGGTTGGACTAGATGACCTTCCAACCCAAACTATTCTATAATTCGATGATTCTATGATTCCATCATCCGAGATTGTCAACAAAACCACTAAAAAAGCAGATCAGAGAAGATTTTTCCTGAACCTCCACTCCTGATCTTTAGATACACTGATACACATTCTCTCAGCATAGCCAGTCTCCATCCAGCTTAAAATCACATCATCGTGACCACATTTCCCTAACTTATTGTGAGACTGTCAGGTAAGACAAGTACCAAAAACTTTACTTATGTCAAGTATGTATGATATCTTCTGTTCCTCCCCTAATAACAATGCCTTTTTGCCCCTGTTAAGAAAAAATCTGGCTGATTTGGCATGACTTGTTATTGACAAAATCTTGTCTTGCTGGTGACCTCCCTGCTTTGTTATCTCCCAGGTGCCTTATATTCCTTTGATTCATTATTTACTGGAGATTATTTTCTGGAGAGTGGAGTTAAGGCAGTTGGTCTGTAATTCCTCCCTTCTTCCTCTTGATGTGAGTACTATACACATCTGCTTCTCTTCCCCACCTCCATCAGAAGTGAGTGTTACCTGTTAAATCTGTTTCAGACCTAAAAAGCTTACTCTTTAGAGATTTGTCCTATGAAGGTCATGGGTGCAACCAATTAAGAATTATCTAAATTATTTGAGTACTCTCTGACTTAGCCTGTTCTTATTCTAGGCTCACATTTTACTGCTGTTAATTGTGCTAGGCATCTTGTTACAGCTGAACTTTAACTGAAAAGTAGTGGGGAAAAAAAAAGACAAAACCACTGCTGCATCTTTCAATAGGTCTCCTTTACCTGGGTTTCTTCCTATGAGGATGATTGATTTTGCTACCCTTCTTGTCTCATGTTAGATCCATCTCATTTTCTGCTCTGCCCTGACTCTAGCCTTTGAACTCCTGCTATTCTTCCAGCTCAGCCTTAAACAATCTAACCTGTTTTCTGTTTTCTGTATACTTTGTGCCGGTGTTTAACTCCAGGATGTGCTGTCCCTGAGCACCGACCTTCATTCCAGTGGACTGTTGAGAAATCAGCTGACCCCTGACCACATTGCTATGCTCCCAAGGTCCTGCACTCTCTGGCAGGCACAGGGACACCGCTGGCAGCGTTGCAAGTTCCCTTCTGTCAGCACATAAGGAAGAAGTCTTAAAATACCTTTGTTTCCACTTGTGAGAGTGATTGTGAGCTGCACAGCCTTTGGGTTTCATGATGTCTCCTCATTAACCAGGAGATTTTGATGTGGATCCCAACTCTGCATATTATCTCCAGTGTTGCAATAAAAAGAGGCCATATAGCAGAGACAGCTCCAGCAGCAGTGAGTGTCCTAGTGATTACTGTTGTGCATATTCCCTTTGTGAACCTGTCCTGTTCACTAGCCCTTGGTCTGGCTTACAGACCCTCCTGTCACATATGAACCCAGCTCCCTTGTGAAACTGCATTAGACAATCAAGGAGGTGGTTAAGGGAGCTCCACCTGCACCTCTTGCTCACACCCAGCTCACACTCACCCTCCCTGGCAGTGCTGCTTTGTAGGGTAGCACACACTGCCTCTCTTAGACTAGTGCTGAACAGCCACTGCCACAGAAATACTCTGGATCAAGGACCGAGCACTCCTTTTTCTCCTCCGGCAAGATGATGGTTTGCTGTGTGCATTGGTTTAGTAGTGTGGAGAAATCTGTGGTCTGACATGGCTGGGGCAGTGGTTTCATTATATGAATTTCTGTCCAGGATGCCTGTTATACAACTGCCACATTCATGAATATCAGATTCACTCATGTTTTCAAAAGTAAAATTTCTACCAGTTTTACTACTCTGCAGACTACATTTAGGACTTACTTGTTGAATTTATTACAAAATCAAGTCTATAGGGTCCTGTAGGAAGAACAGAAGTCACACATACCAATTCAGTACGGATATCTTCAGCAATAAATGCAATCACTACATCCTTAAGAAACTGAAAAGAGCATGGTTTTTTTTTCTCCCATTTCAAGAATGTCTAGACTTGCAATTAAGCTCTTTCTGTAGCCCTTATAAAAGCCCTTGCAAAAGTGTGTCATTGCATAATGAAAGCTAGCGCACAGTAATTTAGTTTGATTAGAGCTATATGCTGTTTGATAGAGATGTGGTTAATTGATAAAGTTTCTATAGCAGTTAAAAGTTTAAATAAACTTTTAATAATCTAACAGGACAAAGGAAAAATATACATTTCTATTTTCTATTCCTAGGAAGGTGAGTGAGCTAACCTTATGTATACTGAATGGCAAAGCCAGTCCCCGTATAATCTGTGCCTAAAATAATCATTCAGCACAGATCTTACACAGTATAGAGAACAAATATGCATCATTCAAAATGTACACTTAGTCATACACTCCACATTGTTTACACTTTGGAGAACAAGAAACAAGCGGCTTGGGGGAATCAAGGGAAATCTCAAATTACATAGTTAGTGAGCACCTATGCCCTGTTATAATATTCTGCACGTATCAGCCAATTTATAATCTATATGTCCAATAATAGCACAAAAATTGCAGATTGGTATGAGGATATGGTACATGACCTGGAGCTACTCTAGTTTTATCCTAGAGCAAAAGATGTAGTTTGCATCTCAGGTTCCACATCTTTAAAACTGTTGTGACACGTAAGCTGTGTTTTAGATGTCTGAGTGACAACTGCAAAAGGAGAATGTGAATGCATAATAATCTGTTGTTGAGATTGTGCTGTCCCCACTGAAGTACATGTAAAATTCTACTACTTGAAGTGATTCAGGCTTTATTTAAAAGCACAGTAATATGGCTACTATGAGCAAAATAGAAATCAATAATTGAAATTATTTTCCAAATGCAGGGATTGTTTTGAGAAGTGCTGCAGAAATGTATCTGAGAATTCTTGTTTAAAGAGCTTTTAAAAAAGGACACTATCAGTGATAGCGTCAGAAACCAGCTCCACAGGAATCAACAAGGTTCCAGTAATAAAAGTGTGATATCAAATTATATACATAGCATAATCTTCCCTCTGCCACCACTCCCTTACTGCAGTCACATTGGCTATGGGACCAAATGAGCAGAAGACCATTTTGTCATTGCAGAAGACAAAACCAGCATTGATTTCATTTCTGAATGTATTTTAGCAAATTTCAGAATTCTGTATCTGGAGAAGAACCAAATGGTGTCTTAGAAAGTCACCAAATAGTGAAAGCTTCCCCAGACATCTTGCAGAAAGCCTAGTCTTTGCACTTGTCTTGCTTTCAGTGGTTGCTCTGGGAAACTGGAGTACACCGTTATGTCTGCTACTTGATGTACTAACTTGCAGACCTTTTCACAGAACTTCAATTAGTTTAGTTAAACTCATTTAACAGAATACTGTTTTAGTCAAACAAAGAATATTTTTCTTTGTACTTCGTGTAAGCATGCATGAATGTAACTAATGTGATTTATTACTTCAGATAATAAACCTAGGGTATTACAAAAAAGTATGAAGAAATGCATCAGCATAGCTGCATTAATCCACATCTATTTATTTTCTTTGTTGGTCTACTATATTCAAAGTTATGAGATAGCTCAGAAGGGAAGTTCTAAATTAAGCAATTAGGTTATATAAAGTTTTAACTGCAATCTCCACCATTATTTTCTTTTACATTTGGAAATTGTTTTATCTTTTGAGTGTTCCTGCTTTTAGAAGAGTGAAGCAGCCTTAAGGATGACGACACTGTACCAGGTGTGATCGCAGCAAATAACGTACAGTCATTTCTGTACAATCTGACATATGCAGGAGAGGATAATGCACACACCTTCCCACACAAATCTCAATTGAGCAGGCTTTGTGCAGAGAGCTCGCTGCTTGCAGCAGCATGAAATTCTCCTCTTAAATTGTAAGTAGGCCACAGCATCAGAGTAGGTAGAAGAGCTTTGCTATAGCGGCTTCTTCTTAAATCCACCCAGAAGAGCCGCCCACTTGCAGACAATCTGAATTCAGTGAAGAATTAACTTACATTAATAATGCTCCTCATAAAGCCACTCTGCTTAAACTTTCTTTTTCTGCATGTCTGGGGTACAGAAGACAAAAATGTTCTTTCTCTTCCTGCAATTGCACAGGCCCCTCATGCAGGGGAACCTTCCCCATGCAGTCTTCACACCTACCAGGCACCCGCCATGTGCCTGCCCTCTGTCTGGTTGTATCACAAAAAGGTGAAGGATATATGTTATTTTGAGAAAACTCAGTAATTTGTGATGAAATTCAAAAGAACCATTATATTAGACGCAAGGTAATGCCACAAAATGGCAGAACTTACTTAACATGTGTGACTTGATCTGTCAGAGCTGCCAAGGTGCAGTAAACTTTTTTTTTCCCTCCACAAGGAGAAGTTGTGAAAAAAAATAACACGAGAGATAAAAAATCCCAGAAACAGCCCCCTCCATAAAACAAAAGTAAAAAACTGGCAGTCCTGCTCTTGGTACAGGCACTCTGGTAGTTTTGCATGACTGACAGAACCTCTCTG
Source organism: Chlamydotis macqueenii (assembly GCF_036417535.1). Classification (NCBI taxonomy): domain Eukaryota; kingdom Metazoa; phylum Chordata; class Aves; order Otidiformes; family Otididae; genus Chlamydotis; species Chlamydotis macqueenii. The sequence continues at coordinate 59,964,836 of NC_141593.1, read as the reverse complement.
CTTAGCTTACCTCACCTAGAGTAGCTCTTAAAACCCTCCGAAGACTGCTGGGGCTTTATGGTTTGTAAGTGGTCTGAAGACAAAAAGCATCGCATGCACATTACATTGCTACCACTTTGTGCTGCTCACTCCCTGCCTTCAGCATTTTTTACTTTATTGACCACAGTCACATTATAAACAAGTAGAAAATAAATCCATAATAAGCAGTTTTTAATTAACTTTAAAATGCGAAAAATACTTAAAAAGTATTAGAGATGCAAATATTTTAAGACCAAGCTAAAAAAACCAACCAAACAAACAAAAAAAAACCCCTCAAAAGCTTCAAAAATCAACTAAATTAATACCACTATAGCAAATTTAAAAGGAAGCCGGGAGGAACTTTGCAAAATCAGGCTTCTCCCTTTAAGCCAATGGCATAAATCCACAGAAGGTATTTTACCAATCTGCCATCCCTGTTTAGAATACAAACTTCAGCAACATCACTGTAATTCTAGCAAATCTAAAAAAGAAGTAGATTCTATATTCCAAGTGGGTCACCGAAAAGCAAGTAATGCTTTTGCAAGCCAGTAATGTCTTTGGTTTTACCGTTAGGAAATTAAAAAGATACAAATGAAAAGCACAGTCTAGAATACATCTAAAGTTGCGGTCAATGGTATCTGGTGCTAGCTCAGGCCCCAGTAACCTCCAGCATCGCAGAGCTATTTAGCTGACTGGCAGTGTTAGGTTTCACTGACTACAGAGATTTCCTAAGTATAGCTCTAGTGTACCTGTAAGAGGGGCATAATATAATACCCTAATAAGTCACAGGTGCATGTCTCTTCATTCTATACTAATATATTTTAGTTTTCTTGCAATAATTTAATTTTTTGTATTCTAATCAAAGCACTACATTTCATGGTTTTTGATTAATTTCTCTCCCTTTTTAAGAAGAATGTTTCACAAAATAATGTAACTCTTAAATGGGTAGGTTACAGTCTATATTACTTGCTTTTGAAGAATGAGATTATTTTGTTCTGTCCTGTACAGCACAGTTAAACTAGTAAATTAACCCATGCCAAGGAGTGCTCCGGGGTGCTATAACTCAGTTGTCTACACTGCTTACATTTTTAGAACAGTCTTGGGTAAACTAGCACTGATTGAAACAATTCTCTGTTAGTCAAGCCAAATATTATTCCCACCAGGCAATCTGAAATGGGCCACTTTGTTTTGAAGGCTGGCATGATTTAATGGTATAGACATTGGCTGTTGCAAGCCTCTTGGCATTGCTGACAGAGAGTGACCCCAGCTAACCCACGGAGATCTCATAATTAAAATAGTAGGGTGCTAGCAATACTGGAGTGCTGGCATTTTGCATCAAGGATGTGTGAGTGACCACAGCAGGGCACAGAAAACCTCACGTGTGTTTTGGTAGGGTCAGACTTACAATTGTTTTGAAGGTGAGATTTCAGGGTAATAAACCAAGGAAGGAAGATAACATTTCCTTGCCTGTCTGTGAAACAGTCTTCCTGAGCTATGCATATAAAAATCTATCATTTTAAACACATCATTTTATCTAACGAATACTTGTATTTCTGTATTTGGATTTCTATTTATGCATAAATAACAAACAGATGTTGTTCTGGGTTAATTGTACTGCTTTACTTGAGTTGTGAAGCTTGGCCTAAATGTAATAGCATCACTTGCTAAGCCTACCATTCATCTTACATTTAAGAAATAATTGTCTAGACTTATTTTTTTTTTAAAGAAAGGATTTTTTTTTAACTTTTGTTACAGACTTCTTGAAAAAACATAGCTCTAAACAACACAGTCCTCAAAGTCTACATACTCACAAGTGTTTTCTTTTATTCATCCGCTAGAAGTAAGCCTTCACCCCATGCAATACAAAATTCAACCTCAGTCTTCCAGATGCCGTAACATTAAACCTCATATTCTGAAGTAAGGAAGGAAAACAATATATTGTTTCTGGCAGCAACACCATACCTAAAGAACCTACTTGCTTCAGGTACACCCTGGAAGCTATATCTGCTAACTATCCCACCTTTCATGATTTGCAACACAAAATTTTCACTCAAAATCAGAAAAGAAATCTACTGTAGCTCTACCATAGTCACTCAATGCCCTCTTCATCCAAAAAAAAAACCCCAAACCAAAACATCTCCATGGACAGTTATTCAGGATCTCCAAAACAGATACAATTCATAAGATCCATTTCCATTCTAGGTTTCCAAGCCTGAATTTATCTCCAGGTGGTGACACTAAGAACAAACATTTTTGTTGTACATGACAAGGCACCAGCAATATTTATGAAGAAATCATATATTTAAAAAAATCAAAACCATAAAACCATGAAAATTACCTACGCCTGCAAGAACATAACTGGAAGGAGTTAAAAAATTCTCATCTACTAGAAAGAGGAGGAGATCGGGATGATTAGACTGTGGGTATCTCTATTATATAGGTAACTGCTTTCTTTGAAAAGCCAGCTCAGATAGCATACTAATATAATTATGAGTTTTCTGGACAGGAATATTACATGGTTTGTGTAGGCTCTTGAAAGCAAAAGAACAATTCACATTCTGCTGGGAAACATGATGACCTTACCAAGGCATCAAATGTTACTTTTTTAAACGACTGGAATTCTGAAACACCATGTGCCACCGGGTAAATGCTGAAATGTAGACCTGACTTTGCTATCAGCTCCTCTGTTTTCAGAAAGATCAACAAGATATCAAAATGGGACTTTTAATTTCTGTCTAACAAAGAAATCTCCCTGTGGATTTGGTGCTCTAGTCCAGAACTTTAAGCAACACTGCTGATTTTTAAAACTCGCCATCTTATTGATGTAAAATGTACAGAAGACTACAAATATTCTCCTTTATGAGGTCCGTTAATATTGGAAGACACAGTAAGAGATTTCATTCAGAATTCTATTTTTGTCAGGGAAAAATTTTCAGAATCCTGTTTCCACACATATTTTTCCTGATTTCTACATGGATCTATCTTAATTTAATTCCAAGTTTTGCTATTATAATGGAACCCTCCAAAAGAACCTAGAAAAATTAAATTTCTGTTTCTCAGTTATTATGTCATACTCTTCGCAGGGTTCAGAAAAAACTTGCCAAAATATTTGACTGGAACAAAACTGTTATGCTAGATAATACATTCTACCAAAACCCACAGCTATGGAACTGAGAAGAAAACGTTAGTATTTTGACTTTACTTTGTGGACAGATTGTATTCCCAATGCAAATAACCTAACCTTTTCCGAACTGCAACCCTCAGGGCTATTTCTGTAGGAAAGTGACAATAATTTCTGACAAACTCATATTTTATCATTGCTGAATGCACTTTCTGCAGTCAGTCTATTTATTCCAATACCAAAAAACAGCCACAGGATAATTGGGAATCTGTCTGGTCCAGACTTTGATCTTTATTGATTAGTCTGACAGTCATTATGAGACATAAAATGTATTTATTATTACAGACTAACTTCCAAATTGAGGGGATGATGGTATTAAAACCTTGTTTATACAAATTCTTTCACTCAAAATCTCAGTAAATAAAATTAAAGCATGTAATGAGAAAAAAGAATGTCAACTGGTATAAAAAACTTTTAATCTCACTTTTTTGAATCTAAAATTAAATCAGTGTTAACAGGAACAAGCTATTTTGGCCTCATTCAAGTAGATAAATTCATATTGATCAGAGTGAGAAAACAATCTGACTGAAGAACTATGAAGACTCTGATAGAAAATTATGTCCCCTCTTATCACCCTAGGTTTCATGACCTCACTTGTTATAATGCCATCATTTATGGGTGCTTCCAGTCATAGAGGCTTCTGGCTTGCTACGACCTGAATTATGAATGTGAAATATGATGATGAAACATACAATTAAAAATGCAAAGCCTTTCACTGTTTTGTACGGTATAAATAAGCAAAAGGAGCCCAAGACACCTTTAACCTTTGCAGGCTGCTAGACTCAAAAGTGCTCATGTAAGAGAAATGAATGTTAATTTTAATGTATTTCAGAACACAGTGGGCTACTCCTACCTCAGATGAACCTCCTATCATCAAACCACAACTGCACTGGGCACAACAGCAAATATGAACATAATATTGATGCTGAAGGAGAAAGCAACACTCTGCCTGTGGACTATTTACAGAGCAAAAAATCATCATCTACAGAGGTTTTGATCACCTAAACTTCACATAACAACCACAGACACAAGTATGTCTGGATTTCAGTAAGGTATCTGATACTACTTCAGATCAATTATTGGTTTAGCTGATGGCTGCACTGAAGGAAATGGAGATCAGCAGGGGAAATACAAAATGGGCAGGAAATTTAATCCAAGTGCAAGGAAAGTGAAGGACATCCAGGAGGTAAAGGAAAGTACTTGGTACGAGGAAACCTCTTCTGGAGAGTCAGGGATCAATAGGGGAATGGAGAGGCTGCTGTGTGCTGAGATGATGACAAACTTGCCTTGCTCACCAACGCAAAGTAAAGGTTTGAAGGAGGATTTGACTGCTGTCTTTAACTACATGATGGTAAACTTCAGGCAGAGTGGAAGCAAGGGGTTTAAGCTAAGGGATTCCTGGCACACACACAAAAAAAAAAAAACAAAAAACAAAAAAAAAACCCCAAAAAACAAAATAAAAAACCAACCAGAAACTAGCTATTAATATCTTTAGGCTAGAAATGAGAAAAAGGCTTCTCACTGTGAAAGCCGCAAGTATTCAGGGAAGTCTTCCAAAAAGTGCGGAGAGGTCAAATCGTGAACTGCTTCTAAGGTGATGCTCAGTACAGTTATAAAGAAGACTACATGATACAGTTCCTGCAAGGGCAGCAACTGCAGCAGAGAGCTAAGGGGATATGTATTGTCTGGGTTTGTGACCCTGCAGAGAGAAACTCCTTCATCTTCCTTCAGGAGAGTTTGTGTGAATTGTCAAATCCAGCCATATCATCTCTCTCAAAGCGGTCACCACGGAAAACCACCCAACTTTCCCTGCCCACCACAGCCTGGCTGCCTGCCCCTCTGTACCCTATTGCTCCCACTGCCCTGGGCATTACCTGGGCACTTAGAGGTGGCTGCAAAGGGACAAAATAGGGAAGGAATGGAGGCACCAGGGAGTGGGAAACTACATAAGGATGGGAGGTAGTGTTGCACTGTGGATGTTGAGATGTTGCTGCAGCTCTGTCATCTACAAAGGGAAATTAAAGGTAGGTGTCGGTTGCAGCAGTTTTTCTCTGAAAATTACCATTTTCCATTTTTCCACTTTAAGGAACTCTTTTAGAATGTGCTGGGTATTTTTCTTTCTCCCCCTTTTATACTACAGCTTTTCAAATGGTTTTTAGTTGTAATTTCTAATGGCTTCTGTGGGTTGTGCTGTTAAATAAAAACAGGATTTTGCGCATGTGGGATCTCACCACATGCATCAAATCTTATTTCTCAGGCAAGAGCAGGCTGCAAGCACTTGTGCAGTGGGACTGGACGAGCATGCTCAGGCTCAAGGTAGAAAGATCAAAACAGAAACGATGAGCTAAGAAGACTTTGTTCCACTGATGAAGTGGAAATGACAACTGCATCCTTATTTAAGTACTGATCTCAGTTCAATGCTTGCCAGGGTGAGCATCCTACCAAGAGATGGTCTCTGCTCAGCCAAGGTAGCGGTACACAAAATGCTGCAAACAAGTAAGCGGAAATGACTTTCCTGTCTGCTCAGGGCTGCACTGGAAGAATTTCAGATGAGGAATGTCTTTTTTGGGGGCTGCCAGGCTGTTAACAACACATCAAAGAGGAATGATTCAAGGGGCCGCTACCTCCAGTTCAAGGGGGAATGTGGAGCAGAGAGATCTCAAAGCTCTGAGGAAGTGATAAAAGGGAAAGTTACTGCTGAAAATGACGTCTTCAATCTGTGAGGCTCAGAGAAAACCAGCAAACATATGTTTCACTCAGAATTTTGGCAAACTCCAAAGCTAGCACTGCAGACTATAAGGCTGAGCTTCGGCACAGTCTCGTCTATGACAAGGTCTCCAGTTTACGTACATACTTTTGCTTATGTTTTAATTTTGGATAAGTAACATTCTTCAACCTAGCCCTCAAAATTCTAATAGAATGCTAATAGATTACCTATAATTCATCTTTGCTTCTATAGCCATTTTTTGTTTGTTTGTTTGTTTGTTTGTTTGTTTGTTTTTAACTGGTTTACAGGTATCTTTTTTCCTTCTCTCTCCTGTTCTTCATCCCGCAGGGCTAAATGCTCAAGTCATTTGTATTTTCTTGCTCATTTGGAGGCCTGTCCCTCTTCTCTACTATCACACTTACTCTTTGTTTTAGCCTGTCCATCTCCTTCTTCTCGGGTCTCTCACACCTCCTTGCATTGCTTCTGTTACCTATGTACCCTCACCAAGATCTGTGCTAAGCACCAGCTCCCATCCAGCTTTATGCATCCTTCAGCACGCTGACAGCACATCCTGTAATACACACCGCTCTGCCATTTTCCTCGCACAGCAAAGATAAAACAGTTTCATGTGACTGCTAGAGATGAACAACAGGTCCACTGAGGTCTGTAAAATATCAACTTCTGTCAAGGGTAGTAATCGTTCCTGTTACTGGACATTTGTATAATGTTGCTGAGCACATAGAGGGAGAGTCATCAGCTGGACATGCAAGAGGACAAGAGAGACTTAGGTGTATTTATACGCTACAAGATGTACTACTAATACATCCCAGATATATAAGATGAACTCCTAATGTGATGCCATTTTTTCAACAGACAAACACAGTCCTTGGATGCAGCAGGGGAGATATTCTCCCACAGAGAGGTGCTACTGCACAAAGCTTTTGTTAGAACAGATGCTAAAACAGGCTGATGGCTGCACTGCCATATGCTGTAACACCAAACTTACGTATTGAGACTTTTCTGGACTGAAGAACAAGCAGGGATTTTTGGAGAACATGAAAAGTCTCATTTTGTCATGGAAAAAAAAAAAAGTGGGATGCGATATTCTAAATTGAGCTCATCTAGCTGATTGATCAGGAGAATTTGTTCCATTTTGAATTATTTTACCTTGAATACGGGTACCTGCAATGGTATCTGGGATTGGAGTTCTCCAGAACAGTTGAAATCAGGTTCAGATCTCCTAGTAAAAAATCTATTAATCCTGAAGCCCATGTCCTCATGAACACAGATTAAGCATATGGGCTTATTTAGCTTAATGGAAGTTGTTGGCTTGGAGGGGAAATAACTTCTGTTTCTCAAGACAGCAGGTAAACATCTAGAATGGAGGAAATGGAAGGAGGAATGAAAATCTACAGCTGTTCCCCAACCATTGGGATGAGAACAGGTTTTCAACAGGAATTCAGGAGCAAAAAGCTCCTGGTCTTATGATTGTGGCACATCACTCTGTGAGAATATATATCTATGATGGCAACATCGCAAAAGAAAACTGTCTAAATGAGAACTATGAGGAAGATGGAAATACAAGGTTGAATTTCAGATCTGAGCATCCTTGCCAGATGTCATAGTTCAGCCCTGATTAGGACCAGATTACGCAGTCTCTCTCTCACTCCCCCCACCCTCCGAGAGAATAGGGGGAGATGATATAAGGAAAACGGCTCGAGGTTTGAGATAAGGACAGGGAGAAAATCCTTAAAGTTACCGTTACGGGCAAAACAGACTCGACCTGGGGAAAACTATTCATTTATTACTAAAACTAGCAGGAGAATGAGACAGAGAACTCTACTACTTTGCCCCCACAAGCGGCACAGGGGGGAAGAGGGAATGGGGGTTGCAGTCAGTTCATCACGCGTTGTTTTACACCACTGCTTCATAGTTGGGGGAAGAACTCCTCACATTCCTCCCCTGCTCCATTGTGGGGTCCCTCCCACGGGCCACAGTCTTTCGTGAAACTGCTCCGGCGTGGGTCATCTCTTCTACAGGGTGCAGTCTCTCCAGAATGGCTGCCCCAGCAGGCCCTCCATGGGCCACAGCCGCCTTCAGACATCCACCTCCCCCAGTGTGGGGTCCTCCATGGGCTCCAAGTGGATCTCTGCTCCTCCGTGGACCTCCATGGGCTGCAGGGGGACAACCTGCTCCACCATGGTCATCACCACAGGCTGCAGGGGAATCTTGGCCAGGAGCTGCAGTACTCCTCCCCCTCCTTCTTTACTGACCTTGGTGTCTGCAGCCATTCCTCTCACAAGAAAAGTTCTTCACAACAGGCAGGCAGATGCCTCTCAGGATCTCTTCACATCATCCAGCTCATCTCCCCTCCACTTCTTGCAGCCGGGCCGGGCCGAGTTGGGCCCAGATGGCCGCTTGGCGAGAGGCCAGAGGGTGAGGCCTGCAAGGCCCATGAGGCTCGCACCTCCCCCTCTGTGCCTCTGCCCACACTCAGCTTCTTCACATCTTCTCTTCTTTTTTTTTCTGTTTTCCCCTTCTTAAATACGTTATCACAGAGGCGTTATCACGGGACATTCTGCTTCCAATTGGCTCGGCCTTGGCCAGCAGCGGGTCCACCCTAGGCCTGGCCGAGTCCACTGAACAATGGGGAGCGACTTCTAGCAGTTTCCTACAGCAGCTACCATCTTAGGCCCCCCTCACTGGACAAAACCACACCACCAGGCTACAAAAGGGAGCATTCCTGTGAAGTCAGGGATGCTTTTTTTCCCAAGCTCTGGAGTCAACAAGGCCAAACTTAATGGCTGTGTCTGCTCTACTGACTTCAGTGCAGCATTGATGATCCACATGGGAGTCAAATCATGGTAAAATCTGTACTTTTATGTAGTGTATGCCTATGTTTCAGTATGAGCATGTATTTTTTGCCCCTGCTAAATCAGTGAACAGAAGGTTTGGGGCTTCAGCTGGTAGTTACCTGCAGTCAGCATTCAGCTTTTGTGAGCTTGCAGAGATGAGAGTAACTGTGTTCAGACAAATATAACTAAAGAAAGACAACAGTTTCAGATAAACCAATGCTCTTTCCAAACAAGGAAATAGACACTACCAGGCCCACCATCAAATGTAATATTTAGGAGGAATTGTTCAAAAATACAACATCGATGAAAATGCCAACATTTTCCACCATTAAAATGACGTTTACTGCCATTACCTCTTTGACAAACTTAATCTTCTTAACTGCCACTGTGTTTAAGCTATCTGATCCCAGATTTAGGAAGCTTTTATCACAGCATTGTAAGAGTATGCATATAAAGTGTGGTCAAAGGCTGATTATTTTACACACAAAAAAAAAATGCTACAGAGCCTACTGAGAGCAGCCAGTGTTAAGTTACAGACTATCATGTTACATGGATGAATATATGCATATAAATATATATCAACATGCAGCACACAAACTGAGTTAAGCCAGACACATTTTCCTTAGAAGAAAGCACATGCATTTAACCTGTTATGCATTAGTGCAAAATTATGGGCATCACACTGACATTGCTGTGCATTTCTACCTGGTGCTGCACATCAGCCCCTACTAGTTGAGGAAGAACATCCTCCACCAGTATTTTAAGACCCTGTTTGGTAAGTTGTGACTGTACTGGAAGGGGACACTAGCTGGCTGCTAGTCTGTACAGAGTTAAAAAAGCAAAGGGAGAGGTCATGCAATGATAGATTCTGTGGCCGCCAGGAAAGTATTATGTTTCAGCTGCTCTCTGCTGGCATGTCTCTTTTAAAAAACTGTGAAAAAGAGACACACAAAGATTTCAGCTGAGGCTTTAGTTGCTTTCAGTGACTGGTGAGAGGGCATATAGGTTTGTACTTCCTTATTCAGAGCATTTTCCCTCCCTTTGCTTGACCCTTCATGAAATCTAGAGGTACAGTTACCCACTGTGAACTACATATGCCACAATGAGTTCATGAAATACCTAGGAAAAAGTGTAGTTTTAGGAAAATGCTTGTCAAAACCAAAGTATTCTAAAATTCAGGACAGGACCTAAACACTGTAGTCTAAAGGGCTTCAGTCTTTGAGACAGCTCTACTTGCTTCAGCCAAAGCCTATCAGTACACGACGCTTAACGCTATGCATATTACATCTTAAAGACTGAATGTACTTCTCTGTACATTAGAATACATGAACCTGGGACGTCTCAGTCCTTTCCTCAAGATGAGGTACTTCTTTTCAGCAGAAATGCCAAAAGCAAAATACTAAAAAAAAAAATACTAAAAAGAGGCTTTAATTTTAGCAGCCAAGAAGAACTATTTTTTTTTTTAATGGCTGCAGGCCATTTGTATTTATTTTTTTCCAGACATATCTGAAGGCACCATTTTTTTTTGCTTTAAGAACACTGTCTTCTCAAGACAAATCCTGGGTAAAAAATTGCTGTTGCAATGGTGGTTGAAGGCAGAAATACATAAGAAGAATTCAAACTAACATTAACTCTTACTGTGCTGCTCTCTATTCCACAGTCTTTTAAAACATTCCCTTTTCTGACCTTCACTACATGGAGAGGAGATAGAAGCTCACACAGCCTGTGGTCGACAAATGCCTTTAATTCTACCAGTCAAGGCCAAGAGTTATATGCACTAACTACGTGGAGGGCATTATCAGCCTTGCAGAGCTTTTTTTTTTTCCTTTTATTTTAAACCTGAGAAGATGAAAATTCAAAGATTTCTTCTCTTCTTTTCTATCAACCAACAGGGCACAACCGAGGCTCCAAGCAACCCTCACTGCCAGAACCAAGGCAGCACACATGGCTGCTCCTCCTAGTACTTGGGCCCTCTTTCTAGAGGGGGCAAATCCACTTCCATTCAGAGAGATGCAGAAGTGGGCAGTGGGATTATTGTAATTCAGTAGGCTACATTTATGCTTTGGTCTGAAATACCAAATGGAGTTATTCTAAGTTATTTAAACCTAAGTTCTGTACATAGAAAGTCAGTGTTGACCAGAACAAGGAACAGAACAAGCCCACTAGCATTATCAACAAAATCTGCAGCTAAATTCACCTACCTATTAAACTAAACGCATTACCTATTAGAAGGAAAACTGGGGTATTTGTTGTTAGCAATGTTCCCATGCTTAGAAAAAGGAAAATTAACACAAAATGCAGGGGAAGCACAACAAAAGCAGACCTACAGTAGATCACAAGGAAGAGCGGCCAAGCCAAATTCAAGCTGCCTTTCCACATAGTTAAAGTACATTCATTCACAAATATACTGCAACAGTTATATTTAAATACCATGACGACATACATGCTAGATGAACCCTCCCCCTAAAGTGAGCATCAAGCTGTCTGCCCCAGTGAAAGTTCTCTGTGGCAGAAAGTCCTCTTAGGGTGCCCTGAAAATATCTTCACCTTGCCCAGGCCACGGTTGTACTGTCAATGACACTCTTGCATAGACATGCAGTGGTGCTCAGAAATGCCTTCTTGCCTAACTGCTATGTCTTTGTATTTACCACTTTCTTTAAAGAAGCAAGCACTTTAAAGCTCTAGTGTTTTGAACTTGACACATAAATGTTCCTCGATAGTGAGGATGGGAAAACCAGAGTCTTTTCTTGTGGCCAAATAATAGCTAAGGGTAGATATGGGAGTTTCGGAGCGGGTAACACTTGACTTGCTGAAGCTTCTTTCCTGTTTGCTGCAACAGGGATACCAACTCTTCATTCAAAGCAAACATTACTAGGGCTAGAAGGTGACTAGGGATCGAACTTCCTGACACTGGACAAAAACCACGTAAATCAGTAAAGAAAGTAATAGTATCTTTCACTTTGAAAAACATTACCTTACTCATAAGTTGAAAATGATATGAGCAGTATTTTCCTGGGACAGATATGAAGAAAAGCATTGAGGATTTCAGAGCTATCTTATCACACATTATCCTCTGGTCGCTGTATATCAGTAAATCATTATTTAGTGAAAATACACAATGAAAATCAGCCAGTCATTCTATCTATAAGGTCCCATATTTCTGTGTCATTACAGAAACAGTCATCCCTGAATCTAATTATCATGACATGTTAAGTGTAGTTGCTTGCATTGCCAAACATCACAGAAAGAGGAGTAATTCCATAGCTTCAAGCACAAATCTTGCTTGAATATTTCACTCTTGTATACTTCTTTGTTACTTTTCACATAAAGTTTACACCTTCAGATATAAAATTAAGAGGAAATCAAAATGGTTAGCAGCTGAAGAAGACGACAGTATGCAGGGTGCTACAGCTTATTCTTAAATCTCACGTGGTTACTCCCCCTGCAAATCTCAATAGCTTTAAGGACCTATGCCTGCAGAGGAAGGGAAGGACAACAGGCATAAAGCTAGATTCAATTTAGTTTCAGTAGAAAACGTTCCGTTCAGAGTGGGGCTCAGAGCTGGGTCTTTGACATTTCAAAGCATGGTTTTTTGCAATTCTCTGCTGGCATGCTGGACGGTGTGAGGAAGGGTCCAGACTTTCAGGAACTGCCGAGCATTCAGGGCCTCACATGCTGCATTCTTTTTGTTTTGCATTCATTGATCAACCCAAAAGCACGAATGTAGCTGTCTCCTCCTCAGGATTACAGAAGGAATGACAGAGAAGGTCCATATTGTCTCTGATACCCTCAAGTACAACAGTGAAGGATTACATCTCTCTGTTCTGGCAGATAATGTCCTTCCCCATGTGAAATTCAGGGCTCAGAATATTGAAAAAATACAAACTACTTTTTCTCCTCTGAGTGCTGCAATTTTAACAGAACAGCATTAAGCTACAGCAGGAGAACAAGAAGCACAGTCAAGAAGGCCAGTGACGAACACGTCTGCAGTCTCTGCTGGCAAGGGCACAGTTCTGGGTAGTCAGTGCTTTGCACACCATTTTTCATGAGTAGGCTTTTGTGGGCACTCTGGGGTCTTAAGGGTCCCATGATTGAAGGGCTGCCAGACTATTTTCATCATCTCTGGCTGCAGATGAGACTTTTGGAAGGGGATTATTTTAGCTGATCTTTGGGGAAGGGCTATGAAGAAGGCTTTTGTTCTTATGGTCGCTGATGGGAGGGCCAGCAGGGAAGCATAAAGAGCTACCTTATTTTGCTGGTGTAATTTCTTTTTACATTTCCAAAGCTGCATGAAAGAATTTCAGCCAGAGACTCTTGCCAAGCATGCAACATATTGGACACAGCTCTGAAACAAACCTCAGCTCTTTGAGGAAGATTGTTAGTGTTTGAAAACAACAGCCTGGTGAATTACTTCTTTTCTTTTGCTCAGTTGTGCCCTATCATATTAATGAATTGAATTTTCCTTGCCTAGATCAAACACATCAACTCTGTGATTTTAAACATATCAATCAAATTGAAAACTGACAGAAAGCTATGAACCACTCCATGATTTTTCACTATTTAGAAGCATTTGTCTTGTTTAATGTGGAAAAAAACAATTCTTAGAAACAATAAAAAATAAAGGTCATAACAAAAAAAAAATCCAGGAAGAACAGTAAGTAAAAGATAACATAGTTAGAGATTAATAATTTACTTTTAAAAAGCCACGTGTCCATTCTGTGTAACAGTTTAACTACATCATATCGAGTACATCAAACCTGAAGAGTGGTAGCATTTGATGAATCTTTGCTTTCCGGGGAAGACAGAGTCACCTGAGTTACGGATCTAAACCTATCCAAATCCAGCGGGCTCTGGCACTTGTTTCATGAGGAAGGCGGCAGCAGCTGGAGCACGGGAGCCGCACAGTCCAGGGGCTATGTCTTGCACACGTATGTGGTGGGGGGGACACCAGGAGCAGAGGGCAGCCTGCCAAAGCTGCTCCACTGCCCGTTGCCTCCAATGCCTGATGCGTGATGTGAGCTACAGAGCATGCTTACAGCACCGTCCTACTTGACAGGGGCACCGGAAAACAGCCCCAACATCGGATCCTTAACTTAGATTATGGAGTTATCTGCAATAGATCTTAAAAAGACCCCTCAGAGAGATATGCTTCACCAGCTATTTCTCAAGAAATGCTCTTGTGGCAATGTTAGCCCAACTACATCACTCTTCTGCTTACCTGAATTGATAGTTTGGAAAGTACCTTTATTATGCCATTTAAACATATCATAAGTAACATTAACATAAACAATTATTTCTTTATATCACTAAACCACAACTATAAATAGCTTCCTTGTGTTCCTGAAACAGACACTCAAGGATCTGCTCAGATACATACCTGCTTCAGTCTGCTGCTTCCTCCAGAGCATCAGTGGACATGGAAAAAAAGGCAGCAAGTCTGAAAAGGAAGCAGGTCTGTATCCTGGCTAAACAGAGCACCCTTTGCAGGTCCCTGCTTTGAAATTCAGCTTAGAAGAGTGGCAGTTTGAACACCTCCAGTGTTAAGACTAGTGATGACCTGGCACAGGACAGCAGCAGTCACACATGGAAACCATGGAGGGCTGGAAATGGTTATTTTATTTTCAAAAGTGACATACTGGAGCTGATCCTTGCTGGAAGTTTCAGTGACCACATGGATATTTAAAGGCAAAATATGTAAGATATTGTCTTTGAGTTGGCTTTTCTGCATGTTACCAGATTTTTCTTCACACTATCCAATTAGAGAATGCAGAGCTTACTAGAGACTGGAGCTTTTAATTCTACTTGCGGATTTACTAATTTCGTTTGACTGGTTTGTCCTTCTAGACAATCACACATACAGAATTATTGCAGGGAGTCATGCTTCCGCAGAGAACCAGATAAATCCTTCAAAATAGTGAGATCATATCTTATTTCTTAAGAGTATTTTGTCTAAAACTATGCTGTTCTTATCAACAAAACTCAGCTTATGTTCACCCATTTGATTTACCAACAGATAAGCAAAGAGTAGAATCCATAATTTACAAAATAAATACTGCCAAGACTTCAATTTCTGAATGGACAGTAAATCATTGCCTGCCCTTTCAAATATATTTCAACCCTCTTGGAGAAGACAGACCTTTCTTTCACATTTCTCCCTCATCACTTTTGCCACTGAACCCTTACGTTCAAGTAAGGGAACAAGTCACAGTAAATCAATCCCTCACGACTGATGTGTCCTGTCCCCGATGAGTTACAGGCAGCAAGAAGAGTTATGCTGCATTGTTAGACAGAACTGCAACCCTTTTTCTTTCTCTTATGTGAATGCAGCTGCCACGGTTTGCTGCATTTGAATGGCATACAGGTGGCATTCATTACAGACACACTGAAAGCAGCCTGCTGTGCTGCAACATCCAAGATGCTTCATCATGACAGAGATAATTTTAACTGCTAGAGTATGATCTAACACTCAGCTCGTCCTGCCCTCTGCAAAAACCCAAATCTGGGTATAGAGTACATGGCATCACTGGGCTGCATCATTTGAAGAATGGGATTCGGAGAAAGTATGCAGCACAGAGGGGAATCTCCCCTCCAGCAATCCCTGAAGGCAAAGATGCTGGCAGACCCCAGCTGTACATCTGCACCGGCATCTGCACTGACAGGGAAAGGACAGGAACCTCCCTCTGCTGCTGCATGGTGGCAGTGAGACCCCTGCAAACACAAACCAGAAGCAGTGGCCAAGTGGTGGAAGCACCTCTCCAAGGGGCTGTCAGTGGCTCATCACTAAGCGACTGTAATTTCGCATCAGGCAGGGAGCTGCCGTGCTTTGGCTGCCTGCGGCACTGAACCAGCATTTGTCTGCTTGTTGATTCTTTCAACTTCATATTTCCAATGAAATGAGAGTAAGAATGAAAATTCCCATCAATGAAAATGAAATTTCCAGTGAGAAATGAAGTCAGAGGGAAATTATCTCAGAAGTAAAAACAAGGATTGAGATGAAGACTGTAGCGGAAGGAAACCCTTTTTCCACAGATCTGCTTTTCAGGACATTAGCAGCATCACATTTCTGTCTTCTAGTCTTTCTTTTTTGAGGAATGAGATGTAAAGAGTCTGTCTGCTCCCTCCCACTAAAAAATTTTCAGCCTGTTGACAAATTTCAACTACATTTTACAAGAAACTAACACCTTTGGGACTTTAGCAACCACCTCTCTCCCTAGGTCGAAAAAAATTAAGCAGCTACGAAGAGAAAAGAGATCTTTTTAGTCCTGTCACGAAAGGAAAGACTACCAGACAACATGCACCTTCAGTATGCATCTGAAGGTTCATGTGGTGCTCAAATTAAAGACACTTCAATGAAGCGCGCTTGCAGGAAGAGAGGACTCAATTTTGAAAGACATGGAGTTGTTAAGTTTCTAGTTTGTGACTTTGTTCAGTTACTCATCCTTCCAGACAGTCACACCCACAAGTTTATTTTAGAGCGTTGTACCTGCAGAGAAAACTATGTTGAATTTTCTGCTAGCAACCATGTTCCATTATACGTCTTATCAATTTTACATTAAGTCTTGATTTTTAAATGAAGAACATAATTTTAAGGTTTTAAAACTGACAAGAGTTTTTTATTGCATGCCTTTCCGAGTTCTTTATAGCAACTAAAAACATGCATCAATGTGTACCATAGAAAGAAAAAAGAACATCAGCGAAGCAGGCACAGTCAGATGCAAGTAAAAGGACCAACTTGCAGCACTCATAGTTCATGGTACCTAGCTCTACAGTTGCTAAATTTTGCACACTGAAACAAAATCCAGAATTACCATATTTTACTACCATGAAGTATGAAAATAATTACGTAGTATGATAATACTTTATAGATGGGAAACCACAATGGTACAACAAAGGAATTTTAAAATCCCAGCAATAAAAGATGTGTGTGTTTCAGTCTTAACTGATAGCATACTCATTTTCTGCTATTGCTGCTTATCAAATATACTAAGCTGAGCAGATATGTGGAAAAGCACATTCCAGTAATGAAATATACTGTCTGTTTACACTCCAGCTGCTCCCCATCACTGCTATTGTACAAGAACTTGTGTCAGAAAATCCACCAAAACCCCCACATGTTCACCCCAGCACTGTTCACCAAACAATCAAATTTCTCAGTGCCAGAAACGGAACTGTCAGTGATAGTGCACTTCGTTGAGGCACCATGTAATAAATCTGGAAGGCCTATACTCCTGAAAAAGCCCTTGATCACCCATTATCTGAATCAAGAAGACACCCCGATTTTTAGGTATATCCTCCCTGTCTCACTATTTCTAGCTCATGAAGTAACATGCACCATCATGCACGCAAATCTGCTGGAGTGATAACTGTGAAGTGGCATTGATTCCTGAAAACATCAGCTTCATTTTTCACCTCTGCTAGACTACAGATCTCCAGACACAGGAGTCTTTGAAAACCTCAACTGAAAGGAAGGAGCATGTGTAATTTACAGCCCAAACACTCCCTGGTTTTGTTGACAGCTATTAACATTAAAAATGGAGGTTAAAGAGTTCAGAAAGAAGCCTGCACATGCCGGCCAACTAGTATAAGAACATCATGTAAAACTGGTCACATAGAGATATGAAAAGTATCAGGAAAGAATAAATGAAAATGAAGAAAACCAGACTCCTTACAAGTTCCAAAATATAGTTGCCAGCATTTCAGGGGATCAGTAAGGAACCTTGAGGGAATAAGTAAGGAATCCTGTTTCACTCATGCTGTCAGAGTCACATAAATGGAGTCACTTATCTGAAACAATGACTGATAAATTACAACACAGCCTGTTTAAGAGTGATCAATGTCAGTCAATCTTAGCACATGCCACCCCTTGGCATGTCAGGAATCTCCCTCAAAGATGGCAGAAATTCTCTTAGCATTTCTTCAAACCACAGGCACGGAGATTCAGTTGAGTTTCTGTATTATCTACTGAAAAAATGTAATTTTGTAAATAGCCATTTTGCTGACAGCCTACTATCTAGTCCATTCTGTACTAGGAAATTAGAGACTAAAAATTACACAAGGCTATAATAGTACCATTAGGCACTAATTTTTGGCACTAATTGCAAAATGTGTCAATTTTTTTTGCAGATGTCTTTCGTTTCACGGGTTCACTTGCAACTTACTTCCAAACAATCAATGTATTTTTATCCTTATCATGATTACTGAGGTAGGAACAGCAAGACACAAGGAGACAAGCCTGTCCTTGCTTGGATCTGCAGGCATGGCCAGCTTGGGAGACAGGAAAATCCAGTCCTGTGGATGGGGAGAGGTGAAGAAAGGGGCCTCCTTAGGCTTCAGCAAATCTGATAAGATAATGCAAAGACTTCTGCAAAGGTGCTGCTACTGTGTGCCAGTTTGTTGAGGAAGCAATTTTCTGCCTAGTAGAATACTGCAGGGACCAGGGCTGCTCCTGTCCTCTGGCTGGTGTCTGCGCATGGGACAGGGTGGAGGCTTCATGTATTCAGGCCCTTCTCACTGCACTGAATTACCTAGAAGTCATTAAACCTCTATATGTTTCCTCAAACCTTAAGAAAGCGTTAGAGAATGTAATATAACATTTAACTAGACACCTTTTAGCCCTTAGAGAAATAATGTAATATCTGTCCACATAGCTATCACTTTACTAACGTTGCACGGTTCGCATGAAGAGCAGTAGTTCCTGGTGACACTCCCGCAATGCCAGTTAGCATTTCTCCTCTATCTGTTCATGCACAGCTGGGTGGTTTTCTACTCTGATATTTCCCCTAGAGCAATTTCTGACACAAGACCTCCTCAGTCTCCATGGGGATCTGCCACAAATCCTCCTTGACCCTTTCTGTAGCACCTAGTGGCTGGTTTTTTTACTGTTTCTACACAGTATGCGAGACTCTCAGGATGCTTGTTGTAGTTCAGCCCCGATCGGGACCAGACTACGCAGTCTCTCTCTCGCTCCCCCCACCCTCCGAGAGAATAGGAGGAGATGATATAGGAAAAAACAGCTCAAGGTTTGAGATAAGGATGGGGAGAAATCCTTAAAATTACCGTTATGGGCAAAACAGACTCGACTTGGGGAAAAACACTCATTTATTTCTAAAATTAGCAGGAGAATGAGACAGGGAACAAGATAACCTCCCCCGGCCCCTCCCTCTTCCCGGGCTTAACATTATCTATACTACCTCCCCTCCTGAGTGGCATGGGGCGGGGGAAGGGAATGGGGGTCGCGGTCAGTTCATCACACGTTGTTTTATGCCGTTGTATCATCGTCGGGGGAAGAACTCCTCGCATTCCCCCTCTGCTCCATTGTGGGGTCCCTCCCACGGGCCACAGTCCTTCGTGAAACTGCTCCGGCGTGGGTCATCTCTTCCACGGGGTGCAGTCCCTCTAGAACAGCTGTCCCAGTGGGCCCTCCACAGGCCACAGCCTCCTTCAGGCCTCCACCTGCTCTGGCATGGGGTCCTCCACGGGCTGCAGGTGCATTTCTGCCCCTCCGTGGACCTCCATGGGCTGCAGGGGGACAACCCGCTCCACCATGGTCTTCACCACGAGTTGCACAGGAATCTTGGCCAGGAGCCGTATTACTCCTCCCCCTCCTTCTTCACTGACCTTGGCGCCTGCAGCCGTTCCTCACAACAGGCTGGCAGACGCCTCTCAGGATCCTTTTTACATCTTATTCACTTCTCATCTCCTCTCCACTTCTTGCAGCCAGGCCGGGCCGAGTTGGGCCCAATCGGCTGCCCGGCGGGAGGCCAGAGGGTGAGGCCTGCAAGGCCCACGAGGCTTGTGCCTCCCACTCTCTGCCCCCCCGCTCAGCTGCTTCACATCTCCTCCCCCTCTTTTTCTGTTTTCCCCTTCTTAAATATGTTATCGCAGAGGCGTTATCACGGGACATTCTGCTACCAATTAGCTCGGCCTTGGCCAGCAGTGGGTCCACCCTAGGCCCGGCCGAGTCCACTAAACAAAGGGGAGCAACTTCTAGCAGTTTCCTACAGAAGCTACCACCTTAGGCCCCCCTCACTAACAAAACCAGAACAATGCTTTATGAGCTTCTCCAGCTCAGAAACGTTCTGAGCCCTGCCAGGCTCCTGTAGTGACATGTATATTTTGTAGATACAGACTGTAGACTATTTATATTCCACAGGGACAGATATTCGGATATGATATCCCTGCATGACAGTTTGCACAATACATGAAACAAAAATTATAATAAAAAAGGAGTATTAGCAGGCTAAAGTCTGAGATAAAGGCAGTCTTTTTCCTTTGCTTGTGCTTTATTAATTGCTAACAGTGTGCTTGGTAACATACAGAAGAGAAATGAGTGGCTGTCTAAAGCCAAGACTCCGACTCATGCCCAGTGTTGGCACAGAGCTTGCTTCTTGTGCCAGGCCATTCCCCCTCTAAAGGGGATGGCAAGGCCATCACCAAATGATGCCCCAAAGATTAGTTAATCAGGCAGGCAGATCTAGCCTTTGGACTGGGTCAGCACTCTCCTCACGCAATATTTTCAATAACCCATCTTATAAATGAAGGTACAGGCAAATTGCCCATCTGCCTGAGATGAATCGGGAAGAGGTTGAATTCTCAAGTCCTTATCAGTTCTTAGACAACAACATCCCTGTAAATGTCAGTTTCTTGGAATAAGAATCAACTGCAGTCACTGGTTCGAAAACAGCAGCATTTAGCACTGTGTTTGTGTTGTGAGTTAAAACAAGAGCTAATTAATCACTTTCATTTCTATTTCCAAATATTTTTCAAAATTAACACTGTCGTAACTTGTTTCCAAAATTAAAGGAGGACAACTTACTTAGATGAAAGCATAATTTAAGATGATAACAACTTAGCAAATATGACCTTGACTTTTTTTTTGCTGCACTGGACATTAACTGTAATACAGTAGATCTGCAGCATGATCATTAGTGCTTCTTCCATTTCCTCTATTAAAGATAATAGCAAATACAATACCCTCATTTCCTCGTTGCTGATGGCAGCATTGCCAGGCTCTTTTAACTGTAAATCTTCTTTTCTCTGTGTGCTGCAATAAGAGCTTTGCATTTAGCTTAAAAACAGGTCTCCAAAAAATGTTTTTGACAATATTATTCTGAATCAAGGTACTGATAAGTCAGGCTGGTAGGACAATAAAACCCACTCTACTTCCCTTCCAACAATTTAAATACATCATCAACATGAAAAATTAGTTTCAAATTTGTTTACAACAAACAAGAAAAACAAGCTAATGTAAGCTAGCAAAATGATGAAGGTACTAATTCAAAATGTCCTCACCCTCTGAACAGATTATCCTATGTATGAAACCACTACTTAACATTGCTTCAGAAATAGCATATTGAGGACACAAATGCATTCCTCTCCCAGGCAGTGGCAGCACTTCAATAGGTTTCCTACATAACTTGACAGTTTACCTACTTGCTTGTTTATTCTTGACAGCAATGTGTGCTAGAAAGGTCTCCCTCAGAGACTCAAGAAGCCCTTGTTAAAATGTTGTCACCAAAGGGAAGAAAAGACTGAGATTATTTCCTGGCTTCCATGGAGCCATCTCTGTACATGACGTGTTAAATTACTCCTCTCTGAGAGGATTCACCTTCAAACCTCACAAACAAATTTTGAAGAAATAAACACTTTGTGCCTGGAATATATCAAATGGTGATTTTTTTTTTTAATTAAAAAAACCCCAGCAATAATGCCTTAGGATGGATACTATTACTTTTGCCTACAAGTCATTAAGTTGCGTGTCATGTCCATAGGAAAACTCACAGCCCAGATTCAAGGGAAGAATGTATATGATTGACTTGCAAAGCACACCTTGATACGAATCTAACCATTGGTCCTGCCTGCCTTCACTGACTGCAGTTATAAGAAGGTATATGTGAGCAAACAAAAGACTCCCCTCTTATTTCATTCCTCTTCTCTGTCTGACACCTACCTTGAAATACAGGGTTTATCATGCATATGAGGCATGCTTTTTTTTTATGGAAGTCTAGAACCTCTTTATTCTGCAGACACTATTCAAGCGGGTGTTTATTCTATTTCAAGAGGCTGCAAGCAAGATCACATCCAACAGTATACACTTCTTATTACGGAGATTAATCTCTGTATTTTTTCTCATGCTGTGATTTGCCTATACAAATATAATTATAATTTTATAAGTGTAAATGGTTATAAATAGTAAAATTATTATTATATACATTCTCTTCCCTTACTGTCACTTCAAGTGCACTGTAAAACTCTTTGCCATAAGCTATCCCTGTAATAGAATTCTATTCAGTCACTGTCTCCTATCTTGCCTCAGGACAAGACTTTACAGGGAATTCAGAATACCTGTCAATTACCCAAACTTTGTTAAATCAGTTAGTACAACCAGTGAATCTGCTGTGACATTCCTTGTCTTAATTTCCATAACAAAGACACATTGCTTTGAGACTTATTTGAAAGTCACTTCGCTTACATATCCATCTTTAGGCCAGGTATTTCTTCATAACTCATGAAGTACAACCATTGTATACACAGTTAATAATCATTACAACTGCTGTCATGTTGAGTATAATATAATATGTGTATATAATTTTGTCACATCCACAAAAGTAACTTAATAGAAGTAGATAAAATTGCCATTATGGAGGCTTACATATTAGGATATATTCCTCAGGACATCTGTTTGATCTACTGTCAATCATATACAAGTTAAAAGTGACTTTTGTACTAGGTAAGATGCTTTAAAGCTAAAAAATATGCCATACAAAAGAAAGTAATTCTATTGTGTTGCCTTTTTAACTGAGTGAGCTGGTTGGAAACATATGTTGATTTGTGTGGGTGCAGGGAAGAGTGGAAATTTGGCATGTTGCATGTGACGGAGAAAAAGGCATGCAGCCCATCAGAGAAACCACTTTTGGTCATGGCCTTGATGGGAAGCAACGATTGAGGCACGGGCTGCAAAACCGGCCAGTAGGGTTGATGTGGAAACTGCCTGCTCTCCTTCCCCTCTCCCGCCAACAGCCTTTATAATAATCAGGACTTCACAAAATAACACGCATGACATCAATTTTCATGTACCTTGCCTAGAGAATATAACTATGCAACTATGCATTTATGTCCTTGAGTATAGGGAAACCACCTGGGTGAAGTGAAGTTTATAATAATTTCCTAGGTCAGAGACATGTACAAAGTTTTAAGCTCTACAATAATTTTAATTTTAGAAAACAAAATAACTTTCAATTAAGCAAAAGAAAATATAAAATAATAGTAATAATTTCAATGTTTTAATACATGACAAAGCCCAATTTGCAATTAGAGCTTTACACCAATTTAAGTAAATTTATTTGAATAAAAAGTGGCTGCTCTCAGTATAATTTGCAAAATGCTCTTAGATTTATGTATGGCATGCTTGCATATCATGTACGTATGCAAATCCCTTATCCACTTGAACATAATTCCAGCTAGGCATTTAACTGGAAACGGATAAAAGCATTTACTTGGTTTCTGCACAGCTCCACAGAGCTTCATATGCACAATTTGTTCAACGCCTACTGCCACAAGCCATGCAAATGTCCTTAACATGAAATTTTTGACATCAGCAATCTGTAAGCAAGGACAGTATTTTACAAAACCCCAGTTCTTTAAGTATGCTGCTAGGAGTGAACATCGCTGAACATGTGAGCTACACAAAGGAATGAAATGTGATGAATGAGTGCATATTAGCTGACCAGAATTTTTAATTAAAATAGTTTGAAAAATCTTCTAAAGAGAGGAAGTCAATGTTCTTCAATATCTACAATCATGCATGAAATTCCTCCTTTAACACAGTATTCCCAAATTTTGTTACCATTTCACACAGATCTTTGTCCTGTGTTGTAATACCTAAGCATCCCTGCCATTCTCTTTTGTGGAATTTAACTCCAATTTCTACAGAGTTGAGCCCCAGGTTTCTTCCCTATTTATCTCAACACACTTAATCTTCATAACAGTGTGCCTTTTCAGGCCTGGCTAAGTATATATTGATAATGTAACATGTTTGCTGTGTTCAAAATTTCAGATTTCTGTGATGTTTATACCTTGGTTAAGTTCACCTTGTAGCTGGTGGCTAAAACTAAAATCCATTGGTCATCTCTATCTCCAGCAAGCACGAACTCAATGATTGTATAGAAAAAATGAAACCTTTTATTCATCCTTATCTAATGTCCACTTTTCTTTGAATGTCAAACCCCCAAAACACATTAATCAATTCTCTTGGGTCTCAGTCTTTAAAAGTCTGATTACCTCATTTTGTCTAAGCTCTAATTGTTAGAAACACCAGTGCCTCAGGGTCTGTGAAATATACTTGCAAGCTGTAGATCTGCAGTGTGTTCTTACCTACCATCATACAGCTCATTATTGGACAGATCAAAGTTCACTGAAATAGAAATCTTTAATCTAGATTTTATCTCTAAAACCTGCAAGTGGCTAAGTGCCCTCAGTCTTTGCAATCACAACTGAGAATTCAGCATGCTCCCTGTGAATTTAAGCTGACAAGGAACTGAATAGAAGTGCAGGCACACAATGAAGCTTGAAGTGGTAGAAAATGGAAATAAAAAATAGAAATGAAAATGGAGTGGGTCCCACATATAGCTTCAGGAAAATGTTCCCATCTAGACAAGATAAAGGCCAGTCATAAGAAAACAAGCTGTTATAAATGTGATGGGAAATTAACTTACAGACTGCTGGATGAGTTCAAAACTACATATAGAATGTATGCTAGTAAGTACTCTAATTACAGAAAGTAAACTGTTAAAAATAATTTTTAATTTAAATATAATTAAAAGAGTAGTTTAATCTTCAAGCAGAAACCTATCATTTTAACACTAATGTAGAGCAGGCAATAAGGAACACAGTTTATTTTTAGTGACAAATAAAAGACTTTGAAAGTACATATTAAAAAATCAGTGTCATTTTCTTAAGTTTGACCAGCTAAAAAGTAGATCTCTCTTTCAGAAAAAGTGTATGTCTTTTTCTGACCAATATTTCAAGGATTACTTGAATTCCATAGCATCAATAACTCATTCTGCAAGTCAAGCAGTGAAGATCTGGCCTCAGGACATCCGTGTATGGAAATCCATGAATTACATGAAATAGAAAAACTGCTACCAGAATAAGCGTGCAAGAAATCCACACTGTATACAACTGGTCCTCTAAGAAGAAGAAAAAGGATAACAATATCCCAAGAGACTGCCCTCAAATGCATCCTCTCTCAGGGATGAAATTCACCCTGTTCTGAGATGTCAGGTAGTAACAAAACCTCCCTACCTGTTCTGCACAGTGCAGTGAAAGAGCTAAAAAGATGAACACTGGTTTGCCCTAGTTTTGTACAAGCCTTTTATCTTATGAATGAAGCTCTCTCCCAGCTTGAAGAACAATGGAAGAAAAATGGAAAAGGCAAAGGTGCAGAAGAGAGAAAAAAAAGGTAATTTGTTCCCACTTAGGGCAAATACAGTCATGGACTGGGAACATCGTCTCAGATGTAACCGGCAGAAAAGGGCAAAACGCATGTGGTGGTCTTCAAAACACTACTGGTTTTGTTATTTCCTCTGTTCTTGGGAGGACAGATGTCTGAAATGTTTATGCTGGTTTGTGACCTGGAAGATTAAGATTCATTTTCTGTGTGCTACTTTACCTGCTTGCTTAACTCTTGGTAAGCTAGTCAGAGGTAGGCTTACAGGAACTCAGACATTACAAGAAACAGACATTCCCAGATGCTTTATGAGATTCTTTTTTCTTTATTAAGAGTATTAGTCCATTTAGTTTAACAATTTCAAAAAGAATTGAACAAAAATGCTTTTAAAATCCCACTTTAGACTTTTGATTAAATTGTTTAGTAGTGTCTCAAAACAACCTTTGCTAAATGAAGACATAATACCTCCTCATGTTAATGATCCCTTGTGAGAATAAATACATTACTACAGTAACAGCCCTTAACAAGGGATTTGTAAAGCAAGTAGATAGACTGGTTCAAGAGAGTTCAGCAAAGGGAAGGATGAATGCTTCGCTTCTCTTGCTAAGAGCAATTTCTAAAAAACTGCAGAGGTCAAAATGACTACCTGGTCCCAGGACGGTATTTGTTGGCACGGTCTATTAAGCAGATTGCACAATTATTTGGTTTTAAGAATGATCTATGGATATATTTCTTTTTACTCTGCAAAGATGTTGTTTTAACTCTCTCAGAGTTGTAGAGTTTGATCCGCGCGTCAGTAGTTTAGCCCCACTCGGGATCAAGCTACACAGTCTCTCACTCACTTCCTCCACTTCCTCCACCCTCTGAGAGAATAGGGAGAGATAGAATAGAGAGAGATAATACAAGAAAAAAGGCTCGAGATCTGAGATAAGGACAGGGAAAGATTCTTAAAGTTACCATTACGAGCAAAACAGACTTGACTTGGGGAAAACTATTCATTTCTTATTAAAACCAAAGCAGCATGATTGTGGAAGAGAACAAGACAACTTCCCCCCAGCCCTCTCTCTTCTCAGGCTTAATGTCAATTATCTCTACCTCCTTACCCCGCCCTGAGTGGCACAGGGGGAAAGAGGGAATGGGGGGTTACAGTCAGGTCATCACGTGTCGCTTTACGCTGCTCCTTCCTCCTTGGGGGAAGAACTCCTCACATTCCTCCCCTGCTCCAGCCTGGGGTCCCTCCCATGGGCTACAGTCCTTTGTGAAACTGCTCCGGAATGGGTCATCTCTTCCACGGGGTGCAGCCCCTCCAGAACAGCTGTCCCAGCGGGCCCTCCACGGGCCACAACCTCCTTCAGGCATCCACCTGCCCCGGCGCGAGGTCCTCCATGGGCTGCAGGGGCACAGCCGGCCTCACCATGGGCTGCACCACGGGCTGCAGGGGAATCTCTGCCGGGAGCAGCATTACTGCTCCCCCTCCTTCTTCACTGACTTTGGTGTCTGCAGCCGTTCCTCTCACAAGAAATTCTTCACAACCGGCTCAGGCAGATGCCTCTCAGGTTCTCTTCACATCTCCTCTCCACTTCTTGTAGGGAGGCCGGGCTGAGTTGGGCCCAGATGACCGCCCAGCGGGAGGCCAGAGGGTGAGGGCCACAAGGCCCACAATGGTTGCACCTCTCCCTTTGCCCCTGCTTCAGCTTCTTCACTTCTTCTCTTTTCTTTTTTTTTTTATTTTTCTCCTTCCTAAACACATTATCACAGAGGCGTTATCACAGAACATTCTGCTACTGATTGGCTCGGCCCTGACCAGCAGTGTGTCCACCCTAGGCCCGGCCAAGTCCACTGGACAAAAGATAAACTTCTAGCAGCTTCTTACAGAAGCTGCCACCTCCCTAAACAAAACCAACACAAAAGATTACTCTGCTGCAGCAGTACTTTCCAGTTTCCAACAATAACTTCTGTTCTGCTCACAAACACCATTTTGTCAAGTTTACAGCCCCAATCTACCACAGTATTTCAGCTGCCCTGCAAAGATGCCAAGTTGGGAACGGCCACTTTCCCAGCTTTGTCTTAGATGTTCAGTGTCAGACATAAGAGTAAAAGGTCAACAGAGTCCATCCTAGCTAGGAATCTAGTACAAGTATCCATGAAAATATGAACTATTGCAATCTCATATAAAGGTCAGCATTTTAGCTTTCGTACACCACTGTTCAATTGTTTTCAATCAAGCTACTACAATTCACAGAAGCTGAAGATTTTCATCTGGTTCCCGATGTTTAAAATAAAGAGCTGAAACATCTTCTGAAACATCTTTCAGAAAAACTTCATCATCATTTTTGCAAAAGAATGATAAGTAATGTAGAAACATCTTAATTGGGGCACTTTGACTGGAAGAAAAAATTGGTCATAAAATAATAATCTGACCCAATTTTAAGAAGTTTATACAAATGCACTATGCTGTTCGCTAAAATAAAATAAATAATTTAGGTTGCTTTGGATGAAAGTAACTCAGTAAGCATCAGATTATTCAGAAAGTAGCATGAACATGACAGTCTTGCAGTATGTCTGGTTACCACAGTCCTCACATCTTATTTACTGTGAACAGGCTCACAAATAATACCAAAACATGTCTTATAGGAGTTTTTCACAATGGGGTATTTTGTTATATACTTTGTATATATGTAAATATACTCAAGTTGGCCCATTCCTTCTGAATAATTGCATTACTGCTGTAACCACATTAACTTTTCCTTACCTCTAGGTACCCTCCACAGAGGTCAATCATCATCACCAGTCCTTTCCTGAGGACAACTTTTGACATTGTATCTCTGTGGATGATCTGTACAGATCCTGCCTCACCACTACCATCCTTCAAAAGAGCCCTTCAGGCTGACCTTTCTTTTTATCATGTGATCAACCGTTGTTTTTTTTGTTTGAAAAGTCTGACAGTCTGGGAATACACCCAAAATCAGTCACATCCCATCTGCACTGTTTGCACACCTCTGAGCACTTGTGTCTGCTCCAAAATCTTTACAGTCTTTCTGCTACCTGGCTGCTTCACCCCAAACAGCTGCTAAAGACAATCACAGAGTGCCACTGGACAAAATCCAAAATATCTCCTGCTGACTCTGAAGTCAGACAGCCAGGCACAGCAGAAGGCAAAATCGATAGCATCTATCTTTCCTTAAGCCTTGCTAACATCTAAGTTTCACAAAGTAAAATCACCTCTATATTGCTATTTGTCTGAAATGCTCCGAGTGTCCCAACTGGGCTGTTTTTTCTTGTCCAACATGTCACCTCTCTTCTGCACTGGAAGTGATCAGTGCTAGCATATAAACTAGACATTTAACAAATTAATTTCTTAAGTACTTTCCTAGCATCTGACTGCTGGTTTGGTGAACATCTGGTGGAAGACCTACAAGTGACTGAGAAGTACGGATAATGTACAGAAATACTGCATGTAGCCACTAGAGGCATTCATCCCCTTGTCTCAAAAAAATCTTTATACCTTTCTCTAAGTGACAGAATGTGAAATTCAAATGTTTGAAAACCACACAAAATACAGAGGAAGAAGGTATATTAGGAACTGCACAAACTACTGGCATCAAACTTTATTCTGATCTGTCTCAGTATTACTGTAATTCTACGTAAGTATGTGCAATTTGAAGAACAGTGAGAATTGATTTTTGGTTAGATATGTTGTAACCTACACTATCCACTTTCACAGTAGTCTACACTTCCTTGCAATGAGACTCATTTGTATAAATACTCCTGCACAGTGGCAAAAAAATGTGATGGCTCACCTCCAGGCAATCACTGCAAATGAAGCCTATTTTCATGGCAATATTCTGCAGGAGTCTCTAACTCGAGTTCTTGTAATTCTTTGCACCAGTTAACATGTTCAGTCCATCTATTATCCTTTTAAGCTGAGAGGAAAAGTAATGCACTCGCTTTTGTTTAAGAGTCTGAATAAATTACTGTGACATATCTACCAAAAAAAATGAATGAGAGACTACAAAAGTGCCAGTGATTTCAAATTACTTTTGAGGCTAAAACGATCAGTGCTGAACTCTACAGGTTTTTGAGACTGGACAGAGCACGCACTACACTGTGACAGATGACTTAAAGCATTAAATGTATTGCTGACTGCCATCCAAAGTCACTTCTCAACCTTAACTGCCACCAACTCAAAAAAAAAAAAGTACCAAATTAATTACAGGAGGGAACTTGTGTGGATTGTCTCCAGTGAACTCTGCTTTCTTTCACATGTAAGTATTTATTGAGCCATTATAGGTGAAAGATTAAGGATATGATGCTAGATAATACTCACAGAAACCGCCTCCAGGATTTGTTTAACAGCATCAGCAGCATCTCTTTCACTGTAGTAACCCTTTTCCACAATCCTACAGAAAAAGTAACAAGAGAAATTGTGTTCAGGATTATGCATTGAGGTAAATAAGCCGTGTAGGCAAAAGCTTCTTTTGAATGAGCCAGAAAACTATCAAATTTAAATATAACTAGGACTCTGGAGTACCTCCTAAAGAACAGAAAACAACCCTTTTCCAGTTAAATGAAAAACTGGAGATAAAATATCAACTAGGTAAGAAGCTCATAATATATACACATTCAATTGAAAGGTTTTAGAATTTTCTAAAATTCAGGGAATCTCAACTACACTCAGACAAAATTAGGTATCCTTTCGGAACTGCTTTTTAACTTTTATATTTAATTCAAGCTTCCCCTCCCCTCTTATTTATTTATTTAGTTATTAAATAAAAGCACTGTGCTATGCACACATAGATCTGAATTATTCAAGAGAAAGGATTGGTGTAAAAATTCACTAGCTTCGAATTATCCCTCAAGTATAATGGGCTGAATAATTGCCTTTTCTTCCCCCATCAGTAGAAAACTGGGGGCTCTGCAGTCAAAGAAACATGGTTTCATTAAAACTAAAACCACCTTTTTTTTTCTTATTATTGTAAATACCCAGTATGCTATGTTTATTTTTTATAGATGACAGATAATAGCTTGATTTTGTAAATGTGCTGACCATGTGCAGTTTATGGTGAGTTCAGCAATATTTATGAGTTCTGAAGATCCTGCAAGTCCAGTTCTCTTTCTCCCTTGGCTTTCACATCTGTTCAACCTTGTAAAAACAAACAAGACCTCAACTTTCTTCTTTAACAATGTTATCTCTCTGGAATATTACTATGACAAAAAGATTAATAAAGAAAGTACTCCTGTAATGTTCTGAAGTGGTGCATTTCAACATGTTGTATGCTAAACTGCACAGAAAGTGCAGCAAGGGTTAATGCCCATTTCTGGATTGGCTTCCAAAGCTCAGCTGTGCTACTGCACCTCTTAGAAGAACACCAACCCTGGCACAGGGTCTGGTGGCCAACTCAGGATTTGCATCGCATCTTCTCCAAGAACTGCCATTACAGAATGAAATATGACATAAATGCACAGTTCAGTTAAACAGAGTCAGCAGAAGATACAGGCTGGCACAATGACATAGAAGAAGTCAACATGTACTAAAGCTCCATTTAAGGCCTCAACAGTCTTCTTATTGTTGCATTTAACTACAGACAGTATTTGCGAATTACAGTAATTCTTCCTCAGAGAGTTACCTTAAAGGTCAGATCTTGAAGTTTTCATTTTATACCGCATTCATTTTTCAAAGCCCAAGAAAACATAAGACGGACATCTAGAAACAGAATCTGTAGTACTATGAGACATTCTATAAAATTATCTCCTGCAAGCACACAAGCCAGTTTTACAAAACAATGCCCTAAAAACCTCATGAAGCAGGAAAGCAAGACGCTGATAACATCTGACGTCAAAAGTCGCTGGAAAGACTTTCTGCCTCAGGGCCCAGAAACAGATTCTGCTTGTGGCAAGAAGGGTATACTCCTTTCTCCACACTTCCCCTGTTTTGCAATATCTTTTCATCACTTCTCTTCTCCAAAATAACAGACGCATACTGAGCTACCTTCAGTGCAACTCCTTAGAGCTTTACAAAAGCCGACAGGAAAGGTCTGGGCTAATATACATATGAAAAGCATTATTACGTACTGCTTAGACAATTAAGTGCAATAAGAAACAATACAAAGATAATAATTCACCAGAAACAGATGTAACAAGTATGGCACTGCGAAAAATAGTTATTAGAGGGATATTTCTAACCAGCTGCAACTATTTTACCTTTACACTCATTCTGTTCACAGATAACTAAGTCTATTCATGTGGCATCGGTAATAACAAGCAATCCCTCACAAGCAGAAGTTCTTCTATTTCACTATTCACTTCATGATTTCTTGGCTGCATAATTACATGCACTTATTTCTAAAAGGTTTTTTTTTTCCCCTGGCAGCCCTTCAGCTACCAACCCTGCTTTACCTCCTTTGCATTTTTGTACCTCCAGCCCTTCCTCTGTTTTGGTCATCTGTTGAAACCATCAGGGAGAGCTTTACTTGAACACCACAAAAAACAAAGCAAAGTTTACTCAATAAGGTATTATGTTAGGCTTTTAGCCTCAAGTTTAGGAAAGAGGTTATGAAAAAATTATAAATTACACAATAAAAGGTTACATCATGCTTGAAAGTAAGATTCCTTCTGAGTTATTTCAGGCTGAATTATCCTCCTCTTGTAGGTTACATTGCGAGACCTGAGCCCCAGTGACTCTCTTGCTTGGGTCTTTCCTCCCCTGAAAATACTGGTTTGCCTTCCTCCTCCTTTTTAATTCAAATAAAGTATTTAGTATTAGCCAGCTGGTTCCTGTCTGTAGCATCCATAAGCATTTCTGGGAATACAAACCTTGCCTCCATCCCACCTTTCCCCTTCCCTGCTGGTATTTTGGGTGCTAACTTGCTCCTCTGACCATGGCACTAGAGGCAGTGCACAAAAACAGTGTCCTTGTTTTACAAGACTCCATGTATTAAACACATTCACATAATAATTCTGTTAAGCTTGTAATTTTTAGTAGGGCACAGGAGATCATAGCAAAACTTCAAATTTGATCACAACTGCCATAGACTTTGGAATATATTCTACAACACACCACAGAAAAAAAGACAGGCATTGCAGGGCTGCTGCTGGGAAAGTGCTGCACACAGGCTGAGCTGCCAGGAGCATTCCGGGTTTAATTCCACCATCACTCAGGCTGTGTCCCCTGGGAATGGGCCACCTTCCATGCCTTGAGTTCAACAGCTGCAGGATGACCTTGTGCACCTGACCTCAGAAACGTGTGAGGCAGAAGGTTTTAAGGTTTCAATAGAATTTGAAATTCTCTGATTTTCCAACACACATGACTAAGATCAGATAAATACATAGCAATACAGTTACAACTCAATTTACATTTCTCCCTTCATCCAAGAAATTTCTCATTTTACAGTTCTATCCTTTCTTTTTCAAACAGATAAACCTGAGGGAAAACAAAAGACATCTCTTAGATGCAGCCAGCTTCTTTGTATTTTCCTCTACTCAACAAAATCAAATAAAAGATGAGGTTCTTAGCTTTCTGTCAATGTCCAACCAATGCAGGAAAGAAAACCACCAATTACTTGACCACTGGAAACAACAGAGATGCTCAGGACTGCCCTCTTGACCACAGTAGGTAGAAGATCAGTCCACCCTGATTTAGGCAACTGTATGTCAGTAAGGATAGATAACTGCTCTTATTATTTACATTAAACACACAACAGAAGAAGTGCACAGACACTGAAGATGAAGCCATTATGAATTTAAAATTTACAATAAATAAATGTAATGAAGTGTGAGTCCATATTTTAGGAGAGCAATAAACCAACTGCAGGATTATTTTTCAGCCCACATGACTCATGATGTTACATGTGAATAACATGCACTGACAAGCCAATTACAGCTTATGTCACATGCAGTTAACTTTCTAGTTTTTCAGAAGTCTAAAATTCAGACTTATTGAGAATACAAATCTAATTCTTAATTAATAATAATCTAGCAAGTAGGAAACCTAATCTTCTGTAACAGCAATAAATGAAAAAAAAAAAAAAAGACCTACTCCTTGCTAAAGATGAAAATTTATTTCTAAGGACACTCTGCTTTAAAACTAAAACCTGGCTACTAGGCAGTAAGGAAGAGTACTGGAAGAAGTAGTTTAGGTCCTGTAATAATGCTGAGGGATCATTTGCATACCTATTTTTTGCATCCTCCCTGCGTTAGTTTACATAAGATAAATAGTAGGTGTGCCAATTTGCTTTATTATAATAACACTCCTACATGAGACTATTGAAGCTTCTTTACAAGGTTTCTTTCAATTTGAGCCTGCAGATTAACAATGACTCATTGCCCTTTTTTCCATAATGGGAAGGAAATTTGTAGAAATGTCTTATTCTCTTATTAAGGAGGCAAAACTAATTATTTATACCTAGTTTACAGAATGGTCTTTAAGCATGGATGAAGAAAGATTAAACCTTTGTTGAGAGGACAGAAAGACAGGAACAGCAACAATAAGGAACTAATTAAATACTCTCTTTGATATGCAAATCAAAGAGCCAAGTAGGCCAAAAGAGTGCTGGAGAGAAAAACTATGAGGAAGACAGCAGGGAATCCAGAAGAAGGGATACAGAAATGCTTAAAGCTAAAGGAAGTAGAAGCTTGGAAATCCACTGAATTTGGTGTTGCAAACATCCAGGAAATTCAAGACAGAGCTTCAAATCAAAGATGACATACTAGAGCCAACAAAAATGCAATGTTGATGAAATAAAAGATTCATATCCTAATCACATTTGTGTAGAATAACTTTTTCATGCTTGCATGTACACATTTATTGAAATACGCTGATTCAGTTTATACTTGTACATGGCAAGACACCCATCTAGCAGTGTATGTCCTGATGGACACTAAGCTACAGGTCTCCTAAAACACCACCTGATTTAGTCTTATTTTTCCAAGCACATGTGAACATATACAAAACAAATCCACCTCTTTCTATAAAGAGAAGCAGGGAAGTATTTCCCAAAGGCCCCTCCTCACTCCTCCTTCCCACCACTGCTGGAGATGGAGATGCGCCTTGGGAACAGCTCCACTCCCTGTGGTGCTGAGACACATCTCTGCCTGACAGCAGGGTCCCGTCGCTGGGCAGAGGCCACCCCACTGCACCCCCTGGCCCAGAGGCCACGGTTGCCCCACCAAAGCAAGGGTAACGTCTTCTCAGCTGCTGCTGAAGCTCAGAGGTGGAAAAGCCTTGTGCTGTCAGGTAAAGGAGCTAGAAAAAATTTATTACTGAGCAAAACCACCCTTAGCATCACACTGCCCAGCAAGCCTGTAGAAACACAATAATATATTTCTTGTGATGCATACCCTCTTATACACAGCAGGTAGCTGAGATTTGGCAGCTTCCATGTGATCGTCAAACACATGTACGCATTTAAGTGTTTAATAATTTGCAGAAATGCTTGCCAACTTCCATCCAGCCTTTTTAGCATTTCTGTTCCCTCTGAGTACTGCAAGTTTTCTGGCAATATAAATCTTTTAATTTTGCAGATGGTTTTCAGTGTAGTCTCTCTGTACCACAGAAGTGCAATGCTCGCTATGTTGCCTGTAATGTTTCCATTATGCACATCTTCATCAGAGTCTACACCAGCAGATGCATGAACCCTTACCAGCGTTCACCATACTTCTGCAGCTTGCAGTATAATTTGGGAAGACCATGCACTGGATTTTACTCCTCTTGGAACATTCTTCTTAGGACTTCGTACTATGCTTTAATTTACCACATCTGTGTGAAGCCACTGAAAGCAGCGGGATGTCACAGTAAAGGGAGGCAGGTAGTGGCCACACTTGCTCTGCAGAAACTTTATTACTGGTAGGAAAAAAATAAAAGGAAGAGTGCAACTAATGTGCTTATTGCTAAAGTAAACACATTTGGTCTGAAAATCAATGAGGAAAGAGATGGGGAATTCCAACTTACCATTTTAGAATCAATTTTCAGAGCAGTGCTAAAATTATATTGATATACAATTTTAGAATTGACCGGAATACATGTATCTGGGGATTAATGACAAGTATGTTAGGCAACAAGTGGAAGCAATCAGTCTCCTACAAAAAGAAACAAGTGAACATTTCATTACAGAAGGAAAGGACTAGGCTTCGGGTTTGATTTTTCAATGAATAACAAAACAGAGGGCCAGATCTTTCCAAATTCAGCTACGGTGTTAAAAAGGACTCAAAACCACCCAGTAAACCACTTTGAACAAGCAGAAGACTCATCCAGTGCCAGAGGATGCTAGACTGGGATTGTCACTGACAGCACACGTCTCTTCATGCAAGACTGCCAATAGCTTAAATTCTCAGTCAGCACTGGATGTTGCGCCGTCAGTGAGACCTCTCAGTGAAAACCAAGGAGGGGTTGTACCTCCTTCCCTGGGCAGAGACACTCCAAGCCTTGCACCGTAACAACTCCTGAAACTAGTAATCGAGAGTGCCAGGGGGGTAGAAAAAGTACCACGGAAGGGGAACAAAATGGTACAAGAAGTGGGTGTTTTACCAGCTCCCTCACCCAGAAACCAAAGTCTCTTTTGGTTTTTTTGGGTATGGGAATCCAGTGCAATGACTACTCCTACAACTTTTAACACAAGCTGTTCTTGTGACTCCTTGTGATCAAGAAAATTTGAAATCTTACTCACTTTAACAAACTTACTTCTTCCTCCCCCACATCCTAAATGGACTAGTTCTATTCTTAGCTTTACTTCCCTGCTTCCCTTCCACAGCGGCCACTCTACCCGTCCTCCAGCCTTGCCTGAAATCTGAGCAGATAAAGTCTGTTTCTTGCTTCCCTTCAGGTTGATATGTGCTAATCAATCTAAATAGTTACTCTAAAATTGGCAATATTTAGCCATCATTTAATATTGCTACTATAAATACAATTTCTTCACACTGTGGAGTTGTTTGCATTTCAGTATTAGAACTAGTCCATTTACAGTGGATTATACATTAAAAGCATGGATAAGACTAAATAAATGGCCACACCTTCAAAAGTAGCAATCACTCAAGTTTCTGCAGTGAAATTAGTAGAAACAATTCAGTACCCACCATTTTCAAAAAGGCAGGTTCATCTTTCCGGAGCTTAATTTCAATAGATAAATAAGAACAACAGTCTTTGTTTCTAGAGGTTGTGAAACCACAGTGCTCATGAACTAGCAGCTCAAACTTCTCTCTCAAGCAAAAGTTTCTGTGTAACTGACTGTGTGAGGCAATGCAACAAACTGAATTATTTCAGCTTTTTACAGTTCCTGCCTGGTAAGCAACAGGGAGGGAGCAAAGAGAAGGATCACTGGCGGCTTACAAAGGAGACAGTGACCCAGGGAGGGGGAAAGAGCAGCACTGAGGGCACTGATGAAGCCACCTTGCTGAGAACCAGTGAGACTTCCATTGGATTTCTTTGTCTATCTAAGGGCACCATGTTATAAGAAAGATGTGGGAATGTTCAACGGACAGTACTTGGGACACAAAAAACATGACCGGGGACAAAGGATTGCAGGGATTGCAAATATATAGTCCTCTGCAGTTCTCCACTGTGTGAAAGTTTGCTACAAAGAAGGAAGTAATCATCTTCTCTCTACCTGCTGGGGACAAGGCAAACAGATTTTGGCCAAATTTGCAGAAAGAAAGTTTTTTCTAGTATTGAAGCTGAACCTAATTACCAGGCTGCAGAGCCACTGGAATAGCCTACATAGGAAAATACAGAGGTGTTTAAGATTCAAAACCCAAAACCCTGGACCCCCAAGGATGGTTGAAGGATGCTCTGAGCTCAGGTGAACAATCTGCCTGCTCCAGTCCTCATGCCAAACCCGCACAGCTCTAGCTGCCATAACATTTTAAACACATTGCCCTGAAACTCACTCTGGCACATCGCCTACTTCCCAACAAAAGTGAAACAAATGGCCATTAAATTCTCAAACTGGGCACTGCTTGCATAATACACATTATGCTTCTATCCCTCTATGTCACAATTTGCAAGAGTATTCACATTATTGTTATTCAGTTCAGGATTATTTCAGGTTCATCTGCTCCAGTCCTCCCTTGGTGGCCTTGGCACCTCTTACAGTGCATGGATGTGTGGCACATACCTTACTCCAGCAGCTGAAATTCAACATTGACCTGAGAAGTACATTATATGAAAAGGATTTGCTTTTCAGGCCCTCACTAAAAATCAACTTAATTATCATTTAGGACTAGCATTTTGGTGCTCTGAATATTTAGGATAACTGTACTTCTTCCTAAAACATTTTGTCATCTCTTTATGCTCTTGTCATAATATACATAGAAAAAGCAATGAGAAACAAAATGTATAAAGCACTCGCATCCTAAGTAATATTGTAATTTCAGGAAAGATGCTGAATCAAGGCATAGAAGAAACATCATTAGTTCTTTGGTCAGTCAGAGACTTCTTGGGTACATATACGTAGGCTACAGCTATACAGGCTGTAGGTATATATACGTCAACTTGTCACCTACACAGAGCTGTTAAAACCTCTCTGCATTTCAAACAAGTATGAAAGCAAAACTGTTAATAATTCAGGAAATCAGCTAAGGCTAGATCAGCTGCCTATTTAATAGGTTGTTCTGGTTTTGTTAGTGACGGGGGGCCTAAGGTGGCAGCTTCTGCAGGAAACTGCTAGAAGTTGCTCCCCTTTGTTCAGTGGACTCGGCCAGCCCTAGGGCGGACCCACTGCTGGCCAAGGCTGAGCTAATTGGTAGCAGAATGTCCCATGATAACGCCTCTGCGATATCGTATTTAAGAAGGGGAAAACAGAAAAAGAGGGGGAGGAGATGTGAAGCAGCTGAGCGGGGGGCAGAAAGGGGGAGGCGCGAGCCTCATGGGCCTTGCAGGCCTCACCCTCTGGCCTCCCGCCGGGCAGCCGATTGGGCCCAACTCGGCCCGGCCTGGCTGCAAGAAGTGGAGAGGAGATGAGAAGTGAATAAGATGTAAAAAGGATCCTGAGAGACGTCTGCCAGCCTGTTGTGAGGAACGGCTGCAGGCACCAAGGTCAGTGAAGAAGGAGGGGGAGGAGTAATATGGCTCCTGGCCAAGATTCCTCTGCAACTCGTGGTGAAGAACATGGTGGAGCGCGTTGTCCCGCTGCAGCCCATGGAGGTCCACGGAGGGGCAGAGATCTACCTGCAGCCCGGGGAGGACCCCACGCCGGAGCAGGTGGAGGCCTGAAGGAGGCTGTGGCCTGTGGAGGGCCCGCTGGGACAGCTGTTCTAGAGGGACTGCACCCCGTGGAAGAGATGACCCACGCCGGAGCAGTTTCACGAAGGACTGTGGCCCGTGGGAGGGACCCCACAATGGAGCAGAGGAGGAATGCGAGGAGTTCTTCCCCCGACGATGATACAGCGGCGTAAAACAACACGTGATGAACTGACCGCAACCGCCATTCCCTTTTCCCTCCCCCCCGTGCCGCTCGGGAGGGGAAGGTAGTATAGATAATGTTAAGCCTGGGAAGAGGGAGGGGTCGGGGGAGGTTATCTTGTTCCCTGTCTCATTCTCCTGCTAATTTTAGAAATAAATGAGTGTTTTTCCCCAAGTCGAGTCTGTTTTGCCCGTGACGGTAACTTTAAGGATTTCTCCCCCTCCTTATCTCAAACCTTGAGCCGTTTTTCTTATATCATCTCCTCCTATTCTCTCGGAAGGTGGGGGGAGCGAGAGAGAGACTGCGTAGTCTGGTCCCGATCGGGGCTGACCTACAACATAGGTGTATCTCTCCTAGTTTGACATCCAAATCACGTATGTCTATATTACAGCAGTGGGGCTGTGGCAGAAAACTGAGAATACGTATGTCAGAGATGCTTTATTCACAAGAAGTCTTGGTATTAACAATACCTAACAAACTAAAGTGCTTCACAGGCACTGATGTGTCCTACCTCCAAAAGGCTTGCCCATTTCCCAGAGTGGGCTAGCAACATACAGGCTTGTTCCAACTAGGACACACCCATGCTCACAATTCCTGCAATGTTATCTCAAGTAATAACAACAAAAGGCAAGAGGACATTTTAAATTAAAATGTTTTAAGTGAAAAGCCTTCCACAGTGGAGTTAAGAACCAGGCAAGCTTTAATGTCACATCAGTTCACATTTACAGAGTGGCAGGAAGCCAGCCAGTATTATAATTGCACCATCAACATTGCTTGAGTCGTTTAGTCATTTATAAAGCTGCAAGTGTGTTCTCTCTGGTGCCTGATTTTTTGTCTAATATTAAGTGCATACATTGACCATGCCATAAGTAGTATGCTACGCACAAACATTCACAAAAAAAAAATCATTTGTACCTCTCATCTTGAAGAGAATATTGTAGTCAGTAGATACTGACTGACAGAGCAGTTCTGTCCAGTGAGAGAAAATAAGGCGTTGACCACAAAAAAAAAAAAAAAAAAGTGTAAAGCCATTATTACAGCTCTGTAGAGGAAGGAAATATCAAATTACATTGGAAAGGCTACAAATGAGCATTAATGCACACTTCTTTATTTTTAGATTACTACCCTTTATCATTACTGTAGTTGAAATCAAGAAACAGTAAATAAGCTGTTATGACATTAGGGAGCACTTTTACCAGAACTAATCTGTGTGCTGTCTTCTGATTTCAGAGAATAGGGCATACTTGGTGTAGTCAAGTCAGACCTTTTTTTTTGCCAGTCCTGAGAGAGGACACTGTAACTTGCTCATGTGAAATAGAGAGTCCAAAGGACTGCTCTGACCAGTGTTCAGAACCAAAACACATGACGTAACACTGCATAACACATATTGTGCTTATATCTCTCTATGTCACAATTCACAAGAGTATTCACATTACCATTACTCAGTTCAGGATTATTTCAAGTCCACCTGCTCCAGTCCTCCCTTGGCGGCCTTGACACATCTTAAGAGTGCATGATGTGTGATACATTCCTTCCTCCAGCAGCTAAAGCTCAACTGCCACCACATAATGAGACTAGAGCAGAGAAACAAATAAAAGATGCTATTCTGCCACTAGTTTATAAAAGATCGCCACTTTAGTGATTGATTAATTCCTTGACTGTTTTGGATGTCATCTAGCAGTTCTAATTTCCATAAGCAGAAACAAGAAGGTGTGCCTGAAGCCTGGGAATTCTTCAGGAAATTTTGTCCATAAAAGGTAATCATTCACAAATCTCTTAAAAAGGCAAGTTCTTTAGAACAATTAATTAATATGTTTTTTAATATACACTCCATAAAAGAAGACAGTATGAGCTTGAATCTCTATTTCAGAGGAAATGATATGAAATTTGAAATGGAAGTGAGTCAAAAGACTGTCAGTCGTAACTGGTATTTTTAGACAATGTTTGGTGGACTTAATAATAAGACGAAGGGAGAAACAGAAGTGTTTGTGGTCACGATGCCAAAGTACAGACAAGAAGAACATAAGAATTGACATTATCATTTGAAGCTGGAAAAAAGAAAAAGTCTAACAAAAACTATTCTTAGCAATCTGCAGGTACTCTGATTAAAATGAATTTGACTTATTTTGCTGAAATTTAATGTGGAAAAGCGACATTTTGGTGATTCATCTGGAAAGCAATAGATATGAACAAAATATGAATGCAAAAGACCAACTTCAAAAAATTAAGCTGATAAAGGATAGATATCAAACTTCATTGTGCTGCAAGACCTATTACTGCCTGGAACAATAAAGAGGTTAATTGTTCAAAGCAAAGCCAGATCAACAAAGTGACCAAGAACCTGATGAAATAGACCACATGATAGAAAAGACAGTCAAAGTTAACAGTATCAAGAAACTATATTTAAGGGAAGAGGCAAGACAAAAATATAACTGAGTCAACCTTCAGCAGAATCATCATCATTCTAAAATGGAAGAACTATAAAGATAACTGAAGCTGTAATAATCAAAAGGGTTAACACAAAAAGTGAGACCACTGGCCACCTATCTAACCAAATTTTTGAACTGTCTAAGGTTTACTGATTATTATTAAAAATAGGTTAAAAAAGCAATTAGTTTGACAAACAATTTGGCTATATAAATGAGAAAAGTCTTTTTTTTTTTTTCCAGGAGAACTACATCAAGTTTTGTGGTGTCAATTCATTTTACATTCCCTTATGGCCACTGCATTTAAACTCTTTTTTTTCCACTGTGATCTTCAATTCATATTAAAATGTTTGATTCCATTTATTTGAGCTCAAATTCAGTCCCATCTATCTGAAAGCACCTAGAGGTTAATTCCATCAGCTCTGCCTCTAGCTTTCTCCTGTTAACCAGAGAAGACCTGAAATGGAGATAAGCTTTCTGATGATAAATCTACCTTTTAAAAGTATCCACATAAAGTTTATTACTTTATACTGTATGCACAATATGATGTCAAAAACTTTATAAACTCAAATTTCATTTTATCTTCCCGTCACTCAAACTTCTCATGTGAAAGACATGTCTATGGGCTGAACTATGGTTCTGCAACGCTTTTCATAGGATACGGTGAGAAGAAAGATATGAGTCACTGCTTTGTCACTGCTCCCTTACTGGGTTAGCAAAAACCATCATGCAAACTGGCAATAAATATTATAATTTACACAAAATTCTCCAGTTTAGT
Source organism: Chlamydotis macqueenii (assembly GCF_036417535.1). Classification (NCBI taxonomy): domain Eukaryota; kingdom Metazoa; phylum Chordata; class Aves; order Otidiformes; family Otididae; genus Chlamydotis; species Chlamydotis macqueenii. Next base: position 59,923,033 of record NC_141593.1, on the reverse strand, counting down.
GTAGGGTTATATATGCTGTGTTTGGGATGGTGGAATATTATAGGTCAAGATATGATCTACAGTGTGATTTATGAAGTCTAGAAAACAGATTTATTTTTAAAAATACAACCAAAACTAGCCTAATTTCAGATTGTGGTGGTTTAGCCTGGATTACCACACAGTTTCTCACTCACCCTCCCCCTACCCAGTGGGACGGGGGAGAGAAATTGGGAAGAAAGAAAAACTCGTGGGTTGAGATAAAAATATTTTACTAAAATACTAAAAACTACAAAGATAACAGAATATAAGGATATTAATATATACAAAATATGCAAAATGAACAATGTACGATTTCTCCCCACCTGATGTCTGAATGACTGACGCAGCCCGAGCAGCGATCACAGAAACGACACCGAGCAGCAAGCAAAAGTAGAGAAAGCAAGCTAGCAAGGTAGAGGGGACGATGCCAGCAAGCAAGCAAGATGGAAGAGAATGCCAAGGGTGCCCAAATGGACGCCAGACTGGATGCCCCCTCTCATGGGCAACCCCCACTTACATACTGAGCATGACATTTATGGCATGGAATACTCTCTTTGGCCAGTTTGGATCAATTATTCTGTCTTTTGCCCAGCTTCCTGCATCTGCACATTAACGAGACTTTAACGAGACTTGGAAAGCCAGACAGTGTCCTTGGTCTCATTAACAATAACTCATATCATCAGGGTGTTTTTATCAACATTCTTCACATACAAAATCCAAAACACACCAGCTACTGAGAGGAAAATTAACTCCATCACTGCTGAAACCAGGACACACCTGTATTAACTCAGATGTATAACTGATACTTTTGTTTGAATTTATCTTCTTTTGGTTAACACAACCGAAATATTGTTATAATGAAAGCTTTTTTTAGCAATAATGTGGATGATTTGACAGAAATATTAAATATAGTGAAGGAAGTGAATAATTTTATTACCCAGAACTTTTATGTTAGAGTGGCATGAACCAGCAGCACATCAACAATGCTAACAGAATTCTAGAAAACTAATCAGATCTTGGGTATTTCTGAAATCATCTTCATGATAAGGGGAATGTGTATGCGAAAGAATACTCATCCGCAGCTCAAACACTATTCAAAAGAAGAATGGACATCTGAGATGGCAGAAAACTAGAGCAATAAAACAGTTGATATAAAAAGTACCGGCATATTACCAGAATTAGCAATAACAGTAAATGAAGATGTTTACAGTAAGGAGAGCAAATGCCTTTATGTAACATATCAGAGAATCACAGAATCTTACAGTTGAAAGAGACCTCCAAAATCATCACGTCCGACCATCAACCTCACACCACCATGCCTACTAAACCATGTCCTGAAGTCCCATGTCTACATGTTCTTTGAACACCTCCAGGGATGGTGACTCCACTACTTCCTTGGGCAGCCTGTTCCAGTGCCTGAGCACTCTTTCAATGAAGAAGTGTTTCCTAATATCCAACCTAAACCTCCCCTGATGCAACTAGAGGCCATTTCCTTTCATCCTATCACTTGTTACTTGGGAGAAGACATCAACACCCACCTCCCTACAGCCTCCTTTCAGGAAGTTGTAGAGAGCAATGATGTCTCCCCTCAGACTCCTCTTCTCCAGACTAAACAATCCCAATTCCCTCAGCTGCTCCTCATAAGACTTGTTCTCCAGACTCTTCAACAGCTTTGTTGCCCTCCTCTGGACATGCTCCAGCAATTCAATGTCCCTCTTGTAGTGAGGGGCCCAAAACTGCACGGAGTATTTGAGGCGTGGTCTCACCAGCACCGAGTACAGGGGAATGATCACTTCCCTATTCCTGCTGGCCACACTGTTCCTGATGCAAGTCAGGATGCTGTTGGCCTTCTTGGCCACCTGGGCACACTGCTGGCTCATGTTCAGCCGGCTGTCAACCACCACCCTCTTTCCGCCAGGCAGCTTTCCAGCCACTCTTCCCCAAATCTAGTCTAGATCTAGTCCTATCATTTGCTGACAGCTAATTTGAAAAAGGCACAACAATAACTCCTCCAGAGTACAAAAGTTACTTTGCTGCCTCTGTATGATCAGTGTAGTAGCTGTGCACCAAGCACATAAGGTCCTCTAAACCCTCTGCGTGGTCCCTGGCCACATCGGGGTCCTGCTTGCCCACATACTCTCTATACAGGGTCTTATCTTGAGGACAGCCATAGGGTGGATCTCAAGACAGGGTCACACCTCTGCCTGCAGATCTGACACAACCCCATTGCCCAGCAGGAGACTTTCCAGGGTTGTTTTGCTTTCTCTTGGGATGCAGTCACGCAAGAACAGAGGGAAGAGTGCATAAGGCCTCTCTGTAAGTCAAGATGTTTTCTTCACGCATGATAAAAAGATGTAATCTTTTAATGGATTGAAAAGATTAAGCACAAGAGGGGAAGGCAGAAAGCTAAATGTACCCTCACTAAATCTCAGAGGGCACCAGTTGTACAGCACACTGCCAGCATTAATCCTTCAGCCCAGGTGAAAGGAAAGGGACAGATAATGCTTAATTGGAGTGACTAGTGCAAAACACTTCGGCTGTGTGTTTCTATTGAATTATTCTTCATTTAAGGCTGAAGAGTGAAGTAATACTACTGTTGCTAGCTTAACTGTTGAAAATAGCTTTTTATGTTTTTTGTTTCATTGGTTAGTTTTTTTTTCCAAATCACAGATCAGAGAGGACTGTATTGCCAAAGTTTCCACTTCTGTTGTATATGGAGAAAAGCAGGATGCTGAATTCAGAAGATTCCCATAGTATTAGAGCTCATTTGTAGCATCACAATGGGGTACCACAATTCTGGTGTGTCTAACAGCTCATTCTAGCCCAACTAGTGGATTAAGCATACAATTTTGGGGAAATCCCACTGCTGATAATGTTGAAAATGTCATAATATTAAATCCTAGTTCCATCAAATAACACAATTCCCTTTTTATCTTCATTTCTTCTACCACATAGATGATTGCTGCTCAGGAACCAACCATTTCACTGGCATATTTGTGTTTTCCCTTCGCAAAATCTTCTCATCAACGATTTCCGTAGGGTATCTAGGCTTCCTGAAAACCACCCAATCTGAAACCACATGGATATATAAAAGGCTATGTGAAAGGTAAGGCATCTTGTGTGGAGTGCTCTCTAGCTCAGGACTGGGTGCTTGCTGGTTGTTCAACTTGCAGCATGTTTCTCCTGATTGCTTTGGCTGAGTACTCAGACAGTATGCACCTTTCTTCTGGCAAACTAAAGATGTTACAGGAGGAGTTGCTTTCGTTGTTATTGTTCAGAAATAGTTCGTCTCAAGGCTGTAGCTATGACCATGGTACAAAAAAAAAAAAAAAAAGAGTATGCTTGTTTTCTCAAGTCAAAGATACTTTCACACCGAGTCTTTGATGCATATTTGTGTAACAGTCCTCTAAAATACTATAATTACAGAAGAAGGAAGGTCAAATAACTTGTCCTTACATGATTTGCAAGTCACCAATGCCAGTGAATTAATTAATTTACTCAAACCAGTTACAAATGCTTTTCACATCTTCTCTTGCTCTAAAAAACTAAATCCCTACCAGTAAAATATCATCCCAACTCTATTATAGAATTATTTCACTATATGCACCTATACCACAAGCTTGTGCAGCCTTATGAGCAATACCTTCAGAACTCAATAGCTGTCTTGCAGAACCTTTGTAACAAACCCAGAGATTTTATAAATACAATGAGTATTAAAAAGAATTTCTTTCTTGCTACTTTGCTTACCTCCTGGCAGGCTGATTGCCACCTATCATGTTTTACGATGATCTGTCAATGCAATTTTGCCAGGTTTCCCTGCCTTTTGTCTGCTCTAGAGCACTCTGATGCTATGCACCTGCTGAGCATCTTCTTTCAGTACTGTGTTCTCTTCAGAATTTACTGACAATTTCCTCCATTTTCAACTCGTGTTTCCTTCCCAAAAAAATCTCCCAATAATCACATTTTCAAACACATTTTAAAGTCAATTCTTGCAGATATTTATTCATGTGAATAAACCATTAATTCCAGTAATTAATAAAACAGGGATTATGTGAAGACAAGAAATCTGGACTGTAACATCCTTGGGGAAGGAAGAGTCAGGTGCGCACAGGGAACTTACCTGTCAAATAGTTCTCCACCTGTGACCAATTCCAGAACAAGACTGATTTCTGTAGGAGTCTCAAATATCTCCTTCAGTTTTATCTGGTAAAATATAAAAAGATAGCAAAAAGCATTCATTGTGCTTATTTGCCTTCTTGCTGAGCATATTACGGGCCAACAGCAGGAAACAGACTACAGTTCATAGAGCAGAGGATGGTTCCAACTGAAGCCAGTGCATCATTTACCTTGCAGTTGAGCAAGTTATTGTGCATGTTCTCTCCCACACCCTCTTTTTCGCTAGCTTTATCTCCTTTGCATTATCTTTTTTGTTGTTGTTGTTGTTATTTTCATACTCCACATACCTCAGCAACTTCTATGTAACAAGATTTTAAGCAGCTGCTTTTGTCAACACCTGTCTGCCAATCTTTCAAAGTAACTGAACACATCCCAGCCTCCAAGGACTGACAACATCAACTTCCTCTTTCATTTACAGAACTTCTTTTGCATAGTTTCTCACTCAACTCTGTCAGAACATCAATAATTTATTTTAAAGTGTAAGTATAAATCTACAGTGAGCTGCTAATGTGCTCATAAGGAAAACCTAAAGCTTTAATCCAGGACTCTCCCAAGTCTGTACAGGTGAACTGCAATAGTCATTACTCAGGAACAGAAAGAAACAATGCAAAAACCCCACAAAGAAACAAAAGTGGAGTGAAAGAACAAGGCTAAACTTACAATGTTTGGATGCGAAAGGCGAAGAAGAACTCCAATTTCTGTGCGCACAATTTTCTTGTCTACCTGGTTAAAAGTGGGAAGGGAAAAAGTAAAAAAATTATTTCCACTTTCACCATAGAAACTTCTAGCTGCATAACAGGAAAATATTGTGAAGAGCATTTCTAGTTCTCACAGGAGAGTAAGTTGATGTGAGATACACAGGTTAAATATACTGTAAGGAGTAGTTTTCCTTTAGCATGGGACATAAACTACAACAGAAAAACATCTGCACCCAGCAAAATGATTACAAATGTACACGTAAGTCATGCAAGAAGCAGAATATAGGGAAGGCATCTGAAAAAGGTCCTAAAATCCCTATTTTTACTCAAGTTCTGCCCTTGTTTATCACTATTTAGGTGGCTTCAGTTTATGCCAGGATAGCTTCCTTTTGATACACTGTTCAGCAGCTGTACTGGAAAAAGGTTTCTGCACATAAGATGTGCACATCAAAGCAGTGAAACACACTGCTTAGGGAAAAAAAAAGTGATGCAAAGGTCAAACAGCCCCAGCCACAGACAGGGTATAAGGTTTAACTTCAGCTTGCTTCAGATATGTCTAACAGAATGGTCTATAAATGCAGAAGACTATCTGTTTGGTTAAACCTGTGAGAGGATTAGCCCTTCCCTTTCCTTCCATTCTCAAATTGCAGTCTTTAACTACCCAGGCACAACCTATGTCCTGTTGGGGGACATCGGTCATTTCTCACAATAAATAGAGACCTAGGGAGTATTCCACTCAGGAGAGACAACTGTAGCTCTCCTGGAACTTGAATGCTTAAGCAATGAAGAAAGCAAAATGCTTGTAAGCAAATTATGCATGCTTTTATGTTGCTAAGGTAATACATTTATGAAGAAACAGTCTGGTTTGCAAATATTCTCACAAACCCTAGAGAAATTCTACACTGATGACAATTATAAAAACACTTTTACAGCACACTTCATGTCAGAGGTTACAAAATGAATGAGAGTCAGCAAATTAAGACACTACCTGTTTTCAAACTAATGATACAGCAGAACATTTTGAGAGAGGGTTCTGTGGTTTTTTTTAGTGGAGGCTTTTCATCAAACATGTTTTGATTTTGGTTTGGATTTTTTATATCGTATGGGATATGAACAGTCATAATACATAAACCTTTAAAAAGGACATAATACTACCTTCAAATTCTTAATGAGGAAGGCACATGCTTAAAAAAAAATGATCCCTTTTTTTTAATCACTTGAAAGAAGAGATGTACTTCTCAGTATTTTTTTTTCCAGCAACAACGAAATCCAAGTATCAGTCACATTCAGAGCTACAGGATAGGCAGAATTTGAATCTCCTTTTGTGTCAATCAGGAATGATTCCAGGTCAGTAATGTCACAGTGCTCAGACAGTGGTGTAAATGAGTGGGGACCTAGAGCCCTTAGGGATTTCTTGAAACTCATTGACATTTAACCTGTTTTAGTGACTCTGCCAGAAAGTAAAATGAAAGAAAGAAAAAACAACTGTGGACAGATTCAGTGCATGTAAGAAGCAGCAGAAAGCAAAATCAAAGAGGAATGAAATATTCCACTATCTGAACACCTAATTTTAAGTAAAGAACATGGTCGATAACTAAATCTTCACAGGTAAATGTCTCTCTGGCATCAAACACAGGAGCCTTTATGCTCTGTGACCACCACAGGCTTTATGAGCTTTATTGCTTTCTACTCCAAATGGAAGTCTTTCTTGCCTGCTACATAAATACTGAGAAGCAGGTTTGAAGAATGCTCTCCTGTGCAGTTTTCCTAAAATGCTGTGAGCACCAGCTTGTGGTCTTACTGGTTTCACTCCCTTGGCATCAGTGCTGTTATTCCACTCTGCGTTGCTTTTGTGAGTGCAAATGCACAGCCAGGGGCTCCAAAGCCCACTGCTAGGTAGCAAGGAGCTCTTGACAATTCAGACAGTAATACACATCTGGACTGTTTACATATGCTTTGCACCTCAAGCAGGATCAGAAAAATTAGTGTACAATATTGTATGGACAGTCATTTCCCCAGCTGTTTAGACTGAGGAGTTTACCTTATCCAAAAGCACCACTACAAACTGAACAACATGCAGTTTGTTTTTTCCAGTTTTGAAAATGTATGCACATCCAGTATGCCTGGCAAATAGCATGGAAAATGCTGTCCAGACTCTAAAGATGCTTCCTTTTGTCACTGAGTAGTTACAACAGAGGAACTATAGAGACCTCCTCTCATCTTGCAGGTGGCAACAAAATAAGAGAAAAAAAAAGTGAACTGAGACTCAGTTTCAGGTACTTACTTTCCTAGATGTTTACTCTGCAACCGTAGGCAAGTCCCTCTGTGATATAGTTCCTGACCTGACCCAAAACATTAGACTCCCCTAGTACTTCCTCAGGTGGTGGTATGAGGAAAAGGTACCTCCACATTCAAGGTACTAAGATGCAATGGCAAATAAGCCACAAAGAAATATGTAGGAGTGTTATATATCTATAAGAATCCTGGAAAATGACTATTGGGATAGATTTTACAACAGAAGTGTGCATGTATAAAGTGATATAAATCATTCCAGAGTAAAAGCAGCAGCATATATAGTCATGGCATTTTATTATGGACACCTGTTTTATCGCTTTTATTTTCTCACCTTCTCCTACACTAAGGATAGAGCTATATCAACACTTACCTTGTTTCAGCTCCTTCCAACACAATGTACCTACTTATATTAGGGCCACACCCTGCCTATTTTTAGTTTGAGCAGGAGTATCAGCAATTCCACTACTTAGATTCGTGACAGAAATTATTTGATAGGATGACAGTCAGGCATTTCACTATATACTGTATGTTGCTAGAGTAACAAATTTTAAAACTCAGATAATTTACCCAAAAGATCCTGTTACCACAAATGTTTGGCTACATCAGATACGGTGATCTGATTTGTGTAGATGTAATAACTAACCAAAATGAGGCCACAAGATGTTTATTTTTGTCTCCTCTGCTTTGGATGCAATTTAAATATGCAGTACAATATATAACAATTTATTTGAGCTTTCCTTGAATTAACATTACTCACAGGAACATCAGTGAGACCTTTGTGAGTATATCATAGTCAAGAATAATAAGGTCAGCAAACTGGTCTGTTCGTGAAGAAAAAAAATAATCGAACATTAACTTTCAGACGTTTTCCGGTTTCATTAATTTAGCAATTATCCTTCTACAAGCTTCTTTTATCCTTTGCTTTTAATCTATGCTAAATGGACTACAGTATGCTTTTGATCAAGCATTTCATTAGTATGATTTGATTTCTACTTAAAAGATTACTTTTCTCTGTTTGAAAAACTTACCCTAATTCTGTACTAGGTCATGCGAATGACTGGCTGGGTGATTTTAACACTGGTACAATTTTACTGAGCTCTATTTTCTGTTTGCAAACTTTAAATTGCAAACAATCAAGAGGCATTTGCTGTGATAGGCCTATGAAGCAGCATTCTGCTGTGGTACATCTGTGTCAATTTGAGAAGTCATTTGCCAAGTAATCCTGAAATAGAATCATAGAATCATAGAATAGTTCGGGTTGGAAGGGACCTTCAAAGGTCATCTAGTCTAGGAGCAGGGACATCTTCAACTAGATCAGGCTGCTCAGGCTGTTTATCAGGTCTTCACCGCTAAAACCAGGCATGAAGATTTCACTGCTCATAGACAAAAAAAACCCCCAAAGTTGCTAGGTGGCCTGTAATTATCAAAGCTCACATCCATGTGCTTCCAGAGCCTACCTGTGGAGACACCCACATGAAGTGCTAAACCCAGCAAATCTGCAAGAACTGCTTGTAGGTGCGATCCAGTCCTGCCTTGTGCTGTGGCTTGCAGTGCTCCACAGTATGCTTTAGAAAACAAACCAGGAGCAGTGACTGCCGCGCAGGTAAGTACATGTATACCAGCTTTAACCTAACTCAACAAAGTACCTGCAGCAGCAAAGATCCAGCAACCTGAACTTGGGAGCAAGAGGCAGTCCAAGAACCCAGCATGCCAAACGAGAACGCCTGACTGTATTGCAGCTGGATGCATGGCTTTGCAATGTTACCTGACATCACTAGGCAAACAGTAGCATGCTGTGTGCGCTCAAAACCACAATCATACACCCTGTTTACAGACAGGCAGACCGAGGATTGCAGCATTAACAAAGCATTTCACACAGCTAAGGCCCGGAAGTTAGGACAGCATTTGCAAGTTTGGGTGAATGAAATTATCCACCCCTTTAACTTACATTAAAGTATTTACACAATAAAGGTAATTATTCCTGGATTAGCCCTAGTGTTTTGTCTCTCCAGTTATTCCACTTCTCTAGAATTAGGCATTTATCTATTTAACAGATATGTGTCTATAAACACTGTGTCTCTGAAATTTGACCCTGGTTGTGTAGTGAAGTAGTGCTACGTCTATAACCAGTCTATTTCTGATTTACATATTCCAGACTGTTTTGACAAAAGAAAGAGCTGGAAAAATCCATAATGAAAGATGAGATTCTTCCATGTTTCCATGTCCTGAGATGGTAAGGTGGAGTGATGTTACAAACCACTGAGAAAGAAAAGTGTTGCTTCTATCTCAATTAAATGAAACAAGATAAAATGAACTGTAAACAGATTAATCCAGCTGCTGCCTTGCAATATGGTACATCATCCTGAAAATAGGTGGCCAGCAGATGTACAGACCCTTCAAACTTAGTAGAGAGCAAGAAGCAGAGCATACTCTTTATCCCGCAAGCCCAGTCTCTGCTGTCTTCCTTCCCCAGGGTGTTGCGGACAGGGAGGGGCACATCTGGTGTGACCACCACAGAGTTTGGGTGACAACACTGTGCCCAGGCAAGGGCTGTGAAGCAGCCAGTGCCAACGGCTCTTAAGGAGCTTCATAGCACTGCCTATCTCAAGGAGGCTGTTCACCTCAGCTCTGCACAGCTCCTTATTTAATATCCTACTTATTGACTCAGACGAACACCTCTAATTTTAGCAATGAATGCTTTATCGAACAAGCAGGTCAGTCTCTGAGCATGTATTTCTCTGCACTTACAGGCAGCATGCTGCAAATGACTATTGGCTTGCCACCACACTCTATTAAAACTGCTTCCAAGAAACAATTTTTATGTTCACCTCAGCTAAAGTAATTGCTCTGCAGCCTAACCCTTTCTGTATTTTATGGAGTCAATTGCTAATTACCATTTATAACTTTGCCATTATTTTGTCTTCTGACAGTTAAGCTGAAATATTAAAACTTGTACAGACATAGACTATGCACAAGTAGAGCTGTCGATTCCCTGGTAGTCTGAAAGGTCTGTTCCCAATTGTCACAACTACAGACAGGGCTGCTGAGTTACTCAGCTTCCCTTGAAAGGTTTCAAGAAAAAAAGAATAGAGCTTCAGGTTAAATCTTGAATTTAAATAAATCATCACATGAAAAACATTCAAAGTACATATTTTCTATACAGTTTTAGGTCTTGCTTTTTGACTTCAGAATGTCCTGGATAACAGGAATTCCAGTTTATACCCAGCTCATACATAGCATATCTTCTCAGAAAGTCTTTCAGTCAAGACTTCAAGATTAAAACATTCTAAAGAAGACTTCTGAATGTGCTTTTTCATCTGCATAAAGCTGAATAGTATGGCTGAAATCATGCATCTGAGCTGGTCTATGTATCAATGCAAGACACGGATGTCAGTTTTCTCTATAAATGACAAAGTATCTTCAGGGATACAAAAAGTGGTATGATAGAAAAACCCCAGAACAAATGAATATATGTATTTTAGATGACCCAGTCTATTTCTCTGCGTTACTCTGGTGTAATTCAGTAAACAGCATGGCACTGGACAGTGAGTAAAAGCAGAATTTAAAAAAGCTGACCCTTCTGAATAAAAAGGATACTTCTTTGTTCCAACTAGGACATTTATTTAACACCTACTTCAGGTGATTTGATTCTTTGCATGACCCTGTTTTTGAATTAAAATTTGAGTTTTTCAAGTAAAGAATTACTCCTATATTTTAGGGGTTGCTCTTGCTTGGACATTGCTTGACCTTCTCAGCAAGGTCAACAGCTCTCTCTTTGTATGGAAGCAATCTTTGTACTCCTAATGGACTAATTTTATATTAAAAAAAAAATAATGTTCAAAATAATCTTTTTTGTATTTTAAGCTTGGCAGACTATTCTGGCTCTATCTCCATTCAAGTTGAACATGAGATCCCTGAAGAACACATCAAGCAACACAATAAAGCACAGCAGTAATCATAGAATCATAGAATCATAGAATGGTTAGGGTTAGAAGGGACCTTCAAAGGTCATCTAGTCCAACCCCCCTGCAAGGAGCAGGGACATCCCTGACTAGGTCAGGTTGCTCAGAGCCTCATCCAGCCTGGCCTTGAACGCTTCCAGAGATGGGGCCTCCACCACCTTTCTGGGCAACCTGTTCCAGTGTTCTATAACTCGCATCGTAAAATTTTTTTTCCTAATTTCTAATCTAAATCTACCCCCCTCTATTTTAAAACCATTACCTCTCGTCCTATCGCAACAGGCCCTACTGAAGAGTCTCTCCCCATCTTTCTTGTAGGCCCCCTTGAGGTACTGGAAGACTGCTATCAGGTCTCCCCGGAGCCTCCTCTTCTGCAGGCTGAACAGCCCCAACTCTCTCAGCCTGTCCTCATAAGAGAGGTGGTCCAGCCCTTTTATCATCTTCGTGGCCCTCCTCTGGACCTTCTCCAACTGGTCCATCGCACACCTCTGCAGCATCTTCCATAAACCCAGCAGGGAGTTTCACTCTGCAGGTAACTGAGAATTTTTATTTTGAACCTCCATAAGTAAACTTATATTATTAATGCAAATAAAATGCATTATTCATTATTACAGCAACTATTTTCTCTCCACCTGTCCACACTTCCAATTTGCAGCTATAATCCTTCAATTGATGCATATTTTTCAGGCTGAATACACTTGCATAGAACTACTGCAAGTTACATCAAGGCACTTGCATTTGTCCTGTTAGGTGCCTAAAAGTCTACCTGTACAGACAAACTTGCTGGCTGCAGATACAGATTAGCTGGGTTTGTACAAGCATATGCTTTTAAAAAATGAATGAGAAACGCACTACCTGCATATAACAGTACTGTTAATCTGTTAAATGTCAATTGTTCCATCAAAGAGGCAACACTTCTGTTTCTCAAGAAGCACAGTACATTTGCAAGCAAACCATCGGAGGGATAGAGATGATTTGTGGGATTGTATAGAGTCCAGCACAGTAAATCACATGCTGACGTATCTGATTAAGAGGCCCTGATCTTGTAACACAGGATTTCAATGGTAAAGCTAACTAGATATAGGTAATATTCCCCAAAGACACACAAGCCTTTGTGAATGGGTTTTACTGCTCACCCACATTAACTTGGGGGCATCACTGAGGGGTGAAGGATGGGTCCAGAGGCACTCACAGCTTGCACAACACCGGTCATTTGCAGTAATACATTTTATGTCTGAGTTCAAAACAAGTCATATACTCATTAGAACAGGCCTTATTATATGTTGTGGTCTAATTATCTGACTAATTTGGTTGTTATTTCTGTTCCTGACTCATTTATACACAGATTTCTGCAAATATGTTTGATAATTGTTAAAAGGTTTATGTAAACAAATTTCAGGCTATTAGGTATTCATGAACTGCTCATTTGAGCTATCCACTATTTATAGTGTGCTAATGTCATTTCTACTGTTCCCAAAGCTGAGTGGAGGAGGACATTTTTAAGATGGAAGAACAATGTGTAAATCAAAAGGTAAGTACATTTATTTTTCAGTTCAAAATAGTCGCATTTATAGGATTATTTAGAAAATTGTACTTGCCATGTTCTTCCCCATTCTTGCTTTTCACCTATTCAGTTACAAATTCAAGAATTTCCTTTATTCTCAGTGAAAATTAGTTCAGCTTTTATTCTAAAGGATGTAACCAGTTTTAGACACCTGGCATTCTTTAAAAGACTTCACATTCACACCATCCCTCTGAATAAATAGCCATGTAACAGTAGTCCCTCAGAAACTGAGAGCTATTAGGTGACACTACATTTCCTATCATCCTGTACAACATTTTATCTTAAAGTTATTCGAATTTCTTAGGAGTCCTCAGCTGCATGAAAAAGATGTGGAATATGTTATGTCTACTTATCTAAGGAACCTGAAGGTGCAGAAGTCCATGGGACCTGATGAGATACATCCACGGGTCCTGAGGAAACCGGCAGACGAAGTCGCCAAGCTGCTGTCCACCATATTTGAGAAGTCATGGCAGTCTGGTGAGGTTCTCACTGATTAGAAAGGGGGAAACATAACCCCCATTTTAAAAAGGGGAAACAAGGAAGACCCTGGGAACTACAGGCTGGTCAGTCTCACCTCTCTGCCTGGCAAGGTCATGGAGCAGATTTTCCTGGAAAGCATCCTAGAGGCACATGGAAAACAGGGAGGTGATTTGTGACAGCCAGCATGGCTTCACTAAGAGCAAATTGTGCCTGACAAATTTTGTGGCCTTTTATGATGGCGTTACAGCGTCGGTGGATAAGGCAAGAGCAACTGATATCATCTACCTGGACTTGTGCAAAGCATTTGACACTGTCCTGTATGACAGCCTCATCTCTAAACTGGAGAGGCATCAATTTGATAGATGGACCACTCAATGGAAAAGGAATTGACTGGATGGTTGCACTCAAAGAGTTGTGGTCAACGGTTTCATGTCCAAGTGGAGACCAGTGCCAAGTGGCGTTACTCAGGGGTCAATATGGGGACCAGCCTTGTTTAGCATCTTTGTCAGCAACATGGAGAGTGGGATAGAGTGCACCTTCAGTAAATTTGCCAACAACACCAAGCTGTGTGGTGCAGTCGGTATGCTGGAGGGAAGAGATGCCATCCAGAGGGATCTCGACAGGCTGGAGAGGTGGACCCATGAGAACCTGATGAAGTTCAACAAGGCCAAGTGCAAGGTTCTGCACATGGGTCAAGGCAATCCCAAGAACAAATACAGGCTGAATGGATTGAGAGCAGTCCTGCCAAGAAAGACCTGGAGGGTGCTGGCGGATGAGAAGCTCAGCATGAGCCGGCATGCCCAGAAGGCCAACCGCATCCTGGGCTGCATCAAAAGAAGAGTGGCCAGCAGGTCGAGGGAGGTCATTCTGCCCCTCTACTCTGCTCTCATAAGACCCCTCCTGCAGTACTGCATCCAGCTCTGGAGCTGCCAACATAAGGAGGACATGGACCTGTTGGAGTGAGTCCAGAGGAGGGCCAGGAAGATGATCAGAGGACTGGAGCACCTCTCCTGTGAGGACAGACTGAGAGAGTTGGGGCTGTTCAGTCTGGAGAAGAGAAGGCTCCGGGGAGACCTTATAGCAGCCTTGCAGTACCTAAACGGGGCTTATAAGACAAACTTTTTACCAGGGCCTGTTGCAATAGGACAAAGGGAAAGCCTAGTTGTGAATCTGATGATCAAATAAAACTATTTGTTCAAAATATTTCAAGTGGGATGAAATTATGACAATGTCAGGTACAGATTAAGTCTGGCATGTTTTCTCTGATAAAATAGAGAAATTAGAGTTAGACCCAAAACGCACCTCTAATACATACAGTGTGATTTGGGATGCCATTTTGGTACTTAAAAAAAAAAAACCACAACCCCTGAAGACCTCATAGGTTCTTACGTTACTGCAGGTAAAATCTGTGTTACTTCAGCTCTTGGTGAGGTCTAGGTATTCAGTGATACAAAACTGTCTGGGACCTTCAACCTAAGTTTTTTGAAGTCCCCACTACAACCACAATAGTCTGACCATACTCTCATAAACTTTGGGATGAACAAACTCTGCATGAAGCTCGGTGCTGTCTCTCTTTGAAAAGATTTTGTATATCCTCTATATAGGAGGAAGAAGACCTGGCTTATAACACACAAGTTCTTAGGTGACATACCAAACAAGTTAAAAGGTGACATTATAGTGTGTGTCTGCTATAGGCCACCTAACCAGGAAAAATAAGTGGATGAGGCCCACTACAGAGAGCCAGAAGCAAGCTCTGGTCCTCGTGGGGAACTTCAACCACTCTGATACCTGCTGGAAGGACAAAACAGCAGGACACAAGCAATCCAGGAGGTTCCTGGAATGCATTGATAGCCAATGAAAAGAGAGAATCTGTGGAGCTCATACTCAACAACAAGGAGGGGTTCACTGGGGATGTGAATATCAAAGGCAGCCTTGGTTGGTTACAGCGACCATGAGATGGTGGAGTTCAGGATCCTGAGGGGAGGGAGGAGAGTGAAAAGCAAGATCACAACCCTGGACTTCAGGAGAGCAGACTCTGGCCTCTTCAGAGACCTCCTTTGAAAAGTTCCATGGGATAAGATCCTAGAAGGAGGGGGGATCTAAGAAAGCTGGTTAATATTCAAAGATCATGTCCTCCAATCTCAAGATCAGACCATTCCAGAGAGAAGGACATCAGGCAAAAATGTCAGGAGGCATATGTGGATAAACAAGGAGCTCCTGACCAAATTAAAACATAAAAAGGAAGAATACAGAGGGTGGAAGCAAGGAAGGGTAACCTGGAAGGAAAACAGAAACATCACCTGAGTGTCCAAGGATGAAATCAGGAAAGCGAAAACCCAGATGGAATTGAATCTGGCCAAGGATGTCAAAGGCAACAGGAAGAGTTCCTATAAGTATACAGGTGACAAAATGAAGGCTAGGGACTCTTGCTGAACGAGACAAGGGATCTGGTGACATACGACATGTAAGAGGCTGAGGTAGTGGATGTCTTCTTCACCTCAGTCTTTACTAGCAAGGCTGGCCTTCAGGAATCCCAGGCTCCAGAGACCAGTGGTTAAGGCTGGAGCAAGGAACATGTACCCTTAGTGGAAGAGGATCAGTTACATCGTCTAGCTGGACTTCAGTAAGGCCTTTGACACTGTCTCCCATAAGATCCCCAAAGACAAGCTGTTGAAGTATCAGCTGGATAAGCAGATAGTAGGGTGGCTGAATGGCCAGGCCCAGAGCGTTGTGAGCATGATTGTGGTATGAATTCTATTTGGAGGTTAGTAACTAGTGGTATACCACAGAGGTCACTACTGGGTCCAATCCTGTTTAACACCTTCATTAATGATCAGGATGGTGGGGCAGAGTGCACCCTCAGCAAGTTTGCAGATGATACCAAACTGGGAGCAGGGGCTGATAGGGCAGAAAGTCATGCTGCCATCCAGAGAGACCTAAACAGGCTGGAGAAATGGGCTGGTAGGAACCTCATGAATTTTAACAACAGGAAGTGCAAAGTCTTGCAGCTGGGAAGGGACAACTCCAGGCACCAGCACAGGCTGGGGGCCACTCAACTGGAAAGTAGCTTTGCAGAAAATGGCCTGGGCACTCTGATGGACACCAAGTTAAACATGAGCCAGCAACGTGCTCTTGCAGCGAAGAAGGCCAACAGGTATCCTGGGCTGCATTAGGAGAAGTGTTGTCAGTAGGTCAGGGGAGGTGATCCTTCACATCTACTCAGCACTGGTGAGGCCACACCTAGTCTACTGCATGCAGTTCTGGGCTCCTTAGTACAAGAGAGACATGGACATACTGGAGAAAATCCACTGAAGGGCCATGAAGGGACTGGAGTGCCCCTCCTATGAGAAAAGACTGAGACAGTTGGGTCTGTTTAGCCTGGAGAAGAGAAGACAGATTTTACCTGTGAAACAAAGCATGCAGGAGGTAGGTATTGATATGTTATGAACTGTGGTACTAACTGCCTGGATACAAGTACTTCACAGATTTTGCTCCTAGTCTCTGTATTTCATGTGCTCTTCATCCATAAAAGATGGAAATGCTAACATGTTTCCTCACTGTGGTGTTGCAGTTGCAACACAGTGATGGCTCAAAAGGAATAACTGAAATTAGTTATAATGGTGAAATGAAGAATTTTGCTAGAGTTCTGATTAACAGATTTTTGGCTTTTCATTTGTAGAAATTAGGGCTCTCATCTGCAAGAATTAGGACTTCTCCCACAAATTCTTGAAAGCCCTGTCACAGAGTTCTTTTGAATTTGTATTTTCTCATGTTTTTATATTCAAATCCTATACTATGTTTGCCAGTCAACCCAGAAACCTACATTTATTATCATTCTATTTCTTCTTGTAGCACTATTCTTTCATCACTGTATAAAGAGCTAAAATCTATGAGTGTTATGTATCTTGCAGACAAAATCTGCATTTCTAGATGCTGATATTCCTGAGAGTACTGCTTAGAGATCCTCAGAAGTTAGGATATCATGTAATCTTTGCAATTCTAAAATAAATTTGAAATCAGAATTTTCTCAAAAAAAAAAAAAACCCTGTAAATGAAAGTTAATTGAATGCTATAGGACTGAAATACAAAACAAACCATCTTATTTATGCTATTTCTTATTACTTATGGAAATGCTTCCAGCTGGTTTCAACTATACCTACTGAAAATATGCCCAGTTGGAGCTTCAAACATCTGCCCGTTCAATATATGCCAAGTATAATGGAATAGCTTGCTGGAAACAAACAGTAGTATTTGAAGGCTGCTTAAAATGAGGGGGTAGGCACAATAAAGAAAGTGGAGTGGTTCATGTGTGTGTGTGGGGGGGGGTGTTGTTGTTGCTTGCTTCTTTGCTTTCTTAAGGAAACCCTTCTTAAGTGACTGAAGCAGAGGGAATGTTTAGTCTGACAAAAATTTGGCATGATCTTCTCCCATACACACTAGTCCTGCAGCCATTAACCATCTCAATATTCAGCTTAGAAAGTTGTACTGAACCTTAGTTCCAGTCTTGAGAGATGCTCTGGCCAGTGACATATCTTGTAGAGATCAGACAGTGATGCTGGCTTCATGACTTGTCAAAGAAGCTTCTGTAACAGGAACACACAGGTTGTGCCCCTTACAGAGTTGCTGTGTTAATTTCCATCTTTGCTTTTCCATTCCTGCTTATACGTGGTCAGTCTTTCTCTTGAAAGACGTAAGACGAAAGGAGACCACCTCAGCCAAGTTGGATATGTGTTATCTTGAAATACACCAGTGTAACCAGTTTGTCAAGTGAGTACATGCTGATTATGGAGTTCTTGGTAAAAAAAAAAATCCTCACTCTTACAGACCTCAGTCAAACTTGCCTCTCTGAGGGGCTACAGAGAACTCAGTTTCAGGCCAGAGGAATAAATCCAGCGTGCCATGTTAACTCATACGCTGTTCCTGCTTTATTCCAAGAGCTGAACTGCCAGCGTTGGAGAAATCACTGTAGTTTCTTACCTTTTGCCCTTTTCTTTTCATTTTTTGTGCATGCAGTCAGTTTTCCCTTAATTTTTTGCTCGACAGCATAGCACAAACTCAATCTCTCTCACTGAAAATGAGTAACTGTCACAACTGTGATGACAGGATCATAGCATATGCTTCCTGAAAACAATTTCCAAAAGGGCAGAGAGAGACTTTCAGAAATCCTCAGCACAAGCATTACAGACCATCCATCTATGCTCTGCCTTCTCTGCAGTACAGCTCCATGAAAGGCACATCTCCAGATTTCTTTAACAGGCTGTAAATAACGAAGGGTTTCTAAAGAGGACTTTAATCTCAGGATAGCCTAATATTTACTTCTGCACCTCCGCTCAGATGTTTTGCAGGGTTGTGTCTTTGCTGTAGGCATTAAATATATTCTCACACATTTCATTCCTATTCCCTGTCTTGCCTCTCTACATTTGTGTGTACCCTAGTCTCACAAAGCTTCTCTAGTTTTGCTTAAAGCCACAGAGAAGACAAATCACTGCAGGCAGAAAGGGAGTAAAATATGCATGGATATGTTGGTAGAAGAAAATGTACAGCTCAGATGATTTCACAAAAGTTCCCATTTATTCAGGTTATTCAAAGCTAAATGTGTGTCATTTTTTTTTCTCTTTTTTTCCCCACCTAATTAATAATCTAAAGGATATTATTTAGTTTCTCAGAACAACTTGTTCAACAATGCAATGTATACAGCAGGTTGAACTTCCTTGAATTGCATTACAATGACTGGAGCTTTATATTTTCCTCTTTTTATTAGCTGATCTTTTTGTATTTCTGAAAAATAAGCTTGAACACCAGAAATGCGTGGTATCTAATTACTGATAAATCAAATGGAGTAAGGAAAAAAGGGATATAATACATACTCTCTGTTCTTAAAATCTTAACCCAAGGTATGACTTACAAAGACTGCAGCAATTCAATCTAAATGGTGACAGGAGAAAAATACTGTTCTATGTTAAGTGATTTTACACATCACCTGCACTACAATGTGATATAATTCAGTACATTGTAATGCAGATGACATGTTAAATAACTTTATGTATGTAGGATATTTTTTTTTCAACTGCAGAATAGGATTTTTTTTTTACTTTTCTAAAGGATGTCTTGTTAACACAGACAATAACCCACTTCTTGCTTTTCAAGGAGTAAACCAACTATTTGAGAAAGAGAGAGAGAGTCTCATTATAAAGTCTATAGAGAAACAGTCACATGGAGGCAGGAGGCACTCAAATTGTAACTCCTGTAACACCACATGCCAGCAAATGGAAATTTTTATTTTATGGCTACAAACATACATCTAAAAAGACTGATTTACTAATTCTGACTGTCTCCAAGAAGGATACACAGTCCACCCCACACCATGGCACTTGTCTCCTCCATCAATTGGGAAGGCTCAAGCAAAGCAACACTCCTCCAAGAAAAAAAGACCAAACATTTGCATGAACCTGTTGATTACCACTTAATACCACCAATTCACTCCAACCCAAAATGAAAAACCTAGCCAACTATACTCCCTGTATAGTGTATATATATAGACTATATGTGTGTATATATATACACATACATGTGTGTGTATGTGTATATATATATATAGCACTTGGTAGAGCTATTATGCACTCAGTGTCTTAATTTAGAAGCCACGCAACAGAGGCCATCTGTTCTCTTTTCTATTTTTAAAGCAACTTGTCCAGACTCGGGTAGCAAATTCAAGGCAGAAGTGGGTCTAATTTCTTGGAAGACATTCACCTGTCCAGACTATGAGACAATCTCCAGGCTGGCCCTCGTTCATATGCTGTCTAGTTTTCTCAAAAAAAAAACACCAAAAGGAGGCAAGGGTCTGCAAATAAGAGGTTTCATTTCATAAATAGCACATAAATATGTTTGCTCCCTTCAAGAACCCTCTGTTCTTCCAGTGTGATCCACATGCTATATGTTGTCTGCAACAGTAACTGTTCCAGAACAAATGGTTGTAAAGCTTACATAATTTCAAAGACTCTGCTTAAGAGTGGTAAGAATCATATATATAAAGTGTATCCTAAAGATACTTAATTTTTCTTAAGCACTGAGTCATCAAGCACAGGTAAATTGCATAGTGAAAAGCAAACCAACCCCATATTCGCAATTGCAAGTGTAAAAGTTCATCACTGTACTTTGATGGTTTGTTGAGTGTTTCTGAAGTGCTGTATCATCTGCTTTTGGTTCTTTCTTGCTTCACGAAATGCATTTTCCCACAAAGAAATTGCATGATTCAAAAGTTTATATTTTAACCTGTATGGAATTTAAGAGATCTGCTAAACATAGCAAAAATCAAATAATGATTATATAATACAATCCTACATTTCAGTTATGCTCAGGAACTTTGGATGAGCAAATCAAAGGCAATAATTTAGCATGCTTATTCACCTGTCCCATAGATATTGTTTTATAAACATTTCGTTTTGTATCTGTTAAGAACAATTCCAAGTTTAATTTCTTCTATATTATCTGAGAGGTTTTTTCCCACTAATATATATACTAATTTTTCTTTGGACCTCTTTAGCCCTCTTAATGGTTGTCTTTTAGCTGCACTGGAAGTTATGGTCCTGATTTGCCTGTCAGTTTCCTAACTTTTTCAGGAGTAACAACCAGTAGTGCTCTTTGAACTAAATTTTATTCCCCAAAAGTGCAATGTAAAGGATTCAAAACTGCTCCTAAACTTGGCCTGAAGTTGACAAAACCAAAATAAAATAGAGAACTGAAGCATTCTGTTTCTTTAGTTTTGAAACAGCAAAATGCATTTTTCTCCTCCTTTGGAATTGTCTAGAATTTTAATTAATAGTTAGGAATTATTAAATCTTTAAATTGAAATAAAATATTACCAAAATATTATTTTATTTTATTGACCAAAAAAAAGGTTTGTATAAACATGTTTTTTTCTGTTTCTCTTTGTTGGCTTTACTAGCAACCAGAAAAAAAGCAAAAAGAACTGAGCAAATGATCTAAGAACACTACTTTATTAAACTAGTTGGTGAAGAAATATTAATTAAAGAATCTCCTAAGAACTCAGATCTCTTTACAAGTGTGTATTCTCAGAATTGGCTGATATGTCTTGGCGAAAATTTTATTTGCTCTTAAATGAGAACGTATTAGTCAAGGAAAATGAAAAATTAATCTTGTTATTTAAATGAAAAGAATACTGATAGGCATTTTCTATTTCTTGCAGTATGTTCCTAGCACACTACTTCAGTCCAAAAGAATCATTTGTTTCTTATCTGAGCTGTTCCCATGGGACAAAAGTAATCATTTCTAATACTTTACTTCAAATTACTGTACTGCAGTGATCAGCATTCACAAATTAGGGTGGTGGAACACTGGACCAGGTTGCCCAGAGAGGCTGTAGATGCCCCATCCCTGGAAACATTCAAGGCCAGGTTGGATGGGGCTCTGAGCAACCTGATCTGATTGGAGATGTCCCTGCTCCTTGCAGGGGGGTTGGACTAGATGACCTTTGAAGGTCCCTTCCAACCCAAACTATTCTATGATTCTATGATCTGAAGCTGCCAGTCAGCCACCAGACATCTAATCACACATCACTTGTTACCACTTCCAAAACAAACTGACCACCTTCTCCCTGACCCTCACCCTGTTTTTACAGACACTCCTGCTCAGTGAGTTGTCTTGTTCAGTGCAGGGTTTAAAGTCAGTCAGTTTGAATGGAAAAAATTGGAGTATTTGCTCTTTCATCAACTTCTTTTTTCTCCTTTTCTAACTTTGTGTGCTTTTCAGAGATCCCTTATCTGCATTTAAGAAAGAGAATTGAAGAAATAGGACTCTGCATCAAAAGCAAACAGTCCCAGGCTCTTCGTCTTTTTCTCCGATCAGTTTTCCTCCACTATTGAATTGCCATCTGTTTTTTTCTAACTGTTTAAAAATAGCCAATAGTAAACTTAAGCCAATCAATACTTCGGTCTATGATTTGGCCCACCCTTGGTTATTTTTACACTGAGATACTTTGAGCAAAGATCAGGCCTCCTGCTGTGGGAGCACGTTAACAGGCAGTTAGTTTTGTCTCCATGATAATAATTACGTCTCCAAATCGGAACAGAGCTACAGTAGCTCACAGCAAATGGACACAAGCAGTGGCACATCCTTACTGTATCATCTCCCAGGTTATCAAGGATACAAATAAGCTTAGTTGTGTAATAGAATCACCTGTTCTCATAACAAAACTTCCGAAATTGTATCAGTTACACTAGGAACAACTCAGTTGTGTGAACTGCTTAACCACACTGCCAATATAATCAAGGCTGCATTAAGCCAAGCTATTGCTGCTGCGCAAACAATCTACACAACCATATTCTTATATTTTTCTTGCTTGTCATTTTTCCTGCACTTAAAAAAAAAAAAAAGTGCTACAATAAGACGACAAAAGTCTAAACTCAATAGTTGCAGACACAAATAGATGGATCTTGCATTTATGTGGCCATTGTGGACATGAATTAACCTCCACAAAGGCCAAAAAAAGGGCAAATAAATATTTTTAAGTAATATCATTCTTCCTAGTGCATTTCAGAATGAGAATCATAAGAAAGTATACTCCTATAACATTATAGGAAATGTTGGCATCAAGAATTGATAACAACTTAAAAAATCGAGTTCTCTGCATTTCCATAGGAAAGACAGAGCATACACTGCAGCAATGCAAGCTCCTCACATACTCTGCTTTCTCTGGTGCACCGGATGCAAATTCAAAAGCAGCACACATATCTGAATTTCTGTGCCAGTTTAAACTTTGACTTACTTTGAAAGATGATAAATTAATGCCAGCATTTTACTCATGTGGAACTAACTCATTATGTCTTGCACACAGACGACCAGTTAATTCAGCATTTAGACATGTTTACGACTACCCACCCATGATTATGCTGCTACCTGTGAACATTCCTGAACTTTATGGAATAATGGATGATTTAACACTGGAATAAACTGAATCAAAACCATTCATGGATAAAAATAATGTCCATGCCTCACAGCTTGCTTGCTTCCTCTCAAATTTCTCTTCTCCTCTTAAGAACACGAACTGCTCTACCCTATCGCCCACGGTCTCTTTCTGCTTAAAGTCTCTCAATCCATTACAAGCCTTTCCTCTCTAGTGTCTCTTCAAACTTTCCACCATCTATTTTGTAACAAACACAAAAATATCTGTGGTAGAAGTGTGACATACATGGAGCTCTAAAAATAAGTGATGTCTCAACTGGTTCTCTTGCAGTTTTTTAGGGGTGAAAAGCCTTTACAAAATGTTCAATTTTACTTGAGTTTGAATTGGTGTTTTAATCAGGTTCTGAAAAAGATAAATTATGTAATGATATTTTTGAGCAAAACAATGTATTAAAGCAAAATGAAATCACAGAACCTTTAAATGATTCAGAACCTGCTGCTTTTCCATAGTGAAAGAAAAATACATTTTTGTCTAAAACATTTTCCCTAAATCTAAGTCTATACAGACAACACCATATGAAGGTATATGCAAGATTTGTGGGGATAAGGCATTCCCAACAGAGTATTGCTACTTCCAAAAGCTCTTTTAATGATGAGGAGCAGAAGCAGCTCAGTCACAGAAGACAGAAGCTTAGTGGGGGTGGGGTCTTTAATCTAGCCTATTTCCCCCACACAAAGAAACTGCACTGATAAAAAACAGAAAACCCCAAACATATCCAAAAGCAAAGCAAAGCAAAACAAAACAAAATGACTTACTGTCTTCTTCAACATTTTGACGGCGTAAGGTTTCTGGGTCCCTTTCTGCCTGCATCTGTAGACAATGGATGTAGCCCCACTAAATTTAAAAAAAAAAAAAAAAAAAAAAAAAAGGAAGAATAGTTGTACATACGCCTCTTCAAATAAGTCAATAAACAGAGTTGCCTGAAACTACATTTTCTACTCCTCCCAGTTTAGGAAAAAATACCTCATTTTTCCCCACAGTTGCAACTGAAAAAAAAAAAACCAGTGTAAAATCTGCTCTCTGTTGTACCAGTGAACTTCAGCGGTTATTCAGCCAAAAGAACTTGCAAGAGCTCAAGATGCCTCTTGGTCACACCTTTCCTGGCTCCAGACACATCCTGGAGGTTTCCTTGGGGTAGCAGGGAACATCATCTGGCCCCAGACCTGTGACATATCTTGTCTCTGTTAAGGCAACCCATTTGCAACAATTAGTTGTGTTAGGTTTTTTTACTAAGTGTTTATGGCAGTAATGAGGACTAAGACAGAAAAGAGAGCAGAGACAATTATTGTGCTGCTCCTTGCCCAGTTGCCCAAACAGCCAAATTTGGCACCAGAAGGAGCGAGCAGTACTTTTGATTAATTCAGTGGAAACTGCTGGATCTTGTTCGTAGCAAAACTGACCTTGGCTTACATCTTCTGGTTGCCTTCAAGGCATGCTCACTTGAATGTGCTAAATCTGAGCACTTGTAACATAAAATTATGGCTCCGCTAGTTGGAAGGCACTTCTCTGAGTGGGAGGTTGAGCTAGACAGTCTGCAGAGGCAGGCTCAGCTGCTGATGGTACTTGCTGTGCTCCACTTGTTACCATAAAGGAAGGGACCTGTAGTCTATGAATTAGCTAAAGAGAGGAAAAACCTCTGGCAAAGCCATAATGGTTACAAGCAATTCAGCTCTCTTTACCACATGTTCTTTGAGATGCCACTCAGCAACCCAGGGTCAGCCACCATCAAAACGGGTGCACTGAAGTGCTACTTTTTAGGCATTTAGGCTTTTTAGGATTTAAGGCATTTTTGGAAGCCTCCTGACCTTAAGAGATTTGTCACCCACTCTAAGACTCAATACTTCCCAACAGCTACAGATTTTTAAGCCAGAGGGGACTGCCATTATCATACACAACTTCCCGAATAATACACATTGCAGAACTGCACACAGCCACTCTGCAGTGAAAGGATTTAATATATACCACACAACAAACTGCACTGCAGCTCTCTCTGAAACAGAAGAAACAGGAGATGACCATGAGCTGCAGAATGACACAAGCAGCTTTCTTTTTAACAGTGGAATGGCATAAACATGTCTGCCTATATGAATAAAGCTGTGACATGAGGTTTATTCTTCTGGGTGCATCGCTGTACAACATCACCATGCATGCTCTGCACTTCGCCTTTTCCAGCATGGGCACAGGTGCCAGATAATGCTCTGAGTAGGCATATCCATATTTTTATGAGTAAATGAGTGAGCATAAGAACCGGCATTTGATCAAGAACATTTATTTTAGAAAGACCTCTTAATCAGCAAAGGTCACTTATAGCAAGGTTTATGCAGCTCAATCATCTGAGGGCTTGTGTGCATCAAACACACATAAAGTAATCTCCACTTCATCTCAAATGCTAAAATCATTTGTCTCTTATAACAGTGTATTGATAAATGTGTGGGAGTACTGCAAGCCTCAGTGACTCCCAGAATCATTACATGAATTTAATTACATCTCCTCTCCTTGGCCAAGTCTCAAAAGGCTCTATTTAGCAAGAAGAAAAAAATACACCACATTAAAAAACCCCTCACATCTTTTAAGTACAACCCAAAATGTTAAAAGATAAAATTCTAAGGTCCTGCTGTGATAAGGTTTATATCTCCAGTATTTCAGTACAGCACTGTAATGGAGAAGTCGCTGCACAAACTGCAGTCATTCTTGTATCCTGCTTCACATATTCAGAATGCAATATAAACATTAAACTCATTAGTCTACATATGCTGTTACTAAGTAGGCAGTAAATCTTCTAGAAATTATTTCATTTGGTTGAGGGCACAATTAGACAAGCTGTGCAGCTGACAATCCAAATAAACAGATTACCATTCCTGTGCACATCTCCAGTGTTTGCTGCTGCTGCGGTGATGGAGAGCAGTCACTGCCTCTCAGTAATGCTATTGTCACTGTTTGCTTTACCAATTTGCAACTTGGCCCTGGAAAGTCTTCCACATCAGTAAAAATCTAACTGCCAGAACACCTCTGATGATTTAACAGAACTGGCTTAGTGATGAGATGGACAGCTAGAGAAGCAGGGGTGGCACGGTACTACCTTTAACAGTTCATTTGACTGTACCCAAAGATGGAAGAGAGGTAGCATAATTCCTAAAAGAGGCATATGACAGCCTGGAGAGACAGGCATGTCCAGATGAGCAGTTTGCCATTAGGCTCCTTAGTCACCATTCAAAACATACAGAGGGACTAGTTTAGAAATTATTCCCTATTGTGAAGATTTCTGACAGCACATTCCTGGAGTCCTAATTTGGGGAAAAAAAATTATGACAAGATATCACAAGACTTGCGAACTCTTTCATAGAGTCCGCTTTTACATAAAACCATAGAATCATGGAATGATATTTTGGATTGGAAGGGACCTTTAAAGGACATCCAGTCCAACCCCGCTGCAAGGAGAAGGGACATCCTCAACTACATAAGGCAACCTGTTCCAGTGTTCCACCACCTTCGTTGTAAAAATTTTTTTCCTAACATCTAATCTGAATCTACCTCCTTCTAGCTTAAAACCATTCCCCCTTGTCCTGTCACAAGAGGCTCTGGTAAAAGTCTGTCCCCATCCTTCTTATAAGCCCCCTTTAAGTATTGAAAGGACACAATAAGGTCTCCCCAGAGCATTCTCTTCTGCAGGCTTTTTGTTTATGTGCCTATGCCCTGCTGCAGAAAAAGTAGGAGAGGAGAGCAACTTAGTAGCAGTGAGAGTCGTGTCGTGAGAGCAGGAGTAAGGACAGATTTTGTGTTCATTGATATATAAGGGGAAGAGGAGCTATGTGGAAAACAACAGATTTTCAGCAAGACTAGAAGGCAAGAAATGGGACAAATAAAGTATGAAGGAAATAACTAGAAATGGTAGCTCTGGGCAGTCAGAATCACTATTTTGTAAGAGTTGCCCAGGTTGCCCAGAAAGGTGGTGGAGGCCCCATCCCTGGAAACGTTCAAGGCCAGGCTGGATGAGGCTCTGAGCAACCTGATCTAGTCAGGAATGTCCCTGCTCCTTGCAGGGGGGTTGGACTAGATGACCTTTGAAGGTCCCTTCCAACCCTAACCATTCTATGATTCTATGATTCTATGATTCTATGCCCAGCTCTGACAGACATGTTCCCACCAGCCAGGAAAGAGATCACCAACAGCTAACAGTGCCTTCCTCTTCTATGCCAGAAACCAGCACTAGGACTCAGGAACAGCATGGCAATCTACCTACGCCACACCTGACCCAAAGCTTAGTAGACAATCATTACTAGTACAGACCTGATTCCTTTGGTGATAAGACAATCTCTTTGCTTCTTTCTATTAAAAAAAAAAAGTGGTGAGCAAGAACCAGCCTATGAGTCTTAATGTAAACATACAAACAGAACTACCTTGTGCAAATAATGGCATTTTGCTTTGCTTATTTTGGCTTCCTGCTGGAGCTCAGCAAACCTTCTGCTGAATCAGCACATACAGCTTTCCTGAGCCTGTATGACTTGGAAGGTCACCAATATAAATGGAGCAATTCAAACTTTCATCACCAAAGAGCAGTGGGAAGCTTCAGCTGCAAAAATCTCATGTGCAACTGAAAAGCTCAGAAAGCCTCTAATTGTAACTTCTTGCCCTTGTCTTAAATTTTTCAACATCAAACCTTGACCGCCATCAACTGGGCTCTCAAAACCTGGTCTGGAATTTCTACCAACTAAATATTTCATTGATACATTTGGTCAGAAAACACGAAAATGCAGAAACCAAAAATTCTTGTGGCAACATGCCACTTTCTACAAGCATTAAACTTATGGCCAGAAAGACAGACCACAAGACTCTCAATGCCTCATTCTCTGCACGTGGTATTCCACTCCATCTGAATGATAAATATTAATGGTGCTATAGAAAGAGACCACCTAGACTCCAAGGTTAAGGCACTTATTTGATAGCCAGCAGATACCAACACTAGGGAATATTTAATCCTATAGCATGAACAGTTTCAGCAGAAGAAACTGAGAGGACCCTAAGCCCAAGCAGCTAACAATCACTTGCGGAAGTACATTGCAGTGTGCAACTGACAAGCAACCCATTCCCAGTTCAGACTAGAAACCAGAAATTGTCTCCCATACTCCACATGAGTCCAAA
Source organism: Chlamydotis macqueenii (assembly GCF_036417535.1). Classification (NCBI taxonomy): domain Eukaryota; kingdom Metazoa; phylum Chordata; class Aves; order Otidiformes; family Otididae; genus Chlamydotis; species Chlamydotis macqueenii. The sequence goes on along the minus strand of NC_141593.1, from coordinate 59,894,722 downwards.
CACTATATTGTGTTGGCATATTTAGAAGTGATCCTGTCCGCTCTTTCTCCTTCTTAGTTGGTGAATACACACATACACACACACATCTATCTATCTTTGCATATATACAGACACTTATATGAATTATTTTATTATACATATTTTTGTGTGTATGCAAGTGTGCAGATATTTACTTTAAACTTTAAAGAAAACCAGGCTTAAAGCAGCATCCAGCTGTTGCTTTTTTGCATTTCTGTCTAGAATAGGCTGCCTGAACAAAAAATATAAATTATTTGAGGTTGGCTGGAACAATATTAAAAAAGGCATATTCTTGGAATATACAGTTGGCCAAGCTAGAGAATAGTAAAAATTAGAATTCTACATTGCTGAAAGGATTGTCATTCTCTTTTACTGACATATGTGTTTCTGTCTGGAAAGCTACTTAACAATTCTGTTAAAGATTTACTTTTAAAAGCCCACATATAACTGTGAACACACTAAAGAAGAAAAAAAAAAACCAAACCACTTTACTATGTATGCTATATACTTTACCACACAAATATGTTTCTATATCCTGTTTTGAACTGACAAAAACCCTAAAAGTAATGTATATATATTAGTACATCTTAACTGCTTGGTCATAATGGACAATAAAACCATTCATTTCCATGTGATGCTTCCTACTGCAAGGACAATGACAACTCATGAGAAACCTCATGATGTCCAGCGCATGGAATCAATCACAGCTGCTACACACGAAACTCAGTATTAGCACAGAACTAGTTTTCTTGCAGAACACATACTTCAGTGACATGATAAACTCACTCAGCCATTGCACGAAAAATTTAAAGTATTGAAAGAACTTCTTAATATGAGAAGTTAGACTAAAATTCAATGACTGATCTCTCCATGTGTGTTGTTTTCCACATAAATTTGAAAAATATTTTAAAAGTATTAAAAATGTATGTGTAAAAGTTTCTGCCTCATTCCCCCCTCCCCCCCCCCCCCAATATACACCTTCTTGAATGTTCTGGAGTATTTTTCTTCTTATTATCCTCAGGTGTTATTGAATTTGCCATTATTTTAGAAGGACACTATTTTAGAGATTGGGCAACAGCACCATAGAGCTCTGCCTGTGCTAAGGAGTCCAGACTGTGAAGCCCAGAGAAAAGGCATGGTAACACTTCAAATACATGCAGTCAAAAATAGTGGTGTCACCACAGATGGAAGGAAGGCAGGGATGCCCAGGAGAGGTGTTAAGGAGGTGGGAGTGATCAGCAGAATTTGCACAAAAGGGAGAAAACAGAGTTTGCAGGATCAGGCTGGACCCACAGCGGAGACTGGCAGAGAGAGAAAAGCCAAGGCAAGAAAAGACAAAGAATCTGAGCCAGATTGGAAAAAGCCTTGCCTCCCCTACACCCACAAAATGCTTCTGCCTCTGAAAGAGGAACGGGATCCAAAACGAAACACAGCCAGACTTTTATTTGGTCACAGGTAGGCAGGAAAGGTGAATCCTTATAGCTGCAGTTTTATAATAAAGTAAACAGTCACTGACAGTATTTTCACTGGATGTAGGAAAATTAGTCCTTTCAAAAGTAGGTCAGCATTTCCATACCACACCCACTCATCTCGGGTTTTATACTGCATTTTGAATCAACTTAGTACAAATACAGTCCTCAATGTAATCTCCTGTAAATTTCATTTGGATTAAATTCCTTAAGTTCTGAATTGATTTTTGAAAAATAAATTAGGTTGTGCTTCATGCAGTCAAAGAATGATTACACAATCTAATTTGTCCAAATAAATGAAGTGAAAGAATGAATCGTCCCAAGAAAACTGTACCTATTACAGAGCCATGGAAATCTGTGCTGCCAAAACTGCAGTAACAGATTAAAGCCCAGTATTGGTTTCCATAAAGAATACTGATTCCTTTGTACAGTTTATAGAAGTATAAAGTTAAAATGCATTAATTCACTTTCTCATATATCCTTTAGAACATCAAAATGGATTTACAGGAATGAAATTATTGTTCCTAGACTTCAAAATTAAATGCCCTGTTTGAAGTTAAACATCTAAGAGAAAAAAAAATCATTGACAAAGCTATCGACATGCATACAAATGAAAATTATATTTTTAAATGCACATTCCATGGCATTACTACTATTGCCCTCATTTTAAAAAGCACATGTATGTAAATTCAGAAATTCTTGCAACTTGCATTTCATATGAAAGTATGTCAAAACAAACTTTCTTTATACAGTGAACTTAGAAGCAATTCTTAACTTATTCAAATCTTATCTAAAAGCTCCTGCTGAACATCAGTATCTACATATGCGGACTTGCAGGCAATTGTGAGCAGCTGCAGCCCTCCCTTCCCCCTCACTGTTTCACAACTTGTAAAGAGAATGGAAAATCTCACTAAATGAACATAATGTAGGGGGAAAAACCCCTTTAACTCCACATTCTATAAGGAATAAAATTAATCTTTGAAGAAGGCAAGGCTGTTGGAAAAACGTACACAGGTCTGGAAAGGAAAGCTAATTCCATTGCATTCCAGAGTTCTGTCCAGTTTGATTTTGACAAGAAAGACATTCATACCATTTCAGATTTTGGCTCTATGACTTTTAGCTGTTCTGTTGATTTTCTAATATTCGAGATGAAAGAACTTCTTAGCAATCGATTCTGGTTCAGGCTAGCTTGCAAAGGCCAGGCAATAGACCAACAAGAGACAGTCCCAACAAGAGACATACGCTGTTTTTAAAGAAATTGTGATCAAACTAATGCTTGCCAATATTCTTGAGCCTGTAACATCCACAGATAACAATTCATAGCACAGTAGTCCTTTAGATGTGGGCTGGGTTGTCTGGTGAAACACTAGCTAAAATACAGCGGTCCAAACCACCCCTGCTGTGGTGGCTGGACCAGCAGCTGCTAATGCCTGCTGGGACTGCAGCAGCATATTTCTCACTAGCTTCCAGTGGGGCTCCTTCCTCAAGTATCGCAGGAAATTTAGAGAATAAGACCTCTATCCTACAAGGAGTCTGAACACTTCATCACATCTGGCATTATTGCCATTTAGAACAGTGAGCATTCAGCTAGTGGTTAAATTAGCTGCGTTCTGTAATATCCACGTTAACAACAGATTATTTCCCTCACCTCAAATATTACTTCTTAAGTCTCTGTTTAGCTGGTGAGTAAACATTGAGGACCAGAAACAAACCACCAATGCTGCATATATTAACACAGAATCATGGAATGGTTTGGGTTGGAAGGAACCTTTAAAGGTCATCTAGTCCAACCCCCCTGCAAGAAGCAGGGACATCTCCAACGGAATCAGGTTGCTCAGAGCCCCATCCAGCCTGGCCTTGAATGTGTCCAGGGATGGGCATCTACCACCTCTCTGGGCAACCTCTTCCAGTGTTTCACCACCCTCATCTTAAAATCTTAAGGCATTTTGACGAATACGGCTTCCTTGCCTCTCGTTGAATGGAAGAATACAGCTGACCCAGACTTACTAAAAGAGCAAGAATTATTATCTCAGACCTTAATTTGAAAACATGGAAGCAAAATTTGAAGTATATTGAATTTCAAATTACTGTGTGTACATTGCTTTCCTTGGTGTAACTTAACTTTCAGAAAGTTGGTTCCTCAACAAAGCTTCAAGTAAGACTGCTGACATGCAGATATGAGGTGAAGATCAGAGCACTTCACACAGCACTGCGGAAGAAAAATGTATAGAAAATACATTCACTCTTTCTTCTTTTTTCTTTAACCCCTTTAAAAAATTGGGTTAGTTCACACATAAGAATAACTGTATTTCTAAAACAGCAGGGGAGTTCTCAATAGGAAAACCAATTTCTTTCCTACCAAGTCTTAAAAAAATTTGCAGCTGAAAGTTGGCTGAAAATGAACTTGAAATAGTTTCAGGTTGATTTTTCTGACATGAAGCTCTTGCAGTCCAATAGACTCAGAAACTTATTTTAACTATTTTATTTAGAATAGTTTCCTTTGAGAACTCTCTTCTCTTTTCAGGGACATGAGAGTACTTGCCTATTCACATTTAGGCAGTTCAACGAAACAGGGAGAAAAAATAAAAGGAGGTAGAAGAGTGGACTGAGCGAACCACTGCTTCTAGCATGATGTAAATTTTTATCCTTTGTACTGAACTTTGGAAACACTGTGCCAAATTTTCAAGACCAGGTGCTTAGATTACCCCTGCAAGAACGCAGACCAGACTCCTCGGATTAGCAGTCTCAGGCATATTCTCATGGCCGCAGACACTGTGCATGCACTTTCTATCTATGTGACATGCTGTGCAGCTACTGTTCCTCCCTGAGCAGCACACAAAGCCTGACAACTGAAACAATTCGGTGAGCATAGCTCCCCTGGAAATACGCATGCCTTATTTTAAGCACCATTTAAACCATTATCTCATAAGCAGTATTTCCCTGCCTCCCCTCCACCTTAAGAGATACAAATGAAGAATAAACATTGTTTATTTAATCTTAATGAAGAGCACTGAGAAAGAGCGCTGAGCAGTAAAAACTTTTTAAAGCCTTTGAAAGTGTGTTGTGAGAGTTTCCCTCCTGGGCCATTGCAGTATTGTCTGGCTGTTCTCCAGTGGCACATTCCTCCATCAGGAAATTTTTTAAACAGTCTGTACTTTAAGTAGGTGCCAGTATTACTGATTACTGCTTTTCAGGACAATCTCCAGCTGCAGAAGGCAAACTGGCCCTTGCACTAAATGACAACATGTGGCAGTACAAAGAGCTTTACATGTCCCATACTGATTCTTGGTTTTCCCAGTCAAGGGAAGGGAAGAAGAAGGGAGGTTATGGAAGTTCGACCACTAGCAGCTTGCTCTGTATAGGAAAAAGTAAGCTTTTTAAATCAGATGGGGAAAATTTCATGGCTATTCATGTTTGCATATCTAAACCAAGCTTTGAACAAAATTCTTTACCAGGCCAAGCCATTTATTGGATTCTGCAAGCTCTTGTGCCCATGCTTATTCTGAACAGCCCTTATTTTGGTAAGCTACCCAGCTTTCTCCTTGGAGGTTCATGTTATATTGAATCATCAACTCATACGCAATGGCTTCTTTGAAATAAGTTGCTTTTGCCAAGAACATAATGTGCAGTGCCAGCCCAGGACCTCTTACCACAAGACAACAAACAAAATTTTAATATATGTGAGATTTAAAAGTTCTTTGGCTTTTTCCTAGCTACTCTGTATATTTTCTTCTTAAATCAGGTGGGACAGCCATCTCTAATCATAAGAAGCAAGACTGAACTCCAGACAATGCAAAAGAGTTTGGAAGAGTGTACTATATTTTGCTAATGCTCCCCAAATGAACACTTTTAATCATGTTTTGCAAATTCTGATCATACTCACATATATGTCCAGTTCTAGAGCCCCCAGCATAAGAAGGACATGGACCACTTGGAGAAGGTCCAGAGGAGGGCCACAAAGACGATAAAAGGGCTGGAGCACCTCTCGTATGAGGACAGGCTGAGAGAGTTGGGGCTGTTCAGCCTGGAGAAAAGGAGGCTCCGGGGAGACCTTATAGCGGTCTTCCAGTACCTCAAGGGGGCCTACAAGAAAGATGGGGAGAGGCTGTTCAGTAGGGCCTGTTGTGATAGGACGAGGGGTAATGGTTTTAAAATAGAGGGGGGTAGATTTAGATTAGATATTAGGGAAAAATTTTTTACAATGTGAGTTGTAGAACACTGGAACAGGTTGCCCAGAAAGGTGGTGGATGCCCCATCCCTGGAAACGTTCAAGGCCAGGTTGGATAAGGCTCTGAGCAACCTGATCTAGTCGGGGATGTCCCTGCTCCTTGCAGGGGGGTTGGACTAGATGACCTTTGAAGGTCCCTTCCAACCCTAACCATTCTATGATTCTATGATTCTATATTGTCCATTAAAGATACTGTATTTTCGAAGTAAAAAGAAAAACTGAAATAACTGATTTTGTGTATAGGGAGCACTTCTAATCTGTCATTTCTAATATTTTTGTAACAGTCAGAAAACCTAATTTACCATCATCATAACTATAACCTGCAGAATTACACTTGGTTGCAATTTTATTGCAATGAAAAAGCTGCAGTAAAAAGAGGAAGTTGCATCAGGGAGCAGACTGATACTTTACATAAAACAGAACAATGGATTTCCTGAGGAAATGAAGAGAGCATTAAGGCAATACACTCGTTGTGTCAGCGGGGACTTATTTCCATCAGAGTGGTGATTTTTGCACTCTTGGTAAGGACCGATGACCTGTGATGACCAAATGCCAACTTACTGCAAGCGCAAGGGAGGTATCAAGTCAGGTCTGAACTTCAAAAATGGCACAGCCCAGCCTTTCTAGCTGGGCAGACTTTGGTTCTGGTGGCTGGGAAAGACCTAAGTAGCTCTAGCCTTTCCCTAAATGTTTTATTTCCTCCACATGCATGCAGGAACGGTGCTGCGTCAGTCCTGAGCTATCCCCACCATGAGGAGGCAGCCGCTCAGGAGCACTTCCTACCACCCAACCTGGTGCCACCTCCCACCCTTCCCAAGGGACAGAGTGGATGGGAGGCTGGGGTCACCACACTTTCCTTCTCAGAGTTACAAGAATGCCATGTACAACTGTGGTGGGTTGACCGTGGCTGGTTGCCAGGTGCCCCCCAAGCTGCTCTGTCACTTCTCCACCATGCACAGGACAAGGCGGAGCAGGGCAGATAAATATGACAAAAAAGCTCATGGGTTGAGATAAGGACAGGGAGATCTTTTACCAATTACCATCACAGGCAAAACAGTCTCAGCTTGGAGAAATTAATTTTAATTATTGACAATTAATAACAGAGTAGCATGGTGAGAAATAAGAACAAAACTAAAATCAACTTCCCCTACCCCTCCCATCATCCCAGACTCAACTTTATTTCAAACTCCTGTGCTTCCTCCCTCCAAGCAGAGCAGGGTGATGGGGAATGGCGGCTGCAGTCAGTTCATCATATGTTGTCTCCGCTGCTCTTTCCTCCTCATGCTCTTTCCCTGCTGCAGTGTGGGGTGCCTCCCATGCACTGCAGTTCTTCACCAGCTGCTTCAGCGTGGGTCCTTTCTACAGGGTACAGCCGTTGAGGAACAGACTGCTCCAGCATGGGCTCCTCTCCATGACACCACAGCTACTGCCAGGAGCCTGCTCTAGCATAGACTCCCCACAAAGTCACAGCTTCCTTCAGGGCACAGACTCCTGACCTGGCGTGGGGTCCTCCATGGGCTGCAGGTGGATCTCTGCTCCTCCGTGGGCCTCCATGAGCTGCAGGGGGACAGCCTGCTTCACCATGGGCTGCACCACGGGCTGCAGGGGAACCTCTGCCAGGAGCAACATTATCATAGAATCATAGAATGATTAGTGTTGGAAGGGACCTTCAAAGGTCATCTAGTCCAATCCCCCTGCAAGGAGCAGGGACATCCCCAACTAGATCAGGTTGCTCAGAGCCTCATCCAACCTGGCCTTGAACGCTTCCAGGGATGGGGCATCCACCACCTTTCTGGGCAACCTGTGCCAGTGTTCTACAACTCACATTGTAAAAAATTTTTCCCTAATATCTAATCTAAATCTACCTCCCTCTATTTAAAACCATTACCCCTCATCCTATCACAACAGGCCCTACTGAACAGCCTCTCCCCATCTTTCTTGTAGGCCCCCTTGAGGTACTGGAAGACCGCTATCAGGTCTCTCCTCTTCTCCAGGCTGAACAGCCCAAACTCTCTCAGCCTGTCCTCATACGAGAGGTGCTCCAGCCCTCTCATCATCTTTGTGGCCCTCCTCTGGACCTTCTCCAACTGGACCACGTCCTTCTTATGCTGGGGGCTCCAGAACTGGATACAGTACTCCAGGTGGGGTCTCACCAGGGCAGAGTAGAGGGGGAAAAATCACCTCCCTCGACCTGCTGGCCACACTCCTCTTGATGCAGCCCAGGATGCGGCTGGCCTTCTGGGCCGCAAGGGCACTGTGCTGGCTCATGTTGAGCTTCTCATCCACCACCACTCCCAAGTCCTTCTCCTCAGGGCTGCTCTCAATCCATTCCCCACCCAGCCTGTATTTGTGCCTGGGATTGCCATGACCCAGGTGCAGGACCTTGCACTTGGCCTGGTTGAACTTCATGAGGTTGGCATGGGCTCAACTCTCCAGCCTGTCAAGGAGCCTCTTGATGGCATACCTCCCTTCCAGCATGTCGACAGCACCACACAGCTTGGTGTCATTGGCGAACTTACTCCTCCCTCTCCTTCTTCACTGACCTTGGTGTCTGCAGGGCTGCTTCTCACACATTGTTCTCACTTCTCTGTCACACTGCTGCTGTGCAGTGTTTTTTCCCTTTCTTAAATATTTAAGATACATAAAATAAGTTATTACTTATTACTTTAAATAAGTAAGATAACCTATTTCTTAAATATGTTATCACAGAGGCACCACCACTGTCACTGACAGGCTCAGCTTTGGCCAGCAGCAGGTCCATCTTGGAGCCCGCTGCAACCAATGGTGTCTGAAATTGAGGGAGCTTCTGGTGTCAGGGAGCTGCAGGGGTGGCTTCTATGAGACCTCATCTGCCTGTAGTCACTTATCAAGGGTAACAGCTGAAGACTCAGGTTTTGCACCCCAGACATTCCATCTTCAGTGTTCTGGGGTGAACATCACCAACTCACCACTGACATTAGTCGTCTGACTTACCTCAGTATTCTCAAATCTGCTGTAATTGGGCCTTTAATATTTTATTAACCTTTTACAAAACACTCAGCTTTCTCTACACAATGTTTTCTTTGCTTGTCTTCCCTAATAAGGAAAGAACTTAACTTCCTCCTGTTTTTCCTCTTCCCCCGAGATTCTCAAATCTCTTCCTTGGTAAATTTAATCAACAATGCACCTTCAGCTTTCTCCCTTCCTAGAGCTACTGCTATGTCCTTTGTTCTGTGTTGCTTCTTCTGAATTTTTTTTTTGTGAAATTCTACATTTTTTTTTCACTTGACAGCTTCCGATGCAGATATTTATATCTACAGGAATCTCAACAAGATGTTCAGAATGTCACAGAAAACATCCTCAGTGACAATGATCATACACCATCCTGGTAACTAATGACATACGTATGCAAGCAAGTGCATGTACAATCAATTATTCAAGAAAGTGTCACCACTACCCAATGCTTGAGAAGAGGGAGCTCTTTTCTGTAGCTATGAGTGAAATTACTGTTTTCCAGCAGAAAATTCCAGATCTTCATGTCTATGAGCAGCTTTTATCTTTTCTTGAAGCTCCCTATACCAACCACTAACCAAGCCACAGTTTAATCGGCTATGTTAGAGAAAGACTGCCATTTCCAATGACTGCAATTCCCATTTTTAAAGTACCAAGGCTTTTTAGCTGTCAGAGCTGCTCTCTAATCCAGGATAATGACTCTAATCTAATCTATGTCAGTCTGTACTCCTGTCCATAAAGAATTCAGCACAATGGTGCGTTACAGATTTAAAAATAAATTAATTCTTTCATGTTCTCCCTGTTATATTGAATATTCAAGCACAGCATACTCCAATGACACATCTGAAGACTGGTATTTCCAAACTTTATTGGAATGTAAAGCAGAATCACAGTTAAGCAGTATTTGCAACATAGTCTGTGTAGGATTTACAGATTCACAATTTATTTTAAAAATATATTTTAAAAAAGTTTCCCATGTACTTTCAGAGAAAGGCTTGGAATAAAAAGTGAGGCCAGTTACGCCTATGCACTGGTTCACGCACTTACTGTGTTACCATCATATAATTAATTAGCTGTAAACGTAAGCAAATAGCTGGTGTCATTCCTTCACAGGCATGGGCTTCAGCATCCCCATCAGCCACAGCCTGACACCACCAGGCCTGTGAAAAAGAGTTGTGATGCACAGGCAGGGAGGAAGGCTTCGACACAGACCTCCACAGATCTTCATGAGGCTGTTGTCAGACAGCCCTCTTGGAGAGGGCTCACCAGCCTTTTTGAACTGGCGTCTGCAGCTGTTCCTCTCACAAGAAATTCTTCACAACAGGCAGGCAGACACCTCTCAGGTTCTCTTCACATCTCCTCTCCACTTCTTGCAGCTGGGCTGGGCTGAGTTGGGCCCAGACGGCTGCTCAGCGGGAGGCCAGAAGGTGAGGGCTGCAAGGCCCACAAGGCTCGCACCCCCTCTCTGCCCCCACTTTTGCTTCTTCACATCTTGTTCTTTCATTTTCCCCTGCTTAACTACGTTACCACAGAGGTGTTATCACTGTCACCAATGAGCTTGGCCCTGCCCAGCAATGGGTCTGCCCTAGAACTGGCCAGGTCTACTGGACAAAGGGAAAACGTCTATCAGGATCCCACAGAAGCTGCCCCTGTAGTCCTCCCCTGCTACACAAAACCAGCACTCCACTTCGCTCATCTTTCTTCCCCTGGTAAACCCATACTAGAATTAGACAATTCAGAGCTGGCTTGAGTAACGCTATAATACATTGAAACCAGTAACACTGACAAAACCTCTAGATTTTCCTGTGTTCCTGGGAAAAGATGTTACACAAATAAAAGCAGCAAACAGAACCATCAGAAGGACCACTAAAGAATTTTTCTAGTAACTGCAAGAAAACAGAAGTTTTCAACACAAGCACTACTCTTGAACACCATTTTCCCATTAAAAGAGAAGTTCAGCACTTTTTAGAATTGACAGGCAGTCTCCAATGCATTCTGCTGCTGCTTGGGAAGGTTAGAATCCCTCTGTATTGCCTTTCAAAGACAGCAGAAAGTTGAGGTAGGATATAAAAAGTGAAGAGTGGCTGAGTTCTACAATAGCCTTTCAACTGTGGACATCTGATGTAGGTCTGAAAAATAGTTTAGGTCAGAAGTGGGACATGGTGATGTCATGCAGTTGTACTTGTAGACAATGATGGCACAATGTGGGAAAATGTCAGTTAGATAAAGAATAAAACACACTCAAAGCAGCTAAATGTTAAAGAACCAGAACTGGCATTCCAGGGAACAGAAAAACTAAGTAACACCTGCCTACCTGTATCTATTAATCTTTCAGATACATAAGCAATAAATTCACTCCAAAGCAAATGTTACTGAGAAATATTTCTGTCTGTTATATACTCTTGTTCTTATATGAAGTATGAAGCTAGTTACAGGCTATTGCAAGCCATTTAGGAGTTTCAGATCATATATTTCAAATTAACCACTTAATTTCTCTATGTTGTTATTTCTGAATAGGATTCCTCAAAGCCATTGTGTCAGTCCTCTTCGGAAAAAAAACATGGTTCCTGAACAACATGCTGCTATCCTACATTTACTCCAGTATCTCTGGATTTCCCCCTATGGCTGCATTTAGCCAACTGGAGTACTTTCAAAGTCCCTTGTCTTCTGTAAGCCTTTCTGTAGCAGCATAAATGCAGAATTTATCTACAGGGAAAATTTGCCAGCAGCAACAGAGTAGGATTAGGACCTAATTGCACAGTGTTGTGGTATAAAATCTATGAAGACCAGTAATTAGAGTATTAAATTTATGCCTTCATTGCTCCAAAAGCAAAAAGAAAAATACACCTTCCTTTAGTGTCATCACTCTTCTAACATGGGACTAAGGCCTTAAAAAAAAAACCTACAAAAAAAAGAAGAGGGAAATGAAAAAGAAATGGGACATGTAGTTCAGATATCTTTTAGCTTTTATCCAAAAGTAGAAAAACCTTCTCATCATAGATCTCACAAATAGCTCCAGTAAGACCTAAGGTTACTGTGGGATTGTTTCGCACTGTTGAGCTAAAATAATAGAAAATTACGTAAATTTCCTGAACTGTTGCCCTGAGGCAAAACTCTCCTTCTTGTTAAAATACAATTTTTGTGCCACTCTCTGTCAGGGACATGAATATCTGAGAAACTGACTTCCAAGTGCTGCATTATTCTTTCATTTAAGTTCTCCAGGGAAGTCAAGTTAGACTAACATCTTAAGAAGTGGCATATTGGGCTTTTTGAATGGTAAAACCCAGGTGTTTAAATATACATGCATTGCACCTCCAGTGAAAGCTGCTAACTTCTGACATAGTCCATCTGCTAATCTTTCAGCAGAGTGGGCCTCACTACAGGCAGAAAAATCAAATGCTGCTACTGCTGCTGCAGAGATACTGAGATAGCCTGGCCATATGGTGAAATTCTGTAGAAAGAAAGAGGGAAAGAAATCCTAAAAAGGTCACCCTGACTCAGAAAATCCACATTTCTCTGGCTGATTCATTTGGGTCATGAAACAGGTCTTAGCTTTGGTCACTGGATTGTTCTCAAGGCGTAAGCACTCGGGGCAAATATAATGAAGTTACACTCAGCAGATACTTCAGTATGTAGCAATTAAAAAAAAAATATTGTTATTTATTGCAAATCCTCTCTCTCCTCTCAAAATAAAGAGGAAAGGAAAGAAACAGGACAGATGGAATTAGGGGATTTCTAGTGTGTTTACAAGCAGGAAAACTGTACATTTACAGATATCCCTTTTGCCAGTCACATGAGAGAAGATGAACTGTATTATTTGTACTGAGTCAGACATTATCACTTTGTTGAACTGATTTGAGACCACGTTGCCCCTGCTTGCGAATCGACTATTGACTAACTAAACTTCCACTCAATGGTTTGATGCCCATGAATTCAAATGAACCCCCTCCACTTCACAGAAATAAAGTCAAGAGCAGCAAACACAACAGTGAACTCCGAACGCTGCAAGAAGCTGAATACATTCTTCACTGCAGCATGGAAATTAAAACATCTCACCAACACACAAGGACTGGAGGCAGTGCTTTAAAATCTAGGTGCACGATTTTGAGACAGAGATTCCTTCATCCTACATTTAACAGAAAGCAATACATGTTACATTTCATCACTAGACTACAATGGGAATGAAAATGCTAGTGTGGGCCACAAGAGGGTGAGAGAACAGGAGAGTACTATTTATGGAAGTAAAAATAATAGAAATAAGTGCAACATACTCAGTCAAAGTGCTTTTTTTTTTTTTGACTTGTTTCGTTTGCACTTTCAGATATTGAATTATTCCCCCCAAAAGATAACCTGAAGAAAACTTTCCCTCACTTTGTTTAGTGACAGTGTTTGGCCATTGTCATATTTTCTATAAATCTGCTTGACTGCCTGGACAGTGGCAGTTACCACAGCCTGTCTCCTTGTAAACATACATGAATTTCTCATGGAGAATATCCCTTTTCATAGCAAACAACATCTTACAGTCTCACAACCCCTCATGGGCAGTTCCTCAACTTCTGGTAATTTCCTTATGCCACAGTATTCAAGTATTGTAAAAGAATATGTGTTATGCATAAAAGAGTTTGCTCTGAATACAGTTTACAATCAGTTGTATTACTTGTCTTAGAGGTAAAACAGAACTATCAGCCATATCGTATCACCACCTTTCACTTCTATTTGCCCAGTATTTGAAATTCACAGGAGAAACAGATTGCCAAACAGAGGCTACCCTCAGGACCAGACAGCAAATAATGCTACAAGAGGGCATGGCACAGCTACACTGATGTGTCCTCTGACGAACAGAGGATCTCTGAGGCTCAAAAATCTACCCACACTTGGGCACAATGCTGTTCTGTGGGAAAAGCACACCATGCCCGCACTGGCTCTTGAGATTACTTGTCAGAGTTGACTCGACCTAGCCAGTAAGTTTTTTACTATCTATCAAGAACAAGAAGACATCTTTAAAGAAAATTTAGGAGGCATTCAGACAATACTCAGCCAGTATCAAGCTACCAGATGTTTTCATAAGCCATGGATGGCAAAATGGAAAAATGCATGGCATGCTCATTACTATTTACAAGGTAACAGAGATAGATATCGCACCTAGCTTTAGGAAAAATGAAAAACTAAACAGGGGAAATTTGAACCATTCCAATCTGAAGAAAGATATATTTGCTGCTTGTTCAAAGGCACCATCACAAAGATAAGTGATCAGACTCATCAACCTTTTATAATACGGTTAACTCTATTCAGGACCTTAATGAACTTCAAGCTTGCACTTCAGGCTATTATTTCATCACATATATGACATATTTTATATGCAGTTACTGGTAACAATAATCACAGAAGTTACCAAAGTAAAAGAAAGGAGGAGGTTACTAAAAAGAGAAGTCGTCTGGTTTTATAATTTCATTACTCCATGATCAGAAAGCTGCATCCACTAGCCTGAGAGGGGAGTGCTGCCCGAAGAGACGGGATCTGAAGAGGAGGGCAAGCTCACGAGAAGCACACTCTGCCAACTCCCATGCGGATAAAAGGAGAGGAGATCATGCAGTGTACCAGGGGCCAGTCCCTCAGGGGCGGAAGGTGCGGGACCATGGCGGGCAGCCTCCTGCCGATGGAAGGACTGGAACTGGAGAAATGCCTTGCCTTACAGGCAGCGCTGCCACTGCCACTGGCAATGACAAGGCACAGCCTTCCCACCCTGCTGCTACCATTGTATTAACAATCCCCAAAGGGAACCTTCTTGGTCTTATTGAAAGTTCACTGTTACGTGGACCATTTGTAAGCACAATCACTTCAGTTACAGAAACTGCAGAAAATACAGCTATTTACAACGTGGTTGCCTAGAGCAGACTCACAGTCTTTTGGCTGCAGTAATGTTTTTATTTTCCTTTCTTTTTCACTTTGGGTTGCTTTTGAAGTTTTATTTTGGAGGTTTGTTGGGGTTTTATTCAGTTTATCCTCAAAAACTTTGTTTTGTAAAGGCTATTACATATGAACACACAAAGTTATTTTTGAACTCCACAGTATGAGAAATTATTTCCATTTACTCAAATACTCCTGCAGCGCTACACAGCATTATAATGAAAATTGCTATTCTGGTTCTACTTCAGAAATTTATGCATAAGTCAAAAAAAAAAAAAAAAAAGACTCCACAGTTATGTCAAGTAATGTTCATATAATAAAGTGAACATCATAGTCCATACCGTTGTAAGAGGTATGGAGGCTAATTTTAGCCATGATACTCTAAAATGGCAAGCTTTACAGGAAAAGGTAATATCTTATTAAATACACTGACATTGTTGACAAAAATCACACGATCTTGTAGTTTTTTCTTCAGATACTGCGTCAGTTGCCATGATGTGAGTGTATGATGAAAATGCCTAAGGTTTCTTTGTAAAGACCATTTCTCTGAGCAGTAGAAAAAGTTTAGCATACAGCCACACTTTCAAAACTGGCTATCCTACTGATTTTTTTTAAAGCCTTTACTTCTTTAGCACATCTTAGTCTGAGAACAAACTGACTCTTCACCTTCTCATTGAGTTAAAGGGATTGAAGAAGTTATATAATCACGAAGAAGTTGGTCAAAACACATGAGACATCAGCCATTAGCACAATGTATTCTGACAGACCAGTTAAAACCTTCACAAGCATCAACGGAATAGCGTCAAAGTTAGCTGAGTTCTTTTCAGATACATTTTCCTCCCAGTTTAACCCAGAGGAAGATTTTCAAGTGCACCCAGAGAATTAGTTCTCTTCAGTGACGAAAAAAAAGAGTGAAAAGCAAACAATGTCAGTTCAAGGGAATTTAAAAATATGTGCTATTGCAAGCAAGACCAGCAGCTGAGACATTAAGTTTTAAACTGCTCTGGCTAATTTTAACTCCCTACAATATTTAACATCAGCTCATATTAAAACACAGGACTTTGAGTAATTCTTCCTTATTAGCAGACTCATCAGATGCCTCACTAGCACAAACAGTCTTGCTTTACCTCAGCTTTATCTCCCCGTTTGTGTAACAGTCTGTGATGCTAAGAGAACTGCTGAATACCTTTTCTGAACCATCAAGTTACTTGTCTGACTCAATACTATTTTCTTCTTTCCATCTGAGCCTGTACAAAAACAGTGAGCAAAACTTATTTGATTAAACGTTGGTATTTACTTCCCCAATAATCACTTGAATTCCCTTTGCAGTTAACAGAAGAAATGGGCAATTCTGGAACATTATTCATTCCATTCTAAGGATGTTTTGAACAGGTCAGGTGAAACATGCCCTGGAAATGTTTTATTTTAACTCTGATCACCAAGGAAGCTTTATATAGGCAACAATAATAGTAACTGTCTGTGGTTAGCAGAAATTACTCCCACCTTTTCTAAGTATTGCAGCCCATATAGCAATGACTTGGTGAATGAAGATCATGGTAGTCTCTTCTCAAGACTCTCAACAGCAGCAGAAACATCACTATGATGCCCTTCTCTCACGAACCAGAAGTTTTCCATGTCTCTATCAGGGAACAATGTTTGATACTCTCTCAATATAGGCAATACCAAAAATTCATGGACATCTCTATCCTCTGCCTCCTCCCAACCAGTGCAAACCAACGTGTGATGAAACCATGCTGAGAAGGCAGCTACCTTGTGTGGTGGGGCGTGGACCAGGGAAGTTCCTCATAGCACACCACTGCTCAAAACACAAGAAGGAAAAAAAGAGAAGCCATCCCAGATGGGAAAATGGAGCAGGACACATATACGTGTATCTATATCTATCTATAGATATGGAGATGAGATAGGCAGAGGCAGCAAGTTGCAGACGGAAGCTGAGAAGGAAAGAATGATAAATTGAGAAGACAGGCAAACGAAGACAAGGTGGTGAGCGGGTGGTGGCAGCGTGCAGAGTGGGCTAGGAGACGTGCCAAGTGAAGAGTTGGATAGTAAGAAAGGAAGTGAGAAAAAGGACTTCAGAATAGGAGAAGCGGCAAACAGAAGTTATGGTTTCAGAGTCTGGGGAAACAGAACATAGAATGACAAAAATGCACAGCAGAGAATAAAAGTTGTAGAGAAAGCTGCAAGCAAAATTTGAGCAGAACAATTGTACTGCTTCTTAAGCTTAGAAAATGAAGAACAGCACAGGAAAGAAGTGTAGAATGAGTAATAGCTTAAGTCTTTCTTTTTTTCTTTTGTTTTTACCGCTTAGCTCAATCATTAATATCTTAGAGAAGATGCCAAACTTGTAAAACAGAATTAACTGTGATGTCAATTTTTTAAAGCTCAATGCAGCATCAGAAGTGGCAAGTGTGAAAAAACAATGCTGTAGACTTGTTGCACTCAATGCTATTTCAAATGTTACACATTCAGCAATTGTGGGGAAAAAAATCCATACAAAATACTTCATCTGTGGCACCTGCATCAAGCTAGAGTATCAAACCACATGCTTTCATGTGAGCATAACTCATGACTCCTTCACTAAAATACAGTCTAAATGGTACTGTGACAATTGTACACACCTTTGCTGTGCAACCTAGCAGTCTGTGGTCTGACAGACACTACACTGGCTAAAGCGAACAAATTTCTTTAAATCAGATATGCCTGAACAAACCTGAAAAACCACCATCTTTAAAGAAAGTCTGTCTGCTCTTCAGATAAAAGTAAACACATTCTGTAAGCTGGAAGAAAAACCTCCAACTTTTAAAGAGGAATGTAAAAAGTAACCATACCAATCTGCCTTTAACAGGCTGCCTACAATCTTTCCCCTCAAGCCCATCCTCTCTTGTACAAGTACAGAAATTCCCTTGTGCTCCCATACACAAATGTAAATAATGAAAAAAAAAACATTTTAACTTGATCTTCTACTACTAACAATAGATTTAGTAAGCAAACTTTGCTCTCTTGCAGTGTCTTTACCTACCTACTGGCACTCCATAAATGTCAGCTGTTTATGCCAACCATATTAACTTAGTTTCAAGCACACTTGCAGTGTATCACTTAACACTTCAATAAAAAGGGAATGCTCTTCCTATTGCTTTTGTTGTTATTGATCAACTACAGCTTTCCTGCCATGGTAATGAAAGAATAAATCTATCAGTCACCCACAGCATGATGAGAAGACAGGGGGATCCAATGGTCCTAGAAGAATCCTGGCTGCACATGACAGGGGTTCTACAGGCAATGGCTGAAACAAAGCTATGTACTTTTCAAATCTTGTTACTTTAAAGAAAAAAAAAAACACAACCAAGTTCATTTTTACAGGAGAATACTGACTATTGATTGCCATGAATTTTGAAAAATGGCACTGACATTACACAACAAATGGCTAAAGCATGATAGCTTTCAGTTTTTACAAAGTGAATATACAAAGCACTGGGTGGTTTTACTCCAATTAAATTCCACTGGTTTATTAATAAGATGTCCATTCACCACTGAATTGGGAGGGTGCTTTTGGAAGCACTTTCATGCTTTCCTAGCAGGCCAACCGTGGATGTCATGGCTGAAACACAGCTCAGCAAGCCTAGTGAGGGTTCTGCCATTTGTAACAGTAAAACGTACACTGTACATACTAACGAGGTTTATTGAACAGTGCTAAGAATGGCTTATCCAAAACTCAGTGACAGGTAAAAGACACTGTACCTTTTTCTACCACTGGATTTCAAAAGAGATGTCTGTATCAACTTCTTTTACTCTGTGGGTATGAAAAAATGTAACATTCTAGTAAATCCGCATATTATTTTTAAAGGCTGTCAGTTTGGGAAGCTCATTACACAAAGGAACAGTGGCTACAGCAAGACTGTCGTAGCTGGTTTCTGAAGTGTCCGCATCTGCACCAAATGGGCAGAGTGACCTAACACTGACATGACATAAATGTACTTTTAAAAAGAAAGGAAAGAAAAAAAAGGAAAAGAAATTCCAGAAAAGCAATGTGACAAATGCTTCAAAAAAACCCTAAGCAAATGGCGACTGATTTTGAAACACCTATACAGTCATGCACCACATTGCCTGTAGTATCTGAATAGACAACTGCAAAGCAACAAAACACCAATATTTCCTCTTTCTAGTTGTTTTATTAATGCAGCACGATGACAGGTATGGTGTTTAAAGCAAAATTCTCTCAATTTGTATTGTTTTCCCCTACTGTTGTGTTTAAAAAACAAAGATGTAATAGCCTTGCTTAAAAGCATGATGTATCTACTATCTTGTTATTTCATTAATGGATTACCTCAGGGGAATACACTGAGTATCCAGTACTCATGCTTAAAAAAAAACCCCACCAAACAAACAAAAAAAACCCCCCACAAATTCATAAACATAGATATAGCTTTAAGCACAAAATTGCAAAAACACACTTTGATCTTCCATACTAGTTTGCAGTAACTGCTTACTGCTAGTATATCTTCTAAGATATCTGTGATTACAGCTAATTGGGAATACTTTAACTGCCGAAATTTACTGGACATATCAAGCCTTATCATAATAGATTCCTGACAGTCTTGGTTCATTATAAGTTAAGACAACATACTAGTAAGCTGATAAAGAGCACAAATATCCAATTTTGAAAGCAAGATAGAAAATTGTTGTTTGTTAAACATCAGGAACTAGACCTAGATAAGACTAATCTGGTTTTAGAACAGATTTGCATGTATACAATTAGTCTGTTAAGATACTAACAGAGATTGCAAAAGGTTGCACAGAAACCTTCAAAATTGCTCCACCTCTTCCTCGATGATGTACTACAATTTACAATAAATAAAAAATAGGAATTTTAAAATATGTACAATGTAATTCATGGTGTATGTTCTTGTTATACTACCTAAATACTGTGTAACCACTTTCTGAGAAAAGGGGATGATCTGTGTTTTTTTCTGAGAAATAATCTATTTAACTTTCTTAAATGTAATTATCCCACATGTGCTACAAGACAAAACTTTCCACTTTTCCCCAAGCTGATAAGGAGAAAAACATGGTAATTCTTTAAAATGCTTTCAGTGCACACATCATTTCACCAGATACATATGAACCAACTAATAAATACTACCACTAGTATTTGTTTTTTGTACTCGGCTTGTGGATAAGTCTTTGTTACCTGAATATACACAGGATTATCTTGCCATTCACTTAATTATTTTCTGCAGTTGAATTCACAGACTTGAGTCAACTCTCCAGTTCTTTCCACATACCACTTGAAGGGAAAAAGCATTGTATTTTTACCAACCTTCTCCTTTCCAAATCACTTTCTCTTAGGAACAAACTTTTAAAATAAGTTTTTTGTTATTAAACTGATGTGTGAAAAAGGCTACAGAAATATTTTGGTAGAGAGTACACTTTCACTGCTTACCAAATTCCTCATAATAACCATGACTACAAAACTTAAAAGAATGGCAAGATATCAGCCTTTCGAGAAATTAATGGGCTAGGGAAATTCTTGTATGAAGGCCTGTGTTTGCTTTCCATATAGGAAAGCAGTCTTGTTATATTTCTTCTACTTGTAATAGATACCCTCTAAATATTTCCTGTCTTTTTCAAATTTGATATCTAAACATTTAAGTGCATGTTTCTGTCTCTAGTAAATCATCAGAACTGGAGAAGTTAGCTGTCGGGGTTTTTTTACATTTCCCTGTGGTTTCTGCATGCATATTAGAAGGAAAATAGCGTTCCATGTGGTAAACAATTGCCCCTGATTATGTTATTCATGTTTTTCTCATTACAACAACAACCACAAAAGGTATTTAACTTCAATTACAGTAGCTACCATTTCAGAGGGTTTATCTTAAAACCGTTCTCTTATATTTGAGAGCAGAAGTGAACCACCAGAAAGCATTGTTTTAATTAATGCTGTTCACCATTAATTAGGTGGACTGATTAGACTCTGCAACCTTTTATCTACTCTGTTTTAAATTCTGTGCATGTCTCAGGCAGATGGGCAGGAGTTTTAGGTGAAAATTCCAGCAGTGACACAGACTTACATGGGTTGGCAGAACACCATGAAAATTTGGATGGATGAACTCCCCCACCTAAAACTACCTCTCTATTTCAGGCAAGAACTTGCAAAATAATTGGAAAATGTATCTGAAATGGTGAGCAATAAATTCATGAATGTAGAAGATGCAGCATACATTTTCCTTTTTTTTCTCTGCACTGTGTAGAATGAAATAAGAGAAAACTGAGAATCCAGTACTTGGCTCTTCATTTCTAAATTAAATCCAAGCATAAGTTTCTGATCATTCTTCAGTCACAAGGATCCTGAGACTCCAAAACAAATACCTATTTTTTAATCATGCTAAGGGCGTAACAAAAATGACTAACCTTCCTATGCCTCATTTACATTCCAGTACAATACATAACTTTTTGGTTTTCAAAACATAAATGAGATTCTCCTGTCTTTTACTGACCTGTATTTAATTTATTATGACAATTTCTTGTTGATGCTATCAGGCAGTTCAGAAATAAAGGGAAAATCAATCTTTTAATTCAGTGACTTATATGAATCATTAACTCTCTTTCAAACATAATAAATTTGTGAAAAGTAGACTGAATCCTTACTTAGATTGCTTGCATTTCTTATGACTAGAAGATTCCAACTGTGCAGCAACTCATTAGATGAGGCCTGAGTTCTGCTACATTTTCAGGCAAAGATCAAATGTTTCTTTTGTTTCTATATACTCTGCAATTCTGGAAGCATTTTTCTAGGTCAATAACAAAGAAAATTAAATTTCTTGACATTAGTAGAAAGCTGCCATTTATTTTCAGGCTTTTTCCCTTTAAATAGTGCTACCTAAGAAAGAAGAAATAGACCTCTACTATTGCCTAAGCTCTGTGCCTTGCAGTAACTCTCATTCACTAGAAATAAAAGCAAACATTCAATTACATTACTCTGAATCATTTCAGTAATAGATTTTTTTTCCCACTAATTTTTGCAATATTTCCATAGTGATTATTTACATTCAGAACCTAAAAGCTTGACTCTAATTATTTATGTAGAAATACTGTGTTAATTGCATATATGTCTTCAAAAGGCACTTCTCATCTATCACTTCAAATATAAAGTTTCAAGATATTCTACTGCTGCACTGAACAATCTTACTCTGTCTATTTTTATATTTTTGAAGTTCTAAACATTGCTGCATACAATTTGTGTTTTTCCAGCAACCAAACAGAAGTGACTGAGACATAGTCACATTCTTGTTTGGTTGGTTGGTTTTGTTTTGCTAAAGGCTTTTTATTTTTTCTTTAACTTTGCCTCACAGGAAGGAACACCTGCCCAGAAACTATTCTCATCAGTACGACTGGTTCTTCAGAAAATGAAAAATCAAAGCTCAAGGTCAGTGAGGAAGGAGAGGATGGATGCGCTCCAGGCACCAGAACAGAGATTCCCCTGCAGCCCGTGGTGCAGCCCATGGTGAGGCCGGCTGTGCCCCTGCAGCCCATGGAGGCCTATGGAGGAGCAGAGATCCACCTGCAGCCCGTGGAGGACCCCACGCCGGGGCAGATGGAAGCCCAAAGAAGGCCATGGCCCATGGAGGGCCTGCGCTGGGGCAACCGGTTCCTGAGAGACTGCACCACATGGAAAAACAACCCATGCTGGAGCAGTTCATGAAGGACTGTAGCCCATGGGAAGGATCCTTTCCTGAACAAATGTTTTAGCACTTCTTTTATGACATAGTTTATTGCTCCAGATAACAGCTGATGCACAAAAGATTGAGTCTTGTACTTGTAGCTAGAAAGGATTTGGAACTTAATTTCAATTGCAGAAGTCAAAACTTCTATCTTGATGTTAAAGAAAGATCTGGAAAAGATGAGATGATCCCGAATCTCCAATTACAAAAACGCTTTTCAGGAAGGAATGTGGAAAAATCAGCCAAAACTGCTAACTGTAACCACAGACTTATTAACCTGTATAGCTCTAGAAATAAGACTTTCTGGTGCCATTTACTCTTTTAAAGGTAGAACATAAGAATGGCTTGCAAGAGACTTTCCTTTAACTTAGAACTGAGTAGCAGTTTCAGAGGTCCCTTGCAACTGAATTTGATAGAAGATTATAAATGTATGGTTTCTGGTTTCAATACACTGCACTGTCTTATAATCTTAAAATTAAAGCTTGCATGTAGATTTTAAGAGTTTTCAAAATCATGTTTGGCAAGCACTGTTGGCAGTGTAAGTTTACTTAGTAAAAGCATCCAGAAATTGAAGAGAGATGAACTAGCACTAGGACTATTAACCAGGAAATTAACTGTAGGTAAGGTCTGGAGAATTTCAGGGCCAATCCATGCAAAAGACAACAAAAGCCATAACTATGTAAAAAAAAAAAAAAAAGAAACAAACAAAAAAGAAAAAACCAAAAACCTTAAGTGAGTCCCAGGCAGTAAAGATTATTTCCACAGATTAGCACTGTAAAAACAAAACTGAGGTTAAGCACAGCCCCAGTAAGACACTCATGCTGGGCTATATTCTTTCCACAATCCTAAGATTCACTAAGACAGGTTTCCTGCTCTGGTAGCTACACAGGTTGCGTATGTGTTTTCTCTTCTTGGCACCAGAATCCTTGCACGTAAATGGTTCTGCACCACACCTTTACAGTAGATGATGCATGTTCTGAGGTAACTATAAACATCCAGGAACATCATCTATTGGAGGTGCTTTAGTGACAATGTTTGACAAATTTAACTTAGTTTAATATTAAGTCATTGGCCAAATGAGCCACCATATTAGATGACAAACGTGGCTTCTAGTCTATCACCTTTGCTCCTTTCTCCATCTTCTCCTCCTGCAGTTCGAAGGCCAGAGGAGCTCAGAGAAGTCAAGTGCTCATAATATACTAGTACTACTACTAAGGGAAAACAAAACTCAAAGTGAAAACTGAGCACAGGCAATGGCTTTATGATGAAATTAATTTTATACTATTGTTCCTTTCTTCTAACATCTATTTGTTTCACAAAGTACTTCCCAATGCTTACTGCCTTAGTACCTACAGCCTTTGTTCTGTGTGCTGTCTTCCATCTCACAGAAGCAGCAAAACATATTATTTTCAAATTCCCTGGTCTACGGCAGTGAAGTTTAAAAAACATCAAAACCAAAAAGAGCAGTAACACAACAGGAATACATATGAGTAGGACTATCACTAACCAGCAGAAACACAAAACTTCTGAAATTGAAGTTGTGAACCACAACTGCATTTTTTTTCCTGAAATCTATTAGGGAGATCCCAGCTGATTTATATTCAGAGCTCGTGGCCTCAGACCACCCATTCTCTGCCTGCTTTATCCATGTGCCTGTGGGTTCTGCCTTTCCAGTGGACAAGGAGTTTCCCTAGGGCAGAGACTGTCTGCCTTGTTACATACCATTTTGTATAGCATTAATGTTCTTGGGTTTGTGCTATACACATCAACATAAAGTAAAAGCCATGTAAACTGTGGCCCATGAAAGGCACAATAAGATATTCTCATCCAAGCATGAAGCTAATTTGACTAAGAACCTATCCTGAAGTAAGATTTTTTCATTCCAGTTCAAAGGAATCTCTCTCCTCTGCTCCAT
Source organism: Chlamydotis macqueenii (assembly GCF_036417535.1). NCBI lineage: Eukaryota > Metazoa > Chordata > Aves > Otidiformes > Otididae > Chlamydotis > Chlamydotis macqueenii. The sequence goes on along the minus strand of NC_141593.1, from coordinate 59,870,455 downwards.
TCCATTTCCATTGCAGAATATTTTATTTTCACCTTTTCCATAGTTCCATCCCATATTATTGCATTAAACAAAGGAAAGCCTTGGTGAAATTCCGTAACCTATCATACACAGGTAGTTAGATTCAAATAGTACATCGATGCTTTTTGACCTTTTAACACAGTGAATCTCTCTTATCACTAAAAGGAATTGTAGCATATATTTCCACACATACCTAAGCTCTGCATAAGCATCTTGGAAGCTAACTGAGCTTGCAAACAAAATACAATTCAGACATGCTCAGATATAAATTTTGACTTCATGTTTATGTAAAATGTAAATCTGTTCAGATATGCTGAGTCCCACAGGCATATATCATCATCTAAACTCTCTGTCTACATTTCATATACAATACTACAATTGGAAACCATTAATACCCTAAAGAATTTTGCTCAGCTCCTCCAACTTGTGTAGCCAAGAGAAAAAAAAAAATTGTATTTTTTGGGGGGAAAAAAAATGCTATTGGTTGAGAATAGCATTAAACTGACTGTTAAGATTCATTATGAAATGGTAGTGGCATGTCATATCCCTACTTTGAAAGCAAGAAACATTAATGACTGGAGTCAATGACACTTACGAAGCAACATTTATATATTCACATTGAGAACACCAAGCAATGAAAGACAAAACTAGCTTTAATGCATACTTGTTATTGTTTTGCTAATTGGTAAGGTAGTTTCTCCATTCCTCCACGTGGTCACTCTGTGTAGTTTCCACCATCCATAGCATATCTACTTTATTTCAGATGAGTTTATTTCAGATGAGTCTGTAACACATCAAGCGCACTTACATCACTAGGTAAAACCTGTGGCTACACCAGACAACTTTTATTTGGACAAAACATCTCCTTGACTTTAGAAATATATATGGCACAATCGGCTGAACAAAACAAACAGCAACAATCACATTATCTTGCCATAAAATATAACTCAAATGAGTTATGACATTTTCCCTGGATCAGTAACAACTAACAATTAACATTCTTTGACCTCACTCCTATATAACAGAGATACAGACTGTTTTAATTTGCTGGTTCAGTGTTTTTGTCTTTTTCCCATCTTCCAAGCTAAATCTGCAAAGTTTTAAAATTCTCTTAAAGAGCATATATCTACAAACTTGAATTGCTTGGATATGACAATCTCTAATCCTCAGACAATATATCTTGCCCAAGAATACTACTAACTATAACATAGAACTAGGTAAACAATTCTGATTCAGACAGGTGTTTAGTAGATTAGTTTAACTGCAGGGGAAATGCTTAAAATATCAATGAGAAATAAACATAATAACACACACACACACTCCAACCAATAACTACAATACTGCCAGGGGACATCCAGAGTCTAACAAGGCTTTGGGAATGAGGGTCATTAGCATGAGGGCCAGGCACCCTGGGCTGCATTAGGAAGAGCACTGCCAGCAGGTCAAGGGAGGTGTTATATTCTCTATTTTAAGCACTGGTGAGACACATCTGAAATGCTGGGTCCAGTTCTGGGGTCCTGTTAAAAGACATGAAGTTACTGGCATGAGTCCAGCAAAAAAAAAGATTTAGTCCAGCCCGGAAGATGATTTAGGAGTTGGACCACCTGACATACAAGGAGAGGCTGAGAGAGCTGAGACTGTTCAGCGTGAAGAAGAGAAGTATCAGAGGGATCTCATCAATGTGTGTGAATATACGAATGGATTGGGGGTAAGATAGTAGACATTGCCAGACTCTTGTCAGTGTTGCCCAGTGACAGGACAAAAAAGCAATTTATATAACATGAAATACAGAAAATACCATTTAAGTGTAAGAAAAAAGAAATTTCACTGTGAAGTTCCTCAAACACTAGGAGAGGATGGGTTGCCCAGAAGGTTGCTGGAGTTTCCATCCTTGGAGATACTCAAAACCCATCCAGACATGGTCCTGGGAAACCTTCTATAGCTGCATCTGCTTTGTGCACAGGGGTAGGACTTCTTCAGGGGTTTCTGACAGCTTCAGCCACTCTGCAATTGTGTAATGCACAGTTGTTAGCTTACTCTTAATCTTTATGAAACTCTCATCTGTTGTATTTATCTCAGAAGAACCACTAAACTCTAGTCCAAAGGTAATACTTTCTGGATGCAAGTGGAGTTATGTTATAAACTCTTTCATCTGCTTCCTCAATATTTTCTTCTCACTTTCTAGCTTGGAGACCTCCTAAGAAAGGCTCTTGCCTGGTAATGACTTTTAAAAAGAAACGCCACAGACTGTTTCCATGAGATAGCATCAGAGCTCCTGATTTGGAGAGAGCAACTTTCACAAGGCTGTTTGAATGGAGGACTCTACATTTTAAACAGATCTTCTTTCGAATAGCCTTTCTCCTACTCACACTTAAGTTTCTAGTAAAGTCAAGTCCAGCTCACTATCATTATCAGAAATCAATTTCAGTCGAGTTTCTTACAAAAACTATCCAACACATTTAATAAGGAGCAAATCAAGTAGCCTCTGGGATTGAGACAGAATGCATCCTTCTCCAATTCATTTCCTAAAATTTAGGGAGTAGGCAATAACTGACAATTTTTCAAATTTTTCATTGATGTGCATTGTCATGAGAAACACAGATTAAAAAAATGAATTATTAGACTGTGTAGGGCTTTGAGATTAATTTTTAGTAAGAGTCCATTTTTTTAATAGGGATCTACAAGTAAGAATATGGCATTCTGAAAACAGATGCTCGGCTATCACTTCACTGAAATCCATTAAGTTAAGTAGCTTCACCTAAGCAGAAGTTTTGATTGCCGAAAACTAATTTTTAATATATTTAATATGTTTTCCAATGAAGTTTAGCTCTCATGGAGGACAACAGACTAAAAAAGCAGGAGAATATGCAACCAAAAGCACTAGCTGATTAGCACTTTCAAACACTTCCAGAGGTCAGCAGGATTTAATTAAAAAGTTAAAGGTAACAGGACTGGTATCACACTGCCATTTCTCTGAGCCAACTACTTTCCGGCCATCTTGTAAAGCTTTAAAGTGCTTTAAATCCCTTTAAACTTGTTTTACAAAGAAGATGGAAAATACCTGATTGTCCATCTAATGAAGACATATGGAGAAAATATGATTAATAACTGATTTTTTGAGACGCTAAATGCTTTTGTGTGTTTTGAACATCAATCTTCCATAAGTTGACACTACCTATGGGCTTTTAAGGTTCAAAACATCTTCCTATTTTTTCTTTCTCAAAAATGTATCTATACTTTTTAATCAAGTAGATCTGAGAATACATTTTTCGCTGACATCTTCTAACATAATGACATGAAACAAATGTATAACAGAAAGATAATACATATTTTGGCAGTCAGACAGATTCCTTTTAGCAACCACACAAGGCACAGAAAACATGGTCCTGGCTAGGATTAACATCGTATGAACTCACTGTACATTTAAGTCCACAAAGTGCCAACCTACACTGCATCAGATCACATATCACAATGCAGTACATCAGATCACAGTGCAGTACTTAGAAAAAGAAGAGATGCATCCATAGGAAAACTCAACAGTTTTATGAGCAGAAAACCAGACAATACAGGGGGCCATGGGGTTAATTATAATGTTCTGCAGTTTCAAAAGCTGTGAACAGCGATATTTTGCAAGGATCAAAACTGCCATGCAGCCTGCATGGAAAAAAAGAAAAAAAAAAAATCAACAAAAGCCAGTGTGCAAAATCATCATACCAAAAAAAGAGGAAGAAATTCTCAAAAATCAACTTCATTTTTCATAAAATGCAACTTTTATGGAAGTAATGTCATCAGGTAGTAAAAAAAAATGAGAATGGCAGGGTATGATACTTCCCACCAACAGGATGTGGTTTAACTTAACTTTCCTTCAAGACTATTTTTATCCAGTGTGGGCGTCTGAGAAGGAAGACAATTGACATTTTATTGTTCTCTTTCTAATTCATGTATTATAGATGTGCACAAACAGAGATAGGAATAAACAGAGACAATTAAAAACACTGAGGAAAAAAAATCAGATATCCTTTGGATTGTAATACAAACCAGTAACACTCCTTAGATTTTCTTTCAGGGTTATAAAAATAAAAATCCACTAGCATCAGAAATAGTTGTGTCAACCGAGCAGTTGATAAGTCTCAGAAGAGAGATTAGAAGAAACAATACATATCCTAAAAAGGAAAGGATGAAAATCATTTAAATGCATAGATAGGTGTTAATAATGAAAAGTAGAGCAACTGACACTGCAAACTATCAGTGTGCAAGAACAAAATAAACATTCAGGGAAGAAGGAAATACAAGATCTCCCAAAAGCAAAATATACTTGAAAAAGAACAGAACTCACCTCAATTTCAGAGTCACACATTAAGCCCCATAGGGGCATGGACATGTTTCCATCTCGCTACTATTAATGGAAAAAACCCAAGCTATGATGGTAACAATAAAATTATTTTCCTTCCTTGACAGCTGCCCTAGCTTGCCAATAAAAGTTTTTTTCTCAGATCTCAATACACAGATATTCATATCACAAAGATTCTGCCGCATAAATACTGTAAATAACTGGTTTAGAATGAAATAAACAACTTTGAAGATTAAATTTGTGTCTTTGAGATTTCCTCTCTACATCATCTGCATATGCAAAAGCAAGAAGCATTTAGTGTTTATGCTATGGGTAGATGAAGGATTTTACACCTCAGGGATGATGTTTCCATTTTTACTGCTAGGAAAAGGCAAAATGGAACTTAGTTTGATTTGTAAAAATACATTTCTGAAGACAAGAGGCTTTTGATCTTGCAGTCCCCAGTATATTGGATCTGGAAACAATAATTGACTTCTCTGCTGCCAGATGAAACTGAACATTTGGACATTAACAGCGTTTGCAATCAGATAAGCAATAGAAAAAGAAAGCAGATTTTAGTCCAGTGTGGGCTCTGAAAATGTTAGCTCTGAGTGAAAAAGGAGAGAGTTAGGAAACCAGTGAACAAAGGAGAGCTCCAAAGCCACGTCACACTGCTACCATTTGTGTAAGAAAGTCTTGCTATATTTTGCATAACACTTAAGAAGAACATGTGAAAAATATGTCTCTAACCTCAAGCCCACTCAGTTGACCTTGGATTTAAGTTACAAGATGGTGTGTGAAGTTAGAAGGCAGGATTGCACAGCTGAGAAACCAATCTGGAACACTCAAGTTGGCATACCCTCTTTCCTTTTTTTTTCCCCCAAATATGCTAAAAGATGCAATTTTGCAGTGAACTTCAGTGGTGGTTCATTTTGTCCTCCCTTTATCGTCACTTACTGTCCTAAGGGCCTTCTCAAAGGTTGCAACACAGGTAGTTTGTTTTCATACATTCTAACCCTAAAAGCAACAAGTGTTATTATTTGTATTGCTATATATATAGTGCCTTATACTGCCATGGTTAAAAGCTTTTGAATACCTACTGCATATACACAGCTTGACAGGTCCTACTCTACAGGGGGTGAATTCACCCAGCCAATGTGTAGTGGGCCACTGCAGAAGATACTGTAATGAGGACATAGTGATTTCAAGTAGAATCTAGGCAGAGTTTAACCATAAGCCTTGGTTTAACCATAAGCTTTGCCTTTTACTTGAGGACAGCATCTAACAAGACAGTATGCCTAAAAAAAGAGCAGAAATTCTATATGTCAATTATTGTCCATCAAGATTAATATTTTGCTTTCCTGGAGCTTCAGAGGTCAGCTTTTGTCAACTTTCGCAAAACCGCCCAGCCAGACACCTAAACAGTGGGATCTTGTCGTAGTTCAGCCCCGATCAGGACCAGACTACGCAGTCTCTCTCTCACTCCCCCCACCCTCTGAGAGAACAGGGAGAGAAAATATAAGAAAAACGGCTCGAGGTTTGAGATAAGGACAGGGAGAAATCCTTAAAGTTACCGTCACGGGCAAAACAGACTCGACTTGGGGAAAACTATTCATTTATTACTACAAACAGCAGGATAATGAGACAGAGAACAAGATAACCTCCATCCATCCCTCCCTCTTCCCGAGCTTAACATTATCTCTACTCCCTTCCCCCCCCCCACCCCGAGCAGCACAAGTGGGGAAGAGGGAATGGGGGTTGCAGTCAGTCGTCAGTTCATCATACGTTGCTTTACGCCGCTGCTTCATGGTCGGGGGAAGAACTCCTCACATTCCTCCCCTGCTCCATCGTGGGGTCCCTCCCATGGGCCACAGTCCTTTGTGGAACTGCTCTGGCATGGGTCATCTTTTCCACGGGTGCAGTCCCTCTAGAACAGCTGTCCCAGCGGGCCCTCCACGGGCCACAGCTGCCTTCAGACATCCACCTCCCCCGGTACGGGGTCCTTCACGGGCTCCAAGTGGATCTCTGCTCCTCCGTGGACCTCCAGGGGCTGCAGGAGCACAACCTGCTCCACCATGGTCGGCACCACAGGCTGCAGGGGAATCTTGGCCAGGAGCCGCATTACTCCTCCCCCTCCTTCTTCACTGACCTTGGCGTCTGCAGCCGTTCCTCACAACAGGCTGGCAGATGCCTCTCAGGATCCTTTCTACATCTTATTCACTTCTCATCTCCTTTCCACTTCTTGCAGCTGGGCCGGGCCGAGTTGGGCCCAGTCGGCTGCCTGGCGAGAGGCCAGAGGGTGAGGTCAGCAAGGCCCATGAGGCCTGCGCCTCCCCCTCTGCACCTCTGCCCCCGCTCAGCTTCTTCACATCTTCTCTTCTCTCTCTTTTTTTTTTCTGTTTTCCCATTCTTAAATACGTTATCACAGAGGCGTTATCACAAAACATTCTGCTACCAATTGGCTCGGCGTCGGCCAGAAGCAGGTCCGCCCTAGGCCCGGTCGAGTCCACTGAACAAAGGGGAGCAACTTCTAGCAGTTTCCTACAGAAGCTACAACCTTAGGCCCCCCCTCACTAAACAAAACCACGACAGATCTATAAATGACACTGATCTGTTCTGTTCTTTTGGTCTAACAGGACATAAGAAAACAGATAAAGTTGTTAAACTAATTAATTACTAGGGTGCATCATTTCCCAGTATTCTTGTGGTTTTGCACTTTCCAAAAAACCTTATATTTGTTCCACAAAAATCTCTTCAAATAGCATTTTCTTCTCTGCACTTGCAAATGTTTCTTCCTATTTAGGCTCTAACTCTTCATCTTTCCACTCCTATGTCAATACTCCTGTGGCTTCCACAATACTTAGGTGTTTCCCAGCTAGCTTCTCTCTCCACCTTCAGTTCTACTGTAGGCAAAGAAACAAAACAACACAAACATTCTTCTCTCTGACTTCTTTAGGCAGCTTGTGTCTTTTTCAGAAAACCAAAAAGCAAATAAACAGTTTCTGGCTCAGTGAACACCTCTCTACCTGTTCCTCCAAGGAAAGCTCATAGTTTTGTAAACATTGCTGCTTCTCTGAAAGCTCATTCAAACTCCCCTGGTTTATCACAACAAAAGAGCTTTGAGCTTGATTTTTGTTATTCCAAATTCAGAGCCAAACTTCAGGCTAAACAAAATTTTGCAAGTCAAACTTTTTTTCAAAGTATCAAAGCTGGAGAAAATCATATGGCCACTTTTCTACATTTGATGAACACATTATTTAAGTCACACTACTCCATTTAGTCCATCTGCTTGCATATAAAAACCTGATAATTTCACTTTCAACCTGATCATCCCAGGAATTTTATTTATTTACTTGGATAGTTCTGTGCTTGTTTTAGTTTGTTTTTTTTTTCCTATAGGGATTGTTCAACTTGTGATTTATATACAGATCAGTACTTACATTTTCACCCACACAAGGAACACGAGAAAAACTGGCATTAATTATATCACAGGCATCTTTTTGAGGTAGTTACAAACTCTTTGTCAATTATTTCCATGAAAAACAAAACTACTCATTTTTTACATTTGCATGATTTGTTGTAAGTGCAAATGTTAAAGAATTTCTTTATGATTCTGTGATTTTGCAAATCTTTCCAATAGAACACTAAATTGATTTTCCATCAAAATAGTATATTGAAATAACAACTATGCACCTAAAAAGTAACCTACCTTTTAATTAAACAATAGTTTCTTGTGCTGCTTTCACACTTATTCAGTAGTGAATGCCCTGCTCTGCATTTATTCAATCTCAGCAAGGACTCAACTACGTCACTTAGTGAAAGCCAAGAGGACAGAATCTGAGCTTAGTACCTGCAATGCCCACATTTCAAATACTGGTGAAAGTGGTAAACTGGTGAAACAATGATTACTAGAACTCTGACAAGTTAGCATCTTATAGAAGGCTATACTATCAAGTGAGTTTTGCTAGTCCATTTAAGGGAATTGCCACAAAATAACATCTGCCTTCAATACAGGGCTCAAAATCTGAGTAACTCCATGACATGTAATGATCTGGATTAGGTGGGAGGTAACATTAGATGATCTGAGGATCCTCTCTGGCTTCAGACTGTACTAAATCTATCAATACAAAAATTAAAACCAGATAGTGTAGAAAGTTTAAGAAAACAATCAGGTTTCTGGAACTGATTTTGCTTTAGACATTATGAATATTTTTCTGCTTCTCAAAACTTTAACCAAAGAAAATGTGTAATTCATTGTCACTTATTGAAATAAATGGTGTTCATATTTCATAAAGGAGATATTTGTTAAGAGCTACGTTACCAACAGTAAAGCAAGATAAGCCGTATGCCTTGATCATGCACAGTTAGTATAAGCAAAAAAAAAGTAACTCGCTGCAGCTTTGAAGGGGGAGAACTTCAAATACAGATGGCTGGTTGCAAAGGTAGATATAAAAAAAAAAAAAATGTTGACTACTGATTTGTTCATGTGGGAGAAATTAAATACAGGCTTAGCAAATGCAAACATATTGCTAGATGGGGTTATTCCAAAATGTTCAAACCTGCCTTTTCCATCTAGCATCTTCAGATGCAATGAGATTGGACTCCTACAAATGCTGTACAGCATACAGAAACGTAACTTTTAAAACCAGCTTTCTCAGGCTGAAAGGGAGAAGACACTGGTGGAAAAGATTTCTGTTTTGTTGAAGGGAAAAAAAAAGGATTGTTTATCATTGGCATATTTGCCACTCACCAGTGTTGCAGAGAGAGCAGATCAGGATATAAGACTTCAAATGTTTCTAGCATGACAAGGAAGAAAAGTGCTCAGGCACGCCATTTTACTATTTAACTTCAGCAAACAGTAGAAAAATTGTTCTCTCACTTAAAAGCAAGCACAAGACCAGACATGTTTCAGAAGGGCACCATCTGTAATTCTTTGCTCTTTCTCCTTTTCTCCTACTACTTGTAACCTCCAGCTCCCATGAACTTCTTCTGCCATAAGCAGCCATGCAGCTCAGAGTTGAAATTATTATAGCAGCAATTCTGAAATAAGTCTGATCAAAACAGTATTTAAAGTCAACTGAAGTTATTTACCTAAAAAGTTTAACAAAGTTTTCATAGTTCTCCGAGTTCTTCTGCATAGCACTGCCGTCCTTACTGGCAAGGAAAATAAATTAAAGGACCCATGCGGCAACCGTTATTTTCTGAGTCTCTCCATTAGAAACACTTGCTCCTTTCCTCCTTTACCTCTAGCAACAGTTGTGACTTTTCTTCCGCTGCAGCACAAGGGTCCCACGTTCTCCAGGCCCCCCTACTCCCTACGGTGGCACGGGGCTGCCGCCGCTCTCCGAGCTCAGCACCCTGGTCAGCGCCGCCCAGCCACCGCCGTGGGTGATGACGGCAGGACGTCTGCCCTAACGTCCCCGTGACGTCAAACGGAAAGCTTTCATCTCCGTCCTCACTCTTTGCTGGTAGATGAGACACGTTAGAAGTAACACACGGGTGCCCTGATGCTGTTCTGTTTCAAAGCAGCTGTTGTTACCCAATGGCCCTACATAGTACGAAAAAATTTTCCAGGGTAAATGTTCTTTGCAACTGGGAACTGGTTATAAATTTTACAATATTTGTTGCAATTGTGGTAAAGGGACGAGGGGTGGAGTGTGTGTAAGTTATCCACCTTTATCAGGGTTGTGATGATGTTACTTTGACTTTGGATGGGAAATTCATCTTGTTGATTTAAGTGAAGTTTGTGAAGATTGTGTGATGAATGTATATTTTAATGACAATTTATTCTGATAATGATAACAACTAGTTTATAAAGTGATGCTGCAGACAGACAGCTACTGACCTGGGTTTTACAGAGCTGTAATTATTCATTATCTCTGCTTCTCCAGTTTATGCCCAAATTTCATTATGCTTAAAACAATGCCCTTGGGAAAAGCATCTGGAGAGTCCAGAACACATCTGTTCCAGATCTGCTATATAAATGTACATACACTGTTACATAAACACACAATGCTGTAGAAATAATTAAGACTAATCTCCCCCTTTTGTTCAAACCCAATTTGCTGACGTTGCTTTTTATGGAGTGGAGCCTTGCTTCCTAAAATGCTAAAAACTGATTTTGCATAACTTCAGTTAGGAAAGACTTATCAACACATCTTACTCAGTCTCCTTTTATTAAAAGAAAAACGTAGGCAATCTTACTAGTTGATTTGGATCCTAATCCAAATTTGGTGGAGATACAAGGTTTCTGAATGACAGGTATATAAATGCTCCTGTGTACACATTTTCTGGACCTGTACTGCTACTCAGCCTTCACCCCTCCTCCATGCAGCTTTCTAAAATAACTGCTGTTCTGTCAGTTGCTGACAGAAGACACATCTGCAGTTACTCTGACTTTTTAATTTTCCTGCCTATTTAAAGATCTTGGATTTGAGTTCATAAATAATTTAAATGATCTTTCCTCTTAGGAAAAGAAATAATGCATAGAAGCAAACAGTTAAATTTCAAGTCAGCAAAATCACAAGTTGTGGTGAAAAGCTCCAGATGACATGTATTTAAAAGATATCCATGCAAAGCTGTTTAGAAATCAAAAATAACTCACTTCTGAAATAAAGTGTGCTTTAGGTTACATGACAGTACCTTTTCCCATGGCAGGGGCCTGGAATCAACCAATTTCGCTGTCTGATCAGACGCCTACAATAGCAACTACTTCAGTGGCACTGTAATCTGTAGGAGTTGTGCACAAATCATGTGAGCTGCACCTGCCCTCAGTAAAATGCAAGTACCTTTGCTGTATTATACTGTTATGAAAGACAGACTTAATTCACTACATTTTACTAATCACTGCAGCACCTTACAGACTAAAACTAAATGTACAGCAGACAACTGTGGCCACTTATTTTGCAAAGAATCATCTTACTCAACATATCCAGGTGCTGACATTGGAAACTGTACTTGTTTTATGGACTTAGAGAAAGTGTGGCACATTTTTACACGTTTCCTCTGCAATGCAAGAGCGAACTGAAGGGAGAATGAGCTCATTCCATTTATATGAACATCCTCAGTTGCACTGTTACGTGACAGCTTTTAAACTCATGCTTAGTGTTATTCATAAGAGTAACACCACCGACTTCAGTTCTCAAGTGCCTTCACAAGTTGAGGCTTCAGTTTAGACTGGAGAATCACTATTATTGGTCAAGTACTATTAGAAAGAGTAGGAAAAAAAATCACTTCTATAAAAATCAGCAGATTTAATCCAGGACTCACCAAAACACAAAAAGAAGTTTTATCTGTCTGTACAAACTCTACAATGCTATTCACAGTACTGCTTTTCAGAGCATAACTGCATCTTTTTGTTCTCTCTTCTTGCAGGTTTCTATTTTTATAGAAACTACCCTCCTATGTGCAAAGCCTTTAACTCTTAAAAATAAGCTTATTTTGTAATTTAAATCCCCCAAATCTCCATAATTTCCTCAAGTAAATAGTATTGGTTCTCAGCAAACCAGTAATTTTCACAACTATGATCAATCTGAAAGCTTTTTCTTTTGTTGCAAATAAGTACACCTACATAAAAGTCTAATAAATAAAATGGGTTTTAAAGGAAGGCAGAAAAAAAAGATCCATTTTGAAGAAAAAGATTTTTGAGTCTTCCCCAAAGCTTAATTTAGGAAAAGTTCCAGGAGAGCAATAAAACTAATCAGAAAAAAAAAAAGAAGAGATGCATTTTCTACAATGTTTTCCTAGTATTGCTGGAACATCCAGAGCCTCAAAAGTCCTATATCTTACCTGTGATCCATCCCTTCACAATTAAGTTCAAAATTTCTTTAAAAGTAAATTTGGCCAACTTTGACAGCATGAACCTGAACAGCCTTAGGCTCTAAGCATATTCCTAATTAATCCTTTGCCATCTGGGGATTACTCTACTCCATGCAGTTTTAGGACTTCAGTCACCATTTCAAGACATTATGAGGAAAGTAAAAGCTGAGGACACTTACAATCTTAATAAAAATATGTTCGGTGTAACAGGCCAAATAAATAAATTTATTCTGAGAGCAGACATTTGACATTTACTAATTCACTTACCTATTTGCTGTCTGTACCTTCTCAAGTGTTTGTACTTGTCCTTTTCTGCACTTTAATATTAAAGGACTATATATCTCCTTCTCGCACTTAAAATCAGACCTCATGGATAGGACTATTATAACTGCAGAAGACTTTGTCGCTTCAAGTGACAGATTTCTTTCTGTCGTAGTATAGCCCCAATCGGGACCAGACTACACAGTCTCTCTCTCACTCCCCCCACTCTCCATGAGAATAGGGAGAGATAATATATTCAAAAAGGCTCGAGGTTTGAGATAAGGACAGGGAGAGATCCTTAAAGTTACTGTTACGGGCAAACCAGACTTGACTTGGGGAAAACTATCTGTTTATTACTAAAAACAAAGCAGGATAATGATAAAGAGAACAGGATAACTTCCCCCCAACCCCCTCTTCCCAGGCTTAACATTATCTCTACCACCTTTCCCCCCGAGCGGCACAGGGAGGAAGAGGGAATGGGGGTTATGGTCAGTTCATCACTTGTCACTTTATGCTACTCCTTCCTCCTTGGGGAAGAACTCCTTACATTCCTCCCCTGCTCCAGCGTGAGGTCCCTCCCATGGGCTACAGTCCATCATGAACTGCTCCAGCATGGGTCATTTTTCCATGGTGTGCAATCCCTCAGGAACAGCTGCCCCAGCGCAGGCCCTCCATGGGCCACAGCTTACTTCAGGCACCTGTGTGCCCCGGCATGCGGTCCTCCCCGGGCTGCAGGTGGATCTCTGCTCCTCTGTGGGCCTCCATGGGCTGCAGGGGGACAACCTGCTCCACCATGGTCTTCACCATGGGCTGCAGGGGAATCTCTGCTGGGAGCAGCATTACTGCTCCCTCTCCTTCTTCACTGACCTTGGCGTCTGCAGCCGTTCCTCTCACAAGAAATCCTTCACAACCAGCTCAGGCAGACGCCTCTCAGGTTCTCTTCACACCTCATCTCCTCTCCACTTCTTGCAGCCGGGCCAGGACAAATTGGGCCCAGTCTGCTGCCCAGTGGGAGGACAGAGGGTGAGGCTCGCGTCTCCCCTCCTCTGCCTCTGCTCAATGTCTTCATATCTTCACCCTTATTTTTCTATTTTTCCCCTTCTTAAATACAGTATCACAGAGGCGTTATCAGAGAACATTCTGCTAATGCCCTAGGCCTGGTCGAGTCCACCTGATAAAGGGGAAACTACTTCTAGAAGCTTCTTACAGAAGCTGCCACTGTAGCCCATGCCCCACCCACTAAATAAAACTAGAGCACTTTCAAACACTGTTCAATAGAAATATTGAAATATTTACATATTTAAGAATATGTGCTCCTGATAAATCTTTTAAGGTAATTTTGGTTGTGCAACTGTCTGCTCGTCATGTCAATAAAACTGGACAGCCACTCAGTGACTAGTCTCAAGTTTTATTTACAATTTGAATGAATGAGCTCTTTCCCTTTACTATCTATTTTTCTGAAATGATTAAAATACACATCTAATCTTCTTGATGCTATACTTTTATAAAACCAAAAGGGAAACCTACTATCAACATTCCTAAATTTCTTTCACTGCATATAAAACTTTTCTGTCATCACAGGTGACACTGCTGTTGGACTAACAGCCTTTAGTTGTATATAGGCCAGCAGGAGACTCCACAACAGATGTTAGCTTTACACTGAATTTATTCCATGCATGCTTGACAGCTGCATTTTATCAACAGCCACTACAGACCTGGTAATCAGGAAGAGGAGAAAGCAACTTTCACAGCTTGTCATAGCTGCCATTATTTACTTACTCGCATTCATGGTTTGAGTTGGAAGGGACCTTTAAAGGTCATCTTGTCCAACCCCCTGCAAGGAGCAGGGACATCTCCAACGGAATCAGGTTGCTCAGAGCCCCATCCAATCTGGCCTTGAATGTCTCCAGGGATGGGGCATCCACCACATCTGTGGGCAACCTGTTCCAGTGTTCCACCACCCTGTTGTGGTTTAACCCCAGTCACCACATAGTTTCTCGCTCACTGCAGGAGAGAAATCAGGAAGAAAGGAAAACTTGTGGGTTGAGATGAAGAGTTTACCAGAATAGCAAAAGAAAACTACAATAATAACAGAATATAAGGATATTAATATATAGAAAATAAACAATGTACGATTTCTCACCATCCAATGTCCAGCTGACTGATACGGTCCATCCTGAGCAGTGATCATGGAAACGAAACCGAGCAGGAAGCAAAGGGGCGAAAAGCAGGCCAGCAAGGTAGAGGGAACAACGCCAGCGAGCAAGAGAGAGGTGGAACAAGATGAACGCCCCTTGCGTGGGCAACCCCCACTTATATACTGAACGTGACATTTATGGCATGGAATACTCTCTTTGGCCAGTTTGAGTCAATTAATCTGTCTGTCTTTCACCCAGCTTCCTGCATCTGCACATTAGCCAGAATTGGAAAGCCAGACAGTGTCCTTGGTCTCATTAACAACAACTCATATTATCAGGGTGTTTTTATCAACATTCTTCACGTACAAAATCCAAAACACTTCAGCTAGTGAGAGGAAAATTAACTCCATCCCTGCCGAAACCAGGACACACCCTTATTGTAAAAAAAAATTTCCTTATATCTCATCTAAATCGACTCTCTTTTAGTTTAAAACCATTACCCCTTGTTTTATGCCACACAATACTGCAGGTGGGGTCTCATGAGAGCGGAGTAGAGGGGCGGGATCACCTCTCTTGACCTGCTGGCCACATTTCTTTTCATGCAACCCAGGATGCAGTTGGCTTTCTGGGCTGAGAGCACACATTGCCAGCTCATGTCCACCTTTTCATCCACCAGTACCCCCAAGTCTTTCTCAGCAGGGCTGGTCTCAATCCCTTCATCTCCTAGCCTGAGGATTGCCCTGATCCAGATGCAGGACCTTGCACTTAGTCATAACTAAAGAAGTTAATTTCTTGAGTAAAAGGACACAAACACACATAAGTTGACTGAAGTTGTGAGTCACATGCCATTATCCACAGGACAGAAAATCAGTTTTTAGAAGTGAGTATAAGCAAAGTCTTATGTTGGATTAATTTTTGGTGGAACCTGAATGCCTGAAACATGGCAACCAATAAACCTGTACTGAACAAGTCAACATGCTCTCTATACTTCTTATGTGTAGCATTTTCTGTGAAAAAAAATGTAAAGCAGTAAATCATAAAGCAGTGATACTGTTGTGTTTTGTCCACAACATTCAGATGCTAATGACAGAATGGTATTTTAGTAGTAGCAACCACTGCATTAGGAACCTCAGAATGTGGAAGTAAACTTTGAAGATATCATAGCACTTGCACTACTGTGGCACCACTTTAGGATCACCTGTACACATATTTCACAGTGTTCCTCCAGAAGTAGCTCTTCCTTTAAAAATTGAAGGTAGCACAGCCCTCCTCCTCTGGTTTCTTTGTTAGGAATTTTTCCTCTCATCTAGGTTTCTTACAAAAACATTTTTTTCTTTCTTAATATTTAGAGCAGGAAAAGCTCAAAAAGGCTAACTTTCTCTGATCACAGACATAATTTACCCCACCTCTAGAAATGTAAACAAGATACCAAATTACTGCCAAATAGAACAGTATTTTTGTCAATTTCTGATTTTTTAAATAGTTTTTTTACTGTTTTCCTCCTACAAATCTCTAGACAAAAAAAAGACAGCAATTCATAAATTAAGGCCTTAAAAAAGACCTTAAGGGTCTTTTCCAACCTAAATGATTCTATGATTCTATAAGCAAGTTTTTAATCAAAATTATTGAAGAATATTCTGAAAGACATGGTGTATTTGCATTTGAACTCATAATAATGGACATTATTGTAAAACAGCAAAGGTATTGTTGTGTCTTATCTAAAAAGTGTGAACTTGGCTTTTATAACATGAGATCTCCTATAGAGCTGAATAAAAGTGCCTACTTAAAAAAGACTCCCAAACCTTGAAATTTACAGGTTTTAAGCTAGCTAAAGGAGCAGAAGTTACACCATATTTAAAAAAATCAGAAGCCCTGTCAGTTTTATAAGGATCCAAAAATCTAGTATATAGAAGCATCTGGTAAAGTAAAAAATTTTATGTTACTAATTCTATGACTACCCAGGCTTTGTAGATTTTTGTTTTTTCTTCCAAAGTACGTGGTTGCTATCAGATGTAGATACTATCATCCTTTCACTTTTAGGTTTCAGCCTGTCACAGATGAAATGCCAAACAAAAATGGTTATGTGAATTACTAAGAGTTTGTGACATCTTACAGGACCTGAAATTCTTCCCTGTCAAATGAAAATCATTAGTCTACACCGCTTAACGAATTACTTTCTTAACAGGCCCAAAAAAATACATTACCTCTGTGCATCTCCCTATTCAGATAAGGAGTACAATTGTATACAATATCTTGTGGAAAAGAAACATAAGGCTATTAAGATTGAACAAAACTGACAGCACATGCAAAAGATACTGACAATGTGTTTTACTTTTTAATGTTTATATATAGTCACTATATAATCTAAGTTCCTTTTTATGGAAACTAGTTCCCTGAATCTATCTGGAAAACTCATCTGAATGAGTGTAGGTATACAGCATATCTAGCATAATTACTAACAGACTGCTCAGGAGTGGAGGCAAATCTCCACATTTGTGAATGGCAAATTCTGTCATTTGTGAACAAATATGTCCACAAAGTCTCCATTTCTTCAGTCTGAAAAAAATCACAGTGACTTTTCACTAGACATTACAATCAAAAGTAACCATTCCCACTAACTAAATTAATACAATTTGCAATATTTGCAGTTGACAGTTCTGCTGTACAAATGGCCAAATTCATAAAGTAATTAGTGTCTTTCCATCCGCACAGAGAAGGTACTGATTGGTACATCACTAAATAAAAGCCTTTTCAATGTTACACTTCCAGCAATAGCCACAGATTGACAACATATCTCAGCTGTGCAAGGAACCTTTGCCTTATCAGCAAACTACAATGAATAATAAAAATGGCATTTTAATAAGATAATGTTAATAGTGCCAAGTGTTTAGAGGTGAAGCAGCAGGATCCTATTGGGAATAAACAACAGAACCAGAAGTCAGGAAACTGAAGGGCTATTTTCAGCTGCACCACTGACCTTCACTGTGACATGGTAATAGCTTTATTTCTGCTCCTCACGGTCCCTTGAGAATGACAAATACAAATGATAAATGTGAATGATATCTCAGATCATTCACTATAAAAACTTTGACGGCTATGGAGCAGATTCTCCTGGAAACCATGCTAAGGCACATGGAGAGCAAAGAGCTGGTTGGTGACAGCCAACATGGCTTCACCAAGGGCAGATCGTGCTTGACCAATATGGTGGCCTTCTATGATGGGGTGACAGCATCGGTGGACAAGGGACGAGCAACTGACATCATCTACCTGGACTTGTGCAAAGCTTTTGACACTGTCCCACATGACATCCTTCTCTCTAAACTAGAGAGACATGGGTTTGATGGACGGACCACTCGGTGGATAAGGAGTTGGCTGGATGGCTGCACTCAGAGAGTGGTGGTCAACGGCTCAGTGTCCATGTGGAGACCAGTCATGAGTAGCATCCCTCAGGGGTCCGTGCTGGGCCCAGCCCTGTTCAATATCTTTGTCAGCAACATGGACAGTGGGATAGAGTGCACCCTCAGCAAGTTCGCCGACGACACCAAGCTGTGTGTGCCATCGACACACTGGAAGGGAGGTATGCCATCCAGAGGGACCTTGACAGGCTGGAGAGGTGGGCCCATGCCAACCTCATGAAGTTCAACCAGGCCAAGTGCAAGGTCCTGCACCTGGGTCATGGCAATCCCAGGCACAAATACAGGCTGGGCAAGGAATGGATTGAGAGCAGCCCTGAGGAGAAGGACTTGGGAGTGCTGGTGGACGAGAAGCTCAACATGAGCAGGCAATGCACCCTTGCGTCCCAGAAGGCCAACCGCATCCTGGGCTGCATCAAGAGGAGCATGGCCAGCAGGTCGAGGGAGGTGATTTTCCCCCTCTACTCTGCCCTGGTGAGACCCCACCTGGAGTACTGTGTCTAGTTCTGGAGCCCCCAACACAAGAAGGACATGGACCAGTTGGTGAAGGTCCAGAGGAGGGCCACAAAGATGATAAAAGGGCTGGAGCACCTCTCGTATGAGTACAGGCTGAGAGAGTTGGGGCTGTTCAGCCTGGAAAAGAGAAGGCTCCGGGGAGACCTGATAGCAGTCTTCCAGTACCTCAAGGGGGCCTACAAGAAAGATGGGGAGAGGCTGTTCAGTAGGGCCTGTTGCGATAGGACAAGGAGTAATGGTTTTAAAATAGAGGGGGGTAGATTTAGATTAGATATTAGGAAAAAATTTTTTACAATGAGGGTTGTAGAACACTGGAACAGGTTGCCCAGAGAGGTCGTGGAAGCCCCATCCCTGGAAACGTTCAAGGCCAGGCTGGATGAGGCTCTGAGCAACCTGACCTAGTCAGGGATGTCCCTGCTCCTTGCAGGGGGGTTGGACTAGATGACCTTTGAAGGTCCCTTCCAACCCTAACCATTCTATGATTCTATGATTCTATGTATACATGCTGTGTGACTTAAATACTATGCAATGTTTCAGATATGAACACTCTACCAAAGAGGTTAGGTTAAACACATGGTTTCAAGGAAGGAGTACAAATAAATAAAGAAAAAATAGAAAAGGAAAGAAAATTAAAAAACAGAGCAGATTATCTATAACCTACATTTGGTCACTCATAAAGATGACAAGGTTTTGAAAAATCAGCAGAAAATGATTATGTAGTCAGAGTATAGACTATAACAGATAACAAGCTGAATATTGGATTTGCGGTTATGAAGTCAAACTCAGAAGCAGTAAATTAAATCTTAGGCAAACAAATGTAAAGCAAAAAGAGCATTTAGGGGAGCTGACAGAAAACACAGCTACGAACAGCAGTGCGAACTATTCTAACGCAGCACAGGGATGAGGAACGATAATAAAAGATCAACATGGCAAATTGGACTCTTCCTCAACCACAATGAAGAAAAAGCAGAACAGAAGAAAACAAAACAAAACAAAACAAAACAATAAACACATCACCCTGAAAATAAAATAGGTCATGTTAGTAAAGGTGATTGCAAAAGAAAACAAGGGCTTGCACAGGCAATCTCTGAAAAACAAGGTCAAACAGTAAGAGTTGTATCAAAGGCAAGGGGGAGTTACCAGGAAGACTGAAAGCAGTGTTGGTTGGCTACTTCGTCCAGAAGGAAAAAAAAAAACTCTACTAATGTCTTTTTTCCACTAAAGGGTCAGCTTTGTTCAGGTGAGTAGAAGAACTGTTACAGCTTTGTAACAGCTTAAGACTGGGGAGAGAATATATCAAACAGTACCTAGACATTATCGAAGTTGCTTGCCTTTACAAGTTTTATTTTAGAATATTAAGAGCCATCTGAAGAAATTTCAAAGACGTAAGTGGCAGTATTTAATAACTCAGAGGAAATAAGTTTGGAAGTGAAGAAATAAGACTAGAAGAAAGCCAAACCGTCACTATCTCTAAAATAAAAAAAAGAATACAAAAAAAACGGAGTCCAGACAACTTCACACTCTGGAGAAATACTAGGAAAAAAAAATAGGGAAACTATTTCTCAGCACCAGAGACTGAGGAAGAGATGACTGGCAACCAACTTCTATTTCTCAAGAGGAAATCATTATCAGACTGAAATTTTTCTCCTACACTTTAGTAGGCCTCATTACTGGTAGAGGCAGCAGATGTCACACACTTCCACTTCCAAGCAGCTTATGACATTGTCTTGCACGACCTTCTCAGAAATCATACAGGGAGAGAGTCTAGGAGAAAATGCTATAGGGCCAGTGAAACACTGGGTAAACACATATAAATAATAGTTATGAATTATTTGATAGTTAAAAATAGTTATAATTTGTTCACATGGACATACATGTGTCCTGTGTCTGCTCCTGTGTCTGCTTCTGTTATTTCATATTTAGACAGAAATTCACCTTTGTCTTAAGAGTTTCCTTCAAACTACTGCTAGTACAAGGAGACACTCGATGCTGTATGCTACTGCACTTTGAGCTGGTCCTGGCACTCTAGAGTGCCCTCCATTTTTCCACATTCTTTAGAAACAGGGTTTCTTAGTCTTCCAGGCTTAGAGCAACCTGCTTTTCCTTCTTTCTATATAAGCATTTGGTAAGGGTACCATAGAAGACTGCTATATAGCTTTTATTAATAATGAGAAATTCATTCTGAAAAGGAAATTAAAGACTTAAATAAAAAGTAAAAAGAAAGTCTTTCCTCCCTGTCTAAAGTAAGGCCCAGCTGAAAAGCTGAAGGCAGATATTTGTGTTTTTAAAGAACAGAGCATAACTGTTGTCACTGGCACACTTTCAGCTCTTGTATAAGCAACCTGGTGAGCCCTGGGAGCAACAGCACAGAAGAAATTGACCCACTAGAGTGAACTGGCCAGCAAAAAACAAAGTCCTCAATTGATGTGAGATAGTGTAGCTCAAATACAGTCAATTATGATTTTGATTTGATGAAATCTAAATGCTTCTTCTTCTATAAAAACCCTGCCTCCAAGTGGACCTGTATGCATGTCTGAGAATATAGTTTATCACTCTGGCTTTTGTTCATAAGTATCTGTAAACAGACATTAGCAACTCATGGAAAATGACTGCTCAAGAGCTAAGGGACAATATCATAAAGATCTGAGTATATACAAACACCACCTTAGAGACAGCAATCATACAAAGCAGTATCAAATGGAAATACCTGGAAATATTCTACTTGCAACAATGGAGCACAAATGCTAGGAGGAAATAAAGATAAACAGCATTAAAAAAACAATAGATGAAATTGGACGACTCATTTCAGTACTACCTATAAATACCTTGCAGATTTCGGTACAAGCCCTGTATGAACAGTCTCAAGTATTACACTGCAAGCTACTCTAAGAAAGAAAAAACAATCTTATGGGCGTGAAGTACTTCAAGGAGAATTACCACATCTAAGTGCAAAATGAAATACCCCTTTCAGCCATAAGAGTACAATAGCATGGAGCACCCCTGATGTTTCAGACTTTTGGTATTTTACCATAGAATATGCCCATATGTTGCAGTTAAACTCAAAAGGAATTATTCAAACTAACGTAATTACTACAAAAATAAATCAATAACTTATTTCAGTCTTTTTTACTGTGTGAGTTACCCTTGTAGCATACCACATGAAGGGACAAGATCACTAGCTTAAAGAAATTGATTTCTTCCACTTCCTGAAAAATGCACAATATTCAGAAACTGCATTTTACACAGACTGGGTCACATAACTACACTGGAAATGCACAACAAAAGTCTTTGGTAATGGAACTTCAAGAAGTGGGCAGGGAACAGACTGGAAACATTCTGGGTTGTCACAATGAGACATAAATAACTTGATTTGACACAGTAGAGTTTATTCGCTAATTGGGTGAGAAAAAAATCATAGAATCATAGAATGGTTAGGGTTGGAAGGGACCTTCAAAGGTCATCTAGTCCAACCCCCCTGCAAGGAGCAGGGACATCCCTGACTAGGTCAGGTTGCTCAGAGCCTCATCCAGCCTGGCCTTGAACGTTTCCAGGGATGGGGCCTCCACCACCTTTCTGGGCAACCTGTGCCAGTGTTCTATAACTCGCATCGTAAAAAATTTTTTCCTAATATCTAATCTAAATCTACCCCCCTCTATTTTAAAACCATTACCCCTCGTCCTATTGCAACAGGCCCTACTGAACAGCCTCTCCCCATCTTTCTTGTAGGCCCCCTTGAGGTACTGGAAGACCACTATCAGGTCTCCCCAGAGCCTCCTCTTCTGCAGGCTGAACAGCCCCAACTCTCTCAGCCTGTACTCATACGAGAGGTGCTCCAGCCCTTTTATCATCTTTGTGGCCCTCCTCTGGACCTTCTCCAACAGGTCCATGTCCTTCTTGTGTTGGGGGCTCCAGAACTGGACACAGTACTCCAGGTGGGGTCTCACCAGGGCAGAGTAGAGGGGGAAAATCACCTCCCTCGACCTGCTGGCCATGCTCCTCTTGATGCAGCCCAGGATGCAGTTGGCCTTCTGGGACGCAAGGGTGCATTGCCTGCTCATGTTAAGACCATGTTAAGCTTCTCGTCCACCAGCACTCCCAAGTCCTTCTCCTCAGGGTTGCTCTCAATCCATTCCCCGCCCAGCCTGTATTTGTGCCTGACATCACCACAACCCAGGTGCAGGACCTTGCACTTGGCCTGGTTGAACTTCATGAGGTTGGCATGGGCCCACCTCTCCAGCCTGTCAAGGTCCCTCTGGATGGCATACCTCCCTTCCAGCGTGTTGATGGCACCACACAACTTGGTGTCATCGGCGAACTTGCTGAGGGTGCACTCTATCCCACTGTCCATGTCGCCGACAAAGATGTTGAACAGGGCTGGGCCCAGCACAGACCCCTGAGGGACACCACTCATGATCGGTCTCCACATGGACACTGAGCCGTTGACCACCACTCTCTGAGTGCGGCCATCCAGCCAACTCCTTATCCACCGAGTGGTCCGTCCATCAAACCCATGTCTCTCTAGTTTAGAGAGAAGGATGTCATGTGGGACAGTGTCAAAAGCTTTGCACAAGTCCAGGTAGATGATGTCCATTGCTCGTCCCTTGTTTTTAATTTTTTGGTCTGGAACACAGCTAGAGGGCCATGAAGATGCCTCAGTGTTAGATGACAAGAATGTCCTCCTAACTCTTTAGGAGTTTTAGCCAACAGATTTTTTTGGTTTTGTGGTTTTGGTTTGTTTTTTGTTTTAAAGGAGAAGACACAACACATTTGCTGGTAGAGCTCCTACTAGCTTTCTGGGGAAACAAGCTCTTTCAGTTCTGAAAGAGACAGGTTTTACAGCTTGCATTCTCATCAAGCCACCTTCCAAGGTTCAGCTTGGGCATAAGAGATATGGCCTCCACCATTCTATCTCAAGCTGCTGCTTTTTTGCCAGTATTAGAATAACTACACTAAGACTTTCTGTGCCTTTAAATCCCTTGATTTACTCAAGGGCCTTGAAAAAGTCCCAGCCTTGGCTAATCAATGTAATTATTTGTTGTGAAAACTAAATAAATGTTATATACACAAAAAGTTGGTATATGTTATATAAGTTAAGGCATGCATGCATATGAAGCACTTGGGCATCAGCAGTGGCAAGACACACAGAATGGTGCTGACAGAGGCAATGATAGTATCTCTTTGACATCCTACGCAAAACATCACTAGACCACAAAAACTCTGCCAACTACCTCATTAAAAAACACCTTTTGAAGCTCTTTAAACAGAGCAGAGGATCCTATACATCTGTATAGCCTGTACATTCTAATACCCAATCACAACTAATATGAATACATTTAGCAAAAGGGATTAAAAATGTTTTCTGACGAGACTCTGGAAACTCACTCATCTTTTTGAAAGTTAATGGAAATACAACAAAAAATGATAGGTGTGTGTGTGCACATTCCGTCTGTGTGTATATATACTATTTTCTGAAAGTTCCTTCCCCAAGATATTTGAAATGATGGAATGAAATTGCTGTTGGTGGTACAAGGAAAGATACTTTCAAGATAATGCATTTTTGTCTGCAGGAAGGAGCATGAAGACTGAGAAGCTATTTGATCTTTATCAAATAAAGCTATTTGGAATAAACAAAGCTGTGATATATTTCACATACATTCTTAACTTCAAGTATGTATAACAGACAGTTTTGCAAATCTGAAGCTAAACAAGTTTCCAAGTTTCAGTTATGTTTCAGGGTGATCTGCCATAAGAAAAAAAGTGGGTAAAAACTCTCTATTGTAAAATCAATCTACCTAATGAATCAGTATTTTCATATATTTCTAATTCAGGTTTCAGAAGCTGTGCCTAAGAAACTGTCAGAAGTGTAATCACCTGCAGTGTTACATGTTCAGCTTCACCCACACTGAACTGCTTTATTGAAGCAGCTCTCCCACTTCTTCCCTTACTGCAGACAATTTTTTTTCATCTATTTAAAAGAATCCCAACCAACAAAACTTGTATTTAATTAAAAATAATTAGAGAACAAAACAGCTCATTAAGAACAGAGCCAGTAAAAGACTGTTCCAGTCAGATTTAAATGATACGATGCTGTTCTATAAACAGAATTCCATCTGTCTGGTGGCAAGATAGTCCACACAATCTACATTCAGAACATTACAAATGCTCTGTTATTCAATAATTTGATGCTAATGCTTAATTTTCAACTCTAATAGCTAATTTAGGTCTTTTATCCTATTATGTATAATATTTCTCAAGTTGCAATTACAAGCCAAGTGAGCTGGCCTGACTTGCATTATTGATATTCTTCAATGCATAAAACTGCATTCACATACCCACCTTATCCAGGCAGATAGAACTCATCCAGCATGAAACAGTTTACAGCACAGCTCTTGCAAAGGTGCTGCACAATTTCATTAGACGTGAATCACTTACTGTTACCTGTGCAAAGGTATTTGGTTTAATCCTTCTGTCAAAGCATCCTCTGCAATTAACAGAGGCACCTTCAGAGGTGACCCACCCACCTACTTGTAAAACAAGTGTGCAACACAGGCAGGATAAATTACTATTTACTTCTTTCTAGTGATAACAGCAGAGATCTATGTATATAGGTGTCCATGTATAGCTTGAGAAGCTAAGCACTTTCTCAAGGCACTAGATGAATAGCTAGATAAAATTTTGTATTTCCTAACTTTGATCCAACTCTCAGAGCTTAAAGCCAGACTGACATATTAAAAAAATAATATTAATAATCATACTTTATTTCAATGTCTTCACTAACCATCTTTTTCTTTGACTTAACTTTACATTCAAAACCTTCAATGAATGGTCAGTACTAAAGATAAGCTGAAGATCTAATGTCAGTTAGTGCCATAGAAATGACATAATATATTTGTTTACTTCAAAACCACTGTTACCACAGACAAAACCAACAGACATTCAAACCATATTTCATAGTGGGGAAAAAGCAAACAAACAAACAAACACCAAATTATTGGGTGGCCTCATACATGCAACTTTATATCTCTAAGGCAAGACTATGCTATGTACGGGCACATGGATGACAGCTTTAATTTAGCTTGAGAAGATAGCTATTGTGATGGCAAATTAATAGGAAGAACTTCAATGATTCGTAAGTACCCATGCAGCTGTTCAGCAGCTCCGGGAGAGTGGTACCTCTGTGTACCTTTGCCAAAGGCAAAACAATGAGAGCTTCACATCAGTCTTTATGAATTTTTTCTTCCCTAAAACTATCACTGGTAGCCTTGTTGTGCATCTTCACCTGTCACTACGTTTGCATTTCTAAATGCCTAGGGTACACACCAGGTCTCCAAATAGTTTTCAGAATCATTATTATTTGGGCAAATAACTTCCATGGATGGCATTGTATAGCAGAAACCACCACCGTTACCCTACAAGAAATCTGCTAAGAAGGAGCAAGAGAATGAGAGAACCAACATATGGAAAGAATCTTCATCATTTAAACACGCAGATGGTACAATAAAGTTCTTAGTTGCTGAAGTTGTGAATTTATCACAGAGTAACAGGAAGATGAAAAAAGCCTCTTTTCCAAGTACGCTGATTCTGCTTAAGTATCTGGTTTAACAAGAACAACTTTGCCTACCCAAGCGATCATTTGAATGAATTGAAGACAGCTTTCGAGCTAACATTTTACTTCACTGACTGATGGTGAGAAAGAAAAAGAATAGGCTGAAGCCAGTTTTTAAGGCTGAGCTTTAGGAAATTTTAGGAAAGTTTATGTTATGTGAAAGCATATTTTATGTTATTTTTGCTGTGTACCAAAATTTGCACATGCTATTATGGGCAAAATTTCTTAAATACCAACAAAAAAGCTGTTTTATAATAAAAGGTTCCCTTTTGTCATTTAAAATAAATAACTTTTTATGATAAATGTATTTTAAATGTAAAACAAATCAGCTTTGTTTCATAATGATTGTTATGACAGTCTGACCTGAAGAGCACTCTTTACGAGGATGAAAGAGTAATCCCCTATCCACAGCTTTTCAGACTTAAAAGTCAAAAAATAATAGTTCCAGTGGTAGATTCAGCTCATACTTGGGGGTGGAGGAATAAAATCAATGAACAGCAATCTTATTAGTCATCCCAATCCTGTCAGAGTTCCATCCTATGAAACCCAGAGGCAAAAGTCTGTATAGTCAACTAATAATTTTCATACTTCATGTTAGTCTTTCAAGACTAGCTTAAACAGCTTCAGTAGAGAGTCTGGCACATGAGAATCATATGAAAGAAAGGTACACATAAAACATGTATTTTGCTTGGAGTTCAAATTGAAATCGTTGCCAGGATGGCAGACCTCTATCCAACTTTAACTATAAGGCAGGGCAAATCCTGACATGACTCCCAGTCCAAGGTAGAGCCTTCCATGAAGTCCAACACTATACAATAAAGAAACAGTTTCTGAGTTACATAATGCTCATTTTGTTTTCCAGTCTCCTCTTCAAATTTTTGAGGTCAGTTCATTTCACATGAATAACTCTTCTTTTGGAGTAAATGAAAATGTTCATTTCTGAATAACAAAGGGATTAGATTAAAATATATTGCTCCCAACAGCAGATAGTTCTAAAAAAATTCAAGGTTGTGGAAAAGGCAAACTCAGGGGTAACAGACGTCTGCATTTCTTTGAAAAACTCAAAAGTGAGAAAAAACATTCTCACAGTGGCTTTCCTCTTTGTACTGCTCACAGAAGTGCAGTGTGGCAGCTCGGGAAGAAAGGATGATTTTTCTTCTGTATCATGTTACTAGAAGGGTGACCCTAAGAAGAAGCACAAAAGGAAAATTTATCTGGAGAAAGATGAGAAATTGTCAAGTGACCTGTAGCTACTAGTACACATTTACTAGCAAGTATGGATTGCAGCTGTTGGCAGAAGTTTGACAGTCTAAGAAGAGATGTGGAGTCAGCAAAACACAAGCATGAAAGGAGTGGATTCAATCCCAAGCATCTCTTCTGAGCACCTCTGTACTAGGTGGGAAAGGAGGGTGACACCAGCAGGGCTGCCGACAGCACCTCAGAAATATCTGATGCCTGGAGCATCTCGGTTATGGGGAAGCACACACAGTCCCTGAGAGGCTGCTGTGCACATCTGCTGGACCTCAACATACCTTCAGAATCCTCCACCTGACAAGGCACCCAAAAAAGCTGTGCAACCTCTGCACCCACTGACTAGTGTCAAAAGCACTCGCACTAAGTGAGTCATCTTGGGGTACCCAGATCACTGAGCTGGAAGACAGGGAGGGGGAGCAGAATGAAGCCCCCATAATCCCAGGGGAAATAGTTAGTGACCTGGAAGGGCTGGAAGGAGGATCCAGGGAACTACAGGCCTATCAGGCTGACCTCGGTGCCAGGGAAGGTTATACAGCAGCTCATATTGAGTGCCATCACATGGCACATACAGGACAACCAGGTGATCTGGCCCAGTCAGCATGGGTTTATGCAAGGCAGATCCTGCTCAACTAACCTGATCTCCTTCTATGACAAGGCAGCCTGCTTAGTGGATGAGGGAAAGGCTATGGATATGGTATCCTGGCTTGTATCAGGGGTAGTGTGGCCAGCAGGAGCAGGGAAGCAATCGTCTCCCTGTACTCAGCACTCATGAGGCAGCACCTTGAATAGTGAGTGCAGTTTTGGGCCCCTCAATACAAGAAAGATGTTGAGGTGCTGGAGTGCATCCAGAGAAGAGCAGCAAAGCTGGTGAAGGGTCTGGAGAACAAGGCTTCTGAGAAGTAGCTGAGGGAACTGGAGCTGTTTTGTCTGGAGAAAAGGAGGCTGAGGGGAGATGTTATCACTCTCTACAACTACCTGAAAGAAGGTTGTAGGGAGGTGGGTGTTGGTCTTTTCTACCAAGTAGCAAGTGATAGGACAAGGGGAAATGGCCCCAAGTTGCACCAGGGAAGGCTTAGATTGGATATTAGGTAACATTCACTGAAAGGGTTATCAAGCATGGGAACAGGCTGCCTGGGGAAGTGGTTGAGTCACCATCCCTGGAAGTATTTAAAAGACATGTAGATTGTTTAGTGGTGGACTTGGCAGTGTTAGGTTGATGGTTGGGCTCAATGATCTTAAGGGACTTTTCCAACATAAATGATTCTATGATTCTATCCAGGCAGAACTTAAAATGCTTCATTTACCATCTCTAATGGGACTCAAGAACTGTTATGACCTACAGCTTCCAACACTCTTTAGAGAGACTTTTTACCTAAATTCAGAATGCTATGTTGTTCATCACTGATAACAGCTGGGACAAACACTTCCAAAGAAATATGTCTTACATTAGAATTTTAAATATATATGTTTCATTTCTTTTTCAGCAGTGCACACTCTCTGGTGGTTCCCATTCATCTGACAGCACAAGGAATCACAAAAGTTACTACATGCGAAAAACTTGCAAGTTACCTTCTCGTCTATCTGAGGTGTGCCTACATTCACCTGCATGTGTGTACATATGCATGCATTTCAGGCATCTACGTGAATTACAGAGAGTTCACAACAGCAACTCTTATTGTTTTAGGGACAACATTAAGTTTAGTTTCAGTCTACACTGTCACTTACCTGTTTTACTTCCAAGCATTTAAACAACATTGAGTTTTTTCTACAAAAAAAAAAAAAACCCTGATATTGTAATGTAATGTTGTAGATGACACTGACACAATGAAAACTGACAGAAAGGATTAACAAGTCAAGGAGTTAGCATTCAAATTATTGAGTAGTAGATACTGAAACACTCCTTACATAGTTCAGTCAGGCTGGATTGAGGTTATTTATGCACAAATTTCACTGTTCAATAATGACAATATTTTTTCCAGCCATCAGTAGCATGCACTTCTCTTTTCCAATGCTAGAACCTTTCTTTACTCAGAAGATAAATGGAAAAGGAGTTTTCAAACCTCACAAAATGAAGAGAGAGAAAAGAGGCAGAAGAGACTAATGGAACAAACAGATAAAACAACCAATAGCACATTATGGGCACTAGTGAGACTCACTTGACCTCATGATTCATGGAAACAGCTCAAATTAAGGTGATATGTAATCTCCTGTACACCACTTACTTAACTTTTTACACTGGAAAAAACAAATGTGACAATAATTTTTAAAAACAGTTATGAGAGACATCTGGAGAACTGGAGGACTGTACACTCACTGAAGTTATTTAAAGCTCTAAGAATAGGATCTGAGGATATATGGATACATACAATAGCCTGGGGAAGAATCAATGTGGCTTCTATAAAAGGAAGCCGCATATGAAAACCATAGAACTTCTTTGAAAGATCTGCCAAGCATTTGAATAAAAGAGATGTGCTTGAGGAGTCTACTTGGATTTCCAAAAGTTATTTGACAAGGTCCCTCACCAAAGGTTCTTGCGGAAGAAGAAGGAAGAAATTAATTAGTAGCTGGTTAGGAGATACAAAACAGGGAAGGAATAAGTGCTTAGTTTTCGCAGCACACAGAGGTCATCAGTAAGTCTGACAGACCAGAGCTAGTGTCTGCTGCTCAATGAGCCAGTCCAGGAGCTGAGATGAGAAATAAGGTGACACTAGTTGGTTGGGTTTTTTTAATAATCAAACTTCTTCATAATAGTAAGTTTCTGCCCAACTGATGAGCTTAAGATGACTGTACTGAGATTCAGTGATAGGGTATTAAATATCAGATTAAATCCCATGTAAATAAATACAAAACAATTAATATTGAATACAATTCTGATTTCATATATTAAACAGATTAAGTGGCCTATTATCACAAGCAAAGAAATCTTGAATTTTAAGCAAAAGTTCCACAAATCATCAACTCCATGCCCAACTGTAGTAAAAAACAAAACAAAACAAAACAAACAAAAAAAAAAAAACAAAAAAGTAACCCAAAACCCTAAAATTGTTAAGCATTATCCCCTGTATAAATTCATTGCGTGAATATGACTGTCTGTGGAGATATTCAAAACTTCACTGGACACAGCCCTGGAAAACTTTCTCTAGCTGACCTTGTTTAAGCAGGGAGGTTGGACTAGATGATCTTAAGAGGTCCCTGCCGACTTCATCCATTCTGTGCTTCTGTGTTACATCTTGAGTACTGCATGGAAATCTACATTACCATTCTGATAGGAGGAACAGAGCTGAAGCTTCAGATTTGGCTTCAGATTTCTTAAGGCTGAGGGACTGCTCTTGGCAAGTATCCTTAGGTGCTTGCTCTGTTCTTAAACTCCTTTCTAGGTACGTGCTTCTCACTACAGATGGAGTGTATTGGCCTAAAGAGACCTTTGATCTTACCCAGCACAGCCATTCTTACACTACAAAAGCTCAAACAATTGAGGTGACCAGTTCATTTTAAATTTATATTGCAAACATACATGCATACATTAGTCAGTATAGAGAAAACAGGTTTTTCAGATGTTTGTTTTTTTTTTTTTTTTGAGATTTTGAAATGGATGAAAGATCTGAAAACAAGTATTTAGTGTTTCCAAACAAGATGTCTCCACAAGTGAAATAGAAAACATATCCATGCTATCATTAGAGTTGATTCTTACTGAAAGACAAATTTAAGTTTCCTTTAAACAGGATAACACGCATATGCAGTACACCACGTGCTCATCTCTGAGAGCAACAGCTCCAGTTTAGGTACATTTTCCAGTAGCCATGCATTAAGGATATAGAAGACCACAACATCAGCCTCAAAGAGATTTTTATTTCAATTTGAAATAAGAATGTGACTAGGAGAATTTGGCTGATCCCTTGGTGATGTCAACAGATGAATACTGCACTTACTGCTATCAGTAAGTGGACACTGAAAATCAATGCAGTTCTTCTGAAGGTAAGTGGGAAGAACTCTCCTGAGTCTTCAAGACAGCTCCTGTAACATGGGCACCATATCATACAGTCTCTTTCACAAAATGATCGCATACCAATTTTAGGCACATTTCCTGTCTCTCCTGCTCATATTGAAAAGGCTGTTACAGAACTACAGATAATTAGACACCTTATTTTAAATTACAATTTTTATTGTAATCATGGTCAAGTTACTTCTCTCCTCCTTTGCATGCAGGAAGAGTTCTTACATTTAGGTGAATTATTCTACCTCAGAGGCGTGGTTCACTGTTAGAGAACTATCATCACCTTTCCCCAGCACCATCTGTTGGACTAAAGAAACCCAGTTCCTGCATAGTATATTTTCAGATGAAAAATTTACAGATAAGTTTAAACAGGATTTTCTGTAACACATATGAAGGCAAGCATTTTATGCCACTGTTGCAGACACTTTTCACAACTGTAATTATTATGCTGTCTGGATAAAAACTGAGGACAAATCAGGTCCTACAACTCACAGACCCACATAATTTGCAAGTACTGTTTAAAAACATTTTTGTTTATCAGAGTTACTGGACCTGAGTCCTTCTACATTCAGGAATAACTAAATTTATCCACACTTTATCCACATCCTAAAAATGGGAGGAGGAAGATGGGATGGTGGTAGAAACCTATCTGCATAATGAAATCTAATCCTTTGCTTCCCCTGAAACATCAAGATTTCTGTCAGCTTTCTGACTAGCATACCAATTATACTCTGTTTGGCACTCATCACAAGAAGATAGGTGTAGAATGCCCAATTTTTCAGCTTCTGAAGTTGCACTCATTAAGCATAGCAAAGAATATTTCTTCCTCTTTGCATAGACATGATTGAGAGTGCTTTCTAAAGAAAGCGCTAGGAGCTGGGGAGAAGGCAGGTGGGAATAGCCCTAGATATCCTCAGCTAAAGGAGCAAGGAGTTACCAAAAGAACATAAGAACAGATTCATCCTTGGTATGGACAATGCTTCAAGAATTCTGACTTTTTTTCAGTTTCAATTTGAGAGGGATAATGGTGTAGAGAGGAGTGGTTTTATAAACCATTTGCTTTTAGGATTTTTTTCTCCCTTTCAAGAAAATTTGCCTATGCAATCTAATCTTCATCAAAGGCTTTCCAGAAACACACTGTGCTCTACTTCAGTGTTTCTATTTTTTTTCCCAATGTGCATGTTTGAGCAATATTCCTTTGGTTTGTTACACCTCTTATTTAATATTTTAATTATTGACTTGACATAAGCTTAGGAGTATGATGATTCAGTTTGTTGTTGATAAAGGTGGAGAGGCATTGGCAATAGAGGAGAGGGCTGTAATACCAGAAAGGAAAAATTTTACTTACTACCTGGAGAGCAGGAGCAAGAGAAAAGGAATAAAATTTAGCTGTATTAACTGCAAGGTCATGCATTACAAACAAATAACAAGAACCCTGCTGTAAAATAAAAGTCTCGTCAATTGCAAACAGAGAAGGAAAACAGAAGATACACAGTTTGGGCAACAAACAAATGGACATCTACAAACTACCAAGATAGCAGCTGTGAGAAAGGCAAATATGATCTCGTCCCATTTGACAATGTTTCCTGTTCTTATTAGAAAAGTCTGAGAATTTTATAACTGGAGTCAGCAGATAAAACACAGCTTCTGCAACCTCCCTATGTTTCAGTAGGGAAATACATCATATGAAAGAGGAAATACATAATATGAAAGGGGAAATATATCATATGAAAGCTGCATCACTTTCTGTGTAATACGTAAAACACAGTCCAAGTAGGAAATAAAGACAGAAGGTGAAAAGAGTTAAAAGACAGACCTGTATCAAAACTCTCATAAGGCACCATGGTACAAGAGAGAAACATAATTTGTTCTTGCAGTCTGGTTATTCTGAGTCAAGAATGTCTTTAATTAACATAACATGTAAAATGTGAAAGTGTTTGTAAATTTTAATTTGAAATTGTGGAAAAATTTCATGTGTGCCAGTACTTCAATTACTCATCCTAACTCAAAACAACAACAAATGCCAAAATACTGACATTTATCATGGGGTGGAAATTCTGGAGTTTCTCAAACCTGCCAATTCACTATTGTAAAGATATTAATATGTGGATAAAACAAACTTTAACCAGCAGGACTCTCAAGCATTAAATATGGTCTTCCAATGGCCACATGCCACTGTGGATGACTAACACGTCTTGCTAATCGTTTTAATTCTGTTTTAGCTATGACTAGGGAAAAACACAATAAAATGGTCTTATTCAGTATTCAATACAGTTAAAACACATGGTTCATAAGAAGCACCATGGCAAACTATTTAAACAGGCTATCTGGTAAATATTTATTGTATTCATTCACAAATAGCAAACGTAACCAGTTCACAAAATAGGGACTGACAAGAGAAAGAAAGTAAAGATTTGTTGGGCTACTGATTTAAAGAATAAATTTCACCAGCTCTACTTTAGATGGTCATCTGCAAGGGAAATACATCTAATATGACTGTTTCCAACACAAATGACATTTCACCTTTTCTAAAGTCATGCAGAAAAAGAATGTGAAGAGGTTATAATATTTGGGGTTTTTTTTTTATACATAAATGTTGCAAGGACAATAAAAATAGACTAGTATAGATGTAACTAGCTGAAATCACTTTACAGTAACATGGGCTATATTGTCTTTTAAGCAGACAAGCTGAAGATTCAAATGGTCAAAAGAGACTGTTATGCTGAGGAGGAAAAGAAGGTGGAGGGGGAGATGACCAAGGTTGTTTTTTCATTTGAAATGAATGATTCTGTGGAAATATAAAAGCACTCTCTTTATGCTACTGCACATCAAATCAACCCTGTGAGCAAGTTTTTATACTAATGAATACAACTACCTTTTTCACTGTTTTATTCCTGTTCCATCTACTTTTAAACACCTATGATACGAATTATGCATAGAGATGGGATTTGAATTTAAATTAAAAAATATTTTACCTGCATATTTGTTACGGAGGTATTATGGAGATGCATTTAATCTCTGTAAGAGTCAAAGCAGAAAACATGCCAGTGAATTTTAGGGTTTCTCTTTCATAGCAGATTTTCCATTACACATTGATTCAATCTGGCAATTGATTACTGATCATTAACCAATTATTCATTTCAACTACCAATTCAAATTCTGTTCTTGTTTGCAGGTAAGATATTCTTGAATTAAATTGCTGTGAGGGGAGAAACAGATGCAATACATTTAGTGGCCTTCCTCTCCCCTGCAGCAAACAAAATGAATTTATTATTGCCTTTTTAGTGCCAGAAGTGTTCCTTCAATATTACCAGTTACTTTCTGTTCTAACAGTATTTTGTTAAGACTACATCTGGCTTCCTTTTTCAACTCAAGTTAGTGTTAGTTCCCTGCCAGTTAGCTAACAGACCAGTGCACAGTGAACAGTGCATCCCATTAGCATTTGCAGCTTCCATCAGGCTGCAAAGAATCCTAGAAAAAAAAAAGGAGTGGTGGGAGAAAAATATCCACTTTTATTATGTTTCTTCATCTGATCACCTGAAATCTAGTCACTAAACAAAATCATTAGTCAGTTCCTAAATGATCATCAGTAACTACACCATAAAGCGTTGCTTCCCATTACAAAATCAATTTTGCAGCCCTTCTCTTTTTCATTTTACTAAGTTAATCAGCCAGAAAACCATGAGGGTTTGAAAAGAATGCAGAGAGATGGATCACTCACTGCCCCTACAGCACAAGGCAGGGAGGTGGGGCGGGGAGGGGGTGCCATCCAATGAAGCTAGCAGGTAAAAAATTCATGTACATATATCTTAGAGGTCTCTGAACTTAGACGTCAGAGTTCTCAACATGTTTTGTGTTCAGTTTTACCAAATGAATTTTGCACAACACGGAAAGGTGACAAGCAAATGTTCTCCATCAAGAAAACAAACACCCGTAAAACACTGCACACCAGATCAGAATTGTAGCTCATTAATCTAGAAAACATGTCAATAGGCTAAAAAAAAAAAAAAAAAGAAAAAAATTCAGTACTCATCCATGGCAGACTTTACCTTGAGGCTTTATAAGCCTTACCAAGACATCCATTTTCTCTGCAAAAGTATAAAGCACAGTAATACCACCATATTTAAAAAAAAAAAAAAAATCAATGTGTGCCAAAAGAATTGAAACCATTTCTGGCTCAAAGCGTGTTCTTAAAATACTCCCATTGGTCCACAATGTTAGACTGGTGCTGGACACCTCATAAATCAGAACTAGCAAACACATTATTGCATATATAGAGACTCTGAAAGAGGTACTTTCTCAAGTTTGAATTAAATTCAAACAACTAATCTCCAAAGAACATAAGCAGCTAGAAGGTCTCATTATCAACTGAAAGTTGCACAATTTATGGTCAGCCTTCCACAGAAGGGGTATGAAAGTACACAGCTTTCAACAGAGTATTAAATATTTTTACAGCTAAACATAAAATAAAACCACATAGCACATTCTTTGGTATTGGCAGTATGCCTCTGTTAACGAGGATTATTTAAAGAAAAATCAATATGAATATTATTTCAGAAGTACTTTAATATAATACCAGACTTCTTATTCCATGGATATTCATTAGTATCTCACACACTTTTTTATCTCCATTAATTCATGAGTGCAATTTCATTTTCTTGCATTTCATTTCTGAGATAATCCCAACTTCTTTACATTAATTTGTTACCTACTAATGTCAGTGTTTGAGTTTTTAAATAAATGAACAAATGTCAACAAGCAATTCATAATTTGTAGTGACTGATCTGATTGACTGACCGCCCCCCCCCGCCTTCAGTTACATGATGCTATGTTGCCTCATTTGAAAACATAAAATCAAGACATTTGCAGAACATTTTTGTTTATGCAGTATCCAGTTCTGCTGAAGTCTATGGAGCAATCAGGGTCATCTTAATGAATAAAACCACAACCAATTGAGTATTTTAAGATGCAGTATCAGTTCCCAAAGGCAGCGAACTGGGCATACATGGGTATGCTTTAAAGATCAAAAGATTGAAAATAAGTAACAATATTGGCGAGTTTGTGGTGAACTAAATTGAGAAGAAACTACAAGCACTTGCAAGAAGGAAAAATTATTGCGAGAGGAGGACAAGAAATCCCTGTTTTAGAATGATGCCTGTTCCTTAAACCCAACCAACTGCTTTTTTTCATGATGCCTGGAGAGAGACCAGAGGAGAAATGAATCACCTGTTTCTAGTGAGGAGAGTATGGGAAGGACTGTGGAAATGACATCAGTTCTGAGGTAAAGTTGCAGTTCTGGCATCTTATCTGTGGCATATGGATGCTCACAGTGAGGTATGCATCGGAGCACAGACTATACATGCGTTGAATGGCTTAAATTGTAATGTTGGTTTTGGGCTGCACATTATAAATCTTGGACTTGCTTTTACTGCTGCTTTATACCCTCCAAAAGGCCATGATAAATATACAGGAAACTGTCAAATGGCAGCCTGTTTTTTGGTTTTTGGGTTTTTTTTCCTCAAAGGGGTTCCTATTTTCCTTATCTTTTATTTTACATTTTATGGTTCTTGAGTTCTAGCACAGATAACCGCATATGTGAAAGGAGGACAATTTATAAGCTACAGCATTATGTTGTTCAGGTGATTACTTCACTTGTGTCAGAATTAGCATATAGTTCCAACCATGTAATTTGGTGGTTTATGCCAAATAATTTATCTCCTGTTATCCCTTGCAGATAAAATTCAAAGAGACAAAAGCTTTTTTGGTTGCTACAGATTAAACGATCCTTTTCAAAGTTTTATTGTTTTAGCGTCTCCTAACTTAGAATTACTTTAGAAGTGTGCTGGTTTTGTGTAGCAGGGTGACTACAGTGGCAGCTTCTACGAGAAACTGCTAGAAGTTTCCCCTTTGTCGGTGGGCTCGGCTGGGTCTAGGGCAGACCCGCCACTGGCTGGGGCCAAACCAAATGGTGACAATGATAACGCCTCTGTGATAAGGTATTTAAGAAGGGGAAAAATTTAAAAAGAGACAAAGCGGAGGTCAGGGCAGAGAGGAGGAGGCGCGAACCTTGTGGGCCTTGTGGCCCTCACCCTCTGGCCTCTTGTCAGTCAGCCGTCTGGGCTCGACTCAGCCTGGACAGCCCAGCCAAGAGAGGTGGAGAGAGGAGATGTAAAGAGAACCTGAGAGGCATCTGCCTGAGCCTGATTGTGAAGACTTTCTTGTGAGAGGAACGGCTGCAGATGCCAAAGTCAGTGAAGAAGGCTAAACTATGACAAGAAGGAACACAATCTATTCTCAGCGCAACAGATGCAAATATTGATGGTCCTCAGTAGTCCGTGTGTTTTAAGTGATAGTAACCTATGACAGTAACAACATCATTTTTGCATCCATTCTATAACCAAAAGATACATTTCCAATGTGTATTGGTATGGTATTATATCACCACTACTCCATCTTTCTGTTTTAAATATATATATTGTCTAAGAAGTTGAGCACATATAGGGTATATGTTGATCAAAAACACTACACTTGAAAATGGTATAGTTCATTCTCAATGATCTTTCCCATTGCATCATGCTAACAGATCTTAAAAAAAAACCGCAGTTAACCAGGCAAAAAGAAGTAGGCTTCCATTTGCCTGACCACAGCCTTCCTACACACTCCAGTAAATTCAAGGGAAATGTCAATCTGTCCTTAAAATATATAATCCTCAGCAGTTACAACACATTTGGCCTGCCCCGAAGCACACTGCTAACTGAGATACCATTCTGAGCAGAACCTTCCCTACTAACCCTGTCACAACAAAATATGCATTTACCTTCCAAAGCAGATCTTATTTCCTAGGTCAGAAAGAGCTGGGAAAGCATCAGAGGCAACAAACTGCAGTCTTGGAACAGAGCAAGGAAGAAGTATGCTTTTCTTGCCTTCTTCAGATGAGTTTCCAGATGTTTAAAAGCTAACACGGGTAGACTCTGGCAAAACACATCCTCTGCCTTTTTGCGAAAAGAGGGGTCACTCTGAAAGATCTTTCTTAATACCGAGATACAAAAGTAAGGCAAAGGTGACAGCAAGAAAACAAGATGCTTCCCTAACACAAAAATTCCTTAATTGAGTTCTTAATGATTCGCCAGCTCAGATTTCACAGAGCTGCTAGCTCAGACTCCAAAGAACAACAAAGAAAAAGAAAAAAAAATCCTCATAAATTAGAGACAAGGTTAGTTTTTAAAAGCAGTGACCAGTAAGTTAAAATGTATTTTCTGGTGATTACTGATTGGTTGAGGACAATGACAATGCAAGGCCAAATGAAGAATCACTAACAACAAATGTAAGAGTATTTCCAAGGTATCAATGACTGTTTGTAAAAGCTGTCATTCTTACCCATTTTTTTTTTAATGGAGGAGATAGGGAAACCATAAATATTGAAAAAGACATTAGACAAACCAAGAACCAAAAGCAGCTTCACCATTTGGAAATACACAGAACTTTTGGTTACCCTTTGTCAGAATGAGCATCACTGTACCGTAAAAAAAATACTCTTATGAACTTAGCTACCGTTCAAATAATAAAGATCTGCTTGTTGTGAAGAGAGGAAGCATGGTAAGAATGCCTAAACAAAGAAGTCAACAGCAAATATGCAAGCTTATATGTTTAAATTCTGCTTCATTGTGAAAGCACAAGGGAATACATGTTCTTTCTTTTTGTGCAACCTTAACTCCTACTAATGGTTCATACATATTGTACGTACAGAGATGAAAATTATATTCAAATCTTTGCACTGATTTTCCACACAACATGCAGTGTCAGAAGATTGCTTCCCCAAAGCCCGGCCAACCTTCTCGCTAGCAGAAGAGCACAGCAGAATCATTCAGGTTTATTGCAATAAAGACAGTTCAATTTGTTCGACTATAAACAAAACTGGGGATGGGGGCGACTTTTTTAAATTTCCTGCTTGAACTTTTCAGACACCATTCAGGAAGATAAATTTTCTTTCATCTGTGTGACTGAAGAGGATAGCTAGTCCTTCCTAGCAAGTACCTGGACTTCCACAGATGGGGCACATGCTACAGCAAAAAGTGAGTATTTTCTCACTCACCACCACTCCTAATTGGTGGTCTTTTCAAACGCGGCTATTTACTATGCAAGGAAGCATTTAAACGCCTGTTACTGGTAAAATTGTAAAGGAAACTGTGTCCATTACAATCCCTTACACAATATTACACACACTTGGACACATCCTAAAAACACAGTGGAATGAAGATTTATTTGTTTCTCGTACCACAGGGCTTTGGTAATTTACCTGCTCTGCATCAAGAATCATATAGGCTTATTACACAAACACACTTAGGGAAATGCTTTCAACTGAAGTTGAAAATACTTACTCAATTTCAGAAGTACTGCCTCTGTAACAAGCTAAAAGAATTACTTTGTTATATCCAACCCCTTGCAGACTACTGCAATGTTTTTCAAGTATGACAATTCTCCTGTTAACACAAATGATGCCATTACTTTCAACTCCTAAAAGCTCTACGTGCAAAAAAATTTTTCAGTGTTCTTAAGAGTACTTACTTCAAGAGCTATTCATTTTCTCCATTAGAAATATGATTTTTTTAAAAAAAAGATGAACAAAACCAATGACAAAAATGCATAGTGGGTGACAGAAGAAATAACTTGAAAATAAAGAAATAACAATTCTGTAATATAATTTTTCATTAGTAATAGCTATTTTTTAAGTAAAAGAAAGCTGTGAAAATTATACAGAATTATCATATATTCATTCCAGCTGTTCAAAAGTACTCCAGCAGTGCTTTTATAGAAAAAAGGTAACGTCTCAACTTACTGACAGAACAATGCATTGAGTACACAGACTAATAAGAGTACAGAGATAATGCAATACTCTTCAATGACTATCTGCTCTTTCATTGCCCACTTTAACTAGTACTGAATTTTGATTTATATAAAATACATATTCCCTTTAGCCTTTAGCTTCCAAGTTAATTAAAACTTGAGCAGACAGACATCGACCCCTGCATTATGTTGAACACATGTTATCACAAGCATCCTGTTAATCAGCTCGCAGATCAACTAGAGTTATATTCAAGTACAGCACCACTAGGACATACAACCTAGGTATGCACTCCAAGTACTGCAGTGCAGCAGGAGCACACCAGTGCCACAGATGGTGGCAACGAACTGATATCAGCACACAAACTTTTTGCACGTTTTGTTTCAGGTGAGCCCCAATCTGGTCCTGTGAGATGAATGTTCACAAAAGGTTAGAGCGGATTAAGTGCTCCTGAACTGCATCTTCTGGTTTGGCTACATTCAGTCTGCTCTGTGTGCTCCAAGAACACCCTTTGATGCAAAGCAAAGCACTGTGAGAGGGGATAATTGAGACATTTGTTTCACAAAACTCACTCCCAATCCAAATTAAAACATCAGTGTAGATACATCATTTAAAATATGAACAGTGCAATACAACATTACAAATAAAATCTCAGTGCTTCTGTAATTGGAAACATGTAAATACATGCCATTATCAGTAGTCTAGTTGAGTTCACATTCAGAAGAAGAAGAAAAGCTTGTTTCAAACTGTTTTTTATATAATACAGTTATGACTCAGATATTACTGATTACTAAAAACCAAGTAATCTGTTTATTTACAGAGGTAGCAGGGCATTTTCTTCCACAGAAACAAGTATTAACATAATCCTGAAATAAGGTGGCTGTGATAGTGTTAGCTTCTCTGACACGACTGCCCACAAGCTGAACACTTTGTCCATAGCTGATTGAATCAGCAAACCTGTCTTCCATCATGATAAGACAGAAACAGTGCCTCAGTCACAGTATGAACAGGAATCAGATATACACATAAGCCATTGTGAAAAAAAATGCGTATTTTATAATCTGTTTTCTGAGACCCAGTGAAGCAGGCATTGAGTTTGCAGTTCAATGCCAAACTCCTGGCTGAAGCAGAACAATGGTTTTGTCACAAATCCCAAATATAAAGGGATTTGAACAACTGTCTGTAAAATTTAAAACTCGTTTTCTAACAAGAAT
This sequence comes from Chlamydotis macqueenii, assembly GCF_036417535.1. NCBI lineage: Eukaryota > Metazoa > Chordata > Aves > Otidiformes > Otididae > Chlamydotis > Chlamydotis macqueenii. Next base: position 59,829,051 of record NC_141593.1, on the reverse strand, counting down.
GGAATGACAACTGTGCCAAAAATATTAAAAAAAAAAAAGCTTCCTTCTTTTCTAACTAATAAATGTGTAGAGGGAGATAAAGTTTAGACAAATATTTTAGTGCCTAAGATAGGCATTCGGACAACAGAGTCAATAACAATCTCCCATGGCAAGGTTCAAAATATCTACCCTAAGAGCCCATTTCTCTCCATGATTAGGTAGCCTCAAGTGAAATGGTGTATCTACTCTCAATTGTTTTTTATTTACAGAATGGTAGAGGAAAATTCCATCTCTTGCTTTTTCCACACCTGGGTTTTTAATGCTTTTTAATGCTGATTTTAATGAATCAACCAGTTGTTGAACTGAACCAGACAATATTGAAGAAAATACTCTCCCCACGCCAAGTAAAGAATCTTACTTGTCAAAACCCAGGCTATACATTGCAAATTATGGTTCCCGGTACCCAAGTGAGGAATTGGGGAGAGACTTTTCACAGGGGCACGTTGTTTCTCCTTTCACAGGGGCAGAGAGTTTCTTCTCAAAGATAATTCTCATCCTGGTACGGCTAAGCACTCCGCATTCAGACAGCTAGAACCATGCTCCGTCAGCAGCATGCCTGCATCTCTTTGTAAAATCCTCAAGCCCAGTACTAAAAGTCACAAGTAAGTAAGCAGAAGTGTTACTGAAGGAGGGATCGACCTACTTTAAATGCACTCCAAAGCAAAATGAGTAAGTGATTTTCAAAATAAACATGGCATACAGTCTGTATAACAAATGACTCTTGAGATGAACCAAAAAAAAAGTCCCCTTTTTTTTTTTTCTAATGAGGGAATGGAAGGGAAAATACTTGTCATACTTTCAATACTTCATAGGCATACTTCAAAGCATTCAAAGCATCAAGTGAAAAACCAATCCATTTCTATAAAATTATGCTTATACAAAGAAGTCACCTGATTTCATCTACTACTGCTATTACAAAAGTATATGCTACTATGACAACACTCATAAACAGGATTGACAGAGTAAGACGTCATTTTGCACACTGAAATCTTGAGTTCAAACCATACATTGGATTTAAACTCTCTCTGTCCTAAGACCTCAAGGACAGAAACCACCTATGATTCAGCTCACAGTGTCAATTCAAAGTAAGTTGCAAGTACTGAGCGCCTTTTAGTTTCAGGTCCTCAGCAAGGATCACACAACTGAAAGACTGCTCGTGAAGGAAAAGGTAACCTTGGAAGATCCTCATTTCTCATTCTTACACAAAGAAAAATGCCTACAACTTTTCTGGATTTTTTTTTAAAAATTAATATTATTTTATTTAATCTTTGAAACTGAAAGAAAGCCCTAAGGATTTGGTTGGAAATACTTCCAACTGCTTTTGATCATTTAGTAGATTTGCAATAGACCTACAGTAATACTAGACAATTTCAACTCAAATAGTTATGTAGTTTGGAGCAGTTAGGCAAGAGAGTGGATGCTAAGTAAAATTACATAACTAAAGTCCAACAAAGGGAAATTCCTTTTTCAAATTATTGCTGATTATGAAAAAAAATTGTTACTGAATTTCCTCTTCATTCAAATACGATTTTTAGACTAATCCTAAACTCTGAAACTCTGTATCAAAAGATACAGCAAGGGTTATACAAGGCTAACAAAAGGTTTTAGTATTTAAGAAACATACAAGATTATAACCTAAAATTATTAAAATAATTTTCCAAAGGAGTGTGGAAAATAAGCTTTTAGTTGAAATACACTCAGAACAAAATTCAAATGTCCACAATTGACCTATGTTGTAACCTTCAGAGAAGGAACAGATATTCTTTGTAAAACAAAGACCAAAATTTCATCTTTACAGCATTTTGAACTCCAGTTATGTGGTAAACATAAAATCTCCTTGTCAGAAATGGACTAAAAGGAAGGTGAACTAGCCAGGCATTCAGCAGAACATAAAAAATAGCTGTTCTGGGTCAGAATAAAAGCCTGTCTAGCCCAGAATATTGTCTCTAACAGTGGCCAAACACAGATGCCTCGAAAGTACAATAACAGAGCCAACCCTTATCAATACTGTCATTCAATAACTTACAGCTCAATAGTTAGGATCTTCATGTTTAATCAGTCTTAACGGATTTCCTGAATGTCAACTTGCCTAGTTGCCTGTTAAACCCATGTAAGCTTTTAGCATCCATAGTATCCAGTAGCCAGGAGTTCCATCAATTAACTACACGCGGCGCTGAAATGGCCTTACCTCCCGTGGTTCATTTTTGACGTGCTAGCTTTGTCACATGCCCTGCAGAGCTTATGCCAAAGAAAGAAGCAAACAAGCACCTCTCGCTAGGCGTTCCATCCACACCACACATGTCTCCAGAGGTCTGTCTTAACTTCATTACAGGATTTACTAGGGAAAGAAAATAGACTAATATTTTATTTGGGGTATTTTTGATCACTAGTGTGCACAGAGCTGGTATTTTTATAGAGCTGTACACTACAACTGTAAAGATTCAATCACATCTCTTTCTTCTAAGTGCAACCAAATGGTTTCTCCTCCACCTCCATTTTATTTATCTCAACTGACTTTCATCCACCATTTAAATGCCCTGTCAGTCCAATAAGGTCTTTCTGCAATTCTTCATGGGCAACACTGTCTTTAGAACTTAATAAGATTTGCAAATATCACTGTCCAGCCCCTTTATTTATGAGTGTATTGAGCAGCACGGACACCTGAACTGATCCCAGCGGAACACCACTGTTGAAAGATGACTGTTTACTCCTATAAAAGCTTTTAGGCATTTATACTTTCTTTTTTTTTTTGCTAGCAGGCCTTTCTCCTCTTCTTCTATGACTCCTTAGTTGGTCATACAAGCAAAAACTACTGACTATGATGGCTTAGGGATTTGCCAGACATTGCAGAAACGGCACTCCTTCCAAAGTGGAACTCCCATATGTGGCAACAGCTCTCCAAATGCAGGTCTTTGCAGTCTGAAAAAGACATCTTCCAGCCGCTGTATTTTTTAAAGATATTTTAGGATACCACCTCCTGCTGGTTTAGTATATTATTTTGATTTATTGCACTAAAGGGATCACATATTCACATCTTTCATCTTCAACTGATATACTTTCACAACCACTAATCAACACAATAAATCATCTCCAAAATTAAAAGGTTGGAGACAAGTCTACCAAGAGAAAACCATACAGGGTTCTATTACACTGAAAAACCAAGTGGGATTGTTGGACCTCCCTTACGAGGTTTGCTAAGGTACACCTGGGCTTTCAGAGGGGCTCTGAGATAAGCATCAGCACTCTTTGGAAGGATCCCAAAGCTAACCTTGGGACCTAAGGACCAAGATCTGACTGCCACACCCATTAGTGCAATTTCCCCTAGGAGCACGTACCCCTCTGAGTTCTGCTCTCTCCCTTTCCTACCTCATGGTCTTTGATTATCTCCTGTTTTCTTTCTGCTTTTGCTTTAAATCTTACTTCCAAGTTCTATCCAACAGCAGAGCAGCATCTTACTAGCTAGCATCTCTGCACTGGTTGGGTGTGGTTATCTTCCTTATTCAAACCTTTTGTTAGGAATTCAGGATCTATGGTCTCACCTTGCAAGGTAGAAAAACCCACTGCACCTCAGCTTTCATTAACTCTTCCTTCCTCAGACAGGAGAGTTCACGCTTCAAAACCCCTTCCCAAGCTATGCAACAAAGCCATAATGTATCACCAATACAGACCATTCTCAAATGAAGCCCACGGTCACTAGCACACATGCTGAAAGGATTCTAGACAGGCCACACGGAACAGTATCAATCCAGGTGATGAGGGTTGGTATCAACTGCTGTTATTCATCAGTACACACTTTTTTTTTTGTTGATTCCAAACATAAAACTGACAAACCAGTATTTCCTGCTTTACATTTTTATGTTTTTATGTAGGTGTACAGTGAATTCAAGTACCAATGTGGTAAGCATACACAAGCCTGTGCCTATTTAATACGGCTAGCATGAGTAGCAATAGTGGCAAAAAGGTAGCAGCAGGTGCCAGAACTGCTAGACAGCAAACCAGGAATGATACTATATTGTATTTCTACAGCCTCTCCTGCCTCTATCAGTTACAGTACAACAAGCACGGGTATGCTTTGCAGCAATAACTTTCATTGCATGCCCTTTCTGCAAAAATACTGTACCAAGGCAACCATGTTATTACCTGCAGATTTCCCACAGTCATCCAGGATTTTAATACTCTATCAATGGCAAAATTAATAATTGCTATTTGTTACCTACTGACTTACAGATTTAAGTAATCTACTGTAACCCCTTTAAAAAGCTGACATTCTCCCTTTTTTCTTTTTTTTTTTTTTGCACATTATTTTCTATCCACAAACTCAACATGAACCAACAACTGTATTTAGAGAGTAAAAATTGCATATCAGATACAGGCAACGGCATTTTACATTGGACTTCAGTTTAAAAAAAACCAACCAAACAAACAAACAAAAACTTGGGACTTTTAAGTTGCCAGGCAGAAGCATCAGGGCAGTAGTGCAGAATTCATGAATGAACGAGTACCAGCTCACTCGCCTGCGCCGCACTTTAGTGAAGAGACTCTGCTCGCATAGGCCTGCTCACGGGCTCCTCTCTCGCGTGGGACTTTTGTCAGCGCAAGGTCTAAAGGTGCAGACAATGGCCCTAACGGTAAAAGGTCTGATACGAAGGGAGGCTGCGAATAAACTGGCATTTTACAGCTCCCGAAGTGACGCCCGCCATTCAGCTGACACAGGACCAGGTCTAGAGTCTGCACATACGCAGGTAACCTGACTAACCTAAAGCTGCTCCTGTGGACCAGCGTTTGCCGAGGCGGACTGATGTCTTCTGAATTTCCCTCCTTTTTTCTGGGGGCATTACACAGCCGGGCTGCCGGAAAGTATCATTTTCCTTCGAAAGCTCGCATCCCGTGAGAGCCAGCAGGCTCTCCCGGTGCCATTCACCCAAAACCAAAGTTTTGCCGCTCTCGCGACAGCCACCCAGCCCTGGCCGCCCCCGCCCCGTCCCCGCCGCCCCCTCACCGTCCCAGCTCGGACTCCAGCTCGAAGTAGTGGGCCAGGGTGTCCTTGTTGGAGCCATCGATCCAGTATTCGGGCGCGGCGGACCCGGGGCGGCCGGCGGCCGAGGAGCCGGAGGAGGATGAGGAGGAAGAGGAGGAGGAAGAAGAGGAGGAGGAGGAGGAGGAGGGCATGGTGACTTTCAGCATGCCGGGGCGACAGCCGGGAGCTGCCCCCTCCTCCGCACCGGCTGCAGACAGCAAAGCGACAAGACGGCTGGCGGCGGCACCTCGCCTGCCTCCCTTCCTTCCTTTCTCCCTCCCTCCCTCTTTCCTTCCTTCCTCCCTCCCTCCCCCTCTCCCCCACTCTCTCCCCTCCTCCTCCTCGCCTCCCCGCCGGGCCGGACTGGAGCGGCGGTACCCCAAACCCCGGAGGGGCGGCGGGGGCGCCTCCACCTGGGCGGGCCCGGAGCTGCCGGCGGGGCGGAGCGAGGGTGGGGCGGGCACGGCGGCGGCTGTCGCGGCACAGGGAGCCGCCCCGGGCGGGGGTCGTACCGCCCATGGCCCCCCCACTCCCTCCCAACCGCCACCACAGCCCCGCCGGGCCGGGTGCGGCGGGTTCCGTGCGAGCTGGTCGGACAGACCTTGGCACCAGCGGCAGCGCGGCCGCCCGCAGCCCCGGGAACAGCGGGACCGCGGTCCGCGGGGGGACAGCTTCCCGAAGGGAGACGTGGGGATCTCCACTGGGAGGGACCGCGGGGGTTTTTGCCGAGGTCGGGCGGCCCGAGCTTGACCGACCGGCGGCGGGGCCGGGAAGGATGCGCAGCCCGCGGCGAGGTGGGCGCCACCCCCTCCCGCTGCACCATTTTTCCCGTTCCAGCGCTGGGATCGGCTGTCGGGGTGCGACACGGGAGCCCAGGATTTCTCTCTCGGCGTTTGCTCTGAATTTGGGCAGGAGGGTGTGGAGGCAGAGGCTGAGCGAGGCAAATAGCAATGGGAAAGAGACCGACAAATGCTCAAACGTGACTGCAAAAATAAAAAAAAATACAGCTTCCCTTCCCACCGCAGAACTAAAAGAAGCTGTAGGAAATAAAATTGCCATACTGTAATGCCACCTTTAACAGGTTATGAAATCTGCACGTTATAAAATACATGCAGTTGTAATAAAGTATATTGTACCCCTGACTGTAAAAACCTTAGCCAGAAGTGTCTCTATAAGGACAGTTTCTGTTGGTGTAGGGGTGAAATAAAACAGCAGCAGTTGCGTGTGCCCCGCATGCATAGTATGCTGGATGAACGCTACTCAGATCCTCTCCGCGCTGTTACACCCACTCACACTGTCATGCAAGCGCAGGCAGGAGGTAAAATGGACCATGTGCAAGCCTGTGCAGCAGAAGTGACAGAAGTATTGTCCTCTAATTTTCAACCACAATCTACTAGCCTGTTTTTAAACATCGTATTCCTTGCTCAGATAAAGCACAGTATCTTGTTCAGTGTTATGCTAATTCAAGTGTATTAATGTTTTCCGAGGTGTTTTGCTTCCCCCCATGAACAAGTTGTCTCCCTCCTTACTGTTCCCTAGCTTCCTCACAATACCCAGAGGGGGCAAGTAATCTTAACTCTGAATCTCTTAATTTCTCAAAGACCTTAAAAAAATAAATGCCTCTGTCTGCTTAACTAGCTAATAGAAGAAATATCTGCTAATCTGGTCTTGGTTAATGGTAGGAAAGGATAAAAGATATAAATCAGATAGATAAAAGAGTGACAATGCCCTTTCCTCTCAATTTTACTTTTTGCCGTTACAAAATTAAAATGTAGATTTCCATCATAGTTTGAGATTTTATAATTTTCAAATTCATATTCAAAAACCAGTAAAAAGTAACCCAAGTCCTATTTTGCAAACCAAGTTCTACCCAAGCCAGTTTGACAGAAACTCCAGACTTCTTTTGAGAGGAACTTTGTGCCCAGAGCATCCACCGTAGCAGGGCTGAGATCAGCGCCAGTGCAGCAGACAAGCAGCCTTTTCACTGTTGCTCATGCCTCCTCCCAGCTCCCAGCTCACTCTGTCTCTACTGGTCAGTGTGGAACTTTTCTTCATAAAGCTTTGGTTGCTAGGTGGCATTTTTTTCCTCTTTTCTTATGACATTTTCTGACAGCATCTCCTGGGAGAAGAAATGGTCCCTGATGATGACCATCACACAAATCCACACACTAAGTGGCCAATCAGGACACTTAGAAGACAGTGGGATTCCACATCATATTTATATTTATTCAAATACCTGACATGTTCTGTAATCCAAAAGGCACATATATTTCTGTTGCAATAGGGTTTTTGTAAAATTTATTTTAGTAAGTTTATGTTTGTCCAGGTACCTGCAATCAGATTCACGTCTCAGATGATCTAGATACACTTACCATGAGCCTTTATGTGCTCCTTGCTAAATGGTATAGCACTTTTCTTTTTTTTTTTTTTTTTTTGGTATTGGGCCACCTGTGCAAAAGGCATTTGATTTTCTTTAAAACTCTATCTCAAAGTGAGCTGGATCACACCATGCTGAAAACCTAGTACTTGAAAACTAACTGGACCTTATTCTTCAGAAGCTCTACTTCCTTAAAAAATTAAAATAACAATATCCAAATATGTCCATCTGGAACTAAAAAAAGTCTTAAGGTTGTACACTGTGTGTAACCAGCCCATAAATGCCTCTCTCAGTCTCCAGGAAACCAAAGGCAGCATTTCAAACACAAGGTGCTCCACTCATATCACATCTATGTTAACAATGTGAAGATTTGCACTGTCATTATTGGACATGAAACTAAACCAGTGATAAAACTTCATTGATGTATTTGTGACACACCATGTGTGAAATTTTATTATGGAGCTACAAATATCATAATTTCCTGGCCAACAAACCCAAGTTACACACTCAGATGAAAAAGGCAGGTCAAGGAGGCATGAATCTTTTGCAGAGAAAGCTGTTTTTATGAAGAACAAATACATCCAAGAGATGTCCAACTTCCTGCCCCTCTCCTGCCACCCATGAATTTAAATCAAAAGCAGGAAGTTAATCTGGTGTATTGGCGGAGGTGGGATCAGTAATCTTTCTGCCCTGTTTGGCTGTGGTTGTTTTGTGAATGCTCTTCTCCTTTTGTATAGACATCACTGCATCAGGTATAAGCAGTCCACATTTTCCAGGGTTGACTTCAAAAATAAGTACAACCTTTTAAACTTGACTTCTGAAATTTTCATACAACTCTAGCAACTAGACCTTGGGTAGAAACTTGAGAACAAGCAAATTCTGTACAGAGTTCCTAGTTCGTGGGTGTCATTTGAAAGAGTAGCATGTTAGTCCCTTGTCAGCAGCTTAGGATAATACTTTTTCCTGGACAAACTACAGCACATATCGTCAAGATACTGAAATAAAAACTAATTTTTTTGTCCTGTATGACTATCTTTAAAAAAAAAAAATGCAGCTTCTTATTGAAGGTACGAGATATCCACACCTATAGTAGAAAAGGTAGTGTCATCTGTAAGAAGCAAGCTGTCAGATACTGTCCTCATTAAGGAACATTTCTCTCAGAACAGTTTGCAGATACTAGAGCTTCCCTCATTGCATAGGTGATCCAGTATGGACTCCACATTTGCACCCATTCTAGACTGGATGCTTATCTGCTGTATCTGTAATGTGAATTAGGTCTTCCAAAACAGAAGTTACTCAAACCATGTCACATGTAAGTCAAAGAAGTTCAGATCAGGGCAAATCCCAAAAGCTTTCTCTTCCCTGTCCTGTCACTGATTATCCCTGCTGAACACAAAGCCTTGCATTACATTTTATTTTTGGCGACATCTTTCATCTTGCACTCAACTTGCAGTACCTCTGGATGACTATGCAAGGTTCCATTGAGTGCCCATCAGTTAGGAATGTCAAAAGCTTCTGCTAATTTCTTTAATTTCATTTATGTAGAGGAAGCCTGATGACATGTATAGAACAAGTTCATCACGGTCTCTTAGCTTATCATCTTTCATGCTGTTTTATGTGTAAATCTAAGCCTACTTAATGATTTATAGAGCTGCTGGATAAAGATGGGCTCTTTCATCAGCTTTGTATGTGAAGAGATTAAATCAGGTAAGAATGAACAAAGTGCAGGGAGAGGCCAATATAAGAGTGGTGGTGGTAAGGAGATTTGTTTATGCAAGAAAACAAAGAAGAGGAACAGAGACATCCTTTGTAGAGTGGTGATATGGGAGAAGGACAGTAGCAACATATCCTTTTGTCTGAAACTCTACTCATATGTTTTGAAATCAAGATAATTTTTTATCCAATATCTGGGAAAAACAAACATGTAAGTGGGACAAAAAAAAGTGATTGCCTGACTATGAACTGTTAGAAAACAATGTGATTCAGCCATGCCTGAGCTGCATTATACAGGCCTCAGTTATCAATAGGGTCATTTTATAGTCATCGCAGGAGGACACATAGAAGAGTTATCTTTGCAACATCGTCACAGCACTTATCTTTCCTGTCCCTTTTTAAGGAATTCAGTCAATCCTTTGATTTCTAGAATGTAGAAGAATACGTGAAGCGTTCCCTTTCATTTTGCAGGATCAAACAGCATCCTTTAGTTCACTAAAGAAAATAAAGCCGATCCACAAGCCTACATGAGTCATTAAATCCAAATAAACCAACCCCTTGAGGGCAGGCTTCACAAACCAAAAGTCGACTAGTAGGACCCACAGAAGTTGCACATAGCCCTTCCTGAGTGAAGCTCACTTAACTGCTTCTGCCTCTCTAATCCCTACTCAAACAAAAACCAACTAGAGGTTCTCTGCCATTGTTAAGAGCTCAAGAAATTTTGCTAGGATCAAATGCTTCCTTGTTTCTAATGCAGAAATTTTTTTTTCCTCTCTCTTTTCTTTCCATCCCCCCTCAAATGCTAGTATGCAGTTTAAACTCACTGTATCACAGGGTGGTGGAAAAAGAACCCCCTCCTTGCCCCACCCCCCCAAGAAAGAAAAATCAACCCATGAAGTGTAAAATGTACACTTAAGAATACAAGCTTTCTGCCGGGATTAAGATTGTGCCAGCCATACAGAAAATATTGCGAAAACAGACATGAAGAGTACTAGTCATAGACAAGCACTCCTAAAGCAAAGAAAGTTCACAGTGTTTGGTAATGTTTCTTTCCCTTTCAAGAAGGAAAAGACAGTTTCATCATTGTTTTGGTATTTGGAAAAAGACATCTACATACAGGAAATTTTATAAAAAATCTAAAATTTTGCAGTTTCTGAGAAACGGTTGTTTGTATGAAGCAAACCCACTTTCACGGGGTAGGCTGGAGTCCAGTCTCAGTTCCGTAGTAAATCAGTCATTTTGGAGGAAGGTTAGAAGGAGGCTTAGACATCAGAGCATTAGCAGCTTGGGTAGATGTGCAATGAATTGAAGAACTAGGAAATCATAGTTTCAAAAACTTTTTTTTTTTTCTAATTCCTGAAATTTATATTTTGTCTAGTGTCTGTTTTGTCTAGAAACATTAAGGAATTATATGAAGGGAAACAGCTGCCACTCACCTCATTTTAAAAGTTACTTAGTGGTTGTGCACCTCCTTTTGCTGATTAGTGAGCAAAAGCCAGCTGAAAATTCAGTGGATGCCTCTGTGTTACATTGCCTAACAGAGAACAAGCAGTCTAAGCGATTTGCTTGATATTCCTGTATAACTATATCCAGATTCAGCAGTACAAGAATTCTTACTACAGATGTAACAGGAACTCTTCACTGCCAGCACCTCAGCACCTTATCTAGCAGTAAAGTGGGCTCAGTAGCCGGTCCATTAACAGAGAGGTTAATAGCAGTGGCTATAGCCACAGAGCTAGAATTCAAGGTTCATCCCTATTACCATTCTGTAAGACAGTTGGTTTACTAGCTAGGCTAGCTAGTAATTCTTGCCTTTCCAGTTGCATTATTTTGCATCTTCCTCCCATCTCAAACAAAATAAATACAACCCCATTGTGTTGTGAAGAACAATTATGACCATCTGTTCTGACTGTTGCTCTCCAGTCTGGAAGAGATCTTCTCCATTTCACTCATTTGCTTCATATTTGAGTGGCTACAAGTTGAGAGGGCTGTAGTTGTGCTGTGGCTGTGTCTGGGTTTCTTGTGACTTGAGTGCCAGTGAAAGCAGTGGGAAATACAAACTTATGTTACCCAGGACATAGTCCAGAAAAGCAAAAATAGTTATCACCATTTACTTAAGTGATTTCTGATTGGATTGGTGCCAGTTCTGAGAATTCTAGAAAACTGCAGATTTTATGAGCAGGGAAATGGCTGTGGTTTATTGATATTGTTTTATACATCTTTCTGATTAAACATCCAGATCTGACTTTGCTCAATTGCAATCTAGTTTCTTTGAGTGCTCTACTCAATAGATAACAGACTTGCTATGGGTTAACACTTTTTGGTCTTCATGAGGACAACAATTTCGAGTGGCAGATGTGATGGATCTCACAATGAAATAACAGTCACGAGGAAAAACTTATGTAGAAAATCCAAAGAAGTGAAAATGCCTGCACCTGAGTATTTCAGAGAATAATTCTTCCATTTACTCACTTTTAGACTGAATGTCTATGTCCTTTTTATTTTTTTTATTTTTTTTTTTTTTTCAGAAATCCCTTTGCTCTTTGGTTCCACATGACCCTAGTCATCACTACAGATACTTCTCTGACACAGGTTGACCAGAGACAGATAGCAGAAAAGCATACTTGTCCCAGAAAGTAGTGTTTATAAACCTATCTGCAGACAAATGCAGAGGAAAGTATTAGGAAAACATAATCTTAGACTCATATTTTCTCACCTAAATGTGGCACTGATTTCCGGCCTGCTTGAGGTTGACTCTGTTTTGTCTCCTCAGACACATAACTCTTACCTAACTACTCAGCTTTTCAACAGTTCTCTTATAAAAGTCCTGGGGCTCCAGGATAAAACTTTCCTCACTGTGATACTCTATCTTGTCGCTGGATTTGTCCACAGCTATTCATTTTTGGTTATTGAAAATTTACTGCAACTAGTTTAACTCTCAGGAACAAGAACAGGTTACTCTTAGATAACAGGAGGACTTACAGCACCTCATCTGTTCTCTGATAGGCATCCACATAAAGACTTTTACCCTGTATTTATTAAAATTCAAGAGTAATTACTGTAATTCAAGCGTGTACAAAGGGATAATTTACACCAAGCTGCTGATGAACTGCAAGGTCTGAGCATTATTCAGCAACTCAGTATCATCAAACCTACCAATAGAGTTGCAGGGCTATACACATAAAGCATAGATAACTTCTGCGGTTTTCATAAAAAGCAACTTTATTGGAAATATCTGACAAATTCAGTTATGACTCAAGACCATAGAAGATTATACTTTCATAAAGATGTGTTACATCTTGTGAAACAAAAAAAAAATCTGAATCCCTCCAAGGGAAAGCAGAGCTTAGCATTTCCAAGTCACAGCACTGCAATTTCTTCTTTAGACGGTATACATATATATTCAAACAAGTTACACTAATAAAATTGTGCATTTCCAACCACAAGAGATGAGTTATATTTGCACTTTGTGAAAATCAGCTGCAGTTCATTTTGTACAAATTCTCATTTAGCTAATTTTTTTTTTAAATCTGTCCCCCTCATTTAAATACTGTAGTGGGAATTAACAGCAATGATCACATTTGCAGATTGAACAAATGTGCTATTCTGTTATTATATTGCCCCTTCAACTACTGTTTTTCCAATAAAATTGTATAAGGATTATATGAAGAATTATAAATAAATCTGGTAGAATTTCCAGTAAAGCTAGGTGGATATCATGTATAGAGACTGTATTTCAAAATCTCCACCTTCATGTCCCAGTATGACGTCCATAAGAGAAAAGCAATACAAAGCACAGAACAGTTTCATTGCTTATATAAACAGTTTTCCTTGCTTATTTCTCACTCAGTAGTTTGCTACTATGTACCTTACCATAGTTTAGATCCTTGATTTATGTAATGTATCTAAAAGCTTTGGTAACATCTAACTTGTACAAATCACTTTGGAGGACTTATAAGTTCCTTTTGTTGCCATAAAAAATTTTAGATGTATGATTAGGGGCATTCTCGTTTCCTCAAGTAGTATTTCTTATTTCTTTCTTTAATCTGAATTGAAATACAGTCAGTGAAATATTGAACATCAAAATCAGTGAAGAGCTCTTCACTACATCAAAATGCTATGATCACAAATCAGTATATTGTTCAAGTGAATCTGTAAATTTTTTCCTTAAATATTCATTGATGTTCAAAATATATTTAAAAGTAAAGCTGCGTTGGGCAGCTTTGTGGCAAAGCCGAATCCTCCTAGAGGATATAAGTGATCCTTCAGCCTTAACAAAAGTAAATGACAAGATATGTGTATGCAAAAAATCACGCATAATTTGAATGCTGGTCTGCACAGTAGGTGTATAGAAAGCTTTTGTACTTACTCTTTCAGAGAGCTCCTGTGCAGGAAGGCGATATTAAAATGACTAATCTGTGTATGGAAACAAACAAACCAGAATATTAAGCACTCTCCATGCTGTTCTTACTGCACGTTTCTCAATGCTTCTTGCCTTCTGTCTCCTAGATAGAGGCTGTTAACACTTTTTTTTTTGTCTTATTAAGGTTTAACAACTGCCTGTAGGATTTAATAATAGATCAGAAATGAATGTTGGTTTTGTTTATTCTTACACAATGCCAATGATCTCTAAGCATACCAGCAGCTGTAAATAAAATAAATATTTGGCCAGCCACCTTGCAGGAAGTTTAAGATTGTCACCAGTTCCCTTCCAGTATCAGCAGTTGTACAACTGATTTGGAAAAGGATGAGTATTTTGCAACACCAGCTGAGAAGTGCACTAATACTGCTATATCCATCTGCTAACCAGCTAGCCTTGCCTTTTTCTACATTAAGTTTCCAGAAAATAGTCACACAAGGCTGCTTCCATTTTAGTCACCACTTTCACATTTTTCTAGGAGTTGTAGAAGACATTGTTACAAAATGTCAGCGGTTACGTAGATAAGCATCTTAAATCATACGTGAAAGGAAACGCGCGGTATCTAAAGTGAGCTGAGGAATAGCTGAGCTCATTGTGTTTTGCTCGCTGCATTTGGAAAGAAGTGCTTTTGATCCGAAATGAGAGAAAACAACCGCCTCTTTGCTCTTGACCAGTGTGCGCGCGTTTGCTTTTTGTCCGAGACTAGCTCTGCAAGAGACTTCCCGGCTGGTTGGCCAAATCACGCACAAACTTATTCAAGGCAACTTGAAATCAGTATTTTGGGGTCTTGCAGTAAAATGCATATGGCTTATTTCAAGCGATCAAAGTACTTCATTTGACTCATTCTGGTTGTCTTTTTTCAATAGAGCCTTTATAACAACAAGTTAGTTTTGAGGAAAAGTGTTTAACTTCAAAAATATTTACACAAAACATTTTATTTTTGCCAGTGCGTCTTTTTTCATACAAAATTGTTTACCGAGTTTAGCTCAAAGAGTACACTGGGTTCCTACTAAGGCTTTTTTTTTTCTGTGGAGATGGTGTTTGTTCAAAAAGTCGCCAGTTCTCTGGCAGATAAGCAGCAGCAGCGCAGACCGCAAGAAGAAACTTTGTTCCCAGCAATGTAGAGCTTAAAAGGCAGGAAAGCAAAGAACCATCTGTTTGGTACATTTATTTTGGCTATGGCTTTTTACACCTTTGAGAGTCACGCAGCTTAACATGGCAAAACACAACATGCTTTTGGGTAGCACTCGCAGCCATTTTCCTGGGTAATTCTTCTTTGATGGGATGTCAGTGGGAAAACTATTCAGCAAGTTATGAGAAGAGAGAATAAGAAAGCCTGCCTCAGACAAGTGGAAAAGATAAAAAGAAACATGAGTGCAAGTGCTGTGAAGATGTGAAGGTTTTCCAGGACCGATGGCGTTTAGAGTTTAAAGGTAACACAGCTATGTTAGCACTTTGTCAATGAGGACTGAGTGAAATGGATGCTATAGCGTCATCATAAATACTACATCACCCAAATATTATTTGTCCTAGTAGGCCTACAGTTATTAAGTAGGAGACTGATTTAATACTTTGGAAACTACACTGGTCATCTGCATCTTGATCTGTTACTTAGCCTTCCTCTGCTCCTAAAATTGTACAGTATTTTTAAGCCAAATCTTGCAGTTCTTACAGGCAGATCCAAGATCCACTGACACCAATGAGAGTTTTGCTTTCAGAAGTCAATATTTAAATTGCACATTTCTGCTTGCACCAATCTTCAATAGCCTCATCTGGGACCTGATTCTCCACCAGAGGAAAAACAGTTTCCTAGTTAAAAAGGTGCTAATGGCAAATAAAAGCAAGACATAACTGCGAGATTTGGCCAAGTCATACTTAGCATTTTCAGGCACAGTAATGAAGACAGTGTAATTGCCAGTATAACTGTTCCTAATATCTTCTGCTTGCATCCTTTATGTATTATGTACAGCTTTTTCATCAAATATAGTTTCTTCAGTACCCAGCCTGCATTTTGATTAACTGGATGTAAAGGACAGGAATAAGGATTCTAGAAAACCGACAAAATTAAGTTAACTTGGAGGACTTGCTCACCCTGTTGTTAAGCAAACAGAACACTGAATACTGTCATTCAGAGTATCCTTGGCTTTACAGCAATTGTCTCAGCGCTATATGGGATGCTTTTCTCAAACCTTCAAACTTACATCTGGGCTTCTTCTATCTAACCTATCAAAACCAGAATTTTCCTGTGAAAGTCACTGTGATGTGTGTAAAATGTTTAAAACAAAGCAATGAAGCCAGGTCTGAAGAATAACAGATCACTGAGGAAGACAAGTAAGATTGTCTTGATTCTAAATGTAACTGGATTGTGCTAGGAAGCACAGGGAAAAGGATCAGATATACTATATTTTTAAAAAAACCTAGAAGCCAAGAAAACAAAAAGCCCCTCTGCATAAGTCATCTATGCATATTACAATTTTCTGCTGCAGTCATGTTTACATACTGAATTCTTAAGGATGCCGACTGTAAAATGGAAGCACTGTCAATCGCTAAACAGGACAGCAGCAGCAGGACCTCAAACAAATTTCGTTGAAGAAAGACTCTAGGGAGTGGCTCCACAACCTATTGCACATTTGCTAGAAAGATGTTCTCTATGACAAGATTTAATTACTTCTTAGTAGTCTAATTCATTAAAATACATCTATGAACAATCAGCCATAGTTTACATACTTGAATCATAGAATCATAGAATCATAGAATGGTTAGGGTTGGAAGGGACCTTCAAAGGTCATCTAGTCCAACCCCCCTGCAAGGAGCAGGGACATGCCTGACTAGGTCAGGTTGCTCAGAGCCTCATCCAGCCTGGCCTTGAACGCTTCCAGAGATGGGGCCTCCACCACCTTTCTGGGCAACTTGTTCCAGTGTTCTATAACCCGCATCATAAAAAATTTTTTCCTAATTTCTAATCTAAATCTACCCCCCTCTATTGTACAGGCAGGTTCGATTTTTCCATGAAAAGAATAACCAACTGACAAATAAAAAGCTGCTTCTGGAGCTGAGTCATTTATATTTATGGAGGAAAATAAGGAGTCCTGTGCAACGATGCCAAACTTAGTGCAGTGTATTCAGCACATCAATACAAGACAATTCTTTTTCTCTGCAGTCCGACATAGCAGTGATGTGATATATTGTGTGGGCCACACTGGCTACATTTTAATTTAGAAGGCTACCGATCTGCAGACTGAACAGGTACAAACTGGAAACTGGTTGAGGCAGCAGGAGGAACAGATCATTGCAAGTGATGGAAAACCACTTCCAGACCCTGCCCTTGCTGCTGATGTCCTCTGGCTGCTGCACCAGAAGGAGCATCTGCAGCTCAGGAAGGTAAACACAATGTGGCCAGCCCCAACACCATGCAGCCCTCCAGGGCCCTGGCTGCCCTGGCACAGGTGGCACTGACACACTTGCCTGTCAGGAAAGAAAAGGGGAAAGAGGCCACCTCAGAAGACAGCTACTCTTGGCAGTGGGAAGGAGAGCTTTTTCGGTGGAGAAGGAAGAGACTGTAAGTGGACACAGGTGCTGAGACTGCTGTGATGTTCCATGAGGTAGGGGAGAAATGTTTGTCAAGGACCTCATTTAGGAAACGAAACAGACACTACAAGTGACAAAATCTAAACATCTCAGGCCTCAGTGGCTTCAAGCAGCTTCCAGTGGCTGAGAATCTGTTCCTTATGCTGGTCTCCCCCAGTTGCTCTTAAACTGCTTACAATATACCCAAGAGTTTTATAACCAGAATGCAAACTAGCAGATGAAAGCAGAAAGACACTAACGAGTACATGTGAGTTACAAAATTATCTTCAAGTGGTATCTCATTTTCTCATTAAATGGTAGGTCAAAAATAATCTGTTGCCTCCTGGCAATGTAAGGAGAGTACTACCAGTTAGATGCTATCAATATGCTCTTCTTTTTCCCCCTTCCCCATCCAGAGCTTCCTGACCAATTTTTCACACATGGTTTATCATTAAAATCTGGTAATCTTCAGTGAATTTACTTTTTTTTTGATTCTCAAGCCAATAGCTCCCTCAAAAACTGTAATACTTCCACTTAGTGCTCACATCATTGCTACTACTGATATAGCACATGCTTGTTTTGTAACAGTGTCAGCTAGCGTGGAATTTTATTCCCAGTGGGGGTCAAATAACTCATCATGTGAAATTACCAAAAAATATTTAAGACCAGGAGATAGCAGTCACTGAAAATGTTTTCTGCCCTAAAAAAATAAAAGCAGAGAACATATGGCTGCAAATCTTTGCTGCCTTGTAGCTGGTGAGGTTCCCTTCATTTGAAGATCCAAGCATTTTAAATGGATGATGCTCTCCTCCAATTTAAAAACAAATGCTGGCTAGATTTTAATCTGTGAACACATAAAAAGAATCGGCTAGCACACTGCAGACAGCATACAGAGCATTATTAAAAACTGACTGGGTACACAAAATTGTCATTACCAGAACAACTGGCTCTTGTGATATTTCTTCTTTTCCCTACAGCCCCAGAAGCTGCCACTGGACTGTATCTGATTTCAACTTTCAATTTCAAAAAGTAAAGAAAAATAAAAAAGAAATTTTTATGGTAACGGGTGACATTTATGGGAGAAAAAAAATTAGGAAAAGTTAGCATCTTGAATGCAAGAATGAAGAAAAAAGTTTCAACAGCTGTTTTAGAAATCTCAAGTGTTTTATATGTCTCAAAAGCCTTCACTGGGGAGATGCACCCATGTCTCCTTCCTCTACCACCTCCTGTTGATATAAATGGCAATCTCTATTGACTGATGGGTCTTGGATTAGGTATCCAAGCATGAAGTGGGCTTCTAAAGAGACCACATTTTCTTGCTCAAGCACTACAGACTTCCTTCTGCTATTGTTATTAATATGTCACTTTTTTTTTAACACCAGCTTCATGAGTGAGTAGGTTTTTTTTGCATTCAGTATCACAGGTGATGTTTGACTTCCAGCTCCATTATATCCTACATCAGATTTTCCTTTTCTTTCTCAGACAGTATCTCAGCAACGATGAAGTCATTTGCTTTTGCAAGGTAATCCAATTCCTTCATATAGCTTTAAAGTGCCATATAAATATAATTCTTAAAGCATGATGACGCTTGCAACAGTGGAAGAATGTCTGGACTTTTTAAGAGTAAGAAATTGGTCCTGAACAGACTGACCACATCTCCACTAAAGTGAGTGACTTTTGCCCCTGAGGCTCTCCTGGACCAGATGGACTGAAGGTAGGGAATCACAGAATCATAGAATATTTAGGGTTGGAAGGGACCTTCAAAGGCCACCTGGTCCAACCTCCTTGCAAGGAGCAGGGACATCTCCAACCAGATCAGGTTGCTCAGAGCCCTGTCCAGCCTGGCCTTGAATGTTTCCAGGGATGAGGCATGCACCACCTCTCTGGGCAACCTCTTCCAGTGTTCTACCACTGTCATTGAAAAAAAAAATTTCCTAATATCTAATCTATCTCCCTCTATTTTATAACCATTACCCCTCATTTTTATTACAACAGGCCCTACTGAAGAGTTTTTCCCCATCTTTCCTGTAGGCCCCCTTGAGGTACTGGAAGGCTGCTATAAGGTGTCCCTGGAGCCTTCTCTTCTCCAGGCTGAACAGCCCCAGCTCTCTCAGCCTGTCCTCATAGGAGAGGTACTCCAGCCCTCTCATCATCTTTGTGGCCCTCCTCTGGACTCTCTCCAACTGGTCCACATTTTTCTTATGTTGGGGCCCCAGAGCTGGAGGCGGTACTCCCAGTGGGGTCTCACCAGAGTGGAGTAGAGGGGCAGAATCACCTCCCTCAGTCTGCTGACCACGCTTCTTTTGATGCAGCCCAGGATGCAGTTGGCCTTCTGGGCTGCAAGCACACATTGTTGGCTCATGTTGAGCTTCTCATCCACCATGACTCCCAAGCCCTTCTCCTCAGGGCTGCTCTTAGTTCACTGTCTGCCCAGCCTGTATTTGTGCCTGGGATTGCCCCAACCCATGTGCAGCAGCTTGCACTTGGCCTTGTTGAACTTTATGAGGTTTGCATGGGCCCACCTCTCCAGCCTGTCAAGGGAAGCTGCACAGTGATTCAGTGCTGTGGGCAAATATACAACAAGAAGTTGTCTTAATCATTAGAAGTTTCACATGTAAAGGGGAAATGGGTAGGATGACAACAGGCTATTACTGTAAGGCCTAGGACTTTCGGAGCAGATGGGGAAGCAGGAGATCTACCCACCACCTTGCATGTCAAGAAGGAGTGGAGCTTATGGAAAGTCGTTTTAACAGATGGCTTAGGAACTGGATTTGATTTTTAACACCTGTTTTCTACTGATCAAAGTACTGTCAGACCAGTTCTGCTTGGAGGTACCTTCTTTCAACACCCCACATCTACTGCCTGCTACTACATGGCTACCATGTCTGCCTGCCATCTGGGTCTCATCTATGACCCGATCTCCCTGGCCATAAAATAGATTGTGTCTAAGTCTTGCATATTCTTCCCAGATAGTATTTTTTGATAGGTTTTTTTTTTCCTGCCTATCCATGTAACCCAAAGGATTAATATCTCCGTTAACTAAAGTTCCGTTCCTGGGCTTCAACAAATACCATGAAGCCCTACTCAGAATGATGCTGATAGAAGTAATTTCCCTACCAGACTGTTGGTTCATTTATATACCTCTTCTAGTTCAAGTCATCAAACAAAAAATACTTGTCTGTGCTTCTGAGTCCCTTCAGAGTCTATGACCACTCTCCTCACATATCTCACTCACCATCAGGATTACAACTCCCCCGTCCACTAGATGGGGCCAGCCACAGATATTCCGTTGTTAGGTCTGAGTAGAATTCCAATATTCTTTTATGTTCTGCCTATGGGGTGACATATGGGATGGCAGTCTTTTAAACATCTGCTATCAGAAGATTATTTCACTATCCATAATGCAAAATGCCAAACATTAAAATTGTTCAGGAATTTTAATATGCCTAAATCTGACACTTATGATCAAGAGCCACCAATATAAATTTGTAGGAAACCATATGCTCGTGTGGTTTAAGTCAGGTCCGGTGATGTTTCCACCAGTTCCTGTAACAGAGATTCCTGGCAAATGTTTTTCTCCACAACACACTCAATCTGAAACAAGGTTATTGGGAAAAGAAGGAGCCTTGGAAGGCATCCAAATTACTCAATCATTCTGACAGTTACGGGAGGCCAACTGCTGGAAAGATTTTGTGAGAGCTAAATGAAACTGTTCTAATGAGACATGTATGTGCACAGTATGATGCTCCGCCACAGAACAGACCACAACCATTAGATGCCAAAGTATTACTTGTGTGTTGAGCAAGATGTTCCCTTCTAGTCTGCCACATTGTTTCACTCTTTTTTTTTTTTTTTTTTTTTTTTAATTCCCTTGAATTCCTGGTAACAGAAACACTGAGCATTGCTTCACTGATGAAGGGACTCCAGAATACATTGCTAATTTATTTATAGGCACTGGAAGACGGTGACAGATCTGAGAATAGAACTTAAAACTTTCTCTTCCCATTTTGCATGCAACACAAGAAAATTCTGCTTTTCCATAGCCCCAGTCTTTACTACAAGCCTTTACCTTCTTTCAACTTTGCTCCTTCTTGTTGTCCCTCTGTAGTGTATTTGTCCTTAAAGGAGTGGAACTGATTATGGGAATTAGAAAGACTTTAGGCAGCTCAAACCACTAAACAGATAAAAAGATCAGACAAGAGCCGCCTGAAGTGCTACTGAGAACAGGTACCCTTAATAGGAACAAATACAGGCCATACTCTGTAATTTCCATTAGCTCTGGGTCAGCACAGAATCTAGCATAATAAATGTCACATACAATTTATCAAGGCCTAGCGTTCATTTTACAGGACTTGAACATTAATATTGAATACACTTTTTAAAGTTTGTATGGAGTCCCAGAGGAGTTAGTGGGTTCTCAAATACTGTAAGTGATCCCATTAAATAATAAAAAAATTTAAACATGCATGCAAAAGAGAGAACACAGTAAACTATCTGTATTTTCAGTGATTTTTCTACTTGTTTAAGTGTTAAACACCGGGTCATACTTTGCAACATAGGTGGTCCAAACAGCCAAACATGCTCCACCAGTGGTCACCGAACTCCTCTACAGCGAAGGAGAGAAAAACTGCTTTGATCATGACATCCCAAAAGGGGCCATCCACCATTACTGCTAATGGATCCATACATTGCAAAGAATGTGCAAAAGCACCGTCTCCATCTTTTAGAGGGTCCGCACAACTTTAAGAGCTGTCCTCCTGGGCCAGGATCTCATCCAAAGCATTGTTTACTGTAAAACTTCCAAGGAAAACCAATGTTATTGTGAAATAGTCTTCCCTGCAATGAAATGAAATGGAGATTTCAGAGTTTGACAAGCTAGGGCATATTACTGACAAAATGCTGATGCATTCTGAATAAGCTTTTTTTTTTTTAAATTCCAGAAGTGGCACTTTTTAGTTCATGCAGTACCTGAAAAGAAGAGTTTGTTTATTGCCTGGAGTTTGTCTCTTATTTGCTGCTTTGTGAACTTTTTTTTAAGCCACACTTAAAAACCAGGATAGGGATTCCAAAAGGTTTGCCTGTGTTTTCTTCCCATATTAAAACACTGCCAGCTAACTAAGCGATGATACAGCCAGTGACTTACTCTCTGATGTTTACAGTTATCCCCAGCTGCCTACAACTCAAGAAATAATCAGCTTTCATTGTTGTTTATCAAAGCATTCAAAGCATGAAGTCATATCAAAATTGTTTTCCATTTTCTAAATATATATACCTATATGTGCACTGCTGAGGTGTAAGTTTTTCCTTACCATTGCAAGGCCATTTTTGGAATGGTTTCCTTTTTAATTTTACCCAAACTAAAGACCTAGAACATCAAGAGGGTTGGGGATGGTGGCGGGGCAGGGAGAAACCCAGGATGGAAAAGGATTAATTGTAATTTCAGTGAAAGAACTAAAGGGAATAAGACAGAGTTAGCAAGCAGCCAGCCTCAAAGCAAGCAAGAGGAGGTAGCTGTGAGCAGGTAAGCTGTGGAACTCCTTGCCATGGGATACTGCAGATGCCAAAAATGTAGATGGATTCAAAAGAGGCCAGGCGTATTCACAAAAGACAAATCCATTGTTAGGCAGTTAGAAACCGCCTTTGCCTCAGGTAGTCCATTAGTTTCAAATTGGCAAAGGCTGAGAAAGTATTTCAGAGGAAGCATCAGATATACTTGCTGTGTTTCACTTTGTCTTGCTTTTGGCCACTTTGGTCATATCTAACAGAGCCATTATTATTGTTACATAAAAGTTTCACATTTAATGTCTCAGTATAAAGGAAAACTTACAGAGCAGGTCAGATAGAAATATGATCTTTCTGAAGTTATTTTTCCTATAGGTTATTTTCCTAAATAACTTTTCAGTTCATCACAACACAGAAAAACTTCAGCCAAGAGAATGTCCTCCTGTGTGGGCAGTTCTGAAGACTGATGTGTTTGACTCACAGTAAGGCATTTGTACAGCTAATTAGTTAGTTACTAATTGTTTATGTACATATCCTGAAGCCCACCGAGCCCTTCATATGATGCCTTACTCTGGCCTAAGAGTTGCAAAGAAGTTTGACATGGGGTTTCTGATGCCATGTGGTACATGTATGATTGAAGTGATATGCAACTAAGACCAGAAACTTAGGGGAAATCTTAGGCCACTTTAATACTGCATCACACTACTAGATCCACAGATAATGAATATCCTGAAATCCAAGGACACTCAAAAGTCAGGCATATGACAAAAGCATATCTTCTCACCTTTTTCTTGCTCCTTCATGTACATTTACAACCCTTCATTATATGAACTTCTGGGATATGACTTGTGGGCTTTAGAGTCAGGGTCCCACAGCATAGGAAAGGAGGTAAATGCATGGCTACACCTTAATCTTCAGCTCTTTGTCCCCATTGTTTAAATGTAAAATTCCTTTCATCATATGTAAAAAGAGTGAAATAGCTGAGGGACAGGGACACATTCTTTACTATCACTTTGGCTATCCAGAAGGTGATCTTCATAGGAGAAAAGGAGAAAGAGAGGGGACAGCTTTTTACAACATTGTGACTAGATTTGTCAGAACTCACATGTTAATGTGATGACTCATATGACTGAAGTGATTTGAATTCAGAGAGCAATTCCTCATTAATTGCATTTCTGGGTAGAAGCAAACCTAGAGGTTGCTATCTATCCGTCTATGAATATGAACACTGTCACAAGAACCAGTGTTACCAGGAGCCAGACTTGACCATTTAGCATTCTTTTATTCTTGCTAGAAAGAAAATTGACTGTGTAGGTAACTCATTTTGCATAATGGTGAAATATCACACTATTCTCCTAATAAACCTAGAAGTGCTGTTTGGAGTTAATGCAAGCTAGCACTGACGGCTTTTGCCAGAGATAGAGAAGATAGGTTGAGTTACTAGAAACTCCTAGGTAAAATTCTTGAGCAGCAATCCTCACAAAAGTGAAATGGGTCAGATCTCAAAACCAGAGGTCGCAAGATGGAAACTAGAAGACAGAGCTTGCTTTTGTGCAGCTTACCATGAATGCAGAAAGCTTAGTTTTCATCACTCTTCTTCTTCCACCCCCAACTTTTTCAAGACAGGACTAATACTGAGTGGTAGGACAAGAAGCCAAAAGTTGGAATCCCTTTATATTATTTCTGTTTGTTCTGACTTGTTAGAGGACATTCAGTAACAACAGATATATCAAGACTGCATGATGAAAAAAGCAGGAGATAGCAAGCTAGCACCAAACTATTTGAGCCTGGAAGCCACAACTAGGAATCCAACCTCTAGCTAGCACTCCTGCATGATAACATAGCAATACTTCTACATGGTGCTATGCTACATGGTCCATTTCCCTACATGTCACACCCTAGGGAAATAACACTTAGCTGTATTCGTGAGTTGCTGTCAAGCAGTCTCGCTAAATTTATCCACGTCAAGTGCTTTAAGTCTTTGGATGAAAAGACCTCCCATTAAGCAAGTGGAAATTATTACCAACATTATAAAATGAGTGGGTGCTGCTTAAACTGAAAATTAGCTCTTCATAACGTGGTTGCTAATGGAATAACAATGGGAAAAGAAGCACTTGCCTTTCAAGTTAGTCTCTAGCAGGAATAGAAGCAGACTGTAACAAAGGATAATTGTTACAGTTTGAATCCTAGAGTGGAAATTAAAGAGATTAATGGAATAAATAAGATTTTTCCTTTATCTTAGTACAATCTGAGGAACAACCCTGTCATTTTAGTAAGACACTCTCCCTTTTAATTAAACGAGACAAGCATAACGAGGCAATGTAAAGAGAGAATGTTGTTTAGAAATATGAACACAGATGAGAAAAATGATGAATTAACCGGATACGTCCACAATTTTTTCTTGAGCTCTTAAAATTTCTGTAGATGATACATGGAAGCAGTGGGGTGAATACTGCAAGAACAATTTCACAGAATTTGAGAGAGGACTGGCAGAAATAATTGAAAGGTCATCAATTAATGCTAGTAAACCTCTGTTTTTCTGTTTTGGGGAGGATGACAGTTATAGTTGAGAAGATCTTGAGAGTGTCTTTTGGGGAAAAAGGTGAAGGCTGGCTGGAAAAGGAGGAAAACTATACAATTCTCTTAAGCACAGAACTTTTATGTTTTATGAGATTTAAAATCAGTTTTCATTTGCTGTTGCTATCTATACATCTTTCCAATATCTAGTTAGGTTAGTATTTGTGAGAGGTAAAAAGCCTGTGGCCATGTAGACGCATTTCAACAAAACAACAAAGACTGGAACATCATTCAAAACTGTCAGTTGTCCTTTTCTATTTAAAGGCAATGGATTATTTCATTTAGTATTGTCCAATGCACATAAACCACCCACTTAGCTTTTCTGAATGTAGTTTTCAGTCACAATTAATTAAGATTCAAGGGCTTTATTTAGCAATTGTGTCTTCATAAGCTTTGCAAAAGTCTCCCTTATTTAAAGTTTTTCAAAATAATATACTATTTTATTATGGAAAGATAGTATAAAATTAATTTAAGGCTCCTATAAAAATAATTTTTCCCCTGTTATTACAGCAGACTGTCTTGTAGCATAGAAGCCTGTTTCTTTTCAGTGGCTAGAGATTCACTGTAGATACCTCTAATCAACAGGAATCTGTCTCTTTAATTGACAGATCGGTTAGGGCTGTCAGTTATTAGAAACAGAGAGCTAATGCAGCTTAATAGTTACCTAGAACATAGCATCCCTTTTAGGACTGTAACTAGGACTTAAAACAGTATTTAAATCAGAAGAACAAGAGATCTGGACTAGTGTCTAAAGCTGTGTTTCAGCGGGGTTGTTGTAACCACCCTCTTGCTGATGGAACACACTCAGATGGTCAGAATATCCTGCCATGACACTTTGGATTTGGCTCCTTCTCTACCGTCAGCATTAGCACTGACACTCCACTCCCATGTGCCAGCCCACAGCTCTTGCTAGATTAATTCAAATGAGGTTAGATTAATCTTGTCTGAACAATTTTCATCTGATGCTAGTCAGATGCTGCATTGTGTTTCTGCTGACCAGGCATATCAAGGAGCTCATGGTCCGTGTTTAAGTTGCATGTCAACATACAGGACCAAATTCTGCTAATCCCAGAGCTCCATCTGTGTTTCTTAGTCCAAAGACCTAAGTGGAGTTGGGCTGACAGAGGCAGGTTACCTTAAGACTACTGGTAACATCTGTAATGATCTGTGGCTCTAGGATTTCCTCCTCCAACACATCAAGATGATAAATAAGCTGAGGAATGAGTATCTGAGCTGTACTGTGGTTCTGCTTGAAAAAAAAACTTATGAGATTTTTCAAAACCTGCCCTTTCAGCATGAAAGGAAATGAGGTGTGCCAGAAGAACAGCACCTCCTCAGTCATGCCAGAATACTTTGTTTTAGACATGTCGGCTACAATCAATATTTATTCTTTAACTGCCCAGCACTGGGCTTAGTTAAGAAATATTCTCATACTCATGGAGCAGAGAACCTAACATGGTTAAACTTCCATTAGCACATACTGTTTTCAGTATCATTATTGCTTAGGATTAAATTTTACTTCATTATTTTACCTCTAATATTTAATTGATTTTTTCTTTCATTTTGACAATTTCTGTATTTTCTTTCTTTACAAAGTATACTAACCAAATACTTATAAATTAGGTTAATAAATTTTTCAAGCTCACAGAAACAGATATGTTCATGGAAAAAAAAACCAAAACTTACCTTGATCTTCTGCTTTCTAAAGACAAATCTGTTCAGGTCCCGACAATCCTGAGAAACATTCAGTATATCTCACTAACAGGTTTCTGTTGGGGAAAAATCAGTACATTTTACATGTAATTTTATCAAGGAAATGCTTTGACAATATCTTTGTATTTGCCCACTACATAATTTCTTTCTGTTGTGCTTTAAGAACTTGACATTGGCAATCACAACACACAGACACAAATCCCAGTTTACGTGGAAAAGCAGCTACATTTCTCCGAGAGGCTGAATTCCAGCTTTGGCTCCTCTCTTTACCGGGAAATCATTCCTATCTGGTCCCGTAAGGAAGGCCAGGAGACATCTTGCAACTTGCATGTTATCATGCATATGATATGCTCAATGTTTAACATTAGCCAGCTGGGGCCACTTTTGGACTCTGTGACCCAATCTAAGCAGAATTGCCCATGGGAACTATGTGAGGCAGGATCTTGCAGTCTGCTTGCTGTAAAGGGAAAGAGGGCTTCTACAGCACAGCCACAATGCTCCCACTGCTAAGGAAGGAAAAGGAGCAACACGTGGATGCCCATCTCAATCCACAATGGGCTTTCAGCAACTGGATCCTTGCTTCCCTGCAGGATCACTGCTATTTACTTCACTGACTCCCATTCCTCCTGTGCAAAAAGAGGATGTGTTCCTCTTTTCCAAGCAATTTTTTTTTGGTCGTAACTCCTGCTCTCATATTCAGATATCTGCTCTGACATTTTCATTAATCATTGTGGGAGATGCTGCAAAGGGGACAGCATCACTAGAGACAACATTGTCTCCTGGGACAAGTACCACTGTACTGCAGTCCATCCTTCCTCTTCCTGAGGACTGACAATCTTTCTTACTTCTGACTGCACAGTTTTTTCACAACATCTCAGGCATTTTCCTTGCTAAGGAGTGAGATTTAATTGCAGTTAAGTCCCCAGCTCCTGAAAAGATACATCTCAGTCTGTTTCTTTTACAATTTAGAGATTCCTACTGTTTCCAAGCCTAAGCAGCAGAGTCTTGTTCCAGAAATACATTTCCAGACACTACCCTTTCCCTAAGACAACAGCACTTTTTGTCTCTTTCTCAGCTGGCGACATGCTTTTACAGTCCCTCTTAACAGTGGCTCTTGGACCTCTCACCATTCCCAGACTAAATGCCTTATACCCTAGAAAGGGAGTTTTTGCTCAAGCACAAATTGTATTACCAAATGGTTATAAAATAGTCAGTCTGTAGAAGCTATTATAAAAAGAAGAAAGATCTATAGCTGCAGCAGAGGACGTAATATGGTGGTGATACATGAGAACGAAACCTCCAGGCTCCAGGGATAAAAGGCAAGAACTTGTAAAACAGTCAAATGTGTTGTGGCATCTACCAATTTTAGAATAGTTTTTCTTATCAGACATTCACCTGAAATACTTTCAACTCATTTGGCAGTCTAATTCTTCCATGCCTCATTGCAAATTTCTCGAATGCCAGTAGTATTATTCAACCTTGCTGCATCTAATTTATTGAGCTTCTTTGTTATGGGATATTTAACAAAATAATACATTAGGCATAATTAGAATGTGACTAAATTATTTTCTGTATTGCTGATTATACTGTATTACTGCAAAAGTAATTCACACCTCTATGCTGTAGACCCAATAACACCCATAAGCCAGCCCACAGTATAAAAGGTACACGGCACACAGAATGCAATGAACAAGCACCAGAATTTGCAAAATCTTAACTGACAGCATGCCTGTTTGCTGCCATTAACCAGCAAAGCTCCATGATGTGCCATACAGTATCAGAGAGCTTACTCAATTTTTCTGGGGAACATGTAATAGCCAGGGTAGAAGGATCTTAGTTATTTTGTCCTTCATTTTTCTTCTCTCACTTTATCACGGCTTAACAAAAACAAAAGCACAGGTGCTAAGGACATTCAATGACAGCATTTTATTCTCCTGCAATACATACTGCAAACACATAAAAAAATTAAAGCAGACTCTGCACTGACATCAAGTAAGGCATTGATTGGATTCCTCATCCCTGAAAAGATAAATTATTTTTTTTAAAATTAAATTTTTCGTCAAACAAGTAATTCTTAAGAAGTACAATCTTTACAACTGGCAAGGTGCAGAAAAGACTGATGTGCTAATATACTATGCTCAGGAAACATCTGCTGATGTGAACAGTCAAAAGGAGAAACTACTTATATATTGGTGATACCTAAACAATGCTAAATTCCTTCAACACAGCTCATCGACAAAGTTCAGATAAGCCAACAAATACTTTGGCTTTTCTATTTCACAGAATGCAAATCAGTATCTTCCAGTTTCCTCACTCTGGTGCAATGACACTTGCATTATGACAATTTGCACAGACTTGAATCTTTCCTAACATTTCTTTTGAAGAAGCGAGAGTTAAATTTGAAATGTGCAAAGTATTCAAGTGGTTCAAGTCAGTAGTCTATGCTGGTGGCTGAACAACATGTAAACATTCGCATGTGTTTTCTCTCACTTCACATTTGCATGGTTTTCCTCATAATACCTCTATTTTCACTTGAAAGAAAAATGAAAGGAAAGATTGCAGTGAAGGGTTATTATGGCTCAGAGAAGAGCAACTTTCACTGTTTAGAGTTTGAATCCAGCCAGCCACAAATTCAGCAAACAAGGTCCAACTAACAGGTTTGGTGTCAAAACAACCACGAGTACCAAATCACTCTGAAAGCAGAACACACTCAAAAGAAAATAGTGGAAATACTGAGACCTAACTTGACAGGACTGCTGTGTACAGGAGTTGCTAAGAGAAGCAGCTATGCTCAGAAACTAAAAAAGCAGAGAAAATCATGGGGAAAATGGAGCACAGGAACACAGGCGAGTACCAGACTTGAGAAGAACCTGGGAAGAGTGCTGTGACACAGAGTAACATGGAGAATCTTAACAGAAAGCTGCTAGTCAGAGCTAGCCTAAAAGGGGCTTGGGCATTGTGCAAGAATGGCAAAATCTGCAGTAGCTGACCAGCTTCGAAGTAAACCTAGGGTTAACAACTATTTCCCTTAACCCAGGTAATGTTTTTTTTCTCATACCATAGTGCATATGCCACTACAATGCCAACAGGCTAAAGTGAGTTCTTACGGGTAATGCGAAGCCTAATCTATCAAATTAGATTGGAATGTGTCTTACCACTTGTAATCAACAACTTTTGAATAGTATCACAAGAGACTGTTCTTTTTGTCTTGGGTGAAGGAATAATACAAGAAGTAGCAGCTAAAATACCCACTTGCATCCACTAGCAAGTGGAAGTTATTTTTTGTTTCTGAAGAAGTTATTAAAGGCAGAAAGTTGCTCACCGTTTTGATGTGGGGAAAAAAATGGCAGAATAAAATGCTAACAAGAAGCAACCTACTGGTGTAAGACTGGAACCATCTTTAAGAATAGCCAAACACTCCTGAAATAGCCGTGATGATTAGGAATGTCAAGGAAAAGACAAAAGAATAAAGCAGGTGGGATATCACTAAATTCTAAAGACTATTTTCTGAAGATGATTGAAGTGTTCTGGGTAGACTTAAAACCATGTGTAAGATACAAGAAACTGGATTAACATATTTAATGAGATCATCCAGACCGCAAACATTATGTCAACAGTGTTACTCATAAATTGTTCAATGTTTAGCTTGCTCATTCTGCTTTCAGAAGAATGGCCTATTTGGTAAAAAGTATGTCTTCTTTTTTTTTCCTCCTAACTACATCAAGTAGTCAGAAAAAAAAAAAAAAGGACAAAACACCCCCTCCTCTACAAATCTTACAGGTTTTGTAGACAAATCTTGTACATACAGGTTTAAACCTCTGTGCCTAAAAAAGTGTTCTTGTATGTCAGTGAAAAAAACATATGTGCACACTCAGTAAAATGAAGTATTTCCACACATATGAAATATTTCACAACTACTCTGGCTGAGAGGGAGTGAAGCACAAGGACCAGAGCACAATTACTATTTATCATAGTCACGAAGTAGGAGGGGCATAAAACATTAGAAGATACCAGGTCTGGAGTATACATTTTTTCCCTTAGTATTTAATGAAATTGTAGGTGCCATTACTACAGGACATTATGAACAATAAATGAGTTCTAAAAGAGATTACATAAACTCGCCAGAGAACAAACAGGTCTGTCACAGAATATTAAACACAACTGTTAGAACACGGCTGGGTCACAAAGTATCTGAACAGCTGTCTGCTGAAAGCTGTTGTGGTATGCTTGACCACATACACAGGTCCTTACTCCAGCTGGAGACAGGACACTAGGCCTGACAGACCTTTGCTCTGATCCATGAGGGAAGTTCTTTATTCCTCTTACTGAGGTAGGTCCGCAACTAATGACTTACTAATCTTTTAATATTCTATTGTCTTGGTTCAAAAAATGATTCCTTAAGACCTTCTAAATTAGTTACAGTAACATCTATAAGTTCAGAGGTTTATTATGTATTTAATAAATATGATGCCCAGAGGGCTGGAGCACCTCTCCTATGAGACCTTACAGCGGTCTTCCAGTACCCAAAGGGGACTAACAGGAAACTCTTTAGCAGGGCCTGCTGTGATAAAAATGAGGGGTAAAGGTTTTAAAACAGAAGGAAGTAGATTCAGACTTGATATAATGAGAAATTTTTTTTACACTGAGGGTGTTGGAACACTGCAAGAGGTTGCCCAGAGAGGTGGTTGATGCCCCATCCCTGGAAACATTCAAGGCCAGGTTGGATGGGGCTCTGAGCAACCTGATCTAGTTGATGTTCCTGCTCCTTGCAGGGGTGTTTGACCAGATGACCTTCAAAGGTCCCTTCCAACCCTAACCATTCTATGATTTTATAATTCTAATGCATTTAAGTTGGAAAGATTTGGGGCTGCTTCAGATCCATTCAAGAAATTGGGAGTAATGGGTTCTCAAGAACTGTATCACCAGAAGCTAATCACTCTATGGTACAAAGGATTTGCTTAAATCTCAATAGTAAACTTCATAAAAAACCCCCTCAAGTGGACATAATTTCCATGGACTCCACATCCTCAGTCCTAACTGGCTAGAACGCCACAGTCTGTAAACTTCCAAAATACTTCTCTGTTCTCTTCAAGCTTTAGCATGAGCCAAAGTTATGGATAAAGAAAAGAGCCAAAAGAAAAGAGAGAAGCTGTAAAAGCTGACTTCCCATCACCATCACCTTTGCAGTCCTTTGATAACAGTGATGACTTTTCTTGCAAATTTGAACAGCCAAAAGGATGCTGATCTCATGATAGATGTGGAATTGTCTCTTGTTTCAAGCAGTATTCAATACTCTACACTGCATGTGCATGTTTGCAGATAATTTGTTCCAGGATACGTGACTGAAAACAGTTCCATAATGTGATGGCATTAAAAGAAAAATCATATATATATAAAACAGCAAAACCACACTACTGTTTCAGTCTTATGCCAAATGCAGTGAACCCATCTTTCAAGCTTTCTCATCAAAATTCATACACTTATATTAGTTTCTCTGGTGGTCTGTGTCTCTGGCTGGAGCCAGAGATAGATAGCAAAGGCCTTGTTCAGGAGATTCTTCTGCTGTGAGGCAGTACTCTCAAATACCAAAGTTCAAGTTCTAAGATAATTCCATTCTCACATTCCCAAACCTTATTATTTGAAACCTGAATTTCAATTCATAAAAGTAACATCTGATTAAAATAAAAATTCTCCGCAACTCAAAGCTTTTATGCTGGCAATCTTTATCTCCTTTAGAAAAGAATCCTAATTTCTGTAAGAAATCAAGTCTCTAAAATTAGAGCAAGAAACCTGGTTATAAGAAATCGGTGGGGTTTTTTGGTTTAGTGCCATCATTTGAAACATTTGGTCAAGTTCCATCATTTGTAGTGCAGCTAGAAATCTTTGCTTTCAGAAACAGGTGAACACAGCTTTCCAAAGTGAGAACAAAACTAATTTTCACAAACTTGATAGTAAAAGCGCTGATTGCAGAGGAATGCAATTTTTACATTCATTTGCTCCAAATTAATGTTAATAAATTATTAATAAAGCAGACTTTTTGTTTTATTCTTGCATCAACAATAATTGTTTATTAAGCATAATATAGGTTTTGGTCTCCTGCACAGAAATTACATTTCCACTTTTTTTTTTTTTTTGCAAGTTATTTCTTCATTCTGATTTACATTTTTGGCCATGAAAGCACAAGGTAACAAACTACATTAGCTATAGCTGTCCAACTCTTTGTTCAGTGACAGCACAAACTAATGCAACATGAATATTTCAGCTGCACATATTAATTATTGCTCTAGCTGAAGTTAATAAAAATACTCGGTTATGCACATTCTAAAGTACTTTGCCATACACAGATGTATAAAATACAGCATCAGAAGTCCCAGTGTAATTCTTGGAATTCAGTATTTTTGGTGAATTGTATTCTCATTCCGAGGGGAATTTTATGCAGATAAAACCCTTAAGGATTTTACAGCAAAGCACTTTTCATGTATGTTAACAAACACAGACTCTGATTGAAGAGAGTCTGCAAATGAATCCAAGTTTCCTTGAGTTGCGTTGACAATCTGGATACTTCTTCCAATAGGCTTGGCTCTGATACGAGAATCTTAAGATGTAACTGAAAATGAAAACAAGCAGTTAGTCAAATAAACATAGATAATAAAAAATTTAAAAGATTAGTTTCCTTATTCAATTCCAGTACTTTGCATTCAGGAATGTCCCAAGTAAGGCAAGGACTCTTTTCCTTCAATTAGTTCCCTTAATGCTGCCTCCCTTTTCCTAGTCTTTTACAAGTCATTTTACTCCCACGTATGTATTACACGGGATAAGGCAGCAAAATGTCTTAAATAAGTTATTGCTTTACTAGATCATCTTCTGATGCTGTGCTGAATCTACCCTAATCATACACTTCTCTAGAGGGTAACTTTCTCCTCTTTCCAACCTGCATCACAAATTCCTCTGTACGTAGCCTAGAAGAATGATGCCAGCACACTCTATACTGATACAGGGAGATGATGTCTCTCTCTATAATAAACAGTAACCTTGGTACAGCATAAAGAAAAGAAACCTCTCAATCTCGTGGAGAGGCAATATGTTACTACCACTTCATGGATGGAATAGTTATTTTCCCTGGCTACAACTTAAATCTAGGACTTTTGCTAAGATCAGAGCTGTTTTACTTGGAGCCTACAACAGAAGATAGTGGTATTCATGTGTCATAGGGTGAGTTTGTATTATTCCACTGTAGTTCAGATTAGGAGCACATTTTGGAAGCAAACTACCTAGCTGTTCCTAATTTACACTAGAAGAGCTAAATTTATTTTGTATGAAAATAAGGAGAGATGAATTCTAACATCTTAACAGTGCAACTGTTAATTGTATCCGGTCCATGGGACCAGATTAATACAATCCAGACCAATAATAGACATGATAAAAAGTCACCAGCAAATGAATACTAAGACCTCAACCCTAAATGTTTCACTCTACAATCTACTACTATTTATCTCCACTACTTGTTCTTGTGGAAGCTGCCCCATGCGTTCTATTTAACTCCAACAAAAGGAAAAGAGCAAGTTGTATTTGTCCAGCATTACACTCTATTTTTAAAGCCAATTCCTGCAATACTGCTATCAAGAAATATTCAGTTAAATAGACAGTATTACATGTGTCTAAACCTTTATAACAACTTTTTCCTAGTAGACTGTAATTAATTGCTTTCCCACAGTTTCATAAATCAGAGTATCCTGACAAGGTAAGCATTTGTACATCAGAAGAGTTTCAATCTTTTGCAGAATCACTTTCCCTCTGAGGGTAACTGCTACTGTATTTTATCACAATAACTTTCTAACTTCCACACACCTGGGAATAATTTCACTAGCTCTGTGATGCTTCACTGATCACAGAAGAAAGGCAGCTCACTGACATGGAAAGTAAAAGTCAGGCTTGCAATGTCTAGTGACAAGACCAACAAAATGGCTATTTTACTTCCCAAAGCATCGTGCGTTGAATTATTTTCTTACTTACGACACAGTGTATCTTAGCTTCGGTATTAATAACCATTAAGAACTTCGGTATGTTACAAAAAATAAAAACAATTCTAAGTAACAAGTGCTAGAATAAAACTTATCTGGCATGGTCCTCTTCACAACATCTGATTTTTGCAAGTTTTTCTTGACTGTGACCAGAGGAGTTTTCAAATTGCCTATCATTCAGTTAGTCATTTGAAAACCAACCCCAACAAAAATCACTTAAGGTAACTCTTTCAAGCAGACAAGTTACATCCTTTTACTGGCCAACCACAATTTTAAACAGGACTAACAAAACATTTTATTAGAAAATTGTTACCTTTAAAAACAGCGCAAGGTATGCCTGAGCAAGTTCGAAGTTGTACTTCTTGTTCAGCATTGTCTCAATCATTTTCAAAAAGCTTAGCATCACCTCCGTTGAGCCACCACCTTCAGGGGCCAAACTCCTTAGTTCTATCTCAATATTAGATGGTCCCAAGCTTTTCAGTAAGTTAAGTGGAGCTGTATCTGTGTTAAAGCATTGAGTGATACATTATCAGTAATATTGTCAGAAAAGGACTCAACAAATCCTTCATGTGGACAGGTTTGTTCCAAAACTCTCAAGCAGTGACTGTACGTTTCAAGTTTCTACTCTTTCCTTACTTTTTGGTTTTCCACAGAATGCCAACCTGTTTTTAATGTACTACTCCATCACATACTACTGAGAAGTACATCTCTAATAAGATAGTTGCATTTTATTTGTAAGTTCACCTTGAAAAATACAAGTAACATATTTGCATCTGTATAACTTTTTTTTCCCATTTCTGTCTTTTAAGATGAACAAAATTTCTTATTAACCACATAACATTGTCATTTTACTTATCTTGGCTAAAAGAATGTATACACTTGGAACTTCAAACTGTTACTACAAGTATATCTTAGAAGAGACAGAGAACTACTTTTACTAGGAATCTTTAGAGTGTTTACTCTTACTGACATTAAACTAAATCAAGGATCATTTGGTGCATCTAAGGTAATTACTACTTTTGTTAAGTGAATTTCTGGGACCTTGGGAGTGGTGGAGTGGGGGAAATCCCACTCTGGTAGAAATACATGTTGTTTACAAACTCTCTTCCTCTTCTTCATGGATGTTGTTCTTCAGGATTTCTACAGTCCTACCTGATCTTTGACAATTCCATCCATTTGCTATAAAAATGTAGAAATATTCATGGTTGCAAATATAACTGTTGGTAAAAACATTTTTTAAGATGTCTTCTAATTCATATTTGTTTTGCTAAGAGGTTGCTAACAAGAACAACTTCTCATACTCCTGTATCACGGTAACTAATTGGCTAATATTCATTAGGTTGTGTAAATCTGCTTCCATCTGTATTTAATTCCTATGAAAATTATTATCTCATTTTTAAATGTAATCGTGATATTAACAGTACTAAACAGATGCATTAAGTCATTTTTGTGTTGTGACATTAAAAAACTAAGCACGGAACATGCTATGAAGCTGGTACGCCTATAATACGGAAAAGGTGCCCAGCTCAATCTATGTTCCAGAATCCTGATTTGAGGTACAAAACCCTGTCTCCATCCCACTGATAAGCCAGGACGGCTTTTAGTATAGTACTATTTATCTGCACAGCCTAGTCACCTTTAGAAGTGATGCTTGTAAACTAGCAAGCACAGAGCCAGCTTACACATCAGCAGCTTCCTGAGTCATGATCAACAGGTTCCCTGGACTGGGATTACAGCACAGATCCTAGAGCACACCTGCCTTAGCAGAGACGTGGCCTGAGGGAGGCCCACAGGACCACTACTGCAATGCATCACGGAGTGCATTTGTTCCCTGGTAGAGCCAGCTTCTAGCTGCTTGGTTAGGTTTTTAAATATTCACCTGATGTTTCACTCTTCTCTGAGCAGCTCTGAAGTAGCTTAACAGAATACTATCAACTAAAACCACAGCATAAAAATACACCCCCTTTGTGACCGATAATTAAGTTCTGCAAATTAATTTTTTTTTTTAGTGCAGTTGGATAAGCCAGTCATCTCAAAACCGTATAAGAAGGGGCAGAAAAATTATCAGCCGAACTTACTTGTGGACAAGCTGCCAGCGACTGTCCGTTTACACTGCCGGCCAGCTCTACTACAAATCATTTCCAACAATCTAAATTTCAATTATTCTATAGCAGCACAAGTTAAACAGGGAAAACAGCAGGTACATTCCACAGACAGTTTCAGTGACAGAATTTCAAAATGAATTGACTGTTAAAAGAAATCCACCAGCTTATTTTTATAGAAATTATTTATTCTTAAGCTTTAAAGTATAAAGCAATTAAAGCTCTAAGTTTGCTGAATGCTTAGTGAAATAGCCCTTGAGAATAGAATCTGCTAGGCAAATTACATTTTTCATGTTTCAGTGAATCACCAGACTATTCCTTACCAGATCATTTCCTTCCTTTCTTACCCTACATAGCACCTTTTGTCGGTGAGATCACCACAGTCTCCAAAAAAGTCTAATAACCTTAGGAACATTAACTTATTTCTCTGTATACATCTTAGCCAAAACCAGGCCCCATACTGCAGGCAAGCTGAAATACCAACGGATCTTTGATCTATATTGGCTATCTATGTATTAGCCAGCTTTATACATAACAGATCATTCCCTTTGTTTTTGCTACTGTACCTGCGTATTTTTCCTCACATATGTTACAATTCTGACATTAGAAATCAAACTTATATAAAACTGTTATTAACATCTACATTTTTAGTGAAATGTCGTGTTAACTTACATTCGTTAGTGCTCAGGGCTTGTTCAAGATGAACGTAGAAATCTGATTTCTGTGCCAGTACTCCAAGGTTTACTATCTTTGACTAGACCATGAAAGTATAAAAGAGTGTACATGAATAAGTAAACATATTTTTACATCTCAATTACATTTGTTTCCTGCTGATAAAATAAAAGACTTTAAGAAAGCATTAATGTAAATGTGCTAGAACTGGTACTTCAAAGTCTTCAGCAAGATTTCACTCAGCATTAAAAAGCATTTAAGATTTTATTGCAAAATACACTAGATAAACACTACTATATTGATTCTTGTTTTTACCTGTGTATCATTTTCTTCCTCTGGAGCAACATATCGGGGTATAAGACCAGGAACTGTTGGGATGAAGAAAGGGGCTGACTTGGGAACTTTTGGCGGCTCTCTTGGTTTATTTTTTTTCTGTTAATTGGATATTAGAATTAAAATCATCATCACAGTAAGAACATGTAGGAATTCTCTTTGTCAAGAGCTTTATTTTTACAATACTATGAAAACTGTAAAGACCAACTGAAAAGCAAATACAGATAAAATGTTTCACAACTAAATATGACTATTTAGAAGAAAAACAGCTCCTCTCCGAAATCCCAGAAATCATGAAGAATTCCAAATAGTCTTCTAATGAAAAACCTTGAAAAATACCTACAGAATGGGATCAAATTTTGTGATTAGGTAAATGTAGCTGATAGAAGAAGGGCAAATATATGTGGCTGTATACTACTATTTTTTGCATATTTACTCTTTTTCCAGTTATGGGAAGACTCAACAGTGATTTGGAGGCATAACCTAGAACAACTTTATAGGCACTTATTAGCTGCATTGACATGGAGCTATCTACCTTTAGACAGCTATTTTTGCATGTTGCAGAAATAGTAATGGCAAAAGTTATGAAATAGTTCCTCTTTCTCAAGATTTATTGAACATCAAGGTAATGGTTAAGACAACTATTTGTTTTACATTACAGGAGAAACAGCCCTTATTCCACCTGCTTCTTAAAAAATACAATTGTGTTGGTTTTTTTTAGTGGTGGGGGGGCTATAGTGGCAGCTTCTTCAAGAACCTTCTAGAAGTTTGCCTTTTGTTTGGTGAACTCAGCTGGGCCTAGGGTAGACCCGCTGCTGGCCAGGGCCAAGCCAATTGGTGACAGAATGTTCCTTGGTAATGCCTCTGTGATGTGACTATTTAAGAAGTGAAGAATAACTAAATGAAAAAAAAAAAAGAGTGAAGATGTGAAGAAGTAGAAGCACAGGCAGAGAGGGGGAGGCGCAAGCCCTGTCGGCCTTGCAGCCCTCACCCTCTGGCCTCCTGTTGGGTGGTCATCTGGGCCTGACTCAGCCCAGCTGCAAGAAGTGGAGAGGAGATGAGAAGAGATCCTGAGAGGCATCTGCCTGAGCCAGTTGTGAAGAATTTCTTGTGAGAGGAACGCCTGCAGATGCCAAGGTCAGTGAAGAAGGAGGGGGAGCAGTGATGCTGCTCCTGGCAGAGATTCCCCTGCAGCCCGTGGTGCAGCCCATGGTGAGGCCGGCTGTGCCCCTGCAGCCCATGGAGGCCCACGGAGGAGCAGAGATCCACCTGCAGCCCGGGGAGGACCCCATGCCGGGGCAGGCGGATGCCTGAAGGAGGCTGTGGCCCATGGAGGGCCCGCGCTGGGGCAGCTGGTTCCTGAGGGACTGTAACCCTTGGAAAAGGACCCCACGCTGGAGCAGTCTGTGAAGGACTGTAGCCTGTGGGAGGGACCCCAGACTGGAGCAGGGGAGGAATGTGAGGAGTTCTTCCCCTGAGGAGGAAGGAGTGGTGTAAAACAATGTGTGATGACCTGACTATAACCCCCATTCCCTATTCCCTCCTATGCCGCTCACAGAGGCAGAAGGAGGTAGAGACAACTGAACATAAACTTAAGCCCAGGAAGAGAGAGGAGTAGGGGGAAGTTACATTGTTCTCTTTCTCATCATCCTGCTTTGATTTTAATAATAAATAAATTGTTTCCCCCAAGCTGAGTCTTTTTTGCCCATAACAGTAACTTCAGTAATCTCTCCCTGTCCTTATCTCAGACCTTGACCCTTTTTTTCTTATATTATCTCTCCTCTATTCCCTCAGAGAGTGGGTGGAGTGAGTGAGAGACTGCGTAGCTAGGTCCCAAGTGGGGCTATACTATGACAACAATCCAAATACTACAGTAGATAAGCAATGGTGTGCCTAATATCATTACCTTGATAATGTCAAGACTGAGGAGATTTTTCCACCTTGACTCTGGTAACAAGGAAAGAGTCACCAGCTGCTCTCCCAGTTGCTCAGGTGAGACATATTCTACCATTTCATCACACGTTTCTTCATCTCCCGACACATCTACATCTTTGAGGAACAGGTATCTTTTATGAATATACATACTTCATTTTTTTTTTTTAATTAAAAGATGGGTGCTAGTATAACATACAGCTGAAAAGCTACAGAAACAATCTTTATTAACCCTATTAGGTTTTCTCTATAATTCCTATGTAGTCTTGATCAAACACCACTATTTTCCCTTCCTTTTTGCAAAATACTACATGGTTGAAACCATGAATATGACAGAAAAGCTTAAAACAACAAAGAAACATAAACCATTAAAAGCTTTTCTAAGCATCTAAACAGAAACTTTACATTTGCTGACAACATAAAGTGAATTAAGCATTCAGTCAGAATCAGTTTACAGTATTAAAACATTCAAAGTTTTGGGATGAAATTCTGTCTCCCTGCTTTAAGTATCTAAAATAACAATGTGCTTAATATAGCACTCACCATCAAGCATATTCCTTGCTCTTTTATGCAGTCAATAGCTAGGTATATTTCTCCTCCAGGTGGAGATCTAAATGTAGGCACTGCTAAACCTGGGCAGACAAGATCTCCATCTAGAGGCCTTCAGAAGCACAACCATTTCTAGTTAA
Organism: Chlamydotis macqueenii; assembly: GCF_036417535.1. Taxonomy (NCBI): domain Eukaryota; kingdom Metazoa; phylum Chordata; class Aves; order Otidiformes; family Otididae; genus Chlamydotis; species Chlamydotis macqueenii. Next base: position 59,788,377 of record NC_141593.1, on the reverse strand, counting down.
GGTATCAAAATGCAATTTAGGTCTTCTTTCACTAGGAATCTACCACAGGTACACAGACATGGCAGGTTACCTGAACCGAATTCTCTTGCCAACAAGACAATACACAGCAGTGAAACTACCATGGCATACAGGCAGACAAAAAAGTTGGAGGGACGTGAAAGAAAGAACAATCTGCCAAATAGCAATGTTAACTTCAAACTGGCCTCACAGATGTCAAAATGGAAGGTATTTACACAAGTCTGAGATTAAAGAAAGCCAGCAAGTAGCACAGATGTTTTTACTACCTACAAAATCTCCTTTAAGATGTATGTTATTCTTTATGTCCAAACTCAGAAATGTGACTAAACTTTAGTAAATATTAGGATCTGAGTAAGTATGTCAAAAATGGTACAAGCAATAGGAACAGTTCAGAGAAAGAATGCTAAGACACAACAAGTTCTCACTGGGGGAGCAAACCATCTTGTAGTTGAAATATAATACCAAACTGAAAATAAAATACTCTTTCATCTGAAGATTACCTTGCACAGGGCAGGTGCTGGGGCGTGTCACCATACAAGGTTCATAATCTGCCGGAAGGGGCCGTAAAGAGACAAGTGAATACAGAGAACGGTTTGACCTGAAAAAGCAAGACAGGCATTTTAAAAACAATTTTCAGGTGAATAGGAACAAGTATCTCAGACATAATTTTTACCGCAGTCTAACACTACTGCACTACAGCAATTCAACAGATTCTATTCAAGATTAGTTTACCTCATGTACCAGATAAACAAGAAATAAAATGTCATGATATACATAATCTGAAAGTCTGAAACACAAAAGTTATGCTGAAGTATTACTGCCAAGAATGTTTAATACACATGGCATTATGCAGTATGAGTACTTCAATCATTGCCAGTTACTGTATTTACTTGAAATTGCAAAATTGCTTATCTAAAAAGCTTGCTTTGTACTTAATATGTACAATACATTATGCAAATATAAATTATTCATCCTGCTTTCACAGAATTTCAGAGTAGTACTCTTGTAAATTTTCTCGGTATTTGAAATATGCACACAAGTCATTTGGGCAAACTATTTTTCCTGTCAATATAAACCAGGGCTAGGTAAAAACATTTGTCCTTATTCACAATGAAGCGTTTTTAGTTAAGCATAGAAATGACTAACAACTGAACACCCCTCAGGCAAAACTACAGGCAACAAATGTAACCTGTCAGTACTGCACCTAACCAGTCATTTGCAGAGGAAATTGAACTAAAACACATTTTACAACTGTGCTGATCTATCATTAAAAAAAAAAAAATATTTGCAACTTCCAAATTCTACTCAGAAGTCTCAGACAACATTGTATAACAGGACAAGGACAAAATCTTTTCTGAAAGTAACACTGTATGAGGACTGACATTTCAAAAGGAGTGAAAAAAAAAATAATAGAGTCAAAGAAAAACTTTAGGAATGGCATAACAGGAATTTTTTATAGGAACATTTAGAAAAAAAAGAGATAATATAATTATTAGAATAAATATCTTAACTGCAAGAGGTTAAGATTTACAAATCACAACAATGCAGAATAATTGTCTCAATTAGAACCAGAGAAGACAAAACTCTGGAGACGATACTTTGCAGAACAATTCTGTATTTGTGAAAAAGGTGATAAAAAGAATTCTTTCCCATCTGAAATTCTGTGTAGAAACAGATAGATTACCTACTCACCATAAATAAATTCCAAGATCATCCACATGTGTTGAAGCTAGAAAATCTCCTGTAGGAGACATAGTAAGGCTCACAGCTGCAGAGTCCACCAAAAAACAATCTATGAGGCTAAGGAGAGAAAAGATAACAGAGAAATTCTCAGCAAGATGACTTTGTTTATCTATGCATACCTGAATTATATGCAGAACTACTGCTAGATAACTTTTAAAAAACAGTATCAATTGATTCTTATTGAAAAGCTTTACATTATCAAAGAAATGAAAGACACAAGTAATGTTTCTGAAGTTTTACAATTAATGCTGCACTTTTTTAAAGGCATATCATTTTGGAAGGGAAAAATTATTAGAAAGAGGAAGTCCAAACAGTGTTAATTTCCCTCCCATTTATGCTGGAAAGAAGACAGTTACTGTCCATCCAGACCCATTTTAGACTAGTGTAATTCATCATGTAAGAATAAGTCAATTGTTTGATGAAACTCAATACACTTTTCATAGTAAAATGAAAAATTTACAGTATACAAAATTATTTACCAAACCATGTCAACAAAAGTAATCAATTCAAATGAAACCATTCAGTTTCAGGTATGACCAGAGCTGCACACTGCATAGCACTACCTTAAATTACTAAAAATCTATCTGATGTGCTGCTAAAAGAATGCACTGGCAAAACTCAAAGTTACTTTTCAGCCTGTTTTTTTCTGGGCTCCTAAACTTCTTGTGTGTGTATACTTGTGTACTTCTTGACCAAATTTCATTCTGAGGGAAGACTACTCACAGTGGATCATAAAAGTGTACTTTTGGCAGTTGCAAGCATGCACACATGAAAAATATAACTGAATTGAAGTCTTATTGAGTTGCTAAAATGAACGTGAGAACAGGCTTCTATTTATAAAATCAACGTGAGAACAGGCTTCTATTTATAAAATCAACTGGAGTATTGCATCCAAGTCTGGGGTCCCCAGCACAAGATAGACATGAAGTTAGAGCAGGTCCAGGAAAATGATCAGAGGGCTGGAACACCTTTCCTATGATGAAAGGCTGAAAGCTGGGGTTGTCAAGGCTGGAGAACAGAAGGCGCCAGGTAGACCTTCTTGTGGTCTTTCAATACTTATAGGGGTCTTATAAGAAAGACTGAGAGACACTTTTTAACAGGGCCTGTAGTGACAGGAAAACGGGCAACAGTATTGAACTGAAACGGGGTAAGTTTAGATTGGATATAAGACAGACATTTTTTATGATGAGAGTGATGAGACATGGAACAGGTTGCCAAGAGAAGTTGTGGACGGCCCATCCCTGGAAGTGTTCAAGGTCAGGCTGGACAGGGCTTTGAGCAACCTGGTCTAGTGAAAGATGTCCCTCTCCACAGCAGGGGGGTTGGAATTAGGTCTTTGAAGGTTGCTTCTATCTCAAGCCATTCTACGATTCTATGAACACTTCAGCATATCACAAAGCAATTCACCGCAGGCAATCTGTTGCCATTTACATTATAGTTCTGCTCACAGACAAAGAACAATTTCACACTCATTCACACTCATGCAAACTCCAGGTTTCATCACGAGATCTTCAGGACATTCTTATTCTGTATACCCAGAAAAAGGCACATATTGCTAGCATCGCAAAGAACTAAAATACTGCAAACTAATTTGTTACACTATGTACAACTTTGAACATCACATAGTACAGTTGGTGACCAATAATCAAGCCAGAAGGCTTTCTGCCACTTAACAGACAGCAACGGGATTATAACACATTTCTGCTGTATGTTTTTAAATGGACTCACCATCCAGAGGGAAGGTCCCATGTCTTAATGGTACAGTCCATTGATGAAGTTATTAGCCAACGACCATCAGGACTGAAAGTCTAAAATAAAACAGTCAATTCAATAGCACAACTGACAAGTCAGTCCCTACAGGAGGTAGAGGTTTTACAGACTTCAAGATTAGATTGGTCCCTAAAACCAGGATGACATGATATGGCCATAAACAAAAACTGACATCATCTTACTGAAAGCAAGAAAAGGACCAAAACAGAAGCTATTTGAGAATAGGTTTAAATATATGACACAGGACACATCTGGTTGTTAGTACAAACACTTTGGTCCTTGCTTTTATGTTAATGATGAAAACCACTCAGCATAAAACTGAAGAAATCAAATAAATACTAGCACTTAGAATTAAATCAGAAGCTAAAAACTATTTCAGTGAACACTACAAAGCACTATTACACAAGATGTAAAATAAAGAATTATCAGTGCATTGCATAATCTCAGATCTGTTTACATCTTTTATTTACCTGGCACATCTTTTTTATATATATATGTGTGTGTGTATACATGTGTGTGTGTGTATATATGTGTGTATATATATATATATTTATATAGTTGAGACTGTTGCACAATCTTGCTCCTCAAAATGGTTTTCATTATTCTTAATGCTTTATTTTGTTAAACCCAAAATTAGCTTTTTGCATAGTTATAGTAAAATACGAAAACACACCAAAATACATGATCATTCTAATACCACACATTTTAGTTTGAAAACTAACATGGCCAAAACTCCTGTAGAGATGAACCAGAACTTTACCATTCACAGGTGAACATAATACTCAGTGACTTAATATGCACAGAGAAATTCACCACGTTTAAACTTAATTAAGTATTTGTGTATGTCACCTGTTACAGAAAAGGAGCTAAAAATTACCATGTCATTAATGCGTCCATGGTGTCCTGAGAACGTCCTGACAATCTTCCTGGTTTCTATATCCAAAACACTAATACTGAAGTCATCAAAGGCAATTCCCAGAATACCACTGCCAAGAATCATTAGCACATATGATAGTGAATATTCAGACACAAAAAATAAAAACAATATCCTAACATTGCTCCAAAAATCTTTTATTCCAAGACAATCTCAGACAAACAGTATTATATTCCTTCAGTCTAATAAAATATCCTGTAGTCATTCATGGTTTGTAAACTAGTAGTCAGTTTATTTCAAAGCATCAGAAATTTAAAACTTTAATAGAATATTTGGTTGCCATGTTAGACTTATGTATTTACAGCAAATCAATAGGCACATGAAATGGCTTTAGTCTCTTACCTGTCTCTGTGAAGCAGAATTCCACTTGGAGAAGAAGAAAGCTCAGTGGAGTAAACTAGATCTTTAGTTTTGAATTTCCAAAATTTAATTAATCCTTCACTACCAGCTGTGATTATCAGCTGGTTTAATCCGTCCACTGCTACCCCCCTAATGGCCCCTTCATGTGCTGCAAACCAAGGGAAAAGAAAGCTGTATTTCAGAATTTCAACATAGCATAGAAATCCACAGAACGCAAAACAGCATTCTCTATGTCTTTGCCTAACTACACTAAATGATCAGTAAGCATGGGACAAACAATTCTAAAGCCACCTGACAAGACTCCTTGAATATTAATGTTTATTTGTCAGCGAAGAAACCAAACTGCTTTCAGGTAAGTACCTACAATACGATACAAAAGTTGTGAGTAATTGAAGCTGAATATTAGCTTTTATTTCTGCTTTCAGTTTGAGGGGCTTTTTTTGAATGTGAGATTTGACAGATTTTTTAATCACTTATGGAACGCCTCCGAGGGGCCCAACCACTCCAGACAAAATTTACGGCTTCTGGCACAAAGTCTGGGAGTCTAGGCTGCTTTACACTGCAGTGTAAAGAAAAGGCATAGCTCCTCTGCTTTTGGATCAATTTTAACTCTTAATCTACGCCTAGAGCTACTGGCCAGTAACCAAACTTACAAAATTCATCCCACTATCAAACAATGATATTATGAGGAAACTACTTCAGGTTTGCTACACTAGACGGCTTTTAGAAACTCAGAGATGTTCAAGGATTCATCAGGACTCTTTCCTTGTTGCTACAACAAAAAAGCTTCAGATCATGAAGGCCCTATTATAAATTGCAGACTTACAAAGCAATAGCAAACATACATGAGGATACACGTAATGAAATAAATATGTATGCGACATTAACAGGAAAAGTCTGAAGATTGTCACACTAAGTCCTAAGTTTGCAGCTGAGTAATTGAAAATAACAGCATATGCAAAGAACTGGACTTGCTTAGGATTTCAGTTTTCCATGCATGTAAAGTATTCCTTCATTTTTAAGCAGGGAGTACAAAACAGACGTGAAATTTTATCTCAGAGATAGAACCCTATAACAAGAATCAAGTACTGCAAATGTGATTATCTCAAAAAGAGCTGAGAGGATCTCATTTTAGTGCTAAGCACTTTGGTAACCGACAATTTTGCGTTAATTAAAACCCAACATATGCTAACATCAGAGCTACTAAAACTAGCAAGGATCCTGTCCTTCAGAGAAGGCTTCAAATTACTTCTGATTACAGTGCAAGATATGACAGTGTAGAGTAACCAGAAAAACTGAAAACATTCCCAAATACAACTCAGAAATTAAGTTAAACTTGCTAGACAACTGAACACCACGTCGTCCATGCTCTGTTAAGAGTCAGTATTTTTTTTTAAATAGTGTAGCAATTCATACCTCTTTCTTTGCCGTAATGCCCTCTGTGAATGCCAGATTGCATGTTATACACATCCACTCGTCCAGTTGACAGCCCAATTACAGCAAAGTTTCCACAGGAGGTAATGTCAACTGCCTTTTCAAGGGAGGGGAGGGGAAAGCACCCGTGAAAACAATTCTTTAAGTGTCCAGCTAATTAGCAAATTTGTTAGAAGGTATGTAACATATCAGGAATACAAAATACTATGGTTTTTATTAGACTTCTTCAAGGAAAAATGCACTGAACAAACAACAGATTACATCTCAAAAAAGTAGAGAGAGGAGCTCTTAAAATAAGCAAATAGTCAACAAGTAATAAACACGGCAGTGCATGCTCATAAAAGATAATGAAATACTGAATTAGTGATATCCATCGTAAGTCTTATCTACTAATATAAACACTGTAACCTAAACGACTAACCTATATAATCAAGACATCCACAAATTCTTTCCCTAAGATAACATCCAAGCATGCTGACAGCACGCTTCTTTCAATGCCCATATTGCCAGTGGCAGTAACAGCAAGAAACAAAGAAACAATAGTCTACATGTCTTTGGAAAGATACAGTCAAAAAAATCTAGCAGTTAAAAGCAAACCACTTCTTGTCTACCACTTCACTACTAAGCATAAGGTCATAAAAACAATTTACCACAACAGTAGTAGTATGAATGCCTAGCACATGAAGTATGCCACAGTAACTGCTTGTCTTGCAAGCTGGTAAGACTCAGTAAACATTTATATCTTTCACTGACTGTTTGACTTTCATTGTGTCCAGCTCCAGTTGTAAAGCATTTTAGAGAGAATATTCTGCCAGCAATTTGGAAATACATTTTTCCATATTGACAAAAACCAAAAGTATCTTCAGCAATTTGCATTCACAGAGCAAGTTTACCATCACAGGCATACAGTCAACTCTGTAACAGTATGACGGATTAGAAGTAAACACCAACCACCTATCTGAATCAGAAAATCAAATCTACACTTGGATGTTTAAGGAAAAAATGGATATGCAGCATTTTTCTTATGACCATATGCTTTACAAAACAGATACACTCAGCTGGCAGAAACCACTTTGCAAAACAACTAAAATATGTCTAGATAGTGCTTTTTCATTCTAAATATTGCATCTGTACAAACAGAAATCAAAATAGCATACGCTGTAATGCAGAAGAAACATTATACTGAATAAACTTACGGTTGCATATATATCAATAGGTTTGTGTTTGCTAAATTCTTCTGGCTTCAGTTTATGAGCTCCCATGGAAGTTTTCTGATAGTTCCACGTTGTACAGGTTATATACCCTTGATGGCAGGCAACAATACCATCCCAGTCACTCTGATGTGCCACTTCTGCAATGTAACACACATTCCTTTCAGAAACAACCATTCTAAAGTCAAATAAGCTTTTGTGATATCATAAGAAAGAGTACTTTGAAATAGCTTTAGGCAGAATAGTTCATATTTAGTGTTCTTGTGAGACAGTCAAAAGGTTACCATTCAGAAAATCCACCTGGCAAACTGTGGTGCATGTGCTAGTGTAACTACAACACTAATAAAGCCACAAGTACTTTTTTGGTATGTTATGTTTCATGACTTTGGGTATTTGAGCGTACGCAGTTTGAAAAGCATATTTAAACTTACATGGTTTAAACAGCTCAATCTGTACACATGTTTAGCTGAGCCTCTTAACTTTATTCAGCTGCTGAAGCAGCAGAAGCCACCAGATAAATAAATTAAAGCAGAGTTTAAGAGCTAAGTCTGCTTCACATAGCAAAAGACTTCTCTGCACTTGCAGGAAAATTGTTCCTCAAAAGCTCAGTACCCAAACTTTACAGCCACATATGATATGTGGGGATCCAAATAATAAGCAAGTTTGCTGGGTTTTTTTTCTCAAATTTATACATTTAAAAAAAAAACCTGAGAGCCTGAAATTGTGTACTTCCAGAACTTCAAAGAATAAAATACCTAGATACGAACTGGTTCACTTCACCAGACAAAGACAATACAGCTCCAAACACATTTAAGGTAGTTCTACTACCTTATATCCATCAGGCAGGTCTAATATTAACTTTAAAAGTGCACATACACAAACACACACACTTGCAACAATTATGTACAGATAGTCTGTATCATTTCAGTCTACAAATACAAATACCTTATGTAGTCAAACAGCTACATAAAACTGTAAATCCAAACCTTTCAACATATGAAACAATTAGCCATCCTCAGAAGACAAACAGCAGCTACACTTAAGACAAAACAGACTTCAAGTCTGAAAAGGTCATTAATTTAAAGAAACACGTTTTGATGAAGCAAAGACAACTGCAATTCTGCTTCAAAAAGTTAGGTTCACTATTTGCATACTGAATTGCAAATGAACAGAGTAATTTAAATTTGACTTTGAAAAGTGAGGAAAATAAAGGAACTGGGGAATCAAAATCAACCACTATAATTAAGATTTCCTCAGCTGACAGAGATCTTCAGCCATTCCAATAGCTGGTTGTCCAGTATGGAATAATATGTACACGTGAAGATTCTGGCTCCCGTGCTGGACATTTTAAAGGCAAGAGCCAGTTAAACATAAAGACGTTTGAAACAAAAGGCTCTTTTTTGAAGTAAAAGAAAACTTTAACAAGTAAAATGTCATTTCCAACTGTTACTCACAGAAGCTCAATAACCTCATCTTGATACAGCATGGGCTTTCAAAACAGTAGCGTCTTGAGGGTTAGAAGGTGAAATGAAGATATGATGAGCTCTCTTATGTATCTCAAAGACTTACTCACCCGAAGCAAAGACTGTAATTGGTGGAAGTGCCATCGTATCAAGCTTAAGACCTTTCTTTTTGGATTTCTTTTTGTTAATTGAACCTTAAAAATAGAAAAGAATAATGGTTTAAAAAGGATTGTTTACTAAATGTAGAATTCCTATTAAACTTAGAAAAATTTGGCTTACATTAACACAGCACTGCTGTTACCTAGGGTTTGAAGAGCTAAGAACATTAACAGAGTTCCTATCAAAATTCATGTACTACTTAACCCATTTTTTTCAGAATCTTGTGTTGACATCCTGAGGTAGAGGTCCCCCCAACACAGCTAAAATGATGGTCATATAGACATGACTATATAAAGTGATATAGAACACCCAGCCTCTTCAATAACCAAAGAGTCAGGAATTTCAAATTTATGCCAAAAGGATACATATAATCAATAAATCTATATCTGTCTATTCAAATCTATCCAAATACACATATATCAATATATAGATATTTAAAAATAAGAATTGTTTTAGTCTTTCTAACTTTCTAGCTCTCTGAACTGTGAAAGAAAGTGTCCTTTAACCATGGTATTGTGTGGAAGATACATTTTTTTAATTAAATTCTACATTAAAATAAAAGGAACTGAAGTTAAGAAATATGAATTAACTAATAATTTAGTGAATTGAATAGAAGAGAAATGGGGTAAAAAGTTATAATTATGCAGCTACTGCTTTACACATTTTTAATACAAAAATCATGCCCAGTGTTTCCCACAGTGAAACAGCATACACTGCCAGGCTACAGAAATTACTTTCCTTAAGCACAAACAAATCTGAGAGTACACTTTATATACATCACGAAGGACTAAGTTTGCAGAACAACTGAGGTGAATAGTTTTCACACAAGAGTTAAAGTGGAAAATAAGGCCTACCTACTGTTTTAGTTTCTGTTTACACAAATACTTTTCAGGGCTTTTTTCACCAATATTTGTACATTCACTTAAACACTTACCACGTCCTAAACTTTTATTGAACTTGTCATGCACTGTTGAAAAAGACTGCAATGTTCCATCTTGACCTGACAAAATATTAGTAGAGAGCAGTGAAGGGCAAAAGTCAACCGTTTGTTTACTCATAAGCTATCTGAGCAAGAAACACAGAAGATAAGCATTAAGAAACTTCAAACACCAAAGTATTTACCAAAAAATCTGGTAAAAGAAAGAAATACAGGTACACTGTAAGCAGAACTAATGGAGCCTAATTTCTACAGCCTGTATCTGCCTTCCCCCACACATTGTCAGAATGACAGCTCTTTTACGGACATCACCTCCTCTGTCCCCACCACAATATCTAGCTGTTCCCAGCTTTCTACGATTAAAACCTTACATAAACTATTACGTCTTTCAAATACCTCCATAATAATTCCGAAGCTTTTCCATGACCCTATATATTCCCTTACCAGCTATAATATTCCTTTCTTTATTCCTTGTCTAACCAACACATCCTGTGGCTGGTTAGGAACACTACGTAGGTCAGCCAGTAAGCTAACCCAAACAAAAGTTGTAAAGCTGAGTTGTCCATCTTTCCTGTAAACCAGGACTCTGATGAGACTTTGCTCCTCTACCCAGTGACCAACGTTTGCAGAACTGATAGGAACTGAATTTAATAGAGAGACAAAAGGCTCAAATCCGAATCTAGCAAACAGGTCCACTTTGTGGACGAGACATGAACAAGGCAGAACCAGAAACTGCAGAAAACGAAATTGCAGAAAGCATGTAAAATTAAAGGCACTGAGATGACAATGGAACAATTATAGTATTCAAGCAACCTTTACTTGCTATGATACAGAAGTAAGGCAGGATGTATACGCTGAGAACTGGGAGAAACGTCAAGGAGAATGAAAGCCAGTGACACTGCTGAAATTTTACAAAGTTAATTTGTGGAGATGCCTGTTCCAAGGAAACCAGGAACGCCTGTATCTAAGGATGCATTAGATCTCAAAGCTTGAGACCCTTTTCACTTTAGTGGTTGCCTCTGTGCCCTCTCCATATGTTTCAGTATAGTTAACAAAGCTAAAGCAAATGTGAGGATTTGTTAACCAATTCTCAATTGTACTGTGGTATATCTGATGTGAGCTGAATTACTGTTAAGTAGTTACTTGAATACAAGTTACTAGTTGGACAACGAGCAAGGAATTTTAGTACAGGTGGTTTTAGCACAGTGTATTGCTGTGCCATATAGATGCAACATTCATCAAAATGTAGTGCAATGTTTTCAAACGTTGCCCATGTAGATAATTTCATTATTTCAGAGTAATTAAAGATTAGAAGTCTCTATTATTCCATTACTGAAGTGCTCTGGCCCACAAAAGTCTGATCTAGTACTTAATTTCCTAAAGGGTCTATTTATAGATTTTAAAATATGCTAGTTTCTAAGGAAAGTTAGTCATTTATGTATTTTTACACTTTTAGATTAATATCTTGGTAACAAGCGACCTTCGGAATATATATTACAGACACAATTGAGCTATAACAAATTACAAAGACACTACAACCCACAGAGCTTGCTCAAACTAGTGGGAAAAGTGGAGTGGCCTCTCTAAGTTACTAAATGCATTATGCCACTTATTTTTCCCTATCACAACAGAATTTCCCTAGTTGTTACAGGTTTTCATTTTGACCAGCTGGTAGTTCCTTAGGAGATAATGAAACAATTTTTACTCATCAAACATATAAATACGAATGACAAAAACAGCTCTTAAGCTTTTCGGCTTGTAACTACCTTTCAGCCTACCTGCTGATACACATTTCTCTAGGAAAATCATGAAACAGTTTGATACGGTATTGAATGATACTGTCTACACTAATAATTTACTACGTTTCATAAATACACTACATAACACATGAAATGTAATCTACTATATTAGTAAAACAAAGACACTTAGCTCTCCATGTTTTCATTATGAAAGCAGGAAATCAGACTGAAGAATGAGAATTCATACCTGCACTAAGAATTTGCTCTCCATTTTGCCCATGGTATCTGATTTTTGTTGGTGGCGCACTATGTCCCATTCGGCTTCTCAATACACGTCCTATACCACCAGGTCCATCAAAAATCCACACCTGCCTCACGCAAAAAAGCACAAAAATGAAGCTGATAAAAACCACCCTGCCAATAATTACACCTCTTGGCAGGGGAACAGGCTTAGCTGGGAGCTGGTGCAGCAAGCTTCATACATTGGCTTTCATCCTTGATCCTAAAACTCTGGAAGTTCCCACCATGGCAGCTGATTGTTTCCCGCTGTTTATTCTGGCCCCCCACCAAAGGCTAATGGCATCAAGAGGACATGTAGCACAAGGGACTTTTATCAACAGCAATTGCTCATGACCCAGACCATTATAAAAACAGATCAAGATTTAAGATGGTGCACCAGGATATAAAGTGTGGTTCTGGAAAAGTGGATCCAAAGCTCTGTTCCTCAAGGCTATCATGAAGCAATAAAGGAAGCAATGACATCATGGTAGCAAATCCTTAAACCGCCCCACTACAGATCATGTGAGAGCCGGCAACTTCAGTAACTTGAATTTTGTTGTATATGTTTCATTTGAGAACTGCTACTTCAATCCAAAGTAAACATTTACACATTGGAGGACTACAAGAGAAAAAAAAGGTAACAGCAGATAGCAACAGCTATTGTAACTTACCCGTATAGCATTATCAGCACCATTAGTAATAAGCAGTGGCTCTCCAGGGACAAATGACATACCAGCTATTGCTGTGGAATGGGCATCTTGCATCTGACACATTACTTTCTTCTCTTCTAGATCCCACAAAGCAATGTGTCCAACGGGGCTACCAGCTGCCATAACTGGGTGTCCATCTACTCGAAAAAAAAGTTCAAAAGGCTTGCTTCTTGACATTCAGTTCATCCTTACTGACTTTTCACATCTTAAAATTGACTCAAGAAAAAGCAAAAGTCACAGGAAAAAGAAAATTCTCAAGCTGATTCTAAAAATAAGGCATGTTTTAACTGAAATATTCTAGTATTTCAAACAGAAAAAAAGTTCACTGATAATAAAACAGAATTTTTTTCATACCAGATCAGATAACAACAAATATATCTAGATCCAGCAGGCGATGCTAGAGGTTTTGCTTGAAAGAACAAGAGTGTGTGTTGTACCTGTACCATTTTCAAAAAATCTGTGCCTCAGATTCTCCCCCAATCTTATTAGCCTTCACACTTCAGTATGTAAAGGCTGCTATATGACCAGTCCTTTTTCTAAATCCTCTTATGTGTTTGGCTCAACAACTTGCAAAAATAAATTCCAGACATTGATTACATGCTTACTGAATCATTCCAAGAAATAATTAAAATTCAGTTCACAGAATTTCTAATTTTGTTCTATGTGCTCTATCCTGTTTAATGCTAAGGAGATACACACATCATACTACCTTCTAAAAACATAATACAAATATTCAAATAAGTTTTAAAACTTATCATACCAAGATAACCAAATCTCCTGCATAACAGGTAACTAATCTTTTTGCTCCAACAAAAGAAAAAGCCAGTTTCCAATTTGCAATTACATACATCATAGATGACAGGCCTAGGATCTTCTTTTTTGGTAAAGCCTCAGATATGGGAATTTGCCAAGTTCATTTTAATTTAAACAAAGAGCACTTTATTAAAAGACTAAAATAAGTACATGAGTTCAAAACAAACAGGTTATATTTACAGTAAAATTTCTAACTACAAAGACAGGAAAAGAGAGAGAATAGAGAATGCCCGAAAGCCACACATTCAAGCAGGCAATGGAAGTTATTTAGATTTATTAACATTTTGAGTTAAACAGCTGACACAAAAAGGCACTCTTTCTAGCTCTCACAAGTCTTTCCACAAGTCTCTTCAGTAGCATTTTTCCTCAACAGGGTCTGCATCAATCTATATTCTGTTAAACTTTGTAAGTTTGTCTACTCAAATGAGAGATTAGATTCAGTATCAACAGCTCTATGGGCAGGATCAAGAGTAAAATAACTAGCTTTAGAAATGAACACATGCTCATTAGGGGAAAAAAAAAAAAGCCAAAACGAACCACCAAAATAAACCCAAAACTGTGAACATAAAGTGTTCCCCAGTAACTCCTATTCAGTAGTCACCCAACCATTAACATTCTAATTTTGTTTTGGATGGGCGAAGACAGTACTGAGAAGTAGGTCTGGACACTAACTTACAATGTACTGATTATTCTGCAGTAACTCTAATAACTATGTAATCTGTTAGTTCTTGGTGCATTGTAAACACAAACTGTCTTATTTTTCTTTGAAAAAGAAGTACTGTATGTCACACTTCCAGTTCTGAGTCAGTACACAAGACTGATTATAAAAGAGCCAGTATGATGAAGATGTATTATCTTCCCTCACTTGTTAGTAACTTTTCTAGATTATCCGCAGTCTTTGAAAACTAAAACTCTCAGACAAAATTTTGATTCTGAAATGTTTTATCAAAACATATTTTACTACCTTCCACTTAGTTTTAGTGATTTTATACACATTTTCACTGAAAATGCTAAGACTTACCTGTACGAAAAGATATTGCTGTGATGGGACCCCAGTCTTGTTGAAATTTCATCAGAGTTTCATCAAACTTAATATTATGTACAATGATATGACCAGATACAAGACCAACTGCAACAACGTCCACTGCTGGAGCCTGCAAGAAAAATTGAACAGCAACTGAAATGAAAAAGGAAAAGCTTGCTGCTACACTACTAATACCAATACGTACGAGACAATGTATATAAGTCAATGAGAAATCATAAGAAATAAAGCATCTTGCACGATATCTTCTACCTATATTACTCTAATGCACCACCAAACATCTGATAAATCTAAACAAAAAATAAGAGATGCAACATGTTGCGCTCAGTCTCCATTGGATGAAACAAAGCTGTTATCAATACTACCAGTTAAATTATTTTTTGTGTCTACAAAAATACAATTACGAAATCTTTTCTTGAATCAGAAAAATTTTATTAACCTCCAAAGCAAAATAAATTTAGCAAAAAGCTACCAGTGTAACAGAAGTTACACGATGCTCATGGATCTTGCAAACAAACTGTTTCTGTGAACTCATTACATCGAGTGAATGAGACTAGAGATGTGATGAACACAAAACATCCCAGAAGCCAAATGCAACAGAACTAGGACTAGAGGAAGGGTAGATAATAAGACTTCAAGTCTGCCTCTCTTCAATGTCCAAATGCTCAAGGGAAGGTTATTAAAATTACCTGAGAGGATATAAGTCATCTTTATTGCTGTAATTTTAAAGAACAATATTTTGCCTGCTATTCTTGACCAGTTATGGAAGAAAATAAGATACCAAAAATACTAACTTGTTCAAGAGCTGTGACCGCTAAATGCCATCCTGGAAAAGCGTATAACAGTTTGCTGGAAAACAAATAAATAAAAAACATAAATCAATTAATCCTTGGAGATTTTCTAAAACAAAATGGATGCTTTATATGTACTTACACAGAAAAGTATGTCAGCTTTCCGTCTTTATAAATCAGTTAAAACAAAAAAAAAAAACCCCTGTGATACTCATAAGTAAACTTAAGAATAAAACTTATGGTTAATTTTTTATTGAAAAAGTTAGTGTCATGCATTAATACCACAAAAGTGACATAATTCCACAACATGAATAGGGAGGAAGACCCCCTTCTATGCCAGTTGGTCTCCATGCATTTCTGCTCTGAATGTACCTCTTCTGAATTCTTAACATCAACATAAAAAGCCAGTCTTGGTCCAAATTCTAATAAAAACAAATCCTTCATTTGTAGAGTAACTTCCCCAAATGAAGACACTAACATGTATTACAAGCACACTCCAACTTGTTTCTTTCAGAAATTACTATAGGCAAAATGTGAAGCAGGACTGTTCACTGACATGGCAGTCATGCAGTACTTACTACGAGTGAAATTAAGAAGACTATTTAAGAACAGATACGATCAAAAAAATCAGTCCATCACCACCAACACAGGCTGTCATTCTTAAAAGACTGCTAGCAGCCACACGTCATCACCTCTCACTTTCCTTTCTTGCCAGATACAGATCAAACATTCCCCTCAGTTCTTCCAATTTATTTTTTTTTGTCTAATTGTGCCCAGACCTATCTAAAAAATAATCTATGTACGAAACAAACAGTCAAAAATAGATATTGCTTAACCCAACAACATTGCTATAAGAGTAGTAACAGTCCCGTGCGTTCCTACACAACTAAGAGAAACTAAGCCGTCTAAGGAAGACTTTTTGTCATCCAGGATGTATTACACCTCAGATGCTGTGACAGGCATTGAGGAGACACAGGAGTACTATGAGCAGAGACCTTTATTTTTCTGTATTTTAGGTTATTCCTATTTCCTGATTTATACAGCATATATGGCATCTCCAAAATATTAGAATATGAAACAATTTAGCAGTGAAATCACTGAAAGCATACAATAGTGATGAGAACAAAAGCAGTGAACTATGCAAGAAAAAGCAGCTGATTGTGGTAGGCATGAAATACTGCCAGTATAGGTGGTGCTCTACTGGGATATGCTCAGAGACAGCTATATATCTGCACATCTCTTATCTGAATATAAGGATCAAATGCTAGTAATTACCTCCACATTACCTGCCAGCACTTCCTTAGACCCACAACAACCAAAAAATTAAGCTTGGAAAAAGGGAGGCAAAAGGCCTGAACATGCATTTACTATTATTTTAATTATTTTCATAGGAAAGCTATGTGATTCCAAGCAATAAAAAAAAAAAAAGTAGGTAATAAGAAAAAAAAAAAAAGTCCTGAACAACATTTGCAGGGAGAGTAAACAACACGCAACTTGAAAGGTATCAGCATTAAGGGAGTAGCAGCATTCTTAACTCCTGGAGATAGACCAACTGAAAACTTATGCCAAAGGACTCAGTAAAAGATTCCATGTTCAAAACCTACTGTACTTAAATGTATCATTTGTTGCATATCAAACTACTCAGAGCATGAAGTATATCCAAGTTATTATGAATCTTACTTGGATCTTATATTCCATAGCTGCAAGCTCCCTTGTTCACTCCCAAGGAGAATTTTATTCAAATAGGTGCTGGGATGCAGAATTGCAGAAACTGCAAAAGTGGTCTTATCAAAATCCACTTGAAGATACTCCTCTGCAAAAAAAGTAAGAAACAACGTTAGTGTGGCTATCCCTGAAAACCTGTGGGCTTGTCATCCCTTGGCAAATGTAAAGGGAGAACTGATGTTTACTCTGTACAAATCCCATAACTGATGTCTCTTGCATTAAAGGATTAGCTAACAAGTAACAGGACAAGCTAAACTTGTTTACGTTGTAACATCTGTTGGCTTGAAGGTATATTTTTTTTCCCATAAACCTACCTAGCACAACAATGCTGGAAAAACTGTAGTGATTTCTATCTTTCTGAAAAATTCCTGTTCCTGCCTGAGCAAAACATCTCATCACACTAGCATGACTTTTGTTTGTTATAGCAACTTCAAATCTCTAAAGCCTATCTGCAGTCACTTTTGAGACCCAGCATCCAGGGAATGACATCTCACGCCAGTAAGAATGCTTTCTAAAGAAAAAAATTCAGGGCAACGAAGCAGGATTTCATAAGGCACTTTACAATGGCATAAGAAATCAACACAATCAAAATATTACTTGTAAAAATTTAGTCTTACCCAGAGTGGTAAATACCAAGGAATACAGGATTTCAGAGATGGTGCCAAAGGTGCTTTACCACAGTCTTTACCAGAAAATGGAACACTAAAAGGCAATTTCTTTATAAGCATACATCTTTACACCTATATGGAACCTTACAGAATCTCTGCATATGGTGCAGGATCCATTCACGAAAAATTATTGCAGGATTTGGACATCAGATTATCACTTAAGTAGCACTATCATTTAAGGATATTTTTTCTTTAAGAATAAACTACTTCTGAACACATACGTTAAAAAAACTTTTTTAAAAAAATGACTGAATGTCTCACAGTGCTATCCTATAAACAAAAATAGAGTGTCTCTCACCTTCTGACTGTATATTCCAAACAATAAGAACATTATCAACATCCACAGAGATGACATGATCACCAAAAGGCTGCAGAAGGTGTATCCTTGCCTTGTGACCTTCATAGGTATGAACCACCTGTCATTTCAAAATAGAAAGGTTTTCAATACAAGCTGTTCAGGTGGTGTATCATGTTAACATAATACTTCAGGACAACTATTATACCAGCAACTAGTTTAAATAAAATACACGGAAAGGCTATGCAACTTTAAATGGAAGACAGATAACTTTCTCTAATATTTCAAACTGCAAAAGGCAAAAACATTTTAACTAAAGATTTTTAATGATTTAGTGTAATTTTAATTCATTTCATTCACATGAATTAACAATTTATTTTTTAATCTTTAAATAACTACTTAATAATTATAATTAATTCATAAAATGCAGGCCAGCCATTACAGAACTCGATCTTACATTCTCCTATTTTAAGCTTTTTATTCCTTCCTCTACAGTTTTTGTTTCCCTGAAATTGAAGGTATTAAACATCTACAGAAATAAATGTTTGTAGAAAATTAACTGTCAAAAGCTACACAACTACTGTTTCGTACTACTAAGCAATAAGAAAACTAATAAAAACCTCTTTGTTCCTGGCAAAAGCATGGAGAACATTGTCGTACGAAGCAAATATCAACATGCGGTCTGCTGCCAAACATGTAATGTCCTGTGGCAAAGCATTACCTGTTAATTAAACAAAAGAAAAGTTCAACAAGTTTCAAGTTCATCACAAAAGAAAAAGCCTGACAGTGTACTTATCTAGCTTGGTGACCCACCAAGAAAGCTCTCCTGTTGAATGTTCTGTGGAATTTCTTAAGAGAAATGCACACATTTCAGATGAGTGCAATTACTACTATAAATAAGATCACACTGGTAACAACAACATATGTAACATCAGATTGATAGATCACAAGGTGGTTCTTTTGAAAAACACTTAATAACACATTAGTGAATTATCACCACAAGTAAAGGCACATGTTAGCTTCACGACGACTTATAAAGAAGTTATCCCAACATAACAATTCCGCAGTCTGTCAGAGAACCACAGACTACTGGACTGGCAACACAGATGACAAAATGAAAGTCTTAGCATTGGCAATGCCTACTAGGTTAAACCATTCTGCAGATCTGGAAGTTAGTGACCCACTCCTGCACCCATTTTCTGACTACAGCTAAAGACACTGGGAATTTACTGCTCTAAGAATACACCTCACTCCACACCTCACAGGTTCAGAAAGAGTATCTATTACTATAATGATCTGCTACTTTACTAGCTCACTAGGTAAAAGAGTCAAAGCTCCATACCACATTGAGAAGCTGCTGGTGTGGTCCTAAATGACACAAAACTGAAAAAAATAATCTAGGGAAAAACACTTTCAATCTAGGGAGATACAAAAATGCAAATCATAGTGCTTAACAGTTGTACAAGGAAAGACCAGATCAAAAAATCAGTCACTGTGGGAGTATGCTAAGACACAAACCTACATGATCACACAGCAGCCTTCCCCACAATGTTGCTTCCTATTATGAATTATTACCAGAT
Source organism: Chlamydotis macqueenii (assembly GCF_036417535.1). NCBI lineage: Eukaryota > Metazoa > Chordata > Aves > Otidiformes > Otididae > Chlamydotis > Chlamydotis macqueenii. The sequence goes on along the minus strand of NC_141593.1, from coordinate 59,768,706 downwards.
GCAAAGAATCCTGTACCCTTTGCTGTACTGTAGCACACCTGTGATGGGAAGAATTAAACTAAGAAATTTAAAAAGCTGCACTTTATAAGAGATTTTATTTGTTTGAACATGTTAAGACATCTTCCCATAGAGCCTCTGAAGTGACTTAGGCCTACAAGCAGGTTACAGATACCTGGTACTCCACACAAACTGTATGCAAGTCTGCTTAGGCCAAGACCGTTTTAAGCATATCTCTATTAAAAAGTTTAGAGCACCAACCACATAACATAAATAAATCAACAACACTGTACAGAGACATAATTTATTTTTCAATCACAACTTTGTAAGTAAACATCTCAATTTCTCAAAAAGCTTAAATGATTATGTCTGTAAGATGCAGTCCACTGAAAAGGATTTCACAGAATAAGCAACTCTTTTACGATTTCATAAGCTGAAAATGGAAGTTAATGTGTTTACAGGCGCAACTATTCACTGCTGATCTTCTAAATCTAGTCCTGGTTGTGTGACAGTTATTTATTCTCAGTTATTTATAGGTGCTCTGCTAACGAAAAGTATTTTGCTTTATGAGGTCTGTGTAAAAGCTTTGTGGTATACAGAAGTAAAAACTGTACTTTTCAAGACAGCACGCATCTTACTGAATCATCTGAATGTCTGCTGGAAGGGCCTCTGAAAATCGTCTAGTTTAACCTCCCACTCAGCTACTCCTAAACCTGGATTATCATCCATACTAGATTGGGTTAACTGCAGCTATGCCCAGTTGAGTCTTGAAAATTTCTGGGGAAGCAGATCACTCAAGCTCCACACTGTACTACAGTTTCCTCCCAGTAAGGGCCATGTTTTCTAACCTCCTCTGTGATTCACTCAAGCTGCAACCTGTGGCTGTTACCCCTTGTTACTCTGTCTACCATCACCACCCTTAATTCAGCTCCCCCATCTTCGTAACTACCATTCAGGCAACAGGCTGCCTCTAGGTCACCCCTTATTTTTCCTTTTGCAAGACTAAACTAATCCAGTTACTTCAATGTCTCTTCTCATACTGTGTGCTATAGGCCCCTCAGCATCCCTCCTGAAAGAGAAAGGGGAGCAGTGCTGGGGGGAGAACTGCCCTAACTGTGTACGGCAGTCCAGGCATGGCCTCACCAGCACAAAGTACAGCAGAATATCAGCCTTCCCTGATCCGCTGGCTGCGTTTGTAACATAGCTCAGTACACAGCCTGCCTTATTCAAGCTTACTGCATTGTTGGTCCACATTCAACCTGGCACCAGCACAGTCCCAGTTCCTTTCAGCAGGATGCCACGCAGCCAGTCAGTTCCTGGCTTGTTCTGTCCCAGGTGCAGGATTCTGCACTTGCCCTCGCTGAGCTTGGTGAGGTTTCTGTTGGCCCAGGCCTAGCATTTTGCAACACCTTTCCAGACTGAAGCTCTGCCATTCTGGGTGTCAGCTACTCCTCCTAACATAGTATTATCTACAAATTTTTGCTAAGACTGCACGCCACCTCATCATTCAGGCTGTTGGTGAAGATGCTGAACAACGTGGGCCCTGCTGTAAACACACAGGTGCTATGCTTTGTTACCAGGTGCCAACTGGATGTCAAGTCATCAATTAATATCCTGTGTATCCAGCAGTCCAGCCAACTTTTAACACTCCCTGAAGACTTCTAGTTCCATCCACACCTGTTTTACTCCTGTAAATATTTTCCCCCTATAAAACAGCCTTCTAGTAACCACAAAAATAAACAAACAAAAAAGGGATCTGGAATTAACAGTTTTGTTCACTGCTCTCTCCTTAAGGCCTAGGGGTGTTCTTGGAAAAACAAGATAACAAGAACAGGAGGTTCACAAGGTGTATCACTAAGAGAACCAAGTTACAGTTGCAACAGCAGTGTTTCTTCCAAACTGATATCTGATATTTCTAAGACTCCTTTCAACATATTTCAGTGTAAATATTAGTACATAAAATTAATTTTCCATTTTTTAGTTGAAAATCAAGTGCAGATGTCACATGTGCTAAAAAAAATAATACTAGGAAAGAACAATCTGTGCATACTTACTCACAGCAACAATACCAAGCTTCTTCACCTGCAATGAAAATATAAAAAAGGCATTCTTAGTGATCCGTTGCAATGTATCTGCTACCAACAGAACTAGGAACCGACCTAGATGAGATGAGGAATTTGCATGCCTCGCAACACAGAAAAATTATTAATGTTAGTTTACAACAACATCTACAGGAAAACCCACAGACAGTAGATCAAAAGGAATGGGGCAATGTATTTGCCAGAAGACAACTACTCAGCAACATTTAGTTGTGCTTCTTGATACACTTTACCCTAATGCACAGGAAACTAAACACATGTTTAGACATCCTGCAGAGCTCAGGCAACCTTGTTTTCACCTAATCTCTGCTTCTACTTTATTTGTACTACAGCCACACCATGTTACTATCCTAGCTCTGTTCACACAGAATTTGCTTCAGTTACAGTCATCTTTGCTCAGTGATGATCATTACTATTTTGGTTCAGAGTCTGTGGAGACAATTGACCAGAGCGAACAATAAAATACTACCAATAAAAGCAGAGGAAGATCTATGCTGTCTGCACTCTGCTGTTCACTATAATAACTCGATTCAGTTCTGTTTTGTTACTGTCTCTATACACTGAAAATGCTTTTATCATACGGCAAGAAGTGAGTCAGTATCACAGGCTTTCATCTTGCAGAACTTAATTACCCTCATCTGTTTCCACACAGAAGTTTTAATACACAGCCCTCAAACGCCAAGCCGCAGCTATCCAAACCACAGGTGAGCCTCTAGCAACAGAGGAAAAGCTTCAGCATCTGGGCGCTCCTCTGCCCCACGGATGGCCCGTGCTGCACCCGCCGGGGTTGCCCACATGGCTAAACCTGCCTGTTCCGGCCTGTTTAACCAGCAGCCTCCCTTCCTCCCAGACGGGAGCAGGCGAGCAGCCCTGACTGCCGCCGAGGCCTGCTACCGGGCCACATGCTCCCGCCTCACGACAGCGTGGTCGGGGGCGGGGAGGGGGAAGAGAGGAGGAGGAGGAGGAGGAGGCAGACTGCCCTGTCCTGCGCGCGGCGCCGGCCTCCCCAAGGCCCAACGCCGGACAGCGGCGCGGCGGCCCGGCCGGGGAAGGAAGCCGGGGAAAACTGCGCGTGTGTGGGGAGCGGGGGGGGCGGGGGGCGGCAGGTACTCACGTTGTAGGTGTGGATGCTGCGCCCGACGGCGGTGGCCAGGTAGAACTCGCGGTGGCGGCCGTGGTAGCGCAGGACGTGCGGGACGTGGCCGCTGAAGCGGCCGAGCACGCGGAACCCGGCAAACAACCCTCCGCCCTCCCGCGCCATCGCTCCCCCGTGCGCCGGCCGTCCGTCCGCAGGAAGCGTCCCCCCCGTTCCCGCTTCCGGCTAGCCCGCCCGGCACCGCTCCTCCTCGCGCCTGGCGTGCGCCGCCGAAAGCGCTCCCCGCCGGCCTCGTGGTTCCGCTGCCCGACGGGACGGCGCTCCGCCGACGCGGGCGTGGCCCCGCGGCCCCGATCCGGACGCGGTTTGCCCTCGAGGCGCGGAGGGCAGCCCAGGGCACGTGGCGGGCCACCACCTCCTCAGAGACACTCCCCACAGTCACGACTGCTCGTTTTGGTTTTTTTTTTTTCTTTTTATTCTTTTTTTAAATTTATTTTTATTTTTTCCTCCCCGCTTTCCCCTCAGAAAGCACCAGGCCCGGCTCGGGCTGCGGGCGCGGAGCAGGCCCGCCGCCGGGGCGCGGGCAGCCGGAGCCGGCCTCGGCCTCCCACGGCGCGTCCCGGCGGGGCCACCCCCGCCAACCACCGCTGTCCTGAGTGTTTGGCGGGTTTTTGTGTGTGTGTGTGTGTGTGTGTGTAATAAATTACATTTAAAAAAAAAAAACAAACCCAACCCGCAGGATGATTTCGTTGCCGACAATAAATACTCAGCAAAGTCCGGTGGGGGGGTGGGGGGCGGACGACAGCGAGTCACCCCCCGCAAGGCCCCCTATCCCAAATTGAAGTAGCTTCTCCACACCGCCATCAGCTCCCGGGCCTTGCTCTCGTCGCACGGGCCTCCGCTCGCCTCCCCGGCAGCACCGCCCTGCCACCGCACACGCGTTAGCGTCCCGCCGCCGCCCCCGGAGCCTCCTTGCAGTGGGGCGGCCCGGCCGCCCCCGCCCCGGCCCCGGCCCCGGCCCCGGACCCACCTGTGGCGGCTGGTAGCCCGGGCAGTGCCGCTGCACGACGGAGAGGGCGTCGCGCCAGCGGGGCGGCGGCGGCTGCCCGCAGTCCCGCGCCCTCTCCAAGGCGCACTCCAGCAGCCGGCCCGCCCGCTCCGCCCGGCGGGAGCCCTGCGAGCAGACGGCCCGTCACCGCCACGGCCCCGCCACCGCCCGCCTGAGCCCCCTTTCCCATCCGCGCCCCCGCAACGCGTCTCAAGAACACCCGTTCTCCCTCCTCGCTCCCCATCCCCGCCCCGTTCTCCTCGCTTTCCCCCCTTTTTTTCCCTTTCCTCCTCTCCTTTTTTTTTTTTTTTTTTTTTTTTTCCGTGGAAAGGGAATGCCGTCTAGCCGCCGGGGACGCGTGCACCCGGGCGAACCTCGGACTGCTGCGGGCCTGCCGGCGGGGAGGGAGCGTCCTCGCAGGTGTGAAAATCGAGCTGTAGCTCCTGGAGGGAAACAACAACAGACAGGGGATGCTCGTTAAAGCCGCGCGCCCCGGGGCCGGCTGCCAGCCCGCTTCGGACACCCCCTTGCAGACGGCCCCACCGCCCCGACTAGCCCGCTGTCACCCTCCCCCCTCCGCTACCCCCGCCACCCCCGGCGGCCCCCGCCTGCTCTTCCCGCTCAGTGCCGGCTCTGCCTGCGAACCATCCGCGTATCTTGGGAACCGCTCATCACCTTTGCGACCGTGACACCGTCTTCAGCGTCGGTGAAGCATTAGACAAGCGATTTTCAGTCCTAGGGGGTCTGCAAGGCGCCGGGAAGGGTCGGGTAGCGCTCTGGCAGCAGCCGCCCGGGCTCCTGCTCTCCGTCCCTGCCAGTCCCAGCTTCAGCGAAACACATTTTAGGAAGGTCGCCGGAGGAGAGTAGGAGACAACTTCCCCGTCCTGTTTCACAGGCACCGGTTTACTAAACTAGCCAACTCCCGGCTTGCTAATCGAGAATTTTCAGAAAGCGGTTGCCGGCGGTCAAGGGTAAAATCGTGGAGGCAGTTGCCGTCCCGACAGTTTCCCTCCGATGCCACCAGAGAAACCACCAACCTCGTTTTCAAAGGTCGTCTGCGGATCCAAAGTGTTTAGGAGATCCTCTTCTATCTTCTCGTGGTCACAGAGGCTGAAATTGTAGGTGGAGCCCCGCGCTAAATCGGCGATCTGAAGAAAGATGACCAAGCCACAAAAGACTGCGTAAGAAAAAGCCAAAGGTTAATTCTCCGGCACCGCTACGTGACCCGACAAGGCACGCAGAACAGATCTGAAGAGAGGGATGCCGGTGCTTCGGGAGCACTAGAAAAACGGGTTGATTACCCTTGTGATGATTATCCATGGTTGTCTTCACACGTCGTTTTTTCTCCTGCTGGGCTTCAGATCGTGGCTGCCTTCATATATGTACCTGTACGCCTACGGAAATGAAGGTTTCCAATTCCATAACCGGGGCTCAGTTGGACGTCTCATGCTCCTCTTTCCAGAACTGTAAATAATAATTATTCAGACTTGAAGTCGTGTCACTGATTGGAAAAAAAGACGGGATTAATGAATAACGATCAAACACAGCATCCAAGCCCAAAACACAACAAAAGAAAGAAAAAAATTCCGCAACAGCCAGTCTCGCGCCAAACAAGGGTGACTGCGTGGGGTCCACCTTCGGCGTGGACTATTGCCGTAAGCCGCGATTTTTCTCCCAAAGGCAAGAGAAAACTCTTCACCTGCGGACGGACTGCCCAGGGGCGGACGCTCATACTCTCCATCCTGAGGTCGCAGGGGCATCTCCTGTGCGCCGATTTAACACGGGAGCGGGTGGAGGGTAGTGCTCATTTCCCTGTGCTGCCTATACCTTTTTTTTTTTTTTTTTTTCTCTTGAAAGTGAACGTTTTACCTTACAAACCACTTTCCCCAGGGAACACTTTCACTTGCGCAGGCTGCGGGGAGAGCAGCCGAGGGACTCTTGTTCTGCCGTAGGGACAGAGTAGCTGGCACGGCAGCCGGCTGGCGACCGGGATGCCCGGGACATCGCGGGCCAGGCTGCTTGGGACACCGAGGAGTGGGATGCCTGGGACGTCGGGAGAGGAGAGATGTCCCCACTGCCTCCCTCGCCCCGAGGAGCCTCCCGAGTGCTTTCTCCGACGGCGGCCGGCACGGACGCCTCTGCCACGGCCCCCGCCAGGCATTTCCCAGTCCCGCCAAAGCCGTACCGGGAAAGTGGCCTGGCAGCTCCCGCGGAAGCCCCGGCTCGGCCGGCGCGGACCCCGAGGGGCCGGCGGGGCAGGGGCGCGGGGTTCGTACTGCAGAGCCACACCGAGCCGAGCTGCACTAAACCGAGTCTGCCGCCTTGCCGCGGGCGCGCCTCCTTTAAGCCCGGCCTCAGCTCGGTTTCAGAGAAAGTTCGTGTTCGTTTTCGGGGAATGCTGCTCCGGCGTGAGTCAGTAGGGAAACCCGGGAGGACTAGCCGCCTCCGCGGCAGAACGGGCCTTTACGGTCGGCCCAGCCGGGGACGAGCCAAAGCGGATTAGTCATCCCTGCGCGCCTGCCCGCTGAAGTGGGGTCCCCCCCGAGTGCTTCTCCCTTTTTTCTGTCTTTTCTTCTTCTCGAGCTTCACCTCGCAGGCCTGCCGGCTGCTGCCTGCCACCCTGCCCGGGGCTGGAGTCCTCTGAGGCTATGTATGTGTGTGGATATAAATTTAATTCGGCGTTTTAAAACCGATGCCTTAAAAGCTACCGCACTAACTGATACGGAGCTGCAGAGCAGGTCAGCTGAGCTTTAGCTGCGCTCAGGTAGCCCTTAGCACTCGACAGGCTCTTACCAGAGTCCTTCGCTGCATCACTCTCACAGAGTTGTGAAACTAACCAACAAAATCTCAGTTTCCTAGAGAGTGTCCTGTTCTCATAGTCCGGAAGCTGTTGGCGCTCTCTTAACTTGGAAAGCCACATGCTTTCATCTTTCTCCAGAGCTTTCTATCTGATGTTGCTAATGGGCTTCATAACAGCTAGTAAGTTAATAAAAATGCAATTATTCTAAATAGCTTAGTGTTTCTTGTTGTACAGCTCCATAAACAAAGATGCACCCCAGCATGAAAAAGTCACTTTAAGTGAGTTTTATTGTATTCATGAAAACCAGCAGCATAACTGACAAAAAGCCTATTCCTGAATTCAGGGTAATACTGATCTAAGGAAGGAATTCAGGACCAGGGACACACTCTGTTTTACTTTCCATTGTTCATTTGACTTTACTGAATGGGACACAACAATCCAGTGAATAGTTAAATAAAGGTGTTTATTTGTCCTTACTAAATCCTGTGTATAGGTAAAGGGTGCAAACTTGTTTTAATGCAAATATCACAGGCATGCAACCCTTTTCCACCACTGTTAATATGCACATGGTTTTATTTCCAAAGTTTTGTCTCTGAAGACAGCAGTAGAACAAAGTTGCAACAAACACTGGCAATAGAATCAGATCAGTAAATGAAAAATGCGTATTTTAAAGGAAGCAGAAACGTATATTGCTACAAAAGACAATTCAAAACATGCTTGTAAGTAAGTTCAAATGAAAGACTATTAAGAAAAAAAGGAATCAACTTACTTTAATCACTTTTTTTTTGTATGTGAAAAGTTCTGTGCATAAACAGTATTTCTCAACAACTTCGCTAGTCTCTTAATTTCCACCCAGCAGCAGCCTCAGAAATGGCAAATTATGATGAATATGTTTTAAAGTTTGCTGGCTACACTAACTTCTTCAGAGATACAGGTTGAATTATGACATATGTATCAGAGAGGTACGGGGGGGAAAAAAGGGGGAATGTAGAAAAATATGTCCATTTTAATAACTACGTAAATACAAAACTTTAAACTTTCACTTGCTTCAGCCATAAGAATGCTAAGGCCTCTCACTTCTGACAGCAGTTTTGGACCTGAGTGGTTGGCCAAATTTGAGGGATTTGGAAGTGGTTTCCATTAAGAAATGATTTCCGTTAAGAAACCACTTATAAGATAAACAACTCATGACAAGGCGTTTTTCTGACAGAGCTTTATATTTACAGTGTATCCATCTTCTTTCTTTCCTAGTCCCTGCTGCCTGGCTGCCTTGAAGACCTCACATTTGTGACCATGTTTGATCAGGAGAAAGATGGGATTGAAAAAGAGGTGCGAGTCAAGATGGTATTTGTGTGGGTGGGACTGCTGCCAGCCCTCACCAGGAGAGGAAGAGTTTGAAGCCAACAAGAAGCCACTGACTTTGGTACGTATTTCTGATCAATATTATTATGTTACTGGCGTTATAGTTTGTCAGTTTGGCTTGTATTTGCTGGGCCAATTTTTGATGATTACATCTTGGTACATTGCAACTGAAAGGCAAACTCTACAATTTTTTTTTTTTTAATATATATGAGTAATATATTCCCTCCTAAAATACCTCACTGCTATGGAAATGCCTTCATATCCTGGATGTTTAACATAATTACACTTTGGATATGTAGGATTTGGAATTTCTTAAATTGTGAAATGATGTGCTTGAAAAGGAGAGGTGAGGGGAGATGATGATTACCCGAGGGAAGGTAGGGAGGTGGGAAGGAAGTGAGTTGGTGGTTGAGGACATGCACAGGATATGTGGCAGGCCCAGTGCCCAGCACAGGCTGCCCCGGGGCAAGGCAGATGCACAAGCCTGTCTGTGACCTGCCCAGCTGTTCCCAGCAGCCACATAGGCAGGAGATCCTCCATCATTCTGGGCAAACACTGCTCAGATTTCCATTTTCATGCATCAGGCTGTGGCTGAAGTGTTCCCTGCTGGCCCCTCCACAGGTGCAGAAGGCACCTCACACTTCTGTGGTTCCCAGCTCTGCCTAATCACTGGTGGCAGTACCCAGCTGGCTAACCAAAAATACCCTGTCTATAGCAGCTTGGGTGTGTGAGCGTCACCATCAAGAAACCTGTACTCAAGTAAAGATGAATATGATGTTAGAGATAGCCTTCATGCACAGAGCACGAAGCTAAAAGCTCAACAGCCTTACATTTTTGATATGTTTTTGTTAAAACAGTTTTATTTCAGAAAAGGATGTAAAATTTTTTTGAAACGTCATAATTTCCAACATAATGGAAATTCAGAGTATTGGCTACATTTTTTTTTCCACATTCCCATCTGACGCCTGATCCTCGCTCTTCCTGGTCCCAGACACACAAGCCTGGCTGGGTTGGTTGTCTCTATGCATGTTTAGGAGCTTATCTTCTCAAACACAAGTGGTAGCTAAATACTGGTGATGACCTCCCTATGCCACTTGAAATATGTGTATGTATTCCCGTCAGGAGCACTTGAGGTTGGATGGTGGCTGACAACAAACAAAACAGCTCTGAGAGAGTGTAGCAGCTGTTGCCTTTAGTACTCAGCTTCTCCCAGAGACCAAAAGACATGTTGGCAAAACACAGACATATGTCCACATTATTGGAAAGAAATCTAACCCTTTTGATCTCATAGGCCATGATGATGGTATTTATTTGGGTAGCTGCTGAGTAGACCATCAGCACATGAGCAGGACTCAGGTATGTGGGTCCTGAGATGAATACAGAATACTTTTCTCCCCAGCCTCCCAATGCTGGCGGCTTCTGTGTGGCACATAGAAAACCCCAGGTTTGAACACAAAGGTGTCTAAGTCTCCCACATCAACAGCTGGCACATCCTTTCTTTTAAGAACTTAATACAGATCTTAACATTATTTTCAGGACTACTTATTTCTAAAATTAACTTCCTGTCTCTTTAGGAAAGCAAACATCTATCAGGAAGATAAACTTCAGCACCAGGAGCCAGACTGATGGCCATCTTGCTTTGGCAGGATCCAGACTCTCAGCTGAGGTTGACAGCTGACTAGTCACAGCAGCGAGGACCTGTTAGTCTCTGCACAGGTCAATTGTTAGAAGGAAGAAAATAAACCTTCCCAGAAGGAGTCATACTGATTCATTGCCAGAAGAGGACTGCAAAGACTCAGCACACTTGCAGTTAATAGTAAGGTGGTTTGTGGGTTAAACACATTTGTCCCTACTGTCCTATTACTGCCATCCCTTGTTCCCTTGCCATCTCCATTTAATTTGTCCAAGCACCTTCTGTCTCTGCATCTCCAACATAAGCCTCTGAGTCTTTTACTTTTCTATTCTTATCAAATCCTGATCATTTTCCAAGTTCACCCTTAATGCTTATTTTTAAGGTTTTGTGTTTCCTAGGTAGAGAAGAGTCTACCTGCTGTCAAACTTGCTTTCTCCTAATCCTCATCTTTTGAGATTCCATGAGAAGCTACAAACAAATGTCTTAAGACATCAGTTGCATCTACTCTGGTTCACAAATGCTAAAATACCAGAATTGTAACCACGTCACAATTTTGTGAATTCTTAGCTCATCTGAGTTGAGGCTATTCAGATACTTTAGTCTTGCACGTTCATACCTTGTTAACATGTTTAACTTTCTTTGAAGTGTAGCTTGCATTTCCCAAATTAATGAGTGGCCATTACAACAGTGCTGTGATCTTTTTTTTTTTACCCTTTTCTTTCAGTAGTACTCCAGTTTAACTCTGCTATTCTTCTCTGTCAAATTTAATATACTTACACTGTAACTTACTGTCTGTACACATTGAAATGTAGTGGTTAAGGAGAAACTGAAAAGACGCATACGGAGGACTCTGATCAAGTCCAGTGTGCATGCAGGATCTGAACAAATAGAAAACATCACTTTAAATTCTAGCTTCGAAGACATCACATTTAGCTAGGTAGGTCAGAGATTTTCCAGCTAGCTCAGATAAGGAAACATCAGTTCCCTATGTTTGAAATATTTCACCAATTCTCTAAGGTTTGTCTCATCCAATAATTATTTCAGTAGAAAACCAGTTGGATTACTGATGTGTTTTTTTAAGGGAGAAACCCTCAGGCCCTTAATCAGCAAGGTGAATTAAAAACTCTTGAGTTCTTGAGAAAGTTTGTCTCACTGCTGTTTAAAGCAGTGAAACTGAAAGGACATCCTTGTCCTTGTTCAGTCACTGGATCCACAACTTCTGGAGAAGCTGAAGAATGATATATATCCAACTGGAAACTTTGATTGCTAAACAACGTTTCATTTTTTTTCTGATACACAGGTGACAATCTTTAAAAAACAACAGTAGCCTGTTCCTTGTCCTATATTTGCTCTTTAATGCACTTTGTTGCTTGCTTTAACATTATGCAATGACAATTTTATAAAACTTTTCTCCACATTTCAGTTGCACGCTCTTTAACAGGAATATAGTCAAACACTGCTATGAATTTCACACTGTCATTGTAATTAAAGGATACTGTAAATAAAAACATAAATTTGTAAGATTTTTTTCCTCATTTCCTCATCAGGTATTAGTAAAGTAAGTAAATGATTTAAATTGCACTTGATTGAATGAGAAGATAAGCTTCAAATTAAGTAGTAATAATACCGAGATATCATATTCACTATGGGGTGCAATGTAACCTTAATATTACAAACAGTTTGCTACAAAGCAGCTTCTTATCCTGCCATTCTTCACTGCAGTGCAATGTTGACAATCTTGTGACTTTATGCTGATTTTGGTAAAAACTTGAAGCAGCTCTAGCCAGTGCTAAAAGGTTCACATCAAAATGGGATTAAGCTGTTGTATTTCTAGGGCTGCAGAAATGATCAGAATTAAGCTTCTTCATAACCAACTGATCAGTTTCATACCCTACTGCTTTACTTTTTGTTAAGGAACCAGGCATTAGCTGAATTTTCTTTCTCTCTACTCTCAAAAAGAGCAATGTGTCATAAATCTACTCTATGTAAATACTACTGAATTATATTTTCGCAGGAAAGATTGCCAAGTAGCGTAACAGATAGATGTAGTACAGCCTCAGGGAAAGCAAATTGAAATTCCTGCTAACTAGAACCAAGAGGATGTCTAACTCTTACTTTAAACTCCTGGCTTAAAGTACTTTCACTTGGGACTACAATCCTCAATGCTGCCGCTCAATTGTTGCATAACCCGGGCACACTCACTCCCTACAGGAAGCCTTCTGCCCAGAAGTCTTTATTTAATAATGTCCCAAATAATGTCAAAAACTCCTGGTATCTCATGGCCTTGGATTTGCATTTGGTGCTGCAAACAACCCATGGTCTAAAGACAGCCCGGGGAAGACACAGCACGTGGCAGCATCTTACAGGACATGGTTTTGGACAGCCCTACTTGTCAGCCTGAGAGAGCTGGAGGAACACCTACACTGAAAGCACAATAGTTTGTTTATTTGTTCCTGCCTTCACGGCTCCCTCCCTCCCTCGCCGGCCCAGGACCTGAGAGAGCCAGGCTGCCTGTCCCACTCCCAGGGAGGGCAGTGGCGTTTCCCACTCACACTGGAGCCCGGAGCAGCTGTGTGAGGAGCGGCTGCCTCCCCTTCAGAGGTGGCAACTTCTTTGTGGAGACTGGAGCCTGCAAACAGAGCTTTTGTCTCCTGCCAAAAACCCCACCTCCCACTGCTACTTCTTACACTAGCTGGCCTGGTAGTGTGCTCCAAGATATGTCTATCCGAAAAGCCACCAGAGTATTATATTGGATAAGGTAGGCTGTAGCTTGTGTGAGGCTAACAAAGCTGGAGTCTGGGTAAAATATATGTATCCATGTCACCTTATTCACATATTACACCCTGCTCAAAGTTTCAGGTCCTTACCAATCCCTGGGCACGCACCACGTCTCCGCGCAGGCCCTGCCTGCCGGCCCCAAGCCAGTCCCCATACCCCAGCCCTTCCACCAGCAGCTGCATGCTCTCTCAGCCCTGCTGCTACCCAAAAGTCTGCTTTCAGACAACTTAGATGTCTCCTATCTTTCTATCTTTAAATTTCCTCTCACTTTTCTGCTCATGCCATCTGTTAGCACAAGTCACACCGGGTGAAGGGTAGAGGGGAGGGGACACTGTGGTTTTTGCATCCAGGCTGTGCACAGAAGATTTTATTTTGGAACTACTCCTGTAGATACTGAAATCTGTTGTTAGTCCTCCTCTTTGTTATAATCCTCCCGTTTATGATATTTTTTTCTCCTCAATATTTTCCAATAGTCAGAAGCACTCAGGAAGTTAATGACAGTCTGGTTCAGGTACACAAGAATGTCAACAACTAAAAAGCTCCCTAAAACAGAAGTTTGAATGTGGGTTTTAAATACTTCACCTCCCTCCCTTGCTGAGTGCTGATGGTGTCATACTTTGTCTTCAGCATTAGAGCAACTCCCACAGTGTCAATCAGCTGCTTCTGAACTATTTCATTCACTAATGGTGCAGAGAAAATAGCTATAAACTTAATTAAAAAAAAAAAGCAAACAACTTTCCTGGTATTTAATACATTATCTGTTAAATATATTTAAGTCTACACAGTTATTAGCTCGAGCAGCATAAGCTCTGGCATGTTGTACCACTTCCAGAGGGCAAGTTTTGCACACAACTTTCCCGTAATGAACGGGTACAAATACCCAGTCATGGGGGATTTCTGTATAAGAGCTATTGGAAGGTCAGTTTCAAAAACCTGGTTTTCCAACAATTTCAAATCTTTTCCTAACCATTTTGACATATCTGAACTAATTGTGTGTACCGGAGAGTCTTGTGAATTTCACTAATTCTTGTGAATTTTACAAATCTAACTACTCTTTCAGTAATTGGCATCTGTTTAACTAATAAAATCTAATGCAAATAAAGAGGGCCAACTGTTTCACTCTCCAACTTCGATGATTTGGTTTGCTGTTACTGGTTTAGAGTGCTCTATTCTGGCTTCTCAAGTTTGTTCATGTTTCCTTGTGGTCTTTTCTGGCCAGCATTGCATTTATCTAAACTACTCTTCGTATGTCTGCATGGTTGTCAGGCTCCCAAACCATATTTAATGTTTCCAAAGCTCCAGAAAAGCCATGGGCAAGAAGAAAATACCAATTTCTAGCCCCTCTTTTGAACACAGATATGGATTCTCATGGTTCAGAGCAGTTGTCTTCCATCACATAAATTGGAAAGTACTTCTTTTTCTTCCCCACTGAATGTAAAGAGGAAAATCTTTACATTCCATGACAGGTTGCATAGCTTTCCAAAAGGATTTTGTCACTGATCTTTCTCAGCATCGCAGCATCATACTTTGCAAGTGGCAATCTTCTTTAAAATATTTGCTGAAATCTGGAAAAAACCAGAAACACAAGTTTCCTTATACCCTCAGCTCTGATATATAATAAGATTTATTTTCTCTCTCCACTTAACACTTGTGAAAATCAGATGGCCAGTGGATCCCAAGACCACCCTTGTGGTCCAGTGGTATCCTGGGCTGTGTTAGGTGGAGGGTTGCCAGCAGGTCAGAGGAGGTGATCCTTCTCTTTTCAGCACTAGTGAGGCCACAGCTGGAGTACTGTGTCCAGTACTGGGTTCCTCAGTACAAGACAAACATGAACATACTGGATAGAGTTCAGTGAAGGGCCATGAAGGTGATGAAGGGAATGGAGCATCTCTTCTAGAAGCAAAAGCTGAGTGAGCTGGGACTCCAGCCTGGAGAAGAGAAGGCTCAGGGGGATCACATCAATGTGTATAAATACCTGAAGGAAGGGTATAAAGAGGACAGAGCTAGGCTCTTTCCATTGGTGCCCAGTGAAAGGACCAGAGACAGTAGACACACACTGAAACACAGGAGGTTCCCTCTGAACATCTGAAACACTTTTTCATGGTGAGGGTAACTGAGCACTTGCACAGGTTGCCCAGAGAGATTGTGGAGTCTTCATACTTAGGATCATAGAATAATAGAAAAAGTTACGTTGGAAAAGACCCTTAAGATCATTGAGCCCAACCATAAACCTAACAGTGCCAAGTCCACCACTAAATCATGGCCTGAAGTGCCACATCTATTCGTCTTTTAAATACCTCCAGGGATGGTGACTCATCCAGTTCCCAGGGCAGCCTGTTCCAATGCCTGATAACTCTTTTGGTGAAGAAATTTTTCCTGATACCCAGTCTAAACCTTTCCTGGTGCGACTTGGGGCCATTTTGCCTTGTCCTATCACTTGCTACTTGTGAGAAGAGACCAATACCGACCTCCCTACAACCTCTTTTCAGGTAGCTGTAGAGAGCGATAACATCTCTCCTCAGCCTCCTTTTCTCCAGACTAAACAACTCCAGTTACATGAGCCAGTCCTCACAGGGCTTGTTCTCCAGACCCTTCACCAGCTTTATTGCTCTTCTCTGGACGTACTCCAGCACCTCAATGTCTTTGTTGTAGTGAGGGGCCCAAAACTGCACACAGTATTTGAGATGCAGCCTCACCAGTGCCGAGTACAGGGGGATGATCACTTCCTTATTCCCGGCCATGCTGTTCCTGATACAAGCCAGGATGCTATTGGCCTTCTTGGCCACCTGGGCACACTGCTGGCTCATGTTCAGCTGGGTGTTGACCAGCACTTCCAGGTCCTTTTCCACAGGGCAGCTTTCCAGTCAGTCTTCCACAAGCCCGTATAATTGCATGGAGTTGTTTTCACCCAGCTGCAGGACCACAATTCTGTGATTTTAAAACTTAACACACCCTGAAAATGGTGACTTCTTTTGAGTTCATGACATACTAATTTATGTCTTTTAGCTGATTTTGACAGTTGTCATCTTAGTCCTGATCCCAACACAGACCTACAAACCTGATGCTTCACTCCAGCAGAGAAATCAAAAGTGCTTGGGCTACCCACCCAGGCTGTCAAGAGTGGGACAGAGACCTTTAAGTAACAAGTTCTACTGAAGTCTTAGGACTCAGACAATGTCCCTTTGAGGTGGACCAGAGTATCCAACCTCTTTTGGGCTGAGTAGAGTAAATTACTCAGATCCCCCCACCTGAACAGCACATTCAAACACCATCTGCTGCTTCTTCCTGCTCTGCACTTCTCCAGCATGAATGCTGGCCTGATTGGCAAGCTCTGTTCAACTGCATTTTGAGTTAGCCTGGTAAATCAGGCCATCTCAAGAAGAGTGGAGAAATTTGATTCCTCTTTCCAGTTTTTGACTGGTGGGAGGCTCTAACCCCAGCTTCCCCAGCATCATGCTTCTGAACTCACCTCCAAGTCAGTGTTACACATCTAAGGAGATCTGAGCTTCAAAACAGGGACCTTGATTTCATGGATTGCCTTTAGGTAGCACTTAATACCAGGCAGTCAAATTATTCTCTCAGGGGCAGGCGTGTAACAGCACTGCTTGAGCTGTCCACCTGATCAGACTAAGTTGAACTTTCTCAGCTTGGCTTTTTGAGCCCCTTCAAATATTTTAAAATAAATGGAGCAAGAAATTCACAAGCAAAGCAGGAAATCAGAGGATAAAATGAATCCTTGGTATCAGAGATCTCAATCCGTTTCCAATGGTTAAAACACTCTGTTGGTCTCTAAAAAGGACTTCATTAGAGATTACACTTTGTTGTAGTTTTGATAAATGCTTTGTTAAGATTGATAAAAGTTGGCAAAACCATTTTAAGTGAATGTAGGTTATGTTGATACAGTGAAACACTAATTATCACAGCAAATAATAATTTTTAAAAATACTATTTTGATGTTTAACTGACCGCAGAAATATTTCACATAAACTTGATAGGATTAAAAAATATTTTCCAGGGTACTTTTCCCCACTTAGATCTTAGAAGTAAATGCAGTTAACTGAAAGTATTGTTTCTCAGCCTTCCTTTTAACTTTGAAGAAAAAAGTGTGTGTCTGAGCAACCACTGGCCTGAATGCAGCTATATGGAAGAGAAAGCACACATGTTAAATATTTAGACACTCTCCCGTTCCTACGCTGGGACGGACATCCAAGTATATCATGCCAACTACTGGAAGTAAATAAGAAATTTAAAAAGTCTAGACATTGCTTTCCGTCGGTTTCCAGACATGGCTGCTTTTATCGGAAATTAGATTGCGAGTATCACAACTCTTGGATCTGGACAAGACAGCTCATCCCTGAGGTTGTGAAGTCCGTGATACAGTGTTGCTTCATGAGTTTTCTCAAAGTAATTGAGATGAGAAGTTTGAACTTCCTAGATCTAACTTTTAAATTCTGCATCCTATGTGTTGGGTTAACAATTTCTGAAGGAGATTTGTACTTTCTTACTTGCAAGGATCAAATCTAATGGGGAATTACTCTGCTTCGGTGAAGAGGACTTCATGATATTGTTACAGATAACTCCAGATAAGATTCTTAGTACTTTTTTTTACATTGCAGTTGCATAGAAAGGGAAAGAAAATGTTGATTTACAAGGTGTCTTACACTCCAGACACTAAAGCACTCAAATGACTGTGTTCAACCCTGCTTGCTAACACCACACAACAGATACATCTTCTATTTGGAAGGAAAGTTTCTCGGGAAGGCATTTCAAAAGAAAGCATACCATTCTCAAGCTATCATTTGTTAGGAACAGGAACAAAACTAGCCTCTAATGAGTCCGCATTATGAAATAACTCTGATTACAGATCTTCCAAAGCTTGTGCACAGAAATTGCAAAAGGAAGCATGCCATTTGAACTGTAATGTTTGTTAGGAGTGGAAACCAAACAAGTTCTAAAATAACTGAGATTACCTGTACTAAAGGAGTGTTAGGAAGGCATCCATTAATTTCTTCAAAAAGTTGTCTTCAACATAAGATACGTATGATTAATTGAAAAGGTTCTTCATGATATTATTTTCCTTTTTATCTTTAATTCTATGTGAATTTCCCATACCTTTTAAATTTAGAAAGGAACATATCCCATACATGGACTAAAGCCTTGTGGATACATGGAACACTATCTCCTGTCACCAGTAAGAATTAAACCAGTGGCAAGTGCCCTGTTCAAATTCTAATAATAGCTATTGTATTTTAGAAAGTGTCAGAATAAGGCTAACTTCTTATCCAGTGGAAATCAACAGAAGTAGTAGCATAAGGAAGTATATACAAACCATTCTCTCATGACTTATTTCTCATTTTCTGGGGTTAATATGTCAATTTTCAGTCATGTTTGACTAACTGTCTATCTAAGCAGTATGCTATTATACTCAATGTATGTGGATAGATATGTACTCTACATAAAGGAGAATGGCTCAAGTGCATGAAAGATGCTAGTTGAGAGCTTAGAAGTCAGATCCAGAGGGAAGGAGAACACAATGGGTGTCCCTTAGAGATTACCATATCGAGAAGTAGTGTTGGATGAAGCCTTCCATAAACAATTGGAAGAAGCTTCAAGACTGCAGGTCTTGGTCCTTATGAGAAACTTGAACTGCCGTAATATCTTTTGGAAGCCACTTACATATGCCATGTCCAATACATACATATGCAATACATAAAATCATTGTTCCTGTGGGCTGCAAAACGACTGTATTCAGTGCTGCTTTTAGTGCTACTTTGTAAGCAGTATTTTATCTTATAGCTAACTTACAGCTAACTTGGGTATAGCCATCCAGACTGTAGTGACCTGTCGTGGTTTTGTTAGTGAAGGGGGGGCCTAAGGTGGTAGCTTCTGTAGGAAACTGCTAGAAGTTGCTCCCCTTTGTTCAGTGGACTCGGCCAGGCCTAGGGCGGACCCACTGCTGGCCAAGGCCGAGCTGATTGGTAGCAGAATGTTCCATGATAACGCCTCTGCGATAATGTATTTAAGAAGGGGAAAACAGAAAAAAAAAGAGGAGAGAAGATGTGAAGCAGCTGAGCGGGGGGCAGAGGTGCAGAGGGGGAGGCGCAGGCCTCATGGGCCTTGCAGGCCTCACCCTCTGGCCTCTCGCCAGGCAGCCGACTGGGCCCGACTCGGCCCGGCCCGGCTGCAAGAAGTGGAGAGGAGATGAGAAGTGAATAAGATGTAAAAAAGATCCTGAGAGACATCTACCAGCCTGTTGTGAGGAACAGCTGCAGATGCCAAGGTCAGTTCAGAAAGAGGGGGAGGAATAATGCGACTCCTGGCTAAGATTCCCCTGCAGCCTGTGGTGAAGACCATGGTGGAGCAGGTTGTCCCCCTGCAGCCCCTGGAGGTCCACGGAGGAGCAGAGATTCACCTGCAGCCCGTGGAGGTCCACGGAGGGGCAGAGATCCACTTGGAGCCTGTGAAGGACCCCATACCGGGGGAGGTTGATGCCTGAAGGCAGCTGTGGGCTGTGGAGGGCCCGCTGGGACAGCTGTTCTAGAGGGACTGCACCCGTGGAAGAGATGACCCACGCCGGAGCAGTTCCACGAAGGACTGTGGCCCATGGGAGGGACCCCACGATGGAGCAGGGGAGGAATGTGAGGAGTTCTTCCCCCGACCATGAAGCAGCGGCGTGAAACAACGTATGATGAACTGACTGCAACCCCCATTCCCTCTTCCCCGCTGTGCCACTTGGGAGGGAAAGGTAGTAGAGATAATGTTAAGCCCAGGAAGAGGGAGGGATGGGGGGAGGTTATCTTGTTCTCTGTCTCATTATCCTGCTGTTCGTAGTAATAAATGAATAGTTTTCCCCAAATCGAGTCTGTTTTGCCCGTGACGGTAACTTTAAGGATTTCTCCCTGTCCTTATCTCAAACCTCGAGCCGTTTTTCCTTATATTTTCTCTCCCTGTTCTCTCGGAGTGTGGGGGGAGTGAGAGAGAGACTGCGTAGTCTGGTCCCGATCAGGGCTGAACTACGACAGACCTCATGTAGCTGCAGCCTATTAACCCATGTATTACACTTTCAGTCATAGTGAAACCTAGTCCCTGTGTGTTTTACTACAGAGGATGAGAAGCCATGCCCTAAAAGTAATTTTTTGAATTTGACTTTGGCTCTAAGGCACAGCTGAGGATTCAGCTATGGCACTAGTTTAAAAGGTAATCATACTGCAGTTTCTGAGGTGGCTGCAGAAGGTAGCAGGGTTCTTGAGCTGGATCTAACCTAACTGTATTGACTGTTTGCAATACCGTCATCACAACAGGTGCAGCTACGGCAAGGACTGAGGTTTTTTTAAGCACCCACTAGGAAGCTAGTGTTATCAAGGCTACACAAAATCGGTACATAAATGAAAGCATTCATGATTATGTCTGTTTATTTTGAAGAAATACTTTTGGTAAGTTTGATTACATCACAGTATCAAATTGAAAATTAGGATATTTGCCCTTCAACAGAAATCCATTTTCAACTTCCTAATTAAGCATAAAATAAAATAAATCCAAGTAATATGATGAAACACAGTTAGAAGTGGGGGAAAAAAGAAAGTTCTCCATTCTTCAACAACAGATAAACTTCTGCATAATGATTTTAGCCCACAAATAGAAATGTCATACAAGCTCCAGCCACAAACTCTCAGGTTTTTTTATTCTACCCTGATCTTCTGATTTTTTAATGTAGTGGTGGATGAGTACAAAGAGCAGAGATGACAGCCTGCTGCACGTAGTCGCTGACGTCGTTAAGAAAAGATGAGCAATGAAAAAGAAACCACAGACTGAATAGCACAGATCTTCCAATAATCACTGTCTCACGTACCTCTGCAAGGCAATATTTCCTTGCCTGTGGAGAATACTGTTGAGTATCCACTCTCAACAGTGGATGTTGAGTACATTTGTGGGGAACAGAGGAAAACCCTAGACAGGCCTAAAGCTGAAGCCATATTTAACACAGCATTAACATGAACTATCTGCAAGCCTCTGATTGAAGAAACATGATCTTCAGCATCCAAAAAAAAAATAAAACACAGAAAACTGTTGGGCAGTGGGGTCGTGATAGTCTCCCTCTGGAAATATTTGTCCTTTTAGAAGAATGATTTTCAGGGAAGTCACTTGAGGCTGCTCTCCCATTCTGAGAAAGCCTTTCCCCTGATGCTGAATCCTGGCAGAAGTTAAAATATTTACCTAGAAAACAGACAGTTAGCTTTTGTCAAAGAAGATTTTAATGTAGGAGCCTGGATAGAATCAGTCTGGAGAGAAGTCAATGGTGAGTGAAGATAGTCATGTGGTTATCTTCACTTATTCGATGTCACTGCTTACAGCAAGAACTCTGGCTTGGTCTCATTGGAGCCGATACTTATCATAACTAAGGGCAAGTATAAAGGAATAAGATTATTTTTAAAATGTAAATTTAATGGGTAAGGTTCCAAATGAATTACAACTGGCAGGGATTACAACAGGCAAAGAGAGCTATTTCTACAAATCTGTTAGCAGTTAGTGAATGAGCACATACCTAGTTCTTAAGAAGGGGATATAAATACTGGTGATACTTCATCATTTGTAAAAATACATACAGCTAGAACAGCTGTCAAGAGATGATCTTTTAAACTCTTCTGCAAGGCAGAATCAACTATATCTACACTATTTCTGACAGAGGGCCTGTCAGCATATGTTTGATTACATCAAGCTATGAAAATAACATGACTGTTCAAGACAAGTTTCTGTAGTACTACTATTCAAATGATGTTTTCTAATGTCTGTGCTATGCCACTCATAGCATAGCTTAAGGCCATTAATTTTTATCTTTCCTACCTGAGAGAATGAGAACACAACATTGCTTTGCTCTTTGCAGATGTTTTCTGTATTCTTAAGTGATGTTATTTCCCCTCAGGGTCCTTATATTTGGAGTGAACAACCAAAATTTGTTGAAACATTTGCCTTTGAAAATGACATCTCAGTTTACACATCACATTATGCTGTTTGCTTTTTCCTTTTCCTGTAGTCTTGCCTTGGTGAATCATACTCAGTTTTAATAGCATTTTTTGCTTTAGTCCTAAAAGCAAAAAGTTAAACTGTGGCTAGATGTTTAATTTAATTGAAATGAAGTGAAGATAATACCAGAGGCCAAAAGAAGGAAGGTAATTTCCAAAGTTCTTTAAAAATGAGTGTTATGTTTATCACTTTCCTGCCCTTCAGTGTCAGGATGTTAGAGGAGAGCTATTTCAATTCCTTAGAAAAAAAAGTAATACATTTGGGGGATTTCACAAATTTCACAAACATTTCTCCCTTTGCTTTAGAAATGATCTACATTTTCCCCTTCTGAATCTTGGGGTTTTTTTACCTCTTATTTTCAAAATCGGTGCTTGATACGACATTTTCATCTTCAAATTCAAAAGAATTCCATCATTAAAATAGAAGTGTAAGAAGTATTGGAGGGAAATGCCTCAAGAACTGAAAAACATAAGAAAGAGAAACTTATAAATGTCCTTGAATACTCTGAGCAGAAAGATAACGTTTAGTATAACAAGAACCAAACAGGGAGGAAAGTGGGAAGCAGAATGGTCAAGAGAAGTTATGCATTAAGATAATGATCTATAATGCTGACAGTCCTGTTGTGAGTTATGGTTATACACCTTAAAATTATGGTGTATAATTTGCTTAGGGAATGGACCAAATTCATATGGCTGTATCTGAGTTTTGAGCTTACTCCCATGGTCCTGGAAGACTGATTGTACTAAGGGCTGCTTTACCTCTTACTTGGATCAATGCTTTTGTATATCCTCATGCCTGTTGCTACTTTGAGAGCTCATTTTGTGTAGCAGGGCAAGACCCCGTTTCAGGAAGGTGCTCCATGCATTGTACACCCGTCTGAGCACAGTGTTAGTTAGCCAGGCTTTGTGCATCTTGGTGAAAAATCCTGGGATTCTTGGCCATTTGGAGAGAGTGGATGGCCTGGTCCTATCTTAGCAGAGCCGCCTACATGCCAAACTGAGGAAGCTGGGAAGGGTAAATTCCTGTAGTGGGAAGAGCTCCAGAAAAGTTGTGGAGGTGGAAGGACAGCAATGAGACCCTCAGAAATCATCCCTCTGCATCTAGCATGAGCTAAACTGTCGTCTTGCCAAGACACTTACTACCAACCTCCAACACCTAGCAGCAAGGGGCCCAAGACCAAACTTAATCTCTGCAGGTGCTTTTGCCCAGCACAAGCCTGAAACAGGCCGAGGAGAACTGAAAATCAAGATCAGGCTCCATAATGCTGCAATTATTCCATTATCCTCTCTGAAATAATTAATACTTTAGAAAAGATTACTAGTAACAGATCATTTAGAAAATGGATGCTGCCTAGGCTAACTAACCCAGTTTCTGACAGTCAGTGGTTCAAGGACTTCCTCAGCTGGAGGCCTCTTTCAGGCAATGACATTCAATACCCTCAGTGGACCTGTCCTGCCCAAACTGCTCTGAGCCCTGCCTGATTTCATTGTGATTTGGTTTCCATGGCTCTTCAGCCAATTTATGCCACAGCTTGACCACGCATTTTGTAAAAAATAATTTCCATTGTCTATTTTAAATCTGACGCCTGAGAGTTGAATGTTCCTTTTTTTTTTTTTTTTTAAGAAACAGTGCATATTCATGCCTTAGTTACCCCTTTTCCCACCTTTTGGGAATTTCATGAATCACCCTCCACAATGGCCTCTTACTTGTGGAAGAGCTGTTAAGTCTCCTGTCACAGAGACTCCATCCTCTGCTCTTTTTCCATCTGTCTTTTTTTCAGTTGAGGGAACTAGAACTGGACTTGGTATTCATGATTGTGAATGCAGTTTGAGAATCTATACAATTGCAGAATCATGTTTTTATTTTGTTTTCAGTTCTTTTCCGACTCATGATACTGTAGCAATTGTAGCTAACAACACCAAGCGAAAGCTTTAGATTAAGACCAGGTGACCTAGTGAAAGATATTATCTGATCTCCTTAACAGGTCACAGTGTATTATTTGCCTTTTTAAATGCTTCTGCGTGTTGAGCTAGTGGCTGTAACATCTATGATCTAACAATCGTATCTAACCTAGCAAACACAGATAGGGCAGTTTCTTCACATACACATTATGTTTCTTTTATCATTATCAAATGTCACCTGTCATCTTAGCACTCTGTCACTCTGTACTGTGCAAACCTTAGTCAAGCATAAGACTAGTTGCCAGATTTTGCTCTGAAAAATGTCAATTATTATTATACCATTTGCAAAAGTTGTCATCTCACCATTCAACCCTTCCTTTCGGTCATAAATGAGAAGAACAACATGAATTCCTGAGTGCTCTTACAGAAAATGTCTTTTCATTGTGAAACCTCACAGTTCATTCCTGGCATTTATTTCTCAACATTTAGCTGGCTGTTAATCAATGTTACTCTCCCACAGCAACTTTGTTTCTTTAAGAGACTTTCACAGGACACCCTTGTCAAAAGCTTTTTGTGAATCTAACAGTGCTGTATGAGCTGACTCACCTTACATACATCCTTGTTTTAGAGTAAACTAGTACACTGGTGAAGCATGATCCCTCTCACAAAAGCCATGCTCTTTCCTCCGAAGTATAATGTTTATAGCCACTTTCTGCACATTCTCTTCTTTATTACAGTAGTTACAAGTTTACCTGTCACTGCAATTAGACTTACTGTTATTTAAATTTCTGATCCACTCGTGGAGCCCCGTTTGAGAATCTGGTGCCATGCTTGCCACCTGCCAGTCCTTCTGTGCCAGGGCTTATTTGACCAGGAGTTGCACACTGCTGCTGCTATCTCAGCTTTCACATGTTGGTCCTTTCAAACTCTTGGGTCAGTATCAGCTGGACCTGACAGTTTGTTGCTGTTCAGCTTCTCATTCAAAGCAAGTTTTTGAGAAAACTGAAAATTTGTTTTGAGCCAACTTTTTAGACTTTTGCTTTGCCAAAAAAAAAATGGCTCTGGTGTACAAATCTGCATTAGACAACAGTGCAATACTTAACTGCTATGGATTGTTTTACTAGAGCATTCCTTTACTTTTTTTTTTTTTTTTTCCTGTTAACTCCACAGCTTCCTTGGCATGCTTTGAGTTTCCAGAAAAATGAAAATACATTCATTATTTTGTTTTTATGCCTTTAGATAGTTTTTCTGCTCTTTAGCTGCTTTATATGGGTTTTGTGTCTAACTTCTCAAGAGTTCACTGATGACTCTGCCTCTCGTTTGGGCTTAATTTCTGTGTTAAAAAATTCCTTGTCTTACAACTGATAACCATCCTTTGGCTGTTGAACAGAGTTGCTTTTGTGTGTGCATGCGATATCTTTACAGTCCTTGATCTGCTGTACACATTGACTTGGTTTAGTAAATAACATATATCCATGATGCTTGCAAGTTTTTTATATTTTGACCTGTTATTTCCAACTTCCCTCTAACAAGTTTCAATATTTTTATGATGATGAGTGCACCCTCACCCAGCCCATTTAAATAAAATCTTAATTCAGCAGATTTTTTCCCCTCCTGGGAGGACACTGCACTTGAGCGTCTTGTGGTAAGTTCTGCAGGAGTCTAAGATTTATATATAAAGTCAGGTTACTTGGGTTTTTTATAGCTAACCCAACTTTGTTTCTCTTCTTTTGAGTTCTCTGGTAAGTTGATTTGAGAGGTCACAATTTACAGAGTCTAAAATTTCAGTCCTTGCATTATAATGCAATATGACATTTCTCTTGTTCACACAGTGGCTCAGGAACAACTGAAGTTGTACATTGCTAAAGTATTTTGTCAATAATATGAAACTTTATGAGGAGTAAATAATTCAGTAAATGGCCTATTGCAACTTGCCCAGACTTTCTGCTTTATCTGTCACCTGATTCTGTGATTCCCTTCTTGATGAATCACAGTGTGTAGTTTTAGAAGAGGATATGAACAAAACTAGGATCTCAGAAACTCTGAGTAAGGAGTGGAGTCATCGTGAACCCGTAAAAGTATATCCCAGACTGCCAAGAGCTGCCAGATTGTGCCGTATCTTCGGAGCAGCTGCTTTCTGTCATGTTAAGAAACACACCAGAGGTATGACAGATTGGTGATAAGAAATCCGAGTGGATCAAAATCCCATGCTTGAACAGGAATGGAATGATATTAGGGCTGTAGTACTGGCCACTTCACTGGGATGGAAAGAGTAACTGCAACACGTTAAGAAAGACCAGAGAGGCTGCTGATGATAAAGACGAAAAAAGACATGTAAAGTAGAGTAAGGCAGGCAAACAATTTTTTATGCTGGTTAAACCAGGAGAAAACATTTTTAAAACACTTAATGTTCTTGATCTGCAATAATACTCTTTGCTTAAATCTCCAAATCTATTGAAGAACTACATGACACTCTAAGAAGTTTTTTAAAAATGCCAGCATTTTGCAGCTACTGGCATTAAAATAAAGTGGGAAGGAAATAGCGCTTTTGAAAATTCTTATTTCATTAAAAAAACACACTACATTGGACACAACTTTATAGCCAAGCAGCTATGATTGTATTGCTGCTTACACTGGTACTTGATGTAGAAGTCTTCAAGTTATTGGAGGTGAGACCCAGAAAGTCAACCCTGTGCAAAGCTACGTGACTCCACACAGACTTCTAGCAAACTTCTAGAAATGACACCACTGCACGGCCATGTAACTTTTTGGGATGCCTGCTAGGATGGGTACAATGCCAGCCTGAAAGAGCTATGCTTTTTTTTTTTTGTTTTATATAGTTATACTTCAACAACATGAAATACTAAGAGTGTCCTTCTGCTCTTCAAGCCTCGGATGGTTTACCTTCATTTATGTGAACTGACTATGCATTTTATCAGTTAATGCTCAAGTCCTTGGTCTTCGTAATCATTGGCTTTTTTTTTTTTTTTTTGCTAAATGTTGAATGATGAAGAGACTTTCATAGAAGTGCAGTAAAATAATCTGACACCAACTATGTACAACAAGTAATCCGTGGTCTGTAAAAAAAGGAACAGGCATAGTGTTAATATTTCCTACTAGACCTTTATTTTAGTAGGTTTCCTGGCCAAGAAAGGCCGTCTTTTCTTACAGAACTTTACATTATTCTCACTTGAGGACCTGCTGGTATTTGTAGGCTAATCTGGGGTAATGGTTACAGTGGGAACTACTCTTCAAATGGAAAAACTGAGGCAACGTTTAGCTTAAGTTTAGAAGCAACAGCAGTTCTCAGTACAAATCTGTAGTTGGAGTTTGAAGCTTGTTTGATGACAGAATCAACAAATACAAAGTCTTGATTCTCTTCCTTTGTGGGTTTTTCTTCTGAACATCCTGCCTACCTGAAGATGGATACTCCTGATCATTTGTTAATAGTTCCTAGACAGTTGATTTTAAAGTTGGCTTGATTAGTAAACCATAATCAGTGTAGCTACTTGAGAAGTGGACAAACAAGGATCCAAATTTCAAGAAAGGAGAAAATGAGATAACCCAGTTTCCAAGTCAACCATCAACATCATGGTTGCTCAGTATATGGTTTCTGTGGAAACTCACATGCAAAATTATACAAAATGTAAGAATAGATGACAGAAATTTTGTATCTTAGAGAGTAACAAGAGAAAAGTTTTTGTAATTATGTACATTATGCAGTCTGGAAAAGAGAAAGTCAGGTAGAGACCACTTCCTTTCTGGAAATTAGTAGGACGAAGCAGCATATCCTGTCTGTGTGTTTTCCTACTCTGTGCAAGCCTGAACAGTATTTCATTTGCGTTATCTTGAAAGATCTAGTCATAACTACAAATGTAAAATTAAAATTCAACATTTTAATTACCAATTTCACAACACAGGATCTGAAAGTGGTTGGTTAATTAAATACAAAGGCTAACATAGGTGCCTGCACTTTACTCTGTACCTAGCAGGGCAAGTCTGCTTGATTAATGCTGTAAGAAAGAAAGTCAACGTCATAGAACTTCTGCAGGAAATCTATCAACATATGTGGGAAGAAGCTGGAAAACTTTTCACTTCAGGAAGAAACAAGCAAATTACCTAAGAGATTTGATGGAGGCCTTAAAGTTATATTGTAAAAAAAAAAAAAAACCCAAACCCAATGAAAAAAACATCACACAAACATATAAAGACATTTCTTCCGAGAGTGTTTACAGTGAAATGATTAAGAAATCAATTCAGAGGAAGCTCTTTGAAAAATTATCTGTTGAACTGGGCTCAGTTCTGTGATCTGTGACCCATCTTACCATGCTGATGAACAGCTGGGAGGATACAAGGAAGTGGGAATTAGTGTCTTTAGGATAGCTTAAAAAATTGTTCATGAAATGTAACACATGGGCAACTGGGACATGGCATCATCACGAGAAATTCAGGAAACAAAACAGTGGAGTAGAGACAAGTATGAAAATCTTTTTGCAGAAAGGCTGTGAGACAGTCAAACTAAAAATAATAAAAAAGCTGTTAACAATTGCACGTTGTTCATGGGAAAGTTTTTAGTTCTTTGAATCATGATTATGATCAAGTCATAATCAAAACTCAATACTATTCAATATCTCATCAAATTAACAAAAAACATAGCTAAAGGAAATACCAATCAGCAACTGGGTACAGTACAGATTGCCATGGTAGCAGCATCGTGGGCTCCTGGAGATTGTGATGATGAATCATTTCTCTCTTGGTAAGTCAACTCTCAGACCAATTTTTAAAGGTATTTTAAATCAGTTTGAATTCAATTGCTGTTATGCTAAATATCATGCTCTGAAATAGGAACCTTACAAGCTTCTGAGTATGTAAACATTAAGGAGCAAAAATCCTGATACTTCACAGAAAAGGACTGAATAATGCTTTGTAATGGCATGGCATTTTCCATACAAGAAGTTCTAACTTCTGTATTTTTGAGAACTGAACTTACATAAACGCTGTAAAGAGCCTAGGCAGGGTTACTAAACACCTAGATCTTCTCCAACACATCCTCTTCTCTGCTCTGGTCTGTCTCAGTATCAGCTCTGGGAGCACACTAGAACTTGTTCTCCGATGACATCAAAGAGAACTGGTGCTTCTCCATCTCACTGAGAAACGAGTGCACTGTGAGAAGCAAAGAAGAGCAAAATATTCTTAGGCTCAATCTTTGGACTCAGATAATTGCTTTTTTTTCAGCAGTTAGTACAACCTTACATAAATTTTGTAACCTTCCATAAATTTTGTAAGTTCATGCAATTTTTCATGTGTTCTGCTAAAGAGACAAGTTATGATGAACTCCTATGAATAAGAGAAAAATACTTCAAAATTTTACAAGGAAGAAAATAGTAATATATTAACATTTTTTTTTTGCCAGCAGCACAGAGCAGATGAGATGCCAAGAACAGTATAAGAGTGTAACTGTTCCTGAAAGTCTTCTGTTCCTGGGTATGACGTATCCTTTATAAAATGCAGACTAGTCAATATATGTGTTCAGAAAAAAAAAAAAAAAAGTGCTATAGTGCTATCACTCCCTCAAATCTAGAAGCCACAGGAAATGTCTCGGTGGCATGCATCTGTAGCATCCTTTGCTGACAAATAACACTTGTCATTGTCATGCTCTCAAATAGAAAAGACAGTTCTTACAGCATGATCTGGTGTGATAATAAAAAAGAGGAAGGGTCTTACAGACTGCTAAACATTGCTTTGAGGTCTTCATAGCACAAGAAATATAGACCTCTTCAGGCCTTAAGCTTTAATAAAATACATTAAGTTAAATTGCCTACCTATATTCAGTTACGTGTGAAGATTGCCAGACGTAAGCCCTACATGAAATAGTTCGGGTCAGAACGGACCATTAAAGGTCATCTAGTTCAACATCCCTGCAGTAAGCAAGGACATCTTCAACTAGATCAGGTTGTTCAGAGCCTCATCCGACCTGGCCTTGAATGTTTCCAGGGTTGGAGCATGTACCACCAAGACAGACGGTAGACTTCTCTTTCAATGATGAAGGAGTTAATGGTGTTTTACTCTGTATATGCTTAGTTCAAAAGTTGTAGGTTTTGTTGAGTCATTTTTCACAGTGAATGAAGGCAAATTCAGAATTTGTATCTTCTGTATCAAAAGGCCAGGCCAGGCAGCAGCTCCACATCAGTTTCATCAGGCTGTTGCAGTGGTTAGGTCCTTTCAAAAATTCATACATGCTGCTTCAGCCTAGTGGTTAGAAGCCACATGATTTTGGTGAGAGGAACCACTGTGCTGCTTTCTCAGTGTCATATTCTGAGATTGTCTTTATGTGTGTCTCTCTATATATGTGTAAGTACGTAGGCAAGGACAAGCACACACGCTCACTTACATCACATGCACGTGGAGCTCTCTTGGGGCATTACAAGGCTCTTAGTAACCACATGATTATTGTCGGCTGTGTTGCAGAGATTTCATATATATCTTCAAGGAGAGGGAAGACTGAGAGAATGAGATTTTTGTGACAGTAGGAGATGCTAATAAAACTTCTGTTCATGCCATAAAGATGGCATGAATTTAGACTCAAGGCCTATAATCTATTACTCAGCAGCACTGAGTAAGAGAAAAAAAAATCAGATATTGAAAATAGAGAAAATCTGAGGTACAGAGCAGACTGATTTTTGAGAGCTGTCTGTTTCTTGCTGGGTCTGAGGTTACTTGAACGTGCAGGACGTCCTTTTTCTGACAAAGGTAAAAGTCTCTCTAACTGACTGTTCTCCTGTCTCTCTGCCTTTTTTGTGTGAAAGGATGAGGACATGAAGAGATGGACGTTATTCCGCAAGTGCAAGAGAAACCAGAGAGGCCTGGCAGCTTTTCACAATGGCATACCATTGTGAAAGAAGGGTGAAATGCCACTCTGCTCTGTGTCTCTATTTCCTTATCAGGAAGCTTGCCAGAGTATGAGGGGAGGAAGGACCCGTAGACGTGTTCCCACCATTGCTGCATGTAGAGTTAGAGAAGTGAGGCAGGCTTGGGAGGTGAGAGAGGAGAAAACCTGGGGTAGTCACCAGGAAAGCAACAGGCTGAGGAGTGAGCAAGAGATACGGGGGCAGAGCAGGGAGAATTTGTCTATGTCTGGGAAGGCAGCCATGGCATAGTGAGTAGGCAGCTATTGCCAGCTGGTGGCCTGGAGGGCAAGTAATTGCCTTTGAATTTCGTATTTGGGAAAAAACCGAAAGTTCGTCAGCATGCTACCTGTAATTCTGTACGATTTGTTCTGAGCTGTGCTTTCCAGCAAGAGCTCCTGACTGATGGCCGTCATCTTGGTCTTGCAGTTTGGAAGTGTTGCTTAACATCAAGTTATCACAAGTAATGCACACATGTTGTATGTTCATAGGATAGACCTAGGGATCAGGAATCATGCAGTCTTTCTTTTAGGTCTCATAGTTTTTGGCAATTAGTAATACAAGGTACAACTATGAAGAAGTAAATATTTGCCTTGATCCAAAGAGAAAAATTCCAACCCAAGTAAAATTCCAGGTCAAAGAAATACAGCAGAAGTGCCAGTATATTCTGAGTTTGATTCAGAAGAAACCATAGACAAGTATTTTGTGCATCATTTGTCTGAATATAAGGAAATATTTTCGTATGTTGAGAAAACTTTTGGCATTTATCCCACTGATGAGTCAGTATTTCTCTTTGAAGTCCAATTGTGAAAACATATGTGATGCATATTCCTTTCTCCTAGATAGTGAGTCAGTCAGAGAAAGATAGGCAGATGATACAGTCACATTGGCAGAGAAGAATTAAAGAAACACAAGAAACAAACACATCTATGCCTCTCTGAAATGAGAATGCCAGCAAATGTCATCAATGTGCACCAAACTCCCACCAGGAAGCCCCCAGACATGGAGGGCTAAAGGCTGCTGCTGTCTCCATATTGCAGAGGACTGCTGCACTTCAAGCGACATTGTGTTTTGCTGCGGTTAAGCAGGAAACCTGGTAAAGCTGGAGGGTTTCTTGCAGGATGGTGCTTGCATAGCGGTGCCCTCATGCTTCTCCAGAGCAGATCCCGAAGTCTTGTTCTAGGACAACTTTGGTTTCATTTTTCACCTCTTGTTAGGAGTTCCCGAGGATGCTTTTTAAATAGTAGTGTTGCAGTTTTCTGGACTTTATTCTTTTAATTTTTTTTAGGTTAGATTTTTAAACAATAAATTATTGGCAAATGTCTACAGCTATTGAGTAATTTCAAAATTAATGAAACTATTTGTGCAGCACAACCCACCTTGAAAGTCTCTACTTTTGATGTTTTAAAAGAACTATTTCTCTTAAGGAAGCCAGTGAGAAGATATATGGTTTTGGCATTCTTTCCTCAATGCTGTAAAGGTAACCTGTCCCATGATTTCATGCAAAACACAGTCCTGTGACATCAACCTTGTATCTACAGTGACATTTTCTGGCTTTTGCATCATAAGCAAAGTTTTACTTTGCTTGATTTGTGACCTGGTGTCCCAGAACACTTAACTTTTCTTTGTTACATGACAAAGTTATTTTTTTCCGGACAGAAGAGGCCTTCTCTTTCTTGATTTTGTTTTCTTAGAATATTAATATGTAAAGAAGATTTGGTGATTTTTCTGCTCTTGAATGAATTGCTATAACAAATTCTGTCTGTCATTACCCCTGAAAGTCTCTCTGATAAGCAATTACATAAGTCTGTAAAAAAAAATTCATTATAAATGAGGCTTGGAAGACTAAATGTGTGAACATGTTGGGGGCAGATGTAGTAGTCTGTGACAAATGAAGAAAACTTTGTCTCATTGAATTTGTCAACAAGAAAATAAGGCATAAGCATGTTAGCATTTGCATAAACATTTCTATAGTGGAAAATAACTGGTAAAAAGTTGATAGTCATTAGGTAAATGCAAAGACTTTAAGGCATTGTTCATGTGATAACAGCTCCACTAAAAATTATTAATGACTATCAAGGACAATAATACACATCTAAAAACATATCAACATGAGCAATGAAACATAAGGTTTTGCAGACCTTTCTAGACCATCATACCACACCCATAGTTAGACTGTGCATTGGACGGTTCCATAGGGCACTTAACATAGCCTAAACATGGCAGCGTGTCAGTCTTCTTTGGACCAATTTCCGTGAATAAGCCACAGCTCATGCAGGACTTCTGGTAGATTTGCTCCAATACAACCAGAAATCATAACCAGTTCAGGTAGCTTAATACGGCACCATATCGCATGGTTCCATCTGAAGCTTGCATCTTAACAGTGTTGGTAAGAAAGTACTTGCATACTTTAAAAACAGTACAGCTGGGGGGCCCTATAGAGAGACCATGGGCAGAGAGAACCACATAGTTGTAGTCTCAATTGTCTCCAGCTGTGAGAAAGAAGGCATTGAGCAGAGCTTCAGCAGACAGTCTGCATGGGTTTTTTAGCCATATTAATTTAAGATGATGGCTGGTTATCGACAAGGAGCCATCAGAGAAACAGGACAAGAATTTAGTTGAGACTAAAAGGTATTGCGAGGAGAAAGTGGATTTGTGAGCTGTTGGTGCCCAGATGGGAGATGAGTTTGTGCTTACAGGCGAGATACAGTTCGAAGGGAGAAGACAAGAGAACACGAGATGAACTTCTGCAGGGACAAGTGATATAATCTTCCAATGAAAACTGCATGTCACTACGCGCAAGTTAATATTCTTTGTTCGATAATACAGAGCGTTAAGTAAGGTATCTTTGTTTGTCACTGCTTTTTGTATGGAGACACTGCCTGGAAATGAGAATAGGAGTCAAAATTAAGAAGTATTTGCATTGTTTACAGCAAAAAGGTCCTTGCAATTTCTTATATGTGTCGTTTCTGCACAGTAGATTTGGACTTCCTGACTCTTGTGACATCAGTAAGTGACAACGTACTGTACTGAACCAGTTGTCATTTCACTGTTTTTTATTCAATTTTAGGTCTAGTTCCATTCTAGTTCCATTCTTTCTTCTAGCAGATACCAGAAGGTTCAGGTTATTACCTGGGAGGTTTTGCTTTTGGAGCAACTGAAGCGTTGATTTCACTTGGACATATTTGCCTCTTTAGAACAAGATGCAAACTTTACCCCTTACTTTTAGTTAATGTCTCATAAGTATTTATTGCTCTTTATTTATCAGCTCTGGGAGCTTTTGTATTTGTTCTTTTTAGTGAAAGGCCTATCTTTTTACTGCTTAGGAATGTGAAAATGGATATGTTTCCTCCCCTGCTCTTATTTTCTTCTTGAGAAATTTTAGCTTTCTGTATTTACCACCCTGAAGGAGCTGACTCATTGCTGGGCATCTTTTGGTGCGTGAGAGTTCACAGAGAGTGTATATTTCAGGCTCTCTTCCTACCCTCAAATTTCCTTTCTCTCAAGCACTTTTTGAAAATCAAGTTCTTGCCATTCCTAACTGTTACTCTAGATACAACCATTTGGTTCTGCATCCTCTGCTTGGAAGTCCTGTATTGGTTGGATAGCCCTAGCTGAAGGACCATGCTGTCCTCACAAAATTTAGAGCATATAAAAGACTGGGAACAATGGAGATCCTCACACAAAGTACTGAACTGTACAACCAAGTCTGACCGATGTATGCAAATGCAGGGATTAGGACATTGCTTTACCATACTGTGAGTTTTGAGGCAGAAAGATGAAACGGTGAACATAGACAGAACTTCTCAGACAGAGAACATGCTGCTGTGGCAGACCAAGGATTGCTGAGTAAGCAGAATGCTCACTCTGCCTTCCTACCACCTTCTGGGAAAGTTTGGCTTGCGTATATTACGTATAAAAAATGCAAGGTCGTGCAGAGGAGATCATGGCTTACATTACTGGTTTTCTTTTCTAGTGCAAATCACCCTGGAAGTTTCCCAGAACTAGAGGAAACTTTTTAGGGTTATGCTTTCGCTCTGCAGTAATTTTTGTAGCTTGTACTATCTAGTATTTTATTAAGTACTACCATACTGCCATACCAGCCTTTCTAAATAACATCTCAGGACTTTTAAATAAGTCTCCAGACAGAGAGCATAAGAGACAAGTTAGCACATTACCACGGCACTGTCCTCACTTTAAAGCTACGGAGGCTAGATTCAACCCTCTTGAGACACCAGACAGAGGTGCTTGAGCACACTGTCCTGTCCCCACAAAATCCCTCCAGATAAGCAGAAAGAAACATTCCTGGGTGAGTGGTACCTCTGGTAACCCGCTACCCTAGATGTTTTATAACTTGACCGGTAGCAAGATAAAGTGTGACCTGATTGCTAACTGTTCTTGTATCTATTTTATGCAGTGTGGTTTCAGAACTTATTTTTAAAAAAAGATATTCAGTGGAACTTGAATTGGAAATTATTCTGATTTACCTTGGACTTTTAGCCCTTTGGAAATTGACTGCTAGTCATCTGGAAAGTCCTGAATGCATGATTAGGATTACAGCACGCAGGAACTTGTTAAGAGAGGACATGTGGACCTATTCACATGTATGAGAGTGCTCCTCACCTGCTGTGTCTCTTTCTTCAGAAGATAAAGAATAAACAGGAGACATGGGTGAAGGGAACCAAAGGCCTGAGCTTGCAGGACTCTCAATGGTTGCTATGACAGACGTTACTCTTCATGGGCACAGGCACAATTTACTACACCACTCTGGCTGGCCACATGGACTGAGAGTCTTCATGAAGTTGGACTATGTTGCCAACTCAAATTATTCAACCCTGAAATCATAGCTCAGGCCTAAATATAGTATATTGAAATGCTTATGGAAATGTCATGAAATGATCCTGCAGCACAGTGCCTGCGAGAGTTGAGGATGAACTTCTCCTGATACCTTCTACTCCTGTGCCTCGATGTTTTCTAAATACTATGCAGAGGTTTGTTTTGCTTTCTGTGCATGTGTTTTGTTGTGGGGTTTTTATGTGTGGTTTTGGTGTGTTTTATGGGGGCAAAGGCTGTGTGTTTGGTTTTTTTTTTTCTTTAAGTAATGACAAATGTAGAGTATAATTTCGTATTTAATTCATTTACTGTTCCATTTACCCTAAGATACTTTTTTTTTTTTCCTCTACCTCATGAATATAATGCAAGCTTTTCAGCATGAGGCTGGCTGAATGTAGGGGCAGGTGGCCCAGACACTGCAAAACTTCCATCACTGTGAATTTTCAAAACTAACCTGGGCTAAGTTCTGAGCAACCTGGTCTAACTTGCAAGCTAACTGGACTGCATGTCCACTGAGGTCCCTTTTACCATAAACTTTCTCTGAGTCTGTGCTCTCGAGTTGTTCTCTGTAGTCATAAGCACTGCTCCAATAGTGTAAATCGAGTCTTACAGTTCCAGGATTTGGTTCTTTACTTTAAACAAATACAGCAAATATTATGGGATTTTTAAAAATAATTTAAAAAAAAATTCAGGTATTGTCTATAGGGTTTGTTCTTTGTAAATAGAAACTAAAATTCTGCATGTAAACTTGTTTTATCAGATAACATCAAGACAATAAACTCCATCCTTAAATACTTGTATTTTTCCTATATCTAATTTGGCCAGAAAATACCAGAATGTTTTACGAAACTGTTATTAGTTTTGACTCACTACTTCATTCCAGTAAAAAAGTAATATGCCAAGTAATATATGAATCACTTCTTGTTTAGATTCCGATTTTGTCTGTTCTTCTTCATATCAGTTTGAGAAGTTTCCCAGAGGCTGTCCTTGTCTCAGATTTTCATGTTTTGATCTCCTTTATTGTGTACTAACAGTTATAAAAAACTAAGCCTGCAAAAAACTTGTCTTACAGTAAGAAACAAATACAAACTTTGTGTAGGACATGTAATTATAACACTTAGGGTTAACTTGTAAGGTTTGCAAACTGTAAATTGTATTTACATGTTGATAATTGTAGCACAAGTATTTTAATAAACATTTGTGTAAAGGTGTTTCCAAAAGTTTGGACTGTTTAAAGGCATGGCTAAAAATAGAAGTAAATTTCTCTTCTTTACAGGGTAAGAGACTGGACTGACACAGAAACAGAAGCTGTGATCTAGCACAGCCTGAGACATAAAATAGGACACAGGAAGAATTTAAATGCCTAACTCAAGACTGCAGAGTGGAAGACACCTGTCACCTTACCCTTGAGGTACTTCAGGTCTGTTAGACCCTCACTTTTACCCAAGACCCTCTGCAAGCATTAGGAGTGGTGCCTCTGTGCAGACCTCCCCATTGTCCCAGGCTTAGCTGCACTTGGCAGCTGTGGCTGAACTCATGTCCAACTTTCTTCTTGATCTGGAGACAAGATGTTCTCAGTGAAATCCTCTGAGGCATGTAGACCCGTTAGGGTATGTATTCTACACTTAACACAAACTGAGTCTTGGCTCCACCACAATCTACGAGGAAGCAGTTTTTGACCTGCTATGCCACCTGGACACGCACAAATCTATGGGGCTGGATGGGATACATCTGAGGGTACTGAGGGAGCTGGCGGAGGAGCTTGCCAAGCCACTCTCCATCATCTACCGGAAATCCTGGTTAACAAGGGAGGTCCCAGAGGACTGGAGGCTTGCCAGTGTGACATTCATCTACAAGGGCTGAAAGGAGGATCCAGGGAACTACAGGCCTGTTAGCCTGATCTTGGTGCTGGGGAAGATTATGGAGTGCTTCAACTTGAGTGCACTCACCAGGCATGTGCAGGACAACCAGGGCATCAGGCCCAGCCAGCATGGGTTCATGAAGGGCAGGTCCTGCTTGACCAACCTGATCTCCTTCTATGACCAGATGACCCGCCTTGTGGATGAGGAAAAGGCTGTGGATGTGATCTACCTGGACTTCAGCAAAACCTTTTATACCCTCTCCCACAGCATTCTCCTAGAGAAACTGGCAGCTCATGGCTTGGGCAGGTGTACCCTGCAATGGGTTAAAAACTGTCTGGATGGCTGAGCTGAGAGACCTGTGGTGAATGGAGTTAAATCCAGTTGGCAGCCGGTCACAAGCAGTGATCCCCAGGGCTTAGTGCTGGGGCCGGTTCTGTTTAACATCTTTATGAACGATCTGGATGAGGGGATTGAGTGCTCCCTCAGTAAGTTTGCAGATTACACCAAACTGGGCAGGAGTGTTGATGTGCTTGAGGGTAGGAAGGCTCTGCAGAGGGATCCGGACAGGCTGAACCGATGGGCTGAGTTGAACTGTATGAGGTTCAACAAGGCCAAGTGCCAGGTCCTGCAGTTTGGTCACAACAACCCCATGCAATGCTACAGGCTTGGGGAAGAGTGGCTGGAAAGCTGCCTGGCAGAAAGTGACCTGATGGTGCTGGTCAACAGCTGGCTGAACATGAGCCAGCAGTGTGCCCAGGTGGTCAGGAAGGCCAACAGCATCCTGGCTTGCATGAGGAACAGCATGGCCAGCAGGAGTAGGGAAGTGATTGTGCTCCTGTACTCTGTGCAATCTGAATACTGTGTGCCCTTTTGCCCCCTCAGTACAAGAAGGACGTTCAGTTGCTGGAGAGTGTCCAGAGAAGGGCAATGAAGCTGGTGAGGGGTCTGGAGAACAAGTCTTATGAGGAGTGGCTGAAGAAACTGGGATTGTTTAGTCTGGAGGCAGCTGAGGGGAGACCTCATTGCTCTTTACAACTACCTGAAAGGAGGTTGTAGGGAGAGGGGTGTTGGTCTTTTCTCCCACATAACTTGTAATAGGATGAATTGAAATGGCCTCAAGTTGAGGCAGGGGAGGTTTAGGTTGGCTATTAGGAAGCACTTCTTTACTGAAAGAGTGATCACGCACTGGAACAGGCTGCCCAAGGAAGTGGTAGAGTCTCCAACCCTGGAGGTGTTCAAAGAACGTGTAGATGTGGCACTCCAGGACATGGTTTAGTAGGCATGGTGGTGTTAGGTTGATGGTTGGACTTGATGATCTTGGAGGTCTCTTCCAACCTTAAGATTCTGTGAATCTATGATTCTATGATTCTCAAATGGTCCAATTAGTATTTTTTCTGGAGAAAGAGGAGTTTTACCTTCCCTTAGAAGAGGGGAAAGTAAATCCACATTTACGACTTCCCCAGCTACTGCTCCAAAAACTGACCTGCTGTTTTAAACAGCATGACAAGGAGAGGGAGAGTGGGGTCAAGTGATGCAGTTGTTGTATTTTTAAGAAGTGCCTCCTGCTCAACTCAGACCTGGGTTGCAGGTACTGAGCATCCACTTGAGATAAGGTGCTCCCCTTCAGCTCTGTCTCTAGGGTCTCGGGAATGGGATTTATAATTATTCTATTCTCAGTGTTTCCCTAATTGATAGCTCTGAGCAAGCACTTGCTGAGTCTCTTTTCTGCTGGCTGCCAGTGACAGGTCCCATCCTGCTGTGCCCACCACCATGGCATGTCCAGTCCACGGCATGCAGAAACAACAGGACAGGAAAGAGTCGTGGCAATGTCTCTTGCCACTTCTGTTCAGTTTCATTGAAGCTAAGAAGGCAGAGCACTTGGCAATCGTGTCTCTGAAGGGCACTGCTTTTCTTTCTGTCACTATGTTTTATCTGTAAAAGGTATCTGTTGCTACCACTGTATTTGAAAAGCAAGGACATAACAGATGCAAACTAAGGAAACAGCCCGTATTAGACTGTAGCTGAAGTCCTGACTGCCTTAATTTTCTGCCTTACCCGTGAAATAAATTATAAGCATACAACAGGGACATGTTTCAAATGAAGTAGGGAAACAGAAAAATTGCCTTGAGGAACATATGCCATTCATTCTGCATATGTTAACTCCTCACAGCACTAATTTAAAAGGGGAGACACTAATTACCCCATTTAGATTCTCAGTGGAATTTAGATAGGAAGCTTGTAATTACCTATGGGGGAGTTTGCCAGGGCTTAATATTTTGTTGCTGAAAAGCTCCAAATTATTGGCAACAGCAATAAGTAATTGCATATAGACTTTCACATCTTAGCCACAACATTTCCTAAATGCTTTTAACAGTCTCCTGTACAGCATGAAATTCAGAGGTTATGTTCCAAGCATCAAGGGGTTTAAGAGTGAGGATCAAGCTACCTTCACATGAGATCAGCATCCTGAAAAGAGTAGCTTACAAATGAAGAGAATAAAAAGATTTCAGAGCAAATGTTCCCTGGCATTAAGGAACACCAAAATCTGCAAGTTAAGAAAAGCATAATTTAGACTGAATTTTATCTGAGCAATACAGATGACTACACCAAGTAGTAACAGCATACAAAAAAAAAAAAGCTGGAAGGAAGATTGTGACTGACTTGGCACCTAATGAGAAGCAAATTATTTATCCTGTCAGTTAGTATGTAAAAATGGTGGAGAACAATTAAAAATAAATAAATAAGGGTAGAAAAATTCAGACACCTGCAGTTAGGACAAAATAATCTTACCAGGTCAAGTGAAGTGCGCTTGTGATCATCCAATTATTCACACCTATAACTACCAAATTTATGCCAACAGCCTCCAACGTTTTGCCATTCAGGATGAAAATAGCTCAGACAGCTCACTAGGAGGCTATTTAACCCTGTCCTCCTTGTCCTGAATGCCTGATGTGACCATAAACTCCTATGTTTGATGCCTCTTCAACAGCTCAGCATCTTTTGCAATGTGAGCATTGGTTACGCTATAGACTCGTGCTGCTTTACTGTTCCTCGCCATGTTTCTGAATTAGTTTCTTGACTTTTTTCTTTTTTTCTTTTTTTTTTTTTTTTCTTTTACTACAGCTGTAAACTCTTGAGGAAGACAAGCTTTTTACTCTTTTGTAGAGCAGCCAGTCCAGAAGAGCCCTGTGCTTGACTATGGCTGTGGAGTACTCCCATAATATGAGGTAACAGTAACAACAACATGAAAATTGACTGACCTGAAGCAGACACTGTTTAACACATAGGTAGATACAGCTCCCTTTTGGATATGCCAAATTAGATGGGCCTGTTTTTCTGTTGGGTTTTTTTTTGCTTTCACTGGCTTGCATTTTACAATTTCACAAATTAATTTTGTAGCACTTGTGAACTTTTTTCCAAGTGCTGAAAATGCTTGACCGGTTGTTGCATTTTTCCTTGCTTCTGCCAATATAGGATTAAGCACTGAGATACCAGAAAGCTAAAATTATTGAGCATAAGTTGGGATACAGAACGTCCGTAAGAACAATTTGCAAGCGAGTACTCTGAAACTTTGCAATGTTACCATTAATTTCCTGGTAAAATGCACAATGCACTAAGATAAATCTGAGTCATCTTATGCCCTTCTTGTGCTTTTTACTTGGCTCACATAAACGTAAAGGGCCTATTTAGTACTTTATACAATTTGTATTAGGTTTTGATTATGCTTCCAGACCTCCTGTCAATATCAGTGCCCCATTAGGCTAAACAATAAAGAAATAAGCTGCAATAAAGAAAGTCCACATCTTGAAGAGCTCAGTCTTGAATTGGTGCATCTGAAGACAAAAACAAATTCTGGTGCTCTGAATCATTTACCTATTGTTCATAATGTCATATATCTCCACTTAAGTAATTTGTTTAGCAAATGGCCTACAAATTATTTTAATGCAATTTTAAATGACAGTTTGTAGGAACAAGACCTGGGCTGTCTGGTTATGTTGGCTACTTGCTCAGTCAATAAAAGAGCTGTCTCTGTGAGATGCAACTTGTATGATTTCTACAGTGCATTTTACAAACCAATGCATTTTCTAGAAAAGCTTAGTGCAACCATATATAATATACATTTATATAATGCCAGTTGAAGCTCAACCTAGTCTTTTGACATGAAGATTGTTGAATACATGAAAAGTTTATACTCAGTCAACCAAAGGTTGATCTACAGACCTATTGTCTAAAGACCTAGCTGAAAACAAGACAAAGGCAACAGCTTGCAAAAACCATTACCACTCTCTGACACCATCTCACCCCATTGCTAATCAACTTGGAAAAGTAATGAATCTGATATTATTTATATTGGTTCTTCATCTGCAATTGTTAGACAACACGGTGCCTTATTGTTGTGATAGCATGATACCTAAGCTTGGGACAGAGGTTTACCCCTTTTGTGGAGCGGAAGATGATAGAAAATACACCAGTAGTAGCTGATGTTTGCCTTCATTTGGTTTTGGTTTATTCTGTAACCTCATAAAGAGTTAAAGAGTGTTTCCAGTGAGTGGAAGAAATAGCTGCACTGTAATTTGAACATAGCAGTGTTTATTTTAGGTGGTAAGTACCTTAAGTGCTAAACAATTTAAGATATTGCTTAAAACTTAATTTGTAAAATAGTCAATTTATGCAATGGAAACTTTTATTAATCAGGACTGGTGTTGGTTAACTTACGAAGCTTATCATCCCACAAAAAATGTATAGGGTAAGTCCTATGCCCTGAAGACAATGAGCAAACACACCCTTTTCAACACAGCTGATAGTACTCACACTGACGTAAAATTAGCTTATAATTAGTTAAGCCTGGCCTTGGATATTGAAAATCTAAGATGTTATCATCAAAGAGCTGGAAATATTTATTTCTCTGTTCTCAGATGATTGCAAGAAGGATTTTTTTTTTCTCCACTTTCATTAGAAATACAGTTGGGAATTAAACCACTCCCACTTGGAAAGTACTAACAGGAAGTTTTTTTCAGCTTCGATTATTAAGTTATTAGTGGTTCTGCAACAGTCCATTTCACTTGAAATTTGCTTATTTGATATATACAAAATAACCTGATCTGACTATAGCAATGTGTAGCGCAGGCACATGAGACTGGCCAGACTGAATTAGACTAAAGATTCATTTATCGTCATACTTCTTCATGTATCTTCTCTCTTGGCTGTAAATGGAAGCATAGAAACTTGTCAAGCAGATAAGAAACTCATTGCCACTATTTCCTGAACCAAAAAGTGTTCCTATGATTGAGTAATCCCCAATGGATTTTTCCTTCATGTATTTGTTCAACCTGCCCTGAAACCCACAAATATTTTTATTATTCACAGGATCCCTTAACAAAGAATGATATAACAAGTAGCAGCCTCCATTGCATGGAGAACTACCTCCTTTTATTTGTTGTCAACCTTACTCCTAACCACTTGCTTTGATAACTCCTAGTTCCTGCATTGGACAAGACCAGTCAGCAAGGTTATTAACTTTCTCCCTGCAATGCATGATTCTCCAGATCTCCCTCTGTCCTCTTAAACTACCATTTTCAGGACTGAAGTGTCAAAGCCTGTTCCATCACTCCTTTAACAAAAACTTTTCCATAGCTTTAATCATCTTGTCACCTTTTATAGGCAACTATTCTTGTTAGAATTGCAACCATAGGTCCTGGATGGTGCTGTCTGCACATTTGGGTTGTATATAGACCAAACATTTCTGGTAGATTATGAATGAAAAGCTTCAAAAAAGATGGTAAGTAGTGGCAAGATGCATTACATCAGTGATTAAATACAGAGAATCATTGCACACTGATGTAACAATCTGAGGAATGGAGAAATTAATATGAATATGGAAATAAGGAGGGAGGAAAGCTGTAGCAAAGCAGCACTGTGTTTGCTTTTCATCTCTATTAAGGTACATGAGAAGATGAAACCAGTCAAGCCTTAACAAAAATTCTCATTTTCTGTCAAGATCAAGAGCATTCTTGGTGTTACAATCACTGGACAATACGATTTTTCCCTAATTATTACAGAATCACATAGTGGCTAAGGCTGTCAGCGACCTCTGGAAATTATCTAGCCCAACTTCCCTGCTCAAAGTGAGTGCTGCTACGGTAGGTTGCCTAGGGCTACGTCCAGCTGAGTTTTTTATATCTCCAGGAATGGAGATGCCACAATCTCTCTAGGCAACCTGTTCCAGCGTTTGATCATCCATGTAATAAAAAAGTTCCTTTTAGGATCTTATGATTTTCTGAGATTCACGTTAAAGGAAGCCATTCAATAGACATGAAATAGTCTATTTTGATGATCATCATTTTATCTTGAATATGGAAAAAAAAATCTTGCCTAGATATGTTATCACATACTCAGATCATTTGTTTATCTTAATTTAAGGAGATACTTATATTTTTGGAACAGAACATATACTTCTGATTCATTTTACCTGATTCCTTTTTTTCCCCTCCTCATACCTTAGGTACAAGTTATTTTTACTGATGATTATGGATCAGTTGTCAGTGTCCAGTTTCCTAGTAAGGAAGGACCAGAGTATTTTGAGAGGTTGCTTTTAAATCTACCTGTATCAAAATGGAAAACATTTTATATTGCAGTTTTTATACACAATATCATTACGTGATATTCTTCATATTCTATTAAGTTATAGTTTTCACAGAAAA
The DNA here is from genome assembly GCF_036417535.1 of Chlamydotis macqueenii. NCBI lineage: Eukaryota > Metazoa > Chordata > Aves > Otidiformes > Otididae > Chlamydotis > Chlamydotis macqueenii. The sequence continues at coordinate 59,724,670 of NC_141593.1, read as the reverse complement.
CACAGAGGTATGCTGTCTAGTTTTAGCACCGACTAATAAACTTTATCCAAGATCTTAAGTCTGAAAGAAAACCAACACATTTTGACATATTTTTCTTTAAACTTCCATTTTTCATAACATCTGCAGTAAAACAAAGCTAAGCCTCTGTGAACCTAAAGTCTACATGGAAGAACACAAGTCACTATGTCCAAGCCATCCCTTAACTATTTCATTTAAAACAGTCTGGATTGTAAACGTCAATGCTTGTAAACCAATGTTTGAGTATCAAATCTTCCCGACAAGTGTATTTATGCAGGCAGAACTGAGTTCCTTCTACCTCTTCTAGATAAAGATATCTTTTTCTTCCCAGATAGATAACATAGAAATAGAAACACTATAATAACATCTATTTCTTAATTATAGTGAGTTAGCCTTGCAAAAAATATCTTAGTAGTGCTATGCATTATTAAAGTTCCTAGGTGACTTTTCTGTATGAGAATAACTGAAAAAAGTGCTACTCTAAATTCAAATACGTGTGCTTTTTCCCGCTCACCTCATGTTTCACAGAGTACGCTGTCACCTATATGTCTTCAACTTTTTTGATACTTCTGATGAAGGCCAGAATCAGAAGAGTGCAACCAATTAAGAGGAGAGCACCGGTATGTGCTTTTGGCATACATTACCAGAAGGAATTTCTAATTTCACTGGGAGAAAGTTTGCTGTGATTATGATTTGAATTAACAAACATGAACTAAAAAAAAAACCCAAACCCAAACAAAACCACTCAAAGTTTATCTAAGTTTCAATTGGAGTTATTATGTCTGTTGAAAGAATATTTTGATCTTAGTTTTAAAGTATAAACAGTTACATCATCATTTCAGGATGCTGAAGTCTTAAAAATAATTTCTCATACAATAGATGTATTTTGTCACTAGAGCTTTTATTAAATGCTGAAACCATGTCAAAGTGGACCTATGTGCTTCATGGGCAATGAAGAAATATATCTTTCTGCCCTGGTTTAAAAGTAAATAGAGGATTATGAGTAAATAACCAAAGAGTCATACCCTTAATGCCTGCAGTGCAATGAAGAAGACAATTAACCAAGTACAACTTGAACGAACTTTGGAATCCCATTTGCAGCCTGATTTGCTGAGGAGAAAAATACAGGCTACTGAAAGCTTTTAATTTCTGTGAAAGTTGTCCTACTACATGCTGCCATGTGCCATACTTAACCTCTCCTCTCCCTCCCAGGCGTTTTGACTTCTGATAACTATCCACATTATCTGTCCCCAGAGCATTAGCTCTGGGAACATAGTACCTGCTGCCTTTTTTATTTTTTATTTTTTTTTAACTGATAAACTGCATTAAAAGTAATCAGAACAAACAAAAGACCTTCCACAGTTTTCCCACATTCTGTAAACATTCACTGTAACAGTATGTTACTCTGGGTGTGGTAAGTTGGGCCTATTGGGCTCTTAGATGGTTTGGCTGGTATCTGACCACTGGAAAGCGTCAGGCCTTCAATGATTTTGACCAAGTTAAACTGATCTAGTTTAACCATCCACACTCTTCGTAATAAAAAACAATCCAAGATGAAATCAACAAAGCACATTAACCTGTTCCAAAATGTATAGCCTGTAAGATATAAGCCAGCCACGTCACCTAGCAACACTGCAGTTTGCACAGGAGCCAGGAACGGAGGGACATCCCCAGCCAGCTGCCTGCTGGTCTACTGAACTAGTTCTCACCCTGCAAAGTCCATTTTATTTTTGCAACTCTACCAGTCTCCAACTCTATTTTTTTGAAAGGTGTCTGTAGACACAGTTAACCAAACACTTATCTTTAAGTAACAGTTATTTTCAAGAAGTTCAGGGCGTTTGAGGAAGAAATAATATTCAAATTATAAGAAGTGTAAGCAGGTGGATATCAGCATTCAAGTATATATCTCAAGGGAAACCTTTTCTCCCAATTGATTTAATGCAAACACTGATTCCAAACAGTTTACCTCCAGATCCAAAATGAACTTTAGACACCTAAGTAAAGCATCGCTGTTCAGAAAATCTACTTAAGCTACCAACTAAATTGAAGGCACATGAGCTTCACAAGCACTCCAGATTTTGCTATAAATGCATCTAAAATACAATTTCTGTAATGGCTCAGGAACATCTTGGCCTCAGCCAACAGAAAAGTACCTAACCCTCATTCACATCCACAAAGGAAGCAATCCTCCCTCTATTTCTGCATAGAACTTGGTCCTACAGTTGCTACCACAGCAAGCATTAAATCAACCTCCCTGCAAGGTGCAGGGAGTGAATGTATTCTGTGAAACAGAGGGCAAAGCACAGTGGCAAAAACATTCTGTTCTCAGCTGTGGTTGAAATCCACCTTCCTCATCTTCTTAGCAAGTACTACAGCCAGCAAAGTGATCAGCAAAGCTGAGCGAGCCATTTGCTAACACTCCTGATACACTCATTCCTCTTAGCCCAAAAGGAGGGACAGACCCTTGCTTTGAGAGGCTCTGGGAGCGTGAAAGTGGCTCTGCTTCTGTCTCACCAAAGGGTCACTCTTCAGAAGAGTAAACTTGAGGAAAGACAACCCAGCTTTCCTTGACAACTAAAAAAACCCCTGAAACAATAACGGTATGTAGTATCCAGACATGTAAATAAGGAGTCTGGCCTGATTCTGCAGGGATGGGTTTGAAGACGCAGGCGGGCGAGCCTGCTAGCAGGCCACTGCAGCAGCTGGGAGCCCAAGCCCTGCGAGGAGCCACTGAGGGAGTGGGACTGGCACAGCCTGCTGAGGAGATGCCCCAGCAGTAGCTCATACCGCTGTCCCACATCCATGGGGACATTACGGAGGTGGTGGAGGCAGGCCCTCCTCAGAGGAAAGCAGTGAAAGGCACGGGAGGCAATAGTGGTAAGTGGTGATAAGGGGAAGAAATCCCTATGGGATATAAGGACAGATGGGTTAGGAGCGACCTGCCCCTCAAAGGCCCGGGGTGCAGGTGCGCCTGAAGACTCCCCTGCAAAACCTCATCTTTTGGTCTGTCATGCTCCAAGGTGTCCCTAATTTAAATATTCTCTATTTTGAGCTCTAGTAAAATCAAGGTTGGAGGTGTGAGAGTGCTTGCTCACTTTTAACAGAGAAATGCTGACAGATCTACCTTGAAACTCCAGCCAAAGGACTTCTCATCACAGCAACACTAATAATTGTTATCAGATGTATGAGAAACATTTTCTAAACTTTCTGTTTTCCTGATGTAAACCAAATGTTATTCTCCTTACCAGTGAGATAAACACTGTACTATTTTTCTTTTGGAACAGGACTATCAGCTGTAAACTTTATGAAAATCATGTCTTACTGCAGAAAAACTTTTTTTTTTTACTGTGTCAGAATAAACAGGAAAACAAGTTCTTTAGCACAACAAGTTTTCCAAGTTAAAAACACTTTGGAAGTCTGTTTTCAAATATAGGTCTTGTAGAAGCCTAAAAAATAGGCTTCTTATGCATTGATATGTTTACTTTCTTTTTCTCTTCAGACTTTGCCCAGCTCTCTAAATAAAGTGCCCCTCCTCTTTACTGCTACCACCCAAATATGTTTGACCTATCTAGTAGTTCTTTTGGAAAAAAGCACCAGTTTAAGTTTTTGTATGAGAGGTTTTAAAAAGAATTGGGAGGGAAGGGGCTATTGTTAACAACCTCGGGAGAACACTGATTTCTTTGTCTGTCTTTGCTTCTCCCACAGTTCTGAGGCTATGGGCAATCAGCTTATGATCAAGCAAGGTCCTAAAGCTGAGGATTTATTTTTAAAGTATTGCCCACAACTAATTATGTACTTACCAGAGATTTCTCTGTCTTTTAAATGATCTTACTGTCACATTAACTTTTCACCCATCCCCCAGGAAAAGCTACAGTGGTGGCTTCCAAAACCTCCAGCTTCCTTCAGCTCTTTGAAGTGCTTGGGGTTTGTTGCTTGCGGCTTTGTGGCTATGCATGGTAAGCCTGCTTAGCTGAGTGAACTACCCAAACTGTCTGTGGGTGAAGGCTGCCAAATTGCAATCCAAAGGAGAAAAAATGTGTGGAACCCAAGACGTGCTGCCTCGCATTTGATTATTCCATGGTGGAAAACTAAAATAATCACTTTAAAGTTTCAAGGAAAATTGTGTTGTCCTCTTGAACTTTCACAAAACTAGTAAAAACTGACATTCCTATCTTTCAGTGTTTGTCCTATTGCAGAAGAAGACAGTCTTATCTGGTAGCTTATGCCAGTCTCTCTCCTCTCTCAGGCTGTGCACACAGGGGAAGCTGCCAGTGCCTAGAAACTGTGTCACTTGGTTGCCTGAAGACCAGTTCATTGGGACCTACCTGGACACTCCTTTTCCTTATCAAATACTGAGATGTAGATGTGTGCATATTTATATGATAACATAGGCATGTGACTTTGTATTAACAAAGAATCAATAAAAATCTCCACTTGCCATCTATGCAGTTTTCTGATAAGAGCATTGAACAATAGTCTCTTTTTCCATGTGGGAAACCTTACAGCCAGAAAAAATGTGCACACGTAGAAAACCCAAGATACCTGAAAGCATAGAAGGTAGAAACTGTAGCAGTCTCAGTGCTGCTTTCAGAGCTAAAGTCTGAGCTACACTCTAAAATCTTCTGTCAGCTCTGCTAATTTCTGTTAGTCTGGCTTTTAAGGAATGCTTAAAACTCAACAGCAGCTGAATTTCTGAAATGCTTGTCAGCATTGACTGTTTCTTTACTTGCCTGCTTTCTCTGTGAAATTTAATTGTCTGGTAATTCAATATCAGTATGAACCTCACCATGTATTGACTCATTTCTAATCATCATCAGAATTTGAAAAAAGTGGTGTGTCATTCCTGTTTCAGTAGAAGGTCACAGCAGCTGGTGTTAGCACTAAGTCTGAGTAAGTCTGGACTTGTTTGTTTTTTCGATTTGTGATGAAAGATGAAATTACAATGGCGTGGCTTTTTCTCTCAGCTTCTTATCTCAGATTAGTTCAGAGATTTCAAAAGTGAAAGTATTTTGGCAAGTATTTATACACACACACAACATGTTGTTTCCTGGCCCTACTTTTAAAATTGGGTTCTTATTTTTTTACCACAGACATTTTGTTTATACACCCAATTTGTAGGGCAATGAAACACTGAAAAAGGAAAAGGTTTTTATAATCTCCTTAAGAGAACTGCATAATAAGGTGATTTCCTCAGAACAGACCTATGACACATTCATATTTATTTTCAGTGAATCATGTAGAGCAAAAATCATTGCCCACAGAAACTGATAGGAGTTCTATAGTATACACATGCATAAAGAAAAAGGTCAATGTGCTGGTGCTGTGACAACTGGCTGGGCGATGACCTTTGTGGGAAAGATCCAGGTAAATAGTTTGCTGGAAGAGCAGCTGGCCAGCTGAGTGCACATCTGGACACTGTAAGCCACCAATTAACACAAAATAGTTTGCAACAGTTGAGAAAGGGGCACTGATGAGGTTAAGAAGATTATTGAATATTGGATATGAGCAAGTCAGGATCACAGATACGGGTTTTTGTTCACATGCCTATGTTCACAATAATCTACTCTGGAAACTATAGGTGAAAAATCAATGAACGACCAGCAACATACTCAAATTAACTCATATAATGAATGAAGGAAAAGAAACACCCACTTCCCTTGAAGAGACTATTTCTCAACATCAAAGCATGACATATCTGATATCTTCATCCTGATTTGGAAGGGAAACCTAGAAAATACATTCAGATGAGGAACCTGCAAGCTTGTACCTGGTTTATATGGCAAGGTTTTGGTAGTGGGGGGATTGAAGAGGTGGCCTCTGTGAGGAGACACCAGAAGCTCCCCGTGTGTCTGACACAGCCAGTTCCAGCCAGCTCCAAGGTGGACCCACCGCTGGCCAAAACTGAGCCCATCAGAGATAGTGGTAGTACCTCTGTGGTAATATGTTTAAGAAAGGTTAATGAGAAGCTGCACAACTGTGAGAGAAGTGGGAATATGTGAGACGAACAACTCTGCAGACACCAAGGTCAGTGAGGCAGGAGGGGGAGGAGGTGCTCCAGGCACCAGAGCAGAGATTCCCGTGGTGAAGCAGCCCGTGGTGAAGACCATGGTGGAGCAGGCTGTCCCTCTGCAGCTCATGGAGGCCCACGAGAAGCAGAGATCCACCTGCAGCCCATGTATTGAAGGAAGCTGTGAGGAAGTATGTTTTGTCTTGGCTAGTGATTAGTAAGACATGTCCTTACTCTGACCCATGAGATTTCTGTCGTATTTTTCTCCCCCTGATCCTGTTGAAGAGTGGGAGTGAGAGAGTGGTTTGGTGACCATCTGGTGGCCTGTCAAGGTCAACCCACCACAAAGCTGAATTTGTAACTCTACCAGATGGTAAAAATCCTTGACTGAGATGCTTTTTTCCCCCCCCCCCCCACATTGCAATTTTTTTTTTTTAATTTGCTAGTATAAACATCCAACGTGCAGGTGTCCACTTACCCCAAACCTTGTTTTATTGCCATTTGCTGGATCCCACCCACAGGTTTGTACTAGTGTTGAATAATTCTAAGCCCTAATATATTTACTGAGAGTGGCTGGCTGCCAGCCGCTCAAGAACTACAGCTTGATCATACATTGAAGTCCCACCCAACTGATCTCCAGTGTTGTGGGCTTTGTTTAGTGGTTGGTTGTGAAAGGTCTCACAAGAACTACCATAATTGTGCTAAGATCTCCTCTAGCTTCAGCAAAGGGCTCCTTCTGTATCATCTGCCAAAACAGATCTCAAACACATCAGACCTCACAGTTCCTGCAGCAGCATCCACAAAACGCTTAGTGCCAGTCATGTACCTATCTTGTTGGTCCCAAACCTTGTGTGTGTACAATTGCAATGATTTCCAGGAGGTGATAGGTCAGATGCTGAGTACACAGTTGGTCTTCTTGTAATGTATTTTTATGCAGAGTCCTCACAATTGAGCTCTAACAGGGGCCTTCCCGCAGCTTTCCTTCTTCCTTTTTGGCACAGTATATGCAAGGAAAGCCTCACTCTTACAAATTTCAAAATGTTTTGGCTTGTGGGCAAGGTTGGATGACAAAATGCTAACATTTAAACAAAGGAGTTGCTCTGGGCTAAAATTCCTCCCTGTCAAATGGTCAAAACTGAAGTTTTGTTCTTTCCCTCGAAGAATATGTCAGCCTAAAATCACCAGATACTAAACCCTGGCAGTCTCTAAATATGTATTTATAAATTTATCTATTAATTATGAAATAATTTTATCTTTTTAAATTGGTTTCTAATTAATTATTTATTTAATATATACTTTTGTAGTAAGCAAGTTTTTCACTAGAAAAACTTCCAAGTTGACATTGTAATAAAACTAGGAAAAATTAAAAAATTACTTTTAGTGAAAAAGAGACATTTTAATACAAAGAAATATACCCAAAATATAATTTTTATCAGCTTTTGTAGCAATTATTTTGAAAGGGTCTCAGAAGTAGCTCTGTGCTAATACATTAGCAAAATAGACTTCAGTAAAACAGTCAGATCCCTTGCATAGAAGAAAAATTATTTCTGTCCAACTTGTGTTTCCATCTGGTGACAACTTATAGATCTAAACACGCATAGAGCATGGGATATAAAATGAGACCTGGATGATCAGGACTTCATCTGTACATACAAGAGTCTTTTAAAAGTAATTTTGATCAATTAATTTAATTCGTATTGACGTAGGATCAGCATTTTTTCATAATTAAAGTTCTGAGTAATCACCAAGAACAGAGTGGAATTCCAGATTGCTTTCTGAAAAATTACATTAATTAGCTAAAATAATCTTTTCTCAAAGACATCAGAAGTTGGAGAAGTGTATGACTCTGCTAATATTTGCTCCATTTCAGGACAGTTTGTGTCTTTGTTTCATTTGGAAAATTCCTCTTTTCAACCTTCCCTTTGGAGAACTCCAGCAGACACTTTTCAAGTTTGCTTCCAGCATTTCTCACCCTTGAACAGAGGTCTCCTCTGTATTATTTTTTTAGAATAACTTCTTTTGTCAGATTTCATCTTGTGAGAATCTTTAGCTGAACAAAGATAGAATCATAGAATCATAGAATGGTTAGGGTTGGAAGGGACCTTCAAAGGTCATCTAGTCCAACCCCCCTGCAAGGAGCAGGGACATCCCTGACTAGGTCAGGTTGCTCAGAGCCTCATCCAGCCTGGCCTTGAACGTTTCCAGGGATGGGGCCTCCACCACCTTTCTGGGCAACCTGTTCCAGTGTTCTATAACCCGCATCGTAAAAAATTTTTTCCTAATTTCTAATCTAAATCTACCCCCCTCTATTTTAAAACCATTACCTCTCATCCTAGATAGATAAATCAGATAAATCTATTTCTGTTTTTGTATTACTAAAAATATAAACTATCAAATAAAATTCTCCATAGATCTCCACACCTCAAGTGTTCCGTTTCTTTTTTTTTTTTTTTTGTGTGGCTTAATTCAAATTTTAGCCCTAATGGGTGTTAATTATAAATGGATTATTTAAAGAACTGCTATGTTGCCAGTGGTTTCAGTTCAAAGAAGAAATAAGTTTTTAGGCAATAATTATGGTGCAATTTTTTTTTAGTTCTTAAATCTTTTTACATTGAGGGTTTTTCCAGAAGGGCTATCTATGCACTTGAAAAGGCACACAGGAACATATTTTATGTAATAAATGATTTCTCAAAGCTACATAGTTTGGGGTGGGGTTTTTTTTGTGTCTTTTTGTCCTTTCAGTTCTTCCAAATCACAGAAAGTTATGTGAGCAAATAGAGCAAATTAGGAATGGTTGAAATGTTAGAGTAAAACAAAAAATAAAAGGGCTTCTGAAGCTCTGGCTCAATATCCAGGATGTTGGAATTCAAAACAATTACAAAAGCTTTCCCAAAATAACCAAACAGCTACGCTATGAATGCCAAAGCAAAACTTCATGTTGCCTATATGACACACCATGAGATTGGGAAATATGTTTGTTGTCAGCTCCTCCACAATAAAACTAAGGATTGTTTATGGGCAGAAGTTGATGTTTAACATTAACAGATGGCAAGGCTATCAGCCAAAAGAGCAGAATTTGAAATTTATTTCTTACCAACACTACGTTATTTATTCTGTATAAACTCACATGCTTTTTTTCTACTGCATAACATGTGCCCCTTGGAATTACACTTAAAATTGTTCCAAATTCTTAAGAAAAATTCTAGAAGTCAATTAGAGAGAAATAATAACATTTATCAGATGTCTAGGAAACAAAACTCTAGGTGGAGTGACCAAAGTAGTCAAAAAAAAAGCATTCACAGGGAAACGCTGTCCCACCTTGCAGAGAGGAAGGAGAGGCATGAGAGCTGCCTTTTGTGAAAGCCAGCTGAAGTATGACAAGGTCTGTCTGCACATTGTCTGCGGGCAGTGCGGGAAGCACTGGGCTGCAGTCCCAGGAGGGAGGTCAGGGTCAGACTTAAGGAACCCCTTGCAGAACCTGCCAGATGTGTGAGGTCAGAGGAAGCTGCCTGGGCAGGACAGCAGCACCTCTGCCACCGCCGAGGTCGTAAGAAGCACATCTTGAATGACAGGACAGCTCTCTGTGGTCCTGTCCTGGGGCACAGGGACCTCATGACCATGCTGTTTCTGTAATTCAATACTGTGCGGATGTTTAGCGGCAGACTGAGAAGAGAATCACACAGTATAAGATTTGTCTTAAAAATGTTGCCGTGGCTGGCAGGGGAGTTTTGCAGTTAGACACATGCAGTTCCTGTACAAGCTGCAGCTACATCAGCACAGACGATTCTTCACAAGGTGAGGCTCAAGCAGTGATAACGCTACTGTAGCAGTATAATCGCATCCTCTAATAATTAGAGGATGGAGATTGTATTGCTTTAACTGTACCAGGACCTTCAAACCAAACTCACCTCCCCAAAGTATACTACAAAGCCCATAGCTAAGTATCTGTGACTCGTTTCCTGCCTCGCCATGCACTTGATATTGACAACTGATTGGCATCCACATTTAAATGTCTACGTACCCCCCAGTATCTAAGGTACTTTTCTTGCTTGGAGGTCTTACACTACCCCTGACATTTTGCACTTCTAAATTATGGCTTAAGGCTCCTTGCAAGCGGCTCACATATCTCGCCTGCAACTTAGTAATTGTACTTAGTCATGCCCCAACCATGATCCAGTCATCACAAGAAGGTGGAACCAGCACTTCTGATAGCACAGCAAAACCCAGGGGCCTCAGTAAGAGCTGGGTGTCTGCACTCATCCTCCTTGTGCCTTGGGTAGCAGAAAGCAGGAGTGAAGAGAGGCATGAAGTAGTGGAGAAGGAAGATACCCCACAGAGCCTTTTAGATGTAGTTAACAGGGGCAAGTAGCACAGCAGGTAAGCTTTGGGGCTGAGAAGCCAGTGTGGATTTAGGAGGTTAGGGCTGCTGTGGGATGGCTGAGTGTCTTTGCAAGAGTAAGGACTGCATGTGGGAGTAGAGGAGGAATGGGAAGATGGGGGAAAGGTATGGGACAGAGTGTGCACACCAAAGCATTTGCCCTGACAAGATCGCTACACCATGTTGTTTAGGGAAGAGGAATCAAAGAAGACCACCCATAGACAAACCTCTCAGGCCTTGGAGGAAGAGCTTGCTTCCTACAGTGCAGACACTGCTCAGGAGCTCAATAGTCTTGCCTGGGACAGGCTTGCTCCTGCTCATGTAACTGGCACCATGACCTGCCAGCACATACCACTGTACGCAGATGGCCACTGGCTTCTTTCAGAGCCTGGCTGAGCCACCCACTGGCATCAGATAGGACATTGCCTCCAGGAGCCTTCAGAAGGCTCTGAATGCCCTATGTGATTAGACCAGAGTATGCCAGAATGTATCAGAATATACTGGAATATGCCCTATGTGTCGGTTGATTGGTACTAAATCCCATTTTAACCAGAAATAGAATCATAGAATCACAGAATCATGGTTGGAAGGGACTTTCAAAGGTCATCCAGTTCAATCCCTCTGCAAGAAGCAGGAACATGTTCAACTAGATCAGGTTGCTCAGAGCCTCATCCAACCTGGCCTTGAATGTTTCCAGGGATGGGGCATCCACCACCTCTCTGGGCAACCTGTTCCAGTGTTCTACCACCCTCATTGTAAAAAATTTTTTCCTAATATCCAGTCTAAATCTACCTCCCTCTATTTTAAAACCATTACCCCTCGTCCAGTCACAACAGGCCCTACTGAACAGTCTTTCCCAATCTTTCCTGAAGGCCTCATTTAGGTACAGGAAGGTTGCTATAAGGTCTCCCCAGAGCCTCCTCTTCTCCAGGCTGAACAGCCTGAACTCTCTCAGCCTGTCCTCATAGGAGAGGTGCTCCAGCCCTCTGATCATCTTTGTGGCCCTCCTCTGGACCTTCTCCAACTGGTCCATGTCCTTCTTATGTTGGCGGCTCCAGAGCTGGACACAGTACTCCAGGTGGGGTCTCACCAGGGCAGAGCAGAGGGGCAGAATCACCTCCCTTGACCTGCAGGCCACACTCCTCTTGATGCAGCCCAGGATGCAGTTGGCCTTCTGGGCCACAAGGGCACATTGCCCGCTCATGTTAAGCTTCTCATCCACCACCACCCCCAAGTTCTTCTCCTCAGGGCTGCTCCCGATCCATTCTCCGCCCAGCGGAGAATCCATTTGTGCCTGGGATTGCCATGACCCAGGTGCAGGACCTTGCACTTGGCTTGATTGAAGTTCATGAGGTTTGCACAGGCCCACCTCTCCACCCTGTCAAGGTCCCTCTGGATGGCATCCCTGCCCTCCAGCGTGTTGACAGCACCACACAGCTCGGTGTCGTTGGTGAACTTTCTGAGGATGCACTCTATCCCACTGTCCATGTCACCAACAAAGATGTTGAACAGGGCTGGGCCCAACATGGACCCCTGAGGAACACCACTCATCACCCGTCTCTACTAGGACATCGAGCCATTGACCACCACTCTCTGAGTGTGGCCATCCAGCCAACTTCTTATCCACCGAGTGGTCCGTCCACCAAAGCCATGTCTCTTCAGTTTAGAGAGAAGAATGTCATGCAGGACAGTGTCAAATGCCTTACACAAGGCCAGGTAGATGATGTCTGTTGCTCATCCCTTGTCCACCAATGCTATCACCCTGTCATAGAAGGCCACCAAATTGGTCAGGCATGATCTGACCTTTGTGAAGCCATGTTGGCTGTCACCAACCACCTCCTTGCTCTCCATGTGCCTTAGCATGGTTTCCAGGAGAATCTGCTCCATGACCTTACCAGGCATAGAGGTGAGGCTGATTGGCCTGTAGTTGCCTGAGTCCTCCTTGTTTCCCTTTTAAAAATGGGGGTTATGTTACCCCTCTTCCAGTCATCAGGGACCTCACCAAATCACCACAACTTTTCAAATACAATGGGCAGTGGCTTGGCAACTTCATCTGCCAGTTCCCTCAGGAACCGCGGATGCATCTCCTTGGGTCCCATGGACTTGTACGCCTTCAGGTTCCTCAGATGTTCTCGAATCTGCTCTTCCAGTACACTGGGTCTTTCTTCATTCTCCCAGTCCCTGCTTGTGCCTTCCACAGCTTGGGTGGTGCGACAAGAGCCCTTCAGTGAAGACTGAAGCAAAAAAGTCATTAAGCACCTCGGGCTGAGGTGAGCTAATGTGCCTTCCTCAGCAAGACAACTCTTTCCGCTTGAAGGTAGGATTGTCAGTGGGTGGCTGGGGAAATGTGGAGGCAGCAGCACCACAGCATTGTTTTGAGTAAGCCCTGTGGATGGAACTGAATGAAAAGACATAACAGACTACGACAAATTTTACCTTTGTTGATTCACGTAGTCTTTGCAAATTATCTGAGGTTTTGCTCCTCTGTCCCATGAAGATATCTAGTTAGATTGCTTGCTGTCTGATTCTTTCTGTAGCTCACCTTTTCTTTGGCACCTTGTAATACTCAAGGAACTTATCTTTCCTCAAAATGTAAGAATAGCAGGGTTTATACACCTGTTATTGACCTCTGTGTGTCTCTCTCTGTTCCATGTATACATTGTTTGCTTTACAGTAATTTCCTTCTGTCATACCATTACTTTTATCTGCAATATCACTCAGAAATTTTCAGAGGTCTAGCAGATTAAACGAAAAAAAAACCTCAAACCCCATTCCCCAAGCCTATTAAATGAAACAAAACTTATTACTGATGTTTGGTGGAAATAGAAGAAATTGATTGAAAATTAGCAGAATTTCAGCTATCGGTTACGTCACTTTCTGATTTTGCCATTGATCTCAGAATTTACACAGAAAACAGATCAGGCTCAGTTAGACACCAGAAGCACAAACATGTAATGCTGACAAAAAGTGACTTCTAAAGGGCATATAATAACTTCATGAAAAGCTTTAATTTTAATTAAGGCGAAGCTATCAAAATATCCCTGAAGAAATCCCTCAAATTTTAATTCTCCTACACTTCAGAGAAAGGGACAAGGTTTATTAAGAAGGTTTCTGTAACAGATTGCTGAACTAATAGTTGCAGCTATCTCAGATAAATCCTACATAATAAGACTGATTTACTAGATGATGAGTTATTTTTAAAATAACCTCTTGTAGTGTTGAAACAACGTAGTGCAAGTTACTAAAATAGAACATTAAATATGGAATTGCCTTCCACTATTTGAACTATTTACATTTTACTGTTCTTACATGGGATATGGGTAATTTTTAGTGTCGTTCACAATAGTGGGAGTGCAGAGCATTCACTTTTCAAAATTAATTTGCATGGCTTATACTTGTTGTTTGATCCAAAAACCCATTCACACCATAACCAAACTTTGCTACTTCTTTCCTGAGTAACTAGTAAGTTTAATAAAGTATCTTACTTTAAGGAAACAAAGTTTTAGACTAGAGTTCTTGGAGAGAAGGTATTTACAAACCTGAAAGGAAACATGCATAGGAGCTACTGCAATTGCTTTGTGTAAGTGCAGTATGGGACAAAGGAAGGAGAGGAAGAGAGAGAGAAACACCTGCACCCAGGCTCACATAAACATTTGGACAAAGGCTGTAGAGGTTGGAAAGAAAAAGATAAATATTTTCTTTATTTTCTTTCACTTTTAGTTCTTTCATCTTTCCTTAACATATACTCTCCCTACAGCCTGATTCAAAAGTTCATTTGACATTAACATGAAAAAAAAAATTACAATTGGTGTAAGTTTTGGCTGAGACTCCATGAAAATAACACATAGAATGATGATTAATATAACCTGGGTACAAAGTTGACAGATGAACAGATTCACAAACCTGGTTTTACCTCTCAACATTTTTATCAATGATCTGGATGCAAGAGTTGAAAGCACCTTTAGCAAGTTTGCTGATGGTAGCAAACTGGGAGGTGCTCTTGATTTTCTCAAGGGACAAGAGGCCTTGCAGAGGGATCTAAATAGATTGGAGCATTGGGCAATCATCACTGGCACGGAAATTAACAAGAACAAATGCCAGATTCTGGGACAAAGTAATCCCAGGCACAAGCACAAACAGGGAGAGGAGAGGCTGGAGAGCAGCCCTGCAGAAAGAGATCTGGGGTGCCGGTTGACACTGAGCACAACTGCAGTCAGCAGAGTGCCCTTGCAGGCAAGAGGGCAAACTTCATCCTAGGGTACATCAAGCACAGCATAGCCAGCCAGTCAAAAGAGGTGATTCTCCCACTGTATTCAGCATTGGGGTAGCCCCATCCTGAGTACTGTGTACAGTTTGGGGCACCACAATTTAAGACGGGTGTGAAGGTGTTCTGGTTTTGTTAGTGATGGGGGGGGCCTAAGGTGGTAGCTTCTGTAGCAAACTGCTAGAAGTCGCTCTCCTTTGTTCAGTGGACTCGGCCGGGCCTAGGGCGGACCCGCTGCTGGCCAAGGCCGAGCCAATTGGTAGCAGAATGTCCCGTGATAACGCCTCTGCGATAATGTATTTAAGTAGGGGAAAACAGGAAAAAGAGGAGGAGAAGATGTGAAGCAGCTGAGCGGGGGGCAGAGAGGGGGAGGCGCGAGCCTCATGGGCCTTGCAGGCCTCACCCTCTGGCCTCCCGCCGGGCAGCCGACTGGGCCCAACTCGGCCCGGCCTGGCTGCAAGAAGTGGAGAGGAGATGAGAAGTGAATAAGATGTAAAAAGGATCCTGAGAGGCGTCTGCCAGCCTGTTGTGAGGAACGGCTGCAGACGCCAAGGTCAGTGAAGAAGGAGGGGGAGGAGTAATACGGCTTCTGGCCAAGATTCCTCTGCAACTCGTGGTGAAGACCATGGTGGAGCGGGTTGTCCCCCTGCAGCCCATGGAGGTCCACGGAGGGGCAGAGATCCACCTGCAGCCCGTGGAGGACCCCACGCCGGAGCAGGTGGAGGCCTGAAGGAGGCTGTGGCCCGTGGAGGGCCCGCTGGGACAGCTGTTCTAGAGGGACTGCACCCCGTGGAAGAGATGACCCACGCCGGAGCAGTTTCCCAAAGGACTGTGGCCCGTGGGAGGGACCCCACGCTGGAGCAGAGGAGGAATGCGAGGAGTTCTTCCCCCGACGATGATACAGCGGCGTAAAACAACGCGTGATGAACTGACCGCGACCCCCATTCCCTTTTCCCCCCCTGTGCCGCTCGGGAGGGGAAGGTAGTATAGATAATGTTAAGCCCGGGAAGAGGGAGGGGTGGGGGGAGGTTATCTTGTTCCCTGTCTCATTCTCCTGCTAATTTTAGAAATAAATGAATAGTTTTCCCCAAGTCGAGTCTGTTTTGCCCGTGACGGTAACTTTAAGGATTTCTCCCCGTCCTTATCTCAAACCTTGAGCCGTTTTTCTTATATCATCTCCCCCTATTCTCTTGGAGGGTGGGGGGAGCGAGAGAGAGAGACTGCATAGTCTGGTCCCGATCGGGGCTGAACTACGACAGAAGGTCCTTGTACACATCCAGAGGAGGGCAGCAAAGCTGGTAACAGGGCTGGACGGCATGTTCTGTGAGGAGTGACTGAGGACTCTGGGTTTGTCTAGTTTGGAGAAAAGGAGGCTGAGGGGTGACCTCATTGCTCGCTGCAGCCTCCTGAGGAGGGGAAGTGAAGAGGGAGATGATGAGCTCTTCTCCCCGGGACACATGGGAATGGCTCAAAGCTGCACCAGAGGAGGTTCAGACTTGACGTTAGCAAACATTTCTTTAGAGACTGGGTGGTCAAATGCTGGAACAGACTTCCTGGAGAGGTGGTCGATGCCCCAAGCCTGATAGTGTTTAAGAGGCATTTGGACAACACCCTTAATAAAAGGCTTTAACTTTTGGTGAGCCCTGAAGTGGTCAGGCAGTTGGAACAGATGATCATTGCAGGTACCTTCCAACTGAAATACTTCTATTCTATTCTATTCTATTCTATTCTATTCTATTCTATTCTATTCTATTCTATTCTATTCTATTCTATTCTATCCTAGTCTAGTCTAGTCTAGTCTAGTCTAGTCTAATCTGCTCTACTCTACTCTACTGTACTCCACTCTACTGTATTATCCCAACATGGCCAGCAGCAGCATTCTTGATATATCATGCTTCTGGCCCTTAAATTAAATTTCAGAGACAGAATGTCTTTCTGAAAAGTAACTGGCCTTCACTTAAAGATTTTGTTTAGTATAAAATTCACATTTGCATCACAGAACACTAATTAATTATTGAGAGCAGCCCTGAGGAGAAGGACTTGGGGGTGATGGTGGATGAGAAGCTCAATATGAGCCAGTAATGTGTGCTTGCAGCCCAGAAAGCCAAGCACATCCTGGGCTGCATCAAAAGAAGTGTGGCCAGCAGGTCGAGGGAGGTGATTCTGCCCCTCTACTCCACTCTCGTGAGACCCCACCTGCAGTACTGTGTCCAGCTCTGGAGCCCCCAACATAAGAAGGACATGGACCAGTTGGAGAAGGTCCAGAGGAGGGCCACAAAGATGATCAGAGGGCTGGAGCACCTCTCCTATGAGGACAGACTGAGAGACTTTGGGCTATTTAGCTGGGAGAAGAGAAGGTTCCAGGGAGACCTTATAGCGGTCTTCCAGTACCTAAAGGAGGTTTATAGGAAAGATAGGGAATAACTCTTTAGGAGAGCCTGTTGTGATAGGACAAGGGGTAATGGTTTTAGAATAGAAAAAGGTAAATCCAGAATAGATATCAGGAATAAAATTTTAACGATGAGCGTGGTGGAACACTGGAACAGGTTGCCCAGAGAGGTGGTGGATGCCCCATCCCTGGAAACGTTCATGGCCAGGCTGGATGGGCCTCTGAGCAACCTGATCCAGTTGAAGATGTCTCTGTTCCTTGCAGGGGAGTCGGACTGGATGACCTTTAAAGGTCCCTTCCAACCCAAACTGTTCAAGATTCTAATTACCCTAATTCTTGGATGAAAATTTGCCCAGCTGCAGCCCATAGACCCTGGGTCATGGGATAAACATTTCTGGCTGGTCAAAGAGCCATCATGTGTTAGAAAGCTCTCTTTTTTTTTCCTTTTTGAGTTTTCTAGGTGGTGACTTCACATCTTAACCTTTTAGCAGACCCATCTCTCACCATCAAGCTGACAAGGTTACACGTGAAGCAATGATGTGCAAGATGTATTCAAGCCCCGAGCTTTATGTTCTCGCTAACACACTGATGTGTCGTGTTTGCCCTGGTACCACAGTTGGGCTTAAGTTCTCTTAGTTACTTATTCTTACCCTCAAGGTCTAACTAGCAAGGCACCGTTCCTGTCTTGGAAAAGGGATGGATAGTTGCTTTTAGACAACTTTTTTTTTCCCTACCAAATCCAAGCAGAAACTGTTGAAATGAGATAATCTTCCTGAACAAGCAGTCATATGCAACTTTCTGATTGCTTAACAGTCCTCTGTCATCCTAAAAATGTTGGTTTAACACATTTGCCTAGGCTTTTGTTGCTTTTTACTTTTTTTTTTACAAGTTTTACTTTTTCCACTTTTTTTTTTTTTTTTTTTTTACATTTGTTATGGTAATTCTCAGGGTGAGTCCCAATTCCAATTTATTTATTATCATCATCTGCATCAGTCAATATGGTACTAACTCATATTGAGTCTTTTAGAATAGTGGAGGAGGAGAGTAGTGGGGAATATGTCAACTCTCTTAGAAATTCAATATCATACCAATGATTTCTGTAGCATCTACATTTGAAATTTTGCCTTAGGAATCATAGGAATCATAGAAACTCACAAAATCACATTGCCTTAACATTAAACGATTCTCTATTAACTCTTTGCTGTATTAATTTTTTCATCAACTCATTTAGGAATGTAAAAATAATTTGACTATAGTTTTACACACTATTGAGTTAGTTATTTTTCCAAGTTAAAAAAAGAGTTTTTTTTTTCCCAGAAATCTTGGACTTACTGTGTTGTCCAAGTCAGACAACACAGTCAAATAGAATCAGCTGGAACCACTCTGACACATTAGAAAGTTGGCGTGAAAAATGAACAAAATTTGCAGAATTTGAAGCAGCTATTGGTGAGTTTTCTTTCAAAAATTCCTCTGTAAGTTGTTTCTTTGTGTTCTGACTGAGCAGTTCTTGCAAGTAGTAATGCTTTGCCAGTGTATGGGCCAGAAATCCTGTGCAAAATTCAGACATGGCATCTCTTTCTCATTCATTACTATTACCATTCTATTTGTTGTAAAGTGTTACAAAACTCTAAAGAAAAGTTACGTATTGGTGTCTAGAGGGACCCATCGTGACAGATTCTTTCATCTTCATCTGTACATTCACAGATTGTCTCAGGACTATGAAGTAATTACAAATCTGGCATGTATAGTTGCAATAAGAATATGTCATTGTACACACATAGTGAAGAAAATGCAAATTTCACTGAGGATAATGCAGGTCAGTTTGATTACCACTCTCTACCAACTGCTGTTCTTAAATCTACGTCTCTCCAATGCACAGAGACAACTAGAGAAGGAGATTCAACTGTTCTTCACAGCAATCATTTCATGTTTCCAGGCTTTTAATGTATTTGACGCATGCACTACGGGCATTGCCATGGGAATCCTGCTCCCCAGGTAACAGCCATCTAAACAAAGTGGAGATAAGAAAATGAAGGATCAGGGTAAATTAGGTTCCACAGAAGTGCCAGAAGTCTAAGATATAAGGTAGAGGACCTGGAATGACTAACTTGTAATGAGGACATCAATGCAATTTACATACTGGCAATTTAAAGACTGTAGATGGGGCATTGTGAGACCAGCGATATAAAGTGTGCAGGAAAGACTGAAAATGCAAGTGCAGTGCTCCGAGGAAAGGACAAGCAGATCAAGTGGGATTAGAAGCCTGTTTATACTGATGAGTAATGTGGAAATCCAGCGGGCTGAAGTTCTTGGCCTCAGCAGAGTGCTAGGTCATACATTACTAACAGGTCCTCCAGGATATGAAACTGATGTCAGTGTGCTAAGGAAGACCAAGAAAGCTACATGGCAGAAAATGCAAAAATAACAGATTCACATAGCTACCCCCAATTTATAGGCCAAGATCACCACTGAGCAAGATGTCAAAATTCTCGTGTCAGTGTCTCCCTCCCACCCGAGTGCTGGCAGCTCTGCTCTCCAGCTACCTATTTACTCCGACCATGTTTCCGGAGCAACAAAATAGTCCTTCCCCAGGGCTGTCCTTGTTGCAGCAGTTCTCATTCATTCCACAGCAAGCCATGGCTATAAATACTTGACTGTCCAACCCTGCTTTAGCACGATTATTGTACATACCATAAGCACTTTACATTTTTAGTGTACTGCCCACAGATTTGGTCAAGATGCTAGCTATAAAAAAAAGAACAAAAAAAAGAATCTTCCATCCTGCTCCCACTCATTACAAAACTTTTGAGAGAAGGAGTTAAAGAAATTTTAGTAGATATGGCATTGATTAATTATTGCTGTGCATCCTAAGGAATCAAGTTGATAAATAGTGCTTAATGTTTTGCTAACTACTTGCTTAATAATTTGCTAACCATTGTGCAAACTATTTGAAGCAGAAAGTCTTGCAATTCTTCAGGAAAGACAGTTCCTGGTAAGGACTAGGGGGGTCGCTTCAAGAACCGGCTAAAACCGACCCTGCAGCTTGAATGAAAGCCAAGGGATAACTGAGTTTGCGCAAGAACAGAAGGTTACTAGTGGTGGCGAAGAGGAGTCACCTGCCTTCATCCCCACGACCCCCAACGACCACCACCAGGAGGCACTGCGCAAGCCCAGATGGGAGGAGTTTATGAAAATGACCCCTTGGGACTAATTTTAATATGAAGCCGGGATAGGTCATGCATATGTATAGGCGTATTGCGAAACTTTATGTATATGTAACACTTGGCTGTATAAATTTAAAGTGAGTTACCGCGTCACGCGTGCATGGTTTTGGTGGGACTACCCCCCCGTGCTGCCCAGCGCTGAATAAACATACCTACTTTACAATCTTTATAGATTGTGGAGTCCGTTTTCCGCTCGCCACTTTTGAGTTGGCATCTAACTAGCCAGCATTTTGTTTATAGCTATGCTTAGTGGGGGAGAGGCAAAGTCCCAGTGAACGTATGTTTGAAGGTGTATTGATAGGTTAGAAATAGTTTTATGTTGGATAATGTATCTGTTTTGGATGGAGGTAAGCATACACTGATTTTCTTGGATTCACGGTCAAGTGATGGCTGGATGCTGGATGGCGGATGCCTCTTGACACAAGGGCTCGTGATGAGGAGATGTACAGCTGTCGGGAGCAGAATGCACAGCTATGTTCTGATGCTGGTGTGGTGCTGCAAAAAGTGCCGTGTGAGTAAGACGAAAATTAAATTATCTGCTCAGCTGAGGGCAACAGAGTAGCATGGCAAAACAGGTGCCTCAAACTCCCTTTGGAGCCAGTATCAGGATAATCAAGAACACAGAGACATAAAAGGAAGCTGTCACTACAACAAGCAGCAAAGTGGCTCTTCAGACACACTCTTTCTAAGCAGCTGAGAGCACAGAGATCATCTAAATTATGACCACAAGATAACTGCTTGCAAATTCATCCTTGCTCTTCACTTTACCTTAAAAGTCACCACTCTTAATTCTGCCTACTCCCTTGTGAAGTTTGGAGCCAGTCTTGACATGCAGGAGAAGTCAAATTGTGCATAAGAGACCAAAAAAGAGGGACATGAGATGCAGTTTGAGCAGATAGGTAGATCCAGGTAATGTCCCTATTAGGCAGCCAAGCACCCAGTTCATCAGTGGCCATTTTGAAGAGTGTGCATACTGAAATACAGCCTTCTCAGTATATTGAGGGGAGATGCAAAAAGATTGACCAGAAAAACCTCCAACGGACTTACCTCACGCCTGTGGTCTGAACTCACTCTTTTATCTATTAAAGGTAGCAGCACAAACAACACCATCTCTAGGAATCAAGCAGAGATCACAAAAGCAGACCACAATTTCCTAATGCAGTCAGGATTTTCCCAAAATGTTTTTTTTTTTTTCCTCCCAGAGTCAACCTGAGTCACAGTCTCTCCTCAGTTTCAGGACATCTGATAGGAAATTTGGCACCTGGCTCAAGTGGCAGCTTTTGCAGGGCCCTATGCAGGACTGTCCATGGACACATCTGTTGAGTCTAAAATTGATCATCGAACATAGTTTGCAACTGCAAAGAAATTTTGGGTATAACCAGGCTACAGGTAAGAATTTATATGAGAACACTGCCTTCTAGACATTATGGTGAAGATCATGATGACATAGGTTTACTCTCTGGAGTCCATGGAGGACCAACAGATATCCACAATGCAGCCTGTGGAGAAGGACCCCACACCAGAGTGGATGGAGATACTGTGAAGGAAGCCATGAGTTTGTGGAGAGTCAACAATGGAGCAGGCTCCCGGCAGGAGTTGTGGCCTGTGGAAAGGAGCCCACACTAGAGCAGGTTTGCTGGAAGGACCTGTCACCCTGTGGGGGACCCACGCTGGACTGAAGGAGTGCATCCCATGAAAATGTCCCATGCTGGAGCAATTTGTGAAGAACTGCAGCCCGTGGGAAGGACTCACACTGGAGAAGTTCATGAAGGACTGTCTCCCATGGGATGGACCCCACAATGGAGCAGGGGAAGAGGGTGAGGAGGAAGTAGCAGCAGAGACAACATGTAATGAACTGACTGCAACCCTCATTCCCTGTCCCCCTGTGCCACTTCAGCAGAGGAGGCAGAGAAATTGGGGGTGAAGCTGAGCTCAGGAAGAAAGGAGAGGTGTTGGGGAGGTATTTTCAGATTTGTCTTATTTCTCATTATCCTGCTCTGTTTAATTAGCAATAAATTAAATTAATATCCTCATGCTAAGTCTGTTTTGCCTGTGACAGTAATTGGTGAGTGATCTTCCCATCCTTATCTTGACACACGAGCCTTTTGTCATATTTTTTTTTGCCCATCCTATTGAGAAAGGGGAGAGATAGAACGGCCGGATGGGGACCTAGCAGCCAGCAAGGTCAACCCACCACAGAATGCCACACTATCCATACACACTCATCAGGTTTCCAGGCATTTCTATTAAACCTGAAGTCTAAACAAGTCTTGCCAGATTTAATGGTTTAGCCACTTTGTTACAAAACACAGAGGCTCACAAGATTAACAAATAATACTGTTTCCAAATCTTGATGACATGCACATACCCACCATTCTTCAGTGGAATTTTTTTTATTTTTTAATGTTATGATTCCAGTTCTGCAGATCTTAATGTAAGCTTTATTTTCTTTGAGTATGCATCTTGAAGCTCAGGAAACATCAAAGCTGGAAAGTGTATGTGCGTTTGTGCAAATAAAAACCTATTTCAAGTCATGTATCTTCTCCAGCATTATTCATACACAGAATACCAATAAGGGCTTTCCAGTTTTTTTTTTTTTTGGAGGAGGGGGCAGGGGGAGGGTGTGCTGTTAGAAATCTAAATGGAAACCAGACATTCTACTGTTCTTTTCATATCTCAAAGAATTAATGATTTTTAGGAACATCTGAAAAGTCAGTGATGTTTTGAACCACCTCAGCAGGTTTGTCAAAGAAATTACAGCTGGGATCTTCTTAAACTGCTGTCTTGTTTCAAAGCTCCCAATCCATACAACCCACAGGAACAGAATAAACAGGAGAGTGGAAGGGAAGAGGCCTTGGGAAGACGGAAGCATATCTGGAGAAGTGAGTAAGCAGTACCATGCAAACACTGGATGCACAGAAAACCTCAGGCTAGTGTCATAGGGCAGAACAGGAGGTACCTGAACAATACAACATTCTCCCCACAATGCAAAATCACCCTGTTGTACAGTTGTTGCATAAATATGGTTCTTTTTTATATCATTTTTTTAAAATGTATTCTAGGTTACTTAATTTCAGCATTAAAATTTGTTATGTAATCAATCACCAAGGCTACATTACTTTTAAATCAAATTACTACTAGCCATTTCATAATTAACCAGAAACAGTTGCACCCAAATTATCAGTGTAGCAGCATTATAAAGTTGCTTTGCTTGGCCTGGTTAGTCGATTTGATAATACAATTATAGGCCTTCTGGTAATTTTCCAGCAGTGATTTAGCGTGAACAAAATGCTCCGCTAATGGTGAAAGACTGCTTCTGGTGCTTGAAGAGCAGCCAGCTGCAAGGTGTTAAGCCAGAACTCCAGTGGGAAAAAGAGAAACGGACACAGAGGACAGAAAACTGCCTCAGCAAAGCCAAGAACAAAAGTCACCTGTGACCACACTGCAAGCAGCAGTAAGCCAAAAGAGACTCTGTACTAAATACAGTCATTAACAAAGATGCCCCTGCAAGAAAGTCTCATAGACCTCAAAAAGTAACTGGGAACCAAAAAAATTCTTAGCATTCTAGCTCTTCTCAACCACATGGTTGTCTTTCACAGGTGCAGTGACACAAGAAGTAACTGTTCATCCTTCTGTTGATCTTAGGAGTAAAATCTAAGTGCAATAACTTCCGGCAAATGAGAACTTTTATCTTCACCACTGAGAGCACAGTAAATATTGCTATGCCACAGCCAGTTTTTTTTCATAATCCCAGGTGTGAATCTCTTCCTGTGATGGCTACATGCCAGTTTTTGGAACGCTATTTCTCTTCCTAATTAGCAGTTCTTTTGCTCCAGCTACTAAAGTAAAAATGATTGCAGAGAAACACTGTAAATACAGAAAGTTAGGCACCTTTTAGAAAACTGCCTCAAGAACTACAAAGTATGAGAAATAAACTTTCTACGTTTCAACATCTACACACACTTACTACAGTTACTACACAGTTACTATATTTATACATATTTTCTGTTATAGTTCTAATGTATCTAGATATGTACATAAAAATATAACAAGAACTGCCAACAGAACATCATTTCAGAGAGAGTACACAGCAGGGACAAGGGAGAAAATGTAGGGTTTGTATAAACTCTAGGAAAGATATATTCTCCTTCCTGTAGTAGTTCTGCCTCACTGGGAGAGTCACCTCACCTCATCCTCCACATCACACAGCTCTGTTACATCATCAGGAAATCTCCCCAACTCTCCCAATGTCATTTTATTGATGACTATGAAACCTGTAACAATCCTGACCTGCTAATTCTCTACACAATCTGCACAGAGTTTGAAAATCTGAGAAGCAGATATTGACACTTTATTTGATAGAGGGGGGAAAAAACCTGATAGACGACTGAAAACTTGCAGCTACAGAGAGGACAGAGGAACGCACACGTCAGAGGAGAACCATCATGCTTTGTATACCCTTTTGCCTCCAGATAAAATAGGACTGCAATGCTTATGTCTGTCCTACTGTGGGAGCAGCAGCACTGGTTTCCTAAGCAGCGTCAGTTACAGAGCTCACCAGTTAGCCCCTAAGTATGATTCCAGCTTTTTATATTGCACTCTGTGAAGTTTTCCTGATAGTGTAGTTTTTAATAGAACAAGCTCACACAGATCAGTTTAGGAAGCTCAAAAATTTTTAACTTGTTACATGTCTGCAGTATGTTTCCTTGTGTCCTAAAACATCTGCTTAGCATTTCCATTGAGAAAAATGTTGAAATTGTATTTAAATACACATTTATTTTCCTTTTTATGGAGTAATTGGAACCATTTTTCAAGAGTAGTCTGTTTGTGAAGATTAAAGGGCATTATGTTGAGGAAACGTCATGATTAGAGAGCACTCATCACACACAAAAAGTATTAGAGGGAAAAAACACACAAGTGAGTTCCTATAGGATACATTATGTTGGTAAATCAATGAAATTAAATGTCCAAAGAGGACACGACCAATTCATTTTCTTGGTTAAAGCAGGCTTTATAAAGTGATTAGTAGCTGCTTTTTATTTTTTTTTTAAAAGCATTAGCCAAACTGAATGTAATTTTGTACATTTCAAAGCATCTCAGAATGCTTACGCAATAGTTATCTGCATCACAGCACCCTTTTTGCCAGGTATTTTTTTGTTTTTTTTTTTTTCGCTTGTAACGGAAAGAAAAAAAGTCCTTACCCCCTTACCCCCTATGCCACTATAGGCATTTTTAACCTCCTGAAACACATGCAGCTACATAAGAAATCACCCACTTCCCTCCACAGTGCTCAAATAGCTGTTAAAGTGATAGGTACCTCCTTGTCAAGGTGCTCACATTGGTAAGTGCATACTTAATTTCAAGAATCCTCTTCCCTATTGCCTTTGTTTGTTTTTTTCTCCTGCCTCATTTTGCATAGATAAAGTTAGGCCATGGGTAAGAATCTCTGAAAATCCTGCCTGATCTTGTATTTTGCAACAGGCTTAGACTGATACCTGTAGAGATCATAAAACACATCAGTGGTCCGTATGGACAACAAAGGTGTCACAGGCATTTTGAATGGTACCAGCTAGGAGTCAGGAATCAAGGCAACTCTGTGTATTATTGCTTCTTCCTACACAACGTGCTTGAAGGCTCACATATTACATAAATTCAGATTCCATTTCAGGGATCAAAAACTTCAGTGAGTTACACTCACTGTGCAGTAAAGGCAAACTTATTGTTTTTCTTTCCTGTAGGCAACTGAAAACCAAGAATCAGGAACATCAATTTATAAGCCTGTTGCCTCTAGAAATTCACTTCAGGCAAAGGCATGAATCGCCTATACAGAACAGAGTCAAGTCCTGTCCAACAAGTCGTTTTATTCTGGACTTGCCTTAGTGCCAAGCTCAAGGCTGTGAAATAAGAGCAAGACTCAGAATTTCAGGTAACAACTAAATTATCCCTTCTGATTACTTTGCTGGCCACAAGTCATATTCTGTCTGTACACTCCGACAACAAGAGAAGAGTGATACAGTATCTTACCCAGATCAAGCTGCGACAGGCAACCTATACTGCAGCCAACTCATTAGCAGTTTGAATAATAATAATAAAAAAAAAATCTGTAACTGCAGTATTAAACTGCTGTATGATGGTACTTATATCCATTGAAAGGGTGCCTTGATTTGAAGGAAAGATGTAGATGGGTTTTTTTCTTCCTATTGAAGAAGCTGAAAGAATAATTGGCTTTTTGGTTGAGTTAGTTTCCAAGGATGAGGGGAATAAAAGGCTTAAAACATTTTTTTTTATTTTAATTTATCTTTAAAAACACCTTTTGAAAGACAGAAACAGACTTCTAGATCAAACTCTCCATAAATACTAACAATTGGACATTTCTACTTTATTTTATTAATTTGTTGCAATTCAGAATATTAATAATTGACTTTTGTTTATCTGCATTTTTTGGCAATTTCTACATTCTATTTTCAATATTGCTTCTTTCCCACCCTCAAATTTTGTTCACAATTTGCTATACTGGCTGTGGAGAGGCTGGAGTGCTGAAAGTAAAGAGAAGTAAAGAGTAAATCATCTTTATTCCATCAAAAAAATCTGAAAATAGTTTTATCCAACTCCTTAAAATCAGATTGTTTTAAAAAGTTGAATATGACCAGTTTGTGATTAAAGACCTCACCTTCTTCTGCCTCTGTTGGAGATATGTATTATATCTTCTAAAACAAAACTAGACAAATGGTTTATTCGCATTTTGCTACCATCTCTCTTCCCATACAGGTGAGGAAATGCTGCTGTTACATGCTGCTCTCAAACCTCTCAGCAACAACCACTTAGTAAAAAAATTTAGTGTGTGAACCTCTTCTCCTCAGATATCACTGAAAGGGTGCACAGTTTGAAAGTGACCACTGCTAGCCCTGAATTATACCAACAAAAGTCTTAGAACACAGCAAGAACTTGTATATTAATGTAGAGACAGGACTCATTTACATCACATGCATTCAGTATTTTGTAGCTTTCAGTGGTACATCCGTGTGAAAACCACCTATTGACTTGAGAGAAAAAGTGAATACCTAGATTTAAGATCCAGATGAAAACCAAGCACATTAACAGTACACTTATGATTAAAAAGGTTAAAAAGGATTTTGTTCAGCTGACATTAATTCACTTACTTTTTTACATGGACAAAAAAAAGCAACTCTGGACAAAGTAGAGTACTACCTCTTTTGGAAGGTAAAGAAAGTATACATGAAGAATCAAAATATGTTCCTTCTAACTGATGGGAAGAGAATCTAAAAAGAACAGCCCAAAGCAAAGGGCTTTTCTACTGCAGAACAGTTGCTGTAAGTTGACAGTGTTCTTTCTGACCCTGCTTAAAGTTACAGATCTGACACTGTGGCATAGACTAGAACTGTAAAACACTCAGCAACAAAAGTAAGAGTTTTTGACACAAGCTAATATTCTAGCGCAATTATATAGTGCTGTTCCGAGAACTCACTATCTTCCCTCTTGCAGAATATATAAAGGCATGTTCTCCATTTTTGTGCGACAAAATGCCTTCCTTAAAATTTTATTCCTAGAAAAACATTATTGTCCAATTTCCCTGATACATCTGCAAGTGTTGGTCTCTAGTGTGCACTTAGCTACTGCTTCAAGGCAACTGTGATGGAGTAGTTCGCTTCAGCTGAATTCAACACCTTTGAAGAGGCTAGTTTTATCCATTAAAAGTTGGAATTAAAATCTTGACAGAACAAGGGCCTGTACAATCTGGTCTGAAGTCTATGCTGTCGCTGCTTAGAGCGGGAATTTGGACTAGATGACCTGCCAAGATCCTTTCCAATATGGATGATTCTCTGATATGGTTCTGTTCATACTCTTAGAAACTTAAAAAATATAAACCAGAAATTGAATATTTTACCCAAATTCTTGCATGTAGTTTAATCCAACATGTCTGGGCACTTAGGAAAGTTGAGGAACTTGAAAAAGCCCGTCTGAAGTCTATACAATATAACACAGAAATTGTTATTCTGATACCATGTTTCGATATCAAATCAAATATTTGATATCACAAATCCGATTCCTTTAACAATTCCTTCAGTGAATTACTTCAAAATATTTACAGTGAATTCTCATTTTATTTCATTGCTTCCATTCTATACACCATATTTGCAATTAACAATATCTCAAAATAAAACCAGTTCCCAAGTTCACTATACTTTTCATTTCAACATTTATGCATTTGTAATACAGGAAAGTTACATTAATAATAGCAAAGTAGACCTGCAAATGATTTAAAGTCAGAACTTATGAACAGCAACACCTTTTCATTATTTTGCCATGACTACATTCTGTGATAACTACTAAATAATAATTAATTATTAAAATCCACACTGATTTACAGTATTCACAAAGACAAACTTGCCACATGAAAGTGTGAAAAAGGCAGCAGCCTCTCATATAATTTAAAAGCAATTCTCCACATGCTTGTTTTACTTGCTAAAAATAATTGTGTCCCCCCCTTCATATTTACTGATGAAACCAAGCACTAAATTACTTAGAATGCACTAAATTACTTAGAATGATCAGAACTCATTTTCAGACTGAAAGTCTTGATTTAACAGGGGCAGAGAGCAAAAATGGTACATTGCAGTAGTTTGCTTGCGCATAAACAGACTTGATTCTGCTCCACAAAATATCTATCCAGCATAGATTTTAAATGAAGAACATCAGTGCTAAATAGTAAGTAGATAACTGTGTATATAACACTGATCTAGCAAAAGAGAAATTCTAGAAATATCCATTTATTTTTTTATGCTTTCTATACACTTTGAACACTGATACTACATGGAGTGGTAAGATTATTCTACTCTTCTATGAAGTGGTAGAGTAAAACTAAAGTCTGAAGTTATGAGTAGAAAGTCTACTAAAAATGGCACTTACACATGCACATTTCAGTGTCTAATTTGCTTTATTCACACACATTAGTTACTGTAAGCCTTGGAACAAACTGTAAGACAGCCAAATTTGCATTCTGTGCAACTTTGCCCAAATCCAAGTTTTTGTTATTTTGTACAAAGCAAAAGATTCCTCTTCGTCATAATCTGCCACACTGCAGCAAAGTAAGAAGTCTTCTATGTACCTGTAAATTATGACATTTATGTCTACAAGTTACTCTTACAGTTTCTATTTT
The DNA here is from genome assembly GCF_036417535.1 of Chlamydotis macqueenii. Lineage (NCBI taxonomy): Eukaryota > Metazoa > Chordata > Aves > Otidiformes > Otididae > Chlamydotis > Chlamydotis macqueenii. The sequence continues at coordinate 59,695,212 of NC_141593.1, read as the reverse complement.
GCTCAGAGCTCCATTAGCAGTGAAGTTGAAAACATTTTTAAAAGACCAATAAACCCATCAGTTTCCCACTTGCAAGTTCTTACAAGTTATGAAAATAAATTCCTTTGAACTGGCTAGCAGTCCAAATTAAATATCAAATGTGATGTTTATAAAGCAGATATTAAGAATTCATATCCATTCCTTAAGTCAGTTAACTGGTAAGAGGAAAGGCAAATCCTCGCTCCAAACACATTTGAAATCCTATTCCCTTCTGTATGACTGCACATTATATATTCAGCTTGTGTCTATAATTCTAAATTTCAACAGTACTTTTTAAATTACACTTAGGAAGCTATATCCCCATTTTTAAAACAAGTTATTTCACAGTGTAAGGAGAATCTACAGAGTAGATTCTTCAAACTTTATTTTCTAAGCCATTTTAAACAACTAGGTTAGTAAATCAATTATGTCCACTGTGATAAATCCACACCTGAACAGATTAAGAAACATTTTGAAGCAGTGTTGAGTAAATAATTTTGGTAAGCTGTAAAACTGCCACATGCAAGGTATATTGCACTACAACAGCTCCAAATCCTTTATAAAACCCCAGCATTCCTTCTTCCCGTTTTATAGTATTTATGCAGTCTCTCATTCCCTCATACTGAGTATTGATCGGAAGCACTTCATAGCCAAGGTCTGTATTGTCAATTATTGTGCGTGTCCCTTGAATATGAAGGCGGTGTAAAACTGTCTCCAGTGGGTAAAGCATGACATCAGCACAGAGGCTAGCAGCAAAGCTAGCAATAAGTTCTGGAAAATACGCATCCAGCATGCTCTGCACAGAAGTAGAGCTCTCAGTTGGAAGATTGTGGGAATTATCCCTTTTCAGAACAAACAAAACAAGCTTCTGGATGATGGAACTGATGATGTAGTGAAGAACTCCATGTAGAGCAGTAGGAAAAGTCAAGACCATCAGAGGAAGGAGACGCTTGCTATGTGGTACTCCCATGCCCACAACTCTGCCGATTCCTTCTTTCACGCAGTCCAGGATGCCAGGATTATCTCGAATTATTTCACTCTACAATCACAAAGGAATAGTTACATCTTGTGCCGTGCATTTTACAACCATGCTGACATCCACTTTGACACTTCATCACTGCTGAACTTTATGAGAGGTAAAGATTTGCAGGCTGTCATATCTATACAGGTATATTGATATAAATTTTTTGCTCTAACACTCTTGATAGCATTCAAGTAAACTTGCTTTTAAAAAATGAACCCATCTTAAAGAGTCTTTATTTAATGTACATTCCTGTTATTTGTGCTGCTACCAAAGAAATTCAACTTTCAGTCTACTGCTGAAAATATCAGTCTGCAAAACAGTCATGTACTGAAAACGCCTCATTCCAAAGCAAAATGCCAGGGACTATTTATCTGATTTTGAAGTCCTTTCCTTTAAGGACTATAACTATAGTCTTTGAACTTGAATGTGCATAATAAACACTTCCATAACTAAAGTTGAGTTGAAAGACAATTTTAACTTTTAATTTAATAGGTTCAGCTCTGAATGTTTCCATTCCCTTACGTGCATCTAAAGTAGCACTCTTTACCCATGCTGCTTCTTTGACAAGAAATAATTACTTTGCTCATGTAGTGAAAATAAAGAATTCACTCAGTAACTGTTTCCTCTGCTGTACTCCACCTGTGACTACAGGATTAAGCTAAAGACATTGTTTCCCCTCCTAATGCTTATTTAAACTCAGTGTTTTATAGTCTCTGTCACATCCAAAATTCAGGATTTGGGAGTTCTCCTCAATGCCCAAGTCTGAGTCCATGCTGGCTGTGTCCTGACTTCATGCCAGGATAAACCACCAGAACATTCCTCAGTACTCTGAGGAAAGCCTAACAGCCTGCAAAGCCTTCATCATCAGAAGAGAAACTTTACAGAAGAGAAACTAGTTCAAATACTTCAGAATATAACACTCCAGACTTTAAGTTAAGCATCATAACCCCTACTGAATCCCCTTCTCCCCCACATTATTATAGCCACTGCACTTCAAAAATGTGCTTGCTTTTGTCAAACACGCCACCGTGTGGTTTGAAAAGTTAAAGACAACAGCAGTAACGAGACAGCTACAAATTTGTACCATTTACAGTTATTTTGATTACATATATTTACTTGGAGAAGTGTGTCAAACTAATACTGGTTTATCAGAATTAAGACAACCAAAGTTAATGTAAAACTGTGAGTAACAAATCCCACAACCTTGAACTTTTATAGTTTGTTACTGGTCATTGTCCTCTTGCGGCACTGGAAGGTAACGTAAACCTGGTAAGCCAAGTTACCTCCCTGCATCAGTTAATATAGCATAAATAAAATCTTCACAAATGCTGCCACTATCTCTGTTGTGTTTCTAATGATAAAGCTCATGACAATATTTCTGGGAACTGGAGAATACATTTCGTACAGCATGTATACACCTATTCAGTAAAATACTTGCATACAGCTGAACCTACCAAATCTAAACTCCTCAGATCTCAGTGGAATTATTTTCATAAGCAACGCTTTATAGATATGATCACCAGTCTAAAAGGCTGGGGGAGATGCTCTTTTGGCTTTTTGTTTGTTTTCCTACTAAGTTGCTTTCTAGCAAAGAAATTTTATTACTTATTTTGCAAACAGAAGACAGGCTCTATATCATGTTCTATCATGTATGTTCCCATGTCCAACAACACAGATAACATCCTTTCAGACAAAAAATACAAGCAGTAAGATACTTTAATAAAACATTCCATTTTGTGGCCTGCTATAAACTCAAGAAACATGAACAGTGTTCTGCCACTGTTTCTAGTTCTAGGATTACGGCATGCTCAGGGTAAAGCTGTTCCCCAGGACATAAAAGAGGTTCCTAAGTCAGTTTCCCAGTATGTGTCCAGTTAAATCTTCCCAATCTTCCAGTTAAACTCAGAGATCCACTCAGCCTGGATTTATGGAACATTATTTTCAAAATAATTCAACAGGAGAAAGTAAGAGGGCTTCTTAAGTAGAGCAACTTTAAAGAATGTGAGTTTGTTGCTGGGAGTCTTAACTACGTACCCCCATGCATAGATGTTTAATCTCACCTCCTGTTAGTCCACAATATGGCCAGTTCACACAGAACAGCCTTCCCAGTACCTTCTGATTTCTTTAAGTCTGGATTCTCTGCACAGAGCAGAATCCTGTTCCTTGAGAGTACCTGCCTCTAAAGTACATGCTGAAACTAAGAAGTCAGTCTTGTTTCCCTCTTCTTCACAGAAAAAGCACCATTTTGTAGACACAGACCAGCAGTTGAACTGGATTTAAACAGCTGGATCTAAATCAGTCTTGACAGTACTTAAAAGTTGTCTATGTTATGAATGAAAATTATTATTTTTATGACTGAATGACATGAAAGTGACTATCATGCACCACCCTCCACACAAAAGCTCACTTTACCGTAAGAGTTCCATTAGCTGCACAAAGATACTTTCATGTTAATTAAGAGCAACTCATTATCTAGAGAGAGCTAGCAGAATTACCCTGGACTACCTCTGCTTAGCTAAACTACTTCTCTTTCCCCAGAAACAGATGCAACAACTAATGAAAATCTGCAATACAGTGCTATAAGTTACTCTGTTCAGCTGTAGAACAAGTTAAGCTATATCCTAAGTGACAGGTCCAAATATTTATTTTCATGGCTAAAGAAGAACTAGATTAAAATTTAAAAGCAAAAAGTTCATAGAATCACCGAATGGTTCGGGTCGGAAGGGACCTTAAAGATCACCTAGTTCCAACGTCCCTGCTCTGGGCAGGGACACCTTCCACTAGACCAGGTTGCTCAAAGAGGGAGAGAGAGAGAATCATCTCCCTCAACCTGCTGGTCATGCTTCTTCTGATGCAGCCCAGAACATGGCTGGCCTTCTGGGCTGCAAGCATACATTGTCGGCTCATGTTAAGATTCTCACCAATCAACACCCCTTAGTTTGTCTCCTCAGGGCTGCTCTCAATACATTCTCTACCCAGCCTGTATTTGTGCTTGGGACTACCCCAGCCCATGTGCAGGACCTTGCACTTGGCCTTATTGAACTTCATGAGGTTGGCACAGGCCCACCTCTCCAGCCTGTCAAGGTCACCCTGGATGGTATCCCATCCCTCCAGCATGTCAACTGCATCACACAGCTTGATGTCATTGACAAACTTGCTGAGGGTGCACTCAATCCCACTGTCCGTGTTGCTAACAAAGACGTGAAACAGGGCTGGTCCCAATACCAATCCCTGAGGAACACCACACTTGTCACCAGCCTCCACTTGGACATTGAGCTGTTGACCACTACTTTTTTCAGTGCCATTATCCAGTCAATTCCTTATCCACCAAGTGGTCCATCTATGAAGTCCATGTTTCTCCAGTTTAGAGACAAGGATGCCATGTGGGACAGTGTCAAATGCTTTGCACAAGTCCAAGTAGATGATGTCAGTTGCTCTTCCTCTATCCACCAATGCTGTAACCCCATTGTAGAAAGCCACCAAATTTGTCAGGCATGATTTGTTCTTATGAATCCATGTTGGCTGTCATCAATCACCTCCTTATTTTCCATGTGACTTATTATAGCTTCCAAGAGGATCTGCTCCATGATCTTGCTAGGTACAGAGGTGAGAATGACAGGCCTGCAGTCCCCTGGCTCTTCTTTCTTTCACCTTTTCAAAAATGGGGGTTCTGTTCCCCATTTCCAGTCACTGGGAACTTCATTGGACTGCCATGACTTCTCAAATGTGATGGATAGTGGCTTAGCAACTTCATCTACCAGTTTCCTCAGGACCCATGAAGCTGTGCACATTCAGGTTCCTTAAATGGTCTTGAACCTGATCTTCTCCTACAGTGGGTGGTTTTCCTTTCTGCCAGTCTCTGCCTTTGCCTTCTGTGACTTGGGTGGCATGGCTAGAACACTTGCAGTGAAGACTGAGGCAAAAAAGTTTTTGAGTACCTCAGCCTTCTCCATGTCCCAGGTAACCAGCTGTGCAGTTTCCTTCCAGAGAAGGCCCGCATTCTCCCTGGTATTCATTTTATCCCCAAGGTACCTACAGAAGCTTCCTTGTTGTCTTTGATGTCCTTGGCCAGATTTAATTCTATCAGGACTTTAGCTTTCCTACCCTGATCCCTAGCTGCTCAGACAATTCCCTTGTATTCCTCCCAGGCTACCTGTCCTTGCTTCCACCCTCTGTAGGCTTCTTTTTTGTCTTTGAGTTTGTCCAGGAGCTCCTTGTTCATCCCTGCAGGCATCCTGGTGTTTTTGCCTGACTTCCTCTATATTGGGATGCATCACTCCTGCGCTTGGAAAAGGTGATCCTTGATCACTAATAAGTTTTCTTGGGCCCCTCTTCCCTTCAGGGCTTTATCCCATGGTACACTACCAAGCAGATCCCTGAAGAGGCCAAAAGCTACTCTTCTGAAGTCCAGAGTCATAAGCTTGCTGTGCGCCCTCCTCACTGCCCTAAAGATCTCGAACTCCAACATTTCATGGTCACTGGGGCCAAGGCTGCCCTTCAGCCCCACATTCTCCACCAGCCCCTCCTAAGTTGAATTACTGAAAAAGCTTTATAGTTGTTATTGGGGAAGGGGTGACTGCAACAACTTGCTTAGCAAGCCTTTTAAAACCTTTATGTGGGAAAAACTTCTTTATGGTTTATCTAATAGAACATACAGTTGTAACTCGTCCTTATTTCATAGATAATATATTCCAACTATCTATATTAGATGTCTTTTCTAATCCTAGATCTAGACTTAAGATAGTACAACTGATATACCCATCATAGTAAATACTTTTTATCTCTGTTGATAAGTCATACAGCCTCAAACAAAACAAATGCAAATACTGCAACACAAACCTGAATCAAAAGCGAAAGACTCACTTCTCCACATAATCTAATCTATAAAGAGAATAACAATATCTTTTTAAACGTTGTAAATATATATAAGTTACCTGTACAGTTTCAATCAGGCTTGCAGAATAAAAAGGCATTGCTATCACATGTGTTAAACTGTAGAAATTAACAAGATAAGAATTAATATCATGATACTACTATAATCTTAGACAAATATGCACATCAAAGTTGATAGTTATATACCAAGACAAGCTGAAAGAAAAGTAACAAACCGTAACTCAATTATTAAAATGCACATCAACAAGTTTAGATGAACTTCAGTCTTAAGTTCTGTTAAATTCTATTTCCATGTGACTAGATTGATTCAGGTCTATCACATACCATAATTTAATCACAAAAAGAATAAAATCTTTTAAATTAGTCAAGTTCCATAGAGACAAAGGGATCTAGTATGATAAAATAGTCAAGATTGTATATGCAATTAAGATTGTCTAAAAAAAAAAAAAAAGCAAAATTTGAAAATTACTATTAGCACCCTGTCAAGTAACCATAGCTGCAGATTAAACTAATGTACATTTAGTAGTTTTATTACTGTTTAGATAGTAAGACACAAAGTAATAACACATGCTATACTTACCCTTTGAGTAGAAGGTGTCCACCTATCTGCTTGAAATTCCACTTACGTGAAAGCTCCCTAAAAACAAAAGTATTTACCTTAAAATGTATAAGAACATGTTATTCTCAAGCATTTCTTCCATGGGTGTCAACATCCAATTTTCATATTGGTGTCTGATTATCAGTTTACATTGCAGGATTTCCCTCGATGGAAAGAAAATCAGCTACACATTTAATAAATCATGCCTAACTTTTAGAACTTATTTGGGCCTATTAGATATTCTCTCAAAAAAGCTTTCTATTATTACTAAGGTGCCTGTCACTCTCACAGCTACTGGCTTTAGTGGTTTGCATTTATTTTGCATCCTTATGTACTAACTCTTAAATCTATTTTCAGGGAATATTGTATTATTTTAAAATCTCCATAGTTTTCCTTTATCAATATACTTTTAAAACTATGTTTTTGTTTAGTTACGCTTTTTCTGTTCTTTCAGGTTACGTTTATCCCATTTTTGTTTCTTTACTGAAAACCTAAATCACACTGACATAGTTAGACAAGACCAAATCAAGTACAATAGGTCAGACTAGGTCAGCTGCATAGTAATTCTGTACAGACTTAACTCATTTCTTTTGGCTTATGACCAGTCTTTAGCATATCCTGGTAAAACAAAAGAAAACCCATGTGTTTCACTCAAAGGTGACTTTAAAAAAATCTCCTTAAAGTAGTATTTTCTAATTACATACTTCAAAATATGAACAATAAGTGTTAACTACACTCCACTTGTCAGGAAATGTAATCCCACTTAGCTCAAGATAACATTCAAATACCAAATGTATTTACCATACATTTGGTACATACTCCAGCTATCAGGTAAAAGTATTTCTGTTTGAAACGTTGAACACAATAGACTATGCATTTTTAATAATAAGCTATAAAGTGTTCAACTTCAACTCTTGTCTGGGAATCACACTCACCCACTGCCTGTAGCTACAGCTCTAATCCAAGAAAGGAAACTCTTCACTATTTCTGAAGAATTGTGTGTTACTAGTAGCCATCACTTTTCTAAATACATAAGTCAGTCACTAAAGAGGAAGGAAGATCATTAACCATTATGTATTTTGCACACTTGGATCACATCCACTGAGCCATAATACTTAAAAGATATGGAAAATGAAACCAAACTGAGGTGTGAAGCCTAACCTGCCAATCCACTATGTGTAACTACTGTTGCAGTGGAAGAACAATTATGGAATGAGTTAGCGTGGTACGGAACCACATTCAACTTGCCACAAAAATGTTAACATCCATTTCTGGGCCCCTCTCCTAAAACAGGATGATTCTTTTATGATATGGTGATATAGAATTGGAACGGACATCTCACTTCCTTGTGTCCTTTGGAGCTTCACAATGTATTTAAACAACCTTTTAAATCAGATTCGCTGGCACTGCTGCTATAAGCAATAGCCTTCACCTCCCTGTGACAGCCCAAACATGCATGATGGCACTAAAAAGGAAAGGAGAGCATCCAGTAGAAAACTGCATGGGGTGGTGCATGTACAAGACCATCATTTTAGCCAGATCACTTCCTCAATTCAGTTCATTTTGTGACTGTTCACATACTGCGTTGGCACAAGGATGGGGGTAGCACCGAGGAAGGAATGAGCAGGTGCTAGTGGAAAGGATTGCTTCTCTTAGCAGCAGCACCAGCTCACTTTTCAAACTACTGAACAACTAGCCCACAAGAAGAAAATCCTTGCTCACGTTGGACAGAAATCAGAAATATGAACATATAAATTCTGTATCACATCTCACAAACTTAAGCATATCCTACAGCAGTATTTAAAAACAAGAACAAGTCACACTTGGGGGAAAGTGTACCCGGAAATTTCAGTTACATATGAGATAGAGTTGACCAAAAAGCTTAAATACACACTCAACACAATTTAAGTATGAAATGCTTTTGCTAATGCTTTTGACAAATGCCAGAACTTGCAAAGACTTACTTTTATTAGTATGCATGCATAATAACAGTAGTTTGATTCAGCCTGCCTACATTCTGTTCACACATTAAAAACAGGCACTTGTTTCTTCTGAAAGCTAATATGGTTCTCAAGCCTATTGGTTCATTCAAACTTAACCAGCCTGAAACCCAGCTCCTTGCCGGCCTCCTTAACATGTCTTCCAAGACAGGTCTTTATCACTTTACTGGCTTCAGTGTGTGCCGTGGAACAGTTAATACCTTTTGCTAACTTTTTATTATTCCACAATCTCGTTGCAATTCACTAAAGGTTATAATTACTTTATAGAATAAACTGTTCTATACAACCTGCTTACTCTTAAAATATCTGTAACAAAACTGACAATATATATTACAGTTGTCAGCCCTTACTGTTAGCTCCAGACCATTATCAAACAAAACACTGATAAAAACCCTTCAGACAAAAATTAGTTATCAGACTTGTATCTCAAAGCAGAAAGACATCACAACATTATACCATAATCCTAGAGTTATAGTTCAGCACAAAAAGTAGCCTGTCACAAATCAAAATAAAAAATTATTACTAAACTACTGCAGTCAAAAACGGACACAGTGAACTAAAATGGTGCATATCTCTTTAAATTAACTCACTTATTTTTAGTTGTAATCTCTTTATTATGAGAATACTGAACAATGTACCTATAGTTGTTGGTAAAGGAAGACAGAAGACAAAACTGACAGCCACATACAACTCTTATTTACCATGTCTTCTCATTTATTTATGCAGGCCATTCTGTTCTCTCACCTACCAAAGACAGCGAAAATGTTCAGCAAGATGTCAGTGCTGTCTCATCAGCCATGTAAATTTTCTGTATTTAGATTAACGAAATCAGGACTTTTTACTTTAGACACAGTATTTGCTAGTACCACACAATACAAACCAAAATACAAATGAAACTTATGAATTCTGTTGTTACAGCAGAACTATAAGAAGACCAATTTGCTACATTATTTCTATACTCAGACAAGTAGGCAGACATACCAAACATACAAAGAGACATCTGTCTGTCACTATTTATTAATTACAAGGTTGTCTTTGCCAAGACAATCATACTGTGCTGAAAACACCTATTAAATGTCTGACTGTTCTAATAAAGTGAATTTTTTCAGCCTTACATTTCTAACACTTTGAATATAAGACAACAACTGATGACCAATTTGCTAGAAGCAGTAAAAAACCCATATAATACCTTGGTAAAGGCGTAAATTCACTGATGATGCCTTCTGTTCCCAGGGTTATGCCCTGAACAATGAAAGTGCTGCCCATTCCTTTCCAGAGAGCTCTTGGACCCTGTGTTTTGAAATATGCAACATATTTTGATTCATGCAACATAAAACACAGAAATCTTTTAATCTTACTAATTTATATAAAAATTCAGCAAATTCGGAATGCACCCAGCTACAATTCTACCATTAAACTTCACTATCACTAAATTCAGGGGACAACTAACTTTTCAGCTCTGAAGAAACTTCTGTTCTTCAATAATTTCAAATAGTTGTCACAAATTTTGGAGGCGTATTTCCCACTGTTAATACTCTGTACTATAAATTCAACATCATTTTCTGTGGACAAAATGAACTTGAGATGTTAAAGCACATCTCCAAGAAATCCAGAAAGTCTTTCTTTACTGTCTTCTGATCTGAGTTGCAGGATTGCCATTCCCAGACAGACTGGAAATTCACACAATACTATCTTTGGAAGTAGCCACCTGGATAATCTCCTTATCCACATAAAGATTAATTATTTTTTAGAATCCTTTTGTTTTCTAACATTTGCAAATCCTCTTTACTAAATACTACACTACTTAAAAAAAACGCTTACAATTCTTCTTGAAACATTTCTGCAACTCTAAAAACAACAGACCCTTACACTGGCCATGTTTTTAATCACCAGTTAGGTAAGGAGTTAAATATGTCAATGTACAGAAGTGCTACAGTAACCTTCACTGCTCAGATACAGTCTGACACCAAATACTGACCTGTGTCTTATTGATGCTGTACATAATGTTGACAATAGTAAATGGAGTGAGATGGTAATTCCGAGCATGATAGTTAACCTGTTAAAAATACAAATAATGGCAGTTTTATAAACACACTCACAGAAGTTAAAACTCTAAAGGAAAAAGCACTTCCAAACCAAGGACTTTATCTTTGTAAAGGTCAGCTAAAGTGACAAAAATATGAATAAATTCTCACTAAAACTTATGGAAATAGGCAGAACTTAAGTATTTGTATGCTGCAGATGTAAGCACTAAAGCAAACATAAATCAGAAAATATTGGAAATAAAGCATCCTGTTCGTAAATGGGGACCTGGAAGTTGCTCTGCAGACTAAAACACTTGCTATAATTCACTTTCCACTGCCCAAACAAAAATGAGTAAGAATATTAAAGATAAGTTAAATTTCAGAATGGAAAATACGTATCCTACAAATAAAAATTTGTCAATGTAGCAGTGTCTCCCTAAGAATCGTAAAGCTTCCTTTACCCTACAGAGCATGAAAACACAGAAATACCAGGAGCTCTGACTGGAAGAAGTAATATAAAACACATACCTGACACTGACGGCGTAGAACAATGCAAGGATGTGCCAATACATTTTCTGTAAATAGGCTTTAAAAGAAAAGTGTATTTAAATCATGAGAAGTCACAGTAAATTTACTATAAAAGGTTCGTTATTTTTTTTCTAACAACATCAGATCAGTATTTGGAACAAACTATATCTTACCTAGTGAATTAACAAGGCATTTTGGATGGCTACTTGATAGCCATCCAATACTATAAAGGAACAAGTATGAAAAAACCTCACACATAAATTCACTAGAAATAAGCCCTACATACGTATTTTTATAGGCAAAACAGTGTACAGAATGTCTTAAACTTTCCCTCTGCAAAATATTAGGGAACAAAACAGGCCAGAGACAAAATTACAGAAGGATTAGTTTGCAGTTTTATGTTAATTCTATGTACCACACTATTAATCATGACTCTCCTTAGCAGGGCCAGAGCATTGGTACTAATGGCTGACATTTTTTTTTAATCAGAAAATGGCCCAAAACTAACTCTCCCTCCACCCCAAGAAATGTTATTTCAATAAAACCTTCATAGGAGAGTTCTCTCAGTTCTAACAGCCATGCAGAGAAGCTTTTCATTTTATCTCAAAGTGCCTGAGTGATCACAGTACTTACCTGTATGTGATTCAAACCTGGGATATGGATTAGAAAAGTAAAACCTCCAGGCCTCATCTAAGCATCCCAAGTAACAGCTCTGACCACCAACCTATAGGATCATTCGGGTTAAGTCTCTTACGGGGATTTTACTCTGGATAAATAAGTACCAAGTACTGTCTGGCACAGGAAAGTACTGAGCCTGCAGTTCAAAAACTATTAAGCTAATAAGTAGTTTGCTACTACCAAAAGAGGTGACACTTTCCCCGTACTGCAGTTGCTATCTATTAAGTCCTCCTGGTAGTCAACTCAACTAACTTCACAAAAACGAACCTTTTCTTTTGGGTATTTCCTACAAGATTTCTGACTTGAACCATGTGTATCTGACAAGTGACCTGGTACAAATGCAAAAGCAGAACCAGGAATTGCCCTCAGCAATGATAAAGTGTTGATCACTCTTTGCCAAAACCACATGCTCATTTTAGTCCTAGTGGCCATGGTGCTCAGGATGTGGAAAACTGTTATGCTTGATTAAATCAAAGCATATAAGTCAAAGAGCAACTGAGCCAAGCTAACATCTCTCTGTTCCTGAAAGAGATCAACATGTTCCTGCCATATGGCTCCACTCCTTTGCTAGTACTCTCCTGAGCTCATTCAGCTTGATAAGGTTGGAAAGAAATCAGATTATTCTTTACATGTCTGGGGGGGCCAGCTCTTTCCCCTCCCCCCATCAGCTCTATTGTAACAAACTGAACAGGCTCATCAAGGGGTCTGAATGAGCAACCTGAGCCACTGCAATGGAAGCAGTGGGAGAAGAAGGACAGGTAATTTCATGAGATGAGATGATCTAACTTAAGCAACTCAATACTTGCTTACTAGCTCATTACTAATCCTTTTTATTTTTCCCCTCTCTGGTCTAGTTAGCTGTTGTCTCCTGGGTTTCAAAGCTAGTCAACTCCTAGGTAAATCAACCTAACTGAAAGAATAAAAAATAATTCAGCTCTTTCATTGACTTTGTCTTCTGTTTTAGTGAGTCAAACTGTTAAAAGAGGGTTGGGTCAGCATTAAGGGTGATAACAACAGGGTAAGGAGTAGGACAGGCTGGTGGTCAAGCAAAAGGCCCTCCTCTAAGTAGAAGTACACTGTAAGAACCTCAACTGACATCTTCCCACATTGGTCTAACTGGGTAAGTGACACAAGTACTCTCATGTTGCAAAGAGAAAAGCACTCTTCTCTGAGAAGTCTCACATTCAGGTCAACAAGGAGTAAAAGAAGTTTTACTCCTAACTTTTCCAAGACAAAAAAAACACCTCCCACTCTTTCATAATTTACATCAGTACATTGACCAACAGAAACCTAACCAGTGGTGTGTGACTGAGCAGGCATCCTACAAAAAATGCCAAGTTTATAATGATCCTTACACTTGACAGTTTAAGCTCTGAAAATGCTATTAAGCATGTTAAAGTCCATCACTTTCTCAAAAATATTATCAATATTGGGCCACTTGTCTAGAGCAACATTACTAGTCCAAGATACTTTGGAAATATACTTGAAGACATTCCCACCTTCTTAGGAAACGTTCGCATTACCCAAAAATATTAACAAAAGTGGCAAATGTGAAAACAGCTTTCTAGTGTTATTTTCAGATTGCTCTGATAGGTTATGCATATCCTGAGCACACCGTATGAAACACTGGTTCTTATATTCACTGCTGATAAAGTAATTTTGATAAACATCTCGTTTAAAGAGAACGGAAACCCACATGGATTTCAGGCAGTAGGTTTCAAAAAGCATTTCAACTGTGTAAGTCTACCAGCATAAGAATACAACACAAAAGTGTACATAGGGATCATAAGACAACTATGGCTTTATGACCTCATTATCACTGAAAATTATTACATAACTCTTACCTTGCAAGGCCAATACCAAAGCCTGCAAATCTATTCAACTGCTCTGAAAAAAAATGAAAACAGATTATATAGCAGTGATAATCATACAGTGGGAGAAAATGCCACGCAGATGATCTGCAAAACTAGCTTTATACTGTACTTGCTTCAGAAAATTACAAGCATTTAACCACAATATTTGTGTCAACTCAGCAAGAGAGGATATAAAAACTTATTCCCCCAGAAATATTTGCACTTCAGACTGCATTTGAGTTTGCACATATTTTTATAAATAAAATTATTCTTCTCTTACAACAGCTATAGGGAAAAAACAAACAAAAAAAAGAGACAAAGTGAACAGTAAACCAGAGAGTATTTTAGTACTTAAAAACTCTAACTCAAACCATCCACTGAAAAAGTTAGTATGCATGACAGTTTACAGTAATTCTGAAACATAATTTAGATATCTGAGGTGAAATTAGTTTTAAAAACAGTAAAAAGAGATAAATTGGGGGAAAAGTAACACAAAACATCACTGATGATGTAACAAACATCAACATGATGTGAATTTTCAAGTCTATTGTTTATCTCTACTCCTTTGCAAGAATCTACTTGAGAAACGTTAAAACTGCAACAAGAGTAATGGGTTCAATTCTCCATTGTCTGCTACCAGGCAGACATCTACACCTTGGGAATTATCAGAAGAGATTTTAAGGAGAGTCTCAGAACTCTAAAGACAACTGAAAATTAATGCTCAGCCCTACAATCTAAAGGGTGCAAGCAGGCTGTAAGCACGGGCAATGCCAGTAACTTCAGTGGAGCTCTACAGAGATGTGGCAGCCCTCCTGATAGGAATAAGTCTTTCTCCACTTGCAGAAGCTGGACTCAGTGATACAGAAACTCCTTATGAGTTCTCCAAAATGCAGAAAAGACATACCCTCCATGAGTAGACAGGATGACAAAAACACCCCATGGAGTCCAAGCATCTATGAATATTTAAGTAGTACTTGCACGGATGAAAGTCTAACTAAGGGCTGTACTCATTATAAGACCTGAACAAAAACGCTGCACTACAGGTTAAAAAAAAGAAGACTCACCCATTAATTCAATTCAATTTGAAACAAATTAGTCTTTCATAAGACTCTGATAGGCCAGTGTGCACAAACTGCTCCAGAACATTCTTTTAATTAAAGGAGATAGTGTTTAGTAGCCTAGATGTAGCATGTTTCTCCTAATTCACCTCAATTTCCCAAAGATATAAAATGATTTGGTACTTCTGAGGGTTTCTGTTTAGTTTCCCAACATTACTAGAAAAGTTCCTTCCTCAAATCTACCAGTTCCACTGTTCCTTCACTATCACGCATGGAGGGAGGTTTTACTTCTGCAGCTAGTGCTGTACCCCTCCTACTTTTTCAACACAACAATAAAGCAATGCGAAGACACAGAGTGTGAAACATCAACACCAACTAAATAACAAATTAGATCGTAAGACCCAAAGGTACTTCCCGCCCTTACAGGAGACGGAGCACTTCTGCGGGATACCGTTTACGTGGGCAATGGGGAGCTGACCACAGGCTGCTTAACCAGAATCGCAGGGTGCGTTCTGGCACTCTCAGCCGTATTTGCGTGTAACTACGTGGTGCTACACAGCGGAACGGGCGCTGGAGCGCAACAGGCGGCGGAGCAAGTTCTCTCTCTTCTAAAGGACTTTTTTTTTTTTTTTTTTTTTTTCCGCTGGTGCTTCAGAACCGCCAGCCCATAGCTGCAACTCGTCCCCGGGCCCGGTTAGCGCCAGCAAACCCAGGCCGCGGCACACCCCTTGGCCACCGCCTGCCCGCCCTTGCCCGCCTCAGCGGGTCACCCGCTAACGGGCGGAGCCGGAGACAAGCCAGGGACAGGCGGAACGGCGAGAAGCCGGCTGCCCGGCTGGGCCGGGCCCTCCCTTACCGGCGCCGGGGCCGCCCGCCCCGAGGTTGGGCTCCTCGTTGAGGCCGGCGCCCCCCAGGGGGGTCCCTGCCCCGTATGGCGGCGTCTTCTCCCCCCAGTGCAGGTTGCGGCTGCCGGGGATGTCGGGCGGGCTGGTCACCCAGTGGCCCAGCTCCGAGGCGCTGCCAAATGGCCTGGCGCCGGGGCCCGGTTCCTCCCGGCCGTCCCCCCGGTAGCCCAGGCCGTCGAAGCCCTCGGGGCGCCGCGGGTGCATGGCGGCAGGCGAGAGGGCGAGTGGGGGCCGCGCACAGGCCGGTACCAACGGCAACGGAGCCCGCACTCAACCGTCCCTATCCCCGCTTCCGGTCGCGGAACGGGTGAGCCGCGCCCTGCTGAAGCCGAGGGCAAGGCCACGTGATAGGGAAGAAGGCGGGGCCGGCGGCCAGCTGGGCCAATAGCGTTCCTCCTTCTGCCCGGCTCGGGGCGGAGGGAGGTGGGCGGTGGGCTCAGAGCGGAAGGACGCGATCCCGGGCCGGCGGCAGAGGGCGGGGGAGGGCGCCCCCTGCCGCTCCGGCGGGCTGGCACCGGCCAGGGGGGCCGGGTGGAGTCGGGGAGCGGAGGGGGAAAGGAGCTGTGCTCGATCCGGGGCTGGGCTTGCCCTTTGCGGGGCGGGTGCGGCTCCGGAGAGCGTTGTACGCTCCTGGGTTGCAGAGGACGTGTCTGCCAGCACAGCTCTCAGCCCTTTTCCCTGGTCGACTCTCACCCCGGCTGAAATCGGTGACACCCAAGCACAGGGGCCACCCCACCCGGCTGCCTGCTTGCAAACTGGGTGGTGGGACTGGGAGCTGGGGCTGGTAATGGTGCTCACAATGCTGACGGGCCTGAGCAAACCCCGCAGGGGAGACAGGCCAGGATGGGTCAGAGTGCCATGTCTGCCTGGCGTGGTCCCACTGCTCCTGTTCCCTCTGCTTCCCCTTCTCTCTTTTAAGCTCCTTCCTCCTAAAATGCTGTTTGCTGCACAGCTGCCTGCCTGTGGAGAAGTGGGCACGACGCGGCTGGGACTGCAGGTATTTCCCCTTCACCAGCCAGAGAGGTGTTTGACGTGAGCCAATCCATGTCTGACACCAGCTGAACACCTTCCCTGTGGGCTTGGTGCTCTCTCAGCTCCTCCCTCTCTGAGAAGCCCCTCAAGGTGTCCCACAACTAGGTCTCGGTCTGACACAGAGCTTTTCCTTTTTTCACAGACCAGGTTAAGCTAGCATTAGTCCATTCGAGTCTAAATATAGCACAGGTGGCAGGAGTTATCCACTGCTTTGTGCTTTCCCACTCTTACAGCCCCATCTGGCTCCATACATTGTGCTTGGGGATGGTTTCTTCTTCTGCCCTCAACTGCTAGTGTCATTTTACCAGCAGAGCTTCAGGTGTTCTGCAGTAACCAGGTAAAGAGCCGGCATCCATATTTGATGTGGGAAGAGCAGAGCCTCAGACAGCAAAGAGCACTTTTGTCCAGTAAGGTAAAATCCACACAGAGCTTCTCTACTACCATTTTTAATTGGACCATGGCATTTTCCCTGTTAACTGAAAGTCCTTTGGGAATGTTGTGTTTTAATGTCATAATCTCAAAAATATGGGCAGAAGAAACCACTGCCTCTAGAGGCAGAGGTCAAAGCACTGCAGCTCTTTTTTTTTTTTTTTTTCCGGTAAAGATAATTGTACGTGTTAAAACCAACCAGGTTACTTTTGTTTCTAAAGCAGGTTCAACCTGAACCAGGTCAGCATATATTGGAATAAGCATGTCTTTAAGGATATGTGTGATCTGATCATGTAGCCTTACACATGACGGAGGTGGCTCTGGATCTTACAGAAATGATGGATTTGAGAGAAAATGCTGCCCATTAAAGAGCAGAGTAGTGTATTATAGGTAACACAGCTTGCAGTAGGAAGGTAACAGCATGAACAATGAAAATGTCTTACATACAGAAATAAAGGTACAACATAGCTGCACTCTTGTTTGTTACACACTTTTAGTACCCTGTAAAGCTGTGTAAATCATAGAATTGTAGAGTTGTTTGGGTTGGAAGGGACTTTTAAAGGTTATCTAGTCCAGCCCCCTGGCAAGGAGCAGGGATGTCTCAAACCAGAGACATGAGGCTCAGAGCCTCATCCTACCTGGCCTTGAATGTTTCCAGGGATGGGGCGTCCACCACCTCTCTGGGCAACCTGTTTCCCTGTTCCACCATCCTCAGTGTAAAAATTTCTTTCCTTATATCCAGTCTGAATCTCCTTCCTTCTATTTTAAAACCATTACCCCTCGTCCTATCATAACAGGCCCTACTAAAGAGTTTCTCCCCTTCTTTCCTGTAGGCCCCCTTCAGGTACTGGAAGGCCAGTATAATGTCTTCCTGGAGTCTTCTCTTCTCCAGACTGAACAGCCCCAGCTCTCTCAGCCTGTCCTCATAGGAGAGGTGCTCCAGCCCTCTCATCCTCTTTGTGGCCCTCCTCTGGACCCTCTCCAACAGGTCCATGTCCTTCTTATGGTGGGGGCTCCAGAGCCGGATGCAGTACTGCACATGGGGTCTCATGAGAACGGTTGGCTTTCTGGGCTGCGAGCACACATGTTGGCTCTTGTCCAGCTTGTCATCAACCAACATTGCTCAGGGCTGCTGTCAATCCATTCTCTGCCCAGCCTGTACTTGGGATTGCTCCAACCCATGTGCAGGATCTTGGACTTGGTCTTGTTGAACTTCATGAAGTTTACCTGATCCCATGTCTCAAGTTTGTTCACCTCCTTCTGGATGGGATCCCTTCCCTCCGGCATGTCAACTCCACCCCTCAGCTTGGTGTTGTCAGCAAACTTGCTGAGGGCACACTCTATCCCACTGTCTATGTCATTGATGAAGATATTACATACTATTGAGCAAGATATCAAACAGTACTATTAAGCAGAAAGGCAGCAGTGGGATCTATGCCTTCTACACCGCGTGGCCAGAACAGCCCTTGGTGTTCATCTGACCATGCTCCCATGGCACAGAACTTATTTTCAAATGATTCAGCAGAAATTTGGTCTGATTTCTTCTGTTTAAAATAAAACACAAAGAAAAGTGAACAATTAGGAGTTTTGCTTTTGCAGTAAGAACAAACTGGCAGCAGGCTAAGTGCATTGAGCGGTAATTACAGTAAGACACAGATCTTTTGTGCTAATGATCCCTTAAATTCCCATGTAACCTAATATAGGGCTAGGCGTGCAGCTTCTGTGCTTGTTTGCTGCCATCTCTTGGTGGCATGACTAGCCTCCAGGAGACAAAACAGAATGAAGATTGTCAGGAAGAGAAAACTACACTCACTCAAAGAATGTGGGAGAAAGAATGTTGTTCCAAAAGAAAATGCAATCTTTTTCCACATTGGAAAAATAAGCCAGATCTGCTGTGTTTTCTAAAACAAGGCTCATTGACTCAGCATATGTGTATCAGAGAGAGCTGATCAGGGTGAGGAAGCTATGTCATAGATAAATATCACCCATTCCTATACATTTGTTATATACACCTACCAACTACTGTATCCCTCCTTGCCCATAAAAGCAATTTTCTGAAAAAGAGTGATTTTTTGTTTTTCAGTGCCCACAAGAATACTTGAGCAGACTTCCAAGGTATTGTCTCACTTTCCTTCTATGAAGATCTCCATCTATAATGTTAGAAAGGCTGAAAGAGAACCGGATGCTGTGAGCTAAGGTAATTCTTTGTGGGAAATATGAGCTCCACTCTTCAGGACAAGTCTCCTTCTAGCTTTAACTTCAAGAAGAAGAGCCTGTGTCATTCAGGATGCCGTACACAAGGTACAGAAATGCATCTCACACAGCAGCTTACTATCAACTCTGTGTATACTTACATAGCATACTACAAGCCTGTGTGTTCACAGGCCATGCACGCAGGGCATCTGTTTACTCAATGGGGAATGCTTTTTCACTTACAAAACTTCAGCGTCTTATTCACCTACAACATATGAAAACACAAATTACCTTTTCTGCCTACACATGCCTAATATCTGGCTTACACTACTTGCTTATACAGGCGTGTGTCTTTGCACCAGTAGTCAGAGCTCATCTTTTGGGTACTTCTCACCACTATTTTTCCTTGAGTCCTTCCCTGCCTCTGTGCATGTGAATGCTCTCACACATGGTGACAGGCAGGAGCAAATTATGCCAGCAGAGAGAACTGCTCTAATGCTCTATGCTCAATCAGCAAAGTGGATGTTCTGAGCAGATTTTGCTTAGCTTTCTCTGGTAAGTCCTGCAGAACTAAAATCTACATTACCCTTGGAAAACAAGGTTGTTAGCTATTGCTCTGTTATCCAGTTATTATAGAACTAGACTGAAAGGCTGGTGACATAATTTGATTTACACCACGTGTTCGAGATCCATGCAGCTGGTTATCTGCCCTCTGGTTGATATAATGGAAGAGGGTATCTGTGCTCCAAGGCAGCCTGAGTTTTCCAGCAGCAGAGCTTGAAAGAGATTTGAGTTGAGTCTATGTATTGGGTTTACATGGCTCAGAAGTGGCTTCTGTGAGAAAACACCAGGAGCTACCTCTACATAGAACACGGACCGTTTCAGCTGGTTCCCAGGCAGACCTGCCACTGGCCAAAGCTGAGCCCATCAGCAAAGCTGGTAATGCCTCTGTAAGAATATGTTTAAGAAAGGGTGAAAAATGCTGCACAACAGTTGGATCAGAGGAGTGAGAATATATGAAAGAAACAGCCCTTCAGACACCAAGGACAGTCAAGGAAGAGGAGGTGCTCCAGGTTCCAAAGCAAAGATTCCCCTGCAGCCCGTGGAGGAGACGAAGATGAGGCAGGCTGCAGCCTCCCCTGCAGCCCATGGAGGCTATGGTAGAGCAGAGATCCACACTGCAGCCTGTGGAGAACCCAACACCACAGCAAGTGGAGATACCCCGAAGGAAGGTACAGCCCATGGAGACCCCATGCTGGAGCAGGTTTTCTGTTAGGAACTGCAGCCCATAGGGGTCCTGCAGTGGAGCGGGTTTATCCTGAAGGAGTGTACCTCATGGAAAGGATCCATGCTTGAGCAGTTCTTGAAGAACTGCAGTGTGTGGGAAGGACTCACATTGGAGCAGTTCATGAAGGACTGTCTCCCATGGGAGGGACCCTACGCTGGAGCAGGGAAACAGTATGAAGATGGAGGAGCAGCGCAGGAGAAGTGTTATGAACTGATCCTAATCCCCATTCTCCATTACTCTGGGCCACTCAGGGTGAGAAGGTAGAAGAGTCAGGAGTGAAATTGAGTCTGGAAAGAAAGGGGAGGGAGTGGGGGAAAGGTGATTTAAGTTTTGGGTTTTTTTTTTATTTTTCTCACTATCCCACTCTATTTTTAATTGGCAATAAATTAATTTTCCCCAAGGTGAGACTGTTTTGCCCATGACAGTAATTGGTGAGGAATCTTCATGTACTTCTCTCAACCCAAAAGCTCTTTTTTTCTTATTTTTCCCTCCTGCCTCATTGTGGATGGTGAGTGAGAGAGCAGTTGGGTGGGCATCTGGCAGCCAGCCAAGGCTAACACACCACAGTCCTTTCTGGTACCTAAAGTGGATCTGCCAAGGAATCCAAGATAAGGACAGTAACTGGGAGAGATAACGGGTAAAACTCTGACTGGACACTGCCAGAAAGTGGAATGATTGTGGGACATTTTTGTTGTTGTAACGTGGTGAAGGGACAAGGCGTGGAGTGTGTGTAAATTGTCCAACATTATTGGTGTGTGATGATGTTATTTTGACTTCCGTGTGGGGAATTCTTTTTGTCTATGTAACTGAAATTTATGAAGATTTTGTGATAAAGGGATGTTTTAATGGTAATTCTTAAATGTGTTTCACAGACGCGAAGGGTGGAATGTACTGGCTTTACATCAACAAGCCAGTAGGGCCCATGGGATTAAAACCCTGTTGAGGTGAAGCATGACACACTCATGTCATGACTTAACAACTATCAAAGATCTGACCCAAGTGGAGGTCATCTCCACTGCAGCTCTGTCTGTCCGGGCAGGCAGGTCCCTGGGGGTGTTTGGGAATGGCTGAACAGCCCACAGTTGTTACTGACACCTCTGCAGGTGCACCTTCTTTGCACAAAATGCCCTAGGTGGCAACAGAGGTCCCTATGTCTCAAAACATTTTGCAAGTGGAATAATTTTATTGGACAAGTTCTTGTGATAAAACCCACCTCAAAAAAGAAACTCCTCTTGTCACAACCAGTGCAGGACTTGTGTGATCTCAGGGAAATCTTGAGATGGAACTTTTCCCTCCTTTCTGATCTTTTTAGCCTATAATTTTGGAGAAGGTCAGCAAAAACTCAGTCAATTTTGTTGCTAAGTACAGGGCTTGGATTTGGAATATTGTGCCTCAGTTACTTTAGAAATTGAAATTCTTTTTACTCTAGGAAAGTAATTTTGTAAATTTTTTTTTTTTTAAAGAGCAGGTGAAGCAAAATTTGAAAGAATGTATCAGCAGCCACAAAACCACTGCCAGCTCTCTTTAAAACCAAAATGGACAAATTCACTCTTTAAAATGTCCAGTAAACAAAGCAAGCAGCCTGAAGTCCACATTGGTCTCAGCCCTGTAAAATGTTTGATGTTCAATTTTAATTTTGAATGGAGATAAACTTCAGGTGACCTTTAGTGAAATATTCAGGGAGGACCGTGGAGGTCCTCCCGTGGAGGATCCATTCCTCTTCATCTTGCTGGACAGTGGAGGCTCAACCTTGAGAACCTCTTCCAGAAGTCCTACTTTGTGTCAACAGGAACATGTAGATACTTGTCACTTTTGAATTAGGGGTATGTATTTCAGTGCCTAAGTGTAGATCTCTAGAAGCCCCATTTCAATCACTGCTTTTTTTAATCTCACTGTTTAGACTCTGCTGTCATCATGCAGATTCATGTGCATGAATCTGCATGGGTGGGGTCAGTGGAGTGCTATCCAGTCGCTCCATCTCAACTGTCCTCTGTTGGCAGAGAAACAGGATGACAGAAGTGGAAGTATACTTTTCCCTGGCAGGCTGTAAGAAACACTGGATGGAGAAGAGCCTGCTAAGCTGCCTGGAAGAGGGCAGCTCTTCAACCTGTGTGTGTGAACTCTGCTTTAGACAGGTCCTACTCAGTGTTGCTCCCTTCCTTTGGGCAGACTGTTCCACAAATGCGACTGAGATGTAAAGTGATGCTCCAGTATCATAAAGTCTGCATTGCCCCGCTGTCAGATCTTGCTAAACCTAGAGGAGGTGGGCGGGGCGGGGGGGGGGGGGGAGATGGTGGGGGAAGAGATTAGTGATAAGACTCACTGGAAGCAAAGGAAGCTCCCACATGAGCAGCAATTGGAGCAACATGGACAAGGAAAGTTGTAAATGAAATAGAAGATGAAGAGATGCAGAATAATAATTTATAAAGCAGAGGAAGCAGCTGCAGTTTTTACCCTGGCTGAAGAAGGAAATTAACATTTCATCACCAGTGGTACTCACTAGGTTCTTCTTTTTGGCTGAGATGACTTCTCCAATCTCTAAAATTTTGTTTCTCAATGGGGAATGTTTCTTATGTTCCCAGTGCAGTCTTTTACCCAGTATAGTCTTCCTGCTGGGCTATAAATGTCCCCATTTCTAAATATACTTCAGGCTACCTAGGAGACTTTTACTGCCCATTTCCTTTCCTTTAACATTTCCAAGGATGTTAAAATAATATTGCAGACAACATTGTCAGAAAAATACACTTGCTTTAGCCTTTTCTTTTTAATTTTTTTTTTTTTTCAGCTACAGCATGTTAGCCAAACTCTTAAAGAGAGTATTGCTTAAAAAGCTGAATTTAGAGAGCTGCACATCACCCCAGAAAGCATGACTTTCAGTCATGTCATGCAGTGCTTTTCTGGCATTGAGTACATCCTTTCAGCTACTCTTCCTGCTGAGCTACTGCATAAGCCTGCACCTTTTCTCCCTGTGCTGTGTGTCCTTGTGTATGTTCCCTTATGAGTGCATGTTTATGCCTGTCCATGTGTGTGTCTTGTGTGTCTGCACAGCACACTTCTTGCATGCTGTCCTCCAGGTGGGAACAATCTGCTCCTCGGCTTGCTGCAAATATTTTTGAAGTAGCACTTTTGAAGAAGTAACTCGGTAACTCATTTCCACTGAATCATAATGCCTGAGCATAATGTTGGTACTAAAACAACTTTCAAATAGATAGATTTATTACTAAGCACAGTTGACAGCCTGATTATGCTTCCAACGATCTGTCTTCACGGGACTAGATAGATGCCATGGTCTGTCTGGATCTCTCAGATTTACAGGACAATGTACTCTGCAAATGAAACTTTATTTTATAAGATCATTAAGAAAGAAAGAAAACAAACAAACATAACAAACAAGGAATCAATCCCCTTTACATAGACTAGTCTATCATATTAATTCACTAGTTCATCACTTAAGTCATGAGGTTTCTCACTCATAAGTTCTCTAGCTCATAACTCACAGATCACAACTTTTAACTTGTGACTCATGCACCTATAAATAAAATATTTACTTAGCCAATGGTGAAAGTGCTTATCCTGCCTCCTCTGTCATGATGTGGGCATCCCCTGTATCTTAGTGGGAAGCATGAAAGCCTCAGCAGTCCAGCTGCTGTTGGATCTGCTTCAAAAGCTTTTTTTTTTGTAAGCTAGTGTTTTCACACCTTCCAGCTTGGAAGTTTGATCTATAACATTTCCATGAGTTCACAGATTCTGAAGAAACAACCAATATGCAAAAACGATGACTGCATGAGACAATAAGCTTCAGGTGATAATGGTTATATAATGGCCTTTTAGCTTTTTTGGCCACCTGTCCTGCCACCTGTTGCTCTTGCTTTGACCTAATGGTGCTGCTCCCAGCACACATCAGGCCTTAGCATGAGCTGGATTAGCCAAAAACCTGAGCAGGAGTTGAGTGAACACTCGCAACTGGGAGCCCTTCTTCAGGAACGGACATGATGTGCTCCTGTGGAATTACAGATTGTCCTGAAAGAGAAACTCCAGATATCCACAACCCCACTTACAGCACAGCCAATGCAGTCATGGCCATAGAGCTATTAAGGAGTGTTGTATTAAAGGCCAGCTTAAAAGGTGAGAGTTGAGAGGAAGGATAGTAGCAAAAAAGTAGGGCCAAAGAAGCATGAGGAGGTCAAGAACTTGTGACACCAGCATCCCTCCAAAGAGCCAGAGAGTCTCTCTAAGTCGTGAAAGCACCGCATCCAGTGAAGTAAGCAGATCACAATCACATAGCAAAGGCTGCAGGAAAAGGAGACCGAGAAGCAAAGACAGGGACCATTATTATAGAGGAGAAAATTACCAAAGTTGGTACCTGCAGGTTACCGCTTTTTTTATATTTAAAAGATGGCCAGAATGGCTATGAATTCTCAACAAGGTGGACAGCTCAGACTAATGTTCATGATCCAAGGCAATCTATTAGGGCAGAATACAGGATACAAGCCTTTACTAAAAGGACAGGTCTGCAGAGCTAGAGGGACCCCGTGGGAGAGACTGTTGCTATTAAAAAAGACCGAGGTTAAGGAGTTGGTCAAGGGGTGAAGGATCCCTTTTGGAGGCACTGACTGAATGAGAAGAGAAAAACATAATGGAAAAGGGAAATACAAAATTTATGATGTGGAGAGCACAGTCGAAGAGCACAGAAATCCAGAAAAAGCGAGTGACCCCTCCCCCTCCCCAAACTATATCAAAATTCAGTGACTGCTACACAAGTGAAGATAGCCTTTCAGACAATCCAACAAGGAGTCAGACAGAGCATAAGAAAAAGAAAAAAACAAGAGGAGTCCAAGTGCAGAGAGAGTCTGTGAAGGAATAGTGACAGACACAGCAAGGCCTCCCAAAAAGCAAAAGCAGAAGCAGAAACACTAGCAACATAACGTGAGTAGCTCAGGCTGTGCTTCTCCAGCAGTGACGACAATTGACAGTGATCATGAGAAGGAGCCACAAAGGACTGAATGTGACAGCAGCATTACTTGAACAGGCACAGCTCAGAAAAATGAAAAGGAAAACAAATCTCCATCTTCTTTTCCAGGAATGACAGGATATTAAAGTGTTTTTAAAAGCAGCAAGAAAATGTGCTGCAGAGGACCAGCCAAAAATTACAGTATTAATAGCAGAAGAAGGGACTTATATGGTGACATTAGAAATGCTGATGTCGAGTTTTGAGAAACAGCAGCTCATCAGAGTCTATTTGTAGAGGTTACCAGCAGTAACACAGGACCTGTAACTAGTCTTGGTCAAGGAGCACAAGTGTAATCATTCAGTCAACTGCTTTTCCCAGGACATCCTTCCTAGAGCATCCAGAGAGACCACCGCTGACAGTTAGACTGCCAAAGAGGCTTGTCAACAGAGGCAAGTAGTTTGATTCACCAGGAAAAATAATGTGGCATGTTTTACACCCAACACTTCTAAAAAGTAAAGAAAGTAGAGTGTTGTTAGTACGCACCTTTTAATTTTTCTTAGAAGAGTGTTCGGGCGCTTGAGTTTCATAAAGCCATCCTATATTGTCATTATATCTTAAATATATCTGCAAAATATGTCAAAGTTGTGTTTTAAACAAAAATAAGTATAAAAACAAAAAGAAAATGTGTTACTTGCTCTTTTTGAAAGCTGTTTGTCTTCTGCCCCTACTTACAAATGGAATAACATTGTTCAGAGAGCCAAAGATGGGGAAAGGCTGTTTAGTAGGGCCTGTTGCGATAGGACGAGAGGTAATGGTTTTAAAATAGAGGGGGGTAGATTTAGATTAGAAATTAGGAAAAAATTTTTTACAATGCGAGTTATAGAACACTGGAACAGGTTGCCCAGAAAGGTGGTGGAGGCCCCATCTCTGGAAACGTTCAAGGCCAGGCTGGATGAGGCTCTGAGCAACCTGATCTAGTTGGAGATGTCCCTGCTCCTTGCAGGGGGGTTGGACTAGATGACCTTTGAAGATCCCTTCCAACCCTAACCATTCTATGATTCTATGATTCTATGAAAACTGACTCTTCTTCTCCCTGGAGATATGTAGTAGGGTGACATGTAGCACTACCTCTCCTTGTGCCTGCTTCCAGCTGCACAGGTGTGACTGTCTGGTTAATGTGGGGACAGGTTTGAATGTTAATTTGCTGTTGGCTTTAACAGGGCACTTACTAGCACTTCCATGATTTGGGGTCTTAACCCTGTGCTCATGTTTTGCATCCCATTGCAATTCAGGATGAGAGCACAGATGCTTGAGCACCAGGAGGAGGATTCTGCACCTGCAGGAGGTCTGCTAAGGAGGGAACAGCAAAATGGCCAGCTCTTCCCCAGGCCTCTGTAGGCCTGACCCCCACACCATCCTTCCTCGTGTCCCAGTGGTGGGAGTCCTGCCCAAAGAGCTCTTTCCCTCCAGCCGCTTCACTGTGAGTGTGCTCTCGCAAGAAAATCTTTGGTTTGCCTCAGCATTTTACATTTAGGCATGTGGGTAAGCCCTAAGGCAGGAGTCAGCCCAAAAGGGCCAGCAAAAGGGAGCCTGGGGTTTTCAGTGGCTGTTGGCAGTCTGGATTTGGATCTGTGACATCTTCCTGCTAATACCACCTGAGGGGGTAACTCATCTGATACAAATCACCTGAACTTTAGTCTTAATAACAGCAGCTTTTTGGCACCAGCTATCTGAAATGGAAAAAAGCTGTAAGAGAGGAGGAACCCCTATGCAGGAGGGTCCTGCTCAGTCCAATCCCTAAATGCTGTGTTTGTGTATCAGCTCTTAGGTGAGCTGGGATCTGCTTGGGGACTCCATCTCCACAGCTGCCCAAGTCACCAAAACGGGAAGTGGGAAGGTGACCTAGGCTCTTTTGTCTCTCTCTCACACAGAGAGCTGGCATCCAGTACGTTTGTGCCACTGCTGGTTGATGCTTACTCACCAATGCTCATCAAGAGTGACCTGGGCCATGAAGAAGAGGCTGCAAATCCCCTTCACAGGGGAATTTTCACTTCTAAGCTGAAAAAAAGCAAGTCTGGAAGTTAAAGGTTTTCTTTCTGGATGTTGTTTCTCCACACAGCTGGGAAGAGCAGAAGCCTGTGGCTCCTCTCCCTCAACCCACACAGACCTATCCCAGCTTATCCCCCCCACAGACTTCTTGAAGCTGGGGAAAAGCCTTCCTCTGTGGAAGCTTAGCACTGCTCCCTGAGCCTTGTGTCCTTTGGAACGTCTTGGTCAGCAGCAGAGCTTTTACCCACTGGCAGCTTTGCTCTCCTGCCCTCTTGAGCAGCAGCCACAGCACTGGCAGTGCTCAAGCTGTTGCCAGTGGGATCTGCAGTCTCTGGGAGGGGAACCACCCCATTCCTCTCCCTTGCTCACCCTGACACCAGCTGTGACATCCTGCCTGCCCCTTGCTCCACAGCACAAACGTGTGGTACTCACACAGCAGAGGTGTGGGTGTTGAGCAGATGTCTCTGGAGGCACACCAGGGCCTTTGCCAGTGAGATCTTGCTCCTGAGGTGTCTCCTTCTACAGAAGAAAAGTGACCTGTATGTGGCATCAATGAGATAACGCCATGGGGATTTTGAAGTTTAAGGAACAATATCAGTGTAGGGTCCAAGCAACAGACAGGAAAACTGTACATGGAAATACTGTTAGGCAGTCTTTAACACACCGCCTGTCTGTTAAGAAGAGAGTGCACACACTCTCCTGTATATCCACCCAGCTTGGAGCATGCCATCAGCAATCCATGAGTAAAAAATAGCAGTGGTAACAGCAAGTGTCGTAAGAAAATAGTGGTGTGACAGAAAGGAGGATGTAGGTGATGACAGAGGAAAGGGCAGAGACCTGTTGGTTGAAGTTACCTTTGACAAAATAATGAATCAAAGTGCAGGAGCCTGACGTCATTGGCAGTTTCTTGGGATTTCTACTCCTTTCAAAATGAAGCCAGCCTTCATGTTTGATAGGCTCTTGGGCCTGACACCAGCATCTACACAGATGAAAATAAAGACAACTGCTGCCATACTGCCTGTTACCATTAAGTCTCCAAAAGGTCATGTTTTCTGTCGCCACTTTCAGGATGGACTGTGAGGCAGAATGCAAATGCTCAAACATTGACAGGGAGTGCTAAAAATAGGTATGCAGTGTTAAACACTGATGCATTGGGTGCTTTGGGTGCCCCAGGGTACCCTGTTGGGCCCATCAGTTGAGAAGGGCATGGGTCCCACTGTAGGTTTTGTGTCACATCTGCTGGCCTCCTGTGAGTGGTTGGTCTCTGCAAAGGTGTCTGAGGTGTGCCAGCTGGGTGCAGTTCTGGGCCTTGGGATTTCTGGGGTTTCCTTGCTCAACCACAGTTCCCTGTGTTTCATCATCCTGTGTCGTTGTGTAGGACAAACAAAGGAGAGCTTCCTTACCTCATGGAGGTCCTGGGAGCAGGAGCACACTCAGATATTCAAAAAGATGTTCAGGTGTGAAAGTTGGTACACTTCTGATAGCCCTGACAAAGGTATTTCACAACATTATTTCCACTTGCTAGCATGCTCTAGTGACAGTGCTGAGGATAGACACAACTTCTCTTCCAAGGAGCTCACAATCTATGAAAACAAATGACAGATGGAAGAAAAGTATCCCAATACAGTCGCCAAGATGAATGAAGTACCTTAGGGAATCCTCTTTTCCATGTTATTTACTCAAGTAATTTATTTAGGTTGTTTTTTTCTATTAATTCATTCATCTTTCATACAGTGCTTAGTGTTTTATAGTTGTTAACTAGCTATCCTTGCAATATCATGCCAAGGCTGTTAAATGTGACCATCCCCATGCTAGGAACTGGAAAGCTGGCACACAGGTTAAATCTCAAAATCTCACAGTGAGACAATTCAAGATTCCTTGTAAGGTGAAAAGACAAGACTTTGTTTCTGCCCTGCTTTCAGGCTCCAAATACGCACAGCTTTTTGCAATAGCTGTCTCTATTTATCATGTGCTTTCACTTTCTTAAAATGTGTAGAATTGAAGCACTTACTTAATGTTAAACTATATATGTTTCTAGATCAGAGGTACCAAATCAGATTCTGATCTTGCCCAGCCACAGGCGCCCAGGACCGCCAGGGGAAAGATCAACAGGCAACACTGTTCCTGAACAAGATACTTCACACACCTACTACATACCCACCACCACCCTGCTCCCTGTAGCCATTCCCTACCCTTGCTATGGAGAGGGTAATCTCTGGTGCTACCTGCCATTGTGCCCTCTCACAGAATAGCCAACATCTGACGTAAAAAAAAAATTCCAATTTAAAGCAATCTGGGTCATACGGTGTTAACAGAGTTGCTTTTTTTTTGGGTTATGCAGAAAGGATGCTGGTGGCTCATAGCTGTCCCTTACAAAATTCCCGGTCCTCTACCTGCAGTTCCTGACACAGCCTTCTTCCACCTGTGTAACCCTTCTGCTCTGGTCACTTTGTTCAGGCAGCCTTATCCTATTTAGAGACACCCTGAAAGCACAAAATGTACAAGAAGGACATCAAACTATGGGAGTGTGTCGAAGAGGGCGACTGAGGTGGTAAAAGGTCTCGCGGGCAAGACTTATGAAGAGTGGCTGAGGTCACTTGGCCTGGAGAAGAGAAGGCTGAAAGAATGACCTCATTGCAGTCTACAGCTTCCTAAAGGGGGGTGTCATAGTTTAGCCCCGATTGGGACCAGACTATGCAGTCTTTCCCCCACACCCTCACCCTCTGAGAGAACAGGAAGAGACAACATAAGAAAAAGGCTCAAGGGTTGAGACAAGGACAAGGAGAAATCCCCAAAGTTACTGTTATGGGCAAAACAGACTTTACTTGGGGAAAACTATTCATTTATTACTAAAAACAAAGCAGAACAATGAGACAGAGAACAAGATAATCCCAAAAGAGAGCAGGGGGATGTAGCTCAGTGGGAGAGCGCTTGCTTCGCATGTAAGAGGCCCTGGGTTCAATCCCCAGCATCTCCAGCTTTTCCATTACGGCTCCCAATTAATATCCTTATCTCAAATTCCTTGAGCTCCACACTGGGTGCCAAAAAGACTGTGGTGGTTTAGCCTGAGTCACCGCACAGTTTATCATTCACCCTCCCCCTACCCAGTGGGATGATGGAGAGAAATGGGGAAGAAAGGAAAACTCTTGGGTTGAGACAAAGTTTACTAAAATAGCAAAGAGAACTACAATAATAACAGAATATAAGGATATTAATATATACAAAATGAACAATGTATGATTTTTCACCACCTGATGTCCAAATGACTGATACAGCCCATCCTGAGCAGTGATCACAGAAGTGGTACTGAGCAGCAAGCAAAGGAGCAAAAGCGAGCCAGCAAGGTAGAGAGGACAATGCCAGCAAGAAAGAGACAAGAAGTGCCCCCATGGGCAACCCCCACTTACATACTGAGCATGACGTTTATGGCATGGAATACTCTCTTTGGCCAGTTTGGGTCAATTATTCTGTCTGTCTTTTGCCCAGCTTCCTGCACCTGCACATTAGCGATACTTTAACGAGACTTGGAAAGCCAGTGTCCTTGGTCTCATTAACAACAACTCATATAATCAGAGTGTTTTTATCAACATTCTTCACATACAAAATCCAAAACACACTGGCTACTGAGAGAAGAATTAACTCCATCCCTCCCAAAACCAGGACAGGGGGTGACAGATGGGGAGGTGCTGATCTCCTCTCTCTGGTAACCAGCGATGGGACACGAGGAAATGGAATGAAGCTGCATCAGGGGAAGTTCAGACTAGACATTAGGAAAAGGTTGTTCACTGAGAGGGTGGTCGGTCACTGGAACAGTCTCCCCAGGGAAGTGGTCATGGCACCAAGACTGTCAGAGTT
The DNA here is from genome assembly GCF_036417535.1 of Chlamydotis macqueenii. Classification (NCBI taxonomy): domain Eukaryota; kingdom Metazoa; phylum Chordata; class Aves; order Otidiformes; family Otididae; genus Chlamydotis; species Chlamydotis macqueenii. The sequence goes on along the minus strand of NC_141593.1, from coordinate 59,663,836 downwards.
AAGAAACATCTGGACAATGCTCTTAGTCATATAGTCTAGTTTTAGGCAGTCCTGTGAGGAGCAGGGAGCTGGACTCAATGATCCTTATGCATCCCTTCTAGCTTGAGACATTCTATGATTCTATGATTACTTAAAGTACAAAGCAATTATTTATTGACTAATATATGGGAAAGATAGCTTTTAAAACAAGCTGTTAACAAGCTTTTGTAATGAGCTGTTAGATGAAGAATTAATATGCTCACCACCTTGAGCAGGTCTGAAAGGCTCTGTGAAAACCAGACTTCTTGGAGGTAGGAATTTGGCCTGTCAGTAGGAGGAAGCTCTTTCAGAAGAAAGACAGGTTAATGGAGACGGTTGTGTGTTTCATTGAAACTTACCTAGCTCCCTTCTCTGAGTTTACGTGAGGCTGCCTCCCAAGGCCAACATGGCTGACATGAAATCCAGTCTCCCTTTTCTGAGACCTGTGGAGTTTGTTGCATCCTATGCTTTCCTACCACTCAATCTGCATACTTACTAGACTATCTGAAGCATCTCCGTCAAAAGAATAAACCTGGTAGAGAAGACCAAACAGAGACTGGAAACTTGACCTTGGCTGGTAGAAGAACATGGAGAAACTTCTCTTTACAACCAGTCACTCAGAAGTACCTCTTCTGTGAAAGTCTGTTTCTTTTAGCTGTTTTCCATGTCTCCCTCTGACAAGTAGCAGGACACGGAGTCGTGTGAGTCCTTAGTATTAGAAACATGAGCTGTACAGAAAAGTGGTTCAGAGAAGTTAGAAAGCTTTGAGTAATGTTTGAGTGTGCTAACACAATCTCTTTTAGGGTTTGGGTGAGGAGGATAAGTACTGCTTTGTTCTGAACCCCAATGGAAGTTGCTGCGTAAAATGAGATGTCTCTTGATGCGGTGTCTTGGGAAGGTTTTGTAGCTGTCCTCTGTTTTTCTTCCCACATCCAAAGTCAGAAACAGTGACTCCCATCACAGCTTGTCCTCTCAACAGTCAGGACCAATCACGGCACAGCCTGGTTGATTTACATCAAGGTTGATGGGTTGACTGATAAGGCACTCCTAAGTGCACACTGTGGGTAAGAAGAATTTGATGAAAATAGATGTTATGGATGAAGGAAGAATTTGCAGGATGAGTGACATTCCTGAAAATTCTCCATACTTGGTGCCATGTGAAAACAATTGGTAATGCTTATCTGTCCTATTTAGGAGTTTTGAGGAGGTTGTATTGTTATTTCCTTTTTGTGAATGTTCTGGAGGAAAGTAACCATTGCCAAGCAGAGTCTACACACAGTTTAGATGGATTCCTGGATGATGGGGAGGAAGTCATCTTCAGAGAACTGCATGCCATTAAAGGTTGATTTTTTACAAGTGTATAGTAGGAGCACTGACTTATATGAGTCTACTGTGGTAGTTTGTGAGAAACACATTAATTAGTTTTAAAATATTTATAGTTTGTATGTCATTTAGGCTTACAATATTAAGAAAATGCAACTCAACCTGTGGACTCATATTGCAAAATATTCAGAAGCAGCACTGATGCAAAGTCTGGCCTCCTCCCCTCATCCACAGCCACTCGTTCTGGTCTCCAGGCTGAGGCAAGGTTCGTACTGCTTCTCAGTTGTATCAGTGCAACAGTTTGTGTGGTTGTGGTATGGACTAGAGCAGGGAACTTCATCTGAGGTGGAATAATCATTAACTTTGGCAGTAGCACTGAAGGCACAAATACAGCTTTTTACCATGGCTGAATATGAACATACTCTGTAGATGAGTGACAGAAGTGCCACCAAGAGACACAGGCACTGTCTTTGACCTCTTGTGAACTCCAGTTTCCAAACTATTGTTCAGAAAACTTCAAGCGCAGTGAGGGAAACACTAGTTTCTCCTTATTCAGAGCAAAAGGAGAGGAAATCTGGGTAACTTATGTGACAAAGCTGTGCACACTGTTATATTCTCCAGCTTGCAGTGTTTTTGTGGCAAGAAATTTTCTGAAGCTTTACAATGTTTGATGTTTATTTACAGTGAGGCCTGCACTGATTAGTGTGGACTTTTGCATTCAATCAACTGAAGTGCTAAAACTGTGCTCAAGCAAAATGCCTTTTGCTTTAGTTTAATAGCATTCCTGGTAGGGAAAAATCAATGCCAAACAAAGAAACTGTCTGTGTCAGCCGTATCTAAATTTGTTTGATCACACCATAACATATATTTGAAAAGCACTTTCAAGTTGTAGAAGGAGACTAAAGGTTAAGTAGCAGCAACAATGGGCAAATGCGGCTGGTAACGTCATACATAGCTAAGGATATTATACGAGTGTCATGCTCTTCCAAAGTTATTACTGCAGTTTTGTCTTCAAAACACTGTGGTGAATTTGCAATAGGCTTGACACAAAATGTCACTGAAAATGAAAAAGAGAAATTACAATTCCAAATGTGATGACGGAAGCACTTGTAGACTAGTATTGTCTGTCCGAATCAACAGAAGAAAGCAAATGATACATTTTTGCTGGCTTTTTTTCTTACTGAATTAGTCACAGGCAAGCCTGCAGCTAGGAAAAAAACCCAGCACACTGAAATGAAAGGAAATGAGCAGACAGCACTCTCAGAGAGACCAGTGGAGGGACCACTGGGAATTTTAAAATATCAGCCTTTTGCCATGGTGGTCACGCTGCTGAAATGGCAGATACAGACTAGCCTTTTCGGGCCCCAAGAAGGGCACTGAAGGCAAAGTGAAGCTTGTCACGTAATATGCCTGGTGCCTTTGTCATTGCCTTGTGTCATAACGTGAATGAGATTGCTGTATGAATCTTTGATTCATACATGATTTCAGATTCATTTTTACCCTAAGTGCCTTCCACATTTCCATAATCCACAACAAAACAGTCCTGAATAATAAGAGATTAAAGTAGTTCTCTGTGGAATAAGGGACATATTTCATCCCTCTCTAAGGACGGCTTCCCACGCGGAGGGGTGAAGGAATGCAGCTGAAATCTTTCCAGACTGCTGGCCATCCTTCTGCTTGGATTTTGTGTCATCCTCTGGGTCCCTGAAGAGGCTTCTGTTCCTATGAACACACTATGGAAGGAGGTCACACCTGGTGCTTTGCAATGGGAAAAACCACAGAAGGCAGAATATGCATGGAGCAGAAGGGATGCCCTGCAGATCTCCCCACTGCCTAAGCCTTTCCAGCCCTTTCCCCAATGCTTCAACACTTTCCACCCCAGCTGAGTCTTACTTTCTCACCAAGCTTATGATCTTACACAGGTCTCACCAGGACACCTGCTATACCCTGCCCACCTGGCCTCCACCCTGGCTGCATCCCTGGCCACCACCTCATCACAGTGAGCTTTGCCTCCACCGGAACCTTGGCCATGGTGACAAGCCCAATGGCTCACATCCATGGGAGAGAGGGCCCACTGTGGCTGCGTGTCTCCTGTAGGTGCTTGCTTCCCCCCCTTGGAGAGGTTTAGTGCAGTATACTGTAGCATAGTGTAACGTAGCATAGCACAACACAACCCCTGTGCCACCAGCTTTAGTGCTATTAGCTGCTTCTGTGATCATCTGTGTCCCAAAAGCATGCATGAGGGGAAATTCAGACCATGACTCTTCTGCCCCTCTCTTTATGCAAGGGGTGAGGGTGGACAATTGCTTCAGCACCTCTGGGTTTCATATTCAGGTTTTCTCCTCTTCCTCCTCCTGACTTCACTCCACAACTGGTAACTCCTGAGTTAGTCTTTGGCCAGTTCCCTTTCCGTTCCTTCACAGAAGCAGGACAGCCTCAATCCCCATGCTTTCTCATTCTGCCCCCTTTCCTTGGCTGCAGTTCAGCAGAAGCTTGTTCATACACTTTCTTTCATTTCTGGCATTGTGCTAAGCCCACCTGAAACCTTGGCTCCATGTTATGCCTCTGATCCTTTGGTGGCATTTAAGCATCGTTACCTCTACTTTTCCTACCATTAGTAATCTGATTTTTTAAAATCAATTTAGGATGAAACATTATTTGCTTTACATGTTAAATAGGTTTAAAATGCTATTATCATAACAAGAAACCTAAGTCTAGTGATTAAGGCAAATAAATTCCTTTGGTAGTTGCTTTTGATCTCACCAAGTTAAACTGTAACAGAGGGAAGATATCATGGGAAGATACTTGCCAGTTAATGTGAAATTACTTCAGAAAGAAACCCCAGATTTCACCAATACTCCATCTGACAACTCCTTGGTCTTCTCACATCATTTACAATGCTCTGTAAGTACAACTTTTCATTGCTCCCTCCCTCTGCTTAACAGTTGGACACCTGAACTCTTGCAAAAGTTGTTCCTCCAAAGACAGTGTAGGACAAACTTGTGAATATAAAGCTATACACATGTTCACAGACAGCTGTCTTGTACCTTTTTTTTTTACTACTAATAGGTCTTTTAATAGAAAAGTAATTGAAATAAGAGAGGAGAAACAAACTACAACAGTATGTGAAACAACCTTTGATCTTTCTGTAATGAAGAATTTTAAATGTATGGAGTGCCTTTAGTGCATCAGCTTGCAAATGCTGATTCCTATTAGCAAGGTTACAAATATAAGTGTATTGAAATGATTAGAGGATCAGAATCTATTTTAAAAAACTTTTATTCTAAAATAGAACACACATATTTTTAGCTTGTGTACAAGGTGCTCGGTGCACTTTAGAGTTAAGCTATGTGATTGCCTTTCTGAAAACTCTGTTAAAACACTGTAAAACAGTGTTAAAACACTGGCTGTAGAAAATTCTTATTTCACTGGCACTGCCTTGTCTGAACTTCGGAGAAATTACACTAACTTTGTCTTTACTGTACATGAGTGTTATTTGCTATCTATCAGAAATTACTTAAATGTCTTTAATGTAGCCCATTGTCACATTATAGTAATGCCGTTCTCATGATGTTGTTTCTATGCATTGCTCTAGTTCATTGAACCTAGACTTTGATGGGTCCTGCTCTCACCTGACTAAGAGCAGCAATTAAAGATCAAATATGTATCTGGTCCGTTTTTAGAGAACTAAAAGCACTGATGGAATTTAGGAAACTTGGATTTTGAGAGAACAACACTTCTTGAGGAGCAGAGTTGCTCTTCATTCTGCAATGTGACAATCTTGTAATTTTATTCTTTCCTTGTGAAAGAGAAAGACGAGGAGGCAAGTTTGTTGAGTTTTCTTTGACTTTTTCCATAGTGTTGCTGGTTGTTATTTTTAAAAAAACTGTAAACATTTAATCATGAAGAATCGTAATAATTAAGTGCAGGGTAGTATCCCAAGGAAAGTTTAAAAGTTATGTACAACACTGGAACATGTCCAGTGTGGAACAGTCCTAAGATGACTAAGAAATTAAATAAATTCCATAATAGCTATCTTTTTATGCTATGGTTTTCTTATTTTTTTTTGACAATTGACATTACTTTTATTTATTTCAATAAAAGCTTGAAGCAAAAGACATTCCACACAGAGATTAACTGAGCATAAGTCCTATTAGTGTCACTGGAGCTAAGCATGTAAACTCCACTGTTTTTCTTGAACTAAGAAAAAATATACGGGCACAAGACAGTAACACAAAGTGGCAGAACAAACAAAAATCATAGTTAAAACCTAAAATGGCACTTCTGCTACGACAAATTGAGCTTAGACTTAGGGATATAAAACTAATCAATACAACATTATCCCTACATGAAATAGGCATGAAAAGGAGAAAAGGAGAAAAAACCCAAACGAACCACAGAGTATCCTGACCTCTTTTATTAGCATGTTCAAATCTTGTAATTGTAGAGTTGATTTTCTTTACCAAGATTTAAAAAAAAAATTCCTTCCATGTATTCAACAGTATAGGTCATAAAGGCTTGACAGAGTCATTGCACAAGTAAAGAAACATAAACTTGTTTTGCTTTTACCTTATTAAAAGAGTGAAGATCTTAATTCTTTGGTAAGTAAATATCTATTCATCTATCTGTATATAAATGTAAATAAATGCTATAGACTTAGGATGTTTAAATTTTTGAATAAGAAAAGAGCCACATTTTAGTTTTGGCCATTTTAGGTTGATAGATCATTACGGTGCCTGAGGTGAAACAAAAGTACATTTAGCAATATAGTACGATCTTTTACAAGAAAAAAAAAACAACTTTTAACTAATTTGCTTTTAGCCTAAGTTATATATTTACTTAAAAAGTTTCTTTTTCCTTTTCCTTTTCCTTTTCGAGTTTAATTCTTCATGGGGACATTGAGAAAGTCAGAAAATGCAGGTCAAGTGTCCTCTTCTGTGTCATATTATTCCTCCTGCTTTTCTTCTAGCTGCAGCTAGGTAAGTTGGTAGTTTATATCCCAGAAATTTCTGCATTTCAGTATATTTATATTAAATTTATTAGCAGTAAGTCCTGCTAACAGGCACACAGTGCAGTCTTGTGCACACTGTGCAGTATTTATGCAGTGCATCAGTCAGAACTCTGTATTTGCTCCAATTATTTAAATTTTTATTTGTTTTCTCATCTAAAATCAAGAAGAAAATGAGAAGTGACTACAAAATACACATATTTGACCAAAGAACCTTACATTGGAAAACATGTGACTGAGTTACTTTTGTCTCCCCTGGCACTTAAGGTTTTTACTGTGATGTTAGCCACCTCTCTTATTCCTTTGTACCTTTCTAGTAACTTTATAACTGTTAACTTTTGATGATGGCTATCTATTTCCATGTTTCCCAAGTTGCATACTTAAGAAAATCCTAATTTCTGCTTTTATGCTCACTTGTAATTTCATTGGTCTTTTACTATTTTCCTCTTCTACATTTTTGGAGGAATAGAGGCAGTTAATTTTCTTTCCTTTGATGATCCTCAGATTCCCTCATGTTTTTCTGCCTAAATTTTTTCTTTCAGTCAATTCCACTCACTATTTTCCTTAGTGATTAAGATACATTTTCTAAGGACCAAGTATAGCCATTACCAGTTGAGTGTCTCCTTATTTATTCCCATTGAATGTAATGAAGTCCTTACTGCTTCTCCCTGTGCAACTACTGTCTTATAATCCTAGCCACCACAGGGAAATCCAGAATGTTTGAAAGCATCATCCTTTTTTTTTTTCCTTTCTCCCACTCCTCTGTATGTAATGATTTTTTTTTAAAAGGTTAACATTTTTAGAACTTTTACCATGTGCAGTAGGCCCCAGGTTAGGCTGTCTCTTTAAATTACTATTTTAATCATCAAATAGAGAAATTGGGATCAAGTCAAACAGGGTTCTTGTACACTCACTTCCAAAGGAATCCTGTCATACCAAGCAGAATCCTGAAAACAAACCCAAACAGCACTTAGTACAGCCCTGAGTAATGACCAGTGATCGCTTGCAGATACTCCCCATGTTATTGAAAACACTCATGCTCAAAGCACAGATGCATTTGTCAAGGACACACAGTGCAGAAGTGTGTATTACCAGTTTACTTCTCCTAGCACACGCATCACAGCAACTTGTCACCATCCTTGGAGGTTAATGGCCAAGTATTTTCTCCCACAGCTGGCTACCCCATAGCCAGTGAACAGGCTTTTGGACTGTACTACTCATGTGCAGCCTCTGGCCAGAACAGGATGGCCCTCGGATTCTGCGGCAACATTACAAAATGTTTATTAGTATGTGATAATTAAAGCTTCTGTAAGCCTACGTAGTTTAAACCCTTTGAAGTGCCAAAAGCTTGTATAGTGGTTATTTATATTATTATCTATTTCTATTTATTTTCTAATTTTAAAAGGGTGACCTTTGTACATTGACAGTTTCTTGACACTATAATGAGCTGCCTTGACATTGTACACCTTTATAATTAGCCCTAATAAATTGCCTCACTAGATGTGAACTGACAGATTCTCTTGGTTCCTGAAGCAATGTCATCCAAGTGCTTTAAGAATATTTCATGAAGTTAAGAGAGTATTGTTCAGAAAAGAAAAAAAACCACATCCCAAAATCAGACTGAGACATAGAGCCTGCACTTGTAGGACAATAATTGTACCTTCTCCTCAAACTGAAAATACTCAGCCATTGTCAAAAAAGAATACTAAAATACCAAGAGGTCTGTGTTAAAAGTCAGTTACTGTTAAATTTTTAAAAAGATTTAACTTTTAAAAATAGCTCGATCCCAAATGCTTTTCTATTTGGGAAAGGATAACCTTAAAGGGTAGCTCAAGGATACTTCTTAGGAATGGTCTTTTCAAAGTGTAAGAAGGAGCAAGAGACCTCCCATGTGATTCTCCTGGACAAGACCTACATCTGCTTCCCAAACAGACTTACCATCAATCATGAGGCTGGTCTGTTGCCCTCTCTCCAGTGCATAAAGTCCTGCAGCTATTATATCAACAGGTAATTCAGGTAGATCCTTGCCTGTTTGGTAGGAAGTACTGAAGGCACTGATCAGAACCTAACTGAGCTTGGCTGCAGTAGGTTAGCTTTATAAACAGAAAGATTAGCCATTTCCCATTTTGTGATAAGGAAGATTAATAGTTTTGTTGCAATTTAATCCCTAAATCCCCAAATCTCCCTTAGCCTGGAAAGATGTCTCTTAAAGTATGATACAGTATTCATTATAATTTTGTAAACCACTAAGCATTGATTGAGCCTTTCAGTTCTGTTTTAATACAGTATATTGTGGTGCAAAAGGCTATTTTAGCGAAACTTTTTTTTACATCAAAGCCTAAATAGTTCTGTGCTTTTTACTAGTATTAAACACAAAGCTCCATGCCTCAGAGAATACAATAGTTTCTTTATACTGATCCCTGAGATCACATTTAAAAATAATAATTTCTTAGGAAAGCTGTTCAGTGTACCGGGTTAACTGATGCTCTCAATTAAAGCCACCCCAGCATTATAGTAAATAATTGCCAGATTTTTAAATATATGTGTCAATATTTTTATTTGTTTGATCAGAAACAGTCTTACAGTATCTCTTATGATAAATTTTCAGTAATGCAAGCCAGTTTATATAATACATGGTATTCAAAACATTATGTAACTCCACTTGCTAATTTAGTTGCTGACCAGTTGTGAATAATATATTCTGAAAATTGCTCTTCCTTCAGGCTACTTGTAGCTTTGCTGTTAGTGACCTTATTTCTTCAAACTTAATGTGATATTAAAAATTTGTGTAAGATTGATTATGGCCAGGTGTAAACATGTACTGTAAAAAGTTTATGATTTGAGGTACAGGTTTTTCTGTTTCATATGTCAAGTTCACTTGAGTGTATGGTATTCATGACTACTATGTTGGAATGAGTGTATGACTGCCTCTGGACAAATATGCAGCTCTCTAAACCTTCAGGCCAACAAAACACTAGAAATCTCTTGTTATCTAAGTATGCTAAGTTCTAAATAGCTTGAGATCACTGACAATCATCGCACAAGGTATTTGGACTCTGAGATTCTTCTATCTGTGTCAACCGATTATTTTATTCACTCAATTCTGGCATCCCAGGACCCGCAGTCCTTTTATTTTGATCTGAACTCTTCAGCTCAAAATGGTTTCTTGGTCCAGTAAAGTTAATTTTTCAGAAATTTAAGATTTTAGGTTACCTATGCAAAGAGCCAAAGAGTATTTACAATTCTAGAGGATCGACTCACATCAGACATACAGTGAAAGTCAAGTAACTGGAGGGAGCTAAGAATTCTGTACAGAAACCCCCCAATCTGCCAGCCTGCTGGTCTAAATAATTTTTATTTCTGTTAACATAGAGAAATGACAAACCAGAACAACTCTTTTAAGACAGAACTGATATTAATGTGATATGATTTTTTTTCCCTCTCAAATCATAGCATGGCTCCTCATAACAATTCTGTGTAAAAAATTAACAAATTGGCAGCATGGCTGCTTGGGAACATAATGACCAGACAGCAGGGTTCCTCTTGTAGTTCATTTGTTACCAGTAGCACAACTGGCTCTGGAAGTTAAATCAGAAATAGAATAGTGCAGCAAGCCTTCAGAAAAGTGCTACACCAGGGATGACATCAATTTCACTCTCCAGCTGAATTTGCTTCTGAAGCATTTTATATGGAGTCATGGCATTATGGCTCCATCTCTGTGGGGACAACAGCCCAAACCGAACTAAAGAACTGCAGCTCTGGCTCTCTGCAGCTCATACTGCAGGTAGTATACATAGCAGAAAAAAAAGGGAAACTCTTCTATTTTAGTTTGGGAAAGACTGACTGACACCTTGTAGAAATATTTTTTTTTATGCTTCATTCTTGCATTACAATGATCCAAGAATCAATGAAAAATATAAAGAATTATTAGAAAGACAGATTAATGTCAACAGAATTAGTACAGATTTTTCAAGACAGTAAAATAGTAATACATATAATTTTAAAATTATATGTAAATAACTTTATTTCAATGAGCCTTCTTTGAACAATATATATATAATTTAAATCAATGATAAAATACAAAATAAAAGGGCTAACCTACTCCTATTTCTGCAGAGGAAAACCATACTTTTATACTCACAGATAATTGTTTTTGAGCCATCCAAACAGTGGACGGCAGAGAACTACCACCTATAATTATTGACTCAAAAACTTTTGATAAAAGTCTCTGGTAAGATCATATTCTGGAAACCGGCTGCTGACAGGATCAGAGGTGTGTGACTGGCCTGGATAAGAAAATGGCTAAGAGATTGTAAACAAAGCAATGATTCCTGAATCGTTTTCAGCATTGCAGAAGTCCTTTTGTGGCACACTAGAAGTCATGTTGCCTAATGTATTTATCAATCACTAGCTAAAAGCATATGAATGGTGAGAAGATATATTTTGCAGATAATACGTTATTATCTTAGTTAGGTAAATCAAAGAAAGCTGTGAAGCAACTCAGAGAGACCCAGTGGAGTTAGATGAGTAGTAAGAGATGATGGTAAAAGAAGGCATGCTGAAGATAGCAATCTGAAATAACATGAAAATGTGTTAAAATGCTAATGGAAAAAAAATAAATACTTTGAGATACAGTTTCAAATGCTGTTATTGTTTAGAAGACATATCCTTATAAAATCAACATGGAAAAATAGTTCTACCACTGTTTCAGTCTTGCGTTTTAAATTAATTTAATCAAGAAGGAAAAGATGTGTAGTTATTTATGAATGATTCAGTAGAAATAACCCCTTTGTACACAGCAGGATATGTAGAGAACTCCTCAGCTGAAAGGCCGTACTCAGTTCTGATAGTCCTTTCTCCAACTGAATGTTGAGGAATGTTAAGTGTCAGCAAACATAAAAGATCTGTTGGCTTAGATTAAAAAAAAAAAAGAAGTATAGAAAGTAGTAACTGTGATTGCATATTGTGCACTTTAAATTCTAATTTTTCTTAAGAAAGGATAAGGAGAGATAAAACAGATATAAAGGAATTACATTTAAATTAAGAAGTTTTAGAAGGTACAGAACACAGTTAATTCTGTGAAACTCGTTGGAAAGGTTTTCGCCTTGAGATGACATTCATCTTTGTATATAGGGCACATTACGCCAATCACTATAAACTAAAAGTTAGAAAAACATTGCCAGTGCATGAGTCATTTACTAACTGTCAAAATGTTTACACTTCTGATTGCAGTTTGCTGTTAGAGACATAACCTGGGGCCACATGTAATAGTAGAGTAGGATAGCAATTCCTGTGTTCAGAAAAGACTTGCCAGATCAACATTAACCTGTCTTCATCCCTGCCTGAAGTGATTAGGACAGAATTGGTTGCTTGACAACCATGTTAGTCCTAGGTCATTTTCACAATATTTATGAGCCAATGTTCTATTTGCATTACATTAATTAGCTACACCTTTCAGAAGGGAAGAAGGACGATATGGGGAGATGACTCCTGCTGACCACCACAGACGAATGAATCAAGACTGGCTTTAAAAAAAAGCAATGTGTGGGTGGGTGGGGGGGTGGAAAAATGGAGATTACAGTAGGTACAGAAATGAAGCAGAGGCATTTTAGGCACGCAGGGTAAAAGAATGACCAGCACAGACCAGCCTGGGATGCAGTAATCTCCTCCACACCTCACCTCCTCCTGGATGAGCTGCAGACTGTCTATCCATCATTTACTAATGGCATTTGGACTTGTGAGGCCACACGCTTTTCTGCAAACAGTCTGGAGCTTTTCAGTGGTCTGTCTTTCCAAGCCTTGGTTGAAAAAAGCAGCAGTCTTTAGCAGATAATGTAACCAAACTCAGTGAGAAAACAAAAAAAAGGAGTGGGCAATTTGGAAATAATGTCAAATATAGCAGGATGAGGAGAAGAAAACCAAATGAAGAGGATGCAGAAATAATACTCTAGTTGTTCTAATTTTGGTTACTGCCTCACTTCATTTTTTTTCTAAAAAACACATAGTTAAACAAGCGTGGTAATGGTACACGTCTGATAAACCATTAATTCATCACACCACTGGGTCATAAACATGTGATTCTTAATAAATCTTAATTTAAAATTGAGCTATTATAGAATTTTTGGTGCCATTAATATTTCTGTGGCTGGTCCTTATATTAAAAAAAAGAAAGTTATTTAATAGTAGTTTTAGGTGACTTTTCTTCCTTTGAAAATGCTTGCTTGTGTTTTCCATTATGTGACTTTTTTTTTTGTTGCAGTGCACTGTATTGGATTCCAATGTCTGTATTTGTGAGGCTTTCCTTTTTTTTTTTTTTTTTTTCAGCAGTCAGCTATTGATTAAAAATAGCCACATTATATTGTCATTAAATATTCATTAAATTGAGTTGTGGCAGCCGGTGAGAAGCATCCAATTAAGCAGTTCACTTTCTACACATAAGGCTACAAATGAGCAGTCTTCTTTCCTTTCAATAATGCATCACAGGCTGCTGTTAGTATCTGTAAAATAATTGATAAGGCAAAAGTTATTTGTAAAATACACACTAGAAATAGAAAAGTAGATTAGAGAGGATGATTTTGCCTTGGGACTTTCCTCTGACTGTGGGAAAAGTACAGCATACTTTGATTTAATTTTTACATAGCCTGGGGAAACCTGAAATGCCGTATCTAATAATTCAATATTTTCTGTTTCTGACATACATTATATACTACTAAATCTTGAAAGTCAGAGATGGAAAAGGCATCATAGACTTTACTCACCCTGAAGCCATTACAGGACAGTAAATATGGCTGGGTTACAGGAAAGGCTCCATGTCTTTTTGAATATACTCAGTTTATCTTATTTTGTTGGTAGCACATTGATAGACCCACAGACTTGTTTGAAGAATGTGCCTCGGCTGCAGTCAGCAGCATGACCGTGCTCCACGCAGGCAGAGCTGAGCTACTTTGAGCAGCAATGGCAGTGGAGCTGCGTTGGCTCAGGCTGCAGCACAGGACAGAACATCTTTCTGGTTTCCCAGAACCAGCCCATGCTGCTCACCGCTCACTGGCACACCAGCTAAAGACATTAAAGGTAGCCAGGTTTGCTGTATGTATTATCAAACCACTTCCTCATCTGCACTGCAGACCTGCCTCGAATTATAGTCTGGTTCTGACACAGCAGTGAACAGCTGTGTCAGATAAGGAGCTGCAGGGACCAGCTGAGCTGAGCTGCTCCTGATGTACCGCAGTGGTACCGTAAGGGGAGCGGCGTCAGCCTGGTGCCGGTCTCCTGCTTCCCCAGCCCTCAGCTTGTCCAGGGACTAAACTAGGTTTCTGTTCAAGTCACAGTATCCCAGGTTACATATTAAATGTCTCTTTTGTACCAGTTTTCCGTTTCCATTTTGCCTTGTACGTATCTCACCTTCTGCCACTTGCTGCTTATTTCTTGCCTGTCTTCACTTATTGATGTTAGTTTTAATTCACCACTTTATTTAATTGCTGATTCCAGTGCACTGCGTCAAAATGTACCTTCTAGTTACTGTCAAAGCCCTATGTACAAGCTGGGCCTAAACTCCATGGGATATTGGTTCCGCAGACTGGAAATTGTTTGACCATTACATTTACATTTAGAATGTAGCCTTTAATTGAATTAAATATGAAGCAAAGCACTAGAAGCTGTACAGTGCTTTTTTTTTTTTTTTTTTTTTAACCTGGGACGAAATTACAATTACTTTCATTGTCCCTGCAGTGTAATATTTAATGCAACAGAAAATCTTGTATTGACTATGCATTGATGCCAGAGGAGGAAACCTGTGGATGTGGCAGCTGGCAGTCCCCTTAAGCCACTTGGAGCCTTTCAAGACACAGGAAATAGCCTGGTAAAGGACTGCCTGCCACTGCAAAGCATTCTTGCCGCTCTTCTTTCTCCACCTCTCACCCGTGGTCCTGTCCTCCTGCTGCCTCCCCCTGCAGCAGCGTGAGCTTCTACCCAGCCTCACAGCAAGGCAAACGGGGAAGCTAAATGAGCAGATAACCAATCCCAGGAAAATGTGAAGAGTCTTCTGATAGCACATCTCCTGGGTACTTGTAAAGCATGAGGGAAGGGGCAGAGCATGCGGCTGGGAGATGTGGGGCAGACCTCTGGGTTCTGAGGTCTGCCGACAGGCATCCAGCAAAGTGAAGTTACAGTGCTATTACTTTAGTTAGGTCATTAGGTTTCAGAGTCAACGCCATAAAGCAAAATTTGAAGGACTACCAGTAGTGGTGTTTCTGACTGGCTGCAGACTCAAGAAGTCAGTGCTTTGAACTATGTTATCAATCTTATTTAAATACTGATGCAGTTTTAACTGCCCAACAAGAACACCCCACTATAAGGTGATTTTACAGGGGGAAGAGACAATTTACAAGTTTGTATACAACCAGTGCCATATCAAGAAAAAGAAGTGAAATCCTGGTTTATGAGAGCAGTGGTAAAATTCCTACCTGAGAAACAGGATTTCATGTATGATAGAAATGAGAATGTATCTAGGAACTCGGCAACAACCTAATTCTTTGCTAATTTTTCAGCTCTCCCTTGCAGCAGTTTACAAGCAAAACATTATGTGAAGCTTTAGATTGTTTAGTACAATATCATTATCGAAGTTGTATCTCAGTTAAAATTTTATTTTCAAATATGATAATACATTTTCTATCATGAGTGCAAAGCACCACAATTAATTCAATAAGAAATGAAAAGTAAAGCTGCAATTTTGTTTTCGTATTTTTTTCCATGCTTTCTATATTTCCTAGAGTATAACTTCGAAATCACAGACAAACTCATTCAGATGTCCAATCTGTCAGGAAGTCCAGAAAATAAGAACTTAGCAAGAAAAAAACTTGTCAGATGCACGATATGTACTGAAAGAAGAAAGCAACTTCTCTGCTATGTACTGCTATGTATAATAATATAAATTATGTATTTATTTTCTCATGTGGTTTTTCACATCCATCAACTCTTTCCACAGAAGTAGAAGCAAAAGTTTAAAGTTTTAATAATTAAAATACTGAGACAGTAAAAGCAGTGACATAACTGAAACTAAAGAAAATCAGGCTGTGTAAAGAAAATCATACTGGTACGTATGCAGACAGTGATATCGTTCCTTAAAAAAATTTTTTTACAGTTTTTCTTTTGTGAGGCTTGCTATTATTGTGCCTGGATATCAAAGGAAATCTTCCTGCCAGGCATAATTAGAATGGCTGGCTTTTGGAGTTTATCTTAGCGTTTACAGGGATCATCTAAAGCCCAATCAAATCAATGGAAAAGCTCCTGGGATACGTCTCCACTGTGCAGAGCACAACAATATTAAGCGATGCCTGACTTAGTGCTAGGTGAGCTGCATTGTGCAGAGCCATGCAAGAGGCAGTAACTAGGGGCGAGGAAGAAGCATAGCGACAGAGCAGGTTAAGCCCCAGACAGACTCTGGTTGCGGAGAGCACTTGCTCTCAACCAGTGTCACTTCCCTGCTGCTGTACAACGCATGGCATGGGCAAAACCCTATTATATTATGAAGCCATGTGTATCTTGACCTCAAACTGAAGCAAATTCAAGCTGTGCCTGATAATCAGGTGTCTTAGGGTTTTTGTGTTTCTCACCACATTATTCACCCAGTAACCTGCAGTAATATAACATCAAGCAGCAAGCAGAGGATGTTTTAAAATACAATTTACTGCTTTGTTGCTAAACTGTCATGTAATTTCTCCCCCTCAGCTCCATCAAGGCAGAACACTTCTTGCAACCACCAAAGAGGACTTGGGGATGGAGAGGAGGTGATGCTGATGGCAGTAGGGCCAGGAGTTTACACCAGGTCTTGAAAGCCATGTTTCTGCCCAAGGGCTTTAAGGGTGCAGTTGCACAGCCGCTTCAGTGGACACGTATGGTCAGCCCCACCCTTCCTTCAGCCAGTGTCCACCACCATTTGTGGGACCATGGCTTCAACTCATCAAAAGAGCTGATCTCTATGACAAGTAATCACTATTGTCCCCCTCCCCATTGGTAGAGCCAAGCTTCCTGAGCTGTTTTACCATAAAATCACATGTGCTCAGAGCTGTGGCGAGGCTGGGCCCACACCACTGTTTAGGAGCCCGATGCCATGTCAAGGTGGCTGCCTTAAATAGCTGTGAAACCACTGCTTCAGTAGTGTTTTCCTAAAAGCAGAGGGTTTTTAAATCTCACTGTTAGTGATGATGGAGTATGACATGGACTACTGGAAAGTGTAAGTGTAATGTAGTAGTGTTTATCTTATAAAGCATAGTAATGGGATGTCAAATCAGTAAATGGCTTACATCAAAAGGGTGATCTTGTGTCTGAGTCCCAATCCTAATGCTTCCATAATGCTTTAAAACATAGCAGGAAAACACACAAATTTTAAGTAGCTTATAGTTGTATAAACCTAAATTTGTGCAAGAGAATATTTAGCAATATTATGAGGAGCAGTTTAGCTGTAGTACTGCTTTGATGAGTTTTATGTTTTATTTTATTCTCTCCATTAAAATCTTTGCAACTGTTTTGAAAGGAGAAAACGGTAAACACCATATTCTGCAATCTCAAATGAATCCTTCTGGGCTTCCTAAGCCAAAAATAGATAATGCACAGAAACAGAGTGGTCATTCAAATTGGAAAGATACTATGAAAGCGATACATTTTGCATTTAGTAAGCCCCAAAGAGAAGGTTGTGGTGCTCATATAATTCCTATATTCCAAATGGAAAATGCAGATATTGTAAAACACACTTAAGGCCCTATTTCCAAATGACTGACTTTCATTTTGAGGGTTATCTTTTGTGCTGCAATTCTTAAACTTGGCAGAAAAAGAGCATTGGCTAAAAGAGCTCAGAAAGCTCTTAAAATTGGCACCCTTGAATGGGCATCATCGTGAGGTTTGGCTGCTTTTGGGCTTGAGCTTAGCAATCCATTTTTGTCCAAATTAAGCCTGGATTCATTTCAGTACTGTAAGAGTGCTTTACAACACATTCAGTAATAAAGAAGCAGCCCCCTTGAGCAAACCGAAATATACACATGAAAGCAACAGCCTCAGCTTAGTGCACTTACTGACAATCTTAATTCTGCAGCCTCCAGGCGGAAGTGGCTCACACTTTCTCAGTAGTGTAAGCAAAATTGAATTTTGTTGCCTTACAGATAAGAAAGAAATAAATAAGCTCTGGTTAACTATGCTTCTTGTTGCTGTGGAGAGACATGGAAATAAGATAGGGTGCAGCTGTGAAGCTGTTCTCCCCCAGCAATGACTCTAACGCCATGCTGTCAGGTCTCTTTCTTAGGATCAACAGCAAGAAAAGCTTCCTGAGAGTCTTGTGCAGACAAATTAGTTGGTAAGACCTTTTCCGCACCTTTCTGGGGTGATTTTGCCCAGGCTAGTTTGCCACCTCAGACAACTCCCTAGTTTTCCTAAGCTTGCAGCTGATCCTATCTTTTGTATCCAAAACTGCTGTCTTCCCATTAACTACGCCAATGTTGAGAAAGGAAAGGCTCATTTTAATTCCGTAATGGTGGAACTACTGGTGCCTGAGGCCAGCTGATGGTGTCAGCCCCCAGCATCACTTCTAGAAGGGTGGTAACAAGAGAAAGGAAAGAATGTTCTGGCTCTTCTGTTTTCCATTGGAATTGTTGAATATACAAAAAAATGTTAACAGATCTAATTATTATGTATTTTCCTCATTTAATGATCAGAATGTGACAACATTTTGGCTATTAAACACTCCAGGTGGTTATAAAACACTTCATAAGTGGATGTCTATTGAGAAAAAAGTGGTTTGATCTACAAAAATGTGAATGACAAAACCCCAAAGTAGAGCAGGGTAATGTGCTTTCAGATTTCCCAGGGATTTTATTGTTACATCAGTTGTCATAGTAGTATTCTTGCACTACCTTGACCGGAGTTGCAGATTTGTTAAGAGAGGTGGCAAATAATTGTTGTTGTTGGTACATGTTTAAAATGATAATAAGGCTATAATTATAGGTATGAATGCCTGTTCTTACTTAAGTGCAAACTCTAGAGATTTAACACTGAAACCTCATTAATTCCTGCTCTTGAGTTTAGCATCAGCAAGCTCATTTAATGTTGTCTCTAAAACATGCACTTTTCTTTTAAACAAAGCTGGGTTTCGCTTGTAATAAAGATGTTCCATCAGCTAAATGAACCAAAAATTTTTTAAACTTTTCTTTAGACTTTTTCCCTTTTCCTTTCAAACAGAGAAAATTAGGTTTTAGCACTTTTGGTTCTGGGGAACACATGAATCTTCCAGTAGCCTGGAATGAAGCAATTATGCTGTCTCAGTGCAAATGTGATATTCAAGAAAGTGCAATTTTCTTAAATTATATTTCTGGTAATTACTCTGAGCCTTTTTAACTAAGCTATGAAAGCTAACTTGATTGCTCTCAACTATGAAATCTGGAATAAAGCCAAAGCTTCTATTTCCTACTTGAAGCACAAAACTTTAGAAAAATACACGGATATTATCAATGAAGTAGCTACATTTTCTGTTTGAACAATCTCTTTTTAAGTTTAATTTGCAAAATGACAATATCATTTCCATTTAAGCACCTTTCATCTTACACTTTTGTGTGAATAATTTCTTTATATATTTGCCTCAGAAATAACAACTAATATTATTAAAATAGAACATAATTATCTCAAACTTAAAAGCTTTAAATAACTTCTTATTCTTACTTTTTCTTAGTTAGTCTTATTAACAAAACCACAGAATACTGATGGATCTCTTAAAAGAAAAATGTTAACTATTTTTTGACTTGGTTTTCCAAGCAATTAATTTTAATGTACTGATTGTGTCTGTCTCCTCAAAAACCCTCTGGTTGCAATGACCTACTGTAAATCAGACTTGATGTTTCTACTTACACATAGAGATTTAGGTAAAGTTTTTTTTTTTATGTGAAGCTTTATTAAGAAATTTAAAACAGGCTTCATATGTGCTTTAGCTTTTTTGGCAGCTGAAGTACAGACTAAAAGGTGTGATTTAGTCCTGTAGAAAAGAAACAGGAGTGATGGATGAACACTTATGCAATATCTATGATGTACAGTCCACAAGACTGATGTGTAGGACAGACCAAAGTCACTCATTTTTTATTTTGTAGGAGAAATAGTGCTTTGTGTTATTTTAGTCTCAGGTGCAGGGTCACTCCCGGGTAAAATGGAACTTCAAAGAGGTCTGCACAATGGTTTGCCATATTATACCTCATTCAAAAAGTACTGATGTTGACAACTAAAAATTTTCGGTATGAGAATGCAAAAACTAGGCTGCCAGTTTAACAAAGTAGTTATTATTGTTAGAATATCTGTTAGAATCTCTTTTGATTTGGAATAAAACCTAAGAATTTGAGAGATTTCTTTTTACGTAGCATTCCACTGCAGTATTGGTAGAAATTTGTGGACATTTTCATGGTACTGAAAAATAGACTTTTATGTAGGTCTCACATGTCTACTTTTAAAAATCTTGTTGAAGAGGAAAGGAGCTTTACGTTGATAATGCATGGATCATGTTACTTGCCAAGTCAATGCTCTACCCTTTTAAAATCAAATCAGTCCTCAAAACAAACAGATCTTATAACTTACCTACTAAGATATATTATATATTTTAAAAATAACAGTAATGCGCTATGGTATCACTGAACCATCAATCCCTGGTTTAGCCACTTGTTGACTGGGTAGGAACTGCATGAATGTCTCAGGCTACATGAATACAAAGAAACATGCAATTGTAAAATATCCTGCTATTCAAGAATCCTCTGAAGCAGAGAATGCTGATTTGGAGATGCAAGAGCTTGCTTTCATCTTCCAGTAAATAAATTAATATACCTTTCACTCGTTGTGGAAAGGGAAAGCATAAGAATAATTTTGAAATCAACAATAATTTTTTTTTCCCACACCAATATTTTGGAGAGGAAAGGACCATAAGAATCTTACGGATCATCTCCAAAGAGGTAATGCAATGTTCACAAGATGCTCAGGATTGTACTGTAAGTTTGCACTGTGATTCTAACTGAGGGTACAATTCACCTGACTAAGAGCAGTCATCCGTATTTAGGCTAAAAGTTTCTCCTAAAAATGTGCTTCCATAGAGTTGCAATTCATCTGTCCAATTTATGCAGTGGGGGAAATCTGGAGAACTGTGCTCTCTGCAGTGATTCATCTTCATTGTGCAGTATCAAGTACCTGTACACATACTCAGCCACTTGAAATATATCTAGCGAACACCTGGTACTCAGCAGCAGCTAATCTGCTTTACTGATCTATTCCTACTGGGCTAAATCCACTTACTAATATAGATACAGCCATAGAGCACTGTAGGTAGGAAGGGACCTAGGGTGTAGAGGACTTAGGTGAGGAAGGAACCAAGCAATGCCAAGAGCAAAGGACAGAGAGGGACTTAAATGCTGCAGCTAGGAGTACAAGAAATAAGAGCAGAGCTATCTACTTACATTCTCTCAGCTTTTCACAGTTTAAACAGAAAGGCTAGGAAAAGAAGTGGAGGGTCAGCAAATCTGCCAAGCCTCCCTCACCAATATACCATATGACAAATGTCCCATCCCCCATAGTGGAAGAAGCCTTTCCCTCCCATTCCAATGTTATGAAGAAGTACAGTATCAATCAAGCGACTTACTGGAAGATCGAGCCAATCTTGACACATTTCTGCTGTAATACAGAAATTTTCTTGGTCCTGACAGTGAAATCTTGTCTCACACCAGGAAATACCAGCATCTCTCTGCATTCCTAACGTCTCTTTCCTGGCTGTCCTTCTTCTTCAGCTCCTGAGTTGGCCCTTGGTGGATGGATGACACACTAGATCATAGTCCAGGTTATGTTTCAATGCAGGCAGCATTGTGCCACTCACAGCAGCTGTCACTGAATTGTCCTGTGCCAGAAAATGACCCTCCCCAAGGTCAGGCAGAAGCAGCTGGGAAACAGATTAATACCTCATCCACTTCAAAATATTGGGCTTTCTCCCCATCTTTCCTAGAATGGTATAGGGAGAGGTCAAGGATTCTCATCTCTGTCACAAACTCTTCCAGCTCTCAGCATCTCAGTCATCAAAGGCAGCAATGTGACGTGTGGGAATTCAGCATACCAGTACCCAATTTCTACAATTCTGTTCTCAGCCTAGGAACTCTCCTGAGCCATGTTTCCAGAACAGCCCTGTGGTCTATAGATTCCCAACCAAATTCTTCTCCCTCTTGCTCCGCTTGTCACCAGTGGAGCTCTGGGCACTTGACAAGAGCACAGCTGCAGAGCAACCTTGCTGCTCTGCATTTCCCAGGCCAGGTAATTAGATCAGCATGGGAAAGTCTTCCATGGAGGTGATTCAGTTTAATCATAATCTCTAGATGCCTGTCCCTTCCTAGACCAGTGTTCACCATATTGCATTTTCAGTACAGTGGTCACACTAAACAGAAACTCAAAGGTGTGTCCAAGCTCTTTACTCCATAGAATGATTTCCCAAGAGCTTGTTATTTCTTGCAGTTATTTAAATAGGAGTGCTGGCCTCACATGCCTTATGCTAGCCCAGCTCGGTCCACAGCTAAATAGAAACTTCCACTTTCCCTGAGTACTGTCTCCCGCCAGACTCTACACAGCCTTTCCTGCTTCTCTCTTTTTTTACCTGATTTGGAGTTTCCATGAAAGTTCAGTAGATTTCTCTGTTCTTTATTGTTGCTGCCTATACTGTTGCTGATAGAAGGCCAACAGCATCCTGGCTTGTATCAGAGACAGTGTGGCCAGTAGGAGTAGGGAAGTGACTGTGCCCCTGTATCCAGCACTGATGAGGCCACACCTTGAATACTGTGTTCAGTTTTGGGTCCCTCAGTACAAGAATGACATTGAGTTGCTGGAGCGTGTCCAGAGAAGGGCAGTGAGGCTGGTGAGGTGTCTGGAGAACAAGTCTTATGAGGAGTGGCTGACAGAACTGGGATTGTTTAGTCTGGAGAAGTGCAGGCTGAAGGCAGACCTCATCGCTCTCCACAGCTACATGAAAAGAGGTTGTAGGGAGGAGAGTGTTGGTCTCTTCTCTCAAGTAATAATTGATAGGACTAGGGGAAATGACCTTAAGTTGCGTTAGGGGAGGTTTAGATTGGATATTTGGAAAAATTTCTTTACTGAAAGAGTAGTCAAGCACTGGAAGAGGCTTCCCAGGGAAGTGGTGGAGTTGCTGTCCCTGGAAGCATTCAAAAAACGTGCAGGTGTGGCACTTTGAGACCTGGTTTAGTGGACATGGTGGTGTGAGGTTGATGGTTGGACTTGATGATCTTGGAGGTCTTTTCCAACATCAATGATTCTACGATTCTGTGATTCTGTGATCCAGACACCAAGCCAAGCGCATGAACAGTGTAATTTACGGATTGCTATCACCTTGACAGATTTCTTATTTAAGAGATGTCCACTTGATGGGTCCTGGCATTACAAAAATTAATGGCTATGTAAAGAGCAAAAAGCTCATTGCAGCTGCCAGTAAGGAGGAGCTGAATTACAAGAAGTTTCGGCAATGGTTTAAATGCCTGGAATAACATGTGGACAATCTATGCAGAGGAAGCAGTCCAGACCTGTATCTTCATGTGGTCATCTGAACACAGCTGCCTGCATAAGTGAAGACAGCAAATATGTTTCTTGATGGTAGATAAGGAGTTTAGGTGAGTAGCTTCCAAACAGAAAAACTTTTGAATCAGTTCTAATAATCTGCTTTTAGAGAGTAGAGACTTCTTGTCTCAGTTGAGATCTCTAGATGTTACTGCGCTATAAATAATAATAGCACTTCTCTCAATGAGTGAAGGAGGTTGAGAAATTGACTGGGAGAAAGACTTATTCTTTCATCATATAACATATGGATGATCAAGATATGGGAGAAGATGTGCTGAACTTGGAAGATTTGTGTGAGGCTGTGGTTCCACACTTCTTTGCAGAATTTGTGAGATTTCTTTTCCTACACAGAAGCTGGCATGTAAAGCAGATAAAGTAAAGATTAAAGTACAATGACAGACAAAATTGGAGAAATTTGCATAGTAACTGCCTGGGTAAATTTTGCCTATGAGATCTATAAATCTGTCACTTTCATGAACAGAAGATTCATACAAATCATTAGCCAAAAACTGAGAAAAGCCATCACTTATTTTCATAGAAAAAATAGTTGAAAGAACAATTTAACTATTTTTTTTTTTACCTGTGAAACTCAGTCCTACCTTTTCAGCCATAATTTTTTATGGCTGCTTTCACTGACATAGTGGAAAAATTAGTACATCTAGGAGAAATTCACATTACTCTTAAAAGATAAAGTTATCTTCAGAACTTTCCCAATAAACTCTTTGATGTTAATTTAGACAATTTTACATAAAACTCTGCAACACTTTTTTTAAAAAAATCAGTAATAGTTCAATGCAGTTTATCAGCGAGAGCACTTCACTTCTGAAATAGGCTGTTGCTTTATCCATTCATAATTCAGCTACTATATAATACATCTACTAAAAACTCATAAGACACTCAAGATTGAGTTTAATTAATTAAATTTCCATTTTGTTTCTACTGTAGAAGGCCTAGGCATCCTTTTAATTTCTTTGAACCATGCTCTGATGAATCCAAAACATGCCTCTGCTTTACTTTTTTTTTGTAGAGTCTATTTTGTTTAAACTTGCTGCCACGTAGCACAGAAATCACGCTTATATTCACGAAAACTCAAGGCAGCAAAGGCCATGCAATTTTTGTTGTTGATTTTTGACAACAATTGTTGACAACAATTAAAATTGCCATTAATTTTCCAGTATATGTTGTACTAATTGATATTGAAAAATGTATTACTGGTTTTATAAAAACTATGTAGATATTTTGGATTTACGCCTTTAGAAAGTGAGTAGAATCCAGTCAATTTGCTAAAGTACTTTCATTTCAGTACCTGAATTTTTTGCTCCTATTCACTCACATTATGTGTTTATAATGCTAAATACTTATATTCCAGGAATCCTAAATGAATACTGGAAAAAAAAATCCTCTTTGACAGAGAGTTTGGCAGAGCAATATAAAATGCATGCTACTGTTTACATGGGTTTTATCTTGCCTTTAATGATGGTATTTCTTGATAAATCATTTGAACTCTGTTCTCACACCTGCACTGTCTATAACCAAGACACAGAGTGCCAAGATATATTTTTTTAAATTAATCAACAAGAAAACCATTCATTCAGAAAAAAGAATAGTGCTGTGAATAGATGCACATCTAAGCATACATGGGATTAATACAAATTAGAGTTTCCTCCTCTAAAATTCTGAGTAAATCTTCCAACCTAATTTAAGACTTTCTTTGTGCTTATCTCTCTATCTTCTCATGAGTCTCAGAATCATTATTCTTTCTGTTTTCCCTGTTAAATCTTTCTCCAGGGTTCTTTTGGCAGATAACTGCAATACACAGAAACCACATAGTAAGGCTTGTGTCAATGGCTTGTATGAATACCTAAAAAAACAAACCACTTTTTTTTTTTTTTTTTTTTAATAGGACTCAGCATTTATGAAGTGCTACTGAATCTTATTTTTCCTATACCTCTTCACCCTCCTAAAAAGCATTTTGGCTGAAAGTGTGCTTGTACTTAAAATGAAATTAAGTTGTGAGATATTCTAGGAGGTTTAAGGAAGAGAAGTTCTGCTATTTCCTAATTGTCTTGTGGAATAAAAAGATATACTGTCGCCAGTCATCTCTGGAAGAACAATTTTCAGACCTGTAAAGTCTGAAGTTCAGACAATTCTGAGTAATCTATTTTTAGCAGTAAAATACGGAGAATAAAGTATTTCTCTCTGTATACTTACAGATACAGAAAGAAGTATTTGTAGCATGTGTTCATGCAGACTGAATTGATTTTGCTCAAATCTTTAAAAGGACTTTCACCTTTCATCATTGCTTATGCATGGAAAATTTCATCTTATAAGAAGGTTTACGTAGTATATGGACAGCTGCAGATAAACAGTTTTGCAGTCAAAATAGTAGGCAACGATTTATGTATTGAAATTTGCAGAATACATACATGCTGAATTCAATGGGAAACTTACTGTGGCAGGAGAAAAACATGTAAAAGTTCCAGTGGATCATGAAACTAGTAAACATTATGGAAAGACAGATAATTTCCAGGAAAGGTGAAAAATCACTCAGTGTATGTAGTTTCTTGTGGTATGTAGGTTTTGCGCATTTTGTGAAGTTTGAAGTTTCTTCCCTATAAAGTTTAGCTCAGGCTTGCAAGATCAACGCGTATTTTAGCACATATTTCCACTTTCTTATCTTTTAAAAATTATGTTAGAGGGGCCCATCAGGGCCAATAGCTGGTTATTTGATAAATTTTTCTTTATCCTATGAAAACTGTATTTACAATAAAAGGCATCTACTAGGGATTCTGCAAGAAGACTTACTTTTTAAATCATAGAATCATAGAATGGTTAGGGTTGGAAGGGACCTTCAAAGGTCATCTAGTCCTAGGAGCAGGGACATCCCGGACTAGATCAGGTTGCTCAGAGCCTCATCCAGCCTGGCCTTGAATGTTTCCAGGGATGGGGATGCTTGTTTTTTTTGTAGTATGAATCATTCTGCAGGCCAAACCAGTTTGGAGCTCTTCAGGTATTTCTTTTTTTTTTAAGATCACATAGGAAGTAACCTCTTTGAAGTGGTGCTTCCATTCTTCTGTTTACGATATGAAAGCAGGAAATTAATCTATTTTCTGAATTTTTGCATCAGATGAACGGCAAGAAAAGGGTCAGGAGAGCCCAGTCCCTATCATGCTGAAGCTGGTGAGAGTTTCTGTCACTGACACAAAGGTGAGCAAAACTGAAAGTTGCAGAGTATCTCCCATGACAGGCTTGAATTGACTCTCATAGCAATTTCTGTGAATCTGAAAAAGATGGAGAGTTACATTATTGAAAAAAGCATAAATGAAAGGCAAATCAAGCCTCATGGGTCGATCCCATAGTCTGCATGAAGTCTGCTGCCAGATTAAGCTGTTTCTACCACTAGCATTTTATCAAAGTTTACTCCTATCATGTAACTGCAATATTTTCAAACTTCAGGATTATTTGACTAGTGAAAAATATCAGCCCTTCTACCTTATGTACACAAACTATTACTATAATAAAAAAAATGGTCATTGCACTATCAATAACAGAAAGGAAAAGAGAACAGAAGGAAAGTGTGCAAAGCTCAGGAGCTTTTGGGACCACCCTCTGTCTTACCTCTGGCTGTTCATTTTATGCTGTAGTAGTTCTCCAAGCTGCTGGATACCGATTGCTGCATTACATGGAGAGACTGGAGGAGTGCCATTGGTGGCTCAGGGCAGCAACGGCAGCTGTTTTTATGCTGTGTGCTTGAATTTATGGCTACAAGTAGCTTCAAGTAGAAAACATAGCCTGCAGAGAAAGAGAGGCAGGTGGGGAGAAAAAACCTCATACTGAAATTTGCTGGAGAGATCTAAGCAATACAGAGAGGTATAACAGGGATATGGTTGTTACTGTAGAAATGGAAGGAAGTTGGAAGAGATGTACACCAGTAATTACTTTATATTTTTGAAGAATTCATACTTCTTACCATTCAAGTATAATAGCCCCCCAAATTAAAAAATATCAAAGAGAAATAACAAAGTTTGCTTAAAATACTTGGTAAATATTTTATGCTGTTTGGTAATGCATAAGATCTTTTTCTCCCATTCCTGTATAACTGGAAGTTGATGAATAGGAAGTCAGATACTGTAACTTTTATTATAAGAGCAAATTATCTCACTATCTCACAGGCTCAGATTTGAGACTGAAAAAAATTCTCCCAAGATGTTTATAATAGAAGATATCCATTACTTTCCTAGTTACAGCCAGAACTCTCTCTGTCACATACACCTGCTGGAGTGGATTAGGATGCTCTTTCTGCATCTTGCTCAGAGGACTTACCTGGAGCCCATGTTTTGGTTCCATATAGTCCTTCAACATCCTTATTGTATCTTCAGCTACATTCAACTGGAACACATTTACAACCTGCTGTTCCAAAAAAGCAATTAGGTTATTTTCTCCAGTGGCTTGAGGGTGTCCAATTATTCCCACATTTAAAATTCTGATTGATTTTCAGAGATTTTCAAACTCATGTTAAAGATTTCAGTTTTCCTTAACAATGAGTATGTAGAAGTAATTAGTTCGCTTGTTCTTTTTGCAGGCTTTATAGCTTTTCACACATCTTTTAGTTTGATCCATCTGTTAATAAAGCCACCATCCAAGTTCATGAGCCAACAAATGCATCAGCTGATTCTTCTGCTTCAGAATGGGCATGATTAAAATGCACCAGCACTTCACATACTTCTTGATTAAGTGTTTGGGCCCTGGAGCACTCACTTCACAGCCTAATCTGTGTTTGCCAAGGTAGAGAACACCCACACTTCTCCCACTGGCATTTTATCCAATCATATGGTGGCCAGCAGGTAGAGGGAGGTGATTCTGCCCCTCTACTCTGCTCCCATGAGACCCACGTGGAGTACTGTGTCCAGCTCTGGAGTCCTCAACATAAGAAGGATGTGGACCTCTTGGAGAGGGTCCAGAGGAAGGCCACAAAGACTATGAGAGGGCTGGAGAGCCTCTCCTATGAGGACAGGCTGAGAGAGTTGGGGCTGTTCAGCCTGGAGAAGAGAAGACTCTGGGGAGACCTGATAGCGGTCTTCCAGTACCTCAAGGGGGCTTATAAGAAAGATGGAGACAAACTTTTTACTAGGGCCTGTTGTGATAGGAGAAGGGGTAATAGTTTCAAATAGCAGGAGGTAGCTTCAAACTGGACACAAGGAAAACATTTTTTACAATGAGGGTGGTAGAACACTGGCACAGGTTGCCCAGAGAGGTGGTGGATGCCTCATCCCTGGAAACATTCAAGGCCAGGTTTGATGGGGCTCTGAGCAACCTAATGTGGTTGAAGATGTCTGAGGCTGGACTAGATGACATTTAAAGGTCTCTTCCAACCTGAACTATTCTGTATTACTATAATTCTATACTGCCTTTTTTTTTTCCTTCTCTCTCTTTTTTTTTTTTTTATTGCCTGAAAGTTTGACTTAATGTGTTGCGATACCTTAAAATGTATTGATTTCTTTAGCAAAAAAAAATTGGGAATTTTTATTTTACTCTTTGGCCATGGGAAAACCCCTCCAAAAAGCTCAAAAGTATCTTTGTTAATATGCTATACATTATTAATGAGAACTGAGGACTCACAGCAGAATAATTAATTGTTCATAATTGCACAATATATGCAAACATTAACAAGGTTTGAGACTTTCTCACTCTAACTTAAAGGTGTTATTTACATACACACATCAGATGGTTTGATGCATAAGCAAAAAGCTTGAGCTATTTTCATTTTTATGTTTGAATGGCTGTTTGATAAGCTGGATTTTTAAGACTTCTTGCTTTTCACCTTTCTGGTCCAAAATCTTCTAAACAACATGCATTCAACCAATATGTTGTCCTGAAAGCATTTTTAACTAAATCAGGAACCACAATTAATGCAGGAAAGCAGTCAATAGCTAACAGATGTTAAACTAAGTGCAACAGAAAGGAAAACACAGAAGTGTAGATGAAAAAGGGAAAAATCAAAACTACTTCACATCCCTGAATTATTATCTTGAAAGACATTATAATATGAGTAGGAAAGGTGAAAATATTTAAAAGTTTAATGATATTTAGATTCTGCTTGCAATGTGGTTAATGTTAACTACTTGTCAAGCCATTTCTGGAAGTTCTTACACATCACCATGTATTTCAGGTAATGAGAGGACATTGTTAAAAATAGGTGGCAGGGGGAAGGACATTGCAGCATGCTTAAGCTTCTCTCAGCTTTAGAAATGGCATATAGACTAATCCTTCAAGGTGTTAGATACCTCATGCAGGGGACTGAACAACTTAGACTACATGAGCAACAGAAATGAAGTGGTTTCTGGTTTCAGCTCCAATGTATTTATTAAGCTAGCATTTCTGATTCAGACACCAAATGGCAGGGGTTTGCATGGTACTTCATAGCATGCACCCTTTGTGTTCGCTGCATGCAGTGCATCAGTAGGCTGCTGCTGTGGTAAGACTGCAGAGGCATTGCAGTCTTGCTACTATCATTGGTTGTCATGGCCACAAGTGATACACAATACGAGGCACAAAGATTCAGACAATTTTAAAAAATGATACCACTTTTCTTCCTGATGTGTTGATTGTTGGGATTTTTTTAACAAGCTTTATGCATGATTATAGAAAGTGCCTACACACAATAACAGTACCTTTGCAACTTCCTGTGTTGCTTAAGGAATGCCAGTACTTTTACAGATAACATCCAGTGACTAATCTTGCAAATAGTTACATTTCTTTTATCCGTTTGCTGTTGGCATGTGTGTATTAGGTTCTCAAAGATCTCCTACGCATGCAAGTAGATTCAAGAGAGTTCTTAACTACTTTATTTCTTCAGTGTCAAATATCATTAATGACAGGAATGAAGCTGTATTTTCAGTACAAGCATCTGATATTACTGCTGAAAACGGAATTTTAAAGTCATATCAGAAATAAAAAAAAAAAAGCATATCTTTAGTTTATGAAAATGGAATTGGTTAGCAATTATGTTATTAAAAGTACAGGCACTCATTAAATGACTGCCATGAAGGGAGATTTTTACATTGTGAGTTGTTGTTAATTGATAGTTTCATAGGCAACAGTTAATCTTTGGTTGTTAGAAATCTAGCAATCACGGCAGATGT
Source organism: Chlamydotis macqueenii (assembly GCF_036417535.1). Classification (NCBI taxonomy): domain Eukaryota; kingdom Metazoa; phylum Chordata; class Aves; order Otidiformes; family Otididae; genus Chlamydotis; species Chlamydotis macqueenii. The sequence continues at coordinate 59,633,728 of NC_141593.1, read as the reverse complement.
GCTGTAGGTAGACTTCAGGTTGCATAAACTGTGTTATCCATGGATCATATGTGTAATATTTTATTATACCACAAGAGGTCACACAATATTTATAAATCTATGCAGTGGAAAAATTGATAATGGTTCTATCTGCAAAACAGTAAAGTTAGACCTTATGCACTAAGTAAAAGGCAAACAGAACAAATTGTAAAACAACAATAAGAGATTTTTTTTTTGTTAAAGCACTCTCAGCCTATGTGATCTGCTATAAGCCATATCCAAATATCCTCTCGGCTGCATATCTCATGCTGAAAGCAGAGGAAGCCATATGCTGTGCTGTGATACCTTCTGAATCATTATCAGTATATGATGTAACCTTGGAAGAAGGACAAGATCAGGCTCTCCTTGGCATAGTGTGTAACATAATCAGATGATATATGATGCATCAGAGGGGATTACGGTGATCAAATAAGCATGCTTGGCAGCTCAATGAAAAGTATTAAAGCTCAGTTGAGCTGGAAAAATTACTGCTAGTTCAGCAAAATGACAGACACAAAAAAGATTTTAATTTTGCAGAGATTGCAGCCTGAATTTGTGCAACAAGATTACTTCATAAAGATACCACCCAGAATTTTTGACAGAGGTCTCAGTGTGATAGAGTCATGCAATTCCTTGTATCTCGTGTAGCAGTAATACCACTCTGTGATTCCTGTTTGCTCTTGCTAACTGAAGGCAAGCAGAGCCAAAGTATGGAAGAAATGTGGTGGGTGGAGGAAGCTAGGGAATTAGCGCAGTGCCATCTCGTGTCAAGGCAGGACCGGAACAGCCTTGCTGCCATGGGAAATACCTGTGAAGAACGTTGTTTTTGGAGGAAGTATAAAGGAGCTGCTTCTTTAGTGTCTGTCGTAAGGTATGCATGACTTCATACAGGTAGGGATGTAAGCACACTGCTTGATGACCATGTTTCTCAGCTTCATCCATTGCTAACCGTTTCTTCTGGAGGGATGATACATCACATCATGTGAATGTTATTTCTGAGTAATTCTTTTACTTTCCAAGCTTCATCTGTAGTTGGGGAATGGTAAGACTGTAATTATTTGACACACAATAGCCTATCATTTATATCATTAAAAGCTGCCTAATTATGTGCCTAGCTTACAGGCTATTATAACTTCAATAGTGTCCCTTGGGTAAACAAGTCTTTATTCATTGAAGTAAATATATAATTAAAGAATAAGGAACACCCCAGGTAGGAACTGACCAGCATAATTTTGGCTTCTTTTTTTTTTGTCATAGTTTAAACACAAATGTTGTTTACTCTAGTAATAGTTTTTAGTAGTGGTATTTTTTTCTCCTAGGAACTCACAAAGCTTCTCAACAAAGGGCAAGTATATTTATTTCTATTTTATAGACAGAAAAACAGCACTAAAAGCTTAAACTGTCATAAGGAATAAACAGCCCCAAAATACAAAACCTATTTCAAACATAGCCTGAAAGAGCTTACCAAGCTTCTTTTGCGAGTGCAGTCCTCTATATCCTAAGGAAGGTCACACAGAGCTAACCTCAAATGTCCTCTCTTTTATATAGTTAGTCATGTTAGCTTTCACTTAAGTTTGTGTCTTCTGTAGAGTTACATAAGCTGTACACATTAGTCTGTTTTACTCTTGAAGTGAGTATAAGAAAGGGACACTAATTAAATATGTTTTTCTGTTTCATTTTCTAAAGTACCTTCCCAGGACTTGTTGTAGTTTAGCCCCTCTCAGGACCAAGCTATGTAGTCGCTCACTCACTCCGCGCAGTCTCTGAGGGAACAGGGGAGATAGAATATAACAAAAAGGCTCGGGGTTTGAGATAAGGACAGGGAGAGATCATTGAAGTTACTGTTATGGGCAAAACAGACTTGACTTAGGGAAAACTATTTATTTATTATTATTAGTAAAATCAAAGCAGGATAAGAAAGAGAACAAAGTAACTTCCCCCCACTACTTCCTCTTCCCAGGCTTAACTTTATTTCCAATTATTTCTACCTTCTTCCCCTCCCTGAGTGGCACAAGAGGGAATAGGGAATGGGGGTTACAGCCAGTTCATCACACGTTGTTTTATGCAGCTGTTCCATCATCAGGGGAAGACCTCCTCACATTCCTCCCTGCTCCAGCGTAGGGCCCCTCCCACGGCTACAGTCCTTCGTGAAACTGCCCCAGCGTGGGGTCCTCCCCGGGCTGCAGGTGGATCTCTGCTCCTGCGTGGGCCTCCATGGGCTGCAGGGGCACAGCCGGCCTCACCATGGGCTGCACCTCAGGCTGCAGGGGAATCTCTGCCAGGAGCAGCATTACTCCTCCCCCTTATTCACTGATTTTGGCATCTGCAGCTGTTCCTCTCACAAGAAATTCTTCACAGCTGGCTCTGGCAGACACCTCTCAGGTTGTCTTCACATCCCCTCTCCACTTCTTGCAGCCGGGCCGAGTTAGGCCCAGTCGGCTTCCCGGTGGGAGGCCAGAGGGTGGGGCCTGCAAGGCCCACAAGGCTCGCGCCTCCCCCTCTCTGCCCCTGCTCAGCTTCTTCACTTTTTTTTTTGGAAAGTTTCTCCCATCTTAAATACATTATTGCAGAGGTGTTATCACGGAACATTATGTCACCAGTTGGCTCGGCACTGGCCAGCAGCGGGTCTGCCCTATGCCCAGCTGGGTCCACTGGACAAAAGGTAAACTTCCAGCAGCTTCTTGCAGAAGCTGCCACCGTAGCCACCCCACTACATAAAACCAACACAGAACTGCAGACTCTTAGACGTTTATTTCTTACAGCAGAAGGATACTTTTTTTTTTGTAAGTACCTGATATTCAGGAAACCTTAATTTGGTTGGATGAACTCTTTTTGTGACTTTGGATAAGCTATTTGATAACTTTACACTTCCATTTCCCACAGAGAAAAGACGTGTAGTACTCCTGTGGTGGTTGGAGGAAGGAGGATAATTGGTAAATACATGAAAGAACAAACAGCCACAATGTCAAAATTAAGACTCCTCCCCAAAGCCAATTTATTGCAAAATGTAAAAAAAAAAGGGGGGGAAGAGAGAATTAAATTCCTGAGGAGGAGGATTGTTTTTTAGAGAAAAGCAAGGGGTTGAAACAGATGGGAAGAGGAAGAATGTGACACATCCTACAAGCCGTATGTCAGGACGAGGCTATAGATGGAGATAGTGAATATTCCTCATTGCAGAGAGCTTGCAAGACCAAACAGAACAATTTAAACTTAATCCCCCAACTAATCTCAAATCTTCAATACAATGAGGAAAGAGCATCTGTAATACAATCACTATTACTTAAGCTTTCAGGCAAATGTTGTGCTTCGTTTTAAACAGTTGTCAAGCAATAAAGATACTTTAATGGGAATAGCTGAGATGCGTGGATAGGAGGCTGTGCAAAGTGTGGAAGGCTCTTGTGTTAGGAAGAGAGGTACAGCATAAACAAATTGCACAATGTGGGAAAGAGCTTACTTTTTGCGTGGGAAACCTGACAAAGTCTGTGGTTCCAATACAGATGGGAGTAAAGAGGACTTAATCAACTTTTTTTTTTGTGTCTGTACTGTACACTGCTTCAGGGTCTAAAGTAAATCAGAAGCAGTGTGACCTGACGGTGATAAGTTACTGTGAGCCAGCAGCACTGTATGGGGCTGTTCCAGCAGTGCCCACTCTGCAGTATGCCGGCCGCTGTGGGAACTCAGGTGTACTGCGAGGAGTCACGCCTGATTCAGCAGACACCAGAGGGCTTTATGGCGTGTCTTTGCTGCAGCAGCAGCAGCCTAGAAGCAGACACCCTTCACTTCCATTGTGACCAAATCCAGCATATGTTCTTTGTCAGAGTTATGAATTCCTAAGTAAAAGTAACAAAGCTGAGTAGAATTTAGAATATTAGACAAGTTCAGGACAGATAGATAAAGCATATTATAGAGGTGAATCGATTAATGAAACTTAATTTTTATAATGTTTAGAAGTATGCCACATAATTGTCATAGTTCAGCCCTGATCAGGACCAGACTACGCAGTCTCTCTCTCACTCCCCCCACCCTCCGAGAGAATAGGGAGAGATAACATAAGGAAAAACAGCTCAAGGTTTGAGATAAGAACAGGGAGAAAATCCTTAAAGTTACCATTATGGGCAAAACAGACTCAACGTGGGGAAAACTATTCATTTATTACTACAAACAGCAGGATAATGAGACAGAGAACAAGATAACCTCCCTCCACGCCTCCCTCTTCCTGGGCTTAACATTATCTCTACTACCTTCCCCCCTCGAGCGGCACAGGGGGGGAAGAGGGAATGGGGGTTGCAGTCAGTTCATCACAAGTTGTTTCATGCTGCTGCTTCATCGTCGTCGTCGGGGGAAGAACTCCTCACATTCCTCCTCTGCTCCTTCGTGATGTCTCTTCCATACACCACAGTCCTTTGTGAAACTGCTCCGGCGTGGGTCATCTCTTCCACAGGGTGCAGTCTCTCCAGAACGGCTGTCCCAGCGGGCCCTCCACGGGCCACAGCCACCTTCAGGCATCCACCTCCCCTGGTGTGGGGTCCTTCATGGGCTGCAGGTGGATCTCTGCTCCTCCGTGGACCTACATGGGCTGCAGGGGCACAACCTGCTCCACCATGGCTGTCACCACAGGCTGCAGGGGAATCTCTGCCAGGAGCCGCATTTCTCCTCCCCCTCCTTCTGAACTGACCTTGGCATCTGCAGCCGTTCCTTTCAAGAACGTTCTTCACAACAGGCTGGCAGACGCTTCTCAGAGTCTCTTCACATCATCCAGCTCATCTCCTCTCCACTTCTTGCAGCCGGGCCGGGCCGAGTTGGGCCCAATTGGCCCCCCAGTGAGAGGCCAGAGGGTGAGGCCTGCAAGGACCACAGGTCTTGCGCCCCTGCTTTGCGCCTCTGTCCCTGCTCAGCTTCTTCACATCTTCTCTTCTCTCTTTTTTTTTTTTTCTGTTTTCCCCTTCTTAAAGATGTTATTGCAGAGGTGTTATCACGGAACATTCTGCTACCAATCGCCTCGGCCTTGGCCAGCAGCGGGTCCTCCCTAGGCCCGGCTGAGTCCACTGAACAAAGGGGAGCCACTTCTGGCAGTTTCCTACAGAAGCTGCCACCTTAGGCCCCCCCCCCACTAAACAAAACCACAACAATAATAAAATATTCCTCATGGTTTACCAGATTGAGGAGTAGAGTCTTCTGGCATGCAACAAAAATTTCCACATGTCTGCTATCAAAGGGCTGCAGGACACCTCAAGGACTGAATGATAAATATAGTCAGAAGCAAGGCACTAGACTAGACTGACTTTTTAAGCCCAGTGTGGGTTATCATCTAACAGTTATCAATAACCTTACAGAGAGGGTAGTTATACAACACCACAGATGTGCACTTAATTTTTAAATGCAGTTTTTCTCCCATTGGTAGAGTTAAATCCTTTCAAAGGTGCTTGGAGGTTTGCATTTGGACATGTAGATCCTCAGGCACTGATTAGTTTTATTTGACACTGTTTATTTAGTTTATTTGTCCTCATCTACTTAAGTGCAGTCCCTGTGCAGTTAGCACGCCTCTCTTGAGCTGCTGCAAATCCTTTAGAGAGTAAGTGGCAAAAAAATACTGACACAAGAAATAATAATACTGGCACTTGAATTACATAGCTGGAAATAAAACTGCTTTGGGCTATATTCTGCAGTTTCATAAATGCATCTTTACCATAGAGGAGAGCTCTCCATTAGCACAGAGATGTGAGAATGGAGACCTGATTCCAGATGCTGAGGCTCCAGTAATCTTGACAGTTGGCCAATCTACACTACTGATACCTAACTACACTATGTCATTGAGTGAAATGGCAGAAGCACTCTTGCTGCTCTTAATAGTTAAGAACTGGTAACAGCTCTTAACTAACCCTGTCTTAAAACTTTATTTTCCTGAAGTTCGTACCTGAGTAAAGCAAGATCCCATACTGAGTAGACTAGTAACAAATACTCTATAGCAAAAACTTGTCTGTAGGAAGACAAAGCTTCATGCTAGACAAAGCAGGAAAATAACAATCCTGAAGAAACAGAGTGAGTAGGTTTTTTGAGACACAGTGTGAAAGACGTCACATTCATTTGCAAATTTTTTTTCAAAAGCAAAACACTATGTACATTTAGAATGCTACAGTGATTAAAATTGAAATATAAAGAATAAAAAAAGACCATTTACCAATGAGTTTAATTTTTTTTTTTTTTTTTAGTTTTCTTTGAATCATAACCCATCTGTATCATCAGAGCTTCCACAAAAATAGTCTGAGGCTGAACACTTTCTTTGGCATAGCCGTGTTATCTGTGTTTCTGCATGCAACAAATCTCCACAACTGCATGATGCCTCTTCTGCTCTGTAAGGAAGAACTCCACCAAACAAACTTCTAAGGATTGTTCACCAACTTGACAGTAACAACTTCTGTGTTTACATGTTAATCACACTTATGTATCCTATGAAGAAGATTTATAAACAAAACAACAACAAAAGTAGATATACTATGAGTGATTTGTATGCCTTCAATATATCAGTAAATTGCTGCTATCTTTTTTTTTTTGCTTGAAGCATATACAAATCTAATCACAGTTTGTTTTTATTAAATTAAATTTGTTATTGATAGGAACTTTGTTCCTGCACTTTAAGTTGCCTTTATTTTCTGAGTACTTAAACAGCAGAAATGAAATGTTCTGTACTTTAGGGAAATTCATTAGGCTTCAATTTTTTTTTTGCATTCTGTACTTGTGAACTAAACCAGAAACTAATCTAGGATGACTGAAATTAATGTTTCATTGCAGTGTTTTCCTGTATGCTGTTTTTTTAATCATCAAACATATAATATCAAACTTTAAATCTGTGTTGTTCCACAGAGTTACTGTATAAAAAAAAAGATATTTAAAGCAATTAAAAAACTCTGCAGAACAGATACTGTGTGCATATTCCTTTATAAGGTGATCTGTTTACAGAAAGGTAGAAGATATTGACTTCACAACTAATTTCAGGCATCCCAATAACCCGAGATGTTAATTTCCAACATTTTGATTTAACTGTGAAAGCTCTAGACAAACATGTCACTGGAAACAAGAAATCTCACTCAAAAGTTGATTTTACTTCATTTTATTTACTTTGTTTTGTCTTATAGCAATAATCCAGTCTGCAAGCAAAGGATATATCCAAAGGATATATCTTTGTAGATTGAGGCAAGGATTTTGGAAGATACACTTGTCTTTCTGTTTTCTGTTCACGTTACAAAGGAAAGGGGAATATTATTACAAATACTGTAACTTGGATCCACAATACTCTTCTATTTTTGTTCTTATGGAAAACCAGTCAAATATGAAATCTATGCTTTCAATGTCAGTGGATTTTCTAGGCCATTGCCAGAAAAGGAAGACAGGGAGAAAGGGGACACACTTTTTTTTTTCCAACAGAGGTGAACAGTCCAACTCAGTTTCTTATTCTCAGGGGTGGGGGAAAAAGGCTCAGTAGTGATTCTGAAAGCCCTGCACCAGAAAGGAGTATGGTGTCGTGAAGCTGTGCTTCATGCTCCATGTGCGGCATGTGCTTCTTACAGCATGAGCTGTGTCACTGCTCTGTTGATTTGAGATGTGATGGCACGAAATGATGCTCTCTTGAAGCCAAGTGCAAAAAGTGAGAACATGGCTCTCTGATGTGAAGTTCTTACCACAGGGGCAGCTGCACGTTAGTGGGATTGTTTGGCTACAGGCCCAGCTGTCTCACAGTCAGAAATTCAGAGACAGCATGGCTATCTGACTATGAAGATGTGCCCAAACCTTGTCCAGCCATGTATATATAGCACTTCAACATCTCATAGCACTATGTTTTCTCCTCTGTAGCAACAATTATGTTATTTTTCTGTCACACGTATGAGTGGCATGCATATAAAGTAATGCTTCATTTTCACTTTGGAATTGAGTTACTATATGATTTAATAACTATTTAAAATCTTCCCAAGTCCTTATGATGTCCATCCTTCAGTGCAACAGTACTGCTTAGGTCAGCTAATCTGAGTGTACAACTCCATTCTCAATGTGCGACTTCCTTTAGAGCACTGACAATCTTGGTAAGATCCAGGGAAAAAAAAACACAGGCCAGGCCAAAGTTCGGACTTATCTTATTTCTTTTATTCCATCAGAACTGGGACAGCAACTGTCTTTGAGCAATCAGAGCAATTCAGAATAAACTCTGTCCTGCTTTGGCCTACATCAGGGGTGACCCAGCCTACACATCGGCAGACAAAACTGCTATAAACCCATTGCATGCTTTGGCCTTTGACTATACAAACTCTCTGCTATTAAGAAATTCTGCTGCATCTGTAGAATTTTTTGCATTTTATTGCTAGGTTTGGCAAACATAATGCATATAATGGATTAGGGAACTATGTTACATGCCAGAAAAGTGTGTAAGAATTGTCTAAAAACAGTGATATCCAAAGATGTATAGTGTCTGCCCTGTTATTAGTCTTTAGCACTTCAGTACTAGATGACATTTGTATCTGAAGCTGCAATTGATGACTCCTGTAAAACTAATAATTAAAATAAGTCAAATTCACTGCTTCTAAAATGGAGTGTGATAGATATTTCATCAGGCCTTGCATATGACCTCTGAAGGGTAAATTTATCCTCCCAAGTCTTCCTTGTTACTTATTTATATTATTTATTATTTGTATATTAGTGACAGTTGCATATTAACTGTTGTCCCAGCTTTGAAAGAAAGATGCTCTGAGAACTATATTTGGACTCTGTGGAGCTCAGAATCCAAAAAGAGACAAATTGCTAGGGCAAAATGAATAACCAGTGGGAATTTAGAACATACATATGTACGTGTGTATATATAAGTCAGCTAGTTCAGTGAAGGCTGCAGAATAATGTAATGGGTTTTGTTTAAATAAGTGAAAAATGGTTTAGAAATATAATTATTCTATTCCCGAGTAAGGCTGTTTTTCATTTTTGGTGTTATTGTCTTTAGTATGCATTCAGTCCTTAGGGAAAATTGTTGTGTTTGAGCTGCTGCATTTTCCTGCATGCAAGTAATGAACTCACTTGAATTTGCTGCTGGAGTAAGATGTGGTTTTGATGTGATCTTTAATATGAACAGATCTCCAGTTCTAATTGTATTTTTCAAAGTTTTCAAAATTACAAAAAAAAAAATTAGAATTTGAAGAAACATAAAGTAGGAAAATATTGTCGATTTTTGTCCTTTAGTTTTATATTAGAAGGCAGAGCATTTTATTCCCTCTCCATGGTCTCACATAGTCTCTGTGCACTTAGAAGCACTTTGTGAACTTCCATTTGCATCTAGTAGCATTAAGATCAAATGAGCTTCCATTCCCAAGGCGTGTCTCTAACCACATGAGCATTCCATGTACAGTTAATAAATAGATAAACTGAACTGCTTTTCTTTTTTTTTCTCAGTTGCCTGTGCTTCTTTTGTCCCCTGACTGTGCCTTCTCCTTATCTGGGTAGCACTTTTCCTCCAGGTGCTAGTACTATTATTAATGATATTCTGAGCCCTAATGGTTGTCTTTTCTCTGACTACAGCTCTGACTACTCTTTATTTTCTCCTGGTTGCCACAAACCTTTGATGGCAGCCTGTTCCTGCCTTTTTGCTTGGACATCTGATAAGGAAGAAAAGCGAAAAAAAGGTAAGATGATTCAAAATTGCTCATTATGTTCTGTTTTGATTATCCAATGTTTTATGTCATGCAGGCCAAATAGCAATCTCCAAAATCTCCTTTAAAATGTGTCTTGAATTATGCTTTTTAGAACACAGGTCTGGCAAACCTGGCCCTTGATAACAGTGTAGTGTGTAGATCTCTGTCCTTGCTTAATGGTTATTTTAGTGTTAGATCTTACTAAACCTTCTGTTAACCATCAAATAAATTTCAGTCCAGATTCACCCTTGGATATCAATCATCTGGTTAAATGTGAAGCAGCCAAGCCAACAGGCAGGCAGAGAGATGCTGAAAGCTAGCTGTTCAGAAATGCCAAGGAGAAGATAGTATTTGATACCTAACTAAAGCTCTAAGTTGTCTGCATATATGAGATAGAGACTCACAGCCTGAAAAGCATCTTGCACATTTGGATTCCTAATGAAATTCTTTGTGATGACAACCTCAGAACTGAGAAGCAGGAATTTAAAATGCTTAAAAGAAAAAAGAGTGACCATGTTACGGTTTTGAGTAGGACCAACTGATTTATAAAAACAATAGATTTTTACAACTGGACTAAGTTTCAAGAAATTACCCAGTCTGAAACCTGGGGATGTTGCCTTAGATCATGGACAGTAAATGATCTAAGGATCTTTTTTTTCTTTTTCCTACCTACTTTTCTCCTTAGATTTACTACTTTCATTGCTACTTCTGTAGCCTGGTTTTCCTTGTTGACTCCATATGTGAAATTGTTTATGATTTCTATTTTTTCCCTTCAGGAAAGCATTTTCTTTTCAGGAAAGTTCAATATGTAATTGATTCTATACACAATGTTGCTGTAACAGGAGTGTTTTGTGTGCAGCTATACAATATTGGGACTAAGCCATTACTTTTTTTTTTTCATCAGTGAGCCTCAGGTTACATTAATTTCTGTAGGGGACTGAGAAAACAGGCAAATCATGAAATGCCTCCACCAAGTCCAGTTCTTAAAGCTGACAAAATTGCATAGATCCTCTTCATTGCTCAGGGATTGATCTAATTTGTGACACAAATAACCCCATAACTAGTTAGTGATATGTATGCTGAGTGGAAATAACCTAGAATTTGTGTAGAAAATACTATAATGCTATAAAATGTAAACACTGATAGAAAAGTGTTAAAACATAAAATGGAAAATAAGACTTGTCTATGCTTTGCAATCAAACTTGGAATGATGCTCTGTGTTGTTTTCTGTATGCTGCTGAAGTATTTTTAACAGAACATTGTTACTATGGACCCTGTTGACCTTAAATTCTGCTTTATACCTCCTTTCATTTCATCCCACATGAAGTCTATGTAGACATCTCCATAAAAACACATTTTAAATTTGAATCTCAGAAATACCTGCTTGCATCATCTCTACAGACCTCAGCCGTATCTATTAAAATCTGTAAGTGCTTCTTGGTGAACTCTGACTCTCATCATAATCACAATGTAAATTAAAATTTTAATTTTTAACTTAAATAGATGTAATTTACTTAAAATTCTAAAATTTAATGTATGCAAATCTATTAGACATATACTTTAATCTAAGAAAAATATATGAGTGTTTATGCCATAGAACTTTAGAAGGCACAGATATTAAGGAACATCAGACCATCTCTTTTGTGTCTACATGGATAATTTTTCTGTTCCACACAACAGGGCATTGTCCAGTCTAACTTCCAATGTCTCAGCTGGTGAGACATGTATGTACTTCTTTGAAGAAGATACTCTAAGATGTTCTAGTAGATAACACTGGTAGAAATTTTTTAAAAACTAATTATTCTAACTCCTCCTGTGACACTGCTTTGTATTATTTTATCTATTCAAAACCCAATTTAATAAATCTCTTTGTCTGTATATAAAACCATATTCTTATATAGCTGATGAAGAAAATCCTCATAAAAACATCCCTACTGTAAATAGTATAACATAATTAGCTATAAATGATGTTCTCTCCAATACAAACTCAAAAGCACTTTCTTGTTATTCCTAAAGCTTTAGGTGACATCAGTCCATCTAAAGGATCCAGTGGACTTGTGTTGTCTTACTGTTTTCTCATGTACCGCAGATTCTCAGCTGTTATTATACAGCTTGGCATTATATCAGTGCTCAAACTCAGAGTGTAATTTCAAGCTCAGAACCCCTAATTTGAAAGAGGCAAAGTACAGCTAAATAACAATAGCTTCCTGGTGAACCAGAGCACATGCCCTGGCTAAGTCAGGAACTCAAAGGAAGCTGGGTGTCAGGAATAACTGCAGCTCACAGTGGTTTTCCACTTCTCCAGCATAGACTAACTATTTGGTACTATCTTCTTCCCAAAAGTGGTGGTGGCTTTTCAGATAACCTTATTTTGTAGGACTGAGGGAATATAGTTGCCTACAAATGTAAATGCTTCTGACTTTTCATGTGAGAAATTCTGTGTATGAGTGGGGATTTCCTAACTGTTTACAGACAAACCACTTCCAACACTGCACATTATGTTGTTCAAGCCTTATAACCTTTCATAGGATTATAGAACCATAGAATCATTTAGGTTGGAAAAGATCTTTAAGACCATTGAGTCCAACTGTAAACCTAGCACTGCCAAGGCCACCACTAAACCATGTCTGTCAGTGCCACAACTACACATCCTTTACATACCTCTAGGGATGTAAAGGGACTCAGCCACTTCCCTGGGCAGCCTGTTCCAATGCTTGATAACTGTTTCAGTGAAGAAATTTTTCCTAATATCCAATCTAAACCTCCCTTGGTGCAACTTTAGACCTTTTTCTTTCAATTGTTACTGGGGAGAAGAGACCTACACCTGCCTTGCTGCAACCTCCTTTCCAGTAGTTATACAGAGTGATGAGGTCTCCTCTCAGCCTCCTTTCCTCCAGATTAAACAACACAGTTCCCTCAGTCCCTCCTCATAAGACTTGTTCTCCAGACCCTTCACCCATTTTTTTGCCCTTCTCTAGACATACTCCAGCAACTCGATGTCATTCTTGTAAGTAAGGGGCCCAAAACTGAACACAGTGTTCAAGGGGCAGCCTCATCAGTGCCAACTACAGGAGACAATCACTTCCCTACTCCTTTTTCCTTGCTGAAATCCAAGTCAGAAACATCATGTTCCCAAACATTCAATCACTATTGTTGCTCACTTGTGAATTCTGTTTGGTTTGTTGATTGGCATCTTTTGACAGTGTTTTCCACAACTGAATTCTATATTCCTCATTGTCCTGGTTTCAGCTGGGATGGAGTTAATTTTCTTCCCAATAGCTGCTGTGTGTTGGATTTAGTATGAGATTTGGTATGTGAAGAATGTTGATAATACACTGGTGCTATTAGTTGTTGCTAAGAGATCAAGGACTTTTTCCAATTTCCCAAGTTTTGCAAATGTGCAGGTGCAAGGAGCTGGGAGGGTTGTACAGTTGTTCTAAACTGGCCAAAGGAAGTATTCCATACCATAGAAATCATGCTCAGTCTATAATTGAGGGTTGGCCGATGGGCAGCTCTCTCTCCTGAAATCTGTAATTGTTGCTCGGGACGTGCTGTATTGGTCTTTGAGTTGTTGGGCAGTGAGAAATTGTGTAATTCTATTATTATTCTTGTTGTTGTTGTTATTATTATCATCATTTATATACATATTACTATTGTTATTATGTCTTTCTTTGCTGCCCTAGTAAACTGTCTTTATCTCAAGCCATGAGTTTTCCTTTCTTTCTGATTCTCGCATCCATCCCACTGGGGAGGAGTGAACAAGTGGCTACGTGGTAGTTAGTTTCTGACTGCGGTTAAACCATGGCATTCATTAAACTGTAACAGGAATATTGACATTTTGCATTACTCTTTGTCGTAGTTCAGCCCCAATCAGGACCAGACTATGCAGTCTCTCTCTCAGTCCCCCCATCCTCCGAGAGAATAGGGGGAGACAATATAAGAAAAATGGCTCAAGGTTTGAGATAAGGATGGGGAGAAATCCTTAAAGTTACTATTATGGGCAAAACAGAATCAACTTGGGGAAAACTACTCATTTATTTCTAAAACTAGCAGGAGAATGAGACAAGGAACAAGATAACCTCCCCCACCCTTCCCTCTTCCTGGGCTTAACATTATCTATACCACCTTTCCCCCCCGAGTGGCAGAGGGGGGAAGAGGGAATGGGGCTCGCGGTCAGTTCATCACGCGATGTTTGACGCTGCTATTTCGTTGTCGGGGAAAGAACTCCTCACATTCCTCCTCTGCTCCAGCGTGGGGTCCCTCCCACAGGCCACAGTCCTTTGTGAAACTGCTCTGGCGTGTGTCATCTCTTCCATGGGGTGCAGTCTCTCCAGAACAGCTGCCCCAGTGGGCCCTCCACGGGCCACAGCCTCCTTCAGGCATCCACCTGCTCTGGCGTGGGGTCCTCCATGGGCTGCAGGTGAATCTCTGCCCCTCCGTGGGCCTCCATGGGCTGCAGGGGGACAACCTGCTCTACCACGGTCTTCACCACGGGCTGCAGGGGAATCTAGGCCACCTCCTTCTTCACTGACCTTGGCGCCTGCAGCCGTTCCTCACAACAGGCTGGCAGACGCCTCTCAGGATCCTTTCTACATCTTATTCACTTCTCATCTCCTCTCCACTTCTTGCAGCCGGGCCGGGCCAAGTTGGGCCCAGTCAGCTGCCCGGTGGAAGGCCAGAGGGTGAGGCCTGCAAGGCACACAAGGCTCGCGCCTCCCCATCTCTGCCCCTGCTCAGCTGCTTCACATCTTCTCTCTTTTTTTTTTTTCCTGTTTTCCCCTTCTTAAATACATTATCGCAGAGGCATTATCACGGGACATTCTGCTACCAATTGGCTCGGCCTTGGCCAGCAGTGGGTCTGCCCTAGGCCCGGCTGAGTCCACTGAACAAAGGGGAGCCACTTCTAGTAGTTTCCTACAGAAGCTGCCACCTTAGGCCCCCCCTCACCAAACAAAACCGGAACACTCTTCCATACAGGACTGCATTGCCATCCCTAACAGGAGCCAAGCTACCTTTTAACAGGAACAATTTCTGTTCTGTCACATGAAACATGTGTACCATTAACAGTATATTGATAATTTTGGGTACTTACTACATTATTCCTTTCCAAGTTTCCACTCATACATACTTTATTTGTATTTCACATTACAGTCTCTTCAGTATAACAGCCTGCATCTTACAAGGTAAATAATTTTACTATTATTCTGGCCATTGCGCTAACCTTCCCAATGCCTGTTTTATATGTCAGTCTTCACTGATGTTTGCTACATTTCTGGGTCGTTAATGAAGATGTAGGCTAAAACTGGACATAATATTGATTTTCTCAGTGATTTACTTGAAATGTGTCCGGCTTGATCCATTGATGGTTCATATTTTTTGTGTTTACTTGTCAACAAATGATGACAAATAATTTTTCTTCCTTTCTAGTTAGATAAGTGACTTGTATGTTACAATAACACCAATATGCTGGAGCCAAATTTGTCTAATTAATTTCTCAGAGCAGGTCTTTAGGAGCCATAAGAACAGATCTCCTCCATTAGAATAATGTGGCATATATGGTTTGTCTCTCTGTGTGGTATGCAAACTACTTCAAAATAGGATGCAAATACCACCAGAATACTTGGACATTCTCTGCCTGTCTCCAGGTCCAAAGATATCTCCACCTCTGCCAACAGCCATGGAGCCCAAGTAAGTTAAGTTTGGAGGCTTGTATTATAATGACCTGATCTCCACCAAAACATGCATCAGAAGCATGGCCAGCAGGTTGAGGGATGTGATTCTCCCCCTCTACTCTGCTCCAGTGAGACTTCACCTGCAGTACTGTGTCCAGCTCTGGAGGCCCCAACATAAGAATCATAGAATCATAGAATCATAGAATGGTTAGGGTTGGAAGGGACCTTCAAAGGTCATCTAGTCCAACCCCCCTGCAAGGAGCAGGGACATCCCTGACTAGATCAGGTTGCTCAGAGCCTCATCCAGCCTGGCCTTGAACGCTTCCAGAGATGGGGCCTCCACCACCTTTCTGGGCAACTTGTTCCAGTGTTCTATAACCCGCATCGTAAAAAATTTTTTCCTGATTTCTAATCTAAATCTACCCCCCTCTATTTTAAAACCATTACCTCTCGTGCTATCGCAACAGGCCCTACTAAACAGCCTCTCCCCATCTTTCTTATAGGCCCCCTTGAGGTACTGGAAGACCGCTATCAGGTCTCCCCGGAGCCTCCTCTTCTCCAGGCTGAACAGCCCCAACTCTCTCAGCCTGTCCTCATAAGAGAGGTGCTCCAGCCCTTTTATCATCTTCATGGCCCTCCTCTGGACCTTCTCCATCAGGTCCATGTCCTTCTTGTGTTGGGGGCTCCAGAACTGGACACAGTACTCCAGGTGGGGTCTCACCAGGGCAGAGTAGGACATGGACTTGTTGGAGTGAGTTCAGAGGAGGGCCACGAAAATGATCAGAGGGCTGGAGCACGTCTCCAGGTTCCTCTATATAATAAAAAACAAGGCAAATGGTATCCTGGGCTGCATTAGGAGGAGTGTTGCCAACAAGTTGAGGAAGGTGATCCGCCTCCTCTGCTTAGCAGAGGTGAAGTCACACCTAGAGTGCTGTGTCCAGTGCTGTGCTCCCCAGGACAAGACAGACATCAAGAAAGGGTTGGACTAGAGAGTCCAAAGAAGGGCATGAATATGGATAGGACTGGAGCATCTCTCCTATGAGGAAAAGCTGAGAGACCTGGGACTGTTCAGCCCAGAGATGAGAAGTCTGAGGAGGATCTCATCAATGTATATAAATACTTGCAGGGAAGGTACAAAAAGGATAGAGCCAGGCTCTTATCAGTGGTGCCAGCTGCAGGACCAGAGGCAATGGGTACACACTGGAACACAGGAGGTTCCCTCTGAACATCAGGAAACACTTTTTCACTGTGAGGGTAACTGATGCCAGAGGTTGCCCAGAGCTGTGGTGGAGTCTTCCTCCTTAGAGATCTCAAAAAACTGTCTGGACATGTCCTGGGCAACTGGGTCTATATGACCCTGCTGGAGCAGGGAGGTTGGACCAGATGACCTCCAGTGGTCCCTTCCAACTCAGCCATTCTGTCATTCTGTGCTTCTGTCAACAATATAATTAGTATTTTTGGTAGCTGAGATAAAAAATTCTTTTGTGGGAGCCTTAATAATGTAATAGATTTTCTGTATATTTGATCAAAGCTTCATATTCCTTCTAACAGGAAGAAAAGGCTACAAAAAATCTGCCGTCCTGACCCTGGGAAACAGGCTATATGTACACATCTGTACATCTCCAAGCTATTTGTTTAAGTGTTATTACCTCAGAGCTATGAAAAATGGCTTGCTTTGGATTCTGTGATTGTACAAAATCACAAAAGCATCCTGGAGAACTAAGAGGAGCAAGTTTTTTAGCTTTTGCAATACCACCATCCAACTGACTGTAAGAACCTAAGAGGTCAAAATTCCATTTCTGCCACTTTTACACACATGGTAATGTTACAAAGCTGACTGAGAAGAAATCCAGCAACAGGAAACAGACTTTGGTGTTTCATTTTCATTTCCCAGAGAAATAGGAGAGGTTTTTGTACAAAACTAAAAAAGTACTGGAGTTTATTCTCACTAAAACTTTGGAATAATATAATCTGATTTTAATGGCAGTTCTATAGCCCAGTCTGTATTATTAGATTTAATTCTGAATAAGAATACTTTCCAAGCCAAAGATTGGATGGTTTATTTTTTTTTTCCCAGCTTGTAATACAAGGAATCCTTTGACACACAGAGAAACAGTGGAAGTACTGCACTCAATTGTTTTTTCGAAATGGGAGAATAACTCTGATCATTCAAAGTTAGTTATTTTTCTTATTGCCAAGAGTGCTATTTGCCAGCAGTAACAGTTTTTGATATAGCTAAGAAAAAAAGCAGTTAAGCAGTATATTGACATTTAAAAAAAAAATAACTATTTTAAGATTGAAATTATCTGGCTGTTCTTTTAAACTATAATATCAGCATGGCAGTCAAAGAAAGTGAAGCATACCAGGAGCAAGCATAGGATCAGTTACATACAGACTGATTTTTCATTTCCCAAGTAACAATCACCTTATTCCAAAAATAGTAGAAGTGGGTTTCAAGGACAGATTGAGTTGCATGAGAAGAAAGCTTTTATTCCATGAGTTACTCACTGCTTAGTTCAGTTGCTAAAGGAAGTTCACAAGCAAGCATGGACACATGAGGAACTTCTCCAACATCTAATGAAGCCAGTGAAAAGACTTCATAAATTCAATGACTTACAGAACCACATGCAAATATTTCCCAAATACTTAGCACCACATTGGTACACATCCAAATTACAATGTCTGCTTTGTCTCAGTAAATGCAGAAACATTCAAAATACTTCAGAAACTAGGAATAAAAATTAAGCAGAATGTATAGAGAACCATGGATTTATTACAAGGCACAGTAATTATACTGTAGTTAGTCATTACTAAAACCAAAGATGAGCAACCTGATTACTACAACCTATTGGCATGCTTCTTACCTTTAGTTATAGCTAACACATTTTGATTCTAAATTTTATTAACCCTGGAATTATTCTCATTCATATGGTGTTCAATCTACTCGTATGAATAATGATAACTTAAAGAAGTGGAGAAGTGCACTGTAATTGTCCTGTAATGATAATTTAAGGACACTCTAATTGCAGTAAGCTTATACATTGCAGGCCAGAATTAAGTGAATAATGAATTAAAATCAGAAAAATGGAAATTCCTTTCTGCATAACATACTTATTTTGTGCAAGTTAACCTTTTTCAAATTTTAACTGATCTACATTGAAAGAATGACTAAAGGTCTGAAAATGAATTAATTCTTACCAGATGTTCTGGTTTTATTTAGTGAGGGGGGGCTACGGTGGCAGCTTCTGTAAGAAGCTGGTAGAAGTTTCCCCTTTGTCTGGTGGCTCGGCCTAGGGCAGACCTGCTGCTGGCCAAGGCTGAGCGAATTGGTAGCAGAATGTTCCGTGATAACGCCTCTGTGATATTGTATTTAAGAAGGGGAAAACAGGGGGCAAAAAAAAAAAGAGAAGATGTGAAGAAGCTGAGCGGGGACAGAGAGGGGGAGGCGCGAGCCTTGTGTGCCTTGCAGCCTTCACCCTCTGGCCTCCCGCTGGGCGGCCGTTTGGGCCCACCTTGGCCCGGCCCAGCTGCAAGAAGTGGAGAGGAGATGTGAAGAGAACCTGAGGAGTGTCTGCCTGAGCTGGTTCTCACAAGAACTTCTTGTGAGAAGAACGGCTGCAGACGCCAAGGTCAGTGAAGAAGAAGGGGGAGCAGTAATGCTGCTCCCAGCAGAGATTCCCCTGCAGCCCGTGGTGCAGCCCATGGTGAGGCAGGTTGTCCCCCTGCAGCCCATGGAGGCTCACAGAGGAGCAGAGACCCACCTGCAGCCTGTGGAGGACCCCACACCTGGGGCACACAGGTGCCTGAAGGTGGCTGTGGTCTGTGGAGGGCGTGCTGGGGCAGCTGTTCTGGAGGGGCTGCACCCTGTGGAAGAGATGACCCACGTCAGAGCAGTTCACGAAGGACTGCAGCCCGTGGGTGGGACCCTACACTGGAGGAATGTGAGGAGTTCTTCCCCCAACGAGGAAGCAGCGATGTAAAGTGATGTGTGATGAATTCACTGTAATCCCCGTTCCCTTTTTTTCTCGCTACGCCGCTCAGAGAGGGAAGGTGGTAGAGATAATGTTAAGGCCAGGAAGAGGGAGGGGTAGGGGGAAGTTACCTTGTTCTCTTTCTCATTATCCTGCTTTGTTTTTTGTAATAAATGAATAGTTTTCCCCAAGTCGAGTCTGTTTTGCCTGTAATGGTAACTATAAAGATTTCTCCCTGTCCTTATCTCAAACCTTGAGCCTTTCTTTCTTTATATTATTTCTCCTTTCTCTCTCGGAGGGTGGAGGAAGTGAGAGAGAGAGACTGCATAGTTTGGTCCCAATCGGGGCTAAACTATGACACTAGAAGAGTCTATATTTTAAGTATTTTTTGATAGAAAGAATCTAGATATATAACCTTTAAAGACATATGAGACCATAGAACAAGCATAAAAATTCACACTTATTTTGCAAAGATTATTTATACCAGTCAATACAGACCTGTCAGGGTACAAGAAAAAACATTTTAAAGGCATGTTGCTTCCATATGCATGGTTCAAGAACGTTATGTGTGGTGCTAGTAGACGTGATTTTAAGCCACTTACTCCAGATCCTTACTGTTAGAGAGCTCCTCCTGGTGTTGAATCTTATCTCTTCTAATTTAATCTTTGCCTTTTTGTTTAAAATCCCGTACGCATTGAGAACAACCAGCTTCTGTCTTCCAGATTCAACAACCCCAGTTCCTTCAATCTTTTCTCATAAGTCATCTGTTCTATGTCTCCGATCATTTTTGTTTCTGAAAACTTACCATTGTTAAGTAGCCTGGACAAAGGATTTCCCATGTTGTATATGTTTACTAGTTTGTTTTGTGTGATATTTGACTGTTTTGCAATGATATGATATCATTGACTCAAGCACAGCAGATGGCTATTAGCAACTACTAGTTATTTTCTGCAGAACTCATTGCTTGTCAGCGCAGCTGATTATTTCTACCTACTTCACACAAGCTGCTTCCTATTTCTCTTATCTGTCAAGGTCATTCTGTATTCTTGTCTTGTAAAAGACATACATTCCTGTCTCACTACCTGAAAATGTATCAAACCTTTTCTCCATCAGCCAAATCACTAATTGAAATACTGAGTAGCATCAGATTCAGGACAGGCTCTGTAAGATGTCACTTGAAACATGCCTCCACTCTGACTCTTTGAGGAGTGAATCAACTGTAATTGCAATTGTACCAACTGAATATTATATTGTAATTCTTGTTACGCATCTGTTTGTATCTTGCTGTTTTTCCAGCTATTCTTTCTTTTTTCTCTTTCAAAGAGTTGTGAACTCTTTCATTATGTCATACAAGTTGCCTTCGGTCTTGGTATTCTTGACTGACTCACGGTTATTGATCAGAATCAAACCTAGAAAAGCCCCAACCATAATCACCTTCTGATAAAGTTGTGCTGTGTTTGTACAGTGTCCTGCACACTAATAAAGGCTCATGGATGCTATAAAATACCAATATTTGCTACTGATGCAAAGTTTTAAGTTATGCTCTTCAACAGAAAATGATACGTTGTTTTTAACCCTTTTCAAAATTATCTGCGTAACTTCAGGTACTATAGGGTAATCCAAAAGCTTAAGACATCTCATTTATTTCCTCTAAGATTCTTTCTGTGAGGAGTTTGAAGAATTCTCTTCCTCTTTTGTCTGTCACATATTCATTAGGGAAACAAAAGAAAAGCTATTATTAACCTTACTATTTCTTTAACGGTTCTATGTCTCCTAAGTTGCTTCCCACACAGCAATGTCAGCGACATCTGTCATAAAGGAACCTTATTTCTAAAAAGATGTAATAACTCTGTTTGTCAGGCTTAAGAAAACATTATAAAAAATCAACTTCATAAGAGCACACTTGACCGAGATGTGTAAATTTGCTCCTACTTCTTTTTAAGAAATAAAAATATCATTAAAATTTGAGGCTGCCAAAAGGGGAAGGTAAGAGAGACTCACTAAAACATCTCTTCCTCTAATGCCATAGTATTATTTTGTGGTCTATCATCACAAGCCTTTCATTCTATTTTCTTGTGTATTTTTTTCCAAACCACATCACACGGGTAAGATTGAGGAAATAGCCCAAGTGAATGAGATTTGGAGTTGCAAACAACCACAGAAAGGTCCTGGAGATCACTTAGGCTGGAGGAAAACTCAGCAAAAATATGAGAGGGAGGAGATGCCTAAGTGTGACAATTTGTTAATTGTAGCAAAATCCCAGCTAGCTCATAGATACATCTGAAATATTTCTCCTGACATACAGAAAGTTAAGGACGTATGTGGAATGAATCCATTGTTATGAATCCCAGGTTGAAGCACGACTGAAGAGAAGTGAGTGAGCAGCTTAAATGTGATTTGAGTCTTCAAATTTCTGCAATCCGCCAAAATTTTAGTAAAATGAAAGCAAAGTTACAAGATATGTTTCTAAAAATTGTAACATTCTTAGGGGAGGTGACGAGAAAAGATTAAACTCTTTCAACCCATTGTTAAAGTACTAAAGGCTTCACAGGTATAGTTTTGCTATTGCAATTTGTTAAGTTGCTTCCCACCTGCTGAACTATAGCAAATGAATGTGTGCCTGCTCCTAGTCTGCCCGTTTCTGAGAAAATGCGATAGAGTTTAAATGTGAGTGAAAAGCACATGCAGCCAGTTTACAAGTCTACTATGGTGAACGACAACACAGTATGATAATCAGAACAAGGAAACTTACATACAATAAGAGATTTCAGAATTTTTAAGAGTCATGTCCTCTTCCCACAATTTAAGTGGAAAATGTTGCCCTTTAACACTAATAAATGATGAATGAGGACAAATAAACTGTCTCAGGTCACCTACCATGAAACACGCACATGGTCTTATTCAAACTGAAACTTGTTCAAATGCAAAGAGAAGATGTTTTTTGTAATAGATCTGTAGTGACTTTTATAAGGATAAAGACATCAAGGTTAGAAAAGACATCACTAGAGATTTTAAGCATTTTCCCTGGACTCGAATAGATTGCAAACACTTTTTTCTGTACTGTAGTGTAACAAGAGTTTGTAGAGCACCTAGCACACTGTTAGTGTTTCTACAGATTAAGAAATACTTCAGAAATATGTGAGGTTTTTCTGTAATTAACAAATATAGAAGCAAGCTAACTGGACTAGCTGTACTCCAGGCTCCACCAAGCCTTGGCCCTGGTAACTCAGGATGCTGAGGGCTCTCAACACATCCTTCCACAACAGACCTCATGGAAAAATCTGTTTCACAACAAAGGTGCTCTCCAGCTTTCCAGACAGGGAATGTGCACAGCCCCGGGTGCATATTGGGACTGGATGAAAACACACTATGAAGGTGTGTCCATCAGTGGCCATGTGAGAAGGACCCTAGCTAGACTACAGAAGGCAAAGATAGGTAGGAAAGCCTAGCCTTTTTAAAGAATGGCAGAAGTTAATATTCTCATTTTAGAGGAAGAGCTTTCTCAGCCTTCTTTGAGTTAAGGTGCTTCAAGAAAAATACAAAGAGTGATTAATACCTATACATTGCTAGACAATTTATTTTCCAATAAGTTACGTTCATAGAATCATAGAATTATAGAATGGTTACGGTTGGAAGGGACCTTCAAAGGTCATCTAGTCCAACCCCTCTGCAAGGAGCAGGGACATCCCCAACCAGATCAGGTTGCTCAGAGCCCCGTCCAACCTGGCCTTGAACGTTTCCAGGGATGGGGCATCCACCACCGGTCTGGGCAACCTGTTCCAGTGAACATAAAAGCACCTACTTGTAATGGTGATGCTTTTGGGCATTTTTTTAGTATTGAGTCAGAGAATAGTGGCACAGGTTGAATCCCAATTACTTCCATGTTTTAAATTTTCTTTCAAACTAACAACTACCTTTAGATTCCCCTTTAGCTAGCTGCATTGGATAGGAACAGTCAGAAATTTTATACTTGCTATATGATTTTTATACACCATATCTGTATACATATACATACTGCACATACACAATATATTTGTTACATACCAAGGCCTAAGACACTGGGCTTGACAAACTCTCCAACACGGGATACAGTGTTACAACCTTGCTGAAAAGCCTGGACTTATTTTTTTTTTTTTTTTTAACTAGCGTGGAAGAACATGATCTGCATTTTAACGTCCTCTGGTAGTGCCCAAAATAACTGAGGAGGACAAGTCTGCCATCCATCATCACCTTTTCATTAAACATAGTAATTGCAGAACTCTAGTGGACTCGTTATTAAAAGCTAACCCAAGACATTGTTCTCTGGATTTACACCTGAATTACTATGGAGGAATTTTACAAAAGATAAAATTTCACAATCAAACAAAAGTGTAACACACTTGGTCACATTGATTTCTGAAGGTTAAAAAACCTGTGAACACAGCTTTTATTGTTACATGTTCTTCCATTCTTTAATCCTTCAGGACAAGCTAACACAGAGGAAAAATCATGAGAAAAGCAACGATTTTGTATTTAACATTTGAAACACTACATGACATTACATTCAAAAATTCAACCCCTTTAGTTTTTCTGTTCTTGTTGCACACCAGATTGAGATTCCTCCTAAATAAATTTACAGCATAGATGTTGCTTTTTTGAAACAAACCAGCTCAAAATAGGGTTTTATTTTAATTAGTGGATTCAATTTATTATAAAGCTGTGAAGTACGCTGCTATCACAGAACATAGCTTCACAGGTGGTGGTACAAAAAACCCTCACCAATTATTTTCATACTCTATTTAATCTCCACTGCAGTAAGAATAAAAAAACAACAAAATAATATATACTGATGAGCACTAGTGAAAACTAGCATGGCCAGCTGTATGTTTTGGGAACATACCAACATGATGAAACAACAGAGGTGTGTACCTTTCCTACCTACAAAAATGGTGGCCCAAGGGAAGATATTCAGTAAAATATTGGTATAAACAAGTCGTAGTATCCCTGGTAGAAGTTAGGGTGGCATATACTATTGAGGGAAGAAAAAATTCCTTTTAATCTCGCAATACAGAAAAGAAGGTGTACAGAGGGTAGAAGACCTATTTACACTGTAACTTAATCTGGAGGAAAAGAACATGAGACCAATTCTGCACAACTCTGAAAAGCTCTAGAAAAGCTTGAGTAAAGCTTACATAAGCACATACAGAAATATTATTTCTAATTGAAATAACAAGTCTCGGTGAAAATGAACTTACAGAATAAAAAGACGCAATCCAGTAAGGTCACTGCCAGTATAACTGGCCCTATTTTCTGCACTCCTATTTCATGGTCTGGGCCATAAAATCTTGCATGGATGACAGAAGGTGAAGAATTTTGCTTGAAAAGCAAGAGTTTAAGTAATATTTTTCTTTACATTTAAGTATTAACTGTATTTTCTTCATGAAATGCAGTGTTAGGGTATTTTTATTGTACCCCTTGAGGTGAATTAAACACGCTTGGGCTTAAATATGAAGAGATTTAATGAGCTATGCATTGGGCAGAGTCCTACTGCCATAAATGGTTCTGCCAGGAGCCTACAAGGATACGCCACAAGCTGACTCCTTACATACGCTTGCACCAGCACCCATTATAAAAGAATTGGCATGGCGTGCCTCAGACCAGGGTTTGGTTTATCCCCCAGCACCAGTTCTGTTTAACAAAAGTGGCCCCAGAGCACTCGTATTTCTCCATTTTTACAAGATATGGTTTTCAAACTTTTAACTTCTAATGCTATTTATACAATAGCACTTTCTTTCATAAAAGGCACAATTGCTAGAACAATGAGTTAGACAATGATATATTTTGTAAAGCATTAATACTATGTAGGAATATGGAAACGTAGAGTATGGAAAACCAAAGTGCTTTCACCAAGAACTTTTATGGTGAAAGGACAAATGGGTAACCAAGTAGTTTATTAACTAATGGTGTAAAGAATACATTGGGTTAATTACATTATTTATTGAAACTTTACATGGTGGAATGGTTATGCAAACTAGTTACATTTTTCAAATTTAGATGCATAAAATTACACTTTCATTTGTGACAAGTCATTTTAAAGGCCTTGGTGGGACAGAAGTGTTATGCTAGAAGCTTTTCTGTGATTCATTTCATCATCAGCCATTTACATATGGTGACACAGTAAATTACTTGCTGACAAGAGGTAAAAATTCTCATGTACTTTCTGACTTTGTAGTGCCTTCCTTCTACCATTCCATTACTCTCACATGTGTGCTATACCTGTTTCATTTTTTTCCCATGCTGTTTATGTAAAAATGTAACTACAATAATTTGAGTGTGGGTAACATGCATAAAAGTTAACTCAATCTGTTAACTAATCTGTTAGTTCTGTTCGTGAAAACAAAGACAGTCAACTGCCATTTTTCTCACAGGTTCCACCCATATTTATAAGCAGAAGTCAGAATTTCCAGCACTACAGTGAAGACCGTTCTTTTTATTTTCAGAAAGGTCAATGTGCAGAAGAATGTTTCTCATTTAAAATTGGCTTGATTTAGGAATTGTTTTGGCTCTCGTATTTGAACTATACTGATATGAAGAAGTTATAAGCTGAAAATAGCCTTTAAATTCCCAGTTTTGGAGCATATTAAATTAGCAGTGATCAAACCACCCCAGAAAAGCAAATGAAAACTTCAGAATATTATTTTAAGTCTCTTGGACATCTAATGATTTTCCTGGGGTTTTTTTTTTGTTTGATTTGGTTTGGTTTTGGGGTTGCTTTTTTTTTTTTTCCTAGTTAAGGATTGCTGATGCTAAGCTTTTTATATTTTTGCTGGGATATTACCTGCTGAGCTGTCAGGGGCATATTTCCTTTCAACATATTTAGAATACCATTTTTGATAGCTGCTGCTAGGCCACCAATAGAACAGAAGAGTGCCTTGTGATGCTGTAGGGAACCTGGATGGGTAGTTCTGGAACAGTCAAGTTGCCAAGCAAATGTCTAGATATAGTTATTAAACTGCAGTCCACTTTTTTATGACAATCCAACATATTGCCATCTGTCTTTATAAACAGATTGGGAGAGGGATGAATTAGCACTGTGACATTTGAGCGTGATAGGTTCTCTTCACAAATATTCTTCAAGAAGCCTGTAGCTGAGTTTAAACCAACAAGAGAAGAGCCATATGGCACTCTTATTAAATCATCAATGGATTTTAAAAGGAATTGTGTCTTGCTGGAACATAGTGTCTGAACATTTTTATGATTTGCAATCACTCTAGATTTTAAAGCAAATCACATGCAGATTTATGGCTTTTCTGTCATGCTTCTAATATATTGCTTTTAATTGAGAAAAGCTTCAGAGTATGCAAAGAAAAACAATTTGTGTGAAACAAATTTGGGGTTTTTTAATGAAAAAAGTATACTGATAATCTTCACAAAAGTATTAAACTTTGTAAAGCCATTTAATTATATTGTGTTAATATGTACAGTGACGCAAGCTCAATTTTGCATATATTTCTTGTTAGCCACATATAATTGGCTGCATTTCTCATTCTCTCAAAGCAGCGCAATATTCCCAAGCCAAGAAAACAAACCCTTTGTGTATTCATACAAAAAAATGCAAGTTGCAGTTAGTTAAATACCAAAAGAAATGTATGGAAATTCAGTATTGTTATCAGATTTCTAATGCTTGTCACTTTGGTAAGCCAGCCTCTGTGCCATCCTTCCTCCTCTGCTGGCCATCCCTCCCCATCACACCTCCTAGTAGCAACTTTGAAAAATGTGTTTATCCAGTACATTATATTTGATTGAAACCTCCCTCATCAATTTAAGGGAACAATTAAGTAGGGCCATCAGTTCCCATGCATTTTGAGACTAAGCGTGAAGTTTCCTTCCTGGAATTTGAAACCTTCACAGAGTTGATCCAAACTCTTAACAGACTGTGTATCTCCTAATCTTGGTTCAACTCTCTCCAAAGATTCTGTACTCCATCTCTTCTCTGTGCCCTCATGAAGTATAAAACACGGTAGGTGTACAGGCTTCTTTGCAGTTCCTGCCGTCTGGAATGAACTTGTCCTGCTTCTCTGCACTGGCACCTCCACTAAAAAAAAACCCCAGACAGCCATTTTCTAAATACATTCATTGTCCCCTCTGTTGCCAAAATGTCTTTATGTTTCTTAGCAGGTTTTTTTTGCGTATTACTTTTCATATGTTAATAGTTTATTGAAAACATATTTTCTGTGTATAATTCACTAGGAACAGGACTGGATTGTGTACAAATCATGTCATACATTACTCATTCTTATGCTTTGTGTGATATCTAATTCTCTTTTGTGATCCCTACTGTGTTGGTTTTGTTTAGTGGCAGCTTCTGCAAGAAGCTGATAGAAGTCGCTCCCCTTTGTCCAGTGGACTCGGCCAGGCCTGGGGCGGACCTGCTGCTGGCCAGGGCTGAGCTAATTGGTAGCAGAATGTTCCCTGATAAAACCTCTGCGATAACGTATTTAAGATGGGGGAAAATTAAAAAAAAAAAAAAGAGAGAGGAGAAGAAGAAAAGCAACAGAAGTAGAAGAAGAGAGAGGAAGGCACGAGCCTTGGGGGCCTTGTGGCCCTCACCCTCTGGCCTCCCACCAGGCAGCCGTCTGAGCCTGACCTGGCCCAGCCCTGCTGCAAGAAGTGGAGATGAGATGTGAAGAGAACCTGAGAGGCGTCTGCTGGAGCCAGTTGTGAAGAATTTATTGTGAGAGGAATGGCTGCAGACGCCAAGGTTGGTGAAGAAGGAGGGGGAGCAGTAATGCTGCTCCCTGCAGCCCATGGTGCAGCCCATGGTGAGGCTGGCTGTGCCCCTGCAGCCCATGGAGGCCCACAGAGGAGCAGAGATCCCCCTGCAGCCCGTGGTGCAGCACATGGTGGAGCAGGTTGTCCCCCTGCAGCCCATGGAGGCCCACGCAGGAGCAGAGATCCACCTGCAGCCCGTGGAGGGAGGCGGATGCCTGAAGAAGGCTGTGGCCCATGGAGGGCCTGCTGTGGCAGCTGTTCTGGAGGGGCTGCACCCCATGGAAAAACGACCCACACTGGAGCAGTTTCACGAAGGACTGCAGCCACACTGGAGCTGAGGAGGAATATGAGGACTTTTTCCCCTGAAGAGCAAGGAGCAGCGTAAATCGATGTGTGATGAACTGACCATAACCCCCATTCCCGATTCTCCTCTTGTGCTGCTTGGCAGGGGGAAGGAGGTAGAGATAATTGAAATGAAGTTAAGCCCAGGAAGATGGACAGGTGGAGGGAAGTTGTTTTTGTTCTCTTTCTCATTATCCTGCTTTGGTTTTAATAGAAATAATAAAAAATAAATAGTTTTCCTCAAGTCGAGTTTGTTTTGCCCATAATGGTAACTTCAAGGATCTCTCCCCATCCTTATCTCAAATTTCGAGCCTTTTTGTTATATTATATCTCCCCTATTCCCTTGGAGGGTGGAGGGAGTGAGAGAGAGACTGCGTAGCTTGGTCCCGAGTGAGGCAAAACTACAACAGCTACCTATAATTATTTGTAACTCTATAATTCTTTTCTCTGTTTTATCTGTTTGCCACTCTGTTATCTATGGATTTCATTTAGAGTTTTATGACTGAAGGAATAAATTAACTGCAACTGTTTATACTTCTATTATCTTTGTCTTTAATACCCAATATCTGTAGTCGTAGGTCTGGTTTTAAAGGCCTTCAATAAAAACTAGTTAAGATCTCACTAGGCTTTTATAATTGTTTAAAGGACATTAGTAATTTTCAACTCATTGCATATTTTGCTTAAAAGTTCTAGGCCAAATTTTACTAATATGACACTGGCAACATATAAAACTATCAAAATCTTGGTAATAATATTCATTCTTCTGCATGCCAGCTTTAAATGTTCTTAGGTTGTCCCTCAAGCCACACATGATCACAAAGAGTTGGGTAGCAGAGCGGTTTCTTGGAAATTTATGGCTTTCAGTTGGAACAAAATACTCCTACCTTATGTAGAGCAGTCTGAATAGAAATAAATATGCAATACTGCTCAATCACAAAAAGATTAAGTTAAGAAAACCAGAAACAAGGTTTTTTGGAGCTAGGCAAAATGATTCTGTAATACTGTTTACATACCTAAGTGTTTTTTCTTATAATTTAATTTTTCTTTTGCATGGATAGACTATTTGGCTGGGCTGATGTGCAAAATATTACGTACAGAAATTTTATTTCCACTAGCTTTTAGCTATGTATGTCTTATTTAAATAGAGTATGCATGTTCCAAGTTCCTCTAAATTTGAACAAGAACCAATGACTTTCTCACTTTATATCTCTAATTCTGAATATTTCATATGCAAACACCAAAAAATCCTCTAGGCCCTCTGTTTAAATCAAAGATGATTACACAGTGCCCTCCACTAATAGCTGTTTAATCCAGTCATGCAGAAGGTGCTGTGTTGCCTCTTATGAATCACTAAGTCAGATGTAGTCAGGGTGTTTTCAATAGTGGTTAACAATGCTGAGCATTTTTCAGAAGACATTTTAGCATGGTGCAGGCTCAAGCTGTTAGATGACTAATAGCTGCATGTTCATATGCAAAATATTCTCTTTATCAGTTTGAAGGGAATGTCAAAAAACCCCACTAGTTACTGTTTTGTAAGGAAACATGAGAATGTGTTTAAAGATGACTGCTCTACTTAAATTTTGTTAATGCTTTTGATATACCGGGTGCTCTTACAATTCACCTGATTTCCCTCTCTGTTTCAAACAAAAGAGGGGAATTACTGTTCTTTTTTTTTTCCGTAACAGCTAAAGAACAGTTAACTGAGATAATTTAAAAATAAATCATTTTGTGAGCTTAGAAACTGGAATGGAGACTGATTTCCATTAACAACAGTCATAAGTACCATCTAACCTCCCTCTGAACCTTCCCTCCACTGTTCCACATACACATAATACAATTTTCTTGGACAAACGCATTTTCAATAGCTTATGCCAACAAATCCACGAGCTGAGAGATTTCATTTTTCTGTTTCAAAATTAAATATCCCCTGTAGGAGATCTCAAATCACTAAGCCAAATTTTTTTGCAACTCTGCCCACAAAGATCTGAAAGCACATTTTACTGGTACTATAAAAAAACCCCTTTCATTTAATGAAAGGTTTCTATTTCTTTGTTACTCTCTGAAATGTATTCAGCTGATAGCAAAATTGTTGCATGTTTCATGCAGCAAAATGTAATTATTTGCAGGTGAGGAACTATTCTGGGTTATTCACTGCGGACTATTTTACAGTTTAGCTATGATCTGTAATGAACTTAGTGGGTATGTGAGTTGACAAGGATTACACCATGCAGTATGGAAAGCCTTATGGGAAGAGAAGCATGGGGAAAAGGACAGTGGAGTCGTCTGTGCTATAATAGTGGCTGAGGCATGCTCACAGTGGAGGAGATCATCCCTTTGGTATGCTGATTGCAGTTTGTCTATTAAACATATTTTTAAAAATGAAAAATACAGGTAGTTTCTGTTAAAGGAATATTCTCTGAGTCATGACTAGCGAGGACACTGTTAGTGGTATACCTGCCATTAGCCTATATTGATTCTTATTAAAACATAGAGATATTTTATTTAATGATTGATGTAAAATGGTTACAGCTTAGGTGACCTATTTTACATTTGCTTTGCAGGAGAGACTACTCTGGATATTAAATCCCCAGAGAATTCAGTTGCATTTTTAACAGAGGACCATGTTATTAAAAACAACACTAAATTAACAAACAGTTTGTCTTACATGCTTACTGTCAAGCAAATAACTGCTGACATCTTTACGTTCTGCTTATACTCATAATGGGAGGCGGCAGGCACAAGTAAAAAGACTCTTGCACAAATTGCTGCTCAGAAAGAAAATTCACACATATGCAAAGTGTTTCCTAGCTGACCTGGAAGCAGATGCTGAACTGGCTGCAGTACTGTGGGGTTGCATATCGCCCTCCCCGCAGTGTTATTTGGAAAGTTCATTCTAATCAGACCCTCTTTGTGCTGGCAAGAGTACAGGTCTACAGGAAGAGAAATATGTGTGTGTATATGTATGTATGTATATGAAATATGAAGTTTATACATTAAAAACCTTGCCACAGGATTCCAGTATCATTGGAAAGGGGTGTTGGGCTTCATAGCACTTTAAATTCTTAAGGTTTAGTCAAGTATGGAATAGTAGTGGGAACCATTCAGGTCAGGCCCAGAAGTTATTAACATCTTTTAAATGGTTCGGTTTGCTCAGAAGAAGGGCTAAGGCCTTTCCTTCTTGGGTAAATGAATAATAAATGAGCACAGAGAAAATTTTTCATCTAAATCATCCCAAAAATTGGTCTGTATTGAAAAGAAATTACGCATCTTCTTGGACTAGTCTTCCTTCTGCAAGTACAGCCAAAAACGGTAAGTTTTAGGGAAAACCAGCTAAGGCTCTCTGAAACACCTGCCAGTTTCATATGAGGTAAAAGAAAACTCAGAGCCAACCAAATCAGGTAATTTCCCTTTCTGCTCACGCATTTTAGGAACATTGTAAACATATTGTCTATTTTGGGTATTTAAACTTATGATTTTTACTAATAACATCTTGAAGACAACTAAAAATCGCATCATTCCCTTTCACAAGCTGGCCATCCCCTTTTCAGTGCTCTTGGTGATATTTGCAAGCATGCCCTTATTTAGCTACCATTGCAGTTTAGGAGATACTAATATAGGAACTGGTGATGAAGAAGCATTTTCCAGTAACCTGTATTAACCAGTAACATTGATTGTAAAAGTAACCTGGTACATATAAGTAAGATTATGGGAGGCATGTAATACTACATCATTCCAAACAGATGCTAACCTAGCAAGTTTTTTAAAAAACTGAGCTCTACAGCCTTCTTCGGGAAATTTCCCCAGGCTTTCGCTATATATCCTTAACAACTAACACTTACCTAATCCTTAACACCTAACCTAAATCTTTCTGAAATTTAAAATCGTTATTTCTTATCATGTTTGCCATAAGGTGGGGAGAACTATTTCTTCCTGGCTTCTCCTGAGGTTAAAGAACTGCAGTTTATTAAAGCCTTTCTCACACAGTCTTTTTTTCAATATTTCTGATAATTCTTTCCACTTCTCATGAAGCATTTTCCAAATGGTCCAATTTTTCTTTAAGTGTAGTTGCCTAAATCTGTGGACACAACACTCTAACCAGGCTTTAACAGCATTGAGTAAAGGAGAAGAATAATTTCATATGCCCTTTAACAACAGAAATTAAGACAGAAAAAAGGCCTCATATCCTGTCTTACAGGTGGGAAGCAGGAGCCCAGAGAGAACAGCAATGTGGGCTGGGCAAGGCACAAAGGAAAAATCAGGAAATTAACACAAGCTCTTAAGTCCCAATTTAATGCTAAAATCACAGACCATTCTTTTCCTGAAAGATTAAGCAATAAATGAAGACTGAAAAATATTATAAAGGTAAATGTTTAAAAAATAAATTCTTGATATTAAAATTGAGTTGACTGGAAGATGAGTCCCATGTCTGTGGTAACCTTTGTCAATCCTCAGTTGGGATTTATTCTTCAGTGGATTAAAAAAATACATTCTGATCTTCTTTGTGAAAATGAAATTGTACAAGGGAACACTGTGTGTCTGTCACACCTTATAGTTTCATGGTTCGAATACTGACCTAAGATGTCAGGCTTAACTCTCTGCTTCGAAGTTTTTCATTCTGAAAAATTTCAAATTAAGCACAGCAAGGATTTGGGTCTGCCATGTCACAGGCCAGCTATAAAGAGAGTCCTCTCTAAAAACATTTAATATGAATTGATATATTTCAGCTTAAGGGAACAGCATATTTCACCAAAATTTATGTCACAATCAGCTAAAATTGTGTACAGAAACTGTAAGAGTATGTTAAAGGAAAAGGCTGAGATCTGGATGGATAGGCTCCATGAAGTTACATGGATTAATTTGACAGTAAAACTATGGGACAAAAAAAAAACAAAAACAAAAACAATTTACCTTTATATGGAAGTAAGCACTCCTTTATCCTTTATTTGCATTTCCTCAACTGATGTCTGTATTATTTTACAAGGAAGGTAAGGAAATACTGCAACACTGAGTATCTGGGTACAACAGGTGTCATTTTAAAGTCCTCTTTTTTCAGGTATGAGAAGCAGCAAAACATGGACTGACTGACACTGGAAAGTCCTATCTCTCTCTTAAAAGATGACTTTGAATATCTCCAAAGAAAGACTCCACTACCTGGGAGCCTGTGCCAGTGCTTGGCCAGGTCACAGTGAAAAAGTGTTTGCTGCTATTCAGATAAAGCCTCATCTATTTGTGCAGTTCATACCCATTGTGTCTTGTCCTGTCATTGGCCACCACTGAAAAGAACCTGTAGCCACTTCTCTATCCTCTCCCTTCAGGTATTTACACACATTGATGAAGTCTCCTGTGAGCTTTCTCTTCTCCAGGCTGAACAGTTCCAGCTTTCTCAGCCTTTCCTCACAGGAGAGATGCTCCAGTCCCTTCGGCATCTTTGTGACCCTTCATAGCACTCTCCAGTATGTCCATGTCTCTCTTGCACTGGGGAGCCCAGAGCTGGACACAGTACTCATGCAATCATAATGCAGGAATTTCAGGTATCTTTCTATGTTATAGAGGCTTGGATTCAGCAAAGAATGTGATACAATGCAATGTTCAAAATTTCTATATTGCTAACATTCTCAGCCAAATGGATTTTCTCTTACATGCGGAGCAAAAGGGAGATATATTTGGATATCTATCACAGCATAATAATAATTGAACAGAAACATATGTGGTCGTAACTGAAGGCTATGGACAGATAACTTTCTCTCCCTTTCCACACACACACAAAAAAAAGGTAGAAGGAAAGTATCACTAGAACTTAAATACTTAACTCTTTTAATTTTTTTTTAATGTGCTTTAAATGGCATGAATCTTCTGAGTGAAATGAGATGATTTATAGTTAAGGAAAATAAACTTGCTGAAAGCACTACCAGTAGAGAAGATTATGTGTTGAATGCACTGCCCTTTCCTATTACCTTAGGGTATTTGATGAGAATGTCCAATCTATTTAACCAAGATAGAAATAATAGTTTCACAAAATCATAGAATAGTTTGGGTTGGAAGGGATCTTTAAAGGTCATCTAGTCTAACCCTAGGGTTAGTCCCTGCAAGGAGCAGGGACATCCCCAACTAGATCAGGTTGCTCAGAGCCTCATCCAGCCTGGCCTTGAATGTTTCCAGGGATGGGGCACCTACCACCTCTCTGGGCAACCTTTTCTAGTGCTTCATTGCAAAAAAAAAAATGTTTTCATTATATCTAGTCTAAATCTGTCTCCTTCTATTTGAAAACCATTACCCCTTCCTATCACAACAGGCCCTGGTAAAAAGTTTGTCCCCATCTTTCTTATAAGTCCCCTTTAGCTACTGGAAGGCTGCTAGAATGTCTCTGCACAGCTTTCTCTTCTTCAGGCTGAACAGCCCCAACTCTCTCAGCCTGTCCTCATACGAGAGGTGCTCTAGCCCCCGATCATCTTTATGCCCCTCCTGTGAGCTCACTCCAACATGTCCATGTCCTTCTTATGTTGGGGCCTCCAGAGCTGGACGCAGTACTCCACGTGGGGTCTCACTGGAGCAGAGTAGAGGGGGAGAATCACCTCCCTCAACCGGCTGGCCATGCTTCTTTTGACGCTGCTCAGGATGCAGTTGGCTTTCTAGGCTGCAAGTGCACATTGCCAGGTCATGTTCCGCTTTTCATCAAGCAACACTCCCAAGTCCTTCTCCTCAGGGCTGCTCACAATCCATTCTGCACCCAGCATGTATTTGTGCTTAAGATTGCCCCAACCCATGTGCAGGACCTTGCACTTGGCCTTGTTGCACTTCATGAGGTTCTCACGGGCCCACCTCTCCAACCTGTCAGGGTCCCTCTGGATGGCATCCCTTCCCTCCAGTGTGTCAACACACAGCTTGGTGTTGTTGGTGAATTTGCTGAGGGTGCACTCAATCCCCCTGTCCATGTCGCTGATGAAGACATTAAACACCGCTGGTCCCTGCACTGACCTCTGAGGAACGCCACTCATCATCGGTCTCCACTTGGTCATTGAGCCATTGACCACAATTCTTTGAGTGTGACCATCCAGACAATTCCTTATCCATTGAGTGGTCCATCAAATCCATGTCTCTCCAGTTAAAGAAAGGATGTTGTGTACTAAGGAATAGTACAGAGAGATTCAGCATTCAACTTGTTGATAGCCTAGAAAAAAATAAGAAATCTGTCTTCCATTTGCCAAGTGTTCTTAGGTACTTGCCTTTGTCCAACAGAGGTACCAGATATAACTTACTTTGCCCTTTAAAAAGTAATATGTATAGTGACTGAAAAAAACTGTAAACAAAAAGAACAAATCCTCCGCAGCTACTCTGACCATCCAACTCATTTCCTGACAGCCTATAGCCCATAAGAGGACACTGAAGAACTTATAAAAGAACAAGAGAAGCACAGAGTAGTCTTTCTCCACATATATCCTTCTCTCTTATGGGAGTCACTGGCTTAAGGACCTCTTGAGCAAGCATCCAGATGATGATGTTTAATGGAGCTTTCCTCTATAAATTTGTCTAATCTATTTCTGAACCCATTTACACTACTGACCTCCACAACACTCTACAGCACAAAGTTCCATAATTTATGCATTAAGTGATAAAGTATTTCCACTGAGTGTTTTAAACTTCATGATTGATTGGGTAACCCTTAGCTCTTGTATTATAAGAAATAGTGAATAACCACTTCTTGTTCACCTTCTCCAAACTATTCAAGATTTTATAGACCCCTGTCATATATCGTTCCCTCCCGTCAAGGTTGAAGTCTCCTAGCCCAGCGAGTCCCCTCATACAAATGCTGTTCCGTGCATCTGATTATCTGTTTTGGTCTCATCTGCCCCTCCCCCCACTCCCCCTTTTTGATGTACTTTGTAATTTTATCAGAATTTTCTGATTCTGAAATAAGAGTTTACAAGAGTGACACTTAGTATTCAGCATGTAGGCACATCATGTACTTACTGTAGCATAGTGATGCTTTCCACTTTCTTCTCTGCTCTTTTCCTAATAATTCCTATTTTCTTTCTTGACTGCTGCTTGGCAGAACATTTCCAGAGAAATGTCCCCCAGACACAGAAAATTATTTTCCAGAATGGTAATAGCTAATTTATAAGGAACAGGAGCAGGCAGCAAATGCTAAGGCTAGGGCTCCTTGAGCACTAGTAGGTGACAGTCTTTCATGATAAGGAGTCTAATGATTTGGTGTGAAGCATAATCAAAAACCTTTCCACATGCATTTCAGCACCCAGTAGATTGTTCTTGAGGATGCAGAGGACCACCATAGGCTGTACAGATCCTTGTGCAGCCTGTGCACCCTCCGTGGTCGCCTAGACATCCATGGAGGGCACCACAAGGTCCTTCTGCTGTGGAGGCATTTCCTCTGAATCTGAGTTTATGTCCAGGGCTGGGGGCAGAAACAAAAGCCAAAGATGGCTTCTTGCTCTTCCTGCAGCTTATGAGGCTATAAACCACTCACTGGTCTCAGGTATATGCTATGTCAAAGTTACAGACATGACTTCATCTGCTCCCTAAAGATGAATAATGAACATTTCTATGCATTTAATTCAGACTTGGAATAAGCAGCTGCTTCTCTCACTGAAATGTGTCTGCATATAGCAGGTTAAACTTGTTCCTATAGAAAATGGTTTGTCTTGGAATAATATTTTCTACTTCTGCAGGGAATTACAATGAGATTTTGGGTTAAAATCTTTGAAAAGAGAAATTTTTTTTCCCAAATAACATTTACCTAAAGGCAGAATATAAATGTATCTTTTCAATTAATTGATAAATACATTTCTTCAGACTTGCTGCAAAGTAATCAAAAACTGAACTACTAAAACACAAGGCTTCCTATTGACAATCAACAATGCTGCTCAAAGCTGTGACACGTCTGCAGATCTGTCAAATAGATTGTGGTCAGAGCTTTAAAGTTTCTGCCAGAATATGCAGTGGAGTTGCTTTTTAAATTGTGACAGATACACCTTTGTCACACTGTCAAAAAATGAAAAAAAAAAAAATCTGTAACATCATTGTTATTAAGACTATCACCACAAGTTTTTCCAGTTCTCCTATTAGGCCCATCAGATGCATTACACAGAAGTCCAAGAAGAGGGGAAAGATGGAGCAAATAGTGGATCATATTACAGAAAGACATCTTTCTATATATACAATAGCAATTTCTTTGTTCCTAGAGGCCTTCAATGATTTCTATGTTTCTAAAAATTTTATCCACAACTCTTATACTCTAGAAATATCCCATCAGAACAGCTTTTCTATTGAAAATCCATTTTCTGTAAAAGTCTAAATTATATGTAGGAATATTTTGAACCTGTTAAAACTGTTCAATTTAGGAAATAAAAATAAAAATATTATTATGTTTTATTTCAAAGACAACTAAAATGACTCTTTAAAAAAAACAAAACAACACAGTTGGCTTTTAGTCCAATAAAGCAATATACAACATTTCGCTTGTTACATTTCCTCATGGAAGGTGTAGCTCAGACTATCTTTCTTTTCTATTTCTTCTAAGTCATGGCTTTACCTCCTATCACAGACGATGGGCTGTATTTAATTCCTGTGATGTGTTTAATGCTTAGTGAATTGGGAGACAGGGCCCAGCCAGGGAGATTAGCCTGTAGGAGAAGATGGGAATATCAGGCTCCCAAAATTACATGGTGCCTTTGGCTAGATCTCTAAACTATGAGATAGAAAGGATTTGCAGTCTCAGCTCTACTTGCTTGGTGTGTGACATCTTGGAAAAGTCATGTCACGCTGCTATGCCTAAAAGGCAATGCAAATACAGTGGTAATTTGAATGAAGTCAAAGGAACCACTGAATGCTGCTTTTAAAATGCTCACTTTTAATATATTACAAAAAAACCCAGTGTATTACTGTTAGCTCAAATTCTTATACAACATTGAAGTGGAAGACAGATGCTTTTGGGCCATTACCTACTATGAAAGAGAGAACTAGGCTGTCCAACCTGCCTACAGATTTGTATAGGGCAACTGTGAGTATGTGTTACACTTGCTGTCCTCCATGCTTACTGCTGCAGATTAGTGCCTGTTTTGCTTCATGTATGTGTTAGGTGTACATTTAGAAGGACCATTTTCCCCCCATATTTTATCCCAATTTTTTTGTTTTTCTACATGTCCTTAAATATTAGCAAATTCCATTCTCATTAAAATGCAGGTAGATTCTGACACATAGAAAGTCACTGACATACTGGAGCTCAAAAAGGACAAATTCTGCAGGTTTTGCTACCAAGGAAGTAAAATGACTTGGAATTCAGAAAAACACTCTATATTCAGAGCAACAAGATCAGATTTTTCTAAATGTTTTGTTTCCATTTTGAAAGACGATGGAGATTGTTTCCTCCCTGTATTACACATGCCAAATTTAACAAGCGTACTGTTTTCTTTGTTTGCGAATACAATTAAAATATTTCTGAGAATAGGGGAGTTTTCAAACCCCAGCCAAGTAAGACATATGTAATATTTTTAGACACAAAGGAAGGAACTAGTTGTGTTTACCATTATCTCTACCTTCTTTTGGACTTGCAGATAGGTCTCTGTATGGGAGAGAAATACTTCAAATACTTCAGCTGGAGGCAGGAAGCATGTACAAATACATCCATCCCCAGTGGAATCTTACATTGTCCTGCAACCTGTCATGGAACAGGTCACTCCTTCACACCCGAAATTACTAACTTAGTCAATAGATTGTAATGGAGAAGAAGCCTTTGGACATTATGGAGTGTTATATTAAGATGCTGATTCCTGAAATACCTTATTTCTATAATGTTTGCCAGCTATCCACCCTCAGCAGAAATAAACGTATTAAATTAGGACCAAAAAATTTGAACCCACAATGCAAACGCTAAGAACATGGTTATAAAGGCACTTGAGCCAGGCTCACAGCGAGAAGAGAGAGACTCTTTGTTTTCACCTACCCCTACTCATATTGATGCCAAAAGATTTTTCTCTTTGAGTGTTTTTCACATGGCAAAATGCATAGTGAAAGCTGGATACAGCTCCTACACGAGGCTTGGATTCTTCACATCTCTTTAACTTCACCTTCATCAAAAGTTTTTTTTTTTTTCTGATCCAGTTTATAGTCCATTCACTATTAGACTTCTTGATGTGTTATGTAGTTTTGATACTTCTCCCACTAGATTATTGTCTGTTCCCCTCCTAGTTCTGAATTCATTAGTGGTGTTGAAACAACTAGCTGGAGACAGCTCATAGGCAGTAAACAGAAGATGTAAGAAGCATCCCAGTGCTTTCTGAAGTATAGAAAACCTACTTTTTGTGAGATAAGCACTTCTTTCTGCTTACAAGAGTAATTTTTAAACATTAGCATAACAGTGTTTTTTTCATATCCTGAAACGAGATGAAAACATTCAGGCATATAAATGGAATTAATGCATTCAGTTCATTATGAGATCTTGACTGAAGCTACTCCCAAAGATGATAAAGCACTTTAGAGTCATGTTGGGTTTGGCATGACTGGTTCCCAAGGCTATCTTTGAAGGATATTGTGACTCCTGTGGAGAGTCAATGGACCCGTAAATGTACCATTCCTTTGTGGATTTCTGACAACTTGAACAGATCCCTTTTAGGCTACTGTCTACATCATTTTCTATGACTAGGAAAATATTCACTAATATAATTTCTTTTTCCATAGGCTAATATAA
This sequence comes from Chlamydotis macqueenii, assembly GCF_036417535.1. NCBI lineage: Eukaryota > Metazoa > Chordata > Aves > Otidiformes > Otididae > Chlamydotis > Chlamydotis macqueenii. The sequence continues at coordinate 59,593,608 of NC_141593.1, read as the reverse complement.
GGCAGGGATTCTATGTCTCACTCTCATAACATTCCAAAGAATGATGCAAAGCAACAGTAAAGTATATTCTTGTTATCTCCATATATAGTGGTAAGAATTTTAAAAATTTATTATTTTCTTTTTCCCTTCCTGGAAATACTTACTCTGCTCAAATGGGGAAAGCACTGAGGTTGGTCAGAGAGGCAAAGCAATTTAGTGAGTTCATGGAAGGTGAAAGAGCTGAAATTACAGACACTTGACTTACTGCACTGCTTGCATTTCCTGAAGTTCTCAAACCCACTCTCAGCATGGAGGTTTGTGATATTTTAGTGACTTCTTTCCTCTCAGCATGAGGAAATGTGTTTGTGCATCAGGCAGCTCAGAAAAGGGGATTCAACTTTTCAGTAGTCAGCAAACTTAATCTCTGAGTAAAAGATAGTTTTTCTAGAGCTGGGAATGAGTAGGCACTGCAAAGGAGTGAATCCAATTAATTAGATGAAGCAGATGTTAAACTCTGTTAACACAGAGTTCTAGCTTTCTCCCGATTATTGAAAGTAGAGAATTTTTTTTTTCAAATAAATCTCCAGGCTTCCATCTTCTCTGGTTGTTTCCCTCTACAGTCTGCCTTCCAGTTGTGTGTGTTTGGTTTTTTTTTAAGTGAACCTTTTATAGAAATAACATTTTGGTGACACTAGGGTCCTCCCCATGGGAAGGAAATGGGAAAGTCGAGATAAATCTATAAAAGAAAGGAAAAAAAAATCATATCCCTCTCCCTATCATCTACACCAACTGCTTTTAAAAAAAATATTTCTTTCTTGCAAGACTATGCAACTCCTACTGCATTGGCAAGTTCTTGTTCGTCTGTAGGTCCTCAAAATCGTAGCTTGTGCAAAAATGACATACAAAAGAACATATGCCTTCTACAGACTTGAAACAATATTTAGCTCTGTCAATGCTAGTCAAAGCTCTTGATCAGGTTGCCTAATGCAGAAGTTGGGGTACCATCAGTGTTCCATCAGCACATTAGAGGAACTTTCAGAGTCAGTAACATCACTGTACGCAATTTTTCTCTCGCTAACTACTGATGTGCACTGTATGAAATAGTCTTCTCTCATATCCAGCTTTTTCTTGCAGAAAGCATTGCTAAGGGTTAAGAAATATGTCTAAGAATATGCAAGAAGTGTCTCAGAAGGATGGAACAGAGACCCAAGGCAACAAAAAAACCAATTGTGCCTATTACCACCTAGTGATTACCTTTCTCTAAGCATCACACTTGTTTTTTGGTTTTTTTTTGTGGCAGGCACACTTAAAGTGTAAACATATGATCAACATGCCACTATTAACTTACCTGATAAACATTTTATTAGCAGAAAATGTCTGGTGGTAAATTTCAAACCACAATAGTAGTAAGCAGTTTGTATTGTTCAGATGCAATGCACAGATGCAATTTGTATGCTGAAGTATTGGGCTTGATACAACATTTTACAGATTTTGTTTTTCACCACCTATTGTCTAAAGGAGAGACAGAGACAGCAGTGCAAGTGGAGTCCCAGAGAATGTACAGTGTGCTGTTTGCATGTAGGGAAGACACAGAGGGACCGCTGCAACTAACACTCAACTTTCAGGAAGGAAATGAAACCAACAGCCTTCCTGTGGCAGTGGCCTATCCATTTTGTTACTGAAATAGCAATCCTCTGCAGACATAAAATGTGACTTATATATATATATACTTACCATAAAGCTTCAATATTTGAAAGAACAGCTCTGGATTTTTTTTCCCTTGTAACAATGCTCTTGTAATGCTGCACGTTCTGCTGGCCCATGAGGGTCTGCTATGACACTGCCACAGGGTTCACGGAAACCCTGTGGATTCTTTTCAATCTTTTGCACAGTTATGTGGGACAGTGGGAATTAGATGACCCCGGTTGTTCCTTCTATTCCTGTGCTCCTAAGAGAGCTGCTTCTACGTGCAACTTCTGTTGTACTTCATACAAGCTGTCTCTAGCCTTCTGGGATGCATAAATTGCCTTTGATATAGATTGTGGCTTTACTAAGACACATGCACTCTTGCAGGTGCAAGTTTCAAGTAAGCATGATTTACATGCCTGTAAATTGCTGATATAATGGTAGAAACTACTTAAGAGTCTGACCTGCACCAGGGCTCACTGAGCTGTAACGCTGGGGCAGGCAGCTGCCTGCATTGCTTGTGCTGTCTCTCACAAACTCTGACACAATTCCAAAAAAACTGCTATAGACATGGCTTTAGCAACAAGCCTCAAACATTTGGATAGCTACGAAATATCAAAAAACCCAAAAACCAAAAAACCCAAAACCCAAAACCCCCCCCCAAAAAAACAAAACAAAAAAAACAATCCAGAGAGAGAAAGAAAAGAGATAAGTATGTCTATTTAAAAATAAAAAGAAAAGAGCAGAACCCTAAGTGCTGAGACTTTCATCTGGCGTATCTGTCATCCAGACTAAATTGTGGCCATAATGTATGAGAGGAAAATAGAAAATTGCCACATACGCACAGTCACATAATAAGCAAATGTTAATTGATGTGCTTTGTTTGTGATAGCTCCTGGGAGATTTGCAATGAGCAAGGCTTTTCTGTATGGGCAATTCTGCAGCATATGCTACCACATCTAGGAAGAGTCATCGTGCCTAAGTACTTTCTGCCATCTGCTCGGAAAATGGAAATATTGAAAGATTTCTCTCTCTTTACCCCAGTGCATTTATGTATGTAACTGATTTCAGTCCTGTCTTTTTTCACTCACGAGGCTAAACGCTATGTTCTTAATGCTTTGTGGAGTTCTCTACTGTGAGTCTTTTATGGAGAAAAATGCATAAATGCATGCATTGATACACATTAATACACACATATATACACACATACAATGAAAATATGCTGTATACTTTCCTGTGAATAAATACATTGGTGAAAGGATACAGACTGGACTCCTTCCAACATGTCCACATCCTTCTTCTGTTGGGGGCTCCAGAGCTGGGCGCAGTACTCCAGGTAGGGTCTCACGAGAGAGGAATAGAGGGGCAGAATCACCCTCCTCAACCTGCTGGCCATGCTTCTTTTGATGCAGCCCAGGACGCAGTTGGCTTCCTGGGCTGCAAGCACACACAGCCAGTTCACGGTGAGCTTCTCATCCACTAGTACCCCTCACTTCATGAGGTCCCAATACCAACCCCACTGGTCTCCACTTGAACATCAAGCCATTGACTGCAACTCTTTTCCATGCAACCATCCAGCCAATTCCTTATTCAACAAGTGGTCTATCCATCAAATTCATGTCTCTTCAGTATAGAGTCAAGGATGTTGTGTGGGACATTGTCAAATGCTTTGCACAAGTCCAGATCCTCTGCAAATGTGAAAGCAAAACAATAAAAAATGAAGGAAAAGGGAAGACATAACAGATTTTCCATTAACTGCAGAGAGTAAGCTCCTGGGTATTTGGTTTGTGTCCAGATTTCTTTCTTGAACTGTAGGAAGAGCTCTATAAAATACTGAAAATGGAAAAGTAAATATTTAACTGTATTTCTCCCCTTTAGAGCATATGAAAAGGGGCACACAAACACACAGATACTCAAGCTTTTGTTTCTAAAGAGCAGATGAGAACTTAAATGTAAATTCTCAATACAGAAGGAATTGTTACAGCTGTTATAAATGCTGTAAAAATAGGATTTATAATAGAAGTGCTGTAATGACACAGTGATGCTAGTAGAAATTTTTTTTCTGAAAGAAACTAATTTGTGTAGAACTAAAGAAAATTGTAGAAATAAGTTTTACACTTACTAACTTTCTTAAGTTGAGGTACCTGCAAAACAATATTAATAAACACATCACAAAAATAAACAGATCTGAATGATGCTAAGAATGATTGACATACAAACACAGAAAAGCATACTTTCTTCCATCTGCTTACCATTACAAGGATTGATAGGCAAATAAAATGAATTCTGACTGACTAGTAAAGGGCTACATAAAGATTTATGATATTCGGTAAAGAGTTTATCATTGCTATTTTAAAGTAAAGTTGACAGGATACGACATCCTATTTACTTCCAAGAAAGAGCAATTATGTTATGTACATAAAAAGTGGCTGATTATAACATTACATGACATTTTGAAGCTAACAGCTTCAATTACTATATTGAAATTATGGCCAAGAAAAATATGCCTTATGGGCATCTCACTTGATGTTTTAACTTAGAGAAATGTAATTAAAAAATAGGCAAGGACATTCTCACCAGCTTAAGATGAACAAGAAGGGAAACATGATGCTAGAGGGCTTGTGTTTTTGTTATATAAAAGTACACTTAAATAAATGGGAAGAGAAAAGATCCTCCTCTCTCTCTCTCTGAAATGCAGACAGAGTTTGTAATTTGTCTCCTTTGTGAAGCCAACATGCTCCTGAAATTAGGGATGATTATGGTTTTTTGGAGATAGGTTATATTGCATGTGTTTGTAAAAACCATCATGGAGTTGTACACCATCCTACTGAAATGAAAGGAGTAAAATTTCCAGCCACTGAAACTAGGTATACACATTTTTACACATCTTATTTGCCTATATAAAGTCAACATTAGCAGTTCTGCATGTGATCAGTTCACATGGGCCAACTGTGTACGCAAAAGGTCTGCTTTACACATTTGTGCACAAAATTGCCTGTTTTCCCAGTCCCCTGTCTGAAGAAGCCAAACTGCCTATGCACAGAGCTACCAACCAGCATATGATCCTTAAAGTATTCAAGTAATCTTATGAAAGACTAGGATCTTAGAATACCTCACAAGGACCTTTTAAGATTAGAGAAAGTTAAAATTTAGTGCCTTGGCTTAGAAGTGGTGTTCCTAAATATAAGACAACATCCAAAAAGACAACCATGTGAATTATTACCTTATGTTCATGATTTTGTGTTATTGATAAGTGAGAATACATTTTTTAACTGTATTGTTAGAAACAAAAGCATTGACAAAGAAGCAAGCTATGGAAATCAGAATTAAGCGCTGCATTATTTATTTATAGTTCTCTGTAGATGGATGGCGGCCCAGGTAATTTTTGCCATCATCTCATTCCAAGTATCTTATCACAATGTATCTGATTTCAGGATGTTTTTTTTCTTCTTTTTCTTTTCATTCTGCAGGTGAGGGAAACAGTCCAGTAAATCCTTGCATAAGCTCAAATTCAAAAGCTCCCTCAGTTCCTGGGACCCACCCCCACTACATGGACTGGAGACTTGCCAGTATGGACTGGAGACTTGCCAGTATGCTCTCCCAGCTCTGTTTACCAACCATTGGTCCCAGCATGCCTATGTAGACACACCATACAATGCAGCATCCACATCATATGAAGTGATGCCGGGGAAACAGCTGCACGCCCCTATCTGAAAAGGCACTGTTCCTACCTCTCCATACACTCTGCTCCCCTCCTGTTTGCAAAGACAGATAAAGATCATATCTTGGTGGTGACACTTACATTTAATAATGCTACAGACTACCCTGATCCTGTGAATTCAATGCCTGAAAAGGTTCAGCAAAATACATTCTGAGAAAAATTAATCTGTCTGAATCAGCTCTGATCTTTATGATGAAACACTTACGTGCTTTGCATTTAGATAGCCTTGACTGTGTGTCATCTCAGTCCAGTGCATCATCAAGTTAAGTGTAAGCTTTTAAATAAGGAAATATCTTATTTGAGAATAGAGTGCATTGTGAAAATAATTTGAATCAAGTGCTCAAGGAGTTTTTTTTCCTAGGAGGGTAACCAGCAATCAGAATAAAATGAGATCATTCAGTACTGTACAAAATGTTGAAATAAAGATTTTACAAGCCTATTATATAGTCCTTCCACACACAAAGGTAACTTTAAGGATTTCAGCAATATTAGCAAACAGACATTTTATACCAGGAGGACTAGTAATAATATTGACATTTCAGCCACACAATGAAAAAGTTCTGTACCCAAAGTATTAGCCATTTTATTTGCCCAGAGGGAATACAAGTGAGCTACAATTCTATGTGTGTGACTAAAATCTCCAATGTTATTTTGTTACACAAAACCATTTTAGAATTGACCCTAAAAATGTCAGAAGAACCTGTTGCATCCAAAAAGCGTTCTTATTCTTAATGTAACGAGAGCTCAGAAATAGTCACCCTACTCAGTCACATATCTAGAGACAATATATGCATGTTCTACTTGTTGTCCAAGTATGTAACTACTAGATCTCTGTGAATAACACTGTGTTTAAAAAATCTTGAGATGATATATACATAAAATATATTGAAGATGAAAATACAGTTCAAACACATGGTGCTATATGACTCTTTTTTTTTTTTACAAAGAGAAAATTGTACACAAACGTCACGACCTTAATGAAGATGCAATTTTCAGTCATGAGGATTAGCTACTGTCTATGTTTTACTTACTTTTCTGTGCTATGATGATTTTCTTTTTTCTATCAGTGTTCATGGTACACAAAGTTAGTGTAGATATTCATTTACTCTCAGAATAAACAGAGGCCAAGAGGTGCTCCCACTGTTCCTTCTCCATATAATCTTTTGCTAGTCAATACTAAATATAACTTCTTGATCTGAAACAGTAACTATCCAAACTTTTTCTTATCTGACTAGCATATCAAAGGTCATACTACAATATGAACAGAAGATTTTTTCTTTCCTTAGGGTTCCTTCAATGCAGCTAATTCTAAAATCTGATTCCTCTTCAGGGATGGCAAAATACTATGTGAAAAAACAGCAACATATACATGTACTAAAGCTTTTGGCACTAGATAAAGCTCCTTTTTTCCTTCATGTGCATCAAAACCATGATGTGTGAGATTGGAGATGAGGCATCACTGCAGTCTGCTGCATAAATAAGGGAGAATATAACTCAGAAACTCTCCCCAGTAGTTTAGAAAACTGTTTGAAGCTGCTTAGAGATTAAAAAATTAATGGCTTATAACAATAAGAATAACCTGTGTTCTGGAAGGGGTATGTGGGCTCGGCAGCTTGCTAACTTGGCGAGTAAGCACTTTCATGCAGACAGATTCCCAGACGCTCATAGCTGAGATTAGCATGATTCAATGAGCAGATGTGAATTTCAAGTTCAGAAATATTCCATATATAGCCTAATCATGGATAATTGAAATTAGGACTGACAACTATAGCTTTCTCTATTCTCCCATTTCTCAATAACTTAATTTCATTGGAACTACCAGCCATCACAGCTGAACTCCAGCCTTATTTTAGCTGGGTCTGACAGCCACAGCCCTTTGGAAGTGTTTGCAGCATGTAAGGATCACTTTGACATGTCAGCAATTGAGGTACGTCTCTTTTTCTTGACATTCTCTGACACCAGCACCTGGCGCTGGAACTGGAGTACTGGGGCAACCACATGGGGATAGTCCTTTCACATTGCCAGCATTGCCAGAGCAGCGCAGAGAATCTGGAAGAGGTGAGGAAAGGGACACGAGCCAAGGAGGCTGTGCTATTTTAAATCATCTGAGCATCCAGCCCAAAATCTGCAGAAAGTGCAGTGATGCTCCATCCAAATATACCATCCCTTGCTGTCCTTCCAATCTGAACCCGTATCTTCCTTTTCTGTGACCAGGAAGTGAGACACTGGGGGGTATATTAAATTAAAATTACTTTTTTTCAATTGTCCTCTGGGAACTTTCTAGTCTATTAAGGCTATTTGAACTGGATCCTAAGATAATGTTGCATAAACAGAGAAGGGAATCTGGCTCTCATTAGTTGCACGTAACACGTTGCTATAAATATGAAGGCAATTTTACGGGGTTCAACCTTGTAACGGATTGGAGTTCTGTCACAGCTTCAGCATCACAGCTTGTGGCTTCCAGCCTGCATCTTCCTACGTATGTTTGTCTGAAAGGATAAAATGCAGCTGTTCCTCCTTGTTAGAGTGCTAGTCAAGGTTAGGCTTCGGCTATACATTATGCTTAGGATAATCCTCATGGAGAAGTTGAACTTAAGCTAAGGTACATACGTACAGCAAAAATCCCAAACCTGGGCCAAATGTCATCCAAAACACTACTCAGTCAGGGTAGTTATAGGATCAGTCCTAAACTATCTTTTTATACAACATATAAACAATACATTATTGGTGAATCTGCCCAGTGATTTTGTGAAATCTAGTCAGGGAGCAAGTTCTTGCTCAGTGCCTGACCTGTATCTTGACAGCTCAACAGAGATTGTATTTGCCAGGCTGTGGGCACAGTACATGTTATTTGTTTGGGCAGACTTTTCATTGAATATTGTAGTAAGAAATATGTCTTGCTTGTTAATAAATAAGGTATCTGCTGTATTCCATTGATTTCTTATTGATTTTTCTTATTGATACATAGCACTAAGTTGCTTTAGAGACAGATGACACTATTAATTTCTAAACAAAAAAAATACGCTGAAGAGCTGCTTTAAGGCTAAATTTTAGTCAAAAGCAGTTGAAATAGTTCTCTTTTTAGGTTATAGTGCAATCCTACTTTAGCTCTACAAAGAAGAAGAGATGTTTGCAGCCTAGTATTCTCTTGGGCATCATCCAACAACCAAAGAGCAGCTTCTTCTGCTCTCTTCCTACCCAGTTTTATCTCAAGGCTTGTGACCCCTTCTGGCATTTGGGAGGAGGATTCTCGTTTCTGGAGTACTTTTCCCTCTGTCTTTAATCTCCCCTAGTACTTGTGAGATGAGACTTTCCCCAGTGTCTGCTGTTGATCCTGGAAGCACCTGATGACTACTCACTGCATCTCCAGCAACAGCTGAGACAGAAGCACTGAGCAATGCTGGCTCGGATGTACTCACTGCTGTAAGATGTTTCAGTTGGAATAAGACAGGGGAGAAGTGGAGTAAAAAAAAAAAAAAGAAAATAAAAAGAAAGACTCCTCTGGTCATATGTTAAATACTATTTGCATTTAAAAAAAAAAACTTTAATAAATAAAATCTCAAAGCCAGATGGGTGGTGCATCTTCCTCTCCCACACACACAGCTATTTCTGTACTGCCTGATGTACATGTGTATCTGGTGGATGTTCTGCTAACACTATAATACGCGGAGATGTGCCAGCTTTCTTAGTTGTTTCTTTTCCCTCCAAGAAAGGGTAAAACTAAAACCAAAGAGGATAGCAATTTGATAGAGTGCCTCCGTATGTACTGAAAACACGGCATGAAGGAAGATCAGGAGGAAAAGATAGTTTATTAAAATATTTTTCCATCCTAGCCAAACAAAAATCTGCTTGGCTTATTTTTATTCTCTTCTGTAATATGTTTTTTTTTTTAAATGTTATTTTGCAAGAAAGAGAAAAAGCAAACAAAACCAAAAGAAAAATCCCACAACCCTTTAGCTCAATTGATCCTGATGACACAAGGAAGTAAAAATTGCAACCTGTTCCTCTTCAATCATGCACTATGTACCTGCAGAGTGCAGCTAAACCTGGACATCCAGCAGCTCCCTCAGAGACAGCCTGTTACCCTGCAGGGTCTCCAACACACAAAGGAACAGAGGTGACGGTTGCATTGCAGACTTTCAGCATCTCACTGGATGACAACAGATTAAACCCAAGCCTGCATCTAGGTCTGCATTCAGTCTAGACATATAGATAAAAAGCTTATTTCCTACAATCACTCCTGGCTCTGAAGAACTGAACAAGCAAGGGGAAAGGAGGAAGTGCTGGGATCTGCTTCTTTAGATGACACGTCTTTCTATGTGACATGTCTTTGTTGAACTTGCCTCAATTTCCTGACATCCAAGTGACTAATAGGTAATTTGTTTAATTGGATGACTGTGCTCAGAATATTTTCCTTTGATAGAGATAATATGTGCATAGTTCTGCCTGGCAGAAACTACAACAGGTTCTAGAAAAGCAGTAGTATTTTACTTTTAAGTGGGAAAGAATTATTTCCAACAAATTGCCTTTTTCTTCTCTGACTTTTTGTAAAATGTTTATTAGATGCTGCCATATGAAGTAGTCTGTTAAAATGATTAGTCACTAAGGGCTTGGTTTTGTTCTGTTGTTAGAGGGGAGAAAAAAAGATCAAATCTAAACCTTTCTAATCTAATCTTTGCCTGAATACTATGGGCATAATCCTGCTCTTTTTGAATTCAGCAGCAAAATTTCTGGTTACTTCTGGGCAGAGGATCTGGTCCCATACTACAGTAGAATTTCCATGAAGTGCCTTTCATTGTGTTTCACTTCACTTTTTCTCCTCACTCTTTGCCAAATTACCTCTTTTTTTTTGTTTAATTTTTTTTTTCCATTAAGCTGAATTGTTTAAAGCAACACAATATCTGCCTCTAAACTGTGATCTCACTCATATGCATTTAGTGCCCTTGCTCAGTGGAATTGTGTTGTATTTTGCAAATCATCTCCTTTACATAATTCAGAAACTGTACATTCCCCTTTTTCAAAGTTCTTTCCTTTCAGTTCTTCAAGCTCTCCTCCCCCTCACCTGCAATTCCCCCTTTAAAAGCACAGAGCTGTGTCAAGTGGAAACTATATATCTTTAATTAACTGCCATATTCATTTATCTTCCAAGTAGCTTCCTCTTTCCTCTCCAGCTGCACTACTGCAATTTAAAGATTAGTAATTGTTAAACATCCATCACATGCAAAGTGAACTGTCCTTAACCGTTAACAAGAACATAGTGGCCAAAACCTGTCATTTTCTCTCTCTTTCTTCTTTTTGGACACAGAAGTTCAAGTAAAGGAGCAAAGCCGTTACACCAAGATAAGCAAACAGAGAGAGATTTCAGCAATATGCTGTTTATAGTCCCATTTTTGGACTGAGGTGGGCAGGGCAGGACCTCACCAGCCAGGACTTGTCCCACCACCTCCTGCCCTGTCTGCCCTGGGGAGTCCCCACTTCTCCTGGGGCATCTGGCCCACAATGTGCTCTGACAATACGCAAGCTGACATTTTTGCTTGGTCTTTCTTCAGTTTCTCTAAACTCATACATTCAGTTAGATAAATTGTCCATCAGGCATTTTAACTTCAAAGATACAAAAGAGTTAGCAAAGACATGTCACAGGGCAAAGTATGTCACTGGAAGAATGTTTTTTTTTTGCCCGGCATCTCTTCCTTCCTTTGTCTCTCTTCTGTCTTTTCATTGGCTTTTACTATTGAAAATCATATTTATTCTAGATAAATCACAGTGGAAACTACTAGAGGAGCAACATTACTTTAATGTTGCCAGAGCAAAAAGAAAATTGTAATACACAGTTTTCATTTTTTCACATGCCATTAAGTCTCTTTTAGATGTATGATTCCACTTATGTGAATAGTACTCATGCACATAGTACCCAACTGAGACCACTATCCTGACTGTCTCCTACCCAGCTGGTGACAGGGAACAAAGACACTTTACCAAAATGACTCAGGCAGCAGAAATTGGAGTCCACTCAGTCATGAAGCACAAAGGGCAAATGCCATTTCAAGAAGCATGTTTAAGTGGATCACTACAGTAAGATAGGGAGAACAAGGAGTCTTTCTGTTCAATAGCTCCATTGTTTAATGCACTACAATGGATTTCTTATTTTTAACCCTTAACTTGGTCATGATAGCGGAAGCTTTACAATATTGCAGGTAATGGCTGTACTAGGCACAAGTCAGGATTGCAGAGACTCAACATTGTCACTCAAGTATAGAAGCTTCTCATTCAGCTTTCTGATTTTAAGCATGCAGGCACAAACTTGCCTTCGCACACATCCTGTCGTAAGATGCCACTGAGCTCCCTTGTTGTGCAGCAGAAACACAGCTGTAAAAAAGTGTCTTCTCCACATCCTAATTATTTTACTTAGTAATCGAAAAATGAGATTATGACATTGTTGCTCACTGTGAGTCATACTGTATAACCATAGCCGGTATTCACTAACTCTCAGTGGCTGCTCAGCTTTACTGCAGACTGCAATACCTGGATCTTTATGTGTTTACCGGGTACCAAAGGCACATTTTTTTTTGCAATGTTGTTGAAGTGAGTGATGGGGGAAGCCTTGCTAGAGCAGAGGTAGTCAAGAAAGAGTTTAAGTGCTACCATTGCTACTTTACTTCAGACTCTAAAAGATTATGCTTCCCTTTGGTCTGGCATTATAATGAATTATTCTAATCAGCAGACTCTTCATTTTACTTAAAGCAGTAATATTTTAACTGAGGCAGTTATTTTAATTAGTGAGGGAGAGCTGTCTTAAAGCACATAATGTAAAAAGAGATGGCATTATAAATGTAGAGAGCAGTTAGAAAAAAGCAACAGAATGTGAGATATGGATGGAGAAACCACCTCATACAAAGAAAGAATAAATAATGCAAACTGTGTCAAGTTAGTTCAAGCTTTGTCCTCACTTTTGTTAGCTGTAATATGGCAGCTCAGTGTGTGCAAGGAGCCCTTTATGGTTCCTGCTCTAGATCTTACAAAATTAGATTGCAGTTTTCTGCTAGTGGTTGATAGTTGCAGTGCAGAATAAAGTATCACGATAAACTTTCAGGTTAAACTTCTTGAATTGGTTTTGATACACTGTTGGAGAATGTATATATGTAATTATAATTTAGTTGATTGTACCACAATTATGTCAATAAGAGCTTAGTAGCAGATATTTCTTTTTGTGTGCAGGCAGGTACACATCTGCTGCATTCTTTAATGTTTTCTCTTCCACCTATGTTCACCTCTTGTGTAGCAAAAAGATTCTACAGATCATAAAGTAAAAAAAGCCTTTTCTTCTCAAGGGAACTTTGTGAACATTCAGCTGCTAAACAAAAGCATTACCAAAGACATACTGTGCTATGGCATTATTTTTTTTTTTTTTGTCTTTAGTTAAGGTAATTTGGGGACTGCAGCAAATGGGAGTAAAGTGACAAAAGGTGTAGCACTGCTCAATCTTCTTCCTAAGAAGCTATTACTGAGTCATAGCTGTTCCAGGAATCAACATACCATCTTTTACATAGCATGTTTTCAGGGTTTCTGGCACACTGAAGTAATTAAGCTCCTGTAGCACATTTCATAGGAGACTGATCATCATCCCCACTGTCTTGAACTAAGTCCAGAACGCAATGAAAGAACTCAATAATGTTTTAGGTTATGTGCATCTCTGTGTGTTGGGGATCAATTTTTTTTCTCTTCCAGTTCACTTTAACCAGATTTCTTTCTCTCTGAGACAAAAGACCTGTTAGTTAGAGAGTAGCAGAGAAGATGCCCTCTTGCCTGTTAAATCCATGGACAACATACTGAGGAACTGGAGAGGAAGGTGCTGATCTCTTCTCTGTAGTATCCAGTGATAGGATGCATGGTTTTAAGCTCAGTTTAGAGGAGGTTCAGATATGACATTAGGAAACATTTCTTCACTGACAGGGTAGTGAAACACTGGAACAGGCTTCCTAGAGAGGTGGTCGATACCCCAAGCCTGTCAGTGTTTAAGAGGACAATGCCCTTAAAAACATGCTTCAACTTTTGGACACCCCTGAAGAGGTCAGGCAGTTCAACTAGATGATCATTGTAGGTCCCTTCCAACTGAAATATTCTATTCTATTCTATTCTATTCTATTCCATTCCATTCCACTCCACTCCACTCCACTCCACTCCACTCCACTCTAATGATCTCAGCATTTTATGTTAAGCTCTTAAGTACAATATTCAAGTGCTCCAACTTTCATTTCAGGCTCAGCTACTGGACTGGATACAGCTACTGGGCTGGGTATAATTCATCAGTCTTACATTTCCCTTCTTAGGGTGAGTACTGGGAGACAAGTAATAGGTGAGGTATTTCTCAGACCTGACAAAGAGATCCATCTCAGCCTGAGACAGAAGATCTATCTCTCCATTTTGTCATGTGGTAAGAATAAGTTGTCCTGGGCCTTCTCCACCCTCTCGGGAAAGGATCTCTTTTCTCTCTCCCTGTCTCAGTTCTTCAGATAAAAAATAAGTTTGGATTAATGAGAAGTAGAGAAGAATAAATAAGGTTGTTAAAAGAAAGGCCTCAGGAATTGGAGAATAAATTATTTTATTCTGCTCTTGTACTTAAATCTCAAAGTATTTTCTTTGCTTTCAACAAGAAGAATCACTAAGTCCTATCTTGCAACAAGCACTGGGAGAATGACGGGCAGAAAGAGCATGCTCATGAGCCTGGTAACTCTCTACATCTTCCTTTTATTTTACCTTGGAGGTAAAATTACTACTAAATAGATGCCTAAATGTTTGGAGGGGCTTTCCATATAACCAAAGACATAAAGGAACAGGGCAAGAAACTGCCCAGACTTCAAGAATTAAGGGAGAGAGAAATAGGCTGCAAAATTTCTTCCTGGTAGTAAGACCAGCTTAAATCAATTGCTCAGAGCTTTTGTTAATTTTTAGGCTTTCTATATTGACAGGAACAATTATGGATAAATTCTTAAAGGTTTTTAATAGCTAGATACTTCCTGAGCTACAGGACATAATTTGACACCAGTCATAAAGGAGTCTCAATGATAAATTATGAAGACAATACTAATGGAGAATAGGAACTGATGTACTGCAGAGATTCTGAATTGCTTCAAGCTCTGTAATATCCAGAGAGAGAGAACATTGGCTTCTCTGTTGTCCAAGTGGAACACCTCTAAAACAACCAAAACAGAAAAAAAAAAAAAAAAAAAAGAAATCCAAAAAAAACCAACCCAGAAATCTCAGAAACCGCCAGCCTCACAGTGCTATCCATCGGGTCCATCTGCAGGCATCAGAGCTTTCTCAAATCCCTTTCTACACTCACAATCTCTTAGTAATTTTGCATATATTTTCCTTCTGAGGGAAAGGTTAAAGCCACATCCCTCAGCAGTGTTAGATACCACATGGATTTCCATTCATAAACCTGACAGTGCTTGGGGGATAGCAGACAGTGCACAACAGCTGCTATTTGACTCTGTCTCCATCTGTCTTTATGATTCCTTTCCCTAGACCTGTCAGGACCCAAATGCACAGCATTTGTTGCGCGGCCCCAAAAAGGAGCAAACTGAACCTTCTTCCAGTTGGCCTCCCTTCTTAAAAGACATCACCAGGCATTCCTGTTGTTTCTTCCTTTACGGCACTGATGATAGCTTCACATTTAATACAGTATAAAGCTTTTTTTCATCACATGAGGCTTTCACACAGTGATTGGCAGTGACACACATGGAACTCGTAGGAGACCTTACCCAGGGGCAGGCACGCAGCTTGGAGTACTTGTGAAGGCTGCCTGAAATGAGGATGAAAGGACAGAGACCTTTGTTGCTAAAACTCTGCCCTCCACCTTGTACGTGATTATACTGTCCTCTGGGAGCTCCCCTCCCAGGTGGAAAACCATGTTCCTCTTTCCCTCCCGGCTCATAAAACACTCTCCAAACAGCAACATGTTTATTTTTGGAAAGGACTGAACAGTATGAAGCTATTTTTCAAGGACTGTTGTTGTAGTTTAGCCTCAGCTGGGGCCCAACTACCCAGTTTCTCTCTCACTCCCCCCACCCTCTGAGAGAATAGGGAGAGATAATACAAGAAAAAAAGGCTCGAGGTTTGAGATAAGGACAGGGAGAAATCCTTAAAGTTACCGTCATAGGCAAAACAGACTTGACTTGGGGAAAACTATTCATTTATTTCTAAAACCAAAGCAGGATAATGAGACAGAGAACAAAATAACCTCCCCCCGCCCCTCACTCTTCCCAGGCTTAGCATTATCTCTACCACCTTCCCCCTCCGAGCGGCACAGGGGGGGAAGAGGGAATGGGGGTTACAGTCAGTTCATCACGCATTGTTTTATGCCACTGCTTCATTGTCGGAGGAAGAACTCCTCACACTCTTCCCCTGCTGCAGCGTGGGGTCCCTCCCACGGGCCACAGTCCTTTGTGAAACTGCTGCAGTGTGGGTAATTTCTTCCATGGGGTGCAGTCTCTCTGGAACAGCTGCCCCAGCGTGGGCCCTCCACAGGCCACAGCCTCCTTCAGGCATCCGCCTGCCCTGGCGTGGGGTCCTCCCCAGGCTGCAGGTGGATCTCTGCTCCTGCGTGGGCCTCCATGGGCTGCAGGGGCACAGCCGGCCTCACCATGGGCTGCACCACAGGCTGCAGGGGAATCTCTGCCGGGAGCAGCATTACTGCTCCCCCTCCTTCTTCACTGACCTTGGCATCTGCAGCCAGACGTTCCTCTCACAAGAAATTCTTCACAACCAGCTCAGGCAAATGCCTCTGTGGTTCTCTTCACATTTCCTCTCACTTCTTGCAGCAGGGCTGGGCCAAGTCGGGCCCACATGGCCACCCGGCAGGAGGCCAGAGGGTAAGGGCCACAAGGTCCACAGGGCTCGTGCCTCCCCCTCTCTGCCCCCCCGAGCATCCTCACATCTTCTCTCCTTTCTTCCTGATTTCCGCTTTTTAAATAGATTATCACAGAGGTGTTATCACAGAACATTCTGCTACCAATTGGCTCGGCCCTGGCCAGCAGTGGGTCCGCCCTAGGCCTGGCTGAGTCCACTGAACAAAGGGGAACAACTAGCAGCTTCTTGCAGAAGCTGCCACCATAGCCCACCCCACTAAATAAAACTAGAACAACTGTGAAGGCCAAAGCTAAGTTCTTTCTCTAGCCAAATTTTTCCTTCCCATGGAATGACCTACCATACATAACAGTATAGCATAGTTACTTACCTTAAAGGCTGGCAGCTATGAGATCTGATGAGATCCATCCACAGGTCCTGAGGGAACTGGCGGATGAAGTTGCCAAGCCGCTGGCTATCGTATTTGAGAAGTCGTGGCTGTCTGGTGAGGTCCCCAATGACTGGAAGAGAGGGAACATAACCCCAGTTTTTAAAAAGGGGAATAAGGAAGACCCGGGTAACTACGAGCCGGTCAGCCTCACCTCTGTGCCTGGTAAGGTCATGGAGCAGATTCTCCTGGAAACCATGCTAAGGCACCTGGAGAGCAAGGAGGTGGTTGGTGACAGCCAACATGGCTTCACCAAGGGCAGATCGTGCCTGACCAATTTGGTGGCCTTCTATGATGGGGTGACGGCATCGGTGGACAAGGGACGAGCAACTGACATCATCTACCTGGACTTGTGCAAAGCTTTTGACACTGTCCAGCATGACATCCTTCTCTCTAAACTAAAGAGACATGGGTTTGATGGACGGACCACTCAGTGGATAAGAAGTTGGCTGGATGGCCGCACTCAGAGAGTGGTGGTCAACGGCTCAGTGTCCATGTAGAGACTGGTCACGAGTGGCTTCCCTCAGGGGTCCGTGTTGGGCCCGGCTCTGTTCAACATCTTTGTCGGCGACATGGACAGTGGGATAGAGTGCACCCTCAGCAAGTTCGCCGATGACACCAAGTTGTCTGGTGCCGTCGACACGCTGGAAGGGAGGGATGCCATCCAGAGGGACCTGGACAGGCTGGAGAGGTGGGCCCGTGCCAACCTCATGGAGTTCAACCAGGCCAAGTGCAAGGTCCTGCACCTGGGTCATGGCAATCCCAGGCACAAATACAGGCTGGGCAGGGAATGGATTGACAGCAGCCCTGAGGAGAAGGACTTGGGAGTGCTGGTGGATGAGAAGCTTAACATGAGCAGGTAGTGCGCCCTTGCGGCCCATAAGGCCAACCGCATCCTGGGCTGCATCAAGAGGAGCGTGGCCAGCAGGTCGAGGGAGGTGATTCTCCCCCTCTACTCTGCCCTGGTGAGACCCCACCTGGAGTACTGTGTCCAGTTCTAGAGCCCCCAACACAAGAAGGACATGGACCTGCTGGAGAAGGTCCAGAGGAGGGCCATGAAGATGACAAAAGGGCTGGAGCACCTCTCTTATGAGGACAGGCTGAGAGAGTTGGGGCTGTTCAGCCTGCAGAAGAGGAGGCTCTGGGGAGACCTGATAGTGGTCTTCCAGTACCTCAAGGGGGCCTACAAGAAAGATGGGGAAAGGCTGTTTAGTAGGGCCTGTTGCAATAGGACGAGGGGTAATGGTTTTAAAATAGAGGGGTAGATTTAGATTGGAAATTAGGAAAAAAAATTTTACGATGTGCGTTATAGAACACTGGAACAGGTTGCCCAGAAAGGTGGTGGACGCCCCATCCCTGGAAACGTTCAAGGCCAGGCTGGATGAGGCTCTGAGCAACCTGATCTAGTCAGGGATGTCCCTGCTCCTTGCAGGGGGGTTGGACTAGATGACCTTTGAAGGTCCCTTCCAACCCTAACCATTCTATGATTCTATGATTCTATGCTTATTACTGAGCTGTGTGAGCAACCCCTCTAGTAAAATCAGGAGCAATTGTGAAGTTCTAGGTGAACAATCACATACATCTATCTTACTCAAAAAAACATTCTACTGGAGGAAGAGATCTGTTAATGTTTAAGGCTACATTATTTACACGCAAAAGTCTAGCCCTCTTGTCTCTTCAGTGCACTATTTTAAAGAAAAAAAAATCAATATTGTGCAAACACTTCTAAGATCTTACAGGTTTGTTGGGGAAGCAGTGCCTACAGCTTCCTCGGTTACTCTGAAACAGTAATTTTCCTTTACAGAGTAAATGTTGCTATTCTTACATCTTTTATCATTCATGTATAAGCAAAACTGTCTGAGTGGAAACAAATCTGTGGGACTGGATTATGCCACTCTCAAAGGCTATTGTTGCAGCAGTTGACAAATAAAAATTTTCTGTGGGACTAAATTAATTTATAACACAGAGAGAAATATTGCCAGCAGCAAGAGACTGTGTATGTCTAAGAACAGGCTTTGTTCCTGCTGTCCAGAATATGTAGGACTTCATTTTTTAAAACTTCAGGCCTCCATGAATATATGTCAAAAGGCAAATCACACATGCTAAATGTTACTGTGGAATTCCATCTGGTTTCTTATATTTTTCAATATTTATACTAGATATCCCAAAGAACTAGAAAACAATCATGACAAAGAGAATGTTTAGTTTACAGCAGACAAACAGTAAAGGTAAGGTAACCTGGAGAACCTGCGAAAATATTAGGTATTTATGTAATTAATCATACAAGTATGCATTTGAACCTTCATCTAGGGATTATTTTGTTTTGGGTGAAGTATGTATATCTTCAGAAGATTTCAAATCTTTTAAATCTTACCTAAAGAACAGGGTATTACTGTCAATAGCAAGATCAGTTTCTCCTTTCCTTTCAACAACCGAATTTGCACCACAAGATGGCAACCTAAAGCAGTCGTCTGTAAAAATGACGTTGTGCATGATGTTTGCTGTTAGAAATGCTTTCAAATTACTTCTGTTAAACCCATGCTGTGAATCTGTATCAATCATGTTTTTGAAATAAGCATATTAACGTCTGCAAGTCATGGTATATATTTTGACTCACATCAAGGCGTCAAAACTACAGCTATTTGTAAAATGCCCGGCATAGTAGTTGGTTTATTTTGATAGAGAAATACACTCAAAATTGTCTGAATACAGATACATTATTTAATAAAGCAAAACTGAAAAAAAATAGTATACTAAAATATCTTTTTTTTTTAAGTAGCAATAATGTTCATAATTGAAATATCCAGGGAGAAATGTCTCAACATGAGCGTAAGGCTTAAATTCTCCAGGGAATATTTGCAGTTTCCTGGCAATTAACTTAGCAGCTATTGTTTTCTATGATTCAGAACTAATGCAAATCCCCTCATAATGGAACAAAACTGACGTTTTGCCCATGTGCAATTTTGCAGCAATTTACAGTCATTTTAATTTCCGTAAAATATTATAAACAACTATATCCACTGGTAGCTCTAATACACGGAGAATAGTGAAATGGAGTTAAGGTGCACTGTTTCAGTATTTACATTTATCTTTATCTTGGTAGGAGATTCTGATTACTGCATGATTACTGTCGTTCAAATGAGTAGCTCATGGAGGGGAGCAGACAGTTAAACGTCTAATAACAAATGAATCCAGATTTTTCTCAAAATAGTATATCTGAGAGCAGCTGCATGTGTTATTTGATTCAGACCTTCAAATATACCTGTAACAGAAACAGCAAAGCACCAAGAACAATAGTTAGCACTGGACATCAGTAATTAAGAGGGGGTGACTAAACTAATGGATATTACCTGAAAATTTATTAGATTTACTGTGCCTGCAATCACACACTTTGTGGCCATTCAAGCATATATTTACAAATAATCAGGCCACAGAATTGTACAGAAAAACAGTGTACTGTATGCAAACACTAGGAAACAAATCACAGATGACCAATATTGATCCTGCAATAGCCATGAATATTTTAGTAGATATTAGACAACAAGAGCTGTACTCAGACATGGAAGAAAATTCAAAGTCTTTCCATCTTCACAATGAGTTGTATGCACTAGTAGCTAAAACGCAGAATTTCAGAATGCTGAGTGCTCCCCAAAAACTTGCTAATGTACAGCATGCCCGCATCAAAGGCAACGACAAATTAAGCTACACAATTTGGAACAAACAAACATATATATTAAAAAACCATCCTCCTAAACAGAGAGAGTAAGAAATGGAATAGAAAACAAAGCCTTTGTTTATTCAAACAAGTTATTCCCTGCTAGCAATTTACTCAGTAAAACAAGTTCATTTTTTAATAGTTCTAAGTAAACATCTTGTAAATGAGAAAGTATACAGAGTCAGGCCAATAGCTGACAAGAGATGAGAATTCAGAAATCTCCAGGCCCCTGCCTACACCAGTATCATTACATATTTTATCTATCTGGATGCTACTTTGAGTTTAGTACGCCATATTCATTGATCATGAACCATTGTATATTTTTACAAGCTAAGAAATTACTTCGAGCATAAGATATTTTAGAGCCAAATTACTACTGCAAAATGAACGTACTTTGTGGCTTACTTTAAATAGCAGGATAGGTTTTAAAGAACTTTGCTTCATTTGGGTTGTTGCTTTTCTGCAGTTTTCCCTGAGGCTCATCACAGCTGTGAGGAATAGACAAAGTCGCCAAGGTATCCTCAGCACTTGGTATTCTCCCACCAGACTGACTCAGAACTTTACAGTTAATCAGCTGCCTCCCTTTTCTGCCTCTCTTATTCAAAGCAATATGGTTTGATAAAATACTGAAGATAAGTATATGAGAATATATAAAGAATTTTAGGGGACTTATGCAAATAACCATCTCATTGAAAATCAGCAAAATAATGCAAATCCAGGACTCCCACAAATCCACCATGCTTTGGAGTGAAATGCTAGTCACACAGCAAAGCTGGGAAAGAGATGGAAAATAGGATATTCTGCTACGCAGGAGGCAGTGATAGCTTATCTGACTGCTCTCGCAGGGTGAAATTCCAGTGAGCGTTTGGCCGCAAGACATAGGCCACTAGCTGAGAAGACACGTATGGTTTGAGCCAAACTACAAGTGTAAGACCTGGGGCAGGCTATCTGCCTTCATATGAGTTTCAGAACTGAAATAGAAAGGAGAGAGGAAAGGCGGGACAGCTACGGCTGCCGCCAGCATGCCCTGAAGAGGCATGTTCAAGTAAGGAAAAGAAATGACCATGTCTCTGTCCTTGCTACACACCAGCTAGTGCAACTGTGAACCTTA
The DNA here is from genome assembly GCF_036417535.1 of Chlamydotis macqueenii. Lineage (NCBI taxonomy): Eukaryota > Metazoa > Chordata > Aves > Otidiformes > Otididae > Chlamydotis > Chlamydotis macqueenii. The sequence goes on along the minus strand of NC_141593.1, from coordinate 59,572,103 downwards.
TTACCTCACCAGGTGTAAGGACTTGATAATGAACATCCCCTCCCCAGGCACTTGTCACTCACAGGCAGAGTGCCTGTAGGTGCCCTGCCAAATCACATCTCTCTTTCTCCTGGTAATGCAGATTAGAGCTCTGGAAGAAAGAAAACCTGTGAATACATACGAACTTTCAAGCTGCTTTTCTACATTTATATGGAGGTGACTGCAAGACCTAGGAGCCGAGGATATGTATTAAAGCCCTGCCTGTAGCGTCTGATGTCCAGAATGAAACCAGCTGCCTTATAAAATAATGAAGTGTTAGTAATTGCAGGATAACAGATTGCAAAAGCATATTAAAGAGCCACCTAAAAGCAAACCATATGAGACTAGCCAAGTATAAAATATATCAGATTTGACACAGATTTGGAATTCGGGGAGAAAGCAAATTGGTTAAAGGAATTCTAGTATTGTCCACTGTCTGTAGGCCACTATATAAAGGACTATATATTTCTTTTTTCTTATCTTTTCCTTCCCTCCTTCTTTACAAAACCATAATGACTGTGGAGGTACAGAATGGCATCTATCATGGTAGGTATGTATCTCTCACTTTCTCTATATGTGTATGCATGTGTGTGTGCAATTACAAGTACCAAACTAAATACTTAAATATGCAATGATAAAATACATGTGGTTATTTACATAAGCACCACAGCCTGTATGCTTCAAAAGCAAGTTTAGTTGGTTTAGCTTTGTGAATGTGAAATGTTAGTGCTATGCAATTCAACATCCACAAAATAGGCTGATTTTCAAGCTGGAGACTTAAAAATTGTTATCTAGAAGTTCCCTAGTCACTGTTGAAAGTATAGACCTTTTTCATTCCTTGTGAACGCTACCTGAGCAATTTGCCATAATATCAGTGCTTCAGCAAGTTTTTTTTTTTTTTCACAAAATTTCTGTAGTAATTTAGAGAAGAGAAGATAGTTCAGAACAAAAATAGAAACCCATAGCAGATAAGACATAGAGTTACAGTATCCCAGTAAGAATCACAGGCTGACTGCTATACCAAACCACATCCTGCCTCTCTCTTTCTGCTCCAGAAGCACAACATATATTTTTGTCTGTTACAGACAAGCACACTGACTGGGACATGACAGGCCATAAGCCTGTTTCTTGTCTTACTTTATAAGTGGTTTGCCCTGGGATGTGAACAATCATTTTCCACAGACTCTGGAGAAATGAATGTCAAGAACTAACATTGTGAGGAGTTTCTCCCTCAGCCTTGTATTTCATGAGCCACAGGATACATTTTCATTTCTGTTGCCATTTTCATACATTGTCATTTTCATTGAAAAAAAAAAAGAAGTGAGAAACTGTGTCACTAAGTGATGCTGCTGCACAGCAACAAAGAAATTGTACTACAACAGAAGTAAAACATGTATCAGTGAACCTGCAGCAGAGTGGGCAGTCCTCTTCAAGATAACTATGTAGGTAGGTGTTGTAGTTCAGCCCCGATCGGGACCAGACTATGCAGTCTCTCTCTCACTCCCCCCACCCTCCAAGAGAATAGGGGGAGATAATATAAGGAAAACGGCTCGAGGTTTGAGATAAGGACAGGAAGAAATCCTTAAAGTTACCCTCACAGGCAAAACAGACATAATTTGGGGAAAACTATTCATTTATTTCTAAAACTAGCAGGAGAATGAGACAGAGAATGAGATAACCTCCCCCCCCCCCCGCCCCCTTCCCAAGCTTAACATTATCTCTACCACCTTCCCCCTACAAGCGGCACAGCGGGGGAAGAGGGAATGGGGGTCGCAGTCAGTTGATCATGTTGTTTTACACCGCTGCTTCGTCGTCGTAGGAAGAACTCCTCACATTCCTCCTCTGCTCCTTCGTGGGATCCCTCCCACAGGCCACAGTCCTTTGTGAAACTGCTCCAGCGTGGGTCATCTCTTCTACAGGGTGCAGTCCCTCCAGAATGGCTGTCCCAGCCACAGCCTCCTTCAGGCCTCCACCTGCTCCGGCAGGGGTCCTTCACAGGCTGCAGGTGAATCTCTGCTCCTCCATGGGCCTCCATGGGCTGCAGGGGCACAGCCGGCCTCACCATGGCTGTCACCACAGGCTGCAGGGGAATCTTGGCCAGGAGCTGCATTACTCCTCCCCCTCCTTCTTCACTGACCTTGGCACCTGCAGCTGTTCCTCACAACAGGCTGGCAGACGCCTCTCAGGATCCTTTTTACATCTCATTCACTTCTCATCTCCTCTCCACTTCTTGCAGCCAGGCCAGGCCGAGTTGGGCCCAGTCGGCTGCCTGGTGGGAGGCCAGAGGGTGAGGCTTGCAAGGCCGGTAAGGCTCGCACCTCCCCCTCTCTGCCCCCGCTCAGCTTCTTCACATCTTCTCTTCTTTTGTTTTCTGTTTTCCCCTTCTGAAATACGTTATCGCAGAGGCTTTATCACAGAACATTCTGCTACCAATTGGCTCGGCCTTGGCCAGCAGCGGGTCCGCCCTAGGCCTGCCTGAGTCCAGTGAACAAAGGGGAGCAACTTCTAGCAGTTTGCTACAGAAGCTGTCACCTTAGGCCCCGCCTTACTAAACAAAACCAGAACAGTAGGCTTATACAACACAGTCTTCAGTTTCTCTCTTCTTGATTCCTTATGTTAGGAGGAGATTATCTGTATGCATCCATCAGCTTTTGATGTCCAGATTTATGTAAGGGGGAAATACACTTTTCTCCTTGTCCAAAAACTTGAATGCTTGAGCCACTCAACGTCTCTAGCTTGGAACTTCTTCCATCCCAGAGACAGGTTGAACTCACATGGTCTAAGTTGCTAACTCTTCCCCAGGCTGAGTGTGGTGCATGACTTCTTTATTCTCACATCAGCTCCTGTGAAATGCGCAGATACGTACATTTTTTGCTGTTCTTGCAATAATGCATTCTTACCATACTGAAAAGGGAATGCAAAATTTGGCATTTTCTTTTGCTACCAAGACTTTAAAAAATGTTCCAGTAAGGGAATTTTTCTTGAAGAGCATGAGAGAAGGCAGTTTGCACTCATATATGCTTTTTTTTTAAAATATGGATTGTGAATTTCATTTGAATGATGTAAAATATGTATGGCTGCATAAACTTAGGTATGACATTGAGACAGAAGTGAATGTTTGTGGTGCTGACCTTGATTGCCTATACTGTTAGACTGTGTGTCTGTCCTCTGTAAGTTAATATGCTTCCATAAATAACTGCAAAGTAAATTTATCTGCCTCCTTCAAAATGTGCTTTTAAAATTATCCTTTGTTGCAGTGCCTTCAAGAAGCTTGACAACAGTTGTTAGGATGCTGGTGATCTGAGACTACCAACTGTCAGATTGACTGGTATTGGCAAAGTGTTCCTCTTTCCTTCAGTCTGTCGTTTTCCATCTGCTGCATTTGATTTCCTATAGTAAACTTTCATGAGTGGGGACAGCTTCTGTGTTTTCTGATGTTTCTGATGTACAGCACTGAGCACAATTACAGCTACTAGAGAAACAAAGGGAAAGAAGGAAAAAAGATATTATCTGTAGATAAAATCCAAGAAATATTCACAGGATGTGAAAAAAAAAATCACAAGATGTTAACAGAAAGGGAAGGACAGTTTCATTCTTCATGTACCAGAAAAAGTAACCATGTGTCTCCTTTGTGCAAAACATTTAGTTCATTTACCTAAAGAGAAATCTTTTTACATCACCTCTGGGTGTTTGAGGCCAGTGTGACCCCTGGTAATAGCTTCATCATCCATCAGCAGAGAAGGACCATCAAGCCCATTATTGGGACAAGTGACTGTTAACCTGCTAAGGAATAGATCCTAATGAGCAAACAGCTGTAGTCTTGACTACCTTGTTTGTCATCTCCAGCATAGCAAATGGATGCTGAAGCTGGCATAGAATCATAGAATAGTTTGGGTTGGAAGGGACCTTCAAAGGTCATCCAGTCCAACCCTCCTGAAAGGAGCAGGGACATCTTCAACCAGATCAGGTTGCTCAGAGCCCCGTCCAACCTGGCCTTGAATGTTTCCATGGATGGGGCATCTACCACCTTTCTGGGCAGCAGTGTTCCACAACCCTCATTGTAAAAAAATGTTTTTGTGATGTCTGGTCTGAATCTACCTCCTTCTATTTTAAAGCCATTACCTCTTGTCTTATCACAACAGGGCCTGCTGAAGAGTCTCTTCTCATCTTTCCTATAAGCCCCTTTTAGGTATTGGAAGACTGCTATAAGGTCTCCCTGGAGCCTTTTCTTCTCCAGGTTGAACAGCCCCAGTTCTCTCAGCCTGACATCCCAGTGAAGAAATCATGTTTGTGTTTGCAATGCAGAAGCTCATTTCATGTGATTTCTCCATCTTTCTTCTCACTAAGAGGAAATGGATGTTATGTGTCACTGGGGTAACATTGCTTCTGCAAACAGCTCTGTAGCTGTCCTCAGTGAAGACGTTTTACCTTATCCTATTCAAGTGCACACTGCCAGAAGCTCAGTTCAGATCCTGTCACTATTGAAGCCATATTGACAGTGATTTCAAAGGCACAAGGGCATAATGAGTGGAAAATGTGGAATTCTTCCCACTGACCTTTCTGCAAAGCAAAAAGCATCCTAGCAGTGCACCTTGAGTGGTGAATCAGTTGCCATCTTAAGCAGTTAGTTATTAAACCCATCAAAAAAAAGCTGGAAATGAGGAACACATTTGCACAGTATATCTTACTTCATTAATATGAACATTATTTAAAATGAAGTCAATGACAATTTGTTAAAGTTTTTAATTAACAGTTAACCACTACCTTCAAAGCTTTGATTTTAAAATTTTACTTATCTGAAACGGTTTATTCATGGGAACATGATATTGAATTTGTGGATTATTTCAATGCTTACTACTGTAAGGACTCTTTTCAGGTTAGTGAGTCTTTTGATGCCAACTCATGTTTGTTTCTTGAAGCACAGTGCTGCTTTTTATTGCTAGACATAGGAGGTTGGTTTCTTTGTTGTTAGACAATGGATGTAAAGTAATTACTTTCTGGTTGGCTAATGAAGTGAGACTTGATATTTTGCCTATGAATCATTATGGCAGAAATAAAAGAATTCTGTTTAGCAGTAAAGCAACTTGTGTTTGTTTGTGCTTTAATTTCCAGATGTGTGAAATAAGGAATGTAAGATGCCTTGTAGACATTTGAAACAGGATGGGTTAATTAATAAAAGAGGTTGTGGATCTGACGCTCTGATTATTAAGCTGTAGGCAACCCTGGTTACTTTGTTCTACCATAATTCACAAGCAAGTTTCCCATAAAACTTTGTCATAACATGATATTTTGTGACTGTGCAACACTCAGGAATATTCTTCTAAACTCCTTGAGATAAATGAAATTGTTCATTCCCAAACAATTTCCCCAATAAATTAATATTTTCAAATATGTATATAATTATGAGATTTGACTCTTGAATTTTCAAGAAAATATAACCTGACTTAAACCCAAAATAAAGGTGTAATTTCATCAGAAAGATATAGAGCTAAATTTGCAAACCAAGTAAAACAAACATCTACATTATTGTTACTATGACAAATTGTTACTTGATTGGGTTTTGGAATAAAACACCATTTGATTTTCACAGTTTTGGGTACCAGTTATTTAACTGTGTCTGCTTTGAAAGATGGTGTGCTTATATTAATTTAGGTTATGTTGTAATTCAAGGAAGCAGGGCAGAAGACCAACCTGGCTGAATAGGAAACACTTGGAGCTCAAGAGGAAAAAGTTTGCTGATGATGTCAAACTGGCTGGTGCTGTTGTCTCTCTCAAGGGACAAGAGGCCTTGTAGAGGGATCTAGGTAGACTGGAGCATTGGGCAATGATCACTGGCATGGAATTTAACAAGAACAAATGCTGGACTCAGCACCTGGGATGGAGTAATGCCAGGCATAAGTATAAATTGGGAGAGGAGAGGCTGGAGAGCAGCCCTGCAGAAAGGGATCTGTGGTGCTGGTTGACACTGAGCTCAACTGCAGTCAGCAGAGTGCCCTTGCAGGCAAGAGGGCAAACTGCATCCTAGGGTACATCAAGCACAGCATAGCCAGCCAGTCAAAAGAGGTGATTCTCCAGCTATATTTAGCGTTGGTGCAGCCTCAATTTCAAATTCGGGGCCTCACAATTTAAGAAGGGTGTGAAGGTCCTTGAATATGTCCAGAAGACGGCAACAAAGTGGTGGTGGAAGAGGCTGGAAGGCATCTCCTGTGAGGAGTGGCTAAGGATTCTGGGTTTGTCTAGTTTGGAGAAAAGGAGGCTGAGGGGTGACCTCATTGCTCTCTACAGCTTCCTGAGGAGGGGAAGTGGAGAGGGAGGTGCTGATCTCTTCTCCCTGAGATAGAGTGACAGGACACATGGGAATGGCTCAAAGCTGTGTCAGCTGTTCAGACCTGACATTAGGACACATTTCTTTACTGAGAGTGTGGTCAAATGCTGGAATAAGCTTACTGGAGAGGTGGTCAATGCCCCAAGCCTGTCAGTACTTAAGAGGGATTTGGACAATGTCCTTCATAACATGCTTTAACTTTTGAACAGCCCTGAAATAGTCAGGCAGTTAGACTAGGTGATCATTGTAGGTCCCTTCTAACTGAGATATTCTAGTCTAGTCTAAAGTATATAAATTGGTTGATTTCACTATCAGAAAGTTCAGTATGTTTATGGGACTGAGCCTTATTTTAGTCACCTTTGGGTTACTGCAAGTGTTTTTACAGTAGGAAATGATAAGAGTCTATAAAAAAAGACACATCTAAATTGGTGTAATAATTGGCCTCTTTTTATTTTTTAAAAATGTATTATTATTTTGTTTATTTCAATACAACATTTGCAAACTCCTAGATTCTGGCAAACATACTAATCAAACCATTATTTCTATGCTTACTTTCTACATGGAAGACCATACATGCAATCTTAGCAAACTTTTTCTAGAAAACTGAAAAATAATTAGAACATAAACCTGTTTCCTTTTGGGGCAGTTTCCCAACATCCTTCCCCCACCTCCCCCACTTCCTCCAGTAAATCAGGAGAGGACATGTCCAAACAGTTGTGTACAAAGGAAATGCAAAACATGTGACAGAGAAGAACTAACAAGGAAGTGTCAAGGTACTTTGCAATGTTCAAATAAAGATCCAGGAAGTTACAGTAAGCACTAAACACTAATGAAACTAAAGTAACACTAAATGGTTTCAATGATGCTTGGAAATCTCACTTATAGGAGAATTTTTGCTAAGCTGTCTTAAGTAATCTGGAGCTGATCTGCCTCGTGCCTGCATAATATCACCTCTCTATTGCTCAGACGTTTGGAAAAACACAACACAAGAGGCTCTAAAAACTTTTCACTTTAACATCAATTACAAGGATAAATACATTATTTGAAATCTCACATGAATTCCAGTTAGACCTTAAATTTAAATGATTCTGTATCCTTGGAGCAGAAGATTTCTTTCAGCATCATTTGGAATATTAAGTTTATCAAACTACCACCTGAGGGACTCCTCTGTCAGGTCAGAAACCCAGCACCAAGTCCCATCAGTGAAACTTTCAGGTTTTTTTTCCTACTTATTATCTTCAGAGAATAAATGATCCAACAGCACAGAACAATGTGTGAGTCCCACAGATTGAATGGATTTAATTGAATCAATGTTCCATAGTAGGAAATAAGTGCTCAGACCATAGGCACACTTCTTCCAAGCAAGACACCATCACCTGGGAGGGAAGTTCCTTGTGTCATCTGCAACTTCCAGCTTGCTGTCTTAAAGAAATCAGAAAAGTTTTAAAGAATCAGAAAAGTTTTAAAGAAGTTTGTGAGCACTGTGGTAGGCAGAAACCTAGAATAACAGTACATAGTAAGAGCACACTCAAGTCTGCAAAAGAGCACATAGATAGTAAAATTTTACAGATCAAATGAATATAGGACTCAAAACCCACAAAACCCAGATTGAAACCCAGCAATATTCACAGCTGAGACTATGACCATATAAATGTATTTTAATATCTTTAGTACTCCTTTCTGATTTCCACAGTTTTAAAATTTTGAATATGTCAAAATATCTTAGTTATATATAGTTCCTGTCAATGCAAACTGGGAGTCGGCCACAGAATGGAATTTTTTATTCTGACAGTAAAAGATTTCACGTGTAAATGTAAGTTGAATTCAAATAATTTTTAGTAGTAACAGACCAATAATGAATCTGCATTGTTGGAAATGTGAGCTGTCACCAAGTTCCGTACAACAGATATGATTAAAACAGGTAATAGAAACCTTAGTCAGCACTTCCCAGGGAACTCCGATTTCCCCTATAAAACTCCAGGTTCTCACTTACAGAACCCACTAGGAAGATAAAGCATCACCCTTAGCATATCACATTTCTACTTTTTCCTGCTGTAGTTTAAGTAAGTTTTAGAGGTGACAGTCCAGGTATGTGTTACAGCCACATTATAAATCATGAGGTACAGAAGAAAGTCCTTCGAAAGAAAGGCTTTTATGTTACCTCCTAAAACTTTCAGATGCAGGACAGTTGCTATGTGAGTAGAAAAATAGGTCGGTAACTGACTGCAAGAAACTAGGCAAACTAGAGGCAAAGAATTATCTTTTGAGGCACCCAGATGCCTCACAACAGGAGTTTATATTTAACAACTATTTAAGAGACGTGGCAATTTAATGCGTGTATGCATATGAAGTAAACTTGCCTAAGGAAGGTCCACAGTAATAACAGTGCACATTAGCAACTCATCTGATGATTACAGTTTGTGCAAATATGATTGCATTTAGGTGCCTAGTAGCTCATCATAAACAGTATGAAAAAAAACTGTTGATCAGTACTGAAAACATTCAGTGACTTGCTGTACTTCCTGGGATTTGCTGGCAGTGCTCCATTGCCCTGCAGCTATTTGTCTACTTCTGGACATTTTCAAAAAATAATTAAAAAATAAGAGCCCTGCAGTGTACTTATGAATGATGCATCACTCCTCATTATGTTATGTCAGGTTTCATCATCCCATATCATTTGATGTATATTAGTCCAATACCATGCATGGATGACATTCTATTATTAATTTAGGGAGCTACCATCTAACATTTTCAACATGAATAAAATGACAGCAGTTACCAAAATAGTGCAGTCAGCAGAAGTCTTTTTTTGAAATTAAGAAGTAACAATTTGGCTCATCCATAGTTTAAAATTAAAAGTTTTCATGGATGGAATCCAGCTATAATAGCTCAGTAATAAGAAGACTGAGGAAAAAATAATTTATAAGGGAATCCAGAGAAAACCAGGAAGCATCCGAAATAACCATTCATAAACAGAAAATACATCTAGTTGCAATTAAAAACACCAATTCATGGAGAATACACAAATTATATTTCTATTATAGGCATAACACTAGAAAAAGTATAAGACAAATTATATAAAAAACCCCATCTCAGATTTAAGGAAATTAATTAAACAGCCCGCTGGAAATGCAACAACTACATTTTGTATACCACAATACAAAGTTCTTCCCACTTACTCCATCGAAAATTATGAAATAGTTATCAAGACACTAATTGCAAGGGTATGGAATATTTTACCTTCAAAAGATTCAAAACACTTCTGAATTCTAGGCCAGATTCTCTCTTGCATTACACCTCTTTTACAGCACCCAGGTGGCTAAAAGTGGCCACAAAATCAAGTTCTAGAAATATCCTGAAACAGAAGGAATATCTGCAATGGTACTGAGGCAGTCTAAGGATTCCTTATCAGCTCAGTACATGGGGCATAGCTTGAGAAGGGAGGAGTGCGTGGTATGTTGCTGCCATAGACCGTCTAGGACTGTATGCTGCAAATATGACCTCTTGCTACTGTAGGTGATTGAACATGTTTTGCTGTTGCCCCAAAGAACACAAAGTTATTTACCACACAGTTGTAAATTAAAAATATTTCTTGAAACATAGAATATACGGGGATTCAGGTGAATGTCTTTGGCTGGAGTCAGAAACAGGAACAAAAACAACACAAAAGAAATTTTGAAAATATCTTAGCAACAACGCTATATTATATGAGCAGAATAAATGACATCACTCCCCATATGTGGAAAGAGCGGAGCAGAGTTTGTGAGGGGACATTACAAGGTACTGCTAGAGCACTTTGGCTTCCCTACAGCTGCAGTAAGGCCACTGTCACACTCCTCTCCTCCTGGCCAAAGCATAATGTTTAATTCAAATTTGCACACTAAGCCCCTCTGCAAAAAGCTTTCTCAGATGGAAGATACCTTTACGTAGACTATACTATTCAGCATGCTCTGTTTTAAAACTTCCATGCACCATAAGTATAGAGGTATTTAGAAGACTTCCCCCCATTTGCAGTACAAGCCTGGTTAAGAAGTAACAGGTAGATAATTATCACAATTCATTAGATGAGTTAGAAGTCTAAGGAATCAGAACAGTATCACAAAGATTTATAAGTGAAGTTAACAAGACTGGCTGGTAACACCTTCCTTTTACAGAAGCTTTAAGATTTTATTATTATAATGTCCATATATGATGCATTAACAATGTCAAAACATTAAAGATGCTTTACTTTATCTGTGCTTAAATATTACAATGTTATTCACTATGATGGCAGCAGCTTGATTTTGGCAATAAATCAACATTATTTCAATTAGGCAGTTTAAGCTTGTTAGAACATCAAATTCACTCAACTTGGTGCTTTTGCCTTCTGTGTGAAGTTAGAGTAGTTTTACATTAGAGAATACTTGCTGCTTGTAGACATGGTTCCTACCACAGACATCTGTTGGGCAGCTAGAGGATTCAGTATGCCAGTTGGCTCAAAATATTGTAGTTGTACTAATGCACTCAGGTACTGTATCAAGCCTTTTCCAAGCTGTACACAGTGACAATAATTTCACTTCCCCTATTTAAAGTGTATGACTGTGTTACTGCAAAATAAAGTAGGAGTATCAGGCAGATTAGCATAATAGTGACTCGAAAAATTTAGTTTACAAATGTCAGCATTTCAGTATTCCTCAGAGACCTCACTGCTGTAGCATCTTGGTGTTAGAGGGCTAGTGAATATTGTAAAGTGGTAAATTGGTGAAACTGTTGTTTTCCTGAGAGACATTTTATAATGTGAAAAGGATCCTGAGAGGCGTCTGCCAGCCTGTTGTGAGGAACGGCTGCAGGCGCCAAGGTCAGTGAAGAAGGAGGGAGAGGAGTAATGTAGCTCCTGGCCAGGATTCCCCTGCAGCCTGTGGTGAAGACCATGGTGGAGCAGGTTGTCCCCCTGCAGCCCATGGAGGTCCATGGAGGGGCAGAGATCCACCTGCAGCCCATGAAGGACCCCACACCGGAGCAGGTGGATGCCTGAAGGAGGCTGTGGCCCATGGAGAGCCCACTGGGGCAGCCGTTCTGGAGAGACTGCACCCTGTGGAAGAGATGACCCACAGCGGAACAGTTTCACGAAGGACTATGGCGTACGGGTGGGACCCCACGCTGGAGCAGAGGAGGAATGCGAGGAGTTCTTCCCCCGATGATGAAGCAGCAGCATAAAACAACGCGTGATGAACTGACCGCAACCCGCATTCCCTCTTCTCCCGTGCTGCTCAAGGGGGAAGGTAGTAGAGACAGTGTCAAGCCTGGGAAGAGGGAGGGGTGGGAGGAGGTTATCTTGTCCCTTGTCTCTTTCTCCTGCTAGTTTTAGAAATAAATGAATAGTTTTCCCCAAGTTGAGTCTGTTTTGCCCACAACAGTAACTTTAAGGGTTTTCTCCCCGTCCTTATCTCAAACCTCGAGCCATTTTTCCTTATATTATCTCTCCCTATTCTCTCGGAGGGTGGGGGGAGCAAGAGAGAGACTGCGTATTCTGGTCCCGACCGGGCCTGAACTACGACACTGCATGAAGGCCACTAAGATGGCACTCTTTAAATGAAGAACAAAGTGTACAGGACTCTTTGCCAGCAAGTTAAAAAAAAAAAGGTATATTATTCTAATTTTTATCTTATTAGAAAAGTGATATTTTTTTATTTACAAAAGCACATTTTAGAGATAGTCCTTTGAGCTGTAGAAAAAACAGATTAATCATCATTAACATTATGGAGGCAGTCAGGAAAATCTTGGAAATTTTTAATACTTTGAACATTCACAAACAAGTAGCTTCATAAAGAAGCAAGTAAACAAGATAAAGAATACAGCTTTAAATAAAAATTATTATCAGGCTATATAGCTTTGATTTCTTACATCCTTTAAGCACTACTCTGGCAGACAACCACGAAGCAGAAAAGACTCCAGTTTTTGTACAGAGAATGCATTCAATCTTTGTTCATTCTTACTACAAGTTTTCTGTATTCTGCTATACTATAGCACAATCTCATTGTATAGATCTTGGTGTTCAGTCTTCATTGGCTGACAGCTTAGTGCTTGACTGAATTTTTACAGCTACCTTGTTATGGGAGAAATACTGTCAGTATCTACCAACAAGTTATCTGAACCTGATCAAATGACAAAATAAAACACATGAAGAGCTACTGTTCTACACCTACTTTCAGATCAGCCAGTATAGCTGGCATATTGTCAAGGTTTTTTCCTTAGATGGACAATGAGTTCAAACATATTGCAAGTTAATATAAAGGCAATCGAAGGCATTAGCATTCACCATCCTTATATGCACTGAGCATGGTGATGGCAGTCTAAAACGTATTCACCAATCAGCAGGCTCTTGGCTTTGCACCCAGTTTTTGTGTGGAAATGTACCCTCTGAGGAATAGAGAGAAAATATTATTTAAAAGCAAAGGAAATTCTGTACGGAAGAGAGTTACTGCCAGAACATATCTGTTTCACACTACTGTGCATTACAAATCTGTCATGAAGACCACTATGTTGCTGAACTTGCATAACTTTGTGAGAAGTTCCAGTCAAAGACACGGATTCAAGAGAAAGCAACTCTTTCAGTAGGAAAATTTCTGACTGTGTAGACTGAAGTTTTATGACACCTGTGAAAGCCAAGTAAAGGGTTCATTATTTCAGACACTTTTCTTTTAGCTGTCTTAAAGCAAAGACTATGTTAATAGCTGATCTACCATCATTGATTGTCTGGATATAGACATTCTGCAAGAGCCTGTAATCCCTTGAGGGTAATTTATACCGAGGGCTTGTCAGAAAACCTCATGACTATCTTCTTGTATTTACATCATTATGAGTTAGTATTCTTCATATCTTTGCTCCCTCTAGCAGTCAAGCAAAACACCATACAGCTGTTTAAGCACCACGTGTCTTTCTAGGTTCAGTATTCATTACTTACTGGAGGCTTCCAAAGTACAAAGCAATGTAGGCATAATTGTAGAAAAATATCTATTCAATGTCAACCTTCTTTGACAGATACAACAACAACAAAAGAATAAGACAAAGATGTTTAGGTTGTGAGAGAATGTCGTAATTCAGCCCCGATTGGGACCAGACTACGCAGTCTCTCTCTCACTCCCCCCCACCCTCCGAGAGAATAGGGGGAGATAATATAAGGAAAAATGGCTCAAGGTTTGAGATAAGGACGGGGAGAAAATCCTTAGAGTTACCATTACAGGCAAAACAGACTCAACTTGGGGAAAAATACTCATTTATTACTAAAACCAGCAGGATAATGAGACAGAGAACAAGATAACCTCCCTCCACCCCTCCCTCTTCCTGGGTTTAACATTATCTCTACTACCTTCCCCCCTCGAGCGGCAGAGGGGGGGAAGAGGGAATGGGGGTTGCAGTCAGTTCATCACAAGTTGTTTCATGCCGCTGCTTCATTGTCGTTGTCAGGGGAAGAACTCCTCACATTCCTCCTCTGCTCCTTCGTGATGTCCCTCCCATGGGCCACAGTCCTTTGTGAAACTGCTCCGGCATGGGTCATCTCTTCCACAGGGTGCAGTCTCTCCAGAACAGCTGTCCCAGTGGGCCCTCCACAGGCCACAGCCTCCTTCAGGCATCCACCTGCTCCAGCGTGGGGTCCTTCATGGGCTGCAGGTGGATCTCTGCCCCTCCATGGGCCTCCATGGGCTGCAGTGGGACAACCTGCTCCACCATGGTCTTCACCACAGGCTGCAGGGGAATCTTGGCCAGGAGCCGCATTACTCCTCCCCCTCCTTCTTCACTGACCTTGGCATCTGCAGCCGTTCCTCTCACAAGAAAAGTTCTTCACAACAGGCTGGCAGACGCCTCTCAGAATCTCTTCGCATCATCCAGCTCATCTCCTCTCCACTTCTTGCAGCCGGGCCGGGCCGAGTCGGGCCCAGTCGGTCGCCTGGCGGCAGGCCAGAGGGTGAGGCCTGCAAGGCCCATGAGGCCTGTGCCTCCCCCTCTGTGCCTCTGCCCCCGCTCAGCTTCTTCACATCTTCTCTTCTCTCTTTTTTTTCTTGTTTTCCCCTTCTGAAATACGTTATTGCAGAGGCGTTATCACGGAACATTCTGCTACCAATTGGCTCAGCCTTGGCCAGCAGTGGGTCCGCCCTAGGCCCGGCCGAGTCCACTGAACAAAGGGGAGTGACTTCTAGCAGTTTCCTACAGAAGCTGCCACCTTAGGCCCCCCCTCACTAAACAAAACCAGAACAGAGAAAGAGAAGAAAGAATTTTTACCAACATTACAGAAGATATTGAAACAGAGGAAATAGTAGGGCCGACATTCATACTTGCACCTTCTTTCTCCTTCTGTCTTTTTTACTTTTCCCTTGATCACCTGTACAGATTTGTGCATCCATGTGTAATCCCACTATATTCCTTCAAATGCTCTTGTAACACACATTTATCTAGGGGCAAACATAAAGGAATCATAATCCTGAGATTACAAGACAGATGTAATGAGATCTAGTTTTTTATCCTGTCCATGTGAAGGCACTTCTTTATCTTGCTGGGGTACCAAGAAGGCTAGAATTGATCATTTGAAATCTCTGAGTGCCAAATATAGCATTAGTTTGATTTTTCATTACTATAATAAGATAAGACCATTCCTTAAATTTCAGTAAGTTCCTTTGTTTCATTTAGCTTCTGCCCTTTGACCTTTGACCTGCAGCTCAGATGCAGGAAGACAAATCATCATCATGTCCTCCCACCCCACTCTTGATGGCAGCAGCACTTTACCTTTGTTTGATTATTTGACTCTTTAAGTGTTTACGAAGATTCAACTCTGTTGCTACAATTTGTTTCTAGCATGGTTTCTAAGGATGTAGTAACTGTGCCTGGCATAGGCAATAATACGGTGTTGAAGAACTTTCGCTCACAGAGGTAATATTGCCTACACAATGCCTGTGCTACAGTTGTCAATGTTGCTACCAGAGATACCTCTACCCTGGCAGTGAATTATAGCAATGGAGGTTGCTAGTGGTGCAAAATTCTTTCAGTTTTCAGAACTACTGTCTTGCTCTGTGCATTGTTGTAAGTGCTGAGTTTAACTCAATCAGCTGAGTCGTGTGGAAATGTGGCTTCCTCTCTGACCTCAGCTTTGAAAATTAAAAATGAAGGTAGCCAATGCTCTAGCAGGAATATTGCTTTTCAATTTCAATATGTTGTTAGAAAGGAGGTGAGAACAATGAAAAAATATCTTTCACAGTCCCATCTTCCCACTATATCCACAAAGCACATCATGACAACTACACAAGGAAAGACAACTTCTTAGGACAGAAGACAGGAAAGCCCTTTTTGGCAAGGGTGATAAAGAAAGAACCATTCCTATTCAGATTCCTTCAGCAACAAAGAAGCTGGCAGAGAAGAGTCAATAATTTCTGCCCTAATAAATCCTTCCTCCCATTTTCAAACTTTAAAAGCATAGTTGTCCTCAGATTTGAAGAATCAGGAACTCCTTTGCTCCTTCAGAAAAAAAGAGTTACAGAATAATTGTTTCTCTGCAGTGATGCATCCTCATCATTGTCACAAGAAGGAAAACCTCTACAAGACTACCTATGCATGCTGCCTTATTTTATTTAATAACAAAAGGTGCAGAGGACTAATTATTTCCAGTGCAGGATTCACCAGGTTTTGGGTTCTTTTCCCCTGAACCTGAGATTTTAATTAGTTGGGGCACAAGTCACAGTTCACTGATGTCAAGAGTAAATCTTATATATGAAGGATCCCTGTTAACAACTTCTAAACTGACTTATTTTTCCCTTGTTTGTTCATTGTTTGATATCTTTTGCTACACTTAAGTCCTTTTGTCTCTCATCATAGAGACCAACCATGCATTCTGTCTGTGGTGGTTTGAATACTTCTACCATTCTGAGCAGGCACAGATCCCAGCATTTTATCTACAATTCTCATTTCAAGATGTATCAGTAATGCAAAATTTAGTATTTTCTTGTTCTAACTTCTTTATGCGTACCGGTCCTTGGATAAAAGAATTCAGAGATCAATACTCTCAGTAACATTACTTCAGATACCAATCCATACAACTTCTACTACTTGCCTAATCATGTAGTCAGGCAGTCACAATATTTGACCTACACTTCACACCCAGTCCTATGTAAGAACTATCAGTAACACCATTACAAAAGCAGAGAAGGTCTAGATATTTCACTCAAAATTCCTCCAAGCCTGCTCACACCAGTCCTACCACTGTTAATCCTGCTCATCTAGGATGATGCTGTTCTCTGATTTCCTGGAAGAAAATGTCACAGATACCACTGTAGAATGCTTACTGACATTTAACAATGTGGAATTAACTTTTATTGACCCCCTAAAAGCAAACAACTCCATCTACAGCTTGGGAAAAGGCACCTATAATAGAAGTTGTTGCTCTTTTCACTCAACAGATAAAGTAGAAAGCCCATCATATCCATATCCAGGTAGTCTTGCCTAAATCGACATGGAGCTAGAACAGATAATACAGAACAAGGTACAACCTTTGTTTTCAAGTCTTATTTTGCCTTTAGCAAAAAAAAATTCTTTCTGCAGTTCTCTAGATCTCTGTTGGCAGTAGTGAGCAAGCCTGAAAAATATGTTTTCATATACATTTGAATACTGAATATCACAACATTTGCTACTGAAAAATTTTACACCTTTTCACTTTACCACAACTGCACATAGATTGTCTTTTTAAGTTATCCTAGCCATCCTGTATTAGCATCGTTTTCTTCTGTCACAAATTTTATTTCTGTGCGCAGAGCTCTAATTTCTTCTGATGTGTATTCGTAACAGCTAAACCTAAATCCTTTGACTCAGTTTTCTGGTGACCATTCTTCACCCCTGACAGATCAGAAAGATTTTTAATCACTTTGTTCTTGGTGGAATTTAAATTAGCTGAAGAGGCAGAGGGTCAATCTATTAAAGCAATGTATTAATCCACTACACTGCATTCAGGTAGTAATTTCTGTTTCTAAAAATATGACCATACATTCAGGATTTGTGATTTGGGGTTTGGTGGGGTTTTTTTTTTGTTGTGGTTTTTTTTGTTTGTTTTGTTTTTTTAATTTTGAAAGAAAATTTAGACTTGACCTTGAACTTCATCACTTGGTCAAGATGTCAGTGTTACAGAGGTAACTTTTACTGTAGCTTACTTTGATGGGGACACTAACTCTTGTTAGGGGAAAGAAGTTGCCAGTAGACTTCAGTAATACTGGATACATTCAGGAGACTGAATAGCTATCTATTATACTAGTAATCTACATAATAATATTTAGCTCTACCTAATTATTATGTTGTTTCTTTTTTTTAAAAACACTTTAAAAAGTGTCCATCACCCTTCAAGAAGTATCTTCCTGTACTTAATTCCACATTACAGCATTCAGTATAGTTTATAACAGAACACCATTCTAAGCAAATTAGTACTTGCTTTAAAAAGCAGTAGAATTCAGTAAATGGTAAAGTACATTTTAGTAACTAGATCCTTTTACCATCAAGGTAAACTGGGAGTATTCAGTAATTTCTGTAACAGCAAGGTCCATCCTAAGTACATGAATGTACTAATAACCTTGTAAACTCCTAGTTCAGAGATGACCTCTTCTTTCTTAAAAAAACTGATGATGGCAAATCCAAATTGTGCACTCATATGCATTTTGCATTTCATTTGGATCACATGAGAATAAATAAGACTAAAGTTTTATTTAATATTAACAACTTCCTATCTTTTCCACATCTGCAATTAATGGCAGGGGGGTTAATATGCACATACAATAACAATAATTATAACACAGATCAAACTCAAGGTGAAGGCAAGTTACTTCTAGGAGGATGACTTGTGACTCCTAGGCTCAAAAACATTAAGTTAAGAAGAATATACTGTGCTATCAGGTCCAGTCTCTTAATCTCACTCTTAATCTCAAAAGCAGTAGTTTTAGAGTGTGTTTTTGCTTCCATTTCTCTGATTTGAGAGCCACCCTTAAATCTCACTTCAGCAATATTTTGGGACTCCTTTCTGTTTTGCAATTTACTTATTTTCAAAGGTAGTTCCACCTTCAAGTTCTTAAATAAACAGAGTTCTATCTTAATTAACATTTTTCCTTTCTTGCTGTCTCACATCTACATTTACATAGTTCTGCTCAGTCTTCTATAAACCAGCCAAGCTCTTTTACAATTTCATCACAAGCCCTCCTATGATCCAATCTTTTCCACCATTGCATTTATTCTATTTTCAGTCACTCTTTCTTGAACTTGCCTGCCAAGAACTGTTCACAGTGTCTTCAGCTAAGCTTTTTCTCTGTTAGTTGAAAATACCTTTTCTGTGTATACCAGAAGGTTGTCACCCTGTTACATAGAAGCACTGCAAAGATGTCATCCTCCTACCTATTTTAAAGTGGTAAGATTTAGTACATGTAATATATTTTCTAAGTACATGATTCCACATTTTCTATTATTTAATCGCACCCCATTTTCTTTACTTATTTTTTACCTTCCCTATCAAAATAACCCAGCCGTGGCTGACATAACATTTCTGTGGGGATGCAAACTTTATTCTTCTTGAGTAGTAATTTGTGATGGTGAAGTCTAAGTAACCTGTTAGAGAAACCATCATGATTTTTGAAGTTATTGAAAAGTAGACATTGCTTATATGTCTTTGATAGTTCTGTTCTTACAAATTTTGTCATTTGACTGTATTTCAGTCCCACAGTATGCTATATATTGCCAAATCAGGTCAGCAGGCAAAGAAAGGGTTTTTTTTTTTTTTTTTGTGAAACAATTAGGATTACCCAGGACAGAAGACACCATGTATGATAGGACTAAGTTAAAACTTTGACAGGGGCAGACTGGGTCTTTGCCTTAGAATTGTGTACTCCAAAAGAACAGAAGTGTTTTTATAGCAATAGATGAGGTTTTATTTCAAAATAAATTATAATAAGTAACTTTTTAGACTACAGAAGATGATAGTATAAAAATAAAAAAGGATTTAAATGTATCGCCCTCCTACCACTATGTCTTTGCAATGCAATTCCTTTTTTTCCAGGTTGGTTCTCAATCCCTGCTCACTGACTGTAAATTGTAATTGTTAGTCTTACATAGTTTCTCCAGGTCCCTAGGAAACATGTCTCTTTCATCATTAGAGAACATTCATACTGAGTGGCACCCAAAGTCCATCCTGGCTTTGACATTTGCCTAAAGCAGATAGGCTTAGGAAAAAAAAAAAAAAAAAAAAAAAAAAAAGGAAGAAGAATAGGGGAAGTATGTGGTGATATTTAGTCTATATATACTCCTAAGCTCTAACCACACGTAATACTGGGACTTCCAGAAATAGCTTCTATATATTCAGCAACTCTCAATGGGTTTTTCTGCTATGAACGTGAACTCTTGAACCCTATTGTAAACTGCCAGCATTTACAGCTTCCTGTAACAAAAGAGTTCTTCAAGTTAACCATAAGTGTAAAGATCTGTGTCCTTTGTTTTGTTTCCTGTAAACTGCAAGGTCTATTTAATGTCTTCTATGAGAACAGAATATTGGAAGAGACAGTGAACAATTGATCTATGTCCTATTCTTCCTCTCTTGCCACTCTTGAAGTTGATAGTCCTAGTATACTTTGTTGTTCCTTGTAAAGACATTATTCCAAATCTTTATTCACTCTTGCTACTCTTGGCTGATTTTTTTTCCAGTTCTGCTACACATTTTCTAAGGACGCATAACATACAAGATGGAGTGAACCACAGATTTTCACTATAACTTACATTCTGTTCTATTCTCTATTTTTCTCAAGTTATTTCTGACATTATTTTTCCTTTTTACCTGCTGATAAGCATTAAGCTGAGTTTAAAACAGTTGCATGAAAATGTCAAGGTCTGACCTGAGTGGTAATGGTTTGCTCAGATTATGTTATATGTGAAATTCAGGTTGGTTTTATCCACATGCATCACTTCACAATTACATACACAAAATTTCATCTATTTCATTGCTTTCTAAAACCCATATGCAGTTCTTCTGAATTGGCCCTCACATACCAAATGTCAGTTTGTCATTCCTTCTCCTTCCAAGGTCACTAGCGACTGAGCTAGGCAGCACAGAAGCCTGTTGAACTCTGTTAGAGACATTAGTCGCACCCTTTGATCTTTTATACTTTCAAAGACATCCTCTTTATCCTAGGGCTGCTTACAGACATTCAGAATCTTTGTTGAACTAAGTTAGGAAAACCTTTTGTGTACCCAGGTGGACTGTATTAACCAGGTATCCTTTCTTCACTTCTTCATTAGGCTCCAAAACACAAGCACCAAACCGACCAAAACCCTCCTGTAGATTGACATGAGAGAATTTTGTCTTGCAAAGCCATGTCAGCTCTTTTTCGACATGTTTGACCCCATGTACACTTGTTCTGTACTTCACCTGGTACGGATTTCAGGTGGTCTGCAGCTCAGCTGGTCTGTGCTTACTTTGATCTCTCCCATGACTCTTTTATAAACTGCGAACACTTCAGCCTCCTTCCCTCCCTTTAGTACCAAAGCAATTTAGCACAAGAGACTGCACAGCAAAATCATCATTCACTTCCCCCCTGTCCTCTGCTTCTCTGAGTGCCTTTACATCTACTGAGCAAATAACATATCCGATGAAAATTGTTAGCATTTACCTTGGCCACATACTGCTCCAGATCATTCAGGCAACATCAGATTGTCCAAGCAATATCCATCTTTCTCTGCCTGTTGGCATCACCTTACCCTCTGGAAACTTCTCTTCCATCCAGGCATCCTCATGTGCTCATTGGGAATGAGCAATCATGTCCTTGGCCAGAGACATCCACCTGCTCTAATCACTTTCAACTTTGCCTTGTACTCTGTTTACATAAAATAAATCATAAGCAGAAGGTTTGCTGCCTAATTACAGGTAGTGTTTGGTAGTCTTAATCATTCAAGACAGCTGTTGGAATACAACAGAACAGAGAAGTCATAGGAGACTCATCTGATTTTTTTTTTTTTTTTGTATCTTGTAACAATCTGAGCAAGAAGAACAGTATCCAGATCCTTATAACTAGAGGCATTGCTTTTAGGGTTTTTTTTAAGTTTTATTGCCCGCTCTTCAAATACTTCTCCAAAGTAGTGCAAGTCTCCCATTGGCTCTGTGAGTTATCTTCCAGGTCTTTGGAAATACTTTCAGATATCCAAATGGCACTAGCTGTGTATGTCTACATGGTTGAATCACTCCCTAGGTGCATACACCTTGACGAGCAAGGCATTTAGAGTGACATGTATCACTTTCCTGACAAAACCCAGGAATGTGCCAGATTAAGGTACTATAAAATGAGTGAAAAACTGCTTGAGAAATGACACTGAGATTTGCCACTAGTTCAGTGTCAAAAAGACATAGGTATTAAGTGGAGGCATCTACTTTTGCTGCTATCCAAAATTAGAGTTAGGAAAATAAAACAGAAATACGCTTAGTAAATTTACAGGTGGTACCTATTCCTCGCTTTAGTGGAGGGATTAAGTGTTTGCTGGAGGACAGACTAGAGCTCACAATGATACCTAAAGACAGTAACTTCAATCTGAAGATGAAAGAAAAAACAGAACTTTCTTCCATAGGGAAACATGAAATCCTGCAGGAATGTTTAATTGCACAAATACATATCACGCCATTCTTTAGGCAGCTGCCGCAAAGGAAAGAATCTGAGGATGCAATGGGTCATATACTTAGCATGTCCTCCTGATGCAGGATATGCAAGTTGTATGCTGGGACACAGAAACAAAAGCGGAGATAATAAGTAATCATTTTGCTCTGCTGCAACTGCTAGGCCTTAACTAAAATACTATACTTTGTTTTGAGTATCACACTTACAGAAAAATTGTGGGCCACCTGAAGAGAGTCCTAGGGGGACAAGAGGCAGGATATTAGGTCTAGAAAATTTGCTCACAGAGGAGATAGAGTGGATTAGGATTGTTTAGCCTAGAAGGGAAGACTACTAGGAAAGAGGTTGTAACAATCTTCAGATTCATAAGAGGCCATTGCAAAAAGGAAGGGGATAGTTTCTTCTATTTCTCCATGTCAGTGCTGCATGAGACAAACATAATAAGTTTAAATCACAACAAAGCAGGTTCACATTAGACATTATGAAACATTTTTAGGAATATGGATAGTAAAGGACTGAAACTGACTGCCTAGGGAGGTTTAGAAAGAAATTCAAGAAGCCTCTGTCAGAGGGATAGATAGATGATCTCTTAAGATCCTTTTAAGCTTTGAAGTCCCTCATTTGCATTCCTAAGGACAACGACTTCAGTCAGGACCGAACATAACAAGTTGACTCATTTTACATAAAGCTTTATACAACATCTATTTTTTCCCCACATACTGAATTTCTAAATCAAGATTCCACCTCCAGTTCTTTCAAAGAACAATAGTAAATAAATAACCTTTCCTTCCAATGCCAGTCAGAAGGTCTGTTTGTTTCTTTGGACTTGCTAGCCCTATTATTTTTCCTGTGTTCACTTCCTTTAGTAAATAATAAAACATTCATCCATATATAGTCCTATGTGATTCACTTTATTTGGTGACTTCATTATTGACAATTTTATAAAAGAAAATGTGGTAGATAAAACATTTTCAGACTTAAATACCCATCGAGTTGTCACTATGTGGATATAAAATATACCCAGTGAATTGAAATTTTTATGATAATTTGAAGTATTTCCCTCAGCAGAGTATCATTGTAGTCCTGGAAAGCATGCCCACACGCTACTGGGCTTTGAGTGGATTTCTAAATAGAGGAGAGGTATTTTTTTTGTTTAAGGTACAGTACTAGTGGCTGTAATAGTGTTACAGCCATCTACCTAAGCATCATCAAACATGAAGTTCAGTCCAGAACTTAACAGCACTTGCTCTGATTGTGTTAGTTTTGTTTAGTGGGGCGGGTGGGGTGGAGGGGCAGGGGGCTACAGTGGCAGCAAGAAGCTGATGGAAGTTTTCCCTTTGTCCAGTGGACTCGGCTGGGTCCCTGGCAGATCTGCCACTGGCCAGGGCCAAACCAACTGGTGACAATGATAGCGCCTCTGTGATAAGGTGTTTAAGAAGGGGAAAAATTACAAATTGAAAATGAGACAAAGCAGAGGTTGGGGCAGAGAGAGGGAGGCATGAGCCTTGCAGCCCTCACCCTCTGGACTCCTACTGGGTGGCTGTCTGGGCCCCACTCGACTGGCCCAGCTGCAAGAAGTGGAGAGGAGATGAGAAAAGAACCTGAGGGGCGTCTGCCTGAGCTGGTTATGAAGAATTTCTTGTGAGAGGAACCGCTGCAGATGCCAACGTCAGTGAAGAAGAAGGGGGAGCAGTAATGCTGCTCCTGGCAGAGATTCCCTGGCAGAGATCCACCTGCAGCCCATGGAGGACCCCACGCTGGGGCAGGCGGATGCCTGAAGGAGGCTGTGGCCTGTGGAGGGCCCGTGCTGGGGCAGCCGTTTCCGGAGGGACTGCACCCCGTGGAAAAACGACTTGCACTGGAGCAGTTCATGATAGACTGTAGCCCGTGGGAGGGACCCCAGGCTGGAGCAGGGGAGAAATGTGAGGAGTTCTTCCCCCAGGGAGGAAGCAGCGGCGTAAAGCCACATCTGATGAACTGACCGTAACCCCCATTCCCCGTTCCCCACTGGAGGGTGGGGGGAGTGTGTGAGAGACTGAGTAGCTTGGTCCCGGGCGGGGCTAAACTGCAACACTCGTGCTTTGAGACAGTCTTTGGTGTATTTACGCAGGTAAGTGCAGATGTCTGTTTCCCCTATCTGCAGATGGGCTGACCTCTTTCTGGAGACAGTGTAGCCCCATTTTTTTTTGTGATGGACCTGAACTATGTTGCCAGGTTGGAGCAGCAGCAAAGCAAGGCTGGAAATGCCTTTAGCCACTGGGGGTTACATGCATGTAGGCAGCTCCCCTTCATTTCTATCCAGAAATGTAGTCTCTCCTCTATCCAGATTAAATGATGTATTGCTGCATTACTCTCTGGCTTGGATTTTTCTGTATGCAATAGTCTGTACCTGCAGGATCTTCAATAATACAGTAATAACACTATTGAAGAAAAAAACACTATTTCTGCCTCTTGATTGCAGCATTTTCCCCTTTCAGTTCTTCATCTCAATGACTTTTAGCATTCCTTGTAAAGACTGAAAAAGTGAATACCTTTCGTGTACAGGTTTTTTTTTTTGGTTCATTGCCGCACAGAATGTAAGGAAGGCCAGCAGTATAATGCCTAAGTTAGACCTTGGCAGGAATTGAAAGGTGTTTAAAAACAGATACCTACACCTCCTGCCTTGCAGGTTCATGTTTTTATTTGCTGTCTCAGCATCAAGAAAGTAATCTCTGACTACCAGTTGATAAGAACATTCTATCAGCATGCTAAAAAACTACCTCTAAACACTGCCAATCTAGAATAATTTATCTGGAAATAAACTTGTTTGTGCTATGTTGCTGTATATACTTCTGTATTATTTCTGTGTTCTTTTAGAATTTTAAAATAAATTATTTTTTTGAACGGTGGCAGAAAGAGCTTCAGATACAGTACAAAGAAAAGGCCAAACTCCTAGAAGAAAAGAGGAAGAACACTCCAGAGGAACTACTGAAAGATAAGGAAAAAAGTTCTGCAAGAAAACCAAACTGTGTGTGTTGCCTTTCCAAAAAAGAAAAAAAAAAAGGATTAGGATCTCATAAATCAAGGGCAGTCAACTGTTAATATTTCACTAACTAGCATAAATAATCCCTCTTATCTCTAAGTTCAATTTTATTTTGACATTTTCGGTGTATGTGAAAAATAGCAATTCTCAACCATCGCTGGTTGTGTTTTCCTTGTAAACTTGTAGAGAGAGACCTATAGTGTGAGACCGCTGGCCTTGAGAAGGCCCTTTGTTCTGGAGCTGGAGCAGCAGAAGGTGTTACTGAGTTGCCAATACAGATGTTGGTCATTTCCTCTCATACTCCGAAGAACAGATGCTTCCAGCGTAAAGGAATGTGTCTGTAGTGCCATAGCCCTCCAGGCATCCCTGCTTCAAAATAACTCTGAAAATCATGGGCAGCCCCATCAGCTGTGGAATAATCCAGACACTTACGTGATCTTCCCCTGAGAGTCCCAAGGAATATATTGTCATGGCAGTATGGAAAGTGCAAATGACCCCTTCAGTTGTACTGTAGATCTTGGCTGTAAGTAAGGCTCTTGCTCACCCTTCCTTGAAACATGAAAATCAGATCAATTTCAACACATTAGGGAAGAGCTTACTCAGTCTTTATGTTTTTACCATTATGAAACTTGGAACTTTCAATGCCACTATCCTAATACACCAAATAAAAGCCTCCATATACTACCTGGCTTTTGGTCCAACATCATAGAAATCTGTAAGATTTTCCTGATCTGCTCTTAGTATAATCAACCAAGACAATTAATGTATCCTTCATGTTTATTCTGGACTTGTTAAATTTGTGTAACTGCACCTCATTTAAATTCTAAACTAAGCTTGGTGAGGGAGTTTGTTAAGTAAGTGGTCTAAAGCATCAGTTATTATCTAATCACAAACAATGTTGATGCCACTTCTGGCTACTCTTTTTGGAAAAATAGTCAATATAGCTACCTCAACAAGGGCTCCTACTAGAGTGCATTTTTCCCTGTTGTATTTTTTTAGTACTGTAATTAGTGTTTTGTTCACACAGCATATTTTATAATGTATAAATAGAAGTAGTTGTTATTCATTACTAAACAATTAAATATGAATTAGTTGTAAATAATTTATAAGAAGCATTTAAGAGATATCTCATAGAAAAAGTAGAAACATCACTTGAACCTTGTCTTTATCACAGGAAATCTAAGAATGAAACTGACTGCAACATCTTTCAAGTACTTTAGAAATCAATTCAAACATCAGTAATTCTTGAAAGGCTGACAATTTATATGGTGTCTGTTGCACTGAACTAGAGCTATAAGGGTCTTTGAATCCATCCAGTTTCTTACTGACAACAGGCTACATTTCCTGGAGCTGAATGTCTAGCTGCTATATTGCAAATTTTGCATGTGATTATATGCTTTCCTTACTTGATGATCTAGGTCTTCAAGCATGTTACTCAAGTGATGAATGGAGCAGTTCTCACTTCCCTAAACACGTGTATTTCAAGAGACTCAACATAATGCTACCCTGATACCTTGAGGAGGTTCATATCCTATAGTTGTAGAGTTATTTTCTTAGGTCTGTGAAACCTGAGGTGTCCTCAAAGCATGTAAGGAAAGCCTAGAAATGTCTATAAATCAGAGAAGGCACTGCAACTTTGCCATGTTCCCTGAGTTCCTGCAACCGTCTGCTTCCCTCTCTTTGCAACACAGCATGACTGGCAGAAGTCAGTCTGTGTCGTACACTAAGGCTAGCAGTTGTCCCAGCTTTGTTTTGAGGCACTAAGGAAAAATCTTCTGTGGCCAAGATGAACACACAGGAATTCATGCTGACTGATTCGATTATTTTAACACCAGTCCCTCTGAGAAAATCCCAGCAGGGTACGTTTGTAATGCTGTGAAGCATGGTTAACACATTCGCCTTGTCCTTTCCAATCCCACTATTCTCCTTCCTCAGACACACAGCCCTGGCCACTGGAATGATAATAAACTGTTGTCTGTGGGATGGGAGAAGGGAGAGTTTTACACTGCACTGCTGCCACCATGCAATGGACAGGTTAACTCCTTGTTTGATCTGGTGTTAGAGGAAAACTCATGTCCCTTGGCAGAGCTGATAAGGGTTCTCCTTGTTAATATCAAACAGAATCACATCAAAACAATCAACCCTTTGAAGAAGTCTCCCAGCCATCAGCAGATCTCTTTCTGTTATACATAGCAGGAGAGCCACTTAACAGAGCTTTGGGTGCTTTATCTCAGTGCTGCTACTGCACTGATACACCTTATCATTGCTGCTCTCAGGGAAGAAGAGATGTTTGTATGTCAGAGTCTGAATATCAATATGAAGAAGGTTTTTATTTTTATTCTTTTTTTTTTCAGATGGATTCAATCCAGACTCACCCTATAAATCGTAGATTGAGTACCTGAGGTTTAAAGCATTTTGAAAACTCAGTACTATAATGCTAGTGGTCTTAAGCTCTGACAGAGTATGTGCTTTTGCAATCGTGTTTATAAACATCAAAGCTAACTTTGAAATGTCAAATTCCCTACTAGAAATTCAAGATATTCACTGTGTTTTATAAATGCCACTGGTGATTCTTTAACTTCTGAGCAAGCTGCAATTTTCTTAGTGAGGTATCAGATATGAAGGATCGTCTAGCTTCAGTATTATTTACGAGCACTTACAAAGCCCCTAGCTAAGGACAAATTTCCATATTACCTGCTGCTGTACTGCTTCCTTATTTTTTCTCATTATTTGGGGGAAAAAAAACCCAAATCAACAAGAATATTTTAACTCTCTCTTAAAAAAAAAGGGCTAAATATGTTTTGAGGAAGACAGTATACTCTGTTTTCTTGACTACATACACAGATAAATTTCTGCTTCTGGACCTTTCCCGTTGTGGTAAATGTCTACAAGTGTGTTTGGCTCTTGCAATTGCCCCAGCCGACCTCATAATTTCAGTAAGTCTGCTTCGACAATGTGAAGAAGCCACAAATGTGAATTTTGTTTCTGTGAAGTTAGAATGGAAAGACCTTTTACCTTTCAGATATTTCTCAGAGGCTAATTATTTCTCCTATTTTCTCACCTCTAACGTAGCTGAGGTGACTCATCTGCTCCTGTTTCACACTGAAATGAGAAGGAACTGACCCTAAAGCAGCTACACAGCCCTTTGGTTGCAGCACTCACTGGGAAAATGGGGCATTAAAATTAAGTCTCCTGAAAGAACTGTTGAACTTTAATCCCCACTGGCTCTAATCACTATGCTACTGATGGTTCAGAAGTCTCTCCCTGTTTCTTCACTTTTGACTAGAAATTATATCCCTGGTCCAAGAGAATTTTCAAACAAATATTTTTCACAAACACCATCTGTGACAAGTTGTGGACTGAGCAATCTGTTCTTCGGGGATGCAAAATCCTCTTAGGAAAAGCTCCCAACAATTTCCAACATATCTTTACAGCACGTCGCCCAGAAACAAGTGTATGGCACAGATCAAAATTACTTCTCTGTCTCCTTTATTAGCTAAATTGCTGTAGACATGCTGGAGAAGGCCACTGTAGAGTAATTTGTTATTTGTAGTAATTATATGAATTTAACAATCAACAAGAATTATACATTCAGATTCATACCAGGGCTTTTGGCGGAGGCAATGTGTCAGTAGACTCAGAGCTCTAAATGAGCCGTGTATTTGAAAACGGAGCCTATTAACAACTTGCAGTGGTAAACTCAAGCTAAATGAGAACAACATCAAACAACTGTGACATCAAGAGCACAGACAGAAGTTGTTCAGCATTTCTATTCACATGACTTTCTGTTTCACGGAAAGACAAGGTGTCAGCTGGTGGTACCATGTTGGAGGTTATCTACTGTGAAACACCGTATCTTTTATGTGCTCTCTGGCATTTCTGCTTCACTCACTGTAAGTCATAGTGATTCAATTCCATTTGTTTTTACTATCCTTGCTTTGGCAACTTCAGTACCATTCAGTGCTCTGTCTTTATTAGCTATTGGCCTCTAACACAAACACGAAGTTGCTATATCACAGTTCAACATGGTCATACTTTTTCCCAATAAATTTCCAGGTTTCAAAATTTCACTGGAAACATTGAATTTTGGGAAATAAACTATTTGATATTTTATCTGGTGACCCTGTGGTCACTTATGCAAAGGTATATTAGGCTTATATCAACTCCGAACCACATTTTAAGCCAGTTTCTGTGCTACCATGAGTGTATTAAGCCTATAAGTTTTCCTTACTCTGCAGCAAAGCTGTATTTCTGTATCTACCACTAAGACAAATAGAGGTTTTGCTTAAATCAGAGTAATGAATACAGTCCCTACAAATCTTCCCTTTATATAGCAAAAATATATGCAGAAAAAAAAAAGTCACCGGAAAAGATGGCTGTATCACTGAACTATAACTACTAGTTGTCTACAATCATACTCTTTCTATGGAATAACACCTTAAAAGAAAACCAAATGGGTATAAAAGCAAAAAAAAAAAGTACTTTGAAAATCTAATAAGCCTCTATAATAAGCATCATAGGTAGTTCTTTGGGCTGAAGCAGACTGGGAAGGTGATAGGTGACTGGTGGAAATGTTGACACTAAAAGGTACTTTTCACTCCCTGCACCTGTATAGTTCACTCATGGGTCAAAAGTCATGTAGCTAATAACAAGAGGAGTTAACAGGACGGATTTACCTTCTGTTTTTTCAACATATTCTGTGTAATTTATGGCAGACCTTAAGAACTACTTTACATGCTATAGCTCTATAAAACACCCTGGATGGACTAGAGCATTGACTAGTAGATCTGTTCACAAAAAGGTCCCTTATTTCCAAGAGCAGTTTGACTTTTTAATGAAATATTTAACACTTCTTTATTTTCAAGTTTACTCTAGAAAGTGTTGGATTTTCTTTTTGTTTTTAGAAAAATTAGTCAGTCCATTAATTATTTTTTTTAGTAAAAAAAAATAGATTTCCTTTGAATATGATTTTGGGGAAAGGTATTCAGTTTTAGTTGGTGCCACTCATCCAGTCTTTTTATTGTTGATATATAATTTGTGTTCCCAACAGTAGATAAACCTCCGCTGCACTTGCAATCCAGCCATTTGCACATATAACCACAAATTTCTTCATCTTGTGTCTTTAAAAGTAGATCTGATGTCTATAAAGATTATATAACTATTTAAATAAATATTATATATAATGTATGTCATATATTATATACGATACGAATATAAATATAAGTAATATAATGGCAACATATTTATACTTAAAATAAATATAATTTTTGATGTAGTACATATTACATGTATATACTATATATATAAAGATCTATGTTCCATTATGGTTTTGGTGGCAGCTGAAGAACTGATCTAAGACTGTCTAAAATTATACTCTAAAACATTTCATCTATATAAAGGCTGTCTCCATAGTCAGTTTGGTACCGGTAAGTAACTCATTGCTTTTTTAAGCACTTTGGAATGTATTCAGTCTGACAGGCTCAATATAAAACCAAATTCAATTCAATTCAATTTTTAATATATCTGTATAAATCCCTGTGAGGTCTTATTATAATTCTTCTCTCCAGCATAAATTCTTCCTCCTCCTTAATAAAGTTTGCAACTGTGTTACAAAGTCACAGATTCTAAATAGCATCTCATGGTACAATTTTAAAGTCTCTTGGGTGACTGATGGTCCCTCTCTCCCAGCTGCAACACTGACATTATAAACGCTGACATTTCAGTGACAGATGAATCTGCACAGATCAAAACACAAATATGAGGCATTTCCAGTTAGCCTGCTAAATCTCAATAAAAGATTTTCTACATCTGGAGGCATAGTTATGGATTAGTAGGCTTTTAGCTCATGGAGTACTGTTAAAAAGGGAATTTCACACAGGGGAAAACTTACACTTTGCTGAAAACTTAGGTCTGTTCCCCCTTTCCCATGTTTTGAACAATTTTCCTGGCTCCAATCTGTTTACTAATTATCAAATAAATTTCTTGTTTAAATGCAAGTTTTCTTCAAAAGAGTTTTTATGCTAGCTAAGTAATATCTTATCTACTAAGAAGCCCTCACTCTACTGCAGTGAGAATTCAAACTGAATAATAGTTGGCACCTTCATTCTGGGAATGCTGTTAATCTAGCTATGTACATAAATACAAATATTTGCTTTAAAAGTGTAGTGCTTTAAGGTCTTTCAAATGAAAAGTGTCAATCATTGTGACATATTATTAGAAGTATTTTTCTTTTATTTACAGCATACTTTGAAACAAATAATCTGCAGATGTAAACCTGTCAGTGAAGTCAATGGAGCTATACTGATTTACAGTCCCTGATGATCTGGCCTTGTGATCTGAAATTATTACAAGGAAAGAATAACTAGGGTGTCTGGGTTAAAAAGTAAGTGGATGGATTCTGTACAGATGACAACTGATTGATACCTGATCAAACTCAGATGGACTCTACAAAAGGCTAAGAACACCCATACATAATAAATGACTCTGTTGAAATAAATGGAAAAGACCACTTGACTTTATACAGGATGTAAGAGGGTAGGATCTTATTGTGCATTTTTTTTCTCATTTTATATGTGGGGATTGGAGAATGTCAGAAAAGGTGTTGTCAAAAGAGTA
Source organism: Chlamydotis macqueenii (assembly GCF_036417535.1). NCBI lineage: Eukaryota > Metazoa > Chordata > Aves > Otidiformes > Otididae > Chlamydotis > Chlamydotis macqueenii. The sequence goes on along the minus strand of NC_141593.1, from coordinate 59,540,476 downwards.
AAGCAGAGATCTTAGTGTGTTTTTCTTTATAGAGTGGAAGTGCTGAGTATCTCAGGAGATTTCACAGCAACTTTGTAAAAAGTCAGATTATTCTGATAAGAAATATACTACAAAATTGTTTTCCAAACCTCTTTTCAATATTGAGTCTTTTCAGAACCAATCCATGCCTATCTTACTCTCTCTCATCACTAAATAGAAGAATCTCTCTTTCAAGTTGTATCATAAACAGAGGAATAATCTCATTTTTTTTTATCTAAAACATAAAAATTCATAAAGTGTATTGCCTAGAGTAGAAAACTAGCAAAATGTAATATTCATGAAGCTCAAAAAGTTATCAGTCTCTGAACTTGAGAAGCTTGCTGTTTTTTTAAAAAGTTTTAAGTAGCTGTTAAGACAGTTTTCAACACTTTAGTGTCTCTCACTTAAGCTTCAAAAAAGATTAAGCAACAGAATTGTGCAGTCTTTCTTGAACTACAATAACATTATAAGAGTCAAAAGAAATGTTTTTATCTATGTAAAATATTACCTATCAAACATGTCAGAGCCTATCCCATTCACACACATGTAAGTTGGACAAAACCAGCTGCAATCAGGGGGTTGTATTACTTATTCCAGTTAGTTATCTCACTTACTTCAGCAGAGAACTTATCCTTTGATTTTAAGGAATAAAATTTCCAAAGGAGCTGCTTCAGTAAATAGGCTAAACATTCAAAGCAGAAATGACAAAGCTAATGTTATTTGTCAGAGTCAGGACTACAATATAATTTGAGAGAAAATCACTGATAATCAGCACTACGGATTGTAGTATATAATCAATATTTATGTCTTGTACTAAAAATGAAAACGTGTCTTGTGCTAAAAATGAAGAGAATGTTGTGATGACAACATTGGGACACAGGAGCAAGAAGGCATATATTTAATGTAAAATTGCCAGAGGAAAGCAAACTTTTCAGAAGACTTTTTTTTTTCTGGAGGAATTTCCATGAAGGTAACACCTAGTTAATCTGTCATTATTTTAGCCTTTCCTTCCTATTACAAATAGAATCATAGAATCATAGAATGGTTAGGGTTGGAAGGGACCTTCAGAGGTCATCTAGTCCAACCCCCCTGCAAGGAGCAGGGACATCCCCAACTAGATCAGATTGCTCAGAGCCTCATCCAACCTGGCCTTGAACGTTTCCAGGGATGGGGCCTCCACCACCTTTCTGGGCAACCTGTTCCAGTGTTCTACAACCCTCATTGTAAAAATTTTTTTCCTAATTTCCAATCTAAATCTACCCCCCACTATTTTAAAACCATTACCTCTCGTCCTATCGCAACAGGCCCTACTAAACAGCCTTTCCCCATCTTTCTTGTAGGCCCCCTTGAGGTACTGGAAGACCGCTATCAGGTCTCCCCAGAGCCTCCTCTTCTCCAGGCTGAACAGCCGCAACTCTCTCAGCCTGTCCTCATAAGAGAGGTACTCCAGCCCTTTTATCATCTTCGTGGCCCTCCTCTGGACCTTCTCCAGCAGGTCCATGTCCTTCTTGTGTTGGGGGCTCCAGAACTGGACACAGTACTCCAGGTGGGGTCTCACCAGGGCAGAGTAGAGGGAGAGAATCACCTCTCTCGACCTGCTGGCCACGCTCCTCTTGATGCAGCCCAGGATGCGGTTGGCCTTATGGGCCGCAAGGGCGCGTTGCCTGCTCATGTTAAGCTTCTCATCCACCAGCACTCCCAAGTCCTTCTCCTCAGGGCTGCTTTCAATCCATTCCCCGCCCAGCCTGTATTTGTGCCTGGGATTGCCATGACCCAGGTGCAGGACCTTGCACTTGGCCTGGTTGAACTCCATGAGGTTGGCACAGGCCCACCTCTCCAGCCTGTCCAGGTCCCTCTGGATGGCATCCCTCCCTTCCAGCATGTCGACGGCACCACACAACTTGGTGTCGTCAGCGAACTTGCTGAGGGTGCACTCTATCCCGCTGTCCATATCGCCGACAAAGATGGTGAACAGGGTCGGGCCCAGCACGGACCCCTGAGGGACGCCACTCGTGACTGGTCTCCGCATGGACATTGAGCCATTGACCACCACTCTGAGTGCCACCGAGTGGTCCGTCCATCAAACCCATGTCTCTCTAGTTTAGAGAGAAGGATGTCATGCGGGACAGTGTCAAAAGCTTTGCACAAGTCCAGGTAGATGATGTTAGTTGCTCGTCCCTTGTCCACCGATGCCGTCACCCCGTCATAGAAGGCCACCAAATTGGTCAGGCACGATCTGCCCTTGGTGAAGCCATGTTGGCTGTCACCAACCACCTCCTTGCTCTGCATGTGCCTTAGCATGGTTTCCAGGAGAATCTGCTCCATGACCTTGCCAGGCACAGAGGTGAGGCCGACCGGCCTGTAGTTACCTGGGTCTTCCTTATTCCCCTTTTTAAAAATTGGGGTTATGTTCCCTCTCTTCCAGTCATTGGGGACCTCACCAGACCGCCACGACTTCTCAAATACGATAGCCAGTGGCTTGGCAACTTCATCCGCCAGTTCCCTCAGGACCCGCGGATGGATCTCATCAGGTCCCATGGACTTGTGCACCTTCAGGTTCCTTAGATGATCCCGAACCTGCTCTTCGAGTACAAGGGCAGTTCTTCATTCTTGCAGTCCCTGCTTGCACCTTCTACAGCTTGGGCGGTGGGACAGGAACTCTTGTTGGTGAAGACTGAGGCAAAAAAGTCATTGAGAACCTCAGCCTTCTCCATGTCCTGGGTAACCAGGACACCAGTTCCCTTTCGGAGGGGGCCTGCATTTTCCCTGGACTTTCTTTTGTCCCCTACGTACCTATAAAAGCTCTTCTTGTTATATTTTATATCCCTGGACAGATTCAGTTCTGCCAGGGCTTTGGCCTTCCTTACCTTATCCCTGACCACTCGCGCAGCCTCTTTGTAGTCCTCCCAGGCTACCTGTCCCCACTTCCACCCTCTATAGGCTTCCTTTTTCACTTTCAGTTGGTCCAGGAGCTCCTTGCTCATCCACGCCGGCCTCCTGGCCTTTTTGCCCGACTTGTTTTTCATCGGGATGCACCTCTGCTGAGCTTGGAGGAGGTGCTCCTTGAATATGGACAAACTTTCCTGGGCCCCTCTTCCCTCCAGGGCTGCCTCCCATGGCACTTGGCCCATCAGGTCCCTGAAGAGGCCGAAGTCCGCCTTCCTGAAGTCTAGGGCAGAGAGCTTGCCATGTAGTTTTCTTGCTGCCCCGTGGATCTTGAACTCCACCATGTCATGGTCGCTGCAGCCAAGGCTGTCCTTTAGTTTCACATCCCCCACCAGCCCCTCCCTATTGGTGAGCACAAGGTCGAGCATGGCACCCCTCCTTGTCGGCTCCTCTATCGCCTGCAGGAGGAAGTTGTCATCCACACATTCCAGGAACCTCCTGGACTGCCTATGCCCTGCCGTGTTGTCTCTCCAACAGATGTCAGGGTGGTTGAAGTCCCCCATGAGGACCAGGGCCTGTGACCGTGAGGCTGCTCCTATCTGCCTATAGAGCACTTCGTCTGCTCTATCCTCCTGGCCAGGCGGCCTGTAACAGACCCCTACCGTAACGTCCCCTGTCTGTCCCCATCCTCTAATCTTGACCCATAAGCTCTCTGTCAGCTCCTCCTCCATCCCCAGGCAGAGCTCCACACACTCCAGCCGGTTGCTGACGTAGAGAGCGACACCCCCTCCTCGTCTCCCCTTCCTGTCTTTTCTAAAAAGCCTATACCCCTCCATGTAGACGCTCCAGTTGTATATGTCATCCCACCACGTCTCCGTGATGCCAATGAGGTCGTAGCCCTGCTCGTGGGCAAGCATCTCCAGCTCTTCCTGTTTATTCCCCATGCTGCGTGCATTGGTATAGAGACAGAGAGATTGGTGCATTGGTATAGAGACTTCAGCTGGGCCCCCAACAAAGCCGACTTGCTGGCTGGAGCGACAGGGGTGCTATTGGACCACAGTTTAGGTTTATTTGCACTTATCTGTGATCCTTCCTCAGCTTCTGGACCGACAGCAGTGGGCTGAACTGTGCTCCCCTTCCCCCAGCAACACTAGTTTAAAGCCCTCCGGACGAGCCTGGCAAGTCTTTGTCCAAGCACACTCTTCCCCCTCTTGGTTAGGTGCACACCATCCGTCCCTAGCAGCCCGGGCTTCTCAAAGCACACCCCATGGTCTAGATACCCAAAGCCCTGGCTGTAGCACCACTCCCTGAGCCAAGAGTTAACCTGCCAGATACATCCGGCCCTTTCAGGTCCCTGCCCTTCGACCGGGAGGTAGTATAGCTGCACCAAAATTTTCGATCATAACACTAGTGTAATGCTACAAATCTCCTTTCTTCATTTTTAGTTTGTTTTTTTTTTTTCTTTTATCAATGGCTGAATAACAAAATACTATTTGGCTAAGAACTACAGGAAATCATTAAGTCATTGGCATCAATTTATTTTGAAACAAAATGTAAATGTTCTTTCCTAGAGAACATTACCTTATCTCCTTCAGCCAAGAAGCAAAAGCTTATAGCATGCCATCCACAAAGGTTAGACCTTCACAAGTACTTGTGTGTTGCAGTGCCATCCAGCTGAAGCCTGAGCCCTGACAGGCACTCAAACCCTACTCAATGCAAAGGCAGCATTAGCCACTTAAAAAGGGATATACAGAAACTGGCTGAGTGGGAAGCTATCTAAGATGGCAAATGAGACGATGAGAAAAGCAAAGGTGATTACGCAGCTGATGTGATCATAGCTTTGGATTTCCTTCTATGGAAAACTGTGAAGCCATCCTAGAAAGAGATATCAAAGTCCCACCTGTGAAAATTAAGACGTGAACCCATTTTCCCACAATACCATGAAACTGACTTTTGGAGGACTTCTGTGGTAGGAGGAGACCTGGATTTAAAGCTGTGTCTTGCTGACTAGGAACAGGGATTATTTACGTTGTCTCTAAGGCAGAATATACTTTCACAGCATACTGTAAGTCAAGTTTTCTTCACTCTTCCCCTTTTGAGCTCTTGCATTTCAGAGATACTTTTAATAATTATTTATTTTAGCAGGAACTTGAATCTTAGCTTCCAGCATCCTATTTGAATGTTCTTAACTTGTGAGCTAGAGTTAATCTTCCTTCTTGGTGACCATAATGAGGCATCATTTTTGAAAGGAGAGAGAGAGAAACTTTACCCAGTTTGGCCCTCTCTGTCAACTAGCACATGTTGCTTCTGCCAGCTCTTTCTCTTTTGCACAGCATACAGGGAGCTGGGATCCCTGCTTTTGGGCTAATGTTTCTCCCAGTTAGCGGGGCAGTAAGAGACAGAGACAAAGGCAAGGAGCTGAAATCTTCACTCACAAGACCCTGGTAAAAGTAGCAGCATGCATAAAGGGAGCTGTTAAGAGGTGGTTTTATTTGTTTTGATTTAAGGTACTATGTTTGTGTTGCTATTTGATCTGCAGTTCTTTTAGTGCATGTGACACCAGCTGCAATCCTGTCTCCAATGCTTTAGTAGAAAGTAAATCTTAGGTAAACATATGAAAGACATAAATATTTAGGTTAATGAGTTAGGCTACAGACACTTTGGAGACACAGTTACAGAAAATGTTGTTGGTTATATTTACACCCAATAGCAAGAAAACCAATCAGACACCTTTTCTACCACAGTATACAAACTGCAGTGGTGAGTGCATCCACCCACAATCTACTGCAAGTAAATAGCGATCATAAAATAGAAATGATGGTATAATCAGTGCCCGGGGTGCTGTCTATCAGCAGCTTTGTGTCAATAGGTGTGAATTGCCTGGGTTCTGCAATATATGGCCTCTTGCAAAGCAGATTCCTGGAAGATATTTTTGGGGGAAAGAAATGTTAGAAGTGTAATTTGGTTTCAGAACTCAAAGGTACCCTCAGTACATTGTAGATGGCTTTCTCTGTTGGAGGTGCTCACTGTAACAAATTGCTGTTGTCATTAGTATTTGATGTCCAGATTTATGAGTTGTTTCATGTTCATCTATTATGCTGCATAAAAGAGACATTGAAAACAGCACTATAAAAAGTGTATAAAAATAAGATGAAAAATTCACAGCTAAAGTAATTCTAACAGTTTTTTTTTTCAAGTAGAAAATTCTATCTTTAAAATAGGAATTCCTAAATTTCTCTTCTACCTCTCCAAAACCCACAAGATACTAATAAAGGTGAAGGGTTGTGTTGTTTGTTTTTTTTTTTTTTTATCTTGACAGAATGTAAAAAAAAAAGCACAGCCCTGTGCATGTTAGCCTAAACCTTCTTTTCTTCGTAAATAAGCCAGATTGCTTCAATGACATGTAAAATAACAGCCAGTTCAAGTATAAAATGTTACCAAATGTCTTAAAACCTAAATCTCACTACAAGAAAGACATCGAGGTGCTGGAGTGTGTCTAAGGAAGACCAACAAAGCTGGTGAAGGGTCTAGAGAACAAGTCTTATGAGGAGCAGCTGAGGGAACTGGAGGTTAGTCTGGAGAAAGGAAGGCTGAGGGGAGATTTTATCACTCTCTACAACTACCTGAGAGGAGATTGTAGTAACATGGTTGGTGGTATCTTCTCCCAAGTAGCATGTGATAGGATGAAAGGAAATGGCCCAAGTTGAGCCAGGGGAAGTTTAGATTGGATATTAGGAAAAATTTCTTCATCAAAAGGGTTACAAAGCACTGGAACAGGCTGCCTGGGGAAGTAGATGAGTAGGTCTCTTCCTGGAGATATTTAAAAGACATGCAGATGTGGCACTTACGGACATGGTTTAATGGTGGGGTTTGCAGTGTTAGGTTCATGTTTGGAGTCAATGACCTTGAAGGTCTTTTCCAACATAAATGATTCTATGATTCTATAATCTCATGATTTTAACTTAATATCTAAAGATAGGAAAATGCTGGGTTACCAAGACAGTTTTGGATAAACTAATGGCAAAAGTAACCTCCATACAACCTCTAAATTTATACTTAGCATTTAGACCGCAATGAAGTTATGGGATTTGTAAATCTCAGTCTTACATGCTTCAGAAGGGGGGTTATCTTCCTGATTGAGGATCTAATGGCTTGTTTCAGTGAACATCAGTTTATTTTTCCTCATCATAAATATTGACTTTGTCTTCATCTTGTTCCACATTAATGTATTCCATCAATAAATAATGATATGCATCTCAACAGAAGTCAATATCTACTTATTACAATAGTTTTCCCCGTACCATAATAATCAGAAAGTCTTTTTAATCAGGATGGAAAACAAGATGATTATGGTTGTTCATTGGCCAATAAAAAGTTCTTTTTATTTCTTACTCTACTTTACAGTGACTACTGATTGGAGATTTTCTGTTATAAGGCATGCAATAAAAAGGGACAAATCCTTTTCATAGTTCTTTGTTCAAAACTTCTTAGAGCTGCTCTAGGCCACCATGTTAGATGTACAAAAATGGAGCTGGTGGAAAAGACGAGGAAAGATTTGTATCTGTTCCTTCCAACATATAATAGCTCACAATTTATTTCTTTATTCATTTAGAGAACACAGTATATAGTTTTCATCATTTCATTCACACTGTAGTACATACATGGCGATTGGAAGAAAGCTACTCTGAAATAAACAGAATTCAGTGGTGTAATTCAGTGATCTTGTGTAGCATGTGGGTCAAGAGGAAACAAGAGACTGAGGAAAGCACAGACTGATATTTCAGGTTCTTGTTAATTAATGATATATGTAGTACCACAATACTATTTTTAGATTGTCATCTGAGTTTTGAGCTATACATGATACCTGACACCAGAAAATAAACTGGAACTAAAAACATCACCTCACAGAAGGGAAGTGGAATGGGATTGAAAATATACAGGCAGTTAGTTGGTATGCCTAAATTGTTTTATTTTCAGCAGCATAGAATTTAAGAGAATGGATCTTCCGCAAATCACACAGTGTAATGTTACTGATGTGGAAAAACAATTACTGTAGCCCATATCGCGACAAAAGTACCTAATGAAACCGATGTAATCACAAATAAGTTTAAGAACATCTTTATCCATTGAATCAGATAAAAATGAAAGATAATCGTGAAAAAGTTATTCTCTTGCTCTAAGTGGTAATGAGGAAAGGTACTTAAATTTTATCTTATCTTATATTATATATTATATTTTATATATATTATATATATTATATTATATATATTATATATTATATATTATATATTATATTATTATCTTTCTTTTTCATATTGAGAAATGGATCCTTTGTGTTTGGTATTCTACCACATCAAGGTGATCGCTTTCTGAAACACTTAGGACACTTTTCTCCTACCCGTAAGATCAGATCCTCTTTTCAAGGACAGAATCCCAGATCAGATATTTTGCTCATAATCCTTTCTGTCAGTGTCTAGCGAAACACTGTTGTTTCAATTCAAATCTAACTGGGGAGTTTAGGCATACATGCAATCTGATTGCAAGAGAGTTTTAGTCCTTGTGGATGTTTTGTTCAAATAATGGCTTCCAATTTCAACAGGCAGCAGTCCAGGCTGAAAACTTTGTGCTGTATTTCAGCGGCTGGGAAGTTTACATGTGTCACTGTCACTTCTGTATCTAAAAAAAAAAAAAAAAAAAAAAAAAAAGAAGAAAAGAAAAAAACCCAAACAACTTCACTAACAATAATTTTTACTTTAATAGAGGGAAAAAAAAGGACACAAAGAGAACAGCAGTTATTCATACAAATGGTTGGTTTAACACACACTGAACAAATTGATGCATAAATTGGCTGTGATAAATGCACATGTTTAATGTGGTTATTTATTATGTGTTCCATTACATAAATTGGTTCCAGAATTATAACAAATGCTCTTTATTAATCTTACCTTCCCTGTAGCTGGAGAATGACTTGAGGCGATTATCTTCAGTGTGGAACTCAATTCCATTATTGTTGACAGGCAGAAGGGGCCAGGAAACCTCCTAATCCTGCACAGACAGCTTAAATCCTCCTGCTTTTGCATTTTAGCATCCTGTGTCTCATCTTACCTTTCTGTGCTGACATGGTGTGCCATGGCATCTCTTCCCACTACTATTACCTCTAGTTTAGGAATTCTTGAGAATGTAGATTCAAGATACAAGACCTAAGAAGTGAAAACAACTTGATAGTTCTACGTTTTGCTATATATAAATTATAAGACAGGAATTTGACTTACTGTCAGCAGCTTCACCATATATGGGGTGTGGTTGCACTCTCAGTTGTCTTCTGCATCACTATTTCACTCTAAAATTCCCTGTTAAAGTCCTACACTGGACGAAATCTAGACTGGAGGAGTGGGGTTCTTAAAAAATAAACCCAGTAAAACTTCTATTCCTATTTGCACCATTTAGATAAGAACTAAGATAAGACCTATTCTGGATTACTAGAATGTGTAAATTACATATTTGGAGATGTAATGGCCTTGCTCCTAATTGGTGCCAGGTTGACAGGGTTGCAATTTCACTGGCAGGAATGAAAAAAAATCTGATTTACATTTTGTGAGAAGAAAACATAGTTTTGCAACTTTAGCTTGCCCTAGAAGAGTGAGACTATCACAAAGGCTTGTGCCCTATCCTAATTTCACAAGCCTAATGGAGATGAGAATCCTTCTGCAGAGCTGCTGGTATACATGGAGGTGGAATACCACTTAGGACAATCAGCTGTGTTGTGGCCTCAAGGAAAGTAACAAGATATATTTCCATGCAGTCAGGATGTAAGAACAGCAGTGCTTGGTTCTTTTACCAAGCTAGCAACTGGCTTATTTAACTGTGAATTTGAAAATCAAATGTCCTTTGACCCAGAAATAACAGGAGAAAAGCAATTAAGCCCACATATTGTCTTAGAGCTGAGTCAAATTTCACTTTCAGGTGATATAAAATCCCAATATATGACTGGAAAACTCAACAGACAGCTCATACATACTTTTGCTTAGCTGTATTTTTACTTTATGTTATGGAAAGCCAGAAAAAAAAAAAAAAAAAAAGAGAAAAGTTTAGAGACCTGAATGCTAAGTAGTTTAATCTTTGAGTAGACAGCCTAGTGCACTCCTCTGTGACTTATTTTCTAATGTTTTCCTCATAAGTGCCATTGAAAATTAACAATTAAACATACCCAGCAGCACATTGTTTTGAAATTAATTGAACTTTTTTCAGAAGGGTAGTACCAGGTGGCTCTTGGCCTCTTGGCTTAAAGAAGAGCCAGGGATGTGTGACAGTAGTCCTCAAATATACTAGTTAGCACTTGATAGTGTCACTTGCACTTTTATTGCAAGGAGGAAAGACAGGAACTTTAGTGTCAAAATAAGCATGAATATCTCCCCTCTACTATATTAGCATATCTGCCTGTTCCAGATGTCTGCAATTAATATTCTAAAATACTGAGTAAATTACCAGAGTTACCTCGTGGTTGCTTCTCTAGACATACAGAATGGCATTTGTATTTTATGTAGTTGTAAAACTGCAGCACTTGGTAAAAGATCAATTAGTGCATAAATGTCAGCAAATGGAAGGAACTCAGGAGAAATAAGGTTTTTTTTACAGATTCAAAGCAATGAGACATTTATATAAGTCTTTTACCTAAGAGGTACAAAAGACTGAAATTGGAGTTGTGCAAATACATGGGGAGTACCTGTGGAAAGAGACCCATCACTTATATGTCACCTCTATGAATTCTCCTCTTCCTATCTCTCCCACAGTCTCATTTCAGGTACATTTTCTTTGGACAACGTAAGTTTCTGCAAGAATCTTCATTTGGACGATCCCCATTCCATGGGATAATTATCACTGACTTTTCATTTTACACGGGAGCAAGGAAAAAATGAATACTAGAATGAATGAATACTAGCAATGAATGCTAAAGAGGTGAAATGATTAGTACAAAATACATAATTTCATGTAACTATCCTCCATGGTTAATACCTCGAAATTTGCTGCTTAAGAAACTGAGTTTCAGCAAAAGAGTAATGCTGAGCTATGCCAGAGTCAACTTTACAAGAGAATGGTCTAATGAACAAAAAGTCTTCATACTAGCTAAGGCAGGTCTGAGAAGCCAGTTAATTTAGTCAGATGCAGAGATGGTAAAAAGGTGGTTCTACTAAAGAACTACCATTCAGCTTGCCTGGTTTTCATTACATTATTATAATTAACAACACTGCAGAATTCTTCATTACAGAATATTTATCTACATTAAAAAGCATATGTAATAACTTGCCCCATCTCAATACATTTCAGAGGAGAAAACAAAAGCCAAATTACGTAAAAATAAATTCAAAAGCCTAAAGGCATGATCACATGACCAAGTTACTTTGAGGTAAGCTGGAATTTGAATTTAAAGTGTATCATCCACTCCACAAAGAACACCTAGACACATGTTCACCCTGTGACAGGAAGAAGGCAGCTTATACCACTCAGGGAAACAAGGTCTACCTAGCTGAGCTTACTGCCAGGTTCAGGCAAATGGTAGTGCCTGGCTGAATGATTTGATTAGAATGGATGCTGCATCTATCTTAAAATTATTAGGTTTTAATATTCATGATACACTGAGGAGAGAAAAATCAAAGTCTAGTACCTGTTACATGTCAAACACATGCAGATGGATCCAGTGTGGTACTGAGGAAAAGTACAGAGCCACCTATACAGACTCTAACCCCGCCGTGGAGTTCCTTCAGCACCAATTTCCATGAGGCTTTGAAAGAAAATATCAGTTACAATGCATGTAATTAAAACCAGCAGTACTGAGAAGTGGCAGATGACCATAAGAATGTAGAGGTAATTAGTGAGTGATAAAAATCTTGTCATATGTTCCTCTAAAAGCCTGCCCCCAAGCATCAGACTATTACAAGACCGCTTGTGCATATAAGGGATACAAATCAGAAATCTGTATTATCAAAAATGCAAAGCAAGAAATCAGAGCCATGTTTGGCTATTCTGACATCTGAGGAACGAAGAGATATACACCTTTGTTTAAACAGATATATCTGTCATGTATTTTTAACTAACTTAACACTCCTGGTTCATCTTTCATAAAAAATCTCTGTTGTTTACTCAGTGCCTGTCATTTTCCCTTACTTTCATCATTCATTAAATTAAAAAAAAAATAAATAAAATTGTGTAGTCAGAAGGCTAAATCCAACAGATATATACACTCCGATGTTTACCCCCACATAGGCTTAATTCAATAATGGTCAATGGGTCTTCCTGTAGAGAAGGGTGTGTGTCTGCATGAGGAAGCTAAGTTACTATCAAGATAAACTTGATTTGAGAGGACACCTGTACTGATTTACTATTAGACCGTAACTTTTAAATGCAACATATTTTGCAAAATATTGCATCTGATTCTCCCTTTATAGTGAAGAGTACTCTGGCATTCATTCAGCCATTGTGCTCCCTTGTTCTGAGATTTCTTACCTCAAAAAGCAGGGCACTTCAGCTACTATCTACTCCAGAAAGAGGAAAGTAACCGCAGCTGAGGGCACTCCATCCACACGTGGACCTCTGTCTTAGTGCAGGTAGTTCTCCTAAGCTGGAGGCTGAAGGCTGGTGCAGATGATTCCACCTCTTGGTGAGTGGAAGAGCCCTGCCAGAAAGAAGGCACAACTGGAGAAGAATTATGTCCATTTTATGCTCTTCACAGCGCAAGAGAAGACATCCAGGAAACCAGTCTGTTTCTCAGTTCTGCACTGTTATTGGCAGTATTTTATGGTTTACTTTTTTATAAAACACATTTACAGAGCGTGTTATGTAAAAATAATGAATTCTTTGATATGCACTATTTCTGCCACGAGGGGAAGCAGGCACTGTTCTTAGGATTACTGGTATATCTTTCCAGTCCTCTAGAGAGAGGTATTAGTTCATAATTTAACTCCACTTTGTCAATATTACCCTAGAGCCCGCACTTGCACTTTAAACAGAAAGCTTTATCCTGCAGTGAAATGATATTTTACTCATACCCAGGCAATTTCAGGGATATTTGGTGAGCCACATTCCATGCTTTTAGTGGGATCACATAAAAGGATAAGTCTACTGTATAAACTTTTTCTGTGTGCTCTCCAGTGCAGCTCTGTATATTATATTCCTGAAGTGCTCCAGGAAAAGAGAAAGCACATATCCAGGCTTTAGAGAAAGTACACTAAACAGATAATTTTATTCTATAAACAATCAATTACGTCGCAAATTTTGAGAGAAATTCAGCTTTAGCATCAGAGTTAAAAAATCAATGTCAACTTTACAGAGATTTATACTGGTCCTTTTTTTTTTGTCAGAATGCATTTGACCTACTAATGGTTATTAATTTCAAATCACTAGACACTTTTGTGACTTGATTTTTGGCCTGTACTACAAGAGACTGTTATGGTACATCAACCAGAATTATTGTGAGAAAGCATCCACAAGCATTTTTCATAAATTATTGAAGAATTTATAGAAATTTTAATTTCATGGAATGACTTTTCTATGATTTCAAAGAACAGAGGAAGCATTAAGAAGATATAGGAAGTAAAAATTCATGAAATACAAAGCCCAAGGAAGGTATAGACATGTTTTTAAAATTGCAAATAGCAAAATGTAAGGGAGAAAAGAGGGAAATAAAATCAGGAATTTTCAAAATTCTGGAATAAAATCCCTTCACATAAGCATTTCTGTAAAATGTCTTATGTTTTATTAGGAAACTTTCTGGTTGGTAGTTTTTGATCAGCTGTTTTTAAATATACAAATACTACAGTAAAGGAGCCGTATCAGTACATTTTTAGTCTCAGTCTAATATATGCATAAAATTTACCCAAATACGTGTCAAAATCAAAAGCACATTAAGTCTGAAGTTGCATTTTTTCCATCCCCTGTTTTAAGTATTAGATCTTTGTAATTCATTTGAGGTATTTCCAAGCTATCTACTGCTGTGGTGTTTAAGTGCCGATATCTGATGTTTCCTTTTGCTGTAAATTGATTCTTTGTACCTTGTTAGATGTGTGAAGCTTCCTACAGTGCATCTAAATACACCAAGAATGTGTGTGAGGGCTCATGGCTATCACAAGTAGCAGAAAATGTCCTTATTAAGTCTCAATCACTCTCGAAATGTAGGGGGCTAGAGAGCAAATTGGTGACTCCTTTTTTGCTCTTTAGTCTCTATGTGAAAATTAGGTGGGAGGGGCGTCTGCTCAGCCCTGAAAAAACCCACACTGTCTAGATGAAATAAGAAAAGACACGGTTTACTTACCTTTAAGCTTGTGCTCATTTTTTTTTTTTCATTTTTGTTTTCCTTCTGGCTTCATTTTATAATGACTTTTTTTTTTTTATTACATCTTGAGAAATGTGTGCTTTTGGAAGGACCTTGCTTACTTGTGTCCACATTTGAAGGAGTGGGTTCCTTGTTTTCCATTACTCTTTTTAGAGCTGATTTTGAAATGTTACTAGTATTGTTATAGTTTTCCTATGTAAAGCTAAGACAATACTCTGCGATCTTCAGTCATAGACAATCATTTACTCTTCTCCGTGAGGGCAACATTTTAGATTAACATGAAATTATAATCTCAGAGTATTAAACTCAAGCTAAATTAAATCTGTTATCTACTGTTACTGTCTGAAGCATGATGTCAATTCTTAGTTTTCAGGACTGATAGACAGGTTTTTTATGCTTGCTACTGAATATAGAGCTATGTGGTAAATACGGCTGAATTATTTTGCTCTATAGTTTTTGAGCACCTGGTTATTACAAAGTAGCTTTAGTTTTTTGCAGTTTTACCAAACAATGTTTTAGACAGGAGGAATTGTTGAAGTAGTTTCTTAGTACTAAAACTCCATCAAGGTTAAGATACTAAGCAAGAATATTCTGTATGCAATTAAAAAAGTGTTATGGTCACAATTAATATTTTTGACATGGCAAGCATTATAAGGCTTTCCTAAAATAAATTACATGCATAAATAAATAAACTTGCACTAAGTCTTTTTCTGGATAAATAATTGTTCTAAAATGAAAACACGTCTTTTTTTTTTTTTTCCTGCACTGAAACGTTAGGAACCTGAAGGCAAGACCAGACGATTTCTCAAGTTCCACTCCTGCATTCGAGCATTCATGCTGCAAACTCAGATCTCTTAAAATTCATTAGCAACAGTTATTTCAGCTCATCCTTGGCTCCCTGTGTTAGCAAGACATGGAAGAGACTAGGAAACAGGGTATTTAACATTGAATTGAGGAGAATCTACCACTGTTTAGTACAAATGGATCGATCTCCTTAGGAGCAGCAATAATTGGCTGAGAGGGTACAAATACACTCATTTTTAATGGATGCTTGACATGACCAAAATGAAAGAATCTTTGTTCACAAAGAAACTCTTAAGTTTTAAAAATTATAACATTGAGAAAAAAAAGCTAAGACATGCCAAGATTCGTGTCCTTTCATGAAAGCCACTTTTCTGTGGATAAACAAAGCAGAAAAGAGTGGATGGGACATCAGCTTTGACTTCAACTTTGTTAGCTGTAATATTTTTCCTTTGTTTCCAGGCTCTGTACTGAGGGGAACTTCAATTCTTGCCAGAATATTCATAACTATCACATACTGGAGAAAATAACCCAGTAGATTTCAGAAGTTTTCAACTGTTTGGGGTATTACATTTCCAGGAAGTAAACTAGAACACAACATAAAGGTTAAAAGAAGCAATAAAAGAAGATGTCAGCAATGTCTTTTGGAACTCAATTCTACCAGGGGACAGCACAGTGGTCCACAACCAGCTGAACAGGTAAGCTCAGGTTTCTTCTCTTCTGTTGCCACAGCAAGAAGTCTCAGAGGTTTACAACTTTAATCCTACATGTATGACCTGGTGTGAGTCTATATATTAGAAAATTTTATGTGGCTTTAGGCTAGAATTATCAGTGACTCCAGTAAAAAAAAAAAAAAAGTTTGTGTTTCTGCATTTTTCTTCATTTTTATTGCATTGCAAACCTAATAAAGCGTTTTGCTTTCATTTTCTGATCTCTTATATGCTTCTGGATATGT
The DNA here is from genome assembly GCF_036417535.1 of Chlamydotis macqueenii. NCBI lineage: Eukaryota > Metazoa > Chordata > Aves > Otidiformes > Otididae > Chlamydotis > Chlamydotis macqueenii. Next base: position 59,524,490 of record NC_141593.1, on the reverse strand, counting down.
AAATATCTGCATACGAATGTGTATCCATGAGTCCATGTACACAGATCCATGTTCTGGGTTAACATATTGACGCATCTGTAATTAAAAACATCTGTAATTAAAAACTTTTTCCTCACATAAACTTAAAAAAAATTACACTAAACTATTATAATTTATCCTAATGATTATCTGTCCTCTATGAAGCAAATAAGTTGACCAACTCTTCCTTCTCTAATTTCTCTAAAGATATAAATTGTTATACTCAGTAAGTTAGAAAGCATCAAAAACATTTAGAATCAGAATATATTTAAGACTCAACAGATCCATACCTGGAAAAGCAGAAAGACAGATTCCTGACTTCTCAGCTGGATGGAGGGTGTTAGTCATGCAACCAGCTTTAACTAGATCTTCATTCAATTATTCAAACCTAAAGGAATATTCCCAGCCAGATGCCACATATCTCTGAGCGAAGGAATTGCTCATTTACATGGTAACATCAAAATTTAAAGGAAAAAAGTAGTCATTTTTGTATGCAATACTCAATATCAACTTTGATTAAAATTGATCTTTGTTTAAATTATTTAAATAAGATAGCTCTTCTTTGATCATGAGTGCTCATTTCCAGAGTGAAGACTGTGCATTTCAGTCTTGATGCCCTAATTAAAGATGATAGCCTGAATTAGCATTCAGCTACTTACTGTGTTTGTCACATCTTAAGCAAAAATGTGTTACTCCTCAAACCATTCTGACCTCTCACCCTCAGAGCTGGGAATTCTCAGAGATGTACAGAAAAACAGTTCAACAGAGATTATTTCTGCTTAAAGACTACAACATTTGTATGAAAACCATCGGCAATGCCAGCGCAGGGATTGAAATGTTTTATTTTTAAAACCCTAAGTGCAAGAGCACAAGGACTTCCACAGCAGAACCAACTGAGTTTAAGGACTATCTGTTTGGTGGGCAATGCTGGGAGTTAGTTTCCCTGGAAAGCTGCTTCAAGACTTAGCTGGAACTTGGCTGTAACATCCTACTCAATCTTGTGTCATCTAATCCTGAGTGGTTAACAGACCCAGGAAAAGATAGCTCTCTGTTGTGCTCCTTGGCACTTAGTGGTTACCGAGTAACACCCCGTCCCAGAATTAAAATGAAAATACACAACAGTGGTAATGGTGCAGATAAAAGCCTCACTCAGGAAACTCAGCAGACATGGAAAAGATGATGGGAGAATACTCAAGTGCAAATACTTATTGCCACAAAATGGCACTTATTTCTGAAAGTATCTGATTTTGAAATACTTGAAATCAAACTGTTTTCATTTAATGCAGTAGATTACTGACCTGTGATAAAAAAAAAATAATCTGAAGGCAACTGCACTCTCCACAGAAACATGGCTTATAAACAATATGCTAAAACATGATTTAAGGCTTTCTAGTCCTTCTAGAATCTTGATTTCTGAATTCATCCTGGAGAGAAAGGCATGGAGACAAATATGTCTTCTCTCACGTATTAGTGAGTCCTAATGATCTTGGCAGAACAAGACATGGAGTTCACACAGTTAGTGCTTGTGCTATAACTGTTGTGTAACGGATTGCTTTCTCCAGTAGCCTCACTTTAGCAAGTTGTGAAAGTACAAGCTTCACAAAAGGAAATATGAAATTCGAATAGTTCTAGAGCCCCAGATCTGAAAATAGGAGAATAATGGGAGTATTTCTCCTGATGATAGGCTGTGAAAATGAATGATGGAGGAAAGTAGTTATGCCTGACCTTGAATCACTCCCTCAGATAAGAGGAGTTCTTTAATTCCATGAGCTAAAGAAAAGCATTCTGTTTTCAGAAGGAAAGCCAGAAGGGTATTAAGCACTTTTTCCCAGCACTAAGTGTGGAGGAATGATTGTCATGCTGTGAAAAACTTTCTTTTGGTTTTTACTGAAAACAAACAAAGAAACAAAATGCCCTGTAGCTAATATCTAATCAATTAATTAAAAAAAATTAAAGACATGTATTTGTTTTTGTAATACCAAGCCTCATCATAAACAATGAATCAGCAGCTTTTGTTTTAATAACCGCCACCATGAGATTCTCCTGTTAAAATCTCTCAGGATAAAGGATTGAAAGGATTTATGGTTTTTAGCTTTATATGAAACAATCAGCATTAAGTACTTTAGATACTATCCATCACATACACTATAGCTTTAATATATCTGAAAAATAAATACAAAACTGTAACAGGATTGTATACATATTGGCCCGGATTGCATAAGTCTAAACACTGAGCCAATAGTTCCAGAGGGTAATTCTGAGTGTAGATTGTCCCTGAACTCCAGAAGTGTTTGGGGTGTGAGAATTTAAATTCTATAGACAGTAGAACAGTAGTCATGATGCCACAGGTAACAATATGTTCATTCAGATATCCAGGAAAGATACCAAATAAGAAATATGTTTGATTTAGAGTCAGGAAATGCAGAATGTAGAATGTTATTTTCTGTAAATAAAGAGCCAGGATCTGCCTCATTTCCAATTCTACTCCACCCATAAACAGAATTGAATAATACTGCACACCATGTGAATCCTGTCAGAATTTGGATTTGCAGAAGTTGGAGCAGAGGAAACATTACTCCAGCTATTTTTTAGCTGTAACACTGGAAGAGACTAACAGAAGCATACCTTTCTGATAGGAAATCCTTTATATTATACCAGTAATATTTCATCACACTATATTAATGCTAATTTTACCAATCAAATTGCCAAGCTGACTTCAATTGACAGTTCTATTAGTAATTATTCATCGTCTCTCATTAGCATTAGATATGAAAGCTACTGATGCAGCAAGACCTAAAAAATATATTAGCAAAAAAGTAATTTTAGTATGTTCTTATGAAAGCTTGCTAATTTAATGCAGTGGTCTCATCCAGAAGAAATTTGGCAGAGGATATCTGAATTTGCCCAGCCTTGATGCCATAGAGAGATTCATGAAACCTAACAGTGAAAAAAGATATAGTACCTAATTAGAAGTTATTACAGTAGACAGATCGTATATGAATTGTATGTCATTTTTGATGTGTGGGAGCCCAGATGTGCTGTTCCATGGCTGTATTTATAGGTTTCATTTACCTCCCTGGCATTCACCCAGTAAGAGCAATACTCAATTTAAGAGATTTCTTCCAGACAAGAGAAGCAGTATCCTGAAAGTTAGACTCCAGAACCTGTCCATAGAACAGCACTGGATTCAGCTCTCAGGCAATGTATCATTTTCAACCAATGCTACTCAGTTCTGAAGTTTGTACCCTGAGGAAACATATACCCAAGAAAGGTGTGATGGTTTAGCTCGAATTACCACACAGTTTCTCACTCCCCCTCCCCCTCCCCAGCGGGAATGGGGGAGAGAACTGGGAAGAAAGGAAAACTCATGGGTTGAGATGAAGACAGTTTACTAAAATAGCAAAGGAAAACTACAATAATAACAGAATGTAAGGATATTAAAATATACAAAATAAGCAATGTATGTTTTCTCACCACCTGATGTCTCAATTGCTGCTACAGCCCATCCCAAGCAGTGATAACGAAAACAAAACTGAGTGGCAAGCAAAGGAGCAAAAGGGAGCCAGCAAGGTAGAGGGAACGATGCCAGCAAACGAAGGAGAAAGATGGATGCCAGGAAGGCAGATACCCGCCCTGGCCAGCCCCCACTTATATACTGAGCATGACATTTATGGCATGGAATACTTTCTTTGGCCAGTTTGGGTCAATTTTTCTGTCTGTCTCTGTCCCAGCTTCCTGCATCTGCACATTAGCGAGACTTGGAAAGCAGGATAGTGTCCCTGGTCTCATTCACAACAACTTGTATCATCAGGGTATTTTATCAACATTCTTCACACACAAAATCCAAAACACACCGGCTACTGAGAGGAAAATTATCTCCATCCCTGCTGAAACCAGGACAAAAGGCTATGTCACAATAACTTTACAGCACAGTCACTACCCTGTTGTTGATATTGATATCAGATGCTATCATCATCCAGATGAAATCAAGCACTGTCTGTATACTAATTATTATGAGTGCTGCAGTTCATTTTTGCTTTGTAAATACAAGATTAATTAGTGGTTTATATTTAAAATACACCACTAACGCTTTCTAGTTCCATTTCATTCCATTTTGTACCTTGGTTAAAATTGAACATTAAGGATATTTTATTTCTGTGAGATTTTTCCTTGAATATAGAGGATCACTTTCTATAGAACTTTTAAAAATGAGATTTTTAAAATTTTACCTTATTTACTCTAACCATACAAACTAACATACTGAACATGTAAACATATTTGGACCATATATAGGTCTGAATATTTTGGCTACTGAGATCTGAAGGGAAAAAGAGGATTTGAATCACATACTTATTTGTCAAGATTATTAAAAGAAGGAAATGTGTAAAAAATTCTGAAGGATTAGTAGAAGCTAGAAGGTAATCTGTGAGAATGATTGCCAAGAGGATTAAAAGGAAGAAGCTAGTAACTAACCTGTCTGGTTTAGTAAAGAGAGATAAACGTTGTGCAATAGTCTAATATCTCCAGGTGGTACCCATTATTTCTCTACAACACATTTTCATATTTTATATTTACAGTGTGCCTCTCTAAGAAGAAAGTCAAGACTGGTGACAATGGAGCCTATCACATAAAAGGTCTTGGGGAAATAGCACAATAGCTCTCAAATTATTTATTGAAACAAACCCTTTGTAAGCATGATATTATGAGTTCCTATAGCACATGTGGAGAACTGAAGTGACAGCCCCACTTCTCAGGCACAGTGGAACCTTCTGCTACAGTGGTAAAGCTTGTCTGTGAAGTTTTTTCTTAAGGCCACTGCTGAGCAGCAAGCTCCCAGGAAAGCAAAGGATCATCAAAAGTGAGACTACCCTCTGTTTGCAGAGCAAAGATCTCTTACCTTTCCTGTGCTAGTATAAAAAAAAAAAACTTGCTCTGTGTAAATAACATTTTTACAAAGCCAACAGCAAAACTCCATAATCCTTTAAGTGCCAAAGTGTACAACTATTACATCTCATAACAGTGTAGGAGAAGAATAAAACACACACTGCAGCACTGAGAATTCAAGTAGGAGAACTGGGGGGGATGGGATAAGGTAGAGTGATATGTGGTAGAGTGGGTTGGGTTGGTTAGGGCTGGATAGGATAGGGTAGGATAGGATAGGATAGGATAGGATAAGATAGTATAGGATAGGACAGGATAGGATAGGATAGGATAGGATAGGATAGGATAGGATAGGATAGGATAGGATAGGATAGGATAGGATAGGATAGGAGCAAGCAACTCCCTTCAAAAGATAAAACTGCTAGAACACTACTGTATATGTTTCCATGACTTAAAATTCTACAGCATTAAAAGTTTAATGTATTATTAAAACACACGAGCTCTTCTCCATTTTTAATCCCTACCTACATATATCTGTGGCTGTTAATCCTTATTAATCTTTTTGCATCACTATTTAAATGAAGAAGGGAAAATGTTCTTTCACTGTAGCTTCTCTTTTCCCTTCTATGGCCATGCTCAGCTGTAAGAAAATGGATAACAGGGTGGCTTTTTGTAATTTAGTGTCCTGACTTCAATATACTACTGGTGAAAGTGACAAGCAATCCTCCTTGATATTAAGGCATAAAATACCAACTGAGAGTTTAGAAGATTTCTCCATAAAGTCATTTTCCATTGGCTATTCAGTATTGACCTCTTTTTACAGGATCAGAAAGAAAACCAGTGAACAACAAAGGTAAAGCCAGCAACTCACAAGCAAGCAGAGGTGAACAGCATTAGATGACTTTAGCCGAATATTCTATTAATATAATTTCACTGCAGTGAAACCTAAACTCTTCATGTGAAAACAGATCTATGGGGTGAATTTCGAATTAGCCTGTTTAAAGACCTAGAATTCTATTGAACACCAGTGTGGATTTATTAGCTTTGTTCAGGGAGAAACCATAACATTTTAGGTAACATTATTTCTTTTTCCTGGGACAATGGTCCTTAACTAAATTAGTCAAAACTACTAAGGGTAATGAAAAATTAAATAATCACATCAAAAGCATTTACCAATGGAAATGCGTAGCCTTGCCTGGACAGAGGGAGAGAGTGAATGCAAAAATTGATGGCTGGATTATATCTGGTTTTATCACTAGTCAATGTGGTTTCAGTAGGGAGAAAAAGATTCATAAGCCTCATGTAAAAAGGACTGCTAGTACTCCTATCAAAAGTCCTAGCACTTACTGGGTGATAAAACACACACGCAGGGTAAGATTATAAAGGAGGCCACTCCTTTTCCCTAGTAGCTAACAGAGCTGCCTGGGAGTTGAGGGTGAAGTGTACTGCACAGCATTGCTCTACCCATTACAGTGTTCAGGGCCTTTCAGTACTTGAAGGGGATTTATAAGAATGATGGGGATAAACTCTTTAGCAGGACCTGTTGTGATAGGACAAGGAGTAATGGTTTTAAATTAAAAGAGGGTAAACTCAGACTGGATATAAGGAAGAAATTTTTTGCAATGAGAGTGGTGGAACACTGGAGCAGGTTGCCCAGAGAGGTGGTGGAAGTCCCATCCCTGGAAACATTCAAGGCCAGGTTGGATGGGGCTCTGAGCAACCTGATCTGGTTGGAGATGTCCTTGCTCCTTGCAGGGGGGTTGCACTAGATGACCTTTAAAAGTCCCTTCCAACTTCAAATATTCTATGATTCTGTGATTCTATGATTCCATGACATAAGAATGCTTGACAAGATAACGTATCTCCCTGAAATGGCTTGGTGCAGTGAGGGGTCATGTTGCCCTTTTCTGTTACAGATTATGCAAACTTGCTGTAAACTTGGGTACTTGGGAGACAAAATATTATTGCTTTACTTCATGTATTTGTACCAGGAAAACATGATCATATTTCAAAATGTGTCTACATTTTGTATATGACAAAATATGTCATGTACAAAATATACATATACAGATTTATCATATACAAATTTTGTCGTATTTTGTATATGACAAAATGTGAACTTTGTTAATGGCAGCATGTAACTATGTTAGTGTGAACTTTGACACCAAATTGCCAGTAAGTTTCCGTGCAGAAATGAGGTTTTTTTCTTGAGACACTAAATTGGATGTGTTTCAGATAATTTATCTGGGGATTTGCATATCCTAAAACTCAGTATCTAGCTTGGAGAGCTTCTTGTCATTGAACTCAGAAGAGAATGCTGTGTACTACCAGATAAAATCTTCAAGGTGAGTTTCTATTAATTTAAGGTTAATGTCAATCTTGAAATGCTTTCTTTTCGCACTACTTATTTAGGGATTGTAGGAATTTATAATCCTTTTAATTTATGTCTCTTCTCTCTGCTCTTCTATACAAAGAAATGGTTCATTCTGCTTAACACGAACTAAACATAACTCTCTGAAACATAACTTTGAAAAGCAAGTTAACATTTCGCCAATATACACGAAGGTTAATGAAACTTTGACATTGGAAGGAGGGAGAACAAGGTGAGGCTAACTAAATGCACTCTCAGAGAGTCTCTTTAGATGTAGTGTGGAAGAAGCTGTCAGAGTGATAAGCACAAGGGAAGTAGGAAAGCGTCTGATGCTGTAGCATGGTGAAAAGTGTAACAGAGACTCTTGTTCCTGTCCTAGGGAAAATCTTACAGTCATATAACAAAGTCTTGAAGAAATAGCAGTGCCACTGTGTGCCAAATCCCAGAAATCCTATGCCTGAGGACTATCCAAATAAAGGGCTGAGGGTCAGGAATCTTTGCTCATTTTTCACTGAATCCTATGATTCATGTATGCCTTTCTGTTGAGTGCCTCGGCTTAATGAGAATAGTCCAGCCCAGAGGCTGGTGTTCAAAATATTGCAGAGATTCAGAGATTCGGAGGTCAATTCCTTCCTTACTTTCCTGCATGAAGATGACAGAGAGACAGGTTTACTACCTGAGGCCTCTAGCTAGATTATTTCAGAAAATCAGAAGAACACAGCCTTCTCTTCCAGCTTTGAAAGTGATGGTAACTGCTGCACATAGTGCCCAAAAGCCCATGTATAACAGATTGTCCTGGATAAATTTGACAGATAAAGTACCTTTAGAGATTTTGATGTCTCCTTGTTCTATCTCCACAGAGAGACGGGGTCCCACTTAATCAGTGGAACATTTCTCAACTTGAGCAACTAGCCATCCTAAAGTAAGTAGGGACGTTGATTACTTTGAGGTATCTTGGGGCAGGAGGTGCTCGAGAACAAGTAGACATGCACGTGAATGTCATTTCAATTCAGAATGTAGGCAGCTGGGGTCTTATCTGGTTTGGATGTTTTTTGAGAGGGGAATTAAATGATTGAGTTGATGTGAAATTCCTGATATTTTGGAAGCTGCTACTTATCAACAGATATGTGGATGTAGTGTATTAAAAAATAACAATGAGGCCAGAGAAGATGAAATTAAAAAAAAAGACATAAAAAATTGTATTAACGTTACCTATTATTTTCCATAGCACAATATTGAAACGTTTAGCTTTTGCTTTAGCAAACTCAAAACTTTGACAAAACATGTACCAATTATCCTGCATGGTATATATTTCATAATAGAAATATCATTTAATTTAAATGTCATGAGATGACAATTCAGACCCCGTAAGGGATGGGAGCAATTGTAATGTAGCTCAAATTTTGCACTATTGAATAGGCATTATTATCCCATGCAAGTTTACACTCACTTATGCATTGTTGCTTCATTTTTGTGTAGCCCCAAGAAGTAGTACTTACAAAATGTATGAACATCGAAATGAAAATGTGTAATTGCAAAATATAAACAAACAGCAAATATATCATAATTTAGGAGTTACAATCATGTAACAAATAGACATTTGCCTAATGGTCAACATTTCCTGTAGCTACAAGGCGTTTATGTGTATACTATCTAAGAAGCAAGCAAAAAGTTCAAGCCTTTCTGGCCTACACTTAGAAATTTCTCTTTAAAATGTAATCATAAGCCAAAACTGTATTGGCTTTTTGTATGTGAAGTGCTCAGAGGGTCCTTCCCCCTGTCAGGTAACACTGCAGGTGTGTGATGTTTGGATGCTTTCATGATTCACTGGACCAAAGCAGCACATAAGAAGTCATCCGTGGAGCAAAAATAATTGTCTACAATTTTTACACTAAACAGATGTTTTTGTTTCTGTAGCCAACAGTCAAGTGTTGTCTAATCAGCTGGAATGTGTTCCAGTATGTGGTGAACGTGGTTTCAGCCAACAAATGAAGCCACACTGGAATGACCCCACCTTACAGGCTGTGATTAATCTTGAACTCTGATAAAACTCTGATACTTTCCATGAAAGTAGGCTAAACTTGTTCACCATGTGTAGAAAGAATATGTATTTTTTTAATCTATTAAACCCAGAGGAAGAAACTTTATTGATCTGAATTTGCCTTTCAGCACAGTGACCCTCATTACTTTTGACTTCAGCTCTACAACTGAGCCAACTGCTCAGGAAACTGTTTTCATGTTCACCTTCCAGTTGAATAACGCCGCTGGCTTAAAGGAAGTCTTACTGACTTTCCTAGAGAAAACAGTATCCTTTGGGAATGATCTGTCTGCAGGTTGCATGACAGTAAACATTAAAGTTGGCTATCTGTTGTGCTTAGCCTTGTTATTCAGAATCATGCTACTGTAGCTGTATTCACTGAAGTCCAGATACACTAAAGGACATAGAGCTTTATTGTTTCTCCACTCTGATTAATTGATAAAGATAAGTAAGCATTAGCTGCATAAAAATGGTGGACATACAAAGGTGGATGGCTAGCTCTCATAGCATCATAAATATCAAAGAGTGGATTTGGCATACTAAACAGCATATGATCTTGAAATTTAAAAACAGTTGTCCACTAAAAGCTTCTCTTAGAAAAAAATTCTGATTCCTGGCCATTTCTATGTTTAAATTTCAATGTGGAGTATCCAGCATGTTAAAACTGACAGAACTATGCAGGTTTATTTGAAGAGAGTTATAATAATGTGGGAATAAAAATCCTAATAGCTTCTAGCACAGTGCACAAGTTATAATTTTAAATAGAAACAAAACTGATATCTTAATACAAAGTACTCCCTATTGTGTTGTTAGTGCTGATTTCTAGGAGATAGCACCAGCTGCCAGGATTGTCTTCAGAAAGACGTACATGAAGTGAAAAATGGCAAGGAACATGGATTGAAATTGTCTTAGTGATGACTCTGCCATTAATGCAGTGGTGACTCAGCTTTTATGAAATGTTAAGTCTACAATAAACTCCTTATAGAATTAGTTTAGCTGAATGATATGGTTTCTATCACGAAGTAGTTTATGCTCATCACTAACACTGCTGTCTGCCCAAGCTTCATAGAGCAGAAAAGAGTTGGAAGCATTGCTCTGTATCCAAGTTTCTAAGTATGAAATACTGCTTTGAAATGGGAAAAACATTCAAATGCACTGTTAGCCACACATATTCCCTAATTTAAGTCCAAAGAGATCAAAGATGCAGGTTTAGAAGAAACTAGGAGAGTGCATATGCAACATTACCTGGGATAATGTCAGAATTCTCCCTATAAGGAATCACAAATCAATTTCTGTCTTAGACAGTTTTCAGCAGTTAAGAACATGTACAAATCTAAAGTCGTCATCTGTGGGTAAAAGAATGTCACCCTATATGAAGAACCAGCACAAGAGGTATTTATAGTGTCAAGCTTCATTTGGTGAAAATGTAGACTTTTTGCTGTGCTTTAGGGTGAATTGCAGCGAGCTAGGATAGCTTGCCAATATAAAGATATATATTATTAAAAAGTAATAATAAAAAAGGACTCTGCTTATAAAGCCCTTAGGCTTGTGTTTTTCTTAGCAGTTGTTTAAAACATAGAAGAAAGTTATTAGCAAGCAACAGTTTCTTGCTTGGGCATATTGTCAACTGTATGTCTTGAGCCATTTTACAAGTAGCAGTTAATAAGCATGCTGAAACACATTAGAATCATAGAATTACAGAATATATTGTGTTGGAAGAGACCTTTAAACATCATCTAGTCCAATCCCCCTGCAAGGATCAGAGAGATCTCCAACTAGATTGGGTTGCTGAGGGCCCTCTCCAACCTGGCCTTGAATGTTTCCAGGGATGAGGCATCTACCACCTCTCTGGGCAACCTGTTCCAGTGTTTTACCACCTTCATTGCAAAAACATTTATTTCTTATATCAAGTCTGAATCTACCTCCCTCTATTTAAAAACCATTATGCTTCGTCCTATCACAACAGGTCCTGCTTCTCCCCATCCTTCTTATAAGCCTCTTTTGGTACTGGAAGACCACCGTAAAGTCTCCCCAAAGCCCCAACTCTTTCAACCTGTCCTCATAGGAGACGTGCTCCAGCCCTCTGGTCGTGTTCGTGGCCCTCGTCTGGACTTGCTTCAACAGGTCCACATCCTTCTTGTGTTGGGAGCTCCAGAGCTGGACGCAGTACTCCAGGTGGGGTCTCATGAATGACAGCAGAGTAGAGGGGCAGAATCACCTCCCTCGACCCGCTGACCATGCTTCTCTTGATGCAGCCCAGGATGCAGTTGGCTTTCTGGGCTGCAAGGGCGCATTGCCGGCTCATGTTGAGCTTCTCGTCTACCAGTACCCACAAGTCCTTCTCCTCAGGGCTGCTTACAATCTGTTCTCTGCCCAAACTGTACTTATGCGTGGGATTGCCCCGACCCATGTACAGGACTTTGCACTTGGCCTTGTTGAACTTCATGAGGTTCTCACCGGCCCACCTCTCCAGCCTATCAGGGTCCCTCTGGACGGCATCCCTTCCCTCCAGCATGTTGACTGCACCGCACAGTTTGGTGTCATCAGCAAACTTGCTGAGGGTGCACTCTATGCCACTGTTCATGTTCCCAACAAAGATGTTAAACAAGGCTGGTCCCAATACCAACCCCTGTGGAACGCCACTCATCACTGATCTCCACTTGGACATTGAGTTGTTGACCATCACTCTTTGAGTGTGGCCATTCAGCAAATTCTTTATCCACCAAGTGGTCTATCCGTCAAATCTATGTCTCTCCAGTTTACAGACAAGGATGTTGTCTGGGACAGTGTCAAATGCTTTGGATAAGTCGAGGTAGATGATGTAATTTGTTTGCCCCTTGTCCACCAATGCTGTAACCCTCTGTAAGGCCACCAAATTGGTCAGGCATGATTTGTTCGTAGTGAATCCATGCTGGCTGTCACCAACCACCTTCTTATTTTCCATGTGCCTTAGCATGGTTTCCAGGAGAATGTTCTCCATGGCCTTTCCAGGCACAGAGGTGAGACTGACCAGCCTGTAGTTCCCTGGGTCTTCCTTGTTTTCCTTTTTAAAAATGGAGGTTATGTTTCCTCTGTTCCACTCAGAGGGAACCTCACCAGACTGCCATGACTTTTCAAATATGTTGGAAAGTGGCTTGGCAACTTCATCCACCAGTTCCCTCAGGATCCATGGATGCATCTCACCAGGTCCCATAGACTTGTGCTCCTTCAGATTCCTTAGATGGTCTCGAATCTGCTCTTCTGCTACAGTGGGCAGTTCTTGATTCTCCCAGTCCCTGCTTTTGCCTTCTGTGACTTGGGCAATGCGGCTGGAGCCCTTGCTGGTGAGGACTGAGACAAAGGAGTCATTGAGTACCTCAGCCTTCTCCATGTCCTGAGTAAACACGTCTCCCATTTTCTTCCAGAGAGGGTCCACATTCTCCCTAGTCTTCCTATTATCCTTGACATACTTAAAGAAGTTTTTCTTGTCGTCCTTGATGTCCCTGGCCGGATTTAACTCTGTCAGGGCTTTAGCCCTGGCTATCTGATCCCTGGCCACTTGGACAACCTCTCTGTAATCCTCTCAGGCTACTTGTCCTTGCTTCCACCCTCTTTAGGCTTCTTTTTTGTTTTTGAGTTGGTTCAGGAACTCCTTGTTCATACCTTCAGGCCTTCTGGTGCTCAACTTCCTCTTTGTTGGGATGCATAGCTCCTGAGCTTGGAGGAGGTCCTCCTTGAATATCAACCAACTTTCCTGGGCCCCTCTTCCTTCCAGGGCTTTAGCCCATGACACTTTATGAAGCAGATCTCTGAAGAGGCATTAACAATTTTAAAACGAATGTGTTTATTAAATAAGTTATGTAGGTGAATAGAAGGGAAGAAGGGAAGTTATGCGATGTTATCTCTTCTAGAAGGTCCTGGTAGAAAGATCAGAAAACTCAGAATAGAAAAAGTTAACATAACTTACCTGATACTTCTAAAACACTCAATATTAGATCATATTCTGCAAAACCACATTTTTGTTTTGAGTAAGTTTCCTGCACTTAGCAATGATTGTCTGCATTCCACTCTCTTGTCTGTTATGGTGCAATTTTTGACTCCACAGTTGTCATTTTCTATTGAATAAAGTAAACTAGACTCCTCATTTAGCTTTTCAATAGCAAGTGAGAATTTTAAATGGTGATTCTGCCATGACTTGCTACAAAAAGACTCTTTACTCAATGTTCAAACATTAAAAACAGGTGCAAACACAGGCAAGGCAACACTGAAGCTTTTATTCCCCTGTACTGAGATACTATTTTCTAGTGATCTATGAACCTGCTTTGCATTCCAGACCTGATATTTACCTCCACTGAAAAACTACTACTCTTCACTTACCTTCTGTCATATTTACACAAAATAGCAAAATTAAATATTATTATCATAACTTGCACATATACCTCAGATTCTATCATTACATTTAGGTTTTGCTTTAATGTTATTAGGTAAATCTTAACTAGCTTGGAAACAAATTCATTTTATCTTTTCCTTTAAAAGGATTGTTCTTTTATGCCTTACAGTGCCTGGTATCTTATTTATATCTTGTCGACAACTTATGTTTCTAAACTGGTTGACATGTTTCTTGTAAACAAAAGGTAATTCTCCTAGTGCTGGCTGACCTCATGATGTGGTATTTTGAAGGACCAATGTCAGATTTTTTACCCACTCCTTAACCACAGTCTTCTTTTGTCCTACTAACCAAATTTCATCAGATGTACATTAAATCATGCTCCACTTCCAATTTTTTGATCTTTACCCATGTACACAGGTCTACATATGGCATTTGTAATATTATAATAGAAGCATAAACTCATAGAACAGTTTAGGTTGGAAGGCACCTTGAAAGATCATCTTGTCCAAGCATACCATGGAAAAGACCTTTCATAGGAATGAGAGCCTAGATGAGATTATCTAGCACCCTGTCCAATCACACCTTGAAAACCTCCAGCTGTGAGGACTCTTCCATGTCCCTCAGGAGGTTATTCCAATAAATAATTGTTTGTACTGTAAAAATTTCTTTCTTATGTTGAGTTGAAACCTCTCTTGGTGCAACTTATACCTATTGCCCCTTGTCTTCTCCATGTGGCTCCTTTTAAAGAGAGAACCTCTGTCCTCTTTGTAGCTACCCCTTAGGTAATGGAATTCTGTGATGAGGTCCCCCTTGAGCCTTCTCTTCTCTAGAATAAACAGACCTAGCTCCTTCAGTCTTTCCTTGTAAGGCAAGTTCTCCAGCCCTTTGATTACATTTGTGGCCTTCCTTCAGACTCTCTCCAATCTGTCTGCACTTGAATACTGAACAAATATTCTCAGATATTGATCCTCCATGGCATTTGAATGTAGATGTATTTGTTTGATGTGTATGATTTACTATTAGTCGACGTGTAGAATTAGTCTGATCTTCAAATTATCAAGTTTTTAGTTCTCAGAGGCTTAGTTTGTTAGTTGTTACAGGCTTTGACTGATTAATTTTTCTTTATTATTTCTCTCATAATTGCTGACTGTGATAATTTTAGGGCCACAGGCCACATCTTCACATCAAGCATTACGACAAGAGACAATAAGACCTTCGGTGGAACTGTATCTTAATTCAAGGATGACTGGTCATACATTTTATCTCCCTTTTGCAATCTCCTTCAGTAGCATTAGTGATTTTAAAAGCCAGCTCAGCCTTACTGGTGCTGTCATCGTCTTGTAGTGACATAGCTGAATTCTGTTTTTCTTGTGTAGCTGAGTTTAAAGGGTAAGTGCATTTCTAATAAGCTTATTACACAAGTGAAAGATGAAACTACAGAGCAGCTACAGCATATGGCCAGCAAGCAAGCTCACTACATTCAATAATATCTCTGCTTTTCTCCTTGCATCAGGTTAACATCATCTATAGTTTCTACTAGTCAGCACAATTGGAATAGCAAATTCAGGACTCACTTTTCCCTGAGAAAAAAAAATACAATACACAAATTGACAAAGTAAATTGCATAAATTCATTGCAGGTATACTAGGTCCTTCAGCCTGAAAAGACATGTTTTGCAGTATCAAACCTTTTCAAACCCTTCACTGATTTTTATGACACTGTTTAGACCTGTGTTTATCTCCCATGAAGTGAACAAAAAGTAATATACAGAAAAGCATAGGCTATCAGAGAAACTCTTCCTTTTCTAAAAACTGCAAAAAATGTTGCGTATAATGTCTTGTTAGCTGCCTGCAGTACGTTTCCACATGTCTTATAGATGCCTAATAAGTCTTAAATCTATGGTTGTGTTTAGTTAATAGACAGTAAATTCTTGTTTTCTGGATGAGCTTTCTGTCTCAGATTTTTTTTTTTTTTTAAATAAATGACCATTCAGGGCCTTTTACCCAGGATGCTGTCTTGCATTATGCACAGAGTATGAGTTTACCTACAAGTTGTACGGGTCCGTCCAACTGGTCTACAGCCTTTTTACCACCTTGTTTGTCACTGTCTTATCTATGTCCTGAACAGATTGTAACTGATTTCTTGTCAGACCTGGAGATTTGAAACGAGTGCACAACCTGAGTTGGCTGACATATAGTGTTTCTACATTTTTCTGTGTTTCTCACTGACTAAAAGCTCACTTTCCTGTGTCTACTTCCATGTGCAACAAATCTGAAAGATATTCTTGTTCTTAAAGACATTTCAATAATACCTTGCCAGAAGACTTGCAAAATGTATTGCTGATATTTTTGGCTTTGTTGTGCAGAAGCAAGCAAGTTTGCAGATGATACAAAATTGAGAGGAGCAGCTGATATGCCAGAGGGTCGTGCTACCATCCAGAGGGACCTGGACAGGCTGGAGAAATGGGTTGAGAGGAACCTGATGAAATTCAACAAGTGGAAGTACAAAGTCCTGCAGCTAGGGAGGAACAACCCCAAGCATCTGTACACACTAGGGACCAACAAGGTGGAAAACAGGTTTGCAGAAAAGGACAATCAACTTGAATTTTAGTCAGCAACATGCCTTTGCAGCAATGAAAGCTAATGGTATGCTGGGCTGCATGAGGGCGTGTGTTGCGAGCAGGTCAGGGGAAGTGATCCTTCCCCTCTACTCACCAATGGTAGATGAAGCCATACCTGGAGCACTGATGACTAGCACAGAGTGCCCAAAGAGGTTGCAGATTCTCGATCCCTGGAGATATTCAAAAGCCATCTGAACATTGTATTGGGCAACCTGCTCGAGACGGTCTTGCTTGAGTAAGGAGGTTGGACAAGATGATCCAGAGAGGTCCCTTTCAACCAGTCTGTCATTCTGTTATACCATACAAATCATTTGCCCTAAGATTAATGTTACTAGGTTCTTGAATCCACTTGGTTTACTTGAAAGCAGTAGATTTCCAGTGCTAACCTGAATTTTCCCCACATATTTTTCTACAACATTTGTGTTTAAAAGTTACACAATGGCTGTAAGACCATGCTACCATACTGCTTTGTCTCTCCTTGTATGAAAAAGAAATTGAAATTGCAAAAGCTACATAAAATGTCTATAGCCAATAACCTTGTACCCTCAGTAGCTATTTACCATTCAATTTCTTGAGTTTTACAAATCATTTACTTTCTCATTTTTGCACTACATGTATGCTACAGACATCCAGAATTTTGTCTTCTGAGTTTCTGATTTATTTTCCTTCTTGTTTTAGTATCTTTTTGTCTTTTTTTTTCTTGGCATAATTATTGAATACAACATCATTTATAGGACTTTTCCAATTACATTTTTCTTCATAGTGGACACAGGTCTTGATCTACTTTCTATTTCAGGGGAGGTTCAGATTGGATATTAGGAAAAATTTCTTCACCAAAAGGGCTGTCAAGCATTAGAACAGGCTGCCCAGGGAAGTGGTTGAGTCACCATCCCTGGAGGTGTTTAAAAGATGTGTAAATGTGCCACTTAAGGACATGGTTTAGTGGTGGCCTTGGCAGTGTTATGTTTACAGTTGGACTTGGTAGTTTTAAGGGTTTTTTCCAACCTAGGTGATTCTATGATTCTATTATTGTTTTTGTCTCTTTTGTAGTATATTTGCACAGTTGCTTTTCCACGGATTTTTGTATGTTGTTTTTTTTTTCTTTTTTCACTTTCATGCCTTTTTTGTTCTGTTTGGAGAGTGACTTGTGCCAGCCTTGCACTAACCACCACTTTTAGAAGCTGTTTAGATTCTGGCAGATCTGCTGTGGGCTAAGTATTCACAGTAACTCTTCTGCACTCAGTTTCCCAATCATGTACATACCATATACTAGTTTGCTGCTAAGACTGAAAAACTTCAGGTCCATCACTCTCTGTAGGCTAGTAATGTACACCAGTTGGTTATTTCACCAGACTCTTCATTACACTATGAAGCTTTCAAAGTGCTACAAAGGTTATAAAAATCCGCATGTCAAAACACTGCCGGCATCTATAGTAACTGTTATTAATTTTTATTGATAATGTGACTACTCTCAGTTTAAAGTTGTCCTTTTTGTCCAACCCTTCTGCTATTTCTTTAATTTACCATTACAAAAAAAAAAAAGTTTAATTTCTAATTTGAGTCTTAAATTCACATATATCTATTCAGAGGCAGGAATTTGTCACATTTTTCATAAGTTATAAGTTGGTTTTGAAGTGCAGTTTTTTGTTTAGATTTCATAAACTGGCAGAAGACAGCTCATGACAGACTCTTTGCTCAGTGTTAAAGCATAAGAAGAGTGTGTCAAAAAAACTACAATGTTCTTCCTTGGTCCCTCTGCCACCCAAACTAATTCCTGGCCATTAATATGATCTTCTCCCTTCCTCCTAGAAAAGTTGTTTATAGCACACGTAGTGTCTCAGAGGATGAGTTTGTTTATTGCCATATTTCCTGTCCAGACCCTTCCAATTTTGTCACTTTATACTTTCTATCTTCCTTTTGCTTTTCTCCTAGGAAACAAGGGTGGGAATTGAAGCAGCAACATCCAGCAAGCACATGTTTGAGTTACAAGAGAGTTCAGTGTAAGGAGCGCTGCATGCTCTAGAAGGCTGTGATATGGAGAATCCCGAGCTACGCCTGCACAGACAGGCAGCTGAGGTTACAAGCTCCAGTTTATTCATTCACAAGCTCCAGTATGCCTGCAAGCGCACCAAATGCACTCCCTCACTTGATGTGTGAGCATCTGTTAAAACCAATTCACACTGCTGCAAGCCAGGCACCAGTGTCAGGAGGTGGGCAGCAACTAGCTGCAGCTGAGGAGTAGTAGTTTCTTAAACTGCTTCTCAGCTGATTCCAACTTTGAGTGATGTTCTTTCTGCTCCTCTCCCTTTCAGTGCAAATTCAGACACGTTAACTTCAAATAAGCGCTATTTTGTGCTAGAAGCAACAGTGGAGTGCATGGCTTTGCTGCTGTTAATCACCGCCCCTTAGCAGAATACAGGAATGAATGCTTCCCTCCCTCTCAGTCCAAAACACTATGACTTCAAGCTGAATTGTTCATCTCCTCACAGAGACCAAGGGGAAAAGGAACACTCACATACCATCTGGTCTGGGGGTTGCCAGCTTCTGTGCCTCTCTTGTGTGGCAGGAGACACACAGAGGCACCGTTCTCATCTAGGATGTGACAAGTGAGAAGATGAGGTTGCCTGCTCCAGCCAAGACCAGTGCTTGGATACATGGATGACCTTAAATCAGTGACTAAAATACTTTTTCCAACACTACTGTAAAGGGGAATAGAGGAGGAGCACTTATACAGTCAGCTCAAGAGTCTTAGGTGGGAGCTGGCTGATCTTGCTTCTCACATTGGAGATATCAGGGTTATCTGGTTAATCTGAAAAGGGGGAGAAATGCTCACACAATCTGTTATTAACCCATTTGGAGATTTACATCTACAAGATGAGTCCCTGGATCATTCCGTTTACCTTGAAATGGCAGGAATAAGATCATCTTGGGACCTATGCACAGCCCTGATTCCTACAGTAGTCTGTTTAACACACTCTCAAATACAGTATTACCATGCTCTTGAGTGTTCTGCAATGTTGGTGTGTTGATCTTCAAATGTGGCCTGATGTGGCATGGATATTTGAAAATGTTTGTATTGGACTATTGAGCCTCCAAGGACATGGACCAGTTGGAGAGGGTCCAGAGGAGAGCCACAAAGATGATCAGAGGGCTACAGCACCTCTTCTATGAGGACAGGCTGAGAGAGTTGGGGCTGTTCAGTCTGGAGAAGAGGAGGCTCCGGGGAGACCTTATAGCAGCCTTCTGGTACCTCAAGGGGGCCTACAGGAAGGATGGGGAAAAACTCTTCAGTAGGGTCTGTTATGACAGGACAAGGGGTAATGGTTATAAAATAGAGGGAGGTAGATTCAGATTAGACATTAGGAAAAAAATTTTTACAGTGAGAGTTGTAGAACACTGGAAGAGGTTGCCCAGAGAGGTGGTGGAGGCCCCATCCCTGGAAACGTTCAAGGCCAGGTTGGATGAGGCTCTGAGAAATCTGATCTGGTTGGAGATGTCCCTGCTCTTTACAAGGGGGTTGGACTAGATGACTTTTGAAGGTCCCTTCCAACCCTAACCATTCTATGATTCTATGATTTTTCAATATTTCAGTCAAAATAATATTTGAGTCGTAGTGTAGCATCAAATTACTTTCTCATTCCACCTCTGACCTTAAGAGACCACAAAGTTTTCTCCTAAATCCTGCCCTCCTGTGGTCAGACGAAGATCCTAGTAATTGAATGTGTCTTTTTCCTTTGCTCAACTTTGATATATGTCTTTTTTATCTTTGTGTGTGATGAGTTCCCAGGGGTGAAGAGGGCATGAACAGTGGCTGCAAGCTGAATTAAATAAAGGTAGAGATTGCGCACACAGAACTGGGAGAAGCATTGTAGTGAAAGAGCAAAAACTTGGAAAGAACATTAGTTTCAACTTCCCCTTCCACAACTGTAATGGAGACATTATCTTGAAATTCTAACAATCTCTCCCTCCTAGAATGTAAGGGTATTGGATGCAAGGCTTATCACCACCAGAAATACTTAAGAACTGCATTGCAACTGTATGAAGCCAAACAGTAGGAATTGTTGCAGTCATATTTTTCTAGTGGAGGAAAATACTGTGATGGTAAACTCCAGTCACAGCTTCTAGCGCCTGCTGCACATATTAATAGATGAAATTGCACTGACTGAGCAAATAAAAGATTAATACGTATCTTTGTGCTGCTACTTAAAGTTTAGGCCAATAGTGTCTGCTGACGAGAGAAAAGACGCTCTAGGCTGGCTTAGCCAATTACCTCAGTCCCAGATTCTGTGGATGAACTTGCTGCAAGAATGACAATCACGGCTTCAGAGAAGGAACACAAATTGGGGTTCCCACGGGCTGCAAGAGGCCACAAGGCACATTGAGTAAAAGAGAAATGTCTGTCGGCAAGGCAGAGCTATTAGGAGCTATGCTACATCTTTCTCAGCAAGAACTCAGTTTCACACAGGAGAGTTTTCATACCTGAAGCTTTTAATGAGCTTTTTATCCTGAGCTGGATCTGACTGAATGATTACTATGGCTTTAGATTGCAAATAAAAAAAATGTATTTTGTCAAAAATACAGCTTCACATGTTTTCTTCTGTTCTGTCAAAACATAAAAACTGCATTTATGCAATGTGGGGAAAAATAATAGATGTAATGGAATAATGAAGTCCATCTACTGGACCTTTCCCCTCCTTTGCACCTTGAATATGTGGAAAACAAAACTACGAACTGTATCTGGTGAAAGCCATGAAGCCCTTAGAATTTTTTTTTTAATGCATTTTGCAGAATGTACAGTCAGTTTCTACTGCTCTTTCCTTTAATGACAGTGTATGTTATAATGATCACTTTAGAGTGAAAATATGCATACACACAGAATGAGCTGAATTCCGAAACCCTTTTGTGGGCAAATTTTAAACCATTCTTACAACTGCCTGATCACTTTCAAGTAGGTGATAAGTGTGCAATTTCTAGCTCAAATCATGTGACAAAATACCACATAATCAATTTAGTACTTCTTAATTATGAATGTCAAATTACTGACACACTATCCGCATCTGGTCTAGTCATTTGAACATGGTGTAGGAATTAGCTTACCAAAGTGCCAAAAAAGCAAATATTATAAAATAGGAGTTCCTAAAAATTTATAAGTAGAGTTTCCATATTTTCCTTTTGGCTGTAATGTCAGAAATTTATTTTCAAGAACAGGCTGCACTCTATATTAGTAGATTTTTAGATTTTACTACCTAATAAACCCGTCTTCACTCACACATAAATAGCTAATTCCCTGATGAGTTCTATGGATGATAGCTAGTTAGATGATTTCCCAACAGACCTAAATGAAATGTTAATAGCCAAGACATTATCTCTTCTAGCCATATACAAAACAAAGGGCAAACTCAGCAGCAGGATGTGCACATGGGCCAAGCAATAAGGGAGCTACGTGATTTAAAAAAGGATTTTCATTAAGGAGGACATACCAAAACCCAAAGGTATTCCCATCTGGATAAAGAGATATTAAAAGTGATAGAGATATTGTGAAAGAATTTCGGTCTATCACTGCCGTAATTATTTTCTTATATCTAGGGATAACTGAGGGTTTCTGAGCTGCTATGAAAGAGAAAATCCCAAGTCTTAAGGTTTGCCTTACAAGTTTCCTTGGATTTTAGCCGTAACATCAGATAGCATTACTTAAGCATATCTCAGAGATGACACAGTTTCAGATGTGTGCTCAGGTTATTGCCATAGTCACCTGTCTCAGTCTCCATACATAGGCTGCTGAGCCACTGATGACTTAGCTGAGGAACTGGAGAGAATTGCACCACATCTTTTTAGGATAAAGCACCACTGGCTTCAATTTATGTTAAAACAGTGTGCTGTTAACTACAGTGCTTCAGGAACATCTGCACAAGCATCTCGGATGTCTGTCCCCTGCAGCTGGAAAGAACAGGCAGAGGCAATAAGTTTCTGAGCCATACCAAGCTATGCTCTTCCTGCTTGAGAGTCAGAGAAATAAGTGAGATGGCCTTCTCCCTTTCTGATATCATACCGTGGTACCGTTCATGTGACTGCAATGTGAATACCACACATGTGAATACAATGCAGTGTATATTTATTTTTTTTAAATGATTAAATTATTATGCAGAAAATTAACATCTACTTACCTATGTTGCTAACTTCTATTTCATTAAAAAAAAATGAATATTTTTATTACTGAGCTAGTTAGGTAGATACTTATATAAATGGTTACAAGGGCAACAACTATTCCTTTATATAATATCAATCATAACTGGCATATAATAGAAATGCAAAATTTATGGTAGTTCATAGTATAGATTAAGCAGGAGATGACATCCCTCTTTATAGTAAGAAATAATTTTTGAAAAAAAAAACAAAACATTCTGAAGGGTTCACTAACGTTAAAACTTTCAGAATCAAGCACAGAAAACGCAGTGATTAGATATCCCTAGTGCCAGTCAGATATTAATCAAAATTACCTATCTATCTCTGGCCCAAAAGAAGAAGCAGGAATATTTGTACTTCTACAAAGCTGAAGCAGTCACAAAGCTATAAAGGCTTCTCCACATTTAATGCAGGGGAATTAGCAAGTGCTACTTCTGGCCTTTTCAAATCCCCCACTTCATTTGATTATCTCCCCTTCGTACCTTGAGGACATTCTCTGCTGTTAAAATTAGAAACTGAAGTGTTCTGAGAAGAGGAGCCAATACCTTGCAATTGCATCTTGAAGGGATTGTGTGTTTGCTTATTCTGTGAAATACAATTTAGTTATAAGCAATGCTTCATGCACTTTAGTTAATCATTTTTATGAGTCCTAAACGACCTTTCTAAGTTTTCCCCTGCTAGTCCTGGTAGCCTCTAGGGGACACTGCTACACATCAGGAAAAAAACAATTCAGAAAATTATGCTGTTTCAGCTGATCTGTATTAAGTTTCTGATCACATATGAGAAAAGCAGGGCGTTTTTCCCTCAGATCCCATTGACCTTTGTGTTGTCTAGGTAGACTAACACAGATCCTGTAAAGGAGAACATGGCTGCCATAAGCAGCATGAACAGACCAGGCTGAGTGACTGCAACGACAAAGCAACGAACTGCATACATCATGGGCTCTGATGCCAATTTCTTTTATTTCCATGAAGCTGCTTAATGAGATTTTTCATGCATAAAATTAATTTTTGCCCTATTCTATCAGCTTTCAGCATTAAAGGATTTACTTACAATTTTGTCAGATTTTATTTGTATTTGCAATAAAGGTGATCAGAATCGCAATGAACGCTTTCATTTATAATGGTGGGAAACACAAAATAATTAAGACAATTGCTAAGCCCAATTTTAGTTATGTTCAGAAAGTATGCATGAGATACTGCTTAAAAAACACATTTAAGTCCAGCCAGCCAAAGAAACCATATTTCCGAAATAAGTATTTTGAATGCCATCTTGTCAGCCACAGCAACATGAAAACAAAACTGTTAACAACCAGCTTAATTCATTATGCTCAAACATCGCCTTTCACATTCCCTTCAAATTTTGCACTGTTGTCCTCAGCACGGCAGTGGCAGGTGGCTGCCTTGGGTGGTTAAGCCCGTTAGTCACATACGTCTTCCCCTTTCAGTCTTGAAGGAGACCTAAACGGAACGATTGCTGCTGCAAGAAGCTTGCTGTAAGTGGTACTGCCCCTGACACTGCAGCTGTCCAGCTGTTTCCCATAGGAATCTACAATTGCAGATCACAGGTTTTTCAGGAAAAAAAAAAAAAAAAAAAATATATATATATATACACTGAAAGGGTGGAGAGGCAGGATAGTGTGTGCTTATCAACATTAGGGAAAAAAAATAAGGTTTTTAAGCCCTGTTAATTGGTGTATAGTTAGAAAAATAATTTTTTTTCCGCCAGTCAAAAACTCCATGAAACACAAGCACTGAGATTTAAGAGATCCTAAAAACCGAGAAAGAAAGCAAACCTGCCAGTTTCATAATGCTGAGCAGCCTACAGTTCAGGTACCTCCTTGAAGTTACAAAATCTGACGGTACTGGAGAGTCTGCACACCAGAATGGCCTCGTCAGAGTGTACAGCAGAAAAAGGATGCTGTGCCCCCTAACATGTTTTCCTAATACAGCAAGTATTTCCATGCTACCTTTGTCAAAGTAGCATAATTAGCAATATGAGGGAGTGGGAGGCAGCACAGGCTTCAGGATGCTTTGCAAAAGGAAATGACTGCAGGGCATGAAATTCAGCTGCACCCTGAGACCCTTCGTAGGCTTCATGGCCTCTGGTCAGGGAGGACCTGTCAGATCATTTTCTATGGCAGCCATATCATTTGTTAGTTTGCCTCCTTGCCCTCAAAATCTACTGTCTTGTGGAAATTATTGTCAGAAAAAAAAGAAAACAAACACATTTGGTATTCTTCCAGACAAGGGTGCCAAAGGACTTTGATCAAATAAATTAATCTTTATTTATTTCAGACAAAGGAAAAACACCCACTTTGTTTTAAAGCCAGATGTCATAACTAGAAAGTTTATTTTAGGATCAGTAGATACAATCTGAGATGCCTAAGATTAAGTACAGACATGTGATAGGTTTGCTTTTTTTCCTTCTCCCTCCTAGTTGCCATTTTAGTATAATTACTGGAGGCAATATAGGAAAAAGTGAAAGCATAAAATGATCTAAATGTTCTGAATTAGATACAGGGAGCTGAGGAGGAGCAAGATCAAATTCCACCTACCTCCTCACAAGTACAAACAGTGTAACAGCACCTGCACAGCACTGATGCTTCTTCTGTCTTCTCCCTTTTGTGGCAGTGATGGAAGACGTTCATGTGTTAGATCAAATGACAGGGCACACTTAGTACCACTGCTCATCCTCTTCCTCTCACCCAGGACCCATTGTGTGCCTGCAGCTTTATTGCTGCTGCTTCTCTCACTAGAAGTAGGTGAATACATTTATGAATAAATTTCCTCAGAACTGAGAGACACTAGTACCCCAGAGCATGCACAACACCTGCTTTAAAAGGCTCATTTAGAGAAAATTACAGAAAATTATTTCAAAAAGTAACAGATTATTTAAATAGATAGGATTTTCTGTGCTTATCTTTGTAGTTAGAATAAAAACAATAAAAAGGAACATTCTCCCAAGAATCCTATTTCTGTGCAAATATGTTCAACAACTAATCCCCACAAAAGATAATTACTTGATAAACACATCTCCAGATTCACATGGAATGGTAATAATTATAAAATAAATCATTAGGCTTTTGAAGAGTCCTAAAGAGTTACCCACCTGTCTTTATGGTTATACTGTCCTATGGTGCAAGACAATTCAATTTATGCTGAGTCAGATCAAGCATGATGGAAAGATCTAATGGCTATATGAACAAAGTGATACTTCTATATATCAAATAAAAGAGTTAGCACTTTCCTAAAAAACAAATTTCAGAAAAAAAATAAATATTCCAAACATCTACTGGACACAATCATGTGGTTCCCATGAAGACAAGTTTACTAGGGAAACCTGAAAAATTAGGATTGGAATTGGTTGTGTTTCTCATGGGGAAAAAAAAAAAACGTACCCAGAATCACTACTTCAGCTGCACATAACCTTCCAGGGGAACAGCCAGATAATAAGCATTAACCTACTACGCACTGAAGATAAAACAAACTAATCTGAAGACCAGACTTGTCTAAGAATTAGCACACCCACATCACAGTATGACATAAAGTTTATTATTTGATGTTTTTCAGCTACTCGCCCTTAAACAGCGAGCCAGATTTTGGTCAACAGAGCTCTGATCTTTATAGAACCACTAGTCACAGTTGCCTAACCAAATCCATCTTTCAATGACAGATATGTCATCAAATATATTGCATTCTATGATATGACTTCAGTGCCATGAAGAAGCTGATGTGATTTGCAGAGAGCATAAAGGAGAACTATGAAAGCAGATATCATCATAATAAAAAAGTTTCCAGCTTTGTGACTGTAAAACTGTTTAATAAAATTTCTTTAAATGAGATCATCAAAACAGAAATATGAGGTTTCTGAATGTTATTGTGAATATTTTATGAAGACAGTGATATCCATTCAGCATGAAAAGCATGAGACATAGGTCAGACACATATTATAAATGCATTAAAGAAAAGTGGCTTAGAGATAAGACAATTATGTTCTCTTCTAACAGTGAAATGGATAAGCTGGGATGACATTACTGCCTGGAGAACCGTCCTGTTCTGAAAGATGCACCAAGATTTTCCTTGACTGCTGCACTGCAGTTGTTCCCTCATTGTTCTTCCTCAAGAAAGTCTCCTTTGTAGGGCATCTTGGTGGGGAAAGAAAAGTTTCTGTTTGATTTCATTCTTATTGGAATTCTTATTCATAGCAGAAATGATGAAACCTGGAACAATCTTACACTTTTCAATAACATGCATGTATGGAAGTACAGTGATTTACAAGAATGTCTTCTCTTTTCTATGTTGACAATGCCTATGGTAGCAGCTTGTATACATCTGTCTCTTATTAAAGTTTTACATCACAAAAGTAAAATACTTCAGTGTCAAAATCACAGCAATATCAGTGGTGACTTTGCAGAGACACATAGTCATTCAGCATGAAGGTGATATAACTACATCGGAACTTATGAGCTGGAGGGACAGAGCCACTAAGGCTAAGGATTTTGGCATGCAGCAATGAAACTTGATGAAGTCTCATTTTATTTGGACTAGGCCCAAGGCAAACACAGTACCCCTTGCTGGAGGGACAGAGACATCTGGAAATACCCTCTGCATGGAAAATTGTTAATATAAAATTGTAAATATATGGGAATACCTTTCAGACACAAGGCCAGCTGTATAACCTTTGTCCCTCACTTGCATGAAGAAAGCGCTGTGTTCTAAATATTAGATCCCCAGAGAAGGAAGGAAAATGCTTTCCGAAAAGGTCAATAAAATACGTTAATAGATTGCTCCACACTATCAGAGAGTTTATGCTGACCAGAATCAAAGTCAGCTGAAATGTAGAAAAATATTTAGAACTGAGAGTCTGGGGCATTCTTCCGTGTTTGTGTGTATGAGTACATACAGACAATAGGTAACAGGTATCCTGGAATCGGATTTAAAGCAAATGAGTTGTATAACACCCATTGGCATGAACTGACATTAATGTAAGTTTTGCTAGTTACACACATAGAGCAGTATCATCCAAAGTCACAGAAATACACACATTTAGTAACCTTTTCTAGCTAAACAGGCTTTATACTATAAGTTATTCCCAAATCAGTGTGCTTTAAAAATAAGGCTATGATGTGTACATCTGAGTTAAATACTGATAGACTACTACCTCTGACATGTAGATAGAAACTTCATTTCAGCAATAACTATTTGTACCTGCATAACGCTCATTTAAAGTGGAGCTAATACAGTCTAGTCATGATATCAAACATCTGGAAAGAAGGACTGTGACGTCAATGATGGAAGTGGTAAAACTGCTTTGTCTGATACCTTCAATCAACGATAAAATTTCTTGGGCCAGCTCCACCAAAGGGGTTTTAAGATTCTCTCATTGTTATTAAAACAGTATTACAGGATACCTGTGGCAAAGATGGACCGACTCTCATTATCCAGCCTTCTACAAACAGTAAGCCAAAGAAGTGACTCTGCATACTTTCTCAGTTTCCAATAATGCAGGCAGCAAGGAAGAAACTGATGTACAAACAGCAAAGACCACTGCAGAGTAAGCCAAAAAGGCAGGCAGGTGTGTCAGACTCAGTGAAACTAAGGTCTGAAGCAACCAATGCTAAGGAAGAGCATTTTCAGCTGCAAAGATCTTGATGGAATAACTGAATTAAATTTTCCAAGGCCGAAGCCATTATATAGAGAAGACAATGGAGAAATCTGTCCCCAGAAATATTAGCTACTGGATTTTACTCTAACAAACAGTTTAGTTGCATACTACGGTTAT
Source organism: Chlamydotis macqueenii (assembly GCF_036417535.1). Taxonomy (NCBI): domain Eukaryota; kingdom Metazoa; phylum Chordata; class Aves; order Otidiformes; family Otididae; genus Chlamydotis; species Chlamydotis macqueenii. The sequence goes on along the minus strand of NC_141593.1, from coordinate 59,496,226 downwards.
TATAAAAGAGGAGATAAGGACATTAAGGGTACTTTATAACACTGGAATAAGTTACATTGGAATTAAATCTGAGTACCCAAGGCCCTGGCTGTTACTGCACACCTCCTTTGGGTGGACTAGAAGGATGTATCTAAAATATATTATCAGGGTGTTAGTTAATTATTTTCCTCATAATATTGCATTTATATATTTACCTATTAATGTTTATGTGTGTACAAACTTATAGAGTAACATTTAAATATTACAAATATATATAGAATAAACACACTACATTTCAAGCTTTTGCTGCATGCATAAGAATGTGATTCTTCAGTCATGTTTTTTGCTCATATGTAATCAAAATCTCAGTGTTTTCCTAGCCAGGAACAGAGCAGCTTCTTTCAACTTAGGCATAATAGAATGCTACCATCTTTCACAACTTCAGGAAGGCTACCAATAATGATGCTATATTTTCAGAGTCAAAGACTGTACTAGTATTGGAATATGGTATGTCAGAATGCATGAATGAACAATGAAGAATCTGTTTTAATACCTAAGGCTTCATTATCCTGCAAAAGTATGTATGACAGAACTTCTGTGATAGGCAGAAGTAAGGTTTTAATAGTTAACTTTTAAAGTAAAACATTCCATTCCTAAACAGAGTGACTAAAGATGAAGATGGATTTAAGCATTTTCTAACCAACTGACTTAAATATATATAACACCAAAAAGTGAAACTTTCACTATACATGAAAATTCAATGCCCTTGTTGTTACACTGATCTTTTAATTTACTGACTGAATCTTATGAAAGAAATCAAGAGACAGGAATTCAGTTTTTTATTGGCAAATATGTAACTCTAATCAGATCTCACTTTATCACCTCAAGCAAGAAAGCTGACAGGGTCAGAGGATGATGTTTATAAGTATAGTGTGAGCACAGTCAATATTCCCAGAAATAGGGAATGATAAGAGAGGACTGCAAAGGTTGTAAGTCTTAAAAAAAAAAAAAAAAGATTAAATCTAGGGATGAGTACATTTTATTTCTCCTGAACTATCACAATTCAGTCAAACAAAAACACAGAGACAGAGAATAAATAATAGCTACATTCAGTTGTTTATAGCATTATAAACTATAGGTACATTTACTGAGGGTACCAGTGGTACATCAGTTTAAAACTGGGGAGAGTGAGGGCAAAATTTGGTTTATGTGGATGTCCATCACTACAGCTAGAGAGCCAGTGTTATGGCAGATCAAGAAAAAACATGTTTCTGATTAAAAAAAACCAAAGCTTAAATCATGTGAATTATATCAGATCTTGGACTGTGATGCTGAAACTTATGAAATAAAACTACAGTCTACAGAGTGGTAATAATTTGTAGCTGTAAGCAGAGGCTCCACTGCAAGCACCAAAGTTTTCTCTTAACACACTTTTTTCCCATTTTCACACCCAACTATGAATCTTCTCAGCCTCAGCGTGGAGTACTCAAACAAAGCCATGTCTCTTTTCAAGTGAATAGAGTGAAGCCTCTAATGGGATTGAGGAATTTTCATGACACAATTTTTTTCTGCCTTTTCCTCTGGTAGTCCTTGCAAATACTTCAAAAATAGTACTGGCCTGCACGAATACCCATTTTGATGCTCATACAACCTTGGAAGACTTGGTGGCTCTCAACATACCCGCTCTCTGAAACTTTACTCCTTTCTAATGTGTTTTCTAACATACAGCAGTTACCTCCTCAGGGGAAAAAAAAAAAAAAAAAAAAAAACTAATAATTATGATTTTTATTTTCCGATTTTTTTTTCCCTGAATCTGTTGCTGGCTTCCTTTTATGTCCTGCCATTAGACCTCTGAATGGTTAGCCCTTTCTTTCCCTATGGATGCTCCATTTCTTTAGGTCTTTACGTTTATTTTGGTTGGTTGGTTGTTTTTTTTTTAAAAGATGTGTGAATGCTTTTCTACATGGTTTCCTCATCTCCTTTAGTTTTGCTCACTTAGAGTCTGCAAATAAGCCAAGACAAACATGAGCATGAAAGCAGAGATGCTCTGTGTGAGGTGTAACAAGAGCCATCTAGCTTCCACTATAAGAACGAAGAGAAAGGGCGGAGAAGCCTGAGAGAAATAAGTAGCAGGTACCAATTCTAACATAATTCTGAAATTTGGAAAATAAAAACTCCTCCGGCCAAATTTTTTCTATACACCTGAAGAATTTTCCTGCTACTGAATTAAACTCATCACTTGAAAAAAACCAGAATATTAGTCAAGCTTTGTCATGATTAGGAAAAAGGTTTCCTATTCATAAATTATCTCTGTATTTTCCTTCTCTTTTCTATGTTTTTAAATTCATTATCAGTTCTCCCCTCCTCTGAGCTTCCAACATTTTTTTTCAGTTCCATGCTATTTTCTCTACCATGGAATATTTTTTTTTTTGGTGTGGTCTTCTGTTTTAGGAATATTCTACTATGAAGAGGAAGAAAGAAATTTGATTTTTACTGGGGTCAAAACATGGGTTTTCATTCCCCTGCTCACAGCAGAATGCAGGTGACAAAGTGAAGTGGCCAGCAGGTCGAGGGAGGTGATTCTGCCCCTCTGCACCACTCTGGTGAGCCCCCACCTGCAGGACTGCATCCAGCTCTGGAGCCCCCAACAGAAGAAGGACACGGATCTGTTGGAGAGGGTCCAGAGGAGGGCCACAAAGATGATCAGAGGGCTGGAGCACCTCTCCTGTGAGGACAGGCTGAGAAAGCTGGGGCTGTTCAGCCTGGAGAAAAGAAGGCTCCTGGGAGACCTTATAGCAGCCTTCTGGTACCTCAAGGGGGCCTACAGGAAGGATGGGGAAAAACTCTTCAGTAGGGTCTGTTATGACAGGACAAGGGGTAATGGTTTTAAAACAGAGGGATGTAGATTCAGATTCAATATAAGGAAAAAATTTTTTACAATGAGGGTGGTGGAATACTGGGGCAGGTTGCCCAGAGAGGTAGTTGATGCGCCATCCCTGGAAACGTTCAAGGCCAGATTGGACGAGGCTCTGAGCAACCTGATCTGGTTGAAGATGTCCCTGCTCCTTGCAGAGGGGTTGGACTAGATGACCTTTGAAGGTCCCTTCCAACCCTAACCATTCTATGATTCTAAGAAAATTTTACCAGAGTGGGAGTGCTGCCTTCACACACCTTGTCCAAACGCTGAAGTGGCAGCAGGTAATGCGTACAGCAGGGAGAAGCGAAGGGTTTCTGAGAATGTTAAGTCCTGTAGAAGAAAACAGACACCTGGTTACAGCAGCCATGAACTGCAGTCCAAAGAACTTGGCATCCAGGTCATAGAAGCTATCAGGATGTTACAGTACATGTCCAGATTATATAATAGCACTGAAAGATAGAGGTTACTGGTCCTCCTGTTACGAATTTGTACACTGGTCACATGCTACCCCTCCACAAGGACTACTTAATAGCATGGGCTTTCTGGCCTTTTTCCTTCACATTAGCCTAATAAGTTTGAAAAGCTTATCTTGCTCAAATTCTCACACTCTAATTTTGCACAACATTTTTTTTTTTTAACGGGAGCACAGCCTTCCCAAACAGACACCATAAAAATTCTCTCCCCCCAAGCACTGTCTTGCTCTCTGTGTTGAATACTCTGTATACAGTTAGTTTTCTGCAGCTTGCTTTCTCATGAGGCAACACTCTGACAAAAACCTAGTAGCTGATTCATCATGATTATATATTTAAGGAACATTATTCTTGAACACAAGAGCAAAAGAGGAAGAAAACTACTTACCTCACACTGATTTTAACCTTTTTTCAAATACCATAAAACCAAAAATTGATATAAACTCTGTCCTGTCACCAATGACAGAAGCATTGCTTATTCTCAGGGCAACACTTTTGCTCTGTAGCTCCAGTCCTTGGCACTCAGATCAATAACTCAAAACAACAGCAGTGTCTTTGCTAGAGTTGAACAGAATACCTCTCAGGCCTTGTGTCTGTCTCTTAAGACAATGATCTCTTTCTCCAATACAGGCAATTTCCTTACATGGATATTTATAGATAATATTGCATTACACCAGCAACCGAATAACCCACTCCATGCAGTCATACTAAATGGCAAGATTCCGTTCAGTTTTATGTTACTTTCCATTAGTATAAACGATGCTTGCAGCCCAGAAATTACAAACTACCTAAACAGAGGATGTGGAAATTTAAAGGCACAAACACATTCCATCAAAGGGCCTCTGTCTAGCAGTGAAACAAGAGGATGATCTACTTTAATGTATTTCCTAGAGAATTTCAGGTTTTAAAAACTGCCTCTGGTGAGGGCTGCCCAGGTCAAGGTAGCTGGCAATACATTTTTCTGGGATCAGTTCCTCCAGGTGGGAAAGCATTATCTGAGGTGCTAAACTGAAACTCACATATTTTCACACCAAGTGGGATAAATTTGAATACAGAGTTGCAGTTTTTTGTCTCAATATCAAAGAATATAATTTCAGTTCTTCCTTGGGGAAACATGCAAAAAGGCATCAGCACTGAATTTCTCTCTCCTTACACAGATCAGTTCACCAGATTGCTTAAAGAAAGAAAACAGAGATAACAAAGGCAGCTGCTAGGATTGTCATTCTGCATCTACTTCAAATTTCTCCTGCTTAGATTTCTTATTTAAATAACAACACATTAGACATAGCCAGGGTTCCTCTCTCGGATTATACACTCCTAAATTCTTCACCACAGAGGAACATGTCCTGAATGGTACCTCACTTTCTAAATAGCCACCATGACTCATTAATTTCCAGGCCAGGGCTACCAGCAATAGGCAAGATCCCTTTGAGGAACTTCAGGGACCTGTACCACAAAGGGCAAGCAGAGAAACATTGGCATCCAGTTACTGGTCCCTTCTGAAAGAATGTAACAGAACACAACTTTACATGAAATTTAAAAGACAGTAAACTATCAACAGCTGAAGGATGGATGTCCTGTGGAAAACTGAATAGTAATACACCAGTAAAAGGTTTAGCTATTCAAATATTTCATTAAATATAGTGTTTTTTCATAAACCTACTGAAAAAGTTCTATTTTTGCCAAAGAACATCTTATTTTGATACTGTTGCCCTTATTGTCAAAATTGCATTAAGACTTACTAATTCATATCAGAAACTGTACTTCCATTTCCAAGGTGATTTTTCTAGTGCCACATTTATATTTGTCGGGGAGCGGGGCCGGGGGGGGGGGGGGCGCGTAAAATAAATGCCTTCCACAAACAAAGCAACTTTTTTTGTGCAGTCGTAGCTACATTCCAGGGTCATGACTGACCCTGCGAGCAGCTCCATGATTTTCACTGCAGTGTCCGTCTTACCCTTAAATCCCAGTTGCAGAACGAGCTATCAGTCTTGTCTTGGAGTAGCAACAGCAGCTGCAGACAGCAAGAGAGCTTTCAACATCTCATCTTTCTCTAATTCAGCCACTGAGAAATATTTGTGAGGAATGCATCTACAAAGATTTGGATACTTGGCTCTACAGTTCAAATCTATCTTCACAACCCTTCCTTTGCCACAGAGGCTCTACCTTGGGAAAAAACAGCTCTGTAGCAGTTAGGCAGGCAAAAGAGCCTGAAAAAAATAGAGACATGGAGGGGTTGGCCAAATAGGTTTTTAGATATGAGATCTATGCGGTCAGTGACAAATAGCTGATAGAACAGAGCATTAATTAGGTATCAGCAGTGGACCTGCTCTGTTGCTTTTGAGAGAAGATGGAGTTTTGCTGCCAGTGCAGCAGAAAGGCCCTCTGCAGAACTTTTAATGCATTCTTCATCACTGTTATCATAGTCCTGTAAAGGTTCACACCCTTCAAAAAAACCATCAGCATTAGTTCCTCCTCTCAAATACATCTCTGCTTACAAGCTACTACAGCAAATCAATCAAGATGCCTCAATTACACCCAGCACCATGGTATCTCAAAATGCTTTCTTATTTTTAATCCCCTAGAGGATTTTGGGGAGATTGTTACAATACCCAAAGTTCTGACAATATATTTTCAAACACAGGATGTATCATTGTGCATAGCAAAAGATAAGAAATAAGTGTGAGGTGTATAAAAATGTTTTTCAAATTTTTTCCTCATCTTGGTCTAGCTGATCAGAGCTGTGTGAATTTTACAACAAGAAAAAATATCTTACTCTACATTCATTTTCCTAACAACTGTGAACAGACAAGGAATCTGACAAAAACCACAGTTAATCTCTGATGAGTTCAGTTTACTGGGAAGCTCATAATACCTTCTTTTCAACATGGAAGACATTCACACTGGAAATAACAATGGTGGTAAGGTGCTTGTAGCTGACTTTTTTGGTACTTGTCTTTTTTATCGCTCTGATCACAGAAATAAAATTTTAAAATCCACTACAGACTTTGGACAGCTATGGTTTAAAACAACAATTAAATGAGCTAGCATATTTATGAGATGCTCGGTACTATCTTGTTGAATATAAGTTAGCATTAGCATTCATACATAGACAAAACCTAGAGAGGATAACATTAGCCTTCCAAATGATGCAATGATTTTCATATGTGGTGTCAAGCTTGAATGGGTATTTCTTTTAACTCTGTCAATTGTATTAATAATGTAAGCTGTAATCTAACTGTATTTTTTGTTTTAGAAAACAACTAATTTGTTTACATAAAAATAGGTTATTTGAAACTTCCATATCCAAAATCTCTATGCCCATCCACATATACTTAGAATGGTGAAAATGTTCTCAGTTATTTAAAAATATTTGATTGCATACTTATGTAATGTTCCTATAACAAAATTTGTATTGTATTTAAACTACACTTATAGCACCAAACCCTATTTTTTAAAACCCAGGCTCATTTGTCATAGAATCATAGAATTGTTAGGGTTCGGAATGGACCTTCAAAGGTCATCTAGTCCAACCCCCCTGCAAGGAGCAGGGACATCCCCAACCAGATCAGGTTGCTCAGAGCCTCATCCAACCTGCCTTGAACGTTCCCAGGGATGGGGCATCCACCACCTCTCTGGGAAACCTGTTCCAGTGTTCCACCAGCCTTAGTGTAAAAATTTTTTTCCTAATATCTAATCTAAATCTATCTCCCTCTATTTCCCAGCAAAGCTTTCATTCTCCCTCCACAGAAATGAAAGACCTATGAAACACTGACATTTACCTGCTTAGCTTACAAATTGAAAGCCTACTAGATGAATTCAAATGGAAAACAGAAAATCCAGGCTGTAATATACAAGTCAGTTTTATGTAACAAAAATTGAGTTAATCGCAGGTGCACCTTCTAATGCTCTAATGCCATCCTCTGTCCCTACTTGCTTAATATTTTGGGTGTTCCTAACAACAGGGCTGCAACACATTGCAAGATTTTTTGTATTTTACTTCGGACTTCAACAAATTAGTTTGCCTCACATATTCACTCTCTGAAAGTTTCTTCCTGAGGTTGTTCATAGCAGTAACAGTGCGTCTGCACCAAGTGCGGGCACTAAAGACACATTCTGAGAGTGCAATGGAGCCTAACATCGAGAAGCCTGAGTAATTCACTGGGAAAAACAGGGCAAGCAGTCCTAAAGCGAGCCTACGTAGGCCAGCCTAGGGATCCTAGCATTGCATGTAATTGCTCAGGGCTATCACATCATGAGACCACCAACTTATTTCATACAACTGCTGGGCATCCAGTGATGGCAGTGATTCTGAGTCACCTGCTTATGAAATCTGAATCTAAAACCCGCAAAAGAGGATTTATACAAGTGAAACTAGTGTTTTACATGTTTAACTGGTGCAGAACTGGGGAGAGGCTCAATCTCTTCTAAAATGGTCAGACACAGAGTCCAGTTATCAGTGCGTTTGAGCAGGATCAGCAGCAGTCTGGAAAACTAATCAAGAAAATAAAGTCTTTAATATCATGACATGTATTTTCCACATGGAAAATATGGCCTGAAAACCTGTAGACCACAAATACATGAATGCAATTATATATTACAGAAAAGAACATACAGCATCATAAGCTGAAGGCTTACTGCTCTTGTCTCTGTAGTCACCATGAGGTAAGTCTAACAGTTCTGAAACTTTGGCAAGAGTTATCTCTAATAGAATACAATCTGTCGATAGAGTCAAATTAAATTTTAAGAAAAGTTCAGGAGTAATACATAACTAAATCTTTTGTCTTGAGGACCACACTTTATACCACAAGCTCTAATGTCAGATCTCCTAGGGTAAAAATCAGCTGTCTATAGGCATCTTCATTTAAATTTTTTAAATTTATTTTCTGTTGAAACCTTTAAAACCAACATCAACATAAGGCAGGAGCACTAAGTATCATCAGATAAAAACAGACATCTTTCATTAGCAAATGAAACATACAATGAATGTAATAGCATTAATTTGACTAGATGTTCCATGGAAAATTCCTGTCGCAATCCACCCAGCTGTTAATTGCAGACTTAGGCACCGCCCTCAGATATGCCTGCACACTTTTAAAATATCTACTTACATCAAACTGACATGCAATGAAAAATGAAAAAAAAAAATACTTCTGGCTAAGGAATTGGATGGAGATTACATTGAAATTATTTCAATTCCTTTCCTTGTCATAGATTCAGGTGTGTCAAAATTCACTTAATATGCATGGATGTCACTTAGTTTTTTTCCCCCTCACGTTTCCTCGCAGCAGTATGTGTGCTCCCTGTGTTCTTCTCACTGCAGGGCAGCCTCTGTCTCCAGTAGGATCCAACAGCGTACTAAAAGTGAGTCAAAGACCACAGATCCACCAGCCAGCTGAGTCTGGTACACAGGGACCCAGGACAGGAGGGAAGCTGTGGTACTATGCTACATCCAGCTGTACACATTTCGCACTGGGGCCAGTGTTTAGAGGAGCTCTAACGGACCTGCATCAACCATCACATGTGCAGTGAATATGAGGCCACATCTTCAAAGGCACAGCTCATACACGTGTGTCTGCCATACCCCTAAACACACTAGAAATTCTTTTTCATTACAGAATCCAGTACATGGTACAAATTTTAAAATACTGAGCAATTTATGGATTTTTTTCTTTGCCTAGCTAGGCAGCTCTCTCAGGTTAAAAAAAAAAGGTACTTATAAGACTTCTTTGCAACTCTCATTTATCTGTATCCTCTGCTTATATTTACAGATTTTGATGAAAGGTAATAACCTCTGGTATCTTTACAGTGCCTGGTCCCTATTATTAAAAAAGTAATGGACTGTATTATAATACAAGTAAATAAGAACTGAGATTAGCTCATGTGATGCTTTCTCATCAAGAAATGATATTTCTTTGTATATATACACTCACTATAATTTTAAAATGTCATAATAGAATTTTACTTTTAAAGATAACCCTTCTCACTTAGTATTGCAACAGCAAAGCAATTATAACAAAGCAGCATAGCATCACATTACTGATAATAAAATTTTATTCATTACCTTTATTGTCATATGTAGGAGGAATAACAAAATACATGACATACAAAAAAGATTTTAAAAATGCAAATCATGGCAATCCAAAGTTGCTACTAATGGCAGGTCTAATTATCCACTTATATAAATACATTAACATAATAAGACATCACATGGCACAAGACTGGATGAGACCATGGCATTGCACTAACACAGCCTAGATTAGACATAAGGAAAAAATTCTTTACGAAGAGGGTGGTGGAACACCGGAATAAGTTTCCCAGAGAGGTGGTGGATGCCCCATCCCTGGAGACATTCAAGGCCAGGTTGGACAGGGCTCTGAGCAACCTGATCTAGTTGGAGATGTCCCTGCTCCTTGCAGGGGGGTAGGACTAGGTGACCCTTAAAGGTTCCTCCCAACCCTAACTATTCTATGATTCTATGATTCTTGCAAAATAAGTGAGATTACCTGTGGGCTAACATGTGCTACCACTGTTTCTACCACCCTCATTGTAAAAATATTTTTCCTAATATCTAATCTAAATCTACCTCCCTCTCTTTTAAAATCATTACCCCTTATCCTTTCACAACAGGGTCTGTTAAAGAGTTTTTCCTGGTTTCCTGTGGGCCCCCTTGAGATACTGGAAGACCACTATAAAGTTTCCCTGGAGCCTCCTCTTTTCCAGGCTGAACAGCCCCAACTCTCTCAGCCTGTCCTCACAGGAGAGGTGCTCCAGCCCTCTGATCATCTTTGTGGCCCTCCTCTGAGCCTCTCCAGTAGGTCCATGTCCTTCTTCTATTGGGGGCTCCAGAGCTGGATGCAGTATTCCAGGTGAAGTCTCACCAGAGCGGTGCAGAGGGGCAGAATCACCTCCCTTGACCTGCTGGCCACACTCCTTTTGATGCAGCCCAGGATGCGGTTGGCTTTCTGGGCTGCAAGGGTGCACTGCCGGCTCATGTTGAGCTTCTTGTCCACCATCACTCCCAAGTCCTTCTCCTCAGGGCTGCTCTTTATACATTCCCCGCCCAGTCTGTATTTGTGCTTGGGATTGCCTCGACCCATGTGCAGGACTTTGCACTTGGCCTGGGTGAACTTCATGAGGTTGGCATGGACCCACCTCTCCAGCCTGTCAAGGACCCTCTGGACGGCATCTCTCCCCTCTAGCGTGTCAACCACACCACACAGCTTGGTGTCATTGGTGAACTTGCTGAGGATGCACTCTATGCCACTGTCCACGTCACCAACAAAGATGTTGAGCAGGGCCGAGCCCAATACTGATCCCTGAGGAATGCCACTCACCACCGGTCTCCACCTGGACATCAAGCCATTGACCACCACTCTCTGAGTGTGGCACTCTAGCCAATTCCTTATCCGCCAAGTTGTCCATCAAATCCATGCGTCTCCAGTTTAGAGAGAAGGATGTCATGTGGGACAGCATCAAATGGCTTGCATAAGTCCAGGTAGATGATGTCAGTTGCTCATCCCTTGTCCGATGCTGTAACCCCTTCACAGAAGGCCACCAAATTGGTCAAGCACAATCTGCCCTTACTGAAGCTTAATAATAATAATAATAACAACAACAACAACAGTAATAATAATAGTTACAACAACAACAATAAGGATACTAAAAACTAAGATTTGGTGATTAAATACCTTATACTTTGTTATTATAAAGAAGAAAAATTATAAACACTGTAATTTAGAAAATGCTGCCTCAGTACTAATTTGTCAGTTAAAACACGGGTGACAACTTCATGTGTGAACAAGCTGTTGATCACATCATGTGGAATTTTCTATTTTTTGTTAATTATAAACAAATCAAGTTACTGTATGAGTCTTCAGAGTTTCAAAGACAAAGATATACTGAAATTAGAATTAGATCCCCTATCAGTACAGCCAGTGATAGTTATGAAGACCATCATTATTGAGATGTCAATCTAATACTATCCAGGTGACAGCTCTATATTTTAGTGATTAAACGCTTTGTGTTATACATGCATCACAGGATGGTATTAAATCATATGCAACACAAATAATGAGGACATCATCTTGAAGAAAACGAGGGGCATTGCCTCCTGGTGAAAGCTCATAAGAGAGCAGATTTAGACTAGATACAAGGAAAAAAATTTTTTTTACAATGAGGGTGGTGAAGCACTAGAACAGGTTTCCCAGAGAGGTGGTAGATGCTCCATCCCTGGAAGCATTCAAGGCCTGGTTGGATGGGGCTCAGAGCAACCTGATCTGGTTGCAGATGTCCCTAGTCCTTGCAGGGGGATTGGAATAGGTGACCTTTAAATGTCCCTTCCAACCCTAACAATTCTATGATTCTATGGTCCTATGTCCTCCTGATGGAAGAAAGAAAAAGATGTTATCAAGCATATTGTGGAGAGGGAGATACCATACTCCAAAGCACATTATTATTAAAGTTGTAATACATATAAATATTCCAGTAATATAAGTTCTGCTGCATGCATTAGTGTTAAATGTTGTGGCAAACCTATATTAACAAAATTTTCAGAAAGACCAGGGAACTGAGAAGCAGGCTGGTGTTGAACAACTCCTTCCAACATAAGCAGTAATTGAAAGACTGAGTATTAGAATTAAATTAAATGTTATTCAAGTAGACTGAAATTAAATGTTACTCAAAGAAAACTGATTGCATATATTAAAAACATGGAATGGTATTGTCAAATACTGGAATAAAAATACCACCAACAACGTATAAAACAAAAGCTTCATTAACTCTGCTGTGAACAATATTTGTTTAGTACTAGTGAAAACCTAGCACACTATTAACATAAAGGAGAGAAATTTCAAAAGTTAACATTTCAGATCTTCATATTCCAGTAATTTTCTAAAGACTGTACCTTCTAAAGTATTCTGTGAATTATCTTTGTAGTTTTTAAAAAATGAAACTCTTAGGATAACAGAAAAAATGGGATTATTTTGAGGTTGGTTATCTTACATGAAAGAGGACAACCAGGACAAGACTGTTCTGGACATTACTTTCTATTTCACCTCTCTCTGTTCTATGTGCTCCAGTCCATTCTAATGTCATTTTCAGATTACTTAGAGACTACAAATACACTATTTGATGCTTTTCTTCAAGGGTCTGTTATCTGCAACACTCTGGGAACTCCCGAAATGCCCCTGAAACACCATGCTAAGCATTTATTTAGGAGGAGCCTTTCTTCCTAAGAACTGAGACCTGACTTTTATTCAAGGAAGTGCACAGAGCTGTGAATGAGTCTCTGAGAAATCAGAAGTCATAGTCTGAGGCAGTATGCTTTTAACTGCTGCTGTCTTTCTTCATACTGTGCAAATTCCTCTGTCGTGGTTTTGTGTCTGTTTCAATAGAGCCTACAGAGCCTACAGTAGCTGAAGTAGCCATAAACGCTACTGACGTTCACTGCCTAATGGCATTGAAAAGCACACCATTTTGATACTGGCAACCATGTCTCCTTCTACTGAATAATGAAAATGCACCTGAAGCCACTAAAAACAAGAAACTTTCCATAGTAGGAAAGCAAGTAAATACAAGATAAATAATATTTTTCTTTGAACTAGAAAAGGCTCTGCAGTTTCTATTCCTTTCATACTCTCTATATTTGACATTTTTGCTCTTTCCCTTTCTTCTTTCCACCTGAGAAATGTAAGCAACTGTTCAATGCAAAAGCAATGAGAATAAACAAGATTTCCAAGACTTGTGATAGAGCCTTGCAAATGATCTTTTATGCTGCAAAATGTCATCTGTAGCTTACAGAGAGACCTTAGAAGTTTAGAAGGATGAGACATTTTCATGGCAGGGAATAGGTATATCCTCAGAGCTTACTGACATATTAAAACAAGCACAAGCTATTTAAAATAATTTAACCAGTGTTTCTGATTTTGTATTCTGACTACTACAAAATTAAATAAATTGCTAGCATACTCTTAAACTATTATTTGCAAAGAGATTTAAACTCTGTTTTCAAGACGATAAGCAATTGAGAAGTGATAACCAATCCTTGGCATGTTTTGCCTCCCGTCTTTGCTCTCCAATAGAGAAAAGATGCTCTTTGTAATGAGTTTTTTCCCTCCTACCAGCCCTCAGTGGTATCCAGGGAAAAAAAGTAAATTAAAGGTTCTTCCTGTGAATTACTGAGCACTTTCAACCTGGCTGAGGCAAAGAAGATTTATGCTATGAAACCATGTCTCTTTGCAGCTTCTCTTTCCTGTATATATTGTCTGGCACAATAAGATATGTCTCTCAAGCTTTCTCTCTCTGTTAGATAGCTTATAAAGGTCAGAAAAGCTAAAACCAAACATAATGGCATGGAGAAATGTCTCTATTGCTGAGTGACTGCTAGCTGACTATAACAGCATCAGTTTAATAATACTAAATAAAATTACTCAGACCATAAAGCTGACCAACTATGTTCCAACATGAAGCAGAGAAATAAGCTTCAAATTAGATTCTGTTTAGTCTATGAGATAAACTAGTTTCATTTTGGACTGAGGTAAAGCAGTCAACCTTCGTCTAACTCCTGCCGTTTAAAGCTAGAAGGACAATGTCTGGCTGCAATGTAATTCCAATAACAAAACTTGCTGTATCAAACGAAATATTTAATTCCAATGTGGATTATATCATTGTGCTATATCACATGGCCTAAACAGAAACATTAAACAAGATTACTCAGGATTTAGTTTATAGCAATTATGCACTCCCTTGAAATCCATTTTCATAGAATCATAGAATCATAGAATGGTTATGGTTGGAAGGGAGCTTCAAAGGTCATCTAGTCCAACCCCCCTGCAAAGAGCAGGGACATCCCCAACTAGGCCAGGTTGCTCAGAGCCTCATCCAGCCTGGCCTTGAACGTTTCCAGGGATGGGTCTTCCACCACCTCTCTGGGCAACTTGTTCCAGTGTTCTATAACTCGCATCATAAAAAAATTTTTCCTTATATCTAATCTAAATCTACCCCCCTCTATTTTAAAACCATTACTCCTTGTCCTACCGCAACAGGCCCTACTAAACAGCCTTTCCCCATCTTTCTTGTAGGCCCCCTTGAGGTACTGGAAGACCACTATCAGGTCTCCCCGGGGCCTTCTCTTCTCCAGGCTGAACAGCCCCAACTCTCTCAGCCTGTCCTCATAAGAGAGGTGCTCCAGCCCTTTTATCATCTTTGTGGCCCTCCTCTGGACCTTCTCCAACTGGTCTATGTCATTCTTATGTTGGGGGCTCCAGAACTGGACACAATACTCCAGGTTGGGTCTCACCAGGGCAGAGTAGAGGGGGAGAATCACCTCCCTCGACCTGCTGGCCACGCTTCTCTTATCATAGAATCATAGAATCACATGGTTGGATGGGACCTATAAGATCATCTAGTCCAACCGTCTTCCCACTACCATTGCTGCCACAGCTACTAAACCATATCTTGCAGCTCCTCATCAAGCTGTCTCTTGAACACTGTCAGGGACGGCGACTCCACCACCTCCCTGGGCAGGCCATTCCAGTGCCTGACCACTCTTTGGGAGAAAAAGTTTTTCCTCATAAATGATGTGCTGAAGCTGTTGGAGATCCTTTACAAAATTTTGGACATGCTAAGTGAAATAGAAGAGGTACATAAGGTATTTCAAAAGGACATGATACTTTGGGCACAGCACAGTGTTAAAAGGGCTATAATGCTTCTGGCACCCAAGCTAGTATCTTAGGATTTAACTAGATAGTGTTTGTAGACAAATTAGCTGTTCACAAGCAGCAGAGCTGTCTCTGTGCAAACAAAACTATTAAGTTCACCTGGGCTGGGGATGCAGGGAGGGAAATTCTACCAAAATTTTTCTATTTCCTGTCCTACCAACAATTTCCATCGTCAACACTGAAATTGGAGGTGTAGTGTTAAATTCACAATTCTGTTTTGATAGCACACAAAGGTCCTTTTCTTCTTTTGATGCTTGCTACTGCTCACAGCCCACATGCACACCTGATCTAATGATATTTTAAAGGTTGAATAGTTACATGCTTGTCGTAGTTCAGCCCCGGTCAGGACTAGACTACGCAGTCTCTCTCTCACTCCCCCCACCCTCTGAGAGAACAGGGGGAGATGATATAAGAAAAACGGCTCAAGGTTTGAGATAAGGACGGGGAAAAATCCTTAAAGTTACCGTTACGGGCAAAACAGACTCGACTTGGGGAAAACTATTCATTTATTACTACAAACAGCAGGATAATGAGACAGAGAACAAGATAACCTCCCCTCACCCCTTCCTCTTCCTGGGCTTAACATTATCTATACTGCCTTCCCCTCACGAGCGGCACAGGGAGGAAGAGGGAATGGGGGTTGCAGTCAGTTCATCACACGTTTCACGCCGCTGCTTCATAGTCGGGGGAAGAACTCCTCACATTCCTCCCCTGCTCTGTTGTGGGGTCCCACCCGCATGCCACAGTCCTTTGTGAAACTGCTCCGGCGTGGGTCATCTCTTCCATGGGGTGCAGTTTCTCCAGAATGGCTGTCCCAGTGGGCCCTCCACGGGCCACAGCCACCTTCAGGCATCCACCTCCCCCGATGTGGTTCCTTCACAGGCTCCAAGTGGATCTCTGCTCCTCCGTGGACCTCCATGGGTTGCAGGGGGACAACCTGCTCCACCATGGTCGTCACCACAGGCTGCAGGGGAATCTTGGCCAGGAGCCGCATTACTCCTCCCCCTCCTTCTTCACTGACCTTGGCATCTGCAGCCATTCCTCTCACAAGAAAAGTTCTTCACAAGAGGCTGGCAGATGCCTCTCAGCATCTCTTCACATCATCCAGCTCATCTCCTCTCCACTTCTTGCAGCCCGGCCGGGCTGAGTTGGGCCCAGTCGGCCACCTGGCAAGAGGTCAGAGGTTGAGGCCTGCAAGGCCCATGAGGCTCGCGCCTCCCCCTCTGCGCCTCTGTCCCTGCTCAGCTTCTTCACATCTTCTCTCCTCTTTTTTTTCCTGTTTTCCCCTTCTTAAATACGTTATCACAGAGGCCTTATCACGGGACATTCTGCTACCAATTGGCTCAGCCTTGGCCAGCAGCAGGTCCGCCCTAGGCCAGGCCGAGTCCACTGAATAAAGGGGAGCAACTTCTAGCAGTTTCCTACAGAAGCTACCACCTTAGGCCCCCCCCTCACTAAACAAACCACAACAATGCTTCACAAATAACACATTAAACTATGGTTGTCGGGCAGAAGTAATCTGACACAAACTTTTCAGCAAAAGCAAGAAAATAATCTTAGAATAAATCCTTAAACCCTATAGTAAAAGAGGTATAAAAGGGAGGCAGAGATAGATTTTGTTTCCTAAAATCTATGCACCATTTAAAATACTTAGATTAGGAATTATATGTCAAAGTCAACCTGAATTATGGCACCTACTCTGCTTTTGCTGGATATCCTTAACTCTCTTGTGCTCAAGTTCCCAAAGAAGAAATAACCTTATCACACAATGCTGAGGATGTCACAAGTGGAAACAAATAGAAAGCCCTTCAGATACAAAGGAGATAATATTCCACGATTTCAAATTTGCTTCACAAATTGAGTAGTAGAGTGTTTTGTTTTGTGTTAGGTTTTCTTTATGATGCCTGTATAACAAAGGAAATATCACTTGATGCATCTTTTTTATTAACAATTTGTGAAGATTATCAGAGGTGTATTTTTTTTCATTTTGGTGTTGTACAGCGACCTTGCTACTTAGCCACCACGGCTGCCTACAGAGAGAGTGCAAGTGGCAAGCACCATTGTAGAAGCATCCTTACAAGAGAGGGAAAAGCAAGAACACTGGGGAAGCCATTTCCTGAAAATGCTGTACTCTCAGGCACAAGCACACAGAACTGCAGATGTCAGACAAAATTCACCTTGCTACTTCATTGCATATGAAGTAGCATATGGCCATATAAAAGGGTTTTCAGAGATGGGTAAGAGCTATTCAGTCTCTTGTTGCTGTTGAAGACCACAAACACAATTTTGAATGAGCAGACAGAGAAGCAGCCATAAAAAACTAGCCAACAGTTATTATCAATACCTTAACTAACGACTGCTTGCAGTGTCAGTTCTGATTGCATTTGATTTGAGTCATGCTGGGTCAGGTCCAGTGTCTTTACATGTACATGGAGTCACGTCTGATTGACATTGGCAACAGTGAGAAGAATGACAGGAACAAAGTTTTCCCATACCTCCTATAATTATGCAGTAACAATTTTTTTTTTTTAGAATACTGCACAGATACCACAGGGTCTTTCTGCTTCTAGATATTTTCTGTTTCAGCAGAAAAAAAGATTCACAGACATCAAGATCAGAAAGCAGACTGGATTGTACTTCGTCTAGAAGTATGACGTCTCATAAGCTGCACACTTATCTGCAGCATGCCCCCAACCTTTGTGTTCTATTCATCAGTAAAATAAAATTCAATGTGTGTTCCAGGATGAGGACAGGAGAAATGAAGATGCCATTTATCCCCCAGGCCTCTGCAAAGGTAGGGATGTATTTAGGTGACAGAAGCTGAGAGGGCCTCAGGAGGAAAACCAAATCTTTATTATCATGGAGGCATAAGGAAATCTTGAAGTCCTTCACCAAGTGACTCACCAAGCAGCAAACTTCAGACTATCTTCTACACTGTGTCAGCAGCCTCCCTGGTTCAGTATTCTATTTCCATATGCAATAATTTTCAATGCTTCATAATATAAAATTTCCTAACAACGTAGCACTAGAGCAAACAGATTCTTGCTACTTGAAAAGTACGTCAAGGAGCTGTAATACAAAACAGGTGATGAACAGAAATGTTTTCTAACTGTTTGCATTGTTCCAGACTGGCTGCCTGACTGGAATTAAACTTTTAATCTGCTCACTTTCAGATAGGTACTAGCTGTAAAGTCTATTTGGCTCTTAGACTGTCACAGAAGCTGAAAAGACCCATGGCAATCACACCATTTTCTGCTGCATGGAAGTCTACCCTAGAGTCATCCTAAGGCACAAACATCATCTTGGCCATAGCCAAGGTACACTTCCCTACAGCAGTGTGATTGAAGTTATCTGAAGAATCAACCCAGTAACTACCTGCCAGATTCCAATCGATCATGCGGCTCCCTGCAGCAGAAAGTATCCCTGGTCAGTGCTCACAATAGAAGTTTGCTTGCTCAGTGCTGCACCCAGCCCGAGGCCCAAACTCCATTTATATGCCTACACAATTATATGAACTTCTAAAATTTGTTTACCAGATCCTGAACAGCTGGAAGACCAGACACCTTACAGATAACGTGCAATTTCCCAGTTGCATCCGGAAAGGCAAGTGTACTTAGATGTCTCATTCTGTAAGGACATAAACATAAAGAGCATATAGATATATAATGGAAATTTCTGTAGCTGTGGCTTCCTCCTGAAGCTAAAAGACTTAATCTTTCCTATCTCACTTTATATATTTCACCATTTTCAAGGCAAGGTAAAACATACATCTCCCAGTAAAACATGTTCTTATTAAGGGTTCAGGTCTCTAAACTCCACTTAATATTTGACATTTTTATGAAGAGGCTCTGATCTACAGAAGAAGTTATACACCTCTACTACCATTTTGAGAGAAATCCTATATTGGATACATTTGTGCATGAAGACAATAGTGGTGGTTTCTTTAGAAATGTGTGATAATAAAAGAATAAAAGAAAGCAATTCTGGCAGCGCCTTTTGGGGGAAATTTAACATCAAATCTTATGTGGTGACATAAGGCACAAAGTTGAAAGGCTAGTGATTGTAATCACCTAAGAAGATTAAAAAACTTTACTATTTCATGGAAAGGCACTACTGCTTAAAGTGCTACTGCTAGTACAAAACTGAATTTTTAAGGAAAACCACTATTGACAAGGGTATGAAATTGCTGGTAGCTATTCAGAAAGCTCAAACAGCTTTCTAAAATTATATCACTGGAAATGGATAGAGAAGGTGATCTAACAAAGTGTTTTTCACCTGTAACTTCTATTATGTTGTATGAAAATATCTTTACCTATCTAAGGAAAGCCATATTTTTCCACATATAGAAGTCATTT
This sequence comes from Chlamydotis macqueenii, assembly GCF_036417535.1. Taxonomy (NCBI): domain Eukaryota; kingdom Metazoa; phylum Chordata; class Aves; order Otidiformes; family Otididae; genus Chlamydotis; species Chlamydotis macqueenii. Next base: position 59,476,785 of record NC_141593.1, on the reverse strand, counting down.
TACAGCAAAAACATATATTAAGTGCTTCTCTGAACACAGACCACATTTTCTACAAGTTATTTTCAACTGGGAACCTTCAGAATTTCCCTAATTCTTCTGCCTCTGCCAGGGTTCTAAGAAACCTCATCAAAGGCAACTTTATTCCCAGATTCAAAAACATTTGGCGGGGCCCTCTTTTCCTTTGCCTTCAGAATTGCTCAGACTGAGACAGGTTTTCAAAATCTTTCCACAGGGAAGCTTTCCCCTAGATCCCATCATAGGACTTCCATTCTTTTTCAAGCTCTAAGCAATGCATATTGCTCTGTCTCATCAGGCAACATAAATCACAAATGCAAGGCATTAACATATCCTGGATGAGCACAGATTAGTCTGTTGCATGATATTGCCTATTCTATTTATGCTTTTTTTAAAAAAAGTTTTCGTTTAAATAAAATATATGAATTTCTCAAACCTTTATCATTTTATGGACAAAATTTTGCACCTTTATCTATCTAAAGCCCAGAGGTGTCTTCTTACTAAAACCCCAGAAAAACTAGCATATTTAATATAAAAGAAGCAAGTGTTGTCACGGTGAGTAGACTATACATCAACTACAAAATAAAGACATTCCCATTCATTGACAGATGTGAGCCAAAAATGAAATGGAGCACGAAGGGTGGAGATATTGCTATATATATTTTGATCTGCAGCAGGATTGCTCACTTAGGGTTAATACTGAAAGAAATCTTCAGGTGAGAGTAGCAAAATTGAAAATACAATGAATGGAAGTCTCTGACTGGAATACTTAGAATGTCACACTCCAATTTTGATAAACCATGCTTTTGTTCCCAGTAGACAGTTTTTCTCGGAATTCAGACCTTTTGAGCAACTGAGGCCTTAATGTACATTTCTCTAGTATTGATTCAACTGTACTAATTGTGCTTTTGGTAATGTTGCCTACATCAGTCTGGGGTCTCCCTTTTCTTTCATTTGGAATGCTTCAAAATGCCTCCTGGTATCACTGTTTGATATACCTTCACTGAAGCTGAGTTCTCCTTTTCTCTTCTCAAAGGGACTACCGCTGAGCAAACAGACAGCTCTTTCTCTCTCACTCGCTTTCATGCGGTGATTGGAAGGCAGTCATACAAGATGACAGATTTAGTTTTACCTTCTGCTGAGTGACAATGTCGCACTTATAATTAACTCTATTTTTTCCACAGGGAAAGAAATCATCTGAAGTCTTCTTTTCCTTATAGGGCAAAACCAGTTACCTTTAATATAAACTACAATAGGAAAATAAAATGTTTAATAAAATAAACTCAAAACAAGCATGTAGTGGGTAATACACCTCGAGTAGCTGTGCACTTTTTAAAATATTCTAAGAAAATCTTCCCCTGTCTTCAATGTAGCAGGGAAAACTGAATGAAAGGGTAACTTTCCACACGAACAAGCTGCTTTAAAGGGGGAAAAGGCAGAGATACCACTACACTTGTATTTGTAAAGACATCCACATATTCTGTTTAGAAGGGAGGCTCCTCTAAACCTGCTTCCTTTTATATCTGGCTCTCTGTTTCAAGTTCTTTCTATCTCTGCTCTTCATCCGTTCATTTTTGGTTTTCTACCCATTATTCAAGTAATAAGAATTTGAAGGGCTGTGCATTGCTGGATAAGTGAGTAACTATTGAAATATTTCAAAGCACAGCACTCAGCAGATAGACATAGCTTTCTCAAAACAATTTATGATCAAACATCTTACTAGCAAGAAAAGAGGAAAATAGCTGTAAGTTAAAACAGAAAGCAAAAGAAATACAAGCACTGCAACAGAAGATATATAGGATAGGAGAGTTAAGCTTTGTCTTCCCATAGTAGTACTAGACTCTTCTAGGATGATGTGGTAAGGCGTAATAATGGTGAGACAGGTAGCTCCAAAGTGTCAGCGTCAGCTCAGGTCCATTTTAAGAAGCCGTACAAGCAAGGATAATCACCATCAATATGACACTGTATTCATTTTCTTACCAGGCATCATGATAATACTTCGCTGGTCGAGCACAGAATGGAGATGTATTTTTCACAGTTTCACACAGCTATTCTATGGGATACTAACACCAATGTATGTAGAAAAATGCAGTATACTCCCAAAAAATACTCTAGAAATCTCCTGAGGAGTCTCTGGTGAATTTAAGAATCATATTGTGATTACCTTAATTTATTATGTCAATTAGAATACTTGTGGAATAGGATACTATCTACACTCCACATATAAAAAAAAAATCACAATCTTGGCCTTATAGGCTGAAAGTATTTGAATATGTTTGAAAAGACTTCAGACAAGTATTTAAAGGTGTCACCAAACTCACAGGAAGCTATGAACCATTTGCAATTTGTATATCATTAGTAACTAGTCTTTATTTTGTAACCCACACATCCATCCCTTGTTTCACAATGGCAGATGCTCCTCATTTAGCTGGAAACATTTCGTATGATATTTTCTAGATGATATGTCAAACAGAGAATCAAGAGCTACAAAAGGTACTAATAAAAGCATATTTCCCTCTGAGACTGAATGCAGCAATTTCCATTCAGTATAAAGTGAAGATATCTCCAAGGTCAAAAGAGACTTCTTACGCTTACACACTTCAGGTAGCCTGAAGTAAAGAATGTTGGAGAGTGTGCAGAAGAGGGAATCACACAATGTCAATTACAGACACAAAGGCAGAAATTAGAAAGTACTTAAGAATTTGTTTTTCCCCAACAATAGCAATTTGCTTGGGAATGGTTGAAGATAAGAACAATAAACTTTGGCATTAGTTGTAAACTAGCACTGTTTCATTATAGAAACATTTATTTCATTAAAAATTAAAGTGAGGCGTGCTTGCTCTTATAGAAAGATTTATTAATGAAATAGCATTATTTTTACTGTTGATAATACATAGCACCTGTGTAGTACAATTGTCAAACTACTTTTCAAAGGAGGCAAGATCCGTTTATCTTGCTTTACACCTGGAAAAAGAAATAACATGCAGACAAATCTTGGCATACATTTTCAGAATTTAATGCTAATTGTGAGTTCCTGCAGAGTCTTGTTCAGCTAGAAGTCCTGCACCTCCTGCTCAGTACTCTGATGTGAGCTTGAATTTCACCATGAGTCCTCCAGATGCCATATTCATTCAGACTGGATATCTGCTCCATGGCTTTAAAAAAAAAAAAAAGTGCTCACAGTCAAAATTCAGTGTAATATGGTCTGCTCAGTCATGGAGCTGATATCTTCCCTCCTGCCCTGAAAGAAGTGCTCTTCAGCAGGTCAGGAAACACTGATGAAACTGCCAGTGGCCCCTATGATGGCACTCTCAGCTTTTGAAAGTTACTTGCATTGCAACTGATTCTGTCATGTAAGGGGAATGGCCAGTGACACAACCGACTGCTATTCCCCATTTTCTTTCCCCACTTTTTCCTCCAAATTCAAATGCATTTTCAATAGCGTGAGTAGGTATACTCGTCACATGCTCTGATGTCACCCATATTGGCAAGTTCTTCCTTGCTTAGGGAGTCAATTTTTTTAATCAGAAAAGTTTTCAAATTGCACAAGGCTATATGAAACCAGAATACTCTGACTTCTTCAGGCAGCTTCTTGCAAACTGTTGGCCTTGAAGACATTAAAAAACACAAACTAGTAAAAAATTATTCAAAGTCATGTACTAGCTTCCCTATTACTACACTAGACCCTTGTAATAGAGATGACATAAGTCCAGTGGTGATTTTTGATCCTCCTCAAGATGACACTGTCACAACGCCATAAAATGCGTGGAATTGTTTTGTAGTAGACAAAATAAAGTTTGCAATATGAAGATGCTAAACATTACCACTACTCCTACCAAGTCCTAGGAGATACTTAAGCATTTTAAATTACAGCATCATAAACAACGTTCTAATGATGAGATCAATGTCCTCTGATTTTTGCTGGTGTAAACATGGCTTCATGGAAGACTGAGAGCCAAATCGTCTTGGTGGTTCAAACTATCGTGAGTGCACTAGAGGCCAGCAGACTAACAGAATTATACTGAAAATCCAGCCCAACATGTATTCTAACTTTGAAATGAGAATTAGACATAAAGCTTACTGAGCTCTTAGAAAAGAACCTTCTCAAGAGAGATTTAAGAAATTTTGACCTCCCTGAAAGTAAGCAATGATATTTTTTCTATTGCACCTCTTTCTCCTTTCTTTTTTTTAACCTACAGATGAATACCATTAACCAGCAATTTAATTCAGTAAGAAGTACGATGATTTTTTTTTTCTCTACGTTAGTTAAAACAAAGGATATGAATATCTATGGATTATCTAAGAACTTAAGTAAGTACCGGAAGTGGCATTTTGGATGCTAAGTAGACTACAAAAATCTTGATGTCTTGTTAGATCAAATAATTCAAAACATACTTATTTCTACTTTCTCAGGGAAAAAAAAAAAGGCAAATTATAGCAAAATTAACACTTTTTCATAACTTGTTTGAAGACAGGAATGTGCTTAATTTCTTTAGTCTTCTCCCAGGCTGCTGGCTTCCTGATATATACTGCAGAGAAAACACAATACTGGCCCTCGCTGGCAAAAGTGAGCTACTTTTTGCAGATTTTCTGTCCCACTTTATTGGTAAAACTCCACAGATTTATCTTGTTCTGACTGGTTCCAGATTTCTCATCATCCCTAAGTGGACTCTTGTAAGTTCTGTGAACTGGGAGAACCAGTCTAAGCGTTGCTGAAGAAGGCATTCCCAAATCAATTTAAAGCCTGTGAAGTTAACAAGCTGGAAACAAGTATATGGTTTTCAAAGCTTCTAGGATGTGAAAGGGGATGCTGCAATGACTAGTCCACATAAAGATGAGGGCTACTTGTTTCTAGGTTGTTATTTTTTCCCATACAGTCGCTACCTTTCAACATCCCAAGTTTCCTCTTGGAGGGATCAAACAGGAAATCAGTTGCAAATCAAAACAGAAAAAAAAATCCCACCCAGTAACACAAAGGGCTTTATATTATTAACTTTATGTGCAGATTTTTCCTCAAGATTGTGCTCCTTCAGAGTGGTCACTGCAAAGTGGCCACTGCAAATTGTTATCTGAGCTCTGCAAAACTGTTTTAACCTGCTTAGAAGGTTAGGCAGATCCGTTTGCACAAACAAGCTCTGCCAGAATTCAGCGTTTTCTTGGTCTCCCTGCTTCAAAGCAACTCTCAGCTCCTACATCTGACTGTTTCTTTCTGCTTCCTCTCTTCTAACCCACCACCGCTCAACTTTCTTTTTATTGCTTCACTTTGTTATCATTCATTTCATCACACACTCATCCCAAAATTTACTTCCCCTGTAAAGACCTGATCTCCAGTGACACTTTAATATACTTTGCTTTAAAATCTGGGGGTTTCTAAGCCCAGAAATGCTTCTGATAGATAACACTTTTGAAACTGTTGTGTAAGTAATTTCAAATTGTCATGGGAATTAACAAAAAAAAAAGTTAACATTTACTATATTTGAAGAAAATAAAAGTTCTGTGAAAAAAAAAAGGGGGATTAAAATATATTTCCCTTTTATAAACATCTAAAACTTTTGACTAGGAATTTTCAAACTGAAAGAACTTTCCAGGTGCCCTGTATCCATTTCTTTTTTCATTGCTGAACCGGACACAGCTGTCATTAATCTGCCACAAACATAGCTGGATCTTTATTTTATTTCTGATTTTTCATCTCAGCAGATTTAGATAATTTTTGAAAGAACAGTGTCTAGTTTAGCAGCAGAAATATAGAAATCTTAGAAGGTTTCTACCAGTTCTTGTCCCCGTGGCTTTAAAACACACATTTCTTCTCTGAGATCTTATTGGCAGCAAACTAAATGATCAGTGCAACTTCTCAGCTAAAATGCAAAAAAAAAGTTCTATGTTTCTCTTTATCGGTGTTAGTAAGGATTTGAATACAAGAAATGGTATATGGGCTTGTGTTGTAGTTTTGTTTTTGATATTAATCATCTCAAAAAGTTTTAAACAGTCCACTTGGCAGGATGCAGCACAATTTCTCCAGTCACTACTGTGAAGGAGAGATGATGCTTCAAATACACCTTGTGCAGCTCCAGCACCACAATTTCTTTCTAAGGAAAGATTCAAAGCTAATTCCAATTCCTGCAAAAAGCACCAGACTGGTAGCTCTACAGAAGCGAGTGCCTGAGTTACATCTGGATTGTGAACAGACTGGTAGTGCCAATGATGTCACATTGCCTTCCCTCCATGTGATTCAAACATTGGGACCACATCTGTGGAAGCTGGCAGTGCCATTCTCAAAACTAAAGCAAAAGCTAGTGGTTGCAAGATAAGATCAGACAAATATGTTTGAAATATGTTTGAAATAAGGCTTAGTTTTAAAAAACAGTAAGCATAAGACAATCGTAGAATGCTTTGGGTTGGAAGGGACCTTTAAAGGTCATCTAGTCCAACCCCCCTGCAAGAAGCAGGGACATCTCCAACTAGATCAGGTTGCTCAGCGCCCCGTCCAGCCTGGCCTTGAACATCTCTAGGGAAGGGGCATCTACCACCTCTCTGGGCAACCTGTGCCTGTGCTTCACCACAATCATTGTAAAAAATTTCTTCCTTGTGTCTAGTCTAGATCTACCCTCCTTTAATTTAAAATCATTACCCCTTGTCCTATTGTAACAGGCCCTGCTAAAGAGTTTCTCCCCATCTTTCCTGTAAGTCCCCTTTAGGTACTTGAAGGCCGCTGTAATGTCTCCCCAGAGGTTCCTCTTCTCCAGGTCAAACAACCCCAACTCTCTCAGCCTGTCCTCATAGGAGAGGTGCTCCAGTCCCCCAGTTGTTTTTGTGGCCCTCCTTTGGACCCGCTCCAACAGGTCCATGTCCTTCTTATGTTGGGGCTCCAGAGCTGTAGCAGTACTCTAGGTGGGGTCTCACCAGAGCAGAGTAGAGGGGCAGAACCACCTCCCTCAACCTGCTGGCCATGCTTCTTTTGATGCAGCCCACAATATGGTTGTCCTTCTATGATTAGTGTCTTTTACCTCTAGGACAAATAACTTCTTTTCATTTAAATATTTAGATCCAAACAGAATGCTTTTATGAAGGAGATATCTAACACATATTAGCTGCTGACAAAGTTATTACAATTGTACTCTTGTATGCATTCATATAGCACATTACACTATATGGAAAGAGGACACAGGCTTCATAATTTTCATTACTCATTGCTTTAGCTTTTTTAAAATATAGTGACAATGAAGATGACTATCCTATATGTAATATTTTTGTGGCATTATTAGACAACTAATAAAAATTTCATATTTTATTGTTTGGTATACATTTTAACATACACTTTTTAAAACTGTGTTTTGTAAAAATCAGTCTAGAGAAACAGATATGTAGTTATGACTTTTCAAAGAAACCCATCACTGCACAAAAGACACTGCCAACTACACATAAGCTCTTTATAATGGTGCAGAATGCAGTACAATGCAGTACAGTAAACACTTCCAGTATCTGGGGAAAATTTTGACACATAAAAAGCAGTATGTTTTGGGTTTTTGTTTTTCTTGTTGTTTAAGGTCATCCCCCTAAAGAACTGTCTACTGAAGAAACAGGACTGCTGCTGTCTTCCTTTCTTGAAGGCTCTGCTGGGAGAAAAGCAGCTACAAAGTAAGACGAGCTCTTGCAGGAGCCCTGCTGCCAGTGGCTACCGGAGGCAGCACTGGTCAGCCTGGGTTGTGTTTCACTGCCAAGGTAAACTCTGGTTTTGACACACTCAGCTTTGCAGCCACTCTATCTCCATTCACTTTTCTGGATGTAGCTTGAATTCCATGCATATTAGGCATATGAAAGATGTTGTGTGTAAGAGCTGAGCTTAGGGTGCATACTGGCCAACCGGGCTTTTGCCGTCCCAGCCTCACCTGCATTAGAGCCGTCTATATCACAGTAATTGCAGACCGAGCCTGCACAATGGCTCAGTACCTGCTGCCATGCAGCTTCTACAGGGTGCTCTGGAGGCTGGGTAAGCTTGCCCTCACCTGCACACGATGGTCATCAAAGTGCTCAGAGCGATGTCTTGCTGGGAAGAAAGGCAGACTCCTCACCTCTCCTCCTCAGGCTACTCTGGTGATACCCAGGCATCCTCGGCCTCGCAGCAGATCCTGCATTGCCAGGCATTTTTGTCACGGTGGCCATGCCACTGTTTCATGGGGTAGTGGTAGAACTGGGGCTGGCCATACTGCCATTAACAGTCAGCTTGCTTCCTTTCAGCCCCAAAATCTGTTAAAATATCTAGGTCAAATGACACCTAGAAATGTAGTTATACAGTCAATTTTTTTAAACTCAGATAACACTTTATATATATATATATTTATATATATATATTATTGGTTGGAGCTAATCCCTGTTTTAAAAGTGCAGACTCTGTATTGCAGTATTTTATAAACACAGATAATGTGGAAATTTCAGGGAAAGAAAAAAAATCCAAACCTCTCCTTACAGAAGCAGCTGATCTATATTTCCTGTTGCACATGCAACATACACCACGGAAGTGACACGAGCCAGATGAATCCCTGCATGTGTTAACATGCATTCAATCCTTTTGTGTAATAACTCAGCTATTGCTGTGTATCATACAGACTATTTGATAGCCTTCGAGGCATGAAGCACACAAATTACCGAGTGACTGCCGTGCTACTTGCTGAGACACTGGAGTGCTGGCTGACCGTAACTGTGTCAGACAGACAGCACTGTTTCCTCTGAAGTCCTTTAGGGGGTTCTCCCAACAAAATAAAATGGTTTTGAAGTTTTGCTTTTACCTGTTTGCTGCCAAGGAAACTCATAATAAAGCTCATGCTGTTAACCCGTGCTGGAGCTGGGGGCTGCAAGCTGTGAGCCAGCAGTGCTTAAAAGCTGGATGAACTCTGCAGAGTAAACTAAGTATGCTCAAGTATATGCATACCTGCAATAGATTAACCATTTAAAGGTAATTACTTTGTCAACTACTCCAAATCTTTTCCAAGCGAGACAGCTTAAAGTTATTTCTCCCTCAAAATCATTTTAATTAGTGTGTATGCTTTTAAGAAGACAGCTTACCTAACATTGCTAATTTTCGAACAGAGGTTTCTATCTAGGCACCCAGATTCCTCTTTTTTTTTTTTTTTTCCTGACTGCAACTACCCACCACAGTGTTACAGAAAGCATTCTGGCCACCTGATACCAAAACATGCAGGCCTGTGTTTTCAAAGCAAATTCTGCTACAAGCCCCCGCAGGAGTTATGTGTCTGGTTCTCTAAGTAGCCTCCTGAAAATGTTTTCAATGTCATTTTTTTCTTATTCATGCTTCTACGTTTATACATAAACTCCTGATTGCAATTTGGTATTATTTTGGAAATAAGATTTTCTTTAATGCATTTTCTTAAAAATATAAACTGCCATTAGTGTTCTGTAGATATATACTATCCAACTCAAAATCTTGCCTGACTTAAAAAAAAAAAAACACCAAACTAACTGAGCTGTGATCTATAATATAACTCACGTTGTTTGTCTGCTTTTCTGCACTGATCTGTGGTTTAGAGCTGCGTGTCTGAAAATACAGAAGAGAACATAAACTACAACATTAAAAAAACCAAAACACTGACAAGATCATCTGAATACCTTGTTACAGCTGTTCTCCCAACAGCAGTTTTCCGTTCCTCCTTCCACCCCTATGATCTGTTGTTACTTCTCACAGTACACATCTAATTCACTCAAATTACAGCCTCCAGAAAAAGCTGGTCAAGAATTTTCCAAGTAAATAGTTTTTCACTGAAAAATGTAGAAACGCTAAACCCAGAAGGTTTCACAGAGTCATTTCATTTTCAATAAACTTCCACAAGACGCTTGTCTGCTTTCTGCCAGCTCAGCCACTGGGCTGTGGGGATGCCTGGGTCCTTAGGGCTCCAAAGAAGCCCAACCATGCAAATGAGCTGCCAGATGGGATCTCCAGGGAATCCAGGCTCCCAAAGCTAAGAGCCCCAGGAGCCTCCACCTCTATCTGAAGCATTTAGTTCACATGACTGATTTTGCAGAAGGGAGAAAGGGGTCTGCAGTCCTGAGAGCTCCCATTTGAGATGTCCTCTACGGGCTTTCCACCACCCCACCACACACTCTGATGGCAGTTTTATAGCTGTAGAGCCCCTGGGGCCTGGGACCAGAGCCAAGGATCTGCCAGCTCCTGAGACTGCTTTTCTGTGAGGGGTTTCCCTGGACATTTTTTTGTGTGTTGCTCAGTCTTCTTATTCTGAAAAATAAAGCCAGAATAGTTCCTTTATGTGTAAAACTTCAAATTGTCTATTTTTTTTTCTGACTCAATATTAAAACTTTCTTATGGTATTAGAATTTCCCTGGAGAAGGAAATATCAAGCTTTGAAATACCATACTCCAGAGATATGGGTAGAGCTCTTCCAGAAATCTGGCATTCAGGGAATAAGATGTTACACCATGACAGGCACAGGCAGTCCTCCTAATCTGAACTGCAGCAGACGTATTCTAAGTCACAACAGTTCCTGTACCTTTTATACCTCCAAACAGTCTTCCTCTGCTAGTCCTGTCCCTAGGCAGACACACTACAGAGTCAGTAGTGTGACCATCTTAATCATTCAACAGGCATAGCAGAGTAAACGTAATCATAAGGCAAATGTCTTTCTCCTGTACAGCAAAGCTGCATGCAAATGCATTAAATCCACTAATCTGGCAAAGGAGGTATCTGTGTCTGTGGCCCGGTGTCTGTACATTCAGATTAGGAGCCTGGATGTACAAAAAGATCAGATAATACATAATTCTTCAATTTGCTCATACAAATGCCATTTCCATAAAACAAATATGGGGAGCTTAATCATGTTGCAGAATCCACTATACCCCAGTAAAATGGTCCTGTAATACCCATAAATACCCATACCTTGCTTTTAATGTTGCTCAGCATTTGGGAAACATACGTTTCCTTTTAATTTTCTTGAAATTACATGTATACACACAAATAAATATATATATCTATTTGATAGTTATTCTAATTTTAGGAAAACTGGGACACGTTCTTCCCATCTGGTTCACATTTTTCTGCACTGTGCATTCTTATTTCATTGTTACGGAAGAGTTGGCACTGACTGAATCAATGCTTGTTCACAGGAAATAGGCAGTAAGCAATCATGTTCAAAAACACAGCACTGAAACTTTTTTAGACCTAAAAAATGCCGCTCAGCCTAGTTTAATTTTAAAATTTCTAGCATTTTAATCAAATTTGGAATCAATTTTAATCAATTTGGAAAATCCCCAAATACTTGTGCCAATATCAGAAAGTTTTTATTTCAAAAAAGTGAATAGGAATTATACAGTACTTTCCAGTCAGCTCTACCTATAAACTCACATATGGTAGCTGAGTAATTCAAATCTGAATGTCCATTAAAAAGTTATTTTTGCATGTGAGCAAACAGCAAGTGATTTAAAATATAAAATTATATTTAAAATATTTTAAAAGTGTAATTATATGATAATGATCCTATTAGTACCTATTTCATATACAAGACATAGTATGTTTCTAGTATTTATGCATAGGTAAGCAGTGCGCTGGGTAAGATATGAATAATGGAGGCATAATGAGATGGTAATGCATAAGATTATTCTGGAGGGTAATCTGACTGTGTACGAGAGCTATTGTTTGCATGGATAATGATGATGACCGGGCCAGACTCCTTTCTCAGCAGTCCCAGTGGATGTCTAATGTGTTCAGAGGTTTTTTTTTTGGTGGATAAACTGCAGAGTAAATACAACCATGCCTTTAGAAAACTGAAGGGACAGCATGGAAGTAAGCTGCATTGCTACTGCTGCCCTTTCCCATCTTTCTGGCAACTGGGAAGCTTCTGGTCCTCTGGTAGAAGCTCTCATGAGTGCTGTTTTTCTTCTCTTGTTATGACATACTCTATTAGGGCCTTCTAAAGGTTTCATCTGGGTCTTGTGCTACTTCACTTCCCAAGCTTCAAAGGGAATTTCATCTTAAGGTCTGATATTTTACTGAGAGATTTTCTTAACAGAAAGACTGATTAACTTATCACAGCAGAACTTCAACTACTAGCTCCTCTATTTTGAAATGGTAGGACAAGCAAAAAGGGAAGAAGTCCTCTAGTACGACTTTCTTGAATATATTCGATGTCCTGCCACAAGGTAATTCAGTTCTCTTTCCTATTGTATTTGAAGGCGTATTGTTCAGTTACCCTCCAGAACCAAAGAATCTATCAAATTCAAGAACAACATATACCAATCTAGTCCAGGATGTTGTCTCTGACAGTAGCCAACAGATGTCTAGAGAAGAGAATAATCACGAATCAGTTCTCCTAACATCACAGAAAATCACAGTTAGGTCCTTTGTGAATTAGAAGTGGGCCCCTCTACTATGAATTAATTATTAATTTCTCTTTGACAAACTTGTCCACATATACTTTCAGCAGCTAGAATATCGTGTGAAATGCTTTCAACAGATTAACTACACACTCTGTGGAGAAACACCTCCTTATGACTGTTTTGAAAATGCTGCATGATAAACTCACCTGTTTTTTGCATGTTCTTGTACTAGAGGGGATAAAAAATAAACAAAAGAAACTCCCCAAGTCATAATTTCTCTGTTTACTTCTGTTTACTTTCATTCCACCTGATTAGATGGATTTCTTTTAAAACATCCTTAGTTACTCTTTTTCACAAGGCAAAGGAAGACCCTTACTCAATTTTTATCGTTTTTCATACAGAAGCAATTCCATACCTTTGGGTATCCTGTAGTCTGTCTCTCTATCTCTTCTAGAAGAGGGAGCAAATCCTGAAGAGAGTTTTCAAGGCATGGATGCATGACAGCTTTATAAACTGATGTGACAATGATCTGCCTATTCTTTTCCTAATAATTCCCTACACAGTATTTGCCCTCTGTTTATTGCTTTAAAATGCAATCTGATCGTTGCAAGGATCTTCACAGTCAGCCTTTGTATTTACTCCACTGAATCATTTACTGTCATCTGTAAACTTTGTCCTCTTCCTGTTCATCTGTTTTCCCTGATTGTTTATGGACAAAGTAGCCCAAATGCACGTAATGTGGGACTTCATTCCCAACCTTCCCGTCTTGAGAATACTGAACATTTATTCCAACTTTCTGCTTTCCATGTTTTAATCAGTTATTTTAAAATGTGATGGCCTTCCCCTTTATGTCACAACAACTGAATTGCTCTAAGAACCTTTGAGAAAGGACCTTGTCAAATACCTTTCAGAAATGCAAGCAGAGCATATCAACTGCGTGTCCCCTGTGTATGTGCTTACAATCTTCTTCAAAGAAGTACAACAGTTTTCCAAGGCAAAATCTGCTTAACTCTTCCTTAGTGTCTACTATTGTCATAGTTTAGCCCCGATTGGGACCAGACTACGCAGTCTCTCTTTCACTCCCTTCACTCTCCAAGAGAATAGGTTCGAGGTTTGAGATAAGGACAGGGAGAGATCATTCAAGTTATCGTTACAGGCAAAACAGACTTGACTTGGGGAAAACTATTCATTTATTACTAAAACCAAAGCAGGATAATGAGAAAAAGAACATGATAACCTTCCCCCACCCCTCCCTGTTCCCAGGCTTAACATTATCTCTACCACCTTCCCCCCGCCGAGCAGCACGGGTGAAGAGGGAATGGGGATGATGGTCAGCTCATCACATGTCACTTTGCGCTGCTACTTCCTTGTCGGGGGAAGAACTCCTCGCATTCCTCCCCTGCTCCAGCATGGGGTCCCTCCCATGGGCTACAGTCCTTCATGAACTGCTTCAGCGTGGGTGATTTCTTCCATGGGATCCAGGCCCTCCAGAACAGCTGCCCCAGCACAGGCCCTCCACAGGCCACAGCCTCCTTCAGGCATCCACCTGCCCCAGCGTGGGGTCCTCCCCAGGCTGCAGGTGGATCTCTGCTCCTGCGTGGGCCTCCATGGGCTGCAGGGGCACAGCCGGCCTCACCATGGGCTGCACCACGGGCTGCAGGGGAATCTCTGCTGGGAGCAGCATTACTGCTCCCCCTCCTTCTTCACTGACCTTGGCATCTGCAGCCGTTCCTCTCACAAGAAATTCTTCACAACTGGCTCAGGCTTCTCACATTCTCTTCACATCTCATCTCATCTCCACTTCTTGCAGCCTGGCTGGTCCGTGTCAGGCCCAGACAGCCGCCTGACGGGATGCCAGAGGGGGAGGATTGCAAGGCCTACAAGGCTCGCACCTCCCCCTCTCTTCCCCCACTCAAGTCTTCACATCTTCTTCTCTCTCTTTTTTTTTATTTTTATTTTTCCCCTTCTTAAATACATTATCACAGAGGCGTTATCAGGGAACATTCTGCTACCAATGGGCTCGGCCTTGGCCAGTAGCGGGTCCGCCCTAGGCCTATCTGAGTCCACCAGACAAAGGGGAAACTTAGCAGCTTCTTACAGAAGTTACCACCATAGCCGCACCCCCTGCCCCCCCCCCCCTAAAACCAGAACCACTATTTATTCATATGAGCAACAGTTCCTTTCTTGGAAGAGTGCCTAGCAATATTTTTCATACAAGTAGTCTATCATCACCATGATATGTCCTGGAACCTCCCTCAGAAACTGGCATTGCATTAGCCATCTTCTAATTCTGCTGACACTAAGGCAGCTTTAATAATGAAACTACATATTACAGCTTACTAGCTCAGCTATTTGGGTTTCAGGCATCCTTAAACTCTAAAGAAATCTTTGTAATTTTTTACTAGTTACTTTGGTGATATATTCTATGCTGTCTTTTGTATCAGTTCAATTTGAAATCATTTGATCCCCCAGTACATCTCCAAACAAAGGGTTCTTGTGCGGGAACCAAGCTCTTTCAAAACAAAATAAGAATGGAAAATATTAATTTCACTTTTTTTTTGCTTTGATTGGGTCTTTTCCTACTATATTTTATCTGCCTTTGGCTATACAGAGTGTCTGGCTTGATTTTTGTTCCCAATGTGTTGAAAAAAAATGATTTATTATTAGGTTTTGTGCTTTTTTCTTCCCATTGTCTCCCCAAACCTTTTTTTTTTTTTAATTACCTTTTCAGGAAGGAGGCAGACATTATTGTGACTGCTTCACTGCCTGAGTATGGCTTCCTGATAAAATACTCCTGAGTCCAAGTATTTTCAAAGCTGCGCTGCTAATAACAGCTTTTTGCCATTGGAAACATGTAAACCACAAAAACAAGTCACGTGAACTTATCTTGATCACAGTGTCATTTTGGGTTACATTTTGAAAGGTTTTCAAACCAGTCCCGTTTTGTCAACACCTAAGACTGCACTGCATTTTCCTGTCAGTATCATTTGCATATGATAGGTCTTGTGTGGGCAAAGTCAAACTGCTTTGGCCTGCCACTCAAGAAATGTGAGTGCAAGCAGGTTTCTAAGTAGCAAGAAGCTACTTTTCAAAGTGTTGGCCTACAATGTCCTTTATTACTATTTTTCATATCAGTGGTGTAAGCAGGGGTTAGGTATTTCATTCATCCCAAGACTGAAATGTCCTAAACAATGACTTGAGGAAAATCTTGACAACTTACTAGTCATATGGCTTCCTCTGTGGTGTAATACCAGTTAGTCAGCGTGAAGAGATGTGCAACTGCAGTAGGACATGTCTGTTTATTCAATGGTCTACAGCTAATATGTTTGCAACCAGACAGAAGCTACATCAATCACTTTAGCCTTTCAGCCTTCTCTCAACTGTATTGCCAGCTGCATGCACTTTTGAAAACTTGCAACAGTCTTTTGTAGTGGGCAGAACATAGATGGTCTGCTTCACCAACTTTCCTTATCTAATTTTGTACTTCAGCTGCTTTACAAGACATGGGCTGGAGCCCAAAGGTATGACCGCAATTTTCAAATTACAATTAAAGAACAAGAAAATCTCTCCAGTGTTGTGGGTTTGTTGAGCTCTTGAAACAAAACATGGAACACATCTTAGGGGCCAGACATACCAGCTGCAATCAGTTCGGGACACTCACCACGTCTATCAAAATCTTGTGTTTCCCCTTCTGGCAGTCCTGTGTACCTGTGAATGCATGCAACTGTCTGTCTGTCAAATTCCACAGTGCTCACTGGCTTCTATGAAGATGATAGTTATTTGCAGCCCTTACATGTAGATTGTTGATCATTACTTGGTATTTGTATAAGTCTCAGAGAGCACACTTTGTCTCTCCTGACTCCATTACTGTGCACGTTTTCAATAGTCACAATATTAATCTACATGACTCAGTCATAACCTGTGAGTCTGCTGAAAATAATAACACTTCACTCTTATCACTTGTGTCCCCAAGTTGTAGATGTGATGAAAAAATTCTTACATCCTTCGTTTCTAATTGTTTTCTGTCAGTACTTCTGTAGTCCCAAAGCTGCCACTTAGAGCAGAATTCAGACATTCTCATTCCTGCCACACACAGCCTTACTCTTCAAATCCTTCCAGTTTCGGTTGGTCAGTGTAGAGAATAAAGGTGGATTTAAAGATTTTAGAAACTGTTCTTTAATTTGCTGAGAGAGGGGGAAGAAAGGACAGGAAATAATTTCTAAGAAGAGATACATTACATTAGATCTTACAGAGAAGCTGAGATTTCCATTTGATCTGTCTACCAGGAGAAATAAAAGTCATTCAGCTTCTCCTTTTGATAACACTTGCTACAAGAGTTTTAACTTCTCGGTATTGTGCCATTCACTCATTGACTGTCTATGGACTGTTTAAAGCAACACAAAGGACTACCAAGCACAATACATAGATAAATGAAGCACCTGTTCTTCTCATTCAAAATTGTGTGTCAAAACCAAAGATGAGAAAGTAGTCCTTATTAGCAGAGGCCCTGAAATTGCAAATCCTCCATGCACAGAAGTTGTCATAGATACCGTAACCTCAAGTGGGCAACTTACAGAACTTACCAGGTAAAAACCATCAGGGCAACAATATAGCTTCACCTCACTGTTCTGGTAGGGTAGCTGCATGGTAGAAACCTCCAAACAGTACTGAGATGGAAAAATTATTGTATCCCAGCTCAGATTTACAAAAATTAATTTTTCACCTCTGCGTCCACCACCTCCTTACAGCACGTTCATTTCTTCTAGTTGGAGAAAATAAAGATAATCTTAGATAACTTAGGATTCATTGGATCTACACCCAAACAACCACTAAAACATCACTTCTTTCTAGATTGCAGACTGTCCTCATCTAACACAACCAATGACATGTAAGTGCACTTTTAATTTTCTTAGAAAATTCTCATGTGTGTTTGTTCCTCTGTGTCAGCAGAATGACAAGAAACAGTAAAAACACGGTATTAAGAAGAAGGCTTTTTTAATACTACCACCAAAACTCCCCTTGAATCTGTTATGTACAACACAAATTTGTAATGAGGACATGTCTTAAGATTGTGAGGTATACTATTGCACAACAGTTATGAAATTATTATACATGAACAACAATGTGAAATCATCAACAGCAGGCTTACACAAAATAGGCTTCTCCAAAATAACCAAAGAAACATGAGCTTAATATCATGTAAGGAAGAAAAAAGTCAAACAGTCTTTCTCAGAAGTGAGAAATTTGCTAGGGCCGCAGGACACAAACTGAAGGAAAGAGGTGGTCATATAAAATAAAAACATGATTGCTTTTCAAGGAGATGAATGTCCATAACTTGCAAAGCTTTTACTCTTGCATGTAGCACATACCTCTTTGAATAGTCCCGTTACAGTCAGCAGGCTGTTCATGGCAATATATGGAGGAGCAGGCACTAAATTAATTTTAAAAGAAGACAATTTATCTCACAACAACTGTATAGAAAATTGCTTTTAAAATGTCTCAAAATCCCCAAACGTGAATTTCCACTTCACTGTGGTCATCACAGTAGCCCCAAGAATTCTACTCAATTAGTGAATGCTCCATCAAGCATTAATTGATATTTGGTATTTAAGAAGTGTTTAATTGTGTTTAGGTTACATGCTTGTATGAGATGTTTAAGTATTTAGATTAATAAGCTTGCAAATAATATATTTTTTCAAGTTGTTAACTATCAAGCACTTCACCAAATGAATAGCCCATCATAAAATAAAGGGAATTAGCCAACTTCCTAGCACAGCTTCACCGCATTACACAACCCCAAGAAGACCGTGTACAGCTGTAAGGTGACTGTGTGGTTGAAAGAAATCCATTTACCCATTCTGGTGTAGCTTTCACAAATGAAAACACTAAGGAATGTTTAACCACAGGGGCCTCTCACTTTTCACGCTGACAGCTTTGTGGTCCTTACTGAAGCAGTCTCTGCAGAGGAACAGAAGAAATTTCTAAAGGTTCAGATACAGTGCTGGACCATTAAGCCTCTGAGGCACCAAGGAAAACACAAAAGGATTGTCAGTGTCAGGTCTGAGGCAGAAAAAAAAGCTTTGAAATTTAAGAAGGGATAAAAAGAAAAGCCTGTACAGGTATGTCATCCCCGGTCAGATAAAAATACCAGCAGAATGAGTGATAAAGCTAGATCTGAAAAGCTGCTGTCTCTGGGAGAAACCCAACTTGTTTATTTTTACTGGAAACCTGACACATTAGTTTGTTGTAACTTAAAGCCTCAAGAGCCCACTATGGCTACAAGCTCAGCAATAAGAATAAGAAAAAATCCAAAGTGTGAGGTTAAACAAGCTCTCTGGTTGCTGGTTTTATGTACATTTCCCCTACTGTGTATCAAACAGACTATGACATGTTTCACCTAAGTTACTTTTCAAAAGATGGCAAATTTTAATCTGTTGTAAAGGTGCCATAGAAAATATATAGCCACAAATAAAGTCAATGATGAAGTGGTTTGGTGTTTATTAGATGTTTAAAGTTGTTCCTGGGGAATATTTGTATTACAAATGTATTTTTGAAATGACAAAATGTGACATCTTTATCAAATGAAAACAGTGTATCCAGGCAGATCCTGAATTCAGCTTGGTTCCCCCCACAAAAACTCACCCATTGTAGCCTTGTTATGAAAGACGTGAAAATTTAACACTTTTAGTTTTCTGCACTTTTGATTTGTCTTAACTGTTAATCTCTTTTGATATGGAACAGTAATCACTGGGGCATCCACCACCTCTCTGGGCAACCTGTTTCAGTGCTGAAGTCTGTTCACTAGAAAGCTATAGCTATGCTGGGATAGTTCTCTCTTTCTCTATCTTTCTCCTAATTGCATTGATCTCAGCTGACCACTGCAATCTAAATTCCTAGCTCCCACCAGAGAACAGCAAAAGAAAAAAATATTTTTATAAAAAATTACATGGACTTACCAACAATGGCCATCATATAATAAAGGCTACTGTATCTCACATCAATCCCTTACTGAAACTTTCTGTTTTGAGCTAGTTTATTGAAACTTATTGTCTAAAAGATTCTAGGATACCCTCTCCTAGAAAAGGTTAGTAACAGTGTGCCAACCTCCTAACACAGCTGCAGGTGTTAAACAGGTAATTCTATACGGCTTAAAGGCTTCACTAAGCCACCTTCAGTGGAGTTCTCCAAGTTTGAGATGCAATCCTGAGGGAAGAAATTACTCAAGTTTGCACTTAATTTTCTTTATTCTGGCTGAGATCCTTGCAAGTACCATTTGGAAAGGGTATGGTGGCTTGAAACATACAGACATTTATGTGTGAAAGTTACAGAACTTTCTTCTTCTTCCCTAGCAGATTTCTAATAAAAAAAAAAAATCTGTTACAGCAGTTAGAGTGTTTGATAAAGCTAGAATACTGTCTTCTAAGAAAACAGCTTATTTTCATATATCGTGCAACAGGAGATTCCCATGGGGAAGCTACTGAATCTCTTGTGTGTGTCTTTCAGTATCCAGTTCACAGACATGGACTGCCTGAAAAGTGAATTTCTGCTTTTGAAAAATGCTAAATTTATAACCCTGGTGGGAGACAATTACTTGTGGTAGAGCAGGCTATGGCCTGCTGCATGCAGCTTTTTAACAATGCCTTGGCAAAACACCTGAGCAGTTACTGTGAAAGACCACATACGGGGTCAGCAAGTGCTAATGTTGTTTGCTTACTTCTTGGTCTGCTTACTAGGGGTGGTCAAATAGTATTCATATCAATAGTTTTATGTCAAGCAATGTCAACCACATCAATGACTAGATTCAAAGAGTTTCCGATTTCTTTAGACACAAATTCTGTAGCTAGAGGTTTTCTTCCAGATCCAGCTGCCGTGACATATGCCACCAGAACACTTACTTCTTACTATTCCTTTCTTCTGAAGCTTACTGCCCAAAAAGCTCTGTCAACAGAGTAGTTCATGTGAGTTTTTATCTGACTCAGGTCATATCAATCAAGTCAGGTCAAACCTGTTAGCTCTGCTGATATTGCAAGGAGTAGATTGAGAAACAGTCTATTAGCAGATGTGTGAGCAAAAGCCCATAGCATGGGAGTAGTAAAAAGCAACTGGAGGGCAGTAGTAGCTTAAACTGCTACAGATATTTACAAAATATACATTTGTTTACAATCAAGCAAATATCTTGAGACTGAGTTTCCAACCACAGTTTTGGCAATCATCTTTTTTTTTTTTTGTTTTTCATTCCTTTGCACATACCTCCACCAAGTTAGAGACCTAGGTAAAATTTCAGAGACAAAAAGATAAAGCAATTCCTGCTTGGAAAATGTAGCAAGAATGAAATAGTAAATGACAAATAAAACAAATCTCCACAATAACTTTTGTTTCTCTTGTTTAACTCAGTTCCTCAAGTGCAAGTGTAAACAAGCAGAACATAGATTTTTTTTTCCTATTCCTTCAATACTGCTCCCAGTTTTGTTTCTACAGAGAGAAAAATCTCAACTATCCCAATACCAAGCTTCTCTCCAATTCACTAAAATGTCCAATTTTTTTTTTCTGGGCTGTAATAATTGATCTAAATGCAGTAAATTCGTTTTAGAAGGTGTCTGAACACAGTGACACTTGCCTAAGTTTATCTTTGTTATTGTTCTTTACAGCTTCAGTACCGAGTGTCCCATGGATAATGTCCTGTTGGAGAATCTTCTATCACAAAGTTTGACAGATGTAAAGCCGGCACAGGAAAAGCCCTTGAACAGAATCTTTGTAGTGAGGGCTATATTCTTGGTTGAAGTCTAGAAGTCCTCTTTACCTTCTCTCAGGCAGCTAGGATTTTGTCTTCAGTTGTGGTAACTTCCAAAATTATGCTGGAAGAGAAAAAGCAAATTCGTTTCCCTTTGCCGGTCCTACTGATCACCAAACAGAAGTCGTATGAGAGGAAAATGTACCTTTCACACTAAATCTTCTACGTGTGTACTCTAAATAGATAGTTTAAGCAGATAAACTTCCTCTGTACAAACTGCAGGGCATAGTACTGAACAGTCTTGATCGTGTACCTGAGCTCACCAAGCCACACTGTAGCTCCTTTTTAACCTCTACATAGTAATTCCCTTTGCACAGATTTGAGGCATGGAAAGAGGAGTTGTAACACAGGATCAAAGCACAGCCTGTGTGCTCATGTAAGTTTAGGAGCTGAGGTGACCTTGTCTCCCAATTTGAAATGTAGTATTAGTGGCCATTCTTTTCTCTGTTCTCAAACAAATTAATAGAGGTCTCCTTACTTTCTATACCTTCAGTCACATGCATTAAAAATAAATCTGTCAAGACTTCTCTGAAAAATAGCAGATCTCAGAGTAAAATGATTCGATTTGTTGGGTCATGTTACTCTTTATTTGTGGAAGTGTAGACAACTGTGGAAGTACCTGAATCCTAGCACAATAATCGTCCATGGCTACCGTCACAAATACATAAACCATCTGTCTGTTGTGTCTTGTTTGTAAAAGTTTTGGTCTACCAAAGAAAACAAACCAGTGTGATTTAGGTGACTTGTAATGCAAAGTGAACAGTGAATACTTATTCCTGTGTATGCTAAACAATTTGGAGACTACATCTGAAAAATATTAACTGATGGTTTTTATTGGCCAATAGCTGTTACATCCACAGTAGTTGTGACTGATGTGTGAAGAATTTTGTCTTTAAGAATGGGATAACAGCATATAAGTATTATTCCAAATGAAGAGTTCAACCAGCTTCTTTTTTCCTATTCAGTCAAGAACATACCAGTTCATGTCAGTGATCCCGTAACAATGGCATTGTTTTGGTTACAATTTTATCCAAGTCAGAAACTCATTTCAGAAATGGGAATTTTTGATATTTCAATTAAGTTAAGAATCTGTTCTTCAAGTAGAGTGCAAAATATGGGTCTTTGTTAGCCAAAGACATACCTCAGCAGAAGAGGGAGATGAACCCATATAGCAAGGTACCAATCTGGGTTTCCTTGATCAGATATTTTCCTTTATCATGTATACATATCCTTAAGTAAACACCAAAATAATTAGTACATAGTTCTTCTCACTGAATGTCTACTTTGAAGGCATACTGAAAACAAAGCTTATAGAGGAGGGGAAAATGAAGACAGGTTTATGGGTGCAATCAGTAAGAATAACATGGTAACAAGGCACATATTGGTAAGTGTTTATACAGGTTTTCTTTGCAAAATCTTTTGAAAAGCTGTATAGTGTCAGCCTTTCAGCAGACCCAGAAAAAGTAGTCAAAAATATCTTTAAATTGAAGACACCGACCCATTATTGCGAAAGTATATGGAGTCGCTCAAAATAGCTGTTCAAATCTGCTGAAGCTTCTGGTTCAAATTCTGTGTTTCCATAGACTATGGACTCCTTATGCAATCTGATGTCCATCAACATGTCTGTGACTTTTGCCATACACTGTTTTTATGCATGTTCACTGTGAATCAAGGCTACTAGATGCTTTTAGCAGCATATATTAGAGCTGAAGTAAATTCAAAATGTCATTGCTGAGTAGTCATAACAATATATTTTTCACAGTAAATATGTAAATGAAACAATGCCAAGACAGAAACAGTTCTGGAGGTAATATCCTTGAAACCTCTAGAAAAATAATTCAGAGTTCTACCATCTTGAGTGAGCTCAAGGCACATGAAAAGCACTCACCTGCTTAAAGCAGGGGTACTAATTTTAAGGTTTTGCCTCTACTGAGGAAGACTGCTCAGTTTTTCTGCCTAGCTCTTTAGATTTCACAATAGTTTTGGTAACTTTTGCTGCTGAGGGAGGAGCTGTTGTGCATAAAAATTGCCAGAGTTCCTCTTCGTAACAGACCAAGTGTCTTCCCAGTGAACTCATTATACTAAATGAGCATTTAGTTTGGCTTCTTCAGCATTCTTTGGTGATTAACGTGTAGTTTTGAGCGGAAGCTTTCAGGTTGCAACTGCTTTAGTCCCTTTTTCTTCTTACTCCACACTATAAAAAAAATCAATGCTCATTTTTACCTGCAAAACTTACTACTGCTTTCCCCACCTCTAATCAGGAAACGTCCTTGTAGGAACGGTTTTCTTTTGACTCTTGATAAAACTGAAAAACACTTTGTAGAAAGCCAGAAAGAAGACTCCTTTGTGTCCTGCAGTAGAGAAACTGCAGTTACCAGACTGAGTAACTATTCACAGAACAAAAAGATTTTGGAAATCATGACTAACACCAAAAACCCGAGGAAGTTTTCCATTATAATATTGGGCACAGGGGATAGGAATAGATAAATCAAAAAAAGTGTTCCCAAGAGAAATTCCATTCTTAGAATTTACAGAAAACAGGGCTAGGTTTAAAAAAAAAAAAACCAAAAAAAAACCAAAACCCTGAGTTTAAATCTGAATTGTAATGTAAAGGAAGCTTCGTACCAGTTTTGTATCACACACACACACACTCAAAAAAAAAAATCAATCAGACTCTAGGATTAAAAATACCTCAGCTGAGCTTTGAACATTTTTTTCCCTATTCTTAATAGAATTGAAAGCATGCCCATTGATCTAGCAAGAGCAATTTGCTAGTAATTAGTCCAGAAAGAGAAGACCTGGGATTTTAACCAGAAAGTGGGGAGGAAGAGGTGCTCAAACTTCACAAGTCCCATTTTAATACAGATGAAGAACTGGCACCCTTCCTTACAGCAAAATATATACAATTATGCTTGTCACTATATCAAATTACCATACAAAGCCACAAGTCCAATGGTTTATAGACTTATACAGAGATTCAGATAGGAGATTACAGACAGCAATACTATTTGAGATAAACATAAAATACTTTTAATGCTTACTGATATGAGGTACAAGATCTCTAGTTCTCCACACCATCTGCAAGTGAGCTTTTTCTACTTAGCTCAGTGCACATTACCCATGCTTGCAGCTGGATTGTCCTAGAAGTGGTAGGTTGCATTACATAAAGTAGAGAGTAACTCACAAACACCTGATTTTAAATAATAATTATGTCTGAAAATTTCTACACAAATGTTTATGCATTCTAGCTTGATAAAATTTTGGAAAAAAAAAGTGTGAAAGAATGTCTATTTTTATGAGTTAAGAAAGTAACTGTTTCTTTCATCATCTCAGCTGTGAATGCTTATCAATCATTTAAAAACAATTAAAGGTACTCATTTACTCATAAAATATACAATGCTTTTTCTTTGTTTTTAAAAAAAAAAAGAGATAAATCAATTTTAGTTTGAAAGACACATTAAAATGTAAGCTCAAGAATATGGGATAGAAGATTGTAATTGCTAACACTTTTTTTTCTCATCTACCAAAAGAAATCAAATAAAACCACTTCGCCTCTAGGGTTTTAAATATCATTGCAATTCATCTTAATAATGAAGTTAAAATTAGCTGAAAGAAGACAAAATTAAAAAAAAAAATCCTCAATCAAAAACCTTTCCCCCTGCCAACACATGAGTTTATTCAAGAAAAATGGATAAAAGTAATGCCTGCTGTATATATTTCAAATGAACAGTGAGATATCAAAAGCATAGGTGTCACTGGGCTTAGGAAGTACAAGACTGCATATACATTCTGCAGATACATTTTCAAAAGCAATAAATGTGTGTTTTCCAAACAAGACATAGAGTATACAAAATATAAAAATGAAGATGTGAAGATGTTCTATAATTATATTGATAATAACACTCACACTGAAAATATATGGTTCCAATACCACCTTTTTATTTATTTATCTGCAGAAGAATGAAAGCATGGTGCAGAGGTCAGTAAGGGCATCTAATCTATCCAGGGCCCTCATAAATGCTTTAATGAGTTTGCTTGCATTCACTGACTTTGATCTTAAACTGTGTTGAGAGCTTTCCGTTCCTACAGTGTGTGGAAAGCACCTTATAGTATTGAGCCTGCTGTCTCCCATCCTCTCGGAATGTGCACTGATCTTATTAGGAATGTTTTATATCACAAATTAAGTCCTTTAGGAAAAAAAAAAAAAAAGCTTGTCACATCCCAGCTATGACAATGATGCTGACAATAACAGATAGTGCTGTAAAGCTGAACAAAATTCTACAGCTGTCAGGAAAGATCCTCATCTTACTGTCTTTTTACCCTGTCTGACTGTCAGTTTTAGTAGCACTAAATCATTGTGCAGCCATTTTAAACATTCTACATGCTTTAAACAGACCAATGTTAAAAACAAGCACATGTTCATTCTGCCTTGATGAAGAGAGTAAACAGAAAGATGTCTGGCCCGAGGAGGTATTTCCACTTGCCCTTTTGCCCTTAATGTATAGAAGAAATTTTTTCAACAGCAAAAACAGCATGGATGAATGAAGGGGAAGGTTGAGTTTGCCAAAAGGAAATTACCCTCTGACAAGTTTCTTCATAGATTCTTTCAACATAAGAGTTGCAGGGTAACAAAGTGTGTGAGTCAGACACAGCTAAATCTGAAATTACAGACTTCGGAGACGGGGCCGTTATAGCCAAGATAACACCAGTCACTGGAACTGCACTGTTCTTCTACCTCTCCTCCTCATTTTGTAGTATTGCCATATATATACAGAAGCAACACAAAAACCTTGAGTTTAACACCACTGTCAGAATGCAGAGATCTACAAAGCTTTGCAGTCAGTCAACGCAAGTGCTTGTTACCACCTCCTCACTGTCTGACTGATCCTGGAAATAGCTATTGCCATTAAAGACTGTGCCTAGTCTTTAGCATTCGTTTGCCTGCTTCACATCTCTCTCCAAAACATGACTTTACCCCCTTTCAAGTCTCTTTATAACACCAGTTCCTTTCACTATGCAGGATAGATAACGCCTGTGTGGAACACCTTCCTACAGAAAGGTTTGGATGCTATAAGCTAACATGCATCCAGAAAGCAACCTGATATCTTTATGGAGGAAAAATCCACCACAGAGGATTAACACCCTAACAGTACTTCAGAAAGTCTCCGTGCTGAGTTGCTGAAGACTAGGAGAGCATTCTGGGAAAGTATTTCTACATCTGTCCATTATACTCTTCCCCATTCATAAGTGACCAGCTACTCTCTGAAATAGGATACTGTGCTAGATGGACACTTGGTCTCACTGGGGACAGTCGATCTTCTTTTCACCTGCAATTTTTCAGTGTTGCTTCTGGCTACTGATAACAACAGAATTAAGCAAAATGAAAACTTTAGCTGAAAACTATGCCTGCAACTAATTACTGTTCTATTTGTTCTCCCTGGCTAGCAGTTTATTCATAATACTGTCATGACTTTTGCTAAGATACTAAGTTCTTCAAAAGTTTGAGGTTTCCTTTAGTAATACACACATCCAGCAGCTACAAGGGATCTGAATCAACTTTCCTCATCTAGGTGCTATTACAGTACAAACAAAAAGTACAACTGTACCATGCTTTTTTTGTGTGTTCAGACAGGTGGGTGTCTAATTTTTCTCTTCTGAATCCTCCTTGAAATTGAAAATAAAACCCCAAAAAACACAGACCACAGGTTTAGCCAGTTTCCTTCCTGAGAAGGTGTGCGGGCTGTCATGGCCCTCTTTGAAATATCTTCTGTCCTTTTAGATTTTCTACTTGCTCACTGTATTTTTAAGACCTTTGCGGCTTGTTTCACAAAGTGAATGCTTGGAACAGATCTGTAAATCCATGAAGTGTCTAAGAGTACAAAAAAAAAAAAACTGCTGCAGTTCAAAAAACCCTAATCTGCTTTTTTTTTTTTTTTATTTAACATATAACTTTTCTTGGCATTTTGAACTTTATGAAAGTAAACTGGAAATGCTTTGTTCTAATTAGCTTTTTCGAATTCTTTTTTTTTTCCAATCCACATTGCCTACAGCAAAATATTACCTTGAAGATCTGAAGAGGCACAGCAGAGAAGATACTGACTGAGCTGTTAGCCAGAAGAGTTGAGAGGCTGGGCTTTGATGGAGCTAACATAATGAATGGATGTTTCCCTACAGCCCAGGTACTTGTTTGCGATAAACACCCAGCATATTGGTGAGGTCTTTGCAACTGTTTGGCAATATTGCAAAAGCAGAATCTTTCAGTAAGCAAAGAAAAGTATGGCACACCTGGAACACAGCGTCAGTAATTCCTGTGCTAACAGCAATCAAATGCCTCTTCATATTTGCTAATCCTTGCTACATGGATCAGCATGATTCTGTCATCATTTCCCACTAAGTTCATACTTATATTTTAAGCACTCTGAAAGGATCAAGAGTGGGAACACTCCGTAACTGCAGAGAATCACCATTGGAAACAAAAGGAGCCCTTACTTATTTCATTCAGCTTTTTCCAGGCACTTACGTGTGACAAACAAAATGACAGCAGTGCATGGACCTCTTACACGATAACTTGTTTATTATTGTTAACTACTTTGAAATGGTGGAATGGAGCTTCTAAAATTATTACCAAAGTACTTAAGGATGTAAATAAAACTAATGAAAAGCGATGCTGTTCTGGATGTTTCAGAGACCCATAATGATCTGTTAGGTCCAACAGCAGAATCCACACAGCATTGCCGTAATGATCGGTTCTTCCGGTACTAACTGATGTTTCACTTATATGGCAAAGTGGCATACTCAAATCTTACAGGAAAACTGTATCAAGCAGTATTCATCTGTAATCTAGACAGTTCAATAAATAGAACTGAATGAAACTAAGTAATCACCTAACCAATATTTTTACTTCAGTGAGGTCTGTGTTTCCTCCTAGGCTCCTAGAAGCAAAGGAAATGCTGATACAGGAAGGAAGCCATTCCCGTATCATTATAGTAAACCCAGTGTGACGCAGTGTTATTCCAGAATATCTAGTTTCTTCTACACTTCTAAGCTCAGTAGAGGAGAGTATTCTGTTTGACTGGTATCTCACTCAGCATGACAACAATTCTGACTTGAGCACGTAATTGCTATCATAATATAAATATCCAATAAAAATAACATTAAAATAGTTTATCTTAGATTCTTTACTATGCTGCCTATGCATAAAATGATCAGTGTTCTCTCTTCAGCCTCCTAGTAAAAAATTTTCTAACACATAACAATAATTAAGGGCCTGCTGAATGAAACTGTGCTGATTATTCAGTGAAAATTGATTTTTCTTATTAACAAATCCAAAGAAAATATAAGCTCTGCTTTGTAAGACAGCCATGATCTCAGAGGTTATACATTAAACATTAGATATAGTGCAGTTCACCATCTTCCAAGAAACAGTAGTACGCTTTTGCATAACAGTTAACAGTAACCACTGTGGCAGCAATTATTTGAATTTTTCTGTTTCAGACTTGAAAAGGGCTTGTGCACCTGCAAGTCTGTACTTTTTTTTTCTGAATATATTGCTTTTTCTAATAAAAGATTTTTACCTAGAAGTATTGCCTGTCTTATAAGACTTTATGATTTTCACTAACGTAACACTGTTCTTGGAGATTTTAATCTACTTTTCCAATGCAAAAAGTCAGGTCCGTCGCAACACAGTAAATAAGACAAAGGAAGGCAAAGAAAGGTAGCAAGAATGTGTCCCAATCTATATGTTACCTGGAGTATTAAAGACAGCATATTCATGGACTTGTATACAAAATATATATTACTCCTGAAATCCTGGATCAGATGGACACAAACAGGAAAACAGAAGTCTTAATGTTTAATGGGACCAAACAATTGAATCCAGTGAAGGATAAGAGATTTCAAAGCTGAGGCTTTCCGCTGCTCGCTGATATGTTTCTGTTGTTACAAACTGCCTGCAATTACGAAAAACCTTTAGTGCACAATGTAGTTATTGGTCATACGGAGGGAATTATCTTTATTTTCTGTTCTGCAGAAAGTAAAGCTGACATTAAAATCAACAACTCTGTCTTCAGCTGTTTAATCCTTTGACTTACATTCAGAAAATATAATAATATATCAATATCAGAGAGGAGTAATAATGGTGTTTAGTTTGCTACACACTAATTATTTCTACACATGCACAAAAGTCTGATGTGCTTTTGATTTTTCATTTATTGGTAGAAATTTTAGAGATTTTCATTGCTCCACTGGTTTCAATCTCAGCAGAAACACAGAAACAAATTATCTGCCTTTAAAGTCTGAGGTATTCATAGATGGAATACTACTTACTATTAACCTGCATTGAGTGAAAATCTAGGGATTTCTTCCCTGAATAAATTAAATTATGTGATTGCTAGGTAAGCGAGAGAAAAGCATTCAAGTAAGCACAAGAACAGGAAGCAAAGTTCCAAAAGTCCCCAGAGTCCCTCTTCAGTCTACTCTATGCATAAATTTAGAAAAAGAAAAATAAAAAAGTGTATCAATGTATCTAAAAATATCAATTTGAATGTAATATGGAAAATACTAATTTGAGTGATAACCATATAGTTGTGTCTCTGAGTTATTTATGCCTTTCAAAGAACATTAAAAAAAAAAAAAGAGAAAAGTTACTTTCAGCAAATGCTTATTTTGGTTGCTAAACTGATAACGGTAGTTTGTGAGATAATTCGGTTATTTTTCCTACAGGGAGATAAATAGTTATTGCTTTATGTACTTTATATTGTTGAAAATCAATGATGTAACTGCAAGTGTGGGAGTTACTGATTTAAATTCAAATATTCTTGTAAGTTAATTCTCTGTCTTTTTAAGTTAGTTAACAGTTTACTTAACAACTCACTTAAAGGAAGCACAATTTTGAAAAATAAACTTGTATGTATGTATGTTTTGGAAACTATATGAATTATTTTGTGCTGTAAACAAAATTTTTGTGTGGAAAATACATTGTTTCAATTGATCTAAATATAGCTTTTAAAGCATATTTATGATGTGTGATTCTTCTATTTAACATGCATTTTGGAGTTGCATTCATTTTTTACTTCAGCTGTTGTTTTCCATTATCAAAAAATAGTAATTGGTGGTGTTATATTGAAAAGAAGATATGATTTAAAGATTTTATCTTGATTTTCAAATTTCATAGGCTTGAAATAGATCTATATGTAGGCATATTCTTAAACTTCTGATTGAATTTACTGCCGTCTATAGGAGGAATGTACATGCAGAATATATTCCTGGATGGAAGCTGAAGTATTATTCTTCTGTCTTTTGTCTTGCTTTCTTTTAAGCTTATAGTAATAAAATCAGTTCATTACCTGAAGCTATTCTTCACAGCTCATTCTTCTGAAAATAAGTACCACAAATAATGAATATACCCTGTTTAGAATTTTAGGCAGGAGAGGACGGGTTTGCTTTGCTACTGTTCTGTTGGATTATGTCCTCAGGTATGTTGTTGAAAGTTAAATAATGCATTGAAAGATGGAGAGTACTAAATAATGCAGGTTTGCAGGGTATGAGTTTTCTTATGCTAAGCGAGGGAACATTCTTTGAACAGAAAATTGTAACTGGAAGAAAAATATATCCTTGTGCTAGACAATTTTTTCATTTTAATTTTAGTCAATAAAAACAATTCATTACGTTTCCAAATTAGTCATCACACGTATATTCTAGGTCAGAAATTCAGACAACTGTCTGAAAACTTATCCATTAGGTACTATGTATCAACATGTGAACAAGCATTGGAAAAGAGAATATGTTCTTTTGTGCCATAGTCAAGTTAAAAAACACTTATGGGAGAATTTACTTTCTTTGATTCTTTCTTACTACAATTTGATCAGGTGGCATCTGATTGCCTAAACATCCCTTGTTTAAGACATTTTCACTTCTCCGCACTTTCCTGTGAATTTGGTGTCATATTTCAGGCCTAGTTTGTAACTCAGATAAAATACAACATGTAGAGAGTTAACCTCAGTAACAATTTCTGTATGCTTTATTTCCAAACAAACAAAAATGTCAATATGGTATCTAAAATATTTTTTCCTTTTTTTTTTTTTTTTAGAGACATAAGAACTAGCAGTAGTAGCTCGCCAAATCATTATTATATTATTTCTTTGAACATAATACCTGGGAGATCCTCAGAGTGGACTCTTTACACTTGAGACCAGAGACTCTGCCTCTTAAAAGAGAGATGCACTTCACCATCCCAGTCTCTGTGCATGTGTCCTGGCTCGCTCACATCTACAGAACAAGCGTGCTCCATGGGACCTCCTGCAGAGCACTGTGGCTGGGAAATGGGGAACAGCACTCACCCAGATGTTGTCTTGATAGGCAGCAGGGATGTGTCCTAGAACCACACAAAGGGACCAAGACTGCTGAGCACACCTGCTTCCAAGAGCTATAACACCTACTTCAACAGCAAGAACAGTAAAAGATTAATTGTGAGACAACATTAGCTAGCCTTGTATGCAGAGTATCAGAGAAAACACTTCCTTTCTGCTAAGCAGGATTTAAAATAGTAATTCTGATTTTATAGAGGTTTCATAAAATTATGATGCTTTTTAATTCTGATAAGATTAGAGTTCAGGAATTAGAGCTGAAACTCAGAAAGTGCTTTGCAGGGTTTGTGACATCCGTACCAGCAAATAAAACAGGGCCAGGGGCCCAAGTGCTGAGCCTTGTTTATTCATACTGTTAACCCTTTAGGACTCTCCACAGCAGAACGTTGATCTGTATCAGCTGTCATGTGATCAGACACTTCCTGGGTAAAGTTCAGGGACTAGGATGTGCCAGGGGTCCTTCCAACACAGACATAAGGCTCTAAAGAGGAGGTGTTTGGCAGTTTGTTTTTTTTTTTTTTTTTCTCTGTGAGCAGGGCTTTGCAGCCTGATTTTATGATCAGACAATGATCTCCGCTCTTTGGTCTTGAGTCCAGCCCTTGAGTCCAATGCATCCATTCAGTGATGAGCTCCAGCTGCCTAGAGACGAGAACCGGGATTCTACTGCACTCTGCTCAGTTGCCAGTGCCACACATTAAGCCATTTAACTATGCCGTCCGTGTTACCGTGGCGTAACTAACTACCAACATCAATATAATCTGAAGTTCAGATTACTGAAGTATTGACTAAACTTTCTGCAAATGTTTCATGAGCCTGTAAGATGCCTCACTGATATTCACAGCTGGGCTTCAAATTCCATGTTTAAGCTTCTGATGACTCTGATGATATTTCACCTAGCCAAGATATCTTTTCCAAGTTCTATCTTCTGTTTATACCTCACACTTCACCACTTCATATTTATAGGGTAATACCTGAATGTCAGTTATTTTTCTTCTATATTTTCCCATTCATCTGGCACAAACTAAATACTAACTATTACATTCCCGTTTGCTTTGCTTAATCTCTAGGAAGCAAAGTTTTTTTAAACATGTTTACTCAAATCAAGCTTCATAACTTCTAGTCTGATACATTAAAATCTTCACGTTAGTAACTCAGCAAGCACACATTTCTGGAATATATGGTGGTGTTTGATAAGACAGCAGGAAAGAAGCTATTTTCTGATTTAAAGATAGTTTATCTTCTTTGACAGTTTTAATGCGAGTTAAAAAAAAATCTCAGAAAATACTGTCTTCTCAAATAGAGCACAGGTTGTGGTAGGCAGATAAAGTATCTAAACATTATTATCTCGTAAGTTTTTCCATATTCATCAGGGTCAATTAGCAGAAATTAATTCACATACATCACAAAGCTAAAAATGACTGTTTCAAGGAATGTGATGCCTCAGAGAAGTTTGCATTAACATGTAAATATATATATCCTTTCTATTTTTTTTCATGCATTCCCGTATGTACTTACTTGTGTTTTGGATTAATCTTTAAGTTATTCTGGTCATGCCTGGTCACAAAGTGGTCATACCTGGTATTCAATTACTCCTTATCTTAAGACAGGTGGGAGCTCTACAGCAACTGGCTAATATCTCTTTGAATTTTTTATAAAACTTCCAGTACTGCCTGCTCTGATCTCTTACACACCTTCCAGAACAGCTGGAATTCATTAAAGCCGCACTGTGAGATAAATGTGACGACACCTTGCATGCTGGAGTCTGCAGTTACTTGATTTCCAGTGTATCTACATGTCTCCTCCTTACTAACGGTGTTCAGACCAAAAGGCATACCAGATCTCTCGCATTGAATAGGATTTCACGGACTGCTTTAAGATGGCCGAAGATGCCGAGCAGCTTGCATGTTTTGTCTTATGAAGACAGTAAACTGTTTCTAGGGAGAAACACTCTCTGTGGTAATGCTGCTGTTGTCTCTGAATAATCTTTTGCACCTGAAGTCACACATCTGATAGGACAAGTTAAGCATTCATGGGTAACAGAAAATACATCTTAGTTAAAGGAACAACTGATTAATGAAAAGTCACAGAGGTTTATTATTACTAGGTATACCTGTTTATTTATTAGGTCTATCTGATTATTTATATATTTATTTGTTATTATTACGTATACCTAAACAGTTCTTACACTTTTTTTTTTGTGGCTCAGGATTGATAATCCTGATAATAATATCAGGATTGATATTAGGAAAAAAAATTTTACAATGCGAGTTGTAGAACACTGGAACTGGTTGCCCAGAGAGGTGGTGGAAGCCCCATCCCTGGAAACGTTCAAGGCCATGAGGCTCTGAGCAACCTGATCTAGTCAGGGATGTCCCTGCTCCTTGCAAGGGGGTTGGACTAGATGACCTTTGAAGGCCCCTTCCAACCCTAACCATTCTATGATTCTATGATTCTATGATTCTATGATAACTTTTGTTGCCATTTCAGATGACAGCAAGTGAGATTTTTTGCTAGATTGTTGATTCATGAGTATCTACCTTCCAGACTGAGATGCATGGGCAAATGAAACAGACATGGTCTGGATGTCATGCTACTGAGTGGGGAGGGGTTTCAGTGGCTGTTTACAGCCAGTACAGGTAGTAACGGACCCCTCTGAGAGCTGCGACCACCATACTGTGGTTCTGAACAGACATGAACACAAGGGACCCAGATGATCAAGCATTAAGCACATGAGCAATCATCACAAGGTTGAGCACAGTTTTCAGAGAATGTAGTAGCTGACAGATCACAGTATTGTACTAAGGTAGGGAGATTCATAGCAGCTCACAAATTGCGCACTGCTGGGAGCTCAGTTTTGTTGTGGTTTCATACAGATGTCAAAACATAGTCAGATTAAATGCAATAGGAGTCTCCTTGCTCCCCACAGTGACGGATAGCAGTGAAGGACACACAGGTAGCTGTTTTCTCTAAAAAGCTGTTGAGCCTGGAGGAAGCCTAGGAAGAGCAGAGCAGCTGTTAGGTCATCCTGGCCCACTGCTGTATGATGTCAGGGCAGAGGCTATAAAACCAGCTGGTCATCCTGCCCATCCACTTCTTCCCTGAGGTAAGCTGAATCCTCTCAGTCAGGTATGTAAGTATAGGCATGTATTACCCTGCTGTAAAGCAGTTCCTGACAGAGTCCTATGAAAATGCACACAACAGCTACAAAATATTTTGATGTCTTATTTTAAAAAGTATTATACAACAGAGCCTATTATTTGTAGGCTTTAACCTGTCTTTAAAATCACACTGAGAACAGGCTCAAATTTAAAGGAGGATCATAAGCAGATAATATAAAGCACAGAGATGCTGAAAGGTAGTCTAGCATTTTTGCCCAGTGGGGGATGCTGACCCCAACAGTTCAGCTTGCTTTTAACTTGCTTTTCAAATGGCAAGTTAATTGCTACAAAATACTGACATTCTCCATTATTCTTAGCAAAAACCACCTACGGTATCGGCCAGAAAGACATTCAGTTGAAGCAACTCAGTCTTGGCCTTTAGACATTAATTTCTCTCTTTTTTTTTTTTTTTTTTAGTTACACATGTTACTACTTGTTTCACTTATTGTCACTTTTCAACCTGTGAATATTTCTGGTTCAGTCTTTGGTGGGCTTCTGCAATTCCTCAAGCCTTCTCTCAGTTATTTTTCCCAGTACTGGCATACTGGATCACTTCCACTACACTAAGTGGTTCCCTGTTTTCACTTGATAGTAGTGTCTGTATGCAATTTTGATCTTGAGCATTTGTGGACATGTTCCAGATTAATTTCCATGCAGTTTTTCTTTAATCTCATTAGTGTCCATTACTCTTTCTAAATTGGTTACTTTTGTTGTTTTTATCATTAGGCTTTTTTATCCCACTTTTCCTGACGATATATCTTGCTTAGATATGTATTTCTTAACTATCCTGTTATATGTCAAGTTAATGTGGCCAATATTTTGGTATTTGTGGCACCTGGCTTTTTATAAACATATATGTGAATCAAGCTTCAGTTTCTCTTCTGAAGTTACACATCTTAAATTTTTCTATTAGTTTCTTTGCAAACACATGGTTTCTCCTAAACATTTTTGCATGGACTGGTATCACATTCTTTCTTGCTCAGACAAACACAAGTTTGCCCAGTAAAGCTCCTTCTGAAAACTGCCTAAACTGACATACATTTTTTACTAAAAACTCTTCCTCAGACTACTTTATTGTTTCTCTACTTTAACTAAAAGAAAAAGTCTGCAGTGTGGCTGTGAAAGAACATCCCTTTAGAAGTAGCGTAGATGAAATCTGACTGGTTTTACGATGGGTCTTGATTCAGCTGCTGTTGGACAGATGATCCACTGTTGCCTAAACCAGCAGTGAGTTCAGCCTCATGTCCTGTTGTAACACCCAGTAAGAATTTGACACCAGCTGAGTTTCAAATTAGTTATTCATGCCCCAAATGTATGACTAGTGAAATACATAATCCAAAAGCAATGGCAAGCATTGGTCTGGTACAACTTCTTACATTACTTTAAGCCAGCACATTTGGAGATATTAATCAGGCTATTTGGTTTCCCCACTCACACTCCCAAATAACTGTTTTTTTCCACTTCCTTGCTCGCCTCTTTTTTCTCTCTCAAGTCACCTTCAAAATCAGCTTCAAAGTCAGCTTTTTTTGCAACCCAGAAAGCCAACTGCATCCTGGGCTGCATCAAAAGAAGCATGGTCAGCAGGCTGAAAGAGGTGATTCTGCCCCTCTACTCCACTCTCGTGAGACCCCACCTGGAGTACTGCATCCAGCTGTGGAGCCCCCAACAGAAGAAGGACATGGACGTGTTGGAGTGAGTCCAGAGGAGGGCCACGAAGATGATTAGAGGGCTGGAGCACCTCTCCTATGCGGACAGGCTGAGAGAATTGGGGTTGTTCAGCTTGGAGTAAAGAAAGCTCCAGGGAGAACTTACAGCAGCCTTCCAGTACCTAAAGGGGGCTTATAAGACCAATGGGGACAAAATTTTCAGCAGGGCCTGTTGTTATAGGGCAAGGAGTAATGGTTTTAACTAAAAGAAGGTAGATTTAGACTAGACATAAGGGAGAAATTTTCTATAATTAGGATGGTGAAGCACAGGAAAAAAAAACAAAACCCGATTGGTCAGAGAGGTGGTGGAAGCCCCATCCCTGGAAGTATTCAAGGCCAGGTTGGATGGGGCTCTGAGCAACCTGATGTGGTTGGAGATGTCCCTGCTCCTTGCAGGGGGGCTGGACTAGATGACCTTTAAAAGTCCTTTCCAATCCTAACCATTCTATGATTCTATGATTCTATGAAAATCTGGGCTGGCCCCTGAATAACTTAATGTTATCTGTGTAATCTATTTTTATGTATTTTTATTTACATTTAAAAAAAAAAAACTCAACCCAAGAAAAAAAAAAACCAAAAACCAAAAGCAATTCTTGAGCAATCTTGTATTTTTAGAAGGAACACTAGAACCAGATAAGCTCCTCTTTCTTTGCCTCATTTCCTTGCTCTTCATCACCCACACACATCATCACCTTGCTGGTATTTGATCTGTCAGCTCATTAGGAAAGAGTCGAACTTTCCTTTCTTCTACACAGCAGCTAATACATTTTGGGATACTGTTAAATGAGAGAGCCATCAACTAGTGACTGTGTAGTGTACAGTTTTCCAAATTCTTTCCTTTGTGACAAAGTAGTGATTCTTCTAAAGGTAAGTTGTGCTGATGACATTTTCTTGAGAAAGACACAAAAATCTAGGAGTTGATCTGGGTAAACCATGGTCAAACCCATTTTTTTTTGTGTGTGTTTAGTTAGAGTCTTTGATTGTATTGTCATTCCTGGCTGTATCTTACTAGTAGTCTTTCTCTCCCATGACAAAACTGGCCCAGGCAACAAATACATTTTATCCACATTAGGGCAAAAGAAAACCCCTAACAAATGCAAATTCAGACAATAGGATAATCAAACCCTTAAACTTATATATGTTTTCTGTGAAAGACAATGCAGAAATACATATGCTTGAATCTTCATTGCTTTTTAGTTAGGCATATGCTTATATATGTTTAGAACATATTACCAAAACTTTAGTATTACAAAACCACTTTTGCTAATATTTTATTGAGGAAAGTAGGGACATTCCTTAAAAAGACACTGCAAAACTTACCCTTAGATACTGTTAAATTGTCATGAAGTGTTCTGTTTTGTTCCATATTTGCCATTTCCTTCTAATTCAGTTAAACTTCAGGGCCAATGAAGGAACTCATTTTATATGCAGTGAAAGTCTTGGCACTGAGTTTGTAGATTGTCTTCCTCAAAGGGCCCTCTTCCAAATCAGAATTTCAAATGGGTTCACATTAAAGACAGAATTCAAACTGGTGAGTTTTCCTGTAATTAACTGTGATAACACAGGGGATGTGGAATGCCCTTTAAAATATAGCTGTAGGCTTGCAGCTGCCTTTCTGTGATGTACTACATTTTAGTCATTGTAGTGTGCATTATGATTTAACAGATCAAGAAGCAGTCTCAAAAGATTGGCATGTGATGTGGGAGAACTCAGTCAACTGAGCAAACATACAACCAGCTCTTCTCAAGCTTTTTAAAAGAACCAGAAGCCACATTTCCTTTACTAAAGTTTGGCTAAAAGGTTACAAATTTGAATTTTGCTAGCCATAAGTAAGGTTTAAAAAGACATACAAATAGCCAGTCAGCTTCCACTTAATATTTCAGAAACAGATGCACTAAGATACAGAACAAAACAGACTCATTAGTGATTACAGGAAAATGGTTTCTTTGCCTCCCAGCTTCCAGTCTCCACTGCTTACAATAGATTGCCCTCAGCTTGTCTTATCAAATCCAAAAGCACTACTCCCCTCTCTGACTTTTGGCTCCCTTTCAGAATTAATAATAACTTGCAGGATGAACTCGCAATTAAAATGATAGGTGAACTTGTTTATTCCATCAAAGAAGCACACAGCTGTAACAATAAAGTCTGCAAATATCATCCACGGGGAGAGCTAGAGTGTATGTTGAGAATTCATAAAACAACATAAGGAGTTCACACAATGCATTTGGTACTATTTAAGCCAAAGACATCTTGAGCAAGAATCTTTGACAAAATTAAGTGTATATGCTTTCCTGAAGTCCACAGAGGAAACCTCACAAGATGGGAGCAGAGTGGGTGCAACACAAAAAGTATTGACAATAGATGGATTAAGTGGCCGCAACCCACTGCTCCATGAATGCCAGGGGACAGCAGCAATGCAGGAATTGCCTTGAGGTTCTTGCCCTAATGATGAACTGTGGAATAAGTTTTCCTTCTGTGTCTTCCTCACAGGAGTACTTCACCCTCTCATGCTTCATGAGGTTGAAAAGACAATGAGTGGTAATATCTAGCTACAATATAGATTCACAGGGAACAGAGAAACACATAAACCAAAGCTAAACATATTTTTTCTACCTCATTTTAATTGCAGTCTTGATCAGATGCATTTGGAATTTCTAGGCACAAAACTCTGGGGAGATCTATGGTTTGTTGCATACATACATATAGGATTATCAATATTGAGGTAACAATGCCTTCCTGAGAGAGAGGTCAGTCAAATGCACAGCAGAAGCAAGGTGATGAGAATTGGCTGCCTGAGACTCCCGAGGTAGCTTTTCTGATCTGAGATATTGTCAGAAGAGTCACTTTCCTCAGTCACTGGGGTAGTGGTTTAAAAGAAGCAATGTTGAGGACTGCTCTGCCCACCTGTCATCATGACAGGTTTTCTTTTTAAATCAGGAGGATATTCTACATCTGTCTCATTCAGGCATTCAATTCAGAAGAATATCTAAAATTAGTTTTCCCCTTCAGTTTATCTAATTTACTGTCTAATTTATTCATTTCAGGTGGACAGTCACAAAAATACTTACAGGTAGCCTTTCTTTCCTGTTTGTTTGCCTTTTTTTTCTTTTGAATCCCATATACCCTTTTTATTCCTTGACATACTGTCACAGTCATGATTACCTGCAACTGTATGATTTGTTTTTTTCACTGTTGCATAATTTTGTTTCATATTGAAAGAAAGGCACTCAGTAGAAAAAAAAAAAGAATACAATTATGTATTTCCAATATTTTTTGAATAGAGTTATATCTTTTAATGGCAGTTTTTGTGAAAATTGGAGATATGTATGGACAAAAATAGTACTTACAAAACAATGCAGTGGAATACAGTATTCTGCCTTACAATGTTTGGCACATTCGTTGTACAAAAAATACCTAAGGAAAGTTTAAATTCAATAAGCTTTCCAAAACAGCATAAGTTGTACCTGCAGCAGCTTAAACAAACATTTCTAAGGGAACCATAAAAATAGATTTCTGCCTCTTTCCACATACAAACCTAGAAAAAATAGCAATCCACATTCCTGCAAACTTTCTTTGGCTTCAATTTGTTACATGACAAGGGTTTTTTTTGTTTAAATTGAGAAAAAAAAAAAAAGAGAAATTGACAAAGCAAAGCATAAACAATAGAAAATATTGCAATTCTGGATGAATAAGCAGACCAATTTTTTAAAGGGTCAGACAAACCCTGAAATGCATTATCCGTTATCGTTCTAGTATTTCTTATAATCTGTCATTGTGACAAACACACAAACTGTCTTCATTTTTCTAAACTGTGGACATTTTCTGCACCTAGTGAATTCTGGGTCACATGTGAGTCCATGGAAACTGCAAGAACTGCAAAACACAAATCGGTTACTGGTGTCACAGAGAAAACTAGTAAAAAGTTACAAGAGTTTCAATGATATTTAAAATATCTGAAAAGCTAAAGCATCAATGGGAAAGACTTTAAATGCACATAAATGGAACTCTTATGGCTGCTCTAAGCGCAGAGACCTCTCAGCACAGAGGAGTGCAGCCACACGCATGACAAGAGCCCTGTAATCACCATCACTGGAGAGGCAATGTGAGGCCCTGTGCCATCTCAAAGTGCACCACTTCTTTCACCTATCAGCAAGGGCTGCAATATGTGCTGACTGCTCTTTGACTTGATTTAAATGTCAGGTGCTTTTTCTGCGTTCATGGTTTTTACCCATTCTAGTCTTACTGTTCTTCATACAATCAATTCACTGTAAAAGCAATAGTGAGAAAACACTAGTGGAAGGAACAGGGAGTCTGCACAATGGAAGGGAACTAGGAAAGGATTTAGAATCATGGAATAGAATAGAATAGAATAGAATAGAATAGAATAGAATAGAATAGAATAGAATAGAATACAACACAATACAACACAATACAATACAATACTTAGGGTTAGAAGGGACATTTAAAAGTCAACTAGTCCAACCCCCCTGCAAGGAGCAGGGACATCTGCAACCAGATCAAGTTGCTCAGAGCCCCATCCAACTTGGCTTTGAATCACAGAGTCGCAGAATCATGGAATGGTTAGGGTTGGAAGGGATCTTTACAGGTCATCTAGTCCAATCCCGCTGCAAGGAGCAGGGACGTCTCCAACCAGATCAGGTTGCTCAGAGCCTCATCCAACCTGGCCTTGAATGTTTCCAGGGATGGGGCATCCACCACCTCTCTGGGCAACCGGTTCCAGTGTTCTACAACTCTCATTGTAAAAAATTTTTTCCTAATATCTAATCTAAATCTACCTCCCTCTATTTTGAAACCATTACCCCTAGTCCTGTCACAACAGGCCCTACTGAACAGTCTCTCCCCATCTTTCTTGTAGGCCCCCTTGAGGTACTGGAAGGCTGCTATCAGGTCTCCCCAGAGCCTCCTCTTCTCCAGGCTGAACAGCCCCAACTCTCTCAGCCTGTCCACCACTGCAGATTGTGTGGCACTGAAGCCCCTCAGAGACTGAGGGATTTGAGATGGAAAGATTAAAAGAATAGAGAATGGAAAAAAAAAAAATCTTTTCTCCTTCAACCTATCAGACCTTTCATTCAATTCCTCACTCACCCAGCCTTCTTAACAGGATACTAAAATTTATCTAGCGTGACACACCCAATTCATCACAATTTCTCCACAAGTTATTTATTGTCTGCTATGACAGTAGAGACTTCCTCAGGAATAATTGTTTCTCTTGTTCTTCGTAGACATCCTCGTGCACAATGAAGATAATTTCACCAATGTTTGGAGTGAACATGACATATGTACATGCATGTGGTCACAAAAATCTGTAAGCATGCATGCATGCACATGCATATACATTCACTCCCTACTGTGGCAAATGTATCTCTAGTACTATTATACTCCAATGCTGATTTGCATTACAAAAAAAAATTATAATTTCGTAAAATGAAGCCAATTCTTTTCATAAATTGGTACCTGAAGTCTCAGCCAAGAACTACTGTTAATTCAAAAAGATATTAATATGTTAAATATTTTGTCGTAGTTCATAAATAGAGTTCCTAATTTTCCTTGATGATCTATTTTAGTC
The DNA here is from genome assembly GCF_036417535.1 of Chlamydotis macqueenii. NCBI lineage: Eukaryota > Metazoa > Chordata > Aves > Otidiformes > Otididae > Chlamydotis > Chlamydotis macqueenii. The sequence goes on along the minus strand of NC_141593.1, from coordinate 59,434,825 downwards.
GCTTGTGAGTTATTTGTTTTCTTATTAATTGTTTCATTTTATAAAATCTGAAATAAAGGTTTTCTAAAGCCATGTTAATATAAAGTCTGACATTTGAGCTTATTGCTTGGAAGTGTTTATCATCAAGGTATTCAGAAGTATTTGACTGTCTAAAAATGTATGACATATTAGAGATTGTATTGCAGTCTAAAAAAGTATCTAGATGCATAACATACAATTGAAGCATAAGCTGTGAAGAAGGCAGCTACTATACTTATGCATTTCATAGAATCATAGAACCATAGAATAGTTAGGGTTGGAAGGGACCTTTAAAGGCCACCTGGTCCAACCTCCCTGCAAGGAGCAGGGACATCTCCAACCAGATCAGGTTGCTCAGAGCCCTGTCCAACCTGGCCTTGAATGTTTCCAGGGATGGGGCATCCACCATCTCTCGGGGCAACCTCTTCCAGTGTTCCACCACTTGCATTGTAAAAATTTTTTTTCTTTCTATGTAATCTGAATCTACCTCCCTCTATTTCAAAAACATTGCCCCTTGTCCTATCACAACAGGCCCTCCTAAACCGTTTCTCCCCATCTTTCCTGTAGGCCCCCCTTTAGGCCGCTATAAGGTCTCCCCGGAGCTTTCTCTTCTCCAGGCTGAACAACCTCAGCTCTCTCAGCCTGTCTGCATAGGAGAGGTGCTCCAGCCCTCTGATCATCTTCATGGCCCTCCTCTGGACCCTCTCCAACAGGTCCGTGTCCTTCTTCTGTTGGGGGCTGCAGAGCTGGATGCAGTACTCCAGGTGGGGTCTCACGAGAGCAGAGTAGAAGGGCAGAATCACCTCCCTTGACCTGCTGCCCACACTTCTTTTGATGCAGCCCAGGATGCAGTTGGCTCTCCTGACTACAAGTGCACATTACCTGCTCATGTTGAGCTCTTCCACCAGCACTCCCAAGTCCTTCCCCTCAGGGCTGCTCTCAATCCATTCTCTGTCCAGCCTGTATTTGTGCTTGGGATTGCTCTGATGTATGTGCAGGACTTTGCACCTGGCATTGTTGAACTCCCTGAGGTTTGCATTGGCCCATCTCTCCAGCCTATCAGGGTGCCTCTGGATGGCATCCCTTCCCTCCAGCACGTTGACTGCATCACACAGCTTGGTGTTGTCAGTGAACTTGCTGAGGGTGCACTCTATCCCACTGTCCATGTCACTGACAAAGATGTTAAAGAGGGCTGGTCCCAGTACTGACCCCTGAGGAACGTCACTCATCACTTCTGTCAGTCGTATTATGGTGATGCTAAATGCTTTTGAAATGTAGTCTTGTAACGTTAAATTTAGTTTTTTGAAAGAGGAATCTTCTGAAGGGCGAGCACAACTATAGTACCTGACCAGAGATAATGAATGTATAATCCATGATCTTGTGCTACTCATTCCTTGTCCAAAATAAATATTTTAAAATATATTACTTTTAGCTTTTTTAAAAAACAACAGCCTTACAGGTTAGGTTGCCTTTTCTTTATTTATTACAACAACATGGTGTCAGACTGCTATGCAGTAAGTGATTTACAAGCTAATAGCAGAGCATTGGTATAAATGAGATTATAGGCCTTTATCCTCAATTTTTACAGTATTGATCTATTCTGAATAAAACCAGAATATTTTAATTAAACTACATGGCAACAATATCAGTGGCTAAAGTAACTACATGTTATTTGTAGTTGTGGTTTACAAATCTAAAATAAGTTTTATACTCTCAGGACAAGTCTATTTTACACAGACAGAGTGGTAAGCTTTGGCTAGTTTAGGCCATTTATTTCAAAGAAAAAGTTTATGGAAATATCTTGTCCTGTCCATTAATATTTTAAAGAATCTTACAGTTCTTTCTCCAAGAACATTGGAAGAGAAGACCTGAAATGCAGCAGGGCTGTTCTTTTGCTTTAACGTTATTCTTTTTGTTTTCCCCTTTCCCTTTCTCTGACAGAGGGGAAAAAAACAGTGTTAGTAAAGCTTAAGAAATCTAGGGTGACAAATAGGCCATGGAGACTGCTGAGATTTTTTCAAAGATTCTGTCGACAAACAGATGTTCAAGAGCCACACCTGAGTGGAAAATCTCCTGGTCTTTCTTCCCTGCCATGGTCTACTGTGGTCCTGAGGGACTGTAACTCATAGAAGCTCTCTATGGCCTTCTGCCAGTGTGCAAAAAGAAACAACTACATATTAAATCAGAGAAAATGAGAAGCTTCTGCAGAGAGAGACTGACTAGGGAACCCAAAGACTGACTCCAGAGTGAGGAGATAAGGATTGCGACCAATAGCATCTGGAAACATTTTGGGAGCCAGTGAAGGCAAAAATGTAAGATCGAAGTAGCAGTAGCAAGCAATGATAGAAACAGGAGAAAACAGGAAAAGCAGTGAGTTAAGACTTGATTGGGAGAGAAAGAAATTAGTATGAGAAATCCTAAAGCAAAGAGACAGGATGAGAAGCTGGAAAGGACACAAATACTGGTGTAGGGAAGAAGCAGATGGAGTAATAAGAGCTCATGATAGGATCTGACAGAAAAGTGTTTTGTGGGACAGATGTCTAGATTCCTACAGTTTACTATTGTCATGCTGTCAGTAACACCTGATAAGAAGATGGGCAAATTATGAATGAAGATTCAGGTAGTGTTTCCCATCTCCCAACTGTATAGTGTGATCAGACTCTCCACGGCCTGCAAGGAGAGCTAAGCATAAAACTGTACTCCAGTATCCCCAGACTCTGCTGACGTGTCTTTCTGGAAACTGAAGAGATTCTAATCCTGCTGATAGCTTATGACTGTGTCACTGTGTGCTCAAGGAATATGTTTTTGGAAGTTTGTTTCCATTTTAGTTTTCTTAAAAACAAAAAAAAAAAAAACAAAAAAAACCCCAACCAAACAAGTAAAACTATTAAAAAAGAAAAGAATAGTAAAGAAGTGCCTATGAAGAAACGGAAGTCACAGGTAGTCACATTTTTTGTACTCTTGCATTACCTACCAGTATCCTGCATCAGCACACAGATGGATCAAACCTGTTGCTCAGTGTGACTGTATAATGCACGCAACTGACCTGCAGAGCACCAGTTTCTTCTGTTACAGAATCCGGATTGTGCTGCAGTGAATAGGAAAGATTGGTCTCATGAAAGCAGTGATAAGAAGCTCAAAGCTGAAAAATGTGGAAACAAAGAAAAGGAAAGTAAATAGTAGTTGTACTTATATGAAAAGATAAAGACGTGTGGGGGAAAAGAAGTGGCTGACATAACTTAAGCAAGGAGCTTTTAAAGTATCCAAGAAATAAAGAAGTACTATGAATATTTTAACAGAGGATCATAAAATTGTAAATAATGATGCAGAAAAAATACAGCCAATACTTCTGCTCAGGATTTGGAAAGAAGCATAATGCTTTACTAACATCACTTCAGAGGGATCCAATTAAATCTATTAATAACTAAGAGGAATGTTATGAAGAATCTATTAGAATTATGTAGTTTAACATCAACAGGCCTGTGTAACTTTCACCCACACAGTATTAGGAAGCTGGTTTAAGAATTTTCTGGACTTTTCTTTGCTAGTGTTACATTAGCTAGCATATCAAAGACACTCTAGAGGATTCAGAAAAAATTAGGAATATTCTAGTGGGAAATCGTGGGTAATTATATCATACTAGGAAAGAACATAGAAAAGCTAGTATGGAATGATATAAAGTAAAAATTAAATTAAAATAATCAGGGTCACCTGATACTATTTCAGAGGAAAAAAAAAATCTTGTAAATCAAATCAGATTCAATCTTTGGTGAGATTAGAAATTTGGTTGGTGAATTTACTGCACAAATGTGACTTTTATGAGGTTTTTTACTCAGCATCAATTATCTTTTAATTATCAAATTATTGACAAACATTGTGATAAAGCATATACTAAAAAGACTAATCATTAGGTAATTTATTAGTTGTGAAACCAACTGGCAATAAAGAATTATTATTAAACAGATACTGTTTTTAGAGGTGAGTAATATAACCCCCCCCATATTTCTAAGTATGATTCGGAAGTATGTGTATATCTTCAGAAAAGAAGCTGATGAAGGTAACACAAAACTAGTAGACAAAAGTAAGGCCAAGGCAACAGCTCCGGAACTGAAACACAATGTATTTTTTACAGAGAAACAAAAATTTCCTTCCTTCTCCATCCTCCACCCTCAAAATGTAGTACATATAGAATCATAGAATCATAGAATGGTTAGGGTTGGAAGGGACCTTCAAAGGTCATCTAGTCCAACCCCCCTGCAAGGAGCAGGGACATCCCCAACTAGGCCAGGTTGCTCAGAGCCTCATCCAGCCTGGCCTTGAACGTTTCCAGGGATGGTGCCTCCACCACCTTTCTGGGCAACCTGTTCCAGTGTTCTATAACTCGCATCGTAAAAAAATTTTTCCTAATTTCTAATCTAAATCTACCCCCCTCTATTTTAAAACCATTACCTCTCGTCCTATTGCAACAGGCCCTACTAAACAGCCTTTCCCCATCTTTCTTGTAGGCCCCCTTGAGGTACTGGAAGACTGCTATCAAGTCTCCCCAGAGCCTCCTCTTCTCCAGGCTGAACAGCCCAAACTCTCTCAGCCTGTCCTCATAAGAGAGGTGCTCCAGCCCTCTTATCATCTTCATGGCCCTCCTCTGGACCTTCTCCAACAGGTCCATGTCCTTCTTGCGTTGGGGGCTCCAGAACTGGACACAGTACTCCAGGTGGGGTCTCACCAGGGCAGAGTAGAGGGGGAGAATCACCTCCCTCGACCTGCTGGCCATGCTCCTCTTGATGCAGCCCAGGATGCGGTTGGCCTTCTGGGCTGCAAGGGCGCATTGCCTGCTCATGTTAAGCTTCTCATCCACCAGCACTCCCAAGTCCTTCTCCTCAGGGCTGCTGTCAATCCATTCCCTGCCCAGCCTGTATTTGTGCCTGGGATTGCCATGACCCAGGTGCAGGACCTTGCACTTGGCCTGGTTGAACTTCATGAGGTTGGCATGGGCCCACCTCTCCAGCCTGTCAAGGTCCCTCTGGATGGCATCCCTCCCTTCCAGCATGTCGACGGCACCACACAACTTGGTGTTGTCGGCAAACTTGCTGAGGGTGCACTCCATCCCACTGTCCATATCGCCAACAAAGATGTTGAACAGGGCTGGGCCCAACACGGACCCCTGAGGGACACCACTCATGACCGGTCTCCACATGGACATTGAGCCGTTGACCACCACTCTCTGAGTGCGGCCATCCAGCCAACTCCTTATCCACCGAGTGGTCCGTCCATCAAACCCATGTCTCTCTAGTTTGGAGAGAAGGATGTCGTGCGGGACAGTGTCAAATGCTTTGCACAAGTCCAGGTAGATGATGTTAGTTGCTCGTCCCTTGTCCACCAATGCCGTCACCCCGTCATAGAAGGCCACCAAATTGGTCAGGCACGATCTGCCCTTGGTGAAGCCATGTTGGCTGTCACCAACCACCTCCTTGCTCTCCATGTGCCTTAGCATGGTTTCCAGGAGAATCTGCTCCATGACCTTGCCAGGCACAGAGGTGAGGCTGACCGGCCTGTAGTTACCTGGGTCTTCCTTATTCCCCTTTTTAAAAATTGGGGTTATGTTCCCTCTCTTCCAGTCATCGGGGACCTCACCAGACCGCCACGACTTCTCAAATATGATAGCCAGTGGCTTGGCAACTTCATCCGCCAGTTCCCTCAGGACCCGCGGATGGATCTCATCAGGTCCCATGGACTTGTGCACCTTTAGGTTCCTCAGGTAATCCCGAACCTGCTCTTCGAGTACAATGGGCAGTTCTTCATCCTCACAGTCCCTGCTTGCACCTTCTACAGCTTGGGTGGTGGGACAGGAACTCTTGTCGGTGAAGACTGAGGCAAAAAAGTCATTGAGAACCTCAGCCTTCTCCATGTCCTGGGTAACCAGGACACCAGTTCCCTTTCGGAGGGGGTCTACATTTTCCCTGGACTTTCTTTTGTCCCCTACGTACCTATAAAAGCTCTTCTTGTTGCATATCTACATATATCTACACAATGAGAAAATATTTCCTAATAGCAGCATGTCTAAAAAAGAAACTTAGGGTCATTATAGACACTCAAATAAAAATTACTTCTCGGTAAAATGTGGAGACAATGTGGGTTAATGCAAACCTTGAAGGAACAAGCAAGGAGCGGGAGTAATGAAAAGCAGTAGTTATTTTATGCCTCTAGATAGCACTGGTGAGACTGATACTGGCAAACAGCCTCCTGTTCTGCGTACTGCACACAGTTCATTTTTAAAATGTCACCAAAAAAATATGGAGATTATATAGAAAAAAAAGCTGCAAAATTATTTCAGGCTGCAGAAAATTCAGGTGACTGAGGACTTAAAAATATCAGTCTGTTTATCCCATAAAAAAAAAAAAAAGACTGGTAGGTAGCTTGATTGCAGTGTATAAGCACCCTCAGAAGGAGCTAAACTCTTTAATCTATCAGGGAAAGACAGAAACCAATGGATAGAAAAGGAAGGCAGGCAAATTCGAAATAGGAATAAGATAAAAAAGTTTGACAGCTTAGGTGATTAACAGCTGGAACAAAATCCCAAAGGGAATGGTAGAGTGTCCATTACTTGGTGTTCTCAAATCAAAGCTAGGCACCTTTCCAGAAAATGTACTTATGCTGGAGTCACTGGAAGAAATACAATGTCCTGTTAATATACAGAACATATGTGACTAGATAATCTAATGGTCTCTTCTGGCCTTAAAATCTGTCAATCAAAGGTAGGGCTGTAAAGTGTTGTCACACAAAATCGGATTTTAACCCTCCTCTACCACACAGCATGCCTAGATAATGTTTGGCAAATCACTTGCTTCAAAAAGTCTATAGACAGCTGCTGACAGTGTAATACTCTTTGGTGCTTGGATCCCTGTCTTACAGTCTTGCATACTGATACTTACTAGCACAACCAAAGTCAGTGAAAACAACACAGAGAATATACCAGCATGCCACAGATCACTATCTGACTGTTAACCTCTGTGAATTTCAAAGTAATAAGCCTCAACTTTTTGTGCCTCTGCTCACTACATGTTAATGCCATTAAGAGCATTTTCTCCCCATAGAATGAAACTAAAGCAGTCTCCACAAACATTATCATATTAATGCCAAGGAAAAGCCTGTGAGAAAATTAGTGGTTTCTGTACTTACAGAAAAGTATAGATGGTTTTCTGTGAGTAAGACGTGAAAGTCTACATTACATAATGACAGTTTAATGACTGAAAAGTCTTTCAGTTAATTTACAGATGGTTTGATTCAGCAAACAAGGCAAGGAACTTATGGATAGTGTTCAGTTACAAAAGACTGTGTTAAAAATACACCCAAATGCACCAAAAAACTGATGTTGCATCACTTCACAATATCTTTTTCATTTGCTAGGAGTACAGTCACATCTTTGGTGGATTTCACACTCACCTAGTCATAGCTGGTGAACTGATATCTTCTCCAAATCTTCACAAATGATAAGAAAGTCAGAAAGAGAAAAAATATTAAATGGATCCAATTACGATGTCTGGGACAAAATTTGGTCTAACTACCTCCAACACAGCAGCATAAACAGATAAAAACTACAGAACTTTGGGCACCAGATGGTACAATAACAAAGCACCTAGTGACATGTCCACCTTGCAATGTAGTTTGAGAAACCTCTGAGCCTCCCTGCTCGAGACCCTGTAGCTTTAGGATACATGACAGTGGATAAGGACAGGGCTTGAGGGGGCACCAGCTGCCTCTCATAATGCTGTAAACTTCAAAGCAGGGAATAGAGATGTAAGCCCACCACCATTGCTCTGTCTGAACAGTAAGCAAAGTGACAAGTTACCAGCTGCCTGTCTTTTGGATTTACTTCCTCTACAAAACTCCAGATGATGAGTAAAACATCAATTTGTTGTGCTTCAGTTCTGGCCAGAATGTTTTAGGGATCAACCTTAGCTTCCCAAAGAAAAGTGGACAGGATGCATTTATGTGAATTAACACAGTTGTACAGCCTGATCATAAGCTAATGGAGTAGTGGTTTCCATTCTGTTCAAATGGGAAGGTATGGTAACTTCTAAAAGGTTTTCTTAACAATTGATATGGTTCATTTTTTTATGCAGATAAACTAAGGCACAGGAAAGTTAATTGAATTACCCAGTATTACATGTTAATTTAGGGGCAGACACAGGAATGCATTTACAGATTGTGCAAGTTTTCATCAAACAGTAAAAGCAGAGTTTGCCTTTTACATAATTTTGGGACAAAGTCAATCTATTTGCATTTAAATTTTGTATTTACAGTTAAACTTACTGTGTACAGAATTGTTTATCCATGAAAATTTAAACAGTGTCCCGTGCCAACATATCCTACTTGCCATGTCCTCTAGTGTAGATATGAACTTAAAGTTAATACATAGATATCAGTAATATAATAAAATTGCATTATTTTCCATCAGTTATATTTTCTAAGTCTGCAGGTGGGTGAGATCCTTCCCATGAAGACAAATACTAAAGCTTCCAGCAGCGTTCTCTAAGATCAGTTCTGAAGTCATGGTAGTGTATCTTTGTCTATCCTCTTGCAATTGAGTTTCATTACTGTCACTCTGTCTAGAAATCAGATTATTAAGTGCCATCCTTACAGGGAAAACAAATAATTGTTACTTTTTCATCCAAAATTATCCTGTTTCTTATGCATATACTTGTACATTTTTGCTGAAATAGCCAATCACAGTTATGCAGTATTATAGCTGAGACTGGGTCTGTTGTTCAAACTCAGATCTAACAATCTTCCCTCAGAAAGGCAATGTTAGTCCTGGACAAGGAATCTAAGAATAGGTAAGGATTGTTCTGTACCTACTTTTGAGAACAATCAGTCAAACTGCGGCAAGTACCCATGTAGAGACAACACAGGCTTTTAGCACAGGCAGTAGAATTTGAGGGGTGGCACTTAGATGAGTGAGTTAAAGGAGAGAGGGCTGCAGCTCTTTTCATTACTACAGTGATAAAAACTTTTCACCAGTCCTGAATTAGGTGCAATTTCAGTGTTCAAATGCTGTCAGTTATATTACTAAGCTTATTCTAAAGTGTGAGGGTTTTTTGTTCGGGGTTTTGGTTGGGGTTATTTTTTAGTTTTGTAAACATATATCACTACTTTTTATAGCTTGACAGTCTTATCTATGCTTTGATTGTAAAGTAGTGTTTGTGTGAAATGGGTCTGATTTGCTATAAACATATCTTGACAAATTTTCTACAATCAACAGCATAATACCTTAAACCTTTCTCACATCTTGGCAGGCTTTAACAGAAGACTATGCCCACACTGGAGCTGACAACCTACTGGTTGTTTTCTCTGTTAATTTAGGTCTCTTCTAAAAGCTATTTTAACCCCATTTGTTACACATGATTAAGGCTGTTTGTTCATAACTATCATCCCAAGATTCTTGATGCCAATATGGAAAATGCAGTATGAGTGAGGAATTCAGGCACCATGTGAGAGCTTAGAATAATTAAGTATTCCCTTACACATTCGATTTCTAGGAAAATAAAGTCTTGAGATTATATGCCTGTGTTTGGCTACACATTTCTATGACACAGAGCTCTGAACACACTTAAAATGCCTAAACAATTACATATTTGGAAAGGCATAAGGTAAAATTGGTTTCATCTGTCACCTGGCTACCACAGAAACTTCCCCTCTACTTCCTTTTACTGATCCGCTCCTCCCATGTGTCCTGTGCCAAATGGATACATGTTCTCATTTATCAATAAAAACTACCTCAGATTAATAATTCACTCTCCTTTCGTCTTCTTGAAATACAACAAGCCAAGGCAGCACCAGCTAATCTCCATCACACTGCAGTCTGCTCTCTTCTGTTGTAACTTTTTGATTATTCACTCTAAACCTGCCTTTCATTCCCTTTGTTTCACACCAGATGCCTTATGTAAGGGCTTTAGCTATTAGGGGCATAAGGTGCAAGACGACAAGAATGCAATGTTTCAAAACAAAATACTAATGACATTATGTAAGAGACTCACATGACCATTTTTCCCTAGCAACAGTGTGCACACCCTCGAAGCACACCTTCAGTGGCTAAGCCTGGCAAAGAACATTGGTACATACTGTGTTTCCTGTCTTTTTTCTAGCACTTAAGCACTGAACAGCCTAATTCCCGTGTGATATCATGCTTCTGCTTCATTATTCTATAAAATGTCATCATGTAGCAGAGCGAGAGATACAAACCAAAATGGAAGTCCTACTAAAATAGATGCCCTCAGTTTCCTGGTATTCATAATTTTTATTCTCATGGCAGATGCAATTCAACAGTAGAAAGTGAAATCTCAGAAGAATAACTTCAGTTAGGAGTGATGGTGATATTTTATATTAGGCACTCACCAAGCACAGACATAGTGGTCTTACTTAATATAAGTAACAGACAGAACAACAAAATAAGGAAAATAATGAGCCCTGTGTCCCTTCTTGCCTTTTTAGGTTGTTGCAGTCATGATGTGATAAAACATACTCATGTGGGAATTCAACAATAATCTTGTTATAAGAAATAACATCTGGTTTGCCTTGTTCTCAGGTCCCAGAGGGTTAATTTGTTTGCTTTTGTTCAGAAATGGAAGAAAGACCTGCATTTGAAAAGGCAGCTGGAAAATGATCTTCTGAATAGTTACAAAAGTAGCAGCAGTGAGTAATCACTCAAAACCCTGTGTTTCTGAGACTTCAGTGTGCCTGTGTATCTCTGTCTGCCAACAAGCATTGACAGGCTGCAAATGCACTTGGCTTGAGACCTCCCTCTAGAGAGCACAAGTCATTGTATAGTTCCTTCATATACATCAATCTTTATTCCTGAGTCCTTGGCATGTTACGTTGCCTGTGTAGCCCCATAGTAGTAAAGGCATGCCCCAGGGAACAGAGTGTTCAGTGAAGGATGTTAAAAAATCTCCAGCTATTTCTAGAGATGCAAATCCTGTGTCTATAACTAAGGCAAAGAGATTCAGTGAAAATAGAAATTTTAATTCCAAAGACGTGCCTTCAAGTACCGCAATGCCAATACTGATATCGTAGACCTACATATAGGGAGCTGGTGAGGAAGTAGAGCTGTCAAATCACTTCCTGTTTTCCAGATAGTACATTTTGCTATTTTACTACCTAAATATACACAAAAATAAAGATTAAAATTCCCACCTACTTCACATGAAACAAGGCACCTGCTTGTCCAAACAATCAACATTTTAATATAGTGATTTAAAAAATCCCCAACCTGAAGGGGAAGGGTCAGAGAAAGAAATACATTCAGCTATGTCTTAATAAGCTTAAGTGCAATATTTACCTAACCATGCAGTTTCAAATGGTAGAGCAGGTCTGCCAGCCGTACAGGTAAATGCTCACCTGTTCATCTGTCTGCTTGCAGGATACTGCAGAATTCAGTTTTCTCATCCCTCTTCTTTGCTATGCTTGTGAAGCCATTAGCAGGTGAAATTAAGGCTCATAGGGTTTTTGCTATGTTGGTAGCATCTGCCTGTGTATTTCTACCTGCCTGCTCTAACTGAGGCAACACAAAGAATGACCTGAGTGTGAGTGTGGCTGGGAATTTTTAAGTTGTTTTGCAAAGAGTCAGTGAAGCAACACTGCAGGAAAAAAATCTGCAGATTTTGCTGATGATATCCGCTGTTCAAAATGAAACAATCAGCTGCTGTTTCTTAGTCAGGCTGGTCATTTTTAGGGTCCCAAATTTAAACTCTTCAGACCTTTCAGATGCACTAAATAATGCATCTACTCAAAATGCCACACTTCACACTGTCAGAGCTAAAAAGCTCCTGACCATTCTGAACTTTGAGATCCATACCTTGAATAATTGTTGCATTACCTCTGCACAGTCTTTAATTTCATGCTCTCAACTTAAAAATAACAGCTTAAGTGCTATTTCACAAAGCCTGTAGCTTGAGACAAAGCTGCAGTTCAAAAACAATGTGAAAAAAAACCAACAAACCCAAAACATCCCAAAAGACCACAAGAAGCTTCAAAGGTTAAAAACACAAGCAACCAACTCAAAAAAAAAAGACAAAACCAACAACCCCCTCCTAAAATTCAGAAACTGATGCTGGTCGTTAACAATAAAGAATGTTGTCTGTGTCCACTGAAATCTACGTGGTAGGTAGGAATCTACGCCTAAGAGCTACCATAGAGAAAGCCTTTGAGGGCACAGAGGCTGCCTAGACTAAAGGCTATCTTTTGCAGGTAAGTGGCTAATCAGATATTGAAGGACAAAGAGGAAAAAATAAGCAAAGCTAAGCATAAAAATGATCAGCTATGTGGAGCCACTGCCCACTCCAGTATGCAACCATGGGCAGCTCATCGGCTGGGTCAGTCCCAGGCATCAGCACTGTCCTGATCTCCTTTAGGATCATGTATGGAAATGAAAGCACAGTCACTGCGTCCAGTGTTTTGGTGTGGATGACTGTAAGGTGAGCAACACTTGCGTTGCCTTTTCAGTCACATCAGCAGAAGCACGGAGCATGGCTCCATGCCAAGTTTAGAGCGAAAACCAAAAAGCTACAGCTGTTTTATATTAGCTTGCACCTAATAAAAAAATGTGATGAGGCAGTCTTGCAGTATGCATAAGGCACGTGTCTCTCAGAATGTCATGAATCCTCAGAAAAGTGAGAAGCAGATGGACATGGTCTGGCCACAGTGTCATACTGATGTGGCCAGTGCATTGTACAGCAGCTTGAATTCTCTGCAGCAGAAACGTGATGCAGACCTAGAGACTACAAGTGTACTGTTAACTAAGATAGAACTGTAACTACAGTTGTCCAAATTCAGCTATGCCAATACAGTCATATACTGATTTTGCTGTAACATGTATGAAGCTACACTGACTGTTTTTGGAATAATAGCAGGTTAAGTGAAGGCTATTCCCAGAATTGTCTGGATGTTGTCTGTGCTATCTACTTGTTGCAAAGTAAACAACCACATTAATGGCAAGCTCTGTGAGAAAGAGAAACATGAGTGCGTAGTGAGGGATGAATGTATAAGGAAAAGCAAGGTTTGGCAAATATAAAATTGAAGAAGTTGAAAAGGACATTCTGACTTTGTATTCTGAATAATAAAAAATCAGAAATGTTAACATTTTGACAAATCTTTAAAGAAAAAGGAAAAGTGAAAAAGAAAACAGAAAAGTGAAAAAAAAAAAAAAGAAAGAAAAATCTAGCTCATTCCTGGCATGCATACACACTTTCTTTGCTGCATTTAGGCTGTGTTTAGTAAAGGGTCACTTCAAAGATGCTTTCCCACTTGCATGTGTGTCCCTTGCCTTTTCTAGCCCCTTGAACCATTTTCATATGCAGTTCAGGTTGAATAAACTGCACACATAGGGTTTGACTTTTAGATAAGAATAAACGCTATCCACAGGATTATGCAGGAAAGAGAGTCAGAGCTCTAGATAAATGCAATGAAATTTCAAGACTTTCAGCATTTCTTTAGCAGGAACTAAAAAGCTGACAAACAAACAGGAAGGCTAGTTAATGTATCTCTAAGGAATATACTCCTAAAGAAAAAAAAAAGAAAAGAGGTGTTCCTGATCTCTTGTATCTCATCTTCATTATGCCATTATTTCTGTTTTATTTCAGCTGGTCTTGATACAATATCATATTGTCTGACATTAACAATCACCTTTATTGCTGTATATGGGTTTTTCTCCCCTCCACACACAGACTAAAACAATGTAATTATGGCTACAATCTCAGGAGCAAGCTAATTAAAAATAAGCATTGTATTTTCATATATATATCCCTTTAAAAAAAAACTGCTGTTTTTCTTTTCTGCTGGGAAAATATCCCTATAAGTGCACATTTCTACACAAAAGCCCAGCTCATATTAGAAAAAAAAAATGTGTAAGATCTCAGAAGACCAAAATGGAGTAAACTTCTATAGATGTGATCAGTACAACTTGCTGTGCCCTGAATGGAGGCTTGTTCAATGCCTTGTGATGTGGGGTTTCCAGCACCTAAAGGCATGTCACATTACCTATACTATCCTCTCTTTCCTTATATTATGTTCTGGTTTTGTTAGTGAGGGGGAGCCTAAGGTGGTAGCTTCTGTAGCAAACTGCTAGAAGTCGCTCCCCTTTGTTCAGTGGACTCGGCCGGGCCTAGGGCAGACCCACTGCTGGCCAAGGCCGAGCCAATTGGTAGCAGAATGTCCTGTGATAATGCTTCTGCGATAACATATTTAAGTAGGGGAAAACAGAAAAAATAGGAGAAGATGTGAAGCAGCTGAGCAGGGGCAGAGAGGGGGAGGCGCGAGCCTCGTGGGCCTTGCAGGCCTCACCCTCTGGCCTTCTGCCGGGCAGCCGACTGGGCCCAACTCAGCCCGGCCTGACTGCAAGAAGTGGAGAGGAGATGAGAAGTGAATAAGATGTAAAAGGATCCTGAGAGGCGTCTCCCAGCCTGTTGTGAGGAACGGCTGCAGATGCCAAGGTCAGTTCAGAAGGAGGGGGAGGAGTAATATGGCTCCTGGCCAAGATTCCTCTGCAACTCGTGGTGAAGACCGTGGTGGAGCAGGTTGTCCCCCTGCAGCCCATGGAGGTCAACAGAGGGGCAGAGACCCACCTGCAGCCCGTGGAGGACCCCACACCGGAGCAGGTGGAAGCCTGAAGGAGGCTGTGGCCCATGGAGGGCCCGCTGGGACAGCTGTTCTAGAGGGACCGCACCCCGTGGAAGAGATGACCCACGCCAGAGCAATTTCATGAAGGACTGTGGCCCGAGGGAGGGAACCCACGAAGGAGCAGAGGAGGAATGTGAGGAGTTCTTCCCCCGACGATGATACAGCGGCATAAAACAATGCGTGGTGAACTGACCGTGACCCCCATTCCCTTTCCGCCCCCCATGCCACTCGGGAGGGGAGGTAGTATAGATAATGGTAAGCCCAGGAAGAGGGAGGGATGGGGGGAGGTTATCTTGTTCCCTGTCTCATTCTCCTGCTAATTTTAGAAATAAATTAGTGTTTTTCCCCAAGTCGAGTCTGTTTAGCCCATAACGGTAACTTTAAGGATTTCTCCCTGTCCTTCTCTCAAACCTTGAGCCGTTTTTTCCTATATCATCTCCTCCTACTCTCTTGGAGGGTGGGGGGAGTGAGAGAGACACTGCGTAGTCTGGTCCCGATCGGGGCTGAACTATGACATATTATCAGCTCAAATAAGTGGAGCTAATTTATATGTATAACTAATACTTCACAGAGTCTGAGTGCCTGTCTTACTGGAATCACAAAAACCCTGTGTAAAATTGGTGCAAAGCACCTTCTTCCAAATTTCCTGAGGAAGCTGTTTTTTCAAAATCTACATCTGTAAAGCAATAAGCTATGAGCTGAAAATACCAATGACTCAAGATCCCATAGCTTCAAGACTACCAGCACCAGAACCTTAGGACTTGCATTGTTTTCAACAATAATATTTTTTTTTCTTCAGAATTTTTAACCCAAAAACACATACCTCTCTTATATTTACTACCTTTCTTTTTTGCTACAAGGCAGCTTAGTAAATTTACTCCATAAACATGTGTTACTCCTTATAAGAACAGTAGTTTCTTCCTCATATAATAAAATATGTAAAAAGCCACATATATAAAAGAAGCCTGACCAGCAGGTCGAGGGAGGTGATTCTCCCCCTCTACTCCATTCTTGTGGGACCCCACCTGCAGTACTGGGTCCAGCTCTGGAGCCTCCAACATAAGGAAGACATGGACCAGTTGGAGAGGGTCCAGAAGAGTGCCACAAACGCAATCAGAGGGCTGGAGTACCTCTCCTATGAGGACAGGCTGAGAGAGCTGGGGTTGTTCAGCCTGGAGAAGAGGAGGCTCCGGGGAGACCTTATAGTGGTCTTCCAGTACATAAAGGGGGCTTGTAAGAAAGATGGGGACAGACTTTTTAGCAGGGACTGCTAAAAGGTAGGACAAGGGATAATGGTTTTAAACTAAAAGAGGATAGATTTAGACTGGACATTTTACAATTATGGTGGTGGAACACTGGAACAGGTTGCCCAGAGAGGTGGTAGATGCCACATCCCTAGAAACATTCAAGGTCTGGTTGGACGGGGCTCTGAGCAACCTGTTCTAGTTGGGGATGTCCTTGCTCCTTGCAGGGGGATTGGACTAGGTGACCTGTAGTTTCTTCCAACCCAAATCATTCTGTGATTCTGAGATTCTATGACATAAGCCTTCTAGCTTCCTTCTTACCAAGATCTTGATAAAACACAAAAATATCAAGACATGAATCTCAAATACTGACAATCAAGACACAAATAAAGCTTTGAGGAAACTTTATTTATTTTGTTCTTCCCATTTCATGTGCTTGTTTTTTTTATCTGATTAATTTTTTCATCTGCAAATGTTCTCAGTTCAGGGATTACTTTAGTAAGCCTCTTCTGCATGTTCTTCCAGCAATATATTCCATGATGAATATTTCTTGTTCTTTTAAAATCCAACTGTAGCTAGTTATATCATTTAGATAATTTAGAAATTCAGAAACAGTTGAACTCTGACAATTTTTGATATTATTTAAATGCATTCCACAAGAAAAGGAGTTTTTTTTTTCTGCAATATTTGCATTTTTGGAGTTACTCAAAGATGCTTAGATGCGTAATGTGTATTTAGTGGATTTGATGCTTTCAGGTCTGTATGGTCAAAGACACCATATGAGTTGAAGATTCATAGGCTGGTCTTCAAGTTGTTGATTAAATTCCTAAGCCTTTAGAAAAAATATAGGAAGAGAAGATTCTGATAGACACTATGTCCTGCTAGATACCTACACAGGCTTACCTTATTGATAAGACTTGTTTCTATTTTCCTTGGCCATCTTTTGTGGTTTCCTGGATAGTTGAGCAAACAAGCATACACATATGTACATAAAACCAGCAAATACAAAAGATATGTTAAAGTTATGATTAGAAGATCTTATTCAGTTCTTTCTTGTTTTGCTGTTCCTTATAACCCAAAAGTAACATCACTGAATTTTTTAAGTGCATGTATCTGCTGTGTATGGAAAGAAAAATTAAAGGTATTAACAAAACACAACAGTTTTATGAAGAGACATCCGTACTTTAAAATCTATAAATACCTCCACACTTCCTGATCACCAACCATCAGGCATTCTGTTGTGGGAAAGGAAATAAAACAAGTTAGTATCCAAAGAACTCAGTGTACCAAAAATGAGGGAAACAGATCAGCAGAACCATGGTCATCAACAGCTGTGTAGCAAAATTGTGACATGGAAAGAATGAACATGTATCCTGCTGTATTGTTTAGACTGGTGCAGTGAACTTGGTCATAATTGTTACTTTTGAGATTCTACTTTCATCACGTATCCTAAGATTTAGGAAAGTTACTTGTCACCTGTTGAATTCTCTCGGTAAATTACATTCTTTTGCCTAGTGGTGAGTTACAGTATTTCATACATTTCTCCCACGAGTGCCTACTATGTGCTGATAGTTAAATGATTCCCAACATTATAGATATTGTTTGAAAAATACTCTTGGATTTTTTGAGATCATCTACATTTACTGAGTTGAACAACACTATAGAGGTTTAGCACGCTCTCATCTACTTCAGAGAACCAAAGTTAGGAGGAATTTCCTCATTATCACTAATGAGGAAATGCAGCACCCTCCAAAAAGATGATTCAATGCAACTAGGTTATATGCCCAAACGTAAGTAACAATCACTCCCCAGTGTATTCACGGACACAATGTCATTCCCAATGCATATTTTTTATGAAGAATAACCCCCCTCCAGAAATAAAAATGCCCCCCTAGTTGGTGCTCTCTTAAGAGTACATGTGACAGTATGAAATTTATTTATTTACAGAATTCAGTAATCCACTTCAAGCAGAAGGTACAGTTTAAGTCTTACAATACACAGCTGATATTGCTGTCAAATATCTATGGCTAACAAGGACCTCCCCCTTCAAGACATATTTACTAGCATGAAAGCAGCAGGTGGATAATTGACATGTTGTAAGCACTCTCCAGCTGCAGGCTCTTCAGTGAAGTAGTACTGTTATGAGTTAGCCATTCTCAGGTTGATGTTCTATCACAGATGGTTTCTCTGTGGCAAAGATCTAAAGATAGTCTGTGCCCAGACTAATCAAACAGGGAATCAGAGTAATAGGTAACTTCTATATGAGGCGTGCAAAACATTTACTCAAAACTAAAGGGAGTTGATTCATAGTATGACAGTGATAGCAGGATTATCTTTGACCCTCATGCTAAACCTACTGTGGTCTCTGATCAGACACCTGAACAGATTTGTATGTTGGGTTTCTGAAGGAAGGAAAAGGAGATGGATTTTCTAAGAAAGGAAAGACACTTCAGACTTGATTACAGATTTGGTTTTTTGGTTGATGAAATGCTGTTCCATAGATATTAATTCTTCTCATTCATTAGATCAGTAATTTTTATTTGTCATACAATGTTACAGGTAACAATTGCAAACAAGATAATGCAAGTGCAATAGAATTGATGGAATGCTTAATCATAGGCAATTTGTCTCAATATATTTGTATTGTACTCACGTTCATTTGTATTGTATCAAGCACACTTCTGCAATAATACAGTGACTATATTTTTTTAAACCACTCAAAGAATATAGTCTTTCAAAACCAAGTGTACCTGAGGAAAAGAATCTATAAATCTAGCTTGTATTGTGTATAGAAGAGGTTTGTGTTCTACTTATCTTTGGATTAGCTGGAAAGTTTTAAGTCAGTGAGAAATGAGTAGCTTAATCTTGGATTCCTCCCTCAAGCAAAATTAGTAACAAAGAAGTTGAAGATGTTATTTAATTCCTAAGCAAAGAAAGTTACAATATATTAGAAACATAACAGAAGCTTACGATGCAACTATGCTCAGTTTTACCTGGAAGGCAACAATTTGGAATATTTTATGGATTAAAAGAATAAAGTGTTTAATTTTCTGTATTTAAACCGTATAATGCATGAGTAAACCCAGAATTCTCTGAGAATTTGTATGTATTTTTACTTTTCTATTTTATGTTCAAAGAATTTAGAATAGGCTGATTTTATATTCCTTTGTTTAGAAACCAATTTGTTAAGATTTATACTTTCATATAGAATTTGAAATTCACTATAAAAATTCTATGGGGAAAAAAGGGTCATTTCTGTAGAAGTATTTTTTTGTTGAAGTTCAAATCAAGTTGGACAGTTATTTATTGCCTGAATGCAGTAAATTGTCAAGTTCTAAGTTCTAATCACATATAACAAGCATTTATCTTACTGGCATGAAGGCTCACTCCAGTGATGTCACTTCAGTGATAAAATTGTCTTTTGGTAAAGATTTTCTCTACAATTTAGATCATAAATATGCAAAATTAATTATAATAATTTTACACAAGACATTCTCTTGTAGTTCCAATTTTCCTGTTTTCAAAATGACGATCATACCCAGACTTTACAACAACTTTCAAGCTATGGATAAAGTTATCTTTAATAACAAAGAGGTTCATGGTAGTAAGCAAACAATTCAATTATCTCATCTTAGTCAAGGCAGCTATCATGAGATGCTCCAGGAAAAAGGTCGTTATCACAATCAGTTTGAACAAGCAAATTCTGCACAGCCTGCTAAACGACAACACAGTAGTTTTCTATGCTATAAATAAAGTAGATAAGTCTGGCAGATACAAAAGAGAATTTCAATCAAACTGTGTAAGAAGGATACTTCCTATCTGACTATTTTTTTTTTTTTTAAATATCTGTTTGGTTTAGTGATTTAGTGACAGGTAGGTGTGGAGAGCTGTTTTTCCTTCCAAATCTGTTTTCTCTTCTGTGATATGAAGCTGTTCATTTACAAGATACAGACTAGTAGAGCCGAGAATGTCTAAATAATGAGTACCTTAATAAAGTACTCTAAAACTGGGTTAGCATAGAATATATGCTGTACCTTTCATACTATGATCATGTTCATTTATTTAACTTTTACCATATGGCAGCAGCAGAGACATTACAGAAATCCAGAGACTATTTCTTCCCATCCATTAAGCTCAATATAAATCATATTTCCAAAAGCCTAGCAATTACATTCATTCTAAAAGTTATTAAATTATGCATGACAAAAATAAAGACTTACTATAAATAACAAATCAGTTTTATTATAACAATCCAGTTAATATTTATAAGGCACCAAATATCTTCCAGGAGTAAGAGCTCAGCAAAAACAAGGGCAGTTCCTTTATGACACCTACTTTGCTGCATCCTCACAGAATTAGTCAGTCTGAGCTAGGTATTCAGACAGCTAAACCTAAGAGGATCAGCTACAAATGGCCTTAGCGGCCTTGCATTTTGTCAAGGCCAAGGGCCTCAAATTTTTAATTGCTTCTTTAAAAAATAAAAGCTGAATATCACCACAAAGATGAAATACACTGTATATGAAAAGATTGGATGGGATCAGACCCTATCTATAAAACCCTGACAAGCTTCAATTACCAAAATTTACATTGGAAAATATAAAAATATTTTGTAACAGTGCATGCTCCATAGAGAAGGAAAACTACTGGCAATACAATTTCCAATTTTTCATTAAAATGGGCTTTGTCCTGTTTCTACACAATTACAATTTGGCTTAATATGTCCCAAAGAGCACCACTGAATGAACTTGTAGAAACTACCAAAATATTTTTTATTTGTTGACTGCCCAGGAGATCTCCTACAAAACATAGTTGCCCAGGCTGGGCCAAAACTAGTTAGAAACATGGAAAAAGCAATGCTGAGAAGCAGTTTTATCCGAGATTAATATCAGAGACACCTGGCTAGAGCTACTACAGGCATTGTTCTAATCTAAGTCTACTAGTCAAGATTCACAGCGAACCAAAACAGCAGAAGAGAACACAAAGAAATGCAGTTATCTGTACATGCATTAGATAAAACAAGTTTATTCAAATTGTTTCATTTGATAATAGAGAACAAAATTGCAGCCAATAATTGTTGTGAATTTGTCTGTCACAGAGAAGATACCTGAAAGTCTTCACTGTACATTAGGAATGAATGACTGGAATACATCTCCTGGATTGTCCAGTGCAGTCCCCTGGTGTCACAAATACTTAGTTTGCGTTCTGCATTTTGAAAAAAAAAAAAAAGAAAAAGAGAGTTTAGTCCACAGAGGAAGGGTGCTCTAGAAATGGAGGCATCTAATACCTGAGCAGCTTCAGGAATATCTAAAATTAATTCATGGATTTTTTTACCTGCTTTTTCTTTTAGTATAAATAGTTATTTTCATCTCTAGGATTAAGTCTTTTACATCCTTACATCCATGTCTGGATGTCAGTAGGTTAAACAAAGTGAGCTCTTCTAAATTTAAGAGAAAGAATTCCTGCTATCTCAGCCATCCAAAGAACCCTCATCTACAGTAGTCTAATATTTATTTATTTATTTGTTTTTTAATATAAGAAACAAGAATCAAATATAAAATCAAGAAAAACCTCTCACACAAGCCCTGAATAACAGCATTAATGTGTTAATACTTTTCTGTTTCCCAATAATTCTTTTCCTGTCATCTTAGGATCATACTTGCCTTTTTCAAGGCTACTTCCTGCTGACAGTTCACAGTTATTCTGTGATTAGTCAGAATATCCAGCTGTTCACATCTTTCTTTTTTTTTTTTTTCCTCACTTGACAAAACCCTACTATATGGCAAAAGCTTCTGTTATGAACTCCCATCAATAAAGGGCTTAGGCATTGTGATGTTCAGCACTGTAAAGCCTAATTGATACTTAGTTCAGGGATTGGAATATATGAAACTGACTTTAGTAAACAAAAATTATTACACATAGCAGAGGGGCGAATGAGGAGGCTGGTTCAAGAATGCAAACAGCCAACATGCTGGGCACTGGGACCCCAAAGAAATCCAAGAGGAAATGTTGGGGATTGATGTACATGTGAAATCTTGTTTCTTGCATGGGCTTATGTAACTATACCATCAGGGTCAGCGAGCGGCACGGAGTGGGCTTGGAAAGTTCCATTAATGAATAATTGGCTTAGAGGCTGGTGTCGAGAGAGAAACTTTGGGTTCTTTGATCATGGGGCAGTTTACTCAGCCCCTCGCCCCTGGTCTTCTGTTTGTGGAACCCACCTTTCTCAAAGGGGGCAACAAATCCTAGCACAGGAGCTGGCGGGGCTTATCGACAGATCTTTAAACTAGCTACGAAGGGGGAAGGGGACAAAACAAGGCCCTCAAGGGAAGAGCCCAGGGGAACGGTGCTCGATCTGGGACTGAGGCAGCTGTCTCGGCTGAAGTGCATCTACACCAATGCACGCAGCATGAGCAACAAGCAGGAGGAGCTGGAAGCGATTGTGCGGCAGGATAACTATGACCTGGTTGCTATTACTGAAACATGGTGGGACCACTCCCATGACTGGAGTACTGTGACGGAAGGCTACAAGCTCTTCAGAAGAGACAGACGAGGAAGGAAGGGTGGTGGTGTGGCCCTTTATATTAAAGACTATTTTGACGTTGAAGAGCTTGGGGTTGGGAATGATACAGTTGAGTGTCTATGGATAAGGATCAGAGGAAAGGCCTGTAGGGGTGACATCGTGGTGGGGGTCTGTTATAGACCACCTAATCAGGATGAAGAGAAGGACGAGGCGTTCTATGAGCAGCTTGAGCGAGTCACGCGATCGCCAGCACTCGTTCTCGTGGGAGACTTCAACTTCCCTGATATATGCTGGGAATATCATACAGCGCAGAGGAAACAGTCCAAAAGGTTCCTAGAGGGTGTGGAAGATAGTTTCCTTATGCAGCTGGTACGAGAGCCTACCAGGGGTAGGTGCCCTGATTGCCCTACTCTTTACTAACAGAAGGACTGGTGGGAGACGTGAAGGTTGGGCACTGTCTTGGGCAGAGCGACCATGAAATTGTAGAATTCTCTATTCTTGGAGATGTCAGAAGGATGACTAGCAGAACGGCTATCCTGAACTTCAAGAGGGCGGACTTTGACTTGTTCAAGACGCTGTTGTGAGGGTCCCTTGGGAGTCGCTCCTTAAGGGTAAAGGGGTCCAGGAAGCCTGGACGCTCCTCAAGATGGAGATCTTAAAGGCACAAGAACAGGCTGTTCCTGAATGCCGTAAGGCGAGCCGTAGGGGAAGAAGACCGGTGTGGATGAACCGGGAACTATTGTTGAGGCTCCGGAAGAAAAAGAGAGTCTATGTCCTCTGGAAGAAGGGACAGGCTACTTGGGGAGATTACAAAGAAGTTTCTAAGGTATGCAGGGAAGAAGTTAGGAAGGCAAAAGCTCAGCATGAACTCAGATTGGCCACTGCAGTAAAGGAGAACAAGAAATCCTTTTACAAATGTATCAGTGGTAAGAGAAGAAACAAGGAGAATTTACACCCTTTACTTGATGCAGCGGGGAATGTGACCACTGAGGATAAGGAGAAGGCTGAGGTCCTCAACGCCTTCTTTACTTCTGCCTTTAATAGGCAGATCAGTTATCCTCAGGGCACTTTATGCCCTAATCTGGAAGTCTGGGATGCCAGGCCAAATACACCCCCTGTGGTACAAGTGGAGACAGTTAGAGAGCTCCTCCTCCATCTGGACTGCCACAAGTCCATGGGACCAGACGGGCTCCATCCTAGGGTGCTAAGGGAGTTGGTGGGGGTGATTGCCGAGCCGCTCTCAGCCATCTACCAGCGCTCCTGGTTATCTGGGGAGGTCCTGGAGGATTGGAGGCTTGCCGATGTGACTCCCATCTACAAGAAGGGCCGTAAGGAGGATCCGGGGAACTACAGGCCTGTCAGCCTGACCTCAGTACCCAGGAAAGTTATGGAGCAAATCATCTTGGGTGAGATCACTTGGCATATGCGTGGCATTCAGGGGATCAGGCCCAGCCAGCACGGGTTTACGAAAGGCAGGTCATGCTTGACCAACCTCATTTCCTTTTATGACTGGATGACCAGACTGGTGGATGAGGGAAAGGCTGTTGATGTGGTTTACCTGGACTTCAGCAAAGCCTTTGACACGGTCTCTCACAGTATTCTCCTAGGGAAACTGGCTGCCCGTGGACTGGGTAGGTATACCCTTCTTTGGATAAAGAACTGGCTAGGGAGCCGTGCCCAGGGGGTAGTAGTTAATGGAGTCAAGTCCAGCTGGCAGCCTGTTACAAGTGGTGTCCCCCAGGGGTCGGTACTTGGGCCCATCTTGTTCAATATCTTTATTGATGACCTAGACGAGGGGATTGAGTGTACCCTCAGTAAGTTTGCAGATGACACCAAGTTGGGTGGTGGTGTTGATCTGCCTGAGGGTAGGGAGGCCCTTCAGAGGGATCTGGATAGGCTGGATTGCTGGGCTGAGCTGAATGGCATGAGGTTCAACAAGGCCAAGTGTCAGTCCTGCAGTTTGGCCACAATAACCCCATGCAGCGCTATAGGCTCGGAGCCGAGTGGCTGGAGGACTGTGAAGAGGAAAGGGACCTGGGGGTGTTGGTTGATGCTCAGCTGAACATGAGCCGACAGTGTGCCCAGGTGGCCAAGAGGGCCAAAGGCATCCTGGCCTGCATTAGAAATAGTGTGGCCAGCAGGAGCAGGGAGGTAATCATCCCCCTGTATTCGGCGCTGGTGAGGCCACACCTCGAGTATTGTGTTCAGTTTTGGGCCCCTCACTACAAGAAAGACATCGAAGCCCTGGAACGTGTCCAGAGAAGGGCAACAAAGCTGGTGAGGGGTCTGGAGCACAAGTCTTATGAGGAGCGGCTGAGAGAGTTGGGATTGTTTAGTCTGGAGAAGAGGAGGCTCAGGGGAGATCTCATTGCACTCTATAGCTTCCTGAAGGCAGGTTGTGATGAGCAGGGGTTTGGCCTCTTCTCCCAGGCAACAAGCAGGACCCGAGGAAATGGCCACAAGTTGTACCAGAGGAGGTTTAGATTGGACGTGAGGAAAAACTTTTTCTCCCAAAGAATGGCCTGCCCAGGGAGACGGTGGAGTCGCTGTCCCTGGGCAGTGTTCAAGAGGCGGCTTGATGAGGAGCTACAAGATATGGTTTAGTAGCTGTGGCAGCAATGGTAGTGGGAAGACGGTTGGACTAGATGATCTTATAGGTCCCATCCAACCATGTGATTCTATGAATTCTATGAATTCTATGAACTATACTGAGGCTGCAATTGAGAGCCCTGGGAAATAAAGACGAAGCTTAAATTAAGTTACCTCACTTTGCCAAGTGCATCCACATAGGATTTAAGGTCAAAGGAATTCTTCACTTTTGCCTTCAAAGGAGAAGAAACTGTGAAGATTCCCTTGGTAGGACCTTCTGTTGTGAAGAACTCATGCAACACTTGACTTTTCAGCAAAGTAAGCAGTCATGGTACAGAAAGGGAAGTCTTCACATAGACAAATTAAAAAAAAAAAAGTTAAAAAGACAAGAAAGAGAAAACCAATACAAATCGGTTAATTCTTGAAATTAAGAGAGGTTGCCACTTCCACAGGTATATGTTGCTGTTTAACATTTTTGTATGTGTCCTGGAAAATGAGGTGAGTAATGGAGTGGCAAAGTTTGCTGTCACTCCTGTTATTCAGTGTAATAAGGATGAGGACTGATTGAGATGAACTGTATTTCACATGACCAAGGAATCTATCTAAAAGAACAAATGAAATTCAGTGACTACATGTAAAACTAGGCAGGGGGTCGTCTATGCGAAGACTTACACATGTGAAGTTAGAATGGTTCTCAATTGTCCATTAACTCCAAGACTTTGCTCCTGTGTAATATGATAAGCAGTCTGGTGGTCAGCAGAGATAAAATAAGAGAACAAACAATCAGCTTCAAGAAAGGATTAGCAAATAAAAAATAGAGCATAATTGCTTTGCTAGATAAATCTATGCTGTGTATGAACTGTGAATACAATCTACAGTTCTAGTCTCTTTATCTCAGAAGGGATATATGGTAGGACTGAAAGGTACTGAAAATTCCTTGCTGCTTCAGCTAAAACCATAAAACTGTTTCCTTTTAAGCGATAAGGAGTAGGCTAGAACTTTTTAGAAAAATAGAGGACATGTGACAAAAATCTACAAAATCCTGAGTGGTGCAGAGAAGATGGATAGATGCTGACAATAACACAATCTGAGGTATCTGAATGTCAACAGGAAAAGAAGCAGGCTGCTGGTTTTATTCTCTTTATGGTGCTTCAGTTCCTGAAGCAGGCTGGAGCTTGAACAGGTGAAAAGTCTGATGACTGGCACCTTCATGTCATCAAATGTCTTCAGCCATAGCAGGCAAAATATTTTTATCCTTAATCTTTCAAAAGTGGTGCAGGGCACAGCACAATATAGTGGTACGGACAGTGTAGGCCATAGGAGTGTTCCAAACGGTTTGGAGTTCATTTATACAGGTAACAGCCTCTTGCCTTCAAAATACTCACTTTTTCACAATTCAACAATAACTGAGGCATAATCAAGCTATTTTGGTGGGGTGCACTGCAGTAGTCAGAGTAATTGGACATAAATAAAGGCAGAAGACAACTGGTAGTCCAGCCCATTTAAAGTAACACAGCATAAAGAATTTAGGATTACAAAAGACCAACCAATAATCGAAGTACAGAAAAGAGACTACAAGACGAATAGTTTGCATATTAGTACACAGTACATTAGTATTAGGCTGGCAAAACAAATGAAAGATTAAATGTGTTATTGATTGCTTTCCCAGGTAACTATGCCTCTGTTTCCACAAAAGAGCTTGCACAGTTCAACTCCACAGAAAACTAAAACACTCACCTAAATGCCAGTACTAAAAAAAAAGAAGAGATTATTCTAAGTAAAAACATAGTAAATGGATCAAGGAAGCATATGGAAAAAAAAAACAAAAAAACTACAGAGCTTCTTGTGGCTGTTTGAGCACAAGCTAAAAGACAGTATTTTAGCTGTTTTTCTCAAAGTGGAGGACACAGACCCTTAACTATGTAAAGAAATGACTGAGCTCTGCATTCCAAGGCACATTCCAGCATAGGCTCGCTCACACACTGCAATAAAAGGTGCGTATTTAGGAGGTATGTGGTGTAGTGTCTCCATCAGCAAAGAAAGAACAAATCGTACATGCTGCCATGTCCAGCTTCATGAAAGGTTTTTAAAATCCACAAAGGTGGTTTAAAGCCAGTTTGCCACTCCATTGTCAGCCAAAATAAAAATGGTCAAGCATTACATGTTTAGAATTGCACAAACCAAGAACAAATATGCCACTCCATTCTGAACAAGCTGTAAGTTGTGTAGACGTTGTACTTCTAGGAAGAAATCACAGAAAAGAGCCTCCCAGTCAAGCAATTAGATGTTGCTTCACACTCTTTCATGAGACCATTAGGCTGCTTGTACACGTTGAACCAGTAGGAAATTCGCATGTGATAAAAAAGCAAGTTGAAAGGAATATACAAACTCTGAATGAGCCTCACTAACTCTAGAAGTATTACCTTGAGAGAAGAAGAAACCCCTTTTCTGGCTTGCAAAGATTTCTTCTCCACCAAGTAGTATCCTTGAGGGATATACATACCCAATTCAGATGAGATTAACCACAAAAATAAGTAAATTAAAGGTTAATTTGATAGGATAAGCACTATCTTGGAATGAATGAGTAGTAGTTTTTAGTCATTTGCATCCTACAACACAGGTTAAAACTTGAAAAGTTCACAAAAAAAAAGAAGCCACATCGTGCTTTTCAATAAAATAACTTTTGAGCATCCTGAGCTCAAAAGAAACACAACTTTTCTCTTCCTGGAGAGTGAAAAAAGGAGTGGATGCCAACGATGCTTTGTGTTGGAGAAGTGTAGGCACCAAAACTCAAGAGAGTTAAAGTTAGTTTTCCTTTCAGCTTGTTCCCTGGTGATGTGGGAACATGAGAAAAGGCAGCAGGACAAGTATCTGTGTTGTTCCTTTAGTTACACAAGGTGACATGAGTACACATTGGGAAAGAGAAGAAAGAGGATATATACAAAATAAATTATAGTAACACACTGATGATATGCTGGGGAAAAGCAGGACGAGGAAAAAAAGGTACATATGGGTTTTTTAATTCCATAGGATATACAGCTTTAAAAACAGAAAAAGAGAAGAGAAAAGAAGCAGAAAAGGAAAATTAGAAACATGACTGAGGGCAAAAAGTACTATGAAAATTAAAAGAAAGAGGCATTTGTGAGAGGAATGAAGGGAAAAAAATGAGTGAAGAAAAAGAAAGCAAAAAAGAAAAGCAAATTTAAAGGAGAAGGACAATAAAGTTATTTTTAAGAGAAGTATTGTGGCTAAAGTGTCACAATAAGCAAAAATAGGTATCTCCATTAGCTCCAACGATAGAGTCCTATAATTTTATTGCTGAAATGTTCCAGCTTTCATCTCTGGACAATTCTATTATGTGGATTTGTGGCATGACTGTATTTTCTCCTAATTTGGACAGAGAATATGCATCTCTGTAGGAAAAAAAATAAAGCCAGAATAAAAGACACACTTACTTAAACCAATAAAAAAAAAAACCCAGAGACTGTGAATTGTCTGCAACTAAAAAAAAAAAAAAAAAGAGAGAGAGAGAAACTAGTGAAAATATATGAGAAAGTCATCCCCAGAGTCTACAAAGGTAAGCTCTTTTAAATGGCACGTGCTTTGACTTTCGTCAAACATCAGACATTCCCCTGCTACTACTGTACGTACATATGTATTTCAAAGTATGTCTGCACTCTGAGTAGCTATTTTATCTTTTGCTTTCTCTTCTGCAGCAAGAACATCATCTATTATTTCCTAATGGACAAAAACACATAAGCGGTCACAAGTAACATGTAGACATATAGACAATCTGACCACTTGTTCAATTAAGGCTTTAAAAATTTCAGATCCTTCTAAGAAGCTGTTTGGATGCCAGTAACATGAGGGTTAAGCAATGCATTTAAAAGTGATGAGTGCTCAAACGCTACTGAATTGTAAGAAGAAGATTCTGGACAGTATTGACATAACACAAACACAAGCACTGTTAAATATGACAATAAATCACTTGTCACAGGAAAGGAGCAAGAAATGTTTAATGCAAGCAGATGCTTCCGTGATCGATATGCAGCCCGGATCTTTGTCCAGAAATACAGTGAACAGGAAACAGCGTGAAGTTCACTGTCACCAAGAAAGAGAATGTATATCCAGCAACTATCAATGAAGCAATTAGACTATCTATTGCACACACATTTATGGATAGCCGCTCCCTACAAATACTGGTAGGATTAACACAGTCTTTAGAATGACAGATCTGCCTTTTTTTACAATGCATGTACAAGCAGGATTTAATTTAAAATGTGAACATTGATTTTTGCCTTTTTTCCTTCATTTTTAAAACGGCATATTAAAAAAACACAGAAAATAAATAAGATAATTTTAAATGACGTCTACATGAAAAAGCAAGAGAAAATTCTTTTAAATGATTCAATACTATCCCCTTTGATGCACAAACAGCTTCTTTAGCTGTGGAAATATTTCAACTATTTCTCTCCTCCTACCCTGTCAATTTAACTCATAGTCATTTACAAGGTTGCTGAGTAGTAGCTTAAGAAATTGTTCAACCAGAAAGCAAGCCTGCAATTTTCAGGCTAAATGCACAAAAGTCTTTTGTCTAAAGTCCAAAAAAAAAAAAAGAAAAAAAAAGAAAAAAAAAAAATAAGTACTGAGATACCAAGTAAGATCCAGGTACTTCAAATCTTTGTGGCTTTAGCCTTAAATGATCAGTTCCCTTGGTTGATATGGAGCACAAAGAGGCTGAGAAAGCCAGACTCAGCCTAGAGAAGAATAATCTGAAATTGATCTTACCAACTAGCTAAGAGGGTGTTACAAAGGCAAACTCTGCCCAGGGGTGCACAGACAAGAGGCAAAAGTTGTGATAACGCAAATGCCAACCAAAGGAAAAATCTTCCACAAGGGGAGCAGGTAAGTGCAGGGACATATTGCTCAGAAAAGTTGTGGAACCTCCATTCTTGGATGCTTTCCAAAACTCAGTTGGGTAAGGCCTTGAACAACACACTCTCACTTGGAAGATATCCCTGCTTTACATTGGCTAAATGGGATCGACAGATGTCCCTTCTAAACTAAATCATTTTTTGATCCTAAATGAATTTTGAAAACAGAACAGGCTAATAATCACATAAGGACTTTTGGGTTTTTTCCCCAAGTTTGTACAGTGTGTAAATGTGAAGACTCCTGTATCTTAACTTTTAATCTAGACAGATAAGCATTACTAAAATAATGAAAAGTGTTTACTTGTAATTCTACTTTTTAACAATCCTGAATTATCAACATGTCCAAACTCCAATCAATAAAAAATGAATGAGTCATGAGACTGCATGCTCTGCATCATCATTTAATTTTTCAAATTCAGCTGAACTCCGTAGTAATTCATAGATTCTTACCATGAGAAGTCTGCTTAGCAGCCCGAATAGAAATGGTTTAGCCATGCAGTTACCACACACATGAGCTACAAAAATATACTTTCCTTGGTAGATTCAACATTCACTCCTAAATCTCAATTAACATAAAATACTCTTATTTAGAGATTGTCATTTTGGTCCTTTGTTTAATTGCACAAGGAAACCAGCCAAAACTTTAAACCTTTCCTGCATTTTTCATGTGTGTTTTCAGTGAATAAAGAGAACATTCCGGCCTCTGGGGATATTGATCTATTCACAGGCACTGAATTATTTTTTTAAAAGGCAGTGTAAGAGCTTTCCCACACTGGATGTCTATGCAAAGCTGTGAAAATCAGAGAAAATTAAATTTGAAGAGCAAAATCTCTCTTGATACATGCATGGTGAACTACCAACACAGACAGCTCCATTTATTAAGCAAAAGGAAAATAGATTTTTTTTAATGGAAAAAAATCTGTGACAGCAAAGGTGGGGAAGGGAAGAAAGTAATTATTTTTTATTAATACTAATGGCTGAAGGAATGTGCCTTTTTTTGCAGAAGTCTGAAACATAGAATTACAATACTAAATCATCACTTTTTTTTTTAAAATATATATAAATGGTCTTCTCACTTAAACAAATATGAATTCAGAATAATCCTACTCAGTAATTTACTCCACTCTGCCAAATGATTTAACCTAGTGTAAACTTGATGTAAGATCAAAATCTGCCCCGTTGTTAAACTGAGGTATTCATAAACCTGAATTTCATAACTATCCTTCTAAATCTGCCAGAAATTTAGGTGACACCCACAAGTACTGGATTGAATGTCAAGGTATATAACTATATTTCATAGAAAGCATGTCAAATGAGGTATGGAAGCTAAGAGTTGTGAGTAATAAAAAATTAAGGTGCTTAACATCAGGCATTTTTTTTTTGTATGGTTATGCCTTAAGTAAAACTTCACAAAGAAATCCCAAATGTTTGTATTTAGTTGCATTTTAAAAAAAAATCCAAAAACCCCTTCGATAAAATCTGTGGATTTGGTATGACTGTAATTGAGAACAGGAGTCTATGGAGCAGTACAGGTTCAAGTGGAGGTTTATTTGTCCTCCTCTTACTAGCAAAGATGTTCAAGACAGAAAACAGTAAACGTGATATGGCATTCACAAACCTGAGTGAACCTGCAGTGTTGGCAGTCTGGAAATCAACATAATTTAGTACATAACGTAAACATTCTTGCTACAGAAACAACAAACAAAACAAAATCCCAGATTGCAAATTTCATAGTGCTTGTAGGGTAGACATTTACAGTATTGTATTACCATTGAAGCTAAAATTGTGAAATTCTATTACACATTTTAAGTTTGAATTATCATCTGGCTTCTGCCAATACCAAACACCAAGCAACTCCGTGAAAATATTCTAAGTTATATCTCCTATCAGAATAGGAATTGGATACATTTATCAAAGCAAAGGTTTTGTACAGAGGTCACACTTTGAAAGTTTATTCCACCTTTGGAGAAGTATTCAGTTCCAGAGGTATCCACCTTTTAACTATGTGGATTCTCTCTCAAGCCTAAGGAAGCAACCAAAAGAGAATTAGCTTTTTAAGTGCAATGACTGCACATCAAATCAGTCACCTTTCAGTGAATTACAATGAGTGTACCAGCTATTGAATCAAAATTATCACCTCATAAATCATACCAGGTTCAAGTCAATGTCAGATACACTGCATGGTTGAGTAGATATTTCCCTTGGTAAATTAAAATCCTGATATCCTACAGCTGCTAACATTTACAAAAGCAATTATATTCAGAACTGATCTAGTATAACTTCCTTGCAAAAATTCTGATGTGGTAGTTTTTGGGTAGTTATTATACTTGCCTTTAGAGGGAAGACAACAAATTGGATTTTTCATGTGTCCAATTTAATATTAATTCTAACATGGTCATCATGCTTTGTAGAGCAAATTACTAAGCAACAAATACTGCACTTGTATCTGGAAAGTTTTTTTGCTTTATGAGATTTACGGTAAAAGAAAATGATCAGCAGAAGTCTTAGGTCTTAAAAATATATATTAGAGTTTAGAAATAGTAATTTAACATGATGTAATGAAGTTGTTCAATCAGACATAAGTAATCTCATACAGTAAGATTACCGTAACAGTCTTTCTAACAAATTTATAACAGTTCAAGTTTTATCACTATATTTTCCAGATGGAAAATTTAAAATATATACTTTGATTTATAATTCTGTAACTCATATTATAGATACATTTAAAGATGAGGTAATATGATTTTTCAATTAATTGAAAGAATTTGAAAAAGTCAAAATATTCCAATAACAACCTTATTTAGAGAGTGTTATACTTCTTTGCTTTGAAATTTTAGATTTAGTACATTTTTTACTTTACTTTGTGATTTACCACATAAAAGTTAACTAGCTCACTCAATCTGTTTTACAAAAAACCTGTTTCAAAATTAAATATTTTGTTCCAAATCAGAATGAAAACTAATTTTTAAAGTTTACTGTATTTTAAGAAGTAAAACCTCTTCTTCCTATGCAACTACTCAAGATAAAACATTTTGAATTAGTATTCTCATTATTTTAATCATAACTGCTTTTGGAATAAATAACATACACACATTTATAAAGCTTTTTTCTATAATACTAAGGTCAAATGTTTTAACTTACTGCTCTCAGAAATTAAAGTTGCTATTATTCCATTCTCCCAAATGTCAGAAACAACAAAGTAGGAATCAATTATTTCCCGCAGCATTATTAAAATATTGTACTTCCAAAGAAAATAAAGTGAACACTCCAAAATTAAAATTAAAGTGACAAAGAACTGAGATGATAAAAAAAAAATCTGCAAGATTGACCCAGAGGTTATTTTTTTTTCCTTTTTTTTTAAGAGAAGGAAATTTGAACAGTAAGGCTGAATGAAAAAAAAAAAAGCAGTAAATATTGATATATGCATTTTAGATGGAGACATGGGAGAAGGGATAAATTTCAGGTGGAATAAGCCATTATTTACAACAAACTGAAGTTACTGGGAACTGTTTAGTCAATTCTCTCTCCCCTAACATGAATGTGGAGTCTGTGACAGTGAGAAAATAACAATATTTTATGTCAATAACTTCCACATGTACTTTCCAGCTATTCATACAGGTAGTTTTGAAAGTGGAAGCACAAAGCAAGAACTTTAAGAAAGGGGACATTACGAAAATAAATTCAAAACCATACTGATTTAATACTATATCTTTCCAGAGTACTAACCCTACAAATTTGGAATATTTCCTAAAGTTATACATTTTACATCCTGTGTTGAACTAACAGCATGTGTTTCTGTTTAAATCTCATATAAGTGCAGTAGAAATGGTATTCAAGCTTACAGGTTGGAAAAGATACTGAGACAGCATATATGATTTCCATGACATAGACCAAGCTGTAGCACCAAGCTGTGCTTGTAGCACTAAGCATGTCTGTTAAGATGTAAAGATCATCACCTTTCAAACTCTTGCTGGAAGTTTTTCTAGTATTAGCAGGACAGGCTATGGGAAAAATGCTCTATCATAAAATAGTAAGATAACCCTGAAGAGAAAAGCAGTACATATATATTATAGTATTATATATAATATATATAATACACTAAAGTAATTTTATGTATATTATAAAATTATTATAATATATAATTATTATACATACACTGCATTATATATTATAATTATATTTTGCATACTTTATTAAAATATTTCAACACAAAGCAGTATCAACTCAAATGAGTCCATCATGTAAGCCATGAGAACACATGATCCTATTAAATGTTTCATAATGTCTAATATCAGAAGATAAATATTGGTCCTTAGAAAATACTGCTAAATGATGATTTTGCAACATCTGGATACTTATTTTTGTTAGGATATGAAACATCCTGTGATTTTTGTAAAATCAATATTGATGAAACATTAAGTTTGAAATCTCTGAAGTAATAGTAGACTGGTAGTCTGAAAGAGCTCAGGGATTTTCAAAGGACAGAATTATTGGAGCCAACCTCATATCCAAGGAAAACAAATAATATAATTCGTAACGCACAATTTATTTGACAAATTTTCCTGCTTCTTTGCAAATTAGCCACTAACAAATGCAATGTTCTCAGACATGCATTATTCAAAATTATTGGTGAACACAGTGAGCTAATAATTTCTGGTTAACACATCATTGTTTAGAACACTTAATTTGTGTTGTTTCACTCATGAATATAGCAGATGTTATATTGTCTGTTTCCTAATAGAACAACTTATATCAATAATCATTACCTGTGAGAACCTTAAGCTATACATGTGCATATTACATTCAACATAAGAGCACTAACTGTGTAGAGTGAAACTGATTTTGCTGCAATATTCACGTTTATTTTTTCAAGCTTTCCTTTAATATTTGTGCTTGTGAAGCTGTGGTTCTTTAGAAAAAATACAGAAAAGAAAACTGAAAAAAAGAATGTTCTTACACATCCAGGATGACTTAACTGAAAATTAATATTCATCAAATATTGATCAGTATATTTTCAGCATGCAACACATTCCATATGCAAAGCTGGAAACAGAAAGACTGTTCTCAAATTGAGAATTATTACCTGAAAAAGTGCAGCCTAAATCTCAAATAACAAATAGGTATGCATATTGATATTTTCCTCCACAGAGGTAACAAATATTAACATAAATTATTCCAGAAGTATACTCGTAAATTGAAAAATTGAAGTTTAATGAACATAGAAAATTATGTCTATATTTCTCTCAAGCATCTGAGAAAAAATGAAAATATTCTCATTTACTAGGAAAGGAGCAGAATGTAACAAAGAACTTGTATTTGCCACTGATAGATTGTTTGCTTTTTATTAAATTATTTCAGCAAAAATAAAAAAGTTTAACTTTTTAGGAGGTAATCCAAAACACAATTTTTCTGAAGACTAGTTTCTCATACAGTCCTTTGCATTATATTTTTCTAAAATTTCTATCCTAATGACTACAATGCTTTAATCTAGATAAGCGATTTTATTTACAAGTAGTTGGGTTTTTTATTAAAGCACTGCATAGATGACCAGTGTATCTCATTGTTTTTTAACACTGGATGCAAAAACAAATAGAACAGGTGTCAACTTGTC
Organism: Chlamydotis macqueenii; assembly: GCF_036417535.1. NCBI lineage: Eukaryota > Metazoa > Chordata > Aves > Otidiformes > Otididae > Chlamydotis > Chlamydotis macqueenii. The sequence goes on along the minus strand of NC_141593.1, from coordinate 59,399,239 downwards.
CGTTTTTTTTTTCCCCTTGCAGCCCCTCAAAGATGACCGATAACTTTTGTTAGTTCAAATATTTAATCCTATTTCAATATGGATATAGATGCTGACATATCAGATCTTTATGAGCATTAAACAATCACATTTTCAGTCAGCTCGTATTAAAAAGATCCACAGCACAAGGACAGATGCTATGTTACTAATATGGGAAAGCACGTGAATAGGTACGGCAAAACTAAGGTTAAAGTGATTAAATAATTCTATTTAAGTGATACACTAAGTAACTCTGAACATACCTGTAAAGAAGGAGATACAGTACAAAGCATGAAATCAAGCTTGAGATCAGTTCAAATGTCTGTTTCATTTGCCAATTTTTGCATTCATGTATTTTTTATGTTCATATATCATAAGCACAGAAGGATCAGTACCTTTGTGTTTCCCATCATAAACAATTTAAACTAACCTTGTTAAGATTCTGTATACTTTTGGATAATTTAGAAGAGTGTTTCTGTTCATAATTCAGAATCTCTGAGCGCCTCATGATAAATAATTAATTATAACTGCTATTGAATTTCAGTATTTTTATTTTTTCATGCTGAAACAAGGACTGTATCTTATGTATCCAAGAACAGGATTTCAATTTTCATGTTTTCATACAAATCTTACTGAATTCTAGGGACACGGCCAATAAAATCCATTTATAATTACTTTAGTTTTGACAAATTTAACAACTGAAACAGAAAGTTTCTAAGCTGGTTGTTTGCCTTCAGTCGAACAGTCTGAAAAATTTCAAATTCCACTCTTACTCAGAAGTAGGCTAGCGACCAGGGCAGAGAGGACAGAAGAAGGAAAGACATGCCAGAAAAATACGATGCTGGAACTAACTAAGCAGAAACACAAACAAAAATGGCAGAAGAGGGGTCAGCAAGGGATGAGAAGACCCAGGGGGAGGAAAAAAAGGGGGAAAAAAAAAAAGCAAAAAGAAAAGAAAAAGATACGCTAGGATAAAGCTACTGAGACTGGAAGAGTTACTAATTAAGTTCTGTCTTGTGAAGACAGATGAAGAAGATCCATGCAGAAAAAGCATGAAGTAGGAGATAGGGTCTAGCAGAGAGGGAAGAGCTGACTGGAAGAACAGGACACATAGTTGGCCTGAAGAAACAGAAGGGAGACTGACTGAAGCAGAAGCAGGGACTGTGAGCATTAGGGAACCCTCTCTTCCTCTAAGCTTCCTTTGAGCTTGCTGCTCATCACTCTGTATCTGTCAGCAGGTATCTCTGACATGTACTAGAAACAAACAAATTTATTCATTCTTCAGTGCCAGTTTGCCTGTGGAACTACTACCATTTCCATACTTGTGTAACAATTGGCAGTGGAACAGCCAACAAATGTGTACACTCACTTTCGTATTGCACATGGGTGCTCTTATTTCCGGCACATAACAGAAGAGTCACAGAAAATCCTCCTTCCCTAGTGTGCTGGTTTTGGCAGGGATGGAGTTAATTTTCCTCTCAGTAGGTTGGTGTGCTTTGGATTTCATATGTGAAGAATGTTGATAAAACACATTGATGTTAATGGGCAGATGCTGGTGAGACCAAGGACACTGTCTGGCTTTCCACGTCTCGCTAATGTGCAGGTGCAGGAAGCTGGGAGGGATACAGACAGAATAATTGACCCAAACTGGCCAAAGAGAGTATTCCATGCCATAAATGTCATGCTTAGTGTATAAGTGGGAGTTGGTCAGGGCGGGGGGCATTTGTCTCTCTCACTCTGACAATGGCTGCTTCCCTAGACAGGGATCCCAGCTGCCTGGCTTCCCTACCCTCTAATTCCAGGCTACTGGTCCCACTGTCCCAGTATCGGAGCAACAAGGCGACAAGCTGCTCTCCTTGATTATGGCTGAAATCTTCTTGCACTTCTGGCAGCTCACTCAGGGATGGGGATCGGGTGACTACCTCCGCTTCTGCCTCTCCCTGTTCTTGAGATGTCCCTGGGTCCTCATCATCTTTCACTACGCAAACTGATTTTTTGTGTATTTCTTCTGTACAAGGGCAACTGATACTGGCACAGGTTGGTTTTTTTTGTTTTATCTACGGTATTGCTTGCCGGGGTTTGAGTAGCCACAGTGCCTGGGTGTTGAAGCAATTGCAGTGCTCGTAGTGGGAACTGGAGTAGCTGCAGTGCCTGTCGTGGGGGCTGGAGTATCAACAGCGTCTGTTGCCGTGGTTGGACTATGCACAGTGCCTGCTGCCAGGGTTATGGCAGCCACAGTATTCTTAAATAGTTGTTTAAACTTAATCAAGATCAAGATCTGAGATAGCTGCAAGAGACCTGCAAAGGTGAACATGGTGGCTGGAGTATCCCAAGGGTATTCAAAACCCTCAAAAGCTGTTGAAATTAGCCTGACCAAGTGGAGGAAGCTGTAAACAGATGTTCCCTCTGAGGCTTGGCTTCCCAAACTAAAACAAGAGGTATAATTCCAAACAGCACCCATGAGATGGCTCCTGAAATACCCAAATGGAGCAGCCACTGCTGCTTGGCTCTGTGCACCAGCCGCCACCACTGAATACAAGCACAAAACTGGTCCTGTTATCAGGGGTCTAACCAAACCAGCCAGTGCCACATAGCACAGCAGGGCAATACCTTTAATCCCAGAACTGATAAGCTGTGCATAAGCACTACTGAACAACGGCAACTAGGATGCTGCCCAAAACAGCTCTAAAAACAGCTCCAAGAGCAAATAAAACAACATTGTGGGAAGTGATGACCAAACCAGCCTACTGACTGAATTCTTGTAACAAATCTGTTTTCAGATCTGTGTTCAAATTTGTCCTTATCTCAATGCTTCAGGCCTGACCCGGGGCTTGAACCTCAAATCCTAAGATTAAAGTCTGATCTGACACTGTCCCGCATGACATCCTTCTCTCTAAACTAGAGACATGGGTTTGATGGACGGACCACTCGGTGGATAAGGAGTTGGCTGGATGGCCGCACTCAGAGAGTGGTGGTCAACGGCTCAATGTCCATGTGGAGACCGGTCACGAGTGGTGTCCCTCAGGGGTCCGTGCTGGGCCCGGCCCTGTTCAACATCTTTGTCGGCGATATGGACAGTGGGATAGAGTGCACCCTCAGCAAGTTCGCCGATGACACCAAGTTGTGTGGTGCCGTCGACACGCTGGAAGGGAGGGATGCCATCTAGAGGGACCTTGACAGGCTGGAGAGGTGGGCCCGTGCCAACCTCATGAAGTTCAACCAGGCCAAGTGTAAGGTCCTGCACCTGGGTCATGGCAATCCCAGGCACAAATACAGGCTGGGCGGGGAACGGATTGACAGCAGCCCTGAGGAGAAGGACTTGGGAGTGCTGGTGGATGAGAAGCTTAACATGAGCGGGCAATGCACCCTTGCGGCCCAGAAGGCCAACCGCATCCTGGCCTGCATCAAGAGGACCGTGGCCAGCAGGTCAAAGGAGGTGATTCTCCCCCTCTACTCTGCCCTGGTGAGACCCCACCTGGAGTACTGTGTCCCGTTCTGGAGCCCCCAACACAAGAAGGACATGGACCTGTTGGAGAAGGTCCAGAGGAGGGCCACGAAGATGATAAGAGGGCTGGAGCACCTCTCTTATGAGGACAGGCTGAGAGAGTTGGGGCTGTTCAGCCTGGAGAAGAGGAGGCTGAACGGGGAGACCTGATAGCGGTCTTCCAGTACCTCAAGGGGGCCTACAAGAAAGATGGGGAAAGGCTGTTTAGTAGGGCCTGTTGCAATAGGATGAGAGGTAATGGTTTTAAAGTAGAGGGGGGTAGATTTAGATTAGAAATTAGGAAAAAATTTTTTACGATGCGAGTTATAGAACACTGGAACAGGTTGCCCAGAAAGGTGGTGGAGGCCCCATCCCTGGAAACGTTCAAGGCCAGGTTGGATGAGGCTCTGAGCAACCTGATCTAGTTGGGGATGTCCCTGCTCCTTGCAGGGGGGTTGGACTAGATGACCTTTGAAGGTCCCTTCCAACCCTAACCATTCTATGATTCTATGATTCTATGATCTCCCGACTGATCTAGCCAGGCCCCTTTGAGCCCCATGTTGGGTGCCAAAAGACTGTTGAGGTTTAGCCCCAGTCACCTCACAGTTTCTCTCACTCCCTCCCTCTCTCGCTTTTACTTACTGCTCAGTTTCATTTCCATGATTACTGCTCGGGACGGGCTGTGTCTGTCAAAAGGACATCAGGTGGTGAGAAAACGTACATTTTTCATTTTGTATATTTTAGTATCCTTATGTTCTGTTATTATTGTAGTTTTCCTTTGCTATTCTAGTAAAATGTCTTCATCTCAACCCACAAGTTTTCCTTTCATCCCAATTTCTCTTCCCCCATCCCACTGAGGAGGGTGAGTGAGAAACTGTGTGGTGATCGGCTAAACCACAACACCTAGCTGAAAGACCATTAAAGTAATTCTCTTCTCCTTATCTCTTCTGTTTCATACAGAAGTGATTTTTTTTTTAAAAAAAGTTTCAAAATATAAGTTACTCTACATGAAAAAGATAGTTGCAGAGGATCATTTTGTGTATAATAGCTGTATACACATACATGATATACTTGCTTTCTACCTTGCAATTTTCTTGCCTACTTAGAGAGTTGGAACAGAAATTGTCTATTGTTTTGTAGAATAAGGGTTTGCTCTTGATTGAAGTACAACAGTAGCAAGTAGTTGACCCTCTACACATACCTATGCTCATATATACACACAAACATTTTGTGTGCATGGTTGTGGCAAACTTGTACGCAGTTGAACCGCTTAATTGCATATAAGGTTTGCAAAGCCAGCCTTTATTTTTAAAAGTAGACACAATTTCTGGGTGTATTCATAACTGGAGGTGTTCAGCATTTATTCTGCCAGAAACAAGTGCACACAGGCTGTAGTCAGGACCTTGCGGAGAATCTTCACTAAAAATTAGCCATCTTAGCTGCACAACTCTCAGCCATTTTCTCATGTATCATTTGGATGCTAGAATTCTGTGCTTTAACAGTTTTATTGTTCTGTGGAGCGGCAAACCCTCTGTGAATGTTTTTGCAGTAGTAAATAACTAGTATGTATAACTCTCCACATCACATGCAGAGGTTTGTTGACAACAGATTTGTATGAGATAATATATCCCTTTTCCTTACCCAACACCCATCAAATCACCAGCACTACCTGAGCCCTCAAATTGTTGATGCTGTTGACCTTTAAGCACAGAAGGATAAATACAGCCTAAAGATTACTGGCATTTCCTCTATTTATGACATGTTTCTCCCAAAACTGGCAAAATGGCTTCACGTTCAGCCATTTTCCTATTGTCAGTGTTCCTTCAGGGTCCTCTAATCTGCCTCCCCACAAACCAAGAAATTTAGCCTTAAACAAAGATTAGGTTGGCATTGGACTGGTGTCTTAACTGATCTGCATAAGGCAGACCATACTGTCAATAGCATGCTATTGACGTATGCTATCAGTCAAGTGGTAATGTTGTAGAGTCTAGCAATGGCAATGAGCTGCAGCTCCCCAAAAATGTAGAAAAATGCTTATTACTCTTTCATGCTGGTTTTAGTCTTCTAATGTACTGGTAATATATTTTTTAATGAGTTAACAAACCCAACTGCAAACTAAGCAGGCCCTCCAGGCAGAGCTACTCCGAGTGCAAGGAATGCCATGTAACTGTGTGTTCTGGTTTTGTTAGTGAGGGGGGGCCTAAGGTGGTAGCTTCTGTAGGAAACTGCTAGAAGTCGCTCCCCTTTGTTCAGTGGACTCGGCCGGGCCTAGGGCGGACCCGCTGCTGTCCAAGGCCGAGCCAATTGGTAGCAGAATGTCCCGTGATAACGCCTCTGCGATAACGTATTTAAGTAGGGGAAAACAGGAAAAAGAGGAGGAGAAGATGTGAAGCAGCTGAGCGGGGGGCAGAGAGGGGGAGGCACGAGCCTCATGGGCCTTGCAGGCCTCACCCTCTGGCCTCCCGCCGGGCAGCCGACTGGGCCCAACTCGGCCCGGCCTGGCTGCAAGAAGTGGAGAGAAGATGAGAAGTGAATAAGATGTAAAAAGGATCCTGAGAGGCGTCTGCAAGCCTGTTGTGAGGAACGGCTGCAGACGCCAAGGTCAGTTCAGAAGGAGGGGGAGGAGTAATATGGCTCCTGGCCAAGATTCCTCTGCAACTCGTGGTGAAGACCATGGTGGAGCGGGTTGTCCCCCTGCAGCCCATGGAGGTCCACGGAGGGGCAGAGATCCACCTGCAGCTCGTGGAGGACCCCACGCCAGAGCAGGTGGAGGCCTGAAGGAGGCTGTGGCCCGTGGAGGGCCCGCTGGGGCAGCTGTTCTAGAGGGACTGCACCCCGTGGAAGAGATGACCCACGCTGGAGCAGTTTCACGGAGGACTGTGGCCCGTGGGAGGGACCCCACGCTGGAGCAGAGGAGGAATGCGAGGAGTTCTTCCCCTGACAATGATACAGCGGCGTAAAACAACGCGTGATGAACTGACCGCAACCCCCATTCCCTTTTCCCCCCCCGTGCCGCTCGGGAGGGGAAGGTAGTAGAGATAATGTTAAGCCCGGGAAGAGGGAGGGATGGGGGGAGGTTATCTTGTCCCTGTCTCATTCTCCTGCTAATTTTAGAAAATAAATGAATAGTTTTCCCCAAGTCGAGTCTGTTTTGCCCCTGACGGTAACTTTAAGGATTTCTCCCCGTCCTTATCTCAAACCTTGAGCCGTTTTTCTTATATCATCTCCCCCTGTTCTCTCGGAGGGTGGGGGGAGCGGGAGAGAGACTGCGTAGTCTGGTCCTGATCAGGGCTGAACTACGACACTGTGAAAGCCAATGGAGATGCTTTGTGATCTGTGTATCCTCTGACTTTCAGCTGCCTAATGCAATCTTCCAACATTCATCACTTCACTCTGAGCAGCCAAACCACAAACATGATTTATACCTTTTCCAGGCAAGCACCTCACCTTAGCTAACAGTTTAGTCACAACTAGGTCTCAGCAGACATAATCAGGCTTCTTGTTTTCCAGATATGAATATGTAGTGTGCCATTTCAAGTCCAAGTCTTCATAACAGTGCTTGGCCTAAGCCTAGACAGCATTGTTTTGCTCTGTCATTCCTGAAAACTTTGGGCATTCTGCCCCACAATGAGCCCAGCTGGCCATTATTTGGTAGCAGTTACACAAGTAAGAAAAAAACGCTGTTAACTTGAGTGCAGGCTTTTGTTTGGTCAATTATTAACTGAACAGGCTGGTACAATTTTAATAAATATTAAAGTGATTAAAGTGTAAGAAAATTGGTATTTGCAATGACAAGATCAAAAGGCTTAATATGGGTTGCAATAATAAATTAACAAAATTAGCACTAACCTTATCAATGAGCAGTTTCTCAACTAACTATAAGAATATTGGCATTTTTCCAGACTGACCTCAAATTAATGTTTGAAGGAGTGCATTTGCATAATACATTACACAGTGCATACACAGAGTAGCTAACAGCTTGTTGAAACCATCCTGTTTTCTCACTTAGGCAGAAGCAGAAGGGCAGCTGCTCGCATACTAAGCTCCCTGCTTGGTACTCCCGTTCCGCAGCTGGGGGCGCGCAGGGAACTGATTGGACTTCCTTTAAAAGGCAGAAGTAGGGGTGACCTGTTGATTAGTTCTGTTCATTTCCAGGTATATTTGTCTCAGCAAATGTGTGTAAGCAATGACATTTGTGCACTTGATCTATTCAGCGATAACAGTTTTGTAACATGCATCTAATTTTGTGTTGATTATTACTGTGATGCAATAGACTGTATTCTGCAACATGAAGAACAGAAATGTAATTCATTGGTTTTATACCTCCCTGCTTTACCACCATGTTCTCTTCTTTTTTCTCAAGTACTGCTGACACTTCCCTCTTTCCTCTGGACATTTTTCCTTCATACATGCATTTGACACGCTGTTTGGGACTGCTGACGTGGGCTGGACTTACTACCGCGGGCAGGGCCATGCTGGAGCCAGGCAACAACAGTAAGGGCAATGTCCACAGTTCGTTGGGTGGCCATCACCTAGGCACCCTCCACTTCAGAGCCATGTTAAGAACTAAAGAAACACAAGAGGCAGGCTCAGATGCAATGTTTTCCTTCCCGAAATGGCAGCAGCAAATTCCTTGCCTGTGGTGTGAGAGAACCACGGGTACACACTTGTGTGGAGAAGGAGATCAGTTTCTCCCAGGCTTCTCTCCTCCCCGTGTGTGGGCTGGTGGCACAGTGCCTGCCCAGGCTGTCCTCCAAAGTGTCCACACCTGCCGAGGGAGGATTTCACCCCATTCTGCAGGGAGAACAGCATCCCAGAATCCTGGGGTTTATCAAAGCTCCAGAGCAGTCCAGTGTGTCCCAGGGCAGGATGTTCACAGTCTGATTAGCCATGAGGTGTTGAAAGCATCCTACAAAATTGTGGCAGCTCCTTCTACCAACCAAGGAGGATGGGGGAAAAATTATGACAGGAAAAAGTGCGTTGTGCAAACAGGCAATCACAATTCACACAGAGATTTTTGTTGAGTCACACAACCAAGTGCATACGGCATGTTAGATTACAAGTGAGGTTTCTGCACAGAGCTAATGTGATGCTACAATGAATACAAATTAAGACACAGTTTAAACTTACAATCACATACCATTTTTTTTCCCAGGGATTCTCGATTTATTCACCGCACAGGAGGGATGGTATTTAGTTCAAAAGCAGCTGTTCAATATTTTATTCTTCTCCTCGTTGTTCTCATGTAGTTATAACATTATTCAAGCCTTGGTCTGAAGATAGAATTTCTAATTTCCCTTTGGGGTCCTTTAGGGCAATCAGCACTAAATATCTAAATTTCTAAGTGAATGCATTTTTTTATTTCCATGAGACCCTGGTACAGCAAGAGTCTGCTTAACTCTGTTTAGCAGACAAGCCAGTACCTCAACTCCACCAGTGTTTAACTAGCCCAACTTGGTGCTACATTCCCCCTCCTACTCCTCCACCACCCCATGGCCATCCATTCCTGCCTTCTGGCTACGTTCTCCTTCTGGTCCCAGTGTCCATGCAGGGGTCCTCCCTGATGACTTGCAACTAGCTATGAAGAATCTGAGTGCAGCAGATCTACAGGCTTTCCAAGCAAGCAGCAGAAAACAAATTACCTTAACCTACTGAAAATCTCCTTTCTTCCAGCAGAAAATCTCCACGTCTAGGATGCAGTACCAGAACCATTGCTCTTAGACAGGCTTCTTGTGGGTATGATAAAGCAGCTTCCTCAGAGCTGGAACACTAAGTAAAATTGTTTTGTGGCTAGAAGCACTTAAATGGACTTTCTAATAATCTGAAATGTATAAACTAATCTATGAAGCAGATTTTAAGGTATAGCAAAGTGGCAAAAAGAACGACCATTTCGAGGCAGGCGTAACAGATCCTGGCACACTGGCATACTGTAGAAGATTCTGACTCTTTGTAATGGCTTTGAGAGTTTTCCTATTCAAGGCAGGAGAAGATCTAAGAGGAAATCTGAAGATGTGATAAAAAATTATTCCTCATTTGTGAGAAAGTGATCGCCTGCTTTTTCTTACCATTAATCCACAACTAGATCCTCTTTAGTATTTAGTGAGAAGAGGTCAACTTTCAGTTGTCTTTAGGGCACTAAAATGTCTCATCCTGTTACTGCTTTAATTTCTGTCTGGGGAATGCAGAGAGCTGGAATATTCTTGTAGGTGTAACGAATCAACATTTCTCTCTCTGGCTCTTTCTGTAAATGTCTCACAGGGCCACAGCACAGATCCATTTTAAACTATGCTCCAGCTCCCATTAGCACACCCCTATGTAACTAAAGGCTCAGTCTGATGAACTTGTAAATGAGTGTTTCTTTTCCTAAAAGGAGACTTTTGTAAAACCCTTGTTAAGCCACATGTTGAATTCACTGTAAGTATTAAAACACAGTTCCTTAAAAGCCTCCATGATTTGAACTTCACAGATGGGAAGTTACCATTAAATAACTAAGGCCAAGATAGTCATTGTAACTTAAAACTGCACTAGGCAATTAAGGATGTTCTTACGTCCTGTAGCTTTTGAAGTTAAGGGGGCTGTGCCTCCATTTTTACGAGATTATTTTTAATTCTTCAATGTTCTCACTGTCCCTCCCGTCTTGGCACTGCTCACAAATGTAATCACTATGCTTTCGCTTCTATTATCTAGATCATAATGAAAATATTGACCAGTACATCACTCCGGACAGTCCCTAGCAGAATCTTACTCAATATACCCTTTAATTTAGACAGTGACACATTGATAATTTTAGCGAACTTCTGACCAGTCAGGAAATCCCGTCTTTCAAACAACTGTAAACCTTTTGACCATATGATTGTTACAGTCATTGCTTACTTTGCAACATTCTACTTCATACACCACACAGTACAAAATAATTTCCATCATTCTAGCAGCTGAAAGGTCAAACTCAATACTGCAGAGTAGAATTCCTCTGACTATTCTGCGAGTCTGGAAAAATGGGCCGCACTGATCTGCAGCAAAAGTGGCAGCAAATAGCATGTGGCTTTTCCTGTGATGCTGCTCAGAGCCTGGTTCATAGTGGTTTCATCTACCTTAAATTCACACTCTCCTAAAACCACAGTTGTCAGAATACTTTGAGCAGCTTACACTGCTGCTTATTTTAACACAGTAAATTCCCAAACCTAATTTTCAAGAGAGCAGCATCAGTCCTGGTGAACTAAAAATGCAGTACTTGGGTGTGCTCAGGCCCAGCTAGGAAGCAGGAATGCATGTCCATCCACTCCTCCCTGCTACGGATTGTCTTTCATCCCTAAATTCACAACATCACCTTTCCACTAACCATCACTCACCACAAACCAGTGCTATTCCTATCTCCTTGCCTTCCTACCCTGCCATAGCTTGTTCTGGGCTCTTTGTTGCATCCTACCTTGCCAACACACCTCTGACTCAAGTCCTGGGGGCATGTGGGCAGGAAAGCCGGCTGACCCCAGGCTCAGGTAAGCACCTGCACTCAGGGAAGCAGGTAGGAGCTCCTCAATGCCTGTCTTGACTTGAACTGCTCATCTGTGAGTTGTGATTAAATCAGCAAGGAGTCTATAATGTAGTGATTGCTGAACACATGTTAACTGCTGATGTATAAGACTGTAGATGCAGGAAATTCCTTCGTGCAAGTAATTGGGAACTGCTGTCACAAGCCACCGAAACAGGACTTGAGTGCATCTGCTGTCCTGTGATTATGTAGGGTGTGCAACCAAAGAATACCACCAGCCCAGCAGGTACAAGGCTGGGCATATGCTCAAAGAACTTTATCCTGTTCTTATTTTCAGTACTGGTTTAGTCCTGTAAAATCATGCGTGGCTTCTCTCAGTGCCTATACTGACTCTCTGACCTGATTTATCTTGCCTGTTTTGTCTGAAGTATTTGTGATAAGGATAGGTCCTTCAATGCGCTGCCACAGTGCTTTGCAAAATAGAATCCATGTCTTTTTGGGTCCTCAGGAGCTAAATGCAGTTAAGTCCAAAACAATGAGCCTGTGATTTTAATTCAAATAGAGGTTTTCATCAAGAAAAGCAAACAAAAACTTACTTCAAAAGAGTGCTAGCCAATCTGCCAAAACAACAAAGATGAGAATGTATTTACTCTAGTTTAGCTTTTGGTCACTTCCTTCCACATATTGCTGGATTAAGTCAACTAATATATTAAAACAGGTGCATGAAAGGCTATGTTCAAAGGTAGGTGTCATCTTTTCTTGTTTAACAACAAAGAGAAAAAATATGATTGAGAGTTTTCTTTCTGGAAAACAATGTTACAGTAAACATTATCTGTACTTCTTTGATATAACACATTTAATGAGAATTGTTCAAATGAAAAGTGTATTTTCTTTTGCTTGAGAAATGATCACTGAAATACGCTGTTAAGTATAACTTTTTTTCATTGAAGGTTTTCCACTCTTTTTTTTCCTTCATGTGAAGAAAATCAAGTTGTCTGGAAATCCTTAGATTCAAATATATTCACCTATAGTTCTTACTCAGTTACTCTTCCACACTTCTTTATGTTTGTGTGTTTCTCTAAACAAAGACCAACAATTCTGTCTTGTTAGTAGTAATAATGATAATGAACCTGCATCAGTAAATATATTTCCATAGATATTTACTATGATAGAGGAGGACAATGGTACTTAGATCTTGGGGTTTTCCTTTTTTAAAAATTATATCGGAAGATACTGAACAGTTTTTCAAGTAAAAGGAGACTACATGGATAGTCAAGTTGAGTTAAACTTGGAAAGGGAAATTAAAATAGAGATTCTGCTTCCCATTCATATAATTAAAATGAGGAAAAACAAAAGGGAAAAAAGAATGCACAGACAGGTGTAAAATTTATAAGGTTTGGTGGTTTTCAGGGTTAGTGGCTTTAGAGCAGCCTGTACAGTGTGGTTGGCTGAAACTGATGCTGGAAGCCTTGGAAGCTAGCCAATAAAGTTGATATTCTTTCTGCTTTTGTTACTATTGGTAAAAAGACTAAAGTCCAGGGTGCTTTCCATTCATAGAGAATTACAAGAAAAATGTAAGGGTATAAAGCAGGTATGACACCAAAAATGAATATTTCACCTGAGTTTTCAAGATATATTATAACTTTCAATGAATAAACAAAAGCAAAAAGAAATTATTTGTTTCTCCTCTAGGGGACAGGATATTTTTTATCTCAGAATTCTGAAGGAGTTAGGAAATTAAACCACTTATCCAGCAGTGAGAATTTACAATGAATATTTCATCCCAGAGAAAGATACCATCAAGTTTGAAACAGGAACCTAGTTCAATAGAATATTAACATAGGTTCAAAAAGGAAAAGGTGTAAGGGAAATGAGTTGAGAAATCACATGGGCAAGAGTTTGGCCTCTAAAGTACTTAGGGCTTAAATTAGTCTTTAGTGAAAAATTGTGGGTGATATAAAAATGGATTAAACATGCAATAGTGTTTTAAAGCCCGGTTGTGTCACTGAGCATTTTTCACAGATAAAAATAATTTGCATTCTGGACAACAAAAATGCTCCAGGTCTCTTCTCTTTGGAATTCAGTGGAGAAATCTGAAATAAGGCCACGTAGGAAGTTACTAGTTCAAGTGGAAAAGGTGGAAATTACTATAAGAATAACAAAAGGATAAGGGTTTGCCTATTGGGAGGTTAAGAATACCAAAAAGCATCCTGCAGGAATGTGATTACTGGACTGCCCAGAAGTTTTAGAAGACAGCCTGGAGTGAATATTTTTGCTGTTGATCATAATATGCTGCTGTACACTTCTGAAACAAAGTTTGGAGACATTGTCGGTACAGAAGGGGAATAGAACATAGCTTGAAAACAAAGTACAAGTGTCTTTTGCTGTTGTACAGCTGCCCACAGAATTCCAGACTCTCTTGAGGATATTGCTGAACCTGCCAAGAACTTGCACAGGTCTAATCAATTGTCTGAAATACTTAGAAATTGTATTTTGCAATAGTGTTGATAGATTTTAAAATTTTTTTTTTAGTAAAGTCCCAAACCAGACAATGTATGCATTGCTGTCCACTTTTTAAAACAAGATCAGTCATATGATTTTTCTACAGATTTTAGTGCAAACTCAGGATTAGTCCTTGAGGGACAAGAAATGAGCATGCCAGAAACATGAACCAATTTAAATTTCTTCACATCTGCCACTGGAGATACTTGTATACCTCAGGCTAGAATGACAGAATGATCAGCAACATGGCTTTGCAACTCTGATCTGGGTAGGTATTGGGAGTCATGTAAAACTGAGCAACCTAATCTAGACAGGGATGTCCCTGCTCCTTGCAGGGGGGTTGGACTAGATGACCTTTGAAGGTCCCTTCCAACCCTAACCATTCTATGATTCTATGATTCTAACTACATTACTGCTTCCTTCCCTCCCTGTCACTGCAAATGCACAGCTTGAGGGTTTAAACACACTCTTAATTACTTCTATACATGAAAAAGTAGAGTAGATAGGTATTTCCTGGTACAAAACAGGGTATAAGAAAAAAAAAAAGGAAGTTATGATTAGGTGACCTTGCCTTATATAATTTCATTTCCAAATCTTGTCTTGTGTAATTCAGCCAGAAATTATGTGTACATACACATACACATTTCCAGGGTGGAAAGGTCCAGAAGAGATCTGGAACTCCTGATGTGGTCATGCCTCAAAACATGAGGTTGCACACAGGAATCATGTGGCACCCCATTGCAGAGGTAGGATGTGCTTCAGTATTTTTACCAGTTTGTGAAAATATGTTCTACTGGTGAAGCTGGATCATAGAAACAGCTGTGAAATCTGCAGCAGATAGTTTTGAGATATGAATTTTATATTCTTATATTCTAATATTATAGCTTAGACTACAAGAATATTGTAGCAAAGACAAAATCAATTTTAGAAAAAAAAAAAAAAGACTTGCTATCATTGGCCTAGCGTTCAATGTTAGATTGAATTCATTAATCTAGATGGTCATAATTCTGCTGCTTCTCCTGTAATGCTAAGTATTTATTGTGATTTTTTTTTAATAAAATTATTCACATTTCTTTTGAACAAAGATAGACAGGAACACACATTGGTTACTGCAGAATTTAATATGCTCCAGGAAAATAATTTATTTGAAAAATGCTTGTTGCGCCTTATGTTTCACATGAAACACCACAATTTCCATTACCTTTCACAAAGTCCAACAAGTCATCAAAAGGAATCTACGGGAGCTCCTTTTTGGTCTACTTGAAACTGGAGATGCCAGGCTCTTACCGTTGGCTTGCAGGTAACCACACTGGCAGGCCTGTTCTGAAGCTGAGTGAGCTCTGATTCCCAGGTGATGAAGAAGTCTGTGCTCCATGGGACTCCAGCCAGGCCTTCCAAGTCGACTCCAGCATCTTAGTGGGTAGATTTGTCTAGCAGGTGGCTCCAGGTCAAAGGCTGCAAACACGTGAGGGTAACCAAACAGCAAAAGGGGCAGGAAGATATAAGGAACCCCAAACAGAGCCAAGGCAGTCAAGCTTCTCTCTGCAAGGTTGAAGCTCTAAAGACAGAAATTCTAGGAGAGTTTCTAGGGTCCCTGGCAGTAAAGCAGTCTGTGTAGAGAGTGGATGGCTGCAAGCAAGAACCCTGACAGCTAACCAGTGAAGTTGATTCTCCCTCTAGGTTTTTAGCTGCTAGCAAGCCGAGCAAAGTCCAGGATGCTTTTAGTTCACTGCAGATTAAAGGGAAATATTTTATGTTCATTTTGTTTCGAAACACAGAAGCAGTAACTACCACATAACCTGGAGGTTTTACTGCCACACTTGCTAGCTTTGGTTAAGCTTATGACTGCTCTTGTTACAGGTTCAGAGAGGTGGATTTGAAGATAACTTGGTGCTCTGAAAAGTAATTGTGCCACACTGCATACATCTAGATTAATACTGTCAGAAGCATTATATTAAAAGCACACAAAGTTCTAAGGAAACTATAAATGTCACCTGTGACTATACTCAGTTACCCAGTATAAAAGTGCAGAACTCTGCATGAACAAGAGCTACAGGAATAATTAGGTACTTGATATATTAGATAAAGTTTTCAAAGGATTTCACAGTTGGACATAGGCCATGCTACCAGAATACATTCTGGTGGACAGGTGAGAAACACCTCCAAGTAAAACAGTCAGTCTCCTCTGTGGAGAGAAAGAAATCACTCTTGGATGCTATCTTACTTTTGAAAAACAACCAGCAAGTCAAAAGCATCCTTCATCGCTGATACTAAGTTTATATCAGTGGAGTCTTAAATACAGCTATCAACAGTTTATCTTCTGGTTTTCTGATATTTGATCCTTATCCACTGCAAATTGATCATTATCAATAAAGACAAGCTTGGTTTTTGGCAGAATTCAAACACTGAAATTGTTCTAGCTTTCATACAGAAGACTTCCATGTAAACTAGTGGCTTTACTGCTTGATCACTATCTTGTATCAAGAAAGAAACAAGGCAGTTATTGCTGGAATTCCTTCATCAATAGTACAACTCTCACTTATACAAAATCAGCAGTAAGGATCCTAGATGCATTTTGCTGGTCACAGTGTTCCTTATGTATCTCCTCAGTTTTGGTGAGCAGAAATTCTCCAGCCAGCGTATCTAGATCAGCCTAAGCCTTTGCAGTAGGAGAAATCACCTTATTTGGGTCTCACATGCTCAAAGTACGGGCCTCTATGTCAGCAACACAGAAGTTGGATAGCGCTTTTCTGCTGTGGTGTCTGTCAAAAGGTCTGCCTCATCTCTCTACTTTTTTCCTCAGTTAGGATTTCTTTTCTCTATTTTTTTCTTCATCACTTCTGCTCCCTGCAGCTTGTACTCTCAGATATTCTTTAACTGGAATTTCAACTTCCAACTCATGCAGAAGAAGAATTTGTGCTGTACAGACTTATGACAAGGAGTTTTAGTCCTCCGGGTCTCTGTT
This sequence comes from Chlamydotis macqueenii, assembly GCF_036417535.1. Classification (NCBI taxonomy): domain Eukaryota; kingdom Metazoa; phylum Chordata; class Aves; order Otidiformes; family Otididae; genus Chlamydotis; species Chlamydotis macqueenii. The sequence continues at coordinate 59,382,781 of NC_141593.1, read as the reverse complement.
GACACAATTGTGTTTCTTGCTCTGTCATAATATCAATTTTTCCCTTTGACAAGCCCTTTTAACAACACGCATATCTGTATTGTTTGGTATATCAGCTGTATTAAAAACACAAATCCATAAACACTATTGCCAAACTACCAATCAGACCATACTATATAACCTGTATTCTAATAATACGATAACCTCTGCCATTATAGTTTGAATGTATAACATAACGGTACAATGAACTCTTAAGACTGGAAGGGATAAACACAAAACAGCTACACTGTTAGGTCCTAAGCAGTAATGAAGTATTGCCATTAGCAGGCAGTCAGAAACATGCTTTAACAATGTGAGGAAAGTAGCCATCAGTTAGCTTGCATTCATAGTATTAGATAGCCTACACTTAAACTACTACAAGTTAAAAAAGGTCTCCCAGAATTTCAGAGCATACCTGAAAGATCATCTGTGAAAGAATGCTGGACAGAAATTCAAATATGAAGAAAGGAGATATTCTTCTCCTCCTTCTCACTTTGTTCTCTGCCACAACAAACATCCTGTGTTTGATCTGCAATTTGTAAAGCTCCTTTGACATCTTGGTTGTGAATACTTGCTGCAAGTGTCACAGCTGCACTCAAGACAGAAATTAACACCCTCGGGGTCAGGCAGCTGTGGGGACAACTCATGTACTATCATTACTTACCTGCAGAGTGGCCCTCTTAAAAAAAAAAATCTTTATTCTGCAGAAGATGTGTGTAAGCAAGTCCTTTTAAATTCTTTTCCAATCTAGCATGTCTAATGCTACGTGCATTTTTCAGTAACTCTGACCATACTTTGAACCAGGTCCCCAGGCTGAACAGCTGCAGAACTTAATCTAGCTTCTCAGTAATGAATTCATTCACCTCATTCATATGCAAGTCATGCATAAGTACCACAACTTAAAAGTAAGACCAGACCCAATCTTTTTAAATGAAGTGAATGTACAGTAGACTTAAACTGAAGAAGCTTGCACAGAATTCACAACGGATTTGCTGTGTTAGTGAATAAGCTGCCCACATTGCAGTTAGAAAAATTCCTTTCAGTGCTGGCATCTAGTTCTCTTTCTTGCCTACAAAATGATATCAGTCATTGCTGCCCCTTGGGCAGAGGGATGAATAGTTGACTTCAACAGCACCCCTTAAGCTGGGGTTCTTTGAGGGGGCCTGTAGTGCAGCCATAGGTATAAGGACATCTTTCTTCTTGCTTGCCTGGTGCACTTAAACCTGAATGTTAAAGTGTCCAGTGAGCCCTCTATTGGGAGTCTCCCAAATGGTTGCCAATGCATCTCAGCAACATCTGTCCAGCACAGCACATTTCAGCTGAGCAAACGGCCTTGTGGGTAACCTGGGTCTGATGCAGCTCAGACGGTATCACAAGGAGAGTCTCTGCACCAAGCTGATAGGTCAGCATGCTCCTGGGCCTACCTGGAGTGCCTTCAAGAGTATTCCTACTTTTTATTGCTAAGGAAGATAAAGTTGAAAGAATATTAGTTGGAAATAGGTAGGAAAATTATGCTGCTACAGACAGCCCAATGCTGGCATTACACATTTTATATTTGGGCTTTCTGGTGGGGGTTATTTTGCAATATTCATGTGCCACAAGGTGTTCTGTAACGGTCAGATCAATCAAAAGTGTATTACCAGGGACTGTGGTAAATATATTCCTCAAATGCCATTCTGCTCTGTCCTAGAGATATAGCTATCTGTCTGAAATGTGTCTTTCCTTTTTTTATTGCTGCCAGTGGCTTAGATTCGAAATAAATTAAGTTGGAAAATTAATTACCTAAGTCCTTTGCACCTCTCATAGATCTGCAGCATGCTGAGTGGTATAGAGCACTTCACTATTTTGCTTCACCTTTATATTGGACTACATATGACTATTCTTTAAAAAGTGTATAAAAGCTTTGTAAAAAAATTCAGATAGCTGAGTGCCTTTTTCACTGTAGAGCAGTGTTTTTCTTTAAAAGTCATTTTTTGAAGAGTAGTAACTTCGTGACTTCATAAGAATTTCATTCTGCAAATTGGGTTTTGTGAAGACTCTTTTCTGCAGTTTTTATTTCACAGCCAAAGCTATCTAGTTGAGAACTCTGAATTAAGGTCACCAGCAAGCCATTTGAAAAATTATACTTGTTTAGTCCATTCCATGTGTGTAAGTGTTCCAAAAATGCTCTAATATAATATAACTCAGTGACACTTTTTTTTTTTTTTTTTTTTTTTTTTTGTGTCTCAACTGTAGTGCTTCACATATTTAAACAACTGTTTCAACAAATACTGAAACGGAAAGTCATTGTCATTCTGACAGGATGCAGCAGTGTCTGTGTGGCTTTTGTTTGTCAGAAGTGCCACTGTTGCCAGGATACTCTGAGGGAAGATGTTAAAAGACATCAAACTGAAAAGACAGACTGTCAGGACTACCCTGAAACCTGCCTCTTGCATACTAACAAATTCAGGGAGTGCTCCTTTTCTCACTGACTTCAACGAGAACAAAATTGGGCTGCTAGTTTCACTTAGGGACAAACTGTAAAGGATCCCATGAGGCATTGTTAAATTTCTGACACCAAAGAGGCAGCTGAGATAATATCTCTGCTTCCCATAGCTTTTGCAATTTTTCTGGATGTAGCTAAATCATCCCAGCAAGAAGCTTATAAAAGCTGTTTGCCTTTTGAATGGATTCTGAGGTCCAGTGTTTTCTTGAAGCGAGATGTCTAGAAAGTGTAGCTTTAAGACCTTCTTAAATTGTGCAGATATTGATCGGGTTTGGTTGTTAGTACAGGATATAGCTTAGGCCCTGATGCTGTGCCCTCACTTCAGTGGGCTTGTATACAAGTCTGTCAATGACCCAGTGGCTTAAAAGGGAAATTGCCCAAATTCAGGTTAGAAAGATGACAGAAATTTAACTGACAGCAGTGTAACTCTCATAACAACTTTAATAAGGATATGCGTGGAACCAACTTTGCCCAGATGAGGACCACTGGATTTCGTTCTCAAAGTGATACCCACGGTTCAGAGGCAGCTAGCTGTTTTATCATTAATGTTGGTGAATCACAGTACAAATCAGTGCTCCAGATGGCCTTTCTTGCAGCTGGCACACAGCAGGGACACAGAGAGGATGTGCCCAGCTGTGCTGCCATACTTAGCGATCTATACTCAGCTGTGTGTACTGCAGATCCTCTTTCATTTCCTCTTCACCTACTACTCAGCTCCCCATGCTGCTAAACCTCTCTGTCTTCATCTGTGGTTCCCTCCCACGCTCACACAAACACCCCCTTCAAGCCACACAACAAACTTCCAGTTGCTCAGGTCCTCGCACCCAGATCTGCCCCAGCTCCACTCGCAGGCCCCCAGCCCAGTTCTCTCAGGGTGTGCAGCCACTACAGACACTTCTCTGCTGGTACACTCAGATTTCATACTTGCTAAATAAGAAATGTTGACATTGCTTCCTTCCCTCTCCAGACAAGGAGCCCTGAATTGCATGCGTTGCTGCACACACTCTCCCTGCTCTCTGATGAAGGCAACTATTAGCAAAGGCGATACAGAGCTGTGTGAGCAGCCGGCTGTTTCTTGACAGGTTGGCTGCCCCTGCAGTCACCAGTGGTTACAAACTTGATTCACCACATCACTCCTATGTGCCTGCGTTATAAGGCAGTCAGCAGAATAACCTTGACATTTGTGCACCTCTAGAACGGACTGCAGGCTGAGAGAGCACATGGTGAGCACACTGTGTCAGCCCCAGGCTTCCCAGGCACTCAAGTGTTCTCCTTCCACAGCTTATTCATGAGTAGCGAGGAGTGGACACCATGCAGTGTTGTCAATGTCATGAAAACAGATTTCAGAAATAGAATACAGATGTTATTAGACGATGCCCTTGAGATTGCACTGTTTGCTTGGTAGGAAGGCACCTTTTCTTGTTTTGATCATAGGAAAGTATTTTTGTTTCAGACAGAATCCACAGGCTTCTTCATCTTCTCTGGAGAAAACATTTATCACAGGCTGAGTAAAAATTTTTAAGGGTACGTGAAGTAAGCCAAAATACTGAAACCAGAATAATTCCAGGACTACCACATTTTTATTCTGTGTTTATTCTCATATAATAAAATAACCTATTTAATTTGGATTCTCTTGAGAGAGACAGAATCAGTTGTTAAAGATGGTAATAATTACCCTCTATTTAAACATATATCACTAGCACTCAAGAAAGTGATTCATTCATACATATCTCTGATTCATCATAAAGCATAAACAATCATGCCATCAAAACATAATGTTGTCATAAAGCTTCATCAAAACCTGATTGAAAACAGTAGAAAGATTCATTCTGCTCGGTGAACTTTGTGTCAGACTGTTTGTAATATGAAAGTGAGGCTTTTTGGACTTCCTACTAGGTGTTACATAAACCTTCTTTTACAGTTTACTCAATATGAAAAAATGACATTCACAATGTGAGAAAATAACCCAATGATCACACTGGGGCCATTCATTAACATTTTTAGTAACTCATTTCCTATACGACCAGTTAAAGATTTGGTGTTGCTCAATATGTGGTTTTGAGACATTCACAATAGGTACAAAATCCTGTAAAGTACATTTAAAAGGCCCCTTTTTTTTTTCTCAGTCTTCATTAAAAATATAGTTCAGAGAAGTGTGTGTGTAAAATATAGACTGGAAGCTGTATAGTGGTGCATTTACAACCTAAATTGGAACATCCCCTCATCCCTGGGCTACCATGAAATTAAACAACCATACTATACAGAGTTTTATGTCAGAGTTTGACATGAATACTCTGTACACTGTTCTTGTTGGTGTGTAATGGCTGTACAAAACAAGGGACTTCGCTTTGGCTGCTGTGTTAATGAGTTCAGTTTCTTCACACAGAACTTCAAGACTCCAGACTACTTATGAGTTGCAATTATTTTTTGTAAAATATTTAAATATTAGTGTATAACATAACTAAATTACATAAGATACTTTGGAAAGTGCTGCATTGACTGCAAACTCTCTAAAGCCAAAACGTGTATGAAATTTAACTTACAAAAAGTTGGTGTAGTTTCCTATAAAAGACGTAGCAAAACTACACTTGGAGTATCTGGAGTTTAAGACCCTGTCTTTTACAGGCTCAGCTATTACAATTGCTAGATGGTTACTAGTCCCTTGTAAATGTGAACATTTTCAGAAACTGTGATTGCAGATGGCAAGATTTATTATTATTGAAGGCCAAATTACAATGATAACTGAGGAAAGAAGATCTTTGGAATTAAGAATCTCAGATTGCTCCAGGGTTGCACAAATAAATAAATCATAGTCCAGCCACCACCCTGGAGGAGTTTTTGTGCCTCATTTCTTGCAGCCCAAGCTATATTTAGAAACGAAAAATGGAAGGAAAACATTTTGCCTGTATAGACCTAAGGGTATGTCTGTATCATGGAAAGCAGCATGTTGCAGAAACTCCTGGGCAAATGTGGTATAAGCTAGCTTCAGAAACAACTTGTGTAGTCCCTTCAGATCACGACTGCGCCAAAGCTCATGAGCGCTGTGCTGTGCTATGTTGGCAGTCCATCATGCACTGAGCTGGCAGCTGGGACCCTGTGCTCTGTACTAATGCCCTTCATAGACACACCCAAGAGGCATTCATTGCCTTAAAGCATCTACAGTTGAAGATATAAAACCTGACTTTTAAACAAACATCATTCTGCCAATGCTTCCAAAGCCAAACAGTGTTATTATCATGCTCAACTTACAGCGCATTTATTGTACAGTCAATTGATTACAATGACTCACGGCAAATAGTAAATAGGATAGCATTGCAAAAATGGAGTACAAGGATAAACTGGCACTATTAACAGAAAACATATTTTATGTAGCTTCATATCTTAATTATTTTATTTTACCTTAGCATGTAATCAGTACATTAATCTGTGTGTGGTGCACGGAACAGCCAATTTCTCACATGCTCAGGAATGCTGTAGGCTGTGCACCACAAGAAGGAAAAATTTTTTTAAAAAAGGTAGAGCAACACAGAAGAAAGGAAAACAAAGCTTCTTATTGTAAACCCACATCTTGAAAGTAAAGCTTGGAAGCTTATGTTTGTACTGGGTTCTATAAAAATGTACTATAAAAAAAAAATAATAGAATTTGCTGGCTAGATGTGCAAGTTAGTGTCACACTCTGCTGTAATGATTATCTTTCCTGAATCCCCAAGGATATATATTAGTCTTCTAAATTCTCTATTAAAAATACCCTACTAAACCTTAAGTGTCAGATTTCTGCAAACAAGAATTAAGTAGAAAATGAGAAACCTACGTTTTTGTTTTGTTTATGGTGTGCTATGGATTTTTGCATCCTTAAATTCCAGACCAAGAAGCAATTTTACATTTCATAAATGCATGCCATTAAGCATCGTGCTCCAAGCTAAACCTGAGAAAGATTAAAAAGCAATTGCAGAGTACATACTGTCACAATGGAAGAAGAGAGATGACTTCAGCAGCATGGAACAAGGCGTAAGCTGCCTGGATGAGGATGGGGGAAGAGTGTTAAGCTTCCACAGATGCTGGCTTTATAGCATTTTTTAAATACTATTCAGAGGGTTATTTAAATAATCTTCGCAGTTCAGGCATGCTTCTCAGCAGTCTCTCACCATTTGCTCCATTTTATTCTTTCATTTTTGTTCCTTGCTGCTTTCAAAGCTCACAATTCCTTTTCTCCACTGCATTCCAGTTTCCTTTTTCAAACATCAGCAGATCGCAGGCACCACCTGTACACCTTCCTTTGCCCCTTCCTCATCACCTCAGGTCGCACTGTCACAAAACTGCATTTATTCTATCTGTACTTGCTATCACCATATCCCTCCTCCATGCAGTTCCCTTCTTTATTTCCTTCTTCCCTTTCACATTCTGCCCTGTATCCTTCTCTGTGAATTTCTGGAGTGCACACTCCGTCTTTAACAAGATTCCTAATTGCTGTTTCTGAGAATCAAGACATTAATGACCTTTCAGCTTGCTCATCTCTGCTACTGCCATTCCTGGATCCCTGTGTCACATGCACTGACACGGAGATCACCTACATTTTCCACATACTGAGAATAATTTAAGCACTAGGCCTCTTAATCTCTTTCCATACCCTGTTACCTCTGACTTCATAGCTTCTCTCCTTTTTTTTTTTTTTTTTGAGCAGCAGACTCCAAGCCTCTTTCCTCCATTTGTTCTCATATCAAATGTACCTAGCCATCGACTTGGTTTCTGGAGTTAAACTCTTTAGTTTCCTGGATTTTTGTCTTTTATGATAGTCTGTTAAACTCATCTATGATGATGTCAGCCGTCATGTCGATGACCAGTCCACCTCCTGTTCTGCACATTACCTCACCCTTGTATTCTAATATAGTCAGGAGACTTGGTTCCACATTCACCTGAAAAAGCTGTTATTTGATTACAGTCTTCACCAGATGCTACTTCAACTTAGCTGCAGTTCTCCTTTCTAATCATCCTTCAGTCTTTTTCCACAGTACCTATGAGTATCACTTTGTGTCCTGGCCTTTAGTATACCTATGACTTTCTGTCATTCACAACCATGACTTTTCTGTTCTCAGCCCATCCTTCCTTTTTTCTTTTTTTTTCTTCAATACGATGACTGAGTCTCTCAGTGCTTCACACTTCTCTGTCCACAACTCCTGTTCGTCTCTCATCCATTGGAAGCTCTACGGTACTACCTAATAGGCCCTTCTTGTGCTCTGCTGTTGCCGTTGCCCTTGCCCTTGCTGTGGAAATCCTCTAACCAATGTAGCTTTCTTTATGCCAGCTTCCTTCTCTCCTCAGTTTCTCCTTAGCACTTCTCTTTCTGGGCAAGCTTCCTGACCAAGATGGTAATGGATATAACGAACATAAAATAGTATTTCTGAAAATTATCTTAGGAGGTGGAAGCAGTGTAATAACCATGCTTATAATCAATATATGCTGGTAATATTATTTGCTCTTCAAGGTGCATCTGATAATTTTTCTTAACTTTATCATTTTCCAATAAATTGCTTTTGTTTTCCTGTGCAGGATGTAGAAACAAAGGTTATAGGAAGTTAATAAGCTTGTTGGATATGGGCAAAGGCTCACTAATAGTTGTTGGGTGATTTGCTATTATTTCCAATAGCACCTAAATCTTGAAATAAATATATTGTGAGACTTAGTTATCCCTACAAAGAACATGGATCATTTTTCTTTTGTTAACAATGGAGCTGGAATAGTACTGTTTTTATTTATATGCACATTTCCAGGTCTAAAAGTCTGTCACTTTAAAATTGCTAGTATTAAATTCTGTTCAGCCCTTAATGAAGAGAGAATTATGGGTCAACAGCAACTCTGTTAATATCTGTGCACAATGCATGTTAAAAAGAAACCTAAAAGTCTAAGAAGGTTTTGCAAATTTTACCAGTTTTTCCTCCAAAACTGAGATGGGATGAATTGCACAGTTCTTTTTAACTGTACCGTTTCAGACAATAAAGAGGTAGACTGGATTATGCTTTGCAATATTGGACTCCCCATATGTGTTGTAATGTGCAGCTGACCTCCCTAGAACACTGAATGGGCTTTTGCAACACATTGCATGATAGAAACCACTGCTTTATACATCAGTAACAGTGGATCTAGATTTTATGAGTCCTTCTACATACCTACTTCAATATTTAAGGCACACTGCTTGGCCAGCCTTTTTTCACAAAGTTAGTATCATCTAAACCTCAAAAGCTGAGACTCTAAAGCATTGTGGTAACAGATGATGGTCACTACATACAGTTGCATAATATGGTGAGGTCACAACACTTTGTGTGAACTTACTTAATTATATGGCTTTAATTTGTAATGATACCCATATTATTGTTATATCTTTTAACAGGTACCATGGAACAAACAGAACAAACATAAAATAAGGGTGTTATGAAATGTTTTCAAAACACTCAACCATGAATTCTGTATTTTACAGAAAATTGTCTCAATATTTTTACTGAAGAGAATCTGAAGCAACATAGGTACAGGAGAACCTCTGCCCTCTCAATTCTGCATTATTACTAGCTGCTGAATCTTTCAAAAATCTTTGTCAGAATGACCAATAGACCATTCATTGGAAGACAATGCAAATGGTTGCAATTCTTTAGGAAAGATCAAAGGAAAACAAAACACTGCTTGCTTCTGTTTCTCGGTTTCTAATATAATACAAATAATGGCTGACTGTACTGTCCAGTCTTCGTACATGAGAAGGCAAACATGCCAATGACTTTTGAAGGAGAATTCTTGTAATCCCTACATGTGTAAGCAGAAGCAAAGTAAGTCATTCAGATGAAAACATGGAAATGCTGGATGATCTGGCAAGTCTGCAGAATGTCAATGACTGACTAGAACAACCAAGTTCAACACAGTAAGCAGAGTCTGTTCTTCTGAAGAGAAGTATCAAGGTTGTAGCTTCTGCCCTTTTCATAAGTAGAGTTTTGTGAATCAGCTCAGTTTTGTACAGGAGATGGATGTTCCTATGCACCTAAAAGCATATGTCTTTTTTAGACATAAGGGTCTCATTGATTCCAGTCTAGACTTGAGTAATTGCTTGCAAGAACGGATGTTTCAAATGCCAATCAGGTGATATTATTCAAGTGTCTTATTTTGACATTGTTAGCAGAGACATATGAACTCTCAATGTGCAGCTTGTGATATTTATCCTTGCTACTTTACCTGAGTTCTAACGTGTTGCGTTTCTGAGATCTAATCAAGCATCAGTTTTCTTGGTCAACTTAGTCTGGGTTCCCTTTCAGGACAGACACAGAGCATGCAGGCCTGTGTCTGCTTTAGGTCTTATCTGTCACTGAGTCTTCAGTAACTGAATCCAAGGCTATGGCTTCATCACTCTTTGTTGAACTTCTTTAACCTGTTTGTTAGGACTGTTTTATAAAGTTTGCCAAAGCAATTAGAATCATAGAATAGTTTGGGTTGGAAGGGATGTTTAAAGGTCATCTAGTGCAACCCCCCTGCAAGGAGCAGGGACATCTTCAATCAGATCAGGTTGCTCGGAGCCCCATCCAACCTAGCCTTGAATGTTTCCAGGGATGGGGCATCCACCACCTCTCTGGGCAACCTGTTCCAGTGTTCCACCACCCTCATCGTTAAAATTTTTTCCTAATATCTAATCTGAATCTACCTCCCTCTATTTTAAAACCATTACCCCTTGTCCTGTCACAACAGGCCCTACTGAATAGTCTCTCCCCTTCTTTCCTGTAGGCCCTCTTGAGGTACTGGAAGACCACTAAAAGGTCTCCCCGGAGCCTCCTCTTCTCCAGGCTGAACAGCCCCAACTCTCTCAGCCTGTCTTCATAGGAGAGGTACTCCAGCACTCTCATCATCTTTGTGAGCCTCCTCTGGACCCTCTCCAACTGGTCCATGTCCTTATGTTGGAGGCTCCAGAGCTGGACACAGTACTTCAGGTGGGGGTCTCACAAGAGCGGAGTAGAGGGGGAAAATCACCTCCCTCAACCTGCTGGCCACGCTTCTTTTGATGCAGCCCACGACTGCGATTGGCTTTCTGGGCTGCAAGGACGCATTGCCAGCTCATGTTGAGCTTCTCATCCACCAGCACACCCAAGTCCTCCTCCTCAGGGCTGCTCTCAATCCACTCTCAATTAGAGGTAAATCTCAATCAAAAACTACAAATACATTAGCGGTTTTGTCACAATATAATGACTTTTGATAGACAGAGTCTTAGCGATTACTTTTCAAACAGCAAGAATGCTGAATCTTATTGAGTGCCTTGTTTGAGAATGATAATTATAACAATATCATTTGCTGGGTAACTTGCAGCAGTCAAGTTTATTAATTTCCATTACTTCTCCTGGAAGCTGAGTCCTTCTCTTATCTTAGAGGGGCACATCATAATTCTGTATTTTATTACAAATTTAATATGCATTTTGAAATACTTTTTAAAAAGCTTTTACAAAATATAGATTTTCTTGCATACAGACCATTTTCAATTGGTATGTCTCAAAACATTGATAAACACTAATCAACTGAAACTCACAAAATGTAATAAATATGAACATTTTGTTTTGCAGTAGAGGACAGTTATATAAAGGGAAGGATAGTGAGTTCTATAACATTTTAGAAAAATCCCAAACTTCAGTTCTCAATATAATTTTTGACTTTTTGACCGTTCCCCTCAGTTGTGATCACTGTGCCATTTCACATGTTATTCACCTCTTGGATGACATTTTAATTTTCATTGCTCTGAAATATTGTATTACTAGTACAAAACAAGACATACTTGAGTATGTTTTTTTAATATTGTTTGGTTCCCAGGAAGTCAATCCCTTCAAAACTGATATGTTAGAGAACAAAGAAGAACGCAGAGAAAGAACCAGATACTAGAAAGCCTCTTGAGACAACTGAAAAGTCGTCATCATGATCATCATTTTGGAGAGATAATCCACTCTTGGTTTCCTCATACTTTTCTGCAAGAAATAGCCTCCTTACAGTATATACTGGTTCTCATAGTTCTTCATTCACTCTGAAAAGGTCTCTTCCCCAGTCAAAACATGATTCAACAGTTCAGGTTTTTTACACTAGAAAAGACTCTAATTACATTATTTGATCAATGTAGAAGTATACAACTTTGCAACAGCTAGGTAATCGGAATGCTTAAACTATAGGTAGATCTGAAGAAATTGCCTGTCACCTAGCATGTTTAAGTCCAACACGTAGGAACCTGCATGAGATCCTGATCCTACACATGTAGCAGCTACTAAAACTTGTAGATACCTGAAGTTATCAGAATGCTGGTTTATGTCAGTGGGCATCATCTAGATGCTTGCACTAGTAACACAACCAAAACCAAACCTTATCAAACTTCTCAAAGAAGACAGGAGCTGTTGATCTATTAGGAACCAACAGGGAAAAACACCTCCAAAATACCTCAAATGAATTAGCATGTGTTCCCCTAGAAAAGTGAGACCATTGATGGCCCAGCTGAAGTGCTTCTATACCAGTGCATGCAGCATGGGTAACAAGCAAAAGAATCTGGAAGCCACTGTACAGCTAGAAAACTATGACCTAATTGCTGTCACCAAAACACAGTGGGATGAATCACATGACTGGAGTCCAGCAATTGATGGCTATAAACTGTTACGAAGGGACGAGCAAGGAAGATGTATTTGAAAAACAGCAATAAACGGGTTGAGAGCCCTAGAGAATTCACACTCTTAAGGGTTGTAGGCCAAGTGAAAAGTAGAGTCAGGACTGAATTTTAGGAGAGCAAACTTAGACTTGTTGAAGGAATTAGTGGATGGGGCCTTCTGGGAAAATGCCCTCAGAGATAAAGGAGCTGAACAGAGCTGACAGCTCCTTAAGGACATTTTTCTTAGAGAGCAAGAGCTCTCAATTTTCATGTGGAAGAAATCAGGAAAGGAAGGCATGAGATCAACATGGCAGAGTAAGGACTTCCACATCAAGCTAAAGTGTAAGAAGGAAATGAACAGGCAGTGGAACCAGGGACACATATTCTCGGTATAATACAAAGACATTGTCCAGATGTGTAGGGATGGGATCAGGAAAGCTAAGGCACAGTTGGATCTGAACTTGGCAAGAGGTACAAAGATTCATAAGAAGGTGTCCTACAGGTATGCTGGTCAGAAAAGGAAGATTAAAGAAAATGTACACCACCACCCGCACCACCACCCCCCGCTCTTCCACCCCCCCAATAAATATGACAGAAGAACTAGTGACACCTGACATGAAGAAGGCTGATGCACCCCGCAATTTTTTTTTGCCTCACTTGTCAATGGTAACCTCCCTTCTCACATCATTCAAGCCCATGAAACTCAAGACAGGGACTGAGGGAACAAATTTCCTCCCATCATAGAAGATTGGGTTTGAGACCACCTGAGGAACCTGAACATACATATGTTCTTGGGACCTGATGAGATGGATCCCAGAGTCCTGAGGAAATTGGCTGATGTAGTTCCCAGGCCACTCTTCATTGTATTTGAAAAGTCGTGGTAGTCAGACAAAGTTCCCAGTGACTGAAAAAAAGAAAAACGTCACACCCATTTTAAAAAGGGTAAAAAAAAAAAAAAGACCCTGCAAACTACCAATCAGTCAGTGCCACTCTGTGCCTGGTAAGATCAAAACACATCTTCCTGGAAGATATGACAAAACATGTAGAAGAGAGGGAGGTAAATAGAGATTTGCCCTTTGCCAAGGGCAAACCATGCCTGACTATTATAGCACCTTTCTATGATGGACCAACTGCATCAGTGAACAAGGGAAGAGCTAGGGTTGTCATATACCTGGACTTCTGATATGGTCACCTGCAACATTCTTGCTGCTAAATTGGAGAGATATGGATTTGGTGGATGGACTGCTAGATGGATAAGGCTGAATGGCTGCGCCCAAAGAGTTATAGTTGATGGCTCAATATTTGTGTGAGAACCAGTAATGAGTGGTGTCTCTCAAGGGTTTGTAGTGGAACCAACAGTATTTAATATCTTCATCAATTACATAGATAGTGGGATGAGGTACGCCCTCAGCAAGTTCACAGATGACACCAAGCTAAGTGGTGTAGTTGATATCCTAGAGGGAAGGGATGCCATCCAGAGAGACCTTGACAGACTTGAGGAGTGGGCCCATGTGAACATCTTGAAGTTCAACAAATCAAGTGCAAGATCCTGAACCGGGGTTGGTGCTATCCCCAATATCAATATAGACAGATTGATATGGATTCATAAGATACTTATTCATCAATACAGGATGAACTGATTGAGAGCAGCCCTGTGGAGGAGGACTTGGGGATACTGATGGATGAAAAACCGGACATGAGCTGTCAGTGTGTAATTGCAGCCCAGAAATCCAACCACATCCTGGGCTGTGTAAGAGGAAGCACGGCCAGCAGGTCGAGCGAGGTAATTCTGCTTCTCTACTCCACTCTTAGGAGATCTCACCTGGAACACTGTGCCTAGCTTTGGAGTTCTCAGCTCAGGAAAGACATGGACCTGCTGGAGCAGGTCCAGAGGAGGGCCATGAAAATGGTCAGAGGGCTGGAACACCTCGCCTGTGAAGAAAGGCTGAAAGAGCTGGGTTTTTCCAGCTTGAAGAACAGAACGCTCAGGGGAGACTGTGTAGCAGTCTTTCAGTTCTTAGAGGGGGCTTATAAGAAAGACATAAAGACACTTTTTCCCAGAAGCTGCAGTGACAGTGTGGTGAGACATTGGAACAGGTTACCCAGAGAAGCCATGAATGCCCAATCATTGGAAGTGTTCAAAGTCAGGTTGCACAAGTGTGTTGGTTTTGTATAGTGAGAGGGAGCTTCGTCAGCAGTTTCTGCAAGAAGCTGCTAGAAGTTTCCCCTTTGTCCAGTGGACTCGGCCGGGCCTAGGGCGGACCCGCTGCCGGCCAGGGCCGAGGCAATTGATGGCAGAATGTTCCCTGATAACTCCTCTGAGGTATCGTATTTAAGATGAGGGAAACTTACCAAAAAAAAAAAAAAAGTGAAGAAGCTGAGCTGGGGCAGAGAGTGGTAGGTGCGAGCCTTGTGAGCCTTGCGGCCCTCACCCTCTGGCCTCCCGCTGGGCGGCTGACTCGCCCGACTTGGCCCAGCCTGGCTGCAAGAAGTGGAGAGGAGATGAGATGTGAAGAGAACCTGAGAGGCGTCTGCCTGAGCTGGTTGTGAAGAATTCCTTGTGAGAGGAACGGCTGCAGATGCCAAGGCCAGAGAAGAAGGAGGGGGAGCAGTGATGCTGCTCCCGGCAGAGATTCCCCTGCAGCCCGAGGTGCAGCCCATGGTGAGGCCGGCTGTGCCCCTGCAGCCCATGGAGGCCCACGCAGGAGCAGAGATCCACCTGCAGCCCATGGAGGACCCCGCGCTGGGGCAGGTGGATGCCTGAAGGAGGCCTTGGCCCATGGAGGGCCCGCACTGGGGCAGCTGTTCTGGAGGGACCCCACCTCATGGAAAAGAACCCCGTGCTGGAGCAGTTCATGAAGGACTGTAGCCTATGGGAGGGACCCCACACTGAAGCAGGGGAGGAATGTGAGGAGCTCTCCCAAGGAGGAAGGAGCGGCATAAAGTGACATGTGATGAGTTGATCATAACCTTCGTTCCCTATTGTCCCCTGATGCCCCTCGGTGGGAGGAAGGAGGTAGAGATAATTGAATATAAAGTTAAGCCCGGGAAGAGGGAGGGGTGGGGGGAAGTTACTTTGTTCTCTTTCTCATTATCCTGCTTTGGTTTTAATAATAAATGAATAGTTTTCCGCAAGGCGAGCCTGTTTTGCCTGTAATGGTAACTTTGGGCTTCTCTCGCTGTCCTTATCTCAGACCTTGAGCCTTGTTTGTTATATTATCTCTCCCTATTCCCTTAGAGGGTCTGGGGAGTGAGGGAGAGACTGCGTAGTTTGGTCCCAAGTGGGGCTAAACTATGACAACATGTCTTTAAGCAACCTGATCTAGTGTCTGCCCATGGCAGAGGGGTTGGAACTACATAATCTTTAAAGGCTCCTTGCAACCCATTTTATGATTCTGTGATTTATTACCCTTTTTCTCTTGTGAAGTGCAATTTAAGACATGGCTTCAAAACAAACCTAGTGAATTAGGTTAAGAAAATTAAACAGCAAGAGACAAGGTTTTTCTTGGCTGCCTACACTGCATCAAATATCTCAGTGGCTAGGGCAAGTAAATTAATATGATCATAATAATGACCTGGGTAATAAGTGTTCATTGGAGAGAAAGCTTAATTTTAAGACAGCAAATCCTTGTCAGAACCCTGTAAGACAAACAGTAAGTCATTTAATAGAAGTAAGTTTAGACATGTAAATGTTATGTTGCTTCTGAGTTCACATATGTTATACTGGTCAAAAAAAGTTTGCAATTTTAAGTTATCTAACCCTGGATACTGATCAGCTGCAGGAATCTTTCATATACTGCTGAAAATGTGTGGCATTGCCCTAAATAGGTCTTATGGCAGAGGTAAGCTGGTGTACAGCCATTTTAATCTGGAGGGAAATCTTGGTTATTTGGCATCAGAAGAGTAGTTATCCGGGGACCTAGTATTTGAAACTGATTTGTCCCTTCTTGTTCTAAAATTTTTAACTTTTATATATTTATTAGTGATAACTCAATGTAATACAATATTTTCATAAAAGTACATAAATTAAAGTAGCCGGACTTTCCAACTCATTATAAAAAATAGGATCCAACTAAGATTCCTCTATAATCATATGAGAAATAATCAAATTTCGAAGTTGTCTTTCAGGTGGGAACAGTATACCGACTGTAGATATGGCTACTTGGTTCATATTTTCTAACTTGATTTTAGTTTTCAAAGAAAGCAAAAAACTTGCCAGAGTAGGAAAGTTGGCTGCTTTGGTTCAGCAAGGTTTCTTCTCTTCATCAAAGTTTGGTTTAATTCATCAGTCTTGATTCTGCATAGAAACCTAATTGCTGTAATTACAAACATTTCTAAAAAAAAATCATCTCCCCTTGCCTCTAGAGAGGGGATGTGACTATCTACCCCTTTGAAAATAAATTATTTGCTAGTCTTTGATTGTATATTACTCAAAAAAGTCCTCTGACTCCGCACCTTTAAGACAGTCTTCCTGATATATCATAAAACAACCAAAGTACACTCCTGCAAAGCAAAAGGAAGGTTATTTTACCCAAACGTTGATGATGATAGTTTACTTCAATGAGCCACTCTGTAGCACAGAATTTAATGTTTGTTTGTTTTTTTTTTTTACACAAATACCTCTAGTAAATACCCTTAGATCTAGGATAAACAATGTTAAATTCTAGTCTGCCTGTAGCTTTCCAGTATTTAATAGTTTTTGCTTCACTACCCTGAAGTAATTTCAAAAAAATTCAGAGCTTTACAGATATGGTTAACTGCTTATCCTGGGCAAATTAAATTAAGCCTCTGGCATACAATGAAAAGTTTGTTTCACCTAATTGAGCATCTAATAAGTATGGATGAATTTAAGCTACTCATAAAAATCTTGTTTATCAAACCTTTTCTGATTAACATCCATTCAAATGGAGAAAGAAACACATTGCATTTATATATACATAAGCTTTTGAAATAGAGCTTAAAATAAGATTCAGATTCCTCTGGAAGTTTTCACCTCAAATTGTTGTGTCCTGTATTGATAACTGTAATTAATACTGAAATACCCTGTCACACTTTTTGTTTTGATTCATACGGTTTCTTCTTATTATTTCCCTGGGCATTTCTGTACAATATTGTGTACACTCACTAAGAAGCTATGCTTTTCAGAATCTTTACTATTACTCTGATCAAACTATCATGTCAGTTTTTTCCTTCTAGAATACGCACCTGGAAACTAGATACAGTTTTCTCACCATCAAAATGTCAAGCAATCAGGAAAAGGGGTGGATAAAATTTTGAACTTTTTTTGAGGTTACTGAAAGCTTTATACCTTTGACCTTTCTCCATTTGATAGTGTTCCTCTATGAATTCTTCAACTGAAAAGTATTCCAAAAGCCCGAGATGGACACTTTATTCTTTTTTTACTCATTATTACATACCAATAAAGCTCTGGACTCTATTTTGTCTTTTGGGTTAGGATAAAGGAAGAAATTCTTGTGAAGTGAAAAATAAAAAAAAAAATTATCCTAGAAATCTTCTCATTTTCAGAAAACCCACAGGCTTTTAGACAAAGGATTTTAAATGAAGAGAATGTGTCCGAAGAAAGTTCACAGCCAGTTTTTCATATCACACAGCTTGTTCACAGTCCCTTTACTAAGAGCTCATGTGGTTATCTACACTTGTTTCCTTCAGTTCCACTATAGAAAAAAAAACCTCTTGTATAGCAAAAACCAGATTAGACCATGTCTTTTTGAAGCTTGCACTAGCTTTTTTCCTTCAAAACATTTTATTCTGCCTTCCCCTTCCTTTTAAATCAGTATACTTTGTGATCCTGCCTAAATCCAGACCCTAATCCCTTCTTGCAATCACCCTACTGCTTTTGTTTGTTCAGCTTTTTCTTATCATTTCTTTTGCCTCAAACTAGGTGCTTTCATTCAATGCCTTTATACCATCATTCATTTATCTTATGCTACACTGAATTCGAAGACATGATTGAAGCACACGGAGGCATGCCCATGCTAGCATTAATCTACTTGGTTGTGTTATGACATTATTGCCTTCAGTGCAAACCTGCCAGAAATTTGAGTGACCTACTCAAGGTGTGAATCTCTTTGCCCTGAAATCTGACTCTACTTCTTCTCTGCATTGCTTCCAAAACTGCCTAGTTTAGAGATAGCATGGATATATATCCCAAAGTGTGCCAGTCACCTTAATTCTGACTGCATAGATTCATGTATTTTTAACCCAGACCAATGTGTGTCTTATTTCGTTGGAATGGTGTTCCTCACTCGGAGAAGGATTTGTCTCTGTGCCCCTGCTTCCACATGATTCCAGATTTTCATTGAGTAAGGTTTCTTCCAGTTCCTACACACTTCTGAAAGAGCCCTATGTCATTTGCTGATTAAAAAAAAATAATCTCTTTTCTCTTCTCAGAAGAAATCAGATATTACACACTGCTCACTGATGCCCTATGTTTCACAGTTTCAAAGCATTTGCTAGGTGAAGCAAGGGCAAGACATAAATAGGAACTTCACCACTACTGGGCTGACAAATTGGCT
Organism: Chlamydotis macqueenii; assembly: GCF_036417535.1. Lineage (NCBI taxonomy): Eukaryota > Metazoa > Chordata > Aves > Otidiformes > Otididae > Chlamydotis > Chlamydotis macqueenii. The sequence goes on along the minus strand of NC_141593.1, from coordinate 59,364,102 downwards.
CTTTGCTGTGATGAGTTGTGCTTCACCTTCTCTCAGTTATTGGTATGGTCTTAAGCAGAGGAACATTTTCACACAGAAGTTAAAATAGTACCCTAGATAACATATATATTTTTAGACAATCTAAATAAAGCTATGTCTGCTTTATTAGAGAGGATTATTTTTTTTCCCTGTTGCACTAATGTGGACTTTCACTTGACCTAGCCTGTTTAGTTACAGCAAAGTTCAAAAAATTCAACACTGTTCATCTAACGCTAGAATAAAACATTCTTTCACTTCTCAAGGACTTCCCATCCCTAAAGACCTTCATTCATCCTTTTACACAAATTATGCCATAACACTATGAGTCTTTGTCCTTGTATTAAACCAAATAACACTAAAAAATGAAAACACACCTTCTTTTCCTCTCCAGCTTGCAATATAGCACAGGAATATACTTTCACAGCTGCCCACGCTAAAAGGTATAATGGTTTCTTTATGGTCTCTCCCAAAGCAGTACCTTAGTCTATGATAATTTTAGCTTATGATTTTGTTTTTTACTAAACAATTTAATTAGTATTGTATTTAGACTTTTCTCCACCATATTACTCTTAAACGCCTGAAGGACTGCAGCTGCTCACAAGTGCCTTCTACTCTTCATAATGTTTTTAGTTAAAATATTTGTGATAATGACATATCATGGACTAGGAAGAATTTTTGGAGATGAAAATGGAACCCAAGTGGAGTAGTTGGGAATAAGTTAGGTAAAGAATGGTTTTGCTCTCCCCGATTTTAAGAATTCTTGTTAGCTTGTATAGATGAAAAACAAAATCCTCTCCATTTTGTCTCAGGGGAAGGAATAGGGAAGGGTAAGAGTGCCAGTTTCCAGGTCCCCTGCTAGCAATAGTAATTTGAAATTTTTGTTCTGAGTAATGCTTGCCTTCCATAAAGACTTAAAACCTTTTGTATTCAGAGAGTTCCTCTGCATTTATGTTGCTTCATTTCTGCTCACTTGCTTCACACACAGACCAACTGTCTGTTCACACTGCTGAAAAGAGGATTATGCTAATAACCCCTTTGGAGTCATCTGTAGACAACAGAAATTATTCTTCCTGTGTTGTTCCTGAGCACTGCTGCTTCCTCAATTAACTCCTTCAGGTTTGTTGTTGTTTTTTTTTAATTTTGTGTTAAGGTTTTCATTTAGTGTTCACAGGACATCAGCTCAGAGTAGCAATCTCAAATTATTGTGTTGAGCAGTTAGATTAGGCGCACTTCTTACAAACTGTTTTGTTCCAAGGGATCTTTGCTGCAGCAAAAGTATTACTGATGGCAACAACTGTAGTCTGAGCTACTACTAGCCTTTCTTCTTTTGGGGGTGATTTTTGTCTCATGTATCCTTTTGTTGTAGAATTACATGTGTAATACCCATGCCTATTTTCGTTGTTGAAACTAATAAGCATCACTTCTGGCAGCACACTCTTTTGTACATCAGTGTCTATCTTAAAATCATTTAATAACCCATTTTCTTTCGGCCTTTTGTAGAGAATTTGAATGTTGTGTTATGGACACCTTTGCCAATTTTGTGCATATTATGCAGGCTCTTACAAACTCTTGTAAAATGATGTAGTTACATTTCTTACAACATTTATATGGTTGCTGAGCATTGTCTTGGCTCCAATATCCACATGAGCTGTTGTTAGAGCTCTTCAGTCCTAAGATCTGTTAGATATTTCAGCTTGCTTGCTTGCTTTTATTTATTTATTTATTTTTTAAACATTCTTGTTGCTTTAGAGTGGCGCCCACATTTTAAAAACTTCATTCTGGTCTGGACTAGTTCTGATGCCTGCCCAATTGCTTTGTCAAAAGTCAGACTGAGGTTTTGGGTTGTTCTTTCACTCCCTTTCTCCTCCCCCAATTCTCTTGTTCCAGACCTAATCAACAGGGTACTGTTCATCTTTTAATTCTTAAATAAAGTCACTGGGTTGGGGTTTTTTTGGTAGTTCCATTCTATTTAAATACAACAACCTCAAAGATGTTCCTTCTGTATGAAATGCAAAAATACTGCTGAAAACCTTTCAGTGGTTTCACCCAGCTTCCTTGATTTAACTGCTGTGCCCATCAGGTGTGTCAGAATTAGCCATTTGGTAGAAAGATGCAAAGGTTTTTTCTGTCTTTTGATTCTCAGAGATGCAGAGTGCAACACTGATAAAATTTCTCCACCTTTCCTCCATACATACATTTTTTGGTCATTGACCACTTCAGGCTTTCATCAAGCAGTTTTCTCCTTTTTAGTACGTTCCCCTGTGGGATTCCCAGTGCTCTGAGGACTTAGCTTCGTGTCTGAAACAAGAATGAAAAATACCACACTCATACTACCCCCAGTTATGGATACAGCTGGTTCCCTTGCTGTGGTAGAAACTCTGTAACTGTGAAATGGGTAGTGAAGGACAAGCTAGTGCTACACCTATCTCAGTCCAGTGCCCTACAATTTTTAGACATTTCACAGGCTTCTCCCCTGCTGGGTGCAGCAGAGAAGTATCTCACTTGGGACATCAGTAACCCATGTAAGCCCATTCATGCAGAGAAAATACATCAGCGGAAGGACCCTGGCAGCCCTTTGGACTTGCCTTTGATGGCTGTTGCCTCCACAGCTCCTTCAGTGCTGTCCCAGAATGATTTATACCTATTGTCACTAGGATGCCAATGAAGACATAGAGGAATCTTGATTCCTAATGCAGGGCCCTCAGAGTAGCAAAGTAATTACAGCAGTGCCAACTTTCTTCCTTGCAGCTGAGTGAGTGTGAGCTTAGTAGGGAGGCGTGAACTGCTCAAAAGAGTGGAAGAGTCATAACAGAACGAAAGCTTCAAACCAAACACACAATATCTGATGCAATGCTCGCTGACTCATTGCATAGGTGTACCTTCATCTCTATCTTCTCTTTCCACCTTCCTCAGCATTACCAGCTATTACATTAACCTCCTTTTAGCCACCAGCATTGCTTTGCAAGATGTGTGGCCTGCAAATACTCTAGTGAGCAAGTACATTTCTAAGATTTCCCTCAGCTGAAGTTGTGAATGCTTCACAGCATCACTGTGCTTAGTTCATGCACTCTTTTCAGCTGGCTTATTTCCTCCCCCAAAGCAATGCAAATGTGAAACTAGAAGAGTTAGTCTCCTCCTTTGTCAGAAAGATATCACAGAAAGAATATTTGATCACTTCAAAATTCTGGATTACGTTGAGCTAATGCTTTATAATCTGTATCAGTAAATTTTCTTGTATCACTTCATGTCTTTGAAAGAATTTCTTTGCACAGCATGGACTCCTGTTCTTTGATTTTGGATACCTAATAAATAAAAAAAAAATCACTTACAAAAACACCATGTGATTATGTAAAAATAAAAACAAGTTGTCTGCTTCATTCCAGCATGGAAGCTGGTAGGTAAGAAAACAATTATATTTTATCTAGATTGCTGAATCTGGGTAAAGAAATATTCTTCCTCAAGAAGTCTCGTTAACTGTATTTCTGTGGAAATAAGAAGATCGTTAATATTTCTTCTCTAGAATGAGTCATTGCATTCATATACTAACAGAAATCTAGGAAAGAGAGAAGTTTCTCTTCTTTAAAAGCTATGAGACAAGTTCGCCTGTAACTTGCAAACCATTGCTTAAATGTCAAGCTAAAATCAGTGAAATTTGATTGAGTATATCACAGTGTCTTTTTAAATCATACATTTTTTGGACTTAGAAAGCCACTGAAGTTTCTCTGAAGGGGAACTCCTTTACACAAAACAGCTAAAATTAGGTTCAGATGTCCTTAGTGGGCAATATATCTGATCTTATAAAATAGTCTAGTCTGTGAGAAGTACTTGGATTTTTCAGTAAATTTCTCTGTAAGAATTTAATAAAACTTTCTTTGTGCAAGCACAATATTTCATGTAATATATCTCCACTTTAAAAATAAATTTTCTGCCTTCTTACACAAAATATTCATAATTTTCTTGAGAGTTAGGATTCTAATTTTAAAATTACATTTTATGAATTGGAGTAGAATGTAAACTGCTTTTCTTAGAATAAATTTTTTAATATGTGAGCACATGGATTATAAATCTTAAAAAAAAATTGTTTCTTGGATAAATGAGTGCTATAATAGTCAGAGCACCTGGTATAACATTTTACTGACCTCTATAAGAAATACAGTTTGGCTAACCCTTAATCAAATTTGATCGTTCTTTCTGTAAACACGGATGCAATCCATATAGCCTGAAAAGCCTCCTACACATTCCTCCTACAAAATGTTCAGTTTAGGTTTTGCGTATGACTTGCACTCCAACTTGAAGATCTCCATCTATGCACAGAAGAATTGCCCAGCTTTCAAGGCACTATTTTCAGCACAAACTGCACAGCTACCAGTCAAAGCTGAGAAGGTTCTGGCATGGCATTGCTTTTAACTACATCTCTGTATTTATACATATGGGTACACAGAGAGAGATTTTTTTTTTTGTGTTTAGTTTCTACCAGAAAGTTGTTCATTATTCCATGAATTTCAGACTAGGACTTGCGGTTCTGTATTAAATGAATGACAAAAATGTGAATGATACTGAACAGAAACATTAATATAAAGACTAATTTGTTTCCTTTTCTGTATGACTTCCATTTCAAGGTCTTCACTTCTTCAATTAGTCTCCATGAATTGATTGTTTAATGCATAACTAATCTTGAACTTGTTCTTCTCTTGCTGATGGGAAAATTAAAGTTAATTTTGTTGAAATCATGGTGCTTATGTTGCACATTTATCAAATGGTGATATTTTCAAAATCCCTATGGCAGCTGTTCTGTTTCTCCTCAGCAGTACAAGGAATTTTATTTATAAATATGCAGACCTCTACCCTCTTTCCTACAAATAAAAAAACAAACAAACAAACAAACATTTTCTCCATCAATACAGAGTATTTCCATCATACTGCTAGGAGTATGATTGAGGGATATGATTTAGCTGAGAAGTATTGGTGATGGTTGGACTGGATGACCTTTTAGGTCTTTTCCAATCTTGATAATTCTGTGATTCTGTGATTCTGGAGCTACATTCCCATGTGCTGCATTACAATATTGCTTAGGTTGGAAGGTCTAAGCTGCTGGCAAAAAGGGATGCTGGCAAAAAACAACAAGAATTATTTTTCTATAGAAGGCACACAAAAAGAATAGATGTAAAGGTCTGTGATATGTTTATTTGCTGTAACAGTTACATTTTAACCAAGTAAAACAATACTTGTGCTATACAGTTGCTTGAAATGAATCTTTAGTCCCCTATTTCAAGCTGTACATTTTTTCAAGGGAATTTTGCTTTATAAAGCACTGCTGAGAACTATGTTCTTATCCAGAATATAGTTGCAGCTTTTGCTTGTATCTTCCACTGATTTTCAACGAATCTTTTGTAAAAGGGTTATCCAACACACAACTCCTATTAAGTTTCCTGGAGCTGTAAAGCAAAATTAAAAAGATAAAGGTGAAAGTTATTATATAAACAGTATCAAGTCCTCACTACAAAATCAAGTACATAGAGGCTGTGAATCCTCATCTACAGATGACCTATAACACAGCTTGTAAGTGATTAAGAAATAGCATAAATTCAGACCTATTGCACTAATTTTTCAAGGATTTTTTTTTTTCCTAGCTGTGCACTATCCAAATCCGTTCAAGCCTGCTAAAGTCACTTCGGTCATTTGTACCATATTTTTTGCAGGCACAGATGCCATGGGTTTGTTTCACTGGATGAAGTGGAGATGGAATCTGCTTCTCTCTCCTGTGCCAGCCTTGTTTTGTGCCCCAAGACACAGCAAAGCATTATGTGCCAGCAGGAGGATGGAAGAGATTCAATTCTGTTCACTCAAGTTTACCCACAAAATTATTCAAATGGTCTCAGCCTTGAGCTTTTGAATTCCCAATCCCTAATCTTACTCCATTGTGGCGAGCAGATCGTTTCATTAACTATAATGCACTATGTTAAGTGAATTTCCTCTCATTTGAATAATAAGGGTGTGACATTTTCACTTTTCTGTTTTTTACTTTAGTAGCTATTTTTTTCTTAGCAATTACTAATGGGTCATACTAAGTTTAGCTAAATCCCTTGACATATGTGCTCAAACATCATAGGAGTCTTGTGACTTAGCATACCACAAAGAAGATTTTAGCGTCATATGGAGACAGAAAAAATAAATATAGGTATCTAAACATATATAATTGATGAAATTAAACAGCCTGAAAGTGCACAACATTAGTGAGCATTGGGAATTAACATATGAACTTAAAAATGGATGAGGTAGATGTCAGGGAGCTCTGATGAAAGAAGAACTGTTGGGCTGGAGAAAGGCAATTAGGGAATTATTCAAGTATTGGGTTTAGAACTGATGGTATTTAAATATTTTCATCAATGACCATGGCAAACAAAGCAAGAGTATGCTAATGCAATGTGCCAGTGCCATGTATTCCTGTTTTAGCAGGTCATGGCTACATTCCAGCTACAACACAAAAAAGGCCATATGGATTTCTTTTCATTACGTCATAAGCTGCTGCAGTCAAAGCAGTTTGGCATTTGGCCCGCTCTATGTCACTGTTCTTCCCAAGCCCCCTGAAATGTGGAGGGAGCAGGACACAAACCTGGTAACTGTTCTGGGGAGGCTGGTGAATATTCTAGGAAGGATGCAGCCTCTTCCCTATCATTCACTCTTGGTGTCCTCATCTTGATGTGGCCAGATATGTGTATTGCATTAATAAGTCCAGTTACTTGGCTACCCCTGGTTACATACCAGATACACACTGAGTTAGGGAATGGGAGCAGGCATGCGTTTCAGGCCACGCAGGAAGAAAGAGTATGGGTATCCTATCTACAAAGAGGTTAGGGGAAGACATTCATGCCAAAGCAAAGAATAGGGAAGAAATTCTGTGTTACAGTCTTAACTGCCTCTGTTGTCAAAAGTTACCTAAATTAAGCCACCTAATAACGCATTTGGGGAAGCAAATTGTGAATTCCCCACACATCCTCTTTAGGAATATTCTTGATGTGTGAATAATACCCTTGGATCAATACAACTTTTAGACTGTCTTTCTGTTGACTTCTGTTTTAGTACAAAGTAAATCTATAGGATACAGCTGAGGTTTCTATCAGAACAGTTTTTCTTTAAAGTCAGTCAGCTCTCTATGTACATAGTTTAATAAGGTTTTCCTTTTGTTACAAGAGTCTGGCAAAGAACAAGAACAACACGTGGGTCTGTCTTCAGTAGTGTGTTCTAAGGCTATGTAACTTTCATGTGCTTTTCAAGGATTGCAGCCTCACAGAAAATGTAACTTTCTTCTTTCTGTTTCTAAACTCATAGGAGATCAAACCGGTATGATCTCTGAGAATTCAAGCAAAACATATTTGCGAGTTTTTTAAATTATTGTTTTCAAGTTTACAACAAGTTTAAAGTTATGAACAGTCAAAAACAGGAAGGAAAAATAGAGTCACTGCTTTTTCTTTCCCAACACAGTTCTGTAGGTAGACAAGCCTTTTTCAGGCCCTAAAGAATGACAACAAATCTTGTTTCTCTGCATTTTGCAGGCATTTCCTTTTCTTTACACCAAAGATTCTGAGGTATTTGGAGTCATACCTCTGTTCTGGAAACTATTCTGTCTGCTTACGGCAAGTAACAGTCGGTGGTTGGGTGAGCTTGACTGAGGTGATACACTCCAAATACAGAAGTCGGTTACTCTACACAACTTCTCTTAAGCTTTTGCCAACAGAATTAGTCTGTATTATCATCCTATGTAATATATGTAAAAAAGTCTATAACCTTCTAAGAAACAGCAAAGTTTTTTCTAGTGATTCACCTACTGTATCATTAAAATATTTTTTAGCAGTGATGTGAAGATCCTACATATAGATTTTATTTTTAGCTAAAAGGGAGGTAATGCTTATTTTTAATGTTTTTTTCTGTGTATTTGAATTGCACCTATTTTCCTACAACCCACATTTCAGTAGAATCTTGCCCAAGAATTATTCTGCATAATTCTGCATAAATGGATGTTATTGATAATAGCCACAAAGTGGTCTAGGGAGAGGAATATATGATTTATATATCGTGTAAGCAATTTTACATAATAATTGCTAGATTGATCAGATTTGGGATGTATGCAGTATGAGAAACAGTGGTCAATATTTTATTTTTAAGAAGATTAGAACGTTGCTTCAGTACTGGTATAAAATAATCCTTACTGTGCTTCACTCTCCTGACTTCCAAGAATTAAAAGTTTAAGGATTTTCAGAACTGCAGGTTGTACCTGGGCTCTTGTTTTTAACTGCCACTGGAAGACCTAGACTTTCTGAATTTGTCTAACCTCTTTTTTAAAAAAAAATTATTTACTCATTGGGTTTCTGTAAGTTGTACTACTTCCTATTTTTTTTTTTTTTGTTGTTTAAATTTGTAACTCAATAATCTCATTCTGTCTTAACCAGTTCTTATGAGGTAAAACAATAGTACATAATTTCCTATCTACTGTATCCACACACATCTATACTTTCATAATTTTATAAATGTCTTTCAGTTTTCTCATTTCATCATCTTTTATTCTGTGTCAAGGAGTTCCAGCTTTTCAGTCTTTCCTCATACGACAGCCACTCTAATCATCGCTGTTGGGCATCCATTACTTTTTCTAGTTCTACTGTATCATTTTAAAAATGAAATAAGTAGAACTGCAGGCAATGTTCAGGACAGGGACATATTGGGTTTTTGTGCAAATTCACAAGAGTATTTGCTGTTTGGTTTTGGTTTTTTTTCCCTCCAACTGTCCTTCTAACAATAAAGCACAAGTTCTGTTTTATTTCGTGCCTGACACTAAGCACTGGAACTAACATTTTCAGAGAATAGTACACGGAATGTCCTGAATCTCTTTCCTCAGTAATAGCTAATTTAGAGCCCATCATATTCCATATACATAGCTTCCCATATGGACTTACCCATTCTGAAATTCATCTCCCAGTCCACTTGTCCTGTCTCTGGTATATATATTGCAATGCTTAATCCTGAATAGTAGGTGTGATGCCAAAAGAATATAAAAGCATAAGAATTACAGAAAAAAAAAACTTCAATAGATACGTACATCCAAAATGAAAGACATGTTTCTAAATAAAAGTATTTACATGCCAATAGAGAAGATAGGTTCAAGGGAAGATACTGAAGTATCAAGTCTCCTAACACTGTTGCAAGATCAGTTAAAAGTCTGGATAAAGTGTTACAGCAAATGCCAGAATTATTTATGAGCTACGACAAGTTGCTGAACTACGACAATTTCACAGGAAAGACTCTAGTCTCAAAGATATCCAAAGATGATGAAAATATTAACAGGAATTTCATCTTCATGCAGGCCTGAAGCTACTGAAAGCAGAGAACATTCAAGTCAGAAAGATTTGATACCAAAGAAATATCACCAAATCAAAAAAATGAGAGAAGGATGTTTTCCACTGTCCCTCACAACATGTGTTTCTTCTGATAATATTTTTTTCACTCCAAAGAACATAGTGTCTAGAATGAAAAGTGCTGTAAGAAGACATTTTTCTTTCTCTAACAGATAGAACATGCTCATTATATGACATTCATCTCACTATGGATAGGTGAAGAGATCTGGAAGGCCTGATATAAAATCTGTAACTGACAAAACAGCCCTTCCTTTATGGATAGGAATTTAAAATAATGCAAAGAACTCTTTACATCACAAAAGCTAGTTGAAATGAAAATTAAAATATTTTTAACAGATTAGAATCGGAAGAGAACAATTAAATAAAAATTTTAATTTGCATACACAGAAGTAAGCATATCATCATATCAACCAATAACTTTGTATTCTCTCTGTTGGTAATGTGATGCAAACTTTGATATGAATTATGTAATAAGCCTTTGGGAAAATTAATTAATGTTTCATATTACAAATAATATATTGGCCATTTTTTCCTTTATAATCTTTTCCTAACACTCATTACTACCTAGATGCCTACAAAAAACATTAGCAGATATATTTTGCTAGGTTATAGATCAATCATAGACAAGTGCTATTGCTTATTTATGAGTTTAAAGAGATGAACTCAGAAATAACCAGTCATGAATCTAACAGAAATAGAACTGGCCTCTAATAATTTATGAATATGATTAATCTGGTACTGCAGTCTTTTCATTTTGAACACACAGGTTTAGTCTAATGGCAAATAAGACAGACGTAGAGGCTGGAAAAAGCAGGAAAAAAAGGGAAAAGAAATCAAAATAACTTCTTCACATCTCATTAGTAATAAAGAGTTAAGAGAAAATTCTATGAAAGGATAACGCTGATGTAATAGATCAGAAATTCTTTTTTTGTTTTTTGAAGGAGAAGAGGTTAGCTGCTATGGCAGCTATGGTAGACTAGACAAATGCACAGACATCTGTTGGAACATCTGAAGATGACAAACCTTCCAGGGAACAGGAGGATAAATATATATATAACAGTCTTTCTTTTAAAGTCTTTATGCTTTGTTCTTACCATTAAAATAAACCATGTGTTGTATTTGTATCCATTTATATACATTCACGTTATGAGTACAATTGTACTGACATTGTTAAGCAGAGACTTTTACACTATTGTCCTTCCTGGAGCGGTCGAAGCCTCCAGCTCTTATTTTCTACTCCCAGTCATTTCCTCTCAGTCCAAGGATCTGGAGTCAGGACTGTGATGGAGAAAGACAGAAAGGTAGGTTATGAATGTACATATTGGAAACATCTCTAAAGAAAGAACAGTTATTCTTAAGTAACCCTTTTTTAAATTCCCCCCTCCCCCCCACCCCACTTTGTGTGGTCATCCCTGGATGTATTCACATTGGGGAAGATTCCCAAACCTCTTCGGTAGACAAAGCATGACTTAGTGTTTTTAAAACACATTTGTTAAGAGTTACAGGTATTGCTCTCAGTCTCACAAAAAAAAAAAACAAAACAAAGTTATGTGGGGAGTTTTTGTTGCAAAAAAAAAAAATAGGCTAGGTTCAGTCTACCTAACATATCTTCAAAAGCTTGATCTTACTGTTCAGTTTATCTATTACAAAAGGTTAGTGCCAAGTATCAAACCGGCGGGGGTGGGGGGGAAGTCAAGAAATGGCATTTAAGAATTAGGAAAGCCTGAAGAAACAAAAGAAAAAAACTATCCATTATATATCTTAATTTCCCACTGTCAGTTTCTGTCATCATCCCAGATGCAGAGATTCCGGAACCTGTAACATAAACATTTTTACTCTGTTAGTTGGCTAATCTACAGCCTTTTGGAAATGGGTAGCTTCCTAAACTGGATATCCAGTGCATTCCATGACACATCAGCTGAAATTAGAGTAAATATAAATGAGAGCTGAGGGATGTTTGGGCTGCTGAAGAGCAGAGTCTTGTGGTAAAAGACATACAAGTGTAATACATGCATATATTTTCATTTTAGCTTACATTCATTTTCTAATGTATACACTGCTTACTGTGCCCCCCATCACCACCATGCTGGCCAGCACAAATTGTCATACAACAGAGTTTTTAATAGTATCTCAATATTAAATAAAAACCTTCCTGATAGTCATATGGCAGGCTGCTATTTCTAACCCAGCTCACATAATTTTTCATATTTCATCATTTTCAACAGTCAGAAGACAAAGTGAAGTGAGGGCATCCAGGCATTTGCATACATTTTTAAATTTTATATATTTTGGAACTTTGATCCCAGGAAAATATTTATGAGATGAGTATCTTCTCCTTTGAATATTCATCTAGATGTAGGAAAATTTGCAAATTTGGATCTCTGACTTAAACATTTGAGCCAAAATGCCTCCCACAGTTGTGCTGCATATGGACATTTGTTCACAATATTATCCCCTTTCCCCTGCAACTCCAGAGCAACCTTGTGTGTTCCCAGCTAAGGAACAGATGTGGTTTGTCATCTACAACAGGCAATATTCTGACTTGCACTGATAAAAAAATTAAAGCTCCACAGTCTAACAGCTTAATAATAATAGATATCATTTACAAAAGCTATAAGAAAAAATACCGAGGTTCACAATAGATATCAATATACTTGCAGTTCTGGACCATCATAAGCTATTCTGCTTTTTAAAAGTGGGGTATTCTAATAACGCGAAGACTAAATTGAGTCTCCAAAAGCATCAGTGCTTTCCAAGTTCTGTTGGCCTTCGGGTACCAGACAAGCTGATAGAGCTGGAAGAGATTTGTATACTGGAATAGGGGCAGTATTTTTTTTTTTTTTTTTTTGGTGTGTAGAAGATCTTAATTTCTTAAAATTCACAGTCTAACATCCTTTCTCCTAACACCAGTGGCTGACTGGGACCAAACTTCCTGAGAGTTACCTCGAAGTGTGGCATTCCTGTTACCTTGTTTAGCTTCCTATAAATTCACATAAATATAAGAACATTTATTATGTAACTATTGTGATTGTATATAACGTCTTTTTTGTAAACTCTAAGATATATTCTGGATCTAATGTGTAACGGAATTATTTGCCAGAAAGACATAATTTGGGGGAAAAAGAAAACACAACTAACTATTCCAACATAGAATTTTTCCAATACAGTAAATGACAGATATTTGCAGCACACTGAACGGATGTGCAAAATACTCACAACTTTCATTGAACCAAAACTGACTTGTTATAATGGAAGTGGCTGTGATCACAACACATAAGGCCTTTCTGGCTTTATTATGGCAAACTATGGCTTTTAGCTATCTCTCTACAACTAGGAAGTCAGATACAGCAATATTAAAGTGATTTGGAAGCTAGATTCTTCTGGTTTTATTGGATGTGAACAGAAGGTTAATGGTGTTGCCTTTATACTATGTGTCCTCTCTGTGAATACAAAAACTAACATCCTGTTGTGATAAGCTGCAAGCACTGATTATTGTTCTTAAACTGTCAAATCCTTTCTAGGAGGCTTTACACCTAAATTAGGTGAGAATTCTTTACATAGGTGGTTTACTTTGTGCAACTTTCTCAGTAAAGTTTTTCTAAGTGGTTGGAAAATCAGACATACAACTGCTAGTGGAATAAGTGGTGAAGACTAAGAGGTGCATGTAGTCTACATCTGTGAGAATGACTATTTGCTACAGAAAGGGCTGTAGCAGTGTTTCATGTACTGAATGGTACTATGCAGAAGATTCAGAGATTTTTGCCAGTGAAAAGTTACACTACACGCTAAGAGGCAGAGGACAGTGAAGTAAAAACTCTTCAGCCAGTGAGGAAGAAATGGTGACACTTTCTGCCCTAAAACTCAAAACTGCATTTACAGTTACTAAGAGGGGAATGACTGGAGACATCTTCTTCAGTGCCACTGCACTTGCCACTGCACGTGCCACTGCACGGCTTGTGCAGTTGAACACAAATGTTTAAATAGTGAACAATGGAGAAAGTAAGCTGGAATAGCAAAGCGCTCTGTTGCCTGAAGCGTCAACACTAGGACACTGACTTCAGTAGAGCTTCAGGAATGTAAATAACACTTTATTTTGGCCTGCTGGCTTCAGACACAAACCTCATCACATCCTAAATTACTGTGAAAATTATATAAAAATTCTCATATCCTCCACCGGATTACCTTTCTTACAAAAGCAGACATGTATAGTCAGGCAAGCTTGGCCATGCGTAGGTCTACATTTTAAGAAATTCTGCATTCACAGCTTTTCCTCAATTGTGTTTGAAGGCATACTTACAATCAAACATGCTTTCTTATCCTGTTTGTTGTTAGTCTTCTATTAACCTTATCTTATCTTTCTTCCTGTAAGGAATTAGGAGCAGGAAGAGCAAGCTGAGCATCAGGCTTGGAAAGAGAAAGCACGTTCTTCCAAGCACAAAAGAGGGACCAAAGCCATTGTCATGGCAACAAGACTCAGATGTGAATGCTCCTGTTGCCTATATTCTAGTAGACAGGTGAAAATAATCTATATCTAAACTGGTGGTGCAGTATTCCTTGTTAATTATTGCATCTCTAAATTTTAGAACAATTCATATAAATTGCAATAAAAAATACTCAGAAAATTTTTGTATTAATAAATCTAAAGATATTATAATTTTCAAAATGTAGAACAATGTACAGGTGTTACATACTTCAGATACCTTTTAAAAAACAAAAAAAAATCACCCATTTTGAACAGTTATATCAGTATTTTACATTGATAAAATATTCTGTTTTCCAAATAGTATGTCCTAAATAAAACTACTTCCTGAAATTCAAAATATATATATCTGCACACTAGAGTATACAAAACCATAAACTGAAAAAGATCACTGTAATCACCTCATTAAATAATCTAATAAGTAGATGCTTTTTAACTGTATTCTTTTCCTTTTTTTATTTTAAAAGATGATTACATACATTTGAAAATGCTTCTCTAAGAACACAGATCCAATGATCCTGTACTGCAATCCACCAGTATTTGCTGAATACATTAAACTCTTTCAAGCATTATGTGCTGAATGTGTAACACATTAAATGCTCAGGAAGTATTAGAAAGTCTGAAAGTGTCTTAAGTGTTTTAATTTAAAAGCTCTGGAGTAATTTGTTTCTTTGCTCACAGGAGTTATACACAGTGCCACATTAGGTTTAAAGGAAAGGCAATTTCCTTCACTGCATGCTGAGGGTGGGTGTGCTGGCTCCCTCTTCACCTCCTCTGTAGCACTGGTCACCGTTGTCTGTGCCTACCTGTACGTCACCTGGGAAAACATCGTGTATAAGCAAAGGTGTCGGAATTCTTCCCTAGAGAAAGAAACCTCACAAACGGTGATGTGAGCCTGCATCATGACCTACCACCTTTTGAGCCACCGAATCTCACAGGAGCATTTTCCTTGCAGTGCCAGCCAACATGCTGCTGATAGGGAACCTGGTGTTGTGGTGTAAATCGAAGATCTAGCCTTACGCAGGTGATAGTCACTTTACTTACTGTCCTTGGGTGATGATCATGAAATGCTCCTGTGCTCTAATTAAGTCAACTACTGAATGAAAACCTGTGATTCTGTTCAGCTGCAAGAGGGAGACGGAGTTCACAGACAAAGAAGTCATTGCAGATAATTTCAGCCACAGTCTATCCTTCTGTGATAAAATTAGTCAACGTAGTCTGTATTCTATCATTCATCTTATAACCTTAACTGACATTAAATTGTTATATCACACCCACTTTTTGCCTTTTAGCTTTATATCTTGTTATATCCTTTTTTTCAATTTTTTTTTTTAGAGATCCTTTTGGCTCAAAGACTGCTGTGTCCGATCTGTTTGATCTCCTGATGTGAGATGATATTCCAAAAGACAAAGACAGGCCCCAGAAGATTAATCTCCCTATAAGGACCTGTATATAACTATGAGAGAGGGCTGTGCAGGGAATGCTTCAATGCACCTAAAAGCAGACTTCTGCTCTGAGTCACTCTGCAGAAGACCTGTTTACTCCCTCTGAAAGCAGAGAACCAAGAGAGAAACTAACCGTCTGTGGCTGAAGTTTGCCTTCCCACACTAGTCTGTATGCTTGCTGCTGTAGAGTATCTTCCTGCATGAAACCGCTGAATGCTTTTAATGCTTCTGCTTTACTGCAAAGTCTACCACAAATATCAAAGCACATCCTCTGTCTTACGCACTGGTCCCTTATATAATAAAGAGATATGTTCAAGGTCTCAGTTCTAATTTTCAAGATTCCTATTACTTCAAACAACATATCTAAATGAGTTACTTTTAATGGCAATATGATGGTAGTAAGAAACTTAGAATTTAAATCAAGTTGAAATGTTTGAAATGCCTGATGGAGACTAGACCAAGCTCTTTCCGCCTTCAGCCACTAGTGTAAGCCATCTTTCATAGCAAACTTGAGGAACGCTGTTTTCCAAAATCTGCTTTTTTCCCCATCTTCTCTGTTTTATTTCACAGACACAAAGTTTTTACAGCATTTCCTTAGCTAAAGCCTCAAAACTGAGGAGTTTAGTAGCATTGCCCTTACAATAGAAAACTTCTTATTTAGAATTTAATGGAGAAAATCAGGTAAACCTTTGAGACCTACACTCAACTTACATAATGTTTTGCTACAAAGGTCAGAATATTTACAGGATCTCTCCCTATTTCAGATAGGGGCTTATATTATTTATTCTTCTCAGAGTGAGACTAGTCAAATATACACTTTTTTTAAAGGGCTTCTCCATTTTGCTTGTCAGAATTTATCATCATATTTTCTCTATTCAAACTGAAACAACTACTGGTTTAAGTTGTCAGGATGCATACATTGTCCAAATGACAGAAATCCATTGGCGCTTAACCAGATGATTAAACAAGAGTTTTTTGTGGTTGTTTGCTCATGCTCAGCTATAAGAAATGCTGCTGTGTGCCACCCAGATTGTTACTGACTGTTGTTGAGCAGTCGGATACTGTATACTGATCTCGTCTTTATAGCATCATCTTACAAAAGTCATCATGCCAATACCCACTGTCCCCCCCAAATCGTGTAGAAGACTGCATGTTTCATAAGATAATAGGAACTTTTAGATTCCAAATATCTCAGTTTGCCAAAGCGCTACAGGTTCATGTTTCTCCCTTGGTCTGTAATAGATGCAAAAATGTGCATTCACTTGTCATAGTTCAGCCCTGATCGGGACCAGACTACGCAGTCTCTCTCTCGCTTCCCCCACCCTCCGAGAGAACAGGGGGAGATGATATAAGGAAAAATGGCTCAAGGTTTGAGATAAGGATGGGGAGAAATCCTTGAAGTTACTGTTGTGGGCAAAATAGACTCGACATGGGGAAAAACTATTCATTTATTTCTAAAACTAGCAGGAGAATGAGACAGGGAACAAGATAACCTCCACCCACCCCTCCCTCTTCCCAAGCTTAACAGTATCTCTACCACCTTCCCCCCCCCCCCACCAAAGCGGCACAGGGGGGAAGAGGGAATGGGGGTCGCGGTCAGTTCATCACACGTTGTTTCATGCCGCTGCTTCATCATCGGGGGAAGAACTCCTCACATTCCTCCTCTGCTCCAGCGTGGGGTCCCTCCCACGGGCCACAGTCCTTCATGAAACTGCTCCAGCGTGGGTCATCTCTTCCACGGGGTGCAGTCCCTCCAGAACAGTTGTCCCAGTGGACCCCTTCCACGGGCCACAGCCGCCTTCAGGCCTCCACCTGCCCTGGCATGGGGTCCTCCATGAGCTGCAGGTGGGTCTTTGCCCCAGCGTGGACCTCCATGGGCTGCAGGGGGACAACCTGCTCCACCACGGTCATCACCACGGGCTGCAGGGGAATCTTGGCCAGGAGCCGCATTACTCCTCCCCCTCCTTCTGAACTGACCTTGGCATCAGCAGCCATTCCTCTCACAAGAAAAGTTCTTCACAACAGGCTGGCAGACGCCTCTCAGGATCCTTTTTACATCTTATTCACTTCTCATCTCCTCTCCACTTCTTGCAGCCGGACTGGGCCAAGTTGGGCCCAGTCGGAGACCAGAGGGTGAGGCCTGCAAGGCCCACAAGGCTCGTGCCTCCCCCTCTCTGCCCCTGCTCAGCTGCTTCACATCTTCTCCTATTTTTTTTTCCTGTTTCCCCCTTCTTAAATACGTTATCGCAGAGGTGTTATCACGGGACATTCTGCTACCAATTGGCTGAGCCTTGGCCAGCAGCAGGTCCGCCCTAGGCCCGGCCGAGTCCACTGAACAAAGGGGAGCAACTTCTAGCAGTTTCCTACAGAAGCTGCCACCTTAGGCCCCCCCTTACTAAACAAAACCAGAACATCACTATAAACTTTTATTCTTTCTATTTGTTAAGTTTCAGACCTCTTATACAATTCAAAGTCCCAGATATGTTAACAGCAATGCACTTTGTTTCTCTCCCAGTGAGCTAGTCTTGGCTAGATGCTTGCCCAGTCCCATTTTCTGCACGTTTTTCACTGCTAAATTTCCTTTTTCCCCAGATAAAGTCTCTCTTACTTTGACTGAAGTTTTTAGAACTGCAGAATGTCCAACAGTTTGAAATAATGACATAATATTAAAACTTTCTCTTCCTGTCATAAGCAGTGGAGTCATGCTGTGATCATCAGCTGGCTTTCCTTAATCTTTGAAACCCCAGCATTCTCTCTGTGATCAGGGAGAATTTATCATGGACTTCAAGGTGAACTGTGTTTTCTAGGATGTGTCCTTGCCTGTTGATTTTCCGGTTCCATGAATTTACTTAATTGTCTCTTTACCTTAAAAATATCTGCTGTCTTTGAGTGCAAGCCTGCTATCCTATACTGATTTCCCAGCAGTGGAAACAGGAATATTTATTTTTATTCTAATCGCTAGAGCATGGACATAAATCTCATCTTCCAGAGCAAGATAAATCTTATCCAAAGGAAATTTATTGCTATTTTCCTAAAGGACAGTGATTCAACACGGACTGAACTCAAAATTAATGTAACAGAGTTTCAGATTTGCTGATTAGCGAGTGGTTGTTTGTCCGTTAGGTTAGACCAGAGTTGTCTGCTGTAACTGAGGACTTTCTCACATAGTAACTGTGATACAAACAGTAAGGAAAATATCTATATACTTGATTCTCTCAACAAGTTCTTAGAGTAGATTTTAGCTTTTTTTTTTTTTGTAATATGGCAATCAGCTTTGCTAAACTTCTGTATTCCCAAACCTGTATCAAGTGTGACAGACAATATAGGTAGATGACTGCACGAACAGCCACCATAACTTTCCCAACTTTGACCTCTAGAGTATAAATTAGTGTTTCTTACCTAATCCATAAAAGAGTGCTGAAAAACTGGCATATCTAAAAGCAGATGATGTATAATTGGAGAAAAGTCCAACAAAACTTCTTCCATCTAAGGCTGTCTGGGAAATTATCCAGTTTTGAGCATTTTCAGTTCTGCCTTTGCCCATGGAAATTTCTCTTTGTTGATTGTGTGGCTAAAATAAATTAATCTCTTTTGAAATTATTTGCATTTCTTCAGGTTTGTTCATATTGACAAACTTGTGTTTTCACAGGCAAATGGAAACTGTATTGATTTTTGTTCAAAGAGTGTAACACATACCAAGATACCATCTTTCAGCAAACAAGCAATAGCTTTCAAACATGGTTTGAGGCATTATGTAAGAAAAGATAAATCAGTTTGTATTATCACAGCTTTGGCATTACCACAAAAACATTTTTCCTTTGCCCTTTGGATTAGTTTCCATTTGCCAGCACCTATATTTAAAGCTAAGTGTAGAATAAAAAATTAAACCTGACATCAGTGCCAAGTTACTGTGCGTCAATGCCAATTGATAAAAATCCTTTCAATCTCAGTTTCCAACTTGGACCAAATGGAAGGTGGTGTTGAATTGATGATTGCCCTCACGTTTAGAGGAACTGCAGACTCCCACCCTGACCACCCACAGCTCCACACCTCCCATCACAACACAGCCAGCACCTTTCCAAACCAGTTATTCTGTGACCTGCATATCCGAAATGCTACCTGTCACCATAGTCACAAGGCTTTGGGTGCCTAATGACCTAGGCAGTGCCAATGTGCAAGCAGTATGCCTAGAAAGACCAGTAAAACCCACATTTTGACCACAATTTGCAATATAAAATTGAGCTGGACTTTTATAGACTTTATACTATGGAATTCTAGAAAATATAACAGAGATTATATGACACTCCCAGAGTCTGGATGAAACATGTGTGTGTTGGGGGTGGGGGTACATTTTTGCTTTGTGTTTTGACAAGGACTACCGGAAGACTCCTTACAGATTTTGATGAAGCCCTGAAGAATGAGACCTCAATGCTTCTATTTTTCTGTCTACCAGCATTTACTTAGGTGGTGCCTGTTTCACACCTACCCACATAGCAGACTCTTGTTACGTCAGCAAACTATAGACCTTTTTTTTTTTTTAATTTGGAACATCGGTTTTGCATCTTATCTTGGAAGAGCTTTTTGGTTCTCCCCACTTAAATGTATGTCATCATCACGGAAGGAATCTGTATTTCCTTTTTCCTCTTAGCTAGCACTCACATGATTCATTGTTTCATATTTTGTATTTTTTTTTTTGAAAAAAGAATACCCTACCATCTAGTTACCAGTTGTCAAAAATATTCAGAAAATCATAGAGATCCATTTCTGATCCATATCTGCAGGAGCTTTAACTGCTAAAATCTCCCAAACTATAGTTTCACATTTCAGCTACTTTTCAAGTGTTCTGTACTGGAAATCCACTAATAGCCCACAAATCATGAGTTCCACATGTACTCTGTCTTTAAAAATGAACCTCCGCAAACTCAATTTGTTAGGCACCAATCCTGGTAGCAGTAACACATGTATTAGTTATAGTAAAACCCAACTCAACCCAATCATTAGCATCTTGGCTTATATTCCAAAGGCTCAGTTTTTGACAAATGAAAATTTACAACTCAGTCTGTCTATTTGGTGACCAATTCATGAATATGTTGTGGATCTGTTGTGGTTCAGCCCTGGTTACCCCACAATTTCTCACTCACCCTCCCGCTCTCCAGCGGGATGGGGGAGAGAATTGGGAAGAAAGGAAAACTCGTGGGTTGAGATGAAGACAGTTTACTAGAATAGCAAAGGAAAATTACAACAATAACAGAACATAATGATCCTAAAACACACAATGAACAATACATGATTTCTCACTACCCAATGTCCCAATACAACCCGTCCCAAGCAGCGATCATGGAAATGAAACCGAGCAGCAAGAAAAAGAGCGAGAGAGAGAGAGCAAGGGATCGAGAGCGATGCCCCCACACTGGGCAACGCCCACTTATATACTGACCATGACGTTTATGCCATGGAATACTCTCCAGGTTGGGTCACTCATTCTGTCTGTATCCCTCCCAGTTTGCTACACCTGCATGTAAGCAAGACCTGGAGAGCCAGTGTCCTTGGTCTCATTAACAACAACTCATATCACTGGTGTGTTTATCAACATTCTTCACACACAAAATCCAAAACACACCGGCTACTGAGAGGAAAACTAACTCCATCCCTGCTGAAACCAGGACAGGATCTCCGTACTAAAACCATTTAAATAAGTTTGCCTTACAGTTACATTTGAGCTTTCACAGTTTCTTTCTCACATCTACTAGCCAAGCCAGTAGAGTTCATTTACCAAGATACAAGCAGAAACAACGGGATTGATTTTGGCACTGTCAAAATAGACAATTCCCTTTTGATGTGCAAACCTTAATTCTTTATCTGGGTGAAGGATTTTTACTTGCATGCTCCATTCAGAATCAGCACATTTGTTACAGCTGTATCCAATCCTTTGACACAATTGCTGTCTATGTGAATTGCCTCCATTAAACTCATATTGTTTAATTTATTTTAGCTTGGAATGGGTTACTGTTTTAAATAATTCAAAACATATGGAACAAGCATGATACTTCTTTTCCCTGTCACAGGTATTAACTAGTTTTACGGACAAAGATCATCTTCTGTTTGCAAAGCTGTTTCTCTCAGTACACTGCTGCAAGCAGTTCAGATTGCATGGCTTAGCATGTATTTTGTTTCCATTTGATTTTTTAAACTGCAAGTCAAAATTCATCTTTAAACTTGCCAATTTCCTTTTTTTTTTTTTTTTTTCCCCTGGAAGTGTTCAGTGCTACACAGTAAACAAGGAAAAATATTTCTGGTAAAGTTTGTTCCTTAATTTTCAGCTATCACCTTTGGCCTTGCATCTTCAAACAGGCATCTGGATCTTATACAAGTTCTGGTTATCTGACAAAGATTCCTTTCCCTTCACAGGAACAGGTCATGTAGCACCACAGAATCACTGAATAGCTGAGGTTGGCAGGGATTTCTGGAGGTCATCTGGCCAAAACTCTTGCTCAAGCAGAACCTCCTAGAGCCAATTGCCCAGAACCATATTCAGACAGCGTTTGAGTTTTGCCAAAGATGGCGATTGCACAGCCTCTGTGGGCAACCTGTTCCAGGGCTTAGTCACCCTCTTGGTGAAATAGTGTTTCCTGATGCACAGAAGGAACCTCCTGTGTTTTAGTTTGTGCCCATTGACTCTTGTTCTGCCACGGGGCACCACTGAAAAGAGCCTGGCTCTGTCCTCTTTACACTCTTCCTTCAGATATTTATATACATTAATAAAATCCCCTTTCAGACTTCTCTTCTCCAGGCTGAGCAGTCCCAGCTGTTTCAGACCCTCCTCATATGAGAGAAGCTCTAGTCCCTAGCAGAATAGAACTACACTGTGTCATTACCAGAAGTTTTTAAATGTTCTTGCTCCTTTTCACATTTATTCCTTTGGCCACCATGCTGAATTAAGCCAAGTAAGTTACTAAGGAATTTTCTGAAAGATAAAAGAGCTTTTCATGAATTGGATTGGGACAATTTGCTTTCTCCTCAAGTCTTTGACAGTATTGCTGATAGCATTTAACTGGTATAATAAAAAAACTGACCTTCACTGTCATCTGGAACTGCTCATTTTCTTTCATCATCATATTTTACTGCTGAAGTCTTTGAAGCTCTTTTCTATTATTAAATTCAAAGTTGGCCAAAATGTTAATATCCTTTATTTTCCAGACAACTTTCTGATCTAGCACAATCAGGTTGCTGATTCTCTTTAATGTGACTTGAGTGTCCCATTGTTTTATGGTTGGGTTTCTCAATATGCCTCAATCTTTTGTTCTAACAAAGACTTAATCTGTGCTTAGAGGTATTTTTTTTTTTGTCTTTCCTGGAAATCTTCCAGTTGTCCTTGCTTCAAAAAGAGTTTAGCTACTTTCTTTGTCTTAAAAGATTTCAGAGCCTCGTAGTTTCAGATATTTTGCCTACAACGGTGTGTATTATACATAACACAAATGTTTGCTCACTGTCAAATTTTAGTCAGCAACTAAGCACCACACAGTTGCTCACTCACTCCCCTCCGGTGGAATGGGGGAAAGAATGAGAAGAGTGAAAATTAGAAAACTTCTGGGTTAAGATAAAGACAGTTTAATAGGTAAAGCAAAAGCTATGTGCATAAGCAAAGCAAGAAATTTGTTCACTACTTCCCATTGGCAGGCAGGTGTTCAGCCATCTCCAGGAAAGCAGGGCTCCATCACACATAATGTTTACTTGGGAAGGCAAATGCCCTAACTCCGAACATCCCCCCTGCTTCCTTCTTCTTTCCCGAACTTTGTATGCTGAGCATGACGCCATATGTTATGGAATATACTTTTGGTTAGCTGGGGTCCGCTGTCCCAGCTGTGTCCCCTCCCAACTTCTTGCGCGCCCCCGGTCTGCTCACTGGTGGGGTGGTGCGAGAAGTAGAAAAGGCCCTGATACTGAATAAGCACTGCTCAGCAATCGCTACAACATCCCTGTGTTATCAACACTATTTTCAGCACAAACCCAAACCATAGCCCCATAGTAGGTACTACAAAGAAAATTAACTCTATCCCAGCCCAAACCAGCACACTCACAATATATTTTTGCTCACTTTCTGTGGTACTACAAGACAGTAACACGGAAGTCTTTGGAATTTACTTGAAGCTAATATATACAGAAAAACTGAGAACTTGCAAATGATTTTGATTTCACTGTTTTCATTAAGTTCTTCCAGTACAAAACCGACAGTTTAAACAGATTTGAGTTCTAAAGAGAAAGCTGTAAAAAGTCTAACATCTTCAGAACTAATTGGGTTGCATCCCATTCTTACTGAGATTCATACACACCGCTTAGTTGAACTAGAGATTTCTTTTTTCAAGGTAGTTATATCTATAGGGTCATGCCTGCCTACTTATGAAAAATAAAGAGTTAGGAAACATCTGACATAGAACTCAAAGAGAAAGCAGCCCAAACCACAGAAATTATAGATTTTGTTGGTCGCTGATGTGAATAGGTTGATCTTAGAGGGTCCTCCTTAGTCAAAGCTGTAACACTGGGCATTTTCAAAAAGTCTCTGATTTATTATTGCCTAATCAAGACAGATCAATTAATTCTGAGTACATTCAGGACTTTTGGAAATAGAGGGGGAGAAAAAGGGAGAATGGCACTGAAGTCTGTTCAAGTGGATTTTCAGAGGGAAGAAGAGCAGGCTAGTGATGTGAGGCAGTTGTGGCAAGCAAGTAGGGCATGTGCCCCATTTGCATGCTCATTGATGTAGATTAAAATAATGTCATTCTTGAAGAGATGGCTGAGTGCTCACATCCAGCACATCTCATGCTTTGGCTGACATTGCAGGTAGTGAGACTCCAGAAAGCTCTATAGTATGCGCTTGGCACAGTTGGAAGGCTGTGTACATGCTATGGCCTACAAATGCCTACACATTTAGCTGGCATGCTAAGAAAGGAGAAAGTAGTACAAAAGGAATAGCTAAGTTAGAGAAAGAAACAAAAACAGACTAGCTGAGGAGACCACAAGTTACTTTGCTAGTCATGCAAAGAGAGGAACACAGGCACGTGCCTTCCTGTATGGTGGATGTGCATGATACACAGGGGGTGGTGGTGGTGAAGGAGGACACTGCTGGGATTGAAGTCTCCAGTTTAGTCATACCCATAATACAATGACTTCATAGACTGTCAGTCAAAGGGCATCCCTTTAACAGGCACTGTATGTCAGCAAGAACGTTAGGCAGAGAACCTGAAGCTCTGAAATGCACAATGACAAATATCCTTGTTTTTACAGTTCAAACACCACAAGTTTACACACATGATAGAAATTTTTTATTTAATTATTTTCTCAGTACCCTTGGTGTTAATAAATAATTTACCTAAAGGAACGAGAGTAATGTAAATAATACATTATTGCTACTACATAGAAATTCTGGCACACAAAAGCTGGTGATGCAATATGAATTTTAAATATCTATTACTTCACAAAATCTGTGTATTAAAAGACTGGTAGGTTCACATTTTAACACTATAATTTACAGAAATGTTTGGAGGCAGAGAAACTTTGTATCAGTAAGAACATTGTCTGAAAATCCAATAGTTCTCCAATGAACTGAGCTTATTCTAGACAATCTATCAATTTTTTTTTTTTTTATGTTCCATCTTTTAGAAGACAAAACTGATACCTTTGGCTGATCGTTGCTGTTGCAAATTCTTACTATGACAGAGTAGTTATCCAAAAATAAATAGGACAACAAATTGAATCTGTTTTATATTTTATCATATATTATACAACTCATCACAAGTCAGATAACCTGTTAAATCCCAGCAATGTATTTTAGTGTCAATACCAGTAAAGATGCATAGAGATATCTAGCACCTGTTATTTAAAATATGATGGACAGGTAGACATCAAATACAGTTAATTTCAAAAAGTAAAAGGAGACTTTATTGGTAACTGGAATTAGTGGAATATGTTCTGTCCAGATGGTCATGCTGATATTACTATATTCCAGAGTAGGATGACTTTAAGAAGGTGAATGGATGCTTTAAATTGGACCCATATCCATTGTTGCCTGCTGCAGTTAGATATTATATACTTTTCATTTTTTATCTTGAAACATCAGCTTTAAACTTACAGGGATTTACATAGTATGTGTATGTGTATACCATTATATTTATAGCTAAGACTATCCAGTCCAATGTTAAATACCTTCAGGAACTGACTGAAATTTATACTAATTGTCTTCGAAACTCATTATGTGCAACCTCCATCAGTACTTTGGGAAGCAAACCTGTAAAGCATGTACACCTGTTCAACTTGTCATATGTAATTGCAGCACTTTATATTAGCATTACATTATTTTGTTGAGTGTCCAGTCTAACTACAGTTGAACTGTTATTTTGACTTTATTTTCTAATGGTGTGTTTGTCAATTTAATTTACAAGAACAGGTTCCATTCCATTACTCTCAAATGCTTGAAAGATAAATGAAATTAATTCATAGTAAAAAGAACTTCCAGAATTCTACACCTTCTACTCTTTTCTAACTCAGTGCAAGGTTTCTTTTGTGAAAGAAGAGCTGCCCTTCCCACACTGTGCAATCACACAGTTACGTGTCTGAAGTTAGCACCTATCCTCTGTTTGGCAACTATGAAACAGATTGCATCTTCAATCAGTAGTTCATCTCACTATAGATCATTGTCATTCCCAAAAGCTACCAACACACCAATCTACTCAAAGAAGGCATGCTTGCTGATTTGGGGGGTTTTTTTTGTTTGTTAAATCAGCTGTGGCTAAGGCATTAATGACACTGACCACAACTCCCAATAACATTATCTTTTATTAGAGATCTTATTTTACATATCCCCATAAGATATAAAACCTTCCAAGAGAAAATATCAAAAACCTTCAGTTGAAATCAGTTTGTTTCAGACAATATGAGCAAGTAAATCAAAGACATTTAAGATAAAGGAATGTAAAAAAAAAAAGTTCAGCACAGGTACAACTCTGGCATGGAAAGTAATTACAAAGTTTTCAAACATTTCTTACAGAGCATTGTCTTTAAAACCATACCGGAAGGTAAGGATGCTTGCTTCTCTTAACCAGTAGTTATAAACCCAGCAGCTAAGGAAACAGGAAAAAAAAG
Source organism: Chlamydotis macqueenii (assembly GCF_036417535.1). Classification (NCBI taxonomy): domain Eukaryota; kingdom Metazoa; phylum Chordata; class Aves; order Otidiformes; family Otididae; genus Chlamydotis; species Chlamydotis macqueenii. The sequence continues at coordinate 59,337,616 of NC_141593.1, read as the reverse complement.
AAAACAGTAGATGTACAATGCACAGAAGAAACAAGAACTTAATTGAAATATCCAACATAACAAAAACACAGTGTAAGAATTCCTTAAGAGCTGTCAAAAAAAAAATATATATATCCCCAAACCCATCAACAGTCACACTCTGAACCAATTAAAGTAAAATTTATTATCAGATTTAGACTGGAGTTTTGACTTAGTTAAGGATTTCAGGAAAGGATCTCAAATTGAAAGCTGTTCTTTTGTTACACAAAAAAAAAAAAAGCAAAATAAAGCAACACAGATTAAAACTGCTGGTTAAGGAAGATTCAGGCATCATGATTGTACAGCTGATGATAAAATAAAAGATCAAATGCTATATGAAAAATCTTTCGGAAGCAATTCCAACAGGCAAAATACTTTAAAACTTTATTGCATCAAAATTTTATTTTTCTGCCTAACAAAACTGAAATAGTATTTTGAAAGCTCTCTTGCACAGAACGCATAGAAGTCTCTGAAGCATTTTAATTCTGAATACGCAACAAAATAAATGTTATGAGACACTTCTGCTGGGAAGTCTACCAAGCTTTGAGTTCCAACAAAAAAATAGTATTTTCAAATACTACAGCTAAGAAAAGTTACAGTACATGTTTATTGCATGAAAACATCCATTTATTGGATCCATCTGATTCCTCCATTTGTGGTTACTGGTTCTTATATTCTTGATACAACTTGCACCAGATTCTACTAAGTATTCCATTAACTATAAAACACACAGTAGATTGAATTAAGTAGGGAAATCTACACAATCTCAACAGAGATCCAACCTGTGACAATGTATGAAATAAAAATTTCACTTTCATTTTCTTTTAAGATAGCCTGTAGCTACATGATATACTTTGATACACTGTGGAACAACAATGATGCAATTAAATACAGTACGCAATATTAGAGTTAGAAAATAGCACATCTTTTTACCAGTTACAATGATTTTTCATGCATTAGTATTAAAGATAAGCAATGATGCGTGGAAACTAAAGCATAAGCAAGATATAGAAGAAAGAGTTATGAAGATAAATGAAGACTAAGAAATGGAATCATATTCAAGTGCATGTTTATGTGTATTAACTGTAAACAGCAGCTCTACTTAGGGAAATATTTTCCACACTTGAATGGCTTCAGCACTAAATATTAATTACTTAATATGTGAAAATAAAGCAATTCCATTCTTCAGTAATGTGAACACTGGCAATGTAAGTGAGGTTGCAAGTTTGAAAAATGTTGAAAATACAGGCACGTGATTCTGAATTAACAGGTCACCACAGTCTGCGACATGCAAGCTCATATTTTGACGCATCTGCAAACTATGTCTTGCTTACTATTGACTCTCTGCAGGAAGCTGCAAATTCCTTGAAAGCAGCTGAATTTAGATTTTACAGCAATTCTTTTTTTTTTTTCTGTTTCATGTTATGACATCATTTTAATACATTCAAATAGTCAAAATGTTCAGAATAAGATAGCACAAAACTTAGTGCAGGAGGACATAGATCAGAGTGTGGCCAGCATTGTCAAAGAGGAGATACACAGCTTCAGTATTATATAAACTACTTTTCCTCCAAAAACATTAACAGAGACACCAAAATTGTAACAAGACATATCAAAAAATAAGGCACATTTATCTTGATATGGTAATCTTGAAATAGAAAACTCATTTCAGAGAGCATCAGTATCTAAATGAGTTTTATAAAAAGTCTTGTATTCATGATCACTATGGACATTTCTCATCATACATGCTAATGGAATAATTGCACATATCCCAGTGTGTCAAGTAACAAAATGGGAATTTTATTAAACATTTCCATTGCAAAATTATTTTGTAGGTTAACGTTTTCCTATTTACATAACTCAGGTGAATGGCAGAAGTATTAAAATCTACCATCACTTATCAGAAGTACTGCAGGCTTTCATTTTACCACAATTAATAATCCCCTTTGTGTTGAATAAATTGAAATTAATTGTGGAATAAATTGAGATTATTGTAATTTATATAAATGATTGTAAATATTTGGACATTAGCTACTACACAAGAACATTTTATTCCATTTTATTTCCAAGCTGCATTAGGATTTTCTACACTGAATTATTTGTACATAAATTCATGAAGGATCAGCAAAGAAGGCTGTTTAAAATCCAATCCCCTCTTTAGGAAAATTAAAACACCAGAAACATCATTAGTTAGTATTTAACCTGAGATTTCATCTGTTGAGAGGTTAACATCCTTAGAAATTTCTTCACTTGTTGCATTAACTTATACTGATGTTACTATTTTATGGAAAAAAAAAAAAAGTTGCTTGCAACATGGCTTTTCACTGTGTTGGTCAAAAAAAATATAGAACGCATGTTTTTCTCACAGTATCCAGAAGCTGGAATAACAATAATGTGCTTCTTATTGCACGTGAAACTTAGAGGAGACATAATTGTAGATTCCTCTTCTCTATCTGAGTATTAAAGCCAGATCTCATCTTAGCCGAATCCGGAACGTATTTATCTCCATAGAACTCATACTTATTTCACTTATATTTCTGGCATCTGGAGGTGAATGCATCAAAGATAAAGATGCAGGTGTAAGACTTTCCACTCTGAATTTGTTAAAGAGTTTATGCACCTTTATCTAGGAAAAAAAAAATATATATATTTAGAAAATACAGTATTTATCTTAAAATTGACTTTAGCCTAATCTCTAACAATGATCCAAATGATACATCCCCTTACAAATAACAGCACAGCAATACTTACACCAAAGACTATGAATATTTTTAGAGCACCATGTCTCAGATGCTATACACTAAATTAGATCTTTTTGGGCAGCGTTCACTTGCCACATTTTAAAGACAGTAAGTTAAATAAATTATTAAAAAACTGGCTGGAAATATCTGAATTAAAACTCCATATTTTGAAACAAAACAACACTTTATTGTCTGCTTAAAGAAAATATCAAACCTATTTCAAGATTTAATAACATTTCTACAGATTCATAACCATCCAGTCCATCTGTAACCTGCAGAATAAAGTTGTATAATTTATATTTCACAATTTCATGTATCATGTCAATTCTACAGCAATTGCAAACCACTCAGATACTTGTAAATGGTGTAGGTCATGAACATGAGCATGGGTAGACAAAGGACGTGCTATAATATGCAACAGTTTTCAAAGTAACAGTCACATAATTTGTGGATATGTTAATAATATTAAAAATATACACTTCAGAATATGTATTCTGACTATTTTACTCAGTAAAGTTCTAAAACAGTATTAAAAATTATCGAGAAATACTCATCCCTGTTACATGAAAATAACATTTACAGGAAGTTAGTGAGATTAAAACCAACCTAGATGTTTACTTCTTGATGGTCACATGGTTATTCCCACACACCTGCAAATCTTTATCAAATGGAAAGCAGCTTTCAAGATAAACATTATTATCCTGAAAGCATAACTCTTGAGAAATAAATACCTAGAAATAAATACCTATAATTTGACTTAAATATCCATGTTTCTGCAGGTAAGAAATGTCAGCATACCTTTCCCTGAGTAGTGGAACAGAGTAGACCCATATCTCTGTTTGAAAATCTACAGTCAAATCCCTTTCTGTGAAGAATCAGAGCAGCTTCATCAGATGGCTCAATATCTACCTACAAATAAACAAAATAAAAAATTACTTAGAAAGTAGCAGAAAGACATTTTAAGACCTCATAAAATCATCATTACCTCACAGTGTTAGAGCCACTTATGCCTTAAATAATGTTCAGCCTAGATTGAACAGTCATGTTTCTTTTAATGTTTGCAAGACTAAACATAGAAAGAACTAAACAGCAAAGAGAGTTTAGACATAAGAAGTACTACAGAATGGAAACGTAAGTTGTTAACCAACAAGTACAAAGCTCAATAGATGCACATGTATAGACTCAGAATTTAAGTTCAGCTGTCACAGTTGTATTAATTGGCTTCCCAGAAAAACGATATGGCAAAACAAAACAAAAAAAACCATCCCTAGAAATCATATGCTAATGATAACAGCCAGTTTTAAATACTCACCGTGACTATGTTCCATCAAGCTTTCATTTTGCAAAGCTGCCCTCTAAAATCTAACTCAGCTTAAGGTGTACACGAAACCATACACTAAAACACAAATATCAAAATTTTTATGATTATAGATAAGACATATCTATACATACCTGAGGGACTCTTGAGCCTCAGTAGGCATCAAAGAGGAAGTCAAGAGTAACCCACTATCTCAACTTCCTAGTTTGGACTAAATCACTTTTTTTTTTTTTACATTAACATGTAGGAAACCACTCTTGTACAGCAAGAGTAACAGAAAAGAAATTCTTCACATTATAGATGAATGTGCACACAAGTTATCTTCACACCACGAGTGCCACATGACAAGATGCCCTTCATGATGCAAGCTCTTTGCTGTATTGCTACACTCACCTAAGTAATTTATTTTCCATGATGCATTTATTTATTTATTTTTGTTGTTTCACATTCTTCAACTCTTCATCTTATTACATACATAACAAGGGCATAAAAAAGATGGTTCTATCCACAGTCAGGCAGCTCTTTAGGCTATTTTTCTCTATTTTACTTCTGGTTTACTTCTTTTTGTACTGGTGCTTTTTCCCAAAAGTCTCTGCTATGAGTTATGTTCATTTCTTGTACCTCAGTAAGCTATCTATGCGCTTGGAGAAACCCATGCCAACAAGCATTAGGCATTTTGTGATGCTTTAGCTCTTGAAGGTGTAACAAACCTGAGAGGTCTTAATCTAATAGGCTTCAATCCAAAACAACTGTGTCCTAATAAAGGAGCTCTTGGATCAGCTTGAACCAGCTTCTTTGAAATCCAGCATGATAAAGCTTTACCGTATGACAAAATCATAGTAATAAGTACTCATTCGGATAATAATAAAAAAAAAAAAAGCTAAACCAATAAACTTAGTGTTTTCCAAGTTTCTCATTTAAAACAGTAAAAATTTATTCAACAGTATTTGGAATTGAAAGGAGACACTGCAGTAAAACACTGACTGGTAAAAACTTTGCACAGTTTACAAACAATGAATAAAATTCAGTACGAGAAGACACTCACGAACAAGCTTGTAACCACCTAAAATCAGGGTTTTAATTAATGGATGGTGTTTACAGTCAGCATATTCAAACAAGTTTGCTTAGTGTCATTGATGGTAGAAAAAGTTCTTACACTGCTTATTGGAACAGTACTACCACTTTCTACATTAAGTAGGGTGGTAATGACGATGCGGCAAAATTATTTTCCATTTCCAACTGTGAAATACCTGACTTGGTTTTCGCTGTCTTTTGTACTTGTAAGTAGATCTTTTTATGCACACAAAATAATACCGTCTGCCTAAATATCAGATTAGTGAAATATTAAAATTCTGCAAAAGCATGACTTTCATTGGGGTAAAATCGATGTTAAAATGCAAGCCAGTAATGGGTATTAACACTTTCCCTATTACAATGGAATTATCTTGTAGTAATCTGTGTAACAAATACATTAGTGCACTTCAAATGACAGTATGAACATTTCATCTCTTGAGTTTTAAAAATTAAATATTATCTTAATTAAGGTTCAAAAGATTTAAAACAGAAAGGTAATAAACAATTAATGACACCTTCAGGAAAAGAGTTTTGGTAAATATCAGTATCTATGATATAGAAGTCAATCTTTTAGAATTCCCAGGATTTACCATGCACACAACATCCCTGTGTAATAAATTAAGCTGTTCTAACCTACCATCAAAGCAGCTGTAAGACTGAGTAAGTTGCCCAGCCTCCACATCTACTTTAACTTACTTCTTACATCACCTCTAGGTAAATTAGATAAAGCGTATGCAAGCCTAAGGAGTGTCTGAGCAAGGATGAACCTAACTTACATCAAATACTCCTTCTAAACAAGATCATGCTAACTACATTAAAACCTGCAACAAATTTCTCAATTTTCAACAAACAACAACATCCTTAATCTTGTAAAACTTCACAGCATTGTTATACGACAAATATTCCCTAGCTACTGTACTATCAAATCTCTGGCTTACATTCTTGGAAAAGCTGCTGAAGTTTGATTTGATTTTGATCTCTGAGACATAAAATGAGGTTCTCACATCACACTTCTAGATGGAAAAAAAAAAAAAAATTGTGAGGCTCTCTCATAAGCAGTATCTCAGGGCAATGCTGTTAAAATTTTGATGAGAAAGAAAAAACACTATTTAAACACTTTCTTAAATCTGATTACTGTAAGCTAACAGACATGAATTGAATAGTCCAAGCAAGATGACAAAAATATGTATTTTATACTTAAAGGGACAAATGTACTCAGTTTTTTAATCTTGAGGCTCAGTCTATTTACAGTAGGTAAAATTTGTGTCAAACAACTTAAAAAACAGAGTTTCATTAAAAATTTATTTCAATTTCCTACTCCTAAGGCATTGGGCACTTCCATGACAAGATCACATATCTTACAACAATAGCAATAATCTTCCCACTGAAAGAAGCACAGTTTAAATGAAAATTATGGATTTCCTTACATTTTTTTCTCATTTATGCTTTAATGCATTTTAATGCATTCTGATTTCTACCTTTAGTCTTAAAAATATTTTATTTTAATTTTTCTACCCTTTTATGTGAAATTGTAGTGATATCATTTATTGAAAATCAGTTAAAGCAATGGAGTAGTTGTCTGCATTTCTGGAAAAAAAATTGTATTGTGTCAATTAGCTAGAATTATGACACTTGTCATTCAAATTCTCAGAAGACAGAGAAAGCAAGCAGAACGTGATGGGAGTTTTAAAAAGGCCATTTTGGCATGCAAGAAATCATTTGCAAGGCATAGCACCATTTCTGCTGTAGGGAAAAACTGTTCTGTACTTACTATGATAGTGCTTCTATCCTATGACTACTGATAACTTTCACTCTGAAATGCTCAAAGTACCACTGCAAGCTCAAGAGCTGTCAATCAAGGAATCCTTGAAATATACCGTTGTGGAAAGCTAAGAGAACATAACCCCAAACAATCTTATACCAACTGGGATAGTGGGGCTGGCACAACACAGATAAAATCACCTATGAGTAGTAACAGTCAACTCAAAAAAGCAGAGTCAGCCTTCCATTTCACAGCTTTCGTGGCCATGATACAAATAAGGGGAGGAAGTCTGGGCCTCAAAAAGGGAGAGGGAGCACATTCATGAAAATCTGCTCCTGAACTTGACATGTTGCAGCAAACAGGTATTGCTGACCTGCCTGAAGTAAATGAAAAAAATTTACAGTGAAGTGTGGAACATACACTTCACATTAAGATTTAATTGAATACAAAGTTTCATCCTAACTCTTCAAAGGCGTAAGACCAGCACAATCAAGAATTGTTCCACTTTGAAACTTGAAATAAGAAGCAGTCGCAGGCGAAGGAGTGTACATGCAATTGAATGACTAATAGAGAAAGTGTGAGAAAGTAAACTAATTCCTTTAGTTTTAAAATAAGGATTAAGACTAAAAATGATGAACTATGACAAAGCAGGAGCTAATAGCAAGTTTTGCAGATATTATGAATATAATCTGAGGTTATAAAGCAGTTGTACCTCAGGCTCCACAGGGACTCTAAGGGAGAAGGGACAACTGTAGTTTGTAAGTATCTAAGTATGGCAGAATTAAAAAGCAATTTCATCTACGGTAAAAGCACTAGTGAGTGATACTGCAATGCAGCATGAAGTTAATATACCCACATTTCAAAAGGTTTCCAGGGAAATCTGGAAAGAATTTATAGAAGAACTGACAGAAGAAAGATGCACAAACAGTTCTACTTCTATAGTTTATGAAACAGAAAATTGAAATATGGTGGTTACAATTGTGTAAGTTCCTTTGCAAGTTAAAAAAAAAAAATTAAGTACAGAACAGGTTTTTTGTTTGGGTTTTTTAAAATGTTATTTTGGGCAGGGGAGTGGTGCTTTTTGTTGTAAACCAACCAGAGAACAGCTTCACAGGATCCAAGAATTCTAAGTTGATGTTAGAATAATTAAAATAGGTCTTGGAGTTAAGCTTAAAATTATTTTAACAATTTATTCCTATGGATGTTAAGATGTAGTACATTTTCTTTCAGTCTTCCAAATGTTATTAGAAGGATTTAAAAGTATATGGTTTATTAAAACTACAAATGCTTGTACTCAGAACAAAATCTAATGATCTTAAATTTAATTCTTCTTAATATAGAAGAGGCCAAAGAACTCTTCTGCTCTTAAACTTTGGAAATGCATTGAAATGTGCCCTCTCTAGAATAATGCACTATGCACATTACTATTTTGTGAAAACACAATTCCTTTTTTTCACATTACTCAGACACAACACTCTAATTCTTGCAGAATTAACAAACATTAGTCATCATGAGTTTATCATATCATATAAACCATTCCCCACAATTTACTCTCCTAGTATTTGATTAGGCTATATTAATAAGCTATATCATACGTGTGCTCATAAAAATAGTGGCTTGGCCTTACCTTTGATTGAATTGTCCTCAGATTGACTATATGCATGTCACAAGGCATGGATGACATGAGTGGAGAAAAAGTATTTAGCATCTCTGGGACACCTGAATCTGCATATATTGTCATTGGAATTACAGGATGATTCAAGAAAGAAGAAGTCATATGGCTAAGAAGTGAGGGAAAACTGACTGACGCCTTTTCTTCGTTCTGCAAAATACAACAGAAAATTTTTGTAAAATCAAGTTAATATAACATCCTGTCCAAATTGTAAAACCCACTTACTTTATATATGATTCCATTAATTTAACAGAAAATTTTAATTTATAGACTGTCCATTTAATTACTTTTGGAAACTTCTGATCATCCACTAATTCTCTTCTAGTGCTAGGTATACTTCCTGGTTTTGCCAAATCATTAGTACATCTTTCAAAATGATCATTAGATGACACCTCCTTTTACACAACTCCACAGTTTTCTCTGTTAGCCCTTGATGTGTAAACAATGTAGTTTAGAGAAAGAAAATAGCTATTACATTTGCAGGTTGCTCCTATCTATTCAGTATCTACTGTCCAAATACTGACAGCCAGCTAGTCTTTTGCAGGCTTCCTTTTCTGCATAGATTTTCTGTTCTGTATTTCTTATGTACTTTTTTCAGATTCACCTAAATTGTATCTTATAGCCCTCTTTCTTTTTCAATCTAACTTCTTAAAACCGTTTGCTGTAAGAAATTCCAACTACCAAGTTTTCATTGGTCTGCAATGCAAAAGATTTCTTTCAGCAGTTTTATTTTAACGTCATGCCAGCAGGAACTGAAGGGACTCTCTCCCAAGATTTCACAAGTTTTGTACTTTCCCAAACTTTGTATTTGCAATGCTTTTACACAGCTGCAGAAGCTGTGTTACAATCCCAATATGATGAAGTCATAACAGCTAGTTAAAGCTCCATAGAAGCCAGAAAATAAAACAAGGAAACTTTACAAAGGCAATTTCTGTTTTAGTATGTCAGTGAAGATAAGGCAAAATAGCATGAAAACTTATTTTGCTCTTATTTTCCCTTGCATACTTAACTTTAAACAACCAGGGATTTATCTGGTTAAGTAAGTGATTTTTAGCAAAAACTTTGCAGAAAGTTTACTGAAAAGATAGTATCTTAAGCACTGATATATTAAATTTGTATTTTATGATAGGCTGAAAACATGGAAATGAAAAATAAATAGAAGATACTTAAACTAAAGGGGAGGATTATTTATTAGTGTATAACGGACAACCATGACAGTAATTTCTGGTTTGCAGTGCATATGCATGTACGCATATTTATTTATACCTCTGCAGTAGCATTAAGTACATCTGGCAGTGTAGCAATTGAAAATATGCCAGAGCTGAATTGATGCAAGATGATGATTTCTGTTTTATTCTTGGTGCTTTTCTTAGTAATGACTAACACTGTTTGCCTCTTTGGTATCTACTAAGCATTGATACTAATATTTTTACAGATCTGTGATGGTTTAGCCTGAATTACCACACAGTTTCTTGCTCACCCTCCCCCTCTCCAGTGGGATGGGGGAGAGAATTGGGAAGGAAGGAGAACTCGTGGGTTGAGATGAAGACAATTTACTAAAATAAAAAGGGAAAACTACAATACTAACAGAATATAAGGACATTAAAATATACAAAGTGAACAACATACATTTTCTCACCACCCGATGTCCCAGCAACCGATACAGCCCGTCCCAAGCAGCGATCACAGAAACAAAACCGAGCGGCAAGCAAAGGAGCAAAAGGGAGCCGGCAAGGTAGAGGGAACAAAGCCAGCAAACGAGGGAGAAAGACGGATGCCAGGAAGGCAGATACCCGCTCTGGCCATATATACTGAGCATGACGTTTATGGCATGGAATGCTCTCTTTGGCCAGTTTGGGTCAATTATTCTGTCTGTCTTTCTCCCAGCTTCCTGCATCTGCACATAAGCGAGACATGGAAAGCCAGACAGTGTCCCTGGTTTCATTCACAACAACTTGTACCATCAGGGTGTTTATCAACATTCTTCACACTCGAAATCCAAAACACACCAGCTACTGAGAGGAAAATTAACTCCATCCCTGCCAAAACCAGGACAAGATCTATTATGACCCCTAAATTACTTTCTAAAAATGGTAATAGTTGATAATTGTAGAGGATTGCTCCTTCATGTGCCTCACTACATTTATTTACATTGAATTCCATCTTCCACTTTACTGCATGCTTAATCAGTCTTGAGTCCTCCAATTCCTGTTAGCCTTGATTTTTTTTTATTACTTTGCATAGTTCACATCACTGGCAAACTTCCTTGTTATTATTTTCTTCTTTTTCAATTAAAGTACGAGCAAGCTTGCTCTAAGTACAACTAAAGCCAAAAGTCTTCAGTTCAAGTGACTACATGCATGCTCTACCCACAGAATTCAGGTTCAGTCATTTCCTCCTCTACTTTCAAACATTGCTAACGCACACTACAAATATGCTGAAGTAAGAATTGCATGCCCCATATCCAACACAGTTCCCCTCAACCCAGATTTCTCAGTTTTAAGGGACTCCAAGGAGCTGGAAAGAGGAAGAAGGGTGAGACTTCACAGAAACAACCTTTTTTTTTTTTTAAAGAATGTTTTATCTACATGCAAATTCTTACTGTAAGACATCCCAAATAGTTACTTGGAGAAGGGCCACAGTTTGTTAAGGGAAGAGTGACTGAAAAATTATTCTACTAAGTGCAACTTCATGTCTGGAAGTACAGTGTTTGCTGAAAACAATTAGAACTCATTTAGATGTGCTCATAATTTCAGAAACAGATGTTCCTCAGAAAATGCCACCAAGGTCATTTGAGATGACGAGTCGAAATGTTTTGAAAGCTTCCGTTCCACATACTGAAAAACACTGTGTACATAAACACAGATATGAAACCCATGGGTCAAAACCTTACCCAAATGCCAGAGATCAGAACAACAGGAAAAAAAGGGACGCAAGTTTGTATACTGGCTGATGAACATAAAAAAACCCACATGGTAAAAATGCCAGATAAATCCTCAGCCTTGTCTAGAAATAGATAGCACAGGGCAGATCAGTCTCCTAGGGCATAACCCTTCAAAGTCTTCTCCAAGGCTAACAGAAGTAATGTGAACAAAAAAGATATTTTTTAATATAAAGATGCAGTAATGTATATTGCAGTTGAAAAACCAGGAAAGATGGAAGACACTGGAAACTTTGAAGAATGTAGGTAAGAGAGAATAATTTACTATTAATGCGTAACGAGGCAAAATTCTCAGATAATCCATAGCAGAACCATAAAAAGTGGCTCCTAAATTCTTAGACTATGGAAGTAACTGAGGATTGCAGAGAAACACACATTTGAAGGACTCTGGCAAACGCTAACACCAGAGCTGATTCAACTTAGCTAATTTTTGCTTCCTCTAGTTTAGACATTCTGACATAGGCATAAGCATTTTACTTAAGCATTATCCACTTTGAAACTTTGAAAAGCTGCATTAAGATTTAGGTGGAGATTGTATCTTGGATTTTGTATTCCCACACCTGGAACAACGGTTCATTTTGGATGACTGCACCAACAGAACAAGTACAGCCATCCAGTGAATCTATGCAATAGCAATGGAAATGGAGAGTACAGCAGGTGTCAAAAGCTGCCAGGACACCAAGGGAAAAAGGGTTCTGCAAACACCGTGAAGATAATGCTATCACAGAAGACCCAGAAGGGACACTTCAAATCCCACTATTCCCTAGGTACCTCACAGTCATGAAAGGACATGAGTACATCTTTTTGCCCTCTCAACCTAGTAATCCAAAATTTAAACAGGACTCTGGGAAGAGATGGGAAATGTTTGCATGTAGACAATGCATTTGGAAGAGCAGTTGATCTATCCGCACACTGACTATGCGCGTGGCTTTCAGCAGTACCCTGCTGATGCTAAGTCAGAAGACATAGTCCCACAGTCTCCATCTAATTGAAGTACTGGTCTCTCAAAAGCAGCATTATTTCCTCAACTTCAGCGACAGTGTTTAGCATTCAAAGGGTGAATGGAGCTCCACTGGCAGCCTTACAAACATTACATACTGACAAGATTCTGACAAATGCCACTGATATAGCTGAGTGCTGACTTAATTAAAACAAATGCTGACTTTTAAAACCACCTTACAGCACATTCATATACAGTTACCCAAATGGAAACTGTTTGTCTTGAAATACAACCCCTTGAATGAGTGTGCAACAGATGTACACAAATCCTCTCATAGGATCCTTCCTTGTAATGAAAAGTAAGGTGAATAATTCTTAATTTTAGTTTTGAGGAAAACTAATCAACCAAATGGAACTCCAGTATAACCTTTGGTTACAATTTGCAGCAAGTTCTAAAAATGGCTTCATCCACAAAAAGCGCCCTTACATCAGAAATGGGCTACTTTATTGATAAACAGAGGATGGAGCAGACTAAGAAAAGACTCCAAGGGTTTTCTGGTAAGGGCTCAAGTTGAGGAACTGAGGTCCTTAATTGGAGAGAAAAAACACTAACTAGACTCTTCAGAATTAATTTAGTAATTGAACGGAAGAAAGAAATGGAAAATACAGTAGAGAAGAAAGTAAAGCTGAAGCAGTTGATAACTGGACTTCAGTCGAGCTAACAGAGAAACAATGAACTCTTCAACACAGACAAGTAGTCTAAAATATGAAGTATGGAAAGGCAACTGAGGTAGACAGAATATCAGACCACAAATCCTGACTGTTTACTCCTCCTCTAGATTGTTCTCTGAACAACCCTAGTCAGGAAAGAAATTTAATTGTAACTCCAAAACCCCACCAAAATCCAAACTACCTGATCAAACATGCTGAAATGTGGAAGCAAAATGATTTTGGATGTCAGTGCATTCAAACAAAATCTAGAAACGGACAGAATTCTGGGCCTGCTAAATTAAGGGATGCAGACCAAAATCGTCTGATATTGAACCACCAGGACTATTCCTGGAAAGAAAAAGTTTCTCATTCTCTTTCATGTTTTGTGAGGAAACAATTTTTATCAACTTTCTCTGTCACAGGTTCAGAAAACTAACTGTCAGCATTCTTCAAAGAAGAACGTCTCTGGACTGGAAAATCTAATCTGTGGAGTAAAAAGACTCTTCAGAGCATCTCTGGTCCCAAAACACAGGGAAACAATATTATTAAAAATCTTTCAATTGTAAGCTAGCAACTGACAGGAACTGAGATGGTCAGCAAAAGAATCTAAAGCTTCCCAAAGACAAATACAGAAAGAAAAATTTGTTTCTGTCTGTATACTGCAAAGACTGACAATCCATCTGCATGTTTGATGAGATGCTCTTTCTACATTAGAAACCGGCTGGATAATACTGTGCTAGCTTGCTTATAAATGGGAAATATAATGGCAGACAATATCCCTGACTATGTGAATATGCAGTTTTACAACACATGACAAAAATAAGTGACAGGTAAGGACAGATGCCTTGGCTTTAACATTACATACATTCTTCCCAAATGCAAACATCTTGAATCCTTAACTATATAGACTGGTCCTCACTTGAGGAAGGAGATGTCTGTAAACAGGAAGAGAGTGAGAAAATTGCACAACATTCTTGCATATACCTTGCCCTAAAACTCCCAACCTGGAAGAGAAATTCAGATTAAATAGCCATTAGTCCCTGATGAAAACTGGAGGAATTCTTCTGAGGTGAATAATTCCTTCTCAGTGCCCAAGAATGCAATGCTGATGTAACCACATGTCAAGAAAACACTATCAAATAAGGCAATAGGAAAATCTTCTCAGAGCGGTGGGATTCAGAACACTTAAGATCTCAAAGCTGCACAAGAATCTTCAGCAAACAATCCTCAGGTAATCTCTGTAAAAAAAGCAGGTCCTCTATAATTAAGACTTCTGGGGAGGCCTGGATAAATAACAGCCACAAATGAGTACTGAACAGGCAGCTATCCTGAAATCTATCCTGAAAGACTATAAACAAGAATACTGATGCTAGATTATTTTCTGCTATACTTATATACTATATATCATACTATACTACTATACTATATATCATCAGTTTTTCCTGAAATCCTGGAGGCAAAAATCCTGAAAAATATAAGGATTGGATCTGTCCGAATTGCTCACCCACACATTTTTGTCAGCACTGATATTCATCAGTTACATCACAGTTTTGCACATCAAAGCATAAATTCTTTCGGTATTACGTTTCAAGTTTTTTATTGAGAACCATGATCTGGAATGTTTCTGTTTTTTCTGACAGCTACGGAAGTGACCAGCAAAGGAGAACTCAACTGAACTGACAAAAACTGATTAATTCTTTACCTCAGGGAATGGTTAATTTTCCATCAATTCACTTGGAGACTGTTACACTGGAAATGCGTTTCTGCCACACTAGGTGAAAGGAGTCCCTGGAGGCTGATTACAGAACAAATGAAAATTCTGAAGCATTGTAAAATATCTAGGATGCTGTGAGTTCGTTCAGAGTGACTCTAAAATCACTATGGAGTTTCTCCACCGCCTGGGGAGTCTTACCTTTCACTGAGACTGCAGGTGAGGAAACCTGGAACTGCTGCAGGTAACTAAATCAAGGGAAATTTGGACCCACAGGAGGAGTTCTTTCCAGTATCATAGAGCAAAATTTGGTAATTTCTAAGACCAGGGGACTCCCCTCTCATCCTAGGTTGACAGACGGGAGCCTGCTGTGATTCTGCTCCTCCAAGACCAGGCAGGAGAAAGGCAGAACATGTATTCCCAATAGGCATGCACACACCACACACAGCCAGCCATACAAGTAAGCAAAGAGCAGCACCTTTACCGGCACTCACATAAACACAGAGCACTTAGGTAACACAAGCAGAACAGACAATCTGAACCTGATTGTGCCCTCCAACTGATCAGGTCTGAGGTTCACTAGTCAAAGATCCTCACTTTCTCGATTCACAAGTACACTCAACAAGCACTGACCCCCCCAAAATCAGTGTGGACTGGTATCAGTGTCTGTCTGATATGCAGGCCTGGACCTTAGGCCTCTTAACCATTCACCAGCTCGGACTTCACATCCTTCCAGGTGCTGGCCCCCTAATCTTCAAGTCAGCTTGAAGTTTGCCAGCAGTTTACATGCACATACATAAAATACGTGTCTTGCCAGCAACTGGCAGCCACATGCAGGTCCTTGCCTTTAATTCAGTTAGTCTTTAATCAGATGCCATAATAGCAGTCATGTTCTATAAGCAGGTCACTTGAAGAACAGCTGCTCGCTGGTCTACAGATGAGTGCATAGAGCAAAGCAAGTAACTAGTCACCATGACCCACCATAAGCACACCACCATAATTACAGAAGTTAACGAATATGCAGCCATCAGTGTAGCTGGATGAAAGGGATCGCAAAAGTAGATATACAGTATGATGTGCTTTTCTCAACAATAAAAGTATTTTGTTATAAAGTAATATTTGTTATTATTTTTGTTATAAAGTAATAGCCTCTTCCATCAATTTTATTTCTTCTCTTCTAACTCTTCTTACAATGTTTGTACTGAATGGTGCAGGAGAAAGAAGGAGGGACTTAATCTCTAAATAAATAACCCATGCCAGAGTTGTGGAGGGACACAGTGCTAGATTTTGTTTTCAGTTGACTTGGAAGAGCTTATCCTGCTCTTGATGATCGCAGAACACAGTGATCTGAAATCTTCTGGAGTTCTGCTTCAACAAGGAAGTAGGTCATCAAACCGATGCTAAAAACAGAAA
This sequence comes from Chlamydotis macqueenii, assembly GCF_036417535.1. Taxonomy (NCBI): domain Eukaryota; kingdom Metazoa; phylum Chordata; class Aves; order Otidiformes; family Otididae; genus Chlamydotis; species Chlamydotis macqueenii. Next base: position 59,321,316 of record NC_141593.1, on the reverse strand, counting down.
CCACAGAATGATATCTCCTAATTTTTGTCTTTCAGAGAGGCTATCTCCACTGGAAGCCTGCTGCTCATGTGAAGTTCTTGCTGCTGATGGGAACTGCTTGTTCCATGTGCAAGGAGATTATGCCTTGAGAGTTATTTCACTTGAGAACAGAAGAAGTCAGACTTGCAGCCTTTCTCCCTTTTTTAAGAAGGATTCTGCCTCGCTGCCAGAGCTTGTAGTAGGAACGAGTAGGCCTTCTTAGAAGTAGTGATGCAGAAAGGTTTAAATTTAAGACCTCAAATTGCACTAGCTCAGAAAAGACCTTAAAGAGGTCTACCATCCTGCTTCGGTGAATTATATGGGCTAAAAGTGGAGAGACCAAGCTTGAATACTACGCATACCACCCTGCGGAAAAAAGACCTGTGCTGGAGCAGTTCACGAAGGACTGCCCGTGGGAGGGACACCACGATGGAGCAAGGGAGGAATGTGAGGAGTTCTTCCCCCATGGAGGAAGGAGCAGCGGAAAAGACAAGTGATGAACTGACTGTAACCTCCATTCCTATTTTCCTCCCTGTGCCGCTCAGGGAGGGGAAGGAGGTAGAGACAGCTGGAAAAAAAGTTAAGCCTGGGAGGAGTGTGGAGAAGTTACTTTGTTCTGCCATTAAAATACAGTGTTTAGGTTGGAGTTGGGGAAGGAAAAAAGCATTTTGGAGATCTAAATTAAAAGAAACTTTTGCCTGATATTGTCATAATCAAAAGTCCACAGCAATTATACCAAAGTGATACACATTTATTTTAATTAAAGAATTGTACATCCTACTCTTCACAGACTCTCCTTTTCCAGGGAAGTTTCCCAAAGAGCAGAAAAAAATCCTGTTCTTCAGAATTGTGTTTTAGAAAAGACAGAATGAAACATTTTGGAATACATTTTAGGAAAAATTTGTACTGGCAAAGATGCCAAGTGATGAAAACTCTCTCCCTCCTGTAGCTTCCAGGGTTGCTCAAGTCAATAATAAAATTGAGCTTGACAACAAAATTAGGGTCAGTGTATGAGTCTCACTGCAGTCGATTACATATATAAACTGCATATAATTTCTTCATAATTTTTCTCACAGGGTTATTTTTAAACTATTATAACAACTACCTTCTGAGTAACAATGCACTAAAAAATATGTTTGTACATTTAACAAAACAGAAAGGGGACTACTACCCTTCCTTACTTTAACGTATCTGAAACAGTTACACGAATCAGAATATGTTTCCGATGTTCAGATGAATTTTGAAAAGTAAAATGCTAGAACACTCAATATAGCAAACGCAAATTGCAGATATTATACCAGAAAGATAACATTTCCTTAAAACATCTTTCCTGGCTCTTGGGGATTGTGTACACTGTATCAGTTGGGCCAACAGCACCTCTTTGACTGCGCCCACTCCCCCATATCTTTATTCCCCTTCTTTTCAAGTCCCTGCCAAAGTATTTAAGAACAAACTGCCCTTAAAAGCTTACTCTGCAGCTATTTAAAGCCGTTATAAGCTCAGCAGGAAGGGTTAGGGGTAAGGAAGGTAGATGCTGGAACGCAGATGCTGGAACACAGGTACCCAAAACGCCTCAAAGATTTTTGACTGCAGCAGGTAACTGTCCCTTCTTCTTATGGAGGAAAGGAAGAGGATTTTAATAAGAAAAGGGAAATATATTGTTGTTCCACTGAGCTGATGTCTGACTGGTATCCCAGACACATGTAAACATTTCACTAACCAGATAGTCCCAGAGCTGTTTAGGTTGCCTTTGTTCTAATTGAGGGAACCTTAAACTATTTTTCAAAGCAGTGTCTTGGTTTGAAGCAGCAGTGCCATTCTGAAATCAAACTCAACCAGGTACTGTGCTAGTTTGCTGAGGAGTCTCAGTGTGCACTGACTAGCTTTCTTTTAGAAAGAAGCAACCAAGAAGCTCCCTTGGAGGTATGCACCAAATATGCTGTAATTTTTCACATCTCTATTACAGTCTGAATGGATGATTAATCCTTTGGACAGTTTTTAAAGTCTGTTCTGACAGGAATGCTTTCAGCAGGGACTGGACTAGAAGACTTCCAGGGATATCTTTTAGTCAGTTATTTTATGATTCTATGGAAAATACCAAATCTGCACACAATGCCAATGCAAGTATTATGGCACTGATTTTATCTGCTCCTGTTGTTTCAAATTATTTACTAATGTAAATATAGATTTCCAGGTTCAATAATTCTTACTTACCACCTTCACATTCTAATTTAATACAACACAAATTACCCTGCATACTAGAGAAGTTTTGTGTGGCAGTACAGATCTCTCTGCAGGCTTCTTCTTGCAAATGTAGATTAAGCTGTGTGATGCTCCTTGTTGTCAAAGCTAGACTGCTGCAGAACTCAAGATAGCCTCTTTCAAGTAAGTTCAGATATTTGCACACCACACTGATAAATGCAGTTAATACGCTGCCTGTGTTATACAGGATGAGGAACTAGAAAATTATAATGACATGTACAACCTGAAAAAAAAACCACTGTCAATCATTAAGTGGGGGAAATTAGTTTTAAGCTTGATATTATCATCCTCTCACAGTGGTTAATGACATCCATTATAAACCAGAATTAATTCCAATTTATCTGCATATTCATTAGCAGCTCAGTATACAACCTCTCATCTTTAGCAATGTTATGATTTTAAAATATACTCTGTGCTGTCATCATGATTCTACTGCCTCAGTATGAAGATGAACTACTTTTGTCCTCCTCAAAAAATGATAGGAAAAAAAGGAAAGAGAAAGTGCAAAGAACTGGAAGAAAATTGAAGAGTTATTCAAAAGAATAATACAGAAAATGGCAAACTGAGATGACCTGTGCAAGTCAAAAAAACCCTCACAAAAAAATAGTCTGAACTTTCCCAAAATTATAATGAAGTGAAAAAGTTTCTACACCTGGCATCCAAATATTTCCACTTAAATCTTATTTCCTAAGAAAATTAAACTTATAAGATGTTTACTCTTTCCACTCATTCATCCAAAATAATTTGTCAACCTTCATCCAGATTCAGTTAACTTTGTTAAGAAGCAGAAGTCTCACTAATTAGTAATTTTTTTAAAAGTTTCCTCAATACAAAAAGAAAAAAGAAAAAAAATAGAAAGAAAAAAAAGAAGATACTTCCACAATAGTAGCCCAGTCATATGTTGAACTGTGAGAGAGAAAGCAGACACTGCAAGTATTTGTGTGAGAAATAGTGAAAGATGAAGCCTTTATGATAAGAATACGCAAACAACCCGACAAAACTCCCTTGGAAACTATGTTTCTGTAGTTCCACTGCTCATGGAATTATTTCTTTATGTTCACTGCTGCTGCAACAGAAATAAATACTTATATCTTAATTAGCCAGAAAAATCCAAACTGCAAATCCTACCATATCTGTTCCATGTCTTCTTTCCAGCAGAAGTCGGAAGATATTAGCTGTAATCTTGTTATCTTGGACACCTTGTCCAAGGCCACGGTTGTCGTCCTGCATAAGTCGACGATCCATGATCACTTCCAACTGACCTGAAAGAGCAATACAAGGATTATACTGGTAATAAGAATATGTAAAGCTTCTATTAAACATAAGAAAAATACCCTGAAATATAACTTATAAACAATCACAATTTTTCTCTTGCATATAGAAGAGTAATAGCACATCAATATTGTTAGGACTGGTTATGAAAATATTTAATATATTTAGGCTTTGTCTGTTTACAACCTTCCAAGAAAATTTCGTAAGCCTTCCAGCAAACTTTTAACTTAAGAGTCTAAGCAGAAGTTGAGCATGAAAGTCATTACTGTTAAATATTATTTGTAGTAAGGATAATTGGCACACGAAGCCAAGTGTATCCAGGACAGAAGACAGCTAGCAACAAGTAAGATGTAAACTACCATTTTGAACTAAGATATAAGACTAGGATTGTGCCTCAAACTGATGGTCTTCATGGACTGCTGTGTGAACATGGGCTGACAGACAGGTACAGTAAGTCTCTGAAAGAAGCTAAAACCACAGTAAGAAGTCAAACCTATGATTAACTTTTGTCAAAGTTTTCAAACAAAATTTAGAAGATCTAGATCCAAAACTACTCAGCTGTAGTTGCAATATTCTTTAAGAAGCTAGGATAACGAAGGCTGACAAAATATGACTCCTAAGGCAATTGTGAACAGCAAATACAAACAAAATAATGAGTGCTACTAAAGCCAGAGATAAAAAACATTTCAAAAGTGGGTCAAAGATTTAAAAATATTATTTTAGTGAAATTGCTGGCTTCAGGACATAAGTGATCTCTCACTACCTCGTTAAATACTCATCAGACTGCAGGAAGTCCACCTCTAAACAGCAGTGGTGCATCCCATCTATCTGCTGGCTTGAGGCTTCAGGACATAAGTGATCTCTCACTACCTCGTTAAATACTCATCAGACTGCAGGAAGTCCACCTCTAAACAGCAATGGTGCATCCCATCTATCTGCAGGTCTTCCCTGGAGCACGGAGTAAATTCACTAAGTAGTAAATTAGAGCAGAACTGGATGGAACTTACAAGGTGGAGGATGATTGGCATCTAACATTAAGAAGTGATTATGCATCCAATACGACAAAGGGGAAGAAAGATGAAAAGAAGGAAAAAAGTTGTGGCACATATAATTTACAGTTTTTTATCAAGTCTCTTGGAAGCTGATGTTGAAGACTGATGACAATACAGTGAGAAATTCTACTCCATACTGCTGAGATCCTCTGGCAGCATGAGATTTAACTAACTGCTCCACAGCAAGGAATGCATCTCTAATCCAAGAATGAGAAGTGAGAAAAAAATCAGCTGTTCATAGAAATCTCAGATGGGTTATGCCTTGAGATACACAGTCCCAAAAACAAAGATACACAGCTACCCAAGGCACTTGCCTAAACTGCAATGTTTTTGAATTTTCTTCCAGGGTCCCTTTGAGATCCTGAAGGGCCTTCAAAAGAAGTGTCAGGAAGCATATGACTTTCAGCAGTCACAGAACCTTCAGCTTCTTTGTTGTTCTCTTTTAAGGAGTCCAACACACCCTCAAGACAAAGGTAGTAATTTTGTGAAATATTACCTAATGGTAACAAGTCAGATGAATACATTCTCTTCCTCTTTTTCAGTGAGCACTAAAAGGGTGCTCACTTTTATTCAGGGAAAATATCTGATTTTGCTAACTATCTCTTAACCTTGACTGACATCATAAAATTTACCAAAAAGTGACAATATATAATTCAGAAAGTAATGTCATGACCAGGTATGAGATACATCTTTGCCCTTGTATTTAACTGGAGTAGGGGAAGAGCCTCCCATGTCCTCTGACCAGGCTGAAACCAGTGCTCACAGAAAGCCAGTTTCTTCTTGATACTGAATTGCAATATGTCAAACAGCGCTAGTCTTAACTTCTATTAACTTGAAGACAAAGAGTAGGGGTCTTTGTGGACTTAGATGTTGCATTATTCTGTGATGCAGAGACCAGGATTGTTAAAAAACAAATACAGACACTATGACAAGTGTACAAACAAAGCCTCTGTACACTAATTAAGTCTCCAATACCCATGTAATAAGTGCCTACAAACATGTGGTGGTGTCAAGTTCATTCACAAGATCAAGCCAAAGGGAATTTGGTTTCTAGCAATGGAAGGCATGGAAAAAATGTGGTCCAGGTCTTGTATCAGATTGTCTTGGAAACAAAAAGCTGATATTTTCCACTATGGCTTTACTAAAGCATCCCTCTATAGGCCAGTGTTAAGTCTTTGGCCTAAAATGAATTAGGTTTGCTAATACTGCCATCAATTTAGTATAGTATTCAGCTTTTATCAGAAGAGACGATAATATAACATTTTTCTGAAAATAAACTGGGAAATAGATTTCGGTACAGTTTCTGAAAAGCTTTTTTTCCCCTAAGTATTCATTCCATAGTTTTTCAAAATTATGTAAATTTAAACTCACAATATTTCACAGCAAGGAATTATACATCTTAAAGTACAAATTACATACTGTATTTTGTCCACTACTTGCTAGCTTTATTTGGACACCTCCTCATTCTGGTAGTAGCCTAGACTGAACAACTGACCTCTGCTTCCACCCCTCTCAGCCATACATCACAGCCTTCTCTGCTGTGAGGGACAAGACTGCATCTCTTTCAGAATTCTTAATATGAATTGATTTTTCTGGTCAACATATTAATCTGCTCTTTCAAAGTACTTCATTAAGTTTGTGATTTTGCTTCAGAAGTATGTTTATTCTTAGCTGGGGTAACTTTTATCCTTTATTTCACTAATTCTAGTATTTGAAAAAAGCTGCTCTTGTTTTCCTTGACAGGGATGTTAGGCTATACTGCACATAGCTTAAGACTTAGTGCTTTCTACCCTAAAGCAAACAAATAAATCAAAAAACATTATCAGCATCCCATTATCCATCTTAAGCTCTCTGCTACCAGAGCAGTACAAAAGAGAACAAACCACTTAGTTTTGCTGTTTCACCCTTGAGTTCCATCAGAAAAATATCTGTCTGAAAAATATCTGGTTCTGACAACTTATTGCTCATTTTGGCTTTTTCATAATCACTTTCCTCTGTCTCTAGTTTGAGACAGATCTTTCACTGAAGACAGCATGATCTCATATGGGAAAAACCTCTACCTCTTCCCTTATGGACATATTCTAAAACTTGTCAGAGTTGGAGAAACATATTTCCATCCTTCAAATGCTAGTAGGTATGGTAATCTCTGAATGAACTACTTCAGACAATCATGAAGGCCAGGCTTTCATAACATCTATCACCTTACACTTACCATTTTTCAAGCTTGCAACACCTAGAGACTGAGCTGAATGAAGTGTCAAACGAACACCAACATCTTGGATATAAGCCATTGTAGTCATAGGATAGATATTTGCTTGAAGAGGCAATTTGCTCATCGTTAGTCTGGGCTGGATCTGCAGTATGAACACAAACTTCAATAAAATACATTCTTTTTATGCATTTAAATTTCAAAGACTTTTTCAGACATTTATCCCTTGTGTTTTAAAAGCACAACCAGCACCAAAGCATTCACCTGACTGTATTATTTGGCTTTTTGTAGATTTGCGGCTAAAATAACCACTTTGGAAATGATAACTTCAATGTACTTTTAGATCAAAGAATATTTTTAAAAAATCTGAAAGATTCATCAAGGTAACCTACAAAAAAAGCAATAGTGACAGTTATACAATGAGAGAAAAATTTTCTCCTCTAGAGAGCAAGCAGTGAATAGGTTCAAGGTAGCAGAAAAAGAAATGTTGCCTTATAATGGGAACTTATTAAAGCACTAGTGGAATTCTTGAATGGTACATGACAAATTAGTAGTAGTACTAAAATTATTTTCATTTTTAAATATTAACTTTACTGTCTCCAGCAAAATGTAGTACTACACACTAACTGGAAAAACAGTAGTGTCTTACTCAGTAGGTATGGTTTTCAATGTATTTGCAAAATTATTTTTAGCAAGGAAGGAAAGTAAGGAAAATTTTTTTTTTTGAGTGTGATGCAGAGTTCAAGTTAAGAAAATAGTCACACTATATTTCATCAGATGCATTACCAACAGAACAGGTTATTACACTCCACAAATACATCATTTATTTCCACCACAGCAGCAAGCAGTTGTTCTCTTGGTCTGATCTGCTGTACCTTATGTACACGTGCGACTGTGCTACCCAAAGGGCTCTAATTAAATAGACAAAGCAGAGGGGAAAGAAGGCAGATACACAAACAACTACATGGTGGCTTGTTGTAACTTGCTCTATTACAATTCTTATGTTGAAAATAATATAAAGGAATATTTAAACTTCTTGAAAGAAAACAGTTGCCACTTCACTGAAATAAGTTGCCTGGAGGGGTGGTGGATGTCTCATCCCTGGAAATATTCAAGGTCAGGTTGGATGGGGCTCTAAGCAACCTGATGTAGTTGGAGATGTCTCTGCTTCTTGCAGGGGGATTGGACTAGATGACCTTTAAAGCTCTCTTCCAACCCTAACTATTCTATGATACCATGACTCATCTTGTCTAAATCAAATTCTGTAAGATACATTTTTAAATTTTTTGCCTTCTAAATGATTAGTGGAGTTTAACATAAGAGTTTGATTAATATGACCCAACTTTTCACAATTAGAAGTTTTAAGACTGTCAAAAACTGAGATCTTAGCCTTTTATAATTAATAGACAATAATTACCTGATATCCATTAAGATCAGTATAGAATCTATTTTGACTGTTTATGTCAGATGAAATTCTCATTGCAAGCTCACGATTATATTCTCCTCTAATATCCACAATATTGGAAACTTCAAGAGACTGGCTTTCCAAACCTACACGAAAAAGATGCATTTAAAATCTCTCAAATTTTAAAAGCAATTGCCACATATATAAGAATGACTATACTCCCAGAACACAGTAATCTATTTTTCCCCTGCTAGTTTTCTGTTATACCTAATCAGATATTTGAAGCTAGTTCAGTTATCTAGCATATGATATAGGAGGACTTCTAATGCAGTACTCATTGAACAAACAGCCTGAAACCCTCACTGAAGAACAGAAGCAATTCATGGTAAGTACCAATGTGGTTTCTGGTAAATCAGGAAGAAACAGCAGACAACAGTTAAGTGCTGTCTTTAGTGGCAGCTAATACTTTGGAGCAAGGCATCCCCTTGACCCTTATGCAGTTCCTGCCGTCCACAGACAAGAATGAAGTTACCAGCTTCTTGACAACAACTGTTCTACTAGTAAGGAAACCAGGAGAATCTTCCTCAAGGACAATGAATTAAGAAATTGCACACTGATATGACCACAACCAGGACACAAGTCTTTGCTGACCAGGAGAAGAGGTCTATTTATTAACAGAAGGATTAAGTATCTGAAAATGCAGACTCTTATTCAGTGAGATTTTTTTTTTCTACAGTGCCTGCCACTGAAAATTAAATATCTTTAATAATAACCTGATTTTTCAAACAGTTTGAGACACAGCTTGGACTGAACCATACCCTCCCTCAGCATGATCACTTCCACCACTTCTTTAGTCTAATGAGACTAACAACTGTGAAAAGAATTCTGCCAAGCAGAACACAGATCTGAAATATCTCTTTGTAGTGAGATGAAATTACATTGGGCTTGCCTGATGGACTGTAAACAGAAGATAGTAGAAAACGAGGGACTGATTAACCAAATTAGTCAATTTAATCTTGAAGACAGCATTTTAAAATCTTTTTAAAGAATTTCTTTTTAACAGTTCATCATATGTTAACTCAAAAGATTCAGAGGCATGCTCATCAGTTTGGGCTCCTGAACTGCAGAATCTTTTGCAGAAGGACAAAATATCTTCAATAAAATTCCTAGATTCCTAAGCACACGGACAAAGAGTAGCACCACTGCTTTTTCCTTCTACACATATAGTGTGGGTTTTTTTTAGCAGTTTTGTCTAAAACTAACTAAACTAAAACTTTTTGTTTTTTAGTTTTTTTAGTTTTTTGTTTTTGTTTTTTTGTCTAAAACTAACTAAAACTAAACTAAAACTAACTACTACGTTGGAGTAGTTTCCTTAAGGAGGTCTTTACTTTGTTAATTCTAAAATAAACACAGAGTCAATATGCTACTGTTCAGTGCTGGTGCCTCACAACAGACACAGCTGATTCTGCCACAAGCTCTTCCAAGCAGATAAAGAACATAAAGAGGAAGCTCACAGGTAACTAAAGCATACCTACAGTTGTGGAGTAAATCAGACTTCACTATTAATGCCACTCACAAATAACTTTAGAGTTTTTGCAAGTTTAGAGAAGATATGTTCTATCTCCATCAGTAAGTTTGAAGCTATGAAAGAAAATACATTTTTACATAATCTCCAAGATATTTCTAAAATGTTTTTTTCTCATTGTCATAATTTACAGTTACCTACAGCATTCAGATGACCCAGTAAAGTTTAGGACACCGTTTTTAGTAACTTATACTATGAAATTTCCTAATACTGAGAGGTATCTCCTAACAAATCTATGGAGTTTAAGCACACCATCTTAATGACTAGCATGATGCTCAGAAAGGGATCATGGTGCACTGGACCCAGTAAAGACTTCAGTCTGATGAATTCTGCACTAATTCAGAAGTGCACTTAAACATTAGAAAGGCAGCTAGGATCCAAGACTATAGTGATGAAAAATAACTGCTGAGACACACAGAATTTCACAATTCTTACCCTGGACTTTATACAGTCGCATAGTATGCGTCACGTGGTGGAAAAAACATACAACTTCTGAGAAAATGCTTCCATAAGTAACTCTTATGATAGGTGGATCTGTAAAAATATAAGGCTACAAAAAGAAAACAGAAAGTTAGAATAATTATTTTGAAAGTTTTGCTAAAAGTAGTGTCAGTAAATCAAACTGTTCAATAAATATTAAATAGCATTTTAATTTTTTTACCTATTCTATATCTAAGTCTAGTCTAAAAACTGGGAAATAAAAAAATTAATCCTAATCTGAAATTCAGCAATTATTCTTCAGAGTTTCACTTTTCCTTTAGCTAAAATAAGGATAACCCTCATTATATATCTCAGAGGTATTTTAGGAGGATTAATGAATGCAAGGCCTACAGACAAACACAGTAACATATTAATATTGCAAACATCTAGATTGAGCTTTTTTGTTAGCAAAATTGTACTTGCTAACCAGTAATCAAACACTATAATGTCATGATCTGTGGCAGATGGTTTAACTGTCTGTTTGGTTTGCTCACAGTTTACTGTATCAGTGGCACACACTGCATGAGGAAAGTTGCCTCTACACCGTCTTGTGGATCCGTTCAGATATTCTTTTCAAAAAGGATCTTCATCAAAAGCAGCTACAGTTGCCAGGGAATGGAAGGTAGTGCTGGGAACAATTAAGAAACCTCAAGAGGGACACTGGCTTCTTACTAACGTCTCTCAAAGACTAGCAGAATTTCCACATAGTCAAACCAAAGAGACTAAGTACAGTAGTCACAGTACTTTGAGTGTTGGCTAAGCAAGTGATGACTTTTTCTTTAAAACAGTTGCTCCCAAACTGAACTGTATACACTATATAGAAATACCTGGATGGCTACAAAGGTAAAAATAGGTTAAATATTAAGTGTGTACAAAGCCAAAAATGAAAATACAACACATGCAACTATTACTATAGAGCAATAGCAATAAAGACTTCACTCAAAAACCCCAATAAAATGCTTGAAAAACATCTTATTCAGAAGGATCTAAGTAGAAAGCTCTTAGAGGATGGCTATCCTCCTCCAGTATGTACCAATGTCATAAGAAAGACAGAGCATGCTCGCTCTTCTCAAGCAAGGAAATCAAAGAGCAAATGTATGAAGGTTACATATATAACATGTCAGAAAAGAACAAGTACAGGTACATATTGTCCAATCATCTTCTTTGAACATATAACTATACATATTGCCATAGAAGATTTCAAGAAGTGTTGTATAAAAGAAGAAACTGAAAGAGACTTTGAAAGACTAAACACCCTAAACACCTGCCTTCCTATTCACAGCTTTATTCCTAAAGCTTCAGACAGAACAGTGTTTAATAAAAGCTTTGCCAGAGCTCCAAGAGGGTTCAGCTTTCAACTACAGAAATACCTTGTACAGAAGTTTGGTAGAGGAATCATAGTTGCTTACACTTTTGTAAGATGAGTTGTTTTAGGGACAGACAATTTTTCTACTGATTCATCTTACAGTGATGCTTTATCCAGTTAATCAGTACAAAAACCCAAACAAGGAAAGAATCTTTTGGAATTGCTACCAGTTGACATGAAAAAATGATGGGATACTTCCAAGGCATCTCATCTTGTCAATAAGACAGATAAATGTTATCTATTATGCAAAATCCATTTGCTAGGTGAGGAATACAGAAGTATGATATTAGGAGGGCACAGAAGCCAGCTGAATTAATATACGAGGATAAAGGAAATTCAAAGACCATGTCTTAAGTTAGAATTTGAGATGCCTTTTGCATTATTTCCATGAAAAACTGACAAGATCAGTAAATATACACTGAATCTTCCCCTTTCCTTCGGCAGAAGAGATTGCTATCTATTTGCTTATCTGTCACACATAGGTAGAGAAGACAAACGCATTTAACCTGTGACTACATGCTCCCAGAAGTACATGTTTAGATTAAAATCCCATAGAGGAACTGGATTACTGACAAGAAGGTGGAATAATCAAACTCTTCAAAATCCTACCTGCAGGGTAGGGCAACATTAATTTCCTCAGGTTAGCAACGAATGACTGAAACAGCAGCAAAAGGAACTCTCAGAAGATGAACTAAGGGATCTTCAGGCCAAGCAAACACCCTTGCCACTTAGTGCCTAGGAAAACACTATTTACACGAACAGCAGGCTGCGAAATACATTCTGTTAGCAAAGTAACACTTATCTTACGGGCTTTTTTATGTTGCTTGTAAAGACACTTCTCACTAGGGCTCTCACTAGAGCTATCCAGGATCAAACCAGTAATGTGAGGAGATGTTAGATGAGTAACAAAGGAATGCAAAAGGCTGTGCACTAATTTTAAAAAAAAAAAAAAATTACCTGAAGTAATTATGTTAAAACAAGAAGTAAAAAAAAAAAATATATATATATATATAATTGGAGAAACTCTGTTGTTTCCATACAAGTAGAAAGCCAAAATGTGATGTGTTTTACAGCTCTCAGATTCTGGGATATTGCCACAAACACTACATTCACACACTGGAGTCTCCCAGCTGTGCATGTAGCCAGATCAGCTCCCCAGCTCAAGATAAAGGCAACCATCTTTAATGTTCTAAACTATGGAAAGATGAGGTAAACAGAAAGAAAAGGAATTAAGTGTCATTTTGCAGATATCATATGTAACTAATCAATTTTTTTTAAATTGTAATTTTTTACTCTGCTAGCACATTCACTGAGAAAAGTGTATCAAAATCAGTTTGCAAGCCTCTAATTCAGACACAGTGCAGGGAAAAGCTACACAGGAGGAAGAAGAGTTACAAAGGCACAAGTTACCACGTGGTTTTAGAGTTCAGACAAGTTCTTTCTGATACAAAGAGTGGAGATATGATGTATACTCAAGTTCTCAAGAATGCCTGTTGCTTCTCACTTGTTGGGCAAACAGGAAAAATGAAATCGTAGAAAGTAATTTCTTTATAGACATCTGGAGACATACTGAGTTCAGAACCTACAAAGAGATAAATGACCAAGTTTGCCACACCGAAAACATTTCGGTGAATCAGGCCTTTAAGCAGGAAACCAACTTTATGCACTGAATATGTAATTATTCTAGTATCATTGTAAAGATCCTTGGTGAGACGGACAGAAGTCTGTGACATGATCCTGGTCCTGGATCTGAAATATAAAGATACTGTTGATGTAAAAGTCTAACTAAGATGCAGAAATAGGCCTCTTACTACTCAAACACAAACCACTTTCTTAGTTCTAAGTGGAAGAAACAAACAATGATAAAGCTATTCGCAAAACTGATTGAACAGAGCCCTGCTCTGAATTCAGTATTTACTCTGGTTTGAGTGGGAGCTTGGACTTTGCTTCCAGGATGAAGGATTCTATGATTACTTACACCTTAAATTAGGAATAAAAATATACAGACCTTATATCCAGTGGTAGTCTTAAGATTCCACTTCCTAAACAGTTAAAATGAATAGTCTCTGCAAAATCTGTTCCTCTCAGCTCCACTGGAATGAGTTGCATTGCACAAGATTCAGAAGCCTGCTGTGTCAGGTTTTGTTGAGCCTAGAAAGCAGTATTTTCAGAAACAGAATAAAAGAACTATGGCTCAAGGGGTCCAGTGTTTTTCAGTACTCCTATTCAAGAGAAATACGACAACCTCCTCATGAAGGAAGGGAGGTGGGGGGAAATTTTAGGGAGAATACCTGGAGAAAAATATTATCCATAGCTCCCCAGGATACGTTCAAGTACTTGGCATCAAATTGGGTGCCAAAATGCCAAGGGTTGGAGAAGACTGGAGAGATGCCTTCACTTAAAGGATTACTGGCTTGCAGAGAAGCTGGCATGGCATATTGCAGCCTGAAGGCATGAAGTATGTGCAATAAGCCTTTCCCCTTGTAGTAATGTGAAGCACTACCAACCATCTTAGTGTGGCCTAGAAATTTCTGGCAGTATAGCACATTGTTGGTGTTCAAGTCAAATAAAGTATGTCCAGAGGAATATTTTCCAATACAGAATTAATTGCTCTTGATATGCCTGAGATTTTAAAAAAGAAAGCAAGGCAAAACCTTCAACAAAAGTTGCTTCTCAACAGCAGATTAGTCTTCATTTGGCAGACCTTGATATAGCTTTGAGTGAGGGGGTAGAAGGGGAATCAAATACCATGAGCTCTTGAAAACTGTGTTTTAAGAATTATGTGGCAGAGGAGAGATGGTTGTCATTTTAATCTTTTTGTCTCTAAAAAAAAAATCCCACCAATATGTGGGGCAGATTTTTAGATAATAGATATTATGCTTGAGGAAAATACACAGCATCAAGGAATGAACAGACTCTTCAAAGGCAGCCAACTCCTGAGCACTCTGAGCATCCTCCAGGTAATGGTGCCCGTGCACTTGTCTTTTCCTGTTACCAGGCGTGCAAAAAACAAGGGAAGCATTAAAAGTAAGGATACCATGCTTGAATGAGGATCCTCTGCCCTTTTGAGAGGGAAGATCTGAAGACGGATACAGTGGGATACTCTAAATGGATAGTCTCTCTCCTTTTGGCAGTGGAATGTCCCAATCTCACTTACAAAAAGCCTGAAAGATATAGTTATCTTTTCCTCAGTTTTGAAGGCCAAGCATTTAAATAACTCAGATACGTGTTCTTCTCTGAGAAGGAGAGGCAATAGGTAATCCTGGCAGCTTGAAAAGGACCTGTCATGAAAAAAGTTTCTCGAAGCTAGTAGCAGCAGCTGCAGCTATGCAAGTCAGAGGTCATCATCGGTAAAGGAACTCCAACCACAGAGATAAAGTGTGAAGACGAAAAGAGGGAGAAAGGCTCTAGCACTAGAGATCCTGCAGGACAAAAATAAAATAAAATTAAAAAAAAAAATCTTTTTTATATATTCTGTTAGTACCTAAGTACTTACAGCCACTAGTACATACATGTGTGCACAGACGTAGCTGCCTGAGACAGAATCACAATTTCCAAGTCTGGACCTACCAAAAAAGTCCAATTTGATTCAGAAAAAAAATTATTTGTAAAACAAGAAAATGGACAACTCACATTGATTCCACAAACATTTAGCATCTGACTCTTTGGAAAGAATTGCTTTGTTCTATTCCCTATTGATACCAAACATGGCTAGTAAGTAGGTAATCACATATTGACTTGTCTTAAATACTTTGAAGAACATATAGACATATAACTGCTTCTAAGTGCATTGTGTACTGATTTTTTTCCTCCAGATCTCACATATCTACACAGTTGGCCATCCTTCACAAAGCCACAGGAGATACAAACATGTTTTCCCTTCACAGGCAGGATACTTGTGTTTGCTGTGAGGGCGAAGGAAGTCCCTTCCTTCCAAACCTTGATAATATTGTCAATCAGTTAAGTAGTACTGATATTTTAAAAAATTAAGATACTGCCTTTTTCCCTGGTACCTTATTTTTGTTCTATTTTGCAGAAAATACAAATATATGGTAGGAGCACTGCATTATCTCTAGAGCTGTAGCATGGAGCCTCTGGTTTGTTTTATTGTCTTGGAATTCATACCGGTGTCCTGACCTCAGGCTGTCACTGAACTTCTTTCACACTTCAGAGACAGTAGGGACAGGATCATCCACGGTCAGGACCGTACGCCACAACTCCAGAGACTATTCTTACTGAGGGCTGTCTAGCTGTACCATGGCAATGTTTCCCATGGTGTAGTAGAGGTCTAAGTCCAGCTATTCTTTCCAGAGTAGTACAAAGAATTATCGGTGTTCAGTGTACCTTCTACTTAATACTGTGTAAATCACTGTCACTAACCCAGGTCTCTGCTGATGTCCAACTTAGTGATGGTACTAGAGGTGTACCACTTCTTAGTAAGAATGTACTTTTTGTTGTACTCCAGGTTGGTTTTACGTCAGCCATAAAGATGATTAATCCAAGGAACCTCTTGAAAGATTCATATCCATGTACATTCTAGTACACAGATCATCATCTGCAGAAAACATGACACCCACTCAGAACAGCCTAGTGACGACCAGAGCTGCACTGTACGTGTCTCACGTGTTCTGAATGGACACAGCTTTAAGTTACAGTCTGCAAACCTAGCATATCATGGCACCAAGTTTCCAAAATTAAACTAGCAGAAGAACCAAAGACCAAACAGGCTGTATAAGTACTATAGTAAGACAGATGATTAAACTAGATGAAGAAAAATAATTTGATTTTTGTAGAACTGAAAAAAAGGGAACCAAAAGACTTATCAGGTGAGAAAACAACCAGTTAATAAAGACAAAAATAACATTTAACTGTGCTCTTATCAGAGGAAAAAGATCCAATATCAAATGCAATTATCCTTTGCCAATTTTGCAGTAATACATAGGGTGAGTGGGATAGGAAAAACACCACCTAGCCAAAAATCAAGAAAACTGCCTGTAATCTATCCTATCACCAGTCCACACAAGGACTTTGAAAATGTTAGTCAATCCACCTCACACTGAGAGCTCTGAATAGATGGCATTTCTTGTAAGATAGAAATCATTACTTCAAACTGTTTTAGAAACTACTATAGAATTACATTGTTATTCCCAGTGGGACAACCTAATTAATGTTATTAAAATGCCAGCCAAATAAGCCTAATGGTATATTAATGAAGTAGAATTTTTAGAAGAATCATTATTCATTTTATTGTATAAAATGTTCCAGAAGCAGAACAGATCACAATTTTTAATGTTAAAAGTGTACTTCAATTTCATTTTTAATAAAAATTCAGTATGTACCTTATTTTCTAACCATGCTTGCAGGCATATGACAGACTTTTTCTGTTCAAACCATAGCATTTTGTTATCTAGATTTGTCCACATTATTTTTATAAAGCAAATAATTCAAAAGTGTAGTTAAAACTACGTAACTGTTTGATTTAGTGAGTATTTTTTTAATAAGCAAAAGATGAAGTAGCATCTAAAATAAAATTAGTTAAAGTGTGATCAGGCTGTTGATGAAAAGTGAAAATTAAAAAACATAAGTGATATTGTTCAGGTATTCTCAGATCGAAACCACTGACATTTGAAAATTAAAGATAAGTTAACCTTGTAGAACATAACTGATGGAAATAACTATGGGACTAAATATACTAAATAGTTTAAAACCGCAAACTCACAGACCTTAAAACGTATGCTTCTAGGAGAGACTGCTAAAAGGAAAGGAAACCGTTCTGTCCACTTCCAGACTGATTTACACACACAACAAATCATAAAAAACCCGAAAACAAACAAACAAAACAAAACCCACAAAAAAGGAAGAATGATTACCCTTGCTTATTTCCTGAAATGGTAAACATAGAATTCCCAGTTTGCCTTACAGATGCAATTTAAGTTTCCCCAGGAGAAACTGGCCAGAAGAATTACACTCCAAATCAGGTAGTTTCTTAAAAGTGTTAATTATTTCTTCATTTGCTTTCTGAAATATCACCTTTCCAGTTCCAAAAGTGGTACAGTAGACTTCATAGGCAATTAAGTCACTGTAAAAACACTGTCATTTCTGAAACTCTAATTTAAAAACTAATAGAAGTATGCTGTTGCCCTCAAAAATTACACAGCTAAAAATACTGATAACTCTAGAAAACAGAACAGTTGCTTGCCACTCTGTCCTTACACTCATCAGCTGGGACTCGGTATCTTAGTTATTGTATTAAACTTTCACCAAAGGAAGTGAAAGAGAATTTATTTTATTAATAGTGAACACTCACATCTCACTGGATTTCCTGCAGAGGTAAATTTTTTTTTTGGTTAATCATAAATATTCCATATATTTTTATATTTTGAAATTAATGCTGTGCTTTTACTCAAATCTAGGGTTATCAAGTATGAAGTTCTGCCAATCTTTTCAGTAACTGATATTATTTCTAGCCACATTGCTGATTTCAGTGTTGGGGAAAGCCAGCTCTTCCAATCTGTATTTGCAGAACGCTTCAAGTTACTTCAAGATCAGAATTTCTCTACAAATGGAAGATTTACCTTGGCATCTCCATCTGGTAAGAAGAGATAAGCTCCACTTTTATCTCTGTTACTTGTAGTTCCATACCAAGCAAACTCCACCTTCATTTGATGATTTTTACCATCTTCTTTGGTATTTATTTTCTAAGGACAGAGAATCATGTTTGAAGTAGTTGACATGTTTAAGTTTCCACAAATAAGAAGTTCTTAAAAAGTAAAACATAGTGTTTCCAAGTATAATGCAACTTACCTCCAGTAGTCCGGACATTCCAGAAAACCACAGTTTCATGTAAGAATTTTCTAAGATTATATTATCCACAGAATTTTGCATCTCTTTTATCTTGAAAAGTTTGTCTGGCTTCTCCTGCCTACTATTTCTCATGTAGATATTATAGTCTGCTAAAACTGCTTCTGAACTCTGAACCTCAAAAAGCTGGTAAACTCCAAGCCCCAAAGGTGGTAGATGTGCCACAAAGGAAATCTGTTGGGAGCAAAGAAGAAGTTATTATTAAAAACATCAAATTATTGACTTTGTATGCTAAGTTTACTCCTTTTGCTTCAATAGTTTTAGGATGGCTGAATTTTCACCATATACCATAAACAAATATGAAATATACAAATGACATTCCAAAATTAATAACTGAAGCATGTTAAGGAGAATTAACAAACAAAAACGTCTGCACCACTAATCTGCTTAGGACCAAGATCACTGTTATAATAATGCCATAATAATTTTTAACCTTGTTGAATAAAAATGTTAGCATTAAGTATGTGTGTCCAGTGTATGTTGTGGTTTAGCCCCGGTCACCACACAGTTTCTTGCTCACCCTGCCCGTCCCCAGTGCAATGGGGGACAGAAATGGGGAGAAAGGAAAACTCATGGGTTGAGATGAAGACAGTTTACTAAAATAGCAAAGGAAAACTACAATAACAACAAAATATAAGGCTAGTAAAATGCACAAAATGAACAATGCATGATTTCTCACCACCTGATGTCCCAATGACCAATACAGCCCAATCCGAGCAGTGATTACAGAAACAAAATCAAGCAGCAAGCAAGGGATCGAGAAGGAGAGAATAAGGGAGATTTAGCTGCACCTCCCACCATGGGCGACCCCCACCTATATACTGAGCATGACATTTACGGCATGGAATTCTCTATTTTGCCAGTTTGGGTCAATTATTCTGTCTATATCCCTCCCAGTCTCCTGCACCTGCAAATTAGCAAGACCTGGAAAGCTGGACAGTGTCCTTGGTCTCATCAGCAACTGTTTATCAACATCAGGGTGTTTATCAACATTCTTCATATCTGAAATCCAAAACAGACCAGCTACTTAGAGGAAAATTAACTCCATCCCTGTTGAAACCAGGACAGTGTATCACACGTACACAGATTTTACTTATCAGTTAAGCTGCATTTAAAAATCCACAAATTTAAATGGCAAAATATAAGACAACTGGCTCAATTTTGGTCTCTGGTTATTTAGGAGCTATAAAGTAATCTGCACAGAAGAGTAATATACAAATTAAATCTCCAAAGCAATTTGCCTGGAATTTGAGGTACAGATATGTAATTTTATTTGTTCTTCTTCAAGCAAATAACAGTGTTAATTATTGTGCTGGTTTTGGCTGAGATAAAGTTAAATTTATTCACAGTAGCTCATATGGTGCTACACTTTGATATCAACAGTGTTGATAACACAGGGATGTTTTAGTGATTGTTGAGGAGTGCTTATGCAGCATCAGGGTCTTTCAGCTTCTCACACCACGCCACCAGCAAGCAGGCTGGGGGTACACAAGAAGCTGGGAGGGGACACAGCTGGGACAGCTGACCCCAGCTGACCAGAGGAATATCTGAGACCATATGGCATTGGGCTCAGCAATAAAAACTGGGAGAAGAAAGAGGAATGGGGGGCATAGGGACTGATGGCACTTGTCTTCCCAAGTAAACATTACACATGATGAAGCCCTGCTTTCTTGGAGATTGCTGAAAACCTGCCTGCTGACAGGAAGGAGTCAATTAATTCTTTATTTCACTTTGCTCAGACACACGGCTTTTCCTTTACCTATTAAACTGCCTGTTTATTGAGGTTAAACCACGAAAATTATCAATAATTATCCCTTTGGAGGACAACTGAGACACTTACTGAATTATCTTCACAGGAATATTATCCTGAAACAAGTTCAACTTGGCTCCCACGTCAAAAGAAATCAGACAAAGAATGCAAGCTTTAAAGTAATACAGTACTATTACAGTAATACAGATTATATCACTACAAATTTAACAAAATACAGGTTCTGATGTGTGAACACTGGGGACAATCTTCTATAATGATGTATGATCTAAGAATTCTCATAAAACAAAAACTAAGAGGTGGACTCTAATTCATCTGTCTAGCTTGAGTACAAGAGTAGGGAGATTACTGTCCAGCCTCTATATCTGGAAGACAAAAAAAATCAGAATTTAACTGCCTCAGATATCACACTTACAAAACCTTCCATCTGGAGTGCCCGAGCACATATAAACTGTGTGACTCTATGCACAGATTATCTCTTGAAGGAAAAAGTAGCTTTAGAAAGTTGGGAGAAAAGACACACATCCAGTATTTTCTGTTCATGCAGCTGAAATTGACCCTTTAAATACACTATATCACAAAAGTTCAGTAACTTATCAGTTTGAAAAACATAAAAGCTAAATATATATGTTTCTTTTTTTCCTTAAAATGACTGAATTAATGGCATTATCTGCAGAAGACAAAATTGTCAATACAATGAAGTATGCTTTCCATTTTCCTCAACAGTGAAGCTGCAATATCCGTCAAAAAAAAAAAACCAAACAACCTTAATGCTTTTAACTTGAAGTAGCATACCTGATACGCTTCATGTGATATTGTAGTTGCTCCATCCCAAACAGCACTAATCTGGACAGTAACAGGTTTCCCCAGAGGAGATAATAATTTAACTCTGGGTGAATTCACATGGACTGAAACCACTGAAAATCGCTCTTGTTCCGTAGGATTAAATATCAAAAGGTACCTGCAAAAATGTATTTGCCAAGTTATCTTTTGGCAAACAAGACTCCTCCTTCAGATTTAATATAATTGCACAAAAATTTTACATACAGAGCATTAAACAATGTTAGAACAACAGGTACATACCACAACAAATAAATATGCAAAACATAACCAGGAAACAACAGATATTTAACATTAACTCTTGGCAGATCTTCTTTTCTTAATGCTATTATTTTTTGAAGTAATTTTGAAAAGACGTTACAATAAAAATACATCAATTTCCCATCTTAACTACTAAAGAATTCCTACTAACATTTGTAAGCACAATTGAGATATTTAAGAGCACTTTAAATTTCCAGCTGAACTATTAACTTACAGTTAAAATAATTTAGAAATAATGAAGTAACGGCCAAAATCTGCTGTACATATATACATCTGATATATATTCTTTAAAGCAACTAGTTTCTCTCTGCTAGAAGGGAAAGTCCAAGAATTTTTAAATTATAATTTACCAAAATTCTCTATGGCAACTGTCTGCATATACATTGAAATATTTTTGTTAAGTACGTATAGAATAACTGATTTTTATGTAATGTTATGTCTGTTCTCCTATCTGAACACAGATTACGTACTAATCAAAAGAATCATCCCTGAAACTCAATAGACCAACTGTATTAGCCTATATAATTTTTTAATTACACTTTGTATATTGTAAAGTATAGAAAAATAGAATCAAACTGGAACATCTGTGCCTCATGCATCTGTAGGACTATCATGGTACTTCTTGTCTTTTCCAAGCTCAAAGGAAGCACTGTTTACAACTGTTTCCTGAAGTTTCCCTCTGTTTATTTCATCCTTTACAAAAATTGCCTTTAACAATGATAAATGTTCTTGCCAAAACTTTGAACAACTTCTGAGATACACAGAAGAATGAATATACTATCTTCAACCTCCTTGACCCTTCCCACTGTAAAACACAGTTTACTTCTTTATGAAACCCTGTCTTTCATCAGTTTCCATGATATCCATGTTATTTATCTAATCATTCCTTTAGCATTTCTTCTAAGTAGATTCTCCTCATTTTCTGCTCCGTTTCCTGTGCAGATTCCTCAGGGTTTTTTCAGTAGTTTTCTTTCTTTTCCTTTCACATCTTAAACTTCAAATTGAATTTCACCTTCACAGACCAAATTGTTTCATCTAGAATTGTCTCCTTGCACCTAAACTAGAAACCTCATTCTGTCACTCAGGTCTTTGACCTAAACATTACCTGTAGCTTGAACCTCTTTCCATAATCTCACATGCTGACTGTAAGTCTTCTAAGTTCCTTACTCATATATTTAGATGCTCTGTGCTCCATTATTTGCTAGCCTGGCCCTACAGTACAACTAAGGTCTTGCTAACAAATGACTTACAGAGCCAAATCCTTTAATCTTTTCTTTTTCTCTTTTCCAATATTAGCTCTAAACAGACTGAGGGTAGCCCTCCTGCACAAACATGCCAGAGGACAGTGAGGTCTTCCTGGCACCACAGAGTCTGGCAGGCAATGAACAAACTGCTGAGATGATACTTTGGAAATAATGCAACAGCACAATTGCAGAGGCAACAGCAAACTACTTAGAGTTAATAAGGAAGTACAAATTTCTCTTCTTTCTATTCTGAGAGAGAGGACTTCTACACAATTTTAGTGTAAAGTCAGAGAGACAAAGTTAAGTCACCACTAAATTATGAATGCAATACAGCCACGCAAGGAAAATTTTCCCTTCTTCTCCATACCGCTGAAAAAAATCTCACCTAATTCTTCTTCCATCCAGCCCCCTGATTTTTTTTTGCAATATTAATTTTAACAAATGCAGTTTTGCTCTACAGATACTTAGAATGCTTATGAACATTAACCAGGCTACCATTTTCCCCTTATCTTTCCATTGGCTTCCTCTTTTTTTTTTTTCTGCAAACTTGGGCTGTTCATCTTCAATTTCATAGCCCTTCACTGCTGCCCTATTACCTCACAATCAGTACGAAAGGTCAACTCCAAGTTCTCATTAGTTGAATAAACTAAAATCAGAGGCTATATCAGCTTTTTCTACTAAGAACCTTTGGATTACCTGCCATAAATAGAATGAGCTTCCAGTAAAAACTGTTTTCTTTTTAACTCTTTAGATGAAGACTCCTGTGCTGAAGTATTGTTAAATAACAACTTTGGTGCATAACAATTATTTTCCTTGCATATTTGTGCATCTAACTGTGGTCAGTTGCCTTCTAGCACAACCAAAAGCACTTTGGGATGCTCTTTTTTGCCCTGTTTTGTGTTGAAGACTCCTAAATTACTAGGCAACACAACAGTTAACCATATTCTTGGTCAGCTTTCGGAATCTTTAAGAACTTGTGCAAGACTTTGTGAGAGCCACCCCTAGACTTCAGTAGGTCATTTTACGCTTCTGCTTAACTGAAGATGTCTTCCTTTCGGATAAGATTTTAATTGAAACTTTAACATAGATTTTATAACAACTGTGGAATTAAAACCAAACTAAACCAACACTACTCTCAGCCTAGACTGCTCAAAAAGTAGGAAGACAAACCCAAAAATTAGTAAAACACTAAGAACTCCTCATATACTCTGAAAGAACAGTGTAAGAACGGTGTCAGAAATAATACAGACCTCAGAGATGATCCAACATCAAAGCTCAGAAGAAATCACTCATCCATCCAAAACATTACAAAAATCTTTTATTTATTCTTTTCTCCAGTGGGATTCCTCAATTCTTATGCCTCCAAGTAAAATGCTAGCTTATGCATACAATTAATTTTCAGTAATGCTATATATCCTCATTAAATTTAAATTATTGGCCAAAGAAAGAACATACTAATATCAAAATATTTCCTGAAACTTTATTCACCTTCACATTGATATAAACATGTTTCAAAACGTTAATTAGTTCCATCACAAATTTACCCATGACAAAAGACATGCCATATTATAATTATATTTCACTAGACTACTTTTTTTATATATATATATTTGGATAAAACGAAGTTCTTGTTGTACCAAGGCACATATGTTTTATAACTTTGTGAATGCAAACATATTGTAAGCGCATTATGTGTACGCAGAGTAATAAGGCAGACAGATGAAGTCAGTACTGACAGGGCAGATTTTCAGCAGTTGAAATACAAGAATTTTGCCTAGATGTTAGTATTTTGTTTTGAAATTTTATTTCAGCAGGACTGAAGTATTTATATTCAGTAAGATATAATTCCTGTGCATATATAAAAGAACTGACTACTGTAATTAAATCACATTACTTCTGAAGTACCTTTCAACTCCCACTCTTAAATAACATGCCACTATAACTATTTTAAATTCTACATGAAACAAAAGAGCTAGAATTCACTTATGCTGTATCATTACAAAGAATGTCATCCACAAATGTAAAGTAAAACTGCTTAATACATTACACAAAACATGATATTACTGTCTTTAAGAAGCAACAAGTGATTATTTTCCTTTCATTGTTCAGATCACTGGTCTTCAGCAAAGCACCAAGAAAACTAGAAAAGCTCCCATCTTTTTTCCAAATAAAGGAAGAGGGGTTTTAATGCCTACTGGTAAAATTCAGATGAAAAATTTTACCTGAAATATTTCACTTTAGAAACATCATTATGGCCAGGTGTCAGCCATGCTTTCTTTCAATTGCTCAAGAAATCGAAGAACTTCAATAAATATGTCTTGAAACAAAAGGAATTAATATAACTTTCTACAGATAAAACCACAGTTAATTTACTCACACAGAGAGCATGCATTCCATCTGTGCTCTGAGAGCAGGAGTAAACTGCTCTCAGCCCCTCAAAAAATGAGAGAAACAGGTGCAGATTTAAGCTCTTAATCCTAAATTGGATGCATCTCTGATGTGCCAATATTTGCAATTTCAGAAAAACAAATCCTGCCACCTGCTTTTCAGACATTTTTGGAAAGACTTACCTTTAATTTTTTTACCCCATACTTTCCTGGGTTTCTGAAACCCAGAACAAGTATTTTTTATTCATGCAAATGTGATGTCCTGGTTTTGGCTGGGATGGAGGAAAATGGATAATTTTCCCTATATAACCTACCATATGTCATTAAGAAACCCTTCTATGAAACACGTATATTCAAGATATCAAAGAATATTTTGACTAGCCTTTCCTATAATAAAGATTTAACTTACTGTGAAACATTTTCAGTCACAGCCAAAAAAAAGCCACCCCTCATTCTTCTTTTAAATACTTGCTTCATTAAATTGTCAAGAAAACATGTAAACTGGTGTAGCTATATTCACAGGCAAAACATGATTTACTAGTACTACCTGCAACACAATTATCATTTTCTTTTGAAGTTCATTCAATGCTGTCTTTACAAGGGATGCATTCAACTAAAGTGAGAAACCAGAACTCATTACTAGTATATGTCAGAGGATCATCAGTTACAAATGATTATTCACAAGATCACCTCTTCAAGACACTTGGACTCATGACACCTTCAGACAGTAGCTTTCATCACTTGGTGGAGGACCTTTATTCAAGTTTCCTTTGAGCCTTGAGGCACTCTAGCTCAGCCTCATCAATTTTGCTAGAACCTCTCTGACAAACCATTGCAGATAGATTAGAGCATTTGCCATTTTAACTCACTAGAGCCAGTTCTCTGGGCACATAAGCACAATTTCAATGCAAAGTTACACGAACAGCACCTTTGAAGCTGGTTAGTTTCTTAGTCTTCTGTTACAGAGGCTAAGCTAAAAAACAGCTAAGTAGTGAAAAATGCAAACTGCTACAAGAACTTAGAAAATATACAAGCCACAAATCCAAATGATTTACTATATTAATGGTCTTCCACTGAAGAACAAAAAAAGAGCAAACAGAAGCACATAAGTTCCCCTGAAACGTCAGGAGGGATCGGGGGGGGAGCAATAGTGAAAGGGAGGGAAAAAATAATGAATACATATTTAAATGCTTTAAGCCCTAAAAAAAGAGGAATCAAAGTAACTCTACATATATTAAAAGTCACCAGAAGAGACAGAGTGGCATGTTGGAAATGAGAATTAACTATAAAGGTATTCTGAGATCTTAGCAGCTGATGGACTGATTTTAGAATTCTAAACAAAACTGAAACTCTCTAAACAAAGCCACCTCACTGGGACAATAAAACAATAAAAACTCCCTAGACATCAAACAGGTGGCCAGGAGAAAATCAAAACTGTTTCATATCTGAAAATATGCAAAAAAAAAAAATAGTTTTAAAGATGTGAGAAGAGTGAGTAGGCAGTAACACTGTTAAATTAGTAAACATGATGTGTATGAGGTGGAAATGAACTGAGGATTAGTATTTAAACTGTCTAAAGCTCTGGCATGGTAGCTGCCAAAAATACCATTAAAAATTTGAATTATGTGACTTCTTCCAATATGTTGGAAACCTAATTAAAAGGAAAAAAAAAAAAAAAAGGCTAGATTCCTAAAAAATTACGTGAATTGACACTACACAGGCCCAGGGTGGTCCACATCTTTGGGAATGGCAGTAAATGGAACACAGAGAGCTAAGGTCATATACTTAAACCAGATATTTATCTGTACATTGCAAACAGGTACAACATCCCCTGAAGAAAAAAGACTTCCATGATTCTTGCATTGAAGTCCAAGAAAGTGTACCAGACACTCCTTTTCCTCCATTTTTTAATACAGAATAAAACTAAAGATAACTAGACCACAAAAATGACTTGCATGTTATTTTAAAAGCTGTCTCCTTGCTTTAGAGGGCCAGGGAAAAAAAAAAAAAACAACTTTAAACAAAACTGATCATAAGAATTCCTTTTCCTGAAGATGAAAAACTCTGCTGAGTATTTACTTAAAACAGTTGGTTAAAAAAATAGTTGTATCAAGTTACTTAGTTCTGTTTAAAGCTCTTATGGTTTCTCACAGAAGAGTCAAAGTGTCCTTAGTCAAAAGTATGATGAAAGTGACACTTTAAGTACAAGTCCCCATATCCACTTTTTTCCACATCTGGCCAAGTTCTCATGCATTTCTACTACAAATTACTAAAGATGAAGAGTCTACAAAGTAATTGTTCTGAAAATAAATGCTATATAAATGCCATATATACAACTTGAAGCGTCCTTTAATCAACTTAATTTTTTTTTTTTAAAAAAAAAAAAAAGGATGCAAGATATCATCTGAAATCATCTGGTCATGCTGCTTCTCTAGTTCTACAAAAATTAGACATTTTCTAATATCTCAAGCCATGTTTTTAATATTCCTTTAGGAACAAGACTAATTAAAAGCTAATTGTGCAGGCTCATTATTGTGACACTCCCACTGCCAGCAGATGAATGCTGTTTTCTACAACTGTTCTATTGTTTACTAAATTGAGCTGTAGGAACTATATGTTTTACACCATTTCAAGACACCTTTCAATCACATTCAAAATTTATACAGCAAGAAAGTTAACAGATAAAGTTTTGGACAAAGTAATTCAAAATCTCATGCATTAAAATAACGTGACCAATCCAGTTTCTGAAGGTATTCAAGTCTGATTCATGCTTGTTTTAAAGAAAATTTCACTCTGCAAGTATTTTTTAAAAGCATCCTCATTTCCTCCTCTGAATATTTCTGAAATGTAAAAAGTTCTCCTGATTTCATACAAATTGTACTTTTTTGCATATTATTTAACTGAACTCTAAACCTCTGTGTATCTTGAAATATTATCAATGACATTTGGCTCACACCTTTGTTTTAATAGTGGCAAATCCTACAAAAAATAAGGAAAAAATGTGGAAATCAATTTGTACAGTTAATTTTGAGTTTAAAAGCCCATAAGCCCCTGAGGAATTTTTGAAGAGATACACATGCATTTTTGTTCATTAATCCAAAAGTAATTTTCCTCCTAGTTCATATGCAGAAAGGCAGCAAAGTCAGTTATACCTATACGATGGAATAACTCTACGCCAGGATTTGTTTTTTGTTTTCCCAGAAGGAAAAATACACTTCTAAGTCAAACCATGTAAAATCAGAAACACTATGTTAGTGAGTTAGGATATTTCTTTTGTAAATATAACTGGATACACACACATACATACACTATACATGCTACCCATATGGAGGTGGAAGGTGGAGGGAAAATCCAAATTTTTCCAATTAGGAAATATCTTGACCTTTGCATTCCTATAGAAAACTGATCTGTTGCTACTAATATAAGTAGTTATACTCTAGTCAACACTTCTCACCTCATCAGAAACCTAGCTACCCACAGTAAAAACAATTAAAATAAATTATTACTCTGCAAACATTTCATGTGTAAAAGAGTTAAAAAACAGCTCTTTTGTCAAAAGTGACACAGAAACTTCCTTTTATAGCAGATCGGCCAACCATCACAACAACGTTTTTCAGCAGAAAAAAAACCCTTTTTAACCTAAATAGGAAATTCCTTTTGCCTGTGTAACAAACTGAGCATAAATTGCCGTGCTTGCGCATTAGGGAGAGCAGTTGTAAGCAGAGTTGTTCTCTCATTAGAGAAACTAGTTCTCATATAAACATCAGGAAACATTTCAGGTCACTGGAAGGTCTTGTATGCCTTAAACCAGTCCACTTTTCTCATTTATTCCAGTTGGTCAAAAAAAAGACAGTATGCACAAACCAGACTAGCCTATAACCTTAGGTCATGCTGGGTATTGCAAAATATGCTGTTTTGCTACAACTCTCAAGACTAAATTCAAGAAACAAAAGGTAAATTTAGATACTAATTTAAAAAGTGGACTAGAAGGTCGCTGTAGTTTCACCTCTTAACCAGAATGAGAATTCAGCAGGACAACCCTTGACAAATGCTGCAATCACTACTCTTCAAGAATCCAAAACTGTTTATACTGTTTTCTGCAGCTCAAGCACCCATTTTGCTTGAATATATAATTACATTTTTAATTACTTTACATTAAACAACATTTCTTCCAATTATGTCTTCCTTTTTTTCCACTGCAAGTATAATAAAACTGATTCTCTGTAACGAACCTGTATGTATTTATAGATTTACATTCCTCATTATTGGTCTTTTCAAACTAAACAGATTATACTCTTTTAAAACCTCTTTGGTTGCTTTCTTCAACTTAATACTCTTGCTTTCCTGTTAATCTTCCTCAAAGTCTTATCTCTCAAAGTATGCTTTCTAAAACTAAATACCATATTTTTGATGAAGCCTTCATCACTTTCTGTATTTTACACAGAACACCTACATTTAAATTATCCAAAAGCAAAATTGCCTCTGACATCATACAAGTAACCCTCTCAACCTGGCTTTCTGTAACGCCTAGTCTCTCTCTGCTTCATTAATGTCTATTTGTTTAGTCCTCACATTATTTCTCCATGGGGTGTGTAACACTTCTACTTGCCTGCTTCATTTTCATTCTTTGACTATGAAATATTTGCTCCAGTTTAGTAAGAGTATTAAACTCTAATAAGAGTATTAAACTCTAATTCTATATAGACTGTTTGTTCCCACTATAACTTCAAATTTTATAATCTATTTACATTGTACTCTATTAGCACGATTGATACAAATAGACAACAATTTGTGATTTTAAGATGAACTAAAGAATTTCTTGCTTGTTTTTGGCCTCACTTTGCACAAAAACCCTCCAACCTGCTCAGATGGATACGAAAGCATGTAAGTTGAATAATATGTGATATCCAACATTTATCAATGAACATTTAAGTAACAGCTAGGCAACCAGTAAGTCTATCTATTAACTGAGTGAAGGTAGCATCAGCAAAAATGCATCTACAACAAACTGACTAGAAATTAAATGAAAGTGTGGAATTAAAACATGATGCCAAGTCTGATTTTTTGCTTTCCAGGTTTAAAGAAAGATTATCAGATCTATTTCAATATTTCTGTTTGGGTTAGTGTTTGTTTTTTGGTTTTTTTTTTTCTTTTTTGGTGGTTTTTTTTTTGTTTTTTTTTTTGTTTTGGGGGTTTTTTTTGGTTTTTTTTTGCTTTTTTTTTTTAATTTCGTCTATACATTATGAGAACGAACCTTCACAAAAAGCTGTATCAAGTTAAGCTCACAGCACAAAATGAAACTACAGTGAAAGTGTGCTTTAACTGTCCATCAACACACCTAATTATATTAAAACACTTAGTTTCAATAATTGCTACAGCTGCAATGTACATCTCCCTCTGAGATACAGTAGATGCTGAAACCATTAGCATTCTCAACTATATAATCCTAGACATTTTATTAATTAGAAAAGTCCTTTGTGAGGAAAACCTTATGATTAAAGAGCTGCAGTCTCAGATATATTGTCAGATGTAAACATGAAATTTGGGCAGTGGGAATATAGGTTGATTAATAAAAATAGAAGTTAAGCAAACAGTTGTCCTCTATATAATCTGAAAAAAGCAAATTCTCCCCAAAATGACATTTGATACCTTCCCAAGGTGCTCTTCATTCACTGGCTAATGTCTACAGAGATTTTTCAGCTTACTTAATTGGATAAGATAAGTAATGCTAATATTATCCTCTCCAGCTAAGCTTCTTGTAAATTTAAGAATCCTAATTTGGGACTATCAATACTGTCACAGATGTAAAAAAAAAAAAAAAAAAGAAAAGAAAAAGAAACAAAATCAACTTATATCTAAGCAGCAGCTCTTATAATCCAATTAAACTGTTTATTATAGAATAGAATAATAATCTTGAGTATATATAAGCAAATATTATCATATATGAACAAAACCTAAGATTTTTTACTCTTCCTAAATAAGTTATCTTTTCCATTTTATTAAAAAAATAAAAAATCCTGGAGAAGAATTAGTAGGAATCTAATACTTGAAACTACAAGCACAGAATATAAATTTTTGTTGCTTTCGTAAGGTATAAAAACAATTTTGAAATAGAATCTATTATCCACAGATCAGCTTTTTGTTATAAAATCAAACAGGAGACAGCAAGAAACAAAAAAGAGTTACAATAAATAAATAAGTAAATTCACAAGAATTCAGTATAGTTTTAACTAACACAAAAAAGAATTATGCTATGATTACAATAGCATTTGAAGAGGAAATTAAACGTGCAGTTTACAAATAGAATGTAAAATTACACATTCTTTCTAAAAGTAGCAATGGCTGACAGTTCTGGTTAACATAACTAAAAACAAGGATACTATGCTTTAAAAAACCTGCAACATTACCTTAGCTTGACATTTCAGAATTGTGAATCACTCCAGGAATGCCCTTCCTAACAACAAACCCAAAGTCAAACTTTAGATTCTTTAATAAACAAGAGAGAACTCACTCACACACACTCCTATCAATTTTCTTTCTATAGCTCTACAAATGTATCCTTATAATATCCATTGCTCATGCAAAAGGCAGGGGATTAGGCAGACCTTATGTACATATTCCATCCTACTCTCACAGGAAACAGGACTTTTGCGTGCCTTTCTCAGGAACAAACCATGGAACACCCTCAAGAAAACAGCATTCACGATAAACACAGACAACAGCACAGCAAGAACTATAAATTTGGAGAACACAAAAAAACCAACATCAACCTAAGACAAGACTTTTAAAATGTTATGTACCTACTACATATGCCAGATACACATACTTCCTATGATTTGGATGGATTGTAGTGGCACACATATCCTAATCTGGAGCACACAACTACTCTCCAATTAAGGATAAAAGGATTAAATCCAAAGGCACTAGTTTAAATTTTTCTTTTACCACAAGGTTGTGAGGTGTTCTGAAGTCCAAGATGGGCTTGAAGCCCCCTGACTTTTTCAGGATCAGGAAGTACCTTCACTAAAATCCTTTCCTTGTTCCTCTTGTAGTGCAGGCTTTATAAATCTGCATTTAGAAGGGAAAAAAAATCTGGTTCAGAAGAGCAGAAAGACTTTAAGTATGCCATATCACTTCAGTCTGTGCCTTGAGAGGCTTGTACTAACTACAGTATTGCCTCAAAGCAACTCCAGTAAAAAGGCTGAAGGGGCCAGTGCCTGGAAAAAAAAGGAAATAATACACAAATATACTGAAAATGTGTATCTTCTACTTCCAAAATTGCTTAAACAAGTACATACACACAATGCAGGTCCTTCAGTTGTATTCAGTTCTTTACTAGCATATTTCTTGATCATGATCACTTCTTTGTTTTTGTAAAACAAACCCAGGTATTTTCCTTCCCTCAAAGTATTTTTCGTTAATCTATTCTCTCTGCATTTCATATGACATTTCCATTACAAACAGTGTTTTTAGAGGAACCAAGAAATTTCTTGTAGCACTTAACTGTGAGATTTTTCATTTTAATATTACAATTTTTCATAGCAACTGAAGCATCAAACACCTTCACAATCTGATTGCACTAGTTGTGCAAATCCCCATAAAAACTGTTGAAATTCTGTGCATTGAACTGAATACTAAATTTGTGCAGTTTTGAGAAACTGTAGATTCTACAAATGCTACGAACTGTATCAACTCACTGGTTTAATTTTGCAACTGCAATTTCAATGACACTCAGTAAACAAAAATATTTAGAACAGACTGTCATTGGTTTATCAACAAGACAGACCAAAAACTGAACAAAGTTTGATTTTTAAAACTTTTATAAATTGAAAAAGTAATAACTAAAAGTTTGAAATTTAACAACTTTTAGAACAACTTGAATTCAAAAGCCTGACAATCAAAACTAAGTTTTGAAAAATAAAGATTCCACATAAAGCTTTGGAGTACAATTGATTGCAAATCAAAGCTGCTTTTTTCTTCTTAATAATGAAAACTTATAATAACTCAAAAAAACCCAAATCATAGTTCAGTTTTAAAGAGCTATCCCTTACATCAAAACAGACATTTGTCCCTTAGATTATTTGTTGTTTTGTTTTCAGAGTTGCCAGATAACCTTTCAGTGAAATGTCAACTGCCAGCACAGGGAGTCCTGGGATAAGCCTGCACACCGTGTAATTAACACAAGAAGTAGAAAACTCGCACAATAACAACGTAAATATCTGAAAAACTGCTCTGACCTTACAGAAAGAGTAGGATTAAGAGATCAAGGTGCTGTGAACTCTTTTATGCCTCTCACTTCCTCTCCCATTAGACCCTGTCAACGCAGAATTTGCTTGTTTTGGTCATAAAGGCAGTTGCACAGCTAACTTCCACCTATAAAGCAGAATGAATGTATCCTGCTTTTGGTTTTGTTCATTTTGAAGTAACCACTTTTGCCAGAATGACTTTTACTGAAATATTTATTCCAAGTTCACATTAACTGATATTTCAGGATTCAAATGCCTGATTTACCCCATGTCAATCAAGCATTTCACTGCCTTTGCAACAGCTCTTCCATCACGAAAATCAAGAGGGAGAATACTTTTAAAGCACTCATTCAATTTAGTCAAAATGACCTTGAGTTTACTACAAACAGAACATGTTCATGGCAGCTACATGTCACCTGAAATCTAGTAAATTCATCAGGCAGCTGAACACTGAGGTTAACACTTTAAAGTAATTTTCCAAAAATCGTAAGGCTGTATTCAGCAAAAGCAGCCATGGTACCGGAAACTAAAAGTGCAGCTCTCCATGTATAATTTCAAAGTTTTCTATTTTTTTAACTACTTGCACTACTGTGCTGAGAATACCAGCGCTTAATTAAGCGTTTCTTAACATAAGAGTCCTAAATTAAATGACCGTTCAACTCCCTTGAAGTTACTAATACAGAGCTTTCACTTCAAGAAAAATATCATAAGGTTTTGCATATTGCTATCACTATTTCATCCAATAAAAACCTAAAATCATTGGTTTGGCTTTGTTTTTTTTTTTTTTTTTTCCCTCCCCTGAGGAGTAAGTGCGCTTATTAACAATGTATAAACGACCACAAGTATTTTTGGCCTCATTTTAAATGCTACTGTATTCTTTCCTGTTTATTTTTCCCCTCATTAATAATTGAAAATATCCTTTTTTCAACTGCCTTTTTTTTTTTTTTAAACTGTTTCAGAATAGAACTAGAAATACATACACCTTGGAATTCATGCAAGCATACAAGGTAATTAAAATGTATATTATTAAAATGTCAGATGCTGTCAGAGCATCCTCTCCTTTTAATTACATTGGACAACTATTTAGATTGACTGTACCAACATGGGCAACACAAAATAATAAAAAATAAAAAAAAAACCCAACAAAAAACACCCAACAAAACCCACCAGCACCACAGTTAAAGCTGCCAAATGAGAATATTAAAATATTACCTCATTCCAGTCACCTTCTAAACTCAGAAAGATACAGTTCCTTTTGTGGGAAGCTTTAATCAATTGTTCCACATCATCAGGACAGCTTTCCCTTTTGGCATATCACACCAACAAAGTTTCCTTCTCAGACCAAGTTATCCTTGCTGTCATCTTCCAAACAAATACAGTAACATACACACTGCTCCACCAAGAATTTGACCTTTGTACGTTATTCTTAATCACAAATTAAACTTAATAACATAGCTTTAATTTCTAAATTATAGTACCGTGTTGAGAAAGCAGTGAGCACACCTGTCAAGTGAATTTTTGAAAAGGTAACCAGCTTGCAAAATCTTAAAGGTAAATTAGAATTTCGTTTCTCAAAAAAGAGCACAGATTTTGGACCTAACAGGATGAACACAACTTATGCTAAAAACCTTGTTAATTACAACTTTATGCCAGAAGCTGCTCATAGATATTGAAGTAAGGATAACAACCGAGAATTTTGTATCCTCTATTCGAAAAAACAAAACTTTCTTTTATAAGGTGGATGTCACTAAACTGCTTGGTGCTTTGACAGACCTTTGAAGAAAGCATTGATTACTGTGTATCCTACTCAGAATTAATCACCTAGACAATGTGAATATTTCAACTAGTGGAAAATGTATCTGCTAAGTTATTAAACTAGCCTGATAAGAAGAATATCATACCATTCCTCTATGATTAGCTGACAAAAGTAATTTGTGGGCAAATTGTAGGTACTGTTGGGTTAGCACGAGAAATTATCCTAAATAAATTATTTTTTTAAATCTTGCAGTATCGTAGTATCTTCAGTTCAGATGGGATGCCTTACACCATGCTTGTGGAGTGCAATGGAGCTCAGTACTGAAACTCTCCAGCAGACATAAAGTTCAGAAGTAGGGGGAAAAAAAAAAAAAGAAAAAAAAGAGGTGGGGGCGGAGTGAGGGGAAAGTATGATTGATACTGTTAGGTCTCACTCACTCCTAGATTCACCACGTTGTGCTAAACAATACTACTACAAAATCCAAGTTGGTACAGGCAGCCATTTCAGTTATTTGGTCATGTGTCACATTCCCCTGTAATGCTGTCTCCAGGAAACACTGTAAATAGAAACAGCTAGGAAATCTTGCCATTCACACTGTCAACATACCCCTCATCAACAGATGAAAGCTTAAACTGCACGGTGGCAAGAGGGTCAAACTGCCCCCTCAAGTCCATTGAGTGCACGGGGTGTGCCATCTGGGAAGTGTGACCTCTGGCAGACTATTCCCAAGAAGCAATGATTACATAAAAGGACAGGACTCTCACAGAAGTACGATGCAGTATCCAATTTATCAGCACAGTCATGGGCTTTGTCTCCAAGACACACTGTAATAATTCTTAATTTCAGAACAAGACAAAAGTAGTTCCATATCTACTGGGATATCACCTTATGAAAGCTTTGTTTTACAGCTGGAAGTGACTTTTTTTTTAAAAGTATGTAACTACATTTATCAGTTAAAAGGGGTTTAGTGTAATCAAATACGCCATAACTTCAGTACCCAAAAGCCTGATCATAAGACTTACTTGTTCTAAGGTGGTAGAGTCACAGTAAGATTTAAAATACTCTACATACCTGTTTCATTGAAATTAACATAACTTAAGATATAAAACTACAGATTCATAAAAAGATGGCAACAGAGCACTACAGAGAAGAGATGCATAGGTGGAGGGGAAATCATACCACAATATACTACCGAGTGGCACCTCTGTAGGAGTAGTCTGAAAGATATGTCTCAACTACACAACAAACTGGACCTACTTCATACTAGAACAATGACTACTGAAAGATATTTTTTTCCCCTCTTTTCTTTTTTTCTATGTAATCAAGTTGTAGTAGTGCTTCTGTACAGTTTACATGATCAGTTTTCACTGCGGACCACAACTTTTACAGGCAGTGAAGAGACCACAACTAAAAAACATCAAAAAGGAAGGCTGGATGAGAGAGGCAAAAACATACTGCAAACTACTTCCCCGTTGAAAAGTAGATTTTAAATCGACAGTATAAACTTAGGAAAATAGGGGAAAAAAAGGAAAATGATTGAGTAATTATCAGATGAAAAAACCTTATGAGCTTCCAATCAGCAGTGCTCCTCTAAATTTATAGGTGATACGAAAAAAACTTTTATAAGAATAATCAATTGACAATACAGCTATCTTTAAAAACCTTGACATGGAAATGCAAAACTATAAAATGCTTAGTATTCAGCCAATTAAAGAAAGTAACACCTTGCCAGTTACATTGACTTAATTTCTATCCTACATAATAATAATATATTAGAACATATCAGCAAAAAGAAATCTAGAGATTTCATGCTGCAGACACGAACAATAAAGACTATTATGAACAAAGCATTAACAAATAATAAATTTTTAATGAGAATCAGTATTTTCAATCTGCTGACACCTCAAAATTTGAAATGAAAATCAGTCTCTGTCTTAGAAGCTTCAAACTCCGAAGTTTAAGCACACTCATCCTTACTGATAAATTTACCAAGTTGACTTTAAGGTTCTACTGAAATTAATATTTCACACTTGTACTAGTTACCTAGAAAACTAAGATGCATCATCATAACTTTCA
Source organism: Chlamydotis macqueenii (assembly GCF_036417535.1). NCBI lineage: Eukaryota > Metazoa > Chordata > Aves > Otidiformes > Otididae > Chlamydotis > Chlamydotis macqueenii. Next base: position 59,284,228 of record NC_141593.1, on the reverse strand, counting down.
CATACTAGATTCAAGCAAAAATTACTGTCTCAGCTTACATACTACTTTTCACAATGGTAATAATACTAGTGGAGATTCAGACTACAACCAGAGGTAAAGTTAAAAGCCTAGAAACACTAAGTTCATTTTTAAAAGAGAAAATAATTGAATATATTGATATTCAAATGAAAATTTTAACAACAAAGGAAACATGAAACAGTGTGCACTTAAGCATTACTTTGAAAGGGTTTCCAAACAGGAAGTCATTACAAAAAGCAGGTTTTCAGGCAACAATATCAATATTCCTTTGTAATCTTTGTCCTCCCCTTATCCGTCACATTTTTTTTTCCTCTTTATTCTAACCTCCCATACTTCTGATTACATACTCTTTGGAACATGAACTGCATCTTTGTTCTGGTTTTGTTAGTGAGGGGGGCCTAAGGTGGTAGCTTCTGTAGGAAACTGCTAGAAGTCGCTCCCCTTTGTTCAGTGGACTCGGCCGGGCCTAGGGCGGACCCACTGCTGGCCAAGGCCGAGCCAATTGGTAGCAGAATGTCCCATGATAACGCCTCTGCGATAACATATTTAAGTAGGGGAAAACAGAAAAAAAAGGGGAGAAGATGTGAAGCAGCTGAGCAGGGGCAGAGAGGGGGAGGCATGAGCCTCATGGGCCTTGCAGGCCTCACCCTCTGGCCTCCCACCAGGCAGCCGACTGGGCCCAACTCGGCCCGGCCTGGCTGCAAGAAGTGGAGAGGAGATGAGAAGTGAATAAGATGTAAAAAGGATCCTGAGAGGCGTCTGCCAGCCTGTTGTGAGGAACGGCTGCAGACGCCAAGGTCAGTGAAGAAGGAGGGGGAGGAGTAATATGGCTCCTGGCCAAGATTCCTCTGCAACTCGTGGTGAAGACCATGGTGGAGCGGGTTGTCCCCCTGCAGCCCATGGAGGTCCACGGAGGGGCAGAGATCCACCTGCAGCCCGTGGAGGACCCCACGCCAGAGCAGGTGGAGGCCTGAAGGAGGCTGTGGCCCGTGGAGGGCCCGCTGGGACAGCTGTTCTAGAGGGACTGCACCCCGTGGAAGAGATGACCCACGCCGGAGCAGTTTCACGAAGGACTGTGGCCCGTGGGAGGGACCCCACGCTGGAGCAGAGGAGGAATGCGAGGAGTTCTTCCCCTGACAATGATACAGCGGCGTAAAACAACGCGTGATAAACTGACCGCAACCCCCATTCCCTTTTCCCCCCCTGTGCCGCTCGGGAGGGGAAGGCAGTAGAGATAATGTTAAGCCCGGGAAGAGGGAGGGGTGGGGGGAGGTTATCTTGTTCCCTGTCTCATTCTCCTGCTAATTTTAGAAATAAATGAATAGTTTTCCCCAAGTCGACTCTGTTTTGCCCGTGACGGTAACTTTAAGGATTTCTCCCCGTCCTTATCTCAAACCTTGAGCCGTTTTTCTTATATCATCTCCCCCTGTTCTCTCGGAGGGTGGGGGGAGCGAGAGAGAGACTGTAGTCTGGTCCCGATCGGGGCTGAACTACGACAATCTTATATGACTATCTTAACAATACCAGACACGTTAAAATTATCAATTATCTACCACTGTTATCTTCTTTGTAAGTTAAGACAAGTTTAAAGAACAGCTGGAAAAGGCTGCTAGGATAATATTATATTTAAAATAGAAAACCTTTACATACGCATCTACTTAAATATACAACTAAGAGAGAAAAAAAATAAAGCAGATGCCTGAAATGCATAAACACCAAAAGCAGAAAAACTTACTCAGGGTACTATAAAGAGAGAAAAGTGGAACAGTGGATACAAAGGGCATTTCAGGGGATGGAAATGGCATGGGGGAAATTTCAACAGCTAACCTAGGCAAGGAAAACAAAAGCTATCCTCAAATGGCAAAGAAGATCTATGTTATAATTTCCCTCCAGCCAAGTGTTCAAATATAATATATACCATCCTCTCCCAGTGAAGATATTTGAGGGGATATTTTGAAAGATCTTAGTTAAATAAATAGCTAGGTATCTGAGTTTTTTTTACTATTCTGGACAAGTTCAGTATAATCTATTAGCACCTACCTAGCACTCCAATAAAAGAATAAACTCCTTTTTATTAAAAAAAAAAAAAAATAGTATGTATGTCTACATGACTGCTCTAGAGACAAGCCTACATTAAAACTACAGATACACATACACACATTTAAATTTAGAAGACTGAAGACAGCTTCCCCCAAAAGCTCACAAGGACTAAACTTTGTTCATTTTTTCAAAGAATTTGATTAGAATTTTTTAACAGCAGTTAGTCTAATTAATAGTCTGACACCTCCACGAATTAGGCAAGTAAGATTTGCTAGAACTAGAGAAACTAAACACTAACATCAGCAAGAATAGCAATAACTAATTTTTAAATAAATCTTAAGTCTTCTGGTTTATAAGCAAAAAACTTGTATTACTTGGTTTACACACATAACAGCTCTCATATGAATATGTCTTATTCACTTTATTTGGATTAGCTGACTTTGAATGAATGTTTAAGTTACTTCCGGTTGAATACTGAATGTTCATGGGGACAGCATGAAGTCAGTTTCAACTCCAGAACCACATATAAATGAAGAGGTAGGCTCTCTTAATACAATGGAAAGTTGGAGTTAAGAGAAAACAGTGTCCTAGTTTATCTTCTACTTGAATTTTAAAGACAATCTAGCATTTATATATTGCGATTTTTAGGCCTTATAAAAACAAAGGTTTCGCTCACAGTGTTAACTGAGTCAGTTGTAACTATGTTTAATTAGAATTTTCTACTGCTGCTCTCAAGCATAATTTATTAAGGATTACAATGCTGTAAAAGCACATCATAAACAGACTACTTTACTTCCCACAGTTGAATTAGTGGTATGTGAGAAACTTCTATAGTTCTGAAGTGCTGTGTCCTCTTTCAGTAAGACATAGTACTATTAGCATCATATGCCAGACTACATTTTTACCTTTTAAAATTTTTCAGTTTTTTTTTTTAATTTTACCTTTATTGTGAGAGGAAATTAGGAAAATGAAATAACAAAAACTACTAGATAGTGAAAATCACACATTGCTAAAAAAAAATCTCAGACACTAATACATAAATTACTTGCCTTGGTTGCGATGTCAGCTTTATAACTGTCTTGCGTGGCAAAGAATCTTGGGAAGACTGAATATCATCCTACAAGAGAACATCTTTCAATTTGCTTTTGAATACACTTAAATGTATAGTATATGAACTTTGCCTATTATATGAACTTTGTAAGTACAAAACTATGCTAGTCATACCATAAACATGTATTTTAGCACATTACACAGCACAAAGAAACACTAAATTTTATAAACTAAGTACTTCAGATTCAGAAAAGAAAAAGGCTCGCTTTGACTAATTCATTGAGAAATCTTTGCTTTCATTAAACATCTCTATTTAGATGCTGTTATCAAATTGTCACTCCCATGTTTTCATTTTTGCATACAAGACATCATAAATGCCAATTTCCTTAAAATTTTGCAAATACTAATCATATACTTCTATTAACTTTCGCTTGCTTTAAATTTACTTTCTGAAACTCCACACTCCTGTGTATTTATCACAAGGATTTAGAGTCTACTTTTCTATTAGATGTCTTCGTTGCCTTATATTACACACAGAGAAAATTATCAAAAAGCATTACTTGGTGTGCATGTGTGATTTTCATGTGACATAAACTACCTGAAAAACTGTTTCAACAATATTGATGAATTCTTATTTTTCTTTAGTATCTCTCTTTTCTTAAATACATTATGACCCACAGCTCACTTCCAGTGAGAAAAGGTAGTGACAAGCCATTGCTGTCACCATTGTGTTAGTCTTTATGTAAGAGAACAGCCAAGCTGTTGATGTACTGTTACTTTCCTATCGGTTCATGTAACGGTGACAACTATAGGCTTTGCAACTGAAGTGCAGAGCTCCTCAGAATACTCCAAAGCATCCCCAAAATAATGTTTTCCAAATTGAACTACTGCCACTTATGTAAAAGTTTTCCTTCTGCACTCAAAGAAAGAAGACTAATATACAGGAATGGTGCAACGGTTGCACAGCTTTACTTCCACAGGTTGGGTCTCATCCTATTGGTTGGACCATTCAGTGATCTCTAAGTTTCTTCTGTTTTTCAGTGTATTGCCTCCCAAGCAACACAGTTTTTGTTTTATTAAAAACAGAGTCTGTAAAACTCACATGACGTAAAAAGTATTCAGTCATCAGCTAAGAAAACCATTATGCTTTCGTGGGTATCTAATAATTAAGAGCAGCAGAAACACAGTGCAGTGTCATTCTGGAATCCTTCCATATTATCTCATTTCCAACTTCCTTTTTTCTGGCTTCAAGAAGGGCAACTTTCCCCTGGTTGTACCTACTATCTACTGGAATGCTAGTATAGTCTCTTGCTCTGTTCCTCTTACCATGTGTTTTTTGCTTCTTCACACCTCAAAGACAATAGCTGTTTTCAGTCTTAAAAGTCTTCATTTGTCTTTCTCAACTGTCTCAGCATAGCACACACTCACAGGCATGCATACACAGCACACACGTATATATTAGTATCAAAGTCATTAAATGTTTGGAGAACTATTTTAACTTTTTTTTTTTTAATATACATGACTGGAAGTGTGAGGTAATCATATAAGAAAGACTATCTTAATCCTGCTATGCTTATGTACAAAGAAATTAAAGCATCTCATTTACTCTTTACTCCAGGTAAGTTCCGAAAGTGAAGAAACCAAGAATTTAGAAAGAAAACAGCATTACCAAGTGTGTTTCTTCAAAGTGCTCTTCACTGTAAAATGGGTCTCAAAGTTATAGGTGAGGATCTGTTGCTGACTTTATCATTGCTAGACTCCTGTTTTAAATAATTTCAGCTATGGAAAAAAAGCATAAGGTCTTGTCTAGACCTGGTTTTGCAAATTCAGCTTAGGCTTGTGTTCAAGACGGAAATTTTTCACTTCCTACACTTGTTAAGTACTAAACAAAGTCAAATTACAGGACTGCATACATTTTATATTCACTTCTATGCACGTCACTGAAGTCACCAAGAAATTTATACCCACAAGAACATTAGAACATCTGGTTTTACTACCTGGTGATGTGTAAGTGGAACAAAATCAGCTCATTTACTATAGATGTGTGGGTCTTTTTCAGCACGAACAGCTGAAGTTCCCACTTTTTACTTTCCAATATATTCAATTAATATAAACAGTATTAAGTAGCAGGTTTTTGAGCAGGTATTAGCAGCAAATTTCATTCTAACTTTTCCATGCCACACAAACTGTATCAAAAAGGCAGAGTTCACATTCTAATTTTGGAGAAAATAAAGAAAGAGAACTCACCATCTTCAGAAATGGATTTGATGCATCATAATTATAAGCACCTTTATCCTTTAGAATAAGAATATGAGCAGAGTCAATTATCACTTTCTTCAAGTTCATTATTGAATGGAAAAGCCTGTTAAAAATTTTAAAACCTTAGTTAATTTTCAGTTGTTTTTTTCAATGTCATAATATCAAAATTAAAAAAAAGATTAAAGAACTCAAAAGTATGAATTCAGAAAAATAAATGTAGTTTTTAACATCAATATAGCATGAAATTAAGAACAGTTAGTTGCAATGGGTGACTAGACTGCAAAATGCAGAGACAGTCTGAACTTCATTATATTCCTACCTTGCATACCAAAAATGAGGTACATCTGCTCCCCACTGATACACTACAAAACACATAGCCTCAAAATACCAAGTACTTTTGCTAATCTTAAGAAAGTCTGTGTTCTATATGTTTGTTTTCCAGTATGCATAGTGGAGACAAGCCTGAAACACTGGTCACAAAGTCAAGGTTATCTTTAAGTAGAATTAGAAAAACAATCAGAAATACAAAAATTTACATTATTACCATTATTTCCATTGCTTCAACTGACACAAGGTTTACAAATTCTTAAATACAGAGAGCTGTGTCATTTTATTTGTAAGTTAAAAAAGCCTTTATTTCACTCTCTCATACCCAAGTGCCCTGCACATGTTTATACCTTGATTATGCCTATGCTTTAATAGATTAAAAATTAACAGATTTATGGAATTTAAAAATACTTGCCATTAATGCAGTAATTTAAACAGAGAAAGTATCTTACAGGCATTTAAAACAGTAATTTAACGGACATGGTCTACCATCAACCATCCACCATCATCTACTTCAATTAATTTTACTGGTGCTTAACATTTCAATATGTAACAATTTTCTAAACAAATGCATAATTAAAGCATATATCTACATACACAGACATACATATATCACACACTCTCCTTTCAAAAAATTCCACAAAGTAGCTAGCTAAATAATTCGTCAATACTGAGAAAGGAACTACACACCAGATGAAACAGCAATAAACAACAACAGAAAAATTAAGTAGAAGATTGTCAACATGAACAAGATTTCCCACATTGAAGAAAGGTAGGTGGCAGGGGGTGTGGGATTTTCTGAGGAATATATGCTTAAATTAGCACGTCTCTTGATCATTGCTTAGCACAGGCAGATATAAAATGTTCTGCTATACAATAATTAATGCAGAAAATAATAGTTCTGTTATTAAAGAAATCTCAGTATTGAGTCTACCTAGCTTCTTTTGAAACATCAGAAATTTTTTCTGGACATCAAATTCTTACTTCAGAAGATAAAAATAATTCATAAATGAAGATCCAATTCTCTCTTTTCAGTACTGAGAATGTTGCTAGCTATTGTAATCTTTATCTCTGAAACAGAGATAAAAAAGCAAAAAAGGAAATTAAGATTTACGTTCATACACTTATAAAAAAATTACCTAGTGCCATAATCCACAACTACCCAATCTTTAGATGTTCCTGTAATAGCATCATGATGCTGAAAGAGTCCAAGGTTCCTCCTAGCTTCTGTCAGCAATTTATAGTTATCTACTGAAGGAAACACACTTGACTTCTCTGATTTACTGGACTGTACCAAAGCCAAGGAGTAGAGGATTTCAGCTGCCCTGGAATTGCAGAGAATTAAATATTTATACAGGTTCAAAAAGCAAAACCAACATATTTTTTACCTGAAGAACAAACTGATGTTTTTACATCTTTCCTTATGCCTAGTTCCCCGAGTTCTTTAAACCTTAATCTAGTACTTTTTAAGCCTGTTTCTAGCTTCAAATAGTTAAAAATCACTGCTGCATTTCATCATCAACTAGTTGTACACCCTGTAAGCTTCCTGCAAGGCCTCAGTGATGGAAAACAGAACTTTAAAATAAAAATATGACAGTACAAAGTAACATAGCATTTTCACAAATGTGTGAGGTATACAGATCCGATCTTAAAATGATACAGCAAGAATAGACAGCCTTCCAGGAGAGATACAATTCCCATTTCTAAAAGCAACTTATTAAATAAACGCAATTATCTTTAAAAATATATTAATCTCTACAGTCTATATAATATGTATTCTGCCATTTGTCCTTTTAAGTAAACTTAATTCTCCTAAAGATTTTGAAAGTTCATGTACCTACTTACTATACATTCACCTGAATGGTGAGAACACTGGATTCAAAAACCCTTAGATTGAACAGAACACAGAGCCCTTCTCTCCTTATTCAAAAGCCTAGCAGTAAAATATTACCATTAGGTTCTCACTTGCTTTATAAGAATTTAAAATTATTTTACAAAAAACTAACCCTATAACTGCCAGTCATGAATATTTAACAAAGGCACCTGTACAAATCCTATTTAACTATCTGTTAACTTTTTTCCACTCACTCCTTTTCCTAAAATGTTACAGTTGTTTCTTCAAGTCCGTAAAGTGACAGATTCCTTTTCAAACTTTATTTGGGTTTAATAAAGCTTTCTCAAGTGTTTGAAGAAACCAAGAAAATACAGGCTAATGTCAGAAAAAGCAAAGAAAGTGAAATAGCATATGTTCTTGAAATAAGTGTAAAACTAACTTCTAAGCATGAAAACTTAAAAAAAATAATAAAATAAAATAAAATATGTTAACTCTTACGTTTACCCAAGTTGTCACTGAGTCCACGTGTTCAAATTTAAACTAGGTACAAGAACTTTCAAAACCATTCTCAACTTGGAGATTCAGACTGTGCAATGAAATTAACTGCTTACATGAAAAATACCTTTGTGCTCTCTTTTGTCTTTCTGCATCACATTGGTGACAATTATGTAAAAACTGAAAGTAGCATGTGTCAAAGTAAACCGAAAGGTAGACTGTGCACACAACAGCTCCATTCATTTTCATATTGTCAATATTTGAGCAATAGGACAAGATTTTACTCTTACATGTAAGATAACTGCTTACAAGGTACCCACAAAATCAAGGTGTTGAAAGTTATAATTCCTATTTTTTTTTAATTACTAGTGCACTTAAGCTTAATGTCTGTGATTTTAATGTTGCTTTGTGCAAATTCCTACATCTATGCATTCCTCATACTTTGTTGTATTACTGCTTAACCTGAAAGGAAAACAAGTATATTGTAGTTAAAAAGGAATCAGACGCACATTCATCCAGTGGATGAAGCCTGTCTGAAAGTGTCTTACCTTTTCCTAAAAATTTGGCTTAGCCACTAAACACTGACTCAACTGTAGCTATGAAGCAGAGAAGACAAAAAAAAAATTTAGTTCCCAATAAAATTTCCCTCCTCACAATCCACCTCAACTTTTTTTTTTTTTAATAGGGAAGTCCCTAAACAAGGTAACAATCTTAAAGTCAAAAGAAATAACATTACAATTAAGCTGCACAGTAAATACATTTTCAGTCCACACTCCTTCCAGAACTTAATTTTAAATCCATTTTGTCTATAAGCAACACTTGAAACACTTTTGCCTTTCAGAAAAATAACTGATTCTGCTTTACAGATCCATTCAGTACATCAGTCTCTTAGATACAGAATTTTCCCTTCAAGTCTCCATGCAGCCATTACAAAATAAAGCAAAAAAAAAATTGTAAGAAATCCTTAAGGAAGGATTTCTCAGCATTACAGAAGTTCATGTCTAGCACAAAAAGCTCTTAACAGCATACAGAAGCACTACAATAGGTGTATTTTAAAGCATCCCTCCAGAAGACAAAAAGCATCCTTTGACTAAGGATCCCTTGAAGAAGAATCTTTTGGAAACAGTTTCCTCATTTTAGCAGCAGATTAAATGTCCAGAGTTTTCATCATATGCATCTGTCCCATATTTCTTTCTGGAGCTTTAAAATACAGTTAAATCATTTTATAATATGTCTTACCTACAGATGCCTCCAGGGAGAACCACTTAAGTACTCCACTCAAAATCAAAATTCAGCAATAATATTTTCTTTAAAGAAGATGCAAACACTTCTCATGAAAGCAGTACTTTACAGTCTGAGATCACTTGGCACACAGCATTCCTGACTACTTCTCAACTGCCTCTAACAACCCTTGTAAAATTTGTACCTTTGAATTTCTCTTAAAGAGTTCACAGTATAGCCATAACGACAGATTGATCTGACTGATCCAAAACAGAAATAAAAAGCACACTACCCGCCATTTTTCATGGAATCAGGACTTGCTGATCACTTGAACAGTAATTTAGAACAACTTATTTGTTCAGGTGGAAAAAATACTGTTGCATTTCTGTGAAGTTAATAAAAAAAAAAACAGATATATCAACTAACACTTGTAACAAGAGCTATGTTTAAGGTCCATTTAGGCTATCCTTATTGTAAGTAAACTTAAACTGTACATTTCAAAACCATTTTTCCTTCTGCCCAACAGATTTACAGTCATCTCTCCCACGTGCGAAGACATATGTTACGAATTTACTGGATGGCAGTATTTACCGCAAGTAGGATTCCAGGACTCTATCCAGTCGTTTATAGAAAGGTCGCGATGTAAAGTATCCACTCCAGTAATGATGATCTCTGTCTGCATAGGTGAAGAAGTCTCCACTTAAAACAGGGAAAAATGAATTGCTGCTCTTTTCACCCAAATTGCTTTCTTTGCGCAGAGCTTCAAAGTAATCTGATAAAGTTCCAAACTGGGCCTGAATGAAAATTAAAGTTACTATAACATAGTTCTCTTTTCTTTATTTAGACATACGAAGAGAATGAATACGCTTGGTTTCATATACATTTCAGAAATATGCCACTCTTCCAGCAGAATTATAGCATGAATCCTATCTAAAGAGCTTTAAAATTTCCCTGCACATTTTTCAGACAAGCTGAATAGCTCCTCCAAAAGTACTTCAACTTCATTTCAACTCAGTACAAAAACGATATGAATCTGCTGAAGCGGGTCCAGAGGGTCACAAAAATGATCAGAGGGCTGGAGCACCTCTTCTATGAAAAAAAGGCTGAGAGAGTTGAGGTTATTCAGCCTGGAGAAGAGAAGGCTCCATGGAGAAGAGAAGGCTACTGTGGCCTTTGAATACTTCAAGGGGGCTTGCAGGAAAGATGAGGAAAGTAGGGCCTGTAGTGACAGGACAAGGAGTAACAGTTTTAAACTAAAAGACAGTAGATCCAGACTAGATACAAGGAAATTTTTTACAGTGACCGTGGTGAAACACAGGGAACAGGTTGCCCAGAGAGGTGGTGCATGCCCCATCCCTGGAAACATTCAAGGCCAGGCTGGACGGGGCTCTGAGGAACCTGATCTGGTTGGAGATGTCCCTGCTCCTTGCAGGGGGGTTGGACTACATGACCTTTGAAGGTCCCTTTGAACACAAACCATTCTGTGATTCTGTGAATCATGAAATAAGAAGTACTTTTATTTAACACATAAATCAGTATCTAAAATACAAGCTAAATCTCAACAAATAAGCAAAGCATTTTTTTGTGTCTTATGAATAAGTCTCCAATACATGAGCTAAGTAATATCTCGATATTATGTAAACAGATGCCTGGACTAAACAAGAAACTTAATGTAATGCAACAAGAGCATAGTTCTCTTAATCCACCATTTTAAAAATTAACTCTGTTGTGCTCCAGATCCCCAATATATACTTGACCTGAGACAACCGTTGATAAAAAAAAAACCTAGCATTTGCTTTCAGAAGCTGTTTTTTAAAAACTATATATAAAGAAATTGTGTTTAGAGATGTAACATAGGGAAGTACAAAAAATTAATTATCTTCTAGTCATTTTTAAAAATGCTCAGACAAGTAAGGCACTAACAGCCCTTTAGAGGATAGGTAAAAAGATGGTACTGTCAGGCCTGAGGAGTACAAAAAAAGGGGGAAAATAAAAAAGGGAGAGGAACTTATGTCAATGTTGCCAGTAGCAAGAGATGTTGTTAAAGAAGGCATACACAGCAAACCAGATTTCAAATGACAGGAGAAAAACAATTAAGGGAAGTAGGAACAGCACAGAAGATCACGTTACCACCCTATCCTCATAACAAACTATAACGATAATTTCTCAAATTTAAATTAAGTCACTTTTTTGGGCGCAGGGGGATATTTTTAAGAACAAGCATACAGAAGTAGCATGATACAATTTACAACATCTGAAAACAAGCTTTTAGTAATAATCTTTTAAAAGTTACTTAGAATATAAGGACTATTACTGTGACAACAAATATAAGCTATTTCAACATTGAAAAAAACTAAACAGTATTCACTCTTCAAAATCATTCAGAAGATCCAAGCATCTGTTAGGTGGATACAGTATGATAACTTGCCCCTTTGAATGCCAGTAAAGCAGAGAGAGATATTGCCACAGAAATCCCTCAGGCACTTCTTTGACACTTAGGTTTTTCTCTCACTATCACAGACACGTACAAGACAAAACTTAGAAGGGAAAAAAAAAAAAAAAGAAATAAATATCAATGGACCAAGAGAAATCAGGTATAGGTGACCTCCCTTCTGTATGCTGGGTTGCATCAGAGGAAGAAAACCTCACCAGAGGAACCAGCAAAGCTGAAGAAAACTCACTCTAATGTCATGAGTGGATACAGTGAAATAACTTGGCAGATCCTTCTACTGGCATATATGAAGTCTCAGCTTAGTTTATGCATAATAGACGTTAAAAAATCCTCCAAAAGAGAGATTAAACTCCCTGAGAGCAAAATAGATATTTTTTACAGTAATCTACCACATACTTTCAGGACTATATAACAGTTGCTGGCATAAGAATCTCAGTGCTAACAGACATATCCACTAGATAAATATCTCAAATTTGTCTGAAAGAGTAAATCTCATAAGATCAGTAAGCCAGAGTAGGCAGTCCCTTGTGTAAGTAGTAATATCCTAGGCATCTCAGCACTTAAGCAAGAAATGTGAACTCTTCCTTTATACAATCTACACCCTTAGGAAGCTCAGCATAACCTCTTACTTGCCTGTGGAGTTACAGTCCACTGGGGAAAGTGCAGCAGAGTGAAAACTATCAACCTATGGTCCTATTTCTAAGGATGAATGACATCAGTTTGAAAACAAAAGATACCAAAAACACACACACACAAAAAAACCAAACAACAAATAAGCAAACTCCCCCTTCTCAAAAAAAAACAAAAAACAAAAAAAAACCCCAGAGAAAGAAAAAACCCAACTAAATAAATAACATGAAAAGGAGACATGCTCCAGTGCCAACAGTACTCCAGGTGAGCAAAGTACTCTAGGTATGAAGTGGCTGAATCAGAGAATATCATACCTTTTGTATGAGTATTAAGAACGAGAAAAAGGGTTGAATACTTCTACAAGGGCATTGTGGGCTGGTGTGATTCGCAATCCATGTGGGCAAGCCAGGGCCAACGAAGTAGATTTCTAGAGTCCTTGACAACGGTTTCAACGGAACCTTTCAGATAAGGATCGTTCAGATGCCTCAGGACAGGAGTGGTCCTTAAAGATCTCAGAGTGACCTCAGAGCTAGAGCGTTCAGTTTTCGCCCCAAAGAAGAAATCATCCAGCCCAGGTTAGCAGGAATGGAGATTACAGAAAGTATGCAACTGTTAATATCCAAAGAGTAACTACCTGCACATTATATCTATTTTTTTGAGGGGAGTAAATCTGGTGATAACAGCAAGCTTCAAAGATTTAAGAGAGTACTCTCCAGGTTTATCTCCCTCCACTAAGACACAGTAGGCATTCATATACATGTCACCCACATCCCATAGGAAATAGACGCAAAATTCAGCTCTCAGAATAAGGTGTGATCCCAAGAGATCATGTTTCTTACACAGAATAGAAGTCCAGAAGTCAGCAGGAAGAACTAACACACCATAGGCACTACTCAAATCTGCAGTTAGAGGAACGAGGGGAGGTCTCAGAAAAGGTAAGGAAAAAATGATGCATACAGAAACAATGTATGAAAGATACTAGATAAGGTTTTAAAAGCCTAGATGTGAAAGCAGCAATACTCCTCTCCCATGTGAAATTAAAGAAAAAACAAGGTTGTGATTCACTATTTCTTATTCCCATGTTAAAAGATGATGAAAAAGTTTGAGTACAGAGAACATCTATAGTACAGGAGACTCTAAAGTACTTAGCTTACACATCAGAATGTATGACTGTGTATATTAACACTCAAGTATAATTAATGATTTAAAGTGATATTTCATCTGATAATTGTGTTAGTATATTCACTCCTTTTGTAGCCAGGTCAATCTCTTAGATTTAATTGTATTCAACAACATGTGCCAACAATGATACCTCCTAGGATTTTTTGTTTGTTTGTTTTGGGACTTAAAACCAAGAGAATCCAAGTAAAGCAACAAAATTTGCTTGAACTTCTAATAAGAAAATACAAGAGTTTTAAATAACAAAGCCTGTGAGCCTCAAATAACAACTCCTGAAGCCTGTGAAAACAGGAGTACTAAGAAAACAGTCAAACCTAATAGCTGTTTTCTAAATAATATAGTTTGGATACTGTTTATATTTTTCAAGCAGATATTATGAATAGCAAAGTTTTTGTTTTGGAGAGAGAGGAGGTAGTAAAGGTAAAAAAACCCCCTAATTTGCCAAGACAAACGAATCTGCTGTTGAATAATATATAAAGCTCCACAGTTTGGTGCGGGTGGGGGGGGGGAAGAACAGCCACATTTTTTTTTTCCATGAAGAATCTCAAAATAGGGAGAAATACCGTTTTCTCCACAAACCAGAAAAAGTCTTGTATTTACCTTAACATGCCACTCAGGATGAGAATTCATATAATCAAACAGCTTCTGATAATTCTGGTACTGCTGATCCCATTCTGAACTCTCAGCATAGCGGAAATCATCCCCTAGTGGAGCTAACAGAACTTTAGTACGGAAAAGCTTTGACTTCTTTCTGTATTGATCTAAAATCATCCAAGCCCTTGAGGGGAGGGAGAAAAAAAAAAAATGCAATTTAGCAAACAGGAAAAATAAAGGTCAGCATTTGACGAAACAATTCTTAGACAGCAAATTGTGCATTAGGGTGACACTAAACATGACAAACAAAACTCTGCTATCTCACTTTGTAACAAAAAGCTGGATGCAATTCCCCCCACTGGGCCTCCACATTCAACCTACTATTGTTGTAAACACTATGCTACCTAAATCCTCCAATAAGCATGTCAAGCTCCATCTCAAACAGTAGGTCAGTCTGCATCAATTTGTTCCTGTGCCAAAACTAACCTTCAGTTGAAATTATGTTTACTTGCTTTATATTTAGATAACAACTCTAATCCTTTCCAGCCCTTATTTACAATAATAAGTAAGCTCTTCTCATCCCCTCTGGTAATTCCCTTGGATACTTTGCTTCATATCTTCACGTCCTTGACAGAAAAACTGCCCATAAATTAATCTTTGAGAAACTCTAGCCTTGGAAAAAGAAATAAAATAAAAAAATAAAAAAAATTCCGGAGGAAGTTCACTACTAATAATCACTGTTCCCCTTCCAGCCAGCTTCTTACCCGTCTTACAGCCACCCTCTTAAGTTTTAAGCACAAGTCCTGACAAATTAAATCCATCACTTTTCTGCTTTTGGCTTTTAAAGAAAACCCAAGCAAAAACCCCACACAGGCACACACAGGAAAAAAAAAGGGCATTAAGATTATCCTTTGGCAACTACTAACTCTTTGATGGGTAAAGTATCAGCTCTGTCAATATGTAGCAATGTATTAAAAGTTACAAGTCTGATATCCGCACTACTGAAAAGGTCCATTTCCCCCCTTCTCCCTCCCAATCACAACCACTATCAAAATCTTCTGATGCTGGTCCTCTCTAATTAAAGTTATGGAATTAATTTTAGTAGGGAGTACAAACCATAGTAACATATTTAAGAAAACGAGAATAAAGTTTTAAAGAGCAGCAAAATCTGGATTCCAGTGAGCTTTTCATTTCTACAAGTCTTTTTAACAGACAGTCTACCAAAATCTACTTTTAACTCATACTCTTGAAGATTTGTTACATAAACATTTATGTGAGAATTGAATCTAGTCCAATATATTTGAAACCTAGATTTCTTTTGACCTGCAAGTCAGGGTTTATTTGTTTATCAGATTATAAAAGCACTGAGTAAACACATCTGACTGTATTCTGGAGGGAGAACGGGGACACAACAACATATTTGGTTAAGAATTCACATAGCTGTATGGAGGCTAGAATATAAGCAGTTAGTGGCTTCCCCCTCTCTGTCTATAGTTCGATTTATCATTCAGATTAGCAAGTATTTATGCTTGAATCAGTACTTTCCATTAGTTTCAACAGGTTGCTGATTTAAAGATTTCCTCTCCACACAGCTAACTGAACAATTGGCACACTACAAAACTTTGTAATTCTACCTTCTAAGAAGCCAGTCTAACTCAAATTTTCCACACATAGCCTACAGTTGGAAACATACTTTATTATTACAAGACTTCAGGAAAAGTTACAGTTAACAAGATATTTGACTTGGACATCTCTCTTCAAATTCCTCTATTTTCTTCCCAAATCCACTGCAAAATTCATCACGGATGTTCTCTCTTTCTTCAAAGTACTTCTAACTGTATCATTATTAGGTGTTTTTAAGGGGGCAGCAGGATGTTCCTCCATTGCAAACCAGTTTCAATTGCAAAAACACCAAAGAAAAGTTAGATGTCTCAAGTCACCTACACCCCTTTAAGTTTCTCTCAAATTACAACCTAAATCATTACTTCATACACGTGTGAGAAAGTCAACAGAGAGGTCCAGACAGAATCTGCTGAAGATGAAAAATACTTCCAGAACCAAAAGAAAAAAACAACCAAAAAACAGATTCCAGACTCTCATCAATGATTTCCCCTTCTGGTTCCCCAGCAAGACAGTATTAGATGTATTTTGATGTATGCTTATCATGTTTATCTGAATGAAAACTTGAAAACCAGAGAGATGAGTCATTATAAACCTTTTGTAGCACTGTAATTACAGATATAGCATGTCAGCAGGAGCTCCATTTTAATGGCTGAAAAAAAAAATTTGGTTTTATACAATCAAAAGTTGTTCAAATTGTACACAAGACACAATATGTAGTTTTCAATACTCAGAACAACTTTAACTGCACTCTTAGCTGGCAACACTGAAGTCTATCAGTATATTGTGTGTATATATACATACACACACAATATAGACTATATATATATCAGTATATTGTCAGTAACAGCATCAAGGATATTTTTCACCTTTCTATGGGAAGATTGCAGATTATCACTGAATGCTTAAGACCCTTCACAAATGAAGAAAACCCCTTCATATCAGAACGGTCTTTTAACACAAAAATTTCATTAACATGGCTGGTTTTGCCTCTTCCTATCTCAAAGGAGGAGCAGTAGCCACACAAAGTCTGAGAGAATCACAAGAAATTTTGCAGCACCTATAGCAAGTCCAGGTTTGACAGTGGTCATGGCTTCACAGTTCCTTTAGTCCATACTGCACATGAAGCATTAGGGATTCACTCTTTGCTCAATTATCTCAACAAACAAAACATTTAGCGGACTGGCAATTTTCTATTCAAGCAATTTTGTGAAGAGGATAGCTATACAGACAGAATTACTACTTTGTAAGAGGGTAACCTCAGATTCTTGAAGTTGGCAATCACAAACATTAACCACCAATGCCACATCAGCAATGTAATTCTAAACACCAGTTGCATATTGTGCAATATGAGCAATGATAAAGAAAAAAGCTGTAAGCAAAAACTGGGCTCTTGAACAGTAGGGGGTGAAGGTGAAAGTCCATTTACCATTCTTTCTCTGAAGCATATAACTTGCAGTGCAGATTCTTTCCTATTTTCATGCATGGGAGAGAGAGAGACATACACCAAAACAAGCTATGCTTCCTCTAACATAACAACTCATCCCCATTCAAGGGAAAAAAACAACAGCTGTTTTTTCTTGCCAGTGTGAAAAGCTAGAACTTCAGTATTTAAACATATGGATAAAGATGCAGCCACAAAACAGGGCGAGTGCAACTATCTTTATAACCTAATCTGTTATGAAGTGTAATTAAACAAGTATAGGCTTTCAATTAGGCTGCCATTTCATGCCTTCCTACTAAATCACAACTGAAGTAGCAAGGCAATGATAAATCCAATAGCAACTAGTCTTAGGTTTTCAATTAAATACGTCTTCAGTATATATACATGGCCATAATAGTATCGAAATCAACAGTTCCAGCTGAGTATTCAAGATTTGTGTTTTATCAATTTTGTGTCAGCTTTAGCATTGTAAACAGGTCAGTGATCTAAACCTCGCCTCTAAACTAATCAAGCACATATCAAATACTTTTTTCAGATCTATGTGGTGTAGATCTCCCATATTTTCTCAGCCCTAAAAAAGAAAGCAATCAGAGATGAGAGACAGATTAATTAGTGACACAAACCTTTAACCTTGGAAAGCTTATGATGTAAAGATAGATTTTCCAATTACTTCTGTATCTCATATATCTCCCCATCATAACAACTGTAAAACTTGTGTTGTCATGGAGGTCAGATAACAGAAGTTTTTGTTTGCCTACAATATCCCAACTTTTTCTTTTTCGTAAAATACAAGTAGTGGTTTTAGCATTCTTCTGCAAAACACTACTTCCTGTGGTATGGTTTCAGAGATCATATTGAGATTATGACCTCTTCAACTTGATCATATATTCACTACATACCTGCCACATTTCTTTTATTCCTTGATTTCATATGTCATGGTGAAAGAACCATTTATTTTACAAAGTCTAATGTAGATTGTTAGGCAAAGGTTGCATCTTGGAAGTGCAGGGATAAATTAAGATCTAATTAAAAAAACCAAAAACCTGAAAAAGCATTCTGAGCAGGCTCTCAGAATTCTATTTACAGCGTATATGTTCCAGGTATCTGTTAAACAAGCTGTTACTCTTCTACAGATATTTGTCTCAGCTAATCGTGATACATATTCAAGATTTTTCTTTTCACAACTTTGATTTAAAGACACAGCTTTCCTTCACATTTGATAAACACTAGGTGTATCACAATGATTCTTTTACTAGCTCTAACGTTCTCCCGTCATCTTCAGCTTTCGTTTTTCTGCTTTTAAAGAAAATTACCTTTTCTTATCACCATTCTAATTTCTACTTTAAAATACAACAACTGTGATGTATTCTGTTTTGTTTTGGTTTTATATTCTGTAAGATTTTGTAACTGAATTTTACGAAAAAAGTGAAGTTTTCAAGATGCCTGGCAAAATTCATCCTCAGAAAAAGGGCATGCAGACAACCAACACGTCATCATTTCAAAACTTCAGCATCAAGATTAGAACCAAGAAGTCACCCTACTATCCTTATACATTGTTATACTCAGCAATTTGCAGTAATGGTAAACAGCTACCTACATTTCTAACTCTTGAACTTGGGGACGGTTTGAAGGCCTGCAGATATTTAAAAGGACCATGGAATACAACATTTTTCTGGAAAAACCTTTAGCAGTTCTATTTTACCTTTTTTTTTTTTCTGTCTTTTTTTTTTTTTCTCCTCCTCACAAAATTGAAAAGTAGTTTTGTAAAATTATATACTTGATTCTTACTTGTGGTAAAATAACTCAGTGTTTCTATTTAGAAAATAAAATTGAGGTTAATATAATTTCCCCATCCCTTGACATATAAGACATGGGTCTCAGATTCACTTAAAGTGTCCACTTCAGGAAACCCAGGCCACAGATTGCCAAGTTTTGCAGGGATATATCACAGGAAATATCTCACTATCTACAGTTACTGCATAATACACCACGCTGTCCCTGAAGCCTCCCACTGGCAGGAGACAGATCATTGTCTATTTATAAAATTCACAAGAACTACAGTAAACCAGTACCATGACTATAACCAAACAGATCATAGAATGGTTTGGGTCAGAAGAGACCTCAAAGGTAACCTAGTTCCAGCCTCCCTGCCCTGGGCAGGGACACTGTCCACTAGATCAGGTTACCTAAGGCCTCAGATGACTATGTTCTACCTAGCATTCAGAGACAATAATAGTTAGACTCATGTATCATGAAAGGAAAAGAAAAAAAACATTCATCTTCTTTTAATTATAACCTATCTTCAAATTTCACTGTCTATTATGTTCTGAACTTACAAGCAAACACTAGGTTAAGTAACAGGTATTATTTTTCTACAACTAGTTTATTTTAAGAACTATATAAATTCACCACTCTATGCTAGGTATCATCTTTGACTAGCAACATTTTTTTTTAAAGTTATTCCCTTGCAAAACATGTAAAAACTACCTGTGTTGAACATTTCCAGCATGAATTGCTTCTGGTGGAACTCTCCATGGACAGCTTACTCTTCCTCCAGGAAGACGTTTGAAATCAAACTGGCAGCAAATTTTCGGATCCGGACCACAAGTATGAGGAACATCATAGCTATAGAAAGGCATCATATGACAAAGGATATCTGTACTGGATCCCAAATCTGGAATTAAATACATAGACCACAACTTTAAAATAAACTGTCTCAGATTTGCAAAAACAAAATCAGTTCCATGTTCTTAATCCAAAAATTGTATTAAAACATCACATCAAGATAAGTCCTTGCTGCGAATATCCACACTTGGAGTCTCCCTTTGTTCGTACCTTACACACAAAGAGGCTAAAACGACAGATAAAACCAAGATTGAAACATTCCAATCAAGCACTAGCTGACTGGGAAAGACAGGAACAAAACGTTAGGGTTTTTCTTTACCCAGATAAACCTCATTATTGCCAGAATTTTAGAGCTGAATAAAACTCATCTTTTGAACTTTGAGTGAATCAAAACCAAACAAAAAAAAAGACCTCCAAAAAACCAAATAAAAAACCAAAAAAAACCCAAACCAAAAACTCTGCTGTCATTACTTCATTAGCACATCATTTGAAATTGTTAGCTTTAGCAGTAATTTCTTGAATGTATAACTTCAATATATTGACAGTATGATTCTACGTACTTGTAGATAGATTCCGTGTGCTTGTACACAGAGTTACATAGAACTCAATGGACTTCTGAGACCATCTTCACAATCCTAACTTTTGCACCTAGTCAACCAATTCCCTAAATTTTAACCCACCAGAAGCAGACCTACACATGTTTTGTCAAGTCTTAAAAGAAGGTCTTTACAAATTAAACTTTAAAAAGAACGTGAAGTTCTCACAGGACTAAACAGAACCTTAGGTTTACTCATCTGGTAAAAACCCTAAATGCTGGTTACCTATCTCCAGCACTAACAACTTAAAGTATTTTCATGCTGAAAGAAAGGCATTAATGCTGTAGATGTGCCACAGAATGTGGCTCTTAAGTATATCAACAATACATATGAAAATACTCTTCAAAGTCTTAACAGGTAAGTCTTCACAGTTCCAATCAAGACCTTTTGTTTAAAAACTCCTATTTTACTACTACTTACTTACTACTGAAAAGTTAATATTCCATTTATTTTTCAACCTCAGGAGTTCTATTTCTCACAGGTACCACATCGTGAGTGTGCAGTGATCTTTGATATGTGATCTGTTTTGAAACTCAAACTCTAGACCATATCACACACATGATTTAGGTATGCAACTATTTAGGAAAAAGGTCTGTCAGTTAAGTATTCTGTACACTGAGTGGCATACATCAACATTCAAAGAAAAAAAATCTCTGAAGTGTCAGTATCTGACACATTCTTTCACAGTGGTGTGTTTTCCTCAACTCAAGTTTACCTGTGCAGCAGATTGCTTTCTCTGAATACCCTCCTTCTTCCAATTAAAAACACAGAGGAACACCACCTTTCAACAATAAGTACTAAATATGTTTGTTTGACCCTGTATTGACAAAGCAGCGACATATCAGCTTTCTTGAAAAAATGGAAAGACCAAAACCTCAGCTACATAGATTCATCATACAGCTTATTGCAATGCTGGTACGGTACAAAGCAAAAAAAATATTCTTATAGAAAAGTATATTCATTTACCGACACATCAGTTTGCTAAGGTATAATTACTACATTACCTAAGAAAGCTTTCATACTCTATATTGTACAAATAATATAAAAAAAAAACAATTATATTTATTCTAGGAATAAGGTTTTAGATGAGACTTTCATTGAAAATTAAAATGGTGAAATGTTTTTGAACTATTGTCTGACTACAGATAATCTACAAATTTCAAGTCTACAGAAAGCTACTGTAACTAATGACACTAATTTGTTACACCAGCTGAGGAAAACCAGTTGCTTGAAAGTTTTTTCCTTAGTAGGAACATAAACAAGACAGATCTCTCCATCTTCAAATATTTACTTTTAGCATTTTTTTTTTTTCCCCTCTCCAAGAGAAATGTTCCTTCTCCTTCACTTAATTTCCATATAGTAGGAGCAGGAGGAAGAAAAGGAAAAAGAATATTCCACCCCACTTACTTTTTATATATATACTTGCAAGGAATGTGGGAGAAAGGAAATAAAAGAAAGTAAAAACACAAATAAAAGTGAATAAAGAAGAAGATCAGAAGAACAACAGCAATAATACAGTTTTTGTATTTAACTCCTTTCCTAAGACACAGGTACTCACATTCTCTTTCTGTTATTAACAAAAAAAAAAAATTCTTCGAAATTTAACCTAGATGAAGATACTTTCTTTTTTTAACAGAACTGCAAGTCTAAAATTTTCAAGTCTAGGCTAACTTCTGTAAACAACTTGGTTGGTCTGTAAAGATTTCCATAGTATTTATTCAAGTTCTCTTCATATTTTACCTGTGTAAATTAACAAAATAAATTTACATAATGGAAAATCACATACCCCAGTTCTGCCTCCAAAAAAATTCTAGCGTCTTCTGCATTGCAAAATGTTTTTTAACTGAGTAATGAACTCTTTGTATAAGCATATTGGAAAATCCTGTGCGTTTCAGAAGGTAGGCCATTGTTGGTGAATGCCCAAAAGGATCGACTGCCCAACCAGACTTTGGTTTTACTCCTGTTGACAAAAGAAAAAAAATAAAAAGGGAAGAAAGTTTTCCTTTTCACTCAAAGAAAGCTATATCAATATAATTCAAATCAGAGTACTAAAGAAAAAATTCCCAAGAAGATAAATTAAAATATACAGCTGAGTATTAAGCCTCCTGCAGAACACACCCTGGAATGAACAAGCTAGAATTAAACAGATAAATAATTAACAGGAAAAAAAAAATAAAAATCAAATGTCTTGATGGCAAGCTATTCTGCCCACCTATATAAAAACCTGAGATTTCTCTACATTGTTACACTATTTCAACTGTGTCTCAAGCACCTTTACATGGAACCCCAATTAAATACATCTCCTTTTTTACTTTAAGTAGTTTACGAATGTTACTACTGTAAAAGAAAGTTGAAAGAAAATGAATGGATGGAGATAGATTGATGCTGTAGCATGTTGAATTTTCACTGTAATTTAAATAATGTTAACCTTTGTTGGCTTTGGAACTAACTTTTCTTGTATTTGGTTGGCAATCATTAGAATCGTATTGATTAATATTGTCATTTCATGGAATTTCATACAAGCAAATAAAGAAGCTATATCTAACTCTTGTTTAACTGATTCAACATGGTTCCTTAGGCACATTTTTACAGTCCTACCAAAAATACAGTAGGGAAAGCATTATCCTTTAATTAGGTCTTCCCTCCCTCCCATCTCTTAATTATGTCACACTATGTTTATGAAAATTGCAATCTAAGAAAAACACAGTAAAATAGCTTTTTAAAATACTTTCAGTTAAATGGATGAAGTAATGTTAACTTATTATTAAAATCACTGTACAAGTATCTTCCTATATAAAAAAGGTTATCTCTACTTATAGAACTAAACAAAACAAACCTCCCGAAGCGACCAAAACGGTATAGCCGATGTTACTTGCAGTCAGTAATTCCTCAAAGTTGCAAAAGCAAATGAGTCAGTCTTCTTTTTTTTTTTTTTTAAACCAATCATAGCATCACAATGGGTTTAGATTTTATGACTACTACTGCTACAACAACTACTGCTAAATTTCATATTTACTTTTTCGGAAGTCTTACATAACAGAACTTAATGAATACACAGCCTGCAGAGTAGATCCAAATACATGAAAAGAGTATAAATTTTTAAGTTATTTTAAGGCTTCTCTGAAAAAAATAGAAACAGCAATCGGAAATTGTTTGTGATACCAGAGGCATGTGATCTACAATTCAGCATGATTTAATGTTATACTTTATTATGCCAATATACTATGCACATCTTTCATTGGTCAAGACAAAATGTTATGACATAAAATTGTTTAAATACAGTTCATCTAGAAACATCTACATGCAAACAGTAATTGCAAATAGTAGACTCAATTCTATAGCTTTCAAGAAGTGGTCTATTTAATGTTTCAGGAAAGCAGAGTAAAGAGAACCTTCTAAGTATTTCAGAAATAAAAAAAAAAAAGCATTTTATAATTCATCTCCTGTATCAATACAGCTAAATTTTAGATCAAGCTACATACCAAGGTTCTTTTCTAGCCACTGATGTCCTTCTATCAGTTGGTCAATTAAAGCAAAATAATGAGGAGAGGCTTCATCAGGCATGACCCATCCTCCTGTTACTATTTCAAACTGTCCATCTTTTATTAACCTGAAAAATACACAAATTGTTTTCAGAAACTTGCATTTGAAAATATACTCTTATAAATCAATTTCTGAATACCCAATAGGTATTGACGAGGGACACAACGCCAGAATCCAAACTGCTTGTGCTACTTCCATCACTGAACTACATTTCTTTAATCAAACAGGGGAAGAATGAACACATGAACAGTGAAATTTTTAATGTCTCTGTGCAACAAAAACCACCAGCTCTACTTCATGTGCCACAATATTTCATTTTTCTTTAATATTTCCAGCATAGACTACAAAATTAAGGTGTATGTGCCACAGTACAGAAGGCCAACTGAGTGAAATGCCTAGACATCTCACATGTCAAGCATTACTACTATTTCCCCATCTTTGATCTACCATTCTTTTTATTGTTTTAGAGAGCTGATAGAGCTTAGAAGTTTATTGTAGCTATAAAGGCTTCAGACCATCTCACTCATTAAAATGCCTTCTTGAAACAGATCACAGGATGATCCAGTCTCTCTATTAAGATGTTAGTGAACATAATGATCATACTTCCAGCATTAAGTGGTCTCTACAGTTGAATAATGAAATTTCAAGCACTTATATTGTACACTAGCATATAAATGTTTCATGAATTTAAAAAAAAATACAGTAAACTTATCAAAACTTAGTCACATTATAGATAATACTCACAAGAGTAACGAAAAACATAAGGTAAAAATAATCTCCATTTCAGCTTCTGTAAGTCTTACAGCACTTCAACCAATACTTGATTTTTCCCTCACGAAAGGACATAGCTCCCTAGTGACTATCATCTACTGTTCATTGTGTTCCTAGGGATCTTTTTAATCTCAAAAAACAGCTGTGCTATAATGTTCATGCATTGTACATAAATTGCTAAACAGATAGTTTTTTGTCATTCCCAAGCTTTCCAGCATTACCTAACCTTTGCAGCTGTGAGGCTCTCATAGCCTTAATGTGTACTGCAACCCATGCATCGTGACAGAGGGCATGAGAAGGAGGGCATCACAGAGATGAGCTAAGAACCGTTGGATCCTTTCTTAAAGCAAAGTAAAACAAAAAAAATTAAAAAAAACCCAAATCCCACCTTTTTTAGAAACTCCAAAATAGATCCTTGCTTCAAGTTTATTCAAGCAGAATGGTTTCTCATCTCAATGTCTAGGCAAACCTTACTTCTGTATTACATTTTGACTTGTGCTTTTAAAGAAAACTAGGAAGAGCAAAGGTTTAGAGTCTGCTCTACCTTATCATTTAAGCAGCTGCATGTTTATAAAAAACACACATGTAAAACCAAAAAAATCTAATTTCATAATTGTGTCATAACTGAAGAAAAAAAATACCATATATAAATAGTTAATATGAAAGATTGAAGTATTGGCAGTGGAATACAAATAATGTGACTTCAAATAAAGTCTATAGTCACAACTCCATCACAATTTGAACAACATTTTCATGGCTGTACATCAAAACTTTCAGTGAATTTTTTCAGCAACTCAGTAATTTTGCTTCACTTCTCTAAACGGATTTTTATTTTGTAACTGGAAAAAAACTGAACCAAGCCCAAAAAAAACCAGAACTCGAGTAATCAATTATTCCAGCAATTCTGCATCACAAAGCAAAATCACAAGTGTACATACAGTGTAGACAAAAATACAACATCTCAGAACATGCCACACAGAAGACAAGAAATAGTTCAGTATTCAAACCTTTTAACGGCATCCTTTTTTTGGATATCTATTCCATCCCACCATTTTGAAAAGTAAGAAATCTCAGACCACATAAATTTCCT
The DNA here is from genome assembly GCF_036417535.1 of Chlamydotis macqueenii. Lineage (NCBI taxonomy): Eukaryota > Metazoa > Chordata > Aves > Otidiformes > Otididae > Chlamydotis > Chlamydotis macqueenii. The sequence goes on along the minus strand of NC_141593.1, from coordinate 59,258,440 downwards.
TCGGTTGTCTTCTTGCAGTTTTATAACCATATTATTTAAGATATGCTGTGTCTGATCTCTGAAGTAATCATCGAAAGTCTTCAACCAACCTAAGAAACAGAGAACATGAAATTTAAGTTGCTTTCAGCAGCCTTAGAAACTTGCCTTCTTCTCACTCCCTACAAAAAGTTAAGTGAACTTTTCTTAAAAAGCTAAACCTTACATGCTGTGGATAGTTTGAAGTGCTAAACTCTCTTTATTTTAATAAAGTTTAGAAGTTTTATTTCCTAAAGGTATAAATATACAGAAGATTTGTCTTTCTACTTTGAGCAACAGAATACACATTTTTAAAGAACTGTGGAATTTATTTTTTTAATTTAGGCATAAATTAAGTAGTCAAAAAGGAAGATGGACATATCTGCAAATTGATCTTACTTGACAGCCTCCCCTAGGTTTCCTCATCTCTCATATTAAGGGGACTGCAGTGTCTACTAACAGATCACCTTCCCAGCCCAAGCCCTATTCCCAAAACACAAACCCCCAACATCCTCTAATCTTTCCCTCAATGTTTTATCTCTTCTTTCAAGTTATTAAGCACCCCATCTTCCTACTTCATGTAAAACAACTGAACGAAAATCCTTACTAGCAGCATCTTACACTTACAGCTTGAGGAGAAAATTAAGAGCCATTAATGGTATCCCACAGATCCTGAGGGTAAAGAAACAAAACTAGTACAAACGAAGCAGCATAAGCCCTGCAGCACATGTTGAGCATCATTTATAAAGGAGGAATTTGTCAGCAACGACTGAAAAAAGAAATATGTTTTAGCTGCATCGCCCATTAGAGAAGAGATCTTTGAGACGCAGAGTAAACAAAAAAAAACAATTTTAACCACACGTTCAGCCTTCATGGTGCAGTCTTCCATAAAAATCTTTAACCTCTTCCTAAAACCTTGCATAAGAAAGTAAATGCATCTTCCTTCCCAGAACCTGGAAGGGATATGTTGTTTTTGTAAGAACAACTGAAAAACAGAAGCAGATAAGCCTGTCTACTTAATACACAACTGGCATATTACTACTTTTCATTGCAGCTCGTCATGTATAAGCATTTCATTCAAGTGCTTCCAAAAGGGAATCAGCAGTTGAGTTTAAGGAGGTATCATATACAACAGAGTAACTACTGAAAAATGCAAGTGACATTACAATTTGGTCCTATCGCATGCATCTACATTTCAATATTTTGTGGTATAGGCAGTAGACTTGATCCAAACCAGCCAAAGAGAGTATTCTATGTCATAAATGTCACGCACAGTATATAAGTGGGGGTGGGTCGGTCAGACGGCTCACTCTTCTCTCGCTGTTTGGAATCATTCCAAGATCGTTTTCAGGGTTTGGTTTTTTTTTCATTCCATGACTGCTGCTTGGGATGGGCTGTATTGGTCATCGGTGGTTAGAAATTGTGCGTTTGTTTTGTGTATTTTATTATTCATAATGTTACTCCTATTATTATCTTTTTTTAATATATACATTATTGTCTTTTCCTTTGCTGCCCTAGTAAACTGTCTTCATCTCAATCCACGAGCTTTTTATTCATCCCAGTTCTCTCCCCTGTCCCTTGGGGAGGGGGAGTGAGCCGCTGTGTGGTACTTGGATGCTGACTGGGGTTAAACCATGACACGGAGGATTAACTAAAACCATCCTATGCTTTTTCTATACAGAAATGCAGCATAACAGCAAAGTATTTTAGCAGATTTTTATATTGCAGCAATAAAAGCAAACTTAGACTGAATTAGATTTCTTAAACATTCCTGAAAAACTGATAAACCAACCTAAATAAAGGAGCACAGCGCTAAATGACAAAGCAGCTAGCATAAGAATGCATGATGATGTAGGAAGAGCAGTCTTATGATTAGAGGTTGTTTTGTTTAATATATCCAGTTTATTAAGCTACAGAGGAAGGGTATAACATGGTTAGACACTGAACTTAGCATACTTCAGGAAGTCCTAGGAAATATTTACAAGTATTCACAGAACTAGCTGCAAGCCAACAGAAAGTCCTCTGATACCGTGTGTCTGGCATCTTGCATTTAAGTACATTTATTTCTGAATAGAACAGAGTATTTTCAGTCAGAAGGAGTGTACAACAATCATCCAGTCCAAATGCCTGGTCAAAGCTGATGAAAAGTTAAAGTATGTTATGAAGACTATTGTCCAAATGCTTCCTAAATACTGACAGGCTTGGGGCATCAACTATCTCTCTAGGTAGCCAGGTCCAGAGTTAGACTACCCTCTCAGTAAAAAAATTAAAAAAAAAATGTTTCCTAACGTCCAGTCTGAACCTCCCACCTCTGAATCTCTCCCAAGTGTCCTGTCACCAAATCCCAGGGAGAAGAGATCAGCATCTCCTTCTCCACTTCCACTCCCCAGGAAGCTGTAGAGAGCAATTAGGTCACCCCTCAGCCTCCTTTTCTCTAAACCAGAAAAACCTGGAGTCCTCAGTTGCTCCTCACAGGACATACCTTCCAGCCCTTCCACGAGCTTTGATGCCAAACTGAAAGAAAAGGTTTATCAGTCTATTTGGATCAGGAAGCTTTCAATACAAATACAGTTTACACATGGAAAAAGTGCTGCAACTACCAAAACTAAATATGCTAGTATCAGAACAATAACACTTGTTGGTTTAAATCTACATAAGGACCTTGGTCAATATAAAAATGTAAACAAAAGAATAATACTATCTTTAATATCATTATGCAAGTCTTGATTTAGTGAGTAATCAGGATTTTGCCAGCTACTTGCATTTTCAGCCAGCACATGTGATAGCAATAGAGGGTACACACTGTTAAGCTGCCTGCCTTTTGATTGTCTCACTCATGTTTGTCCACAAAAGTGGGGAAACTTGATTGTTTCTCCTCCATTCTGAGATTTATCACCATCATGCAGTTGTCCATTTTTTCATTTTTTTTTCCCCACTTTGCTAGTGTAAAGCTTCTTGGGTCAATAGCAGACTCCCAAGAATCATGTCCAAATACACTTCATTGCTATGTAAAAAATCCCGAAGCATTTCATTAACTGATTTGCCACTATTCCAGTCTACACTTTCCAGAGCAATTTCCTTCTTGAACCTCTACCAGCTCCTTGCACGAGAGAAAGGTATTCTTCTGTCCTAGCAGTTAAGTAACAGTTGTAGAGAAACAGGCAAATTTTCAGGACAAAATCAGAATAGAAGCTGACAGAATAGCATTATTTAAAAAGTAACCTAATTAAGTAAAAGCACTTTACAATTTGATCATGACAAGAACAACAAATCAACTTTGAAAACATGAAATGATTACTACCAAGAGTAGTTTGTGCACTGCTTACATGTGCTTACACTGCTTACACTGCAAGGTTGTTGAGGTTTTTGACATTTGTAATTTTAAACCAAAAGACAAAAGAAATAACTGTTGAAATAAAACAAAAAAAAAAAAAAGTCTTTTCAATTGCCTACTACAATAAATCTGAGACAGACTGAGAGAGTTGGGGCTGTTCAGCCTGGAGAAGAGGAGGCTCTGGGAAGACCTTATAGAGGTCTTCCAGTACCTCAAGGGGGCCTACAAGAAAGATGGAGAGAGGCTGTTCAGTAGGGCCTGTTGTGATAGGACAAGGGGTAGTGGTTTTAAAATAGAGGGAGGTAGATTTAGATTGGATATTAGGAAAATTTTTTTTACCATGCGAGTTGTAGAACACTGGAAAACAGGTTGCCCAGAGAGGTGGTGGATGTCGCATCCCTGGAAACATTCAAGGCCAGGTTGGATGGGGCTCTGAGAAACCTGATCTGGTTGGGGATGTCCCTGCTCCTTGCAGGGGGGTTGGACTAGATGACCTTTAAAGGTCCCTTCCAACTCTAACAATTCTACGATTCTAAGTCACAGTCCAGGGTTAAAGAGTCCTTAAAAAAAACTTCCGGTTTCTCTTTAAATCTGTTTTAACAAAGAGGCAGATCTACTGAATGTCAGGAATACTATCCCCTCTTAGATTAATGCATTTTTTGAGGGCAGTTTGCACCCCTGATTTACTTTACAAAAGATCATAATATTTTTCACCGAGTCTAAAATTCACATATCAATGCTGCTTCCTGCAACCTAAGAAACTTTAGTAATTTATTAATTTATGGCAGTATTAAATAAAACTATTGAATTTATCTAGCATTATAGAGCTTTCCAGAAAATAAAAGCAATCTCTGGTTGGAGATGTCCCTGCTTCTTGCAGGGGGGTTGGACTTCATGACCTTTGAAGGTCCCTTCCAACCCTAACCGTTCTATGTTTCTATTCTATGTTTCTTTGCACCAAAATTAGTGGAAATTCAGTTCTTGGATTTTTAAAATGTAGACTCAAGTTAGTAAAAAAAGTTGTGTGTGTTGTTTTTTGTTTGGTTTTGTTTTGTTTTTTTAACAGTTATGCTTAATTCTCAACTAACTAGTTCCCGGAAGAAGACACAATTAGGTAACTGTTTTCATAGCTAACAAAGTAAAAGAATCATAAGCTGAAAGAAGATATGTTGGCTCTTAATAACATCCATGCTCCACATAACCTGTGATGCAGCAATGGTAAAAGTTGTTCTTAAAAACACAAACAAGAAATTCATGTAATCATGAGTTCTTATCAGTGCTTGTAGAACTTAAGTACAGTATATGTGTTTAACTGATCATACACAGGCACACAATAATGACAATAATGCAAATACTAGAAATAAATCAAAAAGCTAAGTTTTAACTTACATTTTAGCAAGTACAACTGCACATGGAAAGAATTTAGCATTAGCTCCTTTATAGGTTCAGTAGTTTTAAAAATTCCCTTATTTTAAGGTCTGACATAAAACTTCAGTGCCAGTTTCACCAAAAAGAAGTATCTTTTCAGTAAAGATGAATGGCTCATTAGCCAAGACTGTGAAAAAAAACCTGAGAAACAATGTCTCTCAGGCAAGGTTTTCTCAAAATGAAAACTAAAAGTAGCCTAAAATAGTTCTTCAGTTTTCTATTTGGTATTGTATAAACCAGAATAAGATGGAAAGCCACCTGGAACATCGCTGTGTTGAAGCATTCATTCTGATTCAAAAGAAGATAAATAAAAGATGAGCCTCTTGTTCTCCAAAAATATTATCTGAAGTCAAGTCATTTAGGTAGAAGGAAACACACTGATATTAAGTAAGTACGTCAGTGTGTTTACTTTTCCAATGGCACAATAACTTGCAAGAGATCTCTGCTTAATGGACCACAAGAATAATTTCATATTTATCACATTTAATTTCATAAGCATAGCTTAAAAACTCATGATTGTACATTTCACCAAAAGCAAAATCTGTCATGAATGATGAGGTACTCTGAAAATTACAAATAGACTTCTTATGTGTTATGCTTACACAATGCAAGGTCAATTTCTCTTTCACACATATCAAATCTGCTTCCCTCAGAACTAAAATGGGAAGAAAATTTCTACTGATCGGGAATTAAAAGGGTGATCTCTGTAATAGTCCTGTTCCAAACACGCTAGGAAAACTAAGAAATCACCTGAAAACCATATCCAGATCTGGTCATCAGAAAACAAACCTGAAACTCCATGGAATATTAACAGTATCAAACTTTAATGCCTTTTTCTTTTATCTTAACACTGCAATTAATTTCATAGGGCTATACAGATTTCCTCCTCAGAAACCGAAGCAGTCTTAAATAATAAAAAGGAGTTAATGTGAGTGCTAGTAAGGTAAAGTTACCAATGTTATAGATAATTCATGAAGTGTTAAGAAGTTGTATTTAAACCTGATGTACATGTACATACACTTCTACATACATTTTCATTTTTGGTTATGCAGAAACTGGGGGGGGAAGGTGGGGCAGATAGGAGGAGGGAAAATTTATTTTAGTCTCCTTCAATTCCACTTAAATAATGCTTGCACTAGGTCTGTACATACAACTACATTCAGCAATAAAATACTCTGATCTGCCGCACACATATACTTCAAAGCTCACAAGTCTCAATTCTTAAGTAATTTAATGAGAAGACATTACCAAAATCATCACTACCAACAGAGCAATAAATGCTAGAGGTATCTTTTGATCCCTTGGGTCATATCTGAACATCATCTTTCAAATTCAGTTGTGCTGGTTGATAATACCGCTGTCCCTGAGCAGGGTTCTCCCCTCTGGAGTTCAGCTGCCTAATCCACTTCAGGCAGTCACATGAAATTGCCGTTGAAGCGTATGAGAGCTAACATAAGGGCTTTGCCAGCACAGCAGGTTATACGATCACTCATTAATCTGCTCCAGAAAGAAATGCCACCCATCTGTGATGGCTATAACCTCATACAACACAGCTGTTTGTAAACTGAAAGTGTCTCCATTGCTTGAGATTAATCTGCACTGTGTGAAGTCCCTCTAAATCTGCCATGCTACTGAGGTGCTCAAATCTTCAGCAACTGGCAGCAGCTAAAAGACAATTATTTCTGCCACTGATAAAGAATGTGAAGGGGACCCATTCTCATACCTGATTTCCCAATAAGAGGTAAATACATTAGCTAATGAAGGGAGAAGCATAGCGACCCCAAGTTTGTAGGTCCTGGTTGAATTCATACGGAAGCAGCGAAAACCCAGATTTAGCAGAATTCAGCAACACAACGTATTTCTGAGCATCAGCACATAAGCCATCCCCCAAAACAGAACTTGGAACCTAAGACCACGCTCCCTTCCCTATGGATTCTGTTTCAAGGCCGTTTCTTTGCTTTTGAGCTACAGATTCTCACTAGCATAACTGGTCTTGTGAAAAGTGAAAGATAAAGTAGCCTCAAATGAGAAAACATAAAATGTAATGAGAATTTAAAGCTTCTGTTAATATAGTTGTATCTTTACCAACTCCATTTCTTGGTATTTTTCACATACATTGTTACGAAACAGGCTCATTATGCCTCAAGCTTTTCTGCCAGAAGGCACTTTCTTTGCAGCATGACTTTTAATCCTCTGTGGGAAAGGAATAACATAACCATTAGCTATACAAGAGATTTCAGATCTTTGTTACAGATCAACTTTCCTTCTTTCAAGTGCTTATTAATATGCAGTTTCATAGTGCAGACAGTTTCACAGAAATGTCCTTACCAAAAGCAGCACTAAGTCAGGAGGTTTCGATGACAACACTCTTTGTAAAAGCAAACAATAACCAGTCTTGCATGATCACCTTTGGTGATGGAACAGTTTATACTTACAAGCAGTATATCTCAGTTTATCTCTACTTGATATCAACTGAGTAGCCTCAACAGGCTCGGAGATGTTTAGATTGTGTGCACAGAGAAGATGCAGATTTCTCAATTTTAGTTGCTGCTGGCAGAAGGGCAGATATAATTTTATAGTAAAGGCATGAAGAACTTGGGTATTAAGAATGAAGACTTTAGGAACCAAAACTACACACCAGTAAGAAAGTCAGCTATCAAAGGTGAACAACAACACCATTAAGACTTCAGGCAGGTTCTTGGGAATAAACTATGCAGGAAAAAAGTTACAACAGAAAGATGAGACATCTCTCACAACATCACAAAATTTTTTAAATCTTATTATTGACGGGGCAGTCACAGAGAGGACTTCTTTCAGAGAGCTGGAAGAACAAGTACTTTACTATAGATGTAACGAGTGACTCCCTCCAAGATAGATACCTGAATGCTAGCAAAAAGTCCATCGCTGAAGCTAAGTTCATTATGGCCAACACTCCTGTGTTTGGAAGAGGGCAAAACAGAACCAGATTAAATTTCATTAAATGAGTCCTCAAGTGCAACAGGAGACATTATTCAGATGTAAAATTAAGGAACAGACAGACACATCACAAACATATTTCCCGGGTATGTAGAAAACTCCTACTAGGAAAGTACAGGAAACTCCATGATTGATAACACGAAAAGTTAAGCAGGAAAAGGTGTTGATGAGGCTATCTCTGGTTGTACAGCAGTATCTATACTGCTGTATCTATACTGCTTTACCTGTTGCAGAAGTTCAGTAATTCTGGAGAGTCAAAAACTTTTTTTGGAGGGCGTAGGAAGGTGGAGGTATTTTGTCAGAGGTTTTTTTTGTGTTTTTTCTTTGTTTGGTTGGGTTTTGGTAGTATGTCTTTTTTTATTTGAGGCTTCTGATTTTTGTTTGTTTTGTGGTTGGGAGGTGGTGTTTGTTTGCTTTTCTTTACTGTTCGGTTTTGTTAGCATTGGGGGTTTTTTTTTGTTGATTTTTTTTTTGGTGTTGTTTAGTTGGTTTTTTTTAAATACAGAACTAAGAACCTAAACCTGACAGAGAAGGCTGTCATACTTATAGAGGATCTCTGGACCTTCAAAAAGAAGGTATATTATTTCAAGCATCATAGCAAATATACAGTGAAGCTGTCATAGTTCAGCCCCCATTGGGACCAGACTACGCAGTCTCTCTCTCACTCCCCCCACCCTCCGAGAGAATAGGGGGAGATGATATAAGGAAAAATGGCTCGAGGTTTGAGATAAGAACAGGGAGAAAATCCTTAAAGTTACTGTCACGGGTAAAACAGACTCGATTTGGGGAAGATATTCATTTATCACGACAAACATCAGGATAATGAGACAGAGAACAAGATAACCTCCCCTCACCCCTTCCTCTTCCAAGGCTTAACATTATCTCTACTACCTTCCCCTCCCTAAGCGGCACAAGAGGGAAGAGGGAATGGTGGTTGCGATCAGTTCATCACGCGTTGTTTTACACCGCTGCTTCATGGTCGGGGGAAGAACTCCTCACATTCCTCCCTTGCTCCTTCATGGGGTCCCTCCCACGGGCCACAGTCCTTCATGAAACTGCTCTGGCGTGGGTCATCTCTTCCACGGGGTACAGTCCCTCCAGAACGACTGCCCCAGTGGGCTCTCCATGGGCCACAGCCGCCTTCAGACATCCACCTCCCCTGGTGTGGGGTCCTTCATGAGCTCCAAGTGGATCTCTGCTCTTCTGTGGACCTCCATGGGCTGCAGGGGGACAACCTGCTCCACCATGGTCGTCACCACAGGCTGCAGGGGAATCTTGGCCAGGAGCCGCATTACTCCTCCCCCTCTTTCTTCACTGACCTTGGCATCTGCAGCCGTTCCTCTCACAAGAAAAGTTCTTCACAACAGGCTTGCAGACGCCCCTCAGAATCTCTTCACATCATCCAGCTCATCTCCTCTCCACTTCTTGCAGCCCGGCCGGGCTGAGTCGGGTCCAGTTGGCCGTCTGCCGAGAGGCCAGAGGGTGAGGCCTGCAAGGCCCATGAGGCCTGAGCCTCCCCCTCTGCGCCTCTGCCCCTGCTCAGCTTCTTCACATCTTCTCTTTTTTTTTTTTTTCCCCCTTCTTTAATACGTTATTGCAGAGGCGTTATCACGGAATATTCTCCTACCAATCAGCTCGGCCTTGGCCAGCAGCGGGTCCGCCCTAGGCCCGGCCGAGTCCACTGAACAAAGGGGAGCGACTTCTAGCAGTTTCCTACAGAAGCCACCACCTTAGGCCCCACCTCACTAACAAAACCACAACAGAAGCTCAAGGCATTCATCACTGAGCAAGCTTAGTAACTGGCCATCCTAATTTCAAGGCTAATAAGAGACATGCCCATCTTCCCAATAATTCCACTATTTTGGGGACCCTTCTCATAGGGGTCTGAATAGCAATACAGAGCTATTCAGTCTGCTAGCCCCAAAAGACACATATCTAAAAACCAGAGGCTCTGATGAAATCCCCTCCAGCATAAACTGATATTGATAGCTTTTGCTATTGGCCAGCTGAGTCAACAGCAGCCTCAAGAGACTGCCTGCCTTGCTTGGCATATAGCAAAGGAGAGTGTAATCTGTGGTGACAGATGTTAGTATCTACCAAAATAATTTTGACCTGAAAAGACGTCCAGTAACTTCAATACTCAAATTCCTTAGAATACAAGTGCTCAGTGGGCCACTTTTGGTAAGCAGAACTGTTTACAGGATGAATCAAACACTAGATTAAGGCACCCAACACCAAAGTTTGTCAGATACAGAAAGTGTTGGCTGTGAAAAGCTACCACAGCTCATTACAGGAGATAAGACAGTAATCTGTATGTGAAGAAGAAAGTAGAAGGCTAGAGGTCAGAAAGCTAAAGGTTAGCTCCAAAAAGTCCTTCCAGAATGGCAACAAAAACTGGTCAATTCTGCATGGAGTACTGACAAGACAGGCCAGGCACCACACAGGAAATCACCCCAATATACGCTGTTTTGGAAGACAGTAAGAATGTAAATTAAAAAAAAATATATATATATATATAACCAAAATTATTAGAACCTGTAGAAAAATAAACTGCAGGAAAAAGAAAAAAAAAAAAATTATCAGTGCGAGAACAATGAGCCCCTACCAAACCTTGTGACTTGAATGGACACCAGTAAAGTTTTCTGCAAAGTTCGTAGCTTCCATCACGATATTTCCTCGTGCTCCTGTAGAACTACCTCAGCCTGCACTGGGCAGCGGGTCTTCGTGCAACTCAGATAAAGTTATCTCAGGCAGACAGAGGTGACACTAGGCAACTGGCCTCTAGCGGGATGCTAACCATCCTATCTCAATTACGATATGATCCTACAGGCTTCAGTAGAAAGAAGGGAGAGAATTAAACTCCATACCCCTTTCTAATAAGGACAAGACAATTAGAAGCTCTGCACATTTCTTTTGGATGGTTTCAGATTTATGAAATGACTGTACAAAGTATGGCTTCTTTCTACGAGAGTTTTCAGAAGAACAACCACCAGAGAGGAAATAAACGAATACAGGTTTAAAGACAGCTCTACAAAAAAGCAGATCAAAGATTATGCCATTTTCTCTGAATATTTTTACTAAATCCACACTTTGTTATTTTAGCTGTCGTAACTGGACAATACAGTCCTGCTAAATTCCAAATTTTCTTTGAAAATGCCAAATATGTGCAAATAAAAGCCTCTTGTGTTCAAACTTCAATTTCTTACTTCACTCAGATCCACAGTACTTCAAAGGAAAAATTAAACTGCTAGAGAGATACACAGAGTAAAGTTTAAAATCACTGAAATTGTGGCTTTCCACAATAATAAGTAGCTTCACTAGCTTCTCATTGTCAGTGTACATGTACCAGGAGTATACTATAGCAGTATAATTCACTGCTTTTTTTGGTGTATTTTACAGTCAATTAAAAATAAAGTGATACTTCTCCATTTTATTTATTACACAGTAAGGATCCACTTGGGAGGAAGAACTGAGATTATGTAAATATACCCAGGTTTCAGTTTAAATCCAGACTCTATATTATCCCACTGCAGACTGGGGGCAGAGGTGTGCACAAAACAGTAAAGAAAGCATTACAGTGAAAAACCTTGGATTTACTATTGTCACATCTTCCAAAAAAGCACTTCTGTTTAGCACAGACTGACGGTTAAATATCTATGACAATTCAAAAAGTCAGAACAAGAACAGGCCATATTTAATGCAGCAATGAATAAGCTGACTAAGCTACTGGTAGGATGAACACAGAAAAAAACATATTACTTTTAAATATCAACCCTGAAGTTCTACTCCAATTAAGTACATCTACAACTTTTACCATAACAGTTGTCACTTAAAGTCAATGGCACTTGAATTATACACCTGCTTTACTACCTTGCCAGACTTAAATCTAACATTAATTTACTATTAATTGGTATGCTTTAAAAAAAGCACCAAATGTTAACAGAAATAGCAATATATTTCTTAATTCAAAAGCCTCTAGATACTCAAATCAACACAGTTAAAATATTACCTGGGTCATTATGTGAGTGAGGCACAACAAAAACTTGAAGAGGTTCACTGTCCCATTCATTCTCATTGTACGTGATATCAAATCCTTGTTTCCACACGCCACCATCTGGATTATCGAAAGGAAGAATGTCATACACATCCAGCATCTAAAAAAAAAAAAAAAAGAGTAAAATGAACATAAAATAGGAATTCACAAAAACAGTTCTGCTATTGAAAACCAAAGCTGTTTTCATCAAAAATGGATCAGCTTCTTCATTACACAGGGACAGATGAAGAGTCAAATGAGTAGAAAAACTACGAAAAAGAGCAAGTTTCAAGTCACACTACGATGCCCAAGACACACCTGGCAGGAACAGGATCATTTAGTAGGCCCTGTTCTGAGGGAACTGAAATTGATTAGAAAAGCAATAGGAATAACAGCCTTAAGTCACAAGAATTATGACAGCTCACAATGGCATTGGGGCAGGAGGGCAGGGAGAGGATTACACAGAATAGCACAATGCACTAAATAGGGGAAAGCAGAAGATGAAGGGGACAAACTAAGCAAGCAGTAAGACTGGATGACAACATGAGAGAGATTGAGGCAAGGCAAACTCACAAAAGGGAACTGAAATAAACTATCAAGGAAAAATGTTCAGAACTATAGCCAATTGCTGTAACAAAGTTCCTTATACATTTACTGTTGCCCAGTACACTAATCATACAAGGAAGGACATACTTCACTTGTCAATCCGAGTAAGAAGGTTACAAGCAAATAAAGCAACTCCAGAGTTACTTTAACAAGTTCCTGTGAAATTTAGATACCACTAGAGAGCTTTACAGAGAACCTTCTAATGTGAGTTTAGACCAAAGTACCAACTTTTCTTTTTTCTCCTCCTTTTTTTTTTTTTTTTTTTTTTTTCTGGTAATGCCCTGGTCTGCTTTTAGGAAAGATGACAAACTTCATGAACACGAACTATCATCCGGTCAAGCCCTTTACTGGCACTGTACTTTAAAAAACTTAAACTAAACTTTATTCACTCCTAACTTCAGGTTAGGATATAACTGTACAACTCACAAATTTTCTTCAACAAACATTTCACTTCCACAAAAATACCCTACAGGAGTAATTTAGTACACGAACACCACAAAAGCTAAGACTTTCACAGAATAGTTTGGGTTGGAAGGGACCTTTAAAGGTCATCTAGTCCAACCCCCCTGCAAGGAGCACAGACATCTCCAACAGGATGAGGTTGCTTAGAGCCCTGTCCAACCTGGCCTTTAATGTCTCCAGGAACGGGGCATCAACAACCTCGTTGGGCAACCTGTTCCAGTGCTTCACCACCCTCATTGCAAAAAAAATTCTTCCTTATACCAGTTCTAAATCTACCCTCTTTTAGTTTAAAACCGTCACCCCTTGTCCTATGGCAACAGGCCTTGGTAAAAGTTTGTCCCTGTCCTTCTTATAAGCCCTTTTTAAGTATTGAAAGCTGCTGTAAAGTCTCCTCAGAGCCTTCTCCTCTCCAGGCTAAACAGCTCCAAGTCTCTCAGCATGTCCTCATCGGAGAGAGGTGCTCCAGCCCTCTGATCATCTTCATGGCCCTCCTCTGGACTCACTCCAAGGAGTCCACATCCTTCTTATGTTGGGGCTTCAGAGCTGGACACAGTACTCCAGGTGGGGTCTCACCAGACTGGAGTAGAGGGGCAGAATCACCTCCCTCGACCTGCTGGCCATGCTCCTCTTGATGGGGCCCAGGATGCGGTTGGCTCTCTGGGCTGCAAGGGCGCACTGCCGGCTCATGTTGAGCTTCTCATCCATCACCACACCCAAGTCCTTCTTCTCAGGGCTGCTTACAATCCATTCTCTGCCCAGCCTGTATTTGTGCTTGGTGCTTGGGATTGCCCCAACCCACATGCAGGACCTTGCACTTGGCCTGATTGAACTTGATGAGGTTCACATGGGCCCACCTCTCCTGTCTGTCAAGGTCCCTCTGGATGGTATCCCTTCCCTCCAGGGCCGTCAACCACACCCTGCAGTTTGGTATTGTCAGCAAACATGCTAAAGACACACTCAATCCCACTGTTCATGTTCCAAAGATGTTAAACAGTGACAGTCCTTCATGAACTGCTCCAGCATGGGATTCTCTCCAGAGGCTACAGTCCTCCAGGAAACCCTCCAGTGTGGACAGTCTATGGACCACAGTTCCTTCTAAAAAGTATCTGCCAGCTTCATGGGCTGCAGGGAAATACTTGCTTCACAGTCATCTCCTCCACGTGCTCCAGTGGCTAGAACATGTTTTCTCCTTCCTTCTTCAATGACCTTAGTGTTCACAGGGTTGTTTCCCCTACTTTTTTTTCCTTATATCTTACTGCCATGCAGCATTTTCCTCCTTCTTAAAACATGTTCTCGCAGAGGTGTCACCACCCTTGCTGATGGAGGGCTGCATCCTGCAGTGAATCTGTTTTGGAGACAGCTGTAACAGCTGTGTCCAGCATGGGGCTGTGCTGATCCCTCCTCACAGACACCATACCTGGAGTCCCCTGATGCCAAAACCAGGACACTAGCACCCAGTACTTTCCACCCTCATTTCAGTGAAATACACCTTTAAAAACAGTTAAAATATACATTCATCACACACTTCATAAACATCACTTTCATCTACAAAAAAAAAAAATTCCCCACACCAAAACCAAAATGACATAACACTGAAAAAATAGAAGTTTTACACACACAATAAAACTACACCCCTTATCATAGAATGGTTAGGGTTGGAAGGTACCTTCAAAGGTCATGTAGTCCAACCGCCCTTCAATGAGCATGGACATCCCCCACCAGATCAGGTTGCTCAGAGCCTCATGCAGCCTGGCCTTGATCCTTCCGCCTCATTACAAAACCAAAAACTCTGGCAATGGCCAATCCAAGTTTTAGCCATTGCCACTCCCTATTCCTGTCCTTATGTCTCATTCCTCCAGGCCCCAGGCTGGGCGCTAAAAAGGACCACAGTGCGTTGACCTCAGCTGGGTTGGCGTCTAGCAGCCAGCCAAGGTCAACCCACCACAGGCCTTTAGCTTAAGACAAAAAGAGAAGTCAGTCGTGTTAGATGGGAATACAAGCCACTGTAATCCTAGAACTAGCAGAGCCTCAGTTGGGCCTACAGTGTCCACACACTAGATATCTATGGCCTGTACAAGATCTTGTCACGTCTCTGCTCCACCGGGATTGCTTTGGACAATATTGCTCAATCGAAAATACAGGTGCAATACTTGCAGATACATGCATTCTGTATGGTCAGCTTAAAGGGACCAAATAAGAGTTAAATTGAAATTAGTCTAATACCTTATTTTCTTTCTTTTCTAAAGTTTAATTTTGAGGAACTGTAGTTTTTTCTGTGAAATGCAACCTTCTGAATAAAATTAAGTGCATACTCTGTAAATTTGCCAGTTACCAATGAGTGACCTTATGACTGATAAACTCTTTCAACATTTCAACCATTAAAACATTTTGATTTCAAAAGCAACAATTCATGGAATTGCCTGCACTTCCATGGGTTTTTCTCATGGATGTAGCCTGAATTTCACAAGCAACTTTCTTCAGTCTGCAAGATAGCAATTTTTCACAGTCCATAACATACATAATATTTTCCCTAACATCTACAGCCTTGCAGTTATCTCAAACCATGCTGCTATGACTACGAGCTCTAGAGCTAGAAAACGCCAGGAAATAAATCTTGAAATCTTAACAGCTGTCTGACGTAGCTGGCTCAATCACCTGACCCATCATCTAAAGACGTTTGCTGTCTGCCAGGAGCCCAGATCTGTGATGTACAGGAACTCTGAAGCTCGGTCACTGCAACTCACTGTCTACTACCCCGTGTTGTTCTTACATGTAGGTACCAATGATACTGCCAGGGGCAACTCAGACTGCATCAGAAGTGACTAGAGAGTTCTGGGGGTAGTAATCAAGGTCATAGAGGCCCAAAAAAAAAACAACAAACCAAAACAGGACTTAAGCAGAGTCACCTCTAGTGTTTGCATGTAAGCAAATGCAAGGAAGTGCCTACAAGGCACAATCACAGAGAAATCTCAAAAATCTTTTCTGAGAAAGCAGCATGCTGGGCTGCCTCTCTGAAGTACACTAACGCACACACCATGGGGAATAAACACAGTGAGTTAGAGATCAGTGTGCAGTTACAAGCCTATGATCTTGTCGGGATCATGGAAATACGGTTGGATGACTCTAATGACTGTAAAGTTGCAATGGAGGCATATAAGATCTTGAGGAAAGACAGGCCAGGAACACAAGGAAGAAGAGTTGGCCTTCATGTGACAGAGCACTGGTGTGCATGGAGCTCTGCCTGCAGATGGATGAGAAGCCATCTGAGAGCTTATGGGCAAGGACTAAAAAGCAGACCAGTATGGGTGACATTGCAGCGGATGTCAGCTGTACGCTTCCTGACCAGGAATAGCAAATGGATGGGGCCCTCCACAGACAGATAGGAGCAGCTTCACATTTGCAGGACCTGGTCCTCATGGGGAACTTCGACCACCCTGTTACAAGCTGGAGGGACAACACAGCAGGGCATAAGCAATCCAGGAGGTTCCTGGAGTACATCTATGACAAATTTCTAACCCAAGTGATAGAGAAGTGCTCTGTTGGATCTCTTAGCTGTCAACAATGAGAGGCATGTTGGGGCTGTGAAGGTCAAAGGCAGCCTTAGCTGCAGTGACCATGAGATGGTGAAATTCAGGACCCTGAGAGGAGGATAAGGTCCTGGAGGGAAAATGTGTCTAAGAAAGCTGGTTAATATTCAAGAATCTTCTCCTCCAAGCCAAAGAAAAGTCCATCACAACAAGTAGGAAGTCAGACAAAAATGCCAATAGGCCTGCATGCATGGATGAACAAGGATCTCCTGGCAAAACTCAAACACAAAAAGGAGGCATTAAAAGCAGAGAAAGGTAATGTGGGAGGGATACAGAAATATTGTCCAAGCATCCAGAGGTGAAGTTAGGAAAGCTAAAGCCCAAATGGAACTGAATCCAGCCAGGAATGTCAAAGGCAACAAGACGACTTCTATAACTACACAGGTGACAAAAAGAAGCCTAAGGCCTGCTGCTGAATGTGACAAGCGGCCTGGTGACATAGGATATGGAAAAGGCTCAGGTACTAAGTATCTTCTTCACCTCAGTCTTTACTAGCAAAACTGGCCTTCATAAATCCCAGGTCCCAGAGACCAGGGTAAAAGTCTGAGGCAAGTAAGATGTGCCCTTGGTGGAAAAGGGCCAGGCCAGGGAATACTTAAACAAACCGGACATATCTAAGTCCACCAGGCCTGGTGGGATGCACCCACAAGTACTGAGGGAGCGGGCTGTTGCTACTGCAAGGCCACTCACAACAACCTTTGAATGATCATGGTGATTAGAAGTGCCCAAGTACTGGAGGAAAACCATGTCATTCCTATCTTCAAGAACAGCCAGAAGCAAGGCCGAGGGAACTACAGGCTGGTTAGTCTCACTTTGATCTCCAGAAAGGTTATGGAGCAGCTAATCCTGGAAACCATTTCCAGGCACATGAAGGACAAGAAAGTCAACAAGAGTTGTCATCATGGATTCAGCAAGGGCAAGTCATGCTTGACCAACCTGAGAAACTTCTACGATGAAATGACTGGCGTGGTAGATCAGGGGAGAGCAGTGGATATTGTCTACTTCGACTTCTGCAAGGTTTTAAGCACTGTCTCCTGTAAGATCATCATGGAGAAGCTGCTGATACGGGCTGGATGAGCAGACAGTGAGATGGATCAAAAATCAGCTGAACAGCCAGGCCCAGAGCGGGGTGACCAGTGGTATGAAGTCTAGTTGGAGGCCAGTAACCAGTGGTGTACTCAGGAGTCACTACCGGCTCCAATCCTATTTTATATCTTCATTAATTACTTGGATGATAGGGCAGAGTGCACTCTCAGCAAATTTGTAGACACCAAACTGGGAGGAGTAGCTGATACACCAGAGGGTCATGCTGCCATCCAGTTGGATTTTGACAGACTGGAGAAATGAGCTAACAGGAACCTCATGCATTTCAACAAGGGGAAGTCAGGAGGACTTCAACAAAGTCCTGCACCTGGGAAGGAACAATCCCAGGCATCAATACATGCTGCAGGTAGCCCAGCTAGATATCAGCTTTGCAGAAAATGACCTGGGAAACCCAGTGGAAGACAAATTCAATGCGAGACAGCAATGTGCTCTTGCAGCAAAGAAGGGCAATGGCTTCCTGGGATGCATTAAGGAGGAGAGTTGCCAGCGGGTCAAGCAATGTGATTCTTCCCCTCTGCTCACCAATGGTGAGGCCATACCTGGAGTGCTGGGTCCGTTGCTGTGCTCCTCAGTACAGGAGAGACATAGACACACTACAGAGAGTCCTGCAAAGGGCCACTAGGATGATAAAGGAATCGGAGTAGATCTCCTGTGAGGAATGGCTGAGAAAGCTGGAATTGTTTAGCCTGATTAGAACTGTTTAGAAAAGGCTTGGGGTGGATCTTACCAATGTGTACAAATACTTGAAGCAACAGTGCAGAGAAGGAAGAGCCAGGTTCTTTTCAGTGGTGCTCAGTGACAAGACAAGAGGCAACGTGCACAAACTGAAACACAGGAGGTTTCTCCCAAACATTAGGAAATACTTTTTCCCTGTAAGGATGACTAAGCACTGGCACAGCTTGCCCAGAGAGGCTGTACAGTCTCTAACCTTGGAGATACTCAAAAGCCATCTTGACATGGTCCTGGGCAACTGGCTCTAGATGACTCTGCTTGACTAGAGGGTTGAACCAGATTGCTTCCAGAGGTCCCTCCTAATCTCAACCATTCAGTCATTCTTTGATGTGAATGTTGATCAGAAGCAGTTAAAAAAAGGCAAAGAAGAAAATTGGGGCTTAACAACTTCCACCTGAAGAAACTGAAGCCAGATCAGCCTGAAATCACTGCACTTATGCCAAGACATCCAGAAAACAGATGTTGTTTTTATCTTTCATATAACACCATCCTCATTAAGAATTGTATAAAGGATTAATTACAAATTACATCATCACTTCAGCAGGTTACACGAGTGCAAGTTAATAAGTTCCAAGTACCTAGCCAGTAAGAAGCAAAAAAGGTTAAAGACAAGTATTTCCTGGACATATTTTTAATTATAATTTGTAAGTATAAAATACTGATATAGTAAGTAAGGACTTTGTAAAAATAGTAGACAAATAGACATTCAAAAAGGGTACTGCCTGGCTTCATTATGGCTGCTTCAGAAAACAGTCATGTTGTTACAAGCTTTTCAATTAGAACATTTGAAAATGTATCAGATGTCTTTTTTTTTCCTATATGGGCTTATTCTTTCTCTATACTGAGGGATTCAAACTGCTGTAATGCAAAGTAATGCAAGTCTTGGATAAACATCGCAATATTTACCCCAGCGAACATTAAACTCCTGCACAGAAGAAATAAAAGCATAGTTCGTGCCTCTTCATACCCACATTTTTAAAGAGTTATTCACATCTTGTTTTCAAAAGGAGCAATATTACTAAGCAAAACATTGGATGCTTCAGTAGTTGAAAAGGACAAGCGAGGAGACACCTCACCATATTAGTCATAAGACCTTCCAGTTCAGCATGATGGCTGTTGAGAAGTTTATCTTCTTTGAGCACAAATTCCAGACACTTCTTGAACTACTGACCTAAAAAAGTCTCAGGTCATAACCATATTTAATCCAGAGTTCTTCATTTTGTTGATTTTATTACCCACTCCATTTTTATCTTTTGAAAAAAGTACACATTAGTCTTCTATTTAACTTGAATGATATCAATTTGGTGATGTTTTCAGAGGCCAGCTCTATTACAATTTCCTACTTACTTACAAACGTCACAAGTAACAAAGTATACAATTTCTTGCTTTATAATTCCTCCACGAAAAAAATCCTTTGGCTATCCTACCCCACAGTCTTTTGGGTCTCGTGTTACTAGTAAGTTTTTTTTGTTTCATTAATGCAAAGAAAATACATCTCTCTGCACAGAAAGCACTGGTAATATTTCTCACTGAAATACCAGAAAGGTTTTTTAGCCATAGTTGTATGCATTCTCATAACGGTTTCTCTATTATGGGAGACTATAATGGACTCAGTGAAGCATCTTTTGCCTTCATTCTCTAAAGTGATTTTTATCCAAATACTATGTCTCACCTATATTAGCTGTTACTTCTTTCTAGTTTCTCATTTCATTCTCATATATCCACTTAAGGGACAAACATGGAAAAAGTAAGGTCCAAATCTGTGGGTTTAAATTAAGGTTTATGAACAGCAGGCAATTAACATTCACAAGCTGGTTTAGAATTTAAAATATAATTAAAAACAAACAATGCTCCAAATAATCTACTCAGAATTTCTCAGTCTTTATTAAAAAAAAAACTAGAAGAAAATAAATTAACCGAGCTTGCAGAGGCTTGGCAGAGTATTAAATATGAAAGCTGTATTCAAGTACAGTAATTTAGATCAGCTCATTAATACAGTATTACAGGAATCCTGCAAAGACAAGATCTTAGATTCCACAACTGAAATGCAAGACAGACTTGCAGAATGAGAAACTATATACAGAAACACTGTTAAAGTGACTTAATGATGACGGTGGTTAACCTGCTGAGTACAAGGTACTAACACAATGATATGAAGAACATTAGAGCCCTCTCGCCTTATGCAAGGCAAGGAAAGAAACTGTGAGTAGGGGAACAATATTAAGAATATTTCCTGCTATATTTGTTACTTAAGTACACGCATATAACCTTAAAAGTAAAGAACATTATCAAAAAGCAGTTTAGCTACTGCAGCCTACCATTAGGTAAGTGGGTACGTTAGCTGATAGTAGGGACGTGTTCTGACATTCCGCAAATGCGAAGCAAAACGTAAGACCAGTTTAAGTAAACATCTTTTACTTGCCATTCATAACAGGTCAATGTGTCCAAGAATTTAAGCCATTTTACTTCAAAATTCACAATTCACATTTACTATAACTTACTTCTAATGCACCTAAGAAAGGACATCACTTAACATGGTAATAAAATGTGCAAGGAATAACCTGTTAACAACACTAACTCACAACCATGTAATTAGAAGTCTACATGCTTTACTTTCCTGCACAGAAACCTTAATGCATATAAGAAACATAGTCAGATATCACCTTTAAAAACACCCTACTTTCTCTGTTAAAGACATATTAAGGTGGTCTGAAGCCCCGAGGAGCTTAAAGGCATTATGAATGATGTATCAGAGGCTACAATTGTTCTAATATGTGTAGTTACTCATCTTAAGTCCACTGTCTTTCTCCTGCAGTAGAAATACTTAAACTTCTAGAATGAGAAAGCTGGACTTCAAAATTTAATCTGTGCTTTACTATGAATATTTATAGTACTCCCAGAAGACTCACAAAAACAGTACAGATCACAAACTTCATACAGTATTCTCAGCGCTCCTGAAACATTCTATTAAAACTGAATATATGAGTCCATGAACTCACAAGCATCACCAGAAAGCAAAATAAATTCAACTTGAAACGTTAGACTTTAAAAACTTCAGCCTCCCCAGTTCATGCCAACCAGTCAACATGGTATATGTTCCTCCTTTATAATCAAAGTGCCCATACAAACTAGAGACACACAAGAATGCTGAAATACAGAAACGGCATTCAAAAGGAAACACAGTATCTGAGATTTTTTTTTTTAAATTATTAGTTCTTGAACATTACCTCCCCAACAAGACCTATCTACACACTTTAATATAAAACCTATTTAAATCAACGCTATCCACTATTTCCAGTTTATTTGTCATCAATTTTAGAACAATTTGGGGAAACAGAAAGAGACTCTAATAAATTCTTTCCAAAGAACTTCTGAAAGTACTGGACAATAACCAGAGTATAAACACTGGCTTTTGTTTTGTGTTTTTTAAGAACTTTTAAGCTTTCTGAAATGTTGGCTCTTCATAATCATCATTCAATTTCTTCTCAGTTTAAAAAAGGTGAAAAGGAACAGTTTCATCACACTGTTAAACACAACAGTCACTTGAACAATTATATTATGTCTTAGATTAGGAACTTTGTACCAAGCTTCTACCAGTAATCAGACGTTTTCATTATTAAAAGGTGATGACAGCTAGGGCTCCAGTAGAATGAGAGAAAGACATACTGCTTACCTGTACACCTGAACCATGACTTCCACTTTTTGAAGCAAACAAACAATCCTCAGAATCAACTGTAAGCAAAATTGAAGCAGAAGGAAAGAGCTCAGAGACAGACCCTTGACTGAAGTTTATAGCCTCTGGATTTTTTTGACCATCCTTTACTGATTCACTCAGATTGATCACAGAATCTCGTATGTTTGAAATAATCTCATTATTTTCTGCCAACAGGCGTTCTAAATGATCTATTTTTTGTTGCAGTATCGAAAGCTGGCCCTGTAAAAGAAAAAAAAAGTAAAATTTAATTATCTCAGACCAATTCTTGACAGAATTTTTTAAAAAATCAATTTCACAATACTATATACAATATGATCACACAAAGAAAAAAAAAAGAAAGAGATCTTTATTCTGTATGTTATGTAAAGCCAAACTAATAAGAAATTGACCCATCATATGTAACCGTCTCCTTTCAGAGTACGAGAAGGGAGCAAAAGTTACATTTTCCACTATAAACTTGAATTTGCAGCACAAGATTTAATCAGATACAAAGATACCCAAAAAGTCTCACAGTTTCTAGTACTAATTATGCCAACTTCAACTTTTTTTTCATGTCTTTCACAGACTGGCAAAAACATGATCTCTTATCACAGTAGAACATTTTTTTCAAACACAGTCACATCACAACAGGATTAAAAGGACGTATACATTTTAGTTTTTTTCCTACACATGTAAGATAGTATTTCAAGAAATACTGAGTTTCTTATTTTCAGTTTAATTTAGAGAGAAACGAACCAAAGCACTTAAAGGGGGTAAAAGATCCCTTAACAATCTGATCATAGTCATAATCTGTGTAACTGGACTATCACAGCCATCAAGATAATCCTGTAAAAGACAGCTCAAAACGACAGCACTTTCAGTCAGAAGGTCATACTCAGTTGCCAAACAACAGGATTTTGTAGATGATTCTAGCGTGCACCACAAGAGGAAGGACATAGAATAACACCAATGTCAATTGAAAGAAGTCAACGTATCTCCCTAAGCAACTTGGAAGGAGAGATAGATACAACAAAGGAATTCAATAGCATTTAATTGCTGTGTTGTTGGAATACAGAAGGGAGTACAGTAGAACAAGATCCCTGGAAATACCACTGCCCTCCCATGTACTAGCAACTCCTTCCAAATGATTTGAGGTATGCTTTTTTTCAGGCATGAATGTGTTAGCTTTTACAGAATTACAAAAGGCCACATGATTTAACACGTGTTTAGGGATATTTCATCTTAACAGTAATTTCTTTCTTTCCTCAGACTGACTTCAACCTAACAATAATAAGAAAAGATAGAGAACAAAAAGCCAGTCAACTTATTATTATTAAAGTTGTGGTCAGACCCAAAATATACAACGTATGATTAAGTTTTTTTTCAATAAGCTGTCATTACAACAAAACCTGCTGCAGATTCAGGCATTTACAGTTTACCCATTACACTAACACAAATAACACTGATTCGGCAGACAGCTGCTCTGTGACCTATGATCTTAACAACAAGCAAAACTTTTTCCTAGCACTAATACCTTACTTTCTAAGTAATACAGAACAATATTAGAAACAACACCTGTACATAACACTTTTTCCCCCTTTGATAACAATTCATTTGAGGTCTTTGCATTTTTCTTTTAAGGGACAAATTGTTTCCCTCAAATGTCAAGTTGGAATTAACTTCTGTAGTTAAGCTGTAGTTTGCAAAGGACTGAGCCTCCTTTCTAAATTCTGATGTGCACTTCAAAAAAAAAAAATCTATTCACTTTGAGAAGTCTCCAGGAATTTAAAAAACACCCCTTGCAAAGAGATACCAATCAGCCTTTTGAGTTCTATTAAATCGCCATTCCTATAATTATATTTTTATTTAAGTTCTTTGTAAATCTGCAGAAGATACATTTTAGTATTTTTTAACCTTTTTGCAAATTTGTCCCCCTGTGTCAAGTTGTCATAGTTCAGGCCCCATCAGGACCAGACTACGCAGTCTCTCTCTCACTCCCCCCACCCTCCGAGAGAACAGGGAGAGAAAATATAAGGAAAAACGGCTCGAGGTTTGAGATAAGGACAGGGAGAAATCCTTAAAGCCACCGTCACGGGCAAAACAGACTCGACTTGGGGAAAACTATTCATTTATTATTACAAACAGCAGGATAATGAGACAGAGAACAAGATAACCTCCATCCACCCCTCCCTCTTCCCAAGCTTAACATTATCTCTACTACCTTCCCCCCCCCGAGTGGCACAGCAGGGGAAGAGGGAATGGGGGTTGCAGTCAGTTCATCACACGTTGTTTTACGCCACTGCTTCATGGTCGGGGGAAGAACTCCTCGCATTCCTCCCCTGCTCCTTCGTGGGGTCCCTCCCACGGGCCACAGTCCTTCGTGGAACTGCTCCGGCGTGGGTCATCTCTTCCACAGAGTACAGTCCCTATAGAACAGCTGTCCCAGCGGGCCCTCCACGGGCCACAGCTGCCTTCAGGCATCCACCTCCCCTGGTGTGGGGTCCTTCACGAGCTCCAAGTGGATCTCTGCTCCTCCATGGACCTCCATGGGCTGCAGGGGGACAACCTGCTCCACCATGGTCGTCACCACAGGCTGCAGAGGAATCTTGGCCAGGAGCCGCATTACTCACCCCGCTCCTTCTGAACTGACCTTGGCGTCTGCAGCCGTTCCTCACAACAGGCTGGTAGATGTCTCTCAGGATCTTTTTTTACATCTTATTCACTTCATTTCTCATCTCCTCTCCACTTCTTGCAGCCGGGCCGGACTGATTTGGGCCCAATCGGCTGCCTGGCGAGAGGCCAGAGGGTGAGGCCTGCAAGGCCCATGAGGCCTGCGCCTCCCCCTCTGCGCCTCTGCCCCCGCTCAGCTTCTTCACATCTTCTCTTCTCTTTTTTTTCTGTTTTCCCTTTCTTAAATACGTTATTGCAGAGGCGTTATCACGGGACATTCTGCTACCAATTGGCTCGGCCTTGGCCAGCAGTGGGTCCGCCCTAGGCCCGGCCGAGTCCACTGAACAAAGGGGAGCGACTTCTGGCAGTTTCCTACAGAAGCTACCACCTTAGGCCCCCCCCACTAAACAAAACCACGACACAAGTGCTGACCCACTGTTCCGTTTTTTGGTTTTTTTTCCCCTTAGGGTGATAAACCATAAAAACAGTAACAAGTTTTAAAATGCAACACAGGCAAACAGTTATCACTTCCCAAAAGACAAAACTATATTTTGACAACAGATCCGGATTAAGCTAATTGAGATGTAATGCCAACATCCTAGAATCTCAACGGCTTAAAAATAAATACTAGAAGCTTACAAAAGAGATGAACTGAAAGCAACAGGAAATCAAGATGCAGATGACGGGCTACTGGAAAGAAAAAAAAAACAAAACCGTAGTCCCCTGCCCCCTGGTGGCACAAAAGAAACAACCAGACTGAAATCTTTCAAATGCTACATTAAAGGTAACGTGTACACATTTCTGGGCAAAATTCGTATTTTCCCTTTCTGTCTGTGACATTTCAAAAGAAAGAAAGGTTTCTCTACACAGAAAACTAATAGCCTGTTATGCCACTCACTCTAAAAATAATGTAAATAATAATGATTGGGGCTTTATAGGCTGCCCAATACAGGCTCTGACCTTCAGATTCCTAAAAAGTTGAAGCACAGCTGCCATCTATACAAATCATCACCTGCTTCACTGCACACAACTATAGTCCAACATTACCAAGTGTGCAAGCAGCTAAAATGCCGCTCACACCTATCCCACTACATACACTGCCTCTACAACTATAAAAACAGATAACTTTAAAATTTATATTGTTATTCACGTATGTTCCAGAAATATCTCTTCCTACAAGAAAAGAATTTACATTGCTTAGCAATAGCCTGTCAACTACCTGGTCACTGATTACACCACCAATCTGCCTTACATCATCTAGTCAACCATAGTCTCTCCAGCACTGACCAATAACAAACAAACAAACAAAAAAAACTCAACTCCAACATTAAAAAAACCACCAGATACATGATTAGACTGATCCTTCCATATACAGCATATACTGCCAACCTCTTGCACTCAGGTACAAACTTCCAATTTGCAGGTCATGTCATATTTCATATCTCTAAGATGGACCTTTCATTTAACTTACTATACTTTAAAACTTCCAGTATCTACAATAACAAGTTCTATCTTTTTACTGCTTATTTTGTGACAAAACACTTATCTTTGTAAACTAAGTTCCCTGCTTCCTGTGTCACCAGAAATCATAATTTGTTCCCTGATAATCTTCAGACAACAATGATTTTACATCTTGCTATATACTTCCAGCAATAATTTATCTTTAAGCTGGAGAGTTCAAGTCTACCTAGGACTCTGAAGAGCAGTGATTTTTATAAGTCTGTTAAAGTATGTTACTTTAACTCTGGAGGTAGATATTCTTTTTTATGGAGAAAGAAATTCTTACAAAGACCTCCCATTGCGGAACTTAACAGAGGACATTAAAAAAGACAATCCTGCTTTCTTTTCTGAAGACTATAAGATGCATCTTGCCTCTCTTCTAAAGCATTTAAACATACCATGTACTAACTCAACTTGAACGCAAAACAGAATAAAAAGTTACAGTTAAGAACATACAGCTATGACCTCATGCAGCACCCAAGTTAAAACTGACAAGCAACCAAATCTTTTGAGATTTTTAAAATATTTTCAGCTTCTGTTGTGAAATGCATCACCCATGAGAGTCAACTTCTAGAAACAACAGTGTCATAAACTCTAAGCGGACCCCAGTTTTCATTCAATATTAAAATAGTTAATGGCAGGAATCCACTCTCAAGTTGAAAACTTCACATGGATCCAAATTATGCAAAAGCTAGGTCTATTTTCATTGCACATTCACCTTTTCTCCTTATTCATTTTAAACAGATATGAGCAGACAATGTCTAAAAGATAGTAAGATTATTTTAAAATATGAGCTAAACATGGAAAATATTGCAACTCTTCAAGAAAATAAAATTAACATGTGAAAATAAAAGAAGTTAAACTTTCAACATTTTTAGAGGAAGGTAACTGACTTAGACTGCCCAACTTCAAACGTCAAGACCAAACAGTACAGAACAGTGAAGTTACTCTAAAATTGTTTCATCTTACTGATTGCTAGCAACATGTTGATTTACTAGTAAAACAGATTAGAAGCATGTCACAGGGCAGGGCACCTCCAGCTCTCTCCCTCTCGCTCCTTTGCCTGCTGCTCGGTTTCATTCCTGTGATCGCAGCATTGGGACATCAGGTGGTGAGAAATCATGCATTGTTCATTTTGTGTATTTTACTATCCCTATATTTTGTTATTATTGTAATTTTCCTTTGCTATTCTAGTCTTCATCTCAACCCACAAGTTTTCCTTTGTTCCCATTTCTCTCCCTCATCGCACTGGGGACGGGAAGGGTGAGCGAGAAACTGTGTGGTGACCCGGGCTAAACCACTTAAGAGGGCATTAAACAAGTATAATCAAAAAATAACACACACAGGTCCTCTAAATTACTAAAAACATACTCTAACAGTATTTTGTTTTAAAATAGGTTTGAAAGTTTTCTACACATTTGGGGGTGAGTAGGGGTAAATTTACTTCTTTTTTAAAATGTGAGCAGAGATGCATCAATTTTCTCTTAATAAATTCTGTTTGAAATTTTGTAATCTGCATGGCTTTGTAGATACCAGATAGCAAAATTTGGCTAGCTGTACAATTCATAAGTGTCAGCAGACATCCCCGTGTCTTTATAGCTTCAAGTCTTCTCAGAAAAAAAAGCACTTCCAATTCAAAACTGAGTCCAGCCTAACTGCCCAGAAAATTGGAGGTACACTGTATATGTAAGTATGTCTTAATCCAAGTGAACATCATTAAAGGATGCTCTGTTAATCTACATACTTATTTTAACATAAGGAAATGCACTGTCAAGTTAAGTGAATCACGTACCCTATACAAGCGGTTAACAAGTTTATGACAACTTTAGTGCAAGCTTCTTTATTTATAAATTGATGATTGTTCAAATAAAGATTTTATCAAAAGCCAGAAAGGCGACCCTGCTGTTACTCCACAGCAAAGCAACTATTCCTACAAGAAGAGCAAAGAACCAAAGAGCAAATCCAGCAGTACCGCAAGTAGGTGTAGTTGCACTAGTAGAAGAAAGATACTACATGAGCAGCACATCTGTTCACCATCCCCAGAGCCACACAGGGATGGACTTAACCATTAAAATCTTCCCACCTGAGGACACCACAGATCAGCATACTCTCCTTCCATTTGGAACAAAATCTGTCCATACCTGCTAGCTGCACTGAGTTACCTGCCACTATCACCACATGAACCAGCTACATAAACAGCTCCTCATGCTTCAGTCACTCTGAACCTTTCAGCAGTTTTCATGCCCCAAATACTCCAAAGCAGTCTGCTCTCCCATTGCCCTCTGCTTGTCCTTCTTTATTTGCTTCTGACACTGGTCTGATCTGTAGCCAGCAGTCTCTGCAGAAAAGAGCATACTGCCAGCCAGCACAAGGGAGGAAGTCCAGTAACACAAGGAGAGATCAAGCTGCTTCATTCCAGGGAAGTGGAGAATGGACAGTTTCTCCCATTTAAGCACTGTACATTGCAGAAAGGATACCAACTGCAATTTTCATTTCCTCAGTGAATGCTCACTCGTTCTCTAAAAGCAGTTGCTTGCAATAGGCCACTAACGATCACTTCATCAGGAAAAAGACAGCTAGTTCAAGTAATTGAAGTAGGAGCATGACAGGCCCACAGATGAGGAAATGTCATAGAAACAGTCAGGCAGAGGAGAAATCCACATTAGAGACTTCTGAGGTTAGGTCTGATAGAACTTGATTATTTGCATCCAGACTCTGCCAGCAACTGCAAAGTGCTTGGTTCAAAATCAGCCAGAGCCCATCCTCCTCCTCACCCACATGAACAAGAAGGAGACCACAAAGGAGCTAGCAGTATCCTGCATAAGAAGCTCTGGTGTTCCGACAAATTGTGTTCAAGAAACTAGAGTACTACAATGAACAGAGTTCTCCAGGGGATGTGGAACTCAAGTCAAGACTGTTGCCTATACAGATTAACTGCAGTAAGCAGTGAGGAAATTGGACTCAAAAGTCTCATTCTCCAGCTGCATTGAATGGCAGACATCTTAATAATTTTCTGCACAAGCCTTGCCAATAACTATTTCCAGGTACATTTTCACAAATCACATACTAACTTTGCTAAAATCTTGATATAAACCTCTGATCAGATGCCAGCATACCATGATGGTAGCACCAGAAAGCATTCTCTGTTCACTGCTCAAGCACGGTACAGTGAACAGAACATACTAAATGCAGAATTGAACGGTCATTTCCTGTACAGAAAAAGCAAGCAGGTAAGTTAAAAATGCAACCTGATGTAGCATCAAAACTTAATATTTGAACACACTGTTTCAGCATGTGTTCAAATTGCAAGGTAAAACATAGAAAAAAAAACAAGCATACAATGCATCAGTCAAAAGGACAAGTCAAGGTTTGAGGCCCTTATTAATGTGGGCAGAATGCTTACGTGCATTTGTGATGATGAAAATTACATAAGTAACCTTGTTAATAATTTCCAGCCTTTACAGTACCATTCAAAATAAGCTCACTTTACCAAGTCACCGGTATTCTTCTGAATTAATTGAACTATAAAACGAGAGTATGTTCTCTTAACAAATGAGAAAGTTCTATTACAAAGATACAGCAGCCTGACAAATAGATTCGAAGAAGCTCATGGACTTCCATATTCTGTTTTACCAGAGGCAGCAATAACAGGAGTGCTTAATGTACTATTATCCTAGACTTCAGTTTCATGTAATTTACAGAGATAAAAACAAGGTATGCTGTTAGAGACTAATCTGATACCATCACCAGTGATCTAAAGGCAAGGAAAAAGGAAAGGGAGATGGAGATAAATCTAGAAATAGTCCCTGTTTAAAGGCAATTAATCTGAAAAATGTTCACTGCTACTCTGGTTGCTATGTCTCGGGTTCACTTCCCTTTTGATTCCCCTCCCTGCCCTATACTTAATCTTTATTTAAATGGCTAGCAGTACAAAACTGAAGCACAGCTTACACGACGTTAAGAGTATAAGCATTTTAATAATGGGGTTTTTTTCATTTGAACAAGTCTAAACTTAAAATAACAAAACGATTTGTCAGACAAAGAAAATGTAAAGGAAGAGTAAACTAGGAAACTTACCCCATTTAGCTTACACAGCTTAAGCAGGGCTTGACTCTAGGTAGCAGAAGGAAGTGCTGATTTACTACTTTTCCAAAAAATACATTTCGCTCAACATTTTGGACCAGATTTGAAGACTAAAACTGAAGGAAGACATTAGCTTCTGCTTGACTGCTGCTTAGCCAAAGCTTTACAAAAAACATGCAAGCAACCGATACAAATACACAGTGTGAACATTAGGAAGTACAAAGAATTGCTACAGACCTGTAATTATGTCACAAAGTCGGCCCCTCCCCCTTTACACGTACTAAAGCTCAGCAGAAGAAATCCTAAATTTTCATTACCTTACACTCAAGATAAAAGCCTTTGAGTATCTCAGGAATTAGTTTCAAATTCAGGAAAACAACGATTCCTTCTGTGGATTTCTTCATTCAACATTCAGTCTTCTCTGATGCAAAACTTGTACGAATGCTACTAAAAGTGTACCCGCGATTTTTCAGTGCTCAGAAGTCAGAAAATGACAACTTCAAAATTATGCTGAACCTTAATTAACATTTTTCACATTCTAGAGCAAAACAAGTATTTCCCAAATACCTGATCATGCTGCTTCCAATACTTCACATAGAGAAGTCCTGTTCCTTTTTATACAACACACGCCTGAAAGCTCCCAAATGAGCTCATAAAAATACACTGATTACTAAGAACATGCAGCAACAAAATATGTGTATTTCTAGTCCATGTAAGCCATCAATTTCAGCTCCTTCACTACAGCAAGGCACCCAGCAAAACTCTAGCTGGAAAAGGCATTTATAGTGTATCAGGAACTACTTGAACACAGGAAGTGTACAGACCCGTCGACACTGGAGGGAGCTGAGGTTTGCTCTACAAAGAATTGGGGCATGGTAACTAGCAAGCTGATACGCTGCAGTTAGAGCCACCTCTCGGAGACTCAGGGCTGACTGAAGGCAGTGCTGCCTTACAGTAGGGGAAGCAGTACTTCACAAGGCATCTTTGTTCAAGACACAGACTCAGAGAACTGCTGGTGTTTCTGCCATGTATTTGGTCCTAATTTCCTACTATTACTGCTCCACTGTATCATGATTCATATTTTGGCCAGGTGGTACTACTATCAAATTATCGGGAAGCTCAGATGAAATAACACTCCATATTGCAACAATTACCACTTGCGCCATTTGTACAGAAGTATTCGATGCATTGTGTAGATGCCCTGAAAGCACAAATCCAGCAAAGAAGCTTTAGCAGCACCACCAACAGCCAGGACACTTAATGTTCTGCTGGAAGGACACTGGAAACAATGAAAATAAGCTAGCTGTTTCTAGAGAAACTGTACTTGATCACCTCTGTTGAATGTAGTGTAACTAGTGAGCCTGTAAGAGCAGTCAACACACATGAGAAGATCAGAGTAAGCTGCAGGTAACGGTGCTCAAAGGCAAGGGTAGGGAGGGAAGAAAACAAAGATGGGGAAAGAGAGAGATCTTATTCAAATAGTAATTGTTTAGAAAAAAGAAAACATTAGGGATGGAAGTTGCAGTACGTTTGTGTTTTGCCTTTCCATAAGACCAAAGACAAAAACGAGCAATCACTTGGTGCCATTCCAGTTATCAGAATCATGGCAAGCTTGGGTTTTAAAAATGCATTTTGAGAACAACCTTGCACACAGTGGGGAGATATGTCCCACAAAAGCCCAAGCAAGCTGTCTGAAAGTGGTTAGATGAAAAAACTCATGTCTAAAGCATCACCTCTCAGGTAGTGACAGAAGATGCTGTGTTGGGCTGCTGTTTTGCCTTGCCTTTACTAAAAATGAACTTTCTTGTGAAGACTACACAAAGGCCATATATTTCTGGAACAAGACACTCTTAAAAGGAAATCCCCCACCTATTTTTTTAATTGGATTTTTAACGTGTGTCATGCATGATTAGGTGTGAATCTAGTAAAATTTAGAATCAAAATAAACATTCCACAAGCTTCTGTAAATGAACAGCTTCTACGAATCTGCTCTAAGTCAAGGCAAAGTCAGTTGAGAAAACAAGCTGTGTTAGGCTAATGATTTTTCTTCATATTTGGGTCCAAAATACAGAACAGATTAATAAGGGCTTATCAGTATTTCATATTCATCTGTATACAGTAACACGGGTTCTTCAACACAGGCTGCTTATGGACTTATTCCACTTTAGACTTGATTTGAATGGAGTTTTCATTTAGTAGTTATCAACTTAGCCCACAAATCGCTTGCACCTGACACTGGCTACACAGGAGATGGCACAGGACTAACCACCACTCTGAATCTCCCTCCACTGTAAAGTCACACATCTCTCAGAGTTCTATTATTACAGACAAAAACAATATACTCAACCATTTTTCCACTATGCTCCACTAGAAGACTCTTACACAACGATCTGTACTGACAACTGCTACAACAAGAATCTAAAAATGTACCTAAGGCTATTCCTCTACCTTTAACTCATCTCTATACAGTGTTGTACCATTGCTCCTAGCCTGAGACAGGACACTAGGACACATCATATCCTGAGACAGGAGCATCCTATGCCTATGGACACATTCAGGAAGACAGAGCTCATGATATTGGTATTGTAAGAATAATATACACCTGACAACTAGGCATGATCTATAGATACATGCAGGAATTACAGAGCAGAGACCAGTAAGTCTTGATCTCCACGTATTACAGATACCTAATCTTCCCAAAATTAACAGGGACTTCAGTTCTACGGCAACACACAGATCTCCTGATACTATGATTTAAATGCATCACCAATTATGACAAGGCTATAAATCACTTTAGCTCCAGTTCTATTACAGTTGCCATGATGACACCTTACCATGGATAGGTGTGGATAAGATTCACTGCAAAGGTGACTTACTGATGCCAGGTTTTGCAAACCCAACAATGTCACTACTGCCTCCCAAGCCTGACCACAGGTGCTGTTTAGCACAGCAGATAAAGGCATTTGTAAGTATTAGGTTAGAGAGTATGTAAAAGCATCTGCCTATGGATATTCACTCATCTTGGGAGACCTTGTCCAGAAATTCTTTCTGCAAGACATTTCTGTTGGCATCCTTGAACAGCTACTTGAACTCTCAGAGTGGAAAACAAGCTCCAGAAGGACAACTCTTGACTACACTGGCAGATAAGTTCCCAAGACCGAGTCTGATGCAAACTACCCCAAGACCACGCAAAGAGAAAGAGTGGAAGAGAGAGTGGAAATGGAAGTGGAACAGCAATCCTAATCATTTATTTTTTCCACTGGAATTATGTACCATGACACTTCAGGTGAATGCAGACTAACAAGCACTGCCAGCTGAAAAACTACAACTCAAATCCTTGCAGAAGTTAAATAAAAAGCCTAGACAGACAAATGCTCAGAAGCTAAACAGGAGACTGCTTCCAGGAGTACCCACTTCTCTCCGCTAAGCTTAACGTAAGCCACGTAGGTCAGGAAGAAGAAATTAATCAATATGTCACTTCCAGGACATGAAAGGTGA
Organism: Chlamydotis macqueenii; assembly: GCF_036417535.1. Classification (NCBI taxonomy): domain Eukaryota; kingdom Metazoa; phylum Chordata; class Aves; order Otidiformes; family Otididae; genus Chlamydotis; species Chlamydotis macqueenii. The sequence continues at coordinate 59,224,718 of NC_141593.1, read as the reverse complement.
TGTATGTTGTTACCAGAAATGCACAGAGGAACAGCAAAGCTGAAAATAGCACATTGTCAGAACAGAAAGAGGTATGAAGTGAATCAATCCAATAACTTGTGAAAAAAGTTTCAATTCCTTTTTAAGCCAAAAAAGTTCTGACCTTTGTCATCAGGAAATAGAATGCTTTCTTAACCTACAGACAGACAATCTACTGCTGCCATAGCTTTTCACAAACAAGAACAGCTTGAAGTTTTTGTATCTGTGGCTAGTTTCACTTACAGTACATCGAGTTCTAGCAACACTGCACTGACACAACTTTTTGTCAGCTGAGGTATGACTAAAGCTGTTCCTTTCAAATATTTTTGGTGGCTTCTATTTCACTCTTTATCTTTTGCATTTACTTCAAACTGATGCTATAGGGCTCAGAAAGCATTTGCTAGGTGTCAGAGATTTCCAGTTGAACAGAGTGAAAAAAATTTACCCTGTGGGCAACAAAATGAAATTACAAAACCACATCAATTTAAGCTGTAACTTCCTTGAAGGATAAAGCAGTAAGAAAGGAAAAGATAAGTTGTCAATCAAAGGAGGGGCCAAAACAGTGATAGGCAGAGGATTCTGCAGTAAGAGTCAGTAGCCACAAAGAAATTTAGATATGGAAAAGGCAAAAAGAGTAAACACTGACAGACTGTTCTAGAAGAACGAGGAGAGGAAGAAGGACAGAAGGAGAAATGTTTGTCCCTAGCTGACTAGATCATGTAGAGCGAAGAGGTACAACAACAGATTAAGGTACTAAACCCTTGGTCACAAGAGATAAGACCATGTTATACTGCAGCCCAGCATTACATCGTAGGACACAGACTGGAATTTCTAGCATTTAAAAAAAAAAACAAAAAAAAAAAAACAAAAACAAAAACAAAACCACCCATGCACGAGCTTTCCTGTTCCATATTTTACCTGGATTAAACTCAACTAGTGGTATAAAGACATATGAAGTAATTTCCTCATATAAGATCGTATCACCAAAGCAGCACTTGTACTTAGCTGTTACAAGTGTCACGTATGGCATTACTCTCCTGCTGGAGTTATATACAGAACAGGCACAGCTGCCGTAGCCACCCTCATCTCGCTTGCTTCTCCTAAGGTTCTTTCCCACTCTCTTAGTCCCTGCAAAAACTAGTGGCTAACCTCTGAACTGAAACTCGAAGGAACAAAGGCAGAACAGATCGGCACTTTTTTCCTTTACATGTAAGTCAAGGTTTTTATCTTTACTATTAACAAAGGGTATCAACTGTTACTTTTGAATTAAATGAAAAATTTGTAATTCTGTCAGAGATAACAGTTACTTTTTAAATAAGCCTTCTGAGTTCTTTTTTTACTTGAAGCCTCACCGCTGTATTAAAAAACACTTTAATTTGTTTTATTTCCCAAAAAATAAGTACAGTGCAAGCATAAATAAACTATAACCTTCTGTAACTTTTATTTTGTCTTCTACTAATAAGAAAACAAAGCTATTTATTTATACAGAGCAGTATTATGGCATTCTGCACAGCATACCATGTACTCTTTGAAATAGTGTTTTCCTGTCGCAGTTTAACATTCCTTATTAGAACACTACTATGATACACTGCTTTTAAATTTCTCTCCCACGCAGACAACAAGGGAAAGTGAGGAACTACAGAACTGCTCCGTTCAATCATGCGGTGCAGCCCAGTATCAGCCAGTTACGGCTCCAAAGCAAGGCTTCGCGAAAAGGAAAGCAGTAACATCAAGCCAGCGTTTCCCTGAACCTACCTGTTGATCCTACAGCCGAGGTCTACCCCCGAGTTCTTGGCTTTCCCCGGCAGCTCCCACCCGCCGCCAGCACCGGTGTCCACAGCGCAGAGCGAGCCCCGCGCTCCCCCTAGTGCCGCCTGCCCCGGCAGGCCGCTCGGCGAGGCCGCACCGCAGCCCCCGGCGCCCGGCCCGCCCGGGGCGAGCTCCCCGCCAGCCGCCCCTCCTCGCCGACCCCCGGCGGCCCCGCATCGCCCCGAGCCGGGCCGGGCCGCGCCGGCAGCAGCGCCGCCCAGAGGCAGCACCGCTCCCCCCGCCGCCCCAGCCCCCGCACCTCGCCGCCGGCCCGGAGGGGGCGGCCCGCGCCGCCCGCGGGGACAAGAGAGAGGGGCCCGGCGGCGACACCGCCCGCCCTCCCTTCCCCCCGCCCCCGCGGGCCGGGCTCTCGCCTAGCTGCCGCCCCGCTCACCTTGGGGAAGGTGCCCTCCCGCCGAGGGCTCTTGGGGTGGTCGAAGTGGCCGCGGTCCAGCATCAGGTAGAGGGAGAAGATCACCACGCAGAAGACCGCGCTGCCGAACACCGTGAACTGCCGGCTCAGCTTCATCTCCGCGGCCGCCCCGCCGGCCCCGCCGCCGCGCTCCTCCCGCCGCGGCGGGCGCTCCCGGGCCCCGCTCGCCGCCCCGCGCTCGGAGGGGAAAGTTCTCTCGCCGCGGCGGGGACCCGCAGGCGCCGCCGCCCCCGGCGCGGGGCAACCCCAAGTCTTCTCCGAAGTGCGAGAAGTTGTCCCCTCAAACGGCCGCCCGGCCCGCCGTACCGGGGCGGAGAGCCTTGCCGAGACCCCCTGCCGCCGCGGCAAGAGGCGAGCCGAGAGTTTCCGGGAGCGGATCGGGTTCCCGGGCAGGCTGGCGCCCAGCGGGGAAGTGGCGGCGGCAGCGCTGCGGCGCCGACCGAGCGCCGCTGCTCCCACCTCCCTTCCTCCTCCGGCCGCCTCACGAGCTGCTCCGCTCCTCCTCGCTGCCGGAAAGAGGCGCCGGAGTCTGGCACCTCCTCCCCCTCCCGGCGGACAGAGCGCTGCCGCTGCCGCCGCCGAAACAACCGCGGGCCACCGCGCGCGCGCGCGCGCGCTCCGCGGCCGAGGGAGCTGCCACCGCGCCGCGCTCCGCCCCCGCGCGCCCGGGCGGGGGTGGGCGGTGCCGCACGCGTGTCACGGATGCGGCACCGCCCCCGCCGGCCCGCACCGCCCCAGAGCCGGGAGTGGCGGAGGCGGGGGGTAGGGACCGCGTGCGGCGGCCACTGGGGGCGGGGGGGAGGGGGGGGGGCCGCTGCCCTTCGTGGGATGGGGTGAGGACGCGCGGCTGTAGCCGTGGGGAGAAGGAGGAGGAGGGACGACCCCCGCTCCCCCTGGTTCGGCGCGGCAGGGCCGGTCCCCAGCTGGCACCCACCGGTGTGTGGCAGCCTCGGCCACGGGAAGCGAGGAGGCTGGAAGGGGAAGCGAGGGGGCTGCTTGGGGCCTCCGCCGTCCTTCCCGGGGCTGCGGAGCGGGAAACGGCGGCCGGGGAGAGGAAGGGGGGAGTGCAGGGTGTGGGGGGACCTCCGGCACCGAGCGAGCCCCAGCGGCCCCGCGTGGTTTAGCGAAGACCCGTCGCACCTTTCCGTACGCGTCCCCTTCCTCCGCAGCCCTCGTCTGCGGGCCGCGGTCGGGCTCCTCTAGGTCGGAGCCGGCAGCCGAGCTTCCCGAGAAGCGCTGCATGGGCCCCGTAGGCGCGGGTCGCGGCTGTGACGGGCTGGTCGAGAGCCTGCAGTTCGGATTGCCCCCGTTCCTCCGTGCCAGCATTCAGCTCCTTCTAATCTTCTTTCACAGATTTAATCTGCTCAGTTTTGAAAATGTTCATGCTTGGTGCCTGCTTCTGACCAATATTTTTGGGAAGAACTTACTTAAGATGCATTGGCTACCACTGAGATGTAGATGCATGCTGAAAACATATTTTGCCACTGTGTGTGTGCTGGTTTTTTAAGGTCTGTCATTGAGACACAGCCCTGTGACTTGAAGTCAGGACATCTGTCTTAGAATCACTACTTTCGTTTTCCATGAAAATCCCCCCAAAGTTGTTAAAACGGTAATAACACACAAAAATTTGTCCAATAAAGTTCGGTGGACTGTTGCAGGAGCCACAGAGCTTAAATCGTTGCTAAGTTTTACTATGTTTGGAGCTTGTTCCAGCATCTTACAGAACCTACTTGAGGGCTTGGGTATTCATAACTTTTCCCTCCCTTTCTCCAGCTGGACAAAAAGTTAAAGTGTTCGCTTCAGGCTTTGAAATGCAGTGCAGGACACCTGCAGTCTCTGGGTATGGACATTATGAGTTACTGTGGTGTGAACTGCTGACAGCAGAGAAACTGCCTTTCTCATACACGGTGCACTATTGTGCATCCTGACTGCATTTAAGATTTCTTAATGCAGGGGAGTGAGAAAGCGAGGTTGAAGAGAAAGCAGCTGAGCAGTGGGGACAGTACAGGGAATAACCTGGGGAAAGACAAAAAGATGGGGGCTACTGTGGGAACGGGAAGGGACTGGGAACCAGGCAAAGCTTAGGAATAAGAGAGGAAGCAGGTTAGGGGAAAGAATGAAGGGAAGGGCAGTGGAAGGGCACAACAATCAGTGTCAAGCAAAATAGAGGAAAGATGCAGATGGATGTCCTACAGAATCGGGAACAAAACCCAGGAGTTTTGAAACCTGACGTTACTATGCTGTCCAGCAAAAAGCTGTAAACACCAGGATTTGACCGTTTCACGTTTGTTCTATTCCCCCTCTAGTGGCAGATCCCCACAGAAAAGACGATGCTTCTTGTTCCATTTGTTGTTTTGTTAGCAGAGTTCAGATACGTTTGTGAATCCAAAAATCCAACTTTGCTGTCATCTAGGTAAGGTTTATTTCCAAATTTGTTTTCCTTAAGATGGAAATTGTATTTACATCTACAGTAAACTAACGCTGAGATTACAAAAAAAAAATGGCCTCACAGTTTGGGATATATATTATTAAGCTTGACTCTGAAGCCTTTGTTCATCTTGTGCGTGATCAGATAGCTATTATTTTTCCTCTTTTTTTTTCATGGAATATTTAGGTGATTCATTGAACAGGGTATTGGAGTGCCTAGAGGGAAAAACCAGGACTGTAAACAAACCAGTCCTTTGTAGACCTTCTGTTTCGCTTGTTAAAAAAGTCAGAAACTGTTCAATGAATGAGAGAAGAGTACTGCAGAGAGACAGTAGTGGTCAGGTGGCTGAGAGAAAAATGTCGTCCTAGACAATCAGACCTTGTTCTGCTCTCTTTTAGAGGGTTTCTGGGTGATATTAAGTTACAGGAACTGAAATACCTACAGAAAACTGGAAAGGATTCTTTGCTTTCTGGGTTCCTTTTCAAGACATACATGATCTAAATTGCAGAAATATGCAAAACTCTCATTTGCAGCTGAGGCCAGTGACAGCAATGAGACCTTTCCTTCCAAAGATCTTTTACACATAAAACTGTAACATTTGTAATAAACTATGATTTCTTAGAACATCATTAAACTGTAAGGAAATCAACCATCCTACTGTCAGTTCACTGTTTCAGTGATGTATATGGAGTAATATGAGAAGTCACAACTTGCGATTACAGTAAAACCATATTTGGAATCATAATAGTTTCAGTGAGAGCAGTCTGAATAAACCAGAGTTCAAGTGGAAAGTAGTATCTGATCTTAAACTTTAAAGGTGGGTCATAATGCATATTTGTTTGAGGGGGCAAATGCGGCACAGTGTGTATATGGACCAATTCAGGTTTTCTAGGGAACATTATAACATGCTGTTTTCTCTGTGTTTGATTTTGTAACTCTTCCTATTCTTGTGGTCAGAGATTTTTTTTAGATGATACTTAAGATTAGATACCATTACCTGTTTAGATACATGCTCTGTTCTGTTAGATACACTGTTGTATTCTAATGTTTAATAGCTGGTAAATAATAACGTATCTTCTGTAGAATGAGGCCTCAGTTAATGTGGTCTAAGACTGAAACTTTTAGTCTAGCATCAATAAATCTGGTATGGGTGGTATCAAAGACAAGAACTACAATATTTCCAGTTCTAGTTTGATTTTTTTTTTCACACAGACATGTGAAGTGTTATCAGTTCTATGCAGTATTAAAACCTATGCAGAGTTCTGATTCTCCTAGAGATGTAGTGCTAGGCCCAAAAAAAATTCTGCTCCAGTAGAATTCAGATTCCTGTGTTAGATGCCTTAATGTGATGCAGAGGGGACAAGGAGAAGTGTTAGCCTCAGAAATAAGGCTCAAAAATGCAGAGCTGTTCAAAGAACTCTCCTGGGCCGTCAACAGGAAACGCTAATGACAGTCGTTGCGTGTAAAACTCAGCCCCTTCCCAGGATTTAGGCATATTAGTAAGAGACTGGAAATGTCTATTTTCATCTGCTTGGGCTCTGTAATTTTGAATTTTCTCTCGAATACAGATGTTCAGAGTTTAGTTTCAAAGATACACAATTTCCACTTTTGAAGTGTGGAAGGAAGAAGATGGTGATGCTGATGTGGAGGCAGAGAGTGCAGTACAGCTGTTTGATATTGACGAATTTGAGCTAAGTCCTTGAACACCACTTGCTCAATAACAAAAAACTAGAACAAGATAAGGAAATACCAAAGGCAAAAATAGTAAAGACAACCAAAAAGCTATTACCAATCCAAATGAAGCGTAAGGTGTGTGAACAGTATATGGCTACCGATCAAATTAGAAGATTAAGTGCGTGCACTTCGCGTTTAACTTAGGTAGACCATAAAAGACTAATGCTGACTGACAATAAAGGTCTCCGGAACACCATCCACGGAGTCCGTGTTTTTACTGCAACAATGCTGACAACTTTTATAAACTAGCCATGCTTACCTAAGGCTTTATACATGTATCTCTGTGTGTATGAAGCCATAAACAAATAAATATTATATATATTTTCATAGATGTGTGTAGACCACATATTGTGTCAGTATTATCTGTGTACATACACACACATTTAGTCTGTCACAACATTTCAGTACTGACAAGAATACACTATTTGAACCTTGATCTCCTTTTTGTCATGTCAGTAACTTGTGTACTCAGCTGCAGTATAGAAGGAATATTTCCAGCATCTTTTATATATATATATATATATATGTCAAGAATTGCATTTTGTGAATCTTCAGAGTTATGCCTGGTTTTTTTCTACCCATTTATGGTTAGATGGGCACCTGGGTACTGAGGTTGGGACAAACTTATGTGGAAGTGCAGGACCAGAGCCGTAGTCACATGAAGAATTTTCATCTTAAATACAGATGTGTCTTAAGCCATTGGCAGCTGCTGAGTGGATTTTTTTTAGAGCTCAGTTTTGGATTTGGGCACCTAAAGTTTGTCTAATCCCTTCCCTAGATGCCAATTTCTTATTCTGGATCTAGCCTCTAGTAGCAAACAGAGAAAACTAGTTTTTCTATAGTTATTTTCTTAACTGGCCAGGCTGACGTATCTAAATTACATTTTCCACTACAGACTATGGAAGCCTTATCTCTGGCTGTACAGTCAAGTAAACTCAACATATCAAAGGATCTACCATCCAAACAAGGAAGAAAATATAAAATTGTTATACCGGTATAGCTTTTACAAGTTTCTTAACTGCATACTAACTTGTAAGACTGACTAAAGATATAATTATTTTTGTTAATAGTATTGTAAAAAAAATCTGTGAAAGTATTAATTGACAAAATTTTTTTCCACACCAAGTCAATGAATATTAAATAATGATATTAAGAGACAGTAGGTCTATTTTTAAATCTATATAAATTCTATAACTAAAACATATGTACCTTTAGTTCTTAGAGACAAATTATTTTTGCCAGGGTACTGTAAGTGTATCATCATGATATAAAACCATTATTGTTTGATTGGACAAGTGATCAAGAGTTGCTTATCTGAAAACTGTAACTAGCCTCAGAAATTTTGTAGGAACATAGGAATTTGGGAAACTTTGCATTTCATCTTCAAGAAACTGATTTTTCTCATTTGCTTCTTGAATTAAATGCATATACATTAATGTCCATCCTTTGTAGCAACACTTGCAATATAAGAAAAAGAGAAAGTTTCTCAAATCAATAACATACTGTGTTTGATAGGTCATTACATTTCAGAGTGTGGTACAGAGGGTTAGGACATTTTTAGTTTGCCTAAGATATTTCTTATTGGAAGTGGAAATCAGTGTTGTTGTTATACATTTGAAAACAATTGTGGTTGTTCAGAAATTTTTATTTCTTCTGAGGTTACCTTGTATACTAAGCTTTTTGTGAGCATTTCTTGATAATACAAAACCAACAAAAACAACTGAGGTAGCAGCAGCACACACATATATGCATGATACTATAATGGAGAGAACCTGCAAGGTGTAATAATTATGATGGATAGTACATTTTAATGTACAGTACAAGTGCATAAGTGAGAAGAATTCACCTTCATCATAATCTGTCCTCAAGACTTGAGATGCTTCCTGCCCTTCTTTGTTTTTTTTTCACCGATGTTAAGCATATGTATGCTTAGGATTTAGATTTGGTACAAATGGACATAGGGAGGGACAATTCTTAGTTTCATTTTCTTAAGAAACTTAGCTTGTCTGAACATACATTCCCTTTTCTGTTCCTGCTTCAGTAACTTTTCAACCTGTGGATGCAGTAAACTGCATTTGACAAAGATGGAGTCTTAAAAATACTTAATTTCCCAGATACATATGAGAAGTGGTGGCTGGGGTACAGTAGGTGACAAAGGTGCACAGATACTGACTGTCCAAGAACATGTGTTACTCAGAATATGCACAAGTCATACTGCCTTTGCCCATAAGGTCACTGGAAGACACAGGGCAAAAAATGAAGGCGCCATGGGGGGAAAAGGTAGCTAAAACATGAAGGAAGGAAGGTAGCTAAAACACATGAAGGAAGAAAGGAAGAGTGAGTTGAAAATATTGTAAGGAAGAAATGCAGGAAAAACAGAGGGAACGTGGAGGGCAAGCAAAACTATTGTGGTCGAAGATGTTTAGTATTTTAGATACAGCTATAGAAAACTATAATCCAGTTGTTCATGGAGTAGCTTGACTGAGTTAGAATTATTGCAAGCTTCCTTTCCCCTTTTCTGTTTCTTTTCCCTTCCTCTTCACTCTCCTTCCTCTTCACCTTCCCCTTCCCCTTTTTAAATGAATGAGGCCTCATATTCCTGCCAGGCTATTTTTATTTGATGTTTCCTCAATGTCAGATCAATCACTTTTATTTAAGTACAAATGAAAAATCAACCAGGAAATGGTTTAGCAGTGTGTAATTGCCTACTATGAGTATCATGTAGCCGTACTTGCTCGTCTTTGCCTTTATTGAAGGTGCAAGGCTTCAGACTGCAAAAATCAATCAACTTTCCAATTAGTCAGGTCATTCTTCTATAAAATATTAGTTACTAGTAAAGAAAAATAAGGCATTGTTTTCACCTCCATTGAATTTCTTTGCTTGTTTTTGGTATATAACTTTTAAGTATTGTGTTTCATCACTTGATTGAACCAAGGACCAGAATCCTGTACATTTTAAGTAAATCATTGATGTGCATATATATAGAGAGATATATTTAAACATTGATGGCTTTAGAATTAGACTACATTGGCCTAGCATAGATCTTGAAACACAGAGAGGAGCATCAGGCAATTAACAAAGCCTCTTGTATTCTCTGAAGTTAATTGCTGCAGAAATTTGATTTTTCTAAGATACTTTTGTATCTCTGGGTTTTTTATTCCCTTAAATACAGAACTTGCCTCTAGTTGCTTTTAGAGTCCATGGTTTTAAACATACATTTACAGTTTCTGTCCTTATTTAACAATACATTATTTAGAGAGGAAAAAAATTGTATGGTACTTATTTGTTAAAATTAGAATGCTGAAACTATACCTATGTTGAAAGTTAATAGAGAGGCTGACAATTTATTACTTCTGTTCTGTTATCTTGATAGGCTAAGTAATTCAATCATTGTATTAATCTATTATAGATTGCACTAAACTGCAAAAGCATAGACTAAAACAATGCTAAATGCATGTCCATTAGGATTCATTCATTCATTCAACTCTCTTTTAAACCCATGGAAGACTTTTTATTTGTCTACAAACAACAATGCTGACTGTTCTTACTGGTCGAATTAGAACTATGTGACCCCTCTCACCAAGTGCTCTCTGCACCCTTTTCCAAGCTTTTGCATGAACCATATGTCTTAACCTATATAAAGGATGTTTGCCTTGAGCATTGAATGCATTTTTCCTAATGGATGGCCAGTTTGCCTACTAAGTGTAATAAAGGCCTTTTCTACTGGAGAACCTTGAACTGAACAGTCCTGCCTAAATCCTAGATGGGCTGAGTCAAAACAGCTGGATTCTAGGGGCAGATAGCTTCACAACAAATGTTGATTTAATGAGCGTGGCATGACAAAAAGCAAAAAGTTATCTTCAAAGATCTGAAAGTAAGTTGTGACAAGCATCATGTCGTTAAGTCTGGCTGAATGTGTGTAAACCCACAGGAAATCATATTGGAGTTATTACAAAATAATAACATGCCATTCTACAACAGGGAGAACTCAAATGAAAATTTTAAATAACAAGAAAATAATAAATTGTTGTTAGACAACCCTGTTAGTTAATGATTAATCTAGTCATTACGCAATGTATCAATGTATTTTTACAAAGTGAAAGAATGCCTTCTTTCTTCACTGAATACTATTTGATATCTTTTTTATTTCTGTGCTCAATCATGTCTTTAACTATATGGATATTTTCTAAAAAATAGAATAAAAACATAAGAAAAATGAACAATGTATCTGCTATACATATATTTTATTCTCAAATTAAAAGCTAATTCTTTCAGTATTCAACACAAAACAAAGATGGAGCACAGAGAAACCTTTATTGTAAACAATGCAGCACCGGCTTTAAGGGTAAAGCATAGGCAGAGCTAAGGAAAGAAAACCTGAACATTGTAGAACAGAACTTTCAGAGACCTCTTCCACTGTCATTCAGTTCTCAAGAAAAATAATGATCAGAGCTATTATGTAATCCTAGGGTTACCTCTCCAAAACAGGTTTAGCCAGTTTTCTGCAACTCCAAGTGTCCTAAATGTACTAAATACCGTCATAGCTAGAGAGTGTAACAGGAAGGCAGTATTTAGTGCAAGATAAAGAATACAGTATTATTCTGATTATTCTCAGAATTAATGCACAATTGGGAAACCATTCTGGTAACTGCAAATCTTTTAAGTGCAAACATAGTTGAAAGGGAATAAAGCAGCAACTAATGGGTGGAGATAAAGTTCTGCTTTAGCAACATCAAAGTAAAGAGCAATGTTGCAGATATGTTGTAAGAAGTCACATAAAAATATCAGCTTAGATTTTTAATTAACTAATATTTAATGAATATTAAAAAGCAAATAGTAACAAAAATGTTCGTTAAAGCAGCAAATGTTATACTTAAAAAGGCCCATTACAAGTGTAAAATTAGTACTATCTACTTCAGAAAGGCTGTTTTATCACTGTAAATCTAGTAACAGAAATAAATCTAAAACAAGCTTATCTTATGTTCTGCTGTGATATATTTGTTTAAAGTACAATCTTGACCATCTGACTTGGCCTCTGAAGTACAAAAAATGTGTCAAATATCAGTTATCTTTATTCATGTAAAGATTAAATTTGTCAGAGACACCTTTCTTTCTTTTTGAACTTTTACCTGAGGCAAAAAAAAACCCCCTAATTATTAGTTTGTTAACTAATGCTTTTATGCATGTCTTCAATCCACAAGTTTTAAACTGTGTGCTATAAGAAGGAAGGTGAGCACATCCACGACTCTCTCTCACATTATGCAGTGATGACCAGCATGGTCCAGAAGTACGTTTCATTTTGCTGTGCTTTGGAGTGATGCCTTGAAGTGTATGCGAGTATCTGGGAATGTGTTATTTCACAGCTCACCTTGATAGAAAATAACGGTTCATTTCTATAGAAGTTCTAGATCTTTATTTGAAGGGATAATTCACTGTAACTTCAAATGCAAACATCCCTAACAAAATGTCAGATATTTCTAATGTTTGGTATACAAACTAATTAAATCACAGCATATATTTACGAATTTACTTTTCTTGGAATAATGTTGACAATATGGAACAAAATTTGCATATGTCTATTGTTGCTTACTATCTATTGGAAATAAAGCTTCAAAATTGCAGGAACAAAGTACAATGTATTTTCAGATGATATTCTGGTTCTTATTTTTTCCTTTGATCTCTTTTCAATTCAGCTGAAAAGTACATCATGAAAAGAATATTACAAATCAACTTCACCTTTTGAAAAATGCCTTTTTCTCTTGGTTGCAGTTGACTATAGGCAAGAAGGTTGTGAAAAATTGTCCTTAATGTGTAAGGCTCTGTACAAAGCAACCAAAAAAAAATTGTGTTGGCAGCCAAACTCAAAAAAGCCCATACATTATTAAAAGAAGACAGACAAGAATGAACATAAAGTAGCAAACAGGAGTACAGTTTTCACTGGTTAAATTTCTTCAGGCCAAACTAATCCTTTTGACTTTCTAAATTTACCGAAAAAGCCCTAAAATAGGTACCTTTTGTGCTGCCCACAAATGTATCTCACTAATGTACTAAGGATTAATTATAAGTGAACAAAGCTAACAATGGAGAGCAAGGAGGTGGTTGGTGACAGCCAACATGGCTTCACCAAGGGCAGATCGTGCCTGACCAATTTGGTGGCCTTCTACGATGAGGTGATGGCATCGGTGGACAAGGGACGAGCAACGGACATCATCTACCTGGCCTTGTGCAAGGCTTTTGACACTGTCCCACACGACATCCTTCTCTCCAAACTAGAGAGACAAGGATTTGATGGACGGACCACTCGGTGGATAAGGAGTTGGCTGGATGGCCGCACTCAGAGAGTGGTGGTCAACGGCTCAATGTCCATGTGGAGACCGGTCACGAGTGGCGTCCCTCAGGGGTCCGTGTTGGGCCCGGCCCTGTTCAACATCTTTGTCGGCGATATGGACAGTGGGATAGAGTGCACCCTCAGCAAGTTTGCCGACGACACCAAGTTGTGTGGTGCCGTCGACACGCTGGAAGGGAGGGATGCCATCCAGAGGGACCTTGACAGGCTGGAGAGGTGGGCCCGTGCCAACCTCATGAAGTTCAACCAGGCCAAGTGCAAGGTCCTGCACCTGGGTCATGGCAATCCCAGGCACAAATACAGGCTGGGCGGGGAATGGATTGACAGGAGCCCTGAGGAGAAGGACTTGGGAGTGCTGGTGGATGAGAAGCTTAACATGAGCGGGCAATGCGCCCTTGCGGCCCAGAAGGCCAACCGCATCCTGGGCTGCATCAAGAGGAGCGTGGCCAGCAGGTCGAGGGAGGTGATTCTCCCCCTCTACTCTGCCCCGGTGAGACCCCACCTGGAGTACTGTGTCCAGTTCTGGAGCCCCCAACACAAGAAGGACATGGACCAGTTGGAGAAGGTCCAGAGGAGGGCCACAAAGATGATAAAAGGGCTGGAGCACCTCTCTTATGAGGACAGGCTGAGAGAGTTGGGGCTGTTCAGCCTGGAGAGGAGGAGGCTCCGGGGAGACCTAATAGCGGTCTTCCAGTACCTCAAGGGGGCCTACAAGAAAGATGGGGAAAGGCTGTTTAGTAGGGCCTGTTGCGATAGGACGAGAGGTAATGGTTTTAAAATAGAGGGGGGTAGATTTAGATTAGAAATTAGGAAAAAAATTTTTACGATGCGAGTTATAGAACACTGGAACAGGTTGCCCAGAAAGGTGGTGGAGGCCCCATCTCTGGAAACATTCAAGGCCAGGCTGGATGAGGCTCTGAGCAACTTGACCTAGTCAGGGATGTCCCTGCTCCTTGCAGGGGGGTTGGACTAGATGACCTTTAAAGGTCCCTTCCAACCCAAACTATTCTATGATTCTATGATTCTAATATTACACTGACCAAAGGGGTGGACAGCATGTCTCCGCCTGCCCCAGCAGCTACTATGGAAGGGGAATGCTTTCCACAGTCCCTGGCTGCTGCTCTGGGCCACCTGGAGTTGAAGGAGGTAGTGGCAACCATAACGTTGCGTAGCTGGTTGAGATTTCAACAGAAACTTTTACAGTAAAGGTAAAAGTAAAGGTACATTTGTGTGTGCAGTATAAAGCAATGGACACTTAAAAAACACTAATGTAGAAAAAAAAAAGAACATTAATAAGATGTATGTATTGTTATATACTGGAAAACAGAAAGAACGCCCATTACCTTGCAGCTTCCTCCCACCAGCCCATTTTTGTCTTTAGATTGATTTGCCACATATTGAACTCTGTCAGTGAGGAGATAGGTGGCCTTCTAAGGGCTACTGGGCAGCAGTACCCCTGTGCAAGAACTCTGTAGGATGTTGAAATGTTTAAAAAAAACAAAACTAAAACAAAACAAAAAAAAAAACCCCAAACAAACAGATAAAACTTGGGAGTTTTTTTCATGCTGTACCATGTTGTAACAAGCTTATATGACCCTTGCAGTACATGACCTAAATTGCAGGAAGGCACAATGCTTGGTTGCATTATTGCACTACTTCATATCACAATTTAGAAAGAAAAACAAAGAAAGATTCTTAGACTATTTATACAGTGCTGGTGAGGAAGGCCCCACAATGCCTGTTGGAGATGCATGAAGGAAGAATTTAGTATCATCATGTCCTACAGTTACAACACTTTAGGGTTTTAGTTTGAAAGCAAAAAGGGAAAGGTGGGAGGAAAAAGAGAGGCTGTTCTTTTGGCAGCAGAAAAAAAAAATACAACATAGTTTTTTATAGTTTTGCTGCTTCTTCTTTGATTTGCTGTAATTTAACAAAGGACAAGAACCATTTTCCACAGTGGTAGCATTTATTAGTCTATTGTTCCCTTAGGAATCCTTATTTGTTTAAATAGAAGTTAAGCTAACCGTGAAACTTCTCCATCAGAAGGGCATTAATCAGATGTCTCTCTTCTACCTGACTGCCCATTTTTATTAATTCTGTAAGACCATAATATCTTTGTTATCATTGTTTTTCTGTAATATTTGATTGATGTTTGCTAGTGCTTTTAAAAGTTATAGACGAGAGAGGACACATGAACCTTCTTATTACAGAATTTTGGTTTTCCTCATTAAATAAGGAACAATGCTGAGATTTTTGAGAAAATATTGTTCTCTGTCATGTAAAGGTTTAATAATAAATGTAGTGCCCTCCACCACCACAGAACAGAAGGCTAAGAACAAGTCCTAACAGAAATGTATGCTATCAAGTACTGCAACTGTCCTCAACTGCAGTGGTCCTCAGTTCATTATCAAATGGCATTAAACAGGAATCACTAAGTAGTTATGAGAACATCCTAAAGTTATATTTTAGCCTTTCTGTTAGTGATGTTGCATTTCTTCAGTCAATGATTAATTAGATCCTTAGCTCTTTCATTTCTTTCTTTTTGCTGTGAGGAATAACGTGTGAATGATGGGGAGGAAATTACCTCCCAGTCTCCTCTCTGCTGGAGGCAACAGGGAGAGGATTGGCTTCTATAGCTTTTTCTTCGCAGCACGCTAACTGCATCACAAGCAGTCGCATGCTTCTCACCATGACCATGTCTGCTGCATGACCATATTGCCAATGCCAGCAAGACACAAGACTCAGTTGGTACTCTTTGTGGTGATGACAAGTGACACAGGTGCCCGATCTGCATACAGAAGTTCACCCTGTAACATTTTATCTTGCATTAGCAAAAGCTGGATTTAATTTGCCTCCTCATGCTTATCATTATAGAAGGAAACTGTTCAAGTCAACAAATGTAACTTCATTGAAGTCATATGCTACAGGTATGAGTCTTTGCCTCTGCAATTATTAGGACCAAGGTCTTCTTTTCAGAAGGGAAATAAATTTTGAGGGGTTTGTGTTGATTTTGTGTTTCATAACTTTGTTTGTTTTATTGCTAGAAGGCAATAGCAGAAATTACAAAGCTTGCTTAAGGGACAGAGAAAATGAAGATTTCCTTTAGAGTAGTGTAACCACAGAAGAGGAGCATATAGGAATGCATATATAGGTCAGGTACAAGATCTCTGCAAAAACTGGGACCTCAACAGCAGGTGGGACAAATTAATAACAGAAATTTAAGTTGATCAAGCATGGGCTCAGAACTTTTCAATTAAGAAAAATAAATACATTTTTATGAGGAGCTTGCTCAGTACTTTAATTACAGAATATAAGAGTATGTCTTATGTGGTAGTAGTCAGAGTATACTAGCAAATGAGACTTCAGATCAGACAGGTGGTAGAAAATTCTAGTTGATGAAGTGGTTCTGGTGTTTCATGCCTCCTACACTTTCAGAAAATTTAATAAACGCTTGCTGCCCTTCAGATGAAGCTTTATTTTGATGTATGTCAATGGGATAAGAAATAATTTAAATATATGCCAATAGTAAGAGAACATGACCTTGGTGTCTGCAGCCATTCCTCTCACAAGAAAAAATCTTCACAACAGGCAGGCAGACTCCTCTCTGGATCTCTTCAAATCATCCATCTCATCTCCTCTCCACTTCTTGCAGCCAGGCTGGGCCAAGTCAGGCCCAGCTGGCAGCTCGGCAAGAGGCCAGAGGGTGAGGCCTGCAAGGCCCACAAGGCCCATGCCTCCCCCCTCTCTGCCCTTCACTCAGCTCCTCCACATCTTCTCCCTTTTTTTTCCTGTTTTCCCCTTCTTAAATACGTTATCGCAGAGGCGTTATCACAGGACATTCTGCTACCAATTGGCTGAGCCTTGGCCAGCAGCAGGTCTGCCCTAGGCCTGGCTGAGTCCACTGAACAAAGGGGAGCAACTTCTAGCCGTTTCCTACAGAAGCTGCCACCTTAGGCCCCCCCTCACCAAACAAAACCACGACATACACTTACAAGCTTGAATGAGAATGCTTTGGAAGGGATTGATGGTTTGTGACAGAATTGCAGATAACCATTAAGAGAACATTCACACTTACGCATTTAAACTGTGCAGCAAAAACATTGAGGCTGAATTACAGTGTTCCATGGAGTATTTTTGTGCTTCCCATTACACCAGAATTGTGTGTATTGTGGACTGTGTGCATTTGGTGTGCAACTGCCAGATGCCTTACAAACTAAAAACTCCTATGACCGTATAAATAATTAACATATTTTTTTTATCTTCCTAGCATGTTTTATTAGATATAAATTAAATGGAAGACTATTCACTAATTAATGTGAGTATTTTGTAGTATGGAAAAGTAGAGGTAATCTTGGAATTTAACTTTGGTTTTAAGTCAAGGTGCTTATTGGAATTTAAAGTAGATTTAAACTGTTACTTTAGTTACATAAACACTAAACCAGAAAGTAAACATTTGAAAACTGCTCTGATTAGAAAATCAAGTGACATGTATTTCTGGTTTTAGAAACCAGAAATGATTTGCCACTATCATTTACTTCATAACATAGCAGTAGTCTTCCAGGGAGCAAGTTGTGTCATTTGCTGAATCTTTTTAAAATTTAGAATGAAGGAGACTGGTGAATCTGAAATAATAATGAATTAGTGGTTTTGAAGTTCTTATCACCCAGCAGGAAGAACCTCTCTTTTTATTGTCATCATGAAAGAGATGTTAGGGATACTGCCTCAAAAAAGTCTTTTAGATGAGAAAGTATAGCTTTATTCCAGAATTGATTTCACAGTTAAGCTGAGGCAGCAAATCTTTGGCTAGATAATATGTTTCTTGAGAGAACAATTCACTTTCCCTGGTTTTTAAGACATCCTGCTTTTTTTGTGTGTATTTTATTTCTACCAGTGCTAATGCTAACCAGTATGTTAACTAATATGTAAGGGCTAGCCTTTCAACCTTTACGAAATTTCAAAAGACTGATAATTAAAGTTTACTGAATCACAGCTCACACAGGTTGGAAGTCAGGTCTTTAATGGTACAGTTTCAGTTTACTAAAGCTGTGACTAATGCTAACAGAGTCAGTCTGACTGTTTGCCCCATTCCTGAATACACATCCCCTATCTTGTGCTGCAGCAGTAGAGATCATGATGGTGCACAGCCAGTGCAATCAAGCAACCAATGAAGCTGATACCTAAGGAAACAAAAAATAATGTGTTTTGAGCCAGCTGGGTTCCTGAATCCAACTATCCCTTTGATTGCAGAAATACTTCTGCTGGCATAAGCAAGAGAACATAGGTTTATATTGGTTTATGCTAATTGTTAAACAACATCTTTAATTATAAAACAGTTTAACTGGCAAAAACCCAGGGATGCAGTGATCTGAATTTTGGATGTGTCTGGATTCTATGTAACAGTCAAACATGCAAGACTGAAATTCATTACTAGGTCCTCAATTTGCTTGGTTACCAATGACAAATTAAATGCTATCAATAATTCTGTACTTCTCATGTATCCTGCCTCTGCAGAGCTAAGATAGTCCCTAGGCAGCTTAAGCCTTTTGGGGCAACATTTCCAGGGCCAAAGAAGAAAACAGTGTGAATTTTAAATTAAAACTGTCATAACAGATGAGCATAGCATTATCTTTCTGGAGTTGTATTATTTCTTTGAAAGAAAGACAATATATTGGAAAACATCTAGAATAAGTTGAAGGAAGCTGAGTACCATATTGGACAACAGAGTTGTTCTGATCACACACAATTTTTGCATTCATGTAGTTTAGAAATCATCTGCCTAACTATCCAAAAAGTATAGAACTTAGTGAAACTGAATTAAACTAGACAATCTATCTTAAAACAGCTTCAGTTCTGGAATGGAATTAGTTAATCAAAACACAAAATTCTGGCAGAGGAAATAGAAACAGATTATTTCCCTTTTCACCTACCAGCTGAAAGGGCAGTTCCTAACCGTGACCCTAGGCCAGGTTTCTGAAAAGATATGTACAATATTTGTTCTGAAACTATCCAACTTGCAATAAAAAGAGGCAAATCTTAGGAAAACTTTTCTTTTGTCACTGTTTTCAGAGTGATCTGTCAATAAAAGTGTAAAATTCTGAAACTGCATTACTGTGACCTGTTGTCAGGGACTAGAAAAAACCTTAATAGAATTGGTTGCATGGAGCAGTCACCTTTAATTTGTTGAATAAAATAAGCTACTAAACTCTTTGTATTAAAAAAAAAAAAGCTGTAACAGCTCAAAACACAGCTTTAAGTACATCTATAAGTATATGCAGAGCCTCATGCTGCCTTAGTTAGGCTCCTTTTAGTACCCAAATGAATAAACAGCTACCAAAATATTAGTCTTTCTTCAAAGGAAGCAAAAAAATTAAAAGATAAAACCTTTGAGCCAGACTTGACTACAGATGGAATAGAGCTGTGACCAAAGCAATTTTAAATTGTTTGATTAGTTGCAAGTTCTGAAAAATGACTGTATTTCTTGTAAATAAACAGAAGTTAGTATATTTCATCATTTTCTCATCTTGATTTCTTTTTTTACAATGGAAGGCTTTGATATGGTTCAAAATCTAGGCAACTAAAGCAGAGGTCATGTTCCTCTTCTAAGATTTTCTAAGTGATACATTATTTTTCACTTAACAACAGTTCAGGAATAGATTTCTTTTAGTCTTGTAAAAAAAAAATATTCTTCAGTTACAGAAATAATTTCATATGCATTTAGAAATATTTAAATATGTATTTGTAAGTGCTAGCAAAGATAAAATACAGTTCCTGAAAGAATGTATACTGCAACTATCTGGCAATCAGCTATGCATTCAAATACAGTTTAGAATAGTTTTACAATTACTTTTTTAAATGTTGATAATGGCGAGTGTAGCAGAAGGGAGATATTTTACGGAATATCAACAAGTTGAAAAACAAAGTCTGAACAGACAAGAATATTTTCCGTAGTTTTTAAAAATCATTGTTTTATTATTACTGTGTGGTTTTTTTCTGCATCACAGTTAATCTGGACCTATCTTTGCTTGGTAAAGCTAAATGTCATGGTTATGTTACATTTCTGCAGTGAATTATTTTAAATGTATGATCTTACAGCTTGTCTATGATTAAAACAAAACAAAACAAAACAAACTATTTACCCATCACAGTTGGCATACTTGCTCAAAGTCTCAGCAGAATTAAAGATTATCGAATCCAAATGGTATTTCCTAGTGTTATCATTAGCCTGGTCATTACTACAAAGATTTATCATTTGCACTTGGCTTCTTTTAGCACAATCTGTCTGTATGCATACAGTTCTCCAAATAATTTTCATGCATTTACCAGTGAGTATAAACCTGTTCATCAGACAAAATAAGAGCTCTGTTAGTATATTTGCTTTTATGCAGTGCCTAAGAAAAGAATGATATCACAGTTTAAACAGTTCTCCCCCAGCATGTTGACAATACAGTTATTCCTGCAGAAGAAACTTCACTGGTCCAATGTTTTAATTCTGCTTCATGAGGCAAAGCATGATTGAAAGCCTGGCCGCTGAATCTCAACACAGCTTTCTGGGAATGGTGCCTACTCCACCTCACCTTTATGCTCTTATGTGCTTTAGGAAAAATCTTTTATTTCCTTAAAACAATGATATACCTGTATTATATCAGCAACAGTGTGAATTTTTTGTTGGAATGGGAGGCAGGGAAGCCCAGAGGTACAGTTGGACAGGGTCTGTGCCAACTAAAGAGAAATTAAATGCACCAGATTTACCAAGATTAAGGAGCAAAAATATAAGCCTGAATATTCCTATTGAGATATGCTTCTTTAGGTATTCATCGCTGAATGTTGAATTGGAGCCTTGGTACCTTCCTATTAGTAATAATGGACAGCAATCTGATCTGAACTGAGAGCTGTCCTTAAAATGATGTCTGTGGGAGAGAATGTTAAAGCTGTAAATGCAAATGACGTTGAGAGCAAGAGTTAAATGCTTGGAAACATCTCTGGATACAGGGAAAAAGGAATTGGAGTAGATGTGATGCAGAAGCAGCTGCTTCATGAATATAGACAGCTTATTTTCTCCAAAATCCTTTCTCCACCTTCTTCTCAAAATAATAGCTGTAGGTATTTTCTTGTTTGAACTTGGACATTTATTTTCATTACAGCATGGTGCTTGATAGCAGCCAAAAATGAGACATATTTTGCAGGGATGTTTGCTAAGTAGTTAGGTTATGTTACACCGTAAAACTGAGTAGGAAAATACTGATCTTTAATACTCAAAGAGATCTTGCATCTTTCAGTGCAGAAGACTTAAGTGTCAAGAGTGCACTATTGATCAAAACATCAGCAGGCTTACAGCACAGCATTCTGTCCTGGTAATGTAAAACCTTTCGTCGGGTTTTCAGTCTTCCTAGAAGTACACCTATAATCTCACTGTCAGAAAATAATAAGAACTGCTATGATTAAACTTACTGTCAGTCACAATTATGCTCTGTGTGGACTACTAAATGGCAAACAGCATTCTGGCAGAAGCCAATCTCTTACATCTCGATAAACTGACCAAGCTATGTAAGAAATAAAAGCTGACCATTAAGCCTTAATGGCTGATAGGTATCCATGCTGTGGCTGCTGCACAGATCTACCTTCAGGTTTTTTCATGTCTGTCCCACAAGCTGTCTCAGGACCTGCCTTGCAGTATTATACTGATGGGATTACTGGCAGCTAAACTGGGTGCTGGGCATGCTCCTGCCTTGTCTTTGGTTTACCTTTCCTTCTTGACCTTGGTCTTTTGTGATTACAGTCCTTGCTTCCAGTCCTTGTATTAGCTTAGTCAGAGCAATTGCTGTGGCAGCCCATGCATTGGTTATGATCTTTTAACATCTACTGCTTCCGCTGAGAATCTTGCCTATTAATACTTCCACTTTTTAAGTAACTTTTTCTAGACAATTCTCGTTCAAGAAAAGAAGAACGTACTTTCTTTGACCTGAGACACACAGAATAGTCAAAATTTTCCAAAGCCATTATCCATTTTCACATTGTACCATTTCATGTTCTGTCAAACCATCCTTTTAAATCTTACCTTGGCCAGATAGCAAAATATTGCCGTAGCCCAGATTGTTTGAAGTCAGCAGGCTAGAATGTCCTCCGGGCCTCACAAATGTTATGAAATGCAATCATGCATGAGGGATATTTTCTGTAATAGTGACTGTCCTAGGCGTAAGGCATTTTATCCTTTTGTCAGCCTTCCTTCCATCTTCCAAAGATACGTGCTACAACCTGCCCTGAGGGAGGTGATGGTTAAATCTTACTCTGAAAATGCTGATTGTCTTTCCTGATGCTGTCATTCCACAAATAGAAAAGTACCTCTCACCCTCTCAATAAATATGAGACAGTTCCACTGATCAATATGGCATTCGTGTTACTAGCAGGAAGGCATGTTAAGAAAGATAAATGGCACTAAAAAGAATGGAAACAGACAGATTTCTTGGAATTTTGCCCAACTACTCTGGCAGATTTTGTGAACCTCTGCTATACATTATACTGAGTCTAAAATACAGAGAAAAGACAACCCATAGGACACCGCATCTTCTACGAGACATGAGGAGGCCCTCACCCAAAGCTGTAGATCTTTTGCTATGGCCTTTTTCAACCAGAGCTTGATGAATCTGGGAAAGGCAGCCAGCCCTGACTGCACCCTATCAGAACTATACTTCTTCACTGTGTTTCCTGGTAAAACCTCCTAGATAGTAGAAAAGCAGTTCTTAGACTGAAGTGTATGATCCAAGCAGTAATGGAAAATGAACCTATCTGGGAAAAATGATATGATTCTTCAATATTCTTTCCACTTTTCACCAGCATTAAAAATCAGCTGACAGATCAGAAAAGATGGGGCTGTTAGGATATTGATAAATTTCCTTCATTGCTTCATTTGTTTTGCAGCATTCATTCTGGAAACAAGACAGGTAAATCATACTATCTGACAAACCTAAAAAAAGGTGGTGAGTTTACCTTGATAAAAATCCGTCTGTTAAAAGCAAATTTATTTATCTATTTATTCAATGCTTAAGGAGGTTTCTAGGGAGGTATGCATTAGCATAACTATCTTTATAAAAGGTTGGTGTTTTGAATAAGCAAAAGTGTAATTTGAGGAAAGTGATACAGGAAGAAAGAATGTACTAGTATTTAAGATTTGGAGAAGCTGTGGAAACAGAGACATATATCACATTTGCGTTCAGAAACTAACTGCAGTCCAGTATGCCTGTACCTGCCTGGCAGCAGGCTAATTCACTATTGATATTGTTCTGGTTTTGTTTGGTGAGGGGGGGCCTAAGGTGGCAGCTTCTGTAGGAAACTGCTAGAGGTCGTTCCCCTTTGTTTAGTGGACTCAGCTGGGCCTAAGGCGGACTTGCTACTGGCCAAGGCCGAGCCGATTGGTAGCAGAATGTCCCGTGATAACACTTCTGCAATAACGTATTTAAGAAAGGGAAAACAGGAAAAAAAAAAGGAGAAGATGTGAAACAGCTGAGCGGGGACAGAGAGGGGGAGGCACAAGCCTTGTGGGCCTTGCAGGCCTCACCCTCTGGCCTCCCGCTGGGCAGCCGACTGGGCCCGACTCGGCCCAGCCTGGCTGCAAGAAGTGGAGAGGAGATGTGAAGTGAATAAGATGTAATAAAGATCCTGAGAGGCGTCTGCCAGCTTGTTGTGAGAAACGGCTGCAGACGCCAAGGTCAGTGAAGAAGGGGGGAGGGGGAGGAGTAATGCGGCTCCTGGCCAAGATTCCCCTGCAGCCTGTGGTGAAGACCATGCTGGAGCAGGTTGTCCCCCTGCAGCCCATGGAGGTCCACGGAGGAGCAGAGATTCACCTGCAGCCCGTGGAGGACCCCACGCTGGAGCAGGTGGAGGCCTGAAGGCAGCTGTGGCCCGTGGAGGACCCGCTGGGGCAGTTGTTCTATAGGGACTGCACCCCGTGGAAGAGATGACCCATGCCGGAGCAGTTTCACGAAGGACTGTGGCCCGTGGGAGGGACGCCATGAAGGAGCAGGGGAGGAATGCGAGGAGTTCTTCCCCCGATGATGATACAACGTGTGATGAACTGACCGCGACCCCTATCCCCTCTTCCTCCCTTTGCCCCTCGAGGTGGGGGGAAGTAGTAGAGATACTGTTAAGCCTGGGAAGAGGGAGGGGTGGGGGGAGGTTATCTTGTTCCCTGTCTCATTCTTCTGCTAGTTTTAGAAATAAATGAGTATTTTTCCCCAAGTCTAGTCTGTTTTGCCCGTGATGGTAACTGTAAGGATTTCTCCCCATCCTTATCTCAAACCTTGAGCTGTTTTCCTTATATTATCTCCCCCTATTCTCTTGGAGGGTGGGGCGAGCGAGAGAGAGACTGTGTAGTCTGGTCCCGATCAGGGCTGAACTACGACAGTATCAAACTTTTGTACCTCTGAAATCTGAAAACTAAACATTTCTTCAAAAAGTTGGCAGAAATGGCCCTATTGTGCAATTCAGACTTTTGGATGTTATCCAGCTTCACTAACTTTATAACATGATAGATAATGTTGTAGCATACTGCATTGACCTGTGTTACTTTCATAAGTTTTCTAGCTCGTACTTAATGCATTGTCTTCATCTCGCCCATCTGTTTTCCTTTTTGTTCAGTTATCGAGTACCATTTACCAAGAAAGCAGATAATAAAGAAAGGCCCATTCAGTGCATTCTAAATAAGCTGGACTTCCACAGACTGAGGTGTGAAAGAGAGGTGTAACCTTTCATCAGATTTCATAAGTCTGAACTAAATAATACAGATGTTTGAGTAGCTGATCCACTGAACATAGAAAACTGCTACTTGCCTACTGTTTTGATCTTGTCCACTGAATACTGAAATGAAAGGAAGAAAGAATTTAGCTATGATTTTCTGTAAAATATGTTCTTGCTAACAATACTTGTAGTATTGCTTATGCTAAATGTATTTTCTTCTCACTGAATTTATTATGGGTAACATAAAAAATGAATACCTATTATATGAATTTAAACAGAGACTACAGTTTTTATTGTTTTTATGAATAGTATTGTCACCATTTTGTCTAATACCTCATGCATTTATAGAATGAATAATTTCAATTTTTCCAATGTATGACATGACATATTAAATCTAAACACTCATGTCTTAGAAGTAATCAAGAACATCAAACTGGATACCAAGGTATTAATTTCTTTAATTTGACCAGAGCAAGCCTCTTTTATATACCATTACTGGCAATGCTGGCTGTAGTAATTTGGTCAGCTTGAGTGGTTCAGACCGTTCCTCAGGTTCTTTTGCACAACAGTCCTAGGAGGATGTGACCAGCAACTTGCTCATGCAAATCTCCTACAGAAATTAGCATAACAAAGGACAAAATAAAATGTTCTGAATTTTTTTCCCCTCTTAAAGGTCCGTTCTGTCAAGCATATCTTCATCACCACATTTTTTTCCAGGGTCTGATTCAAAGTCCAAACCAGAACATGGGAATTTTCAGAGGAATTTTTTTCAGAACTTTATTCCATTTGTTGCCTAATTCTCTTCTCTCTTTAGCTCTTTTTTAGTGCCCTACTTTAGCACTAAACAAGCTATGAGTTATGCAGGCCAAGTCAAACATCTATCGTGTATAATAAGAGTTTCAGTTCTGGTTAGGCATATTCCTTCCTAACAGGAAAGAAAAGTACTGTTTAAAGCTATTGGAAGAATGATGGAACAGTGCTTATTGAACAATAAGAGATACATACAATTAGGATAGGTCCAATTAGGAGTGCATGAACAGTGATGCTGAACACTTTTTTTCCCCCTATCAGTAGCTTAACGTAATGTAGTGGGGTACAGCAAAAGCAATACTTGTAACACCTATAGTTGTCATAAATGTTACAATACTATAAAATGTGGAGAAGACAACAAAACACACTTAAACCTTTCTTAAGCCTTAACAAAACATCAGTATATCCTAGAAGTTATTAAAAATTGATTAGGCTTAAAATCCAACTCTTTCAAGTATGAGGCTTCCTATTCAGTTGAAGAAAAAAGGGTCTGCAGGAGGGAAGGTTCCCTGTGTGGTGGTTTAGCCCGGATCACCACACAGTTTCTTATTCACCCTCCCCCTACCCAGTGGGACGGGGGAGAGAAATTGGGAAGAAAGGAAAACTCGTGGGTTGAGATAAAAACAGTTTACTAAAAATACTAAAAACTACAAAGCTAACAGGATATAAGGATATTAATATCTACAAAATATACAAAATGAACAATGTACAATTTCTCACCACCCGATGTCCGAATGACCGACGCAGCCCGTCACGAGCAGCGATCACAGGAACAACACCGAGCAGCAAGCAAAGGGGGGACAGCAAGCTAGCAAGGTAGAGGGAACGATGCCAGCAAGCAAGAGAGAAGAAAAGGATGCCAAGGGTGCCTGAACGGATACCCGAAAAGAATGTCCGAACAGAAAGGGAATACCAGAAAATGATGCCCCCTCCCATGGGCAACCCCCACTTATATACTGAGCATGACGTTTATGGCATGGAATACTCTCTTTGGCCAGTTTGGATCAATTATTCTGTCTGTCTTTTGCCCAGCTTCCCGCATCTGCACGTTAACGAGACCTTAACGAGACTTGGAAAGCCAGACAGTGTCCTTGGTCTCATCAACAACAACTCGTATCATCAGAATGTTTTTATCAACATTCTTCACACACAAAATCCAAAACACACCAGCTACTGAGAAGAAAATTAATTCCATCCCTGCTGAAACCAGGACACCCTGGAAAGGCAGAATGCCAGTTTCCTTCTCTTCACTGGATGTTGGGTGCCTCTCCCTCCAGAAGCCTGTGCTCAGATTTACCCTTTGGTTTATTTATGCTTTGTGCTTACTTGTTGCCCATTTATGTGCAGATGTCTTTCTAAAACTGTGAATTTCAAATTATTTGAAAATAACCTTAGTTAATCCACTCAATATTTTCATAAATGTAATAGCAATTTAAAGGATGCTGAAATTATGTATTAGGCTGAGGCTCTTGTATTACTAGCCTCCAGTTAATTCACAGAGCTGTTTCATATCTCTTAATGCTATTCAGTATCAAATTGGGTTTATCTTGCCTTTTCCTCTGGACATGTCCAGTATTTTTAGAAACATTTCCCAGAAGCTGGATGCCGTAGTCTATGGTAATAAATTTTTATGGTTTTTCTGGCACAAGTTTGGCATATTTCTAGTAACACACATTCTAAATAATTCCATGGCACAATTCAGCAACCTCCAGGGAATGTTTCCTTTCAGTATTCCCAATGAGAACGTACTATTCTGGCATTTTTTGAAGACACACTCTCTTCTGTTCCCCACATTCTTTCTGTCATTTCACATCATGCAGGCTGTGCTTTAGGAGCTTGGTATTTATAGTCCACTGCAAAGCAGTCACTTCACAAAAACCGATATGTCAAGAGCTGTAGACCATGGAAGGACATGGGAATAGAGATCTTTTGTATTCCTGAGAAGCTAGGCCAGGATCAAGGCTATTCAGCTCTATCTAATTCCCCCTGTTCACTGAGTAGTTTCCAGATGAGTGGAAGTGGTGGAGTTTCAAAGCGTGCATAGACATAGTAAAGAAACTCAAGATGGCCTGTGTCGAGGGCCAGGGTCACAGCTGTACACCCATCACAGCTCAGTGTAAGTATCTGCACTAAACTATGCTGCACTAAATCTTCAGATGGAGGTGCTGCAGAGTCTCCCAAATGATGAGCAAGGTCTGGAAATCAAAGGACTGCACTTTAGGAGTCTCTTCTCCTACTCCAAGGTACCACCTTCCAGTGAGATCACATCAGCAATGTATGGGGGAACTGTTGCTGCCATCATTGCTAGTACCGTCAGACCCAACGGTGAATTCCCATCCAGGGGCTGCTCTGATTAATGAAAACTGGGTTTTCAGAAGTAAGAGTCTGAGACCTCTTCTTGTCGTTGCCTCCCACAGCAACTGCAGCAAACAGCAGCACAAACTGCTGAAAGATATCTCCTTAGCTGTCAGCTAGACCACACTGCAGGGTCTACTGCGTACTTATCTATCAAACATACTTATCTATCATACTTATCTATCAAACAAGAATGACCCTAGCAAGCATTTTTATTTGGCTATGTGTGTGCACACATACTAAATGATCCAGTCCTCCTCTACTCTACTCCTTCCCAACAGAGGACATGGTACCGCTCTTGGAAAGTGACACCTGATACTCCATCCATAGCACAAAATCCTTCTCTTGCATGGATATCTGAAAGCAAGAGAGATCTGACGAGTAAAAAGAAAAAAACAATTGACCTGATTTGTATGGCATGTGGAGATGTATCCAGTGCAGCAGTTTTCTCTCACTGTGATCAGTTTTCAGTGTGCAAGCCATTTTTCTTAGCCCAGGCTCAAGGCTACTACTAAAACCAGCAGTTTTCTCAGCCTTCCTCTCCTCACCCCAAAGCTGCTTCCCACATCCTCGTCTTCCAGACAGCCCTGTCCCTGCCTTGTGAGGCCTGTGACTGCCCAGCATGCCAGCCAGGGAGGGCCCGTGCCTGACCCGGTACTGTAAAGCAGTGTGGTTACCACCTAGCTCCTCAGATAGACTAGGGCCTGGATGCATGAGAATTAGACATACACATCCCAGGAAGGACTTCTTCCAGTAATTGCAATTAAGGCTTTCCTTGGATTCCTAGTCTTCTAGTAGCACATGTTCATGGTAGCCAACACTGGCACCCCACAACTTGTGTGACGTATGTCAGCATATTTTTGCAGTCTCACAAGTAAGGCAACAAGGAGCATCCTAGAGACACTGCAGCAACCCAGCCACAGCTGGGTTAGTGCACCCCACCATATCACGCACTCCTGGACCCAGATGGGCAGTGGCATGGCAGGTGCTGCCTACCCTCTGCGAATCCGCATGGTGCTGAGCAACAACTGTGTGATAGCTTCAGGTGGACTGAATGATGTAAAATGCAGCTAATAAGCTAGCGTACCTAGGTTTTTCTGAAAACCATGTTCCCTTTGCAGCCATCCTCTAGCAACAACAGTTAGATGCTTGAGTCACAGCAGGCTCAGCAAATGAACATGAGAAGCCTCTCTCAGCACCAGTCATCCTTTCTCTACTCCCTTTGCCCACACCTCTTTGCCTTTCTTCCCACTTCCTGCTTGGCAGCAGCCTGTACACAAGAGGAACATGTCAATCAAAAGGCATGGCCCAAAATAGTTCCTGTGCTGGGAAATACTCTGATTTTCTTGGACCATCCCATTCTGACACTGACCTTATTAGGGGCAGTGCTGCTTCAGGTTTCTGAGGGATGTGATACAACTGAGCCTTTACCATCAAGTATTGTGAGTGTAAGAAGATCAGGATTAGTGTGCAGCAGCTGATGAGCCTATTCATGCTACAAATATTCCATCCAAAATTGCTCATTCTTCACTATTGAAGTTTTATAATTGTAATTTGACTTTTATATTATTTTTACAAAATTTTCCTTTCTTTTCTGGTTTAAATTAGCATATATTTTGTGTGAACATTTGTTTAGGAAATAAAATGTCAAATATTTATTTAAATTTGATGGTTAAATAATTTTTAAGGAAGCATAAACATGAAAATGAGTAAAATGAGTCACCTCGATATGGACATCCACTGTAATTAAACTTTCTATTTCTCCAGCCAAATAAGTTATTGTTTTTCAAATTCAGGAAGGGTATCTGCTAATTGTTTTTATTTATTTTATCATTATTTTGTAGGAAAGTGCCACTAAACCTTTAATTTGAATTCTTCCCATTTTGTACTAGACCTTACACTATCTCTTGGAAAAGTATTTAAATTATTTCTTTTTAAAGGCCTTTGAATTTCAAAACTGATCTCTGTTCTCTTTATTTTTTTTCATGTTTCTAATGAATCCTTAAAAGTACTTTCTTCCCATTTTTCTTCCCATTTCTTTGAAAATATAAAGCTGCCAATGCATTAAGGTCCAATAATTATGTCTCAATGTGTTCGGTGCTGAACCCACTCGCAGGTCAATTCTATACATGTTTGCCTATTTGTCTTATTTTTGTAGACAATTCATCAGACCCACTCCCAGGTCTCCAAACCCTATGATAGGTCACCATTTAACAAGTCTGGATGTTTTAATTAAATTGTGCATTCCGGCAAAATCTTAAGTTATAAAAGAAGCATGCACCTGGATTTACATGTCTCTAAACACCTGCCACAACAAACCTGTTTTCTGGTCTCATAAGTATCAATGCGCATGGCAAAGCTAATCAAACTAAAATGTATCCTGAACACGGCAGATGAAGAACCTTGAAAAAATCCACCCTTTTGCCTCTCCCTCATTCCTTCTTTTTCTTTATGTCTCTCACTACTGCAAATTCTTCCATCTCCACTGGCCACGTGGATAGCACCAGGCTGGTCCCTGGGGGCTGGGGGATGCTCCTCCCAGGGCAGGGAGGGAGCAGGGCAGGCCACGGGGGCAGCACCAGCCTCCATGGGCACCTCCATCAGGCTCCATCAGGCTCCACCAGGCTCCACCAGGCACCTCTGCAGGTGCAGAAATTCCCACCGTTTCAGGCAGACTGGTTGGGCTATAAACGTTACTCTCCACTCAGAGGATGAAAAGCAATTTTCATGAATTTTCTGCATGAAGCAGCAGAGTTAAAAGCTTTGTGTGCTCCTGTCCTACAGAGTTATGGCCAGTTCCCTTAGTTAGAGCAGGTGTGCTGCATCGGTTGTTTTCAGGATCGGGTCAAAGAATGCACTAGCTCTGTACACATTCACTAAAAGCCGCTTGCCTCCAGTTTGCTGTCCAGCATCAGAAACCTGACAGATAAAATGTGGCAGGTACATTCTTCCCTATGTTTCTCACTAACTTTTGAAGCAGCCAAATACACTAAATAAATCTCTGATAATCTGAGTGTGCTTCAGGTGTAGTATCAGTTAGGAAATGTGACTTGGACTTTATATGGTGTATTTTAAAACCTATTTCAGACTTATGTTGTCAATACTACTCATTATGTTTTACAGAAGGGAGGTAGCAATAGCTAGAAGTGAACTCTTTTGAGCTTAGCAAAATATTCTTGTGGAACAGCATGAAGAATAGAGCAGTCTGACCGCACAAACAAAAAGATCCACAAAGAAAACACAAAGATAACACGGGAAAACTCTTGGAAATTTTTTTTACTTTTACAAAAGATTAATTTGGGTTTGCTCCTATATTTCTCCAAAGAAGGAATCATTTTATCCCTTGACTATTTTTAACACATTTCACTGCATTTAAATAAACTAAAATATTCTACAACGTCTTCCATTAACACCAGAAGTAAATAAAAATACTTATTTTATTTTCTTGATTTAATTGAAATAGGACAGAGTTGAATTCAGATTATTTAAAATAATCAGATCTAATATTTTTAAGTTTTGGCCTGGTTAAAAATGAAAAGCAGAAAGACTTGAAGGCATTATTTTAATGAAATTGAAATAATATATCTATTTGTTTAAATCTTTGCCACTCTTCCAGTTAAATTAAGAAGTACTGATTGACATAGAACATTTCTCATATTGAAAAATATCGAAGTCAGACAATATTAAAACAATTTCTTGGATGAGTGGCTAGGAGATATGAGGGACAGGCTGAGCGTTTCTTTCACAGATGGAAAGAAATGGGTCAACTGTTTTGTTTTACTTGACAATTTAAATACGACTTGTAAACTGTCCAGAATTTAAATATGGCTTGTAAACAGCCCAGCAGGAACACTAGTATTTGACTCCCTTGTGCTAGAAAAGGTCTGGTTTTTTATCAGGAAGTGCAACATTGCCACCTGTACCCTGCCACTGTGCAACACCCATTTTGTTTGGTGCATGCAGAGTCTTGCGCAGGGAAGCTGGAGAAGGAGCTGGGAGCAAAGTTATCCTCTGTAGCCCCCAGGGCAACCGAACGAGTTTCCACAGGCAGCAGTGTCTCCCACACCCTATTCCTGGCCACAGGCTTCCTCCTCCGCACCTGCATTCTGCCAGCTCTAGCGCTCATCAGCCTTGTGCCATGCCAATTCGGTTACCTAAACAGAGAGAAAACAAACCCAACAGTGAACAGAATACTTTCCTGCTGGGCTGGTGAGTTGAAGCAGTCTGGGAGAGGGCCCAGATCCCGAGCAAGGCATGGAGGGAAAGCTTATGGCTGGGAGAACGAACATGGGATGCAAGAGCAGGAGGAGGCAGAGAAAGCAGAATCTCCTCCTCTTAAATAATTTCCACTGTCTTGTGTAACTTCACCCTGGGACACATAACACTGGCTGCGTGGGAGCAGCGTTTCTTCATGTTTGTTAAACGAACGAGTTCTCCTCAGACCTTCTTTGTCATTGAAAGGTACACATAAATCAAATATTCCGTCATAGGTCATTCATAGTTGACACAGGGCCTTATTTTGTGCATGGTAAAGTGAGACCTGGTTCATGACCAGGAGTCCTAGGAGTTACGATATAAATAATAACAATTGCTGGGCAGTGGATATCTTCTACCTCACTGCCAAGCATACAGCTTGCAGAATCAGGAGTGTTTCAGAAATTCTGATGAGCAAACTAGAAATACTCCTTCCTTTTGCTAGATTAAGCTATTTAATCATCTTTGAAGGATCAAGCCATTTTTGTTTGAGAGCAAACTAATCTCTTGGTAATGCTGGAAGAGATTGCACAGTTTCAAATGAAGCTGGAAATTGCTTCAATTGATAAAAAAGAAAACAAAATGGGTAACTAAGGTCTTAGCCCTGTTGTTTTCTGTTCATAATGTCATCTTCAGTCTCATTTGTGAAAAATGATTTTGACCTATGTTCCTCATTTGTTTTCAGAAGAACTGAAAAGTCTTGAAAGTAATCATGTAAAATTGCAAAAGTACAGTCCTAATTTCAATCAATCTCTCTCAAATTGTCTGTTTGTTCCAAATTCTGAAACCTGTATTATTTTAGCCCCAAAAAGCTATGATTGTTTCTAGTGCCCTGTTTTATTATCTTAAACTTCTCCGTGCTAATCTGAATGAGCTACTTTATCAGCCTCCACGCCTTATCCAATCTAAAGATTCTCAAATGGTTGGCGCTCTCCTCTATTTACTGGCCCAGCCCACTTTAGCATTATCAGCCAATTTAGGTATGTTTGAAATTGCATTCTCCCTTCAAGGTCATTTACATCCACAAAGAAACCTGCAATAAAAGAATATTAATGAGATAGAATAAAAGCAGTGAAATTCCCTTACAGCTGAAATGTACCTTGCATGTCCCACAAAACAGAAGTACAATACAGTACTTCATAAAGCTGCTCAGGTGGCACCTTGTGGTGGTTAATTTTAAAAGGCACATGGTATATTTCATTCTTGTTTGTGATTCTCCTTCTTCTTATTGCTTTCTTTCATGACCTTTAACCTAGCATTTGTAAAGCAATAATAAATTAATGTCCTTTCCTGTCTGATTTTGAAGCAAGAATGCTTCTGGAAAGCCATCTTTTCATAACAGCATGCCATTGGGAGAGCCTGATTATATAAGTTTTATATAATGACATCAAAAGCTTAAATTTCAAAAAAATTACTGTATCCACCTCCTCAGTACAGTTCTTTTCTTTTTCCTGCGTGGTAGACCTGAAAGGGAAAAGGGGTGGAAATTGGCCAAGCTGCAGGGAGAAAAGGTCAAAATGAAAGGACATTCAGGGAGATAAATGTTATTAAAGATGGATATCTTTGCCTACTTCATGGTGTGCCACCATGTGCAGGGAGCATCTTGAATAATGGATCCCAAATGGAGCCATGTTTCTATGGAAAAAGAAGGTTTCTAGGCAGGGGACAGGTGTCTAGAGAAACAGATGTAACATTTCACTACTGAAGTGACCAGCCTGTTTGGGCTGTAGATATCTTATTCAGTGTAAGCTCTTTAGGAAAAAAAAAAAAAAAAAAGTGTCTGTATGTTGAAAAATCCTTCACTGAGAATAAAAAAAAAGTTTATCTGTTGAAAAACTCTTCATTGGGAATGAATTTTACCCCTAAATAACTGCTTTTAAGAGTAGACTTTTACAGCATTTCTTTTAGAACAGGTGTCAAAAAAGCCCATGAATCTAACTGTCCAGCTTTTAACTCTTTGAATTTTTTAATATTTTTTTTTTTTGACACAGTGAAAATAAACTTGTAGGCATATTCCTTCTTTCCTAGCACATCTTTTTCCAAATTATTTATGTGAAGCCTTACTTGCTTGCTGGGTGCTATGTACGACTGCATTCCCTTTCTCTTCTGTCTGTCCGAGAACGTGGGGTCCCTTCCTCCCAGTCCTGGCTGTGGCATGGGCAGCCAGGCTGGGCGAAGGGGATACTCTGCAGACCTCTGCTGCCATCCCGCTCACTGGCCTCCAGCAGCTCGCTTCATAGTGACGATTTCTCTTCGAGATGCTGCAGGTGTAATTGCCCTCATAAAGTGTCCTGAGATCAACTAGTGAGTTACATGAGTGTTGGGTATTCTTGTCAAAAGGAACAAATCAGAACAAATGATACAAATGAGTCCTCAGCTCTTTATTTCACGTTGCTGGCAGGTGGTGGGTGCAGCCGCGAGCGCTCTGCTCCCAGTTTCCCTCCCATGCACATGGCTGCACGCTCCCATGCAGGCTTGGGGCAGGCTCTGTGCCCAGTTGCAGGTTGGGCAACCTATGCCCCATTCTCAGCACAGTCAGAGTCTGGCCCATCCTCAGAAGTGCTTTTCAGACACGCACGGGACAACGTCCCCACCTCTGCTGCCTGCCTGAACTGCAACTCCAGTCTGGTACACAACCTAGAAGTTACTGTCCAGAGATGTTGTGGATCTCTCTTTCGCTGTGCATCATCTCTTTAATTCAGTTTGTTCTACCCTTCTGTGTTGCAATCTGATTTTTCTTGAATATGATGCTGTCCTTAAGTACGGAATCAAATGCTTTAATACGGTACGGATAGACTTTTTTTCACTAAATCAGCAAGATAATTAAAGAACTCAAGCACGACAGTGAGACATCTTTTTTCTCCTTCACGAATTCATAATGAATGTTCATTAATAAATTATAGCCTAATGGTACATGAACAGATGTGCCTGTGTGAACTAATACATCTGCAATGAATACAATCATATTGTGCACAGATCTCAAAATCTACATTAGTGCCTGTTCAGATTTGAAGCTTTCTGTACGTTGGGTCTTTAGACTTTGTAAATTTTTTTATTATCTTCCAAATAACTGTAATCAAGTCCACAGGCTTGTAGTTTAGTTGGTTTTCATTATTTTAATTAAACAAAACAACTACTGCAGACCACCTACAGGTCTTTGTAATGGACCATTTTCACTCTACTCTAGCTTGTATTCAGGAAGTCTCCAATGCTATAAAACTTGCTATTTATTTATCTTTGCTTTTATTTGTCTTTGCTTTTTCCTAAAATTAAGATCATACAAACTCCATGCAGTTGCCTCCACGGAATAATAGAAAACTGGGAATGATTATTTGACTTGATTTTCCCTTCTCTTTGGAGGGTGCACAGGAGAGAGGATTTAAGCCTTTAAGTTAAGAAGATTAAAAAAAAACCCTGAATTATCTATTTGAGTACAAAAATAACAAACAAAATTATTTAAGTCAGTTGTTGTGTGCATATGCTACATCACTCCTTGCTAAGTGGTCCTTAGCTAATCCTAAAGAAAGAAGATTAGAAAACAGAAGCAATAATTTGCTAACGTGAAGTCTGAACCCATGCACTACTTTATGATGGCAAACCATAGTTTTTGTATTTTTTCTAAAATCCAGAACAATCTTAAATTTGTTTTCCTAAGCATTATAGCCATCTTTTCAGGAAATAAAGCCTTTAAAAATATTTTAACATATATTTAATTTTATTACTATATATTTATTTTTAATATATTTTTTAATTGGTTTCATTCTCTTCCTTTTTTTCATTCTGCAGTTGAATCCTAGAGTAATTACCATGTTTTAAAATAAATAAATAAATGAACACATTCATGGTCAAAATAAATCTTTGTACATCTTTGATACTAAAATGATGCTAGTACTTTTTTTGAGTCCAATATACTTTAAATTCAAACCACCTGACATCCCAGGACATTTTAAAGTTTGTATTTACAATGTTTCTCTTATTACAAAGTAGTAGGGGACTTAAATTGTGCAGATGTTCCTCCACAAAAGTGTGCTCCTGATGTTAGCACTGTATAGCACAGTTTTCAGATAGTTGGAAAATGTCTGCCTCTGTTTCTTACCCTTCCTCCTCTCATACACTTAAAAGATATCTGATATTCATATTTTAATTCAAAAACTGTTGCTTCAAGATAGCCACTAAATAGATGTGCAATAAACATTAACGTATGCAACACTTTTCTTCTGTACTCTCCAGTTACTCAAATTATTCATATTGATTTTTTAAATTTTTTGGCTTGTTCTCATGTGCAGTAATTTGTTGAATCAATTTAGGTTTAATTTCTTATTATAGTCCCATAAATCTTCTATGTGTTGCTTTGCGTTAGTGATATTGACTCTGTGCAAACAATTCAGGGGCTTTAGACGTTTTTCAATATTAATCACTTTAAACATGATTAATTTTTTTCCCTCAGATCCTTATTTCTGAGACCTGAAATTTTGGTAATAACCTATTTAGGGCTGAGAATATTTATTTCATTTCAAATATTGATGCAGCTGATTCAGGACTTTGAACAAGTGAGAGAGCTTGAAACTTATTGTCTTCAGTATATTGCATGACATGCTTCTGTTGTTTTTGCATACTCCATTTCCTCTCACTAGAAAAATAGTGAGAAAGCAGGGTTTTTTTAATCCTTTTAATTGTACACTTAAATACTGTTAACCTCTTGTTTTGATGGATTACAAAAAAAAGGGAGAGAACATTTTAATCCTTAAATACAATCTGTTTCCTCATCCATCAAATTTCAGGCACTTTGCTGTTCCCTACGAAGTTCACACGTTTCTCCTTTGATTGGATGTTGCTACCCTGTGCAAAGCTTTATAAGGACAGAAATAGCATCCTTTGCAGGCTAACAGAGTCATAAGAGCTTCAAGGATCAGATTTGTGTTTTCTGCCTCTTCATAGCTATGGCCTATAGATGCTTGCTGCACATATGCGTAAGAAGGAAGGCATTTCCATACCTTCTTGTTACATGTAGAGACAGTTGTGGGAATGCCTGGAGTTCGACCACATCACTGTGTGCATGTCCAGGAAGAGACATTAAACCACAGGAACAGACTGTGCTGCTTAAATCATCATCTTTAAGAAGACCATGAGCTAAGTGGTAGCCTTTTGTAGGTAGAATTCATCTACGATGTACAATAGCAAATGCTTCCTCCTTCCTTTAAGAAGCCTGAGCCCTTGTCTCTATATGCTTCAGTGCGTAAAGCAAGAATGCAGGAGTGCATTCAGTCTGACCAGGATTGCTTCTGCTTGGCTACAGCTTGCCAATCATCTGAACCTTTAATTTTTTTTTTTTTTTTTGCAAGTTCTTACTTTCCCTCTACTGCTTCCTTTGAAGACCATGGAATATCAGTGATCTTAAACAGTAGCTGTGCATGAATTCTCAAGAAAAAATGTATGATCTTTTGAAAAGTTGAATACTGCTTTTGACTTCACAGACTTGCAAAAATCTGTCAGTTTTGATGGCTCAAGGAAGATAAGACTTTTCCCCAACTGTATCTTGAGTTTGACTGCTAGGCAAAGGTGAGCACTGATTGAAGTCTATAAAGAATTCATAAGCTTATTAAGAAAAGGATTGGTATAAGCTTTTTTTTTTTTGATCCTTCTTTTTCTTATTGAGCATTTAAAAGCCTCTAAGTGGTGTATAAACAGTAGGCAAATGATCTTCATGTACTGCACTTCCCTGAACCATATAGCCCCACTTTGTGGATATAGAAACTCAAAAGTCCTATGCACATGAAGGCAAGGTGTTTTGATACAGGTTTTTTTAATTTGCATTTCTAAAAACAAGAAAGATTTTATTCAAACCGCAAGTGCATCTAAGTATCACAGATTTTTATAATCCCTTTTGAACTCATGCAGATTTTTGTTCTGCACAATATTCTGTTGAAGTAAGTTAATGTTGTATGAAGGAGGACTTCTGAACATGCATTCTGTATGCATGACAAGTGAGCGTATATTCTGACCTTTAGTTTTCTACCTTTCAACTGTGTGCAATTCCACCTTCCTGTTTTACAACAGATTGCTTCCTTTGAGAGCTTGTCGTGCCAGAATTTAGGTATCCCTAGGAACCTTGGTTCCTTCAGAGAACCCAGTGTTGTGTGCAGTGTGACTTCCCTTTGCAAATTTGAGCTGACTCTTCCTCAGTGTGTCAAATACATCCATGTGCCAATTAATTTTATTCTTTAAAAACATTTCTGCTCATTTGTCCCATATGGGTAACGTGGTTCAGGTCTATGGCTCCCCAACTCTCTGCTGAAATCTTTTAAAAAGTTGTCATATTAATTACTTTCCAGTCCTCTGGTACACTGGCAGTTTTAAGTAAGATATTACACTGCATGGCTTGCAATTCCTAGTGTCCCTATGGAACCTGAGGGGTGAATACTATCTGGTCCTAGCAATCTGTTATTGTTTGGTTTAGTCCCTTTTACCAGTATGTTCAATAATCTCAGCTACTAGCCCTCTGCCTATCACTAGTTTTGCGTGTTTCTCAAGTTGTTTTTTCAGCTTTCTTATGTTCCTGTCCTTGACTTAAAAGAACTCACGATTCTTTCTGTTTTGTGCATTTCAGTACATCATTACCTCTGCTGTTCAGGCACGCAGGCTTTCTTATGGGATTCCTAAATGAGGGGTTTTTTTGTGACGAGTAGTAAACATTTACTCTGTGCCTCCATTAGGGTGGTTTTTAATTGTCTGTGTCACTTACAAAGATTTTTTTGTTGTCTGTCCTCACTTAATAAATCTCATTGTTATGCAACTTTGAAATAAGCAGAAATTTTTTTTGCCTTTGTAGATCCCGTGAAGGATATCAAGCACCGGTACCCTGTGATCACTGTGGTTTTGTACAGTAACATTATGTACTTGTACTCAGGACCAGCTGAAGTGTTGCTTCTCCCATTGAAGTTCCCTGTCTAACACTCCACAAAGCAGTCATTTATGGTATCTAAGGATTTAGTCTCATCTTTGTGACCTGATAGGACGTCTGTTCAAACTACGTGGAGGTAATTGCAGCCTACCATTACCATTCTGCTTCCTTGCCCTCTCAACCTCTTTGCTGTCATTCAGGATGTCAATCACCTATCAAGCTTATTGTCAAGTCCTTATTTCCACTCTGGGCAGGTTTATCAAGACCTTCATAGGATGGATTGATGCCATGTTGGCTGCAGGATTGATAGCCCAGCCACAGCTTAACAGGGGCTTGCTATATTTTGAAGAGTGAAAACATTCATTGATAAAAATACCTGATTAGCGATACCCATCAAATATATATTTTAAAAAATCTGATTAAAAATATCTACCAAATGTACAGCTTGCATTGCAAGTTACAGATACGTATATAGATACAGATAGATACAGACACAGATAAGGACAGATACAAGTATAGATACAAGTATAAATAGATATCATAAAGAGTAAAATCTAGTAATTTTATTTCTTATAAATCATAGAATCATAGAATAGTTAGGGTTGGAAGGGACCTTTAAATGTCATCCAGTCCCTACTCCACAAGGAGTAGGGATATCTCCAACCAGATCAGGTTGCTCAGAGCCTCATCCAACCTGGCCTTGAATCCACCACCTCTCTGGGCACCCTGTTCCAGTGTTCTACAACCCTCAGTGTAAAATTCTTTTTCCTAATATGTAATCTGAATCTACCTCCCTCTATTTTAAAACCATTACCCCTCATCCTATTGGAACAGACCCTCCTGAAGAGTTTCTCCCTGTCTTTCCTGTAGGTCCCCTTTACGTACCAGAAGGCTGCTATAAGGTCTCCCCTGAGCCTTCTCTGCTCCAGGCTGAACAGCACCAACTCTCTCAGCCTGTCCTCATAGGAAGGTGCTCCAGCCCTCTTATCATCTTCATGGCCTTCCTCTGGACTCTCTCCAACAGATCCACGTCCTTGTTATGGAGGGGGCCCCAGAGCTAGATGCAGTACTGCAGGTGGAATCTTGTAACAGCACAGTAGAGGGGCAGAATCACCTCCCTTGACCTGCTGGCCACGCTCCTTTTGATGCAGCCCAGGATGCAGTTGGCTTTCTGGGTTCCAAGTGTGCATTGCCGGCTCATGTTGAGCTTCTCAACTACTAGCACACCCAAGTCTTTCTCCTCAGGGATGCTTTTAATCCATTCTCTGCCCAACCTGTATTTGTGCCTGGGATTGCCAGACCCATGTGCAGGACTTTGCATGTGGACTGGCTGAATTTAATGAGGTCCTCATAGGCCCACCTGTTGAGCCTGTTGAAAACCCTCTGGACAGCATCCCTCCCCTCCAGCATGTCAGCCGCACCACACAGCCTGGCATTGTCGGTGAACTTGCTGAGGGTGCACTCTATCCCACTCTCTGTGTCTCTGATGAATATGTTGAACAGGGCTGGTCCCAATATGGACCCCTGAGGAATGCCACTTGTCACTGATCTCCACCTGGACATTGAGCTGTTGAGCAGAATTCTTTGAGTGCGGTCATCCAGCCAATTCCTTATCCAGTGAGTGGTCCGTCCATCAAACCCATGTCTCTCCAGTTTAGAGAGAAGGATGTTGTGTGGGACAGTGTCAAATGCTTTGCACAAGTCCAGAGAGATGACATCAGTTCTAAACTGAATAATAAGACCATCAGCTACTAATAATATTACTAATTAGATACCACAGCCTTAGGTATAATCCATGTACACAGATGTGTTCATGTTTACACTTCAACTCAGTTCTAAAGATTGTAAATTGGTCAAGGAACTGAACAATATAATTTATATCTTGATCTCAACTTAGGACCACGTAGCTTCTTTCTGCTTCTTTCTGCTTCTTTCTTCTGATCCAAGCACACATGGATCTTTCTGTGATTCCGTAATTTTTTTTAATTATATGGGAGCAGGTGCGTGCCTTATAGCTGATTTTTAACTGGAAACATGAAAAAAATTATTTCTTAGTAAACAGTCTTGACTTACTTTTGAATGACTGTACATGAATAATTTTCACATATAAAATTGC
The DNA here is from genome assembly GCF_036417535.1 of Chlamydotis macqueenii. Classification (NCBI taxonomy): domain Eukaryota; kingdom Metazoa; phylum Chordata; class Aves; order Otidiformes; family Otididae; genus Chlamydotis; species Chlamydotis macqueenii. The sequence goes on along the minus strand of NC_141593.1, from coordinate 59,183,784 downwards.
TTTTACTTCTTTTTAAGCATTCTTTATATGGATATTATGCTGAATTATTCAGATCTTTTTAATTTTATAAATTAAAACCAAAGCATTTGAGAGTAGAATTCTTTACTATAAAAAACTAAGAACTGTAAGATAAAATGCAACATTAAAATAAATTTCCATACCAAATTTGAAACAAAACTCCTGAACTGTATTACCGCTATGCAAATTCTATTATCTTTAATCCAGAGAATTGCTCCAGAAAACTGAAAAAGTGAAAGCAAATAAAATCAAACAAAAGACTAAGATGAAACCCGTAATGTTTGTGGACATTTTGTGCTATCCATTGTCTTTTCAGGGAAAATGTATTTATTTTAGTTGTTTCTGAACACATAAAAGGTGTTATACTGCAATACAAAGCAATGATCTCCTTTTCATTTTTTTATTTTTCACATATTACAGTATTGAAATTTAGAACATATTTAGAAATAATGTAATAATCCTGTGAAATCATTGTGCGTTTCTTGTGTTTTACGTCATACTTCGAATGGGATAAGGCAATTTATTATTTCAACCATCCTTTGTAAAAAGTAAAATCATATAAACCATTACTTTGTGGTTGAGACTGTAATCCCCATTGCTGTATTTCTCAACTGAATGTACAGATTTAGTGAAATTAAAGCACTTGTTCATCAGCTTGTCTACCTAAATATCCATTCTCTATTTAAACCTTAATTTAATGCAATGTTATGGATAACTGGACTTGTGTCAGTATGATTTAAGGCTGCTTGTACTGCCATCTCCGTTGGATTTATCTAGAATAATGTGCTTTATAACAGCTTTTTGTGTTGTACTTAGGGTCTACTGCACATGTAATGGCAACACAATCAAATGTTTAACTTATTGATAATGAACATCCACAGCTAAGAGAACTGTATAGCTAAAACATCCTGACTAATCAGATACCCAAGGGACATGACAGAGTGGAGAATTAAGCACATAATTAAAATACCAACAAGTCCTCTAGCACTGAAAAAAAAAAAAGGCAAATAGAAATGAGTGCTTCTTTGATGTATTTTATAGCCAAACTAAAAAAATCTAGATTGCTGTATGTAGAAACAGACGACAATTTGGGTGGGTGGTGTATTTCTAATGTAATCAGAGTTTAAAATTTAAATCAGTACTCGTCTTCCTTTGTAGTTTGTAACCTTTGACTCAAGAGAAAAAAGTAAATGTGAAAATACCCAAGAGTGTCAGTGCCACAGAATAAGTATCATAATCTTGAGCAAGTTTAAGAAAATTTAAAAATATTTTCCTGTCTTCTCTTTGCTCTACATAGGGGCTATTATTTAAGCATTTTAAAATCCATATGCAAGGTCCATGTAAATAAGTGTCAAGTGAAGAAGTTAGGCAAAATGTAGGAGTGGACACTAAAATGAGATGAATGACAAGATTAATTGCCCTCATTGCTCATAACATGGTATCACAATGTAGGTTAAAACAGCTGTGCTTTGCTTCTGCTCAGTTACACATCAACCGTTGTAAACCAGGCCACATGAAGTTGCAGTGGGTTGACCCTGGCTGGATGCCAGGTGCCCACAAAAGCGGCTCTGTCACCCCCCTCTCCCCTCTCCACCTCCTCGCAGGGCAGGGTGGGGAGAAAATAACATGGAAAAAAAACTTCCCCTTATGGGTCAAGATAAAGGCAGTTTAGTAAAGCAAAAGCAACACAGAAGCAAAGGAAAATAAAAAGATTTATTCTTCACTTCCCATCAGCAGGTGATGTCCAGCCACCTCCCAGGAAGCAGGGCTTCAGTGCACATAACAGTTGCTCAAAAAACCTAATATCATAAAATAAGAAATGCCCCTCCTTCCTCCTCCTTTCTCTTAGCTTTTATTGCTGAACAGACATCACTATACACAATATCCCTTTGGTCGTTTTGGGTCAGCTGTCCTGGCTATGTCCCCTCCCAAGATCTTGCCCACCCCCAGCCTACTGGTGAAGGAGGATGTTGGAGAGACAGTCTTGATGCTGTGCAGGCACTGCTCAGCAGCAGCCAAAACACTGGTGTGTGACCAACACCTTTCTAGCTACCAATACACAGCACTGTGAGTGCTGCTATGGGGAAAATTAACGCCATCTCAGCCTGACCCTATACAATCTCCCCCCCTTATTCCATACCATCTTGCTCAGGTCCCACATAATTTAATACATATATGTATATCTTCTAACGATTTAATTGTATTTAATTCTCATTACTGAAATCCCTTCTTAGCAACACTTGCAACATAGACTACGTACTTAAACCATCCTTATACCCAACATACAGATTTATACATCCGCATTAACTACTGTCCCCTGTCCTTTAACAGATAGATACTACTCTCCCATTCCATGGGCTTCCTCCTCTCCTCCAGATGTTCACAAACAGGTTATGACTTGGGCCCCATCTGTCAAGATGGATGGTGAGGACAGGAGAAGCAGTACATTCAATTGTTGGACACCAACACTGGCTTGGTTTGGGTCATCATTTTGCTTGTCTGGTTCCTTGTGAAATTCACTCTTCATCAGTTCAGGTCATTCATGCTACTTTATTTCGTGCAACATACAACTCACATCACAGATTATTTTTCCCCCAAGGTTAAATCTCCTTGAGGCACACACTGGGTTTCCCATCCTTCTGCATTATCCACCAACTACACCCACATCCTTAAGCAAAGACAATCCCACTAATGGGTTTGCCTTTTCCCATGGGAGAAGCAATCCACACTGCCTTCCCCAGTCACTTCTCTATGTACATTATGGGGACCTTATCTCCTCCCACGGTATGAAGATGTTTTGTTTGGGCAGGACGAGGGTGTTAGCAGATCCTCTGTTGTTAAGCAGCCAAGTGGCTTCTACTAAATTTGTGTCCTAGTACTTCTATGCCCTGTTGCCCAACGCTCTCAACTTAGTCTTTAACAGTCTATGTCTCAAGCCTTCTAGAGGCTTGTGGGTGACTTGGGTTGTGATACACCCATTAAATCCTGTGTATCTTTGCCCAGGAGTTTATGAGGTTATTTTGGAAATGAGTCCCATTGTTTGGTTCAGTCCTTTCTAGGGTACCATGTCACCCCAAAATTTTCCTTTCAATATTTAAGATGGTGTTTTGGGCAATGGCATGGTTTACAGGGTATGTTTCCAGCCAACCAACAGTTTCTTCTACCATGGTGAGTATGTAGCACTTGCCTTGGCGGGTTCATGGCAGTGGTCCAATATAGCCAATTTGACAGGCCTCACCATATCGAAAACCCAGCCACTGCCCTCTGTTCCAGGGAGATTTACCCATATAGGTCACTTGATTGCAGCACATTTCACCTTCATGCATGACCTGTGTGACTGCCTCCATGGTCTGGTCCAGCCGTCAATCACAAGCCCATCTATATGTTGCATCTCTCCCTAGATGTCCCAATGTTTCATGGGCCCATCAAGCTACAAATAGCTCACCCTTACACTCCCAGTCCAGGTCCACTTGAGCTACGTCAGCTTTGGCAGCCTTGTCTACCTGTTCATTGTTTCAGTGTTCTTCAGTGGCACAGCTTTTAAGTATGTGAGCATCTACATGATGTACCTTTAGAGCAATGTTTTCTACCTAAGTAGCAATGTTCTGCCGCAGTGAAGCAGCCCAGATGGGTTTACTCCTGTGCTGCCAATTGATCTTCTTCCACTGCTGTAGCCACCTCCATAGGACATTAGCCACCATCCAGGAGTCAGTACAGAGATCGCATACTGGCCACTTTTCTCATTCAGCAATCTCTAGGGCTGAATGAGAAAAAAAATGGCTTTCATCTCTGCAAAATGACCTGACTCACTCTGTCCTTCAGCTGCCTCAATGACTTGTCATGTGGGACTCCACACAGCAGCTTTCCACTTCCAGTGTTTCCTACCATACAGCAGGATCCATCAGTAAACAAAGCCCTTCGTCTTCTGATAACACATTATATGGTGGTGCCTCTTAGGCATAAGCCACCTCCTCAGGCAATGCTCCAAAATCTCTGCCTCGTGGGCAGTCCATGATCTCTTCCACTGTTCCTGGGTGGCTGGATTTCCACAGTTGAGCTTGTTGCATGATCAGTGCTACACACTTACTCCATTTAGTACTGGTTGCATGATGAGCAACCAGTGTAACACAGGCAATCATGATGCCACGAGTAGATATGTTTCCGTACCAACAACTTTGGAAGTGGTTTAAATCCCCTCATATGCTGCTAGTATCTCTTTTTTAGTTGCGGTATAGTGGGCTTTTGACCCTCAATACTTCTGGCTCCAAAACCCTAATGGTAAGTCTTGGATTTCTTCCTGACATTTTCTGCCAGAGGTGAGACCATGCTCCCCAGCTGCAGTGTACAGTACATTTTGCACAACTGGTCCTGCCTGGACAGGCCCAAGAGCTACTGCACAAGCTGTTTCCTGTTTGATCTGCTCAAAGGCTTGTTGTTGCTGAAAGCCCCACTCAAAATAGTTCTTCTTTCTGGTTACTTGATAGAGAGGGCTCACAAGCTGACTATAACCTGGAATATGCATTCTCCAGAACCCCACAAGGCCTAGGAAAGCTTGTGTTTCCTTCTTGTTAGCTGGTGGAGACACAGTTGCTATCTTGTTGACCACATCCATAGGTACATGACTGTGTCCATCCTGCCAGTTTATTTCCAAGAACTGAATCTCTTGTGCAGGTCCCTTGACCTTGCTTTTCTTTATGGTGAAACCAGCTTTCTGAAGAATCTGAATTATTCCTTTTCCCTTCTCAAACACTTCTTCTGCCTTGTTGCCCCACATGATGATGTAATCAATGTATTGTAGATGTTCAGGGGCATCACGCTTTTCCAGTGCAGTGCAGATTTAGTCCATGACAAATGGTAGGGCTGTGCTTCTACCCCTGGGGCAGTCAATTCCAGGTGTATTACACACCCCTCCACATGAAAGCAAACTGTAGCCTGCACTCTGCTGCCAAAGGAATTGAGAAAAGCACATTGGCAATGTCAATTGTAGTATAGTATTTGGCTGTCTTCAACTCTAGTTCATATTGGAGCTCTAACATGTCTGGTACAGCAGCACTTAGTGGTGGTGTCACTTCATTCAGGCCATGATAGTCTCCACCTTCCGTCAGACATTTGCACTGGCCATATGGGACTATTAAAAGGTAAGTGAGTCTTGCTGATGACCCCTTGGCTCTCCATCCAGCTCATGGATGAGAGCCAGGGAGTCTTGGTTTTTGTGATATTGCCATCAGTGCACCGTCATGGTAGGTGCCTGCTGCTATTCAACTCACAGCAATCCCGCAACAAAGGGATCTTCCGAGGGGCCAGGCAAGGTAGACAGCTCTTTAACCTTTTCCGTGTTCACAGAGGCTACACCAGAAGCTCATTGATACCCTTTTGGGTCCTTGAAGTACCCTCTTCTGAGGTAGTCTATGCCAAGGATACAAGCGGCCTTGGAACCGGTCACAGTGAGGTACTTTTCCCACTTGCACCCTGTTAAGCTCACCTCAGCCTCCAATACAGAAAATCCTTGGCAGCCCTCTGTCACTCCAGAGATTCAGATGGGTCCTGTGCTCCTATACGCTGATGGCACCAGTGTAACTGTGCATCAGTGTCTGCCAAAGCCTTATACTTCTGTGGGTCTGATGTGCCAGACCATCAAATCCACACAGTCCAGCATACTCATTCATCCCTTTCCTCCTCCCAGCCAAACCCAGGGACCCTGTATTCCTGTTCCTGGTCAGAGTATTCGCTGTCTGACCCTTACAGTGCCGGACCACAAGTCCCCTCAACAGGATCAAGGGTAGTGTTCTCAATTCTTCTATATCTGGAAGATTGCTGATTACCTTCATGTGTCTCTACAGTGACTAAGCTGCCACTCTTCTTGAATGGCCCCTTCTTAACAGCTCTCTCCCCTCTCAGTTACCATATATGGGCTTACAGCTTAAAGGTGAGTTCACCATCCCACTTTCTCCTGTCCTTCCCCTGGTCACGCAGGAAGAACCAGAGTGCCCCACGTGGCATGTGCCTTCCCTTCTAATTAGGGCGGGAGAGGACTGATTTCTTGGGGCATCCCTGACAGGCAAGGTGCTGGCCCATAAGGATGAGGAGGTATAGAGATTTTCTTTGAAGTTTTGGAGCCAAGAAGACACTCTCTCCACAGCTGGTGTATACATGTCTGGGCAATATATTGCTTCCAAGCTGTTAGAATATGATGCTCAGGCACTTTGAACCACCTTTCTCAGCATGTTCTGTGTGCACAGAACATCCTCTCCATCTTTGGAGACCCAATAAAGAATTCAATGTTCTGGGCTAAGACCGTGCCTTAACTACAGTGAAGATTTTTAATGAATCTCTAGCCCAGTAAAGAAATAGCTAGCTAAAGGCAAAATGCCCAAATAGCACAAAGTTAATAATAGTGCACAGTAAATTTGCTCTGAGAAATTAAATGTATACTGCAACATGTAGTTACTTAATCAATATGAGGGAAAACTGAACCACCTCTGAAAAGTCATCTGAGATGACTGAGTGATCTGAGGGACTGGGAGAATGAAGAACTGCCCACTGTAGCAAAAGAGCAGGTTCAAGACCGTATAAGGAACCTGAATGTGCACAAGTCTATGGGACCTGATGAGATGCATCCATGGGTCCTGAGGGAACTGTCAGATGAAGATGGTAAGCCACTGTCCACCATATTTGAGAAGTCATGGCAGTCCAGTGGGGTTCCTACTGACTGAAAAAAAAAAAAGGGAAACATAGCTCCCATTTTTAAAAAAGAAAAAAGGGAAGACCTGGGGAACTCTCACCTCTGTGCCTGGCAAGGCCATGGAGCAGATCCTCCTGGAAACCATCCTAAGGGGCATGGAAAATAAGGATGTGATTGGTGACAGCCACTGTGGCTTGACTGAGGACAAATCATCCCTCACAAATTTGGTGGCCTTCTATGGCAGTGTTACAGCATTGGTGGATAAAGGAAGATCGACTGAGTTCACCTACTCGGTCTCATGCAAAGCATTTGACACTGTTCCGCATGACATCCTTGTCTCTAAACTGAAGAGATATGGATATGATGGACCACTCAGTGGATAAGAAATTGACTGGATAATTGCACTCAGAGAGTTGTGGTCAATGGCTTGATGTCCAAGTAAAGACCAGCGATGAGTGGTGTTCCTCAGGGCTCCGTATTGGGCCCAGCCCTGTGTAACATCTTTGTCAGCAACATGGACAGTGGGATAGAGTGCACCTTCAGCAAGCCTGCCGATGACACCTAGCTGTGTGGTGCAGTCAGTATGCTGGAGGGGAGGGATGCCATCCAGAGGGACCTTGACAGGCTGGAGAGGTCGGCCTGTGCAAACCTCATGAAGTTCAACCAGGCCAAATACAAGGTCCTGCACCTGGGTCATGGCAATCCCAGGCACAAATATAGGCTGGGCAGAGAATGGATTGAGAGCATCCCTGAGGAGAAGGACTTGGATCTGTTGATTGATGAGAAGCTCAACAGGAGCCAATAATGTGTGCTTGCAGTCCAGAAATCCAAACGCATCCTGGACTACATCTAAAGAAGCATGGCCAGCAGGTTGAGGGAGGTGATTCTGCCCCTCTACTCTGCTCTTGTGAGACCCCACCTGGAGTACTGTGTCCAGCTCTGGAGCCCCCAAAGTAAGAAGAACATGGATCTGTTGGAGCGAGTCCAGAGGAGGGCCACGAAGATGATTAGAGGGCTGGAGCACTTTTCCTATGAGGACAGGCTGAGAGAGTTGGGGCTGTTCAGCCTGGAGAAGAGAAGGCTCTGGGGAGACCTTAGAGTGGCCTTCCAGTACCTAAAGGGGGCCTACAAGAAAGCTGGAGAGGGACTTTTGACAAGGACATGTAGTGACAGGACAAGGGGTAGTGGCTTCAGAGTGGAAGAGGGTGGATTTAGACTAGATGTAAGGAAGAAATTCTTTACTGTGAGGGTAGCGAGGCACTGGAACAGGTTGCCCAGGGAAGCTGTGGATGCCCCATCCCTGGAAGTGTTCAAAGCCATGTTGGATGGGGCTCTGAGCAACTTTGTCTAGTGGAAGGTGTCCCTGCCGATGGCAGGGCTGTTGGAGCTAGATGATCTTCAAGGTGATATTTGTGTCCCTTCCAACACAAACCATTCTATGATTATTTGATTCTGTTATCAAATACCCACTGCTGTTTTTACCTTACTGTGAAATGGAAGGGGAAGTCAGAAAGGGTCTTATACCACACTGCCTGACACCTATACTACAGGCATGTCAGAGAGGTCTGTCTTCAGATTAGCTCTGGTCTGAGTGCCTGATAGTCATTGCACTAACAAACTGCTACTCTGGGCTGCCTTTTTGGTTTAGCATCATCTGAAAGAAGCATATGCCCTCTAGGAACTCCAAACCAGTGTGGGGACGACTACTTCAAAAGTGCACACCTGACCCAAATCAAAATGCTCTTGCAGGTACATCTACTGGGACCAGACTGCAGAGGGTCTGTGCTGGACTGGGACATGAAAAGCCCAGCCTCCATATTTTGCAGAGTGTCGTAGTTCAGCCCTGATCAGGACCAGACTACGCAGTCTGTCTCTCGCTCCCCCCACCCTCCGAGAGAATAGGAGGAGATGATATAAGAAAAAAACAGCTCAAGGTTTGAGATAAGGACGGGGAGAAATCCTTAAAGTTACCGTCACGGGCAAAACAGACTCGACTTGGGGAAAACTATTCATTTATTTCTAAAATTAGCAGGAGAATGAGACAGGGAACAAGATAACCTCCCCCCACCCCTCCCTCTTCCCGGGCTTAACAGTATCTCTGCTACCTTCCCCTCCCGAGCGGCACAGGGGGGGGAAAAGGGAATGGGGGTCGCGGTCAGTTCATCACGCGTTGTTTTATGCCACTGTATCATCGTCAGGGGAAGAACTCCTCGCATTCCTCCTCTGCTCCAGCGTGGGGTCCCTCCCACGGGCCACAGTCCTTCGTGAAACTGCTCCGGCGTGGGTCATCTCTTCCACAGGGTGCAGTCCCTCTAGAACAGCTGTCCCAGCGGGCCCTCCACGGGCCACAGCCTCCTTCAGGCCTCCACCTGCTCCGGCGTGGGGTCCTCCACGGGCTGCAGGTGGATCTCTGCCCCTCCGTGGACCTCCTTGGGCTGCAGGGGGACAACCCGCTCCACCATGGTCTTCACCACGAGTTGCAGAGGAATCTTGGCCAGGAGCCATATTACTCCTCCCCCTCCTTCTTCACTGACCTTGGTGTCTGCAGCCGTTCCTCACAACAGGCTGGCAGACTTCTCTCAGGATCGTTTTTACATCTTATTCACTTCTCATCTCCTCTCCACTTCTTGCAGCCGGGCCGGTCCGAGTTGGGCCCAGTCGGCTGCCCAGCGGGAGGCCAGAGGGTGAGGCCTGCAAGGCCCATGAGGCTCGCGCCTCCCCCTCTCTGCCCCCGGCTCAGCTGCTTCACATCTTCTCCTTTTTTTTTTTCCTGTTTTCCCCTTCTTAAATACGTTATCGCAGAGGCGTTATCACGGGACATTCTGCTACCGATCGGCTCAGCCTTGGTCAGCAGCAGGTCCGCCCTAGGCCCGGCCGAGTCCCCTGAAAAAAGGGGAGCGACTTCTAGCAGTTTCCTACAGAAGCTACCACTTTAGGCCCCCCCTCACTAACAAAACCAGAACACAGAGCTGTTCTGGGAATTGCTACATCTCCAAGTGTGGACACTTAACCTAAGCCTGTGGTATTTGCAACAGTTCTCTTCTTAGACATTCCTTGGAAAATGTCTGCTTCTCTTTTAGTCCCACATCTGAGTAATTACTGGTACCTGAAATGCACCCAGCTCTTTTCCCTGAGGAATATGTGCGTGACATTGCTAACTCCTAGAGAGTTTGGTGGCCATGATACTGAGTGTTTGCACAAACAGCCCCTGTTAAATAATCTACAACTTGGTTTATACCATTCACATTCTTCTATAAAAGTTGTTAGCCAGTGCAAGCTGAAAAATTGCATCTGGTACCTCTTTGCTGAATAGAAGTCAGGACAATGAATTTACCCTGAGGGAAAGTTAAGACCTACCTTACTATTTGAAATGAAAAGCACATCTGAGGTGAGTTTAATTCTGAAAAATGCAATCATAAGCTGCTCTGATGGGATCTGATCACCTTGCAAGTGGGAGAGTTCAGTAGGCTGCTTACAAAAGTAAAGAAAAATAACCTTTGGGTTTTCCATAGAATACGGTTAAATATTTTGTGAATATCTGTAATACCAACAGAGAACATAGCCTTCTTTTTAAGAGCTGGATTGAGTAGTCAAGCAAAATCTAAGTCATCTTAATAAACAGCAAAAAGTTTGTCTGAAATGAGCAACAAAGGCTAAAAGGAAAAGAAGAGCAAGAAATAGGAAAACTTCATCATTTCTCAGTGTCTTTTCGACTTTTTGCCAAAGTGACATAGACAGAAAAAGAGTAGGAGGTGGTAACACACCTGAGCTACTCCATACTTTTCTTACTCTGTTACTTTTCTTGCTTTCTGAAAGCAGAAAACATTTTCAATGTGTGTCTAGTCCAGGAGACAAAACATTTTCTTTAGCTATATTTTCCCTTGGTTACAGTAATTAGCCTTTTGATGTAAGAAATATATTAGGGTCTTTGAGCAGTCTCCAGGAAGTCTCACAGGAGTAAAAAAATACATATATTGAGCACTTATTGCTCCCCATACTCTGCAAGAGCAGAACCTGGCAAGAAAAGAAGCAGAGTAGAGGAATTTAAATCATTTTAAGCATAATTTAAATCAGTAAGGAGGAAATCTTTCTTTAATGAACCTTATTACCTTGTTTCTCATGAGTAATTATTAGTTACTTTCACATTCTCATTAGCTGGTACAGCTTGTTTATGGCTAATACAGAATTTGCAGTAAGTATGATACTTTTGCTTTCTGGAAGGATCTGTAATATTTGTCTGAGCAACTATACAGTTTAACACAAATTTTATCTACAGTTAAGTGTTCTTGTTTTATTATTACAAAATCATCCTTATCTACTTTCCTGATGAAGAGTACTTAACTCTTCTTTGTTTGTTATCTGTAGAAATTATAGACATGTAGAAAATGAGATGGCATTTAAAAAAAAACATAAAGCAATATTTTAAATTATTTTATTCATGATTGGAAAGATAACTTTAAGTAAGTTAAGTAATGTAACATGACAGATATCTAATGTCCTAATAGTTTTTATTTTGAACTGATGTAATGAAAACAAATTATTACATATAGTTGGTGGACTAAAGAAATCAATATTCCCATGAAGTTTTTTAAAAATAGCAAGTCCTATCTTTTCTCACTTTCATCATGTAGGTGAGTAAAGTGGAAAAAAAAAAAAAAGCCTATCTGCTTCTTAAATTCACTGTAGCTTTCATAATTGTGGAACTAGTCTTTGGGCTAAACTATACGGATAAATTAAAATGAGAAAAGCGTTTTCTCAGCGTCATCAGAAGAAGTTGTTGATAACCAGAAAACTCTGGGTCCATATACATATTGGGTCCATATACATGTCTCTCAGTTTAGATACAAAGGAAAGGATTTTTACATGGTGTCTTGTTTGACTTGTGTCTAATTTCAGAAATAGTTTTCTGACTATCCTTTTCTGTTAAACCAATCTATGTCAAATCCTACAAAAATATTTAAATATATTGCAAACCTGGATTATTTAATAGCACAGAGGTCTGTTTTCCCACCATTCCAAAAATTTAGATATATTCTCACTGATGTTACAGAAAATGATGGCTGGTGTGCCATCAGGAATGTTATACTATAAAGCAGAATATGTTCTTTATCATGTCCTTTTTGCTCTGATGTTGTGTATCTACCTGGAAGCCTGCAAGATGGTGATACTGTAAAATAATTTCCTGTTCCCATATGTTTTACTTTAATAAGAACTGTAGACCACCTGGTTTAACCAATTAGTTTTACAGACAACCAGGGAATATAAAGCTGTGGCTATACAATGTAGAAAGGTGCATTAAAATGAATGACTTATTTTAAAGCCATAATAAATGAAGTAGCAAAGAAAATGATTCAGAGCGTTGACCAGTGGACCAGATCCCAAGCTTTATTGCAGTATTTGTGCAAGATACAGCTTAGCTAAAACGTCTCTGCATTTCCAACCAATTCCAAACAGTTTATTATTTTAAATGCACAGTGATTTGACTACTTTGACTAGCACTTACTTTGCTACATTACTAATGTAATGTGTCCTCATACAGTACAAAGATCAGTTGCAAAGTTCAGTAGCTAATCTCCATGGCCAGCTTCCAAACTACTGTGGTAACTCTCTTATCTTTGGGAACATTTGATATAACACACAAGTTTTTCATTTTGAGATGGGTTCTGCTTGCTCCTGTCAGAAATTGAAAGCTGACCTGGTCATCTGCGAATGTCTTCTTGAGTCAGTCACAGTTTCTCCAAAATGTGAAAAGATCTATTCTAGGAATTTAGTTTTACAAAGACAAGAAGGTAATGAGAAAAAGTCAATATGAATTTACCAAGGGAAAATCGAGCTTGATGCATCTGACTTTTCTGCAATGAAATGACCAACTATGTGGATGAGAGAAGGGTGGTAGGTGTAAAACAGCTTGAATTTAGTGAGGCTCTTGACTCTGCTTTCCACAACGTTCTCTTTTTTAAGCTCTGGTGAGACAGGCAGGACAAACAGACTGTTAGATGGACTGAAAGTATACTGGATGACCAGAATCACAGGCAGGTAATTGATAGCTTGATATCTGGCTGGAATGCCTGCTTAGCCAGGCATCTTTTCTGAGAATCCTGGCTAAGGCAATATTGTTCAATAGCTTCATCAGTGATGTGGCTGACAAGACAGAACACATCAGCAGCAAATCTGTAGACAATACTGAATCAGAGGGAGTGGCTGGCATGCCCAACTGTTGTGTTTCAGTCCAAGAGGGACCTTGAGAAACTTAAGGATCAGACTAACAAGAGATTGGTTCCCCCACAAGAAAGGCAAAGATCTGTACCTGGGACAGAATAATCCCTTTCATCAACCAAGACTGGGAACCAACCGGCTGAGCATTAGCCCTGGTGGAAAGGACCTGGGGGTTACAGCAGAGTATGTGCCAACAGTACACTTCAATCACAGAAAAATGTAGCTGCACCCTGGAAGAGCCTGATCCAACAGATGACATAATCTTCTTCCATGAGGCTAAGGTGAGGCTGCACCTAGAATATGGTATCCAGTTTTGGGCTCCTTGTTCAAAGCAGATGTTGAGAAACTGGAAGGGAACCACTGGGTCTACCAAGATGGCTAATGGTGTACAGCATGTGACAGAGGAGGAGCATTAGAGAGAACCCAGCTTGTTTAGTCTGGCAAAGAGGAGGCTGAAAGGCAATTTAATACCTTTCTACAACTGCCATAACAGGTGTTTCAAAAGTGATAGAAACAAATTCTTCTCTGTAGAAGCAGAAGGAAAAACAAGGGGCAGCAGCCACTACTTTCAACTTGGAAGTTCAGATTGGGCATAAAGATTAACTTCTTTAGTAGAAGACCAGGGCAGTAGTGGAAGGGGAACTGGTATCCAGATTGACTCTGGAAAACCCATCATCAAAGAAAAACAGAGCTGGACAAAGTCACAGCTGTCCCAGTCCTTGTGTTACAATAGTCCTGCTTCAAGCAGGAAAGGTTCCTTCCAACCAACATTTCTGTGGTTGGAGTCTGTGATTCCCCCAAAATCTGTCTTCTGCACTAGGTTAATTTGATGATGCAGATGGTTAAAATCCTCTTAATTTCTCTTTCCTTCATTTTATGTGCCAGGCTGCTGGGCACTATTACAGTTTTCAGTTTGCTTTCCGTGAAATTTTTCAAACCAAAAATCTTAGGTGGTTGAAGATGAAACAACTGGAAATACCAGATCAGTTTACTATAGCTAATATCACAGAATTAAATATTGCATAATCTCAGGCAAAACAAAGAAGAATTTTTAAAAACAAACAAAAAAAAACCCCTGAACAAACAAAATTCCAAACCACCAAACATTTGTAATCCTTGGCACAGGCTTTTATTTGGAAGAGCTAATGAATACTGGATAGTATGCTCATAAAATATACTAATAAAAATAGAGTTGCACAAGGTATTAGTTAGCTGCACATACAAAACCTTGGCTGCAGTGGTGGGAAGAGCTTGTGTAATTTGTAACCAGCTAAAATAATTTGGAATTGATTTGAAATTCACAGCTTTGGTCGCTATACAGAAGAGAACTTCAGTCACGCTGGATTGATGGCATTGTGACACTTGAAAGATATTGAGTTGCTTTATTCATAATTCTGATAAAGCCAAGACTTATCCATCAGAAAACAAAATTATGTCTGAATATACAGTGATTTTCTGTTGAAAAAAAAGGTCTGTCCAGAGAATTAATGTATTTTTCTAAAATATTTTGTACTGCATAAGAGACTTCAATATAAACTATTAAAAACCTAATGTATAATATTTATTTAAAAACTGTAGAATACTGCACAATGTTCAGGGCCTCACAAGATAAAATACGTAAGTCCTGTTCCAGTGAGTTCTATTTTTCAGATCATAGAAAAACTGCAAAGAAAATCCTGTTGAGGGAAAACTGCCGTAGATGCTAAGAAAAGGAAAGCTCTCCGTTTCTAATTCTGACCTTATTAATCAACTGTGCATTGGAGCCACACAGTGGACTGGCATTCATACATAATGAGAAATGGGGAAATCATTCTCGGCAGACACATGGCACAGAGAATGCTGGGCTATTTTAAAAGCTCACTAATGAGGATCAGGGACTTTCAAGTCCCCTTGCAGAGTTTCTAGTTTGCTTTTTTTTTTTGCATTGTGCCAGTTAGAAGGGTGGTGTACTTACTTCCTCAGCTATCATTTTACAAAGGCATGGGTAAATCTAGAGCTATCATTTTACAAAGGCATGGGTAAATCTAGATGAAGCAGCTCCTAATTTGGCCCAGCTCACTGTTGTGTGCTCTTGAACTAAGCAAGCAAGCAACAAGGCTCTTGCTTTAGGTTGACTACCATTTATACTGGCGTGCGAAGCATTCAGTAAATCTGGAAGAATATGTGAGCATCAAGAGACAGAGTCCTTAGATGATATTTTCAGGAATAAATCTGGACAGATCAATGGATTTTTCTTTCAAGGGATCAGCTGTCTCAGCATAAAATCATGTAACGTGTTGCATGCTACTTTTATATGAGAAAATGTTAATTGCTACCATCCGTCACAGAGCTGGATATAGCTGGCGGGTAGATTGAATTTAAGCAGAAAGAGCAAAAATGCCTTTTTATGTAGTGATAACCACTAAGTCACGTGGGAAACCTGAGGAGATGTACAGCATGTGATTTGGAATGCCTGGGGAGAATTACAGCCAAAGGAATTCAGGCAGCAGTGTTCCAGGTGGAGCCACAGCTGTTGCAAATTGAAGCTGCGACTCTAGATATCATTAAATTATCAATACAAAGACAAGCTCCCACTTAGAAACTACTTTAAACCCCTTATTTTAGAGATGTTGATTGCCCGAATGTGCACAGGCATGAGATAGGCAACAAAAGCAAGCACAAACAAACGTTGCAGAGATGGACTTTTTCCTGCGTGGGTGTTTGCCTGTGCTATGTTCAGGGAAAGGAGACTTTAGGTACATTCAATACAAATAAAAAGGTAACATCAAAGAAATGTCTGATTTGCATAATTGATTTCCCTTCTTGGGCACATTTAAAGAGAATCAAACAAATTAAACATAGTAAAAGACAAACACACTAAACAAATTTTAAAAGTCAATGAAGTAGATGTTTAAAATACTAGTTAATGAGTTTCTAATCATGGTAGATCTCAGGCTTGATATTCTTCCCAGGTACACACCTCTCCTTAAAAGAAAAAAAAAAAAAAATTAAATCGCACACACTTAAGAGGATGTCTGATATTCAATGGCTATGCATGCTACTACTTTGCTACCTTGCCAGTTATTAGTTTGACATACATGTTGCACATAGAGACATTTTGAATATCTGCCTATCAGCACTTAGAATTTAGTTTTAAAGTTCCCTAGAGTATTGTCTACTCAAAAAATGATGATTTAAAAGCCAGTATCCTGAAAATAGATACCATGTTAGCACTCAACAGGCTGGAGGAGTAACAACAGCAACTTACAAACTATTTTCTAGATATAGCACAAATAAGACCATGTTATTTTATTTTTATAGACAGAAAATATAGATTACTGTCTGGTTCCATCTAAGTTTTGTCATTTTTTAACATGTAGCTAGTTTTGGCTAAATGAAAAGATGCAAAAATAATAGATAAACACTTTAGCTTTATTTGTTATTAAAATGTGAAGTTTCACAGAAAAACTGGGTTTGTATGTACATATATGCATATAAACATGTATAAATTTGACAGTATAAAGTTGGTCTAAAGTTAGGATCCACATTCATTTAGAATTATTAGTCCAGTAAAGTAACAGGGCCATGTCAATTTCTCACTACATAAGTTATTGCAATATTATCTTTACAAATATTTGTAGCAGTAATGGTCTACATTTTACCATTTGGTTAAAATATAGTAAAACTCAAATTTCACAAAATCTGAAAGCAGGTTGTAAAAAAATCAGGATCTGTGCCAGTAATTCCTCTGCGTCGCTACCAATGCTAGTGCAATGGGTGGACCAGACATAGTACAGCTAGGGACATAGGAACAGGCCAACCCAGTGCTTTGCAGAGCATGACCTAGGTAAACCACTGGTGCAAAAATGCACAAATTGATTATGGTGCCAAATAAGAGTAATTATTATACGAATAACGATGAAGTAACAGTAGTAACAAAAATAACATTTTGCTCAAGATACAAAAAAAAAAAAGCTTGGGCACAGGTATGTAGTGTAAAAGGACCAGGTAAATAGCTTTAAAATGCTTTTTAAAAAGAATATCAGAATGGCTGGAAAATTACGATATGAGAACTAATTAGCTCAATACTGGCAGAGATTTTTCAGTAATCCACTGCAACCACAGAAATGTGTTAAAAATTAATAAAAAAGAAGCCAAGTAATGTAATTAACTTCATTTTTTTCAAGTAAATTAACAAAGTGTCTCACAAGCAGATGTTAAAGAAAATCAGGAGTTAAAAGACAAACTACTGCCTTGGGCAAAAGCTAGGAAGAAAAAAAAAAATTAGAAAAAAAAATAAAAGGGTACACTTTATCATGACAGAAAGATAAAAGCAGATCTATATTAAGTCCTTTTTTTGTTTATTATATAGAGAGTAAGGCAACTATATTGTTTAGTTATGTCAGAAAAAATGAAAAAAAAAAACAGAGGAAATTTCACAGGGACTCATGAAGTGTACTGGAAATTAGAGAGGGAATTCAGTGATGATAAATGCAGTATTAAAGCACACCAAAGGGGAAAAATGAGCTACTTGTACATATTAAATCTAAGTTAAGTGTACTAACTGTCAGGGACATGGGCATTACTTTGGACAGAACTACAGTAAGAAGCTGCAGACAGAGAAATGAAAAGATACAAACAAATATGAGAAGAGATGTTAAGGAAAACTACAGAGAAATTACCTTCTGCTAAAAAGACTGGGGCAAATTCTTACTCAGAGCACTGCTGGTAAATTAAAAAAAAAAAAACTGAAATCACTTATTGTAAGCAGATTGGTAACAGGAAACAAGAAACTTTTATTTAATAAAGTTCTGCATTTGTACTTTCAGTTATTTTCCTCAACAGTTGTTCATTCTCATTGACTTATACAAACATTAAACCATGGAACCTTTACACCTGTTTAGCTGCTTTCTTTACTGAAAATTACAAGACCTTATATCTAGAATTATTTAACTAAATAGCTCTATAGCTTCATAGGTATTTGTTCACATTATTTATTTTTTATCTTCATTATTCTAGAAAATGTTCAATGATTCCTCTATGTTTATTACATGTTCATGGTTTTTATAATTTCCTTTTTTAAAAATTATATTCAGACATGTTATTCTAAGTTTAGTTCAAGCTATATTTGGATTGAAATAGGAATTCAATTGAAATGTAACAAGAAGTATTTTAAATTAGTCTAAGAAAAGTCAGTGGAAATGGATACATTTTTAAAAAGAGAAGATTGAAAAAGGAGCAATAACTGGAAAAAAAAGGCAAATGTTAAACACATCTTCAAAAAGGCAAGCGGCAGAATGTGGAAAAGTACAGAACAGTCAAGCTCACCTTTGCACATGAGTGTCTTTACGTAGCAGTTCCTCCTGGAACCCATTTTAAAGCACAGGAAAGGATAAAAAGGTTATTGGGCGCAGCCAGTATGGATTTATGAAAGGGAACTTGTGCTTTTTGAACCTGGTTGGCTCCTGTGATGAAACAGCCAGCGCTATGTGCAGATGTTGTTTATCTTGACTTTCTATGCAGTCTCCTTCCTGTAGCATTTTGCTAGCCAAATTGTAGGCTGGGAGGGCCAAAAGGAAACTCATTAAGTTCAAGAAAGAAACATGCTAAGTTTTTCACTTAGAATTTAAGAGCCCAGTGCAACAGCACGTGCAGGGGATGGACTGGCTAGGGAGCACGTCTGTAAAAAAGGAGCTGGAGGTCCTGATGGGCAAATTGAGCAGGAGTCAGCAGTGTGCCCTGGCAAGAGCACAGACACGTAGTCCCTGTTTTTCATTCATCATATGGAAGCAGAAAACCAGAATCCTGGCTTAGAATCACAGAATCATAGAATGGTTAGGGTTGGAAGGGACCTTCAAAGGTCATCTAGTCCAACCCCCCTGCAAGGAGCAGGGACATCCCTGACTAGATCAGGTTGCTCAGAGCCTCATCCAGCCTGGCCTTGAATGTTTCCAGGGATGGGGCTTCCACCACCTCTCTGGGCAACCTGTTCCAGTGTTCTACAACTTGCATTGTAAAAAATTTTTTCCTAATATCCAGTCTAAATCTACCTCCCTCTATTTTAAAACCGTTACTCCTTGTCCTATTGCAACAGGCCCTACTAAACAGCCTCTCCCCATCTTTCTTGTAGGCCCCCTTGAGATACTGGAAGACCGCTATCAGGTCTCCCCGGAGCCTCCTCTTCTCCAGGCTGAACAGCCCCAACTCTCTCAGCCTGTCCTCATAGGAGAGGTGCTCCAGCCCTCTGATCATCTTTGTGGCCCTCCTCTGGACCTTCTCCAACTGGTCCATGTCCTTCTTGTGTTATAGTATGTTTAGGTATTACTGGAAGAAGCGCTCTCAATGGGGAAGGAAAAAAAAAAAAAAAAAAGAAAAGTAGTAGTATTTACCTGCTGTAGTTCACTACAGCAAAAGTACTGGCAAAACATTTTCTACATATAAGGATTCAAAAAGACGTTGGTTTTGTGTGAAACATATCCACATTTGCTGACCTGGAAGTACTGAAAATAATATAGGTACACTAATATATTACACTAGGATATATTCATAAAGCTTGACCTGACTTAAAAAATTAAATATTTCCCAGCTTTTTGATTATTTATACAGTTGTGCAGCCTTTAACTTTCATATCTGAGGAAAGTCATAGATGTAGCATGTAACTTGATGTATTAAAATAGTCAAGATTATAGTCGCTTCTGGCCTCACTTAAGATTGCCATATTTTTGCGCCTAATTTTAAATTGTTTCTTTTAAAAATGTATTAATTTAATTTGAATGAACATAATTGTAGTTATTTAGTCTAGTTTCAGTGCATTTACTGTCAAGCAGGATACTAGAAAATTAGAGGGGATTCATCAGAGAGGGAAGGAGGATTAATACAGATATGCAAAAACTTTTATTTGGACAAAAATACAAACTATTTCTCCGCAAGGAAGGGAGGCATGGTACCAAGGTACTCAGCAATTTTCCCTGCTGCTGCCTTCACTTCTTCCTATGAAAAGGAGTGTCTGATGCTCTCCTCCTTTCTCTTGTCCACCAGTCTTCTCCATGCATCCACCATTAGCCATGCTCCTGCCATTTTCCATAGTTTGCTGCCATGACAGGGGAGCACCGAGTCTTTGTCAGCAGAGGGATACCACATATTTTGTAGTTTCACTGTTTCCATTAGACTTTTTATCTTGTACCCCGTCTCACATGCCTTTTAGGAGCAGTTGTCAGTTATCCGGTCACTCTGAGCTTTGCATACATCTTTCTCCTGCTGTGTGAACTTGTGATGCAGACTCATAAGATGACTTAGAAGCCAATTCTAATCATTCATTTAAGTAACCTGTCACAGGGACCATCAAGAGGAACAGGATGAAATGAGTTTGTGGTATCAGTTGCAACGTTTCCCAGGCAATCAGAAGCAGACGGTATTCAGTATTCAGAAGCAAACAGTATTCAGTTTGGTGCCTTCTTGTTGTGAGACTGACACAAACAGTCATCCCGTCTTGAGCACCAGAATAAGTGTTTTGCTGTTCCTTTGCTCTGACAAATACCTTGGTGATCTTAGCTGAAGTTTAAGAGTTATTTGTATTTCATTTGAAATACTAAGTCTGTACCTCTTGTCATATATCCATATTGTAGGAAAAGCCCTTTCTGAGACTAAGGACTGGATGAAAGTGTGCAGGATTTGCTAGAGCATCAGTGAATATTTTTCTTTAATCAGGAAGGTTTAAATCGTATTTAATAACTTGTGATCTCTGCCACCATTTTTCCATCATCAGCAGCCAACTTGGAGGAAAGGAAGAGTGAGACAAGCAGTCAGAGGTCACATTGTCTGTTTCAGGTTACATTTTAAATTATATATAATTTAAATAAATCTTGTTAGCAATTATATAATTAATTTACACTGCTTTTAAAATCAGTGACGACAGCGGCTGACGAGACCAGGGCAGGGCCAGGAGCAACAGCAGCCAAGCCTCACCCAGGTATACAGGAAAACCTTCACACATGAAGGCAAGAACCAGGAACACTGCGACCAGGATGGGCAAACCGGGCATGGCACGTCAGGTAGGGCATGGCGCGGCAGTTTGGGTGGCAGTTCTCGTGGAGGGCATCTCTTCAAAGGACGGGCGTTCCACTGGCTGAGTGGAAGGCTTGAAGTACATGTAACCCCGCAACCGGGCACCATTCTGTGACCATCTGCACAGGTCAAGGGCACTCGTCCTACCCAACCCTCAAGACGTTCTGCGAGGTGGGCACTCCTTGGAAAGCAAAGGCTGCAGCTCCGGCTGGGGGGGTCTGTACCATATACCCAGGCACCTCCACATAGACAAAGAAGCTGAAGTGCAGTGCAGACCTCAGACTCCAGGAAGTGCCTGGACCTTTCTGCTGGGGCAGGGGCAGGCAGCAGGCCTGCCTGCAGAAGGTGTGCCCAGGTGGAGGAGCTCCTGTGGTGGGTGGCTGAGCTGCAGGAGATGGTGAGGAGGCTGTGTAGCATCAGAGAGGCTGATAAGGAGCTGGATAGCTGGTTCCATGCACAATCTGCACCGGAATGACAGCCCATGGCTAAACAGCCAAAAATTCCCCCACTGACACATGCAGAAGGGAGTGGGGGCCAGTGAGGCAGAAGAATGGAAGCTTGCAACAGCAAGTACCAGCAGAAGGAAGAGACTTCCCCCAAAATGTGAGGTGCCCTTGCAGAACCACTTAACCGCTCTGCAGACTGAGAAGGAAAGAACTGGCACATCAGGATTGACGCTGGAGCTGAGTAAGGCAGCCTGGCCTGCTCATGTAACAGCCAATGCAACCAAGAAAAGGCAACGGGTGATGGCAGTGGGTGACTCTCTTCTGAGAGGTATAGAGGCACCGCTTGAGAGGCGTGCTGCTTCCTGGGGGGTCATATCAGGGATGTCACCAAGAGACCACCAAGCCTCGTACAGTCCACTATTATCTGCTGCTGCTGTTTCACATTACCAGTGACAGAGCCAGGAGGAGTCTGAAGACTATCAAGAAGGATTACAGAGCCCTGGGAGCAATGGCAAGGAACTCTGGAGCTCAGGTAGCTTTTTCATCCATCCTCCCAGTCAAAGGGAAGGGGTTTGAAACGGCCAGTTGTATCTGATGAATCAACAAATGGTTACAGGACTGGTGCCACAGCCAAAGGTTCAGCTACTTAGACCATGGGACTTGCTTTGAGAAACTTGGTCTACTGGAGGCTGATGGGGTCCATCTATCAGAGAAGGGGAAAAGCATCTTTGGCTATAGGCTTGCCAAGCTAGTAAAGAAGGCTTTAAACTAAAGTTGCCAGGGGAGGGGAACCTCAATCCATCCCACTTCTACCAGTTTGATGCCAGTGCCAGCAACAGATGCTCAGAGCCTGGAGAAGGAACATGGGTCAGCAGGAGAGCACCTGAAGAGCAGCACAAAGGAATTCCAACCTAGAGGCCTCTATGCAAATGCATGTAGCATGGGGAATAAAGAAAACCTCAAAAAAAACCAAAAAAAAAAAGCATTTTTTAACCCTTCCAAAGTTTGTTAGCAACACCTTTATAACTGTGCTGTAGATTTGATTAATGTAGAAAAGTCCAAAACTTCTGTGTATCCTTCACATCTTACGGCAATGAGTCCCACGCCCTAATTGCAGCATGTTCTCACAGCACTGCACGGCACAGTATTATTAGATCAGTGCTGTTGACAGATCTGTAACCTTATTTTGATGCAAGGTCTACAGCTTGCAATACCACACTGCATGAATACTCACCTTTGAATTATTTTCATGAGACATGCTGTTTTCTCTTTGCTTCTTCATACTTTGTATGTAAGTTCACATTTCCCATCATAGCATGGAGAAGATACACATAGAGAAATAGTAAAGCCAAGGAAAAGAGGAAAATGCAGAATATTAAAAAGGTCACAACAGTATGGCACAGTATTTCAATTCATAAAGTGTGAGACAGTCTAAATGCTTCCTGACACCTCATTCTAATGACAAATACTGTAATAAGAAACATAAATGGCACAAATTATTCCATTCACTTGACAAAGATTATGAAAGTAGGAAGAAGTGAAAAATTAATCAGCTCTTTTTGTGTAATTGTATTCATGTAGTGGTCTTTAGACATATTATTTAGAGTGACTAAATAAAAGATCTAACTTAGCCATTAACTATAATAAAAGAAAATGGAGAGAGATTTTCCTTAAATTGATTATTCCAATTTTTAAATAAAAATCATTAAGGAACTAGATTACTGTTAAATCATTTTCTGTTCATTTCAGTGTAACTTTTTTTTTCTGGCATAGTGTGTTGTATTAACTTCCTTCTTTCCAGGAAAGGCTCCATTGGAGCAAGAATCGCATTTAACTCAAGAGGACAAAATTGATCAGAATTTATTAATAGGTTTCTTACTGTGCCTGCTATTATGCTGCCAGACTGCTCTTCAGTATCCTCAATATGCTAGAAAGCATCTTTTTTATTTGTACCTAATCATGTTTTATCCAGTTCTGAAGACTGCATAGAGGAAGATTTTTTTTTGTTAATAATGATGCTGTTTTCAATGTAATCTATTTGTCAGAACGGAAACTTTGCTAGCACAGCATACAGCAAGCAGAGAGTATGTGCTCTTTCAAGCAGCCCCACTGCAGTTGCTGCTGGCACCGAACTGATAAAAAGCTCCTTAACAGTGCAGCTGAGGCTTACCATAGGCTTACCACAGTCACCTCTTCGACCTTCCTAGCTCCTGGCTGCATGAATATTGCGACTGTTTTAAGATGTTTTATCACAATCCTTGCTCTTAAGACAAAACTCTGGTGGCTGTGGATAGCCTGTCCATGCATATTCCACAGCTCTGGTGCTCAGGTGCTGCAGGCGCTCGTGGCTGTACTGTTTTGCCAGTTGTATTCCCTGAAAAACACATTGAGCTCCGGGTGTCCTTAGGCCTCCCTTCACACAGCATAAAAGGAGAAGGTTAACTGTGCCTGAAAATACAGTATGCAATGGTTTTGAGAGGTGTGTGTGCCTGCTCAGTGAACACTTAAAAGCCATAAGGCTGCTACCTCTCCCGAACTGCCAACACTCAAGTGACAGAAGGATCTTGCAGAGCTCTGCAGAGACGCTGTCTGTGTACCATTGCTATTCACTGGTAACGGAGGCCTCCACTTTAGGATCACAAACTTACATATGTCAGCTCTAGACTCAAAGACACGTATCTGCTCAAAAAATGTCCACTTAACGTTTGACTCCTAGAGCTCAGAAATACTTGATATGTTGAGTAACACTCTTTGCAACACTGAGATGCAGATGCAGTTGACAGTTTACTGTCATCCTACCTGTGTCTTCACTCTTCCCTGTGCACTATGTAAGGTAGATGAGACCAAAATAAAAAGGAGCCAAGAGAGTCAAACATCTTACCTGTTGTTGAGTATAACCAGGATAAAAGCAAGAAAGGACACAAAGCCCTTTCATGCTGCTGGTTGAAGTCTTACGGGATTGAGTCTAGAATGCACATGGCTCCCGGGCTTATGATCTTTTCCCCAGCCTGCACAGGTCTCCATTCAACGGCAGCTTTGTAATCCTATCTGTTTCTTCAACTCTCCAAATCGTAGGGTATGAAACTCACAGAGCTGCGGAAGCTGGCCATCTTTACTACCGCAAATAACTGTTTTAAAGACAAGCTCATAATTCATGTGGTTTTCCACTTGATGAGGACTCATAAACTTGTTCAGAACACAGCATCCCCCCTACAGAATTGCATAAATTCTCCCTGCTCCTCTACACACATGACATGGAACCCAGTAAGTCATATTTTTATTAATCTGCACGTATCACAATTTGGTCAATAAAATAAACCTTCCCCTCATTTGTCAGTAAAGATTTAATATCAAGTGCTTCGCACTACCATAACCTCATAAAACTACAGTCTAGAATGTGAGCATGGGGAATAGACGTACATTGTTTAATGGTTACTTATATGAAGTATCTCATATAAATCAATGAAAGTATTCATGTAATTAAAAAGATTACAATCTAGTTCTGGAATGCTGTTATATGTGCAAAATACTGCACACAAATTTTAAGGGTATGTTATGAGTACTAAAGAAGTAACGAGATCTAAACTGTAATCATCCATTCCATTCTACTTCGAGATTATTTGGATACAGGATGCTTGGTTTTGTCTATTTTGTGAATTCACGTAATTCCAATTTGACAATGTCAGTCTTCTGAAATGGACAGGTTGGATTTCAGTATGGATTTCAAGCATCTTGCAAAGGAAGCCACAGTAGCTTCAGAGAAGTGAACACATAAATATGCATATACATTCAAAAATCCTACTTCACCACTGTTGGGAAAATCCAAACACATTGTTTTGAAAAGAAAACCCACATACCAAAAAGCAAAGACATAGAAGATCTGTGAACTACTGGAACCAATACTCTAGATACAAAAGCTAAATAAAACAAACAAATGGTGATCACCTTTCCTTGAAATGGGTGCTACACAAAATTATGTATAAATCTTTAATCTCCACCTCTTCTTCCTGTTCCTCCTGAACCTCCATCGTCAGGACATCAGACCTCACTGTAGCTCCTTCACCACTCTTATCTCCAGATCAGAGGCCAGGTCAGCTCCCCCAACTCTGAAAGTCCTGTTCTTTAACAGCTATAGCTCCCACCTTCACCACTGATGGTGTTCCTTCTTCTCTTATAATACTAATTTCTCCTGAGTTTTAAGGATTATTTTTTCATTACTTACCCCTACAAGCCTTAAAAACTCTCGTTGCTATGCTGCTGCACATTTCTGCTCTTCCCCTCCCCCCGCCGCCCCCTTCTGTTATTACAGCAGTGGTGAAATGTATGCAGTTTCACCACTGCCTGGGCCTCTTAACACCTGACCAGCACTGACAAGCATTGCTCTTTGTGTTAAGTGTGATGTCTTACAACAACCCGCTCAGCCCAAGCAAACTGACCCTTTGGTCAGCAGAGCCACTACACTGGTGGCTAAAAACTGCGTGCAGCTGGAGAGGGAACTTTATGTTCACCTCTTACTGCCTTTTCTTAGAGAAGAAGAGGATGACATAAGTTACTGGAAGGACAAGTGAGCTGACCTGGAGCCTTTGTGGAGTGAAGAAGGAGGAGTAAGAGGAATGTTAGCATTCCCTTCCTGACAGCTTTCAGCCAGATCTCCTCCGGTATTATCAGCCAGTACGGTGCAGACTGCACCAGTCAGCAAAGAAAGAATATAGGAAAACTAGAAGTACTGGGAATCTAGACGAAAAATAGCAATACTACCTCTATTTTCCTAATCCACAAGAATTTCTCAAGACTTCTTTGTGCAGATGACAGCTGTGATTGCATCCCTCTTCTGCTCCCCATTTCTTCTTCCTCTGTCCTGACTGCTTGAACACAGTTGCTTTGAGAATGACTGCTTTGTCATCACAGGGTTACCTTGGCATTTCAATAATTTCAGTCTTAATCTGCCCAAGATACTAATCCTTAAATTTAAAGCATTCATAATACTGAAGATTATTTTTCTTCTAATAGTGGTGTATCACAAGGGACTTCCAGTCTCTACCACAACAAAGGCAATTTTCCCTTTCTTATTTAGAAAATGTCCCCTTCAATTTCCTCCATCCTGGCCCTGTCAATTGCGAGCCATCTACTTCTACTTCCCTTGTCTTGGTCTCTCCTGGTTCTCCCATGACTATGTAGAAGGACTCTTTCCTTTATGATTTGTCATGTATTGGCAGTTTTGCCCCTTGCCACTTTCCCTTATTTAATCTTTCCCTCACCTCTCTGTACGTATCCAAGTAAAATGGACCATACTCACCTTCTCTAGTTTTGTTACTCCTTGTCGTGGTTTAACAAAACCATGACACTTCTGATACTAATATTACCCTATTGATTCAATTACAAAACACATACCTCTCTCCTTTATATTTTAACTTCCATTCCTTTTTAATCTATCACACCACTTTGTTGTCACTTTCTGCACACAACCCCATGCACCAGAGACACTGTTGTCAGTTCTGCAAGGTTTTATCTTGCTATTACTCGTCTTTCAGAAGCATTTTATGAAATTTTGTAAGAATGTTATTATACAAAACTAAATTGAACTATTACATTTTGTCATTCATGCCTGAGTGAATGTGTCTTCAAAGTCTTCACAGGATTAGGATTTTCAGAGCTTTTTAATGACATATTTTAAGCATTGCCTGCAATGGAAAAACTAAAAAATGTGGCTAAAGGAACTACATATGTGTATAGAGTAACCCAGTACACTGAAATAACAGAAAATAAATTAAAGATAATCCAAATTAGTGAGAATTATTATTATTATAGTGAATTAATGGGGAAAAAATGATGATAGTGGGTCACACAAATCTTATTTTCTATCAATTGCTCCAGCAACCACTTAGCTCCATAGTATTATAAAACATTACACAACAGCATTAAATGAATGGGTGTACTCATGGCTCTCTTGCACTTATATTAAAAGAATGGAAAGGTATGTCCCGCATAACGATGCATGTACAGTAAACAAAAACACAGACAATCATAGGCAAATTTGGATGTCTGAAGAAAAACAGATGTTCAGTGGGATAATAAGAAAGATAAAACTTTAGCTGTGTAGTGCAAAGAGACCAAGACTGCCACAAACAGGAAGCCAGATGACGATGCAGAAATGGCATACTTATAAACAATAATAACAATCCCTGACAATTATTATTAATGTGAGAAAGATCTGTTTCGAACTGGGAAACTCTGCTATATTCGATTTTTAAAATACTGTGATGTAATGAGCACAAATACCACCTCAAGAAGATGTTACAGTTCATACCCTTCTCTCTGGAGGTGGGAGAACAAATGAAATGGAAACGCACCCCTCCAGAGTAAAAACAATGGTGGGCTGAAATATTGTGCTGTCTCACAGTTGCTCTCTCACATCAGGTGCTACAGAGCATATGCTGCATGGGATGTATAAACAGAAAAGCTTCCAGTCTTCTCAATCACTCTGCCTCCTACAGCAAATTTTACATGAAGATTTCCTTCACATATGGGAGATTCTTCTCTTGATTGCTTTAAGGGTCTCTCTGTATCACATGCTGCAGCTCCATTAACTTTCTAGAGACCTGGAATAACAAGGAACACTTGTGTTCATTTGAAATAATCTCTAAAAGGCAAATATCACAGCTACAGGAATTCATGACTCAACTTTTCTTTTGCTGTTGTCCCTTTCCTTAGACAGGGATATTATAACTTGTCGTAGTTCAGCCCCGATAGGGACCAGACTACTTCACTATCCTGTCCCCTCAGCACCCTGCCTCTCTCACCAAAGAGATGTAGTTCTTCTTCCATACTAGAGCTAGGCAGCTCAAAAATATTGATTCAATGTTTTTGTTAAGAAGCAGAATGTGATTATGTTCTGTTGTTCTCAGAACATTTCCCATTGATGGCTAGACCATATTATTTCTTCCTTTCTGTCTCCCCACCACCAATTACAGAAACCCTAGATGGATAAGAGTTTCTAGCTCTTTACTAAGTACTGTAGCAAAGGCAAAGAACTCCTGAAGCAGAAAGAGTTCATGCCTACCAGCACCAGAACCACTAAAGTCACAGAACTAACTTATAAGATGAGGAGCTGCATTTTGTCATTTGCAAAGTTACAACACACACTTTTTCTTTTTCTTTTTTTTTTTAAATGAAGTTTTTTGCCCTTTGCATCAAAGAATGACAAGACCAGACATACAGTATTCTTTCACTGTGGAGTCTATCATTATTCAACAAGAAGGAAATACAAATATAGCTTCAAATTAAAAAATATTCCCAAGACTGCTCAGAACTGCAGGGAAGCAGATGCCATTATCATCCCCAAGTTTTTATTACGCCAACATGTTAATGGCTAACATCTCATCATAAGATACTTATCATCATCAGTTAGTCTGTTATGGAGATACCCACATAACATACTCTATATCAAGCAGTGATATAGGTAGCTGCTACAGGAAGGGGTTTGTATAAGTGCCTAACTAGAGCTTACAACTTACTGGTTTTTAGAATTATTCATACTGTGGTTTTGGAGTCCAGGCTTTATACAACATACCTGTTAGGAAACGGCAATAAGCTGCCTTTGAGATACAACATAATAGCTTTTTCATTTTTAAACAGCTTCAGAAAATATTTCCTGAGTAATAAATGCTTCATTTAGTAGGGCAGAATTTACTCTTTGACTGAAATGACCAGTTGCTCAAATGAACTTTTCAACTGATGCATAACAGTGAAAGAAAACAAGCCGAACAACTGTAAATGATCAAAAAGAAACATGTTTATGTAAGATATCATTATGTAACTACCTGTTTTCACTGTAATAGCAAGCCAAATACCATAGACCATCTGCATGCATAAAATATTTCCACCTACACGGCATGAGGCTTTGATAGTCCTTTGCAGACTCTTTTTTGGTTTGAAATGTAAATATGATCTAACTGCTGTGCTTCCACTTTAATTTCAGTGGGGCTTTTGTCTTGAGCAATTTGAGTTTGCTGTCATTTCTTCTAAGTAAACACGTTGAAAGAAATGTACTCTTTTAGGATCACAAATACCCCAAAAATGGGAGTTACAGCTTATGTATGCTCCAGCTGTTTTATAGATGAATAATGATAAGACTTGAGCCTATTCTTAGCATATTTATTGTAAAAGTCCACTAGAAAAGTACACCAGAAGGTGATGTACCACTAGGCAATGAATTCCATGCAGAAATGTAATGGAGATGTTCCTCTTCGTGTAGAAAATATGTTCTTCACAAACCCAGCTTTAGCCTTTGTGGGAGACAATTGAACTTCCCATTACGGTGAGAGCAAGGCAGAGATACCTGGTGAGAGGCAACAGCCCTTTCAAGTCACAGAGTCCAAACAGCAGGTATTTCATGCATGCCTGTTTTTTTTTCACTGATTAATAAAAGACTCAGTTGGTACACTAGCTACTATTTAAGTGTAGGAATGCATAACTTCTGAGATGTGGAAGTCCTCAGATTCTTATAGGAACAGTTTCACCATTTTCTTCAGTCTTCCTTTCCGCTATGGAACACACTGCCAAGTATTTCTTGTTCCCTTTGTGCCTGGTGGAGTTTCTGTGTTAAGAGAAGTACTTCACGTAGTGCATGTTGTTTACAGTTCCTGAATATATTCAATGCTTTTCTTGATCTGAACAATGAAAGTGGTTATAGCCTCTGAGCTGATAGCTATTTTCTAACAGATAGCTTCATCATATTTTTGTACACCAGTACAGTGTTGCAGTAGCCAGGATGTGAAACCTGCAAGGGGTCATGCTTGTAAGAAGCAGTCCTAGCCTGATTAAGAAATGAAAGAAAAAAAACAGGAAAACATTTTTCCTGATCCAAGCATTTGTAAAAATCTGTTTCACAAAGCCTATCTCTTAGCTATTCTTCCTTTGACATTACTTGAGTTCCATTAGGACACCTGAAAGATATAGAAAATGAAAGAGGATTTAACCATATTCTTGAAAGTGCTGCCATCTGTTATATCCATCGTATGGAGATGACAGCCCTCATGCTATCTCCATAGGACTGAAGGGTCTTCAGGCATATCAGTAGGAACATACTGGGCAGACATAACCTAAATGCTAAAGCCAGTCCCTCTGCCTCCAGCAGTACTTATTCTTCTTTCCCTTTTTGGCAGAACTATAAGGTTAATTTTATAGAGCCACTGTATTGTATCCTGTAATCATGAGAAATTTCCACAAAAAGGTGAGTAGAAAGTGCAGAGTTCAGTATCCTCTAAATGTTTCTATGGAAAAATATTTTTGTTTCTGAAATAATACTAAAGAAACAATTTTCAGCAGGTAGACATCTGGATACATATGTCAAAATTGGACAAGAATTATAGCCTTGAACACACAAATCAATATCTACCTAGCAGGCATTTAAGCACAAATGCCTACCTACCATGCGACATCTTCAGTTACTTATTGTGTAACAACTATGGTCCATGTACTTTTGTAAATACATCTTTTGATAGACTTCAAGACGGACCAACACTTTTAATCATTGTTCTACCTGACAGTTAAGAAAGGTTTCTTTCTGTTACCTGTGCAAGACTATAAACAATCCCCCCCCCAGCCATCTTCTTATCAAAAACCAAAACCATGGTTTTAATTTGTGTTTAGTATTTCTGCAACTTTAGTATAATTTCAGCCAATTTATGAAACAGATCAGAGAGTAAAATATTTATATAATTTCAATATTTTTAATAATCTTAAAAATAAGTAATTTACTTGCATTTCTATTTTGTATCCATCGTGGTTCTCTTCACAATGAGCAGTACCTCCACACACAAGCAGCTCTAGTGACTTTAGTGAAGTTTCCCATTCAGTGTAGTTCAGCACAGCAAACCAAAATTGTCACAGGCTTGTACTACGCCTACTGTCATAAATTCATGATAGGGGCTTCTGAAAGTAACTATAAACAAATAAAAGTAATCACTTATAGTAGCTAATATCAGGATGATGTTTTCAAAAGTATAATCACGTATTTACAGGTATGGAGTAAGGAAATAGGGGTAAATTTTGGAAGAGTTTAATCAGTTAGCGACATACATCCAACTGAACCCAGTGACACTTCAGATCCAGTCTTTTGAATGAGACTAAAGAGAAATCACCATAGAAAGCCTTCTCTAATATAGCTCTCACTCACCTTCTCAAAAGACATGTGACCATACATACAATTTCGATGAAGACTATGGAGGGACAGAGGAGTGTTACTGCCTTTTCTTGCAGTGATTTAAGTTCAAACTGTCTTCAGCAAGTCTAACTTTCCACAGATTGACGTGAAACGGAGTAATTAACTGCAGCTGTCTCCCAGAAGAGTTATGTGATGTCTGGGCTGAGGCGAGTTCAAATGGACTACAAGAACATAAAATGAGAGTAGTCATAATGAATCAGACCAAGTATCCTCTCCATTTAACCCAGTCTTCTGTCTCAGGCCTACACCCTAGATTCATGTCTAGGGATAAAACAAGAACAGGGCAACAGTGCAGTGATAACTCCCAATAAGAGGTCCTTGCATCCAGTGCTTTGCAGGTCAGGAAGGCAGGACCTTCGAGGGCAGGAGGTGTTCTTCTCATGCAAAATCAAGTATTTGACATGTAGGAAGTAAAGGCAAATTTGTCCAAATTTAACATAATTAAACAGAACCCTTGAATTGACTTTTAATAATTGTTATAAACTCACATAAAAACTAATGCATGACATCTTTCCACCTACCAAGAAAAGCTTTCTGTTTCCTGCAGATTTTCTTTTACATAAGATGCATGTCCTCAGGTAACCATCAGAAAGAGTGCTGAAAGATTCCGAGCTTTAAAATTGCCAGAAAGAGTCCCTAGGTTGTAAGTTTAGGGTAAATCACAGCTTTAGATAGACGAGGTCATATTCACCTCCAGCATTACATTCTTGAAATCCCATAGATTAATTTAGTACAGACTTAGTGTGATTTTTAGGAAAGTTTACTCAGGGAGCAATTGCTTCATGTTGGATGACATATTTAAGTCCTTTATTGTTTCTGACAAATCACTTTGCTGCCAAAGCATTTGAAAAGTTCACAGCTCTTCTGTCTCCAAGGTGCAGTATATTTATCATCCAATCCTCCACTGGACTTCAAGATATAAAAGTTTTCTAGGGTCATGTTCTAAAATATGATTATAAAATTATTCAGGTTCTAAAAAGCTTTTAAGATTACTTCTGAAATATTTTTCAGTCTCCTTTCTGTAAATTAGAAGTAAAAAATTTGATTAGGCAAATATCTGAATCAAGACTCAGAAGTCTTATAGAATCATAGAATCACAGAATAGTGTGGGTTGGAAGGGACCTTCAAAGGTCATCTAGTCCAACCCCCCTGCAAGAAGCAGGGACATCCCCAACCAGATCAGGTTGCTCAGAGCCTCATCCAACCTGGCCTTGAATGTTTCCAGGGATGGGGCATCCACCACCTCTCTGGGCAACCTGTGCCAGTGTTCCACCACCCTCACTGTAAAATTTTTTTTCCTAATATCTAATCTCAATCTACCTCCCTCTATTTTAAAACCATTACCGCTAGTCCTGTCACAACAGGTCCTACTGAAGAGTCTGTCCCCATATGTCGTGGTTTTGTTAGTGAGGGGGGGCCTAAGGTGGTAGGTTTCCCATCCCACCATCTTTTCTGTAGGCCCCTTATGCCACACTACTGTTGACAGAGCAGCCAAAACACTTGAGTGTGAATGGGCGCTGCAGACCCATATATTCATGAGTGCATCTCTATTACTCCCTGAATGTGTATAAATATACATTCATATATCTATACAAACACACATAGCTATGCATCTATATGCATATAGATATATGTATATAAACATATATATACACATATATAATATATATATGAAATATGTATTAGTATTGGAAGTACCTGTCAGCGTTTTTGTAAAAACTTTTCTTTAAACTATTTCTGTCATTAACTGACTTACTAAAAGAATAAGGAATGACAAAAAGCCCTAGCTGATTATCATCCAAGATCCATGCAGTCATATTTCCCTCAGTTTTTATGAGCTCTCAAGAAATATGTTTATAGAATACAGAAGTATAAATATACATGCACATCTGGATGTTGCATATCTTTATTAAAATAGCGTGTGATATTTCCCTAAAGCAAGTTACTTTTCTATCAGCATACCAGAAGCTAAGGAGGAAAAATGAAGCCATATTGTAAGAATTTTTTTTAACTTCAAATATACTTGTTAGTCTTGTCTTCTTTCCAATCAGATTTGAAAATTGTTACAAGCAAGCTTAATTACCTTTGCAATAAAAGTGATTAATTTTCTTCAGAGACTTAACCGTAGCGATTCAGAATACCATTGTGAAGTTGTAACATACAACAATCACTGAGACTCATGCTGCAAATGTTAGTAGGGCTATTCAAAGCATAGCATAAATAAATGACTTAATGACTAATGGAGATCTATCTAACATAAAGTAGTCTTCATCTTTTCTTGACTGTATTTCTAATATTATAATCTACAAACATAATAGCAGAAAATTATAAAAAGTACACTGTAGCATTTTCTGTTATGCTTGAGAAAATATTTTTATACAACTATCCCAGCTGTTGGCTACTTAGTAAACAGAAAACACCTAATTGATGCATGAGTCTATCGGGCCGGGTGGGATCCTACACCTTCCAATTAATCATCACCATTTTTTTTCTGTCTTTGATATCTGGACATGATGTAGATGGTATGGAATAAGGGGTGGATAATGTCCTGGTTCTGGCTAGGATAGAGTTAATTTTCACCTGAGCTGTGAGAGGAACTGGAGCTGGTGGCACCTGTGGCTGGGGGACACAGCTGGGATAGCTTACTCTAATTAACGAAAGGGCTATTGCACACCTTGTAACATCTATGATTCTATGATTAAATAACCTCTTCAGAAAATAAGAAAATCAGATACTTATGTGGGTGGGTATATCCAGTATTCGTGTGTTGCTGGCTACTGTACTTTCCATAGACTCTGAGAAAAAAAGTTGTGTTTTATAGAATTTGAACATGTGAGGCTTTTCTAATGACCCAAGTAATCCTTCTAGACACAGTAATGGATGTGCACACACACACACACACACGCACACATGCACATGCAGAGCATCACCTTTCTCCTCCCCTCTGTGTTCCACCTGCCCGTACCAGCAAGGGATTCATTCTATGGACATAGATGCTAACAAATTAGTGTAGGGAGCAGTTATTATCAAATTGCCAGGAATTCATTACTCATAACTGCAAGGTTTTTTATCTACCAGAAAGAAAATTGGTTATGTCACACACAGAGACTATCACTGGTAGTGACTTAGCCTTGGGGAATTGTAGGATGTTAAAAATGTGTCGTTCCTCATTGCAGCAATGTTGTCAGTCTGCAGTACATAAAATATCATGTCACCTTTATCACCCAGAATCCATACTGTTTATCTGTCAGACCATACAATGGCTCACAAGTCTTGCAGGTCCCACTATTTCAGAATATGGCACTTTTCCACAGGGTGCTTCAGAAGCTCCAATATTTGTGTAATAGGACTAATACTAGCTTTGGCAACAAGCCTAAATAATTCACAGAATCACAGAATTATTATCAAGATTGGAAAAGACCTAAAAGATCATCCAGTCCAACCATCACCAATACTTCTCAGCTAAATCATATCCCTCAACACAACATCCAAACGTTTCTTGAACACCCCCATGGTCGGTGACTCCACCACCTCCTTGGGCAGTGTATTCCAGTGCCTGACTACCCTTTCCGAGAAGTAATATTTCCTAATGTCCAGCCTGAATCTCCCCTGGCGCAGCTTGAAACCATTGCCTCTAGTTCTATCACTGTCTACACAAGAGAAAAGGCTGACCCCTAGCTCACTACAACCTCCCTTCAGGAAGTTATAGAGAGCTATAATGATGCACACTGATCAATCAGTCACACAATGTTACTGTCTTCTCTATCTCCTTGTGCTCAAATCTTTTAAAAGTATCCAGGTTCTTCACTGACAGAGACCACGTGTACCCAGAAAAATAAATTAAAAAAAAAAACCAAACTGGATAATGTAGTTTCCATCCTATGGCAGAAGAGGTAGCGGAAGAGAGGGAGACCAGAGACGGGATGGGGAAGGAAAAGGAATAAATATTTAGATGAAAATTACAGGTACAGTCCTGAACTTCTACACTATTTCCTCTCTTCAAGCTTTCTGCCAATGAGATGTATCCTGGGGAAAGAGGATGGGAGTGTAGGACAGGAAGGCTCAGTGCAGCTGTAGAAGAGGGATGGAGAGATCAGAGGTAGGGGTGAGAAAAGAACAATGCTACATGCAGGGCTCCCAGAATGGGGCTGGGCAGCAGTGAGACAGTAATGTATCATTCACTCAAAATAATACAAATACATAATAAATAAATAAATAATACATAATACATAATAAATAGTAGAATGGCAAACACCTACCAAGGCCTACCAATACAGCCTTTGAATAAGCATAAAAACAGTGTTGGTTTTTGGTTTGCATGGACTTCGGGTATTTTGTCAGATAAAGTTAGACCTTGAATCAGATTCTTATGGCAGATTTTCTAAAAAAAGCTCATGGGAAGTTTCAATAGTGTGCTCATGTTTGCTCAGGCAGCTACTAGATTTACTAGATTTGCATGTGCAAATATTTGAGTTCTGTGCACACTCATAGAAAAGTAGTTATACAGACTGACATTAAAATACAGTACAGAACAGGAACTCTTAGCCAACAGGCTTTCAGTGTGCCATTAAGTTTACTTCTATTCAGACTGTGATTAACAGAAGAAAATAAAAAGAAACTTAGCTTTTAGTAGAAACCGTTACCCTCAAAGAAATAAGTGAAGGGCATGACACAAGACCTCTGCTTTCCTTTTAATTGCTATAGAATTAAAAAGTTGTGTAATAAGTGCTTCTAGGAATACATCAATAGAATAGGCTTCTCCACTAAGAAGCAGAAAGAAAAACTGTAGCCATGCCTTCCTGTAGTTTGTAACTAGAGTAATTGCTCAAGTAATGAGCTGTTCTTACAGAAAACAGTGCACATGCCTAGCTTGTTGGCTACTAAACACAAGAGCCCTGAATAGTTATAGAATATAGCTAGCTACAATGGGGAGGCCACATTTAAACACGTTTTTCCTTTTTGAATCTTTAGTTCTTGTCTAACAGTAAAACTATACCAAGATACTTATTACTGTGGTTGGTTTTGATTTAAAATATGAAGTGCAGGCTTTGTAATATTATATTTAAAAAAAATAATTAGGTTACTAGCTTTTGCATTATACAGGAATTTTAAAAACATAACCTATATACAAATGATTCTGTATTGACCAACGACATATAAGACCTCCATGTTTTATAATGAATGTGTGACTGATAAACATAAAAATCTGTTTGCAGTCAGTTCTCTGGTTTACCTGGCCAAACGACTTTATGATCTGCATGTTGGCCAATTTTTAAGAACATCTCTCCAAACACAGTAAGTTGTCAGGCTCTTGCTGCCCATGGCAATGTTAATGCCACTAAAATTATTTTAAGCTTTTCATCTGTCAGTCTAGATAGTGTCTGTGCAGTGATTGCTGTTAGATACAGCAATCATTGTACAAACAGTGCAGGTGTCCATCCCTGTCTGATAGACACAGTATTCATAATTCAGCAAGTGTACCGGAATGAATTTTAAAGTCCCTGTGGACCAGAATGAGAAAAGGATTCCTGGGAGAGGTTACATGCTAGATTATACTAACTGATAATGTTGGAAAAAAGCAGGCTATCAGACATGCAATCCATTCTTCAAGTTTAAAAGAGAAACAACAGGTTTCTCTTCAGGCTGGGAACCATTGCTATGACTTTAAACGAAGTATTTCAACCAGTTATTTCAACTAGGACAAAACAACAACAACAACAACAAAAACACACACAAAAAGAAGAAGAGGGGAAAAAAAAAAGGAGCTTGCTTACACAAAAGAGCAAAGAAGCTTATTATTAACAGGGCAAAAGGTGTGATGGCCATTAGTACTTGAAGACAAGGGGTGAGAGAGGTCTTTGGTAGCACTGATGAGGGTCAGTAATTAGCTGGTCAGGGCTTTCGGGATAAATTCTAATGCATCATAAAATCAGAGACTCTACTGATGTGGTAATTTTCAGTCCAATAAAATTAGAATATTTTAATTTCCAGGCTATATTGACTCAACTGGGTTCAGTGCACTTGTACAGTTCAGAGGCCCAGGAGAAAAGCATATTCCAGTACTACTTTCTTTCCAAATTATGGGAATAAATTACTATTTAACTTTCCCTCATGAAGCAGATTATCTTCCACAGTCACATCCAGTAAAGCTGTTTTCCTTGGGTAACAGGTAACCAGAGCTTTTCCCACACCTACCTCTTTCTTTTCTCTGCACCCATGGTTTCAGTTCAGATGGAAATTTTTCAACAAATCACCCCACTGTTTTCCTCTCAGGACCCTCACCGAAATCTGATCCGCTCATTATTCAGCAAAGAAGTGAGTAAGAGGACTAAAGACTTTCCTTTGTGAAGTTTCTCAGAGTAAATGTAAACCAGCTTTCTTATCTGTGCCCTCCTCAGTCATGTATATTATCACCATAACCATCATCGTTTGTTTGTGTATTTTGGATCCACTTCCACTGACAGCTGTGCACACAGAAAATGCCCAAATTCAATTTCTCTTTTTTAATTTGGTTTACATAATTTTCAGTGAAAGTTGCAAAGTTTTCTAATTAGCACTTAGACTCTTCAAAGTGTGTGATATGTGTAGCTCTTGCTTTTTATTGTCCCAACAGCTAATCTCGTTACTTGAACAACCATTTAAAGCAAGTTTTAATGACTTTTCGGCAGGAGGGTAGACAATAGAGTGACTAAATAAAACTTCTTGAATAAGTAACTTCTCCACACCCTGGAGGGGAGGGATGCCATCCAGAGGGACCTTGACAGGCTGGAGAGGTGGGCCCGTGCAAACCTCATGAAGATCAACCAGGCCAAGTGCAGGGTCCTGCATGTGGGTCGGGGCAATCCCAGGCACAAATACAGGCTGGGCAGAGAATGGATCGAGAGCAGCCCTGAGGAGAAGGACTTGAGGGTACTGGTAGACAAGAAGCTCAACATGAGCAGGTAATGCGCCCCTATGCTCCAGAAGGCCAACTGCATCCTGGGCTGCATCAAGAGGAACGTGGCCAGCAGGTCTAGGGAGGTGAGTCTGCCCCTCTACTCTGCTCTGGTGAAACCCCACCTGGGGTACTGCGTCCAATTCTGGAGCCCCCAACATAAGGACCAGTTGGAGAGGGTCCAGAGGAGAGCCACAAAGATGATCAGAGGGCTACAGCACCTCTCCTATGAGGACAGGCTGAGAGAGTTGGGGTTGTTCAGCCTGGAGAAGAGGAGGCTCCGGAGAGAACTTATAGCGGTCTTCCAGTACCTCAAGGGGGCCTACAAGAAAGATGGGGAGAGACAGTTCAGTAGGGCCTGTTGTGACAGGACTAAGGGCAACGGTTTTAAAATAGAGGGAGGTAGATTGAGATCAGATATTAGGAAAAAATTTTTTACACTGAGGGTTGTAGAACACTGGAACAGGTTGCCCAGAAAGATGGTGGATGCCCCATCCCTGGAAATGTTCAAAGCCGGGTTGGATGAGGCTCTGAGCAACCTGATCTGGTTGAAGATGTCCCTGCTCCTTGCAGGGGGGTTTGACTAGATGACCTTTGAACGTCCCTTCCAACCCTAACCATTCTATGATTCTATGATTCTGTAAGTAAAAGAAGTGAGCTGCTTATGTGTCCTATCTCTGCAAAGCTCCCTTCTTGGAAAAGGACTTAAGCGCATTTAAATCCCACTGGCTTCAGTGACAGCTGAATACATGTTTAAGTATTTTGTTGGTGGATGGTCACCATATTTTGTACCTCAAAGAATCTATCTTTTAGACAGATCTGCTAGGTGAGAGAAAGGATGGGGGGGGGTATTAAAATACAGGATATTGGGACCCATAACATTATTTTTTTCCAGATACAAAGAAAAAATTCATTAAATATACTTTTGAAAGCAAATGCTAAACTTCAAGGTTTTATAGGAAACTTGGAAACTTTGAAAATTGTTTTCTCGTATTACCACTATGAGACAGCAGTGGTAGGAAAAAAAGAAATATTAATCTTTTTAAATGGTATATCAGCAGATGTCCTTTCTCAACTATTCAGTATCCATCTGGTAGCCTTTCTTAAGTGTATTTGTCCATACACAAAAGCAATCTCCTTAGATATTCTGGACTATCAAAACATGGCAGAAAAATTAATGTGCCCTTTTCTGTGCTCTCTTCCCTTTAAATCTGCCTTCTCAAAATAGCAGATACTTCCAACTGTATATTCATGGATTGCCTTCACAAGCTAATTACCAGTGTTCCGGATCATTGTAAATGAAACCTAAAGGCCAGTCCAATCTACTGAGCTGCAAGGGGAGTAATTTATTTTATAATGTATGACATATCGAAATACACTGTGTAATTACAGAAAGTTTTCTAACGCAGTTTATTTTCAGCTGGCTCTGTATTTGCTGAAAAACTTAGATAATGATGAATTACACTAAATAAGTTTATGTTATTTGTAAAACTTACAAAAAAGAAGGAATATTTTGTATGAAGACAATAATGCCCACTATAATCATGTTAAACTCGGGAACATGAAAGGAATACTAGGTTAAAAATGGATTACCACAGACATATATGTATTTCATGGAACAGATAAAAGCGAAGAAAAGCAGTGCAAGTTTTGATACATATTCTTGCTGGGATGACTGTTTACTCATAACTCAAATGAATCTGTAGCTCTTTCCAACGGACAACCTGGTCCAGACTGTTCCTTGTACAGTCCACATTCTGCAGTCCAATGCAATTCTTAGTTGATTTATCTTCAGTTATGTTCACAGATGGAGGCAGAAGCTGATCCCCTGACTTTGAACACTTTGATGTTCACTTGGAACGTGACAAAAAGCTAGTGGTGCCTTGGTAAGGCCAAGACAAGATTTTAAAACGCTTACAGACAGCTTTTCTGACTCACTAGGACGTCTGCAGAGCCAGCACAGAGTCTATGCAACATCACAGTTGGTCTTAACTGTGCTTTCACCTGAAGTTGGCAAGCAAAGCAGAACAAGCGTCATAGAAAAAGAAGAACACATAGGTAATTATGCAAAGGCAAATCTCACTCAGCAGTGGTAATACTGCTGTCCTCCAGCGATTGCTGCTTCACCATTGTATACATAAAGGATTCCAAATAAATAGCCATTCTCCAGGAACTCCCGGGCTGAAGACAGCACACAATGCATTGTACAAACCCACAATCGAAGCAATGACTAAGGCACCTACTCAAAAGTATCTCCCCAAAAGTCTGTTTTAATGGTTCTTACAAATAACTCCTAAAAAGAGATATTCCAAAATATGGAGCAGTGTTGAGCCAGTGATTACTGGCTTCTGCCACTTAATCACAATGTGCAGCTGCCCAGAATAATAGTGAAATTAATTTGAAGTTTATTCATGCAATAACAATGTTTTGTGGAAAATGTATGCATATTGCTTCAGATCAAATATGTGAACAACTGGTCAGTCTCCAAATAGTCAAGTTTTAGAGCAGCAGTAACAGCTGTTTATACAAAGACAGCCTTAACCTCTGATAAAATATAATGTCTTCTTTCAAAGGAAAGGGCTACACTGATATATTCTGTTGAACAAGGTAGAGAGGATATGGCAGCAGTGACTAAAGCAATAAAGATCAATAAAAGTGACAGTACAATTCAGAAATGAACGTGATTTTCTGGTAGAATAAAATGGTTTGCAATAGGCACTATAAAATGTAATTGAAAGTTCTGTATACGCCTACATTAGGGGCTTAATTCTTTGGAAAACAGTATAGTTACCCTAAATGGCAATTCGTATTTCAAGGGTGCTTAAATTAATAATTGTATGAAAATTCACACTATATTTCAGAAGATTTAAGAAGTAATGAGTGTTGGTTTAAGAGAAATAGAAAGTGTTGTGGAAATCCTCATTATAGGTTAGCTTGTGTGCTGGTTTGAAAGTACAAGTCAGTACACACTGATTACATAGAAGCTGATTTTTCTATTGTTATTAAATACACCTACTCCTATAATGTTTATTCCTACTACTCCACAACTAGTACTACCACTGATTATGATAATACAAGATGGAGAAGCATAGTTTAATTTAAGCAAACAATTTTCCGTTTTCTGTCATCGTGATTCTATCATTCTGACAATTTGGCCAAAAGAATAGCATAGCTAATTGATCCCATCACAATTCAAAGACCTATTAGCCTCTAAGCTTAATTGCATGTAGTAGTACAGCAAAGAGCAGAAATCCTTTATTTGAAGTGTTGACTTCTGAGAATCTGAAGGCAGAACAATGGCTGGCAAATAATCAAAATTGCTCAAAAATCATTAGATGTTATTATGAATGGAAATCTATGTCGTCTATTGCAAGAAACTGGTCACATACAGCCTATTTTTAAATAAGATAATTGTCAGTCACTCCAGAAAGCATGCTCTTTGTCCTATTCTTACTGTCAGTAAAATTTAAAAAGTGAGAGCTCAAAATGAGAAAGGAGCTAATGCAAGCATTAGTTAAAATTATGCTATTTAAATAAGGAATGAGGCTAGTTCTCTTGTGTACAGAGAAAGTGCAGGAGGATATAAAAAACAAGCCCTAAGGGATCAAGCTGCCTGTCTATCTGGACCTCTAATGGGGCGCAAAACAGGCAGCTAGAGCAGGGTGTTAAGAGCAGACCCACACAGGGGTATTTCGCCACGAGCTCCACAGGGGCTGCCTGTCTCTGCCTGGGGTTGAGAGAGCACCCCTCTGTTCAGCAGCCTCTAGGGGACTTTGTACAGGCAGAAAGCACTGCAGAAAAATGTCTCAGAGGCAGCAGATGATTGCACAAAGAAATTGTTTCTAGTGTATTTCCTTTATTTTTCTCAAAAGAGAAGATTACAGACGAGGGCTTGGATTTTGTCAGTCCAATGTCTGGAAAACACATAGAGCTTTATTCTCAAACTGTGAACAGGCTCACACACATTTTGTAGAATGCTTTCTCTCTTCTGTATTTACTAGGAACAAATGCCTGGTCAGTTTTAGCAATGACAGTGATGTGGCACTTCAGGACATGGTTTAGCAGGCATGGTGGTGTTAGGTTGATGGTTGGACTTTATGATCTTGGAGGTCTTTTCCAACCTTAAAGATTCTATGATTCTGTGATTATACCTTGCTGAGGTGCTCAGAGTCCTAGATAGCTTTACCAAGTGTCAGAAGGCCAAGGGTTTGTTCACAGATTCTCACAGGTCTTATAATTTACTCTCGCATAACGATACTCGCATAATGGCTCCAATCCTAGTTAATAGGGCATACCTGCTGAGATCACTAATGCAGCATCTCAATGGTAATTCAATTTAAAAGGAGGCTTTTGTAGGGTGTGCACAGTATACAATTTAATTATATAACAATTAGTTTGCTGTCAGCAGCACTGATATTCTGGCTATGTCAGCCTTATGTTTGAATATCTATTTCATTTAACTTGTAGGCCCAGGCCAAAACGATCAGGAACTTTCTAGGTAAATTACATGTTCCCACGAGAAGAATGGTCAATATATCTACCTGATAGCATAATTCAGTGGAAATGCAGGGAGGTGGAGTTTATCTGCTTTAAATCTGGACAATATAGTATTTCTCTAATGTTCATCTTTATTAAGTCCACAATTTACTACTGTACTACTGCTCTTTGACACAGCATTATAACCAGGCTATTATGATGGTAGCTTCACACTCTTTCTTCGTTCCTGTTGGACAGCATTCTGCTCTAAAAACACCTCATAGGTGTGAGGGAAATAAGGTTTGCAAGAGGGAAGAAGAAATGCCCTCACTGCTCATAACACAGCCCAGTAAAAGCTGGGTTGGCTGCTTGGCCCAGGAATGGAGGACAGAATCCAGTTCATATTACACGTGAACCTTTTGAATGACACATGGGACAACACTGGACAAAAAGACAACATACTGATGGGGTACCACTGAGCTACTGGTCTACAGGGTTTGCTGAGGTCATCAAAGCAAGTGCAATCCTGTCCTTTGGAGACATCACTTTCTGCTAGGATCAGTTCCTGAGGAGGCCAAAAGTCCTTCTTTAAAAGCTCTTAGTAGGGCTCTCTTCTTTTCCAAGCACCGCCTCAGGAAGAGAAGAGCATGTGCCACTGAGAGTTTACCCTATGCATTTAGCCATGACAATATGGGAAGTATGATAAAAACCATGTTGGGAGAAAACACCTGAAGCCATGCTGCCATCTAAGTTCTTCAACTACCTATTTCACAAGACGGCACGTGTCCTCTCTTGTTTTCTGCTGCACAATGACACAACTTCAGCAGCTTTCCCATCCACCTATTCTTCTAACCACAGTAGCTTATACACAGCAAACTCTTAAAGGCATAAAATGTGTGTTTATATTCTTTGAGGGGGAGAACAGAACTGAATATGAAAACAGAAAGAAACACTGTAGCTCATTTCAAAACATGAGTGCTCTGAAACAGGCTCTGAGGATTTGTCCTGGATTGGTCTGTAAAGGGCAGCACCACGTATGTTACCTTTAGGTTCATCCAGGATCAGGTGGCAAGTTAGGAAGACCTTTCAAAATTCTAATTTTAGATCAAGATACTTTCATTCTTCTACACACTAAGTCTCACTTTAGGTATATATATATATCTATATATATCTATCTATCTTCTACCACAAGACGCTGGTATCTTAGTTCACCAGGCAGTGCTGCAAAGAGGTTAAACAGATCAATGACTTTTCTTGGTCACAGAGAAGCTGCTCACAGTGCTCTTTTGTGGAAACCTTCAAGAAAGAGTGATTCGTCTCGGAGTTTCATCATATGGGGCTTTGTTGGCCTGGGGGAATTATATACACTGTCAGTGCTAGGGTGAATTTTCTTAATGGCATAAGAACACAAGGCTGTGAGTTAGGTAAAGCAACTGTTCAGCTGGAAAAGCTTAGGAAAAAATACTAAGCTCAGGTAAATAAACAACTGCGAAAGATGGAGACTTTGCTGAGTATGCACACATTGTAATTTGAGGTTAATATATTTCCCAAGAGTTTTAGGGAGTTTTCAAGCTGTTAACATAATACAATATTTATAAGATATCTTTGAAATGTTTTAAAATGGATGTTTGGAAACTTTGATGACTTAATATATTTGATAATGATAGTGCAGTAATTACAAATGATTTTGTTTCCACTGAGATTATGAATGATCACGATCTAGAATGAAAAGCAATTTTACAGATTTTAAAAGGAAAAAAAGGAGCTATATCCAACCTGCATTACTTCTCCTTCAGA
The DNA here is from genome assembly GCF_036417535.1 of Chlamydotis macqueenii. NCBI lineage: Eukaryota > Metazoa > Chordata > Aves > Otidiformes > Otididae > Chlamydotis > Chlamydotis macqueenii. The sequence continues at coordinate 59,138,947 of NC_141593.1, read as the reverse complement.
TCCTTTACTCTCATGCTTTGTTGGCACTAGAATATTGTACTTTTAAAACATATTTTCCTGAATGTTTCAGAAGCAACTTACAAAAGAAATTTGGAAACTTACCTAAAGCAGTAAAGCCAAACTGTAAAGTGTTGGGCTCAAAACTATTGCTTTGTGAAAACCATGGTCTGAAAAGCTGATCCTGGTCAAGGCTTCATTAAATCAGCCACTAGCTAAGAGACAGAAAAAACAACCAGTTTACTGAATATGCAGTAGGAGGAAAAAAAAATCTGTCTCTTATTGCATGCATGCAATTGTATGATGTCAGCCATGTATGTAAATAAAATAAAGGTAAAGCAAAATATTATTTTGGAACAATCATTGAGGTCTTGCAAAAATACTGAGAAATAGATTAAATCCATGTTTCCAGTGGATGTTCAGGTGCTTTTGTAAAATTAACGTTATATATAAACACAAATCAGTGTTTAAGTGCCAGATGGTTAATGAAGGCCAGCCAGGCAACTTCCATAATTCACAATAATGAGTATGGTAATGAGCCTGCATTATAAACTGAACAGCCGAGTGATACATAGTGCCTACTTGAAGTAACAAAGCATTTGGAGTGTTTGATATTAGTGAAAAATGTTGCATTTCCACAAAAAAAAAAAAATCACAGAGAACATAAGTGATGGATTTGGTTAAATTGAATGAAAAGATCCTCAAAGTTTGTTACAAATATTACAAATAAATTTCATCTCAATTAATAGCAAGCAACTAGAATTAAAATGAAGTGACAGAAATTTAAACATGAAATTAGTTCCACTGATGCGTCCAATAATGAGCAGCTTTTCCATTCAAGCATTTTCTGTTTTCATTGGCTTTGCTAGGGGCAACACAGATTTATACTGCTTTTTGGGGCTTCATTCTTATGAAAGTTAGGTTTGGTACAACCATGATAAGAGCACATTTAGTGTTTGTCTGTGATAAAGGATTGATATAATGATCTATTTGCAGATGCAGTTACAAGATGATACCTGCAGATTAGTCCTACTGTTGAAACAAACCATTCCCACTGTGGCCTCTGTATAATTACACATTTTAAAATAAAACAAGGTTGAATTATTTTCTCCATTACTGGGAGAGATCTGTCTGGATCATAGATCACGTCTCAAATACCGAGGAGATGCCGAGGTAAAAGGTGATGTTAAGACGCAGTTATGGGGCAAGAAAAGCAAAGTCCTATGGTTCTGCTGAAAGCTGATGTGATGTGAAGATGGTTCCACTTCTTTGATTCACAGGTGGTCTCTGGTGGGAACTCTATACTCTCCAGCTGTCAGAATGCTGTTCCCCTTTCTTAGACACAGGCTTTTGTCCTCAGACCATGCCTGAACAGCTGCTTTTATCTCTGCAGCAGATGCCTTCACCTTGACTCTTGTTTTTCAGACAGCCTTTTAGCCTTCCGAAATGCTCATGTGATCTGACACATCTGTTTTGCTTTTCCTTCAGAGTAGCAAAACTGCAATAAAACAAAGGCTTCCTCTTTCTTTCCTCATTGTCTTCAGGATTTTCACATCTGATATACCAGTACTCACACCTTCATTTTCTGGCTAGCTCTTCATGTGAGGTACTTATTTAAGAAGAGATAAATCACAAGGTTCTGGCATTTTCATCAATCTACATCAATATGTTAATAAACATAAGCTCAGTAGATATACACTGCTACCAGTTCTAACATCATTATTTTTAAAACATGATTCATGGAAGAGCTAAAAAAAAGTAAGAATTTGATTTAAAAAAATCTAGACAAAGTCTTCTCCTTGAGCCATAGAAATGGGGATGTAAGTGTAAAATTTTCACTGGATTCAGTAACCCTTTTATCATTGATTGAAATTCTTACTTTTTCACAAAATTTCTTGCCCTACATCTTCTTGATCTCTTAAAGCCATTAAAGTTCCTGTAATTAATCAGTTCATCATTTTCACACCAACAACTTTTAAACTTTCAGTGTCTATTTGATGACTCTCTTACACCTTGTACAGTCATCATTCAGCTGGAGCCTGCAGATTTTTCTGGACTTTGCAGATTTTTCTGCAGTCTGGGCTGGTGAGAAATATGTTTGACACCATTTACTAGGAGTCAGTCTGGAAACAAAACTCCTGTTGAAAACAGACTAGTGGCACTCTACTTCTTCCAACAGCTCTGTAACCTGCCTCCTTTTACTATTCTACATCCTCCTTCTTACCCTTCTGTCTTGTCAAAGAGATGCCATGACACTGCATTGTCAACAGAAAGCAGTTTAAAACATGCCTATATAAAAATACTACACTTCTGCAAAATGGGTGTTCTCTGAATGGCAGTTCAATATTCCCTTTCTTTTCCTTTCAAAGAAGGGTATCAGGGCGCAAAGATTTTGCTCTCTTAGCCTTATGCCTCGGATTAGACCCCTAGACAAAGCCCTGCTTGCTGTAAAGAAGGGTCAAAGCAAGAACAGTGGAACGATGGGCTTTGTGCAACACATTTGCTTTAGCCGTACTGTTCTTCATTTCCTTCCTCCCTTTCATTATTATTATTAGGCAGTTCAGGAGCTTATTTTTCTGTCTGCCTCATTAATCTTGTATTTCATATCCTGTTTCAGTCATTTCTGCACATTACTGTATGCTGTTTGTATTTTCTTGCTCTGCACAGCATGCTTTCCATTACCCAGTTTGTTTTCTTTCTGGTTTCAAGCCATGTGGATTCCCTGGATTCCTTTCTGGGTGTTGGTTGCTTTATTGTCTCTCAGCATTTTCACGAGTCATTCAATTTTTGCTTTTAATTCTGTTGTTCAGGTTTGGTATATATTTTAGATGTGTTATATCACAAAATGTTCATAATTGTACTTTAAAACTGATGACTGCCATTATGATATTATTTCTTGTTAATCTAGATATACCAAGGAAATTTTGAATATTAGTAACAGGAATTCAAGCATGATTTGACGAGGACAGGGTATTATTTTGACGGTGTTATTAAGAGACTTTGAAAATGTTTTTTCAATATCTTCCATACATAAACAATTTAAATAGGCTAAATCATATTTGATGATTGTAAGATTTCTATGCAAGCTAAAGAAAAATACTAATCTTCTGTGGGAGGAATAATAATTGGTTACTAGTAAGACATAAACCTCTGGGACAAACCTTAAAGAGGTTTTAAAATCCTGGCAGTAACAATCTGCAAGATTTCAACAGCTGCCTAAGAAAAGGGTCAAATAAGAAGGATAACATATTACTGATCAAAATCATCTGCTAGAAACTTTAAACAGAAATCTTCATCATAGATACTGGTGGGTTGGCTTTGCTTTCTTCCTTCATTGTATATCTCTCATTCTACCTTTCTCTTTTGCATTTTCTCACTCCTCCTTTTCTTCTCCTCTCCCTCTCCTTTTTCTCCTGAACATTTCTCTTTCTCTCATATCACTTCTGCGTATTGATTGCTGTCAAACTATTCGTGCTCCACATCTTTTATCCCATTCTGGTTTTACTACAAGAAGAAACCAAAAATGAATACATTCTACAAGCATGGACATCTAAGACAACATCTTGAATCAATGTTTTCAGAACAGGATTGCTCAAATTTGCAATATTATGAACTACGTTCAGCATAATTTTTCTTCAAAGTTGTTTTTTAAATTGACAAAATATACCTGCGTTGTTTTCTGGTATACCTGGATTTTTAAATTTAAATGGAACAATAATCAGTTACATTCTGATTCCAATATACAACTACAACTACTACTACTACTACTAAAGCCTTTCTCTAATATATTTTATATATGCAGTATATGATACTTTATAAAATATAAGATAAAAATTTAAAAAAAAATACAATCTATGTCATGCAATAATATATTAATGGTGCTGCTACTGTTGTTATTATCTTTGCATAATGAGCTTGGGAGTCCTGGTAATACTGAGCTTTGTACAGATGAAGCAAAGAAACTGCCTTTGTTTTGAAGAATTTGTAATATATTCATTTCATTCAGGTATACATATTCCACTATAAAGTTACATGACATTTATATATTCAAGATTATTTATAAATAACTAATATCCATCCATCCACTGAACAACACCAGAAATATAATTTTAAAAGGGAAATTCAATGGGATTTAGTCTCTCTAAATAGGATTTTAGCCTCTCAATGGGATGTAGGCTCTCTTGAAATTCTAGCTTTGTGATTATAAAACTGTATTTTCTTAAATCTCTCACAGTTATGAATCTAAAATGAGTTGTCATTATTGCTTTTCAGTGACATTGGTATAATCAACTTCCTTCATTTGAGGGAAGTCAGGAATTAGCTATTTCTTCTTTAATGCCTTCCTGAATATTCTGCCACACTTTGATTGAACACACAGGATTTTTCTTTACCTTCCAGGGACTTCTGCTCAGACGTCTGCCTGTGCGAATGGGATCGGAGATCAGTACAACTGTTTCATAAATACAGTTATTTTTTGAAGAGCATTAATTACTGTATATATAATTTAAAACATTTAAAATTAATTGTGAAGGACAGGGGAAAATTAAAAATGGATTCCGAATACAGAAACTTTCTTATTTGTGAAGGAGGAAAGCAGGAAAAAAGATTGTTTTCTGTCTTATAATGATCAGATAAAAAGCAAGAATAATTACCAGCTCAGTGGGTAGGCTGGTACAAAGGAAGAAACACTCATCAAGCGGTTGTTTTTTCAGCTTCAGCAGACTGCGCATATAAACACACACACACGCCCCCCTTGGTGAGTTTAGGTATCCTGTAAAATCTAATGAATTATCTTCATGGCACATTTTGATGCATATTGCTCCATATGATTGGTTGACGTCATTTCAGTGTTTATATTGTCTAAGACTTAACTAATGGCTGCAATTCAAATTAAGGATAACAAGGTAGATATGAAAATGGTGAGTGCATTTTCTCAGGTCTTTCCAGATTAAGCTTGTTACCAGTATGAAATAAAATGATGACTCTATGAATAATTCTTAATATCTTGAGTATAAAAAGTAGACCAATTTGGATAAACTCTAGTGAAATAAAGCTGCTGCTTCCCTGCTTCGTATTCTGGAGTTTGTTCACGTAAGAGATTACTTTTTTTTATCAACTATTCATTCCAGTAAATTTCAGAGTAGACCTAGGAGTTCTGTAAATCTGGTACAGAGTAAACACATTAATATTAAACAGCATGTTATTCTATCTGAAATTGTTTGATGTACCTTACATTCTCTGTCAAAATGTGCTGAAGGGTATCATACGCATTGCTCACAGGAAGAGGACCTTAGGTAAACCCAAAACCAGGTTACAGAAATCCAGACTTGGTATTGAAGACAGCAATGACTAGGTCAACACAGACAAACACAAAGGACCAAATACAGAATTAGACTTGTCAAGTCAAATAGTTCAATGGCTACACTTTAAATCATTAATGTATGTCTGTGGGGAGTCAAATTCTCACATAAGTGTCGCACGGACTTCTAAGTCTGAATCCAACAAAATACTAAGTTTCCTGTTTCCCATAACAGCACAGTTTTTTTTAGATTTATAGCTGGCTATAATTCTTGTTTATGTAGGGGGTATCATTAGTTTTAAGACAAGGACAGGACATTTACAGAAATTAACAATGGAAATATATCAGCAAGTACTGGAGAGGAGGCATAAGAAAATTTTTAAAGTATCCATCTTCTAGTCATTTCCTCCTAGCAATAGGCTGTAGATTCAAGGGTTAGTGTCAGGAGAGAACAAGTGCTTACTGAAATTCATCATTCACATCATCCTGGTACCAAAGCATGCTCAGAAGATGTTTGCTCTGATTTTTTATTCCTTGTCACTTAAACCAATGCTTTATTCTCTTTAGAGTAGTGGGTGCAATATAAACCAAAGAATGCAAATATCCTTTTTTTCTTTTTCTTTTTTTTTTTTTTAGCTCCATAAAATCTTTCACATCCTGTAGTGATTTAAGGAACACCACTATTTGCTTACTAAACTATATGGCGTAACACACAGTTAATAGACATGCTTCTTTCATCAAAAGATCAAAATGATGTGCCTAATTTCCTTTCTCATTGGTACCAATTTTAAACCCGTCATGGGATTACTGTATGACATTTTATTGCTATTCTAATTTGTTCTTCTCAGTGATGCATACTCCATACTTAGATTTAAACAGATCTTAAAAGTTAGAAACACTCAGATACAGTATTTGTTATAGGGGAACACCCATCAGCTGTATTGTTTCAAGACATTTATTTGTGTAAAAACAAAGGGTCTGTATGGTTGGGAAAAGGAAGGAAAAAAAAAAAAAGCATAACACAGTAAACCTCAAGCAGATTAGGAAAGTAAAAGATTTTCCCAAAAAGGAAAGTATAATCCGTCTTCTATCAACTCACCTAATCTATGCAACTTTGCAATGTGTTCAGCAACCAGTAAATGTGGTCACAGTAAAGATGGATGATCCATATACGGGAAAGGCAATGCTTATCCAGATGCTGCAAAGCTATCTTAATTTGTGGCTCCTTTAGACCAAGAACAAAGCAGATTGCCTGAAACCATAGCTACTAGTTCAAATGTCAAACTTCTCTCTTAAATGTACTATGGAGGTGGCGGCAGCTGACAGGCAATCCAAGTGTAGAGGATAAGTGGATAATGGAAATTCTAGGAGAGATCCCTTGCAACAATTGAGGCGAGCCAAAGGTGAAAAGAAATGCAACAGTCACTTGGGTGTGAATGTTTGTGAATGTTGCTGTGACATTCTGCTGTGAGCAGTGCAATTTCAGTATTGTTTCTGTTGTCTTCCTCTTCCCCTGCCAGAATACACGATTCTTTTTCAGTTTTGCCTTTATTACTGGAAATGCAGACTACAGCAACAACTTTAGGTGAAAATGTGATCCACTCAGCAAAAAATAAGAAATGTAGACAGGGATTCTCAGTTACTGCCTCACATCTAAACACACAGAAATTCTACTATGTACCCTAGTAGAGCAGAAACCTGTAAGGCTCCTTTACTTATGGTGATCCTGCATGAACACAGTCCTTGACAAGTCAGCACCAGTGCCTAGCGGGCTTACTGGGCCAGGCAGCAAACCACATCATTTTCAATAGGTTTAACTTTTGCTCTGTTTTATACTGCTTTTGGATGGAATAATACTAATGGAAAGATGTGACCCTCCCATTGCTTTGGAAGGTTATTCCAATTTCTACAACTCACCTTTAAGGGAGCAAGTTAAGATTTTGGGGTTTTTTTTATGTTACAGAAGCCAAAAAAGAGAGCAGAGGAAAATTCCAGAGACAAGTCCCGCTGTGAAACATAGGGGTAAGACAGAACAGTTCAACTAGAGAGCATCATTTTTTAAAACAAAGTTCCTTATTTAATGTGAATTTTAACTATGGTCACATTGACAGCCGGGGTTTTGAATAAGCTTGTTTGGGATATGGGCTAGCATTTGCATGTGTATGTGCTTATATGTAATTTACATAGTTTTTTGAGATATAGCACAATTTGCATCACTTTTTCTAAAGTGCTTGCAATATACCAGATAGAATAATTGTGTTTCTTTTCTGAAGGATTATTCTAAAACAACATCCAGTGCAGTACTTTATTTATAATTACAGAGAAAATTAAGAAGCAAGACACGAAGGAACCATATGAAAAACTATTTTAATTTGTCAGAGTTCTTAGATGACATTTGACCTCTGTGAACCGTTCCTGCTTATCCTCTCTATGGACTAAAAACCTCTTCTTTTTTTTTTTTTTCCATATCCCAGGTTGCACTATAACAAAGTCAAATATCCTTTGTATGCATTAAAATTTGAAATGGTCCTTTTTCACTGCAACTGCAACGCTGACAGTAGTATCAATTGCTTCAAAACACAAGTACTCCTGCAGCAAATGGCTTAAGGACAAAAATATAGTTCAAGAAAAATATCTTCTAACTAATAGAACGGTTTAGTGTTTCACAGTCCACTTTAAACAGTCTTCTTGAAGGGAAAGTTAACCATATGAAGCTTGTTTTAGCCACTTAATTCAGATATCCAAGCTGGCTCACACAAAGCTAATCAGGGCACCTCTGTAACACATTACAGCAATAGTACACTTTAGCTTTGCTTCAAAGTTCATATAATCTATCAAATATAGCAAGATTATAAAGTCAGTTTGTTTACTGACCTTAAAAATATATTTTTTTTCCTTTTCAACACATTTAATTTGGTTACATATCATAAACGTTTGAAAAATGTACTTCACAACTTATCTACAAGTTGACGGGTCTGATTAGATGGCATAATAAAAGAAAGATCATTTAAAAGGCAAACAGTTTACTCAGTTTCATTCCTATAGATTTTTTGAGTGTGCTCATTAGATGACAGACTGGTATGACAGACATACATAAGTAAAATTAACAAAGAAATCTACCACCTTAGCACACCATCTGATCTTCCTGCAACTTGGTATGAGAGTTGTCAAAAGTCTAATTTTCAAGTGTTATTATTACCCTTTCCCTCATATCTTCTGAAGGCCTAAATAGTGCATGCCTACCTATGCACACCTCTTTCTGTTACATAGCTAAAATGATGACAGTACTCCATGTGTTTTATAGATTCTTTTGGCTAGGTTCTACATATTTTGAGATTTGCACAATCTTCGCAAAAAACAAACAGAAATAATCCTTTTGAAACTTTTTTGCAAGGTCATCCTGAGAAAAGGAATGGAATTACTTAAAATTTCTCTAAAAAGTTTCTGGAAAGCTAGTAACCTTGTAAAATATGGTATCACCCAGCTCCTTTGCTTGATTAAACTAAACCATTCCCATATAATTTTTATTTTATTAGAAACATGACCTATGATTCTTCATATAATTAAGATTTACAGTAGACTACGGACAAGGTAAAGTTTGCACTTGTTGTAGGTTAAAAAATTACCGTCTGGTTTCTGGTAAACATACCTGTTTCATACATGCTCCTCAAAATTTTGTAGCAAATTTTAGATAATGTTTTTTTTCATCACTTCTCTCTCTTTAGTTTCTACCTATAATGCAAGCACAACTTATTTAAGAAACCAAATATGAAGTCCTGAAATGAGTCCCATTAAAAATCCTCATAATTTTAAAAGACACAATGTTCACTTTGCAGAAATTATGCCAACAGCAACAGCTGTAAAAATGTATCATTCCTCTTGCTTTTATGGAGCTGAGAATACAGATAGCATATTAGCTTGAGTGTCGTGCCACTATTCCTGAGTACAGCAGTATTATTCAGAGGGAATTAACTGTAACTCTATCAGTAGGAGGGTATTTGCATGATGAAAGGACTACAGATGTAAGAAAAGACTTTTTAATGTTTTGGGAATCGGGAATTTGTTAGACCAAATCTACAGCAAAACACGTGCAAGAACTGCTGCTGCTGTGCTTTCTTTCAAAGGCAGCACTGCATCTAAGATTAGGATACTATGTAGCACAAAATATCACAAAATACAGGAAAAGCATAACTTACACTGGTATTTTATTTTAAACAGTATTATTGTAAAGTGGTTTCCCTTTCCAGGAAGGCCATTCTGTTTAATTTTATTCCCCTCTAGAATGCTCAGAAAATAACTTACCCTTGAAGGATCTCTGTGGAAAAACTTGCTATGTTATCCTGAGCGGACACAGTCCTAGTTAGGATATTTGTTCAAGAGAACAACTGGACACTAAACACCCATGAGGAAACCAGGAACAAATTGTTAAGCTCTTGGGACAGCACTCTGCAGCCTTTTTGACTCCTCCTAACTCCTACCCATTTGTGCCCTACTGAGAGCAGTAATTCACAGACTGTTCCAAAGTATGACCTTTGGAATGGAGTCAGGGCTGGGCACCACAGCTGTTACCTGACCCTTGCTTCCAGTAACAAGACCGGTCAACTTTTGAAGATGTGGATGGTATGGAAGAGCTTTGATAACTATGAAATAAACAGAGTACAGTGTAGAGCCATCTGTCAGCCACTTTGGTAAACCGTTCCTCAGCCACAAAGCCTTGGCTGCTTGTGATTATCTCTCTGTTTATCAGCTGCAAGGAGAAAATACTCCACACTGAATACAGTCATGAAAGTCAGTATATGTTGCAGAAATGATATAAAAATATAATTTAGTGTCTAAATTATTCTATCAGATAGAATTGAGGGAGAAAGAACAATTAGTGGCATTGATATGGGAAAAGGAGATATGGCATACAATGCAGTCTGAAATAAGGGGGGAAGTTAGCAAGATACAGATGGCAGGAAACGCAGAGAAGAAAATGTTGACATTAACAGCTTGCACAGTCGGCAAAGGAAAAGAAGCAGGCTAAAAAAGAAGAAAAAAAAAAAAAAAGGAAGTGATGGTGAAGAGACAAGTTAGGGGCTACATTCAAGAGGTAAACTGCAGAAAATCTGCATAGATTTTTAAAAGAAAGATGTGGTTTTGAACTGGATTCTTAAATGGCTGAGGAGTCATTTCAAGGTGATCGGTTTCTACGCTCAGTTTGAGTGGTTAAGATTGGTTACAGATTTCTGCAGGTAAGAAGATGACAAAGGAGTTACAAGTACAACAAAAGGGAATTAAAGGGAAAGTAAAGACAAACAGGCTAAAAGATTTCAACACTGCTGGACAGTGCACTCGAACAGAAATATGTGCTGACAGTGGGAAAAGAAACATAGTTTGGAATCCAGGATTCTGCTGCTCTGAGAGAAGTCAAAGATGCGTAAGTAGGCAGCAGTCTCCTCAGAAACCTCCTTATTTCCACCTTCCTAGTTCGCAGACTTCTCAGCATATTAACTTTTTGGCCTGTCAACCATATGTCTGTTGACCTTATGGACTGTTGCCTTTATGGGTTTTAACCGTATGTCCGGCTCCCACAGCAACAGCAGCGGTGGATTATCGCAAAGGCCTTAGAGATAAGGAGTGACATCATGCATTATTGTTACTGTCTTTGCTAGCTCAGCAATACACATATCCTTACAGCCAAACACTTCATGGACTTCCTCTCCATGTTGCATTTCAGTTGTTGCAGACATGACCCACACAATACTGACAGAATTATCCAAACACTTAGTTCTTCAGTAGCAGTTCTAATTCTAATATAAACTGCTTGTGTTAGATATTTCTGTGGTACATTAACAGCTGTAATCTGTATGTGTAATCCTCTTTATGTTGTGACGTAGCACACGAGTTCACTGTCTGATATGGTATTCCTATCCTCTCTGGACAATAAAAACCAAACAGCTAAATCACTGTAGTGTCATGAAATTGCAGCATATTAAGCTGTTTGTATCATAATGCTTTGGATACTTTCCAAATTCGGAAAAATATGGATCAAATTATATTTCTCAAATCCTATCCTTGAAGAAATTAAAGTGGTAAATAAGCATATCAAAAATAATCATATTATGGCACCAAGTTTACAGAAAAGCTGCCCAGCTGCCAGAGCCTCCCCACACCTTTTGCTGCTTTTCTGCTTGTGTATAAAGTGTCCCCGGACATGACGTCCTGTGAAGATGAAGCCCAGGAACAGAACTTTCTTCCTTAGCAGCTTATTTTTCCTGGCACTGTATCAGAATCAGTACTTCCAAAATCATAACAGGGATTGTATTACAGCAAAGGAAAATCTCCCTACTGCGAGAAAGAAATGATACAATTTACACATTAATGTCTCCTTATAAAAGAAAGTGAAATCTTTTTTTTTTAATTATTTATAAATACCAGAGTACTTTAGAGTTCCTGAATCTTACCCTCCTTCTCTCTTCTCTTCCCTATTAATATTGAGTTCTGCATCTTTTAGAAAGCCTCCTCCAGTAAAGGCTGCCGGTGCCAAGGGCACTGCCCCAGCGGGCACAGCAATTTTTCCCGCAGGCCCCCGCCAGACACTGGGCCCGGCCCCGCACAGGGGCCGCCAGCTCCGCCCTCACAAAATGGCGGCCCCTCCCTCTCGCCTACGGGGCTCGGCAGCGCTTCAGGGCTTTCCGGCGAGGCCAGCCCCGCCGCGGGTTCTTCCAGCTGCACTTGCCGGAGTGAGGACGCTTTTCTCCCGTTTACTGGAGAGCGGGCAGCGGCAGGCCCGCGTTCCCCCGCCAGCGCCCACAGCCCCGGCTCCGCCGCCGGGGGTCCCGCACTCGCCGCCGGACCGCGGCGGGCGGGGGTCGGCGGGGGCCTGGCGGGTGAGCGCGCTCGGGCCGCAGAGCAGCGGCGCGGCGCCACCTGCCGGCCGGCCCGCGGGGCCGCGGCGGAGGAGCGAGGGAGCCGAGGGGAAGCGGGAGGCCGCCCTTACCTCGGCTCGGTAAAGTGAATGAACTGCAGATGTAAAGCTGCTGTCTGCATGCCCAGGGGAGGGTTTTCCTTTCCTCACCAAACGTCTCTCGGAGGCAAACCGCGTCCCTACCGCAGCTGGGGCCTTGGGCGCCCAGCTTGGCCATCTCACCTGCCCCGTGTGAAGGCCGCCTGTCTCTATTTGGGGCTCTGGGGCCAGGGTTTCTGGAGTATTCAACAAGATGAAGTTCAGAGGGGAAAAAAAAATCCTTGAAAATGGCTGCAGCACAAGGTTGAGGCACCCAAGCTGGTTGTAAATTTCATCCACTCAGGTTCTGGCTACAGGCACGGCAGCTGGGAGCTCAGCACAGGTTGGCTCACTTTCTCCCGTGACCTCCAGCTCTACGCACCGGTCAGCCCCACGAAGCTGGATCCATGTGAATCTGTCCTGACGCAGTGGTTTTCGTCTGGAGCTGAAGATGTCAAGCATTTTACATTGTGTACCGCTGCCTCCTCTAAGAATTTATTTCAGGGACAGCCAGCTGATGTTGCCCCTATACCTCTGCAGCTCAAGTCCTAAGACCTAGATCTCCTACTGAACATCCAGTAGCAAAACCTCCCAGTTTTGCCTCATTTAATAGCCGGATGCTTTGGACCATTGTAATAACCTGAACGCTGTGTCAGACACTTAGAGTTATCCTTCAGTATTAGCTTTCCTTCTTGTAAATGGCAGGTGTAGAGTGCATATGGAGACTCCGCTGGAAACCTTGATGCAGCTGCCTAACAGGCCCATTGCTTTCCTGTGCTTTCCTCCTTGATCCTCTACAGATCTCCGTTCTAAGCAAGTGGGGGGATAGTCTTTCACCATAATAATTGGCTCCAATTTGAACTGAAGTCCTCAGGAAGCTAGCTGACCATTAGTGACAAGTTGTAGGAAAACATTGCACACTGAATTCTTTGAGAACTGTCCTTCCGTTTCTAAAACTGTATACTGAGTGTACATGGCCACTCTGCAGCCAATGTTCTTCTCTTGTACTGTGAGGATTCTCTTCCCCTGGCTCAGCACCTTTACACTGTGAACTCTTCTGGTCTGGGACAAACATTTATGTTTTGTTTTGTCTGAAAAAATAGAAAACATAAACCAGATAATAATAATATTCACATTGTGCTATGATGCCTACATATTCATACAGGCTAAGGAAGTGCTCCAGGTCTGTATATGTTTGCAGGTCAGAGATGCTTCAAAATTATCTCTGTTTTAAAAATATCTGTTTCTCAGAATTAGAAAATCTGCAGAAATGTCTCCATTCAGAAAAAAAAAAACAGTAGGTGAAACTATCAAATTTCATTTTTGAAAGCGGCGTTTAACTTTTTTTCTGTTTCAAAAGGATATAGTATCATTTTTTAAGTTTTATATAATAAAACCCCTAAAAGCTGGAAATATACACTGGTTTGCAAACCATTCAGAGTCTTCACTCACTCAGGGTTTTTTTAGCTGTATAAGGTATTGCTGAAAGGATTTACAGAGAGTTTTTGCAGGTAGAGTAGATCACCAGGATTTCTTTCAGGAACTTCTTCTCAAGTGAATAACACTCCAAGTTAAATTGTTGAGATCTGTAAATGTGACATACATAATTTTATTTTATTCTAACTCTTTGTAATAGTGGGCTTTATTTTTTCTATATTCACTCTGAACAACAAGCTTCTAAAATCTGTAAATTATCAACATATAATGATGTTGCAATATTTTCCGTGAGGTATTTTAACATAAGAGATAAGACTTGGAAAATTCTGCAAGCCAGCCTTCTGTGTGATTTGTTGGTTAGTTTCTCCTTAAAGCATGTTTCTGACAGCAGATAGCCAAATTAGTACCACCATATTTATTTTCTATTCTGATTTACATATGGGACATTAGTATTGGATCTCATTCCTTAATGTTATCTCTGGGGCATACAGGACTGAATGCTGTCTCTTCAAATTTGTCCCAAGGTGCAGCTTCTTAAGAGGTGACTGGTAGCTTCTCCATTTCTATATACATAGTAGGTATGGCCACACTCAGAGAGTGGTGGTCAATGGCTCAATGTCCTGGTGGAGACCAGAGATGAGTGGTGTTCTTCAGGGGTCGGTATTGGGCCCAGCCCTGTTCAACATCTTTGTCAGCGACATGGACAGTGGGATAGAGTGCACCCTCAGCAAGTTTGCTGATGACACCTAGCTGTGTTGTGCAATCAACACTCTGGAGGGGAGGGATGCCATCTAGAGGGACCTTGACAGGCTGGAGAGGTGGGCCCGTGCAAACCTCATGAAGTTCAACCAGGCCAAGTGCAAGGTCCTGCACATGGGTGGGGGCAATCCCAGGCACAAATACAGGCTGGGCAAAGAATGGATCGAGAGCAGCCCTGGGGAGAAGGACTTGGGGGTACTAGTGGATGAGAAGCTCAACAGGAGCCAGCAATGCACCCTTGCAGCCCAGAAAGCCAACCACATCCTGGGCTGCATCAAAAGAAGCGTGGCCAGCAGGTTAAGGGAGGTGATTCTGCCCTCGTGAGACCCCACCTGGAGTACTGCGTCTAGCTCTGGAGCTCTCAAAGTAAGAAGGACATGGACCTGTTGGAGAGGGTCCAGAGGAGGGCCTTGAAGATGATCAGAGGGCTGCAGCACCTCTCCTGTGAGGACAGGCTGAGAGAGCTGGGATTATTCGGCTTAGAGAAGAGAAGGCTCTGGGGAGACCTTCCAGTACCTAAAGGGGACATACAGGAAAGATGGGGAGAAACTCTTCAGCAGGGCCTGTTGTAATAGGATGAGGGGTAATGGTTTTAAAATAGAGGGAGGTAGATTCAGATTAGACATCAGGAAAAAAATTTTTACACTGAGGGTGGTGGAACACTGGAACAGGTTGCCCAGAGAGGTGGTGGATGCCCCACCCCTGGAAACATTCAAGGCCAGGTTGGATGAGGCTCTGAGCAACCTGATCTGGTTGAAGATATCCCTGCTTCTTGCAGGGAGGTTGGACTGGATGACTTTTAAAGGTCCCTTCCAACTCTAACTATTTATTTTACAATTCTGTTATTATAGGTGGAAAATATCTGAACTTGTACGACTATAAAGGTAGAATGGTTTCTGGTAGAGTTTTCTCCTTCAAAATTAGATAAGATTTGTTGCAGTGAAAACATTCTTTCACTGTTTATTTTCTAGATGAGACACTAAAATATTGTTACTGGGAAAACCAACACATTTTATTTGAACGTGTACAGAACCAGTGGAAAAAAAGATAAAGAAAGTTGAGTATAATTTTGCATGTTACAGCAATTGTTTTAAGTGAGATAACTGCGTTTTCTATCCTTATTAACTGACTGAGTTTGAATAAGCAATCTGACTGGCCAGGGAAGATTATGAACTCAATAAATAAAGAAAATTCAGACTGTGTATATATTTTATTTTCTTTGCCAGGAAACAAATTATTTTGAAGCACACGATAGAATGAAGAAAATAGGCTTGGCTTTTACAGTATGATCTGCAAGGGTGGCAGAAGTTACAGAGAACTTTCAGATTCTCCCAATGATCTCCTGAACTTTTACACATAAAAGACACAAACACAGCCAGCTGTTTGTGGAGGATAGGGAAGTATCTAGCAATCAATAGTATAGGAGATTATCGATAAATATAACAAGGTGGCTTGATTGGAAGTAGGTCAATATGTATATTCAGTTTAATATTTCCAAGTTGTCCTACACAATGACTGTATACAAATCAATCACTTTTTTTTTCTCCAAGATTTAGCAAAATTGCCATCTGGTTTGCTAGTTACATCAATAAAATCTTACAGGTGCTGTTACTGAGACAGAATGAAGATAAGTAGCAAGATAATTCCTATAATAACTCCTAGATAGATTCTGGTTGGTGAAAAATCAATCTCTAGCAAATGAATTATGCCATCCTATTTAATTTGGAAAGTTTACATTCTGAATTTTCAGCTCCTCTGTAATTATCTTGTTTGTATCATTTTTAAATCAGTTATTCTATGAAGAGAACTGTTGGGTCTGTTCTCCTGTGGATGAAAGAACTGATGCTGAACAAACATGGGAGTTATCCCACATGGCCTGGACTGTGCTGTTGTTTTCACAGTGAGGTCTGTCCTACTCACTGCCTTTGAAACAAGTAGAAGCTGAAAAAAAACTGTGAGGCAGACAGACAATCAGATTAATTAGGAAACCAAAACTGCAGATATGGCATATTTAACCATGGAATTTGACTATTTTAACTTTCTAATACATAGGCAGCATTAATTTTTGGATCAGTTAACTTTTTGATGAAGCTATATCTGAGAACTGTCAGACTTCACCCTCTTCATAAATTAGTTTTCATTACATCAATGTTTGACATTCTAAGACCCATTTTAATTAAAGGGATAAAAATGCATGTTTCCAAAACCAGTGCAGAGTTTGTCTGTAACTTCAGCCAGAGTACCCAGCACATTTCTGCTATGCAGTGTCAGGGAGGGAGGACCCTGTGGTATTTTCTGTGCAGCAATGTTATCAGTGTTAGGCAGTTGTCCTAGTTTCTCTAGGTGGCATGACCAGAGGCTACATAATTACAGGATGGGTGCCTGTAGGGACACATCTAAATTCCTCCATAGCCATTCACATGAAGACTCGCTATAGCACTACCTGCATAGAACAACATGTAAAGATTCAGACAGTCTTGAGTTTTTTTTTTTAAAAAAACCTGCACAATAAAAGGTATGAGAGACCAGAATCTATTAAACATAAGCTACCTGTTTTGGTGGTGAAGGGACCGACATGCCTGTCCTGAGCCTGATTGAAAATCTTAACCACAATATCTACAGGTAAGATCACCATCAGTGATTATCATCAAAAGTAGGCTTATGCCCTTTTGTTAAGCCAGGACCTATTTTGGTACCTATGATTGTGGACATACTTAAAAGGTTCTTTACAGTACCCAGATTCAGTAAGGAAAAAAGTGCTGAAGTAGTAGTGAAAAATAGATTCAAAGCCCTACACAGTGGTTTCACTGTATTGGCTAGAGATTCTTTAACTTTAGTAGCTGAAGACAGAAAAAAGCTCAGTTAACTCTATCAAGAAATAAAAAATTAAAAAAAAATTGATCCTCTATTGACACAAATACATATGTGTTCGCAAAAAGCAGGTAGTTTTCAAAATAACAGGGTTTTTTTTTTGGTAGTAATTTCTGAACAACTATTACATACAGGGATTTAAAAGACATGCTTGCAGCAGCTATACAACTCATGTATTTTTTTTTTCTCTTTTAGGATCCAGTCTTCACCCATACTCCCTGCTAAATGAAAGAGTGCCTTAATGCATTAGATCTGCCTTCTCTCAAGTGGGATTTTTCATTGGTTTAAGAAGGGGAAAAGAGTGTCTTCAGCAGTTGTATATTCAAGGATGTAAATAAAAAAGGCTAAAAGAATTATTTGGAAATTGGAATAAAATACAATAGCCCAAACTTTACCATCTGTTACACAAATACGACTCTCAGAATCATACTCTTTGCCAGAAATGCAGTCAAAAGTAAAAATCTATTCACATTGTCGATTCCTGAAGCTGCATCTCTCCTCCTGAAAGCAAAATTTGCTTCAATACTTATAAATATATCTGCCAGATCACAAATAGGTTAAGACAAACTTCCCTTCCATGATGGTTCAAGGTAAAATGCCAGGCTGTGGGCTGAAGATCCTGAGACAGAGGCACATTTTCCATTACGACTGCTTGAGAAAGGTAATCTTTATCTTCTCTGAGCTTCAGAACGGTAATCTTTATCGTCTCAGCGCAGCAGAAATCCTCACACTGCGCAAATTCAGAAGACAATTTTATTGAGCTTTTGAGGAGCTTCCCAAAACTTTGGCTTTTTCTCCTTGACTAGGCCAGGCTTTATTTTTTAATTTAATCATTACCATGATATCTAGAATGATAACACAGCAGACCTCTTAACTTATCTGGCTCCTAACAGATTCAACTCATTACTTAACTCTAACGCTTTAAGATCCTTCTCTCAAGAAACAAACAGTTGCCAGCCTTAAACTTCAAAATTGTTTCTTTTTGCCAAAACATTGTACCAAAATTGCATCAGGGCTCTGCAAGGGAAGGTGAGCCAGAAGCCAAGTGTGACAGCAAGTCAGGCGGGAGCAGCAGCCTCGCTGACAACGTTGCAGGGGTCAGGCTCAGGACCAGGGATGATGATCACAGTCAGACACAGTGCAGTGATGCCCCAGCAAGACCGAAGTGCTGGGGCAGTTGTAAGGCTGATCCGGGACACCCAGCCGGTGGGTTCGGGTCAGGGCCAGACTGGGCGAGATCCAGGACTGGGCGCAGACCAGCTATTGCACAGCTGTGGTGCCAGTGGTAAAGCCACAGCTGGAAACCGCTGCCAGGGGAAGGGAGGGGCAAGTCCTTGCTTCCAGCTTTCTTCACAGCACTGGTGAGGGAGCCCACCTTAGACTCAGCCAGCTGAACTCCTTCACTCTGCCAACTAAACACCAGGATGTCTTCACACTCATAGCCCTAACAAATTGGAGTTTTTCCCAAAATTCGGAGACATAACACATGTGCATAGACACACAGTGTACTTCAATCAGCTCCAGAGAACACTGGCAGAATTACTAGAGCTACTCTGGGCTATTGTATCAGAAATACTTTGTAATTCGATTCTAAAGAGAAAAAAAATAACCAATTTAGAACAATTGTTAGGCCTTTCCAAATGAGCTGGTTAGCTTACTATAAATGGCCAAAAGTACAAACTCTTGAAACTTGTGACTGAAACATCTTACTTTATATTTAAAAAGTAATCCTGGTATCACTTATTTTTTTTTTGAGCTGACAAACCTAACCACTATTTGCTTCTCTTGATGTACTTGCAGGATGTAGCGTCACCATTTTACTACATTACAATATCACACTGACACACCTGAGAAATTTGGTAGAGGGGATGAGCCTTGCCCAGTTACAAGCTTTTATCTCACCCTTTTTGCTGGATCTTTTATGCCTAGTTTTAAGGTGTGTTGCATGCCAGGTACGTAGCAGGTT
Source organism: Chlamydotis macqueenii (assembly GCF_036417535.1). NCBI lineage: Eukaryota > Metazoa > Chordata > Aves > Otidiformes > Otididae > Chlamydotis > Chlamydotis macqueenii. The sequence continues at coordinate 59,119,630 of NC_141593.1, read as the reverse complement.
CAAAGCAGCAGCTGTAATTGCTACAATAGATGAAGAGTAAGTGTGAAAGCACTTAGTTCTATTTTAACATTTTTTTTCTTTTTTTTTTTTACAGGACAGAAAAAGTTGATTGCTTCTATTTAAACAAGTTGTAGTTTAGGAAGGAGGTACAGGGAGAGATTTCCACAAGAAGTGAAAGAAATACAAGAATCTAGGAGCTAGCAGCCTTTGACTTGTTTGTGCATGGGCCTTCATGCATTTGTTTGAGTGCTTTCCTGACAAAGAACGTTTTCCTGATTAAAGCCCTTCAAATTTTAATTCTAGTGTGTGCTGAGTTGATGAATAAACAGGAATTTTATTTGTATATTGATCAGGAAAGTCTCTGGTCTGTAGCTATAACTACTACAGTACCTGTTTACAGAAACATATTTTCATGGGGTTTTGGGTGTGTGGTGTTTGTTTTTTCTTTAATACAGAGCTGCTCACTAGGATCTAAACTTTGATTCAACGTATCACTGCTGAATGAATTGAATTAATCTGAGACTTTTCTAGGAATTTGTTTTTATAGAGAGAGTACTTTAGGACACAAAATGCACACAGTACTTTGTTCAAACTTAACAGCCCTTGTAAATCTTAGGACATTATTATAAGATTTAAATACATGTAGAGTATATTCCATCTTTTTAATGAAACTTTAATTTGTTTTGGTTACCTTGGGAATTTTTTGGTAGTTAGGATTTCATTTACTACTCTGAGTTATCATGCAGAGCTCAGTTTTTGCTAAACCGTATCACTTGTAGAGTACATATATAACATAATTCTCATGCTTCTAAGAAATATTTGCTCTGCTATGAAGTACATATAATATCTCATTTGCTCAGAAATAACCAAACATAAAACATTCCTAACATAAAACAGTAACTCCAGTTGAAGCTACCATTCCTATTCATTGTAGGAATACAAAACATCTAAAAAAACCCCCCAAATTCTTGAAAAGTACTGGGCAAATTTTTTGCACAGAAAATGAGATGTCTCCGAAAACCACACAGGCATGACAGCTTATGGTTTGCAATAGAATTTTGTTACAGGAATAATCATACTGTTTTTCATGTCTGCCTTTCAGTACACTGTCATAGTTTTATTTGTATTCCTCTATGAGGGAGGATGAATTTGATAATTTAAAAAAAATCCTTTCTTATTATAAAACCTAATAATCTAGAGTTGGGAAAAGGGGTGCTCCTTGATATGGTGGTATTCTGTATGTTCTTCCTGGGTGCGGAATCAGTATGTACAGCTACAGTTTGGCTTCCTGAGAAAAAAAGCTTGATCTGAATACTCTGAAGATTTAAAACATTACAAAATTCCAAATGCTTACATGCAGCTCACACGAAAAATCTTTCTATTTATGTGTTTATTTAGTCTTTTGAATACAACATGAATGATAGCATGGATGCACCAGTGATATGGAGGTGTCTTATGCAACCATTTAAAATTCATGGGAAAGAAACTGTTAGACTTCATGGGCTTTTTGATTATGTCTTTACTGGAGTATAATCACCAATTAGCAAGTCTTCAGGAAGAATTCACTCTTGCTCCCCAGCCAACGATACAAACTCAAGATGTTTGCACAGTGGTAGTATTCTTCTATTCAGACTGACATTTTCTGCCAAAACTTTTTGTGTTTCCACGGAGTGATGGGTTGATGCACCATGAAGAATATTCACAGAGGCTAATTTTAACCTTAGGTGCCTAATTTCTCCTGTTCCCTTTTATGCCAGTCTGTAGGTGTGTGGAGTGAATTTCCTAAGAGGATGATTTTCAGTATGAGCCTAACTTGAAGACCTGCATTCTCTGCAGCTCAGAGATTTAAGCTCTACTGATTGTAGAGGTAGTCTGAGACACTAGCCTGTCTCAATCTTTATGAATAACTCACACAGTTCCCTCAAAGTATCTGAATTTGGCTTGTCTGTCCATCAGACTGTCTGCATACATACCTATCAGTACTCCTTCCTAATTGTTTTGAACCATTACCTGTTTTTAGCAAAAATTTGATAGGAGGAAGGAACAGGGAAGGGAAGGTGTGGGAAGGTGTGGGAAGGGAAGGGAAGGTGTGGGAAGGGAAGGTGTGGGAAGGTGTGGGAGGGAAGGTGTGGGAAGGTGTGGGAAGGTGTGGGAAGGTGTGGGAAGGTGTGGGAAGGGAAGGTGTGGGAAGGGAAGGGAAGGGAAGGTGTGGGAAGGTGTGGGAAGGTGTGGGAAGGTGTGGGAAGGTGTGGGAAGGGAAGGGAAGGGAAGGTGTGGGAAGGTGTGGGAAGGGAAGGTGTGGGAAGGGAAGGGAAGGGAAGGGAAGGGAAGGGAAGGGAAGGGAAGGGAAGGGAAGGGAAGGGAAGGGAAGGTGTGGGAAGGGAAGGGAAGGGAAGGGAAGGGAAGGGAAGGGAAGGGAAGGGAAGGGAAGGGAAGGGAAGGGAAGGGAAGGGAAGGGAAGGGAAGGGAAGGGAAGGGAAGGGAAGGGAAGGGAAGGGAAGGTGTGGGAAGGGAAGGTGTGGGAAGGGAAGGGAAGGGAAGGGAAGGGAAGGGAAGGGAAGGGAAGGGAAGGGAAGGGAAGGGAAGGGAAGGGAAGGGAAGGGAAGGGAAGGGAAGGGAAGGGAAGGTGTGGGAAGGGAAGGGAAGGGAAGGGAAGGTGTGGGAAGGGAAGGGAAGGTGTGGGAAGGGAAGGGAAGGGAAGGGAAGGGAAGGGAAGGGAAGGGAAGGGAAGGGAAGGGAAGGGAAGGGAAGGGAAGGGAAGGGAAGGGAAGGGAAGGGAAGGGAAGGGAAGGGAAGGGAAGGGAAGGGAAGGGAAGGGAAGGGAAGGGAAGGGAAGGTGTGGGAAGGGAAGGGAAGGTGTGGGAAGGGAAGGGAAGGTGTGGGAAGGGAAGGGAAGGTGTGGGAAGGTGTGGGAAGGTGTGGGAAGGTGTGGGAAGGGAAGGGAAGGGAAGGGAAGGGAAGGGAAGGGAAGGGAAGGGAAGGGAAGGGAAGGGAAGGTGTGGGAAGGGAAGGGAAGGTGTGGGAAGGGAAGGGAAGGTGTGGGAAGGTGTGGGAAGGTGTGGGAAGGTGTGGGAAGGTGTGGGAAGGGAAGGGAAGGGAAGGGAAGGGAAGGGAAGGGAAGGGAAGGGAAGGGAAGGGAAGGGAAGGGAAGGGAAGGGAAGGGAAGGGAAGGGAAGGTGTGGGAAGGGAAGGGAAGGTGTGGGAAGGGAAGGGAAGGTGTGGGAAGGGAAGGGAAGGTGTGGGAAGGTGTGGGAAGGTGTGGGAAGGTGTGGGAAGGTGTGGGAAGGTGTGGGAAGGTGTGGGAAGGGAAGGGAAGGGAAGGGAAGGGAAGGGAAGGGAAGGGAAGGGAAGGGAAGGGAAGGGAAGGGAAGGGAAGGGAAGGGAAGGGAAGGGAAGGGAAGGGAAGGGAAGGGAAGGGAAGGGAAGGGAAGGGAAGGGAAGGGAAGGGAAGGGAAGGGAAGGTGTGGGAAGGTGTGGGAAGGTGTGGGAAGGGAAGGGAAGGGAAGGGAAGGGAAGGGAAGGGAAGGGAAGGGAAGGGAAGGGAAGGGAAGGGAAGGGAAGGGAAGGGAAGGGAAGGGAAGGGAAGGGAAGGGAAGGGAAGGGAAGGGAAGGGAAGGGAAGGGAAGGGAAGGGAAGGGAAGGGAAGAATATTTCTGTTGGAAAGGACCTACAATGATCATCTAGTCCAACTACCTGACCACTTCAGGGCTCACCAAAACTTAAAGCATGTTATGAAGGACATTGTCCAAATGCCTCTTAAGCACTTGGGGCAGGCTTGGGGCATCAACCACATCTCTAGGAAGCCTGTTCCAGTGTTTGACCACTCTCCTGGTAAATAAATGTTTCCTAATGTCCAGTCTAAACCTTCTCTGACGCAGCTTTGAGCCACCCCCATGCATCCTATCACTGGATCCCAGGGAGAAGAGCTCAGCACCTCCCTCTCCACTTCCCCTCCTCAGGAAGCTGTACAAGGCAATGAGGTCACCCCTCAGCCTCCTTTTTATCCAAACTAGTCAAGCCTAGAGTCCTTAGCTGCTCCTCACAGGAGATGCCTTCCAGCCCTTCCACCACCAGCTTTGTCGCCCTCCTCTGGAGGCATACAAGAACCTTCACACCCTTCTTAAACTATGGGGCCCCGAACTGCACACAGTACTCAAGATGAGGCTGCACCAATGCTGAATACAGCAGGATGATCACCTCTTTTGACCGGCTGGCTATGCTGTGTTTGATGGCCCCAGGATGCAGTTTGCCCTCTTGGCTGCCACACACGCTGCTGACTGCAGTTGAGCTCAGTGTCAACCGGCACCCCAGATCCCTTTCTGCAGGGCTGCTCTCCAGCCACTCCTCTCCCAGTTTATACTTGTGCCTGGCATTACTACATCCTAGATGCAGAGTCTGGCATTTGTTCTTGTGAAATTTCAAGCCAATAAATTGATGTTCCAGTCTATTTAGACCCCTCTGCAAGGCCTCTTGTCCCTCAAGAGAGTCAACAGCACCTCCCAGTTTGGTATCATTTTGCTAATGGTGCATTCAACTCCTGGATCCAGATCATTGATAAAGATACTGAACAGGGCTGGCCCTAGAACTGAACACTGAGGAACACCGCTGGTGGCCAGTTGCCAGCCAGATGTAGCCCCATTCACTACAACCCCTTGAGCCCAGCTGTTCAACCAGTTCTTCACTCAGTGCACCATGTACCTGCTCATCCCACAGATGGACAACTTGTCCAGAAGGATGCTGTGAGGGACAGTATCAAAAGCCTTACTAAAATCCAGAAAAACTACATCCACTGCCTTCCTTTCATTCCCTAGGTGGGTGACCTTATCACAGAAGGATATTAGATCAGTTAAACAGGACTTCCCCTTTGTGAACCTATGTCACCTGTGCCTGATGACTGCATTGTTCTTGAAATGCCTTTCAATAGTACCCAGTATGATCTTCTCCATAATTTTTCCAGGTCTGTAGTTTCCTGGATCTTCCCTCATGCCCTTCCTGTAAACTGAAGTAACAATGGCGAGCTTCCAGTCAGCAGGCACCTCCCCACACTCCCAAGACTTTTAGTAGATGATTGAGAGGGGTCCTGCCATAACATCCACTAGCTCCTTCAGTGCCCTGGGATGAATCCCATCAGGTCCCATTCAGCTAATACAGCTGGTTCCATACAATTTCAGTGTCCACAAACAGAAAGTCCCGCATTCATGATCCTCCAACTCAAGGGACCGGGGACCCAAGGTCTGTCAGTTTTATTAAAGATTGCAGCAAAAACGCATTGAATGCTTCCACTTTTTCTTCATGTCTATTAGTTAGATGACCATCTTCAACATACTTAGAGTTCTGCAAGTTTTGCAAAAATTAGTAAGTATGTACAGAAGGAAGCAAAGTCAGCACTTCTACTGAACTCTACAGGTAGCCATTTATATGATTTCTTTGCTAGCAGTCTGAATGTGTCTACTGCCTAGCCTATTAGCATGTAGAAAGCTAGTAATCAGCCTCAGTATGCCCTGTCTCTTGCCTTGCTTAAAACGGAGCGACAGGAAAAATAATTACAGGAAGCATGGGAGGGCAGAATGGCCAAAGAGCAAGAACTGCATGGATAACGTAGGAGAGGAGGGGAGGGGTTGTAAGAAAATGAATGATCAGAGATTCTTGTTGCTGACTGGCAGCAAGAGTATGGGACGCATTCATAGAAATCACATTTCATTAGGTCCAGTGTTCACTTATTTTCTTCTTTGGGGATGAAGTTTATTCTTTATCTTGGTTTTCATGTTTCAACAAGTAAATATCAGTGTTCATAAATGATTCATTCCTGTTGTTTAGAATGTACCTAACACGGTAATAGTGGACGACTGAAAAATGCTGGCTAGGACACCAGCATCTAACCAGCTTTCCCTTCTCTGCCCAGGAGCTGACTCTGTTTATTATTGGAAAAGAGTGTTGGGACACTTATGCTGATGCAAGTGTTGAACAAGTGTATGCTGGTTGAAATATTCTACATGAAGTTGATAATGAGAAATTTCCCCGAGGAATGACTAATGATATTAATAAAAATCAATATTCAAACTTTATAAAAACAGTAATTGAAAACGGGTGAAGATTCATCACTATAGACAACATACAGCATGTCTCCTATGGCCTTGTTTTCGTATGGCAGTCTGTGCTCTGTCTCCATCCCAAATGCTGTGCGCTTCTCCTCCTGCTTTCTGTATGCACAGAACATGGCACTGTTCTCACGCGGCGCCGTTGTTTTTCTTCTTTTCCCTTGCTCTGCCCCGTCTTCGTTTCCCCTGTAAAGTACGTGTCTTTTTGCTTACCTCCCTCTTTAGTACAATGCATACCGCCCCGTGTTGTTGTACATCTCTCTGTCCTATGGCGCGCCAGCCTTTCCCACTTCTCTGCAGTAAAACATGGAATTGCTTCCTGCCTGCCTCTGAGCTGCAACGTCTCCTTCTGATTCAGGTGAGTGACCGGCTCGGAGGTGAATTCACTCTGCGTTACACATTAAACGACTGATTAAAAGGCTAACAGTAATTTATTCAGTAACAGACAACAAATAAAGGCCAAAACCACGAAATCCGGGCAAGAACACCGCTCCAGGTGAGCAGCTCCGTAGTGGCTGGCGGTGATGAGGCTATGTAACCTCCACCCCCACTGGGCACTCCCCGGCGGCAGCCGGGCCGCTCCCAGGAGGGGGCCAGGTCCTCCCAGCCGAGGGCTGGGGAAGGGGCAGCAGCGCCCGCCTGGCCGGGTCTGGCCGGGTCGGGCCGGGCGGGGCCCAGCTGCGCCGGGCCTCACCAGGCCCAGTGGCACGGCCAGGCCCCGATGCCGGATCCCCGCTGCTCAGCTCTGCCTCCCCCCCACCGTGGGCGGTGGGGGCGAGCCCGCTGCCTCTGTTCCCGCCCCGCCGGCCGGGATTGGTCGCTGCGTCTTCATCCTGGCCAAGTATTGGCCGCTGCTGGCGACTGTACAGCGACAGGATTGGCTACAGGGTGCGGGCAGGCAGGCGGCGGCTGCTGGGAGGCGGGCGAGCCGGGCTCGGGAGGGGTGAGTGCGGGCCCCTGCGGGGCGGGCCTGGCCTGGCCTGGCGGCTGTGGGTCGAGCTCAGCCGGGGTCAGCCTCTGCTCGAAGCCGGGGCTCTGCGTGCGGCCTCCGGCTGGGGAGGAAGGGCGGTAGTAGAGCCAGACGGAGGCCGTGCCGCGGCCGTCTTCACCCCGCAGAGCGATCTGTCGGGCCGCAGAGCGGCGACCTCCCCTCAAGGGACCGGCTTGGCGGGGCGAGGCCCGGCCGGGGGCGGGGGCAGGGGTAGCCCTGGCCCCGGCGGTGCTGTGGCGGAGAATGTGGGCCGCAGCTGAGGGAGAGGGCACCGCGGCCGCCTCCGTCCAGTTCGGCGGGCCGTGGCGGCCCGGCGTTCCCCTGTGCGTGAGGGGCCGAGGCCGCCAGGTGCGGGGAAGCCGGCGGGGCCCGCAGCTACAAAGCAGGCACGGGCAGGCCTTCAGTTCACAGTTCCTTCGTTTTGTGTGTCGGAATTTTTTAAGTTATTTTTCTGTGGGTTATTTTTTTCCCCACAACGATGGGACAGTGACTCGGGGGGAGCCTGCTGCGTGGTGCCGAGGCCGGGGAGCCGTCGGCGATGGTGGGCGTGGGCTCCCCGTCCCGCACAGCCGGCGAGCCGCCGAGAGCAGCCCTGCCGGGGTCTGTTCTCGCTGCCCTACCTCGGCCGAAATAAAAATGGGTGTGAGCAGGCTCGCTTCTAAAGTAAGCTAGTTGGTGTTGCTTGAACTCAGTTACGAAGTGCTGACACTGCCTGTTTGCTGGAGGAGAAGAGGTCTGAGCCAGCTGTGAGCAGAATCGCCCCCCCTGTTCAGGGACAGAAGGGATGTGTCTTGGGCCCGGAATCCAGGGATTTGTTAAGGTGCATCAGTTAAAAGCATGTGTTTTCTTACACACAAGCAAAAATGCATTAACCTGTACTTAACACGGCACAGAGCAGGTTTTGTATCTGGATGAGAGCCTCCTTGAGGGTGCTTGCTGTGTGTGCTTTGATGTTGCACCTTTAGTAGGTTCACGTGAACTGCTTGTCTTCAGGTGTGCTGACTGCAGTGGAACCGAGTTCTCTCGACATACTGTGCACTGCAGATATGCTTGACTGGATGCTGGTTGTGAATTAACACTTTTTACAAGGCCTATAGATCAGTTATGTAGTGTGTGAATTTGCATGGTGCACGAACATATAAGAAGGTATTAAAAGTTGGTCTTATAACAGTTGTGCTCAGTACTTTGTAGGATGCATTTGAAAGCTTAGAGACTGTGTTTAGGTGCTTTCCCTACACTTTTATGTCCAGACATTTCATTCTTTCAGTAGGTTCTTGATTTGCAGTTGTTTGTGTACACACTTAAGCGATTTAAAGGAATGATTTTAGATTAAAATTCTGTTACGTTGTATCTAGAAAAAATAAATTATGTCCTGTAGCAATAAAGAGTGCTGTCAGACTGTTACTGTTTTCTGTTAATGCACAAATCATGAAGAACAATGCTGCTCTAATGTAATCCCAGAAATATATTTTTTCTTACTGTTTAATTTTCTTGAAATTCAAGAGGCAGAAAACCCAGCAAAGAATGTGATAATGGAAATGGAACACATACTTTATAGATGTAAATTTCATTTAGGAGAAGTGTGCGTATTTAAATTTGTGTAAGCAAATATATGTAATTAAATGAGTTTATTTGCAGCTGAGTCAGACTTGCACAGAATTTATTTCCTGCTCTTTCTCACCCAGTAAAGAAAGGAAAATGTCTGAAAAAAGTTGTTCAGAAAAGTTGTTACTTTTAAGTTGTATTAAAATGCAGGATCAAGAAACTTCTTTGAAATATGCCTTTTTTTTTTTTTTTAAAAAAAAGGATTAGTTTGCCAACTCAGTGAATTGCAGTGCAGTGTAGGCAGTGTGCAAAAGTTCTTGGCAGATCAAAGCCTCATCAAAATAAGACGTATTTATGAATTATCCCCTCATTAAGCTGGCTGCTCCTGTGAAGGTGTTTACTTCTGCAAAAGCAGTTTAGCATAGCAAATGAAGAATACTGATATGATGTATTGGATTAATTCAGCAAATACTATTATGGGTATTGGTAGCAAAAAGTTAAACTGGGGCTGCTACCACTTCTACATAGTAATCTCTCTGTGGTCCTTGGTATTTGTTGAGTTGTGTTTGTTTTAATTCTCGATCTTTTAGGAAGGCTTGAATGAAACAAAAAGTATTGCTATGCTCTACAGCAGTAGAGGCCAGAATCCCATTGTACTGAGGACAATTCGTTTGTCAGGCAGACAGTCCCTGGCTTGTAGTTTGCAGTGTAAGTAGCATTTGTTTGGTATCTGAGATAATTTGAGTTGTGGATGTAATTGAAGTTGTGAGCATTAAATGTACATTTCCATTAACGTTTATCCTAGTATTTCTGAATAATATTTTGAACAAAGTATGGGGAGCAAATTTGTTCTAATGTATTTATTCCCTGATACATTAATGATCCCCCTGCATTTTTATGGGTAGGACTGTAAGTCTGGTAGAGTCCACTGCAGAGTTACAATGATGCTTTTATCTATATGATGTATTTTATCTATGTTTAGTAGTGTATTTGAACAGGTCCCAAAGGTCTATTTTGCATTTGTTTCAATTGGTAAATATATTTAAAAGTTAATACCTTGAAACAATGTTTGAATTAGAGAAACAATTTTGAATGTGGAATAAATATAGGTAAACCCAGATCACTGGAGGAGGGGAATGCTGGCTAGCCTCGGCATTCTGTTCAGAGCATCTGTGGAGAAGTGATACTTTTAATGTCCTTAAAAGGCAAACTGACCTGAACTTAGGATGGTACCTTCTGTCGGTGTTTGGAACTTCAGCTTCCGCCTGAACTTGAACAAAGCACACATTGTGTTTATCACAGAAATATCCTGAAGTGCTGCATTTAACGTAGGGTCACCTATTTGAGTTGTCAAAGTGTAAAATAGTAGTAGGTCTTGCAAGAACCTTGGTTCTCATATAGGCCACACCTGGCTGGCTGTTTTTGTGGTATTTTTGGCGCAGGGCTGTAACTAATTTATGTGGGAAATGGAGGTAATTATTAACAGTATTTTAGTGATGAGTGGAATACTGCACAAGGATGACAGAATGGATGGCCATGTAAATTGTTAAATGCTCATGTTACAGTGGGGGGCAGTATTTAAAAATTATGCTACCGATGATGTTAATAATTCTGAATAGTTTTAAAATAGCTTTTCAAATCTGATTAATTTCAAGTGTGATGTTTTAATACTAGACCCTTATACAGCATTTCAGGTAACTAAATATGTGACTATGGAAGCAGAGAGAATTCCAGCTGGCACATACATGTGTGCATCCTTTCATATGTGCTTACAATTGTTAAAACATTACACGAAAAGTATGTGGGTAAAATGCTAAAATCCCTTGTGGTTTTTGTGTATTTCTGTAACATCAGCAATATCGCGCTGCTGGCACTAAGCAGGGAATAGAAAATCCAAGGTGATAACTGATTTGAGTATGAAATGATGCAACTGGTTGATTCTATAGAAATGCAGAATGTGGAGAAATAGTTCTGATCCTGAGGGTAGATTGCGGATGATTGCTCAGAAGTTCAGTTATGCCAAAATGTCCTACTGTATTAGCTCAGTGTCAGAGGTGAAATTTCTGAAATGATCAAGAGAAGTTTCCATAATCCAGATAATTTTAAAACAATAGCAAAACCCACCTTCTGGTTTAGAGGCTTTAGTTGAGTTTTTGTCTTAAGTAGGTGTGCCTTCATCACATATTTGGTGACCAAGACATCTGCAGCTTACAAAAAAAAGAAGTGGAAGTGGTTTGAGATTTTTGAGCAATTTTCAGAGTTGGGAATCTGCAAAAATATTTTTGAGGCCTAAAAATTGGCTCCTGGGTGATGGATCTGTAATGTGTTTCCAAGATTGTACTGAGATGCTTTAAGTGTTTGTTTTTAAAAGGAAATGACAAAAAAAAAAGTACTTGTACTACACCCAGTAAAACTGGTGTAATTTCATACAGCATATCAATTGTGTAACCTTTTAGAAATTTTTTAAAAGGAAAAAAATAAAAATAATAGTTGAAAAGTAAAAGTTGGTCAGTAGAGAAATTGTGATTTATCTTCGAAGTGATGTGAAAGCAAGCAAATAGTGCTTGGGGGTGACACTGTAGGTTGTATCTTACTCTGCACACCTGGGTTTTGGAAAAAAAACACACAGATTTTTTCCCCTCCACCTTGATGTAGTTATGTACAGTTGTGATTCCAGCCCTGGGAGCAGAATAAATATCTGAAATTCGGGGGGGGGGGCGGGCTAGTTTAGGGAAATGATACTGGGGCTGGTAGGGACCCTAAGTAGTTATCCTGTCAGGTTTCTTCTCTCTCCCAACCATTCATCACAGTGATTCTTCATGAGATGTTTGTTTGAATCCTGGGCTGCTTTCCTGATCGATATTCTTCATCTTCCCCAGGCAATCTGTTTAAGTGATATGATATTCCTACACATGGAAACATTTCCCTTATATTGTTTCCCTGTGTTGTTTCCAAGTGCCAGGGAAATGTTCCTTGCTGCCATTTAAGAGCCATCTTTTTGAAGTATGGTACTTAAAACTATATGCAGACTGCTAGATCTGATTTTAACAGCATTGATCAGCATTTATCTGTCTTGTAGCCTTCACTGTAATGCAGGTCTTTATGTTGCTTGCCAAAACAGAGGGAAACATTGATTTTTGTGTAACTTGTCATCCCCTGTAGTCCTCTACTGCCCTTCTGGTTAGCTGCATGTTGTCAATTATTCCCCCTTTTGGTAACTTGCTCAGTTGTTTATTCCTACCTTACAATACCCTGTGCTTCTCTTCTTGAGAATGATCCAACTTTGTTCACAGGTATATTAGAATCACTTCACATTCTGTTTCTAAAATTTAAGTCTTGAAGGCCCAACTGACCTCAGGTAAGCTCTCCTGCCTGTCAGTTAGATCAGAGGCTTTTGTTACCCTTGTATCCAAGATACATAATTTTGTTTGTGAAAGGAAAGGAAAGAGTTTAAAGCAGTGAGTTTTTGCTGTTCCTCAGAAAAAAAAAAAAAATCCAAAAGTGACTTTTCCTAATTTTGGTAGTGGATAAGGATTCATTACGTGTTTTAGGTTAACTTGGCTTTAATAAAGACAGTTATGTAAGATGAAAGACAACAATGCAAAAATACATCTTTGGGCCTTATATTTTGCTGCATTGTATTTTTCCGTCTTGTAAGAGTTTCGAGTACCTGAACTTCTACTATGGGATTCTCTTGTAATCTCTCATTTGCTGTGTTTATCAGGGAAAAAGAGAGTTCTAACTTCTTAAAGTATGTTGAGGTCATCTGCACTGACAAAAGTAAAAGTGAACCTTGTCTACTTAAACTACAGGAAACTTTTGGCATTTTGTTTAGTACCGGCTTCTATTTGCTGTCTTTCAGCCCTAGACAGATGCTTCCTCCTCTAGAAAGTTTGTAATTGGAAAATAGAAATACGAAATGTGAAGTCAGAGGCAAAGGAAAGAGAGGACAGATATAGGGGGGTTTGGTGCTTTTTTTTTTTTTCTTCCCTAGTTAATGAGTAATTTGAGTGAGAGGGGGAGAAGGAGGTAGGCTACAAGTACACCTTTCATTAGAAATAAGGACTGAATTTCTGGCTATCTTCTGAAAAGTAGTAGGTAAAAATTACTATTTCTATGCCCTTATTCTAAATTTGTGTATTAAATGATGAAAATGTGTGATGTTGGGGTAGGAGAGAGATATGAAGGTTCAGCTGATGATTAGCAGCCCATAATAGTGTTCTGTATTAACAGAACACATTGCTACAGGGGCTACTGGCAAAGTTAGGTTTTTTTCTTCTTAAAGTTGTAATGCTAACTTTCTAAGGGAGGATGGGACTTTTTCTTAATTGGTTAGTACATGACCAGTACCTTCCTTATCTTTAAAAGCTTTTAGTACTTCGGTTAGTTAATCTTTCCTCTCTTGTGAGATTTAATGTGGAAATTCTGCTGAAGCTATTTGTCAGGATAAAAACTGGAAAAGCAATTGTTGTGGTAAGCCAGAGCTGACAGTTGGTAGGACAGATTTGCATGTCCTACAAAAGTCAGAGTTGAGTCAAAGTCAAGGAAGAAGAAAGTGATACAATCAAACTATTTACAGTTTTGTGTGAGAAGGTGAAGAGAGCTGGGCTAAAATCGGGGCAAGTCAGCGCGAAGGAACAGGAAATAATACAGAAGTTGAATATAGTGTTGGAGCAGCTAGATGGTCAGAGGGCAGTGAAAAATCAGTGCCAGAATGGTTACAGATCAGTGCCCAGTGAAGAGCGGGTCCGTGGCTCAGGGATGCAGAGGCTTTGGCAGCAGAGTTTGCATAGCAGTTCCTACTGCTTGCATCTGGCTTGATTCTACCACCTCAGCTGTGCTAGTGCAACTATCTGCTGAGCTTTAAAACAACAAAGACAGAATTAGATCCTCAAAGAAGGTTATTTGGTAAAGCTGAGTAGGTTCACACAGTTTAATTTACGGCTTGACAGCCAACTGTTGTAACCACAGCTGAAGCTGCATCAGAGCAAGCTAGCCTAATTGTAGTCTTGGCTGAAGTGAACAGATGGCAGACATCTATGTAGAGGCATTATGTGCACCTGTGTTGGTCAGAAGAGCCTGAATGAAAGAATAGAAGCTGTGCAGCATCTTGAACTCTAGGAGGATGTCTAAGGATAGAAAGGAACTGTCAAGGTGGTGGTTTGTAACAACTCGCCCATTCAGATCCCTCTGTGTGGGAGGTGGTGACTAGACTCCACTTGCAACAGGAATTCTGGACTTGAAGCAATTTAGTGTCTCTGTTTTTCTTCATGACTTTACTAAATACTAAGTCCTCTGTGACTGTATGTAGTGCATTTCATTCAAAGCAACCTTTTAGACTTTCCTGTACGTACTGGAATCTGCTATTGTTTATATAGTGCCAACACCTGTTTTCTTAAGTCTGGCAAAATTTTTCCTAAGCTGGGTAGAATTGTGAATGGTATATGCTGATTATAGGAGGTCACTAATTGAGATTAGGAGCATGCAGACAATGTCCAAAATACCAGTAGACTTGCTTCTTTTAGCCTACATGTTGACAAATGCATTTATAAATGCAGAGATTGAACTATTTATGTTTGTATGCTTTAATGGTTTGTAATATTTCAGAACCTCATATTTGCATTTATGGCACAAATGCATACAAAACTGTAGTTTTGTATTTCCCCTGCACTTCAGGGAAATACAGAATGGAAACTGTTTAGTATTGAAGTGGAAGGAAGCTGCTGTGAGCTTGCTGGTGTTCATCCACTCTGTTTCACTGTCTGGGAGGAGACTCAGATCAGTATCAGAGTATTTTGCAATGACCTTGCTTTTAGGGGTCTTTTGTTTTAAAATATGCGTGTGTGGAAGTGCCTGCTAGTAGTGTTTTGTTTATATATATTTATTACCTTTTCAAGTAATTCCAAGGGGCATCTGTTATGTTAATGTAGTTTATCACTGAAGCACTTGTATGGCACTGAGCTAAGACAAATTGTATTTATTAGTAAGGAGAGGAAGAAAAAAACATAAAGCCTGCTTCAAATTTGTCTTCAGATCTCTTCTGTTGAAATAGGGAGCTCTTTTTTTTCTCTAGCAACATTTTGGAGTTTCTGTCCTCTAAATTGTTGATTACTAACTATTTAAATTTTAAGCACAAATTATATGCTTTGTACAGTGTCACCAAGCTGCCTACATCAAAATGCTACATAAATAGCTGGGAGGTGAGGTCTGTTCAGTGGTCCTGTCTTTCTTCTATCTTCCCAAAGAACAATCTCTTGCTACTGTTTGATCTGATTTTATATTCCTTGGAGGCTGGTAATTTGGCCCGTGATAAAAATTGCAGCGGGAAGGTCCTCTGTAACTAAATCCCTCCCATCCTTTTCAGTCCTCTTCTTGCTTGTTACCAGATGACTGTGCGCTGCCACTGTTGTTTCCAGCCCTGCTGCTGCAGGGAGCACAGTCTGGTTCTCATCTCTTCTTCCTGCTGCCTGGGCTGAAAGCCTGCGTGGGTAGCTTTACTCTAGGGACAGGGCTGCAAGGCATGTGGGGTGGCTGTGTGCGGATAAGGGCAGTACAGAGCAGAGAATGAGTGAGCTGTCTTAAGCCTGTCAGTACCTAATTTTGGTGCTGTACATGCTTTGTGTCATAAGACTGCCTTGTATTACTATTTTACTGTTGCTAGCATTGATTCTGGTTACAGCAAAATTAATCAGATCAGGCTGGTAGTGTAAGTAAAAGCATGTCGATGCCAAGTGTGCATGCACACTTTTAAATTGTGAGTGTAGTTTGGAGTGACTTAACAAGTAAGTGTGAAGAGCTCAGCAGTGTTTTTGAAGTTCACAAAATATAAACTTGCTGTGGTTAGTATTTTCATTAGCTCTCTAAATAATGTTAAATGCAGAATTATTTTTTTGTCATTAAAATGGGCAAGGTGACAATAAGCATTTCCTTTATTCACAAAGGTATTCAGACATCTTTAATTGCCTAAGCTGTATTTCCAAAGTTAGGCCCACAGTGGAAAACAATATCTGATTCATATTTGCTGAAAGGATGCTCTGTACTGTTGAGATTAGAGACCTAAACTGGTTCAGCCAAACTGCTGTTTCAGTCATTAACAAAATAGTAAGTTTCTTTAATCTGAGAGATAAAAAAAAAAAAGTTCTTTTCATTTGACATGAATTCAGTGGAAAGCCAGCATGCTAGTTTATTGAACTTAGACCACAGGCTACTTTCAGCCTCAGGCGAAGAGAAGGAACCATAGTGAAATCTATAGCTCAAAGAAGAGTGCAAAATTACCTGGAAGGTTAATGAAAAGACTATAATTAATATCTGAAAAATAAATCCCTGAAGCGTATTCTGGTTTTCAGTGCACATGTAGCTGAGTTAATACTGCTTATGGAAATAATCACTACTGTGTTCTCAGATATCCTAGGGAGCAGCCTAAAGTCACTGCTAAACCAAAGGCTTTGAAGAAGGAACCTGTGGATGAATAAATCTGATCCTTTAGAAAAATGTTTTATTTTTGCTTATAATATGATGTACTGGTTTTAGCTGAGATGGAGTTAAATTTGTTTACAGGAGCTTGTATGGGACTAGGTTTTGGATTTTTTTTTTTCCTGAAAACAGCATTGATAACACATGGATGTTTTAGTTCTTCCTTTGCAGTGCTTACACAGAGCCAAGGCCTTTTCTGCTTCTCGCGCTGCCCTGCCAGCAAGCAGGCTGGGGGTACACAAGAAGCTGGGAGGGGACACAGCTGGGACAGCTGATCCCAGCTGACCAAAGGGATATTCTGTACCATATAGCATCATACTCGGCAATAAAACTGGGGACGGTAAAGAGGCTGGCCAGACTGCTGTTACTTTGTGATTGTCTGGGTATCAGTGGTTTACTGGTGAGCAATTAGGTTTTTTTTATAACTTTTTCCTTGCTTTTCTTTCTTTTCCTTTTTAGTATTTTCTATTTTCCTTTAAAAAAATATTAAACTCTTTATCTCAGCCCATGAGTCTTCTCACTTTTACCCTTCTGGCTCTCTCCCCTATCCCACTGGGTTGGGGAGTGAGTGCCTGTGTGGTGTTTAGCTGCCTAGTGGGGTTAGACCATGACATATGGCTTTCTGAAGTTTAGATAAATCCCAGATGGTGAAGGTAAGTTCTAACTGAATATTCATAATTTTGAGTGGTAATTTGCCAGTGTATGTAGTTTGAAGCTTGTGAGCATAATAAAACACTTAAAGAATTTCAGTGTTAATCTGCCCATAGTGGCAAGAGAGAGAGGGAAATTGTCACAGTAATATGTTGTTGTAAATTATTGAAATATTTATCTCCCTTTTTGGGATTACTCTATGCGTTTCTTTTGTTAACTGAAATGTCTCCACTGTCCTGAGCATTGGTGCTTTGAAAAGTGAAAATTCTTCATTCTAATTTAAATTTCATTTTACTTCATCTGCTCTTTCAATATCTGCAGGGAAGAGATATAGAATGTTGGTTACAGATAAAGAATATTGGATAATACATTTTAAGATAATGTGAATATTTTTATCTGCAAGTTTCATCTGAGCTGATCAGGGATATACTTTCATTAAGATTCAGAATTAGTCAAATAAGGGAGAGGATGTCAAGAATGAGTTGATTTTGTTTCATCCATTTGACAGCCAAATGTGTTTATATACTTCTGGGAGTAAATGCAGGGGGTTTTTTTTAAGACAGTAACCTAGAAAACAGTAATTTTGTCAGTATTACATGCGTTCCCTTTTCAGACCTTGTATGTGAGATCCTGTTCTTGCCTTATGGTAATTCATAGCTATAAAAGAAATAAGAGCAGCTGAGTAGGATAAGAGATTTATTTTTCCTTCTATGTCGAATGTTGGTAAGATTGAGATTAGAAAATGCATACAGGTCTTTTAAGAATGCTGGGAGAAATCTGAGGAGGAGCAGAAAAAGTTATAAGTTATTAAAAGTTTGAAAAAATACTACTTAGAGATATTTGAAGCTCACTTTAAGTGTCTTTAAGGAAAAAAAAAATCTAGTTAAACATTTTCTGCAGCAGAAAATTATGATGCCCCCCATTCCCATCTTTGGTATGAAAAACACGTGGGACTGCTTGCCTGGCATCTGACTTATTCCTCACCCACCCCCTCCTCCACCATGCTACACACTCCTAATTATATTTTCCCCCTGTGAGGTATATAATAGGCCTAGACTCTGCTCCAGCAAAGGGTTGCCGTCCAGGTGGACCACAGCAGTTCTGGGAGTCGCAAATAAGACTAGCCTGCCCGCCTCGGTGGTGGTCTGCATCACCCCATTCAGGAGTTAGGTTGTATGCCACAACTGGTGTCTGATGTCTACGTGAGTGGTAGTGAGTTGTTTTGAGTAGTGTTGTAGATCTCGGTCATGCACTCTTTGATCCCAGAAAGCTGCTTGTTTCTGGTGTGCAGGATGAGAGGGAGTCAAGAGGATAGGGGAGAACAAAAGGTAATGGAGAGGAGAGGAAAGGGAGGTGTTTCAGTGGGTGAGGATTGTGACGCTGTCGGACAACTTGACAGGTAAGTGAGTAGGAACCTCCAGTGGTCCTAAATCTGGCTCTGTAAATTAGAATGGTTTGAAATTTAAATGTAGGATTGTGGTCAAGGGGATAGATTATTTCGGAACGCCTAAGTTAGTGTTAGGTTGTGAACACATTCATGTGTGCATCTACAGTTAACTGAGAACATTGTGTTACTTTTGGAAAAACAGTATCTTTTTTTTTTGTGGGAGAGGACAAGCTGGTTATGCAAGTCAGATGGATTTGGTCTTGATTATGAGGCTTTCTGTGTTACAGCCTGTTGTTTGCTGGCTCTAGGGAGTTGTGGTTTAGCCCCAGTCACCACACAGTTTCTACTCCCCCTTCCCCTCCCCAGTGCGATGGGGGAGCGAACTGGGAAAACTCAGCGGTTGAGATTAAGACAGTTTACTAAAATAGCAAAGGAAAACAGAATATCATAATAGAATATAAGTATATTAAAATATACAAATAATAACAGAATATAAGGATATTACAATATACAAAATGAACAATGTATGTTTTCTCACCACCCGATGTCCCAGGGATCAATACAGCCGGTCCTGAACAGTGATCACGGAAGCGAAACCAGGAATCAAGCAAGGGAGCGAAAAGAGGGCCAGAAAGGTAGAAGGAACGATGCCAGGAAGGCAGATACCCACTCTGGCCAACCCCCACTTATATACATTTATGGCATGGAATTCTCTCTTTGGCCAGTTTGGGTCAATTTTTCTGTCTGTCTCTTTCCCAGCTTCCTGCACCTGCACATTTAGCGAGACTTGGAAAGCCAGACAGTGTCCTTGGTCTCATTTACAACAACTTAAATAATCAGTGTTTATCAACATTCTTCACACACAAAAGCCAAAACACACTGGCTACAGAGAAGAAAATTAACTCCATCCATGCTGAAACCAGGGCAGGAGTGGAGTCCTTAGTGCAGTATTTGTAGAAGTAAAAGAGGAGGCATGCCACTCTGCATTGGTGATTAAGGCAGTGCCTGGGAAAGGCTGGATCTACCTGTTTATGCACTGTGCATTTTAGGAGACACTCATTTTATTTAATCCAGCTCTGGTACTCTAAAATGCTTTTCTGCTTTATGACAGCTGCTAATGATTCTCTGGGGAGTTTGGGTGACTTCAGTACCTTTTTGAAAGGGTGGAGGTGTGTATATAAATATCTTCAGCCTGAGAAATGAGTAACTAGCTTGTTTCCCCTAACTAGGTTATTTAGTCACTGGTGTGTTGCATCTCTGAAGACTGGTTGGTTTTGCAGAACTTTGACTAGTCAATAGGAATTGGGTATGTTTTGAACAGGCCTACTAAACAGAGCTTCTGAAGGAAGATAGAGCAATAACCTCTTTTAAGGTTGGATCAGCCTGGAAGAAGGACCTGATAGAGGATATTGCGTGTGTTTCAGGAACCTGACTGCCTGAAGAGTGTCTTGTAAATTGGTCTCTGGATTCCCTAAATGCTGCCTGTTTTAGGCATGCAGGCAAATGCATGGCTGCTTCTCTTATTTTGAGATATTTTGTAGCTAGCTAGAAGTTAACCTCTCCTGTAAACCAAATGTGACATTCAGACTTTCCGTAGAAGGTGAAAACTTTCACTATATTGATCCAATAAGTCTTTCCCAGGGCAGAAGAATAACTGCCTGATGTATCTTTTAAGAACATTAAATGTTCTTAAAACATCTTACATACAGGTGAGATACACTGTATGTGAGAGGATTATTTGGAACAAAAAATGTAGTGCATTGCACCCAGCTTTACAGATTTTTGCATTTTGTGAACATCAGTTTTAAAACATAAAACAATTGCATTCAGAGAGTTTGACTTTCTTGAGTGGGCATCTGTTTCTGAACAATACTGGTGTTTTAGAGAACAAACTAAAATTAAGAATTAGGCAGTTATGTTTATTTTTACCTTTTTTTTTTGTTTTGTTTCATCCACTTGTATTACCATGTTTGAGGTCAGATTTCTGTGCTACTGTGCTGATTTATGAACTGTTGGATTCTGCTTTGCAAGTTCGGATGTGGCTGCTCATTGTCAGGTCTGTCTGGCAGTCTGCTAACCAGCCATGTTGTAATCAGTGGAAATTTAAGAATTTTCAGGGCTTACTTTAATAAAAACAACTTGCTAGTTGACTTAGTAAGGATGTTAACTGGTTGACTAATTAAGAAAATTAATTGTCAGTCCCCTTTTTCTTGCTTTAGATGCATAGAATTTTTTTGTCAAATATGTTAGAGAGTTTTTACCTTTCTAAGGATTGCAGGAGTAGTATAGTTAAAAACAAATTGACCGTTTTAGCTTGTGTTGTTTAATGTGGGATGGGCAGGTTTGGACAAATATCTGAAAATATTTTCGAGGAAGCTCTATGTAATCAGACTACATAGATCTTCATAGATAAATGAGAAAAAAAAAAAGCCTCTGATACCTGATAATTTTTCTGCAGAGGTTCAACTGAGTTGTATTGTAGATCTGTAGAAATAAGCAGTATCACCACATTGCAGCTAGTGATGGACATGTTTGGACCTGGGCAGTGTCCATGGAACTCGGCTGTGACTGGAGAGGTTTCATATGTGGGAAGAAGAGTGGGAAAAAGACATGGCTAGGATTAAATGTTTTAAGGGAGATTTAGAGCCATAAATATAATGTGGTGAGTTATTGCACAACACTTCTGTTGCAAGTAATTTCTTAGAATTGGCTAAAGATAACAAAAAAGTGAAGCTGACAGCATTAGACAAAAGACTCCTCATGTTATAATTTGCTTAAGTGTTGCAATTTTAAGCAATTGAATTGTAAATATTTGCCTTTTAATTTTTGGCACTGCAAGTATTGTCACTATTGCTGTCAATTCACCTGGGAATGAAACAGTAATATTTCAAACTCTTGTGGCAGGTGTTCTATTGTGAGTGTAATTTTGTTTGGTTTACTCCAACCTTATTTTTTTTCCATGTCAGACTGGAAGAGAAAGTGATTATTTTTCTTTTCTTGGAACTTGCATTTTTTTCCTGAGGCCCTGAATCTCCCATCACCATTGTACTATTCATGTTTCTATCTCCGCCTTTTATTTATTTATTTATTTTATTTCTTGTAGGGAAGATCAAGCAGAAAGTATTTGGATTTTTTTTTTTCCACAGAAATTTGACTGAAGTGCAGATGGCTAGGAAATGTTTTCAGAATTGCCATGCTGGCAATTGTAGACCAAATTCTTGTAGGGTGTTAGGCATCTGAACCTCTTAAGACTGACTTCTACTAGAAGCTTACAGTAGGCAACTTTCTTCTATTTGCTTCTTCGTTAAAGCTTTTAAGGGATTATATGATTTCTGAGAGTCCAGCCCTAAAAAAAAAAACATTGGTTTTTTTCTGTGCACTTTATTTTTCATGATTTATGTTAGGTAGGCAGCAACAAACTTAGTTTCCTGTATGTCAGTTGTAGCAAAATAGCAGCTTCTGCAGGGATGCTAGTTTAAAAATCAAAGAAAAAGAATCTGCTTAGACTCTTTGATAGTTGGTGCATGTGTGCAGTTGTATCTTTTAGGCAGTTCACATACTGCAACTAATAGCCTTGCTAGTGGCTATTCTACTTGGAGCTGCATAAAATAACTGCTAATGAGTGATATCTTTGCATATAGATATTCTCTTTTTAAGAGCAGTAAAGTGATAGGTTTTACGATCAGGACAGAAAAAAGCTTTGCCATTTTCCTGAAGTTCAGAAAACTGTGTTAATGGTTGCAAACTTTGTCTTGCTGAACTTTAATGTCTCCTTTTCATTTTGGTGAGTTTCAAGAACAAAAAAGCTACTTGCTTAATTCTGTATCTAGTAAAGCTTAAAAGTGACTTAGAGAGACAGGAAAAAGCCACTCAGCATCTGAAATACTGAACTTCTAATTGCATTTGTAAAAGCAACAGCCTTTGGACATGAACCCTTGTGTTAGATTATTAATAGCTGATACTACCGCTGTATTAAAATCTCTCTTACTTACAATATTGGCAGCTTTCCCTCACTGTTTTTCAAGTTTCCTTGTACTACTTGTCTCATGTTTTCTTATTAAAAGCATTAAGATCCATTAATATGGAATACTACTGTAATAATAGGAGCCATATGTGGGCAGTTGCCTTGTATGGCTGTGCCTGAACATACTACCTTGTATGAAGAATAAAGTCTTCTCCCTCGGACATGGGACTTGTTTTAGAAGGTGTGATTTGATTAATTGTAGGTTTCCCATCACAGAAATGAGCTGGCTAGGGCTGGCAGAATTGTGCTACGTTACCCGAAGGCTTTTCCATTATAGTGCTTGCAAATGCTTTTTGCAAGCTGACATATGTGTTGTGAGAGCTATGTACAAAAGTGTATCACATTCAAAAAAAAGTCATGTGGCATCTAGACTAATTTTAATTATTTTTTCTAAAGTCTGTTGTTTACTACAAGCATGTTAAGATGGGGACAAGATGGGTGTTTGTCAATATTATTTAGTGTAGATGAAAATTCTGTTATGTGCTTTCATAAATGTGCCTGGAGCATTTCAGGTTCTTAATAATCATATTGTAATCATATTGTTAGTGAAGCTCAAGACTTTAGAGAAATGGGAAATTTTGTGCTAAAAAAAATTATGTCGAAGTGTTGGGGAAGAGGGAAATTATGAAGACATATTGTTGTCTAACAAATCACACTTTTTTTTTTCTTTCTTTCTTTCCTCCATAATCTCATCTAGCGATGGGTCAAGAAGCTGGCAAACTTGCCTGGCCTAAACCGGCAGGAGTGTATCAGACTATTACAGGTAGAAGATTTGGAAGAAGACATGCCTATGTTCGTTTTAGGCAGTCTTTGAACAGCCAAGACAGAGATGAGCATCAACACAATGAAGACTACAAACCATTACAACTGGAAGATGTTCAGAAAGAGAATTCTTTGTGTATGTGCATATCTTTGTGTATATGTCATTTAATTGCAAACAAGGATGCTTGGGGGTGTAGGAGGATGGCAGATGGAGAAATGTGAAGGGAAGAGTTGCCACTTAAATAGCACATAATTTTCTTTTTTTATAATAGCATAGTGCTAATTTAACTTTGTGATGTGCCATTGTTCTTGGACGCTATTGAAGAAGTTTGCAGACCATCCAGGCATCTAATGTTATCCCCATTGTTTTAACCCTAGGTATCTCATAGCAGAGTCTCAAGGATCAAATCTAAAAAATAATTTATTTAAAAGGCACAACTGGGAAAAAAGCAACTTGAGCTGGGTGCCTCCAGAGAGGGATTCAGAACAAAGAAATCTCTGGGCAATTGTACCCTTGCAATCAATGTACCTGCCCCTCACACACTTTTATGCACCTTGCCTGCACCTTTTGGCCCAATGGTAATTACTGGTTTGAAGTCTTGTAACACCTCATTGGATTCCTTCTCTGTCTTCAGACAGAGTATTAGCTCTACACGTCTTGTCCAGGAGCAGCAGTCAAAAATAGCTGCAACTCATCAAAATAAGAACAGCCAAGAAACAGGAGATCAATCTGTTGTTCTCTGCTGCGGTCTCCTTCTGATTTGCACTGGTCTCAGGCCCATCTGGGTGCTGTCGATGGCTGTTGCTTCCATATCCTCTAGTTTGTGCTAGTCTCAGGGCCATCCTTTATGTTACTCAGTAAAAGTATGTAAACTTAGTAAAAAAAAAAATCAGTGAGAGGTCACAGCTTATGGCCTAAGACTTCTGTAAACGTAGCTGCTTATGCTAAGTAGGTGATGCTAAGCAGACAGCATACAAAATCACACAACACTATGCTATGATTCTTACGTCCTAATGCTAAATTGTTGACCCTAACTGATCCATTCTATTTATATCATCTTATTTAAGCTAAACTAGTAGTATTTCTTAGAAAGACTGTTAGGTGATGTAGATAATCTTAGAGTGGTTTTAATTTTATGTAATCTGAACATTTTTGCAGTTGTCTGTCCTTCACACATTTTCTGTACTTTCCTCTAGTTAAAGGTTTATTTGCTGTAAGGCAGTGTTGATACTTGTGGAGATCTTCCTAGTGTCTCTTTGAGAAATGTTTTGGATTGATTTATTTCCCTTACCTCGACTAGGTTACATTTTTTTTTCCCTAGTAGACACTTTTTGTTAGTGGATACTACCTAAAATATCCTGCATATTTCCTTGCTAATTGGCTTAACATCTTATATACATCTGAGCAACTGTGGGAGATGGGTAGAAGGAAATATCCTTTGAAATATTAAAAATCTGACTGGACTTGGTCCTTAGTAACCTACTATAGGTGACTCTGCTGAGCAAGAGGGATGGACTGGATAATCCCTGTAGGGGCCTGCCTGCCAACCTCAGCTGTTAGCCATTTTATGAAGGAGCTTCAAGATTTTAATTAGATAAAATGTAATGTTGCAGTATTGCTTTCTGCAAGCCAGACTCCTAGTGCTGAGAGGCACAGCTCTCATGAGAGTTTAGTGCCATGAATTAACCAATCTGGGCATGGATTAGCATAAGAAGTTTTTAATTTTTTTTTACCCTTGAACACTCATTTACACGGTTTCCTACCTCTACCCATTTTTAAAATATCATGCTAGGGAATCTGTTCAATTAACCACACATGTCATGTATATTATTTTCTTTTTTTTTGTCTTGTAGTTAGGTTTCCAAATCTCTTAATACAGACTTACAAAATTTAAGTACTCCCATCAAGTTAGAGGAGCCATTGTATATTCCAAAATAGTTTTGACTATTGCCTTAGTTGGAAGTTTAGAAATTACTTGAACTAAGCATTATTTTTTTAGTAGCAGCAGTATACATATTTTTACCTTCTTTAACTCTTACTGCTGGGTTTGATATTTATTGTCTCTTTATGCAAGCGGTGTTCAAGTGTAATATAACCAAACTGAATTTGTGATGATGTTAACTACTAACTGTAATTCCACATTCATCCCTGCTATTATTTTCTTCTCATAAGGAATTGCACTCACAGCTGCATGTACAAAATATAGTGCTATTAGTATGTAGTTTCTCGTAGCAATAAATAGCTTTATCAGACTGTGACAGGAGACACAATTTAGCTAGTTAATGAATAGTCCATTTTTTAACTTACGGAAATAAATGTTTAAATCTTCTAGTATTTTTTCAAATTTCCTGTTCTCATCTAAAAAATCCCTTGTATATGAACAATGTGAAAATGCTGCTTATGAAAATGTTTCTTTAATATTTGTTTTTCTATCACAAGCTGAGCTGAAATTGTATCATTTAAGTCTATTTCTGTATGCTTAGTTTATACAAATATATTAGTGAAGAATGACTGCATCTCTCATAAATGTTTCTCTTTATCTGCAGTCATAGTGAACTATCCTTTCTTTTGCATAAGCAGTTGTTGTAGATCAGAATATTTATATTCTTTTTTTTTTTTTCCCAATGCATTCATTCTTACAGCTTTCTGTGAAGATTCCAGTTCATTGGTTCAAGTTTCTTCTGGTTTATTAGAGGAGCCTTTGTTGGAAAATAATGGAAGTGGAGAACCCATTTGCCAAAGTGTATCAAGCCAAACTTCAGAAGCAAACATGTCACCTCTTCCTCTATTCTCTTGTGGTCAGCAAAGCAACGAAATCTCGGGGAACTTTATGAATCCTTATGAAAATTCTGAGAACCTTGCAGAATACTTGTCTGGACGACATCATGACTTGAATGGTCAGAATGGAATTGCTTTTGTAAACATTGACTCTTATGAGCCAGATAGCAGTGATGGAGAGGAAGATGATGCTCAAGACACATTTTCTTTGGCAAGAGAAGAAGAAGCAAGTGTGTTTCAGGAAACACTAGATGATGTGCTTTCTGAGTTAGAAAAAGGCATAGAGTCTTTTACTGACTTACATTCCCGATTGTCTGCTCTCAACCATGGTATTTCTAGAGAATGTTGTGAAGAAGCAGGACCAATACCTTTTATGAGATATTTTAGCATAGATTCAGACTTGACGTGTCCAAACAACAGGACATATAAATTTTCTGCTGAAGATCAAGCTATACCAAAAAGTAACCTGAGTGGTGTCAACTGTGAAACACAGCAGATAAGAAATATAGTGGATATTGGAGTCAGAACCCCTATAGTAATTGCTAATGAATTAAATGTTGATGATGGCAAGACTGACCTAGGAAATTCACTTGAGCTAGTAGTGAGACCTAAAATAAGAAGACAAAATACTGCAAACCAGTTGGAGAGAGAGAGACTTCTCCCTAATGATGATGAGGAAAATGGTTCCTGGAGGAGAATTGAAATTACTGAAGTCCAGCAAAGCTATCCTGAGCGTGCCTTGAGAAATGGCAAAGAAGAGATGAGTTCTGCTATATTCTTTGACTCAAAAGAGTACGAAGGTCATCAAAAGAACACAGAAATAGACCTAAGGAAAAATGCAGCAGCTCAAGAACAAAAGAAAGTCCTAGACGACAGCACTTTTTGGGATGAGTTTGAAGACTGCAGCAGACACTTCTCAATGTCTCACAAAGATGAAGACAGGTAGAATTTCATTTTTTCATCTGTATTTAATCTTTTGTGTAAATAGTGTGCAAATCTGAATAATTTGGTAGCAAATGGGACACAAAAACTTAAGCAATTTCAGAATATGATCAGATAACAAGATGCCAACTTATACTTTCAGTTCTTCTTCACTCTTCCTCAAGTCCATCTAAGGAAATAGTAATGTACATTCTTCTGATAATGAAAGATACCTTTCCTTACGTTTAAGGTCAAAGCATCTTACCAGTAAGGAAGATTACTTGTTTATTTTTATTTTATTTTTACTGGGTGGATGGAGGATAGAGAGGGAAAACCTTGTTCAGCATGGTGTTTGGCAAGTTATGGGTCTTTGAAAGTTCCCTTCAAGACTTATATTCAGAATTTGTTATTTTTGCCATCAAATCTCAATATTCTGCATGACAGTCTATGTATGTTCTTGTGTCCAGCCTTTTGAAATACATTATTCTTCCTCGTCATATCTGAAGAATAACTTGATAGGATTGCTTATAATCTCTTATTTAAAACGGAAGTTCTTTAGACCACTAGGTGTTTCCAAAGGAACTATTAATGAATACCATTTCAGATCTACAAATGGCTCCAACCTGGACACTAGGTGTAGTATTCAGGCTTATCCTGTTTTGGAATCTCTACTCAGACTATTGGATAAACCTTGTGTTAATTAACTTTTACTCATATCTTGCTGGTTAGAAACTTTACTGTGAATCAGAGTTATGTAACTGAGCTAAACTGAGCTATTTGAGGGTAAAAAAAGATTTCTAACCTTGTAAATGCAGTAGTGTTTGTGATGGCTTTTTTTCCCCTGTATTTCTTCTAGTTTGCTTTCATCTTATTGATTCTGTTCAAACTGCATTCTTTACAAGTCATATCTACTGGATGTTGATGGGGCTTTTTTGTGTGTGTGCTTGCCATTAGGCTTCATAAGCTAACCTACTTAGTAGATTCTGTTTCCACTGCTTTTGTGGAGAGAACAGCATGACAATTAATCTGCATAAACTGTTATCCTTAAAATATTATGGGCTCCCAATTAAAGCATTATAAAATAGGATAGTAGACTTAATTTTGGGGTTTTTTTAATATCAAAGATATAGGTGGACTTGCAAATGAATCCCTTCCTTCCTTGTAAGGTTTACTTTTCAGAAAACTTTACTACTGCATAATCTTTTCTTTTCCACTTCTGAAATGCTGCTCCCAGAAGATTAAAATGCAATGGAGGAAATGGAGTATATTTTACAATTATAGCGTTAGCTTCCATGATGCATAGTTGTTGTGGTTTTGTTTAGTGGGGGGGGGGGGGGGGGGGGGGGGGGGGGGGGGCGGGTCTAAGGTGGAAGCTTCTGTAGGAAACTGCTAGAAGTTGCTCCCCTTTGTTCAGTGGACTTGGCTGGGCCTAGGGCGGACCTGTTGCTGGCCAGGGTCAAGCCGATTGGTAGCAGAATGTTCTGTGATAATGCCTCTGCGATAACATATTTAAGAAGGAGAAAACAAAAAAAAAAAAAGAGAAGATGTGAAGATGCTGAGTGGGTGCAGAGGGGGAGGCACAGGCTTCGTGGGCCTTGCAGGCCTCACCCTCTGGCCTCTCGCTAGGCAGCCGACTGGGCCCAACTCGGCCCGGACTGGCTGCAAGAAGTGGAGAGATGAGATGGATGATGTGAAGAGATTCTGAGAGGTTTCTGCCAGCCTGTTGTGAAGAAATTTTCTTGTGAGAGGAATGGCTGCAGATGCCAAGGTCAGTGAAGAAGGAGGGGGAGGAGTAATGCGACTCCTGGCCAAGATTCCCCTGCAGCCTGTGGTGACGACCATGCTGGAGCAGGTTGTCCCCCTGCAGCCCATGGAGGTCCACGGAGGGGCAGAGATCCACTTGGAGCCTGTGAAGGACCCCACACCAGGGGAGGTGGATGCCTGAAGGAGGCTGTGGCCCATGGAGGGCCTGCTGGGGCAGCCGTTCTGGAGAGACTGCACCCCGTGGAAGAGATGACCCACACTGGGGTAGTTTCACGAAGGACTGTGGCGTATGGGTGGGACCCCATGAAGGAGCAGGGGAGGAATGTGAGGAGTTCTTCCCCCGACTATGAAGCAGTGGCGTAAAACAACACGTGATGAACTGACTGCGGCCCCCATTCCCTCTTCCCCCCTGTACCGCTCGGGGGGGGAAGGTAGTAGAGATAATGTTGAGCTCGGGAAGAGGGAGGGGTGAGGGGAGGTTGTCTTGCTCTCTGTCTCATTATCCTGCTAGTTTTAGTAATAAATGAATAGTTTTTCCCAAGTTGAGGGGTTTTTTTGCCCATAACAGTAACTTTAAGGATTTTCTCCCTGTCCTTATCTCAAACCTTGAGCCATTTTTCCTTATATTATCTCTCCCTGTTCTCTCGGAGGGTGGGGGGAGCGAGAGAGAGACTGCGTAGTCTGGTCCCAGTTGGGCTGAACTACGTCAATAATGGTGGATTGTTGTAGCTTGACAAAACCAAATACAGACTGCTTATCTGAAAGTAACCATGTTCATCATGGTGGCAATAACTGAACCACTGAACAGGATGCTTATGTGTTCTTTAACTTAAAAAAATATATATATATATATGTGCTCTAAACCCTCAAAAGACTTATCTTTGTGAAGTGAGTTGTCAGTGATTACTCTGTACAAAGGAGTAATATATCTTTCCACTCTCAAAAGGTAAAGTTTTATGTTTAAATGGTTAAACCATTTGCATGTTTAAGTAGAAATGTGTAGCTGCATAAAAAGCAGATTTGAGATGTGTCAAACTACATCCTGCAACTCAACGTCAACTTATTTCCAACCTTGGTTATTGCTGCAGCCTGGGCCTTGACCTCACATTTTTACTTCAAGGAAGTGCCCAGCTATTATGTTGTCAGCATGTAGAAGCTGTGTGGAAAAGAGAAAGTCTTGCATATTTGTTGGAACTACATATGCTCTAAGTCAGAAGGGTCGTGGTAGGTCCCTGGATGGCAGGAGTGGCAGGATAAGAATCATATCCGCTAGCTCCCTCCATTTAGTTTTGGATCGTATGGCAAGTACGGGCGGATTCAGCCAAGGGAGAGACTATTATCAGAAAATTAATGTGCAGATGCTAAGTCGCAATGTTATGCTTTTGACAAGTGACAAGTCTATAACTCTCTAACCATTAAATGATGTTCTGCATCTCTGCAGAATTGGGCACAGTTAAATCCTAACTTTTGATATACTCACATTCAATGTTTTTCCTTTGTTCAGTGTTAATGACTTTAGGCATATCCTCTTTTCTGGTTTGAATTAGCGTTTGTGAAGAGACTTTAAAGAGAACAAAATTGACTAATGACCTAGGAATATTATTATAAACTGTGTTTGAAATAATTGCTGTATTGTAAAATAGAGAAAACTAAAATAAGATATTTGAATATTTGAGCTAGTCTTACAGTATGGTTAGATAACTTTTTTTTTTAAAAAAAAAAGAATAAAAAAACCAAACAAAAAACCTGAAAGGTTCTAGAACATTAGTATTCAGCTTTAGTTGTGCGGTGGAAGTTGCATTGGACTGCACATCAGAATTTCTTAACAAATATGATTTCTGTTGTAAAGCAATACTTTAAAATAGTGCAAAGTTAATACATATTCTTATTTTCATAACTTTCCCTAGTCATCAAAATTGTGATAGAAAAATATATTCGTACTTCAAATTAAAATGCTTCCTTGTAATCTGTCTTGATCGTCTTTGTTCTTGTAAAACTTGCAGTGTTTAATATGCAGTTTTTCAAAAGTACTTGTAATTCATAAAATAGCAAACTTTACTGGCCTGTACTTGTAATATTAGACAGAAGGAGGGTTTCTTTAAAGTTTGTAGATGGGAAGATAACATTGATACACATAGATATACTGAGTTTACAAGGTTGAAAACTGAGCCGCAGATGTTGCGGATTGCTGTGTAAGATGTGGTCTATTAAGCATGTATGTTTGTTTACCTATTTATTAGTTTTCTATAACTTTCTGAAGTGACATAGCTAGTTAACTATACTTTGAATTTTGGCAGGTGTCACCTGCTGCTGTTATTATCAAGTGACCCTTCTAAGTGGCATTACCAAAGGTAGCAGTAGGTAAATTCGTCTGTCTTGAGATTCTGTTAATGTCACTGTTTTATTTAAGCTGCGCACAACTTGTTATTTACTGCCCTTTTCTATGTGGTGGCTGAGCAAATTCTCTTTGAAAAACTCCCTGCCATTCATCTGTTCGGGCTAGTGAATTATATAATTTGCAGTAAGTCATCTATTGCATTTTGGTATGATTAAAATAAAAAAACAAAGCAACAAACCATTGTTTATGGCTTAGAGGTTATGAGAGCTGTTACTTGAAGTTTTGTTTGGCTGAGAGGTAATGCTGACATTGCTTATTGGTTTGTTAGCAAGCACTACTGTTCTCAGTGTCACTGCTGCTGTTTTCTCTGTGTTCTTCACCAAAGATGTGTATAGTGGGTCTAGACTTATATTCCTGAGTTGTTTCATATACTCTGCAAATGTGGAGGTGGAAGAACAAAATACTTTTGTAAAGTGGGATGGGCAGAATTCTTTCTTAGGAACTGATTTTTGTTAATCAGCTCTTTCTGTATACTTGCCTTGTAATACATCTTTAAATAATACCAAATTAAAAGGAAAGCAATGTTTGTAGAAAAGTACATAATCACAGAGTGTTTGTGTTTGTTTTCTTTCCCCTGAAGCTGTGTTTGAATTCACACCCTGTTGCCTTGTTTAAATTGCAGCTCGGAATGCAGTGATGGAGAATGGTCTACAGCTGTGGCTACCTATTTTACTGCTACAGAAAAAGATCAGTCCTCAAGTGATGAGAGCTGGGAGACTGTCCCAGGCAGGGAGGAATGTGAGCCGGAAATGCAGAGCAGCAGCAGTGGTGTAGAAGAGAACACAGACTCCTTGCTCCGAAGAGGGTATGTTTTTATTTTATTAGCTAACTTTCTCTGAGTTCTGAGATCAGCAGTAACATGGTATGCACATGACACTGTACAGAATAACATCAATTCTAAAGTAGTAACTATACTAGCAATAGTCATTTGCCTTCATCAAAATAATCTGAGGAGTCATTTCAAATCAGGGGAAAAAATGATGTCCCTAATTGTTTTTTCAGCTTCTTTCACTCTTAGGTAGACAGTACATGTTACTAAGCAGTCCAAATCATTGTTACTGCTTTTTTAGCATCACTGTCTCTTGAGATTTGGAGAATTAGTGTGGCTTTATGAAAACATCACGAAAACTCATGTTTCAGAGCAACAATAATGGAAAAATGTACTCTTCAGCTTTCTTTTACGTGAACAGCCTGCAAAGGTACCCATTTCTAACATGGTTCCTGCTTGTTTGCCCTTTCATAAGGAAAGTGGGACTCACAGCCCTGTGGCTTTAAACATCCAGGTGACATGTGCTCCTCTAGAAAATCCAGGAGTGTGAGGAATCTTTCTTCTTATACAAATAGCTCCTCTTGCAAATAGTATCTCTTTGCATTCAGGCCAAGCTCCCCTATGAAGGCTGTTCCAGGGCGTCAAGAGACCTTTCTTTTTAGTGGCTTTGGGAACTTGTAGATGAATAAGAAAATCTTCAGTACCAAATATACTGGCCCTGACAGTGATACTGCCTGCACTAAGGAAAATGCAAAGTAAGATCCTTTCTGTGCAGCTGGCCTTGAGCACTAAAGAAATAATTCTACCACAGAAATACGGGTTTTACTAGATTCTGAGTTTGGAGCTGATATCACTGGGAGTTTCTTGTTTTTTTACAGCAAATGCTAAATTCCTAATCTGGGACTCTGCAGTCCAAAAAACATGCATCTTTAGCCCTTGTAATATGTATAACTTTTGTTGCTTGCTTGTGTTGGTAAGTTCTTCTAGCTTTTTAGTTTTAGCTTTTAACTTACTTTTTTTTTGAAGGGAACAGACATTATTGGAGGAAGGAGAGATTCCTTGGTTACAGTACCGGGAAGAAGTAGAAAGTAGCAGTGATGAGGAAAATGATCTGGTTAGTGATTTTGTGCATCCTGGATTCTTCTTGTTGGATGGAAATAATAACCTTGAAGATGACTCCAGTGTGAGTGAAGACCTGGATGTGGAGTGGAGGTATGCCTTTTATAGTTTTCTGCATTAATTTCAAAGGTTTTTTTAGTTACTGTTTTGCTTTTTATGTAAGATGTCAAAAATACTCATGGCTGTCAGTATGCACTTGCTTCAAAGGCTGATAATCTGAGTTTTATGGCTTAAGGTACTTGAAGTGCTATGTGTCTTCTAACAAGAAGTTTATATTCTATAAATATAGAATATAAACATGAATATAAGAGAGTATAGAATTGCTAAATCAGGATGTGATCTGAGAACATTCTGGTCCACTAAATATTCAAGGGATGGGTGTAATTTTTCAGTTAATTTTCAGGATGGTAAGTATAGTGGAAGTATAACAAAAGTAAAGCAATATGAATGTAATCAGCATTCAAGTCAGTGCATTTTGTAATTGATCTTTTTCTCTTTTGCAACTGATGTAAGTTAGATGTTATAAGCCTATTTTATTTCTATTTGAAGTACTATGCACTTACCTAATATTATAATAATTTTGAATGCTTCGCTCAATTTTCTGTCATTAGATTACTGAAGAATCTTGCAATATATTTATTACAAAAATCTTGCAAATACCAGGAAGAAAGTGATCGGAGCCACTTGCGCAGCCTAATACTAGAATAATGTAATACCTTTGTTTTCAAGTAAGAGTGAGCTAGACAGAATGCTTTCCAGTGAGACCTAAGCAGAGGAGAGCAAGCGTTATTAAAAATGTTATAAACTACAGCATAGGCACGCTGAAACCGCTGATATTTTCTCCTTGTGAAGTTAAATTATGAAAAAGCACAACAGGAACTAATGTGTGAGAGTCCAAGCTAGAAGTAAGGATTGTGTTCTTACAGTGCCAGGCAGCAAGCTAGCAAAGGAATTGTGGGATAGGGACAAAAACTGGTTTTTAAGTGTTGGAGGTTAGCCTTGGTAAGCTTCTTAATTATGCAGCATAGGAAGGAAGGTACTTCTCTAATAGTCTGTTAAGTTTTGTCTGTTGAGCGTGTGCAGATCTCTACATGATTTTGCTTGTGCCCATTTAAAAATTTGATATCAGAATGTTGAAAATGGAACTCAAATACCTGCCATGTTGTGAACTGTGGCATATGATGTAATCAAAATCTGAATGCTAGTATAAAATGAGCTTAATAGTGTGCATATGAAATTTATTAGCAGAACTATATGCCCTTTTACTCTAGAGTAGTCAACTGTAAAAGCTCCCATCATGTTTTTCTAAAGTCTGTATTGTCTTGAGTGTACTACTGTACTGGGAGCAGATGCTGGCAGGGAGGGCTGCAGGGCGGCCTCTGAGGAGAGGCTGAGGTTGTCCCATGTGGGGCACAACTGGCTCCAGTGGACCCACTGCAGGATGATGTCTCTGGGAAAGTATTTCAGAAAGGGTAAAAAATGCTGCGCAGCAGACTATAAGAGAGAGGAGTGAGGATGATGTGAGAGGAACAACCCTGCAGAGAACAAGGTCAGAGAAGAAGAGGGAGGAGATGCTGCAGGTGCTGGAGGAGAGATTCCTCTGCAGCCCCTGGAGAAGACTCCAGTGGAGCAGGTGGGTATTTGCTGAAGGAGCTGTGCCTGTGGAGAGCCCATGCTGGAGCGGTTAGAGTATCATAGAATTGTTAGGGTTGGAAGGGACCTTTAAAGGCCATCTCTTCCAACCCCCCTGCAAGAAGCAGGGATGTCTTCAACTGGAGCAGGTTGTTCAGAGCCCCATCCAACCTGGCCTTGAATGTTTCCAGGGATGGGGCATCCACTAACTCTCCGGGCAACCTGTTACAGAGTTTCATCATGCTCATTGTAAAAAATTTTTTCCTTATGTCTAATCTGAATCTACCTCCCTCTGTTTTAAAACAGTTACCCCTCATTTTATTACAACAGGCCCTGCTGAAGTTTTTCCCTGTCTTCCCTGTAGGCCCCCTTTAGGTACTGGAAGACTGCTATAAGGTCTCCCCTGAGCCTTATTTTCTCCAGGCTGAACAGCCCCAACTCTCTCAGCCTGTCCTCACAGGAGATGTGCTGCAGCCCTCTCATCATCTTCATGGCCTCCTCTGGACCCTCTCCAGTTGGTCCATGCCTTATGTTGGGTGCTCCAGAGCTGGACGCAGTACTCCAGGTGGAGTCTCATGAGAGCAGAGTAGAGTGGGAGAATTGCCTCCCTCAACCTGCTGGTCACGCTACTTTTGATGCAGCCCAGGATACAGTTGGCTTTCTTGGCTGCAAGCGCCCATTGTTGGCTCATGTTGAGCTTCTTGTCCACCATCGTACCCAAGTCCTCCCCAGGGCTGCTGTCAGTCCATTCTCCGCCCAGCCTGTATTTGTTCCTGGGATTGCCCCGACCCGTGTGCAGGACCTTGTACTTGTGAAGGACTGCACGTTGTGGGAAAGACCCACGCAGGAGCAGGTTATCCTGAAGGACTGCAGCCCCCGAGAGGTGCCCCACAGTAGAGCAGGGGAACAGTGTGACGAAGAAGGTGTAGCAGAGAACTGCCATGGACTGACCACAGACTCCATTCCCTGTCCCTCTGCACTGCTTGGGGTAGAGGGACATTGAAGAGTCAGGAATGTGAAGGAGTGAAGTTGAGCCTGGAAAGAAAGGGAGGGCTAAGGGGAAGGTGGCTTAGTTTTTGTCTTTTTTTCTTACCATCCAGACCCATTTTTATTGGCAATAAATTCGTAGAATCATAGAACAGCCTAGACTGGAAGGGATGTCAAAAGATCATCTAGTTCAACTTTCAGTTAGATTAAGATTCCCCTTTAAGGTGACTTAGTCTTATTTACATGCCTGTCCAGTTTAGGTGGGGGAGTGAGAGAGCAGCTGGGTGGGTAGCTGTCAGCGAGCCAAGGTCAACCCATACAACCATCTGAGAGTATAACCACACAGTTGTTAACAGGTGATGTGCGGTAATTTGATGTACCCAATCCTGATGTTGTTACTACTTACTTTGAAATGAAGACCATGTTTCCTAACTCATGTTTTTCAGACTACTTGATGAGTTTGGTGATGGCCTAGGACTTGCCCAAGCCATTCCTTATGTGGATCCTCTGTTTCTCTCATTTATGGAACTAGAGGAACGCTTACAACAAGTTATGGAGGTATTAAAATACTTTTGGTGGTATTACATCAGTGATGTTTTAACATAAGTTTTTGTTACTGAATCCTTTTTCAGCATAATCTGAAAATCAAGAGAAGCGGGGAAAAAATTTATCTCCTATATTAGCTTGAACTTTCAGGCCTGCAGGCTTAAAAATAAATGTTGAAGGTTCTTTTAAATAATGTAGTGCAAGAAGTCAGTGATCAATGCTACTCCTTTTAGAATATATATATATTTATTTCCTCTTAAAGGAAAAAAATATACTAATTTTATACCAGTGTAAACATATGCCATTTAAGTTATTCTAAAGAACCTTGCCAGATTTCCTGCATAACAAAGGAAAGTTCATACCTAGATCTGTGCCTATGAATTATCCCAGCATTTTTTTTTTTTTTTTTTTGGCAAGAGTACAACTGGGTATCTCATTTTAATTCCTCGGTAGGAGACTTTTCTGTGTTTGACCGTTTTGACTCTGTTTTAAATTTAAAAAAAAAACAAACAAACAAAGCACCCAAAAGCAACAGGTAAAGCCTTTTATCTTTACCTTCTTATAATTTAATTTCATCTGTCTTTACCAACTTCGGATAAACAAGAGCATTTGTTATCAAGAACCAGCATGGTTATGATCTTTGTCTTTTCTGTGTTACATGACATTGGTCACTGTCAGAGTGAATATGGGGCTAGCTTAAATTCATTTTGATGCAATGCGACAATTCTTGCACTGCCAGGAGTCTTCCCTGCAGGCTGTTTGTCAAAATAGGAGTTAAATGATGTGTAGACATGTAATATGTTGTTACAACAATTGAATTGAGTGTTGTGTGTGTGACATAAGTTTAGAGGCAGCAAGGGGCAGTTTGACTACTAGTTCTTAGTTAAAAGGGGTGAACAGGGCAGACTGTATGTCATAGTGTACTTGCAGACAAAATACCAAGGACACTTTAAAATTCTTTATAAAGCTGACAGTCAGTGGAACAATCATAGATAATTTTTTTCCATGGATTTGTGCAAAATAGTTTTGTGAATAAAATTTACGGAGATTTTCCAAGAGGGTGGAAGGGTTGTTCCATGGGGTTGGCAGTCGTTCAGTTTCCAGGTATTGTGCATCCCTAAGGTATATGGGAGGTCAGCATTATTCATGATCAAGTGCCATAGGGTCTCCTCCAGCTGTGTAGGATCTTGTTAGTGTTTCTCATTGGGAGATGCTTGAGACTTGTTTATTAATGTGTAGAAGGTCTATTGATATGCTTACTATAAAAGCAGTATTTTGAAGTTTTGTAGAGAAGATTCCTTGTCTGTTTCATAGCTGCTGGTTCTGAAAGGACAGAACTACAGAAGCAGTTGACCTCCTCCTTTGCAGCAAAGCAAGAGGTTCTGTATAGAGAGGGGAAACTAATTCCATCTTTTCTTTTGTTTAATCTGTATGTTAACACCTGAAGAGGAGACTGAGGTTATCATGGCTCTTGAGTTTTTCTTTCTCATTACTGTGTAACAACATTTCCATAGTTATTCTGTCAGAAAAAAATGTGTGCACTCTTGTCAGGCTGACCTGTAAAAGCAATCCTAGGTGACTCTGTACATGACTGGCTAAACAGATACTGTCATTATGTTAAATGTGCCCAGGAACAGTGTGTTACTGAACACACTTGGCTAGCAGGTAGGTGACTACAAAGGTAATTATTCTCTGGTACCCGTGGCACAGTTTACTGTGGATGTTGGACAAGAGGGAAAGCCAATTCTATTAAATAGTATTTGTGCACTTTATGGTGAACATAGAAGTCTGGCGTAATTGGAATTAGTCAGCAGGAAATGGTAACAGAGTAATAAAAGAAAAAACGGTATTGACTGTGACTAAATGGACAACACAGGTTTTGAGTAAGAACTCCAAGTATTTCTACCAAATCTCAAGCAGAATATATAGAGCACCTCTCTTTCCAGTGAAGGTGGTTACTAAAAGTGTTCCGTGAATAAGAGCAAGGATTGCCCAAAACTACCCAACATTTCTCTTGGGCGGTATTGCAAGTATTTCTGGAAGTTGAGAAAAAGTGAGCAAAAAAAGGCTCTTTAACATATATCTATCCAGAATTAATTTTAATTGTTTGCAGAGATCCTATCTTTTAATGACCACAGCAAGATGTGGGCAGGATCAGGATGTAATGTTTTCTGCTTTCTAGAAAATAGGTTTTGCAAATGGCTAGGCCAGTGTAATCTCTTAACAAAATATGTGACCCTGTCCCTGACTGGATTAAAAAGACTAGACTCTTGTGTTCCTCAAAGGACGTTCAAAACAGCCTTTAAGTACAACTTTCCTGGTTGTCAGACAATTGTAGATGAAGATGAAGAACCGTGTTTCACAAATTTAAAAATGTAAAATTTTTCCTTGAAATAGTAAATAGCTCAGTATTACAAAGACTCTTCCTTATCTTTAGTACTGTGCTCACAGTGTTTACTCAGATATCCAAAATGTGGCATACAGCATTTTTAGGGGAAAAAAAAATATATCTTTTTAAAAAACTCTTTTGTTTTGTGATGCAGAGACCAAACTGAACTAACTTTTCAAGTTTGGGTAAGAGAGATTGCTGAAAATGTTTTTGCTTTTTGGTAGAAAATGCAATTTGATTTTTCCATTTATAGGATGTATAGAAAATGTTTAATTGTTGTAGTTTAGCCCCCTTGGGACCAAGCTAAGCAGTCTCTCACTCACTCCCCCCACCCTCTGAGGGAATGGGGAGAGAAAATGTAACAAAAAAGTCTCAAGGTTTGAGATAAGGACAGGGACAGATCCTTAAATTACTGTTACGGGCAAAACAGACTCGACTTGGGGAAAACTATTTCAACTTGTTATTAGTAAAATCAAAGCAGGATAATGAGAGGGAGGAACAAAACCTAACTTCCCCCTCTCCTCTTCCTGGGCTTAACTTCATTTCAAATTCTCTCTGCTGCTTTCTCTGCTCCGAGCGGCACAGCGGGGAATACAGAATGGGGGTTGCAGTCAGTTCATCACATGTTGTTTTCTGCCACCCCTTCCTCCTCGGGGGAAGAACTCCTCACATTCCTCCCCTGCTCCAGTGTGGGGTCCCTCACATGGT
This sequence comes from Chlamydotis macqueenii, assembly GCF_036417535.1. Lineage (NCBI taxonomy): Eukaryota > Metazoa > Chordata > Aves > Otidiformes > Otididae > Chlamydotis > Chlamydotis macqueenii. Next base: position 59,080,687 of record NC_141593.1, on the reverse strand, counting down.
CTGCAGTCCTTCACGAACTGCTCCAGCATGGGTCGTTTTGCCATGGGGTGCAGTTCCTCCAGAACAGCTGCCCCAGCCCCAGCATTGGGCCCTCCATGGGCCACAGCCTCCTTCAGGCATCTGCCTACCCCGACGTGGGGTCCTCCCCGGGCTGCAGGTGGATCTCTGCTCCTCTGTGGGCTGCAGGGGGGCAGCCGGCCTCACCATGGGCTGCAAGGCCCACAAGGCTCACTGGTCCCTATCTGCCCTCAGTTCTGCTTCTTCACTTCTTTTCTTTTCTTTTTTTTTATTTCCAATTTTTTTTTCCAATTTTTTTGCCCTTTCTTAAATACGTTATTGCAGAGGTGTTATCGCTGCCAGCAATTGGCTCAGCCCTGGCTGATGGTGAGTCTGCCCTAGACCCATCAAGTCCGCCAAAGGGAAATTTCTAGCAGTTTCTCGCAGAAGCTGCTATTTTAGCCCCACTGCTACACAAAACCAACACAGTAATATGACAATTCTTGTTCTGTACTTTGTTGCAACTGTATATGCGTATGAAGCAGGGAGTTAGAGATCACTGTGAGGGGTGTCTTAGTAACTAAGGTCAAGATGAACAAGCTTGAGAGCTCCTTGAGGAAAATGAGAATTGAAGCTAGTTGTCTTTTTTTTTTTTTTTTTTCCCTCATGATTGGCATTTTATGCTCCTCATACCTTTCCCCAAGAGTAAAGGGAATGATTTGATCTGTTCTTGACATAGTTCATCTTATTTTGGGCGTCTGGTTTTGCTGGGCATTTTTCTGCAGGATGATTAGATTTCAGTTTTACCAGATAGCTTTCCTGCTTGTTCTACAACTTCTGCTTTCGCCTTCCAGATATTACTGTTTTCATGTGTGCTATAATTCTCTGAACTATATCCCAAGCTAGCTTGCAACTTTGCAGTCACATATTATCCATATATTTATACTCAACTCTCTAACAGGCTACCTGTTGCCAGTTATGCTATTTTAGTGTTATTTAGACTTGGCTTTAGGGAAAACAGCTACTACTTAATTCTTTCTTGGTCTGATACTACCTTACGGGTGCAACATACCTCTGCTTTTGCTTCAAGTTTAAAAAATAACCTGTCTGCTAATAAGTATTATTGCACCAGAGATTTTGTAATAGAGAAGTCTGCGCTTTCACTAGCTTTAAGTGTTATTCTGATTTGATGACCAGACTGGGTTGAGTCTAATTATAACATCATTAATAATCTGTCTAATGATTGTGACTTTTTTCAACCTGTTACTGATTTACTTAATCTACCTCCTTAAGTTTCCCAGAATCCTTTTATCTAAAATAGTAGATGTATTAACCAGATCTTTTCCACCTATAACAACATAATTTATTACAAGAGTCTATTATAGCTCAGAAATTTTTCTGAAATTTGTCTAACGAACTAGTACTTATGAAGCACTTGAAAGGGACGTGACATGATTATGCATCCAAAATTCAAGTGTATCCTAACTGCAGAGTGGGGGCAGCGTGGGTGGCGAAGATGTGTCCTAATTAATTGTGACATTTGGAGAGGAGAAGTAAATATATTAATACATTTCTTAAAAGCTGTGTTCTATAAGACTCTGGGATCCTAAAATGCAGTAACTTGTGCAACTTGTTTCTTTTTTTTACTTCCCTTTGTCTTAAAGAAATTACTTATCTGGGACTGTTCAGTTTACCTCATTAGCAGTATAGAACAGGTTGAGCATCTCTGAAATAATTTATAAATATTTCCTGTGCCAATTCACACCTATGTGTAGCTCAAACTGCTGTAGGCTATAGCATTTCTGTTTTTAGCAGTGTCCAGTGTTTGGTTTATGATACATGCAGCAGTAAAAAGTTGCACGAGTAATAAGAGGAAGGAAACAAAGGTATCTTTCAAGTTATTAAAGTATCTTACAGAAGCTGTAAAACAGACATTTCCTTGCTGTGCTTTGGTTCTGAAGTTGGGGCTTTAAGCATCAGAGTCACTGTGAGACTTTGTCTGTGATGTTTCTTTTGCGTAACTTTCAAAAGCAAACAATGTTATGCTTTTGTAAATTGTTTTCTGTTTGAGCATGGTAATACTGGATATATACACAGAGGTTTGACACCTAGGTAATACTGCATCCTTCTGTCTGCCTGCGATCTTACCTAATTTTTCCAGCTGTAGTAGTTAATCTAACAAAGCATAATACTTTTACTTACAAATTATTCTCAGACAATTGCAGCCGTAGCAAAATCTCATTATAATAATGAAATCAACTTAATGTTAGTAAAGCAGTATTGTCTGCTGTAGCAGAATTGAATCTTTTTAAGCTGTTAAATTGGAGGTGTAGACTTGCATAATGCGTTAGGGATAACTTTCCCAAGATTTCCTTTAAATTAGCAGATTTCTAGATGAGAATATGTGGCAATAAGAGCTGTAAATATTTGTCTGTTGGTTCATGCTGATCTCTCTGCTGCTACAAACACTTGACTGTTGTAAACCTGCTGTTTCAAATGTGTGGTGTGACAGTTGCCTGAGCTACCTTGCCACTGCGATAGAAGTGCAAACGTGTTCAGGCTGCAGCTCTAGTAGCTTCCTCTAGAGTTTAAGAGGAAAGACTACTGAAGATGTTTGTACAGAATCCAATGTTTCTCTGGTATATTTTTGTTGTGATTTTTTTTTTGTTTGTTTTTTAGTTTAGTGTACCTGCAACATTACAAAATGTCAAGTCATCTTAAACTGTGTTGCTTTTTTTTCTACTGGGTTGAATGTATGATGTAAACATCAAATCTGCCTGCATGTAGCATCAGAGTCTTAAAGAATTTGCATGGTGAAAAGTTTAAGTTTCAAACAAGATTAATTCAGAGCACTATGTCTGTCTTAAGTCATTATACAGATGAGAAACATCTATGCGGGTTGTGTCTTTTTCTGACAGCTTACATTGGTAGTGTAGCCAAGGTACTTAACGTTTTTGTTTGTACTGAGTAATTCCATAGTGAAGCCAGGAAACACATTAATGAGGCTTTTATTTTCAGAAAGCAAAATGTAATGACCGTTCTGTATTAGCAAGCTTTATTAAGTTTTTTACTTGCTGCCTTTTCTGAAACTTTATGAAATGAGCAAATGTTCGTTAGAGAATAAGTTGTGTCTCTGTCCTGATACTTTAAGAAGGCTTAAAAAAAAAAACTGTTACTGTTTTGACCTTCATTTTTATTTTCATAATGAGATGAAACTGATGTAATGGTTAGTTTGACAGACATAACTTCCATTTAAGAAAGTAGTACTATTAGAATTGGATTCCTTTTGTTGCCTGTTTGTTTTATATGGAATGTTACCTGTGTAAGTAAAAGAACTTGATCTCTGCTTACCCTTTTCAGGCTGCTATGGGACATTGGACATCTCTTGGATTTGATATTGGAGGGGCTCATCCACCAGCTACTAAAGAAACTATAGATTGTCTGCCACAGATTGTTGTCACAGATGAACATGATGGTATGGAAAAATAATTAAGAATTAGTTTCTACAAAGTTCACAAGAACAAATTTAGCTTTCTCTAATATCATATATGCAGTATTTAAACATACTGTGCCGCTGGCAATGCTGCTCTAAGAGATTTTGAATCTTGAATCAGACTGCCTATAACTTTGGTCAGTTTGGAGAACTAATCTTTACTGGAGTAAGTGTCATTATACTTTGTAATCATTACTGTTACTGTTGATTATGTATTTTAATTTCAGCTCATCTTAGATGTAAAACAAAATAATAATAATAATAATGCTTTTTCTTCATCACGGCCATAGGTCAAGAGCAGTCTTGTACTATCTGTTGCAGTGAATATGTGAAAGATGAAATCATAACGGAGCTACCCTGTCATCATTTGTTTCACAAACCCTGTGTAACTCTTTGGTTACAGGAAGTAAGTACTACAGTATTGGGGGGGTGGGGGGGGTTTGGAGTATTTGTATTATTCTGGGAAGAACAGTTTGTAACTCTTGGAAAATGTGGGGTGAAATAACATGAAATAACCAGCTTTTGAATTTTATGCATTATGGAACCAAATTCTAGTGCAAGTGAGGAAGGTAATTTGTATCTGTACTCACTCAGTTTCTTGAATAGAGAGAATATTTTTGTGAGGTAAAACATAAAATCATAGAATATTTAGGGTTGGAAGGGACCTTTAAAGGTCATCTAGTTCAACCCCCCTGCAAGGAGCAGAGACGTCTTCAACTAGATCAGGTTACTCAGTCTCATCTAGCCTGGCTTTGAATGTTTCCAGGGATGGGGCGTCCACCACCTCTCTGGGCAACCTGTTCCGGTGCTTCACCATCTTCATTGCAAACAAATTTTTCCTTATCTAGTCTGAATCTACATCCTTCTGTTTTAAAACCATTACCCCTTGTGCTATCACAACATGCCCTGCTAAAGAGTTTCTCCCAGTCTTTCCTGTAGGCCCCCTTTAGGTACTGGAAGGTCGCTATAAGGTCTCCCCGGAGGCTTCTTCTCTCCAGGCTGAACAGCCCCAGCTCTCTCAGCCTCCCTTCATAGGAGAGGTGCTCCAGCGCATGGTTTGCTTTTTAGTAAGAATGAGAGAGATGGATGAGTTATAACTTGGTTTGATATGAGAAAAGCTTTCTTTACTGTATTAATATCTTGAAATAAAGATGACTTGGTTTTCTCTGAGAAAAGCAAAGATTCTGATCTTGCCAGGGTATCAGGCCCATTTATGGTGACAGCTCGAGTTAGCAGGAGAGATAGTTGCAATGCTTATAGGTCAATTTAAAATACTTACCATGGGTAAGTCTACATTGTGTTAGATCTCATTTTCTTAACCTGTGATAAGTTTCCCTTGTGCCTTAAAAAGGCTTACGCCATATTGAGGCTAGACCAAAAGGACTGTAAGTAATGAATGGTGTTTCTTTCCTTGCACTCTGCTTTACACGCAGTATGAGCCTGACTTGCTAATTCTCAGTGAGCCTACAGTGTAATGCATCACTTCCTCAAGAGGTACAAGAGGAAGACTGATGCAGATTAGAGAGATCAGATCAGAGCACCTCTAGCACGAAGTTGTTGGTGGGTTGTTTGTTTTACCTTGATGGTGTTGATTACCACATTGATATTGCTTGTGTCATATGTCTTTTTCTGCTGTAATAGTAAACTGCTCTTGCTGAAAACTAGGACGAAATACAGCTTGCTAGATTTGGGTTGTACCTAGTTTATATTTAATCTTTGCCGCAAAAGAAAAAAAGGCCCCACCTGTAAAATCAATTCTTTGAAGAAGAGCTTGCAGACAGCCTGATGTATCTGCTTTGTAACTGGTGTAAAAGCAAAACAAAGCTTTCTTCTGAGATTGTTAGCTTTCTCTTAGCTGCGGGTTGCCATCCAGTCAAATTTGGCTTTGAGGCAGTGCTGTTGTGAAGACATTAAATAACTTGTAAATAATAACCTTTAGCTTTTCAACAGAATGGAATGCAAAATGTGCAAATGGCCTGATTTTTTTTTTTTTTGTAGTCGGGAACATGTCCAGTTTGTCGTCATGTGCTTGCACCTGTGCTTCCTAAAGCAGATGCTGCCACCATTTCCTTTCTACCTGATGATGATTCCACATCTTCTCTTCACAGTGCTACAGGAGCTTCAAACTAGGGTCTGAAATTAAGTCTTTGCCACCGAAATAAAAATGTAAATTTTTCTGCTTTAATTACAATGTGAAAACAACTATGTATAAAATATTATATGTAAAATACTATCTATATTGTATATTTTTAGTTTAGAAAGAAGGTGCAGCACTTTCTAAGTTCTCTAGGGTTACAAAAATAGCTTAAATTTTCAAACTGTAAGTTAGAAGTATGTGCAGCCTTCTTTTCTTAGCAGAGTGTTGCTGGTAACTGTAATGTCTAAAGCTCGTGTTATGATAAATGTTTCCAAAAAGATAATTAATGTGGCACTTTGTTCAAGTTCTCCCACCTGGAGTGCAGTTGCAGCTTATTAAACTTAGGCTTACAGTCTGTTTCACAGATTGACAAAAACAAATAGTTCAGTTCTAAGTTACTGGCATGGAGTGACTTTGTAATTGATATTTCATATTTGCATCAAAGCAGTGGTGGAATTTGATTCTACTCAAAACAAACTGTACAATGAAACATATTTCTTAACAGTACTTTCCATAATAAATTTTTCTTAATATCAGAAGTGCTATTAAATTGCTGCTGTGTTCTTTTTTTTTTTTTATATAAATACTAGCACTGTTTTTAAGCCTGTGTCCTGAATAACTGTATGAACTATGGAATTTCAACATTTGAAGTTCTAAGTTTCTGAGGAATCCCCTCTGTAATAGTGAGGCAGCTTGTTTCTTCAATTTTTGTTTAAATTGCATTTTACTAATTAGGTCTCCTGTACTCTGTCCTGTATGTGTGCATGCTCTCTCTCCTCTTGTAAGAACATTTATTTTTATATATATCAGGGTTGTGGCTACTTTCTTATTGCAGATACAATTAAAGTATTTTTAGCTTCTGGAATCTTAAGTCTGAAAAAGGTAGTAGAACCTTCACACACTTAATTGAAAAATACATTTGAATACTTTGCTATTAGGATAATTGTTGTAAAGTTATTTCAGAAATTTAAAAATTAGTAATGTTTCTGGTGTTTGCACTGGTTGCAGTGGGTTATGCTACACTTGATATTTTCAAGGAGAAAAGACTGGTTTCTAGAATGTATTTCTATAAATAATACTCCAGTATTCGCAGAAACTTTAAGGGACATGGAATTAATCACTACAGGACAGAAAGTTAGTATTTGAATATGTATATGGGTACTAATTAACTGCACAAAAACTTTTCTGTGGCCATTGGATAGACACAATTCCTAAAATGTTGGTACATGGGAATAATATTCAAGGAGTCTAATCAAACTGTCTTAAAGCAGTTACAGATTTTTCCAGTAACTTTGAAATTAAGTGGAATTAAGCTCTTGGAAAAGTGATTGATTAAAAATTAGTAGTCTTATAATAGCTCTCTGGCTACTCCGTTATGAATATGTCTGCCATCCTAGTATCTCACTTTACAAATATTGATATGTTATTTTATTAGCAGTAGAAGACAGTAATTTTCATATTTGAGGGACATATTGAGCTGTCTGACATACTTTGCAGTGTAACTTGTGTACTGCAGCAGAACAGAGTTGATGACAGTTGCCACGAGTCTGCCCCTGAGGTTTTCAATTATGTTATTCCAAAATTTAAAGTACAAGGAAGCCAAAACCAATAGGATACTGGTGAAAAGTGGCAGATGTGTGCCTCCTTGCCAGCTTATTTTCCTGTATTAAAACTTTATATTTGATGAAGTAGACCTCAGCAGGATTTGGGGAAACATGACAAGGAACATATACTTCTAGGCGTGCTCACAGATAGAATTCATGCTAGTGCAAGAAGTGCTATCATCTTCCACATCTCTTACAAACTAGTACTGAGAGTGGTTGGTCCATGGCTACCAGCTACCCCAGATGATAAAATAGTAATGCAGCCTTTAAAGCTCATCCAAGCTGTATATGGGGTGTATGTAGATTTAAGAGAAAGTGGAAATAGAGATGTTTGTTTTGCCTGCAGGAGAAAAAAAAATACCAGAATTATGGACTTAGTAGTATCAAAATTATTCTTTGTTAGGGCCTTTTGTTCTTCAGTAGCTCCCCCTCCATGAAATGTTGCAGGTATTTTAAGCAGCTGGTACTTTGTTTCTCTCTGGAACGGCACAATATGTTGGCCTTCATTTAATCTCTTAAGCACAGTGTTTTATAAAGATAATTACTTAACTTCTGTGGCAAGATTTGGAAATCTCTTGCTAGAAGCTTTTGATTCTAGACTTAACCAGCAGTGTCAAGACCTAAGCTAGAAGCTTTTTCCTTCCTTCGTTATCTGTTGCTGGCCTCAGCTCTGACTTCCTAGTTTGAAACAGCTGCCTGAAAGAGCGTTCGTGTTCTTTTCTCTTTTTTTTTTTTTTTTTTTTTTTTTTAACTTGAATAATGTCCTGGTTCTGGCCAGGATAGAGTTAATATTTACCTGAGCTGGGTGGAGAACTGAAGCTGGTAGCCCCTATGGCAGGGATAGTTAACTAATTAGCTAACAGCTGGGGTTAATTTACCCAAATTAGCCAAAGGGCTATTCCATCCCATCTGACATCATGCTCCGTATATAAGTGAGGAGGGTGCTGAAGGGAGGCTCCCTGCTGGTTGGAAGAGTCTGGATGTGGAGATCTGTTGTGAGATATTGTACTGTATTTGTGTTCCATCACTGTCTTGTTTTCTTCTGTCATTACTGTTAAATTTACTTTTTGTTCAATCTCAACCCACGTGTTTGGTTTTTTTTTTTCCTGGTTTTCTTTTGTTTGTCAAATCTCCTCCTATTCTCTCGGAGAGAGGGGGGAGTGAGAGAGAGACTGCGTAGTCTGGTCCCCGTTGGGGCTGAACTACGACAATGTAGAGGTCTTATTTGCAGGTCTTTCCTGGCACCTCATCTGAGGAAACAGCAGATGAATGGTCATCCTAATGAGGTGTCTGAAAAAGGATATGCTGGGTCATACACAAAAGATTACCAGTAGAAGTGTTTAACACAAAATAGAAAGTAAAAAAAATCCAAACCTTTGGATTATGTCCAAATGTTTGTTGTGATTATTTAATAAATTTTTTTTTGTAAACAAAGTCATAACAGATTGCTCTGCAGGTTCTGTGGTTCCTGCTTCAAACATAAAATTGTTTGGTTGAAATGGGCCTAGTTCTTGAAAAGGCCCTGCAAAGTGTAATGTTTTTCTGTTGTAAAAGTTAATTTTCTTTTTGCTCAAAGAGAATATGCTAGACATTTTCAAGTAAAACTTACAGGTGTGAAGAAGAAAATCTTTGTTCTTCATGTTAGGTAAAACTAAGCATTCGAGAAAAATGAGAAAGCAAATGTGAGAAATAAGCTTGTCTCTGTGAAAGCTTCATCTTGTCTATACATACACTAGTACATTGGAAGCATATAACTTAACTGTGATATAAACTACGTTCATTTTAATATTTCCATGAAAAATGTTAATTCCAAAGTTAAAATGCATTTTTGTCTTAAAAAAAAACCAAACAAACAACAATGCAGCCTTTTTAATATTTTGTTTCCTCCTGTCAAATACTGCCAGATTTTGAATGGCTGTATCTGTTTTCGTTATTAGACCCACACATAGCAGACTTTTTTTCTTAAATAGCTGTAATAAAAAAAATTAACATAGTGTGAAAAAAACCTCCCTTCAGGTCAAATGAGAGGTTTGCTTAGTTCTTGTGCCTGTGTGTCTCAGGATTTTGGTTAGGTTTAGTCGGTTAGCTGGCTGATAATTCACATGTCTGCAGACCCAACTTCCTTTAAAGGTCATCTAGTCCAACCCTCTTGCAAGGAGCAGGGACATGTGGCATAGCCTTGAATGTTTCCAGGGAGGAGGTATTCACAGCTTCTCTGGGCAACTTCTCTGCCTCCAATACAAGGAGGACATGGACCAGTTGGAGAGGGTCCAGAGGAGAGCCACAAAGATGATCAGAGGGCTGGAGCACCTCTCCTATAAGGACAGGCTGAGAACGTTGGGGTTGTTCAGTCTGGAGAAGAGAAGGCTCCAGGGAAACCTTATGGTGGCCTTCCAGTACCTAAAGGGGGCTTAACAGGAAAGATGGGGAAAAACTCTTCAGTAGGTATTGTTGTGACAGGACAAGGGGTAATGGTTTTAAAATAGAGGGAGGTAGATTTAGATTGGATATTAGGAAAAAATTTTTTAAAATGCGAGTTGTAGAACACTGGAACAGGTTGCCCAGAGAGGTGGTGGAAGCCCCATCCCTGGAAACATTCGAGACCAGGTTCGATGGGGCTCTGAGCAATCTGATCTAGTTGGGGATGTCCCTGCTTCTTGCAGGGGGGTCAGACTAGATGACCTTTGAAGGTCCCTTCCAACCCTAACCATTCTATGATTCTATGATTGTAAGACTCTTTGTTCTGTGTTATACAGGATATATGGCCTGACAGTCCTGTTTGTATAGCCTTTGAATGTATGAAGCTGATATCAAAGGTTAAACTGCTGTTCAGGAGTCCTGAAGTGCCCCTGACTGCTGCTTAACTTGTCATTGAAATCCTGTCCAAACGAACTAAACTAAAATTTGGTATTTGTCAGAATCCAGGGAGTATAAGGCTTCAACACGAGCTCTTGTCACTTTTCTCACATACAGTGTAATAAAATAATTTTTAAAAAGTTCTCTTGCCTTGATTTAAAAGCAAAATCTGTCGGATGATTTTAGGTGGGGAGAAAGGAGAATATTTTGCTGAGAAAATTATACATTTGGTATGGAGGTAATTTCAAAATACACACTCTCAAAGTATATTTCCAGGTGCATTATCTTTTGCTTTGAGCTTGCAATGACATCTGTCCTGAAAAGGCCCATTGTATTTTAGTGAATTTAGGACTATTGCTGTTAAGTGGCACATTTTAAAGCAGCAACATCAGGTTTACACTTATTCTTGCATTAAAAAAAAATGTATGCAACTGCAGGAATCCTGTTCCACGTTCTCCTTTTAATGGGCAGTCTCCCTGTGTTGATGGAGTAACTTTGTGAGCACACCTGAATTGATACTGTGAATTTAACGCTTGTTGCTACAGGTATCCTGTTCTGAAAAACGTCAAAGATGGGAAAACAACTCCAGCTCAGTAATCTGAGTTTTACTTTATCTGCGTATTTTTGGAATCCGTGCTCTTTCCCTGTATTTTATGTTGCTCAGTGCTTTAGCATATTGATAATGGAAAACAGATAGGAAAGTATGTTAGTCAGATGCAGTCCTTTAGCAAGTATGGTGCACACAGATGACTAAGATGCATAATTATTTAGGCAAGATAAGTATTATCACTGTGTGGAGAATAAGCCTTTATTCTTTATAGGCTAATAAGCAAAATCTGTATTTACAGATCTTTGTTGTCCTGAAATTCCACATAATTGTGATTTTTTTTTCAGTGTTAAGCCTTTCTGTAGATAGACAATTATGTCTATAAATACTTATAGACAAAACAACTAATGATGGTTATTAATGAATAAGTATGAGGGTTTAATGATGTCTTGGGGCCAAAATGTAAAGGGCATGATTTTAATTTAAGAGTCACTTTGTACTCCTGAGGCATAGGAAGATACTTTCAAGAAGTAAAGGAGGATTAGGTAATAAAAAGGAAGAGTAGTGTAAACAAGACTCTAGTCCAATGATTCATCAACAACCTTTAAACCACAGTAAAAACAAGCACTTTTTTTCAGTTATGAAGCAGAACTGCCTTCAGCTTGCCAGATGGGAGCCTTTGAAAAGACCTCAAGGAAGTCAATTGAAATTAATATGGTGGGAAGGATTATATTTTCCAAGTCAGGTTAGGTATTTTATGTTGATTTCCTAATTGAAAAGAAGCAAGGCCTACAATTTTATTGTTGTAACAGTGATGGTACTGATTAATTACACCTGGGACCCGGTGGTTATTTGATAGCTTTGTGATAGGACAACCTGCTGAAATAAATATTGTAAGTTGAAGTATTTCTTTGTTGTATATTGAGCATCATGACCTGCTAATGTGGAAAATCATCTCTGTCAATGGGTAGAAGAGCTTTCTTGTGTATGAGAGGAATTCCCTCCTCTTACTAAAACCAGAAATAGGCAAAACACTTTTCTAACGCTACTTTAATGCTGCAGTAGGAAGATGTCAGCTGCCAAAACACTGACACAGATTTGAAAATGCTGTTTGCAGATTCCAATCAGTTTGGTAGTAGTTGAATCCTATTTTAAGGTAGTGACTTTGGATTTGCTAGTCAAGGAAGATGTTCTTGTTAGCAATAATATAAACAGGCTTCTCTTAAGCTACTGCAGTGAAATGCACGGGAGCCTGTATACAACCAGTTCTGTACATACACCTGCCTTTACCTTTGTTATTGTTTTACATACCTGAATCACAAGCCATGCAAGAAAAGATACATTTTTGCTTTAAAGATAAAGAGGGGGGTTTAGTCCTCATTACTTGCATTAAAGCTGTGTTGGTCCATGAGACTGCTACACATTTTTCTGACAGTGTGAAAGATAACCAAATGGACCAACCCAAAGTAACTATAAAATCACACACAAAAAAAATAGCAGAGCTTAAATAAAGATGTTGCTACTGAACGGTGAGCATTTGGGATGTGAATGAGTAGCATAATTTAAACAGAGAAGCGATGCAGAAGAACAGCCAATCTTCAACACTGTTTGTCGCCAGCTTGATAGCCATGGTCCACCTTCCGTTTTCTTTCTCCCTGTGAGACAGTAAGTATCTTGCTTGAAGCTTTTTTGACAAGTTTCAAATTCACTGGTTTTGTGAACTTTTAGTTCAGAAACACCCTTTGGGTCCTTTCACTTAATGCAGTTTTCTTCGGAAAGCAGACAGTGGCAAGAGGAGAAATGGGAGCAGAGAAAGTGTGTTCTTTTCAGTGAATCTAAGCAACCTACCTTACCAACCAAGACCAAATCCAGTTGTGAATGAGGGAGGAGGAAGACAAAAGGGGAATATGTGGCATAATCATGATTTTGGCAGCCCTCTCCCACAGCACAAAGCATGCAAGCTCCCCAGGCATTGCTGTCTGGCCCACAGCAATCTCCTAGCTCTTCAGGAAAGGTGGAACCTGATCGCTAAAATACATTTCTCTGGGTCTAAATCTTGCAAGACTCATGAAACAGTTTTCTTTCTAGTTGAGAGGAATAACTTGTGTGCGTTTGGTGTTGGGGAGAGAGAAAGAATACCTGTGTGCCCTACAGAATATTAAAGGTAACCGAGTACTCTGTTCATGAGGTGCACATCACCTGCAGGAGAGTCTCTGTCCTGAAATATCATGACTTCTTCAGGGTCCTTTACTGTATAGTCTCCTCCTCTGAATCGGTTAGCGTATCTAATCAAAAGCAAGAAGCAGAATTTCATCTGTTGAATATTTATTTTCTGTTCTGTTATTTAAAATAGTTTGATGACAGTAAGGAGAGGGTATTACTACTGGTATAGTCAGCATGTGTTAGTAGGAAAGTGTCTGAAGACATTTTCTTCTTCCTGGTGTTACAGAGGGAATATATCTCTCTGCGTGCATAGTTCAAGTGCAGAGCATCAAGAGGAACTGTTGGATGTTTTATTTTCTGAATTACCAGATATTCAAATAGTAACTTATATTTCTGAACAACTATAAATTGCCTACGTTTTAGAGTTTGTTCTTGAGATGCTAGTATTTTTAGCAAGTGTTCCTCTTCTGTCCTTTGTTATGCATAACATCACACATCCGAGGAAGATAACTATTTTCTTTCTCATCCACCTTCTGCATTTTGAAGTTATCATAGAATCACAGAATCACAGAATGGTTTGAGTTGGAAGGGACCTTTACAGGCCATCTAATCCAACCCCCTGCAAAGAGCAGGGATGTCTCTGACTAGATCAGGTTGCTTAGAGCCCCATCCAACCTGGCCTTGAATGTTTCCAGAGATGAGGCACCCCCCCACCTCTCTGCAACCTGTTCCAGTGTTCCACCACCCTCACCATAAAAAAATTTTTTGTAATACGTAATCTGAATCTACTTCCCTCTTTTAAAACCATTACCCCTTGTCCTATCACAACAGGCTCTGCTAAAGAATTTCTCCCTGTCTTTCTTATAAGCCTCCTCTAGGTACTGGAAGGCCACTATAAGGTCTCCCTGGAGCCTTGCAAGGTAGTATAATCAGTTAACTTGCATTAACATTCTGGTTGCCTTCATACGCTGTGGTTTGGAGCACATTGGAGAGTGCTAGCTAGTCCCAGCTCCTCTAGAGTAGCAGAAGAGCAGATGCATTGAGGGAACATACTGCAATGCAGGGTAGCAGCTCATCAGAGAGATTTTAGACATTATTTCCTGAAGAGAAAAAAAAAAAAAAGGAGCATGTCAGTGCTGACCATTTCCAGATTTCCCTAGTTTTTGCTGAATAATTTCAACACTCACTGGATAATCATCTGACTGGCAAGAGATAATACCACGGGACAGTGTGATATCTGAATAATTTTTTTTTTTCACATAATAATCTGCCATCAAAACTGAGATCACACCTATGTACAACATATAGTGGAATTTCTAGTTTGCATTAGAGCTTAGGAGATGAGTTAGAAATCCTTTGAGGATTTGCATTATCCAAGTGAAAATATATCAAATATTGAAGAACTTCTTGAAGCATTGTGATCTATTCTTGCATCATGTTAAAAAAGAAATTACTTTAAAAATATATGTATATATTTATACTGGCTACAGTTAGAACTGATCTCATCTTTCAAGTTTCAACTATCACTCTTATTAAAAAATCCTATTTATTACTTCCTGTATCACACAAATTATGCTTTGATGAGATCTAAATATTCAGAATTCTTGCCACTGAAGTGTAAGTTGATGAAAGATGTTGTGAAAGTTCAGTCTGAAATCCTAAAATACATATTGCAAAGGAATGGAAAAGAAGACGAAAAGAAGACAAAAGAAAAACTTGGTAGTTTTCCAGAAATTAAAATAACAATGTCACTACCAGTTCTGTGGCTTCTTTTCAGGAAATATAACCATTGAAGTTAGTGAGCTAAAGTCATATTAAATATATTTAAATTTTTATTCACAATGGTATTATTAAATGCAGAAGCATATTGGTTCTTCTAAAAGGAACTATTTGCCAATAGTTCAAGGCATATGTCATTAGGTTTCTTCAGCTACTCATAAAATTTTAGATTGTGGCTTTTACAATTTGACCTGGTAAATTCTAGAACACTTGATAAAGTATTAGAGATCATTGTAAGCAGTACTTTCAGGAAAGAAAAATGTTTTATCATGTAAATGCTTGTATAAACTAGTGTAGGATTACCAAAACATTAGCCAAGAAATGTGCAGCAAGAGTGGATGGACTTTGAGAGACAGAAATGCCTGTGAAATAATCATGTTTTACATAAAAATGGGAAGTCTTTGCTTGCCAGCTGTCTCTGTGTTATCAGAGAGCAGTTATCTCGGCAGAATTTTCAGGAAGGATGCGAAGGAGGACAAGGCAGAGGCTTTATGGAGTTTGTCAAGTAGCATTGCAGAGGCATTGTTGTATGAGAAGGCATCTTGGTGCTAGTGTCAGAAGTCTCTTTGGCACTGCACAGTAGTACACTCTGCACATTTGCTATTACATTTTGTCTTGCAAAATATTTCATTTCAAAACTCGTACTGTTTTAAGTCTATTCCGGTTTCAGTGATCCTGTTTTAAGGAAAGCTACCCAGTTTGGGAATTCTGGCTCATTCCTCCTAGCATATCTCTTTCTTTTGGTATCTGAAGGCAGATGGTTTCTGCACAAAGACCCTCAAAGGTGGCCTTTATTGCTGCACGTAGCCAGCAGGAACTTAGCGTGCATCATTATGGAGTAATACATTCTAACAGGCAATCTCAATACACTGCTTTTATACTGTCCAAACCATGGCCTGAATGTTTTTGAGAAACATTTAACTGGTATTTAGTTGAGGAGACAAGGAAGGATTTATGGAGCACAGTGTGGGACACCCTGTGATCATTGGTGTGGATCATGATCCTCGAGGAGGATGTTCGCCAAGGTCTTTGCAGCCCTCCCGCCCGTGCTGCCCCTCTGCAGAATGCTGTCTGTGCAACAGCACTCTGCAGGTTCAGACGGAGATGGTTCATGTGAAGCAACAGGGCTTTGCCTTGTTCCTGAATGGATAGAAGGAAGGAGAAGACCTTGCTCCCTGATGCTCAAAGAAGGACTTGAGCCAACAGCCAGTTTTGTGACTTCCGATCATGAACATTTACGCCCTTCCAAGAGTACTAAAAGCCAAAAAAGTTGGTTTTATCTCACTGCTATGTTGTAATACCTGGAAGGATGCATAAACCATATTGTTTTGGAAGTCATTAAGTAGATGGATTAGCGTTTAGATTTGTATACCCAAAAACTGGTGCAATTCTGTGATGGCTGTGTGGGCAATGTAATTTCAGAATAAGTAAATGCAATCTATTATATTTATTTAATGCAAATAAGTCCCAGCATCTGCTTGCACTGTTACTAATGTACAGTGTGCATCTGTGCATGTATGTACAAAGGAGAGAAAAGTAAAATGTCAATATTAGGGTGGGAGACCAGTGGAAACAGACGCCTCATTCACTTAAATTTATAATCTTGTAAACTTCAGTAGAATAAATATCCCTTCTATATATACAAGTGTGTATGTGTATGACAGCCCTCAGAATATCTGCATTTTAATTGACTATAGTCTGAAATTGTTCTCACCAGTGCATATATTAGGTTTCATATTTTAAATGAGAAATTATTATAGTACAATTTCAGATAGCAACTATTTTATTTGAACTAAAATCTCAGGATACAGTATTGTATGTGTAAATACTTAACTAACAATTAGAACATATGTGGGACAACTTCATCTTGCTATATTTCTGAAATGTGTTTTAAATGGATATTTACTCTGCAATGCCATCACTTCCCTATTTATCACAACGGGATCTATCATCTGTGTAGCAGCAAGATCCTGAAACTGAAAATTAGGGTAGATAGAGGGCAAAATCAGATATTGTCTTGTTTTCCCTGCTTGTTGGATTGGTTTTTTCTATGTATTTTCCTTAATAACAAGACTTACCATAGGCAATAATTGTATTGAGTGTCAGACAAACCTGCTTTTGGCTGGTCACTCTGGCTCTGAATTAAGGATAATATCTCCCAGTTGTACGCTTCTCAAAGGCTGGATTATTCATAGAGAACTTGTGTTTTTTCCCCTAAAGGAGGTGACTTGGCCAATAATCTTTAATGTATTTTAATTTACATGATTTACCAAGTCAACCAAATTAAGTAGCAAGATCAAATTCCAGTCTCATGATGCCATCTGTGATTTGCAGTTCCGTCGGCACACAGTAACCATGTCACAGCACACTGGCAACCATGGACAACACATGTGAAACTTGGTCTTCAAGAGATTTCAAAACCTCAAGCATATGCACAACATACTCTTTGACAAGCTATTTTTACAATCTGGTGGAAACTCAGTGTAATAGTTCCACAGTTTACCTGCAAAGCCAGCAAACAAAACCCACTGCTGCACTGAATTAAAGAGCAGGCATCAGAAATCAGTGCTGAATCCCTGTCTGGAAAACATGCAGTGGCCACAGGCCACATCATCACAATTCATAAGTATTTATGGAAGCATGGCATCTTCAGGAATAGAAAGAAACTGAGAAAACAGTTTCAAAATTGTTTGCATATGAAAATTGGCATTTTAAACACAATGATATGACATGAAAATATTTGGGGGCAGTTGATTTTCCTGCATGATAAACTTTGAAAGGAAGTTTCTATTATCTGTTTTATTATCAGGGTAACAGCAAAAGTTACTACTGCAAACCCAAAAAGGTCCTTACTAATGCTTTGGCATTGGTAAATCCTAACTTTTCTGCATACTTTGAGAAAAATGTAGTCCATAATAAATGTGTGATAAAGAGCGAACGTAGTATTTGCTTGAAATAAGAATTCAATTGCGTTTGAGTGTAGGAAATGACAAGCTTGAATTTGTTCTGAGCAGTTCTAGCATGTTGATTACAGTATTAAGAATGGAAATGTAAGAGATCTACTGGGTGATGATGTTTTTTTACATGGTACTGAGCAATATTGTTAGGTTTTGGTTTTAACTCTTGCTGCCAAAGAGCGTACTCACAGCAATAGTCTGTGGGGTCTGCGTGTGATTAGGTTCCCCTGCTCCAGAGCACTTGAGCTGCAGTTTATGCCTCAGCATGCATTCTTGTTTGACCTGGTGAATCACCTTTCCACCCACGGGATCATTCTTGCTTGGAGGAGCTACTAGTCAATATATGTCTTTTAGCCTCCCTTTGCTTCAAGATTGCTCACAATGATCAGATTTTTCGGTCTCCACTCTATTGTAATTCAGCTCTTTCATAACTCAGTTTGGATTAAATTAATCTCCTGTTAACATTGAATTTATGGTGTTTACAGCAGGGTTTACCCTGTGCTAGTATTTGTAAATTGGAACTGCATGGACACCGGTGTTTCTTTTTTTTCTTTTTCTTTTTTTTTTTCTAGCTGAACAGCTTGACCCAATGTCAAACTGCTCTAGCTGGTGTACTCCAGGCTGAGGGCTCGTTGCAGCGGTCAGTTGCTGTCTGACAGTTTGATCCTATTCCAGGTTACAACATAGGGACATCTAAATTGATGCTGTATTTTAATTTCCTTTCTTTCTCTTTTGCACCATTAGCAATGTCATGTACGTTAGCACTGCGTACAAGAGTGATGTGTTGCCAATAAAAGAGGCTTCCTAAAATGACACAGTGTCCGTTGTCAACGCATGAACCATTTTTACTTAGCAGTCTTCCTAGCTCTTTCAGACATAACAGAATGGAAATGTTTAAGGAATTACGACATCAGAAAATCTACAAAGCGTGTAGCAATTACTTCACAAATTCACGTACACTTAAATATTCACTGCTTTGTTAAGTCAGGGGTATAAAATGAGTTATTTGATATAAGCTCCTTTCTTCATTCTCCAGGTCTGCCAGAGCATATAACCCTTTCCTGCTCTCCCTGTCACCTGAGACCGAATGGTTCAGCCTCCATTTTGTTCTCATTTCTGTCCCTCAAGTACTGACTGGTTAATTTGGTCTGCATTTATGGAAGTACCGTATCACGGGTATAACCTCATAAGAGTGCCAAAAGAGAAGAAACTACAATTCCTTCTTCTCCTCTGTTGAAAATCACGTTCGTCACTGCATTAAAGTGGCCTGAAAAGCATAGCGACACAAACTGAAGTCCTTGACACACCTTTAGCTCAAAATTATTTTCAGCTATGTTTTTCTGGGCAAATCTCATAGTCTTTACCTTCACAGCTATAAAATGAGACTAATGAGGCTTACTTTAACATGCAAAGCACAGTGTTGGTCCTGTAGGAGACACAGTAGACTCTACCAGCATTTCTACAGGAAATGACAGGTCACGTTCATCTAGAGTTTCACACAATCAATTGAAAAGGCTTCTTTTTTACAGATACATGACATTCTGATAATAATTTTTGAGATCTGTGCCTAACATTGTGATAAATCGTGTCACTTGTTCATGAAAGCTATTTTGAACTTAATATCATTCCTATTTGTTTCATTAAAAAAAAAATCTGAATACTTTATTTTCCAGCAGATGGCTGATATCTATTTTCCTTGTAATTTCTTTAGAACAAGATCATTTCAGAGGCATGTGTTTACAGATGCATAAATGAAATCTTCAGAGCAATAACCTCTGCAACATTATCTTTAAGCCTCACCTAAGAGAGAACTTCCACCCTGGGAAGTGAGTGGGAAGAGAAACCAGGGGTTCCTCTCTGATCTTTTCTGATTCTTTGACAATTTTCTTGTGCTTAAAAAAACCTCGAGCTCAGTTTTGTGGTACTTATTTAGTATTAACAGGAGGGATTCTTTGAACAAATGGACTTTAGTATGGATGGTTTTCGTGGTGATGAGCAGGAAAATTTATAAAAGGCCAGGTGTCCTACTGTTTTGTGGTTTAAAACTGACCGTGGAGGTTCCCAAGCCAGGTCAGGTGGCCTCTTCATAGGCTCCCTGCGTGATCAGTGGAGCTGCCTAGACTAGAGTAGCTTCATTCAAACATTGAAATCAGGTGCTTATGTGCAGCATTGAACTGGAGTGAGATGAGGAAAGTGCTGTCCTCCAGCTGTGCATCTCTCAGGGCTGCTAGAAAAGTGCAAGTTTTGGGTGATCTCTACTTTGTTTGTTTTTGTAAAGGTGTTTTGATATGTGGCACTGCTGGTGCCTGTTAGTATTACATATGAAAATAACATAACATCAGTCAGAATTAAAACTGAAGACTGAAGAAAGTGTCACTGTAAGGTGTGCACTTAAAATAGTTTTAAGCCCAAATATTCTTCTCTTTGAGCCTTCTTTTGCTGCAAGCCTGTTGTCCCAAAATTTTTCAGAATGGAAGATTTGAGATTAAAAGCGATGGAATCTTGCCCAGCGCTGAACATAGTTACAGGATGCTTAAGCCGAGGTTCATCAATATGTTCTTTTATCTAGTGCTCAGTAGAAAAATTCGATAGCTTGTTTAAAAGTTGGTTGTCCTTTCTGCATCCATGGATTTTTACCTCCTCAATTCACCTTCTCCTAACATCCCCAAGAAAAGCAAAAGTCTGTGGCAGTGATTGCTAGGAGGAAATACCCAAAAGGTTAGGGGGAAAAAAATGTTCATAATAAACAGCAGTATGATTTCTACTTGATATGAGGATATTTAGAAACAGTTAATGGAATCTGAAAAATATGATTGGGTACAAATTCATCCCATGCACTGGTACATGTTTGCAAATGTTACATCCAGTGAGAGATATATGTGTATATATAATGATTCATGGTGATACATATCAAATGTAACTGTAATCTTTAACAAATATGTAATCTTTTCTCACCTCATTACTGATTTGGATGTGACTGAAATGTTCTGTTCAATGCACCTATGCCCATTTTTTTTCTGCTTGTATGTGGAATTGCTTTCCCATGTAAAATGAAATAGTATTTTTTTAAAAATAAAATGCACATGAAAATAGGAAAATTTTATTATTTGCTTACTGCAACTTTGTTGTTGCCATTGATTTGGTTGGTTTTAAAAATAATTTAGATAAATTGTTATTATATTTGTAATGAAATAAAAAAGAACCCTGAACCAAATTCAGTCATGCATTTATTTCAGTTTACTTATCCTTACTTTGTTTTGGTGCATTATGTCCAGGCAATGCACTGTGTATTTATGTACTAGACAAATAAGTCTGCACGTGTAGAAAAGAGATCATACGGTCCTTATCAGAAACAGTGCTGTGGTGAGCATCATCAAGTAAAGGAAGAAATTTTTGTGCTGAAACATGTAAAACATTTTTGCTGCAAGCAATGAAAATGAAAGATAGCACATACCTATTCCATCTCTTGTAAAAGTGTGAGAAAGTTAAATACTTTCTATTAACCCATTCGTTATTATCATGTTTCTGACCACTCAGACATGTATGAGGTGAAAATCTTTTTTAAGAGCAGAAGTGATCTCTCAGGAAAATGAAAGACATAAGATAGTGGGAATATGGATATTTTATTTGTCTTTCACTGTCTTCTAACCTTTCCATCTTTCCACTATACTATACAGTGCAACAATTGTCAAAATTGGATTTCCTTGTAAGGTCCCTGAAAATGCATTCTGGATTTGAAAAGTAGGTCTTACCAATTTTGTGTTGATATAGTGTAATTTTTTTTTTAGAAATAGTAAAGAGCAGCAAAATATAGTACTCATATTAATCCTCAGATCAAATATATCATCCTTAGCTGTGGATAAGTGGACAGTCATCGGTCCAGTGCTGCTGTAAAGGCAGAGAGAAAAGTGTTGCTTTAATCTGTTGATTTGGCAGCCACTGCACTTTCTATTTATTATTTTGAATTTTTCTCCAATACAGTACTGATTTCTTCCTCCACTCTTCATAGAATCGTAGAATGGTTTGGGCTGGAAGGGACCTTTAAAGGCCATCTAGTCCAATCCCCCTGAAGGGAGCAGGGACGTCCCCAACCAGATCAGGTTGCTCAGAGCTCCGTCCAACCTGGCCTTGAATGTTTCCAGGGATGAGGCATCCACCATCTCTCTGGGCAACATGTTCCAGTGTTTCACCACCGTCATTGTAGAAAATTTTTTCCTAGAAAAGTCTACTCTAAATCTCCCCTCTTTCAATTTAAAACTATTACGCTTTGTTCTATCGCTACAGGCCCTGCTGAAAAGTTTGTTCCCATCTTTCTCATAAGCCCTCTGTAAGTACTGAAAGGCCACAATAAGGTCTCCCTGAAGCCTTGTCTTCTCTAGGCAGTCTTTCCTCATAGGAGAGGTGCTCCAGCCCTCTGATCATTTTTGTGGCCCTACTCTGGGCTTGCTCCAACAGGTCCATGTCCTTCTTACGCTGGGGGCTCCAGAACTGGACACAGTACTCCAGATGGGGTCTCAGCAGAATGGAGTAGAGGGGCAGAATCACCTCCCTTGCCCTGCTGACCACACTTCTTTTGATGCAGCCCAGGATGCAGTTGGCCTTCTGGGCTGCGAGCACAAGTTCTGCAAACACAAGTTCTGCGAGCTGGTCATGTCCAGCTTTTCATCCATCAGCATCCCTACGTCCTTCTTGGCAGTGGTGCACTCTATCCATTTATCCCTCCATCTGTATTGATATTGGGGGTTGCCCTGACTCAGGTGCAGAACCTTATACTTGGCCTTGTTGAACCTAAGAAGGCTCCCATGGGCCCACTTCTTGAGCTTGTCCAGGTCCCTCTGGATGGCATCCCACCCCTCAGGTGTGTCAACTGCACCACTTGGCTTGGTGTTACCTGCAAACTTGCTGAGGGTGCTTTTTTGCTGAGGCAAAAAAAAAGTGTTGAGTACTTCAGCCTTGTCCTCTCTGTTGTTACTAGTTTTTCAGTTGTGTTCATCAGGGGGTGTTTCTTTGACCTTCCTTTTTTTTGGCTGACATAGCTGTAGAAGCCCTTCTTATTATTCCTAGCATCCCTTGCCAAGTACAGGTCCTTGGCATTACTGACTCAATCCATACATAACTGGGTGGTGCCCCTATACTCTTCCCTGGATACTTGTCCCTGCTTCCACTGCCTGTGAATTTCCTTTTTACCCTTTAGTTTGACCAGCAGGTCTCAACTCATCCATGCCTGTCTCTTACCTTCCTTGCCTGCTTTCTTACACCTGGGGATTGAGAGCTCTTGCACGCTATAGAAGGTCTCCTTAAAGATCTGCCACCTCTGTTCTGCTGCCTTGTCTGCGAGGGCAGTTTCCCAGGGGAGTCCTATTGATTAATTCCTTGAACAGATAGAATTTTGCTTTCCTGAAATTCAGGGTCTTGACTTTACACTTCACCTGACCCATACCCCTCAGGACTGCGAACTCCACCAGTGCGTGATCACTGTAGCCCAGGCTGCCTCCAATCTTGGCACCTTTGATTAGCTCACTTGTATTGGTGATCAACAGGTTCAGTAACACATCCCCTCTGGTAGGGCTGTCTATCACCTGGCCTAAGAAATTATCCTCGGTGCGCTTCGGGAGTCTCCTGCCTTGCCTACAGCTCACTGTACTGCCTTTCAAGCAGATGTCAGGGTGCTTGAAGTGGTTCGGGTTTCTGTCTGAGGGAGGGCAGAGAGCATGGTTCCACCAGCCTATCTCTTTCTCAGACTCCCTGATGCTCCTTAACCCGTCCACTTCGTCTTGTAGCTCTGTCACCAGGCTGAGCAGATCATCCACTTGTTCACACTGCTGTTCTCACTACTGCTAGCTTCTGGAAACTGGGAATAGAATAGATGAGCAACAACAAAACCAGGCAAACCTGAAAACAGTGAAAAATGATGTCATCTAGCATGGGAGGACTTCTTTCTGTTGTGGTCATCACTACTCTAACCTCAACGCTCAGTAGTGTGTCTCACCAGCTTATTAACAGAAAATTGTTAGTGGACAAGGCCTCATAAGGCCAGTTACAGCACAAACCACCCAGAACCACAATTAAGACTTTGAAAAATACCAACAAGCCACAAGTAAAATCTTGGTTTTAGTCCCTTCTGCAACACATGCACAAATTCACACACACTCTTATGACATCTCAGCATTAGTGAGTCTTGCATGGAAATGACACAATGCTTCTTTTCCTTCTTTAATATGAAATACAGCTCAAGTGCTTGCTGAGTTCAGGCAGTTTCAGGTTGTTAAATAGCTGTAAACTGCTCTACTTTTAAAAACAAAACAAATCTAGGAAGTTTGGCTTTCTTTTTAGTTTCTTTTTTTTTTTCTTTTTTTTTTGGTTGCAGTTTCATAACAGGTGCTGAAAAATACATTATTTTCCCCTTTCAGTTTTGAAGTTGCTACTCAATGCTACTGTCTGGCAATAATTTAACTTAAAAAAAAACCAAAACCAAACTTTCTGCTGTAATTCCAGACTTTAATGTGTTCATTTTTTCTACAAGGACAGAATGAGTGATTACTATTAGGAAAAAAAAAATAGTTCACTCTTATTTTAATTAAAAAGATGCTGTGTTTGTGCTGGAAATTACTTCAACAGTTTGAATTAAATCTGAAATTAATTTTTAAAATGAAACTTATAAAAAATTTATATTGTTAACATGAATACCTAAAAAGGAGGAAAACAATTTTTTTTTTGTTTGTTCTAAGACTTTGTCAAGGATTGAAATGGATTTGTTTCCTCTATTACTTGTCGTTGTTTTCAGCATGTAACTCACAAAGTACTGTAACATGAGTTCTACAATAAAACTTCCTTTTAATCTCATGCCACCACCAGCTGGGAATTTCTTCTTATTTTCTTTTTAAACTTTATCTTGCAGACGACATTATCTTTTGTCATTGTTTTTTTCCTTTCAAGGAGACACATGGGCAAAATATCCAGCATAACATCTGAAGTTTTGAGACACTGTGAGCTTATTTACAAAAGGTAGCTAAGCTGTATGGTCTGGAGATGGTTTAGTGGTAAGCACTGCAGAGATAGCACCGCTGGTCCTCTGAGGAGGGCTCAGGAATGACAGCTCTTTGGCCTCTTGAATCAAACTCCTTAGCAGCCACCACAGTTCATTTTTCCCCACATGAGAGTCTTCAGTCTGAAGTTGCTCCGTGCAATGACGTAACTGTTAGACAAACCTGGACTCTGACCCAGACAGTGTCCATGTCCCTGCAGTAATGAATCCAGCGCGTGTCACCTCAGGTCTTTTCTTTTCTGCCTACTCAATGGTCTTGCCAATAACGTGTTTCAGCCCTGGGTGTTTGGCAGCACTCACTACTCCACTGGACACCTGCAAATTCCAGAGAAGCATCCTCTGTGCAGGAGGGAGTGAGGGAAAAATCTGTTCTGCATGTATGACAGGTCCAGCACACCATGGGAGGCACTACATTTCTTACCTTGAACTTGAAAACTACAGGCAGTTGCATCCTTGCTTATAAATTGCAAACCCTGATACAAAAGCTCACGGTTTTTTTTATCAGTGGTTAGCATACTCTGGAAAGGCCAGTGGGACAAAATAATCTGTTAGCAAAGCGCACTTCTGAAATATTGTCATTTCAGTTTTAAACAGAGGAGAACTGAGTCATGGGAGAATCCATTTCCCCAAACTCATACACTGAATTGTGACAGAATCAGAATTAAAGAGTCCTGGTCTTCATTCTCTTAAGTGTTACTGCTGCCTTTCGTGTGCACCTTTTCTTCTTTCTGCACTGCTCCAGATATCCTTGGCTTTGTGTTTCTTGCTGTTGTGGTTCTCCGTGTCCCAAAGGTGCAAAACTGTGCTTTGTCCCTTCACTTATTACCTCTCCTTCCTCCAGGTCCACTATCTCCTGCCTTGGACCAATAGACGCATTCCGTTTTCCAGAGTTTAGCACAGTCAAAACTAATTTTTATTTTATAGCTCCTTATATGTTCCAGGATTACACTCTATTATTAGTAATTAGTAATGTGTAATGTATTAGTAATTAGTAACATGACATTACATCATTAGTAATGGCACATCTGAACTAACAGGGAAAACTAACATACTTGAGAAACTGAAATAAGATGAAACGCTGGCACAGGTTGCCCAGAGAGGTGGTTGATGCCCCATCCCTGGAAACATTCAAGGCCAGGTTGGACGGGGCTCTGAGAAACCTGATCCGGTTGAAGAAGTCCTTGCTTCTTTGCAGGGAGGTTGGACTAGATGACCTTTTGAAGGTCCCTTCCAACACAAACTATTCTATGATCCTATGATTCTATTCACTTTTAACTGGATCTGCATTTCATCCTGTTCAGGCTATCAAAGACACCAGGGAGTCTTGCTAGATAATATTTTTTCTACATTTTTCTTTTCCAGGCTGGAGGTACTCTTCTTCGGACACTTGTGGCCTGCTTTGCGGCTTTATTATTATTATTATTTTAAAAAACAAAAATCCAATGATATGACTTAAAGGATAGTTTGGATCTCTTGACCAGTTATTGAAAAAGGTTGTAATGCAAAAAGTTTTTATACTACTTGCATATGAGACCCCAGCCTCTCTAATGTTTTTTGATAATGGCAGTCCTAGGGGACATATAACAAACCTGCAATCTGAGAAGCATATTACCCAAGGACTTTTAACCTCAAAACAGTGCAATTGTTGAAATATTGAGAACTAATGTAATGCATCTCATGTTCAATATATAAAATCACACTTTGCTCCAAATAACTCTGATGGGCATGCCAGTAAGTGCTAAAGCTGTACTTCATGCTATTTCCTAGCGCACATTTTGATCAAATTCAAGAAATATGTACTCCACAAAGAACTAAACCTCTAGTTTCTTACAGGTCCAGCTGAAGTATACCTGGTCCAGCTGAAGTATACCTTGGATCAGTGAAACAGGTCTGCATGTCTCAGGAGATCAGACTGGTGACGTGACGTGCAAATTATTGATTATTGCTTTGGAAAAAGCAGCCAGACTTGATTAATGAGACTTCATATAATCTCTAAACTGAATGACAGCTTTAAATGGTAATTTTCACTCAATCTGTTTGGCAACTTACTAGAAATAGCTTTGGGATGAGATAAAGTATGTGGAAGTGTTAGATGTTTGAGTTTGTTTGTAACGCTGTCTTTCAGCCTAAGAAGAACACATTGGCTTCAGGAAGAAGGGCTTACTTTATCAGAATTGAAACACAACAAATTTTGTCTTGCACCTAATTTTTTTAGCGTGGATTTGAGACCTTTTTGAGGACATGGATCCTCTCATTTAAGCCCTGTAATGTTCTTACCTTGAAAAACCAGTGGTGTAAGCCATCTGCCACAATGAGAACACCCATTTATTTTTTGGGTATTTATGCTGACATTGGTGCAGCTACTCACCAAGGAAATCTATTTGGTTTCTTAATTATTACTTGGTTTTGTACAAGGAAAGGAAGCGGGAGCTAGTCCTTGCATAGGTAAGAAGCATGATGGAATCCTACCATGCAATGAACAATCCTGTTATCTTTGTCTAACTTCTTCTTCTTCCAAAACAAACCCCTCACCAAAGTGGCCCAAACTTAGGCTTGAAGACAAATGTTACTATCCTCTACTATGTCCAGCTTATGTTACAGTAGAAGCTTTTCTTTTCATTTTTTACCAGCACACTTACTGCATAGGTTTAAATCCTGGAGTATGTGTACAGAGGTTGTTTTCCACAGCAAAACAACAATAATCTCCTCCTACAGTGGAATTTGTTTTCCTCAGCATTCCAGTCCACATCAAAACTTTATTAAAAAGTTCATTGATTGAAGTTAAACTGCACCCTAGCAGCTGTGATGCTGTCAGTCGTTGCAGTCATTGCCTAGGTGTGATGTTTAGTACAGAAATCCTTCTGTACAGCTTTCTTGTGCAGTGATTTCCAGCAGACTACCCTCCTGATCTGAATAAGGATGGAATAGCCTTAATTTGTGGAGAAGCTGACAAAAGCAATTTTTAAGAGGCAAGAAAATGAGCAATTGACCTATTGGATGCAGCAAGCTCCTAAACTGATGTGGCAAACCCTAGGCTACAGATAGTGCCTGAAATCCTAAATCAACACTTCAGATACGTGTCATTGGATGACGTCAATGCAGCAAAGAGGCTGTTTTACTGTTCCTTTACAATCTAGGATCAATGGAAAACAAAAGCAGAAGACATCGATCACAGTCAGAGAAACCCGTAATACTTTATGAGGAGGAGGAAAAATCGTGCGAGAATATTTCTGTAAACATCCTGTGCAGCACAGCTGTCATATATCTGGATCAAGTAATGGTATAAAGAGAAATGTGGAAGAACATCTCTATTCACTAACTTGATCTTGCCCTCAGACAAATGAGTGCTTATGTGTCTTTTATCTGTTTTAGCCATACCTCCTAAATATGCAACTACAACATTTAAAATAGGATATTGATGTCTAGCACAGGTAGATCATGCTACCCTTCCTTAATGCTTTTGTCCTGCTGCAACAGTAGTAGCACTAATGTGGCTGGAGCAAGGCACAGCAAAGATGTAAGACAGCAAATATCCATAAAAACAGACAGTGCTATGTGTCCTTGCAATGTGCAGCTCTACTTCAAAGAGGTGCTGTAGACATTGAAAAGGCAATATCACAATATTCAGCACCAATAATATTTATTAATGGATGAAGTTAAGAGGCTGTGCTTCTGAACATGCACTTTACATCTTCCAGCCTCCCCTGGCTCCTCTTGGTTTAGTGCTTTGTCACACCCAGCACAGGAACTTCTTTTCCCAGGTGAGCTAGTGGGATAGTATGCTTTTTGATCTTCCTTCTTATTTTGCACTTTAAAATAGTTTTCCTAAATCCTCCATAGGACTGCTCATTGAGTTGCAGAGCTAAAATTTAAGCTATAAATATAGTTGGAGTGTCTCCTCTTACATAGGAAACGATCAGCAGAGAAAATTTGTTTTAATCAGAACTTGTACTGCAGTTGGGAGGAAGCTTTAGCTTTCAGGGAGGATTGGAGGATGTTTGTGGAATACTGTGTTGGTTACAAGGGATTGTACCTCTGGCTGTTTTGTTTTGTTTTCAAGCAAGCAGTATTTTACTCAAGAGATGCTTTTTTTTTTTTCTCTACCGATCTGTTCTGTCCCTGTTGGAAGGTGGAAATGTGGAAATGCATGGCCAGAAAAGAGAACGTGGAGGATAACTGACAAGTAGCTCTGTCAACCAGAATGCAAAGAACTTGCTGAGCAAATTATTTTCATTGCTAATTTACAGAAGTAAGGAGGTGAGAACTGAAATGTTGCAAGCAGACAGAACTGCACTCTCTTGGGGGTGCTGCAAGAGCAGGGAGAGGTGAAGCATGCTCTGAAAAACATGTAGTGGGCCATGGAGAAAATTTGGGAATGACTCAACAATTCTGGTTCAAATACAGAAAAAAAACCCAAAAAACAAAAACCAAAAAATAACTGCTTTATTCCTTCTTCACATAAAATAGACCTTTAGTAGATCAGCTAGATTGTATTTATTGTAAAGTAAATTTCAAGCTTTTGTTTCCTGGATGTACTTTCTCATGTTCTTACAAGGATCATCCCAAGGAACTAACTGAAATTGCATTAAATTTTTCTCAATCTATTTATATTATGACTTTGATGTTTTATGTGTGCAGTTTTCCTTATTTCTTTTAATGAGTGGAATATTACTTTCTTCTTTCAATACCTAGTGCTAATGTCCCACTATTCTGGACATTGTACACATGCGTGTAGAGGTAACCTTCTCAATGAGAACGTAGGCAGTGGTGGAGCAAACAAGCTGTTGAGGGTCCCAGGCAGAACATTGAGGTGGGAGAAGTTAATATAAAAACAGTGTAAAGGCACACAAGTTGCAAATTATTTTCTATAACGAGGGCAAGGCTACCATTCAATTTTAGGTGCATCATTACTATTTGACAGGGATGGAGAGTGTCTGAGAGCCCTCTCATGTCTCATCTAATAATGAACTTCAGTGGATCAAGTGTGTTTTGTTTTGTTTTTGTTTTTTTTTTTTTTTGAATGTCATCTACCACTCTACAGGACTTGTTGATCTCTCTCCGTGGTCACTCAACCCTTTCTCAAAGACCTACTTGCTTGAAATGTTCTCTGCTCTCTCCCTAACTAAAAGTGTCTCACAGTCTTTTCTCATAGAATCGTAGAATGGTTTGGGTTGGAAGGGACCTTAAAGATCACCTAGTTCCAATGCACCTGCTCTGGGCAGGGACACCTTCCACTAGACCAGGTTGCTCAGAGCCCCATCCAGCCCGGCCTTGAACACTTCTAGGGATGGAGTAGCCACAGCTTCTCTGAGCAGCCTGTTCCAGTGCCTCGCCACCCTCACAGTAAAGAATTTCTTCCTTATGTCTAATCTAAATCTACCCTTTTCCAGTTTAAAGCCATGACCCCTTGTCCTGTCACTAGATGCCAAAAGTCCCTCTCCAGCTTTCTTGTAAGCCCCCTTTAGGTACTGGAAGGCCGCTATAAGGTCTCCCTGGAACCTTCTCTTCTCCAGGCTGAACAGCCCCAACTCTCCCAGCCTCTCCTCAGAGGAGAGGTTCTCCAGCCCTCTGATCATCTTCGTGGCCCTCCTCTGGACCCTCTCCAACAGGTCCATGTCCTTTTCATGTTGGGGGCTCCAGAGCTGGACACAGTACTCCAGGGGAGGGTCTCATGAGAGCAGAGTAAAGGGGGAGAATCACCTCCCTCGACTCACTGGTCATGCTTCTTTTGATCTCTAGCAATAAAGCTGTTTATTTCCATGGTTCCTCCTGGAGTCTTTGGGCCTTCATGTTGGGCACTGGACTTTGACTTTCAGCGGTGATGTTCAGTTTAGCAGTGACTAACTTTGCCCCGTTCTACTGTAGCTGGACTGCAAGTTTCATCTGTGTCTCTCAGCTAACGTAGTGCTAGATCAGTTACATCCGCACAACAGCAGGCACAGTGCAGTTTTTCTCCCTCTTTTCCCACCTGAATCTGGGTCATTATTTCCCCCTCCTTTCATTTTTCTCCCTCTTTGAACTTTCTTTTTTTTTTTCTGCCCTCCTCATTTCACTTGCCCTGCCTTCCACCTCCCCCTTGCTTTCTTCTTGACTGGACTTAATCTCTATAATGCCGTTTGCTTGTGTTCCCTAAGAAGGTAGGTAAGGGGATTTGGTACTCCAGAAAGAGGTTTGTACATTGGTTTGCATCTGCTGCCCAGTTCTGCATATCCAGGTTTCTTCTCAACAGTGGTGAGCAAATCCAAAGCTGTGGTAGCTCTTCTCCCTGTCACTGTGTGGGCACAGAGTGGCTGATACAGAGATCTGTCTTCTGCAACTCCCAAATCACACGGGAACATTTTCTTCACTGTGCCCAGAATAAGATCATAAAAGTAGGAATGTGGCTTACACTGGAAAGGATAAGATCCCAAAGGATCTCTTGGGATAGGCTCTTATTTGGTTTCTGCTTTCTTTTCCCTCCCAACAGAAGTGCAGAAATGCTAGCCCTTTTAACCCTAAACAGAAAAAAAAAAATCACCATTGAAAGGTGTGAATCTAATTATTCTCTTGAATTAGTGTGAGTTTATACGTGGGACAAAACTAACCCTGCAGGGCCTGGAATTAATGATTTGCACAGGACAAAACCATTGTTGCTTTGAGTTTTGGAGAAGCTGACAGCATGCCTTTCTACAGCACGTGTGCTTCTGCCGTTTTGCATATTGACCTTTCAGATCAACAGTGACTGAGGTACTTTATACCTTGAAAGGTGGCATTTTATGCTAGAACACTTGAATACTTTTTTCTTTTTCTAAGTTGCTTGTCAATTGTGGCCATAAATATAGAGCAGGAATAGAATTATTCAATACATTCCAATACATTACAATTTACATTTTATAACGCAAGAAACTAGAACTTTTCACATTCTCTTTCCTCTCTTTCTAGCTCATCTTGGCTGTTATATTGACTCTTCCATGCTACAGCAGATGTCCAAGGAAAACAAGTGCTTCAAAATTGTCAGCCAGAATCTGTGGCTGTTCAACGGTCTGAAGATGTGGCTGCTACAGGCAGTGCTTCAGAAGAACCTTTAGGCATAGCAGGGAAAGGTGATTGTGCAGTACAATGGAGATCAGAGGAGGTTTCATTTGTCTCAGTAGTTTTTAAGTGGTGCATACATTAATAGCAAATCTCCTCGATGCTTTTGCATGTTTCATAATTTTCTTCTTTTAAAAACTAGATGTTCTTTCAAACACTGAGCAGTAGATGTTACCAAGTATATATATAACAGTAACACAGCACCTTAATATACCACTTTATTTTGCTGTAAGTTGTGTGCAATGAAGAGGAAGAAGAGTGGTTGATAAGGAGGAAACACAACAGACAAGTCACTTTTTCGCTCTTTATTACGAAGCATTGCTCCAATTTTCTCAGTGGGCAACAACTACCCTTAGGAAGTAACAGAGGTCTTGCCCTAGACATTCAAGAGTTCTGTTTCCACAGGTCTGAAATGTTTTTTTTTTTTTTGTATTAGATCTGTTTTAATCTGTGGTCACATGAGGTGTCTGAAGTCATATAAAATAATTCTGTTTTTAAAAAGTACATAATGTAAAAGGAAAAAGATTAGTTGTTGTAACGAGAAAGAATTGGGCAAGACCGCTGACCTGCTGCTTTCACCAGCTTGCTCTTCTATGTTTTGGTAACCTGTAGAAGGGAGAGTGGTTGGACAGCTGTTCACCTGAGCTGAGGGGAGGAGACACCTCACTCTCACTGTGAAGGACTGCATGAAGAGACAGTCCTCTGTCCTGTCCACCGCTATAGCTCTGATACTGCAAACTTGGCAGAGCTTTCAGGGAGCAGATGTTCAAGATATCAGAAGCCATTTATGCCTACAGCCTCTGCAATGTGCATGTTGCAGAAATGTATTGCCTATGAGGGAGCTTTAACTAGTTCTCTCTGCTGTTCATGACTGGTGGTTTAATGATGCTGGATCAATCCCTGAGGAGGGAATCTGGCCAGGGCTGGAGGAGAGGAACTTTTTCAGATGAAAAGCAATAGTAGCACAAAAATAAAAGAGGATGAACTGGGGAATAGCCAGGAAGCACCTTCTAGTCAGACCAGCATGTTCAGAAGAAAATTTCCAAGATGAACAGTAAGGTGTTTAAGAATGTTTAGTTTTTAAGACAGATCTCAATTGGTTTATGAACCAAACTAATGTTTAATATGTGTGGGAGCTGGAAGTCAGAGTCAGGAGAGCCCTGAATGTTTTGTTCTTCTTTGTGCTTTCAGTGCAAAGGTTTCAAGACTGGTACGTCCTTTTAAAATTTCCAAACTGTGCACATAATAATATTTTGTTGGAGAGGATTTTAACAGTTTGTATTTGGATTTGATTATAGTGCAGGTGTAAGTTTTACAATGGTGTTGATGGATATATCATAATTGTGCAGGACTTGAAACCATGAACATAAGGACATGACAATTTTCATAATGCATACACTAAACACTATAAGCAGTGTTTAAACAAATACTTAAAAAGTATTTAAATACCTTATCCATGGTAGCCCTATCATAAAATGAGGGATGAAAGAGAGAACACACTTACTGTGCTTCGGGCGTTCTGTATTTTAATGTGATTTTGTCACTAGACCCTCTCTAGTCTCATAAGTGTAAATTTGCTTATTCGGTTTGGTTGTGTGGGATCTGAGAGCTTTTAAATAGTGCTAAAGCAAGGAATGGTTGTGGAAGATACCACTTGCTGATGGTATCCGTATCTATTATAAAAAAATTAAATTTAAAACTTCTGTGTCTTGTGGGTACCTGTTTGAGTGCAGCATGGATATGGGGTTTCCTGTTTGCAAGGAAAGTGGTTTCTGGTACCACTGGTAGGGGCTAGGGCACACGGACAGGACATGTGGGGAGTTACAAGGGTAGAAACAAATCAACAGCCTTGAAGGGTCCTTACCAAATCATAGCCCTGGTTGCCTGGGCTCTAAGACGAACCTGTAACGTATTTGCCAGGCTTGAAACCTGAGCCTAAAGGCAACATAGGCATTGAAAGAACTTGCCAACAACAGCCAGGCCAATTCCAGTGACAGCAAGGAGCAGTCAAATGGACCGTGAGACAGAAAACCACTCAGTTACTTTACTCTTGTGGTCACCAGATATACTGTGTTTGAATGCTCTGCCTGATTCAAAGCAGGCTGCTAGTGTAAACAAGCCCTCCGTGATCCTCCTGACCTCAGCTGCTTCATCAGCACCAGCAGCAGCAAGAGACATGGACTGAGGCAGACTGGCTAGTGCTCCCTGCTAATGGCATTGCTTTTGTTGTCCCAGATCTGGGTTCCTTTACCCTGTGTGCAGTACATCAGTCTTACACACACAACAGAGGCATTTATTTATTTCATTTCTGCACAGAGATGGGTGCTAGGTGGTCATTCTACAAAGCTGGCACATCTGGTTGTGATCATATTTCTTATTTATACAATTCAGAATGACAGTTCCGCCTTTTGGTCGCACCAACTTAATTACAGTTGGTTAGTTCTTTTCTCATGTTAGTTTAATGATACAATACTTCTTAAATTTCCTAGGCATGCTCGGTGAGTAGGGGTCTTTATCAGAGGAGGGGACAATTCTGGCACTAGAGGTGTGATTTTCACGTTGTAATGAGAGAGTTCACTTTGAGCACAGTAATTAGTGGGATTTTGCTGACCATTCACAGCCTTTGTCAATGTTCTGCACCTGCAAGGCCATACATCCGCCGAGTTTAATAAATGTTTTCGTGCTCTGGGTCCCTCCTTATCTGCTTGGGCTTCTCTAGCAGATCTGCTCTCCTTGAGCCTATCTTGGGGTCTCTTTGTTGCAGCAGATTTACAGCATCATCCTGCTCGTTCAGGGCCATGTCCACCCTGTTACTCTTTGCTTATTTTGATTCTCCCTTTTCCATGCAGATCCTTGCTGAGTTCACGCTGCTTTGACTATCATCCAGTTTTGGCACCTTCTGGGGCAGGATGTTTCTTTTTTTATCAGTCTCTCAGTTTCTCTTCAAGGGTGTAGTTGTTATCAGGGTATACATAGTTTATACAAAGTAACTTGGCTTGCTGAAGCCAGATTCTGTTTCCCAAGATATGAATTGTCCTTGTTTAATGGAAAATGTCATAAAAATTCTTTCATTTATATCATAACCAGCTTGGTGACAGCACTCTTTGAGGACCCACTTGAAGCCTCCTTAATTCCTGGATGCTACTGCATTTGAAGGTGGTACAAAATTTACCTTTTCTGAAGTCAAAAGCAATTAAACTGTAAAGGCTTTTTTTTTTTTTTTTTTGTGGAAGAACTGTGCCTTTAGCTTGCAGCATTAGAGAATGAATGTTGTTTCAGAGGTGTTAATCCACATTTGAACTAGTCCATATGAATTTAACAGTGACACGGAAGTGATGAGAGATTTGCACCTTCCTTCCCTTTCCTCTGACTTTTTTTCAATGAACCTCAGAACCAGAGGTGACTAAGAAAGTCAGACAAAGTGTTTTCCTTAGATAAAACTTTTATCTTCATTAACAAGATATTCAGAAAAGACAAGACTCAGAGGATGCTTACCGTAAAACTTCCTGGTTAAGGCTTCTTTTCTGCAACTGTTTTGCTACTCTTTGGAGCTCCATTTTACTGCAGCTGAAGTTGAAGATCTCTAAAATCTGTACCCACAAGTTTTATGAACAAGTGAGGGGTGTGAGTTGAAGGGCGATGGACGAAGCCGTGAGGCTGTCTGGAAAGCAGGCTGCCATCTTGTTGCTCTGAGCCAGGGTGGCCCCGATGGGCGAGAGCTGGCTGCCCTCTAACCCCACCTGCCCTGCAGTCTGGCCTGCCATAGGCCCTGGGTAGCCCTCAGACAGAGGTGTGACCAGTGGGAGGCTGAGCCATCCTGCCTGGGACAGCCCCAGGTAAAGGCTCTGCCACCGGTTGCCTTGATTTGTTGTGAGCTGCTGGTTAGTTGGATACTGCTAGTGACACTGCTGTTCAGGCCTAGCTTAATTAAGCCAGGAGGTACAAAGAGAATATTATTTATTATTTTAAAAACCTTTATATTGCTGCACTTTTTTCCCCTATCCATGTTCAGTGTCACTGAAGTACAGGCCAAACATCTGAGCTTGATTTAAAACGTTAGCATTTGGACAGGAGGATATTAGGGAAGCTCTGTCTCCTGTTGCGCACCTCTGTTAATAATTTGCTCTACGCCTTTTTTTAAAAGTGGATATGGAGCAAGATGACAGCAGTGCTCTGTGGGAGTGGGATTTCTCTCAGACAGAAGTAATAAGCTGTCACAGAGCTTAAGCACTGTAGCAGAGACTGAAAAAGGAACTTCAGGAAAAAAATGTATATAAAATAAACTTGGAGATTGAAGTGAAATCTCTTTCTGACAGAAGCAGTGCCTGTGTTTTGAGAAAGAATAATAGACAAAAATCATTGCACTTGAAGATTTGAATAATATCTTCTACTGGAAAGCAGGGTGGGACATCAACACAGTGTTCCACGGGCTTTTCCAGACTTGTTCTCTTGAGAGCTTTGAGAAGGGCTGAGCTTCAGGTGGCCGCACTGTGGCACTGACAAACCCCCCTTCCCCCCATGAATCTTAATTGCCTTCCTTCTTTGCTCCGGTAGTCACTGAGCTCGCAGATAGCAATGAAAAGCCTTCAATATATTGTGTACTACATAATCAATAACAAGAAAATTCAACCT
Organism: Chlamydotis macqueenii; assembly: GCF_036417535.1. Taxonomy (NCBI): domain Eukaryota; kingdom Metazoa; phylum Chordata; class Aves; order Otidiformes; family Otididae; genus Chlamydotis; species Chlamydotis macqueenii. The sequence continues at coordinate 59,044,406 of NC_141593.1, read as the reverse complement.
GCACGCAGTGACAAGGGAGGAAAAAGAGTTCTGGGAAGAGGAGGAAAGATAATGTCTGTAACATCTGTGGCCTGCTGTTCCTCCTGGCTGTGCTTGCCTACAAGATTCCCCCAGAAGAAAAATGCCTGATCAAATAATGTTTGCACAGAAACCAAGTGTAAACCCCTCGGGCAACACACTTATGATGTGGTTTGTCAAGTGCATCTCTTGTACTTCTAACGAGACCTCTGCTGATGTGTTTTTCATCTAGAAAATGACAATACGTTGTCTTGTATTCTCCCTCAATTTGAAGACTGACTGAAGATGTTACTGAATTGTGGAATAATCTTTGCTAATGCTTATGTAATACACGCTGACTTAAATGACAGTTGGTCCTATTTCTTACCAAAAAAAACATTTACAGTTGTATGAGGAAAAATAAAGAAACTGTTAGTAAACACTACAACTCAATACATGGCTTCACTTTCATTTTGCTGCTTTATTTCCTTGCACAACCATGTAAATTGGTGACTGTCTTCTTAAAAAAAAAAAGTGTGTTCATGGTATCACACCAGAAAGCTCTAGTAATACAAAGGATTAATTGCTACTTGCAACTGCTTAGACCTCTTGCTCATTAGGGAGGAAAAGATTTGGTGGTGGATACAGGCAGGCTTCTGAGAAGAAGACTTAAGTATTAAAAAAAGCATTGAGATGCCATCTCAAAGAGGTGGCATGTGGGTCCTTATTGCAATGCTCTATTTTCTAATGTTGCTGGATTACTTTCCCCTAGCTTTTACCACAAACGTTTGCTACAGAGCCATATAAATCCTTCAACACACGTGGTACGGTATGCCACCCATCAAAGGCAGCAGAGTAGAACTGGCCTCCTGCGTGCGCAGGCAGGGTGGTCAGGAGTTTTGCTTGGGTGCTTGATCATGAGCTTCTTGACGCGCTTGGTGTAAAATGGATCTGCAAGGTGCCACAGGTGTGTTCTACCTGCAGCCCTGCCATCCCTACAACACAGACCAGCTGTGCAGGTGGAAATTGGGTTTGAGCAGCAGCACTTGTAAGGCATCTTGTGGCTCACAGTCCTGTGCTCCTGTGTGGCACTCAGCTCACCCAGGCACAGCAAATTACTACACTACCAGTCCTTTTTCTTTAAAGTTATATTTGTGCCTGAGCTGCCTGTCTATAGGCGGTTTCATTTATTTATAAAAATGAAGTTGTATTTTAAAACTGTCCAAACCATTGGAAGTTGGTGGCTCTTCTTTGTTCCTCAGAATTTGCTTAGATGGGCACATAAACAACCACAGACATGTAACGGGTCCTTCTTCAAGACAAGTAAAACCCGTAAACATCTCAGATGTCCGAAAATTTAACATCTTTTTAGCTTTTGTTTGTGTGTGAGTAGTTGCATTTACACAGTTGGGGAGGAGTATGGAGGGCTAGAAACTCTTTTGCTCGTGACACCAACCATTGTCAGAGAGAATTATGGAAGAGGAGCTGTTTTCTGGATTTTACTGGGAAGGTGAGGCTTCAGGTCCTGCATAGTGCCTCTTACTAGCTTGCGCTAGTTTGCTCCCTAAATAAGCATCAAGGACTGGTGCTGGCTATTCATGCTCCTTGTTAAAAAGATGAATAAGAACCATAGAGGGGGGACCAGCCACGCAGTTGTCCCTGGGTATCCCTAGCCATTAAGTCATTCTGTCCTTTCTTCTTAGGACTCTATCTCCTCTCTCCGGCTCAGCAAGGTCCTGGCTTTGCTAGCAAGCCATTCCCGTTGGCAGTGCTGCCACAGCAGTCGCTCTGACGTTACCTGATCCAAATAGCACAGCACATGAGCCTCCTGCAATTTTTCCACTTGACATGCTGCAGTGTACTGTCTATTCCTGCAAACAACAGCAAAAGAATAGGACTTGGAAATGCTTTTTCTGAAATATAAATTGGTCTCCCTTGGGAAAACAACCTTCCTTTCAAAAGGGAGGATGCAAATAACTGTCTGCTTGCTGCGTATGAAGTGTCAGTGCCGTGTAAGTACCATAATGCCCTCCTCCATCCTAGATTATGGAGCATTTCTCCAGAGGCTCAGCAGAAAACACAGCAAGAACAGGCTCATTCCTAATGAGGCTCTGGTATTATTTCTGAGGGAACGCAAGCTTCCCACATGAAGAAAAATCTTTAAGCTTTAGCAACAGATTTGTTCTTGTCTAAAGCTCCCTTTAAAAATATATTTTAAGACCAATTACTTAGTAGGTATGGAATGAGCTTGTTCAGAAATTTAGAAACAAAGTACTTAATGACATTTTTGTGAAGTCTAGATGTTAAAAAATTGGAGGATGATCTAAGAACAGAAGACAAGCCCAGGTGAATAATCAAGAGCAGAACGCAGAAGTGAAGGAGTGACCTGCTGCGATGAGCACCACTGTGTTCGTCTCAGCACTACGAGGCAAATGAGAACTAAGCATTGCCTTGAGCTTAGTTCTGCTCAAGCAGAACTCCGGTGCCTTCTGAGATGAGCAACTGCTAAACCCCAGGTTCAGATCCCACGTCCCTTGTCTTCATACCTAGGGCAACAAGAGGAAGAGAAGGGATGCTCAGAGCTAAAAAGCTGGCACTTTTTACCCCTGTTTGGCCATGCCATCTGAGATGGCTGCCATCTGGAGGGCAGTGTTGCAGCGATGCTCATAACCAGTTTGGGAACTATCAATAGAACAGCTGCTGTGCTTGCTCGGCGTTACAGCTGTAGGCATGTCAGTAGCATAAAGCTCTGTTTCCCAGCAGAGTCTTGCCAGCTTTTGGCAAGAGCCAGGATCCTGAACTACATTACTAGATGGCTGCCCAAGTGTTGGGGAGACCTGAAAAAGGCAGTGTTATTCCACATGGTGTTGCCATCTATGACTTCAGTGCTGGAAACAGAACTAGGTGCCAAGATCTCTGCATGGTCATCTTTGGCTTCTATAGGTGAAATATAAGAGGTAATTATGTAAGACCTGATGCTTCAGGTCTTCACTGACTCTGTCACATCCCATGAACTGAGAAGAGCAAAATTGTAATATGAACTGTGATATAATAGGACTGCTGGGTGCTGCGTTTAATTTTTCATCTCTGTAGCATCAGAAGCTTGAAGTGCCCAAAGAAGTGGTTGTGTGTTAAAACCTGTGGAAAGAGTATTATTGGTGTTTTGCTGAACTCCTTGAAAAGTGCAGGGACACAGCAGGCCTACAGCAATGTCATGAGGCTTGGGGCTGTGTGCTGAGTTCCTGCGGTACACAGAGAGCATGAAGCGTAACAATATTTCTATATGCTCCCACAGGTGCACTTTTTCTCCAAGGCTATGCTGTTGCTGAATATAGTCTACACAGCCTTCATCACTCTTGCCGCAACTCTCTCCTGAATGAAACCAACACTATCAGAAAAAGCAAAACCCACAAACATCTTTGTGCCAGATCTGAGCAATGGTGCCACTCTCGTTCCCTTGCTGCTGTCATCCAAGAGTGTCTGATAATAAGAACTCGAAATGTGAATGCCCGTGAAAACTGATCAGGCACACCTAGGAACCTCAGGAAAGGCTTTCTGGCATTTAATGGGGGAAGGACAACATTTCCAATGGGAAGGAGGAGATTTATTCAGAGACTGTGTTGTCAGAAGAAAATGTATATCTGAGTGTGAATGTGCCCCCGTAAAGAGGGTGGGTTCTTGGTCTCCTAGTTTCCACATTTTCTTCCTTTCCTTTCTGCTTGCTTGCTCTGCTTTGTGAGGAACCACAAGAAATGTAGGTATGACATGCCTGTCTGTTTGAAGCATTACAGTAGCCTATCTGACCTCAAAAGACCTGTCACGGTGCTGCTTTTGCTGGAGGATGGGTTATTCTCAATGGGAATATGAGAGTCACAAATCATTTCCACACAGAGACCTGAGAAATCACATTGTAGACTGAAAGGCCAGTGGAAAGTCCACAAAACGCCCTTGGGCCTGAGCAAACTTTTGTCCCGGATCACAGGGGATCGCACTGTTTGCAAGAAATAGATGTGGCATTGGAATTTGTTTTTCTGCACCTACAGTGAAACACTTTTCTTCAATGTAAAAATAAATACTTGCCATTTTGCAGAGATTGTAAATTTGTTGGGCCAGTAAAGGCAAAATCTGAGGCTGGAGCCTCGGACTTATTACTGGCTGTCACCCCCGAAGGCTCCACAGGGTCTTGGCAGACTGGTATTCACAAGCTGCTCCTGACTCAGGGGCCTGACCACGGCCCGTGCCTGGGAGCCAGCTCCCAGACACGATGTCTCTGTTGGTCCTTGGGCACAGGTACTGCCTGTAGAAGCTGGGTACGTTATGCAATAGTCAGGCATTAGTTCGTTTTTTAACATGTGAGAAAACAAGACTCTAATGAAAGAAAGAAACACTAAACAGTTTCTAAAAGGAATGTCAGTCTTCTTAATGCACTGTATAGGCAATTTATTACTCATTTTGGTGAAAACTAGAGTGCACCTTACTGTGCAGGTCAGCTGCTCGTTTATAAAATTGATTATGCATTCTCTACAGCCATCTCTAGGGAGCCGCTAAATTGCATCCATTGCCACTAAAGACTTTGATGTCCCTGTGGCTGAAAAATATTAATAATAACTAAGCATAAAAGAAAGACAGATTATGTTCCTATTTTTGATGTTTGTCAAATTTTCCTTGCCTCAGAAAGTTTCAGGGAAATGCATTTCTGGCGTGTAAGCTGTTGTTAACCTCACAGCAGGAGCGCCCCAAGAAGTCTTGGACAGTCAAGGCTACTTTTGTTGTGAAAGAAGGTAATAATTATGCCGCTTTATTTATTTTTCCTATAATAATCAGGTGCTTGGTTCAAGTAAAAAAAGATTTGCTCTTTGATTCTGTTGCTTCAGTTTGACTTCACCATCAGTCCTATGAAGTGTAAAACAGAGAGGGAGGGGAAGGAAGATCCACCCTGCTCTGTGTAAGGCACTTCCTTTTAGGCGTGAAGTCCCAGGGGAGGGGGATGTTGCAGGCAGAGCTGAGGATGGTGGGCAGCACCCGACTCTGAGCTGCATTGCAAGCCACTGAACAGCCCATCTTGGGGTGCCAGGGGCTGGTACAGGGCGCGGGGGCATCCTCCCTAACCCAGCTGTGACCGCAGCTTTTGAGTTGGGTGTGCACATCACCTTTTTGTGATGAAATGAGGCTGCAAGAAAAATGGGATGAGAAGGGCTCCTTCCCACCTGGTAGTGCTGTGAGCACTTCTGACACAGACAGGGCTCCCAGCCCCTCTTCAAGCCAGTGTTAGGACTGCGTGTCAACATGAGGCTTTAAGAGATGGATGGTGTGTTTGCAGGTAACCATCTGGACTTCACATGCCTTACAAATAAAGGCAAGATCCAGCAGTCTAATGTAATCGTTATAAAATATATATAGTTTTGTGTAAAACTGCCTGAACTTTGGCTTTCTGTAATTGTATGGCACAATTTTTTTTTTGCTGAAACATGTCCTTAATGAACTATTCTCCACAACCTCCCTATAATAAAAGCTCCTGTAAAGTGGTGTAGATGACCATCAGACTGCAAAGCAGATACTGCTTACAAATGGTTCACAAAGAAACTGCAGAAAAACTAAAAGGCTGCATGCATTTTCCCATTTACTAGTTTTAAATTCATTTAAATACTGTGTTTCACAATGATCTTGTAATTACAGGAGTTCCAGCAATAAACCTAATGACCACTGAGTGACAGTCTGCAGGATATGTTTTTTATGCTTTCCAAAGTCATCTATAGTCTCTGGCTTTCAGGAACTGTCTCAGGTAGTGTCATTCAGCTCAGAGGAGAGTGGGACAGACACGTAGAAGGGTGTAGGATGCTGAATGGGAGCCACCAAGTCCAAGGTGGTGGTCGTGCAGGTTGCTGATGGCTATAGTCATCAGTTGTTGAAAGGGCAGGTTGAGCCTTGCCGGGGGAAAGTCCAGTGCTGCCTCCATGCTAGCTGGTCATCTCACATTTCTGGCGAAGCCCATCAGGGAGCCTCAAAAAGGGGATTGATGCTTTCCCCAGTTCAGTAGTCACAGCCGGAGTTGGGTCTGCAGGGATTTACTGTGTTCACAAGGCCTTGATGAATATGGAGGCTGAGAAATTCAAGGTCACAGTGGTTGAGCAAGGACATTTTTCCCCGCTTGCCTCCTCTTGTTGTGAAAATAAAAGCTTCATGGTGCCAGAGTAGGGAAGTGTTTGTGTCTGGGCCTCCAAAGAGGAATTTTGATCCTTGTGGGAGGACTGATTAACCTTGGGACTCCGTGAGCGTCCCAGGGATGTTTAGCATTTGTGAGTTTGACTCCAATGACTGTTTAATGTAAACACCTATGGGATGTTTACACTGGGAGAGCAGCTGACCCTGCCCTTATCCCTCCACCTCTGTCTGAGGAATGACCTTGCCTGTTTGCTTCTTTCAACCAGCGTTTATGAAGCCCTTTCACAACACAGGGAAATTTCAGATTCATGGGCCTGGAGTGTGAAAGTGCTCTTACGAGCTCCACCCTAAGGCACTTCATGTGCACTGCCTCGTAACTAAAATTTCTCCCTGTGCCCTGTACCAAAACCCTGTCAACCAGAGGCTGGCATACCATTTTGAAGCAACAAACCTTCCAAAAAAAGAAAAATGAAAAAAAAAAAACGGGAAGGAGGGTGTCAACAGCTCTGTTCCTGCCCAGATTAGCTCAGCCTGTTTCAGAAGATCAAACAGTTTGAAAGGTTCCTTGCCCTGGATATTTTTTGTTCCAATTGAGTCTGTTCAGTGGGGACAAGGTGGAGGTTCTTGTGCCATACCCAGCCCCTGTTCTGCAGGCTCTTCATGTACAATGGTAATCGGTGGGGATGGGAGCTGCTGAGTTTTGGGGGTGTCTGTGGATAATTCTCCCCTGCTCAGCTCGTTCAGGAAACCTCATAATTGGTTACTGTAATGTGTTGAACACTTGTCAGAAAAATGCATTTGTTGTCCCAGAAGTCTCAGATAAATGCCTGTATGATGAATGAATCTGATGGATTCAAAAGACAGGTGCTTAAACACGAGTTGAATGGAAATTATTTTCTGTCCTGGAATGCAAGGCGAACCTATGTTCTTGTAAAGGAGAAATGGAGATGAAACATGCTAGCTTATACAAATAGCAATTGAAATTCTTTGTTCAAGACTATTAAAAGCAGAAATTTCAGCTACTGTAGGAAGAGGCAGCCTCTTCAAAGTTGGCCAACTACTACTAATAGCAGGGGGTTTTCAGTTTTCCTCCTTAAACCTTATTACTGTTTAAAAAAAAAAAAAAACACCAAAACATCCTAAGCTTGACAGAGCTACCGAGTCTGAGGGAGACTTGGTTGAATAGATACTGAGCAGGAATCCTGCTATGTATGTCACAGCAAGAAAGGAAAATTGTCTGTCTCTTACGGTTCTGTAAGAAACCTTGCTGGGACAGCAGTGTCACAGGGGACTGGCTGAGGAGCTCTCCTGTTTTTAGAAACAAAACGAGGTTTTGGGGCTGGGCCTATTGTTGCTGATTCAAGTATGCCTGAAGTGTGTAGGTTGCCTGTTTGTGATGAAGTGCTCTAAATGTCTTCTAACTTGATGTAATTGGAAGTGCTTGCTGTCTTCCCCATTGCCTGTAAATGCCAACTGAGACCTTTATGCTCCAGTGTTGCCCTGGTCACAAGAGGGCCTTTGAACAGTGCACTTGCTGTGACTTACAGTGAAAGAGGCACCCTAAAAACACACTGACTTCCGAAATAAGCACACTGAAAATATTCCTCGCCTCTCATCCTGGGCTTCGTGCTGGCTTGATTTTAAGCCCAGTGAACACTCTCGTGTGATTTTTGAGTCTTGGCAACTTTGCATCTGAATGTCCATAGCTGGGGAGAGATGCTGGTGGCCCCACCGTGCGGAGACGCAGCCCTCAGCCAGAAACCAGGGCAGGTTTCATAAGGCAAAGGCCAGCAGCTGGGTGACACTTTGCTATACATGTGGCAGCAGGAGAGAGAAGTCATGTCCCCAGCTGTATTTTGGATGAGACTCACTCAGGAGGTGTGCTGCAGACACCTCTGGGGTTGGCCCTGAAGGTGAGGGATACATGGACGTGTCTCACCCCAAAAGCACTGGGAAGGCCTGAAAATGAAAATCTAGATGGCTTGCTGTACCTCCACTGATGGAAAATCTGCATGCAGTAGACTGGGTAAGGCCAGATCTGACAACTAAATCTGCAGCTCGCTGGGTTTTATATTAAAAACAGCTTACTTCAGCTTCAAATGTAAAATCAACCACTGAGGCTTCTAAGTGAGGGAGCAGTTTGGCTTCAGTCCCCTTGTCAAGTAAAATTTAGTCTTTGCATATAATTTAGACTATAGCCAAACTCTATATTGGGTAAAAACTTGGAATTGCCCCATTTCTATCACTTGATTGATTTTTTTTTGCACCTCTTTTCTGTGAGTATCTCTATTTTTGTGCTATGCAGCTGATTGATTGAGAGACTGACTCTGCCTTTCCCCAGACTTCAGGTGGATTTGACCACTGTTGGTCTACCAGGTCCCACCCCCTGGGTCAGGTCCACCTGAAGTCTGGGGAAACACAGAAAGTCAAGGTATCTCTCAATAAATCAGCTGTGCGGCACAAAAACGACCCCTAGACAGGCTTAGAGACCTGACCCTCTGGGTCCAGAACTATGAGTAGAAAGGAAACTACCTTTCTAGCTACGTTCTATTAGAAAGTGCTCTAATTATATCTAGTGAGAACCAGGTCATTGCATTTTTTTTCATTTCAGTTATAGATTATTGGAAAGGATTTTTTTTTAACCCATAGAGCTGTAAGTTTAGATGAGCAAGGGTCTTCAGGAGTAAAAATTTTTATGTAAAATGTGTGTTGGTCTAACTTTACAGTGGCTGAGACTTCAGTGTGTTGGTATTAACAGGATGGGCTTTCATAGCTGCTGGTTGTAGACTAAATTTTAACAATTGGCTTATCATACTTACCATTCTCTGTGCCTTCTCTTTAGTGAATTAAACTTAGCAATGCAAACTCTAGAAGAGAGAAAGTAGAAAAGTAATTGAATATACTCCAGCTGTTGCTAATGCAATCTCATTTTTTTCTTTCAGCTGTCAGAGAACTAATACATCACAAACCAAAATTGTGTGACGACGATGCATGCTTCTTTCCTTTACAGCATGGTCAAATGCCAGTTTCTTCTTTAGAGGATTCAGAGCTAGCTAGTAGCTTGATTTCACTCTTCTCTAACTTCTGTTGCAGAATACTAGGTCATTGAAAGCTGCAGGAGCTTAGTTATTAGAAAATTGGAGCACAGTGTCTCATCATTCTGTATTCTCAACATAGAGCTATTTCTTTAGTCCAGATGCACTGTTTAGCAGCAGTGCTTTTAGTGTGGCAGACTTGCAAGGAACTGAGGGGGGTGAAGGAGATGAATACTGATGAAACTACATTAAAGGGTTAGTAGTGTCTGCATGTGTCACTGACTTGCGTTTTCTCTGTGGTTATCTGTTTCATGTCCTTCAAGGTGAAAAGTGTACAGCTGCAATTCAGGTCGTATCAGCGACATTCCTGTATTTTTGCATTTCTTATGACTAGAGCATGTCTTGAAGGAGGACTGAAATCTAGCTGCAGAGTAGCCTCAGTGACTACATAGTCCTTCAAACCATTTTCATATCAGAAACTTGTAATTCTGACACTGTTGCAACTTCATACTCAGTAACCTGTGATGGTCCTTGGGCTCCATGCTGAGAAGTGCAATTTAATTGCAGGTTTCCTTAGACCTATTTGGTTTTGGGGGGTAGAACCACCAAACGTCTTAAATACAGGAATACTTGGCTTTTGAGCCCTCTATAGTCCTTGGAATGAGTTAAGTGCCTAGAGCGTGTAGGTGGTGGAGACTTAGGGAGCCAGGAACGACATTCTTGGAAGTCAGCAGATCCAGTGGGCCACTAAATTTAATACGCTAGTAAGGAAAAAAATCCACTCCCCGAAACAACTCTCCCCTTCCCTGCTCTTCCACTAACTTCCCAAATCCCTCACATCAGGCTGAAGGCTGGCACGTACTTCTGTTTGGAGTCCTCAGCTGTGAGCCTCTTCTGTGTCTCTGAGCAAGATCAATGTCTCTCCCTCATTTAACAGAAATGGTTATTTCGGCCAAATTTCACAGGAGGTTTTGTACCAGAGCGTCAAAACATCTTTGCACGTGCAGTATCTGTATCTAAAAAGGAGGGAGGTATGTCTGTCACCTGCAGAGAAAAAGAACTGATCTAGCTTTGACATGCAAATGTTGGGTGATTATAAAAAACTGGATGGATGCAAGCCCAAATATCTTCTGTGTGGTGTTTTGTCAGTTGTACAGTACCTGCAAAGTACTCGCAAGTCAGCCCGGCAGTAAAAGTCCCAAGTGGAAAACTGAAAGATGAAATGAGGTGTTATGGTCATGTTGGAACTGGGGCATGTTCTCCTGCACGGGACCGTTTTGCTACTGCAGACTGCTAGGTTTGTTAGGGGAAGAGATGCCTGAGTGGTTAAATTGGGGATCTCAAGAAGATGGAAATACTGTGATCTGCCATTTAAAGTGGTCCTTAGGTGCCTAATATGCTTTGAGATCTTCTGAGAAGTCTTACGAATTTAATCTTTTAAACTCCAAGTCCTTTAAATCAATGTCTAAACTGCAAAAAATGTAGGACTGTACAAAGGCCCTGATCACCTTGAAGGCGCCTTTCTTTAGCCTCATTCCTAATTAACTGCTGTGATGCTTCAGATGCGGAAATCTGATGACTCTGTACTGCTCAATATTTGGCAGTAGCAGGTTTTCAAACAACATGTTTTTATTATTTGGAGGACAGGCATCACTGAGCAGAACAGATTTAGTTGCAATAACCTTTTCTAAAATTACCCTGCTAATAAATTAGTATTTCAGCAGAATTGTACCATAGCGACGTACAACCCCATGCTGTGTTGTCTTCTGTTTCAACACATACTGTTAAATTCAGGGGATAAGCTTTGGATTTTCATCTCTCCCACTCACTGTTATTGGGAGATGGTGGGGAAAACTACCTCAAAGAATTTATAACAGGGAACAATAGTGTTCCATTAAAGAAAAGACCCCAAAACGTATGTACCTCAGTCACACTTATGAACCAGTGTCATGAATTTGCTTCTTTGCTAAGTCCTTCTTCAGTCAGGCACCAAGTCTTGCAAATGGCGGTGCTGCGCCAGCAAGCAGTGTGCTTAATAACACTGTGTAAGGGGGCATGTATACAAAAACCTGTCTTTCTACCTGTTGCTGGGTGTTTAAACAACACGCATCTGAAGGGAGCACAAGGCAGTGGAAGAAGTTCTCTCAATGAGGCACTCCTACTCTGCACTAGCCATGAGATCTCATAAGATTTGTTTCAAATTTTTTAAGACATAATAATCCTGCTTTTTTACCTCAATCATAATTTTGGTATCAGAGTCTTTATATTAAGAAGGGATTATGGAAATCACAGAAATTGCATCAAAGTGTGGTGAAAATGGCAATTATTACAGAGACTGGTTTCATTCAAAGTGAAGGATAAAGTAGTTTTAAATAATCTGCCTTAAAATGCAACTTGTACTTGGAATGTGAGTAATATGATTATTTTTAATAGAAAGGGAACAGAGCATTAGGTCATGTAAAAGAAACATTATAAAGCTTGGAGATGCCTTTAGATTGCTGCATTGCTCTTGACTGGAAACGCTTGTAGAGTTTTGCTTTGCTGTTGGGGTGCAGAATTGGGGTGCAATATGTTTGCTTTTCACTACCTAGCCTCTTGACACAATCCTGGCTTGAAGAGGGACATGTGGTGTAACATCCTCAGAACTGCAGAGCGCCAGCTCTGAGGCTCTCAGCACGTTTCAAAATGCCCTTTCCCTTCTGCCCACTAGGTTACTCCTTCTTTCAATACCTTCTGATAAGCACAAGGAAATCAAAGAGACAGAAAAATTGTGATGAGGATCACACAGATAGATAGTAACTCCAGAAATTGCAAAAAAAAAAAGTATTTTTTTCTTCATGAAATAGAGCGTTTTGAATTACAGCTATTCCCATGATGCAAGTGAATAAGCACAACCTGTAAATACCAAATAAAATGAGACAGCCTGATACAAATATTTTACATTTATTAGAAGAGTACAGTAAAAAGGGGACTGCAGACTCATTAGTGGTAACTGGTCCATAGGAAAAGACAAAGGACTATTAAAAATGGTCTGCAGTTTACAAGAATACTGAAATTCTGTTCTGTAACAGCCTAGGAAAATAAAAAGTTAGCTTGAGTTTAAAAGTGTAACTTTAAAGTACATAAAAAATTGGCAAATAAATAAAGTTAAAATGCAGATCTATTTAAAATTATAAAGGACAGACAACTGGCAGTTGTATTACATAGCTATCTTTTTCAGACTTGCTTAATAGCCAGATAAATTCACTAATGTTGTTTACTTTTTTTTTTACATGTGTACTTTTGGGAACAAGCACCCATTTCCAGTGTTATGTCTTATTGATCTGTTTCACAAATATATTATTTTTAAACAACAAAGAGTATAAAAGGTGCTTTACCTGATACTAAATTTGCTGGTGCATAATTTGGCACAAAATTGAATAGAAATCTAAACACATTTGCAAATGGTATCTGTGCCCCACTCCAGGTTACTGGTGTAAAAAGTCTCGCATGTGCTAGCAGGTCAGGGAACCAACCTTCCCTCCTTCCCCAACACCCCTTGTCCGTCTGCAGGCACCTACAATTATACAAAGGAAAAGTACTACATGCAACCCAAAAAACAGCAGTCCTATCAATCTTAGGCCAGGTTTCACCTCTGGAAGTTATCTGAGCATGCATATAACTACACACTCCTTTAACAGAAGGGACAAGTCAGGTGTTTATTGTTGGCTTTCAGTTCTCAAAATTTCTTTGTAGGAGTCTGCCTGCCTTTTGTGTCCTGTGTGACAAGCCTGTACCATGAGTTGTTTCCTATTACATGTTTTTAGCATTTTAGTGAAAATTAGGTGGGAAGCTTGGTGGAAAAAACAAGTTGTCAGTTATAGGTAGTGATACAATTAACAGTGGAAACGGATACATTTCTTCCAGTTGTTCCATCTATTGAAGACTTTGAATCTGTGACATGACCAAGCAGGAGGTGGAAGGAAGGAAAATAATGCAGAGATTCCACATTGTATATGGCATTTCTGCATTTCATGACAAAGGAAAAAAGTCACTATTTCTCCTTAAGCTCTACAACTAAGGAATTAGCCACACTCAGAGATATAGCAAACTTCCAGTCTCTGGTGGATTTATTACTGACTCTCAGTAAGCCTAAGTGTTTTATAAAGAGAGGCCGTGCATCCTGGCTGCATCCACGCTACGTATTAGAATTGCTGACAGCACCTGAAGTGGCTCCTTGAGCTCAGCAGCTCCCTTCCCTGGTAGGCTGGAGAGGAAGGAAGGTACGGTTCTATCTTCCTGTTGAGTTCATGTCAAATACAAATGTTAGTATTGCAGAGACATTGTAAGGAAGGGATACTGCTGTTCAAACTGTATAACAGATTTTAGTTGAAACAATTACTTCAGGGATATTTAAAATGCATTACGCCATATCAACTCAGACATCTAGTGAAAGATCAGTTCCCTACAGATTTTTACTGACTTAGCAATGCTTATCTTCTGAGGTTGCAAGTCTCAGCACTTCATGGTGGTGGTGGAGGGCGTAATTACCAGTATACGCAAAAGCTATATGATGTACAGAAATCAAATTTCTAAAAGCAAAATGGATGACAATAATGAAAATTAACCATATTTGCAAAGGTCTGTAAAGAAGAAGGAAGTTTACAATGAGGCTTAGTTGGAGTTAAGTTGCCGCTGCTAATTTTAAAGGTACTGTTTGGATCTGGTCTGACAGCAAAATCATTCATATTTCAAGGAGCATATCTAGCTTTATATTGTTCCCTAGTAGGAGCACGATGCTCTGTATTGTAAGGTAGGCAATCAGGAATGTTGTTTTTCTGATGTTTTTAGCAATGTGGACAAGTCATGATATATTCAGGGTTTCTAACTTGATTAAAAACGTGATTTGAATAATGTGCTTCACCTTGATTCATAGTTACTTATATTTTCATACAAATACATTGCCACAGGTATCAAGGTATAACATCATTACAACATTTTGTCAAACAAAAGTAGGGAATTTTTCTGTCCCAAGAGTAACTTTTTTGAAGTTGATGAAAGGGCACCACCTGTGGTACATGAAGCCATCAGAATTATGAAATGTTTGGGAGATGCAGTAAGCCAGATGATTACAGCAGAGCTCAGCTAGAGCTGTAAGCTTACTGCAGCCATTTTTAAAGAGCTGAAAGATTATTTAATAATTGAAGGAAAAGATCAGAGTGAGTAGGTTTACATATCAGTAAACCAGGGATTTTGTATTACTACTGCGTTTAACAATTATGGAATTCTTTATACGTTGAGAAAGACTGAGCTGATTGTATATAAAGACAGTAGTCTAGATCTTTCTTTTTTTTTCAGTGGTGGAAATTGTTGTCTCGTACTTTGAACATGTGCAATATAGAAAGAATCGCTGATCAATCTGATTTTTCTTTTAAAAAACATAATTGCCTTAAATTGATGAAGGGTTTCACTGGAGAAGCATGCACTGTCTCTCTTACCATACTCACAAAACTTAAGTTAGGTACTTATCCATAAACATTTGTAGTTCTAAAACTAGGTGACAGTTCCAAATAGTAGCAATTTATGAACACTTTTTTTCCAAGCCCTCTTTGCTAGTTGCAATGTGAGTCCTAGGTTATCATACTGGTTCACAGGTCATATTTATCTATAAACACAAAGCCAGTTATTGCAAGTTTTATCTACAAAGCAATCAATTCTGGGAGGATAGAGGAAGAAAGAATGTAGTTCATGGCTTTTCTACGTTTTCACTTTATGAGCTCAGTCAACTATATCTGAGGGCTTTACTTATCCTTTTTTACAGTATGGCTAACAGTTTTTAATTTAGAGAAGGCATACATAATCTGAGATCTATAAATGAACTACTCTCTCATAGCTATAATCTGAAACAGCTGCAAAATAACAATGCATGTAGCTAGCAATCTAATTAGTCTTTCATCTCACAAAAAACCCCTCCAACCATCTGAAAATTCTAATTTTAGTCCTGCCTAGATGCTGTCTGAGAAAATGGTGTTCTAAAACAGCTAGTAATATACAACTCCCTGAAAATGAAACAACTCAGAGTTAACACCCAAGTTCTACACCTGGGCATATATTACAGTTAGGTTTTTATGTCAAAAAGACAGAAGGACACAACAGGGACATAAGGGTAACTTATAGTTATTGGTGGAGGTAACATTCCCTTGGAGAGCAGTAAATATATCTCTGAACCCTTCTGTTTTATAGATTAGTAATAAGGCTGAAATACAGAAAATGCTTTTGCTTATTTGACAGAGAACCACAACCAAGCTGGCTTCTAGAGTCAAAGGTGTGAAATTTTGGGGAACTAGGTGCTGATTTAAAGACAATGTCTAGCCTCCAGCTCTTGTTCCATGTGATGCAAATTATAATGAACACAATGACTCTGATAAATAGTCTCAATGAGAGAGTCTTCCCTTACTTGGTCTGAAAGTAGCTGAGTGTTAAGAATGCACTAATATGCAATGCTGAAAAGTATTTAAGTGCTGAAAATCAAAGGTGTGTTATCACTTTCAGGAAAGAAACCGTGGCAATACTTGACAAGTGACCAGATCTGTTTCAAGCCGAATCTTTCAACTTTTTCAGCTTTTTTCTTTTTCTTTTTTTTTTTTTTTTTTTCCCAGTTTTTTTAGAAAGGAAAGCTATCCTGGGGGAATCCTAGTACAAGATTACAAACAATACTCTTTGCTAAAGTTACTCTTAAAGAAGCTTGATAGGAAGCTTGATAGGCATTTGTCCTGCAAATTGTTACTGATGATTGTTTAAAGACTCCTTTTCTTTACTATAAATCTGCAGAAGGAACCTAGAAGAAAGCATTTTTAATAGATCTGATGTTCCAAATTTACCAGATCACTCTTAAAAACTCATGGTTGTTTGAAACGTCAGGAATACTGGACTTGCCCTGTACTTTCTAATTACTAATTGAAGTACTGTATTCCTGAAGGACTGCATGAATATGATTCTAAGAAAAAAATATGTACCTTGGTTGGTAGTAGGTGTATTCTTCCCTCCATATATCCTGACTTACCTAGCAAGAATGCTTACAACAATATCACATGTCCTTTTGCGCTTGAGGAAAAAAAAAAATAATTTAACTCTTCTTTTAATAGCAAACTATTTTATGCTTAGTCAAAAAATGTTGCAAATCCCAGTGCACTGGCATAACAAACATTTCTATTACCTACAAACAGGACAGCTGTTATATAAAGTGGATTCTCTCAATTAGCCTCTTTCTTTTTATTCAATCTTTATAATGAGTTATCATTACTTGTGACAACCAGCCATTTTCAGAACTACTGCTCTTGAATATCATGTTTGATGACACTATTTACACACTAAATAATCTCTCTTCAAATATTTCACTGTTTCAAGTGCATCAGTGGTACTGCCAGTTAGTGGACATGACAGCAAGAATATTGGAAACATGGCTAGTAGTTAATCATTATTGTTAACATCCTTGCAGCAGCGCGTCTGGGGAAATTTGGGAAGTGGGGAGACATTTTTAAATGCTTCTAGGAGCTGGTTACTCTGTAACCTCAGGAAAGTGGGGTTTTTTAGTATCTTTACAATGGGTGCAAAAGGGATAACAAAATAGTTACAACAAATGGGTAACTCCATAGTCAGTTTTAGTGATGTGTAGTAAATTTTAGTGATGTGCTTGTACAATTTGAGTAAGCATAACAGGTGGTCAAAGATATGGATGAAAAAACACTTAAGATGAATAACCTACTATTTCCTTAACCAGTTTTCTGTTTCCTATCAATAAGATCAGGCTTACTTTACAAACTGCAGTTCTTACCGATAGCATTCTGGTGATGCATGTTCCAATGACAACTTACAACAAACATATTAGGCAACTCTGCAAAAAGGCAGACTTCTGCTAAGAAGGAATGCAGTATAACTGTAGTTGCTAAGTGAAAACCTAGTTCATTGGTTTCATTAGAAACTAATGAAAATGTGCATTTTAAAGATAATGTCTTTGTGGGATGCTGACTGTGCAAGATCACCATTTGCTGAAGCAAGATTTGTTTTCAGACAAGACACTTTTCACTATTTTACTTTCCATAAAATTGAAATGATTAAAAATCCCCATGATTCCACTCGTGACTGAACTCTGAAGCTTAACATGTGTGCTTAATTTCTACTAAAAACACACTAAGGATACATTTTTTTGCCCTCAAAACAATCTTTCTTAAAATGACTAATGCGATTCCTTGAAAAAACATGAAAATAATAGATAAGCTGTTGAATTCTATCTCACATACAGGCTGAGGTATTTCTACCTGACCCTTAACAGTATTCAGAGTTTCTCCCATTTAACAGCGTAAAAAATCCAGGATTCTCTCAGGCTCCACTTAAGTTGGGACAGTGCTTGGTGTAAGAACCTACCTGAAACACTACACTTGCAAAAGAGATTGAGTCTTAACTTATTTGTAAGTTATCCAAGATAAACACAGTACACAAGCCAGATGACCAGTATCCGGCTAACCTATGAATAATGCAAGACTAAGTCATCAAAAGTCCACAGAAAGCAGCTATGGCAGCTTTGGTTCTTGAATAGCATTACTTTCTTTTAAATTTCATTGTATGGCAGTTTTGTTTGTGAACTATCCTGTGAGAAGTTTACAAAAACTTAAAACCATTATCTATAGGTGTGGGTTCCACACGCTAAATTGTGTAATTGCAATAATTACAAGCGAGACACGATGAACAAGTTCTGCCACAAACTGCCAAACTAATGATAAGAAAACAGTTAAGAGACATGTACTTGTGTTTAAATATATTTTATATCTATAAATTCATTCTAGTATTCTCCCAAAGAGTTGGTATTTTTGAACTGAACTGATGCTTACATAGAATCATAGAATAGTTTGGGTTGGAAAGGACCTTTAAAGGTCATCTAGTCCAACCCCCCTGCAAGGAGCAGGGACATCTCCAACTGGAGCAGGTTACTTCAGGAATAATAATAAATTTTCTTTCTGCTGTAGAAATCCCATGTTTTAAAGAGTCTGCAAATTTAAACAGAAGTGTGATATGAATTAGAAATGTTAACTACTTCGGAATAAAATATAAGTACTATTTTTATCTTTTTGTGAGAGTTCAGATGGTGACCAGTTAATTTTAGACAAATAAACCAGTATTTTATTTTAAGAAAATAAAACAGTATTTCTTTGCTGTCAAGAGGGCATATAGCAAAGAAACAGTTCATCTCTTTCACAGAAGAAGAATATCAAGTCTCCAGAGAAGCTATGAATGCTGACAGAGCAGACATGGTTATCCTTACTGGCAGATTTTAGTGATGCATATGTAAGGACCTGCTATTGGATGAATTGGATTTTTCCAAACGATTGTGGAACATTCTTTAAATCTTAGTACACTTGTATTTGCATTAGCATACTAGCAAATTAAGGCACAAACTTTGTGTACTGCTTAAAAGCATATAAACTAACGTTTCCCATTGCTCTTGAAAAATATCTTTGGGCTACTTGGAAATACAGAACTAAGTAAATATATCCAGTATGCTTATAAGGAAGTTTAAATTAATGCCATCAAGTTTTCCAAACACTATACCTTCATAGCTATGTACATGCATCCTTAGCTCCAAGAAAAAAAAAATCACTTAAGAAATGCAAGAAGCACTCACCATTCCTTATACTTGGATGCTGTCAGTTCCACCTCAAACGCAGGTCATGTGCTCCAGCATGATCATTCATTGTTTCACTTGGACACTAACTCCAATGTAACAGACACACTCTTCTATACTACATATATTTTGGTCACACACAAACCTTAAACATTACCACTTAGTACTACTATAAATACACTTTAGAGAGCAAAAATGTTGTAGACAATAGAAAAGTCACCTGAACAGAAATAAAAATATGATGTAGCCACTAACTTCACTACATCTCGATCCCCATGCAACAACATTCCAGATGCTGCGTTACTTACAGTCCCTGTTTTCTACTTGCATTAACAGCAATTGACATCCCTTGATCTGAAAAAAAATTAATTAATTCTTAGAAAAAAATTAAGCACTTTAACCCTGGAACTTAGACTAGGATACTGTAACTTGTTCCTATTTCTATGCATGGTCCTAGAAAATAATTCTAGCTGCAAAGAGGACCCAGAGCCAGAGTAACAAACTGTGCCCTTCCTCCCTCCCCTATCTAGTAAGTTTTTACTCTTTCTGGCAATTTTTTTTTTCATATATTCAAGGCTTTTATTCCTGGTGGCATTTAAAACTTGCCTATCCCAAGTACCTTGAAATCTGACTGCAGTGATTTTTAAGAATTAGAGGGTTAATATTTTTACTCTGCATTGCTCAGCCCGTCAGAGGCTTTAAACATACTTCTTTATTTTGGTTTCTTGAACAAATTCCTTATGCCATACAGAAATAATATTTTCCTTTGGACACTATGTATGGAATGTAGCTTTGCTTAGCATAAACTTTTGTAGGCTCCAGCTATGTACTGAGAATTATTTAAGAAAAAAGTCAAGGTCAAAAGCAAATCTAGCAATTCACATTCTTTAACTCCTCTAAGATCAATTATATTAATTATCTGCTCTACCATTACTAAACGTCTTTCTGTTGGCCTACTGCTTTCACGTATTCTTTGGAAGGCAGATGATGTGCAGTATTTCTTAACAGATGTAGACAAGACTTGATATTGGGCTTTTTGTTTCTTAAATAAACATTGTAAAGGAGATATACTACTGAATTCTGATGGCTTTGTAGGATGAAAAGGCGTGGCTTAAGTAAATCACATCAAAAGTCAGAAGTATTTACTACAGTATGGTAAGAAATACAAAAGCAACTAAATTTTCTATGAAAGTAAATTCTGGATTTCACTGTTTAGTAAGCACATATACATCCAGAATTTAACTGACCTTCATCCTTAAAACAAAGTATCAGCTAAAAATATCAGTTGCAGTAAGAATTTTGAAAATACAAAAGTTTCTGATTGAAATACTTGTCAAAGCTGTCTTCAGTTTTAAGGCCAACACATATGACAGTCATCACATTAAGAGCACTGCTGGTATTGACATATGGGACAGAGACAGCAGAGTGAGAACACAGCTTAAAGTAGAAAACCTCTGAAAAATGTCACTAGCAGTTACTTGCTGTAAAACAGACAGAAGCCACAGTTCCTTAAATCTATAGTATGTGCTTTTTCAATTTACATGTAACCTAAATGACAGTATTACTGTGACTGGATATATAGTATTTTGCAGTATATGCAGGTGTAGACATCATTCAGGATGGCACACATGAATATAAAAACAGTTAATTTCAAAGTAATCCTAGAAGAATATTGCAAATAAAGTTGTATAAACGCATAGTGTTTCAGGTGAAAAAATTACTTCACTGGAAAACAAAGTCCCACACACTGAGTTTGGCACTTGTTTGTCACTATGTCACTTTCTTTTTGATTGAAGACAGCTCTTTCTGAATCTCACTGAATTTTGGCCGGTTTTCTGGTTTGTAGTCCCAGCACCTCTGCATTATTTTATATATTTCTTCTGGACATTTTTGCGGTGCTGACATTCGGTAGCCTGGTACACACAAAAAAAAGGGGAAAATGTTTAGCATTGAAAACTGATGCATATTGACAAATTTAAAAGAAACAAGGAAAATTCAAGATCATTGAATTAAAAAAGATCTTCAGGGTGATGTGTGGAAAGTCTTCAATATATAATCTATACAAAACAGATAATTATTAAACTAATCAAAGCTCAGGTACCATTTAAGTTAGGCATGGTAAATTGTCAGTATGCTTCTCATCCCTAAGGGCAGTAACCTGCAGAGATTTGTTTCCCGTATGTTAGGAAGTAGCTACTTTCTAGGCTTTAATTGTGTTCTCTTTTTCCTCCCGCTGAGGACATCAATAATAAACATTAAGATGGGAGTGAATGTTTTTGCTCTTTTTCAAAAGGATCAACTTTTATTCTCATGCCTCTTCCCATTTTTTTTGCCTCCTTAAGAAGTTCCCTTCCCACTTGCACTTTATCCATTTATTTATCCTCCCTCCTGTTTTCTTAACTTACTTTTATATTTTTGCATCATCTTAACTCTCTCACTTTTCTGGTTTGCTTAGATAATCAGTGGCCTTCCACACCTCTCTGCTGCCATCAACTGAAGCAGGTCTCTGACTTGGTGATGAGCAGGAGAATGAATAACCAGTTAAGTAAATTAGCAGCTAATCATTTAGAAGCCACAGATAAGTTGCCACTCCAGCATATCCTGGACCAAAGAGATGTACTCACAGCAAAGGAAGGCAACTTTCCAATGAGTAGGAAGTTGAGAAAAAATACGCAACTGCATTTTTTGAAGGACTGCATGGATGAACAAGGAGCTCCTGGAAAAATTCAAACACAAAACCAGGTAATGTGGGAGGAATACAGAAGTATTGTCTGGGTATCCAGGGATGAATTCAGGAAAGCTAAAGCCCAGATGGCATAGAATCTGGCAAGGGATGTCAAAGACAACAAGAAGAGCTTCTTTAAGTATACAGGTGACAAAAGAAAAGCTAGGGAAAATGTGGGTGCTGCTGAATGAGGTAAGGCATGTGGTGACACAGAACATAGAAAAGGCTGAGGTATTGAATGCCTTCTTTGCCTCAGTCTTTAGGAGCAAGACTGGCCTTCAGGAATACCAGGCCCTAGAGATCAGGGAAAAAGTTTGGGGCAAGAAAGATGTATGCTTGGTGGAAGAGGATTAGGTCAGGGAATACTTAAGCAAGATGGACTTACATAAGTCTATGGGTCCTGATGGGTTGTACCTGTAAGTGCTGAGGGAGCTGGCTGATGTTACTGGAAGGCCACTCTCAATGATCTTCCATGTATCATTGTGACTGAGAGAAGTTCCTGAAGACTAGAGTAAAGCAAATATCACTGCTATCTTCAAGGAGGATCCAGGGAACTGTCAGCTGGTCAGCCTCACTTTGATTCCTGGAAAGGTGAAGGAGCAGCTAATCCTGGAAATGATTTCCAGGCACATGAAGGATAAGGAAGTCATTAGAGTTGTCAGGATGGATTCACTAAGGGCAAGTCACGCTTGACCAATCTGATCACCTTCTATGATGAAATGACTGGCTTGGAAGATGAGGGGACTTCAGTAAGGCTTTCAACAGTCTTTCATAAGATCTCTATGAAGAAACTGTTGAATTCTGGGCTGGATGAGCACAGTGAGGTGGACTGAAAGCAGCCTGAACGGCAAGTCCCAGAGGGAGCTCATGAGTGGTAGAAAGTCTAGTTGGAGGCCAATAACTATCAGTGTAATCCAGGGGTCAATACTAGGTCCAATACTGTTTCATATCTTCATCAATGAACTGGATGATGGGTCAGAGTGCATCCTCAAGAAGTTTGCACATGACACCAGAGTGGGAGGAGGGGGCAATATGTCAGAGGGTCATGCTG
This sequence comes from Chlamydotis macqueenii, assembly GCF_036417535.1. Classification (NCBI taxonomy): domain Eukaryota; kingdom Metazoa; phylum Chordata; class Aves; order Otidiformes; family Otididae; genus Chlamydotis; species Chlamydotis macqueenii. The sequence goes on along the minus strand of NC_141593.1, from coordinate 59,021,778 downwards.
CCAACCAGAGTGATCTGGACAGGCTGGAGAAACAGGCTGACAGGAACCTCACAAGATTAGCAAGGGGAAGTGCAAAGCCCTGCAGCTGGGGAAGAACAACTCCAGGCATCAGTACAGGCTGGTGGCTGCCCAGCTGGAAAGTAGTTTGACAGAAAGGGACCTGGGGATCCTGGTGGACATCAAGATTTGAACACGCATCAGCAGTGTGTTCTTGCTGCAAAGATGACTAATGGTTCCCTGGGATACATTAAAATAACTGTGGCCAGCAGGCCGAGCGAGATGATCTGTCCTCTCTGTTTAGCACTGGTGAGACTGCAGCCGGAGCACTGCATCTACTGCTTGGCTCCCCAGTACAAGAGAGACTTGGACACACTGGAGAAAATCTCATGAAGGGCCACCAAGATGATGAAAGGACTAGAGCAGCTCTTACATGAGGAAAGGCTGAGAGAGCTGTGAATGTTCAGCCTGGTGAACAGAAGGCTCAATCAATGTATATAAATACCTGCAGGGAGGGTGCAGAGGACAGAACCAGGCTCCGCTCAGTGGTGCCCAGTGACAGGACCAGAGGCAAAAGGCACAAATTGAAACACAGGAGGTTCCTCCTGAACCCCAGGAAACACTTTTTCCTTGTAAGGATGACAAGCACTGGCATAGGTTGCCCAGAGAAGTGGTGAAGTCTCCATCCTTGGAGATATGCAAAAGCCATCTGGACATGGTCCTGTGCAACCAGCTCTAGATGGCCCTGCTTGAGCAGGAAAGATTGGAACAGATGACATCCAGAGGTCCCCAAAGACCTCGGCCATTCTGTGACTCTGTGATTCTACGACCTGTTTACCACATGTATCTCTCTGAGCAAATGTCAGGTGGTGGACAGCAAAGTGAGCTGGCACATAGGACTCTACAGCTAAATACAGCTCTGTGACTCTGACCTTACTGCACAGGTCTCTGCACCTCTCTTTCTAAAGCAGAGTATAAATGACACTGGCCTCATACAACAGGTAGATCTGATAAATGTTTTTCCTTTGTTATATTGCATGCATCTGCTCTAGGTGCTGGATTAATGCATGTAACTTCAAAGGAGAATGGCTGGGCTCTAGAACACTTAAATACAAGATAATATGAAACTATATGAAAATCCTTTCCTTCACAAACTTTCCCCTACAAACTAGTTCTTCAAAAGAGTGACAGCAGCAGCTGAAGGCCCTTACTGACTGAGTAACTGAGACAGATAAGATCAGGAAGAGAATCTGGCACATCTTAGCTGACTATCCTAACAGAAGAGCTATGACATACCAAAAACCAAGAAAACAGGCTGATAAAAGAAATGACAATTCTATTAAAAAAAAAAAGAATCACTGATGGGCTAATAGGACTATTTTCCCCACAGCACAAATAGCTGAAGAAGCATAAACATACTTCTAAATGTTTGATTTTTATCTGTTTAAAGATATTATTCTTCTCAGTGAATTAAAATGGAATCTCAATATTTAGGTAGTAAGACTTGTTTTTACAAACACTCCTCTGCTCTGGAAAACATTGGATTTTTTAATTTGGTGTTTTAAGGAGAAACTTTGATGGCCATCTACAGTGCTTAAAACAAACATTGGCAATCTGTATAAACCAGCACACCAGTTCTTAGATTTTAAAAAAAAAATAATTTAGCAGTTTTACTAGGTTAGAACCTGTTAATGAATTACACAGTAGTACTAGGAAACAGTTCTGAAATGCCACTAAAGATGATGAAAATAAATCAAAGTTCTGAAATCCTGCTCACAGTTATTTGATACTTTAAGTAAAAGCATTTTGATTATTCTGTAGAAGAGATATGGCTTTCAGTGCTCAACTAGCTTACCATTTTCCACTGTAACTGCTAAATTTTTGTCTGAAATGCTTTAATAGAGAAGATGGAATGATAGAGATTTTTTTTTCTTCTGGCAGTTTAGAATATTTATGCCTGCATTAGCATAATCTTAAATAATTCATTCTGGTCAAGCGCCTGTTTTGCACAGCAGTAAATCCCTCCTCTCCATTCCACCTTTTAGTTCTCAAGAACAAAAGTCAGCATGCTATAAGTCTTCTGTCCTTTAAGTCACTGGTCAGTATATCCCATTTTGCAAGAAGCCTATATATCACACTACTCCTCCCAGAAAGCTAGATTCAGCAATTAATTGTTGCTAAAGTTGCTGGATAACCCGTATGTTATTGCTTTGCTATTTTATACTGTATGTATTACATCCTTACGGATCTACACAGCATTTCTTTGACTCCTTACAAATAACTACCTTTCTCGACTTGTTCTCGTGCTTGTTGGTTGGTCATTCCAGGGTACGGACATACTCCTAAACTGAAGGTCTCCCACAAAAGGATTCCAAAGCTCCATACATCACTTTCAGATGTGTATCTCCCTAAGAAAAGGAGAGGAAACCCGCAGCTTAACAAACAGAGAAATTAACATTTCAGATAATTATGGCCTCAAATTTTCTGTAAAAGTAAAGAGTCACATTGGCAAGCTTTAAGCAGAACAAAGCTGTAGGTAGTAATAATATATTCTGCAGATATCATAGTCTCCTGTATTTCAACTGATAAATAAATTATCTTAAGGTCAATAGCTAGGAATAATATACGCTAACTTAAAAGTTCTACAATTTGACAGACCTCACCATGTCAGTTATTTTTCATACAACTTGAGAATTTCTTTCCTTCTTAATGTACAAAAATATTTTTTCTTTTAATATAAAAGATAGGAAAATATCAGAATTTTCCCCCCCTTATTTAGAATAACTTCAAATTCAAATGGCACTTTTTAAAAAACTACCTTTCCCAGTTCCCTGATACAGCATAGCAATGAGTATTCTAAGAGGAACTACCCTCGACAGAGTTTGTAAGTGCGAAGCAGGCCTGGTTTTCACACTTTTGAGAAACTGTTCTCCGAAAATGAAGTTATAGTTGCTTCAACTTGTTTAATTTGGACCCTGAAGAACGGATGCACCAAATCAGTTGAAAAAGAAAAAAGAATCTGGCCTGCTGGTTCCATTATTTTCAACTACGCTTCAGAGATAGCAAAAGAGATAACTGATAGATAACTGAATTCCAAACCTCTTTGTGTAATTAAAGCTTTATATTATGGGACAAGAAGAGATCTTGGAGCAGATATTTGTATTGTCCCTGTGGATTCAAAATAAGAAGGATGGATTCACATCAGAAAGTTAGGGCTCCTAGCCCTTTGCAGCAGGATATGTGAAAATATTACCTTAAAATCAATTTTCAATATTACTTTCATAATTTTTCATGACTTTTTCTTTGTTCCATACTATTACAAAAGCATATGTGTCTTTATTCTTTAAAATACACACATCCTTGTGAATGTATTGTTTGTTCATCTCTAATCATTAAACAAACCAAACTAAGCCACTTATGACTAGAAAAAAGGAAAATACATGTAAATTATAGTGACAGTTGGTGATATGACAACCGTTGTGAGGCTGGAAAGTTCAGTTTACTGTGAAACTTCCAGCTGCACTACATTAGCTTGTGTGCCTCGTAGATGGCAATTATGGGCATTCACTATGCTCTTTGCAGTAAGATTAGTCTTCTTGCCGAGGTATCAATCTCTTCAGAGTTTGGCATCCAGTAATTTAACACTTTTCACTGAAATGATTCAGTAGATATAAGATAGGTGATTAGGTTTTTTTTAAAGACAGTACAAGTTCTGCACAGTTAATTATCTTTTCCACTATGACATTATCTGGGAAAAATAGGCCTGTTCATTCACAAAAAAAAACCCCTCCTCCATGCAGTAATTTATTAACATGACAAACAACTCAAAATGCTGCACTGGAAAAACACACATATTAAATATGTACTTTAATTTTGAGAGAACAAAAGCAAAACTACCCTACACTTAGCCTAAATCTGTAATTTCAGGAGCTTTTCAAACATTTTTTCCACTTGCTGGAAGTAATGGAAATCATATCACTCCAGGCAAAAATAAAGGTATGCAATGGACAGAATGGGACCCACTGAAACAAAAGTTTAATCTCCCAGAAGCTCCAGTAGCATCAGGATTTCACTTATGACTTCAGACACAACTCTCTAACCACTCAATTTGCCCTACTCTGGTTTCTAGACTTCACAACTTGTGGTTTTTTAATTTAAAATCTTTTTGTGACTGCTATTATTTTGTCATATACAGTGAATACAAAAGCGATTAAAAAATGAACTTTTACACAGTTTTTTTAAGCACTGTATCCTTCCTGTAATGGCCAAATGACCCTATCCCTACTTTTCTTCCAACTCTTAAATCTTGTCATTAAGAACTGACATGGACAGTAGTTGTCAACTTGTTTTGAAATATTGTGGATTTAGTTTTATTTCACTCTGATATTGAGACATACTTTCAGCCTTACCTACACAAATTAATGCAATACTTATGACCATATTATTAGGATGGTACATGGTAAAACACAAGCCAATTACTTTTACTCACATCTTTCAAGGGAGTAGAAAAAATGATTCCTCAAAACCACACAGAAACCTTCTATGGCATTTTGGAAGTTGAATATTAGACTGCTAAACACATTAAGAAATGTTTGAGACATCTTGTTTTCCAAACACTACAGAAAATAACTTAAAGCTGCTTGAGTATGTATGAATTTTTGGAAACACAAAATAAGTAGATGTTTATCAACTATCTTCTCCTCTCCTGTACTATGCAGGAAAAAAAAAACACTCAAAAGGGCAAAGTTAAGGTTTTCTCACAAAAGCCTGTCTCCTGCTTAATGTAGTCCACTGCACTGCATACAGCTATGAAGGATAGGTTTCCATTATATATCAAATAAACTGCACGCATTTCTGAAATAACAAAAATAAAAATTCAAACCAACCTTTTATAGTGGAACAAACACTTAAAATAGGAAAGTGTGTTCCCCAGTGAATGCTAGCAAGACTAACACTTCTCAGAATAACTGACAATACAGGATCAACTACTGTAACTAAATTTATTATCAGCCTTCCAAAGGGAATATCTGCTTTACAGCGTTATGGTATTAACTCCTGCAAAATCTTAATGAGAAGAAGCATTTTGCTATCAATCATAAAAGTCACAAACTTATCATTTCCAATGCATGATTTTTAAAAAAAGCTTTAAGAGATGGCAAAAATATTTACAGACACTTCAAATGAATAATTTAAAACAATTTTTTTCTAAGTACTCAAGAATTGGTTGAGAGAACTACATCCAAACCACAGAATTGTTAATTTAATATGCTGCTTCTTCACAGCCCTTTATATTTAGAACAACTTATTTTTCTAGTTTCATATAAGGTAAAAAGCTAAATACAGCAGCTTCTGTTTCTGTTCTAGAACTATTACCCATGTAGTACGGATCACTTCCCTCAATCAAAAAGAATGGATTTTTTTTTTTCCCCCAGGATAACACGATAGCAATATATAAAAATGCAGGTAAAGAAGAGCTGCAGTTAAAAAAAATACAAATCAGTGACTGTACTTTTCTCTAATGCAATAATTTATGTAGCAGAGTGTTCTAGTATGTTAACACTCCCTACTATTTTCAAAGAAGTGCTAAAACAAGCACTGCTATAAATATGCAGAGTTTGCCATTCATTTTGATAATGATTATGATTTAGATGACTGGGGTAGTCTACTAGAATGAATCAGCAACATAACCAAAGCACTGTTTTATTGCTGCGTAATAGCAGTTTTAATGTTGCTGCCTTATTCTTTTTTAAGGCAAATCAGTATTTTATATATAACTTAAACAAGACTGAAATATTAAAATTATTTTAAATATTATTGATATGCACTGGGCACTAGGAGTACGTATATATACTCAAATATTGCCCACGGTGTAGTCCTGGTGCTCCTTACTTTATTTTTCATGTTTTATTTTTTTGCAAGAAGATAGAGGTACGTCCTTACCATAGTTGAGAGCTTCTGGAGCAGTCCACTTGATAGGAATCTGCTTTAGGCCTGATGATGAGTACACGCCGTCATCCTCTTGCCGGGACATTCCAAAATCGCTTATTTTCAAAATGTTGCTTTCACCTACCAAGCAGTTCCTTGCAGCCAGGTCTCTAAGAAAGAGAAATAAAGCCCCGTATTTTTACACATTTGAAAGTACTCAAAGCCATTTAAAATGGCTAAGCCTCTCAGCCAAGGTGGTGGCACCTCTTGGAAAACATATTTAAGAAAGGGTTAAAAATGCTGCACAGCAGTTGTGGAAAACAGGAGTGAGGGAGGGAAAAAAAAAATGTGTGAGCAATAATCCTGGGAACACCAATGTTGGTGTAGAAGGAGGGAGTGGAGATGCTGGAGATGCTCCAGGCACTGAAGCACAGACTCCCCCGTAGCCCTGGGAAGGACCCATGCAGGAGCAGTTTGTGAAAGACTGTATCCCCTGGGAAGGACCCACGCTGGAACAGGGGCACAGTGTGAGGAAGAAGATGTAAAAGAGAGGAGCTGTAAGGGACTCACCTCAACTCCCATTCCCTGTGCCCCTTGGAGGGGAGGAGGTGGAGGAGTTGGGAATGAAGGAGTGAAGGTGAGGCTCGGAAGAAGGGAGCAGGGGCAGGAGTTACAGTTTTTGTTTTTACTTCTCACCATCCAACTCTATTTTAATTGGCAATAAACTAAATTACTCTTCCCCAAGTCATCTCTGCTTTGCTGTCATAGCAACTGGTGAGTGATCTTGACCCACAAGCTTTTCTGTCTTATTTTCTCCCCTGTTCTGTTGAGGAGGGGGAGTGAGAGAGCAGCTGGGAGGGCATCTGGCAGCCAGCCACAGCCAACCCACCACAACTGCCCCCGAGGTCACAGAAATAAACCCACAGATTAACAAGTCAGATTTTATGCAAAATAAAACAATTTGAAGAAGCACTCTGAAACACGTTCCCATAATTATGAAAGACAGTAAGAAACCAGAGAACTGGCTCCATCTTCTCTGACCATTTTATTAGAGTTTCAGTCAAAAATAAAAAGCTACTGAGTATTACAGGAAAAGGAGTTTTGGCTCACTGTTGGATGAGAAGCTCAGCAAATTAACAGCCTTCCTTTCCCTCCCTCCACTTCAAACATGTTTTTTTTAGACAGGAGACAGTGTGTAGTAATACCTGATAAAAGACCTACAATGGCTTCTTTACAGCATATATCTAGAATAATAATACATGTTAATAATATATTATTAACACACTATATTAAATGTAATTGTTTCACAATGTATTAAAATACTAAATAATAAAATATTTCTTATTATTCACACCTTAATGTAATAAAATACAGGAATTTTTTGAAGGGAGAAAAAAGTTTAGCAACAGAATTAGATCTATAACATTAGGAACACCGTGGACAAAGTATTTTTAAACTAAATTTACAATGTTTGTTTTCAGCTTAAATAGCTAATATGCTCACAAATGGCTTGTCTTACATGAATATTCCAAAATAACTGCATTAGTGCTAATGTTTAGGACTGGAGCTGTAGCACAGTTTTGAAGTGAATCCCCTGAGCACTTAATGCACGTTCTTTGGTTTTGAAGAAATATTTGGTGCAGGCAAACTCTTGGAAGAAACTGACCTAGAACTCTTGACTATGGTGTGCACCAGATTTGTTTCTTCAGCTAATGCAGAAAGAAAGGTCTGAACCAGTGATAAACAGCCTCAAACACTATGCATGGTGGGGACATTCATGACAAAGGACTGAACTATATTTAGTCTAAAGTAAAAGTCTTGAGCCATATGTAAGTCATATATCTACAACTCCTTTGATAAACTGATCCATATTGATCTACATTATTTGATATTTAGACAGAGCCTGTGTTTGAGCATAATATAACATGATTTAAGAATTTTAACATATTTGACTCACACATCTTTTCTGCCACTAAGAACATTTATGGCTCTTGAGCTTGATGTCACAGTGACATAAATGCAGTTATTCTTGCAGTCAGAGAAGATGGACCACTGAAAAAAACAAGCCTGAAGTCACAGTGTCCAGCTGAAATACACACAAATGTATAAAACACCTCAATATGCACTGTGTTATGTGATTTGATGTTAGCATGTGGTATTGTTTGGTGAAAAGAGAGCTGCAAAACAAAATCAAATTGTTATTGCTTATACTCAAGTCTGTAGAAACTACCACCATGAAAACCCACGAATGTATGGCTTCAGTTCTAATAATAGTTTAGCCATTAGTTTTTTTATTGTTTTACTCAATATAGTCTAGATTTTGTGACAGATGCACATAAGGACTGGAAAAAGTAATGAGGTTGTATCTCAAAGAAAATTTACAAAGTTAGTTAAAATCATGGACATTTTCCTACTCGAGTCTGACCTAGCACTTAAACATGTTCTGAGTCAGATTAAGAAAAAGCTACATACTGAGCTGTCTTAGGTTTATTCCTCATACATAAATATGATTATTAGGGAAAATATATTGTAAATACTACACAGTATGATGCTTGTATAAGAAGATTACACTCAGTTAATGTAATTTTGTCTGTTTTGTGTGTGAAGTTTTCTTTTTATTCCAGAGTCATCTAGAGGAAATGTTTTTCATCATGGATTGACAGCAGCCCCGAGGAGAGGGACTTGGGAGTGATGGTGGACGAGAAGCTCAGGATGAGCAGGCAATGAGCCCTTGCAGCCCAGAAAGCCAACCTCATCCCGGGCTGCATCAAGAAGAGTGTGACCAGCAGGTCCCACTCTACTCTGCCCTGGTGAGACCTCACCTGGAGTACTGCGTCCAGTTCTTCAGCCCCCAGCATAAGAAGGACATGGACCAGTTGGAGAGGGTCCAGAGGAGGGCCATGAAGATGATCAGAGGGCTGCAGCACCTCTCCTATGGGGACAGGCTAAGAGAGTTGGGGCTGTTCAGCCTGCAGAAGAGGAGGCTCTGGGGAGACCTTAGAGCGGTCTTCCAGTACCTCAAGGGGGCCTACGAGAAAGATGGGGAGAGACTGTTCAGTAGGGCCTGTTTTGATAGGACGAGGGGTAATGGTTTCAAAATAGAGGAGGTAGATTCAGATTAGATACTAGGAAAAAATTTTTTACACTGAGGGTGGTGGAACACTGGCACAGGTTGCCCAGAGAGGTGGTGGATGCCCCATCCCTGGAAACATTCAAGGCCAGGTTGGACAGGGCTCTGAGCAACCTCATCCTGTTGGAGATGTTCGTGATCCTTGCAGGGGGGTTGGACTAGATGACCTTTAAAGGTCCCTTCCAACCCCAACCATTCTATGATTCTATGATCATTACTGAAAATTTACCAAAACACCTCCAGGAAAATCAAACGACTATTTGAGAAAGTTGGTAAAGACTGTGATACTATGTTAAGATCTTCTCTAGGCCTTCTGAAATACCACAGACACACAACATGTTTGCTTCATGTAAGAGTGGTTTTCAAGCTGTCTATCAGCCGGCAGTGGGTCACAGAATGATACTATTCAAGCTGCCACGCTGCACACAAGTGCCAAGGGAGGAATCACGGGCCAGTGGTTAGCTAGCAGCCCACAACTTGTGTGGGTGGGCACAACTGTCAAGTTCCCCATCAATCTTTCCAGGCAAATTGCTTCTTTCTCTTTGTCTCAGTTTGTATTGAAAAGAGAAACATTTTCATTGCCATCTTCCACAGAACATCAATAAAAGTTTATGGAATAGTGAATGCCAAGCTATTAGCAATAAGATAGAAAAGGATACATTACGATAAAACTTAACTTACTAATAAAGCTACAAATTGTGAAGTAAATGGAGTAGTGCTGGTTATGATCTCACAGTATTAATACCGTTTTCTGCTTATAGCTAAAACTCCCACATTTTTGAAGCTATAATACTATGTATTACTTTTAATACATCATTTGTGTTAATAATGCCTTTTGAGCACTTCTGGCATAATTTGCTTTTTTCCTTTCTCATATGTAAAGTAGGCTCCTATTCTCCCTTATTTAGAAAATACTTCAGATGCAAACTTTTCTTTCCCTTTTTCCTTCACTTTAGTCATAATCCTTTTGAAGGACTTTTGTAATCCCCTTCTTAGGCACTTAGTTTGCTTTTCACAATTCTTGTGAGGAGCTGGTTCTTGGAATACACAGAAACCCACAATGTTTAGCAGATCCTATGATACTTAAAATAACACTAAATCCTGTCAGAAGTTCTGTTACTTTGCAGTTTTACTAACTTGCCATTCAGTAGGGTGAAACAGCACGAGTACAATTTCATTCTCAGTGCTGCACCACCAGCCACTTCAGATTCCGCAGTTACACCCACTGTAGACGTATTTTTCAGGTTCTTCTTCTTCCCTGTTCTCTTACTTGTATTTTTTTCACAATGTCTATGTGACTAACATTTATTATTTAATTTCTCAGGCTTATAAGTGTCCTGAAAGTTAGAATATCTTGTTAGCCTGTTGTCATTTTATATCTGTTTCATATCCTCAGTGATTTGTTAATGAATTGTCCAGATTTCCTTATATGTATTTGCATGCTTAAAAGTACTTTTAAAAACACCGTTACTCTGAAGGCTATAGCTACATCAAGCTTTCTTTTTTTTTAATTCTGAGGTTTTGGTTAAGATTTTTCAATATTTTTCAATGATTTTCTTCACTGTTTCTGCTCATGTCTGACAGCCTCCTTTGAAATGATTTTTCAGTCTAGATACAAGAGAAAATTACCAAAAATACATGTTGGCTACTGTGATTTATTACAGAATTTATAGCCAGAATCTGAAAAAAAAGCATCAAAAAGTATTACTTCCATTGCTTTAAAGTAATAACAGCTTTCATTTTCTCCCAGTTCCCAGGATTCTGATTAATTTTAATTTGCAACACATAAAACATGATGATGAGAGGGCTGGAGCACCTCTCCTATGAGGACAGGCTGAGAGGGTTGGGGCTGTTCAGCCTGGAGAAGAGGAGGCTCTGGGGAGACCTTAGAGCGGTCTTCCAGTACCTCAAGGGGGTCTTCAGCAGGGCCTGTTGCAATAGGATGAGGGGTAATGGCTTTAAAATAGAGGGAGATAGATTCAGATTAGATATTAGCAAAATTTTTTTTACACTGAAGGTGGTGGTGGAACATTGGCACAGGTTGCCCAGAGAGGTGGTGGATGCCCCATCCCTGGAAACATTCAAGGCCAGGTTGGATGGGGCTCTGAGCAACCTCATCTTGTTGGAGATGTCCATGATCCTTGCAGGGGGGTTGGACTAGATTACCTTTAAAGGTCCCTTCCAACACAAATTATTCTATGATTCTATGATTTAATGAAAAGGAAAGAGCTCTTGTATAACAGTGTTAAGTGGCTTATTAAAAAACCTTTACATCTTAACCTTCCACATTAAATACACACAATGAGGTTTCATTCAAATATTTAGGGCAGGTGATATGAGTGAGGGAAATCAAGAAACTGTAAATCTATAGGGTTGATGACAAAAAACAGTATGAGTCGTCAATATTACACGTAACTTCAGTGTTAAATATTTCTAGTAATATGGCACTTTCTAGATGGCCTCTGTAAAAAAAAAAAAAAAAAAAAAGAAAAGAAAATAAACTATGGTGTACTTGTCTTCCTTTCCCTAGAAAAACAAGTATGTTCTATTTGTTTTCTCTTCCTTCTCCTTAACCTTCCCTAAAGCCAACATCCTGAAGAAGTACAGATATGATTGTATGGCATTAGATGTCTCTTTCTGCTTGAGGCATTGTTTATTTTTCTCATACAGCATTTGCTACTTGCTGCAGTAATTCCATAAAATCAGTACTTACCTTTAACACAGAAAACAAGAAAATATTCCTTATTTCACATCGTGAAAGCTGTACAAATTGGGCACAAATTACACTGAGCTGCTACAGAACAAATTAAAAAGTAAAATAAAAGCTGACTCTCTCTATTTAATGCCAAGATTATGTAAGTTCCTAGTGCTATTAGAAACAAAGCACCTTCCCCCCTAAGTACTAAGGAATAAAAATTAATATGTGAATTGGAATTTTCATTTTTAAACACTGCTATCCAGTCCCTATAAACACACAAATTTCCTAAGACAAGGTCCTAAAACCAGGACATGGACTACGGATCACTAATATGGGTTGAATACGCTGAAACTGCAAGGGACAGCTCATGAGACTTTTGCTTAAAGTGCAATAGCCAGTTTAGAGAGGATGTAGAGGTAATTTCTGTGCCGGGAGTTGTTACCACTTGAATTCATGTCTGTTAGTGAAGACATAAACCTCATAAACTTTTCTCTAAAGACACTCTTTTACCCCATCCCCGTTTCCTTCTACCACTCCAGAAGAACTATGCAGCAAGTAATACCCAGTATTTCAATGGAATTTCACCAATTAAAGCAAATCAAAACAAAACAGCAAACTTCTCATTACTAAGCCAGCAGGACAGACTGCCTTAATCAGCCGTTTTATATCCCCTCCCTGGATCATGCAGTTACAACATTCTTAGGTGATAAAAGCAAGTTATTAATTAGTGAACAGGATCAGTTTATCTCCTCTGCACATTTAATTAAATGAAAATAATCTATTATCTGATCAAAAGAGAAGGAGCGGCAGGTCTACAAAGGAAAGTGTTCTTTTTTCACGGACTATAAGACACTACCTCTCCTTCAAACACCTGGATAAATTCCAGTGGTGTCTAAATCAACACACAACTATTTCAGAACTTTCTTGATATGCATATGCTGTTATTTTTGCTACTTGTGGAGCACATAGCAAATATTATGTGCCTAATAACAGACTGGGAAAATATGAGAGGGTCAGAAGCACTTCCATGCATTCTGCGCTATCTTCCCACTTTACACTTGTTTTACTTATTTCTCCATACTATTTTATCTATCGCATTATGAATACTAATGAAGCAATATTATCTACAATGCTAATCACTTCTCTTAGTTCCTCAGATAATGCAAGTTCATTTTCATCTTCACAGATGAACAGTGCTAAGAAGCCAGAGAAAGTCCAAGTAAGACACAGTAGTGATTTCTCGATAATGTAAGGTGTTCTGCTTGCTACCCACAGTTTTGGATATTGCTCAATTCTTCTCAGCTATAAAATGAGTAAATTCTTCCACCTTACAGCATTAGTGACACTCAGTCACCTCCTCTAAAGGACTTTGCAATTTTCAGATGAAAGACTTAAAAATTTTGCAAAAAGAACTGAAAAGAAAAAAAAGTAACCAAATGAACCCTAAATAATTGTATTCAGTAGCTGAATTTAGGCACAAATCTAGCTTGTATCTGAACCCATGTTTTTTTTTCCACAAAACCTTTATTTCCTGCACCTGCAAGAGTAAAAATAATCCTACAGTCCAGAAATAGTCTGCATTGCGCTGCTCACTCTCATTGTTATGATAGCAAGAGCTATCATATAAAATTATTCATAGCAATATGGAGAACATATTCCTCTGGACTAAGGTTCGCAAGATCACATTAATCAAAAGGCAAACTTAAGTAACAAAGGTCAAAGAAAAAAGAAGAAAGTATAAAAGCCCAATAAAGCTCAAGCATCTGAATTACTTCAAGACACTATAACATAGTCACCTACAGAGGCAATAAAGAAGGAAAATTAAGCAATTGTAAACTTATTGTTTGCAGCCCAGAGATTGCTCAAGAGACTGTAGAGATCTGTTGACACATTATAAAACTTTTAGCTTCTTTGTTTTATGCAGGTAAGTCACTATGTGTCCTCCACGTTCCTAGTAGGACAAGGTTTCTGTACCAGCTATTTTTAGGACCTTTATCTGTTTTAAGATGGGCAATAAACAGTTCCTGAAAAGTAACAAAGTGGTAGATGGAAATTAAGCAATAATCTGATACACCATCTATTTCTCCCAACTTTTTCCTATTTCTGAGGTTTTTTTCACAATATCTGCTTCTGGGACAGAAATGTTCCTATCAGCACTATCTAAATGGTTTTCATCTGCATGGTTACTCAACTTTTTAAGAACAGTTATTGTCTATATTTTTCTGAACAATTATTTTGATGAAAACTGCATCACAGTCATTTTAGTCTATAATAATCTTCTTTGCGTTGATATCCCTGCAGATTTTTATAACCCACTCTTCCTGTGCACTGCTGATTACATGTAATGTGCTGAGCAAAATGTGAGACTGAGGAATGTCTAAAGTTTTTTTGCTATTTTCTTTTTTTTTCCCTTGTACTTCATTTATATCTTGAAATAAAGGTTTGCATTTCAATTTCTATTGTGTGCTGATTTATTTCACTTGTTCAGCAGGAAAGCTTACCTTATCTTTGTCCATTGTGAGTATATCATTACTCCTTGCAACCTGTTTTGTCCTCTCCAAAGTTATGGGAATCAAAGATTTGCATAGCATACATTTTATAGCCATGAGAAAGCCCTTTACAAATTAAGTTTGTACAACTGTATCATCAACTTATCCAGCCTCCTCACTTCTCATAAAGTAATGGCATCCACCATGAAAGTAAACTCTAGGAAAAAAATTTACAAAAGGCAATCCTAGTGATAGTCTTAATGAAAACTAAGGGTCTGGATAGTCCTATGACTGGATGATAAGTAACTTTATAGGAATCCTACAATATTAATGCAACTGGAAATTGGAAAACATCTTCCAGAAATCCCGACTGTCATGACACACAGAGGAATAACTGCTGGATCCCATGCAACTACTCCTATGCTCTTGAAGTTTTTGATAGAAATGTTACAGAACATAAGAAGCACAAATATGTATCCATTTATGATACACATAAGATTTTTAACATTCCTTAAAAATCTATTTGATAGTCAACTGAATTATAGGGGAAATTAAATGTCTAAAAAGTAATTATCCAAGATGTATAATTATCCAGGATGGACCAGAACTTAAGTTTACATTTTGTGCTCGAGAAAGTTGCAATGGACTTAATTCACAATCACAGATGCCTTCCATTTCCTAAATCAGTCATACAAGTAGACTGTACTATTCATATCAAGGCAAATATAATTTCCAAGCAAAAACTTTGACAAGTACTGCATCATTCACAGAAACAACTGAAATGAAAGACAACAGTAGAGCACAGGATTGTACTAACAAGCGTATTTTTTTGTGATAAGAACGTAGCGTTATTGAACCTGTGTGATGACACAAAACTTGCTACAATAACTGTCCTTGGCCTTTTATACAAGGAGGATGCCTCAATTTAGCTCTTAATTCTGAATTTAGTTCTGAATTAATCTCTTTGTTATTTGGTTCTATAGTATACTGTTAACATATCATTGATTTATCTGTACAGAGGCATTAAATATTGGTTTAACCGGTTTACAAACTTGATAATATCTGAAGAGGCAGATCAGATATGGTTAAAGACCGTATTCACTTGTCCATTATACATCAGAGACAGAAAAGCTTGCATGTTGAATTTGAAGAAAATGTCTAAAGCAGGGTAGCTTCTACTGCTGACTTTCTGGCAATTAAGTTTTTTTTTTAGAAATTAAATTTATCATTTTTTTAAACAAAGCTATTTTCTAGTTTTAATATTATTATGTATCATATTAAGTTTAAAAAACAGTTAAGATTTATAATGAAAAGTAGAGCATGAGAACTAGACAAAAGACTCTGCAAGCACCCAAGGAATCAAGAAATTCATACACATCATCATAATATGGGTTAGTCTTTTCCACCTTTTTCATTAGAATAAAATGAACTACTACAATAGCACAGTACTTGCAGTGCTTTTTCAGCATCTAGCACCAACAATGTTGTATTCCGAAATAGTTCAAATTAGCTCTAAATGCATTCCTATAACTTAAATCTACTTCTGCTCCTACCAGCAGACAGGCATGGATTAAGATTTCAAAAGTAACACACGAGTATGGACTAAAGTTCACGGTTTTTTAGTACATAAAAATATTATATAGGCACTAGATCCCACAACATTTTATTTAATGAAGTAAAAGAATGCAAAGCTTATAATTAGGGTCCAAAGAAATAAAGCATCCAGCATAATTAAAGTACAAGAGACTACATATTAATGAAAATAATACAGAAGGAATAAGAAAGAAAAAAAAAATCCATTACAACTCAGGAGGAAAAAACAGAGCAGTGTGGCAGTAGAATCAAATAATGCTAGATAAGAGGGTTATGTTGTAGTCTTACACTTTGTGGCTAGAATATGGAAAATGAAACAACCAAAGCTCTTGACTTAAGAGAAAGTCATAAAGAAAACCAATCAACCACAATTTAAAGCAATTATTATATTGTGGGTTTTTCATATTTAGGAAGGGAAAAATTTAAATGGATGGCACAGGTAGCATATGCTAGCTAAGCATTCTTAGCAATGGAAACCAGTTTCACTAAGATACCTAATAATAGTTCACTGATTCACAATTCTCCAATCAGAGTGAAAAAATATTTTGTAATTTTTACCTTACAACATCTTTCTACTTTTAATCAAATACGATCAACAAACGATTACTGGCATGTTAACTTATTTTAGTATTCTAAAAATAGTCTGTTTTGTAACTGTCATAAGAATCGAAAACTAAGACGAATGGAAAAGAAGCTGAGTAATAATTCAGTAACTATCCTAGACAGCTAAGTAAGATTTGCAGTTGGGTTAGAGAAATATGTAAGAAATTTTATCTGGCTAATACATTGTAAAGAATTTTATATATATAAACTGAGATGACTAAAATGACCTAATCCTTTCTCTAAATCAACAAGTTAGGAAATAAATCGAACCTCTCACCCCTTTTTTTGTTCCTATTAATTACTTAAAATTTACAATAGGTTTTCTACCCAAAAATAAAACATAAAAGTAGAAGAAAAAACTTTGCACTTTTTTGGTCACAAGAGTAAGAAGAAAGTGACGGGATTTTGACAATTTGGGTGGGGTACTTGAAGTAGGAAATGTGGAAGAAACATTAGATGACAGTGTGCTGATTAAGGATCATGATTACATCTCATACGGATAGCAGTAGATGTGACAGGACTGCCATAGCTTTTGGAACTCACATGTACATGCACATTCATCATAATAAGATTTTATATCTGAGAAGAGTAAAGGAATACACGTTAATAAGACCAGGGGTTCCGAATTCATCACCTACTGAACTCCATCCTTCTTCTCCTATTAAAACTTCATGGTATCTCATGAAGTCATCTGTTACAAGACTGTCCTTCCCCTGGAAAATAGAGACTTCTATATTTAGAAGAAGCCACCCTGCCTCTGGCTGTTATCTGTCTCTGTTGAAGTATGCTCACTCATGCATAGTGTTGACTGCCTACGGATCTGGAGTGCTCCCGTGTCCTCTGGGGACTCGGAAGTTTGTTGGAGCTGCAGGAAACACTTTCCTGTGCTTAATCTAAAGACAGAAATAGAATGAACTATTAGAAAACTATTGCAAAGCTATGGATTTACTATACCTGGCTATTATTCTGAAATATTTCCACACACAAAACCATTCTAGCACTACACTGTTGATACACAGGATCCTCTTCGCTATTTAACTTGTTAAATTTATTTTAGCATTTGCTGTGGGCAAAGGTTATAAAATAACCAAAGTCTAGCTAATAATTTGCTAAACTCCTAAAATCTTCCTGCATAAAGAGATTGCGGGTACCAAATTTCTTAACTGATAAAAGAGTGTTACAATACATGGCGACACAATGAAGTTGCCTGTTTTCATTTAGCAGCTTTGTTAAGGAAAAGTCAAATAGCAATTTTTACTTAAATTTCCAAATGATAACAAATTAGAAACTGCTGCAAACAACAATAAGGGCAAAGAAATTAAAAGCATGAATGAAAGGAAGGATGGATAGAGAACGTCTTTCAGAAACAACAAAATTAGATTTAACTTCTAAAACAGAAATGGATATATTTTGAAAAATTAAGCCTAAACATATTCAGTAAAACATAACTACACCTAGGCAATCATGTGGAGAGAAAAGAGGAACAAAACAGGTATGGATTCTGATTAAATATAAGTCATGGAATTAAACTGAGCATAGGAAAATAAGAGCTTGTTATTTACCAGATTGTGAGAAAGATGCCTAGGAAAATAGAGAAATTCTATTTTACTAATGTAGTTACTTAAAAACATAAAACCAGATAAATTTTGTTAAATTAAACTGGTCTGTAGAGACCAATATCAGTTTCAAAGAGACAGACTGAATAAGCCAATATATCTTTTTATTGATTTAAAATAAATATTGGAATTACCAGATGCCCTGGAATCTATTATTATACTCTCAGCTATATAGTACACAATAAAAAGGTAGTAGTTAATGTAGGAATGACCCCAAGAAGCATTCATTTTCTGAATGAGTGCATTTCTTCATTTTATTATGTATGAAAAGATGACTTTTTCAACCAGTCATAAACATGCAAACTCTGTATCTCACAAAAAACGTTTGAAGTATACATTCTTCCACTTATAACATGACTTCCCAGCAGCTCACAGCAAAAGAGCTCTGCAGATTTATTTTTACTGTACATTTATTTCAGTTTAAAGTAGAACGCACAGAAAATGATCTAGGCAAATTTAATACAGTATTTTGGTATCATATTATAAAATAAATCAGGTAACTGCCTGCTAGCTGCTAACTAGTTGATAACTTGAAAGCAAAATTTTTTGAAAAAAGCTTTTAAGATAAGTTTAATAATGAATAAAACAACAAAACTTCAAGTGCAATTTGTGACACAAACTGCTAACTTCTGTACAGAAAAGTACTACAGATATTGACAGCTGGGTTCCTGTAGGTTCCTACAAAGTCTAGTTGGACGTCAGTAGCTACCGTTGTATCCCAGGGTCAATACTGGGCTCAGTCCTGTTTAACGCCTTCATTAGCGTTCCTGATAACGCGTCAGAGTGTGCTGTCCGCAAGTTTGCTACGGCTCCCCTCACCAAGCAAAGCAGTAACTTCTTATCAGTTCTTCCTGGTAGTAAGTGTTCCTTTCCTCTACATGGCTTAGCTCTGCTGACTTCTTGTCCAATGTAAAGAGTTTACACACTCCTGAACAGAGGACTTACAGAAGAAGGTAAGATTTTACCCTGCTAGTGAGGCTGCACCTCAAATACTATGTTCAGTTCTGGGCCCTGGAGTTGCTGGAGCACATCCAGAGAACGGCAACAAAGCTGGTGAAGAACAAGTCTTATGACGTGTGACTGAGGGAACAGGGGTTGTTTAGTCTGGAGAAGAGCAGACTGAGGGGAGACCTCACTGCTCTCTACAACTACCTGAAAGGGGTTTGTAGGCAGGTGAGTGTTGGCCTCTTTTCCCAAGTAACTAGTGATAGGATGAGAGGAAATCACCTCAAGTTGTGTCAGGGAAGGTTCAGACTGGATATTAGGTAAAATTGCTTTACTGAGAGAGTAGTCAAGCATTGGAACAGGCTTCTCAGGGAAATGGTGGAGTCACCATCCCTGGAGGTGTTAAAAAAAGTGTAGATGTTGCACTTCAGGACATTGTTTAGTAGGCATGGTGGTGCTGCATTGATGGTTGGACTTCATGATTTTAGAGGTCTCTTCCAACCTTAATGACTGTATGATTCTATAACTAAGCATGTCTGCAATTTTAACCATGACAAGGTAACTGTACTAAGACAGTATCATCAAAATTGTTCATAGCTTTGACATGGGAATATTACTTTCTCCCTCTCATTAACAACATTTTCCACAATTATTCCATGTATAAACAAAGGTCTTGGGCCTTCCTCAGTAAGAGAAAGTAAACCAAACAAAAATGGAAAAAAAAAATATAGAAGATTAAAGGAAGCCTTTCCTGACTGCAGCTATCATGCTGCACATCAAAAGATATGGAGACATATTTCTTGCATTTCTATTTAATTTTACCCTTCTAGCCTCTTTTTGACTTAGGATTACACTACTGGTGAAAAGATTTGCCTGCTTCTCCTGTATCTCTGTTTCTTTGAAAAATGTTTAGCTAGAGTACATGGAATATTCAGCGGAAAGAAGGGTGAACAGCAGCTGTGGCTGCTGCACTGTAAAGTGTGTGAAACAGTCTTTGAAATACAAAATTTCCACAGGACTGAAGTTCCCTGTCATTTGGATATGGAACTCAACTGTAAGTTGGATTGCTTAAAGCAATATTAAAGCTGGATTTAATGAGGAAAACAATCCCCTGGGAAGAAACAGAGCAGTTTCTAGCTCACTAGCAAGAGGAAGCGTGACAGAGATGAGGCTGGAATATGAACAGATAATGAAGTTGTGAGCCAAACGTTCCTATATGTAAATAAAAAAACAAAGAAAGTACTTCATGTACAGTTAAAGAGAGTAAATGCCTGTTTCTTAACTTGCTATTTCCTGTAAATATGAGCCACAGTGTGAAATCCTGGTTCTACTAAAGTTAACTAACTTAATGGAATTAGAATTTCCATTGTTGTTTTTAAGCGAAGTATGTTCAAAAATTTGGCTATACTTTCTTCCAACTTTGTTTAGCTTTTCTAAAAGCAGATCTAGCATCTTGAGAGAAATTCTGCAAAACTGCTCTGCATATCAACTAACACAGGGAAGTGACACATAGAAAAGTGGGACCCAATAATTGTTTTGGTGACAGGACAAAGTAAATTCCCATTTTCCATAAAGAATTAAAGTACTAGCTTCCTTTAGAAGCACACAGTCAATGTTTGCTGGCTGCAATAACAGCAACCATGGCAACTAGTATCATAAAAAGAGGAACACATTCTCCAGATCTACATGCTAGTCTCCCCTAACTTGGCTCATGTTTACTTTACGCACTCTTCCCCATATATATACAAATATAGACTTCAAGTGACAGAATTTTCAGCTTGTTTTCAAAATATTTCATTAGATCAACCAATAATCAGTTTATCTTACCATTCTTACTTTTATTCACAATGCCATTTTTTACCTTTATTGAACCATTTAAATAAAGCACTTTTTATCCTTCACATTTTTATTATTCAGCTTTCTCTACCCATCAGTTTTGCCTCTACTTTTGCTTTTTTCTGAGTTACTACTTTATTTACCACTTTCTAATATCAGTGTCCAGAGCTGCACATAGTGTTCTGTTCAATGTATCTCTTTGCTCCCTTACAGACTGTCATATTTTTTTCTTTTCTCTACCTGTTTCTAGTGTGTGGGTATTTATTGCACTTCTTTAAGATCTCTGCAAAAGAGATATGAATCATACAACATACTAGATATGAAATTATTTTGTCTTGAATATACATATCAGAATATAAAAAAAGCATACAGTTCATCAGTGAAATTAAAGTTGTGTATATAGTCCAGAATCCTAGGGGAAATACTTGAACAACATTTAAAGGTGCTTTTAAAGTATTAACCCAGTTGCTGTAGCTAGAAACTCAGCCCACAGTGACTTAAATTATGTCCAAAAGGTACCTACCTCGATATTAGCAAGTAATTAAGTGCAAGAGAAGCAGATAAACAGACTGAAGTACTTGGTGCTCAGGCTCCTCACGTTTCCATTGCATGCAGTTACAGAGGTTTACTTGGGGTTAGATGTAGTCTGGTTTCGCCAAACATGGTCCCACACTGCATGCAGCAAAGCTGTCATACAAATTTTGGCTTCCCCAACTGCAGGCTTCTTCAGGGAGCACCATTTTGTCATTTCCCCTACCCCATGCAAATGTCAGCAGCACATCAGTGGCACATCACAGCCCCTGCCATTATTGCTCACAGGAGACTCCCCATTATTTCTGCTCCTCCTCATAGCACTTCTGAGTCAAGCCATTGCGCCTGATGACTGTCCTGTCTTCCAGCTCTAGGTTTAGACAACATCTACTGCAAGGGGCTTGAAACACCAGTAGGAGTGAACTGTGTAGTTTTAAAGAATAGGTTTAAATTATCACAGAAAAATACTGGTTCACTGTCAAATCTGTATCAGTTGCCATAAAATACTCCCCAAAAGGAAGCTGAAGCTCTTCAATTTAATAGCTACTTGATAGTTAAAAAAGCAACAACTGATCATTTTAAGAAAAAAAAAAGTCTTTATATTTGACACAGAAAAATCTTCCATAACTTTTACAGTCTTCTAAGACTTCTGTCTGCCTGACTCTTTCTGAAGGTTACAATGCTCTCTTGTGGTAGGAAAGATGGTTATTTACTTACAAACTTAAAACTAACTAGTTTCAATGTACAACTGAAGTCCAGCTGTGTTATAGAAGAATAATGATAAATACAGAAGTTAAACAAACCTTTTGAAATTCAAATACATTAATAAATAACCAGGATAAACAAATATATCTGTAACCACAGTAGTATTATTTCACACTTGAGTTCAGCTAAAATAAGACAACAGCAGCATGGGAGATCCTGTCATCTCAATTTTGCCATCTGTTTATGATATTCAGAATTTCCATTCAGGAACACGATTACTCCTGAGCATTTCAAACTAGAGAGTTATTAAATTCACATCTATGGCTAGTTTTTTATTTAACCAGTTACGCTAGGTCCCATAAGGATTATTTGCAACACAAAAGGGCGGCAAAGGTGGTCTCAGTAAAAGAAAATAAAGAGGGAGTGGGACCTCATGATTCCATCCATGACTCTGCAAGGAGGATAAGAAACTTTTCCAGATAATTGTGTGCAAGGGAGGATGGTCTGCAGAAGCAATAAGGGGAAGAAAGGGTGGCTTCCCGGAAGTGAATGAAAAGTCAGGAATACTCAATTCATTTGTTAGTGAATGGGAATGGAGATGTTTATAACCAATTAACTACTAAGAAGCAATATTCATAGCAGGAAAGTTTAAAAACTCCTTGTTTAAGCATTTATAGGCTTACTTATCATACTGATTTCCAAAACCCTGCCCAGAAATTAATCCAAAAGAAGGAAGCCGTTTGAATCAAGTATTTTTACTTATTCTGCTATCCTAATCCCTACATATTTTTTTTCAAAACTGGGACTTTACTCTTATTTTGCTTCCCAGAACTCACGAGACTTGATGGAGTATCTGACATACAGCTTTGCCAAGAGCTTTTTCTGTCAGGCTCGAGCGACTCAGCTTAAATCTGTGAACAACAAAATACCGTAACATTGATTCAACAATTCTCACAGCTCCATGTACCTTGATGATCTCTCTCAATCTTCCAGATCAGTTAACATGCTGATAAGGCTTTCTTCACTGCCTGCTGCCTTGCATAAGGGATTTTGACATAGCCTTTGACAAAGAGTAAGTCTCTATTTCAATCAATACTCATAGTGATATAAAAATGTTTCATAAAAGCATACTCCTGCACTATAATTCTGCCAAATGAGACAGAAAGAGACTGAGAACTAAGTTTCTCTCAGCTTAATGAGAAAAATGTCCCGATCCTCAAAAAAGGATCAACAATAAGCTATAAAACAGTATTTTCGTTGTTATTTGATATGTAGAATCCTATGCAAAAATAATATATTCTCTAAAACAAAGTTTTTTTCAGTTGCATAAACTTGAAAACTACCTTCTTTCATGAAGGTACATTAAAATCCATTTTACATTCCTCTTTCATTTGTTTTTCACTATGTACACATAGCCACACACCTACACTGAATGTAATATTTCAGTGATAAAACTACAGCAACGTAAAGTTTGGAGGCACCTCTGAAAAATCTCCTGAGGCACTGTGAAGAACTACATTACAGTAAGGCATAATATCATCACTAGTGTTATCTGAAAAAAAAAAACAGTGGACAAACATTTTGTCAAATACGCAAAACAGGCATAACCTAGTAAGCATATATAAATATATATGTGTGCATAGAAATTAGAAAAGGGAAATATGTTTATTTTCCTTAGGAAAGCAATTTGTGAATTATTATTCACTACCATTGACACACAGGCTAAGAATTTTTTTATGAAAATGAAAGTAGTTTCCTGTCTTAGACAACTAGGGTATATTCCTCTTTGGAATGCCAAGAATCGGTATCAAGAAGCCAATAAAATATTGAACCAATACATTATATCGTAGTGCAACATATATTTCCTTTTCTAGAAACACTAATTAAAATTTTCTGCTCTAAGACATAAAACAGGAAAAGTTCTATACCCCACAGAAAACAGCGTACAAGAAAGCACGCTTTGGCTTCACTAAACAAACATTAACACACACGCTTACCCTCTGGTCAACGATCTATGCTCAAAGAAGAATGCTCTAGCTCATTTCTGAGGTGACTGGCATTTAGCTGACTGCATTCTTCCTCTCCTACTCAATCCATTCTCTCTCTTTTGTCTTTTTCTATAATCTAATTCATTGTTTATCATCTATCACTAATGCCTCCTCTACCATTGCAAAAATGCTGCAGTACGTCCTTCTTCTTAGTACAAGATTATCAAAAACACAGCTTAAAAATTCTGTGGAAACACCACCAGTGGTACAGTCAGCCACAAACATGGTTTGCATCTCCAAGTTGTGAAGTATTTGGTATCTGATGGTATCTGACAAGGGAGTGCCTGAAGTTTCTGAGCAGATTTGGTATGAAAATTTGAACTCCAAATACAGTAAATGGAGAAGAATTACTGCTGTAGCTTCATGGCAGTGACTATAACAACTTATTAAATAACATGTACTGAAGTATAGCAAAGACAGCCATTATCATCTACGGCCCTACTACTTTTCCAGTTGAATTTAGTTACAATTTTTCTGCTGACTTCAGCATGGCAAGTTGTATTTAATGCACTTAGGTAACACACAACACTGGCTTTGAAATGTCTCCTACACTTAGATTTCACTCTGTGGGATCAGTTCAGTTTTCAGTAAAATTTAATAGTAAAATTCTTACATCAAAGATGGCAAGAAAACCACTATTTTATTTTAAATAGTCAGATAACAGCCAGTGATAGCAGCAAATTAATTTATTTATAAATCATGGAATAAAAGTTAATCTGGCTGAAAAAAAGTTGTAGTTTTTAATTACTACTGAATTTCAGCAGAAGTTTAGGACCCTTGGTTGAATAATGACTTCCCTTGACATCTCTTGATACTTTCAAATTCATACCTTATCATTTCCTCCTAATTATTATTATTAAAGCTACAATGTTCTCCAAACTTCACCTTTAAATCAATTTTAAAAACACTATTTAAGGAATAGACAGATACTTCAAGAAAGCGGGTAACAGAACTACTCCTCAAAAAGTATGTAAATGTTTACACTGTTCGACATTAGGTTGCATTTTTCCTCTCAGGAAGACATCAGGGTATTTCAAAATTATATGTCTTCTCCTACTCAAAAAAACTAGTCTACATAAACTAGCAAAATCTAGAGACAAATGTCTAATGGCATACTGGAACTTCTTGTTCTACCTCTTAAAAGTTCAATAGTAAGTTACAGAAATTAAAATTCTCATTAAGAGCAATGAAAGCTAAGAGAAAGTGGAACGGTTAAAAATGAATTGCCCAAAACTAAAATGAAGATATGAGGTAGAAATGTCTTGATCTTGCAGATGACAGCAACCTGATTAGTGTTGCACACATATCAAAAGTATAATATTATCTTTTCTATACTTGCTTCTGCATAAAGTATATAGTATATATGCCTATAGTATATAGTATATATGCATACAGTATATAGTATATATAACTATATAGGTATGTCCTTTGACAATAATTCCAGAAGACCTGCCTCCTCACTCCAATAACAAAACCTGATGTAGTACCATGAACTTTCAAGAAAACAAGAGTGGGTTTGGTAGTATTAAAAACCAGGGGTTTTCAGCTACAGATACCACCTCTGGAAAGTCATTAATTTCAGTGCAGACCAGTTCAGAAAGAGGCAAAAGGATGTTCCTAGTTAAGTGGTATATGATACCTCCATCCAATATAAATCTAGTGAGAGTTATTTCCACTTTCCACATCGGAGACAACGTATTATGCTTTATTTAATGCAAAGATAGATCAGAGAGGCCAGGAAACTCTAGTGGCCACGGAAGCTCTGAAATCTAAGGAAATCTTCAGTAGGACAGGAGAAGACATCAGTTGGACTGCGCTAGCAGGGGCAGTGTGAATGGAAACCTTGTGCTGCTCCCATTCCCAGTCAAAGGACTTCATTCACCGCGGCTGCTATATTAGTTTCTTTCAGAAGCACAAAATGTGCAAGTGCTAAACTAGGGTCTCACACCACATATAAGCCATATATAAATACTCATGGTTTCTTAAAAATACAATACAGAGAGTCAGTTGAACAGAATTAAGAAGTTACCTTCTAAGGGTAAATTTAACCTCTGATTGCTAACTGAAAGATGAGATGTACCCAAATAGAAAGCGAAAGTGGAACCTGTTACATACTTCTAGTTATTGTGAAAAATAACAGATTTGCAGCTTCTCCTGTGTTAGCAGCTATTAGTGAATTCTATCACCACATCTGTTTTTACTATAACAGTTTATTGTCAGTATGGATGTTCTATTTTTTTAAAAAATAACTAGGTCTACAAAATAATTCTGCAATAACATGCCAAACAATTTATCTAGTAGTATCTTTAGTTTAACTCTTCATGACATTTCATAATCCTAGGAGAAGTGACATACTGAAATATCATAGCTCCGAAATAATTGGGATATTTTCTCTATTTTACAGGGAATACATAAGGGATGATATTCAAGCACAAGCTGAATAGGGAGCACTAGGGAAAGTTAATCGTAAAATGAAAATATCAACCTCATTGAAACCTTTAACAGACACTTCAAAACATTAATATAAAGAACTATCTTTGGCTGATCATACTGAATTACCCTGATGCCATTCAGCTGATGCATATACATTCAGCTGTATACTGTCCAGATGTAAGATGAAACCTAAAGGAAATTTCAATTAAATATGATGAAATGTTATAACAGACTTGTCAAAAGAAAATTCAATCATAGAAGAAAAAGTAAATTTCTCTTTTCTTTTTATTTCATATGAAGAAATTTCAATTAGCCATTGCATACTGAGAAACAGTAGAATCTAATACTCTATAGTAAACTGGCCTCTGGTAACTATTAATTATTAATATTAGCCTCAGAATGACCACAGTTAAACAACAACTTTGTTTTGGACTTGTGTTGATAATTTAATATTTATAAAAGAGTAGCAAATGGTAGAAAAAAATGGTGCTGGAAATTCCCAATAGCTGAAATCTGTCCTAAGAGCAACTGAATAAACTAATATATTATTCTTAAAAAAAAAAAAAAGACACCAGAACTTCCAGTTCTATCATTAATGTGCCAGTCATTAAGTTCATATAATCATATGTGTAGTCTACTGGTTATTTACATAACATACTAACACCAAAAAGCCACAATTCAAATATATATTTCCTACACCCTTGTTGTAGTTCAGCCCCGATTGGGACCAGACTACGCAGTCTCTCTCTCATTCCTCCCACCGTCCAAGAGAATGGGAGGAGATAATATAAGAAAAAAGGCTCGAGGTTTGAGATAAGGATGGGGAGAGATCCTTAAAGTTACCATCACGGGCAAAACAGACTGAACGTGGGGAAAACCATTTAATTCTAAAACTAGCAGGAGAATGAGACAGGGAACAAGATAACCTCCCCCCACCCCTCCCTCTTCCCAGGCTTAACATTATCTCTACTACCTTCCCCGCCCCGTGTGGCTCAGGGGGGAAGAGGGAATGGGGGTCGCAGTCAGTTCATCACACATTGTTTCATGCTGCTGCTTCATGGTCGGGGGAAGAACTCTTCGCATTCCTCCCCTGCTCCTTCGTGGGGTCCCTCCCACGGGCCAGAGTCCTTTGTGAAACTGCTCCAGCGTGGGTCATCTCTTCCACGGGGTGCAGTCCCTCCAGAACAGCTGCCCAACCCCAGCCCCAGTGCAGGCCCTCCATGGGCCACAGCCTCCTTCAGGTCTCCACCTGCTCTGGCATGGGGTACTCCACGGGCTGCAAGTGGATCTCTGCTCTTCTGTGGACCTCCATGGGCTGCAGGGGGACAACCTGCTCCACCATGCTCATCACCACAGGCTGCAGGGGAATCTTGGCCAAGAGCCGCATTACTCCTCCCCCTCCTTCTTCACTGCAGCCGTTCCTCTCACAAGAAAAATTCTTCACAACGGGCTGGCAGACGCCTCTCAGAATCTCTTCACATCAGCCATCTCATCTCCTCTCCACTTCTTGCAGCCAGGCCGGGCCGAGTTGGGCCCAGACAGCCGCCTGGCAGGAGGCCAGAGGGTGAGGCCTGCAAGGCCCACAAGGCTCATGCCTCCCCCTCTCTGCCCCCGCTCAGCTGATTCACATCTTCTCTTTTATTTTTCTTCTCTTTTTTTTTCTGTTTTCCCCTTCTTAAATACATTATCACAGAGGCGTTATGAGGGAACATTCTGCTACCAATTGGCTCTGCCTTGGCCAGCAGTGGGTCCACCCTAGGCCCAGCTGAGTCCACTGAACAAAGGGGAGCAACTTCCAGCAGTTTCCTACAGAAGCTGCCACCTTAGGGCCCCCCTCTCACTAAACAAAACCAGAACAACACACTGCAGTCACTGATTGCTCTGGTAACAGGACTGCACTGAGCACGGTTCAGGAATATATGAAAGACAGCATGGCATTATTGATATAGGATGATACATTGAGATTTACAGTAAACAAAAACTGATTCAGACATTTCTTATATCATACTCAGACCATCCATCTGTTACTCTAGTTACAAGCCTTCTGCACCTGTGGCAAAGCTAAATCTGAGCTAGCTAATTGGTTTTTAATAGAGGCTGGGGTGAATTTCAAATAAAGTACACAAGACAAAGCAGTATCAACCTCTACAACAAATACACAGAGTTTGCATGGAAAAATTGTATTCCTCTCCCTTTTTAAATCCTCTGTTATTGAGCCATGCCAGAATTCAATAGCTGAGGAAACAGATAACAGCGAAGCTCACTTTTTATTCAGAAGCAGCTCTTCATCATAGTTCACATACACTTATATTACAGCATACTTAAAATTAAATAATCTCTCTAATTTATTATAGCGAGTTTAAAGTATACAATATTTGTAATATTTAATGTAATGGGTTTGGATACTTATGCTTCCCCTGTTTTTTTTCCTTAATACTTACAGATCAGAATCATACAAGCTCATTAAAGAAAAAAATAATCATGTTGCTCAAATAAGATTTCAAGCAACCAGAAGTACCAATTCAGATCTGATTCAACTTTAATTGTAAATGTATTTCTTTAGGATCAAGCCACATTTACCAATGTGACAGGGGAGATAACTGTAAATTGCAGAAAAAAAAGAACCTTGAAAAGCCTTGAAAATGTCTTTTTAAAAGCTGAAACCTGGTATATTATACTCTAATCTATTCCTGAAGCCTCTGGGGAGACCTTATAGCAGCCTTCCAGTATCTAAGAAAGATGGGGAGAAACTCTCTAGCAGGGCCTGATGCAATAGGACAAGGGCTAATGGTTTTAAAATAGAGAGAGGTAGATTCAGACTGGATATAATGAAAAAAAATTTTACAATGACTGTGGTGGAACACTGGCACAGGTTGCCCAGAGAGGTGGTGGATGCCCCATCCTTGGAAGCATTCAAGACCAGGCTGGATGGGGCTCTGAGCAACCTGATCTGGCT
This sequence comes from Chlamydotis macqueenii, assembly GCF_036417535.1. Taxonomy (NCBI): domain Eukaryota; kingdom Metazoa; phylum Chordata; class Aves; order Otidiformes; family Otididae; genus Chlamydotis; species Chlamydotis macqueenii. The sequence goes on along the minus strand of NC_141593.1, from coordinate 58,992,273 downwards.
GAAGATGTCCATGATCCTTGCAGGGGGGTTGGACTAGATGACCTTTGAAGGTCCCTTCCAACCCAAAGTACATTATGATCCTGTATGGCAAGCAGAGTGAAATGTAGCAGTGTTCATCTGTCTCTCCTAGATGACAGCAGCTGAACAGCACTGTATTAGTTACTTTAGCGTTGTAAATACAGCATTTTGAAGAAACACAAGTAGTGTGAGAACTACAAAAAGTAATTTCCTGGGGTGTTTGAAAGCACTGACACATTTGTATTGATAAATGTTATGGTTGGGAATGCAGTTTTAATAGCCACTGATGAAAAAAGGATCTTGTGCAGTCCCACTACCTCAATAGCATCGCACCCTTGGAGCACAGAGAGAGAGGCTGAATACTCCAAGTGCCTTGGGACTGCATTAGCAGAGTGTCAGCAAACACTGCATCCTTTAGATGGGTGCAGCATTCCCTTCTTGCATGAGACGCAGAGTGCAAAACAGTGTGGTGACGGGAGCAGCCCCATTGTTTTGGCAACAGTCAATGCTTCCTTAGTTTGCTTAGTGAAAACTAGGACTCCCAAGAACTTCTCTTTGAGCTTAGGTTTTTTTAAAGAGTTAGCAGACAGATCCTCAGCGACCCACAACAGAGCTAGGAGAACATGGGCTTCTACAGTCTTCCTGCATACTCGCGATCTGGATCATTTGTCCAAATAAACGCTATGCATTTGTAATGGTTCTTCGATTAGTAGCTCTTAGGACCAACAGACCAAATATAAAAAAATAATCAATAACCTGTGTAAAATCCACAATGCTATAATTGCACTGTAGTTTTACAATGTAATAGTCAGTGGACATACTGATTTTAGTGGAAAAAAGCTTACTAGTTAAGAGGCAACACAGAAGGTTGCATAAAGCACATCCCTATAAAGAAATAAAACCTTGATACATCGTACTGTAATGTGACAATAAAATTTAAAATTTCACTAAAAAATATTTTGTAGATATGACAGAATAAATTCTATTTTGGTTTCTTTTTTCCTAACACTAACAACATACCTCTATAAAGTGTCCTACAGAAAGTAATAATTTTTAATCAAAGTTCCCATTTGTAGTTTTAACTTTAAATAGAATGGAAAATTTTCTAATATTCACATTGTAAAAATCATCCTTTGAACCATCATTTTGTATAAAGACGAGACATCATCTTATAAATAAGGCATGAAATTATGATTATTCATTACATTTATGTGGTGTTTCAACTGTATTACTGACAATAATTCTCTGAAAGACTTATTCATTGAAGCATGCTCAACTACTATTATTAACGCAGCAGTACAAAATTTTTTTATTCAGTAATAAATGATTAAATATTTTCTGTGAAAGAAAGCTATAGAAATGGAATCTTGCACCATCACTTAATTTTATACATACAGTTCTGAGTGACTTATAAGGAGAACAAGCTACTTCAGAATGGAGCCAAAGCACTGAGCACCAAATTGCCTAGAGTGAGCCAAAAGCAGGCACAGACAAGTATTTTGCTCCTGTCTTCCACTGGATTTAGGCAGAGAAATCAAGCAGGCAAGTTCTCCCCTCACCTTAGGAATAGGAAGGAGACCTGCTCAACTTCGGAGCTAAACCATCACTATCCTGCTCCTAGGACTCTACTGACACACTAATCTGAACAGCACCTATGATAAATTGACTAGGATCACTTTTCATTCTTTTTGTGGTGGCTGAACTGTTGTCCCAGGAAAGATTAACTTAGCTATTTAGTATAGTTCTTAAGACATTCATGGTGATGAAAGAGCTCTGACATCTCTTTCCAAAATTCTTTACATTAGCAGTTACCAGACTGAAGAGGAAAAAAAAGTTCTGGGGGAAGAGTGGCTCACGTAAGCTAGATCAGTTAACAGGGAAGCAATGTAATATAGAAATCCAGAATAACATCCACAGAGCCAAGATTTCATAGCATGAAGCTAAACCAACCACTTTTAATTTCATATGATGGTAACTTTAGTGAACATTGACATTGGGAACGTTTATTAATTAACTATTTTTAAGATTCTAACTTTTATTATAGCTCTCTCCTAATAACGTATCTTCAAATTTATTTAATCACAGAATGGTTTGCGTTGGAAAGGACCTTCAAAGATCATCTAGTCCAACTCCATTGCCATGTGCAGGGACATCTTTCAGAACAGGTTGCTCAGAGCCCCATCCAACCTGACCCGGAAGACTTCCAATGAAGAGGCATCCAGAACTTCCCTGGGCAACCTGTTCCAGAGTCTTACCACCTTCATTGTAAAAAGTTTCTTCCTTATGTTCAATATAAACCTCTTTCAGTTTAAAACCGTTGCCCTTTGTCCTGTTGCTATCTGCCACTACAGGTAAAAAGTCTGTCTGTCTTTCTTATAAGCACCCTTTATACAGTAAAAAGCCAAAATGAGATCTCCCGCAGCTTCCTCTTCTCCAGGCTGAACAGCCCCAACTCTCTCAGCCTGTCCTCATAGGAGAGGTGCTCCAGCCCTCTGATCATCTTTGTGAGGAGTCACTCCAGCAGGTCCACATTCTTCTTATGCAGGGGGCTCCAGAGCTGGACGCAGTACTCCAAGTGAGGGTCTCATGAGAGCAGAGTAGAGGGGCAGAATCACCTCCCTTGACCTGCTGGCCATGCTTCTTTCAGTGCGGCACAGGACGCGGCTGGCTTTCTAGGCTGCAAGTGCACTTTGCCAGCTCATGTCCAATTTTCCATCCACCAATACCGCCAAGTCCTTCTTGGTAGGGCTGCTCTCAATCCCCTCATCTCCCAGTTTGTATTGATACCGGGGATTGTCCTAAAGCTGGTACAGATTGCCCTAAAGCTTGTTGAATCTCATGGGATTCAAATTAAATTATTTTTTAAAAATTAACTGGTTCTTAATGTATTTGTAAAAGCTCTTAAACAAGTTAAAAATCAATCTACACCTCCCAGTAAAGCAGTGAAATTGTGTGCAGAACACTATCAAGGAGGACAGAACTAACTGGAAAAACAAACAAAAAATTTCTGCTAGTTTCAATTAGAATTTTATATTTATTACTTGTAGATAAAGCTACAGCACAATTTTCCACAGAAAACAGAAATATTTTCAAGACCTAATAGTCTCTTTGATTTTGAAAGGTTGTACTGACTATTAAATGAAAAAAACAGCAAAAATCCTACACATAATTGCTACTCTCAGTATTAAAATATTTTTCCAATTGAGTTCTACCTTATTTTGAACTATTTTCATTACGAAATTATGGTGGTAAAGAGAGGGAAAAAATAAAACAAAGAATAGGTATGTCTAAATTGTATGACTGAGGTAGTTGCAGCTTCTCTCCTATACTTCCACAGGATTGTCTTGGAAAGTAAAAATAATTTATGGACAAATGCATTCATCACATGCAATTCAAACACTGGAAAAGAAGATCACTCATAATTGCTTATTGAGCCAACTGAAATTATCACATCTCCATCCTTATCTTGTGTTTCACAGAAAAAAACCAGAACTACCTAAACAATAGCATATGGTAAAAATGAAAAGACAGAAACAATTCTTCAACCTCATGTTAATTAAATGGAGGTAAAATGACTACAATCTTTTGTATATGTTCAGCCACTCTATTTATTTATTTTAATAACATCTTTTCATGCAGCTTTTTTTTTCCCCTTTAAGCCCACTCATTTCTGCTTTTTAAACAGAACAAAGAGACAGCGAAGAACAAATGATATCTGGATGCCAGAGGAGATGAAAAAGCAAATCAAATAATCATTCACATGCATTAAGCATTCTAAAACTGACAAATTTTAACTTCATATTTGCATCTACTGAAACACCACTGCACACACAAAAACAGAAAACAAAGAGCAGATTAGTTGTTCCACTGGCTCCACTACTGAAAGGCTAAGCCAAAGTATGACTCAAATACCAATTTCAGAAGGCCAGTACAGATTAGGCAGAATTTTAAAATTAAGGCTAAGTATACCTAGTGCAGCTATGATTAAAAAGTGTTATTAAAAATAATTTTAATAAACTGCTGAGCAGACATTAATTTCACATTAACAGCAAGTTTAAAGCAGATGGTACTAAATTATGGTCACCTAAACTACTAAAAAATCACATTAAGATTCTGAACTAATCTTTAAAACAACAAATAGATTACTGCAGAAAAACAACAGCATGAAGCAAAACAATATTGTTTTGCTGCAACCTACATAATAGAAACTATTTATATCTATATATTACTGATCCTTATTAAGTAATAGTAACCAAAGCCTATGGACTTTTAAACAAAATAAAATACATTGTGTAGCTTAGTCTACTTTCTCTCTAGTTGATTTTCTTATCTCTTTTTTATCTGACAACAATTTTCAGTTGAGGAACTTTCTGATAAAAAAGAACAAGTTTATTGTTCTTTCAAAAAACTGCTACACGTTTTACATAGTACTGAATCTTCTTCCTACTATGAATTGAATTGTTCTATTCTTATCTGTATAGTCTCAAGATTAAATTTACCCATGACTAAGTTGCGTTACCTGACCTAAAAAGGAGGGAACAAGGGCTCCAAACTCCTTGTACAGACCATGCAGTCACACAGCTGCACTTTCGTTGTTCGGGTAAGGAGGGGCTGAAACTCCAGTGGGATTCTGAGTCTTGAACACCTAAAGAGCTTGCTTACAAGAGCACTAGACAGTTTGACTTCTCCCTGCTAGCCTACCATTCCCTTCTTTAGTGTACTTGTAGCACTTGTAGACTGTTGTGCTCACTATTGTGCAACAGGTTCCAAGTACCCGGCAAGCAACAGATGCTCTGTGCTTTTGTGGCAAACAGGGTTTCTAGAAAAACCTATCTCCAGCCATCCTCCAGGTTGCCCAGAAATTCTGTGTAAATGCTCAAACTACGCAAACAGGGAACTCACCTAGAAAAATGTTATGTATACTACTCCTACTAAAATGCAGTTCAGCCTTCAGTAAAACACATTTTAAAAATTCATGAGCTACTTTCCTGGAGTAAGCATTTTACAATTAACCTATATTAGTAACTCAAAAAAAACTCCACCAAAAGCGCCTTTATCATGACTCCTAAAATCACTAAACTTGGTTGACTGTTGTCCTTATTCAGAAATTTTCATTACATTTACCTATCAAATTCAGAAGAACTAGCTCATAAATATAATAAGCACATATTATGGCCAACCATATAAAACTGAAAATAATCCTGAATATCCCTAAAAAGAAAGACTGGTAAAGTAATACTGGAAATGTATATTTTGATTTATTAACCAGTGTGTTTCATAAAAGTAAGTTTTCTTGAAGATACTGTTTGCTTTCTTGGTTGCATTTTAAAACTGTAGCTTTCTTCAGGATAAGTTTACTAAAAACTTTGTTTATGTCTTTTTAGGAAAGCGGTAGCTCTCCCTGAGAACCTTCTGTGACAACCTGTGACAATAATAAACAATTTTTGTGAAGATTTTGAAAGTTAAAAAGTAAACAAGGGGAAATAACTTTTTACTTACTTGTACCACAGTATGTGCAACCCAGGCTGTGTGCACTGGCAAGTCTATGGCACTAAAAAACCAGAGTAGATTACAGCTCTTTTTCCTGACTTGAGATCTATATGACAGACTTGTATTTAGCTTTCTGACTGAAAAAACCAAAAAATGAAATCTTCATATGGTAAGACATTGTTACAGATATCTTCTCTCTGAAATACATTATCTGAATCACTATTAGCTTCGTAAACATGCCTAAACATGCTATTTCCTAAGAAGGAAATAGCTGTTCCTATTCACCGCCAACTGCCAGTGCATCTTTCAGAGATATACTGAAGACACATCGTCATCTACAGTAAGTAGAATAGTACCAATCCACATAGATAAGCAGGGATATCCTTTTCCTAGAGCTTTAAAAAAAAAAAAAAGAAAAAAAGAAAAAAAGAGAGGTAGGGATAGCACTTTTCAAAAAGTAATTGTTTCTAAAATTATTTCTATTTTGCAGGCATCACACTATCGTGTAATGAATAAGTACCATATTCTTTTTCAGTAATTGCAATCACCAACTAAGATATTACACAGTATAGTTTTCATAAATTTTAGTTATTAAGCTATTACTTTTACCCTTGGTTTTATTTTCTAAGAACACAAGAGTTCTAAACAGGCACTTCTGATTTAACATTGATCTGACAGTTAAGAAATTACTAAGCACTAGACCATTTCTGAGGCTAGTGTAAATCAGTAATGGTTTTACTTGCTTTGATTTTTATGCTGTTATTTTCTCAGCAAACAGAGTCAGGCTGAAACATATTCTACCAGGACAGACCTTAATCCTATTTTCCCTGCGGTGCTTATAATACTTTTCCAGGATTTCCCAAAAGGGATAGTCCATAGTTTTATATTATGAGTCGGGTTTTTTTTTTTCTCTTGGTGTTTCTTATATATTATGAACTTGCAGAAGTGTTACAATTAACTTGTGTTTCAGAACAACTTTCCAAGTTTTGGAAACTGCATAAGATTACTATTCTATTTAAACTTCCTTAAATCAAGTAGACTAAAAAAAAGGCAAAAAATATATAAATGACACAATAGTAATTTAAGATTTTAAAATCAGGTTTCAAGCTTACTCTCATTGGAAGAATATTTTTAAAGACAAATCTAGTTGACCTGCATGACTGTAACTGAACAATTCACTGTGGATAAAAATGCTAGAGAAATGCTACTCAGGTCTGCAATAACAGCATTCATCAGAATGCTGCTAAATATGAAATGGAGTGATTATGTAAGTGAAGTGGCACACAATTCACCTACAAACATTCTACAATGCAGAGCAGAAGTCATCAATAATACAAATGAAAATGTGTTCTTCATAATTTTTCTGTAAAGTAGACTGTCATCATGTTTATCTTTCATATTTCAGCCATATTGTAGCAGGGTATACACTGTGATACTCTGAGAGAAAAATAGGTGGAAATTAAGTGTATTCCCTTTGATACACACACTGAGTATAAGCAGCTCCACAGCAGAGTCAAACGGGAGAAGAAACAAGAAAAAGGAATGGCAAGAACAGAAATAAGGTATCCCAAGAGCATAATGCCTGATAATCTTCCATATTTCAGAGAAAGCAGTCCAGACAACTAGTATTTTAACACACAAAGCTCTAGTTTTTGTCCCTTTATTATCTAAGAAACCAGCAGAATTTTTGGAAACACATTTCAATTGTAATTTAACTTCTTTGTTGGCCCTGCAAGTATCTGTAAATTTCAGACAGGATATAAGCCTCACAGATTGCTTTTTACCCTGATTCATTATCACCATATGAGTTATGCTGCTTATAATACAAATCATTATGGTGAAAAATCATTATTAACTTACATCAATAGCAACAAACTATACAGATGAAATAATGTAGTACTTATTTTTATCCAAATGAACATAACAGTTTTGAATTAGACAAGCAATAATGACCTCCTTTCACAAAAATTGTACTCTTTTTCTTTTTTTTAAATTGTAAGGATCACTCTTGTTGATAGTAAGTACCATATACACTTGAACATCTTGCATTTTCAATTATCAAAATGACAATAGTAAGAAAAAAATGTCTTCCTTACCTATGTATACAATTTTTAGATTCGAGATATGCCATACCAGAAGCAGCATCTAACGAAAATTTCACCAACTGTTTGGTTTTTAGCTCATCCTTCTTTTTTCTTAAAAAGGACAGGAAATCACCTCCTAGAAAAACAGACAGGTGGACAGTGAGACATGACAGACAGGACACTCACATTTATCTCTCATTTGAAGTGCAAGAACAAACAAAACACAGCTATTAGCTGTTCTCAACCCATCAGTTTGAAGTTAGCCTAAGAAAAAGGAACAAGCTCACCTTTCAAAATGCAGTTTCCCTGATTTCCCTTAACTATTAGGTCCTTAAAAGTGAAAACTACACAGCATGTTTTTGATATACCCAAAATCATCACCATCATTCATTAAATACAGACTTATATGAAAACTGTTGACAAAATAATTGATAATATGTGATAAATATACTTCTCTAATCACAGAATGGTTGCTGTAGGGGTTTATAAAAGTTGTGAATAAAGAGTTTGAGTTCTATTAGTTACATGAGAGTAATTGATTTTGAACTTATCATTTGCAGTGGTGTTTCTCAAATTCTACACTGATGGGTTTGGAGGGGTAACAAAGTGGGCAATGTTAACTACATATTTGACATTGTCCATCACAGGCAAACAACTATTACTGTGACTTCACAGTCTTCTGGAGTTCGTTCTTGGAAGAACAAAATTGCTGTCCTCTTGTCTGAGAAGGGGAAGGGGTCAGCATGGAGGATTTCCAAAAGGGAATTTGTGTTTGCAAAAAAAGTTTCTGAAAAACTGATTGAGGACAAACATACGCAGCAAAGACATAATACAAACACTGCAATGTCATGTTCTGACTGATATAACCGTATTAAATTTCTTTTCTAAAGTATATTTTATTATTTGAGGCAAAGACAAAAAATCACAGTGGAACTTCCACATAACACTATTAATTTGTTAGTGTGTATGCAGCCACTGTTCTAGTCTTTGTTTCTTTTCACTTTGAACTGAGTTGGCTACAGAGATTCTCTATTGCAAATAACGCAGTTACACAATTTTATACACTGCCTTTCTTAGCAATGTGAAAAGACACAATAGATTAAATGTTTCATAGGAGGTTACTTCTATTTATATATTTATATTTCATACTATAAGAAACAAAATAAGAGAATATTAAAGAAAAAGGTCCACTGTTGTAAATTGTAACTGTAACATCCTTCAAATATTAAATTGGAGTAATTGTAAAATGGAGTAGCTTCTCAACTGCCAACTGCTTTGTTTATTCATTTCACCTGGGATCAAGTTTCTTTTAGTACAAGTGACTTGGATATGATGGCTTAATAACCTGTTCCTTAGCGAAAACTCCCAGAAAATAAACATCTGATAAACTATAGATAAAAAACACTGTTACCATTTTGCTTAATCCTTTTTTGGTAAACACAGTAGTACTACAGAAAAGCCAGAAAACACTCTGTTTTCATAGAATCATGTAATAGTTGAGGTTGGCATGGAGGTCACCTGACTCAACTCCACTGCTCAAGCAGGGCCATCTAGAGTTGGTTGCCCAGGACCACGTCCAGATGGCTTTTGCATATCTCCAAGGATACTCATCACCTTCCTGGTCAACCAACGCCAGTGCTTGGTCATCCTCACAGGGAAAAAGTGTTTCCTGGGGTTCAGGAGGAACCTCCTGCCTCTGGTCCTGTCACTGGGCACCACTGAAAAGAGCCATGCTGAACAGTCCCAGGTCCCTGAGCCTTTCCTCCTAGGAGAGTTGCTCCAGTTCCTTCATCATCTTGGTGGTCCTTTGTGGGACTCTCTCCAGTATCTTCATGTCTCTGTTGTACTGGGGAGCCCAGCAATGCAAACAGTACTCCAGGTGTGGCCTCACCAGTGCTGAGCAGACAGAAAGGATCACCTCCCTCGATCTGCTGGCAGTACTTCGTTTAATGCAGCCCAGGAATCTGCCTTCTTTGCTGCAAGGACATGTTGCTGGTGCATGTTCAATGCTTGGTGTCCACCAGGAACCCCAGGCCCTTTTCTGCCAAGTTGCTTTCCAGCTGGGCAGCCCCCACTACGTACTGGTGCCTGGGGTTGTTCCTGCCCTGTTGCGGGACTTTGCACTTCCCCTTGCTGAACTGCATGAGGTTCCTGTCAACCCATTTCTCCAGCCTGTCCAGGTCCTCCTGGATGGCAGCACGACCCTCTGCTCTATCAGCCCCTGCTCCCAGTTTGGTGTCATCACCAAACTTGCTGAGGGTGCACTCTGCCCCATCATCCAGATAATTAATGAAGATGTTCAACAGGATTGGACCCAGTATTGACCTCTGGGGTACATCGCTTGTTAATGATGTCTAATTTTCTTAATACTCCAATTGCAATTAAACAGGTGAATAAAATTATCTGATACATTCTTTCTTCAGTGACAAATTTCTGGCAATTATTAAAAAGCAGTGCACATAACAGCAAAACACAGTCTGTTTAAAGCATGTATGATCTATCTTCAATTTGTGAGAGTAACAAAGGATTTCTATAATCCCCATAAAGCAAAACTATGGAACATCTGGATATTCAAAATGAAGACTGCCAGAACACACTGTTAAAGTAAAAGGATGAAATCAAACACAAATGCTCTTTTTTACTCACACCACAGTGAATGCTGTCGTGTTAGGCCAGCCAGAACCTCTCAGGTGAGCAACCTGAGTACACCAAGAGTGCTGCTGGCACGCACGGAGCCCACCATGCCCTTTACTCCCAGGGTGACACACAGATGGAAAATCAAGAGCTGACTGGATGCGCTTGACTTTAAAGCCAACATGAAATACCTTCTTGTTTACTAAAGATAGCTACATACATTACATTTCCAAAGACTGACAGTGTGAATCTTGGGATATAGAATTTTAAATTTTAATAAAATATAATATAATGAATAATATAGGAAACTGGACTGCGGTACAATCACCTTTCCTCCGATCTGAGAGGGTACTGACATAGTCTGGTAACTGGCAAAATGCAGCTATTGCCAGAGAAAATGAAGATAAACACCGCATGGAAATACATGTCATTTCTCACACATGTAAACAGAATTATTTTGGTTACAGTAGACAGTTAACAATAATTTTTAAACAATCCAATACATACAAACCAGCTGATGAAAAGTATTTTGCTTATATACTGAGAATTCACTGCTCTGTACATAGGAATAATCTTTTAATCAGTATTACTATATGCCTTTATGAATGTAAAAGTCTTCCAATCTTGACAAATCGTGGCATTACTTGAGTGAGAACAGTAAATCAAGGAAGCTTACAGAAAAAAAAATAAGACCATCCTAAAAAACTCTACCCTCAATCAACCAGTGCTCCAATATTGAAGATAGAGAGAGAATTTCTAACAAATGACTGCAGGATAATTTTACTGTCTACTATGGCCAATGTTCCAGCTCTTCATCTCCACAGGATAGCATTCAGATGAATACCTTCAAAGCTGAGTTAAGAGGATTTTACTACAAACCCTTCAGCGCAGAACTGTGGCTACGTAATACCTTTATGTGCTTCCTAAAACAAGTTTAAATATAAAAAGCCCTAATTGGCTATTTGCAGCACATAGCGTCAGAATATTATCTCCAATATAATAGCTGTTGATAAAAATGAAATAAACAGGCCAATTAGACTATGAAACAACTGAAACAAAAATAGATGACTACATAATAGCAAGTAATGCTTCCTCTTATATGTGGAATTTCTATTGTATTCTACATGGCTACCTGTTATTCCAGTTAATGGCACACAACACTACCAGGAAATTAGGTTTGCTCCAGCCACTCTAAGTACTCCAGAAATAATTAGACCATTATACTATTATCACCAAGAAGAAATCGACTGTCTGTTTTGGGTTTATGGGAGGATAAAGAACAGTACTGGAGTGTCGGCCTGATATGATACAATTATTTTACTAAGTAGATGACAAAATGTAGTACATAAGCAGAAGCTCCATGAGAGCAGCCTGCTATAATTGGATTCCTGAAAACAGCCCTTCATGTATTTCACTGTGAATGTGAACTAGTTGTCATTATATGCAGAAATTTTGAAAGAGTTAAAATACCACATATCAGAATCTCCTAGTGTTGGTCATACTTTATAGCATACACTTTATGCTGTACTCTAAGTAGTATTTTATGGCAATATAACACTTAATGGTGTACAAAAAAGTAAGCAAAGGTTTTGCAAGAGAAAAAAAAAAAACAACCTGTGATCTATAGAAGAATCAAAATACAAGAAATAGCAATGAAATACATTAAATTAGTTTACGAAGTATTTAATTAAGGCAATCTCTGACTTTAATGGCCTTTATAATCAACTATGTATACATACTTCAGTGTTCTCCTGAGCTGTTGCCCCAAATGGTACCTATCTACTTGTTCTAGGCACTCTTGCCATTATTCAGATAACCAGTATTGACACTGAACATAATTAAAATATAGTTTTGAAATTATAGTGAGAAATCTCCCACTTATTGGTGGGAGATTTATACAGACATACATTATTTACATATATCTATATAGGATCATGCCATTTTGATACTGTTATAAATAATAATTATATAAATATTAATAAATGTGTTAACATAATAGCATTAAGAATTATACAGAATTATATATAGTATTACTTACATATAAATTTTACTAAAGTGGGATAATTTCCTTTATTAAACAGCTTTGTTAAGTAGCAGTTAGTTTAAAGTTTCCACTGAATTCTTCTTACACACATTAATCATGCAGATGTAGCATGCTTCTGGCCATACCACTTTATGGTCACCTAACACAGAGGAGCTCCATGACTCCATATTCATAACTGCTTTATAAGCTATTATAATACTATTGAAATGACCTTCATCTGCATCTGTAAGTATTTAAAAATTTGAGGATTCATATGGTCAGCCTTTTGACTAATGTAAAGAAATTTAGAGTTTCTTTATTGCCCACTATTTTAATCCCACCTACATCATCAACAAAACAAACCCAAACACAGCTACTTAAAGTTACGAATTAAAAATATTAAAAATGCATCTGTAGCAATTCTAGAAGATATTTTTTACGAAAGTAACCAGCTATTTGACAAACTATTAAAAATGTAAGGGTGTAGAGATGCTGAAGCACTCGTTTTCCTTAAAATAGTGTTTCTTCATGTTTCAAGTAACGGATCATTTGTGTGTAATGCAGTGCTTTCACTTCTTTTACATAAGTAGTAACAGAAACTGCAAATAAATCCAAGGTTTTCCAACTGCCTAAAGTGCTATTGCAAAATCCAGTTAAAACTTCATTTTTCTTGTTAAGCAAAGCAAATAAGAGTTGCTATAATCATGCAAAATTTTGCCATAGTAACATTAACAATGGTAGTAATGAAGTATGAGTGGAAATGCACAGAAGTAATGAAGTATGAGTGGAAAAACAAAAGATGAAAGAAAAAAAAAGGAGTTAAAAGAATGGTGTGCATTGAGAGCCAAGGACATCACTAGCAGCAACAAACAGGTAAACACAAAGATGTTGCTTGGACGAGGACTGCAATGGCAATGCGGATGACTTTTTAGCAAAAGACCCATGGAGATGATTCAGTAGCACAAAATAACTACACTACCAGAAAACAGCGAGAAGAAGGCTACAACATAATTACATGTGCTATTTCATTTTCTTTTAATGAGATGACAGATGACAGACATACAGTATTCAAAACGAGGAAAACATTGACAATAGTCAGCAACCTTGCCTTAGATTTAAGGTGGATCAAATAAATTAGAGTGTGAAACCAGTGATCCTACCACATCAACTACTTATTCTCAAATGGCATAAAAGCCTGTCGAAAACCAAGTCTGTTATCATCTATCAAGATGAAAACAGAAATCTTAGCAAGACATCAATAGCCAGCATCCCTTGTCCTCCGTGCTGCAGAAAATAATCCTGCCCGGACTACTTGGACTCTATGCTTTGGTATTGCAGCTACAAGGTATAGGACTATGAGTGTGTAGATACAACTTACTTCAGAAATTAACTAAAATGAAAATCATCTTCCCCCAGGAAGTCTTCCATTCAGCTTTGTTTCATTAATTCCTATCATTGGACTATGCTTAAAAACCAATAATCTCTAGCCTTGAAAAAGGATTCCAGACTAGAAAGTTGTGACAGTCCATGTTTTTTTTTTTTAATCTAAAGAAAAACAATGAACAGTTTTTAAATGCAGACACATAAAATAATAGATAGTATGCTTTTTTAATTACCACCACCTACACTCCAACAAAGGAATCTGACTCTTCCCCCTCTTCTCTCAATATCCTTACAGCTGGAAACCATGCAGCAAATAGGAAGACAGAGGCACATGTGAATGTACAAGACTAAAAAGAAGGCAAGGAAGGAGAAATGAGGATTTTATGTGTGCATGTGCCTGTGTACTACAAGAGAGCTAGGCCAGGGAGAGTGAAATTAGACATACATATGGCAAGAAGGAATTCACGAGGGTGCCTGGTTCAGAAGGGTGACATGCCCAAGAGAGAAGGTGGCAGAGGCAGAAGCATGGCAGCTTGTGGAAGCAGAGACAGAGAAAAATAGAAGCTGGAAACTTAGCTGAGTGCAACAGGAAAGGATAAAGTAAGAGAGAGACAAAAACTAGAGAAACAGACAGGGGTCATACTTTGTGACTTTGTGACGAGAAACTGTAGTGCAGACAGAAGGTGGCTTTAGCACCAACTGGGTATTGAGCCAGAAAACTTATTTGACTACAGAAAAAAAGAAGAATTCAATGGAAAACAAAGCCAGACAGTCACTATCACTGTTAAAAATCTGCACCTTATCTCTAATCTGAATTTGTCTAGAATTTGACTGAGCTTTTTTTTTTTTTTCTATTTCATTAACTTTTGACAGCATCCAATAAAGATTCAGGATGTGACTGCAAGATAAGACACAGATCTGAAATTTGCTGGCAAAAGTCAGCTACTGAGGATGCATAATGCAACCAATGGGTCAGATAATGCAGAACTTTTTAAAAGTTTTAACAGATGTCTAAAGAGAAGCAATTGGAAAAAAATCCCGAATGATCTCTCTAGAGATGTCACTGCGTCCAGAAGCAGGAAATACCACCATACAAAGCAGAAAACACAGCAGCTGAATCACGTAACGTGAAACTAAAAGTTAGCATTTTTTTCAGCATTGATCAGCATTCCAAGCCTGCACCTCAGAGACAGAAGGCTCAGGTAAGCCATAGTGTGCATGTACTTCAGCTACTTTTAATGTCAGCTTTATTCAAGATGATAATTAATTTAGCAGAAATGCTCAGATAATGTGGATATTTTACATCATATTAACAAATAAATTACACATACCTCAGTCTCAGCACTGAGATTTTGATTATAAATGGGCTTGTTGGCTTTGGTGCAACTAACAGCAGAAATATACGGAGTCAGCTGTGATTTAGTGCTATACCCTGAAGTATCACTACATACAAAAAACAAAGAGTAATTCCAAAAAAATTAGTTAAGATTTAGTAGATTGTACCAGCTGTACCTCAGTGTCAGCTACAATAGATCTGTAGGTACTTCTCCACTTTATGCCATGTAGCCTTCTCTTCCAACAAAGGTCAAAAAGAGAGCCTCGTAGGTCAGGCAAAATACTGTGCTTTACTTGCAAATGCTTCTGATCTAACACACCCTGTGGAAATAAAAAGGACTCTAATATACAGAAAGTATGGAGTGAGTAGGCCAAAACAGACCAAAGCCAACTGCAGGTAGGACAGCATGAATAGAGTGCAGAGGTAACCCCAGTGCTTGGGTTAAGAACGGCTTATCAGATCCTGTTACAGGCACTACAGAAATGGCTGTGCTCTTTCTGAATGTTCCTGGGAGCCAGTGTAGCTGAAATCAAGCAGTGTAGCTGAAATCAAGCAGTGCTGCACTTGAGCTAATAAAACCTGTCACCTCTGAATTGTTTCTGCATGGATGGCATCGGCAATTTGCATCCCCAATGATTCAGTACAAATCTGAACAGGTTACGTTATCCAGTTGCAAAGATGGATGCTATGACCTTGCTGACCTCCACCTTGAAAGCTAGCTACGTATGTCTCGATATAAGCTGAATATACATAGTTGAAACTTAATTCAGATAACCTTCCCGTACTATTAGATTACTGGATGTTTTCATAGCTGTTTATAAGTACAAGCATAGCTTGACTTGTTTCCAGTTACAAGTGTTCAGCAAATTTATTCCAATGTACGTCAGCATGAGCCTAAACAAAACAAGGAACACAAACTCTGTCTACAATGCATTCAGTATTAGAGTGAAAAATGACCAGAAATGCCCACTGGGCATGGGGTGTGGGAATCAAACCCGGAGCAGATCACTGACAGAACAGACTAAATAAAGCCTATGGCCACTGAATGTATTTGGAGATGAGAAACAACTAGAAACTGTACAGAACTGAATGAGGTATGGATGTGGTACAGAAAGATGTAGTTTTCATATCGTAATACATAATATACTCATAAGATATTATATTATCATAATACATATGCTAGAGGAAGCTAAATTAAGAGTCAACAGACAAGCCAGATTCTTGAATTGCCTATTTTTGAATGCTTGACTTAGCAGAAAGAAAATTCTTTCAAAATATTTCTAGGGATGTAATTTTAACTATGTTGATTATAAAAAATGTTTAAATATATAGAAACTTGAAACAGAAAGTATGCTATCAGCGAGAGATGAAACAGTCCAACAGCTAAATGGAGTCGGTCACAAAAAATGTAACTACAAACTTCCTTGTACTACCTTGAATTAACCATTGGAACATATAGAGATGTTTGGATCTACTGTCAACTAGACAAATCCTGCCAGAGCGAGCTTATGCAGGTGTGATGAGGGTGCTTATCTTGACAACTTGTGCAGACTCTTTTTGCTGGAGGGACAGAGGCACCTTGAAGGTTCTACAAGACAAACTCTTGAAATAATTGCATGAAGTGGTAGCTGCACCACAGGATTACATATCTATCTTCAGAATGTCTAGAACACACAGTTCACGAACGTGCAAAGTTCCTACCTCTAAATTAAATTCCCCCTTCAGGGCAAGCTAAAATTCAAGTAAATTGAAATGAACATAAACAAGGAGAAGAAAGAATTTAGTGGTTTGGGATTGCTTTTTTACGTCTTACAGATTACATTTGATTTTGATTTGTTTTTCCCCTAAACCCAGTAAGATAAAAAAACATCCAAAGTTTAAAGGGACTCCTGCAATTTGTTTTTGATTACATGGGAGATTGCATGATAAATTAAGAACAGATGAAAATACAGTTAAGTGATCTTGAGTGTTTCAGTGAATTAAAATCCCTTATTCTCAAAGCAGAAATACCATAATAACATCCATGATCACTAAGAAAGAAGTTGGGACCAAGATACTAGTGAGGAAGGGTAAAAGAGAAGGGTATTCTAGTTTCCCCTTTTCCTATCTTTTTCCAGGAAAAGATTCAGAGTTCACTCTGAAAGGAGGAAAGAACAGGAAGGAGGTGTTGTCAAACTTTTCACCATTTTCCTGATAATCTTCTCTATACTCCATCAAAATCCAACATCCATTTGTCTCAGGTTATCAGTCTGGACTCTGGCCAGCTTACAGATAATGCTAGCAGTATGCCAGGCAGTCTCTCTGATCACCATCTAAATTTACTAAAATTGAGCTGTTATGAAAACTCCTTATGCCCTGTGCAGCCTTAAGAGACACTGGCAAATTGTCCTTTTCCTGTTCTGAATACCAAAGCAGCTCCTTATAATTACTTTCTTTTCTTCAGTTTTAAGGTCTACAACGCAGGATAAAGCACAAAAATACTGCTGGGAAAACAGACACAGAGCAAACAAAAATTAATAAATTAATCCAGAAAATATGAGTAAAATGCTCAATTTTTTAGATTGATGTGGCATCACAGAAAAGTTATGTGCTTTCTTACACAGTACTATAAACCACTACTTTACCACAAAGTTCTGTTATTCCTCATGTTGGAAACCATCCCTGACAAAGGCTTATCTATGTTAGAAAATTCCTGTAGTGAAGGCTACAGACTTCATTCACCGTCTCAAATACGCAGCAACCCTCACCGAATAATTTTAAGACTCATATTCCACTTTTACTACATTATTTTTCAATCAAGTTAGTCAAGTACATATGACAATACAAACTCACGGCTCTATACTAATCTTGTTTGGCAAATCTTAACATATGGAGTTTCTCTTCCCAAAATTCATCAGCAATTCTCACTTTAACTTCTTCTGTCTTTCTTAGGATACATTGACTACTTAAAATGTATCACAATAGATTATTTAAAAGTTACAGTATTAAGTTATAAAATAATACAGTATTCATGTTTTTAGATCTGAAGATACCAGAAAAAAACTCCATCAAATACCATCTTTGCAACAAACCTTATCAAAGCATCTCAGCTGACATCTCATTATAAATTAGTAAGAAAGAAAGGAAGAATATTACAAAGAAAATAACTTACAGCAACCTATATGATTATTAGAGTTCTTCATAGTACTAACATGTTCCAATAGTCTAATTTTTCTAAGCAGAATTTTTGAAAGTTACAAAAATCTTAGGCAGTACAGATTAAGTTGAGAGTTGTACTCTGCTCTTCCTGGAGTTGATTTGAATAATTTCTACTCCTTCAATGCAGGATCTAAAATTCACTGCATGATATTGCAATTATAGTAAGATTCATTTCACTCTATTGTAAAATAAAACATGCCTTTTTGGTGTGAAGTTCTCATTAGCTGTGTGGTAACACAGCATCTGAAATCTGCTCTTAGGCAGTGGAGACAGAAGAAGAAACTGGCAATGAAATACTATTTTTCTCGATTCAGCAGACTCACTGGAGTCAGAATCAGTAAGGAGACTTTACCCACTGTATTCTCTCCAGGTACTGTGGCAAGGTAAAGCTTGAGGTCATAAACCAAGTTTACAGGCTCTTATCTGAATAACAGCTTACTAATAAAACACAGTCCTCCACTGGATGCATTACACTTACACTGTGCATAAGATCAGCAAAAGCTCAATAAATTAGATGGTGTGGCTCACAGTGCAGAGAACTCTACAAGAAATTACACTGATTCTGGATCTCACATCATGTGCTCTCTGGCTCAAGACATCACACCTTGTGCCCAGGGAGCTGAGATTACTTGAGTCTCCATATCTAGAAACCAGCACACCTGACTTAACACATGAGTGCAGAGGGCATGCATGTACATGTTGTTCAGCCCCATCCTAAATTAAGAGTCTTAACAGAATGTGAAGAGTAGAAGTTTGCAATATGAAATCAGAAAATAGGAGCAAATGTAAGCGCACAGCAAAAGACAAATAAAAATTCAACTTCTATTAGGAACACAAAATGTATGCAAAAAATCAGCATATAAACGTATGGGTGTTGCGCTCCTCAAATTTTCTTTCTTTGTTACAGTCTTAATATTTTCAAACTGGAACCTACAGTTGTCATAGAGAAAGAGTCATAACTACCAAACTAAAAGACTGAACTCTATGTGAACTTCTCCATTAACAAAATGTTTTTTCTCAGTTCTTAGTCTACTAAAAATTCATAGAAAAAAGCTATGCCACTGTAAAATTCAGGTTAATTTTTATTATGTGGTAATTGAGAAGCCCTATAGCATTGGGCTCTTGCAAGGATCTCGGCAGTAGTTCTTTTTAGTTAATATTTCAATGTCATTTAGGTAAAAAGAATAAAATTAATTATTTGCAAGAGTGCTTTAAAGGTTATCACAAATTTATTCATCTTGCAATCACAAATCAACATTTTAAAACCATCTGCTTTGCTAAATTGCATTTTCACAGCAGCAAGCTCCCACAATTTCAGCCTTAAGTAAATAAGATTTTTCTTTAGATCTCTGTTAATCTACAAATATATAAAATCATAGAATGGTTAGGGTTGGAAGGGACCTTCAAAGGTCATCTAGTCCAACCCCCAATGTTTATAAGAAAAAAGGTTAAGGACTCATTGACTCAATTTCAAAGGCTATCTTGGCAATTTTGGGAAGGTAAAGGGAGAAGACCAAGAATAATTTACTTGGGAGTTCAAAAATAATTATTTTTATTTTTCAGTAACTTTCATTGTAAATTCTTGAATGGCAGTTTTACATTAAATTTTTATCAATTAGAAGAATAGCTTTAGAAAGCAGTAATAAATCTAAATTATACAATAAATAAATACTATTCTATACTATTCACAAAACAGAAGCACATGCTTCCCAAATATTGCTCTTTAGAATACTAATTAGGGGTTTATTATTAGTAGGTAGCCACTACAATTTCCTGAGATTTTTATCTCTGGTACGTGTGTTACAAAGAATAAAAAACAGTTGGTAGAATATGCTCCATTGTATTCGAAAAAACTAGTTATTATACATCTTTACTGGGGCAATAGAACCCTGCTTACCTGGAAAACAGGAGAACTCAGCTCTTTCAAAAATACACCAGTAGCTTTTTTCCTACATTAACATGCATGTTGTCTGATACTTGTTCTTAAAAATGTAATAATGAAGCTTATCTTATTATGGTCATGGGGCATATTTTATTAGACAACTATAAAATATGTTTTTGTTCAAATATTTGTTATGAGTCCTCAGAAGAAATTGTCTATCATCAGTTTACCGGAGTCTCTTGATACAAGAATCATGTGCAGCTTAATTTTAAAAAATCATTAAGACTCTTAGACTCTTACTCCTATGCTTTCAGTCTAGTGGATAAAGCATCCTAAGTTCATGTCATCATCAATGGTACCATCATAAAAATATGGTTACAGTAACAAAAAAAAAAAAGCAAGTTCTGTCTTTTCAGGCCTTCTCCTTTCTCAATTCAAAGGATTGTTTTTTTCATTAGATGTTGTCTGAGAAACTAGGAGGACTAGAGTAACCTCATCCTGACCAACTCTAGAAAAAGATGCCACATCCTGCTTACAGGATGTTCCTCCCCTCCCCACCTGCAGAGGTTCCTGCACAAAGATCTGCAGGACTATACTGAGAAGAGTCAGACTTGGCCCGTAACAATCAGCCACTGGCGGGGAGACAGGATGTATTTTTCCACATATATACCCCTTAAAAAGAATTTATATAATATAGATACATATTATATTAAGATATTTCTTGACAGGTGGTGGATTGCAAAAAAGATAATCAAGTCTTTCGGTATTGGAGTAATCTATGATGGATTGACACTGGGTGGACATATACAGTGAGATCAGTATGATCAACAGCAAGTAAGTGAACAGTAAGTACATGATGGTTCCTTTTCATTAACATGTATCATTTCTCATCTACCTTTTCACTTTGGCTAGGTATCCGCAACATGCTCTGCTGCCTTATTTATTATTTCAGTTAATCCTTGCTACGTTGCTCATCTTAAAATTTCCTTATCAATGTGTCTTACTTTAGGACACATCACTTGTTATTTCATTACATACACGAAGAAAAAGGATCTGTCTACAAAGAATAATTGTCTTTGACAATCTGATTTATTTCTGTGTTATCTGCTGGCAGCATTTGGGTTATTTTTGCTTGTAACAATGGATGCACAGATTCTTAAATATGCTTCTGCCACCTTCTCTATTGCTTTCACTGATGACTTTATCCAAATGCACAGTTTTTAATCCCATTTACATTTGCAACAAAGGAAAAAGGTTCCTCTGCAGAGACACTTTATGACAGAATCACTAACAAAGTGTTGAGTGCAAGTCAGTAAGCCTACCAGTCTTTCCTCTGCCAGCTACTTCAGATTTGGCATCCCTATTGTTTCTAGCTGATTTGGTCAGTCTCATGGCGTGCTAGTCAAGATGTAAAAGAATATGGCAAAACATGATGGCTTGAACATAGCAGACTGTTTATGAGGGCAGGCAAGCACAGAAGCTAGCTAGAGGACTCACAGATCAGCAAAACAGGATAAGAATGATGAAGTTCCTTTTGCAAATTCAAAGCCAGGACATAAAATAATTTTTTGATAGACTTGGACTGCAAAATAGGCATGAGAATTAGAGAAAGGTTCTCACTAATTACTCCTCAAATTGTATTAGTATGATTCAACAACTTGCCCTGGGCTCTGAAAACCCTGACCTAGAATGACAGAGGTGTTAAAAGATCAGGATTTACTTTGATCTTCCGAGGTGTCTAGAGCAACCAATTACCAAAGTATGCCTTAAAACCCAGGACACTACTTTTAGTCTCCATTTCAATAAAGTTAATCACATATACAAATATAATAATCTGATATAATGTAATTTAATAAAGGCAGAAAATTCCAATACGTCAAAGATTTCATCAGTGCTCTTGTACTAAAGTCAGTACTCAAGAATTATAAACAATCTAAGTCTTCATGAATGAAACAATTCTTAAAACAGCTTGCTGTATTATTTTGAAGACAAATTTAGTTATAGACAAAACATTGTTACATATCAAGCAGTACTAGAAGCTACCAAATCACATTTTCCAGCTGCTGAGAAAAATCAGCAAAGTAAAATTGCCCAAAAGCTGTTGTCATCTCAGCAATCTGAAGTTCTCTCTAGCCATTACTGAATAACATGAACTCAAGATTCCAAAACCAAATCAAGAGCAACCCATAAGCTGAACAATATATTTTGGTAAAGAAATAAACTTCTATATTACCAAAGATGACCCAAATCTGACTTACTAAAACTGGAACATTACCAAGCCATGAAGTCCCTTTAAATACAAGCACCTTAACATTTGGAATATAACTCCATTATTAAAGGAAATACCATTTAATATCTTGTCAGTAGGAAAATGAAGATAGAGCTGAGATACTTTTCAGCAAATTCTGTTGTCTTAAATGGCTACAGAAAAACTCACAACAGATTTCTGGTGCTCACTCCACTTCAAAGCTAGTAGAACCTAATATTTCCAAGATTTGCAACAGAGGTGATTTTTGAGATCAGTGACAAGAACACAGACAAAGACAAATAGAAAACAATACAATTGACGTTATAGAAACAGTATCTATGAAAATACGCTGAGAAAAGAAGGAAAAAAGTTACCTGGAACAAGTTCCATAACAATATAAATAGGCTGCCGCTGTGTGCAAACTCCTATGAGTTTTACAATATTAGGATGATCATACTGTTTCAGTATTCTGCAAAACACACAGGAGTTCATTATATTAATAAACTTAATTGTAAAAACTGATTAAGTATTATAGGAAAATATCTTAAATTCTTAATGCTATTTTAATTGAACATGTCATTACAGTTACCCTAAAGAAAAAAAAATCCACAGATCAATGGTCATTGGATTTGAAACAGAAGGCATGCTGATTCACCAATAAATCCAGATTGAACACTATATTAATCTTATTGTAATTTTACCATTTGTCTTCATAACATTTGTCTATATAACTGAAAAATGGCCTGACAGGTTTTCAGTTTCTCAAGAACCTTTGTAATTAAATAGCATGTCAGTTGTGGACTAGAAGTGAGCTACATCAAAAAAGAATGCACAGCATGCCTCTATACTTCCTTGCTGCACTTTTCAAATACACATTCATTCCAATTTTACTTTAAGAGATTAATTAATACAATAAGTTTTAGAAAAATGAAAGGACAGCAATTTCAATTTTGGGAATTAAATAAAAACATTTACATCTTCTTACACAATGCTTTAATAACAACATTTGCAGCCTAAAACAGCTTGCTATGATTCTTAAGTGAAATGAAGGGCAAGGAAGAATTCCACTGCAATACAGAGATCTCATAACTTAAATGTTTCTTCTACTACTTGCTGATTTAAAGCACTTCCTCTTTTTCCCTTTTTTTTTCCTAGGATCAAGAGTAAAATACTAACCTACCTGGTACACACATATTTAGTGAGAAATAACGCTTTTTTTTTTTTCCAGACAAGCAGAGATCCATTAGTGACAGACTGCTTAACAAATTAAACACCTCTGCAGTTCCCAAGTTACAAGCTGTTTAAAGTTATTAAATAGACATGGTGGCTGATCTTCTTTCTCTATATGTAGATAGCAACTTCTACTCCTCCATATTGATCGTACTATTTTGGTACTAAAAATGAAAACATTTGAAGCTGTATAGCAAGAGGCAGCAAGTTAATTTAAACAGGTATGAAATTATCTTACTACATCCCTCTACCCTGAAATCTCAGAACCTACCTATTTACATCAGCCTATATTCAGAATACTTAGCATTTTATCTTAGAATCATAGAATGGTTAGGGTTGGAAGGGACCTTTAAAGGTCATCTGGTCCAACTCTCCTGCAAGGAGCAGGGACATCTCCAACCAGATCAGGTTGCTCAGAGCCCCATCCAACCTGACCTTGAATGTTTCCAAGGATGGGGCATCCACCACTTCTCTGGGCAACCTGTTCCAGTGTTTCACCACCCTCAGTGTAAAAAATTTCTTCCTTATATATAATCTGAATCTACCCCCGCTCTGTTTCAAAACCATTACCCCTCGTTTTATTACAACAGGCCCTACTGAAGAGCTTTTCCCTGTCTTTCCTGTAGGCCCCCTTGAGGTACTGGAAGGCTGCTATAAGGTCTCCCCACAGCCTTCTTTTCTCCAGGCTGAACAGCCCCAGCTCTCTCAGCCTGTCCTCATAGGAGACATGCTGCAGCCCTCTGATCATCTTGGTGGCCCTCCTCTGGACCATTTTGTGGCATGACTGTCATGGGAAGTAAGTCTGCAACCACATGCTGCCTGACACAGCATAAAATATCTCTCTACTGGAGTGAACTCTTCTCACAAAGAAAAGTACTACATGGGGTCTATACAGTAACCTAGCCACATCTGATCAGCTCTATTAGTCATATGTGTAAGGTAGGATTTATGACTGGTATAATCATATTTAAACTAACAGCATCTTCCAGTCTTCTTATCCTAATTCTCATGGCACATCTCAGAAGTTCTAAATAGAAGCACTTAGAACAACAAAGTTGTGTTTTATAGGATGTAGTTTCAGCAAGTGCTTATGTTTAGATACAAAGCAGTTGTGGATTGTACTGAGGGAGAGAAAAGAAGTTTGACTACTGCTTCTTTGAAGGTCAGATTTTGTAAACCCATTCAGTAATAAAACCTGAAAAAACACCCCACAACAAGAATATTTCAATTAAATTTAGATAACCTACCTGGCTTCTGATAGAAATTTTATTTTCAGTTCCTGAGGAAGATCTTCTTTACAAGTTTTTACAGCAACAGGAGTTTTATCCTTTAAAGTTCCCTTATACACCTCACCAAAATTACCCTGAAATCAGGAGGAAAAAAAAAAAATCATCCTAAGTAAACAATCTTCACAAATCTCCAGAAAAATAATGCAGACAGTATGGAACTTCGAAATGTATTTATGAAGCCAAATGAGTTTTTCTTCCAGTATCTGCCCCTAACACAATGCAGTTCACACAGACATAGTACATCTATTATATGGAGACAGCATGTGAGTTCTACTTTGACCATGCTGGAAAGAGAAAAAAAATACATTAATCATGTAATTGCAATTTTCTCATAAAATCTCTTAGTAACTTCTAAAGTCAATAGACACTGATAGTAGTATGTTTTTTTTTTCTTATTCTTACTCCTGTAGTCTTTAATTTTCACACTACTGTATTTTATCAATACTATCTAACTCACACTCTGTAAGAGACCAAAATACATTAAAATAACATAAAAATTCTCACATATACAATAAAGAAAAAATGCAAAATGAGAAAAATGAAAACACTGAATATTGATTTTGATCATAAATTAAAATAATTGTAAATTGTATTGTCATGTCTGCCCTGAGAAAATCACGTGAGCCACAATTTTTTAAAAATCTAAGTTCAGCATTGAACCAATTCAGGTAAGGACAAGACTTTAGAAAGTAGCTCCTTTTATAATCAGGTTTTTTAGGTTTTCAACAACACATATTCAGAGTAAGTTGTTTATTTTTTTAGCTTTCATAAAATAAAACTGAAACAATAAAGACCATAGAATAATCTCCATCAGGTATATTTTTTTCTTAAACAAAAAGGAAAATTGAGACACAAATTGAAGGAAGAAATTGTGGAATATATAACAAAGCACTGGTATCAGTGAAAAAACCCAAGAGAAGAAAAAAAACCCAGAAACTGAAGAACTCATACTTTCGTATTTCCGAAAGAATAAATACAACTCAATTTTTAATCTACATCTGAAACATTTCCACGTGAATTCCACTTCTGTGTCTTGGTATCTGGGGCTGCACATGACTTCCAGCAAAACTCTGCTGGAAATGTTATCCTTTCTTTCCTGAGTGACAAAGATTTCATTACATCATGCATTTGAACACGGTATTGCCAAAGGAAGAAGACAGAAAAAGGAAACTGCTGCTACTAACAGGGAAAGAAATTTAAGCCAAAACACAGGTTTCCAGTATCATTTTACATACCCTAGGATAAGGAAGATATAGCTGGCAAGCAGGGCATAGGTTCTAAGACAGCAATCTGCCCTTCTAAAATAGCACTGCTAGGGGTGACAACACCACTTCTGATATCTAAAATGGCACCAGGTGCCCAAAGGTAAGCTGCTGAGGCACTCTCAACACACTTTTCCTCTAGCCTTCTGGTCAGAAGCATTTAACAGTGAAAGCTGAATTTACTTTAAAGAATACTTAAGTATTGAAAATGCTTTTTTTCTTTATTTAAAATAATTAATATTTATAACATATATTATTTTTAAAATAACATGTTCCTTTTGTTTAACTTTCTTTCATTTTGTGGGTTATTGTACAATTATACTGAGTAAACAGACGATTCACTCCTGAGGTGAAGGAAAATATCTTTCTTTTCTAAAGTTTGCATCCTCTTATGCATTAAGCTTTCATGATTTTTCCTCTCATCTTTTCCAGGCCACTCAAGATTTTATAGACCCTCAGATTTCTCACTTCCATGGTGAACAGCTGTACTTCATTTAACATTTTCTCATATGGATGCTGACAGTCCCACCATTCTTATCTTTTCTAGTTTGACTATATCTTTTTAGAGATGGATGCATAACAGATTTACACTGTGTTCCATTAAAGTTTTTATCTTATTCTGTATTTTTTAAAGAAATATCCTTCTATAATCACTTTTAAGCACTAAGTTGTCTTTACTGAATGTTAAAAATGCTATGTGCCAAAAATATGCAATGCACATGTAAATTTAGTTTACTAAATTAATCAATTTTCAGATTGCTTTAACTATTTTAACTCATCAAGATTAATTAATCTTTACTTTTTAGCAAGATAAAGTTTTTTTAATTCATGAAACATCTTTATTTTTCTCCCTTGGTATTATTCTGCTTAAGAATGTGAAGTTGTCACAGTACCTGTATTTTATGCAGATACAGCTCTGTCTACCAGTAGATACTTTTTGTCATCTTACACTGCCAGCGAGATTTTATCCTGGGTAACAGAATTTTCTGACAGTATTTAATTCCCCCATTTCTTGATCAGTTTATCAATTGATTTAGTTTGTCTCCTCATTTAAGCCTGTTTTTCATAGAATCATAGAATGGTTAGGGTTGGAAGGGACCTTCAAAGATCATCTAGTCCAACCCCCCTGCAAGGAGCAGGGACATCCCCAACTAGGCCAGGTTGCTCAGAGCCTCATCCAGCCTGGCCTTGAACGTTTCCAGAGATGGGGCCTCCACCACCTTTCTGGGCAGCCTGTTCCAGTGTTCTATAACTCGCATCGTAAAAAATTTTTTCCTAATATCCAATCTAAATCTACCCCCCTCTATTTTAAAACCATTACCTCTCGTCCTATCCCAACAGGCCCTACTAAACAGCCTTTCCCCATCTTTCTTGTAGGCCCCCTTGAGGTACTGGAAGACCGCTATCAGGTCTCCCCGGAGCCTCCTCTTCTGCAGGCTGAACAGCCCCAATTCTCTCAGCCTGTCCTCATAAGAGAGGTGCTCCAGCCCTTTTATCATCTTTGTGGCCCTCCTCTGGACCTTCTCCAACTGGTCCATGTCCTTCTTGTGCTGGGGGCTCCAGAACTGGACATAGTACTCCAGGTGGGGTCTCACCAGGGCAGAGTAGAGGGGGAGAATCACCTCCCTTGACCTGCTGGCCACGCTCCTCTTGATGCAGCCCAGGATGCGGTTGGCCTTATGGGCCGCAAGGGCGCATTGCCTGCTCATGTTAAGCTTCTCATCCACCAGCACTCCCAAGTCCTTCTCCTCAGGGCTGCTCTCAATCCATTCCCCGCCCAGCCTGTATTTGTGCCTGGGATTGCCATGACCCAGGTGCAGGACCTTGCACTTGGCCTGGTTGAACTTCATGAGGTTGGCACGGGCCCACCTCTCCAGCCTGTCAAGGTCCCTCTGGACGGCATCCCTCCCTTCCAGCATGTCGACAGCACCACACAACTTGGTGTCGTCGGCAAACTTGCTGAGGGTGCACTCTATCCCACTGTCCATGTCGCCGACAAAGATGCTGAACAGGGCCGGGCCCAGCACGGACCCCTGAGGGACGCCACTCGTGACCGGTCTCCACATGGACATTGAGCCGTTGACCACCACTCTCTGAGTGCGGCCATCCAGCCAACTCCTTATCCACCGAGTGGTCCGTCCATCAAACCCATGTCTCTCTAGTTTAGAGAGAAGGATGTCGTGCGGGACAGTGTCAAAAGCTTTGCACAAGTCCAGGTAGATGATGTCAGTTGCTCGTCCCTTGTCCACCAATGCCGTCACCCCGTCATAGAAGGCCACCAAATTGGTCAGGCACGATCTGCCCTTGGTGAAGCCATGTTGGCTGTCACCAACCACCTCCTTGCTCTCCATGTGCCTTAGCATGGTTTCTAGGAGAATCTGCTCCATGACCTTGCCAGGCACAGAGGTGAGGCTGACCGGCCTGTAGTTACCTGGGTCTTCCTTATTCCCCTTTTTAAAAATTGGGGTTATGTTCCCCCTCTTCCAGTCATCGGGGACCTCACCAGAACGCCACGACTTCTCAAATATGATGGCCAGTGGCTTGACAACTTCATCCGCCAGTTCCCTCAGGACCCGCGGATGGATCTCATCAGGACCCATCCACTTGTGCACCTTCAGGTTCCTTAGATGATCCCGAACCTGCTCTTCGAGTACAATGGGCAGTTCTTCATTCTTGCAGTCCCTGCTTGCACCTTCTACAGCTTGGGCGGTGGGACAGGAACTCTTGTCGGTGAAGACTGAGGCAAAAAAGTCATTGAGAACCTCAGCCTTCTCCATGTCCTGGGTAACCAGGACACCAGTTCCCTTCTGGAGGGGGCCTACATTTACCCTGGACTTTCTTTTGTCCCCTACGTACCTATAAAAGCTCTCTCTGTTACATTTTATATCCCTGGCCAGATTCAGTTCTGCCAGGGCTTTGGCCTTCCTTACCTTATCCCTGGCCACTCGCGCAGCCTCTTTGTAGTCCTCCCAGACTACCTGTCCCCACTTCCACCCTCTATAGGCTTCCTTTTTCACTTTCAGTTGGTCCAGGAGCTCCTTGCTCATCCACGCCGGCCTCCTGGCCTTTCTGCCCGACTTGTTTTTCATGGGGATGCACCTCTGCTGAGCTTGGAGGAGGTGCTCCTTGAATATGGACAAACTTTCCTGGGCCCCTCTTCCCTCCAGGGCCGCCTCCCATGGCACTTGGCCCATCAGGTCCCTGAAGAGGCCGAAGTCCGCCTTCCTGAAGTCTAGGGCAGAGAGCTTGCCGTGTATTTTCCTTGCTGCCCCGTGGATCTTGAACTCCACCATGTCATGGTCGCTGCAGCCAAGGCTGTCCTTTAGTTTCACATCCCCAACCAGTCCCTCCCTGTTGGTGAGCACAAGGTCGAGCATGGCACCCCTCCTTGTCAGCTCCTCTATCGCCTGCAGGAGGAAGTTGTCATCCACGCATTCCAGGAACCTCCTGGACTGCCTGTGCCCTCCCGTGTTGTCTCTCCAACAGATGTCAGGGTGGTTGAAGTCCTCCCCATGAGGACCAGGGCCTGTGACCGTGAGGCTGCTCCTATCTGCCTGTAGAGCACTTCATCTGCTCTGTCCTCCTGGCCAGGCGGCCTGTAACAGACCCCTACCGTGACGTCCCCTGTCCGTCCCCATCCTCTAATCTTGACCCATAAGCTCTCTGTCAGCTCCTCCTCCATCCCCAGGCAGAGCTCCACACACTCCAGCCGGTTGCTGACATAGAGAGCGACAGCCCCTCCTCGTCTCCCCTTCCTGTCTTTCCTAAAAAGCCTATACCCCTCCATGTAGACGCTCCAGTCATATGTGTCATCCCACCACGTCTCCGTGATGCCAATGAGGTCGTAGCCCTGCTCGTGTGCAAGCATCTCCAGCTCTTCCTGTTCATTCCCCATGCTGCGTGCATTGGTATAGAGACACTTCAGCTGGGCCCTCGACAAAGCCGACTTGCTGGCTGGAGCGACAGGGCTGCTATTGGACCGCAGTTTAGGTTTATTTGCATTTATCTGTGATCCCTCCTCAGCTTCTGGACCCTCAGTGCTGGCACTGGCGCCATGCTGACTGCAGTGGGCTGAACTGTGCTCCCCCTCCCCCAGCAACACTAGTTTAAAGCCCTCCGGACGAGCCTGGCAAGTCTTTGTCCAAGCACACTCTTCCCCCTCTTGGTTAGGTGCACGCCATCCGCCCCTAGCAGCCCGGGCTTCTCAATGCACACCCCATGGTCTAGATACCCAAAGCCCTGGCTGTAGCACCACTCCCTGAGCCACGAGTTAACCTGCCAGATACGTCTGGCCCTTTCAGGTCCCTGCCCTTCGACCGGGAGGATTGACGAGAAGACCACCTGCGCCCCAGAGCCTTTGACTGTTGAACCCAGAGCCCTGAAATCCCTTTTGATGTTTTTTAGACTGCTGCCAGCTGTGTCGCTGGCCCCCACATGAAACACCAGCAGTGGATAATAGTCTGTGGGCCGTATGAGGCTAGGTAGTCTCTCTGTGACATCCCTGATACGAGCCCCTGGGAGACAGCATACCTCCCGAGAGACCGCATCGGGGCGGCAGATGGGTGCCTCCGTACCTGTCAGGAGGGAGTCACCCACTACTACCACTCGTCTCTTTTTCTTGGTAGCGCTAGTTATTACATGAGCCGGGCGCGCTACCTCGCACGGCTCCCGTGCCTCCCCTGAGGTGCTGGGTCTCACTTCCTCAGTCTGCAGAGCAGCAAAGCGGTTCTGTAGGGACACCTCAGGGTTCTGGGGAAGCTGCTTCTTCTTCCTCCTGCGCCTTGCCCTTGCAGCTTTCCATTCAGTGGCATCTTCTGCCTGCTTGCTTACGTCGTGTGTCACTGCGGGGCGGGGGGGTTGATTGGTTCACTGGGTGCTGCGGTTCCGGTGCAGCCTGTGCCTGGAACCAAGTATCCAGCCCCCTCTCCGCCTCCCTGATGTCCCGCAGCCTCCTGACCGCCTCCTGCAGCTCAGCCACTGCCGCAGGAGCTGCTGCACCTGGGCACACCTTCTGCAGCCAGGGCTGCCGCCTGCCCCTGCCCCGGGAGTAGGGTCCAGGCACTGCCTGCAGCCCGAGGTCTGCACCGCAGCCTCCCCCCTCGGCTGCTCCGTCTGCACGGAGGCATCGACTGCCGCAGGGGGTGCTGGTGCAGACCTTCCGGCCAGAGGTGCAGCCTTTGGGGAAATATTTTGGAACATTGTGTCCAAAGTGTCACTTGCAACTGTCTTTGTAGATGCAGAGATGCTAAAAATTGAAGTCAGATACAAGGCTTACCGGATTTTAAAGACTTATAGCTCCTAAGCAGAATCTGTGATACAAACTCTACAATCTACAAGAATTAATTCAATATATACATGATGGTGAAGTTACCTAACATTCAATAAAATATATAAAACAATAAACATTTATTTTAATAAATATTGATTTAATAATTTTCTTATATCAACTTTTATACATAAATTTGATACATAAATACATAAACACAAACCTGTTTATTTGTTTTTATTTATATTTTGCGACATTTTTTAAGACTACAAAAAGTAAAATATCGTGCTTTATAGAAATACAGTCTGCTTAAAAGCCTTCCAAAAGAGAGAAATACATATGCTAGTTAAACACTTTCAGCACACACATTATTTCACTTACCATTATGTGATTTACATTTATTTAAAGCACAATGCTGTCTTGTGTATTAAAGTAAAGGAATTTATACAGAAATTGCATACCATAGTAACTTAAAAGGAAAGGCAAACAGGAAATGTATAGGCTTACTGATTACTATTTACCTATTTAAATGTTATTTAGCTCACTTGATTACTTACTTTGCCCAGTAATTCTCCCAGTGTGACATCTTCATGATTGAGAACCCATTTCTTATCCTATGGAAACAAAAGGAAAGAAGAATTTTCAGTCTGTGCAGACATGTAAGATACAGTTCCTATAAGACACCTTTCAGTAGAAATGGAGATAAAGAAGCAATATATTCATACTGCTAAATCAAAACCATGCCAGGAAGTTTTAAATCTAAGAGTTTATAAAACTTACTGTACAATAAAATAGTGAAATATACCATATAGCAAGTTTCTATCACAAGATTAAGCCTACAACGTGACGGTATGTAGGTAGATAGACCATTATGCAAATTTTCACACAAGCTCTGGAAACTATATATAGTATCCCGTTTTTAACAATTACCTGAGTCAAAATCACATAAGAAAACTTCATTTTAGTATACAAAATAACTTATCGCTAGATCAAAAAACCATTTTGCTCCTCAGTGTACATGAAAAAGAACAGATTTTTCTATTTATTAACAAGAAACATATTTGCATCTCTTACATCTTCTGTGGTAGTTTGAAATACTACAGACAATGACTTGAAAAGACAACACAACAAATGCCAGTTAAGTATCTATCCAGTGCTGATGAGGAACACAGCAAATGCTCTGCAACAGCCTACAGACATATAAGAAACAATTACAAACCTCTTGCTACACAGACATATTTAATAAATACTAAGCTAAAATGTTAGAGTATAATATTTTAAGTCTAACCCATATTTACTACTTTTCCATTTTACTTCTCTGTTAGCACCTCATCTACTTATCACCTCACAAAGACTACTACTGCTTCTCATGTTAGTGGTAAATTCCTAAGCATTTTTTATTACTATTGAAGAAGACAAAATATCTAAATAAGCATATGTCAATTCATTAAATCATTTCTTGTTAAAGCTCACAGAAACCCAAGCCAAACATGCTGGCTTTGAAATACACCCAATATATCAGATTACCAGGTTTTCTGGACCATGGAGAGGACCTATAGTGATCCGGACTAGAAGACTGGTTTCCTCGAGACTGTTAGAGATCCACACAACAGCTGACCGAAGTGAGCTCAAGCCTGTGCTGTGCTGCACAATGCCCTTGGCTGCAGGACAGATTCAGACAGCACACTGCGACAGAGCTGGCAGGCAGCTCCGGCTAGGTACCAGTGATTATACTGCCTGCATGGCCTTGCCTTTATCTACAAGTGCTCCAAGAAGTTCTCATGTGTACATCCTTTCTGTATGCCAGCAGAAATAATGAACAGAGTTGTTTCCTTCTAAGAAAGTCCCATTGTGACAAGCCCGAACGACCAAAATGTAAGAATCTTTGCTACGGGCAGGTACTGCTCAGCGTGCTGCATGTGAATCTGTGGCCCACCCAATGCTACACCACTTAGGGCTCCCAACATCTGAAAAAAGGATGGAAAATTGCCTATACTATTCTCTCGTTACAGGGTTAGCTCTAATAGACATCATTTTAAATGATACTTTACAGACTCTGAGTTCCTTTCTTACCAGGATCATAACAGCACCTCCTGGTGCAAAATGGGATCCTTCCAATGTACATAAACACTTGATGGCAGGGAATGAAGAAAAGTGAGCCAGACTCTTCTCAGTGGTGCTCAGTGACAGGACCAGAGGCAACGGGCACAAATTAGAAAGTAGGAAATTTGTTCTGAATATAAGGAAACACATTTTTAGTGTGAGGATGGTCAAACACCAGAACAGGTTACCCAGAGAGATTCTGGAGTTTCCATCTGTGGAAACATTCAAAACTGAACTGGACACAATCCTGGAAACCCACAGTATTGGAGCCTGCCTGAGTAGGCGGGTTGGACTAGAGAATCTCAAGAATAACCTTCCGACCTAAATAAGCCTGTGATTCAAAGGCAGAGAAAAATCTGCAAGTCAATAGGCCACAGAATCACAGAATGCTTTGGGTTGAAAGGGACCTTTAAAGATCAGTCATAGGCAGGGACATCTTTCACTAGATCAGGTTGCTCAAAGCCCCACCCAATCTGACCTTGAACACTTCCAGTGAAGGGGCATCCACAACTTCTTTGGGCAACCAGTTCCAGGGTCTCATCACTCTCATTGTAAAAAATGTCTTTCTTGTATCCAACCCAAACCCACCTTAGTTCAGTTTAAAACTGTTTCCCCTTGTCCTGTCACTACAGGCCCTGACAAAAAGTCTCTTTCTGACTTTCTTGTAAGCCCCCTCTAACTACCAAAAGGCTACAATAAGGTCTCCCCAGAGCCTTCTTTTCTCCAGGCTGAACAGCCCCAACTCTCTCAGCCGGTCCACACAAGACAGGTGTTCCAGCCCTCTGAATTTGCCTGCTTGTTACAGGAACAACTTGCCTGTAATGTGCTAGGTCAAGCCATGCTATCTGCTGGGAACCAGGTACTACATTAAAAAAATTTCTGCCAAAAACTGAATCCTAACTTAAGGCAATCATCAGTCATCACAGTCTTTAACACATTTTCAAATTTAAAAGAAAATGTATAATGTGTAATTATTAGGTTTTTTAGTTATTAATGAGACAGAAAACCAAAAAGGGTAATTTTGACTCCCTAGGTAAGAAAACCATTTTAAAAACCATAGATCTATATCTCCCCTGCCATAGCTGAATTCTAGGTCACTAGTACTGAACACTGAGCACAACCTGAGTGCAAATCTTCATGAATGACCTTTCTGTAACATAAAGCTTGAGCTCATCTTAAAAGAAGGTGAAATATATATATTTATTTCAAACAGTGAAAATTCTTCTTCCTCTTCAGATGGGATCTATATCTTTAACAAAATGTTCCGCACAGGCAGCACTGTGAATCAGCACTACTTCTTCTAACTGACACAACCAGTGAAGTCTGCTGTTGACTTCTAAGGAAGGTGGATGCTTGTATTGACTTACGTTTCCCTCTTTATGCAAAGAGAAAACCATTCACCAGGTAATCCAGAGATGTTCTGGGTCACTGAAAGAATGAAAGGAGTACAGAAGAATCACGCTGCACAGTGCATCTTGCTGGGAAAGTGGCTACTCATTACTACCCTCCACATTTTTTGACTGACATGAATTAGGCAGAGAAAAAAAAAGGCAGTGTGGGAGGGCAATCATTGCTGTTGAGATTTCTATGCTTTTTTCCTTATGTATAATGTCATAAAATCACACAGACCGTTGCTCCTGTAAAGCTGTGCTCAGTGCACATTCTAGAGACTCTCTGAATGCCTCTAGTCACTCAAACTCCTGTCAGCCCCACCACATGAATCCCTGTACCACACAACCATGCTGTGTGATAGAATCCATACTTTGCCATTCCTCTTCTCTGGGGAGGGGGGGGGGGGGCGGGGAGCGGGGCACTGGGAGACTTGTGAGGAAATTCTCAATAACTATCAATTGATTTTTCCTCTACAGACAAGATTCTTGATTAAAACTACTACCTCACTGATCAGATATCATAAGTAACGTATTTCCTTCATCTTTTCCTTTTGCTTTTGCTAAAATCTGTAAACATTCTGTTCATTGAAGACTTTCTAGATATTTTTTGCTGATTGGATGTATTATTCAGAAGCTGTTAACACTACAAAGACAAGAAGTGCCATCAAACTACACACTTTCCTTCACCAGTAAAACTCAAGTTTAAGAAAACAATCTGCAAAGAAAGCTGTAAAACAAAAAAAAAAACCCGCAAAAGGGACTCCTTGGAGGTACTAACATAATGGTTTTTAAGACTGAAATAAACACTGTAAAAGCCAAAAAGTTACAGAATCAAAATCTAATGGAGTTTTACTGCTTATTTCCAAAGATTCCATACTTCAGTGAATGACTTTCTGAAACTATTGACAACATGGCATTTCACAGGCTTGTTTATGAAGAAAAAATCTGATGCATACTCCTTCAGAGGACTAATTAGAGAAAATGGCACCATAAACTGGAATCAAATGATCTGTTGAAGGATTTGTTATCACTGTATCAGTACATTAATCACTACCTGTACTTTTCTTTTTATGAAAACCTTCAGTCATTTATTATACCAGTGTAACACATTCATTACATTACCATGGTTCTGTTGGACTTTTCTCAAAGGGTTATTCAAAGTCTGATCGGCTTTGTTACTGAAGTTTTTGTTGTTAGTTTAGAAAATAAATCTTTACTGATGAGCATAAGCAGATTTTGCTGCTCTGCTAGTACCAGTTTCACAAGGTATCAACAAGTGAATACTAATCCCAATAGTACATAAATCGTGAGTTTGCTGCATTCTATGAAGGGAAATCTTTAATTACTTTTGTAGGTATACAAACTACATCTTAAATTTAGAAGACTCATCATATGTGTCACTCCTGGGGCTATGTGGCTGAGCCAGCAGACTGAAAAGGAGGCAGTTGCTGTTCCATTGATCCTCTTTGCTTCTAGCTGGCATCTCTTCAGAACTGCTCTTTCACTACTCATCAGGCACCACCTGCACAGACCTCAAAAGCAGACAGCTAAAGAAAACAAGGCAACCCTTGACATACAGCACTCTTTTTGCTCATGCTTCTTGACATTTGTTTACTCTTCGAACTTGTGTATTTACAATGGAACCTGGCATCAGGAATATCTGCCAGATGATCCATCTGAGACTAGCAGAAGACACATATCGTAACACAACTAACAGAACAGAAAATGTAACCCTTCCATCTACCTAATCTTTCTCACTCATAAGCTTTTCTGTTACGCTCCTCCGTCCTGGCTTCTCTCTCTCAGGTTTAATGAAAACCTTAAGGACTCTGAAAACAGTATTTTTTTTTCCCACTAGGAAGTATCCAAATATAACTCTGCTCCCCTCTTTCCCCTGCCTCTTATACAGCCTTCACTTTGTGTGAGTGTTATCATTCAGCTTCTGGATAAAAAGAGGGGAGCCTTCATACTACATCCTATTCCTCTACTTGAAAAGTAAACTAATTCACTTCAGATTACTTTTTGAAAGAGGTGAAAAAGCTCAGGTGCTGCAGGGCACATGTAACACTAAATGTTACGCAGAGAGAAGTACCTAATCCCTAGCACTAGCTAAACCTGAAATTTTATCTTAAGAATGTAATTTCCTCCTAAGGTACACAACTCCTCATGCACTGAGACGAGACACTGGAAACCTAACTCAGGCTTTTGTATTCTGTCACGGCAGCGAAGCATTTCCATCTACGGTCCCTGTGTCCATCTGTGACTTCCACACTGAAGCTGCAGATGGTTCCTCTGTCCCATAGAACTAGTCAAGTTGAAGAAAGCATTACAGGTAGAAATATTAAATTAAAGAAGGCTGGAGCTTCACATGCATTATAGTTTTATCTGGTATCTTAAGGCATTTGTGAAGCGATATAACTCCTGTTAAACCGCAACAAAGCAGCTTCTTCAGCAGATAGTAAGAAAGAACCTAAGAGAAGAGATTCTGTCATCTACATCATACCTGAGTAAAATTCTGGCATTAAAAAAGAAACAAACTCAATTTTCTAATTCCCAGTGTATTGGGTATGCATTTAAGTACTGTTTCAGAACAAAGTGTCACTGGTTTGGATAATTACCTTTAATTAATAAACAATAATACGAACAGCACTGCAAGGTGGACAGTAACAAGGACAAGACTGTTTCTACTGCAACTACATCGTCTCACTAGTTCTGTTCAAATTGCACTGAGTTGAATATGTCATTATTCAATACTTTTTGAGAGCTGCCAGTAATTAAATAAATCAATTAAACACACAAAGGAATGGATGCATATTAGCATATCCTAAATTAAAGTTCAAAATAAAGTCATATCTTTTTTCTGCCTGATCATAAACTTAATAATCTTCTGTAAGTGCTTAATTCTGATTGTGAATAGAACGTAAGTATTTCTCCAGTTGTTAAATGCTATTACTTTACAGATTAACAGTATGGGCAAAAGATATTGAAAGTTACAAAAGAAACGTGACAGCAAAATGGGAAATAAAAAATAATCTTCAGTGTAGGTATATATAAACAGACACTGTAATGCCCATCAGTCCAAGCCACAGAAATTTTCATTTCAATAGAGTTGCTTCTAAATCAAATAAAGAAAATCCACCACATTTCTGTACCTAATCATAACCTAATCTGACTGAGAGTGGATGACAGAACTCTTGAGACTATTAACGCCATTACAATTACCCCCAAGAATGAACCAGCTTATAACGTAGCCCTCCTTTTGTAACGCCATTATAAATCCATCTTTACCGTGTGCTTGCTCAGATTTTTCTATTGATACTGTTGCAGAACAGAATATAAATGCAGTTCAGAGAAATCCAGTTACAGAAATTGGTGCTTGAGCACATTTGTTTGTTATCTTAATCATATACCTTATTTCCAAATGGAATTACTTAAGAAATCCAGAAACTTTACCACATTCTACTTTACTTTTGTCCTCTGGTTTCCCCTAGGAGGGGAAACTAAATTACGTGAACGCCATGGTACTTAGCCAAGCACAATAATTGACTTGGCTCTGCTCCAACAGAGCTTCAGCGCCTCCTGGGAGATAACCCTTTACCAGACATGAGGAGCTACTTTGGCTTTCAAGATTCTCTGCCAAAGAATACCAGGGAGATTACAAGATATCTAAAGGACATGAAGAAACTGCCTCAAGGTGGACACTTCCTGGGAGGAAAGTGAAAGACAAGCAAGAACCCTACTTAGAGCACTCCGGTCAGTACAGGTTGTTTCCACTGCAGGCAAAGGGGTTCCTTGTTCCCTGGCTGGGAGAGGCATTACTGTCTTCTGCAGCCACATCTTCCCAAATATTTTGTTCAATGGTCTTACAATTCTTTACTTATTCTTCTTCGGTAGTTATTGAGCAGCCAGCGCAACAGTGTGTAGCAAGGGCTGTGCAGCTGCAGAGGACCCATTGCCAGCAAGTCTGAGGCTCACCAGCCAGGACTCACTCCACTGACCTCAGCGAGGGAGCAGGGCAGGCTCAGGGGGACAGCCCCAAGTTCAGATGAGTCTAGCCATAGACTCATAGAATCTTAAGGTTGGAAGAGACCTCCAAGGTCACCAAGTTCAATCATCAACCTAACACCACCATGTACTGGAGTGCCACAGTTCTTTGAATACCTCCAGGGATGGTGACTCCATCACTTCCTTGGGCAGCCTGTTCCAGGACCTGACTACTCTTTCAGTAAAGAAGTGTTTCCTAATATCCAGCCTAAACCTCCCGTGATGCAACTTGAAGCCATTTCCTCTCATCCTATCACTTGTTACCTGTGAGAAGAGACCAACACCTACCTCCCTACAACCTCCTTTCAGGTAGCTGTAGAGAGCAACGAGGTCTCTCCTCAGCCTCCTTTTCACTAGACTGAACAATCCCAGTTCCCTCAGCCACTCCTCATAAGACTTCTTCTCCAGACCCCTCACCAGCCTCACTGCCCTTCTCTGGATGCGCTCCAGCAACTCAACGTCCTTCTTGTACTGAGGAGTCTGCAGCGATAAAGCAGATCCAGAGGCAAGCTGAGAAGTCAGCCTGTGGGTTGGGGACAGGGTGAAGGCTAATGAGAGGAACCAGCACCAGACACAGCCCCATGATCTGTGGGCAGGTTCACAGGGACAAGGTGCCAGGGTCAGTCCGGAAGCTGGCTAGGGCTCAGGGACCAGGACCAGACAAACGGCGTGTATGGCCAGGCTGGCCACACAGGGCTGTGACGGCCACAGGAGCTGGGGCTGGGGTGCAGCTGAGTGATACAGCCTCAGCCAAACGCAGCTCCCAGGGGACGGGGTTCGGCCCTGCCTGGGACCTTCATCCCATGTGAGTGAAGCCTCCAGCTGAGGGGTGGAATGAGCAGCTCTCAGCTGCATTATTATATGCTGGTCCCAAGCCCCTGCTGAGCTAGCTA
The DNA here is from genome assembly GCF_036417535.1 of Chlamydotis macqueenii. Lineage (NCBI taxonomy): Eukaryota > Metazoa > Chordata > Aves > Otidiformes > Otididae > Chlamydotis > Chlamydotis macqueenii. The sequence continues at coordinate 58,952,499 of NC_141593.1, read as the reverse complement.
TTTACTAATAACATGTTTGGAGTCCTAACACTGTATCTAACCTTGGAGACACTGCTAGATCAACTGCTGGCTAAATACTGAGAATTAAGTTGTCAACTAGGCAATTCATACAGTGGAGAATTTGGTCAGCCTTGATACTGGTACCCGTCCCCAGTGCTCAGGTGCTAGCTTACAGTCATCATACTGAAGGTTCATATAAACAACATTTTGGCAGTGAGTACCTTTCCAGACTTTCTGAAGCTATCCAGGATATTTATAGAATCATAGAATAGTTTGGGCTGGAAGGGACCTTCAAAGGTCATCTAGTTCAACCCCATGCAAGGAGCAGGGAGCAAGAACAGGTTGCTCAGAGCCCCACCTGGCCTGACTTAGAATGTTTCCAGGGATGGGGCATCTACCACCTCTCTGGGCAATCTCTTCCAGTGTTCCACCACTCTCAGTGTAAAAGATGTTTTCCTTATATCAAGTTTGAATCTGCCTCCTTCTAGTTTAAAACCATTACCCCTTGTTCTTCCACAACAGGCCCTACTGAAGAGTTTTTCTGTGTCTTCTCTAGGCCTCCTTTAGGTACTGGAAGGCTGCTGTGAAGATCTCCCCAGAGCCTTCTCTTCTACAGGCTGAACAATCCCAACTGTCTCAGTCTGTCCTCACAGGAGAGGTGCTCCAGCCCTCTCATCATCTTTGTGGCCCTCCTCTGGACTTGGTTGAAAAAAATCTATGTTTGTTTGAACTTGTTTGTTTTCAAGAAATATAAGCATTTTCAAAGAGGAAAGTTTTTTCAAGAGTTAACTTACAAAAAACCTTCCAAACAAATAGTGATTAAAGAAATAAAACCTTCAATGGTGAAAAAGAATACATCAAAAATAACCAGAAATTTCTATTTCTACTTGGAAGAGAAAGTATTCTGGATACAGAAGATGTTAGTAAGTTTCACAGGTCTGATAAGTTTCAAGCCTTGAGCAATCAGCAGAGAATCACTAATGCATGGGCTCTTTCTTCAGTGGAGATGCAGGTAAAAAGCTCTTTCTTCAGCTGTGTGCAAGGCCACTGAGGCCACACTATGAATAGCAGATGGTTGCTGTACAAGATGCATTTTTATTTTTCTGAGCTTCGAGACCAAAATCTTATCACTATTACCCTAAATTTCTTCCTAGCATGTAAGCTGAAGTCTGAGGTGCAGTCTTCCTCCTGCCTACCTCCCTTCATTAGCAGAAACCACATCAAAGAAACACAAATTATTATGCCAGGAAGAAAGCTTACAAATTGGTTGCAGTAAATTATAACAGCTTTCAATAAAATTGAAAACATAGCTCAGAATGAATACTTAGTGTTCAAATTCCCCTACCATTATTTTTCTGTAATTTTCAGTAACAATTTTAATCATGAAGAAGTCTAAAATGCTGCTTTTTCAAATTGACAACCAGTATTAAGGCAATTAGATACTAAACATTTTAAAAACAGGCATTTTGGCAATTAGGTATGAATTTATAAGCCTCAGCTTAAACACTTAGTTTTGAAAATCCTACCAGTTCTGGTAGGATAAAGAAAAAGGGAAAAAAAGAAATATCACCTGTGCTTCTATTCAGTTTCAGAGCACCATCAAACAAAACCAAGACTCTTACTCAGACTTCAAAGCAAGATTTGTGAAAGAGGAAGAGTGAGCAAATCCTGATCAGGTTTCCTCACAGTATGAGTATGTAAGACTTCCATGTTACCATCACTGCTACTTACTTATCTCATGTTCTCTGTCGCATTATTTACTGCAGCTAGTTCAGACTACATCAAGATCATAAAGCTAGACACCATCATACTCACGAAGGCAGGATTTATAGGAAATTCTGCCACTGCTTTCCATCTCAACAGTAGATGTAACGAAAGGAAAAAAGGCTAAAAACCTCAAGAAATCGGAAACTTTAATTGATTTAGGGAGCACCAAAATGACTCAACCAAAAGGAAAACATATTGCTTTAAACAAACTGAAAACATGAGACTTCCCAGCCTAAGAATCTATCTGAACACACCACAGGGAATTTACCAAAAGCCTAAATATCCCTCTCCTTTCCCCCACTTCAGTAAATTCTTCATTAACATTCCTCTGAAAAACCCCGTAAAATAGAGGAATATTGTCAGCATCTCATGAGTATGGTATATAAACACACATTATGCCCGTTTCTTCATGTTCTAAGGAGAAAAAAATGCATTCAGAAAAATATTTTTGAAAAGTATTTGCTCTCGTTCTTCCAAATGAAATAGAAAATATCAATAATATGAATTGTTGCAGCTAAGAGCAATTTTTCCACAATAACAATAATGCAAAGTCTATCTTTCATTTTCAGTATTAAGGATAATAAGAATGAGATTATTTCTAATGGCTGAGAAAATAATAATCACAGATAATTTTTCATCACTTATCAGAACCTGTTGAATCAGAGAAAAACAGGAAAGCCAGTAACAGTTGTGTACATGTGGATAGGGCCTATCAATGTGGAAATGAGAAACGATCTTCTTAGAGAAGTACTATTTTCGACACCACCGATGCCTGTAGATCTAATGTGCATATCAATTTCATGAATCATAAACTATGTGTCTCAAGTCCTTCAGATTAAGTACAGAAATAAAGGTAGCTACTGGAAAAGATTTTTCATAACAAGTGAGTTTTACAAGAGGGGTTTTGAAAAACCCCACTGACAAGTTATTTAAAACTGTTTCTAGAATAAAGATTGATGAACTGTAAAAATCGTTACAGAAGCTGTTTCGCATTATTATCAGCACTGTATTAAGCCACACTGATGAAGCTCAGTGTGAGCTGTAAAAGAGAATAATAGTGCAGATAGGTTTAACTCCTTGGAAAAAGTACTATTTCATTTGACTTGTTATTGTTCCATAAAAAACCACTGTGAAGTTCAATCCTTCTGCTAAACCAAATTCTAAATGGCCATAAACCAAGAGGATAGAATTGAGATTTGCAAAAGCTACTATGCAGGGTATGAACTGCAGAAGTGACCTCAGACTAACTGCACAGCTTTTCCTTCAGCATTCTTTCTTGACAATCAATAGATAAAATGACTGTAGAAGTCAACATACAAAACTAGTTTTCTCCACTGTTTTTTGAAGTATGTGCAGTATTTCCCTAAGTTTTTACTCTCTAATTCATCAAAGAACTAGCAAGATGCTGAAGATTTTTCAGGAAAAAGACAGGAAATAAAGAAAAATAAAGGAGAAAAAAAACTGAGAAAGAACAAGGTATAGAATGTTAAATTCTTAAGCACAGGAAAATAAAAGTCCAGTTTATGTCAAAACTAATTATATTTTAAACACATTAAGGAAACTTAGAGCATTCCTCTCTACTTAATATAGTAAATTCAGCTCCCAAACCGAAGTACTCTGAATCACCGGTTAACCAAATATATGCAAACAGAGAAATTATCTGCTTTCTGTCAGATATGCTCTCCAAGAACAGTGACAGTCTTCTGTCACTCACGCTCAAAGGCAAACAAAACTGTGTGATAACGTAGCTTTTCATTTAAACATTCAGTATGATTTAAAGAGAGAGGAATGCAAAATCACAGTCATATTATGCATGCCTGCATAAATACACTCAAATTGTTAAAATAGGCTAAAATATCTTCACGTATGTATAAACACATTTTTACTTCCACTCATGTGCATGAAGAGGTATGTTACAGCTGGGGCCGGGGGACTACAGATGTGCATAAAAATGTCCAAGAGAGTCTCCATGGACTATATAAGATACTAAGCCACATGCTTAGCTCCATCCTGACTTAACTTCAAAACACCCAGCTGTTTCCAGATAGATGGTTTGTTTTCCCCAGGAGATAAAACATTTAACTCATTATTTGGCAACATCCACACACTAAGGTATACTCTCTGCTAGACTGTTCTCTTGTGTATCCAACAGTCCCTCCAAAACAATTTCTACATTATAGTGGTTAGTATGCAATACCTTTCAAAGAGGTGTCATTCCACATTAGAGCTTCCACCAAAGTACGATTTTGTTCAAAACAAAAGCCTGAGATCCTTCATCCTATCTCTTCCTATCCATATATGTTTATTTTGCATTGGCTTTAATAATCTTCAGGTGACAGGTTAAAACCACTGAAATGGAACAGAATTAACCTGGCAAAATTTCAAATAAACTTCTATATAAGCTTAATTTGTGATCAGGAAAAAAAGCAAAGTCACATAGAAAGGAAAAGGGAGTGACAACACCCACCCCCCGCTAACATACACACCTTTTTGGCACCAGCAACCTGTTTATTTGACTCAGCTATAACAAAAAAAGCAGCCTTAATTTACGAGATATTTTTCAGTGTGAATATCAGTAAGCTCCACCTGCATTCCAAGCGAGACAGATGATGGCTTTGAATCAGAAGTCATGCAACATTACATAAATGCCAGCAGTTTCAATGAAGCATATTGCATTAAGTTTCTTAACACTGGATACAAATTGTTCTCTAACAAGATATTGGTAGCTTATCATATACCATTAACTCATTATTCAAAACAGCAAAAGCACTGGGAAGTCTCTGGTGGCAGAAAAAAAGCCAGTGAATGAAGGACACACAAAGGGAAGTGGTACAGACACAAGTGGTTCTGCTAAATATTAGCAACTTCTATCATTACTTACGCACTCTTCTGAATGTGGTATTAAGCAAATATATTTTTTCTCCTGTATTAATGACTTGAGAAAATTTTCCTGTGTGGTCTCTTGCAACCTACTTTTTGTTGCATTTTACTTTATCCTTTGTATCTTTTTCTAAAACTCAGAAGTCTGAAAATTAATTACGCAGTGTTCTCCTCAATGTGTCAGAACTCCTTTTGAACAAACAGGCCTACAATTAAGCAAACAATTTTATTATTCGTACTTCTTAATTTAAAATCTGAACACAGGTGAGATAAGGGGGAAACACCAATGCCTACCATTTAACTTCTTTACCTTGCTTTTATTACTTGAAAAGTACTATAAGTCTACGTGTTTTTCTGCTGGTCATTCAATAAAACACTCTAACCTAGAAAGAATTATCCCCTTTCACTTCATTCATTTGTAGAAAAGAAATCCATTGAAAGTAGCGTTTTAACATTCACAAGCACATGACCTCACAGAGCTCTAGTCCTTCAATTGTTCATGTCTCTGTTGCACTGGGGAGCCCAGCAGTGCACGCAGTACTCCAGGTGTGGCCTCACCAGTGCTGAGTGGAAGGGAAGGACCACCTCCCTCGATCTGCTGGCAGTACTTTGTTTAACGCAGTCCACGAGCCGCCTTCTTTGCCGCAAGGTGCATGTTCAACGCTTGGTCTGCACCAGGACCCCCAGCCCTTTTCTGCCAAGCTGCTCTCCAGCTGGGCAGCCCCCACTAGGTACCGCTGCCTCGGGTTGTTCCTGCCCTGTTGCGGGACTTTGCACTTCCCCTTGCTGAACTGCATGAGGTTCCTGTCAGCCTGTTTCTCCAGCCTGTCCAGGTCCCTCTGGATAGCAGCATGACCCTCTGCCCTATCAGCCCCTCCTCCCAGTTTGGTGTCATCACCAAACTTGCTGAGGGTGCATTCTGCCCCATCATCTAGTTCATTAATGAAGATGTTCAACAGGATTGGACCCAGTATTGACACCTGAGGTATACTGGAAGTTACTGGCCTCCAAAGAGTTTACACCTCTGATTACCTTCCTCTGGGGGTGATCTTGAGCTTATGTACTTATTTACTATGTAAATCAGTGGCAAATCTTTTAGGATTCCAACTGACTGAAAGGACAGAATTCGTAACAACAGTTACTTCATTATGAACGGATAATGAGATCCATGCATTACCCTAAATAGCACACTGAATATAGCATTTATACAAACAAGGCATTCTGAAGTCCTACCTAATCCGGCCCCTGAGTTCCTCCATAATCCATATTTAAGTACCGCTCTCAAACAGATCCATCTTCTTGAGAATTCTTGCAATCCTGGGTTGCATCAAAAGAAGCGTGGCCAGCAGGTCGAGGGAGGTGATTATCCCCCTTTACTCTGCCCTGGTGAGACCCCAACTGGAGTACTGTGTCCAGCTGTGGAGCCCCCAACATAAGAAGGACAAGGACCAGTTGGAGAGGGTCCAGAGGAGGGCCACAAAGATGATGAGAGGGCTGGAGCACCTCTCCTCTGAGGCCAGGCTGAGAGAATTGGGGCTGTTCAGCCTGGAGAAGAGGAGGCTCTGGGGAGACCTGATAGCGGTCTTCCAGTACCTCAGGGGGGCCTACAAGAAAGATAGGGAGAGGCTGTTCAGTAGGGCCTGTTGCAACAGGACAAGGGGTAATGGTTTCAAAACAGAGGGAGGTAGATTTAGATTGGATATTAGGAAAAAAATTTTTACAATGAGGGTTGTAGAACACTGGCACAGGTTGCCCAGAGAGGTGGTGCATGCCCCATCCCTGGAAACGTTCAAGGCCAGGTTAGATAAGCAACCTGATCTAGTTGGGGATGTCCCTGCTCCTTGCAGGGGGGTTTGACTAGATAACCTTTGAAGGTCCCTTCCAACTCTAACCATTCTATGATTCTATAAATAATTTATCTCAGGATCCATCTCCTGTTTCATAAATTTTGAGGTTTTTTAGTACTTCCTGCCGTTTCAGTTGTGTTTGAGATAATTCCTTTTGCTCCATTTGCATCCCACACAGCAATATGGCCCTTCATGACTTTTTATATGAATATACAGAAACCAGGAATGCACATGCAGATGAGATGCCCATTTAATATTTGTAGGACAGAGATTTTTAAGACATTGCTCAAAAGTTATCCTTTGTTTGCTAGAAAGGAAATCATATACTTGAAAAAATATTATTTTTCTAGGTTTGAGCATAACCCTTTAAGAGTGTTATATTCCATTTTTATTCTAAAACTGATCACGAAAAGAAATACCATAAAGACAAGACTGAACCAGAAACACTCATTAGAGCAGATTTTTAAAGCTACAATCTTTAGAAAAAAGCTACAGAAAACTTTGGTCACTGGATATAAAAAAATCTTTGTTACCCTTTTGTTCAGGTAGCCTCATGTCTCTCTGTCATTGCAACATTTTTTCAAAAATTTTTGAGAAAATGATCCTCTAAATTAAAAAAAAGTCAAGATATCTGAAATTATAGACAAATTTGGTTTAGTATTTTGTTAGCACAAAGAGAAAATTAGTCTCCTTTTTCCCTTTCTTATTAGGATGTGACACCCTGACAAGTACAGGCCACCACTATAGAAGATGTATTCCTTTTGTTACCTGACAAAAATATTGCAACCCTCTCTGCTAAAAATTCTTAAAAGTAAATCCTGAAACACATCTAAGTTCTAAGGAAATAGGAACATAATTGAAATACTTCTCTAGTATTAAGACAGAAAACTCTGTTATCGAATATCAATAGCTGCAGGCTCTTCTTCAGATTCCAGAATTAAACTGAAGAATGAACGGAAAATCTGCCTAAATTCTCCTATTATACTGAAAAAATATTGTCAATTTTCCTAACATACGAATCACAGGCCTTCTGTAAGATCATAACAACACTGAACGGCAAATAAATGGCAAAAGATTAATTTCATGCTTATGCAATACAGTCATTTGCTGTAAGTACATCTTTTAATGTATTATAAATCCTCTCTTCTCATTGTGGATTTAATTTCCTTAAAGAAAATAAAAGATAGTCTTTAACATTTAAAAATGCATGCATCAGACTAGATTAGACTTAATAACAGAATCATAGAATAGCTTGGGTTGGAAGAGACCTTCAAAGGTCATCTAGTCCAACCCCCCTGCAAGGAGCAGGGACATCTCCAACCAGATCAGGTTTGTCAGAGCCCCCTCCAACCTGGCCTTGAATGTTTCCAGGGATGGGGCATCTACCACCTCTCTGGGCAACCTGTTCCAGTGCTTCATCACTCTAATTGTAAAAAATTTCCTCCTTACAGCAAGTACGAATCTACCTCCATCTATTTAAAAACCATTATCCCTTGTCCTCTCAGAACAAGCCCTGCTAAAGAATTTCTCTCCATCTTTCTTATAAGCCCCATTTAGGTATTTGAAGACTGCTACATAAGGTCTCCCTGGAGAAGGAGGGCATGAGAATTACAGCTTTGGGCCAAAAATCAATAGAGACCATGACCACCAAGTGCTTCTCGGCACCCCTACAAGCTAAACCAGAATACCAGATACATGGATACCATACAGGTAATTCACAGTGGGATCCTGTTTGGAGCTACAAACCTAGCCTAGGTAAAACTGTGATAACTGAATTGCTCACTGCTATAGCCTGCTTCTTCCTCTCAGCTGAGATTTCTGCTCGTAAAGAGCTGTCCTCAGGTCAAACAAATGCAAGATGATCTTCCCAAAAGGCAGCACCAATTACTGTAGTTGTTTCGCTTTTCAGTGCCTTAATTCTTTCCTGTCACAAGAAGAGAATCTCTAATTGAGTGACAAGAGTACTTGTACTTGAAAGTCTCCTTGCTAAGTCCTTTGCTTCTCTCTAACTTCCCTCAGCAGGCCTAAGAAGGCTTTCCTGAAAGCAAGGCTATTTAGCAACCTCCTTCAATTCCTCCATGTCAGCCTTGTTGGCCTGAGAAACATGTGCTGCCTGCACCACGAGCACACAATGAGCAACAATGAACTTCAGCTTAGTTTTGTAAAATAAAGCAACACCAAACAAAACACTTGCAAAAACAACCAAACTAAGCGGAGTCAAAAATCAGGAAAACAACTTTTGGTTAGCTTTGCATGGATCAGTGTATGTTAACTAATTGTTAAAGGAGACAGTATTAGTTCTGTGATACTACTAAGAAACTGAAACACAGAGCAGATAGATTGTTTATGCTTCCCATTTTGAAAGCCGAGCTTAAAGACTTCTAAATACAAACTACAGCTCAAATTGGTTCAGTGACTGAAAAATCTGGGTCATGTCAGATTTCTGTGAGTGCATTTTAATGAAAATAACCTCTCTGCTTTTATCTTGTCACATAAATTTATATTTATTCATCAGTTCTTTCCATGTTTAAGTCATTAACAGACTCACATCTTGCAAGATGGCACCAGATGCACACAGAATTCTCATGCCATTTGCAAACTTATTCATCAACATTAGAACCAGTACTACAACATACATCTTTTTTTTTTTCTTTTAACACTTTCATCCATCTCACTCAACATTATTTACAGTTCATCATTTTCCCATGCACAGAAAACGTTTGAGGTCATATCACAGGCTTGTTTGTCACATCAAAACAGATCTGGAATCTTAAAATGAAAGCTACTGGCAACAAATACATAGGCCAACTCTTCTGCCAAAGCAGCAGTTTATTTTTTTTCATGACCTCAGAACTTGAAATTACTACAGAGGAGCCAAAGACTAGGACTATATTAGAACTAGTGAAATAGTAGCAGATCTCCAGAGTGAAACAGTTGGTGCTGAGGACCTGAAACACATATGGGGAGGAAAAGCATTATTTCAGACTAGATCTGTCCTGGCTCTGAACTGTCCCTGTCTGACTGTCCCTCTCATCTGCAGTTGTGCATCTTCCTATTTCGTTTCAGCTGAAAGGAGCACAGTTTTAATCCTTGGAGACAACTCAATGATGGAAGCATAGCATCCTAAGCGGCACTGAGCAGATTTTCTTCAAAGGTGTATTTCTGATCAAAGTGAAAACATTAATGCAGATGTATCCAAATAAAAATGGTATTCCTTATTGCCTTGATGATTCTTTACTAGTAGTCAAACTAAAGCATATCCACAACTTAATACAGATTTCTTAAACGTCAAAAATGTATTTCAGAAAATTTAAACACCTACACAATATGAGATTAAAGATGTTAGAAAGTTAAAATATATTTAATATGGTTAAAATAGGATTTCTACTAATAAAGTCCTTGGGTATGCACTGAGGTTACTCAGAGTTTTTATGTACCAGTCATTCAATCAATAATAAATTGAAGAATGTACAGTCCATTTTTTCTAAAAGATTATAAATAAATATGAGAGACTTTTTCATTAAAGAAATCACTTGCAGATATCTTTTTAATGCCCTCAGTTTTTCTAATTTATATTCTATTATTACAGTATCATTAAAATTCCAAGCAGGCAGATTTGGTCTACATGAAATGGGACATGGGACAGGCCTTTTGTGGCACAATTAAGAGTGTTCCTTTCAAGGGCAACATCACAGAAGGTGAATGCTAATTTTACTAATATAGTAAAGTAGGATGAATGACTATGGGAAGGAAGGAAAGCAAAACCAAAATAAATAGCATAATTTTTTTTTCTGTGAAGTTCTCTGTCATATTTAACTTTCACTTTCTAAGTAGGTTATTACAGGCAGAATTTGCATAAAAGTATTAAAGATTGCATTAAATGTCAAAGACTGCTTTGCAGCTTTAATATGAACAAAGAAAAACAGTCTCTGCAGATGTCAAATGATTTTTAAGGAAATGATCAAACATATTCTGATAATAGCACACAATGCATAAAATACCCCCAACACCAGGTGCCAGAGTGCATATGCTATTTCTGAAAATAACTTAAAACGTCTCCACTTCGCCCTGAGAAAGCCAGAGCTCCATGCCAATTACAAAGGAAAGCTCAGAACATGTTTTCTTAGTTCTGAAATACTTTTTTTTCCAACAACTAGGTTTTATCAGATGGGAGAACAAAAATCATCATAAAATCGTAGCTCAGACTGAAAGGTACTACAAAACAAAACAATTTAAATAGCTAACTTGTTGCTGTCTCACTTGGTTTAAATCCCTGGTCATGAAGCACTAAATATACTATAGATCGGTTTTAGTCTCCAAAAAGTGTAAGTAGCTATCAGACACTGATATAATATATCAAAAATTCTTGAAAGCCTGCATACAATATATGTAATATATGTATATTTTAAAACCTACACAATAAAGTTGCCTATCACCCAATATTCTTCTTAGTACTAACAGTCTGTATTACCATGGACATACTTCCCATGAGTTCATGTAACCTAAAGTTGAAAAGTTCATCAGTCGTAAAATAAATACTATGGTATATGAAGACTGATGTACACTAGCACAAAGCAAGTCATAAGACAAAATAAATGGAGCCTATGTGACTGGATTTTATGGACAGATGCAGATTACTTGCAGGACTTTGGGAAATCTGAGTAGCCAAAGTACTTTTTCACTGCAGCTCAAATCAGCTACCAATTGGTCATAAAACTAGGATGATCCCAGAGGAAATGCTAGTATTTGTACTAATTTTAGTTCATGTTAAGACTAACTCAAATGAACAAGTCCAGAGAGGAATGGGCCCATTTCATTTTCATCCTGAAAACAAGAAAAACAAAACACCGACTTTGCACCCAGTGACAGTAAAAAAGCTAAAAAATGTCTTAAAAATTGTTCTCCATCACTTTGTAAGGAGGTTAAGATACATCTGAATGTAGCAGTAGTGGTATGGATTCAAGTCCTGGAAAGACCCACCACACAGTCATACGTATCTGCATGGTTATCATCTGGGACTTTAGAGTATCCCTGCGTGCATTTACACCCCAAAGGAATGAAATCAAGTAGAGTAATGTAGAAATTATCAGGAAAGTAATTTGGGACCATATTTCTCCCATAGTATAGGTACTAGAAAAATTATTTGACTCTACATAGTTACACAAAACTATGCACAAATTAAAACTTAACTTTATTTTTAAAAAGATAGCAAAAGGAAACAAAAATGTCAAGAATGTGGAAAATCCCTATCTTCAAAGTAAACAACAGACAATGAAGAGTTAATGTTTTCCTGTTTAAACTTAACAGATAATAATTAATAATAAGCTTTGTTATCATTTAGTATCTAGTAACGTACTGTACTATAGTTTCACATTTGCTAAAACAGGACTGCTCTCACAGTATGTACATTATACAAAGGGAGAAAAAAAGGCAGGAAACAGAGCACTAAGTTTTTAATACAAATTAAGTATTATAAAAACCAAAAATTTGCAAACAGATAAAAAAATATTTCATTTTGACCGCCCTTTATTTTTAGCTTAAACAGTTTATATCAGAATACAATTATTCACACATCAAAAACAATATCCTACATTTTTTGATAAGTTCCACAAAGAATTTAAGCAGTATTTTATGTTCAACTAAGTGTCAATTTGGTAATCAGCAAGATATTAAGACAAAATGTGTATTAACAAAGCCCCATTCTTTAAATTTTAAAATTATATATAGTAGGTAAGCATAGATAAGTGTAAAAAAAAAAACCACATTAACTTTGAGAAAGGGAATATGCTTTAACTTCTTAGCATTATTATCAGAAAAGAACAAGGACCTTGGAGTAGGAAACTAAATCTGAAATATAAATTGTTATTCTTCCTAAAATTTTGTAGAACAGAACACAGAAGGTGCTTTACAAATGCTTGTAACTAGTCTTTTTTTTTTTTTTAAAAAAAAAAAAAGGCATAAATGGTTTATTCATAGTTAAAATGCAAAGATTTAAGTGGAAAATAGTTGGTTTATGAAAAAAATATCAAGCAGATACTAACTGCAAAACCGCTGGAAGAAGTCAAGGAGACTCTTAAGCTTTCTAAACAGTGATATAGTTTAATATTTCCATCCCTTTTCATTTCCCTTCTGAAAGACTTTCTGAAATAGCTTACTGATTAAAAAGGAATTTTAATTTAAAATTTGCAATGATACTGGATGGACAGTACCCTTTTCTGTGTCTCTGTAACTTATATCTGAGATACAAAATAGATAGAAAATGGAGTTGTCATAATTCTTCTAAATTTCATGAGAATTTTATCACTTAAAGAACACCATTTTATAAAAAAAAATTTCTTCATCATAACTTTACGGGCAATGAACTAGTACTTTCAACCACTTAGCAGTGAAATCCAAATGGGAAACCAAAAAGAAAAACAGGAGGATATTTTGTGAGATGTTGAATGTCACTCTTTCAAAATAGTAAAGGTTTATTATAAGAATCAGGATAGAGCATTATTTCAAATGAATGTGTTTCACAGAGCAAAAAAGGCTGGAAAACCTCAGAAAAAGAGAGTCACAAAACGACTAAGAATGAAAAATCTTCTGAGAAGCTGCACAGGAGCATATTTTAAATAACAGCACAAAGTCCCCAAATTCTTCTCAGTTAAACAGTTTTTGAAATGTATGCATTACCTTAACAACAGGATTCAGCAGAACAACACCTGATTTCTTTGTAATAACTTGCTTTGTTGTGTAATGATGTTCTATGAGCTGAGGAATAGTTGGAAACCCAGTTCCTTCAAAACGATACTGATTCTGTATGGAGGTAAAAGGAAATAATTGTTTCTCTACAAGTAATACCTTGAACAAGAACCTGCAAAAGTGCATCATCAAACTACTCTCACTAGTAACAAACAAAGAAATGTTTGGTTTTACAGAATTACATTTCTTTCCTGATCTATTTAATACTTAAAACTCTGACATAGTGAAATAAAAATATTATAAACCAGAGAAAACAACACTAACTTCCTAATTACTTGAAGTTCTAAGAATGACAGAAAAAAAAACTAAAAAATAAACATCTGATAATAAAATAAGCAGGAGATAAATAATACTCTTACTCAGTTCTTATTGCAATTACAATGTTTGAGAAAATTAACAAATCCCTGGCACAGTGTATATGATACATCATTGGTCTTTAACAAGGAGTATACAAAAGAAGAGTCTACAGCAGTTAAAAACAAAGGCAGGTCAGGCACATAACTCAGAGAAGCTGAGTAAGACAAAATTCCTCCTCTCATCACTTCATTAATTTATTTCTTTTTATATGCATAATTGAACACAATGGAAACAATTAAATCTCTCATTATTTAGAAGCATATAACATTTTCCTAGCAAAGACTGCTATGACATTCTTGTATGACTACTATGTCATTCTTTCAGGTGTTATGGGGAAAAAATGTATTTTCATTGGTTATCTTTACCCATACACTTGATGGCGAAAAAAAAAGTAAAGACGTATGTATTTCATCCTTTTGAATGTCTTCAATTAAACACTGCAGCTGACTGGGAAAAAGGATAAAGTCTTGTGTGTATACAAGACTCAGCATCTACAGTTAGAGAACTTTTCCCCCAAGAGAGGAACTTGCATAAGCTAGCCTGACAATGGTAACAGTAAAAAAGTACTGCAATTAAAAATTCAAAGCATAGATGTTGATTCAAGTTCATTTACACAACTGGGCAATGAAAACCTTTACCACTGGCATGCAGACTTTTTTTCTTTCTAGCCCTCAGTGTTAAATTCTTTGCACAATGCATTTTAAGTTTCTCTTCCCTCTCTTCCTTAATTTCCTGAAATGTGCTATCCTGTTAGTAAAGAAGAGCTTGGTCATGTCATCTAGTTTTAACATTCCTGGTTCACTATCACAGAAATTATTTTATAGTCTAAAAACTTTTTGTTGTTTATTTTGTTGTTCAACTTCATTCACTTATTAAGTAGTGATTGAACTTTGATTGACCAGTAACACTAGCTCCCATTCCTTTCAAATAAGCTCCTTCATATTTTTGTGCTGATGATACAAAAAATCTGATGTCCTAAAAGTCTCCCTAGCACTATAATCAGTACTGCCTATTATTTCCCCATCTCTTGACACAGCCGCGCATCCATCTACTGCCATCTATGTAAGACCTTCAGAGCAGACAGCGTTCTTCGGTTCTGTGTATTTACACAGGATCCTGACCATTATTAAGAACGTGAACAAACAATAATTTTAAAATAGCATAGCCTCAAATATCAGTAGTGAAAAACGACAGTGTCTTGAATGAATTTTGATGCTTAAAGCCAAACAACTAACTCATTTATCACACACAGAGTTTTACTAAGATTAGCCTTTAAAATAATGGTAAAATCAGAGAGAAAACACCTACGCAACTAAAGGATCGTTGCTGAAACAGGTATATGTCCCATTCTGCCCTTCAGTATTTGCTTCAGAAGAAAATTCTTATATGGAGGCCAAGTTTGGTCTTCATACAGGTACCTATCAGTGATCCAAGGGTGTGATTTGACCCATCATGGAGACCTGATTCCACATTGTTCATACCAATATAAACTCTCATTAATACAATCCCTCTTGTCACATGACTTTAACAATCCCATCATCCACTAAGTCCTTTTTAGAGTTTAATAACCTTTTCTCTTTTTACAATTGTTTCTTTCACAATAAATGCAGAAAATTCACCCCACAGAAATGCATTAGGAGTCCTGCATATCTTTTAAGAAAAAGTTTTAACTTCCATGATTGTCAAGAAAATCTGTCTCTAAGGAATTCCAAGAGCAGATTAACATAATGCCCTATTACCAAATGTCCAAGTGAACAGATCTAGTGGCCTGACGATGACTGGACTGTCCAAGCTATGCAATACTAAACCATATCAATCTTACATTTCAAATTTAATTCTTAATAGATCATAGTGAAATTACAGAAATAAAGATAGCTTTTTAATTTTTTGGTGGAAAAAAAACAATACAAAAAAGAGTCAGCCTAAATATGAGTCACCTCAAAGTAATACTTGTAAAAAAACTCCTCTATTTTAATTGATTTGAAAGTCCAATGGACATTTTTTGAAGATCTACTTGCCACATACAATGATTTGCACAAAAACTATTTCAGCCACACCAAGTATACAATGTGCATTTATTTCTGCTGGGTTGGGATCAGAGAGCTCCAAGCATCCTGTAAGACTATATGTCTTAGGTACAGGTAATTTTATTACTCTTATTTTCTCATTCAGCTCTCTGACACATCAAAATACTTTAAGGTCATAAAATCAAAATAAAATAAAAACTGGCTTTGTGTAAAGGTTCACTTCTACAAGGAAAATTCTAGGTGAAAATTAAATAAAACTCCAGCTGGACAAGTGTCCATAAGCCTTTCAACTTCTGTGAAGTTCAAAAAGGATCACTGCCTCTCATTAAAAAGAAATGCATCAGGTACACAGTATTGACTTCTCTTAGGCAAGCTGCACCAGCTGGGGATTTTAGACAAGGAAATTCCTTCAGTGTAAACATTCTTATGTGACTAAAATTGTGTATTTTTCTGTATATGGGAGGTTTTATTACAAAAGATCAAAGTACGTTTTGGCATCATTACTGAATTAAAACTGAGAATGATTTGTTGAAACGTCACTTCAAGAATTTCTAGTAATGTTATGAGAACTGACATATTTTGAATGAGTTCTGGATTTCAAAACATTTACAGAAATATCTTAGATAAAAGATATTAAATAAACTCATACTTCATATTTTTCTTTTGTTTCCCAAAATGACCTTTTCCCCTGATTTCAGCACTGATGGAAATATTTCCAACAGTTTTCATATTTTCACAAAAGGCTAAAGCCATTTGCCATAGTAAATTACGTACATCCTAAATTGTTTAGCTGAAATTATGAACTTCCTAACATTGAATATTCAGTACCATATCAGAGACGTACATCAGCATATTGTATGATAAAGTGTCTCCGTTGTCCATCTGAAAACACAGAAAGGACATATTCACCAGGTTTCCCGTGGCTCTCTCGCACCAAGAAGTCTCCTTGTTGTTTTAACAGCTCCTGGGCTTCTATTCTTGGAATTGCACCATGATACCAGTCTTGCTCAGCCAATGGTTTCTCAGTGGTTGATATTACATCAAAGAACTTGGGAAAAGTATTGAAGAAAAATGTTATTATAACAGTACATTTTTCGAGTTTACTTTTATATGAAAAATATGATTAACAACAATAATTTCTATTTCTTTATCTAAACCATGTATTTCTAGTAACAAAAAAAATCAAGGCTCTTACTTTTACACAAAAGGCATACTGACCATGTTCTTTTCTATTACTTAAAAAATTAACATATAAAAAATAGAAGTTAATGGAAATGTCCATACAACCATGTAATATTTTTCACGTGGCCTGCTACTTTTCCTAAGCCATTCCGATCAACTCTCACATATTCTGACATGCTATTAACAACAATTCAAAATTAACCATTTCTTTATCCAGATAGAAACTTCTTAGACATAAAACCATAATAAATTGATTTATACAAAGCAATTGATAAGTTGTTTTGACAGAAATCACCAATTGCATCAGAAATCAGTTCATAACCCTATGAAACATTTTTTCTAGCATTTAAACTGTAGCACAGAATATGTATCTGGGTACACTGTGCTTAAGAACTTTAGCATAGAGTTTCTGAAGGCACAAAGATTGTAAGAAATTATTTTCACTGGCTATAAATGGAAGGTAATTAGTTTTAATCAACAATTTAACATATCAATTTTAACAAGCTTAGATTGTTTAAGAAAACACTGAGGAAAACTTTGTAATTTGTTCAATGACCACTTCAGATTTATTTGTTATGGCTACACAGACAGCCTTTAATTAATCTGTATGTTATTCAAAGTCATGAGTGCCAGAGCTCACAGGAATTCTCAGTGCCAGTGGTAAAGCTCTGAACAAAATAACACAGTGCATTGTGAGTTGAACAGATACATGAATGTGTCCCAAGCAAGCATGCTGAACTGCATTTTAGAAGATGGCATGAAGACCCACACCTCAACTATAATCATACAGATACAAATAAAACATATGATTCTGAATTAAACTCTCCAACTGTTCTGCCCTAATAAAAAAGAAGTGTTTTTCTTTGTATTATCACTGATGATATGGTATTTCCTCTACAGGGATGGGGAAAGAGAATAGAAACATTCCATTGGTGCATGCAAGAGAAAAACTTGACATGGTGCAGCTACGGGCATGGTGGAGGCCATCTGCAAATCTGAAGTCTTCCTGGGGAGATATTCAGGTTAAGATGACTTACCTAGCCTAAACACACTAGGAATAATCTCAAGACTCTCTGAGTAGGAATGACCAGACCTAAGAAAAGGAGTGTACTCGAACTTCTTGCTTCCAAATATCTGTAATTCTTCAGCGCTTTTGTAGTAAAGTTTCTGGTATAAAAAAAAATGCCTTTGCCTGTGGGTTCCTTGCTGCCTTTCTAAGTTACATCTCAAAAGGTCTAGTTTAGTCCAGGATCCTGACAGAAAACTGGAGAACATACCGAAGGGCCTGACAGAGCCTCATATTGTCACACATTGACAATGGGATCTAGAGCCCTGGGCATGTAACAGCGACAACTTCAGACATGAGATTTGATGCCAGCACTGTAACCAATAGGCTCATCCCTAGAAAGAGCAAGTATGCCCTATTACAGATTTATCTCTATTGCAGATTCAGAGATAGGAGGGACTATGTAAGAAACAACATCAGCTTTAACAGAAAGTGAAAAATCAGAGTTTTCAGGAGTAAAAGATGTACTCCAACATACTGTGTTTATCAGCACAGTGAACTACTAAAAGTCCAAGATATTGTTTGGCCGACATATATTTTGATTTCATCAACAGTTAAATACTTCTCAGATCAGAGCTGTCTGCCACTGTTAAATTACACTAAGTAATTCTCTTTCAGAAATTCCTAAAAGAAAAAATAAGTTTTCAAACTCATTAAATCATAGAATCATAGAATGGTTAGAGTTGGAAGAGACCTTTAAAGGTCATCTAGTCCAACCCCCCTGTAGTAAGCAGGGACATCTCCAACCAGATCAGGTTGCTCAGAGCCCTAGCCAACCTGACCCTAAATGTTTCCAGGGATGGGACACCCACCACCTCTCTGGGCAACCTGTTACAATGTTTCACCATCCTCACTGTAAAAAGTTTCCTCTTTATATCAAGTCTGAATCCACCTCCTTCTATTTTAAAACCACTACCCCTTGTCCTATGGCAACAGGCCCTGCTAAAGAGTTTCTCCCCATCTTTCCTGTAGGCCCCCTTGAGGTATTGAAAGACTGCTATAAGGTCTCCCCAAAGCCTGCTCTTCTCCAGGCTGAACAGCCCCAGCTCTCTCAGCCTGTCCTTATAGGAGAGGTGCTCCAGCCCTCTGATCATCTTCATGGCCCTCCTCTGGATTTGCTTCAACAGGTCCATGTCCCTCTTACCTTGGGGGCTACACAGCTGGATGCAGTACTCCAGGTGGGGTCTCACCAGGGCAGAGTAGAGGGTAAGAATCACCTCCTTTGACCTGCTGGCCACACTCCTCTTGATGCAACCCAGGATGTGGTTGCTTTTTGGAGCGAGTGCACATTGTCAGCTCATGCTGAGCTTCTCATCCACCAGCACTTCCAAGTTCTTCTCCTCAGGGCTGCTCTCAATCCATTCTCCACCCAGTCTGTATTTGTATCTGGGACTGCCCCGACCCACATGCAGGATCTTGCACTTGGCCTGGTTGAACTTCATGAGGTTTGCACAGGCCCACCTCTCCAGCCTGTCAAGGTCTCTCTGGATGGCATCCCTTACCTCCAGCGTATTGACGGCATGACAGATTGGTGTCATCGTCGAACTTGCCAAGTATGCACTCTATCTCACTGTCCATGTTGCCGACAAAGATCTTAAAGAGGGCCAGTCCCAATACCAACCCCTGAGGAACATCACTTATCACCAGTCTCCACTTGGACACTGAGTTGTTGACCACAACGCTTTGAGTGTGGCCAATTCTGCTGAATGATCTGTCCATCACATCCTCATCTCTCCAGTTTAGACAGAAGGATGTTGTGCGGGACAGTGTCAAATGCTATGCACAAGTCCAAGTACATGATGTCAGTTGCTCATCCCTTGTCCACTTATGCTGTAATCCCATCACAGAAGGCCATCACATTGGTCAGGCATGACTTGCCCTTAGTGAAGCCGTGTTGGCTGTCACCATTCACCTCTTTATATTCCATATGCCTTAGCATGGTTTCCAGGAGAATCTGCTCCATGATCTTGCCAGGTGTAGAGGTGAGACTGACTAGCCTCTAGCTCTTCACGTCTTCCTTGCTTCCCCTTTTTAAAAATGGGAGTTACGTTATCCCTCTTCCAGTTGGCGAGAACCTCACCACACTGCCACAACTTCTCAAATACGATGGCCTGCAGCTTGGCAACTTCATCCGCCAGTTCTCTCAGGACCTGCATGTCATCAGGTCCCACAGACTTGTGCACCTTCAGGTTCCTTAGACGGTCCCAAATTGGCTCTTCTGCTACAGTGGGCAGTTCTTAATTCTCCCAGTCCCTGCTTTTGCCTTCTGCAACTTGGATGATGTCGCTAGAGAACTCACTGGTGAATACAGGCAAAGAAGTCATGAGTACCTCAACCTTGTCTGTGTCCCAGGTAACAACGTCTCCTGTTTCCTTCCCCAGACGGTTCACATTCTCTCTGGTCTTCCTTTTATCCCAGACATACCTACAGAAGCTTTTCTTGTTGTCCTTGATGTACCTGGCCAGATTTAATTCTGTCAGGGCTTTAGCCTGCCTTACCTGATCCCTGGCTGCTCAGACAGTCTCTCTGTAATCCTCCCAGGCTACTTGTCCTTGCTTCCACCCTCTGTAGGCTTCCTTCTTGATTTTCTGTTGGTCCAGGAGCATCCACGCAGGCCTCCTGGTGTTTTTGCTTGACTTCCTCTTTTTTGGGATGCATAGCTCCTGAACTTGGAGGAGGTGCTCCTTGAATATCAACCAATTTTCCTGGGCCCCTCTTCCCTCCAGGGCTCTGCAGCCAAGGCTGCTCTTGAGCTCTATATTTCCCACCAGCCCCTCCTTACTGCTGAGAACAAGTTCAAGCATAGCACCTCTCCTCATTGGCTTCTCTATCAGTTGCAAGAGGAAGTTATCATCCACACATTCCAGGAATTTCCTGTATTGCTTCAGCCCTGCTGTTTTGTCCTTCCAACAGATATCGGTGTGGCTGAAGTGTTAGAAAATGGTTGAGAAAGATGGTTGAAAATTTTACAGAATGTTATTTACTTGAACATTTATTGTTCAAATACGCTGAGTTCGACTTGTCAGAAAACCTAGACCTGTTCTACGCTATCAAGAAATGTTAATGGATTCAGAGTAGCAAAGCCTTTGACATAGAAACACATTTCTACTGGAGAGGAAATGTTTCTAAGGATAAAAGGACAGTTCAGGGTCAACAAACTAGTTCATGGTCTCCAAAAGGAAGGCTTGAAAAAGAAAAATCTGACATGCAACTCATTCTATAACTTACTAAAGAGGAAGCCAACAAATAATAACACCTGCTTATGCTCGAACTGGGTCAAGTATGAGTCACTGTTCAGAAAATCAAAATCACATCCCAGACTAAAACATCTGAAAAGCCTTTATGACAGAGAAAAATCTTATGGAAGACCAAAAGAGCATTTTAGACATTGCTAACTATAGTATTGTTTATTCCAGTAATGTCAATCTTCCCCATTCTTTTAAGTTTGGTTAAACTAATATTTATTACTTCAGAAAGAAATAATGAAAATTCCACAACATATCCTCTGCTGATTGTCTCCTACCTTACATTTTGTCATATACCATGGGGCAATCATAATCAAAGTGGTTTCTCTGATGAAACAAGTGGTAATTATTCATGTTTTGAATGTTATTGAAATCACATTATTTTTATGAATAGGTCTTCCGATCCCCAACATATCTTCTGTATGATATAATATTCACCCTGACTAGCTATGAAAAAAAATACAGTTGAAAGAACAGAAAGAACAGTACAAATGTAAGAAATGTAATAACTTTAATAGTGTTTTCAACTCAGTGCTAAAGTTTCTACTGCATTTCAATTAGAATTAAATTATTTAAATACAAGGAAGATAGAGGAAAAAACCTATCCCCACAAAATTAAATTCCCAGCTCTTGTCTTTAAATTCTACTGAGTTTAAAATCAGTCAGCAACTTAATATGACTAATTAGATACCTGAAAGAATAAGTTTGCATTCTAGACCTTGATGTTTTACAGTTTCACTTGAGAGAAGAGACCTCTTGCTTATTTGTAGGTATACGCTTACAGAATCACTTAGTGATTCAACAGCTTAAATGAAGAAATATTTTTCTAAGATTTTTGTTGTTAATTTGACTGGAAGCTAAAAATAGACATTTAACAAATTCATGCAGAAGGAAAGGAACTCATTGTCAAATTCCTACTCTTCCCTCCCATCCCTCTCTTTTGTTTTGCCTTTTCTTTTTCCTTCAAGATTTTCATTTATTGCCATATTTAGTTCACACTTTTCCTTCTAGAGAAGGAAAATGCCCTCATCATGCTCCTCATGGACCTACTATTGTCCTCTTTACTTATTCAGTGTCCCCTTCTCTCTCCCTATCTAACAATCCATTGAAATAGTAGTTTTTCTCCAACAGCAAAGTGAAGCAGACCCCAGCTGCTGTCCTTATTCAAGAGGAAAACTGAGCAAACAGCAGTGTAGCATTTCGAACTCTAAAAATGAGATGTTTTTCCCATACTTATGCTGTTAATTAAAAGAAAATAATAATGACAATAGCATGAATAGAATTGTATTAAACTAACAGCTTAGTCAGTATTGTATTTTCTCATGTATTCTCAGCTCAAACTTTGTGTACTTCCTTATTTTCCCATCTTTAAGCAAACAAAATACTTTGTCAATACATTTTTTTCTCTCCCAATATAAAAGAGGGGCGCAGACACACTTGAGAAACGAAAGCAGTACCTTTAGGTTGATAATTTGAGATAATTCCCTATGTAATATCCTGCCTTTAGCCTCAGTGTACCTGTCTCACTCCCACATGCTAATATACCATATGAAACACTAACTCCACCAACTATTCTATAAACAATTAAAAAGTTATTCTAGAAACAATAATAGATGTCTGTTCCAAGCTCAAATGCCTCAGTGGCAAAAAAAAATAAGCAGAAGGGCAGAAGCTGGCATTCATGATGTAATTCATTCAGACTCTTCACTCAGTTCATTCACAGCACTGCACCACAGGTACACATCCCCTTTCTTGCGTTTTCTCTCCTCATTTGATTAAACTTAAGCCTCTTGCTGTTATAGAAAACTAGCTTGCATTTTGTCCAAGAGAAGCCACTTGAATCCCTAACCTTGCTGTTTTCTGTTCAAACTACACTTTTTCCCTGTATTACCCCTTACGGTCTCATTCTGAGAACATGTAAATCAAGTGCCAACACATGAGTCACAGTTAAACTCTTGGCTCCTTTTACAAGTATGGAGTTTCTCTATGACTTTCTTCAGATGGCACAAAAAATTGTTTTCTTTCATTACACACAAAATTCAACTTAACCCATCACTTAAATATGGGACAGTGTTTTCAGAATAGCACTACATTTAAATCAAGATATGGCCCTAATTTTAATATTTCAATATACTTAAAACATGTATGAAAATAGGTATGTATACTTAGTATGAAAACAGGAATGTATACATAGTATGAAAATAAATAGTTAACATTTTCAGACTATATTCTATAAAACAAACTGTGTCGGTCCTTTTCCTACTCTCCTTTAAGATCCATTTTTGTATTGGTCTTTTAAAAAAATAGCAACTTGTTCTATGTATATTACTATTATTTTATAATACACCTTCAATAATCACTCTGTGTACTTTGTTGATGGACAGTAAGTCTCAAGTATCAGTTTACACAGGAAATTCATTTCAGGAAAATACAAGAGGAAGGTTTTACAGTAAAATCTGACACCCCCCTAAGCAGGTACTCAAGTATTCTAACTGTTCTTGCAAGTTTCTACATGAAAACAAACAGAGTTAATACAAAAGCAAAAGAAACAAAGTGTCTCATCCATTAGGGAACCTGAACAAAAGCCAACTAGAAGTAAGAGACACTGAACAACTGTTTTTAGTGGAGATGGAAGTAAGATATCTAATACCTAATCACTTAAATAGTACCAGTTATTGAGGTGGTGGTGGTGGTGGCAGTAGTAGTAGTAATACGGTTTTATACTGGTGCCTTTATAACAAATATGGGGACTACAATTATTGCAATAATGGGTAAAACAAGCATGACCATCTCAGTTACTACAGAATATCATAATATACTGCATTTTCAGTAAATCAGACTCACTGGGAAGCGTACTTTTAAAAGTATAGCACAAGTCTGGGAGTTGCAAAGAACATATAAATTCTCTTTTTTTCCTAATGAGCAACAAGTTTTTCTGACATCCTATTATGCCACAATATTATTATGTCTGCTGATCAATCATAACAGTGCTTTTACAACATTATTTTAATGTAATTTTTGTCTATGTAGATGGAAATGCACAATGCTTCAGAAGAAAAATTCTACCTAAGCTGTAAAAATAACAGAACGTAGTATGACGCTACATGTCCCTGCTCCTTGCAGAGGGGCTGGATTAGATGACCTTTAAAGGTCCCTTCCAACCCAAATTACTCTACGATTCTAATTATTGATACTACTTACCGATGATGATCCGAGCATGGATTTTGGAGACCTTATAATTCCAGCTATGGAATGACGTATAGTGTCAAATCTTGAGACTTTGTCCTTCTTGTCCTACAAGAAAAGGCGGTATCTTCAGTGAAAACAAGCAAATCAGTATGATAACTGAATTACTGGAGAACATGGAATGTAGACTCTCATAGCACTGGATTTTAGTTAAATAAAAGATAAAGGCTAAGCCCCTACTGATACGAAACTAGAAGTGTCAACATCAGTGGGAAATTCTTTTGTATGCTAAAAAACAAAGAATATAATTCTCCGTTCTCCTGAAATACTTGTTTTTTTAAAATGACATTGATTTGAAACTATATAACAAAAAAAGCCCACATAGTAAAACTCAAAAATACATACACATGTACATTATCCTTACTTAATAAATGGAGGGGTTTTTCCCTTTAATTAACATACTCTTCTCTAACAATATACAACACGTAAATATTAGTATCAGTCACTGCAAGTTATAGGATCTATTTGTTTTCTTGCGCTACAAAAATGCATAGAAGCAGCCACAGTCTGGATTTTAAATTCTGTAAGAAGAGGGCTTTAACTGGAACGCTGAAATAGCCTCTCTAGTTCAGCATAAGTCAGTGTAAATGCCAAGATGCTCATAACTACTATTTTGTAGTGTTACAAAGAAAAATTGCTTCCAAGTTTTGAATGTACATCCTTGACTAAAGAAACTGAAAATCTGACAGTGTAATAGATGCAGCTCGAGTTTATTCGAGGACTTCCAAACAAGCAACAAAATCTATTCATTTTGTATATAGAGTATACCAGTGCTTGAAAATGACTCTGAAATGCAATTTAGTTTACAGGATATAGGTTAAACACTGTCTTAGTAAAATTTATCTATTTGGTAGCAAAATTCTGTAACGTGTCTTAATTTGTTTGCTGTAAAAAAAAAGAGTACAAAAAACAGTCAAATAGTCAAAATAGTAATAGGGAGTTTATTAGTCACTGAAACACTCATTAACTTACCCATCAATAACATTTTTTTTCTTTTTATCAGACTCAAGTAATATTGTATGCCACATAATTTTCTTATAATAAAACACTGTGCTGAGTCCTGATTTTTATAATATTGATTAATTCAACTGGCTACATTAAAAAAAATGTATATATCTAATTAACAATAAGGGGACACAGAGTCCAGTTTTGCTTGCATGCTTACTCATTGTGGAACAATCCGCTCATTTCACACATCTCTTCAGAAGTGAGCCATGAGATTTAGCTGCAATTAAATGTTTACTTCTCAGATGACAAGAAAAAATAAGTTACTAAAAGATGCATGATTTCCACTACACTTCCCCTAAACAAATTCAGGAGCTTCCCTTCTATTTTACACTAACAGTATGATTTTCTAATGACAACATCAAACTAGAAGTGAAGTTCTACATTCATCAGCTTTTTCTTACCAAAAAATGTTTTTAACAAGAGGGTTTTTTGACTCAAAGTACCAGAAGGACTCATGGATCAGGGCCCATCAGAGGACTTTGATAAGCACCACTGAATGACATACAGAGGTTAATAGTCACATTACATAGAACTAGCAGTAAAATGCAGATTTAAGATACAAACTTTGGTTCTGTTCAAAATGTAGTGCATACCCCATTCCAACTGCAATACATTTATAAACTCTGTTTAGTATTTTCATAGCACTTTTCCTCTGACATACTGAAACTACTCTGCATCTTACAGAAATGAAGACTCATAACTTGTCTGCACAGCAGGCATTCTCAAACATATGACAAACACAACTGTAGCCTGTACTGAGTTTATTTATTCCATTTAAGTATCTTGCGAGCAATTTCAATAAAACTGAAAAGCAGCCACAGTGGTCTTTTATTGTTCGGTTGTTTGTTTTGGTTCTTTTTTTTAATCCTCCATTTGCAGACCACCTTAGAAGGACCCATTACATCTTGCAGGACACCAGTTTTCACTGAGAATAGTATACTCACCAGTGTGAAGAGATATTTTAATGCATATTAGACATAATTTTTTTCCCTGAACTAGTATAAAAATACAATCCAGAATAGCCCATCTACTTTATACTTACATGCGTGCACCTCTGTGTGTGTATGCGCGCGTGTGTGTGTGTGATCTTGTTAGTCAAGTCAGGGAGTTATTTTAGGTCTGTTCTCCAAAATAAAAGGAAATACACATCTAAATTGTCTTTCAGTGACCTCTACCCTAGCCACATTACACTTTGAATCTCTCAGCCAAGGCCCTCACAATTTAGCAAACGATTTAGTACATGAAAGGATTATGTCAGGATACTAGGCTCTTTAAAATTTCTGAGGGAGGCCAACAGAGAGCAGATATTCTGTGTGTCCTCATGAAGAAAAGTCCATTATGATACCACACAATACTCATTCCAACAAACATCAGACATCTGACCAACCAGAACAACCATGCTGGCTTTGTAGTCATCACATACACTTCGGCGAAACTCGTAAGACACACTATTATTTGACTAATAAACTTGACAAGGACACTGTAAAGTAATTAGGAGTTCTGCATCAGGGATACTATAGAGAGCATTATGGGGTAGTACACTTGCTAGTACACATGATGCAGCTACTAAAACACACTAGCTGATTCAGTTCAATTTTAGTTTAAAAAAAACTACTCTTGGAGATATTAGCAAAATGGTAACACAATTTGTCACTTCCTTTATTTTACACTACACAATTTTCATAAAAAAGAAAACTAATCTGTGAGCCATAATATTTTATGTAATGACTGAATTACTGCAGAATAAATCACAGTTTACCATTAAGAAGCTAGATTTGTATGAAAATATATACTGTCATTAGAGAACATTTTTAATCTGTTTCTTTGTCTGTGTTTAAAAGTCCCTGTGGCACAAGAGCGTATCATACAAGGAATTGTGAAAAATGCATTGACTGATATTACCCTTTGAGGGCTAGCCATTTCTAATTGCTCTCCAGAATAAATTAAAATGAATCTCCACCAGACTTGGGACTGGCACTTCGAACAGGTCATGAATTTTCTATCCATCGGACAGGTACACCTTGCAAAACTGCTCAAAATCCAACTACTCACCCTGGAATGATGCAATACTGATGAACTTCTATATGGAATATAAACAGTTATTTTATGGATGGGACTTCCTGTCATTATCCCCTTGGGTAAATAATGCCAAGTACTACTGCTTTTATTTCCAAATAATACAGAAATAATTTACTAAGACAAATAACTCTTTTGTTGAGAAAGTGATTGACAGTAACAACTTGTAATCATCAGATTAGAGTGGTCTGTCATATCTTACAAACAACCGGTTTTGGCTGCAGCAGTGTTGTAATTTCTCTGCCACAAAACAAGCAATGCTGAAATCCTGCTCCTAGTTGTATACACCTCAGACAGACTTTCCATTCCAGCTTTCTTTTTCCTTCTTAACAGTTGAAACAATTACCACAGCTCTTTTGAAGAGATGTCACATCAGACAACCACTTCAACACTCTTAATTTTACTTTCCATTACTTTCCATAGTTCTGTCACTAGGCAAAACCACTGCAGATCTTAGAATGCAAGAAAAATAATACAATACATCTAGAAGTGTCAGACAATCAAAATGACAAGCCATAAAAATCATATTCACAATGGTATTTTGAATGAATGTAAGCAAGACAAAGCAACAGGGCATAAGATTTTGCTTAAATTGAACTGCCTAACTTAAAAGTCCAAGAGAGCTTTTTAGCTGTATAAATCCAGAGAAATGGCTGTACCTTAGATGTTATTAAAAAGGAAAAATAATCTATACTCTTTTTAGAAAGGCAAGGAAATAAGAAGCTGGAGAGAGATCAAGACAAAGCAGAATTAATGCTTCTGAGGGACGGGCAAATAGTAACACTATCTCTACTGATCAAAAGGTGGAAGATTAGCAATAAGAGGGATAACGGACAATGCAGCATAAACTGAATATTGCCATAAAACCTAGCTGGATATGTACGTGTTACTGATATAGATAGCCCAATACTTTAATATTATTCTACTCAAAGGACTGCCTAATGAGTCAGGAATGAAACATCAGCATGGATACAGAACTTGAACGTGGGCTTGCAAATGAAATTAGAGAATCTTCCGAGGAAATATGAGGAGGACTCTCCGACTGAAAGAGAAGACACTCTCAGGAGGAAATATGAGGAGGACTCTCCAACTGAAAGAAAAGACACTCTCAGAAGACACATTTCAATTACAAGAACATAATCAGTGGTATCTAAAGGATGAGCATGACAACGTTGTTCCCGAGATTTGGCTAGGGAACTGGTCCTCAGAGATTTTGATGACAACTATTTCAGTACAGTACAAGAGCTCTAAGATAAAACCAGAAGCGAGGAATTCCTGGTAGTTATATGTTCAATGAACTTATAGACAAAAAAGACATACCAGATAGTATTTGCCAGAGCAATTAAGATGCTCTCCTTTTTGTAAAGTGAATGCTAGCTTCATTTCTGGTTTAAAGATACAATTTCCCTGATGAAAAAGGTGCCAGAACAACATTAATCTTGAGGCTTCAAATTTAGATAATGGGGATTTTTGCTCTTAGAAGGCTACAGATGACTGGCATGAAAATGGAGTTTTGTGATTTATAAGCAAGAGTTCTTTAAAGAAGCTTTAGAGAAAATAATTTTCTGAAAATGATCCTCTGCATTAGTCACTTAAGCAATGAAGATGTAATTGAGGAGGGGCCCCATAAACCAGTAATAAACTTAGATTATGACAGTAACTCTGGCTTGCCTGTCGATAAGTGGATATACTAACCACAAAATCTTTGTGCGTCTGTTTTACAGGTATCAGCACAAACGAAGAGATGTAAATGCTGACACATACTAAAATCTGAACATACAGTAGAATATGCCTGATGTCCCTGAAGTCTATGATTTCATTTCAGAAATAAGACTAATCTCATACCTCACAAGGCTTTTTTTTCTCCTCAGCCATGACAGAATTAGGTATTTCAGAAAGACCACATGTAGAAAAACAGATAAAGAATCACACTCTCTTCAGCAAACAAAACAGTATATTAACATGGCACTCAGGGGATAAGTTGCTGGCTGAATATGAGCTGATTATTTGAGCTGAGCAGATCACCTGTCTTTGGAGCACCTTCCCAGGAACTGCAAGATGCATTTTCTTAGTTTGCTGCTGTAGGTACCTAGAATTGGGAGCAGCACTGTGCAGAGCCATGAAGATCTAACAAAGAGTTATTAAAAATTAAAACATTCAAAGCTAATTAAAAATATCTCAAGCACACAGTGAAACCAATTAAACAACACAGCTATTCAAAAATCATTTGTGTTTTAAACACAAGGAACACCTTCCAAACCAGCAGAAATTATGCATAATTAATGTACACACATTGTAAAACACTGCACTGGATGTAAATTAAGTTCCACCTTCTGAATTGCAGGGGGTGGCCTGAAAAACAAGACTTACTGCTGTGAAATTTAAGAACACCTATATTTTCTCAGACTAAAGATAACATCCCAGGCCATGCCAGTGACCTAATGGTCTGTAAGAAAAGGAGAATGATAAATCTTCAGAGCATATCTTTGTCTTCTGAGTATCTGTGGTATAAGATTTGCCTTAGTAGGGTAAGATGTGATGTTTCTACGTGTAACAGTCATGGAAGGAATTTTTCCATCTGCTTTCTGAATCTATATAAAACTATTAATAAACTCACTGCTGTAGCAACCAGTTGCACAACTTAATTACATGTTTGTAAAGAATATATTTGTCTTGCGTTGAATCATGCACTTACTGTGGTTACTTAATGGTCCCTACTTCTCGCTTCTAAAGAAACAATTTATGTTTCTCTATTCACTTTCTCCACATGACCCAACACCAAATACACTGTATACGTCTTTATCACATTCCTGTTCAATCTGCTTTTTCAAGTCTGAAAAGCCCAATCTACTTATTCACTAATTCTACAGAAGCTCCTCCATGCATCTGAGCTCTGTTTTGCCTTTCTGAATTCTCCTATAATTCTGTAATTCAGCAAGCTGAACAAAAAGGCGGCTACAGGGAGCCAGGCTTTCCTAGGTGGTATGCAGCAAATGGACAAACAGCAACAGACCATTTGCGTAGAGAAAAATTCCAGTTAGATAATGAAAAAAAAAAAATTATAATGAGGATGGGGATCAAATACTGAAACAGGTTGTCCAGAGAGACTTCCATCACTAGAGCTGCTAGAACCCCAACTCTAACAAGGCATTGCGCAGCCTGATAGAACATCAAAGATGACCCTGCTCTGAGCAATAAGCAGGATCAGATGGCCTCCTTGAGATCTCTTCCAATTTAAATTACTCTGCAGTTCTCTGGTATTTGGAAAGCATGTGCACATTAATTTATACAGTGCTGTAATATTTTCTTCTCTATTCTCTGCTCACTTCCCAAAAAATTCTAGCATATCTTTTTATTTTGTTCACTAAGTAAACAGTTACCCGATATCTTCAGGAACATTCAGACCTTATTCTGAGTGGTAACTCAGAATTCATTACTGGTCTATCAAGCACTGTTACTACAATCTGTTCTGCAGGAATGTAATTACACAATATGATGCTAATATTAAAAAAAAAGACTGCTAGAAATAATATATATAATTTAGAATAAGTCAAGGAATTCACTCAACTTATTATCAAAATATATTTGCTTTATTTCCAAACACAGTTTTCCGCTCTTCTGACTACTTATATGGATATGATTACTTATATACCAGAATCTGGAAGGTGCAACAGAAGCTCAAAAGCAATTATTTTTGTTCAGGGGAAACAGAGAGACAGAGAAAAGAAAGAGCATTAAACAGGAGTTTGTCTCCAGACTATTTAGAAACAAAAACCTGAAAGCCTTTGGCAGATTTTACTTAGGAAAGCCTCAGATTTCAGCAAACACTGTGTAAATAAATTATTTTTTTTAAAAAGGAGCATGAATACTAGGATTGACCCTTTGCTTTCTTTTTGTATGACTATCAGAACAGAATGTAGAGTTAAGTTGTCTGCACTATGCTTTCTGTTTTAATTAGAGTTTCAAAGGATCAATTTCTCAGGCTAAATATGAAATGTCAGGGAAATGTCACCTTCATATTTGAAATTATTAATAAATCTTCCAAACACACAAATATGTATTACATGTTTTTAAGGAAGCAGAGTATCTCTTAGTGGGGGCTAGCAATAACGTAGATGTCCAGAGATGAGGTACATTTTAATTATTATATACTAAACAGACTTTTTATTTTTTAAAAAAAGATGGGATTTTGATTTTACCTAATTATCATCAAGTATGTCAGCTATGCTCTAGACAAGAAGATGACTAAACATTCCACATGTACGCTGAGGCATTGAGATCCTGTCCAATAGATATTTTTGCAGACGGAAAACGTAGAGAGACAAAATCTTTTGTATGGCAGATAGAGAGGCCCCTGAAATTCAGTAAGGAATTCCTGCTTTGCTTACTGAATGTATCTTTATGCCACTAAATCCTAATATACCTCCATCCACTGATAGCATAATGATGCCAAATAAAGCAGAATTTATTTCAATAAAGGCAATTTAACAAACTATTTCAGACTTCTGAAAGCTTAGAGTCAAATTTGGACTTAATACATATTTTTGAAAAATTAAGTTTAAATGTCATTATCTTATGTAACCGGGGAAACATGGAATCATACAATAGTTTGGATTAGAAGGAACTTTCAAAGGTCATCTAGTCCATGTAACAGGAAAAATGTAGGCTTCCATCCTACAAAACCTAAGGCTGGTATGTAAGAGCACAGATGTGAATTGTCTCACTGATTTCAAGAGTACTTTTATTAATCAATAATGCTTTTATTAACTGAATCTACAAATACTTTTTTAATTCTTACACTATCATGTTACTTGTTTCAAATAATCAAAAATTATCTAATTTCAGTCTGTACAGGATCTGCTATAGCTGAAACTGAAGTACCTGATCATAATACGATCCTTCTCCTCCTTGGCTGTCATTGCCAGACACAGTAAGAGATCCTCGAATATACACACAAGGCCTCTCATGATATAACTCATGAGCTCATTAAGTTGCAATAGGAGAAAATAAATCAGACTCTACTTATTTGTACTGGAGTACCTAATGTTCACAAAAGCAAGAAAACCTACATCTCCTCACATCCCCTGGCAGCTTGCCACCCAAAAAAACAAGAGTATGGTCTTGTCCGGTCTAGCTGCTGGTCCAAGTCACCATCTGACCATCTGCCAGGACATCTTGCTCAACATTCAGGCTGTGCTGCCGCTTCAGAAAACAAAGAACCAAAACAAGCCAAGTGAATGAACTACTGCCACTGTTCCAGGCAAGAAGTGATCAAAACAACCTGAATCACAGTCAAGAATGGATGTGAGATAAGAGTATACAAACAGAGTGGGAATGTATTACATTTCTTCAAGTACTTGCCCTGTTCCCAAACATTTTCGTCTTCTAAGCCAGATATAATTTTTAGCTTAGAAACCAAGGTTTATGGTTTGGCAGTTACATATACCAACAACACCAGAACAAGCAATCAGTGAAACACTGAGATTCCAAGAATAAGACTGTAAATTTTAGGACAATGAAAAGCTCAAAACATGTTAGAGAAAAATGTTAAGAGATCATAAAATGAACAAAGCAAACCAACTGTGAGGAAATTCTATATTTCCATCATCTAAACGTTATAGTTTGTCAGACAGCTATGAAAAGCACATCCTTATTAGCTAGAAATACATGTGCATGCACAAATCATTCAAAGTTTGCATCAAAAAAATGCTCCTAAGAACTGCTAAGAGGCTAGTTTTATTCGATACGTTATTACTGTATACATCCAGCTGAAACAGTTTCAGGCATGTATGACTCAAATTCTACAGAAACAAGTAACACTATGTCGTAGTTCAGCCGCAACGGGGACCAGACTACGCAGTCTCTCTCTCACTCCCACCACTCTCCAAGAGAATAGGAGGAGATTTGACAAACAAAAGAAAACCAGGAAAAAAACCAAACACATGGGTTGAGATTGAACAAAAAGTAAATTTAACAGTAATGACAGAAGAAAACAAGACAGTGATGGAACACAAATACAGTACAATATCTCACAACAGATCTCCACATCCAGTCTCTTCTAACTAGCAGGGCCTCCCTTCAGCACCCTCCTCACTTATATACTGAGCATGATGTCAGATGGGATGGAATAGCCCTTTGGCTAATTTGGGTAAATTAACCCCAGCTGTTAGCTAATTAGTTAACTATCCCAGCCATAGGGGCTACCAGCTTCAGTTCTCCACCCAGCTCAGGTAAATATTAACTCTATCCTGGCCAGAACCAGGACACACTAGAACTGCTGCTCCAGAGTTGTAATCAAGATCAACACTATAGCTGCCATTTGAAGCAACAAAGTTTTCAATGTGAAATATGTTTTAAAACTGCTTATACACATGCATAGACACACGCACACAGAGATTGATCCTGCCATCATTCTTTCAAGTTAAAAAACAAAACCCAGAACTTGAGCTAGAAAGAAAATTCTTGATAAGGTAAAGGAAGAAAACGATTTATTTCAAATACACACGTCTATTACGCTGCATTACTAGTACTTGGTAAACTTAATCTCTATTTGACTAAATTGTTATAAAACATCAACCGATCAGTTTTCCTCTACTGAAGATCAACATTAGTGTAGAAAATAAATTCTATGTCCTGAAGTTTTCACATATTCAATGAAGCTGACAGTGGTTTGGGTACTTGCTAACAAATGACAATATTCCATAATAGCACATCCTCAACTGAATGATAAATTTTCAGGCAGCCAGTAGATAGTTTAACTTTTAAAAATGTTAACATCTAACTCTTCAAACTAATAAATATCACTTAAGGACGAATACAACTTAATTACAACCACTGACTTAATAAAAAGAGGTAGAGTCATCCCTGCTAACCTATGTTCAAGAAAGCCACCAAAACAGGGAAGTTTAACAGGAGAACAATTTGGTGAAATACAGCTATATGGGCTGATAACACAAAGCCACAGGTGAAGAACCTCCAGGCTACATTTTGCACGACACGTGAACAATTTTACAGGTGGCTGAAGGACCAAACAACGTGTACAGTACACCACACAATGAATTCAGCAGATTAAGAAGATATAAATAAAACTTCCAGGTATTTTTATGTGAAGACCTGGGCTGTTGAATATGAAAAGTGTTGCACTAAATGTCCAAAAAAACCTCAATTCCTAATGGTTTCAGCAACAGTCAGTAGATTAAGCAAGGAAATAATGAAGATCACCCACTCTACCACAACTATGTTGGTGAATCCCTGGAGAGCAGCGCACATGCCAAAGAATGTCACCTGGAACCGGAAGTTGTCTTTACTAACCCTAAACTTAAAATAACAGTAAGAGGCTTGCCAGAAATCTATGTATACTTACATATACTGCAGACTGAGTACCACAAATCGTTCTCCTTTTCTCACTATGAGTAAAAACCTGTGTTCTGGTTATTTTAAACCTTCGAAATTCCAGATAGGAAGCGAAGTCACATTTCACCAAGGCACAAAGCATTAACTGTTTTCTGTTCTTTATTCCTGATCTGCACAGGCAAAGCTCCACAATGGCATCAGTATTCTGACAAAACATGATCTCATACAGCAAATCTGTCCAGCAGTTTGTCAGGAGGGGATTAGAAGACAACAAAGAGAAAAATTGGAGCTATGAGCTACAAGCAGGTGAATTATTGCTGCCATGGAGGCTAGTCAAAACATGTTACAGAAAAATATAGGGAATACAGAGCAAAGGTAAGAGATCAATCAGAAGGATAGTTCAAAGGTTTCTTCCTACAGATGCTGAAAACAAAGTTTCACCTGTGCTCAACTCAAGCAAAAGTTCCCTCCCAAAGGAGATTTTCTACAGAAGACTGCACCTGTTTAGAGTTCAGCATTTTGTATCCAAAGGAGAAGACATCGATAGACAACCAGAGCAACTAACTGGATGCTGTACTAGCTGCATAAAGTGAACACTGAAGCTACGGGAGCAAATAATCTGTGCACCAGCCAACAATGCAGAGCACTGTGCCAGCTGAGGGTTATACAGCCCAAAAGATATCCAAATACAGTATTTATAAACATAGCATGAACGGAATACAGCATGCTGCTAGTGACTGCACTTAGCATGCAGGTCAATTACTTTAATTAGAATGCGTTACTCAGGAACAGAAGGAAGTACATAGTCTTTCCAGATCTCATTACATATAGCTGTAGTTTGGATGTGGTTCCTCATTAGTCACAGATACATACAGTAAAGCTTGCTAAAGAAATGTGTCTGACAAGTCTATTGGTGGAGTCCAGATTTAAGGCATTTAAGCCCAAGAAAGTCTGGTCCCTGGAAAAGGATTAGAGGCAGCTATTGAAGCAGCTATACTCTGAAGTGCCAAAATCTGCTAGGGGAACAGTGGCCAGAAATCGACACGCAAGGAAGGAATATCCTCTCTATATTGCATGACCTTGAAATCCACAAGTAACCATAAATCCTTCCAGGATTCACAAGACACCAAGAACTAAATACTCAATAGCTGCAGACTCCCAGGCCACAGACAGGGATTTGCAACCCAACTTCAGCAGAGGTCAATGCCAGCTCACAGAAGACAGACTCCATTGGGATGGGGGACACCCCCAAGTTTTCCCCTAACCTCAAAGGAAGTTCCTAGAGGTCTGAGAAGAATCTAGTCCCCCCAGCCACTCGCTATGTGAACTCACTAGACGTGCATTGTCTGTAACTTTATTACCATACTTTTCTGACCAGCTTAAAGTAACATTTGTTGGATTTTGCCCTCTCCACACTGCCAACCAAAAACTGGCACCTGCTAGTGAAGATCCCTCTTACGTCTCATTGACTGGCTCTAACAAAGCCACTCTGGCAAATGTATGTCAAGTGAAATAGCACTATATATGCTATGTGATCTGATAGAAGTAAAGACTTTTTCTTCACCCAACAAATAGTGTTACAAATGCAGACTGGTGATTGTATCTTGTTTTGAAAACCGTACTGTGAGAGGATGCATTTGTTTCATCACAGTAAAACAAAGCTTTACAGCATTAACCTAGAAAAGCTTCAGTCAGATGGGACACAACAGGTTCTTAACCAGATCCACACTTACAAAAGCTGTATTAAAGAATAAAACTGGTCCTTTCATAACCAGAAAGATTTTGTAGTACAACTAGATTAAAATCTGATCAAGAACTTCTGCTTGACAGCGAGCATAGTCAGAATGAAATGTTTGCTTCTGGTTTTCACAGATCCCTGCATCAGTTTATTAGTAAAATCAGCTTGCGTATTAATAGACAAAATCATACAGCAACTTTGTGACAGCTGCAACACAACTTTAGCAGAATATCTGAGATAGGCTTAATGAGTAATATTTGTAGGGTTCAAATTTAAAATTAAGCTTTTATTTCTATAAATAATATCCACTGGCATAACTGTGGGAAATACACTAGTGTTTTTAATCAGAACAAACACGCATAATACACAAATGCCCACTCCTTTTTCAAATAAGGGAAACAGCAAACTAACAGTGTTAGATGTTTTCACACATTAAGTAAACAACACCATGAATATCTGCCAACTTAAACAACAGAAAAAGAAAAATGCAAATTCAACAAATACAGAGTGTTCAAACTCTGAGTAAAGTCTCTGGTCCACTGAATTCAGATCATATCTCAGATCACAGCTGTATAAATCATAAACACAAACAAGACTATTCCAAAAATACAGACATCAAGGAAGAACGACTTAGTGTGCAAGTCTCAGTAGTGGTACCAGAGAGGAAAAGATTTCAATCCCATCCAAGGCAAAGTTCATAAATTGTAGCTATCATAATGAGCCAAAATAAGTTAGGTAGCATTTCTCCTGCAGAATTACAAAAAAGACTTTGAGTTGTTACTCTCAGTGGTCAACAGAAGGAGTCTTTCATATGTTTCAGTCATTACTCATTAAAAGGGGATGCCCAACCAAGGGGCCTTCCCTCAAAGTTAATCAGTACTACCTATTAAGCATCCTCTGTCAAATCAAACACCAGTCTATCCTGTTACAGAAGAAACTTCTTCCCCTCCAAAAAGAATCAATAATTTCTACAGATCATGGGTATAGTTATAGATGACTCAATGTGTCAACTTCTTAGTAAGTATGTTGTAGAAAGTAACTGAGATGAGACTTAGAATCATAGAATCATAGAATGGTTAGAGTTGGAAGAGACCTTCAAAGGTCATCCAGTCCAACCCCCCTGCAAGAGACTTCAGTCAGCTTGGTTTAAAATACTTATTTCCTCACTAATTTTCAGCACATATTATAAAGCTACATTTCATTACCACACTGTTCCTTAGACGCTTCAATGCCAAGATCAAATTGTAGATACAATGATCCATATAAACAGTGTTAATTTACAAATGATTTATATAAATCCCACAGACTAAACAGATAAACCACACAAAAGCAGCAAGTACTGCTTGTGCACATAACTGCACATTCAGTTATGTTAGCCATTGTGAAAGTCCATGTTGTCACAAAGTTTTAGCAAAACTAGCTAAATTTAATTTAAGGGGAGAATGACAGAAGTTTATATTACATACAAACCAAAACATTGAGTGGTTTTATTTCATCTTAGTACTAGAAGCCAAGATCTAGAAATAAAACATGTAATTCTGAGGCACATCAAAACTGAACATTTTCAGATATAGCTCCTAATTCTTTGAATTCTGAGGCCACAGCCCCTGTATCCTGTATACTCCTTTATTATAATATTCATGCTTTGATTTAGCACCCAACACATCACAGTGGCAACACATGTTGAAAAAGGCAAAGCCACTGTCTCATGCAAACAGTCTCTCTCACGAAATTATACTAACAGTGACAACCTGTAAAACAGCACACGCATCTTGAAATTGTCACGTTTGATCCATTTTCTCATCCTCTAATTCAACTAATCTACAAAGCAACAAATTAAAGCAGTTATTTCACGAGGCAAGCAAGTAAGCGTCTATCAGAATGTAAATATCAGCATCCTAAGGGCACCGACAGGCTTCAGTGGCCCTGACCAGTCTCACCTGGAGATTCACACTAGCCCCACCCATGTGCCCACCAGCCCCATTTCAGCTCAGGCACCAAGTCCTGGCCTGAGCTGTATCATAGGTACCTATCTCTGGCCCTGCCTCCTGGATGGATTCTTCATAGGTATGTTGAGGCTTTCTCCAGTCCTGTGTTTGGTCCTCTGTCCTGGATAGACTTTGGACCCACATTGTAGTCCTGTCTCTGACCCCTTCTGCTTTTGCTCCTGAGTGGGCTCCTAGTTGGACTCTGAAGCTGATTCATTGCTCTGCTGCTTCTGGAGCTGCCCATGGACCCTGTCAACGTCACACTCTGCCATTGTGCTCAGACTCTGTGGGATGGCATCCCATCAGTGAGGGTCACCCCTCCTCTCCAAGCAGTTGGCCCCTGCTGCACCATAACAACTATTTAGGACTCATTTCTTACCATATCTCTGGATATTGCCTACGCAAGGAGATTTTCAAGTGCAAATCTCAAAGAAAGAAATAGAGGAGCCTTTCCCAGTAATATGGTTCCATTGTATTAGGTTTGCATGGCAACGTTTTGTTAGAGGGGCAGCTACAGGGGTGGCTTTTGCGAGAAGCTGCTGGAAGCTTTCCCGATGTCCGACAGAGCCGATGCCAGCCGCTCCAAGATAGACCACCGCTGGCCAAGGCCGAGCCCATCAGCGATGGTGGTGGCACCTCTGGAATAACATAGTTAAGGAGGGAGGAAAAAAACCCGCAAAGATGCACAGATTTGGTTTTATTTCTCATTATCCTACTCTGATTTGATTGGTAATGAATTAAAGTAATTTCCCCAAGTGAAGTCTGCTTTGCCCATTACAGTAATTGGTGAGTGATCTCTCCCCGTCCTATTCTCAACCCACCAGCCTTTTGTTATATTTTCTCTCTCTGGTCCAGCCGAGGAGGGGAGTGATACAGCAGCTTTGATAGGCACCTGGCATCCACCCAGGGTCAATCCACTACACACATATATCACAAGTTCCTGCGATACACTGAGACAGAAAATATCTATAATCTCATTTCTCTCAAAATGTCATGTTTATGAAACTTAATAAAGCTGCCAAAGGTTAATAGGAAGTCAGATGAAATATCTCTTCCAACTGGTTGTAATAATTCCCTAAAAGGGTTAATAGAAAATAAATTATTTGACTAAGAACAGTACATGCTCATGTAAACGCTGATTAGGAACCAAAGGATCAGTTAGGAGCACCTGGTAAAGAGATTATCTAAATTCAGCATCTCACAGATGTTGGATTTGAACTTTTTTCCCCAGAACAACCTCCTCTGCTTTCTCTCCAGCTGAGACAAACATAATACATTCTGGAAGAGGACATATCTTTTCTGGGTTTTTTTTTAACAAATGTCTTTTATTAAAGGCACTGAGTGAGACTAAGTAAAACTTGGAGGCAGGCAAATCATTCTTAACCACTCTATCTTTAATTTGGTTTTTGTTTCTTTTTTTTTTTTAATTGTACAGATCTATAACCTATTTTCCAGACAATAAACTCTTGCATTCTGCAATTAAGAAACTTGAAAAAAAATATTTCAAAAAAATTACTTTGCTTACAGAAAAATTCTGCAGTAACTTCCAGAAAACAAATCTGCTTTTGATCCACACAATCTTACAGATCAGGAATGTTTGA
The DNA here is from genome assembly GCF_036417535.1 of Chlamydotis macqueenii. Classification (NCBI taxonomy): domain Eukaryota; kingdom Metazoa; phylum Chordata; class Aves; order Otidiformes; family Otididae; genus Chlamydotis; species Chlamydotis macqueenii. The sequence goes on along the minus strand of NC_141593.1, from coordinate 58,912,374 downwards.
TTAAAAATAGACGTAATTCACTAGAGTTCCAATAGTGCCCCAAAAGTAAAGGCCTTCAATCACTTTTCAAGAATGACACATTTCCATGCATCTCAGCTGTGATACTCCAAGCTTTCTTTCTTCTTAGAATCAGGACATTAGCTCCAGAAACTCTTGGATATCTATTATTCTCTTCATGCAAATGTCACTGCTTTTCACACACTACTCTAATACAAGAGTTAAATAAAGATAAGTTCCTTGTGGCCTATTTCTGTACCTCCCCTAAAAAGAAGCTGAGATAAGTGATCCTGGAACTTTTTGACTGGATTACAGTGACTATCACGTCTCACAGGGGACTTTCACTTTCCCTACCGTTAAAGACATTTTTGAGCCAAGAACTTCAAAGTGTCTATTGGAAAATGAGCTTCACCTGTTTGGATATTAGTATTTAGTATTCTCTGCGGCTTAGGTTATCAAAGACATCTACATGGGACGGGCAGACATGAGTCACAGCTTGATGTCAGGCAGGATACCTTAAGCAATCCAAAAGTGAAATTAATGTCAATGTTCAGGCACCTGGATCCCAAGTTGACCCAAGTTTTACAACCGTCTTACTGCAGGACGATCCAAAGAAAAAAAGAATCAGTAATATCTGAAACATGCTATTACATTTACCACACTGTTAAAGATCACTAACAGTTAACAATAAAAAGGAGAACAAAAAATTATCTGGTATGTATCTTAAGGTTAGTGCTCTGAAAAACAGATTAGATTGCCATTCTGATTTCTCAGTCTGTTAACAGGTTAGAGCTTCCTCACAGGGCAGAAAACAGCAAAAGTCACAAAGCAAACCATAAAATCATACGTTTCAAATCCAGCCATAAACTACCGCCAGCACTAGACTAAAATAATAAATTCTAATTCCAAGAAATATTTTATAGTAGATTTCAAGACTTCTGGAAATATAATAATTGCCTTTCAGAACAGAGCTATTTTAACTAGCCACTTCAAAAAGCAAAAAAGAAAAGGAGAGAGATGATCTAAAGCAGCCAAATTCTATCACATTATTTCCTGTGTGTCACCTAAAGGCTATGAGAGTTAATAATCACACTAATTCACAGTCCCATTGCCACGAAAAAGATGCAAGTAGCCAGTGGTGATAATTCTGGCAAAGAATTACTACTTTTCTCCCAGCACACAGAGAAACATTCCAACACATACTGAAACATATTCTGAATACCAGTATATGATTTGTGTTCAAAGGGAAACTTCTGAGCGAAGCTTTCACAGAGAAGATTTTGACTGAAATAACAAATCCTCAGTGGGTATGCAATACTGCAACACCACTATGATGAAACCTTCTTCCTCAAAGAAAACTGAAAACTCTTGAAATATTTTTAGCAATTCAAGAACAGCATAGGTACTTATCTCAAGTACATATACTCTCCTTCATATGGAGAGGGTAAACTAATTCTGCACTTAAAGTGTTCTGAGAATTTTGTTTACTCTGAAAAAGCCACCTCCTTCAACTCCTCCCAAAGTTCACTCACACTTCTAATTTTGCCCTTCCCCAAGACTAGGTTATTTGCTCAACAGTTTTTGTTAGATAATATGCTAATCTTAAGAAATATGTAATTTCTGAGCCTTAGCCTATAAAAAGATTACTGCCAGGTTAACCTTTTACTTCAGAAGTTTCCAGGCAAGTTCAACGGAAAGAGCCTTGACAGCTCCATTGACCTCCCATCTGGTAAATTCTGGACCAATCAGTAATATCCATTTGGGACAGGTATGACTGAGCCCATCTGTCTATTACTTTAGCATCTCCTTTTGCATTGCTCTTCCTCTGATGTATATCTATCAGGCAAGATTTACAAAGAGAAAGAACAGAAGCTAGAACACACTCAGTCTGAGAGCAAGAGGAACAGAGCTCAGCCTCCACACTTCCTACAAGCATCTGACATTTGGAGCATTTTTGCTCCATGTTAAGTTCTGGCTGTAAGCCAGAAACACAAGGCTCAGCCAGTAAGCTTGGAAAGCGGCCCAAAGCAAAGATCACCTAGTTGAACTTCAGCTGTCCAAGCATCCAGCAAATATAACTGTTTATTTCCAAGTCTTTTATGAAGTAACAGGCACAATTTCTACAACATGACTGCACTGGCAGGGTTTCCTCTGCTGAGACAAAAATAAGAGAAAGGATAAGGATACCAATGCTGCATAGACTACTTTGACTGTTTTGACTGACAAGAAATCTAAAATCTTGGAATGGCACAGTGGAAGTCTACAAGGTTTATATATAGACCAAATAACTGTGAAGAGCTCACCTACAACTTCCTAATACATATAATCTTAAGTTTTATACAAATGTCATGAGCCACATATTAGTAGAGAATTACTTACATGGACAGATAAACAAGGGAGCTCTTTGGTGATGCATTACAAAGCATAAAAATGCCTCAATTCTTCTGAGTCAGTAAGAAAAAAAAAAGTAGAAATTTTACCTCTACCACCAAGCTTTCTGCTACTGCTGCAATGGGCTGTCACAGAAGCTAACCATTTCCCTGCATTTGTTTGAAAATAAAGATCGTATAGAGCCTGAAAAAGCATGGGAAAAAGAGCTCCTCTAAAGTGTGGGTTCATCTCTCAGTGGGTTATGCTTCAGAGTGTCCTGATTCTGGCTCGGATAGAGTTAATTTTCACAGAAAGCTGCAAGGAGACACAGATGGGATAGTTTACCAATTAGCCAACAGTTGGGATAGCTTACCTGAATTAGCTAAAGGGCTATTTGATACCATGTGAGGTCACGCTCAGTATATAAAGCAGGGAATAGCATCCAGTGGGTTTTTTGCTATTTGGAAGCAAGCTGGACATCAGGATCCCTTGTGAGCTATTGTACTGGGAACCATGTGCTTAGCATATCCTGTTACTGTATTGGGTTGCCGTTCTGTTAAATCGTTTTAATCTCAACCCATGAGTTCTGCCTTTTTTTTTTCCTCCTGATTCTCATCCCATCCCACTGTGGAGGTGGGAGAGTGTGTGAGCAGCTGCATGGAATTTTAGCTGGTGACACAGTGCCTTATGACACATCATCTAAACTGCATTTAATGAAGTATCTATAATCACATAATGAATTCCTGGAAATGCTCTTTCATATCTATGTAGCTGACTTCTTAAAAATTCAAAACATTATTATTTCAAAAAATTACTATTTTAGTGAGAATCCTGAAAATATTTGCCTCAGAATCTTCCTCTTCAGATTTGGATTTAAGACCACTAGTTTGTTGATCACGCTATTAGAAGGAGCGCTGAGCCATGGATTTTAGAATGCAGGGATGGAAATATAAAGTATTCATATTAGGAAAACAAAAAAGTACTTTTAGAATAATTTACAAATAATGAAACTAGTACTTTAGCATTGTTTCATGTGTTCAGTATTTTTTTCTTCCATTACCACAGAGAACTTTTTTTATTTCCTACAATCTCACCAAAAGCTGTCTTACCTTACTTTTAAAGCAGTCACTGAGAATTGGATCTCTGAAGCCTTTTAAAAAGGAATGACAAATAGTAAAACCAATTAGATACACAGTGACCTTTTTTTTTTTCCCTTTTGGATAATTCTTCTACAACAGATAAAACTGTAAATGTAAAGTCTCTTGCTAATACCCATTTTCTTTTACCCCGTTATGGAAAGTTTTAAGCATGGCACTCTCCTGGAATTACTAGTCAGATCCATCCCATTGGTTATATTCATGATACCATGATGCTTCAGCTTCCTTTTGTCCTGTGTACCTTTCATGAGTTCACATTACCAGAGACATTATTGTCTCCTTCCCGACTCATCTGTACTCCAGAGTCTTCTATTCTAACAACCAAGGTCGACTTGAAGTCGTTTAAGGAGCATATGGAGAAAGAACAGTGACTTTGTACTGTTGCTCTGTGGGCAGCACAGGTGCACAACTCTTTTAGTTGGCTTATATGCTGTTGAAGACCACGCATTTGGTATTTCTACATTACTGTTGTATTTTGTTATTTGTAAAAAAAAACCTCAAAAAATCAGAACAAAACACAACCAAACCATCACTTCAGATTATTTAGATGTAAGATAGAAAAGAACATACCTTTTCCCCTCCACATTTCTGTGTCACATATGCCTTTTTTTGAACACATGTAACAATGAAAAAATTTGATTATTCATTCATAACCAGTCTTCTGGCACTGAGCTCCACCTGCTGACAAGTCTTTCAAGTACTACAGAGTCTGTATACCAAGTCTCAGTTTTATTAGAGGTTCCACTATAATGCTGTAGCATGCAAAACCAAACCTATATGGATCATTGTTATAGTGAGAAAACCACATAGTTTTAAATACATATTCTTTAAAAAAAACCCAGGTTTTTATCTTTATAATATTTGGGTTTACCATATAAGGAGAAGACATATTTATGTGGCATACAGATTTCACTCTGTTGTACTGTTACCTAACGTAAGAGGTAGAAAACAAAACAATTTGTGCTCTTTTCCACTATGGAATCAGCTGTATTTATATGATACCATACAAACACTCAAAGAGACATGAAACTTAACAAAGTTGTTTTGTATATTGTATTTTTAATTTTAAACTACAAAAAAAAACCCAACTGACTTGTGACTGAATACATGAAAATCTACTTTGTCTACTGACAATACAGGTCAATTATGATTTTGTCATTCTTAGGAATCTGCAAAACAAGTTTTTACAACTAATTTCCAGAGGAATAAATAACCACAATCAAATGTATTACCAGACAACAATTAGTTGAACCACTTTTTTTAGACAAAGAGAGGAAACCTAAATGGATGCACAGTTGAAGAAACAATGACTCTCCTGAATGATACCAGGATGAACATGGCAGCAAGAACATTTCATTTCTGATCATTTAGCACTTGTATTTTAAGGAGTTTTACTTAAAAAAAATCCTGTTACAAAAATCAGCAAGATGCTTATTTATACACCAGTGTACTACTTTTTCACCTTGAGATATAGTCAACACTGCCCTCTCGAGGTACAGCAATTTGAAAAAAAAAATTAACTTAGACTGCAGCTGCATCTACTGCTTTTTAGTAAATTTTATTAGCACAGATAATCAGCTTAATAGTTAAACAAAACGTAAGTGGTATCTGCCTGTTTTAAATAACTTACTCAAGAGAAATCATCCAGCACTTAAGTAATACCCTACTATTTTTCACAGTGCATACAAATTATAAGACTAAATCCTCTGAATCAAAATAATGTCATTTTTCTTACTCCCAGTACATTTAATATATGCAAAGATGTATTTCTTGCATCATTCTAGAAATCTATGTACATACTGGTTCCAGAAAAAAAAAAAAGAAAAAATAAAAAATCATCACAGACAACTTTTACTCCAAAAAAATTAAGAGGTCAGAATTCTTCGCTGTTTATTGCCCATATATGTAAGGATTACTTTCTTCTACCCATTGAAACAGAGATCTGGACACCAGATGACAGACTTTAGCAATCTTGAACTGAGGTGGCAGAACACCACTCTTGATTAAATTCATCATCTCAACTAAACCTTACAGACAATATACTACAGCATATTACATGAAATACCTAACAAGATAGCCTGTCCCAAAAAGATTCCAAGCCTCCTAATCTTTCACCATCATTATCCTGATCCTTCCTTTCTCCTTCTCCATCTTTTTGTGTTTTATCAACTCCTTCTAGATCATGACAAGCATACGAGCTTTGTGAAATAATGTTTCGTACCAGTGAATAGCAACCATCTGCTAGTGCCTTGTAAATACTAAACAATATTAGTGGAAGCAAGAGAATACTGACAATTAAGTACAACCGTAGAATGGGAATGGAAGAAAAAAAAACAAACTTGGTTCCATAAACAGAGAAAACAAAAGCATTCGAGACTCTCAGAGACAACCGTTTCATTATTTCACTGAGCTACTACTCTGTGGGCCAAAAGAAATGGCAGGCTAAATCTCTAAAGAAAAATAGTCACAAGTATCTTGCGTATGTCAAACTGAATCCATAAAAGGAAACACTGTTGCTTGCCCCTTTAGTAAACAGGTACTGTTTGTCTGCTTTTTTTATGTGGCCTTATGTGCAGAAGACCAAAGCAAGTCCACAGACATACAGAGGGTGTTAACAAGTTACTGCAACTCCAAAAAATCACACAACTGTTTTTCCAAACAAGTCTCTACAAATGCAAAGTGAAGTTTATTCACTTCAGTCATCCCTGTGAATATGTTGAAACTCTGATCCCAGGACTACAGTGCAATAGCAGGCTTCATAGTTCAGTAAAATAGGCGCAAAACTTACCATAGAAGTGACTGATCTGGCATCTTCTTCATAATTCACTACAGGTGGTGGCTCTTTCCCATCATTCTCTTGAACCTTTTGTTCCAGTAGTTCTTTCTGGGCTGCAAATTTTGCCTCAGAGCATCTTAACTGCTGAACTGTTTGCTTAAGTTCTTCCAGCGCTTGCTTTTGGCTCAGCAAGAGTACAATACTGCAGAGAAAAATAACAAACTATTTAACAATATGCATGATTTAAAATATATACTTTGTTTGATAAAAGCTAAAAAAAAAAAAATCCAAAACATTTTCAATACTGGAATCTCTTTCTTTTTTTTTTTCACTTTATCCATTCATTTAATTAAGGAAATTTTACTAAACTTTTAGAGTAAGAGCATGAAAATTCCTCAACAGAATTATTTGTTCAAAGGCATAAACACATGAAGCAATTCTAGAAAATTTTCAAAGCTACAAGACAATGCAAACACCTACTTTAACATTCTTTCTCCTCAATCTATTACAAAATCACGTTGTAATAAATATATATGAAACAACTATTTTCATCCACTTTCAATTGAATTTGTAAACATCAAGGTTCCTCATCCTTTAGAGAAGAAATACATTTTTAGATTATGATTTCCAGTGATGAGAAATCCGCTGCAATCCACACAGTTGTTGTACTAATAACTGGTACTACTAAACTTATCTTAAATCCAGTATAAATTCATCTGGAATCAAGTTAGAGATATCTGAAAGATCCTCTACTGTGTAAGTATTTCTCAACTGCAGTTTAACATTCTTCTTATGAAGCTAAATGAAGGAGCTAAAAGCAACTTTTTCTATTTGTCTGCATGTTTTTATGGCTATTCTCTGAATACCTGTCATACCTCTGAATACTCAAAGACAGACATAACTCAAGAATCACTGAAGGACAAGTAGACCATTTAGAATATCTAAATGTACCTCAACGACTCTATTATCCCCAAGAACCGTCAAAACCAAAGATGGACAGAAGATGCCTAACAGATAGAAGCATCCACAGTACAATACAGGCACTCTTAAAAGCACTCAAGTGGAGCCCAGCAACACGTGATCTATAAAGTGACGCAGAGTTTTCAGTCTGCAAGAAGGGGCGAAAGAGGTAGAAGGACCAGAACTATGAATAATGAGGACAGTGTAAAGAAAAATCACAGTATTCTGTCACTTTGTATCATCAGGATAATCCCTGCAAGACAGATCCTCCTGCAAGTCCTACCCTTTGAGAAAAAAAAGAAATTCAAAAGTCATTGATACTGAGACTGTTCCTTCACAAACTGATGCTGAGCCAAATGACCATTCAAATGGGTTCCAAAGCAATAAGGGACCACCTGTCATAAAATTCTCATTGGCAGGAAGAGATAAAAATCATATCCCTATAAATGAGCACTGTACTATGTCACCAAAGAACACATCTCCTCACAACCAGCAGAAAGAACATTAATGCAAAAAGGAATAAGTATGATACACGAAGACACAGGTACAGGACTAAAACTGAGATTTCGCATGAGGTAAAGAAATGAAATGAGATTTAAAAGCATCAGGTAAAGAAATGAACAATTATCCTGGCATGATCCTCAAGATAACATTCCTTCATTGGGTTCTCATTATGAGAGAAAAAAGAGGTCACGCTGTGAAAATGATGGCCTTCCACCATCAGCAAGGCTTTGGTAAACACACATTGGCTAGATTGACAACATCCTCATCACTGAATGGTTTCAACTCATCATGATCCAGAGATAACAAGACATACCCTGCAAGATAAAAGTCACAAGCTATTCTCTGTCCTAAACTGTGGCAATATGGAGTATCATCTAATCGGTTTACTCAAATCCAACATAGAATGCTCCCCATTCCATCCACACATGAAGAATTAGAACCTATAAAATTATCTGCCTACAGCTTGCATGAGTGCAAATTTTTATTGTGGCTAGCAGCAGCTACTAGCAGCCTCACAGAGTGAGAGCTTGTGTGAAGAATCCTTGCAAGACCAGAAGAGGGTAACGGGTTGGAAAGTAGTAAAAAGGCGAACCGATTCAAAAACCAAATATTCAACATGCTGTCATGTCGGTAGGGGAGATAGTATGCTTGACATATACACATATAAATAAAAAATAATTAAAGCACTCCCTGTGTTGCAGGTGATATCATCATTTGAAGGTGGAAAGGGATATTGGTGCCAGCATAACAATACTAATACAGCTAAATATTGAGGAGGAACACAAAATCAGAGCCCTGGAGATACACTTCTGCGCATGCCCTAATGATAAGTGCAGTATGTGAAAAGACCAATTTGTAGTGTTGCCAGAATTAGACACCGAGAAATACTCTCAAGCCCCAACTCAGGCTGCCGCTGCAAAGTCAGTAAAGAACTCAGAATTTGTGGTATTGAAGCTGTGTCACAAAGAAGTGAGGAATCAGCTGAAGTCCAAACTGGTTCAAGTGAAGAAACAGAAAACATCATTTTGTAGACTTCTAGCATCATCTTGCCTAGACAAAGCAGACAAGGAGATTTCCTCAGCACTGAAGGATGGAGCTCAGCACCTTGAGTGAGGCTAAACAACAACACAGGGTCTAGAGCTCTTGCATTCAGAGTGGATCTCCTGGCTTTCTCTCCTAATGATAGACTCCCATTGCACCAGCAGAACGACCTCTGGCTCAAAAGGCAAGCTTTCATTTATTGCTCAACTACATTTACCTTTCACCTTGCCTTGCAGCACTGAGGCCAGTGCCATATGCTATGACATAGTTTTGGATATGAACGAAATACTATCCAATGTATCAAGTGACAAGATGACTTCAACAAAGAGCTTCAAGACCTCCTCAGTGAATGAAGACAGGATTACCTGAGGACTCGCATTCCAGTTCACTGGTATTGTAAACTAACATTTATGACCAAGTTAGTAATCTTATAACAAATTGCCACAAGAATCAGAAAAACATCACTATAGACAGAAGGTTTCTTAATCTATTAACTTCAGTTTAGACTGGGACGTGAATATTTTTTCTAAGTAGAGGTGGAAAAAAACCTGAAGATTTTGCCCAAGAACAACTGTTTATAAAAATGTTTTATTTATGGCACTGTAAAACACTCCTTAATTCCTTGCTTTCATTATTTACTATGCATTACTACAGGGTATCAGATCTACGTTCAGTTTTGTAAAGAAAATATAACAAAGAATGAAGTTAACCTGATGAGTTCCAATCATATGGCATGAGAAAGAGTACGTCTTGCACACGAGTGAAAAAGTTTTTCACAGTATTATAAGTACACAATGAACTCCATAAGAGAGCCAATCTGAACTGAATCCTCTTCTTCCATTCAAGCTGAAGTTATGCTAACCAAAGCTCCAGTTCTTGAGCCATCCCAACACTATGACAATTATATTAAACTAATGGAACTGCTCACTTCTCCAATGACTTAGGATCTGCAGTGCTTAAGGGTTATTTTAGAGATGGGAAACTAACGTATCGTTGTTTTTCAAAATAATTACTTCTCACAAAAGCAGAACAAGACTACTGGAGGTTATTTCTTATTTAAGTCTTAGGAATTGCATTTCCCCTCAAAGTATTATATTTTGACATTTCATTTTGACTTACTCAGACTTCTTATCACAAGTCTTAGAGGATTCTTCTATTTTTCTCTCTAGTTCCAACACAAGTTCCTCTTTGCTCAAAAGGGTTTGCTGTGTCTGAATCAGTTCTTCTATTACTGTTTTTAACCTGTAAGAGACAGATTACAGAAACTCACGTTGTGAATTCACAAACTGTATTTACTTGGGAACACTGTATTCTTTTTTTTCCTGAAGATGAACAGGAGCATTAGTCTTTAAATTATCTTACTCAGTGCTTGGTGATTTTTTTTTGTGGATATATATTTATATGATGTTATTAACCCACATTATTACAGATGCCATACTAGCCTCTGTATACATACAAGGTTACAGAATGATCTGCTGCCTGTAGGCTCTCCTATCAAGAAAAATTCTTCCAGATTGTGTGATGAATTCTGTGAATTAGTGCCTTTCTAATATATCGCTAATTTATGAGATGCTTTATGAAAGACAGAAGCCTTCCAACTCCTGAAGAACAACTTAAATAAACAGAATCAGTAGTTGGGCTGTATTCATCTCTAGAAATAACAAAACCAGAAACTGACACCTTCTGTTAAAAGAGTGATCTGTACATTTTTCTCTACAATTAACTTTTTTAAAGCCACACAATCTTAGGTAACTGTTAATTCAAAGGAAAGCTAAAACTTGTACAAGAACACTCGATACTAACAGAGAAAGGCTTATTGCACATTAAAACTATTACTGACACTTTGCAATTTTGCTGACGAATATTCCAATAACCAAAAAGTCAACAAATGTACAATAACTTTTGCACTCTGAACAATGCAGATAAATGGCTCACATAATGATGACTTCTGAAATGCATATCAAAATATATACATTGACTTCAAGCAATTGTTAAGGCAGGAGAACATTTTTTAATAAAATAAACAAACATATACATGCACACATCCTAATTTCCCTCTTGGCATTCATCTGTCCATCTTTAACTATGTTACTTTGCCTCCACTGTGTTTTCAAGCCCAATTTCAATTTAAAAAGTTATTGAAGTAAATAGTGGAACAAAGTCAAAATACGCACAGTACTTACCACTGCACAGATCTATTGCCCAGAACCATTCCAGATTGGGGACTGACACAGAAGGTAAACTGAGAGTAATTTACATGGACTCTAGAGATCTAGGAGCCACGTTCCTTGCCCATATACACCAAATTGAATTATTTGATTCTAAACATCGAATTAGTTCTCTATCCTCCTGAAATATTTTATACAATGTTTATTAAACATATTCCTTATTGATTCAGACAATCCTGGATCTTAGTTTGGAAGACCTAAAATTACTATTAAAAAGCCATATAGTGAATGATAAAAGTTTATTTCCCAAATGAACAAGCACCTGTATATGTTTATTTTGAGAGAAGAGAAATACTTGAACCATTTCTCTCAAAGTAATAACCCCCACAGCTCCCTTTTTAATAAAAATTTTATTGGTTTTAGGCTATCACAATCTGTATGCTGAACTTCTCAGAAATGATAGTTTTCTCACATTGGATCTCCAATTTAATATCAACTAACTTTTTTTTTTTTAATACCTTGCTAAAAAAGTAATTACCAGTTTTGTAACTGGAGATATTGCTTTTTGATCATCCTTCTAAGCAAAATTCTAATCAACATTGTATTGGCTTAACAACTGATTTACAGGAAGTAGATGTTACATCTAATGATCAAGCACCAACATTCAAGAAATTAAAACCATATTAATAAGATTTTTCATCACTGGAAGGTACAAATGTATACATGCAGAAATAATATATTAAAATATCTTAACATTCCAAAAATATCAGGTTTTATATTATAGCATCAGATTGAAATAGAAAGTTGATGTAGTTCTCCCTAAAACTTCTGAGATACTTTAGGACAGTTGTATGTATCTTAGAGAAAACAAAACAAAGCAAACATATACACAACTAAACCAACTTGTCTCCTCTATTTTTTGTTCTGGACAATAACTTCATTCAAACTGGCTAGAACTAACATCTCTGCATCTGCCTTGTACCAAGTTTCTTGTGGCTTTGTATTTGCTTCCTGGATAAGATCAGTTCACAAAAGGTTTTTCATTAGTAACCAGTTAGTCACTATAATCCTTATTAGCTTTAACAACCACACAATCCGGACTAGACAAGACATCAAAATCTGTTAGGTCTCAATGGCATGAGAACACATAAAGTGAGGCCAAAGAAAAAAAAAAAAAAAAAATATCTATCTACAAAGCAGTCATCTTCAAACTAGGTTCTGGCTACCTGGAAAGCTACCTTTCATAATTCTTTAGTCATTAGCACCATTCTGCCTCAAATACCAATAAAAATAAATGCTTGTGCTTACAGAACTTGTATTTCAGAAGATTTTAAAAATTAATTTGGATATTAATTCATATGCCCACTTATCAGCACTTACTTCATTATGGTTGCCTCCTCTCAGTTTTTAATGCACACATCTTCGAAGCATAAACTTTCATTCTGTTACACTTTTCAGAATATCTCAATATTAGTCAGTGACAGTCATCAATATTTATCAGGGGACATCATGTCTCTCTCATTACTTAGCAAGGTTAGCTAGTCAATATCGACTTTTAACTACCTCCCTCTATCAAAACTTTATTCATAAATATAAACCTACCTTAACAACTAAAAGTGAGACAGTTTTCTCATCATGTTTTCTTAAAATTTATTTTATGAGAACCTTTAAACAGTAACGTAAAGCTGTCATTTTTCCCCTCATGTAGTCAAGGAAAAAACTGATTCAACACAAAATTATTTATTTTGAATCAATATACATATGTAAATCTATTAAAAGCCTGTGAAATAAATCCACTATGTGTACTGGATTTATTATATTTGGTAGATACTGAAGGTAGTGCTCCTCTGCAGAAACATAATAACATAGTATTTCAAAGATCTAAGGCCATGATCTCCATATTAAAGATCAACAGTCAAATTTCTACCATTTCAGCACATGCAGAATAGATTTTTTTTTCCCATCATCTGTGGATCATCTTATCTTACTTGTGAATTTCTAGTAAAACACAGTAAGCTGATGCAAGTATCTACGTGGTTTTTTGGCTGTAGTGGCTTTAAAGCAAGAATACCTATAATGCAGTTAACAAGCTATATAAGCAAAGGCAGTTAGAGAAAACAAAGCAGTTCTAAAAAGAAGGGTTCTCACCTACACTAAAACGTAATTTTAAAAAAGGACAAAGAGGATAAAAATAAACAGTTTTTACAGTGCCAGGAGCTAGTGGAGCTTCACATAACTCCGCACTGCTTAATATGTTTGTAATAATCTAAATAAAAGCACAGTTTAAAAATGACAAAGAATGTTAACTGTGCAATGTTACTTGAGGTAAGGAGAAGGGGCTGAATGTGAGGAATACAAAAGGATTATTCTAGATATTATGATACTCAATAACTGCACTGTCATTTAGAACATTAATTTCAACACATATTGAAATAAGCAAATATGCAGGTGGCAAAAAAATCCAATATACAAGGGAAAAAAAATTCAAAGCTTTATTTATGCAGTGAATGGCTCTAAACTGACTGTTACTCAGAAATGAGATCTTTGAATTACAACAGATGATTCCATGAGAAGATTGGCTTGATACACTGCAGTGGTCAGAAAATTAAAAAGAATTATTCTCTAGGATTTGTTAAAAACAAAGCAGAACAAGAATACAGAAAATCTCATTATGCCTCTTTCTAAACTATCCACCTGGACTACCTGCGCAATTCTGGTCATTCACCTCAAACACAATACAGCAACCTTAAAAACATTCAAATAAAGATGACAAGCTTGATAAAGGCTATGAGTAAGTTTTGTGAAAGGACATATCAAAGCTAAAGAAGGCTCTGAAAAAGATATCATGGAGTAGGAATATGACAGAAGTTTACAATATCATGAGTGGAAACGAGTAGACTGTTCCTATCATCTTCCAAAACAAGAGCATAGGAGTCATAAAAAGAAACTAAGAAGTAGCAGGTTCACATAACAAAGTTAATCTCTGGAATTCCTTGACCAAAAATTCTGTGGGCAACAGATAGTTTTCCATACTGAAACTCACTGAAAAATTCACAAAAGAAAAATACCTTTAAGGCTACTATAAACTCCTCTAAGGCTATTATAAACCAATACTACCTCTGTCTCAAAACACTTCTAAGCCGAAAATTATGAGAGGCTTAGAGATCATTCTGAAGAACCAGCATTGCACAACCATCTTGTTCTTGTTCTCCTCCCTAGACTTTTCCCTGCTGGCTAATGTTAAGGGAAAATAAAGTTGGTTAGGTCAATCTTTGGTGTGACCTAATACAGTTAAACTTTTTTACTGGGAGTGCTAGTATAATCAATACCACACAATTGTTATGATCAATATTAAAAAATCAAATGCACAATTAATAGTTGCACTTTCGCAGTGACTGCATCAGACTAGTTTATGTCAAAAGTTGAGGCTGATAAATAATAAGAACATAAAAACCTCAGCAGGATTTTTGCTTTCCAGTAACAAAATATTGAAGGTGAAGTTGGCAAAAGTAATGAAAATATTTAACTACGTAATATATTAACAAAATACATAGAGAGGTAATTCATCACCCTGAACAGCTAAACGCTGCATGAAGTGCAATACAACAGCTACATCTATGTTAGAAAGTTATTGTATTTTAAAGGCTATAATAATTAATAATAATTTCTTTTGGAAAACAAAAGCAAATACTTAGAAAACAAGTGAAATTAATATATTCATGAAAATTTTCTGTGTAGCAATTTAAATCACTGACTACATCACTGTACTCAGTAGTTTCATCAAAAGATTTCAGTATTTTTGTAGAGTACTGAATGCGGAAACACTTTGAGGATAACCAATCAGTATGTTCCCAAGGAGAATTCATGACGGATTTGAGGCATTGTATAAATTAATCGACAAGGAGAAGAACATATTGAAAGCACTGGCAAGTTTTCAGGGGGACTGGGGAGGACTATTTTGTGCAAAGGAACAATAAAACCACCATCGGAAGGACTTTATTGCATGGAAATATTATTTTTAGAAACTGGACCTTAAAAGCGAGGACACAGCTATGTGATGACCTGAGTGAGACTAGATATAACATATAACAGCATTTCCAAAGGATGAAAGGTTTGTAAAGAAAGACTTACGTGACTTGTAAACTTTCTGCTGTTAGATTATTCCACATGATCTCATTAGCTTGAAGGTTTTCATTTTCTTCTAGTAAAGAAGTATCAAACTCTATTTCTTGTTCAATGACTTCTGATGACCTGATTTTGTAAATAAGCATTATCTTTTCAAACTTAACATGTATTTTTGAGTAGATCATAAAGCTAATAATTATGTTTTGAATTATTTTAACAACTAGCATGCAGTTAAAATTATATATGAAATAAAAGAAAAGGTAGTAATTGGATACATATTTCTTTTCCTTTGAATAATGAAAAGTCTTAAAATCATATCAGGTAACAAAATAGCATACAATTCTTTGAAGCAAGATAGTAGAACAATGTGAATGGATCTTAGCTGATCCTGCTATAAACCTGCATGTGATAATCATAAATTTGCATGTAACAACAAAAAACATAACACAAGACGACTTAGGACTATTTCTGCATATACTAATACAGAGTAACCATTCAATAAATGGCAAATACGGTTTATTTTTAAAGTAAAAAACTTTCTTGCATTATCTGCATGCAAAGTTTCAGCTCAACCTTTGATAACTGCAGAGTACACAGAGCTACTCAGAATTCACTTTCAACTAGACTTTAGACAATAAGAGAAATAAAGCAGAGAAAAGTAGTTTAGCCCTGAATGCAAGCTGCATCCAAATACACAGTAAATCAGCCCACACTGAATCTGGACTGCCATATATAGTCTGCTGGCAGTACCAAAGTGATGGCTCTTCACATGTAATAACGCCCACTGGAATTTTATTTTTCTAGAGCCAGTAAAAGATGTGGATGGTTAAAGAAACAGTCAGGTTACAAACCTGCCTTTCAGCCAGTTTTCTGTACGTACAAGCAGGACAACTTTCAAAATAGGATAAAGCTTTACAAATAACAACGAAAGAAGAACCAAAAAGAAACAAATTCAACTCTAATCACTTAAAGCACTGTTGCACTTTAATGCAGGGTTTTCTCAAGAAGAAACATAAATATACACACCAAGACGAAAATGTATACCTGTGAGTATCTATGAAGTCATTATACTCAGAGTTAGGATCTATCTGTTCAACTGAGGTCTGGATCTCTTTATGGACATTCACAATCTCTTCTGTTACAAGACTGGTGATCTGGCTATATTCATCCAAGATTCCTTTTCTAGAGAGGAAAAAAAATTCTAGTGTATAATATGGCACTGAAGGCATAGATGGCATTGAAGATGCTTCAAACTTTCAATTTGCTGTTTCTATAAACTCTTGTAGCAACTGGCTAAAAAGGGAAAAAATAAGACAATATATTACTCAAAGAAATAACAGATCAACTGTGGCCTTTCCTTTACAGATTGGCTATAAGTGAAAAGTCCCTAAGACCATGCTCCTTGTATTGACTTCAGTGCCTCCACATACAGGGTAGCTAAACTGAAAACTGTAGAAACTATAAGGAAAAGGAACGTATACAGCTCATTGATGACACTCATCTTCACAAAGGACTTATCACGCTTGTTATAGCCCACCCTAAAGCTTTCCATGTTCTGACTGACAAAACAAATATATTCTAGCATAAGGCAAAATAAGCCATAAAATAGTATGTGTTTCCTTAAAAATTGGTTTTATTTATAATTTCAACCATCTTCTTTCAAGTACTTACTTTATGATTTGGTCATTCAGACAAAAATAAGCATAAATCACAAGTTAGCATATATTTAGAAGAAGAAACAATACCAAGCAAAGAGTTCCTGTAAAAATGTATAAGGCACCCAGCCTCGTCTTTATCAGCTTCCAAGAGTGGTAAAAATAGTTAATAGGGAACGGTAAACAAATAGGTGATACTATGCCACTGCTCTTAGTATTATCCAGTTGAGACATCCTCAGAACACTCTCCTATGCGCTTTAACTTTTAGCTTTCCATAAATGAACCCTCATAATCATTTCCCACTTCATTTTTATCTTTGACAAACATTCTAGCTTGCCAGGCTCTGAAGTATGGTGACTTTTCTTAAAATACTGATTAATTTTGGCCAGCCAAGAGGACTATGCAAAGAAAAAAGTACCATTAGGTTTTTTCCTGGATAAGATCTCAAGTTACGGTTACTACATAGAAAAAATTATGTGATTGGATTTTTTCAATACTTCTTCTGAGAAGAAAATAGATAAGAGAAGGTATTAAATCTTGCCTTGCCTGTAAACAACATGTGTGACAAGGTTTCAGAAAACAGTTCTGAGTGTGATAAAAAGACAAGTGAATGTCAACTACAGCAATGTCATGTCAAAAAGAAAGGGAATCTATGTCAATTACAAAAAAAACCAAACAAACAATTGAAAAAAAACCACCCCAATCATTAGCAATATTAATCTGCACTTACTCGAGTTTACTGAATTTACTCATCTGCAAAATGTGTGTTTCACACAGATGGCCACATCGAGCTCTACACCGGAAATCACCACCACTTTCTGTACACTAAAGACACTAGAAAGAAGTAGTTTTACAGTACATTCAGATGTCACTAAAAATGTCTGTGTAGTGACAAAAATATTTTTTACAGATTTTTACTCCAGATATAGCACAGGTGAACGGGTTCCATGGGTTCTTGTTCCATCATAAAACTCTTCAGTGAATTATCATATCTTACAATTCTGAAAAATCACCTTCATTAGAGCCCATAAATTTAATTGTAGCTTTGTCCTAGTTCCAGCTAGGATAGAGTTAATTTTCACCTGAGCTGGGAGAGGAACTGGATCTAGTGGACCCTATGGCTGGGGGACACAGCTGGGATAGGTTACTAATTAGCCAGCAGCTGGCACAGTTTCCCCAAACTGGCCAAAGGGCTGTTCCATACCCTGCGACATCATGCTCAGTATATAAAATGGGGACTGTGCTGAAGGAAATGTTTTGCTGCTTGAGAGTAAGCCGGCCATCAGGATCCATTGTGATCCACTGTACTGTAAATTACGTGCTTAAGTATATTTTGTTATTGTTTTTGTTTTCCATCTCTGTTTTCTCTTTCTCTGCTGTTCTGTTAAGCTGCTTTTATCCCAACCCATGAGTTTTGCCATTCTTTCGTTCCTGATTCTCCTCTTCATCCCACTGTGGGGGCAGTGAGAGGAGGAGTGAGTGAGCAACTGTGTGGTATGTTAGCTCCTGAGTGGGGCTAAACTACAACAGCCTTTTGCTGTGATTTTATGTACAAAATTTAGATTAAAAGGACTCTACAGAGACTACTACAAAAGTCTACTTCATTTCAATACCTGCACAAAAATCAAACTAATTAATATGATACTGCACAGGGCAGTTAATGATGTCTGCACCACGTAAACATATAAAGCACGAAATACCCAACTCTCCTTCACTTCCTGTGTGTTGAAGTAAAAACAAATGTAAATTTCAGAGAAAGTAAGAAAACAAGTTAAACGAGAGTGCCTCAGATCTAAATGAACAATACCTACAAAAAAAAAAAAAAGTAACTGCCCTTTGTTTTAGGCTAAGTTATTTAAATAACATCTCAGAAAAAAAGACCTACAGAACAGACTCCCTAGCCAACTCTCATTCTTCAGGAAAGACAAAGAGGCAGCATGGTGGTTACAAACCAGAAAAGAGGGCTTAAAGTCCTCACTGTCTGTTCAAACTTGCTGTAGTATAGCAGCTCATAGACAAAGCAAGAACAGTTAATCAGTAAGATTTTAAAGTTCTATAAGAAGACAGTGTCTTGCTAGAATGTTTAAGTAACCACTCAAAACTACCGTCTGCATTATTTGGATAGACTTCTCCAAGCACAATTATTGTCAACTGAAAGATTAAAACATCTTTATTTTGTTATCCCTTGATATACAATTGACTAATCACAGTTAATTATTTTCAAGTAATCCTATAAATTAATTAATTACTACACATATAAAATTCTGCAAGTTAAAAATATATTAAAATACATCTTACAGGGCTTTAATCATTTCTTCTTGCATCTTCTGTAGTGAATCAAGTAACAGAGGAAGTGTAGTATCATAATACTGGTGCTGATGTAACTGTGCTCCTTTCAGTGCCAACACATACTGATTATGCAACATATGAAGCTTCATAGTGGCTTTATCACACCGATCTTTGGCTTTCTCAGTCTCCTTTCCTAAGAGAAAACAAAAAAAAAGAAAAATGCACTTGGTGATTTAAAATTATACAAACTTGTAAATGACACAAATGCGGTAGATATAATATAAGTTTGCACCTTTTTCTACAGTAGTCTTTCCAAAGTACTTCTCTGAAGAAGGTAAAATCTGACTGTTTTCAAGGCATTTTTAAGACCAAATGTCTTGGTTTTCCAATTAAAAAACTAAGAAAGAAAAAACTGCTATATTTTCTTTGAGTGGAATATGAGATTCTTTATCTAAAACTATATGAAAACCCACCATCTACACAGGTATAAAAATAATGTAACTGCGAGGAATAAAGAACAAAACTCATACACATGACTACCACAAAGTCAGTATTTTATTTGCCTCAGAGCATATAAACATTTTTAATGAAGAAAGTAAACGATGTCCTACTAGATCAGATTCATGATTTATTAAAAAATGTCATTTATTATGAGCAAAAATTCTATTGCTACATATCATCCCAGTAACGCAATGGTGCAGTCTACATGAGTAGCTGAATTCTCACACGATTACTCCTGTGCAAAATGGGCAGCTTCACATTTCCTTATCGCTGTCAGTATCCTGATCAGGACACTGGCTCTGCAATCTCAGCTCTACACTACTGGAGACTAGAAGTCCTCAAGTTCATGCTGACAAGACCTGTTCAGTGCTGAATCTGAGATTTATAAGAGGTCACCTATTCTATTCTTTGCCCCAGTAATTGTACAACTATGTGGCAGATGTTTTTACGATTCTCCTAAGATCTCCCATGATGGATAACTTTGCAACTTCCTAGTATCATTCAGGTGTAGTGCTATGCCAGCTGAAAGCATTCTCCCATCTCCCTGTCTCTTCACTCTCCAATGTAAATCTTTATGGCTTTAATTTAGACCCTTACTTATATCATATCTGCCATAGGTATGAAAAATTGATTCTACCATCCTCTGCAACCTATCTTTTGTATATTAGATTACATACTCTCCTCCTCTGCCCAGTCTTCTAAATTTCATACTAACAGACTTACAGGTCTTCCCTTGCAAGTCCTGTTGTCTTTTTGCAGTTGACTGGTTCACAATCTTACACAAGTGCAACTTCAGTCAAGGCCCAAAGCCAAAGAATAACTTTAAATTCCAGACACTTCTAGCTCATTAAAAAAAAAAAAAAAAAAAGAAAAGAAAAAAAAAAAGTGTGTCTTTTTTGAATACCATACAAACATGCCACTACTGATTGCTTTTGCTTTGGCATCTGATCCTACCAAGTAACACTATTTTTTGATACTCATCTCTCATTTTATCAAATTAATTTTAACTTTACAGCTGCCCTCCAGTGCACTTGCAATCCCTTCAAGTAACAGGAATGGCTGGGAATTTAATAAACAAACTCTGAAATAAAGTAACAAAACACTGAAAGACCACCCAAACCTAATCTCAACATATATCCTGCTATGTCCCACAGGATACATTATTCTGACAGGACCTCATTAACCACCATTCTCAAGCAGCTTTATGCAAAGTTTTGCGCTTCTACTAGAATATTTTCAACTTGATCATGCATTGCCTTTGTCATAAAAGGATGTGCGATTATTTTGATGTGATTCCTTACTGAGACACATAACCTCTTACTCATATCTTTGTTATCTTCTCAATATTTCTAAATTGTCTCATTACTTTTTCAGGAACCAAAGGCATTTTAAATTAATCCTGTCTCTGCAATTATCAAGTGCAATTCACAATTATCTGCACAGATGAACACACACTAACTATACTAATCTCATTCAGACTGCTACATTTCTTACAATCTTAAAATAATTCAAGTAATAATAAAGATAGTACTTTAGCATTTCTACCACATATTGCAAAGTAGTTGAGAAAAAAAAAGGAAAAGGAAGCATTCATAGCTAAGCGTCAGAACAGAGGCTTGACCTGAGTCATACAGGGAATATATGAAGGATTATGAACTCCAATAAATTAAAATACGAAATACATTAAAGCATGTAAAAGAAAAAAAAAGTTGAGGGAAAAACTTGTAAAACAGTAACAAATCCTCTTTCATATGCACTGAAGTCAGCAAGCTTGTCAGAAAATGTAAAGGACACTCACTAAATAAAAGAAGCTGGTAGGAAAAAAAAAAAAAGAAATTTTTTTGCACCTGTGTTCACTATGAAAGACCTTCAGAAATTTTCAGGTTTAAATGTTTCTTTAGGAAAGAATCAACGCGTTTCTCTCTTTTGAGGTGTCAGAAGATGAGGTTAGAAAACAAATGAAAGAAGAAGAAATTATGAGGACTGGACACTGTTTACCTCTGGAACTTTAAAGGAATTTGAGAAAGTTTTAGCTGAAATATTATTATTATTAGTTTTTACAGGAGGAAATAGGCACTCAATGGAGTGCCCTAGGAATATCAGTTGGGTCCTGATATATGAGGTGATAGACAATGATAAAGATGCCGTCTGAAGGAAGCAAATAGGGGAACCAAACTGTGAAGAATTCAAAAAACCTTCAGATGTACTGATTAAATTACAAAATGCTAAATTATAGTGTGAATATTTAAAGAGATGCACATGGGGGAAAAAAAAAAACAAACTCTTCAAGCTTAGTAATCTGTTGAAAGCTTTCTGAACACAGTCAGGAATGAGATCTTGGGGTCAGTACAAAAAGATCAATGGAAACGTTAACTTAGTGTTCAGCAGCCATCTGACAAGATGTTATGTAGCAAAGGACTAGGTAGGGTTAATTATTATGCCACTGATTAAGCCCACACAAAACAGTATGAAGTTTTTTCACCTCAAAGGAGGAAATATTCGAAATGAAAAAGGCCATCAAACATCCAACCAAAGGCAGGGAACACAAGGAATCCAGAAAGAATGACTAAAACAAGGACTCCTGAAGCACTAGGAGGCTAAGTAGCAACACGTGAGAGGAGGGACAGTTACCAGACCATCCCAGCCTCTTTCAATGTAACAACTGTAGGGCATCATACGGAAATAGTAGGTACTTAGTTAAGGTACCTTAACAGGACTTCTTCAATTAGTATGTAGCTAACCTATGCAATCTCTTGGTCAACATTATTGTAAGCAAAAAAAAACTTGTGGGGTTTAATACTGAATGGACATGCGTACACACACACACACACACAAAAAAAAGTCCTGAAGAGATACTAAGAACTAAGAAAGACTGCACTTCTGACTTAGGAACTCCCTAGGTAACAAATTAGGTAACAAATAAACACGAAGTTGAGACAGCTGTCTATCAGTTCGTCCTCTCACATGGCTCTCTAGACATTTGCTACCTCACCACTGTCGATCACATTTTAAATACAGAGTAATAAAAATTGCTTTTCAAGGATATTATGTCTGTCATTTAATTGAAAAAACCCAACTGTTGATCTAATATCGTATGTGGAAGGAACAGATTTCTTACACCATAGTTTAGCAAAATGAACAAAGTTACTCTGCAAACAAAGACAAAACACATCTCCAGAGCTGTCACCAGATAAGTATTTTTCATTTAGGTACGACTGAAACAACCAGCTTTAAAGATTTCTGTAAAACTGTTTTGGCGAGACAACAATCTCAACTCTCTCTAGAACTTTTGCCAGAGGTACAAGGTTCTGTCTTTGGCAAACAATCAAAACTCATGTTTCATGGCAAGACTAATTTTTTTATTTCCCCAAAACATAAAAATATTGCATTATTTATTTAAAATTAATTATAGATCATTTGGAGGAAAAAAAAACAACACATCATGTCCAGAATAACATCTCAGAAGTCAGATACCACCAAATGTGCATGTCTGACATCAGTGTACCAATATAATGGGATGGTATACAATCCCACTTTCACATCTGCCTTGAGGACTAAATCCCTTCTCTACACACACTACTCCTCAGCAGAACACCTCAACTAATTCCAGAATAAACTGAAGTTACACACTTAGCTTCTAAATACAGTGGGCTACAGTGTCAACCTGCATCTGCAAAGCACGACATATACACTGTAAGGTCTTTCTGGAGAATGAGAGGCACATGGACATGGGGAAATAATGAAAGGTGACTGAAGAAGCTTTGGAGGGGAACAGCTCGAGTCGAGTTACAGTACAGGGACTGGATGAAAGAGGATAGGACAAGGCAGCTGGAAGTCAGAGATGGAAGCACCAAGTTTTGCTTTCCCTGGCCTATTCCCTTGGGAGCTACATTGGCCAGGGAAACATAAAGAGGGAGACAACGTGGTAGCAAAGGGAGGAATGCTGGATTATTTCTTGGGTTTATTGTATGTTTGGCTACTGTTACTCAAGCATGCCCTAGATTACATAATCCAAAATTTTCTCCATATGTCATAGTTTAAGGGCTTAAAATCTACAACTTGTCCACACGTCTTTAAAATACATCCCGTACCAGCTTTCAGCTCATCAAAGATCAGTATATGTCAAATTATACCATGTACCATCAGTACAGTCTTCTGACCTATGAAGCACAACAAACAGCTTTCAACAGTTAAATTAAGTTGAAAATTTACACCAAAAGTAATCACAACCACATAACTAGAGACTTATCAATACTTATCAATACAAATGAGGTTTCTCTTTCAGAAACCTCATTAATGGCTAACTATCTCATTTTCCTACCTGCCTTGAGGACTAAATTCCATACATTATTCCTCAGCAGAACATCTGAACTAACTGCAAAATAAATCAAACTATCGCATACACTCAATTTTTAAAAACAGCCTTTGGACCTATAATTAATACAAGAAACAGATACATTATTATTTCCATATTGTAATTTATTTTATAAAGCAGCAAAATGCACTGAGGCAGAGTACATAGTTGTTCTACATGTCAACCAGCACAGACAAAAACATCCAATTTTCTTTATCTGTATAATGAATTTAATAAATAGATCTAATTATAATTTTACTGACATCAGTTGTTGACAAAACTGTTTAATGTTTATAGAAACTGACATACAATGTGTCACACCAGAAACAGTATTATGAAGCTTGCAAAATTCAATTATGAAAGTTTGACATTTGCAAAGAAATGGTTGGCATTCTTTTTACAACACTCTAGACAGTCAAGTATTTCAATTTCTAGTAAAAACTCTTTTAAGATTTTACTACATACAGTACAACAAAGCCATCCAGGAAAAAAAAATGTTTGGGGCTATTTTCTATTAAAAAGGCTGATTTGCTATTCCAAAGATCTTACAATCATAAGTATTAGTCTCTTGTAGCCTAATACTCACCTAGAATGGAAGAACACAAACGGGACAAGACAACCAAGACCAACTGAGAAAAACTTCAGCTCACAATGTTCTTTTTTTTTTTTTTAAAAAAAAAAACATCAATGTGAAGTGCAAAGGCCTTAAATAAACTGGCTTTCAGAAAAAAAAAATACTGCAAATATAGAACATTTTCATACATATTTTAGATTTAAGATAAATAATTATACTGAAGAGCTCAGGTTTTTACCCCCTTACAACTTTTCTGGTTGGTCAAAAA
Source organism: Chlamydotis macqueenii (assembly GCF_036417535.1). NCBI lineage: Eukaryota > Metazoa > Chordata > Aves > Otidiformes > Otididae > Chlamydotis > Chlamydotis macqueenii. The sequence continues at coordinate 58,887,634 of NC_141593.1, read as the reverse complement.
TTCTAAGTCAAGGCTCCTACTCCCTTATATATTCACTACATTTAGTTATCACTGTTTTCAATAAAATTTAACACTTGTAAGGTCTTCAAATTTGCATTATAGATTTTGACATCTTATTGAAACAGCAAAATTCTGCCTCTGCGGAACACAGTGTAAAGGACCCACTAATTTGCACAGGACAAAGATCCACCTCCTTAAGGTTACCTGTAGTGTAACATCTAAGACCCAAGTCAAGACTTGTTACAAGCTTAGCTTCTCAGATTTCAAATCCAGCTTCATGATAGCATAGGTTAAACCAATGACTGAGGCTAACATTTACTGTTGTAGTTAAATTGCTTTAATTACAGCTCTTCAGCCAAATCTTATTGGCAAGTAAACGCCCCAAAGACAAAACCATTTTCTCTAAGATGTATTTTTTCAAAGAGAAACAGCATACAGTGAAAATCTCAAGTTTGACTAAAATGAAATACAAAATTTTCCCCTCAAAATCAAAAGTTCAAACAGAAACATTTTGGATTGGTTAATTACAGAAAGATGTTGTGAGGAATTCCAAAACTCAATGTAGTAAGAAATTATTTCTTTATGTCCACACTGTAGATCAGCTGCTAGCAAAAAAGCTCAAAACTATACTTCAACGGATACACACCACCATAAGCCCTGAACTTCTGTTTCATAGCAAATTTGACAAATTAGCCTTTCAGCTCAGACGAAACCCTATACCAATGACATCCCACTCTACAGAAAGATCATATTTTTTCCTCTCAGTCTTGCTTTGCAACAATGCTAAGAAAAGCTCCTGGAAGCATTAGTTATTAAGCTATTTGCTCTTAGGTTTGCTTTGTTTTTATTTGATTTGTTTCTTCGGGACCTTCGAGGACAGGAAAGGAGAAACAAACTTTAAGTAAAAACTTGAGAAGACATAGAAAGCTAAAATCTTGCCAACATCTAAACATGTATTCATACTTGAGATGCTCTCTCAAATTTTTGCACCCTTAATCATTTGCTCTTAAAAGACAATAAATATCATAACTGCTTTTTGAGGAGGCATAACTAAAATACTAAATAGTTTTTGAAAACAACACAAATCTCTCAGAGTTAGGCACATTTGGAATGTCTACAATTAGAAATAATTTCTTGTCCAGTCTTCATAAATCTCAGAAAAAGCCCATCTAGAGTCTAATACTATGGTATTTCAAGGACTGCCCTTTGCCTCTCACTCTTGGGAACTTTAGTGATATGAACAGGTATGATCTTCAGCCTTTCAGAAGTGATTACAAAGTGGTCATAAAACAGGCAGTAGGGATCATTGTAAAGGCTTAGCTCACAACAGATCAATTAACTTTCTGGATTTATAGCTCCTGGCATTGAAACGTGGCCTTTGGCTTCAGTGCACAGTGAATGCTGTCCCATGAAGAAACACTAATGAGGATAACATCCATCTGACAAAGGAGAACATAATTTTATTACACAAATCCAGTTTTTGACAACGATTTTAACTTAGTTTCAAAAGCAGGCAGTGACACACCTGACATGACAACAGAGGGTTACATAACCCCAACAGAAACACAGTGAGAAGCACTAAAGATGCTAGAACTGTGAAAACAGAAAAGCAGCAGAACTACAGGACAAACAAAATGAAAATTGGAATGGCAATCTGAAGATGTACACGTGAACAGCGGGGGGTGGGGTAGAGAAAATCTTTATCCATAAACAAATCTATGACTAACAATTCAGAGAAACTTGGAGGACAAGAACATATGTCAAGAATTCACACAACTGCCTCTGTAGTTCAGGAAGCATAAAAAGCAAATCTACCCAAATTTCTCAGCATGGGTAAATACAGGGAAGAAAAGCAGAGGGAATGTTGTAACAACTGTGGGCCCCCATGATACCGCCAGGGAAAACCTGGACAGCATCAAAATTGACTGCAGAGCTCTGAGCACAGCCATGAAGGGCATGAGGGCCCAACATGGTGTCCTCCTCAATCCCGTCAGTGAGGGGAAAGGGTGCAAGAAGGGCACTGACAATACAGGTCAGTAAGTAGCTGCAGTGCTGATGTTGGCAACAGGGTTTTGGGTTCTACAACCATGGGACCCCGTTTGTAGACCACCATGTGCTTTTTCTTTCTTTCTTTTGTTGAACAATGGAACAATCCTCTTTGGAGAAAATATGCAAATCTTCATCACAGAAGATTGTTTCAAACAGAAATAACATTTCTTCCCTGGTTTGCTTTAGAATCTTTTATTTTTGTAAATATCAGCATGGGAATTTAAAGCTGTCAATGCATATAGTGATCTATATCCTCATAGTTCAAGTGGGCAGCGATGAAATTGCACAGAGAAGCCTACGAACTATGAAAAGAGATTTCAGGGGTTTAGGGCGTTTGGTTCAAGGGGCAGGAGCTCAAGTGATCTTCTGTTCTATACCTTCAGGGTCAGCGAGCGGCATGGAGTGGGCTTGGAAAGTTCCATTAATGAATAATTGGCTTAGAGGCTGGTGTCGAGAGAGAAACTTTGGGTTCTTTGATCATGGGGCAGTTTACTCGGCCCCTGGCCTTCTGTTTGTGGAACCCACCTTTCTCAAAGGGGGCGACAAATCCTAGCACAGGAGCTGGCGGGGCTTACCGACAGATCTTTAAACTAGCTACGAAGGGGGAAAGGGACAAAACAAGGCCCTCAAGGGAAGAGCCCAGGGGAACGGTGCTCGATCTGGGGCTGAGGCAGCTGTCTCGGCTGAAGTGCATCTACACCAATGCACGCAGCATGAGCAACAAGCAGGAGGAGCTGGAAGCGATTGTGCGGCAGGATAACTATGACCTGGTTGCTATTACTGAAACGTGGTGGGACCACTCCCACGACTGGAGTGCTGTGACAGAAGGCTACAAGCTCTTCAGAAGAGACAGACGAGGAAGGAAGGGTGGTGGTGTGGCCCTTTATATTAAAGACTATTTTGACGTTGAAGAGCTTGGGGTTGGGAATGATACAGTTGAGTGTCTATGGATAAGGATCAGAGGAAAGGCCTGTAGGGGTGACATCGTGGTGGGGGTCTGTTATAGACCACCTAATCAGGATGAAGAGAAGGACGAGGCGTTCTATGAGCAGCTTGAGCGAGTCACGCGATCGCCAGCACTCGTTCTCGTGGGAGACTTCAACTTCCCTGATATATGCTGGGAATATCATACAGCGCACAGGAACCAAAAGGTTCCTAGAGGGTGTGGAAGATAGTTTCCTTATGCAGCTGGTACGAGAGCCTACCAGGGGTGGTGCCCTGATTGCCCTACTCTTTACTAACAGAGAAGGACTGGTGGGAGACGTGAAGGTTGGGCACTGTCTTGGGCAAAGCGACCATGAAATTGTAGAATTCTCTATTCTTGGAGATGTCAGAAGGATGACTAGCAGAACGGCTATCCTGAACTTCAAGAGGGCGGACTTTGACTTGTTCAGGCTTGTTGTGAGGGTCCCTTGGGAGTCGCTCCTTAAGGGTAAAGGGGTCCAGGAAGCCTGGACGCTCCTCAAGATGGAGATCTTAAAGGCACAAGAACAGGCTGTTCCTGAATGCCGTAAGGCGAGCCATAGGGGAAGAAGACTGGTGTGGATGAACCAGGAACTATTGTTGAGGCTCCGGAAGAAAAAGAGAGTCTATGTCCTCTGGAAGAAGGGACAGGCTACTTGGGGAGATTACAAAGAAGTTTCTCAGGTATGCAGGGAGGAAGTTAGGAAGGCAAAAGCTCAGCATGAACTCAGATTGGCCACTGCAGTAAAGGAGAACAAGAAATCCTTTTACAAATGTATCAGTGGTAAGAGAAGAAACAAGGAGAATTTACACCCTTTACTTGATGCAGCGGGGAATGTGACCACTGAGGATAAGGAGAAGGCTGAGGTCCTCAACGCCTTCTTTACTTCTGCCTTTAATAGGCAGATCAGTTATCCTCAGGGCACTTTATGCCCTAATCTGAGAGCTCCTCCTCCATCTGGACTGCCACAAGTCCATGGGACCGGACGGGCTCCATCCTAGAGTGCTAAGGGAGTTGGTGGGGGTGATTGCCGAGCCGCTCTCAGCCATCTACCAGCGCTCCTGGTTATCTGGGGAGGTCCTGGCGGATTGGAGGCTTGCTGATGTGACTCCCATCTACAAGAAGGGCCGTAAGGAGGATCCGGGGAACTACAGGCCTGTCAGCCTGACCTCAGTACCCTGGAAAGTTACGGAGCAAATCATCTTGGGTGAGATCACTTGGCATATGCGTGGCATCCAGGAGATCAGGCCCAGCCAGCACGGGTTCACGAAAGGCAGGTCGTGCTTGACCAACCTCATTTCCTTTTACGACTGGGTGACCAGACTGGTGGATGAGGGAAAGGCTGTTGATGTGGTCTACCTGGACTTCAGCAAAGCCTTTGACACAGTCTCTCACAGTATTCTCCTAGGGAAACTGGCTGCCCGTGGACTGGGTAGGTATACCCTTCTTTGGATAAAGAACTGCTAGGGAGCCGTGCCCAGGGGGTAGTAGTTAATGGAGTCAAGTCCAGCTGGCAGCCTGTTACAAGTGGTGTCCCCCAGGGGTCGGTACTTGGGCCCATCTTGTTCAGTATCTTTACTGATGACCTAGACGAGGGGATTGAGTGTACCCTCAGTAAGTTTGCAGATGACACCAAGTTGGGTGGTGGTGTTGATCTGCCTGAGGGTAGGGAGGCCCTTCAGAGGGATCTGGATAGGCTGGATCGCTGGGCTGAGCTGAATGGGATGAGGTTCAACAAGGCCAAGTGTCAGGTCCTGCACTTTGGCCACAATAACCCCATGCAGCGCTATAGGCTCGGAGCCGAGTGGCTGGAGGACTGTGAAGAGGAAAGGGACCTGGGGGTGTTGGTTGATGCTCAGCTGAACATGAGCCGACAGTGTGCCCAGGTGGCCAAGAGGGCCAACGGCATCCTGGCCTGCATTAGAAATAGTGTGGCCAGCAGGAGCAGGGAGGTAATCATCCCCCTGTATTCGGCGCTGGTGAGGCCACACCTCGAGTATTGTGTTCAGTTTTGGGCCCCTCACTACAAGAAAGACATCGAAGCCCTGGAACGTGTCCAGAGAAGGGCAACAAAGCTGGTGAGGGGTCTGGAGCACAAGTCTTATGAGGAGCGGCTGAGAGAGTTGGGATTGTTTAGTCTGGAGAAGAGGAGGCTCAGGGGAGATCTCATTGCACTCTATAGCTTCCTGAAGGCAGGTTGTGATGAGCAGGGGTTTGGCCTCTTCTCCCAGGCAACAAGCAGGACCCGAGGAAACGGCCACAAGTTGTACCAGAGGAGGTTTAGATTGGACGTGAGGAAAAACTTTTTCTCCCAAAGAATGGCCTGCCCAGGGAGATGGCGGAGTCGCCGTTGCTGGGCAGTGTTCAAGAGGCGGCTTGATGAGGAGCTACAAGATATGGTTTAGTAGCTGTGGCAGCAATGGTAGTGGGAAGACGGTTGGACTAGATGATCTTATAGGTCCCATCCAACCATGTGATTCTATGAATTCTATTAGACATTTCCCTATGTTTATAGTAGCAGTTTTTCAAACAATTTCCCATAACTGCATTTATCTTCCTATCTACATATTTTTCAGCATTTTCAGTACCAGAGGTTATTTCTGAACATTTTGGTGTCTCCACATTTGTTTATCAATAGCAAACCTCCCATATAGTCACTTCCTTATTTATTTCAACTCCAGGGACAGATATTTTCACAGAACATTATTTCATTGTACCTGGAAAATAACACTCTTTTATATTATTTGTTTGCATTACTCTACTGAACACATCCTTTGTACTCATGAATGAGATGACCAAAGCGCTCAAATAGGCCTTCTTCTAACAACATTTAAAAGGAATAAAATAATTTTACACTAAAGGATTCTAAAGCTCGACTTAAATCTGCTGCCACAGACTGATAAGTCGAGGGAATACTAGTGGGATGGCAGCATGATCTTTCTCTTAAGCAAGTTTTAGAAAGCATTAAGGACTTCTTAAGTTAAAGCAAACAATTTCAAAACCTAGATATGACAGGAAAAAGATTACCCTTACAGTGATAAATCAAGCCAATGCAACTATATATATTCAGGGTAACTGATTCCCAAGATGAATTACAGAATCATAGAATAGTTTGGGTTGGAAAAGACCTTTAAAGGTCATCTAGTCCAACCCCCCTGCAAGGAGCAGAGACATCTCCAACCATATCAGGTTGCTCGGAGCCCCGTCCAACCTGACCTTGAATGCTTCCAGGGATGGGGCAGCCACCACCTCTCTGGGCAACTTCTTCCAGTGTTCCACCACCCTCATTGTAAAAAATTTCATTCTTAAGTCTAGTCTGAATCTACCTCCTTCTAGTTTAAAACCATCACACCTTGGCCTGTCACAACAGGCCCTACTGAAGAGTCACAACAGGCCCTACTGAAGAGTTTCTCCCCATCTTCAGGCTGGAGAGGTGGGCTCATGCAAATCTCATGAAGTTCAACCAGGCCAAGTGCAAGGTCCTGCACCTGGGTCGTGGCAATCCCAGGCATAAATATAGGCTGGGCAGATAATGGATGGAGAGCAGCCCTAAGGAGAGGGACTTGGGAGTGCTGGTGAATGAGAAGTTTAACACAAGCAGACAATGTGTCCTTGCAGCCCAGAAGGCCAACCACATCCTGGGCTGCATCAAGAGGAACGGGGCCAGCAGGTTGAGGGAGGTGATTCTGCCCCTCTACTCTACATAGCCCAGGATACAATTGGCTGCAAGCACACACTGCCAGCTCATGTTGTGCTTCTCGTCCACCAGTACCCCAAGCCTTCTTCTCAGGACTGTTCTCAACCCATTCTCTGCTCAGCCTGTATTGATGCTTGGGATTGTCGCGACCTGTATGCAGGACCTTGCACATGGTCAAATGTTTTCTCATGGCAAGTCTGAACTTCCTCTGGCACTGCTTTGAGCCTTTCCCATGCATCCTGCCACTGGATGCCAGGGAGAAGAGATCAGCCCCTCCCTCTCCACTTCACCTCCTCAGGAAGCTGTACAGGGCAATAAGGTCACCCCTCAGCCTCCTTTTCTCCAAACTAGACAAATTCAGAATCCTTAGCTGCTCCTCACAGGAGATGCCTCCTCCGGAGGCATTCAAAGACCTTCATAGTCTTCTTAAATCGTGAGGCCCAGAACTGCACACAGTACTCAAGATGAGGCTGCACCAATGCTGAATACAGCAGGATGATCACCTCTTTTGACCGGCTGGCTACGCTGTGTTTGATGGCCCCAGGATGCAGTTTGCCCTCTTGGCTGCCACACACGCTGCTGACTGCAGTTGAGCTCAGTGTCAACCGGCACCCCAGATCCCTTTCTGCAGGGCTGCTCTCCAGCCACTCCTCTCCCTGTTTGTACTTGGGCCTAGAAGTCAGAAGACTTTAAAATTAATTTATACCGATCTACAAAGCATTTTTTTTTATGCAAACTGCTGCAATTAATCTAGGATGGCTTTGACTGTTAGTTCTGTCTCAGGAAGGAAACTTGGAAATTTATTGAGTGACCAGCCTTATCATCACTCTCCAGATAAAGAGATGCAAACACAGTGCTCTTCACAAGACCAAAATCACAAAGATGGACATAAAGAAGATAGGATCTTGGCTTTTAATATCTGAGGTCTTGTCTCCATTTACAGCTTGTAAGAGGCTTACATGAATTAAAAAAAAAACAACCATTCACTCACTCCTCCACTCAACTTATTTCTGAGAAGAGAGTAAGTTTTTCCCCAACCTTATCTAACAAATTAATGACTGCAAATAATAAATAGTTTTCTAATGGGAAAAAACTACCTGTATACACTTACAGATTTCAAATTTACAGAATATCAGACCTAAACTTCTGAGTTAATAGTTTAATAAATTATCTGCTTAAGATAAACAAATAACATAGTATAAAAACAGCAAAAAATAAAATGCAATCTTTCGAACTGCTGTCAGATGTTTGAGCTAATAAGCACCACTATTAAATTCTCTCACACTTACATGTGCTGGTCTGTGAGGACTGAGGAGAGCAAACCCTAGGGCTGCATGTCCGTGTCAAATGGAAACAATATGCTCAAGCTGGTCCCACACTCCACAAGAAGTTACCAAGACCTCTTGGCTCTGCACTCCCCAGGGCTTCCTGCTCTAGAACTTTTATTTTACTCACAAGAAACAACCCCAGCTCTTGCAAGTACTGGCAGTGTCTATGAGTTGAAAAGCTTACAATAGGGTATTAATTTGAAATCCACCCAGCCTGCTGATGTCTGTGAATAAGACAGAGCAGCCGATGTTATTTGTTTCATCTTAACAATGTGAGAGTTTCAATCAAAAATAGACTCAAAAAACACCCTACTAAGCATTTCCCTGATCTCAGCAACAACTAAAGGCAACACATGCCACCAGGAAATGCAGCAGTATAATCACAATTTTACAGGTATCTCAGAATGAATGCATGAGTCATCTAATAAAAGTATTTTCTGGCCACTCAGCTATTACAAAGAATAGTAGGACAGTAATTTGATTTAATGAAAGCTTTTTCAACAGCTTCCTTATTTATCATAGATACAGCTTATGCTGTCACGCAACTTCAGTATGTGTCACAGAAGCCACATCAATTCTGAGGTATTAAATCACAAAAGTTGCAAGGATCAGAAAATATTCTTCCAGCAGATGCAATGCTGTATAATGTGCTACGTGTATTGTTAATATTTCTAGTCTCCTCTAAATCACAACATTTTCAGGGAACACCAGCCAACCCAGAGAATTCTAGTACAATATTTTTTATGCTGCTGCAGCAGCACAAAATGAAATTATGAAATTAAATACTTAGAATCAATATATTTTTACTTTACTATTTACTTCAGATCCATTCTGTCACATAAGAATGTTGCAAAATAGTTCCTACATTCAAACAGTAATTAACTAGTGACAAGAATACAATAAACATCTAAAGGATGTATTTACAAGAAATCTGTACATTTTGCTAAATATTATATTGTATTAAAATCCAGTATGAACCTCCCAAAGTTACACTGGCTCTATTCCAACTTGCAATATTAACATATAAGAGCAAGTACTTTACATTTAAACATCCAACACCAAAACCAGCTACATAAATAGATGCTGAATTGTTAAGAATGCATGCCTTCCAATTCTTTTTTTTTTAAACATAAGCAGAAGAGCAAATTATTGTTTATGATTTCATGTAATCCTAACTTCCTTATTTAAGCTTTTTTTAAAATAACAATAGTGTTTAATCAAAAAAAAATAATCAAAGATTAAAACATTGGAAACCCCCACAGACATACTCTGAACTACATTCAATAAAGACGCACAGTTCTGCAGAAACAAAAACAATTATGGAAATAGCACACTTAAGTAGAAGCAGTTACTGATCCAATCAAATGGGATTCAAACTGTAATGAGATATCACACTTGACTTCTACAACTATTTTGCAGTTTCCATTTTCTGTTTTTTACTCATTAATTATGAAACTTTTTTAGAAGCTTTGTGACTTTTTTAGCCAAAAAAAATTCTTGATCATTTGGAATAGATTTTGTTTTGATATGTTTTCGATATGTTTTCCTGCAGCAGCAACGTCAACATGTCACAATCTATCTACCTTGTTACTCAGCAGCACAGCATTGTAGGCTTAGAGTTGTATACAGTCTCTGAGTGTTATTTTGGACTGCTATTTTAAGAGGTTTACATCATTTTTTCTCAATATCACAAGATTTCAGAGGGCTGTCCATTTCATTATGGAATATAATAAGTTGTTATCTTACATTTTGATCCAACGACCTCTACATGTCCTAATGCTCCAATTCTGCAAAGGAACATGCTGTGCAAAGGAACACGTTCCCAATGCATAGGTGCTTGGTTGGCTTTTTTTACAAAGCTTTCCAATCCAGAAGAGACTATTGGAATTAATCTATCCATAGTCCTAGTTGCTGACTATGCCTCAATAGAGAAGCACTGAAGTAGCTCAGCTTGCTGACTTCATCCCCTCTCAGCTTGCTTTCTCTCAACATACATTAAAAATGTAAGCATTAAGAACTGAGAAAAAAGCAAAAAACTGTCAACCAACTGGGTGAAACCAATCAGACTGTCTGACACCTGGGGTCTGCATGCCCAAGAACAACCAACCAGGCTGCATTTGTGATTCCCATAGTAATCACTGGTCCAGACAGGAGCAGCAACACATGACTAAACGGAGTAATGGCTAGAACAAACAAGATAAAATCAGTCACTTCTGTCAACACTGCATGTCAACACTGGTGGCCACAACACAGCAGTGCAATCCAGACTAAGGACCAAGTGACAGCCAAGGCTCAGTGGTGCACTCTCTGCAAGACAACTGTCCCACTGCTTCCCTGATGCTCAAGCAGAGGCTGTGCTAGCAGAGGGTTCCCCAGCACAGCTCCTGAGCCACATCTTAAACGCTTTCATCTTTCTCCAGATCTGGAGAGCACAAAGCTTTCCATAACGAAGCTCCTGCATCCTTCAGAAAGCAGTTGCCTTTTCTTCACTATGGAACTATCCAAAAATTCCCACCAGCTGCATCCCCATTGCCAAAATACAAATAAAACCTGTAACTAACCAGTATCATTATTCAGTGCTTAATCCTTATTCCTACTACTCTTTCCACAGGTCCTCTTTGTGCTTTTAGCAAAAAGTGAAAATAGCTGTAAATCCTGCATTAGGGGATCAACATGTTGATTCAAACTGAGTGGCCTGTTAGCTGGTGGAAAGCCTGACATCCAGTAATTCAAGTTTACCTGAGAATACTGCAGAAAACCATAAAAACAACTACTACTGCAGAAGATCACTTTCCACTGTCTATAATTCTGCCAGGCTTTAACCTTTTCAGTTAATATCCTCTACTGTGTGTTTAGCCAAGCATTTAATATCACTTTTAACAACTCAATCAGAAAACAGGGAAACAATTCTCTTCCCAAACTAGAGAACCACTTACACCTCTTTCATTAGTGGTTCTAGCAAACCTACTTTCTCACTAGAAGATGGCTTTGCTGTTCCAAAACAAAACAAAGTCACTAAATTTCAAAATCACTACACTTGCAAAACGGACAAATTTCTAAGTCATTCCTTTGTGTGACTTGCATTCTTTTCCTGTTGACCAGCTGGTACAGATACTGCACAAATTTACAGGTAATTCAGCATGCATAAGCCCAGGGGCAAAATCAAAGTATTATGTCCTAAGAAGTAGTTGTCCCCTAAGCTCCAGAAAGGCAGGGCCAGGCGCTGTGATCGAGACTTGATTTGCTGGAGGAACAGAGTCTGTTGAGAATAGCATTTTACAGAAGTGGACATGGAGTGGTTCTTTTAAACACATTTCTTGCAAGAGCTGTGTCCAAAGATTTTCATTTTTTTTTATTTAGTAAAATGTTTTTCAGCTTATTTCCAATACTTTGGTATGTCCTCCCACTGTTCTGGTAGGCAGTGTTTCGTCCTTTGTTTTCAGTAATTCTTGAAATCGTGAAAAATGGAACCAGTCCCTATATTAATAAAAGTTGTATTTCCTAATAGCACATAATGTGAATAAGCACTAGCTACTGAATTAATACCTGGAATAACGAAGCATTACAATTTTAAGACTTCCTTGACTTGTTCAATTCACAAACCAGTTTGACAACTTGAGGGCTCAGAAACCCTATGAAAATACCATGGCTTAAAAAAAAAAAAAAAAAAAATCTAACAGCTCAGCTGACCTGCAGTTGATACATAACTGTAGTAGTTCATCAAGTACACAAATATTTGCAAACAGGAATACAGTCTGGGGTGTGACAGGGGATAATTAATTCTGCAATTTTGGGGAGAAAAAGCTGCAACATTTTTCTGGAGGTCAGTGTTTGTTAAAACAGATTTACACTAAGATGTTAGGGAAAGTTAAATTAAGTATAAATTGCAATAAGACAAATACTAAATGGAAGCCTGAAAAGGAAGGTCAAGGAAAACCACAGGAAAAACAAGTGTCTCAAAAACAGGTTGTGTTTGCTGCCTATCTAAAAAATTATTAATTCAGTTAAACAGAACCACATCAAAACATCACAGTTGCTGACAGCCAAAACACTCTGATTTCAATGGGAAAGTCTGGTGCTTCAGGAATGGAGAATGATCAGAGCTGTAACAGGAAGATAGGATAAAAAGAAAAAACCAAGATCACAGCACCCTATTATACTTTCCATGTCACATACTGCATGTTCCCATGTGAAGTAGTTATTTGGGGATAAACCAGTTAACCAAATTAAAGTTATATGCAGAGAACAGCTAAGAAGCTGGATTAAATGGACAAATGAGTAGGTATTTACATTTTTAAGTGACTAAGAACATCAATAAGAGAAAAAAAAAGCTGAAGCTAAACAATGCTAAGAATAACTTATCTTCCCCCTTGCTATTTTGTCGTTACACTCACATATCAGCTACCAATCCAAATTTTAGACAAATTTGGAAAGAAACAATCTTACTGTCAGTACTGATAGCACTGTGAATTATAGTACAACAGAACCAAGGACAAAAAATGTCATTTTAGGCAGTAACACAAAAATTCAAAGATGGATCTTGGAACTCTATTTATATACTGCCATCCAATTTATTTTCTCTAAAGAAAAAAAAAAAAGTCATTGAAAGGCACATAAGAGTAATTATTAACAAGATATTTCAATACATCAAAAAAAAAAAGCTCTCCTTTATCTAATCATTGGCACAATTCAACAGGAATCAAAATCCACATAGTTTGGACGTATCATTCCCCAAAAATCTTTAAAATATCTCCATGTGCAAAGCAATTCCTTTCCTCTTTTGCTTAAGGTTGGCAACAGGCAGATCCATTATACTAACTGTCAAGAACTGATACTGTTGCCACTGCAGCAACCATAGTAAGTCACAGGATGCAAGTAGTCTACAGCTGCAATGGAGATGCAATGGAGCTGCAACTCACTTACCACTATTAACAGTTCTTTTGAGCAAACTTACATTTCAAATACACGACTGAAAGAATAAGGGAAGCACTTACAAGGATTACCACCTACATTAAAAGAAGGGCTATCCTTTATGATTTTTAAAAAGAGTACCACCAAATACACATGAAGACAATTAGCCTGTCTTACTTAAGATACTAAATGAGCTTTTATATGGGAATCGAGTTGCTCAAAATAAAAACATTACCCTCTTTCACTGCAAAAGTTTTAGCAGGTTTGAAAAAGGCACTAATAAACTGATTAAATTAACACAAGTCAGTCATACCTTTAGCCACAGCTTCTTTATACTTTTCTTTGGCAGAGTTTACTTCTTTTATTAGTTGTCTATAGCTAGATTTTAGTTTCTCTAGCTCTGTCTTCGTGACCTTGAAGAAAACAGAAATATTAAAAGTATTAAAATACTTATCGTCAACTTATAAAAAACTCATAGCATTAGTGAAAAAGAATTACCAGGATTTATTTTCCAAAATAAGGATGCTACCACTTTCCAATGGCTTGAGACAATCTTAACATTACATGGTGTAACAAAATGAAAATCAATAAATGAGTGGAATGAAGTAAGAGGCCTGAAACAGAGATCCCTATTCATATCAGTGTAATGAGAAATATGTTTAGGAAATCTAGCTTACCATAAACACTATTTCATTTCAACAACAAGGGAAAAAAAAAGGCACCAAAAAAGATGCTTAATAAATCATACTAGATGCAAAAAGTTCTATAGGAAGGAATTCCTTCAGCATCTAAAAAAAAAAGCGACATGGAAAAATTTTTGGATATTATAGTTTAGAAGCAGTAACTGCGCGTGAACCAATCTACTGGTTATAAGACTTAAATGCCTAAAAAGGAAAACAAATCAAACAAAACAAAAAAAACCAAACTACAGTGGAACACAGCACTGAAGACACTTTTTGCAGTGAAAGCAGCTCCACTGAATACGACATTTTTGGACAAAAAATTAAAATGTAGTTGTCTCTCAAAGACCCAACAAGGTACTATCTACAGTTTCTATTTCTGGGTCAGCTGTTCAAAGATTTAATTTAAAGGTAGGAACTTTTCTCCACATCAATCCCATATCCTCACCTCATATTTCTACATGCTGTAAATTAAACTCACTGCTGCTGTTATTATAGACTAATAGAGGTGACACAGGAAAAAATGACATTATAACAAACTTGTATTACAAAGACATTGTAAGAAACGGAGAAAAAGATGAAATTAGGAAGTAGTGAACATAGTTAATACATAAATAACGAGAAACTGTTTCTCTTATAGAAAACTAGAAAACGAAAGGTAGGCAACTAGTACTAACAACATTTTCTAATAATTACAAAATACATTTTACTAGTTCTTAGACTGTCTTCTTCCAACAAACAAAAGCAAAACCAAGAGCACCTCTGTCCCCAAAGAACACTAAAGGAAATAAGATGGTCAGAGATTATCTTAAACCCAGTTTTTATTTTGAAAAGTCTTGTTCATCTAACTAGCATAGATACTCTACTTTTCTTCCCTCAAATTTCATAAAGAAAGAAAAAAATTACAGTATCTTAATGCAAATTGGAATAAATCTCAAGACTTTTACTACATTTGTGTAAAATACATGGTATTTCGCTGTCCTTAATGATTTCGTAAAAAAATTCCTCATTGTAGAGGTGTCTAGAACAAGAAAGGATGACATATATGCTTTTTACCTGCATGAACTACACAGACACTGATCTTCACAAGGTTTTGATAATGTCCTAGGAAATAATTAGTATTTTGCTTCTGGAACCATTCTCTAAGTGCTCCACTGACACAAAACCTTTGAACAAACAACGCCAGCTAACAATGAAACAACGTATCGTATCTAACCAGAATGCTATTCAAATGCCTCTGAGGAAAATAAGGAAGGAAAAAAAAAAAAAAAAAACAAAATCACCAAACAAACCCAACAATGCAAGCTTATTCATCAGGATACAAAATATTTGAATGACCATGCAGACCATAATTAACTAAAATCAATATTTTGTAATTAATCATTTGGGGAGTGCTCAATATGCATTATTGTTTTTTTTTAAAAAATACTTATTTTAAAAGACAATTTTATTAGAATTAACTTACTAACAGAAAAAAAAAAGTTTTGCACAGTGTCTGAACTTCCAGTCTTATTTCATCTAGCCTCTCTTTCCTTATGTTCCTTTCCCTCTTTTTCCATTTCTCCAGTTCCCTCCGTATTTTACCTCTATTATTTGTAATGTATGCTACCAGTTTTTCCTCTTGTTCTATCCTATTTTCAGATGCACCAATTAGTAAGTGGCTGTGAGCAATTATTTGGCTTGGAAATTTTATCAGAAAAGACAGCCTACTGACTATACACCAAAAAAGATGTACTTCCCCATAGTCAATACCTGGGGGAGATGCTAAGATCCTAGCATATTATGGAAGCAGTCCTATCAGAGCCAACATATTTAACTTAATAAATATTTAGTACTAGTTTAAAGTTCTCATAATCAGCCCAAGAGTCTTTTACTCATCAGTCCATGACATTTGTACTGTACTACTCAGATGTTACATTTTAATTACAGTACTCCAAATTCTCTGCTGGAAGAAAGAAGAAACAGTCCTTTTCCTTCTCTCAGTAGACCTTTCAGACTATCAATCTGATTTTTCACATTTGCAATTAAACTTTCCCCAGAGCACCAGAATGAAACTGTGATTTCTGTCAGCTTTACTGACTACAGTGATTTCAACACAAGCAGGACAAATGATGTGTAATAGAAAAGGCCCTGAAGAGCTACATCTGCAGCCTTAATGTTTGGTTTACACTTGATTTATATTTTAGAATACGGACTAAAAACGGTCTGGACTGTCAAGGGCACGTATTAACAGAAGTTTTCAGTGCCCTGGTTCCAGGGATGTCTAGAGTGGAACGAGAACACGAAGAGAGATGGAATTGAGAAGTGTTACACAAAATCATCCTCTAGTGGAACAAAAGCATTTCCAGTGCTATCTGTTCATAGACATGTAAATAGAACAGAGTTTTCCATGTCTACCTTGCCAGCTAGCAGGGGAGAGAAAATGTGGAGGAAATAACTAAAATTTAAACTATGCATTCTAGATATCACAAATCACTTTTATCATAGCACAAACAAAATTAGATTAACTTAAAATCCACTTTCAATATACTAGTTTTTAAATATAAAAAACTGTAATAGATTTATAAAGCTCAGTTGAACAAAATACCTTGTACATCTCTGCTTCAATTTGTTGATGAACACCTACGTAACTCTTCTTAACTTGCTGCTTATCTTTAATCATCATTGTAAGCCTATGCAAAGGCCCAGAATTGAGATCCTCTGCATGCGTCTTCATTATTTTGCTCAGTTGTTCTGTTTGCTGTACCACGAGCAACCAAGACTATAAAAAAAAAAGTCAGAACAGAAAAACATTTAAGTTTTCTGCCTTACAAATAACCAAACAAACATACACTGTAGGAAAAGGATTCAGTAAAGAATTTTAAATTTACCCAAATGTACTCAAGAGATCTTAAAATAAAGTTCTAGAGCAAAATCACGCCTCAAACTTACTCATAAAATCATAAAAAAGCACCAGAGGCAAAAATACAATATTGCATGGTCACCCCTCAGCACTGTCCTTGTACTTCTCAATACTGACGAAAGCTTTACAGCCTTTTTTGGAAAACATCATAGACACCACTGACAAGCATGTTCCCGCGTCCTTTGTTCTCCTGTTTCCCAGACACTGTTACTCTGTTCAAGCTGACTTCTCTGGTCTTGTCTAAATACCTCAAAATACCTCAGTAATACGCATTTGAGTGGTTATTGTTACAGAAAATTACATTTGTCAGCTGCTTCACATAACTGACAGCACCAGAGTCAGGCCACCAGCATCAAAGGAGAAGGTGGTAACAGGTTAAGAGAAGCAAGCAGTTATTTGTCTGTCACAGTAACCCAACATCTTCCTGTACCTTTACTTTAGAAACTTCCTTGGCCATTCTGTCAGTCCGTTTTCAGGAGAGCTTAATGTGCTGTGTGTAGCTCTGAATTTTGATTAAGAACGGTAAGGTGAACACAAAGGCTTCCAATTCACCACAGATACGAATACAAAATTAAAGTTCACTTCAAATAAAAGCATTTTTTACTCTAAAGATCTCCGTCACACTTTGTTGATGGGAACAGTATCGGATTCCTTAGAGAGAATTCCCTGACGTTGAATGCCATGCTGTATCTAAAATTTCAGAATGGCTACATGCCATACAATTATCAAATTCTGAAGGCAGCCAGTATGTTACTTTTACTAGTATTTATCTTACTCTTACTGAAGACAGAAGTCCACCCGAGATCATCAAAACTTAGAAAATTCATTGGTTTGGTGGCCTTGGGGTTTCTTTACATCTGTATATATAAACACCTATATGTAAACATGAGCCGGCAATGTGCATTTGCAGCACAGAAAACCAATCACATCGTGGGCAGCATTCAAAGAAGCGCGGCCAGCAGATCGAGGGAGGTGACTGTGCCCCTCTACTCTGCTCTCGTGAGACGCCACCTGCAGTACTGCGTCCAGCTCTGAAGCCCTCGACATAAGGATGTGGACTCACTGGAGAGAGTCCAGAGGAAGCCACAAAGATGATGAGAGGGCTGGAGCACCTCTCTTATGAGGACAGGCTGAGAGAGTTGGGGCTGTTCAGCCTGGAGAACAGAAGGCTCCAGGGAGACCTTATGTCTTACAATGCCTAAAGGGGGCTTATAGGAAAGATGAGGAGAAACTCTTCTAGTAGGGCCTGTTGTGACAGGACAAGGGGCAATGGTTTTAAATAGAAGGAGGCAGATTCGATTAGACATTAGGAATAAATTTTTTACAATGAGGGTGGTGGAACACTGGTCCAGGTTGCCCAGAGAGGTGGTGGATGCCCCATCCCTGGAAACATTCCAGGCCAGGTTGGACGGGGCTCTGAGCAACCTGATCTGGTTGCAGATGTCCCTGGTCCTTGCAGGGGGCTGGACTAGACAACCTTTAAAGGTCCATTCCAACCCAAATTATTCTATGATTCTGTGCTGTGGTTCTATGATCTATACATAATATTTCCATCTCTACATGACAATGCTGCAATGCAAACTAGTTTCTAGAGAAGAAAATTAAGGATAGTTAACTCCTGTATGTATTAAAGCACCTTTAACATTTCTTTTAGCTCGTAAACATCCCACAGGCTGGCACAGAACTATCTCAGACGGCTTAAAGTGTGATGTTGTAAAAGGTCCCAGTCTAAAGCTCCCCAGTAATGGTTGAAAACTGTTTCACCTCTTCATCACAGAACACTTTCCAAACGACATCAGAGGCCATATTGCAAAGCTGCATAGGATAAAAATATCATTAAACATCTGTCTGAGAAGAGTGGGTCTTGTGGTTACAGAAGAGTTCGCAAGAGCACTCTCAGAGGTAAAAACGTAATCAGAGTTCTCCATTTTCTCTAAGGCTGTGTTATCACTGATGAGACAAGTACTGTTTCAATCAATCCTGAAAATCACAGCTAAAGCATTTTTCAACAGGACAAGTACTCTAAAGAAATACTTATCTTACAATTCACCAGATGAACCTAAACAAGTCAGAAATATAGAAAAAAAGCTTCCTTTTACATTTAGAAAATTCATTTGCATGTTTTACTGTTTTTTACATTCCTCTTCCAATACTGAGAAAACATCAGTTAAACAGGTTTCTGTGTTTCGTATGATGTTTTACTATTTTTAAATAGGAAAAGCAAAAGTGAAAAGCTATACTTAAGGAAAGGCCTCAAAAATTAATATTTATATGGAACAGAAAAGTAGTTGAGTGGGGATACCAGAAGAAGTAAAGCATTGCCTTTCACAGAAAATAACCACAATCCACTAAAAGCAATAACATACGATAATGTTTGGTTTAACAGTATTTTTTAAACATATATGCACACAAAAGAGCTTTTGGGAAGCACTTAAAATGGTTGCTGACACTATGTCTTCCAGCAAGTTTGCTGCCTCTGTGTGAAAAAAAAACATAGGACAGATTTTCCCAAACATCACTTCTCTCAAAGTCCCCACTCCTGCTGTACACTTAAAGAAAAAAAAAAAAACCACCATAAAAATTAGACAACTTGGTATTTGATTTTGATGCCATATAACACCAAAAGTTTAACATACACGTATTTCAGATCCAAGGAGATGAAAGACACTAGATCTATGTCACATAATATTTGGGTCATACTTTGATTCTGTGAAACATCAGGAAGAGAAAAAAAAGTATGAAATAGTAAAATAAATTAGAATGAGGTGAGTAAAGTAACCAATAACTCAGATATTTTAACTGCCAAAGCCAATAAGACAATGGGTCCCTAACAAACTCTATAATTCAAGGTGACAGGGAAATCTCAAGGCAAGCCCATTCAAAAGATCTGTCAGCAGCATACGAACATTTTTACTGTTATACAAAGATGTAGAGATCAGAGATAGGGCTTGAGAGAAAAACTGCACATCCTTAAAAGAAAAAAAAAGAAAAAGAAAAAGAAAAAGAAAAAAGGAATAAAAATAAACCTGAAAGAACAACTTAAGTACCTATGTCCAAAGTAAGATTTCAAAATGTGACACACGTGCCTATCTTCAACCCAAAACCAACACAGCTTAAGTCAGATCTTCAGCTTTTAAATTATTTTTTTTTTGTTCACAGGAAAAGCCCATGTCACTGACATGAACCATCCTAGACTGAGCTAGCTACATGAAGGTTAAGGCTTGCTTGTACCTCATAACCTGAAATATTCTGATGCAAATGTTCCTTTACTGTTCTAGCCCTAATTCGCTCCATTTCATCACCTAAAAGAATTGCAAGTCAGTTTAACTAGCACATAAGAACAATTCTAGAGGGGCAGCATTCACAAGAATTATTAGTCATGTCACTAATACTTCTATATAAAACTTTGGGATCCAACAGTAGAAAGCTTGAAGCAAATTTTTTTACAGTGAGGATGGTAAAACACTGAAACAGGTTTCCCAGAGAGGTGGTGGATGTCCCATCCCTGGACACATTCAAGGCCAGGTTGGACGGGGCTCTGAGCAACCTGATCTGATTGAAGATGTCCCTGCTCCTTGCAGGCGGGGTGGACTAAATGACCTTTAAAGGTCCCTTCAACACAAACTATTCTATGATTCTAAACACCTGACTTCTGTCAACCTTAGGCAATGACAATGCTTTAATGACAACTTAATATCATCACAATTTAAATAGCGAAATCTATAACAAGCTCTGTATAAGGCATATAATTGGGTGAAAAGCATTTCAAATACACCACCAAAACACACAAATGAAAAAAAAGGTAGTATGTCAATTTACAAGACAAGAATTATTGTGGGGGAGGGAAGCAACAACAGAACTCATTATAACTAAACAGTGTGCACTGCTACTTTTGGGGCAGCTGAAGTAAGCTAGCTATAGCAGCACAGCTTTCAAGTTACACAGGCACTGCCACTTTAGTCCAGTATAAATCCACACTGCTGCACAAGCAGCAGTCACGTTCCCAATGCTACACCATAGCTAGTATTCAAGCCCCTACCTCATAAGCCCACTACATAAAAACGGCTTTGTCTAAAATTTAACTTGACCCAGAAAGGGTGTTCTCCTACAGAAAGGAGATAAAGATTCACATCAGACTGAAGGGACTGTGTAAAAACTGCTACAGTGCCAAGAACTGAATAAGCCATTAAAACAAAACAGTTTCCTGAAGAAATCCAAGTCAGGAGTGAAGTTTACAAACAGGTGAAATATGGAAGTTTGCTTCATTGGTACCTTTACCAGACTTGCTCTAAATCTGAAAATTAGTAATTTTGGGGAAGGACAGCCTTGCCTGTACAAAAAGTCAACACATTTATTGAAATTGGATACAAAATAACTTCACAACTATGAGAAATATCCTGAATTAATGTCTTGTTTTTACAACACACACTGCAGTGTGAATAATAGCTGGAATGCTAGGCTCTGCCTCAGTTTCCTGGCATTTTTCTATTTCTGTCACGAATTCTATATAACATAAACAATAGTTCCTATTTAAGTGTCTTAAAAGAAAAGCTTACTATAGCATAATCTATTTTCAAAACACTAAACAAAGTAGCACGCTCAACCCAGGAACGTAAAATACCGAATTTCAGAATTCAGGATTGATTCTAGTTCAGTTATTATTTTCAAAGCAAGACTGGAGCTCAACTTCTGTATATTCCACTGAGGAGCTAAAAGTAGCCCATTTAAAACACATAAACTCTCAAGAAGCTGAATGAACAGGAATCCAGTACAAACTAAAACAAACAAAAATAAATCCAGCACTATTATTTCCAAGGATATTACAAATTCAAAATAATTCAGTCTTACCTTGGACACATTGCTGATGTAATCCAACTGACAGGTGCTCTCCTTATCTACTTGATTACAAAGATTCTGCAAAGTGGAGGCATACTCCTTGTCACTCTTCACTCGCATTACCATAAATTTCTTCACCGTTTCCAGCAGTCGTAGTTCCCAGTCTTGCAGTTTTAATAAAGCATCGTGAGAGTACTTCAGGTCACCTCCAAACCCCATTTTTAAGGCACTATATACCACACAGGGGAAAAAACAGGCTCTTCACCACATCTGAAAGCAGAACAAGATTCATGAGACATGTACTGAAAGAATAATTTCTAGGGTGATAAAGAGCAAATATTAATGTTTAGACCCTGAAATAACTTAGCTGTAAGAATAGCCGCATACATATGTCTTCTCAAAATAAACCAAAAGAAGGGTCAGAGCACTGGTTCAAACACTCATCTATGGCTGGAAGAGATCTCAGGTCCAGAACTGTTCTCCAGTTTCCACCTGCAACATATACCTCCCTAACTTAAAGCACAGTTACAAGGGAACACATAAAAGCATTTAAGACCGTGAAGATGAATGCACATATTCAATTAAGTAACTATAGCTGACACTAACTCCAGATAAGAACTGCAACTATACTTTTCCACTCCTGGTGAACCAAAACATTTGCTTCTGGTGTTTACTGTCCTAAGAGCACAGAAAAATCCAAATAAAACATCAGCTCTTGGGCACTGCACCTGTGGGAAATAGATAACCAGTTAGAAGCTAGTTTGCTCCTAAACATTGTGTTAGTAGGCCATTAAACTTGCAGATTCAACCTCCCCAAAATCAGAAAATATCGCAAATCAGCTTCACTGGGACACAAATTAGGGCAGCTCTTAAGTTTATTCCATTTTCCTCTAACGCAGTCCAGTCTTATTGTACCAAAAGGACATCATTTGATAAACAGGTAAGAAATGCTGCCTTATGAAATCCTGTAACAGAACTGCGGGTCAAAGACACCTGTTTGAGCTAGCTCTAAAACATCTGCGTCTGATGCCAATAAAGATGTAGCCACACTATGGAAGACCTGAACTCACACACTTCAGTAATTTCCACAGACTTGCATAGGTTTTGTAATGCAGGCTGAACCCTTTTCTCTCTGTATACACCAAAAACCTGTTCCTACACTAATCAGCTTCAAACAAGGTAGGATAAAACGCAATTACAGCTCTGGACTGCAGTGCAGACACAGCTTGCGTACTCCTTATCCACTAATTCTGGCACTCCCGCCAAGTCTTAGCTCTTTTGAACGCAGAAGTACCGATTTGTTCATAGGCTTTAAATTGCCACCTAAATTAGCAATGTTTTATAAACATAAACAGATTTATCTTCCTAACAGACCATGGGGTGAAGCAGGGCTAATAATCTTATTTTACACAAAGAACTGAGACACATAAACTAATGTCAACATCGTACCAGCTAATACTGGTATGTACAAGGCCTAAAGACAGACTTTTCAGAGTGCCTAGCATTTTTAATATATTAAGTATCTAGGAAAAAAAAAATGTTATTTGCTTCAGGAAAATTTTCAGAAGATTTTGCATATCAGAAGGTGGAGTGAACTCCAGGGTAGCCTAACTCCCAGGACCATTCCTTTCTTCCTGCAGTTCCCTACCTCCATTATCTCTTCCAATAAGTTAGGGAAAAAAGCCTCATCCACTAAGTGTTTAGTCTCAGAACACAAACTATGCTACATAATGAAAGAAACAAAGATCCTCTAAAGAAAATAAAAACAGTGCCATATTACTATGCATCTACACAATAGAGATAAGTCAAGGTTGTATGAGTAACCATAAATCTATCACAAGCTTTCAAATGCTCTTTAATTTGAAGCTCTATATTTCAGTCAGAATTCTTTATGATGTCTAGAAGCTCAGTCATAATTCACGCTGGCTGAATTTATAAAGCATGGACTATGACATTATTAGTTGTATTAATGACAATATTTTCACAGTTAAAATTTAACCACATTCTTCCAAAACCACTAATATTTTAGTAAAATGAGTGAAAGAAAAAAAATCTTAAAGCACCTACTTATTAATATGATTGGAGCCGCACTTGTGATTTTTCAACACCTTTTAGACCCATATCCAGTTTTGTGCAAAGCCTATTTTTCTCCTAGCATATTTTAGTACATTACCTAAATAACCTAGCACATAAGCTATCAGAAAAAAAATAGTATGTTTATTTTCTTACGTTCTAGATTCCGAAGAGATGGGACATGAATCTCAGGATAAAGTCCAGCATTGTGCTAAGAGTAAAGTGCTGGCTTGCTTGGTTTTACTCTTACCTCTGTCTTTTACTGAGAGGCAGGAAGGTAAGGGAGCGAGGAAATATTCTCAGGTTGCTTCTAGTGACTCACTGTGGAGCCATAAGATTACGAAAATCAATATAACAGAAGACCCAACAACATTTCACTCCAGCCTGCTAAGCCTCCCTTCACTAAGGGGCAATTAGATTTTTTTTTTTATGATTACACTATTAGGTGCCTGAGTACACAGACAAAAACTGTACACGTACTGGACTCTAGTCTTTGTTTTAAGTTATTCCATTCACTGTGACAGAAGCATCACAGCAAAAATTCCATTTGCAAAAGTGATAAAATTCTGATTCAGTAAGACTAACAAGCATAAAGTCTCAAAGCTGATGATTCCCAACTGGATAAGTCAGCCTCTGTGTGCCTCTTGCTTGTAAATTAACAAAATGTTTAATCAAGACATTCAGCAAAACTCATATGCTCCAGTATTTTGCAGCCAAAGAAATGCTGAACAAGTATCCAAGATCTAGCCGCTTAATTATCAATAAGCTAAAACCTAACACTTTTAATTAAAAACACTTCTATTTTTTCAACACTTTTAAACAACTGAAAACAGTACAGATCAAACAGTCACTTACTTGAAGTCAAAACTGTAAGAATTACCAAACACATGAATAGAGGAATTCTATGCAATCTGTATTTCTAATACTCTTACAAAGCAGAAGCGCATTTCAAAAGGCCAGTGTTCTAAGAGACAATACCTGGCATCAATAAAGACAGGTATTTTTCCAGGTTTGGTATCTCCCTACTTAGTGTGTACAGATGAGTTGACAGTTGCCCTACAGGGTCAGAGCAATAGAACAGAACATTTCAGTTGGAAGGAACCTACAATGATCATCTGGGAACAATGATCCATTCAGATCAGCACTCTGTCTCCAATCATGGCACCAGGAGATGCTGTTTAAGGACAGCAAACAAGTTGGGCTGCTATTTGTGGCATGATCTTCCTCGTGTTCCTCATGGTCACAGCTACTAGATTACTGAAGAAATACTAACAGTCTCATTTTTTGGCTTTACCATACAACATTACGATGTTCACACTGGATATGTAGGACAAAGACAGATTCCCATCCAGATTTTGCAACCACAGACTACTGGCAAAATTGAGTAGCGCCACAAAATCTGTACCCAGAAAAGATTTACTGTGCAACCAGTAGGAGATAAGGGGACCTTGAGACACAAATATATTTGTACTCAAATGTTGAAAACATGAAGATATAACGCGACAGATACTCTGGGCAAAAAAAAAAAATCTTTATCAAAAAGAAAGAAGCAATAATATTTTATCTTAAAAGAAAATAAAAGAGATGGCATCATGTTTTGAAGTACCTAGATGGAGAACCAATGACAACAAACACATGATATGACAAATTCATACAGAAAAAATCCTTCAGGAATTTCCTACTCTTACTGTGAACAGATCTTTCCTACTTCTGGCAGATAACCATGAGGTTTATCTTTTTTTCCACACATGAACAATGCTTGAATAGTTTGACATGCCAGTGTAGTCTCAAACTGAATTCTAAGATGTTTTGTAAAAGTAATAAAATTCTAGTGGCATCAAATAGGACAAATGAGTTTAAGCCAGTTTATTCTTTTATATTGAAATGTGAGATATATTATATAAAAATTAGTGGACATGCAAATTAGACAACTAATATTTGGTAAGCTTTAACAGTTAAAATATGTTTCAGAGACAATTCCAAGAAAGTAAGACTTATGTTATTTTTAGAGTCACTCTCAAAATAACAAACTAATCACTGACAGGATGTAGACACTCAATGAACATTCAATAATATACTGTGAACGAGCAACCAGAACTTGAACAGTTCTAAATTTAAGCATAGTTACTGAAGACAGTTCATGACTTGTATCAACCACCACCACCACAGCAGTACAGTCAGATTCCAGTCAAAGCAATGTTACATTTTGTCAGCATGTCAATGAGAAACTTCAACGGCAGTCACATAACTCCTCAATACTGTAACACTCCTCTCAGCAAATAAAGATGATATTCCAGCTTTAGTAGTCTTCCTGGATTCCAGCAACAACTCTGAAGAAAGAAGCTTTCATAGCCAATCCACATTTAATTTAAATATTGCAATCTGTCCCTGACATATGAGAGTGGTGAGATCAAAGGTTCTGTGTGCCTGACAACGACTGAAATCAAGTAAGTAGGGAAGAAGAGAGCATGTATACAGCAGGATTCTTTTCCCAGGATGGTCTCCTACCTTTCTAACAACTGCTGCTTTCTGTTCTATGTTGCCATGGAACATATCCAAGACTGTGATTGTTAATCCTAAAATAATGATGGATCCACGTACATTAGTTGGAATTTGTGGTTTCATAGTATCAACGACAAAGCAGGCAACTGATCAAGCACAAATCAGAAGCCAGCCTAGCCCCTAGTTAAATTCAGAACAGGAAAGAATAGTACGTATCTGGCCCTCTAGAAGCGGGAATATGGAACGGGCACAGTATTGCAGAGAGCATCACACTCACTCTTGATCTGCTGTCAAATCCCTTGCTCCTAAGTCTGCATGGGCTCCAAATCACTTAGCATGGCTTATATTTTGCAGACGTTTCTAGAAACACTAAGAATACTGCAAAATCAGAAAAGGAAGACTTCAATCCAGGAGACAAATCCTCATATTCAATGCTTCTGTACTGATTTAAAAGCGATTTTATAATAGGTGATCAATTTGTTAGACAGTCCATGTCAATTTCTGAATGTGAGGCTTATAGTAGTTACATCTCATTAAAATAATACAACATCCTTTGCCCACCATCCACACTACAAATAAAAATTAAACTGTTAAACAATTGACATTTCTGTTAGTGTAGGATCTACTTCTGGAACGTACAAGACCACAGAACACATGTTTTACCTACCATTTGCTTACACTAACGATATATTCAGAATATTATCCATATATGCATTTGCTGTGAAATGTATGGAACATGAATTTGCTGAATTAATGCTACCATAGAGCTATTGCCATCAATAAACATCCAAAGCGGTAATCTAAATCCAGCCTGATTCTTTCAAAATTAGTATGAAATATTAGCCCTCTCCATGCAAAATAGGCAGCTTATTTTCAGGAAGGCTTTTGCACAAAACATAGCTTACGTACCTTAAAAAAATTTCCTCAAGAAATGATCCTTACTACACTTCTCTTTACGTCAGCAGCTACTTCTTCTGA
Source organism: Chlamydotis macqueenii (assembly GCF_036417535.1). NCBI lineage: Eukaryota > Metazoa > Chordata > Aves > Otidiformes > Otididae > Chlamydotis > Chlamydotis macqueenii. The sequence continues at coordinate 58,860,714 of NC_141593.1, read as the reverse complement.
TTTTCACCTTCTGAAATACACTCTTATTTTCTGGGGACTCTGTGAAAGAAACACAGATCAAACTTTTTTTATTATTTCAGCATGTCAAGATACATTGCAAAACTTAGACTTCGGTAAGTTGCTTTGCATTTTCAGATTATTACCAGATGACAGATTTTTAAATTTTTTTTAAAGAGAAAGAGTTCAAGGAAAACAAAACAGCAGACTTCTTAAATGACTGCAAGTATTAGTATGCCATCACTTCATACACACAATTTTGAGGGAAGAAATAATCTTGTCCCTACACATGTAACTGAAGATACTTATTTAAGTTCTTATTCTTGGAATTTCTTATGACACGGTGTATTGTAGCCAGAAAATCAGATATTTTCATTTATTTTTGAACCTTGCCCTTGATAAAAGAAAGAAAGAAACCCATTAGAAAGAAAATGAAAACATAGAAGACCAAAATTCATTATATGCAAGACAAACTTTGTAGCAGTATTTTCACTAGACTGTAAGAAAACAAGTGGCAACATGAGTAAGGGATTAATCAAGACACAGAAATTTCTTACATGGCTCTAATTACTGCAATATCTAGAATAGTAAGAGGTCGGAAAGTTAAGATAACTGCAGCACCAAAATTTCAAGTTGCAATCTGAACTGCAATCTAAGTGAAGCAGACTGTAACAGAAGGCTGAATCTTTGAGGTTTTATATTAAGAAAAAAGTACATAATACATCAAAAATAATAAGAAACAGGCTTTGCATATAGCTTACAAGTGCAAGCTATACTGTATAGGCTACATCTGGACCAATGTTAAGTGTTACCACACAATCTCATACCAGAATGTCTCATTCTATCTAAAATTGAATCTTTAGACGAGACATTCAATATCGGTTTAGCAAGGCCCTTCTAAGAAAAGACACATTAAGTAAAACTGAAAGACAGACATAGTGTGTAACGGTAAAGAAAAGAGAACTACGTCGCAGATCTCCATTACTTAAAACAAAGCACTAAGCATGGAAACATTTATAAAATCTTGCAGAGGGATAGTTTTAGTTCATACTCAAGCAGACATTATCTAGTATTCCTTTGTGGTTACTTAGTGACATTCTAGAAACAAAGTACTACCTAATATAAATACAGAACTTCCACTCTCCATAACCAAAAATAGAAAAGACTAAGTGATGCTTACATTGAGTCACTGCAAAGAAACAGCAGCTATGCAAGCAGATACAAAAGGAGAAAAAAAAATGCTACAGGCCAGAAGCATTACAAAATTCACCACATTTTTAATAACAGATACAAAAATGCATGTTACCAAGCTGCAAAGCCCAAAATAAAGTCTTCACCAGCAAAAAATTACAAGCAAGAGCAAAACATTACAGTATATTTGAGTCCACTCCTCCCATCACAAATACAAACCAATTGGAAACACCAGAATACCACTGGACAGGAACACTACCTTTAACCCCTTTCCTGGTTCAAACAGGACTCATTAAAGTAAAACACATGCTACCACCAGCACCTGGGCACATACAGATTTTAAGCAGATGTTAAAGAACTGCACATGGTAAAACAAATTCCTCCTAAAAACTCCATTTATTAAATGAAACAACAGATTGGAGTCACTTAAACGCAGACAAGCTGTATTTTCTGCTCTCTACACACAGATGAGAAGTACACTTTTTTTTTTTTTAAAGAATTACTCTGTCACATGTTAGATTAGAGAATTTTGTTTGTCAATACAAAAATAAAATGCAAATCCCACTTTTTCAGAATTCCAATTACTACTGACTTTTTATTTATGTGCATATTTTCATCCACACACAGGTCAGTAGCAGAATTTAAAACTGGTAATATAAGTTCAATACTGGTCTAATTGGTAGGCGTGTACTAGCGAGTACCTGAAAATATAACAACAGCTTTCTAGTGAACTACACAGCAACCCGCAACAGAGCAATAAAATGTCAGAAAATTCCCTTTGCTATTTCTGCGTTCAAGCATAATAGAATCTGGTATTTACAGGCATCTTGCAACCTGAGCAGAAAACTTAGATGATCTGTTGTGTTATGCAACTACTGCCAAGACAGTCAAAGCCATTCCCACACCAGATCCTCTTTAGACTGGAGATACATAAGGCATTCTCTCAAAATGAAGCATCAGAAGAGCACTTAAAAATATCAAATTAATAGTAAGAATTCACCAGAGCCAGAAACTACTCAGCTGAAGTGTTGAAGTATCAAACACAAAATGACCAAACTACTAATTCTGCAAAAACTCAGGCTTAAGGTGACCTAAGTAAAGAGGAATGGAGAGTGGAAAATGTACCGGATTCTTTCAGAGCTTGACAAGGCAATCAGGAGAAGCACAACAAAGACAGTCTGACTTCCATACCAGGCAAGGCAGTTAAAACCATACTGAAGAATTTGTAGACTGGAATATATATAGAAAAAAAAATAATGCAACTTTTGTAGAAGGAAGCCATGCTTCGCAACTTGAAGAGTTCTTTGAAGGAATCAAGGATCCTGTAGATAAAGGTGTTGGAAGTGATAGTGAACAAAAGACTCCTAAAAAGTTTCTGCTGATGTCTCATAGGAAGCTGTTACAGAAGTTAAGAACTTGCAGGGTAAGATTTAAGAGACAAAAGATTCACAGGAGAGAGAGTCAGAAGCCTCACTAGAATCTGTGCCAGGACTTGGGCTGCTATTCAGAATGGTCACCTGCAGACCCTCATTTTACATACCACCTGTGCTTACGCTTGCGAATTAAACAAAATTATTATGAGCAATTAAGAGTGACACGTCATTAAAAAATTTGCAGAACCACTGCAGAATACTGAGCAATAAGCATATAGAATAGCAGACGAAGTCAAATGTCAGTAGATGCAATGTAACACACAGAGAGAGAACTCTAGGTTATTAATACCACTACCAGAAAAAGGTCTGGTAGTCTCTGAACATGTATCTTCAAAAATATTTGTTCAGTGCTTTGAAGTGGTCAGGTTAGGCATCATCCCGAATATTAGACTTTTTTTTTTTTAATGAAGGGAAGAGAGAATATAACATTCTCCCGCTGCTGATACATTCGTGATGTTCCTACATCTTCAAATTATTCTACCTCATGAAGAACTTAAAGCTTCAAAAAAGTATAGGTAATATTGATCAGAGTGTGGAGTAGCTTCAGCACAAAGAAAGTAAAGAGAATTTTTTAGCTCACAAAACAGGTAAGTATGACGAGGTGTCAGATCAAAGTATTAAAAAAAAAATTGTGATAGCATGAAGTAACATGATACATCAGATGCCTGAAGTGTTTCCCAGCAGAACACAGAAACATCAAATGAAATTTTCAAGAGTTGCTCTTCAGTTTCTTTGCCTAGTGAGTAATTAAATGAGAGAATTCAATGCCTAAAGACATTTTTGAGACCCAGAAACAAACAAGTTCAAAACTTGTTATTATAAAATTATGATATAATTATAAAATTATCGTGAAAAAAAAAAAACAGATCTGCTGAACTGCAGAACTTCCATCTCAAGATGTCTCTGAACTGCAAAAGCAGGAACTATTATTCTACATTTTTGCCAACAGCTCCTTCGCATCTGACCATAGCAAGTACTGAGCTAGATGGACTTGATCACACACAAACTTCCTCACACAGTGCCCTCTCACTCTCCTACCCCTCCAGCTGTATGAAGATTCCCATTTTCCCTAGCAGTTCCTGTAGCTGTGATCTTATTAAAAAACACACAGAAACAAAAAAGTAGTAAGTTCCATCAAAGAATAGGATTTACACTTGTCAGTAGTACCAAAAAAAAAACCAAAACAAAAACCCTAACCGAACAAAAAAAAAAAAAAAAAAAACCAGATAAAAGCCCAGAAAACAACTCTCAGACCCCCTGCCTAGAATTATAAGACACTTTCTTTTTCAGATATACAAAGTTTTCATTTACCTGTTGGAAGCCTTTTCACACAGGCAAATGGTTGTTACAGCTGTGATGGAAGTCACTAACAATCATGTAGGTGTAAGGCTTATAACGTAAAGACACCATCTAATTCTTTCCCCTTCCACCAAAGAACCGCATATACTCACATAAGGCAGAAATATTTTTGTTAAGATCTGGTCTCCTCAGGCTGTCTGATTTAATATTCCCCTTTCCTTAGCATGAGAAAAAAGCTTCTCAGTGACCAAATCTTACCTTCCCCATCCCATGACTGAGGAATACAAAGAAGAGATTAGTCATTTCTTTGCAGCCTAAACACCCTGTTTTTTGACTAAGCAATTCTAATTCTTTAAAGCTTTCATTTTAAGTCATTTTCTAGACCATTGCTGTCTTCTAAACACCTTCCAATTGATTCCCGTCTTCCTTAGAATTCAGAACCTAAAGCAGTGGGATACTGGAGGACCCAGCAACTATGAGGAGAGCAGAGGGATTACTTCAAATTACTTTTGAGTTCCCGATGAGTGCTTTAGTCTCTTCCCAACAGCATGATACTGTGTCCCTCTTAGTTTGTGATCCAAAAATTCCAGGTCCTTTTCCACAGAACTGTGCCTTACCCTGTTTCTTCTCCCGTCACGTACCCATGCAGTCCAACCTACAGATAGTATGTTGCTTTTGTACTCACTGACTCCCTGCTTTGTTCCAGACGATGTCTCCCATTTGCCAAGATTATTCTAAACAGCAACCTCATTCTCCACCACACTCCCAGTTGTTCCCAGCTCCCCATGGTCTGAAAATCTCCTCAGCGTACACTTTATTCTATCACCTCAGGCCTCCTGTGAAAAATCTGCAACGGGAAGAGCTGCAATTTGGTAGTGAGCCATGTTCTAAGTGTTCTTTAGGCACAGGTATTCAGCCAGTTTTGCTTCCATCCTGTCGAAGCTTCTACCTCATAGTCACAGGTAAAGAGCATGGCAGATGGTGGAAACTGAATCTCACCAGGTAAAAGAGTATAAGAAGGCGAAGGCAGCCACAGGTTAGGAAGAACAGAGCTAGGCTGGACGCCATAAGTCACACACTGCCTCAGGACTCAGTACTCAGCTCTTGTTAACTCTTGAGAAAGACATATCACATACAAAATAACAGAAACACACACTTTGTTCTTTCCAAGGGTAAATGTACCTAGTTTCCTATTACTTTCCACGTGCTTACAAGTAAAGAAAGCTTTAGTTCCTGTATTCTTCCAGGAATTTTCCTTTCCTTAAATTAAGTTCCAGGCTGCAAGGAAAGCTAAAGAAAAGTACAGCCTCAATAGAGAGGACGTGACTAATAACTTTTCACTGAACTTTCAATTCTGCAGTGTTGCAACATTTATCTCCACACTAGATCCTAACAGAAAAACAGATTGAGGAGGACGAGGTTGACAAAAATGATTCTCATGCAGCAGGCACTACACTCCAGTGTCTCCAACCCTATTACAAGTTCTGTCAGCAAAGGACAGGACTGTTCTAGAGTTACAAAGAAACAAACAATGCTAAAATGACCAAAAGTTGGCCACAAACTGAAAAAAAAAAAAACTAAATACACACATCAGTGACTGAAGTATATATTATATAGTCTATTAAAGAAACTTCTGAACAAACAAGAGCAACAAAAGACAACTAAAGTATTGTATTTTCAAAACATTTATTGACTTAGATGAAGAGTGAAGATGGAAACAACTACTAGGAAAAGTGGCAGCAAGAGTCAACACTGAAATTAAAAAGTAGCTGCAGTAACCTTGTTGACTAATGAGTTAGTCTATGCACAGCTCACTCATCTCTTTGCTGATTTCTTTCATCCAATTAGATGCCAACTTCTCTATCTCAAAGATAGGAAGAAGTCTTCCTTATTTGTAAAAAAAAAAAAACCCCAAACCTCTGAAGGTAACATTTCACATCTTGAAGGAAGTAAGCGACCTCAAGAAGACTGAATGAACAGTGGGTTAACTAAGTAGTGGGTTTAATGAACCAGAATAATGTAATTAGTTTAATGAAGGAGGAAGAAGCAACACCCTGTTTGCTATTTGAATTTATTTTCAAACAGTGATAAATACTTGGAATACTTCCAATACTTGGACTGTGTTTCTCCCGAGGAGATCATTATTGTCATATATTATAGACTGATTGCAGATTTTTAATCTAAATGTGTAAATTAGACCTTCAAAGTCTCTGGAAAAATGGTACTGAAGTGCACATGAGCAAAAAAACCATATGCTTAGATGCTTCACATGCATCTAATTTATTTGCATACATAAGATTCAGCCTAATTTATCTTTATTGCAACGGATTATTTTTTATCTCCAGTCTTCCATTCTGCATATTAAAACTATTCTTTCCAGAAATTATACCAAGTAGCTAACGCTTCATTTACGAGGTCAACATTCTTCAGGACGTAGTACCGTTCATGGGTATTCTTCAGATAAAAAAAATAAAAAAATTTAGGGATGATAATAATGTTTGTATGGTAGGCAAGGGTTATTTAGGTCCCTCTGAGAATTCTTGCCTTAATGTACTCTGGGATAGTTGAAGGGAATTTGACCGACTGCACCTTTAAACCTGAAATTTCAGCTTAATCTGAGAAAAATTCTTTAGAGGAACACAAGTCATTCTGTCGTAACTGTCAAATGGTAACAACCATCTGCTTAATCACTGCTTTGGAAATGGCAGCTCCCACCTGCTGAAACCAGACTAACCACATCCACACTGCAAATCCCTACATCTCCACCAGGGTCCTCAAGTCTTGTCAGGCAGCCTTCCATGATGAAGCACTAGAGCACAAGAGATCATTGTGTCACAGCCCACCAAAACGATGTTGTAGCAGTGTGATACTCAGGGTATGCACTGCATGCTTTTGGAAATGTGAAGCCTTAGGTTTGATGACACTAGGTATACAGGGACAGGATGCGTCCAGAAGACTTCTGCAAAGGGGACAAATCTGCTGCAGTGCGCATCCTTTTTGTGGCTGGAACACAGCTTGGAGAAAACAATCCTGTCAGCTGTGGGTAGGTTTCCTTTCAGAGGACACTAGCTGGCTCCAGAAAAGTAGAGTTAGAAAGCACGCAGCATGGAAAACTAAGACACTATGGTCGAAGACAAGGATTTAATCAAACTGAGATTTTTACCTCAGTAAGGATGTGTATAGCTTCCTCCTCATATTAAAAAAAAAAAAAGAATCATTTAGATAAACTACACAATCTAGATGCCAATTAAATTTGTTAGAATAGTAGCTTCAGATTTACTTAATATATACACTGAAGATCGATTTCTCTCTCCAATTTCAACACGCACCTAACTGAAAAGGCAGAACCGGGTATTAAAAAGCTTTCCTCTATCCTTGTTACAATCCTCTAACTCTTTACAATTCTTTGCTTTTTTTTTGGCTGTGCATTTCAACTGCTAGCATTTTTTCTGTATTTGGCAAATCAGGAATCTCACTTTATCTGGTGAACCTCAGTTATCACAACTGCTGAACTGGTGAAACCACATTATGGAAATTACAGAAAATATATCATCCTTGGGAGAAAATACACCATTCACAGCATCAGCATACAAGAAACATACCAACCAATAAACAAGCATGTGTTTTTCTGATTCCATGCTTTATATCTTTTAATCAGTAAAAACGTGCTCCAAAGTTGTATGATTTTCCTTAAAATTGGCTACAAAAGCATTTCTCACAACATTTTGTGGAAGGGATAGCACAATTGTTTTAAAATACCATTATTTACAGTGTTTAAGTTGTCTCATTTTTAAAACTTAGCCATTTCACTTGACCACACCCCTTATCTGGAATTCCTGAACTTACTTGGGATACAAATACTGTGGGGTACTATTTTACACTCATGAACATTTCAAAGCAGAAGCCACAACTAGGAAGTCAGATGCTATCTGAAGGAATCCCGAAATATTAAAGAAAGCTTTTGCATAATTCACAAAAGCTGTATTTTAACAGATGCAGTGACAGCACACTACATTAAACAGATTTTAACAAACTTACACAGTTTCATTGCAGATAGGACAAGCTTTAGGTATTCAATGATCAAAAAGGTTATTCTGAGACCCTACTCTTGTTTGTTTATAGGTTCACCAACAGTGAATTTCGTAATTTACTAGCTCAGCAGATAACAACCTCCACCAGCTGAGCCATTATTCATGTTATTCGTCTGAGCACCAAATATTCAATAAAATTATTCCTGCTTTTATTAAATATGAGAAGGTTAAATCTACGCCCTTACCCACTCTAGTCTGTTTTGTACTGAGAAAAACAACTTACTACTGCCATTCACAGTTCAAACAGCAAACATTACAAATGTGATGATGAACCACATAAGTTACAATACACAGTCAATGTATGGAATAAGATTTTCCGATTTTTCTAAAGCAACAACTTAGACACAAACAGAGCTGGAGAAAAGCAGCAAAGCTGACATATCAAGTACTGAAATTAAGAGATTCACAAATTGAGGATGAAAACCTAGATGCCACCCCCTTTGGAATACGCATTATGTGATCATGTAATTACTTCCACAGTCCTTTTCTCCATAAATGTTTGACTCATTTATTACAGAGGATGGGGTGCTCTGGGGACGATTCAGCACTCTGTCAGAGGGGCTCATCTTCACGACTCTATCACGCTCATCACTGTAGCTGTACGTCTCCCAGTTTCTAAACAGGCAACTTCAGGGAACAAAGGGTTTGTGATTAATGCACTTTAACACTATTCTGGATTCTATTCCCGCTTCTGGAAGAGTGCTTACATAATACACAACAATTCACAAACTTTTCATAGGTTGCCCCTACTTAAAAGGTAACTAATTTTTCATTAGCTCTTGATTATAGTAATTTATTTTGATGCTTAAGCTTCAATTTCTTAATGTCTTAGCTCCTCATGTCAAAATTAATTGCTTACAAAACCATAATACGAAAAAAAAGGATGCAATACTCTAAGATCCAATAATGACAATTATAAGAAAGCTTGGAAAAGGATTGTCTTCAGACCAAGATTTGAATACCATATTAAAAAAAATTCCTAATACATCATAAACTATTATGTATTTTCATTACTAGCACTTAATAAAACAGTTCCAAATGGACTACAGTATTGTGCAACCAATACAGTAAAGCAGACCTAAAGGACAGATTAAGAGTACATACGCAATGTTTTTATTTCTCCCTTAATACAGAGCCACATCACAGAAACGTAACTACTACCACACAGTATGCAACTACTGCTGCTACTCCACATTCATCTCATCAACAACAGAAGGGCAAGATCTGGCCAGAGCAGTAACTCTCCCCTCAGCAGAAGAGAAGAGTAACCACATCAGAACACCTAATAAAATACCTTCACTGCTCAAGGTGCAAGTTCACAATATAGACAAGATTAAGCAGCCAGAGTTGTGTTCAAACAAGCCAATTAAAACATTTCAAAGATCAGGAATCCTAACAAACTTATACAACAGGCCAAAAAACAGTCACTGAACCACAGTACAGTTAGGAGTACAGAGAGCTGTCTCTTCACACTGCTATGACACTCATCTGTGTGTTGTGAGCTGGTTAGTAACAAGCTCGGATGCGGGAAAGAAAACTGTACATGCTTAAACCCCCTGCTTTTTTCCCTCTAGTGCAGAAAGGCAGCAATGCAAAGGAAGCTGGTGACTACAGAGCCAATGGTAATCTGAGATCCAAAGTAGAATGACGTTATGAAGTACAATACACCCACTTAGATTACTAACAGCACTAAGCCTTAATTTATTGGGAATTAATTTTTATCATCATCCGGGACACATACAGTACTGAAAAAAGTTCTTATACTTCAGACTTATTACATTCAAAACCAACCCAAACTCTGCATTTAAACTTGCAGGAGTAATTAGAAAAGATTACAGTCATGCTCTCAAATAAGATTTCATAATACAAGATGACAGGAATCAAAATCCTCCACCCCATGAAGTTGTCCTAGAAGAAAAAAAAAAAAAGAAAAAAAAAAAGAACCCACAAAAAAAGCGCCATTTTTAGAACCACTCTTGCTGCTTTTTAAGAATCATTTCCAAAACTTCCTATGCACTGTATGCAACCACACATAGCTCTTAAAAACAAAAGTGAGTTTCTCTCAAACTCTGGAATCAAAGCTACAAATTCCACTGATTCACTACTGAAAAAAGTTTCCAAAATAAATCTTTCCAAAGAAATGCTACAGTCACCTAACGCAAATGTTATACTTCAGAAATTTGCTCTGTATTCACATGCACAGTATGTTAAAGCCTTTAACTCCCTAAAATAAGATTCCAAGACTCCCTCCTGTATAATAATCCTGTCCACTAAGTTTTAAAAATCAATTTTAATAAGGCAAATACATCAATGCTATATTTAAGATGGTACTAAGTGGACAGTTTTATCTTAAGATAAGGAGCATATATGCAGTTTACTTCCTGCTGGAATGAACTTAGGCTTTCCTCTCTTCACTGGGCTGCTCCTCCTCCCTTCCCAAGCAAAAGAATCCCCTTTCCTCTTCCTAGACCCACTTCCCACACACTGCAAAAAAACTCCTCCCTGTGCAGTGATGACCTCATGCTGCTAGCCCATCTCCTTGTACGGAGCAGCTCCGGGCTTGCTGCCAGCTTTCTCTGCCTTCAGGCTGACACGGCAACAAACCCTCCTTCACCCCTCTGCTTCCCAGCCGAAAGCACATCGAGAAGCGGCAGCAAGGAGAGGGGGCAGGCCAGGCAGGAAGAGGGGGTCTCCAGATGGACAAAGAACAGATCCCCAGATGCCCACCCCGGATTTGTGCCTGGCATACACCTCCTTCGTATCCCGAGCACTCTCCTCTGAACTCTGAACATTTCACGGTATGGAAACGCATCCTACGTTACCTAACTGTAGTGCAACCTCATGTCGCTGAATCTTGCTTGCCCACTTTAAACCTCTTTATTCCAGTGAAGCAAATGTTACCCCTCCCCTTCTCCTAACGAAAGCCCATCTCATATTCCTTTGTAACACACTACTTCAACATCCTCCCGCTCCTTCTTTGGCCTGTGTTTACTTTCAAGTGTCCCCTCAGAATTATTTCTTCACAATTGCTTCATACACTGGCAATCCAAATACTGACTAAAGAAGACCCTTCCTCCGAAAGACCCAGTTGTGACATCCAGTTATACTTGTAGGAAAGCAGGAAAGGATCTTGGTGATGGTTAGCCGAGCTTTTGCTCAGTTAAAAACTAACCTTGTACATACAAGACTTGATATTCTCCTTCAAAGAAACATCCCCAAAGCTCAACTCTTCTGGGATTAACCTTCCAGGCACGTATATTTTAAAGTTGTAACAGTAATGACAACTTATTTCAACACGTTAAAAAGGAATTTCTAAGAGGAGAGAACACCCATTTGTCTCACCAACAATAATCACTACTGTAACTCAACCTCTCATATGTCGATCAATTACAATTTGCATTGACTGTGAACAGACTGGAAGTATGAACCTCCCACCTCCTTGAACCTTCTAAAGACTAGCACATACCTGTAGTAAACTGCATCAGACATCTCTTTATTATGTATCATTTAGTACACACAATTAACTGAAAAATAATACCCAGTGAATTATTTTGGTCAGTTGCAGATGTTGCCCAGGTTTTTCTCACACTGCAACTTCTTAGAAGTTGCATTAAAACACAGCACAGCATCAGAGTCACTTTGTGCAGGTTTGTTACAGATTGGGGAAAAGTCAACTACTCGGAAAACTCTGCTGCTTTCCTGCAAACAGAAGACAAGCTGACTTGTTTAAAACGGTAACAAAGCCCTAGGTGTTCACATAGGATGCGTCACTTCCAAAGGTGTAGGCTCACGTAAATTTAAACAAAACAGACCCATGCTTCAACATGAAAAGCAATATTTAATGGCGTTCTATATATTTTGTTCTCAAACACCTCGTATGTGAGCGTGTAGGACCCCCACAGACACCATACCCAGCAAGCATGGAGACGCGCATGAGAAAGGCCAGGGCAGCAGCACTGCGGCGGCCCTGTCCATGCAGGCTCCAAACCGAACGTGTAACTCAGGAAAAAGTTGTACTGCACTGTCACGGGCGGAGAGGGAGGAGAAGGACAAAACCCACCAAAACCAGGGGAGTCGCATTTATTTGAGCGGGGGCACCCCTCGCAAAGTTTCAAGCGGCGGGCAGCGCGTCCTCGCGTTACTCGCAGCAGCCACAGCCCGGGGAGCCCCGGGGACGGTTGGGAGCCGACGCGCCGTGCAGCGGCGGAGACGGGCGCCGCAGGAACCGGACCGAGCCTGCTCTTTTCCTCCCTCCGCCCCGGGGCCCGCCCGGCCCCGCGCAGGGCCCCGCGCCCCCGGCCCGCCGGCTGCCCCGGGGGCGGGGATCCGCACCCGCCGCGCTGCCTGCCTCGCCGGGGCGGAGCCGCCGCCGGGTGAAAGGCGCCCCTGACGTCTCTCCGCGCCACCGCCGCGGGAGGCGACCGGATGCCGCCGCCGCCACCGCCACCGCCCCGCAGAGGAAAGCGCGAGCGGCGCCGGTGCCCGCCCCGCCGGTAAATCGCCGCGCGGGGCCTACCCGCCGCCCCCCTCCCCCCCACGCCGGCTGCCCACTGGGCGGGCGGGCAGGACAACGGCAAGGGGTGGGGGCGGCCGCCCCCCAGCCCCGGCGCCGCTCCCGGGGCGCGGGCACCAGCGGCGGCGCCGCCACGGCCCCGCGCACAGCACCCACCTACCTGACAAGCCGAGCCCCTCCGCCACCGTGGGCGTCACGGCCCCACCAGCGCCACGTGACAGGTGCTGACCAATCAGCGCTCGGATCCCCGCTCCCTCCCGGCCAGTCCGGGCCCTCCCCGCCTCCGGGTGACGCACTGCAACTGGCGGCCAGTCAGCGGCGGAAGATGTGCCACCGCTGCCGCCTCCCGGCTCGGAGCTGCAGCGCGATTGGTGGGCGAGGGGCGGGGGCGGGGATGACCCTCCACGCCCCGCCTCCGGCGCGCGGTGCGTCGGTTTCCCAGCAACGGTTCTCCCGGTAAGTTGTTGCTCTGAAAGGCAGGCCTCGAGCGGCCCTAGGGCTGGCGGAGAGCGGGCACAGAGCAGTAGATTCGACGTTTCCTTGCTGGTGAGGAATATTTACATCATTACAACGCTACAGTGCAGCGTACGTCGGGCTTTAAGGATTCGTGTGATTTCTGTGCTATTTGTTACCTGATGGTGGAAACGTAGGTGTGAGCATAAGAGAAATGTATGAGACTAAAAGATGGCAAAATGTGAGAAAACAACTCTCAGACATCGCAGCTCATGGGCAGCTAGACAAGGAGGCTGATGTTTTGTTACCTCGATAACTCAGCATCAAGAACAGGTAACAAGAAGCAGAAAAGAAAAAAAAGAAAAAAGAAAAAAAAAAGTGAAAGAAGAATGAAAAAAAGGAAAAGAAGAAAAAAGCTATTATTGTGAAAATAACATGTTTAGGGAATCTTTGCAAACATTAAAGTGTTGTATATTGTCCTTTGTAACAGATTATGTTTAAAGCAAATGAAAAACTCAATGTAGTTAAGGAGTAATAACAAAATCTGATACCGTGAAGCATTTCATGCAGAAGAACATAAGAACCCCATAATAGGTTAGATTAGAGTTACAGACAAACATCCTTTCTCAAGGGGCTGCCAGTGCAAAAAGCACAAGGAAGCAGTCCAAAAAACCAAGATGTGCACAGAGTAATCATATTCCAGTCTGTGGAAGCTGGAATTTGCTTTTAGACCCAAGTGTTTAAAAAGCTAGTGAAACTTTGCAGCGTGTAGTTTCCTACCTCTGCTTGAGCCATTTATATGTTTTTCTTCTAAAACATCTTACAGAAAAAATTTCCTTTATTTACCTGTTTACCACATGAGAAAGAATTACTTTCTTTTGTACCACATCCACGCACACCTTCAGGCAAGTTGAGACTTATATACAGTTAAAAGCAAGTTTGCATAATACTACATGCACAATGGAGAAAAAAAAGTCAAAAGCTATTTAATTTTAGTTGGAAGTGGGTTTTCAAGATGTAATTTACATTTGGATACTTTTCAAAGTTTATATATGGGATAAAAATATTAATTTAGATGCAAATATGGAATTCAGTATAAGAAATCATCGATGACAGGGTTTTGTGGCAAACGCAGGTGCAAATGACCTGATTCAGTCTTATTTCAGCTATATTCAAATGTAACCTGTTTTATTGGGCAGATTCCTTGTCAGTTAAGCCACTCACATGTGTAAAATTTCATTATTATGTTTGCAGTTTGGTAGCTAGCTGGCCTTGAGACCCTTGAACCTGATGAAAACTGGTAGACAATAACAGAAGTGTAGAGAAATCTCTCCTCATTAGTTTTCTGATTAGAATTTTTTAACTTTACTGAAGAACCTGCTTGGCTTTTGAGGAAGAAAGGATTCCTTTTTCTTTTTTTTACTATGTTTTTTTTCCTAAAGCTTTCAGATATTTGCTAAATAAAGATGAAAAAAAGTAGGCCTATACTGTAGTCACTGCAGTATAGTGCAGACATATGCAAACTATTTTGAAAATGAAATTGTTAATTTTCTTCAGAAACTGCAATTATTAATTTAATATTAAAATCTTTGAAAGTATGTTAGCACTTGCAATTGAAAGCCAAATTAACAACTTTAGTTCTACCAGGCTGCAGATGCTAATCCTCTTCTCTTTTCTGTATCCCCAGTCTTCCAGTTCTGCACACATTTCTCCTCTCAGCCCCGTAAGTTATTTCCTCTGCCCCATTCCTGCCTGGCCTGGCCCAGGGCCCATTGTCTAACTCCAGAAGTGGAGCAGCTGAGTCCTAAAAGTATCCAAAGGAGACAAAAAGGATCAGGAAAATGAAAGTGGTTTTGCTTCTGTCAATCTGTCATTGTGTCAATCCCTGGACATACATTCTTCCAACCTCTCCCCTTTGCTGCTACATGTTAAATCCTACACACTAAGTCTATAGCTTCATACTAAACCAAAGTTGATCAACCTCAGTACTTTAAACCTGTTGGTTTGGACAATGGTGGCATTGAAGCATTGTTTCGGACGTTATTGCAAAATTGCCTCCTACGAAACTCAGCAAGAACCTGCTGTTCTGTGATGCGACACCTCAACACATACCAGGCAGAGCACTTCATGGCTCAAGTAGCTGAAACAATAGCAGTTGTCTAGTACAAATACCTGAAAAATTCCATTTAATGTCCTGTCTTCTCCTCTCACGTGACTCATCTTCTCATGGTTTAATTTCTGCTAGCTTCCCGACTACCAGAGGTTTCCCAGTCTTTCTATAATAATCTCTTTGCTCACCACTGTGACCCTAGAAATACCAGTGGATTTGCTCCTTAAATAGTAAAACTCTTCTCCTCTTCGGTTAAGCTCTCGGTTTCAAGAATCCTTTTCTTTTTGTTCTTCTGCTTGCTGCAGCTCTTCTGATACATTGTCAGTCTGTAATTCAGGAAGCACAGCTTCATAATTTTGAATGCTTCTTCTCTGTCTTTATCTAATTTCTTTGTTTATGGCTCATTGCCTAAAATTCCTGGATGTGACATGCAAGTTATCTGCTTTATACTGCTGATACTCATGTCAAAATACCTTAAAGTTATTCTTAGGGGACAGATGCTGTAGCATTATATTACTTGAAGAATGATAACCACTTTAAATTAAATTACATGCCTAGAGGAGAAATACAAATGTGGCAAAGAGAGAGAGGGAAAGTTTCTCATTATCAGTCCTTCAAACTGCTGAAGTAAAGTGGGAGTCATTGCAAAATCCAACATTAAAAAAAAATCTCCTGGATATAGTAAAGAATTCTATTATACACAAGTCAGTAATATAGAGAAGTTATTGTAGAAGTATACACAGAATAAAAGATTGCAAAGAAGAATTGCAAAGATTGTCTATGCAGGATAAAAATAATAAACTGAGAAAAAAAATTTCCCAGTAATATCAGGCTTTTGACCAACAATGTGATTCCTTGATCCCCAACAAGGGCATATTAATTCCTTCCTATTGAGTTAGATTCGCTGCAGTTCTTTGATGAGTTAGGTACAAATTAGTGTCTTTTTCTAAACTATTGTACATCTTCGGAAAAAAATTGCAGTTTACCATTTTACTCATTCTTTCCCTATTTACTGTCACTATTATTGTAAAGAAACGCATTAAAAGTTTAAATAACTACGCAAACCGTGTATTAAAGCACTGGAGCTTATGTGTCAGGAACAGAACACTGTTGCTACCACTATTATGAAAATTACTCTGGTTCTTCTATTACATATCTAGATAACAACATCATAAAACTAATACATGTTAAAGTGATGAAACAAAGAACATGTGAGTACAGAGCTTAGCTGAACACTCTTTTCACCTCTGCCATAGAAATTCTGCTTACACAAAGCTCGCTTGCAGTATTTCTGTCTATAAATGGCAACATCAATACTTTTCTTGAGGGGTGTTAGAAGGCATAGATTGTTAATATTTATGAAGAGTTTTCAAATTCTTGTATGAAAAAGGTAAAAATATGCAAAATAGTATATGCTGAATAAGGATAGTTTAGTTATTCTATCATTGGTTATAGAAGTCTAATTTCATATTCTTTTTTACAAATTTTCATTATTACTTGTTATTTTTCTCTTCTCTACCTTTCTTTTTCTCCCACCCCCGTTTTGTACTTCATATTTTGAATTTCAGTGTCTGTTGCTATGACAACACCACGATCTGACTAGTGCTGCCTTCAGACCCTTTTCAAATCTATGCTGTTCTATTTAAAACTACACATTTTGTGTTTAAGGTGCCTGGAGATTTCCTTAGAATAACCTGACAGGGTTTTCCCAATCACAAGCTGTGGTGCAGATGTTGCATTCCTAAATCCTAGCACCTGCCATTGCTTTTCTATCCCTCTACACATTTCTTCGAGTAATTGCCTCTCTAGGGCATGGTGGGTAGATAGGAGATGGGGATTAACAGAAGCAAGCATATTTGTCAGTTTTTCCATATATATATATATATATACACGCACATATGTATATAAGTATATAAATATATATACAAATAGGCAGTAACATAGGCAGGCACGTGTGCATGTAAACATACACAATTTGTGGCGAACTGAAATCTGCCACAGAGCTTCGTAGAGAAGTAAAGGAAGCCGGCAAGTTCTGTTTAATTTTAAAATAATGAATTAAAACTCAGCAGACATAAGGAAAGATTACCAATGATATGAGGGAATTCAAGTTGTGGTTTCATTCTTAAAAGGAGCTGCTGATCGTTGCCTGACTACAAAAAACAAGCACGTAATGGAGGAGCTAATCATAATCCAAAGCTAAGGACAAGCATTCATATCTCTGATTTCGTAAGACTGTTTAAATTCCTGATAATTTTACTGCTATTATAATTCGTTAAACTCATTGGCTGCAACCTAACAGCAGGTCACAGATACACTGCTCAAGTACTGCAACAGACACATTGTAATCTAAATGTGGGATCTAAATGATGTGCTGCATCAGCTAGTGATAAGGAAGGGGACAGAAGTCCCATACGTAAGTTCTTGAGCTCTTAGAATAATTTAAAAAAAAATATTTATGGTGTTTGTACAAAGTCATTACAAATACTGCACCCCCATTCCTAACAGGTCAAGTCTTGGTTTTATCCTGTACATCAGATGGTGTTACAGACTGACACGATGTTGTCATTTTCCTACCTCTAGCTCTATGGAGCAAGCATTGCTAATCTGTAATATTATGCTTCTGACTAGTAAAAAGAAAAAGTGCAATCTACTGTGAAAATTTGTTTCAAATTCCTCTTCTGTTGCTGACTGAAGAGCTAGTTATTACTCATAAGCTTGAGGAATAATAATGTCTCAGCTAAATGTCTCTCCTGGAAAGTCACAGGATTTATATCTTGCTGCTTACTTACCTGGATTGGAGAATGGTGTGAATGTTTATGATTCATACAGTACAGAAGCCACCTTAAAAGAGTTCAGCAGCTTTACAACAAATTAATTTTCCAACCGCAAGAAAGCATCACAGCTGTATGTTGGTCTACCTAAATAAAAGCATGCTGAGCTTTCTGTTGATATTTTCTCTCAAACTGTAGATTCATGATGTGAAATTTTTGGATACAATACCTTAAGTCAGTATTGCTCCCTCTGCCGCCCTTCCACTACTACATATTCACCTCCTCTGTCTTCAGCATGCCATTCCCTTCCTTCTGCCCCCAGACGTGTTTATGCAACTGTTCTGCAAAGTAAATAAGCGAGATGACCCAGCTTAAAAAATAGTTTTGCTATAATTTTTAAATGTATGTAATTTCTTTGTAGAAGTCTTATTATGCTTTTTTAAACCAGATGTGTTCCCTAGCTGGTTAATACCTCAGCCACACAAGGCTGGGTATGAGCAGTCAGGGAAGCGGGATTAGTGTGGCAATACCTCCGTCTACTATTGCCACTAAAGCGTACAATTCCTGAAGAGGCAGGCTGAGATTACCTCTTTGGTGGCAACATACTAGCCCTCCAAGCCTGGGATAAGAAATCCACCTCTTTTTTGAATGTATTTGATCACTGCCTTATCTGCTCTGAGGAGGAGACAGTACTGCATGCTAGCACATGCTACGCTACTTTATATGCTTAAATAAATCATGGCCTTCACTGTGCATATATTTGTATGAAACAGTTGTCAGTGTATTAAAAAAAAAAACACCTTCAGGACAAATTCCAGCTTAAGGTATTCCTGCCTCTTTCTCACAATACACATTTCTTTCCCCATGCTGCAATATGCTACTACCCTCGGTTGTACTGACACAACTGTTGATAGGTTTACATTGTGAACAAAACTGATAAGTCTAAATAAAATCCTGCAAGCAGACCAAAAAATCTTTAATAGAAGACTTGTTAATCCATGATCTAGAAGTCGAGCCTTTGCCTTGAGACATCAACATGTTTTACAGAACAGGTTGATGATTCAATCCATCTGAACAGGTTATGATCATACCTACTATGGTGAAAAACAATAGTCTCTCTAAAATGTAAGCAGCAGCAAAGATAAAGGTCAACATCTTGATTAACTTGAAAATCTCCAAAAGGGCACACAAGAAACAGAAGGGAGAGTTTATAAGATTATAAATTTCTTAGATGTTCCTTTTTCAAGTAAAGCTTTTAGGATGAAGAATTTGTATGAATTAGCATCCACTGCACCATGGCTGGTTAAGTGACTTGACATCTTTATAGATTAATAATGAAAACAGCTGGTTCTCGGAGTTACTCTACTAATAGATGTAACTCTTCCTCTAAATCTCTCCCTAGACCTAACAAACAACATGCACACTCTTGATTTGTGGAAACAAATTTTGATTTTGCTACCTAGATAGGCCTCAAGGAAAAAGCCAAAGTATTACTGTTGCCCTGATGTCAGAAACATCTCATTAACATCCTTTGTCTTCTCATGACAGAACTGTCCTGTCAGGCAATATTTTTCAGTACCTGGAAGGACACGACATCACTGCAAATGACAGAGCAAGATAATTTTGGAAGAAAAAACACTGGAGTTCCCAAGGAAAAAGAAATGTCAGTTTTGTAATTATTTACTTTGAAGCTTTTATGGAGAGACACGTGAACTTTCTTTAGAAGACCTCTAAAATTGGATTTCTTCTTATCTGAAACTGCTTTAGATTTCTGGAGTTCAGTCACCTAGGATCATTACTCTAATTGAAACAGAGTGTATTTCACAACTAAAAATGTCTTTTAAGTATTACGCAGCACAGCAATAATAACTGGGTACAAAGAGCTACCTGCCACACAGTTTCTGACTCTCACAGTCCATCCTAAACCTCTTCCAACGATATAAGAGCTCACATGTCCTTACCTGGAAAGACTAGCTAGCCAGGTCTGTGAATAAGCATACGCATGTTAACAAGTAGATTCTCTCAGAAAGTGAATTGGGGGAAAAAAAAAAAAAAGAAAGAAAGAAAAAGAGCCAAAGGGGATCAATAGCTATCTCGGATTTTAATACAAACTCTTCTACTACTACATGCTACTGGTAAAATTATAGAAAATTGATTAGCTTGTAGCTCTGGAATTAAGCTGGTGCTTCCCGGCATATCTAACATGTTGTGCCACTGGACATTCAATGAGTGTTTAGCAGATTGTACCATGTTTATGCAGTTTAGACAGCCCCTGACAGGCCTACATAATCTTTTAAGGATGAGTGAGTATACATACCCTTTTTTTTTTGTGAGACCTTTGGTCAGTGAATCATACTGAAACCAGCAGTAGCAGTTGCAAACAAGAGTTTTATGCAACAGCGATCATTATTCCACACAGCGGGAAGCTTTTCCTGTAAGGTACTGATACCCTGCATATTGAAGTGAATGTATATGGACGTCGGTGGAGTGGGAGCACATCCGACAGCCAACACTATGAATTCTACAGCTTGCAGCAATATACATCAAATGAAAAACAGGCAGATATCCATCTTTCAGCTTTGAACACTTGCAGGTGAAGCTGTACCAAATTGATTAGTGGTTCTTACTTTTTTGCCCTTGTCTAATCAGCTATGGTAAATCAGTTGTGCCCTCTAGAATCCAAAACAGGATAAGACAAGCTTCTGACTTGATTAGATTTCATTTTTTACATATGAAAGCCAGCAAAAGATATTTTAAAGGAAAAAAATTATCAAAATAATTTGTTTTGTTTCATGAATGTTAACCTTATCTCCATTTTATTCATAGTGCATGTAATTGTAAATAATGTTTCTTGTAAAACACAAGATTTTTCCCTGATCTAATAGATATTCTAGGATTATGTTGATACCATTTTAGTAGAAACTGCACTAAAATTGTTGATGTAAGTGCAGAGAATAAAATGTCTATAGCTTATCAGCATTCCTCACTTACTGTTAAATATCAAATTATGGAAATTTCTTGGGTAGTTTATATTAAATATCTGGAAGAGTGCGCTTAGCTACAAAATAATTTTTTTCAATTGTAGGAAATATTGTTTTGATCTGAGTTATTATGATCCTTTTAGATAATCGGGCTAGCACATTTAAAGACACATTCTGTTTGTTTCATCTGAGTCTCTTTTTATATAAGCTATAAATGCAACAACATGCATAACCTTGAAAAGAGTGAATGAAGCAAGACTGGTCTTGCTACATTATGGTGAGTTTACTTATTGCAGAAGTCTAAATGGATCTTCAAATAAAGTATATAATCCAATATTACCATTGGCAACTTTTCTATAGATTACCCAAAAAAAAAAATTGTAAGTATCAATGTCTTATTATTATTCTGTCTCAGGTCAAGCAAGACACAGCAGCATTATTGTCTTAAATCCCCTCTATACCAATTAGAAGAACTGTGAATCTCACAAGTATTTGTCACCATGTGACAAGATTAGATGCATTCTTCCCAGTTACCTATATTTAATTAAGCATTTGAGTTGTAAGTGAGTGCAGAGAACTAGCTACCTCAAAGTGTAACCAAGACTAACCAGGTGCCAGAGCACAGTGAGAGCCAGCTGCTCCCTAAGGGCCAGTATCTCTTCGGGCTCACGGAGCCCAGGGGAACCCCAGGGCTGGCAAGGCAGGGGCCTCACCAGCCATCTCACCACCCTGGGAAGGGAGCAGGGCAGGTGCTGGGGAGGGGGTGAAGGAAGGGCAAGACCAAGTCCAGAGCATCTCACAAATCCATGAGGATAAGGCAGGTCTAAGATCAAACCAGGAAGTAGACAAGGTCAGCTGTATCTATGGCCAGATGTGGCTGGAGAGCAGCACTCCTAGTTAGGGGCCAAAGGCCCAGGACTGAGCTTAAATGGAGCCCCTGTGCCCATGAGGGAGGGTGGCAGTCCATCACATGGGTGAGGGTCCCATATGAGGCTAAGAGCCACTAAAGTTGATTAGTGCCCTACCAGGGGATTACCAAGAAAGGATATTTGAGGGAGATGGACACCCTCTCGGTGTCCTTCTGCTTAACTTGCTCCATTTTGACAACATTTCTTGCACTGGGTGTCCAAAACTATATCCAGTCGTACTCTGAATGTGCTCTAACAAGTTGAGCATACGGCAGGATAATAACATCTCTTAATCTGTGCTTGTGCTAGTATATACCAGGATGCTGTTGGCCTTTGCTGCCAGGGCACACAGCTGGCTCATGGTCAGCATACTGTACACCAAGACCGCCAGCTCTTTTCCAGCTTTCCCCAGTTGTTTTTGCATCCATACCATCCTAACCTGGGTACAAGAATGTTGTAGGAGAGGGTGCTCAAGCTTTGCCAGACTTGCAATATAGTCAGTGACTGAAGCTGCAAACCACAAAGGAAAAAGGTAGTTAAAAAATTTAAAGGTTAAGACAAATGAATGTTGATCACAGGAGCTGAATTCTGTCCCTGCCTTTGTTGTGCAGACCTTATGTTTTGTTTGCATGTTAGTAGCAGTTCTGAGAATCATTTACTTGATATTTCATAGGATCATAGAATGGTTTGAATTGAAAGAGACCTTTAAAGGTCATCTAGTCCAATCCCCCTGCTGTGAAAAGGGACATCTACTCCTGATCTAGTTGAAGATGTCCCTCCTAAGGGCCTACAGGCCCTACTAAGACATCTGTCCTCATCTTTCTTATAAGCCCCCTTTAAATACTGAAAGGCCACAATAATGTCTTCCTGGAGCCTTCTCCTGCCCAGCTTGAACAGCCTCAGCTCTGGTCATTTTTATGCCCTCCTCTGGACCCGCTCCAACAGGTCCATGTCTTTCCTGCCCTCAGGATTCTAGAGCTGGACGCAGTACCCCAGGTGAGGTTTCATCTCCCTTGACTTGCTGGCCATGCTGCTTTTGATGCAGTCCAGGATAAGGGTGGCTTTTGGGGCGGTGAGTGCACATTGTTGGCTCATGTCCAGCTTTTCATGTACCAGCACCCCCAAGTCCTTCTTAGCAGGGCTGCTTTCAATCCATTCATCCCTCAGCCTCTATTGATCCCGGGTATTGCCCCAACTCATATACAGGACCTTGCACTTGGCCTTGTTGAATCTCAGGAGGTTCACATGGGCCCACTTCTTGAGCCTGCCCAGGTCCCTCTGGATGGCACCCTGACCCTCAGCTGTGTAAACTGCACCACTTGGCTTAGTGTCATCTGCAAACTTGCCAAGGGTGCACTCAATCCCATTGTCTATGTCATGGATGAAGATATTAAACAGTACTGGCCTCAGTACTGGTTCCTTGTCTTAGAGTACTTGATGTGGCAACTTCAATGAGTTTATTTTAAGAAAAGTCTTTATATGCAATTAAACAAAATTTCAGTAAGTTCACTAAGTTATTCTTTTCCCTGCAATTCTGTTTTTAATGCAGTACAGAAATCATTTTGTATCTTTAAATATAAGCAGTAATAGCTATGTCTTTTCTGGTTTTTTTTCCCATTCTTCAGCTTTTAAAAACAATAGCAGTATCTAAAAATGTTTCTCACATTCATCTTGAAATGCCATATGAATATTTAATACACCAGTTTCAAATCTGCATATGGCCAGCTGTCACAGTATGGCACTACAGAGAATCCAGTATAACTTTGGTATAATCTACAGAGTCATATCCATCCCTAAATCTAAATTCATTTGATAGCTTAGAGATGCAGCTATCGTCAAATCCAGGAATAAATCCTTTGTTGCTTTTCTCTTGAATCTCATCTTTCACTTGGCACAAATTGGCTTACGTAGATAATGATGTTGAGTCTCACCAGTGGGCAAGCTGAAAAGTTCCTTCTCTGTTGTGAAAGTCTGTAACATTTCTCCAGAAGACCTGCAAAGGTTTGTGGGTTTTGTTTTATCTTTCTTATTCTATCTTTGGAAGAAACTGGTAGACAGCTACAATTACCATCTGGTGAGCTGGATTAAAAATAATCAGACTCGTAAGTGTTTTTCCTAACTGTAACTTAACAAATTGAGAATGAGTATAAATTTAATGGGCAATAAGATCATGAAACTGTAAAACAGTCACCAACTTAGGTGACTATCAAAGTCCAACTGTTCACCTACAAAATTGCTTGTTTTCATTTAATTGATAGCCATTCTTTTAATTTTCACATAAAATCACTCACACTTTTATTGAGAAAAGGGAAGATTAAATTTAGCTTAGATGAAATTTAGCTTAGAATCCAGCTCTTGTTTTAGCAGGATACACATTCCACATGTGTATTAAATTTTTAAACTTTCTTCTCAAGCTTCTAGGTGATAGCTCTGAATTCAGGGATAAATCTCTGATTAAAACCACATAAATCATGCAGTGCTTTCCAGAATACTTTTAAGATTTGCATGCCTATTAATAAAATCTCAAAAATCTATGTAGAACTGATCATTGCCCAGAAGCAAACAAAAAAGAAAAGCTATAAAAACTGTGCATTCAGTCCTCTGTTCCTAACTGACAGTAATAGCAATGCAGTCCAGATCTGTGGGTGAAGCCACGAAGGTTACTTTCACAGTTATTAAATCCTAAGGCTACTAAACTCTTTGGATATGCCTACCCTAGTCTATTCCCTGGCATATTTTTGTCCTATGCCTAACATTGCTCAAAATTATCCTTAGGTGTGATTTGGGAGTCAGAATTTATGGGGACTGTCCCCCCTCTGACAGGTAGTTAGCTTGCAGGCCGTCCTTTGGAGACCTGCCTAGAGACTCTTCTAGAATAGCTGCAGTAATTTTGTGCCAGTTAGCCTCTATTTTCAGGAACACTTCCCTGGCACATTTAATTTACTGGTGTGGCTGAAGCCAGTATACTTGGCATCAGCTGCAGTAGCCCTCGATGGTGTTTCAGGGTGCATTCACATCTGTAGGGCAGGAGAAAGGGAAGAGCATTTCTCTTACACAGGTTTCTTCTAAAAAGTGTGCTGATTTCTGCATGCTGAAATGACCTAAAACTTACCCCTTGTCAGAATGATCTCTACAGAGTAGTGTAGAAGCACTTCCCAACTCCTAATATCCCAGGCTGTGAGTCCCTTAAGACTTACCTACATTGCCCTCTGTCATTATTTGCTGACACTGCAGTTGCTGAAGAACAGCATGTCAGCATCACTCAGACAGCAGAAATCATCTTGTCCAATGCTGACTGCATACTCCTATATTAAATATTACATAAAACATTACTCATGCACCAGCTGGACGATGCTCAGGATCTCCGATGTGTTACAGGCTTTCTGCTGAGGGCAGATAATACCACTGGTGATGAAAGAGCTGACTATAAGCTGTTTTGCTTTGGCAAAGCTGAGTCAGTTGGGTTTACCCTCTGGCCCTCATTTGTTAAAGAGGCTTCTGGGTCACAGTCCCAATCGACTGCTCCAGCAGTCAGTGGCTGAAGTATATCAATAGTCTTTTCACATGACCACTTACTGGAATGGGTAAGAAAGGTTTCATAGCACTAGTCAGGGGAGAGTTAAGGTTTCTTTATGCCACCAGATTAGCCAAAGCCATCTTAACAGAGTGGGATCCAATTCCAAAGGTTTTTCTTCTGTTACACTTGAGGCAATGAGGTCTGTAGTTATGAACTTAGTCCATTCTTGCATATGGCTCCTTTTAAACAAAATCAACAGTTGAACTACATGTAGCAGTAATGCTTCAAGAAAAGAAAGGAAGAATTTGCATAGGTTTATTCAAAGTTCTAAAGAGCATCTGCTTTTAATAAGCGTTCCAAATTGGAAACTGGTTATTATGGTTTTTAATACTGAATCTCTTGAAAAAGTGTCAGGGATCCTTTAACGGCAATAAGCTGTCAGGCCAAATTGTTGTGCCCCATTTTAAAAATTGTACCTTTGAATTGTATCTCATTTCGAATTTTGCCCTACAGCATATGACTAGAAATACATTACAGACAAAACACTACTTCCAGAATCTCTGATACCATTTCATTTCATACTCATTTTGTTCCTCTTATCCCAGAAGATAAGAACCCTTCTTTTTTCTCACACAGCCACTTGCAGCAAGGAATATCATATTCTGATACAAATTCTGACACAAAAGAAGAATATTTTAAGGGAAATTGGAAAGGTAAGGAAAATCAAAGAACTGCTAAGTGTCAATGATATAAGACCATTTTTCTGGTGTAATTTATTTGCTGTTTGGCCAGGCAGGCTGATGGCATAACATACTCAGAGCTATGCTGTTGTTTTTCGCTGATACAGCTTTTCCAGATGCTGGTGTATCATGAAAGTGTCACTCTATGGAAATCTTTGTTTCTGCTTAATTTTCTACTTTATTGTTGGGGGTTTTTTTTACCTTTTGCTTAAGTTCTTTCAAGCTTGATATTTGTACTAAAGTCCCACTAATTTTTTTCCTTGCACTCTAATGATATTGTTGGTTGGCTGTCTTACTGTAACTAAGAGTATTTTACGGTAGCTAGAGTATTTTTAGATTTCCTGTCACTCCTGGTCATTTTTTTTTTTTTGAAGAAAAGTATTTTTCATCCACTGTTATCAGAATTTGTACTGTTTTTCTAGATGCTCTTTTGCAAAATTTATATTTCTCTGATTGATAGTTTCAGGACAGTATACTTCATGTTACACTTCAGAAATCAAATTATAATTTTTTTTTCCTTGGATACTACCTGTTATCTGGCAGATTTAAATAGCTAGTATTGATATCTTTGTGAAGGAATGCATCCTACCGGAATGACTATATGATCTGTGTGCTGTTCCACAGAACCATCATATGAATGAGATATTGTATCTTACGACATCTTTAGTAAGCATTAGAAATGTCAGGAAGAAATTTCACTACGAAACATATTGCATATGGTCTGCTTCATCAAGTGTGCAATGCTTCGTCTTGTAACCTGCTGTACAAGAAGCTCCCATACAGAGATTCTGACCAAGCAATTTTCTGTCTATCTTAAAATGGTGTATTTTAAAACAAAAAAAAATGAGTATAATAGCTCTAAATTTCACACAATCAAACTACAACTTATAAAGTGTTTGAATGAACTTGCAAGACACAAGCCCTTTTGAAAATCTGTATGCTACCGGATTTTTTGAAGCTATATCATACATTTGAGATCAGTGTCCAGGGGATGCTAGAAAATCTGGCCTTTATTTTTTATTTCTGTGGCTTTTAGTAGGTTTATTGCTTTAAGAAGAGAGAATCCAATCCTTGAATCCAAATTCATGTAAAACCTCCGTAATGCCATGGAGATCCCCTTTCAGGCATGACCAAGGTACCCAAAAGTGTTCATGGTCACAGAATCTTTAAAATGCAAGGACAATTAAATTAAGAAAAAATATCACTGAAAAAAATTTGACCATGTCTGGTCTTCTTTAGACTACTGACTCACAGAACGAATATCAGTGTGCAAAATTACACAACACCAACATGCAAATATTCTGCAGAAGCACTGGAGGGAAAGAGAATGCAATTGGCCGCATTTTCTTTATCATAATGGCATCCTGTAAGAATTGTCTGATCTATGACTTAATTGTTCCTAAAAATTAAATTATGCACTAGCAGACTTGCAACTGGATTTCTTTGTATATTACCTGCGCATAAAATCTTACAAAACTTTAATTATAAGTCATTTTTTAAAAGTTTGTATTGTTCCATTTTTGTGGAATAATAAGACAAAGAAAGACTTCATACAGATAACCTGAGTCTTTCTTTAATTTACTTAAAATAAATCTAATATGTTGATTTGTTTGTACTATCTTAGTTAAAATTTTTCTGTTTTCGAAGAGCAAGTGCTATGAGGTTGGAGACTCTATGGTCTAGGAAACAGGCACTATGAAAGAACAGATACTCATTTTATGTACAAAATGTAGACTCAGCTTTAATAACACAGTTGTGTACCACATCTTAATAGCAGCCTCTTTTACACAAGGTTCATGCAAAACTTTATACAACTTTATTTAAAATATAGTAAGATTTATTTTACTGTAATGTAGAGTAGAGATTGCAGGACGTTAGTAACAGGATCCTAAAAAGACAGAAGTTCTCTATTCATCTTCAGTAACATTTAGAGATGGAGCTGAGAGGAAGGCATGAAAAAAAACATGAACTTATGTTTGTATGCTACTTATTTTAAAATATTTATTGAATGATTGCTTGAACTTACCAGTAGACAAGAGGACTGAGTTACATAGAGTAGTTTTTATTTATCTTCAGGCCTGGAAAAACAAGGGCACTGGCACTCTGCACTTCCCCTCTCTGTTTCATTTGACCTGCCATTCAGATCTCCTGGGGTGAGAGTAAATGTCCAGTATTGTGCCTGTTCAGTGCTTGTTTCCTCTGTTAAGGCCAGACAGGCTACTTTGTCAGTTTGACTAAGTAACGCAGACTCTACAAGCTTAGACTCAACAACTTAGACTTTTTTCTTTCATGGCAGTTATTTACTAGTTGCTAACCGGGGCTAGGATACCGAAGAGTTCACGAAGGCTTATAAATTCAGGGTACGTTTGAGCTTTTTAAAATATAAAAGCTACATATAAGACTGGCTTTCGAGAAAAAATATAACAAGCCTGTCGTGGTTTTGTTAGTAAGGGGGGGCCTAAGGTGGTAGCTTCTGTAGGAAACTGCTAGAAGTCGCTCCCCTTTGTTCAGTGGACTCGGCCGGGCCTAGGGCGGACCTGCTGCTGGCCAAGGCCGAGCCGATTGGTAGCAGAATGTCTCGTGATAACGCCTCTGCGATAACGTATTTAAGAATGGGAAAACAGAAAAAAAAAGAGAGAGAAGAGAAGGTGTGAAGAAGCTGAGCAGGGGCAGAGGTGCAGAGGGGGAGGCGCAGGCCTCATGGGCCTTGCAGGCCTCACCCTCTGGCCTCTCGCCAGGCAGCCGACTGGGCCCGACTCGGTCCAGCCCGGCTGCAAGAAGTGGAGAGGAGATGAGAAGTGAGTAAGATGTAAAAAAGATCCTGAGAGACATCTACCAGCCTGTTGTGAGGAACGGCTGCAGACGCCAAGGTCAGTTCAGAAGGAGGGGGAGGAGTAATGCGGCTCCTGGCCAAGATTCCCCTGCAGCCTGTGGTGACGACCATGGTGGAGCAGGTTGTCCCCCTGCAGCCCATGGAGGTCCACGGAGGAGCAGAGATCCACTTGGAGCCCGTGAAGGACCCCGTACCGGGGGAGGTGGATGCCTGAAGGCAGCTGTGGCCCGTGGAGGGCCCGCTGGGACAGCTGTTCTGAAGGGACTGCACCCGTGGAAGAGATGACCCACGCCGGAGCAGTTCCACAAAGGACTGTGGCGTAGGGGTGGGACCCCACAACGGAGCAGGGGAGGAATGCGAGGAGTTCTTCCCCCAACCATGAAGCAGCGGCGTGAAACAACATATGATGAACTGACTGCAACCCCCATTCCCTCTTCCCCCCTGTGCCGCTCGGGAGGGGAAGGTAGTAGAGATAATGTTGAGCTTGGGAAGAGGGAGGGGTGGATGGAGGTTATCTTGTTATCTGTCTCATTATCCTGCTGTTTGTAGTAATAAATGAATAGTTTTCCCCAAGTCCAGTCTGTTTTGCCCATGACGGTAACTTTAAGGATTTCTCCCTGTCCTTATCTCAAACCTTGAGCCGTTTTTCCTTATATTTTCTCTCCCTGTTCTCTCGGAGTGTGGGGGGAGTGAGAGAGAGACTGCGTAGTCTGGTCCGATCGGGGCTGAACTGCGACAAAACCACAAGTTAAAAACTGGATCCGTGCATGGTGAGTTGCCTGTTTCTGAGACTCAAATGTGCGAGTTCTGCAATTTCAAAGGAACATATGGTTTCAGCAAAATATGGTTTCTTGATATTTGTACACACATTAAGGAGGATGTGAAAGAAGGTCAAGAATCATTGTGACTTAATTTCTAATATTCCGTTGTTTTTTTCTTGAAACCTGTCTTACATCTCATCATTATGGCATTTTTGTTTGGCAAATGGGCTTGGTCATCTTTTTAAAAAAGTGGGTAATTTCTACTAGCAGGAGTATGAGATCTAGGTGCAAAAGAGAAAGTGACAGAATATCTTTTTAGACATCATATTCCTTATTTTCTGGATATCAGAGTATACAGAACAATCACAGTAAGTACTGCAGGTATTACTAATGAAGCTTGTGGCCTAAAGCCCACAGCAATTTGCATCACACCAGAGATTAGGGTTTCTGCTGAAGTCTCTTGAACCTCCTCTTCCCCGTTGCCCAAGGTGAAAAATCAGATCTGAATAGTTGCTACGGAAGTATATTAAAAAGGATTAAGCCTTGTGTTGTGCTTAACAGACCAAGAGGGATTTCTGAAGTACTCAGGCATGCTGAGTCTCAACCATTGTGTGTGGCAACTTCTTGAAGCTTCTTAGCAAACGTCTGCCAGTGGCTGAAATTTCTGTCTACCTTTCTAAAGCTTTTAAACGTATCTGGAGTAGAGGATTTCCAAAATTCTTTGGAAATCTAAAACCCATTGTCAGGGCAATGAAGATAAATTATGAGAATTTCCAAATTTGTTATGGTAATTGGTGCTTTGAACACTAAATGACATGCTGTATACTGTCACATGGTGTCTTCTTAGACCGACCAGTTTGTACTTGGCGTGGATGATGAGTTCAGACAATTCATCATTTGGTTCCACACAGACTTTTTCTTTTCTCAAGCTCTACAATTACAGCTGATCTTATGTTTGTCTCATTCTAGTCTCACTTCTGGAAAGATGTCCAGTGATTCAGGTACAGTTAATACACTGTCCTAAATTAGGAATACTGCTTGATATCTTTCAAAAATGGAACACTTCTCCAGTGAAATGAGACAGACTTACTTGACTTTACTTATCTATATTTACATGACTTATAAAATCTTTTGCAGTTTTGACATCTATAATTTTGTTCTTCTTAGGTTACAGTTATATTTGCTGTTCGCATGAGTCCTGACAATGTGGGAAGCACATAGAAATGGAAGAGCACTAAACACAGCAACCACCATATGCCAGCTACAGAAGTGTTCATTACATTTATTAAGTATTTCATATCTGTGAACTCCAAGTAGTTTTTAAGGTGGATCCATTAAATTCCCTTTCCTTATAATCATATTTAAAATATTTCTAACTTTTAACATTTATATCCATATCTAAATAGAAAGAAGGCCTAAAAGACTTAAATATGAAAATTAAAATATACCTTACTGCTATTAAGTTTGATCTACTTCATACTTTATATACCACTTCACCTTCATTGTCAAGTGAAGAGATGTGCAAAACTACAGGACTACTACGGATGTACTTTTATCAAATGAACTATTGATTTAACCTTCTTAGCCTTTGCTTTTGGTTTCATAGAGATGAGAAATTACAGAATATTCAGATTGTTAAGTACCGTCTGGGAAAAGAGATGTCCTGAGTTTACATTTTTGTGGAAAAAAAAAAAACAAACCAAAACCAAAACAAAACAACAGTATTCTGCAAAACACGATACATTTTTACAATTTTAGAAAAAAATAATTAAAAGTACTTCCCTGTATCTTTTGGTTTTGCAGAGATCTTGAGAATAGCTCTTCCTCCTTCTTAAGATTTTTTTTTTATAATACAAAAAAGGAGATTTATTGCTAAAGAAACATCATCCCATATGTCTACCAATCATTAGACCGTAAACTATTACAAAACTTGCAGAATTTCCTGATTGACTTGTTAGCAGATGACGCAGCAATCAGAGCAATGTCAATAGAATTAGAAAGGTGACTTTCTGAAGACAAAACCAAACTGTTAATGTGAAATTTTAGTCTAGTTTTTATACTTAATAAATGCTGTAAGCAGCCTTTTATTTGTTTAACTAGGAGTGTTTGAATTAAAAAGACACTATAGTACTTAAGCATAACTTAATCTCAAGTGAGATTAATATTCTTAAAATAATTCAGCCAGCAAATTTTAGGTTTCATTCATGTAACACGCAGTAAATTGGTACAATTAACTTTTTCTTGAGATTCTTTCAACAGCATTCATTTAATATATCATTACTACAAAAAAAAAAAGTTGTCTCTGGTAGGATCCTACACATTTTAAAGAAAGTATTAAACTGACTTGAGAGAAGAAGGAAGAAGACTGCAGCAAATCCATTGACTTAGGAGATCAGGTGTAACATTAGACAAAACTATAGTCACTGTCATGTCTCAATGGAAGGAATTAAGGTAGGTAGAGCTCTTTTAAGCTTTTTCCATATTAAGCGTCAAAAGCATACTGAAAAAAAATTGCCCTATATTTATAATCAAGTACTCAGTAGTCAGTTGTTGGAATTGCCAGAATGTGAATTGTCCACTTTTTTTTCTCTATCTACTGGCATACATTATGAGCCTGATTTTAATTAACTGATCACATATGGTCCGCCTGCCGCTGCTCTGCCCACTCCCCCACCCCGCGGGACACTTGTCTCCTGCTGTGCACAGTGTGTAGATAATGCTCACTGAATGCGTAACTTCAACATTTTGTTTCTTTGTTATTGTTCAATGTATGGTCCCATGCCACATTTTTAAGTTCTGCTTTGAAGACAGAATTTCTAATTTCCTCCTGAGGTTCTCTATGGTGCTCATCACTACAGTGTCTGAGTGCTTTACAAATCTTAATGAATTTATCTTCACAGCACTTCTGTACACTGAAGAGGAATTATTATTCTAATTTGACAGAGAGAGAACTGAGACAGAATAAATTAGAAAATATCCACTATCTTTGACAGTCAATTTGAGGTGCTTACAAGCTGATTTTTCAGATGGTGTAGTATTATATGACACAGAATACATTCAGTGCCTGTTGCCTATGTTGCAGGTGTAGGTACTTCATGTTTTCAAACCGCAGCAAGGGCCTGGACTGGCAAGAATGAGGACCAGAGAGGTAGTGTCCACTTGCAAAAAGTTCCATTTAAGTGATTTAGCTGTGAGGGATTCGTGAGAGAGATACAGTTATTCAGAGCAGCACTCCATCTCCCTGAGTTTTCAGACCATCCTTTCTTTTAATCTATTTTCTACTGCACCCAGCACTGCATGTCTTCCAACTTCTGGAAAAGTAATGTAGGGATTATACAGCATCCTGCCCTGTATAATTCTGACTTGTCTCCAGAGCAAGAGTATCCTGCGAGCACTGGATGAGGGGGGAATCTTCTGTAAAATAAATTCCAAATTATAATGCAAAGACACAAGAGGGATTTATTAAGTTTGTGTAGGAAACTTCAGTAATGCTTTAAGCTATGTTTTTTTCACGTGACCTTCTGCGTTTTTGTTTTGGTTTGGTTTTGTTTTTTAGAAAAAAAGCAGAGCAAAGCAAAGCTGTGAACTGTATGTCACTATACAGATACTCACCTGGCTCATGCTGAGTCTTCAGTCAGCTCAGAGCTGAGCTAAGGCAATACTCTCTTTAAATTAGCTAACAGTAAAGAGGATTTGTGAGGGATTTGCTGATAGCAACTCTAAGATTTGGGAATTGTAAGTTTTAATCTAATTTCTAAGGGAGATTTTGCCACTGTGAGCTCATGCCCCTTTTGCAAATCTGACTCTTCCTTGTGCTTTCCCTCCAGACTATGACAGATCCAGTTTTGTTGCTTTATTCCCATTTTGAGTCCTCATTTCCTCTAGGTGCCCCTTTCTCCCAGTCCGTCACAGTTCCTATCACTTACTGAATCTGCCCTCTCCTCTAGAGTCCCTAATAAAGCCTGAGACTTCACAGAAAGACCTCAGAAAGAATGGCTTTCAAAATACCCTTTAGTGCAGTATTGTCATAGTGTTGCTTTTAAAATGATACCTGTATGCTAACAAACCCATTTGTTATACTCCTATTTAAGGCAATATAATTCAAAATGCTATTGTTTTGATGCTATTTTAGCTTAAACCTTATTCCTTCTATTGACAGTCTACAAAAAAAAAAAATCCGTAAGATAACTAACTGAAAAAATTGTATCTGGCTGTGCAACCAATTTCTTGTGTGTCCTGGATAAATCATGTAAGTTCACTGTCACTTTCTGCCCCATGGACAAAACAAGGGTAGCAATACTTCCATTCTTTAATCCACAGTTTTGCATGCCCATGTCTAATGTAGACATGCTTAACATTACTGTACTTAATTCCATTATTTTCACAGGATCAGAGTCTGAATATTTTTTTTTGCCCCTTGGTGGTGCTTTTGTAATAATATCCTGATCTCACTTAGGGCCTTTGAACTCTATTAATAGTTCCAGCAAATAACCGCAGAGTGGCAGCAATTATTATATAGCACAAAAAACATACGTGGTGCTGTGTGAAAGATTAGCTACAGCAAAATTGCCTTTCTTTCCTGCACAGGAAAATATGCAATGATTTAGCTCAAAGCCTGTTTGGTAAGTCAGTCATTATACAAGTGCTTTTTAAGAATTTATTGCACTTATTTTAGAAGAAGAATGTTGTCTTTATTTTAGAAGGAAAACATACCTGATATTGACTTTGACTATGTTATAATTGTATCTACAGTGGCAGACACATGAAAAACAAGGACTGTTGAAGAACATGAAAATTAGAAGGTTATTTAGAGGAAGCAAATAGTTTAGGAGGAGGAAAAAAAAAAAAGCAGAACGTACAGAAGAAAATTAGTCTCCTGGAATAATGTAAATAAGAATTTTAGTTATATGTGGAATAAAAGAAGTGGATAGTAATTAGGATGGATATGTACATATGAATATGTTGTCACTGTGTCTTGCAGATATTAATTATTGATAGTTATTATTACTGAGTTCTTAAATAAAATTCACTGAGAAGTCCCAAGGTTACCATTGTAATACCAGTTAATTCCAGTTTCAAAATGTGAATGCTTTTGCATGGCAGTGGGCATAACAGCAGCACAATGGTATGGTAAAACACTATAAATCCTTTAGAAGAGGAGGAGGACAGGAAGACATGTCAGGGAATTAATGCATGAAGTGAAAAGAGGCACCCAGTAATTTTTCTTTTTCACTGCTTTTTAAAGTTATTTATTTTATTTTATTTGCTGCAGGATGGGAGCTCATTACACCAACCTGCACAGAGTAAGAAACAATCTACGGAAGATGCTGCTTAGTAACTCCTCAGGCTGCAGCAATTCTATCCTATCATCATTGGCTCTGTGGAGGTATTTTATCTTCCAACATAAGCAGTTAAACACAGTAATCCTATTACTGTAGTGAAGTAGGATGCAAGAATCCTCCAAAGCAGAAAAAAAGCCAAAACTAAATTAAATACATTTTGATATTTCAAAATATCCTTTAAAAATCTGCTTTATGCAGTGTTGGGATTTCTGCACAGATTTTTGTTATTAAATAAGCAAGTGAATAATCATTAAATGATTTGTAGTTATTCTGCCCTGAAGGATACTTGATGGGATTCTGTGTCACGGTTCAGCTCAATATAAGTATCAGGCAATTGCAATTAGGGGAGTCTGGGAGGAAATGCAAGGAGAAACATTTTCAGGACAACAGCATGCACTCATCTTGTATCTGCAGCTCACTGTGCTCAGACAGCGTGATCAAGCATCTCATTAAGAGCTTGGTAGAGACTGTGGCATGGTTGAGAGCAAATTGATTAAAATTCAGTCTGGATATTAATAGTATGATGATGAAACTGCGGAAAGCAACCAAGGGATATGGAGAAGATGTCCGCCCTTTTACTGAGGATGTGCATCCATCGGTTGTCACTTCAGCTGACTTCTGAGTTACAAGGCTTACTAGGTTTTGTACAGCCTTCATGTCATCCTGTAGCTGCATGGATCTGGGTGGCATTTTATTTATTTTCAAACTTGGATCAGGTCAAAATATTACAGTGGACTCTCCAGTGTTGGAACTGATGCAGAATTATGCTGCTTATTTGTAGAGCACAGCATCTTGCTATGAACACTTCCTACAAGGTTTTAATGCTTGTCTTCTGCTAGTTCTGGACAGAGCAGGTGTGCTGATTTGAGCTGATGGTATGGAGCACTGAAGCTTTAATAGCGTGGGATCTGACATCTATAAGACAAGAAGTAAGGCGATTGGAAGGCACTCCAGACACATGACCTGTGGACAATTCACCTCTAAGATGGGAAAATTGTTACTCATTGTGGCACTTCTTAAACAACTTTAAAATCTTTAAATAGAAGGCACTATGAATTTTCTGGGCTTGATTTTGTTATAAATAAGGGGCTGATCATAACTGTTTTCTATGGAGCTACTTGATTATGTTATTCGGTGAGCTTTCCTGTATCTCCCTCATCTGAACAAGGTCTGGTTTTGGTGGGGAGTGGGGAACAACAGACTCTCGTGGGCAGAGACTGTGGCACTCTTGACAGCATACTGATAAAAGGTAACCAGACTGGTTACCAGCTCTGTACAATGTGCAAATATATTGCGATATGTTTAACAAAAGCGAAAACTGTGATGCATTTAGTAATTGGCTGCTTTTAGTTCTGGCACTGTTACATCCAAATCCTTCCTTGTCCAAGCACCGGTAATAAGCATCACAGTGAACAGTGTTGAAGGAATAAATCTGGCTGAAAATATATGATTTTTCCTTGATGAGTTTTCAGTTTCACCAGTTCCTTGGTCTGCCTCCCCACTTAGCTGCAGGAATGCCTATACCCATCTGAAAAAATGTTTGAAAACAAATGTGGGCTGTCATCATTCATTACTAATCTATTCTTTTCTATATTACAGTATTTAAGCCAGAAGCTACCATTTGTATCTGCTTTGATAGATTTTTAAAAATACCTCATTTCTATATGTTAATGACAAAATTTTTAAACAACTAGTCAAAACAAAAATACAGAGATAAAATGTCCATGAAAATATTAGAAACATTTAACTTCCCATTAAAAAAAAATAAAAAATTATATATACAGTTCCATTTCAAACTTATTACACTAGAAAGGAAGAAGTGAATTTCACTGTATCGGTAACACAGAAAAGGCTGACTGCTGAGTTTATGCACTTTCTCTCCCGTATATTAAAGCAAGCACCTCAGTCTTTACGTGACTGCTCTGGGAGCACAGCAAACGGCAGCAGCGTGCATAGCAGTCTCTGGATTCTGCTTTGGGAGCATCTGGACCTTCCAAGGATGAGGTCCAGGACCTGGAAACTTCTGAGAGACTTGAGGGTGCCTTCTGCTGCTAGGTAGGAGTAAGGCGAAGGGAGCCAAAAGGCTGCGGTGCCATGGAAGCTCTAGCAGCTTCTAACAGACACGACCGCTGCCCTTGATCCAGGGTGCCTGGAGACTTGAGCCAGTGCTTAGGAGAGGCCAGGCTCAGAGCAGAGCAATCCAAGGCAGCGGTTTGCACAGAAGAGTGCAAAGAAGGGCCTCAACTGAATTTGTATCTGCATAAACCATCTCGGGTATGGTGGTGGCAAGCCACAGAGCACTTTCCCCAGCAGATGCTGGAGCTGCTGCCATAGTCAGGGTAGAGGCTTCCACACAAGACCGAGCTTCAGATGGTGGATGTAGCCCTCCCAGCCCCAGGCTTTAGGAAGCACCTGGGGCATCTCTCTGATGCCAAGAGCAATGGCTCACTGGCCTTCAGTGCTGTCTTGGAGGTGCCATTCTGCCAAGTGGAGCAGTTACAGGTGGAAAGGCATAGACAGTCAAGGAGGTTTCTGGACTGCATCAATGATAACATCCTGACCCAAGTGACAGAGGAGCCAATAAGGAGAGGGGCTCTGTTGGACCTCATACTTGCCAGTGATGAGATGCTCATTGGGCTGTGAAGATCAAATGCAGCACTGGCTACAGTGATCATGAGATAGCAAAGCTCAGGATCCTGAGAGGAGGGATGAGGGCAAAAAACAAAATCACATCACTGGACTTCAGGAGAGCAGACTTTAGCCTCTTTGCTTGGAAGAGTCCTGCAGGATAAGACCCTGGAGGGAAAAGGAGCCCAAGAAAACTGGTTAATATTCAAGGATTTTCTCCTCCAAGCTGAAGAGAAGTCCACCCCAGGTAAGAAATCACACAAAAATGCCAGGAGGCCTGCATGGATGAGCAATGAGCTCCTGGCAAAACTTGAACACAGAAAGGAAGCATACAGAGGCTGGAAGCAGGGTCAGGTAATGTGGGAGGAATAAAGAAATATTGACAGAGTATTGAGGGATGGAGTTAGGAAAGCCAAAGTCCAAATGGAATTTAATGTGGCAAGAGATGTCAAAGGCAACAGAAAGGGCTTCTGTAAGGATTCAGTTGAGAAAAGGAAGGCTAGGGCACACTGCTGAAGGAGACGGGGGACCTGGTGACATAGGACACAGAAAACGCTGAGGTACTAAATACCTTCTTTGCCTCAGTCTTTGCTACTGAGACGGGTCTTAATTAATCCCAGGTCCCAGGGACCAAGGGAAAAATCTGGAGCAAGGAAGACATGGAACATCATCTTCATTGGTGGAAGGGGATCAGGTCAGGGAATACTTAGGCAAATTGGACTTACATAAGTCCATTGGCCCTGATGGGTTGCACCCATGAGTGCTGAGGGAGATGGCTGATATCACTGCAAGGCCATTCTCAATGATCTTTGATCTATCATGGTGACTGGGAGAAGTGCCTGAGGACTCAAGGAATGCAAACATCACACTTCTGTCTTCAGGAAGGACAAGAAGGATGACCCATGGAACTGCAGGCTGGTCAGCCTTGCCTTGATTCCTAGAAAGGTGATGGAGCAACTAATCCTGGAAACCATTTACAGGCATGGCAGACAAGAAAGTCATCAGAAGTAGTCAGCATGGATTCACTAAGGGCAACACTCTATAATGAAATGACTGGCTTGGTAGATGATGGGAGAGTAGTGGGTATTGTCTACCTTGTCTTCAGTAAGGTTTTTGACAGTGCCTTCTGATGCCTCTATAAGGAAAAAAAATTTTTACAATGATCGTGGTGGAACACTGGAACAGGTTGCCTGGAGAGGTGGTGGATGCTTCATCCCTGAAAACATTCAAGGCCAGGTTGGACGGGGCTCTGAGCAACCTGATCTAGTTGGAGATGTCCCTGCTCCTTGCAGTGGGGTTTGACTAGATGATCTTTAAACCCAAGCTATTTTATGATTCTGTGACTCTAAGATCTTCACAAAGAAGTTGAAATACAGGCTGGATGAGGAGACAGTGAGGGGAATTGAAAACTGGCTGAATGGCCAGGCCCAGAGGGTGGTGGTAAGTGGCAAAAATGTAGCTGGAAGGCCTGACAAGCAATGTTTCCCGGGGGACAATACTAGGTCCTGACCTGTTGAACATCTTCATTATTGAGCTGGGTGATAGGGCAAAGTGTACCCTCTACAAGTTGGCTGATAATACAAAGCTAGGAGGAGTGGCTGGTATACCAGAGGGTCATGCTGCCATTCAGAGAGAACCGGACAGGATGGAGAAATGGGCTGACAGGAACGTCATGCATTTCAGCAAGAAGAAGTGAAAAGTCTTGCAGCTGGGAGGGACAACCCCAGCCACCAGTAGATACTGAGGACTGCCTGGATGGAAAGCAGCTTTTCAGAAAAGGACCTGGGAATCCTGGTGGACACCAAGTGTTGAACATGCACCATCAATGTGCCCTGTGGCAAAGGAGGCCAATGGTATCCTGCATTATGGGCTGCGTCAGGAGGAGTGTTGCCAGCAGGTCGAGGGAGATGACCCTTCGTCTCTACTCAGCATTGGTAAGGCCACGTCTGGAGTACTGTGTCCTGTACTGGACTCCCCAGTACAAGGGAGACATGGACATACTGGAGAGAGTCCTGTAAAGAGACATGAAGATGATGCACTGGAGCATCTCTCCTAGGAGGAAAAGCTGAGAGAGCTGACACTGTTCAACCTGGAGAAGAGAAGGCTCAGGAGTATCTTATCAATATATATGAATACCTGCAGGGAGGGTGAGAAGAGGACAGAGCCAAGGTCTTTTCAGTGGTGCCCAGTAAGAGGACAAGAGGCAAAGGACAAAAATTGTGAGGGTGACCGAGCACTGGCATAGGTTGCCTGGAGAGGCTGTGGAGTCTTCCTCCTGGGAGACATTAAAAAGCCATCTGGACATAGTTCTGGGCAACTGGCTTGAGCGGGGGTGGAGGAGGGGGGGGCTGGATCAGGTGACCTCCAGAGGTCCCTGCCAACCTCAGCCATTCTGTGCTATGGTAAGGAATAAATTACATTGTATTTTCTGATTACTTTTTATAGCTTGTATTTATTTTATAATCCATGATAGTACATCATGTATATACAATACTGCTGTAGTCTTTCCTTATGTTGACAAGTCACATTTTTCTTGTTTATTTATTGGAGCAAAGACTAGTGTGTGGTACTGGGTGTTTTAAAGTACGTTGCAGTTCTAAAAATGAACATAACAGGCAGGCAATTTGGAAAAAAATCATTCAGCAGCCCCATCTTTCAGTTCTTGAACATTTCCCTGGTAACTGGAGGACTGGTAACTGGGCTTATGCTGGGTGCATGGCACTGATTAAACTAGATAATACGAAAGTATTCAGCCAGATGGGAGGGGAGATTGCTATGATACGGTTATAAAGCTCAAGAAAGGAGTACTCTTGTAGGAAGTTAGAGGGGGAATGCTAGGACAGTTCAGTACAGGAAAAAAAAAGGGTTACAGATCAATGAATTCCTCTTTAAGTTCACAGAGGATGAGTCTGGAGTGACTGATGGGTTAATATTGACTGGCTGAAACTGGCTACATTTCACATTTACTGCAAATGGTGACATTTCTAATGCAAGATGTCCAGTCTGGCAGTTTTCCATCCTTCAGAAAAAAAAAAAAAAAGATCTGAATGAAGAAGGAATACTTTGTTCTACTATATAATCTTCTCACATTGATTTTTTTTTTCCTTTAAGATGCTGTGTTCTG
Source organism: Chlamydotis macqueenii (assembly GCF_036417535.1). Classification (NCBI taxonomy): domain Eukaryota; kingdom Metazoa; phylum Chordata; class Aves; order Otidiformes; family Otididae; genus Chlamydotis; species Chlamydotis macqueenii. The sequence goes on along the minus strand of NC_141593.1, from coordinate 58,820,019 downwards.
GCCATCTGGCTGCCTCTCATGTCGTTTGGCTCTGTTATTGAAGCAAACAAGATAGACTGCTGAAAAGACTAATATTTTTTAGTACATTATTGAATCTTGAAGACATTCATACTCAAGTTTCTCACTTTTCTGATAAGCTTTGTTGGAAAGAAAAGAGGCTGGAAGTTATTGCATTTGAATTTATCAGTGTTTATTTACCGTGAGCGGAATTTTCAAAATGCCACAGTGTGAGAGCCTGAGTCTCTTTTCAAAGAACGGTCTTACACTAAAATCAGATTGCCAAAGCTATGCATATCCCAGATCCGACAGAATATTTAAGCTGCTAATGCCTGTTTTATGCCTCAACTTTGTATCAATTTCCTTAACTAGGTAGTAGGATCCTAGATAGTCTGTTGGTTCTGTGACTACTTATCTAATGATAGAAATAGGCACCAACTCCTACTTTGAGAAGAATCTCTGTAGAGTATGTAGCTAAATCTATAATTGCTCATCTATTAATGAAACATGTTGGAATGATTCGTGTAATAGATGAAAATCAGTTGTCATAACCTATTTGGAAAATGTTGATTGTTCTGAAAGAAATATGGTATGGTACTCTATGCCAAAACTGACATCACCTGCTTCAAGTCATTTACAAGCTGGAAGCAAGTTATCTTGAATGCATATGGATTATTTTCTAATGGGTAAAGCACATACCAGTGTCTTATATACATCACATAAATACTATATATCACTAAAGTGCTAGGTGAGCAGCTCATCGCACAACAGTATATAACATGTAGAGTGAAAAAAAAACCTGAATTACCAATCTGAATGACAGATGCCATGAGATTTTTCTACTACAATATGTTTGAAAACTTTAAAAATCCTAAAGAATAAATTATTGAACTTTATCCAAGTTGAGAGAAAAGCATTCTATATCAGACATTATTTTGTAATGTGATATGTTTGTTTGTGATGAAATATGAGTTTGGAACGGAATGATTGCTTATTATAACTGATTACCCTTGCGCGAAAATGGAACTCAGTCCCGAAATGTATTCTTGAGAATTCAGAAATTGATTCTTAAGTCTCAGTGGCTACCATGCTAAGGTACTTAAGCCCAAAAAAGTAGCCTTCCAAATTCCAGGTGAGCTCCTGTCTATCACAAGAGAAATTTAAGGCCAAAAAGGTCTCATGACACCAGCATGCACCGGCTACCTAATGTTGACTTCTGGGTATTCTCCTGATAATAGCTCAGCTTTTTCAGTGCTGACCAGCTCACTGCCGACCAACTGCCAGAGCTCCCTCCAGATCCATGACCCAAACCTTGTAGGAGCGGTGCCTGATCCAATTATTTATAAACCAAATGTAGTCATAGCCTAAAGAGATGCTAGCTTTAAGCACAGCAAAAAGGGGCCGCAAAAGCTGCTAAAATTGCCTTATGTTTGTGGCATAGTTTGATGGTGAAGATGTATATGCTTATGAGGGAGATGCATGTCTGGATCTCCCTCCGGCAAAAAAGACACTCAATGCTCTCAAAGACCAGGGAGTTTCCAGTAGGCTTTCAGAGAGAATTCTCCTAATGAGGGAAGAGTAGGATATGTCTCCAGGTTTTACGTCCAGCTCTTATTCACTTAGATCGGCAATAATAAGTTTATAAACATAATTAATTGTAAGTGTATTACAGAATCATAGAATCATGGAATGGTTAGGGTTGGAAGGGACCTTCAATGGTCATCTAGTCCAACCCCCCTGTATTATTATACGAAATGCTTTGCAATCCAAATTTAAGAGTAATTTGAATTAGACTTTCTTACATGTTATGGTAACTTGAAAGTTAGTAAAGCTAAGAAGCACTGTCCAGCAGGAACTGGCTATAGCATGTATTTAAAATTAAGAATCTTAAACATAAATGGCATATGGAGTCCATAGTTTATGCTGTCCATCTTTCTAAAAAGTTACAAGCATAGGCATCTTGCTTACCCAGAGCCTGTAAATTAGTCTCTAGGCTGCTTTTATACTGGTTTAAGAATTAGTAAGAGCTATGCTGCTTGAAAATTTAAAATATAATTTTATTAAATTAATTTTCTCAGGACAAAAGCCTTTCTTATTAACTATTAAAGCAGTACGAAAGCAGGCTGGAGACACTGGGTTTTCACTCTGGTTCTGTCAAAAATTTTACCTTACTGTGAGCTACCTGATAGAATTATGAAAAAAACGGTGAATGTAATTTTGAAAAAAAAAAATCATTCAATTTAAGCAATTGTAACCTCTAGATCAAGTCTTGGCCATCACTAATCAGCTGAAATTGTTAAGTTTGTCCTAGACCTACAGTCCAATATTAGCTTCTAGCAAAAGCTTGTCTTGTTAGCTACATAGGTCCGTCATCAACATGTAATATTGCGAAAGAAAATGGTTAGATTTTTAAAAAGCCATTTAAAATAGATATTCTTTGCAAACATACATTTTTTTTTTCACATCTGTTAAATTACTTGGATTCCCCCTTTGCTAAGATTTGCTTAGTGAGAGGAGCTGGCTACAAAAGGATTGCTGTGTCCTTTGTACCTGCTTGGCAGATTATGTCATCACCTACCTTGTCAGTTACTAAAAACCAGGAATGGCTTAAATTTAGGCCAATTAACAAACTGTGTTCAAATGAAGGAGGAGGGAAGGTATCCCCAAGTTTAAGGACAGAACAGCCAGCAAGTCTGTCCAGAATCTTACATCTTTGCAAAAGTGTTTGCAAGCAGATGCCCTCTCTTCCTAAAAGCATTTAAATCCAGCTATAGCTGTATTTCTATTTGTGAACAGCAACGAAAGACAGGGCAGCTTAAATTTAAGAACTGGCAAGATCTCAGGGTCACTTTTTGGTCAGTATTGAAAACTGCTGAGATGATCAAGTTGGTCATAACTAAGAAATGTTCTTTCTAATTTTATGAAAGCTTCCATGGATTACTCTGAAGAGATCTAAAAGCAAATTGCCAGTGGCCTAGGAAACTTGAAGTCTCTAGCTTCTGCAAGGATTGCTTCAGCATAGGCCTAAGGAGAGGAAAACATTCTCCCTGAAATGTGAAGTTATTGTTAAAAATATTCATACATAGATGTTTCTCTTTCTGCAAGATCTTTGTCAGATGAGCTCTGGCAAGCCATTGCAGTGGTTTAAGGTGTTACTTCCCGAGCTGTCTAACTGATCTTGTGGTGAAGGTTATGTCCAATAACAGAGTCAGAAAACAGAAGTAAGTTTTTGAGCTTCAGTTACTATGTAAGCCAAACCTTTAATGGAAAGATTGGCTGACAAAGGTGGGCTGTATTTTGGTCCTGATCTGTGAACAGCTGGCTGTGAAATATGTTGACTTTGCCGCATATATGTGATTTCTATCAGAGATCTGGTGACAAGTAACTGGCAATTGGTAAAATCATAGATGGCCACATCTATGCTTCATCACATGTTTCAGAGTTGTAAATCTGTTTTTTATCTGAGGGATGCTTAATTTATCATTTGTGAAATAAATGTCTTTATAGTGCATTTGCCACGATCAACAAGACTCTTTAATGATGAAATTAAACACAAATTATACACTGGTTGACAATTTCAATGGAGGGATGAGCAAGTTTAGTGACTGAGCTGGTCTTTCATCTAAAGGAGAGATGAAATAAAGCCAACCTGACTAATCGCTTGTTTAGATATAACAGGGAGAATTACTTTTCAATAATTTTTATTCTTGGAAAATACACTTACCAGAAAAAATATCAGGTTTGTAGTTTCTAACATACACACCTGTCTATCAAGAGAGTCTTTAATTGCTTATTGTAAGCAAAGGCATTCACTTGGTTCAACATGTTAAAGAAAAGTTAGAGCAGGTACCCAAACACCTGTGCCTACAGAGGTGCCTTTTGAACTTATGAAAAGCTAATGAAGATGCTGAACTCTTTTCACATGAGGCTTATGAATAGAGTCTATCTAACACCAGGCCACAAAACTGAGAACACAGACACAATGAGCAGCATGGATTTGCCTCTTTATGCTAACTTTATTCAGTTATTGGACCCAAGTTTGAAGGATCAGGCAATTCCTAAGAAGGGCTGAGAAAGCTGAGCTGGGAGAGATTAAGTAGTATTTTCTGGCTGCCTCTTCATTTTGTCTCAGAAGAGAGAGCTAAAGGTGAAGAACCCTGGATACCTGAAACTTACTTGACTAGAGATTACTTCGCTTAGATTTACTGTGCAGTTTTCATTTGAAGAATTACATGGAAGGAAGGGCCTGGATAAATTTTGGGGCTTCTATTAATTCCTACTGGAGTGATATGCCTAGAAATGTAAAGACTTCTCAGAAAACATTTTCTTCTCCGTGAATGAGAGGTTGAACGTTTCATACGTAACTCTTTAACATGGTCTCACTATGCACAAGATATCCCCATCCCCAGAAATGTTGCATTGTCAACCCACTAGAACTTTAAGAAAAAAAAATATAAATCCATCATACTAGAGAGTTTTGGTGATTATCTGTCTGTTTGTGTAGCTAGAGAGTCCTTGCAGACCATGGAAACTGCCTAAAAAGAAAATCAGTCATAAATGCAATGGTCCTTGTATTCATTACTATCATCATTGCTCTGCATACTGGCTTGCACTTCTAGCCACTCCTTTCAATCTGCTTAGTAATCAGATCCTCTGTAGACTTAGGAAGGCTTTGAGATGTGCTATATTTGTAAACAATAGTTAGTTTGGGCCATGTTAATTTCCAAATGCCATTATTCTACCAGCGAGATGATCCAGTTGTCTCCAGGGCACAATTCTCCAGTATGGTTGGCTTAGAAACACATACACAATATTTTCTATTTACATGGCTTCTGCTGACAAACATTTCCAGTGCTGACACTAAGGCAGCATAAAAAGCTGACACTATTGTCTACTGAGAGCAGGGCATTTTAATTACAGCATGAGTTCTTAGTCACTTCTGCCTTAAAGGGCAGTTACAGTACTTTAAAATTACTCCTTTTCCTTCACCTTTCATTATTGCATAATAGTTTTTCTAAAGTCTAGTATTTATACCTTTCTAAGACAGCTTGTATGACATACTAAACAAAAACCTCTTTGAGGTACAATGTAGTAAGTTGATCTTGAATAAATCATGCCATCCTCCTTGCCAAACAGCCGCATCAGCCTATTCACCTCCTGCCTAGCAGCAACTGCCCAGGTTCTTTCTTTACTAGGTAAGGATTAACCACTCTCTCTTCATTGCTTATTCTCCTTTCTAGGCAAGTGAGGAGCACACTTTTTCACCACGACCTGAGCTGTGCGTCTTAGGTTTGGTTGTGCTATTTGGTCAAATTAGAAACCATACCCTCTTGTCTTTGCCCTTTGCCAGCTCCAGCTCTTCAGTCTTAGTCAAACAAGCCTCCCTCCAAGCCATGTAAAGTTTCTACCAGGTACCAACTCACTCTCCCTGCATCTTTTTTATCCCAGTCACAGGTGTATCAGCCTGCAGTTGGAAGGAAGGTTCTTACTACCTCCATTGAGCAACGTATTACAGTGGAGGTCTAGAACAATTGGTTTTGTGGCATGAATTTTTCTTTTTCTCTCTAATACTGAGGATGTAACACTTTGGAATATCCGATAGAGTAATAAATTTGGCAAAATAAAGCTAAGACTGTTTTTCAGTGAGTGTTAACTTTTAAGTGTGCTAGTACTTATTTATATTCTTCACTTGCTATCTGGTTTTGGCTACTATTGCCGGTAAGATATTGAGCTAGTGGAACTTTAGTGTGGCTGAGCAGAACTCTGGTGTGACTTTTACATTTACACAGAAAATGCAAAAATATATTATTCAGGAACTGAAAGTAAGAGAGCAAAATCCCACAAAACTGAGATGAGTCCTCTTTTTATCACTTTTTTTTTTCTTGAAAATTAGGTGCAAGTGAAGCTGGGATAAGCTGGGGTAAGAATAAATTCAGGTGCAAATGAACTCAGGGAAGTTTTTTTTCTTTTCCCCCCCCCCAAGATATTATTGAAACATCGCAAGTCTACAGAAAACTAAGTGCAAGGTAAAAACTTGGTTTATTAATCAGTGGTAGATTAAAAATGTGTGTCTTGCTGTAAGCTGTGTGTTTTTATGCTGCTTGTTCCTTTATCTCCACCCTGTGTGAAGCCATCTGTTGTGTAAACACAACTACCTGGGAAAGGAGGACAGCATGCTAATCTGAATTATGAAACTTCTGTTTTGCTATGTTTTTGGTCAGATTAGTCCCCTGGTTTTATCCACAGGATGTCACCACAGGCGGTTGTGCTGGCAACTAAGGATGGGGATGGAGGGAGATTCTGTGATACAGAAATAGGGTTGAGTCAGTGTACTGGTTTTGGCTGAGATAGAGTTAAGAAATGCGGAGCAGCTAAGTCAAAAGTAGAATCATATCACTGCTCAGTATGTATCTTTATTTTCAGGAAGGAGACATTACAGTGAAATCTGTGCAGCCTATGGAATTGTAACATACAAGGAGCTCTGATAGTGAAATTAAGTTTATAGGATTTATTGACTTTTTTCCTTCCTCATCTCAAACATCATACGGGATAATAAAACTATTAATTTTTGAAGACACCAGCAGTCTTCTCTTACAACACCTTCAATTTAAAGGCTTTGCTCATAAATCTGCTGTGATATGATGTAACATTAGTGCTGGCAATAATACAAAAACTATGCCATCTGTTATTGTATTGGACACAGGTGGCAATTCTATTAACTAAGCAACCAACCTGAATTGTTCACAGCAGGAGTAAGCAGGCTATCCTGAATGTTCACATCCTAGATTGGCAATCATGGTAATCCAGTTATCATTCATGGTTACTCAGTTATCATTCAGTAACTTAAAACATCTCATAATCACAAATTAGACATTTAGCTTTCACCTTTTCTAAATTTCCAACCCCCAAAATTAAATGGGAGTATGCTTCTGGCAACTGAAAATCAGCCCGAAGGTTTTTATGATCAGAGATAATAATAACTACCAATAATACATGTGAAAAAAACAATTTTACATTTATTCTATTACTATCTATCAAGTTATAATTTAGTTTTCCATCTCTCTTTCCTGCTAGTGCTTTAATGAAGCCATTCCTGTATCAATAAAGATGAAAACATAAATATCATGATGTAAGAATTGTTAAAAGTTTAATGAAAATTCTGCAAATCCAACAGAAAGGCAGGTTTAAACTCGATGACAATGCCCCATGTCTTATTTAGACCATGTCAGTTCAAAATTAATATGAGAGATAATGATGCATTACATGTAAAAATATTATTACAGTCCATATAATATCCACTGTGACGTTTATTTTACGTTACTTTCAAATAATTTCTACACATTTGACCCAAGCAGCTAGACAAAAGCCTGGAGTACTACTAGTTGTTCTAATTAGGAAAAAAGAGTGCTGATGCCTTTTCAACAACTAAAAGCAGCCTGTTTTTTGGTTTTTTTTTTTGGTTTTTTTTTTTATTAACTCCTGTTTTCTTGAACACTGGAAGAACTGAACAAGAACATTTATCCCACGTTCATTATCTTGTGCTATGTCAGCTGTGCCTATGCCAAAATCTTATTCTCTTGCCCTAACAACAGGACTGGCATCTCCTGCTTTTACAGTGTGCTCTCCCCACACCTGGTGTATGCAAACCCTGAAGCAGGAAAGCCTGTGGCACTGTGCTGCTGCCAGTGATGAGGACCACAGTGGAACCCAAGCTCGAGATGTCCTGCTACCATAGCCCCAAAGGCAGCTGCTCCCTTTTACTGATTTAGCTTACTGTTGAAATGTAGGTTACAGAGTACTGTTCACAATGAAAAGATGAAAAGTGTACGACATACTGTGGTTGCTGAACTGTGAACTGTATGAAATCCTTGATTAGTGTAAAGAATATCCTGAAAAAGGGCACAGTTGTGTGATCCTCACATCATGAGGATCATACTTGATTGATCTTTTCACTTCTAGCAGCAGAGAGAAAAAGGAATACTACAGAAAGAATTATAGTAGTGGAACAGAGAAAATAGGTTTAAAAAACCCCCTGAAATTAACCTGTGCAAATAACTACAATTTGACTCTGGAATGCCTTTGCTTCCATTTCCTGTCTCACTTAAATGAGACTGAGTATGAGCAGCTGTTCTATACAATTGAAATAGCTTGTAACAGTTACGGCAAATTTGGGGCAGAAGCATTTCTAAATTAGTCTTTGCATTTCAAAATTGTAAAGGAGAAACAAATGTTTCTCTGTTGGGCGTGCTGTCTTGTAAAGGGGAAGACATCCATTCAAGTGCCCGTTCAGAAGCAGGCAATTAATGTGCTTGATCTCTTTGTACCCTCCAGCCAAGATCAGCATCTGCCAGTTTCACGTTATATGCTGGGGTGGGTTTCCTGCTGTCTTGTGTGCTGAGGCTTTCCACCTAGACATGAAACACCTGCACTTGGGAGCTCTTGCAACTGGAAAATTTTATTGCAGTTAGCATTTTTTTTTTTAAATATTAAACAGCTTTAGTAAGAAGGTGTAAAAGGGCTGTAAAATGGTCAATTGCAACAGACCAACTAACTGACATGGTCCAACTAGCGACTGGTGAACCAGGTCTGGCCCACACACCGCTGGTTGTCCAGCCTTATATCAAGGGCACCTGCGTGCCTGCCTGCCCTGCCACAGATACTTCAGGAAATGCTGCAGCTGGGGCTGCTGTGACAGAGATGCTGCTGCTCAGGTGTCCTTCTACCCTGCCAGAAGCAGCAGCAGCTGCACAAGGAAAATGAGCAGGGCTCCAGCCTTCAAGTGCCTCCTCTTGGGTACTGCACTGGAGGTGGATGAGATACTCAGCAGTGGCTGCATCTTCACATCCCAGGCGTCTTTTCTGGAACAAAGGAAGGTTGGTTTCCCCCAAATAATCTGATTGTAAGTATATTCAAGCATCCCTGAAAATCCCAACCCTAGCTTTTTATTTAAACTCTTAAATATTCAGGTCAGTATTTGTCATTTGCTTTTAAATTCTGTCTGATGTTTTCCTTGAACTAATGTACAGAAAAGGAAGGATTGCGTCCGTATTTGAAGCTGAAAATACAGTCTTGCCTGTTACAGGATGTAATGCTGAAATACAAGAACAGTCTGATTTCAATCAAATGACATTTTAATTATTTAGTCTGTTTAATCTATTATTGAAAAACTCTCATAATGCAGCTCTGGAAAGCCTCTCTATACTAAACTGAGGTTTTTTTTCTGGCATTGTATCACAGGTTTCCAATATTCTTAATTAATCATAGCTACGTTATATGCCGTATAAAATTAACAATATATGAATCTTCAATATTTCATTTGATCTTAATAAGAATGATCCTCTAGATCCAGTTTTTCAAAATAGATTAAGCTACAAAACCCAAATAATTAAACACTGATTTTTTTTTTTTAAAACAGGCCATCATTCTCAGATTTCTTCAGCACTTTCTACAATTAGAATATTAGTATGCGTATGTAAGACTTTATTTAAAAGTTAATTCTCCCAAACACACTTCTAATGGAAAAAAAAAATAAAATCAATATTTACTGATTGTGCACCTATGAATTCTCTACGGATTTGGAGGCCTGTAACTCTGACAAGGTTATTGGAAAGGAAGGTGATCCTTTAAATTCCAGCAAGCATATATTCTGATTCAGTCAAGGTCACTTATCAATCAAATGAATGTCATTTCATAAACACTCCTGAACAACTGTGTTCTATTATCTAAATGGGAAGGAGAGGTGTTAATGGGTGTCTAAGGGATGAAATCAATTTAGCTGGGAGGCACTCAGCTGTTAGAACAGTTGTGAACATGTCTGGCTGCTATTATATGCTGATTAGTATTAATATCATATGATGTCTGAAATGTGGCTGGCATGACATATCTAAACCAATGAATGGTGATTACAACTCTGTTTTCTTTATTCTCTTATTTGAGTAATCGCTTCTGGCTGTGTGGACTATCAGGTTTGCAACATGCGCAATCCTTATTTTGAAGATTTGTACCCACAGGCATCTTCTCATCCCTGTGATCCTGTTGGAGAAGGGAAATAAAGAGCTTTTGACCTTTTATTTACTGGCAGCAAAGGGTCCTGCATAGCCCACTGAGAAAGTAACAAGGACTTGCACTAAAGAATGAGAAATATAAGCATATCAAAGTATGCTTGATACTTTTGCTGACAGCATATGCTTGACGTGTTGATGCTGACAAATTGAAGTGGTGTTTTCAAGTTCTGAATTACAGAATAAACTTGCCTTTGTAGTCCAATCCAGTCGGGGTTTATCTTTGTGATTTTTTTTTTTCCCTAACTTGATGCAAATATGATGGAAAGGCTTAGTGCCAGAGGGGAGAAAACATTCATTACAATTATCAGCAAAATGAAGACTAAAACAAATGTTTTGTTGTCTTTGCAGATGAGTAACTTGTATACTGTACCATTTCAGTAATAGTATGCAGAAGGATCAGGAAAAAATCAGGGATGCCCAGACTCTCTGCACATCCTGGTATATCTCAAATACTCCAGTGAAGGCAGCTCTGCAACAGAGGTAAACTTGGGCCACCTGACCATTTTAGCTCACTCCAAACTTGATTGTCTATAATTAAACAAGATTACTCTGCGAGTACTTGGGTAGAAGACTTTAAAAGAAAACCTTATTCAAAAGAAAAGCTAACGGAGCTGATGAAAAAATCTAATCTTTTGTTCCACTGTTTAGCAGCACTTCTGCCCTGTGATGTTGTCTGGAGACTTATCATTCTTATTTCTGTAAAATCTATTGGCATGCTGATGTGAGAAAACAGAAGGAAATGGAATTTTAACAGGTGAAGAGGTGAAATCAGATCCAATTTCAGACTCTACTTCCATTGCCTTGACAGAATGATATTGCTCAGAACAGTTTTCCCACAAAGGTCTTATATGTGGTACCTCTACCTACTCCAAAAATACCGGTTAAGTGGAGGTCATGATTGAAATAGCTAAAGTGTTCACAAACATGAACACAATGAAGAAAAAAAAACCACAGAAATGAAAGTAGTGTTTCTTCTCCCTATCTGGGTGTGCTAACTGGATTTCCTAATGTACAGCATAACAAATAACATGCTATCTGGATACCTGGGACATATCAAGACAAAAGGATCTATCCTTTTGTATCCCTGTCACCTGAAGAAAGAATTGTCATAGGGCCAAGGGACAATTTAGGATTGTAGTGTGTAGAAGGGACAATATATACACATATTTTTCACCTCCTTCTCATCACTTCTTTTTAATGCCATGCAAGGTTATACTTTCATAAACAAGTTATTGACTTGCTTCTTTATGTAATTTTTTTCACCCTTCTGTGACAAAATGCTAATTTTCAATGCTTTACAAGAAATTACCACAGCAAAATAATTTCATAAATTCTTATTCTTCATTTTGTGTGTGTCTTAGTATAAATGCAGTAGTACAAATAATAGTATCAATACAGTATAGATTGCCAATGATCATTGGTAATGATGAAGACAAACCATAACACTCTTTGTGTTCCTAAGCCCTGGTGCATATGGACATCTGGATGGTATAATTCTCACTGTGCCTAAAAGTCATCACGTAAGAGATAAATATTGTCTCCATTTTGGCCTTAAGCAGCACATCACTGACAAAAGTTTGTCCAATTAGTTTATACTGTGGAAGAGAATTTCACTGTATTTTCTAAATGTGCAGGAAAAAAAGACAATTTAAACCTGCTGTAGGTCTCAAGCTGGTATCTCCTAAGGCTTCTAAGCTCACAAATACCTAAAAACTGGCCTGTTATGCTATGCCCTAAAGCAACACAGCAGTGTTGAAACTGTGTCTAATTAACCTCCTGCTAAACCTGAAATATCAGGAAGGAATTTCACTAAATCTCAGAGGCTTTTTAACTTGGTCAATATGGAGAGTATTAGTTTTTCTAGAATTCAAGTCAATTGCACTAAAAATGCACTAGACAGTAATGGATAGTTTGCATTTAAAAACCAGGATTTTGCCAAGAGGGAATTTTAATTTTGTCTATATTTTCAACTTAATGGGTTAGGCAGGATCTAATATGTAAAATTACTTTTCTGCTCTACATTTTTTGAAGTGAGGTTGGCTTGTAAGCAGTTGCTTTTTCCTAATGTGGAGCTTTCTCTTCCCGTATGTGCATAGAACAATTTTAATTCATATAAATGTGGTAAAGATAAGTGATTGTCTGTAGTAATTTTAACGCAAACATTTTATTTATGTGATTTAATTCTTGATCCTCAAAAGTTATATCTGGATATATGCCAAAAAAATAAAATTCAACATTTTTCTAGGTAGCTTCGTAAATCCAGATGAGATGAAAAAGGAAAACTTAGAAATTAAAATGCCCTCTACGAATCTCTGCCTGGCTGGGCAAATATTAGTTGTCACATATTGATCTTGCACATGTGCATCAGAAAATAGAGAACATGAATTTCAATATTTTAATTACTTATGGTCAAATTTACATTGCCATATGCAAAAAAAAAAAATGGATTGTTTCATTAAAATAAGATTATTTTTTTTTTACTAGAGTCCAGAAACTCTATGAACAGGGAGGCATACATATTGTTCCCTGGTTTGTCTTTTACTATTTACCAGTTATCTTGCTCATGTTCAAACAAATTTGTCATGGGAGGCTCAAGTTTAACACAAACTCACCCTTCCACTGTAAGCACCAAGACTTAAGAAGGTTGGTTCTGCACCCCCTGCACTGGCCTTCCCACCCTTCTCAAAAAAAGCCTCTGTGTTTTACCAGCAGAAAACTTAATTTTCCTCCTTGTCAAAGGATACTAGTATACACAGTATCTTCTGTAACTTCCCAAAGTTCACTACTGTGGAACTGAATGACCTGATAAGGTCAACGTAATAGATGAAGACAAAGTGTCTGCATCTAAGGAACCTGCGGAAACATGCATAAGTCTTTGGAGTCCTGCAGGACATGTAGAGAACCGTCTACCCGCCCGATGACAATAAATATTTCGTTTGAGAGAAATAAGAGTATCTTTCCATCTCTACTGCCTATGAAAACTTACTCACCATTCTGGACTTCAATTGCTCTCCCAGCTATTTTACTTTGTCTACTGCCACTGATTAAGAACACCAGAGTTAGGTCTGAATGGTGCCAGTTTAGTCTGGCAGACCTTATTTCCTCAGGCTTAGCAATAGAGAAGATGAAAATACCATTTTTGATGTATCTGCTCACTTTTGGTTCTGGGAGGTGTTAGTAGTTTTGGACTGGACTGTCAATACCTTCAAAGTCCTGTATGCATGTTAATCACACCCCCAGAGTTAGTGTAGTGACACTGGACATAAGTCTGATTGCAATCAAACTTTGGTTTGCCTGCAATATTCAATATCATACTTAAAAGAAAAAGTGGTAGGAATGAGGTCCACTACCACCTCCAAGTAGAGTACAACAGTTTAATAGGTATTTAAAGCCTTGCTAAAAATAGCAATTCCTTGCCAAGTTTTATAGATTTTGGTTCATTTAACTAGTTTTTTTTTTTTTTTTACTAGTTAATCTCCCCTTACCTCCTTGCCCCTCAAAGAAAAGAAATAGCTTCTCATTTTGAAATCTGAATTATTCTTCTGTCCTAAACCCTGAAATTTACTGAGTTTTCCTATTAGAAAATTCTGCAGTAGGATTGCACTGGATATGAATGATACAAATAGAGAGTAAAACACTCAGCAAAATGTATGTTTATTCTGTAATGTAATAGCAAGAGCTGTTGGTGCCTGAGGACTTCTGAAGTCAAACAGAGAATACCCTATGATTTCAGAAGGCAAATAATATTCAGCAATTATGGCCATTTGCAGTAATAGTCTTTGTATCTTTAAAAGCTTGCTATTATTTTAAACACTAAGGACAATTGCAAAAGTTCAGTAAGTGACACGATATACCTCTTATGGGTTTCCAAAATATTAGGAAATTAAACTTCGGTGGGAGGAGTACAGAAGTAGGAGGCACATGGTGCCAGTGAGATCAGCAGTCTACCACAGTGGCACAGTTCATTTAACAGTGCTAGATGATTGCCTGGGATGGATAGAATTATTTAAAGGACAGTTTGTAAATGTACTAGTATATAATGTTAGTCATAGTCCGCTTATTGGAAACATTATGTTGTGATATTTAGTCCCTAATATACTTGATCAGTAAGGTAAGAAGGCAACATTTCTCCACCCATTCAGCGTATGCTTCTCAAACTTATTCTTGGAATCTTGCATAGTTTGCTCAGAGTTTGCTTTTAGGATTCTCTTCAGCTACTTGCTGGAAACTTCTGTGGTACTCTCTGCCAGATAAATGGAGGGGGGTTGTACATTACCTGAGGGCACAAATTAACGTCAAAATATATCTGCTATGTTTGCTTCAGGATTTTGAAACAACTTTATGTTATCTTTTATGGCAAAGAGATCCTTAATCGATATTCTTTAATTCTAGCAGATAATATACTGTCTGCAAGCCTTTCTGAAGAATGGGATAGGCATCAACCTTAATAGCTGCACTGTAGCAATTTATCATTTATGTAAAACTGTCTCTATTTTTCATGGGTTACTCGCTGGCACCTAAAATACTCTCTTCACTTCATGGATGTGATAAATGGAACGAGTTCCCGATCTTTCTTTGTAGGTTGAAGTATACCATTAAAAGTCTGGTGAAAATTATCTTATTGACTACATAGAGGTGAACAACTTTTTGCTTTCAATTTAATATTTTCGTTTTTATTTCTAGTCTTTCTTCTTGCCCCATATAGACTACCAAATTTTGAAGAGCTGTAACTAATTGTTGTTTGCAAAATACTACTACTACTAGCTCTTTTGTGATTTTTTCAAAGAATTTAAACAATCTCCAGATACTTAAGTGAATAGCAATTATCACTCACAAATAACTTCTAATCCTAAAAACTAATCAGTACCTGACTTTTTTTTTTTCTGTCTCAGAGACAATTGTTTCCTGAGGCAATGAGTTCAATTGAAAGAACATTTATAAAGTAACAGTGAGATCTGAAGAATGCAGTTCTTCTATATTTTACATTTTACTGACAGGTAGGTATATGTTCTGCCTCCCAAAAGGCCATGCAAATGAATAGGCAAAAAAAAATTCCAAACAACTCTTATGAGACACATTTCTCTGGCTGGCTGCATTAGAATTACGGTTCCTAGTGACATAAATGGGTCCTGTATTTAAAAAGCCTTAATTACCAGCTGCTTGACAATATATTTCTTAAATTTGGCAGATTTGTGGAGCTTCCTTTCATTATGCCAGGTATTTATATTCTATTTTTGAAATTTGAACTCAAGTCTTACATTCACAGAGGCATTTAACTCTGTCTTCTAAACCATTCCACATTAAAAGTAATCTTGAAACAACTCCTGCCTGGGTCATAACTAAAAGAAATGAGAAAGAGAGAACTAGTGATTAGGTCTGACCTAAGGGCAAGGAAATGACCTTCCTTCCATTGCAGAGGCAAGGCATAAGCGATGTGCACTTATGCTGCCTTTCACTGCTTCCCATTGAGAGTGCATTCGGAAATAATTTGTGTGGAAAGATATAATTTCTCTGAAGAGTAGACTGATCAAAGAGGTTGTGAAAAATAAGAAGAAAAAGTAAAAACCACGCAAACAAAACTAGAACATCTACTTTAACTTCTGGGAAATTTTGTTAAATACATAAACCAGAAAGTCTGAAAAAGTAAGATGTAGTCCAGTATGATGAAGGTGTGCTTAGAATGATAGGAATCCATGCATGAGATTACTCAAAGCACAGTCTCTAGGTGTCTGGTGAAATAAGAGTACAAACAGATTTGCTTCATCATTTTAGTGGAGCTTGTGTGTGCAAGGCATCTCCTGCACTTCCAGCCATCCCACATACATCTACTTTTCCTCTTACTTTGCTACTGAGAGGAGAGACACAGTGAAAACGGACATTCCCCTTACATGAGGAAAGTCCTCCTTGTGAAATCACAATCTGGCTTTAGTTCACTTTTCATTATTTGCATACTAGAGAGTGCTTCAGCAGGTAGAGAACCCAGCCAACACATTCTGTAACTGTTGTGCCAGCCAGTCTGTTAAGCACAGTGACTGCCAGATTTTTAACATTTTTTTGTATTTAATTTTCTCTTTTAACCTTAAAGAAAGTCAAGTCAGAAAACAGCGCTTGTCTTTAAAAAAAACCAAGCAACCTACACCTGTCCCTCCCAAATAACCATAATTTAATTCAACAGGTTTTTAAAATTTCATATGTAATATGATGGAGGGAAACTAACACAGCTGTGGGTGGAATCATGTTGCAAGACCTTGTGTGTGTACCAGAGCATCTCCTGGGTTGTACACAAAGGCTGTAACAAATCAGTTTTCAATTGGTTTTAGAAGGGGGTGGGGGGGGTTGGTTTTCTGTGGTTCTTTTTTCTTGTGTAGTCCACTTATGTGACCTTGATGGAATGCATCTATATTTTAAATACTGTCTGACAATATCAATTTTTGGAAATAACAGTCCACAATATTTCCTTCTGAAGTGACATTCACAGCTCAAGTTTCTGAAAATCGTTCCACTTCACTTCTGTTCACTTTAAAATGCTGAGTTATTTGCTTCTTTCTCAGTATCACTGCAACTACTTCTTTTTGATAACTTAAAGTATTTGAGCAGTAAGGTTCATGTATATTTTGTAAACAGTCAAGCCCCTAAATCAGTTTTAAAAGAGTTGTTTTTGCCCAGGGTGTTGGGAACGCAGAAAAAATTACAGCTAAGTTTAAAGACATATTTGCAGTCACAGCTGCACAGTGCTGAGGTAGTAGCACGCTGATCTTTCACTTTTGCACATGGTGAAATAAGGACAAACCGTATTCCAGCTGCTCATTTTGCTATTCAAGATGATAGATCACCAATGCATTCTCTGAAAACTGAAACCAGCTATTAGCAGTCACACTATGTCGAAAAGAGCTCTCCTACAAGGAATTACTCCTTTTAAACTTCATATAGAAGGCTGAAAATCCAGGACAGATTTATTATAAAGGGTTAATGCAATAATACTAAATTACACATTTATATAGAATATTAATGACTTTTTTTTTAGGATTTGACTTAGAATTAGCTCACCCAATCAGACTGCAGGGAGTCTGTGCAGTTGCTGACCCATAGCGATGGGGTTCCTCTCAGCCATCTTTTGTCTGTGTTCTGAGTGGTTCTAGGTCGTTGATTTGCATAATGGCAATGTTATTATTTCCCTAGTTAAAATGAAAATGTGCATCTCTCTAAAACAACAACTACAGTCTCGCTGCTCTGGCTCTGAGCCACAATGTTAAAGCCTTTTGTTTGTTTGTGTAGTCATACATTCTCTATTCCGGCTTTCCAGAAAGTTAAGGGTAACAAACACTTGCATGATAGTTGAAAAAAAGTTTTGATGTGAAAACTGAGAGATAAGGACTAAGATTGAAAGCAACTGCTTCTATTACATGCTTTCATTCTCCTTTTTATGGAATTCCCTTCCTTCCAAATTCAGTTTATATGAGTGAGTACAGGTTTTCTCTGCAGACTATTCTTGCTTACCACAGTTCTTTGTATCAGAAGAATCCTAGACTCAGTTCAACATAATAATTCTCTCTAAAACTATAATTCATTTTTATTTTCCTATTTGATTCTGATGTTTCCCTCTTACTCGCATTAAGATGCTAATATATTAAGCATCTTTTCTTTTCAAAATAGTGCACTTAGGTCAATGTTAGAAATGCATAACTCAGATTAATTATATGTAGTCAGAACAGCCTAGACAGGAGATTTAAGACAGAAACTGGAGAAGGCATAGGGAAAGCCTACTAGAATGATCAAGGGAATGAAGGATCTATATTAGAAGAGATATCTGGAAGAGCATCGCTTTTTTGGCCTAGCAACATGTAGAGATAAAGGCATACAATTGCTCTTCATAAACACGTGAATGACATATTAGGAAAAAAATCCTATGGATATTGCTGACAGAAGAACAAATTATTATAAAATGCACATAAGTATATTTAGATTGTAAAGTAGAGGCCTCTTTCTGACTATAAAAAGTGTTCTGCAACAGATTTTTGGCAGGAATAGCAAGGGTTTGGGCTTCCTTATGGAAGTGTTGGCATAGCCTTCTTGTCTAAAATAGATGAAGAATAGATATGATTAAATTATTTGAACAACAGGTATCTAAAGCTCAGATCTGGTAGAACTGCTAACAAGGAGAACACCGAAAAATTTGATTGTTGGTGGTATATTTTTAAAGAATTTTATCTCCTATTGACAGGAAGTAAGTATCTAAGGAAAAAAAGCTAGCAGAGGTTTGTCAAACAGAGAACACCAAAATAACTCCGTATACATCACAGTACACAGTCTCAGTGAATAAAGGCAATGCAGCATATCTGAACAAAACTCATCTAACTCTACAGCACAGACAATTCATGGAAACAGCAAGAAAATATTGCCTCATTAGCAGTACAGAACAAGGGAGTACATTTTTTTCGTATCAGGCAAACTTAAGAGTAATGAATGTACTGATAAAAGGACTCGATATGAAAACAAGCATAATTAATGTATTAAGTAATGACCTAGAGAATTATGTTAATTGAACAATAATTAACTTTGGCAATGAGAAAAAGACACCGGTACAGCAGATACAAAATATTCAATGTACACATGGTCTTATTTTTCTCATCTTAGAATCATAGAATAGTTTGGGTTGGAAGGGACCTTTAAAGGTCATCTAGTCCAACCCCCCTGCAAGAAGCAGGGACATCTCCAACCAGATCAGGTTGCTCAGAGCCCAGACCAACCCGGCCTTGAATGTTTCCAGGAATGGCACACCAACCACCTCTCTGGGCAACCTTGTTCCAGGGTTTTGCCACCCTCATTGTAAAAAATTCTTTCTTTATATCATGTCTGAGTCTGCCTCCTTCTGTTTTAAAACCACTACCCCTTGGCCTATCACAACAGGCGCTGCTGAAGAGCTTCTCCCTGTCTTTCCTGTAGGCCCCCTTGAGGTACTGGAAGGCCACTATAAGGTCTCCCTGGAGCCTTCTCTTCTCCAGGCTGAACAGCCCCAACTCTCTCAGCCTGTCCTCATAGGAGAGGTGCTCCAGCCCTCTCATCATCTTCACGGCCCTCCTCTGGACTTGCTCCAACAGATCCACATACTTCTTATATCAGGGGCTCCAGAACTGGACACAGCACTCCAGGTGGGGTCTCATGAGAGCAGAGTAGAGCAGCAGAATCACCTCCCTCGACCTGCTGACCACGCTTCTTTTGATGCAGCCCAGGATGTGCTTGGCTTTCTGGGCCGCAAGCGCCCATTGCTGGCTCATGTCGAGCTTCTTGTCCACCAGCACCTGCAAGTCCTTCTCCTCAGAGTTGCTCTTGATCCATTCTCCACCCAGCTTTGTTCTGATCTATGTGCTAGATAAAAGTCAAATATAAACCACCTTGCTATGATTATTATTTTTCCCTCTAATCTATTTTGTTGTCTACAGAAAAATCAATAATGTAAGCTATACCAGATGTCTGATGCCAGAGAAAAGGCTGCATAGGAGAAATTCTAGGAGTGTGATTTTTGATTCAATGCTCTGGGATTAAAATATTTTGAAGTTTTATTCTGTTCTTGTGACTTTATATAATTCACGTAATTCAAACCGTAGTACATTCCTCTACCTCAAAACTGTGAATGCTTCTCTACTTATCTTTTTATCCTAGTTAAATTAAAAGTAAGTAAGAGCACCTATCAAAGTAACTCTAGACAAAGAGTCCTACTGGTAAGGAATGGGAACTAGTTTTTGCCTAACTCTTTTTGCTGAATATTTTTTCATATTTTGAGTTTAAAAAATAAGGAAGAGAAACTAGATGGAGTTTCTGTCCTTCCTGCTTGGAATATTTGCATGCAGGAATAACTTCAGAACAAATCTTTGAAGAGAGAATTAACTAAAAAGTAAAGCATTGTGAGAGAATTTTTTCTAGTTTAGGTGCTTGCTGCCTGCTGCTTTAAAGTTCAGCTTTAAAAGGGAAAACTGAACCAATAAATATATTAGAGTGGTGTTTATGAAATCTACATAGACAATGTTAATGTGACTTTACATTTGGATCAACAAGAATGTAAATAAGCTTTGTGAAAAGAATTGAGTCAATTCTGAACTTGATCAGATGCACTGAAATTATTTCATACTACAGAAATGTAGGCTAGAGCCTCCTTGTTTTATGAAGATACTTACAACTCTCTTGTCATTTCCAAGAGCAGAAAAGAGTTCCCACTAGGAAAAGAATGTAGCAGTTCTCTGTTTTTCTTCCCCATGTAACTCTACATACATGTCTAGCCTAACCCAACTCAGCTTTGAGAAGTCATTCCTATAATAAAAATGTAGTGTACTCAAGGTAATTTTTACTAGAGCATATCATAGCTTAATGAGAAATTCCCAGCCTTTTTCACCCAGCTGAACTCAAATAGGTTCCTCCAATTATCCTTTAATTGAATTTTGTACTGTCTTGTCTTCAGACCTATTGCTGGAGTATGTTGTGAAAATAGAATAAACTTCAAATCCGAACATTATCAGAAAAAGCTAAAGCTCATCCATTATCAATGATTCTTGTTCCAATGGCAACTTAGGTACAGAACGGTACTTAAGCAACACAACTATAAGATGTAAACTACTGAACAGTGAAAAAAATTTTTTTTGTCTCTTCAAGGAAACACTCTTTAGGGGATAGGAAAAGAGCAGACTGTAAATAGTTTATTACTTAATTCTTCAGACTAATGCAAAGAAGCAGCACTGATGCTGACAAGACAGCATGCCAAACAGTGCGAAGTAGCTTACTGTAGCCCAGTAGTTTCTCCATTTGGAGACATTACCCCTTAGAAACATCAATGTGGAGGAACAGAGGTCAGTATATAACCTGCTGTTTACAAAATTCAGAGTAGATTGAATAGGACAAGACATTGTCTTCAGAACTTTTTAGTTCTGGAAAAGAAACAAACCAGCACTAAGTAATGAATTTGTATAAATGAAAAAAAGTTGAAGACACTTACGAAAAAGCTTAAATGTGTAGATTGCTAGGTTTAAATTCTCTTTCCTCTTCTCTTCAAAATGATTTATTTAGAATATTTACCCCTTTGTACCTACTGTCACTTCTATCCTGGGCTAAAACACACTGATACTTATGGAGCCAGATTCCAACCCAGTGTTTGGCATACAGCTACTCAGTGGGTGCCCAATCCCATCACAATGAGTTTTAACCAGCTCAGTTCCCCAAAGCGTAACTTCTGACTTTTAGGCATGAGTGAAACCTAAATCTCAACAATTCTAAGCTTCATGGTACTCCATCACATGTATTCCCGTAGGATTTAGATACCAGATGCTCCTCTGCTGCCTTTTATTTGAGGCCCAATGTCAAAAGTATATTCAGAGTATATGAATCCCATTCTACAGGTTCCTAATCCTTTACATGCAAGGAACAGGATAACTAAGACACTTAATTCTAGATTATGAGTTCCGTTGGAAAAAACATTTAAGTCTTTAGATAAGTTTGTAAATTTATACTTTTGCTTTAGCACTTTTAGGCTATTAGTCCAATAAACAGCTTCTGCCAGTTTTGCAAACAACATTTTATTAGTATTTTTTCAAAATGTAATATATCCAAAGCTTTATTCTAATTTCTTATATAGTCTCTTCAAACTACATGTAACTTTTGAATACCTGGTCCTGCCTGCTGATTTTTCTCTTCAGCTATGTTAATATAAAACCGCCATAACTTTCAAACTTAATATTACTCTTAATCTTTTCATGCCCTTTTCATACCTTCACACAGCTACTATCTCATATACTTCCATGTAATGCTGTGTTTGTTCTTCAAAAGTGTAATTCCTCCTGAGAAGGGTTCATTTTTACTTTACTATTTAGGCTCAATCTCTACCTGAAACCAAAGATCTGGAACCTAAAAGACAAACAAGCAGTATCTACTTCCAACTGACTGATGGAGAGAGGGACCCCTTATCAAAGAGGTGTAATTTTTTTTTTTAATTTGTGGCATAACATGGATATTTTAAAAAGATTTCTTGGGATACTAAGTAGTTAGAGCAGAGGGAATTTTCATAGCTGTCATACTGAGTCATAGAATCACAGAACGGTTTGGGTTGTAAGGGACCTTTAAAGGTCATCTAGTCCAACCCCCCTGAAAGGAGCAGGGACATCTTCAACCAGATCAGGTTGCTCAGAGCCCTGTCCAACCTGGCCTTGAATGTTTCCAGGGATGGGGCCTCCACCACCTCTCTGGGCAACCTGTTCCAGTGTTAAATACAGTTTCTAAGTTAATTGCTTTGTTCAAGTTAGTAATGGTTACTGGAGAATACCTGCTATATAAACTGTATAATATGATAGCCATTAATGAGATGTTTATAACAAACATTTTGCAATCTTAGTAAAATGCACATACTACCTACATACACAAGGCACCTGGAGGCTATCGTGATTCCTTGGCTGTTGTGTTTTCCAGGAGAGAGTTTCATTTGTGGTGTAGCAGCAGCATCCATTGCTGCTGGCACCTCTTACAGAGCTCCATTGCCTTCTGCTGTTGTGGAGCTGCACTTCCACTTCAGGATGTCAGTATGCAGGTGACCTCTGAGAGAACTGCAAAGGCACAATATTTATGTTATACCTTCTGTGTTTGATCTTAGTAAGTCACTGTCATATAACTTCAACCATTTCATACCAGCTGAAGTTCTGCACTCTCCAGGGACAGTTATTTTGCAACTGTAAAATGCTGGTTATGACAGCAGTACTTACTGCACATTCTCCTATCAAAATTTCCCATATTAAATGAAGTGGAAAATAATATTACAGTTCCTTGAATGCAAGTATTGGACTTGTGTTCTTTCAGCAGGTTAACAACTGTATGAACAGAAAAGACCCCTTGTGCATTAATCTAAAATACTGTCCTCTTTCTGGAAGGAGGAAGAAGGAGGAAATTCCTAGACTCCATACATCAATACCTCTATTGCTTGGTTATTGAAAACTTGCTGTTGCTGGGTTATGTATTGCTATAGGTAGTACTCTTCTAAGGTAAAAGTGATTACAGTAAATTACCATAGAAGGAATTGACTCCAATAAGAAATGTATCTTCATCCTGTAATATGGAACAGACAGGGGGAG
Organism: Chlamydotis macqueenii; assembly: GCF_036417535.1. NCBI lineage: Eukaryota > Metazoa > Chordata > Aves > Otidiformes > Otididae > Chlamydotis > Chlamydotis macqueenii. The sequence goes on along the minus strand of NC_141593.1, from coordinate 58,796,855 downwards.
AGAGAGAGGAAATTGCTGTTTTTCTTCTTTGGATTTTTGGTTTGGTTTTTTTTTTATTTCTTATTTTGAAATTCCTGATTAATTATTTTTCAGGTGCTGTTATAATTAGTTTGTCTGCAAACTTGTTCCTGCTGAGTTGACTACTTTAAGAAAACACAGGTGGATAAACCAGTCCAGGGTTTTCCAGAGTCCACTAAAGCATTTTTTTTTTACTCTAAAATAATTCAAATTGCCTAAATTTTTCTACCGAAACTTTTTTTAACCCATCATCAATTAAAGATAGTCTTACTTAATATGCAAAACCCCTAAAATTTTTGGGGTATTATAACCATCAGTATTATTATTGCCTCGGAATAAGGTTCAATATTATTATAACCTGGGACTATACATTTTATGTTCCCTTACATTTTTTAAATTGCCAATGCCTCATTTAAATGTCTCATACTATAGAATATGGCTTTAACCTTGAGCTCACTGTATCTGAAGCAATTGCTGTCACTGAATTTTAAGTGAGTATGGAATTCGTATTTATGTATAAGCTTATAGTGCAAATTGTCGTCTCTCTGAAATGCTAAGCAGCATTTGTTCAAGATTAATCTAATAGCGTTCATGTAGCAAACTCATAGAAAATAAATAAATTTTTGAGTTAATTAGTAACAAATCTCTGATTCATTTCAGTGAGATCAAGATTCAATCCCAGACGCGCGTATATGGCCTTTCATATAGTTCAAAGTGAACCTTTTCAACTTTGAGGTTTCTTCCTAAGTATTCTTATGCAGCCAGCAAAAAAAAGCTGCTTGAGAGTTTCTAAATATAAAGGCTTTTTCCTCTTAAGCACCAAAAGTCTCTTCTTTTGCATGTGGTAACATCCTATCACGCATATTCAGAAATGAAGAGTTAAAACTAAAAATTAGTGGTTGCCTGTAGTGCCAGTGATAATCCTTTCATTTTATATATTCTATACATAGAGAATGCAGAGCCAGCATTCAAAAAAAACCAAGTTTGAATATTCTAAAAAGACAAATAGCCTTAAAGCAACTATTATTACAATGATTTGAAACTCTCTTAAACTAAAAAAAAAAAAAATTGAAAAGTACTAATGAAAACTAGAAATTCTCTTGAAAGATACCTTACTGAATACTAAAAGCCATTATTCCATAAACAGAAGTTACACTGCACAATAAATCATTTAAGGCAGATATGATGATAAAGCATTTTCATGGTGAATGTGCTTTTAAATAGAGTATAAAACATGGAAATTAAATGTCAATGGATATAAACTTAGAATGTGAACACAGGAAAATTCAATGCCTATCAGTAGCCACTACTGTCAAGGAAATGATGTTCAGGATCTAGCACCTTTTGACACTACAGAGCACAAATGTGACCTTGCTCTTGGGCACTGGCTGCACCAGAGTACAGTATCGCATGCAGGTGGCATGGGATATTGCATCCACAGCTTTCAGAGCTAATGCCAAATAGCTGAGAATTTTCGTGTAAGTATAATCACAGAATCATAAAATGGTTAGGGTTGGAAGGGACCTTCAAAGGTCTTCTAGTCCAACCCCCCTGCAAGGAGCAGGGACATCCCCAACTAGACCAGGTTGCTCAGAGCCTCATCCAGCCTGGCCTTGAACGTTTCCAGGGATGGGGCATCCACCACCTCTCTGGGCAACCTGTTCCAGTGTTCTACAATTCTCATTGTAAAAAATTTTTTCCTAATTTCTAATCTAAATCTACCTCCCTCTATTTTAAAACCATTACCCCTTGTCCTATCGCAACAGGCCCTACTGAACAGCCTCTCCCCATGTTTCTTGTAGGCCCCCTTGAGGTACTGGAAGGCCGCTATAAGGTCTCCCTGGAGCCTCCTCTTTTCCAGGCTGAAAAGCCTCAACTCTCTCAGCCTGTCTTCATAGGAAAGGTGCTCCAGCCATCTCATAATTTTCGTGGCCCTCCTCTGGACCTTCTCCAACTGGTCCATGACCTTCTTATGTTGGGGGCTCCAGAACTGGACACAGTATTCCAGGTGGGGTCTCAGCAGGGCAGAGTAGAGGGGGAGAATCACCTCCCTCGACCTGCTGGCCACACTCCTTTTGACGGAGCCCAGGATGCAGTTGGCTTTGTGGGTCACAAGGGCGCATTGCCTGCTCATGTTGAGCTTCTCGTCCACCATCACTCCCAAGTCCCTCTCCTCAGGGCTGGTCTCGATCCATTCTCCACCCAGCCTGTATTTGTGCCTGTATTTTTGTATCTTGTAATGTTTCAATGACTTGCCTCTGAATTGCTCAGCACAATGAAAGGACCCAGAAAAAACAGTTCTGGGCAAACTATTATACTATATGCAATTCATATGGCTGCAGCAGCATAGCAAAGTCAACAAGAGCATTGTTTTGGTAACAGATATTTGAATGCTGGAGATTGTAGCTGTAAAGAATAGTATTGTGGACAGATAGATCAATCCCATATCCTTTTTTTTTTAAGAAAAATATTAATAGCTTTAATTCGAGATAATCACACCAGTATTGCTCCTTAAGAATGGAAAAGCCAGTTAAATACAGAATTAAATACAGAATTGCACCTAGCCCCAGACCTGGCATCCTTGAGAGGCAGGACAATATGATTGAAGAATGCAGAGAAAGAGGCCAAGGAACAATCACATCTGATCAAAATAATTTCACTGTAGGATGAAACCTGTAGTTCTGTCCGAAATATGTTTGTCCAACAGGTTGACAGTGTATGGAGTATTACAGACCTGGATTTTTGCAGACACTTTATTTAGTATCTTATACTTCAGTTACTTAGCACAATATTGTACCTGTCAATGATATTTCATAGTTCCTTTATGTATGTCCTACTAACACTTACTGCAAGCTACAAAACCATTCAGCTGGATTAAAAATTCTTTCTGGCAGAACTTAAAATGGTGTCAAAGATGTGAGGTCACTAAACACGGCACTAAGATTTCTCAGGAAACGGGCACTGCCCCAGGATTTGGATATTTTTCTCAGCAACTCAGTGGAAGTCAAATGTCTACTTGTAAGCTTAGATGATAACACAGCAGGAGATACTAAACTTATAAAAACTTGCTTTTCAGTTGAAATCACTTCCCTGGCTCAATGTTTGCATCCAGTGTGAGGCACTTAGATTTCTGGTTGGTGTATCAAACTCATAGACTGAGAGGAAACCTATTCCCAGATCTGCAGTTTAGATTTATTAAGTATTTCCAAAGTGATAAAGGAAAAACAAAGCAATATTTTGCACCTTCCTTTCATAGCCAGAGGCAAACCCTGCTGCACAGGCCCATGCAAGCGTATCTTGCCTAGGAACCCTCTGTAATTGCAAAGTTTGGGGCACACTTAGCACTCATTCGCGACCACTCAGCTTGTCTCATGTGTGATATGCTCTGGGAGCTGCTGTGGCCCACCATCAAAAAATCGTTTGCACTGGAGGAGGAAAAGAGTGCAGCTGACCCAACCGTCAAAGCTGGTTCATATCAGAGAGGAAGAAAGTGCTGTAAACTAAACTAAAGCTGACTGTAGTGACATTGTAGAAAACTTAAAAAATTAAATGCTGTTCTGTATACACAGGTCTGCAACAGTCACCAAGCACCTATGGTCAATGGGATCTGAATTTGGAGTGGGACTCAAGTTTTGGGTTCTCGCTCTCCTTCCACATTTCTCTTGTTATCTAGGGAGCGATTAAGCTTTTTAAAAGCTGTAATACAAGGAGAAGACCTAATCCAATAGTTTGGAAGGGGGTTGCTTGGTTTTTGTGGTATGTAGGTCCCTACTGTAAGTCACTGTAACTTACTGAGTGTAGCAGAAAATAATTTCACATTAGCCCCTGGCCTATGGTGTTAAGTCCTATCATCTCTGAATAGTCAGTTATTTTCAGCTGCTGTGTTCACTAACGATATCCCTGTTCCCAGTAATATGTCCCTTCAAAATGCTGTACAAAATACTCAGGTAATGGACTACAAATAATAAATGCATGTTAAGCAAAGAACATTATTGTCTTTTTTTGAAAGCACTGTGATTCAGCAAGATGACAGAGGCAGCTAGTATATAACCTATAAAAGTACAACGCAAACTGTAATGAGACCCTGGTTTAATGAGAACTTTTCCATCTGTAGAAGAAAGAGGCTGTGAAAGTCTAAGGTTGTCTTTCATTTGAACACAAATTAGGATAGAGCAAAGTTTTTAGAAAACATAGAGAAAATGGAGACAGACTGAAACTAAAGGATTCATATACCAGTTCTTCCTTGCCTTTTCCACTGTCCTGGCAAGGCAGTCCTCTCGTTTAGGCTCCTGAGGTGAAACTCTTTTACAGGCCTCCTGAATTACCACGGACTTTCAGGACTCCGTGCTCTTCCAAATCCCTATGGATTCCAAATCCCTATGTTTCTGTCTTTGTCCTTTGCCACTGCTCTCTGCTTGGCCTTGCCCTATAGGCTATCATCACCTTCTCCTGTCCCAGCCCATGCTGCAGAGACCCTCAGGGAGAGTGTGATCTTTTCCCTCCAGGCACAGAGCAGCCCTGGGCAGAGCAAAGAAGCCACCTTCTTTGCTGCCCAGCCACCCTGATGAACATGCCTGGCTGTCAAGTGTGTATACAGCAGAGCTTACAGAATAAGCCACTCTACAACTACACAAGTACTTAAAAGAAAAGCTTACCTGCCACCAGAGCAAGCAGCTGTGAGGACTGCAAAACAGCAACCTACTTAACTCTAACTTGCTTCATTTGCAGATTTTCTTCCCTGACTTAAAGGGTGTGAGTACTAAAGACACTGAAGAATTACTCATAAAAGGATACATATTGTAAGATGATACCTTTTGCTATATAAAGGCTTTTGATACTGTCCCTCACAGCATCCTTCTGGACAAGTTGTCCATCTGTGGGATGAGCAGGTATGTGGTGCACTGGGTGAAGAACTGACTGGAGGGCAGAGCTCAAAGGGTTGTAGTGAATTGGGCTACACCTGGCTGGTGACCAGCCACCATTGGTGTTCCTTAGGGCTCAATTCTAGAGCCAATTCTGTTCAATCTCTTTATCAATGATTGGGATGCAGGAGTTGTACGCACCATTAGCAAATTTGCTGATGATACCAAACGGGGAGGTGCTGTTGACTCTTTCAAGGGACAAGAGGCCTTGCAGAGGGATCTAAATAGATTGGAGTATTGGGCAATCATCACTGGCACGGAATTTAACAAGAACAAATGCCAGGTTCTGAAACGGAGTAACCCCAGGCACAAGTACAAACAGGGAGAGGAGAGGCTGGAGAGCAGCCCTGCAGAAAGGGATCTGAGGTGCCGATTGACACTGAGCTCAACTGCAGTCAGCAGAGTGCCCTTGCAGACAAGAGGCTAACTGCGTCCTGGGGCCAACTGGTCAAAAGAGGTGATCATCCCGCTGTATTTAGCATTGGTGCATCCTCACCTTGAGTACTGTGTGCAGTTCTGGGCCCCACAATTTAAAAAGGATTGTAAGCCACTTGAATGCATCCAGAGGAGTGGAACATAGCTGGTGGAAGGGCTGGAAGGCATCTCCTGTGAGGAGGAACCGAGGACTTTGGGTTTGTCTAGTTTGGAGAAAAGGAGGCTGAGGGGCTACCTTATTGCCCTGTACAGCTTCCTGAGGAAGGGAAGTGGAGAGGGAGGTGCTGAGCTCTTCTCCCTGAGATCCAGTGGAAGGACACATGGGAACAGCTCAGAGCTGTGCCAGAGGAGGTTCAGACTTGACATGAGGAAACACTTCTTTAAGAAGAGAGTGGCCAAGCACTGGAACAGGCTTCCTACAGAGGTGGTCGATGCCGCAAGCCTGTCAGTGCTGAACTTTTGGTCAGCCCTGAAGGATTAAGGCAGTTGGACTAGATGATCGTTGTAGATCCCTTCCAACTGAACTATTCTATTCTATTCTATTCTATTCTATTCTATTCTATTCTATTCTATTCTATTCTATTCTATTCTAAATGAGTATTTATGATTGTTTCATACATTATTGCCAGAAAACATATAGAGCAGCCTCTAACTTTTAACGGAGAAACCAAAAGGCTCTCCATCAAGTACTGCATTGCTGCATTGGGTGTCTATGCCCCAGCACTGACGGAGGAGGCTTCAAGGATAGACTCTCTGAGGACAGACAGGTGCTGCCCTATGCCAGACACACTGGATCCCATTTAGCTCCAATGGACCCACTGGACAGAGCACAGTCCCTCAGCCAGTCTGGTGGTGACTGATACTGCACAGCAGCTGTGAGAGAAAGGAGTGAGATAGATGTGGGAGAAAGAGCCCTGCAGACACCAAGGTCAGTGAAGGGGGGAGAATGTGCTCCAGGTGCTGGAGCAGAGATTCCCCTGCAGCCCCTGGAGGAGACCATGCTATGCAGGTTGTCTATCTGAAGGCCATAGAGGTCCACAGTGGAGCACATATCCACACCACAGCCCACAGTGGATCCTATGCCACAGCAGATAAAGCTGCCCTGAAGGAAGCTACAGCCTGTGGGAAGCCTATACTGGAGTAGCCTCCTGGCTACAGGAGCTGCAGCCCATGGAGAAGAGCTCACGCAGGAGTAGGTTTCCTGGCAGTAACTGTCACTTGCAGCGGAACCATGCTGTAGTAGTCCACTGCTGATGAACTGCACCCTGTGGAGAAGACCCATGCTGGAACAGTTCTTGAAGAACTGCAACTGGTGGGAAGGATGCACTTTGAAGAAGGTCATGAAGGACTGTATCCCGTGGGAAGAACGCTGGAGCAGAGGAAAAGTTTGAGGAGGAAGGAGCGGCAGAGAGGACCTGTTATGGACTGACCACAACCCCTACTCCCTGTCCCCCTGCTCTGCTTGGTGCAGAGAAGGTGCAAGGATTGGTAATGAAGGAGTGAAGTTGAGCCTGGGAAGAAGGGCTGGAGGAAGGTGGGTTTAGTCTTGTCTTTATTTTTCACCATCTTACTCTATTTTTAAATTGGTAATAAACTAAATTAATTTTCCCCATTTGCAGTCAGTTTTGCCCATGACGGAGACTGGTAAGTGACCTCCTTGTCTTTAAGCTTGGCCCATGAGCTTTGCCATCTTATTTTCTCCCTGTTGAGTTGAGGAAGAGGAGTGAGAGAGCAGTTGGGCAAGCATCTGGCAGCCAGCCACAGTCAACTGACCACAATTACTCTCCCCAGGTCCAGACTGGAGCTACTTTTTTCAAATAGTTTTATTCCTATGAATAAGTTGCCTTCAACTTTTACCTGACCTTTGGGAAGCTGCGGAGCATGTAAGAGGATAAAGGCAACATCCTAATTGCACTTCCCGTCAATGTAGGCTGCAAGGACAGATGATTTGTGTGGCCACAAGTGCTATTTTCAGATCTTGTGAGCAATATATTGCTTGTGAACCAAAAGCTGGGAAATACTGATATAATACTGTAAAATAAAAAAAAAAAAAGGAAAAAGAAAAAAAAAGACTTAATTCTAGTAATGGCTCTTTAAAATGCTGTCAAATTGAATGCGGTGCAGATGAGGAAGGAGGATGGATTTATAATTTTCCATCTACACACTAATTAAGACTCAATTTTCTTATATTCTAGAGCCTTTCAGGCTGATAGATCACAAGTTGTATGTCAAGAAATAATATAAAATTGTCTGAAAACTCAAAATAAATCTCTTCAAACTGGAAACTGTTCCCTTTTCATTTCCAAATTATTTCACACACTTTGCATCATGAAGTCTTCAGAACATTTAATCCTAATGAAGTTGAATCACTTCAGACAATTTAAGACACTCCAGAATTTTAGGATTTGTCTCAGAGATAGTATTGTTCAGGGAAGCATGACAGTCCTGAACACTTCTCCCCCCTTCCCCCGCATGAGGTTCTAGTACTAGGATGTGGAACCAAATTCATTCCCAGCCCCCATTATGAGGGAAACAAGGTAAGTAAGGAGATCATGGGAAATGACTGGCAAGTTTTGTATGCTATTTCTTATTCTGCCACAGCTTTCCTGTGTGACTATAGGCTGTCTGATCCTGCCTGTGCCTCACATTCCCCTTCTGTGCATGCTGATAACAGTTTTTTTCTCTCTTCATGGTAACGTGAATCGGAATTCATTAATCTTTAGAAGTCACTTTCTCCTATAAGAGACACAATTGCTGTGTACAGCTCTCTCAGTAAACAGGGAAAAAAGGCTTACATATTATTCTTTTTTCTTCTTTCCCGCACTTTTGAAGCCATTGCTCTTTCAATGATGGCTAAGACTTCCTTTCCAAGACAACAGAAAAACCCTCTACCCTCTCTCACTTGTGGCTGTGACTGCCAGTGCTAACATCAAGGCTCTTCCTTAAGAAAAGCCGTTTGAGAACTGTGGACTACAAGAAAGAGAAGGGGAGGCTTATCTTTTCAATTAACTTCCAAAAAGATAAGGATTAGGTAACTGCTACTGAGGAATCCATTTTCCAGTTCATCTATGCTGTTCCCAAAAGCGCCCCATTGATGTGTATGAAAGTTCTTAACAATTTCAATATGAAAAGTATGTTACCTTAGGAACAGGCAAATGAAATGATCAGCAAACAACTTATTGGAATGGCTGATTTGGGTAGAAACATTAAAATGCTTTTGTTGATAAGAGATCCAAGTTTCATGGCTTAGTGGCTTCCTGGCATGGTGTGCCTGTAAGTGGTATGCCAGCAAAAATCGGCATAAGCAAACTGAAATTGTTGCATTTCACTGTTCTCTCACATAGAAATCAAAGCTTTAATCCACAGCCTCTGATTTTAATTATGTTAGAACAACTCCAGAGAATTTTTTTTTTTAACTTGAAATACTATTCTGCTTGGACAAAATGTTTTGCATGTGAATTCCACATGCCTTATGGAGGAAACATGAGATTACTTTGTGCATGCCCTACTACCGCATCCGAGGACTGGAAGAGTTGTAGGTAGGACTAATTGACTTTGCCTTTCACCAGCACAGATTCCCACAGGAGAAGGACTTACCTGGCAGTCAGCCCCCCCCTTGTACTGTGCTACATAGTCCACCTTAGCACTGAGAATGCTATATCAACAAGTTTAAGTCTTAAACACGTTTAAGACAACACAAAAAACAGTAAAATGAGGCAGGCTAAGTGCATCTTTCCTTTGATTTTAACTTCATGTTCCACTTGTCTTCCTATCAAAACCACAGCTTCATCAAGCTGTTCCTACCAGCCCCTCCATCATTGCTACCTCATTCAACGTAACCACACTTCATGCAATTAATACAGCTCTATTTCATACTGATAATTTCCAGCAAAGACTTGTCACTGCACAAAACATTCTGGAAGAGCATAAGGCACCAGAAGGCAACTTTAACTCTACGTTAATAATACTGAAAAGTGACTTTAGCTTATTTCAAACAGCCAGGTTATGACAGAAGCATTTATTTGAGTAAAGATCATTATTGTGAATATTTAACGGGAAACATAATCATAACCAATCCAAATTTACATGAGGGTGCAAAGTGAAGAATAAGACACAGGATAATCCACAGGGAATATAGATTTTAATTAATGAATATTAGACACTACTGCCCAAATTAACTGCAGCTGAGAGAGTACTTCTCAAGCTGTGAAGGAATATTGCATGTGACAAGCAATTTATGCAATTACTTCTAAATAATCCCACTTTGTAACAAGACAGCTTGCAGGTTTCTGAGAAGAAGCTGAGTAAATACTAAATTTCAGAAGTATAGCTACGTCATTCTGGAAAATTAGGGCAGCATATGCTCTAGTTCTTGCAACCACTGACATGCAGTTGCTTTGCTAGTGATTTCCTATAACGGTATGATGCTTTCTGCAACTACCAAAGCCATACCATGCTGTCCTTTGCTTGTACTGCAAAATGGAACCGTCTCTCTCTGAACCCTCTCAATTATACTTGCCTGCAGGCTAGATGGTTTCATGCACCGCACACACAGATAGAAAAGGAATATACTGTACTTTATGGATTGCAACAACAGTATTAGGAGATGTAGACTTTGCCAAAGAAATAGCAAACACCATTCATCAGGGTTGAGGTGGGCAAAGGACCGTGCTTTCATCTATATGGGTGAAAATACTGGATACATTCATACAATGACAGAACAGCTTGACGTTTTTCCTAAGGTACTTTGATGGTCTTGGTTTGTATGTCCAAGATACATTTTCAAAAACTGAGTTAGACATTCAAGACTAAATGTTTTCCCCAAATGATCAAGATCTACAACTGAACACTAGCTTTCAAGACACTTCTTGAAAGCGTCTGCAACATCTTGAGCAGTTAGAGCAAGAATCAAATTTTCTATGTAACATTTTCAGATAGTTGTTTTGTGGATAGTTTTTTTCTTTTGAAGCAACCTGTATCAAACAAGCTAAACTTTTCCTGTTTTAATACTCCTTTAGGACTTTTAGTACTCCCTTATTTCTATCTCATAGTTCCTCTAGTCTAAGGGAAGTCTCACATTTTTTCCCCTAGCTTTGTAGCCCCTGTATATTTTTAAACATGAGTATGCAAACTGCACATTAAGTCTCTGAGAGAGAATTTGAGCCCAAGTAGCAAAAAGAGCACCTCTTTTACAGCATTTTTATGCACACTTGGGAGAGATGCCCCTAGCCCTGCTCACTTCCTTGAAAGCAGCATCATGGTCTTTCTCCCAGCCTGGGATCCCGTTTTCCAGACATAGCCTGTCGACAGCTCAGGCCAGCCAGTTGCATCACAGAATCTTTTCACTCCATGCCGACATGCCAGATATTGTTAGACAAATGCATCAGGAGGTGAAGCAGCAGCTGATTGTTAAGTCTTGCATTGAGCGCAGGAGACAATGGCTGTCCACAGCTGTCTCTGGCAGTTCCTACACACCCATTGCACTTCTGCGGCAGGACCCTTCCTTTAACCTTCTAGTGCAGTAGAATTGTTTCAGTACATAATTCAGGACTCGACCGTAAAGCCTTAAGTCCCATGTAGCTACACTGGACTTTGCACATGGATAAAAATTGGAGAGTCTGGTTCATTTATCCAGCATCCAACAATGTATGTGCAATACTGCATATAGCAATTCAAGGAGTTTAATGCTAAGGCAGAACATTCATGATTAGAAAGAATCTCTGTCTCTCTTTGGAAACACATCAGTAGGAAAAGTCGAAATGTGCACATGAAATATGCAAAGCTTATTTTATGCACTTTTTAATTCAATCAGTTTTGTTCCCTCCCATCCCTCAGCCACCAGATAGCATGGAACCCAGGTAGGCTTGTGCCCTCAGAAATGTGTTTCTTTTTCTAGCTAGTCTAGTTGTTTTTATAATACATATCACATGTATTTCCCTGCTGTGGTAACCGACAGAAGATATGTGCATTTCATTCAATAGGGGAATATGCCCTACCTTACTAAAATGTGCAAAATACAGAAATGTAAACTATCCTAACAGCAGCATTCATATAACCTGTCAAGATGTCTCTCATCTTCCTAGACTTTTTATATTAGATATTTCTTTAGTTCTAAGATTATGCTTTTTGTATTGTAAACAAATTTTGAATATAGCTGCTCTTATAGGAGCAAGGTGACAAAATTTGGAGAGGTTACTGAGAGATGCAGTTTCTCTGAAAAGCGGTGCTGCAGCTGCTGCTTCCAGATGAAGGGCCAGTTTGCCTGTAGGTTTTTGCCAGTAGTAGTTAACATGAATTCTGGCAAAGGCCCCAGCTTCTTTTCAAAGACAGAGACTGCAGGGAGTTGGCACTGCCTAAAAATGTTGCTACAAAACCAAAGACTACCTTTTCAAAAAATCTTTTATCCATGCTTAATTGTATTTTTTGAATATATATACATCTGACAAGGTTATAAGTTTATACCATCAACCTAATAGACAGACACTAACTAGGCAGAATAGTAGGGCAGTGGAAGTCATCTGTTGTTGGCTGCTTGAAACAGAAACATTTGTGAGCAGGACAGAGGGATGAAGAAGAGTCCAGACAGAGAAGGAAGAGAATCTGACATGAATGATGTTACTAATTTATAAATGTATCATAAAGATTTCTTACAAATTTTGCTTGAAAGTGATTCTTCAAATATCTCTCTTCCCGGAAAGTTATCATGGTTTATCTTACTTGCTATCTTGGGGGCTGTCAAGACAAAATCCTCTTTAACTTGCCCCTCTTATTTCTGTCCAAAAGAATCAGAGCATCTTATCTTGGCAGGGGTTGTTCTCAGAAGGCTTTAGTGTCTACTTCTATACTTAGACATCCTATACCTAGACAGATTGTATTCTCTGTTTGAACGTGCCTGCAATCTAAATTTCCTACAGTCTAATTTTTCTGCTCATCTTCCTTGGAGGTATATGGGAGAATGAGGAGTGGGATGTGGTTTGTTTTTTTTTGTTTGTACTTGAAGATACATGTATGAATCCTGTTTGGGAGCCATCCTCCAAAACACTTCCTGTTTTCTTTTTTAAAAATTCCACCCATCTCTTGCAACATGTTTAAATTACTGTGATAGGTTTTATTATAACTCCTTTCCAAGATCACTGTCCAATATAGATTAAATTAAGTGAAATTGCTGACAAGCCTTGATTAGAAATAATGGCCCCAGTTAAAATCAGGAACTACTTAAAATGTCATGTTTCTGTACATTAAGGAACTTCCCTATGCAGCTTCTCCTTTTTTTTTTGTGTGTGTGTCCTTGAAATGTCTGTGACTCCTTTAGCCAAAAAAAAAAACCCCACAAACCAAAAATTCTGTTAAAGCCCTTCCCCCTTTAAGGGATTAGAAAGACATCTGTCAGGTTACCAAAGTCTGCCATAAAAGATGCACAACTAATCTCATGGTCCAGACAACTGCATTTATGAGCAAAAGAGTTTATCTCTGGTTACGATGAGGAAAGGATTCATGAATCTAGTATTGGTTGGATGCCCCAATTTTACCTTTCTTCTGATCTTGCAAGCCTCATAACCCAGTTTGGGAATCACAACTCTACTTTGGAAGCAACTATCATAAATAATAAAAGGTGATCACATTACCAGAAACTAATTTCTCAACTGTGTAAGCAGCCAGGAGCATTGTAGTTATGATGTCCATTTATGACTTGCATTGAACCTCAGGAGCATTGTGGAGTCTTTAATCAAAGCAATAGAAAGATCTTCATACACCCATATAACCAAGTGAAATAAAGAATTTGGAATGGTGAAAAAAAGCATTTATACACAATACAGACAGGATTTCCACAGATATGTTAAAAATAAGAACAGCTGTATAAGATAGCTTGTATTTTGATTTGGGCTAGTTTGTTTGATTATTTACACAAGGGTACTTCTGTAAAGAAGAAATTTACTACAAGGCAACTCTAATGATTCTGTGATTACTGAAAGATATCTAGAGTGAATACTTAGTAAGTCATCAACTTTTTATTTTTTTCCTAAGGCAGTAGCCCCTTCAAAGTTGCATATAATTTTAACATAAACATGATATTTCATAGCTAATCTTTAAATACCTGGATACAAAATTATTTTTAATTGTCAATATTGTCAAACTGTTAAAAAAATTGTGAAATGGAAACAATACAGTGCTGACATTTTTGACATTGTCACTTCATTATAGGGCAAATCTTAATTGGCAAATGATTAAAAAACAAAAAGCCCTGAAATGCAGGATTTCCTAGGAAATGCTTGCTGGAGACTGCAATGCCTGTAAATAGATTATTACCACATGCTCACTAGAGAATCTTAATGCTGAGAGAGAAGGAAAAATTATGGCAGGTCAGAAGGCTGTGAAACATGTGCCCTCTCTTCTCCTACCCTCCCTTTAATTATTGACAGCCTGTCACTTAGGTGCTGTGGAACGATGAATAATAAAACAGGATCCAAGCTGCAGTTCTCGCCAGGATTTATTCTTCCAAATCAAACACTGCCATCTTCAGGCAGACAGTGTTTCATGTTTACCAGTTCAAGGTTTTTTAATTGCTGAGTAGATCATAATCTCAAACAAACAATAACTCGTTACTTCTATTCTTTGACAGCTAAGGGATTGGCACCTTGCACAAGATGGAAGGGGATCTTGAGAGATTGCCTTCTACCTTAGGGTATAGGGTTACCACTACCGAAACACGCCTAGCCATTACGTTGGGCTAAACAATTAAAACATCCAACTACTTCGCTTGCTGAATGAGGTATAAGTGGCTAAGCTTATAGCCATACTTGAGACCCTAACTGCTAAACACTTCCAAGTACACATACTGCATGTTGTTAAACACACTGGCAGGTCATTGTAGCAGCACGGTGTAAACTATTTCAATTAAATGGGTTGAAATTATCTGTCATCTTTATACATTTTTAATTCCCTTCCAACAAAGTAGAACTTTAAGATAGCATTTAAACATCAGATGACTATACCTACAGAACAAATTATAAAAGGCAATTTACTGCAGCAAACAGATAAATTGTACAGTATAGACTACCCAAGTATTCAGCAGAGCAGTAATACTAACTTTCCTTTTCCTCTTACACTGCCCTGAAATTGAGATGACCTACTGTATTCAGCCAGAAAGATCGCATAATAAATTAGATAGTACAATAGCTGAAATGAAGACTAAGTCTCTAAAAGTGGCCAAGTCTTTAATTTAAACATTGAGATACATATTTTTTTTTAAATTCCTTATTAGAGTACAAAATCAGATATCTATATTTTCCCAAAAATGTTTTTTTTCATCATGTGAACCACTGTTGCTATCTTACTGTACTGGCAGGATATGATATGATAATACATACATATTGTATTCAGTGCAAACACATCAGAATGCCAGCAAACGAAAAACAAGTCAAGAGCAGTCACATCCTGACTGATGTTTTCAAATAAGCATGCAAGTCAGTTAAAATTAGATAGGCTTTTTATATTCCTTAATATCCTATGAAGGAAAAGTAAAAATCTAGATTATATCATCACAGATTTTGTGATGCTTCACTTCTTGTTTGTGCTGTTTCTAAAATTGAAATATGTTACTAGGTGTGAACTCTCTGGTCTCAGAGAAAATCTTTTCTCTAGGCTGGAATATTTTTATACTTTCATATGCAGCCTCTGTGTTGGGGAACTCATCCTTTAAAGTGATTCCTCCCACCCTCCGAAGAACCGTTCTGGTTTTTTTTTGTAGAAGAACAGTGTCTTTAGAAACGTCATGATATAATTCATCAAACATACAATGACTTCAAAAATCTTCTCCCCAACTTCTCCACCTAGTCCTGAAAAATATACTGAAATATGAACCTCCCACACTGCACAAACTGAGACTTGAATTTCTACTAAATTTTCAGGATGAGGGCCATACAAGATTCATCCCCTCAAATTCTATTTCTTCTCTGAGCCTACTGTAAGACCTGGCCCTGTCTTAACAATTTCCAATTTTTTTTTCCCTATTTCTGCTTAAGTCTTTTGTGCCAGAAAAAGATCTATACTTCTTTTAGTCTCTCCTATACTCCGTTCTTTAAATTCCTTACATTATAGAAAAACTTGTAAACTAAATTGAGATCTTAAGTGTTCCATAGGTGTTCTGATTAGCCCTCTTGGGTGCCTCCTTGCATTATTACAAGGTATGTAACATGGAACATGAATATTGTTGAATTATCTCATCAGTTGGAGTCTCCTCATCCCAGAAGAATTGCCTCCTGGTTCAACAATACCAGGAACTCACAACTGTTCCTGAATTTGGCTCTCCCACAGAAAGGAGGAGCATAATTTTTCAGGTCCTTAGTAATTAACATTTTGCTCTTTGAAATATGAAAATTTGACATTGTAAATCATTATGAAGCAAAGCCAATACAAAATTTCATATGAATTTGTAATATTACAAAATATCAGATAGTCGTTCTTGATGGGATGAAGGTGTGGAGGATGAGCTGGAGAAATAAGTATTTTTGTGTATGCTGAACAAAGGTCCAAGGAGTTCCCCGCATAGAACTATAGAATAGTTTGAGTTGGAAGGGACCTTTAAAGGTCATCTAGTCCAACCCTCTTGCAAGGAGCAGGGACATCTTCAACCAGATCAGGTTGCTCAGAACCCCGTCCAACCTGGCATTGAATGTTTCCAGGAATAAGGCATGTACCACCTCTCTGGAAAACCTCTTCAAGTGCCTCACCACCCTCATCGTCAAATATTTTTTCCTTATATCCAGTCTGAATTTGCCTCCTTATATTTTAAAACCATTACCCTTGTCCTATCACAGGAGGCCCTGCTAAAGAGTTTCTCTCCATCTTTGTTATAAGCCCCCTTTAGGTATTGCAAGGCCACTGTAAGGTCTCCCTGGAACCTTCTCTTCTCCAGGCGAACAATCCCAACTCTCTCAGCCTGTCCTCATAGGAAAGGTGCTCCAGCCCTCTCATCATCTTCATGGCCCTCCTCTGGACTCACTCCAAGTGGTCCATGTCCTTCTTATGTTGGGGCTCCACAGCTGGATGCAGTACTCCAGGTGGGGTCTCACCAGGGCAGAGTAGAGGGGGATAATCACCTCCCTAGACCTGCTGGCCACACTTCTTTTGGTGCAGCTCAGGATGTGGTTGGCTTTCTGGGCTGCAAGCACGCATTGCCTGCTCATGTTGAGCTTCTCATCTACCAGCACCCTCAAGTCCTTCTCCTCAGGGCTGCTCTCAATCTATTCTCCACCCAGCCTCTATTTGTGCCTGGGATTGCACTGACCCAGGTGCAGGACCTTGCACTTGGCCTGGTTGAACTTCATGAGGTTTGCATGGGCCCACCTCTCCAGCCTGTCAAGGTCCCTCTGGATGGCATCCCTCCCTTCCAGCGTGCCGACAGCACCACACAGCTTAGTGTCATCAGCGAACTTGCTGAGGATGCACTTTATCCCACTGTCCATGTCACCCACAAAGATATCAAACAGGGCCAGTCCCAATACCAGCCCCTGAGGAACACCACTCGTCACCAGTCTCCACTTGGACATTGAGCTGCTGACCACCACTCTTTGAGTGCGGCCATCCAGCCAATTCCTTATCCACCAAGTGATCTATCTGTAAAATTCATGTCTCTCCAGCTTCCTGGCATGGCTACAGTCCAGGGAGTCACTAAAAGATGCTGGGAAGACTTACTCTGGAAGAACGCGTTGTGCAGAAAGGAGATTTGTATGTATATCTTTTTAGGTGTCATCCAGCAGGTCTGAGATTTCTCTGCCTAAAAAAGTTTGTTGCTCTTGTCTGTGTTCCATTGAAATACAGCTGTAGAGTTGCAAAGCTCTAGGTGTTTTTAGAAGAAAAAAATGCAGGTAGATACTCTCCAAAATTCTGCCTGACTCAGGTCACAATCTTAATAGGCTTATATTTTTTTATCCCTTCAGCATCTTTGTACTTTTCACTGTTCTGCTCCTTTTGATATTGTCGTTTTGTTTCTTTTTTTAATTACGTCTTCCCTTTCTAGTCTTCTAGCTGAGCAATACCTTATTGTAACCTTTGCAGCTTGATAAAAATTGTAGGTCTACAGAGATGGAGGACTGTGGAACCTCCATTCATACCCATGTAATCTAAAGATACTGATGTGGTTTAACTGTGGCCAGCAGCTCAGCCCCACATAGATACTTGCTCACTCCCCACAGTGGGATGGGGGAGAGAATCAGAAGAGTAAAAGTGAGAAAATTTGTGGCTTTAGATAAAGATAGTTTAATAGGTAAATGTGCAAGAAAAGCAGAATAAGGAATTCATTGATTCCTTCTCATCAGCAGGCACGTGTTCAGCCGCCTTCAAAAAAGCAGGGCTTCATCATGCTGAAGGGTAATTGGGAAGACAAGCACCATAACTCCTAACTTCGCCCCTTCCTCCTTCTTCTCCCAGCTTTGTATGCTGAGCATGACGCCATACAGTATGCAATATACCTATGGTCAATTGGAGTCAGCTGTCCCAGCCGTGTCCCCTTCAGAGGTTCGTGTGTACCCCCAGCCTGCTCACTAGTGGGTTGCTGTGAGAGGTAGAGAAGGTCCTGATGCTGTGTAAACACTACGCAGGAAGAACCAAAACATCCCTCTCTTATCAATGCTGTTTTAGTCACAAATCCAAAACACAGCCGCATACTAGCCACTACGAAGAAATTTAACTCTACCCCAGCCAAAACTGGTCCAGGTACCAAAGGCAGGTCTGTGCCAGCTCTTATTTTTGTGTAATTTATTACAGTGTTTACAGCTTATCTATAGCCTTTACTGTATACATGCATTTTTCTCTCTTTAATAGCACATACCCTTCAGGATTTGTATTTCAGTCATGACTGCAGCTCCTTTGGGTTTCTATAGTGCTCTATATAAACAGAAAGGAAGAAGGAAGAAAGAAGTGAGGCTGCAGAGTAGACATCCAGATAACATGGACAAAGGCAAGATCTTCAAGGTCACCTCTCTGCAAAGGATCTTCTGCCTCTTCCACTGGCTTCTGCTAATGCTTCTGGAGCCTTGACTCAGATATTCCAGGGCTGGCCTTTTATATTGCATAGAATCATAGAATCATAGAATGGTTAGGGTTGGAAGGGACCTTCAAAGGTCATCTAGTCCAACCCCCCTGCAAGGAGCAGGGACACCTTCCACTAGATCAGGTTGCTCAGAGCCTCATCCAGCCTGGCATTGAACATTTCCAGGGATGGGGCATCCACCACCCCTCTGGGCAACCTGTTCCAGTGTTCTATAACTCGCATTGTAAAAAATTTTTTCCTAATTTCCAATCTAAATCTACCCCCCTCTATTTTAAAACCATTACTCCTTGTCTTATTGCAACAGGCCCTACTAAACAGCCTCTCCCCATGTTTCTTGTAGGCCCCCTTGAGGTACTGGAAGACCTCTATCAGGTCTCCCCGGAGCCTTCTCTTCTCCAGGCTGAACAGCCCCAACTCTCTCAGCCTGTCCTCATAAGAGAGGTGCTCCAGCCCTTTTATCATCTTTGTGGCCCTCCTCTGGACCTTCTGCAACTGGTCCATGTCCTTCTTGTGTTGTGGGCTCCAGAACTGGACACAGTACTCAGGTGGGGAGTTGTTTAGTCTGTTACCCAACTGCTTATCAGTCATGTGTGCAAGCACTTCAACACATCAACTGCACAGCCACAATAATCAGACTTCCTGTTTTTCAGGTTTTTTTCAGTGTTGTTTTAGCTTGCACTGAGATAAAAGCAATTGCAAAGCAGTTAACACACTAAAGGCAAAAGAGCAAGACTACATTGATCCCAGAACTTTGCAGACTAAGTTGCAGATCTGGTACAAACAAACTATAAAGGGATTAAATTGGGAGCTTAACTGATCGTGAATAAATATAATCTGAAAGCCAGCAGGTGATATCGCAAAAGATGTGAGATTGCAGCACAGCTTTTCCATGGGTGTGGTCAGATCAAGAAAGAGAAGCTTGATTAATGTGGTTAACAGGATTGTGCAATGTAACTGCCCATGATAGCAGAAGATTAATTGACTCTGGAGGTGTCTTTCTGCCCTGTATTTTTATACAGATTCTGAAAAGATGAAACTAGATTAAACATGCACATACGATCAGAAAACAGGACATAGTCTTTAATCTGTCATGTTAACACTGGATGTCTCAGAACATAGATGCTAAGTTTTCAGGCCTTTTACAGAGAGATCGCCTATTTATCAGGCATTATGTCTTGCTGTTCTCAGATGTGCACATGTTCATTTGCAGGATGAGTTACTACTTTCACATTACAAACTTTCCTCTGCATCACACCATAGATTTCAAGCTTTTCAGAGCTTGAAGTGCACATAAAATGCCCAGGAAAACAGGGCTTACATCTCCCTCGAGTTTTCTACGAGGGCACTTGCAAGCAGATACCATAATTTACTGCCTTGACAAAAATGTTGCAAGTCATCCATGCTGTAATTGTCACATACACATACTTATTTAGATAAGAAAGTTACAAAAGTTTATTGTAAAAATATCAATAAAACAAAAAATATCAATAAGGAAAAATTTTAGGTCTTTGTTTTGTACTTATTTTTTTCTGCTGTTTCTAAACCCAAGGTGGAAATTCTGCTACTTCCTTCCATCTATTTCTTAACAGCACTAAAAGCTAATCCATCCTTTAAGAGCTTGCAAATTGGTAATTTTATGAACTGTTGGTGGGATCAACCAGCAACAAGCTACGGCAATATGGCCAAAAATTTCTTATACACCCAGCTTCCTAAAGGTCGGTTCTGAGATCCAGAAAAACATGTACATATAGGTATCAGAAATAGATATAATATCATAACTAACTTTTAAATTATTATTTATTGTGGTTTTTTGTAGCTCAAAAATTAAATACTGTCCTGTTCTTGGTCCCACTGTAGGAAAAGATCAGGTTCAAGACCATCTAAGGAACCTGAAGGTGCACAAGTCCATGAGACCTGATGAGGTGCATCTGTGAGTCCTGAGTGAACTGGCAGATGAAGTTGCTAAACCACTGTCCATCGTATTTGAGAAGTTGTGGCAAAACAGTGAAGTTCCCACTGACTGGAAAAAGGGAAATCTAACTCCTATTTTTAAAAAGAGAAAAAAGGAAGACCTGAGGAACTACAGGTGAATCTTACTTCTGTGCCCTGCAAGCTCACAGAGCAGATTCTCCTGGAACATCTCGTAATGCACCTGGAAAATAAGGAGGTGATTGGTGACAGCCAATATGGCTTCACTAAGAGCAAATCATGCTTGACAGATTTGGTGGCCTTCTACAATGGGGTTACAGCATTGGTGGATAATGGAAGAGCAACTGACATCACCTACTGGCTTTGTGCAAAGCATTTGACACTGTCCCACATGACATCCCTGTCTCTAAACAAGCTTCCTGATGACACCAAACTGTGTGGTGCAGTTGCCAAGCTGGAGGGAAAGGATGCCATCCGGAGCTTGAGAGACGGGCCTGTGCAAACCTCATGAAGTTCAACAAGGCCAAATGCAAGGTCCTGCATATGGGTCGAGGCAATCCCAAGCACAAATACAGGCTGGGCAGAGAATGGATTGTGAGCAGCCCTAAGGAGAAGGGCTTGGGGGTGTTGATGAGAAGCTCAATAGGAGCCAGTAATGTGCGCTCGCAGCCCAGAAAGCCAACCGCATCCTGGGCTGCATCAAAAAATGGTGGACAGCCGTTTGATGGAGGTGATTTTCCTCCTCTCTTCTGCTCTTGTAAGATCCCACCTGGAGTACTGCATCCAGCTCTGGAGTCCTCAGTACAGGAAAGACATGGACCTGTTGGAGCAGGTCCGGAGGAGAGCCAGATCAGAGGGCTGCAGCACCTCTCCTGTGAGGAGAGGCTGAGAGAATTGGGGCTGTTCGCATGAAGAAGAGATGATTCTGGGGAGACCTTATTGCAGCCTTTCAACACTTAGAGAGGGCTTACAAGAAAGATGGGCACAAACTTTTTACCAGAACCTGTTGTGATAGGACAAGGAGTAATGGTTTAAAACTACAAGAGGGTAGATTTAGATTAGGTATACAAAGAGAGTGGTGAAGCACTGGAACAGGTTGCCCAGAGAGGTGGTGGATGCCCCATCCCTGGAAACATTCAAGGTCAGATTGGATGTGGCTCTGAGCAACCTGATCCAGTTGAAGATGTCCCTGCTTATTGCAAGAGGGACCTTTAAAGGTCCCTTCCAATCCAAACTATTCTATGATTTTATTCTATGATTCATCAGTCTGTGTGGCCTGTTTAAATATACACAGAGATAACACTGAAAAGCATCACAATCTATTGTAATATATGTAATAAACCTTTAATACCATAAACTGAGAGGATTTTACTGCTCAATTCCTAGAACATGCTAGCTGTAAAAGCTTTCAGGCTTCGAAGATTACTGGTTTTATGACTTCTAATTTCATGAAATATAAGCAGTGAAAATAAAGAAATTAACTGTAAGTTATGTCTTCCTTCTGACGTTAATGCAGCGAAGACTGCACAGCTGATAAAGATATTTGGTCATGTAGTAGTTAATCCTGCTTCTACAGCAAGTTGTTAATGCGCTTCCCTTGCATGAAGCAAGGGTGACACCCAGTGTTAAAACCCTCATATTGACCAGAAGCACCCTGCGCTTTCCTGTTTTCTCACTTACTATTCAATGTTGTAATTCCGTATTTGTTCAGCTCTTGCAGGCTATCAGAAAACAGTCTACCATCCTGAAAAAATGGTCTAAAGCCTCCCTCTATATATTTTTGTTTGTATTTAAAAAGTCTTGCCTAGAACATTAAAAACAAACTAAAGCTTATTCATGGTACTTTCACCATTCTGCTTTTGAAATGAGGTCTTGATCAGATTGAATTTGTTTCACAGTTGAGCGGATAGTGTTTTGGGAGAAGTGGTTTTAAACTTCATACAGAAGAGTGAAAGCAATGGAAAGAATCCGGCATTCTCCAGCTGCCTACCAATACTGCAAATCCTTGAGGAACTTTGAAGACCTACTTGATTTAAACAGATAGATTACTAGACACAAATATGTATGTTTAAGTAATAAAGATACTTGAAAAGAAGGCTGTTAACCAGGATGTGGATAAAATTTACATCTGGCCACAACTGGTGAGTCCCTGTCTTACCCTGCCTACCCCATGGACAGGCACTATGATCCCTGGTGCCCTGGCCTTCCTGGCACCTTGACAGCATCATTGGCTTGTAACTTGCCTACTTCAGTGTCCAAAAAGTTTATTCTATGGGGCAACTTCAGAAATATTACATTTTCTTTTACACATTGTGCCTGCTAGCTCTTCTGTGACAGTGTCCCAGCTGTACAAAACACTCCATTCTGAGACAACAGTGGCATAAAACCACTGAGACAATCTACTTGGAAGGGAAATAAACATACTGAACATATTTATGGTAAACATAGTTGTCGTGGTTTAACCCCAGCTGGCATCTAAGCACTGCACAGTTGCTCAGTTGCCTCCCCTGCCCCAGGCAGGATAGGGAAAGAACTGGAAGGGTAAAAGTGAGAAACAAACTCATGGGTTGAGATAACAGCAGTTTAATAATTGAAAATTATTATTAATAATAATAATGATAATAATAGTAAGAAGAAGAAGAAAAAAAAAAGAAGAAAAAGAAGTAAGGACAAGAGAGGGGAAAAAATAAAAGAGAGAGGAAAATAAAACCCAGGAAAGACAAGTGATACAAATGAAAATTATTGCTCTCCACCAAATGAACAATGCCCAGCCAGTTTCCGAGGAGTGGCTCCCCAATGCCAAATTCCACCATAGCTTTATCGCTGAGCATGACGCTATATGGTATGGAATATCCCTGTGGTCAGCTGGGATCAGCTGTCCCAGCTGTGTCACCTCCCAACTTCTTGCATACCCCCAGCCTGCTCACTGGCAGGGCAACATGAGAAGCAGAGAAGGCACTGCTCAGCAGCACTTAAAACATCCCTATGTTATCAACGCTGTTGTAGTCACAAATCCAAAATATAGTCCCATACAAGCTACAATGAATAAATTTGAATCCCAAACAAATAGGATTTTGCAACAGAAAGCACACAGCTACATAAGAGAATACTGATAGGTAATAAAGACTCCACACAGGACAGGAGGTCATTCAGCTGTCCCAGCAGAGGACATCACAGAGCAGCTTGTGCTCCTGCAGGCTGTAGCTGTGCCCTCCATCACACACCCCAGCCCTCTGTGGACAGCTCAGTCACCTAGCATATCTAAGAAAGTGCTACAACTATTTGTGGGCAGTTGAATCCCACACTCTGAAACAGCATCCAGGTGACCTTTCCGAAGCATTTATCAGATGCCAAAAACCCCATGACTCTACATATTAAAGACAGAATTGGCTAAATTCAGATCATGACAGAGTGGTGAGATGACTTCAGTGAATTAAAATATCAATACAACAGATGGGCAGAGCAGGCAGAAAAAAATGAGCAGCAGCAAGTAGAAATTAGAAGCTACTTACTGCTTTAAAAATTTGGTAAGGGAGGTTGAAATCCTTGGGAGAAATTCCTGGTTTACAAGGCTTAAAAAAGTGAGATGGTCATAATATGTTACTGTCATAATCAAAAGCCGCTCTACCAATTAAATTGCTGGTGGTTTTCAATCTGACAGCTTCTAGAGAAAAAAATTACTAGCATATACAATTTATAGGATTTAACATTTCTGCAGAGATTTCTCTAAAGAAGAATTCAGAGGGACCCAGAAAATTGAGATGTTAAAAACAAGAACTGGTCTTTTCACACATAAAGAGAATAAATATAATGTAACACTATAAAAAAGAAACATTACTACAAAATTGTATTTGATTATGTACTGGAAAAAATAAGTAATTGATAATTTTTATGATTTTTTTTGGTGACTGTTCTGCCATCATTTGTCATCATGTCACAAATCTTTGCGCTATCTACAAGTTTTTTGACTGTGAATTTATGTTTTACCCCTGCTACGGATTGACCCAGGCGAGCAATCATTCTTAACCAGTGTAATAAATATTTCAGGCAGTACTTTTAAAATCAGTTTTCTTTACTAGCTCAAGTAACTTGGAAAAGTTCAAGTCTAGTCAATTGACTATTGACAGAATTTGCATCAGATTAATTGAACAACTAGTTATCTCTGATGGGATAACCCATCCTTTTTTTTTTTTTAATATTGCCAAACCGTCAATGTTCTTTCAATCCCCTGTAAGTTTGGCTTTTTCTTTCTAGCTTTTAGGCAGAGGGCTTGGAGGATGGAAAAGCTTTTAAGAAAACCAAAAAAAGTCCCTCCTTCAACTTCTCCTATTCAAAGTCCTCAGAAGGCTGAGTAAGAAAACCATCCTTGGTGATTAATAGTCTTAGAAGTAGTTTGTCGTCTTCAGCAGAGATGAACACAGAGAACTATGCCCAAGATGGCCTCCAACCATCACATCAACCACAAGTCCTTCTCTCTTTGCAAAAATATAAACTTGAGTTAAGAATACTTTTCTCTAAAAATTATTGTCTCAGTTTCTCACACCTGCTCAGTGGACAGTAAAAACTCATTTCTCGTATCTCAGGCCGGAGCAGCCAAATCACATGCGCTACACTGAATCAGAAGAAGTCGTTCTGCAGATATTTATGGTTTGAATATCTGCCAAGAAAACTGCCAGTGGAACAGCTCTGCTGTTATCCTGAAGGCCAAAATCTTGTTACCAGCTAAGTGACAGAGCACTAAAGGAGTAGCGTATGAAAACTGACCATTTATTGTCTTGTTTTTCTTCCATTCTGCCATCTTTATAGCAACAAAAAAAACCCCTCAGAAGCAGTGTCTCAAAGAACAAGCTTAAGGACTGAGCTTTAATTATTAGGAGAAAAAATGAGAAGAACTAGACAGGAAAATTATCTGAAGGTGAAATTGCATTGGAAAGATGAGGTGTGTTTACGTTCTGTATAAATCAACTTATTTCAAAGTAGGTAGCAGAGACGGATCATGTCACAGTAAATACTAGAGGTATGGGACGAATTCCATATATATGTTCACACATGGTGTGCATACATCTCAAAATAATGGGCCAATATTTATCAGACAGGAATGTGACATACTGAAGTCCCCCTCTCCAGCATTTCTGCAGGAAATACTAGTATCTAGTGATCTAAGTAAAGACCATGTCACAACGACTATTCAGAAGCTCCACAGCCAGCTTTAAAGATTAGATTTATTTTGAATATTTGACATTGCAAATATTGATTCTGAATGCCATTTGATTTGAAGGCTTTGCTTGGACTTTCATCTTCTTTTGATGTTGCCTTTGACTGTTCTTATTGAAATGTATTTTTTAAATCTGAGAGGGGAAAAGACCTTCCCAAATTTTTGCCAAAATTTGCTGCAGTTTATATTGATAGATCTCAGTAAGCTATAAATTCAGGTAAAATATTCTATTACTCTACATAATACTCTACATATACCATTTTATCCAATGGTATATTTAGTATTTTTCTTGTAGCAAACACATATTTACTGAGCTGTTGAAGACTAGTAATATAGGTAACAAACAAAACTAATAGCATCACAGGCATTTTAATCCTAACATAACTCGTCCCTGGGATCTGTGTCACAGTATATAACATTG
Source organism: Chlamydotis macqueenii (assembly GCF_036417535.1). NCBI lineage: Eukaryota > Metazoa > Chordata > Aves > Otidiformes > Otididae > Chlamydotis > Chlamydotis macqueenii. The sequence goes on along the minus strand of NC_141593.1, from coordinate 58,770,864 downwards.
CACATTTATTCTGCTGCCCTTTGTTATTTAATGGCACCATATATACTCTAGCTATAACTTGCCTTCTCCCTCCTCAAACACCTTTTACTAAAGACAAATTTGACATGTATTTAAATCTATATATCTAAGTCAAATTTCATCAATCATTTAGAACTAAATGCTGAAAAATGCAAATAAATTTTGCTAAGCATGGAGGAAAGTCTTAATTAAAGCATTATGGCTCACATTTGCAAGGACTGATACACCTGCAGCAAGGTACAACACACTGCAGTTAGAGGTGTGACCCAGGAGTCACACCTGCAGTTGGCAGTGAGCATCGCCAGGAGCAGGGTGTACAGGGACGGAGGCCCCATACGGGCCCTGGTTCTGGCTGGATGATGATTTAAACCAGCTGAAACCAGGTATTTGCTGGACTGCACTGGTGAGAAGACGGCACCGATGGAGAAAACTTGGAGGAACGCTTTCAGTGGTCTCAAACCTCACATTACTCTGCCGCTGCAAAAACCTGACTGCAGTCCTGCACAGCTGCGTACAATCCGACACCAGTGGGCAGGAGCCCTCGCACCTTTCCCTGCAAACGGTGACCAAAAAACCTTTATCTCAGGTATTCAAAAATATCTATATGCTATATACACATTATACAGAGAATAATACACACACAAGCATGTTATACTGGCTCCACGCTACACAGCTGTACTTATACACACAGGTATTTAAACAGCTACTGAAATAACGCACACACACCGCGGATTTGCACACGCACACACAGGCACACGGGGGAAACGTACACGCGTGTTCACGTGGGGCGGGGGGGGCGCGGGGCTGCCTGCGCCGGCCGAAAAGCCGTTACCGGTGGGGCCGGTACTGGGGGCGAGGGAGGCGCCTCCAAAGCCGCTCCCAGCCGCCGGCAGCGGCTCCCAGCCCGGCCGGTGGCGGCAGCACCGCCGGGCGGCGGCCAGAACGCGGAGCGCCGCCTCTTCGCCTCCCCCGGGGGAGGTCAGAGCGGCGGTAGCGGAAGCTTTTTCCTCCCGGCGCCGCGTCCCGGAACCAGCTCCACCGCCGCCGCGTCCTGTCCCGTCCCGTCCCGTCCCGGCGCGGCCCGGCCACCTGCCGCCCCCGCCGGCAGCATGACAGCGCCCGCCGCCACCTCCTGCAGGTGACAACCCGCGGGCCTCTCCGCCTCTGCCGCCTCCTATATGGGCCACCTGCTCTCGAAGGAGGCAAGCAGCCTGAGTCGGGACCGGGACCGCCGCCGTCGGGGGAGGAAGGTGCCGCCGCGCAGCCGGAGCTGCTTCCTGCGCGGGCCCTGCATGCTCTGCTTCATCGTGCACAGCGCCAGCCCGCCCGCCCCGGAGCAGCGCCTGCCCGCCGGGGACCCCCTGCTGCCTCCGCCGACTTACGCGGCCCTCGCCGCCGCGGAGCAGCGCGCCGCCCGCCGCCTCCTCCGCCTGCCGCCCGCCGCCTGGGAGCGCCGCTGCCAGCGCCTCCTCCTCTCGGGCCTCCTGCCGTCACCGGTGCGGGGCCTCCTGGGGCCGGCCAGGCCGCCCGGCGAGGTCGCCTCCGAGATGGTGTGCAAGCGCAAGGGGACCGGCCTGCCTGCCTGCCCGCCCTGCAAGCAGCCGCGCTGCGCGGCTACCGCGGCGGAGCCCGAGGCCGCCGCTTGCCAGTGCCCGAGGGAGGCGCAGCTCTGCGCCCTGCCCGCCGCCGCCGCCTGCGCGGCGGGCGGTGGGGGCGCGCCGGCCTCGGGCGCCGCCGGGGACAGCGGCGGCGGGGAGCAGCCCACCTCGGCCCCGCCGCCGCCCTCCGTGCCGCCGGAGGAGGAGGCGGGGGCGAACGAGAGGGGCAGCGAGGCGGGCTGCGAGGAGCCGCTGGAGCACCCCGGGGACTGCTGCCGTGAGCCGCTGCCGCCGCCGGCCCCGGACATCAACCAGCTGCCGCCCTCCATCCTCCTCAAGGTGGGTCAGGACGGAAGGGCGGGCGGGGCGGGGACTGGGCCTGCCCCCGCCGCCGGGGCGACCGCGGGGGTCCTGGTGTCCGCGGGCGGTCTCGGTGGCGTCTGGCAGCCGGAGGCGGTGGGGCCGAGGCGACCGGCCTCTGTCCTCGGGTGTCTGGCACCGCCACCTGCGGCGGCTGCTGGGCCGGGGCGGGGAGTGGAGCAGCGGGACGGCCGGGCGGGAGGTGCGGTGCCACTGCCACCGCAGGTGGGCGAGCGGCCGGCCTACCCCGGCCGGCGTTTGGGAGAGCCATAGGGTTGTGAGGGGCGTGTTCGGTTTTGTTTGGGTGAGGTTTTTTCCCCTTTGTTTTGGTTTGTCGTTGTAAACGGCATTGTGAGTCACTCCCTGGAGGTGAAGGCAGACAAAACGGCTCCAGAAGCTGCCCCGTAAATATTTTGACCTGTTAACTTCGTGGTGTGTCCTTCACAGGTAGCTTCTTCCTTATATCGCTGACGGAGCTCTCGGGAAGGTGGGCAGTCACTGGATTTAGTGCTGCTGTGTTGGTCAGAACTACGTTGACAAGTTTGCACTGTGGGTTGGGGAAAAAAAAATTCTATTACTGTGTATTTTGAGTAAACTTTGGCTTTACTGGTTTCACGGTCAGGCTGAGTATTTGTAGCCCTCTTGAATGACATGCTTTCATAATGCCTTACTCTGTATCTTCAAGGAACTTTTTTATCCCTTTTGCTATCTTTTGGTTCCTTTAATACTGTTTTCTTTTGAGAATGGCTTTTCCTTTTTAAGCTACTCTGTTGATCTAGTCAGTATACTGACTTTCTTCTGCTAAATCTTAGCTAAAAAGACGAGACTGAAACTGAAGCCTGTGATGTTTTCCGTAGCTTGATGTGAGTGTGTCTTCAAATTTTGGGAGTAGAGTTTCAGCATTACAGCAGTTTACTCCGAGGTCAGATGGCTAAACGTAAAGCAGGGCATGGTAATGGAAGAACGTGAGACACATGACTTCCTGTTCTTGCTATGGTGCTAGTTGTACAACTCCAATGTAGAAAGTACTTCCTTTACTCTTTTTGTTCTCAAGCAACAGCAGTCAACTTATTTATTTGTCTTGCACATAAAATTAATTCTGTGAGGTTTTTGGTTCTTTTTTTTTGTTACTGCTTGGGGGTTGTTTTAGGTACATATGGATGTGTTAGTAGGGATACATGAAGTTTCATAGATGCACTATTCAAATTCCTTTTTGGCAAATATTTAAAACTCCTCATCAGTCTTATCTGAATTAATCTCTTTTTTTTGATTGTGTAATTGAAACTTTGTCTTCTAGTTTTTCTTAAAAAATAATCTGTCTGTTTGCCACTATTATCAGAAGATATTTTTTTCTTTGATATTGTGTTGTTTTAGGATTTGCAAACAGGCTGACTTGGTTTAGTACGGCTTAAACACTTTTTCTGAGCAGTAGTGTGAGTACTTTTCTGTGGTTGCCTTAGTACTGAGTTTCACTTTTTAAAAAATTTCAGTCTGTAACTCTGCCATAGACCAATTATTTTAATAGTGAAAGGTGTGTCGTGCCTGTATCGCCTATGGACTAGTTTAAATGTTTTTTTCGGTACGTTTTTCTACTTTGTTTTGACACAGTACCTCATTTGTGTCTATACTTTCAAGTTCAACTTTATGTTCCTCACCTCCTCCAATTACTTTGCCTCTTTAATCTCCCCGTAGTTCAGCTCCTTCTGCAATGTTTTGAAGAAGGCTACCCTTAATTCCAGCAGCTGGAACCAGCCCACTCAACAGTTGTTTGGTGGTTGGGTTTTTTAAAATTGTATCACACACATCCCTCACCACTGCCATCTACGATTCTATTTCCCCAACTCCAATTTGCCCTTCAATCCTTAGCTAGGTTTATGGATTGAGTTGTTTGTTTTGTGGGTTTTTTTTTTTTTTTTTTTTTTGAGGCGGGAGGGGGGTTGGCTGCTTCCATAGCATCCTATTCTGTTATGGGACTTTTAACTTCAGATTTCTGACTAGGCCTCTTGTTAACTGGATTATACAGGTGCCTAAAGGCCTTCATGTGCTGAGTTTTGATACAGATGAAATATCACAAATACAGTCCTTTCTCCAGAGGTGCTATTTTATTATGAGAGGGTGAGAGACGAGTATAACCAAAGGCTTTACTAAACTTTTCACAGTAGGTAGTGTAGACATGTGATGGTTTAGTCTGAGTTACCACACAGTTTCTCGCTCACCCTCCCCCTCCTCAGCGGGATGGGGGAGAGAATTGGAAAGAAAGGAAAATTTGTGGGTTGAGATAAAGACAATTTACTAAAATAGCAAAGGAAAACTATAATAACAACAAAATATAAGGATATTAAAACATACAAAATTATCTGTGTACATTTTGTCACCACCTGATGTCCCAATGACCAATACAGCCCATCCTGAGCAGTGATCACGGAAACGAAACTGAGCAGCAAGCAAAGGAGCGAAAGGGAGCCCGCAAGGTAGAGGGAATGATGCCAGCGAAAGAGGGAGAGGGATGGATGCCAGGAAGGCAGATACCTGCCCCGGCCAACCCCCACTTATGTACTGAGCATGACATTTATGGCATGGAATATGCTCTTTGGCCAGTTTGGGTCAATTATCCTGTCTGTCTTTCTCCCAGATTCCTGCATCTGCGCATTAGCGACACTTGGAAAGCCAGACAGTGTCCTTGGTCTCATTCACAACAACTGGTATTATCAGGGGGTTTGTCAACATTCTTCACACATGAAATCCAAAACATACCAGCTACTGCGAGGAAAATTAACTCCATCCCTGCCGAAAACAGGTTAAGACACAAACCGTAATACAAGGACAAGAGAGTCCGTTTTCAGAAGTCTCAGGAGCCAGATCCTGAGGTTTTTTGTTTGTTTCCCTTGATTCCTTCCTCTGTGACCTCCTGATGCAGCGGTGCTGGTGCAGGAATGGCTGTTACCCATGTCTGTATATGGGCTGGAGACAAGCCCAAAGAAACATTATAGGAACTCCTAAGTAGTATCTGACCACTTAGAGGTGGCTGCTGTGGGTTTGTTAGGTGCTGTTCTGTTGTTAAGCAGTTGTTAAGTCTCTCCTAAGTGAAGGATATGGGGCTGGATGGAAGGATTTGTCAGATTAAGCTTGGCCTAGAGATCATTGGATGAGCCCTACTGAATCAGCAGTGCAGTGTGCTGTTTGATCCTTTTCCCTTGGCTGGGGAAGAGATCTCTTCGCCAGTACGATGGGATAGAAGAACTGCAGTTCCACAGATCAAACAAGCCTATAGGTTGTTTTACTTTTCATTTGGTCACTGAAACATATCAGAAAAATGTGCTACGCAGTGGACAAAATTTCGTGTTCAAGCTTTGAAGATAAGGGTGATTACCTTTGACTAAAGGCTAATATAAATCTGTTCTCTTTAAAATCTGAGGGGCACTAAGGAATTATAGATCAGTCAACATGACTGTAACCTAGACAGATGTGTGAATGGGGAAAAAAAAGGGAGCTGTTTGTAAGTATACAATGCAGAAGACTAAAAAATCTTTTGCTGTGTTTCACTAAGTTTTCAGAACTCTTGTGCTATGTATCACAAATCTGTGCCTATAGCAATTTCACTGCTATTTATTTCTGGAAAGCAAAAAATAAATCTTCCTATTGTACCTGGTACTTCTTTGCACTGTTGCTGTTTAATCAAAAAAGTGAACTGGTGTAAAATGGTCTCCAGACTGAGTGAACTTAGTGATGTCCATTCAAACACCTTAGATTTCCTTTTGAACTGTATTAAGAGGAACTGTGCATGTAGAGCGTGGAAAGGAAGTTCTGTGCTGTGCTTGGTGCTTTTAAAGCCTCTGCTAGAGTACTGCATTAGATTGTGGCCACTGGGGTTTGCTTAAAAAACCCACAGACATATTGAAGAGGTACGAAAGGAGGGCTAGAGGTCGTGGAAACGTGGCCTGTGATGGAAGCTGGCAGAACCTATTCAAACTGAATGACACCTCTATTCAGAAAAAGTATTGAGATGCACTTTTTTGTTATGAGAAAATTGATAAAAAGTTCAACTGTATTCCTGTCCTTTGTCAAATAAAAAGAAATAATAAGCTTAATTTCATGTGAGGAAAACTTAGGTGAGATACTTGGAAGACACGAGTGTGAGAAATTTAAGTTGTGGCAAAGGTGGTTTCTTGTCTGTGAGATTATGTGAGAAGCTGGGATTTTTATTTATTAATTCTTTTTTTTTTTTTAACAACAAGGGGGATGTCTTTATCAGGGATGTTCTAAGTGTGCTTGAACTTACTTCAAAGCAGAGAAGTGTCTAGAATAGATGATCTTTTTGATGTCTTCTGTCTGTTTGCTGCTTTAATTTTTACAAAGCATGAACACTTGCTGCTCTGTCTGCAGCAGAGACCCTGTCACTTTTAGCTTAGAGCTGATGTGCTATACAGGGAAGATAAGAGTGTGTGTATATATATATGTGTATGTATTTTGTTTAACTTAAGGCTTTCCTAAATGTATTACTATTATTTAAGGCACTACTGGCTCCTTTTATTGCATGTTTACTCAACTTGTTTTACTTATTTTTCTCATTCTTCCCTTGCTGTAATATCTTACATGTTTACTTTTGTTGCTGTAATAGCTTACATGTTTACTTTTGCTAGTGTTGATACTAATTGCAGTGCTAGAAGCACTGCATTTAAGATTATCTAAGTTATATGAAGTGGTTTTGATAGACTAGAGTTAGGCCTTTCATTTTACCTTCTGATTTTTGAACACTGGCATTTATTTTTTAATAAACTTACACTTGAGAAGACTGAATATACCTGTTATAGTTGCCCTGTCATTTTTTTTTTCTGGCCTATTCACTAGGTAGAGGCATCAAAATATATCATTTAGATTGAACTTCATCCACAAGTTCATGGAGTCACTGTTGTAATACCACCTTTCTTTCCTTCTTGTGCTGGTGTTCCCATAAGTTTATCCTATCTAGAGTTTGTGTCGAGCTTTAGTTTTAGCACTGAGAAAAATGGAAAGGATTTTGAAACTTCGAGGCTGATGCAGGGAGGTAAATGTTCTTTTCTTCCAATCAGTATTATTCTGCCAGACTCATTTTTCTCTAGCAATGGACAACACAACAACATTGTTTTGTTGGGTTGGTGGTTTTTTGGGGGTGTTTTTGTTTGTTTGTTTGTTTGTTTTTTTCAATAAAGCTTACTGTCACCCTGTGATTGCAGTTGGGAAATGAACCAGCTTTAGCTTCCCTGTGTTGATGCTGAGCTTCTGGAAGTGCAGCTGAGGGGCACAGTTGTGAAGGAAGGGTATGCCAGTAGACTAGTAACAAAAGCAAAGTTAGTGTGTGGACATTATTTCAGTGATAAAGTTCTGAAAGGTGTCTTGATCTATTTTGTAACTTGTTGCAGAATTATAAAAATAAATAGGTATTTTTCTTTCCATAGGTGTGTGTGAAAAGGTGGCTTTTGTGTAAGCATGTATATTTTCACATTACAGAATGAGTTATGTGATGGAAGAGACAAATGTCTTGGAATTAAATTTCTGCTTTTCCTACAGGCAGATAGATGCCTTGACACTCAAGTCCCATGAACAACAAAACTTTTCTTAATGTTGTTTAGATGTTGCTTGGCTTGCTCTATATCACCGAAACGATGTTTATAGCATGGAGAAAACTAACAGATCACAAGTTATGTGGTGTTTGAATGCAAAGTAAATTAAATGAACTCTTGCTTTCGTTCACTGTTCATTTATTTGTTTCTTTTGTTCAAGGTGCCTGACCTATGTTTGATCTCTCACAGATTTTGGTATTTTTGGTATATTTAGTGTCTCTGTTTTTAAACTGTTGTGGTGATTCAGAAGCAGCATAGAATCATAGAACGTTTGGATTGGAAGGGACCTTAAAGATCATCTAGTCCAATCCCTCTGCTCTGGGCAGGGACACCTTCCACTAGACCAGATTGCTCAGAGCCCCATCCAACCTGGCCTTGAGCACTTCCAGGGATGGGGCATCCACAGCTTCTCTGGGCAACCTGTTCCAGTGCCTCACCATGCTCACAGTAAATAATTTCTTCTAAGTCTAAATCTGATCTAAATCTACCCTCTTCCAGTTTAAAGCCATTACCCCTTGTCCTGTCATTACATGCCCTTGTCAAAAGTCCCTCTCCAGCTTGCTTTTAGGCCCCCTTTAGGTACTGGAAGACTGCTGTAAGGTCTCCCTGGAGCCTTCTCTTCTCCAGGCTGAACAGCCCCAACTCTCTCAGCCTGTCCTCATGGGAAAGGTGCTTCAGCCCTCAGATCATCTTTGTGGCCCTCCTCTGGACCCTCTCCAACAAGTCCACGTCCTTATGTTAGGGGCTCCAGAGCTGGACGCAGTACTCCAGGTGGGGTCTCATGAGAGCAGAGTAGAGGGCGTGAAACATCTCCCTCGACCTGCTGGCCACATTTCTTTTGATGCAGCCCGGGACTGCAGTTGGCTTTCTGGGCTGTATGCACATATTGCCAGCTTGTGTTGAGCTTAATGTTCACCAGCACTCCCAAGTCCTTCCTCCTCAGGTTTGCTCTTGATCCATTCTCCCCACAGCCTTTATTTGTGCCTGGGATTGCCCTGACCCAAGTGCAGGACCTTGCACTTGGCCTTGTTGAACTTCATGAAGCTCTCACAGGCCCACCTCTCCAGCCTGTCCAGGTCCCTCTGGATGGCACCCCTTCCCTTCAGCATGTCAACTGCACTGTCTTTTAGTGAGGACAGTTGGGTTGTGAGTAAAACTTTATCAGTCCCTTTAAGTAAAGTTATTCGATTTGTTGTCAGAACCTTTTTGTTAGTAAGTGGCTGTTACGGGCAGTGTCTTGTCTCCCTTTTGTAACCTCTGTCTGCGTGCTCCTGCTGCTAGCTTTGTGCTCGGTAGAGTGATCATGCGATTGCTGAGTGAGTTGATTCAGCTGGCTATTCTGACACCCATCTAACCTTGCAAAACTTTTCCTCAGGATCAGCTGCCTGAAAAGACTTTCTCTGTGTACAGTCGCTAAATCCAGTGCAAAAATTCAGGTAACCAGGAGTAGGGGACTAGTAAACTGTTTGTATCACTTTTGACGACTGACACACTTTTCTTAATCACGAGAGCATTTTTTAAACTTAATTCCCTTTATGGGTATACTGAGGTTCCTTTCAGAGGTGTGTGCCTTGAGTACTTACATGTTTGTCATATACTCAGGTGCTCACAAATCATTTGTGTTACTTTAGTCACTTGAGGTTATGTGTGGATAAAGTGATGAAGCATCTTAAAAAAAAAAAACTAAGCAAATATTTCTCTGTCCTTTGTCTTCTGTTGATAGATGATTCTTTGATTTTTCTGAAACAGAATGAAACAAACTTTCATAAACATAAATCCACTGGAAGCTTAACTTCTGTAACAAATGCTGTGTTTAACAGTTCCGAGTAAAATGTCATGTCCTAAGCATGTTCCTTTTGTTAAATGGAATCATTTTTTATAATGAAACTTCAATTACTTGCTGAAAAAAATTGCACCCAGTTGATGAAACAAATGAGCAGTTTTCCAAGAATGAATGTATCAGTTTCATTAGGCACCATGAAATGTTTAAGTTTATATTTTAATGTTCTTCATATGTACTGTTGTAAATGCCGTGAACTTTCTAGTTTCAAAACAAATCTAGCTGATGCAATGTAATGGAAACAATTTCATAGATACCTATTTTTTTTTTTATATAAAAGATTTTTATTGAGAAAAGAAAGCTTCGTTCACAGAAATCCTTACTCTTCTAGTTAGATTGAAAGATCTTTCAAATGCAAACAATGGACAGAAATAGGAGATGTGTGGATCCGCCTTCTGTAATCTTTCTTCTGCTCTGGGACATATGGTCTATATTTTGTTTGTCTTCATAAAACTGTAACTTGTTATTAAAGTTACTAGTATCTTTAAAGAATGGTATTAGCAATCAACTGAATTTTCTTGCCTCTGTTCCTGAGGCAAGAGCTTCTTAAGTCTGTGCAATCACTAATTCTAACTCCTTGTTTGTGGTTTTTAAAGGTCTTTTATTTTTGATTAGGGCTTATCAAGTTGGTAAGTTAAAACTCTTTCTTGAATTGTTCTTACATTTACTTCATTTTTTATTTGTGTGATGTGAATTTTTGGTTTTGGAAAACTTGGTGTTGAGGATGTTTTATCAGTAAACGCACAATTTTCTACTATTGTAGTTTTTTCATGGTAACGCTCATGGATGTGATTGGCTTTTCATTATTTCCTCTCATTAGAAGTGCAGTTAGATACCTCCTTCACTTGACTGAACTTTGAGGAACTTAATTAAGTCCACAGTTACTGAATACTTACAGGTGAACTTAGGTTTAATACATAGGTTTATGATATTTAAGTCTTGTTAGTCTTTTCTTAAGATATTTGTAGGGTGTGGGTTTTTTTTTTGTTTTGTTTTGTTTTTTTTCCCCCACTATTGCTGCTGAAATGCCAATATTTAGTACAGAAGTTTAAAGTAGTCATTTTTGGATACATAGCTCTAAATATGTAGTGTACATTTAATGGAGAAACAGTGGGAAAGTGTTAAGTATAATGTCTGAAGACCATCATGTAGGGACTTGGTGGTAAAGGAGGCAATTACACAGAAGAACTTTTATTTCTAGCTTTTCTGGTTAGACTCTTCAATAATCATAGAATAGTTAGGGTTGGAAGGGACCTTCAAAGGTAATCTAGTCCAACCCCCAATATTAATTAATATTAATCAGCAGCTTCTTTCTCCCTTTCACATCCGTTGTCTTACAAAACATTTCTTCCAGAAAGCTAAAGAAAACCCCCAAACTTGGTCAGGTACTAGGTTTTTTTTTTTTTTGACAGTGTGCTGTGCAAGGACTTAATTTGTCTGGATAAAAATCTGTTGAACTGTCACCTGATCCAGGATTGTGGATTACCACGGGTGTGTGCAAACACACTGAAGGTGGTACTGTGGAATTAGTTGTGTTTTGTTACTTGAAGGTAAAATGACTTGTTTGCATGGATTTTCTCCTGTAAGGGATCTGTATGGTTGTATCTATCAAAGGATGTAAAATTAGACTGTTTGAATTGAGTTCGGCAGATTGAATGTGGTCTGACTGAAAGCCAGCTGTGTCTGTTAGTTGACTTTTCCTGTCCTGGGCATTGCATTTTTGGATTTTGTTTTCACTGTAGTCTTTAATGAGTCTGTGTGAACAGTTACTTCGAAGCAAGTGCTTGACTTCAAAAGAACTGACTGTGTCTGGAAGGTATGGTAAGGCCTCAGTGTCCCACTCTATGGGTGTTGGCCATTAGATAGGCTGTAGCCTGGAGGCTAAGAAAGTCTTTTGCATCCATTGAAGGGGAAGAAAAACCCACTAATCTTAATTATCCCTTGAAAGGTTGAAGCAGAAGGCACTGTAATCTGTTTTAGGAACTGGAGCTGAAAGAAGATGAGATGAAAGAGCAAGGAACATGAGTAGAGGTTTTTGTTACTTGTTTTGTAGAACTCTGCCTCTTGCCAGCAGGAAAAAAAAAAGTGTGAAATGCATCTAGAAAATACTATTAAACTTGTGTTGTTTGGGTTTTTTGGGTTTTTTTTGAGTGCTGAAGGATATTTCAGTCTCTCTGGTGCTTGAAAGGGGAATTAGGGCGTTGAAGGGTGAAAATTGAGTATTGAACATGCCAGTGTACATGCTAGAGCACAATTTTAATGAATTAAATGTGCTAACTAGTGGACCCATGAGGAAGTTATCTATCATAAGCAGGAGTTAAATGAACAGACTTGGGGATAGAAATGGTTTTAGCCTTCAGCTATATTTATACAACCTTGGGAATAAGAAAACAATTTAAAACTCGAGACAATTAAGCTGCCACAGTATCAGTATATATCTAGAGAATAAAACTGGATTAAAGGGTGGTGAAGGTTGGTGAGTTGTAGCATTTTATGCATTAATGTATTATTTTAACTGGCAACTAAAGTAATCCCTTAATGTAAGGATGATGTGCCACTATCCTGAAATATGTATAGGCTTTGCTCTTAATTTCCATTTAGTGTAATTCAATAGGTCTTCTTTTAACAGCTGCAAGCTCTGAAGAGAAAATGGTGTTTTACATGGCATTATTCAGAATCTTTTTATAGTTGGAACTTTTGTAGCTACTGCAGACAACAAAACCAGCAAGGCCTTGTCTTTGAACATGTACCACTTCTGTGACTTCTCTCTGTGCTGGGACTTCTGCAGTGGCTTTGTCAGTGGCTGCATTTCCCCCTCCTCGCTTCACTCTGGTGATCATTTCTCAATAAGTCAGTTTGCAACACCTGTACACTCCTTGCTTGTCTCTGCAGCTAGAGTTAAGTACAATGTGGACTAAAACATGACCACAAATGCTTTTGAACATTTCTTTCCAAATAATTATTTTCTGTGCAGAAATGTTGTTTGTGTCAAAATACTGAATCAGACTTGCTTCTTTTTTGTTTCGGCATTGCTACTGCTGTGTCTCATGCAGTAGCAAAGCAGCAGCAGCAGGTCTTCTGTGATTTGTGAGGGCTTTCAGCTTTTGGTAGGATGGTAGTTGGAACAAAAGTTATTTAAGGGCTTTCATATTCACAGTGGCAAGAGTTTGCTGTGTTCTTGATTTGAGAACTGTAAGCTCTTGTTTCTCAAAGTGAAGGTAGTGTTTCCACAAATAAACATATTTATTTCCCACTGTAGCAAAGACTAGTTAAAGCATTTTATAATGCCAGCCTCAGCATCCCTTCTTAGTATTACCTGGAGTCAGTCTGATGACGTGCGGAAAGCAGACTCCACAATCTGTGAGATTGTAAAGTAGGTATGTTTATTCGGCGCCGGGCAGCACGGGGTGGGGGGTAGTCCCGCCAAAATCGTGCGCGCCTGGCGTGGCAATTCACTTTGAATTTTATACAACCAAGTGTTACATATCCATGAAGTTAAAAAAACACGCCTATACATATGCATGAGCTATCCCCGCTCCGTATTAAAATTAGTTCCAAGAGGTCATTTAGGTATTACAATTAGTTCCAAGAGGTCATTTAGGTATTACAATTAGTTCCAAGAAGTCATTTGGCCAGTTTTAGCTGGCTCCTGAAGGAGGCCCCTTGGTTCTTATCAGGACTGTCCTTGTGTGGGAGGTGCAGGACTTCTCGCAGGAGACCCCTTGGTTCTTATCCGGACTGTCCTTGTGTGGGAGGTGCAGGACTTCTCACTTCAGATAAAGAGTTGAAAGCACAAAGCAAGGCCCCTCGGTTGGGGAATGCAAGACTTCCCCCCCCCCGGGTAGTTTTTACAATAGCTAGTTAGCAAAGCATAAAGCGCCATTTATATTAGCATGCACAGCAATAATCAATAAATGCCATATCTATTAAAGTTTCCTTAGCCCCTCTTCTCACTGATGTCCCTCTAAAAGTAACATGGGTCATATTGCCTGGTTCTCTTCTGAGGTTTTTATAACTGTTAAAAGATGCAGTCTTCTGTTTCATACTGCTAGTAGGAACTCAAGTTTCCTGCTACTTTTAGTAACTTAGAATTGCTGAGAATCATCAGACTGTCATCTTTTTGTATCTTAGAATTACACTTTTGCAGTAGGAATGTCCGATGCCAAATTACCACTTACTCTTTAGTGCTGTTTGCAGTCTTTCTGGGGATGATAGTATTTTTTGAGTGCTGATCACAGCCATGTCCTTGCTCTGTGTGTGGATACAGACAAAGAACTGCAGGAAGGAAGCAGGCATTGATTGTTTCATCCGCACTTCTGTCTGCTCGTGTTCAGCTGATGCTCTAATATGAAAGATCCGTTGACTGTGGTAATGGTCAAGCAAAGGCCTGCAGGAAATTGTGCAGGGTTCATGCACAATCCTTCAGCACTGTGAGCAGTCTTACTTAAGAGATTGTAAGTTTTTCATAGCTAGAAGAAGATGAGAGTGATAAATCTTGCAAGCATTTACAGGTGGTGAATTCGATTTTTTTTTTTTTTTCCCTTTATTATACTTTGCAGATTTTTTAGGAATAGTCAATCAGTTCCCCTTTGCTAAAGGGTCTGATAGGGATATACACGTTTAAAACTGCCAAGCTAAGCCATCCCCCTAGAACAAGGGGACGGTAATGGTTGTTATTTTTGACAGTTGATTGCCTAGTCTGTTCTAAAGGCAGCCAATGGTGGAGATTCTGTAAGTTACCAGGTATTATATTCCGGTGCTTCATTGTGCTTAGTTTGAGACTAACTGTCGTACGCATAACAAAGAAAATGAAAATGTTGTTCTCTCTAGTTTGTTTACCTCCTTTCCTCTCCCTTTTCCTTGGTTAAACAATCTTAGTCTTTTCTTTGAATGCTTTTGTGTTTTCTAGATCTCAGTGCTTTCCTATGGACACTGTCTAATATTTTCAGATTTTCTTGAGCGCATTGCCTGAGGCTGGCTATAGTGCTTCTACTTAGTACTTGATGTCCTCATCAGTTGAGTGGAAGGACTGTTTCATGTGTTACAGTCTATATTCCCATGTAGGTGTCTTAATGCCTTACAGGATGACATGTATATTAAAGTTTATTTGTGGTTACAGGGTACCTTCATATGTAATAGTAATTTATGAGCCTTCCATGAAGTTACAGTTTATTCTTTTTTGGAGGCTGCTGTAGTGCTCAAAACTTTGGGGTATAAAATACTAATTTTGTGCTTCATTTCCTTGTATAACACTGATTTGCTCTGCTGGTCTGCTCCACCATCCCATGCCCCCTTCCGACAAGACTGATGTTTTGATACATTTATGACTCTTCCTTTCAATTAATTTAAAAAATACAATGAAGGTTTGTTTGGTGTTTTTTTTCCTATCTGAATCAGAGCAGGAATGAAAACACCTGTTAAATGGCTTGCAGATAACCATAATAGAATCATAGACTAATTAGGCTTGGAAAAGACCTTTAAAGGTCATCTAGTCCAGCCCCCCTGCAAGGAGAAGGGACATCCCCGACTAGATCAGGTTGCTCAGAGCCTCATCCAACCAGCCCTGTTTCCAGGGATGAGACATCCACCACCTCTCTGGGCAACCTCTTTCAGTGTTCCCCCATCCTCATTGTGAAAAAACAAAAAAAAAAAAATCAATCTTAAGTCTAAATCTGCCTCCTTCTGTTTTAAAACCGTTACCACCTGTTTTATTACAACAGGTCCTGCTAAAGAGTTTCTCCCTGTCTTTCCTGTTAAGCCCCCTTTAGGTACTGGAAAGCTGCTATCAGGTCTCCCCGGAGCCTCCTCTTCTCCAGGCTGAACAGCCCCAACTCTCTCAGCCTGTCCTCATAGGAGAGGTGCTCCTGCCTGCTGATCATCTTCATGGTCCTCTGTGAGCTAGTATTTGTGTTTGTAGTTGTTTAGGTATACCATCTCAGAAGCACATTTAAAATATGGTCTAAGAAAGGAGTGCTTAAGTAGGATACATTATTTGTTGTTTTGGTTGTGGTAGTGTGACAACTTAATATTGTCAGCTGTTGTGGCATGCAGGGTGTTTTGTTTTGGTTTTTTTTTTTTTTTAGTCCTTGACTAATCAAGTTGGCAATAAGTTCTAGAACTGTATATTGCAATGCATGCTAGTACTTTTCTGTCTTTTACAAGACAGGTTAGTAATAAAATATTTCTGTCTCTAAAATATGATTATTTCTGACAAATAATGTTTTTTTTCCCTTCCTTTACAGATATTTTCCAATTTATCCCTGAATGAGCGTTGCCTGTCAGCATCATTAGTCTGCAAATACTGGCGTGACCTCTGTTTAGATTTTCAGTTTTGGAAGCAACTGGATCTCAGTAGTCGTCAACAGGTATGAAGATATCATAGTGGTAAAAATGTGTTTTGATGACTCAGAGTTTGTTCTCAAAACTTGTAGTCTTGACTAAAGGTAAACAAAAGAAAGCCATAAAATGGTGATGTCTGTGCTTTTGGGGAATTTTCTGCTAGAGGCTGAAAATGTCTGGACCCTTAGATTAACTTATTTGAATGTAGCTTCTTTTGACTGCAGTCAGTTATTAAAACAGTGTGAGGAAAAGTGCTGTTTGAAATGGATTGTGTGTTACCTGTCTCAGGTCTGCATCAGGTACTGGTAGTTCATTCATAAGAACTACCAGATCTCATATTGGTTGAAAGGCGTACGTCAGCTTTTCTGAGGATGCTCTAGTTTGAGGAATAGTCACCTGACTGATGCTTGCTCTGTTTCTTTTTAACAAGTTTTCTTTATTTTTTTTTCAAATGATGTGACTTGTACTGATCAGAGGAGAGATTGTGTCTTTTTAGGCCTTTAGCCAATCCCAGAATTCAGTATACCTGGGGTTCATGGGGTTTGTTTAGGGAGATCCTTACAGAGCCTAGCCTTAGATTGTTTACGGTAACTTTCCTCCTTGGAAAACTTTTTTAAGAAGGCCTGTGTTGTTTTGCAACCCTCCTTAGGTTTCTTGTTACTTAGTTACTTGCAGAGGTTTATAAAACAATTTATTGAGAGTTTCATGAAAATACAGGGTGCAGGGGAAGCAACCATTGGAGGGTCCCATTTGAAGAAGCAGCAACACGAATTCGTCTGTGTTGGATATAAAGAGTATACATGGGGTATTATTTTCAGATCACCAATGCATAAGAAAGCATGCAAATTCTATTGCTTTTAGAGTTACTAGTTAACATGTTTCTGAACAGCTGTGGAAAAGTTATATAGCAGATGGTTTGATTTTTCTAAAATGACACCAAAGTAGTTTCAGACCAGAAGTCCATTGTTTTTGTTCTGTAGGTACAGTGTGTCAAATCAGTCTTTCTTCTTCATTGTCTTGAGGTGTATCCTTATTTCTTCTACAGAGTTTTAGAATCTTTTTGCCTATTAGATAAGTTGGGATCTCACTAAAGTCTATCAGTTGTGGCATTGTCCTAGAAAACCTATCCGAATTTTCTGAGTTCCTAAATCGATATTAAGTGCAAATGTTATTCTTCTCTGTAGGGAGAGTTTGATAATTTGGGTTGTTTTTTTTTTTTTTATTGTTGCGTGGGGTTTTTTTGGGGAGGTGGTGTGTATGTGTTTGCTTAAGCATTGTTCGTGGTTTTTGGCGGTGCTTTTGGTTGGTTTTTTTTTTTTTATTTTTTCTTTTTTCCAGTTTGTCATACTTTCTAGTTAAGAGCTGCCTGATGAAGTAGCAAGGAAGAGGTTTAGACTTCTTACTAATGGAAAACAGATCAAATGCAGCAAAGGAAATGTGTGTTTCTCAGCTGTGTAAGAGAAAAACAAAAGGGATTTGTGTTGCTCTCTTATCCTCTCCAGGCTTAAAACTAAATCCCATCTGCTCTAAGTGGTGGATAAGTATTCCTGTTTTTGTTAGAAAGACTTTTGTCATATGTCACTTCAGGTTTTTTTGAAACAAAACTTGTAAAGTGAAGGAGATCTATGCATTGTGTCTTACACACTTTGGTTTTATTTGTTTTATTTTAACTTATAAGCTTGAGAAGGAAGAATATCTTGTGTTTCTTACCAGCTCTTAAAATTATCAGTATGTTAGCTAACTACAATGTGTACAGGTACAAAGTGGATAGAACCTTTTTTTCTTCAAACGAGCTCTGGGAAGATAGACATTTAACTGATTTAATGGTCTTTCATAGGCCAACACTTAAAATATGCAAGTATTCTGTTTTAAAACGAGGAAACTTTTGGGTTTTAGTTAGCTTTTTTTTTTCTGTTACTATAGTCTTTCTTTCTCATCCATTTCATTCACTGCTACCTTAGGTGACTGTTTTCCATTGTTAAGAAGACCATTGTTACCTGCATCACTGTAATATTTGTGTGCTGACACCTGTTTTTCGATGATTAGCAAATCCTAAGTAAAAACCTGTTGCATTTCAGAGACATAAAAACTTTGTCTGTAAATGCTGCCTTAGGGACTTAAGTTGAATGCTGCGATAGAAGAGCAAGCAAATCCTTTTTTTTCTAAAGGATGGAGGATTCTTTGTCTACAGTATGAAAAGGACCATTAACTATTCTCTCCAAGTGCTGGAGCAGAATTCTTTAAAGATAACTGTAAAACTGATTATACTGGTATGCTCTTACTTTGGAAAATGAATGTTTTCATTCATCCAATAGCTTATGGAAATCCATCTTACAAATAGAAGTTTTTGTGCTAATGAAATTAAATATGTTTATGAAAGAAGTTAAATTTGAATATTTGGATTTTCTTTGCAGGTCACAGATGAGCTGTTGGAAAAGATAGCATCAAGAAGCCAGAATATTACCGAAATCAATATTTCTGATTGTCGCAATGTATCTGATACAGGAGTATGCATATTAGCAATTAAATGTCCTGGACTCCTAAGGTATACTGCCTATCGGTGTAAACAGCTTTCTGACACCTCTATTATTGCAGTTGCCTCTCAGTGTCCTCTTCTTCAGAAAGTGCATGTGGGCAATCAAGACAGACTCACTGATGAAGGCCTAAAGCAGGTAACCATCCATTCCACAAATGTGTTTTGTAAATTTAGTATCTTTCAACCTCTTGCCAGGTGCAAAAAGGGACATGGAAGAAGGTATCCTCTTCTAGAATTTAATTAAAATCAGATTACCTCTTCTACTGCAAAAATAGGTTCATGGATATGTTCTTCGTGCAGTAAATGCTGTAGAGACTGTATGTACTTCTTTTTTCTTAGTATCCAAGGGATTAAATGATCCCTTCTGTAATGAAATCTCTAGTTTGACATTCTGCACTTCACCTCTGGCTGATTCAATTTTCCTGAGCTTAATTAATCTTTGGAACCAGTGTTTAAGTAACTCTTTTTTGCATCATGAAAGCCGAAGGTGACAGAGATCTTTATTTGTTAGGCATGCAGGAAGGTTTTATCAACACTCTGTCACTTGTGTGAAAGGAGCATTTAGAGTAAGCTATGAAATAGTTTTGTTAAATCAAATATGCTGTCAGTGGTCTAGCATATAGCATTGTTAGCTACTTATATATATGCTCAATAAATAACTTAGGTCTTATGTACTGCTTTCAGCTCCATTTTGTTGACTGTAGTTAGCAAGTTCACTTTGTCATGTGTGTGATTATAATCCTTGTTTGTGTACAGTACTTACAAAACCTGGAAAGGAAGATTAATTTTAAGGGGGAGTGGAGAAGCAGAAAGAAATCTTAACTCCCAACCCTACATTTCAGTCAAATCCTGTTGTTTTTTTTTCCTTTATTCTTAAATACTTGCTTTGATTTCATTAATTGCAGCTGGGTTCAAAATGCAGAGAATTGAAAGACATTCATTTTGGGCAATGTTACAAGATCTCAGATGAAGGAATGATCATTATAGCTAAAGGCTGTCTGAAGTTGCAAAGAATATACATGCAAGAAAACAAATTAGTAAGTACATGTCACGTTGTTTTGTTTTGTTTTGTTTTTTTTTCCACTGTGTTTTCATTGTCAAAGCTTCCTCTTTGTGTCTATTTAAAACTTTATTCTGAACAGCTGTTTTGTTGAAAGTGATTTGCTTAAAAGTGTTCTATGGCTGTGAAAATTTAGATTCTACAGAGATAGCTCAGATGATGATTCAAAGTACAACTTAAGCTAATGCTGTTTCAGATACATATTAACTTTTGGTTTTGACATGACATTCCAGAAGTAATTGTTTGGAAGATGCCTGATTTGTGTAGGAAAATACTTAGTCCATATGGAATATTTCTTTTGTTTACACTTGTATGTTTTTCTACAGTAAGAAGTGCAAACTTACGTAGACTGAAATATTTTTGGAGGCTGGGTTCTTGACTAAAAATAATACGCTCTGATCTTTTCTTGAAATATGTCACTTTCTCATCAGGGTGCAGCAGAGTAGTATGCCTGTGCTACTAGAAGGAAATTGTTGAGGACTAACAAAGGTCTTGTGTCCTAGTTAAAAGTGGTCTCTGAAATTATGAAAGCTATTATGTACTAAATGGTATAGTAGAGCACTGGCTTTATTTTTTTTTGTTTTTCATTTTTTCTTGCAAGTAAGTAGAAAAATTTGCTTGCAATTGAATTCTTAACTATAAGCTAATGTCAGGGTTGTGGCCTTTAGTTTGAAAACTGCTGAAGTGGAAAAAATAAATTGTGTTTGTAAGAAAACAGCGTACCTTGTACTCAGAGTCATTTGATATTTGGCTTCAAATAGACAAATACTAATGCCTACGATGGTTCCTTTGAGAATGATTTCTATTTAATAAAGAAAAAGCCATTCATTGGTTTCGATCAGGATTGTAGGAAGTTGAGAAATAGGAGATAATGACCAAAACTGAGATCTCACAATATTTCAAATGCAGAAAAAAAGGGTTTGTGTCATTCTCTCATATCAAAACAAAGTCTTGAGTACTGTCAAAATTAGTCCCTGTGATACTTATCTTAATATATTAAAATCTTCTAACTAGGAAAAAAAAAAGAGAGAGAAATGGAAATTCTAGAGCCTGGAAGGAAACGATAATCCTCAAAAATTAACTGGAGAAAATGGGAAAATTCAAAGTATTATTTATACATGAATGAAAGATGAAAAACCTGTTGTGCATATTCAAAGTTTGCATAATTGTACATGAAAGTTTACTTAATTGTATGTTAAGATTATTTTATGTATAAATACCTACATAAGTTCATGATTGTGGGAGAATATGAGTAAGGTTTTAATTTGACATTCCTTGCCACTGAAGTTTTTATTCTGTTTTGTAGTCTGAAATGTAACCTAAGAAATTGACATTACAATTGTTAGCACTTATAAGTTCTGTGGTTTTATTACCTGAAATGTCACCGAAGTTCTCAGTTGAAATACGACTTAGGAAGTATCTTCCTGTTTTTAAGGCAATCAGGAAAGATATTCTTCACTTGCCCTTTAGTCGCCTTTGTTATTGGAAATATAACATTAATTTTCATTGGAAATAAGACAAAAATACGTACTCTCATGTGAATAAGAAACGGCTTTTAATTATTATATAATTTCTGAAAATTTGTCAAATTATTTATCATTGCTAACCCTTTGCACAATTTTTCATGAATGTAGGGTGTGTTTTGGTGTCTGATTTTGTTTAAAGCTGCTGCCCAATCTTAACTTTCAGGAGAAAATAAACTTGTGGCAAAGTTGGTTTAGGCTTGTAAAGTCCTAATTCAGCTGCTTAAATTTTGGTCTAGAAATGTAAACGTGAAATAAGTTATAAAGCTGTTATGAACGCCAGAGTATTGAATCTTTGGAACAAAATAACAGTTGAATGATTCCACTAGATTACAAAGCTAGAGAAGCTGATGTGCTTTCCCTTTGCTAGAGTCAAGAGCCTTTCAAATCTTGCTGAAAGTGTAATTTTGTGTAATGAAGCAAGACACCTTGTAAGAAGTTCTCATGCAGTTTAAAATACAAATTTTCACCTTCCAAAATAATAATAAAAAAAAAAGATAGGAATTGCTTAATGCTGCAGAGTTAGCTTAAAAGGGAGTAGTGATTGGTGGCAAATAATAATGCACTGTTTGATTTGTCGAATTCTGTGGGTTGCTTTTTTTAAGACTGCCATCTCAATAAAACCACTGTTAATATTTGCTGTGGCACATCTTCCTATTCTTTCGGTGAAGAAGGTGGTTTGGGGAAATGTATGTTGTGTGTTTGTTTTCAAAATAAGTAAGTATACACTCTCTGAAAATCAAATACTCTGTGGGAAGAAAAGTATGCTTGACATACAAGAGTTTGGTTTATGTATTTGAGGTTCACGGATTGTCAGTCTGCTATAGGAAGAAGACTCCTTTCCACCCTCCCTGCCCCTTCTTTTGAAACAGCTTCTGTAGCTTCCATGTAAGTGCTGTAAATCGAGTCTGTGTGTTTTGTTCTTTATTTTCTTCTTTCTTCCTTTTTCAGAGGTGCTTAAAATCATGTGACTCTTAGAGGAAATTTCTATTAATTTAAAAATGTGTAGTCCATTATAGATAGTACACGATGGTTGGGTTTTCACGTAGGCTTGTCACAGACTAGTAGATTTTATACTTCAAAAATACATCTATGTAGGGGCAACCAGCAGCTAAATAATGCCTTTGTGAGTGTTACTTTACACTGAAATGTGAATCAGGCAACACAGTTCAGTTGCTTCATCTGTTGCTAAGTAACTCCATTATCAGACCGCTGAGCAGAAACAGAGAAAGAAGAATTTGTGTTCTGATTGTTTAATATACTAGGCATTTCACAGAAAAATAGACTCTTTCTTTGAAATGCTGATAATGTCCTGGTAATAAGTGAAAGCTGCAAATAATAACCTGCAAAGGATATGTGACGAAAAAGTTAACATTGCAGAGCTAAGTTAACAATGCAAGGTACTTGTTGTTTGCATAACTATTTATGATTTCTATCTCTTCAAAATACATTTGTTTTCCCTCTGTCCCTTGAATGTAAGAGTAATTGTATGCAAAGCCTCTTTTCTGAAGCATTGGAACCTACTGGGTAAAAAAAAAAATTGCAGGACTTACGAAGTGTGCCAGTATATTGTGTTGTCTTTACTTACCTGTCCCCAAGCAGTCTGATACAATCAATCTCACAGAAATTCAGTGTAAATGGAAGAACAGATTATAACTGTCCAGACTGTCATAGTTCAGCCCCGATCGGGACCAGATTACACAGTCTCTCTCTCACTCCCCCCACCCTCCGAGAGAACTGGGAGAGATAATATAAGGAAAAACGGCTCGAGGTCTGAGATAAGGACGGGGAGAAATCCTTAAAGTTACCGTTATGGGCAAAACAGACTGGACTTGGGGAAAACTATTCATTTATTACTACAAACAGCAGGATAATTAGACAGAGAACAAGATAATCTCCCTCCACCCCTCCCTCTCCCCAAGCTTAACATTATCTCTACTACCTTACCCACTGAGCGGCACAGGGAGGGAGGAGGGAATGGGGGTTGCGGTCAGTTCATCACACGTTGTTTCACAGCGCTGCTTCATGGTCGGGGGAAGAACTCCTCACATTCCTCCCCTGTTCCGATGTGGGGTCCCACCCATATGCCACAGTCCTTTGTGAAACTGCTCTGCCGTGGGTCATCTCTTCCACGGAGTGCAGTCTCTTCAGAACAGCTGCCCCAGCGGGCCCTCCATGGGCCACAGCCGCCTTCAGGCATCCACCTCCCCCGGTGTGGCGTCCTTCAAGGGCTCCAAGCGGATCTCTGCTCCTCCGTGGACTCACTCCATGGGCTGCAGGGGGACAACCTGCTCCAGCATGGTCGTCACCACAGGCTGCAGGGGAATCTTGGCCAGGAGCCACGTTACTCCTCCCCCTCCTTCTGAGCTGACCTTGGCGTCTGCAGCCATTCCTCTCACAATAAAAGTTCTTCACAACAGTCTGGCAGACGCCTCTCAGAATCTCTTCACATCATCCAGCTCATCTCCTCTCCACTTCTTGCAGCCGGGCCGGGCCGAGTTGGGCCCAGTCGGCCGCCTGGCAGGAGGCCAGAGGGTGAGGCCTGCAAGGCCTATGAGGCCTGCGCCTCCCCCTCTGTGCCTCTGGCCCCGCTCAGCTTCCTCAGGTCTTCTTTTCTCTCTTTCTCTCTTTTTTTTTTTTTTTTTTTTTTTTTTTTTTTTTTTTTCTCCTGTTTTCCCCTTCTTAAATACGTTATCACAGAGGCGTTATCACGGAACATTCTGCTACCAGTCAGCTCGGCCTTGGCCAGCAGTGGGTCTGCCCTAGGCCCGGCCGAGTCCACTGAACAAAGGGGAGCAACTTCTAGCAGTTTCCTACAGAAGCTACCACCTTAGGCCCTCCCTCACTAAACAAAACCACAACACTGACAAAACTAGGAATTTCCTAGGTTCTTGGTTGAGTTTTGTTGAACTTCTCATTTTATGGTCATGGCTGGAATTGAATGCTATGAGTGTAACTTCCATGTTTGACCCATGTGAATGAAGCTAGTGGAAGATGGTGGCTAATTTCATGGTTAACTTCCAGCCAACCCCTCTTCTGTCCTTCCACTGCAGATAGGCAGTACATAGCTTCAGCTGAAAAATCAGAGTACTCCACATGAAAGTGCAGTACTCTCCCTGAGACGTGAAGTGGGGCTGTACTTAACTAGAATTGTCAAGGAAAATTAACACTTCTCATTGGAGCCTTTCCTAGAAGAATGCAGGCCTAAAAGGTTTTAAAGATTTTGTGACTTCTTTGTAGAGAGATGCAGAATAAGTTTGTGACTGTAGTGCACACAATGGGAAGGGTTGCCCTCAGAAGCAACTTTTTACAAGCGGTGTGTAAACTCTCAATTTCCTCATTGTGAATAGAATAGACGTAGATTTGGGAGCTCCATTTTAGAACTGGGAAAAAGCTTCTCCACTTAAATACATTGATTTTTACACATTAGTTTATTTTTCATTGCCTTTCCTTAACTGAATGACTTGATGGCTAAAATTATAATACGATGGTTGCTGAAACTTAGCAGACAAGAGTTACAGATTTGTACCTCCCTATTCTATCCATTTTGTGTGTTTTTTTCGTGATGAATTAGGTGTGGATGAGGAGAAGGAACTTCTAAAGATGAAGGGAGATGAGAGTTTTTGGACCCTGTAACTGGATTACTGCATTCCTACCTGTCTGCTTTCTTTCCATCCTCTCTTTTCTCTTTCTCAAGCTTATTTAGGGGTAGATGGGAAATAGCACTGCAACTAAGCTACTACAGTTGAAATGCTGGCAGCGTTTCTCACTTTCAGATAAAGTGATCTTGTGAAATAGGTGGCTTAAAGACAAACCATTTATCTGATGTTTCCCAGGTAAGTTCATTAATATGGTTATGGTCTAACTTGACCATGTTTCTAGTTCCTTGTTTGTTTTTTAATTCTGTCCAGGATCAGTGTCTACTATGAGTGGAGGACATTTCGTAACAACCAAATTTTGGCTCAATTGGCAGTGTGTTTGATAGTCTTCTTTTCATGCTGGTTGTGTAAGAATGCTTTTATAGTAAATATTTTACAGGTAATTATTTAATGGTGTTTTTAAAGATGAGTATTTTTTTTAGTGTTCTGCCCACCTTTGCAGTTTGTAGCAGATAATACAGAGTAGAAATCCATATTAACTCTGAACATGTTTGATAGAAACTCTAATACTTAAGATATGTGAATAATATACTTTTTGAGTTTCAGTAAAAAAGAATTGAGATAGACTAAAACAAACATTTCAGTTTTATGTCATATAATTACTTAACATAGACGTTTAAAGCATTGACTGGAATCAACCTAGTATAAAAATCTGTAGAACAAAATAAACTTAACTTTCATGTTTTCTGAATAATCACAGTGTAGTTTAATCTGTTTTATTTATCCATATATGTTTTCCTGAGATTCCACCACCTGCTTCATTCTTGACTTTGGAAAGCAGCTCACTTTCTTCTTCATACGTGTCAGCTACAAAACACTTACTTCAGGAGAGTGCCCAAAGGCTGTTGTGCATGATACAGGCCAGACGGGGAGAGGAGAGA
This sequence comes from Chlamydotis macqueenii, assembly GCF_036417535.1. NCBI lineage: Eukaryota > Metazoa > Chordata > Aves > Otidiformes > Otididae > Chlamydotis > Chlamydotis macqueenii. The sequence goes on along the minus strand of NC_141593.1, from coordinate 58,745,450 downwards.
GTACTTTACTCTGAGTTTATCCTAGTCAAATAATTTGAGGAGAAAAGTCATTATTATGAGGCGTATAAACTGCACATCATTTGATGATATAACTACTGAAGTTTAGAATATGGAGAGAGAACTTACTTTTTCCACTGGTGACAAGTAAATGAAAGAGACTTTTGGGGAAAATTATTCCTAAAGACTGATTTCCCTGCCTTTCCCCACAGCCCAACATGTTCCATATACTATTTCAATGTTTGCATATAATTACTTAAAACTGTTCTTCTACTTGGAGAGATTTCAGAAAAAGCATAATTTTCTCATGCTTCTTCAGGAATGCTTTCCCAAAATACTTTCTAACTAGCTTATTTCATTGTTTTGAGGTTTTGAAAACAGCTACAGTTCTTGCAGACTTTTCCCCTTCAATTTGTTTTTTTGTTGTTGTTGTTTTTTTTTTTTTTTTTAAATTAAAACCTCATGTTCTCCAGGAGAGTGTTAGTGATTTTCTTTGTCAACACAGAACACACATATAGGACTAGTTACTTGCTAAACATATGCACAAGTAGTAAGGATGATGCCAAAACTGATATTGATTTCTCTACTATATGTCGTAGCATAGAAGATTATCTTCTGTGGAGTGTTAAAGTAGAGCTTTCTGAAGCAAAATTCCTTACAGGTTACATTGTTGGTAGTGTTCACTGGTAAGGATAAAGTTCCTCTCGTAATGTGTTTGAGCAACTAAAATACATATACATCAAAAACTACTAATGTACCCTAAAAATAATGTTCAGTGCTTTAAAAATACATTGAATAACTATACTAAAACTGAGCTATGGCAAAACATGATTTCATAAGAACTGTTTGAGACATCTGTTCAGTGTTAAAAACCACGTCAGAAAGTTAGTCTTTCAATAAGCTTCCCTTCTTAAACATCCACTTTGTTCATTTTTACAACAAAATAAAATGATTCAATTATTTCTTTGAAATCTAGCTGATACAATGGTATCTTTCATTTCTAAACTGATACAATGGTATCTTTCATTTCATCTTTCTAAACAAATTTTATTTGTTTAGAACTGTTACATGTTGACTTGGGCAGTTTCTGTAATACAGTTCTTAAGATAAAACATTCATGCTGAATTTGATGTTAATAGAGGAAAAAAGGTGAAGATTGTGTGCTTGCGCATAAATTTGTATTTGCTGTAAAGGCATTTGAACCACTATAGAGATGTCAGACTTTTATTTTCTATATAAATGTTTCTGCAAATAATCTGGCAACAAATACAATACTTTGTTGTCACCCTTAGGTGGCGATATTGACTTTGTAATGGTAACAGGTCTTTGAGTCCTTGCTATAGTGAATTGCCGATATACAGCAGATAGCTTCTGAACGTTGTACTGATTTCACAGATCCTGTTTTCTCTTTGGTTCAACTGCCAGGATCGCTGTTAAGTATTTCTCAAATGTCTTCAAACTGTTAGTGTGACAAAGCTTACTCAACTATAAAGCAATTGACTCTTGCAGTATAGTTATGTGTATTCTTATCAAAGTACTTGAATAGGTTTGCTTTGTGTAGTTCATTAAATATTAGCAAAGAGGAAGGAGAAAACTGATAGATTTTGGAACGTTTTGAAATATTTTGTGTTCTTTTAAAATAGAATGAGCTTGAAGAACATAGAATGGAAAAGTGTGTATCTTGTAACGGGTTGCCCAGAGAGGTGGTAGATGCCCCATCCCTGGAAACATTCAAGGCCAGGCTGGACGGGGCTCTGAGCAACCTGATCTAGTCAGAGATGTCCCTGCTCCTTGCAGGGGTGTTGGACTAGATGACCTTTGAAGGTCCCTTCCAACGCTAACCCTTCTATGATCTGTGCTAGATATAGAGTATAAAGCAAATGAGCTGAAAGTAACTGCTATTGGAGATCCTGAGGGAAACCTTGGAGAAAACCAGCTGTTTTTCCTTGTTTGCTTTTTATTCATTCCTAGATTAGACCGCCTTCTGTAATGATAATGCAGTTTTGAACTGGTGGCTTCTTAAAGGCTGAGAATGTGTCTTCTGGGGATGCTTATTTAGGAACACAACACAAGAAGCTTTGCTTTTTGAAGCAAATTATTTTATGTACGACTTTGTTTAATAGTGTGGATCTTCTTTTTTACTACATTAATTTTGTTTTTTAGCAGTACTTCAGCTATCTCCCTCTGCATTTATACTTCAAGGATACGTGTCAGAGGGGCAAATGAGTTCTGGTTAAGCCCTTAATGTCAGATAAGTTAGGAGACCCTTAAAGTAATAAGTTTCAGCTTAATGCTTAATGTTACATTTTGGGTTTTAAATTTTTTGAAAATGTTTTTCTTTGTTGTATTCTTTAAAAAACATCTTGCCTGTGCAGGAGGAAATCATACTCAAAAGTTGCGGAGTGTGGGGATTTTCATTTGTTTTGAACATTTGCTAATGCTTTCATCTTTCTGTATGATTTCTGTCCCCCATCCTGCCCCCTCCAAATATTTGTCTCCAACAGGGAATCTTTGTATTTAAGCAGGTGAAAGAAAATTTCATTTTAACCTGAATTCAGTGTTTGTGAAACTCTTCAGACTGACAGCATTAGAAACTGAAGTCCTTTTTTTGTCCACTAAACAGGTACAGCGTGAACAGCAGCAGCAGTGCAAGCTTCACCCCACTGCCCCACCAAAGTGCTGCAAACCCTGGCCTAGAGAGAGACCTCTAGCGAGGGTTAAGAGGCTGGTTCAGTTTCCATGCTCACTCAGTCTTTACTGTGGCTGCCAATGGGAGCACCCGTTTGTGATAGTGTATAGATATCCACATCACAAAAGCACCAGGAACTGGACTGAAAGCACCAGCTTATTTCATAAAAACTAACGACCATCTGTCAGATCAATTTAACTTCAGTTACCACAGACCTGGGCCACTGGTAGAAGTGAATGGCTCCATGTCCCATTGCCAATTCCCTGAGTTCAGCCTCTTTATAAATATTAGTGCAGCTTCTTTATACTAGGCAGAAACAAAATGTGTGTACAGACTGTAATTTTCGTGTAAAGCTAGTTGTGTACCCCTTTCAAATGCTTGACTATACATGTAAATACAATGACTTAATAATAAGGTCAGCTGTATGGTTTCACTACTCTGCCTTTTTTTTTGGGTTTTTTTTTTTTTTTTTTTTCTTTTTTCAACAAGTACTGCATTTATTGAGCTTTTTAACAAACTATTCGATGTTATGAGTTCACTTGTCGTGTATGGTGTGGGAGGGTGTGTGTGTATATATACATTTTAAAAGTAACTAAGAACTAGAGTTGTAATATGTATTGTTGCCTTAATTGTGGTTTTGGACTCTTGTTAGGCTACATGTGGTAGATTAATGGCTCTACCTACTCTACAGTTTAAAAAACTTCTTAATTTTTATATTGATGTCAAATTAAGTGTTACACCACTTTGCAGTAATTCTTTAGGCTGTAATTTGTTATGACTTTTAATGAATATTTTATATCTAAAAATGTGTAGTATATACACTGTAACATAATTACAAAGAATTGAGGGATGGAATAAAATAGGTGTGGAAAAGTGGCTGATGTAGAACTTTTTTCTACTTTTTGGTCAACACATTAAGATGATCACTCATTTGATACTTGTAGATGATATATTTTGCATACAATTTTGGAAAAGGTTAAGTACTTTTGTTTATACGTTCAAGTGATATCTGCTAATGCCTGCACATTAACAACAGGCGTGCTAGTGAACTTGTACATCAAACTTAAAGTACCCAAATGAATAATATTCTCAATATTGAAGATTCCTGTACTAATAATGCAAATGGATGGAGGTAATGTGAAAAATCTGAAAGCAACCTACAAACAAATTGCAGCAAGGTGGGAGTTTTAAATATAAGTCAATTTTTGTGTTTTCTGTGTAGTTATTGAAAAAGCCATTATGTATTGTAATGAAATACACACCAAAGGCAATGGCAGTATTACAAGGTACTTCTATATTTCTAGAGCATAAAATATTTTGGTTTTTGTTAAACATTCTGTGAGACTACAAATGGAAAGTTAAAATGTAATTATTAGTCAGCTGAGAAGATCCCCATACAATTTCTTTACTCTTGTGGTATTATCTAATTTGACCTGTTAGCATTTTATGTAAAAAGAATTAATGTAAGTAAAAGCAAATTAATAGAAAGTTGCAATAGGACATTGCCTTCAAAAGAGACTTCTACTGAAGCTGTAAAATGTCTGTAATAATAGGTGACTGCTATATTGAACAAGATGTATGCAGTGAAACTGATTCCTTTTCCTCTGAATTACAGTAATTAATAAACTTTATGAGAAAATCTAGTCTTTAGTCTACTTACTGAAATGATAAATGGTTAGTGAACTAAGCAAAATGTTTAATTATGTAGAGTCGATTTATATAAATTCTAATAGCCATAATAGATCTTAAAATAAACTAGAGTGTAGGCACTTGTTTGAGTTTTTGTAGGGTTTTTTGTTTTGTGGGGTTTTTTTTGGCTTTTGTTGTTGTTGAACAAGTCACTTCAACTTTTAATCTAATTTTAAAAACTTTATGACCAGAGGTTGGTATCTGGGTATGGAGCCTTTTTAACTGTTGGAAATAGCCATATTTGATTGCCATTTGGGTCAGTGGTCCAAGTATTACTGTGATACTTTAGTCATAAACAGAATTGCATGACACTAGAGTGAAAAATCTTTCCACTAAAATATACTTTAATAGCATACGTGCTGCTAGATAATAAAGTAACCTAAATTGAGTTGTAAGAAAAGTCTTCAGTTTTTGTAAGGTTTTCTGGGGGAGGAGGGGATGGGTTGTTTTTGTTTTTTTAATCTAGTGATATCTTGTGTCAGAGACCACTGTCAAGCTCCAGAACTTGTAGTTCTTCATTTGTCGAGTCTGTATCTTGATCCATGTTGTACTTAGTAAAAATCTCCAGCCATTCACTTAAGGATAGCAGTAAATCAAACCTGATAATATTGCTCCCAGTGAGCTGTGATGCTTCTTACTGAAAGAGATCACAAGTATGATGCTGTGAAGAAAATCCTTAAAACTGTCAGTATCATTATTTTTAAATGGTGGTAATTTGCATCCATCAAGCATAATACAAATAGGATTTTATTTGTATAGGACAAAGACAAGATTATGTAAAAATAATGAATGACAGACAGGCATTCATCTTTGTTTATATAATCTGTTCCAGAAAATTCCAGTTGAACTTTTTATCTCTATGAAGCTAGAAAAATGAACTTGTCGTTTTTCTAAAGCTGAATGAAAACACTTTGTTTTCCAAGTAACTTAGCTGTAACTTTGCGTAGCTTGAAGTTTTAAGTAAGAGAGAGCAAACCTTGAATACCGTTAGGTGTAATGGTAGTAAATTCTACAAATGTCTACATTCCCTCTCCTCATCCTACTATAGTGACCAGTGTTTGGGAACAAATATATTCATGCACTCTCATGTGTATTTTGAGATGGTCTTCCAAGTAGTTGTGTTCACCAAAATATTACATTGTTGGCATATACGTTAAGGGCAAATTGAGTGGGCATGGAGAATGAACTGCTTAAAGTCTCCAAAATACTGTCTTTTTTGAGTCAAGGTTGAATTGTTCTAACTTTTGAACTGCAACATCAGTGTCCCAGATACTTTTTTTTTTTTTTCTTTAATTTACACTTAGCTGAAAGTTTTTAGTTGTAAATTTATCATCCATATCTAAACCTGGTTTTGATGTTCCACATTTTGTGCACTTTCATCATCCTAGAAATTCCAGTCCTATTTACGGTAGAATTTGCTATGGTCTTTCAACTGTCATTCTTCTTTTTATCCAGAATGCTAATGCTTAAGAAGGGTCCGTCTGGGCCTTAGACATAGGTGTACCGTTGTACTTACTGTAGCTAATCTTGAACATCCTGTTCTGGCTTTCAGAGCTACGTATAGCTTTGCCCCAGTATTTTTCCCAGAGTCCTTAACTTAGTATTCCTCCTTTCTTCTGTTTTGAATCTTAACTTTTAATTTATTATTTTTTTTTATTTATTTTCCCCATATTAACCATTTGAAAGTTCTGTTGTGTCTGAAGTTTTCCTAAAGTTTATCTTGCTAGTGTGGTTTGCAGACACCAACTTGTGACTGTCTTCTGGTCTTCCTACTCCACTGCATCCAAATGGTTTTTTATCTATATGGGGTTTGTACATTCCTCTGACGTTATGCAGATATTATTGTTTTCTAAAAATACAAAATTATTTTTAAACCTTTTAAAGTTTTTCAAGGGTTGAGGGATATGTCTGTCTGGGGCAAGAATACATGAGTGGATACTAAAACGACCATAGGGATGACTTTGTAAGTGTAGTGGTTTTGGCTGAGATAGAACTAAATTTCTTCATAGTAGCTCATATGGTGCTAGGTTTTGGATTTGTGACCAAAATAGTGTTGATAACTGAGCAGTGCTTACATGGGAGTCAAGGCCTTCTCTGCTTCTGCCTCTGCCCTGCTAGCAAGCAGGCTGAGGTTGCAGAAGTTCAGAGGGGATACAGCCAGGACAGCTGACCACAGTTGACCAAAAGGACACCCCAGACTATATGGCGTTGTGCTCAGCAATAAAACTGAAGGAAGAAGGAGGAAGGGGAGAAGGGAAGAAGAGTTAGGAAGTTTGTCTTCCCAAGTAACTGTTGCTGTGATGACATTCTGTTTTCCAGGAAGTAGCTGGACACTTGCCTACTGATACACAGTGGTGAATGAATTTCTTCCTTTGCTTTGCTGGCATGTGCAGCTTTTACTTTACCTATTAAACTGTCTTTATCTCAACCCATGAGTTTTCTCACTGTTACATTTCCCCATTCTTTCCCCCGTCCCACTGGGGTCCGTGAGCCAGTGGCTGTGTCGGGCTGAACTGCTGGCTGGGATTAACCCAAAAGGGAAAAGATTGTCCTGGTGTTGTGTCTGCTACCAGTTTGGTAAAATTATCAGACTAGTTTATGAATGTTTTCTGTATGAACTATGAAAATGTAAATGAGAAAAAAATATATGTAACAAAGTTATGGTGAGAAAGATCAAAGGTGACTAGGAACTATTTGTCTTTTAATATTTTTCTGATTAAACATAGATAAAATTTCTGCTCATATGCAGCTCAAACATGGAACACAATAATAACATTTTGATGGGTGAACAAAAAAATGGTTGCTACTGTTAATATTATCTAACTCGTACTTAAATGTCATAGGCCATCATCGATATTTGGAAGACTGATCTATACAAGAAATAAGAGTAAGTTTATTTCTTTTAGGCTTCAGAGGGGTTAATTGAGAGTGAAACAAACACATGCAAATAAGTGCTCTTAAATGATCTTGCCTTATTCGTAAGGACTACAAAAAAAAAAAAAAAAAGCCCAAAAAACCCTAGTAATCACAGGCTATGGCTAAGTTCTGCAAAACGGGGTTTGTTGCAAGGAATCTGTTCCATTGTGTGCTGCCACTTTATTCCCATGTTCTATCTCCACCATTCCAACCTGAGTGATCTCAACCTGTGGAGTGGGGGGCATTAAAAATGAGTAATTTTCTGCTGGGTGGATAAGCTGAGCTCACTGTGCAGTGAGCTCGAGAAGATAATAGGTCTGTCAAGCAGCGTGGCTGATGTCAGGGCAGGAGTATGGGTGAGGGTAAGCAGGAGTGGAAAACTGTGAAATATTATGATAGCTTTACAGTTTCATTAAACAATAGTGTGAATTCTGAGAACTTCCTCGTACTAAAACAAACAAACAAACAAAAGTAGGGTTCTCACAAAGTATTTTTCTCTTTTCCAAAAGGAAAAAAATACTGGTTTTGTTAAATGTGGGCCAGTGGGCCTGCTTCGATGTGAGTGAGCATGCAACGGCAGTTGCGGTTTTCTAGAAGACTTCTCCGGCTGCTTCCAAGGATTGCATTTTTACAGCGATGATCACACAGTCAAACCGTGCTGTGGTTAGAGGTGTAGTGGTGCCTCTGCTATTGTCTCCCTTATTAACACGAATGTCACATGCCCAAAGGATTTGTTTCTAGGCCTGATGTGTTTGAAGTGTTATGCGTCTGATGATGCTCTCTGATTTTGCAGTGGAGGTAGAGTTAGCCAGTGTACTGCAGTCAGGCTTTGCAACAACAATTGTTACAAAGTGAGTACTTTTGTACCAATTTCCTAATGACTTTGTAGTTGTTACAAAGGAGAGGTTTACTTAAAGTAGAATGTCAATTTTGCTTGCGACTCTTTGCATCTGTGCAGTTCTCCTTTATGGTATTTCTAAGATCTGTTCTCGTTTGGAGACATGCTGTAGCTGTGGAAAGAGACTATTATCAAAGCAGTTTTACAGTTTTTTTTTTAAATTGTCTTAATTCTTTTCAATACTTTCTTTAATTAACTATTTAAAATTTGTGAAAATTAAAGTGTTGAGTTGCACTGAAGTTGTCTGGTTGTTTTGGGTGGCAGTGATAGCTGTTAATCTTGTGCAGCCTTTGAAAATACTGAGGACTACTTAAGTATATAGAGAATACCTGTACTGTCTAAAATGAGTAAGAGGCTTGTGACTGTGTTCTTTAAATTGGATTATTTCAACATGTGCTACATAGATCTCTTTGAAATACAGTTATTATTTAATGAAAACGTGAATTTCTAGAATGAAATTGTGGTAGAGAATTTCTGTTGTTTTAGACGTTGTTGAAAATACCTTAATGTTCATACTTCAGAAATTTGTATTTTATGTATTCCAGAACAGCTGTATGTAGTATCATTTTCTTCTACGTCTAGTGCTGCCCATCACATCTCAGAACATCTTAGAAAATATCTTCTTATAGGAGTCATTCTTATGCTACTGTCTTGTTGTTTTAGGGTTTTTTTAATGTCTCTTAGCACTTAGTGCCTGTAGAGATAAGTGTTGTTTTTTCTTTTTTGGTTGTTTTTTTTTTTTGTGTGTGTTTGGTTTTTTTTTTGTTTTTTTTTTTTTTCCTTGCTGGAGGAAAAGAAATCTGAACAGCAAATTTTAAACTTGGATGATGGTACTTTGATACTTACGCTTTTAGATAAACTGAAAACAAAGAACATGACCGTGCTTTGGAGGATGTAATTTTTTTGAGGAAAAAGGTAACAAAGTTCTTGTGATTATATCTGGTAGGGTTGTGATGTCCTTCCTCCTCCATATGCCTCGTTTCTGTTGTGGGTGGAGTTATTTGTAAATTCAAAATTTTACTCTGAAGGTAATTCCAGTGTTTTCACTGCAGGAATGGCATTTCAAATAACATGGCAGTAGCTTACTTGTTGCTTTTGTGCAGGAGACAGTTTAGCTGCGTTACTATGTGAACTCGGTAAAGGACTGGGTAACATATGTACGTAATTGTTTTCCTCTCCTGTAAAGCATTCTTTTCGTGAACTGAAAAGAATTGTAGAAACAAGGGATATCCTATATTGGCATGGTGAGATACTGCTGTTTTCGTTTTTTTTTCTTGCTGCTTTTACATGGAAGTAGCAATTCACTCAGTGATATCTTGGACTGTAGGAACAGATCTAATATATCTGTGAATGTACACCTTACTTTCCTAAAAGAAAACTTGGGCGAGGTAATGCAAAAAGTCACTATGTTAAGTCTTTTATTTTTTATGCTAACTTGGGATTTGCTAGTAATTTGCTCTGATCCTATGAAGATGATGATAGTACAGTTTGTACATCAAGTTAAACACAAGTAGAAGATTTAAAGTAATACTTCCTGTTGTCAGACTACAGTTCTTTTTAAGGAAAATGCCAGTTCTATTTTAAATAAATGTTATAACAAGAAATAACTAAATCTGGATACATATTTTGACCATTTTTGTCCAGTCTAAGCTATCTACTTAGTAATGAATAAAAAAGTGGTATCATGTGACGCTAATTTCATGATTGGTAAAGTGTCTACAGAACAATTTCTACTTGCCATTTAGTATTGGCTTTTAAGTACTGAAGCATATTAAAGATACTAAATATGCATTAAAAACAGTGGAAAACTTGGTGTTTGTGGGGTGTAGGCATTTTTTTTATCTGAAGAGTATCTCTCAGCAGTTGGCTTACATTCAGATGCTACTAGCTTTGCAGGAATTTTTGTAGTACAGTCTATAAATGCTTCACCATTTTAGCATGTTATTTGAAGAACAAGAATGTAAATAGTTAATTCTGTGATATTATTTATTTTATATTTTTAAAGAAAATTAGGAAGCAAAAATATAATATTTTTGTCCAGTAGTTAAAAAAAAATTAATAGATTCTTCTTGATTTAAGCGTGCTTTGTGTCTTTCTGCCGCTGGAATTTGTAGGAAATGTTGCTTTGAGAGAAGATAAATTTAAATGCACAATAAAACATAATAGGCAGATTGATGATTTAGCTACCTTGCCTTAGGACTTTGTGCCCAAAATAAATGGTTCCTTTTATCTGGTAACTCTGTTAATGATGTCATTCTTTGTGGATCAAATCTGCCATAATGAAATCATTAGTATGCTGTAGCCGTGTTTACTAGGACAGTTGACTTCTGCAATAGTTAAGAGTTCATCACAGGAGATTTTTTTCTCACCAATGTAATTTTCCAGGAATATTTGTTTCTGAGAAATTTGACTATCTTAGAAATAACATTCAATTTCTCTTATTTCTAAAATTTGAAACTAGATTTTTTTTTTTTTTAGGTGAGCACTGCAAATTTTTTTTTTTTTTTTTTCTGAATGTGGAAATGGCACATAATTATTACTGTTACTACTGGTTAACCTGTTTGTATTTATATTCAGAAGATGTATGATTATTACTTTCTTGATTTAAGCTTGTCACCCAGAAAAGTTAGTCTCATGAGTGTTAGCACTGATTACCAGTCTCTTACACACTACAAAAATCAGAGTTTTTGTAAAAGCAGCTGTTGATTTTGAGAACAAATATTCTTGACAAACTACCTATTCATTTAATATTGCTGTTTATGCAGTTTGTATTCCCTACAAAAATATAGCACAACAATTTTAATTTCAAGATCTTAAGTGTTCAGTTGCATAAAACATTCCCTTCTTAATCACTTTAGACAGATGTTTCCTTTCTATCTAGAGAGTATGTGTATGAGCAAATGTTTTGCTTGGAAAAGTTCTCATTTTTCACAAAAAAAAAAGTAAGAAATCTGTATGAATATCTGCTTGTGACTCCTTAAAATTCAGTTTTTCTGTACCAATTAGCAGGGGAACCCACTACAATGTAGAAGATGTGCTTTTGCTCTTTTATTGTTCTCTGAAGAATACAGCTTGCTTGTGTTCAAGCCAAGGTTTGAAACGAAATGAGCATTACTTTTTTTTTTTTTTTTCTCCTCATGTATACTGTCTGTGTTAAAGATAATTAATTTTGAGATGGATTATGTACCTAAATGTATGTAGAGAAATGTGGCATGATATGGCCAAATATGAACATTTTCTGTTTAAGATCTGAAAAGGTTTGTTAAGGCTACCTGAAATTTTTTTCCCTAGATGCTAGAGGCTGATGTAAGTGTAGGAACAAGTAAAAGCAGGCAGTTGTGTTTTTGTGTTGTTGGGGTTTTTTTTTTTATTATTTGTTTTTCCCTTATTTTCCTACTAAAAAGAGGCTTTATAAGGGGTACTCTAAACTTCATTCCTACTTATTTTTCCATGAATTCCCTTAAAGTTCAGGCTGGGCCTAATTGGAGGATAGGTCAGTTGTTTTACAAGTGACGCTGCTCTCTGAATATATACAGTCTTACAGCCTGTTCTGGCTTTTCTCTTGTGGAAAAGAATAGGGTGTTGTGGTGAAATTCCCCCAAAACCAACTTGTTTGTTCTTTTTTTTTCATTTTTGGGACTTAAATAAGTTGTCAATATTGTTAGTATTTCAGAGAGTAAATGTAAGATACTTTCAGCACAGAGGATTACTAATTCCTACTTTTCGTGATCTTGTCTTTTTTTTTTAAAAAAAAAAAAAAAAGAGAGAAGAAGAAATTACCAAAGTCATGTATGGGTGTGTAATACAAGATGTCAGTTATAAGCATCAGACTAGATTGGGAAAATTTGTTCTTGAACGTTTTCCATGGTGTATAGTTTCCTTAAAATTAAAAGGTGAGGGGAGTCACATCTTAAAATATTGAGCCTGCTGATAGGAATTATAAAAAATGGTTTTGGATTCATCTTGAAAAGTTAAATCTCAGGCAGCTGTCCAGTGCAATGTGAAAAATTAAATTGCTGTTGAGCTGGAGTGTTTTTGTCAGAGATAGGCTTTTACCATACAGATTGCATAATCAAATTCACACAGATATTTTTGTTTTATCCTGTGCTACCATGTGTATTTTATGAGCATTTACCAATATATTTCAATTATACAAAACTGTCTTTAAAAAAAAAAATGAGTAAAGGCTAAGAACTGGCTAGTAGACAGATACCCTCTCAGTGATAGTGCCTCATTTGTAACTTTGGGAAGTTTAAATGTAGTTTACGTGTACTCTGGTGTCTTGATGAAGTCCAATCTATTATATTAACACTGTGATTGTTTTTAAACTCTTTCTGTATGAATTTTTGAGCCAGCAAGTGCCAAAACCTTTTTATATGTGAGGTAGATAGTGAAACTGTACATTACTCACTACTCAGTAGCTGCTATTTGTACAGTGCTTGAATTACTGTTGGAATTGAAGGCATTCTGTCATGCAATATTCATGTTGTTGCTTGTTTTCCTCCTTCTAAACACAAACTTGATATTATGTAAATAATTTCAGTATCAATTTATAAAATGCTTAGATTTGCTATTTTAGACTTTATTTAGTTGAAGTTAATTATAGGAGTCTGTATAGAGTGAAGAACTCTACTATGTTTTCTTTTGTTTTTAAAAAAACGCCCAACACAACATTGTTTGGTGAATCTGGTGAGTCATTGCCGCTGTATGAATTCTGATGGATTGAGGCTGACAATTCAGCCTCAATATTCTATTCCCGTTATTATGAATGTGTTATTTCTGACCTCTGAGGATTGTTCAGGGTGGGGGTGGAAAGGAGGAATTTTCCTTTACCTAATTATTGTGTATTTCAGATAAACTGTTTATTGTTATTAAATCAAAGTTGGATTGTGGAGTGGTTTTAGTCTCTTATCTCTTTGAAAACTCTCTGCAAAAAAAACCCCTGAATTCCAAAGCTTCAAATAAAAGGAAAAAATTGACTTGCTGATTGAGAATTTTGATTTAACAGTTGCAGCATTAAATGCTGACCTCAGTTTAAAAAAACTGAACTTCTACATAAAGTGTAAGATTTCTTAAAAATCTTATGTATTTTTATCAATATTTTTTCTTTACTATTTCTTCTCTGAAAGCTAAATGATTTTGCAGAGATTTTGTCTTTGTTACTGAATGTAATCTAGTTGTTATACAAATAGCCTGTATTTTCTTTTAGTAACTAACTCATTTTTTTTCTGTATAGTGCAAGTGGTCTGTATTCAAAATGTTTATTGAAAGTTCTTACTTCTTTCACAAAGATTTTTAAAAATTTCTATTATTATTCTGTCTTGCAAACTGTTTGAAGCAGGCAAAGGGCTTCTGTCTCTGCAGACCTTAATTATTTTTCAGAATCACCCAAACATTCTGTTGAGCACTTTTCTCTTTGCCTGGTATACTTACACAATTTATTTTCAGTTTTCACTTATTGACACCAAGTTTGATCAAGGTCAGTTTGTTTAGCTTTGAATCTGTTTGATGCCATTAAGAATGGCGTATTCTCTCCACCTAATACAAAAAAAAAAAAATCTAAAAGATTGCTGTTTCTCATCAGAAGAAGAGCATTTAATTTTCTCTGAAGAGGGAAGATAAATTATCAGCAAGAATCCCTGAGTTAAGGGCACTCAGGTGACAGTAGGGTCCATTCCGCTTTGCATGAAACAGTCATTCACTGGGATTTGGTCTGTAGAGGACAAGCTGGGTGTGTGTTGGGGGTGGGGGGGAATCGGGTCTTGGATTGGTGGTGAATTTTTTGGTTTTAGGTTTTGGTTTTTTTTCCTACCTCCCTCCTACCCCTCTCCCCTCACCCTTTTAGGAGTGGTAGTAGCAGATGCAAACACATTGTAAACCATCACAACGACTGTTATGGAGTGCTTTAGTACAGCACTGAGTGTGCAGGCATAGCTCACGTGTAAGACAGGCTCAGACTTGGCATTGTGCTGACTTTGTTCAGATAGCTTCCGTTTAATCTAAAGTAAAGATTAGCCTGAAATAAATCTGTATTGATAGAACTTTGTAGTTAGTCATTGTAAATATACCTCAGTGTCCAGGCTGCAGAGTCTGTACACTGTTCTTCATCTTGTTTGACGGGAAAAACATGTCTCTCCTTCTCCGTAGTCTCATGTTCCCATGACAGTTACAATTTAAATGAACTTTTCAACTGTTTGTGGAAAAGTAACTAGCAGTTTCTAAATCCCTGCTGTCTTTCTAATTATTGCTTTGATTATATTTCCAGATTGCTAAACTTAGTTTTTGTTGGTTTTTTTTCCATTGTCTTGAGGTTGGGGTTTTTTTTGTTTATTCCAGAATAGTTAAAGTATTTGCCTTCTAGGCTATGTTGTCGTGTCTTCCTTTACTTGTTATTTTTTTTTGTCTGATCTTGCAAGGATGGACTTCAGTATTCAGTACATGACAATGCTATTAATATAGTGGTCTAGAGCTTCTTAATGGAAACAGGCTGAGCAGAGACCTCATTTTATATGGATTCTTTTACTTGATTTCAGGATTATTCTAGAATGCATGTGGGGATGTCAGCAGGTTATGATGCACTATTATTGTGCATGATTACCTTTCCACATCAAGTTCTGCAGGCCTTGACGGATACTATTCCAGCTTTTCAAACATCAACAGTTAGATTCTAAGGTTTCATTATTATTTTCAAGTGGAAACAATTTGAAAAATGAGTTGAATTTTCAACAGAACTTAGTTAAACTTAAATAGTGACTGGAGGTACTGATTCTAAGTAGCTTAAGTCTTCATTAGACCTACAGCTCTTTAGAATATCTGATTTCAGTTTTGGAAATTGAGCATTTTACATAATTGGGTTCCTAAACTCACACTTAGGTCCTCAAAAAGTTATTTCTGAAGACTTCTGATATCCTCAGTTCCTATTAATTTTAAAATATGAGTATGCAACACTCTGGAAGTCAGGACCCTTTTATTTATAGTATCAAATATGTAATCTTTAAGAATAGACTCTGACCCATGTAATGCTAATCTGTGTTTGGATTGTAGTGGAGAAGTGAGATTGTATCCTTTGTGATGTGGGTTTCAGTTCTTTAATTGTACTTCCAGGTGAAAAAAAAAAGCTTTATGTCTTTCAAATGTATGTTACTACAATGAAATTCAAACAACAATACCATTAAAATACTTGTAATTAAAAGCTACAGTGAAATCAATTGTATATTATTTTGTGTAGTACTACGTGTGTGGTTTTTATCCTTTTTAAAATATATTCTCCAAGTAACATGTACAGATTTAAAATCTTCCTCTACTTTCCTTTTCCTACTTTTTCCTTTTCCTACTGTTAAAGCACACAATAGTTCCAAAGAAAAAATGGATATAAAGAACTTGCTCATTTAACTCTCAGACACTTTTTGTCAATAAAAACAAAAATCATGTCCTCCCCTTTTCACATTCTCTGTCCTTTCAGTACTACCAGCCAGCTGGCCTTCAGTGACTTCCTACAACAGCAGTTCGAAAACTTTAATAATAATAATAGTTGGAAAAATAAAAAGTGCTTCTCAGAGTAACTAGAGGACGTTGACTGGCTTTTCTTTTCTGGGGAAAGAGGATTTAAACAAACTTTCCGTAACATTTGTTGGATGTGTATTTCATAGTAACCACCATGAAGTTCACTGCATTTAAGGAGACGATGAAGCTGAGATGAAAAGATATAAATTCATGAAGGCTCAGCTTCACAGCTGGTGTATAATCCTTTCTGTTGTCGCTGGTGCCCTGGCCCCGGTACCCAGCAGAACAAAGGGAGCTGAATTGGAAATGGTGGGAGCTGAGGAGCCTTTCGCTGGCAGCACATCTCATGGCCATAGGCCTTGTCACAGCGCAGTGTGATACCCTTTATTCTAGGTGACAGATGCGAGGTGGGTTCTGCAAGGGGGAAGTCATTACTAGCGCGAGGGCAGTGTCAGATCAAAAGTAACCAGCGATCAAACAAGGTAAAGGGCTGTGGAAAACAGGCTTTCTGTCTGGCCTCAGCACCTGCCGGATCACTGAGGGGAATAGTCCTTGTGTGTCAGGTTGCCTTGATTCCCTTTGATGTATGGTGAATGAGTGAAGATGGAAACTGAAGTGGAGAGGGAAGAGTTTTATTTCCCATTTCTTTTGGGTGATTAAAGGTGCTTTGCTATGTAATGCTGACATAGACTTTACAGCCAGAAAATCTCTGCAAGGCCCTTGTTTGAAGCAAAATGTTCAGGACTTTGGTTTTCTGTTTCCAGCTCTGTGTCTCACTGATGAATTTTTCAATGGCATTGCATTTTGACGGTTGAGGACAAAAATTATATTAATACTTTATTTAATTTATTGAAGAAAACTATAAATGGTTGTAATTCTATTATTTTTATGAGCTGTTTAGTGAATTACTGCATACAAGATATTAGTACCTTGTGGATTTTCTCAGAACTGCAGGATTTAGATTTTTTGTTGTTGTTGTTAATATACTCGTTAAGGCATGCCTTGTCTTGGTTTTTGCATTCTGTTCAAAATTTCATGAATTTATCATTCCTTTAAGCAGGAAGGGAGATGTGGAAGCATATACTACAAGTACTTTTTTTTTTTTTTTTTTTGAGCATGAACACTTTTGCTACAATTCAGAATATAAGGTCTAGCTAGCTATAAAGTAAAGTGATTACCTATTAACATTTCAGGTGTGATGATAATATGCCATACTTGGTGTTCAACTTGTGAAATAGTTTTCTTTATATATACACACCTGCAAAACATAAGTAGTTTTATAGCTTTAATAATTTTTCATGGTGTTTCATGACATAATTCCGTAGACGATTATATTTTATTAAGCAAATGTGCTGGAACTTAAGTGAACTTCCTCACTTCTGCATCCTTTTTATTCTATTAAAGATATTTTGCAATTTCCATTATTATCTCCCTTGATAACATAGAATAAAAACAGGATGAAACTTGCTTAAGAAAATCTCCATCAGTTTTATTACCAGTTGGAAAAGCTTTACATACTTCAGTATCGACTCAGCAAAATTGAAGTGTCTGTGCGGATTTGTAAACATTTGAAAGATAGTGCAGAATTAACAGAAACAGTAGTATTTGCCTTAAAAAAAACACTGGTTTTCTGAGATCATTCTGTACATTTGTGGCAGGCCTTTTGTTCTTCATTGTATAATAGTTCAGCTTTTATGCAACTTTTCAAATTTTACTCTTGCATTAATTGACCTCAGTGTCTTCTATTTTAAGTGACTATGTAATTTAAAATCAATATAATTTTCATGCATAGAATAATTGCAATCAGTGATTAGTATTCAGGTATCTTTTGGAGAAGATCTTATTTAGTTTGGTTTATTCTTTTCATCTCTGAGCTACAGAGAAATCGGTACAAATCCACCAAAAAAGAAAATTCAAAATAAATTTTTAGATTCAAAGAGAAAGTTGTGTAAGATTTTCATCTTGTTGCAATCTAGTTAAATGGGAATTAATTTGCTATGCATATGTGACTTCTTTATTATTTCTGTTATTGTTTTTATTAAGTAAAGGGGCACTCGCAATTGCAAAGTTCCTGTGAACAGTAAAGTGTAATACAACTTCAGCTGTGGTGCCATCTGAGTCATCAGAGTACTTTGACCTAAAAATTTAGAACCACCCTGTTACATTTTGCCCATAATTCTTATTCCCTTAACTGA
This sequence comes from Chlamydotis macqueenii, assembly GCF_036417535.1. Classification (NCBI taxonomy): domain Eukaryota; kingdom Metazoa; phylum Chordata; class Aves; order Otidiformes; family Otididae; genus Chlamydotis; species Chlamydotis macqueenii. The sequence goes on along the minus strand of NC_141593.1, from coordinate 58,727,563 downwards.
TTTATAATTTCAGATGTAGCTTCAGGTAGTGTGCCTATCTTCTGAAAGTTAGTGTTCTAATTGGAAAAAAAATGAAACCCTAGCTGAAACAAAAATGTCTTCCTTAATTAGTTTGGATTTGTCTGGATTTGCAACCAATGGAAAAAAGTGTGTGTGAGACCCCTCTGAAGAAAGGGTCTTTTATTTATTTATTTTTTTTTTCTTTAGATCTGTATAGACTTTACTAGAGCTGCTTAATGTGATATACCCATTTTCTAAGTTTTGTCGCTCCAGCTTTAGGCTCAAATTAAAAAAAAAAACAAAACCCAGAGACCATAAACTGCCTAAATTTTATAAATAATGCAGCCTTCTGTATTAAGCTAATTTTTTTTACCTTGAGTTACTTCTCATAAAGCATTGCATAATTTTAGAGGTATCTTTCATGCCTCTACAAATTGAGGTCTTTTTCATATTATTAAACTATTTATTCTAAATTGTTGTTCCACTTCACTTCACGGTTGGTTTTTAGTTTTCTTTTTTTTTTTTTAAAAGAAGGGGAAAAAAAAAAGTTTTTCCTTGCGAGAAGTCTGCTTTTCAATAGTAATGTGAGCCTGTGCATCTGCTTCTTAATCCACAGTATTCTACATTTTGTTCTAACATGCTTATCCAACTTCTGTCTAAAATGATAGTGACTTGTGGGGATAAATGCATGATTAGTTGCAGGGAATACGGAACTCTGCAGGGTTTATGTTCTTCATTTGTATACTGACTCCCACTGCATTTGTTTCAAATTTAGATGTGTTCCTCCTTTTTTCATACCATTTAGACCATGTTTAGAAAGGTAAAATTTAAGTTTACGTCCATATTTACTTTCAAGACCTCCTTTTTAAAAATTCTGAATGTGTGAAGAATTCACTTTATTTAATTTGCTTTACTGTTGGATCACATTTCCCGCTGCAAAGCTAAATAGCTATTTGCAATGTTAAAATGAAAGTTCTGAATCTTGGCCGGAGTACTGAAATCTTCTGAACTTCTCTGGGAAGTTACTGTAAGATAAATTTGAGTAGATGTAAAGCTGAGAAAAAATACGACTAAATAAAGAGTAGATTGATATTTTTATTACATAAATACAAGCTAATCAGAACAGTAGACCTCAGAAAGAATAAAAAGGTCAGTCGGCCACCCTTTTCAGCTAATAGTTGCTAGAAAGGTCTAAGTCAATTCTTTCTGCTTGTTGAAAATGAGCAAAGAGCCCTCCATGACCATCCAAGTCCCAAAACAATGGCTCCTTGTTTTTAGTGTGCTGTAACTAGAGGAAAATATCACATTAGAAGTGTTTAAGCTAATACAGGTGAAGATCTTTGAATGTGGCAGAAGAGGATCTTGAAGGGGAAGATGGATTTAGAACACCGAATAAAAATACTTCTAGATATCTAATGTGTTAAAAAAAGTCCTTTAGAAGGCAAATAGTATTGAAATGTGTACTGACTTCAAGGTAGAAATTAACTGTGGTAAGTCTGCAATTGTGAATCACGCAGAGTCATCTGGTGGTAATAATGCCACCAGTACATTTTTTGAAGGCAGTGGTTTGCTCTTAATCTGGTACAGGTCTTGTTTAGTTTACTTGCTGTGGAAGAGCATTGCGGTGATACGGGAACAACAGCAACTAATACGAGTCAAAATGGTCATTCTGTTCTGCGCTCTTTGGCTATATAGCACAAAACTTGCCATAATGGCGTTTGGCTGTTACGTGTGGTTTTAATCCGGCATCGATATTATGTAGTCATCCCTCAGTAATGTAAGCATGAATTATTTTACTTACTGAATGAGTTCAGAGGTAGTTTGCATGCTGACAGATGTTTAATTCTGTAGTCTTTTGAAAATAGTATGAAGTGCTTTCCCTGTAGGTTCGTGGTACATAGTGTTTTTAATTTTTGAGTTATCTCATAAATATATCACAGTTTGAGAAAGTAAATTAAGGTATTAATTTGGGCTGATTTATTACTTTGGATGTCTTGAGAAATGTTCTGTGCCCACTGGATTTGCCTTTAAGAATTGTTTTTCGTAAGACTTCTCAGTATGTATAAGATTATAATCGTACTTCCCATTTGAGTTGTTTCCTTTTAGCAAGAACTATAGCATATCTTGTGCCAACTATAGCTAAGTTAATGCTGAAAGTACAGCTCTGTGTGTCTGTGCGTGTGTGTGTGCGCTGGATGTACTACCTTCAGTAAGCAATAAGCAGTCTAATAATGACACAATTCATTTTGTGAAACGAGTTTGTGTCAAAGGACACTGTCACCCTCTTTCTTTGTTAAAGCTCAAGTCCAGAATTAATGATAATGGTTCATCTTATGTTTTGTAGTATTTCAAGAAATCATTCAACAAAGGCTGCAACTCAAAATCTGTATACTTATCCTACTGATTTCAGTGTTTTGTGGGTTGGGGCTTTTTTGTGTTGTTGTTGTTTGGGGAGTGTTTGGGGGTTTTTTTTGTGTTTTGTTTTGTTGTTGGTTTTTGAGTTTTTTTCCAACTTAAAGCCACTACGTTGGCACGATGTCCTTTCTTCATTGTTGCTGTAATGCATTTACATGAGGAATGGTCTTGTAATGGAGAACAGAGCTCACTGTTAAATATACCAAGTTATTAGAGAAAGTCCATTAAATTTTACATGTGGCAAAATGTGGCAAAAAACCCTTTGCAGTTTGGCACATCAGAAATATTATGCATATTCTAAAGAAGACCCCTTTAGTCTACCAACATCTTTTCAATGTGTCAGCAATTTATGTACTGACTACAGTTAGGATGCATCTGTTTCACATACGCTGCGTAGGGTACGTGTAACTGATGAAATAGTGTGTGTTACAGTGAGATGAACGTATCAGTAAATTTCACTTGATGGAGGCACTAATAATGTGTGTAGCCTGTACAAATTTTTAAGAATTCTGTTAAAAATGTTGTTCTGACACAATTTCATTTAGTTTAATGGCCATTCTCAATGTTAATGTTTTGTTGACAGTGAGCACACCAGTGATAGTACTTCCAGCGTAAGGCATGTATTTGCAATTACAAAAAAGACCACTGAACACTGACCCTACAAACTACACTGGAAGTGCAGTATATCTTAAAAATCCTGCTTGAGCATTCTTTACTTCACTGAATAAAACAGCTTTGAAGTACTGAAAAAGATTATTAGTGTGTTGTGCACATTTATAAATACTCTTTCACAGTGGATGTGCTATCTGCAAGAAGTTGTCACTTAGGCAGTAAGATAAGACTGGAGAAGTACCAAAGTATTGACTACCACCTGAGTTTCTTGCGTATTTACTAGAGTGCAGAGAATGAAGAGGAGGGGAAGGGTTGGAAAAAGGAAAGCTTGGGCGGTTGCCAAGGCCCCTGTGTATGTGTATGAGAAGTTATAATTACGGGCTGCGAGGCTGACTTTTATTGGGCAGGCTTTTCTGGTGACTTTAGAGCCCCCCTCTGTCCCTTCCCAGGTGGTAGCTGGCTTTCATAGCCAGAATTACTTGATATTCTCAGACATGGCTAAATGGGACCTCTGCCTTAGGCTTCACATCCTACCAGCTGAAAGAAAGTAACAAATGAGAACAGATGACGAAACAGAAGTGCGTAGTAAGAGGGATGAAGAAGAAAAGCAAAAACAAAAGGTAGGAATAAGAAAGAAAAGGGAAATCGTAGGGGAGGAAGGAATGGCGAAGAAATGAAATGGTTGTAAATAATGGGCTCTAGGAAGTTGTGTTTGCACGGTGGGCGTTCTTTTTTGTTGCAACAAGAAATAATTTGCATTTATTATTTTGATGTCGTACAGTGATACTGTGTGCTTTGTAATGATAAAACACTTATCAGGTTGGTGAAATTTGAGGGGTATTAAATGGTATTTCTTGTCAAGGCCATGTTGTTCTTGACCCTCTTGTAATAATTTTGCAGGGTAGCTTGTTATCTTAGTTTTTAAAAGAAACTTCTTCAAATATTTGTTTTGGTATTCTTTCTTACTTATAAGCTATATCTTTGAGGTGGCAAAATCCTTTATAATTTAGACATCCTCTTAAATTGCAAAGTGGATATTAATGAACATCACATAAAATAATTTATAAAAAAGAGGAAGAAAATTGAAATTAAAAAGGAGAGCAATAGGTCTGAAAATTAATTGAAAGAAGTTCTGCACTTGACATGCTAGCACAAGTTCTAAGTTACTTGTTTTTACATTGTATTTAAGTCTTTGTTTATTGTTCTGAAGGGAAAGGATGCCTCTGTTTTTTAGATTAGATAGTTTTTCACACAACAAAACTTCATTATTGCTAGTTCCTTTTGGTCTGCTAGTTCCTTTTGGTCTGTATGGAATATATGAAGTTCTACTCACAATAAGTTAAGTCAGGAATTTGCAATGTATTTCAAGTTTGAGAGTTGATCTCATCTAATTAACTTTGATTCTTAAGATGAATAATCTACTATCATTTAGCTTAAATCCCTATGAAATGTTTGTGATATCTAATACTTTTTTTATTTTATTTTTTTAAATGCAAAATGCATTTTAAGTCTCATGCGGTGTCTGACCATAGTAAATACAAGATCATATGTATGCAGCGTGCATTGGCTATTTTGAACATGGTGTTTCTTGTCCCTTGTATATATTGTTTGCAACATGAACTGGGTTTATTGCATGAAACAATAAATGTAGAGGAGTTTAAAATAATGTACAAGTATTTATGTAAACTAAAATCTAAAAGGCAGTAGATGCTAAATAAAAAAGTGCCATGTATAAATTGAGTCACTTAGTTACAATTTTAACTTTAATACCTGATGAATACACTCTACACATACTTTAGCAGTGATGAGACTTTCCATTAGCACTTGAATTTATAAACTCAAATATAAATCTTTGATGGTTTTAAAAAACAGAAAATTGCTAATGTAGACAAGTGATGTGGGTTGTTCTTGTCCACTGTCCTTTTTTCTACATCAGGCTGGATGAGCAGTCGTCAGCTAGTTAGTCTTGAACTGCTAGAACACAAATAAAGAAGTTTTTAGGGATTGATTGAGAGGAGCAAAACACCAAACTAATGTGAAGACAGCGGGGAACGTGGAAATTGATAATTTTAGATTTACTTTAAGCACAAGTTAAGTAACATGAGGGGTGGTACAATCCTGTCGCAAATAGTACTGCTCCAAAAAGAAAAGGTAGTTGTGGGTATCTGACAGATGAATTTTTGAAAGGTTGCTTGCTCATCAAATTTTGTGAAATCTAGTACTTCCTTTTCCTTATCCATCTATTCTGGTTTTACTCTTTCATGAAAAAATTTAATAAACTTCACAGTAAAGTATAGTGATAGGACACTGGTCAGGCAGCACTCGGGTTATTTCCGGGGTGGCAGTTTCTGCTGCCTCACGTATGACTAGCTCATCACCTAGTGAATATGTCTAATTACTAATTTGTAATCGGCAGCTGTCATGTTTGCACTGTCAGAAAAGCTTTTGTGGAAGTTAACAGTGACAGTCTGACCAAAGCAGGTTGTTTCTGTCCTATGATTTTGCAGGAGAGGACTGGAGCAGGGTCTTGCATTACAGCCTTGTTTCATTTGCTGTACATTCATTTTCATATTACTGGATTACCATTGTATTTCCATATTTCAAGACCTATGAATGAAATGTTTATGTAAAATGAAGAAAATCTAAGAAAACATTTGCTGTGGTAGTCATACCTCCCCTCCCGCGGCTGTTTTTTTTGTGACAGACAGTGCTTTTTCTTGAATGTGTTAGTAAGGCATATTGTTCACTCATGATTATTTGATGTTTATCCCCAGAGTTTTATTTTCATTATTGTTCTATAATTTTAATATTAAATGTTAATTTAACAGAAATGTATAATCAGCTATATTATTTGTTAGGATTTTTTTTCTTGTCTGTTTCCCTGCAAACTTACATTAACCCTGTGTATGCATTTCATACCTTTTGGTTCTTCGGTAACTGTATACTGCACTTAGACAATTGACAATGTATCTAACAAGGACCCAGCTTTTCTTTTGTGACTCTAATAAGTCTAATGAATGTAACTAACAAACTTAAGGGAAAAATGTTTGCTTTGTTTATTGTTAATAGAACTTGTTAAAGAACAAGTAAATTAAATGCCTCAAAAGGGGCATATGTTACTATCTTTATTATATTTACTAGTTCAGAAATGTTAGTTTGAAGCTGAATGAAAAAAATAATTTCACTGAATAGCAAAGCAGTAATGCATAGAAATGTCCTGTGTCCACTTTTACAGTGTGCTTTCTGTGTTTTGGACCTGTTTTTAAGACTGTGTTTAACTATTTGAAAAATCTGTATTTTTCTTTAAACCTCTTTAAGTACAGCCTGTTAGGTTCAGGTTTTTATTAAGGAAATAGTGTTCATAGTTGTTAGTTTTCAGCTTTAACTAGAAAATACTTTCTTTTTATCATTCAGGAAAATATTATTCTAAACATTTGTTGTTTTGTTGGGGTTTTTTTTTGTGCATGGACTCCAAAGACAACGCTAAATTGTTTCAAGCTCGTTTTTAAAATTTAAGTAGATTATTTTACAGTTAATAGGTTTTATCTGAATGTACTTTTACTTACCAATACAAAACATGTTATAGTTAATGTTCAGTTTTTCCTTTTAAATTTTTAAAAATTTATTTTAATGAAGACATTAATGCTATTTTGTTTACTGAGTTTCCCCATGAGAAAAAAAAGAATTTGCAGATTATGCCAATCTTATCTGGCAATACGGTTATGTGGCAACAACTTGAGATTTTTTTTTTTGTTGTTTTTAATTATAACATTGGAGATCAAAGTTAATGAAAGGCTACAGGTTGCTCAACGTGCTTATTGCTGCATTTTGTGACACAAGTAAGATGAAAATTATGATGTCATAATCGCTGTGCTTTTAATATTAGTGAGTATTGACTGAAATTCTAAGTATTGGTATGTGTAACAGCATCTATTCAGCAAAGTGTTGTTCTGTTTTTCAGTTCATATGAAAAATTACCAAAACCATACCTGTTTGCTATTATAATAGCAGTCTTAAATGTAATAATTGATAAAATAATGTTGCGATTAACAGTCTGTGTATAGTGCTTGCAGTAAAATCTAAAAAAACCCGAAAAAAGTAAAAATACTCTTTTACTTCAAAATATTTTAGATATGTGTGCATTTAAGTCCTGAATTTAAGAATCTTCTGGTTTATGAGAGGAGACGTGAGTGTGCCAGTGATTTTGCGTAAGAAAAAATTGTTCTCTTTACACAGTTAAATGTATAAGCTACTGTAAATCTGTTTATTCAGAACATATTTAGCATTTACAGACACAGATTAAGTTAATTTTTAAGTGTTATGCAGTGGTTTTTGAAGACAGGAAAAAAATCTCTGCATGCAGTATAGTGAATGCATTATTGAATTCCCATCAACTCTGTTCAGTATCTAGGCACGCACACGAGGATGTGTGTATTGAGTGTATGTGTGTGTGCATACCTTAATTTTAAGCTTTGTGCATGTGGCAAATTCTAATAAGTAAAGCATTTTCAAATTTATGTAAGGACTTGATATTTACTTTCTAATAAATTACTGTAAAGAAATTGTTTTGGGATAAGTGCAAGTCATATATTCATGTGTGCGCGCAATTTAATAACTGAAAAGAAGGCTGTTACAAGCCTTTACATCTCCTTCTGAGCTGAAGACATGGTATACAGTACCCTTTCTTAGATTTTTCTTAGTCACTGCAGATTGCATGTGTAACAGAGGAAATATTTTAAAATTAATTTTAAGAGTGCCTTTTAAAAACAGTCTTTGAATAAAAGATGCAGCTAATTAATTGGTATGTAGTAGTGTTCAGTTAAAATTAAACAGTATTTTTCTTTTAAAATTACTCCAACTATTCTGAAGACTAATAAAAGACAAAAATAATAATAGTTTTGATCCTGACACTTATATTTGATTAGCCATTATGTGTATGTTCTTCAGAATTGTGATTTAATATATAGTAAATGCAATCCATAAAAAAGAAGTAACAGTAGTTGTAATTATTATCAATAATGCTGTAGCTCTGTAGAATAGAGTAGTTGCTGTACTTTGAAATTGCAGGGGTAGTTTCATACTGACCATTTGTATACACTGTTTTCACACTGTTCGCTTGTTAATAGTGCCTGTTCTGTAATACAATACGAAGTTAAATAGTAGTATTTATGAAGTATTAAAAATTAATGATACTATGGCAGGTACCAATAGAAGGAATATCAGAATATTTTCTGTCTCCTAAGTTACAGCAATAATCTTGAGGGGCAATATGCAAATAATTTCAGGTTTGATGCTCGATAGCTTTGTATTAGAAGTGAGTTGTTTGTACTGAAGTATCTAATGTAAAACTGTTATAGCTGTAAAATATTCAATGCGCTCATTAGTTCGCGATGTAATTGTTGTAAAGAATGGTTAATGTGTGTTAATAAGGGAAACAGTAGCACCATACCTTAGGTGGTTTCATGTATCTTGAGATCATTAGCAATGAAAGACTGTTATTTAGACCATTTCTTTTTCCTGTATGTGTAGTAGGTAATTGTTTTCTTGCTGTGATAAGATAGACCATCTTCTTGCTACTGTGAACATTAAAGTAGCTTTTTTTTTGTGTAGCTTTTTTTTAGGTCTTTCTTTCTCTTTTGTGCTCTAGTGTAGCATCTCACTTCGGGTTCATTATTTTCTGCAGGTTATTTAAAATGTGTGTTTACTTTTGTTTAGGTAAAAGTGTACCTTAGGACTCAGTGTACCTGAAAAGAACTAATTAATACTAAAGGTCAGGCTGTACAATATAAAATATATCCTTATAGGAGTATTTCATAGTAATTTTTTTTGCATAGTAGATAAGTGTTTTGTTTGAGCAAGTCCCTTTTTTTTCCTGTTCTTGACTAGTGTTACACTGCATGATTCACGTAGTACTGAAAGAGAGTAGCTCCATTTGCTCTATTTATAGCTCAAACAAAACAAATTGCCACCTTACTATTCACCATTTTTATATCAGTATATGGATAATAATAAATCTGGAGCGAAAGAAAAAAGGTACATAAAAGAAAGCACCTCATCACAAGAAAAGGGCTCCTTTTCGATGAGGGACTAATCAAATGACACTGATGAAAAGACATCTTTGAATCTTTATTATCTGATGTAGATGACTGAGCTCTCAAATTTTGTACGTACGAGTCATGTTTTTCAATGCAGTTTGTCAAACTACAAAATGATTAATCTACCTGTCATTCTGAATTGATATCGGGGAACCTTGTCAGAGTGTACGTAATGATCTATGACTGTCGGCTTTTGATAGTAATACTATATTTACAACTAACAAAATTTAAACATGCATCATTTTGTCCTTGAAATGAGCTTATTTTATTCCCTTGATTTGTGAAAACGTGGCTTTTAATAAAAAGAAAAACAGCACTTTACTGGAAAAATGTAGCTCATTTTAGCTTTTTGCACTCATTAAGAATGCTGCTTGTTGCACACCTAATCATGTGCTAACTGTTCATTTGAAATTTTTATTATAATTCTTTTTTTTTCTGCCTTTCCTTGCTGCCTTTTCGTATATATCACTTGAAAAACATAAAATTATTTTAAAGTAGCATTCATATTTTCAAGTACTACCTAACATATCAAAATACTATTTTTACAGTTTTATTAGGCAGTCTGGAGCCTAAGACAATTTAAGGACTGAAGAGAAGTGGGCAATATATAGGCAATACGTATATTTGACTTGGAAGTCAAAGTGATTTTTTTTCACTGCCAGCAGGAGCTGGCTAAAAGCCTGCAGAATGTCAAGGCAGAGGAAATGTTGGTTCTTTCTCTGTGATATACTTTTCTGGATACTGTTACACTAGACTTTCTCCAAATAGGACAAGCTTTCCTTGTACTCTTGTGTAAATCACTTGACTCTTTTGTGCATTGATTTCCCTATTGACACAACATTGCTAGTAAAAGCTACCTCATGAACTGTTTGAAGAACAGTTAGTATTTTCAGTCTACTTTAAGATTGAGATGTGAGCCTCATGGAAGGTATTATGTGAACTGTTCAAGTTTAACTCTTGAAAAATACATTAATTTAGTTGGAAATCAGAATAGGTGTTAAACTATACGCTAAAGTGTTTGGCAGTAGTTAACACTAAGAAAAAAAGAACCTACTCATACAAGTCCTAGAATTGTCTGTCATAAAACCACATAGATTGGAGTGAACCTCTGGAAGTTATCTAGTCCAGTCTCCTGGTCAAAGATAGCGCAGGTTGTTCAGATGAGTTTTGAGTATCTGCAAAGACAGAGATTTCACAGGCCCTCCATGCACCCTGTTCCAGTGTCTGACCACCCTCCTGCTGTTGCACTCTTCCTAGCACAGCCTGTTACTCATTCCAGTCAGGCAAATACTTGGAATATCCATTCATCTGCTCTGTAGCAATATTTAGTTTCACTGGTGGAGATGGAGAAATTACAGTTAGACTGTAGTGTTTGATAAATGGATTCATTTTCCCAAAATTGAGAAATAAATTTGAAAATCAAAAGCATGTGTTTTATTTCTTTCAGACTTTGCATGGAAGTGGAGAAGAGTCTACATATTCTGTGATTAAATAATGATTAACAAGAATAAGAAACTGGACTAAGATTTTTATGTTTTCAAATGTTAATCTTTATTTTTGTATAAAATAAGTATTTTGAGAAATATTTTAAGAAATGCGCATGGAAGATTATGTAGTGATAAACAGAATGGGAAAAATAGTTGGTAGCTGCAACAATGTGATTGTCAGTTGATATACTGTGGTGAATTGTAATAATGGAATTGTGTCTGAATAGTTCATCTGGTGGGTTTTTTTGGGGGAGTGGTTACAATTAAGACAAGTGGATGAGAAATTTCCTGTGCATTTTAAAGGCTAGTGAGCAAAGGATATTGACCTTTTCAATGGATCACTAAAATAGAGAAATGTAAACCGTTTAGAGAAAGTTCAGTGATATTACCCTCTTTGGAAGGCTTACTTTGCTAGAGAAATATGGTTGTCACAGTTTAGCCTCGCTCGGGACCAAGCTATGCAGTCTCTCACTCACTCTTCCCACCCTCTGAAGGAATAGGGGAGAGATAATATAACAGAAGGGCTCAAGGTTTGAGATAAGGACATTGGAAAGATCATTAAAGTTACCGTTATGGGCAAAACAAACTCAACTTGGGGAAAACTATTTCAATTTATTAATAATAAAACCAAAGTAGGAAGAAAAAACAACTTCCCCCTCACCGCTCCCACTTCCCGGGCTTAACTTCATCTCATTTATCTTTACCTCCTTCCCCCTGTAAGCGGCACAGTGGAGGAATAGCAAATGGAGTTGCAGTCAGTCCGTCTCTTGTTGCTTGTCCCTGCTCCTTCCTCCTCGGGGGAAGAACTCTTCACGTTGCTCCCCTGCTCCAGCCTGGGGTCCCTCCCACGGGCTACGTGGGGGACTCCTTCGTGAACTGCTGTAGCGTGGTTCGTTTTTCCACGGGGTGCAGTCCCTCAGGAATGGCTGCCCCACTGCGGGCCCTCCATGGACCACAGCCTGCATTGGGCATCCGCCTGCCCCAGCGTGGGGTCCTCCCCAGGCTGCAGGTGGATCTCTGCTCCTGCGTGGGCCTCCATGGGCTGCAGGGGCACAGCCGGCCTCACCATGGGCTGCACCACGGGCTGCAGGGGAATCTCTGCTGGGAGCAGCATTACTGCTCCCCTTCCTTCTTCACTGACCTTGGCGGCTGCAGCCAGACATTCTTCTCACAAGAAATTCTTCACAACCAGCTCAGGCAGACGCCTCTCAGGTTCTCTTCTCCTCTCCTCTCCACTGCTTGAAGCTGGGCTGGGCCCAGTCGGCTGCCCAGCGGGAGGCCAGAGGGTGAGGGCCGCAAGGCCCACAAGGCTCGCGCCTCCCCTCTTTGCCCCTGCCTCAGCTTCTTCGCTTTTTGTTTTTGTTTGTTTTTTTCCTCCTTCTTTAATACGTTATCACACGTTATCAGGCAACATTCTGCTACCAATTGGCTCGGCCTTGGCCAGCAGTGGGTCTGCCCTAGGCCCGGCTGAGTCCGCTGAACAAAGGAGAAACAACTTCTCACAGGTTCTTGCAGAAGCTGCCACTGTAGCTGCCCTCTGCACCGCCCCCCCCCCCCCCCCAACCCAACACAAGTACGAAACAACTGAAGGGATGAGGAACTGAAAGTTTTCCATTCAAGTTTGGAGGTGATCATAGTTTTTTTTAATACATGAAGCTTTTTGTATGGGCAGTAGCTGGTTTTCTATCTAAAAATTTATTGGATTCTATTGCTAATTTGCTGTATGACTTTACAGGGGGAGGGAATGGTTTTTCTGAGAAAAACATCCTGCTGTCTTTGTGGTATCTCTGTATATATGCAGGTGCCAGAAAAGAAAGGATAGACTTTAGGGTAGAAATGGCAATTTCAGAAGAAAAAAAAAAAAACAACAAAAACCCCTGCAAAACCCAGAAAGTACTTATGTAGCAAGCACGATTTGCAGATTAGATGAGAGGTGTTATCCTGTATAATGCAAAGCATTTTAGGAAAGCCTTCAGAAATCTTTGACAAAATATGGGACAATAGGAGTTGATCTCTCTACAGATTATACGTTTAATAAAGGTAACTATTATTGGACAAATTACAAATTATGTGTCGTGTGTGTGTCGTGTTTCCCCCTCTCCCCCCCTCCCCCCCCCGTTATTTTTACTGAATGAGTCACTCCATTCTTTGACATTTTTAATATGAAATATAGGAAAGACTGGAGGTAACTTAAATCAGCTGAACATCAGAAAGGATGCGTGCTGGAGAATTTGTTGTTGCGTTTGTAATTGACAAACTGCTTGGTAAGGACATTGACTTGAAAAGAAATGGTAAGGGACTTGGATGCTCTTAAATATATAATGATTTTTAATATAAAAATAGGACCCTCAGTTATAGCTTGCTGGATATAAGAATTACCATGTATTTAATTATTTTATTCTATTTCTACATATCTCACAAAGGAAAAATGAAAATTATGTAAGTAAGTGGTTCTGCTATAGTTAGAGGAAGTTGTTAAGCACAGTTCTCTGAAGGGGCAGCATTTATAAGTATGAAATTGTAGTGGGAGACAATTTTTTTATGCTGGTGGGACAGATACTGGAATTGTTAATCTTCCCTTCTCTACTGGTTGATATTCTGATTTTACAGGAAAACTGTTACACTATTCATTAGTCTTTTGTTTTGTATATAGATAAAAATGTCATTTTTTGAGTTAGTGGCTTTGGTCAAGAGGGATTTATTTGATGTCATTCACTTAATGTACTTTGACACGTGGTTCTAAAAAAATATTTTTATGAAGTTTAGCTTATTCCAGTTAGGCCAAAGCATATAACATCTGTCTCTTTATATGTGCTGCCATTCTGTAAAGTATTTTTTGTAATAAAAACATAATAAAAAAGCTCTTCAGGAGTTAAAAAAAAAAAAAACTAAGATCTTCCTTCCAGGAAATAGAGTCCAGTAATTTTGAAAATCCTCATTTTAATGCATTTGAGTTTTTGGAATAAGACAGTGTCTTGTCTTTAGCTTATTGGCCAGAATGTTTTGAACCTAGGTCCTATAATTCTCTCCATTTCTAAAGTAGTCTGTAAATATGGAGTTAATCCTCTTGAAGTATATCAATATTATACAATGAAAAGCTTCATGAAACCCAGACTTTTCCTGAGATAACTCAGATCCTCAGGCCCACAAGAATTAAAGCTTCTTTTGTCTTCTCATAGGATGTTTTTCTAATCGTATTTTGATGATGAATGTCTGTAATTAATGTGATTTTTTTCAGAATATTATAAACACATTTATATTCTATGAATTAATTTGCCTCTATTTATGTATTTTACAACTGGAGGATTGCATATGTGATTCCTATTCTTGTAACTGTAGAACTAAATGTAACTGTTACAGAATAATGACAGGGACTTGAATAGTGCCTCCTAAAACATTGGTTCAGATTAAAATAATGTAACAGATTTTGTTCTTTTAAGTGGTCTGTGAGAACATCATTAATACTTGGAGATCTATTGGTGCTTTGGTGATGAAGTTCTTGTGGCCTTTAAGTCGTGGTTGCTAAGCAAGTGTGAAGGGTGCTGTTTTATGGTTTATATAGTTAGCTGTCACTGCATGCTATGTGGCTCTTACGGAAACTACCAAATAATGTAGCTAGAATCAGATGCAAGCCTGTTCTCCCCAGCTTTGGAGAGCTCGTGTAGCATAGTATATAGCTGATTCAGGATCAAGGGAGTGGAATACAGCGATCACCTCTTCGTCCTGTCTTCGGAAATTCTCTTTGTAGTCTGTGGTGTACTTGAGGAGGTAAACCCAGGGTTTCAGTTGCGCACTCGTAGTTGAAGAATCGCTATCAATGATATTGTTATTAAATACTTACACTGACTGTACATTTCTTTTCTGTATCTTCTGCAGTAGCTAGGAATATTAGACTGGAGATACCGGTCAAATAACTTTTTCTTGTCAATGAAAGATACAGTTGTTCATTTTGATCCTGTCACTTCTGAATCATTCTGTTGTATAATTTTGTTTCAAAATTACCTTTGCTCATCTGAAAATTCAGCATTGTATCTACCTCCACAAGTTTAATGTTCCTGCCTTTGTCCACCTTGTTTCAACATTGAATTCCTTTCTTTTTTTTTCGTTTAAAAGTGTTATTCTGTCATTACCCCAAAAGCATGAAGGAATAGTAGGGATTTTTTCTTTATCCTGAATCCAATTCCAGTGGCTTCTTGTAGTTATTTCACTGTGTAAGTGTTTGCATTCTAGACTTTCTTCTGACATGTAGTCTTTTGTGTAGTATAACTTCCTAGGGTGCTTGACTGATGCCCCTTCTCCCCCACCTCGCCCTCCCATCTTCCCAACCTCAAGTACAGTGTGGTGTAGAAAACAGAGAATAAATTAATCTGTCACAGGTGAGAATAAGTGTAGATGTAGTGTTGTACCTGACTAAGTAAAATGTGTTTCCTTTCCCTCCTTTTCTTATTTTAAAAACCTATTGAAGGACACCAAAATTAGGTAACACATTTAGAGTCTATACTTACCTAGAACACAACAGAAAAAACATGGTGTTCTGGTTTTGTTAGTGATGGGGGGCCTAAGGTGGTAGCTTCTGTAGGAAACTGCTAGAAGTCGCCCCCCTTTGTTCAGTGGACTCGGCCGGGCCTAGGGCGGACCCGCTGCTGGCCAAGGCCAAGCCAATTGGTAGCAGAATGTCCCGTGATAACGCCTCTGCGATAACATACTTAAGTAGGGGAAAACAGGAAAAAGAGGAGGAGAAGATGTGAAGCAGCTGAGCGGGGGGCAGAGAGGGGGAGGCGTGAGCCTCATGGGCCTTGCAGGCCTCACCCTCTGGCCTCCCGCCGGGCAGCCGACTGGGCCCAACTCGGCCCGGCCTGGCTGCAAGAAGTGGAGAGGAGATGAGAAGTGAATAAGATGTAAAAAGGATCCTGAGAGGCGTCTGCCAGCCTGTTGTGAGGAACGGCTGCAGGCACCAAGGTCAGTGAAGAAGGAGGGGGAGGAGTAATATGGCTCCTGGCCAAGATTCCTCTGCAACTCGTGGTGAAGACCATGGTGGAGCGGGTTGTCCCCCTGCAGCCCATGGAGGTCCACGGAGGAGCAGAGATCCACCTGCAGCCCGTGGAGGACCCTACGCCAGAGCAGGTGGAGGCCTGAAGGAGGCTGTGGCCCGTGGAGGGCCCGCTGGGACAGCTGTTCTAGAGGGACTGCACCCCGTGGAAGAGATGACCCACGCTGGAGCAGTTTCCCGAAGGACTGTGGCCCGTGGGAGGGACCCCACGCTGGAGCAGAGGAGGAATGCGAGGAGTTCTTCCCCCGACGATGATACAGCGGCGTAAAACAACGCGTGATGAACTGACTGCGACCCCCATTCCCTTTTCCCCCCCCGTGCCGCTCGGGAGGGGAAGGTAGTAGAGATAATGTTAAGCCCGGGAAGAGGGAGGGGTGGGGGGGAGGTTATCTTGTTCCCTGTCTCATTCTCCTGCTAATTTTAGAAATAAATGAATAGTTTTCCCCAAGTCGAGTCTGTTTTGCCTGTGACGGTAACTTTAAGGATTTCTCCCCGTCCTTATCTCAAACCTTGAGCCGTTTTTCTTATATCATCTCCCCCTATTCTCTCGGAGGGTGGGGGGAGCGAGAGACAGACTGCATAGTCTGGTCCTGATCGGGGCTGAACTACGACACATGGCAAAGAAGTTTGAGGTAGTGAGTAAACATTTCAATTTATGTTAATTTGAAATTTTGTCTGCTTAGAATTGCTTCTGTGAAACTACTGAAAATCTTCATATTTAGTTTTAGAAAACTATAACAGTGTTTCTTCTCTCTTTGAGAGCAACTTTCTTAATGTCAGCCTTTAAGAGGTGTTCTATTAACATACATGTCTTTAATAGCAATTATATTGTCATTCTTAGTAAGATTTGGAGGATGAAGGAGAAACAAGTACTGTATTAATTACAACATTCACAGTGGAAAATCTTAGAATGAAGAAATGTTTCAGAGCATTTTACTGAGATTTCTAAACATTTTCTTTGTCAATACATATTTTTTTGTTGGTTTTTTTTTGCGTAAAGTAAAACTTAATTCTTTCTATACTGCAAATAATTGACGGTCTTATGTTTTGCTTCTGCTCTGCAGCAAAAGTTGTCATGGTAAAATTTGCATTAAGCTGTGCACATGTTTTTAATTAAATCTATCACACATAACAAGGCAGTAGTTAAAGCAGAGATTAAAGAAAGTGTCTTAACTTGCCAGTCTACCACAGTATGAACACAAGACAAATATGAAAAATACCGAAGTGGAAAAATTACTATTGTAAAGTCTTAAAAGATAATTTCCCTAACAAACTGTGTTTTTCAAACTGTCAAGTGCATTTAACTTTTTAACCTGTGCTTCAAAAATGACAATCTATTACTTTATAACATTGAGGGCAAAAGCTTCAAATATCTGTCAGTGATTATTTGGTAACAGGAAAGAGTATCTCTGAAGAATCGTTTTACATTTCACTTTACCATACTGCTAGAAGGATCAGACAGAGGTAGCTAGGAAGACATTTAAATTAGTGTAGGGAAAATTATGCATCTGGTAAGTCAAACTGTTGTTCTTGTATGAGGTGAGAGTCATACTCATTATATTACTGCTCTACAATATGATTACTCTATGTAAAGTTGACAAATAGCAAAGTATTGTTTACAAATTTACAGCAGTGCTTAAAATGACTGCATCCTTTTGATGTGTAATGTGTTTATAATTGAATCCTATATTCAGTTGTAAAGTTGACTGGTCAAAAATTAGGAAAACCTGATTTAAGGTTCTGCTTGTAACCTTTCTTAGCCTTCTTGACATGCATACTATGATATAGTTTTTAATTTAAGCATTCATATTTGCCGTTTCTTCAGAAATTCATTTTATTCAAATACAAAATGAATGTTGCTTATATTAGTTGATATTTAGCTAATATTTTACTTTCACTTATTTTAAAAATTGCAGCCACTGGTCGTATTTTACAGTTTGTTCCCAAGTTCATATGCTGTTCTGAAGCCAGAAGTTTTTATCTCCCGTTCACTCACAGTTGTATCTGCCTCACAAATATTAACCAATTAAAAAAAAAATTGCTGTTGAGCTAAGGAGGAAGTGGGGAGAGGGTTAAGTCTAACAGATCCAGCAGTTAGGATGATCAAGTTGGGAGGAAATATGACAAGAAAGTTTCAGCTTCACTTCTGTAGCACTTTGGACAAAAGAGTATGAAAAGTTTACCCCTGGAGGATGGGCATGAAATGTTTTAAATAGAGTATTTTATCCTATTGAGTATTTTTTTTTTGTTATTTTAATGATTTAATATTCTAAAGGGAGGATAATGAAAAGCAGACAAAGCTAAATGTGTCCTAACTTACAAATATTTCAGGATAATCTAACTTTCAGATGGTCTTCAATAGAATAAGGAAACTTTACCATTGCTAAAGCTTCAAGAGCCAACAGCTGCCTAGTGTTGATATGCTGTAGACAGAGATTCTGTTATTCATAAATAGATCCAGGAAGGAATCAAAAGTTTAATTCTGTTTTTTTTTTTTCTTCATATTCATGCCAGGAGCATTTTGTTAGAGTTTATGCTTCATGAAGAGTTGATAGCTGGTGTTATAAGGGAAAAGAAGTGCTTTATTTCAGTGTCAGGTTAGGGGAAGTAATTTAAGTGTTGCTTCACTGTTGTAGTGTGTTTTGACTGAAGGTTA
The DNA here is from genome assembly GCF_036417535.1 of Chlamydotis macqueenii. Classification (NCBI taxonomy): domain Eukaryota; kingdom Metazoa; phylum Chordata; class Aves; order Otidiformes; family Otididae; genus Chlamydotis; species Chlamydotis macqueenii. The sequence continues at coordinate 58,709,248 of NC_141593.1, read as the reverse complement.
CAAGATGTTTTAAAATAGTAAAACAATCTAACTTATTACCAGAATGATAATTTATATTTTTCTGTGACACAAGTACATGAATTTGGTTTGTTAGGAAAATAATAGATAATCTAGGACAGTGGATTGGTTGTCCTTACCTTCTTGTGTTCACTTAAGATTTTTATTGCAAACAAACAATAGAATATCTGTAATTCAGATAAATCCTGTTTGGTGTGTAACTCAAATGCTTTGAAATACTTATTTTTCTCAGAATCCTTAGAAACAAATTATTTGTTGCTGACTACGTGCTTTGAGTTACCTGTGGCAACAGCTGTAATGTTCAGTATTGGAATCCTTGCAAATGTTTACTGTAATTATTCAAAAGTCTATATTTTCACTATTAAAGTTTTATTTTGCCATAGATATAACTTTTCAAACTCTCTTGTCATCTGTCAGAGCTTGAGCAAACAAATTTGGACACAAATCAGAGAACTATGACAGTTGAGTGACAGGCTGTCGAAGATTCCAGAACAATTGTACAGTTTCTTGCCTTAAACTGTGCTGAACAGATAAATAATTAGGAAAACCATTGAAATTAATAGTTACAAATAGTACAGAAATTTAGGTGATTTAAGAATAATAGATATTGAGGATCTGAAGTTATTTCAGGGCTAGAATGAATGTTGCAGCAGTGCTTTTGATAGAAATCATCAATTCTAAATAACACTTTATATCTTAGGAATGTTAATTTGAATATTTTTAAAATTGTAATAGAAACATGAGTTAAATTTTAGGGTCTAGAGGAAAACGTGGAAACTAAAAGGTCAGTAAGCTGTTTTCATGCCTTACTCTTTCATAAATAACTGCGTGTTGTAACCAGGTCTAATGTTTGGATACATTTAATGGGAAGAGCGAGGTTGGTAGCTCACCCCTAGTGGGTTGCTGCTGCACTCTGGTCTTGGAGTCTAGCTGGGATGGAGTTAACTTTCTTCACTGCAGCCCTTATGCTACTGAGCTTTGCATTTGTGACTGAATGTTCTGACTGTTGTTGAACAGGTGCTTGCACAGCATCAAGACTTTATGTCCCTCCCAAAGGTCAATGAGCTGGAGATGAGTAAGAGGTTGGGAGAGGACATAGCTAGAACAGCTGACAAAACTGACAGAAAGGATTTTTCCATACTGTGTGGTGACACGCTCAGCAATAAAAGCTGAGAGTAAGGAGGAGAATGCAGGGACATTTGTAATTACAGAGTTTGTCTTACTAAGCAACTGCTGCACATACTGTGGCACTTCTTTCCCAGCAGTTGCTGGATATTGCCTGCCAGTGAGAAAAAGTGAAAAAATTCCTCTTTTTGCTTTAATTCCATACACACCTTTGATTTTTCTTATTAAACTTTCTTTATTTTCACCCATAAGCTTTTCCATCTTATTTTTTTCCCCTGTCCTGTTGTGGAGGAGGAGTGAGAGTGCAGCTAGGTGGGCAGCCAGCTAAGGTCAGCACGCCAGATCTGTGTAAGATGTTGAAATGGACAGGTGTTCACAAGTGGAAGACTTACAGAATGAGGATGGACTTACTGCAGAAAATATTAAGTAGGTTTTTGAAGACTAACCAAAAGGGTGCCTTTACTTTGAGGGGTGGCCAGACAGGTTGGATCCTTGTAGACCAGGTCTCCTCTTTTGTTATGTTGGTACTCACTCAGTTGAGGTTTTGCTTATTTTTGTTTGGTTTTTGGGGTTTTTTTGGTGTGTGTTTTGGTGGTTTTTTGGTTTTTTTTTGTTTTTTGTTTGTTTGTTTGTTTTTTTGATAAACTGAAGCGTGGGGAAGGGGGGCCTCTGTGTTCTTACACTAGTCTATATTTACCACACACCCTCAAAACACTCCCCCCACAACTCACCTATCTACAAATGTAGTTGCAGCCTTTCATTTTCACTACAACTTCAGTGTCTGAGGCTGTTGCAGAAACCGACATGTGTAGAATGCACTGAAGACTGTTTCGCCTTTTAGCATTGTCCTATCACTTCTTCCTGATTCTGTGATTGTTATATAAGGTAACTAAGTATTGCGTGAAAAATAAGAAGGCTAATTCTGTGGCCGAAACAGTTAACTGTCAAACTCAGCAAGCCAGTTCATCACTGGTGGACTAATAAAAGTCACTTTTCTGTTAACTTTGCGATACCTATAAATATTTTATTTAAAAAAAAAAAAAAAACAAACAACTTTTGACCTATTTGGTAATTCAAATTTTCTTCTTTCTGAAGAATAGAATAATTTGTTTCTGAGTTATCCTAGAAAAAAAGGTTAAATATCTTCAATTAAATTTAGAAGCTCAGTCAGACTAATGGATTAAACCTTTTCTCAGTGCTTATTTTTACCAGTTTTCCTTGAAGCTGATGGTGTCGTTATGAAATAGATCTTAAATATCTGAATTTCTATAAAATTTGAAAAATATGTTTGTGGGAAAGACTTGAGTCTTCAGATATGATTATACAGTATGTCCGTTTATCCAGCTTTCTTTGTTCTGGTGTATTTCCTAAGGAGGAGTAACTGCTGAACATTCATTAGATCAGTCAGTAGAACTGCAAACGTAAGATTTTTGTTCTGTAAAGAAGTGAGAATGTTGAAATGAAAAGGTGTGGTGAAAATACAATGCTTGGCAGTTGTTTTAAATTATTAAAATTTGGATAGCAACGAAAAAAAAAGTCTTCTTATTAAGTCACTATAAAATAGATTTAAAGACTCATTGGCTGCAAGTTTATATCTAGTTACATGACTTTTTTTGACCAGATACACATTTGCACTTGGTGAAAAATGTTTCTGGAGTAAATGTCTATTTTTTTGTAGTAGTAGTCAAGCAGTTTCAGTTTAGAAAGCTTGGATTTTTTTTAGTTTTATGTTTGCCTTTTGGACTATTTGGAATGAGATGCCGCAATCGCGGGTTATCTTTATTTAATGTTAGCAGAAAAACAAGTGATTGAGGAAATACACAACACTATCAATGTCTTGCAGGTATTTATTTCTTTAGGGTGCTCTTCTGCAAACCATAGATACCATTTCTGCATTGTACAGTAAAGTCTGGAGTGAATAAAGATTTAATTTGCCTATTCCAAATCACAAAGTGGCTATAAGAATAAGGACATGAATTCTTGACAGTGTACGTGGTTCACTATACTACTTTCTAGTTAGCCATTCATGAAAGATGCTCATTGAGGTCTTCAAAACCTTTATAAATATTAATACTTTTTATACCACCCTTCTATGTCCAATTTTACCTTATTTATCTTTTACTAATCTTTCTCTCTTGGTTTGGGTGATGTGCTTGAATTTTCTGGACTAAAAGTGGGAGGATATTTACAGGCATGGGTTCCCTTTGCCTGCTGGTAGTGGTTCTATTCAGCAAACTGACTTCAAGATTGTATGTATTTGTATTTGGGAATAGTGTCAGTAAGAGACGCAACAGACTAATTTTTTTTTTTTTTCATTGGCTAATACAAAAAGTCAAGAAGAAGCAATGAAACCTCTAATCTTATGTTTATGTTCAGTCTGCCTTGTTTTGCATCTTTAATGTTTCTAATCATGGATATTACCAAGTGTAAGTATTATCTACGAAATTTCATTTGTCATTTTTTAAACTCAAGGGTATCAGGAAATGTGAGATACATAACAGGACTTTAAAACACTTCATTTCTTTGGATAGCTATGTCAACTGTGGTAGAAATGTATGTATTTACTTTCTTAAAGGGAAACAAGGAAGTTACTGACTAGTGCAGTATGTTTGAGTGCTTCCAAGAATCTCTCAACATACTTGTAGCACGGGATGGAATAAGTCTAAGCTAACATTTGGATGTCTCAAAAAACACGTTAAAAATATATGTTGTTCTTTAAGGTGACAAAGCAATCTGTAGCTTTTTACCCCTTACTACTGACATTTTAGAAGTGCATCAAAGTCTCAGTTTTTATCAATGGATAATAAATAAGTAGTGTAGTTTTTTGATGTACAGTTATCTCAGACTGTTAATACAACAAAAATAGTTCATGTAAGTTACCTTTTTTTTTATTTGAAACCTTTGTGTTTGGTAGTATTAGTAAGAGTGGATACAGAATTTTAATCAGAAACTATAGTTTGTAAGGAAGACATGAGTTTTATAGTTCTTACTGTATGCTTTCTGTTCTTATTTATTACTGTAAATGGCTTTGTTACTTCTAAATGTTAAAATATTTTTGCTAAAAAGAAAAGTCCAGGAATATGACAGTCATGGTATTACAGTAAAGTTTTGAAAACATTTTATGTCAGTTTAAAAATGGTATATTAATGATAACTGTATTTATTTATTTGGAGTATAAATGTAACATTAGTAAGGAACGATATCTTTTTATAATATGGCTGTTTCCAAGTAAACTTTTACAAAGTAGAATAACATAGTTTTTTTTCCGGTTTAGACTTTATGTATTTGCAGAAGAAGTGTTTTACTTACCATTAGTATAAAGCTGTTTTATGAGTTTGAATTTGCATTTGTATGCAGTTGAAGGGAAGTCATCTTTAACCTTGATGTCCAGCAATTTTGTGTAAGTGTAGAAAGTTGTAGTTTGATAGCAAGTATCACATTGGGCACTATTTTTGTGTGAAGTTTAGGGTGGGGGCGGGAATCTCATGAAATTTAAGGTGGAGTTTTATGAATCTAAGAGTCATGTCATGAGTGCATCTGATTCATAGCATGTTTAGAATAGCAAATGTTTTTTGAATGCTTCAGTTATTTTAAGAAAAGTTTTTCATGAAAGTGAAAATGAGACAACACTTAAGATGGGGACAGAGAAGAATTGAAGACTAATAAAGGCTTTTCCTTGGAGAGACACTTGAAAATGTTTCGGAATCATGTCTTTATTTATATTTATTATATTTGAATTTTGTATTTTAAAGACATTTTATACTTATTCTGTATTTCTATTATTTTTACCTGTATTTATAATAAAGATGAATTCCAGGACTATCTGGTCTCTGTTCTCTAGATCTCTGTTTCTAAACCTAGCGGTACTAGGTAAATATTCCCATTAGTCTATTAATTGAGCTTTTGTTATAGCATTTAGCAAACAAAGGCTTTTAGATTATAAGTATACTGAGTTCCATTGAATCTCTGTCCATTGCAGTAAGCAGTAAAAGCAAAAAAAACCTTTGTCCTTTTAAAGTTTGATCTGCATAGGAAAATCTCTAACCAAAATTTCTGCATTCATTATTGTCTTCAACTTTTAAAATTTTAAATTCTGAATAGTTGTTACGTAGTGCTGAGTTTTTTAATATTTTGAACTTAAAGATTAATTTTATTCTTTACACTTAGAGAATAACATTTTAAAGTTGCAATCAGAAGAAAAAAATTTCATATTATAGAAAATTTATTCTGTTGATTTTTCAAAGAATCTTTAACTTGTGTGCGATTTTTGAAAATTTTAATTCTGAAAGATTGACAGAAAAATTCTGAGTTTCCTATTATGCTAGCACTCACTAAATTTATTTTTTTTAAAGACTGATGTGTAGTGATCCAGTACATTGAACTTCTTGATACCAGTATTCTTTGAACTTTAGCTTTGTTTAAAAAATGTTCTATCTTTATTTGGTACAGCCATGAGAAGAGGATACACAGGATAAAAATCATTCTATGTATATTTTGCTTTTAATAAAGTTCTGTAAATGAAGACGTAGATGTAATGGATCTTCTAACCTAGATGGGCAGTAGGGCAATCAGATCATTAAGATGGTGGTACATGCTAAGAGTGTTTAGGATTGCATCAATTTAACAAAATGTTTCAATAATTTTTTTTTTTCCTTATACCAAGTCTGAATCAACCCTCTTTTAGTTTAAAACCATTACTCCTTGTCCTATCCACGTTTTGGATACAAATTATTTTGTTTCCTGGAAAAAAAAATAGCACTTCAGAAGAGGCTCTAAATTAAGTTTCCTGAAATCAGAAGCTCTTCAAAACTCTGTGATGCACTCTTCTGTTACCTAAGAAAATGATACGCTAGGGATCGTTTTAGAAGAAAATTCTTGTCAGCTTGTCACACGAACTCTTCCAGCTGATTTTAAGAACAAGAGGAAGAAATGGAGCTTTCTTCAAAGGAAGAGCTTGGGTATTATTTCTAGTTCCTCACTGTTGGTTAATGATGAGAGGAAAGTAGTTCAGTCCTTCCCTGATGCTATACGAAGTCTTTTCCTCTAAATTTAGCAAGTAAGAAGAGAGATCTGTATTCTTCCACCTGGTATCTGCAGCAGTGAAAGGAGATAGGATTGATTTTTTTACAACAGTATATCTTTCTGAAGTGGAAGACTTCTCATTTTCTTATTAAAGACATCTATTTGGGTATCCATTCAAATCTAATTACAAGAGGAGAATAGTGGTGGTGTTTTTTAAAGTCACTTCAAAATTATCACTGATGTTGATCAATCCCAGTAATTAGAAAATTATTGTCAGTTTTCTGAGTGATCTCGTTACAGTTTTGGAAGGCACAGCACAATATGGTCCTATTTAGATACTATCAATGCAGTACTAATTTCTTAACTATTTGTGCCTCTGAGCTTCAAATTTTTAGCCATACTGGTTGTCTGCAAGCATTCAAAAGATGTAAACATAGAGGAAAAGAATGGCTTAAGTTGCTATGAAGCAACACAGCTAGGACAAAATGCATAAAAGATAAGTGCGTTGATGTTCAAAAATGTTGAGCAAACCAGCAATGATGTATTTATAATAAATGTGCTTTCACACCGTTATTTTTGTCTAACCAACTTAGATATAGATTTTAGGTGAACTGTTTGGTTTTGTTCTAGCCTGTGCTTTACAGTCTGCATGCCTGCTGGGATTTCTTTGTAGCACCATTCTACATAGCATGCATGGAACCAGCAAGTTCCTTGAAATTGTGATCCCATTAGGAAGAGTGGGATCCTTTGAGGAACTTGGCTTTGGAAAAGTAGTACAAAGCAAAACATCCCTCATACTATACGCTGGCCTCTCTGAAAATGTGTATATTCCTTGGCTAACGCATATATAGATGATGTATATTATAATATAGTGTATGTATTATATTTTTATAGATCTAGATGCTATGCAGTAGCACAAAAGTGTTTCTTAGTTTGCCCATCTCCCTGTACCCTTCGAGAAGGGCAAGGAGGTGAAAGAGTCGAGTCCATTATCCTGTGATAATGAGTGCGCTCTTTAACTTGACTCATAGGCTTTTCCAAGTTATGAGGAGAGGGTCTGGCAGCCAGCCGAGGTCAGCCCACAGCTGTCAGTTTTGCTTGTAACAGTGCAGTATAATATCTTTTGCAGCGTTTGTAGCTCATACAAATCAGTAGTTTGTGTTTGGTGCCTGCCCCTGTCCAAACATTAAGTTCTTGTTGGAGGCTGCCTCCTTTTTGGATCAGTTTTTCGCGATCAAAGTTGGTCTGCAGAAACATTTCCTGGCAATTCTCTCAGCTTTGCCTTTGTGAATTATTGAGGAGAGCTCCTTTTAGAGCATTTGGATCTGTGACATTCGTGAACCTGGCTGTGAATGAGAAGCTTCCTGATCTAACAGAGAAGAAAAATATTTACTGTTCATTGTACAGAGATACAGTTGCTTCCTGAGTACCCCATCCTGAAGCACACTCTCAGCATGACCTGATTAACAGGGTTCCCATATGAATTAAGATGTGCTTTTTCCAGAGGCTGAAAGAAATACAGACATTTTATCATACCTAGAGCCCAAATGAGTAAACACTCTGAATCTTTTCTGGCTCCTTTCAAAGGCTTCTGATTATCATTGCATCATGCAAGGCACCTGAATTCAGTACAGGGAAAAACAGGTCAGGCACACCTGAGTAACTCAGCAGGACAGATTGTCTGTGATCAGGTATGTCTAGAATACATGTGTTGATTACAATGTCTTTGCTAATTTTTTTTTTCTTTTTTTTTTTTTTTTTTTGTGAGATGACCATGAATCACTAACACTTGGTAGTATCCAGAATCTGTAGGATTCTCCATCTGCTCATGGCACTGGATATGTGCAGACTAGGTTTGGATGTTATTTTCCTGTTAGTTAGAGATTACATTCTCTGTTAATCCTTTGTCGCAACACCTCATAAGTAGAAAGATTAAAAATACTTTTTGTTAGAATGCAGTATTTTATTCTTGTGTGTTACTGATCCATAAACACTTTCAATGTATTGTGAGATTGCTGTTGAAAGATTGAGGAAAAAATTAAGAAGCTGCACTTAGAAAAGTCATCATTATAATGACAGGCAATTTAGTCTGAAGTAACTGGAGCAGTGAAGAATGCAATCAATCATACCAGCAAGTATCTTTACAAATTTTATTAGTCTCTGACAAATGTTATACAGATCATGAAGGTCATTTTGTAGTGAGGTTGGGATATTGTTTTCATGCTCTTACAGCAACATCAGTGCTTTGAATAAACTGCATGTCCAGTTCCCTGGGGTTCTTGCGGTGCAGTGAAGCAATGAGACAGGAAATAAAAACAGCTGCAAAATGAGGCAGCCTCTTTGCCCTGTTTGTATAGGGCACATTTTCAGGCTAACAGCTCTAACTTTGGGGGACAGCAGCTGTTCTAGTGACAGTCATTGTCAGATATTAAGTGTTGCTGTCTTTCAGTCCCTGTTAAATAACTTTACCCCAGTAAAGCACATTCAGTGTGCCTTGGGTTAAGTATATTTGCACAGGGCACTTAATGGGATGTATTTGTCACAAGAAAATTACCAAAGACTTTATAGCCCATGGAAACAAATTTACGTCCCTTGGATAAGATCTCATGAAACTAAAACACCAACTGAAAATACAAAGGGTTTATTAATATAGATGTAATTCTAATTTTTGTAATAGTTTTTTTTCAATATGTAGTATCGATGTTGTCTTTTTCCTTCAAAAATCAGTGTCTTTTCTTACTACACTCCCTTGAAAACTCTTATTGGATAAGCCTTTGATATTATCACATATGCATTTTGGAGAGATAATAAATTTGGTTGTTTCCCAATTGTTTTGAAACAATTATTTTCTGCTCATTACTTACTAATATATTTGTCTATAGTCACTGCTGGATGAGAGTCCCAAGCTGGTGGATGTGGTTGGTTTTGGATATTTTTTTTTTCACTTCTGCTTTTATCTTTGAAACTGATGTGCTTTCCAAAGGATTTGCCATCATGAACTGGAGGACTGTGTGGCGTTTTAAGTCATTGAGAAGAGTAAAGACGAGTAAAAACCACTAAGCAAATATGCTGGCAGCCACGACTGCAGTTGTGTTACATTCAGCAGGATGACCATTAGATTACAACACTGTTCCAAGAATTTTCCTGGGTCATAATACTAATTGAATTCTGCCAAGTAGTCCAGACTCCTTAGAATTTCTTGTTCAATCTTGAGGTTCCTAAAGTCTGTAAGACTTGGCCGATTATTTTAACTAGTGTAAGGAATATTTGGAAACATGTGGGAGGGAGACCTTGTTGTGGTTTTGTTTAGTGCATCAGGGTGTCCTGTTGCTTGCTACTGTAGCTAATCTCATGACTTAATGCTGTTTGGAAGTGTATCTGTTTCAACTGAAAAAAATAGTTACATTGCTTAGGCTATTAATACTGGGAAGTTCAACTGCTGTGAAATTGTCCTTTAACTGTCCTTCAGCTAAGATAATTTTTCCATATGTTCTCACTCAGGTGAGAAATCAGATCTTGGCTTTATCTTTAATAAACTGTGCTCTTTTGAAGTGTCTCATTTGCTTCCATTCCATTCCCTGATTATGGTACCGCTCTTTTTCTGTATTTGGTCTGAATATGAGTGGAGAGAATTGCAAAAAACTTCTTTTGCATACTGTTACTGAATGCATTTCAGAATTGTGTTCCTTCTCTCTTATTGGAAAACCTTCCCTGATACGTTGTAGAGCAGTTTGTCTTTTGCATGGCTGCATCTAATTGGTGCTTGTGGTACTAATCCCTAAACAGGCAGTTTACCCGGTGTTTTCTCCTCTGATGTGTTTCTAGCTGATAAGATCTGAGTTTGTAACAGAAGTTTTAGTGACTTTGTACATAATGCTCTTCAGTTTCATCCTATTTGCTTGACACCAGTCTTCAGACTTATCCAGTTCTTCACTAACAGGTGTATTACTGTAGTAGTACTGTAATTGTACACCCCACCCAGCTCCGTTTTTCTCCTTTCAGTCCAGTTCATTGCTACCTCCATCTTAGCCAGTTCCTTTCCTGTCTTTTAATTCTTATGTTGATTTCCACCTTCCTGAGTTTAGTAACTTATTTTGTTATATTCTGTGAAGGAAATTACTCATATTAATTGTTATTGCTGCATTTTCTCCAAGCAAACTTCCTCAAACAGTGGTAGAAAACAGATACTAAGGTGATAGTAGCGTACCTTAGGTAAATGTGTGGTTTAGTGTTCTCATTTACCTCTGGATCCTTTTTCTTTCCTTAACATTTATTCCAATAATTGTTTGAATAATTTATACTAAGGAGGTCAGAAGAGGAGGAATTGAGTTAATAAGTTTGCAGTGTCAGACCCTGGCTCTGGAAGTCTCATTCTAAGGTAATAAGACTAAGACAGCTAAGAGTCTGACTATCTAAGGAGAAAGGAACAAGGTAGGATATGATTTATATGATTGTCCAGCTGGTCATTCTGTCGTTTCTGAAGAAGGAGGTAGCCTGAAGAGCATTGAGCCCTCGTTTATATTCTGCTGGTTCTGCAGATGTTTGATGGGAGAGTGAGTGGAGATGGAGGAAGACAAGAAACAAAAATAAATTTCTGACATCTTTCCAGATACTACATTTAAAATAGAAATAATGTAACTGTTCTTCTGCTTATACTTATGGGTACAGAGAACATCATTTGCTGTCTCTGTCTCTTTTGCTCCCCTGGCCCCCTTTTCCTCTGCACCCCCCAGGTTGCTGACGCAGTACAAGTAGAAGTCATTAACCAGTGTGCTTGGCCACTACTGATGACTGTTTGAGAGCTGACCTAATTGATTGCTTTGCCAGAAGCTGGAGACGTTGAAGACACATTGATTATGCAGAGCATGGGATATTGTATATTTTGCTGTTTTCACAAAATTGCGGCTGATTTGTGAAGGAATTCATCAGAAGATTTAGGAAGCTGGCAATAGTTTGTGTATTTTTCAGTAAGGTTATGGTTCATCTTCCCTTATTGATTTGTCTAGCTTGTTTTACAGCTCTGGCATAAAAAATTACTTTCCTGCTTGTAATTGTGATATTTACCTGTAGGGAAGGGTGGGGTAGAGGTGAAGGGTGTATATTGGCAAGGGTTAGAAAGACAGGAAAAAAAAAGTGTTATTTCTTTAAAAAATCTTGTTGACTAGGTTGACTCAAAAAAATACATTGTATGTCTGTTATTTTATGTGTCTATTCAGAGTTAGGTTTATTTGCTTGAAGGTGTGTTGGTTTTGGGTTTTGTTTGATTGATTTTTGGTTTTTTTTTTTTAAAACTTTGACTTTCTGAAAGCAAAATGAGAATTTGTGATAATACTGTGTATAGGTTTTGGCTGAGATAGAGTCAAATTTCTTCCTAGTAGCTTTTATGGGGCTGGGTTTTGGATTTGTGATGAAAACAGTGTTGGTAACACAAGGATATTTCAGTTGTTGCTAAGGCAGTGCAAACACAGAACCAAGGCTTTCTCTGCTTCTCACAGTACTCCACCAGTGAGCAGACTGGGGATGCAGAAGCTGGGAGGGGACACAGCTGGGACAGCTGATCCCAGCTGACCAAAGGGATATTCCGTACCGTATGGCATTGTGCTCGGTAATAAAACTGAGGGGGGAAGGAGGTTGGTGAGGCTGCCATTGTTCAGGGACTGGCTGGGCATTGGTCTGTTTGTTGTGAGCAATTGTTTTGCATTTTTTTTTTGCATCATTTGTTTTTCTTGGATTGGGATTTTTTTCCCTCTTTATTGTTTTCTTTTCCAAAACCTATTAAACTGTATTTACTTGGGCAACAACTTTTCTCACTTTTACCATCCTGATTCTCTCCCCCATCCCCCTGGGTGAGGGACCGAATGAGTGGCTGTGTAGTGCATAGCTGCCTAGCAGGGTTAAACCAAGACATACTGACATAGTTAGTGGTTTAAGTAAAGTTGAAGAACTTTGATTTTTTTTTTTTTCTTTTTCTTGTTTCCTACTTGTTTCTTACTTTTGGGTTGGTTTTTTTTTTGTTTGTTTGTTTTGTTTTCTTTTCCCTTTCTTCTCTATGATGGCCTAGAGACTAGCACACATTTTCTGAATGTGTTGAACCCTGGGAAGACCAAGCAAATATTTTGTTGGTTTTTGGTTTTTTTCCATATGTTTTGTTTTTTCTTGTTTTGTTTTGTTTTTGTTTTTTTTTCCCTTTTCTCCTTTTTAAACTGAATTGTGGAACTTCAGCACCCTCTTGTGCTGGTCCTGCCATGATGACATTGCATGTAGGGCTTCACAGGAGCCTAACAGCTTGTCAGGTTGTGGATCCATGTTTCAGCCTCTCTTCATGGAGGTCTGGTTCTGCACTACACTTAATCGGGACTGGCATTTCTCATCAGCAAGATGCTGTTCTTGAATGCATGTGTGCAGTGATAGATTGACATAATCTGAACAAGTCTTTTGTATGCTTTTAGACAACATGTAGGGATAAAAAAATCAAATCTAACTCATGATCATATTCACATCATGTCACCTGCTTGCTTCTAATACTTTCTGTAATGCCACAGCCATATTTTTCTGGGCCTGTCTCAAATTCTGCCTCCGTATGAGAGAAACATCCTTGATTTCTAGTTTCTGTATCTGTGTGCTTCTCCTGGAGCTCTAGATTCCCACTCCTTCACTTTCTACTGTGTCAGTGAGGGCCCTTATGAGATTATTTGTCTTCCTGTTTTAGTCTGTGGCCTTGGAACTATGAGATTGTTTAATCCAGATGATAAAAAAGGCAAGTGGCTATCATTAACAAGTTTAAGTGCCTCCCTGACTATATTTTATTTGTGCTTATTGTTATATATTCTGTTTCTTTTGACATCTGCATCCAGAACGCCTCTTAAGATTTAACTCTAATAGATCAAAATTAGTGATGTAGATGATACCAACCAGGTAGACATGTGATTTTCTTACCAAATAACATGGATTACTTCCTTGTTCACTCAGCTTTCAGAAAGAAAAAAAAACAAGACTGCTTTAAATATTATGAGAACACATAAAGCAAAACAAAAAAATCACCCTATTTTTGTGTTTTGACAAACTACTTGGTGCAAAGGTGTCTTTAAAAAAAATCAACTCAAAGAAACAAGTCTGTTATGAAGAATTTGAGTATACTATCTGTTACCAGCTATAAATGCCTTTTCTTTAATTATTTTTGGGCGTAATTGATTTTCCTTGCTATTGTGATTAAGACAAAGCAAAAGTTTTAAGTTTTTTTTTAATTTAGTTTGTGGGTTTTTTTTGTTTGGGTTTTTTTTTAGTGCAAACATTAAAAAAATACAGCTCAGTTTCTATTTTAATATTCTCAATTTTTTGTCACAAGGTACAACGTACGGTTTGTGGCTGAATGAGAAAAAAATCTTAGAGGAATAAAGCATGGAATGTGCGGAACTTCCACTTAAGAGTTTTCTTTTCTGGGCTAGATGTGATTGTTTGCTAAAATCTTTAAATTGGATTTCCACTGAAGCATATGCAAGAATGTGTATATGTATCCTATGTGATATTAATTTTTATTTTAACCAAACTGTGTTATTTGCATCTCAGTCATTGTGAACATGCATATTAAAGCTCTATTTCTACTGTTCTGTTTTTTTTTTAATGTTTGGCGGTCGCTGCTAACTCTTACTGCTGCTATCAAACTGTGATTGTAATGAAGTAGTCAATCACAGTAGCGAATGCTGAAGATTACCATTTCAGTGAGTAATTTTCCTGCAGCTTTTCATTGTAGGCCAGTACCGTTCATGTAATAACTCTCAAAGGGAGTAGCATGTTTATTTCTTACCATAAAATTTATTGGAGAACTCTGTACCAATTCGTGAATGTAGGGACAAGACTCTAAAGCTACTATTAAGACCATGATGATGCCTAGCCTGTTACGCTATTGTATTTGCTCAGTAGACCATGTGTATGCTGATTTTGTAGTACTGAATAGATCAGAAAGCATGAAAACAAACATATTTCATACAAGTGTAAAAGTTAGAGAACTGTATTAAATCTCATACCTTTTGTATTAGTCTTTTCATAATTTCTGATGCATTTCAAGATTTTAACTACTTTGTGATATAAAGCTGATTATTCTTCAGATTGCTAGAATATGTCAGTTGGAGAACTACTTGATCAAACTTCTTTAACTGATTAATTTTAAATTGAATTAGTTGTAATGCATGCAGTTCAGTAAGGAAAAAATTACAAAGAAAAGTGTTCTATTGCTTCTAATTATTGAGTATTTTCTATAATGATAGCTCTGTTATGTGGAGATCAAATGGTCTTCAAATAGTCTTCAAATAAACCAAAGCCATTTCTTTGCAATGTGTCTCACTTTCACTGATGGCAAGCTCATGCTGCATTTCCTGAGTTTGTCTGAACTTGTGATTCTGAATACAGGTGATTTGAATAAATGTCTGCTACAGTTAGAATTTGGATTCTGGCTTTACTTAGTTTTTGTAGGCTGGAATAGTATGGAATGTTCTGGATTTTTCAGTAATGAAACTTGAAGACTTCTGGTACTCAGATTGAGAAAGATGAATAAGCATTACTACTGAATACCTAATACCCTGTCTGTTAGCCAGTAAGAACATGTTGCTTTTCCTATATTACAAGAAACTTTTTTTCCTCCATATATAATTCATCCTTTTTTTTTTTTTTTTTTTTTTTTTCTTTTTCTGAAGGACTTCTCATAGGGAGAATGTAATTTCATTTTTACACCTTACAATTTCAGAAGGAAATCTGCAAGGCTGGTTAAAATTTAAGTTCTCTGTCCTCCATAAGACATTTGTTAAAATTAATTCAGCTGGTAATCTTGTTTGCATCTGATGTTTGAGTGACATTGTATGTGTGGTTTTCTTGTTTGTTTTAAACATAATGGCATATATTGTATGATAAGTGTGTTACCCAAGAGTGCTAATATGTAAATTTTGGGGGGCAAGGTGTAACTATATTAAGAAGCTCTAGTGGTGTCCCAATTAATGGTAATGTCCATTAAATGATCTGTATTTTTTTTGTGAGCTTTTCTATGGAATGTTGTTTTTAGATATTACATACAGAGCCATTTAGCATTTTTTAGTAGAATACAGTCTTCTTTTTCTCCTAATGGAGTATAGTTATTAAAGTATAGCAGAATAAAAACATGTAATTATGAAATTACTTTCTTTGACCTATGCAGTTGTAATCATAGTTCTTCTGCTGTCTTCATGTTAACTTATATTTTGCAACTTAAGACTTTTTCCTTCCCCCGCCTTAGTGCATGTATTTATCGTATAATTTGTGACATATGGTGACTGTACGCTTCAGATAGAATGCAGATAATCAGAATTGAATAGTTCCCAGGATGAAATTTATTTTGGTGGATTGGGCAGACAAAACTATTACACCTATGACCTATACTGGAAAATTTTGGGAAATCTTGTCCTTCTGTGCTTGTGAAAGAAGAGAAGATGATCAATCTGTGAATAGTTTGTGTGGAGTGCCATAGGATGGAAAAGTCTTGAAGGTGGATTGCAAGAAAGGTTTTGGTATTTGTGCCCACTTTCAGTTCCTGCAGTAGCAATCTTTAGATATTTATTGGTGGCGGCCTTACCTATATATTACACCTGATGATGTCAGCTTCATGATGTCATACTATATTTGAGTTGTATTATTTTATGTATGGCTAGTATGAGTAGGTTTAGCTTAAAAAAAACAATGTTAGTTGCATGAAAAACAGATGGAAATGCTATTATTTACTTAGTGTTTTTATGATATAGATTGTACTGTGTGTTTACATTACTGTATACATTACCTTACATTTTCAACTGCTACAAGAGTTTCCCCACTCATTAAAATTATATGGTATCTCTGAAAATCAAAACAAAATATTTGAACAGGAATTGTGTAATTTTCTAGTTGTACTAAATGGTCTAAATTTCTAATTTTTTAAAGAGCGAATGTTCACATTATTTTAAAAGATTACCTTTTCAGTCATATTTACCAGCTATTAAAATAAACATGTAATAAGATATATCCTATTTTTCCACTTAAGATTTCTGGATCATTTTGCAGACATGAATAAATACCAGCTATTTGCTGTCTTCGTGTGCGTATTAACCTTAGAGGTTACAATGCCTTTGTTACCACTGTCATATGTCTTAAAACTACGTAGG
Organism: Chlamydotis macqueenii; assembly: GCF_036417535.1. NCBI lineage: Eukaryota > Metazoa > Chordata > Aves > Otidiformes > Otididae > Chlamydotis > Chlamydotis macqueenii. The sequence goes on along the minus strand of NC_141593.1, from coordinate 58,692,923 downwards.
TGTTACAAGGCTGTATTATTGATTGCATTGCATACTAGGAATATGCTTATGTGTTGGCGAGATGGAGGGATTTGGGGGTTGGTTAGATATATCACTCTTTTTTATCAGTGTTTTGGCTTGCCTCAGTGTGTTTATCACTTTTGTTTCACTGAGGAAACTTCTTTAGACATAGCGAAGAATCTGGCAAACATTTATCCCTGTAGCATACCACAATGATGTATACAGTAAGTTTTGGTAGAAGGAGAGTTACAGTACGTTCACACTGCTCAGTTGCTTTGTTAATGTACAGCAGCTTTAATATGTGACAATCTGTTAGAAACAACTTTTGCGGAGTGTGATAGCAGTGAGGGTGTTGCCTAAGTGGTATTTAAGTTTCTTACCTGGATTAAAAATACTGAGGGAATAACAGATTAATTTTGCCATTGATAATGATCTGACCATAGAACATGCTTATGCTGTGGTCATGATGGTGCTTTTAATGAAAGGAACGTGGATTTGTCAGATTCTTGATCAAGAGAATGGAAGCAGTTTATCTGGGCATTTAGGAGGCCTTCAGAGAGTAACCAAGTAATGAACAAATCAAAACAGTTAATATTTTTGATGTGTGAAAATGACAGTGCTCTTGGAATAAAGCAGAAGGAAGTAGACTAACTGTGTATAATAGTTTGCAGGCGTAATGACCTAAGTATTTGAAGGGTTGCGTGTGAACAAGGCCTCCTGTATTTCTGAACATTAACAATGCTCTTCTGGGTCTGTTTTTGAGGGGAAAGAGTGTAAAGTAATTGTTAAGTGAATGTATACTGTAAAATAATATTCCAGCCCCTTTAGAGGCGTAGAAGTTGTGGTAAACACATAAATGTGCTACAGTACATAATTTTAATGGGAATTTGTAAGATCAATTGCACAGGTGAAGTGAAAATACAAGTTAATTTCTTTACCAAAAGATCTTAAATGGCAACGAGATCTGTTCTGTTAAGGTGAACCATAAAGCTGTTGAGTAAACTGGGGTTTTGTGTTGTTCTTTTATTTGTGATGAAGAATAGGAAATACACTTGTATAGCTGTGGGAGCATTAAAAGGGGAGATAATGCAAAGTCATCCTCTGTCACAGAAAGGATGAATATTTGATTCATACATTCCTTATACAAGGAGAAAACATTACGTGGTCAGAACAATAAACCATGGATCTATTTTGCAGCTACATCGAAACATTTTTCTTCTTTTTTCTTCTTTTTTTATTCAGAATGATACCAAATGAAAATACTTACATGTTTTCTTACCGTGTGGACACATCAGTCTTTTTTTTGATTTGGTATTATAAATAAAAAAGGATAGCCAGGATATTATTTTAATTTTTAGAGATTATTTTGCTTTCTTTTGTTCAAAAGATATGCTGAGCAACACTTAGTCTTCCTATAACCTTTTGTGAATAAACAGTATTCCTGATGTGTGGTTCTCATTGCATAATTTGTAGTGCAATGGCACTGTTTTTCTGTAAATAAATACATTATTTTAATTTTTTTCCTGAAATTTCAATTGTTATGAGATTATGTATACATGATATTTGATGAAAGATGTAGTATTTTGTTTTGGAAGCAGTATTTTCCAATCCAGAGTAAACACAATTTGGTAATTAATTTTGTTTTGCTAGGAGAGCAATATTTAATAAGCTGAAGAATTGTTTTTGCAATTTTATTTGCATTTTACAACAAACAGATTAGAATGTGCTGATAGCCTTGTTCAATGTAAGTACATTCAAACTGTACTTTATTAAATTGTGAGTTAATGGGAATCAGAGATAACTTATATTAAGAACTGAGATTTGTTTTCGAAACCTGACATTTAAACCAGTTTCAAGATAGTTGTCTATAGTTATTAATTATCTCAAATTCAATACATTCCAAATGTGTTGTTTTGTGTAGTATTAATTAATTCAGGGGATAAAATAGATCAAAATAGGAGGAGAATCTCATCTGTTTTTATGGCTGTGTTATCACTAACAGGAAGAGAATAAGAGTAAGCAGTGAAACTCTGCCACAGAAATGGAAGGAGTACTTTATACTGCCATAAACTGAGCTACTTAGAGTTCTGTATCTAAAAATTGTTAGATGAATTAGGACAAATTTGTATAGGCTTGCACTGTCAACAGGATAAAACAGGAACACAGTTCTTTATAGCCAATTGTTTAATCCTCTTTAAGTGAGGAAGAAACATTAAATCCAAATGCATTCTGCAAAGATACCTGATTAAATTGTGATTCCCTTAGGTTGAGTATTCAACTCAGTATAGTGAAAAACAGTTTGGGATTTTTTTAATATACTTACAGTATTTTAAAATCGTTGATCTTACCAGAATGTAGTTCATGACACCACCAGGTAAGTATGACGTAAAATAAAATACTCCTTTCAACTCTTTGCATTAGTCCTTACACTCTTGTCTATCTTTCCCTCTTGTATCATGGGCAGATAGTAATACTAACTCCTGAGCTAATGTGTAAGGATAAAGGAAAGGATAGCAATGCAATCCTTGTCACTCTTTTACTCCTCTTGAATGTGAGGTGGGGTAACATAATGTTGCACAGAGCCTCATCAGGAGACTATGTTCTGATGGGGTCTGAGGTAGGCAGGAGTGTGCAGGGCAGAACTTCAGGCAGGTGTCACATTCTCATTGCAAAATCAAGCAGTTACAGAGAGCTTCACAGGTGCAAGGCAGCAAGCACATAAAGAGTACTGACAGACATTTCTGCATTTTGGGATGCTGCTTCAGGCAGCTGAGGCTTCCTCTGAGTCTAGGCTTTAATTATTGTATTAGTCTTGTGTGCTGTGAATTGTTGATTCTGATGCAATAGCTCATACTGTAAGGTTCACCTGACAATACAGGCTCTTTGTATTTTGTTTATGTTTCAGTTTAAATGGCGATACTCATTTAAAGAAGCAGATTTCTGAAATGAATTAGTTTTTAAAAAATTTATTTAATCCTAAAATACTGTAGAATAAGTTTTATTTTTCCTTGTCTGTAGAAAGTCACTTAAATCGATATATTGCCAGTAATCCCTTTCAGTTAATAATAAAACAAGTTTTACTGCCAGTTAGCAGTAGTGTTCTATTTTATGAAAGACGGCACATTTCTTTTGTATAAAGGTATTTTTTTATAACGAAAAAAAAACAATCAAAGTTTATAAAGTCAGACTGTGAAAGGATTGAAGATATAGCCTAAACTTTACAAATATGTGTTAAAAAATGAGGGTCATCTCCTTTTCAGTTAGATTGTTTCCCTCAGAGGTGAAGGAAAAGAAATACTTCTATTTCTCTGTTTTGGGTGCTTGCAGAAATTGGCAGTACTTCTTAAATCTTCCCTTACTACCGCAAGGTAAAGCTGACAGTTGTTGAATTTCCTTTGTGATTAGGCAAATGGTTACATTTATCTATATATGTTATCGAATATGAAAAAATAAATACATCCAATGGCAGTTAGTTAAGATGAGCCTTGTATTGCTACTGTTCACTGATGAAATTTGAGTGTCCTGAAAATCTGAGCATGATAACAGATTGTCTGTGCCGTATTTTTGTCAATGTTCTGAAATTGCAATAAGAGGTCATGACTTAAATGCATCTTTGCCAATAATGATTACTTTGTCACAGCTTTTATGACAAATATTATTTAAGTTGGTGCTTGTGGAAAGCAGACAAGGTATCACTACCAGTGAATAGGAAAAGTCTTTTCTAGTTTAAGTTTGAAATAAATCTTTTAAACATAAACATTCTTTAATCTTTAAACATAAATTTTTCACCTTTTCTTGAGAAGGGAGAGCAGAAGAGCCCTTTGTCAGGATTTGTGTATGCTTGTAAGATACGCTTGTGCCGTATTGCCATTTCATTTAAAATTAATTTGGTTTATTTTCATGACCAACCAAATAGTATAATCTATTTCTAATAAATTGTATTATTAAAATAAGGTTAGAAACTGATGCTAATAAGTGCCTTGGCATATTTGGTGGAACTTTAGGATTAAATCTGTAAGTAAATTCTTTGAGTATTGCAGCCTCCCGTGGAAATGAATTTAAAAATAAAATTTCCTTTGTAGTTGAATTCAAAAGTGGTTAAATTAAAACAAGTGTTTTGTAACAATTTGGCTTGTAATTTCTTACTCATTGGACTAGCAATGTAAATGTAATTTTAAATATTTGTAAGTGTATGCTTTAGTGTTAAAATTTGCTAGTATTTAACTTCTAATGTAATATTGTGATCTATGTTTGACCCTCTGTTAAAAAGTAATTTAAAAGTGTTAGAAGAGAGGCACTGTCATCTTTCCCTGTGTGGCAATGAGGAGTTATCTTATAATAAATCTTCACCCTTTGACAAAGTACAATAAATTCAACAACTTCTACCTTGCATCATGGCAAGCTGTTGGTGGTTACATTTTTTTGTATAGAGGTAGCAATGCAAATTTTAAGCCAAGTAGCAGGAACCTTTGCAAACACACACCTGTAGTCATGCAGCGTCTCTCAAAATTATTTCATTGCTTTATTTCTATGTTTTTATTTTTAAATTTTTATTTAATGATATTTAATATCTTTCCTGCTGATAGAATGGCAGTAGCCTGGCTGCCTTTGTTTATAGTATGTACAGGTATTTCACAGAATCACGGAATAGTTTTGGGTTGGAAGGGACCTTTAAAGCCCATCTAGTCCAACCCCCCTGCAAGAAGCAGGGACATCTTCAACCAGATCAGGTTTCTCAGAGCCCTGTCCAACCTGGCCTTGAATGTTTCCAGGGATGGAGCATCCACCACCTCTCTGGGCAACCTGTGCCAGTGCTTCACCACTCTCATTGTAAAAAATTCCTATATATGAGCAATCTTATTGTTCTATGTTCCTTTTTTTTTTTTTTTTTTTTTTGTAAATATTACTTTCTTGTGTATGTAAGCTGAATTAGTAAACTGAATTAGTCCAGGATAAATGCCTTCGCTCTGTGTAATTTGCATGTATCTTGTAAAATTAATGCATTTCAGGAGTTTTGGTAAAAAGGAGGAAAGCAGACTTATGCCTGAAGTTGACCTGACTGCATTTTATCGCATGCAAGGATTTCAGGGAAAACAGACCAGGGAAAATGCACATTGTTTGAGTATGTGATACGAAACACAGTACTGGGGGGCCTGGCCACACGCGTTATGTGAGGCAGATTTCTGAGTGGGTTGTATGTGGACCTGATTTTGTAGTATGTAATAATGCATGGATAAAGCAAGAAAGTTTTAGGACTGAATTAGCAGATGAGCTTTTTGTAAACCTACTTATTTTCAAACATAAGCTTGAATTTTCTTAAGTCGTCCCTGACCTTTCCCTTCTTCCTGTGCTGCCCAAAAATAAGTATGGTTAAGCTAGTCTCTGACCAAGACAGGTAAAGATTTATGGACTGAGGAACTGGGAGAAAAAGGATTTCTCCTACCATTAGTGCCGACTTCTGCAGTGGATATTTACATGTTATATTTATGTGAGACTGACTTTCTGCTTTCATGAGAGCATATTTTACTCTGGTAGAGTTTATTCTGTTAGTGTCTTGCTTCTGAGGAATATTTAACATATTTTGTGAACTCTGATTTATGTATTTTACCTGGGGAAAATTGCACATTAAGATTACATTGCAATACACCTGTTTATTTTAAATAACAGAACATGGTGTTCATTCTGTGCAAATCACTATTTATATTCCTACCTCTTTTTCAGTTATTTTTGTTTGAGCTTCTGTAAGTTGTTTTTTTTTTAATTGTGAGGCTTTTTAGTTTGAATTTAAGAGGCTTGTATTGTTGTTCCCAGACTTCCTTTTTGAGTTGCCAGCTTTGCTTCAGAACTGTTCCTTTTGTTGATTCTATTATTGAATGGAATGTACAATAAACTAATACTTAGAGAATCTAATTCAGAATAGTCAAAATATTGAACTTGTGTAAAACAGTGCAGAGCGGGAATTCATGTACAATAGGCTGCACTACATAAAAAGAAAATTACTAGAGCATATCTCACTTACCATAGATCTTTTTCATAAGAGCAAAATGTGTGCCATTAGTTCCAGATTACTATATTACCCATTCACACTGCCTCAGTGCATAACTTATAAATCAGTCTTCATCATCCTATATTACTTTTGCAAAGCAAGACTAACATTAAGCAAGACAAAAAGAATGAAAGTCAATGAAGGTCAACTAGACAATGCAATTATTAAAGATTCTTGGAAGAAGTACTGTGATCTATGAAAGAACTGGCAGTGAATTTCTGTACCTTTGTTGACAGGGGTAATTCCTGTAGAACTGCAGTTTGTTTTCTGTGGTAATTTGTTTTTAGTTTATGCTAGTCTAATCAGGCTGTATAGTATATCTGAATGTCAGTTGTTTGTACTCCGTTAGTCTACAGACACCGTATTTATAATGCACATTTCATGTATCTGTTCTGTCTCCTGAGTGGTTAAGAGGCCTTTCAGGAAAACGTAGTGTACAGTTACACTACAAAGAGAGACAGTGTTAAGATTGCATAATTGTTGCATACATGCCATTGCTAATTTTCCATGCATTTTTTTATCAATACTTGACTATAATGCTACACGTATTTATAAACAAATTCCAAACTGCTACATATTTTTTCTGTAGACCTAATATAAATTTTTTACACTTTCATCAGATATTTAGTTTACAGGTGTTTTGATCTGGTATTTCCATGAATGGTATCTTATATTCATTTTATGAGAAGCAATCTTGTGAAACTGCAAGAGTGTGTGTGTATATGTATATATAGAAATACAAATGTATGTTTTTCCTTCTGAACAGTAGAGTGTGATCATGTGTTAAGAGTAGCTAACCAAACATAATATCAAGCGGTCTTCATTACAGGCAGTCTGAGTGGGAATCGAATTATTAAAGTACCAATTGCTATAAATGACTTAGGGTCTGAAAAAGCAGTAATATATTCCTAGATACTGGTAATAGTAAAGAATGCAGACTGTGAGATTACAGTGATTACTGAGAAAATTTTTGCAATGTTTCCCAATAAAACTTGAAGGCAGCTTCAGCAGGTGGTGATGTGTTGTTGGCTGACAGGAAAGGACAGGATCTGTTATTGAACTGAGCTTACAGACAGGAACACACTGAGCTTAAAGACAGCATGTCTACTAAACCATGTTCTGAAGTGCCATGTCTACACGTTCTTTGAATACCTCCAGGGATGGTGACTCCACCACTTCCTTGGGCAGCCTGTTCCAGTGCCTCACTACTCTTTCAGTAAAGAAGTGTTTCCTAATATTCAACTTAAACCTCCCGTGATGCAACTTGAAGCCATTTCCTCTCATCCTATCACTTGTTACTTGGGAGAAGATACCAACACCGGCCTCACTGCAGCCTCCTTTCAGGTAGCTGTAGAGAGCAATGAGCCTCCTCTTCTCCAGACTGAACAATCCCAGTTCCCTCAGCCACTCCTCGTAAGACTTGTTCTCTAGACCCTTCACCAGCTTCACTGCCCTTCTCTGAACACAATCCAGCAACTCAGCATCCTTTTTGTACTGAGGGGCCGAAAACTGAATGCAGTATTCGAGGTGCAGCCTCATGAGTGCTGAGTGCAGGGGCACGATCACTTCTCTACATCTGCTGGCCATGCTGTTCCTGATTCAAGCCAGGATGTTGTTGGCCTTCTTGGCCACCTGCGCACACTGCTGGCTCATGTTCAGCCAGCTGTCTACCAGCACCCCCAGGTCCCTTTCTGTCAGGCAGCTTTCCAGCCACTCTTCCCCAAGCCTGTAGCATTGTGTGGGGTTACTGTGACTGAAGTGCAGGACCTGGCACTTGGCCTTGTTGAACCTCATGCAGCTGACCTCAGCCTATCAAACCAGCCTGTCCAGGTCCCTCTGCAGAGCTTTCCTACCCTTGAGCAGATTGATACTCCCGTCTGCAAACTTACTGAGGGAGCACTCAATCACCTCATCCACATTGGTGATAAAGATATTAAACAAGACTGGACCCAAGGCTGAGCCCTGGGGAACACTGCTTGTCACAGCCCACCATGTTGATTTAAGTCTATTCACCACAACTCTCTGGGCTCAGCCATCCAGTCAGTTTTTAACCCATCACAGGGTACACCTGTCCAAGCCATAAGCCGCCAGCTTCTCTAGGAGAATGCTGTGGGGACAGTATCAAAGGCTTTGCTAAGGTCCAAGGAGATAACATCCACAGCCTTCCTGCCATCCACTAGGTGGGTCACCTGGTCATAGAAGGACACCAGGTTGGTCAAGCAGGACCTGCCCTTCGTGAACCCGTGCTCGCTGGGCCTCATGCCCTGGTTGTCCTGCACATGCTTGGTGAGTGCATTTGAGATGAAGCACTCCATTATCTTCCCCGGCACCAAGGTGAGGCTGACAGGCCTGTAGTTCCCCAGATCCTCCTTCCAGGCCTTCTTGTAGATGGGCATCACATTGGCAAGCCTCCAGTCATCTGGGACCTCCCCTGCTAACCAGGACTGCTGATAAATATTCAGTAACCCCAAACCAGTACAGTTTATGTGTGGTATTGCACCTGTAATCTCATTGGCCTCCCTTATTTCTGGGCTATCTTTTCAGAAAATCATTTTACCAGAGTCTTCACAAGGTCACCGTATGCTGCCAGTGTGCAGTTAAGTGACATGTTAGGCCAGTTGGAACTGTGGATAAAGGTGATCCACAGCACAACAGGAATAATGTTCCTATGTATGTATTTACCTGAGGCTCAATTGTGGACTAGATATTTCAAAGCTTGTTTTGCTTCTGAATTCTGTGATAACAAGAAGACATCCTTACAAACCCAGATTGTCCTTGGCATTCAGAATTTATAATTCCAGATATAGTGAGACATTCCTCAGCAGTTTGGCTGGAATATACAGATTTTGTCCCAAAATCAATATAGAGATTTGCATTACTGTCATTTGCACTAGGAGTATATGCGTCTCAGGGAAAAAAAAAATAAAAGCAAACAACTTGTTTAAAGGAAGATATGCAGGTATCTTAAGTGTACCCATGTCAATATTACATTCTTCACAAAGTTCACAAAATGTTGTCCTTTTGAGTATTTAGTCTATGTACAAAGCACTACATTTATGCAACAGATTGTGTTTCACAGTTATTAAACTTTATTAACCAAAGAATTCTAGAGAAAAAAAATAGTTGTAGAAATAAGTAAATCACAATAGTAAACTAGGTAATGTCTCCATTCAACTGGTAACGCCATTCAACCAGTAATGGTATATTACTGTGAGATACAAGTCTGATATGGGAAGTGTGTAACATTATCTTTTAAGTTAAAATCATCAATTGCTTTGTTTTAGTAAAAATGCTTGGAAAAGGAATATAAACTTAAGATGTCACACAACTCAAATTTTGTGCAGAGTCAGTGGTGTCTATAGCATGAGTCTGCAGGACAGCAGTAACATAAATTTGTTAGCATTTTCATGTTTGCATATAGTTTATAAGAATAGTGGATAGAATGGTCTTTTTGGTTATTTGCAGATAAACAAGGTGACAATATTATTTGAGTTTATGGCCATCATTCTCTCTTTTCTTTTGTTTCTCCTCCTCCTTCAGGAAGATGATCCCCCTCTGCTAAAGGTGATCTTTTTCCTTCCTTTTCGTGCACATTTATAGATGCGTGTGCATACAGGATGTTTTCTCTCAAACGCTCGAAATAAATACTAGTAGTCATAATGAAAGTGTTAATGTTGTGAGTGCTACAGGGAAACAATTAGACTGTATTAAGTATGTGCTCATATCACCTATTCAACTCTTATCTGTGTATCTTTTCTGTAGGTGACAGATCAGTCAGTGAAGGCCTTTGCTGAACATTGTCCTGAGCTGCAATATGTTGGTTTTATGGGCTGCTCTGTTACATCAAAAGGAGTAATTCACCTCACAAATGTAAGTATCGTAACTACTTTTAGCTTGTCATCAGTGTGTTTGACTATTGCCATACCATAGGTATCAGCCAGGATAAGTTTATACATATGATGAATAACACTGTCATGAAAAGAAACACGACAAGATAAATGAACTTTGCGTTATTTGGCCAGACACTTTCAGATGTCCCTGTGTAAAAACTTTGTAGCAAAAATCAAGGGATGATACGTTTTCTTCGAAATAATACTACTGTTCAGGTCAAAAGTCTTTAAAATGCTTAATTACACTACATTCCATTGTAAAAAAAAAAAAAAAAAAAAAAAACAACCAAAAAACCCAACCAAAATTCCATAACTGGAAGTGCAAAATTCTTAGTGCAAGACATTTGACTTAGACCCCTTAGGGCCGCAGTATATCCTCTATGCACGTACATTTTGTATATATCTGTCTTTGTATTTTAGCATGGATAGTTTGACAGATACATTATATTTCCATTCCTTTTTCTTTTATGTAAGAGGAGTGATGTGTAGGAGAGCTAACTTGAGTGAACCTGCATGAATGCCTTGGCTGAGATGGCCAAACAGCATATTAATTAAAATTCGTAACTGAAAGTAAATTCAGAGATCATGCAAACGTCAGGGAGAACAGGTGAAAAATGCATCTAGACTAGATAAATTAGTATTTATAGCTAAGAATTTATTTTTTAAAGTTCAAATGGGGAAATGGGACTTATAACCGGTAAAGATGACTGTAACATGAGTATTGAATAGGAAGATTTCTGGTAAACATAAAAATGCTTGAAGACACCTTGAAGTAGCAAGTGGAGAGCATATTTATTGAAAACAGAACATGCCTGAAGAAAATACCAGTTTTTCTGATGCAGCTATGTAACTGTTGTTATACAGAACCATTCAGTTTGTCTATAAAATCTTTTTGTCAGTTTAGGGTAGTTCAGCAATTGAAGATACAGAAGAATTGAAAACATTTTGGAACACATGCAGAAAGAAATAAGCCAGATAAATTAATTTGCTTGCTAAAGTTATAGCACCTCAAAGGATGTAACCTGGAAAGGACTCTATGTATATTGAAATGAAGTGTAAAAGAGGCATATATCTGTGGGAGGGAGAAATAATACAATAATTTTCATGTCCTATGAAAACTATGTATGTATAACTATAGGTTATATTTATAGACACAATGTAAAGAAAGGAGGTACATAAATTAGAAATCTGACGTAGATAGGTTATGTAGTCCAGGGCTTTGTGACGAATTCCTGAAGAGATCAATTTTCAGGTTCATGCTTTGGTTACTGCGTTATTCTTGCCTGGATTTATGTGGTGTGTAATAGATGTCTTATCCTTAGAATCACAGAATCGTAGAATAGTTAGGGTTGGAAGGGACCTTTAAAAGTCATCTAGTCCAACTGTCCTGCAAGGAGCAGGGACATCTTCAACTACATCAGGTTGCTCAGAGCCTCATCCAACCTGGCCTTGAATGGTTCCAGGGATGGGGCATCTACCACCTCTCTGGGCAACCTCTTCCAGTGTTCTACCACCCTCACTGTAAAAAATTTTTTCTTTATATCTAGTCTGAGTCAACCCTCTTTCAATTTAAAACCATTACCCCTTGTAGGGGACTACAGGCCTTTTGATGCTTCTTTTGATGCAGCCCAGAATGTGGTTGGCTTTCTGGGCTGCAAGCACACATTGTTGTCCAGCTTTTCATCCACCAGTATCCCCAAGTCCTTCTCGACACTAGTGCTCTCAATCCCTTCATCTCCCACCCTGTATTGATGAGGGATTGCCTTGACTGTGTGCAGGACCTTGCACTTGGCCTTGATGAACCTCAGGAGGTTTACATGGGTCCACTTCTAGGGCTTGTTCAGAAGAGGACATAAATAAGTCAAGCTAGACGGGGCTCTGAGCAATCTGATCTAGTTGAAGATGTCCCTGCTCCTTGCAGGGAGGTTGAAATTAAATGATCTTTGGAGGTCCCTTCCAAGCCAAATTATTGTTCGATTCCGTGATATTATGTCTTCTGTAAGGTTTGCCAAGTATTCGCTCTACATGTGAATGACCTTCTGAGCACAATAACAAGGTATTTTTTTACATTCATTGTTACTTTAAGCTGAGACCTATATGCATGTGTGGTGGTTTAGCCCAGATCACCACGCAGTTTCTTATTCACCCTCCCCCTACCCAGTGGGATGGGGGAGAGAAATTGGGAAGAAAGGAAAACTCGTGGGTTGAGATAAAAACAGTTTACTAAAAATACTAAAAACTACAAAGCTAACAGGATATAAGGATATTAATATCTACAAAATATACAAAATGAACAATGTACAATTTCTCACCACCTGATGTTCGAATGGCCGGCACAGCCCGTCCTGAGCAGCGATCACAGGAACGACACCGAGCAGCAAGCAAAGGGGGAGAGCAAGCTAGTAAGGTAGAGGGAACAATGCCAGCAAGCAAGAGAGAAGAAAAGGGTGCCAAGGGTGCCCGCACGGATACCCGACAAGAATACCCAACAAGAATGTCCAAACAGAAAAGGAATACACCCTCCCATGGGCAACCTCCAGTTACATACTGAGCATGACGTTTATGGCATGGAATATTCTCTTTGGCCAGTTTGGATCAATTATTCTGTCTGTCTTTCGCCCAGCTTCCTGCATCTACACGTTAATGAGACTTTAACGAGACTTAGAAAGCCAGACAGTGTCCTTGGTCTCATCAACAACAACTCGTATCATCAGAATGTTTTTATCAACATTCTTCACACACGAAATCCAAAACACACCGGCTACTGAGAAGAAAATTAACTCCATCCCTGCTGAAACCAGGACAGTATGTAATATAGGCAAGTGGGATGATGCCATATACTGAGGGGAAAAAGAGCAAGTAAGGGATTTTCCCAGTCATACAATGACTGGGAAATTATATTAGAATTCAGTCTCCTTTACTCTGAAGCTATTGACAAATTGTATCAGTCTAATCTTGCTGCAGTGACTTCATTAGTGTTTCCACCGGGCTCCTCCGGCATGTGTTATTTCCTTGTGGTACAGCAGGCAATTTTAACTAAAACTCTGAATTGTACTGAAGAATCTGGCCCAGACACATGTTCCATGTCTACAATTCCTTGGAGGAGAGAAGTCTGGCAGGAGGTTATGACAAGTATCTGGGGAGTAATGACATGATCTTTAACTGCTGCATCTGACTTTTCCAGCTGTGATCTGTTGATGACATCATTTTTTTTTTTTGTTCTAACCATCATGTATTTCATATGGTCAGTTTTGTGTCGAGTTCTTAACTAGTACTTCATAAGTACTTAGTAATAATTCCAGCCTCGTGTTCTTACAGAAGGTGGAATTTGTTCTTTGCTCCACATGGCCTGTGAGTATGTCCTGCAAGGCTTTGCAGAGCTGGTTCACTTCTGTCCTTCTGCTTCCTGTGTGCAAACTGGAGATAACATGTTGTTGTAAATTTATTTAAGGCTGATGGATTTATAGAAATTGAGTAGTTTATTATTACTGTTTTTCCCCCTAGTAATGTTAGCTCTCTTTAAAAATAATCATAGAATCATAGAATCATAGAATGGTTAGGGTTGGAGGGGACCTTCAGAGGTCATCTAGTCCAACCCCCCTGCAAGGAGCAGGGACATCCCTGACTAGGTCAGGTTGCTCAGAGCCTCATCCAGCCTGGCCTTGAACGCTTCCAGAGATGGGGCCTCCACCACCTTTCTGGGCAACCTGTTCCAGTGTTCTATAACTCGCATCGTAAAAAATTTTTTCCTAATTTCTAATCTAAATCTACCCCCCTCTATTTTAAAACCATTACCTCTCGTCCTATCGCAACAGGCCCTACTAAACAGCCTCTCCCCATCTTTCTTGTAGGCCCCCTTGAGGTACTGGAAGACCGCTATCAGGTCTCCCCGGAGCCTTCTCTTCTCCAGGCTGAACAGCCCCAACTCTCTCAGCCTGTCCTCATAGGAGAGGTGCTCCAGCCCTTTTATCATCTTTGTGGCCCTCCTCTGGACCTTCTGCAACTGGTCCATGTCCTTCTTGTGTTGTGGGCTCCAGAACTGGACACAGTACTCCAGGTGGGGTCTCCCCAGGGCAGAGTAGAGGGGGAGAATCACCTCCCTCGACCTGCTGGCTACGCTTCTCTTGATGCAGCCCAGGATGCGGTTGGCCTTCTGGGCCGCAAGGGCGCATTGCCTGCTCATGTTAAGCTTCTCATCCACCAGCACTTCCAAGTCCTTCTCCTCAGGGCTGCTCTCAATCCATTCCTTGCCCAGCCTGTATTTGTGCCTGGGATTGCCATGACCCACATGCAGGACCTTGCACTTGGCCTGGTTGAACTTCATGAGGTTGGCACAGGCCCACCTCTCCAGCCTGTCAAGGTCCCTCTGGATGGCATCCCTCCCTTCCAGCATGTTGACGGCACCACACAACTTGGTGTTGTCGGCGAACTTGCTGAGGGTGCACTCTATCCCACTGTCCATATCGCCGACAAAGATGTTGAACAGGGCTGGGCCCAACACGGACCCCTGAGGGATGCCACTCGTGACCGGTCTCCACCTGGACATCGAGCCGTTGACCACCACTCTCTGAGTGTGGCCATCCAGCCAACTCCTTATCCACCGAGTGGTCCGTCCATCAAACCCATGTCTCTCTAGTTTAGAGAGAAGGATGTCGTGCGGGACAGTGTCAAAAGCTTTGCACAAGTCCAGGTAGATGATGTCAGTTGCTCGTCCCTTGTCCACCGATGCTGTTACCCCATCATAGAAGGCCACCAAATTGGTCAGGCACGATCTGCCCTTGGTGAAGCCATGTTGGCTGTCACCAACCACCTCCTTGCTCTCCATGTGCCTTAGCATGGTTTCCAGGAGAATCTGCTCCATGACCTTGCCAGGCACAGAGGTGAGGCTGACCGGCCTGTAGTTACCTGGGTCTTCCTTATTCCCCTTTTTAAAAATTGGGGTTATGTTCCCCCTCTTCCAGTCATCGGGGACCTCACCAGACTGCCACGACTTCTCAAATATGATGGCCAGTGGCTTGGCAACTTCATCCGCCAGTTCCCTCAGGACCCGAGGATGGATCTCATCAGGTCCCATGGACTTGTGCACCTGCAGGTTCCTCAGATGATCCCAAACCTGCTCTTCGAGTACAATGGGCAGTTCTTCATTCTCTCAGTCCCTGCTTGCACCTTCTACAGCTTGGGCGGTGGGACAGGAACTCTTGTCGGTGAAGACTGAGGCAAAAAAGTCATTGAGAACCTCAGCCTTCTCCATGTCCTGGGTAACCAGGACACCAGTTCCCTTCTGGAGGGGGCCTACATTTTCCCTGGACTTTCTTTTGTCCCCTACGTACCTATAAAAGCTGTTCCTGTTACATTTTATATCCCTGGCCAGATTCAGTTCTGCCAGGGCTTTGGCCTTCCTTACCTTATCCCTGGCCACTCGCGCAGCCTCTTTGTAGTCCTCCCAGGCTACCTGTCCCCACTTCCACCCTCTATAGGCTTCCTTTTTCACTTTCAGTTGGTCCAGGAGCTCCTTGCTCATCCACGCCGGCCTCCTGGCCTTTCTGCCCGACTTGTTTTTCATCGGGATGCACCTCTGCTGAGCTTGGAGGAGGTGCTCCTTGAATATGGACCAACTTTCCTGGGCCCCTCTTCCCTCCAGGGCTGCCTCCCATGGCACTTGGCCCATCAGGTCCCTGAAGAGGCCGAAGTCCGCCTTCCTGAAGTCTAGGGCAGAGAGCTTGCCGTGTATTTTCCTTGCTGCCCCGTGGATCTTGAACTCCACCATGTCATGGTCGCTGTAGCCAAGGCTGTCCTTTAGTTTCACATCCCCCACCAGCCCCCCCCTGTTGATGAGCACAAGGTCGAGCATGGCACCCCTCCTTGTCGGCTCCTCTATTGCCTGCAGGAGGAAGTTGTCATCCACGCATTCCAGGAACCTCCTGGACTGCCTGTGCCCTGCTGTGTTGTCTCTCCAACAGATGTCAGGGTGGTTGAAGTCCCCCATGAGGACCAGGGCCTGTGACCGTGAGGCTGCTCCTGTCTGCCTATAGAGCACTTCGTCCACTCTATCCTCCTGGCCAGGCGGCCTGTAACAGACCCCTACCGTGACGTCCCCTGTCCATCCCCATCCTCTAATCTTGACCCATAAGGTCTCTGTCAGCTCCTCCTCCATCCCCAGGCGGAGCTCCACACACTCCAGCCGGTTGCTGATGTAGAGAGCGACACCCCCTCCTCGTCTCCCCTTCCTGTCTTTCCTAAAAAGCCTATACCCCTCCATGTTGACACTCCAGTCGTATGTCTCATCCCACCACGCCTCCGTGATGCCAATGAGGTCGTAGCCCTGCTCGTGTGCAAGCATCTCCAGCTCTTCCTGTTTATTCCCCATGCTGCGTGCATTGGTATAGAGACACTTCAGCTGGGCCCCCGACAAGGCCGACTTGCTGGCTGGAGCGACAGGGCTGCTATTGCACCGCAGTTTAGGTTTATTTGCACTTATCTGTGATCCTTCCTCAGCTTCTAGACCCTCGGTGCTGGCACTGGCGCCATGCTCACCACAGTGGGCTGAACTGTGCTCCCCCTCCCCCAGCAACACTAGTTTAAAGCCCATGACACTTGAGAGTTCTGCATTACAGTGCTGCTGAATTGTGGAGCTTTTTTAATAGCTAATTGTGAAGTATGGTAGTGAAAAGGTTGTATATTTTAGAAAAAGAAGAAATATTCAGAGTTTATTTTCATTATTTTTGTACTGCACAGAGTGACATTAAAAAAACCTTTGCTTCTTGTGCGAAACCATACTATCACACTAGTGCCTTTTTTCCTTGTAGTTATTATAAACTACAAAAAAAATGCACCTAAAATAAATAATTATTACTGGGCAAGATGAGAGGCACTGCATGTGTATACTCAAGGAGAGAGAAAGGGAGAGACAGAGTGTGGGTATATATGGAATTTGCAGGTAGTCTTTCAGCTGAAACCCGTGGTTTGTTCTGATGATCTGGAATGTTTTATTTTGCTTTGTAGCTATAATGTGTGAAACACTGTCACAAAAGATCTGAATGATCTGTTCGACATCATCAGAAAACTTAGTCCAACATTGCTTGTCTTTGTTTCCGTGGATGACAGAAGAACATGTACTGGATGTAGTGGTGTAGTTTTTATCTTATGATTCCAGTACATCCCCAACTATTGTTTCCTTGTTTTATCTTTTTTTTCTTATTTTCAAATTATTTACTCATCTTTCCATACAAGATTTGTTTTTTCTTGTTTTCTCCCTGCCTTCTTTTTTTGCATCCTTGTCACTCAAGAGTTTATCTCTGGTTATTTTTTACTTTTCACTTTCTTCTTCTCCTGTAAGTGCGAGGATGTATGCAAATATGTAAAGTACCTGTGTGTTCTGGTTTTGTTAGTGAAGGGGGGCCTAAGGTGGTAGCTTCTGTAGGAAACTGCTAGAAGTCGCCCCCCTTTGTTCAGTGGACTCGGCCGGGCCTAGGGCGGACCCACTGCTGGCCAAGGCCGAGCCGATTGGTAGCAGAATGTCCCGTGATAACGCCTCTGCGATAACATACTTAAGTAGGGGAAAACAGAAAAAAAAGGGGAGAAGATGTGAAGCAGCTGAGTGGGGGCAGAGAGGGGGAGGCGCGAGCCTTGTGGGCCTTGCAGGCCTCACCCTCTGGCCTCCCGCTGGGCAGCCGACTGGGCCCGACTCGGCCCGGCCTGGCTGCAAGAAGTGGAGAGGAGATGAGAAGTGAATAAGATGTAAAAAGGATCCTGAGAGAAGTCTGCCAGCCTGTTGTGAGGAACGGCTGCAGACGCCAAGGTCAGTGAAGAAGGAGGGGGAGGAGTAACATGGCTCCTGGCCAAGATTCCTCTGCAACTCGTGGTGATGACCATGGTGGAGCGGGTTGTCCCCCTGCAGCCCATGGAGGTCCACGGAGGGGCAGAGATCCACCTGCAGCCCGTGGAGGACCCCACGCCGGAGCAGGTGGAGGCCTGAAGGAGGCTGTGGCCCGTGGAGGGCCCGCTGGGACAGCTGTTCTGGAGGGACTGCACCCCGTGGAAGAGATGACCCACGCCGGAGCAGTTTCACGAAGGACTGTGGCCCGTGGGAGGGACCCCACGCTGGAGCAGAGGAGGAATGCGAGGAGTTCTTCCCCCGACGATGATACAGCGGCGTAAAACAACGCGTGATGAACTGACCGCGTCCCCCATTCCCTTCCCCCCCTCCCTCTGCCCCGTGCCGCTCGGGAGGGGAAGGTAGTAGAGATAATGTTAAGCTTGGGAAGAGGGAGGGGTGGGGGGAGGTTATCTTGTTCCCTGTCTCATTCTCCTGCTAATTTTAGAAATAAATGAATAGTTTTCCCCAAGTCGACTCTGTTTTGCCCGTGACGGTAACTTTAAGGATTTCTCCTCGTCCTTATCTCAAACTTTGAGCCATTTTCCTTATATCATCTCCCCCTATTCTCTCGGAGGGTGGGGGGAGCGAGAGAGAGACTGCGTAGTCTAGTCCCGATCGGGGCTGAACTACGACACTGTGCATGTTAGGTGATTGCATTGAATACTGAATAACAAGATGGGTAACTTTTATTCATTAACTAAATGTAAATAAGAAATTCTATGTACTAACTAGTGAAATAGTGATTTTTAAATTTTGTATCTTTGGCCCCCAAAATCATAGAATTATAGAATAGTTTGGGTTGGAAGGGACCTTTTAAAGGTCATCTAGTCCAACCCCCCTGCAAGGAGCAGGGACATCTTCAACTAGATCAGGTTGTTCAGAACCCCAAATGGTTTTATTTTCTTCCCCTCTTGTGGCAATTTATCTCTCATCAGTTTAACTGCTGCACTTCTGATGGAATTTTACCAGTAGGCATTAGCAAATCTTGACATTTAGTCATAGTTTTATTTCCAAGCCACTTGCTGGGCTTTTTCTTTTCAGTTCAGATATACATGCAAGAGTAATTGCTTTGTAGCAGTATAACTCTATCTTTGCTTCTACACCATGCACTTCTGACAGACTATATCTGGTAAAGTTTATTACAGACATTTTAATCTAAATATATGTGAATCCTTGGACAACCTATTAGTAGACAAAAGTTCTAACTTGTTCTTCTAATCACTGATACATGAAGTCAGTTTATCTAAGAAAACTTTTTTGGAATAGTGTGATCTTTATTCTGTCTTTGTCTCATAATTTTTACCTGAGAGTCATGCCCAGTCTAACTTAGTCATACTTGGGCATCAGTTGGTGGCCAGTATGAAGTAAATCAAAATTCAGATTTACAGAGCAAATATTTAGGACTCATTTAGTGCACATGTTATCAGCTTGACAGATACATAATGATAACCTACACATGACAGGATTGATTTTTTGCAAGAGCCTTTTCTAAACTGAGGTACTGTATGGTCCCTTTCTTCAGTAACTGATTTATTTTGACGTGAAGTGCTCTGGTTTATGGTCTTTTTATGGTAATATTTCAGCATATCTTCTAATCTTAAAATCATCATGCTTCCTACCTAAGAACTTGATTGTTGTTCTTTGACTAGGACTAGAAAACAATTTTTAAATCAGTTTCTGTAATAAGCTATATTTCATAATATGGCATATAACTTATTTGAATCTGTTTGCATTTAAAAAGATGTCCTTTTAAATGTTAGACTTCCAACCATAGGAAAAAGTCATTAAGTAAGGATTTCTGAACATAGTGATTCTGGGAGATTCTTTGTGAGGACTGGCATGATACTTTAAATAATACAGTGCTGTAGACTGTGTAAGACAACCTTTTCACATTGCGTCAAACTAAAGCTGCCCATTTTGTTGAACGCAGTTAACTATGTCTCTCCTAAGAGATTCCTTTCATAATTGTCAAGAATTTGATATTTGTACTCAACTGCAGTTTCTTTCAAGTTGCAGTGAAGTGAAAAAGGCATTGCAGAGAAGTCTGGTTGCATGGCTGAAAGGGTTTCAGTGCTCTGTGGATGTGTGAAATTTAAAAAAAAAATTCATTAGAGGTACTTGAGAGTAAATAACACAAAGAGAGAGTAAGCTGTTACTTAGCAATAATGTAATGCAACAGCAACTTTTGGAGTTTATAAACTAGGAGAAAGACTTGTGACATGAGTACTGCATGTGCGGTTTGTGTGTGTGCAAGTACCTCCTCTTCATGTTAGAAAGGACAGCAATATATTTATTTTTGTAGCGTAACTTGTAAAAGTGTGCATGTAATAAATCAAACCCCGTATTATTATCATCAGTCATCTTGGAAGGAGTAGCAGCTTGAATACAAATGTCATTCACTTTCTTATTGTGTTTTGCTGTGATACATTACAAAATAAAGGAATCTATTGAATAAATTTTCTTCCTTAGTTAACATATATTTTGAACTTCCTTTTCTTCTCAGGTGTAGTTTTTTTACAAATACCTACACTCTTCAAAACAAACTTGTTCTGTTTTGGTTTTTTGTAAGTGATGCAAATTAGATGTCTGGATTTATAATATTGGTTGTGAATCTGTATTTCTTATTTAAGCAATGGGACCTCATCTTCTGCAATAAATAACTTTAAGAAATTAAATTAAAAGTTGTGAATGTGTAGAACATTCAATCAGTCTGTGGGAAAATAGTATCTTCTGTAACTATTCAATCATTTTCCAGTTCTTTAAACCGTGTGTGGTTAGTGTATCAGGAACATAGTATGTCTCAATAATACAGTTCAGTTACGTCAGTTCTTAAGTAAAAAGTAATGTATATGACTTTTAAAAAATAATTTATAGATTCTATTGACATAATAATAAAAAAAAAGTGTGTGACTTACAGTTTTTTCAGGTTGCTATTTTTTATTTCCTGTCATACATTGGCTTTGGGAGGCTTAAATTAGAGAGCAGCTTATTGCCTGAAGGCACATATATATACACAGAGAGTGTCAAGAAAATGAAGCTTAATTAGCCAAAGATGTGAATTTAGAGCTTGTTAAGTCCTTATAAGCAGTTTCCTTCAAAAATAATTTAGCTGAGGTTCTGAAGAGGATTGATCTTAAGTGAATTGTTTAGTGGTGGACTTGGCAGTGTTTATGGTTGGACTTGATAATCTTAAAGGTGTTTTCCAACCTAAATAATTACATTATTCTATTCTATTCAATGATTTTTAAGGAAGCATATCTTCACAGGAATTGTGTAAGTGTGCAGGGGGAAAAAAAAAGAAAAAGAAAATTAATTGCATTCTGATTATATTAATAGTCCCCTACAGTAACAGCTAAATATTGATACATCCACACTGAAAAATTACCTGTGATCCCAATAGTAAGAGTAATTTTTTATCATCTAAAGTATATTAAAGTATATGACATTTATCCTAAATGTGAACAGTCTCAAATCAGGAATATATTCTCTCTCTCTCATTATGATATTTTTCAAATGCTCTAGCTTCTTGATTAGCATTGCACATATTTTACTATTACAAGTTTCAGTAACCAAGATAGAAGTCTTACGAACTCTATAACTTTCAGGCACATAAATAGTGTGATAATCTTTGAATCTTTAAATATATCAATCTCCATAAAATTTCATTTAACCCAACCAACAAAATTATTGAACACAAATTATTTCATAATTTAAAATATTTGAAATCAAAAAGTAGTAGATAGTTTCTTAAAAATAGTGGTATTTAATATTTTAATTTCAGTATATTTGTAAAAGAAGTGAAGCTCTGTTTTTCAAACTTCCTTTGTCCAAAACCATTTTGTGATCTAAGCGGTTCTTTTGCATCTGTCATTCACAGTGGAACAATTTCTTTTCAGTACTTTTTAACAGGCAATCTCCTCACAAAACCTTTACATACTGGGCTATCAATTCTCTGTCTGTTAGTGGAACTGAGAGGCAGGGACCGACATCCTGTTCCCTTCTAATCTCATTCATCTAACTAGACTCCCTCTGAAATTTAAATGCTATTCTTATACTGTCTCATACAATTTTAACACCGAGTCAATATTCAGCAATTTCAGCAAGGTTGTGTATATATGTGGCACACAAAATTAATTTTAACTGTTCTTGCTTTCTCTTAATTCTTCTATTTCTCATTTTTTAAGCCCTCTGTCTGTTTGCGTTGTCTGTTTTATTGTCACATTAAAGATTCCTTTTTTGGTTTGAACATTTCTTCTGCTGGAGCGGAGTTCAAAGTTTAAATTCTGCTCATGCTAAGTGTTCTTTGTAGAGCTATAAAATTAAGAATTGAAGAAAAGTGTGAATATCTGTAGAAGAAAGGCCCTGAAATTGCTCAGTAAAATGATAGTGCTGCATGAAGAAAATTAATTTTGATTGGGAAAAAAAGAAAAAACTTAAGTCATCCTATTGCCCTAAAATTGGTATTTGAGTCATAGAACATCCTTGTCTTGTGGAAAATGCTAATTAAAGATACACTCTTTTAATCTCAAGATTTATGAATGCACTGAATATTCAAACATCACAACTGTCCAGTTGGCTGCTTCAGAGAAGCTGTTTGGTGGGTTTTTTTATGTCGTACTACCTTTAGATGTGAAGATTAGAGGTAGAATATAAAACTTATGTATTTTTTCCTGCAATTTTTTAAATAATACTAGTGATTAATATGGAATTCAACATTGTGGCATTAACCCCTTACAATTACTTTTTCAGGTAAAAACTAAAATTTGTCAGAGTATCTATCTCATTTTTTTAAAATGGAAAGTGGTTACATATACATTTATAACAATTCTCTGACTGGTAATAAGATGTTAATACCTCTGATTTATATAGTCAAAAGGATAATCTTTTCACCTGTCATGTTCAGATCAATACAAAATCATGTGAGAAGGTCCAGTACTTGTATCCATTTCTGCAGCTCTTGAAAGTAATTCACTCAACCGAAATGGCAGAAGTGTGTTTGTATAGATCAAATTATACTTGAGGAGTTTGTATCAATCTGAAGCAGCCTCAAACTTCTAAGACAGTAAGGTTTTTTGGATCAAGTGTGTTGTGCCTGATAAAGAAAAGAATTAACCTACCAAATAGGTCAAGTGTCAGGTAGGCTGTTTAAGATGAATGAATGTGACAATAAAAAAGGCAAGTGATGGTTGAGTTACTGTATATTGAATGTAACAGTAGACCGTTATTACTGTGAAGGAAAGAAACATTGAGGTCATAATAATTCTCCTGTGATGGCAGAGGATAAAATCTACCTTGGAAACCCTGTTAGTTTGGTCAGTAGGAATACTACAAATTGATTTTAGTTTTTTAGTCTACCATGCAATGCCATGCAAAAGTTGTTCCCCACCCCTCCTCCTCCCCCTCCCTGGGAAATCACAAATTCTTTCTGCCACATTCATCATTACCATGATGAGGTAGATAACTCTGCTGTTAACTCTTACCTAATTTGAAGTCATGTTAGTTAGACACTTTTACAAAAGAAGCACTGATATCCATGCATTGATTTGTCTTTAGTGGAAGTTCATGTTTTTTACTCTGTAAGTAATAATAATGTCAAAAGAATCACCAGGATTGTCCCCTGCTTATAAGAATGTTGTCATGAAAGGAAGCATGTTTTAGTTAAGAATTCTGTGTTTTTTTAATGAGAAGATTTTCCACTTATCTTTGAGGTCTCTTGGTAATTTTTTTTTATTGTCATAGAGCATATGCATTGTTGAATTCTCCAGTAGGTTTATTTCTTGTGTCATAGTCATTGGCCATATTATGGCCAACGTAGTATAAAGACTGAAATATCTAATATGAATAGCTATATGAGAGGAAAATTCAGGTTGCTCTAAGCTTCCCCTTGTCCTTGTAATTTGTGCAGAAAAAGATGAGGGATTGATTGTGAGCTTTTTTTTGGATGCGTAGAAGTTAAGTCTTTTAAACTTCCTGCTGGAGCAATATGTATGAAATGCAGAGAGACAGAACTTTTAAGATCTGTCCATTTTACCAACACAATGTCAGTCATTATGTGCTTTTCTCCCTAATACGTGAATAAGATTATCAGAAGTTCAACTGGATTACAATAAGCACCTCCACAGTAGACCTGTGGTAATATCCTGATAATAGGAATATTACTGTCCTACTTCCTGTAGACATACCCTGCAGTTGTTTCTCAGAGGTTAGGTTCCTTAATTCTATGCTCCAGAATTTTTGGAAACAGTCTGTGGTTTACCTTCAGTTTCAGCTTGGAGAATGTTAAAAACCTCCAGAACAAAACACTAGAACACCAGTTTCTGTAGAAGACTACATACGTTTGAATTCCTTTTTTCCTTTACTTTTTGTCTTTTTTTTTTGTCTTTTTTTTTCCCCTTAAATACATTGACTTAATAATTAAGTACTGAAGTGGGCCAATTACATGATCTCAGTTGCATGCCTTTACTTAATCAAATCCTTAGTGAGTTAAATCACTGAATTGTATTATTTTTTTCTCTCTTACAGGGAAGGTAAATTTAATTAAAGTGTCAGTATTACCTAATGCAATTATTTTTCCAGCGTATAACAGAGATTATTTCAGACAGCTTAAAAAGCAAACAGCACTTGGAGGTTATTATGACTAAACTGATCCATTGTTTAAGGATACTGCAGAGATCTGTAAAAATTTTATTATTTGAATCTATAGCTCATAAAAGTAGTAAGAGGGTTTTATTTGTTTTTGAAGGACTTTATAGTGATTAACAATAGTAATAAATCAGATTCATTAGTGCCTAAATCTTAAATCATATTGTTTTGTGACTCCACCTTTTGTTGTTCAGAATATCCAAGTTATTCTTGATGTCTGTGCAGGTGAGACTACAGTATAAATACTGTATTTTCCAGGAAGTTTGAAAGCATTAGACTCTGGAGTCTTTAGTTGACATGCGTTTGAATCTAAGCACAGATGTACTGTCTCCCCTTTCTTCCATGCCCTGTTTGTCTTAAATGAGTTTATATGCTACCTTGGTATCTTACACTTCATACAGTTAAAAGGAGGAAGACCTAAACCCCTGTTGTAGATGTACTGGACCATGAATGAGAGTGTCTTGATTTTGTGGATTAACTGAGTGCCTCAATTCCACATTTGCTGAAGTCGTATTCTATGACTGTCTCAGATAGGTTTCCTTTTGTGAAAAATACAGTAATCTCATCTTTCTTGCCTAGTTTACACCTATTATACATGATTCTGAAAAGCTTAACAGTTTTGTATGTGGACAAATTTCAGATTATTTCTTTCTATCATATTTGTCTCAACAGCTAAGAAATCTTTCCAGCTTGGATCTACGTCACATCACAGAACTGGACAATGAAACCGTGATGGAAATAGTAAAGAGATGCAAAAACCTTAATTCCCTCAATCTGTGTCTGAACTGGATCATTAATGACAGGTAACTTCATTGTAGCATCTAAAACCAGTATAAAGCTAATTTAACTAGTTGTATTAGTTGAGAATAATTCCTCATGGCTTGGGAGGTGGAGGAGATCATGAAAAGCAAATAGTGTTTTCTGGGTGTCTTGGATAAATCTTCTAGACCTGTATTTTACCGAGTGCTTATATATTTCTGTGGTGGATAACGTTTAGTTGTAACTGGATGGTGGCACTAATCTGTTTCCTGTAGATTTCATGAGAATGTGCTTTTTACCATGTGTGATTGAAGTGTACAACTGCAATTATGACTCCTTCAGCAGGTGGCCAGGATTTAAACAGATTTATATGCATACAAACAATGAAGCATTTTTTTTTTACTACATAAGGAAAAATAAACTGTTTGTGGGTTATGTACTGGAATTATGGGTTTTTTAAAAAGCAACAAGACCTTCATTTTTTTGGCAAGTAAACTTTCCCGAATGAGACTGAATAAATAACTGGAGTATTCCCTTAGGCTTTTCCTTTCCACCAAAATACATCCTATCCTGCTGTATTCTGTCCTCTTTGTCAAGTAATTTATTGTAACATTAAGTAAATGCACACAGATAATGTGTAGTTACATTTCAGATCAGATGAAAAGCAAAAAAATAGTGAGAATTTAGAAAGTGGAAATTTCCTTTTAAAATAAGAACAGAGCAAAGCTGTTACCTCAAGGTGCATGGGAAAGAACATTTGGAATTGCTTTTAACAGATTGATTTACTATAACTGGTGCTTTAAACAAAGGGAAAGAGACGCTTCTAGCAGAGGGGAGTTCTAAAACATATAAAAACATTAACTTTCATATAAACCAGAAGGATGTGTTTTAGCAATTGTATTTGTTCCAAATGGTTTCAGTTTTGTTTTTTTTTATCATACTGTCTTTCAAGGTCTTCTGAAGTCTTTAAGAATGTACTAAAGTGTAAATGAGCTTAGAGTTTGGTAAAAGTATAATATTCCTAAAAGACTAATATTGAAATATGTTGAATAGGAAGTACCATTGAACTTTTACTGTAAGTCCTTTTAGCCTTTAAGGCTCTTTTTCGTTTTGTAGGTTTAGGTCGGACCCTTAGTATAACTTCACTGGTTTTGAAAACATTCAGTTGCCTCAGATCTTTCTGTCTATAGGGCCTTGTTTGCATATGCAGAATAAGACTACTGTAATGGATTAGAATAAGTCAGAAAAAATATTAAGAAGAAAAATGTAAATTTAAAGGGCAGGCACTTTTCAGGTTTTAGCTAAAGTACTTGGAAACTGTATACCTTTCTGCAGGAAGGTTTTGGGTAGGGTAGTCTGCTAAGTATCATCCAAACTGATATCAAACTGTTCTTGAAATTACTAAAATTGCTACAATAAGAAATATATATTTTAATTATATGGATAGGACTCTAAAACTTCATGTTGAATATTGTTAATATTATGAAGCTTAACAAGAAAATGAAACACTTTGCAGCAGTGACAGAAAACCTACTGTTACATGTTAACGTTTAGATCATTAACTTTTGTTCTGTTGTTCTTTCCATTTTCTGTTTGTTTCTGATCATAACTGTCAGTACTTTTTCAACATGTGACTGCTAACTAAAACAACTACAAATTTCAGTGTAGCTATTTAAATTAGCTTCTAGCTAAAAGGAAACAAAGAATTTAGAAAATAATTAAGGCATTTGTTAAGTCTTGTTCATAGGCATTCATTTGGCAATTCTAGAATTTTTCCTATTTTACAAGTAAGACGAAGCTCCAGATACCAGTCTTAACTGAATAAAGTCATTTCCCCTACTAATTACTGAATTAAGAATTGTTGAAAATTATATAAAAGGAATGCGGTAAACAATTGGGCTTTAATCAAGTCGGAGGGAATGTGAAAGGAGATTCTACATCTTTGTATCTTTGAGTAAACTTTGTTTATCGTTATTTCCAACACATATAAGAGAGCAGTAGTCTAATGTTTTACCTGACTCTTGGTTTTAAAATAGAGAGATCAGTTCCACACCCCCATGCCCCTGTTATCAAGCTTGCTTACTTGCGAGAAGCCATAAGGCTTCCAGATTTTTTTCAAACTCGGCAAGATGCTTTTTAGTTCTCTCTAGAATGACTGGGGGTTGGGGTTTGTGTCTTTTATTTAAAGCCTTGCAAAACTGTTTTTCTCCATTCCTTTGTTTGTAAGCAAGGATGAAAGAAAACCAGAAAGTTCTCAAAAATACTGATACAGCTTAAAGATGTATCTATTAATTATCTCTTAAAGGTAGTTGATTATTGGTAGATTTTTACAGCAGATGTAATCACTATTTGTAAAACTTTATTTTAGATTTCTGTCATAGTTTAGCCCCACTGAGGACCAAGCTATGCAGTCTCCCTCTGCCTTCCCTCACCCTCCGAGGGAATAGGGAGAAAAAATGTAACAAAAAGGCTGGAGGTTTGAGGTAAGGACAGGGAGAGGTCCTTAAAGTTACCGTTAAGAGCAAGACAGACTCGACTTGGGGAAAACTATTCATTTATTACTAAAATCAAAGTAGGATAATGAGAAAAAGAACAAAATAACATTTCCCTACCCCTCCCTCTTCCCAGGCTTTACATTATCTCTGCCATCTTCCCCTCTACGAGCGGCACAGGGGGGAATAGGGAATGGGGGTTACAGTTAGTTCATCACACGTCACTTTATGCTGCTGCTTCTCCTCAGGGGAAGAACTCCTCACATTCCTCCCCTGCTCCAGCGTAGGGTCTCTCCCGCGGGATGCAGTCCTTTGTGAAACTGCTCCAGCATGGGTCGTTTTACCATGGGGTGCAGTCCCTCCAGAGTGGCTGCCCCAGCACAGGCCCTCCACGGGCCACAGCCTTCTTCTGCCTGCCCCAGCGTGGGGTCCACCACAGGCTGCAGGTGGATCTCTGCTCCTGCGTGGGCCTCCATGGGCTGCAGGGGCACAGCCGGCCTCACCATGGGCTGCACCTTGGGCTGCAGGGGAATCTCTGCCGGGAGCAGCATCACTGCTCCCCCTGCTTCTTCACTGACCTTGGCGTCTGCAGCCGTTCCTCTCACAATAAATTCTTGTGAGAACCAGCTCAGGCAGACGCCTCTCAGGTTCTCCTCACATCTCCTCTCCACTTCTTCCAGCCAGGTCGGGCTGATTCGGGCCCAGTCGACCGCCCAGCAGGAGGCCAGAGGGTGAGGCCTGCAAGGCCCACAAGGCTCGCGCCTCCCCCTCTCTGCCACTGCTCAACTTCTTCACATCTTCTCTCCCTTTTTTTTTCTTTTTTTTTTTTTTTTTCCTGTTTTCCCCTTCTTAAATATGTTATGGCAGAGGCATTATCAAGGAACATTCTGTCACCAATTGGCTCAGCCTTGGCCAGCAGCGGGTCTGCCCTAGGCCCAGCTGAGTCCACCGGACAAGGAGGAAACTTCTAGCAGCTTCTTGCAGAAGCTACCACTGTAGCCCGCCCTCACTAAACAAAACCAGCACAATTTCTTTATTGTTTCCAGAAATCCATAAAAATTTTTTCCATAAGCAAGGCTCTGGCTCTGGAACATTTACAGTGCTCTCTTGCTTGTGGCACAGTGTTATAGCTCTGCATGGTGGCATTCGCTAAGATTTTTGGTGCTGTATTTCTTTTGCACATGCAGGAATTAACAAGAACTATTATTTCTCTGTTTTGGTTAAAGCTATTTTTGTTTTTAACTAGTATATAATTAGTATATATCTAAAAGGCTTGTGTAGGGCAGTAAAAAAGAATTAGTTGCCTAAGGCAAAAAATATATTCAGTATGTTCAGTTGAGAAACTCTTGACACTAGTTTTAAAATAACAGGAAAACGGGTCTCTTGTAATGAGTGGTAAAAGTCTCTAAAAGTTGAGAGTTAAGCAAGATCCAAAAAAGACCTATTAAAGTAATCTAACATAATGATGTCTTCTCTTACAGCTCCCTCAAAAGCTTAATGTACTGTTTATCATGTTGGTTAAATGTATTATAGAAACAGTCCTACTGATACTTTGAAATATGAACAAAGCTGAACTTGCAAATTTTTTTAGAGTGCATCATGAGTAGATTATCTCAGGTCTTTGCAATTGGTGGTAACTTCAAAGTGATATGGTTGTTTAAGTCAAGCTTCAAGTAGTCTTAGTGGTCATTGCATTTGTTCTTTTGAATTTCAATTGATACAATAAAAATAGTGACATCTGGAAACAAACCTCATGGGAGATTCAGAAAAATGTAGTATGACATACTGGCAAAGTTTTCAGGGTTGTGTGAGTTTTCTGGTAATTTGAGGAACATCTGTTATGTATTATATCCATAAATGATCAAGGAGAAAGCAGCAGTTATTCTAACATTTATTTTTTTTTTGTGAATCATGTCACTGTGGACTTCTGTATTACATAATCCATCTAGAGATAGAATTTTAAAGCTGTATAGTGAGTATTTCTGCTTGCTTACGTCATCCTTCTTACTAAAACAGTCTCTTAGTAATATTTGTATAGGGCATGTTTGCCAGCCCATGTTGTATCTATGGTTCTTCAATTAAACATCGTGGTGCAGGGAATAGTGTAGATAAGGTAATGAACTTTATCTAGAATTACGGTGAGATTTTTTGGTGCCGTAACACTGCCCGTCATCTGGGATAATAACAAAATTAATTATTAGTTTTGCAGTACAATAATTATTCACAGTACAATAATTTCCCAGCCCTTTGAGAACTTCGATTCTTCCTCTGTAGGTGGTGCCAAGTATGAACACTTGTATTCACAAATTCAGAGACATCTTGTAGTAATGTCTCAAGAGAGCTGTATTTTTTCACATAATTTATCACACACTGATTGTAGGTGACTTTGTTAGCAGGTGCTGACATTTGCAGAGCATCTGGAGGTTACTGAGAGTAAGCTATAGTTGTGACTTGGAGGTAGATACGCAGAATCTGCACAGCACAATAAAAGAGTGAGTAATGTTGGTTAATGACCTTGTAGTGGTATCGCTTACCACCGTCAGACTTCTGATTAGTGATGTGGGGGAAGATAAGCGTGATGTGCGCTTCCCTGAGCTTTCAGCACAGATGGGAAACCTGAATTTTGTCTAGTTATACCAGTTCTGAGAAGACGGCTGTCCTTCTGTAGTGCTTTCATTAAATATCACTGTGGATAAACCAGAGTAAATGCTGTAGTGGGACAGTCTCTCCATACTGTAATGGTTAAGACTTGGTGAGGATGCTGCTTGGAGTCCAAGATGGAGGAACTTGGAAGTACAGACTTTTGACAAGGGTAGTAGTCAGGAAGTCAAGATATGGGAGAAATTCAGAGGAAACATGGTAAATAGTTGTAAGGCAGATGATAAGCATGAAAACCAAAGTGTTTGTGCAGCAGCTTAGTCAGGAGAAAGAAGCATTTTCTCCTGTAAAGAGATTCCATCTGCTTTATTTTGCTGGGTCACTAATACAGCGTCTTTTTCTCAGGATTGGGTGTCATACTTGTTCGCATAGAGCATATGGGGCTTTCTACATTGTTACTTAGTGGAGTAAATTGTTAATGTTGTCTTCCATATGCTAGAGAAGTGTTCAAAAAATTTGTGTTGATTGCCTACCGTGAGTTCATGTGAACCTGTGTAATTAGACTTGGGTGCATCTGCTGTGATCTGGATGTGTTGTGGGCAGAGGATACAATGCTGAAGGTGGTCTCAGCAAGTGATTAGCTCACTAGGTTTCATTCCGGAGCTGCTGGTGTATGTGAATGCCCCAACATTTCATTAGCAGAGAGGAACATTAAAGTAGTAGCTCAGTTCTTACAGTATATTTTTAATAAAATGCAGGATTAGTAGATGCTAGAATTACTTTCAAGAAAAACAATAAAATGAATATTCTCTTCCTGAATGTATCTGTGTCTGCATATTTGATGTAGAAATTCTTTTAATAAATATACTTCTAAACTAAAAATGTATAAAGCTTTCAGCTTGCCTGTATTTTTGCGCAGGCGAAAATGATGGTTTTATCTGTGGTGACTACAAATGCTAGTATAACATCTTAGTATTCATCCCTTTTGGCCTGACTGAAGTGGAAATATGCTTCAGGAGCACTGATAGTTATTCCTGTCATTTTGTATAATCTAAACTTGGGGATATAGTAAAGCCTTCCAGAAAAGTAACTGTGCTTTTATGTTATATTTGTCATGAATCATTCCAGATGAATACTAGCATTTGTTAATTCTAATTTAATTTCATGTTTTCAATGTTATCTGAAATATGATACTTGGATTCTCTGCATATTTAGCAAGTGTTTAGTCAGCTACATTAAAAACTTAAACTCCATTAGAAGTTAAATAACGTAACACAAATTAATTTTACTTTAAAAATTATTCTTTTGAATGTCATACTTTTAAATTAAATTTGTAAGGAAATGTCTTCACCCTACAGGTGTGTTTTGTAAAATGTTTTGAAGCTCTCAGATTTTTTAAAATTTCAAAATAAAGCATAGAAGTTGGACAAAGAAAAATAACTAGCATGCTTTGGTAAATTTCCTGCTTTAAATTCTGGATGCTTTCTTTTTTTTTCTTCTTTTTTTTTTTAAGTGATTATGAAAAAATATATGAAAAAATAATCCTTTGTGCTTAGTCCAGAGTAGAGGGCTGACCTTTGGTAGCTGCCAGATGCCTACCTAGCTGTTCTGTCACTCCTCCCCTGCCAACAGAACAGGAGGAGCAAATAAGATGGAAAAGCTTGTGGGTCAGGATAAAGACAGGGACATCACTCACCAGTTACTGTCATGGGCAAAACAGACTTGACTTGGGGCAGATTAATTTATTGCCCGTTACAAATAAAGTAGGATGGTAAAGGAAAAAAGGGGCAAAAATAAACCACCTCCCTCCCCACCTCCTTCTTCCCAGGCTCAACTTCAACCCTTCATTCCCCACTCATCTACCTCCTCCCCCTGAAGCAGTGCAGGGCAGTGGGGAACAGGGGTTGCGGTCAGTTCGTAAGACTTCATCTCTGCCACTCCCTCCTCACTTTTCCTCTGCTACAGCATGGGCTCTTGTGCTGGGTTTATGTGCCAAGGTTTTGGGAGTGGAGCAGGCTCCTGGCAGGAACTTTGGCCTGTGGAGAGGAGCAGGTTTTCCGGCAGGACTCTGACCCTAGGAAGAACCCACGCTGGAACAGTCTGTTCCTAAAGAACTGTACCCTGTGGAAAGGACCCACGCTGGAGACATTCTTGAAGAACTGCAGCCTGTGGGAAGGACGCATTGGAGAAGGCTGTGAAAACTATCTCCTGTGGGAGGGACCCCATGCTGGAGTGGGGGAAGAAAGTGATAAGGAACGAGCAACAGAGACGAAGTGTTATGTTAATCTCCCATTCCTCATTGCCCTGCGCCCTTTCAGAGGAGAAGATAAAGGAGCTGGGAGTGAAGTTGGGCCTAGGAGAAAGGTGGAGGTGTGAGGTGTTTTAAAATTTGTTCTTATTTCTCATTATCCTGCTTTTTTAAGTTGACAATAAATTAAATCAGTTTCTCCAACCCAAGCGTGTTTTCCCTCTGATGGTAATTGGTGAGTGTCTATCTTCCTGTCCTTATCTCGACCCATGAACCTTTTTAATCATATTTTCTCCCTCTGTCCTTCTGAGGGGGGGGAGTAAGAGAGAAACTTGCTGGGCACCTGGCAGCTAGCCAAAGTTAACTCACCGCAGCTCTCCATGGGCTGCTATCCTTCAGGTATGAGTCTTTCCCATGGGCTACAGTTCTTAAAGAACTACCCCAACGTGGGTCCCTTCCATGGTGTACACTCCATAAGGAGCAGACTGTTCCAAGCATGGGTCCCCCACAGGCTACAGTTTCTGCCAGAAAATATGCTGCTGCATGGGCTTCTCTCCATGGACTGCAAATTCAGTTGCTCCAGCGTGGGGTCCTCCACAGACTGTAGTGTGGATATCTGCTCAAAAGTGATCCTCCGTGGGCTGCAGGGGCAGAACCTTCTTCACCAGAGTCTCCTACAGGGGCTGCAGGGGAATCTCTGCTCTGGCACCTGGAGCACCTCCTCCCACTCCTTCTCTGACCTTCTTCTCAGCCCTATCTGCAGGGCTATTTCTCTCACATTGTCCTTACTGCTTTCTCTCACACTCTGCTGTGCAGCGTTTTTTAATTTTCTTAAAAATGCTTTCCCAGAGGTGCCATCATCTTGGCTTGATATAACTCCACTAAAATGTTTTGTAGTAGTTTCTTTGACCTAAACGTGCAGAAAACAAAGAGTAAAACACTATTGTGTCTGATAGCTATCTCTACTACTTACATTTTTTCCATAAATAACTCCAGTCTTCTTCTTGTCATATGTTAGGCTAGTGTAACAGCCAAACACGCAACTAGCCACTCATTCCCTTCTTAGCAGGACCAGAGAGTTAATAGTCTTTTTAGCATCTAGTTTTACGCCCTGAACCCACTTTATAAAGGCTTCTGAGAACAGTTTCTTTGGCATTGTTATCAAATAAATTATATTTTACAAACACTTGGTTGGAACAGATCTTTCTTATACTGTCTCAGTTTAACCAATGTTAAAAATCAGAATGGATTTTTTGTAGTTAAGTGCAACTGTCCATTTATTGAGATTTTAGACTCCTAATTCTACTTCTCTCTAAGATGGGTATTAAAATAATTAAGTTTTTTAGGAATCATTTTCTGGTGGAAATGGATGTTATCAGAAAAAGTAAAACTTTCAAGCTGTTGTCATGATTTGCCACCCTTTTCTCTTTCTTTCCTTATCTTTCATACTTGAAAAGTGGGGAAAATAGTCCACTGTTGTCACACTGCTGAAATGAGTGATAAATGAAGCTCTGTAAATAGTGAAAATATGAGGAGGATGATTAAGTCTGACAATTCTAATGTAAAAAAACTTGAGATGATAAATATCTCCTGTGATTAGTTATTAATTTAGTGCAAGAGACTAGCATCAGCCTAAACTATTTTATGAGTTGTGGCATAAAAAAAAATTTGGAAGATAACTATGTGCTTGTTAACCCAAAGGAGAAATTGCTTGGACTTGATCGCCAATAATCAAAAATGGCAGACTTGACACAAATGTGGCTTGCCTATTTTCTGTATGACATTCCTTACAGAAATTAAGGAAGTGCAATGTTCCCTGAAGGCATGGAAATGACAGTGTGTTACAAATCTGAGTCCTTAGTGCGTCATCAAAATGGAAATGTTTTATGTATATATCATTTCTGTACCTATAAAATACTTCAGTGTTATAATTTGAAGTAGTACAGAAAAACAAAAAAAAATCCAGTATACTAATGCGCAGAAAAGAGGATGTAGTCCTTATTGCGATTACCATTGCATTCTGAGGTTACAACCTATAATTCACTATGCAGTCAGGACAGGCACAGTACTTGAGAAAACGAGGGGAGAAGGGATGGCTGTCTTAATGATTTTCTGCACTGTCTGTATTGTTTAGAGTCTGTCAGTATACCCATTATAAATATCATTTGAAAGGAGCATAACCATCTTCTGAATTTGCTTTAGGCTGTTCCTTGCTGAATGGGTTATAGACTCAAAATAATTTTGCAATTGTTTTGTAGGTTTTCGTGGTTTTTTTTTTTTTGTATGTAGGTGAACATAAGGCCCATATTACTGGTGGGATCATGCCATCATATAAACAGGAAATGTGCCAGATGCTGCATGTTAATTGCTTTCAGTCCTAATCAAGTTAACTCAACGATCCCTCCGTTGTCTCTTGTTAA
Source organism: Chlamydotis macqueenii (assembly GCF_036417535.1). Taxonomy (NCBI): domain Eukaryota; kingdom Metazoa; phylum Chordata; class Aves; order Otidiformes; family Otididae; genus Chlamydotis; species Chlamydotis macqueenii. The sequence goes on along the minus strand of NC_141593.1, from coordinate 58,657,952 downwards.
AACCAAAGAAGGCTCGTGTATGCTGACTTTTCTATGATGTTAAATGTAGTTATTTTTAGGTGTTCAGAATTCAAGATCAACCAGTAAGTACTGACTTGTAAAGGAGATGAAAAATTAATATGCTTTTGAGACGTTGTAAGCTTGAAGAGGAAGATGGTGGTGAAATCAAAGTTGAGCTGACAGAATGAATTACTAGGTAGTTCTGGAATTGCCAATAATAATGTAATGGGGAAAAAACAGCAGTAACTTAAAGTGAAAGTGTTGATCATGGTGATGCTTGTAGGGTATAGGCAGTGGACAACAAGTGAAAGACACAAAGAAAACAAAAATTGAAAAGGCTAAACAGTGATTTATGTTTGGATTGGAGTCTCATTGACTTCTCTGCATACCCTGTGATCATGATCTACTGATTTTCAGAACCATGGTGAAGTGGTCTGAGAATTCCTTCAGTCCATGCATCTAGTTTTTAATCTCATGGAGTGAGGAAGAAACTGGTATATACCCAGTTGTGTATGCCGGAAGGGCGCTGGGACTCAGCCAGCTTGTACAGCTAACCTTTGGAGGGGCAGAGTGTTTCCAGGCCTCACAATTCTGATACACACAGAGAATGCTTACTCATTAAATACTGCCCAAACTTTTCACTGGCAACCATTTTTATCATCTGTAGAGCATTCTCTGGTATTATGCCACCACACCTAGAGTACTACCTTCATTTCTGGGCTCCCCAGTACAAGAAAGACATGAACATGCTGGAGAGAGTCCTGCAAAGGCCCACAGATATGATGAAGGGATTGGAGCAGCTCTTCTAAAAGGAAACCCTGAGAGAGCTGGGGCTGTTCAGCATGGAGAACAGACAGCTCGGTGGGATCTCTGATTCTGTGATCTGATCAGTGTACATAAATATCTGGAGGGAGGGTGCAAAGAAGACATAGCCAGGCTCTTTTCAGTGGTGCCCAGTGGCAGGACCAGAGGCAACAGGCACAAACTGAAACACAGAAAGTTGCTCCTGAACATGAGGAAACACTTTTTTCCCTCTGAAGTTGACCGAGCACCGGCACAGGTTGCCCAGAGAGGCTGTGGAGTCTCCATCCTTGGAGACAAGGGCTCTAGGTGACCTTGCTTGAGCTGGGGGGTTGGACCAGATGACCTCCAGAGGTTCCTGCCAACCTCATCCATTCTGTGATTCTTGTACTAACACTTGCTGTTAGAGTTATAGTTTGTGTTTTGAGTGTTCAGTAAAGAAAACTGGAGGTAGAATAAACAAGCTTCACCATAGCAGCCATCTTCCTTGCTGACTCACAGTTCTTCAAGGTTTGTCATAATGTGTTTGGACAGACCATTATCTCCTGATTCTGGAAAATGTACTGGCCAAGCAGGACCTAAAGAAGATCCTCAGTGAATGTAAGACATATTGACATCATTGTCATTAATGTTGTTGCTTTTAGTGAATAATTTCTAGAGAAAGATTTGGTTTCTGCTCTCATTCTTTCCTCATCTCCTCCAATACCAATTACCTCTTCCTACTTTATCTTATTTCTTGTCTTTTCTTTTCCTCCCCTTCAGATCTGTCTAAAAAGAGTCCAATTTATGTAGCCAACTGCATTTAACAGGTGATTGTGAGCCAATTGTAGTGGGATATTTAAGAAAAATGCCAAAAGTTGTGCACTGGAACAGATTTGCCAGAACTGTTGTCTGCTACTGTTGCAGCATGATTGAAGGCATTGTTTCAAAAGACAGACATCTATATGTGATGTCATCCCTCCCTCCCTACTCCCCCCTGCAATGCTTTCCTACTTTTTCTTTTTTAAAAAAAAAAAAAAGAAAAAGAATAAGGTAAACTAGGATCTTAGTACCATCATCAGTGCCTAATCTTAAGAAGTCTTGGGTTTTGTGAACAAAAAAGGACAGCTAATACAATCTTATATGACCTAAAAGACAGCTGGAAAAGCAGTTTATTTATAAGTTATCCATTTCTAAAGCGGTAGAGTTAAAATAAAGCTAGTTTACAAGTACTTAGTACTTTGTATTTCAGATTTTCGTATTTTTCCTCAATGAGTTTGACACATTTTTAAAAGTGGTTATTGCCACTATTACAGCAGTAGTTCTGTTTCCATTGTGAAAAGAGATCATTTTAACTCTTGAGATGCTGCAGCTGGCTGGATTTGCCAAGACCTGCCATCTTGTTATGTAAAAGTTTCTTATTCTCTTTTGTTCACCTTTAAGGGTGCGTCTTCGCAGACAGAAATGACAAGTCATTAATGATTAGTGCTTTAATTCCATTCCTGTGAAGAGAACGAATGTACTTTTAAATGAATGCCCTATAGAAATCAGTAAAACAACAAGCCATACAAGATACGTCTGGCATCACGCAAAGAAATTTGAATGTTGAAATAGACCTTACACTCATTATCCGAGGTTAATGAAATTAAAGTTTTGGAAGAGTTTCTGATAAATTTTGATTTTTTTTTTCCTTTTATTTATCTTTAGTTATTTTTCTTTCAAAATGTGTGTATTTTAAAATATACAGGTACATATACCTATATAATATACCATATATTTAACAAAGAGAACTTTGAACATAGTATACTATGTTTTCTGAGTGGGTGCTAACAGATTTTTGCATTTCTGTAGACATGCTAAAGATGTTGATGAATGAATGAATGCTTCCTATTTAGGGAAGTCTGAGTCTAGGTCAGAGTTATATCTGTTTGTAAAATGTGAGTTACTACAAATCGTTTGCTTCAGGAGTAACGGATCAGATAGTAGTATTTTTTTAGTTGAAGCCACCCTATGTTGCAGTTTCAGACTTGTTGCAGCAAGAGTTAGGCATGCTAAACCCTTTGTGCCAAAGCCTGAGGCTGGATGCAGCATCTAAAAAGGCTTGTTGCAAGAAAGATGCAGTCACTTGCTGCTTGCAGACCCTGCCACATGCAGAGCAGAACAGAACCCAAAGGCTAATTTTGGTCATCCACCTATTATTAAACAAATAGGAATTTGTTTATAGAACTCATACTTTATACACTCAAAGATGTGTACAATGGATTATGTATTAATTGTTCTATTCTTCTCTGGTTCTTTCCTCCTACAAATTGCTATTAGCTAAACTTTATTAGGAGTTATTCAGTACTGCCAAAGCATGGTGCTAAAACTCCTTGAAAGTCCTTTTCAGTGCTACTGAAGTTGCACAGTTTATTTCAATCCAGAAAATCAAGCGTGAGTTGATTGTAAAAGGAAGGAAAAAAACCCCATACTGGATTGGAAGAATACTGAGATAAATTTTATTTTCACGATACTAACAGAAGACAAAAAGCCTTTTATAGTTCTCAATTAATTGTGCACTTGTTAAATAATATAAAATGCATTCATTCAGACATAGTTTCAGCATATTTATAAATAATACATTGATTGACCAGTATCTAACAAACGTAATTTTGTATGTTTTTTGTTACTGTGACTGAGAAGATATCTGTCTATGCAATTCAGAGTAAAATGCAGTCTTTAAGTATTTATTTCTTCATGAGAAGTTCTTCAGGTAAATTTCACTTGCAAAGTTTAGGTATCATTGCTTTGCATGCTGATCTTGGCAGATATCTATCAACAAGGCATACCAATGAGCTTATTAGACTGTACAGTGAATAAAACATTACTAAGCCTGTCGGATCACGTTCAAATATTCATGCAGTCTTTTCAGGTATTGAAAGTACTTTCCTACTTTGAATAAAAGTACTTAAAGCTGAAGGTCTTACCTTCAGAATTTCGTAGCTCTATTGTTTACAATCTGTGTATTTCTTTCGGCTAATAGTTTTCAGTGGTTTCTTTTTCTACAAATCCATATATAGTTGTTCTGGTTGTTTTTTAAAGTGATCTTTTAAATTCTGACATATGTAGGCTATATTGAGAGAATACCTTTCCTCACATATTTGATACAGGCAAGGTGTTTTGTTAAACTGTGGTCCCATTTCTGCTTTCAGACATATCAGTTAAGTGTTGGACACCTGAATTTGGCTTAGAAGGTTTGTGCCAACCTTTATTATTTCAGCAGGAGAAAAATAAAAAGTTTTCATCCATTCATTGTCTTCAGGCCTGGGATACCAGCAGAAATTTAAAATGATACTGCGCACCCCGGGGATAACCAAACAAGAAGGAAAATAGATTCTGTGCATCATAGTTGTGCTCAGTGGTCTCCATTTGGACTGTTTTTCTGCCGTTTCTGGTCTCTTTGTTAATGGCACTAGGAGCAGAATTGCTAATATTTGTTGTAGCTTGGAGCTGGGTGTAATGGACATTCCTGATTTTCCATAATAGCAGTAGTAGCTCAGAAATTTCAGGCAAAATAATGGGTTTTTTTAAAAAATAGCATTCAGAATTCAAAACAAGATAATTGAAATACAACTAAACCCAAGATTTTCTAGGAATATGTTTGTTTTTTCCAAACATTACTTGAAAACGAAGGCTTTTGCCTTTAGATAGATGCACTTCTTAAACTTCAGATCATCCCATTTGCAGTATCAATTAATCATTTTTACAAATAAAGTTTCATGAAATTTTCTGTAGCTCAGTGAATTGCAGTCTACATGAATTACATTTCAATGAATCAATATAATATATAAATATTCTTTAGGCAACTCATCAGAATAACCACTTCTGTACTCCCTCTTCTCCTTACCTGTAATGCTAAACAATTGTCTTAAACATGTGTTCTAAGTAAAAATATAAGTTCTTATTATGAGGAGATTCTTGTGTCGTTCTCTCCTAAAAATGTGTTTGGTCATTCTGCTTACTATATAATTTGTGAAACAAAAAGTACTTTGTCACTCTACTTGACAGATCTCATTTTCTTAGGTAAACATTGTTTTGAAAAAAAAAATCTTACCACAGTATAGAATTTGCTTTAAATGTTTAAAATCTTGAGGTCCAATTTTAAAATAAGCATTTCAGAAGAATTTTTGATACGACTTACACTTTCATTTTTGCCTATAACGTTGTTTTCATACATTGATTGCTTTCCTGTATAGTATATCATAGAATCATAGAATTGTTTGGGTTGGAAGAGACCTTCAAAAGTCCTGTAGTCCAACCCCCCTGCAGTGAGCAGGGACATCTCCAACCAGATCAGGTTGCTCAGAGCCCCATCCAATCTGGCCCCCCAGTGATCCCTGGGATGGGGCATCTGCCACCTCTCTGGGCAACCTCTTCCAGTGTTCCATCACCCTCATTGCAAAACATTTTTTCCTAATGTCTAACCTGAATCTACCTCCCTCTATTTTGAAGCCATTACCCCTTGTCCTATTGCAACAGGCCCTACTAAAGAGTTTCTCCCCTTCTTTCCTGTAGGCCCCCTTTAGGTACTGGAAGGCCGATATAAGGTCTCCCTGGAGCCTCCTCTTCTCCAGGTTGATCAACCCCAACTCTCTCAGTCTTTCCTCATAGGAGAGGTGCTCCAGTCCTCTCATCATCTTCGTGGACCTCCTCTGGACTCTCTCCATCTGGTTCATGTCCTTCTTATTTTGTGGGCTCCAGAACCAGATGTAGTACTCCAGGTGGAGTCTCACAAGAGCAGAGTAGAGGGGCAGAATCACCTCCCTTGACCTGCTGGCCACACAGGTGACCAACATCCTTTTGATGCAGCCAAGGATGCGGTTGGCTTTCTGGGCTGCGAGCACACGTTGCTGGCTCATGTTGAGCTTCACGTCCACCATCACACCTAAATCCTTCTCCTTAGGGCTGCTCTGAATCCATTCTCTGCCCAGCCTGTATTTGTGCTTGGGATTGCTAAGACCCACGTGCAGGACCTTGCATTTGGTCTGGTTGAACTTCATGAGGTTTGCACAGGCCCACCTCTCCAGCCTGTCAAGGTCCCTCTGGATGGCATCCCTCCCCTCCAGCGTGTCAATTGCACCACACAGCTTGGTGTCATCAGTTAACTTGCTGAGGGTGCACTCTATCCCACTGTCCGTGTCACTGACAAAGATGTTAAACAGGGCTGGGCCCAACACTGACCCCTGAGGAGTGCCACTCATCACTGGTCTCCACTTGGACATTGAGCTGCTGACCACCACTCTCTGAGTGCAGCCATCCAGCAAGTGGTCCATCTGTCAAACCCATGTCTCTCCAGTTTAGAGAGAAGGACGTTGTGTGGGACAGTGTCAGATGCTGTGCACAAGTCCAGGTAGATGGTATCAGTTGCTCATCCCTTGTCCACCAGTGCTGTAACCGCATCATAGAAGGCCATCAAATTATTCAGGCATGATCTGCTCTTAGTGAGGCTGTGCTGCTGTCACCAACCACATCTTTGCTTTCCATGTCCTTGGCACAGTTTCCAGTCTCAGTAGTATGTAGCTCAGTAGTCAATAGAGTTGAATATTCGCTGAATAACATTTGCAAAAATACATAATATTTACCCCTGATCTAAATGATCATTTAGTAATATATCTATGAATCTGAATACCTATGAGTTTTATGAAATAAATAAGATGAAGCAATGTGAAACTGATGATTGTTTTTAAAAAGTGGTACAAAAGTTAGAGTTTAAATTTTCACTGCTATATCCATTTTGTGCTAGTATACCAATGATAAAACATAGAAATTGTGGAGTTTTACTTATTTTTTTAAAAAATATGGATATATTAGTCTCTCCAAGGACTGTTCCAAGGATCTCAATACAATGAATGTACAAAATCATATTGGAACATCTAGTAATACAAAATGTGTACCTTTTAGAAATTAAAAGACTATGATGATTCTATGATTCTATGCTTTTTAAATAATGATTTGATTTTTGTTTTTACTTTTCTTTTTTTTTTTAAGTAGTTTTCCATAATTTTGCATTACAAATGTCTGTAAGTGAAAGATAGACTTCGTAAAAAAACTTTCCTGAAGCATTTTTTTTTGTATCGGCTGCCCGAATGGAAACTGCCAGGATAGAAATAATAACAAATGCCAGTTCTTTTTTTCTTCTCTCGATCTTGCCCTAGTCTCTGATAATTTAATTTACAAACTTATTAGAATGTTAATCACTGTTTATTCAGCTTTTATTGACTTTGATTCAGATTTGTTTGTTTACACATCTAACAATTACAGAATTTAGCCTTTCAGTTCTAGAAGTTTGTACTGAATTTCTGTGAATTTTTTTCCATTTATATAAATAACATACTGTGTAGGCTTTTGGGGATTTTTTATGTGCATAGATGTCTTTTGCAAGAGAGATAATTAGTGTGATTATAAAGCATAATTTGAAATGTAGGTGAACAATGGACTTCTTTGTGGTGACTTAGGACTTTTCAAACAAGTAACCTTGCTTGAAACAAGAATTAGATCAGGAATTAAACTATCTTGTGTTTGACAGGTGTAGTTCACTGGTGGTTTAGGTGATGATTTTTCAAGTAACATTTCCTTAGACCTTCTCAATGCATATTTTTTGCAGTCCTAGGTCCTAAGACAAGGACTTAAAAAATGAGGTTCCAGCTGAAATATGTCAGTGGATCTTCAGTTGACTTTCAGGAAATTATTTTATCACATTTCTCTTTTAAGCTTCATTTTACATAGATGCTTTAAATACTCAGAGGATAAAATAAAGAGTTGTAGAGCTGTCATTGTTTAGCCCCACTAAGGACAAAGCTACTCAGTCTCATTCACTCTCCTCACCCTCCGAGGGAATAGGGAGAGATAATATAACAAAAAGGCTCAAAGTTTGAGACAGGAACAGGGAGAGATCATTGAAGTTACCATTACAAGCAAAACAGACTATTAATTACTCTTGCAAAATACTTTCAGAATGGGAGACTTGCATATGATTTAAACCATTATTTTTACTCACACTCTGGAAATGCAGGTGATGTTTACAGTTTTTACCATAAAGTTTTCATCATCTGATGTAACATTTCAGTGTTTCCTGAAATTTCAAGACACTTTTTTTTTTTTTGCACTGAAATATGAAATACTCTGTAACATCCATATACATAAATATATATACATGAATAAATGTTATGCAGAATTGGTTCAGGAACTTCAAAGTGAATTTTTATACAGAATTTTCCTTAAAGACTGTATGTTTGAACATAAGAGGAGGAATTTTCCTGATAAATGTACCGTGTCAAGACTTTTAAAGTCATACATCAAGATCAAATAGTGTTCCAGAAGTATTAGATTAAAGCTAATAATATTGTATCATTAAATTTGCTTTATGAATTTATTCTCAGTCTTAGAAAATTTACATGATTTCCCCAAGCTCATACTAACATCACTTTTAAAAACAGAATGAAAATTCTAATTACACTTACACATTCTACAATAAATTAATTTCACTCTTTTTCCATATATACATTGCTAGTAGCTGTCCATGTCTATCTCATTAAGTAATCCCTTCCTAAAACAGGATACTCTGTAATTTCCCATTAACAATCATGGTGTTTTCGTTAATGATGTAGCGGGAAGATCAGACTATATTATTTTTTTTGTCATCTCACCTTTGACATCACACAGTAAGTGCCTGCAGAGGAGGAGGGGTAATGAAAAATGAGGAGACGGTTCTAATATTGAATTATCTGATATAAAATCCAACTGTGAGGAATTGCTAAGCCTTCTTGATGTGCACAGGTGATTTAGACTGTGTCTGTATAAAACTAGATGTTAATTTTACTGCTTACAAAACAGAGTGAGCTGTTTTGTACTGCTTACAAAACTCTAAGTGAGCTAACGGCTAAGTGCAAGTGTGAATTGTCAGGAAAAAACTTTTATTGTGGTGATAGTAAAGGACACAAATGTTCATTTAGGGCACAGTTCTTGGGAGACTGGATGATGTGGAGTATTTCTAACATAATTATCACTTTTCGTTATTGTATATAATTTAAGACAATTTTTTTAAATTTCAGTGTTCATTCCTGAGTGCAGGTGTAAAATGCTGTTCTGCTGTAACTTCAGCAGCTGTTCTGCTGTAACTTTTGCTTTTTACTTAATATATGTGCAGAATGATAGAGATGATGATTTACCTAATTGCTCTACTGTAGTTACAATTATAGAGAAAAGGTCAATCTAGTCATTGTCAATTAAACTACGAAAGAAAACACGTTTATAGCCCTGAAGAACCATTATGTCAATTTTAGGCTGTTCATCAGTGTATAACACGTTTGCTAGGATACGTAAATCTTATCTTTTGTGGAATTACAGCAGACTTGCTCTTTACAGGCACTTGGTACTGCTGAGTAGAGATAACCTTAAGTATTGTCTGTTAATTGCACATTCTTTCATTGTCACATGATTTGTGTACAGTAAAACCTAGCTACTTTAATGAATAGAAATGGATGTGCGAGATTTCAATATTACTCTTTTGTTTTCACAGTGTTAACGCACGATGGGTGACAGAACAAAATCTGTAGCTTGTAGCTACTATAGTTGTGTTGGCATCAACTTTGACAAGTGATTAGGGAATACTTGTTAAAATTGAAAATGTTCTGGTTTAGGTACCCTCCCTGCCCTTTCAGAAAGCTTAGTATCTCCTGTGGGTGCTATTGCAGGGAATACTTATTTTGTAAGGACTTTGTGTACTATGGTTACTCTTAAGTTATAGGAGATAAGGTGATAAACCAGCATAACAAAGTAAATCAACCATGTGGATACAAATATTAAGTGCAACTGGAGCTCTTATGGCTGGCCAGTAGTCATTTTGTCTTTCTGTCCTGTCTTCTAGTTATGATTAACAAGGTGACCCCCTTTTGATGTGTCCCTTCTCTTTTTCACTTTGTTAGTTTGTTCGTGGGAAGAGTAATATCACCGAGGAGCATATTCAGGCATAATGAACAAATGCTTTTGTTGTTGTCTGCTATTCTGCCACTTTAAGCAATCCTGTTCCTGCACTTATGGCCGTTACCTGCAGCAGCAATACCATCTCCTTATTGGTCTGGTTGGCTACTGCAGCCACCTCTAAGTAACTTAGTCAATTTTGGCTGTATATGGGTGGACAATATGAAATGACTTCACTATGCTGTGCAGCTTTACGGGAGCAATTATGACTTTTTCCTCATCTCCTGTTGCTCTGCCAGGTCAAGTTAGGTCAGTCCTTACAATCAGTCTTCTGATCATAGTGATACAGACGAAGATTTTTGGATATGGAAGAGCTTGGCACAACCATAGGAATAATGGAAGTAGTCTTGTGGGTTCAAGTTCCATTAGAGCAAAATTTGCCATTACAAAATTGGAGCTTGAGAAGAAAAAGTTGAGTGTTTTCCAGCAGTACAGTATTTTCCAGTGTTGCCTGTCTCTTATGGAGCTGTTAGGAAGTCATTTTTCCAGGTGAAGATGATAAAAACAAAGTAGATAGCTTCTTGTTAGTAGCTGCTTAATAAACTTTTAGTGAGTCTATTCCATAATTGCATTGAGCAAATGGTAGAGAGTAGGAACCATAAAGACTATGAAACTATTTTTTACTTACATTCTAAAATACGTTTTTTTCCTTATTAAAGGGAATGAATGGTTTAATAGAGCCACTTTCATTGTTTTTAAGTCATTATTTTAGCTTCTTACAACTGAAGACACTGTCTTCCTCACCTGCTGTTGGATTTTGTACATAAAAATTATTAAATACTAAACCTTACAAAGACTTAATATGTTAGTTCATGAGGAGATTAGATGTATGCAGTATTTTGAAATTTAAAGGAATAGATAATAAATTAACTAGTGTATTTCCTTCTCCCCTCTGTGGAGGGGTGGTATTTTTTGAACTGTGTTTGGTTTTGTGTAAAAAATCTCTAACATACCATGAAGGCAATATTGTGTAGATTACTCTAGGAACACAACCATCCAGTAATGCACTACTCTTTAAATGACAGTATAGGAGAGAAAAACAGACAACCAGCTCTTGATTAAGATTAAAGTACTAAAACAGTAGAAATGACTGACTGTTTCATCAAATCCATCTGAATGAGACACCATCATTCAGTAATGCAGAGTAGATTCTATTTCAGATTACTACTCTATTTAACAAGGTGATATTGATATGGAAACTCATGTGATGCAAATGTAAACTTATATTGCATTGTTAGAAGGCCTGTTGTTTTACTGCTTACAGAAACTTTGGGACTTCCTTAACTTTTATATTTGTCGTAGTTCAGCCCCAATTGGGACCAGCCTATGCAGTCTCTCTCTCACTCCCCCCACCCTCCGAGAGAATAGAGGGAGATGATTTAAGAAAAAACGGCTCGAGGTTTGAGATAAGGACAGGGAGAAAATCCTTAAAGTTACCATTACGGGCAGAACAGACTCGACTTGGGGAAAACTATTCATTTATTACTACAAACAGCAGGAGAACGAGACAGAGAACAAGATAACCTCCCTCCACCCCTCCCTCTTCCCAAGCTTAACATTATCTCTACTACCTTCCACCCCCCGAGCGGCACAGGGGAGAAGAGGGAATGGGGGTTGCGGTCAGTTCATCACGCGTTGTTTTACGCCACTGCTTCATGGTCGGGGGAAGAACTCCTCACATTCCTCCCCTGCTCCGTTGTGGGGTCCCACCCATACGCCACAGTCCTTCGTGAAACTGCTCCGGCGTGGGTCATCTCTTCCACGGGGTGCAGTCTCTCCAGAACGGCTGTCCCAGTGGGCCCTCCATGGGCCACAGCTGCCTTCAGGCATCCACCTCCCCCAGTGTGGGGTCCTTCACAGGCTCCGAGTGGATCTCTGCTCCTCTGTGGACGTCCATGGGCTGCAGGGGCACAGCCGGCCTCACCACGTGGGCTGCACCACGAGCTGCAGGAGAATCTTGGCCAGGAGCTGCATTACTTCTTCCCCTCCTTCTTCACTGACCTTGGTGTCTGCAGCTGTTTCTCTGACAAGAAAGGTTCTTCACAACAGGCTGGCAGACGCCTCTCAGAATCTCTTCACATCATCCAGCTCATCTCCTCTCCACTTCTTGCAGCCGGGCCGGGCCGAGTCAGGCCCAGTTGGTCACCTGGCGAGAGGCCAGAGGGTGAGGCCTGCAACGCCCATGAGGCCTGCGCCTCCCCCTCTGCGCCTCTGCCCCCGCTCAGCATCTTCACATCTTCTGGTTTGTTTTTTTTTTCTGTTTTCCCCTTCTTAAATACATTATTGCAGAAGCGTTATCACGGAACATTTTGCTTCCAATCAGCTCAGCCTTGGCCAGCAGCAGGTCTGCCCTAGGCCTGGCTGAGTCCACTGAACAAAGGGGAGCAACTTCTGGCAGTTTCCTACAGAAGCTGCCACCTTAGGCCCCCCCTCACTAAACAAAACCTGAACAATATTGAATGAGCATAATCTGAAATGGTTACAGAGTTACAGCAAACATCTAGATTATCACCTGTTAAAAAACTCAAACTGGTAATAAGGCTAAACAAAGAGTATTTATAATGCATGGTAACTTTAAATATTGAAATATTTAAGCTAATTTTGATATAGTACATATCAAAAAAGACAGCAATATCTTAACCATGGCACTTTTTTTTTCTACTTCTTTTCTTTCCCTACTCTCTTTCTTTCACTCTTGATCCTCTCCAGGATACAGACACAGAACAGACATTAGTTATCAGCATAATTCAAAATAAATATACCTGATAGCTATATTAAGAGTGATTATGTTTCTGTATGTTGTCCTGAAAATGTGTTTTGCACTAAGAAATAGTTGAGACCGTTTTTAATCGAAAAAAAAAGTTTCAGCAACTGACAGTGTATGGTAGCATCTCATCTGCAAATTTTATTCATATTCAAATGATCAGCAAGGAATAAATTAATTTTAAGGAAACTGTTCAGAAATGGAAGAACAGTAAAAGTTTCATAAAATTGGAAATAATCAGTTTCACCAAAATGGATAGGTTGTTGAGGGGCAAGCTGACAGAAATGAGAACCAATTCAGTGCAAACAGGAAAAATTTGTTTTAAAGACTGACAGTTACAATCAAAATTGAGGTTAGTATTGAAGTTGATATTGATTTTCTTTGTAAGGAGTTCAGTAGAGGAACATAAAATGATATAGCAATCTATGATTACATATTTGTGCATTTGAAGTCCTCGTTTCTTGTCTTCAATGGAAACTACTTAAGATACAAAAATGTGAACAACACATTTCTACACTGTTTGAACAAAATGAAAAAATAGAATTTTTCTCCAAATAAGCCAATTACTAATCTACATGCCTGTAAATACCCTAAGAGAAAAACTGACTCTCTCATCATACCTCAAAAAGAAAGATTCTCACTATGTCAGACCACAGGTTGTTTTCTTATGTTGCCAACACTTGATAGAACTGTGTATGTCCAATTGGAACATTGAATCTAAATTAATAAAAAAAAAGCAATCTGGAAATTGACTTAACCTGTCATTTATGTCTTTAATGAAATGAGTTATTTTGTTAAGATATGATAGGAACACAGGAAGCATGAACATAAGAAATATAGTGTTGAAAGATGGATTGCTTTTGGGATACATTCTCTAGCAACGTGATTGAGATATTCCCAGAACATTCGTAGCAGTGGAGATATCCAAAATACGTAGAAGGCAAAGCAGCAAATACCAAGGCACCATGTTTACAAAGAGGATATAGAACAATAACACAAGGCAGAGGAATACACAGGTGCTTACAGCTGGACCCAGAAGAACAGGAGCTGTGAGTCAGCTGATTTTTTTTTTTTTTTATTTGGGTGTGTAGATTGGCATAATTCAAAGGAAAGAACACACATGACAGAATGGCCATGCTGCTGCTATTTCTTGTGAAGGATTTGCCTATTTGTCACCTGACTGACAGCAAGTCCTGCAAGGCCCTCCATAGGTTCCTGGACAACCTTACCTTGGTATATTTGGTTAGAGCAGGCTTTGGAATTTTTTTCCGCATCCCATCATTCGCTGTATTTTGAACCAACATTTTTGCCATACAGTGTGTTTTTGATCACTTCCTTTTCAGGGTTCAGGGGGAAACCCTCTTGAAAGGCCATATCAGCTTTATGGGGACCATGATCTTCTCTCCTTCCATACTCTATGTACCTCTATAGTGGGGTTTTTTTTGTTGTGTTTATGGCCTTGCTTTCTGTTGGTTTTTTTTTTTTTATTTAATGCATTTGATTAAGTGGTGAGATCTAATAGAGCCAGTATTACTATGCCTTGGGATTGCAGGTATTTTTGGTGTGAAGTGGGAGTGGAGTGAAGGTCTTGTCAGACTAGAGTCTCCTACCTATTTTGCAGAAGAAAGAATAAACTGCTAGTATGTGGGGCTAGGTGCTATGTTTAGATATTTATGTTTAATTTATGCTATAAGTGAAGTTGCAGGTATTGTTTATCCCATGCATCCTGTCTCTGTGTTACCATCTGGTTACAGAGTCAAACATTCTGACAGGTGAATCTTAGTACTTTCAGCAGGAAACTATAGAACAGGTTGCAGAGAGAAGAACTGTGACAGAGTTTGGAGGCACTATGACCTTTGCACTTCTCTGTTGTGTGGAAAACAAGGGATAAAGTGTAAGCTGTTGAGTTGATTATTATTTCATAACCTTTGAAAGGTCAGGGTATGTAGGATATTTTTTGTTTGGGGGCTTTGGTAGACCTTGTGAAATAATTTTTCATTACTTATAAGTGTGTCTTAAAGGATCTACAAAGAAGTGGAAGGTGGACACCTGCAGTCCTTTTCTTGAGCTCTTGGTACACAGAGCAGGATACCGGACTTCTACAAGAGATCAGTGAATTGAGACACTGAAATTAACAAGCTGAGACAGTGTTGTGTATGATATTCAGTAGTTCAAGTTTGACTCACAGTTTTTGCTAAGTGTTATTCATTAAATATCGCATGCTCTAAAGTTTTGAAAAACGAGTTGAATCTTAAAGTTTAAAATTAGTTTCACATGAGATAGCAAGTGCCTGAGGAAGAGAGTTTTTGTTTTTAACATCATCCTTTATTGCAAGCAGAGTAAGCTCTGTACATAAGAGAAAGAGGAAAACATTATGTATTTGTTTGCATAGTAGATTGGTTAAAAAAGGAAAATTAAGATATACTAAGGCATTTTGGGAAACTCTATGATCCTGTGAATGTGGATTCAGAGCTGAGTGCTTTTATAGGCTTAACTCTTACTGTCTTTTTTAACTTAACTCATTTAAACTCTCAGTGACTCCATTTCTTCATGTATAAAATAAGGGAAAATTATCTTTCTAAGGACTACTAATTAAAAGATCACAGATATTTATTGTTTTATCTACAAAGCACAGCTGAAGTGGAGAGAGGTCCTTCATTGTATAAATTGGGAATTGAATTTAAGGAGAGCAGAAATGGCTATATTTCAATATGTAATAATTTCAGTGTCTGTCTTAAGATTTAAGCATCTGATACCATACGTCAGATTTGTAGTATTTGCAGCTCTGCAGGAGTTTTTTAATATATTGAAAAAGGACTAAATTAAATAGAGTGTGGTATCATTTATTTATAAAGACAACATTTTATAGATTAGAAATTTACTGTATTCATTTCTCATTTGTGTTTTGCTTTCCAAAAAAAAAAAAAAGGAATAAGAATCTATTAAATAATTGCAGAAGGAGATCAGAATGCATCACTTGTTGCTGTAGTACTAGAAATTTTCTAATATTTACCAAAGTTCAGATTTGTAGCTGTACTATTTCCTTGCAAAGAATATAACACTTGATTGCTTGGGAGGTTTCTTCTTTCGTCTTCCTGGGTAGTCTTGCCACATGTATTTCTTTCTCGAACAACAGAACAGGGACTATGAAATATCTATTTATTCATAAATTGAAGACTGGTCTAGCTCATATTCATAAATTGAATTTTTATGTCCTTCAGAATGAAGTTAATATAGTCTTTGTTTTACTTCAGAATCTTACTGTTATTTTTTCCATGCATTTTTCTTTCTTAATTTGAACCTGGATTGGCATCATATATTGAAAGAGATTGGTAAGAGAACAACAGTCATTCATTACTTGTATGTATATCTTCTAGATGTATATAAAATTACAGCAGCTAAAATCTGTGGATGATTCAAGAAGGAAAGAACTAGTAAATAACAGTGAAGAGAGACTGTTGATGCCAAGCCATGTAGATTATTTTACTGCACTAAGCTCATGCTGAGAAAAATGCATTTCAATATAGCCATATACAAAATTACATATTTAGGAACAAAGAATGCAGAATATACCTACGCAATGGGGAGAGAGTTATAACTTTGAGAGCAGTGATTCTGAAAACAGACGTAGGGATTACAAAGAGTAAACTGAGCTCAAGCTGCTGTGTAAACATGGCATAAGAGCATTTGTTGCAAGGAACTACATGAAGGAGCGTATTTCGTCTTTGCGTATAGCCTTAAAAAAGAGTGTCACAATGTGACAAACAGTTTCCATATTAATATTTTTTAAAATAAAGGAATATAGTCTTCTGACATTTCAGAAAGATTCAAAGGCAATTGACTGCATCCATGGGTCCTGAGGGAACTGGCAGATGAAGTTGCCAAGCTGATGTCCATTTTATTTGAGAAATTGGGGCAGTCTGGTGAGGTTCCCAGCAACCGGAAGAGGGGTAACCTGACTCCCATTTTTAAAAAAAAGGGAACAAGGAAGACCCGGGGAACTACAGGTCAGTCAGCCTCACCTCTGTGCCTGACAAGATCATGGAGCAGATTCTCCTGAAAACCATGCTAAGGCACATGGAGAGCTAGGAGGTGGTTGGTGACAGCCAACATGGCTTCTCCGAGGTCAGATGTTGCCTGACTAATTTGGTGACCTTCTATGATGCGGTTACAGCATTGGTGGACAAGGGACAAGCAATAGACATCACCTAGCTGGACTTGTGCAGGGTGTTTGACACTGTCCCGCACAACGTCCTTCTCTCTAAACTGGAGAGATGTGGGTTTGATGGGTGGACCACTCGGTGGATAAGGAATTGGCTGGATGGCTGCACTCAGAGAGTGGTGATCAACAGCTCAATGTCCATGTGGAGACCAGTGATGAGTGGCATTCCTCAGGGATCGGTGTTGGGCCCAGCCCTGTTTAACATCTTTGTCGGCGACATGGACAGTGGGACAGATTGCTCTCTCAGCAAGTTCACTGATGACACCAAGCTGTGGGATGCCGTCAACACCCTGGAGAGGAGGGACGCATCCTGGGCTGCATCAAAAGAAGCGTGGCCAGCAGGTTGAGGGGGGTGATTCTCCCCCTCTACTCTGCTCTCGTGTGATCCCACCTGGAGTACTGCATCCAACTAGGGAGCTCCCAGCATAAGAAGGATATGGGCCTGTTGGAGCGAGTTCAAAGGAGGCCGTGAAGATGATCAGAGGGCTGGAGCACCTGTCTTGTGAGGACATGCTGACAGAGTTGGGGCTGGTCTTTGTTTTGTTTTTTTTTTTTCATTTGCAGATTGTCACTGACATGTCTTAAATTTTCCATAAACCACTGGCTAACTAGTATACAATATAATTAGAGTAGGATCATTCAGCCTGGACCTCAGGAGTTCTCTAGTCCAACCCCCTGCTCGCAGCAGGATCAGCTGTGAGACCAGACCAGGACAGTCAAGTATCAAAGTTTCCAAGGATGGAGTCTGCATAGCCCTTCTGGGCAACCTGTGCCTCTACTTGACTGTCCTCATGGGAAGAAGTCGGAGGTAGACACCCAGTTTAAGACTCTTGTTTCAGCTCACACAATTTTTTCTCATTCTCCTAGCATGCACCCCTGTTAAGAGCCTTGCTCTGTCCTGTTGATGACCTTGTAGGTACAAGAAAGCTGCTGTATGGCCCTCCAAACCATCTCTTCTCAAGGCTGAAAATGCCCTTCTGCCTCTCCTCACGGGGCCCGTATTCCAGTCTCAGGCTATAGTGGAGGGATACTGTTGGATTTCTCTTCTGCCAGGATGCACTGCTGGCTCATGTATTTTGCTGTGTTTTAAGACCCCGAATCCTTTTCTACAGAACTACTTCCCACTCAGTTCACAGTCTCTGCCGGTACAAGGGGTACTTCCCTGTGCAGAAAGGTGCAGATAAAGATAGTTAATAAATTTCAAATTGATTTAGTGCAATCATTTTATTGTTATAAACTCTACTGATGTTTGAAAATCCTGAGAAATAGGAATTGTTTTGTAGGATCTTCGTGTGACATAAATGCTTTAGAATTGCTCACTATTTATATCAGGGGTTTGATAGCTGCACAAATTTATCGTAGCTAACCTCTCTATCCTAAAATGAGCTTGGTAAGTGTTAACTCCGAATAGCAGCAGCCAGTTCAGAAAGTCATAATAGTGTCTTTTGGGAGGAAAAGACTGCCAGTGTTGGTACTGTGCCGTAGAGCTCAAAAAGTGGATGAATACAGAATTGGCTAGAATCACAAATTTTGTTTTAGTACTATTCCTGAAAAACATTCACAATTTTTCCATAGCTACTACATGCATGTTGTTAGCATTTATGGAAGTATTTTATAAATAAAAATGTTATACAAAGCTCTTCTCAGTTTTTGTTGGTAAATTCAGATTAGTTTCTACCCATTTTCTGGCTTTTCTAAAAAATGTAGTATGATGCTCTAGAGTAGATTCCTACAACTTGTCTAGGCCTCTCATATGCCTGTCAAAATTGGGCAAGAATACATATAAATTACTTTATTTCTCTTGATATGCTATCATTTTTTTTCTTTTTTCATGTAGCTGAAAGCATGGCTGCAGTAACTATTACATAACCTACAGTAACCTTTGAGGAAAGTCTCATATAAAATGTATTCTTTAGGCACTGATTAGCCTCATAAATTCTGGTTCACAGTACATCTGTGTGATTATTGTTAAAGCCTTAGGATATTAGCAGGACATTAAACAGACTGTGGGTTTTTTTCTTTACATATTGTGTAATGCTTTTGCAATGTCTCAGAAAAAAAAAAAAAAAATTGGTATTTACATATAATTAACCTAAAGAACTTTTGAGAGATTACAAGTTGAGCCAGGTAAAATGACATGAGCCCATCAAGCTTTATTAAAGAGCCCCCTTGAATGGTTTGTACCGTCCCATGGCTGTAACAACTTAAATGTGAGATTCTTCCCTTTTACAGCATGTAGTTATGATTCTCTTCATGTTTTATACAAACCATGTCTTAGGTAATCTTTTCTCTTAAGCCTTGTGTTTAACATATTCAGATTTAAGTTTTTCTTATGGGAAAAGGAATTTAGGAAAGAAGTCAAGTAACAAGTAACGTGAGAGCATATTTGAAGAGGACTTACTCAACATCAAACTGAGAAGGTGTAAGTGCTTATAATAGAGTTTATGGATGTATATATTTTCCTTAGTAATAATTTTTAAAAGTACATTCTGCTTATTGGAATACTCAGAATGCATTGGCAGAATACTAGGGCTGATGAGAAACCAAATGAAATCAAACATATTTCTTGAAGAAACACTGGGAAACAGTTATTTTCAGTTTACAACTCAAGGTATTTGGTGTGGTTATTTAGATAAGAAGGATGTAATACCAGTAATTTTTTCTTTTTACAGGAAGAGGATAGATAATAAGAGACTAGTAAACTTTATTTATGTATTGTGAGCAACTGGAACTTAGGCACTTAATTTTAGTAGAACTCACCTTTTTTTAAAAATGAGGGATTATGAAAAATATTCATGAAGTTATGTGCACAGATGTAGTTTACACAGATTTTATTAAAACCTTTAATGTTCTTTATTCTCTCTATTAATGGAGATTAATATGATTAATACAGATAAATAAATACTTGTGTATTTCTTCCTCTTAGTGCTCCTTATGTGATAAAAAAAGTTCCTGGAAAAAGCTATCAGGATCATTTATGTATGCTTCAGTCATTAAAAATAACTACTACTGTCTTTGGAACTTTAAAATAGCATTTTGTATTGATATTGCAAGTGGGATGTCTTCTTGCTCCACCTTTTTATTGTATTTAATTTAACAGTCCTTTATATTTGGAAATTAATATACAAAGAAATTGTTTAGGCCTACAGTTGCCTGAGTTTGGTTTTGGTTTTCCAGTAAATCCAGTAAATGGGATTTAATCTTTAAGTGTAATTGCAGTTGCATAGTAACTAAAAAACCCAACAACAACCAAGCCCCAAAACAAAACAAAAAACACATAAATGGAGAACTGTACAACATTTATACTGTTATCTTTCTGTGAATCTATTCTGTCCCCTGATGCAGGTATATATATTGCAATGCCCAAATGTAGTATCAGAGTATTAGAAAAGGATTGTTAAAGTATCTAGGAAGGAACTAAATATTTGAGAAGTTGCTACCCCATAGTTGTTGTTTATCATTCCATAGCAATCAGTTAGTGATGGGGCTACTCAAAATAATGCTGCCATGTGTTGCAAAGAGGAATGTTTGATCTACCACAAAAAAAAAAAAAAAACCAAAACCAATATTATATTGTGTCTAGGGCTTTTTAGCAATAACGAAAGAATAAATTGGTCTCTCTTACTATAAATTCACTTTCCAAACTAGCTTAAGCAAAGCACTTCTGTATTGCTGTCTGAAGACTCTGCATATGGAATTGTATGCTTTCATTAAGTAACACCATGTATAATCATTAGATGGACTGTGTAAAAGTAAGAGCAGGGAGGGTCACTTTTTTCACGAAAAGGTGATGAGCCAAGGGCTTTACGGGTACTGGAAGACTATCATAACAGGGGTGTGTATTCTATTAAGAGATTCTAACAAGAATAATACTGCTGTGCCTGATAAAAACTAGAGTTCCCTCATCTGAATTAACTAATAATCTCCTGTTTTTTCTACTTGCTTGTATACGACTGCAAGTCACAAAACTGTTTATAAATAAGGACGTGAATAATCCTGACTAAAAAAAATAAAATCTTGTTAATCTCATTTGGATATATCCAAGTGATTAACTTGAGCGTATACTAAAACACTTTGCTGAATTGACTCTTAAATTGGGATTACTTCATCTTTCAAAAACGGAGTTTGAATGAGACTGCTATTGTGAGGAATATGTAAAAATCAACTTCTGTTTCACTGGTGAACTTCACAAAGCTTTGTTGCAGGATAGAAGTGTTTGACACTGACAACAAGCAAATGGTTGTGGAATGTCTGCACTAGTTATGGTAGTTCAATTTATATTGCTTGTGAGCCCATTAAAACCAAGTTAAGAATATTGAATTTTATCTGTGGAGACAAAGGAAGTCAGATGTATGTTGATTCTACAAGGTCTAGATCGTATGTGTTTCTTCAGGGCGTAAGTCCTATGATCACAATTTTTCTTAGTTCTTACAGATCTGTGTTGTGTTGGTTCTGTTGGAGCAATTCACTCATGTCCTACTTCATCTACTCTGTAAAAAACATCACAAATTCTGATTTGTCTGCAGTGGATCTATACTAGATTCCCTCTTTGTACATCTCTATGCTAAATGTCAGTGGGAAAGGAGAAATACTTCCTTGAGAATTAGTTTTCTTGGTATTATTTCCCTAAAGCTCTTTTTAAAAAAGAAATGAGGGTACTAGATTTATGAATTTTGTTTTAGACAAGACCTGAAAATCATGTCTTGGAGTTATATTTTAATTATACAGATACCAGATACGTAAAGGTGAATAATTGTTTTTTCTTTGTAATAATGGTTAGAAAATGGCTGAGGGTAGTGCAGTACGCCAATTGCTGTCTTTAAGTGTGTGTATTCACAATGAAATCATAGCCCAGAAGAATGTAGACCCTTAACTTTTATGGATACAGTTAAGCCATGCTGGTGTTTGTGGGTATGTTTTGTTTCTTTTCTTCACCAGCTACTTCTCTGAGCTATGACACAACCGGAATGCTGGATGTTTCAGAACATCTCAGACACAGAACACCTGAGGGCCTTGCTGACTCGGGCTTTGGCGAGCAGCGCACCTGGCACCCTCTGGGCTTCCCAGTAATGGAGTATGTATATTTGGCTAAGCATATCTCCTAATGTAAGTGGGAGCTTTAATGAAGTAATGAAATTTAGCAACTTACTGGGAAGCAAGTGTTGACAATTTTACTTTTACTTCTCCATAAAATGATTCACAAAAGTTTCTAAGTTGCTGTGAAAACAAGTAGCCTAGAAATAAGTGACACAAATGAATTTCAGAGAGCCCTCCAAAGATTAAAAAAATATATTCTACCATGATCTTAATGTTCCTGTTTCATTCAACAAAAAACTGTCAATTTTTTTTGTTCCATGTTACGTTTGCTCTACACAATATTGTGTACTAATGTAGTCTATCTACATACCTTTCATTTAGCCATTATACTATTGCATTCTTTATTCTTTGAACCACACAAACTAACAAGAAACTACTGATTGATGTAAAGCTTTTCTTTGTTCTTTTTTCAAGTTTTAAACTTAAAGTCTATTTCAAACCAGCAATAATTGCAATTAAAGTGCAATTACATGTAAGATGTGGAGGCAAAAGGAGACAACATATTGTAACAAACTGACATTTTAAAAAATAATTGCCCAGTATTTTGTGGGCTGAGATTGTCTCTTGGGTTGCTTTGAGTAGACTTGCAAAAAAGATGTGGAGCATCTGGAAGTTCAAAACACAAACTGCTTGTAATTCTGTACATAAATACAGGTTTAGCTCGTTAACACGTTTTAAGACTCACTGCTGGAATAAAGTGGGGAAAAAATTCTCATAAAAGAAAGAGAAGGAAAACATTAACTGCAAAATAATTACAGTTACAGTGTGGCCTCTAACTTTTCCCATAAATTTGTGATACAGCTTGAGGAAGTATACAAATAAATAAATAGAAATATTTGTGATGATTAAAATTCTGAATATTATTTCTATTGTCTTATAATGAGATAATGGTGTTAAATCTACTGCATGAGTATCATACAGCCACAGCAGATTTTGATTCTAAGCTAGATCAATGTTTCTTAAATAAAAAGTCTTCATGAGAAGGCACTTATTGACATAAAAATAAAAAAAAACCCCTAAGTTTACTAAGTACAACTAAATATAACTTTACTAAGAAAATACTTGAAAAATAGTCTGACAGTAGAGAATTTAAGGATTAGAAGAAGGTTTCCAAGGCCGTCTGGGATATTTCATAGATTTAGATACTTGAAGGATTTGGAGCACATTGTTTTTTCCCTTGCATTGCTTCTTATGCAGTGTTATTTTACCTTTTCTAGTTTGGAATAAGACCCCTTCACGTTTCCAATGAAGTCTTAGTTAAAATAACATTTGTCTTACTTTATATTCAGACTGGGGAAGAGGGAGGTGCAGAAGGAGGAAGGTCTGTCTAGTGGCATTCTAGACTTCCGTCTGTGCTGACAGTGCAGGATTGATGACTTTTTTGGCTCAGATTAACTTCTACAAATAAGGCTGCAAAGTTAGGGCTACAAAGGAATCTGCCACACAAACACTTTTTTTTTTTTCTGTGAGAAAGTATTTGCAGGCTTTACACAAAAAATGAACACTTGGTAGATATGAAACTAGATATATACAACCTGAAAGCTGTGCACATCAGTTGTGTGTTTCAGCATTTCAGTCACTCGCAACTATCTCCAAAACCTGTAAAGACCTAGAGGAACTGTCAGCACTTATTTTGCTTTTGCCCATAGAAACTTGTGCTTTCTAGTCAGTGTTTTAAAATGTAAAGCAATGATAGGGTAGTGCTGCCAAATGCATGTGCTGTGGTCTCATCCGCTTTCTGGATCTGCCAGCTACAGGCCAGCTCTGCTGACCTGAGTGATGCCAGGACTGCAGTCAGCCCTGCAGAGAGGCTCTGTACAGACAGGTGGCAGCAAGGGGAGCTCAGATTAATGATATCTGTTTTTCTCTGACCTCATTTGAAGGAGTAAGGTAGGCAAGCTGGGCCCCAGTGACAGCCTAACTTGGGATCCATGTGAGAAACCATTAATCATAACATGATCTGTTCTGCAATTTCTTAAGAAAGCCAGACAAAATGACTCTGCTCAGTGCTAGTACCCTGGTGTTCTAGCTGGAGTAGTGCTAGCAGCACTGCTGCACCTAATTTTGTATCCTTCTGTTTTGTGTCTGTATCTCTACTGCTGTCTTCGCGATTCCCATGGAATAGGTTGTGGTTGAATCAGCCTAATTTTTCTTGCTTTATGATCTGATAGAGTTTGATAAATATCTGGTTACAGCTTCTATGTTTGAAAATTTCTGCCTATCAACTCTAAGCTGAATTTTCTCTTCTCTTGCCTGTCATTAGCAACAGACCAGCACGTTAGCAACAGACAATGACGGAAAGAAAAGGAGGCGATGAGAGACAGAGGAGGACTGTAAGCCCAAATGCATAATTAAATTGTAAATCCTTTTAGGCAGAGTGAGAAGGAGATAAAGCATAGGAACAGAACAGGTTATTCACTGTCATTACCAGAATCACCATTATTTACCTACTGTGTGCAGAAAGCATTACAGGGTTCTAATTTTTTTTTTTTTCATGTGACTCTCTTTCCCAATTTTTTTTTTACTCTGCTATTCGTGTAGTTTTTTTCATATCTAGTCTTGGAACTTACCAATTTTTTTTTTTTTCAAATTAAAAACATGTTGAGCTGTGAATAATGTGAATAAACATCAAGCATGCTACAAAGAGCAGGAATGCAGTGCACCTCCCAAAAAAAGCAGATAGATGATTGATGTTGAATACCTTTATCACATACCCTAGCTGAAACGTTCTGCCAAGGAACAAGCCACTTACTCTAGAATGAGTATGTAGTTCACTTTGTCTTTTCTTTGCATATTTTCTACCTGGAATTCAGCTGTCTTGATAAATTCTTCTTCCTCTACTGGTCACATATTGTTCCCACAGTCGAGATTGAGACTGATGGAAGTCAAAATCAGACCCATTAGTGCCACTTATAAATGGCTTAACCATAGTTCTAAATGGTTTGTAGAGCTATCATATGCTTCATCATTTGTGTGTAAGCTTGCTCTGAATAATTTATTTCTGTATATGTGTAGAACCAACACACACACAAAAAAAATTCACACCCTAAGATACCTCTCCATATTCACAGTTTCTGTGGAAAGAGACATAGAGATTTCTATGCCAGTACCTAGTGTAGTTGCACCAAATATTTTTACGCTCACTTGGGAAATTGTGTGGTACCTGTACCTTCCCAAAGCCAAGACTTTGATTCATGTTGCCATTGGATTAGCTGCAGGCTATGAGCTATCCCGTCATCCTTTCTGCACTTTTTATTGACCTTAGGTATGTGATGTCATGATTACTTTTCATCCATATACTGAAATCAGTTTTGTGTTCCAATGCTTTTCCAGCTTCTTCCTGTTCACTTTCACACATGCAATTTTTCACACTCAGAATCCTTCCCTTGTCTTTCCTTTTCTTGTCCCTTCCTTCCCAATAGCACTATTCTTCAAACTACTTCCTGTAACTTTTACAACTAAAAAATAATACAACTCTCTCCTCTCCGCTGAATTTATTTTTATTGTTCCTTTTCATCAGTTATATCCCCATCGATTTTGTGTTGCTCACTATTTTGAAAATAAACTCATTAGGGTATCTTGACATTGTGGATCTTCTAAACATTGGTAGCTTATCTCAGTGATGCTAGCTTGGCCAGTTGCATAGCGTGTGACATTGAGGTTGTCGGTTGAGGTTGCATTAGTGTGCTTGCAGATTCAACAAAACCTTTCCAGCAAACCTAGTCTGAGACATTTGGAAAAAATGTATGAAATATAGCTAGAAACATTTGTTTTAGGTGGCTAGCACAACTGAAACTCTTATTAATCGCATTGTGTAGTTGCAGTCAGTATTTTAGTATGTATTTATTGGTCCATGTTGGTCCTTTTGTTTGTGACTTCAACTAAGTCATATGAAAAAGTAATCATCTGTGTGCCTGATTTCTTTCACTGTTTTGCATAAATCAAAATATTTAAATAAGCAGGAGAGACATTTCACTGCTTTTGAGAACCATGGATCATTTAATAGATCTACCTTGCTATCTTAAAAACTCTTGATAAACTTGATGAAGGCTACCTGGTAACTTTGATCCTTTGGATCTTTTCCTTAGAAGATTCCTTTAAGAGTTACAATACCAAATTTTACTT
The DNA here is from genome assembly GCF_036417535.1 of Chlamydotis macqueenii. Taxonomy (NCBI): domain Eukaryota; kingdom Metazoa; phylum Chordata; class Aves; order Otidiformes; family Otididae; genus Chlamydotis; species Chlamydotis macqueenii. The sequence continues at coordinate 58,631,946 of NC_141593.1, read as the reverse complement.
ACAAGTGAGTAGTAGCTTGCCAGAACAGTCACAACGTAAACTTTTTGTAATCTTTATTTACATTGCCAGTACCACAGCTTAGTCCCATTCTTTGGTACTTTGCTTCCAGAATGAATGAAGGCTGTGTATTAGTTGAAAATCCATTTAAGCTGTGCTTTTTCAGGTCTGAATTCCAGTTTCTCACTGTCAAACGGCGTTATTGCTAGTTTTGGAAAAATACAGAATTCTGACTTTTTAAATGAAAATCAATCTATAGGTTTATGTAATCTTGACAAACAAGAGAAAAAATATCATGTTTGAAAGTCTAAAGTAAGAGTCATTGAAAAGACATGCAACTGCAGCCTGACTAAATTGTTCTAAAAGTTTCTGTTCTAGTCATGCTTTTGAGATTGTGCTAAATTGCAGTGCAAGACAGAAGGTACTGTCTTCCCCAGTAGTAAAATTGAACTACTCAAAATAAACTTTGGTCAAAATTGGGGAGAATCATTGAATGAAATAGATAGCATCTCAATGAATGCAGTGTTTCCTTTGGCACAGGTGACTGAAAATAATTACTGTAATTTATAAGGAAATCAGATACTCCGATTCCATTTTTCTTTCTACAGTCTGACAATGCCAAAGTAATTCCAAAATATATCAGCCTCTATGGTGATGTCTCAATCTTTTTTTTTATTCAGAAATAGCTACTCTTGATTGTAAATGACTGCTGGGTTGTGCCTTAGGTTGCATATATTGGAAAGCAGAAGGCTTGCATGTCTGTGATTGACAGACAGTCTTATAATACATGGTAGATTTTACTCCTGGCTCTTAAATTTCTTCCAGCTTGCGGTTTTTCCAGCACCAGGGAGCAACATCTCTGTGGGATTCCACTGAAAACAGAGGAACTTTGCATGGATTGTAGGGGATCCATGCCTAAGCAAATCCGAGCTGGTTGTAAATCAAGTTCACAGTAAGATATTTATCACACAGTAAACATCACGTGTGATAAATGTCATATAATGGAAAAGTAGATCCTGCATTTGTATTTCATTGTATCAGTAAGTGGATTTTTTCAAAATAGCTTTTAGTTTTACAGTGAAGAAGAGGTGTTATTCATCCAGGAAAATTCTTGAGATGAACCAATCTTATCTTGTTAAATATCAGATAGGAAATGTATCTTTTAAATTATATTAATTGAACGTGGATGCAGCAATTATCATTGTGATAGCATTGCTCTGACATTATTTGATTATACATTCTATGAAAATAATCTTGGTATGGTTTGTCATTAAATAATACATCATTTTAAAATATTTTTCTGGATGTATGATTTCATATTCTGAAGCTCATTGTTAGAGTCATCAGCTGTGTACTGAAGTGTCTCCCTGTTGCTTCTTTTAACAAGTGATACAACAGTTCCAACATCTCATTAAATTTTTAAAATATGTTGAAATAAAATTGTGCTGTGCAACTTTTGGTTATTTTTGGCTGTGCCTTGTAGACTTTTATTGCATTTGAAATTTTATGAGCGAGTTGACAGCCACCAGAAGAGTTTTTTTTGTGTGTGTTGGAATACTAGTTGCTTTAGGGCAAATTATAAGAAGGTGACAAACTAAAGTCAGTGTTATTTTAACCCTTTCAATTCTCCGTTTATTTTACAATAGTTGTGGTTTGATAATAAAGTAGTGACCAAGCTGGTTTGGCTGCAAGTGTCAAACTATGTACCTGTGCAGTTATGAGATAGAAGATTTGTTCATTACTAACCAAGTGAAATTTTTCTGTCGTTGCTCATACATCAGAGTTCTTCTAATGCAAACTAAATCTGTGTCTGACAGGTGTGCATCTGGGAAGAATCTAAAGGAATTTTTCACTTCTTTGCAGGATTATGTTTTGGTCCTACTTTAGGATGTCAGGATTTTTTTTCACATTGTATCTCTATAATAAGACTTTTTTAAAAGACTCAAAACAGCCACACCCTGCCCCCTTAAAAACAAAAACCGCTTTCACTATCTTCTGCATAGCTTTTCCATAGGCACTTCATGGCATAAGAAGAAAACTTTCTAAAAAAATTACAGATCTTTCACATAATGATTGTTCAGTTTTGAGTACATCGGGCTTCTTTCCCACTAATGAAACAAATATATATATATATATGCTCTGAGGACATGATGAAAAGGTTTTATAGATATGCTCTTAATTGTCTTTGTTTTGAGATTGAGCTTGTCTTTTACTGTTCCAAACAATATTCTTGTCTCATGACCACATATTTCTGCTGTTTTTCACATTTACTTCTAATCCACGTCCAGTTTTCTTTTTCAGAAAAACAGCAGACTTTCTGGCTCTAGAATATTTCATAGCTGTATTCTTGGTTCCTGATATCTGAGGACTACTGTCCCCTTATGATAGTTCTTTTTGGATACTCAAGAACACCAAGAGTTGTTGCCAAAGTCATTGTTTTGGCAGCTAGCCTCAGATAAAGAATTGAAGATTTTTCTTATCTAGTATTGAGTTGTATCTCTGCCAACCTGTGGCAGAGAGTCTTACAAATATTCTGTAAATTGAGTTCTTGGTAAACCCTCAAAGATCAACCCTAAAGTTGCTCAATTTAGAAGCAAATTTGGACTTCATAGCCGAAGGCTCATCTTTTTGAAGGTAAGATTTCAGTAGCTGCATTGTGAGGACCGAGAACAGTGGGACCCCACACCAAGGATTTTTGGTTCATATTAGCATGCAAGGTGCCCTGAATTTATGTGGTGGCATATGTCTAGCTACATCTCAGAAGCAGATAGGTGTAACTGTTGTAGGGGAAACATGGAGATTTCTTCCTGGTCACCATAATAGATGTTTAGACGGGACTTTACAAATGACACCAAACTGGGCAGGAGTGTCGATCTGCTGGAGGATAGGAAGGCTGGACAGGCTGGACTGATGGGCTGAGGACAGCTGTATGAGGTTCAACAAGGCCAAGTGCCGGGTCCTGCACTTCGGTCACAACAATTCCATGCAACGCTACAGGCTTGGGGAATAGTGGCTGGAAAGCTGCCTTACAGAAAGGGACCTGGAGGTGCTGGTAGACAGCTGCCTGAACATGAGCCAGCAGTGTGCCCAGGTGGCCAAGAAGGCCAACAACATCTTGGCTTGTATCAGGAACAGTGTGGCCAGCAGGAAAATGGAAGAGATCCTGCCTCTGTTCTCAGCACTCATGACGCTGCATCTTGAATACTGTGTGCAGTTTGGGGCCCCTCAGTACAGGAAGGACACTGAGTTGCTGGAGTGCATCCAGAGAAGGCAATGAAGCTGGTGAAGGGTCTGGAGAACAAGTCTTACGAGGAGCAGCTGAGGGAACTGGGATTGTTTAGTCTGGAGAAGAGGAGGCTGAGGGTAGACCTCATTGCTCTCTACAACTACCTGAAAGAAGGCTGTAGGGAGGCAGGTGTTTGTCTCTTCTCCCAGATAACTTGTGATAGGACTAAAGGAAATGGCCTCAAGTTGTGGCAGGGGAGGTTTAGGTTGGATATTAGGAAACACTTCTTTACTGAAAGAGTAGTGAGCCTGGAACAGGCTGCCCAAGGAAGTGGTGGAGTCACCATCCCCGGAGGTGTTCAAAGAACGTGTAGACATGGCACTCCAGGACATGGTTTATATGGCATGGTGGTATTAGGTTGATGGTTGGATGTGATGATCTTGGAGGTCTCTTCCAACCTTAAAGATTCTATGAGTTTAAGTAGCAGTTTTGAACTGTACATCAGCAAACCTTCATGGATATTTTCTGTGTTACATGTTTCCATAAACAGAAGGTTGAGAGAAACAGCAGTTTCTGCCAATGCCTATTTATTTCTGTTTTTACTATGTCAATGTGCTACAAAGCACTAAATCCTGCTGGATTTCACTAGAACCTACATTAATTGGAGGGACTCTTTGGACTGCCTCTAATCTGGACGTTGCAGAATGATCAACTGGAACTCCATTCATACTTTAAAATATCTTTTCAGCACAGAATGATTTTAAACAGATGCCATTTTTGGCAAAATAATCACCTTATTACTCTTTGCTCCATAATCTAAGTCTGACTCTGGTGTTATTTGAAGTCAACCACAGTGAAATATGCATGCAAAGCAGAAGGAGAATGTGTTTGGTTATAACTACAGTTTCCCATATATAATTTCTCATTATGTCTTCCTTTTGTGTCTGATACTCTGGAAAACATCAAATGGGAAAAGTGAACCATGTTGCATAAATTAAGAATGGTGGCTGAAGAAAATCAAGAGGCATGTGCATCTCTACATCTGTATTTTCTTCAGCCAATCAAAATAGGTGATTATTCCACTGTATTTAGCATTGGTGCAGCCTCACCTTCAGGACTGTGTGCAGTTCTGGACCCCACAATTTAATACAGATGTGAAAGTCCTTGAATGCCTCCAGAGGAGGGCAACAAAGCTGGTGGAAGGGCTGGAAGGCATCTCCTGTGAGGAGCGACTGAGAACTCTGGGTTTGTCTAGTTTGGAGAAAAGGAGGCTGAGGGATGACTTCATTGCTCTCTACAGCTTCCTGAGGAGGGGAAGTGGAGAGGCAAGTGCTGATCTCTACTCTCTGATATCCTGCCACAGAATGCGTGGGAATGGTTCAAAGCTGTGTCAGACATTAGGAAACATTTATTTACTGAGAGGGTGGTCAAACACTGGTCTTGGCTTCCTAAAGAGGTGCTCAATGCCACAAGCTTGTCAGTATTTAAGAGGCATTTGGATAATGTCCTTCATAACATACTTTAACTTTTGGTAAGCCCTGAAGAGGTCAGGCAGTTGGACAAGATGGTCATTATAGGTCCCTTCCAACTGAAATTATTCTATTCTATTCTATTCTATTATTTTCTTTTCTTTTATATTCTGTTCTATTCCATAAAACGTGTTTACAGACAGTACCTCTCATGTAAAACCAACCAGTGGTAGGTAAATTATTTTACTTGATTGGAGTGCTCCTAGACTGAGCAACAGGTTAAGCTCCGTAAAGTTCACAAGATTCATTTACGGGTTTTGCAGCTCTGAGTCTTAGACAACATCTAGGAGATCAGGTGGTATGGATTTGCTCTGAGGATCTTATATCTCCCCATTCACACAGTCATATAGTGGCTGAGGTCTGCAGGGACCTCTGGGGGTCATTTGGTCCAACCTGTCCTGCTCAAGCAGGGTCATCTAGAGCAGGCTGCCCCAGACCATGTCCAGATGGCTTTTGAGCATCCTCAAGGACGGAGAGTCCACAGCCTCTCTGGGCAACCTGTGCCAGTACTTGGTCATCCTCATGCCAAAAAAGTGTTTGCTGGTGTTCAGGAGGAACCTCCTGTGTTTCAGTGTGTGCCCATTGCATCTGGTCATGTCACTGGGCACAACTGAAAAGAGCCTGGCTCCCTCTTCTTTGCACCCTCCCTCCAAGTATACATATATATTGATAAGATCTCCACCTGAGCCTTCTGTTCTCCAGGCTCAGGCTGAGTCCCAGTTCTCTCAGCCTTTCTTTTTAACGGAGGTGCTCCAGTCCCTTCATCATCTTCGTGATCCTTTGCAGAGCTCTCTCCAAGTATGTCCATGTCTCCTTTGTACTGGGGAGCCCAGATCTGGACACAGTACTCCAGATGTGGCCTCATTCCATGCTGAATAGAGGGAAAGGATCACCTCCCTCAGCCCGCTGGCAACACTCTTTCTAATGCAGCCCAGGGTAGTGTTGGTCTTCCTTGGTGCAAGAGCGCATTGCTGGCGTTCAGCTTGGTGTCCACCAGGACCTCCAGGTCCTTTTCTGCCAAGCTGCTTTCCAGCTGGGCAGCCCCTAGCCTGTACTGGTGCCTGGAGTTGTTCCTCCCCAGGTGCAGGACTTTGCACTTCCCCTTGCTGAACTGCATGAGGTTCCTGTCAGCCTGTTTCTCCAGCCTGTCTAGGTCCCTCTGGGTGGCAGCATGACCTGGCTGATCAGTCCCTGCCTCTAGTTTAGTGTCATCAGCAAACTTGCTGAGGGTGCACTCTTTCCTGTCATCAGGATCATTAATGAGGATGTTCATCAGGACCCAGTATTGACTGCTAGGGTGCACTAGTAGTTACTGACTAGAGTAACTAGAGTTTGTGCCTCTTACCATCACTGTCTGGGCGTAGTCATTCAGCCATTTTCAGTCCATTTCAGTGTGTGCTCATCCAACCTATACTTTATCAGCTTCTCTATGAGGATCTTACAGGAGGCACTGTCAAAAGCCTTACTGAAGTCAAGGTAGACAATATTCACTGCTTTCCCCTTGTCTGCCAAGCCAGTCATAGATGTTAATAACGTTGGTAAAGCATGACTTGCCCGTAGAGAACCCTTGTTGGCTGCTACTGGTGACCTTATTGTACTTCGTATGCCTGGAGATGGTTTCCAGGATTAGCTGCTGTTAGCTTTGCAGGGATCCAGGTGAGGCTGACCAGCCTGCAGTTATCTGGATTGTCTTTCTTGCCTTTCTTGAAGATAGGAGTGACGTTTGCTTTCCTCGAGTCCTCAGGCACTTCTCCCAGTCACCACTTATCAATCAAAGGTCATTGAGAGTGACGTTGCACTGGTATTTACCAGGTTCCTCAGCACTAGGTGCATCCCATCAGGACCTATGGATTTACTTATGTCTAGTTTGCTTAAATATTCTTAAGTATCTTCTACCAAGAGTACATCTTCCGTGCTTCAGAATTTCCCATTCTCTCTGGGACTTGGGGTTCGTGAAAGCCTACTTAGTAAAGGTGAAAAGGCATTCAGTACCTCAGCCTTTTCCATGTCCTGTGTCCCCCGCTTCATTCAGCAGAGGGCCGAGATTTTTCCTAGCCTTCCTTTTGTAATCTTTGTACTTATTGAAGCCCTTTCTGTTGTCTTTGACATCCCTGGCCAAAATCTATTCCATTTAGGCTTCGGCTTTCCTAATTTCATCTGTGGATGCTTGGACAGTGTTTCTGTCTTCCTCCCATGTTACCTGTCCCTGCTTTCACCTTCTACATGTTTTCTTTTTGTTCTTGAGTTTTGCCAGGAACTCGTATTCCTATTTCTCTTGTAGAAAAGACCTACACAGAGTTGCTGGTATTTCTCCTGCTTATACGGATCATTGTGATGGTTTAGCCCGAATCACCACACAGTTTCTCACTCACTCTCCCCCTCCCCAGGGGGATGGGGGAGAGAATTGGGAAGGAAGGAGAACTCGTGGGTTGAGATGAAGACAACTTACTAAAATAAAAGGGAAAACTACAATAATAACAGAATATAAGGATATTAAAAATATACAAAGTGAACAATATGTGTTGTCTCACCACCCGATGTCCCAATGACCGATACAGCCCGTCCCGAGCAGCGATCACGGAAAACAAAACCGAGCAGCAAGCAAAGGAGCAAAAGGGAGCCAGCAAGGTAGAGGGAACAATGCCAGCAAAAACAAGCAGGAAGGATGGATGCCAGGAAGGCAGATACCCACCCTCGCCTGCCCCCACTTATATACTGAGCATGACGTTTATGGGATGGAATACTCTCTTTGGCCAGTTTGGATCAATTATGCTGTCTGTCTTTCTTCCAGCTTCCTGCATCTGCAAATTAGCGAGACTTGGAAAGCCAGACAGTGTCCTTGGTCTCATTCACAACAACTGGTATCATCAGGGTGTTTATGAACATTCTTCACACACAAAATCCAAAACATACCAGCTACTGAGAGGAAAAATTAACTCCATCCCTGCCAAAACCAGGACAATCATTAAACAATTATCAGAGGATTTAAGCAAGCGTACTTTATTTCATTTCTTTCCAAGAGGAAAGAATATTCCAGTTGTTGCAGGAGGAATGTTGTGAGCCAACACCTTTGTCTGCTACATGAGGTGTTGAATTTCATGAGGCAGGCTTATCAAACTTTTATGTAAATGTCTCTGTGTATGAGATTTCTTTGTTTAGTGTCTGGGACTCTATTTTATAATCTTGAGTATCTCAGCTTATTTGTATTGATTATAGGAAGTTGTGTGGCAGCTCCTTTGAAGTGCAGAATGGTATCTGAAAACTATGTGTTTCTTCCTTTGAAGACTTTTCTGCTTCTTCACATAGCTGGACAAAATCTTCTGGCTCTAAGGCCAGCCAGCTTTCAGAAGTACGCAACTATTTTACAGAAAGTGAGCATGAGGGGTAAGTGTGTCTCGTTCCTGGGAGCTTAACTCTTGTGTAGTGGGAACTCTTTAAGTTTTCCTTGAACCCCTTGATGGGGGTACATTTTCTCTAGTGCCATACGTGTGGGCATTTAGTTTTTGGCTAGTTATGCTTTTATTGTTGTTTTTATAGTTCTGCATTCCGTACAAATAGTTCTGTTTATGTGGATAGCACTGAAAACATCTTTATCAGACTGTAAAGATAGAATGTTGATGAGTGTAAATGACTTATAAATGAACACTGTATAGCAATATTATGAACAGGGTTTTTCTTTGGTTTTTTTCACCCAGGATATCAACCAATATCATAGACCACTGCAGCTGGGACAGTTTCCTGAACAAGCTACATCTATGGGAAAAGAGTATTTACAGTTTTTAAAAATTATGAGCTTTCTAAAGCTGTGTTTGTTAGATTTTGTACTGTCAGCAAGTAGAATATTGTTTTCAGTTCTTCGTCTTTTAAGTGCTGCTCGGGGACTTATGTACAGTATAACTGATACATGCAGAAAGATTTAGACTTTTATATTCCTTAGTTTGCCACGTTTATGTGGAATATAAGAATGAGATTGGGAAAGATATTTTCCTCTGAGAATGATACAAATTATTGCCGGAATGTTTACACTTCCTAAATCTTTTTTTGCAGTTATTTTTGTACATAGCTGGTTATGTAGCCAAGATGTTGTTGTAGAATCATATTTTAGGACAGAAAAGATGCTTATGGTTGTTTTGTTAGTACAGTTTAACAAAAACCAGATTTATGTATGTTACTTTGCTCATAAAATTTTAAAAGGTATTTTGGGACAAGAGACTCTATGCAATCATTCCTTGCCCAGTGAGGGCGTTGATGTTTACCACAAAAAAAAAGACCTCATAATTCTGCTAACAAATCATAAACCCTTATGGAATTATAGAATGGTTTGGGTTTGAAGGGATCTTAAAGATGACCTAGTTTCAACCCCTGCTGCCACAGGCAGTGACAACTTCTGCTAGAGAAGGTTGCTCAAAGCCCCATCCAACCTGGCCTTGAACACTTCCAGGGCTGGGGCATCCACGGCTTCTCTGGGCAACCTGTTCACCACTCTCACAGTAAGGAATTTCTTTCTTACATCTAAATCTACCCTCTTCCAGTTGAAAGCCATTACCCTTTGTTCTGTCACTACATGCCCTTGTCAAAAGTCCCTCTTCAGCTTTCCTGTAGGCTCCCTTTAGGTACTGGAAGGCTGCTATAAGGTCTCCCCTGAACCAGCCCCAACTGTCTCAGCCTGTCCTCAGGGGAGAGGTGCTCCAGCCCTCTCATCATCTCTGTGGCCCTCCTCCTGACTCTCTCCAGCAGGTCCACATCCTTCTTCTGTTGGGGGCTCCAGAGCTGGATGCAGTACTCCAAGTGGAGTCTCACAAGAGTGAACAAGAGGAGCAGAATTACGTCCCCTGACCTGCTGGCCATGCTTCTTTTGATGCAGCCCAGGATGCTGCCCATGTGGTTACATGGCACATTGCCAGCTTACATAGAGCTTTTCATCCACCAGCACTCCCAAGTCCTTCTTGGCAGGGCTACTCTCAATCCATTCCCCGCCCAGTCTCTATTTGTGCTTGGGATTGCCCTGACCCATGTGCAGGACCTTGCACTTGGCCTTGTTGAACTTCATGAGGTTTACATTGGCCCACCTGTCCAGCCTGTTAAGGTCCCTCTGGATGGCATCCCTCCCCTCCAGAGTGTCAACTGCACCACACAGCTTGGTGTCATTGGTGAGCTTGCTGAAGGTGGACTCTATCCCACTGTCCACACAGAGAGAAAATGATACCGTCTCTTCTTAAGGCATTTAAGCATCATAACAAAAGCCATTACCTTACTCCATTGTCAGGAAGCATGTAAAGGTTTGTCAGGTTGTGAGAAGAGAAAAAACGGTGGTTACTATTAAGCAGAATCCTTTGCCCATGCAAAGAAAGAATTCTTATATACTTGAATGCATTGGATATATGCATGCAAGTGTGTGAGTGAGTTTGTATATGTACAAAGTGTTTAGTTCCCTTAATAATGCTGTCGTGTCTGAATTGCATAGGAATGTCCATGAAAATAAGTTCAGTGCTTTTTCTGTACATCAGAGTGATACATTGTTTTCAAAGTACTCCCTTCAAGGGCAGTACAAATATCAAGAATTCAGAGGCAAGTTTAGCTGAATCCTGTGCTGTGAGGAATGGAGAATGGAGTCTTTGGTATTAGGGTTGGTGTGCTCTGCCTTTAGTTACTTCTTCTTGTGTGTGTGTGTGTCCCATTGCAAAGAGAATCAGTATGACAGGATTACGCTATCTAGACTAGAATGTAGATAGTCTAAAAGTGTACTTGTATAGTCTACGAGGACTGATAGAAAATAATACAAGGTAGAAAGAACTTAGCAGGTACACACAGAACCCACAATATTAAATGTAGAACTAAGTAGTCACACAAACAGAAAGACATGCATCCGTACACTTGCCCAGTTCCTTTTTCTCACTTGAGCCGAGTGTGAATGATCATATAGATAAGGCACTTTGATATTAATGAAGAGGAAACAAAATAATAAACTTGGTGTGTCATATACGAAAACAGAAACCGAGGCTCTATTTTTAGAGGAGGAGAGGATAAGTAATCATCTTTTGTCAAGTTAGACCACACTGTGACACATCACTCAATAATTCATCATGGCTTTTGCCTCTCATCTGCGGAACGTTCCCACAAAGTAGAGTAGCAGATATTATTATACTTAAAATTACATTAAGTGAGTTCTACGTTTCATATCTATTTATTTTAACATTTTAGCCAGAGCATTGCACCATATGGCAGCTAAGGAGTTAGGTGGTTCAAAACCAAAGTAAATGGAGCTAACAGAACTAGATGAAAAAATTATAGGATGGAATGATAGAATGTACTGAATTAAGATATCTTGTATTTAGTGCTTTATAGAGAGATTTTTTTCAGATACAAAGAAGCATAATGGACTAACAGGTAGCTTTTAGGTTCACAATGGCGGCTTTACTATTCTAGTAGTTAGGTGGAGTAAAACCGCTAAACATTCTGCAGCAGAAACCACTTGACTGATAGATGGAGGCATTGCACTGTGCTTTGCAGCACTGAATTTTCATCATTGCTCTCCTTAATATTGAAAAGTAGGTGTCACAAAAAAGAATTTGTTCTCTTCTGCCTTTTCTACTAAGCTTATTGATGAAGATGACTATGGATTTTTAATTTATAGGAGTTACAGTTACCTCTGGTTTTCTGCACTAGACATAGATTCTTAAGTCTGTTCCCCACCCCCATCCTGTAAATGAGTTGTACAAGAAAATAGCTTTATTTATGACCAGTCCCAGAGTTCCAGTGAAGAGGTTCTCTTGTCTCCTGTAATGCACTGCCATGTTGTATTCTAGAAGTTTAAACCAATTTGAATACTTCTCAGTTCAGGAAAATACTCTTGTTCAGCAGTGCAAGGAAGCTTCAATGTAAATGCAGTAGCTTAAAGTCAAGTAATTAGTTCAGTGCTTTGCTGAACAAGGATGGACTTAGACGTTGTGCTTTTGTGATTTCTTCCCCAAATGAACCAATAGATTAATGTGTGATTGTGTTTTTGTAATTCTGTGATGTCCGGTACTCTTAGTTCTGCTTTCTTAAGTGTTTGGCCCATATTTCTTCAATTAATATCCGTATTTCTTAACTGCATCTTTGCAGTGTCAGCCCATTTCCTAGCTTATATCTTCCGATGTTTTTTTAAGCTTACTTTGTCCTTTGTCTTTACATATAGTAAATGAAGGTGTCTTTCGCAATTTCCTTCCTCTATTTTTCAGTTTATGGCTCCATCAGCTGATTACAGGCAGTCATATAAAACAAGTCCGTGAAGAACAATCTTCTTTCTTGTGAGTGTCTCCCAAATACTGAACTTGCAAAAACTCCACATCTTGAGTTTTCATAAACTTGTCAATTTTTCCCACCTCCTTTCAGAGTGGGAAGAATCTCTTATCATCAAGGAATTTGTGTAAGTGTTACAGAGCTAATTTTAGGCTTAGATTCTTTATTTTTCACGCTACAGCATAAAATGTAATGATTACAGTCTGATTTTCATATTAGAGGATACATTTGTAGTCTTGCAATGATTTGTATAGTGACAAAACTTGTGAAATCTGCTAAGAGACAATAACGGTTGAAAGTGATCATGCCATTACTGGCAATCAGATTAGAGTATTAGCCTTCCTAGATTATGAGAAAATTTCATCAAATGGAATTTTTTGCTTTAGTATTACCTACTTTATGTCGTCTCTTTAGATTGTCCCCAACTGAAAGGAAAAAAAAACCAAAAATAAAAGAAAAGGGAAAAAACCCAAATGTGTGAATAAATGGTACTATCTTTCTCTGCCACTTATGAACTCAGTATCATAAATTTTCAGCAATGTTACATGTGAGATATTGACGACATGATGACACCTGTGTACCACTGAGAAAAATGAAGGAGTACCTGAACAGAGTTGAGAGTGTGATATTGCTGTTCTTTAAAATGTAATGTTCCTGGACACCACATTAGATTTTTGTGGTAAGGTGCTGCGCTGCTGATAGCAGGCATTGGCAAAAACGAAGTTTTATGTTCCAAACACAAATAGAACTATTACAGCTCCTTGTACTCTTCCCGCGGCCTGTGTGTTTCTTTTGAATAGCTGTGCCTGTATGAGAAGTGGTCAGCAGTTCATCAGTAGTACACTTTCAGACTCAGTGAATCCAGTCAAAATCAAGCCCCTTGTTTGTACAGACACAAAAAATCTGTTATAGTCGTGTACTCACTGCTTGTTAGTATTGCAGATTGGATCCCTTTCTAAATTTTTATCTTCCACAAAGCAAGTGTGTATGTAAGAATAGTTTTAAAGTGTTTCTTTCTTCCTTAAGCTTATGTTAAGAATTATGCAGTTTTGAATATGACAGCTTTATTTCCTATTAGGGCTATAAAATTATGTTCGTGCCTAATTTGCTTCAATCAAATGTTTAGTGATGTTTGTATAGTTGTCCTTTAATAACAATAAAATATAGTTATGACGATTATGTTTTATATTTAATTTTCATTAATTTTCATACTGAATTTATAATAATTTTAAAATCAAAGAACCTTCACTTATTTGGGAGTTAATGCAATGGAATGACTCACTAGCAAGTGAAAAACAGCTTAAAAGTAAGCAAATTTTAAAGATTGCGATGCCACCAAGTATTTAAAGGGCACAGTATATCAGTAAGCAGTTGTACAGGTTCTTTGAGGTGGGTTAGGCAAAAATTAATAAATTTGTAATTGCATGATGAAACCCCAACTCTTCTGTTAGATTTAGTATTTGCTATATTATGAGAAATCAGAAAAACAATTAACTGGCCTTCCAATTTGGCATTAGTTTATGGGAATTGCTGTATTTATTATACAATACAAATTCTTTAGGAAAAAGCAGAATGGAACTAACTTGAAATAACATTAGTCAATAGGCATGGATGATCAAAGTAAGATATTCTATGATAAAAGTACAACTCAGATATTTGTGCAACGCATCAGTGCAAATTTAGGGTCATCTGGTTTTGTATCTTTGGAATAAAAGATTTTTATAATATATTTTAAAAATATTTATAATTCAGACTGAATTGAAGCTTATATTTGCGCGACGTAAAAATGTGTGCAGGTAATTTTTTTCCTTTCTAGAAAAGATTTTTGTCTTAAAAAATAAACTGAACATAGAGGTAGGAACAGTGTTTATTGTAAGAGTAAATCTTACATGTTAACATAGTTTTAAACAAACTTTTTAATACTATTTAGTCAAATTTGTGAACAAATACAGACTTCAGGCTTTTTTCATGTTCAAAGAATACATGTATTTAAATAATTCAGATAATTACAGCATTCTGAGAAAGACATATTGAATAATATGATTTTGTTCTAACTTAGTACTATAATTTGTTGTGGAAGCCATTATAATACTATTGCATTAACTCAAATCCTGATTTTGTGTTTTCATTGATGTATTTTAATTGCGTAAGACAAGTAATTGAAATTGTTCTAAGAAATATAAGATGAAATCAATAGTGAAGGACATCACAACTTCTATTTTTCACTTCAGACGGTTGAAAACTAAGCTATTATTTAATTAGGTTTAGTCTCTTCACCCTTTTTGGCTTGTTTCTCTCTGTTCTGAAAATCACTGTCTACAAATAGTTGTTTATACATATAAATTGACTGGCTCATTCTAGTGCGAAACAAGTCATTCTGGAACAGTGAGAAATGTTACTGAATTTCAAGCAGGTTTCTTCTGCTCAAATGGCTCTTGAAAACGAAAAGAGCTTAGATTAGCACTGTTTGAGTTTGTTTCATTGTCAAAGCTAGAAACGTAATGGTGGTATGAATTGTCACCTGATTGCATATGCTCTATGAGAAAATACACTGTTGCAACCAAAATATTTGACTAGAATAATTTTAGAAGGATTAAAATGTCATCCGAAGTTCTGAGGTTTCTTTGTTATTATTTTCAAATAAAAATACCTGCCAATCTTGACACTTTGAGTTTCTGTGTTTTCTCCTAATATTGACCCTGTAGTTTGCAGCACCTTTTAAAGAATCGAGCCTACGTCTTCTACATAATTAATTCTCTTACTTAAGTCCTGATTCTGCCTTTCATTATGTTAGAAGTCATTGTGCCTCATTTGGAAATGCATGACAATTAAGTTTGTGCTTTTTATTTTACCAGTATAAGCTTCTGTGTGCCTCTTCTGTCTCTATTATTTGTGCATATGAATTTGAGAGTGGGAGGAGAGGTTAGTGGACTACATGAGTGGATCTCTTCTTTTCAGTCATGCTGTGCTCAGCTTGAGCACCTCGTCTCAGCATTTTTCATGAAGCTGGAGACCTGTAAGACTATGCGATATGGTATTTATGCTCCAATAAGCTCATCCTCCAATAAGCAAAAGCCTGTAGCTTCTCAAAACCTAACAGAGAATACTGAAAGCAGATCAAGGACTGATGTGAAAAAGAATTTGAGAAATGTGAAATATTTTTAACTTTGTTTTCAGATTCAGAAGCTAATCTTAGAGAAGAAGGTGATTGGCTGTAAATCAAACACAATTGTGCCAGTTGTATAAACATTTGTTTTACCAGCAAATTAATTAAATGCTGCTTATTCCTCATAGGACATAAACATGCATCCAGGAAACGTATTAGTAGCCACATGACACACATTCAAATACTAAATAAAGTGCACAGTGTTCTATTCTCTTTTGTATTTTCGGTTAGATGTAAAAAGATTCAGTTATACCAATTTGATTGTTCATTTGGGCTCTGCTTATTCACTTAAAAGTTATAGGTAATGAAAACTAACATGTTGCTTATTTGTAAATAATGGATTTGGATATTTTTTAGCATCTTCAAATGTGATACAGAAGAATAATTTGACTGCCTTTTTCCCCAATGAGTATCCTGAAAGCCTACCAAAATTAGTAAAATCTTAACGAAGAGGAAGTTAATAGAGAATTTTGATGTCTTTTTCAGTGTAATTACTGATTTCTTTTTCCATAATTAGATCAAATATATTTGTTAAATTTAAAAATGGAAGCATTACTAAGAATCTGGAAACCAGACGTTTAAAAGTCAAGAAGCCCTTAATATAATGTAATATTTTTTGCCTTAATCAATTTGATTGTGCTTATCCTCGAATGAATGAATTTTGTTTGTGAAATGAGTATTGTCCAAGTTCTGTCCATCTTGGTCATATGCCTGCTTCTTTTAAACAATGCATGAGTAAAGCATTTAATTTTTTTTTCATAGTATAACATCTAAAACTGCCGATTTGTAGGTATCAATTAAAGTGTAAGTGACGCAAACTTAGTGAAACTTTTCCCTTCTGAGATTTGAAATGGACAGTCTTTGTTATTTCAGTCATAACATTAGATTAATTCTAGAATTCTTCCGTCTTTATTTTGTTGTCACGGCTTTTTTGAAGGGAATTAAGGAGATGAAGAATTCAGTTGAGGTGCTACCATCAGCAGATCTTCTGCATAAAATATTTTGATCTGGAAATTAAACCATGAAGGCCTATTTCTCAACCATTTCTGACTTAGAGAACTTCCAGAACCCAATCTGTAAGATAGATAACCTGTAGTTACATTTCAGACCTGTGGAAATCTGAGGCTTTTTCCAGAAATGGGATGCTAAAAAGCTGTGATTTTGAATTGAGCTAAAATATGTTAGTTTCAAGTTGACAGCTTTAGATCTTCCAGACTTTTGAAAACTACTCATCTTCCTCAGGTTACCTTGGTTTTGTTATCATTTTTCAAATCTTACTGGCACACATCAACAGAATCAACACAATGTTCTAATGATCTGATTAACTGAATTTGCCAAGGACAACGTCAAGTTTCACTTGAGTTACGTTTGTTTGGTGTTGTAAAACTAACTTTTAGGTTTAGACTAAAATGGAGGATTTCCATGAAAAACTGAATGTTTGGACATTCCAAATAATTTATTAGGATAGACCGTAATTTGAAGCTGAGCTGTAAGCAGATACAATTCATTTCTGGTTTACCGGTGGCACTTTTTTAGCTGTGTTTCTGGTTTCTGTGCAATAAATGTAATTTCAGAACTTAAAGGTTAGTCAGATTGCTGTGCAGGGTACTGTGTGGGATTTTTATTGTCCCATTTCTCCAGCTAATAATACAGAAATGATCTGGTGCAAACTCTGGAGTTAGGCTGAGAAGTTACCAGTGTGTGTGTTATGTATATCTCTTTCAAATACTAGGCATTTGGTTTTGAAAGAAAAAGGAAGGAAACTGTCAGTCTTCTCTAGATCACACAAAATTATCTTACTGTACTCTCTGTATACTGTAATATATGGTTTATGTAACTTCTATTTATTTTAAGTTTGTCCTGATAGTAATAGGATTTTCATTTTCCTCAGCCTTTTCTGTACTGCAGGGCAAGTTACAAGTTTGGGGTTTTTTAGGATAAAACTTTTATTTCCTAGTTCAGTAATTATTTCCCCACTTATGCTGAGTGGTACAGAAGTTCAAGAGAAAAGTAACTTGATGTAGTTCAAAGGCTTATCGTAAATCGTAATAATTAACTGGGAAAGTACTAAATTACCACGTTCTGTCAGCAACTGAGCTCTGCGTACAAAACATTTGCTCATGTTCTCCTTGAGCTCCTTTGGTTGGACTCAGCGTTCGGCTCGCACTAAATGAGCTCTGGCTGTAGCTAGCAGGAACTGGAGAATGTTGATATGTGTTGTAATGAATAGTGGAACACGGAAAGGCTCGAGTGTGTTGGCACACATGTCTCGGTATGATAAGCTAAACATAATTATTGTTCACTGAGAAGTCTCTCTGTCTTTTGAAAATTAAGTTTTGGCCGGTGAACATTAGATCTGTGTACACATACTGAATTTATTTGTCTTTGAACAGTGGTATTTAATTCTTAATTAAATATTTAACGCAAAGTTCTAAAGAGGTTCTTGAATGCATCGTGCATCAGCTATGTCCTGAAAGAAGTTGTTTATGTAAGGTTGACATAGTCTTTTTTCTTTATTTGGTAGCACTCTTCAGTTCGGTTCAGTTCACTTCGAAAGCTTTAAGAACAAACTTACTAAACTATCTACATTTGCTGCCACAAACCAGCATAGAAATTTATGGCTCTTGGTGTTATAGTGCGTACAAATTCTGTAGTAAAAATTAAATTTGCAATTCAAAATGTAATGTGCAGCACATTTATATCCTGAATAGCCTTGAATTTGCAGTCACACTTCCAAACCCACCTCAGAATAAATTGGATGAACCTGTTTTCTAACAGAAGTCTTCTGTATAAGTGCAGAAGAATATGAAAAAGAATTTAATGTCTAAGGTCGTGAAAGCTGATCTGACTATTGTTTCTCCTCCTTGAACTTTTTCAGCAGTGTTCCTCTTGTCTCCTGATTTTAGTAACTTAGCTCTATAAAAGACAGTATAGAAAGACAGTCAGGTTAATGAATACAGGCCTTGTACCATGATTTCAAATGACCCACTATTGTGTTCAGTGGTTCTGCACTCATGTAATTGTTGGTGGAAAGGGTCAGTCTTCACTAAATCGCGCAAAACTCCCTAAATCATGGAAAAGATATTAACATTATTCAAAGAAACACAAATCATTACTATACATAACTTTTCAATTCTGAACCAACTTAATGGTGGGGAGGAATTTGAATGTTTAGCAACTGTTCCTAAAAGAAACAGTAGTGCTTCATGAAATAAACACATTTTTGCAAAATGTGCTAAATCTGTATTCTCCAGAGCCTTACTGAGTAAATGGCTGAGGCATGGAAGTCATACAGAAATGGTTACATTGGTGCATGTCTCAACAGCATTTTTTAGTTGCGTAGGAAATGTTGCTGGACTTCGTAGCTTTGAGCAAAAGTATATTTGCCTTGCAATGCTTGCTTTGTGAATTCTTACCATTGAGCGGTCATTTAGACAAATAAATAATTTATGTTCATACTTTTTCTTTTTCTTACATATTGGGAAAAAAAAAAGTCAAATATGGTGATCTTCATGAATTTAACGTCCTGCAACTGCTTTCTAAAGTGCATCTTGCAGATCTCAAGTTTTCTGAATTCTTGCCATGAATTTCTTTTCATTTCACTGAATAAGCTTGTAATATCTAAAAAAAAAAACATATGGAGAAGAACTGATATGCGCTGTAGAGTGTCAGCCTCACATTAAATGCCTAATATTTGGTTTTCAGTTAAAATTATGTTGACACTGACCTCCTACTTTCCTCTTCCCTTGATCATTCTAAAATACCGTGTTACAGCAGACCTCTCTCTTTGGCCTGTCTTCAGCATTCAACCAGTATGTCTTCCTGTCATTTAAAATAGTGTTCTCCAAAGCAACACGAGTTTATTATGGCCAAATTTTGTATTATAGCACTGAGAATCTGTATGATTTAACTCTCTCTGGATTTTTTTTTTTACACTCCTGTGTAAGATCATTTTCACAATCTATATACCACAGAAAGAAGAAATGAACATTCTGTGTGTCAAACTCTGTGATCTTCCTTTACACTATAGTGTTTGAATGAGAAGATTGTGACTAAGTTATGATGCCTGTGTTTTATGATAGTAGTAATTAAGTACTTAACTAGGAGAGTACTGTGATTATTTTGGAATGTGAACACCTACCAAAAGTGATTCTGACACATTTAATTGCAGTGAAGCAAAATTAGCAATGTTGAATCACTGCTATGCGTATTATGGGGGAATTTTAATTGACAGCATTCTTCTTGGTCACAAAAATTGACATTCTTTATAGATTCTGAATATTATGTAATTTACTTATTTGTGGACACAAAAGTTACTAGAGTGAAGTTCTGTAGTGAATTTCTTTTAATTTCGAAAGCAAAGTTTGTTTTTGTAAAAATGAATGGAAATCTGTGACTTTTTTTACAGTGTTTTGTAATCATAAAGTTATAAATGGCATTTGCAGAGATAAAACTGATAGTTTAAACTACTGCAGAGCTGGAAAAAAAAAAGATAGTTGGTTGCACTATAATTAAAAAAAAAGTTAGACAGTGTTGACAATCCTTCCAAATGTATAGTGGAAAAATGTGTCCCTGACATCTTCACCTGGGAATGAAGAATGATCATTTTTTGTGAACAATTTTTATAAAACCATTTTATAAGCAGTACATTTATTACTGGATTTTACTCATATTGTCCCTATTTACGAAGTTCATAATTTCTCAGGCTTTGTAGAAGATTCAAATAATCACCAATGAGTATGTAATTCATTTTATGCTTAAAAAAATCTGGAGGTACTTTTAACTTGTTTATGCAGGAGTGTATTTTCCTTGTGATTTGAGTCTCTTCTTCAGCTCAGTAGTTTCATGGCACTCAATTTGTTTAGAATAATGGGTAAGGGAACAGCATGTTTGAGTATTAGAGGGTGGTTTATCAGACCTCTGCTTTAATGACATAAGTGAAGAGAATTTTTATAAATGTCCATTGTTGAATAGTTTCATATTGGGAGTGCAGTGCCTTAAAATCCTTACAAAGCCATGATATATTTGTTCTCATTTACTCACCATTTCTGGTTAAATGGGCTACCTGTATGATTGTAACATGGAACTTAGCGATTAATAGGTAATACTAGTAGACTGAGTCATATGTGCGTTCCATTTTATCTAATAATCTGTGCTTTTTTATTGAGCACAAATTGAAATTTAAATGCTCATTTTAGGAGCACTGTGTGTCTTCTCCTGTGTTGCCTAGTGATTCTGATTTCGTGTTTATTTTGATTACAGCAAACAATTCTACTCAACTGGGTTAGCTCACAGAGCATTTCAATTACATCTAAAATAAAACAGACTTTAAGAGGGTGCATTTGTTTTTTCCATGCTATCTGCTCTCTACAGTGTGACTTTTGTATGCCCTGAGATATTTAAAATAGAGACACCCTCAGAGTTTATGATCTGAGAGCTTGTTGAACATTATTAATATTAAATATTTTTGTCCTTTTGGGTTACAGGTCTCTCCGTATAGTCTCTTATTAATGAAAATGCAGCAAGAGTGCTACTTTGAAAGATGTTTTAACTTGTCAATACAGCACTTATAAAAAGTTGTGGAAATAATCCTGTAAGAAGTTAAAAGTTGTTAAACTTAATTGGGGGGGGGCAGTATGTGAAGAGACAGCAACACTCGATGTAGCAAGAGTGTTTAACAGTATGTAGCAGTGCAAGTTGTGTTTGTGGCTTTTAGATAAGTTGCAAGATAAGTTTCATATTCAAATTCAAGGGAAATATTTACCATCTTATATTAGTGTGCTCAATTTTCATCTTTCATATATTTTCTTACTATGTCAGATACTTTAAAAAAAAGAAAAAATGGTGTACTTTTGTACTTTGCTATAGAACAGAACAGCAATTCTAAGAAACAACACAAACCTTTTGCATTTACATTATTTGGATCATATGTATTTAAAATATAACAGTAACAAATTACTACGTAGCAGGATGTATGGAAAAACAGGTTGAAATTTTTTAGTGTGTTTTCAGTTGTTCATGGTTTTAGTTTAATTCAAAGATGCTTGTTAGCTACTTTATTTTTTTCTTCTAATATACATTTTAAAATATACTCCAGTCCATCAATAATGCTGTGTTACCATTCTTATTCCAGTGAGGTGACTCAAGATTACAATTACTGTGCTGAAATTTGAAAAGGAAAAATGTCATCAGATTGTAAAAGATTCAGTTTGTCAATATACTTCAAAACCGGAAAATAACTTTTAACATAATTCAAACTTTTCAGGCTTTATTTTTAGAAAACATTTTTTTCTCCAAATGTCCATGCAATTTATGTTAGATTGTTAAATGTACTCTTACCTCCTGGTTTACTATACCTCCTGCAAAAGGATTAAATCATCTATCTGTTTGGGCACAGGAAACACAGTTAAGGGCTCCTGAAAGCATACTTTGAGTTCAACATGGAGCAACTGAATTCTTCCTTGTTTCCATGAAAAAGACAACATGTCTTAGCTGAGCCTTAATATGTGTTAAAAAAGTGTTCCTCTCTCTCCCTTGCCAGAATAATTTGAAGTTCTGAAAATATTAAAGGGCAATATTCCATCACTGGATTCCAGTGAAGAAATTACGGAATATAGAGACAATACATGTACTATACGGATAGATTTTATTTTGCAATTATTTTTACTAAGACTGTCTATTTTGTAGTGTTTCAAGTATACATCACTACAGATGAACAAGAGAAGGTATTACAATATGGGGAGAAGAAATGCTAACACATGCAGAGTTTTAAGGAGCAGTGGTAAAGAGTGACCACACGTCAAGAAGGTTCTAATAACAGCACTTATTGAATTGATTGAAAAATATAAGGGGATATGTAAGAATATAATCCTTTGTAACCTGATTATGATACTTAATTTTTTTTTCTCTGTTTAAAAATTGTCATAGCAAGTGGATGAGATTGCAAGCTTACTCACACTTATTAATTATACTAAATTTTTAGCTTTAATTAGAGTAGCTCTTTTGAGACTAAACCTTTTACCATTAGATCATTTGAAATCTATGAGATAAAAGGAAGAGTTCTTTCAGAATATTATTTACATGATTTTAATTAATGATTATAATCTCCATGGTCATTTTTGAAAAAGAGCACTTAATCCCTTAACCGGTTTTCATTATTTGCATTTTGCAAAAACATGTAAGCCCTGCAGGCTTATTATCTGATTTTTTTTTCCCAACCAAACTTATTTTTAGAAAATTTTATTTTCTTCCTGCTTCAAATCCCATTTCCTGTCACAAAACCTGTTTCTCATGCAGAGTGAACTGATTGGTAGAAAAGTAAAGTTTGCTTCCTTTTGCCAAGACAGAACATAGCCCTTGGCAAGGTTACCTTTGAAAACACTTTTTCATGCAGAGACCGTATACAAGCACTATTGCTGTTGCCAAGATCCTCTGACTAATGAAGGATCGGAGTAATAGTGTATTCTTTCTGGTTGCTGGCGGCAGGTATATGTAGCATTTCTTCTGAGAAAAGGCACTCTAGCGTTTCAAGCAGGAGCTAGAAGTTTAACCTTCTAGGAGGAAGGTCAGTGTTAGTTTTTATTGATAGAAAAAAGCCGCTACATAGGAATATGAAAGATAAATTCTATGGCAAGGTGAAACTCTTAAAAACACCAGATTTTGAAATGATTTTTAATAAAGGTCAGTTTGAAAACCTTCGTGTTTAGTTACTTCTGAGAATCTTGGAGGTGGCTTATGCTCAGTTAGTGCTCTATATTGACTTGGTGAACCAGTTCCTAACTAGGAAAGATTAGCATTTTCATGGTATAGACTGAATTGAAAGGTCAGAACTTAAGGAGCTCACTTATAGATTAATTTATTTTTTTTTCCACTTCATGGAAAAATGTGTAGCAGAAAAGATGGACTGTTCCTCTTGTGTACCAATTGTGTTTAGAAACCCTGGCTATTAAAATTCTATTTTTTCTAATGTGTGCAGCAAATAATCTATTCTGTGATGTACAATGAGTACTCAGGTATATTCAACTCAAATTTTTAAATAAAAGCTTCCAATAAAACTTATTTAAAATTGAAAGACTGTAATCTATTAAGAAGCAAGGAATTTTTAAAGTAAAATTTTAGTTATAATATTGTGTCACAGCTAGAGATATATAGAGTAAGTGTACGAACAAGCAAATGAAAACAAGATGAGGTAAGTTACTTCAGGTAACCAAATTAGTAGCTACTCTGTGGATGTCCTCAGGTGGTTAATAAAATATCTGAACACTCAGAAAGTTCCTAGTAAACTTCTTGTATATTACAATTCTTAAGAAACTATAGTAGTCTGTTTACATGGAGCACTCTTCAAGATGAGGGTCTCAGTTAACTTAGCAGCAGCACTCACAGTGATTAGAATTGGTTGCATATTAACAGCAGCTGAACTCTCCTTTTATAGCTGTCTTTTCCCAGACTGTTAACTATTTCTAGGAAGAAGTTCTGTGTTTTATGTCTCAGATTACATTTAAGTGGTTGCAGGAGACGTTATTTTCCTTTTTTAATGTTACTATATGGCAGAAAAAAAGATTTTTTTTTTAATTGTCCCAAGTGTACACTTCTATACTTCAGCTTGATAGAACTTCTTTTGATTGTAATAGTAATCTTGATAACTTATTTTCATTGCAAATACATTTTTAAGTAATCAAAGCATCCCTGTCATGTGTCATAGACTTAAATAATAATTGTGCATTGAAATCTACTTTTAAAATAGATTTTTGTAATGAATCTTTCTTTTTTTTTTTTTAAATTGATATTTCACTTTTTAATTAAATCAGCACTGAATATGTAACCTCAGGAGTTCCTGTGAAATATAATTTTGATTCTGTACCTCTTCGAGTCATTACATATATTTTAATTTTTGCTTTTGAATACAGATTCACTCACCCTCTTTGGCTTGTTGTGAAGAAGAAACACAATGGATAGACAAGCTAAAATTTTACCTTCTTTTAAATTGGCAACATAGTGAAAATATAAACACCCCAGCATACTCAGCTTACATATAGACACATAGTGAAATCAACTGAAAACAAGGAGTTACCATCTTTGAATAATGGTAAACACCACCTGATATTCTTGTGGGAATGTGCTTTAAGAGATGTTGTTAGGGGACAAAAAGGCATGCTAAAAGATACGTCATAGCCCTCCTTACGAGGGAAGTCTGTGGCTGCAGTCCTGTTGAAAACAATAGTATATGTCACAACAAATCTGAAAGAGTTCAACTCTTTAAATTCTCTGATGATCTAGTATTTTTGAACTTGAGTGCTGCCTTTTTTATTAAGTTTTAACAGGCCCTTCTGTATAGGAAATTTGAAACACCCTATATTGTTCTGTTGGCATTACTAGAGACTACAAAGGTCTTATTGAATGGTATTCATAAATCTATCCTATTCATCTGTCTGTCTTAGAAAGGGTAATATCTCAGTACCTGAAGTGTAGTTGGCCACTACTGAGAAAGTCTTCCAGAGAGAAACTCAAAGCTCAAAGCTATCTTGGATAGTGGGTCTCTCTCCCTTGCCTCTTAACTGATTATAAAGAGAGCTCAGGAAGCCTGGCCTTGCTGATGTTAAGCTTTGTGAATATCCCTCATCATACTTACATTCTTGTAAGACTGATGTTCAAAACTTATTTTTTAACTAAATACCTTAAGGTGCATATTTCAAGATTCATAAAATTGCTTACATGCTCATTTTATGTAACTTGTAATTTTGTGGAAAAGGTGGTAAAATTTGCCCCTGTAATAGAAATTGAACCCCTGTTCTCAGATGCAAAGTAAACACTACTCTTATTAAGAAGCTCCAGGATGCTGTTTTTCTTTCGTCAGGCTTGTTATTTGTTCTTTCAAAACAAGAAATGTTTCTTGTTCTGAATAAATAAAGCTATTTAATTACAAGGTCACGAATTGGCTATTGTATTTAATACTTCATTGAACCATGTGCTATTTGTTTGAAACTGCCTTTTCTATGTTAACTTGACATGTACATACCATAAACAGAGTTAAATGTGTCTAAAATAATTTTGAAGCTTTGTGTGCTAGTAACAATCTTTCTCATTAAATTGACTTGGGTTTTGACTAGCAGGATAATTAGTTCATCTTTTCAGTTTTTTTTTCAGATAGAATTTGTTATATATTTTCAAAATCCGTATATTTCCTTGCTTCATCATTAGTGGTCCAGCAAACATTAAGTGCTTGCTTACAATGAGTCATATATATTGTTACATGTATAAAGAATATACTGTATAATCTTGAGCTTAGTATCAATATCTTAACTTCAGACTTTAATTGGATGTTTACTCTTGGGGCATGAGGCTGAAGTGCACAACACCATAGTCTTGAGCAAAGTTAATTAATCTTTCTCCAGTTTTCTTAAGTCACTTCTGGGTAATTGTTGTGTAAATTGGACCCATTGCTACAGCTGTGTGATAAACAAGGTACCACCCATTGTTGTTTAATGTATGATGTACCACACACTTGATAATTGTCAAGCCTTAATGTGATAACCAGTAAAATCTCTGCATTTATACAAACAAGTAGCAGGATGAGTTGATTATGTAGTTCCAGGCATTGAATTAGATACTAAATTTTGTGACTAAATGTTTATGGTAGTAGTTTTAGATTTTCAGTAAGTTTTCTCATACAGAGTATGCTACACAACAAGTTTTTATCAATCTGTAATGACAATTATTACCTAAAAGATATTCCTCATCAGAAAAAACGACGCAGAACAAAAAGTAAATATGTGCAATCCTAACAGAAGAATAACAGACTAAGGAAATCTTTTGGCAACTGGGTAATTTGTTAGTTTGGAACTAAGCAGAAATCACTTATCTTCATGACTGTCATTTCCCCACTAGCAAGTTGAGGTATGACCATCTCGGGTTCCAACAGCAACTTATCTGTCAATTGCTTAACAGAACCTGAGAGAGATTTGGACCACAGCCACTGAAGTTACCCAAGTAATTACTCAGCTGATGAGGAATTCCTTATGTAAAATTGGTGGTCTGTCCTTAGGTAATCAGTGGTTCATTTTTTTTAAAAAATTTCTTCTTGATGCTCCTCTGACAAATTCAAAACTCTTAGCTTTTACAGTTTCCTGACATTATAGTATAGATGCGTACATGAGCAGATACTCTTTCAGCTATTCACTTACTTATCTAGTGACCTTGCTTACCCTAACATAGCAAATATATGACTTGGAATAAATTGTAGCAGTCTAACTAAAAAACTCAAGCAACAGAAAAAAAAAAAAAAACCACCCTAATTATCTGGTTCCTTATTTCACACTTTAAAATACAAAAGCAACACCCATAGCACTTTCTTCATCTTGTAACATTTTCTGCAAGTTTGTTCAATGTAATACATTTCATAACAAAGGCAGCCAGTTAAACTGATGTATGCAATGCTAAGATCACTGTTCTGAATTTAATACGGAATCATGGAAAAGTCAATGCAGCAGGGATCTGTGGGGAATTGCCTGGTCCTACCTGCTTCTGAAAGTCGAGTCTTGGTCAGGTTATCAAGGGTCCTATCAAGCCAAGTCTTGAGTACTTCCTCTGGGGGAGATTCCACTACTTTTGGGGAACCTACTGCAATGTTTAAGTGCTCTCAGGTTTATCTTAATCTCTTCCCAGTGGAAGACTGAAAAAAATACAGAGGAAGGAGAGAGAAAGCTGTGAGTTTTATCTCATTCCCCACCCTTCCCCTACCCACTCCTCTGCCAAAAGAAAAGAAAAGTCTGAAGAGGTGAAACTCTTAACAATTAGCTGAAATGCATTCCAGAGGAAGCAGGTTCTTTTAATATTTCATTTGGCACTACTTAATATTGCAGCCAAGAAATGGAGCTCCTGTGTTGGTTTAGTCCTTTATGTCAGTAATGACAACTTCAATCATACTTCATGTCATCTTTTAATTGTTAGTAATTCATCAAAGAAAAATCATTATTCTGAACTTTGAACAGCAGTTCCTCAGGGAATTTACTGAGATGTTCCCAATTTCAAATAGTATTGAATACCTCCTGTTCAAAAAGTAAATATTAGGTCTTCTTCCATTGTGTTTACAGGGTAGCAAAAAAATAATAAAATTTGAAAGACATAGGTCATAAAACCTGTTATTTTTACATTTCACATTGTTCAAACACAATTTCTTATTGCTAACCGTATAATACAAATACAGCTTTTCTTTGAAAAAATAAAGTATTTTTTCTGTATTAAAAGCAGCAACAGAGACCTTTAACAGAATATGCAATTTTTTACTGATGAAAGTCTAATTCTGTAGTTCTTTCTAGAAAGAGCTAATGTCTTAAGATTTGGTCTTTTAAACTTTTATCATGCAGAGTGAGTAAGACACCAATAAGCTAACTGTATATTAAAGCTGATTTGGCCAGAACATTACAGCCTTGCTTATATTGTGTATAAAATTTTCAATTTCTAAACTATTTTTAGAGTGAAAACACATTTATTTCTTCTGTGTGTTAATATTCATAGATATTTATTTACCAAATGAAGCAATACCAATACATTTTTTGTTGTTGTTTTTAAATTTCATTTTGTAAAAGAAAAATAATTTTTTTCAGTTGGAAGAAAAATGCTACAAATACAGCTGGTATTCAGTAACTCGTTTGGAAGAGTTTCATTATTGAGAGTTTCATTATTGTGTTAGAAACCATATGCTTTTACATGGTATTCTCAAGTGGCACCATAGCTCAAGTATTTGTAAAATAGGCTTAATGCTTTGAACAATTTAACATTACTTTTGAAAGATGTTTTGTTTTTTAATAGAAAATTGCTTGTTAAGAAGTTGTGTTTTTATAACTTACCAGTCTTCTTATTCAATAATTTATTTACTACTCTAAACTATAGCAAAAGTTTATTAATGAAGGCATTGGTTCATTTTATAAGCTTCTCTGTAAATAATCATCATGTGTAGAAGCCCTTGATCTGAAAGTTTATTTATTCTATTCTAGCTTCATAAGCCCTCTCTCCATAATGTTTTCTGAGGATTCTTGTTGCAAAGCTGCTTTTATTGCAGTTCAGATGCCTGCTATGTTCCTACATTTTCACAAAAACTTTTAAAGAGATTTTTCACAAGATAACTGAACAAAGCCTGGCTAATCAAGTGCAATCTATGATGCTGCTTCTAAAACAAAGTATATACAACTCTGGAAGCTTGTTCTGACTTCCTAATCTCCAGATATATTCTCTAGCATTCATGTTAAAATTTTCTGGAAACTCTCCGTGTCCTTTTTAAAGCTTATGGATCCCTTGTCTCCATAGAGTGGTCTTAGAAGATTTTGTGTAATGAAATGGCATGCCATCACAACTTTTCTGCTAATTTTTAATACCTCAGCATCACAGCACTATGCTGGTCTTGTTCATCCCTACACTATTGTACTCCCGTATTCAGGCAAGTGCAACATACTCTAATGCACTCTCCACAGCACCACTGATATACCTTATTCTATTGCTTTCTCAGATAAAACCTATTGAGAACAGCCCAGTCATCAGTGTTTCCCCCCTACAGCTATTTTTAGCTTGGATTTATGTATTGTTAAAGAAAGGCTGAAGTACAAAATGAATTATAGCTGCTTGATGGCAAGACAATAAATACTTTTTTGTCGATTTATTACAAGAAAAAGAAGAACACAGAGAAGTGCGAGTTCATTCCTTAGGAGGAAATGTGAGCAAATAATGGATAATTCAGAGAAAATGGAAATATTTAGTGTCTTTAACAAGGATTGTTTGGCTTTGAAGTCTTGCCAGAGCATAATTTTTAGAGTTTAACCTGAATGGAGAAGCTTATGGACAGGCTCAGGGACAAACTCCGATACTTTCAGTAGTCAATCAGAAGACAGCAGTTGAGGCCAGCAGGCGTAATGTGTCATCTGCAAGTGTGAGCCTCAGATCTGCACTTGCAGTGTATGAGCAGGCAGAAATAAGTACGAAGTTAATACAAGTGGTGGATATTTTGCACTGAATAGGCTAGTTATCAGGGAATGAAAGGCAAGATAAAAAAAGGTTTGGGAGTAGTAACCATTGGCTGAGACTGGCTGTTGGGGTCTGAACTGATTTTAGGGATTTACTCTAAAGACAAATTCAGACCAAGGGGTTGGAAGTGTTAGGGAGCTTAGGTTAATGCTTAGAGAGTTTTCCTGTGGTGAGGTCTATACTAAAGAGGCGAGGCGGTATGAACATGGGAGACAGTTGAGGTGTACACAGTTTTGTCTCTGCCTTAACTGCAGGTAGGCATTTTGTTTACACTGCATGAAAACCTTGCTACCTGTCATTTTTATCTTGTGATGTGGCATAGTGCTAAAATAATCTAGATACTCTTTCAGTAAGTTCTTATATGGTACATAAAATATTAGTGCAGTTTGTATTTGTATTTCGTTGCTCAGAACCCCATCCAGCCTGACCTTGAATGTCTCCAAGGATGGGCATCCAGCACCTCGCTGGGAAATTTGTTCCAGTGCTTCACCACCCTCATCATAAAAAGATTTCTCCTTATATGTAGTCTGAATTTACCCTCTTCTAGTTTAAAATCATTACCCCTTGCCCTATTGCTACAGGCCCTGTTGAAAAGTTTGTCCCCATCTTTCTTATTGGCCCCCTTGAGGTACTGGAAGGCTGCTATAAGGTCTCCCTGGAGCCTCCTCTTCTCCAGACTGAACAGCCCCAGCTCTCTCAGCCTGTCCTCATAGGAGAGGTGCTTCAGCCCTCTGATCATCTTTGTGGCCCTCCTCTGGACCTGGTCCCAACAAGTCCATGTCTTACCTGTGCTGAGGGCTCCAGAGCTGGCCAAAGTACTGCAGGTGGAGTCTCATGAGAGCGGAGTAGATGAGGAGAATCACCTCCTTTGACCTGCTGGCCCCGCTTCTTTTGATGAAGCCCAGGATATAGTTGCCCTTCTGGGCTGTGAGGACACATTGCTTTTCATCTACCAGTACCCCCAGATCCTTCTCAGCAGAGCTGCACTCAATTGCTTCATCCCCCAGCCTCTGTTGATACTGGAGATTGCCCCAACCCAGGTGCAGGACCTTTCATTTAGTCTTATTGAACCTCAGGAGGTTTGCATGGGCCCACTTCTTGAGCTTGTCCAGGTCCCTCTGGATGGCATCTCGTCCCTCAGGCGTATGGACTGCACCACTTGGCTTGGTGTCATCTGCAAACTTGCTGAGAGTGAACTCAATCCTACTGTCTACATCAGTGATGAAGATCTTAAACAGTACTAGTCCCAATATGGACCCTTGAGGGACACCATCTCCATCTGGATATCGAGCTGTTGACCACTACCCTCTAGATGGCACTATCCAACCACTTCCTCATCCACCAAACAATCCACTCATTGAATCCATATCTCTCCAGTTTATAGAGCAGGATGTTGTGGGGGACTGTGTCAAAGGCCTTACAGAAGTCCGGGTTGACGACATCCATAGTTCTTCCCTTGTCCACTGATGTAGTCACTCCATCATAGAAGGCCACTAGGTTGGTCAGGCAGGACTTGCCCTTGGTGAAGCCATGCTGGCTGTCTCAAATCACCTCCCTGTCCTCCATGTGCCTCAGAATAGCTTCTAGGAAGATCTGTTCCATCATCTTCCCAGACACAAAGGTGAGACTGACAGATGAGTAGTTACCAGGGTGCTCCTTTTCACCTGTTTTTAAAGTTGGTGCATTTTTTTTCTGTTTTTCCAGTCTGCAGGGACTTCACATGACTGCCATGAATATTCAAATATCATGGAGAATGGCTTAGCAACTACATAGCCAATTCCCTCAGGACTCTGGGATGCATCTTGTCACATCCCATAGACTTATGTATATTCAGGTTCCTCAGGTGGTCATAAGCCTGATCTTCTCTTACTGGATTTTGCTCCCCCAGTCCCTGTCCTGCAGTCCATCCACTCCAGAGGTGTGGAAAAATGGGTTACCAGTGAAGACTGCGGCAAGAGTACCTCAGCTTTCTCCCCATCTGTTGTTACCAGTTCATCAGTCTTACTCATCAGTGGGAGTATACTTTCCTTGACCTTCCTTTTCTGGCTGACGTACTTGTAGAAGCCCTTCTTATTATTCCTTGCATCCCTTGCCAAGCTCAGCTCCAGCTGTGCCTTGGCCTTCTTGACCCCATCCCTAGACAATCAGGCAGTGTCCCTATACTCTTCCAAGGATACCTGTCCCTTGCTTCCACTCCCTGTGCATTTCCTTTTTACCCTTTAGTTTGACCAGCAGGTCTCAACTCAGCGATGCAGGTCTCTCGCGTTCCTTGCCTGCTTTCTTACATCTGGGGATCGAGAGCTGTTGCACTCTGTGGAAAGTGCATTCTTAAAGATGTGCCACCTCTGTTCTGCTCCCTTGTCCCTGAGGGCAGTTTCACAGGGGGGTCCCATTGACTAACTCCTTGAACAGCTGGAAGTTTTCTTTGCTAGAATTCAGAATCCTAACTTTACTCTTTGCCTGAGCCATTTCCCTCAGGACTGCAAACTCCACCCGTGCATGGTCCCAGGCTGCCTCCAATCTTGGTATCACTGATTAGCTCACTTATATTGGTGATCAACAGGTCCAGTATGGCATCTCCTCTGATAGGGCTGTCTATCACCTGGCTTAAGAAGTTATCCTTAATGCATTCCAGGAATCTCCTTGACAGCCTACAGCTTGCAATGCCATTTTTCGAGCAGATGTTGGGGTGGTTGAAGTCCCCCAGCAGGTTGAGGGCCTGTGAGCGTGATGCCTCCTGTAGCTGCAGTAAGAAGGCTTCATCAGTACGCTTCCCTTGATTGTGTCGCCTGTAGTAACACCAACCACAAGTTCTCTTTACAGCCTCAGTCTCTAATTCTCATCTATAAGCTTTCACCCTGCTCGTGGCTGTTCGTCAGAGATTGCTCTTCACACTCATCTATTTGTTAATGTACAGGGCAATACCTCCACCTCTCCTTCTTCACCTGTCCCTTCTGAACATCCTGTAGCCATCGATAGCCACACTCCAGTTATGGGATTAATCCCACCAGGTTTCCGTAATGGCAACTAGCCCCAAAGCCTCATGCCTGCTGTACTGAGGCACCTGAGAACACTGGGTGGGAAGGAGGGGATTTATAGAATAGTTAGAGTTGGAAGGGACCTTCAACGGTCATCTAGTCCAACCCCCCTGCAAGAAGCAGGGACATCCCTGACTAGATCAGGTTGCTCAGAGCCTCATCCAGCCTGGCCTTGAATGATTCCAGGGATGGGGCATCCACCACCTCTCTGGGCAACCTGTTCCAGTGCTCTACAACTCTCATTGTAAAAAATTTTTTTCTCATATCTAATCTAAACCTACCTCCTTCTAATTTAAACCCATTACCCCTTGTTCTATCACAGCAGGCCCTACTGAACAGCTTCTCCCCATCTTTCCTGTAGGCCCCCTTGAGGTATTGGAAGACCGCTATCAGGTCTCCCCGGAGCCTCCTCTTCTCCAGGCTGAACAGCCCCAACTCTCTCAGCCTGTCCTCATAGGAGGACATCCATTTGTCTGTCACCCTAAGCGTGAACTTGCTTTCATTCATGCTTATCCTCTAAGCTACCTTCCATTGGGCAGGAGATGGGAGAGGATCCCCTTGGTCTAGTTTTTTTCTGGTGGCTGCTTCTATTTCTGTCTCAGGGAGGGCAGAGCTTGGCTCCAACAGTCTATATCTTTGTCAGACTCCCTGGTGCTCCTTAACCTGTCCACTTCCTCTCATAGCTCTGTCACCAGGCTGAGCAGATCATCCACCGGGTCAAACCTCACACAGCTGTTCCCACTGCTTCCATCTGTTACCATTCAAAGGCTCTGGCACTCCCTGCAGCCTGAGACCTGGACGGCTGCATGCTTCTGTGGGAGCTCCATATAACATCCTAGTATTCATTAATCTTCAATTTATTGCAACTTATGTTTACAGATTTTTTTTTTTCTTAAGTTCTTAAGCTTCTGTATTTGATCTGTTTATGATTCTGTAGAGGATGTAAGCTGATACGGGAGCTGTATATATTTGACTGCTCCTAAGTGGAGGACTTTTCACTTGTCGTCGTTGATTTTCATCGTATCTTTTAATCACTTCTGTAACTTCTTGCTATCACCCTGAATTTCTAATTCAGCCATCCAAACTGCTTTTTGACTTCAAGAGCACTCATTTTATTCCGTCGTCTAGGTCAGTCCAAGGCTTTTTTATTGTTGTAATTGAGTTAGCCATCTGGCCATGCGTGATTCTTTTAGGGAAATCTGAAGTAATAAGGACATTTAATTCCGGTCTTTCTGCATCCCGTGTTGACAGACTTCCTTAGCTATTGAATAACCTGGCAATCCTTCCCCTGGTCTTCCTGCAACTACTGAGCATTCTTACTACATAATTTGTGTTGTTCTTTGTCCCTTGCTAGTTTTGTTTCAGTTTGTGCCTGGTTCTTTTTTGGTTTTTGTCCCTATGCTGTCAATTTAATATGTTTACTCAGTGGACATAGTATCCATTCCTATTTAATGACTTCTGAGTTCGAGATTGTGGAAGAGTTATGATTTATCCACAATGGCTTTTTCTTGCTGTTCTTCCTCATTCTGATAAATTGTGGTTGTTTGACCAGTAGTTTTCTTTCCCTAATGACTGGAAAGAAAGGAGGAGAAAGAGAAAGAAAGGTCACAGTTTAGTTCAAGACTGGAAATACTTGGAGTATAACTAGTTCATGGTGACTTTCATTTGACCTCTTATTTCATAATCACCTTCATTAAGTTATCTTCAACTTTACATTCTCAGCCCTCTAGTTAAAATGTGTGCCGAGAAAGTCTCAGTTCTAGTTGCCTCCTGTGTCAAAATAGCCACAAGCACATTAAAAAACATTTGGGAATAGTCCATTCTCTTCTGCAGTTGACTGAAGTCTCAGGTTTCCTAATTCAGATCATCCTTTTCATAAGAAGCCTTATTTTTTGTGTTACTCTCTGGCAAATTCTTCCCATGAAAATGCAAAGTCCTTGCCCAGTCTGATTCTGTACTTCAGAAGGTTTCAACTGAATAGTCCTCGTTGTAGCTAGTGTTACTTCTTTTTTTTTCAGTAGCGATAAATATTTTTAGAGTTTGGAAATTACTTGTTGTCTTATAAGCTCAAAATATTTTATTCAGGGAAAAAAAAAAAACATGTATATTCACAGTTACTGCCATAACTTTTTATATGCTTTTAAATCCATTTGAGATACAACATAAGATAATACCATAGCTTACTATATACATATTTGTAATCATTTTATCTTATGTTCTTTATAACCAGAGAAGAATTGGTAATTAGTAGCCTATCTTAGTATGATGATTAACTTTAAGAAAGGCGTTATGCATCTTTAACATAGTTTGTGTATTAATGTATTTTCTTTTTCCTGTAGGAGTAAATATAATAATTATCTCCCAAACAGTAAAAGAAGTCTTTTTTCAGTTATGAGATTATAGATAATCATTTTTTTCCCACTCATGATTTCGTAGTAAAATTTCTACTGGCATTTCTTGACTTAACATAGTTCATTCAGTGATTATTTTGCTAGGGTTTTATCATAGTGGCAAAACTGAAATTATTATAATACATAATCTATATTTAATTGCTTTGAGAATAAGCTTCATCAAGTCTTTATGAAGCAATGTCCTGGAGTAAAATGCTATTGAGTTTTAAATTTAAAATATCTCTATAGAAGAATATTCCATCTGAATCTTGCAATAAAACTTCTTCTTAATATCCTTATTTACAGGAATGTTTTTGTTATATATATCCAGATACAAAACAGTTGTTCTTAAGTGGAAATTATTAATTATTGAAGGTTTTCTGTGATTACATAATACAGGATTGAAATAAGTGGATATCATTCTACTTGAATTTAGAGGCTGTTTATGTTATGAAAAGGATATCCTCAGGATGTTTTATGTATTACAAAGCATGGAATTAAATTATAAATTAAATAAAACCATTATATGTGCCTTAGTCACACAGTAAAACTGATCTGTCCAACAAACCAGTCAATATGGCTGAACACTGGTGCAGTAAGTGTTTTTTAACTAAGTTACACATATGTTTCAAACAGTAACTCAGTTACAGCACAATAATATTCTGTGCTTTTATTTAGGATAATGCAAGTTCCGTTTTGTTAAGATTTGTGAAATTAGGAATTAGAGATTACGGAGACTGGATTTTAAAAATTAATTTAATAAATTTGGACTGTTTTACAGTTCAAAAACACTGCAAAGGAGTAAAATTGTGTCTGTATATTCTTATATGTATGTATGCAAGCAGAAGTTTAAAACAACAGCCAGTGGACTGCCAGTGATTCGACATACTTCTGCTGCCTGCTTTCTGAAGGAACTTTTTGTCTGTTAGTGACAGCATCCCTCTCAGAGAAACTGCTTCCCAGGTAGGCAGCGTGGGAGGATCGCTAATAAGGCAGGAAGGGATGTCGCAGAGCTGTACAGCAGCGTTGCAGCCTACGTGAGCGAGGCTCCATTTGCTGCAGGATGCAGAATGGGGCTCTCTGCAGCAGTCATGGTGCAGCAGCCCAGGACCTCCATGAGGGAGAGGTGCTTTTGACACAGCAAGGGGACACCACGCTACAGATTTCCATGCTACAATGGGTTTTATCTGGAAGTGTAAATGTATCATCACTGACTTTTTCTTTCCGACAACATTTTTGGTTACTTTGAAACCAAATACAATATGTTCATACTGTTATTTTATACTGTTTCTAAGTTTATTATTAGCCTTAAAGATCACACAGATCTAGAGAGAATAAAATTTGAATGGTGAGTGGTTAGGATAAAATGTACAGCAAGGCACGCGCAGAATTTTTGTTTATTCAAATGTCATGATGATGATTCAAATAGCTTCAATGTACTAAATAACTTTAGTGTGTTCTGTTGTAACTGTATGTATGTCTTTATAAGGAGGCAAAACAACCCTGGGAGGTAAGTAAAACATATCTCAGTTAGGCTGTTAGAATTTGTATTGAGCTTGTAATGGAGAACATCAGGTTCAGTGATGCTGTTAGTGAAGGAGCAGAGGTGTCGCAAGGTGCTGTCGGCATAGGCAGGGAGGCTGGCACAACATGCTTCTCTTAGCCACAGGTGTACCAGCCGCCCGCTCCCCAGGGCTTCAGAGCTGTGCTTCCAGACTCTCTGCCCTCCTTTCTTCCACTTTGTAGTGAGTTTCCCATAATAGCTCCCGCCTGTGTGAGAGAACCTCCCCAGGTCAGTGTCATGCCTGTCTTGTGCTAAGGCAGTCTTTAGAGTTTGTGTGGAACAGTGCTATAGGGAGCAGTCTTCCTTTTATCCCTCTATAAAGCTTCAGGGGCTAAAGCCTTGCCTTGAAGGGAATCCGCCCCACCACACTGGGTTGTGGTGTTCATACAACAGAACTAGCAAGAAATAGGAAAAAAAGAAGTTTTAAAAAATGATTTAAACTATAATAAATAGGATGATAGAGGGCAGAATCACTGTGTTTGTAATTATTGTGTGCCATAGGTGCATAGTAATAAACAGGATACAGTTCTAGGAGTCTTAATGTGATATTTACTATGAAGTTTCATTTATTTTGTACTGTAGCATAATTTTGTATTCAGGAACCCCTTCAGAGACATTACCTTCAAACCTTTAAATTTCTGTACACAATGAGGTTAAAAATAAAAATAATTTATAGCTATAGTTATTAAATTTATAATGCTTCAGGTATCCCTGGAACTTCCTGTACCATCTCCTCATAAGTATATAGCATTGATAATTGTCGTAGTTCAGCCCGAACGGGGACCAGACTACGCAGTCTCTCTCTCACTCCCCCCACTCTCCGAGAGAATAGGAGGAGATTTGACAAACAAAAGAAAACCAGGAAAAAAAAAACCAAACACATGGGTTGAGATTGAACAAAAAGTAAATTTAACAGTAATGACAGAAGAAAACAAGAGAGTGATGGAACACAAATACAGTAAAATATCTCACAACAGATCTCCACATCCAGTCACTTCCAAGTTGCAGGAGGCTCCTTTCACCACCCTCCTCACTTATATACTGAGCATGATGTCAGATGGGATGGAATAGCCCTTTCGCTAATTTGGGTAAATTAACCCCAGCTGTTAGCTAATTAGTTAACTATCCCAGCCATAGGGGCTACCAGCTTCAGTTCTCCACCCAGCTCAGGTAAATATTAACTCTCTCCTGGCCAGAACCAGGACAATATATAGCAGTAAAAAAGGAAAAATAAAGTAATATTATTTTCTCCAATTAAAGGCAATATTACCATTAAGACAATTTGCCTCAAAGGTTGTGCATGTTTCTCAGATATGCCACATAAGTTACACATACATATTGGGTTGAACATGTTTCTGCAGAACAGTAAAATATTGATTTTGCTTCTGGCTTCCTAGGGATTGACTTTTCATCCCCAGAGTTAATGTTAAAAATAATATTGGTTAAAGGCCACCTCCTGGTCCCTTATTTTAATGGTACATCTGGGTATGCCAAGTTACACTTTCAGTGTCTTAGTTGCAGTATGGTTACCCCTGTCTAAAATATTAATCAGATAAGTCACATCTAACCCTATACTAGTAACACAATAGTCTGTCTCCTTTGATGAAATACAAAATTAAAACCATTACTCAAGATGGAGCTATAATAACAGCATGTATCATTTGACATAAAGTGGTCAAACTTTGTAACGTGCAGAAGTAATATCCCTCTTTGGTCTTCATTTAACAATTCTATGCTTTCACAGGCTTTTCAAGAGAACATTTTAGACACTGGGAGTGGCTGGAAATCAAATCTTTATTAAATATTTAGGGGGGAGGACACCTAATGACTTCTAGGGGACTCTGCAAAGAGATTCAGTATCCATAGAGTGCACTTAGCATTGTTTGTTGTTGTTATTGTTGTTGTTATTAATCATTTAAGTGCTGGCAATTTACTCAGAGCTGTACAAGACACAAAAAAATACTATTCCAGCCTTTAAAAACTTTTTCTCAATCGAACGAATGGGTAAAGTACACTAACTCACTACTGAACAGACATTTCTGAAAAGCAAGGCTGGTCGCTGAGGAGAGCACCTTTTCGCGTTGCCTCTTCTTTCCCTCTGCCGGCCGCACTTACGCACCTCGCAAGAGCAGAGGTTGCTGCGCGAGGCAGATGCGTTATGTTGGAGAGGGAGTAACGAAGGCCGCTGTTTTCTTCCTCACATTTACAGTAACCAAAGGGACAGCTGTTTTGCTTTTTTTCATTTCCCCTGTGTACCTCGCCGGAGAGGCTGGGAAGGGGCACTGTTACCGTCTCCTGACAGAGGAGGCCTGTGTACTCAAAAGCTTCACAGGCCTAAGGCGAGACAGGCCAAAAGAAAATGGGGCCAGAGTTCTCTGTGGACTGGGCACTTTTAGACTCCCTTTTCTACAAGAATAGCAGAGTTCAGTTGTTTCTTTTTAAGAGTTGATACATTCAGTATGCTGTGCATACACTGGCAGTTTTGGCGGGGCAAGCGTGAAGACGGGAGAGATGGGCTGCTTGGCACTCTGGTGCAGAGTTGTCATTGCATACATACTGGGAGATACAGGAGAGGCTGATGAGAGCTTAAGGAAAAAAATACAAAAAAGATATAGTACCCAGTGCTGCTGATGACAAAAATAAATTATTAAGTATTATTTTTAAGAGCTGTTCAACATCTAGGCTAAATAGATCCTTGTAAGATTTTTTAAAAGACAAAGCAGACTAAAATTATGAGGAGGCTTGATTTGAGGGGCAGTAAAATTTGACAGAAAGTGGCATGTTGTGGCATGTCTGTTTCAAAATAGTTAGGTGGGAGTGATACCAAACAAGCGACTAGACATTTTAACAGCTTATGTGGATAGAGGAGACAGGGAGGAGACAGCATTGAACTGAAACCTCTGACCTTAAATAATGAGGAAATGGTGCAGAATAAAGTATTTTTGTCTCTTTTGGATAATATTTATCTAAATTCAGGCTTCTGTTTTGCAAAACAAACTGGCAAAGGAGAAAGAAAAAGTGCAGAAGGAAGTTTGAGAATCATCAACATGTGAATGAATTTACACAAGAACAGAGGATAAAATGACAAAGAATTAGAAATAGGAACCACCAGTAAAATAAAATTAGAGGAAAGAGAAGGCTTCAAAAGATATGATCACTGAAATCCCAATGCCAAGAGGTGCTCAAAACCTTTGGAGAAAAACATGACTGAGAACAAAGTGGCCTCCAGGATTTTTTAGGACGGGGTAAAAGGAGCCTGTGAGAGCTTCATTTCAACTAAGCTGGAAACCAAGCATGTTAAGTTGGATTGCAGGCAATTCAAATGAGAAGCAGTAGCAGATAAAGAGGTGGATATTTGTGTATTAGCTCTTGCACGTAGCTCCTCCAAGCAGTGTTCATGAACTCAAACAATTGTGTATATTAGGTCTTTTATGTTAATTAGGAATTGATTATGGTTTACTAGAGTAGTGCTGATTTGTGACTAAGATATAATTGTATAACAAATCTATGTGTTTTAATGTATATATATCAGTTGGCAAAAGAAAGATCTTAATTTAACTAAATCAATAAAATATTTGCAGTTTAGTGCACAGTTACTTCTGGGTTTTACCATTATCTGATTTTTCAAATATTATTTAAAAATAGAAAGCTTTAACTTTTTAGCGCCAATAGATTCCTGTTTCAGTTTATTACACATTTCCAGAGACTTTAATGTTGAAGAATGTTTACTTCTTTAAAAACAGCTACATTGATTTTGGGGTTTTTTTTTTTAGTTTGTAAAGGAGAACAATATCCATAGATTTGAAGTCTTTCTTGAATTTAAACAGTGCAAAGTTTTACAGATGTTAAATGCATTTTTAAAAGCAGCCTCTGAAACCACACATGTAAAGTAAATAATGAAAATCTTAGTTTATTGCAGTTTTTCACTGCAAATAAAACAGTAGTATCAAAAACTTAAGTATAATATTTTGCCTTAAAGTTGGAAAAATGTAATATGTCATGCTACTTACGTAATATAAATTTGTACCTTCATGTGCATGGAGTAGACTTTGGAATACAGTGGGAAAAACTATGGGAAAAAAAAAAACAGAGGGTGATAATTTTAGTCTGAAGATCACCATGATAACTAATGGAAGATAAGGTGCTGTTCATTACGCTACCTGTAGTTTGTCTGGACATTAATATGTTGCAGTTTGGTAAAGTTTATGGAAATGCTTTTGCTCCCAAGTGTCATTTTGCATTATAAGGAAAGGAAGGAAGAAAGCAGTTACTCAGTCTTGAGAGATGAAATTAGAAATCTTTATGAAAATTATAGGATCATAAAAATGTAAATCTGGAAGACTAATAATTTATTTTTAATTCATTCTCTCTTCTGAGGCAATTATCAAGTGTACTAGGAATATTCATCACATAACTATGTCTAACCTCTTATAACCACACTGCTTCCTAGGAAACCTGTTTTAGACAGTAAGGTGGCGGAACATAAGCAGAACAGTCTTTGCTACAGGTGATTTCTTTTTCTTCCAAAGATCATGCAGAACAAAATAGCAGTGTCTTTTTTAATAGCTACATTTGAGATATTGGAAATGTATTGTTACATATCTCCATCTTTGCCTTTGTATCAGACCACCTGAACCCAGTAATTTCAACCTGTAATTTAATTGGTAAAAATCTATCTGGAGCTGATTCTCTGCCCAGCCTGTACAGGGGAGTCCCACGCACAAATACAGACTGGATCGAGAGCAGCCCTGAGGAGAAGGCTGGGGGTGCTGGTGGATGAGCCGGCAATGCGTGCTTGCAGCCCAGAAAGCCAACCGCATCCAGGGTTGCATGGCCAGCAGGTCAAGGGAGGTGATTCTGCCCCTCTGCTCTTCTCTTGTGAGACCCCACCTGCAGTACTGCATTCAGCTCTGGAGCCCCCAATATAAGAAGGACATGGACCAGCGAGAGAGGGTCCAGAGGCAGGCCACAAAGATGATCAGAGGGCTGAAGCACCTCTCTTATGAGGACAGGCTGAGAAAGTTGGGGCTGTTCAGCCTGGAGAAGAGAAAGGTCTGGGGAGACCTAATAGCGGTCTTCCAGTACCTAAAGGGGGCCTAAAAGAAAGCTGGAGAGGGACTTTTGACAAGGGCATGTAGTGATGTGACAAGAAGTAATGGCTTTCAACTGAAAGAGGGCAGATTTAGATTCAACCTAAGGAAGAAATGTTTTACTGTGATGGTGGTGAGGCACTGGAACAGGTTGCCCAGATGTGGGCAACTCATGTGGATACCTCATTCCTGGATGTGTTCAGTACAAGGCTGGATGAGTTCTTTGAGTGACCTGTTCTAGTGGAAGATGTCCCTGCCCAGGAAGAGGGGGCTGGAACTAGGTTATCTTTAAGGTCCTTTCCAATCCACATCATTGTATGATTCTATTTTGTCCATTTTGGAAATAGCTCTCCTGAGCTGGAAACAGAAGGCAGTGTGAAATAACTCAACAGTAGAAATCACCTCTTGTGCCTCACACATCTGAGTTTTAATAATACAATTTATACAGTATTGAATGAGATTCACTTACATCACACTGTTGACTCTGGAGTATTCAATAATAAGTTGAAATATTCTACCAATCTTTGTTCTGTTTGCTTTTATCTTTACCAAAGTCGGAACAACAAATCCCTGTCTGTTCTTTTTCTCTACTTTAGTCTGTATATTTAGAAAGAAAAACAGATTTTGAAGTCAAAATTTTG
Source organism: Chlamydotis macqueenii (assembly GCF_036417535.1). NCBI lineage: Eukaryota > Metazoa > Chordata > Aves > Otidiformes > Otididae > Chlamydotis > Chlamydotis macqueenii. The sequence goes on along the minus strand of NC_141593.1, from coordinate 58,590,011 downwards.
TTTTATATTATAGTATCATAAGTAATAAATTATTTTTAATTATAATAAATTATTTTTAATTATTAGAGGTTGCAAGTGCACTCCTTGGTACTTCTGGGCATGGTTTGAGATATAGGAAAAGTGCTTTTTTGTAGTTTTTAGTCCTGTGTAAAATATAAAATTTAACTCTATAACCAAAAAAAGGGAAGAATGCGATTAATGGAAGTTTTGTTGTTGATTGCTTATGAGGGGTTAAGAGCAATTTTTGGAAGATTAATGTAATAGAGCATGACAATTGTCTAAGTAGTTTTTTATAAGAAATGTTGAGACACGTAGTTATTAATAGTATATTAAATGTATTAAATATATATTGCTACTAAGGGAGTAAAACACTCAGCAGTACAGCAGTATTTTGTACATGGAGGAAGTGCAGAAGGAAACTGTCAGAAATTCTGGTGATCTTTTAATATTTGCAATATGAAATGCAAATACCTCTCCTTACAGAGAGAAAACAATGAATTTCTGGGAAAATCAAAACCAAGTGAAAAACTACTCTTGCTTTTAAATTACTGAATTTAAGTAAAATTTAAAGGTTGAAGTCAGAACTGGGTTCAGATGGGAAAACTGAAAAAAAACAATTTGATGGTTCAGCTCTGATAAGAATTGAGAGTTCTACTGAGCCACAGTTGTCATGCCCGAGATCATCTGCAGAACAGGCGAAAAGGTGCACTTTCTCATCAGATAGCACCAGTTCGGGCTTATCAAAATCAAATTAGCAAGCAGGAAGCCAGGATTCAAACACTGTTCGTTGCATTTGTACTTTTAGTTCTTCACCTGATGTGTGTTTTTGAGTACTAGTCGTCAAAGCATGACAATTTGTAACTAAGTGGTTGAGAGGTCTATATTTATATGATACAGTGCCGTGCTCCAGGTAAGCTAGGTCACATCCTACATTAATGCAGCCCTCCTCTGTGACTGATTTGTCCTACTGAGGAGTGTTATCTGCATCTGCACAGCACCGCATTGTGCTATGTAAACGGTAGCTAATTTTTTTTTTTCTTTGTGAATTAGGAAGATACACTACATCTATAAATACTGAAGTATTCACAGAACTCAGTATACATTTAATTGGGGTTTTATTGTTTACATTTTATTAGGAAACAATTTGGTTAAGACATTGTGGTTTTTTTCTTTCCTGGCGACGTATGGGAAGCTACATTTCCATGAGCACTGGATTTGGTTGAAGTGCACAAAACATTTTCTGACCATTTCTAATGTAGTTCATAGTAATTTTTGCTCTTGATTTACAGTATATATTCACAGTTAATTTTAAATAGCTTTATTTCTGATGCAAGGATGCGTATAATTGCATTTCAAATAAATCAGACAGAATAATTTGAGATGTGTGTTTCTATGTGATTGTACATTTAAATAAAGTCTCCCTCTCTTTCCTAGGCTGAAAAATACAATCCATAGAAGTGTTCAGCCCAAATTAAGGAAATTATGTCATACCAAGTTACATGATGCATTAAGACTGGTTTTCCTGAGCAGAACCACTAAGTATGAACTTAGAGTTACTTAGATTTCTTAGAAAATACGTTTTCTGCAAATAGGAAGGGAATAGAACTGCCTGTTAAACAAAATTTGAACCAATTTTCTTATATTATTTTTTGCTAGTAGAAGTACTGTATTCTGTTTGGTGTTCATGATGCGTGAAAGAAACGCACACAAGAGAAGGAATTGTCTTTCAGAGAGACAAGAAACCTGAGATGGTTTATGGTTAACATTTTAATGGTGGAATTTACAAAGTTAGTTATTTAGTTGATTTGTGATCCTTATCAAGTTTTGAGGACATATGTGGTTCCTTGTAGGAGAAGATCAGGCTAAGAAGCTCCAAGTTCTTTCAGTACGTTCTTGAGATATGTCAGATTTACTTCTTACCTTAAAAATTTTTCTGTATTATTTATGCTTCATGTACTATCACTCAATATTGACACCCTGGCAAGTTATTACCTTGTGTTCTGTTTCTGATTTTCTGATTTGCAGCATTGGAAGGGCTGTAGTGAGGTAATTCTTTCTGTGTATTGCTGCCCATAAATGTTTTTGATAACAGTCAGTTTAGACACTGAAATAGGTACAGAAGGGGCACTGTATTGTTGCAGTTGTAGGTGATCTCTTCTAGGATTGCCAGAGGATAGGTAAATTGCTGGAATTAGCAAGTGTGTCTGTTTTCTTTCTGTATTGTTGACTGGAGATTGCAGATTCGTCTACAAATCATGTCTGTGGAAGGACAGGGAGCTACTTGGATGTGTTTTTATCTCATTAAGTCTTGTTTTGGAAGTTAATGGGAAAGTACTTGCGATCCCTAAAAAAGTTCCTGTGCATGATTCTGCCTCATAATGCATGTTTTTCAATATTAAGCATTTAAAGAATAAATAAACACATGTGAACTGTGGTGGTTTCAGTATAAATGATTTTACTGTGAGTTGAATGAAATGCAAGCAGAAATGGTAATTAACTACAAAGATTTAGTCCAGGCAAGAGTGAAGCTGGATATAAAAGCAAGTACAAGGCATAGCAAGACTTAATATTCTTGAGGTATTTTTCTGCCATCATTGTCCAGTTCAAACTAATTTACTTAAAGGAATCAGTAGGTTCCAAACTGATAAATGAAAAAACTGTAATCTTTCAACTATTCAGTAGTCTGTAACACTAAACAAATATAGTATTTTATGATACAGAATTTTATTTAAAATTCTATTATATAGGATTTTATTTTAAAATGGGAGGGTGGTATTTGCACAGTACTTATAAAGCTGTAAGCATTGACACAGGTCACAGGGAGGTAGATTCAGATTAGACAGTAGGAAAAAATGGGGGTGGTAGAGCACTGGCACAGGTTGCCCAGAGAGGCAGTGGACGCCCCATCCCTGGAAATGTTCAAGGCCAGGCTGGATGAGGCTCTGAGCAACCTGAGGGAGGGAGATGTCCCTGCTCCTTGCAGGGGCGTTGGACTGGATGCCATTTGAGGGTCCCTAACGATTCTGTGATTCTATGATTCTATGACAATAGATAAGCTTCTTAATTTCCTGTATTCGTTTGTTTGTTTGTTTGGCGTGCCAGGGGTGGTACCTTGGTGGTACTGAGTGCAACTATCCTCCTTTTACTTACTTTATCTTGGAGAAATCTTTGGGTCTTTTGGAACAGAGATAAAGTAGTATGAATACCGATTTTTTAAAAACAATGGCAAATGTTTGTTTGCATGTTTGTTCTTTGTATTTTCTTCATGCTTGGTGTTTTGTTAGCTGGTATTTTTTTTTAAGTCATCATCTTTTTTATAGTTCTTTCATAGTGAATTTTCCCTTCAAATTAAATGTTTTAAAATATTATTGGTGGAGGAATTAAATTATGTAAATAAATATTGTATTAATGAAACAGTTTTGCAAGTAGTAATCATAATAAAACAGTTCAATTAGCATTAAAGAATCAAACAGCTATCGTATCTAAGTCTTATCCAGTAGCTTTATTATTATAAAAAAAGAATTAAACCATCCTGCATGGTATGGATTGCTTATAATGTCTGTCACTAAATACCTCAAAGAACAACTTCCAGCTCCTACTCAATGAGATTACTTTAGAACTAACGTCTGTTAGAACATAGCTTTATAATTTAATGCACATGCTTAAAAATACTGTCATATTTTCATGTGTATCAGAGCATCATATGTATCACATACCTCAAAAATACAGTTAAGATTTTAAATTATTTTTTGTGTTACCTGGAAGAGCTAATCTCATACATTTCTCACGGTTAATTCTAATTTACACCTTTTTTTTTTGTGTCATATAATCATGTTTTTCTATGATTTGTATCTTGTCCTTCTTTGAAGGTACATTTACAATCATGTTAATGTAAGAGAGGATGCAGCAAGTAGTTATTTTTTGATCCTTTGTGCATTCTTTTATATCTCCAGCTTAAAGTTTTGATTAGTCCAATAGTACATTATTGGTCTTTCTAAATGGGAGCATAAATAACACTTTGATTCTACCATTTAGTTTTTGTGGACTTTCAGTTATTAGAAAATGCATTTTTATATTAATTAATTGCTTTCTAATCAAGCCATTATGATCCATTTACTCAAAATATTGAATGGAGAAAATTAGGATGAATATATGAAATTATGGTTTCTATTTCTCAGGCAATTCAGGAAGTTCAAAAAATTACCTAATTTAGTCTTTTCTCACAAAGTAAAAATGGTTATTTTACGAGCAGCAGCTATTTTGTTCATGAAAAAGGACATTCAAGTTTGTCAAGACGTATTATACATTGTTTGTTTTGTTAAGTTTTTTTCCTTTTAACGCTTCTATATTGATGACCAGATTATATCTCTCAGGTGATCACTTGGACCACAAGAGTCATGTACCCTGTTTTTATTGAATTTTATACTTGCTTCTTCTTTTATTGCCATTGCATTATCTGTAAGTTATTAAGAACATTTTAAGATTTGAGCACAGTTGTGTCATCTTCTGATATTGGATAAAACCTTATACATGGTGACAGACAGTGATCTCTGGAAATTGCTTTGTTTTAGTGTATCTAATTTTCTTCCCTACATGATCTCTAGCTATTTTTGTGGCCTTTACCCCCAGTAACTCACACCAATATTCAAAGGGACAGTTTCTGAATGCTGTTGCTAGCCCAGCAGTCTATGAAAGATATATCTGAAGTGTAGGATTGCAGGTTTTCTGCTATTGTGCCAGAAATTTGTAATGATGTGTTGCAAGGCGGGGGTCTAAATAACTTTTTGTTTTCTGAGAATGGAGAACTGAACTATATAAAAATTTTTCATTTTGATATCTAGTGTATGAGCATAGAATCTCAGTGTAGATTACCTTATGTGCTTGCGCTTCCAGTGGTGCTGTTAGCTTATATAAACTCTTCAGTTTACAAAAGCCTATACACTGGCCTTCTTAGATTCTTTAGTTTAATCATACCTCAGTATTATTTTATTTTACTGTGTTCTGTAATGGCTTTCATAGCTGTTTTGTAATAGACTAGCAATGGAAAAAAGAAAAAGAGTGTTATGTAAATTAAATTATTTTTCTCTTATGTTGAATTAGCTGTTTTAACTAGTATAATCTGTTTTAACCAGTACAATCTCTATGGCAAGACTGGCCCTTTGTAATCTGTCCTCTCTCTTGGGCAGAAAATAATTGCATTGTCTCTTGACCAGCAATGGAGATGTGTCACATTTAAACCTGGTTACCCTTCCTCTTCATGCTTTATATGTTTACATTTTTATCAGCTGAGAAAACTGAATGGAACTACTGTTTTATTTCAGAATTCTGTTTTCCAGTTTCTTATGCAGCTATTTGATGATGCTAGTGATGAAGTTTAAATGAGAAAGGGCAACATTTCTCAGATCACAGAAATTAGGGAAGAAACATACATGTTTGAGGTTTATTTTAAATGTGACCACGCATAATATGTCCTAGAGGAAACTGTTTCTACTTTCATTTATGAAGCAGATACTGTATTGCAAAATGTCTGTGTGTTTTCAGGGGTTAAATCTACGCACTATTAAATGGGCTGCAGCAGCTTTCACAGATGCATTAATTTAACAAATGCATTTGTAGTTAACTGCTCCCTTGACAATAAAGGGAATTGAATCACCAAGCCCCAGAGCTAAAAAGCCTCTCCAGGTTTGGCCAAATAGCCAATACTTTGTAACAGAGAGTTTCAGCAGCTCATAGCCTCTGTGTATTGAGACAAAAAGGGACTTGTATTACACACTCACTTTTGGAATAGATGTCCACTTATACTGGATACTGCAGATAGATAGTCAATCCCAGAGGCACTGGCTTGTCTGAGTGAGGGAATGACTCTATGGTGGAACAGTCTTTTGGTGACGATGTTTGGCAGTGGCAAAACTTAATTATGGATGGAGCTTTCATGCACACCTGGTGGCGGCTAAATACACTGTTCAGAATATCCTTTAGAGAGCCCTTCCAGTCAGCCAGGATGTCACATTCAGGCATCCTAAAGTATTGTTTGGCATGTCAACTTCACCTGCTAAGGCCTTCTGTGCATAGTTTTTGCAGCAATTCTTGAAACATTAGAGAAGCATTACTGGTTTTGATTAAGTCAGTGAATGAAGGATTACTAGCATGTTGGGATTTCTTTAAGTATTTCTGTGGTAGGTTTGCCATGCTGTACTGAATTACTTCTCTGTAGAGAAAATTTTTGTTTTATCAGCTTTATCTGGCTTTGGGCACTTTGGGATTAATTTTAAGTAGTAATGGTGTACCAAAAAAAGTACTTATTTATTGGGTAAATGTAGAAAATGTATAACAGGGTGTGACTCACCATTTTTAAATTCCTCTGCATTTTGGTAAATTAATTTTGATTGTTGATTTTAATGGGAGAATAAAGCTCTTGAGGAGGGAGAATAGGCTAGCAAGATTTCAGTGTGATAAACCAAGTGGGGTTCATGCTAGATTTTGCTGCTTAACTTTTAACCTCCTTTTCAAAATATTTCACATCCTAGGCCTCAATATTGTAATATTATGCATATTGTCTTTTTTCAAAGAACAGATTTACACTTGGCGCCTATAGTCTTCAGGGAGCACAAACTTGGACGCCAATAGTGGTGGTAGCTTTCATATCCAAATACTTACTTGTATAGCTGGCATTTAGAAGAGTAATTAAGGGTAAGAACCTGTGGGCTGATTGTTTCTCTGCTCCTTTGAAGGTGATGCATTGTATGCTATGTTTTCCAGAAAGCATGTTAGATCTGGGCTGTGAGCATTTTGTTCTGATACATTTTCATTCTTGCAGTTTTCTGTAAAGAGGATAACATAGTTTTTGATGGCTGATATTTACAGATATTTTATTACTTCAGCTTGGATAATCACAGCTATAATTTCACATTGTTCAAAATTTCTTCTAAGTGGCCTTACTTAGTCTCCTGACAAGCTTTATTCTTCAAACTTTCAAGGCAAGGTGGTTGACTGAGCTGCGCTTTTAGTCTGCATTACTGAGGATTTTCTGTAGGTTTTCCAAGACTCATGAAAGAAGAAAACAGTTTTTTTCCTCATGTCAGATCTGGGCATTTGATGACTTTTGTCTGAAGTATTAATGGATGGTTTGACAGCCAAAGGAGTTATTGTGGACTCCATATTCCTCTATGGAAAGAGCCACTCGATTGTTCTTTAGGTTCCAGTTTGTTAGAGTACAGATAAATAGTTTGCTCATCTCAGTATGAGGCTGGATGAACTGTATATTTGTTTTCACTGGGACAGAGGAAACTTGTTTATCATTCATCATGAGTCTGAACCAACAACAAAGTAAATCCAAGAGACCCTGGAGGTCAAATTGCAGCATTCTTTTTATATGTCTGGCAGGAAGACTTGTCAGCAGTTATCTTCCCCATCTTTCTACTCGAACCCACTTTATATCACAGAATCACAGAATAGAATAGCTTCTTCTAGAGCTTGTTTAGGACAGGGCAAACTGCCAGGTGGTAAGGTAGGAAGAAAAGAGTACAGTAAGCTCTGCAGTGTGTTGATCAGAAGCTGGAAAGAGCCATTGGGTTTTTTTGATGTTTTTAACTTGTTAGCATGGCCAAATAGTTGAAAAAAGTAAACGAGTAGCATTCAACTTGGCTATAGGTTTGGGAACTTTGGATGCTGGTGGAAGGAGATGTTAATCCAGGATCCTCGTTTTTCTGGCATGATTCTTAAACTGACTGAGATCTCTGGGTGAAGGCCATGAGACCTTTATTTGCAATGCAGATCCTGATTATGCTTGACTTTATATTCTATTGGTTTATTACAGTTTGTCCCATATTTCTGTGTAGGTGTTATAATTTTGTCTGCTACCAAAGTTAATCAGTGCTGACACATACTATACCTTGATAAGTACTGTCCCTTGTTTTCTACCCTCTAGATTTCTGTACCCTGGATTTCTAGGTTGATAACTGCTATTCTTACACTTTCTGAGCTGACTGTGTTTGTCTGAAGGCATTGTTGCCCTTTCTGGTAATGAAAAGTAAGAAATACAGGGAATCAAACTAAAAGAGTCACTTAAACAAAGGAAGAAAACAAAGAGCTAAGGTATGCACATGACATGCTCCCTGCCCTGGTTTGTATGCCTGTTGTAGTTCAGCCCCGCGCGGGACCAGACTACCCAGTCTCTCTCTCACTCCCCCCACCCTCCAAGAGAATAGGGAGAGATAATATAAGAAAAACGGCTCAAGGTTTGAGATAAGGCTGGGGAGAGATCCTTAAAGTTACTGTTATGGGCAAGACAGACTTGACTTGGGGAAAACTATTCATTTATTACTAAAAACAGCAGGATAATGAGACAGAGAACAAGATAACCTCCCCCTACCCCTCCATCTTCTGAAGCTTAACATTATCTCTACCACCTTCTCACCTCTGAGTGGCGGAGCAGGGGGAAGAGGGAATGGAGGTTACGGTCAGTTCATCACACGTTTTATGCTGCTGCTTCATCATCGGGGGAGGAACTCCTCACATTCCTCCCCTGCTCCAGCCTGGGGTCCCTCCCAGGGGCTACAGTCCTTCGTGAAACTGCTCCAGCGTGGGTCATTTCTTCCACGGGGTGCAGTCTCTCCAGAACAGCTGCCCCAGCATGGAGTCCTCCATGGGCCACAGCCTCCTTCAGGCATCCGCCTGTCCCAGCGTGGGGTCCTCCCCAGGCTGCAGGTGGATCTCTGCTCCTGCGTGGGCCTCCATGGGCTGCAGGGGCACAGCCGGCCTCATCATGGGCTGCACCTCGGGCTGCAGGGGAATCTCTGCCTGGAGCAGCATTACTCCTCCCCCTCCTTCTTCACTGACCTTGGCGTCTGCAGCCGTTCCTCTCACAAGGAATTCTTCACAACCGGCTCAGGCAGACGCCTCTCAGGTTCTCTTCACATCTCCTCTCCACTTCTTGCAGCCCGGCCCGGCTGAGTTGGGCCCAGTCGGCTGCCCGGCGGGAGGCCAGAGGGTGAAGGCTGCAAGGCCCACAAGGCTCGCGCCTCCCCCTCTCTGTCCCCACTCAGCTGCTTCACATCTTCTTTTCCTTCTTTTTTTTCCCGTTTTTCCCCTTCTTAAATACGTTATCACAGAGGCATTATCCAGGAACATTCTGCTACCAATCGGCTCGGCCCTGGACAGCAGCGGGTCCGCCCTAGGCCCAGCCAAGTCCACCGGACAAAGGGGAAACTTCTAGCAGCTTCTTACAGAAGCTAGCACCGTAGCTGCACCTCACTAAGTAAAACCAGAACAATGCCGAAGGATCTTCGTAGGCAGCACAACACCAGAGTTGAGGGTGGGAGTCAAAGTGAGAGTCACATCCGTTCTTTCTGTGAGGCTGAAAAAAATTTGGATGGTTAGATCCAAAGCACTTGCATAGTAGAAGGTTGAAGGGAAAAATCTGTTTCTTGATGAAAATCTGTGACAAAATACTACTGCATATATTTTTGTAGGGAGTCATGGACAGTTTTCTGGCAGTGTTCTGACTAAATGGGAATGTCTGGTTACCTTATTTGAAACACAGAGCCCAGTATGTTTGTAAATCTTCAACAGTAGTGATATTAAACTATATAAAAATATACTTTTGTAGCTGGATGTCTTACTTTCTTCAGGTAATGCTTCCCCACATAACCTGAACTGTTTGAAACATTTGATATTTGTATCGTTTACCATGAAACACTGAAAAGAAGATGTTTTCAATACCTGGCTTCAGGCAAAATGCACCTCCTTAGGAGTATAGATCTTTCCAGTAGTCCCCAATTTCTTTTATATGGCTTCCTCTAATGAAAGCCAGTTCTCAAATACAGTTTGAGGCAGTTTGTACTTATATGATGTTTTATTAATTCTTCTTTTCAGTAGAAAGATCCTTACTACCTTATTACAATAGCCACTGTACTGTTAAATAGAAGGACATATTTAAGTTTTTAAAAATTCATGAAAAGCAGCTCAAGAATATTGTTCTATTTACCGTTGTACGTTGAATTATCTTCATAATTTTGTTTCCATAAACTGCTGTTTTCAAGAGGCTTTCTATTTAGTTCAGCTGGCAAATAACCATACTGTTAGAAATATTCCTATTTTTGTACATAAGGCAACATATTTTATCTTAGTTATGAAAACCAGACAGCTGAAGCATCTGTTTTCAATACACTTAAAAGGAATTGCATTGATGTTTTTGTTGCAGATAGAGCAAAGAATATTTATTTTTCATATCTAGAATAATTGAACTGATGTTAAGAGTCTGTGATTTTTAAAAAGGCATATGTAGAAGTGAAATAATATTTGCTCTGTTTCTTTCTTCAATAAACTAGTATTGGCTCTGACACATGTCTAAATGTATGATACACAAATGTGCAGAGGTTCATCTAGAATCTTGATTTTTACTGACTTTTCCTGAGGGTTATAAAGGATGCTTGTGCTCCCACATGAAGGTTATCTGTATGGAGCAAGCAACCTCTTAATTCATGGCTTGAAGCCCTTTGATTTGTTGCAGGTAGCAGCCTCTATCATTTATATTGAACTTCCCACTTACTTTGGAAAGCTGGACTACTTTTCTCCTGTCTCATGCATTCCTACTAGATGTTTTAAGATTCTGAATTTCAGCTGCTTTCACGACTACTGATTGCTGCCACAGTTTTCTGAAACATCAGTGTCAGCATGAAACACTTGAAAAGTGTTGAGACTGGAGGACTGTGGAGAAATCTTACTCACTTTTGAACTGAACAACAATACAAAGCCACTCAGGATGCTGTTATGCATCAGTTTTCAGCAATTTTCTAAGTTTCAGGCTTAAATATAAAGTGTCCGTTCCTGTCTGCCTGCCCATCACTTGTAGATAAATGTCAAAGGCAGGCAAGTTCACGTTAAATTCTTCAGAAATATTTAGTTTTACATCTCACTTGTGCACATGTTCCTTTTTTTTGGCTCCTTGTCACATTTTACAGCTTCTTCCATGTGACTATGTAGCAACTTAACATTTTCAGAAACAAAATTCAGTATTTAATTCACATGAATTGTTATACATATTTATCTGGCTTTTATTCATAGAGTTGCTTGAGAAACTATGTGTCTGTTTGCAACTGTAGTCACATGCGTAGAAACCTAGGTGTTGAAGTTAATACTCAGCTCAGACTACTGTCCAAAACCATGGACTCTTAGTGTATTAAGGCCTCTGTAACAGTTCTTACATAGCATATCTTAGTATAACTACTTGTATTTACTGTTCAGTGATGATTGTGTTAATTACTTGTATTGGTTTTTTTCATTGCACAGAAAATGAAAACGACTATTTTGAACTTCAACATTACAAAGTCTTCATTGCTTTTAATTGTCAAAGTATCTAACTTGTAACAATGTCTTTGTGAGATCTGTAAATCTATTTTTCACTATTCCTAAAGATACAAGGTTTAGTTTTTTCTTCTTGGAATTATTTATAGCATTTTTGAGGGTGCTTTATGTTGTTTTTTAATTTGTTTTTATGCTTGGTATAAGGAGCTTGCACAGAACTTTGAGCAGCTATTTTTTTGCCCTGTATAAGGTCTTAAAAGGAACCCTGAAATCTTGAATTAGGCATCACAGTATGTTTGGGAATTATATTGATATGCTAAGTTATTGCAGGGAAGAATCTACATTGACAATACTTTTATGCCATTGCATTTTTTTGGGAAGTGTAAGATACAGTATAAGCATCTGGGTTGTTAACTGGTAGTTTCAACACGTAAGTTAATACATAAAACTTTATGTAGCTCATTTATTCTTACACTAACAAATATGTTTTTTCATTATGTCTTAATTAGTCTTTTTTGTTTGTTATTCTTGGCACCTGATTAATGTATTACAGTGTGTTATTTACCTCAGTCTGCAGTTTTGGAAGCTTTTCATGTATTATATCTCTCCTCCTCCTCTCTTTCCATTTTCTATGAAAGAGGAAAACAAATAACTTGGTCTTCCCTCCATTTTTTTTTCTTTCAGATACTAGTATTTGAGTGAGAGTTTGTAGGGGATTATAAAGTATGATACACATTGTTGATTACATCACTGTGATTGTCTTCAAAGACAACTGCTGAAGTATTTCAGAATCCTTGAGAACAGCTTATGAAGAACCTTTATCTACCTTTGACCCGAAATTGAGTGCTTTTAAAGATTAGTGGCCACTTCTGTCTTCCTTGATGTTGTTGGGTTGAGAGGCCTACAAAGAATTATTTGAATGACTGAGGTTTTACTGGTTTACACAAATCACTGAGATCATAACTGAATCATTTTATGTGAGGCATAAACAAAATTTAGAACTCTGTTATATATAAACCCAGGGCGTATATTCTTTTTCTTTGTTCTTTTTGTCCTGTATTTTGTTATGATAAGAGGAAAAACAGATTTTTAATGTTCTTAGATGTTTGCAAAGCATCTTTTTTTCCCCATGACTTAAATACTTTGAGAATTTTTTGGTAAAAGCTTTAATTCTTTGAGTTTGTTGCGGTAACAATAGGTGTGGTGAACTTCACCTGTCTCCCTAGCACTTTCTTTAAGCGATTGTAGGCCTAAATTATTTTTTTATTACTCTTTTTCTGTTTGACCTGTCAGGTTAAGAAAGTTTTCCAAACTTTATAGGAACTCAAATACTCCCACTGTACAAACATAACCTGAAAATTCTGTTCCACTGTGTTTGACAGACATCACTGTTTTCACCCTTAGTAATCCTCAAGCCTGACTTGAACTGTTAAGTCATCATCTTATACATTAAGCAAATTTAGTCTGGATAAATACAAATGAAAATAATTTTTAGTGTAAGTTGACATATGTTTAAGCGGACACTGGAGGGAGACTGTGGTTAAGAAGGTGGAAAAAGAATGACTAGTTTCCCATCCCAGCTCCTCCAAGTAGCTGCCAACCCATCCTAACCGTTTCAGACTGCAGCCACTGGTGGACAGTGATTTAGTTGCCTTCCTCATTGTCGGGGAGTATGCTACAGCATGCAATGATTGTCTGAGACAACAGAAAGAGGTGGACACAGACACTGAGTTCCATATCAAGAGCTACCTCTCTGTTACAGCCCTAGTCTGTGTGGCCTCCTTTACCATTGCCTCTTTGTTTTTATGTGAAAAAAACAGACCAGTTAAGCTTCTGGGATGTCTGACAAACAGTATCACAAACAGATATTTCGTATGGGAACACATGTTGGTGGAACTGTATAGCTAGGTAAAATAGAAAAAGACCCTGAGGACTTTGGTGCATCAGTGAGTTTTTCATACTTTTAACTGAAATAGGAATAGAAATGGTAACCTCTTAGCAATAGGGCATCTCTTCATCTGCAGTCACAAATCAGTTGTGAAAATTTAGATTATATGATAGTGTAGGGTCATCTTCATTTCTGAGATTAAAATAATTCTGACTGCTCTTGATTTTAAGTTTATGCTACAATCCAGCCAATAGATCTGTAAAGCCATTTGACAGAGATCTTTTTAGAGGAGAAAGGAGAGATTGTAAATAGATACTACTATTGTTAGTAAGTATGTGCAAGACGGTATGTGTCAACGCATCCTGAAATCCCCATGCTACAGTTTATAGTCTTACTTTTGAAGGAAGGAGCCCAGAGGGTGGCAGTGAAGGCAAAGTTATCCAGTTTTGTCCAAGCATTTCTCAGGAAAGCGAGCCATGCCGAAAAGTAGAGACATTTTAGAGATCGACAGGTTACCACTAGTAAAACGAAACTGGCTGAGGGGGAAAGGGAAATTTCTCTCTGTCTCCAGCTGCCTATGAGAGAGACACAGAAGAAACCAAGATCTGAGATTACTGTAATCACTGGTATTTTGTGCAGGGACAGGCCTTGGTTTAATGATTTCTCATACTGAAGGAGAGTGAAAATGGTTCAAAATAATGTATTAGGAGTTGATAGTAGTTATGACAGCTGATGCCAACTGATGGGCAAGAATTATGGCTGTTTCTTTATTCCTACAGTAACAAACTTGTTAAAGGGCAGAGAAGTCTTCAAATCCAGATTCAGTAGAAGAGGTACTTGGATTTCTGTTAGAAATCTCTCTCACTTGCAGATGCTTTGCACGATTTCGGTTTCTTAGGTCATGGTGCTAAAGATTGTAGATTAATATTCTAAAAGCATATTACAATAATAAAGGCTTATGGATTATTTGAGGATGCCTTTTATGCTGCATCCATTTCACTGAAACACTATTCTTCTAAATTATCCATTAATAACTGTTGTTTATATCCAAAATAGAATTCATTAAAATTCATTTTAAAAGAGAGGCTACCTTTTTTTAAACACTGACTGTTCTTTAATTGGTATTAGCTAATTATCTGATTTTGAAATCAAGGAGATCTATGGACAGAAGATTCACACTATCTCTAGTAATTATAAAATCCTATAGAATGTCTGAGTTACAGTGACCAAAAGGCATATACTTTTGAAATTAATTAGTTCTGATGAATGCTAATAGCAGTGCTTCTGAAACGTTTCTTGTGAACTCATGTATTAGCTCCAGCTCCCTGTACTGCAGTCAGAGTGTGACTGCAACTGTATCCATCCTTCACATGAAAAGGTTGTATTCACACTTGGGGGTTTCTCCTTAGGAGAAAACTAACATTGTTTTGTGGCCTGGCTTATATCCACATTATATATGTCTAATTTATATGTACAAGGTGGCACTGCATTGTTTGGGGAGGATAGTAAGGGGTGGAATCAGATCCTTCTTTTCTCCAGTGTATCTGCACACAGTATGCTCCTGTAATATTATTAGCATTGTTTTCATATTCTTACAAAGAAAAAGGAAAAATCCTACATTAACAGAAGTACATAAAAATATGCAGATACTGTGTATCTGTTATGTTTTCATCTATGTTATTAATTAGAAATACTAGTGTGTTAAAATATTTTTAAATACATCTTTGAAGGCCTAACATTTCAACTTTGAAATATTTACAGTACATACAAAAATCTTTATCTGAAAACCTTAGTATTTAAGAAGATCACAAAGATAGCAAGATATCTCATAATCATTATAATTGCTATTGAAATGAATGCCTACTTATTATTCACTTAAATGTGTAGTACTCTATTTAAATATACATTTCAGAGGTCTTGATGCTGCAGTGATAGTAGCTGACTCTTTAGTGTTACCAGAAATCTTTAGCAAAACAAATTAACCCTCATCTAGAGGTCATTCAAGTGAAATATAAATACCTAATTTAAAGATCTTTTCCTTCTTCTACATATCCCTCTGGTTGTGACTGTATCATACAATGGCAGGGAATCTTTGTCAGCTAAGATTCATCAATTATAAATTTTTAAGTGAAAATACAAACTGTAACCAGGAATGAAGAAAAGTCTATTGGGACAATTCCATTAGGAACCAGTTGATCACATTGTGCAGTATTTGCAGTTTTGACAGGCTCAGAAAAATCTTGCTTTGTAAGATTCAAATATGTAAGCAACATACTTGTAAGAAACACATATTTTAAATACTTCATTAGGAGGTGGAGGTATAAAAATTACTGTGGCTAAATTTGTGTGACTTAATTAGAAGTTAAAGGTATGGAGACAAATGCTTTGTCTGATTTTGCACCTATGATGGTCACGATCTTGTTTGACCACATATTAGATTGGGAACCTGCTGAAGTGAAAAACATGACTGGTAACAGCCTGAATTATAGATTCTGTTAGTCTGTTTGGATCTATAACATATTGATGTAATCTCAGGAAAGAATATGATGTTGATTTTCCTGTGACATTGTGGTGGGTTGACTCTGGCTAGATGCCAAGTGCCCACCAAATCTGTTTCATCACTCTTCTCCTCAGCTGGACTGGGGAAAAAAAATATAACTAAGGGCTGGTGGGTCAAGAATATGACAGGGAGAGATCACTCACCAAGTACGATCACAGGCAAAACAGACTTGTCTTGGGAAAATTAGTTTAATATATTACTAAACAAAATCAGAGTAGGATAATGAGAAATAAAACCAAATCTTAAAACACTTTCCTGAACCCCTCTCTTCTTCTCAGGCTGAACTTCACTCTCCATTTCTCTGCCTCCTCCCGCCAACAGCACAGTGGGATGGGGAATGAGGGTTGCAGTCAGTTCATCACACATATTCTCGACTGCTCCTTCCTCCTCAGGGGGAGGACTCCTCGCACTCTTCATCTGCTCCAGTGTGGGGACCCTGCCACGGGAGACAGTCCTTCACAAATGGCTCCAGCATGAGTCCTTTTCATAGGGTGCAGTCCCTCAGGAACAAGCTGCTCCAGTGTTAGTCCCCCACGGAGTCACAGGCCCTGCCAGCAAACCTCCTCCAGCCTGGGCTCCTCTGTCCATGGGTTCACAGGTCCTGCCAGGAATGGCTGCCCCAGCACAGGCCTTCCACGGGCCACAGCCTCCTTCAGTCATCCACCTGCCCTGGTGTGAGGTCCTCCCTGGGCTGCAGGTGGATCTCTGCTCCTGCATGGGCCTCCATGGGCTGCAGGGGCACAGCCGGCCTCACCATGGGCTGCACCACGGGCTGCAGGGGAATCTCTGCTGGGAGCAGCATTGCTGCTCCCCCTCCTTCTTCACTGACCTTGGCATCTGCAGAGTTGTTTCTCTCACATATTCTCACTCCTCTCTCCAGCTGCAGTTGCCCAGGTTTTTTTTTCCCCTTCTTAACTATGTTATCCCAGAACTGCTACCACCATCACTGTCTCAGCCTTGGCCAGTGGCGGGTCCGTCTTGGAGCCAGCTGTCATTGCCTCTGTTGGACACAGGGGAAGCTTCTCACAGAAGCCATCCCTGTAGCCCACCCGCTACCAAAACCTTGCCGCACAAACCCAACACAGGCGTGTAACCTGTACTCTTCAGGATCTGCCACTTCAGCTGGTTACTCCACTTAGCATAGAAACTGCTGTCCCAAACCCCATTACTGAGTAGGTAAATTTTATTCAGTAGATTAGCAGGGATGGAGTTAGCTTGAAGATGCTTAGACCTTATTTAATCACGATGATGAATGAAATAATATCTTGAGATGCCTAGGATATGATGATGAATTCTGCCAGAGCCACAGAAACAAGTCAAACAGGAGAGGGTGACCACATTAAAATCAATGGAGGAGAAAGATCTCAAGGCATATGAGCTCTACTTGCTGATAGTCTCCTTGGTTGCGCTACTAGAGAAATAAGCAGAGCTACTGTCATCATTTTCTCAACAAAACCAGTAGAGATACTGTGCAGAGGTTTAGCCACATATGTGAAGAATTCTTTCTAATGCCAGAAGGAAATAGTAAGTGAACTCGTTTTTAAATCTAGGATTAAACCCAAGCTCGCTGAAGTCAAAAAAGGCATGAGGATTCCACATATTAATGGAATTGCCTTACTGAAAACTTCATAAATACCATTATGTACCAACTGGCTAGAATGTGGATATGAAGAGTCTGGCTCTGCTTTTTGTGACAGAATTTGTTAGTTATTTATTTGTTTCAGAAGAAGCTGGTATATTGCTTCGAGTGATTAAATAATGTTAATTCATTCCATTCAGGGCCCCAAGCAACAGCCTGCCATATCACTACCTATATGTTCCCTAGTATGTCCAAGACCAATATTGACTAAAACACATCTCCATAAGCACATATGATGCTAATTAGTAAAGGAAATATTTTAAGGTCTTGCCAGTACTTTGAAGTAACCAGTAGTAGAAGTAATGACACCTATCATCAAGCCAGTCTGAAGGCCTGTTACCATTTCTGGACACATCCCAGGGGATCTATGCCTGGAGTTACAGATGCAAAACTATTTGCCATGGCAAGGAAATTTGCATTTATGATTTATGGAAAAATGTTATTTTTATTCCATGGAGAGGGACATTCTGTCTGAACAAGGCTCATCCTATGTACTTGATACTGAAAATGACAAGTACAGGACAAAAAATTGAATTGGAGCAACAAGTAGAAACTCTTCTTTCAATCCAGTGTGGACACATTACCTGTGCTTTGTGAATTGCTTCGGCTACCCCTTCACTTCCTAATGGAATTCCAGTCCTGCACTTAGAAAACAGGTTTTCAGGCCTCCTGTAGATTTTGGGATCTAAAGACTGAATAGAAACTCAGATTTATCTGTGTTGATCTTTGGTACAGGCAGGTTATTAAGAATCTAAAGAAGGCTTTTATCCAGATGATAATTTTAATTTGTAATGTAGATTATGTTTAGTAATGAGTAACAATCTCCTTTATGTGTCCTGCCGATAATCCAGGAATTACTTGAGGTGTCCATGTGAACCTTGAAAACCAGTAATTTAAGCAGAACTAAGAGAGTGAGAGCATAATCTTTTCCAGTTATCTTTCTCAGTATAACCTGTGAACATCTTAGTACACAGTGGATGGTACTGCCAACGAGGTGTCCTCTGACACAGCGTTTATTCTTAAAGTACAGAATGTGCTTATGTTATTTTAGAGATTTCTTCTTACGGTTTTTCTAATAAGGTACAGCAAATGCAGTGGCAGCCACAGAAATTCTGGACACAATAGCTGTCAGAACAACTTTGGCAAACAGTAGCTGCTTTGAATTAATTCCTTAATAACCTGGAACATTGTGTTGAGCGGTGGACGTGTTTGCTCGAGCTGACCATCAGCATGCTTCTGCTGTCTGGGTTGCTTAGCTGTCTGGGAAACAGAAGTGCAAAGCGAGCTTATGTATTCTTAGTACTGTTCCTTCTGTGATTTCTCAAAGTTGCACATATGGAAAATACGTAACATTTTCCTGCCCCCCACTGTTTCTATCAAGAGGACACACTGGTTACTTTGCTTTTCCCCGATCTTCCCTGGTGAGTGAAGAGATGCGCCTGTGTTACTTTTATACAGAAATTACTTTTTTTGCACAGAGAGACTGGTAATTCCAACTCTGTTTGACCTGGTTTAAGTGACTGCTGAGTTTTAGAGCTAAGACTAACGTGGTAACGCTGTCCTTTCCTTGGAAAGCTTCAACTGTCAGCAACATTTATTTCTTTAATGCAGTATATTTGGAATGAAAAGGTATATCTTTAAAGTTGTGAATGAAATAAATGTGGTTTGCTCTAACCCTAATTTAAATATGTTACTACAGGGAAATAGGGAAAGACAGATCTACAGTTAAGGTTTTTTCATAGATTTTAAAAAAAAAATTGTTAATAATAGTTTATTAAAAATTCTGTGGAATTATAGTTATCTTTAATGATTTGTTAATACATCACAGAAGTCTTCCCTGAGTTCTCCAGAGAGGCAAAAATACAACCCGTGGAAATTTCCTTGCCTTTCTGAACATGTAAATTTTAATTGACTACATAATTTCTAGTGGTTTAGACAGTTGCACCCTTGTGGGTCCAGTTGGATCAATTTAAGAAATCATTTGAAGCTGTTTCTGATTGTCTTGCAGCAGGACATAATAATGACTGTCATAGCTGATATGCCATTAAGGAATTAGATGGCTATTTCTCTTCTATTTCAGTGCAAAGTTAGCTGAGGCTTGCCAGAAAGACATCTAAACTTAGACTGTCAAGATTTAGGATATTTACATCAGTGAACAGAGAAACTCAGCTAGAAGATGATATGAACTGTTGGGTGTGATGGTTTCTTAAATGCTTCTGATAGATTAGGAAGAAAAAATTGTAAAACTCATAAAATTTCAGTCAAAATCCTTCTACTCATTCTTAAGTTTTTTTCTCTTCTTTTGGTGGTAGTTTATTATTTTTTAACAACTAGATAGCTTTTGGGGTAACCAATGAGACAACACTGTCTGCAGATGCACGTGCAGGCAGATAGCACTGAGTGATGTTTCTTTTACAAAAATATAAACAATGCTGCAATACACCAAATATAAATACCAGCATGCTCAATGCCCTAGAAAATCAGAACCATCACAGTAAGACTTAGGGGACCCTGAAACAGGAGGGACTGAAAAAATTTTCTTCACTTATATCTTACTGTACGAAGCATCTGGCATCATATTATATAAAGCTACTCTGTAATATTCTTGTGCTTTTGGGCTTCTGAATTCTGCAAAGATATTCAAGGTGGTAAAAATCATTTCTGTTGCTGCGTAGCTGTCTAGGAAACTGCATTTTCTGTGAGATTCAAAGTGGTCATAGGGATCAGCCTTCAGACTTGATTGATAAAGCTGATTTTTATAAATTACGTACATGCAAGTCCTTAATTTAGGTATAGTATCTCTTAAGATTTAGTTTTAGTTTATAGATTTTAACTGTGAATTAACTTACCAGTTGAAACTTTTCTATCTTTATCTACAACAACAATTTAGACTAGTTTTCTGATTGGTTATTTTGGTGATATTTTAGATCAGGAATACCAGCAACTGTCTCTTTCATTTCATTGTGTCATTGTTTGTAGTTGCTCAGTTGTGAATTTTACAGCTACTGAAAACTGGCATGTTTCGTCTCTACTATTTAAAAGGACGCAGTATATCCTAGTATTCTGTCTAGCCAGATTATTTTCCATTAAAGTTATAAGAAAAGTTATTTTATTAAGTACTTTTAAGAATTGGGTAATATTTGGTGAAGTTTATACATTATTAGATGGTATTAAAATCTGTATTTACAGAATATAATTGGCAATGTACTAAGATTATGACACACAGAAAGAAATACTGCGCTTTCAGTTGGTAATAAATACTTTTGCTAGTATCTTGTCTGAGTTAAAGGAGGAAATTTTACTTAATGCAAAGCACAGACAGTACCATCAAGCTTTTTCTTTGTTGCTTTCTCCAAGCAGTGTACCAGTAATAGAAATTCTAGCCAGACAGCCTTATGGAAAGGAATTCATTATCATTTCATGAAGAGGTTCTGCAATTTGCCTTTAAGCATGTTTTTGTAAAAGTCGTTGCTATCTCAGTGCATTCTCTCTAGGTTAAAGTGAAATTTCTAAGAACCTTGACATTCTTCTCAAGGTTTGTATCATACTTCGTGGCAAATCAAGACTTTTAAGAGTTTAATAGACTTAGAGGTTTTTTTCTCAGCTAAAATTTGTGTACTAAAAATTTTCTGGTAATGTATGGTGTATGAAATACACCAGATTTCACATATAAGCTTTGCTGTGATGCTACCCTTTGGGTGAGACCTTAGTGTACTGGCCTTGCCTGAGAACTGTAGAATTTAATTATTGCTGACATTCTTTAATGTCTTCTGTATAGCATTTGTCAAAAAATGTGTTGAGCTTGATTTTTGCTTTCATCACTTTTACTAACAGCAGCAGCATTAAGTTAATGTAACAGATCTACCAACTTGCTGTAATTCTTAAAGTATAAAATAATTGGACCTCAAATCAATTCCAAGGATACAGGAATTATGATGAGTACTGGATTTTATGTGTTTTTCGTCTTTGATTATCTTGGCTCTTCTTCTGCTCTGTCATCATTTTATGTAAGCGCAAATTCTCTACAAACTTGAATGTCCTTCAGCAGCAAAGGAGAAAGATCGGATCTGATGGTAGGACTGTTTTGCAGAAAGTTTCCTTATGTCCTGTAAAAGACTTTACTTTTTTTTTTACTGTCTGATGAAAGAGATTACCTCTCCCTGTAAACCTTGTTCACGTCGTATAAATTTAGATCATGATAACTCATAACAATACAACTGCTTCCAGGAATAAAATGGAGAATATTTGTCAAACTTTTATAGGGGTTTTATGTTTTCACAGAACTGAGCCTTTACCAATATTTAATCATCTGTATTTACAGCACATTAAAAAAAAAAAAAAAAAAACAGATCTATAGAATGTGTTTCCAGTTTGGAAAAGAGAAACTGAGGCAGAGGTTTTGCTGTTTTCTTAAAGTTAGTGGAGAGACCCTAGATGAAGTCCATTCTCAGTCCACATCACCGATTGACCATGATCTGCACTGTAATTTCAAGAAAGGCTGGTCTTTTAAGGTATACATAAAAGAATTGCTAGTAGAGGTTAAGATTTTATCTAGATTAGAAAAAAAGTAAGTGATGCAAAAGAGGTTGAAAGGGTAAATCCCAATAGATTAATTTAGCTGGCTATGTGCAAAGCTCTGTGAAGTGTATGTCAGCTTCTGTGGCATGAAAACCAAGCAGTGAGTGTGGTGAAATCTTTTGTATGTGTGCAGTCCTTGTTGAGATCGAGAAGTAGAGAGTTGGATAAACACTGAATATTTTATTTTCAAACTATCAGGTGAAGTTTTTTCATTCTTATAGAAGTATTTTAAAATTTATCCAAGCATTCTAAAAGGACAATCTAAAGAACATTTTGGGGAAGTTAGAGCACAGCAGTACAGTGCCCATTTCTTATTTTTACTATTAAACTTGGCAGCTTTTTTGAGGAAAGAAGGCTATGTTGCCTACAACAAAAACAAATGGATTATGAATACTTTTGCTCTATATACTGTACCTTAATCGGATGGCACAAGACTCTTTAAAAAAAAAAAAGAAAAAATTCTATAAAAACTGAGGCCACTGTAGCTCTAGGAAAAATATTGAGGCCTGAAGCCTGTAAATATTGTAACTAAAGGGTCAGGAAAAAGTAAAGCTACCCCTGCTCAAAGTCCAGGCTTTCCATACAAGAAATGGTGCAACTGTGCTGTTTTATATTCTTGTGTGATTTGTACAGGGAGAGAGAGAGTTGTAGCAATACTTCAGGCTTTCCTTCTCCTGAATGTCTCTTCTCCTTTGCACTCCTCTGAAATTGCAGCATGTGTGGTTGTCTGTCTCTGAAGTTCTTTCTATATGCAGCGTCAGTTCCTAATCATTTCAACTAAAGATTCGACGAGAACACATTCAGCATGTGAATGCCACCACATCCTCTCTGTACACTGCAGTATGCTTTATACAAATTAAAATGAGGCAGTGGGACATCAAGTGTCTTGTTTGAATTCACAAAGATTTGCTTATGTGCATAGAAATAGAATCTACAATTTGCCAAATACCAGACCTGTCTATAGATACTGTGCAGTCCTTATTTTCTAAATCTGTACATTTTTGCATTTGCAAGGAGATAACGTTATGATAATTACCTTTTCGCTAGTCTTAGGAAAAGCCACCATGACATTAACATGTATGTAAGCAATTCCGTTTCTACACCATCTTCCTAAAATGGCAGAGTAATCTGGCTGTATCATACCTGTAAAGCAAGTACTAGCACTTTTCCAGTGGAAAGGCACAACTGAAGCCATTCAGGAAGGAAGCCATTATTTGTTTGTATAATGCAAAAGATAATGCTTGCTGAGAACTGTTCATTGGCCTGCTGGTAAACAGTTCCTTGTTTTTCCTTACGCTAGCAGACAAGTTGCCACAATGGATTTAAGAAACTGTATTTGAAGTACTGTGTCAAATGCTGGTTTTAATCTCAAATCTGAATTTTAAAATATTTGAAAGTTCTTAAAAAATTAGATACACCATTTAATTGTATTCCAGACTTTAACATGATGAGCTGTGGAAAATCAGATCAATGAGGGTTTTAGAATAAAATTGTTTTCCCCAGTTGTTTATTTCTGTTAAATCCAGTATGATATCTGGTTCCCCCAAGTCAGAAAGGAACCAAAGGCCGCCTTGAATACTACTACATGTAAATGTCCAATAGTGGAATTAAACAATTTACTAAATCTCTCCTTTCTTGGCTTAATTGCTTGCTGAATTTACATGCAGTCAGGAATTAAAAAGGCATATAATTTTAGATAAGACTGCTAATAAATATTTGAAAATAGACATTTATTGCTGAAAGACAAGGCGTAATAGTTTAAGTACAGTGCTGATTAATTTATCCGTGTAGGTTGCTTGCATCTCACTAGCTCAGAGCACAAGCAGACACTGTGGGACTTGTCTACCCATAATTGTGTAGTCTGAGAGTTCCAGTGTAAAAATAAGCTTATCTATTTTCCCATGCTGTAAGTGGCAAAGCTGTTTAATAAATCTAATTTTAAATTACATTGATCTCCTAAATAATACCTCCCTACTAATCAGAACTTAACAACTGCCCTAAGATAATTGTTGTTAACTTGTGTAACTTTGCATTTTGGCTCCGGACAAAAGTACTTCTCATATTCAGTTTGTGATTTTGATTGAAAGTCTTACCCTGTTTTGCTGGCTTTGTGGTTAATATTGTTTCTTGGTGTTCAAATTTAAAAAAAAATTAAAATACATATTTTGAATGTGATTGAAATGTTAAAATTCCAGTAAAAACTGTATACTAGGATAACTGAAAGACAAGTAAAAATCATACCTCTTATTAGTATAAAATATTAGAAAACAAATATATTGAGGTATGTTGTTTATAACGTAAATAAAATTATCATTGAAAGACAATCTTGAATAAGAATATATATCCATCAGCGTGTGAAATTCATCATTTATTGTTATGAGGTTTTACGAGGGTTTATAGTTCTCTTAGTAAAATGTTATTCCTTTCAATATTTTAGCCTTCAGATTATTACTTCTGAGTGCATAAGGCCTCAAATTACATCCATTTCTTAAGACTCTTTATGTGCTTCTGCAGTAAGAGATTTTGTTTTGTTATAGGAGAGACTTGGTTATTATATTGCATTATTACCGGCCATAGGAATGTTTATGTCATCAAAACCAATGACTCTGCTTATTCTTTTATATGCAGCTACTATTTTCTGCCTGAATTTAACCTTTGAAACACTGATTTTTTAGGTGCTCTATATATTTATTTCTGCAAGGTTTCTGTTTTGCTGTTGTATATTTTAGTGTTCTTGTTCTTTCCTAGATCTCTTTTGCCTCCCAGCAGTGGTCTTGGTTATATTTTGAAGGATAGCGAGTTGTTCACTTTACTGCTTAGAGACAAATGTATGCCAGTCAGATGCAGAGAAGCCATGTGAACAGTCTAATGTTCATTCTGAATCTTACCAAGGGAATGTGTTAATGTTTTGGGTTTTTTCAATACCTCTACAGTGAGTGAAAGTCACTCCCTCAAATTGTGATCTCTTAACCAGTATACAGCAACTCCAATTACCTTCACTCGGGGCAGAAGAGCATCTCAGGCTGTAACAAGGTCTCCCAGGACCACTTATACCACAAATACAGTAGTCATATTTTCTCATTAGTTCCTTTTGGTTGTCACAAATATGATTTTCCAATGTTTTTAGAATTAGACAAAAAGCCTAAAAGCTGTATGTGTATATAGAAAATACAATTATTTTCTATAACTCAAGGATCTTTTGTATCTTTTCTTATAGGTAGAAGCTTGCACAGTTTTAATTCATTAACCTTAAGATTTCATTTAAGTCGAAGAATGTAGGAATCAGTTAGCTAACAGGAGAAAATTACAGTGTTTTGAATGACTTATTCTCTAATTTGTCATTTTTTAAATTATTTTTAAGCTCTTACATTGTGCGTTATATCATGGAACGTCAGAAACCTTGACTTTGTGAATTCATTGCACAGATTTATATGTGGAAGCTATCAAGAGGATTGGCCTAAATTTGAAGTTGTCAGTGGACACAGCTAATGTCTCAGTCATGCTGTTCTGTTAGAGGAGACTTGTTTGCAGAGAAGCTTTATACCAGTAAATCTTTGTACACTTGAGTAATTTTTCCAGTCATTTATACAGACCAGATGGGAAGAGCAGTACTTTCAAGTCCATGTAATAGACAAATTCCAATAGTTTCTGTGACCTAGATTGAGAATTTTTTTCCTGATATTGATTGCTGGAATTTTAGCAACATTGTAGTTAAATCCTTTTCTTCTTGAAGTTTGTTTAGCTTTTTAAGTAGGAAGACATTTTTAGAAATTATAACAGTAAGAGACAAGCTTAGATTTATTTGTCTGTGAACATAATGAATTTGGGGATGTTGGAATGTTGGTGTGTTCAATATCACAGGGCTGAACAAGTACTAGTTGTCTTACAAACATCTGTGGTTTTATAACTCTATTTTGTATTAACAGTAGGTAGGTCTGGTTTTAGTTATATTCTTGGTTTCTGAAATACTGTTTGATTGGCTTGTTTATGTGAAATCAATTCCTGCTCTTTGCATTCTTCTTGTTCCTGATTGCACTGTAAATTTCATAGTGTGTGATATTAATTTCTTGCTTTTCGAATCAAGTGCAATAAAACTGAATTACACATCAGTGTATCAGAGAACAGCATTCATAAAATACTGAGTAGATCTAGGGAAAGCTTGGCATAAGTATTTTCAACATAATATTTCCGAGTATAATGAATAAGCAGATTCTTCCTAAAATAAGTATTTCATGTTCACTGTTTTGATATTTTCATGTCTTACTTGGTTCTAAATAATATTCATTTACAAAATAAGAAGTTAAGAGATTTCAGCTTTGTCCAGCTCTGATCCAGACTTATATATTTTCAAAGCTCTAATTATAGTCTTATTTCTTTATTCCTTGGCTAATGATCTCTTGTCTCATTTTTTTGCAATAAGTTATTTTGAGTGTGAAAATTACTTTTTTCCCTGGAAGAAAGTTTATATTTTAGTGTATTTGGAGGAAAAATGTAAAAGAAATATCTGTGTCCCTGTAACTTTCATTATTTCATCTAGATGTTACATGTCTTTTTGTTATTAAAATTAGTAGGTTGAGCTGATAAAAGCCTGTTCAGTAACCTTGAGTTAAGAGATTTTAAAATATTTTCTCTGTGTCTTGGCACACAACTGTTTTTACCACATCCAAGAGACATCACGTTACCTCCCTGACAGACAGGGGTTAGTCACCAAGTTTTCTGGGGCTCAGTTATCTGTTTTGCTCACTTCTCTCATTTGCTACTACTTTAAGTAATAACTATGATTCTCTTATTTATTATGCCGATATGTTTAAGATTAGGCTTATTTGTTGTTTAATTCAGCAACATTGCAAATGTTGCAGTTTGATTTCCGAAGATAGATAGGGCAGTAATCTGATATAATTTTGATGGATTATTACAACGGAATTAATGTGACTTGATCCTTGCTTTCTAGAAAAGGTTAATTTCATTTTGTTACTTTAACCTTTTTCTTTGCTGTCATGTTTAACAAAGTTTAAAAGGTAAAAGTAATAAATGCACAACTACTCTTATTTTTTTCCTTATGCTGTAAAGAAATAAGTTCTTACTAACAATTGTGTTGTGTGACCCTCTACAGAGCAGAGGCTAATGAGGCCATATAAAGTCTTTCTTCTGTCTCTGCACATTGATTTACATGACAATGATCTATAGAAAGGATAATAGAAATTAAAACTTAAAATAGATTGACTTACACAACTTTTAGAAGGCAGACAAAAAAAAATTGTAAGTTCAATATTTCAGCTATATTTATTTTTTTTTCTTCAAACTAGATGTGTCATTACCTTGTTCTTTTAGATGTTAGGTGATTTCAGTGTTTTCAAAAAACAAAAAGAAATGAGGCAGTCAAAGCTACGTTTTTTTGCCATTTTTTTTTTTTCTATTTAATGGGAATAGGTGAACTGTGAAGGTTTTCTTTTCCTGTCAGGAGAAAGTGAGCAGTATTTCATTTAGACTCCAAAGTGTCATTAATAACAGAATTAGAGTCATTCAAGCCACTTGAAAAAACTTTAACCCTTAGAGCTGGCACTATCTGGAGGGATTAAAGGATATAATTATAAAAGGCAACACAGGCAAATACTTTTTTTCCTTTGCTGTTGGAATCAAGTGACTGACTGCATCTAAAATTTCTTCTCAAACACTGCATTTCTAGTGTTCTTTGTTTGTTAAGACATGCTTGTAAATATATACTAGCACCCTTCTGGGAGGGGGGACAGAAACTACAACTTCCTTTCTTCAGTTAAATCAGTTTTGTTGGAAGACGGAGACTGGCCGACGTTCTGAGATTTAAGTATACAAGGATGCTGAAGGATGCACATGCAGATTTGTCTATGTGCAGATAATACAAATTTGACCCTGGTTGTTTGAACATTTGTGCAACTGAAGTTGTAGAGAAAGTTAGGTAGTCTTTTATATCATCTTGACTGTCTTGTGGTGGTATTGTTAGAAACTGATTGCTATATTATATTTTTGATCAATTAATTGTCTCTCAGTACATAAAAATTATCAGAATTAGTTTGAAAACTTGTAGAGCGATTAGATAACATCTTCAAAATATTTTTCTACATTTGGAATATTTTTCCAAGTTAAGAAGCATTTCGTAATCTCAATACTCTGCTGAATTATATAGGTGCTACGAATTAATAAAAGTTGCTTTTAACTGTGATGTCTGATCACTTTTCAATTATATGTTATATGCTGAAATGTCTAATGAACATACTGCTAATAAAATACAGGATAATGATTTTCTATTTATTCATATTACTAATATTATTAGGAAACATTTTTCAGGAATAGATAACAAAAAAAATCTTTCTCATGGCCTAGTTATCTCGATAAACCAGTTAACAAAGATGAGTATCTCATTCAAAATAATATTTTACAAGAACAGAAGAAGTTTTCCTTTTATATAGAATATGGTTAATTTTCTAAATCTTATCTGATTTTTAGGAGACTATCCTGATGAGAATGTGTCATTCTGAGATTAGTTTATATTAAAAAGCATAGTCCTGGTGCCACTTCTAGAAGAAGAATAACTGTCATGCTTGCTAATTTTCTTGCAGAGAAGTTGCGGGTTTAAACAAGTAAAGAATCTGGAGATTCACCTTGGTTTTTTTCCATGTCAGAGGGTACCATGTTAAATATTTCTCTCCTTTCTTTGTGTACTCATAAAGTAAGGCAACCTTTTCCCAGTTGCAAGCAATGCAAAAATTTTCTAAATATTTGGCTTTCACAGTTTTCAAGGGTCGAAAATTTATAATAGTGGTTAAGGAACTATATGATTAAGGTACTCTGTCAGAGATGCACTATTTTATTAGTAGTAGTGAATTTCATTCTAGATTTTAGAAAAAGGAAGCAGAGAGAAGACATAAATATAAGGGCTATCATTCAGTCATTCTGTTATTGTAAGCTGTAAGAATTAGGTCATTGCTTTTGAAATCTAAAATTGCCAGTTAAATCAGATTGGGAGATAATCTATTTGTGGTGGTAAGTAGAGGAAAAAGATACCTGAGGGTGTAGGTGTATTTTCCAAAAGTTATGACAAATTCAGCTGTATCTATTTTTTTTTCAAAACTGGCAAGTAAATTAATTTTGTGTACTGTAGGAGGGTTGATTTTAGAGGTAGAGTAGATGACTGGGTAATTGATCTGAAAATTAAAGAGGAATGTATTTAATCAGAAGAAATTCTTACAATTTATCCTATAAAATACACATTTTAAAATATCTATAGAGAATAGCACAATAGTCATGTTAGCTGATCTGGGTGATCTAATGAGCAGTGGTGCATTTTACATTAAAGCAACTGAAAATGTATTTCATGAACTATATTTTTGAGTGAAACACTATAAACAATGCAGTTGTAAACATAACATTAATATAGACTTGGTGACAAGTATATAATAAGCTCCTATTTTACAAGACAATTTTAGTTTTCATATTAGTTTTCTTACTTACAAGAAATCAAACAAGGAGATTAACAGAAGAAAACCTTTACGTATTTAATTGTAAATTCATTATAGTTGTGACAAGACAAATATGTGAACTCTCTTCTCATCTGTACAAGCTTCTCTAGCAACATACTGGAACACCAGTGGCATGATGTGACCTGATGAATACTAACTCCTGCAATAATCACTGAAGAAAGACAAACATGAATTTAAAATTAAATTTTCTTAGCTTTCATCCTCATTACAGTGTATTTATAGTTTTTCCCTCCAAGAAAAATCTCAAAGCTTAAATCTTGCAATAGAAACTTTTCAAAGTTACACAGTAATAAAGAAATGCAAATTTACATTTGTGTTATTTTCCAAAGGACTTGCCTGTATATATTTCAAGCAGCTCACATATTCAAAGACTTATGGGAGTATTGATATAAAAGCATTCAATGTAAAGTAATATTTTTCTCGAATGTATATATATGCATTTTCAGTGTATTGTATGGAATAATTCATAAAATGAAGAATTGAGATACAGTACATTACGCTTGTGGATTGTGCTTTTGCTATTTAAAAATGATCTATTTTGTTTTAACTGTGAATTTACTGTATGTATCTTCCAGATGTGTGGAAGTGATTGCCAAAGAAGGCCGGAACCTGAAGGAGCTGTATTTAGTATCCTGTAAGATCACTGACTATGGTATGTAATATGCCTATATCTTTGTTTTTATGAAGTTTGAGCTGTTCTAGCTTTGCACAGTGACTGTTACAAAAGTGTTGGGAATGTGTAAATAAAAATTCTCAAAACCTTTGTCCAAAAAAATAGGAAAAGTACAAAAGTGTTTGACGTGCTGAAAAATATCTGTGATTAGGAAGTGTGAAAGTCAGTGTATGTACGTGCTACGAACTATTTCTTCTAGAATTGACAGTTCCTGGGCAGACTGGGTAGCGCGCGCGCTTTGAATTGTCCTGAGGACCAAGAGAGCATTTGAGAGAAAATCCAAAAATACATGTTCATTTCTAGATGCTGTAAAACCATAACTAAGCAGCTCTGAGTGTGGATTGGCGTGTTGTAGGCCATAAAACTTGAATGAACTTGATGATCCCTTAAAAGCGCTGTTACAATAAAATAGAGGAGAGCATCTTAGGAATTAGGCTTTCTATCTGTTAGGCCTCATAGAGAGAAAGAATTTGTATTTGGAATAGGAAAACTTCTTAGCACTTGAGTGTGTTTGCAGAGGCTGCATTGTTTTATCCTGTTTTGTGGGGTTTTTTTAAATAAGATACTCACCTCAAATTATTTCTACAATAAGGCTAAATTCTCAAATGTCTATCTCCCACGTATATAACTAAATTTCAGTAGGATTTACAAAATGTATATTTGAGATGTGCATCTCAAGTTTTCTGTTTATTTTGTTTCTCATTCACTCTTTTTTAAATTGTAACTTTTTACTCTATAGCTTTTATAAAGATTTACTATGTCAAAGTGGCAAATTACCTTTCCATTGGTCACAAACTCTTTCCTTTATTTTCTCCTTCAGATTTTGTCCTTCACTGAGGTTTGCATGGGTGCATTCAGGGATATGTTGGCTTGCAGAGTTCAGCTTGCCTCATGTCCACAGTGTGTGAACATGAGCTCACAATACAGCTGTAGCACTTGTGGGCATGGCAGAGGAGACTGAGCATAGGCATATAACACCATTTTCTCTGGTGTGCAGTTGTTTGCGCTTTTCAAGCCCTCGTGTCCTCTGCACCTTTGTATTTGTGGCAAGTAGAGGAAATCAGCTGAGAAGCACATGCCTGACTTCTTGTGGGATCGTTCAGGTAGTCTCCTGTGGTTTTAAAAAGACTCACAGTTTCACATACATAGTTGTTCAGGCTCCGCCAAGAGGTAGGCAGGTATTGTGCCAAGCTCTGCAAGGCCATTGCTGGGTAGGAGCATACAGCTGCATGTCACTGTGCGTTTTTGTTTGGTATCTCTGAGGGTCAAACACGTAATTGTCTTTGCTTTGGAAATTAAAATCTTGGCACCAACTTTAAATTGTAGCTGCACACGTTTTCACTAAGTTTTTAAAACATACCTAGGCTGGTAGCCAGATTTGTTGCAGCTTGATTGGAGTACGGAATGCAGGCGTGTAGTACAGATGCGGGATTTTAAAAGCCGTCTTTAAAACTGATCAACAACAATTTTTAATGCTACAGCTGTTAGTGGAGTTTTGACTTCTGAAGCAAGATCATAGTTGCTTAGCAATTCAAATGAAAAAAAAAAGTAATATTGCTAATTTCCAACAAATTTTGTAATCATTTAAGACATTAAGCAAAAATAATAATAACTATAAGTAAAGAAAATAATTACAGCAAAAAATGGTTATTTTTACCCTGCAATTAATGCTATAGGTATGTATGTGTGAGGTAATTTCATGTACTGTAGTGAAGCCTATGAAGTATTTTATTCATTCCATTCTTGTGTTTTCCAAATTCTACAGTAAAACAGTATACAAAACTATCAGACAGACATGCTTATATGCAACTACTATTTTTAAAACACATGAAAATGCTAGATTTTAATTCAAAGCCTAAAAGACTAATTAAAAACTCCTACACCCTGATAATGTAGCGTAGGTAGCATTACTTTCTCGACGTTTTGCTACCCAGAAAAATGTTTTGTTATATTATACAAAAAGGCAGTCAGAAAAGGATTCAGTGAGGAATTAAGTATGTGTATATACTAAGAGTTGTTAACTTGTGAGAAAAATAGAATATACTGCTGTATCTCACATTACAAAATGGTTAATTTTGTATTTGTATTTTTAATATAGAAAAATATACTTTATTTCTGAAAAATTTACAGAATTATTTTTCATTTATGTTTTTCTAGCGTAATTTTCTAGGAAATTATTTTTAATTAATTATTTTTGTTGTAATGTAATGTACTAGGATGCTGAAAATTAGTTTTAAAGTTTCTTTAGCTTCAATACATTGTTAAATGATAAATAATCACTAGAATTTACCGAGACTGACAGGAGAGACCCAATTAGTATGATCTTTGAGATAAGCACCTTTTGCAGAAGTACACAGACAGAGTGAGATTAAAACTGACATTAGTTCCTCATATCATTTTGCTCTTTTGTTAAACAATCATGAATTAAGCATGAATTGTCAGTGTTTGGATTTCCTGCCTTTTGTTGATTTGTGTCACAACCTTAACTTTACTTAAACACAGAGAGTTTTGTATTTAAGCTTTTACTAAGAACTAGTAAGAAAGCTAGGCTTTCTCAGCTGTGGAGAGACTGTGTGTCAAATGAATTAGGCTGATGTGAAGATGTGTGGCAGTGAGCTAGGGCAGCAAGCACACACAGAATTGTGTAACTGTCTTTTCAATTTTCTGCTCTAGTTCTGGGTTTTATTGATATACTTAGTGCTGGGAATTGGTTTTAAGTAAATTATTACTTATAAAGTTTGTAATGGTGCAAAGTGCTATGCACTGTGAAACACAAAAGTGAGATTTTGTGTTCAAAGATTAAAAGATTTGATGAAACTAACCTGTGAAAGAGGCTAAGAGCCTGATATTGCAGTAATGTTAAGTGTAAACTTGCTAAGAATTACCGTGTTTTTACCAGCGGTGAAAGAGAGAAGTCTCTAATGCTTTACTTCCACTTTAGAAAAGTAATCAGACCAGTGTTTTTTCTCTGTATGTGCAGAAAGTCATTTCAAGGCAAGCTTTAAATTGTAGGCTTTCACTAAGAAAATAAAAGAAAAACAAAAAACAACCCAAAACAAACTGAGCACCACCCGCACCTCACCTCACCCCCACCCCCCCAAACAAAACAAAACAAAATAAAAATCAAGAAAGAACTGTTGGAAGGAAAGGAAGGAAGTGTTCAAAATCAGCACTTTGTACAGCTGCACTGTGAGAAATCACTTAAGAAATTTCTGAAAAAACAGGGTACCCAAGCTATCATTAGTAGCAGTGTGGTTAGCACAGTTTGGGGAATCTGTTTATCTCATAGTGATTCCTGTCAAGTAGCCTGCAAAAGATGATAGTTGCCTTGATAGTTGTCTTGTAGAATTTCCATTGCCTAGTAGTTCTGGAGTCTGCCTAACTGAAAAAGTCTCTCTTTCTGGCTGTGAAGTAACTGCACAAAGTTTTTCAGAATAAATGCTTGGCACAAGGATCTGACATGAACTGTGGTATTTTACTGATAGCTTGAAGATTCTGAGTATTGAAAAAGAGCTCTCTAGATATGTAGCCTTTTGTTTACTAAAGCTGTGAGTATTCCTTTTTCATATTGCCTCTTTCCATCATTTATTGATATAATTAGTGTCTCTGGGGACACATGACTTTTTAAAAAAATATTTCTCTTCTTGAGGGTATTTACTGAAGCAAAAAATGAGTTTCAGCAAACTATAATTAAATTATATAGTTTTTATTTTAACATGGTATAGATGGGGCATAGCTGTTCCAAGTAGATATCTGGAGGATTAAGGTAGTGTTTACACTGAGTTAGGTCTGACCGTCCCAAGACAAAACATAACTGTAAGTTGCATTTTTTTCCTCATAACTGGATTATGGATTCTTTTCTGAGAAGTGAGATACAGCTAACAATGTTAAAATAGTTTTCCAAGATGCTGTTAAGCTCTAATGTTTTACTATTTAGGCTACATACGCTTTCTGTTTTAAAACAGAATATTTTAATTGTCAAGAGGCTCGATCTTTCTACTGAATAATACAGAAATACTCCATGAGAGTCAATTGAGTATTCCCTCCAATATTTAGCATTTGTCATATAAATCATAAAGAATAAGCATACTGTGGGTATTTCCTCACAAAATAATTTTTCATTTCTACTTCTCACTTGGATTAGCAAATCTCTCCAGTGCTTGATCTCACTAAAACTATTTCTTTCCTAATTTTAGCCTTTTAAAATCTATTTCTAAAACAAATTGTCTTTTGTACAATATTACTCGGACGGGAGATAAGTTTTTTTGTGGGATAAATGCAACACGTATGGATAGATAGAATGGAACATATAGTAAATACATTTTTTGAGTTTAAAAGATTTAATCCTCGCACATTACTGGTTTGCAATCTCTTCCTTAATATATATAATTTAAATAAATATAGCTCTCCGTTTGTCTTTTAATATTATTTTGAATTGCTGCTATGTTGAGATCCACGTTTCCCGTCTTCTCAGAATCAATCTTGCCTCAATTATGTTTCCATATGCTGTGAGTATTTCCTTCTCTTTCATAGTCTTGTAATGACCCAATACATACAAACAGTAATCACACCGAGAACTATGTTTATGCTTGTTGATAAGTGTACGGATAATATTTTAAGGACCAGGGTCTCTGTCATCTTCTTTAGTGGCTGTGTGTGTTATGTATATATGTATGTTTGTGTGTGTATAAAATGGTAGTATTGTATTATCTAATTATTGTATATATTTATTGTTGTATTCATATGAAAGAAAAATAATATCTAGATATTGTTTTCTGATAAACTTACTTTTTTCTTCCTTTCCACAAAGCATTTTCTCTCTACCTTTTGTTCTCTTACCTAATTATTCGGAAACCTGAACTCACTAAAGTAAATCAGCAGTATTGTTGATGTTTAGTGCCAAATGTTGAGGTTCTTCGCTTAGTTTTAAGGTTCCTTTTCTATGGATAGGCTACAACTTTAACTCCAGTAGACTGTAAGAATTAATTACCTGAAGAATAAGTGGGTGGTAACTGATCTGTACCTTGCTGTATGCATTAATGATACTTCCTTTGACAAAATCTTTACCAGCTTGTAAAGTGCTTTTGATTGCTTTTATGTTAAGATGTTCATTCTTTCAGAATTCTGAAGCAAATATTTCTATAAAAACTTTGGTCATTTTAAGGATCGATGAAAACTTACTCTAGCAATAGAGGTGAGTTACAGAGTATTATGTAGTTTAACGAAGCAGTAATATGCAGTACAATTTACTATCCCTTCCTCCATTTAAATGGCATTGCTGTTTATGTTGGAGCATCTAGAGTGACTATTTGGAGTCTTTCCATGAATTTGAGAACCTCTGTACATTTCCCTCTAGCTAGGAGAAAAAAATATAGAGTATACAGCTTTTATAAGGATGTTTTTCAACTTTTGTGTTCTGATTTTTTTATATTATTTTTTATTCCTTTTATATTGTTGTTTTAGTTGGGAGTAGTTGTTCATACACAGCATAGCATGTGTTGACACAAAATTTTATTTCCAGAAAAGATCCTTTTGACATTGAAACCAAGAGGATTGTTAATGTGAGGAAAGATAAGCGTATGCTCATGTATTTTGGGATTGGAACCCTATCAGAGGACCTGTCAGTACATAGATAAGTTTAGTCACCTCTCTGGAGTTTTCAGTAGAAATTGTTAATAAGAAAAAGTCGAATTAAAACTATCAGAAGTAATGCCTGAAGCAGAAAAGAGCCCTTGAACAATCTGTCAGCACCATATATAATTCATAACTATCCAAGCCAAATTTTCTTTGTGTAAGTTTTATCAGTACTCCCAATATCATGAAAATTCCATCCAGTTTTCTTTAAAAGTTGATTTGAGATACCACCATGCATCTTCAAGACACATACAGTGAGATAAGTTACTGTAATAGCATGTTTCTAAAATAACAGATAGTTGCAAATCCTTTGTCCTTTGTACATAATAAAGGATTTTCTCTCTGAATAATGAGGTGGGACAAGCTTCCAAACTATTTTTTGTCATAGTAGAAGATGGATTCTCTTCCTTAACCTGTATCCTTAAAAACAGTGTAGTATAGTAGCCACTTGGAGGAAGCTGGAGAAGCTGGATGTAGATGCACTTTTGAATCCTATGATTTGTACGGTTTGTTCCCAGTTGGTTGTTCTAAATGTGGAAAATGGAGATGTGTTGTACTCTGGTTTTGATTTGTCTTTTAGAGAGATCCACAGGTGCTATTGTTTTAATTTAATTTCTTCTGTGGGAAAGCTAGTGGTTAGGGTTGTTATTTCAATTCTTTGGTGACAAACTTGGCAGTAGTTAATCAGTCGTAATAGAAAGCTTAATTTTGTGCTTTTTTTTAATCTCTGGAGAGAGATACTTCACTTAATCTTTGGAAAAATGCATCTCATTTCTGAGTACCAAAACACAAAATACATTTCTAATATAACAAAAATTGAAATGGCCACAACCTCTGTCTATGTTACCAGAAATACATTTTCAAGTTCTTGTTTATTCATTTACTATATTTACTGTGTAAGGAAACTGTATTATAATACTGAACTTTCATTTGACCCAGGACCCAGCATCTGTTCTCTTTTGTTATTTGTATTTTCTGTTTTATATGACCTTTACAAAATAACATAAACCTTTATTCCTTCAGTATGCATGCTAACCCCTGTATTGAAAACAATGTCCTAGCACACAGCAAAAGTATTTTTGAAGTTATTATATCTAAAAACGTATTGTTTGCAACCTAAGACTGATTTAAAGTGCATAATTACATGTAAACTATGTAATTATGATCATATTGTGAACATTGGGGTCATTGCAATTTGGTTTTGTGTTTTGATAAACTCTCCCAAAGTAGCAAAGTGTACTGTTATTTTACATTTTTGTCTTATCTTTCATTTCAAAAAGTATATATTAATTTCATACTGCAATGGAGAATATAATTCCACACAGAATGTTTGATTTGCAGTCAGAGGTGGATTTACTTGATAAAAACAACTGTGGAACTTGTATTTAACATGGATCTGGTTTGGGCTTGGTTAGAATGTAATTTAATTTAAATATTTAAAACATTTAATATTTTCTGATAAACACCAATAGTTACTCAAATTAACACACGTGCTATAGTCTAGTTTTATATTTAATTAATTGAACTTACTAATTCATTTAAAATTTACCCCTAAACGACTTTATTTGTTGAGTAGCAATTACCAGTATACTTTGAAAAATCTGTACATTAGCTATATTTTAAATTATTCTTATAAAAAAAGGTATTAGTCTCAGTGGAGGTTATTTAAGAGTCCCTCTCAGAATTCTAAATTTAAAAGTGACATTTGTGTTTTTCTTAAGTGAGAGAAAACAGAACTGAAAAATGAAAAAAAGGAATTTACCGAGTTTTTTCCATTTCATCAGTTATGATCCAAAACCCTGGTTTAGCCATATTTTAAAATAACTGTGGTAGTTCACAGTTGTATTTTATTTCTTCTAAATTCTAGGAGCTAGTTTTATGATCCCCTTTTTAATGCTGTATAAAATATATTTTAACAAATGAAATTTTATTAGTATTTTACTACAGTGTTGCCTCAATAAAAGTTATTATTTTCTTCGGGCAGCATCTATAAGGGAGATCTCCATTTGGAGTGTTTAAATATGGTATCTGTTGTTTAAAATTCTTAGCCAGTTATACAGTTGTTTCAACAAAATTATTTAAATTAAGTCTTTAAAAATATTTTTTAGTAGTAAAATTGCCTTTCTATATTCTTTTTTGTAACTTCTCTTGTCTCATTGCTGAATTCCAGTAATACTCAGATTACTGAAGTGAAGGCTCATTTTGTCCATAATCTGACTGTCTGCCCACCTTAAAAAAGGTTATTAAGTACTTCATGGAGGCAATTATTTTGCATGCCTAAACGTAAGAAAAAATTACTATATTCTTCTCATCATTTCTGTAATCTCAGAGATTATATTAAG
This sequence comes from Chlamydotis macqueenii, assembly GCF_036417535.1. NCBI lineage: Eukaryota > Metazoa > Chordata > Aves > Otidiformes > Otididae > Chlamydotis > Chlamydotis macqueenii. The sequence continues at coordinate 58,551,876 of NC_141593.1, read as the reverse complement.
AGAACGAATACCTAGAAACAATTTTTTTTCTTTAAATGCCTGAAAAAATACTGATGGAGATATTGATGTAGTTCACTAGAACAGAAATAAAGCCAAATGGCTAATATCATAGCAATATGATAAATACTGGTTTACAGCCTTATTGTTTTTATAAAACAAAAGAAAATGCTTAACAAAAACAGTTCACTACCCACAGCTACCGAAACCCAACACAAATGGTTAAATGTTTTTAAGAATGGAAAGGAGAATATGACAACAAATTCTAAATCTATTGCATCTCTGCCTTGTGGTGTACTACAGAGACCTTGTTATTTATGTAGATGGATAGATCTGTTATGTTTAAGTATGGCATCTCCGGCCCACTTTTTAAATATCAGGAAGTAGGGACTGTATCATTTTTCAATTCATACTAGTTTGAAAGATGAGAGTCTACAGCAAAAACAATAATAAAAATTCTAATAACATGGGTTTTTATCAAGTTGTCTAAGAAGGATGCATCCAAAATATATTTCATGTTAGGTAGTGAAGTGGAATGAGTGACCCTTCTGCATTTCTTTAATTGTGGTGAGTCTGGGTTAGATTTGCTGTGACAAAAGCATTTGATTTTTATCTCTGTAATGAAGTATACAAAGAATTTCATATTGTCTTTGTAAGTGTAAACTATTTCCACACCACAGTCCAACAGTGTAGAAACTATTCTGTTACTGAAGTGGGGGACAGGAGTCACTTCATAAATAATTTGAAAGGAAAGTAATCATTGCTCTTTCCAAAATTAATAAATTGACATCAAAATTTTAGTTTGGCCAACTACAAACATTTGAAGAGTTTTCTATAAAAATTTCTATAAAAATTAATCTCAAAGTAGCTTTTAAGTTATGTATTTTATTCTCATAAGTCAAGTGGGATCATTTTAGCTTTTGAAATGTCAAGTATCTTTCCAAAACACTCACTCAGACAACAAAATTGCTTTATTTGCAATTCACTTTGACATGGAGCCATCGCCCCTATTTTTTAGCTATACATACTGAACGATATTACTTCTAATTAAAAGATGCCTAATACAGAAGCATAGTAAAATATGTCAAAAAATATATAGGTACAGGGTTGTTAGTACAAAGAAAAAGGAATAAAAATAGATAAAGGAAATTATTGAATAATGTATTTTATATATATTACATAATTTTTTTATATATGGAATTTTTAAAAATATGCAATTTGTATTCTTCTGTTCATTTATATACATATTTTGTAACTGATAAATGGAATAACTTCCATTATGTCAACCTGTTTTCATACTTTAATAAAAAAAAGGTAGATATTGGGAATGTTTTAATATTATTAGCTAGATATAATTATCCAGTTTTACAAACTTCTAAAATTTTTCAGTAATCTGAAGAGATTAGTACACTATTTTTTGTCCAGGTCAATGTTTTGTTGGGGTTTTTTAAACTTTCAAAATACAATTTATGTTATACATGATGCAACTAAATTATCTTTTATGAACTCAAGTGATTGAAGAACTCGATAGTTCTGCCATGTATGGATATTCAAATAAAGATTAAATGCAAAATAAATTTTCCATACTATGAAAATTTGAAAGCACCGAATTATAGCTTATGTTTTGCATAAATCATTTTAATTTGAAGGTGAAGTAGCAGTATGTCTCTCTGCTTTAAGTATGGAAGCGCATATGTATTGATTAAATCTATAGGCCTACATCAGTAATAGTAATCTACTGTCAAATTTATTTTTAAAACCACTGTAGCTTATTTTATTTCTACCAATTTAAATGGTAATGAACACCAGCTTGTCAACAGTGCTAGCGGTTCACAATCCCTTACCTTTGTTTTCTTAAATAATTAGTTCATTCATCTTACTTTTCGAGTACCTGAGTTAATGCAATTTAAACAAAAGGATTTTCTCCATTTTAGCATCTGTCAGGTATCTTAAGTTGGCTACTGACTCACATGCAAACAAAGCATCCTAGAATAACTGCTTGCTTCTTAAAAAGTTACTGTCTTGAAGTTTAGCAAGCAACCAGGAAACAAAAATGTCAAGGATGAAATTAGAGTTGTTTATCAGCATGTTTATGGTTTGTAAGAATTTTTGAAACATCTGGGTCTTACTGCATTAGAGGTTGAACAGGAACATTAGACAAACTATTTATATTGTACTATCAAAAAAAATCTTAAGTATTTTGGTTGGGAGGATCCTCTGTGAGTCATCTAGTCCAGCTTTGCACTCGGAGTGGGGCTGTCACCAGTCCTAGATCAGGTCCACTGTGACGCTACCTGGCTATTTCTTGACAGCCTCCATGGATGAATGTTCCATCGTGTCTCTGGACAATGTTTTGGTGCTGTGCTTGCACTCCTAAAGATTTTTTTTTTTTTTTCTCTAATGCCCAACCTAAACCTCACAAGCCACACTGTGTGTTGTCATTGACCCTGTTACATCCTTTGGTGAGCTCATGACTCAACTTTGATTCCATCATTTTCATAACCACCAATATCTTACCACAGCAGTGAATTTGTGGGAAGAAGAAATGTGTGTTGTTTTTTTTCATTTGAAATTAACCTGGAACTTAATAAAACTGGACTTGAACAAATGTTAACAAACACTCACAAAAGGAACTTTCTATTTCTTGGTTAGACAACCAGTGACTTTTCCTATCAGGAGCTTTTTATGCTGCATATTTATCACATAGAGTTTTTCCTTAGACCATGATCATTTTTTTCACTATTTCCTTTTAATTTGTTAACATATTATTAAGAGAAAAAAATCTAATGCCTTGTGAATTATTTATATTTGCTTTCTTTTTATGGTTACATTGAGAAATCGTTAAAAGTCAGTGGGTTTATTGCAAAAAAAAAAGTACAAGCTTCTTTTGGCTGCTTGATTTTCATGTTGGTAAACGACAAGTTCTTTAAGTTTTGTTTTGTTTTGAAAGAAAACACAACGAAGAAAACTCCTTATATTTGTGCTGCAAGTCTCTAACATCTTAACCTGCTAACACTGCTGGTAGCATCTCTGTTACGAAAAGTGAAAGAGAGGAGATCATAGCACTTAACAGGTGCTGCCTACTAAGAGGATGCATAGTGTAATTAACTTAAACCACTTGCTAGTGTGCTGCAACAAATCCAAATTATGTGTATTTTAAATCTCCTATACTCCTCTCCCTTTTTGTCTGAATCCCTGCTATTTCCCTAAAAGCAGAGGTTTGTACCTCTTTTGACCAATTAAGTAAAAAATATCAGTAGAATATAACCTTTACTCTTAGTATAGAATGGTTCTTTTTCTTTCCTTCTCCCACTGTGAAACTTTATTGTCTGATTGAGTGTATCAGTTTTTCTCGATTAATGTTAACAAAAACAGTGTAATACAGTTTGGATGCTATTTCCAGACCCAGACTTGAGGAGTCAGGGTCATAACTAATCATGTCTTAAAGTGGCGTTGCTGTACCTAAGTCTTAGGAACTTGGTCACATAGAGGAACCCAGAACTTCTGACTGGGAACATGGTATTATTTAGGTTTTTAGGTACCTCGGATGGCCAGGCAGAAAGATTACACTAAATGGAAAGGTATTTGGAGCTATGTTTTTAAGGAAAAACAAGCACAGCAACATTGTTAAAATTTCACTCCCTATTCTTTGATTTGTGCATTTTAGTTACATCACATTCATCAGTCAGAGTTACAGTGGCTGATGTGTTTTGTGTTGAATTTGGTGGCACCGGCACGTGTGAAGAGTTCTTTGAGCCCCTGTACAGCAGTGTCTCTGGGGAGGACTTTATTCCTTCTTTCTGGGTCCACATGGGACTGTTTAGATCAGAGCAGTTTTTGTATAAGCTGAAAAAGTGGAAAAAACATGTTGATACAGAATATTCAGTGAAAAAAGAGGGGCATCATTTAGATTCATACTTTCAGCAGCTAGTAATCAGTATACTTAGTCAATCCAGGTCTTGTAATGAAGTATTCATTTTTTGCCTGTAAATCCTTGAAGTGATGCTTGTGTCTGTCACTGAAAGAAATTATAATACTCACAAATTTCACTTTGGCTACTTAAATGATCTCTTTTGTTTCTCTTTTTTAGTTTAGGGGCAGATCAGTTCTTTATTTTTCCTAGATCTCGTTCAACAATTTTGTATAAACGGAACTTGTTTTCTCTACCATCCTGTGTTTTTGTCAGATAATTAAAGGAGGAGGATTTAGAAACCATTCTGATCAAATATTAAGAAGAAAAAAGAAGAAAAAATAAATCTATTTTGTCCTTTAATCAATAAATACACAAGTGCACCTTGAAACTAATAGAAACTGCAAACTGAAAGAAACCTAGTTCATAGAGATATATATTCCCCCTGAATTCCGTATTTTCTTATGAGTTGTGATTTATGACCAGTGAGGTTTTACGCAGCTTTTGTAAAAAAGGCTAAAAGATACCTTGCCTTTGTAGCTACACAAAATCTTTTTGTGATCTTATGTAGAAGGATTTGCCAACAGACATGTGTTTGCACTTATATGCATTTAACCATAATTGCATTTACATGTACAAACATGCATACAGAAAAAAATACCTTGAATTACTGCTCTTTCTTTGTATTTCTTTCTTATATAATCATAATTGAAAGATTACCTTTAGAGTAGAGAAATAGCACATATCTTACAAGGATGTCTTTAAGGGAAAAGAAAGAAGATTAAATAGCAGTTTATTTTTTAAAAAACTTATTTAACTTATTTATAATGCAATTGAACATTCTGTAAGTCATGTACATTACTGGTGAATTTTTTCACATTCATTCCTGTTATTTTTTTAATCAAAATAAAAAGGTCAACAGTGTAGTCTTTCTGGTAAAATAAAGTACAACTTGATTACTTTCTGCTGATGTATAATGCCATTTAATTTGATTTTACAACGAGGAAGGTCTCTAATGGAAGGGAAATGGACTATGAATTAGGTGCACCTTCTTATATTTACCTCTGTTCATGCAATTGTAAATATTGCTGCCAGTGACAAATAAAAAAATAACAATATGTGAATTGTAAACAATTTTGTTTCAAATTTACAAAGTGCCTGAATCTCACTGAGGTATCTAACTGCACTGAGATATTTAAAAAAAAAATTTAAAGGTAATTCTGGAAACTGTGAGGACTAATGATACACAAGAACCTAGTTCCGTAGTTCATGTAGATTTAATTATATACGTCATGTGGAAAGATTGATTGTTTCAGATAACATACAGAAGCCCTGATTTTTTTTTTTTTTTAGTGTAGGTGCACATAGTTTGCTCTTTAGATGGATGAAATTACCTACCCACACTTCTATGCTCTGACCCTTATGTAAGATGCTTATGATTCTCTAATCATCGTAGTTGCAACTTTTTGTAGTCACTTGTCTGATTACCAAAGATTCCAGTACTAGAGATTTTTAAGCACCTCACAGTTTGCAGATAAAAAGTCCATAATCTTGAATCAAGACTTAACAAAGAAACATTTGTGTGGTTCCTGTGGGAAGTGGCTTAAAACTGCACGCAGAAAGTTAAGCTTATTACTGTACTTGATAATGGAGCTACTGACAAGTCTTTTGTTCAATAAGAGTTGGTGCACATCAGATTGTGAAAGATGGAGAGCTTTGCTTGGTTTTTTTGCTGACATAGACTTTAATCTTGGACATTTGATTATATCACATAGGGAATAAAAGCAGCTTTAGATGTATGGGAATAAAAGCAAAAGAATTCAAAATAAAACCAGTCAGTCACAGCAATGAGCCACAGTTTAGGAAAAAAATCCTTGGATTTTTGCTGTCAGCTGGAACCTCGATCTGTTCTGGAACACAGAAAAAATCCTCTTTTTTAAAAAGTTTTATTTGATTATGTAAAGTATTTTCAAATTCTGCTACACTGAACAGACTTTATAGTAACTTTCAAGTCTATTGATTATCTCGAGGCAACCTGAATCTTTCGGAGACATCAGCCTTCACTATTATGTCCCAGAATGTTTGGGGGAAAAAAAAGAAATAAATCAAATGTTAACTTTGGCCATTGCAAATTTTGGATAGATATTGCTGAATTTCAGTCACTTTGTATAAGGAATGCTACTGTAGGTGCCTTGTTACCTAGACCTTGCCTCTTTTCACTTTCCTAGTATTTTCATAAGTGTATAGGTATTTTCAGTCTCTTCCTAAGTTAAGAGCCAAACCCCCTTTTCTCTGAAGGACTAAGCAAGATAGCAGGCTCGTCTAGAAATCAATAATAGGCGCTGGTGGCCCTTGGGAATAACAGAGGAGAAGAGGGATCCAGGGATTTGACTGCACCGGTAGTTTGACTGCCCCACATGGAGGTAGGATATAGTTTCAGCCAGGGGAATGTGAGCTGTGACATGGGAAGCTCTGAGGTTAGACCCTCAAGAAAATTAGAGAATAGAGGATTCTTGGGCTGGAACATACTGATGTATTAAAGTATAGATAATTTATATATATTTTGTCTCAGGTATGGATATTAGAGTGGAAGGGGTAGGGAGACACTCTTCAGCGAGGATTAGGGGGTGCCCAGGCCACTCCTTTTCTTGGGGAAAAGAATGCACACATAGGCACATACCCTTATTCTTCTTGTTGCCTGTACAGAAATCTTAATTCCAAACCCATCCACTGTCTCTCTTGCTACCACAAATGTAGTACGTAAGGGTATTTTTAATAAGCATACTCTCTCACCCCCCAAATTTAAACATTTAAATCAATCTTATCTCTGCTATGATTAATTTCTTTCTTTTCCAGGTGAAAACTGAGAACTAGAAAATTATATCAATTTGCAGCAGTTATACATATGAATCATATATTCAAAAGCTGTATTCTGAAGCCATGGAACCTCTTGCTATCTGATGTATTGTAGAGCCAATAATAATTTGATTTTAAAGCTCTGTGTAATAGCAAATACTTTTTTCTTAAGAAATAAAAGATTTTAGTATTTTGGGAAAAAAAAAAAAGATATTGTAGACCATCTGGTATAAATAATGATATGAAGAAAAGTGCCATGCAGTGATGGGCTATTGGAGTCAGAAATTTACAGAAAGTTAGAAACTTTTCTTAGATTTTTGTCTTTCTTCATGACTATTGTAAATTCAGCCATTTACATTCATAAACTCTTTATCTACTTTTCCACGTTAGGCTTGCTTGGTATTTTAACAAGTAACTTTTGTGTGGCTAGATATGAAGGGTCTCTACTGTCTTTATATTGTTAGACCAGAAGTGATGATAGATGTCCATCTCTATTTTCAATTTACAGTGGCATTACAAACACCAGCTTTACCACACATTCTTGTTTAGCAACCATGTAGTTTATAAAGTAAGCATGGTTGGGGTTTTTTTGTGGTTGTTGTTGTTGTTTTCAAAATACAGTTTCTCTAATTTGCTGTTGTTACCTCAGTATTTGCAGGAAATTGTCTTAGCTTTGCAGACCTTTTGTTCTTCAGATATGGCCTCTGCCCTCAGTTTTAATTTGTTGTTAATTAAGCAGAAGAGTCACCTATTCAAAAATGGCTTCTTTGTGATGAGAAAGAAATTTATTTTTTTAAGTTCTTCTTTACAGCTCCATGCTCATGTCTGATTTCAACTTTCAAAATTTGGTACTTATATTTACCTTTTCCAAGTGCCTGTTTTCCATCTTACCTCTTAGTGTAGGAGCAAGCAAAACAAATATTTTAACATTTTAGCTATGATTGTGAGGACAGTGTGCATCTGAAGTTGAGTTTTACTTCTGTTTGCAATCAGCAATAGAATAAAAGGTACATAGTTCTGTCTTCAATATTTACATGTGTATTTTGTGACTAGAAAATAAAAAATCTGATTAAAACTAGATACAGTATTTATGGTTTCTGTGCAAACTCTTGAGCATACAACTTCTAAGCAGATTTTAGAAATACTGTTTCTGTCGTCCACTATTTGAAAGCTGTTTTGTGAGCTTCCTGTGAGTATCAGGGTGGTCAGTTTAAAAGTAGAATTAGCTAACAGACATTTAAAAACAATTCTGTCTGTCCAAATGGCATCTGAGCACCAAGAGAGCAATATTGATGGATAAAATATTTGTTGCTCTGTCTAGAATCTTTGGCACCAATTTATTGTTCTTACTGAAGAAAGGATAGGCTAAAATTACATAAAACTAAGTTAGGTGGGAAAAATAACTGCATTTGTGGTAGGGATATATAATATACTTGGAGCTCGTTTATGTAATTATGAAAGCATGGATTGCTCTTATAAAGTGCAAGTAGTCAGAGTGACATTTCAAAGGGAAAATTAAGATTGAAAATAAAAAATTGATACAAAAGTTATGTGATCCAGAAAGCTCACAAATTGATCTGTATTCTAATAGTTTAAATGGAGTTTCTTTCTAGTTTGACTCGTGAACAAAGGAAAGCTTAGTATAGGAAGATATGAAATGTTAAGAAAAAGTCTCTCCGTTGAAAGGACCCTGGGAAATAATTCTCTGGCTGTCAAGGTCCAAGAGATATCTTTTCTGTCCTGTAGGCACAGGTAAGCCTCAAACTGTCTGGCAGCAAATAAACAGCGACAATTATGCGCAAAATACATGTTCAACTTTAGACTGCAAATTAGGCAAACTGACCTGCAAAGTCATCGCTTCAGAAAGAAAAATGGACATAGCCTAATGTAAGACGCTTTGCAAATGCATTAGTCAGAGAGTAGTCACCAGGACAGAACTGAAAAATACAAGCAGCAGAGAGAGCGATTTGTTTTCTCTGCTCTGTAGAAATTGGATTCCTGAAGTTCTGCCTTGAGATATCATAGATGACTAGAATTATTTGGAGTTTATCAAATCCCTCTCAGACAGCAAAATAAGTAAGCATTAGAACATACGATATAAAGAAGCAGACAGTTTTCATGAGAAAGACTATGATATTTTGTACCTGGAAAATACTGTTTTCATAGTCCCAAATGTCAGCTACACTATACAGGCACAAAACCAGTCATCCATCCTGCCTGTTTCTCTGATGTCTTGAAAATTGACATCTATTATTTCCTGCAAAGATCTACATGAATTATCGGGCTGACTCCTGCTTTTTGTAACTCTCTGGTTTCCTGCAGATTTGTTACAAAATTAATGGTAAAGTAAGTTCTTTTGGTCTTTACATGTGAAAGATAAGGTTGCTTTAAGTGGTGGAAGAATCCTGAAAATTTTTCTTCTCTGGATGTTTATATCTTCTTGTCTCTTGCAGTGGTAGTACAGTTCTGAAGTCCCTATGCCTTGACATAAGAATCCAAGCCTACCTGCCATGATTTCATGGTTGCCTGTGCAAAGTAGAACATTTTGCTCAGCTTCTAGGCTTTTCTTCATGCAGTAGTTTTTATTCAGGTTGTTCATTCCTGTTCTCTATTACTGCGTGTTTGATTTCCATTCAGCATCTCTTCATGTAAGAGAGGACATGGACCTATTGGAGCAGGTCCAGAGGTGGGCCACAAAGATGATCAGAGGGCTGGAGCACCTCTCCTGTGAGGACAGGCTGAGAGTGTTGGGGCTGTTCAGTCTGGAGAAGAGAAGGCTCTGGGGAGACCTTATAGTGGCCTTCCAGTAGCTAATGGGGGCTTATAGGAAGATGGGGAGAAACTCTTTAGCAGGGCCTGTTGTGATAGGACAAGGGGTAATGGTTTTAAAATAGAAGGAGGAAGATTCAAACTTGATATAAGGAAAAATATTTTTAAAATGAAGGTGGTGGAACACTGGAAGGGCTTGCCCAGAGAGATGGCAAATCCCCCATCCCCGGAAACATTCAGAGCCAGGTTGGATGGGGCTCTGAGCAACCTTATCTGGTTGGAGATGTCCCTGCTCCTTGCAGCGGGTTGGACTGGATGACCTTTACCAGTCCCTTCCAACCCAAACTGTTCTATCATTCTATGATTTCCTAGATTTCTCTTTTACTGCCTGTGGTAGGAAGGACAAATTATGCATGTTTTGAGTTGCAGAATAATTGTCTATTCAAGCAGTTAGTGAAAAAATAAGATTCAGTTTGGTCTCTCTTTGCGAGTAATTTTTTACTTTATATACCAGAGTAGATGAGTAAATCAGAACAATGAAGTCAAGCCTTACGTGAAAATAAAGGCAGAGATTGAGAGAAGAGTTTCAAGGAAGCAAGAACGATTTAAAGTAAGGTGGAAGAGGTGAGGGAGGAGGAGGTATATAGAATATATGACATGATTGAGAAACATTAAATTGTGCTTTAATGTGTAATCTACCCTACTTCTCTGCTTTTGAATTTTCTTCCAGTCTTGTTACCTACTGGGAAAGATGGATTCCAAAATTGAGTGCTGTCACTTTTCTCTTTATTCTACTTCTTCCTAGGAGAAAAAAGGAATAAAAATTTGGTGTTTGGAGTTATTTATATCTCTTATAACTTACATAATGGGAAGTTTACGTCCTCTATTGTTACTAGTACTTTCCATGTGCTATTCAAGGAGCTTTAAATGCTTTATGTTCCCTATGTGTGGGACAAGACTGATTATGCATACTTTGAGATGCAGGATAATTGTCTACTCAAGGAGTTAATGAAGCATGAAGTACAATTACTAAATTCATACCCTGAATTATTTTGCTATAGTTTTGCTAGGTAGGCAAGCCAGAAGTACTCTAGAGCTATGCTGCAGCATCTGCGTTGATACTATATCATGGACCATCTGCAAGGCTGATGTCTGACTTACTTCATTTATAACAAAATGTTTTAATATAATCCCATAGTTCTGGCACATAATGAGCAAAGTCTTCTATAGGTTGGAATTGTAATAATTTTTAAAGGAATGTTTCTGTGTTACAGTCATGAATAATAAAAAAAAACTTTTTTACCTTTCATAAAGAAATATTATGCAGCTACATGAAAACTGGAAGAGAAGATGCAATTAATCGAGTATGAAGCTTTTTTGTAACATTTTTCATTTCAAGTGCCTAAAAGATTATGATGAAGAATTTTTAATTTAATGTTGATGGTCTTTTTTTTTAAACAAAAAGCTGTCACAGCTTATGCTAGAGTAAAGCCTAAACTCCTTAAACAAGCTTTAAAATGGAATTGTAACTTAACTGGCTAGCAGTGTTTTGATTTCATCACTTTAATATCTCATAGTATCTAGAAAATACAGATGTAATTGAAAAAAAAGGATGATGATTTCATCAAATAAGCAATCTGGTAATTGTGATGAGTGGAATGGATGGAATGAAACAGCTTTCCAGACATGCAATGATTCTTCAGCAGATTTCTGCCATGTGATTAAGACAAGTAGAAAAGTGTTTGCCAAAGTAGTAAGGTAAAAGACCAATTTCTAGTATTGTAGGAAACATTTTTCTTACAAATAAATGATCTGTAGTGAGGTAGCAATTTATCTGGCGTTGAAGTAAACAAGCTGTTTTCAGGATTTTTTAGCAGTTGAAAAAATTATTAAAGCTAAATGTCTTGATGCAGTGTGTTCACAAACCAACGTCAATAGTCCTACTTTTGTTTTCTGCCAACACAGTTCTGGAGAGCATTCCTGTTCAGGAAAATATTGAAACACCAACTTCTATGACTAGAGGAGGCTTTAAATGCGAGTTTGACTATTGCCTGAAAGTACTGCTTATATTTGCTACATGTAAGAATCTCACTGTATTATTATGTGTGGTGCTTCTTTATTTATTGATGATGTTTCTTAATAGCATTATAGTAAGAGTATCAGAACAAGTTACATACAGCTCCAGATGATTTTCTCTCTTTTTACTTTATAAATATTGTTATTGTAAAATACAGTCCAAGCACTGGGCTGTCCAAGGGAAGCAGAAACATCTACTTCTTAGATCAGAAAGCACAAAAACGTGATGTGTGTACTCGAGCAATTGTTGACTTGCATAATTTCAAATAACGATATAATCTGAGGTACAAGGAAACTAGAAGAGTTAATAAGCAAAGATAAAAACATAGGTGCCTGTGCTTAGGTGTCTTGAACTCAGTAGCCGACACATTAATTTTTGTATCTTTATTTTTGTTTCAGTTAATATTGGTTTTGATGCATGGCAAGTTGGTTTTTTTTTTACGTGGATGATAGTTATTTTCCACAAGTCATACAGTTTTCAATTAAGATCTTATCAAATATTCTCTATAAATAGACTCTGTTTATAATTTATACATAGATATTTTGTTGTGGCAATCACCATTGGAATACAGCTTTGCAAGATTGTCAAGATAAGATCATTCTTTACAAAAAAAAATGTCTAAAAGCATTTTTAGAATTAAAATATGTATGGACTAGGTAATCCTTTCCCCTCCTATCCGTGCAAGCATGCATACTGCCTACAGAGTCCCCCCAGGACTATATTTCTGTAGCATCTTAAGACTTGTTTGCACAACTATGTGCTTGAATATTTTGTTCCATGCACACATGATCTCAAGTACATATATACCTCTGTCCCTGCTTCTTGCAGGGCGGTTGGACTAGATGACCGTTAAAGGTCCCTTCCAACACAAACTATTCTATGATTCTACCCATATTTTCTTATGCAAGCTAAAATTGTCCTTTTTATCTGTATGTATCATGCTTAACCAAGACAACCAACCCATCACACTGATTGTTTATCCGTTATTCTGATTGTGTTACATGCAGACCGTCTATTTAAGTTGCTACTTGTATTCTTCCATATGAGAAATATTTTCTCCTGTAGGATGAACTGGGAAATATCTAAGTCATTATTCTGAATATTGCTCATGTTTTAGTTTCTTGCTATGGGGGAAGATTGAGAGAATCTGCTAAAAGAACTAGGAAGCAAGACAAAGGTTTAAATAAGCAATGTATCAGCAAACAAGTACAATATATAAGTTAGCTGTACAGAAGTTATCTGCTTGGCACCAGCAGTTATTTTAAAAACATACATAGAGGTTCTGTAGGGAGCATCGTGTCTGTTCCTCCTATGTGGGAGATTTTGCTTCCAGTAGTTTTCCATTTTGATGTATATATTTGACCAGCTTCTACCATTAACTTTGCATGTATGGCTACTTTTACTGTCAGTGGTACAGGCCGTAGTGATACAGGCTGTCCATGCTTGCAGTAACAGTTCATTTTTTTTCAGGTAGTCTTTTATGAAAATATGAGTGACATGCACATGGAATAGTAGGTTTTTCAGTAATATCTTGAAAGCTGCAGAAATAACTTTTCTATCAAACCTTGCTAAGAGTCTACTTTTTGGAAGCAAATGTATAGTGTATAATACCAATTGATTGTCTGTAAAACTCGAAAAGTTAATCTCATATTGTTAAAAAATAATACATTAAGTAGTGCTGTTTGCCACATTACTACATAGTTTGTAACGTACAAGGGGAAAAGCTCAAGAGGCAGAAAGGAGATGCTTCTTAGGACAGTCTCTAACACATCAAGGAATGACACAACTTCAGAGGAGTCAAACTGTTCTCCAAGGTAACCCAAGAATAGCTACGCCATCTGTACTTCATGTGCTGGATTTTTAGTTTTCTCTTGAGAAAGGTGACAATGTGCCATAGCAGCCTGATGCCGAAAGTAAGTGGCTCATCATCCCTAAACGTCCTTACATATCAATTACAGAGGTGTGTAGAAATCTTTCAAAACCAGAAATCTGATCACAAGACTGAGACATCTTTTTTCAATTAGTTTGGTCACTGAAGTTTATCAGTCATCTTTATCCTGTCACAGGAATTTATGATAAACCTGTTTCACGTGGATAGGCCTAGTTTCGTGTGAAACTGGGGTGCAACAGTTTATTTTTTTATCATTTCCTTTTTGACACTTTTGATTTAAAATTGTCCATGTGTTTAAAAAGAATTCTGACTTTTGCAAAAGTGCTTGAGAAGGAATTGGTTTGTACCTCTGGTGTAATGACATAGTGGGTTATAGTATTCTTCATGTTAATTTGTTCTAGTTCCATAATAAAGTTAATTTGTTCTATTTCCATGGTTGACTATGTTTCTAGGATGAAGGAGGAAGGGCAATGTGGAGAGAGAGAAGTTATAACTCTTAGTGTCCTGATTTAAACCCTATATGCATTAAACACTGTCATTTATTGTCTCACAAAAAAAACCTAACACTAGTTTCACGATCTTCAATATATCACACTGAATATTTAAAATTAATTTGCCAGTGCTTACAATGTATCTATTTTGACTGGGACTATTTCTGTAAGAGAACAGGCTGGACTGGATATAGACAAAAACTTAAGTAGACACATTGTATAATTTAAACATCCTAAGCATCCCAGTCCTTTTTTTTCCACCATCTTGTTCTGTAAGAATTAACTCTACTTTTAATGAAGATGCAGCATATTCATATGATTGTAACTGCTGCATAGATAAACTGTTTTGCAGGAGATGTGTGTTAACTGGATCAGCTGAGCCAGAAATGTTAGCATGACCTTTTTATTGTGTATTAAATAACCAGAATTAGAGTTTCAAATACAGAAACCTCAGTCGACCTAATCGCATGATACATAAACTACAGAATTCAAGACAAATTCTTAAGTGTTGAAAGGCTAAGTCTACGTAGTAAGCTATGGCAGTAGGCCTTTTGTTTGGATTATTTCAGTTTGTCTCCCTTTTGAATCTTTCTCACTAAAATGTAATGTTAAAAGGTATTGGAATGTTTTGAAAACTTTGATTTTCTTTCCCAAGTATGCTTACAACTTTAGTAAATATATATGGCCCTCGTTATTTGGAGATATGTCTATATCCTAAAATGTTATAAATGATAGATGCTTTGTCGATAATGGGACTAGCAATAATGGGACTTCTGTCTGATGATGTTACTGAGGCATTACTTGATTTCTGGAGATTTCCCCTTTAGGTGTGGAACTGCAGTGTAGCTTAGCTTCAGTCCTGTATTTGTGTGCATTAATCTCCTTATATCAAAAACAGGGGCAAAATTGTTATGCAAGGAAGATGGAAAGATGTTTGGTAAATTTGAAGAATGTCAGCATCATAGATGGAGGTAGTTCTTGAAAAACACATGCTTCTGGGAGGAAGTGTGCCTGACAACTTAACGATTAGGTCAGAAGCTAGTAGTTGTTTTGGGGAGTTTTAAAATTAATCCTTCTCATATTGGTACTGCTTGTTACTAAATCCCATTATGTGCTAGGTACTGTATAAGTACGTGCTTATTATTTAAAAGCTAACATTCACAAATTACACATATAATAATTTATACCTGATGTAGGTACAAAGTGAAGGTTTTTTTATAGTCACAATGTGACAGAACTTTAACTGGAAAGGCTGTGGAGGGCATTGGTTTAATTCATCACCTGTTCTGTACTTTTAGGCTGTTTTCTAGAAATCCATTAAATATGATAGGAAGATAGATTGTGGTCTGTTTCTGAATGACATTATAATCAGTACATATGGTAATTAAGATCAGCTTATAGAATTGTTGTCTGCAAGGTCCATCAGTTGGCTAGAAATTTGGAATAAACTGAGGAGGGTGGAACCTAGTAATTTCAGAAGAACTTGTCATTGTAGAAATACGTTCAGCATACAGAAGATATTTTTCTGAACTTCTGATTTCTGTTAGTATATGTGTAGTGTCTTCAGAACATGTTAAAGTTCATAGCAGTGTTTCTCATCCTTAAATGTGAACCAAGATCTTTAGAGTTGTAAAATCAAACATCCATTAACAAAAGCATAAAGGATAAGATTGCTGTTAAACTAATTAAACCTTCTCCATGAGATCTTTATATTACTGTCTCTCAAGTGGATACCAAATGGCACAAGATTTATTGTTATCATATTCTGCTTTCTTTAAGGAGACTCTAATCCAAACAAAACACAGAAATATGTGATATTTAAAAGGAGATATGACTGTAAGCTTGTATTCTATGTCATAAAAACAACTTAAAACTGAAAGTGCAGATACCTGAAAAATTTATCCCTTTTGCTTGTGTATCTATCCCTTTTGCTTTGTCAAGTGTAGCTTTACAAACAGGCAGTAAAGCGTGTGTCACACTACAGCATGGCTGAGCAATGACTCTGTAGTTGCTGCATCTTAAAGGAAATCCACACAAGTTTGTGCACTAAACAGGTCATTACTTTCATGTTTCAGTAAGTGTCAGTGTCTTACATAAGTTTGAGTCTCAAAGAGGTTAAGAATTCTTTAGAAACTGGTCACTATGAGTGTGAATGTAAATTTGTGTGTATTCTGTATGTGGTCTATAGCCAGCCATCAAAAGATGCAAGAGTGCTGCTTTGTATTACATTTTATTTACCTTCTTTACAGATTTTTAAGGGATTGCTCAGTTAAGCTTCTTTAGTTTGAAAAGGAAAATCCAGCAGCTGGAAAGATATCCAGGATCTGAAATGTGTAGTCTCCTATAATATTGTGTCACCTGTCACAGGAAAATAAATGAGCCTGGTATCAGGCCCTGAAGTTTTATTAACAGTCAGTATTTTGAACCTGAAAGGGAAGCTTCAAATAATGCATTCCTTTGTAATCCTTAACTAAAGAGAAGTTTGAATACAGCAGGCATTTGTCATTATTTTGGTTCAGGTTTTTTTTGCTTTACTTGTCGCAATCATGACCTAGGACTCAGTTGTGAGGTACTGCAAGGCCAACGTTTGCACTTTAATGTACACAAAGCAATAGAATTTAAAATAAAATAAAAACAAAGCAAAAGGTGGATTGTCATTCTAATGTTCTTAAAATTTTACTCTCAGAAAAATCAAATGAAAGTTTCTTCAAAGGTGGGAGTGGTAGTATCTTCTGTTACTACAATGTCTTAGCATTCATAGAACAACTGCTTCATACAACATTTTACAAAGCGGTAGCTTTAGGGTCAAATTTGCCATATTTAGTATTCATCTCAGGCTAACCCTTTTGTGTTGGTCAAAATGGTTAATTATTCTGCAGAACAGTACAAGAAGAAAATATTGCTTTCCCCTTGTTAAATATTTTATAGACTTTTTTGCTTGAATTCCTGTGGCCCCTGCAGACTTTGGAAGAAGGACTTTTGACATTTAGAACATTTAGTATGAGATGCTGCTCTCCTCTGGAAAATCTACTTAGTTAATCTAAGTTATAAACCTTTGGAGCATTGGAGCTCATACAAGCTTGTAGAATTTGCAAGAGTGAAAAATCTGAAGCCTTATTAGTATTAGACTGAAGTCCCCACTGGTCCCTGAGCTGACTAGATCTACCATGGCCACAGCACAAAGGGAAATCAGGAAGAGTGCTTCAGCGCAGCACTTATCCTGCCTTGCCTGCTCTCTCCAACTGTGGACTAAGCTAGGGCTGGGCATTGTAATTGAAAGTAGAACATTTGTCTGTTCTTTGCTGGCAATAACCCTTTTGCTGACAATTTGGTATCATGACAAAGAAAGCCCTGTTTCCAAAGCTGAGGAGCCAAAACTATACTGAAGGGAAGGGAAAGGGAACAGGAAACAGTTCAAAGAATATGAACTGCCAGCTGGAAAAAAGGAAAACCCGGGAGTGACGGAAATGAAGGTTGAAACTAAGAAGGCAAGGATGAGCTAAGGAAGGATCAAAACCAGTAAAATAAGGACCATACGATTGGATAGTCATCTTGGAAATAGAGAGAGGGGAGACTGAGTGTTGGAATGAAGAGTTCCCAGCTTGCGCTTAGGCAATCCAGAAGAAAGAAGCAGAAGAAAGCTCCAAGAGTTAAACAGTAAGATTTGCCCAGCCATGCCTAAGGGTGCGTCAGGCAGAGTTGTTTAAAGAAGAGGAAATGAGATTGATGGTCAATCTCAAATGCTTCTGAATTAATTCTGTGATTGTGCCAGCTCACAGGGATCGTGATATCTAATGATGAACATGGGATGGGAATACATGATCATGCAGTTCTTCTTCCAGGCATGATAATACAGTCTCCTTGGACAACTCCCATTACACAGAGGTAACTGATTAGAACTAGTAGCTCTTTATGGTGATTCTCTGGGTGTATGTATAATTATACATATATATGTGTGTGTGTATGATCTTGTAGCATCTCTCTTATGTGTGTGTGTGTGTGTAAATAGGTGTGTACTCTCACAAAATCTCTGATGCAGGCTCACCTCGAGTACTGTGTGCAGTTTGGGGCTCCTTAGTATAAGAAGGACATCAAAGTATGGGAGTGGGTCCAGAGCAGGATGACCAAGATGGTGAAAGTTCTTGAGAGCAAGACTTACAAGGAATGGCTGACGTCACTTGACTCATCCAGCTTGGAGGAGAGAAGGCTGACGGGGGACCTCATTGCAGTCTACAAGTTCCTCCAGGAGAGCAGTGGATGTGGAGGTGCTGATCTCCTCTCTCTGGTGACCAGTGATAGGACATGTGCGAAAGGAATGAAGTTGTGTCAGGGGAAGTTCAGATTGGACATTAGGAAAAAGTTTTTCACTGGGAGGGTGGTCAGTCACTGGAACAGGCTCCCCAGGGAAGTGGTCACAGCACCAAGCCTGTCAGAGTTCAAGGAGTGTGTCAGCAACACACTTGGTGATGTGGTTTAATTTTAGGCAGTCCTGTGAGGAGCACAGAGTTGGACTCGATGTTCCTTATGAGTCCCTTCCAACTCGAGATATTCTATTATTCTATGATTCTATAAATATTTAGGAGGTTAAGGTGAATAGTATGTAAAGTGCAACAGACTCAGAGTGCTGGGTCTCATGAAAGGGAGGGCTTTGCTAAGACATGTCCTGTGGAGTGGGCACCAATTCTTACAAAGAGTGCTGGGAAAGAAATAGCTGCTTTTAAGTAAGGCAACTCTTTGACAAAAGCGTAGTGACTCCTGCTTTGAGAGCTTTGGGATGTTGGGAGATATAGACCAGCATGAAGTTGTTGCCATCCTTTTAGAGTGACTTGGATTGAAAGTGCTGCGTATCAGGTACTACCATGTGGTTCTTGGGTTAGGAATTGTGGCCAAAAAGCATCAACGTGTTGGCAGCCAAAGGTCTTAAAAAATTCTGCCCAGCTCTTGATGAGGACAAGGGTTTTCTTCCTCTTACAAAGTGATTCAGGTGTTCACAGCTTAGTAGCCAGGTATGTATGTAAACCCACTATGAGTGACTTAAAGATGTGGGACAAGCCTCTTTGTATAACCAGTCATTCCTTTTCTTAATCAAGATTGTATCCTGTATCACCAAAAATAATTTAAACAAGCATATGACTTAGCAAAAACATAGCTTATTTTTTTATGTTTTTAAGTTGGAATACAGCAAGTGTCATATTTTTCTAAATTTTTATTTCCATACCTGTGATTTCTATCAGGCACTATTTGCCCAGAAATTAGGAAAACAATTTCAAGTGCAAAAACCACATTTCATTTTGGTGCTATTGGTTAAATAAAACTAATGTGAAAGCATGGAATGCATAAGAAAATTAAAAGACTGTGATGGTTTAGCCCGAATTACCACACAGTTTCTCGCTCACCCTCCCCAGTGGGATGGGGGAGAGAATTGGGAAGGAAGGAGAACGCGTGGGTTGAGATGAAGACAATTTACTAAAATAACACGGCAAAACTACAATAATAACAGAATATACGGATACTAAAAATATACAAGGTGAACAATACACGATTCCTCACCACCCGATGTCCTAATGACCGATACAGCCCGTCCCGAGCAGCGATCATGGAAACAAAACCAAGCGGCAAGCAAAGGAGCAAAAGGGAGCCAGCAAGGTAGAGGGAACAATGCCAGCAAATGAAGTAGAAAGATGGATGCCAGGAAGGCAGATACCCGCCCTGGCCAGCCCCCACTTATATACTGAGCATGACATTCATGGCATGGAATGCTCTCTTTGGCCAGTTTGGGTCAATTATTCTGTCTGTCTTTCTCACAGCTTCCTGCATCTGCACATTAGCGAGACTTGGAAAGCCAGACAGTGTCCTTGGTCTCATTCACAACAACTCATATCATCAGGGTGTTTTATCAACATTCTTCATACACGAAATTCAAAACACACCAGCTAATGAGAAGAAAATTAACTCTATCCCTGTCAAAACCAGGATAAAGACTTACCAAAACGTGTTTCATGCTAGCAGTCAAAACAGACTGTGATTCTTTAATCTATAGCTAGGACAGCATTCACAGTTCGCTGCCTATCTATTGCCACAGGTACTAAAAGATGAATGAATACCAAATACTAGGACTTAAAACATGACAAAGCAGATCTTAAACTCTTACTTACCTTCTAAAAGATTTTCTTTTACTTTTGAGTATGTACAGTCCCTATAGGAGGAGAGTGGAGTGTTTCTTTATCCCACTTTGTTCCATCTTATTTTCCTATTATGACTGTTAAGAAGGTGGTGCAGGACATTCTGCGGCTATTGAAGAGCTGTCAATAGTACAATGCATTTTTTTTTTATATGAAGATGTTTTTTCATCAAGAAGTTGTTAGATAAATCTAGAAGTGTGTTTGTGTGCTCTTCAAGCATGTCTGAGCTTTAGCTGTGAAGTGTCCTGGCATGCTGTACGTGCCAGGACATTACAATTTAGTCAGAGATGCTTCTGATACAGTGGCTTCATTTTTCTTTCTGACAGAAATACATAATCTGATGTTTGTTTGGAGACTTTTCTTTCTTCCTCTGCAGGGATATTCACATACAGCAAATCACTTTTTTGGCCTAATTTTTCTTATGCTTTTTGAGTAAATATATGGTAAACAACCTTCTGTATTTTACCTTGAAATACTTGTGAGATAACACCATTGAGTGTCTAGGAAGCGCTCATACTGAGGATGCTGCTTCTTAGAGTGGGTTTGCTAAACCACACTGTACATGTAGGTAGGATAGGTGACTGACTGACAGATAGACTTTTAATTAAGGAACCAAAGATTACTTTCACAAATAAAAGCCTCATCTTTAAACTGTTTTCTGGATTTCTTATGAGGCTGTGGGCTTGGCTGATCATCAGTTTTTTGATCTGGGAAAAATGGTAAACTGCAGTGTGCGTCTTACTCAGCATCCAGAAAGATCTGAGTTTTGAGATTTAAATTGCATTGTTACAACATTTTGGAAAGTTCTGGTGCAGTACAGGAAGAGCGAGGGTATTGAAGGGCTTTATAACTCATCTATGTTAAGTTCCTGGCAGTCACATAATATTCATTTATTGAATATCATATTATTATGATAATATAGTTACAGTATTGTTTCTGGGCAGTTTGTGGCTTCTTCTACCATCTTCCAGAATACTGATACTATGACAGAATTAATTTCCTACCGTCTGCATGAACTTATGAACATGAAGCATTTCACAGTATTTGGTCAGTTATTTCTAATCATTAGTTAGTACCTATCAATTCTGTTACAAAATTGGCTTTTAGCTGATGTAACTCCTCCTTCAGGAGATGTCTCAGTAGGTCCCAGTAAGGAGCTCATCTTCTGTGCCCTGCAGCACCTTTTTACAGCTTTTGCTTAATATCACTGGTCTTTTGACTCTTCCTTTGAGGATCTCTTGACTACCAAGATCTATTTGAGTCCTAATTGGTCTCCTTAGATCTGCTTGCAGTGCTACAGAGCTGGGAAAAATTCCTGTTTCTTGTATTTTTTGGTGTGTCAGATTTTGGTAAAGACTTCAGAGTAAATGCTAATTGTAGTTTAATTTAATGCATTAGATTTCATAATGCAGCCATTCATACCAGGATTATGTGCTATCTATGTAATTAAAGATAAGCTTTCAGGTTCTTGAGAAAAAACACCTTTGGTAGGCTAAATCATAATGGTTTTGCTTTTATACACATAATACTGGAGAATTTTTTGTATTAATATTATTTTTATTTCTTATTTTCTCTTCTCATGTAGAATTATGGATTTTGGATCTATTTGACTATAGTCAGCAGGAGGACAAATAACCTTGAGATACAGGAAAGTACTGAAGGCTAATCCCTGGTGTGGTTAGGATGCAAAAGTATTATTTGCGGCTGGTAGCCAACCTTGCAAGTTAGGATGTCAGCAGAGCTAACTAACCTTGAGATCAGTATTTCAGAGAGATGTTTTGCGAAGTGTTTAGTGGTCATAAAGCATTCTTCATTGTGGAGACCTGGACTGGGTAGTAAAACTGTGAAAAGGGAGGGTATCCTTCTTCTTGGCACATATGCAAGGACTTCCTAATGCTACAATTTGGCCTTACTCTCAATATCTACCATTTATAAGTTTGATACAAGGTGCTGAAAAGACAGGAAGATGGGAAGGTGGACGGGTGGGTGAAAGGAAGCCAGCTAATGGGATGGTGTGCACTGCTACTAAAGCAGAGGAAAATCTCGCAGGCTTATCAGTATTCTCTCAAAGCATTTGATTTTGTAGAATATACTGATATGACGTATCAGTGTCATTAGCAGTGACGCACCTTTTGCTTCCAAAGTGAGTGTGTGCCATTTAGGTTTATTTCTAATGCTTGTTACTACAGTTAATAGGTAAATATTATTTTAAAAGATGACCCTAAAATTTCATTATTATTTCAAAGCTGTTTAAATCATGTTTATTAATGCTAAAATGTTATGAATTGAACAATTGAATGAATCATTCCATCATTGTATAATTAAGACTGACTAAAAGTAAAATTATATTGTAATGGCCCTCTTCTTTTCCCATCGAGACCAATGGCAAGAGTCCCATTGACGTCAGAAAGTGCAGGATTAGGTCTTAATGTGATCTGCCTTTTTTGTGAGTAACCTCAATATAAAATACTCTGTCATTTTTTTTTAAAGATAAATGTTTAGCTGACTGTTTAATTGCTCATTCAAAGCTTGTGGATGGAAAAGATGCTTCTGAGCTAACATAGATATTTTTCTTAAAATCTAGCAGATATTATCATTTTTTCAACCTTGAAAACAGATTATTAGAAGATCAATCTTATTTCCTGAGGTTTGTATATCTAACTATGTCACTAAATGTTACTAAAAGACTAACTTTTTTAGTCTGTGTAGAATCATTTAGTGGGAACAACATTAAAATTACCTGGGTTGCTTTGAGATGCATCCACCTCTCACTCTGTTCCAGTGGCACACAGCTGAGTGAAGCTCAGTGCCATTTCGACAAGCCAGACTGAGCCACTTTGGGCTCCGCTCAGCTTTTTACTGTTGGTGCAAGTTTGGTTTCATGAAAATTGAAATTTTAGTGGAATACAAAAGAGATAACCACAGTAGGGACATTAATAATATCAGGCCAAAGGACTGTAGTAAGGTGTGGAATGGAGAAGAGTAATGTGATTGTTGTTGGAGTTCACAATCCTCCTGTCTTTTAACATGTGCTCTGGTTATGAGTATGTGAATTAATTAACTTTTTTTTTTCCAACTCCTGAAAAAGAAAAGACAAAAAGAGGTTTTTTTATTTACTGAGGTGAAGGAAAACAAGTATGATATTTGTTTGATGCCATGTTGCCCTTTTTGCTGATTGTACTTCTTATGTATTTGTATGAAAAGCAGAGAAAGGAAACCTCCTGCCTTGTGTCACTTCAAAACTGGATTTCTCACTCTCTTCTAATGATGCATCACTATTTTTCACAACTAACTAAACATGCTCTTAGTGTGTAAGCATTTAATTCAAAATTAATGAGATCCAACTAGAAAGAATTTAGAAAGATCAAATGTTGAATATTCCATGTAGGCAGTGAGTTATTATCTCAGTTTCTGTCTGAGAAAGTAAGAAGTTTTGTTTCAAATTCTTGACCTGATTCAGATGGCGTTGTGATTTCTGAATCTTGGTGTTTGCTTGAACTTTGGAATTAAGAGGGACAAGGAAAAGAAGAACGGTAGAAATCACCGATTGCTTTCCTGACAGCTTTATGCAACGACATGCCAACCAAAACCACTGACATCTTCCCAAACACTTTTAGGATGCCTGAAACTGTTTTTTTCTAAAAGGTACTCTATTTGTCAGAAAGTTTGTCTCATTCCTAAATACAAATAATTCTCTCTTATGAATCTTGTAACATAAACATTGCAGTTATAGTGCAAGGCGAGAGCCTTGTGTGGATCTATAAGTATCTTAATTCATCAAAACAATATTTTGCTGTAGTTGACATTCAAAAAAAAATGTTTAAAGTCTTTTGAAAGATTTTATGTCTGTGAGAGATTCCTTAAAATGAAATAAGAAATAGTGGTAGGACATTTTTCCTGTGAAGTGGAATATTAGTGCATTAAATAGTTTATGTCTTTATGTTACTGACACTAAATTTGAGATCATAATGTATGTTATGAAGGGCTTTTCTTTCCAGATACTTACTATGAAAGGGCATTGCTATCTGCACAGTTTTGTAGCTGTTGTGGTGTACTACATGCAGTTTGTTCCCTAAATGAAATTCATTTTTTCTTATGGAACATTTTAAAACTATAGAATCATAGAATGATTTGGGTTGAAAGGGACCTTTAAAAGTCATCCAGTCCAGCTCCTCTGCAAGGAGCAGGGACATCTCCAACCAGATCAGGTTGCTCAGAGCCGCATCCAACCTGGCCTTGAATGTTTCCAGGGGTGGGGCATCCACCATCTCTCTGGGCAACCTGTTCCAGTGCTTCACCACTCGAATTGAAAATAAAAAATGGAAAATTCTGAATCACAGCTGACTCTCATTTCTACTCTGGTGCTAATTCTAAACTTACGGGTTTAGGTTTTGACAGTGTAACCCAAGACAGAAAGAACGCATACCTGCAAGAAAGCTTATGGCAGAGTTGACACATCCAGCCTTTTTGTAAATGGAGATAGAGGTCTGTAACCCAGCTAGTAAGTTCATAGGTGTAAGAACTGTAGCTTAGAAAGAAGAGTGGTCAAGACAATTGGAATAACAATGATTCATTCAGTTCATTATTCGGTGTGCATCTTATGGCAGACTGAAAAAAAAAATAGACATAAATCAAAATTAATCTTTTCCAGGTCAGGATGAAAAATAAAATAAATCTGACAGAGCAGTCTACTGTAATTTTAACCTAATAAGATTTTATATTCTCTCCTCTGTTTCTTTGGAATCAACATTTTAAAAACACTGGTGAGGATATCCACATAAGCTCTTAAACCTAAGTAATTTGTTTCATCTGACTTTAACATGTTTTACATATTGTGCATTTAATAATGAACAGAGTAGCTAGGCCAATAATAAACTAGTACAATATAGACAAAAGAGAGCACTGATTTAAGGCCATTCTGTCAAATGCAGCAAAATACTCTTGTTTATAGTATGTCAGGAATGGCTTTACAATTAGCACTAATTACCGAGAAAAAAATCAAAACATCAGCTTTAAGGAAGGACACTTTTCAGTGCAAGATCAAAGCCATGTCTCTACAGAATAGCAAAGCTATTTAATTGCAGTGAAGTGCTAATTGGATTTTGAGGTGCTTTCATGTGTTTCCCCCAATTAGCCAGTCATCCCTGACCAAATCCACCTAAGAAGAGATTATGAGTTTTAAAACTTTTGTCTGCCTAGTTGCAACTGGGGGTACCTGTGTAAAAACAGTAGTGCCTTCTTTTTATGTAAATTGAGGTCTTTCGGGTCATGTTACTAGACTTGCAGGGATTAATAGATAAGAAGAAAAGCAACCCCACACCATGTGGTAAACAATTATCTAGATATTCTGTCATTTAAGTATCAGTGCATGAAAGCAGAAATGCTATAGCTAACCCCCTTTTTTGTTACTTAGTTCATTGGTACATAGTGTTTAAAAAGAGATTTTGATGCCTGAGGAAAGTCTTGTCTTCAGAGGCTTTATCTGTGCTCTGCATTTCTGTTAATTAGACAGAATGATTTAGTTTTAATATTTTTTAGGGAAAATTTGCAGTCTTTTCCTAACTTTTTAAATAACTTCATTTGTATTTTCAGTATTTTCAAAAATTACTGCAATTATTTTTTCACTAGCCTTATTTATGACTTTCAATTAACATCATACACATTTATAAAAGCACAAAAAGTCAAGATAGTGGTGACAATTGATAAAACTCACACAGTTTCAGAAAAGCTATAATTTGCCAATAGTTGAACTATGTCAAATATTTATAGAACGTAATTCCTCTAGGCAAGGTGCAGATGTACTGTTTTCCTAACAAGTTTTCTTCTGTGTCCTCAAGACTCTTCCATCTTTCTCCACCAGATGATTAAACAATTTACTCTCATCCGGTAATAACTGTAGTGAGATTTTGAGGAAGCATAGGTTTTTCAGCCTGATGGAAGAGAAGCATAAAGCAGATTTGTCTGAATAGGGACATAGTGAAGCCCTAAATCAATATACTTTTTTTTTTCTGTGACTGACTGAGCTGGAAGAATGAGGTCATGCATCCTTGAACTTTGTATGAAATCCCATGAGAAATTGCTCATAAAAGTCTTATTGAGATTTCCCTAATAGAGTAAAAGGACCAGAATCTACCAAGATTACCAAAATCTTGCTATGCTTTGTTGTGGTGGGTTTTATCACATGGCTACTGTGCGAGTTACCCTACCTAAATTCTGAGTATTCACATTGTAGAGCCCTGCTTTTGTAGTCCCAGTGTCCTGACTGGTGCTGTCTTCCTCCTTGTGTGCTACAGAGCTCCTGGGATGAGTTGACTGGGTTTTGTACTTCCTTAGAATGAGTTTTTCTCTTCAGTTAAATAGTTAATTATAGCAGACTTTAAACCTTTGTGCGTGCAGTGGAATAATAGTGGGAAAGTAGAGTGAGGCGATCGGTAGTCAGGAACTTTAAGGTTAGATGCAGGAAGAAACTTGGATGCAAACCAACTGGGTGCTGCAACATCTGCATTTTGAGATCCTGTACAGAAGGGACTGAAGAGTCACAGAAACAGAAGAGTGAACGTGAACCAGCATGATTCTGAAACACTTGGTTTAGAGGAAAACATTCGAGTTTGGTGACAAGTGTCCTAATTCCCTCATAAGTTTGTGCATTTTACATTAAAAATGCAATTTATACTAAACCAACACCGATACAATATAACAGGGATGCAGAGTTTTTACCTCAAACTATGGGATTTACTTTTGCTCTTCGTTGCTTAGTAAACTATGGAGTTTACTATTGCTCTGATGGTTGCTTGAAATCAAAGTACTCCGTCCAGCAAACACCCTTGACATGTCCTCATGCCATACACTTGACATTTTAAGCTGTTTCACACAAGGCTCTCATCATTTAAGAGGCAACATAAGCGACAGGCCTGTCATGCTGATTTCAATATTGTTTCTTTTCTTTCAAAGCATTACAAGACAATATATTCCTGACCAGTCCTTTGAATATTTGCTTGATTCTAAGGGAAAATATAGTCCCCTTGAAACCATTTTCTTTAACATTTTTAAATTTAGTTTGAATTTGAGAAACATTTATTGTTTTTAGAAACTGTTAACTTCACCTTGTAAGACATAGTTTCATTGCTTCTTGACTGTGAGAAGACACCCAACAGAGAATATCATTGGAACGAATTGCATAGGACTTCCATGCAAAATACATACTTGTATGTGAGATATTCTTGAGTTGTAGCTCATTTTTGTTGCTCTCAAACAGAAAGCTACTATGCTAATGAAATGTGAGAATATCAGGGCCCAAAGTACATCCTTTTCTCACCAAACTAGACCAACAGGCCAATAAATCCTGCATTTAAGAATAACTCAGATCACATGATTTACAGGAAGATTAAAAGGAAGTAACATGTCCATAGAGAAAGATTAATTCTAACCCCAGCGTGTTAGCAATCAAGCTATAACATTTTCTAAGAAGTTTTGATGTGAGGAAGTAAATGCTGTCCTGTAATGTTAACATAGTCCAATTGTTTATCCAAGTTATTTTTATAATAATTTTCTGTTAATTACATATTTTAAGTTTATAATGAAGAGTAAATAATGAGACTGCTTACTCTTTTGAAAGTACTTAGCAAAGTATTTAGACTATGCTCTGTAGTTATGTAAATGGTATTATTATTAAATTTACCATTTCATGACTTTTTAATTGTATTTTGTCAGCCTACAGTTGTTGTTACCTTACATTAACAGAAAATTAGTTTAGGATTATAGTCTTAGTTTTAGTACATTGTTCATTTCTGCCTATAGCAGTACATTCTGTGCTTTTACCTAATGTCATCTGAAATTCTCTAGCTTTTAGATAAAATATACTCTAAATATATGCATGTATAAAGCTGACAGTATGAAGTAACCCTACCACATGCTGTATGGCTATGTTTATCCTTTTAAAAAATCAGAACTGGTACTTATCCAAGGATCAAGTATCATGAAAAAAAGTAATTCCAATATAAGTTTTCAAGCAAAAGACTTGTCCCATTTTGTTTTTATTTCGGATTGAATTATTCCTCTTTTTCATAAACAGTTTTTGTATTGGCTCAGCTCTTGACCTTTCCTCAACTGAGACTGACAACAGTTAAGAATCTGTAATTTAGTGAGTTAAGAATATTTGTTAAGTAACTTAGAAATAGGACTGAAACGTCTCAGCATTAAGAAGAAGTCATTTCAAATACAACTGGGACAGAAGACATAGATCTTATATTTAGGGCTTATTCTGTTCTTTCACATGTAAATAGTTAACACTTTGCTATTGCAGAATACATGCTTTCCACCACAGCTTTTATGTCTACTAATGTGTTGAAGTGGAGTTTATTCACTGTTAGTGCCTGAATTCAATGAGAAACTGTGTCCTTGTATGACCTTGGTCATTGGCATTTTCATCCTTCTTTGGTGTTCAAAACCATATTTTTAAAGGAAACTTGAAAAGCACCAGCTTAACTGGAGCTATAGTGTTTGGGAAAAAGTCTTTCTAAAGTCTATGAAAAAAAGTTAGCTCGATTTGCATTAAAAGACTGAAGTGTTCCACTCCTTTATTCCTTTCTCTTTCTTAAATGATCCAGTTTTTCACAGTGTCTATGTGAACGTCATTACCATATTGCTCTCAACACTTCAGATCCTGCCACGGTCTGAACACAGTGAAATACAATGGAGGATAAGGTTACTTTGCAACTCGTAAGAACAGCCTTTGTTTGAAAAGGCCCTGAGGATGAGCATCCACTTTTTTGTTTTAAGTTCCAGGAGATCATGGTCCTTTTGAGTTTTCACCTCCTTATCCTATGTGCTGAAGGACTGGAAGTTATTTGAAGTACAGGCCATTCTAAGCATTCCTATATAGTTTTTTTATTCAATTAAATTAAAGGTGGCTGATATCTTTTTTCTTTCTTCTTTTTTTTTTTTAAATATAACTATTCTTAGTGTATTTTGAAGTGAATTGACTTTCAAGCAGTTCATATGACTCCTGAAGAGCATTTTTGTAAGACTAGATGTAGAGGGAACTTAAGAGTACAGATCTGAATATTATCTTCAGAAAAGTAAGCTCACTTTCAGTGAAAGGATAGGTTTGAAATAAATAAGGCATAGATGATACTCTATCACTATGAGGCAAATTTTTTATTTAAAATAATAAATTACAGTTTTGCTACAAGTTGGAGCATTTTTCATGGAGAAGGGCTGTTGGTGACACATTCTAAAGTGCTGCAACATTTTACTAATTTAAAAAAGTCTGCTTCAGATCGATTGCGACCTTATCAATAGGGTAGTCTCATTCATCTCCTAAGCAGGCTGCTGTCGCATTGTACACTAATAGCTTTCAGCTGCAGTTACTTCTTTTAGACAATTCAACACTTGGTAATGCTTTCAAATGAGCTTTAGAGAAGGTGAAGCACTGTTGGTAGCTTCCTTCAGGACAATTCTTTTCACTATTAAATTCCCAAATTGCAAGTGTGACTTACTAAACCTTAAATTACATGAAAGTAAAGCGTTTTCTTAGGGATGATTAAGAAAAATACAGTAAATTTGTAGTAAACAAAGTTTTCTATGCAATAATTAGTACAATCAATAGCGTATTTACTTCAAATAGTTTTCCTAGTTGTAGGTGATAAGTATAGTGCAGTCTGTAACTATGGCTGTTTAGCACTCTTCATTAGATTCTGTTTTCAGTTTCTTACAACTTATGCAAAGCTTTGGGATTAATTTCTCCATGGGAGTTGTATGTTTCAGTTTAACCTTCTAAAAGACTTTTGTTCAAGCAGTTCAGCAATTTTCAAGAATTAAATTAGGTTGCTTTGTCCATGTTAACCATTAATAAAATAATTTCATTGACTAGCTGTCATGACTTTGAAATGACATGAAGTTTGAAGGCAGGGTCATACTGGTGTAATTGCTCTGCTTGTCCAAATTCATCCACATGTGGCTAAATCATAAACTTTAAAAAAAAAAAATCTACTTGAATATATTCAGACAAGACTTATTAGAGGTTGCCAATACTCTGTAGTGGGTATTGTGTATCCCTTCACTGCTCTTCATCTAAGTTGTCTTGAAAGAGGGAACATTTTGTGGTACAAGTCTTCAGGGACTCTCAGTTGCCAGAGACAGCTGGAAAGTAACCAACCATTTGCCCAGTGGGGGAAGTCAGAGAAGAAAATCTTTCCTGTGCACCTTACACTCCTCCATCCAGCATTCTGAATCCTGGCATGCCAAAAGGAAGGAAATTACTGGGAAT
Source organism: Chlamydotis macqueenii (assembly GCF_036417535.1). NCBI lineage: Eukaryota > Metazoa > Chordata > Aves > Otidiformes > Otididae > Chlamydotis > Chlamydotis macqueenii. Next base: position 58,521,436 of record NC_141593.1, on the reverse strand, counting down.
GGGAAGGAAAGAGCAGAGAGGTTCAAAGTGGAGCTTGAGGGAGAAGGCATGCAAACAAATGCTGGGAGGAGAGTAGAAGGTTGTTGCTGGAAATATGGGAGGAGGGTAAAATTAAAGTGAGAGAGAGGGATTAGAGCTACAAAGAAGGCAGCAACAGTTTGAAGGTAGAAAATGTCAGGAGAAAAGAATCAGGAGCTGGTCAAAGGAACAGGGGACGACATGAGGTAGAGGCAATAAGAAAAAAAGGGGGAGCAGGACAAGCAAGTTTATGTTCACTGGAGCATATTCCTCCAGAATCCAGAAATTTTGCGTCAGCTTCATCTCAAGAAGGAGAAACAGGATGTTGCATGTTTGTATGCGTGCCATTGATGGTATTTGAGGATTTTTAAATTTTATAGTTTTACAAATCTTAAGAAAACTGTATGGAAAAAAGGGGTATTTAACATTAACATTCAAAGTATTTCTTAAGGTCAAATGCACCAGTGAGGAAAATTCTGAATTATTAGTTCCCTGGTTATTTTGTCTACGTTGCACAGAAGATTTTAAATATCTATTGCATAATGCTTTTCATCGTCTCCTTTGAACAGTATGAATTGTGTACTGGGGACATATTGGAGTTGCAATGAGACTGTTGTCTGCAGTACATCTGCTTCTTTTACTGCGGAAGTTGGAAAATATGTAGTGAATGAATTGGAGACTGTAGAAGAAAGTACAGTGTCATGCTAAGGCAGCTGAATGCTCTGCCAAAGAACTGGATTGCCTCTGCCAGAGGGGTCTTGTGTGATACTGGGCAAGGGATATCTCTAGACTTTTTACAGGCCCCTCTGTGTTCCAGTGTATCACCCTATTATGTTTAGGATGCATAGGTGAAGTCAGGATGTTCACATGAGGTTTGGTGAAAATTTCTGTTGTCAGGCATTTCAACATTATTTGATTATTTTGACCCTCTGGCCATTTCCAGCTTTAATCTGGATCTTAGTTCCTTGTGTGTAAAATTGTGATGATTATACAGTTGTATCTAGTTCACATTATAGTTGTGGATGTACCATCACATGCTATCTTAATTATTGTAAAGCACAAAGATACAGTATCACTGTATCCCTGGGTTGTAAGCATAAAAGCATGCAGTGTGCAAAAACAATGCTTAATATATTTTGACATTAGTAAGAAATATTAAATAGATTCTCATTCAGTGGCAAGCAATCTGTTCAGTACATTCAGTGCGGGAGGGCTTTGCTGGGATCTAATGTTTAATTATCATTCTGAGATCATCACGTAGACGCACGGGGTCTAGGGCGCACCCGCTGCTGGCCAGGGCCCAGCTAACTGGTGATGGAACATTCCCTGATAACACGTCTGCGGTAACATATTTGAGAAGGGGAAAAATAATTTGAAAAAAAAAAGAAGATGTGAAGGAGCAGAAGCAGGGGCGAGAGGGAGAGGCGCGAGCCTTGTGGGTCTTGCGGCCCTCACCCTCTGGCCTCCCACCAAGAGGCCATCTGGGCCCAACTCAGCCCGGCTGCAAGAAGTGGAGAGGAGGTGTAAAAAGAACCTGAGAGGCATCTGCCTGAGCCAGTTGTGAAGAATTTCTTGTGAGAGGAACGGCTGCAGACGCCAAGGTCAGTGAAGAAGGAGGGGGAGCAGTAATGCTGCTCCCGGCAGAGATTCCCCTGCAGCCCGAGGTGCAGCCCATGGTGAGGCCGGCTGTGCCCCTGCAGCCCATGGAGGCCCACGGAGGGGCAGAGATCCACTGCAGCCCCGGGAGGACCGTGCACTGGGGTAGGTGGATGCCCGAAGGAGGCTGTGGCCCGTGGAGGGCCCACTGGGGCAGCTGTTCTGGAGGGACTGCACCCTGTGGAAAAGGATCCACACCGCAGCAGTTAAGGATCCACACCACAGCAGTTCACGAACAACTGTAGGCTGTGGGAGGGACCCCACGATGGAGCAAGGGAGGAACGCGAGGAGTTCTTCCCCCGAGGAGGAAGGAGCCACATAAAGCCACATTTGATGAACTGACTATAACCCCCATTCCCTATTCCCCGCTGTGCCGCGCAGGGAGGGAAGAAGGTAGAGATACTTGAAATGAAGTTAAGCCCGGGAAGAGGGAGGGGTGGGGAGAAGTTTTTCTGTTCTCTTTCTCATTATCCTGTTTTAGTTTTAATAGTAAATTAATAGATTTCCCCAAGTCAAGTCTGTTTTGCCTGTAATGGTAACTTGAATGATCTCTCCCTGTCCTTATCTCAAACCTTGAGCGTTTTTGTCATATTATCTCTCCCCTGTTCCCTTGGAGGGTGAAGGCAGTGAGTGAGAGACTGCATATTAGTCCTGAGTGGGGCTAAACTACGACACCTTCCTGTGTTGGTTCTCTGATATAGAAAAAAATTAGAGGTTTTCTTCTATGGTCTTAGTGTAATGCAATTAAAAACTCAGTCAGTAACAACACAAATCCTTTGGAAACCAGGCTTCATTAATTCATAAGATGATGTAGCTAGTTGTTTCATATTCTATTTTAATTTTTTTTAATTAATGTGATTTTAAAATACTTATGGAGACACTCTGAAAACCCTTTTGTACTATCAGGTTGTGCCACTGCACAAGGACTTGTGGTTTTATTGTGCATGCTGTGACCTAAGGCCAGTGGATCCCATCATCATGCACATCCCATCTGCAGTGCAGGACTCTTAAAGACTGGGTCTTACGCCACCACCAAACTCTCCAGTCTCTCACCGTGTCTAACAGTACATTTTGTGCCTTGGTGCTTCTAAAACCAGTACCAATGACAAAGTTTCTGTTCCTCTTGCAGTGTTCTCGGTAGATGACTGGATTCTGGGTACTACTGTATTTGGCTCAGTGTGATACCAAAATAAAGAAACTTCCCATGTTTGATAGCATTTATCTTTGTTTGTTGAAACAGTTTATTGAATTCATTACAATGTGTGTAAGGTATGCCTTCACTACTTGGAGTAATGCCTGCTATCACGATGCTGTTATTCCCATTCACACTGAGCTGCACAAGAGCAGTCATTAATCTGCAGTGTTACTGCACTATTTATCACAGCACCATGAAAGACTGTAAAATCTCTAGTAGCAAACTGGGGAAACCACTTATACAAGACATTGTTTAAAAGCAGAACAAAATAAGTCTCTGAGGTCTTTGCCTTTCAGAGCTTGTACTGCATGTATAAAACAGGAGGCTAGAGGTAAATAAAATAAAACTAGAAAATATAAAGAATCAATGAGGCAATCTTGGTCAACATAAAAGACAGCAGTCTCATCATGCCAGTGATATGACACTGATGGTGATTTTTGAGAGTGTGATATTTAGCGTGCTTAAAACAGCAAACGTTACTAGAGGCTGGAAGGTAAGAGATTGTAACAGAAGTCTGGCATTTTTATTACTTGAGTCACATGCAGTTTCTGTAGGCTGGTGTATATCTAAAGTTATTTGAGAATTATTTTTCCTAAGTGGCTGTTCCTGAGTGATTGTGTGTATGATACAGAGTATGCTGTACTAGATATTTTATCAATGATGAGCCCTTTCCAACAGTGTTCTGAGAGTTTCCTCTATGTCCTTTAAACTGTCTCCCCTTTTTCAGATTTCTGCCACTCATGTTCTTGGTCAAGATTTTTCGTCATGTTCAGTTTAGACAGCATTATTGGTTTCGTAACAATGAAAGAGTTATGCTTTAAAATATGCTTTAAAATATTTAAGTAATCGAATTCCAAGCCATCTTAAAATGTAATCTTTTTCTGGTAAAAAATCAGTTTGGTTTCGGCAGACAACGGAAATACTGAAGAGATATAAAAAACTTCAGAACTCTTCTCTGTAATAAAACCTTAATTATTGATGTTTCAGATACTCTTTCAATTCTGAGTGTGCCTGAATGTATGGACATGTATACTGGATAGAAGAAACCCTTCTTACATTAAATCATAGAAACACAGAATCGTTAGGATTGGAAGGAACCTTTAAAGGCCATCTAGTCCAACCCCCCTGCAAGGAGCAGGGACATCTCCAACCAGATCAGGTTTCTCAGAGCCCCATCCAACCTGGCCTTGATCGTTTCCACGGGTGGGGCATCCACCACCTCTCTGGGCAACCTGTTCCAGGGTTCCACCACCCCCATTGCAAAAAATTCTTTCCTTATGTCTAGTCTGAATCTGCCTCCCTCTAAATCTTTCTTACATGATTGTTTCAAAAAAAAAATTAAAATAAGATAATGGCTTTTTTTGTTCTCAAAGAACATGAAAGAAATATAATGCCTGGGAAGGTGGAAAGATACGAAGATGATAACCTCAGTCTCGTTGCTAGTGACTATAGTGTATAAGATTGAAAGCAAAATTAGATAAAATTGGTCAGTGAATCTTGAAATCAAAAAGAAACATTAATTAGACAAACACTATTTTTAGGACAGAAAAAGAAATCGAGAGAAGTATGTGACAGAGTCTGGATAATTTTATGGAATGTCCTGTTGGTGCACATAATAATGAAAATGTGCACCTGTTTAATTCAGTTAATTCTAATGTTGTTTTTCATGTAATTTTTTTTTTAGAATTATGTAAACCATTGTAAATAGTGACGGTGCCTTGCAAAAACAGTCCTTATTTGTTTACTTTCTTGTGTAAAAACATAATATCTACATTGTGAGTGATGAGAATTCTTGAAAATACAGGCAAAAGCCCTATCAAAAATGCGTTGCCAGAGTTGGAAAACAGGATTGTGAGAAGTGAGTTATAATTCTCAAACACATTGCCCTGAGCCAGCAATAAAACTTGCTTTATGCCAGTAACCTCTGACTTCATGCATGGGTAGTCTGGTATGCTAGCAGCATCATCTGTGTGCTGCTTGCTACAAGGCAAAGGTCTTGATGGCTTCCTATGCTGTTAAATACGCCCTTAAAAAGAGTCAATTCTTCAAACATGTATGTTTGTTCGGCTTAGAGAAGGCAACAGTTTTGAAACTCATTGGTATAATTCAAACATTACCTGTGTTAGTATATGGCATCTGGAATTACAGACAGCATGTTAATCAACTAGCATGCCTTTATTTACACATGATGATTGTCACAGATAATGACTCATGAATCACTACTGTGCATGAAATACAGCTTTCAATTACTCATTACTAATTATTTTCAGTGTTCTACTTACATCTCTGCTTACAAAATTACATATTTATAACTGTAAAGCTATGCATTCATAAGCTTCTTGTCACTATCCTCCTGTGTTAAATATAAGGAAAAACATTTCTAAAATGAGGAAGGCACTATGTAGTGTCTGTAGACAGCACCAAGAGGAAAATGACAAAATTCTTGAGAATGAAGTAACTGCAAAAAAAAAAGCAAACAAATTTGTACATGTAGGAAATGCTGAGCATCTTAACATTAAATATATTTCTAGCATGACCAAAATGAAGGTCGGGGCAGATATGTGTATAAATCTATGTGTGCATGTTTGTGTCAATGTATGATATACATATATACAGAAAAGTTCTCAAAAGAGTTTTGTATTTGGCAAAGTTTGATGGTGATAATTTCTATTTAAATATATTTTACTGTGTCTCAAAATTAGGGAGAAGGGAAACTTTTATGGCAATTATCATTAAGCTATCTAGACTCTTGTGCTGGTTTTATACCAATTGACAGCTTCAGGCATATGACCTCAGAATATCTGATGTACTTATGACATTTACAGGTCTTTGTTTGTACAAATATGCTAAGTTCTGGAAGATAATGAAGATTTATGTTCATACTGAACTCCCAAAGTGATACTTTCATAGTTTTTACCAAATTCGATCAATTATTTCATGCCAGTGAGTGTTACTTACCACCTTATGGGACAAAGTGCAACGTGGGTCTTGTGATATTGTGCAGGTGCAGCCCTGTTGTGAGTGGTAGAAAGTTACGTTACAGTTGATGGGCTCGTACAGTAGGGTTAGTTATGTTGATGTTATCCATTGCGTTTCCTTATGTATACCTGTATACCTGCTTTTTCTGTATTTATTTTTCTGGCTCAGGAAGGCATTTAGGAGGAAAGAAAAGGAAGAATGGACCCGTTCTGCGTTTTACTCCTATGTGAACATTAGAGGAGTAAAAATCATGGGCTAATATTGGTAACACTAACTGGAATATTGAAATTATTTTAGGATAGGGAGGATCTATTTCTGTGCACTTTATCACAGAGCCATTGCTTACTCTGGGCTAAAATGGTCTAGTTATTTAAAACTGAGTATACATCCTCTACAAGCTGAGATTTTGTGAGACATTAATAGGATACCATTCTTTTGAGCATCACTTCAAAGATGCTGAGAAGAAATCTCACACTTTTAGTTTAGTTGTTATGGTTTTTCTTTTCCATTTTATATTTGTGTGGCACAGTTTATTGGTTTTAGAAAACAATTTTCTGAGTGGCACAACCAATGAGGCATGCTTTCCTATGGATTTGCATTTGTGAGCTGAGCTCATGTTGAGCCCCTGATGTCTAAAAGCAACTGTTTGTTCCATGTGAGCTTTTATGGGTCCTCAGAAGACGGTTCTCAAAAACCTCATAAGAAATTAGCATCTTTGTGACTCCTCCTCTGTCAGACTTGGTTGGAATTGAGCAACAAGTCGTGTTCAAATGTGACACTGCACTTTGCAGGTTTTCTTGGTTTTTGGAGGTCAGGAAAAGGCAAACTTGGGCACGCAGACACACACAGGCACTGAATGTGCATAGTTTCCCCTCCATTTCCTTAGGGCACCAGGCCAAAGACCCAGTGCCAGTTGTTGGCAGGTCTGATCTTAGTCCTGCTGCCTCGAGTGACCGTGCTGACAGTGTACATTTGGTGCACAGTCCACTGTAGAAAATTATGAAGCCTGGAATTTACCATGGCAAATTTCCTGCAGTGTCTTGACTAAATATGGAAAGTAGTATGTCATGGCAATCTTTATGTGCTGTAATCTGTTCTTTTGTCCCAGTAAGTGAATTCTGTAGACAGCTCTGCAAATAATTTACTTCTGTTTTTCAAAGATTCCATTTTGGAACTGAATGTAATTTAGTGGCATTTACATAGTGATACACAACTATTAAGAAGAAAGTACAATAATCAGTGTTAAAAGAGTTGAAATTAAAAATCCTTTTAAAAAATGTCAGGATTGAAACACTCAGGAAAAATGCAGGTTAATGTATTTGATTTGTTTTGTATGTTGGATTGTAAGAATATAAAACAGATGGCAGAAAAGGCTGTTACTAAGTGTGATACTCCTTTAAATTTGCTTCTAGTAGATTCCAAGTTTGTTGTGTTTTCCACACCATATTTTTGTTTCTGAAATAAGTATTTCAATGACATGTCATGAGATGTGTTGTGCAAATTGGTCACAGTTTATAAGTAAATTCAAAATCAGAGGCTAGTACACTACTGTACATAGTTTTCTTTATGGCTATACTTTATAGATAAAATTATTTTTTTAATCTTATTTTAGTAAAATACTGAGTTAATGTAGACAAGATTGGTAGTAATATTTTATCATTTATCTTTTTTGGTTCTCAAAACAAATAAAGCAGATGTCTGAAATCATAACATATTGTGTTAATACACTTCAGGGCTTTTCTATGTAGTGATGAATTAGTGTATATAAACACACATGAATGTGGGAAGTATAACTCAAATTAAATTCATCTGCTGCTGCTGGCATAAACCAAGGGCAGAAGAGGAAAATAAAATCACGTTTGATATAGCGTTGGGTTATATATATTTCATTCCTATATTTGGAGTTTAATTTTGCAGATCTCTGGCTATAAGTAGTCCCACTGAAGTATATTGTATTCAGTGTGTAAAAAAAAAATGCATTTATATGCATTGATACAAAGCAACTGCAGTTTATGTAGTTACTTAGATTTAGAACCTCTGCATGTATTAAATGTGTTTACAATCATGACCTTAATTGGAAATTTGTACTTCTTTTTGAAGAGAGTGGATAAAAGTGTAGAGGGAGACATTAGTTACCAGGCAAAGTTACCTTGTCCCTTAATATCATGCACTTTTATTGTCATTTTCACCTTGTGTGAGCGCTGGAAGGAAAGAACATACACTGCCTGATAGCTCAATAGCTCTCTGTTTAGGAGGATTGGTATTTTAGCCTGGTGTGGTTCAGTTGAATAAACATTGGCATAAATCAACTAAAAATGAAGTAGCTGATATTTTTTAATCCACATTTTTATAGATAATTTTTTAAAATAATGCATAATAATTGCCTGGTAAGAACTGTTATGAATTTCTAAATAAGAACTGCAACTGCAAAAACTTACTGAGATTAAACATCTTATTACGTGCATACTAAATAAACTTCTGATAAACAGATTTTCTTTGATCTCTGTGGGAAGAAATCAAGCAATAGAACAAGAAATAGTGACATAATACTGAAACAGCACGAAAAATGTAGTTGTTGATCAATAAGAGAAGATCATGCTGTGAAAATGTTATTACAAATGACAGTAGAGAAAAGAGCTTCTCACTAGACTCGTTCACTGAACATTTTTAATTTTTATATGTATACTTTTTAAAATTCAAAGCCACTAAATAAAAGTATTTAGAAAGATCTTACAAAGTCAACAGCAGTCACATCAGTTCTCTTTTCCTTATGGGCATTAATACTTGTTTTTAGCTACACTTTATAATTCGAGATTTAGCAAGAAGAACATTGCATGAAAAAGACCATGAACTTATTTTACTTTTCCACAAAGCCATTCTTTTTCCTCAGTACCATGGAGGTTCTTCTGTGATTGAATTTCAGGATAAGAGTCTTATGGGTTCAGAAATAGCTCATCTCCATGACATCTGTTTCCTCAAACCTACAGGAATCTTATAATTTAATGCTCCCTGCCATTAGTAGCCTACCCACTGTCTTTTTCTATGGCCACAGTGTGTCTGAGTCTCTAGGAAGAGCCAGAGCTATACAGAGAGAGGACAGAGTAAGGCAGCATGTGAATTGCATTGATTCCAGCTGTCTCTTTGCCAGTCTGTGTGTAAGGCTTCTGTGGATTCCCTAACTAAAATGTCAGTCTGCTCTTGTGGCCAGGACTTCTGAGTGGTGTGAGCAGAGAGATGTAAAGGGGAAGGAGAATGGAGCAGAGGACAATCCTCTTCCAGCCCTGTTCTGGACAGTACAGTTTTTTAGCCTCAGGCTCTCAGCCTGAGCCTGGCCTGATAGGCAGGATAGATGTTCAAAGGGTCCCACAGTACTCCAGAGCAACAGCTGTGGCTGCACCAAGATGCAGACTATTCAATTGCCTTTAGTGGACTAAATTCAGGAGTGAATGTTCCATATTTTTCCTTGTATTACATGAATAAATACTGACCACTGTTCTTAGGAATAGAAGGAAAAAGTGTACATGGTCAACATGGAAGTCAAGAAATATTTCTCCTTTTTTAAAAATAGTTGCTGAAAACAGTCAAGAGTATGGAAGCACTTCTAATGACAGCACTGCACAGAGTTCAATAAAACATTAATTATTCTTGTGCTACTTAATGCCCACAGGTATTTCAAATGCACAATGAGAATGACTGTAAACATACAAGGAAGTCTTTGTATTGTACAGGTTTAAAAGTGAAACATATGGCTATTTCCTAAAAGATACGTTACTAGTAATATAGCGTATGGGTGTCCATATGGAAAGGATTGCAATGCCAGTGGTGTAGAGATTAAACTAATATATCACTACTAAGGAGATACAAAAATGTGTCTTAGTCACTTGCTGATTATCGGTGTTGGTAAGGGAAGTTTTTGTTGTTTATTTTTTTAAAGCTGCAGGGTAGATAGAGTGATTGTTTGTAAAGGCATAGATTATAAAATTGTAAAATATAGCTATAGGGTATTGGGATAGATTCATAAGCTGAATCTAATTCAACTTACTCCATTTCTGTAACAGTGTACTTATTGTACTCTGCATCAAAAAATAAATCTGTTTATATTCATTAAAACAATGTGACTCATGCTATAGTGATTCATTTATACTCCACAGCTATGTTTCTTAAGCCACTCCTGAAGTTCTTTCATTTATTCTGTCCTTTCACTGGGAAGGATTCAGTGGAGTATTTGTGTGCTACCATTTCATGCCTGGGAAGCAACCAATCTTCTCATGTAATGTTTTCTCTACCTTATTTATTTCCTTCCTTGTTCAGACTATACTCTTTTTTCTTTTCTTGCAGTTTTCTACTCATTTTTTTCCTGCTGGTTTTTTTTTTTTTCTTGCCGGTTTCTTGCTTTTAGAGCAGAAGAGCTTTCCTCTATATGAACTTGAGCGACGAGGAGAAAATATCCAGATTCCCTGACATTGCGCTGCATCAGGAACACAGGAACATGAGCACTTCCCAGCAATGTCTGGCCCAGCATTTGAGTTAACAATTTTGAAGGCTAAAATTTGTATTGTTATATGTTTGATCCATCTCAGACAGTAGGTGCTTCAGAAAGATAGGTAGTCAGGTGCATTCTTACTTATGCTTAGGATTGATATTCTCCAACATAAATACTTGATTGTGTGACAGGTTTGCAGCTGGGCTGGTTCAGATATCATTCACATTGCTGCCTACTTTTGTTTTCAGCAATTATGTGAGATGTTAGTGATGGTGGCAAAAGCAAAATTCCTGGCAGAATTTTGTGGCACTTTCATCAAAGATCTCTATCAGATTTTTTGTTAACCTTGTTAAGGTTTTCCATAATGGGAATCATCTTAAAGTAAAGCCATCTTGGGAAGAAACATTCATATGATATTCTTGAAGGTGTGGTTGAAGGTATTTTTGCAGGTGAGGCTAATAAGAGCTAATACTGTTCCAGTCTGATGATGTTAAAGTCTGTGCCCGGTACAGATCATCTAAGTGCCAAACATTGTGTATTGCGTGTTTCTTTTTGCCTTTTTTTTTTCTTAACCTGTGTAAATGGATTATGTATTCATCTCAGGTGTATTTCTGCAGCAAACTTCTAGACAATATCTACCTATAGCAATTAAAGAAAAAAAAAAAAGCTTTTGTGGCACACTAGCAAAATGCTAGTCATGCGAGACTTGCTTTAAGTGCTAGTCTTGCAGTGGTTCCTACGAAGTCTACACTATGATGAATGACAAGATGAAATACAGCAATATCTATAATAAAGCAAAAATGTAAAAAAGCGTCAAAATATGCTAAGAAGATTTTTAGTTTGAAGTTATTAAAGCTCTCTAAATTAAATTTATGTAAGATACAAAGTGAAAAACAATTCTATAAAAGAATCTTAAATTAGGTGGTTCTAAGTAATCACATTTGCTGCTTTTAGAAAAACCCTATCTTAGATGAAGTTTAAACCTGCAAACTTTTTATTACGTATTGGTTCATATGCATGCAAGTATCATCTTTTAATAATGTGGATTTTGTTAAAGCAAAACAAAATAAATTACAGTCATTAAAATAATAATTTTAAAGTGTGGCATGACTCTGTTATGACTATTCCCTATGTAATGGCTATATACATATAACAGCAATTTTTATAGAAAACATGAAAGTAATTGTTCAAGTTGCTTGTGTTTGTCTTCCACTTTTAGTCAGATAGCATGAGATTCATCTCACCTTGTGTTATCCATGAGTCTAAGCCAGCTGTACCTCTTCAGCTGGCAAGGAGTGAGACCTGTGTCCCCAGAATGATTCGCCTGTTTCAAGCATCTCTTACAGGACTCCTCCACTGAGCTGAGTACAGAGATTAGTTAGATGAACAGCAAAGATGAGACTTCTAACTTTCCATGGCTAAAATAAGATGAAATTAATCCATCCTTAACTTTCATTTTAAAGAGCGAATACAACTTTATGTTGGCAAATAGTTCATAAAATGTTTAAGTGTGAAAACCACCTGCTGAACATCATAAGCAAATATAGTCATATCTTGCATACTTAGTACTATCAATAGTACATTAACATTAACCTTAACCATGCCATATGTTTCCTGATTGAGCCTAAAAACAGCTTGCCAAAGAATACTAGAATTAGCAAAGAATGCCAGGGTGATCAGGTAAAGACGAAGTTACTTGATGAAAATGTACTTAAAACACCCTGCCCGTTTTTGATCACTTTTTAAAATTGTGGATATGTATTTTTCTGTATTGTAGTAAGTTATCTAATCAACAATTACTGTAGTGTTTTTACAGACTTCTTTTTAAAGCATTAAAGTTCATCACTTCAAAATTTCAGAAGTTTTAACTACAGTTGTTTCTTTCATCCTTCTAAAAATTGAGAAGCAATACAATATCTAGTTCAGTTGGGAACATATTATTAGATTTCTCTAAATGCTTCAGTTTTAAGCTTTTGCAACCACTAACTTAGTTGTGCATTTGCTATGAGATCTTTGTGAGAAAGGTAAGTTTGTATGGTAAAAAATAGACCAGCAGAGACCAAGCAAATTGATAATAGTGATGATCTCGAGAGTCAAGGGAGGGATTCAGACATGTATCCCACCCATAACATCTTATCAGATTCCTCGAGTAGGATTGGGATCAGAAAGGAAAAAAAAAAATCATTTGAACAGCTTTTTAGCTGGAATCATGGAACTGGACTCAGAATGGCAGTAAACTTTAGGAAGAAGAGAAGGGTAGCTGCAAAGTCAAAAAGAAATGGCAGAGAGTAGTCTGATGGAAAGAGAACATAACGAACAGAAGTGTCACATACAACTGTGCCAGCTGCAGTAGGTTTAGGTTCGTGTCTACTTTGGGATTCTTGCTCTGACGATTAATGGGGATGAAAGTCTACCTACCGTAGCTGCCTTCTATATTCTAGTAGTTGTATATTCCTTTAAAATCTTGAGCTAACAAAAATAAGGATTGTAAAGTTTAAAAGCTGTTCAGATTTGTGCAGATGCCTTCAGTGCCTGTAGCTGCACCAGTTCTGCTCGCATACCAAGGAGGTGGAATAGATGTGTTTACAAGACACAGGGGTACAGCTATGTTATCACAGGCAGAGTAAGACTGCCTTACTCTGTGCTGTCCAGAGTATCACTTCTGGACTGCACAAGCTTGCTCCTCAGCCGTAAGGTGTGGAGGACTTGCCCTTCAGTTGTCTGTGGATCCATGCCTCTCAAGACTGGCAAGGATGAGCTGGTATGGAAGTTTGCTTAAAAGCATGCAGTGACTACTGTTTTGATGGGAAGGGGAAAATTACTCTTGATGCCTTTTGCCACTGACCATTCCTCTTGCAAGACTCACTTTAAAATATATGTGATGGAGACTACTACACATACACACGAGGAAATTCCCAGACTAACTGAGTTGGTACATAAGAGAGAAACCCTTTTTGAATACTACACTAGTATTTTTTAAATGTCTCAAAAGAATGTACAAGTTTCCATTTTGAGAAGTGACTTTTTAAAATGCTATGACAGAATTTTACTTGTATTTATTTCATTTATACCCAGACCTGGTTTCCTCAGGAAACCCTCACGATGTGTTTGGGGGTTTGGGGTTTTTTTTCCTTTCTCGTTTTTCTGCTGGTCCTGCGAAATCCTTTGGCATCTGAACATTGATCTTGGTTCTACTGTGCCTTCTCCCAAATGCTGGTTACCCAGTATATGTATCCTTTATCAGCAGAGAGGTACCAAAGTGGAAGCCAGGACTGATTTCAGTTTGCATGCAACCCAACTATTTATGCTGCTTTGCTTCTCTGCCTTAGGGATTTAAATCTTGCCCATATGAGATGTTACACTGTTTTAATTAAAATGTTTTTAAGTCAGTATAGTTAAATCTGTTCAAACTCCTTATATAGAAGCACTTAAACCTGCTTAACCTTTGCTAGAATTGGTTTAGCTAACATTGATAAATTGCTGAAGTAAGCTAAATCAATTTAAGTGAGGTCTTAGCTGGGGTAAGTGCCTTTACATTAGATGTTTGCGCCACTTTAACTGGATTTAAAATCAATCAGTTTAGTTAAATTGATGCATTTTTCCTTGTATAGGCATGACCTTAGTTAAATAATTTTGTTCTTGTGTGAAGCATGGGTCTTGCAAAAAAAAAAAACCCACCTTTCTGAAATACTTATTTTGGCTGAAGGTTTGAGTACATAGTTGAGCTTAGGACAGGTTTGTGGTATCTGTAAATCCATGTTTAAGGTTCATTGGCAGTTCTACTCAGGATAGTTTTGTTTTAGAGGGAGGAAACTATTCACCTTTTCAGAACTGAGAGGTCCAGATTCTGCCAGCTGACCTTGCCACTTTTCTCAGTGTTTCAATCATGATAGTGTGTACAAAATAACAAATAACTGCTCACTTTACTAATTTGTCCGGAAGCAAAAATATACTTCTAGAATTATTTCAAGAAAAGAAGCTGTTTAAGTTATTAAAGAAAATAAACCTCACTGTTGTTTCTTATCTGTTATTGTGGATTTAACTGATAGCAGTAACATAATGCAGGTATATAATTTGAAATCCTTTATATTTTTAAATATAAAGTCTGAAAGTCCATACAAAAAGTTGATTGCTGGAATTGATGTTGAAATTTTTTCAACATTTCTAACTTCTAGTCCAGTATGAATTCTTATAGAATGATCTTGGGAACTCAAGTCCAGTCCGCTAGAATCATAGAATCATAGAATCACATGGTTGGATGGGACCTATAAGATCATCTAGTCCAGCCGTCTTCCCACTACCACTGCTGCCACAGCTACTAAACCATATCTTGTAGCTCCTCATCAAGCCGCCTCTTGAACACTGCCCAGGGACAGCGACTCCACCGTCTCCCTGGGCAGGCCATTCTTTGGGAGAAAAAGTTTTTCCTCACGTCCAATCTAAACCTCCTCTGGTACAACTTGTGGCCATGATGTCCTCCCAAGTCCAAAAGTAAGTCTCAAATATCAGAGGAGAAGAAGTTGATGACCTATATAAATGTTCTTTCATGAGATATGTTATCTAAATGTTGCTGTACACCTTGTCAACATTTAGAATTTTTCTGGTTTTTTAGTGTACTTCAGTCCTGCTTTTTGAATTTGACAGAAAAGTAGAAGCAGATATATTATTTTACGTGAAGTACTTGAGATAATAGTTTGTGAAACTGCATATAGCTATACTTTGTAATCCAAAAGTAGAAATTGGACATAATAGTAAACAGTGAAATTAATTTTTAGTTACTTTTTAATCTTCTATCCCCTAAGATTCAATTAACAAACATCTAGCTGTATTTTTTGCAGGAAAGTGAAGTAATTTTGATCTTTCAAGTCAGAGACTTAACTAACTGCTTTTATTTTACACGCCAGAATATTAAACTTAAATTGTAGTTTTAAGAACAGCACTTTTTAAAATATATACTTTGCATAATATTATTACATATGTTGTTAGTCATCCACCTATAATACTTATCAATCTTACTGAAGAAAGCTCATTTTAGGTACCTGTGTCTTCTGTGTAAGAAGGCAATAGGTAGTTTGTGTCAGTTTTTAAAATATGTTGGAAGATACATCCTATGTTACTTTAAAAATGTTTATCTAAAAAAAGTTGTCAAAGACTGCATAATAAAACTTTAGATTTGTCATCTTTTGTTCCATTCAAAACCAGATAGGCAGTGATCCTTTCTTAGACAAAAGTTCCCAGGGGAAATTAATAGTAATTATGGAGTAGTGCAGCTATTTAGAAACAACATTTCCAGGAGAACAGAGGACATCCCTTAGTCCATGCAAGTGGCTCTGATCTCTCATAATACCCCCAGGCTTCTTCTGTTTTTATAGATAACCCATATAGCTTAATTCACATCAGGTAAAATACTAGAGCCCTCACGACTGAAAGACACTGGAGACTCAATGCAACGGAATTAGAGTTTGGCATTTTATTTTCTCCTCTCATGAACTACCATCTGCAGAAGTGAAAAATCTAATAGGCTTAAAGTCATCTTTTGTCCACATAAACTCAGATCTCTTGTTCACCTAAGAAAAAGTATATTATTTTCCTGAGGTTAAAGTTTTTTCTTTGTTGTGCTAATTTCTGTACTCTGGGTTCTTTTGGTACTACCATGCTGAAATAACCTTGAAAATGTTCCAGTGAAATTTGCAGCTGCACGTATACTCATAGCGCGATTGGAAAAAAAAAATGTAAAGACCATGAACTCATCCAGTTTGATCCCAGACATGTGGCTAGCATCTGATTCTTAACTTTTAATGTAGATTTCTGCAGTTGGTTGTGAAGGTGTAGCAAACAATTCGAGATTGTGGCACACTCTGGCATGTGTGTCATAGTTATTTTCCCAGCTATTTAAATCAGCCTCTGCCAAATACTCATTGTATATGTATGAATGTTTTCGTAAGGCTCGGGGAGTGCTCTCACTGTATGCCTGTCTTATTATATCTAATTACACTAAACTGTAGTCTCAATATTTTGTTTTTGTTTACAGGGAGCTTGAAGGCAGACCATTTAGCTACACATTTGCTTAAAACTGTTAAAGTTGTTAGCAATTCATGTTTTGGGAAGAACTCCCAGGACACAGAGTATTTTAGATACACAAAATTGATGCATGTAAGGTTTAGGAGTGATAAAATGTTTTGACATGCAATCTCTGAATCCCTTTCTTCCCAAAAAATGAAATGCAAAGATCATTTGCCTGGGTACAAATTATTAGAGCTGGTTATTGTGTCTTTTCAGTTGTCAGAGTGCTCAATATTGACAATCACATTTCTTCTTACTGTTGGTATGGCAAGATCCTTTAAGGAACCATCTACAGAGAGAGAGTGAGTGAGAAAGATTTTACCGTTCATTGCTGATATTTTTTACCCTCCATTCAATGACTTGTGGATATATATAAACTGCAAAAGACTGCATTTGACAAAGCAAGGTTTGATTTGGTCCTTTATATGTAAAGATATTCTATACTTTCAAGGAAGTAAGTATAGACATTTGGCAAGTAAAGTATCTTTTTGAAGAAATCAGTTTAAAATGGATAGTGTTTTAAAATGTGATGTTTTAAAGAAGCATCTATATGCTGTTTGAATAACTGATGTAATTGTAAGTAGGTATGCAACTAACTGAAATGTGGAAGTGCTTATCTTAGAATGGGGAAAAGATTGATTCCTATTGTCTTTGTAAGAAGTAATTCTAGATCAACAGTAAGCCTATTAGTGAAAAGAGAGTCTTTTTTTGAAAGCACAAACTGTCCATCCAGCTGCTGTCAACTTGTTTTAATGCCACTGATCAAAAAAGCTGTAATCATTTTTAAAAGCTTTTGAACTAAGTTCATTTTTAAACATTAACATTTACTGAAGAAATAAAATTGCTCTGTGTTTAAAGACCGTGCTGGTGTCTACAGGTAAAATGCAATTTTATTGTTTTTGTTTGGAAAATAAATCTCTATTGAAAATGAAATCGACTTCCTGCTTGCCAAATCAAATCATAAAACAAAACTATCTTACATAAATACGTCTTAAAAAAAAAAGTTTTAGAGCCCTGAGTGGAACGGATTGCTACTGTATGCTCACTTCACTGCAAAGCGAGTCAAAGGATTCATTTTCATTTCCCTTTTTAATCTTGGTAAAAGCTATTCCTGAGAGTTTGAACATGCACCATAGGTGTCCTATTTTCCCATTATTTGCCTCTACATGCTGCTTCTCTTCACGAGACTTTATGATACAACCAGGTTTCCTACACCAGTGGTCAAAGAGAAACAATATATTCTCACACTTATTATTATTTAGAATCTCTTTTGTTATGGATGAGAGTATGTCCAAAGGCTGCTTTTCCCAGGACAGCGCTAATGTTTTTAAATGGCCTCTGCAGGCAACCGGAACTTCAGATCTCTGAGAGTGACACATGCAGCTCTGAAATACTTTCTTTTCTGCACTTATATGCCAAAGAAGGTCAGGAAAAAAACCCTAGGTGGAAAAAGTGTAATTCATGCTGTCGCGTGGGAAGAGTAGTAGTGCTTGCAGAACAAATGCTCAGCTTTGAATTAAAAAACCAGTGTTTTATTATTCCTCTCTTCCCTTTCTGGCATTCTGCAGCAAAACTTGGGGTGGCGATATATTGGTTCTAAAGATCCAGAAATTATTAAAGAAAAATATTAAAAGCAGTGAACAGTGCATAATAATGCCCTATAATTAATGTCAATTAAATTTGATTTTTTGTTTGTGTTGTGTATGGAGAAGGCAGTATGTCAAAAGACTAAGTAAACTGGGGGAAAAACATCAGAAGATCCATACTTTGTTCCTGTCCCTGTCACAGATTTATTTATGGTTTAGGAATTACACTTAATCTGTCTTGTTCTGTTTTCCTATCTGATAAAAATAACTTTTCTGAAAAGGGCTTTCAGGTAGTATATTCTACCTATTACATCAATGCTGCAGGCAAGCTTTTTATTCAAGCACATTTTATTCTAATTACATGTTCACATTGGACTAGTGTTTCAAGACTCTTACCAAGACTGAAATCTCATTTTGGTGCATGACCAGTAAGAGTTACTAGTACAAACATAATCAAATGTTTTGGCAGTGCAACACAGCACATGAACTGCAGACTCCTACCAGTTGCCATGGTGTAAAAATGGAATTTAGATATGGATTTGTTTTACAGGTATTTCTATTTTCTGTGTGGGAGATACACTGAAGAAAATAGTAGAAACAGGACAGTAGACAAAATAGTAGAAAGTTACTATGGGATTACTGCATGCATGAAGACTTTCAAGTCTTGCAGGTACTCAGATTTTTTGTATGATACCATTAAAAGTGAAAAACAGGGACCAAGTTTGTCCATATAAAGAGTGTCACCCATGTTTCCCAGTTATATGGATGATACATTATATTAGATGCACTGCGTATATTGTGGGATGACACTTACGTGAACTCCTTACTTAGCCTTAAAAACAATTAAGCTTTTGAAGAAGGGTGAAAACAAATGCACTATGCAAGATCTTGAGGAATGTGCTCCTTTGATAATGGGGAAAATTAATTTCAAAACTGTATTCATTATTTCTCAGGTTTTTTAATCTTTTCTGGTAGTTACGGTATTTACTCATGTAACTGGTATTTACTGGTGTAGCCAAACCTTCAGATAAGTTTATATTCTTTTCCAAGTTGAACAGTAGTTTTTAAATAGCATAAAATAACATTCTGTTTGTCCTTTTAGCAGAAGAAAAAGATGAATGAATACCACAAATTAATTGGATATGGGCTTTTTATTCTTCCTGGACTGCCAAAATCTCTCTAGTCAACATAAAGAGGACCTGATCCCATTCTTTTCAAAAAAATCAGTGGAAACTTTATAGCTGACTGTAGGAGAGGTATTGACCCCAAGCACAGCACTATTTTTGTAAAGTGATTTTCAGAACTCTATGCAATATTTCATCAATTGAGGAAAAAGCGTATAATCAAAACCTATGCACATACACAAGAGGGAAATCAGCTTCATCCTGATTCTTTGACATTTTCTTGCTTTTGAGTAGATATAAATAAAAGTGTGTGTATCAGCTTTTCAGTAGTTACCCTGCAATCAGCTGGCCTAAAGAGACATTTCACAAGTTACATTTTTCATCATTTTTTCATTGAACATTACACTTGTCTTATTCCTTCCATCTGTTTCTCTCTCTATCTAGGTATATTCATAAAATAGAAGGAAGAAAGAGAAAAAATGTAATTAGAAAAATGACAAGTTAAAAAAAAGAACCTGTCAAAATTGATTGTAAATTATTATGCTTATTTATCTGTGACTAATGCAACTATTTGACAGTAATGCTCAAAATTGTAACTGGAGTGATCAGATTAAAAAAAAGATAAAAGAAAAAGGATGTATTTTTTAATTAGATCATGACTTTTCTAATCTGTGGAAGCTATTTTATAAAGAACATACCTATTCCTGCAAAATCTTGTTTAAATAGCTTAGTGTGATTTAATCTACATGTATTTTACGTTTAGATTTTAATTCTCCAATGAGGAGAATTTTTGTTTCAGCGCTTTTCTGAATGATATAGGAGATTGCATTTGAAAAAACTACATGTGCAAATGTCTCATTTACAGTCAAAAAAGTACTACTACTCAGGATAAAAATAAAGATAACAAAATTTTTAATATGCTTTTAAATAAATACTCTGGGCTACTTTTTTATTCTTCAGTTATGGAGATACTAAAACTGTTTTTAATTTTAAAATGCAATGACAAGTCTACAATTTTGGTTTTGTATCTAGGAAGGTCTTAAAAAGCTAAGATCTTGATGAAAAGCAGTTGGTTTCGGGAAGAAATCAGCAAATTGTGCTTAATGAGAACTGCTTTTGTAATAGTCCACATCCCAAATTGGTTTTAAATGAGCTACTATTTTTCATAAATATTCTCCATTAGCTTCTCCTTTGGTCAGCTTGCTGTTCTTGATTCACCTGATTAAACAGGTTTCGAAGTGGTCTAGTCAATATGTAATCTGTTCTAATGCAAGGTGTAAGGGTGAGTTCTTTTTTGCCTGAGAATCTTTTTGCCTTTATTTCCACTGCCCTTTTTGAAATCACTTCAATGAAATTGAATGTGAGCAGTGCATATATACCTGTTACATTGGTCCACGTGGCCAAGTCTTAGTTTTATTTATTCAAAGTTCTGCTGTCGGACTGCTTACACTACCCTGAAAGCTAGATCGCCCTTTTCAAGAATCTTAAAAAGTTATCTCAAATTTTATTTTCTGTAACATTATTTTTTCTTCAGTTTCAGTGTTTGTTTGTTACAGTTCCCCAGAAATTGCTGGCCTAAGCCTTCAAATTTTGCTGGTTTAGAATTCTGTGCTGATATTATATACCTGAAGCAGAGTGAGGAGTCTTTTAATGGCAGTGATTACTCAGGAAATAAATGTCGGTTTATATATATTCTACTTGTCCGTAATGAGCAATATTCTACAATCTGTCGTGGACGTGGGTAAACCTTCGTGCTGAGATAATGTTATAGAGAAATACATTATTTAATGTTATTTAAGGCAGCCACAAGATGGTGCAGATTCATGGTCATGAAAACTGGAATAGTACCATTGAAGTGAAGGAAACTTCAGATTATCACAGGTTAGGTTTGTCTGAATGGCTGATAATGCCTATTATAATGTACTTGTGCTGCCATACTAAGATACTGTTTTCAGTACATCTGGAAAATGGACTGTAGGTGTGACTGAGATTAAAAATGTTTAATAGAGATGAAAAAATTCTCATATTTTGCTTGAAGCAAGCTTCTCTGTGATGCAGAGTGCTCCTGCCAGCCTGTAATGCTGACAGTAACAATACTTAGCGATGATTTTGTAGAGTACGTCTTAGGGAACAACTTCTTTTTCTTTTTGGGAGTAACCTTCACTTGTTGCTGAGGAAGAATACAACTGAAGCCATTGTCTAACTATCTCCATAGATATTCTTTTGGAAATTTTTGTGTAAAATATCAGTGCCAGGACAACTATAATTTTTGTCTCACAAAGATAACGTGTAGAACAGAATTCCTTTACACAAATACAAAATACTTACACACTAAGATTTTGTTATGAGTTCTTGAATTCTGGGGAAGCATTAATACTAAACTCTGTCAGTTCTGCTGCCCACTTGGCCACATAACTGATGTTTGCTACTGCAGGCCTTCAACCAAACAGAAATGGCCACTATTATCTCTATACAGTTGCGTTAAGAGAGCAACATTCTGTGAAAATATCTTGACTGAAAGGGTCCTTATTGTGCTTATTGAACGCTGCTAGGCATTGATTTCTTGATAATGTATTATGCAAACTGAGGGTGGCTGTATGTGTGTTAGCTGGCAAGTTGTTCCAGTGGGAGTTGTACATCTGGCACCCTCACTCCAGTGACCAGCATCTCACTTTTGTATCGTGTCTGCCCTATAGTAGTTTAATCTGAGCTGTTAATTTACTTCTGAACTGAAGTATTTCCCACATGGCAGAGAAACTCTCTTAAGTGTTGTTTCCAAAAAATGTCTATTTTACCTGTACTAAATCCAAAAAAAAAAGAGGAGACAAATCTTGTTATTGTTTTGTGTTGGGAAAAATCATCTCGTTGAAGTGGAAGGTTGTAAAATCATATTAAATTATTTTTCCAGTGCATTTTTTTCCCCTCGTGTTTGATCTACCTAGTTTGGGGACAAATATAGTTTAAAAAAAAAAACATGACCAAGGCAGATGTGATTGTCAGTGCTCACCAGTGTGTTTTGATGTCCCAATAGTCTGGTTAACCTACTGTTGCTAAGATTATGCGTGAAGTTTATCTGAACATAGTCTCACTAGCTAAAATATTTCAGAGGTTAAATAGAATCATGTCAAATAGATTCATTAGTCTATACAGTTTATAATCCCTATGGAAATAGAATTTGCAAACAGATGCAGGGATGAAATTGGCCTTACGTCTGAACTTTCTAAATCTGTTGGCAGTGAACATATATTCTAGGGAGATGAACATCATCTAACTGCTTACTAAAAATGCATGCAAGTGGGAAATAATGTGAAACCTGTGCTTGGGCCCAGTGGAACTGGCAGGCGTCTCTTCTAGTTGTTCTGACGCAAGGAACTTGTACAGCTCCTAGTGGAGCTACGCAGGCATTTCCATGGCTTTAAAGTTGCAGCAAAACCTTCTAGCACTGACAGATTGTGCTTTGGAGGCTTGTTAAACATTTAGCCACGGTGAACACTAAATATGCCTCAGCAACAGGTTTATTGCTGTATGAAGTGCTCATTTCAGATGACTAGGTTGTACGTGTAGTATTGATCTGAACTGGTAAGCAGTTCTGTTGATTTAGAACAGGTTATTATATGCATTTAATTTCTGAAAATTGTCTCTGAACTCTTGCAATGTAGAATACCTTTTCTTTTAAAAAATTGTTTCCTTTAGCAGTACTCATTAAAAACATTTTGGCTGCATGACTGTATTTTCTAAAAATTGAGCAGCAAACTTGTTAACATAAGGCTTAAATAGCTGGGATTTTTCTCCTACCAATAGAGTTTGACATCTTTGAGGTATTTACCTCAAGATGAGAGAGAGAGTAAACAACAGGTGACAGACCTAAATCTAGGGGTTTTTTTCCACTGAGGTCCAAGGATTGATGAACGTAATAAAGTAACTCTTCTTCTATGGCTAATGCCCTCTCTTCTTTAAGGTCTTCCAGTGTTTTCCTTTAGTCAGTGGGGAAGATGCTTACATTTTGGTTTATAATGGAATCCAAAAAATTAAAGTCAAGTTTGGATTTTTCTTTGAGATTAAAGAAGAAATTTATTTCTAATTCAAGTGTATAATAAGGACAGAGAGGCTGCCTACATAGCTATCAAGTTATAGTATGTAAAAGTGATCATTTTCAGCAAAAGCGATTAGTTTAGAAGCACTCAGATGATTGATTTTATACTAGATGATACTTACATTTACTGGTAAAGCATTCAATTTGTGATTTTTTTTTCAGTTTTCTCTGCTATGAAATGATTAAATAGAAGTAAACAAGCAGAAATTAT
The DNA here is from genome assembly GCF_036417535.1 of Chlamydotis macqueenii. Classification (NCBI taxonomy): domain Eukaryota; kingdom Metazoa; phylum Chordata; class Aves; order Otidiformes; family Otididae; genus Chlamydotis; species Chlamydotis macqueenii. The sequence goes on along the minus strand of NC_141593.1, from coordinate 58,498,028 downwards.
GTTTGGTGAGGAGGCTTCAAATTTTTTTTCCTGGCTGTTGTCTCCGCTCCAGTAACTCTTGCCTTCATCTGTTGACTTGAGAGCATATGAAGGCAGTGTGCTCTTCTTGAAGCTATGTTGGAAACCTGTTGTAAAATTCTGGCTAGAACAGAATATTGCTGCCTCCTACTTCAGTGGATTCTCTGCAGAACTTCTCAATATATACTCCAGAGCGTGCTCTAGTTTTTAGATAGTTTTTAACTGCATTCAAGATGTTGATTTTTACTGTAAGACCTTGTATGATTTTGTTCCAAATAATTTCTCTAGGCATGTTCTGTCCTATAAGTTAAATTTAGTTCAACAGCTAACTTCCAACAACTAGAATAGACAAAGATATTACAGTACCTCATTGTAAAAGACTGATGATTTCATTCAGTGTCTCAGGATCCTGGACTTTAATCTCCCAATGAACCATAGAGTGTCTGTCTTTGTAAATGTAATGTTCACACTTTTATCTTTCTATTGAGTCTTTTTAAAGAAGGAGTGGGTGTCTGTGGAAGGCTTGGGGAAAGGGAGTGTTTCTTTTAATTTTTTAGAAATTTTGAGCCAAGTGATGAAGCAATTGACTCTTTGGGTGCATTGTTAATCTTTTTAAGATGTCCATGCAGATTTGGTTAGTACATTTATACGTTTGTACATTTAATAAATGCATGGTTTAAAAAAAAAAATTAGCATCTTTTGACACGTATAATATGGTGTATTTGCTGCTTTAAGTGTGACAATAAAATTGTCAACAAACTCTTTGAGGCCTCTAATGCATTTATACAAAATATAAATGCACTTTTCTTTTAAATATACCTACATCAATGTACCTTTTGATTCATACTAGTGATGTCAGCCTTCTTTAATTTGTGGATGTTAGATCTTTAGAAATTTTCAAATTAAAACATGAACATTTTAGAAATATGTATAGACTACTGTATGCTGTGTTTGAGTCTTCTGTGAAGCCTTCAGAAGTACTGTAGATTCCTACAGTCCACAGAACACTGTTTGAAAACCACTGCCTTATACCAGCAAAAAGCTAATCTATGTTCATTCTTTCTTAACTAAACCATGCAGTCATAAATTTAATGATATTACAGAAATACGGATTAATTTGTTATTGCATTTGAAAAATATGAAGAAAACTTTGCATTATACACAAAATGATTTATTTTTGTGACAGATTTACCGTGTAATTCTGTTAAAACTCTTAATTGTCTCAGCTGTACTATTTTCTGTTTTTACATGCTGTCACCTCTGGCTATTAGAAAGATAAATGGAATTTGTACCTGATACAATTCAGACTTCTGCTTCTTCTTTACTGAGTTTAAAATTGCAACCAAGATATAACTTGATATGCAACAAGATATACTTGAACATGACTCGATTAATTAAACAACAATCTGTTGCTTACTGTACTATTTATCAACCCTTACAGGGGCCATCTGTTTATGACATAGTTATGACTTGTCTCCTTTTAATTCATCTACCATTCTTACAAATTTCAGTGTCATTTTTAGTGAGAAAACATAATCTATTTTTTTTTTTGTTTAGCTTTTTGAGGTGGGGATAGGAGGAAAGGTTACTTTCTATTTACATAGACATCCCAGAAAGGGAATGTTTATTTAAAACAAATTGATTTGCATGGAATATTAAATAAATCCTTAGACAAAAAGGGACCATGACTAAATTCTGAACTTGTCATCTTAATGGAAGGTTTTCAGTAAAGGAATATAAGTTATATTAATGGTATATGATAATGCTATTCTGCAATATAATCAGTCAGAAACTGATTTCCACACTAAATTTGGAGGAAAAGAAGATGGATGGGCTGGGGCTTTTGTCACTGAAACTGTTACGTGAACGTTAAGTATCTTTTTCTTCACTTGCACTAAAGTTTAAAAGACTGAAGAAGAGGTCATACAGTTTTAGGATTTCATTTGTTGGAATTTTCTGTCTTCTTAGAGGCTTTGGGACTGACTTTGGCATGAAATCTGTGGAACCTGGAAGACAGAAGAGTAGAGAAACTTTGACATTTCCAAATCTCCAGCTAGCTTTATTCTTTTCTCTTTTTCTTACCTTCTTTATCATGAATCTAGCATCCTTTAAATAGTAATAGGCCAATAGCAAGGGAGAAAAAAGTTCACAGATTTCTTCTTCATGTAGTAGTTTGGTGGCAAAAGAGATTAGTGGGTAAATGAACCATAGTGGAGTTTGTCTCCCACAACTAGGGAAACTTAACTGCTGTACATGTATGAAACTTTTTCTGTATGTGAATACATAAATTTTTTTTTTTCCCTCCAAGATAAGGCTCACTTTAGAGAAGTAACTTCACTTTCGTGAATTTTTAAGGTGGCTATGTTGTGGAGTGCAGTGAAAGAGGATTACGGTTTCTGTTCAGTGTACCATTTTTAAAAGATAAGTACTTCATACACCTCTCAAATATGAGAGGTGCTAGCCTCTCAATGACGTCTTACTCATTTCCTGTGTGAGTCTGCAACTTAACAAATTAGTGGATATAACTTGTTTACCAAAGTAAATAAAAAAATACGTGTATGGATAGTTTTTAATTATCTTGATTTTATTGTCACTTGCATTGGAAAGAAATTAGTAGTTAATAGTATATGCTCATTGTTCTTTTGGGTTTGAGTATTCTTTTCTATTTGATTCCATGTTGAATATGACTGTTCAGTTTACAGATGAAACACTTGATTTTCATAATAACTTGATACAGTAGGAGCTATGATGTTCTTGAGTACAACTCTGAGCAACAAAAGGGCTGAAAGAAAAAATAAAGTAACAGACAAGTTGACCGAAAATATTTCAAAAGTCTGGTTTCAAAAGGCCAGAAGAAGAGCTATCACATGTAGATTTACCAGAGGATACTGTTACCTAGCAGTGTCCTGGCTGATGTCCTAGCTAATAATGGATTTTACAAGGTAGGTTCTACTCAGCATCAGGTGTTTTCGAACAATCAAAAAGTTTTAAGTACAAGGGTTAAAGGTTTACAGCAGTAAGCACAGAATTCTGGCACAAGTGCTGTTTCGGATTAAAAGAAGTTTAAACTTTTTTTGAAACGATTACTGTCAATATGATTGAAGACAGAGATAGGCAGAAAGCAATAACAACAAAACATGGTAGAAGTCCATTTCAAGTTTGGGGACGTAGTGTCTGCAATAAAGTAGAACAAAAGACGTCCAGAATAAAAGCAATGCTCACAACTGAGAAAAACAGAGATATTGATCTTTTGCAAGGAGCAAAATTATTTTTTACACTACATGCACAAAGATGTGTTCAATGTTGGAAATTATCTGTAGCAGCATTGTTGATATTCCTGAGTAATGTTCATGGAAACTTATGAGTAGCAGAGAGAGAGGGGAAAAATACTTCTTTAACTCCTTGACAAAAGTTTGTCTTGGTTTTTCTCCTCCTGTTGTTGAAGAAAAGAGGAACTATGGATTTGAGTTTAAATGTCATTATTTTGACCTTTTCTTTTTGTCTCCTTCATGCCTGTTCGCTAGTTTTTTGTGAACATACAATTCAACTAAATAGTAATAGTTTGGGAATTTCAGTAGCATGTTAATTTGATACAAGTTTGGAAATAACTTACCAACATCTCTCCCACAAGAAAATTGCCTTTATACTTGCAAACACTTGGAATTTCTTGACCCAGAATGCTTAGTGAGCATGGGGGCCCTGTCACTTGTAGACCAAGTGGTCTCTAATGGAACATAGAGCACTACAGTCCCTGTAAAAGCTGTCAGAGGACAAGCCAAAGAAGAGTGAGTTTATCTGCTGAGATCATGTATCTGGAAATTTCAGTTAGTAGCTGTTTGGCTTTCACTTTTATAGTCACTGTTATGCTAACACTACAAGTGCTTACCCTTCTGGATTACAAAACAGAGAATGACTCACCACATTCTTCCTCATAAAATTCTAAAATTCTTGCTCAAAAATATAAATATATTGAAATATTCTTCTGGCAGAAAGGAGCAAATGTGTTTCTTCAGTCTGTGTGACTGCTTACACATCAAGAAAAGACTTCAAAACTGCTGCAGATGTGCTACAGATAAATGCTTGCCACTCTCTAACAAGTTTCTATGTATACCACTCTTCATTTGGATAATGTTTGAGTGTGTGTACCCTTCCCATGAGCTAAAATTTGCTTAATTTTTAAATATTTTTACCTGATAATAGAACAGACTGCTTCAGCATGCCCAGAAGACAAGGCAAGATTTTGGACTCATTTATCTGAATGATACCGCTATTGAAGGGAAGAATTTTTCTTGTGTCAAAGTGAAACAAAGGGTTTTCTGAAAGACTCAAATGTAGAACCAATAGATTTTTCATAGCACCATTTTTAGACTGCAAGTTTTAAACTTTATTAATGCGTAAAGATACCAGAACCTCAAACTTCCAGTAGTTACCTGACTTAAGATGTATTTCTATGTGACTGTCATCACTAAGATGACTTTTGCTTAGGCCTGCATTCGGTAGTTTGTTAAGTGTATATACGAATATAAATAAATATATGCAATGTCATTAAAAACTTCCAAACATTGTAGGGTAATGTCATATACACAATCTATCAGGGATCTTTTTCTTTCTCCCAGGCGTTACCAGAGGTAGTACTCATAGACATTGCCTATCATTTATGGCAAATATGTATTTAGTATGATATTCAGATCTGCATAAAGAAAATCTAACACTTTGTGTATCAAAAGTTGTTATTACCATGACAGCACAAACTGTAAAGAAAATAAGTAGCAGGCACACAAATAAACTTTATTACTGAAGCACATAGCCTTATACTCGGACCACTGCTTATATCCCAGCTTGCAAACAGAGTGTCTTTATCGGTATTAAAGCATTCTACTGTTTGGAAAAATCAGTACCTGATACAAAATTGGAGACATTTTTATCTTCTAAACCAGTTATGTATTTTGCATGCCAGTTCTTTATCTAGCCAATTTAAAAAAAAAAAACCCACAACATTTTTACTTTATTACAAACTTGATTTTTATTTCAGTTTTTAGTTTCTTTTGAACAATATGTCCTGAATGAAGTTGTTACGTAAGCTGTTGCATTCTTACATAACATCATAAAAGGGAGAAACTTCCATCTTTATATTTTGCAGCTAAAAGGAAAAGATAAGCAGTCACTTTAGCAAGTTGCATGACTGTGCATTTTTATTTTATTGAAACCATATTTATATTGTAAATTTGGAATTTTATTAAGGCATATTGCTAAGAATTATAAATTATCTGATTAGCATAAACTTTTCTGTATTTTCTGATCTGGTTAGATGAAATTTCTGGTTTTGTCAGAGAGAAAAAGTTCTACTGTGCTAAACTGCTTTCGTGTATAGTTCCCAAGAAAATGGCCTTTATTATTAAGGAAATATATTAGATGCATGAATGTGCAGTACACTGGAGAAATACTTCATAAAACAAGTATTTTTTGAGCCCTTAGAAACTAACATTTTTTGTTTGCATTTCATCATGCTAATTATTGTTTAAAGTGTTCCTTAGGCGATTATACTCAGCTGATTTTATGAAGTTTCATTCTATTTGTTATACAGGACAGCTAATTAATACTTGAAATGTTATTATTCTAAGGAAGATTGTGTAACTGTTCAGCTACAAACAACTTGCAGATGTACTATAGGTTTCATTATTTGAAGGCAGTTTGATCACTGCACTGAAGTGTTCTTTAAGAAATTACTGATAAATTCATTTTTGTCATGGAAACTCAGCTCTAGCTGTCATACTAAAATATTCACAACACATTTCAGATATTTAACAGGGAAGATCTTCAAAAGTAGTTCTCTGAAAGTAGTTCCTTCATTATTTTTCAAGCTTGCTTGTGATGATTCACAGTATGGAACCTTTTTAAATTATCTTCCTTTCTCTCTGCCAGTTGTACTCACTCTCAGCATCTAGTTATATTCATTTATATGAACAAACTCAGTTTCATTAGTCATGATGAAATTAATGGCAAGTTACATCGCTGTTCTCTGACTGTATTTTCTAAAGCAGAACAATATAACTGCATGGAAATGTATTAAATATTATGTTAACAGACACAAAATCCTGTGTTAAAGTTAATTTATATTGAGCTGTGGAGTGATACATGCTGATAAAAACAGAAAAATGCAAAATTGAGGCTAACAGTCTGTCCTTCCCTGATTGTACAGATCTGTTGCAGCACATGCAGTATGTAACTTCATGCTGTGATTTGGGATGTAAGCAACAATCAGCACAATAGGAAACACTCAAGAGCAGTCTGTCAGCCACTCCATCAAATTTTATTGTCCTTTTTGGGTATCGTTAAAGACCTAGAAGATACTTTCAGTAATAAACTTTAACTCAGCAATTTTAAGAAAAGTATTATATTCCAGGGTTCATCAAAGTGAAATAAATACATATAGGTTATGTAGGAAAGCATGTATTTCAATCTAATCTTATTTTTAGTAAAAAGTGACATAGAGTTTCATCTCCACAACAGCTTAAAATGTATTTTGGCAAATACACATGTGATTTTGTTATGTATTAACTGCACATCTGGAAGACTAATCCAGACCTTGAATTAGTTGCATGAACCCTCTTTGGACATTCTTCCATGAGTACTAACTCAAATGTACTCAGGCATAGTTAGATAAAAAGTCTGCACAAGCTTAAGGCTGTAAAATAGATACTATCACTGTCTGTATTCATATCATCCTGCCATATCCTACCTTCTTACCCTCTCCTGTCCTACTTGGTTTTCCCCCCCATGAGCAGTGGAAATGGAAACCACATTGTTCCCGCTATACTTGCACTATATGTATTACTCCTGTGTAATTACATTGGCTGATGACTGTCTTCAACATAATGTGGCTGATGGTCATATTCAGTTTGGGAAGAAGATATTGTCCCATACCTCTAGCTATCCAAGGGCTTTTGAATCATAAAATCATTTAGGTTGGAACAGACCCTTAAGATCATTGAGTCCAACCATAAACCTAACTCTGTCAAGTCCACCACTAAACCATGTCCCATCTACTCGTCTTTTAAATACCCTCAGGGATGGTGAGTCCACCAGCTCCCTGGGTAGCCTGTTCCAATGCTTGACAACTCTTGCAGTGAAGAAATTTTTCCTAATGAAAGGCACAACTTGAGGCCATTTCCTCTCACCCTATCCTGTGTTACTTGGGAGAAGAGACCAACATCCACCTCATTACAACCTCCTTTCAGGTGGTTGTAGAGAGCAATGAGGTCTCTGCTCAGCCTCCTGTTCTCCAGACTGAACAATCCCAGTTCCCTCAGCTGCTCCTCATAGGACTTGTTCTCCAGACCCCTCACCACCTTTGTGGCTCTTTGGACATGCTCCAGCACCTCAATGTCATTCTTGTAGTGAGGGGCCTAAAAGGGAACACAGTAGTCAAGGTGCGGTCTCACCAAAAGTAGGTCTATAGAGAAACTTCCTAAATATAACAGCTGTATTAATGTTAGTTCCACAGATGAAAATCTGTTGTGGGTGAAATAAGGCAAAACTAGTGTACAAAGTTGCTTTTCTTTAACTAAATAAGGTAGAAATTCAAAATAAAATTTAAATATTTTAAAAGTAAGAGACAGTTGAAAGATCTGTGATGGTGCACATGAATTATTTTGTCTGAATGCTGTATTTCAGACTTCTTTTTTTAATGCTGTGGAAATGTCGTAATAGTATATCAGTCCCATCGCTAGGTAATAACTATTATTGCTGCTGTTTTTCAGATTGCTTTTCTAATATAAACCTAAGTATATCTTCATTTCTTCCATATGTTTTAGACTAATTCTAAGCTTTTGACCACCATCTGAAGCTGAATTTCTTCTTTACGAATTTCTTGAGTCTCCTTTTTTTAAACAGCAGCTTTCAGACTGTTGTCCTCAAGACTGTGGGAAGTAGCCACTGGACCACTATTAAACACATAGATCTTCTGCAGATAAATTTGTAAATCCGGATGTGTAATGGTTTATGGGATATATCGAGGCTTGGCATTGAAGTCGTTGGTTTGTTCACATTTTCAGCAGCTCACTGCACAGCCAAATGATTACAAATGTGAGCAGGGGGCAAGCAAAATACAGTGTTTGAGGCCAACTTTTTTTTTTTTTTTAGGAAAAAAAGGAAAAAACAGTGTTTGAGGCCAACTTTTTTTTTTTTTTTAAGGAAAAAATGGAAAAAACAAAAGCCCAAATGTAATTATAGAGGAAACATAATATATCAGGGAATGATGTTCCCAAGCTGTAAAGGGTTTTAATAAAAATGTTAATATTTTGTGTTATCACATATTCATGGATTTATGTGGTCTATAAAGATACGTCTCTGTATATATGTGTAGGAATTTTCTCTTGTTTCACTTTTTAAATTTCATTCTCTTGTTTGCTCTTTGAAAATATGTTATATTTCATGTGACCACTCACCTTCTTTCTGCCTTTTTATAGCATAATGCGTGGTGTCTTGAAATCCACAGCAGTTTTTTCATTCTGTTCAGTGCTGTTCAGTCAAGCCCATATACCTCATTCCTAGGCATACAACTTTACAAGATTATACAACAATTCTAACCATATTGCATGAATCTTAGTTTTCTAGTGTTCACCTACCATTTTGCAAGAATTACGAGTAAGGAGGGTGAGTATGAACTGGCTTAGTTCAGAAAAGTAAATATGCAATTCTTCATGAAAAGTAACCTGTACGCCTAAGGTTGAAAATTGTAAATACTGCATCAGTATCTTAAAAAGGCACTAAGTGTGTTTCTGGGAGTTAAAAAGTACCACCTACAGATGTTTGTTGAAGTGCACAAACAGTCTATCCGGTGTAATATTTCCTGCTCTGTGGTTATTTGTCTTTATTGCGTGTTGTCATAGTTCAGCCCCGATCGGGACCAGACTACGCAGTCTCTCTCTCACTCCCCCCACCCTCCGAGAGAATAGGGGGAGATGATATAAGGAAAAACGGCTCGAGGTCTGAGATAAGGACAGGGAGAGATCCTTAAAGTTACCGTTACGGGCAAAACAGACTTGACTTGGGGAAAACTATTTATTTATTACTAAAAACAGCAGGAGAATGAGACAGAGAACAAGATAACCTCCCTCCACCGCTCCCTCTTGCCCGGCTTAACATTATCTCTACTACCTTCCCCCCACCCCAAGCGGCACAGTGGGGAAGAGGGAATGGGGGCTGCAGTCAGTTCATCACGCGTTGTTTTACGCCGCTGCTTCATGGTTGGGGGAAGAACTCCTCACATTCCTCCCCTGCTCCAGCCTGGGGTCCCACCCGTATGCCACAGTCCTTCCTGAAACTGCTCTGGCGTGGGTCATCTCTTCCACGGGGTGCAGTCTCTCCAGCATGGCTGCCCCACGGGCCACAGCTGCCTTCAGGCATCCCCCTCCCCCGATGTGGGGTCCTTCATGGGCTCCAAGTGGATCTCTGCTCCTCTGTGGACCTCCGTGGGCTGCAGGGGGACAACCTGCTCCACCATGGTCGTCACCACAGGCTGCAGGGGAATCTTGGCCAGGAGCTGCATTACTCCTCCCCCTCCTTCTGAACTGACCTTGGCGTCTGCAGCCGTTCCTCTCACAAGAAAAGTTCTTCACAAGAGGCTGGCAGACACCTCTCAGAATCTCTTCACATCATCCAGCTCATCTCCTCTCCACTTCTTGCAGCCGGACCGGGCTGAGTCAGGCCCAGTCGGCTGCCTGGCAAGAGGCCAGAGGGTGAGGCCTGCAAGGCCCATGAGGCCTGCGCCTCCCCCTCTGCGCCTCTGCCCCGACTCAGCTTCTTCACATCTTCTCTTCTCTTTTTTTTTTTTTTTGTTTCCCCTTCTTAAATACGTTATCGCAGAGGCGTTATCACGGAACATTCTGCTACCAATAGGCTCGGCCTTGGCCAGCAGCAGGTCTGCCCTAGGCCTGGCCGAGTCCACTGAACAAAGGGGAGCGACTTCTAGCAGTTTCCTACAGAAGCTGCCACCTTAGGCCCGCCCCCCCCCCCCCCACTAAACAAAACCAGAACACCTGTTTGTGTGTTTTGGTGAACAGTCAAATATCTACCATCTTACTGAGTACTGAACAGGAAGTTCATACAACAGGAAGTTTACAATGAAAACCAAAACTTTCAGTAGCTATTTTCTTCCACTTTAGGTTGTATACCTAAAATTGTCGTCTTGTAAACAGTGTCTATCTTCTGGTAAGTATTTATTTGGCTCTGTTGTCTCCATTTGGTTCGATTTTATGTACTAAAAAATAATCTATTGTATTCTATTTGCTGCTAAGTTCGTAGAAACTTGAGTTGTTTTGCTGAATCATAGTTTAAGTAGTCATTGTTCTCCTCTCACCATCAAACAGTGTGAAATTCTTTCGTGAATGACACAGAAGTAACATGTTGTCATGCATTTATTAGATGTTCTACTTCCTCCAGTCTTCTAGTCTTTTTGACGTGTAGTCTTTCAAATTGATAGATTTATGAATCCTCCTTTTTAAAAGGGCAAAGCGCATAATTCTATTGTTCTTCAGCTTAGGACCTTTGTTTTCAACATTCTCCCTCTGTGGCAGAATGAGTATAGATCTCTGTCACAGATGTCATCCTTCGTCTCAGCAAGTATTTGCAGACCATCGAGCAGCCTTTTCAAAGTCAATATTTATTAATCAGAAGAATACAGTAGCTAGAGTCCTTAGGCGAGCAAGACAAAGCTAAATTTGCAAAAGGGTATGTTCCCACATCATTTAGGATTACTTTCTGTCATTTCTCCAAAGAGACGCTCTCTTATCTTGGCTGATCCCACAACTGAACAGGCTAAACAGTTAAATTCCCTCGCTGTGAAAACATCTTATTCTGTCTCTGCCCCCTCTCTTACAGTCCCATGTGACTAAGAGCTAACTAAAATATGGCTTGACAATCAGCATCTCAACATCCTGATTTTCATTTCTTCTGTAAAATTTGGACTTGCCAAACCCAACTCATTCACCAGAAATTTGGAATAATAAGAGATGGCTAATAAGTGATTGTAATATTATTAATTTCATATATACATATTACATATGTACAATCATATACATATTGTTATGCAATAGGTTATATTTCTGTATTAATAAATATAAATAGAGTGAGTTTTCTAGCTTCTCCCAGTTTATCATCTCAAGCTGTTCCAGCAAAACATTTAGTGAATTTTACATCTGTTCTGTATGTGATATTCTGCATTCTGTGGCTGTCTCTCTAGCCCCTGAAGTGCTCCAAGATCCAGCTTTTTCAAAGCATTCACAGAAGGTCATAAGCAGTGCATACACCAGTTGTCCAAATGGTGTCAAATTTAAAAAAAAGATTTTTTCTTTCCTACCTCTATCTAGCTTAATGTGTTGCATATACCTCACATCATTCAGGGTTACAGCCTTTATTTTTAATGCTGTCTAGATCTGAGTTTTCACTGTCATCACTAAGGACTGTCATCTCTGAATGCTACTAAGCTCCTGGATACAACAGCAACTTGGACTAACAGCTTTCATAGGTTAGGTACATGTTGTTTAAATAAGCTCATACCCCATTTCCTGTTTTGAAAATATTGTATTGAAATTTCCTTATGTATCTGTTGTTCCTCTTTTAAGGGGTTCAGTAACTTTTAGTGTCTTTATGACTCTGATAGAACAATGTTTCCATCTTTGGACCGGAAAAGGAAGCAGTCATCTTTTAAGAGTCTACAGCATTTATTCTCAATGTTCTTCTGATCCTGCCACACAGAGTGTCCCTTGTCCACAGAGTGAGTCATCTTATCACAGAAAGGCAATCAGGTTGTCCTGGCTTGGTTTGCACATGGTAAATCTGAGCTGACTGTTCCCACACATCTTTGTGTCCTTCAGATGTGGCTTCCAGGAAAACTGGCTCCATTATTTTCTTGGGGATCAAAGTCAGACTTACCATCTTCCGTTTACAATCAGACTATGTCTGTGTCAATGACAGAAGTTACTTCTAGGCAAAATAATACAAAGAAAACAAGTTATGTTTTAGTGTCTTCTGGCAAGTGAAAATAGAGCAAATCTCTCTTTACCAGCTTGGTCCACAGGGGCCACTTTATCTTAAGACCATGGAGTCAAAACCGGCGGCTGCTACCACTTTCGGAATCCATCTCTGAAATGGATATTTTTAAATATTTTTATGAGAGGCCTACAGTCAGGACAGAATCAAATGTGCTGCATGCCTTTCAGTTTCCAGTACTAGTATCTTTTTTACATCCTCGTATTGAAGATTTTGGGGTTTTATTTGATCTGGTTTAGTTTTTGCCGTTGGTATGCATTGAGTAAAAGATGTTGTTGCAATGGCTGAAATGTCACAGAGCCCTTCTCCACTCACAGAGTTTATTCAGAATAGAGATGTACTTAGCATTAATTTACTATTTTCAATGTTGACATTTTTTCTTAAGAGTCCTGTATAAATTACAACAAACCATCTTGTATGATTTTGTCCATAGGTTGGCCTTGCTCTTAGTGTGGACTTCTGGAGAAACAGCTGTTTAACACTTGTTATGTTAAAAATTATTTTGAAAGAACACTCTTTTCTACTTTTTCAATTTCATTTCAAGTTTATGGCAGAATTTTGCTTACTTGGTAGGACAACAGGTAGTTTTTTGAATAACCTTTGTACAAGTGTTCTGTGTAAGGTTTTAGTCTGGCCAAATATGCAAGATAAAAAAGGAAAGCAAGCACTAAGATTAATTCTGCTTCAGAAATCATAGCTCTCTAACTGTCTTGTGTTTCTAGGGGTTTGAACTGTAGGACGAAAGTTGATTTAGCAGTTGCCCTTTCTGTATGTACCAGCTAATAAAGTTGGCCTTGCGTACGGCAGTGTATATTGTATTAACTTAATGGTAACCATATACCACAGCCAAACCACAGCTAGGTAACTATGTGTCAATTATTTTTATATCTTTTACAGAAAAAAAAATAAAATATTTACTTATATTAAATATATTTTATATTAAAAATATATATAATCTGCATAAGAGCAGTCTCTGCCATTGTTCCTCTCACAGGCATTAGGTTCTTCCAGTTCCTTTGGACTTTTCTTGCTTCCAGGGATTTTCTTTAGGCTTCTTTAGGTAACCAGTACTTTAAATAATGAGATTTTGTTTTCAAAAGGGAAACTAGAAATATATTGTATGTGTTTTCTCTTTCAAATAGATTTTTAGCCAAAATTACAGTAGTATCACTAGTTGAGTAGCTTGGCACCATACTTCCAAATAAAGGTCAAAATATTCATCCAGAGAGAAGGGATTTACCCAGGTTTCCTAAACTCTTGGAGAAAACAGGTTTGCTCAAGGGATACAGTCTGTCTCCTTTTCATTTCCTTGAGGCATCTTATTAGATTAGTTTCCTAGTGTCGTCATGCCCTTCTATCTTTCTGCATTTTATTGAAGTCCCATACTTCATTCTCAAGAAATGTTGCCCATAGCCACATATGCAGATAAAATTATCACAGGAGACCTCAAGCAGCCTGAGACAGGTGAAGACAATAGAAAAAACAAAATACACTAAGTATGTTAAAATGCAGGCTTGCCATCCAGAGCGATGATGCAGCATTCCATCAGGAAGATATTTCAGGCTGGTCAACTTTTTTTTTTTACTAAAGCTTAGGTCTTTACCTATTCACATACCTTTCTGGTTGCTGTGTTATGTGACCACTTACTAGAAATATTAAAATACCGCTATTGTAAAATATTTTTTAAAATAACACTGACCAGTCTCCCTTTTGCATCACTGCCATCCCATGGGGAAGATTACTTAATTGCTTCCCTGTTTGCTTATTACATGGATGTATGTGCTGTAAGGGAAACTAGTTAGGGAATTAAGACTGACATTTGATTTTGAGAACAGTGAAGTTCATGGTTACCTCCTCTACTTATGTATTTACTTTTATTTCAAGGGAACTGCTCATACAGTTGAAACCAGGCATGTATTTAAGTGCTGGATTATAAATGAGGTTGGCTGAGTTCCCTGGTAGAATGCCAGTTCTTGTACAAATTCTGTCTCTCTTGCTTTGCTATTTCATGGTGGCACTGAAATGTAGCTGTTATGCGAGGTCATTATTATAAAAGAAAAAAATGCGTGTCATACTGCCCGTCAGCTCAATGTGCAAAAGCCTGAGCAGAATTAGACTTTTGACTGTAAATCAGTACAAACTGAAATTTTGGACTGATATACTCATGGTAGCCGTTTTGATAGCTGATGAACTACAGTGCTTGATGGATAATTTATATCAGTATATGATGAACAAACATTTATTTAGTCATCAAAATACCCTTATAAATTTGAAACAGGAGTAGATGAATTGTATAAGAAGTTGTATGATGCAGCGAGTTTTATACAAATGTTTTTCATTTAAGGCAGAAGCAATGTGAATGGTGAGCTCAGATGCCTCTGCTGGGTGAGCAAAGCAGCAGAGAACTCAAGCAGTAATTTCTTCAACCGCCGTCTGTAGTTACAGCAGCAAAACATCTTTTGACACATGGAAATGGGATTAGGCATGTACTCTGTCTCTGCACAGAACAGTTCAGCTAAATTGCAAGGACCTCATGTGATTTGCGTGGCAGATAACCATCAACCTTATCAATGCAGGGGGTAAACACAAATCCTCTGTTAGTATCATGTGGGCAAAATTACCAAGCTTTTGCTTATGGCATCAAGATTTACTATGAAGAGTCAAATTCTGTTGCCCTAATTCGGGGAAAAAAACCTGGTGTTACTGAAAATTTTCTGAAAAGAAGTTTGTATAGGTATGAACTTGTAAAGAAGAGCTTTTTCTGTGTATAAACAATATTTATGTTGACTAAATACGCAATACTTAATCTGTTATATACTGTAGAGATTATTATTGAGATATGTAAGTTAATGTTTTATAGGTATAATAATAAATTAAAATTAATTAGGATTATATTGTCTATATAGTTGTCTATATTTTACAACTGACAAATGTTTGTGTCTAATTGTGCAATGATTTATAAATGCTTTTCCACAAATCACTGGAAGTGGAATATCAAAGTAATTACAATGCATTCAAATGTTTATAATTTATCCACATCATTTACATATTTCTCTTTTGTTTCTAATACAATATAATAATGTAAATGAAAGATAGAAAAGACTGTTTGAATTGGCTTGTTCAGTCTGTCTTGTATTATGGGTTTTTTTGTAGCTTCTCTAGAGCTTTGTCCACTTATATTTTAAATAACTCAAGCAGATGAGAGCAACTGTAACTCCACCAACAGGAGAATATTTCACAGTCCACTAAGTTGAACTGTTACACCATTTTCTTAACATCTAAACATGTCATTTTCTTTGATAATTTTCTTTTTATTACTTCTGCTTATCACAATTTTAACTCTCATAAACTTCCTCTCGATTTTTTTTCCCGATAATGGGAAGTTCCATAAGAAGACTATTACTTGGTAATACTTGGTTGGCTGATTGATTTCTACTCTGTGTAAAACCCTTAGAGAGGTTGGAAATTTTAAATTCTAATTCTTGCACATTTAAATACTTTTGACATTAATGATAAAAATAACTTAATAAACAAATGCTAGAATGTTTTTTTCCATGAATCCATGTGTACTACCCTGGTATCAGAGTGATGTCAATCAATTTTTAGAAACATTTCTATCCAGTTCTCACTGAAGGCTGACCAAGTGCTGTGCCTTTGACATTTGCAATGTTTTAGGTGATGACAGGAGAAAACAGCAACACAGTTAAACCTCACAAAGGTTTGTTTTCAATTAAGTTGAACTAGGATTATTGAGGAAGGATGTACTCTATTTTGTAGTAGGCGCGTGTCAGTAAAAGTATGTTTAGTTGAATGTAATTCTGCTTAGTACAGCAGATTTCCAAACAATTTTATTTGGTAAAATTATACAAAACCAAGTGTATTTGTTTCCAGATTTAAAAATACATTAAAATTAAATTAAGAGTGAGCCAAATACCAGTTGTTCATACCAAAGATACGTATGTTATTTTTTCTGTTGAAGTGACCTTATACTTGGGAATGGTCATGACTAAATTATAAATATTAGATTACTGAATTTTTAAACATATTAGTGTAATATCTATTTCTGATTTTTTAAATTATATACACAAGGTCAGGGAGAAAAGCCTCAATATAATACACTGCCAACTATCATTTCCCAAAGCAATCCTGCAAAATAAGTTTAGCAGTCTCGTCTCCCTCGTTTTTTTAGCGGTGAGAGCTCAGTGCCTGCCTAGACCAGCTCCAGAAGCAGTTAACCATGACAACATTCACACGGCAACCATTGGTTCCACAGTTTACATCAGGTTAAGCAGAGATCTTTCCTCTCTAAAGCGTCATTTCTGCCTAGAGTAGCAGATGTATTTAACTATGTCAGATTAACTTAATCACTTTAAAATAAAATGGGGTTTAAATACTATTTACTTTTAATGGTGGTGGACTAAGGACCAAATTTGTCTTGTTCTTCCAGCTCTTCCAACTAAAGTCTAAAAGATGCAACCTCTGCCTGCAAACCTGGTCCTGCATATCTCCTTTCACCTTCTAAGCTACAACAAAGTATCATTAAAACTGGAAAAAAAAATTTGTTTAATACAGCTCAAGGCTGGGCGGGTTATTTTCCCATTCCAGTTAGAGACATTACACTTCATCTTCTGCTATGTAGGAGCTGTACATCAGTTGATTTCCGTTCCACCAACCTAAGGATGGAAAAAGAAATACGAAATCTTGCTTTTGCCAAAATAAATGACAGTATTAAAAAAGGACAGAAAAGAATTGAATGCATTGTTAAATATTCACATATGGAGAGGTTCATGTGTCAAAGCCAGAATCTTTAAACTACATGGTGGATTTTTGTGTACCCACCTCTACTTAATTTCAATGTATCGTGTTCTTCTGTTTAGTCACTCACTATGTTTTTAAGCTCAGTTGTCATTAGTATTGAAACACACCTTTGACTGTTCTTTACTGCTGATTGTGCTGCAAGTTCCTAAGTCATGGAACCCAAACTTGCTTTGTAAGGCTTTTACTGTATGTTTTCTGGTTAAATCACTGCCAGGCTTTCTGAGAATAGCAATGTATTCTGAGTATTGAGGGAAAATGCAGAGAGGAGGAAAAGTTGTTGAGCAGTCCAAACATTTTCTTAGCTGAAACTTGTGGCTTAAAGTATTTTGCTTGTACAAGTGGAAGACCATGTGTACTCAAGACTTCTAAAAGAACTCAAGGATTAAATAGCCGAGCTCCTAACTGGGCTGTGTAATCCTTCACTTAAGCCTGCTTGGATACCACAGGATTGCTTGGCAGAGGTATTTCCAAAAAAGGTTCAGAAAAGACCAGAAAAATATTAACTGATAAACCTGACATCTGTATAAGGCAAATTAGTAATAATACAGAATATGATTAGTGAACACATGAATAACTATGATGCATCCAGGCAGAGCTGACATAGCTTTTGTTGCGAGAGGTTGTGCTTCATGATTGTGTCAGGCAGTACTTTGAAGAAGTCGGCAAGGAATAAGGAAGACCTAGTTGATACAATCTGTTGGAATTTACAGAAAGCATTCACAGAGGAACTAAGCAGTCATGAAAGGGGAAGTCCTGGATCAAGTTTTAGGGCAGGTTCAAAACAATCAAGGTGTCGTAGTTCAGCCCCGATCGGACCAGACTACGCAGTCTCTCTCTCACTCCCCCCACACTCCGAGAGAATAGGGAGAGAAAATATAAGGAAAAACAGCTCAAGGTTTGAGATAAGGACAGGGAGAAATCCTTAAAGTTACCGTCACGGGCAAAACAGACTCGACTTGGGGAAAACTATTCATTTATTACTACAAACAGCAGGATAATGAGACAGAGAACAAGATAACCTCCATCCATCCCTCCCTCTTCCCAAGCTTAACATTATCTCTACTACCTTCCCCTCCCGAGCGGCACAGGGGGGAAGAGGGAATGGGGGTTGCAGTCAGTTCATCATATGTTGTTTTATGCCGCTGCTTCATGGTCGGGGGAAGAACTCCTCACATTCCTCCCCTGCTC
Organism: Chlamydotis macqueenii; assembly: GCF_036417535.1. Lineage (NCBI taxonomy): Eukaryota > Metazoa > Chordata > Aves > Otidiformes > Otididae > Chlamydotis > Chlamydotis macqueenii. The sequence continues at coordinate 58,479,953 of NC_141593.1, read as the reverse complement.
CATTGTGGGGTCCCTCCCACGGGCCACAGTCCTTTGTGGAACTGCTCCGGCGTGGGTCATCTCTTTCACGGGGTGCAGTCTCTCCAGAACAGCTGTCCCAGTGGGCCCTCCACGGGCCACAGCTGCCTTCAGGCATCCACCTCCCCCGGTGCGGGGTCCTTCATGGGCTCCAAGTGGATCTCTGCTCATCCGTGGACCTCCATGGGCTGCAGGGGGACAACCTGCTCCACCATGGTCGTCACCACAGGCTGCAGGGGAATCTTGGCCAGGAGCCGCATTACTCCTCCCCCTCCTTCTGAACTGACCTTGGTGTCTGCAGCCGTTCCTCACAACAGGCTGGTAGGTGTCTCTCAGGATCTTTTTTACATCTCATTCACTTCTCATCTCCTCTCCACTTCTTGCAGCCGGGCTGGACCGAGTCGGGCCCAGTCGGCTGCCTGGCGAGAGGCCAGAGGGTGAGGCCTGCAAGGCCCATGAGGCCTGCGCCTCCCCCTCTGCGCCTCTGCCCCCACTCAGCTTCTTCACATCTTCTCTTCTCTCTCTTTTTTTCTGTTTTCCCATTCTTAAATACGTTATCGCAGAGGCGTTATCACGAGACATTCTGCTACCAATCGGCTCGGCCTTGGCCAGCAGTGGGTCCGCCCTAGGCCCGGCCAAGTCCCCTGAACAAAGGGGAGCGACTTCTAGCAGTTTCCTACAGAAGCTACCACCTTAGGCCCCCCCTCACTAAACAAAACCACGACACAAGGGAAGGCAGTTTTCAAAAGAGAAGGTAGCTGAACTGAGGAATTCCTTGCCAGAGGATGTTGCTGAGCATAAAATATGTTGTGTATTACAAGACTGATTAGATGAACTTCTAGAAGTACAGAGGCATCAACCGTGGCTCAGAAAGTCCCTGACCACAATTTTTTTGATGTAAGGAAAAGTTTTCAGGGTAAGTATTGTTACATTTTCACCTGTTCTCATGGCCTTTCTTTATATCCCACTGTTGGGTGCTGATAGAGACTGAGTAGTGTATCTTTCCGCTGACCAGGAATATTCTTGTGAGGGTACAGATGCACACATTGAAATTTTCTGAAAATATGGTCATTGGTCTTTTTAAATGGCATACCCTCTGTGCATTTCATAGATGCAATATATGCCTACAGTGTAACATTGTACACTCTTGTCTAAATATTTTCTTTCCAGAAATATGTCTACTAATCTGGGGACAAAGAGTTGCAAAATACAAAATAAATATATTATTTTCTACTACCATATGACAGGATATTTTAAATCTTCAGCCATCTGTAATACAGTAATTGATTTCTAGTGTCATTTGTAATTAAATTAGAAAAATGTTGTCAGTTGTTCTTATGTATTAAAGAATACCCAGCTATTTAATACTGCTGCTGAACGGAAAATCAAATTGTCGTAGTTTAGCCCCGATCGGGACCAGACTACGCAGTCTCTCTCTCACTCCCCCCACCCTCCGAGAGAATAGGGGGAGATAATATAAGAAAAAATGTCTCGAGGTTTGAGATAAAGACAGGGAGAAAATCCTTAAATTTATCGTTATGGGCAAAACAGACTTGACTTGGGGAAAACTATTCATTTATTACTACAAACAGCAGGAGAATGAGACAGAGAACAAGATAACCTCCCTCCACCGCTCCCCCTTCCCAAGCTTAACATTATCTCTACCTTCCCCTCCCGAGCGGCACAGGGGGGAAGAGGGAATGGGGGTTGCAGTCAGTTCATCATGCGTTGTTTTAGGCCGCTGCTTCACAGTTGGGGGAAGAACTCCTCGCATTCCTCCTCTGCTCCATTGTGGGGTCCTACCCATATGCCACAGTTCTTCGTGAAACTGCTCTGCTATGGGACATCTCTTCCACGGAGTGCAGTCTCTCCGGAACGGCTGCCCCAGCACGGGCCCTCCACAGACCACAGCCACCTTCAGGCATCCACCTCTCCCGGTGTGGGGTCATTCACGGGCTGCAGGTGGATCTCTGCTCCTGCGTGGACCTCCATGGGCTGCAGGGGGACAACCTGCTCCACCGTGGGCTGCACCACGGGCTGCAGGGGAATCTTGGCCAGGAGCCGCATTACTCCTCCCCCTCCTTCTTCACTGACCTTGGCGTCTGCAGCTGTTCCTCTCACAAGAAAAGTTCTTCACAAGAGGCTGGCAGACACCTCTCAGAATCTCTTCACATCATTCATCTCATCTCCTCTCCACTTCTTGCAGCCGGGCCGGGCTGAGTCAGGCCCAGTCGGCCACCTGGCGAGAGGCCAGAGGGTGAAGCCTGCAAGGCCCATGAGGCCTGCGCCTCCCCCTCTGCACCTCTGCCCCTGCTCAGCTTCTTCACATCTGTCGTGGTTTTGTTAGTGAGGGGGGGCCTAAGGTGGCAGCTTCTGTAGGAAACTGCTAGAAGTCGCTCCCCTTTGTTCAGTGGACTCAGCCGGGCCTAGGGCAGACCTGCTGCTGGCCAAGGCCGAGCCAATTGGTAGCAGAATGTTCCGTGATAACGCCTCTGCGATAACGTATTTAAGAAAGGGAAAACAGAAAATAAAAAAAAAGAGAGATGTTGTCGTAGTTCAGCCCCGATCGGGACCAGACTATGCAGACTTTTTTCTTTAGCTGAGATTTTAGCTGCTGAAGACTGTTGCTCATTTCTGTTAATAAATTCCAAATTGACTTAACAGTTTTCCAGCCTGTATTTCCTGGAAAGTGTTCTAGTCCGTGGTGACCAAGGTGCTAGTAATTGGTATCCTTTCTGTCATTCCAGACTGGCCATGTCTTGACAAAGCCTTCCCAGCCTGATCAGATTCCTCGTGGTTACTCCTACCTACCATTTTTCAGTCCTTTCAGAACTTACAGATCCTCTTTCCTTTCTTTTCCTTTTATAAACGTTCCTGGTTTTGTTTTCATTCCTCCTGGCCTTTTTAATTTTTTGTTTTTTTATTGGAAAAGTGTTCATGAAGAAAACATGGAAGTGAGACATATCATTTTTACATCATCAATATGAACAATGGGAAACAAATACAATTTTAGAATATAGTTATAAAATGTATGACATAAGATACCCACATTCTAAAATGATTTGGTTTATTGACACAGAAAATGTCCTGTTATTCTCTGTGCTGTCTTTGCAATATAATTTTGCTGAAAAAAAAAAGAACTCCTATAGAACATCTCTTCTAACTGGTCTGTTTATCTTGATTGATAGACAGAAAAATACATAGGAAAATCTGTTCATCTGTGTGTTTGTATGTGTTTGCGCATGTGTGTATTCCTAATTTGAAGAGACAGCTATTTCATAGTTAAAGGGGCTGAAATGTAAGATCTTTTACAAGGTACATGGCCCCTGCTTCTCAGAATTTAATTTTAACATCATTTAGTGTATACATAGAACTGAGCTTACCATCTCCACAAGCTATGTCGTTCATATCTGTAATGTCTTTACAGCTCTGATAGCCATTGGACGATACAGCATGACAATAGAGACAGTGGATGTTGGATGGTGCAAAGAAATCACAGACCATGGAGCCACCCAAATTGCACAAAGCAGCAAGTCTCTCAGATATCTAGGGCTGATGAGATGTGATCAGGTAAGGAGCATTTGCATGAACTGCTTCTCAGTGTGTGTGAGAGGGAGTGTTCACGTGTGCATGTGTAAGGGAGGGAGAGAGACAGGAAGGCTTAAGTGTTTCTGTACAAACAGCTTTGGTGTTCACTACTGTGGTAACTCTTCTAGTATATTGCATTCACATATTTAGCTAAAAAAGTATCTAGAGAACTAAAAAGAGCGTTATAAATTTTTGCTGATGTGGATTTTCAAAATACACTCACAGGCTACGCCCACAGCCAGAGGTGCTCACACAAATTTTATGTAAAATCTACCCTCCGAGGGGTTTGAATATTTTTGGCTAAAAGTGATTGGTACGTCATTTCATTACTTGACAGACTACTTTGTTTTTTAAAAATAAAGAAAAAAAGAAACAATAGAATAAAGAAATTCTTCAGTGTTACTTCCAGAGTGTTTTTATATACGTCTGTGTACTTGCTCATGTATAATGGTTTTGAAAACACAAAGACAAGGATTTGGATAAAGCCATAATGCTTGTGATGCTTTAGCCCGAATTACCACACAGTTTCTCGCTCACCTTCCCTCTCCCCAGTGGGATGGGCGAGAGAATTGGGAAGGAAGGAGAACTCGTGGGTTGAGATGAAGACAATTTACTAAAATAACAAGGGAAAACTACAATAATAACAGAATATAAGGACATTAAAATATACAAAGTGAACAATATATATTTTCTCACCACCTGATGTCCCAACGACCGATACAGCCCATCCCGAGCAGCGATCACAGAAACGAAAACCAGCAGCAAGCAAAGGAGCAAAAGGGAGCCAGCAAGGTAGAGGGAACAATGCCAGCAAAACGAGGAGGAAAGATGGATGCCAGGAAGGCAGATACCCACCCTGGCCTGCCCCCACTTATATACTGAGCATGACATTCATGGCATGGAATGCTCTCTTTGGCCAGTTTGGGTCAATTATTCTGTCTGTCTTTCTCCCAGCTTCCTGCATCTGCAAATTCGCGAGACTTGGAAAGCCAGACAGTGTCCTTGGTCTCATTCACAACAACTCGTATTATCAGGGTGTTTGTCAACATTCTTCACACACGAAATCCAAAACACACCAGCTACTGAGAGGAAAATTAACTCCATCCCTGCCAAAACCAGGACAATGCTAAAAAAAAGAAAAAAAATACTATATTTCTTATTATATTGCTTTCCTGCTTGGACTATATTAAGAAAGTGTATAAGTTTTAGCACTTTATCATTAGAAGAGAGAACAAGGTAGTCCAGCTCCACCTCGCCCTGTGTATAGGCTTCAGGAATCATGTCTGTGTTGAGAGAAGAGAGATCAAGAGGCCTGGGAGCAGAGCACAAATAGTTAAGTCCTTGGAGGTTCAGAGTCTCTGATATCAAATCTTCAAATATAATTGCAGAGATTGTTTCTTTTCTAGCCATCATGAATGAAATGTCCAGCTTGTAATGCCCATCATAAGCATATCTCTCAGGCTTGCATATTTCTGATTATATACAGCCTGTGGAAACATAGGTTTTTAGTCTAAGAGACTTTATGCTCAAAACCATTACCTTACATGTCTTGCAGTGCTTTATAAAAGACAGTTACAAAATCCAGTATTTCAACTGGTAAAGCATAATAACAGCGTTTTGCAAACCCAGCCTTAGACAGTTTCCAGTTGGAGGGAGGTTGAGCACTTTGGAAGAATTGCTCTGTCTATTATAGCTGACTCCACTTAATCTCCTAAACATTAGTGTTTTCTAAGAGCCAATAGACAAAAAGAGTGTGTGAGTCTCTTTGACGGATTGTGCTAAGATTATGTACTTAGAGAATGTTCAGAGGGTTACTTGACCTTCGGAATTAGATCTGACCCTGAATCACCGGATCAATTTTACACATATATTTATTTTGTGGATTTAGCTAATGTTGAACAATCAACAAGGATCTAATAAGTGCAATAATTTTATTCTGTCTTCAGCTGCTATAGAAAATCAATGATCTTGATGTTGAAAACAAGTTTTACTACCTCGTCAGTTAAAATACATGTACTACGGTCTGTATTCCTCTAATTGCTTGTTGATGCTTTCCTAATTCTTTACAAAGGATTATACACCATCTTTTGTGCTATGAAAATCAACTGCTAAATGGGAAAAAGAAATATTTTTTAAGAAAACTTTAGAAAGATAGAAAAGCAATGTTGACTGCATGCCTGTAAGTGTGTATATGTACGGGGGGGGAGGTAAGTGTCTGTGTGCATGCATATGTACGAGTATTCAAAGTATGGTAGCTAAAACTTGTTAAGAAATGAGTAAATGCTGTTACAGCAAACACTGTAGCAGTAGGACTACCACTGGGAATTATTTTCTTGCTTGCAAAGCCGTGATGGGAAAAAATAGCTCCACAGACAGCATGAAGTAAGTATCCTTGACTTAAGAGTTTTTGGCAGCTAGAAGATGCCAGCTCCCTTTTTCCACTGCAAATGAACAGAGAAATTACTGAACAAAATCATGTCTTCAACTGTCTCTCCCCAGTATCATGCAGAACTAATTTTTTCCAGTGGCTGCTCTATTAAATTAAAAATGTCAGTGTCCCGGCACATCATTAAAGAGAATTCTTGGGTGGTGCAGAAGGGTTTATTTACATGCCCTGTTGACTGAAATTCTTGTCTTCGGACTATTGTCAGCTTGCAATGAAGAGATGGTTAGAAGATTTGCTCCTTCTAACCAGCCTTCCTTTTCTGAGGTACTGACTGTTATCCTACTCCCAGGTAGCATTTATGCCTTTCTAGGAATTCCTAGGCATTGGAGGGGAAGTACTTAAACACAGTTACATAGGGAACATATGTAAGTAGACTTCAAATGGTTACCACTAAAATACTCTTTATGACCCAGGCTCTTTGGAATTTCTTTGATATGCAGTTGACATAAATTAGAGGCGTCAGGGGTCGTCCCAAGAAAGATTAGAGGCTGCAAGCCTGGGTGAAGGCAGGCTCTGTTTTGTGCCATTGATTATCTGAGTGCCTCCAGGCAGTGAGTGTCAGTAGATGCAGAGCATTATTGATCCACACCATGTAAATAATCAAATTATTCATTTCTCATCAAACTGCTGTTGCTATGACCTTTCTTTTTATCATGTTTCCTACCATCTAACATGCACACCACAGGAGCAATATGGTCTTTGCCTTAAAATAAACGTCATAGTGTTGAGAAGTCATAAAAAATGCCAACTTAACCATAAGATCATCATCATAAGGGTATATATTTAAGTTGGAAGTTTTCTAGTAAGCATTTTAACACTATTTTTTCAACATCTAAATGTTGCTAAATAGCAACATAATCACTATTTACAAATCACATACAGAAAAAAAGTCAAAGATTATTAAATGCCGAAAAGTCTTTTAGAACTATCCATAGCAGAATTTTGGTTTAGAAAACATGCTTATGCTTAGATACATAAAATCTAAATATTCTTTTCAATGTAAAAATATCACAGGCAAGGTAACTGAGCAAATGTCTCTTTTTTTTCCCCCGATTTTCCCTAGCACCTCCATGACTTAGCCAAATTTGACTTTCCCTGCACTACACAGCAGTGGTATCTGGGGCCTGGAGAGAACTGTGAACAAACTGGTACTACTGGAAAGGAGCAGGGCAGTGAGGACACACAGGCATAAGTCTTGCTAGCAGCTTGGTTGCCAAAGTGGAGAACCTTGTCCAAGAAAATTACCACTCAGCAAGGCCTATGAGATACTGTCACATAGACGTGGTAGTATCACTTATTGCTTCCATTTCCATGAGTAGCTCAGGAAATGCTAGCTTGATCTCTGTGGGGTCCTGCATTGTACAGCAGAGGTACAGTGAGACACATACCATTAGATTTCTGTATCAGATTGGCTTCTGAGAGACTGTGATCCAGACCTCCAAAAGTATTTAGGCATGCAGAAAGCAGACCCTAAATATTTTTAAGTACCTCTGTTTTAGAGAGTGAAATTCCCCAGTTGCCTGCATACAAGCATCATCACATACTCGGCAGCAGCTAGGACTCTTCTCCCTTCTGCTCTCTCGCATGGTACAGGGTATCAGCTGCATGCAAATGTGTATCTCTGTGCATATGTATTTGCGGATCTGTATGGGGAGCCCGACAGCTCGTGGGACTGCACGAGTCTTGTGTTTCATAAAAAGAAAATGTTGCCATTCTCCATTTCTTTCGAAAGTAGTAAGAGATAAAATCAGTAGTTATTTAAGGCCTAAGCGGGACATTTTGGAGTTTTGTAATTGGAAAAGGCATAAAAGACAAAGTATTTCTGTTTTGCATTCTGGCATTACTGCCTACATTCGCACTGTGTCCTGCTCCCAGGGGCGATAAGCCAGGCTTCATTCACTCATGTTGCCTCTTCCTGATGGTCTGGCAGCACAACGAAACCTCAAACTCCTGGTTTCTGTGCATAGAGGAGTGCTGTGTTGTTATGGGCTGCAGCCAAGGTTGTATTTTGGGACTTGACATGGGTGTGTGGGAACATGTAGCTGGTTTGTGTACTGCCAGGGTATGCTGAAGCTCTGATTTGTCACCTCAGTAAATATTGAGAAAGGCAGAGTTGTCTCCAGAACCAGGGGTTATATTCAGTTCACCTCCGTTCAGTCCCACCACAGTAGAAAGAGAACATGACTACCCATTCTTCAAACCAAATGTTAATTGTAGCTCCCTATTTTTTTGAAACACAGTTCAGGAAAGTATATATTTTAAAGTATAATTCGTGCTTTCCTTTAAATACTTTGGGAGAGGTGTGGGCAGTTACAGGGTGCTTTCTTTCCTCACACAAACACTGACATCAGGATTCCTGAGAGCCGTACTTGCATCCTAAGGGCATAAAATGATGCCTACATCAGATTCACAGATTCGAATCCAGATGTTTCAAGCTTCTTTTTCTGAACAAATTCCTACTCCTAGACTGATCTATATAATATTTACTTATTGTAGCTACTTAATTAATTATTTCTAAATATTTTGTATTTCTTACTTCCAAAGTAAATCAGAGAAAGAGGGCAATGTTCTCTATGCTATTTATTGGTAGAATTCATTTTAAAGATGTCTTTGTAGCAGTTTTTTATTATTTTCAACAACCCAAGTGGCTTTAAGTAATGGCAGTTTGAAGTCTTCACCTTTGTGGAAAGTGGTGGGATAGCATAGGAAACAGTGGCTAATTGAAAAAAATTTGATCTGTTTTTCTGGCTGATAGCTTGGCTGGTTGAACAATGTGTTAGAATAGTCTTCCTAAGGAGTTTGCAACTATTATCACACAGATTTTCGTATTTCGGGATGCTCTTCCTGTAGCTATGATGCTATTTGCAATGGTTATCAACAGTGTTACCGTGTAAATGCAGGAGACATTTCTCAGGAAATATGCAGAAAAGGGACAGTGAGAAAGAGAGGCCACAAAATTCAATATTCAGAGCTATATGTGAATGAAACGAAGTGAGTCGGACAAAGTTGTCTGTGCATGGATACACAACTTCAGTTAATAAATCATGATGGCCTTTATTCATTACTTTTTTCCTTTTTTTTTTTTTTTCTTTTGAGAAATTCAGGCTGCTTTTCGTTAAAATACTTCTGAAAGCCTGTAGCTTATTCCAGATTACTTTCTCAGGTGAATTGTAGCGCGTATTTCCTATTTTAGTTTTAGTGAGATGTTAGAACACAGAAATTGATGGTCAGTACAACTGACAAAAAGACAAACTCTTTTCTATTACCACAGACAGGAAGGAAGATAAATGACCTCTAAAAATAAAAATGGTCTCTTAAGAAATCATTTGCATCTCAAGTAAGAGTACGTTTTTAGAAAATCAGTAATTTTTAAAATAATTGATCACTTTATCCTTCTGTAAAATCTGTTTTAGAAATATGTGTAAATATATATCCTGTGCAAACTGCAAATCAGCCTAACTGAGATACTGCTCTTGTTGCATATGAGGAAATGCCAGCTTGTGAAAAAACTTAACAACTCAGTGCAAAAAGAGTTTTCCAGTTCATAGATACTTACTAGTAAACACAATCGGAAACATTGTTACTGTTCATTCAAACACTTTTAATTTACATAGGTAATCTGTAACTGAAGAAAGTGAAAAAGAGGTAAGATCTTAGGTTCTAGAGATACATCTTTAGCTTTCAAATAAGTTTTAGAGCTAAACTGTTCTTAACAGTAGACCAGCAAGACTACAGAGCCATGGCTTGTTTTAATATAATTATTACAACAGTTTGCCTTCCACCTTCAGAAAATGCTAACTATCATTAGCTTGATCAAAAACCCTGACAAATTGCTACCATTTATTCTTTTATATTTTAAGGGGTTCATTTTGAGATATGAAATTATGGTTTTGTGATCTTGAAGAGGACGGAAAATAGCCAATCCTTGCCTTTAAGAAAAATTCTATAGCATTTATTTTCTCTTAAATCACTATAATTTGTTCAAGTTATATTGCTGCATATTAAAAAGGATGCACTGTATTTTTTAAAGTTTTGTATGTATAATGTAAGAGCTGCCATTGATACATCTTTCCATGAATAATGAAGATTTTAGATTCATAAAATCTGTGAATCCCATTAGAAGGAAACTGCAGTTACCCTTGCTAACCCACAACAAAGGAAAAATATCATTTATTTCACTTTGATTTTCAACACAATAATTTTAAGAGACTGAACAATACTTTTTTTTTTCCTAGCTAACTAGAATAACAGATCCATTACTTACGTGAACGAAAGCATCTGCTAGAGTATAAAAAAAAAAAGGAATCTTTATAGAAATTGAACTTTTTGTACTTCTAGTTTAACCGTTTCTTTACCAAAAATTTTTTAGCTTCCAGGCTGGTATTTCAGCAACATACCCATGGCAGTAGGCTGAAGATGGAATCTTCCTGAGTTAATAAGTTTGTCCTTGTTTTCAAAAAGCAACCACCTGACCATTTCATACTGTAACCAAAAAGTGGGCCCTCAGGTAGTGATCAATGGTTCAGAATCAGGATAAGACCAGCTATTAAGGAACAATGCAATGTGAAGTAGTCAGCATTTTTATGATTTAAAAAAAAAAGAGAGAGATGAATTTTTTAGAAGCATTTTCCCCTGGAACGTTCAGTCATTTTTGCCAGCTGGCAACTTTTTGAGAATGATTTCTCTGTTAATTTTATAGGCCATCATTTTGACAAGTATTACAATAATGTGCTCAAATTATTGTTAATGTAGCAGAATAGGAAGGAAAATATTCAATGCTATTAATTCAACAGGCAGAAAGTAATCTGAAAGAATATTTATCACTATATAAATAAACACTGTCATTTCACTGCATATGGGTCTTTATTAACTGGAATTTTTATAAGTAAGAACAAAGCAATGCACAGAGTTTTGCCATAAATTTGAAATACTTATGACACTGGTGATATTTTTACCTTGAAGTCTTGCATAGGTAGAAAGAAAGGAAGAAATTCATCTGATTGAAAAGAATAGAATTAACAAACCAACCAACCAGCCAAACTAACAGGCTTCTTTAGAATGGTTTCTCTGATTTAATATAAAATTAAACCCTCACAATAAGCAAAGAGGTTGAGAAAGAAAACTTTATCACTTAAACAACTTTTATATTCAATATTGTTGGCAGTAATGATTAGGACAGCAAACGCTGAAATGATGGCTTTGCTAGAAACTCACAGAGACTTGAAATGGATTATTTTGCTAGTTTGCAGTAATACAGTGACTGCAGCAATTGTGCAGGGACTGGCAGTTTGAGGCAATAGCGTTCACCTGTGTAAACAAGAGCAGCAATGAATTTCATCCCTCTAGGACTCTGCCTTTCTGTCAAGATTTAAGCAAAGAGCTGTAATGGGGCAATAGTCCCCAAGCAACCTTACTGCTTTTTCTGAAATCCTTCCAGAGGTGCTACCATTGAATACGAGAAGGTTTGTGTATTCCATTTATTTCACTTCACACAGCAGAACAGATTACAGATATTTCTATTTACCTTCTCCTTCTCCTTTCCAAATATAAGTGGGAAGTTAATTGCCAAGATTTAACAAAATTAAGTTGTTTAATGTCCTGATAACAGTACATCAGACTATACTTGTCCATTTCATTATTTATGAGTCGATAAATACAGTGTTTGTATGTGCCTGCATGTGTGCTTTTGCTTTTTTTTTTTTTTTTTAGTAACAACATCCATTAAGTCAAAATACATTATCTGCTGAAATTGTAAGGGACTTTATTTGGACTATAGGATATTGTGCTAATATTGGTAGTGCTGTTATTTTATTAAAGTCCTAAACAAACGTTCTGCCCCTGGGCATGAGGGCAGTCACTGAAACTCTGTGGAATATGACTGCCTTAACTGATCAAGTGCACTTCACACAAAACGTTTCCAGAAATCTTTAATTTTGTTATGGCTACAGGCAACAGTTATAATTGGGCCACCTGAGAATATAATTCATTCAACTATTAGCAGAAAAAAAAATCAAACAAAGTGCACTTTTTATAAGACACTGACTTGAGGAAGCAAACTGTAGCTTAGAGCAGAGTCACACACAGTGACTATAGAGTCATTTCTTTGTCCAATCAATACAAATTTGGCTTTCATGTAATACTACTCCACGTATACCAGGACAGAAATGCACACAAATTTCAGTACCGCTAATGCTGCAATACCGCTCCGTAAGCAAAAATATCAATAACATAATAAGAACACCCTTTCGGAACAAAGCATTTTGCATTTATTTTGTATAAAGTTGGATTTGTGTTTCTTTATTCTAGAAATTTAATGATAATACTTGCACCTTGTTAACCTGTACTATCAAACATCATCTGTATAGCAGTCCTCAAAGTCTTTTGGCGTGTTGCTTCTCACGTGCTAACATTTCCCTAAAATTTTTTACAAGTACTAGATTTCTGAAATTAAGCTGGCAGTTCTATATATTGTTAATGCTGTTCTCTGCAGGTACTGCAGACTAACTATATTGTAACTTGGATTTTTTGTTTTTTATTAATGACTGGCCTATAAAGTTGTATAACTGAAGATACCTGCCTGTATTGTCCTCACTAGGAGAGTTCCCATGATACCAGCACTCTCTCTAAAATCAGCTAGCCACATGCCAGGTCCAAGGGCTAGTAGGTTAGATATTATGCAAACGTTATTTCAGCAGTCCCTCCCTGTATGATGTTATGAACCACTAATGAGCATAGGCAAGTTTTTCTACGTTCTAAACTGCATCTTTGCACTAATCCAGTTGTGCAAGTCTGAGGTTTTGCCTGTTAGTCTAGGTTTGGGGGGGCTTGTGATTTTTTAATTCTATGGCTGCTTATTGATTTCAGTTATTAACTTGGAATAGAGATAACTTTGTCTTTTCTGTTATCAAGTGAATTGGATCTTACCCTGAAGCTTCTCCTTATATAGGAAGCTATATTAGGAGTTTAGATTAACTGTGACTAGTTCTTCACTGTGTAGAGCAGCATAAAACTTGCAGTCCGGGTGATGACTCTATTCTCCCGTTTCAGTGAGAAATGCTCTAAATGACAAAACATAGACATTTCTGGGACATTTTAGTAGCTTTAGAATCAGAACTGCATTCTGAAACTGTCCTTGATAAATCTATAGGAGTTTTTGAGATCAGTAGGCAGTCTTAAATTTTTTCTTAGAAGTATAGTAAAGAAGATCTCTCAGTTAAAAATCAAAGCTTTTTAAAGCTCCTTTATGTGCTATGTGGTACTCCAATCCAAGAGAAGATCTCCTGGACATTATATCAACAAAAGGCAAGTTAACTAAAAGTAAGTAGGAAAGTAGGAAAGTCATGTTTAGGAAAAGTCCTTAAACCTCTGTTTCTGTTCCTTACTTGCAAATCATAAAAACACAGAATGACAGAATAATTTTGGTTGGAAGGGACCTTTGAAGGTCATCTAGTCCAACCCCCCTGCAAGGAGCAGGGTCATCTCCAACCAGGTCAGGTTGCTCAGAGCCCCATCCAACCTGGCCTTGAATGTTTCCAGGGATGGAGCATCTACCACCTCTCTGGACAACCGCTTCCAGTGTTCCACCACCTTCATTGTAAAAAAATTCTTCTTTATATCTAGTCTAAATCTACCCTCTTTTAGTTTAAAACCATTACCTCTTGTCCTATCGCTACAGAACCTACTAAAAAGTTGGTCTCCATCTTTCTTATAGGCCCCCTTTAGGTACTGAAAGGCAGCTATAAGGTCTCCCTGGAGCTTTCTTTTCTCCAGGCTGAACAGCCCCAGCTCTCTCAGCCTGTCCTCATAGGAGAGGTGCTCCAGCCATCTGATCATCATTGTGACCATCCTCTGGACCTGCTCCCAACAGGTCCATGTTTTTCCTATTCTGAGGACTTTGGAGCTGTACTGCAGGTGGGGTCTCACAAGAGCAGAGTAGATGGGGAGAATCACCTCACTCAACCCACCGGCCATGCTTCTGTTGATGCAGCTCAGGACACAACTGGCCTTCTGGGCTGTGAGCACACATTGCTGGCTCCTGTCCACCTTTTCATCCATCAGTACACCCAAGTCCTTCCTGGCAGGGCTGCTCTCAGTCCCTTCATCCCCCAGCCTGTATTGATACTGAGGATTGTTGTGACCCCTGTGCAAGATCTCGCACTTGGCCTTGTTGAACCTGAGAAGGTTCTCATGGGCACACTTCTTGAGTTTGTCCATGTCCCTCTGGATGGCATCTCATCCCTAAGGCATGTCAACTGCACCACTCAGCTTTGTGTCACCTGCAAACTTGCTGAGGTTGCACTCGATCCCACTGTCTGTGTCACTGACAAAGATATTAAACAGTACTGGTCGCAGTACAGATTCCTGAGGGGCACTTCTCATCACTGATCTCCATCGGGACATTGAGCCACTGACCACTACCCTCTGGATATGACCATCCAGCCAATTCCTTATCCACTGAATAGTCCATCCATCAAATCCGTATCTCTCCAATCCAGAGAGAAGGATGTTGTGGGGGACCATGACAAAGGCCTTACAGGAGTTCAGATAGATGACATCTGTAGCTTTTCCCTTGTCCACTGATATTCTTACTCCATCATAGAAGGACACTAGGTTGGTCTGGCAAGACTTGCCCTTGGTGAAGCCGTGCTGGCTGTCTCAAATCACAGCTAAGGCTGTCCTCCTTGTGCCTCAGCATAGCTTCTAGGAGGATCTGTTCCATCATCTTCCCAGGCACAGAGGTGAGGCTGTAGTCCTCAGGGCTGTAGTCCTCAGGGTCCTCCTTTCTAACCTTTTTAAAAGTAATGTGGTGTTTTCCTTTTTCCAGTCAGCAGGGACTTCACCTGACTGCCATGACTTTTCAAATATGATGGAGAGTGGCTTGGCAACTGTATCAGCCAGTTCCCTCAGGTCTCTGGATGCATCTTGTCATGTCCCATAGATTTACGTATGTTCAAGTTCCTCAGGTGGTCATGAACCTGATCTCTTACAGTGGGAGGGATTTTGCTCCCCCAGTCCCTATCTTGCAGTCCATTGACTTGAGAGGTGTGGGAAGAGAGGCTGCCAGTGAAGACTGAGGCAAAAAAAGTTGTTGAGTACCTCAGCTTTCTCCTCATCCATTGTTACTAGTTTGCCAGCCATGTTCATCAGAGGGAATGAAGCTATCAATCTCATTAAAAAGAAATGTCTAGTTCAACTGATGGTTTCAGTTGTAATCCCTAATTTATCTTAACGGGATTAGGAAAATTTTACTCCTGTGAATTTAATAAGCTCTGTCCTAGGAACATAATGGAAACAAAAGGTAAAGACAAATAGATTCTAGCCCTTTGGGATCATTTGATATTTTTTAGAAATTCCTGATCTTAGAATCTAGAAAGGAAAGAAAACGGTGCTGAAATTATCACTAGAATTCTGTCAAATAACATCGCATATCTAAAAGCAAAACATAAAAATTTTCTAGTAACTGTTTATGCTTGTAGTTAGAATTTTCCAAGAGAACTTGTGGAAGATGGCATAAAAAATTAGTCATGGTGGTCCATGGCAGATCTAAATGGTGTACCAAGTCAGTAAATACTGGCAGTCAGATCAGATTATTAAGTCTAGCATACTAGATAAAAAAAATCTGAGTGAATATTTTTCTGTGAGTAGCTTATTAATTGAAAACTGAAGTTTCAGGTTATCCTGAACCTGAAAAACCAGCTTATAAATGCCAGTTAGTTTATTATGGGAAAAAAATATTTACAGACTGGAGGGGTTTTTCAACCTTTCTTTTGTGGGTAGATCATTTTACCTAAAGGAGAGAAAGAGTTTTGAACACTAATTTCCCATTCTTCTCAATATTTCACCCTTGTTATGTGTATACCTAGCAGAGCGAGATTAGAGTGTTCTAAAGGAGCACTCCCAAAACCCTTTTGTGAATGTTCGTCCACTTCACATGCTCTAGATTGGTATTCGTGTTCTTCTTTCCAAGATAAACTCCTAATTATCACGAGGTACTATTTTTCTCTAGTGCAGGTAATATTTAAATCCTTTCTACACAACCACACTGTCATCATCAGAAGAAATTAAGAAGGTCCCAGCCCAGAAAACAATTGTCACAAAATCAAGTATACTCTCCTGGGAAATGGGTGATGTGTGTTCAGATCTCTTTTAGCAAAAAGGATTCAAAATTGTGACTTCTAGGTAACTGCTCTAATTGAGTTAGAAGGTGGTTCTTGGTCCTACCAGTTTCTGTAACCCATCTTCTCCTTTGTTGGTTTTTTTTAATCTGTTCTTTGGCCTGGAATACATTTCTATTTCAGCAAGAAAAAATAAGTTTCAAAGCAATCTTTGTTGTTGTTTTCTTTTTTTCTGTTTGATGACCAGGATTCACACAAACCTATTAGATTCTTTATGATAAGAACTACATTCTTTCATTGTCTTAAAACATAATTGAAGAGCTATTCAAATTCAAATGAATGATTATGCATTAGATAATCTAACTAGTTTGTCTTCAGATAGTAGTCTTCCTTTTGACAACTCAAAAGATGAAGATTAATGAAAGTTCTGTGGAAGAAAAATATAACATTTTAAAGCACATTTAAGATGTGAAGGTTTTTAGTTTTCATTCATTGAACAAGACTGTTTAAGCTCAGAAGGGAAAATTGCTGGTTTTGTAATTAATTTATTCTGGGAATGCCATTCAGTACTTTCATTTTCTTACCATCCAGACTACATCTTAACAAAGAGACAGAAGCTTGTGTTCTAATGGTTAGGCATAAGACTTCTTTTCATCTTAATCCTACCATTAGAGGAACTTATAACAAGGATACTTAGGGAGTTGACTTAGATATTATTTGTCTCATTCAGTAACAAAGAACAATTTGGATTTATCTATTTTCCTACATTTTAAATAGAGTAGTTTCAGTCCAATACTAGAGAAAGTTTAAAATACTAAAAATTTTACTGTGTTTCAATATTTGACCTGACTTCCCTCATAGTAAAAGAAAAGCTTTCAAAATCTTCTGATAGGAGCTCATTTCTGGCTTAACTGTCCACATTTGTTTCTTATCCTGGGATCCATGCAGGTTGTCCCACTGCCAAATAGGATCCTTTTTCTCCCTCTTGTGTTGTGTAATCTTACATTGAATTTATTTTATCCAGCATAGTTTTTAACTTTTTTTTCTGTTACTTTCTTAGGATTAAAAATTTTTACAGTTAATTGAAAGTTACATATATATTATCATTTATCATGGAGCTTGGTAGGATCATTTTTTCCTCTATCATGAGAGTAAACTCAATTTTTTAAACTCAGAGTGATTTCTTTCTATAATTGTTCTGGTTCCAAATGTGTATGTAGGATTTGTCTTTACTTCACTGTTTAATACCACTCAAGTTGTTGTCGAGGATCAAGCCAATAAGTTAAAATTTTAATTTAACACTCTAGCAAAAATGCAGAAAACCTTCTCCTGTTCAGGTTTTGGTCATAAAACAGCTGATTTTGTCAGTGTTACTTCTGCAATAATTTTACCTGCCTTCTGCATGCTCATGTTTATTTTGTAACTGTATTTGACATTCGATTCCAAAAGTTTCTTTCTTCTATTTAGTAAAGTAGTAATAGCAGTTAGTAAAAATTGTATTAAATATTATTTCATCCAGTAATAATTGTGTCAGAAAAAACTTAGGACAAATGGCTAGTGCTGGATGGTTTACTATAGATTTCTTCATAGGTTTTAAGACTGAAAGTTACCGTTGTAACATTGTCTTCCTAAGTATCATGGGCCATGCTATTTCACTTAAGTTAGGCTTGTAGTAAATACCGTTAGCTTATATCTACCTAGACTGTAGCTTCTGTAAATGTGTTCAGTCTTGAGTCAAAGACATGGAGATCATTACCTATCTTCCTGTATTTGAACATCATCTTTGTAACAAATTTGCTTTATTATTTTGTTTCCTGTAACAGAAAATCTGCTCATGATAGTGGCTCTAAAGCCATAATATCCACGCTATTTTAAAATTTAAAGCCCAACAAGTATATGTTAAATCATAACTTCCACCTACTAATAATGATATCTAGTAGATAAACAGTATCTCTTCTTTAAGTTTCCCATTTAGAAAGAGCAGAATGAGCAGCTGTCTGTGGTAAGCACCTTTGTTGTGGCCGAGTTAACCATTAAGAAAAGTTTCTGGTAGTATGATAGATTCTGCCATGGCTCTCTGCACCACAAATTTAGAGAAGAAAAAAAAAAGGCTTTTTACTATTTTTGGATAGGCAAAAAGTAGCAAATACTGCTACTTTAGGGGATTTTGCCATCCAAGGAATCTTTCTATGAAGTGTTGCTGACAGCTTGAAAGTATGTATTCAACAATAGATACCAAATATTGTGGAGGATTTGTGCTATCTCTGATTTAACTTTTATTCATTAAAAGCCCCTTCTTGGTCTTCAGCACTGGAAAATGTTACTGTAACATAGTGATTTGCCAAAAGAGTACTGTTTGTGCTACCGAGGGAAGTTAAGCCAGTTTTCTCTCCAAGTCAGTCTCAGCTAGATGAAACTTCCAGTGAAGATAGATAGAGAGTTTCTGTTATCAAAGTAGAAGAACTGGATATTAAACCTTTCATCTATCCTTGTCATTGAGTGCAATCACTGTTCAGAAGGATGCACTCCTTGTTATCTTTTAAGGACAAAAATATTACTAGATACTGTGGTCACCGTGCTTTAAAATATTATTCTCAGGATGGATCTTTGTAATGGTGGCAACCGTTTTAGTCTAGTTTTTTACCTTTGGCCTTGAATGTGGAACACCATGGGGAAAAAAGCAAATGATGATATTAGGTGTACATCTTACTGATCTAGGTGGTTCAGTATTTAAATCTAATACCAATGCATTTTAAAATGCCCAAATGTTCAGCAAAGATTTCAAAGAGAGCTACCTAAAAGTTATGGTTCTTAGGTTAATCTTTTGTTTATCTAAAGGCTGAAGAAAGCTGTCTACTTCTGTGATATGAACTGCAATCAGCTTAAAAATAATTGACAAATTAATCCCCTCACAGTGCTGCAATTGTCAAGGTGTTAGGTTTAGCTAGGCTTGTCTGATTGGCTTGTCTAATCAAGAATAAAGGTGATACCTTTGATGTCTGAGATTTAGGAGGGACATCCCAGACCTTGACAAGCTTGTGTATTTCAATTATTGATGCCACCATTTCTGCCCGCAAAACCCTTTGTGCAGTGTTAGCATCACACCAAAAGACTGAAATAAAAACTTCTACCAGTGATGTATGTGAAGACATGCAGGACTTTTAACCTGTGGAAAAACTGACCTATATTTGCAATTGGTAAATTGACCTAACTGCAATGTAGAATAGTTTGCATTCTTTCCCTCGTGTTTGGTCATGTCATCCCTTATTTTTCATAGCAACCGCATTGATAGCTACTATACAGTACAAGTTCATTTCAGTAAGGTTAATTGTGGAGTTACCACTTAGAATGTGTAAAAGTATCATAACTGTGCCATAAATTAATTAATAGATGTAATCAATTTTCATTTTCCAAAGCCAAGGAAATCTTACATTTCAAACCTTTATCTGCTTTAGCAAGTTTGAATAAATATGCTTCTATTTCAAGATACAAATCCATTACTCTGGGCAGCACTTTGTTAAACAGGATGACTTTGAATAATTCAGTCTGGGGCTCTGTGAGTGGCCAGCATAGTCAAGTATCGAATGAAAATAGTTTACTAGATTGTTAAGCATTGTTGCAGTTTTCTTAACAAGCTGATTTCAAATGGAGATTTTTTGCCTTCAGTTGCAAATAATCAAACAGTATTTACTGGAATGTTATATAGAATTTCTCCCTTTACAATGAAGTCGACGTGTGGGGTTTTTTTTCTCTAACAGAATATTACATTCTGTATATTTGTCTTGTTATAAATGCATCCAAACCAATAGTATCAGTGGAAAGCTCAATCCTGCAAGTCCTCCCAGGAGTCCTAAGTACGATTATTCATTTAGCTTGCATAATGTTGCCCTTTTTATTCACTTCCTGCACATCACAGATTCTTTTCTTCAATTGCAGGTGAATGAAGCCACAGTGGAACAGCTAGTGCAGCAATATCCACATATAACCTTCAGTACTGTGCTACAGGATTGCAAGAGGACGTTGGAACGAGCTTATCAAATGGGCTGGACACCGAATATGTCTACTGCCTCTTAACCTCGTATA
Source organism: Chlamydotis macqueenii (assembly GCF_036417535.1). Classification (NCBI taxonomy): domain Eukaryota; kingdom Metazoa; phylum Chordata; class Aves; order Otidiformes; family Otididae; genus Chlamydotis; species Chlamydotis macqueenii. Next base: position 58,459,703 of record NC_141593.1, on the reverse strand, counting down.
GCAACATGACAGTTCCACTCTACTGCGTTCAGTAGATATAATGGGGATTGCAGAGGGTTCACAACCTTTCATATGATGCAATATAATTGTGAGTTTACAGAGGTTACAGTAAAATGGCAAAAGCTGTACACTGACTTTAATGTACTGTACAACTAAGTACTGATATTGAAGCAAAACTTTAGAAATGCATTGTATTTTTGTTTGCATAAAAGATATAAAAGCCTTTGGCAGATTTCTTGAAGTGGATTCCTACTAGTTCTCTGGATAGTTTGAGTTATAGAAGATGTTAAGCTTGTTTTCCTCTGTTTACTTTGCCTTGGTCATGCGTGTTTCCTTTGGTTTGTAAATGGTAACTCAGTGCTAGCACCAGTGCAGCTGATGAACAGAAGCCTGTGTTGAAACTGGGAGCTAAACTTGATGCCTATTACTTACTAAAGCTACCCCAAGAATTTTAGGATGCACAGTAATAAGAAAATCTACAAAGAATTGTGATTTTCATATAAACATTTTGGTAATTATATAAATCATTACTTTAAAAAAGAATCTTAGTAAACAGTGATAATGGCAGAATGGATATTTAATGGACAATCTTACTTATTTTCTTTCAATCAGTCAACAGAACTGCTATCTTCTTTCTTTGTTTTCTTTAAAATAGAAGATGCTATAGAGATTTCCAAATCTTTCCACCTTGTTAACAGTGCTTAACCTAACACTAATAACCAGCTCCCACTTCATAAAGTCAAACAGTGATTGAATAAACCATCAGAAATAAATTAACAGATAATGTTTAAACATCTGATTGAAAAAATTACTCTTTTTTAAGTGATTTTTTCTCCTCTGACTATGTTGTTATGTTGCTGAATTGGGAAATTCAGATGAATGGATGTAAGCCAATAACAGAATTCCTCTCATTTCCTCTGTGGTTGTTATCTTAAAACAGATTTTAAAATGCAAAGAGTGCTTACCTCGAGAAGGCCATCTAACATGAGTCCCATTATGAGTATCATTTTGTAGGATCAGATGCTTTGTAATACAGTGTATGCAAGAAAATACCCAGAGAAAATACATAAAACAATTAATTTTCTGTCTGTCATAGTGCATTCTAAGGAGCTAAATTTGACATGGGGATAGTGAAAATACAGACACTGCAGCTTCAATTTGAAGTTGCATTAACCTTTAGAGTATTGCCATTTGGTTAAGAATGTTTTCGGGTGTATAACACTGGATATTTGTTTTTCAAAGATTACAACATTTTAATCCAAAGTATGAAATGCTTAAGCTTCAGCTGAAGAGTTGCCCTTATTATCAAAACGTTTTGCTAATCCAGAAGGTCTAATGCAGCATAACCCAGAAGCTTGTTTAGTATGGCTGTATAACTTTCTGTAAAACTGTTTGTTGATTTCCATAGCATAATTTTTTACAATAGAAACATCAGCTCACAGTAATTCCAGTGAGGGCGTTGAATGTTTTCTTATTAGACTTTTCAAAATGGGGATGAACCGATTTCTCTGGAAAAAATATATGGTAAAGTTTTTGTTTTAAATAAGTGGTAAATACCCGTGAACATGTGTAATGCTAGACTTTTTATTTACTCCAAAATGCAACAATATTTTCAGAATAAAGCCAATGTCTTATATTGCAAATATAGTACCGAATCTTAGTCATTTTTCATTTAATGTCTTTTTATGAGTGCATTAAAACTATTCACACAATTTGTAAGTTTCTATTTTTTCGTGAAACCTTTGATCTTGCAATGGCTTTTAATAAAATAATAAAGATGTGGTGTCTTCTGTTTATCTGTGCTAGTAACTGTACTTAGACTATGCTAACAGAAAGGCTGAAGTCTCCATCCCTGAGTATGCAGAACTCATCTGGGCATGATCCTGAGCAAACTGATCCAAGCTGTCCCTGTTGTGAGTGACGGAGTTCGACTAGATGACCTCCAGAGAGCTTTTTCAATCCAAACTACTCTAAGGTTTTTTATGTATTACAGATCTAATTGGTCATCTCTTTTCACTTCTGCCTTTAAGTCACTTCCAGTAGTTTGGCCTTCTGCTGGTTATTCATCTCTCTCTTATTTTTCTGAGTATATTAAACTTTATAGATCTCAGTGTGGCTAATTAATTTCCACGGATCTTGGCATTTACATAATTTGGAAGTTTGTGTTTGTGTGGTACGGGAATTCTAGATGGAAATTTGTTCTTCTCACTGCAGTGTTGCCACAGATAGCTCTTCAATTTCCTTACAATAAATTAGTGTTTCCTAAGTAGTTCTATAGGACTAAATAGCAATGTAGCACACTCTTTAATTTTTGAAATGTCATTTAGGGGAAATACCATTTAGGGAAAATGAAAAGCTATTGCCTCTTGCAAAAAGAAAAATTTCCTCTGGTTTCTCTTACTCAGAACTTACAGTGGATTCAAAAACCCACAGGCAGCTTACATGCTGGATTTCCTAAGTTCCAACAGGCCTGCTTTACTGACAAAGTATCTTTGTTCCTTCAAGGTCTTTGTGGGAACCTGCCATTAGGGTAGGTAGCCTGTGGCTCAGCATTTGCTTTATTAGAGATTTTTCTAGGCCAGAGGAGCTGGGCTTGTTCCACCTGCAGAAGAGGAGGCTAATAGGTGGTTGTAGAAAAAAGACAGATATATAACCTTTATTTTCAGTTGTTCACTCTTCTAAATCCAGGCATAATTCTGTTTTAATGCCACCCAGATAATTTACTAGGTGGTCACTCTATCTGTCTCTCACCACTTAAAAGTGATGTGGAAGGGCGTGTCCTCACGCAATGCGTCCCAGCAAGGGAAATCGCTACCATGGTGTTTCACATGCAGATTCAAGTTCGCTCTGCCCAGGCTCCCAGATTAGTGGGAAGTTTAGTAAATTACCAACACCAAGCTGGCATACCCCTCTTCTCAGCAAGTGCTCTGTTTCTAGTCATCTTTGAGCATGGACAAAGTGAATTCCTCTGAAAAATATCACAGATAAGGATAAACCGATCCCAGCATGGCTACAGGTGGCTAAGTGGGAGTGACTTTCAGCATGGTCAAAACCATTACCCAAAGGTCTTCAGTGCTGCTCCTACAGCAACCAACTCTGCTTAACTTTCAAAACTCAGCCATGGCCCCAGAACCCCACTGGGTTCACTCACAGAAAACATTTCTTCCTCTGCAGGTCCTGTGAAAGAGTTTGAGCCATCCTTGGCAGTTTCCTATACCTATTAAACTTACCGATCTCTCTAGCTGGGTTTTCAAAAGCAGTATTTGGTAAAACAAGTTGTAATCTCTTTTGAATGAGAAAATATATTTAATTAGGATAATTAACCAACAGTTGATTTTTTCAGGCTCTCAGGTGGCTTCCACGTGAGCTCACTGATGTCCATTTAAATTCTGAAGAAATAAATACCACGTCGCTTAATGAACAGGTGTTGACAGGAACAAAATCAAGAAAGGCAGCAGGTTACTTACACAACAGTTACATGAAAACGTCATGGAGGCACAAAGCAAGTTTTTTAGGAGGTTCACAGGGCCTTCTTCAGGTAATGTGATCTTGAACAAGAAAAGGAAAGGGGCTCTTACATCTTATAAATAATTAGGATAGGATAGAACAGAATTTAGAATGGAATGGAATGGAACAGAATAGAATAGAGCAGAGCAGAGCAATTGGAAGGGACCTATAATGACCGTCTTATCCAACTGCCTGACTACTTCAGGGCTGACCAAAAGTTAAGGCGTGTTGTTGAGGACATTGTCCAAATGCCTTGTAAACACTGATGGCCTTGGGGCATTGGTCACCTCTCTAGAAGCCAGGTCCAGTGTTTGACCACCTTCTCAGCAAAGAAGTATTTTCTAATAAAAGAATGTATTGCAAAATAAAAATTGTAAAAGCTTATGTGAAAAGACTATGATGATGTCTAATCTTGTAAATATTCAGATTTATACTCTGAATTAGGTGGCAATTAATGCTGCTCATTTATGAAATTCCATATTGAATTTTTTTATAGAAAAGGCAGAAGGTTCAAGTACTGTTTTCCTCTTTTTTTCAATTTGTGTAGACACACTGATCACAAGACATTTATTTTTTTTATTGAGAAACATGTGGAAACTCTGTATTTAATTGGTTTTTGGATTGGAGGAGAGGAATTGGAAAGAGCTCTTGTTCACCCAAATCTTGGATCAAGTTTGCAAAAAACTGGCCTACTTTCACATTAGGAATGGGACCTTTATTAATTGAATTGTGTGGTCTTTTCCTAGTTTTGCTTGATACATTATAAACAGTTCCATTCATTAAATTGTCTGTAGTTCTGCTAAGGAAAAGAAATAGACATTTAACTGCAAAAGTCTATCAAAATTAAGTGAAGGACTTACTGGGAAATATTTGTTTAAGCTCCCAAATCCTTGTAATCTCTTACGCTTCAACTGTTCTTGAGCTACTATATCATCTTTTCTCTGCGTCTAGTCAGTCTCACCCTGGGAAGTAGCACTGAGCTGACTAGTGGGTGTATGCAGAGCAAACCATTGAGCTTTATAGACAGCTGCTTATTGATCAGACAACTGCACACAATTTCTTTTCTTTTTTTTTTTTTTTGAGAGAGAGATAGAAATGCAGAAAATATTTAATGCTGGACTTCAAGTCCAAAGCAAATTAAAATACTCCAATTCCTTTTAATAAACAAATATATATATATATATATTTTAAAATCAGATTTTTTTTTTTTAGATATGTGTAGCATTTTATATAGCTCATGCTTGCAGGGCTAAATTCATGCAAGAATAAAATAAAATACTGTTTTGTAACTACAGATCAGGATGATTAGGTAATGAGAAGAATTTCTGAAATTTCACTTCTGAGTTGTTTATTCTACAGATAAGAAATTTTGGCCAAAACTGACTGCCTCCGCTAAATACCTTCAACAAAACTACAGGCATCAATAATCTCAGGGTAAGAAACTTACATGTGTTAAATATCCACACTTCCAACAAATGAAACTATGCTTTTGCTGTTGTGGTTCTGTGACATTGTTTGCTTATACTCTTCCAGGAATTAAAAAACATAACATATCCTATTCTACAAAATAGAGATAGTATTAAAGTTAATGATGAGAATTCACTGGCTATTCATTAAACAGTGTTTCTGCCAAGAGTGTCTGTCGTACTTTTAGCAGACAGCTTATTTTTTTATTATTTTTTTTTATTTATTTCCCAGTCCTGTTTTACACAAAACTGAGGGTACTAAATTATTTTAGATTCCTTACCTCCCTGTGCTTGTCTCCTTGCATGTGTTGTCCACAGATGCAATCATTGTAGATGATCTGAGATGCTGAAAAACAGTTAAAGATCTCAGCTGTTTCTCTGGATCTTTGTCTCCATTAGGCTCAGATTAACACAAATAAATAGGCTAAGTCCCACCACTGCAGCTGTAGTTGCTTGACTGGAGACACTTAACAAACTGGAATAAGGTATCACTGAAAGGAAGGTCTGTGTAACAGCTGCATCTCCATGGCTGTAAAAAGAAACTCAGACCAATTTTTTTTATTATTTAGGTTTTGGGTTGTTTTTCTTGTAAAGGCTATCAGGATTATGTAAGGTAAATCCAAGTGTTCCAGCTTTATAAAGTTTCACTAATGGGATTATGTTTCAAATCTATTCAAATTATATCTAGGAAAAAATCAGCTATACCTGCAAGCCAAACTGTTTTCACTTCAGTGTTCAGGGCGGTCTCTCTTTGTGTAGCTTATGAAAAGTGTTCGTGTATAAATAAGCTTTAGAAGTTTTAAAACAAAAAATTTTGCAACCAAGATTATTGGGCATTTCCAGCTGCTATGAAGATATAAAGGCTTCTGGACTGAAAATTTCATCATCTCATGCTTTCATCATGCACCCTATGGCAAAGTGCTATGGCAGTTCATTTTTTCAAAATACCAACTGTTAAAGAAAGCTGCAAGAAATTTCTTAGCTACCCTAGCTCCCAGTGAGCACAGTTAACTTGTCCCAGGTGCCTTGCTCTGGGTTCTCCTTGAATCAGGATCAACATCTCAGTCCTTACCTTTAATAGACTAAAAGATTGTCTTCATGCTGTTGAATGAATTACTCTGGCCCACAGTAAGGCATGTCATGTGAAGCATGGTCTCTGAACCAGTATAAATGAAAAAATTCTCTACTCTAAGGGACCTTTTTTTTTTTCTAAAATAGGCAGCAAAGTGATATTTATATACAAAACAAAATGCTTGATGTCCTTCTTCCCTTGGAGACAGCGGACAAACAAATGTGAATGTTAATGACCTTGCTTGATGCTTTGAAAGATGCTCAAATGCTGAGGTAAATGAGCAAACTAAAAAATAGGAAAAAAAATTTGCTTGACGAGAAACTTGCTACAAAGGAATATTTCTGATTAGGGACCAAATGCACCTAGAAATCTTTAATGGTAACCAAAAAGGCTGCAGTTGAAGAAAAATTCTTTCCAATGACTCTGCAGAAGTGTGAAGAGAATTCCAAAGTCCAAATGCTTTCATGATCTTCCCAACAGAAGAACAAGAGAAGGGTTTTTTCATTACAAATTTTCAAATGCTACTTTTATTTTATTACAGAAAAATAGAGGCTCAGCAACCAATACAGATTAAGGCAATATCTTTGAAGTAATGCAAGTCATGACAACCTAGGGAAACGGTGGGGCATTCAGACCAATGTAGTTTTAAATAGTGGTAACGCTGAACTGGGGTATAAAACAGGCCTGAAAACCAGGCAATACACCTTCCATCAGGTGGAGGCCCTGGACTAGGCACTGTGTATTTTTTGGCATGTGACATCGGTTTCTGTGGCTACGCTTCTCCTGGTAGCATGCGCAGTACCAGGAGCATTGCTGGGCTGTCAGATCACTCCAGCAGTCACTGGCGCACTCTTGGCCCATGACTACTGACTCTCTCCTAAGCAAGGCTGGTGTTAGCAATGCCAAGTAGCCCTCTCCTTAGGCTCCCTGCATGCAGCCAGTGCTTCCAGAGGGCAGAAAGGTTTAATGGTACAGGTGTGCGTGGTCCTGTACCCATCAGCCTTGGTACCAGAGAGCTGTCCTGGGCAAGTTCATTTACTCATACAGACATAGCCTTCATGGCTCACCTGGTATTTGCAGGCCATGGATATCTATCAGAAGCTGCTTTTCTGAAGTAGCACCTGGGTCCCACAGCACAACCCCAATCCTGTCCAGCACCATGCCCCTATCAGCCTGGTGCCACAGTGGAGAAGAGGTCAGGGAGAGCCTGGCCGGCACCAGGGCCTCGCTGCACCCTTGGCACACGGATAGCCACAGGCCTGCTGTCCATCCTGCCTCTCTCCCTGGCTGCCGGTCAGCCAAGCAGGGGCAACTGTGGGATGGCACCAAGGCAGTGAAGGTACTAAGGCAGGCTGACACAAAGCGTACGGTGATAAGGAAGTGGCATCATCATGAGGGCTCCTGGATTCTTACAAACGAGGAAACTGCTGGTAAACTGAAGCCTGTAACTTTATCCCCACAGCTTGTTCATGAGTTGAGCTTTCCTGCTCCAGAGCAGAAGTTATCACCAGTTCCCTCTATAGTCTGAATAAATGATTGCTTTTCAGCAAAATGTTCTGAAAGCAGAACTTAAATTAAGGAATATTTCTGTACCTAGTGCTTCCTGCAGTAGTACAGGTATTGAAGTCTTTCGCTAGCATAAAGAGCAAATGGCCTGATGGCCTTTCTGTTTGAATATATCCATTTGCTTTATTTTCTCTTGTGTGTGCCTTCAGAAATAATTGACAGTAGGAAGACTATTTGTATTGCATTAGCCAGAGATAGGAGAAAAATGCATTTATGGATCGGTGTAATCCAGTCATTGGTTTATAGTTGCAAAGTCCTTCAGGGACTGTCACAAATTCCCAGCTGTCTATGAGCACTAGATTTTGCAATTGCATCTCTGAGCTACCTGCAAGGCATGTAAAATCATATATAGCCAGGCAGGCCCCTGTGACTTTCCATCGGCAAAGGCTTGAGAACTATTCCGGCAAGGATGTGCAGTAAATTAAGCTCAAGAAATTTGCCTGTGAAAAATGTGCTTCTGAAAAAAAAATATCTTGGGTAAACCTTCCATGGGTGGAAGCATCTTTGGCAAAGGTAGAGCTGAGGAAATGCAGGAAGCTGTTAAATACTGAAATTATTACCAGTCCTCAAACACTTATTTTTTCAGACCTTTGCATGTTTGTGAGTGTGTGTACCCATCAATTTTAAAATGAAGTTCTGTTGATATTCTTGAAAACTGGAGAGAAATACTACATCTGAATCTATTTTAAAAAAAGTAAATAAAGCCATCTAACTTAAATATTCTACAGTTCAATATACCATGAGATAAGGATAGGATTTGGGATTTGGCAGAAACAAAGATGCCTTGTGTTGGATCTTTGCCAACGTGACAATATGTTTGGGAAGTGGCAAGGACAACACTAAAGGAAGATAAATTCTCCATAGGTACGATCAGCCCATCTGTTTGATTATAGTCTGGGAAGCTGCCCATTATACCTGGGGGAGGAGAATTCACATTCTGTAGTGTGCATGTATGGGGATAAGAAAAATACATGAATTAGAAACAAACAAAAAAAAAAACCTCCTTGGACAGCTAATGACCAGAAATGGTAACTCTTTGCATCATCAAAGTGTAACAGACAAGAATCACAGATTACTACTGGTATTAGACAAAAGGCAAGAATTTCAAAGCCTCTGCATGACTTAGGTGACTAAATCCTTGCGGCATTTTGGAAATTTAACAGGAGATGCCTATATACTATTATGGTAAGGACCATGGAAATTTCTTTCTTGTTTTTTCTCTTTGTAAGTCAAGCTTGCATCAATGAAAGCAAAAATAAGGACTTCCTCCCTGCATGAACATCTGCCACTCCCTCCCCTTTTTTGATGGTATCTAATAAAGGGATGATTCTTTTTTGCTACCAGAAAGCACAAATGTTTTTTCTAAAATAAATAATAAAAAAGGGCTATGTAGCTTTTGCTTCCTTTTAGGATTTCTGCAAAACAATCAGCCTAATTTGCTGGCAGCTACATTGCAAAGACTGGTTTTTTAATTTACTGGCTTGCCTAGCATCACCTCTTAAGTATATTTTTTAACCATAGTCTATTGTTTAAGGCTCAGTTAAACACACTTCTAAAGCTTTTGTTACTATTTCAACATTTTGTCAGTTAGCTACAAGTTAACATGAAGAACACTTCATTGTCATTACGTTAATCTATGTACTTATATATCTGTTGATGAGATTTATCATCTCAGTTACACCTTGTTCTTGACCCTTTGCTTAGCAAATACTTAGTGTTAAATACTAAGTATGCAGCATTAGCATTTGTACTAGAATTGGTATTAGTGCTAATACTCAGTAATACTGAATCTTCTTTGTAGGTGAAGTCACAAGGCATTAAGATCTACCAAAAGTTTCCATAGAAGAGTAGGGCTGCTACTCTTCTAATTTTGAGCAAACTTTGACCTTAGTCTTTTAAAGAAAAATGTCATTAGATACATAGGAAATATCTAAAAATTGTAGTGCCTGTTGTAGTTTCCAAGTGAGTGATACACAGGAGCTAGCAGCTGGAGTCACTAGCCAGTAATGTGCCACCTCTGCATTTGGATTAATGAATCAAGCTTGGGAGAGTGGTTGAGGGCTAACTATTTGACAAGCCTTCAAAATTGAGATATCATTAATTTGAGCCCCTCTAACCTCAGTTACAGTCTTAATACTCACACCACCTTGGAACTTGCCTCCTTACTCCCCTAGGACGGAATGTGTTCTTCTAAGTGTACATAGTCTGAGCTGAGGACCTAGAGTGCCAAAGAGCATTAAAAATCCACAGACACAAGGGTGCCTACTATTCAGTTTAACCTGAGTTCTGTCGATTTCTGCAGACTCTAAGGAGGTTGAAGTTTTTGAAGCCTGTCAAAAAGCTACTGGAGAGAATAAATAACATTTTCTCATTGAGAAGCATAGCTTTTATAAATTGCTTGGTGCTGAGAAGAGCAACAAGGTCTTCCTCAGGTCAATCAGGAAGTGAGAAAAGAGTTAATACTACTTTTTAACAAGTTTCCAATGAAATTTAACAGTGAGAAATACAAGCAAAAACATTTAGAAATTATTTTCACTCCTAAAATAATGCTATCTCTGATAGCAGTGCAAGACATAGTAATAGAGTAGGTATGTAATATAAATTACAGTTAACCTTTACCTTAAATCTTCAGACCAAGAACATACTATTAATCGAAAGAGAACTTTTTAAAGCACTATCTATTTAAACTCTTGATCGTATTTTGCTCTATCAAAAGCTGTTGACACTACAACAATATTAATACTTGTACTTCTAACGAAACTAATAAGAGACCTTCTAAATTCGATGCTTTTTGTATTTTAAGTGCTTACAGAAGTAAGTCTTCCTTCAAGTTGTTCTAACAAGCACAGTAGAAAATGGCTTAATCCCTTTTGAGTGAAAAAAAAAAAAGCTGTTTGCTTCTGCCCTCTTCCTAGATGCAATCTCTTGCACAATGTGCATGCTCCAAGGACTTTTTTTTTTTTTTTTCAAAAAAAAATCACTATCAATCACCTTGGTATTCCGTTCTTCATTTCTTACTATTTTAAAATGAATTTTTGTTTCTCAGCTTTGATCTCTTCAATAGAAAAAAAAAAAAAAAAACAAAACAACTATAAAACAGACAAACAGAAAAGAATCTGGCATAAAGCCTAATCCCACTGAAATCAACAAGACCAAGAATTCATCAGCAAGATCCATCACATGATCTGCACCTGCTCCAAATCGATAGCAGACAAACTACTGGGACATTCTCTACGAGTTTTCTGGTTAACAGAAAGCTATATTACTGCTGGTACTCATGCATTTGCTGACAATGAACCTATTAAATAATATTGCTGGGCACTTGCACTGTAACACCTATTAATCTAAATGAGTCTTGGCACTTGAGTTTAATTGATAGGCCACATTCCTGCTCAGTTTCAGAGTCCTTCACTTCAGACTTCAAATATAAGAGATTTTGGGAAAAATGAATCTTATTTTTCAAAAATGCATTTAATGAAGTAATGAAGAAGGAAAAGCCCAAGTTCTTTTCTCCAACCATCTGGAGTTCAGTCTCTCCCTCTTAAATCCTGCTGTACCTATCTTCAAAGTTAAATTTGTTTGATCATTTGGATTCTTTAGCATCTTCCCTTTCCTATCCTATTGCTGCTCCACTTCCACAAGGTTAAAAAAAAAAGATGTAGTCAGAAGAGAAAAATGTTTAGGGTCAGATCAGTACAGTAGTATTTCTTCCATTTCAAAGATTTCTCTATTTTGCTTTGTGGCCTGTGGCTGTGAAAGGGAGTTTCATATTCCTATTAGAATGAAAATTATGGTGCGCTGCTTTTTGCTACCATTTCTTCATCTCCCCCAAACAGAAAAACAGTAGACTTGTGCCTCAAAGAAATTAAGGTGGAGATTAAGTTGGCCACATGTAATGAGATGAGCATTTTTCTATTTTTAACTGCACAAACCTTATCTCTAGACAATCAAAACTGATCATTCTATAGCATTTGCATTGATAAGCAAGTGGGCTTTTTAATAATTTACCCATTTTGCTGCGAAAAGAGGGGAAAGGACTGGAAGTTTAAGACACGAAGGAGGAAAGTTAATTTAAAGTGATGTTTGGTAAAAAGTCCCCTCTGAGATCCTGTTGTGTAATTGAACAGATTAAGAGAACTGACAGTAACTTCACGGTATGCCTAAGTGGAGGTCTCTACGGGTCAACTCTCGGATCTTGTGCCGACACGTTAAACAAGTTTGTCAATTTTCCATCAGATTGATTTTTCTCACAGGTCTGGAAGCCTCGTCTCATTTCATCTTATTTCCACAGGGGTTCTTAACATTGCAAACTGCCATTTACTTTTGTCTCAAAGTGTGAGGAATGATTTTTATCTCTGAGTGGCAAGCACGGCAGGCAGCTCCAGCTCTGCTTATAATGTCGCACATTGTCCTCCCTCACCAACTGGGGTTTCTTTTGTGTTTTTCCCCTCTTTGGGAATGATGTGGATTTTTAGAATACATTCAAAATAATTATTAACAGAATGTACTTAGGGCAGATGTCTGTAGTCTCTGAAGTGAACAAAAAAAAAGCAACAGAAACCGTGGGGCTTTTTCTTTGCAGTTTTCGGCATAATGAGGGGTCAGCTTGAGAAAATATGATGTCTCTGGGAAGGTCACGGAGAAGAGTATTAACCTCTCTTTACATTTCCATGTCTATTATCCCCTCCTGTTAATGTCAAGGGAAGTTATGTGCACAAAATAAAGAGAGAGCATGCTTCTGAATAGGTGAATGCTGCTGAAAATTATAATGGTATATATTTGGATTAATTGCACTAATGACAAGAATCTACTCTTACTCTACACCAAGTTAAAAAAAAAAGCAAAATTTGCCTGCAAGCCTGTGGGATGATCTTCTCACACAGTTGTACAACCATGCAGTTCCTTTGCCTCAAATTAAGCAACTCTGAACTTAACTACTTGGTTGACCTAATGACCTCTTATTGGAAGACGACCACCATTTGTATCAGTGGTACGAGGGTAAAATCATAGGAGACCCCAAACCCCATGTTTTCGCTTGCCTGCAGGTCTGGTACTCATTTTGACTTGTGAAAACTGGTTGTAGCCAATCATTAGAGCCATAATCACTGTCATAGAGTTTGTAAGAATTTCTCACAGTCTTTGGTACGTCTGGCAGATACAAAGCAATGAGCCTGATTTCTACTTTCCTTGGTGCTAGTTACAGAGTTCTGCCAATAATATGGAGACACTTATCATCCCTTCTTTTGTAGCCTTGTACAATGTCAAAGTTTTAATACAAATGCAAATAAGGACCATCATTTTGTTCTCTGAAATATGATATGCTTAAGCTAATTAAGTGATCAAAGACAATGTGAAAAGTTACCAAATCATTTGGTTCTAAGCAATTAATGACTGTGTTAAAATATTTCCCACAATTTTAGAAATCTATGTCAAAAACATTAAAAACAAAAACCCTAAAACTTGTGGTGATGGATTTTTGCCATCGACATGACTTGAAAGCAAAGCAAACTTGAAGATTGGAGTTGTTGAATTGGTGGCCCATGGGGCACTTCCAGCCCAAGAACCACTGGATGCCAGCCTAGTACTGAGCAGCTGGCATGAGAGATACTGTCCCCTGTCAAAAGTCTTTCCATGGATCAGGTGTGCCTGTGGTCATGTTGATTGCTCCTGGTGTAAGGAAAGAGTTGGGTAAACCCAGGAAGCCCTGCAGTTGGAGCTACGCTAGACTGCCTCCTGCTTTTGCACTGTGGAAGAGGCGGTGGAGACCTGGCCACCACCTGGACGGAGAGGTGTTGCATGGAGGAAAGCTAGGGCAGGATGGGGTGATGCCCTTCAGGTCAGTCCATGGGGCATGGCAGTGGGGAGGCCAGGGTAGAGGGTCAGGAGCCAAGGTCATATGGTATTGAGGATGTCAGGGGCTCGGAAAGGGCAGAGGACTGAGTAGTTCTGCCCTTCCTCCTTCCTTCCCTTCTTCCTTCCTTGTTTAACCTTTTGTGGAAAGTAATGATCTAAGGGTGTTTTTCCTAGGAGAGTTATTACTCTCTCCACAAACCTGCACAGTCCCAGATGCTCTCGTGGAATTGACTTGCCAGAGACAGAAGTGTATTTAATGAGTTAACCTTAAAAACCTCTGCTGAACATCGAAAATAACAGAAAGAAAGGGAAATCTAATAGACATCTTTAAAAAAAAATTATCTTTCTCTAGTTCTGTTTTACATTCTTTCGTTACAGTTATTAGGTGCTCAAAAAAAAAAAAAAAAAGACCTGAGCAAAATTCCTTTATTTCCATATTGCATGTGCCTGGATTTGCAAAAGGAATAGGCAAACAGCCATTTTGCCTTGTTATATCTTAATGTAAAAATGCACAACAGCAACTGTGTTAGTAGAAAGGCATGAAAACAAGTATTTACAGGCTTTTGATCATGTTGTAGATGCCTCTAACAACACTGTCTTAGAGATATCTTAGTGAGATAAAGTGAGCTAGTTTAATGAGCTTTAAAATATAAAAATAGGGGGTTTTCAGCTGTATCAGTTTCTTTGTAAACACTTCCCCAAAGCCAAGCCTTCACCACATGAATGAGGAACTGCTTCCACCGCAGCCAGGCTGCCAGGAGGATGGGGCTTGGCAGGGCAGCTCCAGCTCTGTCAGCCCTTCCCTGGGGCCGGGTGCCCCAGCCCAGCTCCCTTCTCCCACCTGCCTGGTCACCTTTGCCCAAGGAAAAGAGCCTCTTCCACTATGTCCATGCAGTGGCAATAAGAAAACACTGTGACTAGGCCCTGGGACGGATTGTAAGAACCAGAAAGGTGGGGTTTTTTTGTGGAATCCATGTGTATCCCAGAAAGAGAGAATCACAATGTTCTGGTTATTGAGGCATTTCAAACCTGGCACGAGTGTTTAAAAAGTTAGCTTAATAGACACTTCTCACAATTAAATATTTTAGACATCTTACATTTTTCCCATAATTCCAACAGTAATTAGATCACAATATGGATTAATTTCTTGTCACATTCAATTTTTAGTGGCAAGATGTTTTGAGGGAACAGAACACAAAAACAAGTTGCTGACATTTGTAAACTCTCCCTTTTGTTGTACACATAAAGATAAAATAGCTGACATTTGGCTTTTTCATCCTTCTTTTCCTGCTTGTTCAGTGCAAATATTATCCAGGCAGACATGTTAAACAAATATCATATTATCTCCAAACACAGATATATAAATCTGATTGCCCTGGTCAGCAGCTCAGGACCAAACTATCCTCCTGAGCAAGTTTGATATGTAAGTGACCTTGAGCTACTTGCTTTCCCACTCTGTTACAAGAGGGTCACTGTACTTTCTAATCTCACAAAGTCAATGTACTTATAGCTACAAATACTATATCAATACCAAAAGGGTAACCTCTAAATTGTATTCATATATTTTTATGAGGTGGAATTGCAGGATGATTTATAAGCAAATTTATGACACTGTTTTCTGGTCACTGTAATTGTACAAACATAAACAAGCTATCATGAGCTCTTTCATCGATTTTTGAGGTGGAATGGGGTGCTGAAGTTGACAATTCTCTGTTCAGTGGCAGACCCACAATATCTGAGAATTAGCAAGAGCTATACCTGCTAAACCTTCATACTTCCCAGTACAAATGTACTCAGCAGTGCATTTCTTCAGAATTTGTTAGTGCTGTCAACATCTTTTAAACTGCAGGAGAGTTGGCTAGTACCAAAATTATCTGTCCTGTGCATTCATTGCTGAATCCTAAATGCTCCAGTCTCTCAAGTCCCTTTTAAATAAGAATAATGCTATTTTATGCTTTAAGATTTTTGTTGGTATGTAAAAACATGAATAACCAGGAAAGCTTATGCTTTGCTTTAATGACAGGCTGCATTAAGTAATATGATGGCCTCTGTGGTGACTTCTGTAAGCACTGTCAATGCCCAGCACATCCCAGGATCAAACGTCTCATAAGAAAGGACCAAACTGACTCACTGTTTTCTGCTTTCTTATTGAATGCTTTTATTTTCTTTCATAAGCAAGTAAAACTCTACTCATACAAAATGGAGAGGTTATGGTGAAATGGCAGAAGTAGCTAATTAGAAGAGCCATTCTCCTCTGGGAGCTGATTCTGGAAGAACTGCACAATTTAAGGCCCTGATTCAGGGACATATGTCAATACTGTGGATAGTGCTTAATCATGAAATCAATACTCCAAATTAAGCGCACGTGCTTACCTCTTGGCCAGGAGCTGGTTTGCAATAGCATTTCCATACTCCTTAAGAACACAGTCCTAATTTCCTTTGAAACATTTTCTTATTCTCTTGTTATTCAGCTCTCTACAGAGCTACTTTCCCCTCATGAGCCTCAGTAAAATCTGAATAGATTTGTTACTGGTTGTGAGTTTGAACCACTTGGAGAGCGGAAAGTTTCAGCGAAAGATTTAGCTATGAATGGGTTTACAAGCCTTGACTTCCAGACTCATCCTCAGCAACTAGATACGGGTAGCAGCGGAGGATTCCTGAACATGTGTTCTTGTGAGCAGCAAAACTGGCCAGGACTTACTTACGTTTGGGATTTGGTTTTTTTTGCCTTCCTGTTGGTATCAGCAAGCACGAAAACATAATGTACACGTTTGGTTCACTTAGGTTTTGTCAGAGTCTGGGCTGTGCATCCAGTGTGGCAGGATATCCACAGCACAGGTGGAGACACCAAAGCAGACTGAAAGGCTTTGAGCCTTTGCTGAAATCTAGTCTGCAACAGTAAAAGTGGAGAGGCAAAAAAATCTCCTAAAAACAAAACCGAAAAAAACCAACCCCAAGCCTATGAGAGCAAAACAGAGTTTTGGACGCTGACACTGACCTTTAATTGGTCCATGTTCCACTGAGGCTTTCTTCTTACCTTGACAGACTTTTGCAGCCTCCAATATCCCACCCGTAGTTTATCCTGCAAGCTGGTGACCAAGCTATTTGTGCCAAACTCATTCCATTTACTCTATCTTGGAGATGCTGGGCTGACCCTATGCTGATCAGGAATCCAAGGCACAAAAGTTTCACCGTACAAAGAGTAGGCAGATTGGAAAATAAAATTGTGTACACTTTTTCTAGTTCTGGTCTTTGGTATAGATGTGACAGAAATTCAACACATGATAAAATTTGACTAAGGCAAATATGTGTGTGTATAAAGATATAGGGGGACAAAGGTACATACTGAAGGGAAGACAGAGGTCTGAGGGCTGAAATAATGGGCCACAATGAGTGAAGATAGCAGCAGTGATAAGAGAAATATTTAGACTACAGGTAATGCTAGGAGGAAAACACTGTTCCTATTTCTTATGGGCAAAGTTGCCTTCTCTTAATAAATTAATCTTTCTCAGCTGTGCATGGGAACTCTGTCAGCATGCAGTTTAAGTGATATATTTTATGGATATCTGTAGGGCAGTTACTCTTTCCCAAGCACGACAGTTCATTTTGAAGTGGCTATTGCAGGGACAGCATATGACTTACTATTCATATCATGCTTGCAGCACGCATGCAAGCATGCTTGCTTTCAGTACCCTAACACTGGATCTCCACCTTCTTAAACCCAAGCTCACATTTGCTTCAAAATTAGCAAGTGATTCAATGCAGCATGCTAGTAATGGCAGAATAGCAGCCCGAGAACACCTGGAGCAGCATCTTCTAGAGCTAACTGCACTATATGTATTAAATTCAAGTCATGACACATAAAGCCCACCCAGAAATACCAGTCTGTGGTACAGTCCCTTGCCTGTTTCCAGGGGTGTGAAGCTTTTGAAGTAGCTTGTGAAGATGTCATCTTATTGGCAGCATACCCCAGCCACTTGTGGTCTCACCATTTGGAAACACGTTATGAAGACTTCGTGCAGAGATGCTGTCTGCTTGGTTATTATTAGTTTCCTGATATTGCTACTGATGTAGTCCTAGTGTCCTTTGTCATGTTGCTGTAGGTGCTCACATGCTGGGAAGTCAAGGAGTAGCACAAAGATAGTGTGGGCTGTATTTTTGTAGCAGAGAGGGGCTGCAGCTCTGAAAGCATGCACTGAGGGCTGTGGAGCTGGCTGGTGGCTATGGGTTGCGATGGGCTGGCCTTAGCTGTCTGCCAGATGCCCACACAGCTGATTTCTCATTCCTCCTCCTCAATAGGACATGGGGGGAGAAAATAAGATAGCAAAGCTTGTATGGGTTGAGATAAAACCAGGAAGATCGCTCACCATTTACTGTCAGGGATAAAACAGATGCAACTTTGGGAAAATGAATTTAATTTATTGCCAATTAAAATAAGTTTGGAAAGTGAGAAAGAAAGACAAAAACTAAAACATCTTCCTCCTTCCACCCCTTCACCCAGGCTCAGCATCTCTCCTTCATTCCTGACTCCTTCACCCCCTCCTCGCAAACGCTGCAGAGGGATGAGGAAATGGGGTTGTGGTCAGTTTGCAACAGCTCCTCTCTGCCACTCCTTCTTCCTCAAGTAGCTTTCTTACCTTCTCTCTGATGCGAGATAGGCCCAGGCTGCATTTTCAGCTAGCCCACCTGAGCACATAAGGTGGCTGCGTAAGCAGGTCACACTTTGCAGACAAAGTGCCAGCACTCCCAAGACACAATGGGAGACTAAAAATGGACGTGTGCACCCCCCTTTCTGGGTTCTGCAGGGCTGTTTGCAAGCGGTTTGGAGAAGCAGGTTTTCCCGGCGGGAAGCAGACCTCTGGTTGGCAATCAATAAAGCAATCCTTTAATATTCCTCTGACTGGGCAAAAAAAAGAGGTGTGTACTATAAATTTGTGTTGAAAGGACACCGTTCCCCCCTCCTCTGAGGAAGCGCCTGTGATAGAAAAAGATGGATAAACAAATAATCCTCTGGTTTTAATGAACACATCCATTATATCTGCAATAGTTATGGCAACAGGAATTATGTACTTCAAGGCAGCATCTCTTGTGCCTTGTAAACACCTCAGACTTCTGTCAGGGCCCCTGCTGGGGCTATTTACAGCTTCAATATTACAAGGTACCTACTGTCTAATTATACACAACTGGATTGGTTTCTACCACTCAGGTCCTTGGTTAACCCTTAATAATAATTAATTTTTTTACTGTTACACTGTATATCAACTTAAAACTTTCAAGGTGCTAAGGTGCCCCAGTAGAGTAGAGTAGAAAACCTATTAAGACATCAAGACATGCATGCTTTGCAACTTCTGGTTTTGTTAGTGGTAAAAAGCCCCAGGAAAAAAAAAAAAAAAAAAAAAACAACAAAAAAAACCAAACCTATAAAGAAGAAGGAAAAAAAAAAAAGAGAAAAAAAAGGGAGCAGCACAAAGTCATTGGAACTGGGACTCAGAACTTATAACACTTGCATTGCAAGAGACCTGTTGTCCTCATTTACTTTCACGTTTTTTTTTTTTAATGAAGAACTAGCCTGCATATAGGACCTGGTTCCAATGTATGAGTGCGTTAATCTGATCTACATTAGGCAGCCAGTGTGTGACACGTAGCCCTGGCTCAGTTGACTGAGTTTTCCTCACTGCTGAGCTTCAAGGGATTTTTTACTTGTCCTGTCATTGAGGGCTGCAATCTTTACGCAGGCATTTATTTAAGACTTCTTGTAAACAGAAATGGCCTGTTTAGAGGAAATGAGGTGAGGGAAAGGGAATATCTGCTGCTAAGATAGCACAGTTTTTCATAGTGATGTCCTTTGAACCAAATGATCAGAATTACTCTTGGGTTCAGGCCAAGAGGGCAATTAGGATCTTCTGCTCAACCTGCACCCACAGACTGTGCTTTTACACTAGGAAAAGGTGAAGCAGTAGGAAAAAACTATTAATCTATTTCTTCCAACATTCCTTCCTTTCCTCCCATAACATTTGATTAAAACAATAGGCTGGGCTCTGCTTTCCTTGTCACAAGTTGTTATCAAGTAAATCAGGGAATACGCATTTCTCCCAGTCCAGGAAACATTGAGGGATACAGCAGAACAGCTGGCAAGAAGTGAATGTGGAGCCATTTGACAGGAAGGAAGATCTACCCCTGAGAGCAATTCCAGAGGAAATAAACATCAAACCAAATGACTTACAAGGCACTGTAACCTCATTTGTTGTCAAATTGAATACTCTTACCACACATATAAATATTCTTGAGGAGAGATCAGATCTTGTGGGCTCACAGGTATTAAAACAGCACAGTTTTAAGAGCATGTGAGGAGAGGTTGAACAAACATCTTAGCTGTAAAACTCATTAACGAGCCATCATAAACCAGTAAATTTGAGAGTATAAATGCTAGAAAATCAAGTCAGGTTTCACAGTATTCACACATGGATGAACAGAGGAAATAGCAGGGAGAAGAGCACCTCAGATGACGTGAAATAGCTCTGCTTGGATGGGCTGTAAAAGGACAGGATGCTCCTACTGTACAGAACAGGTTGCAGGTGCTCTTCAGCAAGAGGGTTTGTATGCAACGCGCAGGTCGTTTGGGCTGATCCCTGCTGCAGCTTGATAAGCTCAGAGTACAGCAGCAAAGAATGACGTCTATGTCCAAAGCTGAGGGTAGGTAAAAACCAGATGGACTGGTAGATGCATAGTACTATACCCAGAGTGGGACTGTGGTAGATACTGGAATGAGAGCCTGCTAAAACAGGAGGGCTCTCAGTTTTTCTTGCAT
Source organism: Chlamydotis macqueenii (assembly GCF_036417535.1). NCBI lineage: Eukaryota > Metazoa > Chordata > Aves > Otidiformes > Otididae > Chlamydotis > Chlamydotis macqueenii. The sequence goes on along the minus strand of NC_141593.1, from coordinate 58,439,431 downwards.
GTTGGCTAAGGTTGACAAAATGTGTTTTCCTTTATGACCTAAAGGAAAAGGAATTAAATGGAAAACAGCTTATTTTGGGTCTCTCCAGGAAGAGAAACATAGATTAAGAACACAGCTTTATTAGCTCTGGGAGCCATTTCTAGAACTCTGTGTTTTAACCAGGAAAATTATTACATTATTAAATAAACCTTTGGGTATTCATTCAAATTTGCTTTTCCTCCTTTATGTTTAAAGCTTCAACAACTGTAGCAAATGCATGTGGAGGTGTGTGTCAGCCCTGACAATGCAATTTACATGATGCTTGCGTTGCATCCTCTCTCTTTAAACCCAGGAGAGAAGGCTGTGATTAATTTAATGGTAAGGCTTCCTGCATTTATCAAAATGACTAAAGCTAGGGTTTTTCTGTGGACATGTGAACACAGAATGTTTGTTGTTACATTTTCAAAAGGCATACATTTTAGAGAGAACAGACTTTTCAACACATAGTTGCTGTATTTCTGAGCCTAGATCACATAACATTAATTGTATAGTTATTCACCTGCCAATGCAAATGCGGCCACTGGATGTCTACACTGGTGGATGAATGTGATCGTATGCAAAACAAAAACCATTACAAATTCAGCCTGATGTACCTGAAACTATACAAGAAAGAATAGCTGTGTTTACAAATCTGTCCTACAGATATATTCAGTTTCTATTTCTTTCATTCATTACAGGGAGATATTGGAATGTTTATGAGCCCCTCTAAATTTGCTAATGGACTTACCTACTAAAGCAGGACCTTCAAATATGCATGTTCATTTCTCTGAACTAATATTCTTTAACATTTTATTCTTTGCAAAATGCTTACATTTGTTTAGCTAATGTCCAAAATATATTTGGTTTGGTTTTAATTTTTCATTTGTATAATGCATGTCAGAGGTCACAAGAAATAGTTTGGCTGTCCCTAAATAGTACCTCACAAAATTTTACACCAACAAACCAAGCAAAAGGCAGAGTAGAAGGAGAACTGGGACAGAAACAGAAAAAAAAAAGCAGCTCCAGAATGTCTGGCAGTGATACAGTATGCAGCATTATAATGCCATCATATGCTCTCAGCATGCTGCTTTATTTAAGTTGAAGCTGGTTTTTCACCTTCTCAATTGCAACTTACAAAGAGAAAAAGTGTATGCTAGAGTTCTCCTATCTAATGTTTGAATTCAAACTTTTCCAATGAAACTTCTTTTTTATTTTTTTGGCAGAAAAGCTTCAGATGTTGCCATTTCAATTTTTTTTTTCTTCTCCTGCTTTTTCCCTTTTTGCCTGTGCCTAGGCAGGCTAGTTTTCACTGTTTCCATGCTTTTCTCCACCTTTCCATATTCGATATATTTTCATGCTTAGAAAGGTTATAGAGGGCCAAAAGAATGGAGATACAGCAGAATTTTTACTCTGCAACCTGAAAACAGGTACAATATTTAAAAAACAGAGGAGTAGAAACAAATGAGATAAAACCAAAAACAAATAAACATATTCTATTTTATACAGAGACAATAGAGGGAAAAAGCTAATAAATAAAAATTCTGGTTTTGTTGTGGAGTAGTACAAAAATAATGTTTCTGTTCCCAAGTTTTTCCAAAGTCCCTAGGTAAAAATCAACAATGACATTTATAAATCAAAATAAATCCATCTCCTAAAAAGAAGTTCTAGCACAAAGGGAACATCTAGTTGAAAACCCTTGATTCTTCCTGTTAAAACCTCTTATTCCAGTCATTAATACCTAGATTTTTAATCATGCTCCTATTTATATAGTCTCACTGTAGCTGCTGATCAGAGGTTCAGTGGTCAGACAAAACCATAACTTGTTTGGTAGATACTGGTATGGTGATTACCTTCAAGAAAAAATCAAAGAAAAACTTTCTGTATAGTCTAATAAAGTGCCAAGTCATAAATCCTTCAAATGCTTTATTGCTTGAAAAATTTATTTAGACTAAAATTTCTATAGGCAGTCATATAATCATCAAATCGGAGAGTTATCGTATTACAGAGCTTGCACTACAATTTAAGACACCAGCTCAAGATTCAGACAATTTAATGTATGTGTATCCTTGGGTTTTGTACAAGGTTCATTGGTGCATTTTGTAAACTCCACCAGGTAATCTCTGTGTGGGTCAAGTTAGGTCAAAACAATCCACGACTCGATAGCCCACTACACATCATGGGCCTTCAGCCTCAATGGGTGCTTGAAACAAAAGACTTATCTTCAGGAATGTTTAGAAAAACAGAGACAGGTTGAATAACTGAGAGTTCTAGCACAGTATGCACATCCATGAGTCAGCTTTGAGGCTGGCAGGTGGCACAGGTATGGCATTGCTCTGCTGTCAACCCGAGTTAACAGACAATTTGGCAGTCTCACTTCTCACTAACCATGGATGAAATCGTAGCCCCACAAAAGTCAGTGGTAAAACTCGCACTGGCATGTGTAGGGACGGGTTTAGGTTATGCCTTCTGCAATGAATGAGATGCTGGCAAGTCTACGTTATGTCCTCAGCTTGGATTTCAACTATCTTGTTGCCATAGTGTGTTCATTTGCAAAATAGGCGTAAAATTGTCTACTTCACAAGTATCTTCACTGCCTTAAATTTATACTTTTGGATTAAACTGTGTCTGTAAATGCAAAGTAGTAATAATCATGTGAAAATTTAAAATTCCACCGTCACTGTTTGTATTTATGTAACAGCAGGCTGAAAGCATCACAAGATTAAAAAAAATATAGACCTCCAGAAGTCACTTTAAACGCCCAGTCAGTGTACTCCCTAGCAATATTCCCCTATTGCTCTGCTGGGTGCTATCAAATGATGTGACAATAAACAGAGGCACTGGAAATGGAGCAACAGCAAAAAAAAAAACCCAGGAGTTCTTCATTGCTATATGAAAAAATATCCCCCAGTGTTTCAAATAAATTTTCATCTCATTGAAGTTATCTTTCTATAAGATGTATTAATATATTTTATAAAACAAGCTCTCTGCCACACTGCAAGTTCCTTGTTGACTCATTTGGTAGCCCCTGACAGAGCATCAGGAGAGCTTTATGTGGAAGGACACTGGAGGGAGGCAGATTAAACAGGCTTCTGACTGCATTCAATTTTCTCTAGTTTGGGGAAATTTTGCACCTTTCTTGGAGATTGTACCAGCTGGGATTAGCACATTCCGCTTCCTGCACTCCTCATAAGTCTGAGAACTAAAGAAAATTAAAATAAAGGTCAGTGAACTTGGCTATGCTTTTCTCTTGCTAAAAATTTGTCTATACGTTTGCTTCTCTTTGCTTTGATCACATCTTGTTTTGGCGGGCTATATGCATGTGTGCGTGTGTAGGGCTTTCATGTTTTTCCATTCCACTATGTAACCATTCTGTGGATTCATCAGGCTTCAGCCCATTTCCATTCACTTTTGTTTATGGAAATAATTTGCGTTTAACTTCGCTTTCACTCTTTCATCAAATTTGCTCTCACTTAATGATCGAGGATAGCTCAAGGTGTCCCTTTGTCTGGCTTTTAGCTGGCGGTGCCCCCTTGACCCTTCCCACCCCCAGGAGAGATGTCCTCTGCTGCCTGGGCTGCAGGCCACACTGTCCTGCCTGTCCTGCTGTGGCCTTGCAGCCTGCTGTGACAGATGGTCTGCAGTGCCCTGGATGGCTCTGTGGGAGTCTCCCTTCTGCCAGCTCACAGTGTCAGCAGTGGGATTTTGGGAGCAGGACACTTGTCTCTTTTGTTCTGGACCAAGGGCACCAAACCCCTGTTACCCAGCCCATCAGTCAGTCAATTGGTGGTTAATCTGGGTCATTTGAACAGACTGGATTTAAATCAATAAACTAATCGTCACTACCAGCCTCCTCAGCCAACTGCTAATCTTGGCATATTTATACACCTGTTTTTTCTTATCATAGTTGTGAAAAAATACACAGAGAACTTTTTTTTTTACATATACTTACACCCACCCTCTTGCAACAGATCTAAGATCAGGCCTGACAGCTTTAAACTCAACTTGCTGGCTTATGTACATGCTTTGGAATCTACGTGGCATGAACAATTTCTGTTGATGCGGTTTCACTGTTAAAAAAAACCCCCAAGCACAGGGCAGAGGAGGCAGATCCTCAGCAGTGCCCATGCAAGCCAAGGGCAGTGAGTGAGCATGAGGGCTACCTTAACAGCCATCCACAAAGCCTGTGCAAAATATTCACCTCGGGGCCCAGGATCACAGCACACTCCCCTCTGCTTGCCTGCAGTACACCGCCCTTGCCATTTAGTTGTGTGTTCAGAGGCTTTCTGCCAGTTCCCCATTAGTGTATCATAATGAGGTTCAGCTTCTGTTTGATTTCCACAATAAGTCTGAGCAGCAGAGACTAGGAGAAGTCAAATAAGGGCAGATACTTTATGCAACTGGATCTGAAGTATGGCTGAGCTCAACTAAACCTAGAGGGGACAGCAAAGGATAAAACAGCTTAAACTGGTCAAGCCTTAGTGCTTTTTTTTCCTCCTGCCTCTAATTCCATGTTCTAAGCATCTTGGTCCTATGAAGAGATTTACAGCATATGCCATTAGAGCTTCTTTTCATTTCCTTTTTTCTTTCTCACTAATATATTTCAAGTTAATTTCAAGTTAAATCTCAGTAACTCTGAGGCTCCCAAAGCCACATCCACTGTACTGCTCTGTGTAGGAGACTTGCTTAAAAAGTTCTAACTTGTCACCTTCCCATTTCACAGTGAGTTCAGGTGAGTGAAAAGTCACGTGAATGCTGTTCTCTGGGATATATCACACTGCCCATAACTCCTAACATGGTAAATCTTGGGAAGTACGAAACATCCGGCTCCCATGGCTACAATTCTTGCTTCTTGCTTTGTAGCGCAGTTCAAGTGAGCAAACTAATGCATGAATCTGCAATCTGTAATTCCTGCTTAGCTAAGAGATTAAAAAGAAAGATTAGGATCAGAGCGAGGAAGATTTGCAGGTATTATGGGCAGAGAAAATGTTAGATATTGAGTAATTAAAATGCGTAAATGAATGTATTTAGAGTTTAGGACTTTACTTAATTTAACATATGTCACGAATACTTCCCAGTCAAAATTCCTGTCAGCTGTTCAGGAATCCAATAACAATGACTGAAAAATGTACTTCAGTACTGCAGGAGATTAGAAGCAGTTTGCGGACATTTTGTGCTCAAGGCCTACTTACCCGCTTCCATTCACGGAAAACCTGGCACCAGGCTGAGCACCATCTGTGAAGCTCTGCACGACAGAGATCTGGTGAGGCACTGGGGAAGATGTCTATTTGTCATCACATGTGTAATTTTTACTAGAAAACAGGCTGTGGAGAAACATGCAAATCATTGAAACATATGCTACCAGTGGAAGGCAGGAAAAAACACTGCCCATGTTCTATTGCTCAGCTAGCCACTCTCCAACAGCAACATTGAAAAGGAGGTGAAACTCAAGGGGGTTGCTACAAAAAAAAAAGAGATACCTAGAGCACTAAATACAGAAAACATGAAGTGTAAAGCATACATACAATAGAAATGGGCCATCACCAACGCACTGCTCAAAGCGCTGAGGCAGTACTGGTGGTGTAAATATATTAGTTATTAAGAATAAAAGAAGAAGGAAGAATACTCAGGCATTTTCACTGGTATGGATGGCACTGTAAGACACTTCAGAGGGCATGACAAACCTCAGGCACTGAACAAATGAAATTGGCTGGTGGAAAATACATACCAGGAGGAATTTTGAAACACTTGTGCTAACTGTTCTGTTTTATGTTAACAACACAGCACATCAGTCTGATCAGCTCATCAAAAACTTCTGTTTGGTTATATAGCTGTGGAGAAGAAGCCAGACTTAGAATGCATAAGGAACAGGGCAGAAACTAACATCCAAAATTTTATCATGTCACTATATACAGCAGCACTGAAGCACCTTCACTTGGTATTCTGCACTACTCATTTTCCTGTGTCAGTTATACAGCAGAAATTAATAAAGATTCAGAGGCTAGATATGAACTAATACATTACTGTCCTGACACTTCTGAGTTCAAGTGACAGGCTCTCCTTTCGACTTCTCGGTGAACTGATTAATGTAACTATTAATGAAAAGAAAATGAAGCTGAGTGACAAAAGGGTAATGCCATCTCTCTCTTCCTCATCTATTGAAGAAATTATGTCTTCAGTTATGTAAATTAAACTATGGCCACTTCTTTTGCCAGGTCAGCGAACACCCATGCTGCCTCCTTCCCCCCAGTCCTCACAGTTAGGCAGGAACTGAAAAAAAATCATGCACTTCATATGCCCCTACTACGTTTAAAAGTCATGCTATAGAAAACTGTGTCAAAAAGCCACTGTTTTCACTGTGGACTCATGCAATGGCCTGCAGCAGTCTTGGAAAGGACAGCAGAAAGAACTGTGGTGCAGATTATGGTGATGAAGCTGCACCACAGTGTGCTAAACTCGTGCCCTTCAGTAACCACACCTCTTGCAGGATTCAGCTATGGCAATCACACGTATCAGGAGGCTTAGTGCAGCCAAGTGATAAATACGGCAAATTGGGTGCAGATCAAAGGGTCTTTCGTAGCATCCATTCACAGGCATGGGCAGACAATGGCTTGCTAAGTAAGGACATAGCAAGGCATGTGTGAGAAATGATCTATCCAGCAATAATTCTCCTGGTGACAGATAATCAGAAATTTAAATATTATTCTCATCTTTGGAGAGTTCCTAAATAATGGAGAATGGATAAAACCATTTGTATTTGAAGAGAGAAGCTTAATAATTTAATATTACAGAGCAGGATGCACAGCACTGGGCAGATAAATGATGAAATCCCAGTACCGTCTATCTTACATAGTTGCCACACTAATTACAGATCAATTACTTCCCAGTTGTTTGCAACCTTATCAAAGAATAGTAAATTTACTGAAAGCAAAATGTGATAAGATGTCTTTTCATTATTACAGTAGATTTGTTGAAACAGCTCTGACGTTGAGATTAATAAAAGCTTTCCCAAAGGTAATATGATCTGTATGTATATAGTCAGAATTTTAAAAGCTGAAAACTTGATCCTAGGCACTATCATAAAATTTTTTCCTTCTATTAATTGTTATCATGCAAACATCCTTGATACAGAAGAGGTAGAAAAGAAGAAAATAAGTTTGATGATAAATTGAAAGCTTGTTATAAAAATATAACTGCCTTCCACAGATCAGATAATGAATGAGAGTAAAGTACAAAATGAATGAGAGTAAAGTACAAAAATTGAGAAAATCTACATTTCTTATTTTAAGAAGGATTACAACACTGAGAAGGGGAACAAAAGATTACTTTTATAGAATATGAGCATGGAGAGAAGAAAGCAGGGAACCTACAAAATGTCAAAATGACCAAAATACAGTTCAGTAGTTTCAGAAGAGCCAAAATATCAAAATAGCTTGACTTTTTCCCCCAGAATTTGCAATGTCTTGACTTTTTTTCCCCAGAATTTCTGCTGACTTGCTGTATAAATCCTGAGACCTCTCTCTGCATGAATTTGCATACCAGCAAAATTAATCTCACACTCCCAAAACTTGTTATGAAGGTAAATTTATAAATATTTACTGATCCCAAGTTTTGAGATTCTGGAGAATTACAATGATTGCAATGTTATTATCTTTCAGTTCTTTTACAGCTTTTTTGGAGGTGTTTTGGTTTTGGTTTGTTTGGTTGGGTTTTTTTCTGCCAAAATCAGCCAGACTTGGGGAAAATATGAGTTTAGCTGGTAGACTTCTGACTGCAATAATGTAATGGTTTTGTCATTGTGACAACTGTTTAAAATACCAAAGCTGTTCATTGTTACTGTTCTGCTCCCAGGTCACTCTTATCAAGAGTGGATCCTGCTATACCATCTATTACTCCAGGACAGTTTAATGAACAAGTGAGCTCAAATGAGTCTGAAGCCTAATTTGTGCACTCTCCAGTGGGAGATTTGGGATATTGGGCTGCTAGTCTAGAAAAGCTGTAACTCTGGTGGTATTCAGGAGGAGAACAGATACAACTGTCCCTAATTGCTTTCCTGCATGAAAGGGGACAACTCTTGGGCTCCTCTTCAGAAGATAAACTCAGGAACCTTCTGCGCTGTGTACCCTTCCTAAGTCTTGGCTTCTGGAGGAAAGATTTGACACACAGGCTGTTCTGGTTTTGTGAGTGAGGGGGGACCTCACTCACAAAACCAGAACACAGGCTGAGATGGAGCTGGACAACTAGGACAATGCTCTCCTGTTACTCTGACTAGACATCTTTGAGTGCCAGTTCTCCTAAGTGGAAATAGCAGCACTTCAAGATAAAAAAAAAAAACCTTTCAGGATGCCAAATTGCTGCTGGTTCAACAAATCCAGTTCAGGCGACAGCAGATCATAGAATCATAGAATGGTTTGAGTTGGAAGGGATTCTAAAGATCATCTAGTTCCAACTCCCTTGCCATGGGCAGAGACACCTTCCACTAGACCAAGTTCCTCAAAGCCCCATCCAGCCTGGCCTTGAACACTTCCAAAGATTGAGCATCCACAACTTCTCTGGGCAACCTGTTCCGGTGCCTCACCAACCTCATAGTGAAGAATTTCTTCCATATATTGAATCTAAATATACCCTCTTTAAGTTGAAAGCCATTACCCTTTGTCCTATCACTGCATGTCCCTGTCAAAAGTTCCTCTCCAGCTTTCTTATAAGTCCCCTTTAGATACTGGAAGACTGCTGTAACGTCTCCCTGGAGCCTTCTCTTCTCCAGGCTGAACAGCCCCAACTCTCTCAGCCTCTCCTCATAGGAGTGGTGCTCCAGTCCTCTGATCATCTTCGTGGCACTCCTCTGGACTCGCTCCAACTGATCTATGTCATTCTTGTGTTGGGGGCTCCAGAGCTGGACACAATACTCCAGGTGGGGGTCTCACAAGAGCGGAGTAGAGTGGGAGAATCACCTCCCTCGACCTTCTGGCCATGCTTCTTTTCATGCAGCCCAGGATGCAGTTGGCTTTCTGGGTTGCAAGCACATATTGCTGGCTCATGTTGAGCTTCTTATCAACCAACACCTCAATAACTTTTTTAATTCTTCCAGTCATAATGTATACAGTTGAGAAGTACAGGTTTACCAACTTTTATTGGAGTTGGATCAGGTCCTTTATTAAGAAGACCCTTTCCATTAACTGACCATAGAGATGACGTGTATATTGAAACTAGCAATCCTGGATATCACAGCTCTGACTGTTCAGAAAATATATATTAACATGTTTTTTTGTTCCATGGAACTCTGCCATTTATGAAAGGGCAATAAGAATTAATTTGTTAATGGTGCTAAAGTGTTCTAAAGCAAAAAAAAAATACAATTTAGATATGATATATTAAGCAATGCATTTTTCTAAAGAAAATTAATTGGGAAATAAAATTACCTATAATTTTAGTTAACATATATTCCAGAAAACAGCAAAAGAATAAGGTTCAATTTAGTGGATAATTTTTTTTTATAAATTACAAATATGGTCTAATATGCCATAAATTTATGAAGGAGCCATTTCATCTCTTCAATAAATACAGATCCCGTTCAAATAAGTTAAAATAATTTGATACAAAGATTCAAAATCTGAGAACCTTGGAATTCATATTGTTTTATTCACTGGCTCTGACAATATTTTATCAGGATGTGTAGACCATGCTGCGAGACTTTGAAAGAGACTTCAGGGTGAATCTTAAATGCACCAAGATCCCTGCAGTCTTCCTCAGTGCTTCCTGTTTCACTTAAGCGAATCTTTCTCACAGTTTTAAATTCAATTCTCAGGTGCCTAATTTTTTCCCTGCACTTAATTCAAGCTTGCAAGAGAGGATTTAACCCAAGAAAATACCTGGGCTAAGGTTCTGAAAGATTGATTGTTGATATGTGGCCCAGTCTTTCCTGTGGATCTATCGCCTAAGAATCTAGTAAGGTAACCTTATCAGGCTAACCTTAACCTGTGATTTCTGCTGATGAGCCTTGAATTTGAAAGACATTATGCAGTCATGGCTGAGATGTCATGACTAGGACTGTAACAGCCACTGGCAGTCAAGACACTTGTGTCTCTGAAAGAGATGGAAAGTAGTAGTATAAATACTATATCAATGTGCAGAAAAGGTTACTTTTCACCTTTGCCTGGCTGTGGAGGATGTATCTCACTTCAGGTATTCTCAGAAGGATTAATCACCTTTTGTGAACTAGTGCTTGTGCAAGGAACTGGGACTGGTAGCTTGTGCCAGCTCTGCTCAAGGACCCTGAAGAGGTACACTAATTTCAGGGACTTAAGCAATCCTGTGTGCTGTCCTAATTAATTTTTAAAGAGCAAGTTTAACTAACGACAATTTTCATGGCTTAGGATCAGTCTTTGGTTAAATTTTTTTTCTTGCTGTAACTCCTACTTATACTTTAGAAGCTGAGAGTTTTTGGAGAAAATGTGTGATTCTGACTCCAGAACTGACACCGGTGCTTATTGAGCTGGTTAGAGCTGTGTGGCATCTGGCCCACAGATGCTAGTAAAACCTATTACAAAAGAAAGCAATAGCAGGAGTTGCGTAAAATCTGAGACAGACAACAAAAACTGCTGAAGAGATGGTAAGACAAGAGAGGAAATTGCATAGAGTAAGATTTTTTAACTAAGCACAAAGAAACAATAGTGAAAATGTGAAGTTTTTCAAATAATTGCAAGGCACTTATGCAAATTATAGTAAAGCTGGAAACTCTTTTCTTTACCTTTGCCCCATGATAGGTTACAAGGAAGTACAGGCCCACTCAGAACACAAACAAGGAAATCTTGGTTCTCCTGGTGCGCAGCCAGTCTACGGAGTTCACTCATGTGGCAGGTGCCTGATTTAACTACTCCAGATATTTGAAAGATCTTTATAAAATTACGACAGCTCACAATATTTATAGGTTTGCAAATTAGAACAGCAACAAGCATAGTACAAAAGCTCTGTGAGCCAGAAGATGCTCTCTCTTATGGTCAGTGCACTTGGGGTATCAACCCTGCTCGCACATAGGCGCATGGAGCTCCTTCTGAAGGCTCTGCTGCGGGTTGTTGAATGAGAAGGGAAACCACTCTCAGTGGAACTGGTGCCGTGATCCAGCATAGCAAATCCTGTGCTGTTAAATCAAGGCTTTAAAGCAATTTCTCAGTATTCAGAGAGGCCTTTCCTTTTTAGGCAACAATAGAAAATAATCTGGATAGACTCTGACCCTTAACCCACAACAGTGAATGTCTCAAGCACATAACAACGGATCAGAGTTGTTCTTAGTGCCCTTTGCCCTTTAGCATGTCTGAAAGGCAAACTTCTCACAGAATTGGAGATAATCACTCCTGAATGCTTAGCACCCCTGGGGTTTCAGCCTTAGGGCATGAGAGGTGGAAAGATGACCTCTTGAGGACCCTCCAGCTCTTTTCCTTATAATTCTATGATTCAAACTGTCAACTAGAGATAGTCCAATAAGTTTTGAGCTGAATAAAGGATGAATGCGACTTACATATCAAAAATATTGCCCAAACATTATTCATTAGCATGTAACTTCTATCAATGTGCCAAGTTTCTTTCACTGATTAGTTTTGTCACTCAATATGCTAGAAGCATCTTATACTGAGTAGATGCTGATTCTGTGCGTGGCAGGATCACTTCACACCCAGAGCACTGGAAAACTAAGGCTCAGAATTCCCTGAAGTCTAAACAGAGTCTTCCATGATAAGGAGATGAATAATGGTTCAAAAGTCATAGATCTGATTAAGCTGTTTCATACATATTACCTATTACCACATTGCATGTAATCACCTTGCCCCAGGGTTTGTCCAAGATTTCTGGAGTTTCCCAGGTACGGAAAGGACAGATGGAGAACTATTTAATACGGGTGGAGGCAGTTGACTGCCAAAAGCAGTAAGATTGGTAAGCCTGCATTTCACTTCTGCAGTTATTTATTTTTTTGTCACAGTGCTTTAGAGGTCCTCAGTTTGGGTTATATGAGGAACAACATTTATAACTGAGATGCTCTTCTGTGATAAAGGAAAGCTACACAGGGCCAGCACTGACAAACACATACCTAGGGCCTAATGATGTAAGTCTCCAGAGGTGTTTTGTGCTGGTAAACCTTGCTTCCCTGCTGGCTTGCAGCATGTCCTGAAAATGATCTTCTGTAAGCAAAAACCTAGTCAGGAAGAAGTTTTATAAGCATAAGCGATTTTTCTTCACTCTTGGGGAAATTAAAGGGCCTGACTTTTACCGTATTTAGTAGTGCAATTTGGCATGGCACTAATACAGGAGGGAGGTTCCTCCCTTCCCTTCTTCCCTGCCCTGCTGTAGGTGGTTGTCAGATATACGTCATGGCTGCAATTGCTCACTCTGGAGTGGATTGTGACTGCTTCTGACAAGTCCTGGGTGTGTACAAAGTAACTCCTCTGTAGCTCCTCACACTTCCTTTTCCAAGTGGACTTACAGACTGAAGAACAGCCCACCAAAAACTGAAGAATAGCCCATTTCCTCACATTTTCACAAGCAAGTTAGAAGCTTTTGTATTTTTTTTTTATCTGCCTGCACAAATATCCTTCCATATAACGGCTGTACTGGTTGTGTGCCTTATCTTAAAGAGGGGAGCTCTGGGAAAATTGGTGTTTTCAGAATTTAAGTCTTTAAATTCTGCCTAGTTCCTTGTGAGAGGCAATGGAAAGTGGTAGGACCCTCTGACAGTCTCCAAGGAGTAATTCAGAGGACCTGCATGAAGCCCTGAGAGGAGTTTCCCCCCCGAGATCCTAGAGAGACAGTCAGGATTTAAACTGTCCCAATGGGACTCAAGGTGTAGGCTTCACTATGCTGGGGTCTATTGCTGTGAACTTTCACTCGTAAATTTTTTTACCAGAATGAAAATCACTACAGAATTAATCTAATGTAATTAGAAAGTTGAATATCCCTCAGCTCTTTACATTAGATTTATGTATTAAGTTACCTAAATGGACCAGTGTCCAGTTAGGACATCATTTTCCGGACTCCTGACTCACTGGCGGTCTGGAGCTGAAGTAAGCTAAGTAATATTGTAATAATTCTTACAAATTATTTAACAAATATTAAATTATTTTCTTGAAAGGCTTCTTCCGCCACTGCTGATTTGTATCATGGTGCATGAAGTGCTCTGCTTCCATTTAAAGCCTTTTGTGCCTCAGCTTCTGCCTTCTGCTGCCCTACCTGTCTTGATCTTTTTACAGCTGCCACTTCAGAATTTGGAGATAAGGGGCCATCTAACATAGCAGTATTTTTTTTTCCTTTCCATGGCCATTAACGTTTTTTCTTTTTTAGTGCCTTTTTTTTTTCTTAAAAAGGTACTTTTCTCTATAGCTTCCTGCTACAACTTCAAGGAAAAGACATCTATTACCTTACTGCCGCACTGTGAAAGTCATGAATTATGTTCGTCTACCCAGATAGATTTTCACCCTGCTTTCAGTAGGTCTCCATTAACCCGCATCTGCCAAATTAAACTGACAGGTTTAGAAAAACTTGACACAACAGATTCTAAAATTAGGTCTGCTACAAAAATCAGAGGGATTGAGACCGTGGTTTCCTCCCTCTGTGCAGCTTTAGTTGAATCAGAGTGACATGATAATACAAAGAGGTAAAAGGGAGAAACAATGTTTCAGTCCTCCTTTATAGTAGGGTTTTGTTATTCTCGCTTTAAATTTCAGTGACAAAAGTGGTTCAGAAATCACTAACAAGAGTTTTCTGACATAGATGTGCCTTGTGTTCCTTTACTGGGGGCTTTATTCCTTTTTTTCTTTTCTTTTCTTTTTTTCTTCTTTTTTTTTTTGCTTTAAAAAAAAAAAAAAAAAACAAAACTGTTCTGAGGACTTCCAAGGACGGTATGTACAGCAATTGTTGGGAAAGAAGAGAACATCATTTTAAAGATAAATTGCCAAGCTTAATTGGCCAAAAATTGACATGAGCTAAAGTTCCAAAAAAAAAAAAAATGAAATCCATACAGCCAGTGTGTGTTCACCATGAAGTGCAGTCAGGGAAATCAGGAATAATGTTTTTAAAAGAATCTGGCCACAGTTCCCAAATAATCAGCTGTTTCAGCTGAAGTCTTGGCAGTGAATCCACCAACAGACTTGAAATCCTTCTCCATACTGAGAACACTGGGAGAAGCACCGTGTTTGCCTGGTGCATGAAGACTCAGGGTAGGAACAGTTCTTGGGGTACAACTCTGCTGGAGACGTCCTAGTGCCAACCAGTCAGAAATGTTTGTTTGGTACCTAAACATTTCAGGAAAGTTTTAGAGGTTTCAGCTCTTCCTCTTTGCAGTTCCTCTTTGTAGGAGTTATTTGTTTCTCATTTGAAAAAAAAAAAAAAAAAAAAATAAAGAAAGAAATGAAAAGAGAAGAAAACTGATTTTGGTGAACTACTTGAACTTGAGCATACTGTTGTGTGTCTAGCCTTGTGGTGTATGTTGAACATGAACTTACACTTCATTGCTATGAAACATCAGGTCACCTCAGAGAAATTCTCTGCAACCATGCAAGAGGGAAACAATATTATCAACTGAGGTTTACTGTCTTCAGAAACTAAAGGAAACAGAGGAGCTGGCATAGCCAATCCAGGCTACCCCAAGATTAAAACACCATTTTCTCTGTACGGAACTTCCTCTCATAAAACTCCAGAAGGACCTGCTTGACAGAGAGACTGCATGAACAAACATATAATGCCAAATCTTGCCTTTACTTGACATCTCTTAGTTTTTACCATAGGGCTCTTTATGGAGCTCCACTGCTGAGGAAGCCTCCAAAATCTTCAAGCAAATGCAAAAATTAATTTTTTTTTTAGAACTTTACAAACATTGAAACAGACAGCACTAACTATATAGAAATTAATATTTAATACACAATTGATGACTCTTAATTTTCCTTTCTGGAAGTGAAAACCAAAAGCAAAGGAGAAAAATGGGAAAGTCGCTCTCCCACAAGACACAGTTTGAAATAGAATTTCTAAAAAATAATTTTATTTTCATCACATGTCCAAAGAAGACTCCCACCATACAGCGCCTGTTTCAGTTTGCAGGAAGCTGAGCCTATTTGTTGTTTTCTTGCTCCAAGGACTACTGAGATTACTACATCCAGGGGACCCAATTAAGCCTCTGCCTTCTGATTGTTTTCTGATGTTGCTGTTTTGCAGTTTCTAAAGAGGCTGGGACCTCAGAATCTCAGTGCATCTACCTAGCAAATTGTTTGGCAGGTTGTGTTTCTGTGAAGGTGCAGTTTGCAATAGGGAAAATACCTGTTTAGTCCATAATACCACTGCTTTCACTGAACAGCAGTCTTGCACTGTTCTTCACTTGGGGTGATCTTTGATGTACTGAACGTCAACACTTTACCATGTTTATATTTTGTATTAACTCACTGTCAATATTTAGTTAGTTTTAGAGGATTTCAAGACCTCATGTTACTGTGTGGTTTCCCTGCAGTTGGCTACATTGATACAAATGTCTGCAGTCCAGAGATTTTAATATTATAAAATGAATGTAACACATATAACTATAAAAGTCTATCAGAGTGATTTTAGGTTACTTTTATCCTAAACAAAATATAAAGCTGGACTACCCAGTTGTTTCTTTATCAGACTCCAAATGAATAAGAGCAGCATTGAGCAAATGAGTTTTATGCTGATATAGGCTGCAGCACAGTCTGATTGGACTTGTTTCTCTTGGATCACCTGTAAATCTAACATTTTCCCCTGGTTATTTCTAAGTACAAATACAATAGAATCATAGAACAGTTAGGGTTGGAAGGGACTTTTAAAGGTCATCTAGTCCAACTCCCCTGCCAGGATCTATCTCCAACTAGATCAGGTTGCTCAGAGTCCCATCCAACCTGGCTCTGAATGTTTCCAGAGATGGGGCATCCACCACCTCTCTGGGCAATGTCTGCCAGTGCCTGACCACACTCCCTGTAACATTTTTTTTCCTTATATCTAGTCTAAATCTACCTCCCTCTATCTTAAAACCCTTATCCCTTGTCCTGTCACAACAGGCCCTGCTAAAGAGTTTCTCCCCATCTTTCCTATAAGTCCCCTTTAGGTACTGGAAGGCCTCAATCAGGTCTCCCTGGAGCCTCCTCTTCTCCAGGCTGAACAGCCCCAACTCTCTCAGCCTGTCCTCATAGGAGTGGTGCTCCAGTCCTCTGATCATCTTCGTGGCCCTCCTCTGGACTCACTCCAACTGGTCCATGTCCTTCTTACACTGGAGGCTCCAGAGCTGGACACAATACTCCAGGTGGGGTCTCACAAGAGTGGAGTAGAGTGAAAGAATCACCTCCCTTGACCTTCTGGCCACGCTTCTTTTGATGCAGCCCAGGATGCGGTTGGCTTTCCAGGCTGCAAGCATACATTGCTGGCTGATGTTGAGCTTCTCGCCCACAGGGCTGCTGTTAATCCATTCTCTGCCCAGCCTGTATTTGTGCTTGGGACTGCCCCAACCCGTGTGGAGGATCATTCAGAGTTCTGCCTCCCCTTGAAGAACTACAATAAATTTTTATTCTAAAATAATAAATCTTCACTCAGCAGGCTGGTTTTTCTTTGTTAGGGTTTTGGTCTTTTTTTTCCCAAAATGAGTAAGGACTGTGTTGGAGATTTTATTTTGTTCTGAGATCAGTGCCAAACCCCTAGCAACTCATTATCATAATTTAATCAAACATCCTTAAGAGCAGATTGTTCTGTGTTATCTTTCTGCGTGGCCTGTCACACATCATACTACATTATAGCACATGCAGATCTCAGTATGTGCACAGATGCTCTTGTCCACATGCATACACATAACTTGGTCTGCATAGATGTGCGTGATTTATTTGTAACTCAAACAGGGTTGCACAAGATCAAAAGTAGATCTTTCACCATGAATATGTTAATAACATCTACAGCAGTTGTGATTCAGACCTGTTGAAACCAGAATTCACAGGGAGGGGTTTTTTTTTTTTTTGTTTTATAATGTGTATTTCTGTATTATTGTTTGGCAAGAACACCTTCCTACAGACCACAGAATTTTTTAATTTTTTTTTTTACACAGTCATATTTTTCCTGTGCAAATGTTATAAAAGCTGTATGCAATGGGTTTATTTTACCATTCAGTTAATTTAAAACTCCTGTGTGCTGATCCAATTTAAACAACTTTAGGAGATCAGACTGAAACAAACAGAAAAAAATTACTTCCCCCAATGTTGACTTTCAAAGTGGCTGAAGGACCCCAGAGATTAAACGATGTATGTTTGGTATCTCTCTGTTAGGATCATTTTTTATTTTTAATAGAAAAATTCAGACTGAGACAAAAAGGGCAAGCAAGTTAGTGCCTAGCAAAGTATATCTCATGTGGATAAGGCAATGAGAAAATAAAAAATCTCAAGCATCATACAGCACCTCAATCCCTTTACAGGAGCCAAGCATCTTTGAAGCTAGTAGTAATTCATCCATCTATGGATCTACTACATCTGTTAGCTTAATAGGGGACACAAGGCTGGATTTTAAATGAGTCTAACCCAATAACCAGACTTATGTAACAGGCTTTTCAGGAAGACAGAGAAGGAAGCCTTAATGTTAAGAAACCCTAGCTCAAAGTATCAGTTCCAGTTGCTCCAACGGCTAACATTAAACCATGCTGTCTGTCTGTCAGTATAACTTTCCTTTGTATTTGCTTTACTCTGGCTATCACATTTGCACTAAGGCTCCTTTTGCCCTGCTGTTAACCTATGTGAATACACAGGTGTGTGCATAATACATTAACAAAGAAACACTATTATTTCAAAGAATTACTTTCTCACGGTTGTTGATGCAAAAAAAAAAAATGCACATCATATGCAACTATTTTTCTTAATTACTCCTGAAACGTTACTGATATTATGTGTCCCATTCTCTGTCACTCAAACTACATTTAAAAGTATAGTAAGGAGTAAGTTTCTGTAATTTAGTTGTTCATCATAAAGGTTGTATCTTGTTTTCTTTTACAAGGCTGATCAGGCAGAATATGATTTTCTTTTCCTGTATGCTGGTCTAAGTCCGTTGACTTAAGAAGAATTACTCTTTATTTTATTTATTCTGGTGAGAGACGAAGAGAACGCTGATTTTCTACTTTAGATGAGTTGCTGGCACAATAGCAGAAATAGTATATGTGTTGGAGAAAAAAATATGGTGTGCACAAGCAGAATGTCCCATACAACTCAGTTAGTTTAACTTAAGAAACGTTTTCTCTCAGAAAATGCCAATAAACCAGAGCAACATTCTATTTAATGGTGCAGAAAAATTCCACAATATAGCCATATGAGAAATGTATTTAATTTTCTTTTTTTAAGCAAGTCAGCAAGTAAGGCAAGAGTGCATATTACTAAGTTTGCTAGCACAGCCTAGCAGAGCATATTGAAAGATCCCCTGTAATGCACAACTGGACGCAATGCTAAGATGGAGTGCTTTGTGCAGCTGCAGAGCACTTTGCCGAACTGATTGGTTTCAGATGCTGTGAATTTCTAACCTTGTTACTGGCAGATATTAAAACAACAGTGTAAACCTTTTGTGTCTTATTCTTTCATGATTATACAGGATATGGTGGGACAGAATAAACATAGCAAGGCATCTTTTCGTTGGAGGTGGCTTCAGTGATAAATACAACCCTGGCATAGGGAGGCACAACTCTTGTTGACTTCAGTCAGTGCTACGCCGGATTACTCTCAGGATGAGTTTGATCCTCAGTTTCTTTCTAGTAGTGACTGCTCTGGCAAGAGCATTAAGCACTACAAGCAGAGAATTAGCAGCTACAGTATTATCCATGTTGTCAGCAGACAAGGAGAGCAAGCAGGAGGCAGAAGAAAAATACTATGTGTACTTTACTGGTTTGCAAATATACACTGATTAAATCAGCAGCAACACACTGACAAAGTTAGGACTTTCTTCTACTCTCTGGTAACTGTACATAAATAATACATATTTAATACAGTTTAAGATATTTATTTAGATGCATTAACTGAAAGGAAAAGTAGATGAGGACAGTGAGGTACAGTGAGGACTGTAAGAGGACTAGATGTGATGCTGTTTTGGAGAGGTATTCACAGTGCTGAAAAATATTTCATACATAAAAGTTGCAAAGCAGTATGTATCCTGCCTTCAAAATAGATTGTCAATATCTTAACATGAATAAGGAAGCTCACGTTGGCAGTACAAGAAGTCTGGGAATGTTTATGTATGTTCTTGTTAAAACTGGTGTGTTTAATTCCTGTCTGAGCTCCAAGTCAAGTCTTTCTGTTCAATATGATTTTATTTCATGACAGGGCAAGGAGGACTACACTCTGAAAGAAAGCACTAAATTTTAATAACCTCTAAATAGAAAAAAAAAAAAAGATATTGAGACAGAAGAAAAAAAAAGAACCAGCAGCAGGCATCAAATGAGACAGAAAGAAATAACAAAGAAATTGCCAGCCAGAGACAGCTGAGAAAATAACAGTAACAGGCATACCAGGTTTTCAGAGACTCGCCCTTTCTCCTCTACACACTCAGCAATAAGACCCCTTGTAGCCAGCACTCCTCCTGCTCCTGATGCATCCCTGTGGCCTGGATCCAGCAGGAACTGGACCAAGCTGGGGGCCAGAGAGAGGCAGGGGTAGCTTTCAGGTAGCTGAAAGGGTACTGGCTGCTTCCCCTCCTCTCTTGAGTGCTCCTTCCCCTCTGCCCCGGTCATGGCCAGTGGCTGTGCTTTGCCTGAGGGTCCCCAAGCTCCTATGCCCAAGAAAGGAAAATCTGGGTATCCTACTTGGTCAGTGCTGTCAGCTAGGGAGGCAGCATCCGTAACACCAGGGCTTACCCCTTGTCACTGTGCCAAGCAAAGCTTAGTCCCAGAGAGATTTGTCTTGGAATTTTTGTGCCTTTCCCTCTTCTTCCTCCCTCTGTTCAATCTGCTCTTTCTTCTTTTTTTTTTTTTTTCCCTATATGTTTCTTAGAGCATGGGTCTGATCTTTTCCCCACATTTCTGGAGCACTAGATACTTTCTATGACACCAAGTAAATGAGAGTCTTCTGAAAAACCCTTTTGTAAAGTGAGGAGGATTTGGGGGTTTGGGTTTTTTTTATTATTTTTTATTTATCTATGACATATTCCCCCCTGAGTTTTGAGCTTAGATAACTATGAAAGAAAACTGAAGACTGCTATTGAAAGTCTGTGTTCTAGCTATGCTTGAGTTTCTGATTTAAGCTCAAGGAAATCATGCACTGAAGACAAAGGCCATTATACATTTTCAGATGGAGAGAATATAGCCCTAAGGCTTGTTACATTAGAAAACAAAGGGGCTTCCAACTAGTTAAGGTTTGTTTCTGAGCTAGGTGAAGCTATGCAAGCTGTAAAAGACCAATAAGGTCTTTTCAATATAACTGCACTGGGAAGATATTCCAGCTATGTCTATGGACTCAGATTTGTGAGTTTATCTGTATAAATGGTTATAGACATAAATGTCACATTTCCTGGTAAAATGAGAGAAACATGGAGCTTTTACTGTGAATAATGCAAGCTTATCAGAGATAAAAGAACTGATGAATTATAGCTATAGTTTCCATATTTATTACTGCAAGCCCTAATTTTTTATCCTATGAACAAGTAAACTGTGAAGGGATGGATTGATTTCTGATGAACTAAGAGCTGATAAAACCCCTGGTGCAGAAGGAAGTATATTTTGGTTGTTTATAGCATGCAATTAGTTTTTCTCCTTAATCTCCTGACCTTCACTGCTGCTACTAACTCAAGACTATCCTCTCAAATGAAGTGACACTGCAAAGCAAAATATGCACTTCTTCCTGGCAAAGGTGATACAGGACAAACCAGCATGAAAATAGGTTTTATCCTAAGCTATAGGTCTTCTGCCAACTTACAGAAGCATAATTCCCCGAAGACACCTGTAGCCATGGTGCACATGCTGTCCCACTCGGTCTCTGTGACTGTGCTCACACTGTAGTCATGCAACCAGCCATGACTTTGCAATTTTTCCTGACTGTCGCTCAGGCTCCATACAGTAACGCAGAGGCACAAGAGGTAAATCTCAGAATGCATTTGCTGCTGAGCACAGACTTGATCCACTGGCCAGCAGACTCACAGAAAACACACTAGCTTTGACAAAGCTAATCAAGAAGCTCATAAAAGACTGGGGGCTTGATAGAGAAATACACTAAAGGAGAAACAGCAATCTTTTTTTAATGGACAACTCTGATCATTCAGAAAGAGTAATTGGCGGTCTTGAGCTTGCAGAGATGGCAAGTTTTGTAACGCACCCACCACTAATACTAGAGGTGGCTGAGGCATGGGACACATTTTCCTTTAACATCCTTCACTTCTCCCTTAATTCTCTTCGTGCCAAAATTTAAGGGCAGACTGCCTCTTACTTGGATAATCATAGAGTTATCATTAAGTCACAGCATGCACCAGCCCTATCTTGTGCCTGGGTTTCATTCAGTGATCCGACTCTGACAATGAATTCTACAGGTAGGATAAACAGAGTGTAAACAAAGTGCTTCTCCTTTTGCTCTGTGTTTACTGGCCACTATATTCAGCTTCCTCATTGGTGTTTCTACTATTTCACACTTTATTTCCTTTCATACTCTTTTGGATGAGTTTTATCTGAGCCCTGTAATTTGCTGTGCTTGAATTACATGAGCTGTTCCCTAGGACTCACTGTAGCAATATGTCCGTCACTCTGGTATTTGCATACTTGTCTGCCAAGGCCATTACACTCCAAAATTCATCCGAGTCTCTCTTTTTATTCTGTAACTCTTTTGGCCATCTGTCCCATTGACAGTGTTCCATTCCAGTGTGTAATTGTAGGCACAGTATTCTCCATAATAGCTGGTCTGTGTTGCTCTCCAGTTTCTTCACAAAATCTATCATGATGGGTGAGCTTTGCTCCGCTCTACACTGTCTTGGACAGACTCTCTAACAACTGTTTCATAATTATTAATATATTCACTTCAACACAATCCACCAAACACATTGTAAAGAAGAACAACCTCTACAAGCATTCCTTATTCTTCTTAGACAAATTGTTCAGAATATCTGCTTTTTAGCCACATAGTCTGTAAATGTAACCGTAACCAGTGTCTGGCAGTTTGTGGTTTTCATCTCACCAAACAAACAAATGAAAGTTTGCCTCACTCTAAACTGCTGTGGGAAGCTGTTCAAAGATGATCACCTGGCCCAACTTAATTAAGGATTGGTGAAGACTTACTAGAATCACATTCATTTATACAAGGAAAAAAATTCTTGAAGTAGTTTCTTTAAGCGCTGTTGTCATCACTGCTGTGGTTTGCAGACTGATTTAGCTGCCATTCATGGACTATCAATGTTCCTTTCTAAGCTGCATGAACTTGTAAATGCAGTAGCATTATCACCTTATTTTCATCAGGCAATCTTAGCAATACCTAGATGAATTATTTATTTTTAATGATAGCTCTGATAAAAGTGTCCAAACCTCAACTTTCTCTGGCATCAAATACTCTACAGTAGGTTGAGAAGAAAGCTTCCACTTCTGTCACATCCCATGGTGCATCACAATGTTCCAGTATGGAGAAAGTGCCTCACAAGCTTACACTATGCAAGAAACTTCCCTTAGCATCTGCTTTTGATTGACAGAGTTCCTATGCAGTTCCTTTTGTCTTGTCTACCTGGAGCAAGATCTCGGCGTGTGCTACTGAACAGCTGATGCAGATGAAGAGGGAGACAGATGTAGACTAGATATAAGGAAAAATTTTTTTTACAGTGACGGAGTTGAAACAGTTGAATAGGTTGCCCAGAGAGGTGGTAGATGCCCTATGCCTGGAAACATTCAAGGCCAGGTTTGACCAGGCTCTGAGCAACCTCATCTAGCTGAAGATGTCCCTGCTCCTTGGAGGGGGGTTGGACTAGATGACCTTTAAAGCTCCCTTCCAACCCAAACTATTCTATGATTCTGTGATTCCATGACTCCAAGACTTGGATTTTATTTGAGCTGATGACCATTGCCTGTGAGCATTCACCTCTATTCTAATGCAAGCTACAAGTCAAAACTCACCTGGGGTCAGTTTCTGAAAAGAAGTAACATACACTTTCCCAGATCTGGATGTTCCTGAGGGTTCATGGCACTGCTTTCCTCTTTCTTTGCTTTACTGAAAGACATCAGTAGTGTGTGGTGGAGGAAATGTTTCCTACCTCTGTATTCCTCTGTAGATAGATAAAGGGGTTCCAGCTCCAGCTGCCACTTTATCTAAGCACAAAATCCTCAGAAAAGAAAGTACTTTTTTTTTTTCTTCTTTACTAAAGAAGCAGTCAGCTGATAGCTAATAAACACAGAGTGGACAAATAGCTGGCTCAGTGTACTGAGACTCTTACCACAGTAGAAGCACAGGTTTAGAATGTGCCATGGTATATTTGTTACTGTGACTAGGAAGAAATAACTAAAAGAAACAGAGAGAATCATTTTGTGCCTAAGTAGGCTCGTTTTTTTTTTTTTTTTGCTGCTGTCTATTATTGACTAGATCACATTGGCTGAGATGCTTGAAACAACTGTAATTCATCAGACAGCTGCTGACTTGTTCATTGTTTATTTATGAGTAGCAAAAGATTTCCAAAGGTGTTCAGATAATTTAGAACCCAGCAATCAATATATATATATATATTCATGTTACAAAATAATAAACCTAGCTTAAATTATATTTTGTTGTACGAGAGAGAAAAAAAATGAACCCTCAAGGGGCAAACAAACTGTTGTTACTGAAGGAATTACCCACTCAGGATGGACTCAGCTGCCTAACTCCTCATTAACTATTTATTAGTTCCTTGGAAGGAAAAATCTACTATACAGTGAATTCCCATCAATATTTAATATAGCAGTGCCTAGAGCACTGGACTGAGCTTCTCACTTGTGCAGACAGCATAAGCAAAGTGCATACTACCACATCTCTTAATGGGGGAAATCTCAGATAAATCCCAAGGCTTCTTTCTTTTGTTATGGTTTACTTTATATACTTCTCGGAATGGTTAATGACCTGTTGCTGAGCATTTCTGCAGGGGTTGTGCCAGTCTTTTCCTTTCACACACACAGCAAGTGCATTGATTGATCATCAAGCAGTTTCATCTGAAAGCCAAAAATACACCATATTGACTTAATGCTACCATCTTCTGGTTTGGAAGGTACCTTTGCTAGCTTTGCTAGTTGTTCACTTGTTTAAATTTTTGTATGTGATACAACCATAATGTCTGAGTTTTTTTGGTCTTACTGCTCTAGTTTCAGTCCCTGATACACAAAACATACACTATAAAAATTGATGGGCAGTCTTCATTAACATAATTTTCTTTCTATTTCAGAATCATCCATCACAGTCTCCAAAACTTCACCAAAAGCTTGCTAGCTCTTTTGCTATTTCTATACTGTCTGTCTGCCTGCCTGTCCAGTTCCTAATTATAGATATTCTGCCATCACAGTTAAATTTACAGCTGCCAGATTACAGCTAAATTGGTTTTCATCACACTTTTAGCCAAGCCTCAGTTCTGAAGCTCTTCCATTTTTCACCAGCCAGGGCGAGCTCCTGACCTAGTGTGACACTGCAACAGAGACAAAGGAACATACTTGCTTTACTCTGACAGTGTCATATCTTTCTAACCTGTCCTGGAGAAGTGTAGGAACTTGTTTTGCACTGCTCTGTGGCAGAAGGTTGTCATGACATTTGTGAAGTGGCAACTTCACAAATGAACTAGCGATGGAATGTTCAGTGATAACGCCTCTGTGATAAAGTATTTAAGAAGGGGAAAAATAATTAAAAAATAAAGAAGTGAAGAAGCAGAAGTCAGGGCAGAAAGGTGGAGGCGCGAGCCTTGTGTCTCTTGTGGCCCCCACTCTCTGGCTTCCCACTGGGCAGCTGACTGGGCCCAACTCGGCCCAGGCCGGCTGTGAGAAGTGGAGAGGAGATGAGATGTGAAGAGAACCTGAGAGGCATCTGCCTGCGCCAGTTGTGAAGAATTTCTTGTGAGAGGAACGGCTGCAGATACCAAGGTCAGTGAAGAAGGAGGGGGAGGAGTAATGCTGCTCCCGGCAGAGATTCCCCTGCAGCCCGTGGTGCAGCCCATGGTGAGGCCGGCTGTGCCCCTGCAGCCCATGGAGGCCCACGCAGGAGCAGAGATCCACCTGCAGCCCGGGGAGGACCCCACGCCAGGGCAGGCGGATGCCTGAAGGAGGCTGTGGCCTGTGGAGGGCCTGTGCTGGGGCAGCCGTTCTGGAGGGACTGCACCCCATGGAAGAAATTACCCATGCCAGAGCAGTTCGTGACGGACCGTGATCCATGGGTGGGACCCCAGGCTGGAGCAGGGGAGGAATGTGAGGAGTTCTTCCCCCCCAAGAGGAAGAAGCAGCGTAAAGCGACAAGTGATGAACTGACCATAACCTCCATTCCCTATTCCCACCTGTGCCGCTCTGGGTGGGGCAGAGGGACAAGGAGGTAGAGATAATTGGAATGAAGTTAAGTCTGGGAACAGGGAGGGTTGGAAGGAAGTTGGGTTTTTTTGTTCTCTTTCTTAATATCCTGCTTTGGTTTTATTAATAATAGGAAATAAATAGTTATCCCCAAGTCGAGTCTGTTTTGCTTGTAACGGTAACTTCAATAATCTCTCCCTGTCCTTATCTTAAACCTTGAGCTTTTTGTTGTATTTTTTCTCTTCTGTTCTCTCAGAGGCTAGGGAGAGTTAGTGAAAAACTGTGCAGCTTGGTCCTGAGCAGAGCTAAACTATGACAAAGATGCTGCCTATTGAAGAACACTAAATGATCTTGGTCTCAGTACCCACAGCTATCCCCAAGGAAGGCAGTGGATTGTTTTTTAAACTCAAGGCAGCAGAGCCTGCCATGGACTGGCCACAGGTAGAACAGAAACAGTCAGATGTGAAATTTCTAAAAGACTAATAAATTAACTCAAATTAATACTATTTTTAAGGTTACCTAAACTGCCTATTACTTTCTTATTTACTCTGTCACTGTGTTCACTGCAACCTAATGCCTCTGCTTTGAACTGTCTGCAAAAATACCCTGCTCTGAGCTGAAGACAACCAAAATATTCTTCTTCCCAACAGGCTTTTACACAGTAGCCTATTCATTCCCACTTGGACATGAAGTAATCTCCATTACCTAGCTGCCACAGCAGGCAATGAGGCAATGGACTTAAAGGAAAAAAAAAAAAGTTTTTTGCCTGTTTTCAAAGCTATCTGTCATACACAATAATCTGCTAAAGCCTTAGCAGCCAGTGCTGATGTGATACGAATTTAGCCTTTTTGATTTGATTTCCCTTAGCAGCCTCAAAATGTTTTACCTTTAATTCTTTTTCTCTGGCTGCTCATATTGCTCCATGATGATCACACATTCTCTCCTTGTTTCACTTTGCAGCCATTTGGGAACACAGTGGCAACGTGCCATGAAGACTGGGCTTATTCCACTTCATTCCACTTACTTGACTGTTCCACTTCATTCTTTAGTCTCCTCAAGATTTATTAGAAAGTTTTATCTTATGTAGTGCCCAGTCCTTCTGCCAGATATACACGGAAGCTCTTAAAACTCCAAGCAATCTGTCTGTCAGAGGAGCTGCCAATGACCTTTTTAAGACATTATTGACCTGTTAATCTAGAGCTGTCACTGAGAATGCAGAAGTCATTGTACTTCCGTTAGGAGATTCCCCAAGAGCATATGGTTTGACAAAAATGGATAGAATTAGCAAAACACATAAACAACTTTTAGGCTATCTTATCTTACAAAATTGAAAAAAAAAATGGTATTTACCAATGGCTGTCATTTATTTTCAGATGAGAGACTCGACTCCGAAAGCTAGTAATGCCTACATAACTTTTTACATAGATCTTATTTGGGGAGAATACAATGCATATCCAGCCGATAAATCAAGACCTCAGATGATCATGCTGTATTTTATAAATTTGAGTTGTTGGCCTCAGAATTCTGGATCCATAAACTTGTGAAAGGACTTACAGTCAACTGTAGACACCAGGAAATAATTTGAGGGTATTATCACCAATGTCCACTTCTACTGGAAGTCTTCTGCCCACTTGGTTTATAAACCAGACCTTACATTTATGTGTATCAGTTTGCCTGCTTCACAAATGCACTTGAGTATTAATGAAACATAAGTAATTGCATATGAAATGTCAGTTATGATGCAGATTGAACATTTGCTCATCTTCCTGTCTTTCCTTCAGATAATGAATGACAATGTGCTGAACAATTAATTTTCATGCACAGCTCATTAATTTGGAAGAAACTTGAAATTATTGTCCTGGCTTTATCATTTCAGATAAACTATTCTTCGTTGTGTTTTGGGCTTGATTAACACCATTAGTTTCCAGTCAGTACTCCACTTGTTAAGTAATTAGTAGGACTTTTTATAATGGAAGTTTCATCTTGGAATGAATTCTCAGAAATTGACACCCTCCAGGCAGAAGTGTGAGAAGGAGCAGGAGTGATGGGACACCCTTCTCTGAAACTATACTGCATCTGAGGGCTGGGGGAAGAAGGAAAGCCCTGTGACATGGTTGGAATCATGAAGAGCCATTATATCCATCAAATATCTGGTGCACCCAGTTGGGAACTGGAGAGAATGTACACACTGTGCTAGAGGAGGAGAAGGGTAAGCAGCAGTGGAAAGGAGGGTCCTTTTTTATTTGTGAATATTCTTGGGGTTTTTTTGTGTTCATCTGTGACTTATTCCGTGTCCAAGAAAACACCTTCTTAGCATATAGTCACTTAAAAGTAAATACATAAATACATATATTGACATATTCACTTTGTAATAACAAGGTTATAACCTCACTGCGATAGCAACTGTGCCTCACAGTGCTTGTATACCACTAATGCATTCAGGCATTAAATGTATGTGGTCTGGTCAGGTCTTCAAGTCAAATGTAATAACAGTATTATGTCAGAGTTTGGTGGAATAATTCATGTAGCCTATTCATGCATTTGTAAAGCCATTAGAATAATTCAGAGCCAAGCATACTTCCCAGAGGAATACTGGTCTTAGATCAGTATTTACTTTGAGATCTTTGCCTGAAAGGACTTAAAACAAACCTTAGCTGGGTTTTAAGTACATCAGTCAGTCTTGGTTTGTTCATCACTGCTGTTTAAGGTAATTTAAGAAAAAGGGCCATAATCTATTTAAGGAAGGTATTTCTTTCAAAGTATTTTTGGATTAAAACACTTCTCAAGTTTGACTGACTAGTTATTGGCTCTGGTGATGTTCCTGTTACATTAAGAACATAAGAATAGCTGCACCAAGTCAGACAAAACGTTTGTCACGTCCAGTGTCCTGTCATAAGAGTGTCGTCTCTTAGAAAAAGAAGCATCAGGAAAGGATAAGCATTAAAAAATCCTGGATGGCAAATGCATTTCAACTTCACTGCTAGAAGTACTTAGTCTAATGTAGAGATCTCAATTGTATTTTTATTATGCTATCTGCTTCTTCAGTAATGTGTAATATGTGTATAGTTCTATGATTCTATGATTCTGTAACAACCAGTGCCATCCCTGCTGTTTTCATTCCTGATGACCTCACTACTGTATTAGCTTAAGTGCACATATCTTAACATAATTGTTTACCTCTCTCTGTGGAAATAACTGCAAAATCACTGAGGGTCAGGTTACATCAACTGTAACTGATCAACAAACTCCCACAATGGAAGCAAGCTCACAGGAGATGGGCAAAGACGTGTTCATGAAGCTCAGGGAAGAACACAAGAAGTGACCATAGCTGTTGTAAAGAATGTTGAACCTACCCCAACACAAAGGGGACGTAAGTGTGGCTTTGGTTTAGGTCAATGGCTCTATCAGTTGCGTGGATCAGCTAGTTGTGTAAGGCCTTCCCTGAGTTAATCAAAAAGGTGTGAATATCTTCCTAAGCCAGCAAGACGAGTGTGGAAAAAGTGTACAAGTGGCTCAGCCCAACATAGACTATAAAAACTGAGCGATCAACAAAATGAACTTTGAAGACAGCAGAAGGCCTGAGCTGGCTTCAGTCCACGTGTTCCTTCCAGTGAATGGGGATGATGAGCACTGTGATGGTAAGCATATAGAGACTGGTAACGGAATCATATTTTTATTGTTATTTGACCATATACTGCAATTGGTTTATTATCCTTGTGCTGTGATTTCAGTACATTGTGGTATCACTCCACTGAATCAAAATGCCGTGTAACATCAAATATCTTAAAATAAGTAAATTTGGTACTAAAACATGAAAACTACCCCTGTGTGGAATATCCAAAAGAACCTGGTCAGAGAGTATTGGACTCTATCATCAATTTAGTCCAATAAGACAGAAGCAAACCTAATTTTTATAATTTTGATTTGAAACATCTTCTAATTAAATTCAAACGCATGCATTGCAAGATTGCAAATCCCATGAAGGAAGAGCAATTGTTTATGGACACAGCTAGCAAGATGGCATAAGATTAAAGTACAAGGAAATGTAGTTTGAATGTCAGAATAAAAATTTTCATGGTTAGATCTGCAACGTTACGGGGTATCTTCTGAAGAGAAGATGAATATTCAACACCTGGCAATTTAAAACTCCACTGGCAAAATCACTAGGGACTACACCAGAGGAAGTTCATCCATCTCTGCTTTCTATAGCATGTAATTTGTTTTAAATCTACTGTACATGCTTACAATACTGCTTCTTTCTAACTCTGATCAGAGTCTTTGGTTTTCTTGTCACTGATGTCTTTATCATTACCTTAAACATAGGACAAAGAAAATCAAGAATATAATTTATGTTGTTAAATGGGAAATATTCAGATGGATAAATCAGGCTACAGTGATCTAACTAATGCAGAAGAAAAAGAACTGAATAAAATGCAATTTACTCATTGTTGAGATCAGTATAATGATGGAGGTCCCAGAGGAACTGAATAAGGAGAGAGTGTTCTTAAGGATTGTTCTAGTTAGTTTGAAAGAAAGCAAAATGACAGAAAGAAGCAGAGGAAAGAAATATGGGGAAATAAAAAAAAAATGTTCTGTGAAAAAAAATCTTGCAAGATGCAGTTATTGCCTGGGGATTACAGAAGTAAAACTACAAAAATACGGTGCACAGAAAGGCTACTGACGCATACCTTTAGTCTCCCCAAAATTTTGAATGTAACTGTGTGACAGGGGAACACATAGAATTTTACATGCTACTCCTGTAAATGAAGAATCTGATATTCCTACATGTGGTGCTTGAGTGGACTAAAATGTAGCAAAGCATTCATTTATGCTACTCTTATTCAATGGACAAGCAACGGAATAGAGAAAATGATGGTCATTTTGACAGACCAATAGGCTAAAAGGCTTCTTTAAAAGACACTACGTTTATGTTTAGGGTGACTGATCAAGTGTTTATGAGCCTCTTTATTTATTTGATTCAACTTTACTCATAGAGATAATGCAACAGTCAGAAGCGTAGGTAGAGGAATACTTACCTGTGAGAAGTGAGACCATCTGTTACCTTTATGCAGCTTGCTGAGTCCATTTGCATCCAGTTCTAGTATCTACACAAAAAAATGCTGAAAATTATGACATCGTTCTGTGACGAACTACCAGAATGAATGGAAAATGGAAAAGTAGGTTATTATTGAGCTCCTAGAGTCACTCAGCTGGTCCAGCTTATCAGGGAGTTTTCAGTCAGAGGGAACGTGAAGCATCAACTCAAAGAGAAGATACAGGATGATAACAGAGCACTTATACATAGCAAACAAAGGCAAGATGAAATCAAAAGGGATAAAAGCTGTAGCTCAGCAGATTTGATCCAGCTGTGTAACAACTAGTTTTATAGTATCAGGTTACAACTGTCCAGGGATATCAGATAGTCCATCCCTCAAACTTTTTAAATCCAAGACTAGACATTATTCGAGGGGAGAGACACTTGAGCAACCACATAGCCAAATGCAATGAATTTACAGGGACTGTAATACTGAAGATCAGATTAATGATTACAATAGCCCTTTCTGGTATTTAAAATTCTGAGCCTAGAAGTAATTTTTTTTTAATTTAGTGTCTTTCATCCAAGGCATTTTAAGTGCTTAACAAACACTAATTAATTAATCCCCTCAACACTTGAGAACAGTGGGCAATTATTACTAAATCTACTTTGCAGATATGTAAGCTGTGGATCAGAGAGGTTAAATGACTTGTCAAAGGCTGTGCAACAAACAAATACCAGATCTGGACTGCAGGAAAATCTAAGTTCCGAGGACTTGTAACTACAGTAACTGTATTATATTCTGGACAGAACAAGGTTGATCTTCTGTTTTCTTAGCAGTCAGGTGGCCTTAACTAAGTATTTGCAACGGTAGAGAAACAGATCTGAACAGAAGAGGTGAAGGACCGGAGTGCTGATCTGTAAAGCTGCGAAGTTAGTGAAAAGATACCAACGAGAGAATACAGTTTATCTAACAAAACCCAAACCAGCTAACGATATTAATAAAGCTTGGGGTGCAGTGCTTTTTCTTTGTCTAAAAAAGATGGTGGAACACATTTGTAAAGCCTTTAAAAGGCACTGCTTTTTTGAAGCTACTCACCACCAGCAGCGTGCTCTGACTTTCCGCTGCCTATCTGATTAAATACAGCTTGGTGCTGCCTGGTATCAGCATGCCGGGTGTTCATAAATCCTGGTCTGGATTCTGCTGCATTAAACTGGGCAAAATTCCGATTTCACTGAAGTCAATAGTAAAACCCTTCCAGACTTCAGTCTTTTAATTTGTGTCGCTCCAAACTCTCAGTCCAAATGAGAATTTTCACTGCTATTACATTTTATTTCTCCCCTTACGTTTGCCTGGGGAGTAATTTCTCCCTCTTGTTTGCATCATCCTATTAAATTGGACCATGGAGAACCTGTGAAAACGGAATGAAAGCTCTGAGGCATGCCTTTCACAGTGTTTTCTCTGCAGCATACTTCCTGAGTTGAGAAGCTTAGTCCTAGTGCGGTTCATAATAGAAGAGTATTTTTGGTACTGCTGGAGAATGAAGCCAGGACAGCAATATTCCACAGTTCTGGTTTCTTAATAGGGTGGCTCCTCCAGAAATCATGACACCATTAGCCAAGTCTTCCTGTTGATCATTCAAGAACAGCTGAGGAAAGCACACAAAAAGGGTCTGTACATTTCAGAACTAAAATATTGTGCTGTTGTATTTGTGGATACCAACCTGCTGAGTTAGCAGTGATCTGTAACTCACAGCCATCCCTAAATTCAGGCATCTACAGAAAAGTCACAGCTAAAGACTTGAAGCAAATGCTCCTAGAAAAGTACCAAATTCAAGTGCCTCACACCTCCCAGTAAAAAAAGAAAAGAAGACAAAACTCTTCTCTATCTTCCTTTGTAAAATATATTTAAATTGTTGAGTACCTAAACACTGCACTTTATAATTTTTGTTCCTGTGGTGCCACTCATGCTTCAGGGTGGATTGCCAGTGTCCAGTCATGATTCTTAGAAACACAAGAATACAATAGATCTCCTAGAAGTGAGACCATGGATTCAGTGCCTTGCTACGTAGGCATCTTTTCTTCACATTACTGCTTGAATAACCATGGGCTAGTTCATCACTGCCAGATTGTTACGACTTCTATGCCTGCTTGAATCATCTCCTGTTTGCATATAATGTCAAGTGAAAATGCTAATATGACTGAATGTAATGCATTATTTCATTCTAACTCACATTCAGCCTAATATATTTTCCCTTGTTTACAACGAACTATATTTTCCATATATACTCCTGCACGTTTCTTGACTAAACAAGATCTATCTTCATACCTGCAGAATGCAACAAATCAGAGAATCTTCTTTTATACTTTGGAGTGAAATTTGCAAGCTTCTGAAATCCATTAAAATATATACCATTTTTATTTTTCTGTTAGCTGCAAATAAAACACAATTATGTTAGGAGATCTGGCAGAGTATTCTGAGATTTAACACCACTTTGTTGCGTACTGCAGCTATTCTGTTTGCTGCTGTTAGGTTACTCACTCACTGTGAGTGAAATCCAGATCTCAGTGAAGTCCAGGAGGAATTTTACCTCTATCTTTCTAAGTAGACCAAATAAAAAACTCCAACTGGAAAAGGTCTAGGCCCATACACATGACTGAGAAGTTATTGGCAAGCAAGGCTGAATACTTTCAAACAATTGTTATGCATATGCAGTACAAACAATAGGATATTGTGTATGTGGAAACTTTGTGCAAGTCTGAGACCTTTACTGCTTCTGTATCTTTTGATTTTAAACTGCCACTTCTTTTAAAATGCATGCTACCAAATTACAGCCAGCTCTTACAAATCAGTAACAAAAGCAAAGAGAAGCTAGAGAATATCAGGATAATGCAAGTGCAACTATAGCTGTCAAATGTAACCTGACTTGCTTTTTAAGTGCAGTTGCTTAAATGAGTATAAGAAAAACAGATAAATACAGTAGATTAGGAAAAGGGGAAAGGACAGTAGAAGTGTCTTGGGAAAACAATACAACAAAGCATCTGGGTTTTTTTTCAGTTCTCTAAAGGGTTGACATGCCGGGTACTGTTCTTTTCCAACCTTTTTTCTTTTTAAATGCTTCCCAATAGCTTTAATATATTCCATCTATGCTTAAAGAAAATAATGAATTGACAAGTAGATGATACTTTGAAGGGATTAATTGACTGCTGCGGAACAAACTAGATCAACTGCAAACTAACCCGAAAACTTAGTGAACTTATTATTTATAGATCCTTTCTAACAGAAAAGCAATATAGTCAAAATTAAGTAGTCTTGCTTTGAAAATTGTAGTTATTTTGATAAACAGTGCTGTCACAGCAACAAACGTGAATGCCACAAACTCTAGATCATTCGCTTTCATGTAAGGTTTACAAGGTTTCTTGTGAGAATACTTCATAGTTAAAGTATGTCTTCCCTTGGGGATCACACAAGCATTTAATTTTTATTTTGGCATTGGGCCCATTGTGTTTATGAGGTTCTTTGGAGAAGTGGAATTGATGACCACAAAGGAAAAATTGAGAGTTACTTATTTTAAACCATTATTACAACCTTTCAAGATTTTCGGGGAAAAAAAATGCTTTCTTCCATATATATATATGTATAAAAAGAGACTTTGTTGAAAAAAAGCCTTAGAGTTCCATATTTAGCCTACCAATATAAACAGTCATATCAGGCTTTATACTGTAGGGTCATTTATTGTGCTATAATGATATCCTTTGCTGTTTTGCCCAGTTACAGTAAATAACGTGTACTCCACTCTCTTGATCTGCAACAAACAATATTTTTGTTGGCAAACTAAGTTTGCAGGTAGAACACCAACTCAGTTGAATATTCTTTGATTTTTCACATAAGCTTTACAATTATTAATGAAAATTTATCATACATTTTATTAATCTTGATTTCTCATTGATCATATATTTAAACTTACACTGCATATACAAGAATCCCTTAAGTACTAAAGCCAATGCAGTGGAGCATGATCTTACAGGTACAAGTCAAGCAAGAGAAACCCTGCTGGGGCACATCTGCATGATATTGGCAGGACTGCGTTAAGTGTGGTGCTACAGCTCTTCTCATAACTGACTCGCAAGCCACTCTTTCTGACAATTTTCATGGATGCTGGGCACAATCTGTTATGTTTTCTAATGATACACTAATTTTCTTTTACTGTAACTCGTGGAAGATTTAGGTGCTGTAGGCCTACTCCTGTTGAATTCAGTCTCATAAAACTCTAGGCATTCTTTACAGCACCAAAGACAATGAGAAATGAATATGCTCAGTGTGTCACAGTATCACTTAGTGCCTTCCAGGAGCAGGAAGTTTAACTGAGCACTACTATACAGCAGTTGCAGTGTCAGTCGTGCACTGTGTTTGAATAAAGAACATCCATTCTGCTGCTTATTAGGTCATGTAGACAAATGCTGAATTTAACCTCGGGGATCTGTTAAGTGGGAAGATGTGGCAATAAATTATGTGACAAATTCCTCCTGATAAAGTTCTGATATTTTAATATATGTTAAAGGAATGACAAACCGGTCAGATCCTGGGTAACTTAGTAATAAAAAATCCCACTGTGATTGACCTCAGACATTGAGTGTCGCATTCTGGTTTGATTTGTCTGGGTTTTTTTTTTTCCTTTTCACTTTTTTCCCCTGTGAAGTAAGGTTTAATAGTCACATAAAATTAATTATTACTCCTATTTCTTTGCTCAGAGAAGATGTAGCAACATTTGCACAACAGAAAACAACAATTGTCACTCAAAATGAAAACCTTTTTACTGTCATAAATGATTGCAGATCTGTTGATTTCACCAGCAGCCTTTAGAGTAACATGATTTTCCACTCTTTTTCTGCCATATGTCTGTTGACAAAGGATTTCTGAGGTATCAAAAAATTACTGTTTGTTTTCTTTTGTTTATGCAGAAATGCTAAAAGTTCTAAAACAAAGAATAGACAGTGGATTTTACAAGATATTAATAATCCCTTTTAATTAAGAAATCTGCTTATGAATGCTTTTCATGATCATATTTCTACCCTTCTATTATTTATCAGTAATTGCTCAATTCTTGACTTTGGCATTTCCCTTTCACAATTATAAGACAGTCTTACATTTCCAAACTGTTCTTTAGTCATCTGTTAGCTGGATTCCACTATCTCCTCTGATTTCTTCACTTTGAAATGGAAGTTTGATATAATTAGTTCTGAGAACACCTTTCCAAAGTCAAATATAAGATGCATGTCTTTGGAGTGCATATGGCAAAGGTCCAAAATGAAAGATAGTAAAAGCAAATGATTGCCAAAAAGATGTGAAATTAATTTCTTAACTGTACAAGTCTTCTGTAACTTTAATTTCAAAAAGTAATATTTTCATGAACAGTTTTCATTAAGCAGTGCAAAATCTGTACAAAAGCTAAAGTGAGATGGAACACATAAAAAAAATCATAATGAAACAAGAGGGATCATGAGTACCAAAAAGAGTACTTTCTCTCATCTAAGTTTGTAACATTATGGTCTAAGAAAATAAAATTCTCATATTTTCTTCTCTAATGGTACAATGCTTTGCAAGGCTATGGCACAGCTGATGATAAGACAAATAATATTCACTTAGAACTGGCAGAAAGCAGACAATGTCATGCAAACTTTTGCAATCTTTTCTAAATTGAATTATCCACTCTCAATGAGACTATAATCAAAGTCTTGCTAAGCAGGCTTAAAAATTTTTAACCTTACTCCTTTTTTGCTTCTGGCTTTCCATGACCATTATCAGACTGGCATTTGTCAAGCTGACATCTGTTTTGTTGGCATAGATCACACACGGCAGCTAACTCCGCTGTGTTCTTGTTTGGCTGAGTCTAATCTATTGGAATTCAAGAGTCAGCCAAACTCAGTATATGGTATGGAACAGAAAAGGCTGCATACAAAATCTACAACAGTAGTGCTATGTCAGTGGTCCTCTCTGATTTAGGAATAAAGAGGGTTAAGAAAATGTTCTCCTAGTCCCTTCTTTCATGTCCCTGTCTTGAAAGTTGTGTTTTAGTTGCTTTCCAAAGTTTCTTTAATAACTCTCTTCTTTTTATTATGTATTGGAATTGACACAAACACAGAACTGCAAATGCCAGGTACCCAGTCATGAAGGTGAGATCTGCTATTTAAAAAACACTTAGAGTTCCCTCTTCAACCTCAACTCTGCAAACTGTACAGAAATGTATTTTTTAAATGAAAGGGTGTATTTTATCTTAGTCACATGATTTTAAGAATGGGATTTTCAATGAGAAACACTCTTGGAGTACAAACAGTATAACTACAGACACTGCAAGTGTCTTCCACGTTGCCTAAAGTAAATGTGTGTTCAGCATTTCGTCACTGAAACCCCTGAGATTTCTTTCCTCCAACTAAGACCTTCCCAGGTGCATAGCTGCAGACAGACTTCTCCAGAATTTCCTTGCTAATTAATTGTAATAACATATATCAGTCTTGTTTCTGTTTGTTCTTTTAACCAGATAAGATTTCCTCCACAACACAAAGGACCTTGTTCCATTACTGCAGTACCAATGGAACTGTTGTTCTACAAAATAAACAGTCAGAAGCTACACCCAGCATTCTCTGAGGTAACCTTTATACCTTGCCAACAGCCGCCTTGGAAGACCACCATCTGTACAGACCATGTGCCTGCCGTGGCACGTAACAACTCACTATCAGGTCTGTTGCTCCTGCTAAGGCAGCAGCTCCTCTGCAAATGGCTCTCCAGCATGTCATGCACACAAAGCTTGTATTTGCAAAGGAACTCTGAAGCTTCTGAAACGGAAGGACTATCTTGTGCCATTTCGCTAGATTTGCATATAAACTTCTTAGAGCTGTCTTTAGACTACAAAACTCTACCCATTGCTTGTGCTACATATCAGGGCAAGTGCCTCCAATGCAAAGAGAGCAGAGTTGTAGCATGACCTGTAATAACTTACTTCACAGCTCTTTGTGTAGCATGATCTGTGATAACTTACTTCACAGCTTTTGGTTTTTTTTCTGTTGATTCATTTTCACTAATGTGAGTAATGTTAGTTGATGGGTGGTGCTGCGTGAGGAGAGAACAGTGTCAAAGTCTAAGACTTTGCTATGCACTGGAAGATACACACAAGCCAGCGCAGGGTTTTGTGACAGATAGGAACTGTTTATGAATTTATGGCTTATGATTTATATGTGAAATGGGCAGCAAGGATGGTTGCAGCTTTGCAAGCTTAAATTGAAAATTATTTTGAATGTTGATTAAATTCTGAAAAGTGTTAAAGAGTATTTTGGGAATTTTTTTACTCTTGTAAAGTGTGTTACTAATAATAAAAATCAATAGTCATGTTTACTACATAAGGCTTGAAGGCAATCAAATACATGGTTTCCATCACATTTCCAGATGATAACAGTAGTCCACCCCTCCCTTGATCTTCTAACTTGTTTTTCTTCATTTAATCTGAAGATAGAAAAAACCCTGCTAGCTGTCCATCCCATGCAACAAGAATTAAACAACTAACAAACAAAAGACAGCATGCTCATAAACAAGATCAATGATATTACTACAAACCAAGAAGCACATGTGCAAACACATATTTCTTGTCATATATTATTTTGAATTTGGTTGTACCTGCAGACGTACCTCTCTTGGTTTTCTGTTTTTTTGTTTGTCTGTCTGTTGGTTTTTTTTATCTCCTTCTGTCTAGTTTGAAAAGACTGTTTAAAAACAGGGTTCCTAAGCAAACACTGATGTTCCAGACCACCAGCTGCAGTTACTCACTGCAGAGAAAGCATCTTGAAAAGCTAACTTTCATGAAGAGGACTGTGGAAAAATGCACTTTCAGCATAGGCATTTGAACAGCAAGCAACATAAAATAGCATTTAAAAATATCACTTAAAAATATCACAAGGTCAAATTTACTTAACTGGTTTCAATCCTGCCATGTCATCATAGAAGATGCACAGATGCTGAAATGAGAGCCTGCTCATGTAACGTAATCTGTATAATGTGTATAGTGTATCTGCTCAATACAGAGCTTTTTGCAGGAGTGAACAGGAATCTGTGGTACAGCTATATTCATACTGTCCACTGTATCTGATTGCTTTTTTTTTTTTTGGTTTTCTACTTTAGTTTTACAGTATAGTACTTAATTTTTCTTGCACCTATGAGCTTTAAGTACTTGTCTCTACAGTGATAATACCAAAATTGGAGGTTTTGTAAGATACTGGCTCTGTAATAAATTAAAATTGAGCAATAGCTTTCAGAACTCTTTTTAAAAGATCTTTAAATTAATGTCTTTAACTTGGAGAGTGTGGAAGAACTGAAGTGCACAGCAAAAAGGAAAGTTACACACTTATCCTAGGACCACTGATTCTCTTGCTTTGGCTTTATCCCTGAGCTATTCCAGTAATTCTTACTGATTCAATATTAATGACAAATCAGTGCAATGGGATTTGCTTTTTATAAATCCAGAAACTGTACATAGGATCTTGACTGAGTAGAAACAAATGCTTTTATTTGGACTTTCAAAATAGCAGTATTAAAAATATTTTAACCTGCACAGACAGA
The DNA here is from genome assembly GCF_036417535.1 of Chlamydotis macqueenii. NCBI lineage: Eukaryota > Metazoa > Chordata > Aves > Otidiformes > Otididae > Chlamydotis > Chlamydotis macqueenii. Next base: position 58,400,302 of record NC_141593.1, on the reverse strand, counting down.
TATTTAGAGCTCTTTAAAGTGTGTCAACAAACAAATTCCTCATAATTAGGTATTTAGCAAACATGAACCAAAATATTTGAAAAGACCAACAAATGTGAACTTGAATGGCAACACACTATATCTAAGTTATTACCTTTATATATGGAAGGAATATTCAAAGCGGATTTTTCTACTGTCTCAAGGGGTAGATAAGTGCCCTGCTTCCATTTATGTTTTTGAAAATCTCCTCCCTTGTAATTCTTTTTATCTCAAACTTAAAAAAAAACCAAACCCCAAACCAAAAATGTCACTATAAAGCCAGGAAACTTTTTGTTTTCTTCTCAAAGTTTTCCTCAAGGTATTAAATTTCTGAAGTTTCCAGACTAACATCCAAATAGTTATGTGCTGAAGAGGTCTTGCCTAATTTGTGAACTGAAGCTCTTTTGACTGGTCAGCCAGATACGCAGATTTTGAACTGACAAACTGAATTAGAAGCTAAGCTGATAACTGTAGATAATATTCATAAAAAAAACAACAGCAAATTCTTAAGAACTGTATGCAAAAAGAAGTATGTATGATTTCTGGACACAACAACAAGCCTGAAAATGTCTCTGGATAATATCATACCAAAAGATGCCTAGAATTCATTACTGTATTTTGTGTCATGGCATCTTCTTTTTTTTTTATACAAGGATCTCAAAGTTACTCCTTGTAACTTCATGAAAACATGAAAACATGAAGTTATTGAGCCTCTGTACATCACAGTAAAGTAAGCATCTATGTTATCGCTGGTTGGTAGAGTGGAAAATGAGGGTTAGAGATGCTAGGGAGTTGCCAGACAGTTTAATAAAAAAAAATATAAAGAATCTTAATTTAATTCCTCTGTTCTAGCCAGCTGAAAATACTCACACACAGAAGTAAACATTGGGTCAGGTTTGTCTGCAGCCATTTCATTCTGTTCTCTCCCATAAGATTATTTCTTCCTCTCAGGGAAAAAAAAAAAAAGGAAAAAAAATTCCATGTATGCAACACACACACACACAGTCTCTCACAGGTAAATGTATCTGAGAGGGGAAAAAAACATCTTAAAGTCAGAGAAATCACCTAGAAAGCAAGCTCTTATCTTACTCAAAAATATTTGCAATCAAATGATGAATACATTTCTCCGTAAAGAATTCAGTGATTCTCTCTATTCAGTGATTCTCTCTATTTATGCCTTTGGTACCTACTCCTCTCATATGGAAATTAGTCTAAGATTTTGTTCTGTATTACTCTTTGACAACTCACAGTATCAGGGATTACAGTAAAAGATGAGAGAATATGTAACAATTAACCATTCCATTCAGTTATTAATTTGCAAAACTTGAAGCTGAGATTGCTTCTCAGTCGTTTTTAGCAACATATTTATAGGATCAGAGAGTGATTAAAAATATAAGAAAGTGTGATGCTTTCAGGTCCACCAATAAACAAAAAAGCTACATTTGTGTACTATCCTTTTAACAAAACATCAAAGATTATTTAAACACAGACCACTAGAGGATTATCTATTTTTCTGCTTGGCTGTCTTTAACCAAATTCTACTAAAAGGGAAACACATTATTTAAAAGTCCACATTTTCACAAAATTTAGACAAAAAAAGTTTTATGATGCAGCTATATTCTTCACTGATTTGCAGTACACATCCATTTTTCCAGAAATATTTTCCTTAATTCTCTGAGTTTTAACAAAAGGGGAAAAAAACCATAGGATTCACTTGTTTAACTCACTTAAAGTCACCAGACTTAACGTCAGAAAAGAGGGATTGAGCCCTACTAGTTAGTCTGACTTCTGAAGCATTACTCGAATTTATAAAAGATAAAAATCACATGTACAAGACATAGGAAAAAATGTAGAGATATCTTTGTTATTGTTTGTATTTCATGGGTGCTAAAGTCTCTTTGAATGGCAAAGCAAATTATTTAAATTACTGTAACGGTACTACCTACATTGTAAAGCCAGAACTCATTTGTATCTGTTTAAGATACTAAATATTGCTGAACAATGATAGAAGCACCATGTCTATTTTTAAGGGAAATCATCAGAGAAAGAAAATCTACAGATCTATCACTTTTCCCTGCGACAAAGTCTTAAGCTCTGCTTAGTTTAATTATTTTGAGGAACACAATCAATTAGCATAGTACAGCATATCAATACACTGAAATTCTGTTCAGCTACCACGGAGGTACATGCTGCACAGCGTGTGCTGAAGACTCATTTACGTTGGAAACCTGGCGATCCAGGGGCAGCTACAGAGGCTTGTCAGAGGCAGTTTCAGATGCTTAATGTGGATTTTTCTAAACACTGTATTAAAACTAGTTTAACTGATGTTGAATCACTTGCTAACAGTCTTTACCTTTCTGCCAAATGAAGGCTAATGCCAGAGGCCACTGGTATACAGAAGCACTTTACAGCCATGATATCAATAATTGTTTAGTTGTGTAATCACGAAAATGGAGAGCGGACTAGGTGACCTTCTTCTGGGTACTGGGTATTTGATGGGCTCATATGAATTGGCTATGATGTAGCAAAAAGCTAACTTTTTGTTCATTTAAGTATTATTTTTATACTAGCAGAATTAATTACTTCTTACGTTAGTCCAAAGAATTTATGTCTTTGTATTGTTTATAAACTAATAAGATACAGTCACCTACATCTTGCTTGCTAAGCAAAACAGGGAAAAAAAGGTATCTTCCTGCTATAGTTAGTCTTTTTTGGAGGTTATTTTCAGTTATTAATAGTTTGACTCCTTTTAACAGCTTTGTACGTGATGAAGAAAAAAAACCCAAGTACTATAAAGGTATTTTAGACACTAGATTAAGCTCAGAGTCTGCTATTAAGAGGTGTTTTAAGTTATACAAACCAGACCCTCACTCTTTGTCTGTGATGCTTGTCACAAGGCATGAGCAAAGAGAAGAAAAAAATCATTAAGCTTTCCTTACAAATGTGGCTGAGGAGATGCTTCAGAAAGAAATGTGTTATTTATTCTGCTTCCTGTAACAGCAGTGATTTCCACACATCTGTCTGTGCTGGAGAGGAAAGAATACGGAAACACTGGATGTCCCCCGTTCCTATTCCAAGATTTCAGTCCAAAGATAGCAAAACATTGTAAATGCTGGGGGTCTTTTAATGAAAAGGAACGAAAAAAAGTTTGGTTTTATGGCGGCTGTTACACCTGGGGTATTCAGCTGATGTACTTCATACCCTGATCTGCAGACCTTAACATATTAAAAATAAGGCTGAAGGAAACCATAGAGAGAGAATATTTAGACAAGTTTTTAGGCCTTTCGTACAGATCCTTTGCTAAAAAAAAAAATAAATTAAAAATTAAAAAAAAAAAATCAAGGGATTCGAGTGTTTCTGTTTAGCTCCAGTCTGTTCGCCGTCGCTTCAATCGCTTCCGAGGGGACGACGAAGAGCAGAAGCCCCGCGGTCCCCCGGCAAAAGGCCGGGCGGGTCAGGTGGTGCGCCCGTGGAAGATTAACCTGAAACACCTTTCCGCGCTGAGAAAAAAAAAAAGAAAAAAAAAAAAAGAAAAAAAAAAAACAAAACCAAACCAAAACTAAAGGAAAGCGGGGCCAGCCACCCGCCGCGCGCATCCCCCTCCCACCACGCGGCCCCTGCCCCCCGCCCCCCGCCCCCCCCCCCGCCGCCCTGCGGCGCCGGCCTCCGCCGCTGGGGGGAGTCGGGGCGCTTCCGAACGGCGGCGCGGCGAGCGGCGCGCCCGGGCCCATCCCCGCGGGCACTGGCGGCGGGGCGCCGCGCAGGCCGCCGCCGTCGTCGCGGCAACGCCAGTGCCCGCCCTCCCGGAGGAGGAGGCGGCCCGGCCCCGCCCCGCCCCGCCCCGCCGGCGGGAACCGCTCACCTGCCCGCGACGCGCGGCCCTGCGGCTGCCGGCGGCGCTGGGGCGGTGGCGCCTCCCCCGCGGAACCGGTGTCGGCCGGCGGGGCAGCTGCCACCTTTCCCCGCCGGCGCGGTCGCTGCCGAAGGGGGTGGGGTGCAAGGCGAAGCGGAGCGGTGCCTCCTTCCCCGGTTGCGGCACAGCCGCCTGGGTTCTGCGGGCTCAGGCGACGCCTTTGCAGGCCGTGCCGAGCCCAGCCGCGGGGGAAAGTGGGGAAGGAGTTTTTCTTCGGGACTGAATTACTCGGCGTGCCGCTTTCCGTGGCAGACGGAAACTCATCCGTACGCAGCCCGCGTACGGAGCATCCGGCGCTGAAATGGTTACGCGTAGCAGCAGGGCGGCACAGGAACCACTCCGATCTTTTAGTAATTCAATTAGTCAGGTTTCCAGAAGGTGGGGCTGGGTATTTTTTTGGCGTGGAGGAGGAGAAGCCTGGGACGACGCCTCCTCTCTCGTGTTGCAAGCCAATCAGGTCGAGGTGTTAGTGGAGGAAAAAAAAAAAAAAAAAAAGGAAAAAAAAACGGGCAAGCTGTAAGCAAACAGCAGGCCGTGCCCTGACTGGCTCCGCCGGCAAATCCCCCCCTTTCCCGAGTAAACTGCATGCAAAAATCCCACATGACCAAGCAGCAGCGCCCCTGCTCTAAGCGGGCTGCCTGCACCTCCTCCTCTTCGCCTTCGTCCCTCACGCACATCGGCGCCAGATCCCGCCTCGGACACACGCGTGTGCATGTATGTATGCATGTAATGTATGTGTGCGTGCGTGTGTGCCTCGCCGTACCGCGTACCACTCTCTGCGGCTGCCCGTCGCGCACACGCATGCACAGAGGCAGCCGGGCACGCCAGGCTCCCAGCCTTTCCAGGCTGCTGATGTCGGATTTACACGCAGTGAAGGGACCGGTCATTGCAAAAGGGGGCGTGACTGTTTAAAGATTTTTTTTCTTCCTCCCATAAAGCAATTTCTTTTTTTTTTTTTTCAGGACTGACTTTTGCCCCTCCAATCCTCGTCGCGCTTTACGATCCCTCCCTGCCTGCCGCTGCATTCAAGTTTATTTATTTGCCTGCTGGCGTGGTATATTTTTCCTTGCTGCTCTTGCTGCTGCTGCTTCAGAGGGAAAAGAGGAGCAGCTGTTGGGCAAGACCGAGAAGAACTGGGTGTTTTTTTTTTTTTCCGATCTCCATATGTAGTCATCTGAGGGGTGGATTCCTTTTCTCTCACCCCCTCCCTGCTCTTTCAAACTGTTTTGTCCTTCCGCAGAAGTTGATGCTCCTGGGACTGGACCCTGCTTTATCACAGAGAGGCTCCGGGAGGCTGAAGCAGGAGATTTCCGCACCTCGCCGTGTCGCTCCGTTCGTCCCCCGAGCAGGAGAGGCCAGCCAAGACCAGCACCGTCAGAGGAGTTTGCAGGCTTGATTTTCCACTTCTCCGAGGTTTCGCTTCTTTCCACGCCCTCTCATAAACCAATTTTTTATTTCCATCTCCGTGGTTTCCACGCCGCAATATTTCTTGGATTGGACAGTTGTTTTTTTTTTGTTGTTTTTTTTTTTTTTTTCCCCCTCCCCTTTTCTTTTCTCCTTGCCTTTTTTTTTTTTTTTTTTTTTTTTTTTTCCGCCTTTGCTGTTGCTCAGTCCTTGGTGCATCCACCGCCCAGGAACAGGAAGGACAAGAAAACCACTCCACAAAGTCTCCTTCAAGACACTCTCTGTGCTGCAGAACAGGCTCCCCAACTCCATCAGCGCGGCAAACAAACTCCTCGGGGCTTTTGCTTTCCCCTCTTTTCCCTCCCTTTCTTTTTTTCTTTTTTTTTTAATTTTTCCTTTTTTTTTTTTTTTTTTTTTTTGTTTGATTTCATTCGCGAGGGGCGGAGGGCCAGGAAGGAAGACACAAACTTTGTACTTTTAAGATCTGCTGGTACTTCTCGCCCCTCTCCCAGCCGGTGGCCTCCGATAGACTGCCAGGGCCCCCGTGGGCTTGCAGGGAGGAAGCTCTCCTTCCCCTCCTCCCCGCTCCTCTCCGGCTTGCTCTCCCGATCCCTCCATCCCCGCGTCCCCCGGCCGCCCCCGCCCGTCCGGGACCGCTCGCAGGGGGCAGAGGAGCAGCGGCGCCCCTCGCCCGCCCGCCCGCCCGCCGCGCCGGCGGGCCGGTGTATGTCGTGCGGTGGGCTCCGTGCGGGACTCCCGGTGAATGAGCACCGCCTGCCACTCGCCGCCCGGCTCGGCCCCCACCTCCCGCTACCGGGGTGAGGCTCCCTGAGGGGCCCCGGACCGCGCCTCCCCGCCGGCTGCCCGTCTGCGGCGGCAGGCGCCCTCAGCTCGCTGCGGCGCGGCACGCCGCCGAGCCCGCACTCCGCTGTGCCCCGCCGTTTATTTATCCATCCCGCGCCCCGGCGTGGTCCCGTCTGCCCTCTTCCCCCACTTTTTTTTTTTTTTTTTTCCTTCTTTTTCTTCCCTCCCTCCCTTCCTTTCCCGATTTTTTTCCCGCATCCCGTCTCGCCGCGCCGGCCGGGCGCGATGCCGCACGTGGAGGTGCTGCTGCTGCTGGCGGCCGCGGCGCTGTGGGTGTGCGTGCGCGGACAGGAGCCCGGCGCCAAGGCGGTGGCCGACCGCTACGCCGTCTACTGGAACAGCACCAACCCCAGGTACGCGGGGCCGCCGCGGGCGCGCAGCGGGCGGGAGGGTTGAGGGGGGGTCTTGCCCAGTGCCTGCAGAAACTGCCCCGGCTGCAAGATGGGGTGGAACACTGGAAAACTTTCTTTTTTTTTTTTTTTTTTCCCCTTTTCCGGAGGCGAGGCAGCGGGTAGCGGTGGTTTTCTCCGCTGCCCCGCCACCCCCGCCCACGACTCCAGCGCTGCACCAGGCGAGCGGCTTCCCCGGGCTTGGCCGCCACCGTTCCGCGGGCGCCGGGCGGATGCGCCCCCTCGCAGCGGGGCAGCCTGCGGCCGAGCCTGCGCCCGGATTTTAGGCGGGATGAGGGGCCGCAGGTAGCGCCCCCACACCCCACCCCGTTCGTGCCCCTGCGGGCTCCTGCGGCGGGCGGGGCACGGCCCCGGGCGAGGAAGGCGGGGGGGGGCTCCCGTCCCGGCGGGATGGAGCGGGGCAGCCGGCCGCGGCTTGGCGGCAGCCCCAGGCGGGATGGCTGTCGGGAGCGGCTTCCCTCTCTCAAGCAGCCGTCCGGAGGAGAGATGGGTACCCCGTGGCGGGCCGTGGGGTGCCGGTGTCCCCGCCGGGGCTGAGCGGTGCTGGCGGAGCCTCCCCTCCCGCCCCAGAGTTTCTGACACCAGGCTTTGCCCGCGCCTGCACGAACCTTCCACGGGAACGAGGGGTTTCACTTAATTTTTCTGGAATCTTCCTCCCTCGTGTTTATCACCAGAAGTTTTCAATCCTGCTCCAAATGGTATCCAAGTGTTTGGGCAAAAAGTCACCTGGGTATTAAATTTTTTGCCTTGTGCATCTGAGGAGACCTAGGTTGGTTTTGTTTTTGTTTTTGTTTTTTTTTTTTTTTTTTAACCTGTCAAGGTAGTCTAAGTAAATTTGGGGACATTTTATCTTAGGTTATCTGTTTTTTATGCTTCTGATACTGCTGTTTGGTTTGAGATTAGCACATTGATTTTTGTCACAGGTCATGTTTTTTAATAGATCTGTGTTGCCTGCAGAAAACTCCTCCACTCGGTATTCCAGAGTGGCTTCAGAATAGGTGATGCAGAAGTTAACAGGCAGAATTTTCAAGTGCCCAGAGTTAGCTAGTCTGTCCAGCACTTTAATGCTATGTTCCTGGTAACAATGCCTCAGTGATAAATAGTTGGCACAGGAAGCTTGAGATAAAGAGGATTTATCCAAAGGAATAATCATGCTTGGGAATGATGACCATCTGTAATTTTAAATGCTTATCTCTACATTTTCCTCTTTTTACATATGTTACCTGAAAAAAAAAATGCTCAGCATAAATAAGACGAAAAGTTACATCTCACATCACATGTCAAATAACATATGTCCAAAAAAACTGCTTGTTTCTCAAAACCCGGATTATTTTTTTTTTCTGTTGTTGTTAAGCAAAATGAAATGTAACTGCTGGAAAAAAATAAAGTAATATTCAGAAATCCCACTGGGCGGAAGGAGGATTGTTGAAAGAAGTATTTTTGACTAAAACCACATGTTGCTGGCGTAACAGCCAGCATAAAATATTTAAAAAATAACCTTACATTCAGAATTTTTTCACTTCTTCTCTTGTGTGTCATGAGCGTACAGAATAGCTGCATAGGTAAAGACAGTTGAAGGTACAAGCAACGCTTACCTAGTTGGTAGGTATTCTGCATTAAGTGGATTTGTAAGGATTCTAGTAGGTTTAATCATATTTTATTGCTGTTAATGAAATACCTTCTTAGTCTGATATTAAACATCAGCAGACTGCAAAGAAAACTTAGTTTTCTTAGTCTTCCAAGCACTAGAGGAAGAGTTAATTGTAAGATGTTTCTAAACCTTTCCTTTTAAAAACAAATATTTCTTCTTGTCCTAAAATATTCACTGCATTCTCACAATGGAAGTATCTATTTGGACATGTCATGTTTATTCGTGAGTTAAAAATCTGAGAAAAAGCAGGGTGCAGATGTATTTCTCCTTTGTTTTATACAGTGCCGGTTTTTGCGTGGTTTCCAAGTTACACGATCATTACAGAAATACAGGCAAACACCTGATTGGTAGGTGTAAGAGACCCAAAGGAAAGAAAACACTTATGTTTTGAATTTGTTTCATTAGAATCTAAGCTGAAGGCAAAATTAACTTTTGTTATCAAAATTTTTAGAGCAGTTAACAATGTTGCAGGAGTGACTTTGCAGTGATTTATCTGCTTCCAGAGACAGACTCAGGGGATGAAGAATCTGGTTTTCATACACGCAGAAGCAAGTAGGGATGCTTACTTGGTGAAAAAACCGTTTGAAATTAGAAGACAAAATATACTGTCATTCTTCAAACACAGTTGTGACCATTGTGCTTTAGCTTACTTCTTTACTGAATTTATTCAGAATTAACAAGCTGCTGCAGAACTAATTAATTAACTTTAAAAATGACATGTTGATCATTTTGATAGTGATTAAAGGCGCTCTAAATTAAGGTTTGGTCAAAACTTTGAAGAATTTAATAATGATTGTACTTCCCTCAGAGGCAATGATGTTTAGGTTTTTAGTATGAAACTCCAGCAATTTATTGAAATACATAAAGAGCTCATCCCTGTTAAAAGACACATTAGTAAACTGATGTGTGGCCTAACTGATAAGTGTTCCTGGTGTGAACAACATTTCAGTAAATAAAAAATTGTAAGAGTTTATTAGTAAAGTTTGTATTAGATTTCTTGGTTAGTTGCCAAAGTTCTGCTAGAACAATTAAAAAATGTTCTATGATAATTATTGTAAGCATGTATCCATAGCGAAGTTGTATATTCTTACAGAGCTTGTCTGTTCTTAGAAATGTTTCAAGTATTCCTGTGCCTTATTTTTGTTATATATTTAATTATTAGCCTACGTGAAGTACCATAAATGCTGTAGTCCAATTCTGGATGAGAATTTAAGGGGGTTTAATCCTTTTTCTATGGATTGGAAATTAATCCTCAAGTAAGCTTGAAAATGTGTTCTAATATTTTTGTTATTTATGTAGGCTTAGAATTAAGTGTACATAAATTCTAATTATCACCTTAAAGTGCCTTAGTCTTTCAGCACTATTTGCATACGAGTTGTTATATGGGACAGCAAAATACTATTGTCAAAGAATATTATTCTGAATCCAACACTTAAAATAGTTTGAAGAGTTTGTTTTGTAATGGAGCGTATTCATTTACTCTCGATTCCTAGTGTCCTTGTAATGATAATTCCGCCAAAATGTCATGTACCTGGGCCAAATTTTGAAGCAGTCTGCTTGCTTAGTGCTTGCTACTGCTTTTAATGTTGTCAGAGTTCAAGCTGAACTACTTGTGGTAATTATTGCTACATTTTTTCTGCTTGCAGGATTGTGCTTCATCACTGTGGTTTATATTTGGGTGTTTCCGTGTGAGTTGTTTCAGTAGCAGGTTATGTAGCTTCATAAATTGTTACTAGTTTCAAGTAGTAACATTGCATTTCAAGCCTAGTTTCTTGGCCTCTATAGAAGCCAAACCTTGTAGCCTCACAAAAGCACATATTTTTTATTAGAAGTATTATTTGATTTGGCTGTATCTTATACAAGAAAATTGTGTATAAATTCTCTTCACAAGAGAATTATTATAAAGAGGTAGGATGCCAATCTATTTTCCGTTTGTGTATTTATGTGGATAATAAAATCAAGAAATCAGCTGATAATTAGAGAATTTAGATACTGAGAAATAATTTCAACTTCAACTGGTCAGTTCCCGAAATTTAGCTGGATACTACAATTTGATCAGTATTGGTAGAGGTTTTTTTAAGATAGATACTTGGGAACAGCGAACAGAAAAATGAGTGACTACTACTGAAAATTCTGTGCATAGACCAGAATTTCACAACCTGGATGTCTAAACCTGGGTGAATTTTGTAGTAGGCGCCAATTCAGAAAAGCATCTGATTTCCCTGAAATACTTACTGACACACTTAAGTTCTGTGGCAGTTGCGTGGATGAACAGATGTGTACTTAAGTGCTCCACCCCGCCACCGGACCAGCCACATGCATAGACTTAATTTTGCGATGCTCTGAGGGTGGCTGCTTCTGCATGCATGGCATTTCTCTGGAGTACACCGGTCGGCTGGCTGGATGTCTGAGTATCCTACCATCCATTTGTATGTGTTTTGCAGATTTCACCATGGCATCTTGGTTGTAGGTGCTGAGGCTATGTGGCTTTTTTTTTTTTTTAATTTGTTTGTTTGGGGTTTTTTTTTTTTGTTTTCCATCTAGAAATAGTTCTGGCTATGTTCAGAGATGAGGGAAACCATGCAGAAGTGGTTGGAATAGGAAAAAGGCAGTTACATGTGTTAAGAACAGCTAAGAAGTTGGGGACAAAGAGGGGCAAAATAAAGGCATTTGCTTTGGTTTTGGTATTCCATGTAATTTTTTGATGTCAAGGGAAGCATAAGAGCTTAAGTATGTGGGATATACACACACGTATAGATATGTAACTGTTCTGAAGTAGCCTAGCTTGTATTTTGAGAGCATTTTACCCAGCAGCTTGCTCTGAGAGCTGAAGAAATCTCTGACTGATTTCTTGTAATTAGAAGATCGGTAGTAGAGCCTTCAACTCTTTACACCTAATTTATGTGCTTTTAATACTTTCACTAACACCTTGTGTCTCCAAAAGAATACTGGTGTTTATTTTAAAAGTGGCATTTTGAAACAGTTTGAAACATTCTGTGGAAAAACTACACAGAGAACAATAGTTTCACTGGCTTCCACCTTCGTATGAAAGCCACCTTGTTAAGTGGTACATGGTCTTCACGTAATGCTTCTTATTAAATCTTTCCTAAATGCACGTAGCAAGGACTCTTCACTGCATTCTTTCTGCTAGCCCTACATCCTTTTGGAGAGGGACAGATAAAGATGAGCCTTCCTTTCTCTCCCCTGTTGCTATGATCCCAGCAATCTACTAGCTCCATGCTGGGCGGAGAAAATGAATGAATGCAATTAGTCCTTCAGGAGTCATGGTCTTTGCAGTCATACGGAGTGGCATATGTATTGTATATACATTTGTATGCGAGTATGTATGCATTTCAATGTATGTATATGTATGCTTATGTATATGTATGGATATATATATATGTGTGTGTCATTAGAAGGTGATGTGGTGTAGAGCGAATAAGGAATATTGTGTGAGAAAAAAACTCTGAAAATGAAATTTTGTAATTGAAGAACTCTTAAATGTTTAGAAAACGGATAGCTTTACAAAGTAATTCCCAAGTCACACCTTCCAGCTAAGATCTTTTGTTTTAAAATTTTAAAAAATAATTTAAAAAAGGAGTAGAGTCTGTGGTTTAGTTCTTGGCCGTCTTCCCATCGTGCTGTTTCTTCGCATGCTTGTAGTCCCTGGGTCAGTAGGTGGGCAGGTAGATAAGCAAGCACTCAGGCACACAAATGTAAAATGAAACAGAGAAGATTACAGGGATATGCGTTGAGAACTCTCTGGGCTTATTAGAGTACCTTGTTACTGCTTCTTCCTAAACAACCAGTCTGTCACAGTGTACTGCATTGTTGAAATATTAGACTTTAAGAATGCACCTAAAGAAAGCTGGTTGTTTGGATCACCTTAGAGAAGATACTAACAAACATGCAACCTTTCCTGGAGAAAGCCTGAGTAGACAGTAGTTTGCCTATAGCTGTGCAATGTGCCTCTCTTGTTTTGGCTCACTGCTTTTCAATTTTTTAAATGCAATTAGAAATATTTTGGAACAGAGATTTTCTTTGAATAATCATTCTTTGCTCTACAATCTGATTCTGAGCATTGTTTTTTTGTTTTGTTTTTTTTTTTAATGTATTTAGTCTTATGATTAATCTAATCTTCCAGTGTTTCTGAATGATCCAATTCACTGTTGAGAATAAAGGGCCTGTTTTGTTTAAGTTTTTGGGGCACTTGTGCTTAAAATTTAGTCAGTCAGCGGCACACCAACATAATGAAATGGAAACATTAGGTTTAAAATAAACAGACACATTACTAAAACTGCTTTCTAGTGGTATTACAGTTATCATGAGTAAGCTCTACTGTAATGTACTTCAGCATAGCTGAATGAAAGTAGAATCCTTCACACATTAGAAGTCTTCCTTGCATTTTTCCATTTTCCTTATTCATTGTAGTTTCTACAGGCTAGATTATAGTTGAGCTCATTTAAAATGGTGGTTATTATTTTATAGTGTGCAAACATGTATAGATGTCTGAAATCCTCTTTTTTTTTAAGAAACTAAACATATATTGTTACATTACAAAACCACAAATTCCTACTCCTACACATGTAAAAAATAATTTGTGTTAAACTCAAATATTTGAAAATATATTTTAAAAGGATGCTCTTCTGTGCGGACTGAGATTGTATTGTGCTCCTGTAGAACACCAAGGTTTCCAATAAAAGAAAAATACCCCCTCCATATATATATATATTTTTTTTTTCGTCTGAGGAAACATCCTTCATATGTTACTGTTGACAAGTTGATGAAAATACATTATTAGATCCTTGTTTTATGACATGAAAAAAAGAGTTTGTTTATTTTTGACTGCTGTAAACTGTAAAGAAATTGTTTGATACGCATGTTCCGTTAACTGGTATGCTAGGTGTTTTATGGCCATTTTTCTGATTAAATGCATGACCAGTAAAAATGCTATCAAAAGAAAAATCAACGAACGAGAAGGTACACAACAGTTCTGCTTGAATTGCTAATACCAATTTATAGCAAATTCTTCAGGTTCGGCAATTCTTACTCGAAAAGCCTTGAAAATTACAATTGTTACTGTCACTTGCATTATAATCTGGTGGAAGAATTTACCTATCTGTGCTGATATATAGTATGGGAAAAAAAAGGATCTTAGACTGACAAAACTTGTAAGTTCATTATTAGTTAATTTTCACTTTATTTATTTTATTTTCCGTCATTAAATCAACATATTAATCTAATGAGGAACTGTTGAACAGTAATACCTGCAATAAAAAAATTTACTGCATGTTTGTCACTGAGTAACTTTATATTTTTTGTTTATTTTCATTGGACTCCTGAAGGACCATCTTACTCGATAGGCACCATTTTTAGTTTTTGATGACAGTCATGAAGTGGTGCTGGAGTGCAGAGAAGGAACCATTTGCTTGTGAATCATCCAGTGAGCCAAAAAACTGGAGGAGGAAATAAGTGTGCTTTGACTCTGATCACCCTCTGCTAAAATATCTTTTTATTCCATTCTTAAAGATAAAATTTGACCTCATGACATTTAAAAGGATACATATTTTGACAGGACATGTAATTAATGTTTGCTGTGTAGCAGTGACATTCTTTATTTGTTAAAATAATACAATTTTTCCTCCCCAAAATTATTTCATTTTTTTGCTTGATGGTGGGTGCTGGATAGTGGTAGTGAGTTTGCATTATGTGAATTGTTTATCAGTAGTAGTTGAGCACTGCGGCCTTTGTTTAGGGGGTAGCAATGATGCACTACCGTTTTGTTTTTGTGGACTTGAAAGTAGTATTTTTCATATTACAGCTCAGAAGAAATTGTTTCTCTCTACAGACAGTCAGATCACATTATCTTATCATACACAGAATTGCTAAGAAATACATATTAATTTTTATTATAATAATAGTGCATAGGACTTTTTATTTTAACTTTTACCTTACACTTGTTTTAATTTTGTAAATAAATTTGAGTGTCTTATCTCAGTCTGTGCCTTTGAAAATGGAGCTGAATACATTCAATATCTTTTCATCCAAACTGAACAAAAAAGGCCCCCAAATCTCTCAATGTCTAATATTTTGTTGTTTTGGCAGTGCTGTGTAAATACAATACAGGTTTGTTTTTTTTTTTTTTTTTTTGTGAGGAGACAGAAAAAAAAAATAAATATTTTACTTTACTTACTGGTAGATTTAATTATGATCTTTGTAGCACAGTTACCAGACTGTGATGCTAGTTCATCAGCATTAGGTAAGGACTACTAGCAGTTTTAATAATGTTGAGTCCCCTGGAATTGTTAAAAGTTGTTGCAAAGATATTTGCTAATTAATATTGTTAATAAGCAGGATAACTAGCTGCATTTAGTTTCTTTTTTTTTGTTGTTGTTGTTTTTGTTTGTGGGGATTTTTTTTGCTTTAGTTGATGCCTACTCAGATCTAAAAAAAATAGTTACGTATTCATACAGGCAGGGTGTTTGGTGAGCAGAAGTTAACAAAGTAGGAGCTATCAATCCTTCTCTCTTTCCTATTGTTTCCAGAAAAGAAGGAAATAAAGAAAGACTCTGGAATTTGAAAGTATTGACCTTCTGACATGCACACACAGCATGGTCATTGCACTGGCGCATAAAGTGCCTTAAGCACCATAATGGTAAACTGCATTTTTGAAGTTACTGATATGAAAGCCAGCTGGATGGGGGATGGAGGGCCAACACTGATTCTGCAGCTATTTGCAAGTTACCACTTTAGAGCCAGACAGCTTCACTTTTATATTCCCAAACGTACCCCTTAGGAATAATGTTGCTTTGTTCAGCTTAGCCAGGGATTTGTGACTGCTACATAGACTTAGAACCGTTTGGTCCAGAATTGTGTGGTCATTCTTCATAGAGATCTGCTTCACAGAGTAATTTCATTCATCTGGTGGTGGGGGAGGGATGAGAAACAGTGAAGGGACATTCAGATATAGCATTCTTCAAGGAAAATGCGCATCCACATTAGATAGTTACTTTTTTAAAGCTTTTTAAAGATAAGGCAGAGATTTGGATCAAGTAGTTAAAAGCCAATTCAGACCTGTGTCTTCAGATTAAGTGTGATCTCCTGGATAGGCTCTCCATGTTCAGTGTGGAAAAGACCTCCTATTTTATGTACTGCAACAGCTTCCCTCCCACCCCTCTAAAAAAATTTGTTTACTGTTATTGCTCCAATACACTTATACATCTTTTTGCAGTTCTCGTGGGGCTTAGTTTATTAAAAATTAGTGATCCATCACTAAGCGGGGTACAGTACAAATACTGGTGCTCCCAAAAGGGAGTTTCCTGTGCCAAACCAGAAGAAATAATAGGGATACAAAAGCTGCCAAAAAGCGTGTCTCCCAATTGCTAATTAATCAGGCGAAAAAGCACCTCAGCAACTACAGTTGAATGTGGGACAGTTTATTGTAAATATGTATGTAAGAGGGCATAGTATCTTTTTGTTTGTAGCTATGTATAATTAAAAAAAAACCCCTCAACTATGTGCCAGAGCTGGTGGGGATTTCTTTTACGTCGATCGTATTATCAGTGGATAGACCTCTTTCAGACAACCTCATGCTACTTTTGTACAAAAGAAATTACCATTTTGTCGATTTATTTTTTCTGTCTGTTTTTAAGGTGGTGGTCTTTAATAACAATATCTGTGGACAATAAACAAAGCTTTAGAAAAGATAATTTAAGAAACTCATTATCTTGAGTAATCTGGGTTACAAGGTATGGGAGAAAAAGAACCATTGCTGTGAATATTTGGTATCCAAAGCTGCCAATCACTTTTGGCACAGCTCCCATCGTGGTCGCTGTGCCCATAATTAAATGCCTGTCATTAGTGTATTTTTCCATAACATTTACAATGGAAAAGGCAAGGGGTCCTTGCAGAGCTATGGCTGTCAGGGGAACAATAAAAACTAATTACACACTCTGCTGTCACCATTGTCAGCTCTGCTTTTTGGGGGAAAGAACACGGAAAGTGTGTGCCTAATAATTAGATATATAAAATTATATATATACAATACCCAATTGGGGAAACTCAGTCATAGTGAAGTGATATTTACTTGGAAGTTTATTATTCCTGCATTCAAAAGATCTTAATTCTAGGGTTGTATTTTTCCCTTCACTTAAACCTAAGTTGCATACACTTTTCCCTTTGCATTTCAGTCACTTTTGCCTTTCTGTCTTGCACACTTTCTGGTGAACCGAGCTTTCCAGTAAAATTACTGGGATCAAAGCCGGTATTTGCCTGCATTTATTAAGGGGGTGAAAATCATCTTATCTTTTGCTTGTGTCCTGCATAGTAAACTGGATTTTTAAAAAAGCTGAATGAAAGCAGCTAGTTTGCATATTCACTTTTTTTTTTTTTCTGTTTTCAGCCCATGGTAAGCAGATCATCTTCAGCAAAATTAGGTTAGGATTTTGGAGTACTGCAGTAGCGGCTTTGCTGAGAGGTGTGCTAGTTCTATTTATCACTGCACAAATATTTCCAAATGCAAGCATAAATGCATAATTGCAGAGCGAATTATCATGAATTCTGTCCTTAAAGACATTGAAAGAGTGAAGTTGTGGCTTCACACTAATATTTGCTAATTTTTTTTTTTGTACCCCCTAAAATGGGTCACTTATTTAAGCAGGTTTTAGCCCACTGATTTGAAGAAGAGTAGATCCTCAGAACTAGAATTCTGGATAGATATATTTAGGTTTATATTTAGGTACCAAGAGTTGCAGACAGGAGTCATGCGGGATTTTTGAGACTGCTTGGTGCCTAACTGTCTTGTAGATTTGATTTCTGCTTTTTTACACCCTCAGGTGCTTAAATACCTTTCAAAAAATGGTCCCTAAAGCTGATTAAAGAAAGTAGTTTAAATAAGTATCCTAATGTTCAAGAGTTGCGGAAGTCAGTAGGAGCTGATGGGTACTAACAAGGAATGGAAGTCCATCTATTTATTTGAATTGTATGCCTTGATAGATACTACAGGATCTAATGTTGGTATTTTTTTTCTTAATACACCATCTTTTAATGCTTTTTTTATTTTATTATTTTGAGCAATGTTTAGATCCAGCTCTATTGAAGTAAAAAGATTCCCCACTGCTGCAGATGGGAGTTGATTTAGGTCCATTATTGGTGACTTTATGGTGTAGTTCATGAATAAGAGTTTCAGTAGTTGGGCTTGTCAATTTTTGTAAGGCCACACAATGTACATGAATCAAATCTAGTGTGAGGGCACAGCAGCATGGGGCTATATATCCCTGTGGGTATTTGTCTGATTGGGTCCAAATAAATTCTAGACTGAGATTTTTTTGAAAAGATTTTTGCAGTGTTGGGACCTTCACCTTTTGGGGAGTTGAAGAGGGTAAGAGTGAACCTGGTAGAAGGAGTAGTTGTTTTGCTGTCAGCAGTTTCAGAAGTGAGAACTGGCTTACCATATGTGATTAGCAGATAGGCATTAATGAAACTCTGAGGTGTTGGATGCCTTATACAGTGGAGAACAATTTGGTATGTGCCAAAAAAAAAAATCATTAATTTAAGAGCATGAAGGTAAAATTAATCAGATATAGTAGAACACCATTGGGATACAAGTTACGTATTTTCCAAAGCACTATATGCAATATACTGCTCTCTTCTAGATAAGATATTCCTTAGAGACCAGATGAATCTTGTGAATGCTCAAACAGGATAGAATTGTTTCCTCACTGAAATAATTAAAACACTGTATTCAGGAAAGAAGTCTCTGTTTTCTAGAAAAGACAACAATAGCCTTCTACAAAACAGAAGTCCCTGTTTTGCTGGAGAATGCTACCTCTCCTTGCAGATGTTAACTCTTTGATATATATACCATGTGATTTATTACCTGCTTACCAAAATGGTGAGAAGCGATTCGCATGTCACTGTATTTTGAGGCTGCTGGGAGAATGAGAAAGCAATTTTTCTCAAAGCAATTTCATTAAATGGAATATCAAGTATTAAATTCTTTTTGATTTCCAATGGACCTGCTGATGTTTAGTGGCTGTGAGATACAACATAATGAGAGGAAGACACATCTTTCAGGAAATGTGGCACATGTTTCATTTGAGAAGACAGGTGTTGATGAAATCAACCTCTTTTTCTTAACATTGAGTTTCACAAAAAATCAAGTTCTAATTCTTAAACTGTATCCATCGTGCATACATTTGAAATTCGATCATGTTTTCTAGTCTCTGTGTTGGCAGATCCAGTTGTAAGACATTGTACCCAGTTTAATGTTACTTGTATTTGTATTTGTAGTGAGTTACCTGCAACATTCCCAGAAATTTTTGAAATTTTCTGTGAAGTTGATTTTTAAAATATATTTCAAAAATGCCCTGTGAATGTTTAATAGCTTTTTATGTTGAGTTCACAAATATTGTAAAGGAATGCATACACAATTTTATTGAAGAACTTATGTCTTAAACAGTCCTCAGACAAACTACGTTTACAAAAATACTAGGAACACCTCCAGTTCCAGGAACAAACCAGTCCATTAATGCATGGTACAAAAGTTGTATTATAGATAGGAACTTCACTAGCAGAAGTTCCGTACACTTGTTGAGGGTTTTGAGAGTCTAAAGAGATTCTTCATTAAAATAAAAACAAAATAAAAAGAGTGGTGTTATTTGCAGTATCTTTAATCAAGGTGATATGAAATTTCTCATTAGGGTTAAGATTCACATTATCATAACAAGTGACAGTGTGGGTGAAGAAGGAAAATTAATTAGAGAGGTAGATCATACTTGTTTCTCATTATTTCATGGCTATTCGCTGCATTCACATTCCAAGCAGACCCTTTCCCTGTATGACAATTATATAAAACTTATTTGCGAAGAACACTTTATGAAGAGATTCTCCATATTCAGTGTTTCCAGTCCAAAGCATGATAGTTAGCTGTAAAAAAAAAAAAAAAAATTAGAAAAAGTTTTTTTAGTGATTTACAGCATCACTTTAATATTACTTTTTCAGAACCTGTCTCTGGCTGAAATACATTTTATAGCTTACTGTAAAAAGAAATCTCCGTTTTCCATTTTTCATACTAGCTGTCTTGATTTAGTGCTGATATAATGGCCTTCAGAACAAAGCATTTGGAAGAGTTTCATAAGCACTTTATTTTAGGTGTAGGGTTTGGAGCTAATATATTATTACTGATGAAAGCAATTTTGCCTTTGTAATGTCTGTGAGTAAATCAGACTGTTGCAATGCCCAATTAGGATTTCTGTACTGTTTTTTTTTCTTATGTACAACAGAGGAATGATTGCATCTTCTTTGTGTTTATGTGGTTCTTCCCGTCATAAAACCAGTACAGTGGATGCCTACAAGACTTGATTTTTAGATTAGAATTAGTATCAGGTATGTTTAACCTAATCTTCTGGAATTATCTGTTATCTTTCATATTCAGCCCTACACTTAGGACAGAATGTCCTCTGCTTTCCACATGGTAATGAGAATGTCAGAGACAAAGCAAGTCTTGATAGTGTCTTAGGCTAAAAAATATGGTGATGTACACAGGTGAAAAAGTTCTGTGGTTTTCAGTGAAATGTGCTAGACATTAGTATTGTTACCTGTGATTCCTGTTAGGGATAGTATTCGTAATGGTTTTGGTCTGAGAAACATTCCTACCTTTGAGAAAGAAAATAAATAATTATTTTTTAAAGATAAATTTCATAGGATTTAGAGAGAACCTTTCCTGCACTCTCTACTTATTGTGGTTCACATCACTGCAGTGATATTCTTATTTAAGTAATACATCAGAAGCAAGAATATTGTGTACACAAATATGGCTTGTCAGTTGAGAAATTATCTGAGTAATACAGAATATTCTAATTTATGATAATACCAGATTACTGGTTACCTTTTTCTGTAGTATTCCATAAGTGATTGGGAACAGACTTAAGTAGTATTCTGCAATATTTATCTAACAAACAGAGGGTAAAAGAAAGAGTATGTTAACATAATCTGACCAGATGCTGTGCTATGTTTGCATGAAATTCCCATTGAGTTTACTGAATCATTGGGGATGTTATTTATTTTTTAAGTTGCAGTAATAGAAGAGAAATGAAGTATCAACTGTTCAGTCAACAGTACTTCACTGTGCCTAGTTCTCTTTTATTACCCTCCAAATTTCAAAAACATTATTAGTAATGCTAAGCTATTTTAAATCATAGTACATGATTAAATCTCTCTAGAAAGAATTTACCCTGTGTTTTCGTTTACCACTTCTGCAACGCCTGTTTTACTTTTTATTTCAGTTGTTGTTCACTGAATGTTTTTTCCTCTTCAGAACTTTGTTTCCATCTTAGCTACTGTTTTGGGCATGGTTACATATTTATTTTGTATACATTAAAGCATATTTATCCATATTTGGATTCAAATTCTCACCCTGCATAGGGGGTTAGGAGAAGGTAATATAAAAGATAGGTAAGATAGATTTGTTACAAACTGATTTTGGTATAAAGGAGCCTTGTACTTATTTCCTTTGGACTCATAACTTTATTCTTCTAAACTCTGTTTTGGGAACAAGCATTTGTCAGTTGCTCTGGAGTCTTACCTGTGTTGCAGATGTGTTTGTGTCTGTCTTTAATTGTAGTGGTTCTTTCTGCCTATCTTTTGATGCTTATAAGATTTCCTGAATTCCCTTAAAGTGAGAGGAGTGGAATGGAAAGCAGTTGAGAATCCCATCTGATGTTATAAAATTTTAAAAATCAAATGGCATGACAGTAATGCAACTTTCGCAAATAAAGCAACTGAAACAATCAAAACTCCATGCATCTGAAAATTGAACATGCAAGGTGGAAAGATGCATCTGTTCTGCTGTTGCATGCCCTTTAACCTCAGGGCTGGCTTAAAATGTGTTTTTCACAAGATCCTAACACATCTGAAGCTAAAGCTGTAATTTTTTCCTGTTTTAACAGTGGCTTGTCAGACTCTTTGACTCAAAACTTTCAGTGGAATCTAACATGAGAAAGCATGTTCAGACAGGACTCCAACCACTCTAAACAAAAAATCATACAGCTGCCTTTCAGTTTGAACAGGTAAATGATGATTGTCATCGAGTTGTACTTCACTGTCAGAAACATGGTTTTGGGAGGTTTTTTTTTATGATGTGAATGATTATGGGGAGTAAGGGAAGAAGCTGAAGAAGAAGGGAGGGAGATCATTCAAATGATAACCTCAGTTTTCCACCAGGACTCTTTCGGTTTTGCTGCAATTCTGCAAGCTGTTGGAAATACATGAATATCTCTACAGAAGCATGATTGCAATGGAAAAAAGAAAAAAAATCCTGAGATTTAACTTTGAAATTTTTTTATTTAAAAACATTTAATTGTACTTCCATTACTTGAGAAGTCATCCTTTTTTAGGGGCAAGTAATTACATCTTGCATATGATGTAGGTCCTTAACGTGAAAAATATAAATTCTTAACCCTTTTTGTATCTTTATTTGCTCAATAAACTTAAAGTGTGGGTTTTTACTTATGTTTTTTAAACATCAGAAGGTTGTATTTGTGCAAAAAGGTGCATTGCTATAATGTATGCTCATGCTATAATCTGTGGTCATGCTGTGACCTAGATGTTGCAAACAGAATGAGAGCTTTAGATAGTTGATGAGGTGAGTTTCCTTGCATACTTTGTTTGCTTGGGTCACTTTAAATGGATTTGTATATAGTAGCTGTCTGATGTGTGATTTTCAAACTTTGCTAATCAGCTTTAGGGGAAAAAATACTTTCCTAATTATAAGTGGCTGATTAGTCTTCAAACATAAGTTGTGGTATTGTTGAGGGTCCTCTATTGATTTCCTGTCTCTCTTTCCTTTTCCTTTTTTCTTTTTGTTCAGTGACCATGAGTGTTTCCAAGAAAAAGTATTTTTGTTTGGAATCTGTATACTCTCTTATTTTTACCTTGTTAGATTAAAATTGGGTAAGGTCTTGAGGTTCCCAACTGGAGCATTCTGCTTGGAAGGAGCCATGAAACAGTGGCTTCAAGCTGCAGTAAATATTGACTGGGTCTCTGAGCTGAGCCTTGCTCAAAGACCACTCTGAAGACTTGAAAGGCTCCTATTGTTTCTTCTAAGTCAGCACACCATAGCCAAGGCTAAAGTATGCATGTGTTAGGAGAAGAAGAAAGGCAGTTGGGGAAATTAAAACAGTGAACACAGCTGAAGGCGTAACTGCTCAGTGCAGAGGAAAGGGAAGCCTCCGACAAAAAAGGGGCAAGGACTTGCTGTGGGTTGCGTAAAGGTTTGCAGAAGTGGAGTGTCCAACGCCATCCACCCTCTTTCTGTGGGAGGTGCTAGATTAATGTAGCCTTAGCATCATTTAGGTAGGATGTGGAGAAGGGGTACCAACTTTTTCTTTCAGGGGATGATTCCTGACAAAGATTTTGCAAGCCTTTATGAACAGCTAGGCAATGAAATTGGATTCTTGGGCAACTCTTTGTCCCTCACTGTTTGAGGCTCTAGTCAGAGCAAGTTTGAATGAAATATTCTGGAGAGTTTAACCACTGCTGTTTTGTTCCTTTTAGCTGTTGTTTTGGCTGTGCAGAAGGAAGGCAAGATGCAGAGGATGTAGTTTAATTGGGCCACTACTTTTTATTAATTCATTTGGGAACAGTTTGGCAATAAAACACAGACTGCAGATTGTTGTGCTTTCATTGGCCAGTCCATCCTTGTTGGAGAAGCCTCTGCCAGCCAGTGCTGGGCGGGTGATGGACCTCTGCTCTAAGGCAGGATGGGGAGCTGTCTCATCTGTTTGTACCCTCCTGTCCCCTTTCTGTTTTCTTTAGAAGTGTTTTTTCCTAAGTTCCTTTCAAATTCTTGTTTGCCAGGATATTTCACCTCTTTGTAGGATGAGTACTTGTGTTGACTGGGTGGGTAATACAGTCTACTACATTATATTCACCTGAGCCGAATCTGTGTGCATATAGATCCCTGACTTGCTGTGATGAAAGTGAAATTCATCTCACCAGGCTTCCTAGCTCACTCCCTCCCTTCCCACCCAAAAAAAAGCCTTCAAAGAAAAATATAATTAGCATTGTACCTGCTGCTAGTCTTAAAAAAAAACAACAAAAAACCTTTCCTGCTGATTCATTTTTGCTTCTAGATAGGTGCTTTGTGAATGTGATGAAAGAGATGTGTCTCACACATTTCACAATGGTCAGCTGTCCTCATCCCTTTCTATTTTGTCTCACTTACGTTCTCCATTCCCTCCTGTCCTTCAATCTAGATGATGTAAGGAAACTTCAAAGGGCCCATGACCTCCTTTTCTTCCTACTCACAAGACAAAGCCTTGCCCTCTGCGTTTAAGATTACAGAAATGACAGTGTATCTATCTCATTATTGTAAAGCATAGTGGGATGTTTTGAATATGAAAGGAGCTGTATAAAAGCAAATTCTGTTTACTCTTCTCAGATGGGAATAGGATTGTCTTGTTACTGCACTGGTCCTTTATCTAGGAAGGAGAAGTGCTTGACATCGCGCTAATAACGAGTTTCCCGTGTGCTTTGTGCGCACCCTCTAGCAGCATGATAGCAGGAAGAAACCCAGTCTTCAAGGATGAGGTAGGAGAAGTTGAAACAAGGATGGGAATTACGTGAAATATGAATATACTGTTGATAAGAAACTTCAAGTACAGAGCCTTAAAGTTTTTCAAGCTTTTAGAGAGCAGTACTATTTCAAAGCCAGAAAAAATGACGCCTGATAAGTCGGTAATGCATTATTATAAATTGCTGTGGAGCAATGTGATTGAATTTTAGTTAACCAGGTTTTTCATTTCGCTGGAGATCAGTTGATTTCGTGTGTAGAATTCTTAAGAATATAAAATCTGTAAGGTTGAAGTAGATTCCCCCTCTGCCTGCAAACATAGTTTTCTTTTTTTTTTCCCTCTAATGAGAATACTCTATGTAAGTATTGTACGCTGATCACTAGATCCTGTTCAAGTTCCTTTATCTGTTCTGAAGACAGAAATGCATAGTTGAGGCATTTGTAGTTGTGATACAGAAGAAGGTGGTTTATAAGTTTTTTTTCCACAGTGAATATGTTTTCCTTTGAAGTAGTAGTTTAAACACATAACAGATTTACATCTTGTTAGTTTTAACCATTACTTATGTTTTCTTCTGTCTTGGAGTTCAAACCAACAGCTGGAAAATATATTTTACTGCAATCACTGCATCACAAACACCAACTTGAAAAAGTTAAACATCATTAGAAAGAATTTTTGTGTGTGCCTCGAATGCAAAACGGCTTTCAATAAAGCCAGTATAAGGAAACAAGTAACCAGCCACTTGTCTAGGCTAGTTTTCTTTTCTGTTCTTTTTTGATATCTTTCTTATTTGTGTGTCTGCCTCTCTTCCGCCTTCCTCAGCAAACATAACAATTTTAATATTATGATTGATATTTTACAGACAGGAGAATTAAGAGTTACTGCTTCTGCAACAATTGGAACATTTATCTGTTACACGAGCCATAAGATTTTTATTTTAACCTTAAAGCATGTATATACAAGATATAATGCCTGCATTTTGGAAGGGTTTATTGTTTAGACTGGAAAACAACATATTGATGTACAAATTATCCCTCTTCTACTTTTAAAATTTAGTGTAGAGTTGTTTTTTGTACTTGCCAAGTCAACTGTTCTAAATGACACTCATTTGTGAATTGACTGGCCTTTATTAAAAAAAAAAAAGGTCAGTCAAAGTTTTAATGTATTTATGTGCTCTTTTTCTTCAGTTTCATGCTGAAAAAACAAACCCCAAATTGTAGCTGATATTTAAACTGTAACCATGAGTTTTCCACAAAGTTTATAAGTCTTGGTAAAAATATGGTTTTACTTTTTTTTTTGTCTCTGTAATGCTACCTTTGCCTGACAGCTCCATAATGCAGCTTTATTTTGTATGCTAACATTCTAACCAGCTGTTTTCCCATTTTAGCAGAAGCCAGTTTGAAAAACAGGTAGTTGTTGGTCCTTACCATTGTGCACTTAGTTGCATCTGTTTTCTTTTTTTGATTCTTTTATTCTGTAAACATTTATCCAAATTTCAAATGAGTACCACAGTTGTACCATGTTAATGCAAAATACTCTCGTCCACATGCAGTAAGGCCCACTGTTTCTCACAGAATTTCTACATTTATCTTTCATGGTTTATAATAAGAAAATTTTATGATGGACAAATAATATCACAAAATTGAATGAGTTTATTGCAATATTCTTATTTTATTTTTAAAAATCTCATTCTGCCAGTGTTTTCTTACAAGAACTTAGAGAATTAAAATGTTGTAAGGACTGGGAGGAGTTTTAATTTCTCCAACACTCTTCTCAAGAAGAGTGTTTTATTTTACAGTAGGAGTCTGCAAAGAACAAAACAAAATCATACAAAGACCTGTTAGGCGTATCTCCATGAAGACTGAAGCAATGGATGCTGGGGCAGGTGGCAAAGGGAGTTACGCTGCCTGGTTCACTGCTAACCATTTACATCTTTCACATTGAAAAAGACCTGCTTGAGAACAAAGGGAAGAAAACCTCTTGTCATCCGTGCAGGTACTGATTTTCAGTTCAGCCTCACTGTAATCAGTTTCCTGGTTTGATCGGTACATCCTGTTTCCTATGGCAGTGTGGCCTTTCAATTAATTAATTGAAATCACAAAACATGATAAAGAGCTGTCCTCCTAGAGCATGGGGTTTGTGCATAGCCATTTTGTTGCTTTAGGTAGATTAACCAGGGATGTACACAATGTCCTAATTGAACGCAATTTCGGTGCCTTTGCTTCTGTGTTTCTGACTCAGAGAGGAGTTGAATTTATTTGTTCTTCTGTGTTTGTCTCTTAACCAAATTCTGCACTGACCTGCTCATCTGTGACTAATGAGAAATGTAAAAGTTGAGGTTTAGCAGAACTAAACTTAACGTGGCTTGATTAGTCAGCAAACATAGCAAACAATGGTACTGTAATTGGGCAACAAGTTTTATTTCTTGACAATTCTGTGCTAGTTTTCATTGCTATATTTTAATTGTAATGAGAGGATAATTTAGGACATGAAATTCAGGACAATATACAGATGTATGTTTTTATTATGATACATTTCAGTTATTTTTGGGAGGGATTACTGAAATTGCTGCTTTTGCCCACACTGACAATATGCATATATATCCTGTATGTATTTTTCATATTTTTATTTTAAAAACCAATTGTGACTTACACCAATGAAATAAAAGCAGTTCTATGAAACTGTTACATCTAAGCCAGTTTCCTTCTATTTTTAAATATGCTTCACATTTGTGTGTATGCCTTACTTCTTTATTTCTCATTTAACGTAACAGTTTTAATAGTACAATAGCATTTTACAGCCAGAAAAATTCAGGGTGCATCAGTGAAAGTCCTTTTTGAAGCATTAAAATTTGTTTCCTTAGAGTAGAGTCCACAACATGCATGGACATTTTTTTTTTTGCATAATTACTCATCCCATTGCAAAGTATTAGAATGGCTGTACCAAACAGGGTATAACAAAGTATGAACCCAGTGGGTTCCTGAAGCCCCATTGTAGTTTATAGTCTCTTATCTGAACTAAAAGTTCGGAACAAAGTAGTTTTATGTAATTTTTCCAAACAGAATATGAAAATGGTCATTTAATCTCTGTGGATATTAGATACAAGCCCAAATCATCCTTAAAAAGCAAATGCCTAGAGAAGATGTTCACTAGTTTGAGATAAGGATTCTTGCTAAACGCTGAAGTAACTGCTTCGTGGAATATAAAAATTGGCACATGTTTTACAATGATCTGTGCAGGTTTCAGCAGATGAGATTCATGATATCTGGTCTAGCACTCGGCCTTAATGGAAAAGAAAGCAAATGATACAGATTTATTTGTGTACATTTATGTATGAGAGTTGTCACATTAAAAAAAAAAAAAAAACAAAAAACCAAAACTTTCTGAAATTCTGGTCTAATATCTGTAAAAATACTTAGAACATGTTATATAAGTGCCTGTCTCATCAGGCTCCTCTCTAAAAGTGCAAGGACACTGTAGCAGTTTAGAAAAAATATGATATTGTGGAAGGCTGGTTTTATCTGTATTAATTAAGATACTATGCTGCTTGTGCTTAAAATAGTTTAAAGAAATTTATAATTTATAATAGGCTGTGTCATGAATAGTCAGGAAACAGGTAGAAGCGTTTTTCAGGTTTTCAACGTGATCTTTTACTTAAGCAGTCAGCTTCTGACATGCTGAGAAAAAATATTTATTTTCAGAAATTGATTTTGCAAATATAATACCTGAAAATACCAAATTTATAGTTTTCAGCTAGGGAACAGATGTATCATTTTATCCTTAGGGCCTTAGATGATTAATTACATTCATTCATAGTTATTTAAAAAAACAAATACATGTTGTGGCTTTCAGCATTATTAATGCAGACTTTTAAATTCTGTCCTCTAGAATATTTTTTTAAAACCCTGTTATAACAGTTTCTGAAGATATGCAAATTGCACATTCAGTTTCAGTTTTGAGTGTATTTTTGCACTAAAATATAGCAATTGACCAGCTCATATTCTTCGTTTCCCACAGCCTCCATTTTCTGGATAGGTGTTCAATAATCCCTTTTCAACAGCTTGTCTAAATAATTGCTGAAATGAAAGAACGCTTTCACTTACTTGGTAAATTATAAAACACACACACACAAAAATCCCTGCACTTTGGAAGGGTTAAGGCTTTCCATAAAGGTTTGATAGAAAATAAAGAAGTGTAGCAATGTAGTGTTTGTTTGAAGAATTTGAGCCAAGGTGTCTATTTATCTCTAATGGAAGATGACAACGAAGGATTTAAGAAGTCATCCCACTTATTGTCTCCAACACAAAAACCTTCCGCTTGGATCTTTCAACTTGCTTCGCCACATCTGAAGAAGCAGTGGGCAAACTGCTGAATTTTTGTTAATCAGCTTAACCTAATGAGATGAAAAGACCTTTTCAGAATTACAGGCGGAGAGACATGCATATACAGAGAAAACTGTTTCTGAATGCTTTCACATCTAGAAATTTTCTTCATACTAGCTGGGAAAGGGCTGACCTCAGTTTTGCTTCTGTCTTCCTCACCTGCCTTCCTCATTTTGCTTTCCTACCTAATTCTAGATCTTTGGTAAGCTTATGTTCCTGAGGTGTTTCCCCTCTTCCTTACCCCTTCAGGAACAACTAAAAGGAAGACTTAATGCAGGGTTGGGGTGGAGATACCTTTGGCAACTGAGGCAAGAAAGCCTAAGCTGATAAAACGTGACTCTTCTGATGGGGGCCCTGTTTGGATAACTTGCCTCTTCTAAATTCTTCTTTTCCCTTCCCTCCCTCTCCCCAGCTCCCTCTCCTTTTCTCTCTGTTGTCAAGCCTACTTCATAAACGGTAGCAGCTGGAGATCTTTTTAGTGGCATTCAGGGATTACTGCCCTTCAGGATTTTAATAAGCCCCACTGCCTGAAATGCCTGTGAGGGTGCTCTCTGAGACAATTACCATTCAGGGCTGAGATTGAGGGCCCTTCATAGCCCAGATGGCCAAGGGGCTGTGCACAGGCAGATAGTATTCCCCAAACAACAGATCATTGGAGCAAAGAGAGAGTGGGTTTGTTGTGGTTTTTGGTTTTTTTTGTGGGTTTCTTTTTTTTTTGTCATTGGTTTGGATGAGGAGCGGAGAGAGGGAGAAAAGGAAGTGAATAAGGGGGTTCTATCCCTTTGCAGCTAATCAAAGTGAAGTTTGCTCATCCTTCTATACATAACTGGATTTAAACTGTGACCTCTTAAGAACCACAATTTGAGGTTACATATCCCTGTAAGGCAGCTGCGCTTTGTAATTTGAAAACACAATACCCTGATTGTGAGGAGTATTTCTGAGCTGCCCCCACAGGAAGAAATAACCTGCAAAGGCCAGAACGAGGTATCTTCTTACTTTAGAGCTGGGAACAGAGGAGAAGTATTTCAGGTGGAAATGACTGGTAGCTGTGGATGCTTGGGCAGTCTGGAAAGTATAGCTGACTAACAGAGGCTAAACGTTTAGCCAGAAGGCCTTGGTCGTTTAGGCTTGCTGTTACTAGCAGTATGGCATGGCTTCTAGATGAAGCACAGAGAAATGAAGTAAATGAAGTAAGTGGTGAACTTCTGGAAAGACTTTTAGGCACTGAAATAAGGGCAGTGCAGGGTTTAGGAGAGAAAGTTTGGAGTTGTTTTAGCAAGGACCACTTCTTACTGACTTAAGTGCTTACAAAGCTAATTTCAGTACAGCCAAAGCTTTTTGGTCTTGTAGTCCTGTGCAAAAAGTGCGAAATGTGCCTTATTAGCTCAACAGCTGTTCTCTGTCTGGACGGACAGACATTGATTTTTTTAATCCTTGGACCCCCTGATCGCAGAAAAACTAATTTATGCCTCTTCACATTGAAGTTAATATTTGTGATACAGAGCTCAGTTGCTGCCCTTTTGCTTTTGACTTCTACAATGAATACTTCATTCTTTTAAATCATATTTAATAAGAAAATAAAATGCATCATGCCATAAAAGAGAGAAATTGCATTAAATAAAAAGCATACAGCTGGACTGTCTTACGGCTGAATAGTTTGGATGAATGGGACTAATTCTGTAGTTATTGATCTTGAGGTTTCTTCTCCCATACCCCAGTAAGCTGTAGCAAGTTAATTTGTGGAACGGCTGAAACTCCAATTCAAACTTTAAAAAGAGTATTTGATTGCTCTCTGAGAAAAATAATAGATATGAATTGATGCTAGAATTTTGCATACTGATAATGTATATGTAAACAGCTCTGCTTCATATATGGTTGGTACACCAAATTGAAACAGGGTGATAATCTCTTACTCTAGGATGTGTGGTGATGGCTAGGGCACAGAGGTAGGTTCTTCTATCTGTTTTAACACTTCTGAACTCTTCCTTCTTCCTGTAAATATCCAGAGTTCTTGAGTAACTGTGTTCACAGATACCTCTGTGGTTAAGAAAGTATTTGTAACACAAATAGTGATACAGGTAGATAGTTCACCTGAAGATGATGTTTCATTAGCCCCTTTCAAACTGATAAGCATGATTGCTTGGATATATTCCCATTATGAAACCAAATGATTGGCTTTGTTTCTCTCCTGCAGTACCATCAGACCCTTTCCCCCCTGCATTTAAGTGTTACAAGGATAACAAAATTAAAAATAAATAAGTAAAACGTTCATAAATCAGAGAGGACTTAACTTCAGTAATAGGTGCAGGTTGCTGACAACTCGGGTATCAATGGCCAAGTGAGACAGTGCAAAGCTTGCAGCACTTTCCAAGTGTTACAAGTATTGACACAAATTCTGCCTGCTATACTTGGATAAGTAGACTCATTGCAGTAATTGGGATAATCATTAAAGTGGATAAGGTGAGTAAGATTTGTGCAGTATTAAGAAATAATACTATTTTACTATTATCTTTTGAGTCCTCAAATTCAATTTGCATGAGAAGACAGCATTATAAATTATAACAAGTTATTTAACATTGAAACTTGAATCTTCTGTTTAATTTGAATCTGTAAGACTGGAAAAATTCAGCAAGAGATTACTTGTGTATATATAAACAGTGCTTCAAACAGTCAGGTATATGGTCTGACACTTCTGAGAACATCCAGCATACGTACTGCTGCATTTCAGCTACAGGTTGCAGAATGTGTAGTTGCCTACTGGAACATTTGGGTTTTTATTTTGGTAATAGATACATGTGTAATGTTACATATAATAGCAGTTGTGCTTATCAGGGACATTAGTGTGATTTACTGATTTAGAATTGAGTGCTTATAAGATTGGACTAACAGTGTCATGATGAATCAGGCTAAAACTTTAATAAGATGTGCAGAACTAACTATTCAGAATGATGGTGCAGTGTTTCTGTCTGTCAATGTAATGTTAAAGCTGCTTTATGGGCTCTTGGTTTTGATTATAATTTTGGATCATTTCAAGGTATTTCCAGTTTCTGATATGTGTGATTTATGTCAGAAATTGTGTGTTTTCAGAAGGACTGCTGGTCTGTAAGTTAGTGCCGTGTGCATCCCCTCATCTCTGAGCATTGCTGCAATGTCCAGATATGGATCAAAATAAATATTTAAGCTTCTATGTGATATCTCCTGTGAGAGACCTGTGATTCCTCAGACCAAGTTCAACACGTAGTTTCCTTCTCCATGTTCAAGTTTTGCCAACTTTTTTATTGTCCTTTATTTTTTCCCAATACTAGGATAGATCTAATTTTGTAATACTATTAAGAGATGACTTTCTCGCTCGCTGTGTTCTATCAGGATTCTTTGTTAATAGCAAAGAATGCTAGACATACATGCAAAGACAGGACTTGAAAAACAGATACTATGTTTGAAGGCCTATTTGTAACATATAAGCATGTAGCACTGGAATATTTTTATTCCTTTTCCTCCATCTTCAAGCATGACATGTCTGATTTTAGCCTTTTCACATTTTTTTTATTTCAGTGTCAGCAGACAGTGTATGCGCGGTAATTTACCTGACAGTGTCTACTGCTTCCAGGTCTAGAAGCCTGATGGAGTCATGGAACAGCATTATAGTGCTTGTCATTCTAAATGTCATGGGCATTTAGCTAAGGGCTCCTGCAGCCTGAATGGATTCTCTCCAGTTTTTGTTTTTAAAAAGGTACAACCCTTCATTAGAATTTGTGCATTTTTTCCTAGTTAATAATATATGCCATGAAATAATTATTCGATCCTAGTTTTATAAAGGCAGGTGTGTAAAAAACTGTTTTCCTTTCATTTGTCATCAATGTTGACGGTCCTTCTGTGTGTTTTGTATTGCTGAATAGTTGCAGAAATCACTGTGGAAGTTCTTCTAATAAACTTAGATCAGCTGGATAAAATAAAAACAGTTGAAAGGTGGTTGATAGGCCATTACCATAATTTGTAGGTACCATTTATAAACTTAACCAGCAATTTTGAATCTTCTAGTGGAAGTAATAGTTTAACATTCAAATATAAATTGTTTTATTAAAACATATCTCCTTCAACTATTGTTCTGGTAACTACAGAATCAATTCTGTAAGTGATAAAATATGAAGTATTTTCACTTCAGAACTTCTAAAATTTTGGACTTTTGTCTCACGTCTTTGACAAAGTATATGTTTTCAGATTTCTGTTAACAGAGAAGGGTGTTGCTACCTAAATGTCTCCGTGAGCACATCCAGACCACACTGTTCAAAGTGCCGTCCTGCAACACAATCTGATACACTGTAAATGGTCAGTATTCTTAGGTGTCTTTTAGTGAAATGAGATGATAGTGTTAGTCTCAATATGTGTGAAAATTCAGGCAATCACAAAAATACAGTGACATTTAGCAATTCATAGGAATCTTTTTTTCAAAGCTTTCTATGGATGTAGTTTCCCATTTGTATGTTAGGGTGGATTTGTTAAACTAGCATTGTTTTTACCATTTTGTGAATTAAATCCCTTTCCTCTTGAAAAAAAAATGATGAAAATAATTTTTAATGACATGTTTAAAGTTGGGGGGTGGGGGAAATCTTTCAGAGAATTCATCAGGGTAAAAGTACTCTGGTAACCAGTTGAGCCCTTGATATTTGGTCTGGTTTTATGCATCAGCGAACAAAAGACTCTTAATTGGTGTTTATTCACTCCAAGTGTCCCAAACAGTAAACAGGAATAAAAGTGTTCAGAAGTGTTTGCACGTCATTTCCTCACAACTTGCTATGACTCCCTGGCGCTTCTGGTTTTGTCGGATTATTAGTCTGTGAAGGAAGAGATAAAGCATTTCCTTGTATTGAATTTGAGCACGCTCTGTGCTTTCGGCTGAATGAAATATTAAAGGCTGTTTGCGATCTCACAGATGAGTAGGGCAGGCAAACTTTCGCACGCACATGGGGGGGGCGGTGGGCAGGCTGAGGTAAAGGCATCCATAGATTCCCGAATTTAGGAGACTTGTTTGTGGTTGCTGGCAGTATTTTCCTCCCATATACAAGGATGCTCCACCCACATGGATTTCAATGACTACTTTTAATTATTTTTGTAAGCATCTCTGGACCATATGTACCTGTTAATCCTTCTGTTGACTGTGGCTACTAAAACTATTTCATAAACACTGTAAGCATCACTAATTGTAATGAACTCCCAATCTAGCATTCCTGAAACCGTGGAACCTGCAAGACGTGCTCCTGCAAATGAGAGGGTGTGGGTGTACTGCTCTCGTTTTCATCAATAGAACAGATTAATTACAGTGGAGGAGGAAAGCAATAAATGATAGAGTCCACCTGGGAAAGTAAAATAATTTGGGATACTATGGAGTGGTTAAAATGTAAAGGGTTCAGCCTATCATCCGTCTTTATTTCTCATTTTCTATAAGTACATATACTTTGTATACACACCTGTGTAATAGCATACTCTCTTTACATATAAAGTGAGATGGTCAGAAAAGGATTTCTGCAGCATTGACTAATGTTCTTAATACTGTATAATACTACAGAAATGGTAATTGTCCTATAGAGAGATGATGTCCATGGCAATCCTTCTTTATTAAAATTACTTTACGCGTTGGCTCACTGCTGAGACCTTTCATCCCATGGATGGCTGGTTTTACAAGTCTGGCCTTATCTGTCAGCCTGCCTGTGTGGAACCGAACTGAAATGTATCTATATTACTTAATGAGAAACTTTGTCTTAAGTGTAGGGAAGTCTCCCACTATGAGGCTGTCAG
This sequence comes from Chlamydotis macqueenii, assembly GCF_036417535.1. Lineage (NCBI taxonomy): Eukaryota > Metazoa > Chordata > Aves > Otidiformes > Otididae > Chlamydotis > Chlamydotis macqueenii. The sequence continues at coordinate 58,366,298 of NC_141593.1, read as the reverse complement.
CTACCTGAGCCCTAAAATCCATGATAATTACCGTGTCTGTAAAATGTCCCTCATTATGGCACATAAAATGCTTGGCTGCAGAGAACTGCTGTGTGAAGATGGTGTGCTGCATAACAGTCAGCATAAAATAAAACTCCTGGGTAAAAAATAAATAAATAGACATTATACCTGGTTTAATTTGCACAGTTTTGATGAACGAGATTTCCAGGTTTTCCAAGCTGTCTGGCTGTGGTACAGCAACAATTTCACGCGTGCAGTCTTGACCACAGAGGAACTTAGTGGCCCTACTGCAGTCTGGTGGGCCCTGCTAGTCTATTACAAATGAAAGTGCTGGCACTGGGAAAGTGTGGTACAGGAGGAGTTAAGCAAGGCTATTTGCCATCGATCAATACTGGAAAAAATATGCAGTAAGAACCTAGTAACTTTCCAAAGAAGTTGCTTTGAAATACTCGTACAACGATAAAGGTGCAAATTCTTTTCTTTATTTGAAGGAACTTAGCAAAGATGCATCTATCAGGAGGAAATATGAAAACACTTTTCCTCAATTACCAATTGTTAGCTCAAAGCAAGTAATGAAATTGTTTCAGAAAATAACTGCATGATTATTTATTGACTTTGGCCACATTGATTTGCTAAATCATATGGATGCTATTAAGGTTTGCTGTTTTAAGCAACAACACTCACTGCCCCACTTCACCCCTTCCTTTCAATTGACGTGGTCAAATCCCAACACAGTTTTGAAACCACAGTTTGAAAGATTGTGTATTTCAGTTATACATGTAATGGTTTCATATTTCTTAATTCCGTCCCCTTGGCCATTCCCACCCTTTGTATTTTTGAGTTTTTCTGTGTAGCATGGCCCTCAGCTCAGACATGAAGCTATGAACTGTGTTATTGTATATGTGTTTTTGGTTCAAAACTTGGTTAACTGGAGTGCGGACTATGTTTTTCAAGTGGCAATGTTCCAAGTATCCTATATTACAATGTCAAATTATTAGTGGATTTTCAAAGCAAATAAAAAATGTAATTTAAAGCCATCTCTCTCAGCTGCAGGTTTTTTTTCCACAGTCCCCCAGTTGTTTTAAAATAGCATATGTTAGAGCTGTCCCACATCTTATTACTGTGAAGGCCAGTGACAGAAATGCTGAATCATGCAAAGGATATTATAGAAAACTTGGAGCATACTTAAACTAATCCAGATATTGCAAACTTGTTCCTTAGCCATTTTTATCCTAGGAGGGCCCCATTTTGACCTTTACCTATGCATTTTGAAGGAGGTATCAGGTTCTTGATCTTTAGCTGTTTGTGAGATAGCTGAGTTGCATACTAGGAACAAAATTCAACTCTCTGGAATAGAAGTTGGAAAATTTGCTATCGTGTTTAAGTGGCAGCACCAATGTACTGTGCGGCCTAACAGAGGGAAATTAACTTTCTATAGTTTATAGTACAAAATCAATTTTTTTACTATTCTGTTGCTTAAAAAGGCAGTTTTGTCTTCCACTCTTAAGTAAGCCTAAAATTGTTTTATAGCTGCGTTTTATAACTTCAACATTACGTTCCCCATTTGAAAGCCCATTTTTAACCTTTCCTTTGAATGAATTAAGAGGTGAAGGAATCTATGTACCAGAGATGTAAACAGAGTTTGCCGACTTCTCTGAACCACAGACTTTCAAACCTGCATCTTCTCATACTTGTGACTCTCAGTGATTCTCTTTTCTAATTAAGAAACTCTTTTTTAACCCTCTCTGTTGTTAGACTAACAGCAGCATTGCAGCAGGCCCTCCCTATCATCTGAACAGAGGAGTTGTCAGTACATTAAAAGCCTGAGCCTTCCCCTGTGAGTGCATCGCATCCGCCAGCCGCATATCACTGCTAAAAGAAACATGGCACGCAGGTGTTTAAATTATTTACACTCATAATCGGCCTTTATGTTACATTGCTGAGCCAAGCCTCTGTTATTCTAGTGCATAATTGATGGTGCTCAGTAGTGGAAAAGTTAGAAAAGCAGAAGTAATGCGATGCGAAAGTCGAGTGAGGCAGCTCCAGCTGGCTCAGCGTGCCTGGGCTGAGCCGCCTGCGCAGCCGCCTGGTGAAGGCAGGGTAACAGGCCGGGACTGGGCATCATCTCAGGGCCTTGATTTGGTGTTTGAGGAGGAAAAGATTTCTTCAGCCAAGCTGTGTGACTAGCAAGGACTTGAAGGCTTTAGTAGTTTGTCGCAAGCCTCGTAAAGCTCTTGGGGGGGTTAGAAGTCTGTGTTCTCAGAATGGGGTAGCTTATAGTGAATCTTGCATGGTTTTGGATGGTCCAGTGGATGGCAAAAGGGTCATAATGCCCTATTCATTCTAGAACAGAGAATTGCACAACCAGGAGTATCTTGTAAAGGCTACAGACCTTCAGAAATTATGACCATTTTGTCATACACGGGAATCTCTTGTACAAAAAAATAATCCAAAGACTGCCCTATTTTGGAATTACTTGTGTGATATTCTGGCTATCTTGGATGCAAATCAGTATAGTACAAAATGCACTCAATTATTTCAAAATATCAATTACATTATTTCCAGAAACTTCTGTTAATTTTTAAAGCAACTTAATATCTCATTTTTGGTGTAAGTATTGAAATATTTTTTAGAGAATCTATGTGATTTACAAGTATGAGCTAATTTTAAAGGTTCATTCCTGCCCTTCCCTGCCTTTTTTTTTTTTTTTATTTTAAGTCCATGGATTTATTTTTCTGTCTCTCCAACACGCTACATGTGTGTCTTGTATGGTAACGCACCACATACCATGACATGACAGAGGATGAGTGATTGTGTCTCTAATATGAAAAGAAATAATCTTTCTATTAAACAATAATGATCGTTGTTTTGGGCTTTGTCCTGTATCTAATAAAATCTGTAAATGTTTAATACTAAATTATTTTGGAACAGCAGCAATTCCTTTGTTGCTAGTTTTTCTAGATGAATGTCCTAATCACCAAAGCCCGTAGCATTTCTCGGTTGTTATCATCAGGATAAAAAAGGCTCTTTCACTACAGAAACAAGGAAGATGGTTAGGGTAACAAAACAAGTTAGTCAGGAAGTTATTGTTGCTTGTATTATTGGTCTCTAGGTACACTGAAATTTTTTTGTAGCACTATTTGGTCTTTGAGGCGACTAGTATTTAGCCACGTGCTGTAGCTGCAAGTAGACTGCTTGTGTAACTGGCAATGAATAGTGCTAATGAGCAGGACTTTCTCCACTCTTGTGAAAACAAGAACTACAGCTTGTGCAAACTGCAATGGACATATTGTGACAAGGGATGCGTGGCTGAAATAATGAAACATTTGTATGCTTCACTTTTATTTTCACAGAAATGGATGCACTTTTGATAGTTGGAGCCCTTGACACAAACATAGTGTTTTAATGCACTTGAACTGATTCTGTATTTTCAAACTAAGACACTTTCTTGTGTCCGTGTTGTAAATTACCACGCACTGTTTAACTAAACCTCTGCTTATATTACCTTCATACGCAGAGGTGGTGCCAATGCTGGTATTTGTATGCTAAATGCTCACTGTGTGACAGTTCTTCAGGTGATTAAGTGTCTAATAACTTTTATTATTATTTCTAAGCAGAGAAAAGGAATGTTTCATTGTTAAGAATAGTGCAGAGATCCCAAATAATTTAATCCCTGTGCTTTAATAAGCTGGTCTCATTAATATTTCCTGTATCAATTCTGCCAAAAAGACCCAAACAGACAAACAGCAAGAAAAGAAAAAAAAGAAATGAAGGAAATCTTGCAAAGATTATTATGACAATAACAATGACAAAAAATGCACAAAATTGTATTTCATATAGAAAACACAGCCTTGTAACATTTAATGAAGCAACACAAATCCTTACAGCTTCTTTGATGATGGTGCTATAAAATACCCTATTAAGCTATAAAGAAGGGAGCCTCTGTCCTGTTGAAAATAATGACGATAGCAAATTCCTGTGCCACAACATTAGGGAGGCAAAAACAGAGAGAAAAGTAATTAGACACTGAACAATAAAAATCCTCAAGCAATCTTTTAGCCTGGCACTGCGTTAAACAAGAGCTTTAAGTATATGATATTAAGAAACACATTTTTTCAATTAGAAAACATTTTGAAGAATTTGATTTTGTCAAAGTGACTTGCACAGTGGAAATTACTTTCATGTTCCAGAATAAGGGAATCAGACAGGTACATACCATTTATATGTTTATATCTGTTTGTAACCTGGATGAGGCTCTGAGCAACCTGACCTAGTCAGGGATGTCCCTGCTCCTTGCAGGGGGGTTGGACTAGATGACCTTTGAAGGTCCCTTCCAACCCTAACCATTCTATGATTCTATAATCATGTGTTTGTGTGTATATAATTGCTATACGAACTCACATTTTTGTAGACTCTTTCTGTACCACAAGTATATGAATATCAGTGTCTAAATCAAGACTCCAACCTACCTTTGACTTTGGAAGAGAAGGAGGAAGAAAAGACTTAGTGGTTTGAACTGTTCTTCCTTGGCTTCCATCTTTTAATTTGTTATTCAAAACATTACTTTAAAGAAAAAGATTTGTAGTCCTCTAGGTGAGTGAAGGATTTAGCACTGGCAGAAATTCATATCACAGCTGCAGATGTGTAATGGCAATGGTGACAGGCTGAGTTTTAAAGGTTGTGTCAGGAAAGCTCTCGCATGCCAGCACTCTAAAAATCCAGATGTGTAGTCTACTTTGATAACTCAAAAGTGCAGTTACTGTTTCTGGTGTATTGTTCAGCTTAGTGAGTCAGCAAATATAAGCAGTTGCAATTTAAGAAGTTAGATGATCAAAAGTTCTTAAAATGGGATATATCAATCTATGAAACATCTTCAGGTATGGGCTGCAAATTTATGTGGGTTTCTTAATGCATCGTTTACATCCCAAGACTTCAGCAGTCCAAGGTTCTCTGTCTTGTTTTTGAGTTGCTTTCTGTTTCTGGGACACTTTTTGTAAGATAGCTTCATACACATTATTTGTAATCTAAATTTGTATATATGTAATGTATATTTGTAGCTATATATTTAGGTGCTGTAAATATATAAGGATATGAAATTAAAGAGTCTCCTTGCTGCTTCTCGCAGAAACAGATGGGCTCTGTTTTCTCAAATCTGTCCAGCAGTGTTCCTTGTTAGATGTAAGGAGAAGGCTCCGATCCTTTAATACTTTGTTGTGATTGTTAATTAGCACTAAGATAAAGTGAATCTGTCTTGTAGAACTACATTTCTTATTGATCCAAAATTAAACTGTTAATCATGTTTTCTACTGAGTAAATAGTAGCCAATATTTACGAGTGGAATTTACACCGGGGAATGTTGTGAAATCTGCCATTTTTGGTTTGGCTGGAGAGGTGTGCTTTGGGGTGGATGGTGAGAGTCCATCCTGGAACATGGTGGCAGACAGCTAACTAGCTTTCTGTCAAAAGTATGACAGTTAAATCTCGACTCATAGGACCATCCAGGCTGGAAAGGACCTGAGGAGGTCTCTAGTGCTGCCAGGTGCCCCTGAAACCATCCCTGCTCCTTGTGGACAGGCCCAGCTTCTTTGGCCTCTCTTCGCAGAGCATGTCTGCAGCGGTGACGGACTCTGTGGCCTCCAGCTCAACTCACTTCAGTCTATCTGGAGCAATAATCCTTGAGAGAATTACACATCACATACATAAAACACCAGACCTTGTAGTGCTGTGCCCAGAGGGGTCTGTGCAGGGTGTCCAAACCACTCATCTTATCACACTGAATCAGGAGGGGCTGAGGGTGTACTTCTAAAATGGTGTCTCCACCTCCTGACTGCCATTTCGACGGCTCAGGCTCACTCAAGCATCAAATCTTTCCGTGAGCTCAGGGCTTGCCCTCTGCACGCTATCACTGCAAAGGGAGTGCGCTGCTGGCACCCGAGAAAGAAATTAACCCAGCTTTGCCAGTCCTGCAATTAGTCAGCTCGCCGTGCAGGAGGTGGAGGCTTCTAAAAAATATTTTCCTCTCAGTCAGTGAATTTAAACATTTCTTACTTGAATCCTTATGGTTGTTTCAGGTCCCTTTTATGAGTTTTTCACATACTACCTTGGATACTGCTTGGTGTAATGAACTCTCATGTGTAAATCTCAAAACATCTTGACATCAAAAGTCACTCTTGTTTTGGTTTCTTGTATGTGTGTATGTGTCTGTGCTTTTTTTACTGGTGTGCTTCTTATGTCAAAAAAAAAAAAAAATTGAGACAGATATTTCCAGAAGCAGACTAAATTACTAAAGGCTGCCAGTTGCCTTCTTGACCGCTTTAGAAATTATACCAGTTATCTCAGAAACTTGTGTCTGAGATGTGCATTTGAATAGGTACCTTCTGTCACATGTAGTTTTCCTCTCTTCCTTTCTTGGTCCTTGTATTTTTTCTTTTTGTGTCCAACAATATAGTTCTGTGCTTGATTTTGTAGAGAGAGAGATGTCTTTAGGGGGAGGACATGCTTATTAAAGTGTATAGGCTGTTCCTAGGGAGCTGCATATCTGGATGGTCTGGATAGCTCCATGGCGTTTACCTGAGTTCTTACTGGCCTTATTTATGACTTGTGCTTGTGGAAAGAACATAAATAGCTGGGGAGAAAAACATGCAGGGAATACTATCCTGCAGATAAAGGGAGGTGGTGCATTTCTGTATTTAGCTTATCTTTTTCCATTGGAGAAGGAAGAATTAGTGCATCCTTCAGGGACATAAAAGATTTTTCTGCCAGAGTAATTTATAGCATGGACTAAGTATTTTTTGTAGCTGCCAAGTGCTTTTTTTTGGTTGTTTTTGAAAGTAATAAGGCAGGATTACAAACTATAAATTATTGTAGTGGTAGCTGCTCACAAGCTTGCCCACCCATTCATGATGCATAATACTTTATGGAAAGTTATGTTTAATTTCTCTTAATGAGTACTTAGGACTGAGTCTTCTGAAATGCTTTGATGGGCTGTTAAATTTACAAATGTCCTGCAGCTATAAATTACCAATAAAGATTAGTAGAAAGAGTACATTGCCATATATTTCACATGATTTACTTAATGTCACAGTCTTTTCTTCTTTTTTTTTTCCCCCCAAACTGGAGGCCCACAAATGGTGCAGCAGGATGTGCCTACCATCTGTGACAATTCTTATTTCTGCATTAAGGTTTAACTACTTTTTGGTGTTTTGATTTTTTTTTTCTGTTTGTTTTTCTCATAAGAAATGAGCAGAAGAGTGTGTGTGCATTTATTCATTAATGGACAACAAATGGGAATCTGGCAACTGCTATAATTAATAATATGACATTACAGTTAAATCGAATAGAAATACCTTTTAACCTACAAAAGGAAATCAGATACTATTTTTTATTCTCAAGTGTTGCTGAATGCTATTTCTAACAACAGAACATATTAACCAAACTTAATTAAAGGCTTAGTTGTGAAAATCATCTCTGTAGTCAAGTAGCCATTATTCCTTGACTTCACTGATACTTTTTTAAGTGAAAAAGGATTATTTTCCCTAGTCTATGGATTTGGAGTTGGGCCCGAAAATAATTTGCTTTGTATATGTAACTGAAGGGGAAATGCAGTTTGTACCTTTTTGAAACAGATTTTTGTTTTAATCTGTGAAGGGGACAGCTTGGGCAGCAGATGAAATAATTCAATTTCTTCTGATTATTTTCCAAATTTGTATAAAATAGCTGTCAAGCTTTAGAATGAATTGTTCTCCTTCTTATATTCTTGGATTTCAGTTGAGTTTTAGATAAAGAAATCTGGCTGCTTTGATTACTTTTTATCTTGAACATGTCATGGTGTCGTCCCTTCATCCTCTAAAAATAATCTTTCATTGCACTTGCTTTAATAAATGTAAAAGCTGTGTGTAATAGATTACAACTAAAAATGGTACTGATTGATAACTGTGCATGAACAGCTCTGTTAAAGAGTAATAAATGTGCTCTCCTAATAGTGTTTTAAATAAGATACTTGTTAACAAATTATTTTGTTGATTATTTTTCTGTAAATGTATATCTGAAAACAACTGATAGCTCTGCAGTTTTGTGTCACTGAGATTTTGTGGCAGGGGAAGATTGTTGTGGTTAAGTGCTTTTGGGGAGAGCTCAGTGTGCCTATAAGGACTTTTAAAAAATATTGCTAACTGTCCCTTTTGTAGGACAGTAGGAATTTGTGGGAATATCTTACATGTTATAAAATGTGAGATCTGAAGAGTTTTTAACATAATTTTCCTTTTTTTTATTGGATGAATATTACAATTGTGGTGCTATTTCTAGGTATAAGTTAAAATTTTGCTTATTGTCCTATCTATAGCTCCTGTGAAGACAATGAAAGTTACAGATAGAATGTTAACTGCTGGGAAAAGATCATATGGGAGAGAAATGTTTCTTTTGTCATAGATTATGTGACAAAATTATTAGTGGAGTCCTACAACAGGTATTGGGTTATTAAAGTACAGTAGTTACCTTTAAATGTATTCATATTTAAATTAAACAGCTTTCTGATTGTTGTCCATAGAAACATATTTAAAGGCATTTTATATTATACAGTAAGCAAGAATATAGACTCTCTTATTACTCTTTTCTCAATAAAATAATGTTTATTTTTTTCAGGAGAGGCTAAGCAAAAAAAAGGCAAAAAAGCAAAACAAGTTGCTAAAAAATGGTGATTTGAAAGATAACCCATATGTGGTTCATCCTCCTTCATTTCAACTAGATGTTTACATGCCATTTCTGATGTAAAGTACTGTTCTGGAAAGATGGTGTGTGATTTTTCAGAGCAGTCGTGTGGCAGTTTTTTCACTTTATATGGAAAATGCAGCAAAATGCTGCAGTTTTCTCTTTAAGTACCGGGTTTTCATTAGGTGGTAGGTAGTGGTGAATCCTGCTTTGTATCCAATGTTCATCTAAAGTTTTGACATCGAGATGTTAGATTTATTTCTGATATATTTTGAAGTTTACTCAATATGAGATTTGCTTATTTTGATTGCTTGGAGAGTTAGCCTGAGACAAATAGATACTGTATTGCTGACATAAAGTAGCAGTAGAGGAGCAGGACTATATGACAACTTGTATAATACTCATCTTTGGAAACTGAAAAGGACATTTAAGGTGTACCAGAGGAAACCTCAGAAAGGACAATTATTTAAAAGTTTTTGTAGGTCAATATATTAGGATTGCTAGCAAGTTAGTAAGGTCGTTGGACTGTGAGCACCTCCAGATGTTCTGATGAACAGCTTGCTGAGTAAACTAACGCAAGTCACTTGGAATTCGCTTTGCCAGGAATCTAAACTGTAAAAACTGACATTAAAAGCAGAGCTTTATAAAATTATTGAGAGGAGCTGCCAAATAATGATTTTAAAATCCTGTATTTGTGTTCTGGTATCAGTAAAAGTGTGGGAAGTAGATGGTAAAGGGGATGGATGAAGCCAGAGACCCATTAAAGCTAACCTGAGCATGGTAGATTTTTCTAAAGGCAGGTAATTCTTTCGAGGGTGTTAATACAAACACAGTAGAGTAATATCTGAATATTCTGAAATCTGCATGCTAGGCACTGGAATGTGGCTTTTAATTAAGTTAAGTAAAACAACAACAAAAAAGACCATTTTTTGAAGTTTGGTTTTGGAGGGAAAGAACCTAAGGAGAGCGCTAACTGTACCTTCTCCTTGTTAGAGATGCGATTTTCTGAAGTTCTGCTCTGCCATTTTTGAAACTGTAGTTCGCAGTGATCAGTCATTTCTGAAAGAGGGTAACTGAAGATTAAATAAGATATCATTAATGTCATTAACATACAGTTTTATATTTTAGAATATTAGCGGTAGATGTTGACTTGAAAACAAACAATTTTCTGCCTTGTAGATAGTTTCACTTTTAAAAAAAGTGTCTGAAAGTCTCCTCACATTTTTTGTTTCTGGTCATGGCTAATTCAACAATGTTGTTAATAGGAGGTACCTACCCAAGGGAAGCCACACCTGTACTGATTGCCCCTTATGGGAAGTGATAATTTAAATGTTTAGTGTTGTAAGTGACAAGTGCAGTGTTTAAGGTCCAAGAATTGTGTCTATTGAAGTCTGGTTTTAGTATCTTCTTTAGAAGTATGAGAGCAGAGGTAGCAGTTTGCCACACTTAAACCATTTGGCGAAGATCTAATCTTTTTGAATTCATTGCTTGTGAGTTATTATTTCTGATCACACGCTTGATTGACTCCAGCTAAATGGCTCTAACAGAAAAGGCAGGGAGTGAAATCTAAAACTGTAAGTATGTATTTTAACTGAAAATAGAGATCATCATGGAATGTGTTCTCAATCAGCACTTGACATCCATCTGAATATATAGCTAAAAAGAACAGAAAAAGGTAAGCACTGTTCTATCCTTGGGCAGGAGCAGTGTGCAAAAAACTGATTGAGCTCTGAGGATGAAAATGGAAGCCCTGGAGGGTACATGGAAATAAGAAAACTGAGGCCCCTGATGGTGATAGGCTAAGTGCAGTTAACGGTGCAAGTGTACTACTCTGAGATGAAAATCAAGTCACCCTTTGAAATCCTTCCGAGAGTGCCAGGTCATTTTGGAGTTTCAGAAAGATACCTATACAAAAGCTAATGAAAGAACTGATTTTTAGAATAAAATGGGACTATATGCAAATGTTATCAATATTTGGAAGATGCACACTGCAGTCTTGCCAAACCATTCATCAAACAAGAAGATCTTAGACAGATGAGTGGTCTTGTCTTTTCCATAATGAGAGAAACTCCTGAGGAGGAGCTTTTCAGTTGGTCCTAAATTGAAAGGAGTTAGAGATCACGACACTGGAATAGTAAAAATGTAAATTATTTTATTTTCAGAAAAAAACATACAAAAGAGAGTTTTTTGTTTTGTTTTTTTTTGTTGTTTTTGTTTTTTACAATAAGGGAAAGGTAATGGTACTTGCAGATTCTCTTTTTACAGGTATTGGCGTTGTTTTTTTTCTCTGTCTTTCAGACATTTGACTTTGTAGTTTTTGTTTTATCTCATAATGCAGATTGAGACTGAGGTTTTTAAGATACTGATGGGGCTCCTTCTAGATTCAGCACTTTCTTGGTCTATTGTTTTACAATTTAATGGTGAACAAAATGGGTTTTGTCCCTGCAAACCTGTATGCTGTGGAGTATCTGAGATGAGAGAAGGGCATTGTCTTTTACAAAACATGTGAATGTATTTGAAATTGGTAACCACAATGAAGAACAGAATTGGCAAAGTGAATCATTTAGAAGGCCCAACAATAAAAATTTGTTTTGTTTTCTTTTTAAGGGAGAAAATTGGCAGCAAGTGTAGATAATAAATTACGAGATGTGTTATTTTGCAACTCTTAAGTCCAACTCATGATCTCATTGAAGTCAATGGAAAAAACTACTATTGCCTTAAGTAAAATCAGGAGGATGATCTTTCTGAGAACAAAAATTGATTTAACCTCTAATAAGTCCAGGCATGTTTTCTTTTCTTTCTTTTTCTTTTAAAGCAGATCACAGATGCTTAATTTTTGCTTTGGCAATTATTGTTTCTGTGAGTTTTAATAATTTAAAATTGAGGTGATTTATCAAATGTTTTGATGTGGTTGGAGTATTTGGTTTTCTTACAGGTAGAGGATGCTGATGTTGTTCAACTACAACAAAATTGCTTTTATTTGTACATCAGAGTAAGATTTACATTTGCTGGATGTCATAACTGAGAGTAAAATATAGATCATGGCAGTGTTCGTGGTAGATGGTCCCATACATCGGGAAAAGTATTTTTGTTCAGGTTGTCAGTGACCACAGAGAGGTGCTTTAGTGGCTGTAGGTTCCCCTGGGATCAGAAGGTTAGACAAACTGCCCCCAGGATTTAAATAGGGCAGTTATTTCATGTCAGTTTAATTATCCTTATGTTTTGTGAGGCAGTCACTCAAGTGGTCTGGAAATATTAGGAAATGGAAGGCTTTTACAGCTTTTAGGGCAAAGTTCTGATTGGGTTTGTTTGGTATTCATTCACTTTTTGATAGTCTTAATGCAAGTGATGGCCTGTTAGAACCACAAGGCATGCTTAGTGCCAGTACAAGATTTAATCGAGACATTATCATTCAGAGGGAAATGCCTTTCAGTCCAATTTTATTTATATGAATTTACTGTGCAACTCTGTAATCTCTGCTTGGGGTCATTACTTTGATTTTAACTTAGCAATTTAACTCCTGAAGTGCTTCAAGTAAAAATATCCTTGAAGGAGTAATAAGTTTAAATAGCTCTGAATCAGCTGAAAATAGTTTTTTAATTTAGTTCAGGCTGGGCGGGCAAACTGGCAGGAAAACAAGTAGATAGAGGAGGAAAAAAGAGATTAAACATAAATAATCACACTGTGCTATACAGTTGCAGAATTGAGAGATGGGGCAAAAAGGTTAAATATACCCCCATTCTAGCATCCTGGTATAATAAATATCTAATGACAATAAATAAAAAGTAATAACTCAAATAATATTTATTTTAATACTTTTTTTTTGTTTGTTTGCCTGGCTTTGATTATTTTAATGGCATTACTAATACAGGAAATATGGAAAAGTAACTACTGCTTCCTAAATTAACAATTTAGTTACTAAATGAGGAGAAAACATCTTAACATAAATAAAATAAAAATCTCTAGTATTTCAGCCAACCCCATTGCTTTTATAAAGCACTTGAGATTTTATTTTCATTAGCACTGAGAGGCACTTTGAAATGAGTAACAAACTGAGATAATTCAAGTTTATATTGTTGAGTTAATAAAACTAATAAAATCTCTACATTTCCCAAGGTTTTCCATTATTACTATTTAATTTTTTTTTTCATTGCAGAAGAAAATTGTTAGGGTTATATAGTCTTAGGCATCATGGAAATTTTCTTAACTGGTTTTATGTCCTTTTACGACTTGATGAAGAAAATGAGACTTGTTTTGCAGCTTGTGAACAAGGAAAATGTGTCTTTTTAGTGGTTTCATCTGTGTGATTGTTTGGTTCCTCATTGTCTTTTGCCTGATGATGTGTGCTTGAAGGTTCATTTCTTCAGTAGCTTTCCCTCTAAGAGGATTCTAGTAGCGTAGTGTAGATTTTACAGGATCGAAAATAGAAAGTTTCTTAGGAACTCCTTTACTTTAGTAGTTACTCTGTTGTATTATACGATGACTGATACAAACATCGGGAGTTGCAGTTCTGCATAAGGTGCGTCAGTTCTGTACAGCACTGTGCTTTGCCGTGCTGTTTATTGGCAGCTCTTCTCCTGTGCAGCTGCAGTTTTTAGATTTTTATTATTTTAATCATTGCTTCTCTGCCCCCATCTTCTTTCCCCTACATTGTTTTTGGGTTTGTGGCATTTATTTTCTTTTTTCTCTTCTCCTTCTCCTTCTCCTTCTCCTTCTTCTTCTCCTTCTCCTTTTCCTTTTTCTTCTCCTTTTCCTTTTTCTTCTCCTTTTCCTTTTTCTTTTTCCTTTCAGACTTGAAGTGCACTGAGGAAGGGGAAGGGTCTTATGTCAGAAATACAGAAGCTTGATTTAAAAGTACATTGAATATTTATCTAACTGACGTTTAAAAGAAGCATTGTTTAAGGATTGTTTAGTAAGGTATGACACTGAAGATATATAGACCTTCTATTTTATGAGAGGATATTTTGCATTATGCCAGGTGGCTTTTTCTACTGTTCTTTTGGTTATACTGTAATTTGCATTCATTATCTGAGATAGTTATTAACTATATGACACTTAAATCTCAGTAAGTATCAAATGAGAAGACAACATGAATGTTAGCGGAGCAAAAATGCATACAAAATAGCCTAGCAAAGTTTAAATAATCTAAAAATATGAATACACAACAAAATATGTGAGTGTTTTTTTTAATCAGGTCATGGATTTTCTTTAGTTTTTAAAATAAATGTACATTTAACTTATTTACTATCCTGACTTCATCGTTAATGATACAATTTTATGATCTGTACATTGTACACATAAATACATAAGTATATATATGTCTGTCTGAGTGTGTGTATATCTCTTCTGATCTGTGTATATATATATTTTTAAAAAAACCAAATTAAACGATTTTTTTTTTCTAACATGGAAGTGACATTGAATTTAAATAAATGTCATTTGTATATAAATATACAAATTATTTGTAAAACATTATAATTAATTTTCACTGCTTATATGGCAGTATTTCAGAGGAAGAAAGTGAAAGAGCTGAAACCACACTGTGTTTAATGGTCCTTATTTGGATTTTTCTCCACTTTTCATTGTAGCCAAAATCCAAAGAGACCATTTTGTGCAGAAGAGGGAGAACAGCACTTCTTGAATGAGCAGATGTTTTTTCTGCTTTATCTTTTTAGTAGTGAGGTGGTGCCCTGAACAGAGGCATGGCTTGGGATGAGTGAGCCATCGAGTGGAGATAATTTAATTTCAGTCTACAACTGAAGAAGATTTTTTTTTTCCCCCCACCTTTTTTGGGTTCCGGTCAATATAAATATTTGCCTTTTCCCCCCATGCTGGCTTATGAGTCAGATTTATGGCTCACACCCCATCATCGGTTACCCCTCCTACCTCCGCTTTGCTTTTTGCTTTGTTTGAAAGTCACAGAAGTCAGTAAGGAGTTAATTCCAAATGAATACTAGACAGGAGCTCATCCTCGGTGTGGTGTTTTCGTGCAAGGTTTTGTGACTGTCACTGCCCCTCTTTCATGCTTCTGTGGGTATGGAAATGATTGGAGACGGAGTGGGGAGCGGGCAGTAGGCTCTGTGCTGCAACCCCATGACCACCCAGTGTATCACCCATCGTCAGTGCCTCCCCTAATGTTCCTCTGCCATTCGTGGCACGAAATGCTCTGGGGAGTGCAGCGGAGGCAGCACCACCTCAAATCTGCCCTTCCAGAAATTTCTCTCCAAAGCCAAGCCCTCCTCCCTCCTGGGTAGGGGGAAGAACTGTGAGTGACAGTGCTCAGGATCGCTGTAAAAGTACAAGTCAACGCAGTGATAAAACGTGGGCCACGGCAGTGGTTGGTCATGTAATTGTGTTTCGTTGTGGTTGGTTTTTAATAGTCTTAGATTTGATGCCGGAAACCTGTGTGCTGCATTGAAAATGGCAGCTGGCCTTTTTTTGTGCAACTCTCACTAAGAGCGTAGCTCTCTGACAGCCGCGCCTGTTTTTTTGTGCTCTGTCCAACTCTCAGCAAAGTAAAACCCAAAACACTGGGAAAAAAGCCCCCATGAAGCCGTGAGAAAAGGGAGTGGTTCGGCATTTTTTTCGTGATAAGATATAAAAGGTAATAGCTCAGCAATTTAAGGGGTTGTTTTGCTTTCTACCTAGATTTGGTAGTAGGACTTCGTTGCAGAGATCGTCTTTGAATACTGAAGCCAGTTCCTGCATTTGTTACCCTGTTTAGACTTTCAAAGCCTCATTTATCGGAAAATATAGAAAATACCAAAGATGCAGTGTTTACTAGCCTGTCTGAAATGGGTATTGTAACCTCTGAACCTAAAAGAAAAAAATAGGTCATACTTCCTAAAACTATTGTACTCAGCAGAAATTCTCTGTATATTATATTGTTTTTATATGTTCAGAAATGGGAGAATCTAATAACACTATTGTAATGAAACAGAAAAGAAACCTCTGAAAGTCTTCACAGTTGGCATAAAGTGCTATGATTTTTTTCCCCAAGCAAAAATTATCTAAGCATGTTTTTTCTCTTTATAAAAAAAAATAATACAGTGCTATGTGGTGCCTCGTACTCTTATCAATCTGTTTATTTAAGCCTAGAAATAAAAGAGAATATAATTTAAGCCTGTATTTTGAACAGAACTTTTTTTTTTTTTTCTCTTTTATGTTGCCATCCTTTTGGGCATTACCTATCTTTTACTCTCACTGTCCTTGCTGGTCGTGTTCTTTTTTTTTCTTATTTGTTATTTTGCTCTTATTCATTTTTTTCACTTTATTTTTTCTTTTTGCAATAATAAATTTGATTTGTTACTGTAATCTTCTGAGATGTTCAACATGGTCATCTTTTTCTTTTAATTAGCTGTTCAGTGTGGAAACAAGGGAAAAGTAGAATACAAGCTAGTTTCACATGCAAATATTTTATTGTCTAGAAAGTTACATGCAAAAGGGATAAGTAAAAAAAAACTTTTTTTGAATGTTTCTTATGATTATTCAATATTAGCTGTGGTTGATTGTATGCTGACAGAAAGCTGTTTTGCCAGTGATTCAGCATGATGCTGCATCTACCAGCCATGCTTTTTGTTGGGATTATTTGGAGAGGTAACTACAAAAATTGTTGTTATTACTGTTATTTTTTTCTGAACAGTTCAGGCTGGCATCTCGGCTGCTTGCCAGTTTCGGCTTCATTCCGCTCAGGAGCTACTTGCTTCATTCCTACTTGAACCTGCCGCTCCTGCAGCTCATGTTTGTAACAGAGATGGACAGATCAAAGGAGAGAGAGCCCCAGGAAGAAGGAAGTAGGGCAGTCCTCATTGGCACAACAGGCTATTAATTTTAATTGTTAGGATTATTATTTCTTTAATCTATAGGAGAGCTTTAGTAATGGAAATTGTGTGAATTAAGTAGGTATTTTCAATGATAAATCATGATGGTTTAAGAGTATTAGTTTTTTGTATGCAGACTTGGAGCTCTATCCCAATCTTGAAAACAATACGAGCAAGGCTGCTAGCGTCTCACCCAGCAGACAGGAGAACTCGGGCTATTAGGTGCCACGCTGAACACCACGAGTTGTTGTCACAAGGCTAAGTCCACAGAAACTACGAAAGAGGCAGGCCTGTCTGTCATGTACATGCCACATGCTTGAAGGACCTGCTGTGGAGGAGCAAGATTTTAGCCAAAACTGTTTTAATACTTGTTTTAGGTTAACACCAAACAAAGAAAGGTACTTGGTTTTGCAATGATTTCTCCCAGATGCTATTGTATGTAGGTCTATGGTCTGCATTTTCAGTGGAGTGAATGTTTTTGTCAGAGACAAAACCAGAAACAGACGGATGGTAATGAGGAAGAGCTGCATCCTTTGGAAGAAGATGGAGATCCTTGCCTTTAATTAGCAGGTCTTACCTTCCCTTCTCTCCAGTAAGTGACATGATCAATTTCCTTTTTAAACTGTGTCTTTTTTATTTGAGTAGTAGTAAAAGTAGTCCAGTCATTGCCCTTCTTCTGTTATTCTGCATCCCATGGTGGGTTGCCTTTGTGCTGCTTCTCTTTACTGCCACGCTGTGGAAAAAGAAGCCTGGCTTGGATGCTGTACTGTGTTTTCCACAGCATGGCAGTAAAGCAAAACATTGCAGCTTTATTTCACTCAGAAGCAGGGCTGACTTTTCCTTTTTTTTTTTCTTTTCCCCTTCCCACTTAAAATAAGCAGACGGTAGATGCATCCTTACAGTTTTTGTCTGGGGTAGGAACTGATGTGCTGCTCTTCTCCCATACTGTGGGATGGTGTTGACTGATAAAATCACTATGGAAAGAAACACATTTTGAACAAAGTAGTGTGTTTCTAAATTAACCATGTAGATGTGAATTTAACTATCAACACTGTATTTTGGAGGCCATCTGTGTAAGAGTGGTGTTGAGACTCACATTTTGGAGCCTGGGACTGCAGCACAGGGCAAGGGGTGTGTACTGATGCCGAGGGAGGAGAGCTCAGTGCTGTGCAGCACGCGGGACGGCTCAGCCCTGGGTCGGAAATCTCCCTCATGAGGAGAAGCCTGCTCAGGAGGGAGCAAATGTGCTCAGACACGGTCTGCATGGAGCGAGCCGTTTTCGATTCTTGAGTCTTGGGCTCTTGCGAGATTAGCTTTTGGTGAGCAGCCAGGCAGATTTACTGAATGACACTTAGGTAGTAAAAAACGGAGTGTTAGCTGTTTTAAGTGTCTGATCCGCTGCATATGTACCATAGACGTAGCTCATCAGACAATGAGCAGTGTTTGCCAACCACAGTGACAAGGGCGCTGGATACTTTGTTCAGTGACGAAAGGTACTGCTAATGTCTGCTTACACTGTTTGGCTGCTCTTTCCTGCTCCATTTTTTTTAGATATTTATTCAGGAGTTTTTGTCTTATTCCTGCTTATCTTTTAATTCCTCTTCCTCCATTTCTGCTTTCCTTTCCAGCCAGCAAAGAATCTGAGGAATACAGAAGTAAAGATTGCGGGAGCTCTCAGCCCTCCCAATCAGTCTGCTTTCGTCCTTTTGAAAGGGGAAGCAATGCAGGAAATGTTTAGTAGGTCAAGCCTGCTCTAGGTTACTGCCATTTAAATGCCATTTATAT
Source organism: Chlamydotis macqueenii (assembly GCF_036417535.1). NCBI lineage: Eukaryota > Metazoa > Chordata > Aves > Otidiformes > Otididae > Chlamydotis > Chlamydotis macqueenii. The sequence continues at coordinate 58,347,987 of NC_141593.1, read as the reverse complement.
GCACATGAAAAATTTTTGTTTCTCTCACTCCCTTTCAACTTCTCTGAGTGACACTAGCTAGTATTTATTTCTTTTTTGATTAATCTTATTCAGACAAGGAATAATTGATACCTTTAATGTAACAACAAATGAGCATAGCTGTCTAGAAAGATTTAAATTTCCTTTGTCACAAGACAAGGTCTTTTCAGGTTTCAGCCGCTACAGCCTCAGCTGCCTGTGCACATCTGGTAGAATAAATATGTAGAATCACAGAATCATAGAACAGTTAGGATTGGAAGGGACCTTTAAAGGTCATCTAGTCCAACCCCCCTGCAAGGAGCAGGGACATCTCCAACCGGATCAGGTTGCTCAGAGCCCCATCCAACCTGGCCTTGAATGTTTTCAGGGATGGGACATCCACCACCTCTCTGGGCAACCTCTTCCAGTGTTCCACCACCCTCATTGTAAAAAAATTTTTGTTATATCAAGTCTGAATCTACCTCCCTCCATTTTAAAACCATTATCCCTTGTGCTATCACAACAGGCCCTGCTGAAGAGTTTCTCCCTGACTTTCGAATCAACAGTGCTAAAGCAACTATGGGTTTCTTGTTATTTTGTTTTCTTACGTGAGGTTTTTTGTTTTTTTTTTGTTTGTTTGGGTTTTTTTGTTTGGTTTTTGTTTGTTTTTTTTTGTTGTTGTTTTTGTTGGTTTTGGGTTTTGGTGTTGATTTTTGTTTTTCCTTGAGGGTAACTGGGACAGCTCAGTGGCTTAGCTCTCATCCAATTTTTTTTGACTCTGCCAATCAAGTATTAATTAAATGTGTGGCAGAGTGCTATGTTGGGACATTGCACCCTATGATGGTGAATGGGTTCATTTGAATACATGTACTAAAAAGACTGAGAGGGCATGGTGTTTTCCTGTATGAGTATGCAGAAAATGCTGCTCCCTTTTCCCCCAGGTTATTAGGCGTCACCTTAGAGTGGTAGTTCAAAAAACACATTTAGATCTTTTAGAATTACTCCTGCATCATAAAAATAACAGTAGGAATGGTAGTTACTGCAAAAAGAACGAATAATTTGGTGTGGAATACAGTCTTTTCAGTTATGTCTGCTCTTAGCAAGGAGAAATATCTTTCCTGCTTAAAGTTATTAAGGGTATTTTGGTGGAATAGTGAATTAGTTAACTTTCTCAAGAAATCGGAAGCTAGGTGAATAAAATGAATCATTAGATGTGGTGTGTTTTCTGTTGTTTATTGCAAAGGACATGAAAGCAAAACATTCAGAAAAAAAAATCTTTCTCACCTTCCTTTTTCACCCTTAGTAAACTAGATGCTTTTTGTCTTCTGTTTTTCTTTTATTTAAAAAATTTGGTTTTGAGGACTGAATTGAAAGGCATGATCATTTGTTTCAAAAGAAATGAGAATATATTTAATCACAGACAGTAACAAACAGGCAGAGCCTCTGACTGAGGTCCCAGGTAACTTGCTGTTGGCATTAATTTGCTTTAGAACTTTTTGCCAGTGTCACTGAAGGACAAAACCTCATCTTTATTTTTTGTTCGTATGACTTGTGGAGATGCTCACAGCAAACTGCGAGCCTGCTTTTAGGTGACTGCTAAAATGCAGAAAGGCATTTTGTTTCAGTATTGTCTTTGTTAGCGTCACCTGTTGAGGCGCTTAATGCAGTAATACACTGGCAAACTAGGACCAAAGCACATAATTACACAGAAAATGTAGACTGTGAAAAGCACATGCCTGCTACTAAGCTATCTCTGATTCATTCACCCAGCAGGGAAAGTCAAACCATTTGAACAGTTAAAGGAAAATCATTCTTGATTGCATCTGTCAGCTTTGGCCAGGCAATTGTTTTTTGTTTTTCTGTGATTGCACTTAAAACTTTTTATGCTCCTTTGCCTCTAAATATGTTGATCACCCATGGAGTCAGATCAGCTTTTCTGATGTATTTCTTCTGAAGAGGAACAGAAAGAGTGAAGGGTGCTTTTTTGGCTCCTGTATAATTTGGTTTCTATGCAATTGTGATTTGCCTGGAAGTCTGAAATCCAGATATTTGCCATTTCACTTATGCTGCATTGGAGGAATAAACATGGAGGGAGGAACGAGGCAGAGGAAGGGTGGAGAGTAAAAATGGGAAGAAGCAGAACTATCTTTCGAGGAACTGGGCATTGTCAGCTTTTCAGTGGTTTGAAACAAGCAGCCGGTGCTGTGTCCCATTCATTCGTTCATCCCGTCTCCTCTTCTGTTATCTGTGACTTTGGTGTTCATCCCACCCTAAAATGACCTGAGTTGATACGACATGAAGGTGAAGACTGTGGTAAGGGATGGGGGACTGATATAGCCAGGAATACTGATTTAGCTATTAGTTAACAGTAGCTACTGAGGTTGTTCTTCTTGAAAGCACTACGTGGAGTACTACAGTACAAAGTGGGGCGGTAGTCATGAGAAGATGTGAAAAGGAAGAATTCCTCTAGGGGATTAAATTTTCTTTGTTATCTTTTGTATTTTTGGTACCGTGCTGTATGGTACCAAATTACTGTATGTTAAAGTTAAAACTCAAACTACTGAGATTCTTACACACACACACACACCCCCCCCCCCGAATAAGCAAGACTTCAGTAAATAGCAATGTGCCTTTTTAACAGTTGGTGTTTTGGTATTTGGAGAGGGAGGTGGATGAGGGAGTACAAGGAAAGCTTGATCCAGCAACAGGGCAGCCATTCACCATGAGGTCTCCAGTTCCAGATTGTAGCTCACTTCATAATTAAAATTGATGTTCTAAAATTCCAATTTTACAGCATGTTATGATACTTGGATAAGAAAAAAATATTTTTTTTTTCTGAAATAAGTGGCTCTACCCATTGTTTTTACTTCTACGACCAAGTTGCCTCTCTCACACAGATTACCTTATATTCTCATGTCTTCTGCATGGAGAAGAGAGGTCAGTGTTGCATGTTTGTTCACTTGCTCTTGCTTGTGCATACACACATACGCATGCTTACTTTCTCTCATAATATCCATAAGGGGGTTAAGGAAGTGAAGGAGAAGAATATAAACAGAAAAACCACATCCTGACAGCTGCCTCCAGTTAGTCCTGTTTTTCCTCCTGACTTTTAAGTCTTACAGTGGCTCCTAATTTGTCCCACATGAGTCTTCTCCCTGTGGGGCTGTTTTCCGTTTCCTTTTTGCTTTCATTTGATCCAAAGTAAACAGTTAAAAAAGAATAAACCAATTCAGGCAGCTGTCAATGGACCATCAGCTTTCAGGTGTCTCAGAGAGGAAGAAGAGGACGTATTATTTTGAAGGTAAGAAGGGAAAATGGCAATGAAACTTGATGCCTCTGTGGACCTGAAAAGTATTTCGCGGTCAAGTCTGCTTAAGACAATGTGGTTGCAGTTTGTCCAGGAGATAAATTTTGGGACTGCTGATTTTGTTTTGTTAGTATGTCTACAAACCTCTTAATGTAAAAGGCTTTTTAGATTAAAAATATAGGGGGTTCATGACTCAAGGGAAAAAAATCACAACACTTTACTAGTAACTAATGAAATCTCAAGACCCTTTTCAGAGGGACCTGTTGGAGTATGCAAACATTTTAGCTGCCAAATATGGTAGTGCTGCATTTGTTTACTGATTTTTAAGATGAGGTTCCTACAAAGTCTGACTATATCTTTCCTTTTACATAAAGGAGTGTCTAGGAGCAGGGGAGATAATATACCTTTCTCTTAGAGATGTATAGAGCATGTCAGAGCAGCATTCTCCTACCTGTCCAGTTAGGTTAATCTCTTCTAAGTACAAATTACTTAACATGCCTGTAAAACTCAACAAAGTAATTTGTCATGTTACTTGAAAACTTCTCTGGTCTATATTTAAGGAAGGATCTAAAGGATTCCCATGGCATTTCCTCCGAAATAATGCCAACCCAAAACAAGAATTGATGCAAAATAATGCACTTTATATTGAGGTCTCCAAAATGAATGGCATTGAGCTAGTTGCAGGTCATTATTGACACAGTACAAGAGTAAAACCTATCTTACCAGCTATCTGGATGTGTTTGCAAAAACCTATCACTCTATGATTGAAACTCTGCTTCAGCTGAAATTTGGAGATATGTCTATATCAACTCTTTTCCTGTAATTTCCTAGCTTTGGTGGCTTGGGTTTTTTTTTTGAGGGAGTGGGGTGTGGAGATAAGGATTGAGTGGAGAAGGGGAAGAAGGACTAGTTAAGATGTTTTCCATCTTGTCTACAGTTTGTATGAGCACGATTGTCAGAAAGATTATTCCTACTGTAATGATATGTGGTGCATTTGTGTAATACAAGTTTTCAGTTGAAATAACTAATACTGAAGTTATTCTCTAATGGTAAAGAATAATGCAGTTGGCTTTGAACACCCAGTTCTTTCTCAAGGAAATAGGCCTGTTGCCTTCATCAGAACTGCACGGAGAAGTGGGATCCAAGGAAGATGCAGGCTCCAGAAGGGCAAAATAGACTCTAGTCCTTGCAGTAGTCCTGTAGGAAAGCAACATAGTGAGGGCTAGCTGGAACTTGGATGTGTTTGCCAAGAAAAGTTAGATCTGCTGAAAGCAAGGAGAGAAATGGAGAGCAGAAGTGGACCCTGAGATCAGTCAGGGCTTTCAAGAGGAAACAGGCAGGTTAGAGGGACCTTGGGGTCAGGACACCTCTGGGAAGACGTTTGGAGGGAGAGTTGGAGTTTGGCTGCAGCCAGCGTTGTGAACAGATAGATGGAGGCAAGCTTAAATGAACACTGAATTTCAGAGAAAGCAAGCAGTAGAGCCTGTAGGTGGCATAAGGTGCCTCATATGTGTTTTTTTTTAACAGAGCTGCCTAGTGAAGTGTCAGAGAAACATAGAAGTCTGTGCATGGGATGACTGCTGCTGGGATGCCAGAGGGAGGCTCAGCTTAGGGGCAAATACAAATGTCTTCTGGGGTGGGGGCAGCTGAGATACTGAACTGTAGTTCAATATAGACAGTAGCTGTGCTATCCGTGGTGCTTCTCACTGTTATCAGTACCATTTTTAAATTTTACTTTGCTTTTTTAAAGACAAAATTTGGGCTTTTTGTGTTTGGAGTGACTGTTCAAGCTAACATATTTCACAGCATTTACTGTGAGCATTTCTGTTACCATGTTGCCATGACATCTATCTGTGTAAATTTTTATCTAAGTAAAAATACCCCAAATTCCTCCCTTCCCTCCCAATATTTTGCAGCTGTCTCAACGTTTGTTTTGGTAAAGTACGGCAGTGGGGTTTTGGTAAAGTACAATAGTAGGGTTACTTTTTTTCCTCTTCCCAAAATTACATAAATGAAAGACTAGTTCCTGTGCGGTTTCATACTAGGGAACAGTGTGTCTATACACACATTCTGATTATTCTTATTTTTAAAATTCTGTTGAGGCATCAACTGTGTCTGCACCTTATCAGAAATATAGGAATCTCCATTTTTTTGCTGCTTTAGCAGTTGTAAAAATAGAATAGATATATGTGTCCTTATCCCATAGAAAATGTCTGGTTTAATATTTATTGAAATGGATCTTATTATGCCTGATGCGTATTTCATGGACAAGCAACAAGGGAGCTTTAGGGCCAGAGTTGCTCTCCCTGAGGTTTTGATTTCATTTTCTCACTTTTACTTAACCTAAGTGCTGGACAGTTTTTCATTTCTGCCATTTTATTGTCAAAATTGAGTGTCTATGTATGCTGTGATTTGGTTTTGTGCTTTGGAGAGAGGATGTGGCATGTTGTTTCAGTGAGCCTATCAGCACGTGCACCAGGAAAAGTTCGGTTTTGGGAAAAAAAAAACCCCAGAAGTTAGAAAAAACTTGCAGAAATCAGATAGCTAAGTTGTAAAAGTGTTTCTACTGGAGGTTTATGTCTGAGTGAGCAAGTGATGTTGTGAACTACAGGTTAATTTCCCCAATTACAGAGCTAAAGGAAAGGTGAGTGAGAGGGAGGGGGGCAGAACTGGTGATGGGGGCTGGGAAAGAGGAGAGGTGCCCTCTGCAGGGGTTGGGAGCTGGAGTAGAAATAAGGAGCAGACTTGAACGAGTACTTCGTGCCAGAGAGAGAATGAAGCGCATGCACCACATGCGTGAAAAATGTGTGTACACAAATGTCTATGCTACTGTCAAGGAGTGGTGTATATTTATACTACTATGACAGGGGTAGGTGTTGTTGAATTAAGTATCAACGATGCACAGTTTATGGGATTTTTATCACTGGCACCACTATTTGCCCAACTGGATATAGTAACACGTGCTTGTCTCCTGCAAAACATTCCTTTCATCTCCAGCTAATGCTGTTTAATGGGCCTGGATAAGGACTGTGTAAACAGAAACAGAAGCTGTGTGGTTTGTGTGAGTGCGTATGTGTATGTATTTAGCTTCACTGTTTTTAGTCTCTGTCTCTCTCTCTCCCTCTCTCTGTGAAACAGCAATTAGAAGAATGTCGCCTGGAATAGAGGAAGGGCCTTGTGTGGCTGTCATCTCTCACCTGTTTTTACATGCTTTTACTTCAGGCACATCATTACCTTCTCTTGCGTTGCCTTAGAAGTAAACCCAGCACTGCTGGAATAAGAGGAATAAATCAGCTGTATCTCTGCATATTTGCTGATTTCTGTGCTAAAGTGGGGGAAAAGAGGATCAGGTACAGATACTGCCAGCTGATTTTTGAGAAGATAAATGTAAGGCACCTAGTTGGGAATTAGATCTTTTGCTCTGTTTATTTATTTTTTTTTCTGCTTGAACAATCTTAGCATTTTTACAAATAAAACATTGTCTGGTTCCTTCCTGACATGGCAGAAACTTAATAAGAAAACAGACTATTTGCTGACATCTTTGCTTTGAATTTTTCTTTAGATTTTTCTAAGATGGTAATTATGCTCCTCTCCCATCTATTCCTTCCATCCCTAATCGTTCCCTCCAGCAGAAAGAACAAAAATGCGCCCCCTCCCCAAGTTCTTAAAAAGCCTCCAGCTGCCTCCTACTCTGTCTTGTACCCTAAGCTGTATGAGGGGAAGTCAGTCCAGCAGTGAAGATATTTGTCAACTGCGTTGCAGTATTTGTTAGAAGGACAGAGTAATGCAAGTTCTAGAGATGTTAATGAAGTTGAAATGAAGGTAACTGAAACAGCTTGAAAGAAATAAAATTTTCTGTGTGGTCTCCCTCTGTTGAGGGTGCAGTCAGACCACAGCAGCCATGTACAGTGAAAGAAACTGCTAGTTTACTGTTATTCTTGTGTCTTGTCTATTCCGTGTCTTAAGCAGCAAGTAATAGATCTTAGCCTCCTGTGTGAGATGTAGCTCAGTCCCTGGTCTAGTTAGTTGTTTCTCCATTTATTAAATGGCAAAGAGGACCTCCCTTTGCAAAGAGTTGTTGCTTTTCCCACTCCTTATGAAGATGAATTAATAATTTTTCTCTCTTAATTAGGTTCCATCTGCTGTTCCTGTCTTGAATTCTAAAGGTTATAGTTATTACCATATTCATAAAATTGCCCAACTGTGTAAGAGAACTTTAACAACAATTTTAAGCTAAGTTGCTCTATTATGCCTCATTCAGTGTATGTTTTGCCTTCAGTGGTAGGGAAGCTGATCATGTGGGGCAAGTCCTGCAAATGCTCTTCTGTTGTCTTGTAGCAGAAACATGCCACTCTACCAAGAGGAGTATGTCTGTATTTCAATAAAACTTATACAAAGTAGAGCTTCCAAACACAAGGTGCCCAAATATCCATAGCTCTTGGATGAAAATCTATTTCATATTCTGGCTTCCTCTAAATCTGTAGCGCTCAGTATCTTGTTGCTTGCTATTATAAATGGAATGCTTAAGGATATATACTGACTTAGTTGAGATTGGGTTTGGCATGAATAAGCAACCATGGCTTTCTGTCTCAAGAAATCTGAAAACAAAGTGTGATAGACCAAGATGAATACTATGTGAAGGTCGAGCGATAAATTATTTTTCTATATGGGGCAGAGGATGCTGGACATCTGATCTTAAGGTGCATGTCTGTTCGGGTTCAAGACCTGCAGCTACAAGATAATCACATTGCAATGTTTGGCACAAGGTTAAATTTTCCTTCTCTCTCAGCCTACATGTACAGACGTTTTCTTACCTTTCTCTGCTGTTCTCCCCTGAGTTCTCACTTAGTCTGTAGCAAGTACCTGGAGGTAAAGCTTACTTTAATCTGTTTCCTAGCCATCCATTCCTTCTGATCTAGGCTTACACTGATTATCTTTTAAATGATAGTATGTTTACAAGAAGGAAGCAAATAAAGACATCTCTGGATTGCTTGCTTGACGTAATTCCTTTCTTTAAGGAATACCATGTTGTTCCACTGATAGCTAAATAGTATGGTTACTCTCTGAAATCAGCTTTTAGAAATTGATTCCTCATCTTGCCTTTTGGGTGATTCCTTACCTCATCAGGTGGGTGGTTGTCTTTGTTTCTGCCCTGGCTTGTTTTTTTGCCTTGCAGTCCGCAGTACTGTGCAATATGCTGTGCTCCTAGGTTGATCTGGATGAACATGCAACATGACAGAGGATCTTCGACGTGAGTATCAGGCAATTCCTGCAAATCAGAGATTTGGGGGTCTGAGAGTTGAGATTTAATGAATCTTCTCTGGTCAGTTTTAATAGCTTACTTCCCCTGGCAACATGCTTCACCCCTTCACTCAAAATTACTGCCTGTTCAGTGTGATATATTCACTTAACCCTCTGCCAGAGGTTACCAGCTTTGTACCTGAGTGCTAAAAGAGAACATGTGCCTCTTCCCCCTTCACAGGTCAGTGCATTAGTCTGAGCTGCTGAGGAGAGCAAGTGCTCTAAAGACTGTGGGTGAAGATGACTGAGAGGTTGCTCAGTGATGGAGGGGCAGGCGGGCAGCTGATATTCAGCCGTCCCAGCATGGTTTACCAGAGACATCTGTCAGTGCCCTCAGTCCTTTGTTATAAAGGTGGTAATTTTTTGCCTGCCTGCAGTGGTGAATTACAGTGCTCAGCCCCTGCCTGTGTTCTTGTTTGGATCTATTTGAGAGGTTTTGTCTTCGTGATATTTGAGAATGGCCAGGGAGCTCTGGAGCAAAATGGGTTAAATGTGTGTTAAACACTGTTGAAAATTATGCAGGCTTGATTCCTCTCTGCCTTATATCTCAGTTGGTTCCCTACCACGCTGCCTGCCGTGTTCTTGACAGAGACAGGTAGCGATACACTCATCATTGCTGTCTACGGACTGAAAACCAGTATGAATTGTGTGCACATGGTGTGCAAACTGAGTCAGTTTGTATACTGGAAGTGACAGTCCATTCAGGTACTGAGGTACTGGAGGAATAATCTTAGCTGTGTTGCCATTTAATTAACTCTTGATGTAGCTGGGAAAGTGTGCACAACTGTATAATTTACATACTGACATCTATATCCGAAAGTAGCAATGTATTATGGAGCTAAAAATGAGACCACGTTTAATTTCAGCTTTTGGTGATAAGGGTTTTCTCTGAGATTGTTGCTAATGGTAAAGGAGCTGTGGGGATCTCCTCATTAGATTTGTTTGTGTAGCATAAATTGTACTCACACTTGCAAAGAGAGCTCTGGGACATTGATATTTGACACTAAGCTATAAATTTTCTTTATCTAACAGGCATTTTAAGGTATTTCTTCAAGCACTTCAAGAATCCCATCCTTCTCAGTGTTGCCCTTAGAGCTTAAGGTTTCAGAGAAGAAATACGTCCCAGGAGAAGGGTCAAATTCTGTTTGCATTTGTGAAGCTCAAATATATATATATATAGGAATTGGTAACACTCCACAGTTTGTGTCTGAGGTTGGTTTTTTTTTTTTTTGTGTTAGGCTGATGAAATCTGTGGGTGTTGGCAAATATATTTTTTTTTCCCTATGGCCTTTTGTGAGTGGGTATCTGTAAGTTTTGTGAGTATCTGTCCCTCCTTCTGTCCACAGAGGACAGAGTATATTTGGATCCTGTATACAGATCAGTCAAAAGTTTCTGTTGCTGACTTTTGGGCAAGTTGCTGCATTCTTCCCTATCTCCATTGTCTCCTGCTGTCTCTAAGGGCCTCTTGGATTTGCAGTTTTAGGAAGTATGTCTTGCAGGGGGCGAGGAATCAGTAGAAAGTACCTCAGCCTCCTATGTCACCTTAATTGCAGTTATTCTCAGGATTTGAATTTTGCTATCTGTCTGTCTGTCATCTCTAGTTTGTGGTTGTTATTTCAGAATTTGGTAAGGAGCTGCTTTGGCTTTGCTCATTTTACTGAACTGAGCAAGTCTGTCCAGTCTGTTCAATGCATGCGTATGTAGGCAGCTGATGATTTTATATTTTTTTTTTAATTCAAGATGCTGCTGTAGCAATTACAGATGGGATTTTTTTGTTGCACAGAATTATCAGCTTTATAGCTTAGGAGTCTGAAAAGCCGTTGAACTCAAAAAGGAATATCTATCTTTTAAATTTGGGTACCTTTTATTTGTGTCGTAGTTTAGCCCCGATTGGGACCAGGATACGCAGTCTCTTTCTCACTCCCCCCACCCTCCGAGAAAACAGGGAGAGATAATATAAGGAAAAACAGCTCAAGGTTTGAGATAAGGACAGGGAGGGATCCTTAAAGTTACCGTCACAGGCGAAACATACTCAATTTGGGGAAAACTATTCATTTATTACTACCAAAGCAGGATAGTGAGAATGAGAACAAGATAATTTCCCCCCACCCCTCCCTCTTCCCAGGCTTAACATTATCTCTACCACCTTCCCCCCTGAGTGGCACAGGGAGGAATAGGGAATGGGGGGTTATGGTCAGTTCATCATATGTTGCCTTCCACTGCTGCGTCCTCTTCGAGAGAAGAACTCCTCACATTCCTCCCCTGCTCCAGCGTGGGGTCCCTCCCATGGGCTACAGTCTTTCATGAACTGCACCACCATGGGTCATTTTTTCCACAGGGTGCAGTCCCTCTGGAACAGTTGCCCCAGCATGGGCACTCCACTGGCCACAGCCTCCTTCAGGCATACACCTGCCCCATCGTGGGGTCCTCCCCGGGCTGCAGGTGGATCTCTGCTCCTCTGTGAGCCTCCATGGGCTGCAGGGGCACAGCCGGCCTCACCATGGGCTGCACCTCGGGCTGCAGGGGAATCTCTGCCGGGAGCAGCGTTACTCCTCCCCCTCCTTCTGAACTGCCCTTGGCATCTGCAGCCATTCCTCTCACAAGAAATTCTTCACAACTGGCTCAGGCAGATGCCTCTCAGGTTCTCTTCACATCTCCTCTCCACTTCTTGCAGCCGGGCTGGGCCAAGTTGGGCCCAGTTGGGGAAGCCAGCGGGAAGCCAGAGGGTGAGGGCCACAAGAGCCACAAGGCTCACACCTCCCCCTCTCTGCCCCTACTCAGTGTCTTCACATCATCTTCTTTTTTTCTGTTTTTCCCCTTCTTAAATACGTTATCACAGAGGCGTTATCAGGGAACATTCTGCTACCAATTGGCTTGGTCTTGGCCAGCAGTGGGTCCACCCTAGGCCCGGCCGAGTCCACCGGACAAAAGGGGAACAATTTCTCGCAGCTTCTTAGAGAAGCTGCCACCATAGCCCCCCCTCACTAAATAAAACCAGAACGATTTGGAATTGAAAATGATAGCAATTTAGATTTCATTTGAAATGTAACATAGCAGAAAGGCTAAATTAACAGGCCCTCTTGTGTGGCTAGTGTCTTTCCTTTTTTTTATGTGTAAGATGAATGGATGGAAAGCAAACCAGTAACACTGCTTTTTGTCTAGCATGGCTCATAGATGTAGAAAATCAGGAAATAGCAACTGGGAAAGACTAACATAATTTTTGGCTTACTTACTGGAGGAGTTGTGGTAGGGATGATTCCCAACAAAGGTGACTGGTGGCATTGGAATGGAATCCTGCTCTTTTGACATTAGTAGCAGTTGCTGAAGAAATTAATAAACAAAGAGTTAAAGGCTAGTAATTTTTAAAAGTTTTAGAACAATAATGAGGAAATAGCAGCAAAGGACTTATGTCCTTGCCCAATAAATGGGAGAAGTGCCCCTCCTTCCTTCTGCTGGAGTTCTCATAAAGCAGGAAAGTGTTACCCAAAACCTAGTTTGACTTGCACTGAAGTGTACATAAAATTATCATGTATTCTCCCCTATAAAGTACGCTAGCAGGTTTGAGTACTGTGTCTGGCTTCAAGCCTCATGTGAGACTGCACATGTTGCTGATAGTAGGAGAAAAATTTTCCTTCTGTCTCCCAAACGAAGGGGAATTCTGATGCAGAACTGGTCAATGAAACACTGCCTGTGCTATGAAAGCCAGAATAGTGCATGCATTTGTGCTTTGCTATAGAGGCAAAGCAGCTGCTCTACAAGAGCAACCAGTGAAATTACTGGACTTTAATTGATGTTTGTGCAAAACAGGAGCATTTGTTTTTTCCCTTCTTGTGGTTAATGTTCAGTGTGATAATGCAAATAAGTCCGCCATTCCCCTCCCTACTCTGTCCTGTCACATGTACTTTTTATCTTTTTCCTTTGTCTTCTGGGTACTAGCAGTTGCTAAATGGCTTTTATGGAGGATAATATATTTAGGAAGCAATTTCCATTTGAGATTTTTACTGCTACCTCTCTCTCTCTGTGACCTAGGGAGTGGAAGGCTGATATAATACAGTTATTTCCAAGCTGAGTCACTTTAAAGCATGTGCTTGTAATATATGGTTTTTAATAATCTCTCCTGCCACAGAGCAGGAACTGGTCTCTGAATGAGGACAACCAGATGAAACTTGCTTCCATGTAAACATGACTTGGGCAGAATCAGCCAATTTCAAGGTGGATTGATGTCAGTGGAGTGAAAACAGGATAAGGAAAGTATGAATATGGGGAGAACTTGAGCATCACTTGTTAAAAAAGAAAAATCTCCCTGGGATCATTTCCCTTCCTCAGTCTCCCCAACTCCAAAATCTTCTTCTCCTATCTCATGAGCCATTTGTGATTTTAAGGGTAGGGCGACACAACAGGACAAAAAAACTGAAGGGAAAGCTGGCCTCCTGTGCGGGTGAGCAGAGCGTGATACTGGCTGCTCTCCCATCCTGCAGGCAAGACTGCAGGCCCAAATCAACAGGTTTCTCTTCCTGATGCTCCTCCCAGGCAATACCTCTGTTTGCTGTCCTATTTTTGACCAGCTTGGGATTTTTGTTCTAAATGTGTTGGTGTTCAGGCTGAGGAAGATACATTTTAAAGAAAAAAAGGTCTTGCAGGGTAACATATTTTGAAGAAATTTGTACCAGCTGCATTGGCAGACTCTACTTAAGCCTAGGCTACCCAGACACCTGCAGAGATCCGTCTTGTAAGTAACCTTTCGCAGGGAATGCTGTGTTTGGGCTGTGAGTGTACCTTTTTGGCTCTTGGGAGCAGTCGCAGGAGCTGTTGCTCAACTTGCAGCAGTGACTTATATAAAAACTCATATGTCTTGCAAATTTACTCTTGAGAATCTGGCTGAGCACCCAGGAACTCATGTCATCACTAACTTTCGTCTTACCCTTTACACCCATATTATAATAATCCAGGACATGCTGCGTTGTTAAATGGGTTTCTGCGGCAGGTTTGATGTCCAGTGCTGGTTTAACAGAGATTTTTTATTCTGTCAAGTATCTACTGTACCTGAATATTTTTCTCCTTCAAATTATCTTTACCCCTGAAAACAGTAAAGAGTGCTATTTACCTAGGACATATTATTTTGTGGGGTTTACAAACAGCTTATTCATTCTTAGTACTTCTCTGAGATGCAAACTTTTTTAAACAGCCTGCAAAAATTATCTGAGAATGAAGCTATAAAAAGCTGAGCGCTTGCACATCTGAAATTATGAAGAAAAAGAAACCTGCAGAAATTTGATTGTAATTTCCATGTTGGAGGTGATAGCCGGAGTTTTGCCTTCAGGAGCAAAACATTAGCAAGAGGCAAAGCTTTTTGTAGGAGTTCTGAAGTAATGATGTGGTGGTCCCAACTTGCAGCAGCTCATTGAAAAGCGTAAAATATATTACTGGATCAGCTTTCTCCTGAACAATGTAATTTAGGATAGCATAAATGTGTTTCATATTAAGTGGGATCTTATGTTGATTTATTACGTGACTAATGTCATCCTTCCTATCCACAGTGGTGTGTTTCCAGATTCCATTTCCTACTAATTGTTCGTACATAGTTTCTCTGGTGCTATGCTGTGGAGAGAGTTTCTCTTGAGATGAAACATTTCTGGAAGAAGGCTTCTTTTTGCTGAGGAGCCACATGTTGATTGGCAATGTTTTCTAAGCAGGTTCAGCCAACAGCATCCACACATTTGAATCTGCAGAGATTTCTGTGAAAAATAAATTATTTTTAACAGTTCCTTTCAGTCCCCTCAACTTTCATTTTACCCTTCTTTACAATGTAAATCATCCCCAAACTTTTTTTTTCCCCCTCCTATAAAAATATATGCCAACCAAGAAATGAGGCATTTCTGCTGTAATATTTTGGATAAGCTTACAGCTTTACTAACCCTATTTTATTTTAATCTTCTGTCACACATTGTAGTTCTTGGCAAGCTGAAAAGTTGTGGTTCAGCTGTTGTTTCCATTTTATTTTCTAAAGATGTGATATGTTTACCCAAATAAAGAAAAACTGTGAAAAGAGCATGATAAACTCTTTTCTACACATTCTTTTCTCCACTAAAGTATTGTAGGGGTATATAAAATACCAAGTTTTATATATATATATATATATATATAAATAAAATACCAAGTAATTACCCTGCACCTCAGGAAGTACACAACTACTTTCTATCCCACTTTATGGTGGGATAGCAAGAGCATGAGGACTCTTCTTCTCTGAAACCATAGAAGGAATCCTGACTGTACGTTATTTAAGCTGTTTGTCCAAAAAGCCAAAATTCTCCTTGTCTGTTGTTTAAAATGGCTAGGTGGCTGTTTATGAGCTTTGTTTTATTTTGTGTCTCTCATCTTTTTTTGATATAGCAAATTGTGTCTGTAAAGTAATTCTCTGTTGTAATATGGAAGCAAAGAAGCAGTGATTTTACAGAAATTATTTTTTTCAGAGCAGAATCTCTTGAGTCTCGAGCAGTTAAGTTTGTTTTTTTAGAATCGAATGCGTGCACCATAAGCAATAAAATTTCCAATTCAGTGGTAAACAGTCTCTTTGAACCGAGCTGGGGAGCAAGCTGTCTAATTTAAGTCCTGATCATGACGGTTGGTAAAGGCAGGAAAACATTGCGCTTGAAGGGTTGTTTTCAAGTTACCTGATAACACTGAGGTCTCTGAAAGGATCTCAGAGGAGCCTAGTTCTGTTCTAGCTATTCTAGTGCTAGGGAAAATTGGTAATAACAGCTTGCTTTCCTCTGTTACTAATTTTAGTCTGTACTTATGCACCTGGCATTCCTGCAATTGCTTTCTAAGTTTTATAAACTTGCAAGGAAGGAGTCATTAAGCATCTGTTTGTAACTATGGAAGAACCGCTGCTGATGCTTACACTGAGAATCTGTTCTTTTTTTTTTTCCTTTGGGCATGCACAGATTAGTTTGGATAATAAGAGCAGCAGTATTGGCGCTGTCTTGCACTGAATCAGGTCTTTGATTCTGGAAGTCACAATATTGAAGGGTTCTAAGAAAGTTTAGAAAAATTTTGCAAATATAAATCAATATATTCCCTTGGTGTGCTAGCCTGACATCTAGCAGTTGGTGATTTAGAACAAGAAAAAAAGTAATATTTGAAATGGAGATTCCATTAAAATATTAGTTAGAAATAAGATTTCAAAGCATTTTAACTTCTTGTAATTTTGAACTGACACTGGGTTTCTTCTCTGTATGGGAATAGTGCAGGATACTCCTTTTGTGAATACTTCTGATACTTCTTTGTGCCTAAAATTGCACAAAATTGTTCTTGTAGTTGCCCTTAGGTTGTAAGGAGTTGAAAAACAGCAGGAAAAATATCTAGACCCCTAGTGAAAAATTTGACCAATTTTCCTATGTGCTTTGCTGTGTCTATGCAGAGTCTTCTGTAAATTATTTCATATAACTTGTTTTCTTTAGGAGTGATGATATGAATTGCTCACCTCACCAAAGTGTGTTTTGATCTCAGAAAAAAAATGCTATACTATTTGAAAATACCTTAATCCCAAAGCCACTTGGTGGACAGATTCTGATATTTTGGTAGCAATTAGCAGTAGCGTTTCTGAAACTGAAGATCTTGACACCATTCAAAAAGTAGAGAAAAAGTACTAGAAGCAGATTAAATATTTAAAATGTAATTTTTATGAATGTCATTGTGAAATTAAAACAACTGCAGAATGGAATTTCAGTACAAAGTTGACCAAGAGGTGAATACACTTGAAGGGTATTTATATTGGTAGTTTTTTATTTTTAAATCCATGGACCTTCACTAGTAAGCAGTACTCCAGCTGCTATGTAGCTTTCAGAAGCTGTTGCGTTGATGTCAGTGTTGCTAAATATGCTTTCTTGCAGTTTTGAGAATGTGACTAATGTGGTGTTGTCTTTATGGTGAGGCTGAGATACTGCTGCACTCCTTGTTCAGAACATGTTAAGATCAGTTTTTATGTTCCATATAGTCAATGGTACGCTTTAAACTCAGGGAAGATTTATAAACAAAGATTCCAAGAGTGAGCTTTCTGTGGTGTTTAATTGGGAAGTCATTCTCTTCCTGAGAAGTTACAGTTGTTGTAAGCAGGCAGGAGTGAGAACAACCATCATATAAACTTGCTGAACAAAGCAGCAACAGAATTACAGCTTAATACAGTCTTACATGCAATGTAAGACATCACAGACTACATCTTTTAAAACTGATGGGTAGAGTGCAGCAGGTGCTCTAGGAGCCTTCTGGTGCTTGCTGTTGCTCCTTTTCAATTTCACCTCATCCTGAGTTTCCAGTTTTAGTCTGGTGAGGATTTGAAGGACTTTTGCAGCTCACTGCAGGGATCTTTCAAAGATATGCATGGGAGCAGCTGAGCTGCTTGAGCACAGAGAAAGCTTGAAAATGAGCTGACCTTGAACAAAACATTTTGCTTTGGTTATCGTTGAAGGTAGGAGGGCTGCCTGTTACTTTCTGCCAGACAGCTCGCCCATTGAAGTGAGAACCTTAGCTTCCCCTTGGATTAGCTGTGAAGCTGGCGTACTAAGCACTCTGCTGTAGTGTGTACAGGTTTGTGCTTACTAGTGCAAAATCAATTTGCTTGCCTCTTCCCAGTTTTAAGATTGTCTTTTGCCTGACCAAAGTTTTACAAAATGTTCGGCACAGATATCTGCTAAGCAGAATGGAGTACTGCAGTCCATTTTTTCCTTTAAAAACAAAATGTTTGCATGTACAAAGAGAACAACACTTCTCTAATCAAAGGCATACCTAAAATCTGCAGTTAGAAGAGGATGTTCTTACCCTCCACTCCAGCCAAATCCCAATTGAAAAGTATAGCCTGCAAGTTTGAAATGGGGCCCTTGGTTGTTTTAAGCTCTAGCATGCTGAGATTTTTTCTCAGCTTTTGGATGGTAAGATTGATCTGTGATTTCCGTCGATGATATAATTTAACTTTTGGCAAGCTGTATTGCTTTGTTCAGAAAGGAAAGATGAACTCTGGCTGAAGCTACTGAGGGACACATTTTACATTTAAAAATTATCCAACTAATCTCTCTTTTTAGGTCTCTACAAAAGCAGCTCTTTGTGGAGCTCAGCAATTTAAAATAAAATCATATTTGCTTTTCCAAAACTTGGCAAAACACTGTGTCCAGATTTCTTCTAAGTAGGGAGAGGCCAAGCTGATCTCTCTTTATATTTTGTAATGATATTCTTTCTCGTTCTGTGTTGGACAAGTGGATTTTGGATGCAGTCCATCTGGAATGTTAGGTGCATCGTAGAAACATCCCACTGTTGCAAAGAGCTGCTCTAATTTCCAAGTGCTACTAGATAAATTGCAACTCTGGTTCTGTCAACATTGTCTCTTAGGGATTTAACTGATAGGGGTCACCATCCCTGAGACAAAGGCAGATGTGCTTTTTCTCTGTGCTACTGTATAAGCAGCATCTATGTAAAAATACACGAACAAAGCCTCTGCCAGAATCCCAGGGATGTACTGTTCATATATTTCTGATTCATTTATTCAAGAAAACAATAACCAGATAGGAATGATCACTTCAGATGAACTCTGAAGGACCCAAGAAATGGGAATGCTGTTTTGTGTTCTGAAATTGAGGGTCTTGGCTTAGGTTTTGTGACCTGAAAGGAAGTGCTGGCAATGAAAGGTGAAAACCTGTTTGACTGGCCTGTGGTCTTTTTGATCTGTGAACACAATTTAGCATACCATCTGGGGAAAATGTCTTCTACTGGCACAAGGAGGAAGTAGACAAACCAAGAACAGTGTCCAAATGTACTTTAATTTCTGTTGCTTTTGAATCTGTTCAGTCTCATTTTGATTAAGGGACTAGAATTGTACATCTGCAAGGTACAACACACAGCAATCCCAGTCACTAGATACTAGATTACAACGATATATTTAGTCATATCCCTATTCTAATCTATTACTAAGGCTTTAAATATGCCTCCCCTGCCTTGCCCTCAGCTTTCCTCCTCCAAAAAAACAACAGAAACTTGTTTTAGGTATTTGTAAAGCTGCTTTTCTTAAGCGCAGCACTACAAGCTATCAAAGAAAAAATGAGGTTTGCTACTGTTAATATTATTTAATTTTAGTTAATTGTTACTGATAATGTGTGTACTGCTGTCTAGATTGCACAGGAATAATATTTGAATCTTGGATCAAAGTAGGTATTAATTAATTGGATAAACTGAGTTATCAGAGTTCCTTTGTTAGACTGTACTACACTGCCATTTTTTTTTGTAGAACTTTAGTCTTTTTTGTTGTTTAGGTTTTTTGACAAACAAATCTGTAGCTCGCTCTGTTGAGAAAGAACCTTCTAATTTAATCCTAAAAGAGACTGACTTTTTGGAACTAGAAGGCAAAATATATCCAAGGCATTTCCAACTGTCCTACTCATCTCTAGAATCTAGTGCTCCCTCAATAGCAGTCAAACAGCAGATCTTCTCTCCCTATAAAATTCCTTGCAGACATGGAGTAATTTAGACTCCTTTTCTTCTGTTTTTGCACTTTTCTGCTGAGTTTTCCTGGAAAGCAAGTAATAAACAATTATGAATTAGAGAATGGAGTAGAAATGCAATACAATGTCACTAAAAAGAAAACAAAACTGAATGTGTAGAAACTGAGGGATACATGAGAAGGAAAAGGGGAAGAGCTTAAAACACATTTAAACAGATGGAGCTGAGTATTCATGAGGATCTGAAGAAATTTATATTTTTGAAGGGCACTTAGAAATACTGTGTGGATAATATGTTGTTGAAAGCATAAAAGGAAGCTGCTGACATAAGTAAGTTGAACATTAAAAGGCAGTTAGATCTGTATTACTTTCTTCCATCCTCTACTGTGCCGAATTAACCTTCTTATAAATTTTCCTTATTCGTTAAACAAATCAAATCCTCTCCAAGCATTTGAGAAATATCAGAAACTTTATGGCTTGTTTTTGGCAAAAGCTCAGCAAGCTGAAGGGATTGCTCCCCTAATTGCTTTTTGCCATTTCAGTGCTCTTACAGAAGGTACTGCTACTGCAGAGTTTTTGGAATAAATGTTCCTGTAAGGGCTTTGGTTGTAATAGTCTGGGTTTAAAACAAAATCCTACCTAAAGGTGTGCAAACCTGCCCTGACTTACTGGGGCCATACCAGGTTGTGTTGCAGAAGCAGCAGAGATGGGGTGGGTGGGTTGGGAATAGCAGAAGGGCTCTCACCCAGGGCAGCAGTGCAGGCGAAGCAGGTAAAGGATTTGGAAGAGTTTGTTTCTGAATCATCCTGAAACCGATGTACCCCTCTTACTTGGTACGGAGCAGTCCTTTGCTAATGAGGAGGTGGGGAGAGGAGTTTGGGAGGATTTACTGTTCCCACCTCAATGTAGCCCAAGATTGGCCAAGGGTGGGACTGGAAAGAAATACTATTTAGGAGTGTGTTTTTCTAATTTGATAGTCACAGAAGATCACAGAGTTGGTGCAAAATGGTAAAATACCTTGCCTGGAAAAAACATCATGTCTTTTGTAAGAGACTGCTCTATGGCAAATATTTTTAAATCCCTGAGTCATACTAATAATTCTAGTATATGCCCATTCCCCAAAGTATTTTACAAACAAAACTGAAGGTTTTACTCCTTCCAAAAGGGAGTCTGTAAAGCAATCACTTGGTATATTATCCAAATTTGTTATCTTTTTTTTTTTTCTTTTTTTTTTTTTTTTCTCTTTGGACAGTCAATGAAAACCCGGCACTATGGTGTAATCCTTAGCTCACGTCCTTAAATAACATTCTAAAGTTATAGAATTGCAGGACTGTTCCAGAGTATGAGTCTGAGTGATACAATTGTTACATGGAAAGTACTATAAACTTATCTTTACCAGTATATATGTTTGAGAATGAAAAATGATCATGTGTAAAATGACTTATCAAAGCCGGAGGGGAGAGTCTGTTAGTTAAGGAAACATTGTCATGGTAATAGTTGCTCTGTTTCGCCACGTCTCGGACTGAGCCAAAACGCTGATCACTTTAAAATCTGTTCTGTGTGCAGCACTTGTTAAGCTTACATTTGGAGATGATCCTTTAATGGCTGAGGTCTGGTGTGCGTTGAACGCTTGAATTTACTGTGGGTCTTCAGAGACAAGTCAATTTATATGGCACAGCATATGAGGTGTTGAAGGCGTGTGCTGGGATGGGGTGGTGGCCCCTGGGGAATATTTCTTGCAAGGGAAAGGTTACTATGGTGATGCCGGTAAAGCAAGAAATGAGGTAATACTTTTTGATGGTTGGAGGGAGAAGTGAACAACTCTCACAGATTACTTTTTTTGATACCTTGGGCACTGAAGAATATGTTTTGATTTGGTTTTGTTTTAATGTTTAATCTGATTAACCAGTTACGAATTTCTGTCTGCAAGAGTTACGGTTCACAGTATATTTTCACTGTATAGCCCACTTTGATTAATCATCCATGTCTTTCCCTGGATGAGAAGCAATGAAAGACTCCAGTTTCCCTTTTTGCTGTATTTCAGGGATTAATGGGAAATAGTGTCAGGCTTTGTCAAGGGACGATTTTTCATATTAACGTTTGCAAAGCAGAGACAGTGCCCTATGCTGTGGCTCTTTACCATATTCAACAGGAATGTCCTTCAAAGTCTTTGTCAATGATGGGTATAAATCAAATACTGAGAAAAACAGTACATACTGAATTTAACATAACTGCATTTTTTAATAGGTAAGTAGGCTTAACTTTTCCCCATCTTAAGCCCATCAAGATCAAAATCAAGCAGGCCTTCACATCCACAATTGAAACTTGCCAGCCTTTTCCTTTAAGTTAATGATGGTCCAAACTCTCCCCACTGCTTTTGTCAATACATCTTTTAAACGCGAGCTTTAAACTTAGGTTTGCCTTAGTCTTTCTTTTCTTTATTCTTTTTAAATTCTTTTTCTTCTTCACAGCTTCAGGCCCAAAGACTTCTTTTAATAGGTGTTAGTTAAGGCCTGGAATTGAGTAGACATTTGTGAAGCAGACTTGAAGTTTGGAACAGAATTGTCCTTTATAGTTTTTCCATGGAGGAAAAAAATCTTCTTATGAGAATAAAGACTTTAGCCTAATCTCTTGCCATCTGGAAAATGTAGAAGCCAGAGGTTGTTGGCACTAGGTCACATCCCTTATGTAAACTGTCAAATTCTTTTCATATTAATGGCATATCAAGTTAAACCCATGAGATTTGTCATTGGCCAGAGTTAATGTATTGATTTTTTTTCTTTGTTTTTTCTTTTTTCCTTTTGAAAATTTTGATTCTGTCCTGTTAGTACTTGATAGCATTGACTGATTTTTTATAAATGTTGGTCATCTTGGTTGAGTATAGAATTTTATAGTCTTTCCCAGTTCCTCAGTTGTCTAGTAAGTGATGATGTTTTTCCAAGGCACATAAATGTGAAACCTCCATAAAGGGGAGAATTTTCTCAAGCGACTTTTACAGCTAATTAATTTGAAATGAAGCTGGGGACAACTGCTAGGTGCAGTGAGATGGCCTGACACATGCCACCATATATAATTCTAGTGCTTAAAATTTCTGGGTGTGTGCCAGCATCCAGTATGGTAGTTGTCTGTAGACAACTCCTGTACAGCCTTAGCACAATCAATCAAATTAAGGTTTCCCCCCGCACAAAGGATTTAGCATGGTGTTTGTTGTTGCTTTTTTTGTTTGTTTGTTTGTTTCTTTTACAAGCAGGCAGACTGGGGGGAGTCGGGTTGCCATCACATCACACTCCTCGTCTTTGTGCTTGCAACATGCACATAAAAGTGACAGCTTGCCTCTGCCGATTACCAGAGGAAAACAAAGAGTGTGGAGATAGGGCAGAAACAAAGAAAGAATGTTTATAATCATTAATTTTTTCGTCTGGGAAGGTAACTCTCTCTGGAAATTGGCCCTTAAGCTCTTAGCTGTATTGACAGCTTTATTCAAAGAAGGAACACTTGCCAACAGCTGCTGTTACCAAAGTTGATAGGTATTGATTTTTTTTTTTTCCTTTTCTGAAATTTTTCACAGCTTTCTTCCCATCCCCAAATAAAAGAGAAACCATGAACTCTGTTTTAGACCTTTTGATAGGCCAAAACATTGCACCAGTGAAACCCTCAAAGACTTGTTATTGCAGAAAACACGCTTTAATGTTGCATGCTGAGAATACTGGCCAGTAGAAGGAAACCATAATGTTTCATTGCCAGGCACTTCATAACCACATTATTTTGCCAGAAGGTAAGACATGTTTGGGAGAGAACAGCATACTTGCTTTCGCTAGTACTTTCTTCTTCCCTTTCCCCCTTCCCGTGTGATTCGAGTCTTACCTGAAGTAGATTGGTAAAACAAGGCCAGGCAAACTAAAGCTTGTTACAGCTGCTGATTTGTTTTAGCCATTGTGTCTCTGCTGACTGGTAGATCGCCCTTTCTCTTTGGGATGTTTGGAGGAGAGAGACCAGGAGCAGGTGCAGGGCAGAGGTCCCTGGAGCATGTTGTTCGCCCAGAGGTGACAAACAAGACAGGTTTGTTTTTTTGTTTTTTTTCTGCCCTGCATTAGCGCATCTGAAATCAGGTATCTTCAGAGAGGGGAAACTTCCAGGGATGGTGGCGGCAGCTCGTGGTCAGTTGCCCCGCGCTTGTTTCCAGAAGCGATGGTGCTGTCAGAACAGGCAGAGCCGAGTGGAACATATTGGCAGATTTTCTTAAGTAAGCGTTTCCAATTGATGACGGTGGGAATGTGCTGGCGGACAAGCTGGCTGCCTGTGTTACACAGGATTTCCTGTCACAGCCCTTAGGTACTATAGGGGCATTGATAAAAGGGGCCCCACTCTGGTGGTGCAGAAAATGGTTGCTACAACATATCGTTGTACTTCTGTCAAATCCTGGTCAGAAAACAATGTGAAGAGGGAGGGTTGAATTAAGTGTGAAGATGGGGTGAAGAATAGGAGCGTGATGGAAGGGAGAGAAAGAATACAAAACTCTTGCATTCAGTTGATATACAGAAATCTTAGCTTGTACTGCAGTGACTCTAAATAGTGTGCCCTAGTGCTGACTAGCAGCATGTAGAATTGTTTTATGATGGTGCCTCATAAATACTTGTTTATAAAACTTCGGCATTTGCTTGACTTCCTAGTTTTCAGTGAAGTGAAAGTGTGTTTTAATGCTGTGGCTCTGCTACCAAGGTGCAGAGCCGTAGGACTGCCAACCACTTGCTGGTGCCAGCTTGGGTTGTGTTAGCTTTGAAGGGAACAGGGGCTGGAAGGGTATTGTGGCTTAGGGTTTGTTATTTTACTGAGCCATTTTATTTTCTTTTATTCCTTATTCGGGTGGCACAGTTGGTGAGGATACAGCTGATCAGGTTAAGGATCTCTCTGGCAAGGGAGAATGCCCATGTTGAGGAAGACAGCAGGAGGTGCCCTGAGCAATTAAAGACAGATGTGGGAAGGGTACCGGATCAGCAAGTAAAGGAGGAGTTCACACAACCAATTTAAATTTCTCTCCTTTTATGAAATTAGTCAGCACTGAAGCAGTTCCAGATTTTTTCTCCATATTTCCCACCCCTTCCTCCTTCCCCTCCTCCCTAGCCCCCTACCCCCCCATTGATACTGTTTCGCTCCTAACAGAAGCCAGGGAATTGTGCATTCTTTATAATATTTAGTACCCCTTGTCTGTTCAAAATCCATTTCAGTAGTACTGGTCTCACAGAGATATTGCTGGGCTGTAGGGAAATTCCTGTGTGTGAATAATAAAAATAATCTTTAGGCAACGACTGCTACTTTTCAGATGGTAATATTCCCAAGTTTTGTTATGTAGTTGCTAAAGTATGTCGAGCCTTTCATCTCTCTGAAGTAAGAGCAGCTTGTTCCTCTGCTGTGTATTCCTCCACATACAAGGGTGTATGTACACTCCCTTGTCAGTACAAGAACCATTCACTACCCTTGCATTTGAAACATGCTAGAAATTCTAGCAGGAGAATCCCACTGATTTTTTTCTTGTAGCCTGGAGGGGAACGTGGATTATTAGTTGTGGTATGATTTTATTCAGAAAGTGAAGTAGTGACATAGATTTGTTTGCTGTTACATTTTAATTGGCAAATGTAGATTTCTCCAATTGCCGTTTGTAAGGGAGTGGCGTAATTTAGCATCAGCCCCCCCAAATGTGAGTAACACTTAAGAAAGCAAAATAAAGTAAGTCAAAAGAGAGATTCCTTTTACTGGCTTTAAGCCTGTTATGCTGTACCCAGACGGGAAACCATCTGCACAGTGAAAAGTTCACTGGTTGTGCGCTTTGAGCTTATAACCACAATGTGTTACTTTATCACTGAGTGCCTTGGCTTGAATGACCGACCCAGTGGGTTCCCATGCACTATCCCCCATGTCGGATTATGTGCATCGCTGATGCTGGAGCGCTTCCCATTCCAACTGAGGCAAACCAGAAGAACAGAAGCCACGCAGCAGGTTGCACAGCTTTTGATGAAGCTTTTTGCACAGACCACTTTCTCTTTAACTGGGAATGATCCCTAATAACAGCTGCTATTAGTCACTCAGTTTCACTTACAGACAGATCTAATCCAAGAAGGTAATGTTAACAAAATGTATGTACTGGAGGAGCAGTCAAAATTACATACTGCAGACAATTAGTTACTCTTGCAGTGGGTTTGTTTGTTGGTTTTTTTTTTTTGATAGATTTTGTGTATATCATTGTTGGAAATTTCTCTTGCTTTAATTTTTAATTGTTTCCCTTTGGAAATAGTCTTGTGAACACTGTTGAGTTTGGGTAAGGTTCATACCTATTGCTCTCTAATGTGCTCACAATTAATGAAAATGTGTGTACTCTATGTAAAGTCACCGGTTGAAATTCCCTAATACATGAGGTTTTATTGTTCGTAAATTAATGTCATGAATCCATTTGGACACTAACCAGGAACTTGTTGTAATTGTTCACACATAAGTAAAAGCTTTCCCTGTGTATTAATTAGTTGATGCAAGGGATTAAGATGATTATGTGGAAGGCAGTGCAGTTTACCTCTTAATAAATCAGGCAGCGTGAGTGCCAAATCAGCCCTTGATCCCATTTGGGCAGAGTGCTTTGATAAAGGCACCAATCAGACTGCTAAAGCTTCCTGTGGCAGCAGCAGTGTAGATCATTTGAGTTTGCTGATACTGGTGATGTGCAATGTGGGATATTAATCAGGACTAATTATACGCATTGGCTATGAAACAAATTCAAGGCCTGTGCAGGGCATGCTTCTGTGTATAATTACTGACTTTAAGGTACTGGGTTAATTGATAGAAATTAGGAGGACCTTCCATTTACTGACATTGCATTTCAGAATATCAGCTCACTGCACTGGCTTCTTCTTTGCAATTTGGTCCAGCTGGCTTTAAATGCGTGCCAGTATATGGTTAAGCAGACATCCATTACACTTTGCGTATTTTTTGCCTTCCTCTTCTGTACTTTTAAATTTTCTCTTAAACCCTGTTAGAGAGGCAGCAAACAATGAAATACTTTAAATAGATAGGCAGCATGCTCTGAGACTGCTGTGTAGAATGTCATTAGACATTCAGAATTGCAAACCCCTGTTTTGTGAATAACACTGAGGGCTGCTTTTTTGATGCAGATTAGAATGTGTGCATGTTTACCATATGCATCTGATAACGCAATGGGCTTCAGGTCTTTTGTTAGGCCGGCAAATGTATATATGTAAGAGACAAAATCTCGGTTTAGTGAACTCTCATATCTATGTTTAAATCTGAGTCAGTGCGTCTTTCTTGATGTGTGATACAAGTGAGTTTATTCAGCAGGGCTCAGAGGTGATCTTCAATATTTGCCTGTACAGAAGGGAAACTGGGATAAAGGAAGTTTGAGTATTCTTTCACGGAGATGGTTGCAGATGCTTTTGAGTATTTACTATCTTAGTCCATCATAGGACTATCATTCAGGGCTTTAGCCAGAATAATATACCAAGAGTCTAGAATTCAATACATATTCCTCTTGCTGTTTATTAACTTTATACTTTTGCAACTGTAATTGTAAATGGAAAACGGAGGTCTGAGTATCTGAGCTAAAGGAGATATTTCTATTCAAGTTTCATGTCCCTATTGCCTTAGTGTGTATTGTTTGCTGGATGAACCAAAGAAAATGTAAAAATCAGGTTTTGCTTTTTAAATTTGTTTTGTTGTCATCTGTGCAGCTATGAGAAAAATGTTTTTTTTTTCTCTATCAGGTCTGTTTTAATAATAATTGGTGCTAATGGTAATAGCGCTATCTTCTTTCTGCAGAAATATTTGATTGCACTTCAGTCATTGCCATCCATAACAAGCAGGAAACTTGCTACTGTCAAAGCCTTTTTTCTTTAAGTCTGAACCTCTGTGGCATAAATTGCTTGTAGATGGGGTGTGAGCCAGTCCATTCCCATTGTCTGTGGAGAACTAGCCACGTGAATGCCACAAATTAATCACATCTAACACAAGAATAGAAAGCTCTCACCCACTAACACATTTGTGAAAGCAGCTTTGAATCCGAGGGAAAGAACCTCTCAAATGAACATGAAAAATGTTAGGCTTTTGAAGGCCAAGGAATTGTGCAGCCTGACTGGACCTGCCTGCTACCATGTGGGGGGAGTGAGGGATGGAAAGACGACCAGCCTGGGAGGTTTTCTGCTAAATGATCTGCTTTCACTGACTGATGCTGGGGTCGTAAATGAGCTGCTGACTGCGGCCGGGTTGGCGCTCAGAGTGCAGTGCCAGCTGTCTGCCTTGCTGGCGAGACAATAGCAGTACCCTTTGGCGTGTAAGAAAGGGACATTCAGGCATAATGTTTTATTAGACTTTGGGATAACCTTTCCTTTTGCGAACCTCAGGATTCTTAGATAGGAATTATACGGTGTCATTTATAATTAACCTTTTTTCTCCGTACCCATTTGTGCATAAGAATTCCTTAAAAGGTATCCATGAATGGCCTGCATTACGCATTCTAGTCTTGTCTTTCTTTTTCTATGTTTCTTATCTGAAAACTGAGGTGATTTTGAGTCATTCTCTTCCTTTAATTTAGGAGGGGGAAAGAAAACCCAGAACACCCAAGTACAAGCAAGAATAATTCTGTGGGGCACGCTTGTAATGCAGAGCCTGAAGAGAAGGGTATTGATGTCCTTTCCCTCCCTTCTCCTCAAGTCCCTTGGACGTAAAGGGGTGATAGAAGGAGAACTTTTGAGGCTCTTTGTTTCACAGGATTCTTGGAGTACAAATTCTTTTGAACAGGAGCAGTTTCTATTTAGGTGCATGCATGAAAGCGGATACATACCAGCCACTGTCAGAACATACACGTAATTATTATATTTATAGTTTATGATAACAAGGCTGAACATGAGCTGAAATGGTAGCCAAAGGACAACTTTTTAAATAGTGTGTTAAAAGCATGGTGTTTGCCTCATCAAAAAAAATGCAATTGAATGCTGTTTTCCCTAGTCTTTTGTTTAAACATTTACCCTGAATGCTGAAAAATCTTGTCTAACAGAAAAAGTGTACTTTTGACAAACATAAACTTCACTGTGGAAGACCAGAAATCGTATTAGCAAAGAAAATAAAAGATACCGTGACATTTACATAAAGATTATAATAAATACAAAGCATCAAGTGTGCATACTTTTCTGTTTTTTCTGATCATGCGAACATTCTGGCTAAATTGAAAGTAGTTTCTAGTGTTCAGCCTGAGTTCTTGAGCTGCAGGCTTTGTATTGTTTTCGTTCTTGAATCTTCAGAAGGCTTGTTTTCTTCATCATGTGTACTTTTCTTCCTTCTTTCCTTTTCTGTTTTTAGAAGACACGCAGAGCCTGCTGCGCGGTGTGGGCATGTATCTTGTACAGCATCATTTAGTCCCGTTGTGGACTTTCTTCGTGGCTTTGCCTTGGAACTGCTGTCACACCACTGCTGCCCTTCAGATCTGCTGCAGCATCTGTACTTTTCCAACCTCAAGCCTCAAGTCACACCAAAGGTCACATTACAGCTAACCCCAGAGAGTAAAACATGAAGTAAAGGGTATACAGTTTCTCAAAGAGATGACCCTTGTGCACTTGGCCTCTGGGAAGCTCTGGTATAATGACAGAGTTTAACAGCTTGTGCAAGCACTGGTGGCTTGGGGTTAGCTCTGTTAAACAAATGGCTAGCTCACATTACTCACTGTCCCTGTCATATTCATAACTAGATATTCAAGAAGCATCCTTTAGGAAGTTGCGAAAAAGGAGGAAATAGATAGAAGGATTGCAGAGACTTGGTGGTTAGTTGCTTACAGATGTTACTTGGAAATTTGTCTGTGTATCCTTTTTTCATCTCCATCTGAGAATAGCTTGTGGGAAATGCTACATAACAAAGTGAGCAGCTCTGTTGTCTGAAAATACTAGAAAAGCATGCCTTGCCAGTACTCCAGAACTAACTGAAAGACACAGATTTCTGAAACCAGCTCAGCCCTGAACCACCACCTTTGTAGATACAGAATTTTTGCCCCAAATTCAAATGCAGTGTCATTTAAAGGAGGAATGTATGAGTAAAAGTGAGGAAGGGCTGATTTTTGTCAATGACTGAGATGGAGTTAGCAGTACAACTGTGGCTGCTGTTAGATACTCTGCTCACCAGAACAAGCTCTACCCTGTACGCATCTTCAGGGCTGTTGACAGCTGATGCTTGCTTTCTCTTCACAAATGGTTTTGAACCACTCGCATTATCACAGGCTCTCTTGCTAGTCTCGTTATCACTTCTTGTTGAGAAACCATAGTGTCCAGAAAACCATGTGGAAACCTGTGCTCTAAAGGCACAAAATACTGTCTTGATCACTGATGAACACTAAATTCCTGTTCCTACATAGACTAATAAACAAATCGGGAAACTGGTACAAATTCCATTTGCAGCAATCTGAAGGATTCTTTGACAGGTCAAAAATACTGTTGACATGTCAGAGCAGTGTCCAGTGTCTGGACTTTTAGGATACTTGTAAAAAGAAGAACCTGGAAGATTGTCACTTGCTAAATAATTCATGCAGTGTCTTATGAAGAATTTAGTGTAGTCTGGCAGAGTAGAGTATGTGGTAAAGTTGTTCTGTATTAAAACATTTACCACAAAGTAACGTTACTGCAAAATGCAATCTGATCTTTCCTCGTCTTCTCCCTTCTCCTTACCTCTTCCTTTGTGTCAGCAGAAACATCTGTTGGCAGCATTGTGGACCTGTGCCAGTGCAAAGGGATTGTGAACCTGTATCATAAGTCAAGCTGTCTCTGTGGTAAAGGTGTAAATAGCTACTGAAATAGTCCAGCATGGTCTCATAGGCAGAAGAAGAAGAAGAATGTTTATTATTTCAAAACCCCCTTGTCTAAACTCCAGAATTTGATTCACTTACTTTGAAATATTTGGTTAGGATTTTTTTTTGTTGTTGCTTGGCGTACTTTCTTGGGTTTTTTGGGGGTGTTTTAAAGTATGGTTAGGAGAAATATATCAGGTATGTAATCACTGCACAATTGTCAGAGGACGAAGTAATTTTTTATAGCCTGAGGGGTGATTTATTCCTTTGTTGTTTTTTGGATTTTTTTTTTAGTCAAAACTGAAATGCCCTTTTACATCTACTTGCATTTATACTATTATATTTATTTTTATATTATATTTTGGTTAACTGTCAATGATTCTAGCCTTTACAAAAGTATGTTTGCCTCTTGTAGATTACCTAGATCCTGAGGCAGTACAGATCCTCACAGGTATGCTTCCAAACTCAGTGGAATACTGTTCGGTGAGACTTCTCCATGCCGCTGTATTAAAGCAGGCCTGTATTACAGACACTTATACAGTATGTGAGCTGACTACCTGATTCTCTCCTGTTACCCATTATGCAAATATTTCTTATGTCAGCACTGTATTATGAATAGATAGATTTGTATTGTAATTCATTTCATTATGTAAGAAAAATCCTTTTTGAAAAAGAAAAGTGAAGTGCAAGGAACTTAAACCTCAGTGGTAGGAATCTAGGGAATTTAAAGTAAATTTTATATAGCATCTTTCAGATTTTTTTGTATCTCAAAGTACTTCACAATAATTGGTTAGTGGCTAGAACTGATCTGAATACATTATATTGAAAGCTAGTCTACTTATCTTGTCAATTTCAAAATGTATGTTGAGGTAAGCTATATATATATGCATTTCCGTTTAAAGCAGTCTGGATTTTTCTATTTCAAAGCTGCAAATCTAAGTAAGTTTCTTTTCTAAAGGATAATGGGCTTTCCAGATGTATCAGCAACTATCTTTGCTGTTTATGTTTGAGTTATAATGTGACTGACATTCTCTCTCAGTAATTCCACTCATTATACTGCAGAGATCACTATGGAAGCCTCCCTCTTCAGTAAGGCAGAGAGTTGTTTTAAAAAAAACTTCTTTTCAATAATTTATTTTGCCTGCTTTGAGAGAAGATACTCTTTCTACACTTTATATTATTTAACTCAATGTACATGCTGATGAAATCCTTGAGAGACAGTCACTCTGCATTTAGTCACAGATGGATCAGCAGCGCCACAGATTATTACGAGGCTTTGCACTAAGGAGGTGAAGAATTCACAGTGTTTTCTGAGAAGAACAGATGGCACTGAAACCTTTTTACTGCCTTTGCTTTTAAATATCCTTTAAGCAATGGTTGTATAGGAAAATTAAGCACTTATTTGCATTTGGTTTCATAAATCTTTGGAAACAAGCGTATTGATTCTCCTTATTAAACCTCTGTGGAGCTACATTTGACCTTCTCATATCCACTACATCCCCTTATTTTCCCTTTTGAAAATAATGTTACTATATTATTTCATTTATTTAATAAAATCAGGAAGTTGTTGGCAGGGAGTATTCACTGGCTAATATAATGGCTTCCCAGATTCAAAATTACTGTCATACCTGGTACACGTATGCTACGTTTCTGCATGTTTGCAGGG
Organism: Chlamydotis macqueenii; assembly: GCF_036417535.1. Lineage (NCBI taxonomy): Eukaryota > Metazoa > Chordata > Aves > Otidiformes > Otididae > Chlamydotis > Chlamydotis macqueenii. Next base: position 58,316,407 of record NC_141593.1, on the reverse strand, counting down.
CTATTGTCTTAGTTGGAGAACTCTTCAAGATCTTTTTTATCTTTGTAGATAAGACCTACTCTGTATGGCAGATAGCATGGGTGGACAGCTATATGGCTTTGAGCTTTCTTTCTATATCTGTTGTCTAAAATGCTCAGTGTTAATATTAATGCCGTGCGTGTGTTTCTTCAAGAAACATGCAAATGCAAAACTCAAGAGCTGAAGCGTCAGTAGAAATAAGGGAGTCGTTATAAGCTATTTGTCAGCCTAGTCCCAGGGTTTTGGTGTTTTTCTAGCTGCCTGCCATCATTCCCCGAAATCCTTTCATGTGAAACTGATGTCTGCTCCCTGCCCTCATCCTGGATTCCTGTAAGGTTGCTCAGTGCCACAGGCAGAACATTTTTCAAAGAGAAGTTACAGAGCTGCTTTCTGTTGCTCTTGAGGTGTATTCTCTGCTAGAGTAATGTGTACTGCAAGGTCTGCTTTAAATGTCTGTCATTCCTTTTGGTATGTAAAGAGTGTGAGCGGATATGAGGATTTTACTCTGGCAATCTAAGGCATGTGCCCCACAGAGTAAAAATTATGCAGTTATTGTGTTTTGAGTCGTGCTGGAGGCGGAGGAATATTCATCTCGGAATAATCAGGATATAATGGAGTATGGTGCGCTTTTTTTTGGTCTTTCCTTAAAATAAAAAAAAGGAAGGTGAGGGAATGTGTTAACTTGATTAGTCTCAAGGGCATGCATGATCTTTATCTCTGCAGGTTACAGAATGAGGACAAGCTTTCCTAACCATTAGTCTTAGCTGGGATCTGGAGACATTTTGTCTGCAATACAAAGACCAGGGTATCTTCACTTCTTAGTTGTCAAGAGAAAAATACGTAATATCTATATGTGTTCATATTTCACATCCACTCCTCAGCAGTGCTCCGTACGCACCAGTTCCTCAGCAGGCAAAAAATATATCTTGATTTTGTTACAATTTATACAATACTTAGCAGCCAAAATATGTTAATATGACTGAGCCTGATAAAATGAGGTAGAAAGCCTTTAAGCTGTTGATACTCACTTTAAATACAATGTCACAGTAATGCTCTGAGCAGCACCTGTGTTTTTGTGGCAAGGATGTCAACCGGTAAAACTGCCACAGCTCTGCAGTTCAGTTTATTGCAGGTGGGAGAGACAAAGAAATAAGTCACAATAGAAACAGCTAGAAAGCTATGAGATAATAGACCCTCTCCACTTCCAGGACCACACAGATCTGCTTGCTGGATGTCCTGCAAGGTGACAGGGGAGGATAGCCGTCTGAAGGTTTTGCAGGTTTTATCGGAGTAGGGTAATGGAATTGACTGTCTGGCAGACAATCTGATTTGGGAATTCTAGCCAGCCACACACCCATGTGTTGACTAATAAGACAAGTGGCTTGCTAAGCCTTATTAGCTAATATGTTTTTGTTTAATAACTTGGGGCCTTGCAGGAGAGCCCTGTTTACATTGTAGTCTCTCCCTGTTTTATTCTTTTTCCCTTCCCTCAGAGCTCTGCTGGGTTCAGAAGCTCACGGCATGGAGGCTCTCAGCAGGAGATGCGCCTGCATTTCTGGTGTGCTTGTGATACAGTTATTTGATAGTGTTACTGGGTAAGGAGGTCTGAACTGTTGACATAATAGAAGTTAATTACTTATCTAGAAAGTGGAGGCAGTATTATGACCAGTATCACCACTTTGAGACTTCATAATTACTAAGGCAATATAATTGCTTGATTTCTGTTACTGAACCAAATAGCTGTTGGCATTCATTTCTATAAAGCAAGAATTCTTTTAAAGCCCTTTAAAAGGAGATTTCTTACTATCCAAATTTGAAACTTTGATTTACATTTTTTGTTATGACGTACTATGAATATGCATACATAGTCCAATATTTTTCCAAATCTGCTTTTGTGGCTAAACTTTGGAGTCTACAGCCAGCTGCACAGTTTTTGATAGTGGTTTTTTTGTGCTTTGATATGCCAGTACTTTGGCAGATAAATAGTTGTTTGCATGCCTAAACCTGATGATTTTAGTAATATGTGTCACTGATTCATTACAGACAGAAAACTCTGAGAGCAGATATTTATGCTTGCAAAATTTAAGGCCTACACAAGTCCCAGTTGGAGTTCAGACATTCAGTTGCTTGTGTGTTTGCCCTCTTTCTGAATTCATTCTCTGTTGCATAGGAAATAATTTTTTGTATCCTATAAAAGAAATTTAAAATAGTATTCCCTCCCAGTAAGATTTTTTCTTCTTATGTGAAATGGCTGATGTTTTTCCTACCAAAGAGCAGAGCAGCCAACAGAGGGAGCACAAATTCTGTCATGTTCCCAGTCTTTCATGTTGGTGATAGCCTGACTAGTAGGACAACCAGCAGGCAGGCCTCATAGCAGATGTGGCAGAGAGAGCAGAGTTAAAACATGGCATCAGTGCAGTGATATTTGAGTACATATGAAGTGTTATTTTTCATAGGTGAAATCTATCTTGTTTTTTACTGTTTCCTTTTTGGATGAGTCATCCTTAGGGCATAAAGTATTACCGAAGAAATAACACTTGAAACAAACATTCATGGAAGTAGAAACAGCAAAATATTTCAGTTTTGTTGCTCTCTTTAGATGGATCTGACTGAATACAACACTGCAAATGTAGTGCATGCATTATTTATTAAATTATTCCTTTTCAGGATTCGTGAGAGCAGGGACGGAAGAGTAGCATCTGTGTGTAATCTGAATACATAATTAAGAGCCATAATCTCCTTTAATTTATCTACTCAGAAAAGTTGGGAAAAAATGAGACTCTGTGACCCATTAAATGGACTTAGGAACAAATACCTACCATACGTAGATGTGGTCTCTGATAACTGTGATTTATTGTTACTATGATGTTCTGAAGTTAAAAAGTAGTAGATTAGTGTTACCCTTATAATTGTTGTTATTGCTATAGTATTTATTAAATGAATTCTCCTTGAGAGTATACGGTTTTCCTTTTGACTATATTCAGTTGTATGCAGCATTTATGCACTTGAGTTTTAAATTATTATTTTGACAGTCTGCTTCAGATTTACTCATTTTAGCCTAATCATGCAAATGTCTAAGCACGTGTGTGACTGAACTCGTATGAGTGGTTTCTCTGAAGTAAGTTGATAGGTTTGCTTGTATGAGCATATGAGCAAAGGTTTGGGCATGCATAACTTCAGCAGCAGAACTGCAGTATGCTTTACAGAAACAAGGAAGACAGGTTTATTAACCTTAATTTAAAATGTACATTTCCCCATAGATGGTTTTTTAACCTCTGAATTTACAGGATGTTGCAATGAGTTTGTAATGCAGAGCTGGAACAGAGGCTTGCCAAACTCATCTCTCATGTATTCAGAGAGACTGCTAAGTAATAGAAATGGCTGAATTGGGCTGGATTCAAGCTGGGGAAATCCACAGATGTGAAACTCTTTGTAGCTTGCTAGCAATACTCTGAGAGACCTAGCCACCCAGTGAGTGCTAGTGTTAAACCTTTGAGAATGGAGTCTGCTTTCTTGGCAGGGAATTTATTAAATCAAATACTGACCTTTTTAAAGCCAGTAAAGGCAAGTGTTTCCTCTATCTGGATATACAAACAAAATCTCCAGCATTACGGTCTTGCAAGCACACTGCACAACCTGCTGCCCTACCCTTTTATAAAAGAGGCGCCACACAGTGAAGACTCAAATAGTGTTGAAATCTTGTAATGGTCTCCTGAAGACCTTCCTATCCCAAGTGTGCTATTAATTTGTACTGAACAAGCAACTTTTGGCTACACAATAAAAAGAGGAAAACATTGCTAGTAACAATAAGGGTTCCTGTTAGTTGTAGTGAAAAGTAACAGCAGCATTGTTTGGCAGGAACTCGAGGCTCTGCATGTGTGAGCAGCGTGGTTTAAGCTGTAGTTGTATAGATTGGTTTGGTGTGTTTATTCTGAAAGGTAGCGGGCATGGGTTTTAGTCTCATCTTGCAAGAACATGGGGATCTGTTTGCAGTTCTCCCTGAATGAAATTGATGCAATGTATTAGCTTCCGTAATTGTGGAAGAAATGCCAGTTTCTTGCCAGCTATGAAAATTTTGTCACTGAAACAGGACTACTGAACTGCATAATGGTTTTTACATTGCCCAGTAGAAGAGATGAAACCAGAATTCCTGGGCTGCAAAGGAGACAAGAACTGTGCTGAAAGTATATGGAGTGGAGATGCAGGTAGTTTTAACCTCAGTGTTTTTACCATTGCAACATTTTTCTTTAGTTGTTTATTTGGAAGGCAAAGAGGAAGAAGCTCTTTGCTGCAGCCTGTAGAAAATACATTCTGTGCTTCTAACTGAATTGGTTTCTTGAAGTCTGATTTTACTCCTCTGACTTGCATGAGCAATGCAAGGGAAACCACAGTGCTTAAACTTGACACTTAGAATTGTATTTAAGTACTTTCTTGTATCTACAGGCTTTGGAAAACAATGTAAATAGTTAGTAACAAGTGGTATGGAAGTATAATGGACCATGGATAATGCAGCCTGCAAGGGTAGCTAACATTTAGCAACAAGTGGCAGCTTTACTTTTAAGTTAAGTTTATAAGGAGGGCATTTTATATTTCATCCCTTTTCAGCACTTGGATCATTTATTTCCCCCTGAGCAATATGAGACTGTAATGTGAAAAGGTTCTGGCCCTTCCTCCCCATCCATATTAGTGATTAACAGAGTGAGTAATGACTTCAGGCGCCTTTGTGGCACAGTGATTGCAGGAACAGAATCCCACCATAGTGAAATGTGGTAACAAATGTAGAGAACTAGGAGAAAGGCAAAATAATGTTTACTTTGCTTTTTGTTTGTATTTTTAGCACAGTGAAAGCCCAAACCTCTGCCCTTTCGTTGTTAGTGATTCCTTAAATTTGGCTTTTAAAAAAAGACCTTGAATGTCACTGGTTTAGAAAAGAAAAAAAAGCAGTTTAAGATTGTCCAGGGATTCTCAAAACTTTTTATTATTAAGTTGTTATGTAAAAGGCCTATTTTCCCTCCGCAGTAATTTTTTAAATTTTGAGAAATTTATTTGTGTGCAAGAAATTATCTGAGGGAGATCTGTATTAACCTCATGCTAGGGAAAATGCAAAACAAACCTGAAGACATTTTGTTTGAGGACTAACAGGCAGGAGGTTGAGGTGGGAAGAAAAGCAAAGTAAAAATGCCATCTTACATCATCTGTGTAATGGAAATTCCAGTTGTAATTGTAATTGGAGTGAACTCTGTAACTATGCAGCACTACACACATCTATTTTAATAACTTTGAATTAACTTATTTCAGTATGTCATGTTCAAATTCCTATGGAAGAGCACTGAACTATGCGGTTGGCACTGATCAATGCTAAAATACACAGGCAGACTGTGAAGAATTTTGTGGTTACTTTGTGTGCTGAGCTCTCTTTTTAAATGCATCTAATTGTTCTGCCATCTAAACCTCACTTTTCAGTTAGGATTTTGGAACTCAAATATATAAAATCGTATGCCTAACTTGCAGCCTTGACTTGTGTCAGAACAGGAAAAACTGGTTTGCTGTTTGCGTGCCTATGCAGATTGTGTGTACAGTGAGTTTGTTAAAAGTTAACAGTTGTTTCTAGAAGTCCCTCTGAAGTGGGCTGATGAAATTGCAAGAGACATTATTGAATTCTGCTTTTTATCCACAGACTAGATTTATCCCAAATACTGAAACAAAAGGTTCAACTCACTGCACAGCTTTCCTGTCTGGCTTTTAAAGCACTTATCTGAATGAGGGAAGTGGGAGATCACTTGATTCATGCATGGACTTCTTTCCAGAAAACTATTAGCAACACTTACGACTCTTTCAAAAGCGGTGGTAGCTCCCATGCATTGGTACCTGTCTATGTGGACGAAGACCACCAACTTACTTGCTATAGTTACTAAGGTACGTCAGCTGATAGGAGACCTTATGTGTTTTGTCACTGTGCTTGGGGAACTTCTTGAAGTAATTTTGTTTCTTCTAAGCACTTCTGTATCACTTCTGAGCTGTTACAGCAGCTAAGAAGTTGATTTTTCCATAGTCTCATGTTTCAAGAAATACCAAGGCTAAAAAAAAAAAAAAAAAAAAATTGTTATACCTCTGTGGGAAGAATGCATTTACACCATTCCTGGCCATTACCAGTGTTAAGTCCTTTTGCTCAAGAAGAACCTCTGAGAGAAGAACTCATTCATTTTATTTACTTCTTCTCTTTCACATATATTTATAGGCACATGCAGTATAACACAAGATTAATAGTCCTGAAGATGATGGCTTGCTTGTATGTGTGGCTCTGCTTGGCTTGTGAAGTGCATGATGCTGCAGCATGCTGCATCACTCACTCTCTCTGGTCCATGGTCTGCAGTTGCTGTTGCAGGATGTCAGCCCAGATCCCCTGTGCAGCCCAGGGTGTGGGAAGTGCAGGTTACTCAGCCAGTGAAGGCAGCTCTGCCTGCAGGTTCATTCTGTTTTCTATTGCTTGGCAAATTTGTCTTATAAATATGCCGGTTAACACAACTGCTTGATTTTTTTTTTTTTTTTTTTTTTTCTGTGCATGGTTGCTGGTTTCTTTTTGTGCCATGCATTCAGTTTCCTGCCAGTAGGAATAGGATTGAAATCACTGCTGAATTTCATATAGGTCAGTAGTCTGTATTTCTAGCCATATCTCATTTGGCTAGCAGCAACCAGGGCTGTACTGAGATCAGGTGCCTAGAGATTACTCCATCTCTGAGCCCTCCTGCACCCCATGAACTGTGTTCTTACTCCATTATTCCACCTCTTCCCAGGAACAAAGCGGATTTGTCTCACTGTAGAAGAAAATTTTGGGCTAGATATGCTTGGATTGCACTGATTGTTAGTATCAGTGAATGCAGGAAGCTAAAGATGGCAATTAAATATCACAGAACTGCCCTTCTCCAGCTCTGAGCTTCCCTTTGGGACCTTCCTCCTCCCTCAGAAGACTCTGCTAACACTGGTGGCAAGACTTGTGGTTTTGCCCTGGAAGTCATGCCATTACTGTATAGTAACTGTATTACTTCAGTAAAGACACAAAAATAAGTGCACTTCTGGTGACACAAAATTTGCACTTTCTGCTCCTCCATGCTGGGTGTGTGTGTTTGAGAAAGGACACCATGGGAGACACTTGTAAAAACAGCAGAGATTTGCCCATCTGTTGTGAACCAAGAGATGCTAGCAGGATTTTATCCTCTGTGAAGCAGAGACACTGGATCAAGGCTGATCATTGCTCCCCTGTGAGACTGCCTTGCCGCTATGCAGCATCACCAGACTGCTGAGCAGTGATCTCTCTGCTATCACTGAGTCATAGAATAGTTTGATTTGGAAGGGACCTTTAAAGGTCATCTAGTGCAATCCCCCTGCAAGGAGCAGGGACATGTTCAACCAGATCAGGTTGCTCAGGGCCTCATCCAACCTGGCCTTTAATGTTTCCAGGGGTGGGGCATCTACCCCCTCTCTGGACAACCTGTTCCAGTGTTCCATCACCATAATTGTAAATTTTTTTTTCCCTGATGTCTAATCTGAATCTACCCCCCTCTATTTTAAAACATTTACCCCTTGTCCTACTGCAACAAGCCCTGCTAAAGAGTTTCTCCCTATCTTTCCTGTAGGCCCCCTTTAGGTACTGGAAGACTGCTATAAGGTCTCCCTGGAGCCTCCTCTTCTTCAGGCTGGACAGCCCCAACTCTCTCAGCCTGTCCCCATAGGAGAGATGCTCCAGCCCTCTCATCATCTTTGTGACCCTCCTCTGGACTTTCTCTAACAGGTCCATGCCCTTCTTATGTTGGGGGCTCCAGAGCTACATGCAGTACTCCAGGTGGGGTCTCATGAGAGACAAGTAGAGGGGGAGAGTCACCTCCCGTGGCCACGCTTCTTTTGATGCAGCCCAGGATACAGCTGGCCTTCCAGGCTGCAAGCACACATTGCTGGCTCATGTTGAGCTTTTCATTTACCAGTACCCCAAGTCTTTCTTGGCAGGGCTGCACTCATTTCATTCAATTGGACTTCATGATCTTGGAGGTCTCTTCCAGCCTTAAGATTCTATGATTCTGTGATTCATCCCCCAGCCTGTATTGACACCGGGGATTACCCTGACCCATGTGTAGGACCTTGCACTTGGCCTTATTGAACCTCAGGAGGTTCACATGGACCCACTTTTTGAGCTTGTCCAGGTCCCTCTGAATGGCATCCTGAACCCATCTCTGAGGCTGTTTATCTGAATCCCCATTAGAATTAGAGGGGTGCATACATTTAGTGGACAGTGCAGTCCATCTCCTGGGAAACAGCTAATTGGATCTTATTAGATTATTAAATAAATTAATGAAAACTTGCATATCTGATAATTGCTTTATGTTATCCACAATCTGTGAGTAAATATTATGGTGCGGAATATGCATGGCATAGGCACTAGATGTTAGGATATAAGTCATCTTGCTACTCTAGGAGAGGTAATATTACTTTGCACTTGCAAACTAATGAATCTGTGTATACCCCAATATCTTTGTTGGCATTACAAGCAGGTCTTAACTCCTAAATCAGGGTTTACATGAAGCTGCCTTTCTTAAAATAATCTTTTTTGTGTGTGTGTCTCGGTGTGGGGGTTGACCATTTTTGTTATTTTTAATGTGTTACAATTTTGAGATGGAGAAATGTGATGTGGTATTTCCCATGCTCTATGTTTACAATAAGAAAACAAGATTAGAGGAATAATACAAACAACTGCTTTTTCTCACAGTTTGATTAAAATAATCCTGCTTACATCTGCTAGGTTGTCAGCTCAGGCTGGACTCCAGCTCTTTTCCTGACTCATTTTTCCATCCATCATTCCTGAGAGTACAGAAGGAGGAATAGATATAGTGATCTGTGCTTGCTTAGGCCTTGGCAAATACCAATTCATCAACATCCTAGCTTTAAAAAAGATCATTCTTTGGCTTTGAAGAGCATTACAATTTACCCAGTGTCCCCTGGTGTCAGCAAAATCACATGACTGGATCTAAACCAAAGAGAATCCTGCAATATATTCTTGGCGTTATTAATAAAAATAACTGCTTTGTTGAAGGGAAAGTGCATGAAAGCCTTTGTTGGGTGACCTTCATATTTTGTGGATATTTCTTGGAGAAAAATGCTCAAAATAATATACTTCTTGCACCCCCCACCCTGCCAAAGCAAGGACCAAAAAAAATAAATCCCACAAAATGTTGCTAGAGGGTTTTCTTTCTATAGAAGCTCTTTTATTATTGTTTCAGAGCTGTTGTTACACTGGGGAAGAATAATGTAATCAAACCAACTGGCTGCTGGAGATCTTTTTTAATGCACTGCTTTGGACACAGTACATATGCTCTGCAAATAAATACAGAATTAGTGTTCCTGTTGGAAGCACTTGGTGAGAATGAGTGATTCGTCTTCCTTATGAAAGGTGCATATATTTCCTCTGTTAGCTGTTTATCAGACTGCTGTTTTTCTGCTTATGGATTCTGAGATGGGATTCATCATTTGTCAGCTTGTGAGCAGATGTTCTGGAGACAACCAAATTGATCACAAGGATGAACTGAAGAGCAGTACCAATGTTGGAGGGCAGCCTTTACAAAGTCTATCTCTCTCCTGTCCTGGCACCTCCATCTTCCTCTTATTTTCAGTCATTAAGTGTCCTTCAGAAAATTACAGGAGGAGAGAAAAACCTCATTTATGTATGTGTGTGTGTGTGTGTGTGCAACAGTTTGTTTTTATTTAGAGAGACACTCTCCAGTACAAGAAGACAAAAAGAAGGCAAACAAAGACACTCTGCACTGAAATGTCTCTGCTGCAAACCAATCTATAATGCCATCAAGGAAGGCACATTTCTGGTCTTTTTTTAACAAAACAAACCAAAATCCCTAGTACACAAAATGCAGAATGATAATTTTAGGAAGTATTGCTTGCTGTTTTATCAAGCTGTTGCTACAATGATTTACTTTAATTGTTGTTTGTCTTCCATGCATATCAATGTTTCAGCAAAGCTGATGGGAAGCAAGAGATAATGTGTTACTTGTCAAAACTAACTTTCAAAAGTTTGATTTGCTCTTAGTAGATACAGAAAGGAACTGCTGGAGCTGTGTTGATTACACAGTCATTAAGGACCTTTCTTGCCAAAAAAACCCTCCTTTTGCACTTGTGTGCTGTTGAAAGTTGTGGGCTGGTGCCAGAGGATTGAAGAGCTAAACACATGCTTCTGAAGACCTACATGTAGCTTTTAAACCATAGGTTTCTGACCCCAGCTTTAAGTAATTAACAACAACCTCTGGAATGATGCAGTATTCAGTTAGAATTGCTGAGAAAAAATACCTGTCCTTCTTCAGAAAATGGAAAGGTTTGGAAGTAGGCATTCTTTTTCATTTAGAGCTGAGAGGAAACATGGAGTTCTTTGTAACCTTTGTAAATGGATTGGGGTGGGGGAAGAGGGGTTATTGTGAAATATCCTGGTCAGAATGGTGGATGAGGGTGCACAATGTGTTCAGACAAGACTGATACAAGAAACGTGCTTAGAAAAAGTTGAATATTTTTCCTTTAGAAACTGGAAATCCCATACATAGTTGTGTATTTAGTACGGGTCTGAATGTTTTCTGCACCATGGGTGTTTTATTTCATAATGGTTTTCTTCATTTGTGCCAAAAAAAAAGGAGGATGAACTGCTTAACTTCTTCAATATTAGTAATCTTTCATATTCTGCTGATGATGCATGAGGCTTTTGATACAGCAGCTGATGGAGTAAGCATGTATGGCTAGCAGCTGAGATCACAAAATGCATTTTTGGCATGCCGTGGCCTGATGTCTTGACAGACAGGTAATGTTTGTGAAAGATGTAGCTTTGATGTGTAGCTTTGATGTGTTAAGAAACGTGAGAGGTTCAGTGCATAGTTTTTATTCCCCCATTTACTGGACAGCGAAGAAGGGGTTTAGACGACAGGGAAGAACATGTGTTCCACGACTGTCGTTCAGCTTGGGGTTGCTGCAAGCTGTCAGATGCATTTATTACCACTGCGTTGCAGCACATCCATTGCAAATAGCAAATATCATAAGTAGGCTTGTGTGAAGCCACAGTTTAAAAATTAAGAGGAGATTGTCACTTTTCAAGTGTGACTTTTAAGAGTTATCCACAGGAGAGCAGGGTCTTTCAAAAGGCTTAATCGTGCTGTCTTAGTCTGCAGTCTGGTTCTCAGAAGGTTAAAAGGAGTTACTTCTGAAGTTCACAAAAATCCCATATTTGCTTTTTTTCCAAGTGCTTCCTGTGCCTACTTTGAAACCTGGAGTTCTGCAAGCAATCACAGGCGTATCTGAGGAGTGGACTTCTTCCTATGGTGAGAGGGGTGGATGTGGTTTAGTACCCACACAGGTCACAGAGGAAGAAGCTCATCTGTGGTCTGGCCAGCAGCGAGGGCTCTGAGAGGCTGCCATGGATGCCAGATTTTAGGAGCTGTGTACTGCGTATTGCTACACTCTTTATAGAGGTAGAAAGGCCTCTTTTATGTACAAGCACTGTGGTTTTCTCCCTTGCTTGCCTTTCTGACTCAAAAAATATTAGGTTCAGCCTGCATTGGCTGAACTGTGCTGACTGGCCATGACTTAGCACTCTCCATTTCTCCCTGGACCTCTTCCTCTGTTCCTTAAACTGTTTTAGTTGCCTAACAGAGGCTTTATGCAGAGGTTTCTTTCAGTGCTAGCTGTCTTTCCTTTAACAAAATAATATTAAATTCAGTGTCTTGCATTCAATTTTAAATTAATATCAGGTCTTGCTCTGTCTCTGATGTGTATGTATCAATAGCAATCCCTTTTTTAAAAGTTTCTAAATTCTGGTGGTTTTATGTTTTATCGCAGTGCTAAACTTCAGATATTTTTCTCAGATGCCTTTTATGTGACTGTTGCTGGCTTTTTTAGGAGCTGAGGGTCCTCGGAATATGTTATGGCCTCTTTTTTGGTGTCTCAAGTTGGGCACTCCAGACTGATGCACAGAATTAACGGACACTTTGGAAATACGGCTTTTAATCTATGTGCCCTAGTTTCTTCTTGTAAAATGCAGGTTTGTAATAGTTGATTGCATCAGATGGGAATATGGGTTTGTGCGGATTAATTAGTTAATTTTTAAAAGTAGTTTACATGTGTGAAGTGCCATATAAATGCTGATAGGAGTTCTTGCTGTTGCTATTTTTTTCCCTTCTGCCTCCTACCTTTCGTTAGTTTGACCTCATTAAAGAGAAAAATTAGTCATCCAACCAAATTCTCTCTTTGCGTTCCTTTCTGAATGTCTTAGCAATCTTACGCGTTTTTTACTGTTGTTCTTCACCTTACTATGTAAGGACTTTTCACGAAAGATTAATAGTCACAGCCAAGTGGTTGGGTTATCTGAAGGATTCTTAGGTCATTCTCTTTCAAAATAAAAATGCTGCTTCAGTTAGAAATTTTGTTGTTGAGTGGTTTATTATTTTATTGATTCCCTTTTTGAAGTAGAATTAGTTGCAGTGGCATCTTCTTAGCCGGGAAGTGGTACAGTTTATTATATGGTAATAAGGTACTTTATCCCCAGGGCCAAATTCTTACCTAGTGCTTGGAAGTGTTTGGGCACAGGAAGAATAAGATTTATTGAGTGAAGTAAACTTTTTAAAAAGAGTTTATATGTGGTTTTAGGTAAATAGCTTAACCTAGACTTTTTACAGATGGTTACTAACTGTATGTTCCTCATTTTCTGGGTGACTTGAGTTGAAACTATGAGATCTGATCTGCAAAAGTGCTGAACTCTCTTTCACAGGTGCAATTGTCAATGGGAACAGTGCTTTGAACATGAGTGACAAAGTGTTAAACAACTATAAACTACTGCAAATCGGGGGTGGGGGGCAAATTGTTGTCACTCTTGGTATTAACGTTTTTCTCCCTCAATTACATGTCTGCACAGTACAGTTAATAGTAGCCTTCAGCTGACAGAAGTGTTAAAATGTAAGTTTTGTCAATATTTGCAACCTAAGTAAATACTGGAGTAAGTGGCAATGAGATGCTTCTGACATTTTTTTTTTGTTGCAAGGCTGTTTTTTTAAATATGGAAAAACACCCCTCAATTCCATTAACTGAAATGTTTTGTACTGAAAAAAAAACCTGTTCCTTGAATAGATTTTTCTCACTCTGACTGAATGAGGCAGGGGTCCCACAGAACAAATAGTACTATGATCATGTAGTTCCAGACTGTATAATACTAGATGCAAACTTAATGCCAAGGTAAAATGCCAGTTTCTCAGCATTTCCTAACTTTGAAAGGCTTGACTTTGCAACCTGACAAATGTTTTTAACACTCTTCTGAAGTGTGCAAATGCATCTTTTTTCATAACAAATCAAACTGTCAGGGATCATTGGGAATGCTGGAATTAGTAATTCACTCCATAGTTCTCCACTATTTGAGTTAACAGAATAAATGGTAACAGCAGCAGGTTGTCATCTGTTGCATGGTGGCACTGTGCAGGGAGGGATTTGCCGATGGGCTTCGGTATCTTCTGACAGCAGGGTAGTGGTGGGAGTTGGGAATCTCCATGCCAGGCTCTATAAGGAAGCATTTTCTCATGGGCATGGATTCTGCTGTCCTTCCTTCTGCCTTCTTGTCTGAACTGTTCAGTGTCAGTCTTTTTTCCTGTTTAAAATACCCAACAGGAATGTTCCAATTGTGGAAAATTAGACAAAAAAAAGAACAGTATGAAAAATTGGGTTTTATAGTTGGGAAATACTGGATTATCTTCATAGATGTTGCTGCTAGTGTTACTTTCAATGTAAATGTCTTTGCTGAAAGATCTGATGCATTTCTGAGTTGGAGTAGTTAATTCTATATGTTATTGTTCAGTCCTGGTACCAGGATTGTAGTAATAATAAGGAACAAATGAATAAAGAAATGAATGGAAATTGCAGATGTTGTGCTCCCATCTGCAGAATAGTTGCTGATCTCCCATTATGGAAGCAGATGTTATTGAGCTTGTTGTTTTGCAGCTTGAATTACTGAGAAGACTATGATCAAATATACGGTCCTAAATTTGAAAAAAAAAAGCAGAATCCATAGCAATTAATATACTTGAAGACCAGGTACATTTTCCAAACAAAATCCTTAATATAACTCTTTAAATTCTCATTCTTTCCCCTCCCCACCACCACTTAGATGCAAAGATAAAGAATAGAATAGCACTATAAGGTGGGTTTTTTTAATTGAAAGTGGACACATTAAAATAAATTACAGAGTTGCTGATGCTACTTGTAAGAAATTCAAGACTAGGAGTGATTGTTTTTTTTTCCTGTCTTCTATTTTTATATGTGCAAGTTAGTTTTGTACTTATGAAAGTGAGAGACGGAGAACACCTGTGTTGTAGAGACACCTTTGCCAATGCACGCTGATTCTGCTCTTCAGAGCCCCAGCTATTTTCGTCTTGGACCTCTCCTGAGAAGAAATTGCCAGATGCTAGCTTGCTTTAAGCTTTTTTCTTTTTTCTTTTTTTTTTCTTTCTTTTTCTTTTCGGTTTGGCATGAGGTACACCAATGAAGAATTAAATTCGCCCACTAGTATCCCTTCTAATTGTCTTAAGCCTCAGTCCCTCCAGTGTGTATCTGTGGTCTTTTCTTGGTTTTCCAAATGAGTTTTGCTGAAGTTTCTTACATGAACAAACTCACAAGCTTTTGTGTTTGTGGGATCTGAGTGAGGGAGAAAGAGAGAAGGGAGCAGGGAAGACAATTTGAATTCAGCTCTCCAGTCCTGAATATTGACAGTAGAGAATGCTGTCTTTCTCCTCCAAGAGGGAAATGGTGCATACTTGAATTGGATCAAAAAGGTATTATTAGGTATTTTCTAAGGTGCTGCACTGAGTTTCTGAGTCGTGCTGCATTAATATGTCAAGTGTTCTTAAATCAAACTGCCTGGTAATAGGGAGATCACAGGCTTGGATTTTGTTTCCTGGTCAAGCACACATAAAGGCTGTTGCTACTAGTAGAGAAGGCATGTCTTTTCCTACCTGCTCTTATGGTGTAGGCTTTTTACATACGTTTGAGTTTAGCATTCCTGTTTTCGCTGGACCAGGTCCTGGAATCTGCATCTTCTTTTTTTTTCCTCTCTCCTTTGGATATGGAGGCTCCCAGTCCTCTGCATGGCAAGCTCTTCATGTGCCTAAAGGACTACACAAAAAAAAAAAAAGTATTTCACATTCAGTTCTCTTCATCAGCACCACAATATTATTTTGTCAAAGTACTTTTTACTTACTTCCTGAGGCCCTTTGTCATTGCTTCCCACAAGTCTCCTACAGTCATTAAAAACCCATAGACAAAACTGCTCTTTCAGAGGAAAGTGGTTAAGAGAATGGAAGAACTAAGATATAAAATACACTCTCCTACTGTGTTTCTTCATTGTTCTTTCATCCTTTCAGTGATGAGTTGTAGTAGAGAGCCTCTGACTAATATCTACCTGAGGCCATAACCTGTGAATATACTGACAAAATAGTGGAGGACAAGGGGGATCGTTAAGAAAAGTGGAATATCTAATGTTGAGTATGGTGAAGTCACATCAACTCGTAGTCCTCATTACTAGACATCAATTACACCCATCTTCATATGCCAATTACTATATTGAGATTTGTGTAATGAAAACCTAAAAGAGAATAGCCCTCAAACTTAGCCTTGACCTGGAACATACAACATTGTTTTCTTGAAACTTAGGAAGGTGATAATAGTAAATTAATGACACCTCAAGAGGATCCTGAATCTCTCAAATAAGTTTTCTTCTGAAGGAGTGGCTTGAGAGGATTTATTGTCCTCATATGCTTACACCACCTGTGAATTCAGAGGTTGCAATTGAAAAGAGTAGCTCATTGATAGTGTGGGTTGTAGTTCTGCTTATATCCACGTGCATAGGAATTGTTTGTATTTCACCATAGGCAATATTTCATAATATAAAAAATGGCTAGAATTTTTTTGATCTTTGTATCATCTCAGTCTGTCAGGCCATCTGTCTCCATGCACAGAATTTCCTAGCCTTCCTAAAATAGTCTGGAACAAATAGTCATGACCATAAGATAGCTAATGAGTCTTCCAGTGTGAAATGCCATGTAATAGCTGTGGCTGGTACCTGCTCTAAGTATATGAAGCAACTAAAGCTATGGACTAATCTTTTTTTTTTTTTTAAGGTTATTTTGAACACTTATGGGATGAAGCAGTTCAAATAGCAGAACAGCAGTAGCATAGCGATTGCCTGCAGTAATACATCCGTACTCGATATAGGTCTGTCTAATTACAGAGTATAAATGGTCCAGATCTTTTAAAGATCTTTATAAAGCCCAGGATAATTTTTCTTAAATCTCTTTTGTGTATGGGAGTAGTTTCTTTGCAAGATAGTGAATTAAGAACACTCCCAGGAAACTGAACTGATGTTCAGTGCTGCCTCTTGCAGCTCTGCTATTAGGTCTTGAAAGATGGGCATAATCCCTCATGCATGCAGTGCAAACTATAGCCTCTTGCATTTTCTCTGTAAAAGCTTCAGCTCCCCTAAAAACATAAATTAAATTAGCATGTGTTGCGCCCTTAAACAGTCCAGACATGTAAAGCATAGTTATCTTGCTGAGAAAATGATCACGACAACATTCAAAGAGCCCAGTGTCTCCCAGCAATCTCCCAAGGACATCTCAATGTGGCATGACCTTTTCAGGATAAATGGGATTTTAAATTCAGCCTTTTCATTAGTGTCCTCTCTGTGTATTATGTCTTGCAAGTTGGAGCGAGCTTTGAAGCTCTGAATGTTGTGACAGTGGCTATTGTTTCTGTACGTGCATTGTTAATTGTAGTCACAGGAAATGTGCAAGCCATAACAAAAAAAGTAAGAAGAGGGCAGAAAGGAGAGAAGCCTGAAGGGAAAAGAACTTCAAAGTGAATGTAAACAGAAAACGTGCAAAAACTGCAATTATGTTATCGAGGAGTAAAACTTTGTATAGACAAACTGAGTTGTGTCCCTCCCCCCGTAAGAAAATGTGATGGAAGCATTAGCAGCCAAACTATTCATTCCTGAAACACGTTTTGCTCTGAGGGGAGTATTTAATACTCTCACTGAAGAGGTGAAGAAGAGCAAGCCATTGATCTCAGTAAGATGCAGAGCAATGGTTTGAATGCTGAAGAAATGCAGTATACATATCTGAAATAGTATGTTGCTTATAGGGTTGCATTGCATCTGTCTGGTACCAGGCATCTTTTTCTAGTTAAAATGAATGAGCAAAACTGGAGTCATAAAATAAGCAGTTGGAATAAGCCGCTAAGCCTTTCTACTGGCCATATTTTTGGGAAAAGGAGTAGTAAGACAAGAATTACTTCAGTAATTCAAATGGAGCAGAGCAGAGATCAAAACAGACTAAAAGGGCAAAGCATGGTGATACAGAAGTTGTACTCATACAGGCAGAAATAATGCTCTTATTTTGATTAAGATAAAAGGAGGTGCTTAAGAAAACACAGATTTTTATAAATGGACTAAAAATACCTGAAAATATTTAAAATTTACTATATTGTATAGTAACATTGTAGCTCAAATGTGACAGGTATTTGCAAATAAGAGTTGTAGTTCTGTTAAGCTTTTCATAGAATTATAGAATCACAGAATGGTTAGAGTTGGAAGGGACCTTCAAAGGTCATCTAGTCCAACCCCCCTGCAAGGAGTTCATTTCTAGTCTGTGTTTTGATTTCTGTGGGCTCAAGGAGAATGCAGATAATGAAAGTTAGGGCACAGTGCTCCTTGAAGGCTAAAAAGAAGTTGTCAGGTGAGATAACTGAGATTTCAGGAATGATCTTTAAGCAATGTCATAATTTAAAAAAAATATTCTCATTTGTAAAGACCAGTTATGACATACTCAATAACTTTTTTCTCCTGTTTCTGTTCTCTGAGTGAGTTAGGCTCACCAGGCAAAAGATGAGGAGGCAGAATATGAAGGATGCAGCAGATGTCCTTGTGGGTAGACTTGGACAAACAAAATCTTTAGCTATAGAAAAAGGTTAAGGGTTTTTTGGTGTGTTTTGGTGATTTTTTTTTCTTTTATTTAGGTGTTTAGGTTGAGTATTCACAAGGATGGTTGTGAAGGAGGAGAAAAAGTGTATATCCTTGCTTTCTAATGTGAGCAAACTTCATCTGAAAGTGACTGAAATAGTATTTAAAAGATTTTCTACATAATGTCACTTGGAGTATTCACTTTGCAAGTTTTAAATAGCATTATTAATGGTTAAATAACATCACAGCAACTCAGTATTAAAAAGCAAAGAATCAGAAAAAAAAGAAAATGGGAGTCAAGACTCTTCTACTTTTAATTTTGATACCATTGATCTTTTTTTTTTTTGTATGGAGAGGTCACAGTTAAATAGCAATTAGTAGGAGTAAAAAAATAATGTATGGATAAATTGTAAAGTTTTTTCCCATAGTTCAACTCAGATGAAATTATCACCTTTTCTAATGACTTCTCAATTATAAAGGCTTAACTGAATTTGGAGAGAAACTGTGGGGAGGGGACAGTATTTTAAGCAACGCTGTGTTGCCTGCTGCTGTTTTAGCCTTTCTTTGGTTAAAGCTGAAATTTTATTTCTTAATGTCCATGATTCATTTAACCATATTCTCCTTATTAACACTAGTTCCCAGCAGTCAATTATGGTTTTGCCCTGTGGGATCCATTAGTTAGCTTTCATATCAGCCCTCCCATTTTGCTCTCTTCCCGTGTTCCTGCCTTTTCCTTCCAAATGAACAAAATTTTATACACTTACTAAGAAATCTTCACTATATTGTGTAATTTTTGAGTGAGTAAAAATTTGCAGCCTTGTCGGAGGGCTTTGGCAGCAACCATTAGAGATAAATCATGAAGCAGGTTAGGGTGTGAGCAATACTAGACAGAGATGGTAGTGAGTTGCACACTGGAAAGCAGAAGTTGGTCAGATGTGAGGCAAAAGAAAAATACGTGCCCTGTAGTTCTCTTGGAATATTCATGCTAGTGGCAGATGCTGTGAACATCTTCCTAAATTTAGAATGCACCTATATCTGCTATTGGTACCAGTATTTGCAATCCAGCAGTGTTTATATAAGTCATTAACAGCTGCTGTGTTTAGTCCTGGATATGCAGTGTTTTCCTTTACTCACGCTGTGCTATTCCCTCAGCTATGCATATGCCTCCTTCCAGTGCAGAAGAAGAGTTAGGTCCTAGGCTGTGTTCTTGATGTGGCAGAGAGCACATTGCATCTTGCCACTTATGTGTGTTAAATGGTATTTACGGTGAAAGTCAGGGTCTTGAAATGCTCACTGTTCCCGATTTTAATTGGTGTATCTGCTGCTATCATAACAATCTTATCTCTGCAGACAGTTGCATGGATAATATTTGGAGATCAGAATTCAAGCCCAGCCACCCGGTGTCATCCAGCAATTATGTGTTATTTGATAGTTCTGTCTGTGGCTCAGGTGCCGAGGAGCTCTTGTCTCTGGTTGACAGTCTTTATAGCATCATAAAACATTTCTCAGGGGAAATCTGGATATGGAAGGCTTTCCGAATGGAAATGGGATGAAAAGCCTGGGCAAAGTGCAGTTTGAGCTCTAGTGGCGGTTCAAATCATCGACTGTTGGCTAATGACTATGCAGTTCAGGTCTGAAAGATGTTTAATTATTTCTGTTATTGCATTCGGTGAAGGAATAAAAAAGCTTCTGTTTCCGTGACATGGGTGCTTATGTGTACTATGAGGGAGAATGTAAAATGTTTCAGTATTGCGTTTCTCATGGCTAATTTAATCTTTCGTATGAGAACTATGTAAAAAACATGCTGTATGTATGGGAATACTGGATGACTGCAGTCTAACTGCATAAATCCAATTAAATGCAATTGTGTCTCCCCAGGTGATTCACTTGTTGATTAGGTAGCTGCTCTGCTATTTTGTTGGGCTTTTGGCTTTTTTTTCTTACTATATGTTGAGAGAAACAAAAACATTTCATAAAGAAGCTGTGAGGGGAACATCACATTTGACATAAGTAGAGTTTGCACTGACTGTAGCATTTCTTTAGCTCCTTTTGATACTAAGGCTTTTTCTCAATTCTCCCTGCTTGTCCTATGGAAATATACAAAGAAACTCAGTATGTCTGTGTTTGAGGTAGATATGCTAAGGGTTCTGTGCCTTCGGTGTTTTAATTGCTCATTGTGCCTTATAGGTGGATTAACTATTGTAGAGCCTGATTAATTTCCTTCTTTTTATCTACTGCAGATGAGGGCAGAGACAAAAGAACGACAAATGGGATTGCTAAGTGGAGCACTGATCAATAGAGAGTGCTGTCCATTTGGGTAATGGACATCTCTGTCATATCAGCTGTTAAAGTATTCACTTGAGATGGGTCCCTATAGATCTACAAACCTTAAACCATCCAATACAAGAACCATTACTCTACACCCCTAATATATAGAGGTAAATCTCAGGAGCTCTGTCTTTGAGATGCTAGAAGCTCTCATTTGCTAAATTTATTAGGTTTTTGGTTTTTTTTTTTTATTTTAAACCATCCTTTGCTTAGAGACAGCACTTCTTTTCTTGAAAGAAAAGATATATTCACATACACGTTATGAAGATCATCGTGCTTGTTTTGTTTAATAGAGGCGATAGCTCTCCAGTTCCCCTCCAGTTTTCTTTAAGAAGACAGATAAATAGCTTTATCCTCTCAGAGCAGTTTCAAATAACTAGTACAACAGATTCTAGGGATTGTTCAAGACTCCCCTTGTGTCCAAAGGTGGCTACATTCCTACCAAGTTTCGCCAGTTGGGCTTTCATCATCACCTTTGGGAAGTACAGAAGCCAGTGACATTGAGATTGGCTCTAGAATGAATCTTTTCTCATGATCATCACATAAATCCTTCCCTGTCCATGAATGGCCACATTTTGTGGAACTGCACTCTCCGTGGCCCCTTTGGACTGCACAAGCTCCAAGTGGAAGGCTGAATAAGACAGTTCTGGCCTGATGCTCCCTATCTCTAGGAGATCTAGCCCATGCTCTGGTACAGTTAGGTCAGCTTGTGAAGATCTCACAGGAGAAAGATTTTCCTGGCAGACAACTGAAGACTTGTGAGGTGAGAAAACATCTCTGTATCTCTCCATTCTGGGTCACTTTTTCAGAATTTTGTATGGTGGGATCCTCTTATTTTCTGCTCCTTCTTACATGCTTTTTCACATGTGCCTTTACTACTTCCAGATAGTAGGAGCTCTGATGCTTAGTAGGACCTCTTGTCATTTGCTTTCCTTTACTCCTCTTCTCCTTCAGAGTGCAATACTACTTTTGGTTTTGATCCTTTCCTCTATGTCCCTTGTGTTTCCTTTCAACATGCTACTGCTTTTCTCCTCTGTCATTGTTAATTTCTCAGGTCAATATATTCCATCAATGGCTTCCCTGTAATTGATTTCCCATAACAGGGAAGGCAAGAAACAGGAATATTCTTCTTTCCAGATCTTACTAAGCAGAGCAAATGGAAGAATTCTCTCCCACTTCAGAAATTAGGATACCAGGCTGTGGCTTATTTTTTCTAAATTTGGTGGGAAATCTACAGCAGTCCAAAAGATTTGCCCAGAAAGGGTCCTCTAGCATGTGGGAAAAAAAACTTGCCAGAAAATCTGAAAGCAAAGGGTGCTAAAATATGTAGGTAAAAGTTTAAATATAACTATTTTTAAAAGAAATAATTTTAGCATTTAATTTCAGTGGGAGTGGATTTGGATTAATGTTACTACATGCTATCATGCCATTTTGGAGGGGCTTCTTGTTACATGTAGTACTTGTTTTCTGTGCTGATTATTCTCTCAAGTTCGAATCTTTCTCAGACGCCCATATGGTAAGGTTCTGTTAGGAAGTTATTGCTTAGGTATTGGGGTACACCGTATTTTTAGGACGTTGTTTTTTAATCCTCAGATGAGAAATGAGGAAGGAAGTGGAATAAAACAGGCTGTGTAATAGAAAAGACCAAAACTGTACTTTGGCTAGAACCTTTATTGCATCTTCTTTTCCTTTCCTCACTTCTTTTATTTCCTGTTTCTTTTCACCTGTCATCCTTCACTATTTCCATCCCATCTTTGTCCGACACAGCCACAGTTAGCCCCAGACTACTGTGTTCATATGTAAGAAACTGTTTCAGAAATTACCCCAGAGGAAGAGATGACACTCTCACAATGTCACAAATATGATGTTGGTACAAATTAGGGAAAATGGGAGGGAAAAAGATCAAGGAAAAGGACTGAGACGTCCCTGCTCCTTTTTGAAGCTGTAGTCTAAACTTTTGTGTTTCCCTAATTGGATTCAATGGGATAGAGTTTTAGTTTGAGTCAGAGAAAATAGTTGAAAAATTACATTTGTTTTATTTTTATAATTTTTTTTCCTACCACTCTCTGTTTTTCCCTTACTCTAATTTTTCTGCATTAACTGATTGGATTAGAAACTTTTTGTTTGAGGACATTTCTACTGCTGTTCATTAGCTGGAAAATGCATGTTAGAGGGATTAACTGAAGCAAAGGTAGGTTTAGTAGTCTGAGTACACAGGGTATAATAATTGTACTCTACTGATTGTTTATTTAATAATTTTAAATAATACTTTATCTACATGAATTAACTTTATGTTTACGGAAAAAAATATTTAGCTGTAGGTTAATAATGAACCTTGAACCTTAAGCAGTTTAAGTGTCAGCATAATGCCAAAAATATGTGGTTGATATTTTTGTATTTAATATAATGCATTGTTCTCATTTCCCTCATGTTTTCTGACACGTTTTGATGTAAAACATCCAGTTTGCTGTTTACTTTATCACTCATATGCTGTAAAGGCCTCCAGGTTGTTGTTCACAGATCAGCTGGTGTGTGTCAGTGTATGAGACGTTGAACATCATACGTGGTTTTCTGTGTTCTACACTGCAGAGCTGAGTCTAAGACAGCTTTCATGAGCTTTATGCTTACACCTCTGTCCAAATGCTTCAACCTTTTGCCAAGTTATGGAATGCACAGGATGTAATTTTTATTTGTCCTGCTTTAATGCTTTCTAGTTAAAATTAGTTATTCTCAAATAGTCTACACTAACAGCTACTTGCTAAATCCATTCTCAAAAGTAAACATTGTTGTGAAGAGTAGATTTTCACTGGGCAGTCAGATGCAGGTCATTAATTTTCACCACTGCTCCTTGACTGTTAATGAGGTCATGACCCAAATGGCAAGAGTGATTTTACCTATCAAATGTCCTACATACCCCAAACGGCTGCTCACTTTTAGCTAGAGGTCTTCACCAGTAATTGTCCCATGTAGTGTTCACACTCTGTTGCTTTGTCTTTTAAGCTTACCTTCTCAATGGCAGAGAATTCCTTATGCTCCTCTCTACAATCATTTATCTTCAGCAGGACCCATAAAACAAAGCTGTCCCCATACTCCATTAACCTCCAGGTCCTGAGCCCAATTGATATGCATACTTGTTTTGTCTAAGGACTACCTGTTTGCCATCAGTGTATTTCTCAGCTGTCCCTTAGTTTGAGAAGCATCACTCCCCATTGTTAGTCACCTTATACAAATGTGCTGTTCCCTTGCTCATAAGGTTGACATTTATTTATAGCTGGCACATTAAAAAAAAAAATAAAAAAAAAGAAAGAATGAGATGAACAAAATAGTTCTTCTAGCATAACAAATTTAAGTTATGTGTGGATTTTTGAGACCTTACAGAACTTTGGGAGATCTTTCATCTGCTGTGCCATTAAGATCTAGGGATTATGTCAATGTACACTCTGAAAAGGCAACCTTCTTGGATTTTTCTCTTGCTGATTGTGTTTTCTGTCCCTTTTGCTGCAGCACACAGTTCTGTACACTTGATATGGATGGTGCATATTACACTGTTGTTTTAAAAGCTGTTTACATTCAAAAGGGAACAGAAGGATGGTGTTGTGGGTCCTCTGGCTAGAACAGTGTTGCAAATAATTTCTTTTGCTTTGTATTCTGTAGCAGACTTGCTGCATAACCTTGGGTGAGCCACTTACTTTTTCTGTTCCTCAATTCTCTGGTAAAATAGAAGTGATTTTAATTCTTTTTTTTTTCCTTCACCAATAGAGTGGGACAGTCTATAGATGTTTGTGGTATTTGAATGCTAAGCATGGCACTGGAGCTGTCCAGATACCCAGATCTTAAATATTGAGATCCTGAAAAGACAGTCCCAGCAAAACAGCATCCCTTTCCCACAGCAGTTCTGAACCAGACCTTTTGAATTTTAAATTGTGAAATGTCTTAATTTAAAACAACAAACAAACAAAACAACAAACAACAAAGAACCCAAACCAGGCATCTCAGACTTGGCTAGTAAAATCAAAACACTTTATCTTGTAAAAAAATGGAGAAAGTAAGTTTTACACTAAACTTGTCTTGGGAGTTAAAGCCCCTGACATGATTTTATCATGAAAGGAAGAATGGTGCTAAAGACACACTAGAATCCTTACATTGACTTTCCTCATTAAAAACATGTGATATCCAGTAAAAACTGCCTTTCCTTGTGGTTAAGCATGTAGATTCAGTGGAGTATAAACAAAGAGTAATAAAAGTGAGATCCTTATATATGTGGATCTGGGCTGTTTTTCAGCTGAAGTACAGTATATTTTTCAGCTGAGTGCATTACTGTTTTCCAGTTCATATACACTTACTTCTGCAGTAGTGCTCTTATAAATACATCTGATAGAATTTGTACATTAAAACAAAGGCTTCAGCATGTGAATACATTGTTATATGGAAAATAAAGAAGCATACAAATAATAAATCTGAGTATGTAACCAGGATTTTACATGTCAACAGTATATATATATGTTTAAATTATTTGGTGTAATACTGTTTTGTGTGCTATTTTAAGTATACATGAAAAGTGTTTCTTACAATAATAATATTTATGGCAAATATTAAACCCCTTTTTTTATATTACCATGGGAACTATTACTGATCTCTGTATATATTGCAGAATTTATTTTTAGAAGAGAATTAACAAGTTTAAATGTAACCCCATTTGTATTATTAGAATCTATTTATATAGGTAAAAACACATTTATGGCAAGAGGAAATAAAAATATGACTAATAAAAGCATAAAATCTCCATATTGGCAATTCAGACTTAAGTTTGCATTGTGAATTTCCAAAGGAATCCTAAATACAAGTATTTAAAAATTCAATTTAGATTTATATGCCTCATTCCAGCTTTCCTTAGCTCAGCGGCAAAATAAAACCATTATTACAGTTTTATTACAGCTAAGCATTTTGGAGGTGAGCTTTCCTAGCATTTGTGTGATGTTCTTCTGCAAGTGCACTTAGAACAGGCTGCAGATAAATTCACTTAATGATGACTGCAGTGCAAAATGAAAAAAACTAAGTTTTTTTGTTTACCTTGCAGAGCACACTTGCTCCATGCAGCATATAGTATGAAAATTATGACATGTCAGTATTTTTGCCTTGCCACACTGTTCAATACATTCTGTAATTTATGGAATGCTGCAGTTATCAATTTTTCTGTTTATCTGTGGCTTCCCATAGCAAGGAAAGACTATTTAAAATTCAAGACTTTCCTGTGAGAGACCTTGTGTTATCCTTTTACAAAGTAGTCTCCCTGTAGTGATGATTTGACGTTATATTGGGTGACACTAACAATTTTGAGTTAGCCAAGTTTATTTACTTATAAGAATACTTTCCGAAATAGAATAAAGTATCTCTGATCATGATCCTTGAGAATATACACCTTTCACAGGTTAATAAATATTTTAAGAAATCCTGGTTTGATTCCAGTGTTTTTATTCCGTTCATGCTTTCCCCATTCAGTTCTATTCTCCTGAGAAATAATGCTGTTCCATTTGCCTTATCTGTACTTTTAATTGTCATTTTTAGTCTTAAGAGAAAACGATTGTAAAGGACTGTCCACACATATTTAGCATAATATGTGCTTTTTGTGGAATCAAATTTTGATAGAGGAGGAGTAAGAGAAATCTGAGAAACATGACCTAAAAATCATTCTGAAGGTGTCATCAGTCGCATCATTGGATGCGTTTTAGGGAACTTAACCCTGCCAGTGGCTGGGAAGCCTAGGCTGTTCTGATAACATGGGAGATCACTTGCTGGAGTAGAAGATTTTTACTGTTGTTGGAAAGATGATACTCATGCTGATTGAGGTGAGCAGGGTTTCCTCCAGAATGTGACAAGTGCTTACTCTATCTATTGTGTGCAGGACATGCTTAATGATTAATGACTTTTCCAAGTGTTGTTCTTAGGAGTTCCAGTTCAACATATGCGACCTACCAGTTGCATGTGCTAACTTCAGGGTTTAACTTCTATGTCATGTGCTACTGATTTTTATCTTCTGAGCGCATAGCACAAGACTATGGAAAAAAATAAAAGCAATAGTAAATCTTTACTAATAGGTATGCTGCAGCTGAGAGCAGTGTTGCCTAAGGGGAGGTGACAAAAGCTCCAGTACTGTGAGAGCCCAGCTAGCTAGAGGAGGATAGAAAAACATCCAGAGAATTTCAGATTTGCTGTTTGAATGGTAGAGATCATCAACTGAGCAAAAACGAGTCCAAGACTTTCAGATATCTGCAGGTCTGTGAAAACACAGAGCCTGGCTGTTGCCACATCTGTCCCCAGCATCAAGTGTGGATTAAATATTGATTTCTCCAGTACTTACTGAGCTTGTGGAAATTTCAGCCTATGTGAGTTTTTGGGAGTAAAGGGGGGTGGATTTTTTGAGGTTTGGTTTTTGTTTTTTTTTTAATATATGTATGTCTGCTAACATCCTTTTGTTAACCTCATGAGGTTTATTTAGGCTGGACTAAGGCATAAGAACAGCAGATGTATTCTGAGAGTCCCAGGTTCTGGCATTCTGTGTTTACATTTGCCCTTCCTCACTGTGAAAAAAGCTTTGCCTGACTATTAGTTCTCAGTGCAGTGGTGTTTGCTGAAGTCTGTAGTTGAGAGTTGTGAACTGACCCATTCATCTCAGTGATGATACAATTAAATTGTCAGACCTGATGTGTAAAGGGAGAAGAAGATGCCATTAGAGAGGCCAGCATGTCAATTCAAAAGATTTTTTCCTCCAGTCTCTGCAATACACACTATAAACCTTTTCTTTTTAAGATGAGAAAGAGGCTCCCAAGCACTGGATTTGCTGCTTTCGGGAAGTGTAGGAGGCTGGTGATATTTCAGGGGGCCAGAAAGAGTTCCTTGATTCACTGGGAAGCAAAAGCGCTCCTGTGCCCTTCCACCACCTCTGCTGGGAGGCAGGGAGTCCAGGCTGTACAGGCTTTACAGCTTCAATCACATCCTTCAGCCCTCAGAAAGTTTGCTGTGGTAAGAAATTTCATCAGAGTTCAGATTTTAAATACACGTTACCAATTTGTGTCACAGTTCAGAGTCTGTTAATAGTTACAGAAATTGAAATACCTATTATATAGTGGCACAGGCTTGATTGCTTTCATGTCTGAGCTCTTATAAACAGAAATTCTAGACAGCCCCGAAAATCACAATTGTAATGAGATATTTCCAGTCTGGAAACTATAATAGCTTTTTAAAAAGCACTCTTTAGCATAAAAAATTATCTGTTACCTTTAAACTAATGGCTGTTGGCCTAATTCACCTGCTTTCTAAACACTGATTTCTTACAACATGAACAATTTGACTTTGATTGAAGACAATGAGTCAAATTCTCAGACATGTTGCTGAACATGTGCGTTGGAATACTGTAATTGAGGCGATACTCACTAATGTGCCTTTCTTAGATACACATCGCCCTGCAGACTGTAAATGCTGAACAGACAAACAGATTTATTAAAAAAATCATGGGAAAAAATGCAACGCTTCAATATCTCATTTGAGTAATAGTAGCAAAGTTAATTCCTGAAGCAGATTCACTGATATTTTAGTCCACTGTTTGCTTTATTTTTGAGAGATAAATATTACTGGTATGGAACAAAAAATGTTCTAGTGAAGATAGCTAGGAATATTTTTGCAGTTACCTTGTATGTATGAACCATTTCATTCTAGAGAGAAAGTTTCTTATGTTTCTTGCAAGATGAAGAAATGGATGTTGAGAAGGTTGCACCTGTTGGATGCATCTATCCAACTAATGATGCTACGGGCACCTGTATTATTACTGGCATTCCCTGTGTCCTGGTAAGATGTCAGAATATGACTAAGATCTAGACCTTGGAATTTCTTTCTGATAATGCTCTCTATACTGGGAAAAATGTTTGCGTTTTTTGGAAGGTTTTTTGACTGTGCTGGGTCTAAGATAATTATGCATATGGATATTTTCATCAAATCACAATTTCTGTTGATCATAGAGGGTGCAGATGTCAGAGAATATAAAATGTGATTCACCAAAACCTTTTCAGGAATCGCAGATGTGTGGAAGGAAGGAAATACATTAATGCATTAAATTCTAGGTAGCATATATAGAAGGCAGGTTAGATGTGCTGTTCCAGCTGCACTTGATTGAGGTTAAAGGGGTTATTGCTTCTAAATGTGCTGTTGACATTACTGCATGTGTAGCTATGCTCCAACCTCATTCTGTCTGTCTATGTTTTAAAATGCTACCAAGTGTATAAACTAACCCAGGTGATACTGCGGAGTTAAGGGCTGGCTACACATTGGTTTATGCAAGAAGGCTGGAGGAGAAGGCCTCTTGTGGCAGAGAGCTGGAAGCGGGCACTGCACGAAATGTCTTCTTTATCTAACTCAGCTTCCACTTCTCATCATTCACACAGTCTGTTCGCCACAACATTACTGAAACAATAGTCATATTAAATAAGACCATATTCGGGTAGGACTAAAGTTACTGACTGTCATAGTACTTCTTAAAGTTAAGCCTTTTAATGATGATTTTTCAGATAATAAGAAATGTATAGAACTCTAGTGATTCAGGAACACAATTCTAGTTCTTCTGCTTGTGTATGCTTTTTTACAAAATTAAAGAAGACTTTCAGTGTTTCTCCAAACATTTTTTGGAGACAGAAATAAACTTTGCTATGTATGCTTTAAAAACTGAAAGCAATGGATATCTGGTATACGCAGCAAAACTGTGTGAGTTCAGGAAACTGGAAAATCACAGTTCAGGAACTTTTAAATTGATTATTACTTTCTTTAGTTGTTGTTCACTTGAGAATCCCTAAAACTTCCTCAAAGGTGTTACAGATGGTGGAGTAAATATAAAGGAATATATGCTGCCTGTCTTGCTGTCAGTATGTTTCTGTATGCTGGCTGGGTTTGTAAACTGTGTTCATTAGATTTTATATGCTATTTCAGCTGAGGGAAAATGTCCAGACACTTTAGCCCATTACTGAATCACATTGCTTCCTTTATGTTAAGAGTATCCATGTTAAGCTGGACAAAACTCAATTTGATTACATGGTCCCTTAAAAAAAAAAAATCCTGTTAGAATGTTTTAACAATTAAATTTATTTAGTGTCCGTGTTATGGTAGAATACATGAAAGGATATCTTAAAGTTCAATTAAAAATGTTTGGTTTTTTTGGTTTTGGTTTTGTTTTGTTTTGTTTTGGGTTTTTTTTTAGATAGGTAAGTACTCGTTTCAGTGATACTAATGTGTGTAAGATGAACAACAGTTTCTTTCAGAAATTAGTCCTGCATCCCCCTTCTCCACCTATCTAGTTCTGTTCTCCAGAAACTGGAGGGTTCTTGATTGCGAGGTATTTGCATCACTCTCTGCAATCACAACTCAACAGCCTTGCAAGTAGAAATAAAAAAAAGCCTGAAATGACATAGAAAGTGAAGTTTCTTCCAACTTTGGTATGAAAGAAGAAATAAAAATCGTTTATGTATTTTTAGTGCTTATATCTCCTACAGGGACAAAGATTGTTACACTGGCAACGCACTGAAAGACTAAATATGATAATAAATAAGAGTGCTGCTGTAGAAGAAAGGCTTGGCAAGAAATTCCAAAACACAAACTTCTGTTGATAACCTGCATAGATACTTAATTTATTTTTAAATTCTGCAGACAAAGTATATTGTAAGAATAATGTTAGGGTACTAGAATCAACATAAAGGGTGAGGGTTCTTGTTCCTATTTTTAGAAAATTCCGAAGGTACTTACGGCATGGAGCCTTTATTGAGGCCCTTTATGATTTCTGTGTATGGTTCTCTGTTTCAAATTTTAAGTATTTGTGTCAATACTTAGTAAATGCTCAAGAGAAAGAAGATAAAGCCATGTTTCTGTCTTCAGTTTGTCTATTTTTTTCTTAGTTATGGTGGTTTTGAGGGTATTTAATTCTAAGCATGCATAGACTGTGCAGAGTGACTTACTAATTTTGAGTTGTTGGTGTGTAAAACATTAAAGCTTTTAAATTACAGAGGAAACTTGGGTAATTTGTTTTATAATGGACAATTCAGCATTTTGGAACTAATCTTTTATCATCTTTACTCATGTGAATGTCCTCTTTGTCTTCAAGCCCCACATGATAGAAATCACAGATGCAGTCAAGACCTCTGTGCCCTTGCAGAATGAAATCTCAGGCTATTTAAAATATTTTAAAATTATTCCAGTAGTCTTTTTGTAACTTCCTAATTTTTAGGTTTTTCTGAAAAAATATGTAATTTATAAATTGCCATCTAAGTAATATGTAAATACATTCAGGAAATCCTTTTTCTAGAATAAGCTTTTGGCCATTCTCCCCTTCCTTTTTATTTCTAATAAATACAATGAACATCTGTATTCCTCTTCACAGCCAATTTTTAAAAGCATTCCTAAGCTGGTGAACTGTAGGGTATCCTGAACTCTGTAAGGAACTTACGCCTTTGAAAGCCTTTGGCAGGACTGCAGGAATTGGTGCTGTATAATCTGGAACCACTCCCCTCATTTCTTGTTTCTGCCCACTCTTGAGTCTGGGAATGTGTTCTTAAAAATCACTACATTAAAAATAATTAAATAAAAGAACTATCACCAAAATTAGCTTTAGTAGCTTTAAATCACTCTGCATTGGAATTACTCTGTTATAATAAGAAGAGTTAAAGAACTTAGTGGGGGAAGCAGGGAAACAGGGAGATCCGTTTAGTTAATTTTGCCTGTAATCCCTAAACAGTTCATGCTACCTGTATGTATTGTCTTTTGCCAGCCAGATGTAAAAGCAGCTCTGTCCCTCCTCATCTGCATACAGGCTAAGTAGCAAGGCTCGTTTGTTATTACAAAGGGATTTATTTCAATGAAGAAATGAAGCAAGGGGTTGGCAGATAAGGGCACTTAAGCCCTTTGAGCATTACAGCAAGCTTGTAGAATATGGGCACCAAGCACGATAAGCTTTGCCTTCTTTGTTAGCGATAGAACCTTGCTGAGAAAATACGATGTGGCCTGGCCCGTGGTCTCCTTTCATGCTTCTCTGGAGGCATCGATCCTTGCAGAAAGCCTACTCTGCAGGTGCACTACTGAAATTTCCTTCTGCTTACCTTTGAAAACAAGGACATGCTGCTTCCAGTGACATAATCCATGGTGTATGTTTTACATTCACCTATACACATGCAAGCACTTCTACATTTTTTTTTAATGTTGTACCTTGGTTTGGGACTTGGAGGAGGTTTCTTCATTGCAGAGCTCTCTATATGGTAGCCAGATTTAAGTGACTGATCAACACCTCTGATGTCTTGATCCTTAGAAAAAAGCACCATCATGCAACTGCCTTTTACCTCTCCATCGTAGTCTCAGAAACGTAGTAGCTGAGCTGAGAGAAGTAATTTCTTCTACCTTGCCAAAACCAGACGTGCTGCAACTGGCCTGTGCAAGGAGCCTTTCCCCATCACTCACTTGGTTATGCTAGGATGAGTATAGCTCCAAAAATTTGAATTTCGAGCTCCAAGGAAAATTTAAGAATATCAAGCTTTCTTGCCTTTGCACCCCCCTGCATAGAAAGTAATTTTTTATTTCTGATTTTGGAAGGAAAAAACCTTCAATGTTGCATTTGTGAAGGGGTGACTTGGCTTTAGCATTTTCTGTTAGCAAAATGGGTGGCATCTTCTGAGAGGATATGCTTGGGTAATGGCAGTACAGGAGCTAATATTAAGCATGTTGGTGTATAATTAGTCAGCGGGACTAAGAAAAGGAGGCATTGTCTGGGTTTTACAAAAAGATGTTCAGTGGAAATGTATCACACAAGTTTAGAGCTATTTCAAAGTTAATTAAGACTTTTAACACATTCCTTAAGAATACATGTGTTTATATCCGTTGTGTTAAAAGTATTGGTTCTGGTTCAGTTTGAAAATGATGATGGGCTGTTAGTCAGTTGCTGTTATGTTATATTCTCAGACTAACAGCCGTTAAGTGACCTAACAGATTGTGTGCCAGTTCTGGAGCCCCCAGCACAAGAAGGACATGGACCAGTTGGAAAAGGTCCAGAGCAGGGCCACGAAGATGATAAAAGGGCTGGAGCACCTCTCTTATGAGGACAGGCTGAGAGAGTTGGGGCTGTTCAGCCTGCAGAAGAGGAGGCTCCGGGGAGACCTGATAGCGGTCTTGCAGTACCTCAAGGGGGCCTACAAGAAAGATGGGGAAAGGCTGTTCAGTAGGGCCTGTTGTGATAGGACGAGAGGTAATGGTTTTAAAATAGAGGGGGGTAGATTTAGATTAGAAATTAGGAAAAAATTTTTTACGATGCGAGTTATAGAACACTGGAACAGGTTGCCCAGAAAGGTGGTGGAGGCCCCATCTCTGGAAACGTTCAAGGCCAGGCTGGATGAGGCTCTGAGCAACCTGACCTAGTCAGGCATGTCCCTGCTCCTTGCAGGGGGGTTGGACTAGATGACCTTTGAAGGTCCCTTCCAACCCTAACCATTCTATGATTCTATGATTCTATGATTACTATAATGGATTGTGTAGCTTTGCAGTCCTTGTTTTTTCAGAAGAGCACTGATAAGTCATCTTCATAGACGAGATGTTTGTATTCTACTTCAGCTGGTCCACCTGCTTTAGGTACCCAGTATAATACATGTGCAAATGTTAGTAAGTGTAGAAATCAGATTAAACAATATCTGAATACACTTTGTACATTAAGGCAGGAGTCATTTGGTAATCACAGAAGAATGTGAAACATTAATTTCTAATTCAGTCTGACTGCCTCATTTGTGCTTTCATGTGTCTTTGTTTATTTAATTTTAAACAGGTATGCTTAAGTATACATATGTTCTATAAATATTTTTGTCATGTCTGCCAGCCATACCGCTACCAGAATTAAATAATGTTGTGGCTATGGGGAAGCTTCAGATGATGGACAAAGTCATGTCGCTTTTAGTTACATGAAAGAAATTTTACATAATTTTAGAAGTTTTCATGGTTTCTCATGAACTTACTGTAATTGGCTTTGTGCTAACTGAAAATTTAAAAAAATCTCTACATTGAAAAAAAAGGCCCTTACCTTTAAACTGTCCAGAGATTAGAAAGTGATCTTTTTCCCATGCCATAGAAATTTCTAGCTGCGAAGGGTTACAAGAAATCAGACCTTTAAATCTGTCACCTTTTCAGGACAAAAAAAAAGCTAGCTCAACACTAGAGTAATTTGGAACAGTTTTTTTCGTATTGGGAAATGAAGACAAATTTATCTGGTAGTTTGAAGCTACTCAAAGACTTGAAATTTAGGAAAAGATTCAATGGCTGGGATTAATGGGAAGGCCAAAAATGAAGTACTCAGAAATTAATGGTGAATCCAAATTACTGCATGGACATGACCACCATGTATGTCTGCGTGTGAATAAACAACCAAGAGAACAACAGAAGTGTAGTGGTAATAAAACATAGACTAGAAAATGCAATTTGCAGAAATAAGTGAAGGTCTTTTTCTTCATAAACTTGCCACAAAGTGGCTGTATCATTTATTGCTGCAATATGGGAAGGATTTTGGTGTGGGTTTCTTTTTTTACCTCATTTCTTCTTCTGCATTGCCTCAATATGTTTAGTCCTTCTAGACCACCATTTTCTAACTGGTTTAGCAGTTGAATATAAATACTTTGAAGTGTGTGCTATGGTGTGGGCCAGAGATTTCGGAGGAGGAGAAACCAAGGCCCTACTCACAAACCTTAAAGCACTATGTTTGACTGTATAAATAGCCTGTGGCAGCTGATAATTACTCATGCTTTGGAGCTGGAAGAAAAGTGAATTTTCAGAAAAAGTATCATGAAGACCCCACCCATCCTTTATCACTGTCAAACTACATTAGATTGGATTAAATTAGGTAGAAAAAAACCATGTACTTTAAAACACTTGAGCAGACTCAAGTGGTGACCTTGGTGGGAGTGCTCACGGTAAAGCAGATCCATGACAGTTACTGTGGTGGGGAACACGCTGATGGAACAGGCCTTTGTTCCCTCTGACAGTCTTGTCATTTGAGCCGTTATCTTGAACCTGGTAATCGGGGCTGGTAATACCTCATGTGGTCTGCGTCTGTGAAAGCTGTCTGTAACGAAGCATATCAAGAACTGAAGAACAATCTCTTGGTTCATTCCATTTATAGTAGCTAGTGACAACCCAGCTGTGGTATTTGCAAACTGTATCAGCTAACCCATACAGAGAGGGGTAACCCAGAGTGCATTACAAGAGAGCAGTTATTGTTGTAATACAGTGACACTGATTTATGAAACATCCGATAAACATGCCACTGAAGAAGTCTGTTCTTTGTATCTGTCTTTCGTGCATACTTGTGTTGTCCTGGTGACACCCTGTCCCTCTACCTCCTGAAGTATTTCTGTGCCCCAGTTGGAAATGAGTGGAAGGCTCCTCTTTCGTTCCAAGTAGGAATAACCAAGCTATGAATGAGAAACTGGGAATGGGAAAGTGCGTCACTGTGCCTTGTCACACCTGACACAAGCTGAGCAGTACTTACACTTCAAAGGAGAAAACCAGTCCTTACTCTGGTATCATTTAGTTTCAGTTCCAGAGCTGCTGAAATATTAAAATGTTTCTCAAATGTGTGCATGGCTGGTTGGTTTTTGTTTTGTTTTGTTTTTTTTTTGCTTTCAAAGAAAATATCCAGAGGAAGCTGTTTAAGCAAGACTCCATTTTTCCTTTACTCCAAGCATTTTTAGCAAGACTGTAGCACTTACTTAAGGTTTTAATTTCACTTTTAAGAGGTACACCCATATTTTATTCTTTTTTTTTGTGTAACATGCTTTTCCAGGAATGCCTGTGTTGTGCCAAAAATAATTACCCAGCCATGCTTTCTAACAATATCTTTTTTTAAAAAAAAAAAAGTATAAAAAAGAAAGGACTTTGCTGGCTCTGGCATCTGTTTTCTTGTAGTGTTGAATGTATTATTCTTTCCATGGAACCTTCCTGCTGCACTTACCTCTGTCTTGTTTCCATATCGCACTTGAACTGCACACTAGGCTTTCACAACAATAGGTGAAATGAAATAGATGAAGAGCCCAGCCCTATCCACTGAGCTCAGTCACACAACAGTGGTGCTTCCATTGTCTCCAGTACTGGACCAAGCCCCAGATCCTTTCTGGACAGAAAAGGCCAGCTGTTGGTGAATGGGAAAAAGATGATGGCCCAGCAGGTCTTTGAAAGATAACTGTGCCAAAGCTGTGTGGTTTTTACTGGATTTTTTTTTTTAAATTTGTCACAATACCACTTGCAAAAAGTGCATGAGAAAATAAAGGAACAGTAGTTCTTTGTGCAGTAATGGTACTCTATATGTAAATAGTGATGCTGACTTCCTTTGCAAAATGCTGTTGAGTTTTACTAGTGAAAAGTGCTAAGATCAAAGTATTATTCTTATTACAAGTGTGATGACTAAGGTGACTTCAGTAAAACAAAATAATACTGATTCTTTTTTTTCCTGCCACCTACTGCTGCTGAAAGTTTAATCATATTTATATTATTATTCCTCTAGCCTGTGTAGAGATTCAGTAAAGCTTGAAAAGCATAGTCAATATTATTGGTCAATAGTTCTGTTCATTGACAGTATACATTTAAACACTGAATAGAGCTGTTTTTCCTTTGCTAAACAGACACAGCTGTCTTTAAAATGCTAGCTGAAGTCAGATGCAGCTTGAGGTGTAACCTAATGAATTACACTAATGCCTTCAAAACAGCAAGGAAAAGTTAAAACAGCTGCAGAGGTAGACAAGTACTTATACAGGTCGACAAATCCATGGAGTCACATCATAAACCGCTGTTACAAGCACGCCTGTGGAAGCAGTTTGCTGTCTTTAACCGTACGTAGGACAAGCACACAAATGCCACGACCTGGTTTAGAAAGAGTTAGAAGAAGGGAGAGTCATCATCAGCTTCCCCAGTGGTGTTTCTCCTCCTTCACGCTGTCTGAGTGAAGACTGGGGACTCAATGAGGAGCCACGGAGAGCTGCCAGCCATCTGGCAATGCTCTGGGCGCTCTTTGTGCCAGGCTGCCATGAGCACTCGCGGTGGGATCTGTTTGGAAGGAGCCTTGTCTGGCTTGAGGCCGTGGTTTCCTGTCTCTGTCACACCTTATGAAACCCCATTCTTAGCACTTCAGTTATGGTAGGATGTAGAAACTCAAGCTTGCGTGCCCTGGCTCAAATTGCTTTTCTAAACAGCTTTACTGCTCCAGTAACACATACAGCAGATTCCCTTGTGGGAGCCCAGGCATGTGTGTGCAGCAGTAAGGTGCATGCTAAGTGTGGCAACAAAGGTAGCTTTATGAAAATGCCTGGGAGTGGGGGGAGATTTTATTTGCATGGTATACCATACCCTCCTGCTTTCTAATTGGTACTAATTGATGGAGAATGTAATTTGCAATCTTTTGGCCGCCCCTAGTTCATGAGGGTTTGCTTGTGCTACATTGTTCAGCCTACTGGCTGCCCTTTGCTTATTAGGCATGGTCAGTGCTCGGAGTTTGCCTCTCGAGCGATGTGTATGCATTATCAGCCCTTCTACAGGCACCAAAGGCTTGTCAATCACTGTGACCTCCAGAGCCCTCTAACAAGCCCAGCAAACAAGGCATTGAGATCTGCAGTAGGGTTTTTTAAATTTTTTTTTTTTTTCCAGTCAGGGTTTTTGGAGTGGGTTTCTCTAATTATTTGAAAGTGTATGCAAACAGTGAAGGAGAATTAGGAGCATCAAGTGGGGCCTCTGCTTTTATTAGGAGACTCTTTCTTTTTTAAATAGATGTCAAACATATTCTTTACTCTTTAGACAGTTAACCTTTCATCTCTCCTGTAGCAGAAATTCCACTCCGAGGTATGCTAATTTGCTATTTGCAGCATTCTAAAGTAGAGGGAAAATGTCATTTGCAGTGCCTTCATTAAGAAGTCCTTTATCCAGATTGTATTCATTTTTTGCATTCTGGTTAGTTACATTTTATTAAATAAAAACACCCATCTAGTCTCCTTATCCCAAAAAATTAAAAAGAAAAAACACTGAAGATTAATCCTGGCTGTAGATTACTTTGCCAGGCTTGATTTCACCATGAAGTGTCCCGTGGCTTCATCTCCAGTCTTCCTTCTGTCCTTAACTCCAGACTGGAACTACAAAGCCTTCTTCCACTCTGTTACTGTTAAAAAGTAATGTATTTTATGCAAGATAGAGTGTTAGAAGGGATAAAAATGGGAGTAGGAGGCACAACAGGGCAAGGCTTGTGTGAAGAAGTAAAGCTTCTGTTGCCTGTCTTTCAAAGGGACCTTCCCTCTTTTCCTTGTTTGCCTGGTCTGTGTGATACAGCCAGATGTCTGAGCCAGCTCTGGCTGCAGAAAATAAGAGATGCTTGTCCACCTGAACTGGTCTGCTCAGACACACTGCACTGTTGGAGCTAGCACGGGTCTTCTGGTATGATACTTTGCCACCAGTAGTACCAGTGTCCCGTTGTTGTAGAGGAGAAAACTCATCCACCGCAGTAAGTTAGCAGTGCTGGATTTCTTGCAGCATCAGGAACATGTATGCTGCCTTCTTCTCATTTTAATTTTAGTTGTCTGGAAAGAGGAACATGAAAGGAGAGTGAAAAAGGACTCTCTGCTTCTCATCAAAATAGGGCAAATATGCTGTGGTATCCATAAAGTTAGATAGTGTGTTAGGTGTGGCTGTCTCCAGCATGGGTATTTTTGCATGTGTGTACAAGTTTACAGCTGCTGTAGGAAGAGGGCAGCTGTTTGAAGTACTTCCTATGTGCTTTCAGGGATGCTGTACTTCCAGGCTGTGGTCAAGCAGATGGTGGGGAGGAGATTTACACCAAGCTGGGGAGGATGGACCCTTCAAAGTATGCTATTGTTTGTGGAGGAGATGTGCCTACAGAAAAGCAGTAGCCCTTGCTGCATCTTTGAGGTCATCCATCAAGAGACAAATGTAGCAGGATTTGTTAATTTTTAATACTCTTTCCCTGACATTTTCCATACTCCTCATAAAAGGACTTGTATTCAGGTGCAGCTGTGAGCTATTGCAAGTTGTTTGATGCCCAAGTTTTTATCTTGAGGGAGAAAAGATACCAGCTCCCCTAACCACTAGGTAATGTGAATATATCTTCCTCTTGGTCTCCTCCCACAATATGGTTATTTTATTCCTAGTAGGTCCTTCTTTCGTCCTTTTTTTTTCCAGTAGTAAGTAATGTACACATTTTTCCACCAACTTCTGTTGGAAAGCTAAGCCATATTTGTGGTTTGAAAGCATGCTTTTATTGTAATCTTCTCATTTTGTCAGACTAGAGCCTTTTCGGAGGTGTTTTTTTTTTTTAAATATATAATTTTAATAAATACTTTTGCATAGAGTTTGTGATGTTCCTAGCTGAGGTTTTTGGTTTTTTTTTTCAATTACCACAGATAGTTAAGGAAGGCAGTAGCAGCCATGAGGGTAAAAGTAATAACAAGTTAAATTTCTAAGCCCAAATAGTTAAAAAAAATGTTCTGACCATTAAAAAGCAGTCAATCACTTGGAAAACATCAGATTCAATAAACAGGTTTGAGGCATTTTTAGGATACTTACTTTTTTGGTTTCATTTTTTTTTTTAGCAAGTTTGTTTTCCTGACAAGGTAAAGAGAATTTCTCGTTTGGTTTTTTTCTGTAAGTGCTGAAGGCACTCATGTTCTTGGGCAAATTAATTTAGCCCTTCAGATGTGAACGGTCGTTCCTCAGTACCTTTGCTTTGTATGCAGCTAAGTGAAAAATTAAAGCTTTGTAAATGAATTCAGTTTGGGGTGCTGGTATGCTGTTTTGTCTGCTTACCCTGGGAATAGGAAGGATGAAGGGAGGAGGAGAAATAATTATGGGCGAAACAGTAACCTTTTCTTCTTCTTCCAGACTTTCTCATAGGCAAAGAAAAACACACAAATGACTCCTTGCCTATCACGTACTTGGACATTTTGTTAAGATGGATCTTTGTGGATTCCTAGGAGGAGACTCAATTTGTATTTAGTCTGAAGTGCGGGGCGGCGGGCGGGAGGCTCGGGAGGGGGATGCCAGAAGGCCTGTGCAGTGGTCCTCCTTTGTTTAGGTCTGGAAGACTGGCTCTGTTAAGGTCTCAACAGGGGGGTGTTTCCAAAGAGTTTCGGGGAAAGCAGAAGGATTATTATTTTCTTCAATGATGTGGCAAAACACACAGCTTAAACCAGGAAATTAGGAACAGAGTGGCCAGTGAAATGCGATGGTCATAAAATAAAAAACTGTGGGAGGTTTTTTTTTCTTTTTCTTTTGCGTTTTTCTGTTGGTTGGTTTGCTCCGTGCAATGTGAGATGTGTTATTTTTTCCTCCCTCCTTGGTACTGGCAATTGTTTTTTATGTTTGCTGCAGATGTTCAGGAAACTAATTCCAAGGCTTGCACCTGTGTGACACTGACCTAGGTCTACCTTGCCACATCCTGCTTTTATTCTGCTGCACAGATCAATTTGCAGTTTATTCCTCATCCCTCTCTCTTTTGTCCACAAAACCATCCGTCAACCCCCTCCTCCCCTTCCTAGGTGGGGGAGGGCCTGCGCGATTCTGAGTCTCAAGGCTGCTTCGGCAGAGGAATGGAGGCCAAATTTCTGTCAGGTCAAGGTGCCGTCTATTAAGACAGTGTTCACATTTTCATTATGAGACCCTGTTTGAGGGATTTATAACTTGGCTGTGCAAATTTGCTGCAGGCTGAACTTGTCATACGTAGTTTCATCTGGGGAAGTAGTTGCTGGGCTCTCCTAGATTCTCAGCCAAAACCCCTGCATCAGCTCTGCTTCTCCCCCTACCGGGAGGTGGAGCAGAGACATTGCTAGGGAACATTTTGGAATTTGTGGTGTTTTTTTTTTGCTTTTAGGCATCCATGAAGGAGTGGAGGGGAGGAGGGAGGGAGGGGGGTGGATCTCAGATGTGCTAATATTTTTAGCTAAGATTGTGTTTTGGCAGGCTCTCACAGACTTTCTGAAGCCTGAAGTGAAGCTGCTGCCACCAGCTTCCTCCTTCTGTTTTTATATCACTTATAACCTGAGCCTAAATTACCTTTATTTTTACATTGACGTCAGGATAATAAAACACGAAAAGCAAAGCCGCTGCCTGGGGCTTGCTGCGTGAGGCGTGCTGCAGTGAAATGTCTACTGCACTGTGCGCTTGTGGCTGGGAGGCTCCACAGCTTTGGCGGCAGGGAGGTGGCCATGGTGGGCGTCTCCTCCGTGCCGGAGGGCCCAGGGAGGACATCTCATCCCAGCCGGCAGCCTCCCCTGGCCTCCTCCTCAGAGCACCGCTGAGGTGACCTCTGAGGCCCTTCATACCCTGTGTTTTTATGACGCGGCCTGGTTTTGTGGCACGCAAAAGAAAGGGGCCAAGCTGGGGGACGCAGCTGAGACAGGAGAAAGCGATAGAAAGAAGCACCTCTGGTGTACTCGTGCATGCCTTTTTGTGGATCTAGTTACCTGTGGGACCTCAGGGAATGCAAGCGAGGAGAGATCAGCATTCTAAGAAACCCTTTACTCATCCCACAGCTAAAGAAACAAAGATTGGGGTCTCATTAGGCAATGTCTTATCTTTCTAAATACCAGCTATCATGGACTTCAGAATGGACAAAGGAAAACCTCTGCATCCTTAACACTGGAAGTATCCTTTTGAACTTGCCAGAGGCTGCTGTGTGTTGCTGGCAGATCCACCTACCAGGAATTTAATAATGCACTGGTGATAATTCTCCTTTTATTTCAGATGAGCAGATTTTCTATGATCAGCAGTGGAGCAGAGAGCCTCAAGTTGAGGAATCTCCTTATCCAAGGCTACAAAGCCACGCAAGGCTTCCTAGAGAAGAGGCCTGCTTCTTTAGTAATGTTCTCAAATAGAAGGCTTTGTCTTCTGTAAGTCACTCTGTGCAAATTTTCTGGCTTCTATATATTGGCACGCACTTTAGTCAAACAGTAAAAACTATTGCTAATGGTTACAGAGGCTTGCTAACCTTACAGATTTACCAAGTTAAAAGACAGAAAATTATTCAATGCCAAATTTAGTGAATACTATAAAGGACACTTTAATTCCCCTTTTTGACTTAGGAACAGAAAAATGACACAAGTTACAGGAAAATCCACCTAGGACTTACTTATGAAACACGTTTATCATCTAGATTTTGTAATCAGATGGATGGTACATTTTGCATTTACAAATTACACATTCCTTAGGTAAATTTTGTACGTGATTTGCAATGTACACACAGTACATCTCAGGCTACTCTGTGCAGTCTTGAAGTTATTGCTTTATTACCTTTTTTTCCCAAATAAGTGGTAAGACTTATAACTTGGTCTTTTTACTCCACTCTGTTAAATTTTTATGATAATGCTGATGCTACAGAGGTAGACATCAGCTTGCAGAATCTTCTCCAAGTGTAAGTATTCACGAGTTCTCTTCATACAAAATGAATTTTGCTCTAAAAACAGAACATTAATACTAGTTACAAAGAACATGTGATAAATGTAGGAAAATTTATACAGTGATGAATATAATTCCAAATCTGAAACAGATATCTCTCAGGGAAGATGTACCTCTCAGCCTTATGTTCTATTATTCTGTCATATATCTTTTCTATTTTGAAAAGCATTACTGTAGCATTCCTGCAGTACCTCTTTTCTGGTTCCTTTTTGTTCACTTTGACTGTCTTTGTCGCTGACTATTAGCAACTTGGTGTGTCCTAATAATTTTAGTGAAATGAGTAGAAAACGTCTTGCCTTTATGCAGAGGCTTGTATTACCCAAAGCTGCAATTGTATTTGGCCATGTATTGTACCTCATGGACAGCTAGTCTGCACCTCTGGAATGGTTCAGTGTGATTTCCAATCCAGGGTAACCCAGCTTTAACCCTTGGTGAAGCTACAGGGACAATCAGAGATGGTAGTCGTTTCCTACCTGGGGACTACTCCTGGAAGTGTCTTCTTTTTCATAGCTTGATATGATAGAGGTATCGAATGTGCCTCTGGTATTCATGAAGGACCACAGACTGTGTGAGGGGTTTGGCATGCAGCTCACCTTTTCTGTCACAGTACTTAACATTTGCCAGGTTTTCCATTATAAACTGATAAACAATTTTATTATCAGCTAAATCATAGCACTTAGATCTTGACTTTTTTACAGCATAAATATCTATGGCTACTTTTTTTTTTTTAAAATAACTTACGAGACAAAAAGAAGTCTCACACTAGATACCTCTTTATTTTAAAAATATTTCTGACATTGACAAATACTTAGATCAAAGTCAGTATTTGTTATATAACTAAACTGAAGAAGAATGTAGATCTTGGCAAGGATTAAAAATCATATTAGTAAGTTGCTTTATTTAAAAAAAAAAAACAAAACAACAACATACTTGGAGTGGAGTCATTTGCAGTGCAAGTATGTGTACCAAAT
Organism: Chlamydotis macqueenii; assembly: GCF_036417535.1. Lineage (NCBI taxonomy): Eukaryota > Metazoa > Chordata > Aves > Otidiformes > Otididae > Chlamydotis > Chlamydotis macqueenii. The sequence goes on along the minus strand of NC_141593.1, from coordinate 58,273,555 downwards.
AGATGTAGTAGGCTGGATTACGCAGAAGGAGAGTTTCTGATCCATAAGGGCAGTAAGTTCTGACCTAACGTTTGACATGACAGAAATGGTAACTGTGAAGGAGCTTTTGACAGCAAGTATTTAGTGCTGAAAAGAGGTTAAGCAGGTGACTGCACAAATGATGGTGAGAACTTCAAGGCTGATACTGTTTTATAAGACCCACCCTTAAAGTTCTTTCCTAAGCCACAGTTCCATGATGTGAAGGGTCGGCACATAGGCAGATTTTGGGTCTGGTTTCTCACTCCTTGGCTGACTGTCGAGATCTCCCTGTAGTTAAGCATTTGTCATTCTCAGTTGTGCTGACAACTTGCACACTATGAAATGGATTGAGGGATTGATCAATATCAAAAATAAGTCTGCTATGGGCCATCCATTTTTATTTTAACGTAATCACTTCTCTTAGGAGGGTCCACCTTGTAGCCTCAGGAGGCTGCTTTAATCCATTGTGTAAATGGCCTAAATTTTACAAGGTAAACAAAGGTACTTAATTGTTTCAAAGATGGTTTGAAGAAATTAGCTTTTATTGTGATTTCACTGTGAAGTCAGATTTTGCCATCTGAAGGCAATGGGACCACATAAAATGGAGCAATGCTACATTTAATGTGTGTAGTTTTTAACCACAGAGCAGCACTAGCATGTCACCTTCAGACATGGCACTCATGACTTCGGTATTCCATAGTTTCTGTCACCTTGACAGTTTGCCATTCAAGTGATCAAATAAATACATAAGGTGCTGATCAGTTTTGCTGGTTTTGCTACAAATTAAATTTGCCCAATCAGTGACACACAAATGCACATTATTTTGCATGCAATTAGTGTGTCAAATCCATTGGCAAGGTTAGGTCTCCAGTTATACTAGTGCAGCCTACTTGCACGCAAAGTATTATTTTACGTGTGTATGGCAGTCTGTAGAAAAGAACTGATTTTCTCTGGTACAATTTGCTAAAGTATTCTCTTGAGGCAGATGAGGCTGTTATTTTTTATTAAATCTTTTTATGTGTAGCGTGACTACAAGAAAGCGTATTTTAAATCTTATTTTTGTCATTAGAGTCAGCAGATAGGTCTTAACATCTCTAGCAATAAAACATGTTGTCCAATAAGATGATGTTGTATAAACTTTTGTTTAAAAAAACCCCATTTGTTTTCTACACAGTGAATGTAAATTTAAATATTAAATCTTGATACAGAACTTGCATTTGAAATTAAACTGTTTTTTCCTTTGGTTCTGCTTGGCATTGCTATTAGTAAATTGTGACAGGACGTGATTCCAAGTTTAAGTGTTGCATTCAACAAAACAACAAATAACTTCAAGGTAATGATGCTTTCAGGGCATATAGACATCCAATCCTATGTTACAACATAGTTTTCTGTCTTGGTAAAGGCTTTTTCAATTTTCGTAGTAGTTTTTATTTCTTAATGTAATAAAAAGTCGACATTGAAATACTTACCAGTCGAAAGTGATGGAAGTGTAGATTTTGCATTAAAACATTTTTAGCAGAGTATGTCCTGAGGGGAAGAGAGGACTGTAGGAGGTAAATGACTTAATTAGGATACAGCTAAAAATTCTCTCAAAACAAGCATCTATTGTATAAGCTGAGAGAATAAGCAGCGTGAGTATAAATATGTGACTTCAGGGCAGAGCTGATTTTCCCTGACAACTTTAAATCATTGTTTTGGGATGTACTTGTGTTAACACTCTCTGTACCACCCAAGTTCCCAATTCAGTTCAGATTCAGCAAAAGCCTGTAATTCTGTTTGTTTGGGGTAAATTTAGCAAGCTGCTCCTGATTACACCTTAGCTTGTGACCATCTGTTGCCGGTGACTCTCAATGGAGTAGTTCCTGAAGGCAATGGATGGGAAAAGGAGTGGAGCACCAACGCTGTTAGTAAGCAGATGCGTGCTATCAGGGAATGTCCTTCCCGCCTTTCCAGCTGGCAGCTCTCTGTATTGATGGAGTGTTGCATGCCTGCAAGCCATTGCAGCCGAAGGCAAGGAGAAGTGCTCTCTCAGGGCCCATTCATCAAGTGTTTCTGCTGGGGTTTGATGGAGAGGAGCTCCGAAGGCACAGTTTTGTATGCAAACATACAAAAAAAACCCCCTGGTTCTTCTGTGCTGTTCTCCAACTTGCGCATAGCCATGCGTGTGCTTTCCAGCAGCAGGCTGTCAAAAGACTCCCATCATGAATGACAGGATACAGCTGCTATTCATAACAAAATGAGTAAACCCCAAAGTGTCAGGGTTAGGTTATTTTAATTCCATTTCCACTACTGAGATTCCTGCTAGTTAATTTACTTCAGATGAAAAAGATGCCAGATGAAATATACCATTTTAGGGGATCGTGTTTAGGAAATCCATCCTTGATACGCTGGAGAATTTGTAACTGCTTGTTGCTGATGATGGCACTGATAAAGGTGCTGTGAGTAAGTCGGCACTGCTGTGGGGTTTTTTGTTTTGTTTTGGAGTTTTTTTTTTCCCTTCAGTCCACTGTAAGCAGCAGTGGGGTTTTTTTTTTTTGCAAGAAGAGTAGGAAAACAGGTTGTATAAGATACCGTGAGTTGCTTCATCCTGTCTCTTGAAACAATTGGAGGAGAGAGGTAGACAGGCAGTGTGATGGACTGGATAATGAGTTGTCTGTTAAACTCTGGGAAGCCTGAACAAGATCAGTGAAGTGAAATGACTGGTTTACAGTTTGATTGTAAGTGGTGTATAGCTCACTTCAGACAACCAGCAGTGTTCTGCTCATTAGAGTTAACAGCTTCATTTAAATATCCTTTCTGAGTCAGCAAGGATGGAAAGAGAATTTACCAGTCCCGGTAGTGTTGATCCTGCTCAGATAACACAGTATGCTGCAAAGGCTCCACTTAATCTGCAGTTTCTGTTGATGAACCATAGAATCTGGCTGCTTCCATTAGCTCTCAGCTTTTGTGAACCAGGAAAGGCAGGGGAAAGATAGTAGAAAGAAACTGTATATCCACCAAAATCTTCCTACATCATACTCACTGCATACATTTAAAATCCATGCATCCCAGTTTAAGGAAAAGGAAAGTAGTGAGAATCACTAAATCTTATGTTGCTGCCAGAAGTTCCTGTAATCCTGAGTTAACAATTTAATGAATGTGTGTTTGATTTAGTTTTGTGACAAAATGTTGACTGCATATTTAATATAAAATGGGTGGCTAAGGAGTTAAGATTGCTGAGCTGTATTCAGTATCACCTGTCAGCAGTTCAGTATTGCATGTTTTCCCCTCGTGAAGGAGAATAAGAAATAGAAGTACTTGGACTTTCTGAATAGCGTGAGACAGTTCTGTTTTATAATATTGGAGTTTAACAAATGCAAGATTTAATCTTCAGTGATGATTGCACTAGTCCAGCAAATAAGCACAATTTCTGACACAGCACCACTATACAAGAAACTGCGCAAGTGTATAGAGTGCACAAAAGAAGTGAGACAGGAATTAAATGTGTGGGTTGGAGCTGATTCTGCGATAGCTTTTTAATTTTTTTCTAAATGAAGTAAAATCTTACATTTAGTTATGGTAGCCAGTGATTCCAAAAACAAATATCAAACTTCAGCTGTTGCTACAAATTATAGGAATTATTTGTGCACTATATCCTTTGGAATCATAAACTGGATTCGTTTGTGGTGAGTGCGCTACACTGAAGTAAGGGCTGGACAATGTGCAGGAGAGGTGCAAGACAAGAAGGGGAAACAGAGGTGTAAAGCAGCATGTTGTCCAAGGTCATAGGGCATGTTACTGATCACACTGGGATCTAGAGGTAGATGACTATGCTGAATCTAGTGGCCAATTTGCTATATTACATGCCTTTCCTATCAGGTTGTACCTCAAGCAAATAGAGAAATAAATAATAAAAATCTCTGTAACAGAGCTTTTCATCTTACTCATTGACGTCAACATAAAAAAATCCCTCCGATTTTTGGTTGGAGTTGGTCTTGAGCTCTTTGTAGAGTTACCTGTGGCATTTCAGGTCAGTTCTAGCTAACGATCCTCATGAAATGGTGCTCAGTAGCTTCCTTGAAGGTTTCCATAGGCAATAGCCTAAATCATAAAACCATTTGAATAAGTTTATGCACAAGGCCATGCTTGAAAAGTCTCCTGGCTGCATCAAAAGGAATTGGTTTTTTTCCAGGTCATGGCAGCTGACTGTTCCGGAGAGAGTTTCAGTAGCACTGTGTTCTTCTGCTGCATCTGATTTGGTGAGGCATGAGGAACAGCTCAATCTTTGTTTTCGATATGGTAGTGTGAAGGTTGCGTGGTGGAGCATGGCCCTTACCTTGACGTATGTAAAGCTCATGGTTGTAACGCAGGACCACTTCTCAAATTCTTGACTGTTCAACACAGTGTAAAACAGCAAACAATGCATGTGTCCTTGACTTTAAGCATGGGTGAAGGTTTAGCATGTTTGAGTTCAGCTTTTATGCCTCTCAGTATGAAACATAAGAGAAAGAGAGATACTTTTAGAAATGTAACTAGACAACAGCAGCACAATCCCATTGGTTTTGGACATTTCTTAAGGTGGTCCGTTGAATGAAACGGCAGCATACAGTAGAATATAACAGCATTTGGTCAAGTAGGAAAATACAGATTAATGACAGCCCGCTATCTTCATCATAATGGAAACACGTGATAGAAGTGCCAACATGCATTCTATATGCAGTTATAAATGATGATTTTTCTTTCCTTGCTCTATTCCCCTATGTGGTCTTTTTTAAAAAGCACCCAACCAAAACAAAGCTGAAAAAGCAGACTACTTGTTTATGATGAGCTTTTACAATTAGGAGGAGATAATGTCAGCATCTGCTGATGGGACCCTGCAGCGTGGGTCAGGCTGCAAAAGTATGACATTTGGATTAAGGGAAAAAAAAAAAGGCTCTAGTCAATAGACTGTCACAGGGCCAAGTCGCAGGTGCCTTGAAGCTATTGATCAGTACAATTTCACCAGGCACATTATCTCCACCAGAATGACTGTAGAGTGCCACAGAACTGAGTCACTGACCTGTTTTTTGTTTGTTTAGCTTTCTCCATATACTTTCTTTGGTTTACCTGCTTTGTGATCTGTGTGTCATTCCATGCTTGGAAGATTGAACCATCTGTGTTGGTAATACTTCCACCTTAGGGCATTCATATCTTTTCTTCCACGTTGAAATAAAGCATTATGATAAAATGGCTTACACTGACAAGGAAAGAGCGTGGAAGAAATAAACTCCGTGTTATGGCAGCTTTAATTAAAAACAGAAAAAGTATTTTATTCTAGTGTAGTCATTAGTTGATACCTCTATATTTAGCATACATCTGGGCTAAAACTTTTGCTAGGCATTTGCTTCAAGTGTTAGAGTTTATGGGCTTTTTCGTCATTGTCTGTGCCTGTCAGTTTCAAAAGATGATGATCACAGCTTCAGGGGGAAAATATGTCAGGATTTTTATGCCACAAAAGGCATAAAGTAAGGGTGATGTGAACATGTGGAGAAAATGCCTCCGAAAAAGAGAAGTACAATCAAGTACTGATAGAAAATAAGCAAAGAAGATTATATTTGCTTGCTAAATTTAAACTACTAGAGGCAGATAGATTGTATATTTTTAATATTAATTAACCTGGGTAAAGCTGAGTGCTCCTAGTGACATCCTCCTTGACTCTGTAAGTGAATAGTAGTGGGCAAAGAGCAAAGTTCTTCAACACCAACAGCATGTGATTTTTGTCATGAGGTTTAGAGGAGGACTGGCTGTATGCTGTTTTTGGTCAGCAGGTATTCTCAAGTATAACCTGTATGATTATTTATTTAAAGTAGATCTAGGCATTAAACTGTTACTAAAGAATCTGCAGGCTGAAGTCACAACCTGGAGAAAATGTTACAAAACTAGAATGGCTGTTGTAATTTTTTTTTTTTTTGTGGAGCAGCTGGCAAGCCTGAACATTAGGTCGTTTATGCATGATTTTTACAGTGGTAACATAATTCATACATGCCAGCGGAAAAAAAACTGAAAGATTTTTCTCCTTCAGATAGAGCACCCTGAAGAACAGAGGGGCAAAGAATACGCCATTAGAAAAGTGCCATATTTCTGTTGTAATTGTCACTGTTTCTAGGTCTGCTCTGTAACAATGAAATTGGAAATGATATTTTAGTCCCCATGCTGTCTTTTTGTCTTATGTTTGGAAGGATATTCCATTGGAAGGGCTACTTTACCTTATAACACTTGATTATGGCAGTCTAGCTGAGTAGATCTGGACTTCAGAAAAGAAACATTGCAACGCTCTTTTTCTTGAGAACGCTTCTCACTGGGGGCACTCAGAAGTGGACATGAATAATTTTTGCAGTATAAAGCTTTTTTGAATTTAGCTTTTTTATTTTCTTTCTCCTCCCTCCCCTGAAAAAATAGCATCCCTGCTGAATGCTCTTAGACTGCAGTAACTGTGTCCTATGAGTGGCTATTTTGGAACAGCCATTGCACTTCACATTCATAGCCTGTCATATTTGGGAATAATTCTTCCATATAGACAAGACTTAAGGAAGACAGAAGCAGATGCTCAGTTTGCCCATGCGATTAGTAAGATGTTTCTTTGATCACAGAATTCTTCATGCAGGACAGACGCTTTACAAGTACTGATCCAGGTGCAGATCAGAGAAGAACTTGTGAACTCCAAATGTAATAATCCAAAACAGAGCTTTTTAGGAACCTGGGGTTTCTCTTCCCCCCCCCCCCCCCCCCCCCCCCCCGATCTCTCCCTCATTTAACAAGCTGAGATAGATGAGATGTACCCAACTCTTTCATGGAGAAATTCAGTGAGAATTTTATCTGAAGATTATGGAGTAAGTTTCAGGAGCTCTATATTGTGCAGCTGTGGAAGTCTTCCATGTTGTGGAAACTTGTTTTGGATTGCTTAAAAAAAAAAAAAAATTAAATCAGTAGTATATGCTGCTAAATAGTAACAGTTCTCTAGTTGTTCCATTTTGCATTTCTTGTAGGTTCTTACACAGCTGATATATAATTTTAACAAAAAAAAAAGGGTTCTGGAGTATTCAGAGTAGTGGTGAGATAAGCCCCTCTTATTTAGAATGCATATCGGTTTGGCATCCAGGGTTTAGAAAAAGATCAATTTACATTGCTAGAATTTGTTTCTGCAAGAAATTTTACTGATATAAAAAAAAATTGGCCTTTTGAATTTAGGCCATTCAGGAAAATTTTGCTGACGTTGCAGGAGGAGGACTCACACTTTCCATTCTTTTGGCTCAGCTGCAAGAGTGACTACAAGTTTTTGGCTCACCAGTGCGCATTCTTACTACAGAGAAAACACATTAATTTTGTTACTCTTTTAGTTCATGTTGTTCTGGAAGCAGTGTAAGCCATACCAGAAAAGCAAAACCCAAAAATATTCCTGCATTTCTGTTCTGAAGCTCTTTCTAAAGGAGTTTATTGTGATAGAGCCCTAGTTGTGTAATTATTCTGGTGTAGTATGATTTGATTTCCTCAAATAGATAAATGTGAATGTAATAATATTTCTGGATAAATCACTCCTTTTATAGCAGTAGGCTGTCTTACCAGAGAGATGCTTGTTTAGGATTTGTATTTAGGTGCTTACCTCTGAGTTGGCACAAAGCAAATTTGGGCTTTTGGGGGACCTGCTGTGCATCAGAAGTTTTTAATAAAGCTATGAAAGAATGAAACAGTGGTTGAAATCAGAGAAAGTTACAACCTTGCAAATATAGTGTGGATTTTCTTGGGAAATTTTTGTTTGTGGGGGGTTTTTAAAAATTTTATTATTATTACTTCTTTCATTTAACAGTGATTTCCAACCTCAGCTGTGATTGATTGATATTCAGGATTGGTTTAGCAGAGAGACAGAGGAGATTTAGTAGATAGACAAAGAAGTGTGAGAGGTGGGGTCCAATTACTTAACAGGTTTTGCTGCTGAGCCCTTTAATTTTTCTTATCAGTTATTCACTTAAGATAGCAATTCTGTAGATAAATTTGATCTTCAAGGGGGAAGAAATAGAGGGTTTATTGGCCTTTAGCAGTTTATTCTAAGGAATGTTTTACTGTAAACATTTAAAAAAACCCCAAAACTATTCTGTCTGTAGTAAACAAATGTCGCAAGTGTGGGCAAATACAGACTGAAGAGTATTTGCCTTTCCTTGGTCTCTGGCCCTGTCCTTTCTTTGCTCCTTAGCTCTCTTCATTTCTAGCAATCCAATGAACACCTAGCTTCTTAAGGTTAACCGTTTTTTTTTCCACTCCAGGCAAGAAATTAAGACCTGCCCTGCTGTCGTGGTTTTGTTAGTGAGGGGGAGGCCTAAGGTGGTAGCTTCTGTAGGAAACTGCTAGAAGTCGCTCCCCTTTGTTCAGTGGACTCGGCCGGGCCTAGGGCGGACCCACTGCTGGCCAAGGCCGAGCCGATTGGTAGCAGAATGTTCCGTGACAACTCCTCTGCGATAACGTATTTAAGAAGGGGAAAACAGAAAAAAAAAAAAAGAGGAGAGAAGATGTGAAGAAGCTGAGCGGGGGCAGAGGCGCAGAGGGGGAGGCGCAGGCCTCATGGGCCTTGCAGGCCTCACCCTCTGGCCTCTCGCCAGGCGGCCGACTGGGCCCAACTCGGTCCGGCCCGGCTGCAAGAAGTGGAGAGGAGATGAGAAGTGAATAAGATGTAAAAAAAGATCCTGAGAGACATCTACCAGCCTGTTGTGAGGAACGGCTGCAGATGCCAAGGTCAGTTCAGAAGGAGGGGGAGGAGTAATGCGGCTCCTGGCCAAGATTCCCCTGCCGCCTGTGGTGACGACCATGGTGGAGCAGGTTGTTCCCCTGCAGCCCATGGAGGTCCACGGAGGAGCAGAGATCCACTTGGAGCCCATGAAGGATCCCGTACCGGGGGAGGTGGATGCCTGAAGGCAGCTGTGGCCCGTGGAGGGCCCGCTGGGACAGCTGTTCTAGAGGGACTGCACCCGTGGAAGAGATGACCCATGCCGGAGCAGTTCCACGAAGGACTGTGGCCTGTGGGAGGGACCCCACGATGGAGCAGGGGAGGAATGTAAGGAGTTCTTCCCCCGACCATGAAGCAGCGGCGTGAAACAACGTGTGATGAACTGACCGCAACCCCCATTACCTCTTCCCCCCTGTGCTGCTCAGGGAGGGGAAGGTAGTAGAGATAATGTTAAGCTTGGGAAGAGGGAGGGGTGGAGGGAGATTATCTTGTTCTCTGTCTCATTATCCTGCTGTTTGTAGTAATAAATGAATAGTTTTCCCCAAGTCGAGTCTGTTTTGCCCGAAATGGTAACTTTGAGGATTTCTCCCTGTCCTTATCTCAAACCTCGAGCCGTTTTTCCTTATATTTTCTCTCCCTGTTCTCTCGGAAGGTGGGGGGAGTGAGAGAGAGACTGCATAGTCTCGTCCCGATCGGGGCTGAACTACGACACCTGCTCTTGCTCTCATTTGTATTCACTTCATTTTTTTCTCAAATCTGGTCTCAGGTCAGAACCTTGTCTTGGGAGAAGAGCGTATGAGAGAATCATTAAGAAAAGCCAAGAGGTTCCTGTTTTGGACCTGCAATTATGATGATACTTAAGTAGTTGAGGAGGAATTGTAATGCTACATAAAGATTAATTATGATTCTCTGCACATTGATGGCTTCAAATAAGAGTACTTACCTAGCTTTTTTATCATTGTTGTTGGAAAATAATGATTATAGTGATCATGTAATCTTCCTTTTTCACACGATGAGATGGTGCTTGTGATAGTGTAGGAGTCCTTGGGATGATAAGTGCTGGAAGGATGTAATTAACAAGCAGTTAGGTAATTTATTAATTTACCACATAGAGAACTCTTTCTGCCTCTCTTGGAGAGTTGCGATACTTTTTCTTTTGCGAGACTTTTGGAGTAGTTAGGTTCTAGAAAAACAATACAGATTCGTAAGTGTAAGCCAGCCAACTGGTCTTTTTCACCCACCATTTTTGCATGTGATGACTGCTGCTTTACCATTTTTAATCTCTCTTGTTGCCTCTTTACCTAATTTTATACATTATGCTTATTTAAGAAGCGCAGCTGCAATTAGAAAGAAAAGCACATCATCTTTGGTATTGTAGTCCACTTAAGTGCATCTGTTCTCCCAGCCTTCTGTTTTGCAGACACAGGCAGGACCAGAGAAGAGCTGAATTATTTTCTGTCATTTATAAAAGGTAACAAAGTTTTAAAATATATTTCACAGCCAGTTCCTGATGTCAAAAGCACATGTGCATTGACAGAAAAAATGCACAAATGTTTCTCTGGCTAAATTTTCATTCACCCAGCTATTTCTTGCTACTCATGATGGCTGACGTGCAAGGATCACCTCTTGCCTTCTGAATACAGGACTGGTTTCTAGAAGAAATACCTGTTCAGTATGCACGCTGCTCCAGTATTCTCTGAAAGACGTTGAAACACATACAAAAAGACAGAATTGGAATTTTTTTCACAGCTGCCTTAAAGCTGACTCACATACTAAGCCGACTTATTTTTTTTTTCTTTTGTGTCATTAGAGTGTATTTGAGTGAGTCCAAATAATTGGAAAGGTAGCTTGGAAATGAAATTGGGTTGTGAGTGTTCTAACTTATTCCAAGCCGAACATGCTTTATTGGGTACTTTCAAAAGACAAAATTCTTTGTCAGGTGTCTATCATATGTATGAGATATAGTTTGGATTCAATCATACGAAATACTGAGAGAGAGACAGAATATGGGAGCTAAATCCTTCCAGTTCATGTTGTGACATATAGAAGATGAAAGATTAGAATATTCAATTAAATAAAAAGGATCTATAATAACAAAGAAACAGCATGTTCATACAGTGCTACATTTTTTTTTTTTATTGTTCTCAAACAAGAAGGGGAAAAACTAGAGAAAAGTCTGTAGTTGCTACAGTCTACATATTACAAAATAAATTACTACTTCATAATTTTTCTAATCAAATACGTATACACTGAATTAGGAACTCACAGGCTGCCTGCTGTCATAAACCAGTTCACAATATCCTAGTTTGATTCACAAAATTTATTTTCCCTTTTTTTTTTTTTTTAAACTGTAAAAAGGGAGAGTTTAGTACAAGGAAACACTAAAAGTGCATCCATATCTAAATTCATATTAGATTATTATGGGTTATAACTCATAGGTTCTTAAGGTAGAAGTATTATTTCTGATCATTGTTATTATTGACCAAGGCCACAGATATTAGCTAGTAGGAATATAATTGTTCTTGTGACTCATCCGTTGGCAAAATAAGGAATTGTGCCATATTGATACTACACTAGGCTCATAAAATTTATGCTGTCAAGCCTTTCAAGTAAAGAAGATGCCTATTTATTCTGTTTCCATTCGTATAGTTCTTAAATATTTTTAGACAGTTCTTACTCTCATGCATACAAATATGAGGATGTTTGAAATGTAATTCCATAGTGGGTTTTTTTTAGATAAACCTTCTTTATGTCTGTTAGCATTTTTAGCTCATATTCTCTTTATTCCTGAGACCTACAGTATCTTTTTAGCTACAGTAATTACTATATGACCTGGTAAAAGTAATCAGGTTCATGCATTAAATCGTACATTAGCCACCACCGGTGTTACAACTTAACGGTTTTCTTTTTACCAAGGTAGAAAGAGTACCAACCATCACTTACTTGGAATAGTGATCGTTTCTCAGTCAGAAACACAATTCACAGCAGCAACTTCCATCTAATTTATTATCTTTTGGGCTTTCAGCTTTGAAGAGAACTTGTATACATCTGAATAAACTCCTGCACTTTACAGTAATGATTTTCAACAGAGAGACTTTTTGGAAAAGAGAAGACAGTATTTTACTGAAAATGCAGGAGGGATGAATTTGATAATGTTTTTAAAGATCAAAAATACAGCTTTGAGAAGCAAGCCTTAATGTAAGAGTGCTGTTCTTCGGTAAAAAGCAAATAGTTTTCAAATACAAAATGAAAAGCTGACATGAGGCTGTGTAGGTAGATAAGGAACAGCAGTAGACAGGAATTTTAAGTTGAGTGTTCAAATTAAATAAGTTTGTTTTAAAACATGTTGCAACACTTTTTACTTCCATAGTCCTCCGGGGAAAGTGTGTGGCATCTATTTTTTCTTGTAGGTAAAACTGTAATAATTTGAAGACTGTTGTGAGTGTGAGATTTTATTAGTGTTCAACATGCACCTTTGACTAATACTTGTGAACAAGCTTGATTAGCAATTAACAGTCTGATGCCCATAAACAGAGAGTGCAAACCTCAGTGGTGTTGCTTTGTAATAAAGCTGCATCACAAGAGGCCAAGTAACACTCTTTGCAGTCTTTCTCAATTATTTCTCAATTACCTTTTTTAATTTTTTTTTTTTTAAGTAATGTACCTGAGGAGCTGCATTTAGATGCCTATGCCACTAGTGAGTAGGGATTTACTGATGTGTGCATAAAACTTGAGTTACATAAGAAACCATTCAGAGCTGAAACTGGTAGCAGGAGCCTCCCCTGCTGATATGCAGAGTGGAACAGTCCTGCGGTGCTGGGGGGAGATTTTCTCCAGGGAAGAGCAAGCGGAGCTTGTAGCATTCACCCTTTCAGGCAGTGTTGTGTGTATGTATGTCTGAGTGTGAAGAGAGAATGGTAATCCCTTTGGGAAAGAGCAGCTATAACACAACATCTGTAATGCAGAGGTGGGTAACAGATTTCTCAGGGAAAAAAAGTGATGGGTTTTGTCCAAGTGTAGTCAAGGCTGAAATCCTTCCTATTGGTAATTTTGGTCTACATCATTCAGTTTACGTTTTATTTCCTAACTTTGTGCATTGGATAAGAATGGGTACAATATATGTGGGTGGATACATTTTTATAATAACAACTCTCTTTGGAATATAATTTCTGGGCTTAATCTGTAGGTCTCTGTTATGAGTTCTTACTGCAGTTAGTCTTGAAGTAGACCACTGTCAGTCAAGTGAGGAGGTGTTAGCAGTGGCTGCTGCTGGCCTGGGAAAGTTCCAGCCGTAGTGCATGTGCTGTGATTTAAACTATGATAGCAGCTGCAGTCAGAGCAAGCAATCATCAGATAAAAAGCACAAAGCACAATTTGTGCTTTGTAAAAAAAAACAAAACCCACAAAACAGCAACAACAACAGAAAAAAACAGCCAGAAGGTAGAAGAAAAACTCTGAGAAAAGGTAGTGGGACATCACACACATGGAATCTAGCCAGGCTTTGGCTAGTGATTTAAAAAAAAAAAAAAATCATGGAAGTGAGCCAGATATGGATTGAGTGGTATTTTTGGTTGACTGCGAAGTAGGTAGGTTGAGGGGTTGTGTTTAGGAGGAAGAGCATTGCGATTTAGTGAGAATTTTTGTTTGTAGACTTTAAGTGAAGAGAAGGAAGAACATATGAACTCTTCTAGGTAACGTGTAGATGTTTTCCAGCCACCATAAATTGTGTAGCTATTTAGTCTTAAATTAAAAAAAAAATATTATCAGGAATGTGACAGGATGAAGCTGAGAAATAAAACAAAGCACGAAATATTGTATAAGAATATTTCATCTGCTTGAATACATTTAATATGACACTTCATAATCTTTTGTCAGTCACAGTAATAGGTTCAGAAAAATCAGAAAAACACAAGCTAAAAGATTCAGCTGTGAAGATGAGCCTACAGAGACTTGACTTTTCCTGCTGACCAGAAAAAATATTCTTGCCAAGCTGGTCTTATCCAGTGTTAGCTGATGCAATTAGTTCTCTTAAGAAGTATTGCAAACATCAAAACTTTGCCTGTTTCATCAGCTCCCATGAGTCACAAACACTGGTTTTTTTTTTCAGGAAGAAAACTCTTCTCTTTCCTTGTGAACTAACAGTTAAAACTGTTTGTAGAATGTTGGAATATATTGATGGATTATATTAAGAGTAATAAAAGATCTGCTTGATACATTGTGGAGTATTAGATGTAAGTTAAAAAAAAATGGACGCTTTTTCTTTAAATGAGAGAAAGGCAGTGGGAATGAGCAGACATCCTTCATCCCTCTCCAGTCCTCATTAAATTAGTCCAAAACTAAACCATGAAATGAGGAGAGAAATTAAGCAGCTTGCAAAGTCTTCCTGTGAATAAATGGTTAAAGTTTTATGTGCTATGCGGCTTTGTAATTTCTCATCTTTCATTCCTCCTGGCCTGTTTACTGGTACCAGTCTGTGTTGAATAGAAAAGCTTGCATATATTTAACATTAGATAGTTCTGGGAGTGCATGTATTCTTAAAGAGAAAATTTTTAAGCAAAACTTCAACCTGTAAAGTTTTAATCCAGCAGTTTGAATGTAAATTGAAGGTTAATAGAAGTTAATATAGCATTAATATTTTTCACGCTTTTAACTCTTTTACAAAGTTTGTTCCTGTAACCTTTCAGGCATTCAGAAATAATGCAAGCTGTCTGCAGCCACTGCTAAATCCCCGAGTAGCTGGGAGATTTTGGGTATCTTCAGTTAAGCAGCCTGCATAGCTGCCTGCTCCCAGAGGAGTTATAGGCATTAACCTTGGGGAAGAAGGGAGAAGTCCCCTAAGCACAGCAGGACAGAGCTCTTGCTGGTGTTTTTGCGCTCGTGAAGCTGCAGCTGTGTCACCTCTCTGTACTAATTAAGAGTTACTGGGAATCTGTCAACTAAGGACAGCGTGAACTTTAATGTGCATAAGCCTGGGGTGACAGTAGGCTGTTCTAAAGCAGGCAAAGAATCAGAAAGGAAAATAATGTTGACCGTATGCACTTAAACAATCTGCGTGACATAAATGTCCAAGCAGAGAACTTGGTCACTGTTCACAAATGATGCCTCCTTATGAGAGACTGATACGAAGGAAAAGGTTTAGGCACTTGCCAGCTAAACACTGAGATGTCTGATATCTTTGTTAGAGATACAAGCAGTTAAATAGTAAAGAAAAATATTTTTTTCTCTCTCATCTTGTGGCTGGAGTACTCATTCCCCTGTTTCCAGGATAATTTGTGATTTTACATCAAGCAGTCGTCGTATAAAACCAGAAATAATACCAAAGGCAGGAATTATACCAGTAGTATGTACATGGACGGTAGAATATGCCACTAAACGACTGGATGAAAAGCATGTACTACAATCTCCCTTTCCATGCTTTGAAAAGACAGTGTTCTGCAAAACGTGCAATCCTGGCTGTACATGTTGAGCATGAAAGACAATCCTCCCATGACGCTGGTTGGAGTCACTTAAAAAGCTGGTACCCCAGCTGTCCACTAATATGCTTGAGCATATGTTTTGACTTGAAAATCTAACTAGCTCTCTGAGAAAATCTAATCATTCAGTATGGATTTACTTAACCCAGCTTCAGTGTTGGTTGAAGTTAGCCTGGCTGCCTTGACATGAATGCAGCTCAGTATGCACCTGGGTTTTTTTGCTGATTTTGCTTATCACATGGTAATGACAAGAGGCAGAATGACCAGGTGGAGACAGTAATGTCCTGACCTCCTGCAGGTTTTGTACTCTGTACTTACTGGGTCAAGTCTTTCAAAGGACTCGCTCATGTTTTTGGACTGCAGTGTGAAATAGGGAGAGTGGTAGTCAGCTGCTATGATTGAGCTAGCTCCAGACACGCTCACAGTCCTGGACATCACAAAAGGCACTTTTAAGGGAATTAGGAAATAGACACGCTTCCAAGCTCTTGAATAACAGGGCTTTTTTTTTGTTTCTTTATTTATTTATATGTTTTCTTCTAATTCAGGCCAGTCATTGTAGATGAAAATAAAAAGATTAACCTGTTTCAGATTTAAAGGTTTGCTTGGTTTATTCTTAACTAGTTATTGTTAGCTTTTTCCAGTACTTTTTAAAACAAGTTGAACAAAGATTGTCAGTTAGGGATACTCTTTGATTAGTAAGACCCGTGAGGGAGAAGAGCAGTTGTTTTCTTTTCAGAGGAAGGCAAACGCAGTTGCTTTCTGAGGGGTAGCTAAAAATGAGAAATTAAATGAACTGGATAAGATTAAAAAAAGAAGAAGAAGAAGAAAAAGTATAGCATAATCTTTAAGATCTTTGAAAAACAAATGAATCAATGCTGTCAGTATTGTGCTCCCCAAGAAGAAAAAAGTAAGGGAGGGTAGGATAGTTTGATGTCTAAATGAAGTAATCTCCAGGAAAAAAAATAAATAAAAGAGAGATTATATTTGTTAAACTGTATAAGAAAAAAATCAGAAGATAATATGGCTTTGTTCAGAGTATTACATAAAGAAGATTAAAGACGGGAAACAAGCTGCTTAAACACTGTAAACTAATTAGTTCAACGAATTGTTTTCCCGAGGTTCATGAGATATGAAACATTGGCACCAGTGCGTGAAATACACTCTGCCTCAGTGCTCTTTTCAATTTATTTTTTCTGTTAGTGTCATATGTGTATATAAAAAAAGAGCAGCCAAAACCGAAAGAGTTTACAGAGGGAGACCAAAGCCTGTCAGATGATTGAAGCTGACATTTTGTCATCTTAAGCCTGATACGAGAGGGCCCCCTTCTAATGCCCGTGTATAAATATCAGCTTCATTTTCTGCTATCACAGGCTACACTGCCCAAATGATGTCCTGACGAGGCCCAAAGGGACTCCTGTTGTTGCCCTGTGCCCACCTCCATGCTAAGACGTGCACAAGCGAGCTGACAAGTCGCTAATTAGCTCACCCAACATCAGGGTGATTGGGGAGGAGGCAGGCAAGTGGGGGCACTGCATGGGCTTTGACTGTGTGCTTTGCAGGAGGTTGGCTGGGTAGGGGAATAGCAATAGCAGGTGTTAGGCATGGTAAGTGTTTCAGCAGCTTTGGATATTTGTCTTTTCTCTGTCAGTTGACACACAAACTGGGTAACATGCCAAATCGTGCAAGTATTCTAGATGCTCTCTAGAACACACATTTGTCTGTTGAAGTGGCTTTCCTTTAGGAAGATAGTAGCTTTAACAAATGTAATTATTTATCATTATAATTTGATAAATATAGTTTGATAAATTATGTTTAGTTTGATAAATTATTCATTTTGTTCTGCACCACACCTAAACACTTCATCAAATGTGTCCAGTATTGTCATGTTTGTAAGAAAATACTCCTATTTCTTGGTAATGGACAGAGTACCGAGGATTTTACCACTCTACAGAAATATAGCAATACAGATTCCTGGGTTTTGACTTTTTAATTTATATATATATATATGTAGTAGTATGTGGGGTATGACCGTATGGAACCCTACATTAACTTTTGTATCAGATAGGAACGTCAGAGAGTAGTGCTTGGGGGGTGCCTGTGCAAGTATAAGAATAGTTTTGCTTAGAGAAAATGAGGAGAGAGAAATCCCATTATGACTTCAGGTTGTATTTTTAATAGTACTGAAATACTGGGGATAGTGAACATTTCAATTTAGGTAATAGCCCAAGGGGTTTTAAGTAATATCTGAGGGGTACTGAATATATAGCTAAATAATAAGGACATAGTGGATACCTCATTTGGCTGAGGCTTCATCAGTTGCTTTCTGGAAATGAAGGGGGGAGATTTGATTTTTTCCTCTGGGTTTCATAATGATTTTTGCTTGCCATGGGACACACATGATATTCTGTTGTATGTAACCAGTGCAGAACTTGGGACTTGTTGATATTTACACTGTTACTTGTGAAAAGAAGTCTGTCTGTCTAGCTTGTTTTGTTTTCTTATGTTTTTAATGCATACAAATCTTTTTGCAAATGTTATGTCTTATGTGGTAATCATCTCCTGTATTTGAGGTTGAATTTCTTAAGTATGCTACTATGCAGTATAGGTTTGCAGCTTGAAAAACAAAGCAATGGGTTTGGAAAGGGAAAAAATGAACCAGGGAAAGGAAGGGAGGGGGGAAAGACACTCTCAAAATCAATTACTGTGTCATGTCCTACTTTCAAAAGCTCCCTGTTTGGCAGCAGGGTACCTAGCCAGTTCTGCAGTGGTAACTTCAGAAAAAAAAGCACCTCATCTGAGCACAAATAATTATTTGGCCAAAGTAACAGAGGACAGGGGTACATTTACAGACTTCTTACTCCCACTCACTCTTTCATTTTTTAGCTGTTGAGGTCAGTACATCAATTCCTAAAAAGTGAAACCAGCCTGAGCGTCTTGATAGCATAGGTTCTACTCAATTATGGCTTTTAAATAGGCAAATCACATTCTAATCAGCACCACAGTCAGAACAAAGTGCTATTTTTATTACCCATTACAGTACATTTGCTTACATATGTACCCTGGAGTTACAGATGTGTTATTCATTATTTGTTTTTGTTGGTCACAAAGGTAGCATTTGTTACTTATGTTTTCTAAAGTTACCAACCTGAGCAATGCTATTAAATC
The DNA here is from genome assembly GCF_036417535.1 of Chlamydotis macqueenii. NCBI lineage: Eukaryota > Metazoa > Chordata > Aves > Otidiformes > Otididae > Chlamydotis > Chlamydotis macqueenii. Next base: position 58,255,165 of record NC_141593.1, on the reverse strand, counting down.
ATTGTTCACAAAAGTATGAACAAGCAGCACTTGTCAATTTTAGGTCAGGCCCAATAAACTAAAAATCTGCCTAGTGAGGAGGATGATTGCCTCCTTGTAAAGGTGACAATATAGCCCTGTCTTTCCCCTGGCGAGGTGATAGAAAAGATGTTTTTGTGGCCTGCAGTAAAGTAGAAATTTAGAAGTGAAAGCTCTTGATCTAAATCTGACATTTTCTTCAAAATCTGGAGCTACTATATGGCCTGATGCCATGACTGATATTGTTATGTATTTCTCCTAAGAAACACATTTTGTGTTACTTCCATTAGGATATAGTGTTTAATATTGCTTAGCAATACTCCCTTGGAAGAACATACGGTACACGGTATTCTATCATGTCTATGAGAAACAAACCGTAGCTTCTTAAAAGGAGTATATGTCAGTTTAATGTGGTATCTGATGAAGAATGAACTAATCTGTTGAGGAATAGAAGGGAATAAAACCTCAGACTTTTTTTCAGAAATAATTAGATACTTAGGGACCTTTATGGGTTCCAGAAGTAAACCCGTGTGACCTTGTCCTATTTATTAAGACTGATGAACTCTTGTTAGTATGTTTACCATTTCCCTCTTGCATTACCACTGCTTTACAAGCTGTCTAGAAGTTTGCAACTTTTATACTGTATATTTTTTACTGACTTTCCTGACTTTTTCCATAAAATGTATTGGTTGTGGGAATCTTAGAAATTCTAAACTACTTGGTAGTTCTGACTGCATCCATTGTATAGCCTTTTTTTCTTTTTTTTTTTTTTTCTCCCAGACATCTGTGTAGATATCTTCTGAAATTTACAAAACCTTTGTGACTAATCCCATAGGCTAACCTACACGCTGAAATCCTACCAGTGTTTGTTGTTGCTAATTATTCTGTGTAAACCTATGGGAATCAGGCCCTTTCTTAATGAGTTTGGGAACTAAAAATTTTGTTCACTCTTAGTAAGATTACTTACCTCATCTTTGTGCCTTCAGTTTAGGGCAAAATTTGTGTTCTGCATAGAAGTGGTATCCACGAAACTATTACTTTAATTTTGTTCATTGTAAATTTATAGTGAGGAACACGGAAAGAGAGAATGGACTGTATTTGGCAGTGCCTTGTAACAAAAACAGCTGTGTAATGTTGCACAAGTGAGTTAATAGATATGACATAATGTGTAGTATTTCTATCATGGCATTATATATCTGTCAGGGCTTTTGGCATTCAATTTTTTCAGAGTTTGAAATCCTTCTCATGTATTTTCAGTGGGTATTGGTTAAAATATCCAGAAATCCCTCTGCAACCAATCAGTTTTGCTTCCTCTAAGTATCTGCCTTTAATTGATGGCTTATTAAACTGAGTTAGAAAGCCATTGGGAGCTCAGCCTGCACTGTGTGGACACAGCCATAACTTGACACAGAAAATATGGATTTGGAAAGGTTTAGGCAGCATGTCTACATCTAGATTTATTTTTTTTTTTGTAATTATAAATCTGTGTAATTGAACACCGGACAAGTTTTTAATTCCTCTTTTGGTCAGGAACGCATCCTGTACCTGCATATTTTGAAAATGTTATATATGCCGATTTTCTAATGACTATTAAAGAAGAAACACATTAACAACAGGTTTTTTTTTGTTTTGTTTTGTTTTTTGTAATTGCACAGACACTTGGTTTTGAAAGCAATTGAAACAGACAGGAGTCTCTGGTGGGGGGAAAGAAAAGATATTTTTCTTCCATAGGGAACTCTTTTTTTTTTTTTTTTTTCTGAAAGGAGATACTCCCCCCCGCCGCCCCCCCCCCCCAAAAAAAACCCTTGAAAAATCTGCACCTACTTTTGCATATCTTTGCTTTACGTAGCCTGTGTATCAGCAAATGTCTTCTTTAGGTAACTTATGAAGTTGCGCAGTGATATCCTTGTTGCTTTAAGTATTTCTGCAGTGTTACATGATGCAGATATTTCAGATCAGCAGAAGTGATCTGGAAGAAGAAAGCGTTTTTATGTTTCAGCACAGGCTATTGGATTTCTTCCAGGATGTACCTTACACATAATAGAATATTAAAGGAGTGTCTGAATACTAAGTTCATTCTAACTTCCTGCCAGGGATTTTAGGGCCACACATCCAAGTTTGAATAAACTGGCAGATTTGACCCATACAAAACTGCTGATGGCATCTTTCGGGTGAAAATGAAACACTGAAACATCTTTGCATTCTACTTAACCACTCTGCAGTTTTGCATTGCTGCAGGCTGTGCTACAGAACTTAGTAACACTCACACTTGGTGTTATCAGTAACCAAAGCGAGTAAATCTTTGCAATCTTGAGTTATTAGCTCCCCAGCTTTACCAAGCACTAATGTGGTTACTTCTAGCTGTTATTTCATGCAGCTCTGTATGTTGCTCTTAAGTACTGAGAGCTTTTCTTTTATATAAAAAAGGCTCTTTTTAAAAGTGTATACATGTCAAAATCTGATAATTACTTTTTCAAGTACCATGACTATAAATTGTTCCTTGGCAATGTGGTAATATAAACCTTTCTCGATTTCCAAATGGTTGAGCGGAAGAAATTCAGATTGAAAGAAAAAAAGAGCAATGTGAAGAGTAAGTACAAATGAACTAAAGAAGAACTAGGACTTTTTGTAGCTTTGAAACAGAAGACTCTCTGAAGTGGGACTGCTGGACACGAGAGAGAGGGAGGAGGACTACAGTGAGCAAACAGGCATTCCTCTGGAAGTTTGGGGGTGATATTCTTTTCACAACAATCCTCCAGGAAATTAGTATTCCTAACAAATTACCTTCAACAAATGTAGCTTTGATGATTTGAGGTCTTGCTTCCCACAGCTGGCCATCATACCTTGCTGCCAACCCTGGTGCAGTAGTGGAGGTGGCAGAAGATGCCCATGCCCTGAGACTCTGGCTTACCTTGTTAGGGAGCCCGTGAAATCTGCTTGTGCTAAGATTATGGACAGGCATGCCCAAAGTGTCAACCTACTGATTCATGGGCAAGTGTTTCCACATGCCACCACTCGCATGGTAGCAGGCAGCTTGTGAAGGCTGGGATGTGCTGGGGCGACAGTCACTTAAGCAGCTCCAACTCTTTGTGTGGGCAATATATGCAAGGGGCCCAAGGGTCGGCAACATATCAAATTACAATGAAGTAGAGAATGAGTGCTTCAGAAAATGCCTGCCAAAAATTTTTTACAGATTTATGTTTTGATCATGTGATTTGCTTATGCAATTCTTCATGCTCACTTTGAGACCTGCATCCTGTTTTTCTTTAATCATGTACCTTACAGATTAAACAAAATAGATTCTTCTTTTTTTCACTTTGTTTCTTTTCTCTGACAAGTTTTGACATACCCTGGCGTGGAAGCGCTCTATGTGGTTGAAAAGAGGAGGGATCAGCCTAGAAGTCTGCAGCTATCCTGTACTGATTTATTGAAAGTTCTTGGTTTCTAATGGGGATGTAGGAGGACAGAGCTGTAGGAATGCAAAGTTCTCTGAGTTGTATTTGTGGATCTGCACAACTCTGCCAAGTTCTCTTCCAGCCGTAAACTTAATTTACCATTTGAATTTCTTGAATTCTGTTTGGTGTATAATACTCAATCATTCAGCCCCAAATCGTAGCACATTGTCTTGGATAGACTGAAAGATCTGTGCTTTGGGAATGGGAGAAATAAAAATTCTAGTTCCACCTGTAATAGAGACTTTTCCCAAAGTACATCTTGTTTTGGGAGGGAGGAGGGAATTCACAGTGAAAAGGATTTGCTTGCCATAAACTGCAGTAGCAGGAACTGTGATTAAACAAATTAGCATTTTTGCTAAGGTCCTTAGCAAAAATACAAGGTGAAGGCAAGACAATTTGCTTTTTAGAGGAACGTGTGGAGCAGCCTACACCATAATGTCTGAACAGATGAATGACATTTCACATGTCATTGGAGACTTGTTCACACTGTAAAAATTCCCATCAGTAAGCTTGCCAATATTAGTCAAGGCTTTTCATCAGTCTTGCATTTGTGTTACTTAGGTATTTTTATTTCAGAAGTGCGTGTAACTCAAATAGCTGATCAGGTTCATGTAACTGAACTCTATCTGTTTGTGATTCTACCCTCTTTACCTTCCAGTAAGTTGTACCTTTCTTGTGCTGTCCTACCGGTACCTCCCCATGAGCTGCACCTTTATAGTGCAGATAAGCTGCTGCTACTGCCTCTACTTGATCTCTGTACTACAGATGTTTCTAATTAACTCTACTGTGACAGGCCAGGCGGATATAGTTACAGAGGTTGACAGGTCCCAGAGTCCTTGGAGGCACTGTTCTGTCACCTGATGCATTCCTTGCGCTCACATCTTTTTGGCAAGCTTTCCTAATTATTACCGCTAACGAGTACCTCTGTGTTTAATAAGGAGATTGTGGAGTGATAGCGTCTAAAAGTCAGTAAAGAGTGCAGGCTTCTGAGGACGGAAGGGTTTCAGTATCTGTTTTGTGGTTAGAGGCATTGGTGCTGCCGTTATGCCTGATTTCAGGGTTTTTTTTACGTTCTGCTTTACCTTGCACCAAAAATGCACTTAGGCTGTCTTTACTGTTTAAAGTCATGAATAAGATTCACACCACACCCGCCCACACCCCTCTTCTCCCCCCCACCCCACCCACCCCCCAAAGCATTGGCATGCAAGTTACTAAGAACCAACTTCTTTGTATTGCAAATTTTAAGTAGTGATTGTGCAGTGTGGTCACCGCGTAAGTTTTTTCCTCAGACTCGATCAGAAAACCGTCAATTCGAGAGTACTTGCAGACACAGGAGGAATCTGTCCTGCTAAATGAGCATGAGCGTTCCTTGTTTCAGGGTGAACCTTGAATTTAGAGGCTTCTGAAAGAAGTGAACAGTGTTTGTGAGGAGGATATTGCACCTGCACCTGAAGATAGATGGATATCCTGAAAATGTTTTTAGCTTACTGCTTGATATTATCAAACAAAAGTGAAGGTGCCTGCACACTTCAGTAATGAAAGACAAGAGACACGTTTCCAATAAAGAAAAATTGATTCTTTCTCAGACTAGGAAATGAGAGCTGCCCATCTAATGAATTTAAGATAGAGAATCTTGTTCTCTTAGATCTATCACTTGAGAATAAGAGTAATTATTTCCTATTGCTCTTCATGGAGTACAGTTATAATTGCCTTACTGTAACAATGTTCACATTAACACTTTATTGTTAATGTCCTCCTAATTTGAGGAAATCGTCACCTCTTCAGAATGTTCTTACACTGGAAGAGCATTTGGTATCACTGAATAAGGAAAGACTACATATGACATATCTTTAGCTGGGAAGGCATAATTTAGATATATTTTCTTGAAATGTGTTTCTGTTGTCTTTTGGGTAGTCAAACTTTTTAGAGGCTAAATTGCACTGACAAAATTGCTTACTGTACAGGAACAGGAACTCTTGCATAGTATAAATACCAAAATGGTGTTAACTGGCACAGAAAGGCAGTTGCTTTCTTTGTCTCATTTGTACATTCTGTCTTGTGCTGAAAAATGCATTAGTAAGGATGGAAAAATTACACTGTGGCAAGATCAAGTTGACAGTAGTGGTTTGCAGTTTTCCCCTTCCAGATGACTACAACTTATTCATTTGTACTGGACTGAAATTCTTTGTGAAAATAACCGTTACGCATGGATGTCCACGGGACACTGACATCTATATACTCAGATGTACTGTAGAAACATAGGCAATGGTCACAGTGTCTCTTCACCTTATCAGAAGAGGCAAATACTTGCCTTAAAAGCACGGAAGGATTGTCTTCAGTCATTAAAGCAGTTCAAAGTAGTGAGGTCATCAACCTTAGCAATGGCCACACGGTTCGAGTGCCATTTTGTCTGGTGAGACTGAGCTAAGAGAAAAAAGAGTGTGAAAGTCTATAAGTATAAGTAGGTATACACAAAAGCAACACACATTTGACACATCCTACTTCCTAAATACAGTAGAGACAATACTGATGGAGATGACAGGGGAGCAGCCTGTTCCTCATATTTTTGTGCCAGTCAGTGGACTGTGCATTGCTGTCGTCTGAACCAACTAGTGTGGGAGATTTGTTCCAAACTAGCACCAAGTACAAATAAGTGACAGTTTACCAGGTGTTTCCCTCTTACATTGGCTGTTTCAAAAGAAAATTAAAAAAAAATATATAGTTTCAGTCCTTCTCTCTGTCATGACAGAGTGCCATAGGAGGCTGGAAAGGTAAGTGGAATGAAAGATTGACAGGTGATTTCTTGACTGGAAAAACTCCTTACTTCCCCTTCAAGTTGCCTTACCTACTGACTGGAGAGTGCCCTCCTGTTGTGCTGCTTCTTCAGACTTCCTTCACTAGGAAGTTCTCCCATAACTGTCTGAGAAGGGAAAGCTGCAAAAGGAGCAGAGCTTTCCAGGATGAGGGAGAACAAGAAAGGAGAGGAAAACAGAGGAGAGGGGAAAACTGTTCTTGTCTTACTTTCTTCTATTCACTTCCTTCCATTGTCAACTGGAGATTAGCAGACATCATATTGTGAGGATATTAACTTAATATAAAAAAAAACCCCAGTTTTTGTCCACCAGCTGTCTAGAGACAATGCTCCACAGTGCTTTGCACACTACCATTCGGTTATATTTCAACAATTCCCTTTAGGTCCATTTTCATAAAATCACTAAAGCACATTGCAGCTGTGTTCTCTTTTGTGGGAGTACAAATGGTTAATCTTCAGTCATGTGGATTTTAGCATATAATTTCAGTTCTTAGATCTGTCAGAGCTGCTGATTCAAAGTCTTTTTGTACGAACAAAATACATATACGTGTAAAAGGGAGGAGGAGGAGAGGTTTTATTGTTGGACCCCAGGGAACTCCTTGTATTGTAGGAGTGTGATAGCTGAATACTGGAGAATTTCAAAAACACCTTTGGAAAGTGAGCACACTGCTCTAAATAATGTTGATTGGCAGAATTATGATTCAGGAATGTCTGTGAAAAGATTGCTTCTAGCATGAGCTGATATCTTACGAGGTAGTTTGGTGACAAGTGAGAAACTATAAAATTAATTTTCTTCTGCTGTCGTAATAATACAATCATGAGGTTGTTCTCTTACAAATGTCTTCTCCCCTCCTTTTCTTGAACATACATGCTAAAATTATTGTCACGGAAAGCAAATCTTTTCTTCTCTGCCTAAGGAAGATTGTTTAAAATGAAATGTTCGGTTTTTTTTAATGATATGGGTCTTACCTGTTTAAATCTGTGTTGTAATCCCATTGTATTTGGTGATAAACTGGTTTTCAACTTTCAGGCTTTGGGAGAAAAAACATTTTGAAGAGTTCTACTTACATAAATAAACATCTCTCTTTTAATGTTCTTTTAAATATCATTCAAGACAGACTTTATGTAGATATATTTGTTCCATCTACTCTATACTAGCTGTGCACCTGACATGAATATTAGTTTCCAGTTTCAAGCCAAACACAACTGGAATTCTGCAGAGACTGGAAGAGGAATAGTGAAACACATCCTTCTCATCAAAAAAGCCAGGCAAGGCAAATAATCCCGTATCAACAACCTAATGAACCTCTTCCTTAAAAAATACATGTAAAAAAAGCTGAGAACCGCATAAGATATGAAATGAGAATTTAAGTTACGGGCACCATACATTTTTCTAGCTTCAGTCCTTTACTAATGTGTGTTTTTCTGCTCTAGTATGTGCAGTCTGGAAAAAATCTGTTGCTGTAAAACAAGCGTTTATTTCTTTTCTTCCTAATTCTCTATGATCTGTGCTGTACTGTTGCATCTGCTAGAACACTTTTCCAGCATCCATGCAAATTGTAATTCGTGCTGGCTTCACAATTGTGCAGGTGATTGTCACAGCAAGTGCTAGATGAAAGTGCTCTGTGTGTCTGTGTGTGTGCATGTGAGTGCAATATATCCTAACCAACATAGAAGAGAAGTAATCCCTACTAAGAAATATTTAAAAATGTAGATCAGTACATGCACATTTTGGCTTTCCATATTTGAATTAACAGATCTAAGTGGGATATTGAGTTTTTACTTTGGCTGTGCTTGGGCTTGTTCACAGCCCCTGACGAGGAATGTATGAACTCTTTAACAACTACAGAGAGTCCAACCTGTGATTTTCTACCATAGCATGCATGCATATACATATGGTTGCTCATTCACTCGCTCTCAACTTCTTTTTATGCCTCAGTTACAGTTTCTTAAGTGTTATTATAGTCACAAGATACATGGTGTGATCTGTGCAACTTTCTCCAGCGGATGGTGTAGGAGGCAGGGGGTGTAAAGAGCATGGCTGTGCATTCCCTCCCTGGGAATCTGGGAGGACTGTTTTGCCATGACCTTGGTCTGGTTTTTCTCTACATTCTTTGCTGTCCCCAAGCTGTGAGGCTGATGTGTTTGGACAAACTCATTTTATTAAGTGGAAATCCCCTTGGAAAACTAGGAATAGAAATTGATGGGAACTCTACATGATTAAGTGTTCGGTGAATTTTTTGTGCAACCTATGATGAATTTACTTAGGAGCAAAGTCTAATAAGTATTTTGATTATCTGCTTCATATGCTTTCAGCTGAGTGGTCTGAATTCTTTCTGTAGTTACTATGACACGATAGTTAACAGTCTGGCTTGGCCAACGTGTTAAGCTGTGTTTGCAAAAAGAATACATTAATGCTTGTCTTTGCCAGAGGTTTTGTTTTCAGTTTTAAATAGCTATCGTAAGAGAATCTTAAATATGTTGCATTTTGCTCTCTCTTTTTAAAGAGGAGAAAGAAGCTGAGGACATTTTCAAGGGAATAGAGAGAAAGATAGAGAGAAGTGTCGGTTCATTTCTGTGTAATTCTTAAGCCAATGAAAGACTATGTTAGCCTGTGTAAGCAATGCAATCAGTAGAAGAAAGAGCTGTATTTTTTAAAAGGAACAGACTCAGCAATATTCCTGTGTTAAGGGGACACGTATAGTCACCTGCTTGTCCTGTGAAAATATAAGCCTGGTGGAAAGCAAAAGTGTGTATCATAGAATGTTCACTGAAGAAAACATAAATTAGTTATTTTTGAGTCACAGCTATAAAACTTTTGGTGCTGTTTTGCCCATAAATTGGCACCAAAGACAAAACAAAAGAGTTTTAGATTCCCAACAGATAGCATTCCTCAATCAGGGGAGCACAGGCTGCCATGGAATGCCATATCATCCCTGTTAAATAAAAGAGCTTGGAATGAGAAGCAGTAAACTGTTCTCCAGATGTTTATCTCTTTGGTTTACATTCTTTCTTTTTCTGTGAGGCAATTACCTGCCATGTACAGTATTTGATTTAATCCCAGGTTCTGCTGAAACAAGTAATACTTGGGAGACTGAGGAAGGAAGTTTCTTTCAGCTGAAGTCTGTTTCAATGACATTGAGGAGATGCAACCTACAGGAACTTTATTTCCAAATTTAGGACACCTGGGAGTGGTGAAAGCCTGAGTTGTATCGGCTTACTCTAATACTTCAGTCAAGAAGTGGAATTATGTGTCAGGCAGGGAATGAAAAGCTACAACATTTTAGGGGTGAAGTCAGGGTCAAAATACTTCGTGGTAACTTGCTCCAGTGCAGGAGTACCTCTTATTTGTCTCTCAGCAAAATTGTGTGTAATAAATTTTGTACTGATGCTATATCAGCAAGTAATTGCTTTTACTGTATGTTAAAAGCTTTTGAAGTTCTTCAGTGCTCTTTAAATTTTATGTATTGCATTGAGTAACTTTCCTTCACACTTAAATCCCTTCCTGCTTCCAGCCTTACTGAAAGTGGACCCTGCATAAGAAAATTACTGCTGTACTTAGAAGAGGTTTGCCAGCTAAACACTTCGTTCCCAGATATATAGCTCAATAACTGCACCCTAATACCTTTAAAACAGATCATGAGTCATGTACAGTTGTTGCATTTTGAGATGAAAGTGTCTTCCTCCCTTTCCTCTCCATGTTATTTCCCTCCCCCTTCCTCAAAAGGAAAGAGAAAATGGGATATGGGGAGGGTTGTCGATTTATTTAAAACTATATAAAACATAATATTCAGCTGTTGTGTGGGGAAACATATCCAGCTGTATCATTCATAGATCAATTCTGGCAGGAGTTTTCTCAGCCATATACTCTAGATCTAGTCATTCCATTGGTTACAGTTCCATTTTATATCAGTATTACATTCGTACGCTGCCTGCAATGCTAGGCCTAAGTGATTTTATTTCTGAATGCTTTTTTAGGAAACATATTTTAAGCTTAATCTATCTCCTTGCTACATAGTGATTTCAGAGGTATTCAATCAATTTCTCTAATTTTTGGCTGGGAAGAGACTTTTGGGATTGTTCAGAGAAAGGTCATACGGTTAAAAGCAACAATAAGTCTCAAAGATACAGAAAGAGGATCACTTCTTAAGGGAAGCAATTCAATGTGAATACTTCCTTGTATTTGTTAAAACAGCATACTTTTTTTTTTTTTTTGTAGGCACAGTGTTAGTGTCCAGCTGTTTTGAATGAACTTCTTGAGTTATACTGGTTTTCTGTTTTACATTTCTTCAAGCTGCCTTAGTGGAAAGAGAAAAGTTTTTCCATTCTATGAAGTGACCAGAGGCTACTCTAAACATGCAAGAAAAGTGAGCTTTAAAAGTACACGTGAGACTCATCAGAAAATCACAAGTAAAATTCTAGCCACCTAGCTAGTGATATTTTTTTTTTTTAATCTGCAGCCAAAAAGCAAAGTTTTTTTATGGAATCTCATTTAAGATAGTGGTAGAATTCCCAGTGACATTAATGGAAATAGGTTCAGACTTTCTGTATTAAATTGTTTTCTCTGATGCAGCATTGTGGGTGGCTTGCTTGAAACAAAGTTTGCAATTGAATTTACAGTATTAACACCAACTCGGCAGTGGAGCAGATGTTTTATTTTCTGTTTATTTGCTACATTTGTCAATGCAAGCCTTGGCACTTTGGCCAAAAACATATCATGTGCATCTAAAATGCCTGCGTCTTAGTCTGTCTAATAACTGCACACTGTAAAGATCTTCAGCATGAAGTATAATTATTGTAGTTTCATTGATCACCTGATATACCCAAGGCAAACCTAAAAAAGAATATTTTGAAAAGTTGCAGGAAACAATTGATCAAGAGGTTACAGTATATGGGACACACTGGAATTTGCGTAGCCTGAAGCAGAAAGTTCCTTCTTCCTTTCAAGCCTTTTTACAAACTTCTGGAACTATTTGTTGAGGAATGCAGAACTCAGTTTAGCTTTCTTTGTGTCTACAATATTGCAGGAGGCACTGCATAAGTTACAGATGGTTATTTAAAGGTATTGCCTGTATTAGATAATTGACTTCTTACAAATCAGCTTAAAGAAATCAGTTAATCAGCTTATTGCTGTATTTGTTTAATGTCTATTGTGCTTTACAATGATTGTTACTGTGGTCTTCTGCATAAGAAGGCAGCCTCGATTCCAACCCTCCTTACTACAGTTTTCAGTGCTACTACACTTTTCAGCTGAAGTGGCAGCTAATACAGTGGGATGATGAGCAAGGGGCCAACGTGGATTGCCCAAGATGCAGGCATGGCCACCTAGCCGAGCAGCAAGTAGCTTACGTGGTCCTGGGAATGTCCTCTCCTTTCTGGGAGACTCTGGCTGGTGCAGGAGGTGGATGGGGTAAACTGCTCTCCTGCTGTTGAAGCTGGGTGGGGTCACAGTCAAGCCGGTTACCCGGAGCAGTGCCAGGACCTGTGCATGCCAGCTGGAGAGCTGGGCTGGGCTGCAGGATAGGGAAGCAGATCAGGAGCTGTGCTGGGCCATTGTCTTCCCATTGGGTTGGAAGAGTGGAGAGAGATAAGCTAGTGTCGTAGTTTAGCCCCTGATCAGGACCAGACTACGCAGTCTCTCTCTCTCACTCTCTCCACCCTCCGAGGGAATAGGGAGAGATAATATAAGGAAATAATATAAGGAAAAAGGCTCGAGATTTGAGACAAGGAGAGGGAGAAATCCTTAAAGTTACTGTTACAGGCAAAATAGACTCAACCTGGGGAAAACTATTCATTTATTACTAAAATCAAAGCAGGATAATGAGACAGAGAACAAGATAACCTCCCCCCACCCCTCCCTCTTCCTGGGCTTAACATTATCTTTACCACCTTCCCCCAACCCCGAGCAGCACAGGGGGGAAGAGGGAATGAGGGTTATGGTCAGTTCATCACACGTCACTTTATGCTGCTGCTTCCTCCTCAGGGGAAGAACTCCTCACATTCCTCCCCTGCTCCAGCCTGGGGTCCCTCCCACGGGCTACAGTCCTTCATGAAACTGCTCTGGCGTGTGTCATTTCTTCCACGGGGTGCAGTCCCTCTGGAACCGACTGCCCCAGCGCGGGCCCTCCATGGGCCACAGCCTCCTTTGGGCATCTGCTTGTCCCAGCGTGGGGTCCTCCCCGGGCTGCAGGTGGATCTCTGCTCCTGCGTGGGCCTCCATGGGCTGCAGGGGCACAGCCGGCCTCACCATGGGCTGCACCACGGGCTGCAGGGGAATCTCTGCCGGGAACAGCATTACTGCTCCCCCTCCTTCTTCACTGACCTTGGCGTCTGCAGCCGTTCCTCTCACAAGGAATTCTTCACAACCGGCTCAGGGAGACGCCTCTCAGGTTCTGTTTACATCTCCTCTCCACTTCTTGCAGCGGGGCTGGGCCCAGTTGGCCGCCTGGCGGGAGGCCAGAGGGTGAGGGCCGCAAGACCCACAAGGCTCGCGCCTCCTCATCTCTGTCCCCACTCAGCTGCTTCACATCTTCTCTTTTTTTTTTTTTCTGTTTTCCCCTTCTTAAATACGTTGTCACAGAGGCATTATCAGAGAACATTCTGTCATAAATTGGCTCGGCCCTGGCCAGCAGCAGGTCCACCCTAGGACTGGCTGAGTCCACTGGACAAAGGAGAACAACTTCTAGCAGCTTCTTACAGAAGCTACCACCGTAGTCCCCCTCCTCACTGAATAAAACCAGAACAAACAGGCAGAAAGTTAAATGAGGGCAGGGAAAGGTCTCTGTCTTTTCTGATGGGGAGAAAAGGGCCATGCCTATCTGTGATTGCTTATCGGACGTCATTCTTTTCAAAGGCATTGACTTGGCAGGCCAGTCTTGCCAGAGCCCAGGCTAGTGTAAAACAAAGTATGGGGTATTTCTTGTGTTGCTGAGATGCAGTTCATAGCATGAATGAAGGAGCAAAGTGTTGTTACAAGCCTAGCAAATTAGGAGAAAAAGAAATCTGGAAGGTGTCACTTGCTGGTGTAGGAATTAAGGAATGTTTGTTTTGTGATAATTTCATACTGTTACTGTCCAGTTTTGTTCCCTCATCTATCTTAGAGATGTTTTTTCCTGTGTTGGAAGTAAGATGGCAACCCAAAAGTACAGGATATGAAATGAATGAAAAAAGGCAATCAGAATGACTTATGCTGGTATGCGAGTGCAGTTGGGTGCAGTGTGGTCACTGTTCCTCTCTGGCTTGTCTGTTGTTTGCTTTCCTTGTGAAGTACACAGGCGCAGTCACCGACCTTTGGCAGCTGATGCAATAAATGTACCTGCTGAGTTCCAGTGTAGTCCTTCACTTCCAGTTGTCACCCACCTCTCTGATGCTTGGAGCTAATGCATTTCTTCTCTGGAGAGGGCTTCACTCTCCCTTATTAGAAAGACAAAAAGTTTTTTTCTTTTCTTCTCTCACTACCTGATGAAACTTGCTCTCTGAAACTTAGTTTGATTTTATTTCTAATTCTCAGCTGTGCTAAATGCACTGGGAATTAAATTACAAAGCCGATGTTACCTCATGTTCTGCAAACTAGCTCCCTGAGGTATTTCATCGCTGTGCACACATGAGATTTTACAGTGTTGCAGCAGGGTTGTAAAGTGCCTAAACAAAACATTATGCAGTTATTAAAAACAAAATAAAATAATAGTTAAAAAATAGGTTAAAAGGGAGAGAAACTCTTCCAGCCAGGTTTCTAGGCAGAACTGCCAAGTGCTGCATATCCCTGGTGATGTGCATTTGGCAAGCACATCCTGGAGTCCTGATGCAGTCTGCAGGGAGGCAGCAGGATTCCCCTGCGATTCATCCTGCTCACCAAGCAGTGCTCTTCTTCCTGCTGGATCTCGGCCATCGTCCTAAAGCCACAGCCGGGCATGCGGAAGTAGAAAAGGGAAGTAGGCTGCCGCCCTCTCGAGGGTTCCCTAGCTATGAAGCAGAAAGGCAGTTGGAATGGAGGTTAGCCCCAGGCATCGCTTCTGGGGTGGAATACAGTGCAGAAACAGGCATGGAGAAAGAGGAGGAGGAGGTTTCTTCAGACTCCTTTTGACCATTGAGCCCTTGCCCAGGTGAAACCGGTCTCTGTCACAGCAAGTTCTAGTCCCCTGTTAGCATAATCTTATGCTCCAGCTTCTCATTGTGCCTTTTATGTATTATGATCACCAGCTAATACAAATCCTGAATATTTTTTTTTGTTATTTCTCGTATTAAATTCTTACCCACATTCTCCACATGTATGAGGGGAGTTCTGCCTGTTGTGAAAGGAGTTGATTTGTTATGTTTGGCTCTTGAAGCGTCAATTTAGAATTTATTGAGAGAGGGAGAAAGTAAAATTATGTGTTTCATTGAGTTCTATTTTTCAGCTGTTTTTCTTTGCATGAAAATAATAATTAAAAAATTGGGTTCAGGTGGACTAAAGCTATTCATAAATGCATGTTCAATTCATTGAGTGGTTTTAGGGAAAACAGTTGCAAAAGGTCATTTGAGCATTTAAAAAGAAAATTCAATTTTTTAAAAGCGTTAATTAAATTATAAGAGTTAAGCTTTTCCCATGTCCTTGAATCAACAGTTACATGCACAGCAGTAATGCTTACATGTTGTACAATCAACATCCTATACACTACAGCTAGTTCCTTCCAGCTGATTCCTGTGGTGACTGCTTCAGCAAGGAAATGGTCTCGTATAAGCCACTATATCTTCTGACTGTATGAAGAGATTCGGGTGAATTTCAGGTAGCAGAAGCTACTCCTGGTGTTGACAGGTCTCCTGCCTGTGCAGCTGCTCGTGATTAATTGGTGAAAACAAGACTGAGTGTTGAAATAGGAGGAATAGTAGATAAATCTGAAAGTTGTATGTACTGCTCATCTCATCTTCCTAAGTAGATGTTTATGTGGGCTAATAGTATCCAAAAGAGTCAGTCATCAGTGTTTATTTTCCCACAGCAGTGAAATACTGCTGGTTTTACTAAGGAAAACCTGAGGCAGGACAGCATACAGGAAATCTGTTATTAGGCCAACACTGGAACACATTGTTCAGGTTCTTAATCTACTCCTCTGTGCCTTGTTTTCTCCCACGGAGGCTATTTAACCACATTTTTGTTGCAGACCACAGTAGACAAGAATGAATAATACTAAGGAAATAATGTGGATAATCATAGTAGGGTCTAACTTTATGTATTTATTAATGCATCCTCCTGCTTTTCCAGGGTCTCAAAATGCCTTGATGAGATCCTCCTTCTTTATGTTAAAATTGTGCAGAAATGGGCTTCTTCGCAGGAGAAAACAGGATAACAGGGAGCCCCTGTGGTAACAATCTCATCAGTTGTGTGCTCATCAGTTGATGGGTCTCAGAGTAATATGTAGTCAGGTGCTGTCTACAAGTGGCTGGGAGGTGCAGTCCTCAGCACATTCAAGAACCTGGTAAGTCTGCAGGTGTGGAGGAAGGCTTCCTTGCACTTTGTCAGTTGGTAAGTTAGGAGCAGCTGAGCATTTAAAGCTGTCATCTGTCACTTACCGTTCCTGGTGTGGGAGCTCTGTTTAAGTCAAATGAGCTCTGGTCTTGCGAATGCCATCTGGATGGAAAATAACAGAGGCTTGAGTTGTCAAAGCCTTAGATCAAAACAGAGAATAGTGTGGAACTGTTGTCTCCATCCTAAGGTTAGGAGACAATATCTTACAGCCCCTAGCTGCAAATAGTGAAATAGTAGGACTCTACACAGGTATTCTGCTGATTGAGTGTCAATTAAAATGTTTAATGCTGACCTGCAAAATCCTTCAGAGTAGGCTGGAAACAAAAATGAGAGCAGTTTTGTAGATGCTGGATGTAACCCTCCCAGCCCAATCCAAACCATCTCTGCAGAACATTTATCAGTGATGTAAATCTAAGGATTTACAGTGTAAAAACCTAAATTATTTCCTAAAGTTGTAATCAGTCAGTGACAAAAGCAACTGTTCTGCACTGACCCTCGTATGAAACTACTTTTGGGTCATCAGTGATTTTCTTAAGCTTATAAGAACATTTGTTTACACTGAGCTTTTTACTGTTTCTTCCAAGAGGACGTTTAAATTTTCTGCAGTCTTAATGGGTACTGAAAGGTCTGTGACATGTCTTTTAGCTGAAGCAGACATTGATCGCATGCTGCTAGTGTTACGAACCTTGAAAGCAGTGTAACTTCATTCTCTACTTGTTCAGACAAACCCTTCTTGGTTACATGGCAGTTGTGAGAGCAGCTGGCTCTTCTGCTGCCTGTAGTGTTGCTGTGTACTCCTACTACTGTACACTGCTTTTGGGGATGGGGGAAGCCTTTAGCCCAGAGATCAGTTTTTGGAGTTGAGGAGAGGGCTACAAACACTTTTGCAGAAGAGGTCCACCAGCAACTCTGTGGAGGCTGGAAGCCAGGTGATAGAGGAGCAAGATCCTGAGCTGTCTCAGATTCTGGCAGTGGCCAGGCTTTGTAGCAGCACAGACAGTGCCCTTGACTACTGCTGTCAGTCACATCAATGTAAACCAGCAGGCATCAACAAAGTTAATAAATGAAAAAAGCAGTGCAGTCAAAAGTTGACATAATTAGCTGGTGGTTCTAATTACAGTGTTGTTGAGTGCCTTACTGGATTTTGTACCAGAAGAGTAGTTGGAGTAATGTGTATCTTATGCCTACTGTAAGTGCTCAAGGCCAGGCTGGATGGGGCTTCGAGCAACCTGATCTAGTTGAAGATGTCCCTGCCTAGGGCAGAGGGGTTAGAAGCAGATGGTCTTTAAGGTCCCTTCCAACCCAAACCACTCTATGATTCTAAGATTCTATGTATGTTTACCAAAGTAAGATACAGGAGGTGCATGTGTATATATTAAAAATGGACTGAAAATTCTGCTAGCACAACAAAATAATGCAGGTGAAATCTACATGCTGAAGACTCAAAACTGGAGGTTCTGCCTCAGTAAGTCAGTGTGGTCATCTATTATGGGAGCTGGAATGTCGATGTTAACTGAACCAAAATGTTGGTTTTACAGTTCATTAGCAGTCTTGGTGAAATGAGCAGCTCACACTGAGCCATCTGAAAAAGTTTCTATTTCTAGAATACTCAGAGCCCCAATTACAATGCTGAGGAGAGACAACTGATCTTTTACCAGACAAAATTTGTTTGAATGGAGAGAGTTGGAGTTGGGGAAAAAAAGTATTTTATCTTTCAGTACTTGCACAGCATTCTAAGAACAGGGGATGGTTTTTGTTTCAAGAAAATTTCTATTTGGCGAAGACAGATGGTCTCCTGACATGCAGAAGATCTATAAACTAGGTCTGCAGTAAGCTCTTTCGCACATTTACTCGTTCCTTCTTTGGTTAAATGATTTCCGGCAACACACTTGACAGCTGTAAATGTAAGGGTCCTGGACATCTCTCTCCAGACAAGACCTGTTAGCAGTGTGAGCGGGTCTGGGCACAGCTAGCTGATTCTTGCTTATCCTCACAAGAAGAATGTAAAAAATGTGCCAGCTTTCAAGGGTCAGAGGCTAAAATATGGATGTATTTATTGCATATTTTGGTTGTCCCTTTAATAGACAGTTTGACACATTCTTTTGGTGAACTTTCTGGAAGACAAATAGCTCAAAATGGACACAGGAGAAATCAATCCTGTCAGGATTCCCATATATGTAATTACCTTCAGGTGTCAGGTGTACTTAGTGACTGTTGATTTTAATTTTTTTTTGCTGTTCAGACATTTATAGCTTGTTGTCGGTGAGGTATTTAATTTTATTAATGTGGACATTCTTAAGGGGAGGACGTGAAAGATCAGTTGTTTCAGACTTCACTTTCCTTTATGAAATGGCTGGTATCACGTTGTAGATAATTCTTTTGAAGACACGCTTTTGGTCTGCTTTTTCGGTTAGCAGTGTGAAAGGATGCCTAGATCTCCTTGCATAACTTAAGCACTGCTCTTAAGCCTTTCCTTCTATGTGTGTGATAGCTAGAAACTTACGAAGAACTGTTTTGAGCTACTTTGTTCCTTTGCTTTTAAGCTTTTTGTGTGTGATATGCTTAACAGTTTTGGAAGTTATTAAATCAGCTAATCTACCATGGTGCAAAAACGGTGGCAAAATGTGCTTCTTAAAATTACTAGCCTAGGAATATAATTGTCAGTACATATTACTCTGCATTCAAATGAATACTCACTTTTTTTTTTTTTACAGCAGCAAGTGACTAATGGAAGGATGAAATTATTGTAGTTGGAAACTAAATGTCTCAGAATACGGAAGAAAGCGGTACTGAGAAACGTAGTATGAAGTCTATTTTGAATATGTCTGGCTCGAAGTTTTCCTGGTGACTGAGAACGTATATAATGTACTGAAAAAACTGGGAGAGGTGATGCAATTACAGAAAGGAAAATGGAAGTTTTATTGTGAATGGACATATTTAGATAAAATTAGTCAAAACATTGCTAAAAAAGAATTCAAATTAAGTTGTGTCATATGCAGCCAGCTCTTAATACTCCCATTTTGCATTAGATAAGCTTTTGCTGATCCAGAGCCTGCTGGAATTTCACAGCTCTTGCTTTCCAGTCACGAAGTGTGACTGGTTCTCCATATCCAAGAAAAACTGGAGATCAGCATTTTTTTTTTCGTCTGTCATCTCAAAATGACAGAAGGAGAATGTTCAGCCTAATTACGAAGGGAATTATTGGCTTTGTTCGTATAGGAATCCCTGTAATATTTGGAAGAGTGATTTAATGATGTGATCTGGCATTCATTCTGCAGTGCATCATCATCAAACAAACAACAAAAAAAAAAGCCCTCAGTTGGCATTTTTGCCTAAGGGCTGCTGAGAGCTGATTATTCTTCTAATCAGAACCATCACAATCAAGGGAGACAATTAGCTAGGTTAGGTCTCTGCTGATTTCTCCTGTGGCCCTAAGCATCAGATGGCCTTGAGCACTCTTGAATCCTATCAACAAGTATTTGAGTAATACCTGTTTTGCTCCACCTGTTGTCATTAAGACCCTCTTTTCTTCTGTTGAAGTGCTTGGTTGTGTGCATGCTTATTTATATTACACTAATGCCAGAAGGCATTAGCTGTCCTTCCAAACAGAAAGCTTACTAGCCTAGACAGTAAATACAGAGTTTAGGTTTCTAGTGTGTAGTACAAAATTGTAGACATTATTTTAATACACCATGTATGTGTTTGTGAGTGTGTACCTAATTCTGTATTTTTATCAGTAACATTTATTTTCATACATAGAGTAAACATACATATTTAAACAGTCAGCTCTGTAACCGAATATACAACTTGGGTGTGTCATGTGGTGAACCTTTGTGTTTGTAAATGGCAATCTGCTCCTTCTGCCAGTAGCCTGCTTCAGTCATTAATTCTGGTTTTCCCCTGTTATTTTTGCACACAGCTGATGCTGGTCTGCTTAGCTGGAGTTTATCTACCCAAGTGGTCTACTTGATATTTAAAGAACTAAACATTACAGTTAGTAGGCCTGATTTTGTCCTATTCATCCCATGTATTTACATGCTGAAACCAGGTAGTTGCTCCCAGTTTTGCCATACTGCAGCAGCAGGTGAAATTTGATCCAGTGGCTCTTGTGGGGTGGACATTTTTGTGTACAAATCATTTTTAACCAAAGTAAATTGCAAGCTGTCACATTAACCTAATTGTCCCCTTTTTCTGCTGTATTCTTAAAAACCCTTAATGACTCAATAATGCTTTTCTTCCTTCACCTTCTAGTCTCCTTTTGTATAGTGTGTGGTTTACTACTGTTAAAAAAATGGAACAAGCCCAATATATTTAGACTGTAAAAGGCATATTTAGCTTATACCTAACATAGGCAAAAGAGAAAGTAGAGCACAGCAGGTGACTGAACTGGTAATTCCCTTCAACACCTGCTGTGAAGGTCTGAAGCTTTTTGGTACTATTAATGTAAATTTTGTGATATTTCTCTAGCATTAAAATTAGTATGGAGTGACAAAAAAAAGATTTTTTTTTTTTCAGAATAGGGATACCTTCAGTTCTTATTGAATATAAGAATTGCTTCTTTGGACTATCTTGGAGGTTTGCACCAAATTTAATAAATTCTTAAGAGTAATTATTCATGTCAAGATGATTCTTTTTCTATATTTGTTGATGGAAGACTTCAGCTTGCTAAGTGGCTGGTTTTTAGCCGTGCGGTCTTGCTACCACTGTGACTGAACAAAATTTGAGGAATAGGAACCATTTTTTGTAGTGTTAGACAGCAGTATGGAGATTCTTGAGTTTTATCTACTTTGAAGAATTCAAATAACAATGTTCAGCAGACAAAAAAATCATTTTGAGAGTATAGAAATGAGTGAAACAATGTTTAGCCAATCAACATATTAAGAAGTCATCTTCTCTATTGTGCTGCACTGGAAAATGATCTCTGTGTTTTAGGTTGAGAAGTTTAAAATAATTGATTTTGAAAGGAAGACCAGGTTTCAATTAGCCTTAATACGAGTTTACTCATTCGTAATGCTTTAATGAGAGTAGATATTCTATACCCCATGTGATATGAGCACACACATTTGAACAGGCTGTGTGTTTCTGTGCCACACACACATACAGAACTGATATTAACCAGTAGAGCTGATTCAGTCTCTTGATGTCTGAGTATTTAATCAAGAGCATCATCTTGGCACATAAAAGTCAGAAAATTACACGAGTGAAGTGAATTAAGCTTTAATGTATGAACACATAGGAATTACGTGCTGCCACCTACGTTTAGATTGCTGGTAAGATCAATGGTAGCGTATTGATAAAGTCCTGGGTCGTTTTTTATCTTGCTTAGTGTGGGGATAGTGGTGGTGATGTCATGACCCTCTAATGGACCAAAGAACCATATTTAAAATGTTAATCCTGGTAAGAATTTTTTCTTTTGTGCTATAAAGGTGCCTGCTCATTAAAGTAAAAGCTTTTTAACCCTTTCCCTCTGTGGATTAAGAGTCAAGTATTGACCGCTAAGATATCTGTAGTTCAGCTCCTGGAGACAGAATAATTAAATGAAAGTCGTAAGAGGAATTACTGCAATAATATTGCTAATGAATGATTCTCAGTACGAAGTCATTCGTTATCATGTTTCATATCATAAAGTGCTGTGTTCACACATTCCTCTTTGGCTGAGGTAGTTTTCCTCTGACATCAGCATAATAATGAATAATGTTACACCACTGTGTAATCCATGCAGATTCACTGCTTTGTTGAATGCTTTCTGCGCAGCTAGGCCTCAATTCAGGAAAGCATTCAACCATTTACCTAAATCCTTCATCTTAGTATGTGGCTAATTCTAAAGCATCAGCTTAATTGCTGTCTTGAACAGAGCTGTTTATTGGAACAGAGGACCTTAATAGTATCTGTACCCTTTTGGGAACTTTGAAGCTACTTTGTCAGGATGTATTTTTTACATCAGTCATAGCTATGATTTAAACCGACAATAAATATTCATGTACTGTTAGTCAGACCATTTTGCACTCTAACAAAAGATCTTAACATATATTTAAGTGCATTTAAATGCCTGAGTTAAAACATACAAAGGTGTCAGTAAGGGGGAAAATGCACTAAAAAGCTGAAGGTGCTGATTCATTAACAGAACTAGTTCGTAAACAAAGGCAAAATAACTGATGAAATTGAAAAAAAGCAGTTAAACGGCTTGATGCAGCAGCTTGGCAAAAACAGTCTAATAGCTTAACAAATGACAGTAGTTTTCTTTCAGTTTATTTCTTTCTGTAACCCAAGGAATTGTTAACATTTTTTAAAGGATTTGGAAGGTTCAAGCTGCTTTGTTTCTTTGATATAAAAGCTAAAGTAAATAACTACATTGCTATACTTGAGTTATCATCTTAATACATCAAAACTTATTGATAATATATTTAAAACCATGATTTGTCTTTCATTTGACATATTTAATGTACAAAATAATTAAGATTTTCTTTCCCTGCTTCATTGATGAAGGGAAAAGTTAGGGAAACAAAGCAAATGACCTCCAGCTGTTCAGCAGGTTTTCTGCAAGTTTAGTGAACACCAAAGCCTTAAATTGCCTTTTGCTCCTGGGAGCTTGGAAGGCATAATTTAGGAGAAGATTTTTCATTTGTGGGTAGGAAGTGGAGGTCTTTACAGATGTTTCTTGCCATGTGGTAGGAAAAAGCAGGTGTAAAGCAAATTTGATTACATTTGCTTCACTGTAAAAATTCTTGCAACATGTCTTTGAGGCATTGATAACCTCCCAAAAACCTTAAGAGGCCAAGCTTGAGCAACAGAAGAGGGTTTCTAAAGCGATGACCATCTGATTATGAGCTGTGCATCCCTAAAAGCACAGGACAAGCTGAGCAATATAAAAATCTAAGGTATCTTTGAAGTGCAATAAAAGACTTACAGGTTGTATTATTTTTGTTATGAGTCAGAACTTACAAAATGAAAGGACAAATCTTGGGATCTATATTCTGTTTCAGTCAATCCTTAGCTGAACTTGTATTGCAGACAGTAGAAAACTAGGCAGCTTTCATTTGTTCAGGGTTTTATGTGACAGCCTTCCTGGAGAGCTGGTGAGATGCATTTAAACAGAGATTTTAATATATTCTTTTACATGTGTTTGTTTTGATCAAAATTACAAACTGGGGTAACAGAAATCAAGATTTACTTTTTCTCCGATGTGTAAATTTTGTCTCTAGAAAATCATCTTGTCTCTGAGGGGTTCCCAAGGTGCACTTTGCCTCTGAACGTTACCAAGGGTGAAAATGTTCAGTTGATAAACATTTGAGGACTACTGCATTTGGTTAGACACTTGTAATCAGCTATATCATTTCTTATCACTCTTCTTCTAAGCAATGCAGCATCATAAATTACTTTCTTAGCTATGAAATGCGTAGTACAAATTGGATCTCTGGTAGAATTGTCAGGTGTCAGGCTCAGAAACGCAGAGGAGCAGGTACTTTTCCATTTTGCAACAAAGCTGTACAACTCCATGTCCGCAGACTGTAGTGCACCAAATTCCAAACGTTTCCAGAGGTTCAAAAATGATCAGACCAACTGATCAAGAAAAATTATTCTGTGGTAAAAAAATTATTCTGTGGTAAACACAAAGAGCCCGGACCCTTGGCTATGCAAAAGATTGGTGGCTGTTGTGAGAATGTGCTGGGGAGGTATGTCTATGTAGGTGTATAGTGTAGTCTAGACATCTTCTAGACACCTTGGCCAGGTATTGGGAGTATGTTGTTGGCCTTGATGGGAATTTACTCTGTCCCAAGATAACTGCTGTCGTCATTTTTTTGCGCTGATGCTCTGTAGCTGGAATTTTGCCGACAGAATTGGTCTAAGTTGTGTGTGCTGTCTTTTGAGCCTCAGATTATGTGTTTATGCCTCAGCTATGTGCTATGAGCACTTTATTCTTTAGTTTCAAGGTTTGTTTTGTTTCTTTATTGCTAAACTAGTACTTAACAGTAAGAATGAAAGAAAGAAATAGTTTGTATGCTCAATAATTCATTTTAACATCTAAGGAACAATGCAGAGGCTTCTCAATGTACAATAATTGTTCTTGCCAGACCTGTGCCGTCCCTTCCTCACACCTGCCTTCTGGTGTCTTTATAATAAGTAGGAAGGAGAAGGGAGGGCAGGGAAAGAAACCTTTGATTTAATTTGTCTGTGATATTCTCTGCATCTTGTCTTAAACATTCGTGTCGGTAGTTTTAAAAATAGTTACTGTGTTTTATGCAGACAGTATCATCGTTCAATTGTAAATGAAGTGATTTCACTACAGGTTGAAGATTAGATTTCATTTAAGAATGGTTTGGAAACACTTAAAGGAAAAATGCAATAGGGAAATTAAGAGAATAGCTTCAGTTTTACTCCTCTGAAATTTCTGATTGATCTGAGAGCAATGCATTTTTTTTCTCCCTGTTTTTCTCCTGTGTGAATATTTTACACATGCATATGAAAGTAAATGAGCAGGTTTTGCACCTTTTATCAATTCAAGCTTTATTTATACATATTGAAAAACTGTTTCTGTCACTCTTGAAGAAATTAGAATTCCAAAACCCAATAATAGGAACCACATTATGGGAGTTTCATAATTTGAGAAGGGCGGAGGGGATAATGTAAAGGCTACATTAAATTCAGCCATTTGTCAATCTCATTCAGTTAAAAAAAAAACATAGTTGCCCATCAGATTGTAATCTTTGTAATGTCATAGGTGTTTTACAGACTAGTTGTCAGTTTATAGTGCAAAGCTTTTCAGATCATATTTATAAACAGAGGCATGGATCTGGATCCGGACCTATCTTGTTCATAAGATATACAAAGCCTAAGATAAATTTCTCTAGGTGAAAAAACATTTTAAGTCCTATTATTCAGAGACCATGTGTATCAAGATTAAACCTGATGGGGAATTTTGTAGTCTGTGTGCTATCAGTCTTTAGAAGAAATTACAAAAATGAAAAGAAAAAAAGTCCTAACATTAATAATAACTGTGCTACTTGGTGCTGCTGCAGTCTGTGATCTAAAACTCTGGTTGTTCTTCTTTTGCTAGCTTGCTTAGCACAACAGAGAGAGACTAATATGGAAAGGTAACAGCAAGAAGGTTAAAGTACTAGATTTCTCCATAGAAGTTTCTCTAAAATGCCATTTCCGTGTCAGGAAAGGAAATATTTTTCCTCTGGGTCTCTTAAATAAACAGAAGGCTATTTTGTAGCAAGAAATAAATTCACTGATTGAAGCTCGCTTTCCTGATAGCAAATTGTCTGCAAATATATTTGTGCACTTGTTGGCTATTCTAACTTTATTTTCATGTGAACAAGTTCAAATAGCTTTTGAGAATGTATTTGAATATAGGTTATTCATGTTAATAGCAAGTAGTGGTTGATACTGGAATTTCTTGTTATCTTTCTAGGTCTGTTTGTGTGAGTCTGTGATTATTTTTTTTTTCTGTGCATTTTGCTCAGGCTGTTTTATATTACATCTAGATTCATTCCTTTTAGCTGGAGGATGTGGATTATGACCATAGCTTATTAAAACATACACAGTTTATTAAACATAAAAATATTGTGAAACATCTTGAGGATTAGTTTCATTTTATACACTTACATATTGGGAAATGAAGAAGTAGATTTTACCAGTTACAAGTTATTAGGATGTCTGAGTCTCCAAATTCTAATTTGATCGCAAAATATTTTTTAAATTAAGTTTGTTAACAGGTTGAGAGATTTCTGATAAACAGCTGTAGCTTACTGTTGGAGAAGAGCATTTCTAATGCAACAGCAAGTGTAGGTGTATATGCAGCAGATGCCCACTTTTGTCAAAATGTGTGTTTCTTCTCAAGTACTGCCCATATATATACTGGTGCAAATTGATGCAGCATTTTTTTCCCTAGAAGTATGGAAGGGATGGAGATTCCAGTTTATATGACTTAGCCATCAGTCTACTTATAATATATTAGTGGGAAAATAAATTTGCGAAGCTGATTTGCGTTATGTACACTTCCTCATGAAAACAGACTGCAGTTTATCTCTGTTATTCAGTGTGCAGGTCAACATGCTTGTTGGGCAAGTGTTCTTTTCTTTCATTTTGTGAGTGTGAGAAGCAAGACCTTTCTGCAGCTAGGGCATTGTTCTCCATATCCATTAACAGATGTCAGCAAATGCCTCGGGCAGGGTTAGCAAATACCAGTCACAGAATCACATTCCATTAAGGCTGATAGACTATGTCTTCTGGATTAGACACATGGTCGACACATGGTGTTAGAGTCCAGTTGGGACTCTTTAGTAGTGCTCCTACCTGTAGGGTTTTATTCTTATTATTATTTCATTTTGATTTTTAAGAATTTAAACTTTGAATAGGTTGTTTTCTCCCAAATGTGCCTGATCGTAAAGTATGTGTTAGTACAGCAGAGATCATGTAAGACTTTCTTGCTTTGTAAGAAAGGTAGATATGCCGATGAATCAGCAAACTGCTGTTTTTCTGGTATGGGCCAGAAGTACCTAAGCTAGGTTTTGTATTTTCAAGCAAAAGCATGGAATAAAAGATGAAGCTGACATCTTGTGTGGTGTTAGTGTCTAAAGTAGACAAATGGAGAGTCATGTGTGGATGGTATTGATGACCACTTTTAGAAATATGTGAGTAGTAGTTACCACTTCTCTTCATTCCACCTCAGATAAAGTGGGATAAATGTTGCTTGTGAACTCCAGAGTAGTACTGAACACAAGTAATGAGCTTGTGTCCATAAATCAACTTAACAAAGAGACTCGCTTCAGCCCAGACATTTTGGATTCACAGTGTGGACAGAAGCCCTAAAGACAAATCTCAGACTGCCTTTAGTAAATGATTGGGTGTGGTACCTTTCAGATTATGTTACTTGGGTGTTCAACAGTGAAGTTTGTCCTGTAAGTCTGAAGTGATGCCTTTGACAGAATAGTAACACTTTCTTTACCTTTCCCTTCCTCCTTCTCTCTTCATCTGTCTCCGCAAGTTAAATGCCCACAGCAATGGAAAATCAATAGCCAGGTAGAGTCTGTAGTCATGGGGATTAAAGCTACTGGAGCTGGGACAGCTGAGAAAGAGAGCCTGACCTCTTTGGGATCAATGCTGTAACATGTTGTACTCCTTTACCACCGTTATCCACAGCATGACTGTGTCACTGAAGCCCCCA
Organism: Chlamydotis macqueenii; assembly: GCF_036417535.1. Classification (NCBI taxonomy): domain Eukaryota; kingdom Metazoa; phylum Chordata; class Aves; order Otidiformes; family Otididae; genus Chlamydotis; species Chlamydotis macqueenii. The sequence goes on along the minus strand of NC_141593.1, from coordinate 58,228,208 downwards.
AGATGCAACGAGTGGTTCCCTTCAGAAGTTGCAGGAAAAGAGAAATTCTGAGAGATCAGGTGAAAGTCGTGTGTGCCAGTTTTGATCAAATTTTACAAATGTAGAGTCTGAGAAAACATTTTTAATAAGCACAATGAAAAATGTCCAGCTCATCGATTAGGAGGTGCAGAATGATGGGAAGTTAAGTGGGTGAGGGTGTTGCAGTACTTGAGAATCTCTGGAGTACTCAGATTTATAGGTGGGAAATAAATGTTGATTTGTTTATTCCCTCCCTCCCTCATATCTACTCAAGGAAGAGCAATTAGTTTCTATTTTTTTAATGTTTGCATTATAATTGAACATAAATCTTTCTGCAGTGCCAGCTATAAAAAGTCAATACAGGACCCAGCTGTACAAATAAACATACTTACGAATGTAAGAGGGAAATCATTAACAGTAAGCGGAGTAAAGACATTTTTGCACAATTTATTTCTTAAAGAGCTTTTAAATCATAAAAATAAATGAAAGATGTGTCTGTATTTTAAATTCAGTGTCATTGTTAAATATTATAATGTGACTAAAATTTTTGTTCAGGAATAGAATTGGGGAAAAAAAAAGGATATTTCTGGTCTCTTAGGTTAATGAAATTAACACAACATATGTCATTCAAAGAATTCTTACATTTTAGATAGGACATATCCCTTTTCCATTTCAAACCTACTCCTTTCCCCCTGTATTTTGCAGTCTTTTTTGCTGCAGTTTAGCTAATAGAAGCCTCCTCCTTCTGAATGTAGGCTTTCTTTGTTTGGGAAAGGACATGTTTCAGTCAAGGTACATTAGGAAGCTTTCAACAATCAAGTTTTATTTAAAAAAAAAAAAAAGTAGGGGCGAAGTTGTGGGTCAAGTTTTTGTGGTTTGGGGGCAGGGTGGCGAAGTATGTTTGGTTTTTTTTCTTTTCCAGAATGTTAAAGACTTTTACCATACTGGTTTTGAGGAGGTTTCTCAGTTCTGGAAATTAAGATAATTAGAAGGTTTTAAGTGGTCACCTGCAGGATAACTGTACTTTTTGATAGCATGGGAAAAATGAAGTTCGAAGGAAGTGAAGGTTGAGCGATTACTTTACCATTCTTGTAAACTTTATCCTGTCCTATCTAAGGACAGTTTCCAGATGAATTGCCTGTACAGGCATTGGTGCTTCTGACATTTTGAAAGGTCTAGTTTTTGTATCAGCACAGAATAAAAATAATTATCGTGTGTTTGATATTTTTTTGTGGATTTCTTCTGTTCTGGCCAAACATTCTTTGATTCTTCAGAGCTACTCCATGCTTAATGAGTTATTTTCTTTAACAACCTAAATACTAGCTCAAACTAATTTGTTTCATGTTTCTTCCCATGTTATAGTCCCTATAGTAAATCACTGGTTTGTCTCATTTAAATAGGCAGTATGAAGTACCAGATACAATGGTAACTGATCAAAATCCTGTTCCTTAACAAGAAAAAAACCACATCCCTCCTAATAGGAAGGCACAATGTCTCTCTTGTACTGTTGGCTGATAGGAAGGGGTAAAGGCATGAGATTCTCCAGGGAGACAAGCCATGTAGAACTCATGTTTTTTCTCATGACATTCAGCTTAATGCAGCTCTTCTTTCTGATTTTAATTTGTTTGGGGTTTTTGCTTTTGGGCTCATCCAAGTAGTGTGAAAAATCTCCCAGACAGGAGGGACATAGCAGGAATAAAAGGGGAAGGTAGATCTTCGACAGATGCATGTGAAGTGAAATGCAGGGAGATCACTCAGCTCTTTCAAGAAATGTGATAGGCTCTTGCAGCCGGTTGTGAAACAGTAATTTGAAGTCTGATGAACTCTTTCAAGTGCAGGAGCCTGATTCTGCTCAGCTGTGTAATTGTGATTGAAGGGAGCCAGCCGAAGGCAGAGACCTGGGCACAACCTTTTGGGAGGCTTGTTCCGGCAGAGTGGGTGGGAAAGTAAAATGAAGGTTACAAATAATAAGTTTCTCTGCCTGATTGATAATGAACTAGTAATAAGTAGCCTTATTATAGTAATAAGTTTCCCATGGAAGCCCGATGATTGCAGAGAAGCTTTAGCTGAGTGCGTGTGACCACATCTTATTTTGATCAGCTGTAGCACAGCAAAGCTGTGTAATTATCATAATCTAACAATTAGCCTGGCATCCTTTCCCAGTGTTTAATTACTCCAATAAATGGTAATTGAATAGAAGACTTCATGACAAGAGAATAAGTTTCTTTCTGCATTGTGTACTTAACTTGCAGTCTTTTCTAGGCATAATTTTTGAATACTGTTTTTTTTTTGAGCAACAGCCTTGATTAGTTGTTTGTCTTTTGTTTTGTCAGTATTTTGCTTCCTGCATAGTGTTTTCTCATGGTGTTTTGAACTTGTCTTAACTTGTGAAACTGTAACCTAGGGACTAAAAGGTCACAGGCAGCTCCTTTATATTGCAAAGTTTTTTTATTTGCTTGCTCAGGGTCGCAATAGCCTGCGAGAGATCTAAAACGTCACTGGCTTGCTACTGTTAGGAAACCCACTTCTCTAAGCATCTGGAAAATGTTGAATTTTCTTCTGGTTTGAATAGAGCTAAAATTAAAATAGCTCTTTGATTACTTCATTGTTTTTGCATCAGAGTCATTGTTGATGTCAGCAGAGCTACGGGAACAGAGTTTTTTAAACGTTGCGATAAAGCCAGTAAAAAGAGCAGAAAAGCAGTAAAGAGGTTATTTTTGCGTAGCACAGAAATAGCATCTTTAAAATTATCTGCAGTAAAATGGTACACTTAGTCCCACAACCCCTCAGATAATTAACAACCACAAGATTTCCCCCATCACACATAACAGCTTTAAGTTAGTTGAAATAAGGAGGCTTGGAATGTCTGAAAGACTAATAAGGCACAAGTTACCCTGCTGTTTTACAGTCACAGCATGAGAGTAGGGCTTGGGATGGTCTAATGCACTATGCTTGCCACCTAAACAGAGGCAAAAGCTGTGAGGAAGCACAGTAGTGTGGAATGGTAAATAATAGACATCATCATATCCTAAGAGCAACTAAAATGTTGTCCTTTTAAAGGGTGTTGATGTTTTCCAGAAAATGTTTGGGTTTTGTGTGTTACTGCATATACAAATACATACTTTATACTCATCTCTCTGTTATTAATAAGGTAAGCAAATAGTTTCATAATTGGCTAAGAGAAATAAACTTGATTCAACCTATTTCTGTATTTTTCCAGTTAAAGCTTTTCCTCTATCTAGAGCATTTGTAAGAGATGTTTCTGTTGTCTAATAACATTTAATCTACTGGTGGTTCAGCCTTTGTTGGGATACTTTCAGGATCTTCTCACCTGGCTGGTATTTCATGGTACTTATAGGTATGTGCCTTTCTTTGAGACCTCTCTGTCTCCATTAAATTTAGTTAAAACTGGCTTAGTGGCCGTGAAAGTAAAAAGAAGGAGCTGAGTGACCATGCACATGTGGTGCTCACAGAAGCCCTTTTTCCTTAGGAAACAGAACAAGTAACTTTTTGCTCTGCTGTTTCTGAAGAACTATGGGTAATAATGGTTTGTATTTACCTCAAGAATAAATGGATTCAGTGAATGTTGTTGATGTTGCTTTGCATTTCAGACTATCAGTTGAGAGGAAGGCAACTAACTGGTATAAGACATGCAGCAGAATTCGGGCCGTTTGCATCTGATGCCTTCTGATACCAGACTGAAGACCAGAATTTCATAATTCATTGTTAGAGCAGTTATTTGAAGTCTTTTCTGGTTCACAATGAAGCCTTGCCACATGCCTTTGATAGAATAGACTCCAAATAAAGAAAGGTTGTTTCAGTGACCAGCAAAGTTATTAAATTCAAGATGAGCCACAAATGCTTCAGAACTTAAAATTATGACGAGAAGCATACACACAGACTGTGTACTTTCACTTACATTAATGGATAAACAGAACACAGAAGGCATTAATTACTTGGAAAATATATTGCTAGTCTTGTGTTTCTGTGTCTAAAATTACCATGAAGATCTTTCTCTGCATCCTGAATACCTGGACGTTTGATCAGTGGCACTTGAGCATAGGAACATTCATATGACTGTGTTACCTCGAAAAAAGTAAGCAAATTTTCTGTAGCAACCTGATATTTGTTGGTTATGGAAATGTTTAGGTTTAGAAGCTACTTAACTATCTGTCTCTGTCTTCAAAATGACTTTTATAGCTCTACTGCCTAATAGCTAGTTGTGTAGAATATAGGTTTCCAAGACACTGTTTGAATGCCACCTGACACAGAACAAAGGCTAATTATTTTTGAAAAATAGCTGTGTTTTGCTGTATGTAAGCCAGAGTGCACAGAGACAAATGACATGATTTGCAAGAAGGTTTGTAGATTCTGTCAGAGTTTTGGGGAAGCATTTTTGGTTGCTTTCTACCACAACACAATGTTCTGTTATGCAAAATCTAGATAGTACTGGTTTATTCCTCATAGTGGGATTTATATAAAGAATCCTGATTACTGCGTGGTTCTGGAAGGACATAGGAGTCCACATGAGGATCTACCAGAACAAGTTGAAAACCCAACTGAGAAAAGGAAAAGAACATCAGTAGCATTACTAGAAAATATAGAAAGGCACACTTTCTATTCTGAATGGGACCAGAAAAAGACACGAACTTATTAAACCCTAAATGCAGTTAGCAGGAGATCTGCTATTCCTGTCATCTCTCCAAATGTACCTGTTAATAGATTCCACCTTCACTCTACATATTGTGCTGCTCAACATATGTAGGTGGCTAACCATTTATAAATGCTTTTATTTGAAATGGAACTTCTGTTTCACAGGAATACCTGACATTACACTACTATAAAGAGGTTTTCAACCTGTAAATGTTAAGTGTTTTCCTCCTGGATGTGGTTTAGAATTCTTGGAAATGTGTTCCTGAAGTGTTTCCCTTAATAGCTTTGAGGAATCTGAGCTGGTGAATTTTTTTTGTGGATTACTTAACGGCCATTGCTTGCCTTTCTGTTCAGATTAGAGGCTTTTCTGTTTCCTTTTTGAGAAGGTAAATACAACACACTGCCTTGTAGCTGGAGACACAAGAATGGTCTCAGTTCACTCCAAAGAAGCACATTGGAGATTTTGTAGCCTCTTTTGGAAAAACAAAATTAGTTCTATGTCTTCAGTACACATGCTGAGGTTTTGATTACTGGCTTCTTTAAGATATTACAAGAAGAGAAATAAATACTTACTTTCTGCTTCTTAGTTAGCTAATAACCTCTTTTCCGTATTGCTGTTCCTGTGTGGAATGAAGAGACTTCACTCAGAACTGCTTGATAGAATACCTTGGTACATGTTTTCCCTGGAGCAGATTCACTGCTGTGCCAGCAATATTGGCTAAAGGCCAGTTTAGATCATTCAAAATATGCACCATCATCTTCCTTTTTTAGACAAGTAAATGTGAACACTTTCTGGCTATTGTGAATGGCTGTGGAATGGAAATACTGAGAGCAGGGAAGCTGGGAACGGGGAGGGAAGGACACTGGGAGAAAAAGGACGTGGTTATGTGCTTCACCCTCAAACCTGCTTTGCAGGCAGCCCTTACTTCTTACTTTCCACATGTTTGACAGGTAAGGGTGTGCTGGGGTGAATGAAGACACTCAGCTGCTTCAGCACTTAGGCAAGCGGAAATAAGAATGAATCTACTAAAATACCAGTGATCAAAGAGGACAGCTGCATCGTGGTTTTGTTTGTTTAATAAGAATACAGTAGGGAACTTTGCCAAAAGGGAGTTGGATAAGCTCTTTGTTTGCAGTGTTGGGTAAAACAACTCACTGGTGCAGGTTACAAGTTCTATTTCATTGCTAATGCAAATTTAAGGTGTGATCACAAATTTAGTTGACCATCTCTTTGTGATTATCATCTCTATTATCATAGACTGTGCAGTCAGATTGTTCTCTTAAAATTCTGCTATTTACAGTACAGACTCTGGGAAATGTCTGTCCAGACTCTCCTTTTGGTTAAAGGAGAGAAATAGCTGCTTCTGGAGTGTGATCCATCTCATTCCAGTGCACCCTGGGCCTGAGGAGGCCAGATTAATTGGACTCAAGAAGTTCGTATTTCTCTCTGTTGACTTAAAGAAAATGTGGAGAAGCAGTTCACATAAAAAAAAAAGCGCATGCACACAAGCACACACACACACACACATATAAATAGATACTAATTTTTACTTACTAAAACTGTAATTAAAATAAAAAAAAAGATGCATCATTGCTAGAATGTGGTTTTCCTATTCATAACTTAAAAGATACTTATTCATTACCTGTGAGAAATGCCAAACTCTTAACTGATGCAGAGAACAGAAACCAATTTGAAAACATTTTGCAAATGTATTAAGAGAGTATCTGCTCAGGTGACAGGTTTTGAAAGCACTGGAGTCCAAAAATATATTTTTAACTAGTGATTTAGATAAATTTGAATTCTCCTGGAAGAACTGTGCTTCAGAGAGGCTTTTCCATGTTACAGAATGGAACCATGAGGCTATGCACAGGCTGAAATTATACAGATATATCATACCTTGATGCGTGTTCAGTTTTTCCCCTTTAAAAAGCTATTTTATTGAAGTTAAATTATTGTAGGGATATGAAAAGGTGTAGTTTGCTCTGAATTTATCCTTGGAGGGCCAGCAGATCATTGCTTTTTCTCTGAAATTAGATAGAAGGATCCAGATGGCAGATTTCAAGCCCATCAGGTGTTTAAAATATGCCCCTCAGCTAAAAAGAAGTATTATAGTTAAATCTGTCATGGCCTTTTTATTGCTTTGTGGTACACTTGACAACTGCAGCCGTGAAACGGAGAAGCTAGCTACAAGTAGCCCAGTCAGCCTGAAGTGGAGTAGGTCAGTGGTTGGTTTCTTTGACTGCCCCAGGGAGTCTGAAAGACGTACAGACCTGGTTTATGGAATCATTAAATCCATCATGGTATAAGCTCCTGTGGAGGCCGTGAATTTGTTCCCATAGTTTCTTCCAGATACTATGGTAGGCATTAGAGAAGTAATGTAAGTGAGTGAGACGTGGAGGGGAGAAAAAAATGGACACCCTCCCCACTCTCAACAAAACAAGAATCCTACACCTTCTAAGGACTCCTCAGTAGTAATAACAGTAGTTATAAAGTGCATCTGGGCTGGCACCTTGCGCTGCATTTCTCAGCTGGCACTCATTCAGAACTGTCATGTTAGGCTGAGTGCTGATAATTTGTATCCCAGAATCCTTTTATCTGAACAGAGCAACATCTCTGCTGTATTCTTTTGGCAAAGGAGATGCACTGCTTTTCCAATATATTTAAAAAGCAATACAGGCTTTTCTTTGCGTCTTGACAAACTGCTGCTAATCATGAAGAAAGAGTAAACCTGTTTGTGCTCTTGTAGTAACTGTAAGTACTTGCAGTCAAATGAGCTTTCAACACAGGGATGATTACTGCGTGATTCAGAGAAAAGGATATGTTTGGGTTATTTATTTGCATGCATATGTAGATGTTTATACAGACACTGATTTGAGGAGGCTGATAACAGTTTTGGCTTCTTTGCTTCTTCCTTCTTTCTCCAATTAAAAAAAAAAACAAAAACCACAACCAAATAAAGCAGACACTTTGTTTGTTTATTCAAGAAACCATAGGGAAGCGTAGCCTATAACTTGGTGTGTGTTAGCAAGAGACTAATTTTGTAAAGTAAGAGAAGAGTACAAAACCTTCATCCAGAAGGCCACATGATCATAGTCCTACATAAGCAGTCTCTGATAGCTCTGGTAAATTGCAAGGGTTACTTTTGAGAGTGGATGTGCATGGCTGGAGAGAAATGAAGTGCCATTAATGATGCCCCTTTTATGAGGACGTTACCCTGCAACAAGGTCATCCCAAGTTAACTGTGCTTACATCTGAACTCTTCCTGTGATTTCAGATTCCAGCGGGGCGACTACCACATCGATGTCTGCATCAATGACTACCTGGATGTGTTCTGCCCTCACTATGAAGACTCAGTGCCAGAAGATAAGACCGAACGCTATGTTCTGTACATGGTGAACTTTGATGGCTACAGCTCCTGCGATCACACCTCCAAAGGGTTCAAGAGGTGGGAGTGTAATCGGCCACATTCCCCAAATGGACCATTGAAGTTTTCGGAAAAGTTCCAGCTCTTCACACCCTTCTCACTAGGATTTGAGTTCAGGCCAGGCCGGGAATATTTCTACATCTGTGAGTATATAGAGATTTACCACTGTTGCACAGCAGGTGCTAATTTTTCGCCTATGCTCTGTGGAAATACAAAAGGCCAAATGGTATATAATGCAGATGTTTTATAGTATATGCAGGCTTAACTATCCCCAGATACATTAGCTAGCAATCTAGCTAGTGAAAATGAGATAGAATCACAGCTTCTTTTCTCACATGAAATAGCATGTCAGCCTGTTCACTGAACCATGGCTGACGTTTGAAGTGAAACGCACTGTTACGTTTATTCCAGCACTCTGAAGTGGAGGTGGAAGGGGTGTCCTGGTTTCAGCTGGGATAGTTAATTTTCTTCCTAGTAGCTGTTATAGTGCTGTATTTTGGATTTAGTATGAGAATAACATTGATAACACACTGGTGTTTTAGTTGTTGGTAAGTAGCCCCAGCAAGCATTCTGGAGGTGCACAAGAAATTGGGAGGGGGCACAGCCAGGACAGCTGACCCAAACTGGCCGAAGGAATATTCCATACCATATGATGTTGTGCTTAGCATATAAAGCTGGGGGGCAGTTGGCTGGGGGGTGGCCGTCATTACTTGGGGACTGGCTGGGCATTGGTCAGCAGGTGGTGAAGTGTTGCATCACTTGTTTCTCTAGAGTTTCATTTCTCTCTTTTTTTGTTGTTTTCCTTTTTGTTATTATTATTATTATTATAATTTATTTTATTTCTATCATTAAACTGTTCTTATCTGAACCCACAAGTTTTTTTTTACTTTCACCCTGCCAGTTCCCTCCTCCCTTCCACTGGGTGTGGGGAGAGGGTGAGTGAGCATCTGTGTGGTACTTAGTAGCCAACTGGGATTAAACCATGACAGGAGGCAAGAAGGGTAGGTGGAAGCTCTCCCCAAATATGATGAAAAATAGTTAATCATTTGCATGTGAAATTCATAGATTTTCTTATTTCTTCAGATGAAATACTCTAGTCTCTGTAATATTTATCACTCAAGGAAAGTGAGGTGTGTGTAGTCTGTAAGTGTTATGGCAGCTGATGTCAGCAGTCCAGTGGTATTTAAAGTTTAATAATTTCTTAGGGTGAATACTCCTAGCATCAAGACAAGTGGCTCCTTTTTATTTCCTTCCTTGCCCCACCCCCACTTTTTCTCAGATGAGCTGTTTGTGTCAGCATGCATGATGTGGGGTACTGCAGGAGCAGGTGGCAAGCAAGGGAGTTGAGTGGGCTCAGACACCTTCACATCTGCTCCCTGAAGCAATGGGGAGCTCCCTCACAGAGCTCTATGCTCTGCACCACAGAGGCCTGCCTTGGGGCTGCTCTGGGCACCCAGAGGACATATAGAATAACACCTGGCACTAAGGAAGTAAAAGCATCAGGATGTTATAAACCAGTGAGTTGAGCTAACTGATTCCCTGACCCCACTGTGGGGTTGATACTGCTTCAGCTGTCTCATTTGTTTAATCCTCCAACTAAGATCTTATTTCATCAATTTGGTTTTTACCTGAACCTTCCACTCTAACAAGTTTTGACGGTTCCAGCAATATTTTTTTTTTCTGCTTTTAGTGTTAGACTAAAGAGTTGGAAGCTTTAGACAGACTGTAGCTCCCAATAAATATTACCTTCGTGTGTATACCTGGCCTTTCTGCTGTGACTCATTCCACCTTATTTCACCCAGAAAAACTGGGTATGTATGATCCCTGTTTTTCAGCCTCATTGAACACTGAGATTTTTCTTTTCCATTTCTAAATCTACAGGGAAATACATTCCTAGTGGATAGTTTTCCATTCATTTATTTTTCTTCCAGCAAATAAAAACCTCTGAGTGGTGGTTCAGCATCAGAACAACAGTGCCTTGTTCTTGTGCTGAAGCACAGCAATAATAATAACAAGAACAACAACAGCAAACGGTAATGTTACTTAAAACTGTTTTTTAATATATTAATGGGAAATCATGTCAAGATACCTGAGTTAAGTGGATAAAGTTCTAGGATAAATAAATCTGTACTGTGTAGGGTCAGTCCGACTCCTGTCACTCACAAAAGCTTACCATTAACTTCAACAGTTTTGTGTCATTCAGAACTCTGACATCAAGCTCCCCAGCAACACAGGACTTTCTGGGTTTTGTTTGTTTGTTTGTTTTGAGGGTCTGTTTTTATTCTATTCCTGAGCATCATAAGTAAAACCATCAGGAATGCTTAAGCTAAGGAATGTCTTTACCATCACATGGTCACAATAAAATGTGGCACAGGGATGGCATTAGTAGCTGCAAGCATTAAAAAAAAAAAAAAAAAAAAAATTTCTGAATTTTAAAAAAGAAAGAAAGAGAAGTGTTTAATAAAGGTGAAAACCAAACACAAAAGTGAAGGGTTTTCCTCATTGATGGTTAAATTCAATATTTCACTAAAAATCATTATGTATCTTCTATAACATTCATTTAACTGAGTCATTTAACTGTCAAGGGCTCCCTTCAAAATAATTGTTCCAAAGTGCTTTAAAATATGAAGAGCTTTATGATATTCAACTGCATTTAGATGAAATAATTTTTTTTAAAATGAAAGATAAAATAGCAAAAAATTAGCAGCAAAAAGGTGTTAATTTACTAGTAGCTTATTGGCCTGGTAGTCACTGAAATTAATTTTTTTAGGCATGTTTCAGAGACACAAAAGCATTTTTCCTCCTTTTCTGTAGTTTAAGTATTTTTTGCCTTCATCCTTTACTCTGCTGAGGACAAGGTTGCAGCAGTTGCAGGGGAGCACCGTACGACACTAAGTTAACACCTAAATGCAGACCTTCTCAGGGGAGAGCTGTCCACCCTGGAGTGTTCTTCTCTTAGTTTGTGCTGAAGGAACACCATGGTGAAACGTTCCTTTTTTTCATCATCAAAATTGTAAGCAGGCTGTAGTCCAGGCTGTAGAGAGACCACCTTTGTTAGCTTTCTGAATCTACATGTTAAAAAATTACTGCTTTGCCAGGGAAGGGTTCCTTTCCTCTGCAGATCTGAAACCTTTGCCCTCTTGGCAGGAAAGGGAGAAGGCTGACTATGCAGCATCAGTCTAGTGTATTCTATTTAAGGGTTACAAAATATGTCGTGTGATCTAGACCTCTGGAAAGACAGAAATATTAAGTGGTTGGTTAGATATTTAGCTTAATTATTGTTTGGTGCTTTCTCAAAAATCTTTGCAGTTTTCCTTTTAAGGATGTGACTTGCCTCTCTTGCTTCCATTATTTTCAGAAAATGCAATAATTTGAGAACAATCACTGTCTCTTTTTATAAATTGTTGGTTTTCAAAATACCGCTTTTCTTTGTTATACCATTACCTTCGTATATTGCTCAGATGAACTTGGATCTGCTTTCTTTGCATGTTTGTTTTAGGAAAACACAAGAAAAAAAAATCTTATCTTTCTGATACCAAATTTACATTGAAGAAGTGAATTCAGCATTGCAGACATGCAATCAGGAAGTGGTGATTGAGTTCACTTTTGAAAGAAGAAAAGCTTATTAAATATTTACAGAGAAATTAACTTTTATTTAGTTTGGGAGTGCACAGTGGGGTGCTGGGGAAAGCAAATAATAGATCATGACATGAAGTCTCAATTTTTACTTAGTTCTTAGTAGGTGCTCACCTCCGGTTAGTGTGTGTTAGCCTGAAAACAGACAAAATAGTATCACTAATGAAAGAGAAGCAAATGAAATATAGAGAAAGCGGAAACTAAGTACTTAGTCGTATGGCACTGATTTTAATGTCATTGGGAAGGGAAAATAAGCTTGAGTATGCTGGTTAAGGTGAGGTACTGTGCAAGGGGAGAAGAACACAAAAGCAAGAAAGGGGAAAAAAAAATCCTGAAATGTACAATGCTATGTAATTCTATAATTCAAAATGAGGGTGTAATTTTCATTACTTTGACTTGATCACAGATGTTTTATTTTTATTAATGTACTAAGTATTGAATAAAATACTACTAACAGCTTAGCAAATATACATCAGAGATGTGGAAATTAAAAAATGAAGACATCGCTAGAGCAAGCCTAGTACAGATTACTGCAGAATCCTGACCACAGTTTCCGAGCCAAGCTCCTGTGTTGATTTAAGCTGGAACACATTGCTCTTTTCTTGAAAGCAATGTATCATTGCTGTAATGTTAGAAGGTGTACTACTATTAAGCTGTAGCATATGCTTTTCTCTGAGCAATCAGTTCAGTTATTCCATCAAAGAATTCAATATTTGACATTATTTATCCTTAAGAAATCTATGCTGTTTTTATCATCTTATCTTCCAAGCTTTTATCTGTATTGTTTATGTCATTTGATCACTGTTAATATTGTCATTTATACGTGCTTGTACCCTTTTCCTACAGAGACCGGGTAGGTTTACTCTTCTTGACAGTCCTCCTGCTGCTCTCCTGTTCTAGGCAAGGTCTTGAAGGCTTTTACTAGCAGTTAGCAGGCTTTACATATAATTTATCTAAACATAACTTAAGTGGTTCTATCTCCATTCCTACTGAGAAAATAGCTCCTTTCCTTGGTTCACATCCTTCTTATGTTGGGGACTCCAGAGCTGGACGCAGTACTGCAGGCGGAGTCTCATGAGAGCGGAGTAGAGGGGCAGAATTGCCTCCCTTCAGCTGCTGGCCACGCTTCTTTTGATGCAGCCCAGGATGTGGTTGACTTTCTGGGCTTCAAGTGTACGTTGCCAGCTCATGTTGAGCTTCTCGTCCACGAGCACCCCTAAGTCCTTCTTCTCAGGGCTGGTCTCGATCCATTCTTCCCTTAGCCTGTTTTGATACTGAGCATTGCCCAAACCCATGTGCAGGACCTTGCACTTGGCCTTGTTGATCTTCATGAGATTTGCATTGGCCCAAGTCTCCACCTGTCCACTTTTTATGGAAATTAACAGAGACCTAACAAAAGTTTTCCATGACTAAGAACCTGGAATAGCTTCCAGCTTTGTCAGCTTGGGGAATATTATTCTTTTAGGATTGATTTTGGTGTAGCAAGAATTAAGAAAAGGGACTTCACAGGGGCAAGGTTGAAGAGCCTGTGATACTGTATGGGAGAAAACTCCTGAGAAATCTTTATACTGTAGTTTGTTAACAGGTACTTGGTATTTTTCATGTGCTCAAAGAATGGTATTAAACAGCTACATAGAGCTTATTGCTCTTGCTCAGGCGCCACCTTAATGTTAGGGATATCAATGTTCTACATGAAAAGTTGCAACTCACTGTAGGATGATTATTTGATTTAGAGATCTTTGCATCTTTGCTAGAGGTTTAGCTTGATGTAAAGGGAGCACAAAACAGAAAGATTGTGAACTGACTTATCAGAAAAGGTTAATATGAGACTCCCAAAAAAACCTACACTTCTCTCTCTTTTTTTCATCCTGTTAGGGACCTCAAAATCCCACTTTTTCAGAACCAGTTGGTGGTGTTAGTGCAGCAGTTTATACTGCTGACTGTAGGTCTGCTGGTAGGAGGGGCTGTCTGAGGGCATAACTATAGTACTTCTCAGGTTTTGACTCTGACTTACTTGAGGAAACTCCTGCTGGAAAAGGAGATAATGTAAAGAAACCAGTCTTATTACTTAGTTCATACTGGAGAGTATTAGAACCAATCAAGGGTTACTGTAGACAGTTCAGCTAATGGTTAAGTTACTTTTTTTTTCTGAAGTCAGCTGTTACTTTTGTTATTGTATCGCAGCTAGGGTAACACAACATTATTTAACTAGTAATACTCCAGTAACAAGTTGGGTTTTTTTAAATCCAAAACTTAAAATATATTATTTCTCTGTAAGCAGTCATACTTGTAAAGACAAATCTCTTAACCAGCAAACTGGCCTTGGAGTAAGTGGGAAATTATACCATCTTGAAAATTCAAAGAAAGCACAGTGGACATTTTGTCTCCGCCTTTACTAGTGTAAATGTAAAGACACTGTCAGCCTAATTTTAAAGTTGCCTTTATGTGAAGGAGAATTGCTCCTTAATATTCACCAATGCACCTAATAGTGATTCTTCTTCAGACCATCCTTACAGTTGTGGGGAAGAAATTAGTTTCATTTTAATGGCAATACTCTCAATTTCTGTGAGTTTCAGCTCTTCCATTTGTATGATAAAAACTGGACATCTCTTGCAATCACCCATTGTGTACCTTATGTATCTGCTTGTTCAGGCAGTTAGTCGTTTTGTACATTTCTAATGCTACTTGTCTCATAAAGTCCTTGGCTAAATCTCTGTTTGACTTCTTGACCAATACCTGTGGTACCTTTTTTTTTTTTGTACGACAAAATAAGACTATCCATACATGAAAACAGATTATTTTGCTTTTTCCATTCAGCATAGTCTGCAATTGTATGAGAAGATCTTTTAGCAAAACTCCTATTTTTGAGGGGTTTTTTTTCCCTCATATCAATAACTTATATGCTGTAAAAGGCCTGGGTTGAATGTTTCTCCTCTTGAGTCTGTCAATACTGGGACTCAAAGTAAAAAATTTGGCTTGGGATGAAGTTTGGACTTTGGCTTTAGAAAGTTGTACGAGCTCTAGAGAGATGAGTAGAGTAGATTGATGGTAAGCCTTGTCATTCCATACTCAACTTATACTGGGGGCAATGGAGTCACTGTATTTACTCCATAGGCTAAACTTTTATTAAAAATTCTTCCTACTCATTGAAGTGGTTGACTTAAGTAGCAAATATTTTGCTTTGAAAGTGAAGACTAGATTTGGTTTTCAGGAAGTGATAGAAGGCCATCTATCTTCAATTCACCAGGTGTTAGTTACTGCAGGTACTCCTGGTGTTTGTGTTTTCTCATTGCTTTTTTGAAGACACAAGGTCAGAAGATCCCTTTTGGAACTCTCTCTCTGGACATCTTGGTTCTCACCAAAAGCTAAAAAACGAAGGTTAAATAAAGAACGTTATTGAAGTATGCTGAAGGAATTACAAACTTTAGTGTGTTAATTGCACTTTTGGGGAAACATTGTTTATTGCCTGGTCCCCCATTAGCCTTTCAGTCAAGATCTGATCAGCATAAACGCTGGTGCTACTTTGACAGCAGTGGGCTAAGACATGCCACTCTCCTATGAATCTTGCTTTGCTGACTGGTTTACCAAAATCACTTGAGATGTTCTGAATGAAATCAAAGCAATTGAAAGGGTTTGATAAATCTGTACTCTGAAAAATATTTTTGTGTGATTACATTAGACAGACAAGGAAGGTGACCTTTAAAAGGGAATTCATGCTTAGCCTAGTATGTAGATTAAAGGGCTGGTTTCTGTTAGAAGAAGAATTAAGTGCTGGTCCTGCTAAAAAGAAAGCAGAAACAATCACCAGTGGCTAATAGATTTTGACGTTGGTAGTGTTCTTAGAATCCTCAAAGGGAGCATTAAAAGCTGTTGAATAATTTGGGCCTTGAGAGAAATCCATATAGCAAAATGAAGAGGGAACTCGTGGAAGTGATGGTCTCTGTTGTTTGAGTTTTTCAAAGGGAATGAACGTCTTTCAGATAACAAGTTAAAAGAAGATGATCTGGGTTTATGTTCTTCAAAAATTCAAGAGCCATTAAGATCCTGATAGAAGCAAATGTATTAAAGAAGGGACAATATCTGCAACTTTGAAAGCTGTCTCATGAGCATATTGTATAATGTCTTCACCCATGTAGGAAGACCAGTGACTTGTATTGCTTTCTACTGAAGTGCTGATTTCGGGTGTTAGAAGAATCAGGGAGTGCCCACAGAGAGAAAGGGTGAGGGACAGTGTTTTCTTTGCTCTGTCTCTTTTTTTCCTTCTCATTTATCATGCTCAACGATGGGCAGTTCATTTTGTAGGAAAATAAAGCATGTATTGAATGTTGTTAATGTGATCATCAAATCACAAATGATAAAAAGATAATATTGGTTAGATCTTGGATAAAAGACCTCCAAGGAGCATTAGGAACTTGATAAGGCCATGTGTGACACACCTTCCTTAAGGGAAATGGTAACTAGGTGTTCTGTGCTGCTGGCTATGGATTACTGTAGTTTTTAACATTTGTGATTCTTGTAAAAACCCATTGCAACTTTCTTGAAGTAAGTATTTAAATTCCAGTGCTCTGCTGGAAGTACAATTGAATGAATTGCACACAGCCCTTGAAATCCTGATGGACCATTCATCATTCCTTGCTTTAAATCAGTTTTGACATTCAACAGCTACAACTTAACATCTCAGAGGTGGCTGCACTTCAGTGGTGGGTGAGACTCTTTGCAGTGGTACTTCACTGGGATGTTACGAGATTAATAAGGTGAAGCATGTAGATTCCTTGGATGAAAGAACTCATTGAAGTGGAGAGTATTATTAATAATTATCTGAGGACTTACAACTCTGTAACAGTGTTCTAATTTGATTTCTGAGCAAACTGAAACCTGTTTAATGAGCTGTTGTATTGGAAATATGCGTGTTGTAACATGGAGCAGATGCCAACAGAAATGGAAATAACGTAGCAGTGACATTTGGAATAACAGTGTTGTACTTCATTGCCTCCGTGTCATCAGCATGTTAGTCTCCCTGTTCCTCAGACTAACTCACCAAGGCAGCACTTTCTTTGCTGATACTGTCTGTGTGTCGTGATACACACTGAGTATATATGCATGCCTGCAACCAATAGACCAAGACCAAACTCCCTCAATGAAAAAATGCTTCCACATGCTGAGCAATTGGCTGATGATCTTGTTTAATATGTTAATATTCAATGTTCAACTCCATATTTTCATAAATACTTGAATTTAAAATAAGGAAACTTGTTTCTAAGCTACCTAACCCTCTGATGATAGAGGAGGCTGTAAAGTAGGAGAATGTTACGAAATTCTCAACAACTTTTTATTTTTATTCCTCAGTAATGCATACTATTCAGACAAAGTGGCCAAGACTCTGGGCTCCAAATGCCAGATGCAGTTAATACTATCTCCAAGATTCTTGGCAAGTCAATATAAATCATGTAGAATAAGATTTTTCACAGAGTATTCAGAAATGCATAGAAGTGCTTTGTTCTGAAAAATTGCAGAAAAATCTTTTCAGACTTCCAAATATTTCCACTTTCCCTCAGGAAAGCAGTAGGTCATTCTCAGATCTACATTATTGGCCAAATGAGATTTTTACTGCCTCTAAAATCTCCCTGGCTTCTCTTTTACATCATGGATATTTAATATTTAAAGTATCAAGTGATATAACCAGCTAGATACAGCACTGCTTTAGGGAATTAAGAATGCCTTGAAGGTGTATCAGAATCTCGCTTGTGCCATACCTCTATGCACAGAAGTAACCAGGCTCCTGATGATGAATATGGGGAATAACATTGCTACATTGCTGTTGCTGATCTTCTGGGGGTGAAATGATCTTAATTATTTGAAAGATAATCAGAATGGCACTATATTAATCAATTTAAAGAGCCCTGACAATTCAATCGTAGTGGCAGTCAGAATGTGTTCAGGGAAAAATACAGCAGAACAGTTTAACGTACAGTATATTTCAAGAGTTGTAGGTGGGGATATTGTGAAGATATGAGCTTGGATTTCTTCTTACGTATTTTTTTAACACATATGCTTTTAGTAATACTGGGTTCATCTTCCTGTGTCTTGATGCCTGTATCAGTAAAAAACTGCATGTGGACTACTTCTTTCTAATAGTTCAGGGTTTTGGAGAAGACATTCAGCTGTGAGGCATTGAAGAATGCACTGTCCTACAGCATAGAGCCCTTCACTGGAACTGAAGTCAGGATCCCTATCAGCAGCTGCAGCAGGGCTTGCTGTCTGTACACGTGACTATTTCTGATGGAGAAATCTTGAGTAGAAATAAAGTCACAAAGCATATATTTCTTCAGAAATAAAGGTGTGTTCCAATGAGGATGATGACAGCATTGTGTAGTTTAGAGGTGAGCAACTGACATGGGTAGGTTATTGTTCAACAATTCCTTTTCTCGAATTTTCTTATAATTCACAAGACTTTTAAAATTATTTTATTAGCAGTTGGTTACAAGCAGGCAAATTGTAATGCTACTGGAGTTTCAAATAATAATTATGTGTAAGAATACATTTAAAGTAAGTTTATAACAAGACAAAGACATTCGTTGTTGAAACAGTTGTCTGGAGCCTTGAGCTACAGATAGTATTTCTTTTCACCTTTGGTAGTGCTGTGTCTCTTACCTGGGTCTCACTGGGGTAATCTGTTCAATCACAAGACCGCCTCTGAGGAATGAAGCTTGACAGCTGTTCGGCAGTGTGCCGCAGAGCACCCACATTCCAGCCCACACGCCTTACTGCAGTGCTGAGTTCTGAACTCAAATTGGGAAGATTTTAGCTTTCTCCCACTGTAGCACTAAAAAAATGCTGCTGACTAGGTAGCAGAGGCAGCAGCCTCCTTACAGCCTCACAATTTGTTGTAACCAGCTCCCACGTCTGTACAAAATGTGCCACTTCCAGCTTACAATAGGAGTGTGTTAGGTAGCTTTCACTGCTGACCCTGTCCCCCCTAGACCACGCAGAGTGATCAGCTGATGTGGTTAAAAATCGTTGCCAGACAGAGTTCCTCATCTGTAGCGCTGCACCTGTGGTAGCTTTGCTTAGAAACATACACCAGTGCAACAGCGTTTTTTGTTCGCAGTCCCACTTGAAATACTCGGTGGCAGCTCAAGCGGAACTGTATAAATTAGTCACTGTCACATTTAGGCATTAAAAGTGGAATTAGTAATTTATATTAATCACAAATGTTTCTCCAGGTTTTATTAACAAGCAGATTGGCTGCCAAAATGCTTTCTGGAAGACATTTTTTTCTCCCAACTGCCATAGAGAACAAAACAGTTATTATGGGCATTTAGATAAAGATTAACGGTTTCTGCAATTCATTTGAGGGAAACTGTATATTGCTATACATTCCACTTCAGTGCAGATCAGCACTGCCAGCATGATTTGTCACCTCGTTGATAAAATTATACAGTGGAGACACAAGATGGTGTAATTCATTTTAAGAGCAGAAACAGGTTAATCAACAAAGCAGAATGAGGTTAAAAAACAAACCAGACCTACATTTCTTAATTTTTTGGCAAGTTCAGATTTCGAATAGGAGAAGTGAGATGTCTATCTAACTGCTGTTTTAACACATTTGATTCATTTTGTCTTTATGCTTTCGTCTTTCTTTGCCCACATCATGCCATTTTTTTTCCTCAAGATGGCTTCATGTGCCTTACTTAGATCTCCAGGAAGAAGTAATACGTGTGGCTGCTCCTTATTCTGTGCATCTGCAAGTAGTTCTGTGGAGAACTGTAGGAGCGGTCCATGAACTTGATACAGAAAGTGAAAAAATTACTAGAATTATGAGAAAGAGGTCAAGGTGAATATTGTGGGGTTTAACAGCAATGCAGAAGACACTGCCAACCTGACCCTCACACTTTCACATATTTTGGACAGACAAAATCAATTTCCTAGCATACTACTTTTTGAGTTTATCATGTTCCAAGGAATTAAAGAACAGACATGCTATATTTTCTTCGTCATGGCTAGCTCCCTTTTTTCTTCCACTTTTGTGTTTTAGGATGGTATAAAATGAAGGAAATCAAAACACAAGTGAAAAATCAGCTGTTTGCTACAAAGGAGACAAACAAGGGTTGAAGGAGAAAAAAACTCATTACAGAGAGATTAGAAAATTAATTGATTGGTGACTCTGACAGTTCCCATTAGATGTCTAAGGATCCTGTGAAAAGAAAGTATAGTCTCAAACATAACATTTTTTCCTATTATTTCTTTATTTCGTGCAGAGATTCCTCTGAAGCATCATTAGGTTCCAGTTATTTTCAGTGAAATATTTCAGAAGAAAAGGACATGATAAAATCAGTAGAGGTCGTGTTACTCCCCTGAGAAACTTACTATGGCTAATACTCAAACTGTAATATAGAAGGCTTTTGTTCAGCATCAAACTTAAGAGATTTCCACAGGGGTAATTCGGTTTCATGGGGGTTTTGGAACTCCTGTGACACTGATTTAATATGCTCCCTCTTTCCCCAAAACTAGTATGAGGCAGCTGATTAATTCAGTGGGATCTGAGAACTTGGTCATATTAATGGCTTAATATAAGCATGTGTGAAACTTGCAGTGAATCTGTTTAGTGAAGAGTCTATTACTATATTTTTTTTCCCCTAAGGCTGAGTGTTGACTTAGAGGTACTATTCTTTCAAAAATGACAAAATATTTATAGCAATGTTTACTTCTCTACTCACTGATCTTTTTTTTCTGTACTTATCCTGTATTTGTTTAGCAGCTGTGTATGGATGGGTTGTATGCTCTTACATGTGCATATATAGACACATATATGTAAAAAACAATAATAGTAAAAAGTTATATTGGTTAAATCTTTGATTGAAAATAATATTTTTGTGTTAAAGGCTTTAGCTACTGTGATTATGAAAATGCTAATTTGGTCAAACTAAAAGTACACATTATTTTAACTCCACTGAAATATAAGATTTTTGTGATATAAAATAACAGTGAAGTGCCTCCTGGGCATTGTATTATACTTTCACTAGATTATCATTCTCCATTATGGGCTGAGCTGACCAGTTCTTTCTTGTCCTCAGGACAACTGTGGCATAACTGTGCTATTATCACTACACACGCTTTCCAAAGGGAAAATGAGGTTAAAGATAAATTAACCCCTAGCTTATATAGGAGATAGCTTGCAGGGTAGCTCAGGGTAGAGGTATGACTATTTGAGGTGTTAACTTTACTTCCCTGCTGTGCTTAGTTCCCTACCCCTTCTTCCTGGTGACTGCTGTGGTAGTGGATGTCCATTAGAGGAGAAACATTCCCACTGAAATCTCTCCTGTTGAGAAAAATGGCAGAAGGAGCCATTCTCTACAGACCTGCTCCAGCTTCCATCAGGAAATATGACCACGTTGCAGAAAGGAAGTGTTTTGGTTTGCCACCAAAATCCTTGGGATGCAAAATATAAAGTGTTCATTTTCACTGGAGTGCTCCAAACTAGGTCTCATGCCATTCTGTTGCTGTCTTCTTAAGGGTGAAACTGCCTTTTCCAGTAGCTTTGCAGTACCTGGCACCTAGTTCTGTGTGATGGTTGGTGTTTGCTGTGAGGGATGATTTCAGGGTGCTGTGCACTTTCAGATCCTTGAACTGGTCTCTGCTTGGCCGCATCAGCTGCTTGTTCTCATCAGAAACAATAGCATTGCTTCTAGCTAAATTATGGGATAATTTGGAAATCAAATAGCCCATTCTAGATTTTACACAGATCTAAAAGATGTGAATTAAGAGTGAGCTTGGGGAAAGCCCTTATAAAGGACTATCTACAGAGAATATTTCTTCATATGCTAACTTGCCTGAGAAGACATATTTCTGCCTAGGTCTTTTTCATTTTAGTGAACTAGAGAATATTTTGAGTGGAAGATACTCTTAAACCAAAAATAAATTTCTTGAGGAACTTGGTGCCACATCTAAGTTGTAGGCAGAAAAGGAAAATTTTTTGGAACTGTATCGACTACAAGGATAAGGAACATGGTGCTTTAGAAATGTAAATTAAAATTACACTTTTGGTACTTGTGTGAATATAGCAGGATTTTCACAAGGATGTATGCTGTTCCACACAGTTCTTGTGAACAGCATATGGTGTTCTATGTGCTAATATGTACATGTAAAAATGCACTGCACCCTTATTAATATGCAGTGAAATTATAAGCACATGTACTTTCTACAAAAAGGTTGGCAATGAAAGCCACACAAATAAAACAACAACAGAAAATCCCATTAAATTGCCCTAGCTCTTCAGCAACTGTATTTTACACTGAAGAAAGAAGACCCTGAAATAATAGCTTTCTGTGAGAGGAGGGGGGAAAAAGACTAAAAGTAGCGGCAAGTTTTTTTTATGTGCCATTTAATGAAGAAATAGGGGTGGCTTTTTATATGCATAAACTTCCCATTGATGGTTTTGTTTCATATTTGAAAAGTAAATAGAGATTGTGTATGTACGTTGAATGCTAGAAATTATTAGTTTGATTCACTTTCGCTGGACTTCTGAAAAAAAAATTCTGACAACTATGCAGACCGAGTAATTGGTCATCGTGGTCTTTTTTTGATTTGACTGTCAGTGAAAATGACATTGAGATCAATGCATCTGCTTTTGAGTGAAATCTTTATTTAGGCTTGCAGGGACTGATCTGAAATGCATCTGAAGACATAAATTTTCAAAAAAGCAAAAAAAAAAACAAGCAACCCACAACCCACCTAAACCTGAGGTAAATACAATATATGTAATTTATTCTGTGTAAGTTGCACATATGCTTCTTCAGTCTTGTTCTTTCTTGATCCCAGTCCAAAAGTAGGTAAAATAAATAGGTTGCATATTACAGGCCATATGTCAGAAGTGCTTAGCATTCCCAATTACAGTCATAATTTTAGAAGTACTTAGCTGTCATTTAGGTGTCCAAATAGTTGGCCTGATTTCTAAAATGCTTTGCACATGAAGCACTGACTTATTCTGAAAATGTGATCTCTGCTGCAGATTGTAAACATCTTGAAAGCTTTTCAGTAAGTTCTTTTGAATGGTATGTTTGTGTTTTACCAGGTTTTTTTTAAATTTTTTTTTTCAAAGTGCAAATACAATATTCTTACCAACTTGAGCCCCATTTCTGCTCTCCCATAATGAAGAGCTAAGATAGTCTAGTATTTTTAGCTGTTCCTTCCTTTTAGCACAAAGTGCAACTATTAGTTTAGAAACACATAAAAGAGTCATTGTAGTGTTGATGTGGACGGAAATGAACTTGAAAGTACAAGGTTTCTTTTACGTTTAACTGTTACATTTTACATGTAGTGTTTTAAACAGCAGCCTCTCAAGAGCAAGTGTGTGTCTCTAGACAGGTAATGCTTTAATCAGATGGAAACATCTAGGTGGGGAGACAAATAACAGAGGGAGCTGAAGCATTGGACTATCTTGGCCTCTTGCTCAGGTGCCACTAGAGTCCTGCCGTGCTCCTCAGAGGAGGTGGGAGCAGGGTTCATACCCTCTTCTGGTATGAAGGTGCTCCACTACTCGACAACGGGATTTTCTGCAGGGCTTTTGTCCAACATTGTGTAGCAAAGCTCTAACATGAAGCTGATGGGATTTTTTTTGTGACCCTGTAGGTGTTTATTTTATCAGTAGTCACATCTCAGGTGAGAAAAAGTAATTTAAAAAACCCCACTTTTGTTGTGAGCCACTGATGACCAGGAACTGTGGATACAGCCATATGAACCTCCTTCTCTCCAGAGCAAGTGCGCAAAATGTCTATAATTGGTGCTGATGGAAACTCAAATGCCATCTCCTTTCGTTGGAGGTGGCTCCTACATGCCACTCCTGAGGCTTGGGCTAAAAAGCAGACCTAATGAAGGAGTTTTCCAGCCCTTGGTGCGTCTGTGGCACTTGCTCTCCCTGCTGTGCTGCATGGCGCACCGGCCATTTGTTGGCAAGTTCATATTTCACACTGCAGGGAATTGAAATGATTGAACAGACAGAAGATTTTTATTTGCAGTAGCCTGTGTATCCCTAGACTCTGATTTGGCATAAAACATCTGCTTCATGATCTATTTCAAGGCCGGTTCCCTTCCTCCAACAAAGGTTATGACTTCAGGCAAGCTGTGCCTTTGCTGGCAGGGGGAGATTTGCCTGAAGACTTGATTTAGTCAGAATCAAAGCATCCTGCCACAGAAATTCTTTTTTCAATTACTTCTGAAAAAGCAGCCAGACGGTAAATGTATTAACATATTAAACAGTGAGTAAAGCAGGCCGCTGACTTCTGTTGTGTGGGTTTTTGTGAGAAGCTGATATGAACCATATCTGTGTGTATGTGTGGCTAGTAATAAACATCAGTTATTGTTCTGATAGCAGGAGAAGTGACAGACACTCTGCCTGTACCTACTTAATTCTGCTATAAATGAGCAGAGTCAGTAGGTACATCTATTGGTTTCAGCTACTGTTTATGCATATTCTCAGTTTGCAAAGTTGATTGGTCTAATATTGATGTAGTTTCTCTTAAAGTCTTAAGAAATAGGCTCAACAAGATGTAATATTTGGAGATAAATCGATGCATTAAATTATTTTTATATTCATGATGGTGGCCTAATTTCCAGGGTTTTTATCTCCTGCCAAAAAAGTCAATTTTTGAAAGACTAATACAGATTTATTTACAGAAGTGTCATCTTGATCTAGACTTAAATATGTACAAATAAAATCCATGTTCCTTCTTGCAATAACGTAGTTAGATGCAACCTTTATTAGAGTGAGTAGCATATTATCATCTATGTACTTCACTGCCATTGATGCACGCACAGTCTTTGCAGCATATGGGTATTTTTCCTCAGAAAGAATCCTTTCTCGAGCTTAAAAAAAAAAAAAAGTAATTGAATATTTGCATATCTCCAAGGAGCCATGCGGGTTAAACTCTGCATTCATCTTCTGCAGTTCTTAGGCCGCTTTTGGTTTAAGAGTAAGAACTATTGCTTTTATGAAGTGCCTTTTTCTATAAAGTCAAAACCTCACAGCAGTGCACAGAAAGCCTGTGCTATAAAGGAGCTAAGTAGAGTCTTTAATAGAGAGAGCTAGGTTGTAAGTGTTTTTGTTCCTATGGAGCAGATAGATTTGGTTCCATCTGTTCCATATTCATAACAAAGGAGCTCACTTGCAGGAGGACTGACTTCCCGGGAGTAGCATGGTAATAATGATCTTTTCACCACAGATTGAAAGGATCTGAAAATGGTCACTTCAGCTCAGCAGAAAGCGGCTAGCACTGATAGCACTTCAGACCTGCTATTTTTCCACAACTCTATTTCAGGATGCATTTTTTTTTTTCTGAATAAAACAAAACTAAAACATAAACCTTGATCTCCTTCCCACTCTGCTACACTCCCCCCCCACCTCAATCCATCCTCCTTCTGGGGAGTTCAGCATGTTTTCTCAAACAAAAATGGAATGACATGTTACAAGTACATGCTCAATTTTTCTTCATCTGATCTTGGTATTCAAGGCAGAAGTGAAAAATTATTTACCACCACTCTGGGTTCTGTCTCCTGAAATTTTTTCATGATCTCTATTTTCCCAGCAAGAAAATTCTGTGAACAGGAAATCTGAACTCCACAAAATGTGTGCAAAAGTTCCTTGCTGAGTTCTGTAATTGGGATGCTCTAGTGCCAGCTTTGATTACACACCTCATGGGCTTTCAAAAAACAAAAAAAAAAATCCATCTTAATCCAAGAAAAAAAAATATTCTTGTCTCTGCAGGATATTTCACAGGGTGAGAACAGAAAAATGCAGGAGTGTACCACAAGCACTTTTATTTGGCTAAAGAACAAATTATTCAGTGATCCCCTAAAAGGTGAACTGAAAGTTCACGGATACCTTAAAAATTAACCAGGAACACAGAACGAGAAGGATGCTTCTGTGTCATTGGTTCTGGCTGTGCAGTCTCTGAAAGAGGCCATGAGACAGACCCAGGTTTACTTTTATCCTGGCTGGAGGTCCTGCTACGGCATGCTGGACCCCGCAGGTCTCCATGCTCCACGACAGCTGGTGCCTGAGGCAGCTGAGAGAGCAGGGTGGGCAAGCAGCAGGTATGCACAGCCTGCCTTAGCTGCAGCATGCAGGTGGGCATACTCAGGGCTTTTTTGACCTTCCAGCCAGCAAGGCCATACAGTGTAATTGATAGATGTGTTGTAGAGCATCCACTACATTTAAGACTCCAGAACAAACAGTACACACGTATTTGCATATCTCATGCTTGCCCCCATCCCAAAGTGAGAGATTTGGTTTCAGACTAGGGTTTTCTGTTTGTTCAGTCAGGGGTTAATTTTTGAGTGCTGCATGTTTTACTGCAGTAACTCAAGGGGAAAATATATGCATTTCAAGTGACTCTTTTCCTAACGGAGGTAAATGAGAGTGTATCCAGCCTTCTTTGAAGAAACTCCGTACACTGAACCCACCTTTAAATGTGAGGAGAAAGAGGCATCTGATGCACGCTGTCATGCAGCTCTGCACAACTACCAGAACTGGGTCTACTGCAGATGTTCATTGATATGGATTAGCCAGGAGCTGAGATACAAATGTAACTGCATCTTCATGATTACAGAATATGGGATAGAGATTGTGCACTTCACTGGCAGGGTTGCTCTAGTATGACCAGGCTTGAGGTCTCCACCCACATTAGGTGGAGATACCATATTAGGTTAGAGGCACTTAAATCGAGCAGTGATAGATACTATGTGGTTGAGAGAAGTTAATTTGGCAGAGTTTTTGTCCATTTCTTTTGAAGTGAAATATGCATCAGCAAGGAGGTTTCAAGTAAGTGGTTTTTTGTTACCCCATGTTGTTTTCCATATGTATGATCTTAGATACGCATGGGAAGCACTATTAGAAGCTGCTTGCAACTTGGTTAGTCGAGTTTCTTAACCGGTTAACATGTAAAGAACAGAGGAGCAAGCTTGCGGTGGGGAGGTGCTTGCTTGGATCAGGAAGTAGCAGGTGGGAAACAGAGATGAGAATTTCCCGATCTGCTTGGGAAGATTGTTAGTGTGAAACAGGGACTTTTCTGGAAGAATGGTAGAGAAGTGCTTCAGTTCTGAGAGAACAAACATTACAACATTCAGGAAGATAAAAGCTTGAGAGGTACCTGTGTGTTTCAACAGTCTGATGTGGTGTTCATTGCTTTTGAGAAATGGTTTCCAAACCACCAGGGCTTTTGAGTCTCAGTTATGGAAGAGTGTACACATACATGTCTAGTTTTGAGTTCATCTGGGAATGATCACTGGAAATAGGGCTAAACATCCTGTGGTATACGTTAATCTAAAAAAAAAAAAAAAGGCACAGAAGGAAATAATTTGTGGCAGAGTAAAATGAAAGGTTAGCTATCCCATGGGTGTTTTAGACTTTCCCACAGTCATAGTTATGACAGTCTACAGTCCTTCCCTGGCATAGGTGAGGCATGTCAAATTCCTGACAAGGCAGCAGTTCTCCTTGATGAGGCTGCAGCTATTCTCACATAGGTTGACTTTTTTCAAATACAAATTTCAAAGGAGTACAACCTGTGACACAGAACACAGGCTAGACAAGTGACAGAAAGAAGCAGGGATCTAAAAGTTTAAATAAAACTGCTGTCACCCAATACAGTGGCCAAATTTTCGTTAAAGAGAAAACTAGAACTTGATATGTTTCAGCATTTTTCATGGTAAAGGTAGCAAATTGAAGGGTTAAGGAAAGCCTTCTGAGAGCTGGAGAAAAATTTCTGGCTTGTTTGGTGGTGTGATTGAAGGTTCAGTAGTCCCTCTACAGGACTTGAACACCTGATAAAGATGTACTATTATTAATATAGTGCTGGCATCTCTTACTGTGTTTGTACTCTACTCGGTCATGGCCTGGGACCCCATCATTGTAGGTTTAATGAGACAAAAGGTCTCTACCCTCACAATCTTTAGTTGTCAGAATCAGAGCTTGAGTTACAGTAGATTACCATGTATTTTACAAACTTTACCTTTTCTATTTCATATCTGTTTTCCGTCCTGCTCAAATTTGCATTTATCTGTGTAAGAACTGACTGTGCATAAAGACTTTTTTTTTGCAAAGGCTGTGCCAAGGTGCTGTTAGAACTTTGCCAAGAGAAAAAGCCCTTCAGAACTCTTCTGAGCAATGGTATTCTCTGTAAGCAGTGCATTTGCAAACTTTTGGGCATGCATGTGCGCTCAAATACATTCAAACTTGCATTTTTCTCACTGTTTGCCTTTGTTTTAAATAACAACAAATTACAACCCACCATCTGTGCCTTTTTCTAAATTTCCTCTGATCCTGAGGCAGCTTCTTGAAGGTCTCTTCCTCCTTTTACATCCTCTCCCTCCTTCACAAGACATAAACAAGATATTTTGTTGCTTTGCTTAGGTGAGTCAGTGGAAGTAACTTTTCATGTCTATGTATGTGTCACACTCCTAGCACAATACAACATTTATAATTACTTCTATATTTTCATAAACTGACAGAATTTACAAGCTTAGCATGGGAAGCTAGAAGTATTTTTTTTCTAAATATTTTAAAGATAGTGGCAAGCCCATGAAAATGGAGTAGAATGGAATGCTTTTCTCTGCTTTAATTATAGTGTCAGCAGTGGTAAAGCTAGACATGGATAATATGAAGTCCATTAAAGTATATGAGGTTTAGTAACATGATACAATATGCACAGATTCCATGTGGGTGAACATGTTGCTTTAGAGATCAAAAAGAGAAGGTCATTACTAACAAGACTATAATGTGTCTTCAAAGGATTTACTTATGTCTAGTTCTTAGAGATGGAAATTAGCAAAATGGATAGCCTGCTTGAAGAAAAACATTTTATTTCTAGTGATACCAAGGGAAAATCAAAGTACAAAAGTGCTTATGAAAAGTATGAGGAGGATATATTTTTCTCTAAGTGCTCTATTTGATAGTATTAACTTGTTTTATTAGCAATTTACTCTAATACAGTCTTAATGTTGTACAATAACTGTATTTGGTTTTGTTAATGCCACTGAAAATAGTAATGAGATCTGAGGGTTTTATTTCATTCCAGTTAATAAGTGTTAGTTTGTTGCAATATAAAAGTATGACATCAGTCATTTATATTGTGCTAGTGCAGAAATGTTAGTCCTTATTTTGTGGTATGTAATACAGTTTGCATTTATGAACGAGAAACCTTCTTATACGAGAGAAAGACCTGCAAATATTTAATGTGTGAGCAACTATATGATCTGTTCTTCATCTGTACCTCCTTATATTTCACAGAAGCTTACATGCAACTAAAAGTCCATTCAAAGTAGAATATGCCTTTCATTTATTTCTGCTGAGCTTTGTTTGTTTTTTAATGAGAAGAAATACTACAGAGGCAAGACAGATTCTCTGGGAAGCTCAGGCTGCAGTTAGATGATAGCTTTGCCCTGGTTCATAAACAAACATAGCTGCTCTGGCTTTTGTGAAGAAGAAGAAAAAAAAGTCTTTGCAAAGAACAGCTCGGCTTGGTTCTCCTGTTGGTTCAGGGCTTCGTTCAGAGGAACAGCTAGGCAGGATTGGGTTTTTCTGCAGCTGAAATGTCTGCTTTGTTTTTCTCCTGAAGGTGTGAAGGATATAGGCTGCCCTGTGCTGAGGTGATTTTGTGTTTTCCTGAACTCAAGTGGACTCGGCAGCTTGGGAGGACAGATGATAACAGTATGACTATAACAAAGGTTTGGACTAGATCCAAAGTGGTGCTGTCTGCCTCTGCTGCTCACCTCTGGAAGTGCCCAGTGCTGTGAAGGACTGGGCTTTGGGATGCTTTGATGTTCAGCACTAAAAAAAGTCTGACTCCAGTACACCAGCCAGGCCAGCAACAGAGAAGCCCTGTCATTAAATCACCCTCTAGAGCAGATAAGGAGCCTTCCTGAGAGAGATACAGGGCTAGACCATGCTAAGTCCCCTAATAGAGGAAATATGAAGCAAATGGCTTAATTAAACTGGAAGTCTATGGTTTACATTTCTTACCATACAGGATTTGATTTTGTTTTGTATGACTTTGATATGAAACCTAATTTCAATACATGCAGCCTTCAACCAGATATATAAGCTGCAATGGATTAGAAACTGCAAGAAAAAATATATTCTTCCTGGCCAAGAAGTTGCAACGGGACAGTTAATTCAGCATTAAGCGCTAATTCAGAAATAGTAACTATGTATTACTTTCTTCCAAGAAATCTCCCTGAAATAGGGTTTGTCTGGCAAGTAATTTCCATTTACTACGCTATTTTTAGGGATTCTGGGAAATACAGTTGCTTGTGAGATGGTCCCTAATAATCCAGTGTTTTTACACAGTACAAAGGCAGTGCAAATTAGGTGTGAGACATTAGGAAATAAAAGTAGTATTTCACAATCTGCTAGTTGTTGTGCACACAGCTTTTATCAAGTCTTTTTCTCCAGTGCTGTGCACTTTGTGATTTGTATTCTGCATGAAGTGCGGAATATAAGTCTGTGTCTGTGTGTAGGCATGTATGTATATGCATACAGAAATATTATGTGATTGTAGGTAATGGACATTCAGTATTTTAATTTTCTTAGAATGGAGTCGTGTTTATGCTGCTAGAACAAAACTTTTGCTGATATGTTGGAATGAGAAAGCAGACATGCAAAAAACTCTTTTTAAAATTAAAGTCAAGTAAAGCTGGGATTTCCATAGGAACAGTATTTATCTGGTTTTAATTTTTTATTTTAACACTTACAAGGAGAAAATGATCAGTAAAACCTTTCAGGCAGTTTTTTTTTTGTTATTAATTTCGAAGACCCCTTCGTTGTCTTTAGGTATGGACCTTGCTTCATGTATGCACACAAAGGGATGTTTTATTGATTCATTAAAGTCTAGCTGACTTTTTCAGTTGTACCGTTTATGCAAATTTGTAACTTTTTTCAATCTAAATTGTGAGAAGAATATTAATAACTAATTCTGCATTTACCTGGCTAATTTGCATACATTTGTGTTGTATGGTAAATCACATGGAAACCTACAGGGGAAAGGCTCAGCTCTTCTAACAACTAATAGGCTATTTTTTTCTTTTGACTTGCACAAATTGAGAAATATTGCCTGTGGCAAACATAATAGAAAACTGCATTTTTAATGCTCTCACACATACGCATTTCTTTACAAAGAAAGAAGTAGATGACTGTTCTTAAAAATAAAACTTTCTAAAGCTGTGTAGCTGACACAGGATATTGGATGCTAAAACACTTCAGGTTGGTGGAATTATGATTTGCAGGTTGTGTAAGGTTACTTGGATATTGGATTTGACTAATGGGAGTGGTATTGTGCCTGAAAGAGCTAGAGGCAAATCACAGCTGTAAATATTTTCTCCTGAAGAGAATGTCTGCAACTTACAGGACTAAGAGAGTGGAAGTACTGCGTAAACATCAGTTTCTGATTTACAACACACAGAGTCCTGTGTATGGGGTTGTTGCAGGTTCTCTCTTCGTGGCGTTTCTCCAGGTGATTACAGAAGTTACAAATGCAACTCTTTTGACTGGGCAGTAGATGTTAGGGGTTTACTTCAGCTATAAGCACGTGGCATCTCTATTTAGTGTCGGGGGGAGAAGTTCAAAATTAATTCTCTATTGGCTTCCCAGTCTGAACCAGTACTTCTATTCAGTGCCGGTGGTTGGGAAGCACTTATGACTGCCAGAATTTGTGTAACACGTAGAGGGTGCTTGTATTAGTATATCTGCAATGAATGGACGTGAGATCTTGGTGAGATTTCTGAAGTCATCTCTACAAGGAGACCTTGTTTGCTGGACATCTTAGCAGAGAGCAGAAGAAAACATTTTGTTTTCAAAACTGTAATGAACACAGACTTGTGTCCACCGTGTTTCATGAACACTGCTTTGTAATCCTTCAGAGAATACTCCAAGTAAACTTGTAGTAGAAACTTGAAATACAAAATAGTAAGAGCATTATCAGCAGCAAAATATCTGTGGCATGTTATATTAAGACTGTGAGGAGGCACTGTAGGGGTTGTTCCTTTCTGCGTAAGGAAAGGATGCTCCTTTATCAGATTCCACCCATTTTAAAACAAAGGTGCTGTCTGACTGACTTAGATAAATGGAGCACTATTTGTAAACTGAGCAGTTGCAGTTTTGCTAATAGGGCCCATAGTGGATTGTGCCTTGAATATTAAATGTATTTGTAGTGCTAAATGAGGATTTGATTTTTTTTTTTTTTTAATCAGGATTTGCCTTTTAGGAAAAGGTGCAATGCTGTAATTAGAAAGCTAAGAGTGAGTGAGGAAACAAGCAGAGGAAATCACTGATTACACGTGAGTATCAGTGAACAGGATGGTTGAGACAATTTTTATATGCAGCATCCTGATAACTTGCTCTTAGGTTAGAAACAGCCTCAGATAATTGCCAGCCAAACTGCTGCCTGTCTCAGGAAAGAAAATACTTAAATACAGGTTTTGTCACATGACTAGCAGGTCCTGATAACCAAGTTACTTTTGAAATTTTAATATCTTTTCATTTTGTACATTCACTTTGTAATTAGCTTACTTTCTAGGTTGATTGGCCCATATCTTGATGACTCCTTTAAGGAGTTTTTGGGATTTAACACGGTAAGTTTAACTGCAAAACTGTTGGAGAAAAAACCCCACACTGTTTTCTATTTATGTTACTTTTTGTTTTCTATCTGTGGCTTCCTGCAGTCATTGAATGACTCTGCTAAGCCTTATCAGGCTGAGGAAGGATCTAACCTGTTATTTATGTCTAATATATTAATAATGTACCATGTGCTTCCTAGCAGAGAACTGCTTAGGAGTGGGATGAAGGGAGCTGGTTTTGGTTGTTTTTTTTTTTTCCCTCCATATTTAAATATAGCTAGCAAATACTGAAATATTTATGGTTTGGCTCTAGATGAGGAGAGAATAATTTTGTTCGCTGTCTTTCCTTTCCTTACAGGGTATAAAAATGGTAGCCTGAAGTGGTTCAGAGAAGAGAAATTTTCTCATCTAATTTGTCTTTATTGGCCATTTTTGGATCCATCTTGGATCTAGTCCTATGTGCAGTAGTTCATTGTATGGGTTTTTTTTTTTTATCGTTCAACTAATGGAAATGGAAATTCTCAAGAATACAGAAATTATGACTTGAATTCTTCTGAGTCATGGAATTTTCCTATTAAAAAAAAATGAAGAGACTAAATAATTTATTTTTGTAATCATTGAGGTGTTTTCTTATATCTATAATTTCAGAGGAATTTCAGTGTGCACTTCCTTCTAACCCCAAGTTCTTTGTGTAACCATGAAGTCTAAAACATGTTCTTTAATAGAGAGACCCAGGAGGTTGTCATGAAGTTGCTGTAAAGGTGAAGCAGGGCAGGGGAGGAATGAAGTATCACAGGAGTATAGGAACTATCAACACTGCAGAGTTCCTCTTCTGTTTTTCGTAGTGATTCTTCTTGTCACAAACTACACCAGTCAGACGTTTTCTATTCTAATATCATTCATGGAAAAAAAAAAAGGAGGATATAACCTCTTTTGCTCTTTACAACAGATCTCTTTTTCAACGTTTTCTTTTTGTGGTGCAGCAAGTTTTCAATTGCTTTTTGTTTTCCTCGGGAATTTTGTCTTTTGAAATGGAAAGTGTTGCTTGGCACAGGTTCCTTTATCATCAGAGGCTTCCTGCTCTCAGAACTGGCCTCTATTTTATAGCTAATATCACCTTTAAAATGGGCAAATAGAAAAGCCTTATTCAAAAGCCTTGGGGGCTAACCTGGTTTTGTGCAGAAAGGAGAATGAAATTTCTCTTTGTGCCACCTACGAAGGACATCTTTTCTTATACTATAGC
This sequence comes from Chlamydotis macqueenii, assembly GCF_036417535.1. Taxonomy (NCBI): domain Eukaryota; kingdom Metazoa; phylum Chordata; class Aves; order Otidiformes; family Otididae; genus Chlamydotis; species Chlamydotis macqueenii. Next base: position 58,194,632 of record NC_141593.1, on the reverse strand, counting down.
TAATTGCAGTGGAATGTAGCAACAACAGCAATACTAAACCTCTATATAGATCCCACCTGACAAAGAGCAGATCACTTTCTTCTCTCCAGAGTTCAGCAATGTTGCTCTACTTGCAAGGGAGTTTGGCAGACTGCTGCATTGGAAACCCACCTTTCCTGGAAAGCAGAACACCTTAAAACTGAACTTTCTTCTGCTAACGCTTTGCTTTTTCCAACCCTTATGTCCGGAAGTCAAGACTCACATTTTTGCAGTTGCAATCAGTTTGATAGGAGATCTTTCGTTCAAACTGATCCCAGATTTTTTCCTGTAAGCCTCAACTTTTGTTAGGTCCTAGCTGCAGCATTACTTCTGCTTCAGAAAAAACATATTTAGCATTTATACTGAGTAAATCTTAATATGTGCCGTTTATCCTTTCTACTGTGTGACTTTGGTCACTTGGTGTTTCTTTGTAGCTATTATTCAAAATACTGGTTCATGAGTCACCCAAATTTGGATGGAGTTTTGCCCCCTTCAGCAACAGTTTGCCATTGAAGCTACTTTCATGTAGAAGAATAGGACTTCAGACTTCAACCCGAGTTCAAGCTTCGAGGCATTAACTTACAAAAAAAAACACCAGACAGATTTAATGAGAACTCTTGGCTTTCCATAGTAGAGAGCAAGTGTGGTGTGCCTAACATTCAGAGAAAAAAACATCGTGAGCTTGTTGCTGAATGAAAGGGGAAAAAAATATCCCAGCTGTTGCCATCATATCCTGGACATCTTAATCCAACAGGCAGGATTTTCATAGCACACTAGTGAAAATACTGCAAAATAAAGAGGACAGAGAAGAGAACAAAACAATACTGACAGACTTACTGCAATGTGTGTGAGAGGAGGATATATGACACGAGCCAACCTCACTCTTCCCTGTGGGTGATATATCTGGTCTTAAGGCAAATACTGCAACTGGTCTGTGTTTTTTCTTTTAAGATGAAAAGGAGAAGGGAGAGAGAGGGAGAAGAAGAAAGGAAGGAAAAAAAAATGGATTTAAGTAATCCAGCTTGGCGAACAGTTCTCAATTTCTCAGGAAGGCCAAAGAGGTTGTTATTACCTTGTTCTTGGTTGCTGAGGCAGATGTGAGAGCAGAACAATATGCCATTTGTTTTTTTTTAAAATTCATTATTATTCCTTCTGAAGGAGTAGAACACTGATTAAAGCGGAATATTTCTGGGTTTATTGCAAACATTGACAGTACATAATTTCCCTGGAAAAGAAAAAACACTTATTCATACTTATCACTAAAACTGCGTCAGTTTCTGGGATGATGAGTTAAATGCAACTGCTATGGTTGTAATAGGACTGCAGTTCATGATATAGTCTATATGCAAACCTATGTGAGGACTAGTGGAAAAAGATTTAAGCAGGGAACGGATTTTAATATTTTTATTCCAGAGAACATGGCCAATCTCTAGCTGTTGTTTGCTCTGAACTGTGTGCAAATATTATGTAAACATATAAACTTTATACCTACAAAGCATTAATTTTCTGGTTTTTGCAGGTAAAATATTATTACCTTCTAGCTATGCTAGGTAGTCAGTGGTATCCTAGTTAGTCACGGACTAACAGGGTATTTTAATAAACAGCAGTGAGCCCAAGCATGCTTATTTTATGGACATAAACAACAGCATGTAAGCATCAAAGCTAAAACTTGTCTTTAAATAAATATGTGTCATGATGCACTTCAGAAACCACTTCTGAGCAAGAAAAAATCCATTACTGATAAAATGAACTCTATTTTGGCTAATGTTGGAAATCTTGTTTCCACCTTTATGCTAGTAATGTGGTAATGACTGTAAGACTCTTATCTTTTGAGAAATCTACAACTTCTACAACTGTCTGTTTAGTCTGAGCAAAGCATTTAGCCAGTTGCATATATTCTGTGAGGGCCACAGAAAGGACACAATTTCCTGAGTATAACAACAGAGTGCAAATATTGTGCCCTAAATAACACACCAGTTACTGTAAATGTCAGTAGGGGGAGTTTTTCTGACTTTGATTTAGTAAGAGCCTACAGCAAAGCCAGATGTTAACACTTCTTAACTGCTTTTCGTTGTGAAGCAGTGAGCATCGTTTCTACACACTTTTGTCTTTTGATTAAAAGAGGGAAAAAATTTCTCAAGCACTTCCCAACAGGTGCAGAACCACACCGTTAGCTGTATTGGACTCTTACTTTGCTCCTTTTTTTTTGTGTTCATACTGAGTTTGCTAGTTCTTCTTGGTAAGTTCTAGGAAAAAGCTGACACTTGCCTTGGAAGCTCATCATGAAAGACTAGGGGAATTAATTTCAAGTTAGCTGAGGAGCCCTTCAAGTGTGAGCTTAGCATGAAGATAAAGAGTGTGCATTCATATATCTGTGTATAAATCACTATAGTTATTTGTCACAAACAGGGACAGAATTAATACAAATGAATGAAACAGTGATAAAAAGAACAAACTAGCATCTTGGCAGCCCAATCATCTTTTTAAAATCAAGACAGCTTCCAATAGTTGCTATTTTCCACAAAAGGCAACTTGTTCTACCCTAGTACATAACTTTTTGAATTATAGCAGAGACTAGGCAATGAAATAAAAATTACTTTGCAGTTCTGCAAGCAATATTTTTCAGCTGTAGCTCCTGAGGGTTTTTGCAAGGGCAAAAAAGTATGTTTACAAATGATGTCTCACAAGTGAAAATTTGCATGCCGAAGTCGTCGCTTGTGTGCAGTGTGCATATTGAACTGCAGGCCATTGTAAAATTTCAAAATTGCAGACATTGATGAAATTTACCAACATATTCAGACTGACAGACAGTACACTAGGGACTCCAGCCTCTGGTGACAGGCAGGTGTATTTCTCTGTGATCATCTGTTTTGAGGCAAGTATGGTTCTAGAAAGGACGTTTTGACAGGAGCACTTTTCCTGGGAAAGAAGTAGGTGCTGACACTAGTATTATGTGTATGTATGATCTTTTGCATTACTGCTAGTCATGTTGTTTCCACTTATTCTTTTTCTCTTAGTACAGTAACTACTCTTAAAATGAAATACTTTGAATGGGAAATGGTGAGGGAGGGCAGAAAGAAGGAATAAGCTGGTTTTGGTTTGTTAGTTATGTAACATGGGGAATCATGTTTTAACTGAAGCAAGGTAAGTGTTTTCTCAACAAAAGCAGATGTATTGGAGCATATGGAGGCTGATTTTAATGTAGAATTTAATGGTGTGTATTTCTGCTTTTGTGCCAGTAGACACTCAATTCTACTTTTAGCATTGTCACCTTCAGTGTAATTTTGTTTTTTCATCCCTTTTTGGGTTGCTGAAGCCTATGGCCTAGAGTTTCAAGACTAGCTTTTGTCTAAGTGATCTTAATTATTCTGAAGTGTAATTTTTCAGAGTAGACACCTCCAGCAGAAACCATATTAAACAACCTCTTGAGAAAAAGGTGTGGAAAGGTGAAAGGAGATAATGAAACACTGAAAATACCATGTGCTTCACTTCTTCCTTGTAAAATAATCAAAAAAGGGATTAGAATAAAATCTGTGATTCTTTCCCTGCTTTTGCATAATGAAGCTACTTTGTGCACTTGAAGTCCTTACATGCAGAGGCTGAAATGTGTCCAGCCCTTCAGATGAAGGGAAGATAAAGCATATTTTGTATTAGCACAAAAGATTATTTGCATTTTCACTCTCTCACTCTTCCATTTGTCTTTCCTTTTTCTCCATTTGCAGCTTCTGCGATCCCAGATAATGGAAGGAGATCCTGTCTAAAGCTTAAGGTCTTTGTGCGACCAGCAAGTAAGTTGTTCAGATTAAGCTTTTGAGGGTGGCTTTGTAGCGCATGCTTTACTGTGTGGTCTAGTAAACAGCAGTAAATATTTTTTTTTTTACTGTTAAATATTGTGTATCTGTTCTGTACAGCAGCATTTGTGTTATGATTTTCATCATATTTTCTTATCATTTTTCATAAAGCTTTGTTTTAGTTATATGGCAGTTGCTAACTTGTTGTTTCTTAAACTGTTGTACAAATAGAAGACTATACTGGCATTTGGACAAGTGCCACAGACTTTAAAATATGATTATTCTTAATTATATGTAGTAAATAGAGAGAAAAAAGAGAGAGAAAAGAAGGAAAGTGGGGAGTTTAAGGGTATCTCACTAACATATTTGGCTGTTATCTCTATTTTTGTTATAGACAGCTGTATGAAAACTATAGGTGTTCATGATCGTGTTTTCGATGTTAACGACAAAGTAGAAAATTCATTAGAACCAGCAGGTTAGTATGCTTAGAGAATCTTTCTTAACAAATGCATGTATCCCTGTGGTGCTTCAGTACTTTTTTTTCCTCTTTTCTCTGCATGCTTTGCATGGTACAACTGCTCTGCTTTTGCACATTTCTAGCAGTGCTAATATCTCTTACGGTGTATTTCCTGTATCCTTGTTTAATGCAGGGGAGGAAAAATGTTGCTTTATTTGGTTTTTGGGTGACGTGGTTTAACAAATATGGTGTGTGCCAGTGTAAAATTTTCACCAGTATCCTGAAGTCACTGGCCCATCCAAGCCAAACACCCAGCATGCTGGCAAAACACTCTATTTACTAACTGGGCCCGAAGTTTTAGAAATAAAGTCAATGGGCACAGTTCATTTTTTATGTAGTTTCAAAAGGCTTTCAGAAAAACAGACCCACTGCTCGTTTAGTGCTGGTGCATGACACAGGCATGCAACGGACAGAGTTAGTGTTTAAGTAAGAAATTAGTCCTTTAAAATTGCTTACATTTGTATGTATCTTTGGTTAGGTGAAGTATTGTTTTTACATATGCATACAAACACGTTCTGATATATATAAATTCCTATCCTGTTTTTACTGAGGCAAACTTACATTTTGAGGGGCTTTTCTGTCTTTTTTTTCAAAACACTGCCTTAAGAATAAGAATAATGCTTGCTGTGATAATGCTCATCATCTGCCCAGGGCAAAGTTGCATTAACCTCCACCACCAATCAAGCTGATGTGTCTCTGTGTGGAAAGTGCATGTGTATTGTTTGTATGGCTCAGGTTTATGGCAGATAGAAGCATGTTTAATTCTAGGTGTGTGAGTAATCCCACCAACTTCAATGGGATGGCTCATGACATTAAAATTAGGTAGGTATGTAGGAAAAATATTTGCAATAGTGGTATTACCTGTTTGTTTTAGATGTACTTACACATTGCTGACACATTGTTGTATTCAAGCCTCAATAATTAAAATACATTGTTAAATAAACAAACTATACCAGAAAAAAAAAAATTACACATGTACCATTTAGTACATACCCTGAAGAACAGATTACCAAGATCTTTTTGGGTTTTTTTCTTTCTTACGCTATTTGAAAGAGATTTCCCCTCTGGTATGAAGAAACATACTGGTTTTTTTGCTCTTTGTTATTTGCAGTTCCTTTAACTAAAAGTCATTATTCATACAGAAGTATAAATAACGCTTTCATAAGTTCTTCAGTTTGAATTATTTACCTATCGATACACAATAGATTTTACTATTTTTCTTTCAGAGGATTTTTGGAACTCTCCTAAAAATTTTGGTTTTGAGAATCAAAGCTGTTCTCTAAGCAAATCTAAATGCAAGCATTTACAGTAGATGCATTTATACATTTATTAACAGTATTCTTCTACAGAAGGCATTAGGATGGATGATCTTTCCCTTTCTCTAGGTAACCTACAAATCTAGAAACTCAATGCACTTTTTTACATTTTGTGATTGGTGAACGTAGGCTAATCGCTGTGTAGTTCTCCTGTTACTGCTTTGCAAAAGAGATCATTCAAGTAATAAGTGCCTGATTTTGTTGAATTCACTGAGCTTTTTTTTTCAGCACTGCTGCTCAATTCCCATTGAATGGCTATACCTAACTGGCATCATCACAAAAGCAGGTTGTTAGAAAGCAACAAGCAAACTAGGGAATAAAACCATACAAAGACCATCCTACAGTCTGAGATTAAATAGTATTTGTGTTACCAGGAGGAAATAATAGCTTTAATGAGAAGGTTTGGTACCGAAAAGTTCCCAGTCCTGACATCAGTGTATATTTGCATTATCATTTGAATCAGCCACCATTAGATAATCAGTCATTCCCAGATATGACAACTGCTGTCGCACTTTTCTGTTATTGGGCTGTTAGGCTTGCTGCTGCCTTGGTGGATCTTGCTGCATGTGGTCTGTGTAATGTACTAATTTACCTTCCTCTGGTGTGCATCTTCTGCTTCTGTCCTCTCCCCTAGCCTGCCACTGTCTTCTTCCACAGTAGACAGAAGAATTGGGAGGCAGGAGGGTCAAGTTCAGCAGATTACTTACTGTTACCTTTCTTTTAAAAATCACCATTTGTGTGATTTTTAAACCCTTATAATTTCACTGGTTTTGTTCAGGAATTTATAGGAAACTGGTCTATAGAGATCACACTTATTTCAGAAGTGATGAAAGTAATTGGCCCTATTCCTGTCCTCCCTTTCTCTTCCTCCTTAATAATAAAACTAAAAAGTCCCTAAACAAAAATTGCAGCTGTGCATATCTGGAAAAATTATACCTGAAGCATATCTTGTAAAGCTATGTGATCTGGAAAATTCGTGGCTGTCAAAATATTTTTTTTTTTCTAATTACTGCTAGCATTCCCAGTCTTTAACATTCCCAGTCTTTAAACTCAGGAAGTTTATCCTCTTCATCACTTGCCTTCAGTATTTAAAATAAAGCAAAACCTTTTCCCTAAGCATTAAAGAATATGCAGTGTTATAACTCTGCACCTCCAAGGAAAATCATATTTGTAAAGTGATTTTGAGAACTACAGATGAATTGTATGCTTTAATATATGAGTGCAGAGACCTTGGGGCTGCATTGACAGAAAACCTAGATGATTTCTTGAAAGGAAGCCCTTAATGTTACATGAAAATTAGTTCTCCCATGAAGAATGGCTTTATAAAAATGGCATCTTAGAAGATCTCCATATTTTTCATTTAAAAGAAGTAGTCTTTTTAGTTTAGGGCTTTTTTTTAGAGTTATTTTAGCAGTAGCCAGTGTTCCAGTTGTGACAGTGTCTGATAGTCAAAGAGAGTGAGGATTTATTACTGCTCTACACTAGTTCTGCCCTATTGTGTTTAAGTGCTGACTCATACATGTAATTAGGACAAAACGGTTGACATTCAATGTTGCAAATTCAGACTTATTTGCAATTCTATTGATGATGCAAGAGGTAGAAGGTAATGCACATCATTCTCCCCTGTAGTTTTAGTTCATCAGCAGTGAGTAAATGTTTCCAGACTGGGAAGAGCTGACGTATCAATGTATGAAAGGAAGTAGAACTGACAGTTAGAACAGGGATATTTTTTCCCTGTAACTTCCTAAAGTATGATTTATTTGGGAAGCTGCTCTTGCGAAGTATTGTATTCTCACTGCAGTGCCACCAAAACACAAGGATGTAACTCAGAAGTGAAATGTGAAACAGCTTTTGGTACTGACAACCACTGGAAATGGCAGTTTTCAGTAGCCAGCATTCACTGAGATTTTTAGATTCCTTTGGAATAATTTTGGAGGAAAAATACTAGTCCTTGTTCAGGACTGAAGTGCCTGGGTCTCCCTGCTATACATGGTCAAGAGCTGTAACTAAAGTTATTCCAGCCAGTCTTTCCCATTGATGTCAGTGGGACTTCAATCTGGTGGTGTCCCTTTCTTACAAACGTGAATATGGATGTATTTACAGCTGATCAGTGCTTACTTTTCATACTTGTGCCTTAAGCAGCAGTGAAGACCTGTTGATAAGCCTCATGCAATTGTGGCATCGAATAGTGCTGGAAAAAAAACCCCACATGATTAATCCAGTTTATTGTGCATCTTACTGTGTAACTGAACTGAGGCTGAAGAGCCTGTTAACCTAAATTATGCTAAGTGCTCTACCTGCTTTTGTGCTAGGTGGCAACGGTATGAAGGGGAGGGAGCTTGTTTCTAGCTAAAGCTGAGGAAGGTGAAAGGCTTTGTGCCAAAGTGGCATGGTGATCCCAGTATCCTGACTTCCGCTTCCCTAGTGCCTTTAATTGGAATGGCACAGCTCTCACGCAGAGTAATCCTGGCAGTGCAATTTGTTGAGATGGGAGCTACGAGACAGATACATCATAGATATGTAGACACCTCTCATAAAATGGGAGAGCTTATTACACTAAGTAGTGAGATACTATTAATTTTCCTGGAAACTTAGACACTCTAAATTATGAATACATTTTGAGGCCACGTCACACTTCCTAAAATGGTTTGGCTTATTTAATTCATTTAGTATTAAGAAAATTCAAACACAGAGCTGATTTTTTATGGCAAACCTGAGGCAGATTACTTTTAAAATACCCAGATTAGACAGCTGTGGATGTTGAGGGCTTAGCAGAGAAAAATACCACACCTATAACAACACTGAAGTTGAATTTTACTTTACTTGCCTTTTTTTTTTTAATGGCACAAGCTGTGGCTTTAAGGCTGATCTTTAGTTTACAAAAAGTAAACAGAGCTTTATTTGGTATCATAAATTTAGTATTTTCTACTGCTTTGTCTTCTGCCACCAATGAGCAGGCATGTTTTCCCACCTCAGCTGGTTCTTTTTTTTTTATTAGTTTTAGCAGCATGTATGTAAATCTGTATTCTGTGTACCATAAAAGGTAGTCTGTTACCTATGAGGTTTTCCAGATTGAATATGTATTCTATAAAATTGGAGATTATCATATGTTAGCCTTTAAAATTCTGTTTCAAGAAAGGCAGACTGGTCTTCTATCCTCTGCATATCCCCAAATGCAGTATGCTTCAGTGGAAATTTTATGTGTGGAAGTGGAATATATGCTTGGGCTTACAGGCTGTCATTTCAAATTCAGGAGCCAAAATATGTAACTCAGTAAGGGGATTAACTGCAAAATTAATTCTGAGCACGTGCAACTCTTCCTAAAGCCCTTTTGAAAATCAGGTGTTTTTATTTATTTGCCTCACTATTGACATTGCTATCTAATGAGCCATCCAAAGCTAGAGCTATAGTGTTTTATTAGAGAAGGAATCTTTCATTCCTCAGTCTGCTGAAATCAGACTTACTTTCTGCTCCTCTGGTCTTCAGTGGGAGTTTTGCCAGTAAGAAATGCAGGACTTGGCCCCAAGTTGGTTACATAATGAGGTATTACACGCTTGTGAAAGTCAATGACAGCACAAGGTTCATTGCCCTATTTCATAAAGGCACTGAAATCTACTTACAGTTGTCAGCTCAGTGAGAGTTTATTAAGGATGCAAAGTCTCATTGGAATGTATTCTTTCTGTTTGAACAGATGATACCGTACATGAGTCAGCCGAGCCATCCCGTGGTGAGAACGCGGCACAGACACCAAGGATACCCAGCCGGCTTTTGGCAACTCTATTGTTCCTCCTGGCAATGCTTTTGATATTATAGCACAGTATGCTCCGGCAACCTGTCACAGAAAATATCAGGGTCTTGGAACATCAAAGATCCACCTAACTGCTCATCCCAGGAAAGGGACTTTATTGTTTTTGCAGATGTCAAATTGTTATTTTTCCCTTTTCTTCTCCCTTTTAGCCTGAACTCAGCAAAAATTTGAAGGGGATAACTAGCTTCAGCACCCATCCCTACCTACCCTGTGACTTTCTTAACCCCTCCATATAAATAAAAGGACTCCAAATGAAAATGCCAAACTATAATAGTGACACTAGTGATTCTTATTTTCCTCTGCATTCTCTTTTAAGAAGTCACCTCTGTTAGCTCACTGTGTCATCCATATGTGGACAAGGAACAATAGTGGCAGATGCAGTCAGTGAAGGATAAGGAAAGTGAGTGAAAGCCTGGGAGAGTTTTCTCTCTGGTACAGTACTTATGCCTTCTCATTCAGCACTGTAAGAAGATCATGCAGGGCATCGTGCCACCATGTCAGGACTGGAGGGGAAATATTAAGAATACATATAATATAACACCGTGTCCTCCAGGAGTTTCTAAATGAACAGGCTTCTGAAAGGGAAAGATGATATTTCTTATAGGACTGTCTTGGAAGATCTTTGACAGTAAAATTTGTGCTCACAAGTGAAAACGCTGTCTTTGGTGAGAGGAAGAAGTTAGTATTTAGGAATGTTAGCATACAGCAGGCAAGGTCAGATTTAGGAAACTTCACTGGGGGTGTGAGTGCCTCTGTTATTTCGTTTTAAGGGGATAATGCACACCGGATTATTTTATTTCAAAACAAATCACCGTGGTGCTACAATTTTTTTCTTGAAATGCAGAGGCACTTTTGAGAATAAAGTGACCTTCCCCAGCGCTGACTTAGTAGCTGATAGCCTTGGATGCTGCTCTGGGTGTCAGTACATGCTAAGAAAGGACATCAGTGGCCAGAGGAAACGTGTGTGGGACACAGGATCTCCAGTGTGCTCTTGATTTGTCTCTCCTGCAAGTTCCTCAATCATGGGAATAAACCACATGTAGAAGAAGGCAGGACAGTCTAGTAGCATTGTTTGGTGGGGGGAAAGAAAAGAAGTGTGGAATACAAATTCAAGTGTTGATTTTTTATCTTTTCCCCTTCCAGCACAGTTTGAAGAGTAGAGGAAACGTGTTTATCAGCAGGAGATAAACTAGATGGGCTCCCAAAGACTTAACAAAATATTTTTTTAAAAATCCACTAGAATAGAAAATACATTATTTAGATATACTTTATGCTGAGAGTGAGTATATATGCTTGTCCTGTTTAAATATGTGAGAGAAGTGGTAACCCTTGATGCAATTAGGAAATGGAACTGTCTTGTGTGATGGAACTAGGAGTGTCCCTGTTTAAGGAATGTGAGCCTTGGCCAACGTAGAACTTTAAGAAGTCATTTGCCAGGAAGTGCAAGCCTTGGGGTATTTTTTGGCGAGGTTGCCATGAAATTTGAACTGCTAAGCATAATCGGGGAAATAGCAGACCAAGACTGAAACAGAGCTTTTGTAAGAAAAGCTGTGATAATTATGTCAAATGTGAAACAAAAGATGGAGCACATTCAAACAAAACAAGGGTTTTCTATAGTAATTCTGAAGAAAAAGTCTGCTGTAGCAAAATCAGTGATACCATTAATGGACAGTACTTTGTGGGCTTTTTTTGAATGAAGAAAAGTGATCCAGAAGTTAAAGCAGCCCACTATGCAAAAAAAAGAAGGAGGAAAGGGGGAAATAAATTTAAGATATAAAGAGAGGTTTTATGCACGCTAAACTATGATCTGGGTTTGCCTGATATCGTACAATGCAGGGCCTGTGCTTACAGGAGGAATATAGGAAATTTCCTCTAGTGTCAAGTGCACACAATAAAGATACACAGTCTAAACAGCGATGGGAAGTCATCGTCTCATTACAGGCTGTCTGGTACTTTTCTCTCTTTAATGTGGATGTGCTTGGTGCAGACACTAATACTTCCTGTAGGTAGGAATTAAAAAGCTTTCGGTGAGGTGAGCTTAATCAAAGTGCGCCTTATCAAATGGATTATTAACCAAAGCACAGATAATATTGTGTGATAGGTAATCATATTAAAATGATTCATAGTAATTATGGGCACTAGTGCCAATTTCAGATAGAAATGGTGACTTCATTTTTCATCCTTTGTCTCTGAATAATGTCAGAGTTCGAGATGTACGTTTATCTACAGCAAACAATTTCCACTAGTGTTACTTCTGGTGAAATTCAACCCTTCATTTTACCGTAGAGCCTGCTGGGTAGATAAGGAACAGCACAAGTGACGCAGCTGCAAGGCAGGTCCCTGCACTGCCTGGGGTGGCTGGGAGTGTACCGGACACTGCTAGTTCGATAGCTGATGGCATCAGGCAATCCCAGTCATGCCAAGTACATAAACGCTGATGGACTTTGTGTTGCAATGCAAATCTCTGGATGCTTTAAATGCAGATCTTGGCCCAAAATAAGGACATTTCTGCTCCCTTCCCCTTTATCTGCTCCAGCTCAAGTCTGAGGGACTGATTCTCCTTCAGCCTAGGTGGCTTCCTTACCCCCGTGACCTGCACTCCTGGCTGCCAAGGGCGTTGCAATGTGAAGCAGGGAGAATAGGGATCAGTCAGTTTAGTGGATACTGTGTATCCTTTAATAGACAAGGTAACATTTCGTGTTAGTTTAGAATATTGTTTTGTACTGTACTTACTCGGATGGCAAAGGAAAGACAAGTAAAACTTAAAGCTATGTTCTTTAAATTCTGTATTATTAGCAACCTCTGTTGTATATAGTGTTTGATAATAAAGTATTCATTTGATTCTTATGTCTTTTGTAAGTGAGAACAATAGACTTTCAGGATATTAAAATCACGCGTTGATTACAAGACAGAGCTTTGAAGCATCAAGTGTGATCATGGCTGAGAACTGAGAGACAAGTGGCCATGACACTGCAGCATACAGGACTCATCTTTGAAAATCGTTCATCTATTGCAAGACTTCACAATGTCAAGACCTGTAACAACATGACTTTTGATGATCAATGTTTTGTCCTCAATGTTTAAAGGTCTGATGTTGGAGCCCTGTGGATTCTGTGTTGGTTTTTGTTCTTTTGTATCATGTTTGTTTCTAAAAAGGCTTTGGGGATACAGCAACTCTTTTGTTATTTTGTTTGATTTTTTTTTCTTTTATTTTTTTCTTCCTATTTTCCTTCTGGTTTTGTTTCCATTAATAGTATTTTTTTTCCAGAAAGGATCTTGCCAGTGTCATGTGCGATATATGTATGTACTTGGTTCCAAAAGAACTAGAAAAAAATTTGGGACGTACTGAGAGTAGATTAGTACATTGTTTCCTTTCCTATATAATTGTGGAAGGAAAGTGGTTGTATTTGTTCCTGTTGATTCCCACCCCTAACCCTCAAAACTGAACTTAATCCATTGCCTTGTGAGAGCAATGGTTCAGTCACTTTCAGAGGCTTAGAGTGTTAACTTTTCCCCTTCTTTCATTACACTTGGATTTTGTAGTCACTAGTTCTAATGTACAACCCTCTACACTTCTCTTCACTCTTCCTGCCTTTCCTCCTCTCCCACCCTCCTCCTTTTTTAATTTGGAGCTGTGAATGGGCAGATCTGTTTCTGGTCTGGCATCACTGAATTTTTCCCATGCATTTGCCCTCGAGCTTCTCGGATGTGAGACAAATCTCCCTACAATAGGCTTGCTGCCATTGTCTGTACAGTTTAATAGATGCTGGCATGTTGGAGGTTACCCATGAGTCTGCGAAATCCGCTTTCCATGCTTACTCTTGACACCCCATTGAAGACACTCATTGTGTATGCATCTGGGTATGAAAGTCCAGCTCAGTGTGGTCCTGTGCTTGTACTGCCCTGCTTTGCAGTTTCTTTGCACTTATTCATTGAGTGCTGTTTTTGAAATGCTTACATTATATGAACTTAAAAGAAAATGTTAAAAAAAACCCCACTGAAAATCCCTGCCCCGGAAGATCTGTATTTGTATATACACGTGTCCGTACAATTATACTTAAATAAAATTAAAGATTTTCATCATTTTATTTGATTCTCTTAGGCTACATTTTTGTTCAATGAATTACGTCTTTATTTTGGGGGCTATTTGTAGCAACCTTACATATTTGTGGGCAATGGAAAGCAATGACGAGTGTGAGTGGGAAAGTGTGAAGAATGCAGTGGACACAACAACTGACTATCTGGAGCTGTAACTGCCAACATCCTGGCTGATCTAAAGCCTGGCTGCTCTGCTCTTTACCTTTTTTTTTTTTTTTTTTTTTTTATGTGTTCATAGTTCTTCCAAATCTCTAGGAAAGTAAGGACCTATGTTGACCAAATGCTGAAGCATGACATGGTTTCCATCATCACTTTTGCTCTGCTCTGGGCCTCGTCAGCAGTCTTCCTTACTCGCCTGGATAACATGTCATTGTATAGTGTAACTCTGGTTTATTAAGGAATAGAGTCAGCCCCAGAGGTGTGCAAACAGGACAGCTGCACACGATGCCCCTCTACCCAGGATGCCCTTAAACTTACAAAGAGAAGAGGTTGGAACTGGCTTTGAAATCTCAGCCATATTTTTCTTTACAAAAGCAAGGAAAAGGGCTGAGAGCAGTGGGAGTCACATGGGCAGGAGAACTGGAGCAAGGGTGCCTCCTGAAGGGAAGAGGAAGAACCGGGAAGCAAGCAGCTGACTGGCTGCTTCTCCTCCTTCCTTGCACCCTTACTCCTAGATGCTGATGTAGTACCTCTAAAAATGCACAGGGCTAGATTGGGGTTGACTTGTGTTTAGGTCTGAAATGGTTGTCTTTGGCAGTGCCCGTTCACTAATCACATGATAGATTTAACCTGAGAATTTAGGTTGTAGAAGGTAGGGGGCATGTACCAAAACCTATAATACATGCACTATGCATTCGAAACTCAGCTGTAATTACACCACGTTAGCATTAAACCCACTGAAAACTTTTTATTGTATTTAATTAGTTGACAGGGCAGCAAGTACTAATTATAACTTACCCTAACCTTCTTTACAAATGAGAAGTGATGGCTTGGTGAGAGAAGAAAGTGTGTGTGAGTTTTTGATACAAAGAATTGATGCACCAGACTTCTTTCCTCTGGAGCTGTGATGTTACAACCAGGGCAGGGATATAAGTGACACATGTTCAGTATGTCTTAACATAATAGCCATGTCCAGAAAATATCCTGCAGTCTGACACACTTAATAGCCTTTGCTCAGAAGACACTCTGCTTTTGCTGAGAATGGTATTTGATTTCATTTTTCTGCATTAGTGTGCACAATGGGCCTTTGTGCTCCCTCATCTTTCCTTCTGCAGAATAATTCTGCTCACAGAGTACCTCTGAGGGCATTCTTAGGGATATTCAGGCATGCATCATACCACTATGATATGATTGTGTGCCAAAGTGGTTTTATTCATTCAAAACAAAGCTTTGATTTATATAGGTTAGAGATGTGGTAACCAGCTGGGATGGTTAAATTTTTTACAGTCTTTAACAGCACAGGATTGAAAAGTGCCTCCTTCCTTATAACTCTTATTTTTCTTAGCTTTTGCCCTAACTAGTTTAAATTAGTTTAGTTTAAAACATGATTAATCTTTGTATTACAGGTGATTGCCTAGGAGCAAGATTGCCTAGATCAAGATTCAGTCTTCACTGTAAAGGCTGCAGTATAGACAGCTCCTATATGAGATGGCTATTTATGATTTTTTGCTTTCAGCACAATTTCGGTTTACTGCTATGAATCAAAGCAGGCTGAAGTATCACCAATTTAAAATTTTTGTTAAAATTGTCTCTTAGACCATACAGAAGCTTTTAAAACAAAGTATATGTTAGATGCAAAAATATTCTTTAAAGAAAAATGAAAGTGGAAATGATACTGCAAAAATGTTGAAGAGCTAAGCACATTTTTTGTTGATTCCCTCCCCCTAGATAGATCTGTTAGCTGATTGATACTGTCAGTCATATGTACTTCGGAAGAATTCAACCCAAAAGATAACTCTTGCAGCCACCAGCACATCTTGAAACAGTCATTTTTCCTATAATGTTCTTCAAGCAAGTTTTGTTACACAAGGAGGAATATAAATACAAGAAACTGCAGGGCAGCAAGCTAGATGTCTACTTGGAGGGAAAGAAGAATTTTCTCTTTTGGCTAGAACTTTATGAAAGCATACACTGCATTCAAGATCAGGAGCACAGAGTGATTTCTAGATGCTTATCCACCTTGTAGTGTATGTCTGAAGTAAGGGAAGGAAGAAATATGCCTCTTTCTGTATATACAATCTTAAGTGCAATCTTATACACAGCTATCTTTCAGTTCTTATGTTCAAAGCATGCTTTAAGTGCTATTTTGCAGGACACACTTTCCCACTTAGCCATATATATTTTCCACTACTGATTTTAACATTTAAACACATTTCTCTATCCACAGACAGAACTGTTGTTGGTAAAACTGAAGTTTTTGTTTGTATGGTATTTGTAAAAGGAAAAGGTCAAGTAAATCGATAGGATACTGTAGGAATCAGGATCCCTCTGTTCCTTCTACTGCTGAGAACCAATTGTGCCTTTTGTTGTAATGTACTGTAACTTGCAATATCTTAACTAAAGGTTCGACTAATCACTGACCACCTAGTCCAAGAAGTTTAAAAGGCTTTTTTTTTTTTCTCCCTTCTCCTCACTGTCATTTTACCTATAGCAACACACAGGAATAAGAAGTTGAGAAACTTAATGCAACAAAGGCAAAGCATCTTCAGGTCTGAAGTTGCAGCCCTGATGTGATAGTGAAGTTCCGATCCTTTTTTTCACTTGGGAATAAATGGAGTGCTACATATTGCAAACAGCTAGCTGTGGTCCTTCAGCAGCTGTCCTTGCCTGGGGAGGGTCAGAAGAATCAGGCCCTTGGCTGGGTGTGAATGCTTCAGTGGAAACTTGGCATGCTGTGCATTGCATAGCACTGACTGTATCCTGATGCTTCTGTTTGCTACAATGGGGATGGAGAAAGGGTGGGGAAGAAAAAGAGAGCTCATTCAGTTACAAACAGCTAAGCAGCAGCAGGAAGTATACAGTAGACTCTGAGCCAAGGAAATGGCTACTGGTGTAAGCTGTCCATGCTTAAAAGTTTTGCTTATTTGTTGAAATTCATAAAAACATTAAATGGAAAACCTGCAAAGTGACAGATTGTGCTCTCTAGAAGTGATCCTCTGGTCAAGCACTGTGCTCGTGGAAGTCAGGGAAAGATTTACCATTTGTCAGGCCAACATTGATCAGTGTTGAAAACCTACTATAATTTAAAAACATACACCTCATTTAAAAACATACACCTTCCTGAAACAGGAAAAACTTCAAATCTTGCACTCTGCAAGGCTCCTCAAGGCTGTATCTGGAGCTGTTGCATGTGGAGCTGGCAATTCAGGATTTTGAAGGATCAGACCCTTGTGAGAGATCTTCCCCCATTTAATAGTGGCTTTTAAACTTGAGTCTGGGAGTAATTTTTTTGTTTTGTTTTGTTTTATCTTTGCCATCACAAAGATCCTGAAGCTGAATCAGGAGTGCAGAGCACAGATAAACTGACTTTTAATGAGCATGATACAACTACATTTCTATTTAGGATGACTGCAAAGAGAAGGATGGCTGCTCTGCCTTAAAAAGGATTGAACAAAGGCGTGGATCATGCATGATGTTAATGCTTAGACATTAAATGTGAGGCAAAGCCAGATGAACTCACGCACTGATGCTTATCAGGATTTGTACATTAGTTTTACAATATCCTGGTTCTTGCACATACTTGCATTACAAAAGGCTTTGTGTTCCCCTTGACACAGAAGCCAAAACAAGTGTGCATATCATCCTTGCTATATCCTTGAATACCTGCTCCTTTTCTTGTTGTTCATTTAATTGGTTATTCTGCATTTATTTGCAGGTAAAAAGAAAGGAAAAGGGTGCACACTTCCTGTGCTCTGGTCTCATTAGCCAAATTTCCTCAAAACTCTTGTATTCCAGAGAAGTTTTGCCAAGTGACTAAATGAAATGCACACAGTATGAATATTTATACTGTTTTAATGATGGGATTTTTGCATCCATTAATAATAAATGTTTTAACAAGAACACATAACGAGATTGGCACAAAACAGTGAAGTGGTTAATCTAGCAGCCTCTGCGTGGGGGACTCCATTGAGAGCAGCAGGGAGAGTGTGCCTCCCTCTCCTTCTTCTTCCTCTAGCACCAGAACTTGTCTGACTGGACAAGTAGATCTTCCAGACAGCTTTGCAGAAAACAGGTGTTTTATCTGTACTTTGTACTACAGCCACCTCTTACTTACATGCTTTGTTTGACAAAGCGTGTTTAGTTTTTGACTAAAAAAAAGGATCTTCAGCTTTTGAACACTATGTTTATTTCAGATACTCCCCAGCAATGTTTGCATTTGAATCTGAAGCTTCCACTTTTCTTTGTCTGTTCCGCAGCAACTGACTGACAAGTGTTTTCAAGACACAGAGGTTTGGAGGCCATAAGTCAAAACAGCATGATTTTCATAAGCGGAGGCAGGGAAGAGTGATTCCTGCTCCTCCCTTGCTCCAGCTGCATGATGCTGAAGGGACATCACTTTAAGGTCTCCTCTTTGGTGAGATACAGGGAAACTACAAGGTCCTAAACACCACAACACTCTTTGTATTTTTGTCTGTAGCTACAAGTCCTAAAAGTCTAATCTCTCGTGTCAAAGTGAGATTCTGTAAGGTCACAATAATGGCACGCTTGGAAGGAACCCTGAGTATTTTACTCTGATGAACTTCAGAGCAGAGGTTTATCACATGTTTACTATACTTAGTTGTGCTGGACCTATAAGTATAGGTGTCAGGCAACTTACTTGTAGATAGGCAATGCCAAATAAGCAAAGAAAGAAACACCCACTTGTGTGCTCACCCTTTCTCTCTTGGCCAGCACTCCCTGCACTGTCCCTTCATCAGGCTGCTTCGCTGCCATCCCTGCTACCACTCTCACATTAAAAAGGCTCAGTTCAGGGGTTGGGGTTTTTTTTATCCTGGGCAGCTACTATCCACTCTGTGGGCTTTTTTTTTTCCACTTGGAGATACCAAAAAACATTTGTCTGAATTTTGACCTTTGGCCAAACCTGTCCTTCAAGGCTGATGTTCAGGGCTGTGCTGCACTGTTCATTGCAAGGTTGCCTGTCACAGTTCACTATGCATCTGGTGAAGATCAGGCCTCGAACAGGGCCATAGGCAGCAGCCTTGCTCTCAAAGTAGGAACTGAAAGATGCTTTAGGTAGGAGTGGGACTGGAGAAGCTGCTTAGCACTAGGCACAGGGGTTCTATGTGAGTCAGAGAGAGACAGATGATATCACATGCATTTGAGGCAAAGTAAAGGTATTTATTATAGCAAAACTACATTTCTTAAAAAAAAAAAAAGAAATAAAATTTAAAACAAAACAGTGACCTGAAATAACTCACAGCTGAGTGCTTTTAAAAAGATTTATTTGATTTGCATGGAGGGACAATCAGGGAAACAAAAGGCGACCTTTGATCTTTAGTGCAGACTAAAATAAATCAACATAGATCTTATGTTACATTCTTGCCATCTTCTCCATATGGAAGTTTATTTGGTGTTATATCTAACACTGTCACAGAGAAGAGAGGAAAAATTATTTCAGAGTTTAAACTATTTTTAAAACTTTCGTCAAGAGGCAATAAGCTCACTATGAAACAGATAGATCCTTTTGTCCGTGTGTTTACACAGGACACATGACCAGTCGGAGCAAGACATCCCTGACAGTATTATCTGGGTGTCTTGTCACTGTTCTTTTCAACTTTTTGCTCTGTTTGCATACTTTCAGTGAAAACTTGTCCCAGAAGCCACCAGAAAAGCTATTTACTTTTTTTTTTCAAACAAGAAAATAATGAAAAAAAGTAAATTAAAGATTGCAGGCACTACCCTAGTTTCAGCTCTTACGGGCAACAGATATCTGTCCTAAAAGTGTGGTTTAATACACTGAAGAATAATAAAATTCTTCTGTTTTGGGAAGTAATGCAGCTTACTAGCTGCTTGTGCTTCAGGAGGCTGAGTACATCGTAAGAACTCTACATTTCCCTCTTCCTCTCCTGAGTAAACCATGAAGTCTGAAGAAGTTGCTGCGGAAGAGACCACAAGAAAATGCTCACCTCTCCCATGTGAAGCACCAGTTGTATCTGCAGGAGCAGAGGCAGATGTAACCCAGGACAAGTCCTCAGAGTATGTACGCCAGACACTAAATCTAGGGTCGAAGAATTGAAAAATATTACGTTTTCAGAAATAGAAAATACATGCAGTCTTGCAATGCAGTTTGAGGGGAAAAATTAAAGCAAAAGAATGTCATAGTTGGGCATCCTACAGACAAATGTAAAAAGAAAGCTATTCTTGTAGCAGAGTGGCAGAGCATGGAGACTTCTGAGAAGAATCTTCTGAAGGAGGAAGAAAACACACAGTGACTCATTGGACAAGCATTTGGAAAAATTAGGCAAGAAATATGAATATGCCAGGTTTGGGAGCTGTTTACATCAACACAATACACCACTTATTGTGCATACAGAGTGAGTGATACCAAGCCTTGAAACCGTCATGTCTCATTTAACCACAGAGTATCCACGGTTGGTTGAAAAGGGCAAGTGAGAAACAACGCAAGTGTTTGAAATCTAACAACAAACAGAGAACTTTATGCATTGGCTACCTGGTACCGTGCTGTGAGCCCTGGCTTTTAATTTCAAAACGATCTCCAACTAAATTAGAAGTGAAGCTAGCATACCTGATAGCAATTCTGTCTGTAGGGCTTGCTGGAAAGAACAGAATTTAAAGGCTGTATTATCACACAAGGTGTGTCCTGTACACAGTCCTTCTAGCCCAGCTACTAACAAATACACTCGGACTGTATGTATTCAGCTGTGTAATTTGCCTGTCTATTTATTTTCAAGGAACTGGTAACTCCACCACTAGGAATGAAAATTAAAACCTAGGAGCAGAAGTTGAATCTTTTGAAACATAGTTGTTAAAAGGACTGGGAGCAAGAATGGGTAGGAAACGAAAGCAGAATTAAGGAAATACATTGGCTCTTCCTTGTAAGCCAAGGAGCTTTCTGTTTTGCCCCACTCCAGGAGCCAGTCATTTCTTAGTAATTAACTTTGAAAACAGTCCCTTCATTACCTAGTACTGTGGGATAGGTGGACAGGAGAGATGCTATGAGGAACTTGTTTGGGCAGAGTGCTAGGTGTGTATACATATATGTGGTTGAAAAACCTCTGCACAGGCAGGAACTCCTGTGATATATTATTTTTAACAGAGGAAGGTGACCATGACTATGACAAACTACGTATTCATCCATAAAAGTGCTCCAGGCCCTAAGGAGTATTGTAAACAGATTGTCAGGCTGTGCTGAGCCTGGCTATAGAACACAGGAAACAGAGCTCCATTTTGCCCAAAAATGTTAACTTCAGTAGGCTGTGGGTCCATTGGGGACATGCAGGCATGATGAGGACAGAGGCAATAGGCACTCTGGGGGCTGCTGAGTCTCAGCCTGAGATCTCCCCCTAGGAACCCCATCTGGCCTTCCACACAGAAACATGCATGCAGGAAAGCCCTCTAAGACAAACATATTTTAGCTTTCAGATTAGAGGTTGGCATTGCTCTCTGTGTGGTTCCCCCAAATTTTTTAATATAAGATTTTCTGCTCTCTCCCCTCCAGCACCCCAGCTCTGTTTCTTTGAAACTCTTTATGTATAGTAATTATCTCTGCCTTGGCCAGACTTCTGTGAGGGTGAAGGGGAAGGTGGAGCATTTTCTCTGGTGGGTAGATATTCCCCAAATCAGGAAGCTCCTCTTGTAAGACATATGTTACATGGAATAGAGGACAGACAGAGTTAGAAAAGGACAGTGACAAGTAGTGTGGTCTCTTTAAACAGCTCCCACACATTGCCTCTTGCCAGTCCAAAGATTTGTGTTTTTTTTTTCTTAACCAGAATTCATTGACCTCTCACTAAGTTTTTTTTCCCAGTGTGATTTGCATCAGATGGATGGTGACCTTGTTTTCTTCTTCAAATCTTTTCTTTAAGTGTTGTTTCAAACTTAATTCTGTGCTGTCACATCACATGAAGCTTTTGCCAGCCCCATCTGCTGCAAAACACAGCTGGGAGGCTAAAACCACTTGTGATGCCTCACACTCAAGAAACACTCATCTTAAAACAAATGTCTCTAAAATATTCTGCCAAATGGCATCTTTGTAAATCTCTCTGTCTAACGTCATAGAAAGGAGAAGGCAGCAGAAGCTCTGTATGCACAAGGAGAAGCAATCACTAGCTACCCACCTGAAGCAAATAAGAAATGTTAATTAGATAAATTCTGTAAATCAGAGTGCTTTACAAAAGTGCCCACTGCTATTTTTACATGGCAATAAAAATCCTTTTTCAATAGCCGTTAAAACTAAAAACTTGGAGTGATAGGAATGGTTTGAAGGGATAAAAAATGAACTAAGAGTTTGAACAACACTGTATAATTCTTCACTCACTCTGTAGGCAGTCAGATTGGGCTATTTTAAAATTAGCTGTAATTTGCATAACACATTTTATTGTTATAATTCACTGTCTGTATTTATAGCTATGACATAACAATCTTGGGTTTTCTTTTTATTTTTCCCTTTGGCTGGAGTTTATGATGTGTATGAAAACTGAGTCTAAGTCATGCACTGTTTGTTCCAAAAGCGCAAGCCAGATGAAGAGACGTTGGGTTGTCGCAAGTTCAGAGCACTGTTTGATATGATAATTGCAATCTCCAAGAATTAGCCTCACTAACTCTTGTTTTTCGCCTTGTAACTAAACAAAGCAAACCTTTTTGAATGACTGATAGTTTGAAATAGCCAACTATGTGCACACACTCCAGTTCTAAATTAAGGCTGGACAGAAATCTGTTCAAACAACATGACAGTTTTGTTTTTACATATTCAACCAGAAGAAAAGGCGGCACTGAATGCCAATGTCCTGCAGAAACAGTCAGCTACAACGCCTGAAAATCACTACATGAACACAGTGCTGTAACAGAACAAACAGAAGAAAAGGTCATTTCACTGCATTTTGTATTTTGGGGGGGATTTAAGCTCTCACAGCACAGATAGGTCTTTACTTTCCAGTAGAATTGCCTCTTAGCAACAGTTTTGAAGCTTACATCAGCAAAGATAGCTGGACAGGATCTGCCAGAACAAAATTCTCACAGGCCAAGTGTGGAGACTTCAAACTCCAAAAGCTGTATCAGGGAAACTTCTCAGCCTGTGAGGATGTGAAGCATAAGCATATGTTGATGACACAGATCAAATTAATTTTTGACAGGTTTGATTGTGTGAAGCCCAACTTTCAATATATGTTTCAAACAAATATGTTTATTAACATCTCCATAGCTTACTGTTCTTCAGCATTCTTCTGTTTGCCTACAAAATGCATTAGAGAAGCTGTGAAAGCATTTCTGATAAGTTTTTTTGGTATGTCTCTCCTCCACTTTTCTGAGAAGTAAAGTTGAGAAAATTTTAGTGACTCAAGTGTGAAGCTGGCAGGTTGATCTGCCCAACAACAAGAGTACACATCAGGGTTGCTTCCTATGGAGAGAAACATTCAGGAGGTAGCAATCTTTCAGACTGTGTCTGATAAACAGAGACCTTGGGTCTCTCATCAGCCTTTGTTCACTGTCACCTTGATCATACAAGGGACAGATAGAGAATACAAAATAAAAACATACAGAACAACAAAATGAGATTAATAGGCAGGACGTACCTATTTTGTCAGGTTTGAATTTCCGTATCTGTCCAATTAACACTAGTCCCTTGGATACATTTGTGTGATATGATACTGGGCTCTGTGCCATCTGACTGACTGGGATAATGGCAGCAGCATAGCTCTGCCAGAGTAGCAAAAAATTCACCTGAACAAACCTTCCTGACGTCTCAGGAGCCAAGTGTGTTGGACAGGCTGCTGTGTTAACACAGATAAACGAGTGTCTAAAACTGTCCTGTTCCCAGTTAACTTCAATGTTTTTTCACAACATTGTATTTCTACAAATACATGCCCTTTGTTCTCTAATGTCTGCTGTTCTTGGAACAAGCCAGTTTTGTTCTGGCAGAAAAGCCTTTGGAAACCAGATGAAGAAGATTGCTTGCAGGTCATCATCCTACTGTGTTAGATGATCATTTACATCTACTGAGGTCCATATGTTTTTGTGCAAGTAGTCAACCAGACAAGTAGATCCTACTCACCTCTAAGTCCTGTTTCAGTACTATTTTCTTAGCAAATGAGGTATGTGGGGAGAGACATTAAGTAATAAGCTCTAATGTGCAATTCAAATATTGGGCCAACGGTCCTTGATTCCTGGCTGAAGCCCAAACAAATAAAAGAAATGGAAGAAACCCAAACTCTAGACCCTTACATACCAAGAGACAATCGGGTAAAATGAAAAAAAAAACCAAACCAAACCAAACCAAAAAAAAAAAACCAACCCCAGAACCTGTGCAACACCCTGACAAATTTGAAGCAGTCCAGCTGAGGATTAGCCAATGGAATACAGTGCAGCAGGCACCAAACCTTTCTAAGAACCTGGTGATTCCTATGATCTTCTTGTCTTGTGCAAAACTCCCTCAAGATGATAATACCAGCTAGCATTGCAAGGGAAGAGTATGGCTATTTCAGGGCATATTGTGACAGGGTATTGAGACCTGTTTGCTGTCCGTAGATTCAGCCTAAAGCTCCTAAAAGATGTGCTTGTCTGACCTTTGGGAATATGACACGCTTATGAGAAAAGTGACAATTTTAATATCTAAGGAACTTGCTAAGCCAACCTGCTGAAAACATCCTAGTTCCTCTTCCTTACTTTCCTCTTGCATATGATTGTGTAATTTTTTAATGTGTAATTTTTTATTGTGCACATGCTGAACACTAAATGGATTATTGTTATATTCTGAAACCATCACCATGACACCAATTGTAGCAACTTTTATTTGCCTTGAAACTGCTTCAAGTTTCTAGTCAACACCAGGCTAAGTGCTAATTCCCAAATTGCAAGTGTAGGGTAGGATTTTTTTAAAGTTTTGCGTTTGGGTAAAATCAGCTTTTTATTTTTATTGCTGTAAGGAGTAGATGTAACAGAAGGAAATGTACTTTCTTGTTCAACTCTTTGTTTTAAAATAGTGCTCTACAATGTATGTACCTGCCCAGTGTCAATTGGTGTAAAAAATTCAAATATGAGAGGTAATCTAAGAGCCACAGCCCAGTGTAAATCTGTGCACCAATGGAGTTCCTTCAGTTTGGCTTGGAAAATTACGGGCAATTCTTCCTCTATTTCTGTGTCTTGTGCTACCGTTATAATTCTGAGATAGCTTGATTCACCTTGGTGTTGTGGGAAGACAGCTATTGGGCACCAAATTCCTCACATGTACCAACCAAATATGAAAATTTTTGTTTTATCTCTGAGAGACGATCATACTCAGGGTGACTTCTAGCCATTTGTATACCTGAGGTAGTTCAGGATGAAACCCTCCCACTGCAACTGTGCTCAGGGGCTTGTAAAATTCAGTTCAGCTTTTGGGGGTGGAGACCTCTGTGAAATATGGTGCCTGGGGCACTAAATTGTTAACACTGATCGATCTTGCAGATACTAATTTTGATTTGATCTCGCGACCCATGAATAGGCAAGCAGTGCACAACAGGTGCCATTAAGCTGACTATGACAACTTCGTTTTGGATAGCAAATATACTGCTTGGGTGGGATATTCAGAAACTGGGGGTGGCTGGGAGTAGGAACTTGAGTACAACGTGTCAATTCTGCATTGTTATCTAGGACGCACTAAAAGATCTAAGGAGGCCAAGTTTAAAAATAGAATAATAAAATTAGTACAGTGCTGTCTACCCTGCGGGGCTGACATGACCTGACTTGATGAAGCTGCACATACAGAATGGCTTTTATTTTTAGGGCACTCTATCTGGGATAACAATGACTCTGCTGATAGTGAAGCAGTAGGTATAGCTTGTCTTGATGACTGGCACTTATGCTTGAAAAGAACAGAATAGCGTATTTAAACTGTCAGGCCTTAATTGTTTCATTAGATGGTGGTACTTTTTGCACAAAAGGAGCAAGGGAAGTGCTGAAAGAAAGAATGATGAACAGCAATTCTAGAAGGGCACAAAGGTACTGCAGGAGTTACTTCTCTTTCTTTGTTTCTTCCCAGTTCATCTCTGACACAAGAATCTTCATTTTTTAACATAATGACCGTTATTAAAATCAGCTTGAAGAATCTCATGAGCACTGTGGTGTATATCTCCCATATTTTTAGATATAAACAAAACTAAAAAAAAAGTTCATGCCTCTGAATTTGGTTTCTGTGTCTCCAACTTCCAGTTTATTGATGATAATGATGACTTGCATTTCTAAACGAGTCTTTTATCTTGTAAGATCCCTAAGTGTTTTTAGAGACATAGTACATATGCATGAGTCACTTTGCCTACCATGTGAATTTTAGCCACCACTGGGGTGTTAACTGTTTGTGCAAAGCAACACAAGAAAACAGCTTGAGCTAGAAAGCAAAGAACATTAGTCATATTCAAATGAAATTATTACAGAGCACCCACATGTCCAAGAGTCCTAATAACACAGGCACTAATTGGGTGGTGGCACCAGCGCTGACTATCAAAGCTGTGAATTTACATAGTGTCTGAAAGGACAAGCTTAAGAGTACACTCAGGCTGCAAGAAGTGTGTATATATTTTCTCCTTCATGGCTGGAAGGTATTCTGAGACAGAGAGACTTGATGGGAATCTTTCCCTCTGTAAAACAGAGAAACACAGCTAACTTTCCACTTCCACAGGCATGGGGATTCAGAACCTCTCCAACAAAGAGGTGGTTATATTTCATCACGAAATCTGATCCCAAAGGTAGGTGGTTTTTTTCTCAGTCATATTCCCCCCACAGAGTTTTTTTTTTTCCCTCAGATACAAAGAGAGGAATGTGATTAATGTTTTCTCGACTCCCGCGCTTGCTACTCTGGAGAAACTGAAGGGAGGACTTTTCACAGATGTCCTCTTTTATCCCCTGGAGGGAGGATGGCAGTAGTTTGGCTGCTTCTCCTGCGTGGGCTGTGCTTCTCTGCCTTTTAAGATGAGTTAGCTGATTTATTTTGAATTCCATTTTTAAATTAATTCTCTTTAAATAGGGAGGTATCTTCTCGGTCTACTTTCACTCTTAGTTAAGTCGTAGTGCAGGCAGACATATCCACAGCTGGGTTATACAAGACTGAGAGATCCTGGGTCTGATTCTTATCTATACTGAAGGCTTGAACACATTGTTCTGTCAGTGTAAAGTGGTTAAGACCGTCCCTAGCATTCATCCTACACATGCCAGAGTTCCGGAAAAGGCCTGCTTGTAAAAAAATTTAGTTTTCTGAAACTTGGAGAATAATTTTAACATCAGTTGTGTTGCTTTGGAGTGGTATGGTGTGTTTCCAGCCTGGTTTCAGTATTGGTTCTCCAAAAAGACACAGTTAGGGAAAAAAATTTCTTCTTCTACATTTACTTTGCAGAGCAAGTAGAAGAGCAGGGTGCAGGAGAGGTGGGTGGATCCTGCAGCTTTCCACTGAATGCCCACTTCTCACAGAGTCAAGCTCAGGGGATTTATTGAACTCAGTTCAGTGGCTCACAATTTAAAATGATGAGAGGATTGGACAGAGCAGGGAGGGGAGGAATATCATGGAGAAGGTTTGTCAAATGGTGGATGAGAAGCTCAACATGAGCCGGCAATGTGCTCTTGTGGCCCAGAAGGCCAACCGTAGCCTAGGCTGCATCAAGAGGAGTGTGGCCAGCAGGTCAAGGGAGGTGATTCTCCCCCTCTACTCTGCCCTGGGGAGACCCCACGTGGAGTACTGTGTCCAGTTCTGGAGCCCCCAACACAAGAAGGACATGGACCAATTGGAGAAGGTTCAGAGGAAGGCCAGGAAGATGATAAAAGGGCTGGAGCACCTCTCTTATGAGGACAGGTTGAGAGAGTTGGGGCTGTTCAGCCTGGAGAAGAGAAGGCTTCGGGGAGACCTTGTAGCGGGGTCTACAACCTTAAGGGGGCCTACAAGAAAGATGGGGAGAGGCTGTTCAGTAGGGCCTGTTGTGATAGGATGAGGGGTAACGGTTTTAAAATAGAGGGAGGTAGATTTAGATTGGATATTAGGAAAAAATTTTTTACAATGAGGGTTGTAGAACACTGGAACAGGTTGCCCAGAGAGGTGGTGGATGCCCCATCCCTGGAAACGTTCAAGGCCAGGCTGGATGAGGCTCTGAGCAACCTGATCTAGTCGGGGATGTCCCTTCTCCTTGCAGGGGGGTTGGACTAGATGACCTTTGAAGGTCCCTTCCAGCTCTAACCATTCTATGATTCTATGAAATGGCTTGAGAATTCTTTTTGGTAGCCTCCTCTGGGAGTGCTGTGCCTGCAAACAGGAATTTTGAAAAAGCTGCTGCAGAGACCAGTGACCAAAGCAAATAAAAAGGGAAAGACTACTACAGAGAGAGAAACTGTGTTCACATACTGTAGTGGTACTACCTGTTGCATTTGCATTTACAGTGAAAGAGACGGTAGGAAAAGAAGGTGAGTTGCAAGAAGAGTATTAGTAATTACTGGGTTAGTAATACAAGATACTGGGCAGGGCTAGCTTTCTATAATGAGCTTCCTACATACAAAAGCTGATGTTAGTATTTTATGGCTCTCTCCACCCAGAGGTCCAAGCCACTAATTTTTGCTTTGAAGTTGAGTTGCAGTTTCTGCCAGGTGATTCATAATGATTCATTGTGTTGCCTAGACCAGTGTGATGCTCATTTGCTAATTTAAAATCTTCATAGTCCTTTAGATCTGCATTTTTAATCTTTGAAGTATTCTATCTCATTACGGTTTTAGGTTTCTGCCTAAATAGGTGTGAGCATTATTTGGTAGTCAGATTACTCCTAGCTAACAAAATGGTCCATATTTTGCCGTGATTAGGAAACCATATTGTTACATATACTATATAGTCAGTGCACGAATCAATCTATAGGCACACAAAAGCAATTGATAGGCTTACAGATGTGAGACCGATGATGTTGACAAACTGGAAAAGGTTGAGAAACATGGTGAAAACATGATCTATATCAGATTATTATTTTTGTTCTTGTATTCTGTCATTTTCCAGTGGCACACGGTTTGTTTCCTTTAATTCAGTAATTTTGAACACTGATGATTTTTGGGTTGAAAATTATTCATTTGGTCTTGGACACACTCTACTTCTGTTCTGTGCTCTGAATTCTTAAGAGTTAGTTTCATAGATTTCTGACTAGGTTCCTGTACATTAGCTTCCTCTGTCTTTGCATCTTTTTCTTTGGATATTTAGCATGGGATTAATACCCAGATTAGAATATCTGAATTTAGGTATCTGCAATAGGTTTTCTACAGTAGACCTAATGCAGGTGCCTATTTTAAAGTGTGTGTGTGATTTTCTGGACCCTGCTGACTAGATTCTCGTTGACTATAATGGGATTTTGGACAGCAAGGCTTTTGCATAGCTGTGGCTCACAGTTAGCTGTGTCTACTTTGTGTCTTGGAGCCAAATTGGACTCTTAAGTGAATGAGGTTGAAAATTTGATTGTGTTGTGTAAGCATCACCTACCCTTAGATACCCTGAAGTATCTAAGACATCTGCCTGAAGTGGTAGATACAACACATGAGGAGGCCTGCAGCCTTCTGGAGAGACAGGTGGAGGCCAAGTGAATATAGCATCACATCTGATGTGGCACCAGACATCTAAGTGACAGCAACTGAGTCAGGGCCTTGGAGCCCATTCAAATAGCCTCACTCAGCAGGCACTCCTTCTGGAGCTAGATGCCCTTGGTCTTCACATTTAGACCTGTTATTTTTAACTCATCTAATAGTTCAAATAAAGACATTATTATTATAAATAAACTTTGTTCTAAGACCAAAGGTGGTCAGTATGCCAAAGCACTTTGTTGAGGACATTGCACAGACTATAGTTCTTGGAGTGAAAGCAGTACTCTTGGATCTTGACAGTTCCTGTACAGAGCATAGCTCACAGCTGAATCACCCAATGGAGCCTGGTAAGAGCTGTGTAAAAATTCAAAGGCAAAAACTTGTATACAGATAGCTAATGAACAATCAGCTTTAAGCCTTACAGACACAAGCCGTAGAAAAGATTTATTATCTGGCAAAGTGGAATAGTAGAAAGATGTGAAGCAGCCACTTCAGGTAAGATTTTGTTTCTTGGGTGGTTTTTTATTACTAATGGATTTATTGGTGTTATCTGTCTACCTAAGTCACATATATAAAATACATGTACATGAGAGTAAATTGGTTTTGGTCACTCTCCACAAAAGCCACTTGTCAAGGCTCATGGCACCACTCCACATGATGCAATGACTCCTTCTTCCTTACATTTGGGTTGCACCTGCCTTTCTGTAAACCACACCGATTTGATCCCTGCTGGTTTAAACAAAGTTACAAGCTTTAACACCTACATGCCTAAGAAGATACAGCTGTTGCGAAAGACACAGAATACCCGCTGCATGATGGGTTAAGGCTTTCAGAGAGTTTGGGAGTGGCAGCCTGTCCTCGGAGAGGGGTACACCTTCTGGTGCTGCTCCGTTAAGATTTCTCCCCTCTTGAAATTATTCTGAAGTCAGCTTCAGTTTTCTCTTCTCTTTCTCTAGATAAGTGATGAGCTCCTAATTTACAGCTCCTCACATAGTGCTCTTAACCCACTGTCCTTATCTTAATTTACTTCCTCACTTTCAATTTATCATAAACTTTCTTTCTTGTATAGTCCACTAGACTTTTTCTCACTGTAAGGACTTCAACATAGAGACACTGCAGCACAAAAAAAAAATAATCTTAAAGCATTTCAGGATGTTCTGAAGCTTCAGCATGTTAATTTCTTCTGTTTTCTCTAAGTTCTTTGCATCTGATCTCCACCTCACTTGTTTATAGAGCAACATCTCTTGAGCTTGGTAGAAACTAAGTTTGACTCACAGTTTTGTAACCTTGATGGATATTCATTGCTTAATGTGTTCTTAGTGTTGTCGTTTCAATGATAGCTTTATTCTACTTTGAAAGCATTTTTCAAAACAACAGGAGAACGTAAAAATTCAGTTAGCCACAAGGATTGGTAAGAACTCAGTATTTTAGATATATGAAGACATATCCATTAAGTTGGAAAGTAAAAACTGGCAAATATGCAGGAAAACATTTTGAGTGATAGTTACAGAAGTACAGTGATTTTTAAAACTGACACATACTGCTGAACTTAAACCTGACGAGGTTAATTACATTGTGGTGATGATCTGATACATAAACAACTGTTTATATATGCAGAAAAGAATTGCAGTTCAGTTTTCCTTTACTTTTTTTAAAGTCAGAAGATGATAGCAGTTGGAAAAAAAAGAAGAAAAAAATTGAGATCTTCTTTGAGTTGGTAAAAAATGTGGAGAGACAGCATGTTTTTCTTGTGGTTGCTTATGATGAGTATGTGTATATGCATACTCCGTACATACTTTTCTAATCACACAACGCACTGCAGTAAAACATGTTAATTTGCAAATGGTCAGAGGTGAATGAAACAAGAACTGTTGCTTAACTATGCATATGAATTACTGTGTTCAGTGTAATTTTGAAAGTTCTCTCATAAAATCGGTAATCTGATAGATTTCATAAAGGCTGTGTTGATTAGAACTCCCAAACAACTAGACAACTTATTTTAGGGTGCTAGAGGTCTTAGAAATCTGTGTGATTCTCTGTCAATGTGTTTACTTGATCCTCTAAATTGTTGTCTTCTTTCTGCTTTTGTGAGGTAACTGCTGACTAGTAGAGGTAGACTTTCTCTTTCTGTAAAGCAAAATGTAAAGAAAACGTAATTTTTCCTCTAGGGCTGGGCCACTGTAAATGACAGGCAAGGGACACAGTTTATAGCATGTAGTCAAACCTAAGTCAGTGAGAAACTAGATTCTCGGTTTGCTTACATGTCCCATCTCTACCTTACCTGGCAATGGACGTCTGGCTTTTTCAGCCACTATGGTATTACTGCCTCCCTTGAAGCAACCAGCAGGACTTTAGGACTGCATAACTGAAGCTAATGACAGTGTCTTTTCATATTAGCTTAAGATGGACTTGCCAGAGTTAATAACTAGCAATTATTTTTTTTTCTCCATTTGGTCATAATTTTCTATAGTTATTAATTTACTATTTTCTGCAAGCAAGCTACTCATATTCTACTCAAGGGCAGCCTTGGCTGCCGTGACCATGAGATTGTAGAGTCCAAGATCCTTGAGGCAGTGAGGAGGCTGTGCAGCAAGCTCTCTGCCATGGACATCTGGAGGACAGACTTCGGCCTCCTTGGGGATCTGATGGATAAAGTGCCATGGGATACAGCCCTGGAGGGAAGAGGGGCCCAGGAAAGTTGGTCCATATTCAAGGAGCACCTCCTCCAAGTTCAGGAGCGATGAATTCCAATGAAGAGCAAGTCAGGCAAAAATGCCAGGAGGCCTGCATGGATGAATAAGGAGCTCCTGGATCAACTGAAAATAAAGAAGGAAGCCTACAGAGGGTGGAAGCAAGGATAGGTAACCTGGGAGGATTACAGAGAGGTTGTCCAAGCAGCCAGGGATCAGGTATGGCAAGCTAAAATTGTGACGGAATTGAATCTGGTGAGGGACATCAAGGGCAACAAGGAAAGCTTCTATAGATACGTTAGGGACAAAAGGAAGTCCAGGCAGAATGTAGACCCTCTCTGAAAGGAAACAGGAGATCTGGTTACCTGGGACATGGAGAAGGCTGAGGTGCTTAATGGCTTTTTTTGCCTCAGTCTTCACCTATAAGAACTCTAGTCATGCCACCCAAGTTGCGGAAGGCAAAAGCAGGTAATGGGAGAACGAAGAACTGCCCACTGTAGCGGAAGAACAGTTTCAGGAACATCTAAGGAACCTGAAGGTGCACAAGTCTATGGGACCTGATGAGATGCATCTGCAGGTCCTGAGGGAACTGGTGGCCGAAGTTGCCAAGCCACTGTCCCTCATATTTGAGAAGTTGTGGCAGTCTGGTGAGGTCCCTGATGTCTGGAAGAGGGGTAACATAACCCCCATTTTTAAAAAAGGAAACAAGGAAGACCCAGGTAACTACAGGCTGGTCAGCCTCACCTCTGTGCCTGGCAAGGTCACGGAGCAGATTCTCCTGGAAACCATGCTAAGGCACATGGAGAGCAAGGAGGTGGTTGGTGACAGCCAACATGGCTTCATTAAGGGCAGATCGTGCTTGACCAATTTGGTGGCCTTCTATGACGGGGTGACGGCATCGGTGGACAAGGGACGAGCAACAGACATCATCCATCTGGACTTGTGCAAGGCATTTGACACTGTTCTGCATTACATCCTTCTCTCTAAACTGGAGAGAGATGGATTTGATGGATGGACCACTCGGTGGAAAAGGAATTGGCTGGATGGCCGCACTCAGAGAGTGGTGGTCAACAGCTCAATGTCCAAGTGGAGACTGGTGAAGAGTTGCGTTTGTCAGGGGTCCATGTTGGGCCCGGCCCTCTTTAACATCTTTATCAGCAACATGGACAATGGGATAGAGTGTACCGTCAGCAAGTTCGCCAGTGACACCAAGCTGCGTGGGGCAGTCAACACGCTGGAAGGGAGGGATGCCATCCAGAGAGACTTTGATAGGCTGGAGAGGTTGGCCTGTGAGAACCTTATGAAGTTCAACTAGGCCAAGTATAAGGTCCTGTACATGGATTGGGGCAATCCCAGGCACAAATACAGGCTGGGCAGAGAATAGGTTGAGAGAAGCCCTGAGGAGAAGGACTTGGGTGTGCTAGTGGATGAGAAACTCAACACGAGCCAACAGTGTACCCTTGCAGCCCAGAAAGCCAACTGCATCCTGGGCTGCATCAAAACAAGCATGGCCAGCAGGTCGAGGGAGGTAATTCTGCCCCTCTACTCTGTTCTGGTGAGATCCCTCCTGGAGCCCCCAATATAAGAAGGACGTGGACCTGTTGAAGAGGGTCCAGAGGAGGGCCAGGAAGATGATCAGAGGGCTGGAGCCCCTCTCCTATGACAACAGGCAGAGGGAGTTCGGGCTGTTCAGCTTGGAGAAGAGAAGGCTCCAGGGAGGCCTCATAGCAGCCTTCCACTACCTAAAAAAGGCCTACAAGAAAGAAAGGGTGAAGCTCTTCAGCAGGGTCTATTGCGAGAGGCCAAGGGGTAATGGTTTTAAAATAGAGGGAGGTAGATTCAGATTAGATATTAGGAAAAAAAATTTACAGTGGGGGTGATGGAACACTGGCACAGGTTGCCTAGAGAGGTGGTGGATGCCCCATCCGTGGAAACATTTAAGGCCAGGTTGGACAGGGCTTTGAGCAACCTGATCTGGTGGAAGATGTCCCTGCTCCTTGCATGGGGGTTGGACTGAGTGACATTTAAAGGTTTCTTGCAACCCTAACTGTTCTATGATGCTATGATTCTACTGAAAACCTTGATTCTTGAAGAATAAAAAAAATTAAAATAGCATTGTGGCGGAATATTTATGAACAGAGAGTTCTCAGTCAGTACATATTATGCATTGCTCTTTATGTTTTAGTCCAGATTTCATACCACCTTTCTTGTCAAATCAAACTCATCTGAAAATAACTGGATACTATGAATATGCATTGCCTTTTCAGGCTATAATGGTTTGGCTGCAGAACTGAAACCACAACACGCCAAATTGAAACTCTTCCCTAGGTCTTGGGCAAATGAAATTCATAGTTACCTGAGTGGATTTTTGTCTTAATGAAAGCCATGTAAATATCTTGAGATTTGGCTCTGGATCAACATGGAGAATTACAGGTACCACTAATGAAGTTCCTGACTGTCTGAGTTTAATTAACTTGTGACATCCAGTTGCCTTGATCTCTCAATGATTCCAGTTGGAAGAGAATAACCTGCTCTCCCAATACAAAAATCCTGCAAGTATAATTTCCTGTAAGATCTATTTGCAATTGTGAAGAGAAATACTAACTTGAGAATTTGAATGCAGCTAACAGCAGAACTGTTGAAACACACCTACAAAATAAAGGCTGAGGAAGTAAAATGCAATAATGAAATTAATGTTACTATGAAGCAACTTTTATGTTAATGCCAGTAGTACTGCTGCCTCTAGTAGCAAACTCAATAGCAAAATTTTCTTGTCTTCTCTATTCATGTTTTTTTTTTTTCCCAGTACTATCTCCTTAGCAGCAGTAAGTGAAAATTCAAGAATGTGCTCAGAAGACTTCTCTGTGTGTACTATCATCCTGCAGTAAGCTGTTGATCAGCCTATTTAGGCAGCTAGGCCGTGGTGATCGTCAATTATGGGACTGCCCCTCACGAGCTTATCACATGGATGAGATGTATGTCTCCACAACAGGTGAGATGAGCTTCAAGATTTTTTTTTCCCTTGGTTCTTAAAAGTAAAGAAATCAGACTGAAATAAAAAAAAAAAAAACAAACAACCCAACAATCCAAGCTAAAACATCTAACTGCCCCATGCCAGAGACTTTCTTTTATGAACTTTTGTTATTTGTGTTTGTTCAAATACTTCTTAAATATATCAGACACGGAAAATTCAGTATTACCTGTTTGGAAGGAAGGCGAAACACATAGCTCCAAGAGGTGCTATTTGATAGGCTTCTTCCATACAATGGTTCTAAGGTGTACTTTTGGTGTATTATTACTACACATAAAACGGTCTTAAGATGCAAGTATTAAAAACTAATGTGTATAAATCACAAACAGAATTCCACACAACAAAAAAGCTGCCAAAATTAGATCTGTCCCAGGTTTCAAGCGAGGCCCTGGGGAGAGCATTTAGCTGACAATATGGTTCCGATTTCTAGAATCGTCTTACGCTTAGCCTCAGGTAGACTTTGTTTTTCTTCCCTGCCTATTCACTCATGCACCCTGAAATTCTTTAGTATTCAGGTATCATCAGTCCTTTTGAAAGCTCCTTGTGGTTACATGTTTAACTGCTCTAAGAGCTGAAAAGTGTTTAAATGTTACAACGATTCCTTGCTGTTAGATTTACTCTTTTAATCAAGGATGCAAACTAGTATTTCTAGCTCTCAATGAAGCTTCTGGTTGAGACAGCAAAAGTGTGAAACCAAGTGAATCTGCTTTTATGCATAAGAAAATCTGCGTCTCACTTGAATAATTCTTGGTATTCCCTAGTATTCTTCTTAGTGAACAATTATTTTTAGGGGTGATTACATACCTGCACACATGCATGCACATATATATTTCTGTATATGAGCACCTCCTACCAAGAATTTCAGCTAAGAAGAATGTCAGTCTAGTAGCAATGTGGCTGTGTACAATGAAGGGAATAATCTTTGAGCACGCAAAGGGAGCGAAGTGAATACTGGCAAGGAGAACAGGAGAATGCTTTGGAGAAACTTTGAGCTGCTTCTAGCCATTACATTTGCAAGATTCAACATCTGTCACAGGGAAGCCAACAAAAGCAGGATATTAAAATGGAAAATTCTTATTTCTTTTAGAGCTGTTATGGACTCAGTAAAGATCTCTTTCCTAAAACATTCATTTTAGCTAAAATGAATTTGTCAGTTTCAGAAACCAGTTTCCAGCTCCAGATGAAAAATAATCTTGTTTTGATTTATGTATTTAATATTTCACACTGAAAATGTAAAACTACAGCAGTTATTTTATAGTGACTGAGATCAGGAAATATAAGGGCAATTTATTATATTTATTATTTTGCTTTATGAAACTATAAATCAACATTATTGAAAATTAAATGTACATTAGATGACTGTGAGGGACTTTTGAGGTATAACAATGTTTTACATATGACTTTTGAAGATATGATGTTAATCTGAATTATTCATGGGAACCTTGGATTTTCCTTAGACTTAATAAAATTAATAAAAGAATTTAATTTCTAAACCTCTTAATGCTCTGCAGGAGGAAAGCAACAGTAATGAATTTAGCATCTGTGGGTTTTTTGGTTTTTGTTTGGTACAGGACTGTAAACAAACAAAGGAAAATGTAGTAATCCTAGGGATTTTGCACTTTTCTTTGTAGTAGAATCTGATCATAGGGCTACTGTTTAGAATCTGTCAATAGTCCCGTTATAGCTCTGTAGTTCAGGAATTATTCCAGCTGTAAAAATTGATCTGGACAGAAACTGCAATGGAAGTCTCAGACCAAGAGCAATTTTAAAAATCAATTATTAAAAAAACACATTCATTTACAAATGTCAATAACCATTTACTAGAGCAGCTTGGTTGTTTCAAGTGTTCCATTGTTAATTTTTTTATTTTTTAATTTTTTTTTTGTTTTAGTTGTAGGAGTGTTTTACTGTTTTAGGAAAGAAATGGTGTGAACTGCAAAACCAGCTTGTCCTGTGCTGCCCTAGAGTTAGCTACAATACTGCCAATGTGTTTTCAAATCTGGCCTGTAACACTCGGGCCATTCTGGTGATAAGTTTCTTATACTTGCACACTCAGACATGTTATTTTTCTTCCCTGTACATCCTACACTGAGGTCAGTTGAAATTTGCAACCCTGTAAAATGGACCTTTAAAAGACTCTGCAGATACAGCTTTGCTGCAGCACATATTCCTCTCTATCATATGTTATCCTGCAAAAGAATGGCATATCTGGGAGAGCAACAAATAGCATTTTGAGCCTATTTTAATTTTCAAAAGATGATAGTCTGCATTTGGGTATTCTGTATCTTCAAAGTGACTAATACAAGTAAAAGGATCATACATACAATTAGAGGCAAGATTTCTAAAAAATGTATGTCTGAAGTTAAACTTCAAAGTTTGCTCTTTGGCTCCAGGACCCATATTTGCTCAAATACGAGAGCTGTTGGGATTTAAATACTGAAAAATCAGACTACTTTTTTAGGTGCTTGAAAACGGATTTAAGATGAAATCTTGGGACTGTGCAAGTCAGTGTGAATTTGTCACAGATGCAAACAGAGCCAGGATTTTAACCTTAGTCCTTAAAAACCAAAATTTAAAGGTACTTAGAAGCTAAACATGCAGATAGACAGGTAGTACAATTTTTAGTAGTATTCTACTGCTTATGTCCATTTGATATTAAGGGGAACTGAATAGTCACACACACTTGAAAACCTCATCCCGCCTCTATCTAAAACCTAAACGTTGCCAGTATTTTTACCCAGCACCAGCCCTCATTCAAAATATGATTATGAGGATTTAAGTTTTAAACTCTCATTTTTTTTTTTTTTGGAAAATGGTGATTGTGTAACCCTCCACAATATGACGTAAGAAGAACTTCTCCTATCCCCCATCTCCCCTTCCTGGTGAAAAGATGAGCAGAGATCGGACAGACTATCCAAGAGAGAAGCCTGTGAGATGTATCTTCCATGCTGGACAGAAGTGATGCTATCAGAGGACAGACGTATGCTACGAAGACACGCACAAACCTTCCCCCACACAGTGGAAGACATTGCCTGCAAGTCAACACAAAAAAGACGCCTACAGAGCAGAGAGCCCTGGGGTAAACTGACATATATGTTGACCTGCTACTGGACCCACAGATGTGGAGTTGCAGTGGGCTGTATAAGTGGTCTGGGTCAGCAGCTGGAACCTCTGATGGGCATGGTAAATTGGTGCTGAGCAGGTCTACTGGAAGCTGTGCCTTTGCTCTCACACTGTTTTCAGAATTTGAGCTTTTTTTTTTTTATTAAAGCTTGGGGGAGATCCCTCCTGGATCATGGCTAGAACACAGTTTGAGATGATTTTTCTGTGATTTGGGCTTTCTGTTTAAGGTGGTTTGGGGCACATTGTATTGTTACTGGGATTTTTTTTTTTTTGAAAATGCCCTTTAATAGTCTGTCTTCCCAATTACTGTGTTGTGTCTTCCTTTCAGCTGGCTAGCACCTATCTGTGTGGGGTAGTTATGCCTAAATACATTCCTGGCACTCCCAAAAGTCACATGAGGGAGTCCAGAAAAGACCCATGTACTTCCACTTAGAGTGCAGTTTGCAGCTTCTGGGTTTCAAAACTACAGTGTGAACTTTAGTTTTGTGACTGCATAGAGAAAACTGGACTGAGCAAGAAACGGATTATCCAAATGCTTTCCTATGCTTTAATTGACTCCAGTAGAAGAGAAATTGTTCCTCAGAGGTGATTTGTCAGCTGTCCTTCATCACATCATCAGTTGCACCCAAATGTAAGGTTCCTTTTGGCACACACTCCATACTGCAACTCCTAGCTGATTGCATTTCCAAAAATTTTCCACTAGTTGCAGCACGTTTTGTAGTTTTAAGGGACTTATTTCAACTTGTGATCTTGGCATGGCTACTGGAAAATATAAGGAAACGGATGATGAGCTACAGTCTTCCAGTAATTTAGAAGCATTGATGAACACTAGCTCAAATTGTAGTGAGTACTGGAGGAAGGGTAATATATTGAAAGAGTGACTGTTGCTTTCAATGAAAATTAGAAAAAGAGTAAGTCTTCTAGGCTAGCCATTACCTTTCTTTTTATATAAATCATAGTTTTAATACTTAAAAGGGTATAATAACAATATATTTAGAGCAGGCTATGTAATCCATCACTACAACTCTCCTGTACAGTCTTGAAATGGGCATGCTGACAAGCAGAAGTTGCTCTAGGTTTGCTGGGATGCAAATAAAAATGAGTGCTGGAAAGGTACTGTTTGTAGAGGTCAGTCTCTGCTAGAAGAACACATGGCCCTGGAGTCTGTTGGTGGAGAACCAGCTGGCTTTCACTATTCTGGTTTTTTTCCTTCAAGATGTAGATGGTACTTTGCATGCTGACTCAAGTAGAGTGGTAACAGCCCAGGCTGGAGGACAACTCTTGGGTTTCCTCTCATGCCTAACTCCCCTGCCAGCAGAACAGAAATAGGCAAGACCCCATGACTTTACAGGGTTATCTGGCTTCTGCTGGCAATATGCTGCCTAAACAATATGCTCTGCCTGCCCTGTTGCTTTGTTTTGGTGTCCACTATTTAATGTCGTCAACTCCTGTTTGTGATGCAGTAAGTAGGAATGCTACTCCTGTTTTTCTTTTTCTTTCACGTAGTTCACTAGGGTCCTGAGCATTAGCCATATTACTAAGTCTGTCATTTCATTCAGACACTGGAATCTTTGGGTAAAAGGAGAGGGGAAATTGCCAAGTCTGAAAGGGCCTGAAAAAGGTACAAGACCAAGGAACCACTTGATGTCCCCAAAGATAGCAAATTCACCACAGAAAAAGAAATGTTTTTTCTATCTTGCCGAGGTAGCTCTCCTTACTACAGGATATTGTTGAGACCCAGAATTCAGAGACAATTTGGAATTAAGCAGCTAATTTGATATGGGTATAAAATAGGATTCAAAAGCCGTGGACTTAATATTAACAGAAAATCATATATTTCAGAGTTATCTCTGAGTATTAAGATTAGAATACAATCTTGATTGCCGGAAGGAGGTGAGAAAGATACTCTGTCATGGGGGAGATAATCTGGCAGCTGCCTGCGTCTGAAGCTTCTGATGTTGATCACTGCTGGAGACAGAATAATGGGTAGATGGACAACTTTTCTGGTTTTGGTATGAAAGTTCCTAAATTTGTCTGATATGATAGATGAAAATTTGATTATCTAAATACAGCTGTATCTAAGTATGTAAGTCTCCAATGTAAAAGAAACATGCGCTTTCATGCAGTTCTTTGAACAACACTGTTTTCCTTTTTCCTCTCATAAATACAATGAGATAAATAAAACCATTTAGCTAGCCATTAAGACTAGTTACTGCCACACTGAAAGAATTGTGTTAGTGCCACGCCCTGAAGTAAGATCATGGGTGGAGTCCCTTCTGTCTACTGTAAAGCTAATATTATTATAATAGTAATGTCACAGAATATTTTCCTATCAATGAGCTATAGACAAATTTCTGTATTCCAGAAATGATTCTTTGCCTGTTTTCTCAAAACTAAGTAACTGGATGACTCTTGCAAATGGCTTCTGGAATTAGTCAGCATTTTCGAAGTGAGAGCGTTTAACATTCTGTAGGAAAAAAAACCCAACAAACAAACCACAAAGGAAAAAAAAGCACGCTAAATTTCTGTAAAGTACTTGATGAAGCAACAAAGTGAGGAAACTCCTAATTGCCTCTCTCAGCTAGTACAAGCATGCTTTGGTACTACAGCATGCAGATTGAATTAAGCACAGTTCCAAGATTTCAGACTACATTGAAGGAGTCTCTGGCTCTTTGTGTGTATGTGTGCTTTACAAGCAAATGTGGAGTAGCTTTGTTGTGGTTTCATGCCCCTGTATAGCAAGGCAAATATTTTCAAGTACACACTGAAATACAGTGACTAGCTCTAAAAGCTTGCAATGGCTTGTTTTTATAATTTTGCCTGCAGAGTAGTCTTCTCAACTGTAGCTAGTTTGTTTTTAATGTAGGTGAAGGAACAACTGGGTTTGCATAGCTGTGCTGCATTAAAGCTCACAGAAGAAGAAATTCAGAGCAGGCTTTGGAGGCTGGGATTCTGCGACGGGCCTTATCTAGCACGGGTTCTGAAAGATTGCTTGCAGGGAGAGCTCTAGTGATCGTGTGCTGCAACCACATGGCTGATCTCCTACCCATGTATGTTTTCCCTACTGAACACTGCAGCTACCCAGAGATGCAGTGTGGATGAATGGAGAATGTAATTCCTGCTCCCAGCCATTACTCCACGTTACGGAGTTCAACTGAGACAGAGGACTTCCTACGAACTTTCTGTACCAGCTAATTTTAACTATTTAAATATCTAAACGGGAAAATGCATATGCATTTCTCAAAAGCAGACTATGCTTTTTGACTGAAATTCTGGATTAGACTACCAGTCATGGAAATGGCACTGAGGGGGCAATATGAGGCGGGCAAATCTACCTGAAGCCTGGATGAGAGGTGGAATGTGTATGGTCTGAGGAAGCCCCCTTGCCAATAACTCTATGTGCGAGTTATCCCTGCCTCCGTGTGCCTGTTCTTCGTTATTTGTATTACATGCCATAGTCCCATGGCAGTGGGATAACGAAATCCTAGTATTAGCTTGACTGGTACAAGGGAAGTATGAGAGATCATCTAAAAATATTCTTATCCAGAGCCTCATGACAGAAAATGAGGCTTCCTTACAGGCTCTTTGTCAGCAGAACATTAGGAGGAGAGGTTTTCAGCAGGATAGGCCTAGTGCCTCTTACCAGACATCAGGCAGATTTTGCTGGATTTGGCCTGCGTCGATGGTTTAGTATGAACCAGATAAATATAGTTAAATATATTTATCTTCCCCTCAGAGATGTGTATTTTTTAAGGAAAATGCTAGAGCATGTAGAAATTTATCTTGAGCCATGACAACGAATGGTCTATTGTGAACCAATACGAACAAGAAAAAGGTGATAGATCACCTATTATGTAAAATATTGGACAATGACTTACTCTTCCAAGCTGATCCAGCTCTCTCCACCTCATCTCCTGCTCATGTGTTGCTGAACTTACGGGCCTGATCTTCAGCTCCCTCCATCACAGTCACCCCATGGTGATTTAAGACAGAGCATTTGGTCTATATCATTTAGCCAGCAAACAACTGATACTGAATCAACTTCCCTAAGAAATCAATGGATTCAGAAAAAGCTAGGGCAGACTGAACTGGCAGCTCTTAGAAAAGTATTTCTTAAATCGGCAGGGTCAGTTCGCTGTCTGATACACCTCCAGTGAAGAAAGGTGCAGTGTTATTGATAAAGTCCAAGTATAATATAATTGACTGGAGCTTGTGTAAATTTCACTGCTCTTTTGCTTCACTTTATCCTTAGGAGGATATACACAAAATATTATTTTTAGGGACACTGTTTGTTCCTTAAGGGAACAAAGAGAAAGTCTTCTTCTTTGACCTGATCCTGTATTTCCAGAAGTGTATAATTTTATCTGAGTTGCCAGATTAAGTTACAGACAATCCATTATAATATTATTAAGTAAACTAATGCCTCAAGTAAAAATCTTGACTGTGTGTATTGCCGTCTGAGCTCTGTAAGACAGGTTTATTTATATCATGTACAAAAATATTTGGTCAATAAGTAAACACTGATAAATAACTCTTTAGGAACAAGTAACATCTCTAATTGCTTGTTTTTCAAAGTCAGGCTGTTTTACTTACTTCCAGAGTTGGTGCCAAGAAAGACAGGCAGATGAGGAAAACGGGTGCCTGTCGTTAGCAGTAACAAACAGGCTGCCAGAACTGATTCACCTTTGTCAAACCTGTACTTATTCATGTAGGGTGAGGTACTGGCTTTTTTGTTTGAAAACTTATATTGAGAAATGGGCAGGGAATATATTCTTCCTTTCTCTTTGTTCCCTTCTTCTTCTTTTTTTTTTTTTTTAATTTTTTTAATTTGATCTTTACAGGATGGCTGCAGTGGACTGGCAAGACAGACACCACTGTGCAGCCTGTAAGACTCAATGCTACTGCAGAAGGAGGAGGAGGGAGGAAGTCCTTCTGTTTTTCTTTCATTTAGATTCATTGCATGTTTACCAAGGTGAAAGGATTAGTGCCCTGGAGATCATTTGCTTTCATAAGCTTTAAACTAGAGTAGAAAAAGTTTCATGTCTTGATTCTCTTCCAACAACTCTCTCTCTCAGCAAGGCATATAGGAGCAAGCTGAGACATATTGATTGCCAGCAGACTCTTCCAACAAAATTGCCCTGTCTGAATCAGTTAAACTGGGTGGGAAGAGATAACTTCTGCCAGTTTTCTCCCATCAACTCTCCTAGCATGTGGTGAAACACCCAGGGCATTCCTTAGGGTTTTATAATCAAGACAAAATGCTCCAGATTTCTCTATCTAAATAATGTCAAATCTGTATCCCAAATGTAGCCATACTTGACGGATCTTGTAACCTTTTTGCGTTTTATACATTCTTGCTTTGCAATATTGATTCTCTTTATGTTTAATGGAGGAAAAAAAGTTTAAAACCAGACAGGAAGTAGGAACTTCTTGTTTCATATTGTCCCTATTTAAATCTAATGTGAGGGGTAGGTGATGATGTTTAAATCTTTGCTCCCCTGAAACACATAGGATGTCTGTATGACTGATAGCAATGAAAAAAAAACCTGAAACCCCCAATCATAAAAACTATAATCTGACTCACACAAAGATAATTCTGTGCAGAACACGCTGAACCCTAGAGCAGCAAACTTTAACTACATTTAACCAGATTGCTTTCTCTAACATTTTCAGAAAATCATTAGAATGTTTTAATGATGACCAATTTAAAAACAACAGTTGTTAATGAAGGTTTATTTACTGATTTGGAACAAAATACTGTGGAGGTATTCAAGGGACAATAAGAGGAATCTCCTGCTGTACTAGAGAATAATCCAATTTCCAATTCCCAAGTGTATTAACTACCAGTCTGAAGGTCAGATATTTCGCCTAAGTGACGTTACTTGATCACTACTGGGGATATCAGAGCTGCCTTTGGCACTGTATGACAGGTCAAGTTCTTCTTACTGAAAGCAAAATTAAGATTCCTTGCAACCAGCTTGTCCATTGCATTTTAAGTGCTCAACGATAAAGCTAATTTGCTTTTTCCTTTACTGTGGCAGAGAGAAAACCCCAACACAAGTGATTTGGAGCAAGGAACAACCTTATAAAAGCAAACCACTACAGAGTGTTGCTCATTAAGCAGTTTGGTCTTGGCAGCAGGGAGATAGGAGTTTCCAAGCCCTGATAACAGTTTTGCCACTGACTTGCTGTGTGCACTGGGCAAGTCATCGTCTCTCTGCTGCTCTTTGTGTCTCTCTAGAATAGCAATAACAATGCCTTACTGTCTCTCAGTAATGTTAAGCAGATTAATTAAATGCTATATTAATCTGCTGCCATGACTCAATCTGAACAGTTCTTTCCTACATCAACAGTCCTAATTCACTACCTGATTCAAAAAGGTAGTGAATTAGGAGCTGCGCACTGAAAAATCATTGATCTCTATGATCTTTTATAAACCCTCTAGTTGCTTCACACAGAGATGGAAGATACCTGCCTCCTACTTCTTAAAGTAAAGGAAAGAGAATATCATAGAAATTAATGAAAATTGTTTTTTCTACTTCTAGAATAATGCTGAAGCACCTATTTCCTATGAGGAAACTAATAAGCTAAAGATGGCTCAAAGCCAGAACTTGAATTACGTTATTTTTCATGTTTTTTTCCTTATTTGCTATCTTTTTAGTGCACTTTGGTTAAATGTGA
This sequence comes from Chlamydotis macqueenii, assembly GCF_036417535.1. NCBI lineage: Eukaryota > Metazoa > Chordata > Aves > Otidiformes > Otididae > Chlamydotis > Chlamydotis macqueenii. The sequence goes on along the minus strand of NC_141593.1, from coordinate 58,149,815 downwards.
TCATGGGAGAGCTTCTACATCTTACCAGGTCAAGGAGTATTGACTTTTTGTCTAGTATGTAGTTTAGCTTCTTTGTTACTGCAGAAAACCCAAAATTAGCCTAGTGTAGAAATATTGTTCCAAAAGCCCATGTAAATTACATTTCTGCTGAGCAAGACTAATGTAGCTGAGCTAAGACAAAGCACATTACTGCAGACACAATATGGTTTTATTTACAATTACTCATTGTGAAGAACACTGCCTCCACACACACACGCACACACACACACTTAATTCTAACTAGATTTTAGTGTATCAATGCTTCATTCTGAATAGAGAGATACAACAGGGATTACATTGTTGTTTTATGTATAAGAATAAATAACAAAGTCAGCAGATATTTAAACCAGGGGAGATGTTTTCTCTACAGAGAAGTTAAATGCTGCAAGTACTTAGTTATTTTTTTCTAAGAAGATGTTAAATGGAAACTTCATGCTGACAATTATTTGCATCATGGTGCAAACTGTGCTAGACTCATTAATGGTTTAAATGTCATTACTGAGGTGGCAATGACTCTCCAAGTGTTGACATTTAACGATAGTGAATTACCCAAAGATATTCAGCAAATATTGAAGCATTGTCCTGTATTTAAACCACCATATTTTTGCCCTTCAACGACTGTGAAGGTAGTCTTTACTCTGTAAATCAATATGCTGCGGTTTTGTTGGTTCCACAGTCAGAATGAAACAAAAGGTGTGAAGTTACCCCATTCATTTTAATCGGGTGTTAATGACTTCAAAGGCTGGTTGTGACCATTTAAATGTGAATCCTATTAATCAACAGGATAAAACACAAACACCCAGCTTAAGTCACGGAAATGTAATTGCGTAGGGCAGAGGGGTCCAATTTTTGTTGCTGAATGAAGATGAGTATTTAGAAATGGGAAAGGAGGGGCTGGAAATCCCTAATTCTCCACTTTGACAAAATTAAGGGGAAAAAACCCTAGCTAATGCTTCACTGCTGTCTAGAAACATATTGCTTCCACAATCACAAATTAGGTAGTCTGCAGGAAATGAGTAACTCTCAGCAGTGCTGTCATTTTGATTATTGCTACAAGACAGCAACTTACAAAATTAAATTTCCTTCCAAACAGTTCTCCTGTGTACTTTGATCACAAAGCTCATTTTAATAGCCACCTCCCCCACTGCCCCCCTTTTGGGATTGATAGGGAAGATTTTACCAGCCGTTTTTTGTGTGGTAATTTTTTAAATACTGTATAGGGTTAGTTACTCCAACCGGTTCTATGCTTGCAACATCAAATATTTTGAGGAAGAGGAGGGATGATGCTAACACTTTCTCTATGGGAATTTGGATATGCAGGGTGTACTTTTCAAAAGCAGCAGTATTTGGAAGGTTTTGAGGAGGGGAGTATAAGTCCCCAGCACAGGGAGAAGGGAACTGACTCGTCACTGTGAGCTGCACTGTTGGACCACTAGCAAAAAACAACTATACAGTTAATCCTTCTTTTTCCTGCCTTTTCCTCCTTTTGCCTGTCAGTGTGGATCTGTGTTGAACCATATAGCTATTTCAACTTCACTTTTCTCTATATGTAACACATCTATCACAGTTTCAATATTCTGCAGAGTCACAGCCTTTTTAAAGGAATAGAGTTACAATCTATACAAACTGTGGGTGATGAGGGGTGTATTCTGCATGCAATTTAGGGAGGAGAGCAAGGAAAAGCAGAATCACTTATCCTATACAGATTATAAGGCAGGGTTGCCACATGAAGTGATACTAGTGGAATGGGGTAGACCAACACCTGCTTTATCGTCCTCAGGTTTGTTTGTAAGTGATGGAATTTGTCGCAGTTCAGTGCCATGAGTCTTCTGCAGCAGCAGCTCTTACCTTTCGTTTTTTTTTTCTTTCCTCTTTTTCATTTTTTTTTTTTCCAATGGACAGGGTTTACTGTGGGAACTCTCTCTGCCTGAGCTCCTCAGCTCAAGAGGTACCTGGCCTATGCCCAGGCTGTTCTCACCAGGGGCAATGAGAGCCTCTGCTTCTTTCTGTGACTGCTTGTGCACCCTGTTTAGTGGGTGACCTCTCAGTCCCACTCTGTCCCCCTGCCCTGGCTTTTTCTCAACCTCAAGCTGATGAGGTTTCCCACATCAGTTTTCCCAATACACTTCTGTTCTTATTTGCTTCTTGTTTCTTTTACTAATGTGCTATTCCTGAACAAACACTTGGTATGATTTTTGGTCTGGAGCCAGGTGTATTGCATGAAGGATTTGCCTGAGGACTCTGGTGTCCTCTTCGTCTTGCCAGGTGATACAGCCTGTAGCCTCTCCCTCATGACTGAGACTGGACTGCATTCTTTGTTTTAAAGGAAACGACATTATTTTTAATGAATATATCTATGTAGTAGGTCTTTTGAGAGAACGACATGACAACGTTTTTCTCTGTGTTTACATCTGGTATGAAGACCCGAAAGGGCTACTACCAAATGTCTATCTTAAATAATTACTGGAACAAAGTCCTGCTTCTGTCATGATTTGCTGTTTTTGGAAAGTGAAGTTCTGTTACAAGATGTGTAATTGCTATATAGATTACTTTTTGTCTCCTGTTGTACCTTGGTCTATACACCACCTCCTAGCAGCTTCCCAGAGACTCCCCTGGCCCAAGACTGGAGACAATCCTGGCTAGACTAGCGGTTGTATAGCTTTTGAACTTGACAACTTTGCAGTGGTGACTCAGATAAAATAACTAAATAGAGCTGATTTTCATTCAGGTCCTCCTACAGAAGAATCCCCCACAGTTGATTGAAGCAAGACTCTTGGTATCTCAGCCTTCATGGCTATGGTGTGCATATACCATGCAGGTAAAGGCAGCCAGAGAGAGGAGAAGCCACAACAGTAGTTGTTACAGTGGGGACAGTTAGATGTCAACTAGATTTGACTAGCATAATTATGTGAGTTAGCTACATGTAAAGCCATTGTTTTGCATCTCCTTGGCTGTCTCTGGATTCCGCCACAGAGAGTCATTGTGAAGTCACTGAATTTTAGCTTCACAAGAAAATCTTGTTTGTTTTGATGCTGGCTGAATAAGGAGGAAGATAACATTTTAGACATGACTTCTGGCTGATTTTTTTTGAGGATAAGGTGCTATTGTTTTATTTGTGTCTCTTTCAGAAACAAGGTCTTGTGCCAGAAATTATTTCTTAAATAATTATCACATATTCTGTTGAGAAACCTTTCTGGTTATGATACACTTTCTTCCAGAGGTAGATGATAGGATTCTTCAGAGGAAAGAAACAGGAAATATACCCCATGCAATCTGCTTCAAATTATACTGTAACGACTTTTGAATCAGAGAAAACTTCCATACTTTATAATATCTTTTATTGCTTCATTGGCCGCTTGTCAAAATTTGCATCTTGTTTAAAAAACAGACATCTAACTTTTCTGAGGGAGGAATGCTACGTTACCCTCAATGATACCAAGTGTTTCTTCAAAATAGTTATTATAAGTGTTTGTTAGAGAAAATGCTTACTCTTATGAAGAAGTTTTGCAAGTATCTACTCTCTAAAACATTCTTCAATTTTTACCGCAGTTTGGATGTAGTTGCTCTGAAAGGTTTCCACCACTGTCAATATTTCTCTCCATTAATGCGGAAGACTAAAATCTATTGATACACTATTTTTCTTTTCTGTAAACTAAATCTCAGTTTCAACCTTATCAAATATTATACTAATCTGTCCATTTTCCATTAATGCTTCCTACGTTGTTATATTGATCTATATGAAACTGGCAGTCAGTCCTCCCTTTTCCTTTCATTAAATGATTTGCCAAGTCCATTAGGTGTTTCTGTGGGGTGTATTGGACATAAGCAGCATAGCTGTCAATCTATACCAGGGTAGCTGGAGGACAGATGCTATAAATTCAAGTTTAGGGGTTATGTGTAGGCAATTTTTATGGCTGATTTTAGGAAGTAGGAGATGTTATAAGAAAATTATCTGTTTTGTAAAACAACAACAACAACAAAAAAAGTGGGGGCTGAGCAAACTCAGAAACATTCCATATAAATAAACCCCTGCAGAGCTTTAATGGGAAGGGAAAATAATCCACAGTTCAGTCTTAGAATCATAGACTCGTAGACTTATAAAATAGTTAGGTTTTGAAGGGACCTTTCAAGGTCATCTAGCCCAACACCCCTGCAAGGAGCAGGGACCTCTTCAACCAGATCAGGTTGCTCAGAGCCCCGTCCAACCTGGCCTTGAATGTTTCCAGGGATGGGGCATCTACCACCTCTCTGGGCAACCTATTCCAGTGTTTCACCATCCTCATTGTAAAAGACATTCCTTATGTCTAGTCTAAATCTCCCTCCTTAAAACCGCTACCTCTTGTCCTATCACAATAGACCCTGCTAAAGAGTTTCTTATAAGCCTCCTTTAGGTACCAGAAGGCCACTAAAAGGTCTTCTTGGGCCCTTCTCTTCTTCAGGCTGAGTAACCCCAACTCCTTCAGACTGCTCCAGCCTCTGATCATCTTCATGGCCCTCCTCTGGAGTCACTCCAACAGGCTCATGTCCTTCTTACGTTGGGGACTCAAGAGCTGGATGCAGTAGTCCTGGTGGAGGTCTCACAAGAGCAGACTAGAGGAGCAGAATCACCTCCCTCAACCTGCTGGCCACACTCCTCTTGATGCAGCCCAGGATGTGGTTGGCTTTCTGGGCTGCAGGCAGACATTTCTGGCTCATGTTGAGCTTCTCATCAACCAACACTCCCAAGTCCTTCTCCCAGGGGCTGCTCTAGATCCATTCTCCACCCAGCCTGTATTTGTGCTTGGGATTGCCTTGACCCATGTGCAGGACCTTAAACTTGGCCTTGTTGAACTTCATTAGGTTTGCATGGGCCCACCTCTCCAGCCTGTCAAGGTCTCTCTGGATGGCACCCCTCCCCTCCAGCATGTTGACAGCACCACACAAGCTTGCTGAGGGTGCACTTTATCCCACTGTCCATGTCGCCAGCAAAGATATTAAAGAGTGCTAGTCTCAAAACTGACCCCTGAGGAATGCCACTCATCACCGGTCTCCACTTGGACATCAGTCTGCTGACAGCAACTCTTTCAGTGTGACTATCCAGCCAATTGCTTATCCACTGAGTGGTCCATCCATCAAATTCATGTCTCTCCAATTTAGAGACAAGGATATTGTGTGGGACAGTGTCAAGTGCTTTGCAAAAGTTCAGGTAGATGATGTTAGTTGCTCATCCCTTATTCACCAATGCTGTAATGCCATCATAGAAGGCCTTCACTTTGTCAGGCCTGATTTGCCTTTAATGAAGCCATGCTGGCTGTCACAAATCACTTCCTTATTTTCCATATGCCTTAGTGCCTTAGCACAGTTTCCAGGAGGATCTGCTCCATGATCTTGCCAGGAACAGAGGTGAGATCCTGATAGTTCTCCAGGTCTTCCTTCTTTCCCTTTCTAAAAATGGGGGCTATGTTTCCCCTTTTCCAGACAGTGGGAACCTCACTGGACTGCCACAACTTCTCAGATATCATTAATAGTAGCTCGACAACTTCATCTACCAGTTCCGTCAGGACTCGTGGATGCATTTCATCAGGTCCCATGGATTTGTGTACCTTCAGGTACTTTAGATTGTCTTGAATCTAATCTTCTACAGTGGGAGATTCTTCAATCCCTCAGTCCCTGCCTTTGCCTTCTGTGACTTGGGCTCTGTGGCTAGAGCCCTTGCTGGTGAAGACTGAGGCAAAAATGTTATTGAATTCCTCAGCTTTCTCCATGTCCTGGGTAATCAGGTTTCCTGTTTCCCTCTGGAGAGAGCCCACATTCTCCCTGGTCTTCCTTTTATCCCCAACATACCTATAGAAGCTTTTCTTTTTGCCCTTGATGTCCCTGACCAGATTTAATTCTATCAGGGCTTTAGTCTTCCTAACCTGGTACCTAGCTCCATCTAGGTTATGGATTCCTGCTGTTGGAGCCTTCAGCAGAGCAGCTTTCCTGGGATTTTATTTGCCTTTAACTCTCACTGCATTCTGCCAACCTTAAACTGAGGTCTTCCATTACAGAAAAGCCTTAAAAGAAGAATAATATGACATTAAGAGTATTCATGTTGCTAGATGTCTTCAAACTAGTAAAGCTGATATGATGTACTCTCATGAGGCTCAAGCGCCCTTCCAGCCTCGTGCCATGCATTCTCTTCTCATCTGTCTTATCTGCCTCCCCTACTCACATCTCCAGAGGGGGAATGAAGGAGTCAAGTGGGAATTTGGTTCCCTGTTGCACCTGAGCTCATCTCTGCTTGACCTGTGGGGCAGGAAACTGCCCTGAGATTCCAGGGAGGTTAATCAGCCCAGCCTCAAAGCCTTTAACTAAAACTCCTCTACACATTAGTCCTAAATTTGGCCTTATGGTATTGTCAGGTAGCCTTAAGGCAAAGGACAGTCAAGCTGGTACAAGCTCTTGTTGAATTATCATCAGATGGAATTTATTATGATGATTTTTTTGGCATTGCTGACATATTAGCTTTGCATGCCTTAAAAACATCAAAGCTGACAAACGGGCAAGAAACTGCAATGCCGACAGCACGGAACAGGAAAAGGCCAAATTAAAGAAATCATGAAGGAACGGGTACTAGCAAGTGAGTCAGCAAAACCTGTTGTATCTGACAGGTTGCCTGCTTCAGCATTGTCCTGGAGAGCTTCCTGATGCTTACCAGGCTGGCAGGAAGGCAATTTAATGATCCTCCACATCAGCAGCCCTCCTGTCCAGGGTATGATTCCTTGTTGCCACCTCACTGTTGCGCTGTGTTCAGTTGTCAATGAAAGCAATGGAGGCTTCTCACTGTAGGCTGGAAATGATATGATTTCAAATGAAAACATGAAAGGAATTTTTAAATAAGTTGATCCATTAGTTTGAAATGATGTGTTAGGAGTTAAAGTATAAGAAGATCATGTAGAAATGCAGCTGAGCAGTTCTGTTATGGGGTCAAACAGCAGGAAGAAATAAACTCTTGTAGTAAAGTGATAAAATAAATAAGGAAGGCATAAACTAGAAATACATTTGCCCAAGCGGAATTGCTTCTTTCATTTTACAAGAAAATGATAGAACTACAGTTTTTAATTTCCATGTCAGTCAGAACAATAATAAAAAATTGTTGCAAAGGTTGAACAATGACTCACTTTAGTGACCAGTCTTGTAAGATTTACCATAAATAAACCTAGGATCATCAATCAGTATTATAAAATACAATCTATACATCATGTATATTTATTAGAGCAGCTAAAATGAAACAGGGGTTTGAAATTAAATATGTCCACCAAAGTGCACAAGGATAAATGTCAGACCAGGAGTCTGCTTTGCAGAAGAAGCTGAGAGCTCAGAATCTGGGCTTTATATGATCAAGGGAGATAAAAATGCCTCTAATAGTAAAGATATCAGTATTTAAGATGGATTCTGGCAATACTTTAAGGGATGAAAATCATTACGGTTGTTGGAAGCTAGAGAGCTGTAAGTAGTTGGGCTGGCAAAAGTCTTGTCTTCATGGGAAAGAGGAAAATCTGTGTAGAAATAATAAACTATCTCTGAGCTAAAAGGTAAGCTTCTTTCAAAATGTATGTGAGGAGTCCTGGTTTTATATGCTGTGACTTCATTTTGCCTCACTGTGTCTGACTCAGGGTACTGACAGACAAGCCCTTGTAGTTGATGTGTGCACAACTGCTGCTTCTTTCTGCTGCTATGACTGCCCCTGTGGGAGAGACAGCAGGAGCGAATCTGTGCCAAACTCCTCAGCTGGCATTTCTTGGAGTCTGGTGTGTTAGTCTAAACCACCTTCAACTCCAGTTTAAGTTGGTATGCTGAGTTGTAAACCACAGTTGCTGAGAGTGTGGCTCATACCTCTTTCTGATAACTCCAGCAGAGGAGCAGGATGAACAACTGGAGAAGGGTAGTATTTAAATCCAGTTCCTATGGCAAGAGTTGCCTGTCAGTTCCTTCAGATGTGTACTGGGAAAAAAAAAAAAAAAAGATTCACACCTCCCTTTTTCCTGTTTGTCCACCGAGAATTCATAGATTAACTAAAAGCTGGTGAAGAGGGGCTGCCTGGACTGAAGAGAAGATAGAAACAAAATAATAATAATGTTCCAATGCGTTAAGCATACCCAGTGTCAGTCACTACATTTCTTCTTCCTCAGTTCTACAGTCTCATTTTCAGATTTTAGCTGAAAGAAACTACAAAAGTCATGAACAAATGTATTTAATAAATTATAAATATATTGGATTAAACTCAAGGTCCCATTATTAATCTTCAAGACCACTGATGAACATGACTCAAGATTTCCCTGGGAGGACCTGTCTCTTTGTATTGATGACATCTTTTGACAGCCATGTTCCTTCAGAAATTATGAGCTTGTCAGCGTCAAGGGTGAAGCTCGTGGGAACTGGAGATGGGGCTTCCTTGGCACGAAGGCAAGCCATTTGGATCTCATTATTGGAGGAAATAAGAAAGACCACAAATCTCACTGCCTTCAGAACAAAGACTAAGGCTCACTTTTTCAACTTCAGTTTTGCAAAGCTGCTGCTAAAAATACACAGGAAGAAGAGAAAAATGCAAAAGGAGGAAGAAAAAAAAGAAGGAATAGCAAAGGAGAGAAGATAAAACCACCTGATTGTGTCCTTAGCTGCCTGTGGCAAGTAGGAACAGAATTGTGTATCTATTGTGGTTTACTGCGAATTTAGTGGTAATTTGTTGTGAGGTGATTTAACAGGTGCCATGGACAATTTTTTTGAGAATGTAAATAGGAAATTGTACATAGATCCATAGCATTTTTTCTCTCTCTTTCAGTTCCAATGTAAAACACCCTAATCACTCAGGTAATCAAAAGAGAGATTGGTAATAACAGATTAGCTGCTTGAGAAACTACGATGTATAGCTTGATCATTGGAGACTGAGGGCACCTTTTGTTGTTGGATACTTCATGATTTTTCACCTTACTGACGCTTTTCTGTATTACTGCCACAGTAACAGTGGCATAGACATGGTAAGCTATGAGACGAATTCCTGAGCACTCTTGGCCTTATCGTCCTGTCTCACTGTAGTCCTTTTTTAATTACTCCAAAACATCAGCTTTGATTGATGATTTAGAGACATCTTCCAGCTTTCATTTCTGAAACCAAGAAGTTTGTTGAGCTACTGATCATACCTGACTCAATAACCACCCGAGTTAGTTACAAAGCATCTGTAGAGGCTTGGGATACACTTGCATTTCACAGTGAAGCCTGGTCCAGTCACACCCGAAATAATGTGATTAAACTAGGACTACATCCAGAAACAGTGTAGACACCTGTCAGTGCAGCATTGTACTAACGGAAATTAAATCTGCTGAGTGGCAGAACTGATGGATTTGGACATGATACCACGTAGTTTTTATAGAACTGTGCCCTCAGCGAGTGTCTCCAGTAGGCCCTGTGCTCTGCCTCTGCAGATGTCTGCTGACATCTTAAAAAATACAAGTGTCCTCCTATCCAACCCAACAGGTTCCTGAACTCCTTTGCATGTAACTTCCACTCGTTGGTGTGTGGGCATGAGAGGCAGGTCCTTATCTTTGCTTCCTCAGTGATCATCTCTCCTTGTGGCATTTCTTCCTGTCAGGAAGAGATTATTCAGACTCCAGATCTCTGTGAATCCCATTCACCTAGATTAGACTCAAAAACCCTCTGCTTATCTCAGATGTGAAGATTCCTTTCCTCTTCCAAGGCAAGAAGATAGCTACAGAATTATGGCACAATTTGAATTGATCTATCCCATCACAGGGACAAGGCTTGATTCTTTCTGGACATAGAATCTTTCTGGAACAAATATATACCTAAAACTAGTTGGGCCAGACTTAATCTTAGACATGTATATAGGCTCCCTTGATGTAATAAATTCGAGTATGGCTCTTAAGCCTTGTTGGCTATATGTGAATACAGAATAATTGTTATAGGTATGAGTTACTTACTTCTTTGTGTCTCTTTCAATAGTACTTTCCTTCTTTGTTTTTTTTTTTTTTATTTTCTTACTATGAACACAGTGAATTCCTGCAGCCAGAAAGCAGCTTTACAGAAAAGGGCTTGGGGGTTCTGGTAGACACCAAGTTGAACATGAGCCAACAGCATTCCCTTCCAGCAAAGAAGGCTGATGGTATTATGTGTTGCATTAAGGAAAAACATTGGTACCATGTCAAAAGAGCTGATCCTTCTTCTTTGCCCTGGTGAGGTTACAGCTGGACTGAACCTCATGAAGTTCAACCAGGCCAAGTGCAAGGTCCTGCACCTGGGTCATGGCAATCCCAGGCACAAATACAGGCTGGGTGGGGAATGGATTGAGAGCAGCCCTGAGGAGAAGGACTTGGGAGTGCTGGTGGATGAGAAGCTTAACATGAGCAGGCAATGCGCCCTTGCGGCCCAGAAGGCCAACCGCATCCTGGCCTGCATCAAGAGGAGAGTGGCCAGCAGGTCGAGGGAGGTGATTCTCCCCCTCTACTGTGCCCTGGTGAGACCCCACCTGGAGTACTGTGTCCAGTTCTGGAGCCCCCAACACAAGAAGGACATAGACCAGTTGGAGAAGGTCCAGAGGAGGGCCACAAAGATGATAAAAGGGCTGGAGCACCTCTCCTATGAGGACAGGCTGAGAGAGTTGAGAGTTCAGCCTGTAGAACACTCTACTGTTCAGCCTGCAGAAGAGGAGGCTCCGGGGAGACCTTATAGCGGTCTTGCAGTACCTCAAGGGGGCCTACAAGAAAGATGGGGAAAGGCTGTTTAGTAGGGCTTGTTGTGATAGGATGAGAGGTAATGGTTTTAAAATAGAGGGGCGTAGATTTAGATTAGAAATTAGGAAAAAAATTTTTACAATGCGAGTTATAGAACACTGGAACAGGTTGCCCAGAGAGGTGGTGGATGCTCCATCTCTGGAAGCGTTCAAGGCCAGGCTGGATGAGGCTCTGAGCAACCTGACCTAGTCAGGGATGTCCCTGCTCCTTGCAGGGGGGTTGGACTAGATGACCTTTGAAGGTTCCTTCCAACCCTAACCATTCTATGATTCTATGATTCTATGAACTGTGTCCAGTCTTGGACTCTGCAGTTCAAAGGAGAGATGGACATACTGAAGAGAGTGCAATGAAGGACCATGAATGTCATTAAGAGATTAGAGCACCTCTGCTACGAGAAAAGGCTAAGAGAACTGGGACTATTCAGCCTGGAGAAGAGAAGGCTCGAGGGCATCTTATCAGTGTATATAAACACTTGGGGGGAGCGTGCAGAGAATACAGAGCCAGACTATTTTCAGTGATGCCCAGGCAAAGGAGCAGAAGCACACACTGAGACACAGGAGATTCCTCCTGAACACCAGAAAACAGTTCTTAACTGTGAGGGTGACTGACCACTGGCACAGGTTGCCCGAAGAGGTTAGAAAGTCTACCTCCCTGGAGACATTCGAAAGCTGTCTGGACACGGTCCTGGGCAACTGGCTCTAGCTGGCCCTGCTTGAGCATGGGGTTTGGACTTGGTGACCTCCAGAGTTCCCTTCCAACTTCAATCACTCTATGTTTCTGTGATTCTCTGCGTGTATGTGTGTTATATGAATCCCACATTAATATCAGTCAGTGAATTTTCTAATGGCTCATAAGGGCCTAAAGAAAACCTTCCAAAGACTGAGTGGCTAAAAATGGTGTGATTAGTCTTGGAAGAGCAAGGTGTTTGTCAAGATTTTGGCAGCTTTTACTGTCATTAACCTAATTTTTTTTCTCTGAACACAACTAACTAGTATTTCTGCATTTATAGTATTATTCCTCTAAATGGCTAGTAGCTTCTGCCAAGAATCAAGCCTTTGATGTAAAAATCTATAGCCTTTGGAAATACGACTTTGGTTCTGATGTAAATTGCAGCTGTAAGATGCACGTAAATATATGATGAACCTCAGATATCTTGCCATAACTTGGTTTTGTTTGTTATTGTTATAAGCTGCTTAGAGACACGTCTCTTATTTGCAACCAATCTTAGGAAATATATTAATTTTACCGTAGTGGATTTCAGGAAGTTTATCAAGATTTTTTTTTTTAAACTAAGCAGTCCCAGAGTTGTTTACTTGGTGTTTAAAAAGAGATAATTTCTTGGTGAATGTTGTATCTGTCTTCACCTTAATCAGAACCCTTTAACTCCTTGAAATATGACCTGTCATATTTCCTCTTATGAGGAAGCTATTTAGCAGAGCAGAAAGATGTTGTCATGGGTCTATCATTGCATCTGACTCAGGAAAATGAGTGGGTCTGACAGAGATAGAATGGATACATGCATAGTTTCCTTTGGGAACATCTACCTAACAAGCAGGGAGGTGATCGGAGGTGATCAGTGAGCTCAGACACAGAACCTAGCTGCCACCTCGTGCTGAGGTGGAAGCTTCAGTAGCCCAGTAGACAAACAAAATTTTAATTAAAAAAAAATTATAATCTAAATTAGCTACAAATTTTGGAGTTACCAAAAACCTGACACTTTTACAGTAAACTTGATATTAACGTTTATCTGATTCAACTCAAAGACTGTGATCTTTAAGTAAGAAAGTGTTTCTTCTGTTAAGTCAGAACAAATATGTTTCTTATCTTAACAAGTACCAGTAAATAAATTAGTTTTTAATGATTAGGTATTATGTGTATACAGAAATTCTCTTTGGAGGGTGATAACAATGCTAATACTGCACTAATGAAGATAAAGACATAAAATACAATGCTGCAATAAATATGTCTTGCTAGATGCACGGACACTATTCTAGCTGAAAATTGTTTCAAAACACTTTAATTATTTCTATTGCTATAGCTGCAGAATTAGTAAAAGCACATTGCTAAAGGGACCTCTATTAATGAGATTGTTAAGAACAATAATATGTAAATCTAAAGCTATCAGTAGTGACACAAATTAATATAACTTCAACTCTTCACAATTTAGGATTATAGGTACTCATAATTGTTCTGTACTCTCACAGACGTAAGTACTTCTGAGCGTATTTTTATATTCAATACTTCCACCTCTATGCAAAGATAAAATAGGGCCAACTATATGACGGTCCTATAACACTTAGGGAGATATCACATCATTTCAGTGTGTAAAGATTAAGTCATGTCACTTCAGTTATTGAAAAGTAGACTTTATATATATAAGTAAAGTAAACTTATAGCCCCTTGTGATATTTATGTTATTAAAACCTTTTTTCACTTGCTGCACACAGCATTGCTATTTCCTTTGTTGCCTGCTTTTCTTTGTCCTGTTCTTAAAGAAATGAAAATGATAAAGGAGTTTAAGTTAAAGGTGTTGGAAATCAAAACAGTATTAGAAAGACAAAATATTTAATGGTTTAATGAGGTTATAATATGGTAGAGTACTGTAAATTGTATAGTGATAGTATCAATGTATACAGTATTATGTTCATAACATGTTATAGTGTTACACAAATGGGAAGTTATCTAGTTTATAAATATCAATTTAATATCTGCCATATTAAAATCAGCTTCATTGACCTATATTTAAAGTTACTGTCTGCTCAAACTAAAGTGAGTTCTCACTTAACAGCTATTTCAAAGCACTGTATCTGATGACCTGGGGTTTTTTTTTAACAGCTCTAGCTGAAGGGCTAATTTCAATCCTGCTTTCTCTCTATGGAAGAACTTATATATCAGGAAAACAGGCGGGATTTTCCATTTTCAAAAGACTGCAGTCTTGGTGTAGTTCTATCTCACTGAAGTGATTAGTAAGTAACTTTTTGTATTTTTAGTGTTTTTCTTCTGTTATCAATTTCAGACTTTCTCAGAATTATGTTCTTATTTTTGCAGTAGGCACCTGACTGATAATTTCACTATAGAGGGCTTTTTCCTTCACTTTCTTTCATTACTCTTATCCAGAAAAAACCTCATTTTTCATCTGCTATTTACTCTCCTACTTTGTGCACTCTGAGTTTCTCTGTTTTTGGCAAGGTCAGCACTCAAAATGTCTTCTCTCTGAACTCCTAATTATCCTAAACGTTGCAAAAGATGGTAGTTTGGCTCTTAGGATCAGCAGCTTTGCCCTGAGAATGCTTAGCAAGATAATGCAGTAGGACATACATGATTACTTCTTTATAATTTTATTGAAGTGAGAATCAAGGAATATATTCCACTGCCAAATGACAAGGTTTTTATGGGTGCTTTTTTTTGAGCTTTTTAGCCCATAAATAGCTTTAAATCACAGCTTCTTCTAACCTTTGCAGAAAAACTTGATGCCTGGATGGAGAATGGAAGATATTGTGAGGAATGCCAGGCAATGTGTGATCTCCCCAGACCACCACGCACATGCATCACACATCTGCTGTAGTGTGAGTAAGCTCAACAGTACACAGATGTACACAGAAACAATTCCAATAATTTTCTTTGACTATTTTTAACTGTTTCTGCTAGGGTCCTTTAAGCAGCACACATCAGCAACACTGAATCAGGAAAGAGCAAAGGGGAAACCAGTAATGAGATACAGCAAGAAAACCCACAATCAGCACCAGCTGTTGCCCAATTAAACTCAACAGTTCACAGGTGTTCACAAGGGGATACACAGTTTTGCCTACACCAAGGTACCTTTCTAAATAACCCTTATGAGAAAAATAAAAAATGAATTTTCTTTTATTGACAACTTTATATGTGTTTAAACCTTTATAATTTTTATATGCCAATAGTAACAATTTGTTTTCTCTTTCCATTTTTGACATCTTACTCAAAACCAAAAAAAGCCAGCATTAATAGCTGAAGTGTCTATCGTTCTTGTCTTGGCTCTTCTCAGCCACATTATCTTTTCTCTTCCCATTCTTAATTAATACCTTTCTAAGCAAGCTTTATGACTATGGCTTTGTATTCATAAATCTAAGTCGTAAAAGCTCACAAGCCATTTAGACATTAGGGTACTGAATGTGACTCAAATTGATACGTTTACCTATGTCCAGATACAGCCTGATTTTTGAAACAGCAAATTCAAGAATAGTACAATCCTGTCAGGCCTCTGCATGTGGGCATAACTGATGATCTAGCAAGTATGTGTTGATGCTGCTTTGTGATATGCTTTTTTTGTGATTATGTAGAGGACCTTGGTTCCCATGGCCGGCATTTTAATAGCTTTGTTTAGCATCTTAAAGGATTAAAACCAAGAGCAAGAATCAGAGACAAAACTGATAGTCCTGCACATTCTGTTCATTCCTTTTTAGCAAGACCTTCCAAATATTGGAATTTCTCTATGGGTAGACACTGATTTGAGGGTCATAATATAAAATTATTGCCTTCAAAACTAAGAGGCTTGCACTTGATCCACACAATTGTGTATTTACAATAGTGTATCCTTAAAACAACCAAATTTTAACATGAAATTATGATTTGCTTCCTTTTGTAATCCAAAAATTATCTTACCAAGTTCCTTGGCAATTACAGTATGTCAGCTGGCTGTTTAGGCCATAGCTGGGAGGTTAGAAGGCCTGGGGGAGCCTTATCTCTGCAGGATAAATGAGATGTATATGATGTTGGTGCTCTAAAGGTTAAATCTGAGCTAAAATGCAACAGAGATCAGTTCTCAGATTTAACCTACAGGGAAACATTTATGATGTTCTCTGCCTCCAATTTATTTTAATAACACTTAATAATACTAGTTTGCTCTTAACCAAAGTAATGTCTTTCATGTAAAGATCTCAAAGCACTTTCTGCATAGGAATTAATTTTCACTGCACCCTAATGAGAAAGAGAAGCAGTATTTTACCTGCTTGCAATTTCTCTTTATTAAACTTACCTTTAGTCTAGTATTAAGAGCTTTAGGAGACTGTGAGAGTTTGTATTTTTATATTCTAAGTTTCACTGGCTCTGAACAGGGTATAGTCCTGATGTGCTTTTGTGTCTGGCAAAAAAAAAATTTGGTCTTTTCTAGAAATAACCAGAGAAAAACTTTCAGGCAACACTGACAGAAAGGAAAAACCAATAATGAAATACATGATAAAATAGAACAGAATCGTTTGGAGCCTAGATTCTGAGAATTCATTTTTCTTTTTTTTTTTTTTTTTTTTTTTTTTTACTTTCAGAATAAATGCTTTTTTGAAGCCTTTCCATGCTGAGCTTCAGAAGGTTAGCTTAGTGGTAGCTCAGTTTTTAGACATGCTTTTCAGTGAAAATATTCTTGTAGTTCAAAACATTTAAAAAATACAGTACTGGATATTTAAAATCCTGGTGTGATACATGCAGAACACAGAGTAGTAACAGTAGGCTAACAAAAATGCCGCCTGTTTGCAAAGGTGAAAGAACAACCTTCACAATTTAGGGGAAAATTATTGTGGCTTCTTGTCACTTTTTCCTTCTTTTTTTGTCTCTCATTTTTTGCCTCTAGTCACAGCAGGATAACATCTGTTCTCGGATAGGAGATAGAAATTTGGCCTATAATACATATATACAAAACCCCTTCACATAGGGGTTGGTATTCCCAGGTGAAATATTTTCCTTGAACAGAAAGTCAGAGTGCTTACTGTCAACGTGAGGTAGACCCCTGTGTGGGGTTTTGAGCTAAAATGCAAATTCCTGAAACAATTGCTACGCAGCCCCTCAGAGAGATTATTGTACCCTATTGCCCGAGCAATACTGGTTACTGCTTCTCTGCATGATCAGGATGAAAGCAGAACTCAGCAGACATGATTTTTTTTTTTAATTGTATCCCTGCTTATGAGTAAACTTCAGCTCTGATCTGTTGTCTACTTCATCGGTTTACCCTGAGCTATCATATAGCTGTTATACTGGGCTTTTTCATTTCTCTATCTGAATCATAGGTTTGATTAATCCATGGCAATTATTCTCTGTATTAAAGGAGATTAAGGAAGGACCTATTGCCAAGAAAGGAAGGGTTTGATGTTGAAATAAAGAAGCAAAATGCTGAGGCTTGTTGTTTATACAAGCTACATAAAATTTCCCACATCTCTGGGTGCCAGTTTGCGGATGGTTTTTGCTCTCACAATAATGTCATCTGTTATACAGATGTGCAACACACAAGTAGAGCCAGCAGGTACTGTGATAATCCCCTCTCTGCTCTCCTGCTAATGAAGGAGGAGCATTGTAATGTATAATTAATGAATGGAAGGACTCCACTGTGTTTTTATATTTACAGCTGTATCATTTTATTAGTAGATTTTTATATGGATTATATTATTATGCTGCAGTATTTTAATATCAGTACCATTAGGGAATCAGGCAAATGGATAGCATGAGTTATCTAAAATACATGGTTTTATAAAATATGCAGTTTATAGAATGTACAGTCCTGATTGTGTCAGATGCAACATGTGGGTAGAATCCACTGATAATTGAGCTTCCCTAATGTTCTGGAAGATTGGGGGGGTTTTGGTTGTTTTAGTTTTGTTTTGGTTTTTTTACATATTTGTCGTTAATGTTAGGAGATGTACTTTTTTGTTTGTTTGTTTGTTTTGTTTTGGGAAGTTCAGTAATTTTGGTTTTCCTGTTGTTGGGCATGTTTCGTACATTCACCTGTAGTTCAACGAGCATAGGGTTGCCTGTCTTCTTGCTTGCTTCCTTTTTGGAGATGTTCATGTAACATGAAAACCAAAGAAAATTATACCTTTAGGAAAAAAGAAAGTTACATAAAAAATGGATTATTGAAATTTAATACTTAGGAAATAAATGTACAGTGTCTTCTTCCTATGCTGCAAATTCTGATCTGATAAGTGTTTCTTTGAAGACAGATTGATCTTGTTTCTAGAAGATCAAAACCCGAAAAATCATGTCACTGTGTTAGACTTGTACAAAAAGCAAACAAGAGAAACTGCTCTTATATATCTGCTCTGACAAGGTAGTACACTTTTTTTTTTTTTTTTTTTTTTTTTTTTTGACAAACACTTGTTTCACTTGAACATGAGCCTGTGCTACTCCACTGATGTGGAACATAGGCACTGCTAAAGCTGCCGTGAATATATTCTGTACTAGTAACATCTTTATTAGCTGAAGGAAAAAGTTGCCTCTGTGCAGTGTCTCTGCTTTGAGATTGAGATTCTATTCTAGGTTGGTGAACAAGGTAGATGGTTTCAAATTTGGTGAGAACCTAGACCATGGAGCCTAGAAAAGACATGCAGGGGAAAAAGGTTGTGGGCAGGGGAATATCAGACCCAATAACAGAAGCACCAAATTGTGCTACAGTCTTAGCTGGGCTGCTTGTTACACAGTATTTCTCCATTTGCAGGTTCTTCCTTTCCATGAGGTTGAGCATTAATTGTTTCTATTGTTTCATCTTGAATATCTTTTCTTCCCCTTCCCCTTCCCCTTCCCCTTCTCACACCTTCCCACGCCTTTTCTTTTCTTTTTTCTTTTCTTTTCTTTTCTTTTCTTTTCTTTTCTTTTCTTTTCTTTTCTTTTCTTTTCTTTTCTTTTCTTTTCTTTTCTTTTCTTTTCTTTTCTTTTCTTTTCTTTTCTTTTCTTTTCTTTTTTCTTTTCTTTTCTGTTCTTTTCTGTTCTTTTCTGTTCTTTTCTGTTCTTTTCTGTTCTTTTCTGTTCTTGCCCTTGAGCATGAATAAGACTCTGCAACAGTAAGTGAAAGGCTTTGCTGAACTTCCCTGCTTTTAATGCAAACATGCACTGGTACAAAATAAAATTTATACTAGTGAAGAGACTCTGACCACTGCTGAAATCCCATCTAAGCTTCCTCTTCCTCTTCAGGTACTCTGCAAAGGAGAGACTCCTAGACTCCTGCTAGTCCTGTGATGAATATTCTTAAAATGTGCACAAGAGGGTACACAGATGACACAGATTTCCCAAGAATAAGTAGGACCAAAGGTTTTTTGTGAAAATTGACTGCTTCCTAAAAGATATTTTCCTGCCTCATTAAGTGTCAGCTTTTATTCAGGCCTCATTGGGAGAAATTCTTTATAGCCTGTGGTAGATGAAAATGGATGACCACTAATGATCCCTCCTGGCCTTAAAAATCTATGGATTTACAATTATACACTAAGGTTGGATACACTTGAACAGATCCTTTACATGATCCAGGTCCCAAGGAGCCTCAGTTACTGCTAAGTGCTTTCTTGTACTTTTGGGTTTTACTCTTTCTTCCTTGTAATTATCTCTTAGAATTCTGAAAAAAAAATTCATTCCCTGCTGTTTATTTAATTTTTGATTTGGTAAACATTCAGGCTTTTCTTCCATTAGTTTGCATACAAGTTTGCAGAGCTAGAAGCACCCACACAAACAACATGTCCCTTAAAATGGTAGAACAAGATTACCATAACTAATACAGTTGCTCTTTTTTAATACAACTGTAGATGCAAATATTGCTAAACTGAAGTGCTAAATGCAAGAATTATGTTACATTTGCAGCCAGAATCAGATTTTTGCTTTTGTTCCTTTTCCTCATGGGGAACATATGGATGGTGATCAAATTAGTCTTCCTGACACAGCTAGGTGTTAGTCAGTCACAGGGATTTTGCCCTTCCCTTGCTGCCAGGTTAGGAGCATAGTGATTATCCAGGTGCCATCCCTGCATGCTCTGAGTAGCTAAGGGCATGGAAATCTTCTAAACTGGATAGGTGTGTGATGCAAAATTGGCGCAAAGCTTTTGATTTGATTTGTGCTCAACTGCAGGATCTTGCATTTGCCCATAGCTCTTTGTGACCTTCAAATCGTAGTAGGTAGGATTTTACTACATGCGTTCAAAATGGCATGAAAGTGTGGGATTTTTTTCCTTTTTACATTCCAGTCCTTTGGTTCTCACAATGACAAGGCACTTATTTACTTTAATATGACGAACCTTCTCATATTCTATGCAGACTACAGATGTGGGCCCTTAGTTGTGAAAGATATGTGCTTTCCTGTGGGCAATTATTTCATTCAGTTGCATTGCTTTTCAGTCTTCTCCTTTTTGTTGTGTTTGTGTGTGTGTTTACCGAAAAGCACCGCTAAAAAGCGTATTGTATGATGTAAGGCACAAAGAGCAAAGTTTTTTTCCCTCCTTCCTCTATACCTGTATTTTGAAGGGATGTTGTCATTTCCAATTCAGAAATCAGAGCATGGAACAACTCTTCATAGTTGCATAATAAAGGCAGTGGTGTCGTGCTATTCTGAACACTATAATAAATCTCTCCTTTCTGTTTACAGTTTGTGACTGATTTTAGATTCTTTTAGAGCCAAGACTATAGCCAAGACTATCCTCAAGTCGTAGCTCATTCTGTTTCCTTGATGCTCGTCGCATAATTGAATGACTCATTTAGATGTGAATCAGATGCTATTAGCTTGTTCTTCTAATGGAACCCCTTCCACATGAAAGGTTAAGCTGTGGAATTTTTCTATGGTTGAAGATTCAACGATTATTACAAAGAGAGTAATGGTGTCCTTGATGCTTCTTTTCATCTTCTCTTTGAAAGGAATCAAATACATCTGTAAGCTAACTATAATTCACAGAACTTTGTGTAACTCTTTCATAGGTTTTATAGCTCATGCTGAGGAAAAAAAAGTAATATATATTTTTACAATATATATGTACATGCATGTTTAAAAAGAATTCTGTAAGATAGCAAGGAAACTCAACATATGAGGCTATATTTCTCAACATTTTGTGTAGAATTTCTTGCTGTCATGGGCCTCAGCATGAATGGGAATCTTCCCAGAAAGCCTCAAGTAGAGTGAGGTGGCACAACGCCTCTGGACACCAGTGAAGGTCTCTCCACATTGACACATTGGGACCAGAGACAGATGTATACAAGAGAGCAACTGGCTGTGATTTACAACACCCTTCTCCCCACTTGGCACTAAATTTTTCACATATAATGTTCTGGGTTTGGTCTGACTCCATTTGCTACATCTCACATGATTTCTTTAAATATATTTGTTTTTATTTTTAATTCAGTGCATTAGCAGCAGAAATAACAAAGGTGAAACCCTAGATCTTTATTTAGACTACAGCAGCTTCCAGGAAGCACTTATAGGCATGACTGTAATGCAAATAAAATTGTAAAGATAATGTTATGGGAAGGCATACTTGCTGCTTTCTGAGTACTGCTGAAAGATGCCAGCTAAGAGGCCCCAACCACTTTTACTTGAGCAAGTTTATTTTTGTTATAAAATGATTACATTGACTAACAGAAGTGTACCTCAGTAAGACATTTATCTGGAGTGTATCATGGTCCTGCTAGCCTCTGAATGATGCAACTTCACATCAGCAGAAAAGTTAGATAAGAACACCAGATCTTTGAAATACTCATAAAACTAGGAAAAACGAACTCACACATTATTTTATTATTTTACTCGCTTATTATTTTATTACAAATTCAGGCCAGATTTTAAGCAAGGTTCACATAGGTTTGTGACTTCTTCCAGTGAAACTTTGATGGTTTGGGGTTCTGCATTGAAACTGGAGATAGTGTTCAGGTGCAGGTACATCTGAATAATGATTTTTCTGTGTGTTCTTAATCCATGCTTCATTTTTCCCCACCATACAGCCAGGGATTAGCTGCAAATGTGGGATTTAAAACTTTAATTTGCCACAGGGAGAATATACTTATACATATGAGTTGAGATGAGTATAAGTCCTCCTTATTGCCACAGAGTATACTGCTGGTGACTTATTTTAACTTTTTTTTATGTGTATTTCTGCTGTAAGTTATGTATTAAAAATTAGTATGTCCTATAACAAGAAATACTGATTTAAAAAAGAACAAAAAGAAAGCAAAAAATGCCAGTTTTATTTTCAAATGAAGGTACTAAAAATTTTGATGACTCTTCAAAATCTTAAAAATATAATT
The DNA here is from genome assembly GCF_036417535.1 of Chlamydotis macqueenii. NCBI lineage: Eukaryota > Metazoa > Chordata > Aves > Otidiformes > Otididae > Chlamydotis > Chlamydotis macqueenii. The sequence continues at coordinate 58,128,004 of NC_141593.1, read as the reverse complement.
TCATATAACAGAATAGATGTGTCATAGCTCACACATTGATGAACACTTCCTGTCTGTCAAGTATGTTTTACCTTTTAGTATCTCCTTTTCTACTGGTTTTCTTTCCATTGGATGAGTAGCTCCCTAAAAATCTTGCAGTCTCCCTTATTCACTCATCTTTGAATTAAAGGATTAATGTATCACCACTACTTATGTAAGCGGAAGGAAGACTGGGCCTGTATTACCTCTTTTTTTTTTTTTTCTTTATAATGTAGCAGAGGATTGTAATGCCTTCAATATCCTCAAATAGGTGTGTATTCTTAATTGGTCATAGAATAATAGAATCATAGAATGGTTAGGGTTGGAAGGGACCTTCAAAGGTCATCTAGTCCAACCTGTGCAAGGAGCAGGGACACCTCCAACCAGGTCAGGTTGCTCAGAGCCTTTTAATCAAATGACTTCTCTGTGAAGAGAAGACAGTAAAGATTCAAGCATGATTTCCTAATCACTGGATTATTCTATTTGTACAAATGCATATAACCAAATCTTTACAGTGTCCTGTAAGTGTACAATGTTGATAGCCACGTGGTAGCTAGTGCACTTGTGCCCCTTTAATTGTGCCTCTGTCACAGAGTGCCAGTGGACCAGAGTGTGGGACTGGGTTGGTAAACTGAGTGTCCAGCATATTATAGTTCACTGTATGCTGGATGTCTGCCTTTCATGTTTTTTTTCACCTTCAGAGCATAAGAAGACCACATAGCAGAACCACTCAGATATGTCAGTATAGTGTAGTGCAGTACACCCCAGTAATGTCCTGAATGAACTTGTTGGGTGTCTGGAAGTCACAGTCTCATGTTAGTGCAGTGCCCTGCCTTGGCATGTAGAGCCTGCCCCTGGGAGCAGCTTGTTAGCCCTCACAAACCCCAGCCAATGCAGCCGACTGGCTGCCAGCTTCCAGTTAGCATCCTTAGAGCTAACACGAGTAACCTTGCCTGGCACTGCAATTTATTACACAGACATATCCTGCCTGAGAAACAGTGATCTAACTCTCATAGAAAGTGAAATCTCTTGTTCTGAGTAGCACCATTTTTGGAAATGTCTGAGACACAATTATATCTGTGATTGCCTGTTTTTTTAATGTGTTTATTTTCAGAAAATCTCAGGAGATTTTATTTTCAGAAAGTTCCAGCTAGCCAAGACTCTCCACCCTGATGTAAATTATAAACCCAAGTAAAGTGAAGGCAAACACTATGGAGAACTAACTCCCCTCTGTACTTTACATGTAAGTATTCATGATTATTTAAGTTTTATTCCACAGAATATGACTATGCTTTTTAAATGAAAGGATTTGACCTTCTGGTTATGCTTCTGCCATGAAATATGGCTTATTTAAAAAAAAAAATTCAATAACTGGAGACACAGCTGCTGACTTTGCCAGAAAAATGCTGTGCTAATATGTTCCCTCAAAAGCTGTTCTTCCTGACTCAGAGTATGAAAAAAGCAAGGCAGGTGAGACAAGGGTATGAGGAAAGAGAAAAACAAGGGAATTGGAGATATTTGAGCTTAGTATCCTCAGAATCACAATTTTAAATGAATCTCCATTTATTATACATACAGACTTTGTGTTGTGGTTAAGGACACAGATTAAAATGTCCAGCAGACCAGCTGACACGGACTGGGTCAGGAACAGATCCTAGATACCGTTGGTCCATGGACAGAAAGAATAGCATGAGTGCACATTTGGGACCCGTACCTTGTTCATTTCTTTATGTGGCAGGAGGAGATTCAGAAGTTAAGAAGGGAGAGAGGAGTCAACAACAAAAAAATTATTTGTAGCAACCCCACCAAAAGACAGAAGAAATTACCTTAGACATGTGGAGCTGCTGTTTCTACTTGCTAGTTGGGTGAATGTTTAAATGTAATACTAAAATCTGCAGAAAAGTGTTAATAATGTCACACAAGTGAAGGGCTCATTGGAGAGAGGGGCACAGAAGATGAGGAGTTGTGGACGGTTGAGCTGCAGCCAGACTGAGAGGCACCTGAGGCAAGGAAGGGGAGAATGTGGGTACTTATCACTGAAAGCATAATCTTATTCATCTTTCCTCATGCTCCCAGGTGCTTTATCCTTCCCCTCTACCTGACAAATTGGATGATGCATGACTCGGGAACAAAGTAATTATTTTTGAAGTGGTAGAAGATACATTAAGAGCACATACTGGCAGCAGGATGCCATTCATTCCCCCCTGGATATTCCAAGGGACCATCTAAGCAGTAAAAAAGAACTTCAAAATTATCTAGTAGAAGCTTTGGATGCATTGAAAGCCTGATAGAATAAAAATCATACAAGTAGAATTTATAGCTTTAAAAAATGAAAAAAAAAAAATGCTAACAAACATCTGAGCATTCAGATAAAAAATGAACTGGCTACTTAAACTACATGACTTTGCAGAAATAATTTTGGTAAATGTAGCCTAAAACATTTTTCTGCACAATACAAATGAATTTTGGTAAAAAGTAAAACATTTGTCAGGCTTAGAGAGTTTTGGTTGGAACAGGTAATCTAACTATCTACAGAGCAGAATTTGAGAGAAGCTTCTGGTTTATCTTAGCACAACAACCCTTTGTCCTCTGGCATAATTTTGCTGCTGTATCAAACAAACCTATTGTGACTTTTGAATTTTGGGTAAACAAGCTCAGTTTTCCTTTACTGGAGAAGACACTTACTGATGTTGCTTTTCAATAGGGTCTGAGAGCAGTATCACTGTGAAGAGGCTGGTAATCTGTGATTCTACTATCTCAGACAACTCTGAGGTGCTTCAGGCTTCCTGTTTTTTGAGTGCCTTGCAATCCTACCCATATGTCCTCTAATATCATATAATCGATGTATTATTCTCTGTAAGAAGCCTATCTAGCTACTTAATAAATAAATTCACCCCAGCTAGTGAAGGCAAGAGTATATAAATAAATTCTAACAACATCTCTGTGGACATAGTATTCAAAATCTCACATGTTCCAGGAAGCGTATTTTATAACAGCAGTTTTTGTGGCTTTCCTGCCTGTCTGAAAAAGAAAGGGGCAGTATTGCTAGAATAGTAGGTTAGATCAGTGCTGATATCATAATGCAGATGCAGTTATGCTAGGGTAAGGAAGATTTTATAACTTAAAAAAAGTCCAACATAAATCTCACTGAAATTGCATTACTTCTTGTGGGGTAGAAATAGATAACTGAGGGGAGAATGACAATATCCTCATTTTCACCTGGCAATGCATGGCAAGACGTGAGCTGTACTAGTGAGGAGAAAATGTAGGAGCCCAAGGGGAAAAAGAGCATAAAAGAAGAGAAAACTCAAACATCTTCCATGGCCCCTCATTGCCCAGCCCAACAGTTCCTACTGCTCTGTCTCCTTTCCCCACAGGAAAGCAGCCACTCTGCTACTGCTGCAAGATTGCATTTCCCTTCTGTCTTGGAGGAAGCAGCTACATTGGGGTGGCTCAGCTGAGAGGAACTGAGGAATGACCAGTAAGCAAAAGGGATTAAATTAAATCTAAGTAAGAGTTTGTTCCAAATGCTAGGAGGCACTAATGGACAATTAAACTAAGTACTGCTTATGTTTTGGATATTTGGAAAAACGTGGAGATGATTGTTCCCGAATGACACAGCATGCACAAAGTATTAAAAAGTGTTCATCAAAATTCGTAACGCTTTGCCAGTTTGTTAGTTTCAATACTTGTAGAAAGTGAGCATTAAGATACAGTACAGATATGGAGGTTTAACTTGCTTTCACTTAGGTGAGTATTTCTGTGTTTTTTTGAAGTGTTCCTTTAGTTTTGGCAATGGCAGGCCCAAGTGATGTGATTGTAAATGGAAGGATAGGAAATACTCCCATAAGCAAAGGTATGTGCAGACTTTTGTAGATCTGAAGAGTTTATGGGCTATAACTTCAGCACCTCATAATGATAAATTATTTACTCTGTTCTATGGAGAATATGGATCACAGGTATGGTCTTTCTCTTTCTCTCGAAGTATCCTGATGGTGAAAGCTGCAGATGCAAAATGTAGCAGAATGATGGACATGTAAGGAAACTAGTTTTCCCAACCAGTGCATCAATCCAACTTTTATTCCTAGAGGACATTATAGCAGCTGTTGTCTGAAATAGTAATGGCTGTTCACCGTATTGCACTGATATAGATCCTTCGGGGTTTTTTTTCCTAGGGATTCCAAATAAAGTCTTGCAAACTCAAAACAGAAGGTCTTCAATGTACAACCAGCTTTGTATTTTTGAAGGCAATAACATGTCTCATTGGCTAAAACTGCTTTGAAACAAGAACAATGCCAAGAAATAAGGAAATCGACTATTTTAGTTTCCTTATTCATGTATTACTGTATCTGACTTGAGACCCACAATAAGAAGCTCTTTTGTCCAGGTCTCTGAATAATACCTACTTTCTGTACTTTCAAAGAAACGTCAGTAATAATACATCTTCTTTTTCTTGTATGCTGGCTTACAAAATGCTCGAGTCTATCACTTGCCACCTTCATATTAGCCACAACTTTGTTGTTACTGTTCAGAAGGACACATAGGGCTGTTTATCTTCACATAAATTCTGTTTTTATTGGTTGGCATATAGTGGATTCATATGATGCTGATCTGGCAATGAAGGCAACAAACTGAGCACTAGAGTTGGCAGTCCACAGAGCTGACAGGGAGAGATGCCAAGAACAGAACATTTTTCTGTTTAAGGTCAGCCTCTTCATTTCAGAGCTGCAGGAAGAATAATGTTTGGGTTTTCTTTTTTTTTTTATTTTTATTTTTTTTTAAAATATTAGATTTAGGAAGTTGATTTGTCCATGTCTGTTTTGTTAACGTTATCATGAAACTATTGGCAGCAAAGAGTAAAGAATCATTAACATGACTTTTGGCAAAGGCAGAGATAAGAAGTGGTAAGAAAGAGCAGGCAACACAGCTTGTCTGTGGGTGCTGATTTACAAAAACCTCAAATCATAGAATCATGGTCAGGTTTGGAAAGGACCTTCAAAGGTCCTCTAGTCCAACCCCCCTGCAAGGAGCAAGGACAACCTGTTCCAGGTTGCTCAGAGCCCCATCCAACCTGGCCTTGAACATTTCCAGGGATGGGGCATCCACCACCTCTCTGGGCAACCTGTTCCAGTGTTCTACAACCCTCAGTGTAAAAAATTTTTCCTACTATCTAATCTAATTTTCCTAGTATCTAATTAAACCACAAGATGACACTCATCCATGATGGAAAAAAAAAAGAAATAACTAATTTGTAAATCAATTATCAGAAATCTGTGTGTTTTCTTCTAACTTGGAAATGGATTTTTTTTTTTTTCCAAATCAAGCAGATCTACCAGTCAGCTTCAAACAGGACACAACCCTGCTAACAAAGGACCTGTGTAAACAATCTTAAGGAAAGCTTTTCCTGTATTTCCCAGTTAAGACAGGTGGAGAGGGGCGAAAACAGGCCATCCAATCTGGAAGCTATTTGTTTTTTTTTAAAAACCTGATGTGTTCTGCTCTGATGCACTGAAAAGACCTTAAAACTGAGTTCATGTATGGCATTTTTAAACACAAAAAGTCTAGACGTAAAATAAAGTTGGATTATAGTAAAAATATATATACAACTAGCTGTGGATTTATGAAATGGTGAAGTACAAAGACTCCTGACAGACAGATAGTTTACTTTAGTGGCGCTGGATTCGCACTTAATCTACTTTCCACATATGTTTAAATAATCTTCAATTATCTGCAAAAATCTGCTTTTATAAACCTCATAATTTATCAGGGATTAAAAGAGCAATGTTTTGACAACACAGTTGTTTTAAGTGCAACTCATTATTTGTATATCATTAATCCAAATTGATTAGTACCCAAATTTTCTGACCCTGGTGAATGTATCACAGCTGTTTACATTTTTGGCAAATGAAATTTCTTTCACTATGCATGTTGAAGTACAGGACTGTCTTATGTCAAGTATGCATGTTTTTGAAACTGCTTTTGTCTGTATCTTGTAAGAGTCAAGGTTTCATAGCTTTTCAGAACAATTACATTTGAGTGCAAATCAATCAGCATGCTGTGACTGATTTCTGAAACCAAAAAGAAACCTCCTGCAAAATGAAGTGGCTGCTTATCCTAGAATTACAGGTCCCTAGGAGACAGAGGGGTGATATGACATCATTAACTCAACAAGCTTACTAAATAACATGATAAAATAAAGTATTTAAAAAACCATAGGGGAATAAGAATCCTTCTAGCTAATTGTAATTTTCTTTGAAGCCAGATTGTGAACGTCTCACATTGTTGTTTAAAGAGTTCTCATTTTCATTTGTTACAGGAGCTTGAAACTAATAGGTAGAAAAGGACTTTTCAACTGCAATCTCTCCAACTACCATTTTCAAAAATTCCTTGGTAAAGAGGCTTTCTTCAGAGGGATTAAGAGGGTGAAGTTTTAAAAGATTGCTTATCATTTCAGTATTTTAAATTTTGAAGTTTCAGCTTAAGAGTCTTGAAAAACTTGTCTAAGTTAAGTTTTCACCCACTGTGGAATGTTATTTAGTATCTCACGTTGAATGTAAATGAACTAAATAACTAAAACTTAATAGTTACTGTTGCCCATACAACTCACTTCTAATTTAAATTTGTGTGGCTTTTATCACCTCTTACTTTTATTCTGTAAGCAAATAAGCATAACAGATGCACTGTTTTATCATATGAGGTGTAAATGTAAAATATGTTTAGAAAATTGCGTCAATTAATCCTCAGTCTCAACTGACAGATGGTTTCTGCACCACTTCACCTTTCAACAATTTTATTGCGAATCCTAATAGATAATGCAGTTTGAGACAACAATTTTGCAGGATACTAGGAAGACAGAGTTATTTCTATTATACTTGAAAGTGTTGTAGTTTCCAATGCAAAAATAGAGACTTAAGCAATATTCCATATAACTTCTGGTTACCAAAATCCCTGAAATCTACTGTTTTCCAAATTGGCAATATCATCCACAAAGGTTGATACAGCAGGGATCCAATTTTATAGTATCTATTTTCCCTGGGTGTTCATTTAGTTGCCCTGTTCTTTCCTAATGTTTCCTACAGAGCTCTCTGTGGTTTTCCATATCCTGCTGGCACTATTTCTTCACATATGGCATACAAAATTTTAGATACTAAACCATTTCCAAAAGATCAAATCAACTTGTCTAACATATGAGTGATGTGTCTGTGTTTTGTGATTTTAGAAGCATTTGTGTGTATGCTCTGTGGCTCTGAACAACCCAAAGACTGTATTCAGGCAGCAGTATGATGACTAGATGGAAGAAAATGAAGAGTGCTGCCCTATCTGTTATCATCTTTACAGTTTCTGGTGCAATACGGAGAAATGAAAACATATTTCCACTTATTATGAGTTATAATGCAGTGAAAGCAAGGCTCAAGGCTCTCCTTTCTTCCTGCTAGTTAAGTCTATTACTGCCTGAAATGTGTTGTACATAGGGTACCCTCTCTCGATAGTTGTCCTTGGTAGCCAGGCAATTAGCATATCACAAGCAAGTTGAACTAACAAGAGGGAAGAGCAGAGGTGTCTGGAGGATGGTATTCTGTCACTAGCTGGCACAGAAGAGGCAGTTGCAGAATGCAAGTTCAGTTTCTAGCACATCTGAATTTTGTCTATATCTCCTTTGTCTCTATTATACGGATTTTAGTTTTGAATTTTAAAGGGCTTCTGGATTGAACATTAATGACACTGATATTCTAACTTTGCAGATTTGCAATATGCAGGGTAAACTATTAAATTCTATAAACACACTTTCCGTTCTTAAAAATTCTACTGTTTCAAGATATAGCTGTGACATTTATTTAGAACATTTTAAATTGTGGTAGCATTTATATAAAAAAAGACAAAAACCCCTAACTAAGTATCTAAATTGAAGTTCAAATGTACCCAGATATTTTATAGCTTTTTGTGAGTTATTGTAATAAAATATAGCTTATTCTGGTAATTGTATTGTGTTCATAAGAGTCGGGGGGAGAAAGAGCTCATCAATATTCAGTTAAGTGAAAGGAAACATTAAATTCATTGAAGGGTAGCTCCCACTCAGTTATGTTCTCTCTTGTATTGGTCACACTAGCGTAGATTTATTAAAAATAATTGTCCAGCTCAACAGCTTCATGCAAAAAGAAGGAAAATATCAAACATTAAAACAGAAAAAAAAGATGCAAATTAAAGATCCAAAGTGAGTGAAAGAAAAACGATTATATTTAGCAAGTGATGAAGAAAAGGATAAATACGATTGTCTTAATCTTTGAAATAAAAAAGACGAAGGGGAAGCTAATAAGTAAGGAGAGGTAAAAAAGAAATAGTAAGCCAAAAGCAGCTTGATCGTTAGTGATGCACAGCACAATTAAAAAATGTCTCTCTCCTCAGCCATAGTCTAATCTTCAAGCTCTTTCTCGCTAGGATTGATTCACTGTAAAGCTACAGTATCATGGAAGTGACCACAGAATGAAGCTCTTAGTAAAAATACTGTGGAGGCTTGTACAACAAAGAATATGCTGAAAGACTTCAATTTTGTATTTATGGTAAGCAGAAACATAAAAATTTTCAAATTAATAATCCATTCTTTCTGGTGACTTTGTTCTGATAGCAGCCAGTTCCATGCTGTAGAGTAAGGTATCAGACCTGGCATGCATCACTATGAATTGAAAAACTTCTGCTGAGGGTAGGCTGTCTGATATTAACTCTGATAATATCAAACAACATTTAAATACAAAGAACTTAACTTCCACTCATTTGACAAAGGAAGTTAGGAATGTGGCAGAAAAGAAAAGAATGCAAATGGAAAGGTCTGTGCCTTATGACATGCCTATGGGAAAGTAGGCTGGACAGTGATTTTTCTCAAATGATATTTGACAATATGGGAGTTCCCATCATCTAATACTAAGCCCTGCACGGCAGGTCCTTCTAGTTAAGCCAAGGCAGCCCACCTTGTACAAGTTCGCTGCTGTAAGGCCCAAGTGACAGAGAAAAGGATGGCTCTTGGCTAATTTGGAAGCATTGAGACAGCTGCTGTATCCTCCAATCCACTCCCTCCAGTCCCTGTAGTACTATGCAGAGATCTTTATAATGCTGTCTGCATTCAGATGGAGTAGTTGGGCTTTCAGCATCTGCTACATAATCCAGACTGCAGGCATAAATAATTTTTATGCCATTTCAAGTGTAAACAGGTAATGTAAAACAAGATTTGTACATTATGACTAGTGGACATCATCAACTATTCTTCACTAATAATGAAAATCCAACCGGAAAATGATGATGGAAATAATAGTCACTTTATCAGAAATGTAAGGCTAGTCTGAGAGGCGAACAGGATCAGCAGAGGAGGAGAAACGGAACAAATCTTAAAAAAAAAAGGCAAAAATTCTGCTAGTTTTATTACCATATATTTTGACACTCATGTGAGTGACTGCAGCCAGTAAGGTCACTGAATTCTCATATCTATTCTTAAAGCATTCAAAATGTTTAGAGGAAGGCTTCTATTATCTGTTTCTTTATACTCTTCCAAGTCTGCTTGGTGGTATCTACTTGTCCTCTCTGTAAAGTGTTTAGGGTAGGGACTCAGTTTTATTCTGTGTTTGTGACACTAAAATTTCTCCTTCAAAGATAAGCCAGTATCCCTATCTACCCCAGGAAAAAAAAATCATATGTAATTCTTCATTTTATTTTTTATTGCGTATATTAGCTTGCTGTAGAAATCCTGCACCTCAAATATAGGGTGCTATGTATCTCCTTTGCTTAATTCTACCTTCTGAAAAGCAAAAGAAAAAAGCAAAAAAAGCTTGCCACTTGGGACACCTGGTGAATCTCTATGTGGGATATGTGAATATGAGAAGTACCATCACTTCTCCATCATTTCCCAAAGTCCATACGACTTGGAGAGAAGCCATTTCTGTACTTTGGTATCCCTGCAGGGCAAATCTGAGATCTCCATTCTTTGTACCTTTCTAGTATTACTGGCACTTGATAAAATATTAAAATAAGTTAAAACTTTTTAATCCCTTGGAAATTGTTGTAGTTTCTCAGGACAACTAAATACATCTCCACGCCCTTACTGGTATGAATTTTGAAAAATCTATGTATAGCAGAGAACCCCAAATGAGACATCATCTCAGGAAACATTTTCATGAACAAGAATAATATCCTGTGTTTAGGTAAAATAGTGACACAGCCTTTGTCCCTGCATCACCTAGTAATTCACATTCACTTTAATAAGTGAAATAATTTTGCCACAAATACTACAGTAGCAGACCAGCAGTAATATATTAAATTTTTCTCACATTTGTATTGTAAAAATTACTACTTGATGGGGCACAAGAGTGGGACCATTTTCCCAAATTAGGAAAGATGGATTGGCTCTTTTTTTTTTCTTAATGATGAAACTAATTAATTAAGGGCTGCAGGAGATCACACTGGCTGAAAGTGCATTTTTTTTTAAAGGCTGGAAAGTTGCATATACTTTCTTTAGCTTAGCTAAACCTGCTGCTTCATAGGTAAATGCACAGGAATTCTGCTGTTCTTTTGCATAGGACTGAATTTGACCTCCATTGATGTTACACTGGGTTGCCTTGCTGGACCTGCTCCTTCTCCAGTAGAGTTTTTTTTTTCCCCAGAAGAGTGTTTTAAAATTCAGTCATTAATGTTCCTCAGAACCAATGAGAGAGGTGTTACACTTTCTCCTCTCATGTAATAGGGCCCACGTATGTATTTAAGAAGAGGAAAAAAATCTTATTAATTCTGCTAATCATAGTAGTGAATATATAATTAAAACTGCACAAAACTACCTTTGTAATGTTCCCAGCTGTATTTTATTAGTAGGCCCTTAAGGATTTGATGAACAAAACATTTTAATGCATTCGTTAGCACTCAAAATGGGCTAACATCTATTGGATATATTTCAACCTAGTCCTTCTCTTTTTATATTAAATCCCCTGTCTGAAACCAAAAGCAGGAGCAGCAGCTCCTCCTGATTCCCATGTACTACTTTATCGTTGTGAAGGTGATGATGATTTTCTTTTTTTTTTCACTGAGTGTGATGTAAATGACACTATATCGAAGATCACTCTGTCCTAATGTCTTAATTTGTACCTTTTATTCAGCTCAAGCAATGACTATCATGAGTCTCCTGAGAAAGAAGGGCATCCTCTGCATGATTAAGCAACAGATGGATGACCAGTGCATGCCAGAACACTAAGTTATGACTCTTATCTTTACATCAAAGTTGTTGCATTAAGATTGTGCAAGCATCCTTGCCCACACAACACATAACAAAGCAGCAGAAACTGTTTGGTTTTTTTACTATTTCACAAAAATATTTTGGGGATTAATCTCACAGCAAGCAAATACCGGAACTGCAAAACTATTTAAGTTCTCTAGCCCTTCCTGAGAAAGGGAGTTTCTCAATACAGTGTTTTTTTTTTTTAAATTAGTGCTCCATATTAATATTCTATGCTATCACTGAAACACAACCTTTACTTTTCATTAGTGTAAAGAGACCACCTATGCTCTGAGGACTACTTATGTTGCCTGTACTTTCGATCTACACAATCCATCTGTGATGGGTCAGGAGAAGCCTCTACACCTTGGAATATTTAGCTAGTAAAACAGTGTCCACAGAACATTTCTTTTCTGGTCTTGCTTACTTCAGTGCTTGGTGGGGTAACCATTTAGCTATCTTTCTTACTGTTGGATTTCTGAAATATCTCTCACCCTCTCGCTGCAAATCTCTGACACCCTATCAACAGGCACATTATATTTTATTATACTTCTTAAGACCAAAACAAAAGTGAAGTCTGTGCTAACTGGATTTCCAAAGTCCCTTCCATTCTTGTAATAACAACAATCTCATTTGCTTTGCTTACATTCTGATTATTTGGAAAAGGTGGGGAAATATACTAATGTTTTCTTTATGTTGTAAAACAGCTTGGAGATTTTATTTTAGCTTTACTGACTTGCAAAAAATTTATACTGAACCTGTTAAAATATTTACAGCATTACTTTCACATTTTTCTTTTTACTTTTTCTTGCATGAGATATAATTGTACTAAGTAGCAGTGTACTGCTCATCAATTCGCATGCTGACCTGTGAATTTTGGAAGCTCTAATCTTTGATTTCATTTGCATAAACCCAAGCTATATGAATCACAGTACTGCATAATTTGTATTTGCCTTTTTTTTTTCTTTTTTTTTTTTTTTCTAAAAGTATGCAGGAAGCATTGCATTTCGGGTGGTTTTCATTTAAGCCATTCAGTTAACTTCTGTATCAGAGCTCAAGTAGCTGCATGATCGTGCCTGACCAATCCGGTGGCCTTCTATGACGGGGTGATGGCATCAGTGGACAAGGGACGAGCAACTGACATCGTCTACCTGGACTTGTGCAAAGCTTTTGACACTGTCCCGCACGACATCCTTCTCTCTAAACTAGAGAGACATGGGTTTGATGGACGGACCACTCGGTGGATAAGGAGTTGGCTGGATGGCCGCACTCAGAGAGTGGTGGTCAACGGCTCGATGTCCAGGTGGAGACCAGTCACGAGTGGCGTTCCTCAGGGGTCCGTGCTGGGCCCGGCCCTGTTCCACACCTTTGTTGGCGACATGGACAGTGGGATAGAGTGCATCCTCAGCAAGTTCGCCGACGACACCAAGTTGTGTGGTGCCGTCGACACGCTGGAAGGGAGGGATGCCATCCAGAGGGACCTTGACAGGCTGGAGAGGTGGGCCTGTGCCAACCTCATGAAGTTCAACCAGGCCAAGTGCAAGGTCCTGCACCTGGGTCATGGCAATCCCAGGCACAAATACAGGCTGGGCGGGGAATGGATTGAGAGCAGCCCTGAGGAGAAGGACTTGGGAGTGCTGGTGGATGAGAAGCTTAACATGAGCAGGCAATGCGCCCTTGCGGCCCAGAAGGCCAACCGCATCCTGGGCTGCATCAAGAGAAGCGTGGCCAGCAGGTCGAGGGAGGTGATTCTCCCCCTCTACTCTGCCCTGGGGAGACCCCACGTGGAGTACTGTGTCCAGTTCTGGAGCCCCCAACACAAGAAGGACATGGACCAGTTGGAGAAGGTCCAGAGGAGGGCCACGAAGATGATAAAAGGGCTGGAGCACCTCTCTTATGAGGACAGGCTGAGAGAGTTGGGGCTGTTCAGCCTGGAGAAGAGGAGGCTCGGGGGAGACCTTATAGCGGTCTTGCAGTACCTCAAGGGGGCCTACAAGAAAGATGGGGAAAGGCTGTTTAGTAGGGCCTGTTGTGATAGGATGAGAGGTAATGGTTTTAAAATAGAGGGGCGTAGATTTAGATTAGAAATTAGGAAAAAATTTTTTACGATGGGAGTTATAGAACACTGGAACAGGTTGCCCAGAAAGGTGGTGGAGGCCCCATCTCTGAAAAAGTTCAAGGCCAGGCTGGATGAGGCTCTGAGCAACCTGACCTAGTCAGGGATGTCCCTGCTCCTTGCAGGGGGGTTGGACTAGATGACCTTTGAAGGTCCCTTCCAACCCTAACCATTCTATGTTTCTATGATTTCAGTGATGTTCATATTGCCTCCAAGTAAGTATATTGTGTGAATAGCTCTAGCCGCCTAACATTTTGGAATGTATTTCTGACCTGGATGCATGTTTCTGTGCTCCCTCATTTGTCCTAAAATACATACATTATAGATTACAGATTTCTTGGGCTCAAATAGACACTGAAAAACACTCAGAGATTCAGACATATACCATATATTTCATATAATACTGGGCTACTGAATTTACTTTAGAGTTGGGTAGGGTTCTTTTTGTAGTTCACTGGATATTTTAAAACCAATATATCTTCTAGCTGCTGGGTTCTCTTACTAGCAGTAGATCTCAGAAGTTTGAATCTGCACTAGGAGAACACAGTGATAATGCAAGGATGGACAGATTTTGTGGATACCAATTAAATAACCATGGAATCCAATGTAAATTCTGGCTCATGAAACAGGAAAAATTAAAATCACTTATCAAGAGCTTAGTTACTATGATGTAGTTGTTCAGATTCATTAGTGATTCTATGAAGACATCAGCCATTCATTGCTTAATAAGGATTTTACATTGCCTTTTTGGATTTCACAATTTTTTCTCTGATGTTTTATGCATGTCAGAAATCAGAGAAAAAGTGAATCTGTTCTTTCCTTTTACGTATTGTTGCCTGACATAATTTTGTTTTTTTTTTTATGAACATACATTTTGCTTATCTTTGAAATTGTTACTGTTCATATTAATGCCATTTCAGAAGTGCTGTGCTAAGTCTTGCTTTTAAAATTTCCCTTTCCTTTCACACTTATGAGTGATTTGCTCATGTGAGTAAGTGAGGAAATTAATAGAATTGATGTCACTTAGATGTGACCTATGGCAGACACTCAGCCATGTTCTGCGTTCCACTGTAAGGCATCCTGAGAGTAATTTGAAATTTCTTGCTTATTTGATGTGTGATCTTCTCTTGGAAAAAAGACTGTCAGCAGACAGAAGTGAATGACAGTTTTATAATGTAGTAGAAACATTTTTTCCACTTTCAATTTCAATACATTTGTGGAACAGTATACATGACCAGTAGGATTGTGACACTGGAGTTCACTCAAATAATCTGAAATACAATTTATTGGAGTTCTTGAGTATACTGTAATCTCTCTGGTTTCAGGAAAAAAAAATCTATATTTGTATTGATATGACTTTGTAACTTTATTATATCAGTATTAATGTAACACTAGCAGTGGTCTGTAGCACTTTTCAACTACTGACATGCAGGCCGATTAGATTTGTGTGTTGTCTGAAGCTTGGTAGATACAGATCAGTACTATATAGAAAGACAATTTCATATCTGTCTGAATTAATGTGTGAGAGTAAATAAGTGTGTTCTCTGCTCTTTATAAGCCGTCAAAGTAAATATCAAAACAAAACAAGTGTCGTTTACCAAGTTTTTATATAGAATCATAGAACGGTTTTGGTTGGAAGCCACCTTCAAATGTCACCTAGTCCAACCCCCCTGCAAGGAGCAGGGACATCCCCGACTAGATCAGGTTGCTCAGAGCCTCATCCAGCCTGGCCTTGAACGTTTCCAAGGATGGGGCATCCACCACCTCTCTGGGCAACCTGTTCCAGTGTTCTATAACCCTCATTGTAAAAAATTTTTTCCTAATATCTAATCTAAATCTACCTTCCTCTATTTTGAAACCATTACCCCTCGTCCTATCACAACAGGCCCTACTAAACAGCCTTTCCCCATCTTTCTTGTAGGCCCCCTTGAGGTACTGCAAGACCGCTATAAGGTCTCCCCGGAGCCTCCTCTTCTCCAGGCTGAACAGCCCCAACTCCCTCTGCCTGTCGTCATAGGAGAGGTGCTCCTGCTCTCTTATTATCTTCATGGCCCTCCTCTGGACCCTCTTGAACTGGTGCATGTCCTTCTTATGCTGGGGACTCCAGAACTGGACACAGTACTCCAGGTGGGGTCTCCCCAGGGCAGAGTAGAGGGGGAGAATCACCTCCCTTGACCTGCTGGCCATGCTCCTCTTGATGCAGCCTAGGCTACGGTTGGCCTTCTGGACTGCAAGGGCTCATTGTCTGCTCATGTTGAGTTTCTCATCCACCAGCACTCCCAAGTCCTTCTCTTCAGGGCTGCTGTCAATTCATTCTCTGCCCAGGCTGTATTTGTGCCTGGGATTGCCCTGACCCACATGCAAGGCCTTGCAGCTGGCCTGATTGAACCTCATGAGGTTCACAGGGGCCCACCTCTCCAGCCTGTCAAGGTCCCTCTGGATGGGATCCCTTCCCTCCAGTGTGTTGATGGCACCACACAGCTTGGTGTCACTGGCGAATTTGCTGAGGGTGCACTCTATACCACTGTCCATGTTGCCAACAAAGATTTCAGCGAAAAATGCGCCAACATGTTCTATGTAGCTATGTAAAGGAAAAAACCTCTTTTTTTCCCCTCCTAATGAATGTTGGTTTTAATTAAATGTTCTAGCAAAATATGGTAAAATATCCTTAAAATAGTATGCAACTCTTTTTCTGGGCTGATGCAGAAAGGCTTATGACTGTGTACATGGAGTCTAATATTAATTGACCTTAATGGGAATGTAGTAGTTGGAAAATGTCAATGGAGTACAACACTTTTTTAAAGGTTTGCTTTAAGTGGACATGGAAGTGAATCTAACTGACCATGAGAGCTCATATTTAGCGTGAATTAAAACAGAAAAGTTTAGGAAAAAAAAATTGGCAATTGGCAAGCATGTACAGTTTATTTTCTACTGGTCTGAGTGCTCAAAATCCTCCTAAGTTTGTACATTGTTCTGAATAACATAAGCGGAAAGGTGAGACAAAGTGTGGAAGATGGCTTAAAGAATAGAAGAAGAGGAAAGATTTAAAGAGACTGCATTGTATATGAAAGTATTTAAAGCTTCATTCTTTTTCCAAGAATAAACGTGGTTTGAGGGACCCATATCTTTCTCTTCCTTGTGTATCTTAGGTACTGCAATGCAGTCAGAGGTGCTCTACGTTTGCACTAGTTAAAGCATCTTCAGGCTTCTTCGGCGACTGTTCACATCTATAATTTAGACTGAGGACTGTTTTGGCCTCTGTGATTTTATGGAGAAGGGCAGAAAAATTCTGTAAAGCCATAAGCCCGCCTATTGTAGCTGCAGCACTCTTTTGGCATGAGCACAGCTGGGTTACTGAGGTGCAGGGAAATATTTCCTTTGTCTCGTTCTGTCAGGCAGGGCCCTATTTCACATACTTCCTTCGTTGCTGTGCCTTCCCCCTATGCCCCTGTTATACCTGTCTCCCACTACATCCCTTTGTCAAAAAAGGCAGCCAAGGATCAGCAGTGAGGTGAGGGAAACATGAAACTTTCTCTGTATCTCTGCACCATTTCCTCTGTTTGACTGATGTTCTACTCCCTATATGTAGCCTTTGACCTACAAACTTGAAAGAGTTTCCTATTCCTTGAAAAATATGAAAGCATTCCATAAGGGTTTTGTGGTTTTTGTTTTTTTTCTTTTCTTTTTTTCCATCCTTATTGATGGCTATTTTGATAGACTCTGTGAACTTTGTTGGGCAAATTTCATTTTCTAACAGGTTGTCACAAAAGTTTTATGTCAACAACCAACAAAGTGGTTCTTCATAAAACAGGACAAATAAATGCATATACTTGATGTTCCGTCTGTATGAGTAATTCATAAAAGCCTGGGCAATAATTGTAATAGGAATGGATGGAAAGTGGTAGATAGAAAATGTGAAGAACAAGTTTAGGAGGGAGACTGTTTGTTGAACTGCCAGGCAATCTGAAATAAAAAGAACCCTATCCATGCAATTGGGAAATGAAACAAGAAACAAGATTCTCTTTCAAAAGCCTACAGCAGAAGCACATTTGTTGATAATAAAATATTTCAGCCTAGATGCCAAAGGATCTGCTTTCATGAAACCGGAACAGATATGTGTCATTATTTCTGTCTGTCAAGAAGACAGCTTTGTTAAGTTTAGATTCACACAATTCACAATGGGAACTCATGTTGTCTAGAAAACACAAGACAAGTGAACCAGATCTTGAATTCCAAACTGATTAATATATCTTTATTACTAAGTCCTACATGTGGTGTTTGATGAGATCACAACTCCTTGCATGTTTAAATCATGTATGGACTTGTCAGGATTTACAGTCTTTGGTAGTCTGATGAGTAACATAGCACTATATACTTAACATAGGGCAAGTCTGAGAAGATTCAGAGTCTCAATTTGACTTAGAACCTGAAACTCATTTAGGGCAAGATTAAACTGGGAAGTTGTCACATAAGTGGGCAAATCATTACGTATGATTAAATCGATTGACAAAAACTCTTTCATCTGAGGATTGCATCTGTGCAGCTTTTATTTTTCACATTTATTCATAGAGCAAAATGATAAATATATTTTGTTGGAAGGAATGTACAAAAATCATCTAGTTCAATCTCCTACTCAAGACAGGGCCCACTATATCTAGCTGTCTTGGGCTTCACCAAGCCAAGTTTGAATATCTCTTAGGATTAAGTTTTCACAGACTCTTTGGACCCCTGCTTCAATGTTTGATTAGCTTCACTGTGATTAGTGTTAATTAGCCTCACCTCTAATATACAATCAGAATTTCCTTTTTTGCAGCTTGTGACCATTGCCTCCCATCCTTCCAACGTGTATTTCCAAGAGGTGCCTGGATCTCCTCCCACAGGGTGGTTCCAGAGACCAATAAGGTCCACTTTAGACTTTTCTCCAGGATGAAAAAAGCAAATTCTGTCAACTTCTCTTCCTGTAGTAGACAATCCATCTTTATAAACATCTCTGACCCTCCACTGGACTAGCTCCAGTAAGACAACATATTTCTCGTGTTGAAGAGTGCCGAACTAGACAGAGCACTCCAGATGTGGCCTCACTCACACCACATAGAGGGGAAAGATCATGTCTTTCTCTTTGCTGGTTACAGTCTTACTAACACAACATAGTATATGGCCCATATTGATATCATCTGTAGAATAACTTGTACAACCAATATTAGTTTATTCTTCTTAGTTATGGCTGCTTCCCCTGTCTTTGTGTCACAAAGAAGCTAAAATAAAAATGTAGATTGACTTTTATAGAAAATTCCTACTTTGAGGTGGAGAAAGAGGCTGAAGTGGCTTTCACCTCAGCCATTGTGCTGTAGACAGAAGGGGCATATAAAAATCCATGCATTAAAAGTATTTTGCCATTTGCAGTCTTTATACCAGAAGGACTGCTGCCATGGTGTTACTCTAAACTGTCTTTCTGGATAGGTACTCAGACTACATTTCCTTGTCACAGCAGAATTTCTCTCGTCAACATTTTTCTTAATCACTACTGACCAATGTAAGCGTTCATTGTATTTTGTTGACTGTGGCTGTCCACACTGGAAATGAGAGGAAATAAGAATAAAATCCTTAACATTTTAGTAGCTGAAGTGTCTCTTTTCAGAAGGCAGTTCAGTCACATCAGGGCTTTTAATTCAGTACTTCTTCATCCCACATTCCTGTCCTGAAAAGTAGAAAAAAATAATCAGCTCTATAAAGAGCTATTTCCAATTACAGCATTCCATGGCTGTTTTTGCATAGAGACTCAGATTACCTTAGAAATTTTCCCATCTACTTTCATTCTGTTTGATTTGTCTTCTCAGTTATTTTCTTTTTTTTCTTTCTTTAACTTGTTGCCTTAAATACCACACTGGTTGTAAGTTTTTTGCAAACTCCTTCACAAACTGTTGGAGTAAAACCAAAGTTGTCCTATTGTAGCTCAACTCTCTGGATGATGCATTATGCATAAAAAAAAAAAATTGTTGATTAAAATCTTGCTTAAGAGTAAAAAAATCTTGAGTTTTTTTTTTTTTTAAAGGGCACACACATATTCACACCAGAAAAATATAAGGAAAAAACCCCTCATCTTATTAAAAATGAATTAGAGTTGCCAGGCATCAGTGTCTAGTGCTAAGTTACGGCACTCAGTGGTAAAATGTAGCCCCTTGAAATCATTATAATAAATTAAAGCCACTGTCGGAGGCTGAAGACCTCAAACTAGAGCAAAAAATATATTGCCAACTTATAAATCCTATGTTGTAAAAACAATTTCATTCTTCAGTAAGTTGACAGTAAAAATAGACAAAACTAATATTTTAAGATGTTGTGTCAAAGATCATGCGTGAAACCCTGTGAGTGTTTTACTTCAAGTTGTGAGTTATAGCTACTCAGTCTTGAGGACTGAGAAATGGCATATTTCTTGAGGCCCTTAGGATGTGCAAGCTACACAGTGATCTTTTTTTTTGAATGACAATGTGGGCAAACTCTTCATCTAGCAACATGTTTGTGTGGTTTTTATTTTTTCAGTTGTCTTTTATATATGATATAAAGTTGCTATTAATTTAAAAACTGTCACTCACAGAAAGTAGGAAAGGAAGACCAACTGAGACAAGCACTCAAGAAAAGCTGAAATTGGTATCCTGAGACAGGTGATAATTTGGTACAGCTAATTATCATTTTTCCCATATGAAATAATGTCAGAAACATAATAAATTGTTTTTTCTTTGATAAGACACATTTTAAAACCTGCAGTCAATGATGACTTTGTCATATAACCCTGCTACTTTTTTTAAAAAGAAAGAAAAGGATCAAACGAAAAACATTGAAGACAGTGACTCTGTGCGTTTTCCTAGTCATGATTCGTTCCTGACCTAGTCCTGACCTAGCGCTAGATCACTGATATTTAGAATTAGTCCCTTGTATTAATAGTAAAGATCTGAGTTTGCAAAGTTGTCCAAATGATATAATTTGAACAGCTTGTTCTTGACTTTGAAGGGAAGAGTAGGTATATATACATTTTTTTTAAACAGCTCTTCAATGCACATTGGGTCTAATAGTACCTGGTTTGTATGTTTCATTGTGTTTAATCTGTTTCTGAGCGGTATTGCTGCTCACCTCCCTCCCTTATTCTCAAGGACATTTGGTGTCATGTGAGCATGTTTTCTGGACAACCACCCTTCAGGGAGAGAGAATGGCTCAGTCCCTCCCACTTTACTCCTGAGAACTGTGGAATATGAGTTCTTCACTCTTCTCTAGCAAGGTGCTCAGTTCCATATGGCTTCAGGGCCTTCATTATCTTTCCACTTTCTACAGTTCAGATGAGTTTTAATGAGTTTACACTGCAAAGTTCGTGGGTGACATACAGGTGTCATGCATATAAACACCTAAAGAAATGAAGTTAAACAAGTTGTAACTTTATGACTCTGTGTTATAAACTTCACTTCTTGGTCGGTCCTTTCTTCTCTGGTATGTCCAGAATCCATAGAATCCTATATTACCTGTTCAACTCTTCTGACTTAAATTTGCACTCCATTTGGCTGGAAACAGTCACCTGTCTAAAATTATGCATGTATTTTAGTTTGTAAAGGATCAAGCCTACTGGTAGAAAGATTATTATAATTGTTGCAGTCCTTAAGTCCTTTGAGTTCCCTCTGCTTCCTGCATATTCATGGAATTATTTGCTTAAACATTGTAGGTCAATTGACTTGGTTTTCTCCATTTAAAGTTCTACCAGCCTTCCTATAAATAATTCTGGATGATTGATCAGTTAGACTTTTGTATCTTTGAGCTGTGCTATTTCAGGGCTCTATATTACTTGAAATTACTATAACTAAATAATAACTGTTCGTATTATTCTATATGATCAAGCAGTTCTGTGACATGTCACTATCAATAAAAAAAAATAAACAGTTTTGTTTTTTCTGGCTTAACATCATCTAAGCATGTGTGCTTATATTATGAGTAGTGGCAGAATGCTCGCTTGTGTGCAGAAGTTTATTTAATCCATGCTTGTCACAATTATCATAAGCTCTACACAGTCCTTTTACTCTAGGATTGTTTCTGAATCTCTGGTAACACTCCAGCAATAAAAAGCGTTATGTGGAGTGTCTGTAACAGGTATTACACAGTAAGGTAATGCAAGAATTACATCAAAACCATTTTTTTTTTTCTCTAAAGTAATCTTCTTACGAGCACACATTTTTTGACACCCTTTATACTTCATATGGCATAGTTGCACATTTTCTATAGTGACATTTGCAGGCTAGTGTCAATTTCTGTATCTTTTTCCCCTCTTGACATTTACTAACTCGCAGTCTTGGAAACTGACCTATTTTTATATGTAGCTTTTTGACACTCAAGATATCACATATATTTAACTACCTCACAAGCTTATTATTGAATTCATTATTTTCACTTTGCGTTACAAAATGCCTCTTGCCTTATTCGTTTCTGATCTCCTGGGAATAAGAACAAGAATGCTTCAGGTGGTAGATGTCCGGGCCAGAAAGTCATGACTTCATGACACAAGCAATGTAGCACCTTTTAACAAGAGTTAAGATGATACTCTGAAGCCTAGTATTCTTAACCTAGTTTCTAAGGCCTTTCAGCATTTTTGCTTCTTTTCAAACGATCAGTATTTTCATCAGATGGTTATCATGTAAAGAACTGAAATAGTCTTATAAATCTGGAAAGATCTCTGTCTTAACCTGTGCTGTTTTTTGAGATATATCTCCTAGTCACAAATGTCCCAGCTTTTTTACATTTACAACAAGCAAACAGACAACATAAAACATGAAAAGGTTAAGTTTTATGGTATTTGCTATGTAACAGCAAACAACTTTTTTTAATTGGTTGAGATTTGGTTTTTTGTTTGTTTTTTTTGTTTGTTTTTTTTTTTTTTAAATGTGATTTGAATCTTCCAAATGCAAAAGGAAATGAGAAATTCAGTCTCTCTGGTTTAAAACAAAATCTTAACGCCTTTGCCTGTGCCTTTGTTGTTCACATTAGATACATTCAGAATGAAGTTTAGCATCACAGTGGCAACTGAATTTGCATTGA
Source organism: Chlamydotis macqueenii (assembly GCF_036417535.1). NCBI lineage: Eukaryota > Metazoa > Chordata > Aves > Otidiformes > Otididae > Chlamydotis > Chlamydotis macqueenii. Next base: position 58,105,550 of record NC_141593.1, on the reverse strand, counting down.
TTGTCAAAATGAGAAACAATGCCTACATTGACTACAATATGCAGATCCAGGACTACCTATCTTTTGTCTGTCTTTTTTGTGCTTGTGAAACGTTGTGTACATTTCCTACATATTACAATTGGTAAGTAATATATGTTACGGAGCTGTTACTGTCCTTCTCTCTTTCTCATTTTTTCTTCTTTCCACCTCCTTTTCCCTTTCTAAAGATTTTTCCATTTAAAGCAGGAGTTGAAAACACTCGTATGATGAGTTGTGGAAAAATACTTGACATGTAAACCACAAAATTCCACTGGAACACTCTAACTTCAGTGCCAAATTTCATTGATACTGTTTATGAAATTTGGAGCAAGTCCTGCTTGGATGTCCTTCACCAAGAACAGGGAACTAAACAATGTTAATACTAATAAGCTGAGGCAATTGGGCAATGCTAAAGAATGGCTGCCAAATAAATCAGTGATATTCATTTATTATTTTGACATTTGGAAACTTTAGCCGTATACCTATCTTTTCTCTTCTACTTCTGTTTTGAGGATGATGATGATCATTCCCACATAAATTGAGTAGCCAAATTACTTTTCTGTTTTGTGTGTAGATGCAGTTGCCGCTGGCTAACACAGTCATGCTACTAGTCAATGCATAATCGTAGAAGAAAATGTTCTGAATAACCACTGAGAGAATTAAATTATTTGCCTGATGCTTTTATTCCTTCTTCCTTTATAAAGTTAATTGATGTCTTGTATCTGTTACATACCTAAAGTACACTTCACCTAAAAGTCTGAGCCATTCATTTTCAGAAATAAATAGATTGTCTGCTTGCCAGGCATCTAAACTGAACTTCAGCTTTTCAAAATTCTCTCGAGCCCTTTTCTGTCTTAAAGTAAAGGCATCCTCATTAATTCCTCACATAAAAATCCAGGACAGTAGTGTGAGACTTACAATTTCAAGACCTTATCTTGTCTTTATCAGCAAAATATATGACAGTAGAAACATATTAGGAATTGTAGAAGATACGTGAGATGAATTGAAGAATGCAAAACTCAACTCTGCTTTCTCTGAAGTATGCCTTTTGCATTTTGCTTGGTAAATGCAGTAATGACAATAAGGCTGTGAATTTATACTCCTCCTTCTGCCATGTGCACCCCTTCTGCATGTGCACATACATGCACACATAAGATATGCACCCCACCGTCACTTATTTTGCAATCCCACTTCAGGTATTTCCCTGTTTTTCTACTTCCTTCTTTTCCTAGAAAGAAGATGTGAGAACTTTGATACCTGCAAACTGAGTAAATGACTATGTTTCATTTGTTGTTTTGCCATCCCATCCAGGAACTGTTCCTCTGTAAGTGGTAAATGTTTCTGCTAGCACTCTGACAGCAGCTCCTTTTTCATCATTCTTCTTTCTGCTAATGACAACTCTCCTTTATGCTTCCTCTTTATCATCAGGACAGATTTCAGGCTGTTGGTCTCTCATTTTGGGCTGTCACTGTGAGTTCGTACAGCTGACCATTCTGGCTCCCATTTCAAAACATGACTAATGCAACAGGTACGGGTGCTACGTTGTCTTTGTATCAGGTCCAGATACGAAACTGGTGTACTGTTAATTTGTTTGTTTTTAAAGTACTAAAGGAAGAAAACACAGACTTTTTGAATAACATCTTTTGGAATGTGGTAGTTAAAGAAATGCTACATAGAAAAAGGACTAAGAGCTACTTCTGTTGGATTTCTTTTTCATAATCTCAATTATGCATATGAGCTAATTTGTACCAAGTTGCAGAGCTCAATTTTGGTAAATCAGCCTCTATGTGTATAAAGTCCATTTGTTGTTTAAGTGCATTACGTTTTGATTTTCACTTTTTAAGCAATAGCTGTCAATACTGTCATTTTAAATGCTTTTTTTTTTTTCGTAATCTGGCATACTTTAATGGCTATGCTGCAGAACTTTAGTTTTTACTTTAATAGTTATTCATGATTTCCTGCTGTGGTTATATACTGAACATTAGAAATTATCTGCAGAGAGAATTAGAGGGTGTAAGTATGATTGTCTGAGTCATGTAAATGCCAAAAGCTTTTTGTGACATTTTTCAGACTTTAAAAATGGAAATATGTTATTTGCACATTGGCTCTTGATGGAATATGACACACTGCAGGCATGCCATGAGTTTTAGTTCGGGCTTTAGGCCACTAGGGCTATGTATATGGGGAGCGCATGCTTCTAGAAATAAAGGCAATGAACTGCTTTCTGCATGGACATCCCTAGTTGATGAACCAAAGAAAGTCCATCAGGTCAATGAAAGTTAGTAAGATTTATGGACTTGCTAGAGCCTGTTATCCAGAGTCAAACCTTATGGAGTGTAATTCATACTTAATGTAACTTTTGTCTTTTCTCCCAGATGAAAATACTGGTGTTGTCCTGTACAGCCAATGTTTAAACACAGAAATTTGAGATGAATCATATTTCAAATCTGTGAAAAGGAGCGCCATCCTCTATGATCTGTAAGCACTCCACATCCTCCAAAGCATGAATAGTTTCACTTATATTAGTCCCAAAAGATTTTTTTTTTACTTATTTTGTTATCTATCTTGCTGGACAGTATGCATACAAGAGAGATTTCTCCATCTCTGTTTTTCTGTCTCATTCAGGTCTTCCTCTAAATCCTGATGGAAGCCATAGAGGATGACAGTTAAGCACCTGTCCCTGACAGTTCTTGGGGAGAAGCAGCCAGGTGGGACCCAGTAACATTCACAGCTAAACACTGGACCCACTCCATTGAAATTTTATGTACTTACAGGACCCCAAATTGCTTGTCTCTGGGCACACCATTGGTGAGGTTGGCCTAAAATTTTATTGCTGTTTGCTTTTACAATTTTTTTTTGTCTGCAGAATTATGATGTGATAGGAACATGAGGATAAGTGGTGCATTTTTGATTCTCTAGTCATATACATTTTCTGATATCTAGAAAGGAGAAACATTGTCTGCTCAAATGCACCACCAGAGCTGATGGGTGTGGGCTGTTGATGAGTCATATATATGATGAGTCCAATGCACGTCAGAAACTAATACTAAATGTTCTCAATACACCTCAAGATTAGGATGTGAACATGAGTTTTGCCTAGCAAAGACAGTTGCGATTTGGAAACGAATATCCTTTGAGGTCTCTTACATGTATTAATAAACTTTTTTTTTTTAAATCTGTTTTTATATGGTAAAAGGAACTGGACTGGTGAAATCCCTCAATATGTGGTATTTCATTTCCAGTTGGTATGATAGGTTGACATTGACTGGATTCCAGCTGCCCACCAAGCTGCTTTGTTGCTCCTTTCCTCAACTGGGCAGGGGAGAGAAAATATAATGAAAGACTCATGACTCAAGATAAGAACAAGGACAGATCATTCAGACTCGACTTGGGGAAATTCGTTTAATTTATTACCAAACAAATCAGAACAGGATAATGAGAAATAAAAATCAAACCTTAAAACATCTTCCCCCCACCACTGCCTTCTTCCTAGGCTCAACTTCATTCCTGATTTCTTTACCTCCTCCCCCTGCATGGCGCAGTGGGACCAGGAGTGGGAGTTGTTAGTTAATCACATATTGGCTCTACTACTCCTTTCTCCTCAGGAGACGGACTCCTCACACTCTTCCCCTGCTCCATTATAGGGTCCCTCCCATGGGACACAGTCCTCCACAAACTTCTAATGTGAGTCCTTCCCGTAGGCTGCAGTTCTCCAACACCTGCCCCAATGTGGGTTCCTTCCACAGGGTGCAGTCCTTCAGGAACAGACTGCTCCAGTGTGTATGAGGTCACAAGTCCTGCCAGCAAGCCTGCTCCAGCGTGGGCTCCTCTCTCCATGGGTCCACAGGTCCTGCCAGGAACCTGCTCCAGCACAGACTTCCCATGGGGTCACAGCCTCCTCTGGGCATGTGCCTGCCCCGGTGTGGAGTCCTCCATGGGCTGCAGGTGGATCTCTGCTCCTGCATGGGCCTCCATGGGCCGCAGGGGGACAGCCTGCCTCACCATGGGCTGTACCACGGGCTGTGGAGGAATCTTGTCAAGAGCAACTTTACAGCTCCCCCTCCTTCTCCACTTACCTTGGCATCTGCAGAGTTGTTTCTCTCACATATTCTCACTATTCTCTTTTGGTTGCTGTTGCACAGCTGTTTTTTTTTTCTCCTTAAACATGTTATCGAAGAGGCTTCTAGCAATTCCCCACAGAAGCCTCCACTGCCAAAACCTTACCACGCAAAACCAGTACAGTAGGTAAATATTTTATTTTAAATCATACTATCTATTTTTCACTTAATAGATGAAAAAACCCCACCGTGCGCATATATATACATAAGAAGTGTGGATGAGGAAAGGATATAGATACAGAAATCATGTTATCTACACCTGCCAACTGTCCTCATTTCCTGATGCAGTCCTGCTTTTTAACCATCAGTAGAGAATCTTTTACAAGCAATCAAGAAAGCAAGCATGACTTCCAACATATTCTGTTGCTTTGCTTTCTAAAACTGTTAAGGACTCTCCAGAGAGTACATGCAGCCCACAGTTACTGGTTTCTGCTGAACCTGTACCAAACACAGGGAAATGAACCACTTTCAGAAAAAAATTCTTACTTGAAAACTTGATGCTAAACACTAGCAGAAATGTGGTTCTACCCCTTCAAGGACTTGTAGCTGCGAAAATAAAGAGGACTGCGAACTACTGGCTTCATACAGGCCTTCTGGAGAAAGGGACATCAGCAGAAAGTAATGGTGACAAGGTTTAATGTGCTTTGTGAAGAAGTTGACTTCAGACCATGACAGTACTTTGTATTCTTGCCAGATGATCTGAGGTTCTTCCATCATTGGTTCCCAATATAATTTCAGCCACTCAGTTGGATTCTATTATCGTACTTCACTATAATTCTAATTATCGCCCATCTCAGTAGCTGGTAGTTTTTCTATTATTAACTAATCATCTATTGGCCCTGTGGGGGTCCCATAGCTTCCAGACCTTTTTAGTGAGGTTGAATTAGATTATCTACTCTTATTAAAACTTAGATTTAATCCAAAGTAGGAACGGGAAAATGTCCTCCTAGTGTTCATATGCATAAAAATATATCATTACGCAGGTTTATGTTGCTTGAGTTGTATGGCAAACTGCATCAGTCCAACTTAGGAAAAATAAAGCATGCTAGTGTTATAGATAAGGTGAACAGCACAGGAATAATTTCTTTTGCATACATTCTTTAAAGCAATAGACATAATTATTTTTGAATGTTTAATGTGAATAACAGTGTTCATGTTTTGAGCACGCTAATGCTGACTGCAGGTAATACTTTGATTAATAAGAAATGCTGTACAGGGTCCAATAATAATCCTCATGAAGTCAATTGAAGTATATCTAGTTCTCGTGTGTAAAAGATCTAGCAAGAGATGTTACAGTCAGCATTTTCCAGCAATGTGCATAAGATATCATTGTGTAATAATAAAATGCAATGTCGTAAGAACACAATTTTAGACTCCCTAATGGAGTCTTGACTTAAAATCACAATCTGCTCTGAAATTGTCATCTGTGCCATGCTACTTAATTAAAAAATACATTTGATAATTTTGAATTACTTTGTATTTTCTAGTAAGCATGTATATTAAAGAAAATATAAGTGCAAAATACGTCTTTTTTTTCATGACATTGTCTTCAATGAATAACTCTCTCATCAGGGAAAGACACGGAACTGTCTGAAATGGTGTAAAAGAACACAAATTAGTATGGGACATAAATTCACCTAGTGTTTGTTGTAAGGTTGCTTGATTTGATTTTCTCTGACTGGAGTAAATTTTAAGGACAATAAGAGGTCTTGTACTCTATTCTTTGCTTTTCTGTGTTCCCTCTCTATTTTGTAGCCCACATCTTAGTATTTTGTTAAGATATTCTGTGGCCATCTCAAAGGCATAAGAGTATAGGTAAGTACTCTTGCAGGTCTCTGTGGAGAATAGGAGAATGCAATATTAAAGTAATGGTTATTAAATATCTATCTAAAGATATGGATAACTTTTACCAAAATTATCAGAATAAGGCAGCCGTTGTCCTACTGGTTTTTTAACTAGCAAAGTCAATCCTAAAATAAAGTGAAGGAGTTAAGTGCTTGCAATGGATGAGTGAGTGAGCTCACTCTACTCAAGATGATACAACAAAAGTGGAATAGTACCTTGCTCTGCCTCTGAGTAAATTCTGATTTCAGTTTGATACACTGCTATTCAGAGAACTAACAGCCTGCAGTTCTCATTAAAATAGGCAAAAACTGTGTTATTATGCCTGATCACTGCATTTGTATTTCCTTGTAATGCTGGCATCATTAGCTGTAAAGTATGTCAATTTACTTGCTGTGGAGATCTACAGCTCAGGCACACAACTGAGTTGCAGAGAATTAACACGTTTCTGTGCATCAGCGGAGCCATGGTAACTGCTATTAACTGCCTGTGCAGATGTTTTGAGCTCACTCCAGTTGCAAAGCAATGTGATTTATCTGCAGTTCTGGAAGAAGTTTCTAGTAAGCTGCAGAACTTTTTCAACTGGTAAGAGCCTGTGGAGCTGTGTGGGGCTAAAAGTTTCCCAGATACAGAGGCGAGGGTGCAACTGGGCCCCAAAAGTTGTGAAGGGAAGAGCAGCTCAGGGAAAAAGGTCAGCACTGTAGCGAAAACCCAACAGGAGAGGGTTGCCTATGGTGGGTGTGAGGCCTGTGCTGGGTGGGAAGCTCGTGGTGTCAGCCTCGGCTGAGTGGTTCAACGGAGGGCACTGGGAGCAAGAAGAAGGATGATGAGGCTACTCTGCATTCCTGCTCCGCAGACTCCTGCTATTGCAGTCCAAAACACCTGAATGAATTTTGCTGTTACAGTTGCATGTATATTTGGCAAAAGAAGATGCTATAGCTGCCCAAAGACAATTACTTTCCTATACCTGTACTGCTCAATTGTAACAGTAAAATCCTGCTGAATAGAGTTAATGGTAGGAGTTCAAGGGATAGATCTGTTTATTTCAAGCATTAAAATGTCCAAATAATGACTCTAGTTGTAAGACTATCTGAAAAATTATTTTACTACTGTTAAAATAATAAAGAAGTTTTGGGAATGTTTTATTTGGCCACTGGCTTCTGGGTCTTGAATGTACCTCAGTAACATTTTCCAGGAAATTTCTGCTAGAAGGCCTTAAAAATAGAACTTGATATTATGCCTCAGATGTCTCCAAGAGTTGGGATTTTTTAACTAAAAGAAAAAAATATATCCCAAAGAATAAAAACCTGGTAATTCTGAATGTAACATTTAAAGACCAAGGTAACTGTAAATTTTGTACTTGTTATAGTCACCATCAGATTAAAATGATTTTATATTGAAAGAAAGTTCCCTTCCCTTCCCTTCCCTTCCCTTCCCTTCCCTTCCCTTCCCTTCCCTTCCCTTCCCTTCCCTTCCCTTCCCTTCCCTTCCCTTCCCTTCCCTTCCCTTCCCTTCCCTTCCCTTCCCTTCCCTTCCCTTCCCTTCCCTTCCCTTCCCTTCCCTTCCCTTCCCTTCCCTTCCCTTCCCTTCCCTTCCCGCACCTTCCCGCACCTTCCCTTCCCTTCCCGCACCTTCCCTTCCCGCACCTTCCCTTCCCGCACCTTCCTGCACCTTCCCTTCCCGCACCTTCCCGTCCCTAAAAGAATACTTAAAGAAAGTCTTATCCAGACTATTTCACTTGGTTTATGCAAAAAGATGTATTCACTGTCTCACCAAAGTTTTTCACTGTTAACGTACAGCCAGCGTCCAAGGATGTGAATGTTTGTTACAGCCACAGTAGTAATTAGATTGAAATCCTCTTCTAACATTTCTTCTATATTACATGTCTGATTTCTGCAGTGGAGAAAGTTCCTTGTCTGACTGCTACCTACTTCAGTCTTCTAGACTGTTCTCAAAAACATTTTTTTTTTGCCTCATTTCACAGTGTAAGACTAAATTATGCAGAATTTAAAGACAAAGATTTTTTTTCTACTGCTATTCCATCTTTTAATTTCGTATCCTCTTATGATTATCAGGTCTTTTTTTTTTCTTTCCTCATTATTTCTAGTACAGTAAGCTTATTTTCCCATTCAACCTCAACCCTCCTTTCTTAATGTAACACCAAGCAAAACAATGGAAGAACTGTTACAGACTTGATTAACAAAGGATTTAAGAAGTCTAATAAAATTAATGAAAATCGATCTAATTTTATGGAAATAGAACCTGTCAGATATATTGTATATATATATACGTGAGATTACAAATTGAGTTGATAAAGGTCACATTGTTGACATAATAGACTCAGATGTGATTTGATACAGCATCTTTTAATTGAGAAATAAGGACAGTACAAAACAACATGTATACAGCATGGATGAAAAAAATAACAGTTGGCTTATGTGTTTCCAAATCTGCCTGGAAACTGGAAATTAGCTCTACAGTGTCATTTAGAGATCTATTGCTAATATAAAGTTATAAAGTGGCCCAATCAATGACTGGGAAGATTACTGAAACTTTGCTAATTTACTCTGCAGAAGAGATTCATATTCCAATACCTGCAAATAAGTAAAAAGAAAGTAAATATATGAAAACATCCTTTAGTAGATCACCACCAGCAGTTTCTCAGGGGTGGCAAACTGAGTAATGATCTACTTAGAAAACTGACTGGTTTTCTACTTGAAAAAATGACTGAATCTGGCTTGTTAAATAGAGAAGGATCTGCTGTTGAAAAAATGAGCATATGTTTAGGGAAGTGTAACATCTTCTTTGGTGTGGTTTTCCTGGCAAGTAGCCTTCCTTTTATTCACTAATTCATTAAAAAAAAAAACATGGGCCGAAAGGTTTTAGTCAAAATAAATATAATTCTCAATTTTAGCTTGAATTTATTTTCTAATCTTTAATAATTTCTTCAGTTATATTTAAGGAAGCATAGTTTGACATTGCAGTTCAGATAACAAAAAAAAAAAAAATTTTAAAAATTCAAACCAGCTTGCAATGTCTTAATTATCTACCCAATTTCAGGAAAATTCAGAAATAGGTTTCTCTTGATACCACTTGAACTATTCAACAAGTCAGCTGTTCTGTCAAAAGATTTCTCTGTCTTTAAGTACAATACTCGCCTATTTGCCATTGAAGCTCTTGGTTTATTTCAGTTTTCTCAGTCCAAAAATAACTCTTACAATCAATTAGACTATACTGCTAAGGGCTAAAGGACTGGAAAAAAGTCTTCTGGATAAACACTTGAAGGGCTAAAATTCACCATATTTTCAGTTTAATAGAAGAAGATTGACTGGATCAATTTGTAAGTACATGCTGGAAAACAGAAACTTGATTATAGCACTTTTTTAACATATTAGAAAAGATCCAGATCAATACTGTCTGAAATGAGGAACTATCATTAATAGTAAAGAGCAGCAAACACCACATCAAAGTTTTAAACAAATTCTTTATTATTAGAAATGTTAATATTAACATTGTCTATTTTGCCGGGATGAGCTTCCATTCCATTTGGAATCACTGCTGTAGTCCCTTCTATTTTAGAAATCTTGAATCTAATCTAGAGATTTGGTGATCTGTCATTTCTGTGGTTAAATCAGTCACCTAATTGGAGTATCATTTTATATTCAGAGCAGTGTCTAAAGCATCCTCTCTGAGCTATTTCTATGTCTTATTGATTCTTTCTGCCTAATGGCTTCAAGAAACAGCTCCTTAGCTACCCAGGAAGCTGAAAGTCTCAGCCAGGCTCCCATCCCTGCAAAATGCTTTTCTCTGAACTCGAGAAACATAACACTCTCTCACTTTTATCCATCCTGCATGCTGTTTGAAAGAACCATTTTTGTCTGATCACTTCAGTCTGTCTTTTTGACCATAATACTCTCTGTATATGCAAAGTTCCTTGTATACCATCTGGCTCCTTGTTATCTGCTGTATCCAACCTAAGCTGCCTGTCTTAACATTCAAAGGCCTTACAGCACAGTAATTCATTGTCAAAATACTGACTCTCGATTCCAGCCTGGCTGGGATGCCAGCTTGCATTTTCTACTTCTACTTGTCTAAGCATCCCTCATGATGAGGAAAAGCTGCCTGTAAGCATTCACTTTGCCTCGTTCTCCTCTTTTAATATCCTTCTTTAGAATATACTCTTCAATGACTTGCTTCTTGTCAGTAAAAAGCGGCTGGAGCACAGAAGGCACTTTTTGTCAGGCTGAACATAATTTTGGCGTTTCTTTGCATTTCCCCATCTGCCTTTAATGTATCATTTCTTGCTTAATTCTATGTAGTCCTAGAGTCTAAGGCATTTTTTTGGGGGAGGGGTAGGGAGGTAGGGGATATTTCTAAGCATATCATACTCTTCAACATGAAAAACCTTGAAATAGATACACTTGAAGTACATTATAATATTTCCTACCTATAAGCTCTAAGTATCCTTTGTGCAGTACTCACAGTATCTGATAACAACGGGATCAAAATATTGGAGCTAACATTTTAGTTGTCTTCTGTGTCAGCAGCGGTACTGAGTGGCTGTTTTGTTGAGCCAGTTCAGAAACCCCATGGCTTTGGACTTGTGCCTCTCCTAGCATCCGTGGTAAGAACTGTGCCTCCAGAGATGTGCTGTGGCAGGGCTGTGCTCCAAGGGAGGGACTGGGGCTGAGGCTCAGACTGGGACAGGGTCCACCCAGGCTGCCTCAGCTGTGCCCAAGGCTCCGTTCCAGGTGACATCAGGGTTGCTAGTGGAGCTCAGCCCTCAAGGCTCCTGCTCCAAGACCATCTAGCTAAATCAAAAGATTGATGTCAACAATTTTAATCTAATCCCAGTTTCCTTTAAATGGCCCTGTAAAGAAACACAGATTCCTATCCTCAAATCAATATTTCCTCACTGTAATTTGAACGTAAATCAATTTTTCTTTGCTGTGGAAGTTAATCTAAATGCCAACAGTTGAAGAGTAGTACAGGTTAGTAAACAACTCCCAGAGTCCCACTGCTCTGAGTTACTTTGTTGTTCTTCCCAGACAGTAGAACAAATAAAACAATGATTTGTATATGCACTGTTTATTCAAATCAATATATATATATATTTTAACAGCAGAACAAATAAGCTCCTGGTTGGATTTACAAAATAGACTAATAATTTTATGACCACCAATAATCAATATAGGTGTGTAACTTAATGAGAAAGATAATCAGCTTTCATAACTTTGAGGCAAACCTAATAAGCTTTTTTTAAGTGTTCTGCCTTCCTCTTAGTCCTTGAATATGGCCACTGCTGGATGCAAGGCTTGAAAGAACAAAGAGCTGATCTGGCATATATTTCAAACTCAATATTCATTACTTCCTATCTATAATATCACTGAAATCAGCTGTAGGAAGTGATGGTCAGAATGTAGTCAGGGTTTGAGTTTAAAATAAGAGACATGATGAAAGTAGAAGGAGGCAGATTCAGACTCGATATAAGGGAAAAATTTTTTTTACAGTGAGGGTGGTGGCACAGGTTGTCCAGAGAGGTGGTGGATGCCCCATCCCTGGAAACGTTCAAGGCCAGGTTGGACTGGACTCTGACCAACCTGATCTGGTTGGAGATGTCCCTGTTTCTTGCAGGGTGGCTGGACTACATGACCTTTAAAGGTCCCTTCCAATCCTAACCATTCTGTGATTCTGTGATTCTGTGATTCTAAAGTAGAATAAACATTTTGTTTTGATCCAAATTCAAGCATATGTATAGTCTGCATGCTGTAATATGCATGCTGACATATATAATATGTATAGAACTCAATTTCTAGGTAGCTTGTAGTCAAGATAAAGATTTACCTTAATGTCTAGAGTATATGGATTTACCTATTGGAGAAATAAAGAACAAATTCATGCATAAAATGTTAGTTTCTCAATGAAACTTTTCAAAATTTTGAATTCCTTTCCATCGTAGCTGAGAAAGTATTTTTTAGCTCTGGAAGCTAAAAATATCTACTGATTTAAAAGAAACTGACTTTGCCAGTGAAGTCCAAAGCTGACATTTGGAAACACCCATTCAGAGGTGATTTTGTGCATATTTGTCCACACATATTCTGGATGTCCCTCAGCATTCTGGAAGTCTTTTTTTTTTAAAAAAAAAAAAAAAAAAGGTTCAAAGATCTTGTAGGTATGAGTCAAAGAAACTGCCATCTCAAAAGTACTAATAGTGCAGAAAAATCCCTGTACCTAGTTTCGGATGAAATCTGAATGAGCAGCAGGCAGGTAATTCATTAATGTAATTTTAACCAAGACCTGATTTTCTGACAGATTTTCATGTGTCTCTAGGAAGTTCTCTACATCTTCTACAGATTAAGAGTTTTTAGCAATTTCAATTTTATCTTCCCACTAATGAGACTAGCATGAGAGTCTTTGAAATCTTTGGATAATTCAGCAGTGTTTACAGCAGATGGCTTCCTCTTTGAAGATTTGACATATTTTTAGTAGGTTAGTGTCGAGTTCTGACAAAACTTCAGTAAAGATATTTTGTTTCTAAATCTAAATTAAAATCCTTTGATAGCAAATCTGATCTGATCTTTTTGGATCAATTGCTTCAAATTGGATTATTGTACTGAGCAAGTGATTGTAATGCAGCATATTAGAATCGATTTGCTCTACAAGAGTTTATCTCACTTTAATTAGATAAAGAGAAATATGTTATCACTTCAGACTTTCACTAGTTTTGATATATAACAGTTTTTGATCTATAATGATGTTTTATGCAGAACTGCATCTGGTGGTTTACTGAAATGAATTACTAATACTTACAGCATTATGACACATGGTACATAGATTCTGATTCTATGACATTAAAAAAAAATGTAATTAAAAAAAAGCTATTTCTACTTTATGTGTACATTCGCTAGATGCAAATTATTCCTGCACACCTGCTGTTTGCATAATTTGGGCACTCTGAAGATCACATTAATGAAAGCTGTAATAAATAGTCTTAAAACAACTTCGTTCATGAGTAGTTTGCTTAGAATAAACATTCTGCCTAATTTTCTGGTTTGGGTTTTTTGGGGGTTTTTTTTTTTTTTTGAGGATGGATGGTACAAAAAATAAGAAAAGTCAAGAGACACCTAAAAGGTTAGATTTATGAATGAAACTCTTTCTCCCTCACAAAAGCCAAGTGAGCAACTTGAAGATGCTTCTAGGCAGCTGTACATTCCTAACTGCTGCTTATAGAACAGATTGCAGAGACTGCTTTTGGCAACATTTTCTGCTCCAGATTTCCACAAGGGTGAACTGCTCTTGAAGAGTTTTTGAGTGTTTTCTTCACTCTCTTTTTACTCCTCAAGGAAGGACTGATACTTCATGGGGACTTTAAATTTTTTGTGAGTTTTTCTCACCCATCACTTTGCTCCTTTTTAGATTTTTAACTGTTCTTTGGACACACTGTCTGCTTATAGATTCCCTCAATAGCTAAAAAAAGTCGTGAATGGACCAATAGGAAAACAACCCAGAAAAATTCTTTGGATTGCTATAATAAAATTCTCTGAACTGGACTCTATTTGTTAAAGGAGAAAAATCATACAGTTAAGAAAAGAAAAAAAAATCTTTAATTAAAAAAATTCTGACAGAAACTGATTCTTCATATGAAAGTTCTATGGGAAATGAGCACCTGAGGCGTACCATCTTTTTAGTTTAGACTGGAAATGGGCTGAGGTTACCTAGGGTTTCACGCCTGTAAAACAATTCAGTTGATCCAATTTTGTTTTCTGTGACTCAGTGTTTATTTTTTCTATTTTTTTTTTCTTTTTGTCATTTCCTGGTCTAGTTATTTGAATTTGAAGTTTATATGATTGTGAGATATTTTCCTGCTGATTATTCTTTAACTTTCTTTTAGGATTGTACAAAAAAGAAAATATTCAAACTCTTTTGTCTGGACCAGACAAATACGAAATTCATGAATCTGTAGTAAGTGCAGAAAAATATATTTAACAGAGTGTTTCAAGCTATACTCCACTATTGTAAACACAACTTTTGCAAACTTAAAAATTTAAAAAATGTTTTTTAAAGAGACAAGAAGAACATTTCTAAGCTTGCAGCTTGCAGCAAGGCAGCACCGTAATTGAAGCATGGATGTCTTGTACTCATCCCAAATCTTACTTTTGAGCACCAGAAGTGCCATGGTTTCTTTAAAAAACACTTATTGATTTTAATTAATGGTCTTCTTTCAAGTCCTTCTTTCGAATGTCCTGTAATCTTGAGCACATAAGCAACATTCCTGAAACGCAGTCCAATGTTGTGCAATAGTTCTAATTGTCCATTTTCTTACCTGTGCTCAGTTGCTTACTACCTTCCAGTTTCTTACCTGTGAAGATGCTGCTGCTGCTATTGGTTTTGCTGGTAATCCTCTGTCTGTGATTTGTCTTTCCTGCAATTTTATCAATTTCCTGAAAGAAAACAGCTGTGGGTCTTTCAATTTGCATAAAGTTTAAAACTGTTCTACATATGCTTCTTGCCAGTTGATTAATGTAGGAGCAGTTGGCATTAAGATTAGAGCTTCAATTTGAACACAGGGTTGCTTTTGATATAATAATTTTTTACAGACAAAGTTTAAAGTAAAATCTGATTAAAAACTTGAAAAGTGACCAATTTTTTTTTTCCAAACAATTTTCATAATAATTTTTAGCATATACCTGAAGACATGGTTATGTTGCAGGTGCTATGCAGCTAAGAATATCTTTCAGACAAAAGATTCATAAATACATGCCCACCTGCTTGAAAAGGATGACACTGATGTACTCAGTAGACCACTACAGGACCACAGTATTAATTTTAATAAAATATCTCTGAAATATAAACAGTAGTGGATTTATCAAAGTGAAATGGCTGATTTTGTAAAGTTTGTGTAGCATTTTCTTTGTAGTGCTTTAACTTGTGCAGTGCTGATGTGATGCTGATGCCATACACATTCAGTATATTAAAAGGACTGGAGAAGAATAAATGCAAAGGATATATATGAAAGTACTAAAAAAAAACCTCATAAGAGCTTATAAAGGTTTGACACAGATTGATTAGTTCACGTGTTACAAATGGCAGTTTACTACAAGGTTACTTTCTTAAAGGTGTCAAAGATCTGTATCTAATGTAAGACAGCATAATGTAGTCCAGCATTTTGCTCAGGAATTAGTGAATTGACACAATGAAGCCTGTACTTTTCATTGTCTTTTCTGTACGACACCAAGAAAATATGTACTTTCAACCTAGATTACTTTTCTTTTAAATGAAAGAGAAAAGTAAGCAGATGGAGAGCAATGATAAAAACTCCCACAAAAAAAAAAACCAAACAACCAGTTGTTGACCTCAAATATTCTCCATCTTGAAATATCTTACAGTCTTGCTGTTGGTATATTGCACTTCTTTAAAGATGTAAGTGGCAGAGAAGAGGATAAAAGCCCTTTTCTGACAAGATATTTATGTCACTCATTGGGTGACTTCCCCCTGTCCAAGATCTGCATTCCTTTCCTCTCCTGGAAACCTTGCATTTTTCAGTTTGCAGTAATGACGAAGAGTTAATATAATATATTGGTCATTCTGTATGCTGGGTAATTACATAGAACTTAATTGTATGTCCGAGGTTAGCACTCAAGTTATGCGCTTGCAGACATTGAAAAGCATCACCTAGGCTCAGGTGCTACTGAGAGTAAACTCATAAGCAATTGATGGCTGTCAGGTCTGTCAGCACAAGAGCTGCTGGATGTGTCCCCAGCTTTCACATAGTGATGAACAGCAGTTTCAGATAAGATTTTGTTTCCAGAGTCCTGTACATTTAAGACATGACATTACAAGAAAATCATAAGTTGCAGAAAATGTGTTCCCTTTTCTTACCTTCTGTTTCTAAACTTTCTGTGCAAAATTCAGCTGCTCTTACCATTTGCAAACATTATTTTTGGTTTAGTTGCATTTGTCTCAGCAACTTTGTCTATAATGTAAAGATTAGCTGTTTAGGAAGCAGAAATTATACAGGAATAGTAATTTTTTTCAGCTTATACACACATATATGTATTTCTACTGTAGCTACTCTTGTGTTTCCTGTTTGCAGGTAGGAAAGAATGCTGATATTATCCTAGAGACTCATTATGAGTTATGAAATACTTTTAATATCTGCTTTAATATTATACCTTAAAGCTATTTCTTACTTGAGTCTTACAATGGTTTCCCTCAGAGTTATTAAAATCTTTGTCTTTCAATTTGGATTCTTTTTCCATTGTCAGACTTAGAGGCAAAATTAGTTTCTAGTGCTACTTGCTCTGTACTTTTATGATTATTTTAATCTGCGCATACAGTCTTCTGGTAGTACAAATCTATTCATATACTCTATTTCTTTCTTATTAGGTGTTGTTTGATCTTATTCACATTCAGTTCATAAATGCAGTCACTAAATGCTTGCCATTATGTTCATGAGGCTTGCCCTTTGGTGCTGTGATGGAATCTTGTGTCTGCAAATTCAGATGGGCTTTTCAACAACAGAGATATTTCAGAAATAACCAACCATGCAGTAGATGGTTAAGCCATTTAAATGAAGACATGCTGCCTCTTTACTTGTAGTTTTTCTGTGTCCCAACTGCTCTGCTAGTTACTATGCAATTGTCTCCAAAATAAAATAATTGTATTAATTTAACCCTGTGTGGTAGTTTAGCCCCGCTTGGGACCAAGCTACGCAGTGTCTCACTGACTCCCCCCACCCTCTGAGGGAATGGGGAGAGAAAATATGACAAAAAAGGCTTGAGGTTTGGAGATAAGGACAGGGGGAGATCGTTAAAGTTACTGTTATAGGCAAAACAGATGCGACTTGGGGAAAACTATTTATTTATTATTAAAATCAAAGCAGGATAATGTGGAAGAGAACAAGACAACTTCCCTCTACCCGTCCCTCTTCCTGGGCTTAACTTTATATTCAGTTATCTCTACTTCCTTTCACCTGTAAGTGGCACAGGGGGAAGAGGGAATGGGTGTCGCGGTCAGTTCATCACACATCGCTTTATGCTGCTGCTTTTTTGTCAAGGGAAGAACTCCTCCCATTCCTCCCTTGCTCCAGCATGGGGTTCCTCACACGGGCTACAGTCCCTCATGAGCTGCTCTGGCACAGGTCGTTTTTCCACGAGGTGCAGTCCCTCTGGAAAGGCTGCCCCATTGCCACAGCCACGGGCCACAACGTCCTTCAGGCATCCGCCTGCCCCGGCGTGGGGTCCTCCCCGGGCTGCAGGTGGATCTCTGCTCCTGCGTGGGCCTCCATGGGCTGCAGGGGCACAGCCGGCCTCACCATGGGCTGCACCACGGGCCGCAGGGGAATCTCTGCCGGGAGCAGCATTACTGCTCCCCCTCCTTCTTCACTGACCTTGGTGTCTGCCGCTGTTCCTCTCACAAGAAATTCTTCACAACCAGCTCAGGCAGATGCCTTTCAGGTTCTCTTTGCATCTCCTCTCCACTTCTTGCAGCTGGGCAGGGCTGAGACAGGCCCAGACAGCCGCCCAGTGGGAGGCCAGAGGGTGAAGGCCACAAGGCCCACAAGACTTGTGCCTCCCCCTCTTTGTGCCTGCTCCAGCTTCTTCACTACTTCTTCTTTTTTTTTTTTCCTTTTCATTTTCGTCTTCTTAAATACGTTATTGCAGAGGCATTATCAGAGAATGTTCTGCCACCAATTGGCTCGGCCCTGGCCAGCACCAGGTCCACCCTAGGCTCAGCCGAGTCCACCAGCCAAAGGGGAAACTTCTAGCAGTTTCTTGAAGAAGCTGCCACCATAGCCCCCCATCACTAAACAAAACCAACACACCCTAGCTTTTGGAAACCTGGCTTATCCTGGGCTGAAGGAAGGATGTGGCCGCTCCTGACTGCCCAGTGCCTTCCTGAAAGGTTGTCATCAGGTCCACCGGCCCTTCCCGAGTGAGGAGGATGATGCCAGGGCAGGGGGACCAGGGTGTGTGCAGGGCACCTGCCCCGATACAGTCAGCATTGGCTGCTCACATGCACATGAATTCTGAGCATGTGCATCTGCCGGGTAAATCAAGCACCTGGTGTAAATCCAGGCATGTGATACAATATCTGGCACTTCCTGTACTCCCTGGGCTTCCTGGAAAAGCAAATTGATTGAAATGGTACAGAACTGACTACTGTTATAATTTTTCTGTCAGTGCTTATAGAGCACCAACAGCACAGGACATTTTTTTTTTTTTAATTTAATAAACATATTGAGAGGGGTTTGGGATAATTAATTTTTCGTAGTATTTTTTTTTAAATCGTCTCCTTGAATAAAGACAACAGGTAATTTTCTTCTTGTAACACTATACTTCTGATTTTATTTGAAGTAAATCATCAGTGTGGGGAAAGTAAAGGTAGCTTTCTTTCATGTCATGCTATTTATAGTCTTTTATGATACTGCACTTACACCCGCTTATGTAAGAACCAAACTGGTAATGAGGAGTAGTGTGAGTAACTCAGTTTTATTTGCTGGTGGTTTTTTTTTTGTTCAGCCCTATCTCCAAACTTTTGTAATGTTGGGGAAATGGGCTGGAAATAACTTCTAATTCTCAGACCTATGCAATGCTGTCTTTCATGCAAGATCTCACAAAATTTCTTCTGATTTGCCATAGGGAAGCCAGACTATAGGCATGTGGCTTCCTTCAGTGATTTATAAATGCAATTAACTTAGTTGCAATAAATGGCTGTCAATATAATACCCAGGCAGAAAGCAGGATCATTCTAGCTCCCAGTTGCTTAAGTAGTTTGTTTAGGTTATGCTTTTTTGACTGTATAAATTACAAAAATAAAATTTTAAAATACCCATCTGTTATATCAGTTTTAAATCAATCAATTCTTTGCAACTCTTCGTATAATGTTCCTAAAATGAGGAAGGAAATAACTAAGCAGAATTGTATCTAATAGTATTTTTAATGTAAAAGTGGTTTAATGATTTCATTTTTCCTTTCTGGAAATTAATACTTCCTAAAATGTTTGCACTAAATGATAATATTACCTACTTTAAGTGAAATTCCTTTTTTTTTTTCTGCCCTGAAGAATAATATTCTCAAATCATTTAAAGACACTGCCTGTCAATACAGGAATCCAAGTAATGGATAAAGAAGTAAGAAATTTTTTCTTCTACTGTCATGATTAAAATTACGCTTAAAAAAAACTTTCTTAAGGAATGCCATTTTTTTCTGTTCTCTGCCATGATATTGATGATTTATTAGAAGAACTTTCTATGACTTTATTTTTTTTTAATTATTATTTACATTAATCTGCATTATAATAACTTCCTTATATCTATTTTATGTTTTCTGCTTGAGCCTAGCCTGGAAATTGCTATATTGCTGTGTTAAATTAAGAATTTCCTTTCACTTGCTTCCATTCTTGGAATATCATAAATATCCTAGTTCAATCCTATCCATCTTGATCCCTGAGCAATAAAAAACAGCTTAGTTAGACATTTCTACCCTTATACAAATATTTTCTTAACAGACTCTCCCACTTTATCACTTACTGTTTTCAATGAGTGCTATAACTCTTTCCTCATATGATTTAGACCGCATTTTTCAGGATTGTGAGTCTTACATTAGGAGTATTACTCTATGTGCCTAGAGCAGTTGTTTAAATATTGAGCCTCAACCCAAATGTCTAAACATAGGCAGCTGCATTTTAATGTTCAGAAATGACACTACTGGGGACTTGTCCTTGTAGGCCATTCAGAAGTCAGTATTAATTACGTGGACTGTGTAGCATTATGTATATTTTGTATTTGCCTTAGTAATGCAGCTGGATTGGAGTTTCAAAATTTCACCTGCAAATTTGTTTTTGTGTGGTTTAATCTGTGTTTAATCAATCTAATTGACTGTATAATGGCAGGAAATTATCTGTATGTCTGGAAAACATGCTTTGGTCTTCTAAATCATCTTGCAGTGGAGTTTTCAATATTTGAATGATTTATGATTATTTGTAACATGTGCATTCTCTTTTTGAAATGCAAACCACCAAGAAAGGAATGAGAGAATTAAAGAAACAGAATATATTCCTTATGAAGCATAGTTAAGTTTCTTGCAAGTGGATTCATGTAAGCAACTTTTAAGAGAGATCTCAATTATCAGTGTGTCTGCCATCTCTTACTGTTTTATTCAGTGCAAAATTGCCTTTTATTTTTTAATTCTCATGAGGGTTCACATCACCATTTTCCAAATGATAAAAACAATGGTATTATTTGTACATTTTATGACACTGCAGCCTTTCTTTTCTGGGTGTCACTGCCTGCATTTGTGCACCATCACATAATGAGGCATGTTTTAGGAGCTAAAATCCCTCTTTCCTCTTCATTATGCATGTGGCATGCAATGCAATTTACTACATAACAGATGTCATAGCTAAGTACCCAGGCTCATGTCATGATTCATTCATTTGAAGGCAATCTGTTGCAGCACAGCAGAGCTTTTCAAAAACTAGGCAAAATTTTTTGTTTACCTGAGCAGTCCAGATTTTGTGCTGAACTGTGCTGAGCTGGATAGGCTAAAACATCAGGTATAAAAAGGCTTGTGCTGGAGCCTAAAATCCAGATTCGAAATTTGACATTTGAGTATGCATCCACTTCTTTGGCTTTTTACCTTATTTACCTAAAAAAAAAAAAATCCTATTTCTAAGTTACAATGCCCTTCTTAGTTACAATTTAATTTTGATTCAACTCTTACTTCTCCAGACTCCTATAAAAATAGATTACACATTTCAAAATTCATGATGCAGTTATTGGAAGAACTTTGAGGATGTGAATAAAGGAGAGTTTGATGTCTAGACAAATTTGGTGCAACATTATTGTGCATTTAGGTTGTGCCTTCTAAAGCTAGAACTGCCATTAAACATGGTCTATATTTAGGGGAAAAGGCAGACAGTAATAAGTTATAGAGGAATAATGGATTATCTGTATCTGAGAAGATACAGTTGCAAATGAGGTAACTCAAATCAATATTGGGGTTAGAAATACAATATTCATATGAATAGAGCAAAATTTTAAAGGTCTTCACTAGGCTCTACATATTTAACCAGTAGGCATCCAGCACTTCTGGCAGATGCTAAGACTTTACACTGATTGGAACTTTGCAAATGTATGCAACAACAATAAAACAGTTTTGAAACTCTACAGATTATATCACATTTGGTTTTTTAGTTTATACTAGTAAAAGCAAAACCATTTCTTTGCAGAGATCTAATAGAAAAAAGAGATGTGTCTTATACAGACGTTTCCAAACAGCATCACTCACCAGACTCTGATGTCTTTGCTGAGTGTCTGAAAACTAGTTGTCTCACTAAAGTGGATGACAGAGCTTCTTTGGAAAAAGTGAAAATCTGAATCGGGATTTTTTTTTTAAATATTTTTATTCTGATGATTAAGAAGCCCCAGTCACTAGCTGAAATGAAGTCTATTAAGTATGTTTGTCCATTTAATATTCCCCTGGTTCTTGCAAGGGACAGTGCAAAACCCCAGTAGGAGGGTTTCTAACTGGGATTCCTTTGGAATCCTCTCCTGAGAATATAGAAATTGATTTCTCATCTACATTTGAGGAAGCCTGATGGGAGATATTTTTCTTATGATTGTGCTATCAACTACTCTCTGCAAGCATCTCTAATGATAGGTTATACTGCCCACCAATACATAGTTTCAGCAAGAATGGGTCCAAATTCTAAAAAAAACTCTTGTATATCAGATAGAGTTCTGGTGTGCAGACTTTATTGATATGAATAAAGATTTTCAATAGTATTCTTCAGAAAACAGCTGGAGTGCGCTTCGAAGTAGGATTGTCACACTGTGTGTATGTTATTATTTAGAAAGATCTTTTATATCAGTATTACTGATGTACTGAACCTCCAAAGTCCTTTGTGAAAAATTATTATCCTGTTTCATTAGAATAGTTCTGACGCTGTGTTCAAGACAGGTTAGGATGAT
This sequence comes from Chlamydotis macqueenii, assembly GCF_036417535.1. NCBI lineage: Eukaryota > Metazoa > Chordata > Aves > Otidiformes > Otididae > Chlamydotis > Chlamydotis macqueenii. The sequence continues at coordinate 58,083,599 of NC_141593.1, read as the reverse complement.
ACCTTAAGGGTCTGTTTTTTTCAGCATTTGTATTATATTTCTTCAAAACACATTCCTGATGAGCTCTTTCCATGATTTTCTACTTTATCTTATCTGTACTTAGGGTAAAATATGTCCAGGGAATGTGAAAATAATGAAAGTCTGCTGATAACACAGCAGGAAAGAAATCATTCCCTCTCACCTTTCCTACTAAAGCTGTAGTGGAGATTTTAAGCACAGCAGATAAAGAAGGGAATTTCATTTTTCTGGGAAGTTCTGGCCTGCTGGTGTTGCACTTCACTCTGCATCAGAACGAAATGTGAAATTGGAGGATTTCCCAATGGTGCGGGACAACCGCCGTTGGAGGAAGTCTGTGGGTGATAGGTGCTTGGGCGGGTGCCTGAGCGGCAGCAGGCTAGCCAGCGGGCAGGAAACTAGAGAGATCTGTGACCAAGGATCGGAGAGCTCTCACTGCCAGCCATCTCATCGGACGTGAGTGAAAAGGTAGTGGGAGCAGACTTCTCAATTCCACTGACTCAGTGTTTTCAGACAAACAAACAATGCTATCAGAAGCTTTTCCCTCCCAGAGTTTTTTATTAGCTCTGATTTTTAAACAAGTCAGATGCACAAAATATTTTTTATTGCTGTCTCAAGCTGGGGCCAGTAACAGAACTTAACGGTTTCTCCTGCTGCATTAAAACAAGGGGAGGATAGCCTCAGAAATCCCCTCTAAATTCTCACATCTGAGGCTTTTAGAAATAAGGACTTTGAAAATGGGATGTCTACAACTAAAGTAAATTCCTCACTGAGGCTGGAAGCCAAGACATTGACACTACTGGCGACGTGCATTTTGCAGTATGGTTCCCTCTTCAATTTAGTTAAAACAAGTCAAAATCTGCTTTGTTCATATACTTCCTAACACTGCCAACATTGTAACGGTACATCCCCTGTTTACTTATAAAGCAATTATAATAGTCACATTTAGAGATTTAAATTGTTTAGAATTTTTTTTTTCTGAAGAGTATCTATGCAGAACTTACTGCACAAAGCATTAATTTCCCTACCCATCTTAAGTTTTCCAACTAAGACAATTCTTGAAATACTTTAATTTCCTTAGTGTTAGTGTTAGTGTTAGTTAGTGTTAGTTAGTGTTAGTTTTTTGAAAAAAAAAAAGGTTTCTTCTCTGATAGTTGACTTTTTCTGTTCAAGACCTGATGTGTTTTAGTGTATAAACTACAATTCCTTACGCTTCATTAGTATCTGCTAATCTGTATATGTTAAAATCCCCTGATTTTAACAACAACCATTATTTCTCATACCAATAGTTCTTTTTAGTGGTGTGTAGCACTAATAAAGGAAGAATAATTAATTTTTAAATAGTTATAAAAAGTTACATTAAATAAGATGATACACATGATTGATGCTTTGGTTTTTTTGGTGATGTACAGATTTATCTCCCTTGGGCTGTACTCCAATTTATTGTGTGTGCATCAGACAATAAGTATTACTCCAATTGGAGACATATGTCCACATATGTCCATATTTGACACTCTCAAAAGAAGCTGGATGGTTAAAATATGTATAAGATTTCATTTAGTTCAGCAAATGACATTAAGAAAACTTGGAACATTTTTATTACTGGGATTCAGTTGTACACTCTTGTGAACTAACCTTTACTGTAGTTTAAATAGCATAATTTTAAAAAGTGGTTCGTAGGTCAAGGTTAGTTTCTTCATAAATGTGAATTTTACCAGTTTCGTAAAAGAAATTATACTTCTTCTACTTGAAAGAGAATGTATGTGAGAAGACAATCTAGCCTAGAAACAAGAGGAAAAAATACCAGAATGATCTAAAAGGAAACTATTGTTACCTTACTTTAGACTTTATTTCTTTTGTTAACGGAAAACTATTTTTGTTTTAGTGTAAAATCTTAGTGGCACACGAACACAACTCTTCAATCTAGCTCCAGGGTTTTTACAAGGAACAGTCACAGTTGTGAGGAAGAAAAACAGTGACAAAGAATAGTATACTGACATTATTTTTTTTTAAAATCCCTTTTGAAGTACTGCTGCAAAGCTATACTGGGCATTGTTACTAGACAATGGAATGTAGATAGAATGAAATTTCTTACTTCAGGCATCCACTGCATACCTTTGGCAATAGAAATTAAATATCAGAATCTCAGAACTAGAATATTTTAAAGATATTCTGTTGGCTTTTGCATGTTACTTTCTACTCTCAGCTCTGCATTGCTTCAGACTATTTGTCACATTGTTGGTGTATTTTTTCTTTTAACTAGGGAAATTGCAAAAGCAGCATAAGAATGTGAACCCAGCTGTATGATAAAGTACAGTAGTGTTTTTTCATGTGACATCATTTGAATGCACATGTAGTGTTGCTGTGTTAAAAGGACAATGTATGGAGAGATAATTGATTCTTATTTATATATACTATTTTTTTTTTCTTGCTGCATTTTGTATTTTGGACATACAGTCAGTGCCTTTGATTTTGGAATTTGGGTAACACATTCATCTCATTTTTTCCAGTTATTGCTGCAATATCATTAACTCCAGAATGATTTCTTAACTTGCTACGCTACTCAGGTGCACAGCCTTTGCAGTATGGTGACTTGCAAACTCAAAGGTAAAAACAGCAAGAGGTGCACAACATAGCAGCACTGAGATATTTTCTGTGGACAATTTGACAAGATGGAAAAAGATCTTTGAAGATGTGATGGTTGGAGTTGTCTGACATTCTTCTTGAAGCTATACTACACCCCTCCAAGAAGCACACACATCTGCCCACATAGTAAAGGCAGTTTGAAAGGGGAATCGTCACCATCATCCTATGAAAACCATAAGGCTGTGGCATAGCAGGGGTGTGAACACATCAGGGTGAAGAGGGTGCAGAAGAGAGGGAGGGTGGGTGAGGGAATTATGGAGTCCTGAATATTATGGCTAGATAATCCTTGCTCTGTGTGGATTTATTAGCCTCAACAGAGAGTCACTTATCTATAAATCCTGTTAGTCATTCACCCCTCCTGTTTCTACAGGAGCTAGCGACCTGTAGTCTGTGCTAGACATGGAAATGCAGGCTTTTTCTCAGTGCTATCTGAGGGCAGGCAGCACATTGCAAATACAAACTTACATGTTGCTGAAATAAAAGCCCATGGCTTTTTTTTTTTTGTGTATGATAAATGAGCAACTAAAAACTAATGAAGAGGAATAATTCCTAATCAAGGAATTAGCACTGTCCCATATTAGATGCAGTGCTGGCAGCATGACTTAAAATTTATAACTTACCAACATTAAATTTTTCAGCAAAAAAGAGTATATATTTATATTGATCTTTTTAAAAGCCTACTGGATTTTAGCCCCCCCCCTTTTTTTTTTTTTTCAGATTGAGCACCTCAAAAAACCCTATTTTCCTTAGAAAATTAATATGTAATATGTGATCCTGCTAATGTACTTCCTTCGTAAGTTTATACTAGGTCTGAATGTAATATTATAGGAATATTCTACTTACCATGATGATGAAGTTCCCACTGTTTTGGGATCATCCTGTTTTTGTTAGTGGAGAGTACAAGATCCAGTATGGCAGAGAGCTATTTACACTACTGGTGAAAAATTACAAAGATGTTTATTCACAGAGAAAACTTTTCTTCCAAAAAAATAGGTAATTAGTGGGTTAGTAATAGACTGAAATATATGGGAGTTATGATGTCTGAATGTGTTTCTGTTTGTTTTAGGTTTGGGTTTGTTTTGTTTTTTTTTTTTTTTTTTTAATAGGAACTCATACTACTGTAGAAAAAAAATGTTCTGCCAGATATTTTCAGTTCAGTGTAAAGGCAACTATTCTATAAAATCTGCATAAAATAAATAAATTCAGAGTGTTTTTTTCAGGAAAGAGTACAGATGTGTGCCTCTGTAAAATGCATAACTTTATATCTGCGAGGAAAAAAAAAGAAATATATCTCCTCAAAGTCATTCTGGTTCCCTGGAGAGCCAACTTATTCTGAAATACATAAATCAGAGAAACACTGTATGGTTACTGCAATAGTATTGTGGTTTTGAAAGTAATGAGGAGTTGCTACTACCTTTCTTAATAATGGTACATTGGTTTTCAACTCATATATGTTTGTGTGTGTGTGTGTGCGCGCGCATTTATATAAAAATACCGAAACATACAGAAAATACATATATAAATATATTGCAAAATATTTCAGACTTGAGTACAATAACCAATAAATTGCTATGTGATGTATTATACAGGAACATGTAGTTCATGAAGTCATAAACTCCTATCCCACTGCTCCTGCATCATCAAAGAAAATGATGTGAAGATATTGGACAAAATCTCTGTATTTGCAATCCATTTGTTCCTTGTGAAAAAAACCCAAACCAAACCAAAACCAAACAAAACTCCCCACCAAAAACCTAACAAACAAAATTTCCAAACAACAACAAAAAGCGTTTAAAATATGATGAATTTATTTTCATTAATATTGTAATTATCTAGCTGATGCAGACATCATACTTCCCATGCTGTCCCTTTTGGATACATATGAGCCCCTTCTGTCTGCATCACACATTCCATAAATAGTAGTTTGGATGTAAACTGGACGTTTGCATCAGTTAGATTTTCAATTGTCCCAGTCCAGTGTCGCTGAGCATTATCACCGTGGTGTACTAAGAGTGAATCTTTAGCTGTCCATGTTGTTTGATCTCTCTCTCTCAGTATTATTTCCTTTGTACACATCTGTGGTTTTGTGTGTGTGCATGTGTGTGTGTACAAATACATATAAATACTTGTCTCCATACATTATATGTTTACATAACTGCGAGTTATTCTCTATAATGATAAGGAAATGTATATGTTTGAACAATGAAAAAGGATATTCATTTATATGGACAGAGAAACAGAGAAGCTATTAAAATGTCTGAGACACGTGTATGAGGAGAGATCTGTGGAACAATAAATGAGAAAACCTCCTTTTGGGAAGCGAAGAGAATGTTTACTTCCTTTAAAAACCAGAAGAAGATGAAATGTGTATGTTCTACTTTAACACAGTCTGTCTTATCTTTTCATTGAGATGCTCCCAGATAATGAGCTAGATAGAATGAGTACATCAAACATTTAAACCTATCTACTCACTTGCTTGTTATAGCAAAAGGGCAGTGCTTTCTCAGGCTTGTACTAACAGAGACAGGCATCTCTCTCTCTCTCATTCTTCCTCCGCTTTTGATTTTACTTTTGCCTTTTTTTTTTCTTTTTCTGTCTTTCCCTGTCTTCCTGTAAATCTGCTTTTCAGCACAGCTGCTGACAATATTTCTCTTTTGGTGTTTTTGGGCAGGACTCTGTTGTCTGCTGCTGAATTTATTCCTTGAAGGAATACAGACAGAAACTTAAAGTATGAAAGTAATTATAAATCTCCCCAAAGCCTGAACCTCTCAAGTATTTGTCTTCTCTTTAGTTCCACTATATTTTCCACTAAAAACCCCCTCATCCAAATACAAAAAAAAACCTCCACAACTCCCAAAAACCTCTGCATATTTTGATACATATATTCAATTTAGAAAACACTGAATTTAACTCTAGTTGTTACCTGACTTCTTCCTACAGTTGTCTGACTGACAGTATCTGCTTGGTCTAATACATGTTTAGTAGTTGTCACATTCAATTGATTGAAATCACATTAAATGGAGAATAATCTTGAATGACAATTTGGGAAACCAGGAAATGGCTTGAATACAGGGGGTTGAAAAAAAGAGGTGAAATACTCATGAACAGCTAAAATAACTAATTTCTACTCTTTAGTTATGAAAAGGAAACATATCTTTATTATCACTGCCTTTTAAACCTTTTTTCTTTACTTTATTTTGAAATTCCCTCCATTTGCTTATTTTTCCCCGCTTATAAAACAGACAGAGGAAATGGTAACTAAAAGAATAAAGAAAAATGGGCAGAAAAGGAAAAATTATTTAAAAAATGGGGAGAAATGAGGGCAGGTTCTGTTATATATTTTCACATTTGGTAGAAAATCTAGTAGGAAAGCTTTAGAAAGAATCTTTTGCTGAAAAGAAAGTTTTGTTCAAAGTCCTGCAGCTAGCCATATATTGGTGGAGTGCAACAGACAGGTCTGTGAGGCTGTACTGTGATAAGGCAACCTTAGCTGACTACCATCTGTCTTTCTTGTGAACTTTTTTTAACAACTGATCCATCTGATTGAATATCAGAGTACTCCATGCAGAGCAGGGTTTGTTAATGTGGGCTCCCCTCTGTTGCACAGTCAGGAATATATTTATGATTGTTAAGTCCCACCAAGCAAGTGGCTGCTAGTTGTTAACAAAATCTTGTTTGCAAAATGATGGATTGGAAAAATATGAAAGTAATCTCTGTGTCTGAAATTTAAGGAACATGACAATAATAATATTTGCAAAGTAACATTGTTCTCTGAGCTATGAAATCTGTGTGATCCAGTGTGAAAAAGTGCTATTGTTTTTACCATAAATGCTATAGGTAGGTATATCTATTTCCAAGTGTGTCAAAGCACTTTTTAGTCATATAAATAGCTGATATATAGGATTCAGCAGTACTTTAAAACGCAATGAGGTCTACCTTAAATGTCTTGCAGCCAAAACTCCAAACTTAGTCTTCTACAATGAGCTTGTATTAGCTCATCTCACAAAAACCTTGGCAGTAGTAGTTGCTAGATTGTGTCTCAACTCTGCATGAGCTGCATCTTTAATTGGTTTGGAAAACGAAAAGTGGCTGCACTAAGCATGGAAATCCACAGAGAGAACAAAATACCTGCGCTGTGGGGCCTACACTGGTATCAGATGGCTGGAAGGGCCTGTGTGTAAATTGTCTTTCTTTAAACATTTGCCACGATCAGAGAGAGCAATGCTGAATCTCCACTAGTATAAGTAACATGAGGTGACAAGCAGTGCTCTGTAAGTGCCCCAGGACCTCCTAATGCCCTCCATCCCTGTTCTGAAACAGTCTGAGTTTAATATTAGGGTATGTAGATGGGTGTCTGTCTTCACATAGCTTTGAAAAAGAGAAAAGTAGGATGAAAAATTGATGATTGTCCGATTTCTGCTTTTCCAAATGTTTCTTGGAGGAAAAAAAATGAAGTTGTGGAAATTTCCATTCCATTTGTTAATTCTGCTTAAGTGGCATACAATCAAGAATTTTTTTTTTTATTTTTCTGAACTCAGAAAAATGAGCAAAAACATTAAAATCAAGTTGAAGATCAGGTTAGGTGCCTACATTTGTGTCACACCTAGTTTTATTGATACGTAACAGTGGTAGGTTGATCTTGGCTGGCTATCAGACACCTGCACCCAGCCACTCCCTCACTCCCCTTCCTTAACAGAACAGGGTGAGGAAATAAGGTGAAAAACGCTTGTGGGTTGAGGTAAGGACAGGGAGATCACTCACCTATTACTGTCATGGGCAAAATAGACCCAATTTGGAGAACATTAATTTAACATATTGTTGATTAAAAGACATTTGGATGGTGAGAAACAAAGGTAAATAATAAAACACCTTGCCCCTCCACCTGCTTCTGCCCAGGCTCACCTTCACTCCTTCATTCCTAACTCCTCCACCTCCAACCCCCTGTCACTCTGAGCAGCACAAGGGGCTGGGTTTAGTCCGTAACAGCTTCTCTTTGCTGCTTTTTCCTCCTCACACTATTTCCCTGCTCCAGTGTGGGTCCTTTCCATGGCCTGCAAGGGAATCTCCACCTGGAGCACCTCATCCCCTCCTTCTTCTCTGACCTTGGTGTCTGCAAGGCTACTTCCTACATTTTTTTCCATCACTGCTTTCACATGTTGCCAGGCAGAATTTTTTTCCCCCTTTTTAAATACATCCAGCGGTGCCACCATCTCGACTGAGAGGCTCAGCTGTACCCTGTGGTGGGTCTGTCAGAGCCAGCAGGAATTATCTGTGTCCAGCACTGGGCAGACCTAGCCTCTCCTCACAGAGGCTGCCCTGCAGCCACTCTGTTGCCAGCACCTGGGCACCTGCACCGCATACAGTAATACCTATCAGCTTTGCATTGAAATGTACTGACTCAGAAGTGTAGAGTATCCCTCCTTGACATTTACCATGAATTAATGGCAATAATAAAACCCTCTGTATTGACTAAATATGCTTACTCATTGATAAAGAAAATTGCTTTCTGGGGGGTTGAATAGATGAGATTTTTTCAAATTGTACATAGACATCTCTGCATAAGTGCAGATGTCCTTTCACGCAGGAGAGAGACAGATTTTGCTTACGTACTAGAGGGCATGAAGTACGTAAAAGAAAAATCTCAACTGCAAATGTTGATGCACTTTGCAGCTTTGATGGTGCAATGACAAATGACTGGGATTCTGTTCTAATTTTTGGGAGAGAAAATGCACATTTTGAAAAACAATATTTTCAGTGAAAAGTGATTGAAAGATTAGAATTGCATGCTTACTTGTAATGCTTATAATACCATTAGAGCTAAGGTGAAAAAAAAGGAAATTAGGACTCTCAGCATATTCAGAAGTGGATCTGGAAGAAAACAGTTATGTTGTGTATTAATACTTCCTAGCAAATCAGAGATTTTCTTTTAAATTAGCAACTTAAGGCTAAATTCTGTTAGTAACCAAAGCAGGAAACTTACAAGTAAAATCAGCATTTTGGTTTAGATTCTTGGTTTTATCTTGCTTCTCTGCATAGAAGAGAATCATAAGAAGAGAAGAAGTAGTTTCACTGTTTTCAATGACATACACAAATGAGTATCATTTGCAAACTGAGACGACGGTTATATGCTTTTTGTATTCCTTTCGGGCAGAGTTTTATCCCTTTTGGACGCAGCAGTTTTTTCACAAGAAGATGGAGTAGACTGCATGCCAGATTAGCATTTTGCAATCTTTGACTCTTACTCTGCTTCAGCTGCTGCCATTGGCAAAGCATTTCTTGAATGAAATGAGATCAACATCTGATTTTTTTGATTGATTGTGAACATTGTGCCCATAGAGTTTGCTTTAAAAGTCTCTGCTAGAATGAGTTAAGGGGAGGAAATTGCAGGGAGAATGGTATTGTTTCTCCCTCTTCGAAAGAGCAGTAGGCCAGCTTCCAGCTCCACAGACTACACAGGTAAACTGAACCATTCATATATTGTAGTTCATGTTTTCATCATTGCATGGTTCCTTGTGAGTTCATGCATTTTGACTGTAGAGTTTACATCAAAAGCATTCCAAGGCAGTCGAGCCTTTGGAATGCTTCCCTGCTGCCGCATGAGAGATAGCACAGTTTAAAAATGGAGCCATAAAAAACAAAAGTGTAGGAGCAGATTTTATAAAAATCCCTTAAAAAGAGATATGCCTATCATTTCAGCAATCCTTTGCATGGAGTGGCAAGTGCTTCGTTCTCTGTCAGGTACATCACCTATCAACATTTTAAAAAAATCAAACCACTGCACTGAAGTGATAAGATATTTCTAAAGTAAAGAATGATGCATGAATAGAAATGTATACTTTGTATAATTTAAAATGCACTTTTCTGTATTTCATGGACGATTTGTAGGACCTGGCATACATTAGATGTTCATCAAATGAAATGCAAATATCTAAGTGCTAAAACAGATCTTGGCTTGGCTTTTAGCTTCTTTTTTTTTCTTGGGAGAGAAATTATCCTGTTGCTTCTGCTGGGAATTATAATGTACTGATGCAGCAGACCTGGCATGCTGTTTTCCTTTCTAGCAGAATTACAACTGTAATCTCTATTACCTTGTATTTACTTGTACTGCTCTCAATGTATCAGCTACTGTGCAACATAAAAGCACTTTTTCCACCCACCAAAAAAGAAATATGAACACTGAAGGAGGAGGAAGCACATAATTAAAAGGGCAGCCTCCCAATAATGACACCATTATTCTACATCTTGCCAGTTTGCATATATATATTCGTGTAGCTTTAACTTTATATTTAGAGAAGGACAGGTAGGCAGATCAATATATGCAACAAAAACATTGTTACGGGTGCCTTAGCTCTTTTAGAGATTTGAGAGATGAATGGCTCAGAGACATCACTCCACAAATGTTAAAACCAGAAGTAATTCACCTGTTGAACCAGAAATTTAGTATACCAGCCCTGGAAGATGAAAAAAAAAAAAGGAGTGGATTTCCAGACTTTCCCTTTAACTCTTCCATAAACTTACAGATGGTACAAAAACACTTGGCTATTGTTACTGATAGGCATTGATTGCTGGGAAATACATATTTAAATAGCTCATATTTTAGAACACTTTGGAGATCATAGGACTTTAAACAGCTTCCACTTTAGATTAAGATGTCAGCAGTAGCAAAGCTAGCAAAGTGTAATGTGAAATATTCCATATGCTAGACTGAAATAATCACAACTGAAAGCCATTACATAATCAGAGCTGCTTTGGCTGGGGTTGACTGACAGTGCTTACTATTCAATTAAAAAGCATGTTATTGGGCTCAGATGCTGATGAAAATCTAAAAGAAAGCTTAATTTGTTTGACCCTTGTAACCTACTAGCTTTGATTTTATTTGAGACTGTGCCTAATGCATTTTATGTATCCGAGGAACACATTATTTCATCATAAGAAGATTTCCAGTTGCTACTCTAAAACCCTACTTAAGTTTCGTTAGCATAATGATTTATTAAAAAAAAAAAAAAAGGAAACAGGCTTAGAGAACCTTTAACCTCCATTTAATCTTTTTTTTTCGTTTGCTAACCTAAACAGGAACTAATCGTTGGTGCAAAGGATTAAGAGACACAGGAGACCAGATTATACATTTTTAAGTTTTGCTTTTGAGTCTTGAGGGAATCTTATAGTGTAGAATTGGATTAACCTTTCTGACACTTTTTCTAATAACCCAAAAGCTACAGTATAAAGCTTATTCTCCTGACAATCAGCATGGTTTCAGCTTTTCTTACTGTGTAGATTCTATATTCGCATGTGTGAAGATGTATGCTATCAAAGACAATGTGAACAATGAGAAATATTTGGAGTTTGCAGTGAATATTCATCCTTTCTCTGTAAATTAGTCACAACATTTGTAAATTCTGTCCAGGTACCAAAAAATGTTAGTAGTAGCAACATGGATAGCTTGAGTGATCATTCAACCTTTGTCAATGAACTTTGTTTAATCAAGTTTGTGTATGACCTATCTGAGTGAATATGGTTTCTTATACATTTCATTCTTTCTCTTATTAGTCCAAGTTTCCTCACCTTCTCTCAAAGCATTTGGCTCTAACTAAGCTGGAACTCATTTTTTTTAATATATTCCAGTTGAATTTTAAGAGTGTAAGACAATTCAGAGCAGTTACACTTGGGATGAGTTTGAGGTCTAAAACATGAGTTTACATAGTCTGTGAGAAAAGTTATGCCCATAGTATGATACCAGCAGCCTTAATCCATTAAATCAGGGAGGGACAAAAGTAAAATTGAAGATTTTGTTCCCCAAAGATTTTGTTTCACTGGGGGAACACATTAAAAAAAAAATTAAAAAATAAAAAAATTGATTTTTACTGATGTAATTAAAACTGCTGTATATTCAGATTTACCCTAAGTACGACTTCTCCTTTTCCTCCTTGAAATTTTATTTGGGTAAAACCCACAACAATACAAGGGGAATTTGATTGTTCCTGAAACCTTGAAAAATCTAGCACTCTTTGTTTACATGGTTGTCACCATCAAGCTTTGGGCTTTATCCATCTTGTCCTGAGTGGGAGATATCAAAGAGATTTGCATGTAAGCTGCTGATGCTTGGATGGGAGGAGACCATCATTTTTCACTGCGAGTGGTGTGAAGAGTCTATTCTCCTTGAGTATTCATTTTCAGCTTAAAACAATGTAAGGAGCTCCTATTTACAAGATCTTCTTTAAAACAGCAACAACTCTATTATGAAAGAAAAAAAAAGTTTTGCAAATGTGCGTAATTGTGGTGTGTTTATATATTTGCACAGCTGATAAAATCTGATAGGCTTTTTTTCTGCATACACCAGGACTGTAATTGTCAAGCAGAGTTTTCATGTTTAGAATGCTGCTTATGCATGACTAGTCTAGAGAAGTAAAGCCCAGCTCTCCTATAGATCATCTTAGGCTTGTAATGCTATTGAAACACAGAAATATAAATATTTGCCCTAGGGATGGAAGGATGTCCATGTGTTGTTTCTCGTCTGTTTTCCTTTGTCATTCATTTGCCATTTGTTTTCCGTATTTTCTCTTACTCTGTTTCTCTTCTCTCTGTTTCAGACACATTAAAGTTTTTTAGGGTGTTTTGGCAAAAATGCTACCCATAAGTGATGCTTGTACATTCTCTTATCTGATCTGTGGGTATAGTCAGTAGCTTTGATATAATTTTTATTTATAAAACTGAAGGCTGACTGAAGCTTATGGCACAAGTTGGAATAGTTATAGCATCGCATTTTGAAGATTCTTCCCCTTCCACTTCATCCCGCCCACAATGAATGTCAGAACTTGCAGACCTTGGAGGTGGGAGAAGGCCTACTAAAGGTATGGATGTTATCAGTTTATTTTTCCTTGTCATTGTGTAGTATTGTGTTACATTTTTGTCAGGGCTCAGTTAACACGTTTTCTAGATTTTTCATGTGCTTTCTGAGTTTTTTTTTCAACTTGTATGATGTTGTTTCTCATATTTGTTAAAGACTGTACTTCCTAAAAATAGGTGGAAAAGTGATATAAATAAAACAATGTACTGTCATAACAACTGAACTCATATTTCAAACTATTTGCAGAAATCTGTAGTGTATTTAGAGGAAATGGTTATGGAGGAACCAATGACAATTGACTAGGTAATACCTAGAATCTCTTTAATTTGCTAACTGTCTCAAGATAAAGCGTAAACATCCCCAAGTGTATATTCTAACAAATGCTTTTGAGCGAGCTTTATTCTTCCCTGTGATATTTTATAAATCCACAATTCATAAACAAATTCAAAAAAATCTTTTACCCCTAATTAGTATTTGTCTGTCTGTGATGTGAAAAATTGCATTCAAATGACAAAAGCCTGTTTATCAGTTTATTTTTTTTGTGCCATTAATTGTACGATGGCTGGTGGAAAGCTGCAACATTAGCCCTGGGAAGCAATACAACCATTGTCATTCTGAGGCAGAAATTACAAGTGACATTTAACAGCATCTCCCAGTGCATTTACTAAACTCAGCTAAATAGTATGATTTGTGTATTATGGTTTTGTGCATGGAAACAAGAAGAATTGTTTCATTTTAGTAAACTTTGAAAGAAAGACTACTTTCTTCTGTCAGAAACAGGGTAAAAATATGCTTAGCTTGACATTTTAACACATAGGTTACACTTAAATTTAGCAGCTGTTTCTAGTCTACCATACCTTCCATATAGTGACAGAGTTAAGATAAACTACGGCATTTGCTTCCCAAAGGAGATTCTATCTTCAGATTGCTCTTGAAGTGACACAGAGATATGTACAAGAAAGCTCTGCTAAGACCAGCAAGATCCTTTACAAAAGTGGTGCATAATGTTATATATACAAGTTCTAAATTCAGTGAGTTTTGTTTATAAAACATTTATAAAGAAATGGAAGAAGAAAAAATGCTAGCAGCTTCCAAGGGGAGTTTATGCAGGCAGAACTCCCACTGTTTTCAGTGGGGATTTTCCCTGCTTGTGGCCTTATCTAATAGTCGTTGATATTAATGAGAGTCATTCCTTTGATTTTAATGGGCTTTGGATCATCGATTTTGGTTCTAATAAGGCCTGGGCTGTATTTAGAAATACTCATACATGTTTTATACAGGAATAAACGTTCAGCCAAGTTTGCTTACCGAGATATTTTCCAATATCAGTCTTCGTAATAGCTGCCTATGCTTAAGCACACTGCCCAGGTAAAGGAAGGGACATTTTTCCTCCATTGTTTATCAGTTCTGGGAAAACAAGGAAGCAAGATGCATTAGCACATAGTAGGTATCTCTTTCTAGAAACTTTTTGCTGATTTTCTGTAATTCACTAGAGGTTATATAGAGCTAACTGTAGGAGAGTTTAGGAGGATTTACTTGTAGCCTTAATGAGTTAGAGATGGATCAAAAAGCCCTCTCTGATCTGTTAGATAGCCTACTGATTGCTGATTTATAAAGATTTTCATTAACTTCTCACCTAATCCACTAAGTTGACTATTCATTTCAAGCAGAATCCAGGTGGATTTGTGTCCATAACAAAGCTGTTCTGAACACACCAAAGCATTCAAATACTGTATTAGCTAATGTCTGAAGAGAAATTACATCTGAAGTGAGTCCTCCAAGCCCAATACAGACAATGCATTGAAGTAGTGAAAAATTTGCGCCAATATGGTGTAAAAATGAAAGCTTTCAGTGGTTTCATTTCAGCTGGGGATTTTAGATGAGTTTAACACTTCTCATACTGATTTGAAATATTCGATTGCATCACTAGCCCTGCTGTTAGCTGAGAGTAGTGTTTCATGAATATATGATTATCTGATACGTTGAAGAGTCCTGAAGAGTAAAGTAAAATTGACATGTGCAAAACCTTCTTCAGAGTTCATGTAATTGGTCAATATATGCTGTAAGATGATAATAGAAGTGCAAGGGGTTAGAAAGTCCAGTGAAAAACAACACATCTCTTCTCCAGAAGGTTCTTAGAATACTGTTAACTGTTGATTAGCATTAAGATGAAATGCCAAAGGCACCTGTTGTGGTATGTTGGAATGTACTTTGTGCAGAAATAAAAATGTGAGTCAGATCCTTGGTCCATTCTGCTTCAGTACTGAGAGCAATTGGACGCTTGGCATATAAGCCAATGATATTTTAACAGCATGTGGCCGTAAAGTTGTTCAACGTTTTGTCTCAGGTGTCTCCAAGGCAATTTCATTTGCCTGCTGGCATTTAGCCATTTATTAAAATAATAATAATAATAAAAAGGTGATGTTACTATATTCTGATAATTTGGTAGCTAAGTCAGGTTTCCAATTATTTGAAAATTATTTTATCTGAGAGGAAATGCAAGCAGTTAAGGAAAGACACATTTTAAGCAGGAATCTTCTGCCAGCTTGTTACTACTTGTGAATTTCATTATTTGCAATATTTGCTAGTGTTGGATCATCTGTGTACTTAGAAATAATTAATATCTCTTTTCATATACTTTTGTATTTGTATCAAGATGGTAAATCGTCCGCATCACAATATAACATACATAGTAACACTAGAGAAAGTTTGTTCATCTGAGGTGGAGTGGGTAGGCATTAGTGTGTAGTAATAGCATATTATAGAATACATTGTTCTGATGGCTTGTTCAAGGCTTTGCTTTCAGCATGTAATCAAAGCCTGTGAGCTTGATTAGTGCTATTAACAGTTCTGGTCTGCTCTTCCAACTGCTGTAAGGCACAGGTGCATGTGGAAATAGACCAAATATTTTTCTGCCAAAGTTCGTGCATTGACAAGCTCCTTTGCCCGGGTGCGCTAAAGATTTACTGTGCTCTTGGACCAGTGTATTTTAAAGTTTTAATAATGAAATAAAATGAAAGTGTGATGACAGAGGCTTGAGGCTTTTTCCCCTAAGAGGTTCCCCCCAAAAGAGAGAACTCTTGTCCTTCTCTAGCAAAAAAAACTGTGCCAAAAAATGCTACACAGTAGGAAGGACAAGGTAAGGTGACCATGTCAGCTACTCTTCTGCAGAGTCCTACTGAGATACAGAGCAGAAGTGGAAAAACAGGACCACTGGGACCATAAGAAAATACTGCCAGTGTGCCCTAGCCTCCTGAGTTTGACTAGGAAAGTGGACAAATCAAAGAAATATAGGCACTGAGATTTTTTACTTACTTAGCTCTTGGCAGAAATCTGTATTTCAGATGAAAATCTGGTTTATTTTGAGCAATGCTAAGACTAGACTTTTTTTTTGTATAGGCAGTGGGAGTATGGAGGAGAAAAGATTATGTGGGTATGACTCAAATGAGAGTTGACTGCTGTGTCTGCAGTTCTTGGTGTCAAAAGTGGACATTCTCATGCAGGTTCATTCTGATCAAAAAAGAAATAATAAAATTTGTGTATCTTCCTATTCCTCTAACTTTATTGGCCTGCAAGGAAAGCACCATGGGTCATCTGGGAAGAATCTTGCTTCAGCTGAAGTATTTTTGCTCCTCTAGGGTGGTTCAGGCTTGCATATAACACAGAAACTAACCCTTATTCTGGCTGTCTTTTAATTTCATCCTGTATAAAATGCAAATAATACCTGTTTAAAGTGTTCTGAGATTAAAAATGCTGTTTAAGTGAAAATAAAGGAAAAATACTATAGTCATGGTTTAAATTGAAAAATAAACTTGTGTAAAGAAGTGAGGAACCCAATCTCCCTTGTTAAAATAATTAATTGAGTATATATTAGCAGAAATTGAAAGAATCTGGGAGTTTTCTTCATCATTCAGGCCTTGCTGGTTACTAGCTCCTCTTCATAGCCATCCTAAAAGCCTACTCAACAGCTACAATGGATGGACTAAAATCATTTTACCAGCTGAAAACCCCTTTTGGATCTGTGAATCTGACTTTCTTCTCTTCCCAAAAATTGTTGAAGTGAAGGAAAGAAATTGATGCTCTTTGTGAATCTTGCCAGGTATCTTCTCAGTCTCCTTGATGAATCCCATTATCTGGAAAGCGACCTTTACAGTTCATATCTCTTTCGTGCCTAATGCAGTTATTCTCTATTCTGTTATAATGAAAGTATTACATGGATAACTATCAAGCATTATCTTCCAGAAGGAGAACTAATTTGGGAAAGAAATGAAGTACTTTAGCGTAAAACCTGATTTCTTTTTTTTTTCAACCTTGTAGATACCTGAGAGTAAGTGCTGAGTAAGTTCACAGACATGGTAAATACACTGAACTACCTACTTATTGTGAAAGGTTATTTCCATTTCAGAATTTATGGACAGCTGAATCAAATCTTCTTTTCAATTATAATATTTGGATGAATAGTTTGTGTGCTGGACATACTGGAAATAGACCTGTTTGACTTTTTGGTGTATGTAACTATGCAGGTTATATCCGGATACACGTTTTCCTCAGCCATATGCCTCTTGACATGATATTTTTGTTTTTGTGAACAGTGTTAAAGAAGCTAGTAATTGCTGTGATTATTAATTGTATATATATATATATTTTTTTTAGTTTCAGATTGCTTTAAAGTAGCTATGCAGTACAGTGCAATTTGTTCCATAAAGAACTGTGAATCAGGTAAAACTTAGGGGGTTCTAGTAGAACTGCTGAGTTTCAGCTTGACTTCAGCTGGTTGGCTTAGGATAGATGAGACTATGTCCTGCTTCCTATATGATTTAGTCTTCTAAGAGGTAATTAATAATGTCTAGTAATTTCCAAGGAGGAATGAGTCATTGCCAGTTGACATCAAGATGCAGGAAAGTAAAAGTCCTACCCAGAATGTGCAATTATGTCAAGTAAGATTGAATGAGAGCCTCTCATGGTGTGAATGACGTGGATCATACATTGCTGAATAAAAATTTTCTTCTTCTTTTTCCCTTGAAATGGGACTTGGATAAAGGCAAAGTAAAACCATGTTAGGTTTTAGTATTTGATAAAAAGGCTAGTTGATCCATGTTGCTGTTGCGACTTTCTCATCTTAGTCATAGATATTCAAAGCTAATTACTAAAATGGTAGCATTACTTGCCCAGCAGTTTACATTTCTCAGAAGCTGACAAAAGAAATCAGGAAAGAGATGTCAATAGGCACAGGGAAGTTGAGATAGTCAAAGATGAATACTCTGGCATGCTGTGAGATTTCTCAAACCCGCATTACCAGCAATGACTCAATGTGTAATCTGCTTTTTTTTCCTGCTAACATTGTAGAACAGACCAGAAAATAAAAATAAGAGTGATTCAGATTTGATGGAAATAAACTAGAAGAAACTGTACAGGCAGACACTCAATAGGAAACAAGACTGTGCACGATACTTTTTTTTTTTAAAAAAAAGTATTATTTCACTATAGTTTGTAAAAGGTAGCAGCATAACTAAATTGGATATACTGACATGTCTGCATGGAAAACTCTGCTGAAACCTCCCAGGTTTCTGCTTATAATCTTCTTTAGAGAATCACTTGTTTATTGATGGAGCATGTTGAATCTTCCAATCTGCTGCTGTGGTTAATTTCAACAGCTAGAAAAAAGGTTCACCAACCCTTCTTTGAGACTGTCAAACTGTTGCTTCCAGTAACAACACTGTACATTTGAAAAGAAACAAAGCCTCAAGTAGATATTGCAAAATATCTATAAATGGTATTCTCTACATTGGAAGACTGTGTAAATAATTAATGGTTTTGGCTTTTTGGCAATCAAACCAAGAATTAAAACAAAACAATTCGGATTTGTCTCATCAAAATGTTCACTTCAATGTGAAAGTGAACATTTCTTTTCCAGACATTTGGAAAGAAAAGGAGATAGAAGGGTAGTTGAAAATATTGCTAGAAAATGCAGAATGCTTTCTTCTGAGAGTCCTGTCTTTAGGGCTTTTAGTCAGGCTGCTGTAGAGCTGAGTTGCCTCTACCTGAGCAGATTTGAACTCCCCAAAGAGTGTCCTAGCAGTCAGGCCATTGCACAGTCTGTGCCAAGGGCAGTCTCCATCTCTTCTGCTGCTGATTTTCTTTTTGGCACAAACAATAAACCCATGGGATACCAGCAATCCTCTCTGAAGTGATATGGTCCCCAGTGAAAAAGCATGAGGAGGAAAAGGACTGAAAGAGATGTTTTCTCAGCATTAAATTGTGATCTGAGAAGGGCTAACACTTCAGGAAGCAGTGAGAAGAGCAGAGCGTTACCCTGGCAGCTCAGGCGCTATTTAACACAGTAGGAAGCTTGGGTCAGGTCACCACAGATCAAGGAGGGGAATGAATTTTGGTAGGATCTCACAGGCAAATATCTAAACCACTGAGTTACTTTGTCAATGAAGTAGTACTGCTTTTTCTTCAGGATGCTGGTTCCACTGTTCACTTATTTTTCTCATTTAGAACAGATTGACGAATTTACAAAGATATTATGTCCAAAATATATATTTTTTAGTGCCTAACTGATTCAGCAGGAAAATAAACAATTCCTTTTGCCTTTTCCCAAACCTCTTGCTTGTATGTCTCTTTTGTCTTTCTCCTCCTAGGATTCTTTCTGCTTAAGGAAAACAAGCAAGTTCAGTTTCACAGTCTATTTCTAATTTGATCCAGGTATGGACTATATGACTTGTTTCAGATTAACTGTGATTTTAATCTGTTTCTTTCCATTCAAACAACGAGAGTTTTATGAAGTAGAGTGGTAAATATCTGAGAAGAAGTTGAATTACTGATGAAGTCCAGAAGAGATTATACAAAGTTAACATAGATAGAAAAACAAATTCGTAACAGGAATTAAGACTACTACCATGCACAAAAGGATGTCTCAGGTTCTAGTAGTGGCAATCTAATGTTTTGCAAGGCACTGAACTCCCAAAAAATTATTTAAAAAATGCAGGTGGTGAACTCTCTCATAAATATCTGTATTAAGTTAGTCCAGATATTGACCTAGAGACTGTGATGAAACTGAAATCTAGATGAAGTGTGGTATCATGGAGATACCAATTTGGTCCTTTTGGATAGAAATTATCTGATGCTGTTCTTGATTTTGCTTAGAGAGGAAGACATGTAGTTTAATACTTCCTAGAAAAGATTTTTCTGTTTTTTTTTTTTTTTGTGATGAACCTAATGGTAAACTTTCCAATTTGCAAGAACATAAGGAAGGTCCTTAGATGGAGAGAAGTATTGTAACTCTATAGTGCTCAGTACAACTGACAACTTGTGAAAACTGAAAAGCTGGAGTAGTAAACTAATCAAGTTTTCAGAAGAAACAAATAACTGACCCAGAGTTTGGTAAAAAGATTGACTTTTAAAGGATCTTCACAGTCATAAAACTTTGTATTGAAATTAATCTAAGGAGAGAGTAAGACAATACTTGGCTTGCAAACAAGTCAGAAAACCTGCTCAAGGTTTGATGCTGCCAATTGGACTATGGAAACTTTTATAGCTGGTTGCAAAGAGCAGGTAGAGTGTTTGTGAAAAATTGAAGGGAAAAGGTGAGGACAGCTCACATTAAGATAGGAACCTCAGAACCACTGAGGACAGTAGAGAAGAAAAATGAAAATGGGAAATCCCTCTTCTCTCCCTACATGTCTTCTGGGGAGATCCAGAGTAACTAAGTTTTGAAATGAGAGATAAATCACTCAGAATAAAAAAGAGGATAAGATGACCTGAAAGAGTTATGAGACCATTAATTGCATCTGAAATAGACCCTGGAAAAGCAGATAGTTGAAATGAAATGAGCTGATATGTGAGCTATCTAAATGATCTCTAAATGATTTTTAAATGAGATATAGAGCTTCTAGCTTAGAATTAGAATGAAGGATCTGACCTGTGGCATGGGTTACAAGTAATAAAGTAGAGGTGCTTATGCTGGGAATCATGGTTATTTATGGCCAGTGAGATTGTGTAGATTTTTAGAACCAAAACTCTTTTGAACCCAGTGTACCAAACTTGACTCACACCAGTGCTGCAACCATCAAATGTTCTACTACATTTTAAGTGTAATGTGTGCAAGGAAACTTGATGTTTCCCAAGAATATATGAGGCATATGTCAAAGGAATGAAAGAAAACTCAATTTTTGTGTGGAGGAACCTATAAGGTAAACCAGACAAGATGTAACTGGTATTACAATACACAGGTAACACCTACATTATCCATCGCAAGGTTTGTGGTATAACATGAGAAAGCTTTTTCTTGTGGCTGTTTTTTAAACTCTGTAGATCAAATAGATACCCTATTTGCCCAAGTTTTTGCTAAAACTCTAACAGAAATCAGCCTGAAAACAAAATGAAACAAGTTTAGGAAGGGAATTCCATGAATATGTTTAAATTTCTTGAATTAGAAGAAAGTATAAAGACTCTTTGCTTCTTCAACAACAACAGGGAGAAAAAGGCTGGAACTTGAGTTAAAAGGAAGCCAGTAAGACATGAGTACAACAAGACACAAAGTTAATTTGGAAAAATGGAAAGGTATATTGAAACTAAACAGACAAACCTTTCCTTTCCAGGTACTTGAGAAATTACATTTTCTGGTTTGAAGATCTGTGATGACATAGTATAGTCACAAACTTCTCTGTCTGAATTATCTCAAAGGATTGCATGATAATACTAGTCCTGAACAATGTGTTTCTTTGAAAAAAAAAAAAAAAGATCAAAAGAGTTATTCTTACATAGAATGAAGTTTGAGACTAAGCAAAACCTGTTGCAGAGTTAGTCCACCTCCTCAGCAGAAGATATCTGAAAGTGAGTTCATCAGTTGGAAAAGGCAGTACTGAGGAAAAAGGGACTTAGCTATTGGGTGTCAGATAGATAAGACTTAGGATTGGTGCCTAATATTTGATGCTATTTGTTGTCTATGATAAGAAAGTCAGTAGTATGGAGTAGCAAGACAGAATGACCGTGCTGTGGCAAGAGACAAAGTGTCAGGCCTGACCAATTTTTACAGATTCCCCACTTTCCGCCTGTCCTTACCTCTTTCATTGAAGTGAAATAGTCAATTCAGGCACTGAAGGGGAGAAATGGAGACTGATGAGGAGGTACGAGCATGGTGCAAAGCTATGTTGACGAAGACAGTGAGGAGAGCTGTTTTCTAAGTAAAACTTAATTGGAAAACAGAATAGTTAAAAATCTGTGCTTGTGTGTGACTTTTGTTCCTTGGATCTACCTCGTTCTTGCTTTGAAGACCAGGTTCTTAATAATTTTTAATGTTTTTAGATTATGCTAGTTTTAAAAAAATTTTCTTAACAAATAATTTTAAATTACTTCAGAAACAGCCAAAATATTAAAATAGTGTGGTTTTAATTTTTTTGTTGACTAGTGCAGCTTGAATTCGATGTGTTTATAAAATGTTTCAGGCAGTGCAAACTGTTCTTAAGCAAAAATGCCTAAGAAATAATTGATAGAGAACTTGATTTCACTATAGAAGAAAAAAATATTTTTGTCATTGCAGCATGATGGGTAAAGGTTAGGAGAATATGTGCGAATGAAAGCAAACTCTGGATGTACTAGTGGGATGTAGTGTCACACTTGTACACTTGTACCCTTGTCCACTTGGACAACATACTTCCTGTGAAAATAATTAAATGTGATCACTTTAATATTATCAAAATTTTTCTTATTCTATTGCAGTAATTTTGGGTGCAGTATTTCTGAATTATAAGGAAGAAGTAGTATTAATTGTAGCCTTATATCAAGAGGACATTACTGGAATCCAGAACTCCTGAATTCCTTTTTCTCATGGAGTTATTAAGGCTCTGTACCGAAATTTGCATCTTATTAATTCCCCTGGGCTAATATTTTAAAGTGTGAACATTTGCTATGGCACATGCAGTCCGAAGGATCTGGAAAAAGCAACTGATTTTTTTTTTTTTGTTAGAATTAGTTGTTTAAATGCCTCGATGCTAAATATTTTAGAAAAACGTAAGTAACAGGACTACTGTTTCTTTCTGAGTTTTCTTTTACTTGACAGTTATATAGAGAAGTGGCTAGTGAAAACACCATAACCTGTTTAGCCTAAGATTTGGGTGATATGTTTACTGTACTGCCATCTGTAACTATATGATGAAAAATAAAGATTCAAAGAAACTTTGGCAAAAATAGTATGTTAAAATCTATTAGAACTGGAAAGGACAAAGCTGGAGGGAAAACCACAACTTTTTTATGACTTGGTATGACTTTTTACCTAAGTACTTGTATTCATCACTACATAACTCATTTACAAACATGAGAGAAGTAGTAGAGAGTTAATATTTCCTGCACTTGTAGAGTAAGAGGATTTTTTAAAAATTAATTTAGACTAATATCTTATTGACTAATATCTTATAGTGTAGTTAAAAAAGCATCTTTTTTTCTTTTTGTTTTAATTAAAAAAGTAAACTCCTTTGAATGGTAGTCGTACAGACATCCAAGCTCCAACTGTATAGAAAGAAACAACTGTAAAAATGCTTGGCAAGTAACTGGGACTTATTACTCAGTAAAAGCTATGGAGAAGTATAACAGTACTAGATACTAACTTGAAAAGCTACCTAAGAACAACTGTAGGGGTTTCAACATTGCAGAAGGCTTACTCCAAGCCTGCTTTCTGTTTGAAAAATTTACAAAGCTGATTACTGATGTGAAGAAGAGCTTTTAATGATTTTTCAAGCATACTGCTGACAGGGAGCTCCTTGAATTGGTTCCTGGATATGAAACTTTATCACAATTAATTCTACTTCTATAACAAGTTTGAAGCTGATAGCTTGATAAGTTTAAAAGCACCGAAAAAGTACTGGCTTGTAGTCAATAGTTGGAGTAATACTTGTGTGAAACATTTTTAGCCTTTCATATCCATCAGCTTACTAGACTGGTGATCTGGCAGGGAAGGATTCTTTTATCTGTGTAAAGTAGATTTCTGTCCTTTGAAAGGGTGATTTTTTTTTTTAATTTTTTTTTTTTTAATATGTGGAAGTGGTAAGATGAATTAAATATTGGAACAGCCCTAAAATCAGCTTTGACTCCCTGTTAGCTGCTTTGGCAGTTGAACATAAAATGTCTGTTTGACAGTTTTTTTTTGAGGTAGGCAAGATGTGGCTCACTCTTTGAAAAGACCATTGATGCTAGTGGAAGAGTCCAAAAAAAGCCAGCATGAAATTAAGTGTTTGAAGGCAAGGGCCAAGGATAGCAAAGTAAGGAGAGAGAGGCAGGACCTAATGAGGGAAACTTTTGCTCCCCAGGTCTGGATTTTCATCTCCTCCAGGAGATCTCGAGGAGATAAAGGCCCAGGCTGAGAAAGACAAACGACAAAGCTGTGAGAAATCTCTCTTTAGTGCCAAGAAGCTTTTAGAAGTTTAGACTTTTTGGCCCAGATCTCCATCTGGTGTTAATTCCACTGAAATAAAAGAAATTATACAAGGATCTGGGACTGCATGTGAGAAAGGTTTATAATTGTATTCTTGAAAATTAGCATGAATTCATAGAAATAGAGCATGTCTAGACAAATAGATAAATACAAGCAGATAGTTGTTGTATTGTACCATAATATTTACTGTTGCTTGATGTTGTCAGGGTAACTGCTTTAATTAAGCACCTCTGAATTCCCTCTAACCTTTACTTTATTCTCAGCTGGATGGAGATAAACCTTCTGTTATTGCCTGTGTGGCCATCCTTGGAAGCATACAAGGGAAGCAACTGCTAGCTAGAGTACCTGTGTGTATCAGTACTTTCACTGTTAGAGCAATGCTAGATCTTTGTATGTGACTGGTCATTTATCCAAGGCAACACGTGACAAATATATTAATACATTAAATTGATGACTTATGTATAAATAAATTCTGCAACAGAGCTTTCCTGAATTTGTGTTATTTGCTGCGTATTTTTAGGCTTTTATTGTCTCTTTTCTCTGATGTTTCCATTTACCATACATAGCAAAAAGAACACACTGTTACCTTTATAACAAGAATTTGTGTTGGTATTATTATATTCTAGAAACAACTTTTCAAAGAGGAAGCCACATCTGGCCTACCTGAAAAAAACTGGCAAAAAAACATTTTATGTCCAACTGCCATTACTTTCCCACTTAATTTTTAAAATCACTTCTAAATAAAAACATGATCTTAAAAATTAAGTGGTAAAGTAATGGAGTTCTTTGAGGTTAGCAAAATCTCTCTTCTCTGTGTAATCATGTGCATTTATTTTGCAATCTTCGGAAAGAACTGTTTTTCTAGTCCTTTAGAACTTGTGTCATTACTATTTCACCGGGCAGGGTACAAGATACCGTGTATTGCAAATAACAAATAACTTACATGGCAATTAGTATCTAACTCTAGAACCTTTATCTCCTTACACTAGAAAATGAAAACTTTTGATTGTTTCAGCTTGATATTATACCAGTTAGTCTTGTTATGATAGACCAAGTTGCTGGCTATCTGAGGCATTCTGTTATTACCTGTGAAAAAAATCCTAAATAAATCCGTAAGTCATTGTCTAGCTGAAAGACCAGCTGTTTTCTATGTCCTTTTTCCATCAGCAGTAATGTACACGTTCTGGAGAAAATACTTATTCTATATCCTATGCTCTTGCATTTTGCCTGCCTTCTCAAAGAACTGTGAAATTTACAGTTTTGAAGGTCTTATCATTGTCATTTAAGGTCTTACATTACTAAAATGTAAAAGTTATCTGAAGACTCAGTTAAGTGTTATTGACATTTTTATTTATACAGGAAATTAAAATGGCATATGCAGATTTTTCAAGGAGCTACGCATACTTAAAAAGAGTCAGCATAGTGCTGAGTTGGATATTTTAATTATGTAAATCTGACATATACATATCAAGGTTTGGGTTTGTTTTGGTGTTTTTCATCTGTCTTCTAAAATATCCTGCGGTTCAGAGCATGCAAAAAGTACAATTTTCTCAGGCACTGGGGAACAAAGAAAAAAATTGACAGCTTTTCTATCACATGTTGTAATATCTGACAATATCTTTTCATGTAATTTACCTTATTAATGTAACAGTCAGTGTTATCACTCACAGCAGACTTAGAGACCTGAAACAATGAGAGTGGAGATCTTTTCACACTGCAGCTTTCTGAGACATTACTAAAATACTAAAATGATAAAAATTTACATGGCTTTCTCTAAATAGAGTCATCCCAAAATAAGTGTAAATCCAGAAAGGCCACTGGAACTGTATAATATTACCTGTTTAGAGAAGGTCTTTATAACAAACTACAAATTCTATTAAAATCTCTAAGTCTTAGAAAAATAATGTGATACTTGTAACAGTTTGGTTTTCCCTGACCTTTGCTTTCCAACAACTAACACTGGCCCTGTGTAAATTTAGGCTGCAAATGGATAGAAAGGATCCATACGTCAGAAGATTAAGATCCTTGAATGGCCTTCTGAGAAAAAAATACTGGGGGCAATGAGTAACTTCTAAGATGAGGTTCAGTAAGCCCATGTAAGGGATTAGGTGATACTAGGGGAGTGGAGTTGATGACCCGAGAGATTAATTCATTCCCATTGCCTCTCACACTTTTTTCAAACGATATTTTGACTGAAGGTTGAGTGCATTGTCGAGTCTCATTTTGTTTTGAAAAGGAAATATCATGTTAGCCATTATCATAGCAGAATTTCTTAAAAATACTCTTGGAAGGGAGAAGTGCTTGAGATGCCTTAAAATGCCCCTCCTATAGTGTAGATTAATCTGATCTTGATTAACAACATCTTTTGCACTCTCTAGGGAGTTGGTGGAGGGAAAGCAAGCATATGTAAATTGAAAGAGCTGTTTTCAGCACTGATTTCCCACATATATGGAGGAATTATGTGTACATACAGACTTCAGTAAGGAAGTCAGAGTAAAGCAATCCTATCAGCTATAAAACAATAGAAAATACTTTTTTTTTTTTCCCCTTCTTGTCATTGTAGCATAATTTTGAAGAATAATAGACTGTTGCATGCCAGGAAGTTTGAAAGCAGCATTCCTTTGATGTAATGTTATTTCATCTTTGATGTGGGACATCACACTCATTGTAAAACATAGGAGCCTGCTCATGGACCTTTCTGAGGAGCAAAGCTCCCTGTGTCTCAAGTTGTTTTGTCTACTTAGGAAATATAGAAATGTCTCTCCATACAATATTTTACATGAATAAAAGATGCTTATATAGCTTGCAATTATATTGATACTTGCAACTGTCAGTAATAATAGGGAAACTTAGACTCATCCATTTGTTACCCAATTTTTTTTTCCTTGCATCTTGCAAAGATTACATCAGCCCATTACCCCACCTTCTTCCTTATGACTCTTTGTATATGTCTGCAGGCTCTTGGTTAAATACAGTTCTTTACTTAGTAAAACCAAAATGTAACCCTTTAATGTCACTCTGCAGTGGAAAGTTTATGTGCAGAATCCCCTTTTTTTTTTTTTTTCTTTCTTTCTGGTTTGGTGGCCAGAATAAGGAGGTTTCCAGAGCAAAGCACCAAAACGTGTAGTAACAAAATCTCAGGTTAATTTAACACCTAAGACTCTGTAGCTGGAACAATAACATATTTATGCTTGACTGGAAGCTGAAGAGATGTGCAACACAGTCTGTATTATACAAACAAATAATCTTTCTGATTTAGTAGGATATTTAGTCAGTTTAATATTAAGGACACACATAAGCATGTCCAAGATCAAGAGACTTGTTATGTAAAAGCATCCTTATCTTCTGCCAACATCTTTTTAATCTATGGTTACCTATTTTTTGAGCAGTTTCTGAATTCAGGTAGGAATCCTGTGCTGCAACATCAGTGTTAACTGAAAAACAACTACTGGGAGTTAGAAACACATACACAAAACATGGTATGGAATACAGATTTTTTTCTTAGTCCATGCATTTTTACTGTGATTGTTAGACAGGGAAGCCAGTGAGCAGGTTTGGATGAAAAGACTACTTTTAAAATTGCTTAGAACTATTGCTTAAAATAGTATGTTTTTGTCAACAAACTTTTTTTTTTTTCCTAAACTGATCTATTCACATACACATACATACAGATGGAGGAGGTAGGAATTAATAGAGTTAAAGCTGCATTCAGTTAGAAATAACTAACATGATTTACATTAATGGAGAGAAAAATCCAGAAGTATCTCCTTGACTGAGACTTTGTATAATTCAGGTTTTCTTGTTAATTGTTTCTGCCAACAGTTTACAGGGTAATATTTTTGTCATTTTGAAGAACTGACTCTGTAAGGCTGCCTTTTTGAGAACTTGAATGTTGTTTAGTCTTTGTCGCAGCTCAGTTTATGCCATGAAGATAATTTATTTGGTTTTTCATTATAAACACGGACACATGCACTGTCTTGCACACCACTAGCTTTAGATACAGCAGAGAATGTCTCTGTATAATGTTTCTGTAAAAATCGTTGGATAATTCAGATCCTGATAATTTAACAAAAAAGTCTTCAGAATTTAGAGTCTTGCTTGACATTCTATTGGTTTCTTCAATATTTTTTAAAGTTCTTATTTCTAAAACTTGATTTACTATAATGTTGTTTGTGTCAGTGTGTGCTATTGTATTTGTACTTAAGGAAGCTGACCTACCTGAGCTGTCTATGAATGAGCTAATGTGGGTATTGTTTACCCAGAGCAGTAAAGAGCTCAGTTCCAGCTGGTGAACCTTAGTTACTTTGATTACACCCACTACAGCATCTCTGTGTGCTTCAGTGAAAAGAATTTTTACTATAACATAAAGCAGTGATATCTAGGAGACTTTGCAGAGTTATGGAGGGGTTTTGAAAACTTTTGACTAGTTTGCCTCTTCTGCTTGCCTGCTGGTTGTGGGTAACAAAGCCCAAAACATCATGTGGGAAGGACAAGCATCTCTCTGCTAATGTTTGTGCCCGTGCAAGTCTTGCCCTTCTCATATGACATTAATTGTGGAGACTGCTGAGGAAGAGGGATCAGTCATGGCCTTCTCTGCATGCGGAGATAGCCCAGACAGGTCTGGCCATCCAGACCTGGTTATGTTAGTGTAGTTCTCTACAAGACAAGCTAACATAGCCTGCTTATAGCACCTATGAAATTAAATTGTTCTTATTGTGTATTATCTCTAACTCTGTTTTAACAGTCAAATGTGTGATTTCTTATTCTGGATTTGGCTAGTGGTGCAATGGTAAGTCATATTTAGCACTTTGAAGTACAGAGAAGCATTTTGACTTGTCTGTATTAGGTGAAATTATATTGTGTCTGATCCAACAGCCCAAAGCATGTGAGATTGTAGCAGCTACAAGTCCGCAGACCTAACCAGCAGTGAGGCTGAATGTGTCCTCCACAAGGCATGTACACACAAACCAGATGTAAACACTGCACGTATACAGATATACAGGTTTGGCTGCACATATCACAGATATACACACTGAGCACTCACATGAACTCAAACAGCACCAATGGCCACATTCTGCTCCCCTCTCCGACTGAGCAAGACAGAGGTGCCTGGGTGAGAATATACATAGATACAGTGTGGATCCCTGGACTAGCTGCCCCTGGATCCCAGTCTCCACAGTTGCCGGCACTTGGGCATATGAGCCCTTGAGGCTACAGGCCCACTCCTGTTGCTTGTACAGACCATCTTACTTCCCCACTGCCTTGCTCCAAGGCAGAATTGGCCAGGACTCCCTTAGGCCCCCCTATCAGCAAGTTCCTCTCCTGGAACAGGCTTAGGAGGGGCTCAGATGGGTGTCCTTCTTTCTGAGAATCTTGGGTTTCCACCTGCCTTTGTGTCTCTCCACTCCTCTGGGCTTGGGCAGATGGGCCACTGAGGGACTGATGGCTCCTATGCAGGTGATTAACCTGGGATTAACCTGACAAGATGTCACTGTCTCTGTGCTCCTTTGTGAGCATGCAGATCAGCTTTTATCACATAACCTAACAGTCTGTCCTGTTCATTTCCCCACAGTTTGGCATTCCTAAGTGGTACAGTTTACTAAACTTTGGAGTTTCAGTAAGAAACTGAGACCAGTTTAGGTGGTCAGCCTCACCTTTGTGCCTGGCAAGGTCATAGAACAGATTCTCCTGGAAACCATGCTAAGGCACATGGAAAGCAAGGAGGTAATTGGTATGAAGCCAACATGACTTCACTAAGGGCAGATCATGCCTGGCTAATTTGGTGGCCTTCTGTGACGAGCTTACAGCATTGGTGGACAAAGGATGACCAACTGACGACATCTACCTTGCCTTGTGCAAGGCATTTGGCATTGTCCTGCATGACATCCTTCTCTCTAAACTGGAGATACACGGGTTTGATGGACGGACCACTCGGTGGATAAGGAACTGGCTGGATGGTGCACTCAGAGAATGGCGGTCAACAGCTCAATGTCCAAATGGAGACCGGTGATGAGTGGTGTTCCTCAGGAGTCCATATTGGGCCTGACCCTGTTCAGCATCTTTGTTGGCAACATGCACAGTGGGATAGAGTGCATCCTCAGCAAGTTTGCTAATGACACCAAGCGGTGTGATGCCATTGACATGCTGGAGGGGAGGGATGCCATCCAGAGGGACCTTGACAGGCTGGAGAGGTAGGCCCGTGCCAACCTCATGAAGTTCAACCAGGCCAAGTGCAAGCTCCTGCACGTGCATGGGGGCAATCTCAAGCACAAATACAGGCTGGGCAGAGAACGGATTGAGAGCAGCCCTGAGGAGAAGGACTTGGGAGTGCTGGTGAACAAGAAGCTTAACATGAGCCGGCAATGCACCCTCGCATCCCAAAAAGCCAGCCACATCCTGGGCTGCATCAAGAGCAGAACAGCAGGTTCAAGGGAGGTGATTCTACCCTTCTACTCTGCTCTGGTGAGACTCCACCTGGAATACTGCGTCCAGTTCTGGAGCCCCCAACAAAAGAAGTACTCTCAGTTGGAGAGGATGCAGAGGAGGGCCATGAAGATGATCAGAGGGCTGGAGCACCTCTCCTATGAAGAAGAGCTGAGACAGTTGGTGCTATTCCTCCTGGAGAAGAGAATGCTCCAGGGAGACCTTATAGAGGTCTTCCAATACCTACAGTAAAGACAGGGAAAAGCTCTTCAGTAGGGCCTGTTCTGACAGGACAAGGGGCAGTGGTTTCAAAATAGAGAGAGGTAGATTTAGATTAGATATAAAGACAATTTTTTTTACAATGAGGGTGGTGGAACCCTGACACAGGTTGCCCAGAGAGGTGGTTGATGCCCGATCCCTGGAAACAATCAAGGTCAGGTTGGACAGGGCTCTGGGCAACCTGATCTAGTTGAAGATGTCGCTGCTTCTTCCAGCTCTAATGATTCTATGATTCTGTGATTCTAAATACACCAAATCCAGAGAATGACAACCCAAGATATGGTCCATGTGTGGTTTAGTTCCTCCTACTTTAAGGGCAGGAAGATCTTGGGCAGAAAGGGACAGACACTGTGGCTGAATGTGGCTACTGAGCTTGCATGTAGAGTCAATTAATCACCCATAGAGGAATACTGATAATGGACCAGAACAAAAAGCCTTTTTTTCTAGCCAAGGGAGGGTTATTCTCATATAGGGCATAAATGTCACCTCAGCCTCCATCCAGCTGGGGAGTATTATCCCCACTGCAAGAGTTTTAAAAACACACAGAAGCATGGCAGCATTTTTGCCACCTTGAGTGTCTGTGGGGAGGACTGACTGGTGGAAAAATTGCTCCATGACAATGTAAGAGCCCAAGGCGCAGAAAGCCTTTCTGGAGTGACCTCTGGGTGCTCACCAAAGTGGACTCACAAATGAGTGTGGAAAATGTCTTATTGCATTTACTGGCTGAAAACACTTAGTCTACCACATCCCCTCTCATTCTCCACTTCTGTACTTTATATTAAATCCTCCCCTGCAGGGTATGGCAATCACTGTGTTTACTAATGTCTGGTCAGATTAAATTGATTTACAAAATTAATGCCAACTAAACTGTTTGACTGTGTTGATTGCAGCCACATTTTAATTTTTTTTTTTAACTTAAAATGATGTCTTTAGGCGAAAAGAATCCTAACAGCTACTGTCACTGTTAAGGTCCTCCTCCACCATCTGTGGCTTTTAGTTTGTTCAGTCCTGCATTTACCCTGCCTGTCCTGCCTCCTGTTTGCTAAAACCCTGCCCCTTCTTTTCTCCAAAGTCAGAATGATCTTTATAACTGTGTCAAGCTAATTTCTGGGTAGCTGAATCAGGAGGAACTCTGGGAAGCTTTGACCATAGATGAAAGTTGCTCTCCCTGATCCTAGGTGCAGCATATCACACTACATGAACTCTCTTGAGAAACATATTCACTTCCTGCAGCACATTTATGTGTTTTTTTTTTTTAATTTGCTCTCTTTAGTGTTTCTTATCATATACATTGTAGAACCTGAAAAATGACTGCATTTTGATTGAAATATATTTTCCAGAGAGAAAAATCTACGTTACTTTTTTATTTGAATTCTCATGCGTTGTCCTTAAAATGAGTAATGGCATCAAACATGCCAGCACAAGTGGAGGTATAAGATTTATGTCCTCTCTATAATAGCAAATAACAAATATTAGAAGAACATGTTAAAAAAAATAAATCAAATTAATATCTAGCACTTGTTTGTAGTCCTAGGAAAGACTATTTTTTTTCATGGTCATGTTTTGGAGCCCTGCTTAACTTTCCATATTGTGCCTGCAGACAAAACATAGTGCAGTACCTTCTTTTAATGGCATGTATTGATGGAATTCCAGTGCATAAGCCTCCCTCCCTCACCAGTTTTATAGATATATGAAAGTATTACATTTCACAGTGATGGAATTATCACCAATTCATAAAGGCCAAAAGAAATCCATAGCCAAAGCTATCATTCCATGAAGGATCTGAGCAGGAAGGCATTCATGTGGGATCAGTTACAAAGATAATTCTCAGTGGAAAGTCAGATCAAATCATTACAGCCTTTCAAATAATAAGACAA
Source organism: Chlamydotis macqueenii (assembly GCF_036417535.1). Taxonomy (NCBI): domain Eukaryota; kingdom Metazoa; phylum Chordata; class Aves; order Otidiformes; family Otididae; genus Chlamydotis; species Chlamydotis macqueenii. Next base: position 58,051,084 of record NC_141593.1, on the reverse strand, counting down.
AAAGGCTTCAAACTTAATGAGGATTCCTAATTCCACAGGCACTTTTTAGAGCTAAATCTGTTTTCTTTAGTCATGAATAAACCCACAGAAGGTGAGGAAGTCTTGCAAAAGAAGCAGACTTTAACTCATAATCTTGTTCTGTCATTTCTAGGCAGAAAATAGGGAGAGAACACAATTAACTTGCTGCAGGCTGAATAGGTGGAAGGAGCCCAAGTACAGAAATACAGAAAAAAATTCAAACAAAAAAATCCTAGTTTCCCTTTTGATGGCAGTAAGCAAGATTTTACTGTTTTAATTTTTATTTTTCACTACAAAAGTAGTGCTTATGACTAAGTATAAAGGAAATCAGGAAAAGTATTTTTGAATATATACCAATAAAGATGTTATTCCTGCTCTAAAGCTGCTTTTGCTCTTAAGAGTGGTATTTACTAAAGAAAATACTACTATTTCAGTTATTTTTGTGCCTTTCCAGGGACATATGTGTGGCTAAGGTTGATTATGAAGATAAGATTATCCATTTTTGGTCAGAAGCTCATATCCAAATTTTTATACAGACTTTTCCATTTCTTCCCTTGTGGTAGAGGATTATTTTCTTAACATCATCACACGACACAGACCGACAGGGGATTCAGATCTATTAAAGGAGATCTTTAGAATGAAATCAACTGTGGAATGTTTTACAAATGTGGTTCAATAAACTCCATATAATTTCAAAAGGAAAATATTGCATGCAGGAGTATCTGGGGAATTAGCATAAATACAGTGTTTCACTTGGATTCGTACTAGAAGGACCTCTGGGAGAGTAAGACACTTTTCAAATAGCCTATGAAAAAAACATATCTCTTTCTAGGGTCCTAAAGAACAAAATTTGCATATTAATAGAAGATTAAAGTGCCCATCAAGTATTCTTTAGCTATTGCTTTCTCTTGTCTATTTTGCTCTTCACACAAACATCCTTCATGATAAAAAGACTCCTGCATCTCCAGTTATTGCATTGAATCACTGAAGTTTCATATCACAATAGCACACAGGATTTTTGTGTTTGAACCCTTTAAAAAGTGGTCCCAGAATTCTCTATTAACTGCTTTTTCTCCTCTCTTTGCACACCTTTCCTCTCCAAGTTTTACCTGGTCTTTTTAACAGGATCTTTAAGGCTAATTTCTAAGAGATTTTGGATCCCACCACAATCAGGCTTTTAGATATGAGTTTTACAAATCTATTTAATTTTAAATTTTATATTCAACAATTAAAAAGGACCTGAAGTGAAAAACTATTGTTCAGCTAGGTCCAAAAGGAGTGTGCTGTTCTGGAGTGTCCAACCAGCAGTAAAATACAATGTTTAAGCAAGCCAAAGTAAGGAACTGTGGAGTAAATTAGTAGAACTTGAAACTTGGATAAGAAAAGGTACAGCAGATAATATTTCCAAAGTTGAATATGCTGAATTTTAGAGAACTATTAAGGTTGCTGTGCATATGACAAGTATATATAAAGAGACTTAAAAATTATTTACCATAATTACTATAGATTTAGGTGCTGCTACAATTAAAACTTTTTCTTGACTCAAAGAAATACGTCAATGGGAAAGAGGTCATGTAATGTGCTTCATGGATCTCTGTATGTAGGATGAGACAGCTGTTCAGACACACTTATCTTTCCTCAAGGCAGATACTGACTTTAAGAAACACTGTCAAATTATCAGTAAACAATACGGCGCAAATAAAACCAGAAGTTACTGAAATTTGAATTCTAAGTCACACAATTGCTAAATTCTTTACATCTGTATACTTGGATTCTTACTATTTGTAAAGTATGTATTTCCTGTTAGTAAGCCAGACAAAAAGTGAGGATCTTTAAGCAAGAATATGTATGTAAATGCTTAAAGTTGTTTGTTGTCCCAAATGACATATCAATCTGTTTCGTGGGCATCTATCTCACACTGCACAGTACTAAAACGAACTCTAGAGTGGCAGGAAGTCCTTCAATTTCTGTAAAAACACATACAGTGAAGGACTCGAAGTCTGAGCTTCACTGCAGGTTCAAAATGTCTCCCCGTCTTGCCCAATTGTGCAAGCCAGAGCAGTCTCTTGTCATTCATTGATGATGGTTTTCTGCAGCAGCTGCACTTTCATTCCCATGATCAGTGCGTCTTTCTCTAACCTTGTGGTTACCTTGCTCAATCTCCTGTTTGTAGTTACCTTGCTCAATCTCCTGCATGTATTTTTTCCCAGCGACTCCATAAGGCTTTTCTTGATCTCTCTCTGACTTTGCATTGACTCTTCCTACCTCTAGGTGAGAAGGGCACTGTTTTTTTGCTGAGTCTTTCTGAGCTCACTTGCTTAGCTTTCCCACCAAGGGAGCCACAGTAGGCATGGCGTACAGACAGAAATTGTTTCCAGTAACTCTCATAGTCCCATGAGTGCAGTTGCAGGCGTGATGGATGAATGAAAGTGCAAAGTCAGGATTTTTACAGCAAGACTAGAATGTCTTGTTCTTGAGGGATTGTGTTTATAGTGAAGGACGTTATGCAACTTTAGCTGTTTTGTGGGTTTTTGGAAGCCATCAGTGTAGTTTCTGTCACATTGATGCCAGTTCTGCAAATTAGAAAGTAAAAGAACAACACACCTAGCAAAGGCAACATCCCTTGTTTTCTTGCTCATTGTGCTTCATTGTCTGAAGTAAATTGAGATCAAGACCTCTGAGACAGAATGTGAAAAAAAGTGTGCATAAATTTTCCAATAACAATCTGTTGAACTTCATGACAACAGAGATTCTTGAAATGAATTACTATAAAGCCAAGTTGCAGCCCTTCACTTTGCAGCTGTGCTTTTAGGGGAAGCTGAGTGCCCTGGAAGGTGTTTGGTGGAGTCTTTTTTGCTTTGAAGTAGACAGAAGCTTTGTGAGAGGCAAATATACACTTAACTGGCATACGTATGCCAACAGTATGTGCTAGAGGGTAAACTGTGTGTTCTGCCAAGACAACTGTTTATGTCATGGGGTTGGCTCTACATGAAAATGGATGATCAGTCATCAAATCTGTGGGTGCTGGATGTATTCACTGTTTCTTGTTCTCTTTTTCTGAATGGATTTGCAAGCTGGGCTTGGAGGGAAGGTTGCAGTTCTGGAAACTGGCCTCTGTCTTCTTCCCAGCTGATGAAATTGTGGTCTCGCAGAAAATGTGGTATAGCTAATTAGGTGACATTGCTTAAAGAGGTAAGCTGCTATGAACTTCTACAATAATGAAAGGGCCTTTGCTCCTCACAGAATTATTTAAGGTTTAATTACTTTAATGAAAATAAAATTATGTTGGTATAAATTAATGAGAGGGTCTCAGTGTTATTTTTGGAAAAATGTGCAGATAAGTACCAGATTACACTGAGAAGAGTCCATGAGAATGATCAACTCTAAGAAAAATCTCAGACGTACTTTATCAGAAGAGCTGTTTGTGATTGCTGTGTGGGTATAGGACAAAGAATCAGTCAGCTTTCTACAACTAGTTTTGTTTCTCTTTGAATTCTTTTTAGATTCCAAAGAGGGATGATGAAAACTCCTGATAGAAAAGTATTTCCAAATTTTGGTCCACCCATTCAAACCAAGACAGAATGTCTGACACACTAGCACATCTTGTCTCAACAGGTCTCTGTGCTTTCTGTTTGCGCTGCTTGAAACTGCAGGGCATTTAGGTAGACTGAATTCCTAGTCCTATTAACAAGCCAGTCTCTTGTTTGTTTCTGTGGTATTTACATGACAACTTTATTTTAAATAAAACACCATAGGCTTTGTTGGAAACTGTCTCACTGGCCACACCAGAAAAGAATTCCTGCCCCATGAATCTGTCAGTCTAACTGCTCTCTTGTGTAAAGTTCGTAGTGTAAATGATGCATATATGTTATTATTACAGCTTTCTATAAATAGTATGGCTATGATCAATAAGAAAAGAGATTACATGAATTCATAATAGTCATCAGCAAACTTCCTTGACATGAAGATAATCTCTATTTTCATGATATTTTGGTAAATATTGGACAAAGGCCGCAATGGTTTCCAGCAGATGATCACAATGTGAAAGAGGCTCCTCTTGTCTGTTCTCACTCCTGAACTGGGCATGATCGCAGCATTTGCATCTCTTAAAAGTTGCCCTGTCCTGCCCCTCAGAAGGATAACCCCCTAGCTAAGCTGGACTGTTTAGCTGGTGATGAGCAGGCATCCTTCATTTTATGTTATTTATTCCTCTACTAGAGGAGATCTTCAGCTTTGCCAGTAAGTATACCACAATAAAGCAAGGTAGCTTTATATTTCCTGTAAGCAGGCTTGCTTTTAATAATTTTAGACCCTGATTTCAGGAAACACCTCGTTCCATGTGTAGGTACTTGCTGACAGAATCTGTTGCTATGAGCTGTTCTGATGTCTCTAAGCATAGGCTTAGGCAAAAAGGTAGATGAAGCCCTGATCTGACTGAGGGGCCCTTTAGGTAGGAGCACTGCTGCAATCACATTGCAGATGCATGAGCCATAGCAGCTGGTGGTAATGGGTGAGGAGGTGGCTAGAGGCTATCCATTATCCTCAGGAAATTAACTTTTGCAATTTTGTGAGGAATGAGAATTTTAATTTTCACATCTTCAGTGAAAAAAGTGATGGTGATAGATCCTACATGGACTTTTTGGAGTGAGTCCAAGAGGAGGGCCATGAGGATGATTAGAGTGATAAAACACCTCTCCTGTGAAGAAAGGCTGAGAGAATTGGAGTTGTTCAGTCTGGAGAAGAGAAGGCTCTGAGAAGACCTTATTGTGGCCTTCCAAAACTTAAAGGAGGCATAAAAGAAAGATCATAGGATCATAGAATAGTTAGGGTTGGAAGGGACCCTTAAGGGTCACCTTGTCCAACCCCTTTACAAGAAGTAGGGACATCTTCAACTAGATCAGATTACGCAGAGCCCTGTCCAACCTGACCTTGATTGTTTCCAGGGATGGGGCATCCACCATCTCTCTGGGCAACGTGTTCCAGTGTTCCACCACCCTCACTGTAAAAAATTTTTTCCTTATATCTATTCTGAATCTACCTCCCTCTGTTTTAAAACCATTACCCTTGTCTTATCGCTGCAGGCCCTGCTGAGGAATTTCTCCCCATCTTGCTTAAAAGCTCCCTTTAGGTATTGGAAGGCCACTAAAAGGTCTCCCTGGAGCCTTCTCCTCTCCAGACAGGTATAAAGTTTTTACCAGGGCCTGTTGTGATAAGACAAGAGGTAATGGTTTTAAACTAAAAGGGGGTAGATTTAGATTAGATAAAAGGAAGAATTTTTTTTATAACTATTGTGGTGATACACTGGAACAGGTTGCCCAGAAAGGTGGTAGATAACTAATCCCTGGAAACATGCAAGGTCAGGTTGAACAGGGCTCTGATGGAGTTGAAGATGTCCCTGCTCATTGCAGGGGGATTTGACTAGATGACCTTTGAAGGTCCCTTTCAATCCAAAATATTCTATGATTCTTACCAGTATAAAATATAGTAATTGAAGTCCAGTGTTACATGCATCACATGAGATAGAGTCATTTAGTCACACAGTCTAAATTTCTTATTTAAGAAATTTTAAATAAATTTTGCTAGAAACTATTATATTTTAGTAATTGTATTCATTCTCAATCAGCAACAACAACTAAAAAACTCAAAATCAAAAGTAAACTTTATTGTATGTCAGAACTTGTATGACTCAGGTAGGTTTTTTTTTTTAATTACTTCAGTATTTTATTCAAGGATATTAAGCTGGTAGATTTAGCTCTGTGGTTCAGAAATCTGTACAAGTAGGGGTCAGAAAAGAAGTCAAATTTCTATCTACTATTACCTGTATAGTGCTAAATGTAGCTAGATGATTGCTGTATTTAAAGTTAAAAATAAAATGGAATCTTGTATATATTCAACTCATTATTTGAATGGCTCAAAAGTGCTATGTAAGCCTTGTTTAATTAAGCTTTACAATATCCTTAAGACAAAAGATAAGAGGAATTCTTATCTCCTGTACAACAACCTTAAACTATATAGAATGTCCTTCCTGTTTTCTTTTTATGTTAAACAGCTTCTAACATCACAAACACTTGCTGAAGGTGCAATCCATTTGCACAGTCGCTTTAGTATTGGCATTTTATGGAGTGTCTTGAAATAATGTGAGAACAAACACATACAAATATACTGCAAAAGAGGTTTATTGTAGTTAGAATGTAAAGATTTTCTTTAAATTCTTTCTTTAGAGCCGCTTGTGTAACCAAGCTCTTGACTCCCAAGAACAAACTTAGCAGATACTCTAAATAACAAAAGTCCAACATGTGTTGGATAGCAATAGACCAACTGGAAGTTTTTAACTTTTATTTTGCAGTTGAAAATATTAATGGTTCATCATGGTGTCTTAAGAAGCACAATCTAGCTTGTACAATGTGAGTTGTAGAACACTGGAACAGGTTGCCCAGAAAGGTGGTGGAAGCCCCATCCCTGGAAAAGTTCAAGGCCAGGCTGGATGAGGCTCTGAGCAACCTGACCTAGTCAGGGATGTCCCTGCTCCTTGCAGGGGGGTTGGACTAGATGACCTCTGAAGGTCCCTTCCAACTCTAACCATTCTATGATTCTATGATTCTACTGCTGAAGTCTTCACATATCAACAGCGTGCAGGCAGAGTAAAAGAGGGTAATAAAACTATTACTAACTAATCTAAAGCACAACAAGAGAAGGATCCATTTAGTTCCTCAGAAAATCTTTGCAGGGGGTTTTCCAGGTAAGATTTTTATAATTATTTAAGTATGTGTTGCATCAAAGATCTAGTAGAATTATCTAAATCTAATTGTGCAGCCTTAGAGAACAAAGACATTCTCTTTAGATATTGATCACTTTCCTATAAAACCTGTTATTTTTGATCTTTGATGTTAGCTCTGTTACAGCTCCTAAGTAATCCAATAAAGATTACCCAGTACTTTACTCTTCACCTTTCCTTCAGTAGCTGTATATGGACGTCTCTGTTTACAGTTCAGGAAATGGGCTGAAATGTTCTTTGTTTCATCTGTGTTCAGAAATTTTATTTTGTAATGTTAATACCCTCTTGCATTTTAATAATGTAAGCAATATATCTAAAGCAGTACTATGTTTTCTGTGGTTCCAGATGGCTTTCTCCCCAGACTTCTCTGTCAAGCCATCTTCATTCCTAGATTCTCCTTTAGATCCCATACTGTTGTGTATGTTTGGTTTTGACTAAGCTGCCACAGTAATGGATACCAGTCTGTGAGGCTTTCTTTAGCATGTTTAAAATAAAATCATAAAAGTTCAAGGGCACAAAACACATAGAAAATCTTCACTTTTGGTGAGCATTTGCTGAAATATACTATATATTACTTATTTAGTTTCACAGATCATTATGGATTTATTTGGATTTACCTCTTTGTACAATATTTTTACTTATTAGTTCTGCCTTAACATGTTTTCACTGGAAGGATTTTTAAGAATTTAGTTTTGGAAAATACTTCACTATACTCTTAGTAGACATAAGGAGTCTATGTGCACGTTTGACCTTGGGAACTCAGAAATTAGAAAAGTAAAATTTCATGCCACAGGAAACAGCAAAATCAGAGAATTTTGTTCTAATTGTATTTTTCTCAACATTACTTTCCCTCTCTTGCTAACAACCTAATCACTAATATAGCACACACTGCAGTGACACTACATTGGTGAATACCTCTGAGGGAGGCCATCTATGTTTGCACATATGAAGTCCATTCAATATCAATACAACAAGATGTAACAAGCAGGCAAGACTGAGTCATAAAAGAGAACTTCACCACAGAAACAGAATTTTGAATTTATCAGAAGCATTAAATTGACAAACTCCAGGGAATTTATTTTTTTTGTGACCATCTTCTTTCTTCCCTGGAAGAACGAGGTTTCTAAGTTTTAAAGTTTCTAACTGATGCAATGAGCAAAGGCTTATTTGAAAACATAAATGTAGTTTAACTGTTGTTTGGTACTTACTTAGCTGCACTGTACATGAACCTTCTCATTCAGGATATATATCTGTTTCTCTGTTGCAAACTTAAATGTGTGCATGTTAAAGGAAATTGAAGCAAAATTATTCTGCCTCTGGAATTAACTCTAGATATGAAATACATGAATATGACACAATGCCTGATATATCTGCAATAATTCTGCATAATGAAGAGTGCATCTGATGTATCAAGGTGTATCTGATGTGTTAAGAGGGACAGGGTTTTCCAGTGGAATTTTAATTTATTAAGCAGACAAAAATTTTAACTCCTAGACCCTGTGAATTTTCATTATTTTTTTTTAAATTACACTGACAGTATATTAAAGAGAGGTAACTAACTCCAGATAGTCACTTGATCTATTGTGATCAGCATGTTGATGTCCTAGAAATAAATTCAGTTCAGTACATTAGCATTCCTTTAATAACAAAAGGAATAAGGGAAATCTGATAGAGAAGTTTTTGAAGGATCTTTTGTGACTGAATTGCTCTCACAAGCTAATATTAGAAACAGTTTGTAATAATACACAAGCTAAAAAGTACAAGATAGATGTCTGAGAAGTTTCAAGATAAACTCAATAATGAATTCCTCTCACTGAAAGATCTGAGGCTGTGAGATGGCTGTATAGGCCACCTTGTGGAAGAAGGCACAAAGAAGTCTATCTCTTTTTATGTTTGTCAGTGCCATTGAGAGATGTTTTGGGCATTGGCAGATCAAGACATTCTGTTTTCCCTAGTTTGTCTTGTTCCCAGACCTGAGTAATGGTAAATACGGAAATCCTAGGGAACTGAGTGGGCAGGTCCAAAGAGGATAGAAGGGAATGGAGTGCTAGACTTGTGCCTGGGAATAGCAGAGTTAGTGATGGAAAGGTCCTCCGGGACATCTAATGGCAGCAAGCTTCATAGAAATGGTTTAATCTCTGTTTCCTCCCCACCTCTCTCTTATCCTGTTACCAGCACAGATCAGTACTGCATTAAACTGGTTTACTGGATATCACTTTAAAGTTACTGTTTTGTGTTTGCAGAGCATCATGATACCACATATTCTGTCTGTGATAAGGATTTTCCCCAAATTTAAAAGTTATAAATACTTATTAAACACTCCGTTCAGCAAAACTGTACAATTCTAACAGAAAAGTGGTAAAACAGTTAGATGAGGAACTCTGAATATTCGGAGTTATGGCAATGGGGTTATAGAATCATAGAATCTAGGCAATCTAGGCAACACTGAGAAAGTTCCAGGGAAGTGGAGAAAGTTGTTAAAATTTTAAAAACTAAGTATGAAGGATAGAATTACTTGACAACACAACTTTTCTTGAATAAAAGGCATTTAATCACAGCTAAATGTGGACTCAAACAAAGATCTGGGGTTCTTCATCCTGAGAAAAAAAAAAAAAAAGACTTGTCGTACAAAGTGGGCAACACTATCCTGGACAGCTGTAACCAGGAAATGGAGATAAAATTAAAGACAGATTCACTAACTGATGTCCTATTACAAAGCTCATAAAAGAACCTATAAGTGTAAAAGCAGAATATTGAGTAATACTTCTGAACATGACATTTATAAGAATATGAATAAAATTCTGTGTCCATTCCTGATTCCAGAAGATTCACTGCAAAACATAGGAGACTATGCTGTCAGTCATAAGCTAAGGAAGATCAGTCTAGTTAGCTTAATTGAGAAAAGACTAGCCTACAGGTACTTAGAGAATACGTGTCTGATAATGGAAAACTATTTAACCTTGCCAAAAACCAGCAAGGGTGTTCAAGCAGGAGAACAACTTATCTGAAAATATAGTCTCTCTAGAAAAGGTGTTCAACCATAACAAGAAGTTAAGATTCGATGGCAAAATTACTAGATGTGTTTCTGTATCTTGTGCTGTGAAGGACATAAAGTAGCTTGATTTTAAGAATTTCTTGTAGCCTAAAAATGTATTGACCTAAATAGTGAGAAGTAATTTCCACTCACAAGACAAGCTTTTTAATAAAACAACACGTTAATTCATTTACATTTTCAATTAAAGTCTCTGGAAGGCTTGGGAAGCATTAAAAATTCTCCAAGAGGAGAGCTCATTTTGCCCGTTCTCCTCCCCAGAATAAAACATATTCTGTTAACAACAAAAAGAAGGATTAAAAATCCCCTCTTAAATGTCATAAAAAAACTTTTAATTGCCTCTGTAAAAATGCAGTGTTGAGATACACAGCAACTGAAGTGCCACTTTAATTGTTTTGATTATTAGCAACCTAGATTTCAGTTACTCTTTTTCTATGTAAAAGCTTCTCAAGGGTGTATAAAAAATTTCCCTCTTGCTAACTTTCATTTCATGCTGTTGTTTAGAGAAAGAAGCACACTGTTTTTAGTAAAAGGTCTCCAGCGTATTGATGGAGACAGTGTTATAGAGACAGGGTATGGGCAAGGAGGAGGAAAGAACAAGTGTGATAGCAATGGTTCTGGTTAAAATAGGAGGAACCTAATGAGAATGTTGGATCTTAGGGTTATTATACTACTTACAAAAATAGACACAGACAAGTAGGCTGACATTTTAAGCTTCAGAGCACATAAAACTAAATTCTAGGTTCTGGTTTGAAATTTATAGATACTGAATATCTGTGCTACAACAAACCAGAGATTGCCTAGCACATGCAGAGAACTCCTGAGAATCTCATCACTTTTATTTAGCAGCTGGCAGATAGGAAGCCTTAGGAACTCAACTGCCACACCACAGTGGTCTAATGTTGTCCTTAACTGGAGGGTGTTTGGCTTGTGATTACGCTTTGCACAGAGAGGCGAAATGACCAGCTTGATCCCGGTAACTAAGTTTTTAGATACAGGCTCCTACAGGTGAACTGAGTTAAAAAAAAACCAAACAAACAAGAACCCTCTGAATGTTCTAAGAATATAGGATTTTAAAATGCAAATATCCATTCCTATGCAAATAATTTTGTGAATGAGAAAGCAGACTTTTCTGAATTTTTCTGACTGAGCTAGAATGCGCTTTATAGTGCTGTTATTGAAGCCCAAATTAACCAAATGATCTCTCACATAAGAACCTATTTCTATGGTAACTACAGAGATCAAAATTAAAGGTATGGAATGGACAATATTATTAGCTGTGTAAGGAAAGATATACCTAATGATCTTGGTTTCCATATCACTGAAGGTACATGTAGTCTTTAAGATGAAGAGGGGGAGTTAGCTCAGACTTTTGTTTTGTACTTCACAGATTTTAGACATAATCTGAGAAAAATGTTCAAAATTCATTAGCAAATTTTAACTATGAGATCTTAAGCAGTTTGTGGCAAATCAGAAAGCATGTACCTTCATAGGGAAGTCAATATTTTCTTATACCTGTTTTTAAAACTGCTTATGAGCTTTTTAAACAGGAGTGGTGTGTCTAAATAAAAAAATCCAAACTGAGGAATCCAAGCAGAACCATAGGAAGATATCTTATTAATTATATGAGGAAATATTAAATAACCAATTCAGTCAGTTGAATTTATAGTGAATTAAGAACAAATTGGTGGAATTAAGAGCTTGACTGGCAGAGGAAAATTGTACTTAGTTAGTTTTACTATGTACAGGATGATGGGACTGACTTCAGAATGTAGTGCCAAGGGATATTCTGGAAGGCTGAAACAGGAAGGGGCAAGACATAGTTCTATATCGAGGGAAATTTAGAGGTTAAGGAATTGAAACTGTCAGTGGCTAAGAAATACAGTGAATCATTCCTCACTGAGCCAGAGGCTAGAAGACCTAATGAGCTAATAATAGTGTACATTTCACACCCAGAGCACAAGGGAGACGTCAGAACAACATGGCAAGATAAAGAAGATTGGAAGAGTAAGATAATTGGGATCATATGTGACTAAAACCTAAAACTTCTCGGCATTAATTGTGGCAAGTGTTAGAAATATTTTCCGTGATGGAAACAATAGCACAATGTAACAGTACTTCAAAACACTGTATCCCGAGATACAGATTGTAAAAAAAGATTGTATCACTTTATTTTGGTGCCCTTTTCTTCATTTTTCTCCCCAGAAAGAGAATGTTGCAGGAAAAAATGCTTCATTTTTAGAAAAAAGTAACATAGTACCATCCTCCAATGTAGAATACTTATGTATGATGCAGCTTTATATAGAAAGATTAAAAGAAAATATAGTAGTAAAGCACCAGGGAAGAAAACTGAAGAAAATTTTGGGGTCATCCAAGGACCTCTGCTTTTATATTTAACAAAATGTTGTTACATTTAGTATTAGTTGTGTTCAAGTCAGATTCAGCAGGTGTAAACTGGCTTTTGGTTTCATTGAGACTTATGACAATTAAACACAATCTGGTCTGGTCTACGTTTCAGCGGTATCTATTTCAAGCGTTCTTCTGTGTTGTGAATCTTTCCAGGAAACCTTGATGAGATGGTAACAATAGCAATAGTATGATGTATTTTCAGTCTGACAGCCCATTCGCCAGCTGAAATACATGGTCAATTATTGCCTTATATGAGGTCACCTAGAGGAAGCTGTGCCCTCAGTTGGGCTGTGGACAGAGGAGTGGTCAGAATATACAAAATCATCCTGCTTCTGGGAGATAGAGGGAGTAAACAGTAGCAAAATGTTTGGTTTGGTTTGTTTTTCATTCAATAAAGTGAGAAAATCGGTACACTAAAGGCATGTGAAAATATATTTGGTATGAAAATACTCATTTCAGGTAGTCATTTTTCAAAGTAGTAGTTCGTAATCTCTGACTACTTGAGTTTCCAAGACGATATGAAATGTAAGCATAGCTATCTTGATCAGGTTCCAATATGCCTTTTTTTTTTTTAATCTGTGTTTTCCCTGCACACCTTCTGCTCTATGAGCCCCATCAATCACTGTTAGATTTCCTAAAAGAGCAGATACAGTATTCTCACCGGAAGTAGCTTCACTTCAGAATAATTGAACCGGTTGTTGAATGTAGCACTTGTAAAGTGCTGTAACAAGCAGTAGTATTGCACATGTGAAGGTGTTACGTATTTTATTCATAAGCTACTATCAGATCTGTACTTTTATGTTGAAAAATATTTACAAGAAAATAATATAAAACCATTTCACATAAGAAACACCTCCATTATCTGTGTCAATTCCTCACTTTATAGCTAAAATCCATAAACTTCTGTAAAGTTGGTCAACAGTTCACTAAGTTCAAGCAGATGAAAGATTCAGAATATTTTATCCTCATCCCCGGCCATGTATCTGCTTTACAAACCAACACCAGACAGATTTACAGAAGGAAAATAATCTCATCTATTTGCTGCTTTGCCTGGTGACATTTTGTTACCAGATCTCTGTGACTTGTAATGTTACCCAACTCACAAGTGTTCTTACATGAGAAATCTCAATGGGATTATTTTTCTTTTTAATCTTCAGCAAACTAATCTTTCTGTCAGTGAAAAATAAGGGATGCAGTTGTTTCTTTAGCGGCAATGAAATACAGGAAGGCTAGGTATCCCCAGCAAGGGCAATTGTGAAACTGAAAAGCATTCAGGAACCCTTAGTGACATGCTTGAACATTTCTTTCTGAAGATCTGTTCTATCAAGTAACTTTGCAGTCGCACCTCTTCTGAAATGTTTATGTTGAGGTGATGAAACTGGGTATCCCCTGGGTAGTTTAGCCAATCACCTATTTCCTGTTCTAGTTTTTAAATGCATGCTGTTGTTCAGTTTGTATCCTGTCATTTATACTATTCCCAGTATGCATTTTCATACTATATGTCCTTGTTGTTTGTCTGAAAAAAAATGAAGTTCCTATGTTCAATTTTTGCAAGTACTTATTTTAGGAAGTTGTAGTTTTTTTTTTTTTTTCTAGTTGAGTGTTATTCAGTATTTCTTTTTTTTTTTTCAGTGAAAACATACACAGTCTAATTTGCTTTCCCATCTTAATTTCTTTCCCTTCCTTCCCTTCCTTCACCTCAACTTTTTGTAAGCTAAAAACACTTACTTTTCATCTGAAATAAAAAAATTCTATTTAGTCTGATAATGAGTGTTGTTGATTCATCTAATTGTAGTCTAAGGTAGGCAAAATAAATGGTAATGTATTCTTGTAGGACATAACTCAGCAGTCAGGAAAGATCTCAGAAATCTATGTTTAATTATTTTCCTTGTTTGAAGCATTTTTGAACTTGTATTTCCACCTCAGAAACATTTCCTTAACCACTAAGCAACAGACTGTTGGAGGAGAGGAAATACCCTGCTGACATTGATCTAGTTTGTACAAAACATGTCAACAGTCTGCAGAGCGACTAACTCATGAGTGCTCCACTTCACAGGAGAAACAGTCAGACTGGGCTAGGAATTCATGCTCCCTTACCTTTGCCTTTTATGCAAAATAAAACTGCTTTGTCAGAAACACTCCAATAAATGAAAACTTATTATCTCTGAGTATTCTCTTCTCCTACTGTTGAATAATCCCTTAGAGGTGACGATCAAGATTAGTTAAGATTGAGTTCATATAGCCAAGCACTAGTAGATGAGGATACGTACATTTGAAGTACTCACTCTACGTGTTCATGTATATGTACAGAAATAGGCACTTCCAGACTGTGCTTAATCTTTTTAACTGTCTGCACTTGACTAATACCATTTGGATCTGAAGAACCCACTCTTGCTTTCTGTATCTGCTGAGGGCAGAAATAGAGACTGTCCTACAGAATGAGATATGCTATACTCTTAGACACTGTTGAAGGGAAAAATCTCTCTGTTTCTTTTGTGTGGATCTAGCTCTGATTCCTTTTATTGACAAAACTGCCCCATGTCTTAGAATATTTTACTATTTATTTCAGTGTATTTTTGATATGTGAACATTTTTGAGATACTTTTTATAGTCTGCTGAAAATTCTTTGCAGACTCTAGCCATATTCATCTTTAGAAGGAAAAGTCATTGATGATTGTGCTTAGAAAGGCTTTGAGGTTACATGGTAACTTGGCAAGAAGGATGACTACTGAGGTAAAGTCTGAAGGTCTCCTACTGACTGACTACAGTGAGTTTTTCATTTAGATCTTGGTTAACAGTTAATCCAATTAAAAGTAAATTTTAGTGCTTGCATTTAACATGCATAAGTGGAGTAAAGTGAGTCTCTGAATTAAAAGTTAGGTCATGAGAGTAATCCATCAGCACAACAATCTCAGGTATATTAGAAAAGGCAGACAACTAACGGGTTGCCTTGAAGAGGTGCTGAGTGTAGAGAAACAAAATTTGATGAGAATTCATTGACTAGAATATGATACCTTCTTATATTATTGTGTAATGAATAATGTATATTCCTATTCATTGAAGAAAATGTGATGGTATGATAGATGAGAGTCTATCAGGATCATCTAGGTATAATGCCTGAGAGCAAAGAGTTGGAACAAGTGACCTCTTAAAAGTTTCTTCTCTTTGTATGATATTTGACCTTTTCAAACACCATGATTGAATCCCTATGTACAACCTTTGGCCCTGATTTCCTAGTTGAACTGTATCTACATACTCTCTTGGCTATTAGACAACCCAGCTGGTATTCATCCTATTTTTAAAATATTTGTACAGATCCTGCATTTGTACATCTTTAGGCAGTTTTCTTAATGGCATTTTTTTTTGGTGAAAACAGCAGTGTTCAAGCTTTTACTTTTGATTTAAAGTACTGTATATTTCTACCATTTTAATAAGAAGTAATAAACAAAAAAGAAAAGGATGAGATTTAGCTATTTCAGAAAGCCCTTCTGTAAACAAGCCAGCCTTGCCTCTTGCTGTGAAGAATTCCTCTGACACTTTGCTTGAGTAAGGTGTGAAACATTGTGTCCAATGCCAAAGTTGCGCATTTGTATCTGGGGGCAGAACAGGACCAAGCTGAAATACTGAAATAATTACTCGAGGAAACAATCAATGCATCATTTCTAAAGACATTATAATATAAATTTAAAATTTCATGATACAATTTCTGTCAGTGTTCAAAAGCTTTGGGCCTCATTCTGATGCCAGATCTTTTCTGGTGTACCTTCATTGAAGCTAATGGAATAATGCTGATCTCCTGCTCCATAAGAATATGGAAAATTTGGCCTATAATTATTTCTTTGTAATTCTCTATAGGTCCTGATTGACTAAATTACTGTAAAAATAAATTGCTTTCCATTTAATTGTATAGTATTTGATTGTTCAGGGAATTTAGAGAGCTCACAGGAGAATAATTTATATTTCCAGTCCTGTTTATAGTCAGTTCATTCTTTGTACAATTGCTATAATTTTTAACAGTAGAAAAGCATTTTTAGAGACCACATTTTCTTTTTATTAGGCAAGTAATGTATTTCAGCTGATCATGTAAGTAACTTTGAGCCCAGTTTTTGTTACATGCTTGAAAAACACATAACAAAATCAGATTTAGGATTTACAGTGGAGGCTGTTTGACTACTAAATAACAGCAGCAGTGAAAGAATGTGAAACTCCCTCCTTCTGTAATTGTCAATGCTATTTAGATCCTGTTGTAATCACCAGTAACCGTTCTTAGGTGTAAGCAGACTCAAGTTGGAGTCAGACAGCATTTATCTGATTTTAGCATGATTGATTTTGAGTAACTTTGGAAGCCAAGCTACTAGACTTAGGCCAAACCTCAAACTCTGAAAGCATCATAGAGAAAAGATGCAACTATTAAACATAATCTGCTGCAGTAATTCTCCATTAAGAAACTTGGAAAACTGGGCAAATATTTTATAAGAGTAAAACATATAAGGAAAAGGAGTAACTTTACACATATAATTTTACATATTCAATATGCACTTGTGTATATCTATTTTTGGTAAAGAAACATGTATGTCTATTTTATGTTTATAACTGTCACCATTTGCCAAATATCTTCCTTGCTGCATTTGAGAGACTAATGATTTTAATGCAAAATTAAATTATTTAATGGGCTGTATATGTTTAATGAAATTACTTTAATTGCCACTTTCAGTGTATCTTCCCTGGACACTGAAGACTCTATAACAACAGGAGCATGTTAGAACGTTTGAAAAAATATTTCTACATCTTTTGGAAACAAATAGTAGTTGTGGGAAATGATAGAAATATTTTCATTATGGAAAACAATAGCAATCAGCAATTGTTGATGGAAGAAGGAGAAAGGGGGAGTGAAAGCTCCAACAGCTGATAGAAGTCTTCCAATATATAAGTGGTACTACTGATACCTGCTTTGTATCCTGGGAAAAAAATCCATTAACTTGCTTGATTTTTTCTTCCAAAACATTGATTTTCTACCTTTTACTATTGAGAGAAATACTGAATAGCATGGAGATACTCCATTGGGTTAGCAGGAGTAGAACAGTGTTAGCAATGTAATAATCCATGAGCTGGTCGTTACTTCTATAGCAGAGTACAGATAATATTTGCTATTCAAAAAATAAAAGATCGTGTAATCATCTCTTTCTTACATAGATATTTTATTTCTGGCTTCTTTCTAGCACCTGAACATTACATTCACCTTAGGTATCTAAGGGCCTGGAGACAGATAAACAGAGACAATTACTATCTGTTGTTGATTATAATGTGGATAATAATTAATCTTTGATGGCAGGCAACCAAGATAGTTTCAAAGTATCCATACTAAAAGGAAGAAGTTGAAAAAATGGGGGGAAAAAAGGGATGCTGGAGAAGGAAAACCATACTTAAGTTTATAGAAAATCTCTTAGAATCTACCCATGTTCTTTTCATTTTATGTTAGGGGGATTTTATATGGCTAAATGAATAGTTAAGTCTTTGAAAAATTAAAACGATTTTTTCTCATGTATTTCTAACACTTGCATCATTAGGAAAGTGTGAAGAGGATTTAATGATAGTCTTGGAAACAGTTTATTTTTACATGTAAATTTTTTTGTAATTTAATATGAACAATTGGAATAGATCTAATGCATCTTTTAAGAATTGAAAATGGCTCTTTTTTATTTGATTTGTTAATGAAACTTCTGAAGATAAAGAATGAAATTGTAAATTATTTGCAAAATAATTGCAAACAAATGGCAAAGAAACAAAGAGAGACATACATAATTGAAAGAATACAGCTGATGCTGTGTGATTTGCTGTTATAGCACAACTTATAGATCTATTGAAAGTCATAAAAGCTTAAGATGTAGGCACTAGATGAAATGAAATAAAATTTTCTGAACCTTCAGTAAACCCTCAGAAGCTTTACTTCAAATTTGTTTTGTGTGATTGGCAATTTTTTTTTCTGCTTCAAGTTAATGTTTTTGTATTTTTTTCTGAGCTGAAATTTTTTTTTTTGTTTAAAGAGTATAATGTGGAAATGTATGTAAATGAGAACTACTGTACTATTTATAAACCTACCTGCAAGCTAGAAAACACTGCAAGAGCTCTTCTTCATCAGTGAGTCTTACCTGCTTTGTGAATTCAGACGTTTCTAGTTCCAACCTCTTTGCATACACACTTTTGCTTTACTTTTTTTACTTAATATTTTAGTCTTAGTCCATTTAAATTATTTTGTTCTCTAAACAGTTTAGCTCTGGATTTATGTTTATGGTTCTGTTATGGCATCGACCTTAAGAAAAGAAGAGAGGAATCAACACTGGAAACTTGGTCATTTCTGTGAAAAATTATGCAGAATTTGATAAATATGATAGAGTAGATGCTCTTAGGCAATCGTCAAAGTCAGGATAATATTTTAGCCAGTCTTACAATGTAGCAAATACTAGATGGCAGACGATCTTCTTAATACAGAGCTCCTTAAGATATGGATAT
This sequence comes from Chlamydotis macqueenii, assembly GCF_036417535.1. Lineage (NCBI taxonomy): Eukaryota > Metazoa > Chordata > Aves > Otidiformes > Otididae > Chlamydotis > Chlamydotis macqueenii. The sequence continues at coordinate 58,032,320 of NC_141593.1, read as the reverse complement.
AAAATGTGAGTTTTCAACTTAAAATAGCATGGAAAGTGAGATAGGAAACTCTATACAGTACTGTTGATCATGGTGATTGTCTTTTTACATAATTCCATGATCATATTTGTATAACTATGTCTGAAATACTCCATTAATTTTTTTTTTATGTGTCAGCTCTGAAAAAAATTTAAAGACTTTTAGCTCAAAGCTAATATCTAGCTCTAAGCTCTGGCTCTGTTATAGGCATTAACTTCAGCCAGAAACCAAAAAGTCCTTCTGTCCAGAATTCCGTACTACTAAAAATGAATTTCTCCCTAAAATTTATCGTTTAGTAAAAAATAAAGGAAAAGGCAGACATGTCTAATAGCTCCATCTTGTGACATAGACTTGATTCTCTAGGTTGTATAACTGGAGGATTCTGGCATTTTGTCTGGACGATCGGCTATAATCCCTAAAGTCCATCATTGTTCATCTTTATATAGAAGAGAAGTTTGGTTTTAGGGTGTTTGTTCAGCCTATGAACCTGGAGTTTCAGCACTAAAGACTAAAATTCCCTTTTCTGCTGTGGTTCTTTTGTAAGAGAAACAATGGGAGTTATTGACTGAGTTATTATAGTTACCATTTGTATGTCAGCTAAAGGTGCAAAATTTTTTCACTCTAGCTCTAGGAAGACACACTGGGAAGCAGCTGTGCCAAATGTAAGAAAGGAAAATAGAGGTAGTCTGTAACTTCTCTTGAACCACTAAAGCAACCAGGAAGTGGTCCTGGCTATTTGCTGGGGAACATATTTTAAAGTATTCTCTTAACAGTCTTTTTTTTTTTTAACATGGCATGAGCTTAAGTTACTGAACTTTAATAAATGAGCCAAAGATTTTGTATGCTCGTGCAGGTTAATATGAGTCTATGCTATAGGAAGAGAGGGAGTTTGATGGAATATTTGTTATTAGTAAGACTAAGAGTAAAATACATAGTTTAGGCCTAAAAATTCTAAATATCTCTCCCACACTGAGCAGCAGTGGTGATCAATGTGTGAAGAACACATATACAATCTAAACATATCTCATTTATTTTATTGATGTCAAATGTAGGAAAACAGTAGTTTTTCCTCTATTAGTACATCTAGACTACTGTCTTCTGTTAAATTAAAAACTTTCTTAAATCTAATCACATCTGAAAAAAAGAGCTTCATGACTACTTTGCCTTGTAATGAAACAATTTAGTACCTGAATTACCACCTGAATGACTCTTAGAAATGATTGATTGTTCACAGTCTTGCATGTCTTCATAAATTACTCTAACAAAATGAGTTGATGAGCTATAATGATACAATAGAATATATGTGATTGGGAAAGCAGCATTTTATTTTATTAAAACTATAGAATATGTCCTGAGCTTCAGATACTCTCCTTTATTTCTCAGACATTAACTGTACATTTGCTGAAGCCAGAGCTGTTGGAAAAACCTGGAAATGTTCATGATACAGGTCTTCTTATGAAATCTTTCAAGTGTCAGTATCCTTTTACTTGGAGCAAAGACATGAACAACTGGGATTTTTTTTTTGTATCCTGTGGACACACTGAGATGCTGCTACTAAGACCGTATCAAAATTTTTGGATGAAAGAGACTTCTGTTTTCTTTGATCTAAATCTGCATCAAGGAATTAATGCAGCTTTGCTGTCTAGAATAGAATCAGGAAGACTTTTCTGCAACTGAGGTTAAGCAAAGGTTGTGATATTACAAATTAGAACTAAATAGGAGACTGATATTGAGAAACTGAAACCTTGTTAGCTATACTAATAATGAATCAAGTCTCAGAGACGAAGGGTCCCTAAAGGTGAGATAGCTGGAGTTTGAATACAAATGGCTGTATTATTATTAACACATCTATTCATGAAAGCAGGTTTGTAATACATATTTGAAATTGAGCTCTCAGGAACATTATGCAGAGTCTATGTAGATAAAGCATATAGGGAGGCTGAGATATATTTCTTTAGCTATGGCTACTTTAATTAAATAACTTGACATAAATATATTTCTGTATGCGAAAATCACACTAAAAGAACATTGTTAAGATTGCAAAGTCAAATACTGAAGAAACAGGAAAGGTGTAAAAATAATGTTGCTCTGTAACACATTTGCACAATAGAGCAGTTTGTTGTTATTTTAAATAGTGCTGTCTGATCCTGGATTTGTTCTGTGCAAATGGTGAGTGATATCACTCAATGGCCAGCTATCGAACTTTTTACCTACATGTGTTATGCAGAACTGTCATTTACTTACTACACTTTCTCCCTATTCTGCTTTGAAGCCATGTTTTTTCCTTCCCTCATTTCCTCATTTCTACTGTGCTCATTACCATAGTAGCCAAATATGTCACAGGTATCTTTATGATCTTAGGCTAATATTTCTTCTGAAACTTATTTCCACTCATTTACAGGAGCAGACATTAAGGTACATTAAGAAAAATATTATCTACTAATTTTAGAGAATTTTAAAGCAGTGAGTGACTTAGTTTGGTTTCGGGTTTTTTTTTTAGATTTTGATGCTTATTGCTATCCAACATTCCAGATGTTTAAAGTGTGGCAGTTCTGAAATTTTGAGGAAGGACAGTTTTATTTGTGCTACTTGTTCTGGATTCCAGTAGAAAACAGTCACAGAAGAAGGGAGTACATGTGTCCCTGAACTACTTTTTTGTTTGTTTGTTTTTCTCAATCCCAGTGTTTATTTTTCAAAGAACTTTCTCCAACTCTGCTCATTCTAACTGTGTCCTCCACAGACTGTTTCCAAAGCTGATTAATGGGTCTAAGTTTTCTCTTTGAGGCCTTTTCAGCTCTTCTCTAAACTTTTTTTTCTCATCATCAGTTCACTGTGGCTTCTAATGACTCTCCTGAGTCTTGTCAGTCCCACTTTTAGTTCACGTGCCTTGTGTGGTCTATAGCAGCTTGTAACTGAATCAATACACTAAGTACCTGTTTTCAAAACAGTAGGATGATACAGTTGTCTCAAGTAGAAAACTTCACTTCAAACATTTTATGTCCAACATTTGACTTCACTTCAAGTTAACATTCATGACTATTTTCATTGTTGTTGGCAGTGCCACTAAATCTTATTCCACAAAAAAAGTATCTTCTGAAATTCGATCATGACTTCTGTCCCCGCTTTTCTCAGGCTCTTCCTGTTTGTTTAACTGTGTAATAAGATTAAAGACAAGCCCTCAGGCACAGGGAAATAAGTAAGTGTAGAGTTGGACCCACCTGACCAGTACCTTACAGGTACTTATCCTACCCACAGCTCACAAATAAGCATTGCTGATTACAAGGGAACACTTAAAATCCATCTCAGGTTCCTTATTTCAGCCATGTGAAAATGTGCTTCTGTTAAAGAAAGGAACACAAAGTTCACTGTGTGAGAGAGAGAACAGAGGGAACATGAAGTTGTAGGGTGGAGTTTTATCTCTCCTGAGAGAGCTAGTCCTATCCTCTTAGCTCTTGCACAGGGCAGAATTACCCCCATCTTTTACTGTCTCCTTTAAAACAATATGCTGCCCCTTTGCTCAAATTTATGTGAAGCTTTCATGGACTATGAAGAACTTCTTCTGTGAGTTTACACAGATCTACAAGTATAACAGACTTAGTTTTCAGTCTAGCCATGGTAAAGTAAAGCTTTTGGAAAAGCTTCCGAAGAGCAGTAGTATGACTTGATGTCAATGTTTTATGACAGAGATTAGTATCTGGTTGCAATAGGAGGAGAAGCAATTCAGTGATTGCAAATTCCCTTCTGTCATAGTTTTAACTCTCTCCAGCAACTAAACTGCACACAGCTGCTCACTCACTTCCCCCCTGCCCTGCCCCAGCAGGATGGGGGAACAGAATTGTAAGCATAAAAGTGAGAAAGCTCATGGGTTGAGATAAAAAAACCCCAGTTTAATAATTAAAATGAAATCCAATGATAATGAAAATAATAATAGTAAATTGTAATGAGAAGGAAAATAACAAAGAGAGAGAAATAAAACCCAAGGAAGGCAAGTGATGCAAGTGAAAACTATTGCTCACTGCCAACAAAACGATGCCCAGTCAGTACTTGAGCAGTGGCTCTCCCACCAACCTTCCCCCTAGTTATACTGCTGAGCATGATGCCATATGGTATGGAATATCCCTTTGGTCAGTTGGGGTCAGCTGTCCCAGCTGTGTCCTCTCCTAAATTCTTTTGTACCCCTAGCCTGCTCACTGGGAGGTGGGTGAGAGGTGTAGAAAAGCCTCTGATAATGTGTAAGCACTGCTCAGCAGTAATGAAAACATCCCTGTATTATCAACATTATTTTCAGCCCAAATCCCAAACATGGCCCCATACTAGCTACTCTGAGGAAAAATAATTCTATCCCAGCCAAAACCAGCACATGTCCCAATCTGTGCTCTTCTGTACAGCATGTTTTGTGAATGTTTCCTAGATAAAGCACTTCAAAGAAGAGGGGCTGACAGCACCTTCTTTATAGGTCCTGAATTGGCAAAACTGACAAAACAGAACACAGAGAAGGGTTAAATTGAGCTGGGTATGGCATGTAAGTATTTCTAGTGCTAAGTAGTGGCTGAATGTAAAAGATTTTGATTTTTGGATTTTTCAACTTTTCACTTTTAGTGTTTGTACTGGGTCTGCCTGGGATGAAGTTACAAAGTTAGTTTTCCTCATGGCAGCTAGTATGGTGCTATGTTTTGTGTTTGTGGCTAAAACACTGTTGATAACAGGCCAGTATTTTGGCTGCTGCTGAATAGTGCTTAGTGGCAAGTCTTGCTTTCTTTTCGCTGCACAGTCCAAATAGGAATAGGCTGTGTGTGAGAAAGAGGCTGGGAGGGGGCACAGTCAGGACAGCTGACCCAAGCTGACTGAAGGGATATTCCGTACCATACGCCACCACTCCAGAGGAATAACAGGTTAGGAACAGTGAGAGGAAAGGAGGCTGTTTGTGGTTATAGCATTTGTCTTACCAGGCAGCTATTTTGTGTACAGAGGTCCTACTTTCCTGGAAGTGGTTGGACATCTGCCTGCCAATGGGAAGTAGTGAATTAATTAATCTTTTTTGCTCTACTTACATGCCTGGCTTTTAAACTCCTTATCAAACTGCCATTATTTTGATCCATGGGTCTTTTAATTTTCCTTCTATTTTTCTCCCCGTCTTCTGGCAAAAGGTAGTGAGTGAGTGAAAGGAAAAGTATGTGTTTGGCTGCTGGCTGGTGTCAGTCCACTGCAATATTTCAGACAGAACTTGGTCAGAATTTAGGCATCATAACAGTTTTTGGTCTTGTTTTGGAGAGGATGTCTTTAATTATAGTGTCAGCTTCTCACTTTTCTACACTTAGACAGAAGATCTAATCAGTGTGGGTTAGGTCTCTAGTTTCCATTTAAACTTAGATCTGTAAATTGATATTATGTACACAAACAATTGAACTAATGCATAGCTTCCCGTGAAAGCTGTAGCAATGCTTGAAGCAACTCTTTTTTTTTTGACTTTCACATTAGCTGAACTGAATCTTGTCATGGCCACAAGCAGGAGGCAGTCACACTTGTGAACTTCTTGACAGATTAGGACAATGAAAGTGAAAACACAAGAAAAAGCTTATATTATGGCATAAACACAAAATCACAACAAGTGGTAGAAAGCAAATGTTTCACTGGAGAGAAAAATAATTTATGCATGCTCCAAGCAAAAGGTGATATGGATATGTGAGCATGTATATTTTAACAAGCTGTGTAGGCAATCTCTCTTGAAATCCTTGTGGAACTATTTAATCTCAAAACTAACCTTATTACCATATGTTCTCAACTTTCTTGACCTAGATATTCTGAGTAAATTGTTCATGCTTGTATAGATTCAAAAATAGTTTCATTTCATATTCTTGTTGTCTTAAAATAATCAAGGGTGCTTATGTCTTAAGAGGTCAAGCCTCACTCTGAATGGCAGTGTCAAAATATCTCTCCCTGTAATGCATATTATTGAAATATGAATTTTGGCACACAGTATTGGATTCATTTAATGATCCAATACTGTCACTGCTGTGATTTAAATAAACTGACTAATTCAAATTCACAATGTTCTCTTTTACTGAACACTGTTTTAAATGTGTATCCAATCAGTTTTCCTGCAAGTATTTATTTAATTTTAAAAATTAATTTTTTAAAGCTTTATACATGCTTTATCAGAAGATCCATGACACTTGTATGAACATTAATCTTAGTATTTATCAACATTACTTTCATTGTTCTTACTGAGGAAACATTACAAACCCTCACCATATGTTGGTTAGTAATTATACGAGTGTGGGTTGCTCAGATTCTGTGTGATACATGCAGTAGTCATATATGGTGCCTGGCATTATGCAGTCTGCATGTATAGCTGAGCAGAGAGTAGCATTATCACTCTGCTTATTAGAGTACCAGGAAAAATTCTTACATGCATGTTGTACAATATCTACTAGACCTGCTCAAAATAGATGAGTTATTAATTCATAGAATGTAATAGGTTTGTTCTTGGGCATTTTACTCTAGTTTGGTGTGAGATTGAGGAGACCTGCAAGGGTAATAGATATTCTATGCTCTGTTTTTGTTTTTGTTTCTTTTTTTTCCTTCTCATCTTCCCCTGTGTTTTCCTTGGAGTAGAAACGAGGAATTAACTTACCTTTTCAGTTTGCCAGTGTAGTTGACAAGTGGCTGGAGAATGCTAGTGAATATGGATCATCTTTTATGTTTCCAACTCTCACAAGCCCATTAATCTGCTACGAGAAACAAGTAAGACACATGAAACTCCAAAGTTTGCTCTGTGTGTTTATGGTAGGATTATGTATCTTAGAGCAATTCACCTTGCATTTCATATATCCTTTTATTTGCTCATTTTGTTAGGACAGACGGAAATAGTTATCACTTATCTTTAAATACTGGATTGTTGTGTGCACTGTCTTCTGTAATTTACATCTTAGTATTCTAACTGAGATCAACATGTATAACTTTGCCAGCAAATCACTGCTGTAAATACTGAATTCTCTATGAAAAGTATTTGCAGCTTGCCTTATTTTTAGTATAAAAATAGATGTGAAAAACTAAAAAGAGGTTCCAATATTTGTTTCTTTCTTGATAAAGCCAGCTTCACGTATATAAACTGGTTTACTTTAAATGTCGTGTTTATATAACTATGTATGTGAGAGAAGTGTAAACTCAGACAACATTTGCATAGCGTATTAATTAAGAATAAAATATATTGCTAAATAATAATTTTCTACATGCAGTCTATTACCAAATAAATCTAAGAAAAGCACATGCAAAAACTTTGACATCCATTCCTACACATATTCTAAGATGTTTTAGAAATTTATGCTCCAAATGCAGTTGAAAACACCCCAATCATACATTTACATTGGCAAATTACAGTGACATGAAGGTTATAGGTTGATTCAAAATTACATAGACTGAAATGGTTCCTTTTTCAAATGAAGTATGACTCAGCTTTCAAGTCTAGTAATTTATTACAAGTTTACGTCTAGCTGAGATCATAAGTCAGATCTAAAAGGTGGTAGGCTAAAGTGGTTGCAGGAAAACTAGGTCTGCATTTTCCCTGATGCACAGAAAATGTCCCCAGGAGGAGCACAGAATTAACAATTCTAATTGTTGACAAACTTAACACAGTCACTTTGCTGTGACTGTCAAAAAATGCAGAAAATCTGGCATATTTGTTAAAAAATGAAGACTGTTGGACTGGGGATAAGCATAAATGAGACTCGATTTGTTTGCATAGCAGCTAAGAATAACAAATGCCTTAAGAGTGAACCTGAGTTCAAATGTATTATGCAAATCATTATTTTCTATTTGTTAGCTATATAGGATGCATAATATATGCAAAATGTACAACAAAATTACTTCTTTCTCTGTTCTGTGCAATCTTCTATTGTCATTCCTTAGTACTTTTGACTTAATCCTCGTGCTCCTTGGCAGCAGTGGACATATTCCAGGATAAAGTGGTGGATGATATACTTGTATTCCTTGGGTATGGCTTGTGAATGCAGATAACATCTCTCTACAGAATTCAGTTAAAGAGATTTATAGAATTTCTTACTTCACCTTTCTTATATTGGAAAACATTCTGATTTTGTGTTTTGTTTCTAGAACAATTCTGTTCACATTCTCTTCACTATTCTGAAGAACTACGCAACTAGAAGTTCATGCAGTTTTAAAGACAAACGTTTTGATTGGACAAAGCCACCAATACCTACGTGTTCCTGAATCAGGAAACACAAGTTGCAGCCTGGAATCAAGTAACCTATACAACTCTTTAAAATAATGAATTAATACATACAAAATATTTTGCATCTGTTAAGTCATTTGAGCTATTTTTGTGACTAGCACCCATTAGAACATAATTTGGGCCCATTTTTAGTTTTGAGGATGTTAGAATTTAATTGCGGTGGGGAGCATATCATTAGTCTTGAGCATCTGCCAGACATTAAGTTCTCTAGCGGCCAACTTTCGCACAAAGCTTTGAAATGCAGTCTTTGGGTTCACTAATGATTTGGTATCATTTGACTGCAAAATCCTGCAAATAAAAATATTTGTAAACATTCAAGTTTGTTTTATGTTAACAAGCATTCTGAGTGAAATACGGACAAAATATGTACAAAGGCAAATAGGTCTCCCTGTTTACTCTTTGTTTGCTTTTGCTTTCATAAAATGAAATAAATTTCTGTAGGCTTTATATAGATACCCTGTATATTACTCCCAGTAAAATTAATTTTACTGGGGGAGACACAATATAGAAAATTGCTTGATGCATTTTTGTCTTTAAATTGTATAAAGTTATACTTTTCTTGTGTCACAGAAGGCATGATATCCTTATGGAACTACACAAAATTTATACTGAACATTCAGCTACCACTACCTTTAGGAGAATAGCATGGATCAAGTCTGTTTGATAGAGGATTTGTTTTCTTCGGAGGCACTTTTAAACAGCACAAACCTGCAGCACAGTTTGTGTAAAAGAGTTCTCAGGGACTGAGTTTGGATAATATGCAGAAGTATGCTCTGTGTCTTCCTGTAGGCAGTTGTAAAAAAAAAAAAAAAGAAAAATAAATGTGAAACAATTCAGATAATAGGCAAAAGCAAGTTCTTCCTCCTTGCATTATATTTCATTTTGGGCTATGGTATATTACCCAAAAGGTCAGGGAATATATCTAATATTTTCAGAAAAATGGAAATGAAGCTTTCCAAAACCAATTCTAATGCTGTGTGATGTCATTAAATCAGAGCAACTTAAATAAGACCAGCAGGGCAAAATATGTTTTAGCACTAAGTATTCATCATCTGCACAAATTAATGAAATGTCTTTGCTAAGACTTTCTCATGTCAACTTAACTATTTCTTGATAATTTAAAAGCAGGTTGTTTTTTTTTTAAAGGAATTTGGAAATTGTGGCATGTCTTTACTTCAAAAGGAGCTCACCTTGAAGTTGCCTTGCATAACCCCTCTCTTTTACTGTGGTTAGAATCATAGAATCATAGAATGGTTAGGGTTGGAAGGGACCTTCAAAGGTCATCTAGTCCAACCCCCCTGCAAGGAGCAGGGACATCCCTGACTAGGTCAGGTTGCTCAGAGCCTCATCCAGCCTGGCCTTGAACGCTTCCAGAGATGGGGCCTCCACCACCTTTCTGGGCAACCTGTTCCAGTGTTCTATAACTCGCATCGTAAAATTTTTTTTCCTAATTTCTAATCTAAATCTACCCCCCTCTATTTTAAAACCATTGCCTCTTGTCCTATTGCAACAGGCCCTACTAAACAGCCTATCCCCATCTTTCTTGTAGGCCCCCTTGAGGTACTGGAAGACCGCTATCAGGTCTCCCCGGAGCCTCCTCTTCTCCAGGCTGAACAGCCCCAACTCTCTCAGCCTGTCCTCATAAGAGAGGTGCTCCAGCCCTTTTATCATCTTCGTGGCCCTCCTCTGGACCTTCTCCAACTGGTCTATGTCCTTCTTGTGTTGGGGGCTCCAGAACTGGACACAGTACTCCAGGTGGGGTCTCCCCAGGGCAGAGTAGAGGGGGAGAATCACCTCCCTCGACCTGCTGGCCACGCTTCTCTTGATGCAGCCCAGGATGCGGTTGGCCTTCTGGGCCGCAAGGGCGCATTGCCTGCTCATGTTAAGCTTCTCATCCACCAGCACTCCCAAGTCCTTCTCCTCAGGGCTGCTCTCAATCCATTCCCCGCCCAGCCTGTATTTGTGCCTGGGATTGCCATAACCCAGGTGCAGGACCTTGCACTTGGCCTGGTTGAACTTCATGAGGTTGGCACAGGCCCAGCTCTCCAGCCTGTCAAGGTTCGTAAATCTTACCTTTTCTGTGGAAGTCAGGAAATTACCCATAGAAGCACATATAAATAAAAATAAAAATTTCTTAAGGACATGACTAACCAGAAGTTTCTGCTAGTAACTCGAAGTGTTGCAAGCAACAAAATAAGTAAAAAACAGAAGCATTCGTATTATGCAGGTAAAAAATCTGTTATCTTGTTCTTACCATGCCATAACTAGCACCAGCTCTTGCTGTGTTCAGTGTCATATACAAGATAAGAAATTGTACCTGGCAGTAAGTTGGTGACAAGATGGACTACTTTGAAAGAACATAGAACATTCTTATCCCAACTAATGATTTAAGAGGGGATATGCTGAATCCAATTTTTTTTTCTTTTTGCAAACTGGAACGGCTTTTAACTATGGCAGCAAACTTGTTCAATCAAAGGTTTTTCACCTATTCTAAAAGTCCAAAGCACTCTTCTTGAAGAGTGCTTCATGTTTTTAGAGCTATAAGAATAACAGAGAGCAGAAACAAAAATAGAGCTAGCTATGAATTGTTGAGACTGGGTTCAGCCTTAAAATGGAAAATACAAGTGAAGGAACACCAAGTCATCTTTCAACCTTCTCTTTCTCTATGGTTTCATAGGACGTCCTGGCCTCTTTCCACTCAAATTATGTTGTAATTAATTTTCCCACTGTTTGTGGTGTTTGCAGTTCTTGTTCCTACTCATCTCCTTCTGACTGGTTTGTATCTAACCTGACATATAATGCCAAAATGAAGAGGTATATATCAAATGAGCCCCTACTGCACACAGTTAGAATCCAAGCGTTACTTCACATCTGTCATACATATTTTTGCAGTTTTCATATTGCAGTATGAAGTTAGTGGTTTTTTTTCCCTTGAACTATAGGACGGTTTTGATTCATGTTCAGGCTATGATGCTCTCTAACTCCCAGATCAGTTTTTGTAGAACTGTGTCCAAATCATGCTAGCTGGTTGCTTCAATTAATTTCATTATTTCTCATATCAGTACAGAACTGTAGTTACTTAAAACTTTTCAATTTTTTTTCAAGGTGATTTTAAAATCAGTTCATTCCTTGAGTAGCTGCATCCCACATAGCTTCAGTATATCTACAAATATAATATGGCAATACATATTTTATAATCCATTTTGTAAACAAAAAAATCAAATAGGCCTAGACTGAGAGCAGATCCCTATGGAGTTCTTACTCTATTTATTCCTCCAGTTAACAAAAAAAATCCCAACAGACAGGGTTTTTAATATAGTTTTACATTAATCTTACACTATAGTTTATATTTTGTCATTATAGTTGTTAATGAAAAATTACAGTTACATAGACAACTATTACTCAGTTTTATACCCTTCTGTAGAATATGTTTCCTCAACTTCCAGAAAACCATATGACACCAAATGGCAGAATATATTATATCAGCTACTTCTCCTTAATCTAAAAGGCATGCTACAGAAAAATGTCAGGTGGTTTACTATGATTTGCTCTTGACTAGTCCATACTTGCTGCCAGTCATATCCTTATTATCTTCCAAATTTTTGTTCCAGAGTTTCTCAGAAACAGAATTAAGGTGAATGTTCTATAATTTATGATCCACTTCAGCTTTTTTAAGATACATACTGTACATTTTGTCTACTTTATAAGTTAAGTACATTTACACAGAACTATCTTCCTTGTCGTATCAGTGGAGAAGGACGTTATATAGGGACATAATATCCTACAGAAGCCTTGGACCACCTAATCAAGTCACTGAAGTTAATTTCTTAGTGAACATTCTTACTTCCCTTATTTTCCTCCACCTTATTACACTTGATTGCCTTTTCTCAGCTTCCAGATTCTTAGCGAACCTCCAAGAGTTCTCAAAAGTAATCAGAAGTGGCCCCAGGCAGTACTCCCCACAATCTGGGATGAATTTCATCAGACACAGGTAGCTGGAGAAGAATGAACTCATTCTGTATCTGTTTTCCTTCTTACTGCTGTCCATCATTGATATTTCATTATCTGATAAAGTTAAACTTTCCAGTGAAAACTGAAGCAAAAGAGGACATTAAATATGTCAGATTTCTTGATATCATTTATCATTAGCCTCCAGTTCCTAGAGTGGCATGGGCTGATACTTTGCTTGGGTTTCCTCCTAATCTAATTGTAGAATGGTTTGTTGTTGCCCTTTATGTTCCCTGCTAGTTGTATCTCATTTTGAGACTTGACTTCTCTAATTTTGGGCCTATGTGCTTCCGATTTTTTTTCTGCTTGTCCTTAAAATTTGCCTTTTAATTACTCTCTTGATGCTTCCTCCTTGAGTTCCAGGACATTGAAAAGTTTATGAGAAACATTTGCTACACTTTCTGTTTTCTTTTGCCTCAGGAAAATTTGCATTTAATACTGAGCATATAAAACATTATTTTAAAAACCTGTCAACCTCGTTTAAGGAATTAGTGTCCTGGTTTTTTTTTCCATTAGATTCACTTCTCCTGAGATCCTTCCTACAGGTTCTCCTTTTTTAAAGTGTATTTTTCATACATTAATCTAGTCTCACTTCTTGCTTTGACTTAATAACCGCTGGAAGAATCACACCTGGAGGAAGTCTTCCTTCAGTCTTTGTTCCATCTTTCTTTTTCTCCAGAGAACACATACAAAAATCTTCCCGACGTATCCACATCTGTGTTTCCCCCCCAAAAATGTGTAAATAAGATTGATTTATAACACTAGTCACTATGCTTTTGATGTTTTCGTAGTGATCAGTCTTTCATTTCTAAAAATAATTATTAAATAACTTTACTTCATTTTGTGATCTGTAGCAGACATCATTCTGAAATGCTTTTGCTCTTCCCTTTTATCATCACATAGAAACTCTTAACATTTATTACCTTACTGCAGTTTGGATTTAGGACTACCCTGCCTGTCCCTCCTGAATATTTAGATCTCCACCCCCTAGTTGCAATCCCCTAAGGAGAGAGTTGTTAAGTAAGTGCAATTAAAAGTCATTACACACTTGATGGCTGTGTCCTTATAGATGGAACACATTCAAGTCATGGTTCTTTTTCATTTGTGTTACAGTTTATCTTATAATGATACTGCATCTTAGACAATGGGAATAGTGTAAATTGTCAACCTAGTGGATGACAACTCAGCTCAATACATGCCCTTGTCATGTTTTTCTTTACCTAAATTACTGTGCTTCACTCTCCTTTAACTGCCTTCAGTCTCTGAAATACTTCATTCTCCCTGACACATCATTTAACTTTTTGATCTTTCTTGTTTTTCCTTAAGTAATAATTCCTTTTGAAATAAAAGTATAACTCAGAATTAAATATTGGAAGTGTAAGATATCTGAGAACACATCACAGGCACATTTGAAAACTCAGATGTTTGTTTGGGATATGTGAAGAACAGTAATCAGTAATAGCACAAGAACTAATATATAGATATATCATTACTGAGCAGTAATTAATGGTAGTAGTGACTAGCTGAAAGCATTCAGGGAATTAAATAACTGAGAAATGAGTTAGTTGTCAGCTGGACACTATGCAGCACCACTGGGTCCTGATTAGCTGATATAATTAATTTTAAGTTTACAACAGGTTACTAGTGAGTGTAGTCTTATAACTATATTAAACTTAACTTTCTCACACACAGAAAAATGAAACAAAACTCCATAGCTCAGGAGTTAACGTTAGACAAATCCCTTCCCTTCCCTTCCCTTCCCTTCCCTCCCCTTCCCTCCCCTCCCCTCCCCTCCCCTCCCCTTCCCTTCCCTTCCCTTCCCCCACCTTCCCTTCCCCTACCTTCCCTTCCCCCACCTTCCCTTCCCTTCCCTTCCCCCACCTTCCCCCACCTTCCCTTCCCCCACCTTCCCTTCCCCCACCTTTCTTCCACAATTCTTCCTGTCCCTTCTTTTTTTTTTCATCTCAGAAAGATTATTGGGATGAAACTTGCTTATATTCTATTCTATTGGATTTGAAGATAAAACAGAAGACAACTCTGCATTTCTTATTAGACTCTACATGAACTACTAGGAGCCTGACTTATGAACTCAATTGCCCTTTGCAGTAGAAAATCCCCTAAATCTGCAGTTATTTAACATGTCAGATTGTCAGAGCTGGATATTTTGCTTTTCTGATTTCATTGGGATCCATAAAATATGGATATGTTGGCTCCTAGGAACTGATGATGACCAATATACACTTCCATAAACAGAAGACAGCTGTGCCCGAGTGAAAGTGATTGGTCACAGCCAGGCCACTTGCACCCCATTATCATTTTCTTGGTTTGAAAAAACTGAGCAGGGAAAACTTAGCTGTTTCTTCTACAGTCATGATTAGGCAGAATTGTAGTTTAGAAATAAACCATAATTTGGAAATTAGATGAGCCATGATTTAGAAGCACTCTAGCTGGGAAAGGATTGACATTTTGGTATAGAATCTCAAGATTAACAACAAGAAGACCTATTTAAGTGAAGAAGCAACACTTTTTTTTTTTTTTTTTTTTTTTTTTAAATGTGTGGTTTTGGTTAGAAGAAACATCCAAACCATTTTCTCATATGCTTTTTTATGATATTTTATTAGTTTCTTTGAATACTGCAATGAGGTGCAACAGAAGTTTAACAAAGAATCTCACAGAAGAAAAAAAAATCTTCCTTTGTAGTACTGCAGTCTTATTAGTTAACACATTTATTTGAACTCATAATGTACATTCTAAATTATTTTGGAGAACTGAAAATACAAGGAAGTGTCACTTGCACATAAAAATGTGTTATGTTGTACACTGAAGCCAATTTAAACACTGCAGGAGGCATTCATGTCTTGCAATCATTACAATGATACTGAAAGTCTAAGAAGGCTATTAGGGAGAGAAACTGCTGGGTCTATCATAAAATGAAATTATGATATTATTATAGTCTGTTGCCAATGAAAGAAAGAATGCACCAAAATAGGAGAGGTTTTTCAGTTCCCATTTAACTGGAAAAGCAAAATAAATTGTTTTGCAATGGCTTTCTGTTTCTCCAAATGAATAAGCATGTTCCTTTGTCCTGGAAAATTGAATGAGTTTTAGGTTCTGCACCATCATCCGAATAATAAATGCAGAAAAGCTGCATTTACTGTTACGTATCTTTACAAACGTTTAAAATTACATAATGAACTTCAGAAGTCATTGTAAATCTTAATCATGAAACTGTTTAACTTCTATGCAATTAATGGCACAGAGAGGGATAATTAGACAAATTACTGACTTTTTTTGTGGGATGTTGTATCTGTTGTTAAAGTATTTTGCAGTTAACTTTCTACTTTTTCACATCACTCAGTAAATTTCTTCAATGATTCAGAAAGGACAAGAAAATGTAGTATGATACTAATATATCACGTACAAATATACAAATTAGTATGTCAGATTATATTGGATGAAATAATTTGCATGTGTAGTCAAACGTCTTGACTTAAATAAGTACTAGCAACTTCAGAGCAGAAATTAGTTTATCAAAATAGATATTCATAGAATGAATTAAACATTTTTTCCAGTGGCTTATGATTGGCTTAAACCCTGAGGTTTAGCAACCCTCACCCATCTTTTTTTAAATGTACCTAATATAAATGTAGATTTTTTTTTTGTCATTAATAAATGTACAAACGTGTAATCTTCTGAACCCTACTGAGCACCTTGCTCTAGTGATATACTGTGTTAGGAGTGGTACACATGTAAAATAGTGGACACTGGACTATTTCAACTGCATTCATATACTTTCCCAACTCTTAAGGTTTTACCTGGGTTACATAAAGAAATATATTAGATATTTTTAGAAAGATTAAAAAAAAAAGAAAATAAATAATTATTCTATGAAGTTTCATTTGTAATAAGGGAGTGCCTTAGGAACTGTTTGCACATGGAAATATACTATGATCATTTTAGTAGAATTGTACTGTAGCAGTTACTCTGAAACAGTTTCTCATCAAGGCATCCTTATTATAAAATAAAACTACCTTTTTCTAGTTAAGGCAAAGATTCCTCCCATCTGGACAAATAGTTGTACTTTTACACCAGCAAAGCTCTTAATCTTTACTAACACCTTAGTTATAAAGGTTAGTAGGTCACTATTGATGTTAATGGCAAGATTGTAATTGGTTTATATGTGAATCCATTTGCTTAATTTTAAACCTTTTGCGAGTCTTCAGAGTAGTAAACATTTTCTACTGTATCTTAAGAACCTGAAGTGTGATCTGAAGGGTTGAATGTAGAATTGTATACAGGGGTGACCTGATCATATCTGACCCAATCTGCCTGTTCTTGTTCAAGGAGACAAAAGTCAGTCAATTTTTTTTTCCCCGAGTATATATAAGTTTCAAAGGATTTATTGCTACGTGGTGGGTTTAAGCTTTCGTATTTTGTATGGCTAAATGGATCAGTATGCAAACATGAAGTACTTTGTAACAGAAGTTATGGTTCTTGTCAGGTAGGGTGTGCACTCACAGAATTTAAATCTTTCTAACAAAGTTAGAAGACTTGATGTAGCAGGAGTTTTATGCATGCTTCAAAATAATGAAAAACACTTATTGGGAAAATGTCATGTACTTACAGCTTGCTCTACATGCTACAGCTAATCTTATTTGTACAAGCATGGAAAAATCTACTAACAACGCAGATCATCTTCTCCTTTGTTGAGCTGTTGTATTAATCTCAGCAAGTCAAGGCTGATATGCCAGCTCAGAATGGCTTTAATTACAAGTATAAAAAAAATAATTGGCAAAATGACCAAGAGTGTATGTAACTCCTTTTTAATTCGTTCCTAATTTTGGTATTGCAGTGGAAGAACAACAGGGTGAAATACACAATAAGGGTGAAATGTAAAATATAAAATGTCAACAATGTATGTTGTTACAAACCTAGGTTATAAAGTCCTGAATTTAGAATATTTCCATTTTGCATTCATTGTCCTTTCACTATTTTTTTTCAAACAAAAATACTGTGATTTCCATTTTTGTCTTAAAACATGTTTCTATCCATAGCAGAAGACTGTTTACACTGTCACTGTTCATTAGAGGAAGGTAAATTGATTTCCCATGTCATCTGTTATCAAAGGGATTATTTACACAAGAAAAGAAGGGAAAAAAAAAATGACCCTAAATCCTTTATTCAGTATTGTCCCTTTGAAAAATTTAGGAAAAATGAAAATACAGAGTTAAACAACAGATATTCTGAATAAGGTTGAGAATCTCCCTTTAGCAGAACAAGACACCACTTCATTGAGTTCTTAAACAGCTTTTATCATCTTGAATACAGAGAGGTTAAAGAATAACACACTGTATCCCTAAGCCAACAGTCTCTCTGAAATTTGTCAGTCAGCAAACAATGAAAAAGTTCAGATGTTATTCTGAGTAAGGTGGCCCCGCGTATGTTCTAAGGCATGTCAACTGTCAGCAAAAAATCCTTGGTTAATAGCTATAGGACAATGTAATCGAATAATGCAAAGACATTAGCTTATGTTTGAAATCACAAGCTTTCTTATTTTATTAATCTTTTACGTATTCTGTTCTAAATATTTGTTCTCAAATGAAAGGAATCCCAGACAAAAGTGGCATGTTTTACTCCTTAGAAAGACAAGACAAAAGAAGAAAAAAATAGACATATGCGTTCTTAGATCCAACTTGGTTTTGATTAAAAAATAAAAAAGTAAAAATCAAGAGAGACAAAAAGAGGCAAATACAACAAGTAAACATGTGGAACGAGTCAAGGGGAGGACGAGCACTTTGTGGTTTACTGCACAGAGTCGGATGGGCAAGTTACATATAGATGCACATGTTGAACGCAGCAAATGGTCCTTAGAATCAAATTAGTGTGAGATGAAAAAGATGTGAAGGCAGAAAGCTCCATAGGAGTAGGAGAATGATTCAATTACCACAATTAGACAAAAAAAACCCCAAAGCCTAGTAATAAAACATAATGCACATATTTTAACATCTTGGAATAAATGGACAGAAATCTCAAAAGAGAAGAAGTTGTTTTTGACTTAGTCCATCACTTGTGAGCAATCTACATGACTCACCTCAAAATATTACAACTGAAGAGCTGTTCTAGAACTGTCCTCACTGTATAGTCAAATTCAAGATGCGTCAGTGAAAAATGTTTCTATCAAAACACCTATGACTGTAATGTTGAGCTGTGAAAAAGTGAGTTCCATAAAAAGAGGAGCAACTTGTTAAAAAAAATTAAAAGGTACAGACAAAAGAATTAATTGCTTGGAAGTGCTGAAGACATTATATTAGTCGTTACAGATCACAGGGATTATATCTATCAAAAAAGATTCCTCCTCAAAGGAATCACAATTACACAATATAGCAAAACCTATTATTAGAAATAAAAATAAAACTTCAAAAGGTGGCAATAACTTCAAAATAGGAAAAAGGGCATACACTTTGGCAAGTTAAATGTTAAACTATGATTGTAGAAAATTATAATTAAAAAAGTTGAGGAACAACTTAGTAAACCAGGAAGACTAGTGATGAAATCTTTCCAAAGAAGCCTGTCAAAGAGTATGAAAACTGTATATGGCAAATGTAATTTATTACCGTGAAGTTAAGAGAATTTCTTTGCTTCACTGATTAGTATGAAGGAGATTTAGGAGATTCCCATACTGGAGCATTTTATTGTAGAGTGTGTGTTGGAAAAGATTTTATGCAAATTGTCAGTAGGAGTTAGAACAAAACATTAGAATGAAAAGCAACAAACTGGTGTCTTATATTTATCTAAAACTTGTAATGGAATCAGATATGATTCCATTAAAATCTACAAAATCAGACTATAGTCCATCACAGCTATCTGCACTAGAAAAAATGACAAACATGTTGTGTTTTAAAGCCCCCCCCCCCAAAAAAAAACCCAGACTCTTTTTTTTTTTGCAAAATCTAGAAGAAATCAGATCCTTAACTCTGCATGTTGTGCTAGAGAAATTTGCAAAAAATTATGATAAAGAATTCCTTTAGTAGGCATATGGATAAAAGTAATGGGGAAGAATCACTACAACTTTTTTAAAGGGGAGTCATGCCTAGTCTTTGGAGGAGTCAGTGAACATATGGAAAAAATGATCACACAATCATAGAATCATAGAATTATAGAATCACAGAATAATTTTGGGTTGGACTGGTTGATTTAGCTGATACAGTGAACTTTCTAAAAAGTTTCTTAAATGGTCCCATGAGAAAAGGTCCATTAAAAAGGAGCTGAAAAAGAAGGACAATGCTCTTCTAATTTAAATATCTAGCTAAAATTTCAGAAAAGTGGTTGGTACACAGTGAAGATTGAGAATGGAAGGAAAGTATGAGTGAGTTCTGCAAGAATATGTTCTTGGGCCATTGTGGACAGACATACCCAGATAAAACCTTGCATATGTGGTGAATGAGAAAGTTTATTAATGGTACAAAATCACAAATGAAAAGTTTATTAATGCTACAAAAATATTAATGAAAATAAATGCAAAGCTAGCTGTAGATGAATTCTTGTGATGAATGGTGAGTAGGTAATAAAAGCACAAGTTTTAATTAATATTTTTAAATGTAAAACAATCTAAATTATGTAATGGGGAAATATCTGTAATGCCACATAAAAAATGCGGGCCCTTACCATTCAGTGAAAATGATGATCACTCCGGAAGCAGATCCTGGAGTCATTTTAGACAAAACCTGAATGTAATGCTCACTTGGAGTGAAATGTTAGGTAATTGCCTTTCTGTTATTAATGTTTCCATCTTGATTACAATATGCAGTACTGATCCCATTAACAGAAAGGGCATAGCAGGAGGAGAGAGTGAGTACAGCAAGGAGATATAGAATGATATCCACAGGAAACTAAACAAAGTGCAACTTGTAGAAAAGGTATCTGAAGAATATATAACAGAGGTATGCAAAATCCAGACAGGCATCTGAACAGATATAACTCAATGAAGTTTATTTACTGTTCCACATAACGCAGAAATAAGATGCTGGTTGCAGCAGTGATGCAATGTAAGTAAATGTAACTGTGCAGGCATGTGGTCATTCTCAAATATCTTGAAATATGTAGGTACAGAGTTATGCCAAATGTTGCTCTGCTCTTGAAGTCAATGTCTCCTGTGATGAGACTCTAAATCTTGAGGACTAAGGTGAGACTCACTAAAAGGACTGAATATCACAGCAACAGGGATTCGTCAGTGCCTGACTACTCAAGGTTGCTTCACTGGTGGAATCCACTCTATGTCCCATATGAGGAAGGAATGAAATTCCTCACTTCTTTAGAAACAAACGAACAAAATCCCCACATGTTGACAAAAGGCACTAAATCTAGGTGACAAAAGAATTCATTTCTACGGATGACAAGCCTGACTGATGGCAAATGTCATGTACCTGTCTAGCTCAGCTAGATCAGTGAGGTCTTTACTCAGAGTAGACCCTGAGGTGGGATTATTTAATGTGTAGAGCTCAGTTGTATATGTTTTTGTTATCGGCTGGTGTATGAAGGCTAGTGTGTACTCCAGGAGCATGCAGACTGGCTCTGTGTGTGTGCAGAAAGCTGTTCAAACAGGCTTTTTTTTTTCTGCTCAGGCGTGCAGTTATGGCGTGGTGAATGTATCTAGTGGTGTTTTACATATCACTGTGGGCATGAAGTTACCTAACTGAAAAGGATAGATCATAATTTATGTTCTCTATTTGCAGATTTGTTTCTTTCTTGTCTTTTTTTTTTCAAATCCATCTGTGATTCCTCCCCATACAATTGCATACCCTCTTCTGCTGTCTTTCAGGGTTTATGAATTTTTCTTTAATTTCTGTGCAGCAGTAGAAAATATGCAGGAAAGTTTTCCATATGTTGTGGATCTGACAAGGAGGGAGGTCAGGAGGCTGGTTGCATACCCTCATACTCAAGGTCGCATTGACTGTCTAACTCCTATTTCCCAGGGAAATGTTCTAAACACGAGGCTAATACTTATTTTCCTCACCTTGTGCTTCAAGTCATCTGCTCCATGTGGTACATCTTGAATGTGATATGAAGCTACTCAACAGAGTGGGCCTGTTGGAGGAGGTGGGAACTTTTCTGCCTGGCCTTTGTAGATGGCTGGGCTTCCCCAGGACAGTCTACAGAGCCTTGCTCTAGGGTCACAATATAGCTCTTAGAAAATACAAATGCCTTAGGAAGTAGGAGGGTAAGCAGTGAAGTGCCTCATGGCTTTGATGGCTCTATACCTGGATGGGTAAGAGCCCAAAATCCAAAGTCTTTACTCTTACTGAACAGTTGTTTAAGATCTGTTTAGCTTCCCAGTCCTTGGCATCCAGGCCACGGACTTCTTTTTTTTCTTTTTTCCCCTCCAGACTAGGGCATATAAGAAATAAAGGCAGCTTTGCTTCACAAACTTGTGCAACAGTATGATGAAAAGCCAAAAGAGGAAGTTTTGAAATACTGTTTTCCCTTTTTGTCTCTCTAATAAAACTGTTCCAGTATAGTATAAGGTGGCTGGCAGTCTCACATCAACAGCAGAGCTCTTTGAAGTGGGATTTTAGCAATATGTTCAAGAATGACATAGGAGGCTTTGGCGTGATTAAAGAAGACAACTACCACACACTTGTGCCTATACATATCCGCTTGGTCAGTGGTGCTCATCCCGCAGTACGTGAGTCATAAATTCACTTGGAAATCAAAAAAGATATGTAAAACTTATAAATAAACATTAAAGAAAAAAATGTGAAATAAAGTATATCTTAGAAAATGGCCAAAAAGTGTAGCTTTGCTGTGGGCAGAAGGTTGGAGCTACAGACCTCAAAAGGTCACTTCCAGCCTAAACCATTCTATGATTCTAACTTCAATATTAATATGATAGTAATATTAATACTTATGTATCGGTTAAAACACAATTTTCTGTAAGTATTATATAGGCAACTCCTCTGTCATAGAGGATTTTCTTGGTTGTGCTGAGGCAAGTAGAAAACCATGACATAACAACCAGTTCTGGGCAGTAAGTAAAGATTGTAAAAGAAATACAGGAGATTTCATACCAAATTAAAGACGTTGTGTGGTTAAATATTGCACACTAGAATTAGGGAGCTAAACCAGCAGCAAAATGAAATTTAGATGGATGTTGTGCAATTGAAATTTAAGCTAGGTCATTAGGGATAAAACAAATGCAACATCATCAGTAACTAAAAGCCTAGCTTTGTAGCTCAAATAAAAACTAGCATTGCAGTTTCTGTTAAAACTTTGTCAATATTGAATAAAAGGAAACCAGCTCCTGCTGAAATATTCTGAAATATGTTGAGGTTTTTTGCTTAATATCACAGCTATGGTAGGTTCTTTGAAATGTCCTGACAGGAGTTATGATTATAATATCATTCAATCTACACTTATAAGGGCCATTTTGTGAGATGTTGGGCTATAGTTATACAGGTCATATGGTGGACAAGCCCAACATATTTTGACAAGGAGAGAGAGGAGATTTATACTTTTTGCTTACAGAAGAAGGTCTAACTTATCAAACTTTTTTAAGGATTTGCAAAGTCAAGCATGAGCAAAAGGGAATATGCAAATCGGGTTGCACTGACGTTTCTGCAATGAGGAGTAGGAAAGGGTCTGGCCCATACACTGGGAAAATGAACAGAGCAGATGAGAAAGCCAGTGAAGGAACCAGACAGCAAGGCCTGCATTTCCTGCTGCCTTTCAAAAGTGAGGCTGCAAATTACTTGGCCTCAAAGAAAAGGACCAACCCCTCCCTCAGTGATAGTTACTGCTCTGATGCCCTGAGAAATACACAACTGACTTGTGCAAGTCAGAAGCTACAATCGCCTATTTGAGTATCCCATTATTCTCTAGCATGAGAAAGACGTGGCATTTTCTTTGCCTACACTTGGCCATGTCAAATATCTTTCAAAATACTTCTGTGATGGCAACACTTTGGAACATTCTTGATCAATGCATTTAAATCAGATGTCAGTCTTATTGATGTCAGTATGTGAAACAGACAAAAAATTCTTACAGCTTCAGCAATCTTTGTATCAATCAAGGGGAAACTATGAAATGAATAATCCAATGAGAAATATACAATATTCCATACAACTGTTCAGCAAAATATAAATGACAAAACCCAAGCACTTTCTTTGAAGCAAAATATATTTTATTTACAAAATATTATGAACTGGAAGTAGTTGTACAGAAAAATTGTAGTAAAGTGTAGTAAATTTCCTCATTAGTAGTATTTGGCCAAATGCAAAAAACAATTCTGCTTGAACTAGAGAAGAGATATAGGTATGTACCTAATTCCAGATGGTAGAGGTATTTACAATTTATTAATGGACTGACTATCTTTAGGCATTGTGACTCTCTGTACGCTGTTAAACAATGCTTGGGAATACTTTGGGCTCTGTAACTTGTGTTTTTATACTATTGGATAGGTTAAAAGAAAAATTTATGCTATTGAAATCATGGAGGTAAAGATAATATAACATTTAAAAGGTGTGGATTTAAAAAAAAATACTAGAATATGTAACATTGTATGCTTTAGGCTCGTTTGTTGGAGAAGTAAAAAACACTTAGCTGCTGCACAAAAAGGCACATTGTAAGGAAAAGAATTAAGTCCCAGATGAACAGGAAGTCACCCAGTGGAAAAATTCCTATTCATGCTATGTAGGTGTATTTTCAGTAGAGATTTTCTAATTTGCTTTCGTATGGAAAATGTGAACATTCAGAGATGAATAAGCTAGATGATACTCCATGGCTATAGTTTAAAGATTTTCACTTTAGTTACAGTTTTGAACCATGTCTTGGCAGATAAGCATTTATAATTAAAAGAACAGAAGAAAATACTAATTCTAAATCACATACAATTTCTCTGACTCAGGTAGATATTTATTGTATTGTGGGCATTCATGTTTTTAAGTCTTTCCTTCATTATCTGTGGTAAGAAAATGTTTAAATACTTGTATAGGGATATAGTTTCTATTTAACCGTGCATAATTTCATTGAACACATGTACCTGAATTTATGGTTGAATTTGGAAGTTTTGCTATGTGTATATTCTGGCAAAGAAGGTCTTTCACATAGCTCGCTATTATGATACTGAATGAGCTTGATGAGAGCAGAAAGTGTTTACAAGTTAAGAATGTGAATATTTATAGATCTACAACAGAAGGGACAAAAATAGTAAATTCTATTATATGACTGATGGCACATTTGTGGGAATGTTGGTAGTTTATTCATTAACATTACTCCTCATTTACAGTAGCATGAAATAAGAATCAGATCTTGTCCATTTTCACTTGAATGGCATTTTTTTTTTCTTCACAAAAACCTGTGTTGTGATCTCAACTATCTCTAAAACCAATCAAGTTTACTTTTGTGTACCATGGCATATGAAAGTGATGTACTTGTTTTGCAGGGTTTCTTGTAAAAAGGAAAAAAAAAGGTAAAAAAGATGAGTTAGCTAAAGTTAGCATCTCTTTGCAAGTTGTATATTTTACAAACGGTATCATTTTAGGTTTCACTAGAAAACTAGATGAGAAATACAGATTAAAATAAAACCCTTTAACTAAAATGCAAAAGACTATTTTAAAATGTAACGAACATGTAGTTATTAACTTTATGAACTCCAAGTAACTTCAGAAAAAAAATATTAAAAAAAAAGACAAAAGGCTTTAGAAATATCTTTAGTTAAATAGAAAAGCCTATAGGAAGTCTAAAGACTGCATTAGGAATGGAATTATTGTTGTAATTAAGGAGGCATATATCTAATGAACCGTTACCTAGAATCCTTTCTTTTCGTATCTCTCACGACAGAGGTCATATATAAATGTGGATTGCTGATTAAAACTGCAGTCAAGGAACAATCTGAAGTTTTATTTTAAGGGACTGCACTGTAGTATTCCAGTCAGGAGTCCGTAAATTTTGTTTTCTGGTGTATCAGCTAAATAGCAGTAGAATGAACTTGAAAAATAATTAATGTATTTATCTAACCGGTAAAGCATTTATACTGTGGGATACTGCTCACATGTAGAGTAAGTTAAAGGATATGTCCATCTGTCTTAACTCAAAAATTCACAGACCAGTTCCTACCATTGCTAGGGCACATATTCTTTACTTGGTTCATGTGATATATTAATTAACTACTGTGTCTCATAGACAGTGGGAACAAAAGTTCCACATTTTTCAGGGAGCACATTAAGCAGGCCTTCTTAAAACTTCTTGATTTTTAAAGCTAATGAGTTGATTCTCCCCCTCTATTTTTTTTTGTCTTTTTTTTTTTTTTTTTTAATCATAGAATGCTTTGGGTTGGAAGAGGCCCTAAAGATCATCTAGTTCCTACATCCCTGCCATTTTCAGGGACACTATCCACTTAACAAGGTCACTCAAAGCCCCATGCAACCTGGCCTTGAAGACTTCCATGGACGAGACATCTACCACCTCCCTGGGCAACCTGCTCCAGTGCCTCACCACCCTTACAGTGAATTTCTTCATTTTGTCTAATCTAAGTCTAAATCTACCCTCTTCCAGTTTAAAGGCATTATCGATTGTCCTATTACATACCCTGCTCAAGTGTCCCTCTCTAGTTTTCTTGTAGGCCCCCTTTAGGCACTGAAAGGCTGCTATAAGGTCATCTGGGAACCTTGTCTTCTCCAGGCTCAACAACCCCAGCTCTCCCTGCCTTTCTTCATAAGAAAGGTTCTCCAGCCCTGTGATCATCTTCGTGGCCCTCCTCTGGACCTTCTCCAACTGGTGCATGTCCTTCTTGTGTTGGGGGCTCCAGAACTGGACACAGTACTCCACGTGGGGTCTCACCAGGGCAGAGTAGAGGGGGAGAATCACCTCCCTCGACCTGCTGGCCACTCTCCTCTTGATGCAGCCCAGGATGAGGCTGGCCTTCTGGGCCGCAAGGGCGCATTGCCTGCTCATGTTAAGCTTCTCATCCACCAGCACTCCCAAGTCCTTCTCCTCAGGGCTGCTCTCAATCCATTCCCCGCCCAGCCTGTATTTGTGCCTGGGATTGCACGACCCATGTGCAGGACCTTGCACTTGGCCTGGTTGGACTTCATGAGATTGGCACAGGCCCACCTCTCCAAATTATCAAGGTCCCTCTGGAAGGCATCCCTTCCCTCCAGTGTGTTGACCACACCACATAACTTGGTGTCGTCTGCTAACTTGTTGAGAGTGCACTCCATCCCACTATCCATGTTGCCAACAAAGACGTTAAACAGGGCCAGTCCCTATATCAACCTCTGAGGAAGGCCGCTCATAACTCACTAATCTCCACTTGGACATCTAGCCATTGACCACAACTCTGAGTGTGACATTCTGACCATTTCCTTATTGATATTATATCTATATCTATTTGGTATTTATATATATGTATACCTATTTGTTATTGATTCATATTATTTCAATAGATTCCCTGTGTTTATTTTCACTATTCCAAGCTCTTTATATTGGGTTTTTCTTCAAATTTTCATCTGGTGTTAGCAGCCTCTTTAACCTAACAATTTATTCCTCTACTCACCGGGTCCAGATAGCAGCATAGTACAGTGGAAAAAAAGAACATCTCCTTGCTTGAATGAATTAAATGCTTCATGAGTCGCATACGCTGAATGACCTGAAAATGTGGGTGTCTGAAAGGGGGAACATCAAGGGGATAGCTACATTCTCTGTAAACAGCTTTGGTTAAAAATTATAGCAAACAGGTAATGAGCATTTTGTTACTAATTTAAATAGGTAAAAATTTCACTTTTCCATTTTTCAGTTGACAGTCAGGATTATAAGAGGCTAATGTTACTGTAAAGGGAGGGTTTTAGCCTTGTCCCAAATCTCAGAATAATTTTTCAAGATTTTTAGCATAGCTTTTAATGCATGATGCCCCAGCTGGGTTCAGTGATGCAGTGCCTGGCTTGGGAAAGTGCCCTGGGGCTTTGGACAGACAGGGTAGCTCTGCATTGACTCCAGGACATAGTTTTCTGGCTGTGTCCAATCTGATACTTTAGTGACATATTCAGTATTTATAGGACTGCTGGTGCAAAACCATTTTATATAAATATGGAGATTCAAGTCGAGTTCCTGACAAACCAAAGTCACTAACATGATCCTCAAGATTACTATGGAGGCTGAAGTCATTCATTCATTCATTCATTCATTCATTCATTCATTCATTCATTCATTCATTGTCTAGTAAAGGAAATGTTCATATTTTCCAGGCCAATAAATGCTATTAGATCAAGATTCAAAATTTCTGAAACAGATGTGAGTGCAAATTAATTTTCAAACATCCGTCCTCCATCCAAATTTTTATTGTGGAGAAATATAAAAGTGGATTGTTAAAGACTCAAGGAAAAAAAAATCAGTCCTTTCTTCAAATACCATGGAGCAAAGTCCTCAAACACAGAAGTCTGCATCACACGAAACACAAATATCAGCAAACTCTATTTCTGCCGTGAAATCTTAAAAGATCACTTGGATAATGTCTTCTTTGTGATTTCATTCTCTTCCGTTGGTTCTGTGTCAAGTGAAATAATTAAATCTGTAAATATAAATAGCTTTATTGTTATTATCAACTTGCAAGTTCATTTTTCATCCCAAGTATAATGCAGGGACCAACACTATATATGAATATGTACAAGGTTTGCCAATCCAGTCTAGAGAATTTAATTGTACCTGTAATTTGGATACAGAAGATATAATAAGAGGAAAGTATAATTCAGTAGATTGCATATCGAAATGTCAAGTCTTTTCATATTTGTAACTAAGGCACTACCTAGCAAAAAACTTTACTGCCTGAAAATATTCTTTTAGTTTTCTGACAGTAGTCCAGGGTTTGTTTTTCTATTTGTGTAGAAACCTTAAGAGATAATACCTGTTTGTCAACCCTAGTAATTCCTTATTTGTTTAAAAAATCTCCTCTAAACCTTCAAACCCAGCCACCAATCAACCAAGTTCCTGAAATTGCTGCTCAGCTATGGGCGGAGATGAACAGAGCATAAATTTAGATAGATTTCAGTTCATCATGAACTCACAAGCTTAGATAAAGAGTTTATTATTTACTGATCTCTTGCTAAAGAATTGTATGCTAGGATGTATTCTTTAGTTTTCAAACAATTACATTTTTGTACTTATTTTTGAGGATGGAATGAGGGGCATAGAAATGATCTGTTTTCAAAATTGGAACTGTTACTTCATATCTACCCAAATCAGCATGTATGCTGGGAACATATGACTCAATTGATGCAGATTCATGGGAAGTCAAAGTGAATATCTAATAATCGTAGTCTAAACCACAATATTGTTAATAATCTCACTGCAAATATCATTAATTTGAGTATCCAAATTTGCTTATACTATAATCCTAATCATTGATATAAAATACAATACTTTATTCACAAACTGTACTTAACTTTGAACTCCTTCTTCACAGTTGTAGAAGGATACTTTCCCATATCGTCTTGTTTAATAATGACAATATCTTTCATAATGTAATCTTATTGTGCTTATTGATTTTGATTGTTCCCGTTACTACTACAATGTTCCTCCTATACTGTGCTTTCCTTCTGAAGTCCTACATGTCTCCCACGTACTGTGAAGCTAGCTGTGGCTCCTGTAGCATTTCTAGTCTGCTGCAACAGTCATGAGACTCAACTGACAGACTGAATTTCTGCTTGAATATTGTTTTTAAAACGTTCCCTGATCAAGTCAGATGTAATACAGGAAACTGCCAGTTCAGAATGAAAATCTTGGGAGAGGAAGTTATTTAAAACCAACCAGTATGTCACCTTGTTTTTTCAGGAAATTCAGGTGGGAAAACACTTCCCCCCCACACCTTTTTTTTTGTTTTTTTTTTTCCAGAATTGACAGGTGCTAGCAGTTTGTCCAGTAGTATGTATATGGCTCAAGACCATCAAATATTGGGCAGGTAACCGCATCAGAATTGTGGGAATCCCAACGACTTCTCATTGTCTTTAACTCCTCCATAATTACCGGTGTAAAGTTATAATTCCTGAAGACATCTTTAGATTCTAGACAGAAGACCTAAAAATTTTTACATTGGTAGGAGTCACTCACACACTCTTGATGTCATTGTTTTTCACAAGGTTTTGTGACTAGGAGAGGGTAAAGCTTGCAACTTTAGCTGAAAACAGACTATTTTATTGACTTATATTTTCAGATCGCAACATTCTTATGTTCTTTTGTTGTTTATTTGAAAATACAATGCCTTAGATTTTGTACTACCTAGACTGGACCTATGTCATGGGAGTGCTAGAAACGAAGTTATTTTGAGCTCTCTGCCTGCCTGCTCCTTTTTGAAAAGACAGGATTAATTAGGGTCAGTTTCCAGGCTGAACAGTTCATCAGTCAATAATTGCTCCCATTATTACAGCAGCTGGCTTTATATTGGAGTTTGATTAATAACAATATGCCTCTCAGTTACGTTTTTCCATTAAGTGGCACTAATTACACTGCAACTGCTGTTCAAAACCAAGCAAAGTGTATCTACAATGTCATTTAATGCAGCTAGATTTGCCTGAAATGTAACTTCAAAAACTGCCTGTATAACTAGTAGGGCCTTGCATTAGTGCCAATTTGAAGTAACTTCTGTGTTTCTTTCCACTGTCTTTGAGAAGCCCCTGTCTTCGAGTATTTTAGAAAATCAATGAAGTAATGTAAGAGGATTCTGAAGACAGGAGATGAGAACTAATAACTGCTAGGAGTTCCATAGTGTCAAAATCTTCTACTTTCAGAAGATGATTTGGAATGTTAAGATTCTACTCTGAATCCATTTTTTAAAAAGAAATGAGTGCAGTTATTGTCTGATTACAGGACAGCACAGCCTTACAGGAAAAATCTGCTTTCAAGGATTTTCCTGGAAGGTATAACTTTAGATTACAGAAAGTAATTGATCTGGAACATTTGTATCTAAGCGCTCCTGCCACAGCATAATCATCCAATAATCTTTCTTGGGCTTTTAGAGTTTGACAGCAAATTTATTTGCCAAAATACAGCAAAACATTTGAAAGCATCTTTTTTTTTTTCAATTAACTTGGTCCTAATCCTGAGTAATGATGTGCTCACAAATCTTTTCTATTTGGTTGTACTTACAGGTTTTCAAGGCTTGGATCTTTGGTTAGTCATTTCATTTTTGAAAAAAAAAATTAAGTTTTGCTTCACTTACGTTTCTTATATTGAGTAACTGGGCTTTAAAAATGTTTGGATATTTTGGGGGCTACTTGTCTATTCATACTTTAACTTCTGTTGTGACACATCATATCTGTTTTAGTCTGCCAGTCATATCTTGGGACAGATCATAATACAATATGACACTGATATAACTGACATAGCACATCCTATTGTTTCTTGCAATGCATAATTTTCTGCAAAAACCTGGCTTTTAAGAAAGAAAATAGCTGTTTTGCCACTGTTTATTTCACGAATATTCACTGAATAAAACTGCTCAGTCTTTATGGATAGTTACCTCTCTGGAATAATGCAAATATTCCATTGCTATAGGTAGCAAACCATGTGAGTAAGCATCCATGTTAAGCAAATGTGGTGCTAAAAGTATGTTTTGTTTTAGTATGAATAATGAGTTTTCCTCTTTCTTTTCAAAGGTGCCATCATGTAGTGTATTTTCCTTGTTTTTATTTAGAAGTTTATGAATTGTTTTTGATTGTACTGTTTGTACATTTCCTTGGGCTATTAGTGTCAATCGTACTACATCAGAGAATATTACTGTGCATTTAATATTCCTAAATCACTTAAAAACTAAGACACATAGCATATTATGCACTGTATAATAATGCTTTATGTAAAACACAGCTAAGATGAATCAGAGAATCTAGGATGAGTGATTCTTTGCTAATTATGCTCTGTTCTTTGTGACTGAACAGAAGAGAATTACTTTGAGTGTATATGCATGACGGATTCATCCTAGAGATTGAATCTAAGTTTTCTAAAAATGTAAGTTAAAGGCCAAACATTAAGCAGTCCAAAGAGCAGTTTAATGCTGTCACACTTATTCAGGAGTACCTTTTCCACTAGTTTGATGTGAGACATAGTCCAATCCAACTTTTACACAAATAATTCTTGATCCTGCAAGCTGATGAGTCACTCAGACTTGGCTTATTCACATGATGATGAGATGGCTCAGCTCCTTACAGGTGATGCTAAACTGGATCCAGAGTTTTTCAGTATTGCCTCTGCCACTGTGTGGCCAGTCTGATTCTATTATGTCCCATATCTGTAGCAGTAGCATCAAAATAATGTGAATCATCTGCAACATCTGGAACACTGACAGACCAACTTGTTCAAAATCTGTAATGGTTGTACAGTTTCAACATTAGTGCCACTTCAATTACTCTGTTCTTGTCGTGGTTTTGTTTAGTGAGGGGGGGGCCTAAGGTGGTAGCTTCTGTAGGAAACTGCTAGAAGTCGCTCCCCTTTGTTCAGTGGACTTGGCCAGGCCTAGGGCGGACCCACTGCTGGCCAAGGCCGAGCCAATTGGTAGCAGAATGTTCCGTGATAACGCCTCTGCGATAACGTATTTAAGAAGGGGAAAACAGGGAAAAAAAAGACAGAAGAGAAGATGTGAAGAAGCTGAGCGGGGGCAGAGGTGCAGAGGGGGAGGTGCAGGCCTCATGGGCCTTGCAGGCCTCACCCTCTGGCCTCTCGCCAGGCAGCCGACAGGGCCCGACTCGGTCCAGCCCCGCTGCAAGAAGTGGAGAGGAGATGAGAAGTGAATAAGATGTAAAAAAAGATCCTGAGAGACATCTACCAGCCTATTGTGAGGAACGGCTGCAGATGCCAAGGTCAGTTCAGAAGGAGGGGGAGGAGTAATGCGGCTCCTGGCTAAGATTCCCCTGCAGCCTGTGGTGACGTCCATGGTGGAGCAGGTTGTCCCCCTGCAGCCCATGGAGGTCCATGGAGGAGCAGAGATCCACTTGGAGCCCGTGAAGGACCCCACACCAGGGGAGGTGGATGCCTGAAGGCAGCTGTGGCCTGTGGAGGGCCCGCTGGGACAGCTGTTCTAGAGGGACTGCACCCGTGGAAGAGATGACCCACGCCGGAGCAGTTCCACGAAGGATTGTGGCCCATGGGAGGGACCCCACAATGGAGCAGGGGAGGAATGTGAGGAGTTCTTCCCCCGACCATGAAGCAGCGGCGTAAAACAACGTATGATGAACTGACTGCAACCCCCATTCCGTCTTCCCCCCCTGTGCCGCTCAAGGGGGAGGAAGGTAGTAGAGATAATGTTAAGCTTGGGAAGAGGGAGGGGTGGATGGAGGTTATCTTGTTCTCTGTCTCATTATCCTGCTGTTTGTAGTAATAAATGAATAGTTTTCCCCAAGTCGAGTCTGTTTTGCCCATAACGGTAACTTTAAGGATTTCTCCCTGTCCTTATGTCAAATCTCGAGCCGTTTTTCCTTATATTTTCTCTCCCTGTTCTCTCGGAGGGTGGGGGGAGTGAGAGAGAGACTGTGTAGTCTGGTCCGATCGGGGCTGAACTGCAGCAGTTCTACTGAAGAATTTATGCAGCCTGGCTACTTTACTCCCACTTTTTTTTTTTTTAATCCAATTTTTCCTTCAGCGACAGTAAAACCGAATTTGTTATGTGTTGCTTTCCACAGGATGCTGTTTCTTTGATTTGTTAAACATCACAGTTTAAAGATTCCTTTAATCTTGTGAATTTTGAATTGCCATAAGGAGCTTGGAGATACTAATTCTGTTGCTGCTAGATACAAGCTCTCTCAAAATACATGGCAATTTGCAGGAATTCTCCATTCAGAAGTTCCCAAAATGTGTGCCCAGATACGTGGTTTACGGTCTTGTGTAGGTACAAACTTAGAAAACTTTTACTAACAGAGTCATTACGATGAGCATTTGGCAATGTTTTGCTCTGTTTCAATACACTCAATACGCAGACCTCCCACATGAAAAGGTATTATTGTACCCATTTTTGAAGATGAGGAAATGATTACCTAGGAATGACACTATTTGGTTGATATTTATAGTTCTTGGGAGAGATGTTGTTAGTCTTGTTTTTTGAGTGACTGTTTTCATTATATGACAATTACTTAAGAAGTGTCTTAAAAACTCATTTTGTGATATCATATCTTACTTTTATGTTTAGAATGCCTAGAAAAAAAAGAGTAGCTTCACAATTCCTTTATAAGACTCTTAATTTTCTGCAACAACTAGACATCAAAGATTCAATAGATTTTCAGCGTCTTCATTTCCTCATCATAATGTAGATCTTGTTCATATTGCCTCTAGTTTGGTGGTTGCAGAACTGTTTTAAAACAATAGAATTTATTATAAATGCCTGAATTCAAGCATTGAACTTCTGCCTTCTCCATGACTTTATTTCACTGTTAAAAAAACAGCATTACAGGACAGCCCTTCGTTCTCTGGCCTATTGTACTGAAAAATGAATGAGTAAGAGTCTTGATTACTTTACAGATAAATCTGGTTAACATTTATATTAATTAAAATGCACGGTTTTGAGGCTATTCTGAACTATTTATAAGTGATTTAATTCATATCAGCAGCTAATTTGTATTTAATGCAAACTAATGGGTTTTATGTAAATGGAGCATGTGGCAGTCTATTTAAAAAACAAATTATCTGTAGTTTCATTTCAGTTATTTTAATTAAATTTAGAGCATGTGTACAGTGGGGAGGGATAAAGGATGTGTTATATATGAAGTGTTGATGATTAAAAGCAATTTAAATATATAGAATAAGAAACAAGTGATTCTCTTAGCAGAAATACCGATTCATTTTCTGACATTTGCATTTGCTAAAAGAGTAGACACAAGAACAGGCAAGGGCATGTGCTGAGTGGTTTTTGAACTGAAGAATACAAATAATTCTATGAGTTATTTGTAATAATACTGTGAAGATTAACGAGTTCACGTTTACAAAATGTTTTGAAAATTATTAGCAAATTAAATTCTGAAATTTGTACATTTGTACTCTGAATATTGGAGTAAAGAAATTGGCAACTGCTGTCATCAGGACTGATTTTGTTCTAAAAACACTATGCAAGTACCACATACTAACTTACAACCAATGGAGCCTACTATGCAACATGATGACTGTACTGGTTGTTTTAACATTAGGCAAGATATTATTTCAAGATTTTTAGGGCAAGTATAAATATTACTTAGAGTTTTGAAACCTGAAGTATCATATCACTATCTCACACCCTATTTGCTTAGATTTCCTGAGCCTGGCTAACTAAACAGATTCCTTATTTTTTACTGTTCTGAGGAAATTTTGCTCACAGCATCAGCTCAAATTAATAATTATTTTTTGTCTTATGTGGTTTTGACCAGCCTGACAGATTTTGCAGGAGAAATGCTGTAATAGATTAAATCTTTTCCAGCCACTTCTCATTGTCACTGTTTCAAGGATTTGTCAGGACATGTACCCTCGGTTATTATTGTTCATATTAACTCTGCTCTGAGGAGAAAAGCTGCAAAAGTTAGAATACCTTTCAGGAGCTTATGCTGGATCTTCATCAACAATTGTGATATAGAATCATAGAATGGTTAGAGTTGGAAGGGACCTTCAAATGTCATCTAGTCCAACCCCCCTGCAAGGAGCAGGGACATCCCTGACTAGATCAGGTTGCTCAGAGCCTCATCCAACCTGGCATTGAACATTTCCAGGGATGGGACATCCACCACCTCTCGGGGCAACCTGTTCCAGTGTTCTAGAACCCTCAGTGTAACAAATTTTTTTCTAACATCTAATCTGAATCTACCTCCCTCTATTTTAAAACCATTACCCCTCATCCTATCACAACAGGACCTACTGAACAGCCTCTCCCCATCTTTCTTGTAGGCCCCTTTGAGGTACTGGAAGACCGCTATCAGGTCTCCCCGCAGCCTCCTTTTCTCCAGGCTGAACAGCCCCAACTCTCTCAGCCTGTCCTCATAGGAGAGGTGCTCCAGCCCTCTAATCATCTTCGTAGCCCTCCTCTGGACCCACTCCAGCTGGTCCATGTCCTTCTTATGTTGGGGGCTCCAGAACTGGACACAGTACTCCACGTGGGGTCTCGCCAGGACAGAGTAGAGAGACAGAATCACCTCCCTTGACCTCTGGCCACGGTCCTCTTGATGCAGGCCAGGATGCGGTTGGCCTTCTGGGCTGCAAGGGCACATTGCCTGCTCATGTTGAGCTTCTCATCTACCAGTACTCCCAAGTCCTCGTCAGGGCTGGTCTCGATCCATTCTCCGCCCAGCCTGTATTTGTGCCTGGGATTGCCATGACCCACAAGCAGGAGCTTGCACTTGGCCTTGTTGAACTTCATGAAGTTTGCACGGGCCCACCTCTCTAGCCTGTCAAGGTCCCTCTGGATGGCATCCCTCCCTTCTAGCGTGTCAATGGCTCCACACAGCTTGGTGTCATCGTCGAACTTGCTGAGGGTGCACTCTCTCCCACTGTCCATGTTGCCGACAAAGATGTTGAACAGGGCCCCAACATATAGCCCCAACACTAAACTTAATTAATGTTTTAGTGTCATCAGGGATAGAAACACCAACTCAAAACAATCGTTTGCTAATGTTAATCCTAGTTCCACTGATTATCTGACAGTCTCTCTAATTTTAAAAGTCACAAAGGGAACTTTCACTTTTTTGCTCACTCATGGTACAAATACTGTGACAGTTGCTAATTCCTCAGCATTGTAGGGTTTGGTCCGCTGAAATGGAAATCCATGCTTGGAAGTGCAAATACTCTGACTTTGTTAGGAACTAGAGAATCAAATGAAAGCTCTTCAGGTAAGTTTTATTCCCAAAAGAATTTATCCTTAAATAGATTATTCTGACAAAAAGGTACTTAATCCAGAGATGATAAAGCAGATCAGCACATTTCTTGCCTATGTTGGCAGCTGTGACTATATATCTACATTTGCACACACAGACTTGACCAACATGCTGTGTGCAGTATTTGCATGTCCTCAGTTCAAAAGATAGCATAAACTCTTTCTTCATTCTGTTCCTTTCATGAATCAAGACATAAATATATGATTTGATAAATAATGAGTGTTGAAATCCATTATTAAAATTCAGCAATTCCCTCTGTGATCTACTGAATCAGGATTGAGTCATTGGCATGTTAAACACTGGATAAATGAAAAGGCTACAGATGCTACAAAATAAAAATAACCTGCCTATTAGAAGAGTTATTTACAGAAATCAATGTTCATTTTCTGTCTCTTGTGTATCAGC
This sequence comes from Chlamydotis macqueenii, assembly GCF_036417535.1. NCBI lineage: Eukaryota > Metazoa > Chordata > Aves > Otidiformes > Otididae > Chlamydotis > Chlamydotis macqueenii. The sequence continues at coordinate 57,995,780 of NC_141593.1, read as the reverse complement.
AGTAACCTTACTTTGCCCATCAATGGTGAGGTTATTTAAACATGATGCCAGAGTAATTGCACAGGTGATCCGGTTGACAAATAAGACAAAACTATATGGTTGCTATCACTGAGCTCTTGGACAAAATGTCAAAAAAATAATGAAATAAACAGAACTATTAAAGCAAAAAAAAAAAATATTCCTCAATGAAAGTTACCTGAAGCTCTGACCTTTGAGATTTCTGATCTCTTTTTATCATCTCTAGACCTTCCACTTTGAAATATATTTTGCCAGACTGTAGTTTTTTTTTTTTTTACAGGACTCTCAGGTTTTATTTTTATTGAAAAAATGTCATAAAGCAATATATGTTACCATATCTCCAAATGCAGGAAATAATTTTAGAAATTGAGAAGAATTCTCTTATCTAATAATATATCTGTGACTCATGGTGCTTCTGCTGAAGTCTATCTTCTAGGTAAGAGAAATTTACCTTGATTGATTCTTGTCTTATCTCACTGACCATTTCTCAGTCACTTCTGCCAGTCTTGTGAGTTTTTATATTTTTCGACAGTTTGGGAGATTGAATTGGATGTATTGCAGAAAGACTAATCTGTTGTTCCTAAATTGATGCTATATACAAATGTTTATTTTGGATGATGGGATTTGCTGAAATCATGCATTATTTCATAGATTTGCCAGCCATACTGAGTTGGACTCTGTCTGCAGTTGTATTTTTGGATTATTTTGTGCTTTCTCTGCTATCTTGGTTCCAGACTGATATTTAGTAACAGACAAGCAATAATTTACTTTTTTTTTCTGGATTGTGTGTGCTTTGGTGTTATTACAGTATGTGAACATGTAGGACAAATCCTTACCTGCTGTTACACCACTGAGGTCATTGGTTTTACAGTTGGTATACCTCTGTACACCTGCAGTGCTCTGTAACCCCTAGGTATTTTTTGTCTGTATTAAACTATTGTCCTCAGAAAGCCATGTCTAAGATTTAGATTTTTTACTTGGACAATTGTGTATGTTGGCCCTAGCAAAACCATATGGCTAACCCATCTGTACATTTCGTTCATTTATTTAAAATATATCAAACACATGCTTATAGTTTTTCAAATATTTTTCCTTACTTTGTTTGTTTCAAGACATTCACATATGCTTTTATAGCTTTACTGGCCCATATAATAAGTAGGAGGTCGCAGCCTTGCAAGTATTTTTGCAGGCTTCATACTTTACGTATTTTAAATATCCTCATTTCTGACATGGGGAAAAACTGCTTTTGTCCAGTGAGACATGTTTAAGAAATTCAGTAGCGCTCCTTAGTCTTTTACATTAGAAAATGTAAAAGAACTTTTATTAGAGGTAACTGCCATTCTGCCACATTGGAGTCATGCCAGTTAAAGGAGAACTTAAAATGAGCCAAATTATAACCAGAATAATGACATATGTCACATGACATGTGTTTTAAAATGTTATTGTCAGCAACTAATATGTACTAGAATCATAGAATCAGAATTATTTAGATTGGAAAAGACCTTTAAAACAATCAAGTCTGATCATTAACCTAATACTGTTAAGTCCACCACTAAACCATGTCCTTAAGCGCTGTGTCTACACATCTTTTAAAAACCTCCAGGGATGATGACTCAACCACTTCCTTATGCACCCTGTTCCAATGCTTGTAACACTTTCAGCAAACACATTTTTTTTTGTAATATCCAATCTCAGCCTCCCCTGACACAATTTGAGGCCTTTCATCCTATTACTTGCTACTTTGGAAAAGAGAGTGGCATCCACCTTGCTACTACCTCCTTTCAGTCTTAAAGAGCAATAAGGTTTCCCCTCAACCTCTTTTTCTCCAGACCAAACAACTCCAGTTTCCTCAATCTAGTAAATCCTAGTAAGACTTTTTCTCTACATCCTTCAATAGCTTCATTACTCTTCTTTGGACACACTCCAGCAAGTCAATGTCTTTCTTGTAGTGAGTGGCCCAAAACTGAACATGATATTCAAGGTCCAGCCTCATCAGTGTCAAGTACAAGGGGATGATCACTTCCTGACTCCTACTGGCCACACTATTTCCAATACAAGCCAGGCTGCTGCTGGCCTTCTTGGCAAGCTGTGCCAACTCATATTCAGCCAGCAGCTGACCAAAACCCATAGGTCCTTTTCCACCAGGCAGCTTCATAGCCACTCTTAGAATCTAAGAATAAGAGAATAGTTTGGATTGGAAGGGACCTTCAAAGGTCATCTAGTTCAACCCCCCTACAAGGCTCAGGGATGTCTTCAACTTGATGAGGTTGCTCAAAGCCCGTCCAACCTCGCCTTGAATGTTTCCAGGGATAGGGCATCTAGCATGTCTCTGGGCAATCTGTTCCAGTGTTTCATGACCCTCATTGCGAAAAAAAAAATTCTTCCATATATCTAGTTTGAATCTACCTTCTTCTATTGTAAAACCATTACCCATATCCTTTCACAACAGGACCTGCTAAAATGTCTGTTCCCATCTTTCTTCTAAGCCCTTTTTAAGTGTTGAAAGGCCACAATAAAGTCTCCCCAAAGCCTTCTCTTCTCCAGGCTGAACATCCCCAACTTTCTTAGCTTGTCTTCACAGGAGAGGTGCTCCAGCCCTGTGATCATCTTTGTGGCCCTCCTCTGGACTCACTCTAAAAGGTCCATGTTCTTCTCATGTAGAGGGCCCCAGAGCTGGATGCAGTAGCCCAGGTGGGGTCTCATAAGAGCAGAGTAAAGGGGTAGAATCACCTCCCTTGACCTGCTGGCCATGCTTCTTTTGATGCTGTCCAGAATATGGTTGGCTTTCTGGGCTGCAAGTGCACATTGCTGGCTCATGTTGAGCTTCTCATCAACCAGCCTGTACTTGCACTGGAGGTTGCCCTGACCCATCTGCAAGACCTTGCACTTGGTCTTGTTGAACTTCATGAGGTTTGCACGGGCCCACCTCTCTAGCCTGCCAAGGTCCCTCTGGATGGCATCTCTTCCCTCCGGTGTGTTGTCCACACCACACAGCTTGGTGTCATTGGTGAACTGACTGAGGGTGCACTCAATGCCACTGTCCATGTCACCAACAAAGATGTTAAACAGTAAGGGTCACATACCGACCCCTGAGGAGCACCACTCATCACTGATCTCCACTTGGACATTGAGCCGTTGACCACAACTCTTTGAGTGTGGCCACCTAGCCGATTCCTTATCCACTGACCGGTCCATCTGTCAAATCCATGTCTCTCCAGTTTAAAGACAAGGATGTCATGCAGGACAGTGTCAAATGCTTTGCGCAGATCCAGGTAGATGACATCAGTTGCTCTTCCTTTATCCACCAACACTGTAACTCTGTCATAGAAGGCCATCAAATTAATCAGGCACAATTTGCCCTTAGTGAAGCCATGTTTGCTGTCACGAACCATCTCCTTATTTTCCTTAGCATAGATTCCAGGAGAATCTACTCCATCATCTTGCCAAGCAGAGACGTGAAAATGACTGACCTGTAGTTCCCCAGCTCCTCCTTTTTTCTTTTTCTAAAAATGGGGGTTATTTTTCCCCTTTCTAGTCAGTGGGAATGTCACCAGACTGCCACGACTTCTCAAATATGATGGAAATTGGCTTGGTAACTTCATCTGCCAGTTCCCTCAGGACACACAGATGCATCTGATCTGCTCCCATGAACTTGTGCACCTTAAGATTCTTTAGATGGTCTCAGACCTGCTTATCTCCTACAGTGAGCAGTTCTTCATTCTGCCAGTCCCTGATTTGGCCTTCTATGATTTGGGTGGCATGGCTAGAGCCCTTGCCGGCAAAGACTGAGGGAAAAAAGTCGTTGAGTAACTTAGCGTTCTCCATGTCCCAGGTAACCAGGTCTCCTGTTTTCGTCCAGAGAAGACTCACATTTTCCCTCATCTTCCTTTTATCCCCCATGTACCTAAAGAAGCTTTTATTTTTGCCCTTGACATCCCTGGCCAGACTTAATTCTGTCAGGGCTTTACCTTTCCTGACCTGACCCCTGGGTGCACAGACAATGTCTCTGTATTCCTCCCAGGCTACCTGTCCTTGCTTCCACCATCTGTAGGCTTCCTTTTTGTTTTTCAGTTGGTCCAGGAGCTCACTAAATATTCCTGCAGGTCTCCTGGCATTTTTGCTTGACTTTCTTTTTGTTGGGATGCATCGCTCCTGAGCTTGGAGGAGATGATCCTTGAATATCAACCAACTTTCTTGGCCCCTCTTCCCTCTAGGGATTTACCCCATGATACTCTGCCAATCAGATCCCTGAAGAGGCTAAAGTTTGCTCTCCTGAAGTTCAGGGTAGAGAGCTTGCATTATGCCCACCTCACTGCCCTAACGATCTTGAACTCCATCATTTCATAGTCACTGCAACAGCTCAAAGGCTGCCTTTGAGCTCCACATTTCCACAAGTCCCTCATTTGTGGTGAGAACAAGGTCCAGCATAGCACCTCTCCTCATTTTCTCCTCTATCACTTGGAGAAGGAAGTTATCATCAACAAATTCCAGGAACCTCTGCTCCAAGTCTGTAGCATTGAATGTGGTAGTTGTGACCCAGGTGCAGGACCTAACACTTAGCCTTGTTGGACCTCATACAATTGGCCTCAGCCCATCGATCTGGCTTTTTCAGATCCTCCTGTAGAGCCATTCTATCCTCAAGCAGATCAACAGTCTCACCCAACTTGGTGTCCACTGCAAACTTCATGATGTTGCACTTGATCACCTCACCCAGATCACCGATAAAGATGTTAAACATAACTAGCCCCAGTGGTGAGCCCTGGGGAATCATAGAATCACAGAATAGTTTAGATTGGAAGGAATCTTTAAAAATCATCTAGTCCAACCCTCCTACAATGAGCAGGGATGTCTTCAACTAGATCAGAGCCCTGTACAACCTGATCTTGAATGTTTCCAGGGATGGGGCATCTGTCACCCTACTGGGCAACCTGTTCCATTGTTTCACTACCCTCATTTAAAAAAAAAAAATATTCTTGATGTCTAATCTAAATCTACCTTCTTTTAGTTTAAAACCATCAACCCTTGTCCTAACGCTGCAGGCCCTGCTAAAAGGTTTATCCCTATCTTTCTTATAAGCCCATTTTAAGTAATGAAAGGCTGCAATAAGGTCTCCCTGGAGCCTTCAGTCCTCCAGGCTGGACAACCTCAACTATGTCAGCCTGTCCTAATAGAGAGGTGCTCCAGCCCTCTGATAATTTTTGTGGCCCTCTTCTGAACTCACTCCAACTGGTCCCTTCTTCCTTTCCTGTCCCTTCTGAACATCCTGTAGCCATTGATAGCCACAGTCCAGTTATGGCATTTGTCCTGCCAAGTTTCAGCAATGACAACTAGGTCATAGCTTTCTAGTAGCATGATGCCTTCCAGCTCCTCCTGTTTGTTGCCCGTGCTATGTGCATTGATGTAAAGGCACTTCAGCTGGGCTGCCAGACATCTGATTTTTTCAGATGAACACCCCTTATTCCTTTGAAGTATTTTACTGGTGTTTCCCTGTTGGCTCCTATTAGCTCAGGAGCCTCTGACTCATATCTGTAAGACTTCAAGTGTGCTGCACTATAGCCAGCATGTCTCAGAGCAACAGGCTAAGGGTTCTCTCTAGCATGTCATCCCTCTAACCTTGGTGTGTCATCCCACATGTTGTTACAGGCAAGCCTTATATTATCTCCCTCCTTCATCAAGTGTAGTTTAAAGCTTTGTCAATGAGGCCCACTAGCTTATGAGCAAAGGTCCTCTTTGTGAAAGGTGAATCCCATCAGACATCAGCAAGCCTGATGCTTCATAGGCCATCCCATCAACAAAAAAAACCCCAGAACTGTTGTGGTGACACCAGTCATGGACACATGCATTAAATAAACTGGATCTGTCTGTTTCTTCCAATGTTGCTGCCTGAAACTCGAAGGAGAGAGGTAAAAATAACTTGTACTCCAGGTTCGCTTACTAACCATCCCAAGGTCCTGAAGTCTCTTTTGATCACGGTTGGACTATGCGTTGTGACTTCATTGCCACCCACATGGAAGAGCAATAATGAGTAGTAGTCCAAGGGCCGTAACAGGCTAGGAATTTTCCTAGTGATGTCCTTAAATTGGACTGCAGGGAGGCAGCAGACTTCCCTAAGAAAAGGATCTGCCCGACATATTAGATCTTCCGTCCCCCTCAGAATAGAGTTGCCTACAACTGTAATCTGTCTTTTCTTCCACGTGGAGGTGGTCGTGATATGGGGGGTAGGCCTTCATGACCCTGGCAACATCTCTGGTGTAGATGGACCGTCATCCACACCATGCCTAATGTACGCAGGCACCTGAGAAGGCGAAGTGGGCAAAGAGGGGCTTTGCCTGCTGCCCCAAGTGTGAACTTGCCTCAATTCACTCCTTTGCTTTAAGCTACTACCTTCAGTTTTGCAGGAGAAGGATACAGGGTCACCTTGATCTTGAGGGTTTTTTTTTAGTGGCTGTTCCTGTTTCTGTCTCAAGGACGGTAGAGCATGGTTCCACCAGTCTATTTCTTTCTCAGGCTCCTTGATGGTCCTTAACCTTTCTGCCTCCATTCTTAGCTCTGCCACTAGGCTGAGCAGGTCAACCAGCTGGTCACACCTCGCACAGCTGTTGTCACGACTGCCATCTGTTACCAGTGAAATGCTCTGGCGCCCCCTACATTCTGAGATCTGGATGACTGAATGTTTTTGTGGGAGCTCTGTTTAGGTTGCCACAGCCATTCTGGTGAGTGCAGAGGACATGACTTTCTGCTGGGTGGATACCATAGCTAAGCTCCTTCTGAGAGAGTGATGACCAATTGAACTCACCTCTTGAGCTGGTAGGGTGATGATGGCCTTTCTCTGTGCCCTTCCATGCAAACTGCCACACCACACCCTGGCTGCTGCCCCATGCTCTCTTTGCCCATCCTGCTGGCAGCAGGTGTGGTCTCTGGTGCTCCTTAGGCTACTTTTTATAGGCATGGGGGTGGTCGCTGTTGCTCTGGCAACACCCAGACCTCGTCAGCATCTCTGTGGAAGCTGCTGACTCTTGGAAGGTCTCTCTGTTGCCCTGATATTTCCCTGCCTCAGGAAAATCCCGTGTGCCAAGATCTGTTGCTCTGCTGCAGATCAGCCGGCTGTGGAACAGCTCCCTTTGGGAACACCACTTGTGACCAGCCACCAACTGGATTTAACTCCATCCAGCACAACTCGTTGGATCTGACCATTCAGCCAGTTTTTCACCCAGCAAAGAGCACACACGTCCCAGCTGTGAGGAGCCACTCATGTAGCAAATGAATGAAATAAAGAATTATCTAAATAAGGAGAGAAGTAGATGCTACTTTTTATTTTGAATGTCCATAAACTAATGAAAAAATAATGGGAAACTTTATGGAAACGTGGAAGACAAATGGATGCGTTCTGATCTGTGTTATTAGAGTAAAGACTAAATTAATTATTTTCAAAGATGGGCCCTTAACAGTTAACTACCCAGTACTTAGAGAACGCTGTTTTACTAATCAGAAATTAAACCTTACCAAAGCCAGGTAAGTTTAAGATACAAACACATTATTTATTATCATGACTGTCATCATCTAGGCTACCAGCAGAAAATATAACAGGTTGCTGGCAAAATGCCTATGACTTGCAGGCATGGTTCATAACTCCTATTAGTAGTTCCAGCATTTCCTCTGAGAAAAATTATTAAGCTGTACATCTAGACTGGAAATTTTTCACTCTGATATTCTAAGAACAAGGTTCTGGTTCAGTTAGGTAGGGTGGCACATTGCTAGGGAGTCAAAAAAAGATATGTGATTTGGGATATTGAATACATGAAGGCTAGCCATGAGATAGATCAATTTAAAGGATTAGGTATGATGAAATGGGTCCACAAAATGTCAGTAATTCCCTGTATGAAGACATTGCCAAGGTAATTCTAAGACTTGCCTTCCAGTTGAGTGGTTACAGGCTCTCACTTCACCGCAAAGTATAAGTGGAGATCAAATTTAGTGCCTGCAAATTATATTTAAAAAAACCCAAACAAATTGTACTGAGTTTTTGAAAAATTACCGCTTGAGATTCACTGATGAGCAGTACAGACACATTTTACAAATGCTATCTTAAGAGTTAAACTGCTGCTGTGATTGAATTCCTTCTTCTGGGTAATCTTTTGCATACTTTTGATTTTTACTGTGTAATTAATGATTTCCACTAAATTAAAATGCAATACAAACTATTAAAAATTCACCAAACTTTCATTATCCTTAAGAGTAAAGGTACAATAGTCACTTAGTTCTGACATAAGGGGGAACAAAATCCAATTTGCTTCTGTAAATTTTATCCACACCATTTATAATAGATATATATTTTTCTTTTATAGAAAGAGTTTGTATTGAGAACTGGGTGGAAAGCAGACTATAATACTAATTTTTGCAAAAAAAAAATTATTTCCTTTTTTGTCTAATGTATGTACGTACTCCATTTCTTTTGTGATTGTTCTGTGGTAATGCAAGATGCACAGCATTTTTTTGCTTTTAATGAAGAGAAATTAGATTACCAGAGGTGTTCACTTTTTACACAAAATTCTGAACTATAGTATAATCACAATCTTCAGTGGGATTCAGTGTGGACCTATGCTAATGTCTACTATACAGTTTTCTTAATCATAAAAAGGGAAAGAAGTAATAATTCCTATTGCTACATCCCTTTTGTTTGCTTGCTTGCTTATTCCCTAGTGAAAACATCTAAAGTCTATGCCTTCTTTCAATTATATTCCAAAGAAATTAATGCTTCCGTGCATTTTTTGAAGATACACATTAAAGCTATGCTAAATTGGGTAAAATTCCCTCTGTTCTGTTGCAGTGTATTTCTCAAGGCTTTTCTCTTTACACACACACACAAGAAAGAGTTACCATTTGCAGAAAGAAAGAAAGAAAGGATGTGATTGTTTTTCTTGATGTATAATGAGGATTTGTACACAAAGTAGAACCACTGCCTTGTCTCGCAAATTGAGTAGTATATCTGTGAATACCTTTGCACAGCCTTTGAAATAATTCTTGCTTGAAGGCCTTGCCTGTTGGTATCAAACAAGATACAAGAGACTGGATCTAACTTTTCTTCCTCAAATAAAGGCAGTGACAACAGTATATTCCAGTCTGGTATAAAAGAAATATTTCTTATTTTTATTTCAATCTGATTAACTTTCTTCATTTAATCATTAGCTTTTATTGACAAAGAACCAAATATGCTCCTTAGGTGTGGTGAAACAGAGTGGAATCAATTTATACATTAAATTAAAGGGTACACCGTCTAGATATTTAGACTAAAGATAAAGTGGTAACCTGCTAAATGTAAAGCCTTATTGATAGAGAATGGTAATTCCCTCTAGCAGGCACATTCTTTTAACAGATTTTCATTTAGGATGGTGTCATTGCCTCATGGGAGCAATGTTTAGCTTAGCTAGAGTATTAGCTTTTCTCAGAGTTGACCAAGATTGGTATAAAGTACAGTTATGAGCAGTATATACATTTTAAAAGAAACTCACTATTTCTTAGTCAAGGCCTTGGCGCATAAGTCTTAAGAAAGAAGTGTAACTAGGCTGGCAGTTAGCTATAATGGGACATGAACTACATCAGGAATTGGGAGGTTGGTAGAGAGATGTTTGAAGAGGATGGAAAAATATGAACCTAAGAGCCAAATAGTGATGTAAGGAGGTGTTTTGCATTTGGGGTCACATTTGCTTGTGACACTTAAACATTGCAGAGACTTGAAAGCTGTGTAGAAACACTATGGACTTGGAAGCGACGCAGATACTGTGTTGTGTTACAATCCTTGAAGCATTTAACCTCTGCTTATAGTTGGCACATCTAGTTGATACTGAGCTGAATATTGCCTGATGATATGCTGGTACAGTGTAGCTGTATCTATGCAGCCAGTGCATTATGAAGATCTTGTCACCTGACAGGATTCTCTCATGTTATGCTCACAGTGACTTTTCTGTGCTACTCTCCCTCAGAAACTGGGCAGAAGCAGATGTGAATTTAGAAGTCCTAGGGCACAAAAATTCATGTGATCTCTCTCTTATCAGTTAGCCTTCACCATTTTCAAGCTCAGTGCTGTGATGGTGGTCATTGCAAATGAGCTGCAGCTTGTGGAGTCATATTTGACTTTTATTGACAGTCAACCTCAGTTTTGCAAACCAATAACAGACCTCCAAGCAGCTTTTGCAAAGGTTTTGGCAACACCATAGTAGATAAATGCTTACAGCTGTAGTGGAAGAATAGTGAGGAGGACAAGAAGGACACTGACCAGCTGCTTAGATCAGTTTCTTGGGTTGGTTTCTCTTAGCGTACTGATGTTCATGGGCTCACAAAACAAGTATTGAACAGGGCAAAAGGCTGTGCTATAAACCAGCAATATGTACCACACTTCAGGATGTTTAACAGGACATTTTTTGAGGATTTTGCATTGATTTTTCCACAGCATTCTGGTGCATGTGAACACATTAACCTGAAAACCTTAACCTCACAAGTGTTGTCTTGTGAAATCTGTCACCTTCCACTGCAGCCACTCAATAGATAGCTCATTTGTTGTAGGCAAATAAACCATTGGGGTGGTTGTGATGAAGGCTATTGTGTAATTTATTAAGGAAAGATTGTTACTGTGTATTTCAAAGCCTGCTAGATTTTGCACATTACTAACAACACTACCTGAATGGGACAATTGATAAAATGCATACTGTTCTTCTATGCTCTATATCAAAATCCTAGTTTCAACTTTCATACTTATCCCACATGGAATATGGTTATGTTATTGCTGGTATTAATAAAGAAAATTGTAAACTATGAGTACTGTTCATCACAGTTGATTAGAATCACTCTTCATTAAAATGCAAATAAGATAACCCAAAGAGTCTTAGTATTTGAAGTAAAAGTAACCTTGAATATAAGTGATGGTAATGAGACACTTTTAAAAGCAGTGAAAACAGCAATTTAAAAAGCAACATTCAAAATGATCAGCTTCGACAATCTCTAAATAATATGAGCTGTTGAGAACATTGAGAGTGAGAAAGCTGTTGACACAGCAGTATTAGCTCTTCAGATAAGGTGTCCCAAGAATTTCTTTTCCTATGGGAAAGAACTGTTGTCAGATTTCTCAAACAAGATGCAGCTGGGAGGTAGATCTTGCCCTGGCAAAGTGATTCAGCCTTTAATGACAAATGCTAGTGTGTATATTGTAGTTTAGACCCATTCAGAACGGAGTGGTCACAGTCACTCACTCACTCTCCCCATCCTCTGAGGGAATACGGGATTGGTAATACAACAAACAGCTCAAGATTCAAGATAAGGACAGGAGAGATCATTCAAGTTACCATTAGGGACAAAACAGACTTGACTTGGGAAAAACTATTTCAATTTGCTAACAATAAAACCAAAGCAGGATAATGAGGGACAAAATGAGGTCTTAAGAACACATTCCCCCCCACCCCTCCCCTCTTCCCGGGCTTAACTTCATTCCCAACTAGAACAATTTCTCCCTCCCCTCTGAGTGGCACAGGGGGAAGAGGGAATGGGGGTCGCGGTCAGTTCATCACACATTGCTTTACACTGCTGCTTCTTCCTTGAGAGAAGAACTCCTCACATTCCTCCTCTGCTCCAGCATGGGGTCCCTCCCACAGGCTATAGTCCTTCATGAACTACTCCAGCATGGGTTGTTTTTCCATGGGGCACAGTCCCGCAGGAACTGGCTTTCCCAGAGCTGGCCCTCCATGGGCCACAGCCTCCTTCAGACATCCACCTGCCCCAACGTGGGGTCCTCCATGGGCTGCAGGTGGATCTCTGCTCCTCCGTGGGCCTCCATGGGCTGCAGAGGGACAGCCTGCCTCACCATGGGCAGCACCTCGGGCTGCAGGGGAATCATGTTAGAAACAACGTTACTCCTCCCCTTCCTTCTTCACTGACCTTGGCATTCACAACCATTCCTTCACAATGAGGCTCAGGGAGATGTCTTTCTTCACTTCTCTCTTCACTTCTTGCAGGCAGGCTGGGTCATTAAACCCAGACAGCCACCCAGCACGAGGCTAAAGGGTGAGGGTCACAAGGCCAATGCTCGCAGCTCCCCTTCTCTGCCTGCACTACTGTTTTATTTTCCCCTTCTTAAATACATTATCACAGAGGCATTATTATTGTTGTTGATTGGCTTGGCCCTCGTCAGCGGCGGATCTGCCCTAGAGCCTGCCAGGTCCACTGGACAAAGGGGAAACTTCTAGCAGCTTCTCACAGAAGCTGCCACTGTAGCCACCCTGCCAACACAGTGTTTTACATAAATCCTAGTCCCACCTTCTGAAATAGTTTTTTGTACAAGTCCTTATTAAAACTTCTATCCTTGGTAGATAAGATTGTTGAAGTTTGTAGTCAGAGATTTAGGAGCTTCATGGGTGTGATGAAACCTTTCTTACCTTCAAGACTTGTATTCCTGTCTGTATCTCTGCCCTGAGAAATTTTGTTCCACACTGAGAGCTCAGTATTCTGAGAGACTACTTGTGTGTCTAAATAGGGCCATGCAATACTGTATATAGCTTACACATACACTTCATGAAGTGTGTGAAATAGACTTGAGACATTAACTCAGGTAGCATTCTGTGCCTATGAGTCTGGTATCTGAGCTAGTATCTCTCCAGCTGGCTCAGAGTGAGGGCAGCTAAGGCTAAAGTGGCTTGCATTGAATGATGCAGACATTTTCATCTAATATTTTATAATCTTTATTTTTTTTCTTTTTTTCATTTTCCTGCCCTTCCACTCCAAGTTGCCTGACATTGATAAAAGCAGATAGCTTGCATATTTAGAAAGGCTAAAGGGAATCCTGCAACATGTTCATTGATATTACTCAGCTGAATGGTCCCAGCTGGCATTCTGCATGCCTGACAGGGCATCATCACTGATCTTGGAATGAGCAACAGACCACTTCCTCCTTCCAGTGTCTGAGCCATAAAAATGCATGATCTCCACAGCTTAGACATGCTCAAAGTGTATGGCAAAGTAAATAGAATTTTCTGAACATTGTTTAGGCCATCTGGGGTTAACTGTATCTTGTACTTCTTTGACCTTGAGGATTGCCAAGAATTTCTACATATATTAAAATCTGAATTAATTTGAAAAGTGCCTAGAAATTACTGCAGTGGAAATGCCTCTGTTTGTTCCTCTAAGATGTCTGGAACATGTACAGTGTTATATGCTTGGACATGTACTTTATAAATAGTTAAGAGAATTAAACTTTCAACAAAGAATGAGAAAAAAAGCCCAGGTATAGATGAAAATACTAAGATGGGTATAGGAACTAATACAGTGTCTTCTGTGCCTTGCACTCAGTAATTATATACCTAAGATTTGATTTTTCTTTGTCAAGTCTAATACCTGAATGGGACAGAGTTTCTCTGCTGTGCATTGTAAGGAATGAAGGATGTTGCTATGGTAGGATAGGTAGCCTGAAGAGAGAAATAGGGATGACAAATGGGAGAGTTACTATTTGGCTAAAACTTCTAAATGTACATACCAACACCATGACTGCAAACAGATTCCCATGCACCCATCTCTGGAAATTACTCCACTATGAAACTCTCTCTACCAGCCTTTCTCACAACAGTAAGTCCTATTCAGCTATTCCTGAACAAGTAGGGATGGTCTGGTTCAGGATGCCTCATGTTACAAAGAGCAGGAAAAAGATGAGTTAACAAAAAGCTAGAAAGGAGTCTAGTGACTGCCTTTTTTTTTTTGCTTATTGGTGCAATGTGGCAGGGGTCATAAGTACTGAGATGAAGAACTGTAACAGCTCTTGTTTCCCCCTCAATTCCTCTCAAACAGGACAAGCAGGAAAAATATGAAGCAGAAGAATGAAGATAAGTATCAAAAACCAAAAAGCAGAGCCGAACTTGTGTGCTTGCAGCCCAGAAATGTGCACTTGCAGCCCAGAAAGCCAACCACGTCCTTGGCTATATCAAAAGAAGCATGGCCAGCAGGTCAAGGGAGGTGATTCTCCTCCTCTGCTCTGCTCTGGCGAGACCCCACTTGGAGTACTGTACCCAGCTCTGGAGCCCCCAACATAAGAATTATGTGTCAGCTTGACAGTGTTTAAAGGGGAGGATACACTTCCTCACATAACTTCTATTACCCATTTGATAAATTCAAAGAATTGGTCTTCATCCCCTCTGATGTAATGATCTTCCCACCCCCCTTATCACTCTCTCTCTCCAGATCTGGAATGTCTTCACAGGGCTACCTTTGAATGTATTAAGATGTGATTTTTTTCCCCTATTTGCCTCCCACCCTACCAACTGCAATCCGTCTGCATTATCCCATGCATTTCTCTTTCAAAATAATGCACTCTTCAGCTTCATGAAAATTCTATGGTATTCCAGAAAGAATAAAGAAACTTGATTCTAACTACAACGAATGGTCAGACTGCTGCATGTAAGGGAATAACATATTAAGGTTGACAATGTTAACACAAAGACAGCAGTAGAACATTATTTTAGGTGTTAGATTACATTTCAATGTACTTGTGCCCCTCCCTGACTGAATTAATTTTGAGTTTGCAAGAATAAAAGACAAAGACAGACAGAAACAGACAAGAGGCTCCATTCTGACCTCTCATCCCTTCAGTCTTGTTGTGGACACTCATCAAAATTTCATGTGGAACCTCTCAAGTCATATGGAGTTCACAAAATCAAATTACCTCTCAAATTACCCTTTTGCCTATCTTAATGCTTTCCTCTCCTTTCAGAAAACTGTCCTCTAAAGCCATACTGCTCGCCTGATCAGGTTTCTTATTGTCACACCTGTCTGCAAAGAGAAATGCATTAGAGATGCATCCCTTCATCTCTTTATACGACTTAGCATAATGAATGCTTCAAATATATTCTGAATGACAGGCTTTTCACCATGGCCAGGTGACAGGATGTTCACTGTCCAATTAGAAACTGCTTTGCTGTCCAATATGATTGCTCAGTACTATGTAATTTTGTTTTCTTTAATAAGATGGGATCATCTTCTCATTCCCTTTGAGAATCTTAATGTAAAGCAACAGTTCAGTTGTCACTTAATGCGATTCCCTTTTTTCTCATCCAACCAGATTGCAATATGATTCTGTTACTCTTTATTGAAAAACAAGCTTGTTCTCTAGAATAAGTATAGATGACAGAGTATCTCTGGGGCTGTTAATGGCAGTGTTAGCCAAGGAGGGGTACTCTGAAGCACCATGCAGATTTTTTCTATATTCTATCTATTTCAGTTAAAATACATATTTTGTCATATTCCTTCCCTGCAAAACATATTCTATATGAGTACAATAGATTCCAATCAAATCTCCAAGTTTTGGTTTTTTTGTTCCCCTCTTATCTTTACAGTTCATCATTCTTAACAGTTTCACTGTTGAGAATATATGGTTGAAAATAAGGACTTCTAGGGTGTTTTAAGTAGCAGAAAGTCATCTTATATATAAAAAAAACCCCAGAGAATGATTCTCCACATCCACCTTCACTTTTCCATTGCTAGTTGTTTCATGAGCTTCAAAGTATGCCAAGACATTTTACTACACAACCAAGAGCTCTGTGAAAACCTTTGCTTCTTACTCGGCATACTTACGAATTCTCTTTTTCAGTCGTGTGTATGCAAAGAGTGAGATTACTGGAGAAGACTGAGTTCACAAAACTATTGAAATGCTTTTGTAGGGAAAAACCTCAGAGCTAACCTCAGTTATTCACTGAACACGATGTACAAATACCATCTAGCTCAGTGTCTTTCCCACCATTAAGCTTTCCAAGGCTACAGCTTTTAGTATATATGAAAACTCATTAAAAGTACAGACAAAGTGGAAGAAGACCAGAAGAGCTTGCCAGTTTGGAATGGTGGGAAAAATTCGTGATAGCTCCATAAATAAGCAATTAATCCAACAGGATGAAAATACAAGTCTGAAATTGTATCTATGGGAAGAAAAAGGAAAACAGTGTAGAGGGGTTAATGTCATTTAAAATGTAAGGAAGGGAAATTAAAGAGACAATGGAAGTAAAAGCTAGGGATATTCAGGTAATATAGTTCATTGACCTCTAAGCTGACAGGGAAGAAGATGTAAGTAAATGTCTAATACTGTCTTGCTCTCTCATCACTCCCACATATTCAAACTCCCGGTCACTCAAAGTCTCAATCATTCAGGATTTCTCTCTCCTGTACTTGTGCTTTCCCATTTAATGCCTTAGGCCCAAAACCAGGAAACATGAAATGTTTTGTGTTTCTTCTTCAAGTGTGTAACAAGTGTTATCTTTCTACTTGTATGCACAGTGTATCTCTCCTGAATGAAATTAAAAAACAGGAAAAGTCTGCAGTCTTTTTTTTTTTTTTTTTGCTATAATTACAGTAAAGGCAGTGATATAGCATCCAGTGTTTTTTGGTCTGAATGATGCTGGATGAAGGGTCATATTCCTTTGCCTGGGGGTAAACATCACACTGAAATATCTCTTACAATGAGTCTCCTTTGATCTAGTTCTTTCAATTCTTTCAAGATTTTTTTTTCTTTGAGGATCAGAACTTAAGTGCTTGGATTTTTTTTTACCCCTCCAGTGGGGATAATTTAACTAGTCTGTATGACTCAGCAGTGGCTTGTGTTACATCTACATTTAGAATGAAATTGATTAATTTGTTTGGATTGATTAATGAGACCTCGGAATCTATGTAGAGAAAGACAAAAATCTGACAGTGCTTTAGATTTTTTACATTGTGGATAAAATGCTAGAGTTCTCCAACAAAAAAAAAATCTCAATCTCCAACTTAATTGTTCATGGTATCTCAGACATTTACGTGTCCCCTGACATTAATGAAGCTGACATGAGAGTACTTGTGTTCATATACATGTAACGCCTAAGGCTACAAAGCTATGAAAATGGCTTTTCTTGTGTTGTACTGAAACAGAAAAGCCATCGCTGGTTTGCATTACTTATATTAATGATAATGTTTATCTTTCATATCACTTGTGACTTTCACTACTATAGAATTTGTATACTGTATGTAAAATATGACAGGGTATTATTGTGATTTTGTTAAGAAAAGGCATAAGAAGTACGCAAGATATACTGTAGGTCTTGGATCATTGTGTCATTGTAAGTAATGGACTGTGGTGGATAACGATGCTTAGGTTTAATGAAAGAGGACGGAACAAACTCTAATCTGGATACGAAAAGAACTGTCCCACAAACCAGGGAGACTATCCAAAGGGCTTTTGGTGCTCTGAATCCCCCATATGTGCTACCTTGTGTTGCCGCACAACAATGAACAGACCCCTCTACCGGGACCCTGTCCACACGGATGCCGTGGAGTCTGCTCTCAATTTACTGCTGCGTCGCATCACACATTGCCCACTACGCAAGCCTGCACACCCGCTACGCATGCGAACGCACCCGCCCCCTACGCCCACGTACCTATCCGCGTCTAGCACGAGGCATTGCATCAGCAAGCACACGAATCGTTGCGGACCGCCCTCCCTGTGTACATGCAGCCCCGCCCGTAGTCTTGTTGCTGCCTTGCAGGGCCCCATATCTCCCCCCTCTCTTTGCTCTTTGTAACTGTGCATCCTGCTGCTGAAGGGGCTGGTACCCCTGAGTGAATGCTGTCATAGCGAGGTGGACTGTGAATATTCGCCTAGTGACTCCATCAATAATGTCGTGTAAAAACTGTAACAATAGCGGAAACAAGCAGAGTACTATTAAAGCAATGACAATCATAGTTAAATCCATAAACATGATATTTCCCAGCCACTGGGGCAAACCGAACTCTTTTTGCAAGTTTTGAATACTTTGGTAAATAGATTCCGAATAATCAGTTAGATTCATGCAGCAAAGTCCATTGAAATTTTGGCAACCATAACTTTGTACTACTAATAAAATCTACTATTACTTTATTCTGTTACCAACCCGACTACGCCAGAAACACCGTTGAGCAGGAGGGTGATTATCAGTGGGGTCAAAGCAGAGAAATGGGGCAGGCACAGCACCTTCAGGGCATCCCTTGTTGTTCGCTTTGTGCGCTCTAGATCCCGTCTCCCCTCTCCGAGTCACCTCTATCTACACCCTCAGCAGATTCAGTGAAAGAGTACTGACTAGACGTTGCTGCATGCGCGGCCGGCACACGCAACAAGGCCTGTTAAATGTACTCTGCAGGCTAGCAGCGGTTCTGTTTTGTAAAGCAGTGTGGCACATAGACTCTACATCAGTTAACAGCGTTAATAGTGCCGATGCAGTTGAGTTTGTTCACTTAGCAACCCAATAGCCCAATTTATTTAGCGTAGCTAATGCCTGGGCACTTGCCACACCAGGTGCAAAGATTGCAGCAGCAATAATTTCACTTGGTTTCCAAAACCCTGTATTATCTTGGCAATCAGATTCAAAGTTATGTATGCTTCGTTTAGGTCTTTTTATGCTGTCTGGATTTTGATATGTTAGTGCTTGCATGACTACACCATACTGTGTCGTTGCATTGTGTAGATCTTAAAGCATTTACAATCATTACCCCTCTAGTAACATTAGCTTCTGAATAGTTAAAAAAAAAAAATATATATATATATAGACAGAAGTCTATTTTTACTGATCCCAAACGTTCCATCTCTTGTAGTTCAGCACTCAGCACTGGTGGCTGCTGTTGTTTTACACAGAGTTGCCATCTTACTGTTATCTGATAGGTCAATCAAGCATGTTCTGAAAGGCTTATTTGCAGATGATACAGCTGGAAACTGTGGGTTTAAGTCCCACCTGGGTGAGCTGGAGAGTGCCGCGCTGCTCAGTCACCCTGCCGATCCTCCAGCCACGGCTGTACCAACCGGGCTGGGATCCATTGGGTCCCCGCACCTGTGGAGATACAAGTATACGCTCGTCCCCATGTTAGCAGGTCAGTGGGACCTTCCCAATGTGGATTTTCCGGCAGATGGTACTGGACCTTTGGGAGTGCCTTGCCCCCAAACAGCAGCTGGTGCAAAGAAAAATGATTTTGAATAGGGGAAACAGATTGGGGGTCAGTGAAAGACATATGATTCAGTACCACAAGCGCCTGGCGAACCCCTCTCTCCCCCCTCTCTTAGGCGCGTTAGCTGGGCTTTCAGAGTTCTGTGTGTGCGTTCTACAATCGCCTGCCTGCTGCTGTTCAGAGGAATGCCAAACGTATGGCGCACTCCCCACATCTGCAGGAAGTGGCAAAATGCTCGTGATCGATAATTTGGTCCATTGTTGGTCTTTATCTCCTGAGGTACCCCTAGGCAGGCAAAAGCCTGGTTCCGGTGTAGGATGGATTTCTGTGCCGTGGACCTCATGAATGGACACGCGAAGAGAGCTCGGGAGCAAGTGTCAACTGCAACATGAATGTACTTAAGACGGCCAAATGGCGCGTACTCTGTGATATCCACTTGCCATACTTGGTTCAGAGCATACCCCCGGGGGTTAATGCCTGGGTAATATAAGGGCTGGTTCGGCTTTGCAGCTTGGCATGCCGGACAGGCTGCCACTATAGCCCGAGCCTGCGAGATGGGCAGCCAGAACTGACGTCGTATGGTGTGCACCCCCTGATGATAAAACTTATGGGACTGACAGGCCTGTTCAAACAGACTTGGCATTGGCTCCGCATACATAGTAACGGGTGACCCAGCGGCTTGGTCCGCTCGGGCGTTGCCTTTGGCAAGTGGGCCTGGTAGCCGAGTGTGACTGCGAATATGGGAATATCTCTCGCATTGAGAGATAGGTATGCAGGTCTTGGGTGGCCTTAGTCAGGACTGCTAAGGCTTTCACCAGCCTAGTTACTAGGACGAAGCAGTACTCGCTGTTCGTGACGATGTTAATTGGCTTGGCAAGCCATTGCTCTAGAACCGCTCAAATAGTCTGCAGTTTTAGGTCTTGCAGACTCCCCGTTCCTACCCGCACACGCTGATGCCATTTTTCTCGATCGTACCAAACGTACACCGCTTGTTGTGTTTTCCCCGATGCATTGGTGAAAACTGTCTGGCCGGACACAGGGCGTAGCGAGAGGGGAATGACAGGCCTACAGGGGAAGGACGCACACCGCACCAGCCACAGGTGCGGGCATAGTTTCCCAAGGATACCTGAGTAATTAGCAAGTGCTAACTGCAAACAGGGATCAGTCGCGAGAGCTCCCTCGAGCTCCCGCGGGAGGTCGCAGGAACAATGACTCAAATCAGTCCCCGACATCTGTAATGCACGCCAGCGGGCATTAGCGGGCCAAGCGCTTCAGAAACTGTAATAACCATTCGATCTCTGGAGGCTGAATACAGCCACAGAACAGGGACCACCCTATCCCTCTCTGGGGCCTCCGAGTCCCACTGATACAACAGTACCATGACTCCTGCTGTGGCAACTGCAAAATGGGCCTCCAGGCTTCGTCCTGGGACCCACCGACCCAGCACGAAGGTAGCCAGCTTGTTCTCGATGGGGGTGATCGCGACCTGTTGGACTGACGTCAATTGCAGAGGGGCCGATGGGTCTGGTTTTCCCACTAATCCCTCGATCAGGGGATGCATTTCCTCCGGGGACACTGGGACAAAGTATCGGATCCACTGGATACCGCCAACAAGCTGCTATGTCATTCAGAGTTGACACCAGCACATCTATTTTTAGTCTTTGGGGAACAACCCTCCTGTTGCTCATAACCGACCCAAGATACCTAAAGGGTGCAGAACGTTAGACCTTCTCTGGGGCAACCTGCAACCCAACAAGGGATAAGTGACTCGCCAGCTCAAGCTCGGCACCCAGCCTCAGGAGGCATCCTGCAATCAGGATGTCGTCCATGTAATAATATACAAGGTACTCAGGGTGCTCCTGGCGGAACGACTGGAGAGCAGCCGCCACATACCACT
The DNA here is from genome assembly GCF_036417535.1 of Chlamydotis macqueenii. Classification (NCBI taxonomy): domain Eukaryota; kingdom Metazoa; phylum Chordata; class Aves; order Otidiformes; family Otididae; genus Chlamydotis; species Chlamydotis macqueenii. The sequence goes on along the minus strand of NC_141593.1, from coordinate 57,974,899 downwards.
GACATATGGTGGGGGAATTCTTCATTCCCTGGGGAAGCACCATCCAGTGGTATCTTCTAGCCAACTCACTGTTATTCAGAGAGGGGACTGTAAGGGCAAATCTCGGGCAATCATCGGGATGAAGGGCTACAGGAAAGAAACAATCCTTTAAATCCACAATTAACAGCTGCCAATCACGGGGAAGCATGGAAGGGATGGGTAAACCTGGTTGCAGAGGGCCCGTGTCATGCACGGAGTCATTGACAATTCACAGGTCGTGTATGATCTGCCATTTCCCAGATTTCTTTTGTATTACGAATACCAGAGAGTTCCATGGACTAGTGGTTTATGCCAGATGGCCAGCGGCCACCTCCTGCTGCACCAGTGTATGAAGATGGGCCAGTTTTTCCTGTGATAGGGGCCACTGACTGGCCCAAAAAGGCTGGTCAGATTTCCAGGAAAGCTTCACCGGACCAATACCCTCAGTGTCCCCTGTCAAAAATCCAGCCCTATGAAGATCCTGGCCTGCAGCTGCGCCAAAGCGTCTCTGCCTAGTAGGCTGAGAGGGAGTCGTCAAGCACATAGGGTCTTACTTGCACTTTCCCTTCCTCCCTCTCAACCTTAATCGTTACTAGATCCACGCTGCGTTGGGTGCTGCTATGACCCCACACACCGGAGATGCTCAGTGGGCAGGTAACTGCCTTCCACCTAGGGGACCAGACTTCTCTACTAAATACAGAAACATCCGCACCTGAATTGATAAGGCAGATGACATGAATTTCATCCTGACCCTGGGAAAGTGTCACGCTCGTACGCGGTCTCAAACTTAGATCCCACATGGCCATGGCAAGGGGCAGATCCTGCAGGATATATACAGGGGTGTCCGTCAGTGGCGTCACCACGACCTCTGTCACTGACACTGCTTCCTGATATGACGGCCACACCTGTATTCCCCAGTTCTTGGCCCCAAAGCCCCCGCAGACTAACCCCAGTCCTCCCCTCTGCGGTGAGCCCCCAACCAAGGTCCAAGCTGGGCCCCAGAGAAAAAAAGGCTTGTCAGTTCTTAATTGCGTTCCTGGTTGGGCCCTGGCCAAGGCACCCTGGCCATAGCCAGAGGCCTCTGCAGAGGGGGTGCTGTCCGCATTTGTGTCGTCATGCTCAGACGGGCACTCCAAACCCCGTTTCCTGACTGACACTCACACGAGTAATGTCCTTTCTGCCCACATTTAAAACACTCCTTCGAGGCCCGAGCCTTCTTACTAGCTCCCCCCGGTTTCACAGAGGGACAGTCCTTCTTCACATGGCCCACACCCACACATTGAAAACATTGCCCTTGCCTGGAGCCCCCCCCCCAGCAGAGTGACCACTTGTTTCACTGCCGAGGTGACTGCAAACGCTAACAGTTCCACGTCCCTCGCTCTCTCAGCCTTAATGCATGCTTCAATCATCTGGCCCAACCCAGAACCTGCCGGCAATACTTGGATTGCCTTTTTGCAGACGTCATCGGCATTTAAAAAGGCGAGGTCTTTCCCCAGAGGACCTCTAGTGGTACTGGGCAGGCCAGACACCTCAAGGCTCTTGTTAAGGTGATCTAAAAAATCCAGGTAAGGTTCGTTGGCCTTCTGCTTAATCAAGGTGTATGGCGGGCTCTTCGTGTCCATCTGAGCAACCGCCTTCAATGTTTTCCTGGCTAAGAGGCCAACCTGCTGGAGGATGGCAGGGTCCCAGGTGCACTGGCGGCGAGGATCAACGTGGGCCCCGACACCACGCAACTGGTCTGCCCCCACCCCAAAACAGGGGTGGCTCACAGCGGTAGTGAAGCCGATGGCAGCGTCCACCGTGAAGCCCTCCCACTTGCTCTTGAAAATCACTAGCTGCGCGGGTATAAGAATGGCCTTACTGAGGCTACGCCAATCGAAGGGCGTAACATTGTGGGACTCAAGCACATCTAATAAGGCCTCACAGATGGGACTGCCCAGCCCCGAGGATGCCACTGCAGCACAGATCTCCTTAACAATTTTCCAATCGACAGGCTAGCTGCCTAATCTCCGCTAGCAAGTCTTCCCCCCACTCCATTGATGACTGTGGACCCATCGACTGGGGAAGAGGAACCCTCTCCGGCCGGACCAAGGGCATGCTTGTGTCCTCAGGCAGGCCTTCGTAGTTCGATGGCGCAGAGGGCAGAGGCCCTGCCAAGGCAAGCGTCAGTGGAAAATCAGGCTCCCCTCTGAAGAACGCATCAGCTGCGGCATCCGGCTTATAAACTGGATCGCCTTTCCCCACTGGGAAGGCACTAGGACCCTGCTCCGCGTTCCATGACTCCTCAGACGCCACCTCGAAACTAGCCCCTGCCTCACTATCGCCCCACGTATCACTGCTAGCCCAACCATTGGGACCCGAGTCGGGTTGCCTTTCACTTGGTGAATCCCCGTGAACCACTAAGGCCGCAGCCTGCCAGACACCCCGAACATCGCGGACCTTCTCAAGGCACCTCTTGACCGCCCCCCACTGGGGAATACAGGACAGGGCAGTTTTGTTCCCTGCAGCGGCAGAAGCTAACAGCTCCTCCCCCACCGCTGCTGCCTTTTCCAGATCCATCACCTGTGAAGGCTGCTGGATCATCCTCTTACACATCATCCATTGGATGAGACCCCCCGTATCGCTAGAGGAGACCCTCTTGTCTACCTCCTTAGCCAGTACCTTCAGAACCTTCACCGTCTCCTTGACAGATACTGTCGACATGATGAAGTCTGGATTACCCCAAGCCCTGCTCGCTTTGGTCCACCAAAAACCTGACCCGTCAGATCACGTCGGGGTCACCACTTGTTGCCACACGACAACGAACAGATCCCCCCTACTGGGATCCCATCCCGGGGAGACAGACACAGACACGGATGCCGTGGAGTCTGCTCTCAATTTATGCTGCATCACATTGCAATATATACCTGTATGCCTGCTATGCAAGCCCATACACCTGCTACGCATGCGAACGCACCCGCCCCCTACGCCCATGTACCTATCCACGCCTAGCACGAGGCATTGCATCAGCAAGTGTGCGAATCGTTGCGGACCGCCCTCCCTGTGTAAGTGCAGCCCCGCTCGTAGTCTTGTTGCTGCCTTGCAGGGCCCCATAACCTTGGTGGAAGAGGATGACAGTAGAACTAGAGTGCTGTCGTATGCATATAGTGTTGAAAATGTGGTAGCAGTAGCAAAGCTGAAAGTAGAAAATATAGACTGCTTTTTTTGTTAGTAAGAATGAGAGCTGTGACTCATTCTTTGCTAGGTTAGGAAAGGCAAGAGTTCCAGAGACTGGACTTTTGAAATTTTTTTTCCCCTGGGAGCAGGGATTTAACTCAGATCCGATGACTTGATTTGGATAGCTCATTGGCTCAAATACAGTACTACGGATAGTGGGGTTTTTTTTCCACTTTTCACCCTTCTTTTTCTTTTTTTGATTAAATTTACCAGTCACAGTAAAATAAGGGGTTGGTAGGCATCTTAAAGGTTAGTACTATACTAGAAATGGATTTGAAGAGATTGCTTCACAAGGTAAGATATGTAGGAAAATACCAACACCAGCAGTGAGACGAGAAAAATGAAAAGTACAGACTAGAAGTAATATACAATAAACAACTGAACAAGCCTATTGCCTGAAAATGCATCATAAAGCCAGTACTCTGTCCTGAAGTATATGAGGGTGAAAAGGAGAAGTACTAAAAGTCAGGAAGCCAGGAATGCTTTATGGCTTTTCTTCCATAGTTTAGTAACACGGCCTCCCATTCAGAATAAAAATCATAGATTTAGGAAACAGGCTCTCTTCCTGACTGACTCAATAACTTTTTGGCTGCAGGGAAACAATTTAACAACAGATTTTCAATACTTAAGCATCTTTTTTTTTGTGCCAATAATTGTTTTCAGGTGTTTAAAGACCTGGTGAGAAGTTATGCCCATAAATTAAGGGTGAAAAAAAAAATCTGTCTTAAAATAGAAGTTTGGTCAGGTATCCAGCAGTACTTCAGTTTCTGAATTTGCCAGATGGAAACAGTACTGGTTAGAATTTAGAATAATATTCTACACATAATCAAAGCTTGCTGTTCAATAATACTTATTTGAAATTTTCAGATAAGAACTGTTGTTTTAGTGAGAAATATTTTCTGCTTGTTTTTACACAGCTGTAAAGAGTTGATAGAAGAGCTAGATGATAAACCACATAGAAGATACTCAACTCTGTAAATCAGCTGAACTTTGCAGAAATCGATGGGACTTAAAATTAAGCAGAATCAAGACCTTAAGGTGAAATTAGCCCTAATGAACTTTCTGTCTGTATTGTTTCTTTTCTGTGTAAGCCCAGCTGTGAAGAACTAAATCAACTTTATAAATTGTATGTAGGACTCCTGGTGGCCCAAAAGACAAGGGCAAAATTAGCATGTGCTAATTATGCAAACCCAGCATTCACATCAGTTACTGATGGGACCTTCATAGTTATGAACAGATCTACACTTCTAATGTCATGGTTTCTCTAATGGGCTGAGCAACTAGTTACACAAAAGGATCCTACGTGGCTGATTTTAGCCTGTTGTAGTGGTTACCTGTTTTGGTGTAAATCCCTAAAACAGAACAGCTTTTAGGGTGAGAATCCTTTTATTGGCATTAAAAACACAATGACAAAGGAGAGATGTGGAAAAATACTTAAGATGGTCAGCCTTTTGCTGATGTTATGATATATTACATATTTTCTGTAATTTTAATGTTTATAAATATATGATTATTTATAAATAATAATGGTGATAGTAATGGAAATTAATTATGCTGTTACAGATGGTGTTCATTTGAAGAGCTGCCTATGCGAGTACAAGCTATGCAGTAATCCTTGCTTGTAGAGCTCCAGATACTGCATAGTGCAAAATGAGCTATGCCTTACCATCCTTCTTCTATTTAAATGTAATTTATTAACACCTGTTAAACACAACAGTAACTACAAATTACTTTGCTAGTGCTGACCTGTAGAAATTCCAGTTCCTACAAAGCACTTCTGTCACCAGCAGTAGGATCAGACAGTTAAGATAATACAGATGAATAAAGGATAACACAGCACAGCCTCAAAAGCCAGAAAACAAATTAGCTGAGTGAATGTGGAACTCATTTCTTTTTCAGAAATGTCGACGAATTATCTCGTGATTGGCTTGTCAGGAGAAACAGGAATCTTCCTCTGTTTTTGCCGCTTCTGAATATTGCATGTTTATAAAACAGTCCTCCAGCTAGTGTTCTATGGACTCTACTGTCTCTATTTCATAGCATCCCAGCTATGGTAACATCCCAGCTATCTCAACCTACTATGCTATTTCCTTCCCTTTCAAGTGCTCAGGTTTGTTCAAAACATACTCTTTTGTTCCTCCCCTGGGCAGAAATCATATTCCTTATCCTTCCAGAAAGTGCTTGAAAAGAAAATGGTTCAGGAATTGTTTTGTCCTTTTCACTGCTTCACAAGGGAATAAGCAGCACATAGGAAGAGCCAATGTTTATATGTCACATATACTCAGGACACATCTCCCTAGAGCACTTGAGCCCAAGGGTGAGACTATGTAAGTGCACAACCTATCTTTAATTCATGCGCATCTTGCAATGTTAATTTGTATTTGTCCCACTTTGATACTCCTCTGAATATTTCTCTGAATCATTTAATAGAATAACCTATAGATGTTTCTGTTTCTGCAATATTAATCACTTTTTCTTGCTGCTTTGTCTTACAATGCATCTATGTTGCAGTGAAGCTGTAAGTATGAAAGGCAAATCCGTATCTGCTGTTTTGAAAAACTTGAAAAGATTCAGATTTCTTTGCAGCTAAATTGTCTTTCATCTCCACAGGGGATTACGTCATGTGCATGGGAAGATCATGTAACAGATGCTCCTAGAAGCTATGCCGAGGCACATGGAAGACAGGGAGGTGATTCAAGACAGCCAGCATAGCTTGACCAAGGGCAAGTCCTGCCTGACCAACCCAGTGCCCTTCTATGATGGAGTGACTACACCAGTGGACAAGGGAAGAGCTAGGGATGTTGTCTACCTGGACTTCTTCAAGGCCTTTGACACAATCGCCCACAACATCCTTCTCCCTACACTGGAGAGATATGGGTTAAATGGGTAGAACATTTGGTGGATGAGGAATTGGTTGGATGGTCACATCCAGAGGGTAGTGGTCAATGACTCAACATCCAAGTGGACATCAGTGACAAGTGCTATCCCTCAGGGTTCCATATTGGGACCAGCACTATTTAATATCTTCATCAATGATACAGTGGGATCGAGTGCACCCTCAGCAAGTTTGCAGACAACACCAAGCCGAGTGATGCTATCCACACATCTGAGGGATGTGATGCCATCCAGAGGGACCTTGACAAGTTAAGGAGTGGGCTCATGTGAACCTCCTCAGGTTCAATAACACCAAGTGCAAGGTCTTGGTATTGATACTAGGGCAACCGCCAGTATCAATACAGACTAGGAGATGAAGGGATTGAGTGCAGCCCTGCAGAGAAGGACTTTGAGGTACTGGTGGATGAAAAGCTGAACATGACCCAGTAATGTCTGCTTGCAGTTCAGAAGGCCAACCATATCCTGGGCTGCATCAAAAGAAGCATGACCTGAAGATCAAGTGAGGTGAATCTTCACCTCTACTCTGCTCTCATGAGACCCAATGTGCAGTCCTGTGTCCAGCTCTGGAGCACTCAGCACAGGAAAGACATGGACCGGTTGGAGTAGGTCCGGAGGAGGGCCACAAAGATGATCAGAGGGCTGGAGCACCTCTCCTATGAGGAAAGGTGAGAAAGCTGGGGCTGTTCAGCCTGGAGAAGACCTTATTGTGGCCTTCAGTACTTAGAGTCTTATAAGAAAGATGGGGACAAACTTTTTAGCAGGGTCTGTAGTGACAAAAGAAGGCATAATAGTTTTAAACTAAAAGAGGGTGGATTTAGACAAGATATAAGGAAGAAATTTTTTTTTGCGATGAGTGTGGTGAAGCACTGGTTGCCTAGGGAGGTGGCAGATGCCCCATCCCTGAAGATGTTCAAGGTCAGGTTGGACAGGGCTCTGAGCAACCTGATCTAGTTGAAGATGTCCCTGCTCTTGCTTCTTGCAGGAAGGGACTAGATGATCTTTAAAGGTCACTTCCAACCCCAACGATTCTATGATTCTGTGATTCTATGATTCTATGATTCAATTCTTGCTCTTCTTACACACTCAACATCCTCAACAGTTAGTGAAATAGGTCCTGTGTGTGTTGCAAGAGCTACATAGCCAGGAATAAGTCCTATTTCACTTGGACCAGACAAGTAAACCAATTTCTAATGTGTAGTCCTAATATCTACCGTCACGGGCCAGGAAATGCAGGTGCATGTGTTGTCATTGTTGAAGTCAAGTTGGGTGCATGTTTTGCACATGATTAAAGGAATAGATAGTTTTTAAAAAGTTGTGCTTGTGAATCACATCTGATGTATAGGGCACAACACACTAAATGTTTCAAAAGTAACTATGCTATTGGCATCAAAAACTCTATCATTTGCAGGAGAATCCACATACCTCTTGGGACTGTCAAGTATTGTTTAAAAGATAGATCTATCAATTACCTGCAATCTTTTCCAAAGAGACAGCATGTTAGATATGAAGCATATATACTCTTATACTCCTTTAAAACTAATTAGAATAATTAGTTCATCATCCTTAAATACTTGGGAAAGTTTTGTTTTTAACAGAGAGAAAAAAAAAACACGATCCACAGCAAGCTAGTGCTGCTATTAACTTGCTTCTTGATGCATAGGTGACCATGAAAAATTCACCAAGAAAGCTCATATCTTCCTCCTGTCTTCCGCTAGACTTGCAAAGAAGTTTCACCTCATCCATTACTCATCACCTCTTAGTTTATCTGATAGCTGCATGAACTTGTGTTCTCCTTAAAGTGTCAACTGCATGGAAAAATCTGAGATTTGAGAACCAATATGGAGTATTGACAGGTTGTGAGATACAAGACTGAACAAATAACAGTTGCTAATAGAGTGGGAGCCATTGTAGCAAAATGACTTTACCAGTACATCAGACTGTTTCTATTTTGTAACCCCAGCCAACTGTTTTTCTATTTTTAACTAAACAATGAGAGGAAACAATGCTGTATTTTTCAAACCTTCTGAACAGCCCAGAAACACACTTGTTTCTTCCTCTCAAGAGAATGGTCTGTTGCTTCTGATGCCATGTCTGACCCACCAGCCTGCCTGCATGTGGGCTGCTGTCACTGGCATACATCTGACGCTCTTTCTTCCTGAGGTGCAGTCATTCAGCATTAAGATCACATGGTGTTCAGAAAGTTAGAAGGATTCAGCTCTGTGGAAACTTGAGACTTGTTCTTAAAAATTGCATCATAAAAGCTTTCATTTATTGGGTTCTTGCTCATCCAGTGCTTCTGAATGTGGGTGCATTTCTAACAGGCTCTGAAAACTTACATGCCATAACACTGGTACAACTACTATTTTTGTCACTAGGGTGACTATAAAAGTGCTACTAATGATGAGTTGAAAATAGATATATGAAAAAGTCAGCTAGCAAGAAATCCGAAATTAAGACCTTGTTTCAACAAGATGAATGCACTGAGATTCATGAAGTCTTTAGAGAACTGTTCCTTCCATGTAACCCTCATGCCTGGGAACTAATGCATGTAAAGCTGTTCTCACTCCTTTTAGCTCCTGCGGTGATTTTTGTAACATTCACATTCTTTAATTAGGTTATATCAGCTGGCATTCACCTAGAAATATTTCTGATCTAGCAAAGTCTTCCTGTGTTCAGTATTTAGCAGTATTTTTAATTCATTTCTCTTTGTCAGAGTATGCTTCCTATTATTCACAGAGGCTGATGTCCATTTAGTTTCCCGTTCATTGTATCAAAAGCCAATCCTGTTAATGTGTATTACCTGCATTTTCTTATGTAAGCAGTAGTCAGAAGTGCAATACTCTCTTATCTTCACCTTTATATAAGTCAAAATTAAATATCTGTAAATATGACACTATTCTGCCACTTTTCCTCACCAGTCATTTTACTTAAAGCTTACTTTTTCTCCTTCCTCCATACCTAATTTAAACTAATGTTTTGAAATTATAAACAGTCAATCTCTACAAAAAGACAGAATTAATGCTTTGAGATAGCTGCTGATATCCTACATATACAAGATGAAAAGGAGGTTACATTTTAGAAGAAGAAAGGTTTAAATAAGATAAAGATTTGAGGAAGAAAACTCATGAAAAAGGTAATATAAAGAGGAAAGTTGCACAGGCTAATAACATGCACAGTAGGGTGCAAGTTTAGACTTGTGAAGCTGGCATGTTTATGAACATGTTCTGAGCTGGAAAAGCTTTCTGGTAAAGACACGAGAATAACAGTTTCAAAAATTCTGCTTTGCTTCAGATCTCCAGCCTTAGTAATGTTGCAAGAATTCAAAGATCAAAAGAATCAATGTTGTGTGAATTGGACATCAGCTGGCATAAATCAAGACTGATTTGTTTAAAACAATGGGACTTCTGAGCTACACCAGCTGTGGTAGTGGTCTCATATTTTTAATGCCATAGGAGAAGTTACTCTGTACTACATTCTAAACTGCATACAGCGTATTTATTGATGGCATGTTTGTTCGCAGAGCCAGAGCTTTCCTGCTGGGCAGGCTGCTTTCTGGGCAGAGAAAGCAGACCCCAGGCTGGGAGAAGGCAGAGTACTCTGTCTTCCCCATCATAAGCCACGCTCAAGATGCTTTCAGGCTGACATTGGGAACCAGCAACATCTTGCTATGTTTTTTCCCCTCACGCTGCTCCCTGTCTGTGCCTGAGGAGTGTCTGGGAAAAGGGGTAGTGGAAAGAATTGCCAGCTTGATAGAAATTCACAAAGCCCATCATAATCTCCTCAGACTCAGGACAGAAAAAGTTTGATGTCTTTATTGATCAAGTTGCTCTCTGCCCTTAACCATTCCCTCTTCATATGACTGCATATGCACACATTATATAATGGAAGATGCATCATTACATTTTCCTGAAAATAGTGCAAATGAGAGTGGACTTGTTTCTAAGGTGACTTTGAAAAAATCTAGGCAGTAGAAGTTCATAAACTGTTTCAGAGCTCTGTGTATACCTCTCTGGCCACGTGCAATTCACCTTGCACTCAGCCTGATGAAGTTAAATAAAAAGAGGCTGTCAGGGTTCTCAAGAGCTGCCTAGTCTATTCTTCTTTCCTGAAGCAAGATGAATATTGCCAGCTAGATATATGAGACTTGTTTTTTAAAAAAAATTTTTGATAAAGAGATCCAAAAGTGAGGACTGCTCTTGTTTAGGCAATATGAGAAAGTACTTTGCAGCTCTTGCCAACAGAAAGTTTTCTATAATGGCTAGTCTGAATTTTTGTTGTGAAATTACTGCCAGTACCTCCATGAATGTAAAGAACAAGTTTGTTCCTTTCTTCTTTGTGTTAGTCTGCTTCTTTTCCACTGTCAGTATTTTCTCCTTTAAGATACGCAAATCTTATTTTTCAGTTTTGTTTTTTTTTCTCACAATATAAGAAAGCCTGACTATTCTTTTTTTGGTGTCCACTAAACTGCTATCTTTCTTTAAAGGCATCCTTTCAGACAGGGCACAGAATCATGCACAAGATTCAAATTCTGCAAGCTTATATATAGACCTTACTTATCTGACTTTTTGCAAAGAAATTACTTCACTGAGGTATTGTGTTTGTGATTCACTACACGGTTAAATTCCTTTTATTTAAAATAACTACCTACAAGTTTGCCTTAGTCATTGCAATTATCCCCACTGAATTAAATTCTTTTTGATGTAGCAGTTTTCCAGTTTGATGGGACAATTTTGAATTCTGTTGATGTCTTGCAACTTACTCACAGTCCCTTCCATCTTCTTGTTACTGAAAATTTAGTAACAGTAGAGAGGATGTTTTGGTGCAGAAGAAGGAGAATTTCAAGGTTTGAAGCTGGAGGGAAAACTATTCTGGATTTGTTTCTAACCTTCAGAGGAAAACTGCTTGAGACAGAGAGTGCAAGGCAACTTAGATAAGGGCTCACGACCCATTGGAAAGAAAGGAGAAGGAACACAAAGATGAAAATAATGTACTTCAAGAATGCAAATACAAGCAAGATCAGGAAACTAGTAGGTAAAATTTTACAAGTAGGGAAAAAAGGTGTTAAAGAAAAAGGTTGCTTTCTTATCAAGAAGCAATACTAAGGACAAGTTAAATTATTCCAGAATGTAGAAATGTGAAAAAGTGTGTTTGGAAACAGTTTGATGAAATCTCACTACACAGATAAAAACAGAAAAAGTAGAGTTTGGGTCAGATTATGAAGGATAAACGCAAAAGGAAAATCAGAAATGCCGAAGTACAAAATAAAGATGTTTTCCAAGACTTTTTTAGATAGACTGTCCAATAAATCTCTTTTAAACAGAGTAGTTCTGAATCTGTCATTCAGCTACATGCTTTGGATATGATCTGGACTGGATATCTATCACAACAGTGTTTCTAGTCTTCTCTTTCACCATTTCATTCAACTGGTCAGTTTCTTCTGGCTAAACCAACCTTCAGAACTTTACTGTGGTCAGATGAATTGCAGAGGCTTTTGAGTTTTAGATTAACAGTTTTTGGCATCAACCAAAAACTTATTCTTAGAAGAGGATGTAGGAACTGTTGCAGGATGAAAAATATTTGATTTCTTGGATCTTACACAAACGAGTCTGTATTCTGAGTAATTAGTATTTTTTATGATGCACCCCAAATTTTTACTCAGATATCAAGATTTCATATATTGTTTCTATATGGATATGCAGAGACATACAGCTCTATATTCACAGTCCATTTTCTTAAGTGCAGTTTAACCTTGGTTTTGTTTTATTTTTGGCTTTTTTTTTTTTGTGTGTGTGTGTTTAAAACTAAGATAATGGCATGCATGCTTTAGGTATACTTCTTGGAAAGGTGACAGCCAAGGTATAATTGTTACAAACTTATTTTTTTGAAAAAAAAGCTTTAAAAAAGAAATGGAAAATGAACTTCATTTTTTGCAAGTAAGGTAACAGCCAAAATTAACTGTTCTGCAACAGAAGTTTTTGAATTCTTGCAGGGTTTTCTTTTTTCCTTGAAATTATACTATATTTCTTTTAAATAACTTAAATTTGACCACTATTGCTAATTTTGTAATTTTGATTTAGGGGTTTATACAGGTTTTGCATCTATATGGACCATAGGTATCAGGATAAGATAACCTAGGAACAAGAAGGAGTTTACTGAATGAAATTTACATCTCTAGAAATGCTCTTTACTTTTGTGGAACTGCATTACAGATAAGAAATTGGTAATTTGATAGTAGCAAGAGGAAAAGTGAATAATACAATGTTCCTCATGTAAGTAACCTTTAATATTCCTCCTTATTTATTGTATTAATCAAAACTAAACCCCAAATCTACCTTTTCTTAATCTCAAAGCTTAATTTATAACAGAAGGTGTTTACCAAAACAAGGGGAAAAAAATCAGATGCTATTAGTGCTGTTAAAATATTCTAAAAGCTTCCAGGGAAGCAGATACCGGTTTACAAGTGTAATATTTCTCATACTGCTGAAATAATGGAAAAGCAAGTTGTGAAGCTTTTACTTTATGAGTGCTTGTGGCAGTCCACAAATAATAATTCCTATTAATAAGACATATAATATTTCTTAACATGTGTCCTGATCTGCAACTATTATGTCAATAAACACAGCTAATCAGTTTAATGTGCTTTAGGGTGAGACAAGCAGTGAATGCCAATAGAGAGATAACAAGAAAGGAATCTTTTTTATTCTTTTTCCTGTGGTAGAGCAAGCCTGGGCATCCATCTGTGGTCTATTCTTTTAGTGAATACTGAATGAAAAATTTTCTGAAAAGACATTTTTTACATTAAAGAAAAAAATACTACTTTGTGTATTTTTGAGAGAGACTTCATTTTTTTTTTTAAAAAAAAAGAACCCCACATCTTCTTTATGTAACTGTAAGTTGTTAATGCCTTTTTTCACATAAAGCCTTTTTTTTTTTTGCTGAAACTTGGCAATGTTTAATAAATAATTAGACTTTTACTTTTTCAGAGGAAATTAACTTGTTTGGGGTGATATACCAAAATGTAGAAAAGCTTTAATCTCAAGTACTTTTTACTTTGCACTGGACGATTTCATGCTCTTCTTTCTTTGTACTGTTGTGAAAAATTGTCCTCAACCTTCTATTCTGTGTATCCATTTGCTGTCTCTTTCTTCTTTTCTCCCCTCCAGTTTGGGATATTTATATCTGCCTTTCCAAAACATGTTTAATGTTTACCCTGTCGTGAGAAATGTTGCATCACTCTAATTTCGAAATGACCTTTTATGGGCTGACTGAGGACAGAGAAATTGATGACAAATGAGTAGGGATGCTGTTATTCAAAAAGACTGTGCTATTTATAATCTTTTTAAAAACTTGTCTCGTTACCTTGGCTACTCCATATTCAGCTGAGGGGATAAAGTGTGCAAAAACATCATCAGCAGATTCTGACAAACACTGCTGTGATTTGTCTTTTATAGAGTAAAGTGAGGAGATCCTGTAGCACATTGAATTTCTGGACTGTTTGAACAGATAGATGCAGTCTTAATTTTTACATCTTGTATAGAAAAAACACATGCTTTCAAGCATATCAAAGACAGAAATATTCCTTTAATAAACAGATGTGTGCCACTGAAAGGCTGTAGAATAAATTTTAATATCTGTTTATTTCAAATACAGTTCATTAGATTTTGTGGTCTTGGAGAACTACATTAAAACAAGAAAAGAGAAATGGAAAAGACCAATTAGGTCACCTAGTCTGTCCCTCAGGGGATCAGTAAAGGATTGTTCCCTACAGTGTACAATAATAATTTTATCTAATTATGCAACTCCTAAGAATGACAAATCAATTCAATCTTTCACTTAATGAAGCATTCCATGAGTCTTTTTCAATAAACAGGGATGTTTTGATTCCTAAGTAAGCAAGCTATTACAGCTGAAGGGGGAAAAAAATGAAACCCACATGCATTAAAATAAGATTTTTAAAAAACCTTCTGACAAAAATCAGAACTACTTTGCCATTCTTTGTAGGTTCCTATTTCCAGAACAGGATTGCATGAAATACTGCTATACAAAGTAGTCAAGTATTAGTGTAAAGGGTTATGAATCAAGTAGACAACTGAGAACTAGCATTTCCTTTCCACCTATCAAGTGGGCTTTGTAAATTGTGTCTCTGACAACAAGCACCCTCAGTCCTGGACAGTTTGATTTTTAGCCTCTCCAAGCTGTCACTTATCATGAGTTTTGTATTTCTCAGTATGTACTTTTAGTAAATATTTCACATCAGATTGAAGGACAATACGAATTAAGTAGGTACACTTTGTGCCAATCACGAATCATCTTTTGTCCTAACAGAGTCTTGTTGACTGTTCTGTTGGGTTATTAATTTCCAGCTGAGCTATACTCTGCTTGCTCATATTTCAGCTGACGGTTTTGTTTTCCTCTGGTTTTATTCCATCCTGAATATTTGTTTCCCAGTTAAATCAGAATAGAGGAGCTAACATAGGAGAACCTATGTTAACTTTATTGTCTAAAGTTGAAGCCTGAATGCCTTCTTGTAACTAACCGAGATCTTGTTTGGCTTGTAGATCTGTCACTTTCCCATTCCTTTTTTTTTTTTTTTATATTGTAAGACATTACTCTTTTGTTATGACTTGATGAAGTTTTCTCTTTTAATCATTGCTTTCCCTTTGAACATGAGCTCTACTGAAAGAAGGTTTCCCAGCCATCTGGACTGATAATCTTTATCGTCATTTCTTAAATAAACCTGCATGTTCTTTCCTACTAATGTAGTTGGGAGTTTTGTTTAAGTAAAAATGGGAGAAACTTTCCTTCAATATTTGCATTATTTCCACAATGAATCTTTAGTACTATGTATTTATGTAGTCTACTAATGTTTATAATGTAACTTTACAAGCAGTACAACAGGTCCAGGTAATAGTTAACATATGGAATCTCAGCAGATCCTTCACTCTTGGCAACTGATATTGTACCTGCTTCTGAGAGCTTTAATCTGTGTCTTTATCTGTTTGCTTGCCTATGAAAAGATTAGCTCTTGTAATCATTTACATTCTCTATATCTTGTATGTAGATGCCTGAAGGATTCCTAGCAGTCTGACAAGGACTAGTCAAGTTAACTAGTGATGAATTAAACAGACTTACATTCCATTTTGAAGGTCACCAGAGCATGGATATTTAAAAAAATAAAGTATTTAGGTGCATTTCCCTCATTAAAGATTCTGAAGATTGTGTAATGTGATTTATTTGGTCACTTTTTTTTTTTTTTTTTTGAAGTACAGTGTTAATGCTTTAAAAATTTCCTAGTCTTGTCAATCAGTGAGCTGTGGAAACTAGTTGCCACTGCTGCAAGAAACCATCACCATTCGTTTTGACCATTACCAAACCTACATTTGTTGAGAGAATCCTAATTTACTATAAAAACATTTTTTTTTCTAACTAGAAGTACTCAATTAGAAATGAATATTGGAGACACTAATCTTTATTTTACAAATAGTCCATTTGCAATTTAGAATAGCCTTCAGGCCATTAGCAATTTAGAATGGCCTTCAGGCTTATTTATATTACATGTTTTAAACAGACAGACGTGGACACAGGAGATGGGTTAAATTTCATTAACCCTTGCAGAGTTGCTCCCTCTGGAGACTTTGAGTCTCCAGCTTCCAGTCTTCAAGAGATTTTCTCCTTCACCTATGTAATAAAGCCAGGAAAGTTCCAGGCACCTTTCTTCTAGATGTATTAATTTAACAGATTTTTACAGTTAACAATTGCTTGTTAATAAAATCTTGTATTCTCTCTTTTTTTTTTCTTCTCGTTGCTTAAATTAGGTGCATAAACATCATAATCAGATTCTTACAAACACTGCTGTGTACAAGTTACTTTATGTTTCTTGGCTATTGGAGCTCAAGTTGCTAATATTTTTAAGCAGGCCTATGATCTCTAGGATTAAGATGTCAAGCACACTCACAAATGTCTTTTTTTTTTTTTTTCTGTCTGACACTTTCATTGTCAGTAAAACTGTTGTTTGCTACTGCCTTCCAGAATAAGTAGCAAGTGTCAGTTTAAAGAGGCGGATTTGAACTGCATGAATGATAAAACAATTATATCCTCAAAGATTCATTCTATTTCCATCATAGCATTACGTTTTCACAAACTATTTAAATTTCATGTTGGGCATGTGAAGTACATGTCAGTCAGTTTTCCGTGTTTTTAAATACAAGGAGATACAGTATGATGTACTAGAATTAATTCATATATTTTACAGATTATAATATTTCTCTTGCAGTATCTTCTTAACTACTGCACTTTTAAATTATGTGGAAGTCTTTGATACTAATAGCAAAATGCTTTAATCATACTGATCAGAACTCTTTCCAAACCAGAAGAAAGGTCTCCAGTACACAAATAATAAACCTTGCCTAGCATCTGCAGTTCAAATGCTATAACAAGGAGTCTTTTGTTGACTTGGTGTGTCTGTTATGATAAAGTAGCAATCATTATTTGCACAGATCATTTAAGATAAACGCTGAAAGTTAAATTTCTTACTTCTAAAGTCCATCCAATTTCTACTAAAATAAAAGGGCAGAAATAAAGAACATGCACAGAAATCCATGTGCAAAGAAAGACTATTTGGATTTTGCAGCATAGCTCCAGTTTAAACAACTCAGCTTGATTAGCTGGTAAAATATTAGTTATGCTAGATTAAGGGAATTGAGAACTGTTTTGCTAATTAAGAGATTCAACTAGGAAGATCTGTTCAGCTGTAGCTTGCAGTTATGTCTGACTTTCATGGAGACAGTTTTTCAATGTCAAACAATTTTGAATGAACTTTTGTTGAGGCTCTAGTATCCTTATTTTTCAGCATCTTTGTAAAGCTATATTTTTTTTTTTTGCTATTGTAGTTTCAATTTAATTATAGCATCATGAGAAATAAGAAAATTATTTTTCTAGCTTTAAGGGCAAGTCAGTGCTTTGTTAGTTTTTTGTTATACAGGTAAAATGGACTATTTGTAAAATAAAGTCAACCAACCCATCAATAAACATTCCCTCTTGCACTTGCAAAATATACACTGAACGGAAAAGAAATATATGGGTTTTTCAGGTTTCTCACTCTAGTTGAATTTTCTGCAAGAAAGGAAAGTTGACAGTGGATAAGCGTTGACGAAAAACCAGAAACTCTCTAAAGACTTGAAGTTAGCTGTTGACAGTAAGACCAAATGAAACACAAGAGGGAAGGACACAATGAACGAAGTCAAGTGTATCTCAGTATTTACAGGCCACACCTTCCCTCCTTTGAAGTGATTTCCTCCTCGAACACTTTTCCTTACAAAATTTGGGAAAATCAGCTGAAGTGTGACTTTTGATAGTTGGAAGTAGGAAACTAGTTGAGAGGTAGTGAAAAATATCTGATTAGAGTTCCGGTTGGGAAGCTCCTATCCATGATGTCGGCTACTATTTACGTAATTCTTTCCAGCCTCTGACGTACATACACATGTAAGTTAATAAATTTATACTGGCTCTGAATTTTATGATTTATAAATTATGAAATCTCCAGAACACCTGCAATAAAACTGTTTTGTTGAATGAATAGAAACACTTAATAGGGGAAATTACAGATAAAAAATCCCATATAAATCAGAAATATAAAATACATTCTCATAAAGCTGGAGCAACACTTATCTTCTCTTAAATTCTTTCTAAAATTTAAAAGCTCTGCAATTATTTGCCTTTTTTTTTTTAACTATTTGCATACTGTCTCAGCCGAGTTGCTGCTGCAGGTGTGAGGAAGCTTAGTCTTGTACTATTTGCAGCCCAAACATAAATAGGAAGTAGGTAAAAATTTATGAGGGCCTGGGAATTCTGTCTTTACTCTGGAAGTTCAAGAAATACCACTCATAAAAGAACTTTTTGGTACTAAAATGTTGCCTGTTCTCACAATATTACAATGAATCTTTCTTATCTTGACTGGCTTCTTTTTCAGTCTCTAGAATTTGCACTCAACTGCAAAGGGGAAAAAGAAAAGGAGGAGGAAAAACATGTTTCAAAACCAGAGATAAAATTTTTCAGATTTTTAAAAATCAAATCTGGGGCATAACCCAGAAGCTTACAATAGAAAAACAGTTTCAAAACCTACTCAGTTCCAGATCAGATAAGAACAGCTTGTTGATAAATTAAAAATAATCTTTCAGTGGTACATTTTGAAAATAAACAGTTTTATTGTTTCAATGAAAACACATTCACAGTGAAGTGAGAAATTTTTCCACAATGCAGTACCAGTACAGGTTGTACAGTACAAGCAAAGAGAGCTGATTGGGATCTAGCTGTATTCTATAGGTATGACTTTTAGTTTTTTTACATTTTAAAATAATACTAACTCTTACTAGGGAGCTGCTTTTCAAACCAGGTCTTACAGGTGGGAGAAAGGTCACTTTTGCCCTACGAAAATATTACATTAATTAGGCTTCATAGTTAGGTGTAGTATTTCTATAGTGCAGTTAAGTATATTCCCGTACTATAACAACTTGTGTAGAGATACTGAAATAGTGCTTCTGAAATAAAATAAACTTAACATTTTATATAGTGCTAATATAAGTATATTATTTTCCAGACATTTCTTTCCTGATATCACCCATTTAGATGGTACGTTTTATGTTGCCTATCTCATCCTTTTCCAGTGAAGACTCTTGTGATCACTACATCTTGATTTGTTTTAGTCTGTAGCATTCAAATTATAGAAAAAAATTCACACAAGAGAACTGGCACGCTAAAGATACATGTTAGAGAAGTCATAAATATTCCTCAGTGTACTGATTACTAAATTAACATCTTTTTCAGTTAAATTTTTCCACCAAGTATAACTTGGAATGCAGGAAAAGAGGAAGAATGAAGAGAAAACATGGAAGACTAGCAAAAAAAGTATTGTCTCAAAACAGAATTTAATCTATTTGAAAATGTCTAGTGAAGGAGACTATGAATAATATTTCAGTAGTGGGCCTTCCCCAACGTAATTAAAGTTAGGAGAAGGAAAACAAGTAAAGAAAGATTTACTGGGAATAAATAAACTCTTGAGTAGTCAATGTAGATGACCAGCGGTTGGAAATGGCTAGACCTCTCAAGCTTGTAAAATCTTTTGTGACAGAGTTGTATAAAAAACTTATTAAACTGGTGAGTAATAGAATTTTCCGAAACTGAACACTGCAAAACTCTTCAGTAAGCATTATAAATTACACTGATGGAGAACTAATCTGTTGTTCACAATGGGGAAAAACAGAATTTTGATTTATTTATGGCGAACTGAAATGATATTTATAGACATATTATCAGAAGTTTCAGAAAGTCACCTGTATGTTAAATTTCCGAAAGATAGTAGCACTGAGCTTATGTAATCCAATGTTTAACTTAGCAGAGAGCACAAAAAAGAATACTAGTAAGCCCTCTTTGTTTAATATGTAGACTTTCATACATTTGATGAATTTATATTTATGATTTTAGATGGCAGAGGCTTATTTTCATTAAATTTGTTTACCATAATTATGAAAGGACTGTCACAATAACCATTAAGTTTGATCCATTTGTGTGCATTCCCGCTTCTCTCTGCCTCCCAGGATTTTCATTCCAGCCACGACTGCTGGTGTTCCTTCGTTGTACATCTGCTACAGTGTTTCTGACAGCAACATCACTCCACAGGGAATGAATGTGCCATCTGTATGACACTCTTAGTATCTAATGGTTTAAGAGCTACAGACTCATAACCGCCTGAAAAACTACATTTTCCAGAATGCTATGTTGTTGGCCTCTGAGTCACATTTTACCAACACAGTACGTGTTGCACAGTGTTACAGGTCTGTGTTTCTTTCTTTCTAAGTATGAGAAAGGAGAGGAGGCACCTCTGACTTCAGCATCCAGGATGCCCTTATTACGTCTAGCTGCAGGCAAAAGTAAAGGAGAGAAAGACTCAAAAAAACCTTGCCAAATAGGACCCAAAGAGGTACTAATCTCGTCAGCAGAAGAGCTGATTCTAATAGAAATGTAATGTGAAACCATCTTGTGAAAGGAAGAGTGTACAAACAGATGTTTAGCACTATCTATAAAACATGCAAGTGTTGCCTTAAGCTACAGTAGTTAAAGGAATGAACTGGCATTTCTCAAATAAAAAACCACTAGATTCCAAATGAAAGTTACAATAAAATATACATTAGTGGAAATTTCTCACTCCTACAACCAGGACTTCTGCAAGACTTTTACACTTGCCTGAACTTCAGTGTGATTATGAACTATAGAAGATGCGGAATGATGTAAGTCAAAATGAACCTGGTGAAACTGCATGGGAAAGATTTTCCTCATAGATGTAACTCCTCTTTTTGTAGGACAAGGAGAAAATGGAGGCTCTAGTTTGATATGGGGCAAAATATCAGTTAATTAGCAGACCACTTGAATGCTAGCCAAAAGAGAGAAATGCTGGAAGGTAGGAAGCTTTCCCATGGCCTCTCAGGTTTGTTTTTTTTTTCTTGTTTTTCTTCCTGCTCTTCATTAAGAACTAGTTTCTATTCATTGCTTGCATTAAGGTTTATAGATACATAATTGGTCCAGAAAAAGGCATACATTCAAAGTGCCCATTATTTATGACTTTTGCTTAACATTCAAGATGAAACCTTTTAAAGCTAGCAATGCAGTTTATGTAGAAGCAGTCCTGGGCTATTTTATTCTTCTAATGACCCTGCCTGTTGCTTATTTTCTCCTTCAGCCTTTTTAGGCAATAAAACAAGGAACATTTCTTTCTAAAATATATGGCTCAGATGCTTGTGACTTTGTTCCACAGAGAGCAATTTACAAATAGTAATAGAACTGACTGACAAATGTGTTTCTCTACAAAACATGCCAGCTAGTGGAAAACTTTTCTATGTGGTGATTTGCCAGTCAATATTATTATTGTTGCACAGGTATTCATAATGTAAGAAAAATAGAAAAAGAAAAATGTAATTAAGTTGAGAAATTCAATGTCAAAGTTGTCACTCCAGATTTTAAGTGTTGTAATTCAACATAAAAATTAGAAGTTTCAGGCCTATCCTAGATTTTGCTTACACCAAAGTAAATCCATTTAGGAAATTACATACTGTAATATTTTTCTAGGTAAACAAATTTGAATGACTACTGATGTTAGATCTTCATTAAAATTTGGTATTAATGTAACAACTGTAGTTATCATTTGTCTAGCTCATTTGTTTTGCTTTTCAATCTCTGTGTCAGATCACTTTCACTCCTTGGTATATCACTTCTCTGGTGTAATGATGAAATGGGTTTTCAAAATCAGTATGCAGTTCTGAATGCCTTGGTTTTTTTGGGAACACAATTTAACACATCTTGAAGGGAGAAGAAATTCAGTGTTCAATGTTTAGTCTGTAATAAAAGGCTCATTTGAAATTTCTTAAACTGTATACCTGAAAATAAAATCACTGTAACTTACAAATCAGATTTCAGTATTTTTTTTTCTTTGTTTTGTACACAGTTGGAAAACACTGAGTTCACCAGGAAGACTACTAGAAACAAAATTGTAACTAATAATCAGATCAGTTTATTCTCCCTCCTTTAGCAGAGATCTTGTAAAGATGAATGCTTGAAATGGACATGCATATGTAAAAAACTGTTAGTTTATTTGGCAGCAAACATTCATGTTGATGCTCTGATTCCACCTTCTTTATTCTTGCTCCTCTTTTTTCTTTTTTTTTCCTTAAAATGAAGGACAAATGTATTTAAAACAAGTGTGTGGGGTAAACCTTTCCCACTTGGAACAAGCTAATGTTATTAGAAGTTTATTGTTACTCTCCTGTGTCAATTGCACTTGGACTGTCATCCAAAGGAACTGGAGACACAGAGGTATAACCGTTACCGGAGAAATGAAATTGCTGCATTCACTGAGCAAAGACAGAACTGTTCATTCACCCTTTTAATGTGAAGAACAGCCTTGAAGTCATGGTCTGGCTCTCTTTCTGATGGCACATATAAAGTGTCAGTATGCCATACAGCTTTTTGCAATTGCAGAAAGGCTGGCTTTTTTAATGGCAGGACTGGAAGGAAAATTACTTACTTTGTAATTTGATGAAGTTAATATCAACATGAATGCACTTTGATTGGTGTAGAATAGGACAAAACATGAGATTATTCGACTACATGATTTTTTTTTATAGGCCTTCTAATGCAGGACAGCCAATAGATAGAAAGATGACAAAGTCACAGAACGGATTGCTTCTGATTCCTAACTTGTTCTCAGCATCTAAAAAGAGCTTTATCTTCAAAACAACAGCACTGATTTTGATGCAGAAGGATTATACATCATTTATCAGTGCGAATAGTGCACTGTATGGCATTCTTTAGTGTAACAGGTGGCCTAGTACTGACTAAGTTGATTGCACACCAGAAACACTACAGAAATGACAATGCATGCCAGAACTGGGAGAGGTACCTTCAAGTGCAATGCTGTCACATCAAAGTTAAACTGTTTCCAAGACCTGCTCTAGCACTGGTCACAGGCAGTGCATTTTTCTAGGTATGTATATCTTCTCCTTTGGATTTAGTTGTGTCATCTCTGATTTGATGCTATGTCAGTGTGCCAAAGGCACACCCAAGGGAATATTCAGATGGTAAAACTTCAGAAAAAAATGATGTCTTTAGAAGATGATTCCAGCCATCTTGACTCACCTTCTAAGTGTGTCTTGACTTGCAGTGGGAAAACAAGCTTAGAATATTTTCTATCTATGACCTGTGTGCAACAGAGGTGAGGAAGTAAGCATTTCCTGTGTTTCTATGCTATTAGCTTAGTGCAGGAACTAGAGGAAATTATAGCAAATTCTAGCTCATATTTTTATGGTCATATTTTAGGTGTGGCTTCTAGAGGTTGGATGGTGAAGAGGAAAGAAAAATAACAGTCTCTGCAGCCTTTCCTCTAGAGTGGTTGACTGAGCTAGAAGGAACAGTAATGCATCTCGGGTATCCACTACGTAGAAAATAACTTCTGGCTGCTTATGGGAGATGTGGGACATAACAAAAAGTGGACTCAGTATGACTATGTAATAGAAACCACAGGCAATATTTTATTGCCTTGCTACTTCAAACATATCCCAATTCAGAGTCATCCTGCTCTTTCAGTGATGCATATTCTAGGTCATTTCGTCAATCTGTCAAAAAAATTGAAAGGCTTTTCTATTAAATTGGTCCTCTACTTCTTCAGATCCCCACTGTTTTCTGAGATCTGTTGAAATAATTATTATGCTTCCAGAATAGTTTTTCCTTCATGTTACTTGAGACTGGTACTCCAGGTCTTTGTGACTGGTTAACCAAAAAGGTTAACCAAACGGCATTTGATGTTCAGGACCTGACGATCATAAGAAATTCTTCTGGAACTAGCATTTTAGTGTCACCTTACTGGTAGAAACTTCATCCATGTCATCAAAAATCACTAACTCACGAATTATTTAACATCAGCTTGCAAGTATTGTAAGTATCATGTTCATAAAGCTATGCCCAAGAAAGAAACAAAAAGGGATATTCAAAGTGGGAGAGTGAAAGAGCAGGTAAGAAAAAGTCTGGACATTTATTCACTCTGTTCAGCTTTGGGGCCCCCAACAGAAGAAGGACATGGACCTGTTGGAGCAAGTCCAGTGGAGGGCCACAAAGATGATCAGAGGGCTGGACCACGTCTCCTATGAAGAAAGGCTGAGAAAAGGCTCCAGGGAGACCTAAAGGCGGTCTACAAGAAAGCTGGAGAGGGACTTCTGACATGCAGTGACATGACAAGAGGTAATGGCTTTAAATTGGAAGAGGCTAGATTTAGATTAGACAAAATGAAGAAATTATTTACTCTGGGAGCAGTGAGGCACTGGAACAGGTTGCCCAGAGAAGCTGCGGATGCCCCATTCCTGGAAATGTTAAAGACCATGTTGGATGGGGCTTTAAGCAATGTGTTGCAGTGTAAAGTGTCCCTGCTCATAGCATGGGGTTAGAACTAGATGATCTTTATGTCCCTTCCAACCTAAACGATTCTATGTTTCTATGATTCTATGCTTCTTTGATTTCAGTATGCAACTAGTCTTATCTTGGTGGATCTGATATTTTTGTTTGTTTCTCTTTGCATAGATAGAAGTCAGACTTCTTGAGTTAAAAACATGCTGGAATATTTAATCTATTGATTTTTAGCGAGTTCTTTACATTTGTCCCTAAATTCAACTCCAATGTCCAATGAAGTACATCCCAAAACTCTCATGGAGGTTGATTTCACATACAAGCAAGAAGAGGAGAAGGTCACACATAAAGTTTTCAGAATGAAGTCTTTACACAACGTACTGTTTGGCTTGCACTCTATTTCAAGAAGGCAGATCTTGAGGGACTAAATTTGACGATCAGCAATTTGAGATGCAATTCATTAAAATGGAGAATGAAGAGGAGCTTTTGTGTAGGTGGTAGAATAATCAGATCTGAAAGTCCAGCCTAGAATCAAATGTTGTTATGTTTGCAAAGTATGTATTTATGTATGATGCAGTCCTTGAATATTTTTTTCAATTACATTGAT
Organism: Chlamydotis macqueenii; assembly: GCF_036417535.1. Lineage (NCBI taxonomy): Eukaryota > Metazoa > Chordata > Aves > Otidiformes > Otididae > Chlamydotis > Chlamydotis macqueenii. The sequence continues at coordinate 57,950,220 of NC_141593.1, read as the reverse complement.
AAAATCATGGGACAATATAGCTACATAAATTGCTGGAGGTATATTAAGAATGAATTTGATTATTCTCAAATTATGTTCATTAAATTTTCTTCCTGTCTTGTAAAAAGGAGAAGTCCATTCAAAACAAAATTGAAACAGACAAATTTTCAATAAAACATTATTTCTTATGTAAGCTAGTGTCTGCATTTGAGTATATTTTCTGCCCTACAATACTCTTTGACACCAAGAAATTCAGAGAATATTTTCCTAGAATTAATTCTAATCAGCTCACCTCTATACATATATACCAGCAATATATAGTGATTCTGCTTACATTTCTGTGAAAATCAATGGACCATTATTTATTGTACATTATTTTGAAAATTCTCTTACATTGCCTTATTAGGAGACAATTACCCAAAACTTCAGTTGTAGCTCTCCAGCATGTTCTATGTCAGTTGCTGAAGTCCTTATCATATGGTTGCTTAGCTTCACAATGGAATGTAAAGGTAGTAGAGACAACTTAAGTCCCCAGATTGATCCACTATTAGTGGTTCCTCTCAAAGGGTAGGAGTAAGAGGTGGGAGCAAGAATGGACAATACATATCTTCAAAAAGAAAGGACAAAATCAACTCAGAGGAATTTGTAGCGGAGTTACAGAGGTGAAATGTCTTTCCCCTGATGGAAACTTTATCTTCTTTATGTAGGATTGTATGTATTTAACATCAAACATACAAGTGAGGCCACGCTAGAGAGTGTTCTCTTGCGAACTCCTTAGTTGCTCCTGAGAAAAACTCTATGCCAAACTCCAGAAGTGGGTACTTTTAAGAGGCCTTCCAGTGCTCTGATAAGAGAAAATGCATTAGGTAGTGTACATGTCAATGTATCGAAAGACTAATATTCCATTAAGTGGGAAATGTTGAAGCACTGCAATTTACTTTTCCTGAGGAAAAACCTAGTGCATTTGAAAAGCTCTAGTCATGTTCTATTAAAGACAATTCATTAGATTTGCCTTTTACTGGTAGTTATTTAAATAAAAGTTTCTCTTACTTATTATTTGAAAAATAATAATGAAAAATCAATAATAATGAAAAATAATAATGAAAAATCAATTCTTCTGAAGAAGTCGAAAATTCTTGTGGGGAATACAGACAAAATGCTACATATTTGGAAAAGTTTAATGAGTTTCTGTGCTTAAGTGTCATGTCTGAGGTACTCCTACTTGCTTCATATTTTTATTTATAGGTATCCTAGAATTAAAGAGAATGTTATTCCTGTAATTATTCATCCTCTAATGGTATTTCCCACTTGGAGTAATCTTTTAGTTGTGAGATTACTATATTCTTCTAAGGTAATCAGAGATAAGGACTTCAGATGGGTATAAATAACAAGAGAAGATGGATTTATGTACTTAACTCCTCAGGAAAAAAAAAAAATCCCTATCAAAATCAAAACCAAAAACCAGGCAGAACATTGTTTGGACAAAAAAAAAAAAAGGGCATTATTAACTGTCCTTTCCACTTTCTCCCTTCCAAACATATTTATTGTTCTCATAAAATACTGATTAATGATGAGACATATTGCGTTGAAAATTTGGAAGAGTTTCGAAAAAGGTGGGCTTACAAACAAGCTGGAGTAGCTTTTTATGTTGTTGTTACTAAAATCATAAGTATAAGCATTAGTAAATATCATTCAATGAAATATCATATACTGTCACTGAATTAATCTGACAGGGAAAGATTTAAAACTATTTTATGCTTGGCTGTGGTGTGTGCATATGTGAATTCTATTTATGTGCCACTGCCAACTGCAGCTTAGTCAGAGAATTGTTTGTTTAGGAGAGTAGAGCCTGAATTTTTCATAAATTTGATGCTGAGAAATTCACAAGGCTGCCCCAGTTATTTCTATCCCTAGATTTGTCTCTTAAGAAACAGCTTGTTTTGCAATAGAAGGTGGCAGACATCAAGATGACCTATCAAATTGTCATCTTGTGTGCATGTCCTGATACTTGCAGTAACATGGCCCAAAGTGATACTATAAACATAAGATGAATGTGTCAGAAGAGATAGTATGAAGAACAGGACTTCCCTTGTGATTGAAAAGCCAGATAACTAATTAATTTGCTGCCTATTATCCTTTGCATTTTGGGCAGTTAGCCATCGTATGGTCTCTAAAAATATCTGATAGTGTAATTACAATGGCAAACAGTTGGAAATTACCTTTTATCTTTACAGTTCAATGTACAAAAAATTGCTCTGTGAAGTGCAGTCTCTACCAACACAGTGTGCTATATATTTATCTTTAATTCCTAAGGCATTTCTCACTCAAGCTTTCCACAGGAATGTTGATTACCTGTAAATGATCACCAAAGCACAAAAAGAAGTAGCTCAACAATGCTACAGTTGTGTATAATGTAAGTAATTCAGGTTAATGAGGCTTATTTTCGCACTCCTTTTTTTTTATTGAATTGCTTTATGAAATTTCGTAAATAATAATAAAAATAGAAACAACAAAGAACATTTCTTTCCAATGTCCAATAGTGTTTGTACAGCATATTTCAGTTTTTGAAAAAGAGAATTGCCTAGATCTCATTTTAAACATTATTTATTTTTTCATCTATAGGCCAATAAATTAATCTTCCTTATTGCTTTGTGGCTCTTAAGGATAGCTGGAGTGACAGATAGCGTATAATACAAAGTGGTGTGTCAAACATGTATTGGAACATAGATTTTTACAATGGCATATGGAAGAAGAAGACAATGAACAAAGAATCCTCTCATTAAACAAGAACTATTTTAATACTCGGTTAATAACTCTTTAGTTTCAAGGAGTTTTTTTTTTATGTTATTTCAGCAGAACACACACACAAAAAATTCCTCATTGTATTTCAATTAGAAAAGCAATTAACAGTTTACTATTCCAACTCTTGGACTCAATTTGTAAGTTCTTCTTGCAGTTTCTGAATGAGACTATGTCTGCAGTACTAATTACAACAAAGAAGAAGAGGAAAGTCAATACAGCTAGATTGTCCACAAAAAAATCCATGGCATAATTAATTTCCTTCATAATACCACACTGCAAATAACAGTACATAACCACAGACTATTGCATACAACAGAAAAGGCACAAAATAATTTACATTGTCATGTCCCAGATCCTCTGCTTGTCATAACTTTAGATCACAATTTTCATGCAGTTTTGTAGAGAAGATAGAGCTAAGGTTTGTGTAATATCACTATGTATTTTAAACTTCTTTCATTCTATGAAAGATATATCAGTCTAATGCTGTTGCTGTGGATGCAAGTTTGCAGCAAGAAGTTAGTATACTTTAAAGGGCTGTCATGCAGCTGTGGTTCACCAGAAATAGGATAAGTGATCTAGTGAAGAAGAACAGCAAGATGCAGTGTCTGTCACATTGTCTCTGTGTCAATGGATAGTTTCTATTTGTCAATGCTAAACAGAGGTGTCTAGCTGGAATAGTCTGGCTTTTTGGTGTTCACTCAGGTCTTCACAAAGCCTCTACAAGAGGCCTACACATTCGAAACTGAAGGCATCCCAAGCTTTGCACTGTTCTCCTATTTCTGTATTAGTCTTTAGGTCATTGAAAATAGGCAGAGAAGCAGAGAATGGAAAACAATGATCTTGATCTTGAGAACACTGACTTATTTCATGTCAAGATTACATGTTGGAGAGAGGGAATACCATCCAGAGGGGCCTTGACAGGCTGGAGAGGTGGGCCCGTGCCAACCTCATGAAGTTCAACAAGGCTAAGTGCAAGGTCCTGCACATGAGTCAGGGCAATCCCAGGCACAAATACAGGCTGGACGGAGAATGGATTGAGAGCAGCCCTGAGGAGAAGGACTTGGGGGTGTTGGTGGATGAGAAGCTCAACATGAGCTGATAATGTGTGCTTGCAGCCCAGAAAGCCAACCACATCCTGGTGAAGCGTGGCCAGCAGGTTGAGCAAGGTGATTCTGCCCCTCTACTCCACTCTTGTGAGACCCCACTTGGAGTATTGTGTCCAGCACTGGAGCCCTCAGCACAGGAAAGACATGGACTAGTTGGAGTGGGTCCACAGGAAGGCCACGAAAATGATCAAAGGACTGGAACACCTCTCCTATGAGGACAGGCTGAGAGAGTTGGGGCTCTTCAGTCTGGAGAAAAGAATATTCTGGGGAGACCTTATTTTGACCTTCCAGTACCTAAAGGGGGCTTATAAGAAAGATGGGGAGGGCCAGTTGTGATAGGATGAGGGATAATGGGTTTAAAATAGAGGGAGGTAGATTCAGACTGGATATAAAGGAAAAATTTTTTACAATGAGGTTGGTGCAACACTGGAACTGGTTGCCCAGAGAGGTGGTTGATGCCCAGTCCCTGGGAACACTCAAGGCCAGGCTGGACAGGGCTCTGAGCAACCTGATCTAGTTGGAGATGTCCCTGCTCTTTGCAGGGGGGTGGATTAGATGACCTTTAAGGGTCCCTTTCAATCCTAACTATATTATGATTCTGTTATTCTAAGACTTCAGTTTAAGTATGTATGCTGACTTCAATGGACAGTATGCTTAGACAAACATATGCAGGCTTGCAGGACGGCGGTCTTTTCTGGAGATCAAAATTATAGTGCTTATTTTTATTAAATCCAAGGAAAAATGAAATGCATGGAAAGTTCTTTAATAAAAGGAAGTTAAAATGGTCTTGTATTTGTTCAGTGTTTCTACAATTCCAATTATTAATCTATCAATAAAAGAAGCTGTCAGTAGCAGGATAGTTGCAGTACATAAAACAACTGGAAATTGGAAAAAAAAAATTGTATCAGCAAAACAGAAAAACAGAGAAAAAGAGTTAGAAAGAATAAAACTTTGTGTGCATGCATGAAGAGTAGATGTAAACAAAAGTTACGTGAGATATCGATGGCCCTGTTTTTGGAACAGCAACCTTAAATGCAGAGCAAGATTTTTTGGGGTCCTTTAGAAAATCATGTTGTCCATCTATTCAACAGGGAGGGCAAGGGAAGAGGGAAAATAACTCTAGGTCCCTCTCTGAGGTACTGTCAGGTAAGAAAGTAGAATTCAGTAATAATGAAAGCATGGTTTCCCCTTTTCCTGTGGTGAATCTGTTCCCCTTCTATGTTGGAGCTCCAGAGGTGGCAAACAGATGAAGTTCTGGAATTGCCTTCTGCTGCTAACACCACTATCTATCATATATGGTCCCTAACAAATTTGTTGCCTGCAGAAGCCTCGTTTATCTTATTCTTTTTCAGCTGTTCACGCTGAAGACTTCTTGTAGCATTTCTACCACCATGTTCAACCACAACCATGTTGTGGTTGTGGATATAGGGATATGGATGGATACATGGAGGTTTGTTACGTGCTTGTAACTTATATGCCAGTTTCTGTCTTTAATAAAACATACACCAACAGCTATGAATGTGTCAAGAAGTCTAAGAGATATTTTTTCCCTTATCCCTTGTATAAATAGATACGGCATGGTAATGCAAAATATAATTCACCAGGGCTACCTATCTAAGCCTACAGGTCAGAAATAGACAAATACAATATTGCAGTGATAGCAATGAAATGGTGTTTATTGAAAAATATCTATTAGTGATGTTGCACAGTGGATATAGGACTTTACTAGTGTTCTACTTTGGAAGACTTGACTTTATTTCTGAAATTAAAAGAAATAAATGCAATTATTAAATTAGGATTTTAAAAACTCAAATTTATGTTATCATACAAGCTTTACCAAGGTAGGAATTATATCAAGTTCAGAAACTATCTTGAATAAGAATATTTCATATTTGTTTAACCATCTTTTGGAACAAAGCCATTCTGGACAGCATGACCTACCAGCAGGGAATTACAGCTCTAGGGTTTAGTTTTCAGAAATGAACCTTCACCTGGATGCAATGCCAAATAAAAGGCAAATTTTGTTTGTGTATGACTTTTAAAAACTATTCTGAAAGTACATTTTCCACTGTAGATTTGCACACCAAAAACAAAAGCAGCAGAGGAAAGGAGACATTTACCCTAGAGGCATTGTTACAGTGAGAGATTTTAGAATAATAGAAAAAACACGTCTCTTCAGAACATCTACATCCTGTTCAAAAGGAAAGTCCTACATTAACGATTGATTGTATACCCTGTGAGCAGGTGTTCAGGGATAAAGCAGGTACCCAAGCTAACAGTGAACAGATGTACAGAATTTCTCTTGAGACAGCTATTTGCTTAAGGCAGAAGGTGAAGACAACTTTTGCACTAGAGCTTCAAAATGCATGAAGCCACTTTACTTTTTGTTTTGCTGATTTTCTGACTCCATTTATTGCATTGCTTAGATCTATCAGAATCCACTTTGGGAACATGAAAAAAAATAATATTAGTTCCCTCAAAGTTCGCATTTCAATCCGGAGCAGTAGTGCAGTTTGAAGCAAATCTCTCAAGTCATTTCCAGTTACTGAGAGTAGGTTCAATCCACAGAACTTTGATGTGTGTGAAGTACTTTTCCTTTTTTTTTTTTTTATAAAAAAGAAGAAACTGTAAGCTTCACTCCAGGTGTGCACCAGATGTGTTCCAACTTTTAACTGGAATTTGAGTGTTTGGCTGGTTTTTTTTTTTTTGATCACATTGCTACACTTATATGGTGTGTGCTATACCAGGAGACCAGACTAAATGTGTCTGAAAAAAAGACCCTGAGTTGCAAATAATGTAGTCATAGGGGCCAAGCACCAGCTGCTTCAACCTACTGATCAGCTTCTATTTCATTGAATTAACGTAGACATAACATAGACATACTCGAGGATTACTTCGGACAGTTCTAGGCAATCAAACAAATCAGGAAATGAACTGTAGATTGAGGTCCAGTTAAAATTTCTGCTATCAATAACATCCCAAACATTCTTGTATTTAAGACTATATGTCTAGGATGGGCAGATTTGCTCCTTGCAATTGTGAAATGAATTTGAAAATCACAGATCAGAAATACACGAATGGGATAAAGTCTCAACGAAAGTCTGGAGCATGTATTTAAAATGTCAACATCATTACTTTATAGATGACATGCATCTTATAACTATATGATAAATTCACTTTTTAGGTAGTATTTAAGATTTAGAGTAGTGGTTCTGAAGAATAAAAGGCTCTTTTCACCACCAGAAGTCTCAGTTCAGTGAGTGATTTTGCAGGCTTTCAATAGGCAACATATGCCTGAATTCGGTACTTCTAGCAGTGAGAAGTTAATTAGTCTGTTTAAATATTCAAAATGTGACCCTTTTGTCATGCAGTGTCAAATGTAGTTATGTTTTGTGACATGGATTAGGGTCTCCTGAAAAGAGAACTGAGACGACCAAATCAATTTTATTTCAGATGGGAAGCAGTCATCAGATGGCAACAATTTTGACAACTGCCAATGAATATAAAAAGATTTCTGTGTGCTAAACTGTCTGATATTATTAATCTTTTGACCAATCCAGGCTCTGAAGTGGCTTCACTTTAGCTTTAGTAATAATAGTTCCGCATCAAGCTAGAGATCTGTATTTTTATTAACTTAGACCATATATATTTTCAAGTTTTAATTTTCATTATGAATGGTCTTTTTTTTTTTTTTTTTTTAGAAAAAAGGTTGAAGTATAACTATGAAATAAACAATGTAATGAAAAATAAGATTATTTTCCTAAATTCAAGAAATAGTATCCTTCCAATAGGCGTGATGAGGAATGATATAATGACCTTATTTTTTTCTGTGCAAATTTTTTCTATGTTTTCAAGAAATGACTTTAAGTTAGGGGCAGAGGCTAGAAGGACTGAGCACTATACCTTATGAACTTGTTATCAGCAGCAGTAATAATAGTGGAGTCTTTCTGAAATTATAAATGTTGTAATTTGTTCCACAGTAATGGGAAGAAATGTAAGATATGATTATGACACAGCCTTCACAGATTGAATTAGTGACAGATTAATGAAGAGAAAAGAAATGCATTGTGGGAATCATGAACCTGTGACAGCTATGCCATCCTTTTTGGTATACTCACAAATGAAGTCTCCCTGTGAGACTAGAATAAGAGTGTGATTAGCTCAGCATTGCTTTTTTTCTCCCACTATAGACTTCAGTTTTAATAAGAATTAAAGAATGATGCCTGAATCCCATCTGAATGGGTCTTAGGGTTTAACTTACAGTAGCTATTCACAGAGCTTAGCTTGCAAAGGAGACTGAACAGACCTGCACAACTAATTGCGAAGTATTACACTGATACTTCATCTCCCATATCAATACCAATTAAGTCTGCTTAGAGTACATCCCATATAATTTTAATAGGGACAGAATTTTTAAACTGGTGAGGTATTTCCCTGTGTGTATGAATGCACTTTTGCCAGTAAGACTTAGAGTCTTTTTCAGGATCTTGACTAATGAAGATTTCCTCAGATGTTGTTTAGCCATGAGAATAGTAAATATTCTGTTGTTTGCTAGAGTGATTTTGTTTCATTAGCATAAATAAAAAATAAATCATAATAAGACAATGTTGCTTAACGTGTGCGTACAGAAATACTATTATAGGCATCTGGCAATTGGTGGGAGATTGTGAGATCAGTGAATGAGATCTGTACAGAAGCAGGATGGGATTCCTTTTTGTGATGGGAGCTTCACTGAAGCTAATTTTCCCAATGTGGCTTAATATTTTGCATTCTAGATCTAAGGAAATTTTTTAGGTACTAGTCTTCAAAGACAAGTCTCAGGACTAGTACCTGAACAAGTATCAGGGTATTATTCATATTATTATTCAGATGCTGGCAACACAAAAAAAAAATTGTGCATACAAAGACGAAAGAAAATCATAGAATCTTTAAGGTTGGAGAAGACTTGCAAGATCATCATGTCCAACCATCAACCTAACACCACCATGCCTACTAGACCATGTCCTGAAGTGCCACGTCTACATGTTCTTTGAACACCTCCAGGTTTGGTGACTCGACCACTTCCTTGGGCAGCCTGTTCCAGTGCCTGACCACTCTTTCAATAAAGAAGTGTTTCCTAATATCCAACCTAAACCTCCCCTGCCACAACTTGAGGCCATTTCCTCTCATCCTATCACAAGTTATTTGTGAGAAGAGACTAACACTTTGGAAGTAGATGAATAACATATGGGGCATAAATACTCTATATTTGCGAATTCTAACTAAATAACCCCCCATTATTCTTGGTTGATTTCAGACAACTGCTGAAATGCTGCAAGCTTGCTGTACTGTTTTAGTATTTGCCATTCCTACCACAGAGAGGCACTGGCACAGCTGAGAGGAAACTACACTCTCTCTCTCAAGTTAATTTTTGTATCTCATTGTGATGTGGGCAATAAGGCTGCCAACACTGCCAAGGTTTTATGCTTTTATTTGAAGATATTGCTTGTCTGGTAGGAGCTGGGTAGAGAACAGTTTGAATTCTACAGTATTCCCTGCACATCTGCAGCAGAAAGCAGTGAAATCATATTGAATACTGGGAAGTCCCACAGAGATTAAAGTATTAATTATAGCAATTCTTGTATCTGCACCAGCTACAAATAATGTTACCTATGCTAGTAGATAAGCTTTTTTGCATGACACTTCATTACTCCAAAGGCAACAGTGATGGAAACTAACTGGTAAGTGACAGTATGTCATGTTGACTTTTCTCAGAACACTGGACATGCATGACTTTTGAAGCATATCTTGTTTTCACAAAAAAAAAACCAAAAACCCAACAAAACAAAACATCCTTTATTTGTGTGCTAAACTTTCTAAATTTTCATTCCAATCAGTTTTAGAAGTAGTAGGTATGACAGATTGTGTCATCTTAATGTATATAAAAGTAGCTAACATGTTTTATTTCACTACTTTCATAACCAATGCTAAAAAACTTTAGGTTAGACTCTATTAAAATGTCTACTCGCAGCCGAGTGTCTGATTTCAGAAATCTTAGTGTGTTCAGAAATTAAAGCCTATGTTGTATTTCTAAAGAACAGTGCTGATCAGCAGTGGTTAACATGCTAATGTTGGCTTGAACTAACTCTGAAATAATAATTATATAAAAGTATTTTTGTAATTTCTCTGAAGCTTCATCTAAGTATTAGGTAATGTTCCACTTAGAAAATTTTTACATAATTTACAAATTATACTCAAACAGTATTCTGATGAAGAATTGACTGTTCAAACCATCCTAGATGGTGTAGTATGAACTTTTAGACTACCTTAAACATTCAAGATAGTTTAAGATGACATAAACGCTTAAATTGCCTAAAATCCTTAGAGTAGTGTATGGTTTTAAGGCACATTAAGTCCTCTGGTGCCATAATCACCTCAAATTATGAACCACCTCAAATTTTTCAAATATCATAGACTTCCAAACATCTTGAATAATATTTGGGGTGGTGTAAGGGCTTAAACTGCTCTATGGAAGTATAAAGGTTGAAATTACTATTAGGCTAGTTTGAGAAGTGTTTGCTTTTGAATTTATGTAACTTTTTAGAGACTGCTTGGTCATGAAAAGAATACTAAGGATCTAATCCTGATGATATGTTATATATCTTGCTGTATTCAGATCTCAGCTAGAAATTCTTTGGTCATATTGCAAGACCCTGCAGACACTTGCTGAAGCACATCCCTAAAAATGTACCTTGCAGAAATGCACATTATATCTTCTGTGTTTGCCTCTTACTGCAGCTGCCAGTCTTCAATGAACAGCTAAAATCACATAAAGTCATGGTACCTGACCTTATGCATGATTATATCAGTTTCTCTTGCTCTATGATCACTTTCCATTCCCATGTGCAGGGAAGGAAACCTTACATGTGCACCCACAACCCAGATGTCAGTACAGAGGTGAACACAGGTTTGTGGTAGATGAAGAAAGAATGGTAAGGGATCTTGTGCTCCCTCTCCACAAGGTGTCATATGGACTACCCACTTCTCTGATAGTTGGTGTGAGTCAGAAGTGGTGCCATGGCTTCTCAAAATGTGCCTAGAGTGGTGTTAGCTGCCAATCCTCTCTTGACCTGGCAGGATTCCATGACTGCTCTGTGTTCTGTTGTTGCAGTAGTATTGTACACAAAGGGAAACTGTTGGTTTGTCGGAATCTTCTGACAGCTTGTCAGAAGCAGTCTCTAAGTGTGGATGAAGTAGCTGTAATAAAAAAATGAATGTGCATGGTCTTCGCAAGTGAAAGAACTAACAAGGTATGTCAACAGGACATACCTATTTAGTCTGTCTGCAGGTCTTCTTCTGTTCCATGATTTTAGGCTCCACTATGAGGACATAAAAGAGCAATTGAACAGTTTATCTTTAAACAGGGACAATGAAAGCATTTATAGTAATTACTTTAAACTTTGTAAATATCAATCCACAGTGTAAATCCAAATATGATTTTGAGTAAAAGCACTTAGGCTAGGTCTAGAAAAGCATACTAGAAACAGTCTAAAAGAATGGTCCTAATACTCTCATGTAGCACTTATACCAACTGAGATTTCTGCAGCAAAGCGCTAGAATAATCTACTCTTTCCTAAGTCAGAATCTTTTCAAGGCTGGCCTTGCTAGTACCCAAAGTTCATGCACCTAAGTTCGACAAAATTTTAAAGTAAGCCTTTTTGTACCTTACATATTCAGTCTAACAGTCTGCTATGGAAAAGTTTAGCCACCCTCTCAGCCATATACAAATCCTAGTGGTTGTCCCACAAACACTTTAAACCAGGGAGGAGGTAGGCTTTTTCCTAGAAATACAATTGTTTCATAAAAACGGGCACAGCACTAGTTTTCATAGAATCATAGCATAATTTGGGTTGGGAGGGACCTTTAAAGGTCATCTAGTCCAACCCCAAGGAGCACAGATGTCTTCAGCTAGATCAGGTTGCTCAAAGCCCCATCCAACCTGACCTTGAATGTTTTCAGGGATGGGGCATTCGCCACATCTCTGGGCAACCTATTCCAGTGTTTCACCACCTTCACTGTAAAAAAAAAAATTCTTTATCTCTAGTCTACATCTACCTCCTTCTACTTTAAAACCATTACCCCTTGTCCTATCACAACAGGCCCTGCTGAAAAGTTTCTCCTCATCTTTCTTACAAGCCCCCTTTAGGTACTGGAAGTCTGCTATAAGATCTCCCTGAAGCCTTCTCTTCTCTAGGCTGAACAACGCCCTCTCAGCCTGTCTTCACAGGAGAGGTGTTCTACCACTATTGTTTGAAAGAAACAGACTAGAAAGACAAGTTCACTTTGAAGTACAAGACATGAATCCAAATACACTGAAAGAATACAAGTTATGATCTTTCCTTCCTAAGGATCTTGATTAAGATCTTAAAAAAAAAAAACAAACCAAAAAAAAAAAAAAGAATTCGAACAGCTCCCTTCTCTGTGATGTAATTTTGAGGTCTCACACTCTCTTATTTCTGAAACCTAGGTTTGGACCAAAAGCCAGCTACCTAAAAGAAAGACATCGTGATTTCGAGGGTTGCTGTACCTATATATCTTTCTGGATGTTATCTCTCTAGGTATCTGTTCCGTCCTGCTAGCTCAGATTCTATGTCTCAAGCATAATTTCCTTAATTTTACCTCCTCTCTGCTATTAGGCATATTCTAGCTCCAGTCTACAAGAGGTTCTAGGCAGAAACTTGAGATTCACAGAAAAGGACACATACAGCAGAACAAAAAAAAATGACAGACATCAATATACATCCTACAGATATTTTAGGGCAGATGGCTGAACCATACTTGAATAATGTAAAATGAAGTTAGTGATGTCTTTTTGCATCAGAGAAATATAAAGACAGAAAGAGCGAATACTCTAGAATTTGATACTACCATGTGTGGGGAGCTCCTATATGTACTGTTGTATATGCACAGATGGAGTTTTTCCTTGTTGAAGAATACCTGGTTCCATGCAAGCTGAGTAAAGAAGCAAGTTTCATTGGCATCATGTATGCTAGCACATAATTTCTAAATACATGGTTAGATACTAGCAACAGCTTTCTGTATGTGTGTAACTTTGAAGCTGTACAGTTAAGAGCCTACAACAGGGGAATCAGACCAGTTATATGTTAAACAGTTCCCTGATTTTTAACAGCAGTTGCTTTGGGTCATTTCTTACATTTACCTTTGTTGAAGGTTTCAAGACTTCATTATTTGTCCTTGGTTCTGTTACCAAATGCAAATGATTCTGAAGTCAGATGTCCTTGGTTACTATTGTTACAGCACTCTACTATGTATTAAAGTTCCTTTCCTGCCTCTTAGATGACTTTGTCTTCATAACGATAAGCTTAGTGCAGTAAATTAACAATCCCAGCCATTGTGAATCAGTATGTATAATCTGGAAGTGATTTTTAACTTCTGTAAGAGCAGCCTGAAAATTTATTTAGATCATAAGCTCTTATCTGGGACTGGATTCTGCTAGGCTGTATTGTTATTGAAAGTGAAGCAGGATGAAAATATCTTGGCTAACAAAGAGGGACTGCTTTTGAGCTGTATTTTGATCACTTGATAAAACATATACTAACTGATAGGAGTAAGAAGTTGCACAAAGACCAATTAATTTCTGTTCTGTGGATAGCTGGGGTTATTCTAAGTGAGTGTAGGCAGAGATTGGAGAAAGTAGTGGCCCTTAATTGTCCTCCTCAGGAGCAGCTTGGACATGTACTGTAACTCAGAAACCACCAGACTGAACCAGTATCAAATGATCACCAACCCCTGCTAACTCATCACAGTCCAGTTATGGCTGGTAAATGGGAATTAAAAGGCAAAGCAGTTAGACTATCATACGTGGTTGGCAAAATAACCCTGTTCCTTATTCAATTATGTTACTAGTCTCCTGTCTACGGAGTTGGATAAGGGAGGATATTTTTTCTTCATGTACTTTCATTGGTTTTGGATTTCCTTCCTCTTCATTTTAAGTTTTGAAGTTGACATCTTGACAGACTGCCTTAGCTTTACACAGAGTTAGCAACAGACAATGTAATTCTATTAATACATTGTGGTGGATTAATCACAAATCTGCGCTACAACATTAGTTGTACCAGAAACTCGTGGATATAACATTGAATACTTCAGTTAGATAACAGCGCTGTTCAGGTTTCCTCATGTATCATTCTACTTAGTTTGTACTATCAGAAAAAAAAAAACACAACAAAGTATATAGGAGAAATTTTTAACACTGGGGAATCAAGGCAGTTTGCTTTTATTTAAAAAAAAAAACAAAGAGTGCCAGTCTATTAGCAACAATTCAGGGGATTAAAAAGACATCATTCATATTTTGGGTGAGTGGATGTTATTCAGTCCCCTTCAGCTAAACTAGAGACATCCTACTTGAATCATTGATTTTCCAGATGGCTGAAGAAATAAAATGGTTTTAGATTAAACAAATTTAATTTGTTGAGAAATCTTAGCTGAAGAAAATAATCAGTTTTGGTTGAAACAAACATTTCTTTTTGTCTGGGAGCATTTCTAAAAATAAGAAAATGAAGTGCCACTCTTAAAATCAGTGACTGTGTATTCAGTTCAGGGAGAGCCCCCTAACTTTCATCCAAGTGAATTTAATGAAAGAACTGTGATATTTTGAAGGGAGGCTCAGTCTCCTTGAGATTATAATCAGCCTTCTCCTATCAAAATAATTTCGAAAGTGGCGATACGAGTGGTTTAAACAAATGAGTATTTTTTTTCCTGGACTAAAATATCACCAAGGTTAACGCTTCTTTATAACCCCGAAAATGTTGGGTCAACCAAGAGCTTAATGTTTTTGGAGAAAAAAACACTTGTGAAAAATATTTCTTTATATATCTCAGTAAATTGTAAACCATGCAAACTCATTAGAAAAACTGATGTTCCTTCAGTTATTAAAATTTCTGAAAATGAATTTCTGAAGTGATAATTGCCTAAAAATGAAACACTAATTGACTTTAGCAAAAAAGCACTGAAGGTACAATTTTCAGTACAAAATACAACATCAGCTGCTCAGCAGCATGAGGGACCAGTTAGAAGCTAAACTAAGCCACTGTGAGAGAGGAAACAGCATGGGACCATCCCAGCGAAGTCCAGCCTGGAGCACAGGGGGAAGCTCAGTATGCAGCAAGAAGGAAATTGTGCTAACACCAAGGTTTTTTTAACACCTGCAAACAAGTCCTGTTGTGAAGAAGGAGATGTGGTAAGGCCTCGTGCTCTTGCTATTTGCCTGCTCTGCAAACATGTGAGAATAAAATGTTTCCCTCTGTTTAGCTCCTTTGATCATCTTATGCTCACGGTGTTTGGGTGTTGCTCCAAACAGCTCACTCATGCAGCTCAGAGGGAAATAGGAGCATGGCAGGAGAACAAACCAACTGTGGCTAAAATTTATTGTATGGATTAGCTACTCTGCTGACCTTCATTATAAGGCTAAGAAAAAGTGTGCACAGACTAACAGCTACATAATTGAGCTCCAGTACAAATAGTGTTATTTGCAGCAGCTGTAATACTTATGAAAGTAATTGCTTCACTAAAATTCATAAAAAGCTTGAGTGTGGGAGTTGACATTTTTGTAAAACTTACGAGTAACACCCCATACACCCATGAAAGTTAAACAGACTTTTATGAAACTCATCACACAATTTAGGGAATGCAGTAGGTACATCTCTGCCAACTACAATAGAAATTGTATGAGAACAGACAAAGAACATCTCTGGACAGTTTAGTTCATACTTCAGAAGCAGTATCCAAACTGTCTGAGCTTCCTCCTGTAAACTTATGATTAGAATGGGGCTTTCTGTCAGCTGTGACAAAAAGGTCATTAAAAAATTCAGACAAAGTTGCAGATTCCCTTCACAAGTATCAATCAGGATGGCCTCTCCTGTTTCCCAAGTTTTCTTTTCTTTTTTTCTTTTGAGTAGCCACTTTGCACACGAATGTGCGTTGCAACATTATATGTTAAAGATTATATGCTATGGTTATAAAGTGTTCTTTCCATTCACCACTGCAAGGGAGCAGCAGCATCTGCCAACCAAGAAGGAAGAAAAAACCTCCATAAACAAACACATTCATCTTACTGCTTTCATACATCTGTTAAGTCAACGCAGAGGAGAAGACTATTATTGGAATAGTTCTCTCATTCTGTGGGACATATCCCCAGGAAGGAGTCTTCTCAGTATGGGATAGAGGGCTTCTCCCAAAGTAGTAAAAGCAACAAAGAAAAAAGAACGGCGGGGAAAGTAGACTTCTTACACTGAATTTAAACAGCAGTGTCACCAAAATCAGGACTTTTAAGTGCACTGCAGGAACATATTATTTATTTTTTTATGTCCCAAACATTTGTAAGTCTCTTAAACATAATTAGTATCCCTTTTCTGAAGTCCAGTACAATCTCCACAGGAGCTTGAAGTGTGTCATTTTTAGATCTGCATGTCTTGCTGTTTTATAAACTTGTCCTCCAGATGTTATAACTTTCACATTCACAGTACATTGCTAGTGTCATTTTCCCATTTTCTTTTGAGTTTTATGATATATTGGGGTTTGCATTTAATAACTAATTATATACTGAGGGGAATTGATGTGGTTTATGTTTTATGAGTTTCAGTGGATTATTAAGGATGAATTCATGTGGGAGTGAATGAGTTCCTCCATCTATACATATTTAATTTTTCTTACTTGAGGGCTCTTTACAGAGTGATGCAGTTGTAAAACCTGGTAAGAATGCATCACAGCTTCACTGATGTGATGCAGTTGGCTCACAGTTCCTGTCTGCATTTTCTAACTCTGCTTGGATGTGCAAAACCTTAAAATATAACATATTCATTTGCTGAACACTTGCCTTTATTTATTTGTTGCCTTCTCAGTTACCTTTCTTTGGTTTCACTTTTCGTTTTGTTTTTGCTTATTTCAGGAATGGTCCTCTTTTCCATCTATTGTACTGGAGCTCTACAGACAATACTGCTGCCACAGTAGAAGGTCTGTGAGCTATCTCATCAGTACTTCCTGTAAGATTAGAGTCTCTTTTAAGTCCATAATAAATGTGGTGACACTAAATAAAGGCTTGTAGCATTTTCAGGAGATGTATTTACAGTATGCACTCTACAAATACTTACTTGTATTGATAAGATTGATACATGAGACCTGTCCCCTGTTGTGAAAGAAAACAAGGACACTATGCAAATAATACAATTCATTGTCATTTGAAGTCTTAAAGCATTTCAAGTTTTACACAATTGACAGTTTAA
Source organism: Chlamydotis macqueenii (assembly GCF_036417535.1). NCBI lineage: Eukaryota > Metazoa > Chordata > Aves > Otidiformes > Otididae > Chlamydotis > Chlamydotis macqueenii. Next base: position 57,933,053 of record NC_141593.1, on the reverse strand, counting down.
GGCACAGATTTATGGCCTTCCTTCTTCTGGGGCTGCAGAGAGAAAGGTAAGTTGGCTTAAGCAAACTTTTAAACAAAGTTAAGCCCCTCTAACATCCCAGGCCAAATTTGCAAGGGAACTTTCTTGCTAGCAATAGGAAGCCATGAGCAGCATGTTTGTGGTAGTTTCCTCTAGGAAGCAGGAACACCAACTGAATTGAAGAAGAATCAGCAAGGTGTCACTATGCACTTGCAAGCAGAGTATGGAGCCAGGGATCCTGGACAAATTAGTTTCCTCAATACTGGTACATGCAGAAACATACCACAGCACTTCACTGTGCTAAACCAGCAGTGCTGTGCTATGGTGACACACCCATTTTGCCGTGTAGACATTAAATGACATGTCAAGAGATGAAGGATTGATACTACCAACAGCAGACAAATTCTTTTACTGTTCATCAGCCCCGAACTGAAATTTTTTTGCTCCAGCCCTTTCTGTAGCTTATTACCTCAATACAGCTGGACAGGCTGGGATGCGGCGTTACCCTTCGAAGACAAATTTCAGCAGACGGATCCCCATGTGGCCAGTGAACCTAGATGAAAATTGTTACTAATAAAAAAAACCCTATAAAAGTCACCCTTTTTCTGTTTCAATACAATGCTATAAGTTCACTTTCCACCATATACATTTAGTGAAATATTGCCACAAGCTAATGCATTGCAAGTTATTATGCTATTGAAAAGCTGATTGAAAAAGCTGTTACACACAGTCCAAACCATTACAAAAGGCTGCTGAATTATTCTCTTAAATTGAAGCAGGCTCACAGAACATTTTGTCGCAGAGGATACACTAACTCATAAGAGAACCTGTCACCAACACTTTCCTTTTACGTTAGCACTTTTATAGAGTTTTTTTTTTAAATGAATAAAGGAGAATTGGAGAAAAGTTTGAAGAAATTGGAGACAAAAATTTTATTTGAACTCTTATTATAATTAACATACTTGAAACCTTATAAGCAGGATTATTCTTCAAGCTATATGACATACTTAATAGCTTATGTTTCTTTTTTTCCTTACATAGAAAAAAAATTAACCAAAAATATTTTGCTCAGTAGAATTTGATAGAATAAAAATCAGTTTGCACGAGAATATCACCAATATTAAAGAATTTCAATTATTATTTTACCATGCCTAATCTGAACTATTTCACAGTTACAAATTAGTTTGTTTCCATAGTAATTAACGTTTCCAGCTTCTATAGTACATGACTTTTCATGCATCTACAGTCCTTTTATCTTGGGATGGACAATCAGATTTCTTAAACAGAGAAAGCACTTTCTTTTAACATTATCTGCTATTATGAGCTTTTCACAGGCTTCCTCTGGGATCCTCTTGCAGGCCTCACCCTCTGGCCTCCCGCCGGGCAGCCGACTGGGCCCAACTCGGCCCGGCCTGGCTGCAAGAAGTGGAGAGGAGATGAGAAGTGAATAAGATGTAAAAAGGATCCTGAGAGGCGTCTGCCAGCCTGTTGTGAGGAATGGCTGCAGACGCCAAGGTCAGTTCAGAAGGAGGGGGAGGAGTAACATGGCTCCTGGCCAAGATTCCTCTGCAACTCGTGGTGAAGACCATGGTGGAGCGGGTTGTCCCCCTGCAGCCCATGGAGGTCCACGGAGGGGCAGAGATCCACTTGGAGCCCGTGGAGGACCCCACGCCAGAGCAGGTGGAGGCCTGAAGGAGGCTGTGGCCCGTGGAGGGCCTGCTGGGACAGCTGTTCTAGAGGGACTGCACCCCGTGGAAGAGATGACCCACGCCAGAGCAGTTTCACGAAGGACTGTGGCCCGTGGGAGGGACCCCACGCTGGAGCAGAGGAGGAATGCGAGGAGTTCTTCCCCTGACGATGATACAGCGGCGTAAAACAACGCGTGATGAACTGACCGCGACCCCCATTCCCTTTCCCCCCCCCGTGCCGCTCGGGAGGGGAAGGTAGTATAGATAATGTTAAGCCCGGGAAGAGGGAGGGGTGGGGGGAGGTTATCTTGTTCCCTGTCTCATTCTCCTGCTAATTTTAGAAATAAATGAATAGTTTTCCCCAAGTTGAGTCTGTTTTGCCCGTGACGGTAACTTTAAGGATTTCTCCCCGTCCTTATCTCAAACCCTGAGCTGTTTTTCTTATATCATCTCCTCCTATTCTCTCGGAGGGTGGGGGGAGCGAGAGACAGACTGCGTAGTCTGGTCCTGATCGGGGCTGAACTACGACAGTTCAGGGCAAAAAGAAAGAATGAAAAAGGTAAAGAAAAGATAAAAAATAGACTCTCAGAAGACAATAATGATACTGGCTAGCACATGATTGAGAAATTTTTATTTCTGTAATGGATCATGAGATGATCTGTGATAGAAAGCACATCCACTATAATTTATTTTATCTGTCTCCTCCGGTGTATTTGCTTTCATGTTTACAATAATGATTCTATGGCTTAAGAGCAACAATTCAATATTTGCCAGCAACTGCCACATCACAGTAACTGAGATTATTTAAGTTTTATCTTATGGTTAAATAGGAGATATCTGTGACATCTTTGTGGTAATAAGGATGTAATATGGTGTCTCTATTATTACGTTGGAAAAATGCAAAGTATTATCCTTCACTGTGCTGAAGAAAGTTTTTGTTTGTAATGTGTGATACTGTGAAAATACAGAGAAAGTCTGGACATGTCTTTCAACACAAATTTCTTTGCTAGCGTTAATGTTGTTCACACATAATGAGTAACTAGACTTGGTGAACTTCTTCCACATTTATTGAGGTTTTAGGTGCTATTGCTGTGAGTTTACTATACTTCCTTCAAATTATCTTCCAGTTACATTTCTGGTGAACACTAATGTATTACTCTTTGAACTCTAATATTTCCTCAGTCAATCACTCTCCTTCTCAGAACTAGACCAGAAAGGCTTTTTTTTTTTTCAATTTAATTTCTTTGCATGCTAATTTCCATGGAACTTCATGGGTATTCCCAGTACTTAACAGAAGTCTGCAGTGTTTTGCAGAGAATAGGATGTTCCTCCAATTCTAACCACTAATTATGTTGTTTACAAGAACATTCATCATCCCAGATGACAGAAGTATGGGGTATACACAAAAACACGAGGGGTGCCTAGATGAGCTGGTATAGACTATATACAAACAGTAATGCAACACTGGATTGATGACATGTCCATGCTGTCAATTACTGATTGGAAAAGGTTTGACAGATAGATTAAATGTGCCTTGATTTTAAAACAGAGTGTCTGTTATACTGACTGGAGGAAGCATCTTTCAAAACAAGGAAGCTTTCAACAATCTGTTATCCTCAGATTGATTACCAACTAAAGAATTTCCATGGATATTTTACATCTTTTTACCTGAAATATTAATTAAGTGTATTTACTTATTGTCTGCATGGCCCTGACAACAATTAAAAGTATTATAGAAGGAAATACTTCAAACTCTGTTGACATCTTCCCATATTCTTATAAGGTTCCAGATTTCTCTATTCTAAAATACATGCAATTCAATTTCTGAGTCTTAAGTACCAGGGGATTTTTTTAGCAACAAATTAGAAAGAAAACAGTAATTTTTCCTACTATCTTGACAGTTGATGTCAAAGACATTTCTGAAATATTTTCTATTTTGCTGTTTATGTATCAATATTTTTCATAAATTATGAAAATTCATGAATTCTTGTGTTGTTTTTGTTTAGGGTTGGGGGTGGGGCTACAGTGGCAGCTTCTGCAAGAAGCTGCTAGAAATTGTTTCCCTTTTATCCAGTGGACTTGGCCAGGTCTAGGGCAGATGCGCCGCTGGCCAGGGCTGAGCCAATTGGCAGCAGAATGGTCAGTGATAATGTGTCTGTGAGATTGTATTTAAGAAGGGGAAAACAGAAAAAAAAAAAAAAAAAAAGAAGTGAAGAAGCAGAAGTGGGGGCAGGGGGCAGGTGTGAGCCTTGTGGGCCTCGCGGCCTGCACCCTCTGGCCTCCCGCCGGGTGGCCGTCTGGTCGCGGTTCAGCCCAGCCCGGCTGCAAGAAGTGGAGATGAGATGTGAAGAGAATCTGAGAGACGACTGCCTGAGCCGGTTGTGAAGAATTCCTTGTGAGAGGAATGGCTGCAGATGCCAAGGTCAGTGAAGAAGGAGGGGGAGCAGTAATGCTGCTCCAGGCAGAGATTCCCCTGCAGCCCGAGGTGCAGCCCATGGTGAGGCCGGCTGTGCCCCTGCAGCCCATGGAGGCCCACGCAGGAGCAGAGATCCACCTGCAGCCCAGGGAGGACCCCACGCCGGGGCAGGTGGATGCCCAGAGGAGGCTGTGGCCAGTGGAGGGCTCATGCTGGGGCAGCTGGTTCCTGAGGGACTGCACCCTGTGGAAAAATTACCCCTGCCAGAGCAGTTAACAAAGGAGTATAGCTCATGGGAGGGACCCCAGGCTGGAGCAGGGTAGGAATGTGAAGAGTTCTTCCCCCAAGGAGGAAGGAGCAGTGGAAAACAGCGTGTGATGAACTGACCGTAACCCCCATTCCCTATTCCCCCCTGTGTCACTCAAGGAGGGGTAAGGAGGTAGAGGTAATTTGAAATGAAGTTCAGCCTGGGAAGAGTGAGAGGTAGGGAGAAGTTGTTTTTGTTCTCTTCCTCATTATGCTGCTTTGATTTATTAATAATAATAAACAAAGTGTTTTCCCCAAGTGGAGTCTATTTTGCCCATGAAGGTAACTTGAACGATCTCTCCCTGTGCTTATCTCAAACCTTGAGCCTTTATGTTGTATTATCTCTCCCCCATTCCCTTGGAGGGTGGGGGAAGTGAGTGAGAGACTGTGTAGCTTGGTCCTGAGTGGGGCTAAATTGTGATAATTATGAAAATTCCTTATCAATTTTTCCTTATATTTGGTTTTTGCATCCCTTGATGGATTCTCAAATGTTCACCAATTGAGTCAGCACTTATACAGAAATAAAAATAACAACATATAACTTCAAAAAATAAATGTGAAAAATTAAATCTTATTCAAGTAAGCAGCTTTTAACAAGGAGATTTACTGCTAAATAAATCTAATTTTTTTTTTTTAAACCATTCTGATATTCTTAGTCTCTCTGAAAGGATCCACTAATGGTCTCAGCAATTACGTGATCAAGGAAATTTAATAATGCTCAAATTCAGATTTTTGTTGTCTTAGTTTAGAATTCTGCTTTACGTACAAAGAAGCTGTACAATTTTTGGTCGACCTTTATGTTTGAAGTATTCCAGGCCTTAAATAAATATTTATAAAGGTGAAAGTAGTAATCTCTTCCACTTCCTGGGACAAATTAGCCAAATTAGTCAAATTAGGCAAGTCTCAGATTAGGAACTAAATAAAAAAATATCAGTTATATTCCTTTTGCCATGACTTGATCTCTTGAAAACGTTTTTTGGTTGTTTTTTTTTTTTCTATGTATATCATAGCCTCTTAGAAAATCATGGAAATGAGGGGATAAATTGATGGGAAGTTTAGTGAAACCTCTTTCCTACCTCAAAAGTTGCATCAAGATTTTAAACATTGAATTATTTACCATCTCAAGATCTCTAATGCTTGCATCTCATATTCCTTGGTTCTTGACCACTTATATTTATGTTTCTCCTAGAAATGATGGTTTCTGTGTACCGTTAGAAAGGATTTTTCATAACTAATAATTTAGAACTGTTAAGCCATAACCTACCACAAGTACAGACAGTAAGACTTTTAGAGCTAAAAAATTGAGTGTTTTAACTACATTAGCTTAGCAAAAAAGCTAGCTTCTGGAAATTTTTGCTCTTAAACAAGTTATTTTAGTTTAAGGAGTTGAGATTCAGTCTTCATTTGTATGACTAGGGAACTTAATAGGTTTATAGAACAACATTTGAATTCTTCTGGTGTAATGTTATGCTACTATTATTTATTTGGATGTGAAGTATTCAGAAATCTGAACAGAAAAAAAGGAATGAGTCCATCATTCTTACAAGCTTGCTTACCTCGTAAGCAAATGTACGTGTGTATGTATACATATATATATACACGTACTCAAAGGAGAAATGTACTAGTGTCATTTTGAGTTTACAGACTGGCATTTGAATTTCAGTCTGGGATTCATTACAGGACACTAAAAAACCTGCTTAGGTGGGACTAGTTTGGATTGGTTGCCTCATTGTCATAGTGAGGGGGCAGTTTAATCCAGATGAACCTCAAGTTGCAGCTGGAACTGCTGTTTAACATTCTGAACTGCCAGTTTAGATTTTACAAACACAGAAAATACATACTTGGCTCCTACTATAAAGATTCCTTATTTCATTGCAACGACAAAAAAAAAAGGTTATTCTAGGATATGTGGTTATCATAAAACAGTCACAGTCCTGGACGTCATGGACTCAGAGTATTCCAAGTCAAGACAACCACCCCCTTATTGTAAATCTTTTATTGCCTAGATAATGAAAACCATAATAAGTTGGATATAATTGACAAAGAAACTAACCTCTTCCTTATACATTTTAAGTGGTTTTCATTTTCTTTTGTTTTCTTTTTACCTCCTATTTCTAATTTTTATTGATAGATTTCTGTCTGCACAATGAAGTCATTGTTCACAGGAAAAAAAAAACCTACTTCAAGCCCTTGCCTGACTTAGTGGTATAACTATTCCTTTTGCTGTCATGAGATAAACTAAGTAAGTGACATTACCACGTGCTGACACTTTTTTGAAATTTGAGACTCCTAGGTTACCCAGTTTCTCTCTTATTCTATTTTGTTAGACACCTAGATGGTAAATCATTACACCTGAGTTAATGTCCAACTCTATAAATTCCACAAATGCTTAATTTTTCTTCCAACATCACCATGATTTTAATGAATTTGAGGACTTCATCAGGAGATTTTATTATTCAGGGTGGAAGATTGTGGCTCATTTCCGTAGCCGAGATGAGGCACTGAAACCTCTAAGCTGAGACAGCAAATACACGAAGCTTGTTTGATGCCTGTAGCTCTGTGATTCTGGGGTCAAATTTCCTTACAGAACTGTGAAAGATTTAAGTGGTTTTCATTTTCTTTTGTTTTCTTTTTACCTCCTATTTCTATTTTTTATTGATAGATTTCTGTCTGCACAATGAAGTCATTGTTCACAGGAAATTGATAGATTGTGACAAGAAATAGAAACGAGTAAGGAGTATAATCTTTGGACAGTTTGTTCTCAGGATCCCTGGCAGAGGTCCTGGCTAAATGAAATTCCTGATTTTGAATCAAATCATAAGCTATACCAGCATTTTTTCTATTATGCTTTCTTCTTACTGGATAATACGAGTATCTTTAATATGCTCATTTCAGGCCTAAACCAGGGCACTAAAACTAGAAGAGAACTATGCCTGAACAAAGAGACCAGGATTAGGCTTCTTCACTTCATTATTTATGTGAGGTTATGATACAGGATACCTGAAACGTGTTGCCTTTGTCTTCTAGCAATTGAACGAACTCAACAATTTTTTCCATATGGAGATGTAGGCTAAGGTATTATTTCTGTGCCAATTCATTGTATGCATGATTGAAGCAGGGTTCTTGTCTCAAAAGTAACTTATCAAAAAGTGGTAATTTCTTTAATGAACCACATTTATTTATGAATCACAAGAAAATGATTTCTTAATCAGTTTTAGACAGTCATTCTGCATAAAATGTGCTAATTAAGAATAAAATAGTTACCTTTATGTTTGTCAGCACAGAGAATCTTCTGTCAGATCTGAGTGTGACTTTCATACTGAAAAAAATCCTAAATTCACTGACATGAATCTAGTCCATGGTCTTAAAGTTATGACTCAGCTGTACAGTGTAATTGAGAAAGCACCTCTGATGCTGTAAGGCAGGGACAGTAGTGGAGTATGAACAGAAGCTGAAATAGGAACTATGAATTAGTACTGAGAAGATTTAGTCAAAAACAAGAATGAGGGTTTAGGCCTGAGCAGATGCTGAAGTAAGTAAAGTCAGAACTGTGCCAAGTACTTCATACAGAAGAAGGAATCTCCACATTCTTGAATGGATTATATTGCCTGTGAACAGCAAGGAGGACTGATCACTGACATATATGCTGGTAATCCCCTTTGAGGCAATGGGGCATTCCAGCCAGCTCCAATTCTGCTCCAGATATGTGTGCTGCTGTCATCTCTGCCATTCCTACGCAGATGTCTTGGCAACTTAGAGCATCTCAAATGCTAATACATATCTGTGTTTAGGCAGACTGGATCCTGTCCCTCTGGCCTTGTTACGTTCCACATGAAGGGAGAAAAGGAGGAGCCAAAGAAGCACTTATCCCTTTGTGAGAAGCAGTGAAGACATTGTCTTTGATCACGGTCACTGGTAACCTGTGGCTGATACTCACTGAGTCAGTAAAATGGTATGACCTAATGCTTTGTAAAGATAGTGAACTAATGAAATCCAGTGATACAGTAAATTATCCTGTGGGCCAAATCACTGCTGAAGAAGCTCAGTACGAAATGGCTAGACTGCTTCTTTGAACTGAACTTGCTCAGTTAAGTCTTGCATTTCTCTGAACTAGAAAGCCTTGCATAGCTAGACACACCGTTAAACTTAGTAGAGGTTAAGTAAATTTAACTGAGGATAACTGCAGTTGAAAGTTAATTAGCAGCCCTATTGAGAATAGAATAAACTTCATCTCACCTTCCCATCGAAGGTTCAACAATGCTCAAAAACAAGAAGAAGAAAAAAGTAGAATTTTTCCCTTATTTGTCAGGAAAATTAATAGACTATTAATCTGAACATATGCAGAGAAGGATTAAGCTGCAGAGAGAATTTTGTAGGTTTGACATTATTCAAGAAATCAGTCTGAAGAGTTAGAAAATTTAGTGGTTATTTCATAAATTACTATGTAGTCTCTTATGTTTTACTTGTTGGAATCAAATTTGGTTAATTAATCTATTTTAATCTCAGAAAGATGCATCGGATGTTTAAAACTTTTGTCTTTTTCCTTTTCATTAGGAGGTTCAAGCTTACCTCCTGGATATGAAAAACTAATTAGCTGCTCAGAATCTAAATTTGGAGTTTAGAATATGACCAATAGGTTGTGAACAAGCATTGTATAATGGTCCAAAACTCACAAGAAAGAAAACTTAAGAAAACAGAACCCCAGAAACAGTTTATTGGAGTTTTAGGTAATTAGGTGAACTGTGGCAACTGTGATAATTCCAATACATGCTGGTAGGCATCTATCTGCAGGAAAAAAAAAAAAAAGACCTAAATCTTGATTAAATAATTTAGATATAGTATTCATTATTTTTTTTCCTAAAATATGTATAAACTAGTTATTTAGCTAATATATAGTAAATAGCATTCTTTATTTTTAATTGTTCATATAATTGGCAGCCAGGAAAAGGATAGTATTTCAAATGTCCCACACATGACTTCCACATAAAGTTACCTACAAAGGGAAAGGATATTTCATTTGTATGGCTTGAAATTTTTAACAAATGAGACTATCCCTGTGAGACCACAGACAATTTACCATCACTAGCTTGATTTCTTTCTGTGCTAAAGTCTTAATGATACTTTCCAACACAATTCATTGTAAGTAGAGTGATACCTCAAATATGCATTCACTAAAGAGACTTTGGAGGCTATATTAAAGAGATTAAAATCTAGGTAGCAAGGGAGTAGTAGTGTTTAATAAGTAAAGAAGTAAAATCATATCTTGATATATTCAGAATAAATAAAACCAAGAATTGCAATACACACAAAATGTAACTAAAGTTTTTCACACTACACAGTTATCTGAAGACATTTCTCTCTTGATTAACGAAAAACAGATTAATAATTGCCAGCAAAGTATCAGTTTTCCATATCTACTGCTTCAATTTCTGCTCTTTTGCTATATATTAGTTGTGATTTTTCTGAGGTATTTCTCAGTATGTGGGAGCATCTCTCCAAATAAGCCACAGCATCAGTTACCAGGATCCCGTAGGGGATACTTCACAGATGAACAGAGAGGTTTTCAGGCTGAAAATACGCAGAAATTTCTAGGCTACCAGAGTACTGAAGCATTAAACTTCAGTTTCTATGGAATGACATATAGACTATTTCATCTGACAAGCTCCTTATCTTTGCAAATTAAAAGACAAGCATGTCCACATTGTTTCTTGATTTCTTTCTGAACTATCTTATTGTTTCTTAGGCTCTGGGCCATTTCTGTTAACATTGTTACAGAGACTAGAAGATGTTTTAGGCTGCGGAGGAGGGAGGAGTGAGGAAGCACATTCTGCTGGTTTTAACCATGAGTCCTTTCTCTTCCTTCAGTTCCCCAGTTTATTAACACTACGTTTTCCACCTTTTGTTAGAAATGAGACGCTGTTCTGTTGAAGTGCATGGAAATGGTGGATGGATTAATTTACAAGCACATGCAGGGCCTTCTAAGACATGATATTCACCCCATATGCTTTCTGTCATATTAGCAGCCAAGAATGAGTAAGGTAGCAATTAATGTCAGCTTCATAGGGTTCAGGTGATATAATCTGCTGTATTTGTTTTACATGGAAATGTTTTGCTAGCAGTGGGGCTACAAAGGTGGCTTCTCTGAGAACATGCTGGAAGCTTCCCCCATGTCTGACAGATCTAGTGCCAGCCAGCTCCAAGATGGACCCACTGCTGGCCAAAGCTGAACCTACCAACAACTGTGGTAGTGCCTCTGGGATAATATACTTAAGAAGAGATAAAAACTAGTGCACAACAGCAGCAAGGAGAGGAGTGACAATATGTGAGAGAAACAACTCTGCAGATGCCAAGGTCAGTGAAGAAGGAGGGGGAGCAGTAATGCTGCTCCCAGCAGAGATTCCCCTGCAGCCCGAGGTGCAGCCCATGGTGAAGCCGGCTGTGCCCCTGCAGCCCATGGAGGCCTGTGGAGGAGCAGAGATCCATCTGAGGCCTGTGGAGGAGCCCATGCTGGGGCACATGGATGCCTGAAGGAGGCTATGACACCATGGAGGGCCCACACTGGAGCTGGCTCCTGACAGGACATGTGGTTCTGTGCAGAGGAGTCAATGGTGGTGTAGTCTGTTCCTGAAGGACTACACTCCATGGAAAGGAGACATGCTGGAGTAGTCTGTGAAGAACTGTAGCCTGTGGGAAGGACTCACATTGGAGAAGTTACTGAAGGACTGTCTTCCATGGGTGGGACCCCACCCTGGAGCAGGGGAAGAGTGTGAGGAGGAACGAGCAGCAGAGACAACTTGTGATGAACTGACCACAATCTCTGTTCCTTATCCCTCTGCATGGCTTGTGGGAAGGAGGTAGAAGAGGTGGGAGTGAAATTGAGCCTGGGAAGAAGGGAAGAGTGGGAGGGAAAAGTGTTTTAAGATTTGTTTTTTATTTATCATTATCCTACTTTGACTTTTGATTGGCAATAAATGAAATGAATTTCCTCAAGTTGATTCTGTTTTGCCCATGACGATACTTCCTGAGTGATCTCCCTGTCCTTATCTTGACCTCCAAGCTTTTAATCGTATTTTCTCTCCCCTTTCCAGTTGAACAGGGGGAATGATCAAATGACTTGATGGGCATCTGACCCCTAGCCAAGGTAAACTCACCACATCTGTAGATGGCCATTTAATCGAAGTCTGTCTATGATGGGATGAAAGTGCATGCAGCAACTGGGTCATCATGTTAAATACAGCTTTGAAACTTCCCAAGATAGCTCCTCATTATAGCATAGGCTTAGCCTTTCACACTGTATTTCAGAGCAGATGCTTTTTTGTATCATTTCCCTCTATAGCACACCACAGCAGTTTTATTGACAAGTAGAATCCTTAAGTCTTCAAGTAAAAGTGGGTATTGCTCCCCTTAAAGAAACATTTTGACTGAGAGTCTAAATAACCAGCCATATTTAATTAAGGAAGATTAGATTCTAAGAAGTGTTACAGGTATTGGTGTGTAGTAGAGAAGGATTTTGAATATTGATGTCTGATATAGAGCACCTGAAGAAGGAAATAGAGATGTAAGGAAGAAAATAGGTATGGTCTTAACAACAAGAAAACTCTGCTATGAAAAACAATAGGCAAGTTGTAAACATACAAATATTCTGCAAAGGTAATAATGCAGAAAAGCCTTTCCTTCCTTTTACTGCTATATCCTATGGCAAGCATGAAAGAGAAAATGCTCTATAAATTGTCATTTTACCAGCTTCCTTTGAACAACACCACATAAAACTTAGCTTTGCTTTGATGTCATTTGCATTAAATTTTCATGAAGGTAATTCACTCCATGTTGCATTCTGCTTTGTGGTAATAGTTTCCTCCCTCCTTTTTCTACAGGCCTAACAAGTATTTGTTTACTAGCATCATATTTTCTGAACTACTTCCAAACTTCAAGTTCTTTTTTTGCCTCAGCCACAGGAGAGTCTTCCCAGGAGCTTGACAGTGAATATCCAGAGATTATTAATTGTATTCAGACCAGCATTTAGTCTAAGCTGCTATAGGATTACCATGTGGAATTTCCCATACTTAAATTATGTTGAAATATCCAATTAGTGTATTGTAAGCAGGCATGAATTTCATTGTAGTTAAACATTTGCTGACAAGCTGGCCTTTCAGTTTAGCTTTGTGCATTGAGAGAAGAAATCTGATCTCCCATGGCTTTCTTTTGAGCAAATTCTCAAAATACTTTCCCGTTAGATCCATTCCTGTCTAAGTAGCCTTTCTGAGTGAACAAGAAGAATCCTTTATACCTTCCAATCTTATAATGTGCAAAGACCATATTTGAAAAGAATGTATAATATTGATATTCACCATTCAAAGCAAAAAAACTCTTGAAAGCAAAATGGAAGATGTGGTTCAAATTGAATACACACATATTTCTAAATTAAAGTTATATGGTGGTATTATGCTAAATTAAGTCTTGAGGGAATAATACTACAACACATTTTCATTCTTTGATCATATATTAAATATTTTAATATCTGAATTATAAATATTTTACCATCTATACAATTTAAATCTGAGTGTTTTCCTGAACAAGGTTTGCTGTGTAAAATTAAAAGAAAACTGCAGCACTTTTTCCTGTTTTCTTTGAGCAACAGTCTTCACTGGCAAGGGCTCTAGCCACATTGCCCAAGTTGCAGAAAACAAAAGCAGAGACTGGTAGAATGAACTGCCTACTGTAGCAGAAGACCAGGTTCAGGAACATCTTAAGAACTTGAAGGTGCACAAGTCCATGGGACCTGATGAGATGCATCTGCATATCCTGAGGAAACTGGTGGATGAAGTTGCCAAGCCAGTGTCCGTCATCTTTGAGAAGTTGTTGCAGTCAGTAAGGTTTCCATTGACTGTAAAAGTGGAGAAATAACCCTCGTTTTTAGAAAGTGAAAAAAGGAAGACCTGGGGAACTACAGGCCCACCATTCTTACCTCTGTGCCTGGCAAGATCATGGAGAAGAATGTCCTGGAAACTATGCTAAGGCACACAGAAGATAAGGAGGTAATTTGTGACAGCCATCGTGGCTTCACTATCATGCCTGATCAATTTGGTGATGGCCTTCTATAATGGGGTTACAGCATTGGTGGACAACTGATGTAATCTGCCTGGCCTTGTGCACAGCATTTGACACTGTCCCACATGATATCCTTCTCTCTAAATAGAAGAGATATGGGTTTGATGGATGTACCACTCAGTGGATAAGGAATTGGCTGTATGGCCACAAAGAGTTGTGATCAATGGCTCAGTGTCCAAGTGGAGACCAGTGATGAGGGGCATTGCTCAGGGGTCGATATTGGAACTAGCCCTGTTTAACATATTTATTGGCAACATAGACAGTGGGATGGAGAACACCCTCAGCAAGTTTGCTGATGACACCAAAATATGTAGTGTGGTCAACATGCTGCAGACAAGGGTTGCCATTCAGAGGGACCTTGACAGGCTGGAGAGGTGGGCCTGTGAGAACCTTATGAAGTTCAACAAGACCAAGTGCAAGGTCCTGCACGTGAGTCAGGGCAATCCCAGGCACAAATACAGGCTGAGTGGAGAATGGATTGAGAGCAGCCCTGAGGAGAAGGACTTGGGAGTGGTGGTGGACGAGAAGTTCAACATGAGCTGATAATGTGTGCTTGGAGCCCAGAAAGCCAACCACATCCTGGGTGCATCAAAAAAAGCATGGCCAGCAGATCGAGGGAGGTGATTCTGCCCCGCTACTCAACTCTCATGAGACCCTACCTGGAGAACTGCGTCCAGCTCTGGAGCCCCCAACATAAGAAAGACATAGACCCATTGGAACGAGTCCAGAGGAGGGCCACAAAGATAATAAGAGGGCTGGAGCACCTCTCCTTTAAGGACAGGCTGAGAGAGTTGGGGCTGTTCAATCTGGAGAACAGAAGGCTCCCACATGATCTTATAGTTGTCTTCCAGTACCAAAAGGAGGCTTTTAAGATAGATTGGGAGAAACTCTTTAGCAGTGCCAGTTGTGGTAGGACAAGAGACAATAGTCTTAAAACAGAGGGAGGCAGATTTGGACTTGATATAAGGAAAAAAATTTTTACAATGAGGATGGTGGAACACTGGAAGAGGTTGCCCAGCGAGGAGGTTGATGTCCCATCCCTGGAAACATTAAAGGCCAGGTGGAACAGGGCTCTGAGCAACCTGATTTAGTTGAAGATGTCCTTGGTCCTTGCAGGGGGGTTGGACTAGATGACCTTTGAAGATCCCTTCCAACTCTAACCATTCTATGATTCTATGGTTCTAAAACCCGAAATATTCTATAATTCTATGAATATCCCCAATCAGGCCTTTTTTTTTTTTTTTTTTCCCCAGTGTGCCTGATCATCAAGAAAGTAGTTATATTCTTGCTTTGAAATTTAAGTTACTGCTGTAGTTTAGCCCTGATCGGGACCAGACTACACAGTCTCTCTCTCACTCCCCCCACACTCCGAGAGAATAGGGAGAAATAATATAAGGAAAAAGGCTCAAGGTTTGAGATAAGGACAAGGAGAAATTCTTAAAGTTACCATTATGGGCAAAACAGACTCAATTTGGGGAAAACCATTTGTTTGTTATTAAAACCAAAGCAGGATAATGAGACAGAGAACAAGATAACCTCTCCCAACCCCTCCCTCTTCCCAGGCTTAACATTATCTCTACTACCATCCTCCTGCCCAGCGCAAGGCGGAAGAGGGAATGGGGGTTACGGTCAGTTCATCACATGTTGTTTTACGCTGCTGCTTCATTGTCAGGGGGCAGAACTCCTCACATTCCTACCCTGCTCCAGTGTGGGGTCCCACCTGTGGGCTACAGTCCTTCATGAAACTGCTCCAACATGGGTCATTTCTTCCATGGGGTGCAGTCTCTCCAGAACGGCTGTCCCAGTGGGCCCTCCAAGGACCACAGCCTCCTTCGGGCATCTGCCTGCCCTGGCGTGGGGTCGTCCATGGGCTGCAGGTGGATCTCTGCTCCTGCGTGGGCCTCCATGGGCTGCAGGGGCACAGCCGGCCTCACCATGGGCTGCACCACGGGCTGCAGGGGAATCTCTGCTGGGAGCAGCATTTCTCCTCCCCCTCCTTCTTCACTGACCTTGGCATCTGCAGCCATTCCTCTCACAAGAGATTTTTTACCACAGGCAGGCAGACGCCTCTCAGGGTCTCTTCACATCTCATCTCCTCTCCACTTCTTGCAGCCAGGCTGGGCCAAGTTGGGCCCAGATGGCCGCCTGGTGGGAGGCCAGAGGGTGAGGGCCAGAAGGTGCACAAGGCTCGCACCTCCCGCTCTCTACCCCCACTCAACATCTTCACATCTTTTCTTTCTCTTTTTTTTTTTGCCTGTTTTCCTTCTTAAGTATGTTATCGCAGAGGCATTATCACGAAACATTCTGCTACCAGTTGGCTCGGCCTTGGCCAGCAATAGGTCTGCCCTAGGCCTGGCTGAGTCCACTGAACAAAGGGGAGCAACTTCTAGCAGCTTCTTGCAGAAGCTATCACCATAGGCCCCGCTCACTAAATAAAACCAGAACAGTTACCGAGTATTGATAAGACAGCAAGAGATATTTCATAGCTGATATTTTGGTTTTATTTATCTGGTAGCAACTACTTGAGGCACATTTATACAGAGAAGAGTCTAACCCTGTAGTTGGCCTGTTTTTTAACTTTGTTAATTGGAACAAGTTGCTTTAAATTGTGAAATAAAGATGGACTTCAGACTAGAGTAGTTCAGTACAATAGCTTCTCTGTGAAGATGTTGTGGAGAAGTCTGTCCAGTGAATGTGAGCAGATCAATAGAGTGATTTTTTTTCTGAAGTCTAAGGCTTGACAAACAACCAAACAGTAACAGCTCAGGTAAGTCTATGCTCTCCATTTTCAATTTTACTTTTAAAGAAAACTTAAATATTTTTAACTGATATAATTTTTCTCTCATGTCCTACTTACTGTGGAAACTCTATAAAACAATAGATTTCACTTTATTTTCATGATTACTTTCTGAATACAATATACATTTTGAAGGATGCTAGTAGTTTGTGCATGTGTGTGTTTCAATGGGTTGGATCCTTGACAGAAAATATTATGCTTATGAACATTAATAGGTTTTATTTGGAGTCCTGATGTTCACTTAAATGTAATGCAACACAAGGATTTTTATTTAAATTTTACTTTTTAAAATGGAGATAAATATTGCCGTTTTCTTATTTTATATTATTCTTCTTTTGTGATACAGTTTTGCTCTAGCTCTGTTCTTGGCTCTCTGGGATATTGTAAATGAATTTTAGCTCTTGTCTTTCCTGTTGCTGAAAATTCTTCAGACATCATGGAATTCTTTTTTTGTTTTCATTTTTCAGTGAATGAGAATACTGAATTAGCCTAATCTCCAGATTGATAAAAAAAAAAATCCTTTGTTCAGTACATGTTCTTTTATTGGATTTAGATCAAGTTTGATTTTAAATATGGAAAACTATATGCTAACAGATTTCAATTTCTGTTCCTGCTAACTCCAACATATGTCAATGACAGAAGAATAATGATGCTTTAGCAAGTCATTCTCCTGTCTTGAGAATTAATGTGCGAGTATGGCTGCTGTTAGGAGAAGTCTTAGGCATAATCCTTTGCATTTAATGGTGAGTTTAATTTATTCCTAAATTTTTGTTGTTAACAAATTTACAACCACAGTAGCACCACTGAGGTTTTATTTTATTACACAGATTTCATATTAAATTGTCTATGTTGCTTGTATTTTTGTACACCAGTGCAGGGAAAGAGAGGAATTGCATGTTTTTAAAATCTTCCCTATTCTTGGACACATTATTGCTGGTCTTATAGACCTTAAGTGACTATGAGAACAGCTGAGTATAATATTGCTGCTTCATACTTCCCAGTCTGAGAATACTGATCTTTTATTTTGGAGGAAATTGCCTTAGCTTATATATTATTGATTACTCTGGATAATTGTTAAAATGCCGCAGCAGCACACATTTACGGTATCAGTTGTTAGCTAGCTCTCAACTTTTCACTGTTGCTTTATGGTTGCTCCAATGTGGGATCATGTTCCAGTGATGTCAAAGTCCAGTTCAGTTACTGAGTGCAAACTGGTGTGGTTATGAATCTCCATGTTTACGAGACCTTCCTCTGAGAGCACTGTGAAGTTTCTAAATCTCCAATATGGTTTCTTGTTTACTCAAAATAAGTTAAATACAAATGGAAAGGTGAGAAATTAGCCACTGCTCTTTTTGTTAGACTGAGAATGCAGACCTGGACTAAGTAACCTCTTTGGTTCCGGTAGACGGATAACACAAAACTCTGTAATGTCTGAGATCTTAATAAATCTCCACATTTTTATTTTCAGAGAATGCTTTGTGTGTAGGGAAGAACTATTATACCAATTTCATAAGCAGACAACCGAGATTCAGAGGGACGAATCTGTGTGAGAGCTGAAAGAGAGGCACTTAATCTCCCATTGAGGAACTAGCAAAGATATTCCAGCTGTTGATTTAAGCGGAATGCTTACGTTTCAATGCCAGAAATAGAATTTCTACTGCTGATATGTACCATCTTAAACTACTGCTAAGCAACAGAAATTTCAGTGGATACCATACTCCAAGCCTTGTCAGAATCTCCAGCAAAATACAGTAGTAATGAAGATGTATCACCTTTTTACTCATGAGTGCCGTTAGATTGTCTTTAAGTGACAAGTTCTAATCTACTCTGATTTGAAACAGAATTCAACTGTTTTCCTAGTGAGTGGGAAAGCTAGATTAATCTCTTGATCCAAGTCTAAAGGATGTCTTTTCCATCCCAGACTGAATAATGCAACCATCAGAACATGTAGTAGAACAGATCAGGTTCATAAGTAATGTATAGGAGAGGATATATACAAAACCAGTTCAAACAGATGTGCCATGACACTATTTCCTAAGCAGAGCAGTGGAATCCAAGTGATACCTGATTTAAACATCATCCAGGAACAAAATTGGAAGATAGGGCTGCAGAGCATTAGGATTTAGAAGGTTTTTGTCAATGGTCCACTTCCTAAACTTAAGTGATACAAAAGTTCACATGCTGTAGGACTGTATGCATCTGCAGATTCAGATGTCACTTGAGTAGTACATAAAGAATCTCAGTGGCATCTCAGTGCTTGTATTCATCATGTAGATAAAAATGTGAATTTATCTGTAAGTCTTTTGCCAGGATAGGAAAGAACTCAGTTTTCTAGACTGCTCCTACTATAGAGTTTTCTGGCTTCTCTCATTTTTATAGCTATTACACCTTAAGAAGTTGTACGCCTACTGGTTACAGTAGCCAGTAATATCTCTTCTCCTATACATTTGTATTTGCAAGTAGCATGATTATCTAGGCAATGCCTTTACATCAAACTTTAAAATGTAGTTTCTTATGCCTTTTTATAGTCTATTAATTCAGAGTGAAAAATGTAAGTAGTCACTCTAAGAAGTTTTAGAGCTCTTAACAGACTGTTCTTGTTTTACTCACCTTAATATTTTAATAATTTTACACTATATATTGACAAAGTGCCTGTTACAGTACCTAGAAAAACATGGAGAGACAACATGGCAGGGCACAGGCAGTCAAGGAGGTTCCTGGAATGTGTGGATGACAACTTCCTCCTGCAGGCGATAGAGGAGCCGACAAGGAGGGGTGCCATGCTCGACCTTGTGCTCACCAACAGGGAGGGGCTGGTGGGGGATGTGAAACTAAAGGACAGCCTTGGCTACAGCGACCATGACATGGTGGAGTTCAAGATCCATGGGGCAGCAAGGAAACTACATGGCAAGCTCTCTGCCCTAGACTTCAGGAAGGCGGACTTCGGCCTCTTCAGGGACCTGATGGGCCAAGTGTCATGGGAGGCGGCCCTGGAGGGAAGAGGGGCCCAGGAAAGTTGGTCCGTATTCAAGGAGCACCTCCTCCAAGCTCAGCAGAGGTGCATCCCGATGAAAAACAAGTCGGGCAAAAAGGCCAGGAGGCCGGCGTGGATGAGCAAGGAGCTCCTGGACCAACTGAAAGTGAAAAAGGAAGCCTATAGAGGGTGGAAGTGGGGACAGGTAGCCTGGGAGGACTACAAAGAGGCTGCGCGAGTGGCCAGGGATAAGATAAGGAAGGCCAAAGCCCTGGCAGAACTGAATCTGGCCAGGGATATAAAATGTAGCAGGAAGAGCTTTTATAGGTACGTAGGGGACAAAAGAAAGTCCAGGGTAAATGTAGGCCCCCTCCAGAAGGGAACTGGTGTCCTGGTTACCCAGGACATGGAGAAGGCTGAGGTTCTCAATGACTTTTTTGCCTCAGTCTTCACTGACAAGAGTTCCTGTCCCACCGCCCAAGCTGCAGAAGGTGCAAGCAGGGACTGCGAGAATGAAGAACTGCCCATTGTGCTCGAAGAGCAGGTTCGGGTTCATCTGAGGAACCTGAAGGTGCACAAGTCCATGGGTCCTGATGAGATCCATCCGCGGGTCCTGAGGGAACTGGCGGATGAAGTTGCCAAGCCACTGGCTATCGTATTTGAGAAGTCGTGGCGGTCTGGTGAGGTCCCCGATGACTGGAAGAGAGGGAACATAACCCCCTTTTTTAAAAAGGGGAATAAGGAAGACCCAGGTAACTACAGGCCGGTCAGCCTCACCTCTGTGCCTGGCAAGGTCATGGAGCAGATTCTCCTGGAAACCATGCTAAGGTACATGGTGAGCAAGGAGGTGGTTGGTGACAGCCAACATGGCTTCACCAAGGGCAGATCGTGCCTGACCAATTTGGTGGCCTTCTATGACGGGGTGACGGCATCGGTGGACAAGGGACGAGCAACTGACATCATCTACCTGGACTTGTGCAAAGCTTTTGACACTGTCCCGCATGACATCCTTCTCTCTAAACTAGAGAGACATGGGTTTGATGGACGGACCACTCGGTGGATAAGGAGTTGGCTGGATGGCCGCACTCAGAGAGTGGTGGTCAACGGCTCAATGTCCATGTGGAGACCGGTCACAAGTGGCGTTCCTCAGGGGTCCGTGCTGGGCCCGGCCCTGTTCAACATCTTTGTTGGCGATATGGACAGTGGGATAGAGTGCACCCTCAGCAAGTTCGCCGACAACACCAAGTGTGGTGCCGTCGACACGCTGGAAGGGAGGGATGCCATCCAGAGGGACCTTGACAGGCTGGAGAGGTGGGCCCGTGCCAACCTCATGAAGTTCAACCAGGCCAAGTGCACCCAAGGTCCTGCACCTGGGTCATGGCAATCCCAGGCACAAATACAGGCTGGGCGGGGAATGGATTGAGAGCAGCCCTGAGGAGAAGGACTTGGGAGTGCTGGTGGATGAGAAGCTTAACATGAGCAGGCAATGCGCCCTTGCGGCCCAGAAGGCCAACCTCATCCTGGGCTGCATCAAGAGGAGCGTGGCCAGCAGGTCGAGGGAGGTGATTCTCCCCCTCTACTCTGCCCTGGGGAGACCCCACCTGGAGTACTGTGTCCAGTTCTGGAGCCCCCAGCACAAGAAGGACATGCACCAGTTGGAGAAGGTCCAGAGGAGGGCCACAAAGATGATAAAAGGGCTGGAGCACCTCTCTTATGAGGACAGGCTGAGAGAGTTGGGGCTGTTCAGCCTGCAGAAGAGGAGGCTCCGGGGAGACCTGATAGCGGTCTTCCAGTACCTCAAGGGGGCCTACAAGAAAGATGGGGAAAGGCTGTTTAGTAGGGCCTGTTGCGATAGGACGAGAGGTAATGGTTTTAAAATAGAGGGGGGTAGATTTAGATTAGAAATTAGGAAAAAATTTTTTACGATGCGAGTTATAGAACACTGGAACAGGTTGCCCAGAAAGGTGGTGGATGCCCCATCTCTGGAAGTGTTCAAGGCCAGGCTGGATGAGGCTCTGAGCAACCTGATCTAGTGAGGGATGTCCCTGCTCCTTGCAGGGGGGTTGGACTAGATGACCTTTGAAGGTCTCTTCCAACCCTAACCATTCTATGATTCTATGATTCTATGATGCTGAACCAGGGACTGAAGTCCTGACCTGACAGTTTAATACATTCTAAAATAATGGAACTACTTGCTTTATTGTGTATTTATTCTGTGTCAAGTTATTTTCTAGATGGTATAATTTGTAAGGAAAAAATATTTTGTTTTTTTTTTTTTTTCCTATGCTGTTTGTTGTAGAGCGGGCCTGACAAGTGATCCTTCTGGTGATAGGGTATATTGGGCCTTTGATTGCTGCCAGCTGCACAGAGTATCCTTTGTTGCAGTTTCTGTGTAGATGCTCTCTGTTTGATTTTTCAGGTGTGTGGTGCATAAAAATGTGTGCTTACTGGAATTTGCTTTTAGAGAAGATAACTTTTATGAAAACCTGAAAAGAAAATCACATTTTTCTACTGTATTCTAAAGATAATAAATGTGGCATTATATGTAAGCTATTTGTATCACTAACACACTTTGAGACCAAAGGGACTAATATCATGCTTTATAATGTGACAAATGATGTTAAGGTTAGGATTCTTCTGTGGTGAAAGAGGTGGCTGCAAGAGCATTCAGAGAAAACTCCATGTAGAGCACTTCTGCACTCTATATGACACGTGTGCATGGAAAAAATCTCTTAACTGTATAGATACCTAGTGCTTATGGCATTATTATTGCATTTGTTAATTAGATACTTTATACTGTCATGATTTTGTTATGTTTGTGTTCATTTAAACTTCATTGTTGAGAAACTGTATTCTAAAAATCATTTGGCATCTGACAATTCTCCTGAGGCACGTGAAATTTTGGCATGCTTATCTCTCAAGCAGAAATTAAGGACACAATAGTACATCAGGTCTAGAATGGTCACTTGAAGAACTTTGGAGAGCTTGAGAAGTAAACAGAAACTTAGAAAGATGAGAGAAAAATATGGCCCTTGTTTTTCTGTAGCATCAAAGACACTGTTATAGCATCCAAAAAAAACCAAAAACCCCACCACTCAACCAGTCTTTTGTTGGATTGATTAATTTAATTTTAAAGTAAATTACTTATGATGGGCAAAAGGTGATAGTCTCTTTTCTGTTACTACCAATTGATCTGATGATGACTGAATTGCTAGTACCTCAGCAAGGATTTGGGTTTACTGTGACCCACACTGTATAAAAAGGAGCATAAAAACCAGACTTTAAAAATTTCAGTCACTATTCAGAAGATATTGTAAAGTATATCAGCTAGTTTCTATAGGCTAGTTTTTCTAAGAGCAGTGAAATATGAAGGTGATGTGTTCTTATGAGGGAAATCTCTTGACTTAAATTTGTGATCAGCACAAAAAGTAAGATAAAACCACAAAAATTAGGAAATTATTTAACCAAATCATTTCTTGCAAGACTGTTTTCTACAGATTATTCTGCTGAATGTCCTTCATTCTCAGTAGATGACATTATTTCTTACTACTGATTCTTCTGAGAAAATTTGTTTTCTGTAGCACACATTTTGTAAGACACGAAAATGATGCTGTTTCAGGACAGTACAATGTTAGTTCCTCCAGATGTGAGGAAAGCTCATAGGAAAGAAGTCCATGCTTTTGAGGAAAATATGAAACATGAACAGAAAAAATGATTTTTTCCATGTATTTGCCATTGTCAAATGAATTGGAATAACACATTTGTTACAAAACGTAGACAAACACTTTTTCTATGTGATAAAAAGACTATCCTGTTGGGAGACCCTTTGAGTTTTGAAGTAGGAAGGCTGTAAGTACAAACCAGAGAATCAATCACACTATCTACTTTGATAACAACAGCTAAATAAAAAAGAAATGTGTTTATTTTGATAAGTTTATTGAATCTATTTGACAAAGCTAACATCCTCCTCCTCTTTTATATATTGTTCTTAGAGAGTTTAGACTTTTTTGAATTGATTTATAACTAGGTGTTATTTTCTTAAAAGTTTCAACAATTATATTTGTTCTGTACATAGTTTGCAATAATCAGATGAGAAATTAAAAAATCAAGATATGATGGCTAGCAGATTAGTCTTTCTGTTCCCTCAATAGACATCAGATTTGAAAATACTTTTCTAATTCAAGTAGTTGTATTTATAAGGTCATCCCTCAAAACTTCTGTCAATTCTTAACTCATGTATGTTTCTGCTATCTTACAAACTTGCTGGAATTTTGATTAAAAATGTATATATTTAGTGTAGTTTAATCTGTGAATTAAAAAAAAAAGCAGCAGCTTCAGAATGCTTGCTTGTATAAGGATCGGTTGTTTCTTATTATTTATTAGGCTTCAATTTCAAATTGAAGGTATGAAATAGATTGAATGTTATGCTTTGATTCTGGTATTGTTTACAAGTCTGCTTAGCTCTGAGTTTGTTTTTTTTTTTTTTTTTTTCCCCAGTATTTAATAGGGAAAAGCTAATCTTACTGCATTTATATCCTTTATTTACTATTTCTTTATTCTCCATTTTAGTGGAAGCTTTTTTTGGAACTTTATTAGATTGTCTGTGCTTAACAAGAAATATTTTGCAGTTCACTGTAGAAGTTCCTGACTAGACTGAAGCCTCAGATATTTTTGATGCTATATATGAATACTATAATTCTTAAGCAATTAAAATGCTGAGGGTAACATTTCTGTACTCATTTAATTGTGAAACAGATTGTATTCCTGCTGAACCAAAAGAAAGGAAGATTTTTTAAATGCATATTTTGTTTTCATTTGCAAAACGAAATATAGAAAGTACCTTGTTTAAGCTATGACTGTCCTAATATCACACCACCACATGTAGAAATAGATTATGATATTAGAAGAGTTACTGAAAAATAAACCAAAAAAGGACATGTTTCTTCTGCCAGGGTGCCTATCATGTTCTAATCAGAAATTACTCCAGTGCTCCAAGGAGTGGAATTAGGGAAAAAGCAAAAGTTGTTTTTCTAAGGCAGTGTGAAAGTAGGAGAAGGAGGATACACTCACTATGAGTAGAAATTTCCTGAAATTTATGTTACATTTCCACTTTCAAAATACACATAAGTAATAAACAAAATTTAGGAAAAGTCAGTGTTTAAATCAAGAGTAGAATAGTGTGAATATGATTTTCAATTCGGCAAGGCTCTTACTGATGCCAAACAACACTGATCATACTTATAGAACAATACTGTGTCTGTGCAGAGTATACCTGGGTTTCTTCAGTAGTAGGGCAGAAGGTGTTCTTATATCAGGCTTTTGCTTCTGTGTCAGACAAATGCTTACTTAATTGTGTCTTCCTCAACGATTTTGCAACGTCTCCCTGAAACTGAATATGGTCTTCTTTGTTTTAGGGAGGAAAAGGAGGAGAATTAGGTTTCCCTCCCTGCACAAACAACAGCTATGTGTTTTATGTAAAGTATTGAAATAATTATGGGTAAAAATGCCTTTTGGAAAAAGAGTGAGTCTTGTATATTCTGTGTGAGTGGTATAGCAATTACCCAACTATATAACACACAATAATTACCAATTATTTTTCCTCTGCTGTGTTTTGAGCCCACCCCAGTTTCCTGAATGCTCTCTGGGAATGCCCTGCTGTTGATGGAGATTTTGATGGAGAAATACTTAGTACATATAATGTAATATATATGGTCATGAGCTAGACACCTAGTTACTCAACACTGAAATGATTCAAACACTCTGGGCATAGAAGCAAACAATTTTAGGGAACCTTTTCGGGGAAGAATATGTTCCTAGAGACTTAATGTAAGCAATTCAGTGGAGAATCCAAGGATCAAAACTGACACAGAGTATGTACCTAAAATGGAGAACTAAAGGAAAGCAGGAGACAATGGTGATCTTAAAAGAACTATCGGTCACCATGTGCATTAATAGATAACTGCACAGTGCTGCACCTTGGTTTGGGTTAATAGACATGTCTACCCTTTAGGAATCTTAGTTGTTTTGGGAAGAAAATTTCCATATGTATCCTGGAAAATTTATAATATTCCTGTAGCTGAGTCTAGAGAAATTTTTGTAGTATTGACAAAGTGTGTAAGGCTATAAAAAGATTTGTTGGAACTTCAGGAAATAGCTTCAAGTTATAATTATGCCAACACCACTATTAGCTTCCATACTATTATCTACAAAGAAGCTTGTATTGCAGTATTCTGTTGCAAAACAAAATCTCTCAGCAAAATGATTAATTCTTCATTTCCCACCCTCTCTTCCTCCTCCCCAACCCCCACTGCCTCAATTTAATATTTTATTATAGGATGCACAGAATGCAATTTTAATGCAATTTGTAGTGACTTCCTGGTATTGTTTCCACTTGCAGGATTTCTCATTAGTACTTTGGAAGATCTGAAGTAGTAGATGAATATGACTGTCTTTCTCTAGTGGCTGATCCAAATTAGACATTACCATGTCTCTCATGTCTTTCTTCTAGGGAGTTAAACAGGAAAAGCTGATATTCCTAGCTAAGATGATGCTAAACTCAGTCTTTGAAAGCTTTCCAGGCAGATAGGGAACTCCTTCCACACAGAAGGGATGTAGATCGTCAGAGAGCATATGGTTTCTTCCTCTAAATCTCATTCAGTGTGAAAACAGCAAAAATTTTTATCCTTTAGCTGTCAGATATGTTCATGTGCACATACTATAACAACAAAAAATGCAATCCTTGAGATTTCCCATTGATTATTATTTTTGTCTTATATGTGAATTTCTACACTTGCATGTGCATTGCATTTTTATTTTCATTCTTTCCCATGTAAATGAGGCCATTGTAGTTGTTATAAATAGTAGTCATACTTACAAAGCTGCATGGTATGTTTGTTGATTGTTAGCAATTAAGCATTTAAATGTTACTCAGCAGCAGTATGGAATATACTTGGTTTAATCCTTTATTGTGTGATGATTATTTGAAAATTAAATGCTAGTATAAAAAGGTAGTAATACTAAAAAAAATCTGATAGATATTCAACACTATATAACTGTAGACTGAGAAACAATACAACAGTGCTGATTATCTGATTTATAATGAAAGACAGCTTGTGGAGTTAATCTTGGGTCTGTGAAACAAGAGATTAGCAAAACAACTCAATTGTTTTAACTATTGTTTATGCATTTCATTTTGATAAAAATAGCCTGCACTACAAGAGTCAATTCAGCTCTAGCATTTTACCTGAAAGGGGGGAAAGTAGCATGCACAACAATCAAGCAATTTTGCTTCTTTGTAGAGGAGAAATGGATAATTCAGCATTGAGATGAACACAGCTGTTTTTTTCAGCAACAGTGTCACATGAAGAGTGACAGATTACCTTTGAAGAGTAAATGTGATTGCACAGAAGTCAAAGTAGCTAATGTATTTATACTCTTTATACCACAAAAAAAAGATCTTTTATTCTCACATAAATATTCCTGTAATTACTGTACATTTACAGTGTGTAATTGTAAGACCATTACTTGCATTGTCTTTTGTAAGCACAAATTCAGCCTCTCCTTTGGTCACCATGGAGAGTCTCTTTGTAATAGTACAAAGCAACTCTATTATATGAGGTATGGAAGATGGAAGTAGGATAGAATACAAGGAAGCTGTTTATTTATGGATCTTGCTGCTGCTGCTGCTGTGATTCCACATGGCGTGTGATCCATGTGCAATCTTTTTCCTGCTGAACCAAGTGCCATATATGTATTGATGCATTTGAAGATTCCATCAGTATGTAGGAAAACTTGCTTAAGCAATGAAAATATTTTCCTGATCAAGGAAGTTATTTGCTGCAAACTTTTCTCTCCATAGTGTGTTTTTTGTTCATCAAGCTAGTCACCTCCTGTTTGCACATGGGTGATGATAGGAGATACATAAACCTTTGACAAGCTCTAGCTAGCAAATGAGTGGGCATAGGGTGGAACTGAATCTACTGCGATTCTGTGAAAACAGAAAAGGGGAGTGGATTCTACTCTAGTACCTTTCATGCCACTGAACCTCAGATATTTTCCTCAAAGGGCTATGTCCTGCATTATTCCACTGTCCGAGTCCTATTTACAGCCCAGCTTCACATTGTAACAATAACCTTTGTTCTTTTAGTGGTTTCTTATCAGAGATAGGAAGAAGTACTATAATGCACAAAGCCCTTATGGTCTTTGAAATAGTATATTGGTGTAAAAGACATGATTATTAAGAATTCTGTCAGCAAATATAATTTTAATGTTTCGAACATTCTAGCTTGCATTCTGACAAAAGACATCAGAAACCTTCCTATCCTCACATTCTTCCAATATTACCCTCTTGTGCATAGTATGAAAATTTGCATTAAGTAGTAGTAGTACATATATAGTACCTTTCTTGTATATTAATAAAAAGCTTCACTTTCTATGCCCTTTGCTTGCTTATGTGTCATATCAATAACTTCAAAATGTTCCAAAATCATCTTCACATATAGGGGAAAAATACAGACCTAAGTGTACCAACGGACTTTGTCTTATTTCCTCTGGTTGGACCTCACATTTTGATGATCTCTTAACAGCTGTAGAAAGGAATATTCTTTGAAAAACTCATGCTGCAGGCGATTTTGCATAAGTTGAGGCTACACTTGAGATATGAAGGCAATTGATCTCTCTCCTAACTAGAAACACCTTTTCATACTGGAGTTTCATTTGCCTGGAGAAAAATACAAATGTGGTAGTGGCATTTTCACATGCAGTTAAAGGTTGTGTTAGCACTTTTATTTTAAAAAGTTTTCTAACTTAGCTATTAAAAAAAAATGCTTCAGGATAACATTTGTTTTTCACAATTAAAATTAAATATAGCAACATATTGAGTAGAAAGGTGAGAATGGAAGCAAAGAGGGGGAGAGCATTGAGAGGAAATAAAATTTTCCTCCAGTCATGGTTTTTTTTTTTGCTCTTTAATAGCTGAAAAAGAGCTATAATCCTTGAAACAACAACAACAACAACAAAAAAGTACCTATTTGTACAAAAGTTTCATTATAGCATTCTGGGAAACAAAAGTATATTTTATTTTGGTAAATGAGCACATGCAGTGACTGATTTCTAAAGGCTGTCTTTTATTCTTAAAATATAATTATCTTTGGTCTTGCCATAGTTTGGGCTGTACTTCAATGGAAGGTTGCATTTACGCAAAGAGACTGGAAAAGAGGTGAAAGAATTGGGTAGGAAGTCCAAAGAAAGTTTAGGAGGCATGAAGATGAGATAAATTGGGAAAAATAAAATGTAAATATTAATTGTGAGAGAATGATAAAAATGAAAAGAATCTTAATCTTTGTTGTAAAAAAGAGTGAGAACATTATGAAATAGTGAGTGATAGCTGGAGAATTTAATGGAAACCTAGACAAAGCAGACATATATACATATATGGATATTCAAATATCCAAATAGGGTAAAGTCATATATAGAAAATAATAAAAAGTTGCAGGAAAAACATTTATATGAAAGGCAGAAATAACATAGTGTTCTCATTTTAATACTCTCTCTGGAAAGCATTAGAGCTGTAATAGTGATTACTAGAATAACAAATGCAGTGATTATTTCAGAACTGACCCAAATCTTTTTCTTGCCTGGATCTGGGACCTGAAAAATATTATTAGAAGCTTTTGGGTTTTCTGATGCCAAGCTTCTACTAGACAGATTTCAGTTTCTGAAGCTTTCTGTGTGCAGTCCGGTGTTGGCAACTCAAATGTAGTACGAGAAAATTAGCAGATGTTTGGAAATGTTACAAGCCTAGCTCTTGGTTTCTCCTTTAGAAAATACAGACTTTTTGTTTCCCTGTCTCTGTTACACAGACACTGCAATCTCTCACCTTCAAGTGATATTAATGTGAACTCTGCTGGTAAAAGATGAGAGGACCACATATTCCACAAAAGAATAGGAGCGCTTTCAGTTGAGTCAGAGAACACTGCTGGATCAAAGTGAGAATAGAAAGGACAAGGGACATTTTTAAATAAAGTACTGGATAGAACTTAAAAAAAGTTATCAGATTAATAGTGTGAACCCAAATTATATATCAAAGCCTAAGTGTATGAAATTTTAGAGTAAAAGTATGTTATTGTAGAAGGCTTTTTAAAAACCATTTTTAACAAAATGCAGTATAGTGGCTGCAAAAAACCATAGATTGATTCACCATAATAAGATGCATACCTTTCTGTAGGAAGAAAATCTTGTAACACTCAAAGTTTTTTTTTCCCTGAAAAAGTGAGTGA
The DNA here is from genome assembly GCF_036417535.1 of Chlamydotis macqueenii. Taxonomy (NCBI): domain Eukaryota; kingdom Metazoa; phylum Chordata; class Aves; order Otidiformes; family Otididae; genus Chlamydotis; species Chlamydotis macqueenii. Next base: position 57,903,469 of record NC_141593.1, on the reverse strand, counting down.
CCTGCTTGTAAGTGCTACTGTAAAGTATGAATAACTGTAATTAATTTTACTTGATATTCTTCAAGTTATTTAAAAGGTGACCATTAAGTCAGATAATTTTCTCCATTTTCAGCTTTGAAGTCTCATTTAATCAATTACAATATAATCTGTATGATCATAATATTCATTCCGGTTGAACTTAGTGGTCATGTACAGTGCTGGATACTGTATAAAGTGATGGTTCAGTAGTGGAATTTACAGAACCGATGTATTTATGTCATGAATTACCCACTCCTGTTATGATTAAAAAAGCCATTTCCAGTCAATCATGAAATGGTTTCTTTAAATAAAATTGTCAATAACATTTTTTTTTTCTGATTTAAATGTATGTCCTACCAATGTGGCATCATATATGCATATATTCAGGTACAACAGTGCAGAGTGCAAAGTATAGATCTTGAAACAGTACCAATTCGCTTTCAACAGGCTTTAACAGTTTAGCGTTATTAAAACTCAATCTTTCTTCTCCAAATTCTTACGCGTCAAAACACTTTTGGGACCAAAATGAAAGTAAGTAGATGCAACAGATTAAATTCTTCACGAAACTAAGGGTTTGTAGGAGTGGAGCTAAGTGGAAGGTTATTATTTGTTCCAAGAATACGTCTTGCTTTCTATCTCTCTGTATCCCTCACTTTGATTTAAATGACTGTTTACCTTGTTTTAATTAAATTAAACTATGTAATCATGATTGGAAAAGGGGTTCTTATTGCCACACTAAGTATTTAATCTGAAATTTTAAGATGCTGAAGATATTAAAAGGTAAAGGAAAAAAAGCTTTATTTGCTAATAAAAAATATCTGAAAAGCCCAACACCATACAGTAGAAATGCTATACAGTCCTATTCTATTAAAATTAAGAGGAAACTTTTAGTTATGCTAGACTCAGCAGAAGATGAAATAGAAAAGAATATATGAAGTAAATTATTATATTACTTTGCATAGACAGGTAACAGAGCATTTGGTGTTGGGCTTCATTTTGATCATCCAACAAGGCAATGTTTATAGCTGTTAAACCAGGTAACTAAAAGTTTTGGCAAGGCTGTGAGCAAAGTTGATTTTTGTGCTGAAGATTTGTTTGTGTGCAAGACAGATGAGAAAGACTGGTTTCATTATCTTTGCAGAGAAAATTGGTTCTTCTGTTTGAGAAACTAGAAAACTTTAGATAATTCATTCAAATAAGTAAATAACAAGAAGAAATTCATTTTATCATGTCTCTTTAAATCTGTACTATTGCTCTCACCTTGTCTTTTCACTCAAAACCTAGTGTTAGTAATGCAGGCAGCCTGCTGTGGCCAGAACAGTAGTTTCATAAAACAGGGTAGTGGTAATGATGTCTGCGAACCCCGTGGAGATAGCTTGAAACTTCTGACAGTTTCTTAATGAAATTAGGACTTTCTTTTTTTTTTTTTTTTGCTTGGAAATGTTTTTATTTCACTAATTGGACTGTGTTGTATGGTGATGTAATACATGGTTAAAACTTAAATCTGTATTGTGTCATTTTTAGTTTCAATCTCTATGTTCTTGATTTGTTTATTTACTGAGAACAATTACCCTTTTAGACAGTGTTATATATTCTCACTAGCTGTAATGGCCTTTAGAAGTTAAAATAATTACACAGTCTATCATATTGACAACGAGCCTTACCTGATAAAAATCTGAGCATTAACTAAAATGTAGAGTTTGTTCTACAGGAAAGGTTGGTCCGTGTCACTGAGTACCACAAATGGTTTTACGAGGAGCTAATTGTTCCATTTGTCTTAACTCAAATAATTAGAGGACCTGGTCACTAGGTCTGCCCACTGTGCAGTATCTTTTTATCCACCGCAAGCTGCAGTGTAACAAGAAATGAAATTTGGAGCTGATCTTCATCCCACAAATAAAGTTAGTGCATCCAGATTTGGAAGATGACAGCAGTAATATTCCCCTAGTAAAGTTGGAGCTTAGCCCTGTTATACTTATTAAAAAGCCTATTCATACAAATTAAATCCATTCCATATCCTGGCCTCTTGATGACAGCTCCATTTTTTTTTCTTGCCTGGTTTGAATTACCTCAAGTCTGTACCCAGAAAGAATTTATCCCTTTCAAGAGACTTCTCCAAGCCTATAATAAATTCACATGGGTCATCCCATCAATATGGTGAATTTGCATTATTATTTCATTATGAGAAGGAAAAAAAAAGAGGATTAGATCTCTTGCAGCATTGGCAGCGCCTAATTCAACCTGAACACATGATTAAAGCTGGCATTTATGACTTTAGCTGTCAAAGAAAACTAATTGTAAACTGAGAGCTGTGGATAATTATGGCCTTTGCTGTTAAACTGTTTTTCTCCTATTTCTGACAGGACAAACTACAGACAATGCTACTGCATTTAGTTCTGGGTTACTTGGAGCCTATTTATGCAAATGAAAATTGATCTAGATTCTCAAATTGATGGCTGTATGTAAACTTAGTTTCAATCATGTTGTAAAAGCCATGAAAAAAAGGTGACCCTTGTGCTGCTATATCCATGACACTGCGTTTTGTATTGCCTCACTTGTAAGTATCCTTCATTTTTAGTGTCTCTCAGGTTAATTTGTTTCACATGAATGCTACTGAATAAGTAAGTTACTTAAACTATCTTCTTGCAGGAGATATTTTCCTTTGGTTTTTTTTTTATCATTCATATGTTGCTTGCATGATTTTGTTATCTTGTAGATCTGTGTACATCCTAATTTTATAAACTGCTTGTACATTTATAGAGAAAGGAGTCCCTGAGACTCTGGAATGAAAGTTGTGATAATAACAGGTTTAATGTGTTTTGGTGGGAAACAACCACAAGAGTGGTTTAGGATTTTTGTCTTCACATTGCTTTTTTTTTTTTCCTTTTGCATTTTCCCCCCTACTTGGTATGGATTCGACAGAAGAGATTAGACATGTGGAGAACAGGAAATTCTGGATGTTGCAAGTGATGCAAGCTACAATTTTTGAGCTTTTCTTGAATTAGTGTTGACTGAAAACCAGAGTACATTGACTTGGGCTTTGGACCTTTTAAAAGAGATATGAATAAAAAAGGGGAGATGAATAAGAAATACAAAATTTGTGGAAAAGTATGTAGAGAATAACTTTAAGATATATCACAATAAAACTTTAAGATATAGCACAATAAAATAATTATGATCAAAAAACAACTTTCTATGAGAGAGAAAGAAATGCTTTTTCACAGTAATGTGTAATTATTCATTACCCTACAATGCTGTTGTAACCAAATATAACTGGTTTACAAAAGAGTTAGCTTCATTAGTGACATCTAATGTGACAGTCCTGGGTGTAATCCTTGGTCCAGGACTTCCTACATCTCCGCTTACAGAAGCTGGAAGAGCTATTGTCACTGTTTCCTGTATTCTCTCCCTAAATATCTGCTGGAAACTGTGAGAGACAGACTTGAAAACAGATTTTTTGGTGTGACAGTTTAATGTAACATTCACAGTTCCCAGAAGAAGGAAAACAGTGACTTAGTAGGAGTGATAAAGCAGCAGAAGCAATAATTTAGGATGCAGTAATTAGGAAATCTTTTGGGCTTTATTAGTCATTGAAATGAAAAAGTAGTTGATGGCACCAGCAAAACAGAATAAAAATGTAAATATAAAAAACTCCTTAGGCTGTAAGCTACAATAAGATACTGAACTACTATACTGAACTACTACACACTGTGACTCAGATCCTTAACTAACTGATTTTATTAACCTCATGGTAGTTTTTTTTTCAGTTTTTCATTAGTTACCTTCGAGGATCTGGGTCTTAGATAATGTTTTTCTGTGTGTTAACACCGACTTTCTGATGGAGTAGTTTTTCATGGTGACCAAACGGGAAAAACAAACAAACAAAAAAACCAAACCCAAAATAGACTTCCTCAGAACACAAATAAATGTGTTTAACTACTGAACAAAATATTAAATGATTCAGCCTTTGCCTTAGAGAAATTTACACTGCAGCGTTACACCGCAGTTTTAACAACAGACAAAATACATATCCATATTTTTATATGGTGCCTAAATCAAGAGATTGCCCTTTTCAATACACTTGGAGAACATAGCTCCAGTTATGTTGAATTAGAGAGATTTGCTTAAATATTTGAGTTGGTTGATATTCTGTCCAAACTTTGTTTTTTTCTGAGTTTTACTTACAGATTGTGGTTTGTGTGTATCTTTCTGTTTGCTGCATCTCATTGCGGGCACAGTTAATTTAGGTCATAACTCCAATAATCTGCATTTGCTGGATGTCATCTGTTTCTTGTGAAACAACTTGTGCTATTTCAATCACATGGACTGACAATTGGATCAGTTTAGATGCCAAACTCATTGTAAGCACTTCCAGATCATTTTTTTTAGCTATTTAAATTAGTGTGATACCCAGACCAGTTAAATTAATTCCATTTAATGCAGGTATAAATTTGCATTGACAGGATGCAAGTGTTGACTGAATAATTTACACTGTAGAAGAAACAGTTTTCTTGAGGAGTATATAATTAAGAAGATTTTTAACTGTTATTATTGTTTGATAGAATGTTGTCTCTCTCTAGGAGTTTGTGATGGAGAAACCTGGTAACTCAAAGGATTTAAGGTATTCTGAATAAACGATTGCCTGAATCAAACTGTTACACTCCTGAAAATAATAAAGATGGGGTCATAAAAGCAGTAACATATTTATAAAACCAAGTCAAAACAGAAAGTCAGACCCATGAAGGTATTTAGATACTGTGCTGACATCTACAAGCTGACTGATTTCAGACGCAATTGTGTGCTTAATATTTCTGTCAATAAGATTTCCAATATTTAATCTTTGTTTATATATTTGTCAACTTTTTATGACACAGCCTTCAGGAACTTGGATTGGAGAAAAAAGCATAGAAAACAATATTAATAATATTAAAGCAAGTTTAGAGTTTTAAGTACTGCTAAAATAATAATAGGCTGTATCTGCAAAGGGAGACTACCAGCAAAACTTACCAACGGAAGCATTAGATCTGAATATAATCAATTCTTAAGACAGTGTTTGCCATAAGGAGACAAAAGGTGAGGAAAGAAACAAAGGCCAAAAATATTTTCTTTTTTTTTTTTATAAACTCTAGCACCTGTGAAATAAAGACATATTGTGCAATAGATAGCCCACAAAAAATAATAGAAAAAAATTAGGAGCATATTGAAGAAACAATATTTATAGTAAAATTCTAGAAAATGCAACAGAACCTTAGCAAATCATAGGGAAAAAAAATCTTTAAATCACAAAGAAAAGCCAGATGAGGCTATAAGTTTTGTGTACATGAGAAATGGTAAAAAAAAATGTTAGTAGAATGTCTTTGAGGAGCAAGCTGGCCTCTTAGAATGTGATAAATCTATGAACTTGACTGTCTAGGTAGGAAAAGAGGTAAGGTAAAAATGAAAAAGAAAATCTGTCTTTTAATTAGAAACATTAGGTCACCATAAATAGATATTCTTACCAAATACACAATGGACTACTTTGAATGTTTTAAAAACAATTATATATTCAAATAGGAAAACAATTCTGGATTTTGAAATTAATTTTAGTGACTCACAGGTCTCTAAATGCGTGACTAAGGTGAAATAAATTTACTAGTGCCGTCAGAAAGAAAAAGGAGACTTGGCAGTGGTGGAAGGTGTGTTGGCTAAGGTGAAAAGTAGGGCTTTAGGAATCATTAGTATGATAGCTTTGCTCACTCAGTGAGCAAAGTGATCAGTGACTTGCAGAAAGGAATATACAACTTTGTTTTTCAACCAAATCTATTTCTAAAGAAACCTGAAGTTATGCGTTATAATAATTCACAAGAACAGGAGGAATGAATAGAGAAGGAGGAAGTTTATCAGTTCAACACTAGTAGAATATGAATTAAAAAAAAAACCCAAAACACAACAAAGCATTTTCTAGTGGCAGTGCATTAAAGATATCCGTCAGTAGAGAGTCTGCAACAGAACTATTTAACAGAAACCTGTAAAAGGCTTCGCATAAGACTTTAGGTCAACCAGAGAATGTCATAAGTAATTATTCTAGTATGACATCAGTAAAAGCCAAGAATATACTTTGGACTGCAGCACTGGTAATGCCATGGAAAAGACAGCATACAACTGAGAGGAAAAAAATACAACTAAGGACAGTTAGAGCCTCTAGAATTTTAGGTATACAAAGGTTGTCAAAAGAATGGTCAAAAGAATGATTTCAAGGGAAAGAGTTGATCTGTGACAAGGAAAAATGGTGTTGATACAGTGATAGAACTCAAAAAGGGCAGGATGCAGCAGCAAAAGTAAATAGACATGACTAATTAGGTGAGTAGCTTTGTTCAAATCAATAGTTTGCAAATATGGAAGTGATGAAAGGAAACACTACAATGTGGTGAGGCTGTCATTAGATTTCAGATATTTTTAAATTTAGAGATTTACATTTATGCTCTTAACAAGCATACTGAGAATTTTTGTGACAGCATGATTATTGTGTTTAGTTAAGGAGAAGGAAATTCATGTTTTAGGGCTTTGTTTCTCCTTAAAAATTAGTATAAGATCTAATGGGTGAAATCTTTTCAACAGCTGTCTACTAGGTGATTGATACACATTCTTGCATCTACTGAGTGCTATCTCACTTCTGATTTAATGAGATAACACCTATGACTTAAAACCCTTTTCTAGTCTGTGGAAGGGCTCCTCCTGACTTTCCTAGAGGTTGGATCTGGCCCATATGTCTGTTTATACAAATGGATGGGAGGCAAGAAGATAGCCATATTACTTCCTGATGTCCTTCTATTCTCTGGGTAGAGTATCCTTAAACACTTTTAAGAGTCATATGGTGAGAATATTCTTTGCCATGAGAAGTATAGTCATGTAAATTATATTCTTAAAGCACTTCCAAGAATAAATACTTTTTTTTCCTTTCCTTTTTTTTCCTTTATTTTTTCTCCTTTTTTTTTTTTTTTTTTTTCTTTCCAAACCCACTAGAACTATGCCATGGAAACCTTTCTCTCTTCTATGATTTTTCATTTCCATTTCTGGCTTTCTGGCTTGGAAGCCTTTTCTTCAATTGCTTTGCCAGAAACCACAATTTCTCCAGGAAATCAGACACTCTGATGGTTTCATTCTCAGGTAGCAGATTGTTGTAAAACTACTTCAGCCTGTTTAACAGATTTAGTTTTTCCTGGAGAATATGCTCCAGTGCTTTAAAGAGCCAATTTGGTAATTGAAGCCTGTTAAATGAACTTTCTTGCCCTGTATGTATGTATCAAGTATATGCCTGATGAAAAAGAACTAGTAATACCAATAATAAACCTTCTTTCCAGATTTTTCCCTAAACCACTAAATACATGTTTTCTTAACTCCAGTAGAAACCATTAAGGGTGTGTCAGCAAAACTTCATCCACAAGATAAGTACATTAAGAAATTGTGATCATGACTGAATATGAACCGAAGAAAAAGTGCTTATGTTTAGAAGCATGTAGAGTTCTAATAATAAATTACAGAGATGTTTTCAGATTAAAAATATGTTACAGAGCTATTTAAATGACAAAGTATCAAGACTTTTGATCTTGAAGCATTTACATTCCTACTACAAAATTGTCCAAGTATACTCTTTGAATGTTTTATCTCATAAAATAGAGACAACTCAGTGAAAAACACTGAATACCATAGTGAATAAAAATTTAGTCTCACTTCGAAGTTATGGTCTGAGTCCTATCTTACTGACTGAAACACATGGAAAAGTAGCATGAACTCATTCTCTAGAGAAAATACTGGGGATGTCTAAACAGCCATATTGACATCAGGCTTTTTGAATCTGTTTTGTGATTGTTGTGCTCCATAGGTATTTGTGATGGATGCCCAGTAACTGTGTACAGTGTTACTCCAGTAGTTCTTACCTTCATGGGATTTATGAGCTAGTGTAGCTTTTATGTTGTCTGCAAAAGTCATTTCATTTTTCAGCTCATAAACCTTCTGTTACGAGATCTGATGAGAACCAAAACCAAGTTTGAGGGGAGTATTAGTTGGTTGCTCTTGATTATTGCTTCACTTTAAAGGCAAGATGATTAGACTTTCAGCAGAATGTGAAAAACCAGTCTTGGACAGCCAAGAATTCATTAAAAGATAAACAAAAATGTGGCAGGGGGCTCATTTTCTAGTTCAAAATACAGTTAACAGCACACAATTGAGGATAGGTATTGTCGTGGTTTTCTTAGTGAGAGGGGGCCTAAGGTGGTAGCTTCTGTAGGAAACTGCTAGAAGTCGCTCCCCTTTGTTCAGTGGACTCGGCCGGTCCTAGGGCGGACCTGCTGCTGGCCAAGGCCGAGCCGATTGGTAGCAGAATGTCCCGTGATAACGCCTCTGCGACAACGTATTTAAGAATGGGAAAACAGAAAAAAAAGAGAGAGAAGAGAAGATGTGAAGAAGCTGAGCGGGGGCAGAGGCGCAGAGGGGGAGGCGCAGGCCTCATGGGCCTTGCAGGCCTCACCCTCTGGCCTCTTGCCAGGCAGCCGGCTGGGCCCAACTCGGTCTGGCCCAGGTGCAAGAAGTGGAAAGGAGATGAGAAGTGAATAAGATGTAAAAAAAAAAAGATCCTGAGAGACATCTACCAGCCTGTTGTGAGGAATGGCTGCAGACGCCAAGGTCAGTTCAGAAGGAGGGGGAGGAGTAATGCAGCTCCTGGCCAAGATTCCCCTGCAGCCTGTGGTGACAACCATGGTGGAGAAGGTTGTCCCCTGCAGCCCATGGAGGTCCACGGAGGAGCAGAGATCCACTTGGAGCCCGTGAAGGACCCCGTACTGGGGGAGGTGGATGCCTGAAGGCAGCTGTGGCCCGTGGAGGGCCCGCTGGGACAGCTGTTCTGAAGGGACTGCACCCGTGGAAGAGATGACCCACGCCGGAGCAGTTCCACGAAGGACTGTGGCGTAGGGGTGGGACCCCACAACAGAGCAGGGGAGGAATGCGAGGAGTTCTTCCCCCAACCATGAAGCAGCGCTGTGAAACAACGTGTGATGAACTGACTGCAACCCCCATTCCCTCTTCCCCCCTGTGCCGCTCGGGAGGGGAAGGTAGTAGAGATAATGTTAAGCTCGGGAGGAGGGAGGAGTGGGGGGAGGTTATCTTGTTCTCTGTCTCATTATCCTGCTGTTTGTAGTAATAAATGAATAGTTTTCCCCAAGTCGAGTCTGTTTTGCCCGTGACGGTAACTTTAAGGATTTCTCCCTGTCCTTATCTCAAACCTCAAGCCGTTTTTCCTTATATTTTCTCTCCCTGTTCTCTCGGAGGGTGGGGGGAGTGAGAGAGAGACTGCATAGTCTGGTCCGATCGGGGCTGAACTACGACAGTATCTACCAATTATCTACCAATTCCTTGCATAGCTACTCACTATAAATCATCTCACTGTTTAGCAGGACTTGACATAGCTTGTCACTTTCTATGCCACTAATGAATATAATGTATAAACGTTTGTACAAAACCTGCACTGTTGCCTGTAGTACACCATAGAACTAAACAGAATAGGAGATTACAATGAACTATTTGGAAACTGTCTTTTATTATTGTTGTGTTTTATGATCCTCGCTTCCTACTTTCTTCCTTCTAAATAACATAGCAGTGGAGCAATTTCAGAAGGCAAAACTCAAATAATTAAAACAAAAAAATTCATTTATTTGCATTCCCTGAAGGAACATTACACTGACTTACTTTAGTCATGGCAACAGATTAGAGAGTGTGTACGTAACAGCTCAGTTAGGAGCACCTAAAATACACCCTGAAGAGCAATGGCGAGCCTGTATGAATTGTAGAGGATCTTTGGGTTCCAGCTAGTGTAACTGAAAGCAGCCATGGGCAGATTCTGCTTTCTGTGCCAGCCCGCGTTTCTGAACCAGGAACAGAAGATAGTATCACAGAAATGTATTTTAATAATTCTATCTTGAAGTGGCTAAGTTTATGTCAAAAAGAAATAGTTGTTCTCTGTCAGGTTGTTGTCTGTTTACATGACATTCTTTCTTTATTCTTATATGTCTCCTTTGGTAGAAAAGAACTGGCAATCTTTACTTTTATTCCCTTTGTCTTTACAGCAAAACACTCCTAAAAGCTGGGAATGTTTGTGTCATGAGTATTGTATGATAGATTAATGTTTTTTCTACATGACAAAGGCTAATGGTGTCTGAAGTTACCTATTTCTAAGGTCATTTTTCATGTGTATTCTGATGAGATCATAGCCACTAGCTGGAGACACCTATTTGCAGATCTGAAATCCAGATGGACAGTGACAAGAACTTCTCTGAAGTTCTTTGTGCTCAGCTCTTTAAGAGATTCATTTAAAGTTTCTAGCTGTGAAAGGAACTTTATTACTGCTCTAACTGCTGGATTTTGAGGTAGGGACACTCATCATGCTTCCTAAAATAAGCTGTTCTCAGACTTTCCCTCAAGCCAAAAGAGTGGAATTACTGAAGCTTTTCCTCTAAGAAGTCTGCAAGTTTCTCATTTGTTCTTGCGAGATTAAACCTGTCACTCCCAAAGAATTTTTAAGAAAATGTGACAAACCAGTGTCTGGCTCTTTGTAAAAGCTCAGGAAGTTTTAATTAGCACAGTGCTGAGATGGCAATGAGACTAAGAGTTTTGAAAGAACCAAGAGGATACGAAGGATTTACATAGGCTAAAATTAATATTTTTTTTTCTCTTTAGTTTCCCAGTATGATGCTTTAGAACACTTCTACAAGATTTTGATCACCATTTCTAATATTCCAGAAACTTTGTTAACTTGATTTTCATGGTGGTGCATTCAGTGCTTATTTTTCCACTTGCAGTATTTGCAAATTTTTTCTTTTCTTCAGCCACACTCATTGCCACAATGAAAAGAAATATATTCTGAAGATGCGGAAATTATTTTACCATCTGACTTGTGGATGACTGCAGGCTTTCATAGTTGTAAAAGGAAATCCACAGAGAGGAGCAAAAATAAATAAATTTGGAATGAGTTTCTGGTGACTGAAAATTGCAGTCTCCCTGCTGGTTCCAAAACGTTCTGGTCCTACTGACACCTTCAAGATGAAACTATAAACATACTTTTAATTGTCAGATAGGAAAGCAGTATCCGAATGAGAACTTTCTGAACTTGTACACGACCTATGTTCTCTCCTTCTCACTCCACTAGACATACGTCCACAACACAAGATAAGCAGCCTCTGGCACTTGGTTCTGAGTTGTGAAGTGAAATGAATTATATGACAAAGCAGGCACTGCGAAGTTGGCAGTGACAGATTCCACTGTAACATGGGTTAGAAATTTTGAAACTTGATTGTTATCTTCGCTGTATGTTTTCCTCCTAGCCTCCAGCAGTCTCATCCTGACACTGCACAGTCCAACAGTCTTTGGCATTGCCTGAACAGAGGTACTTTTGAAGCACTTAAATAGGAGAAGACAGCCTGTTGTTTGCAGAAATTGCAAGTATCCAAGTGGTTGAGGAATCTATTATGTTTTCCTCTCTTTCTGTTTGATGTGATTATAGGTGATCTTGGTTCATATGGAAACCTAGTGCCCAAGACATACATTTAACCCATCATGCTTGCAATTCAGAAAGAAAATTTGCTTCCCTTTTAAAAACATCAAATCCCAAAATAATCAATATGTATGACTTACTTTATATACAGACAATTAAGAAAAGAGACCTTTTCTTCCAGCAGAAATCAAGTGATTGAGGTTTTGGTTGCTAACAATAGCTTAAATTGTTCCTTTTTTTTTTCAGCTCTCTACTATATTGTAATATACATGACACAAAATCAGTAAACAGATCTTTGAAGAGGCAGATTCTAATAACCACAACCTTTTTGCTACGAAGTCTATCATAACTGTGTTTGCTTGTATAAATAAGGCACTAAAGGCCCCAAAGGCCCCAGTTCACGAAGATATTTACATGTTCAGCCTTCATTGATTTCAGTGGGAATTAGAGTTGTAAGTGAGAATGAGGAACTGAATACTTTGGTTGAACTGGACCTGTTGTTTCTCTTGTCTTCTCTTGATAGCAAAAGACATGCTTAGTCACTACCATTCTGAAACTGTAAAAAAACCAAACTCCAGGAAACTCAAGTATAAGTACAGTGGAAATTATCTGAAAATCTTTGTTTTAGTGGGTATTTTTCATGCGGTGGCTGCTTTTGTAAGAGGGCAAAACTCAACAAAATATGAAGAATTAAGATGAAAATGAGAACTAAATTATTAATATAACAAAGTACTGCTGCTTTCTGTGTGCACATTTCCAGATCTATCGGATTTTCTCTCATTGTTCTGCATAAATTGCTTCTGACTATACAATGGGCTTCAGCAGGGCCATAGCTTTCAGGCTCTTGATTTTTCATAATTCACTCAAATGCCAGCTCAATGACATTAAGTGGAAAAATAGAAAAAAAAATGCCTTCACTTTTCCACAGAAACAATTTTGAAAATCCATTTACATGGAAAATAAAGAGGCATTAAACCCAGTGCAAATCTGCAGCTGAATAAAAAAATCTGAAAGCATAATATTTTATTTTTCCAGATAACACAATACCAACTGTTATTTACTGCCTGAAAGGGCTGAAGAGTTCTGAGTTCCATGGAAGGGGGCTGTTTTTCTAATTTACAGTGTGGTAAAATAACTAGCTAAAAAAACCACTTTTTTTTTTTTCTTTTTAAGAGAATAAACCTTAAACAGAAGCCTTCGTGAGAGACTTGTAAAAAGTAACGTAATAATGTTTGTTAAATAGCCTTTCATTTTTGTTCATTCATGTTAATGCTTCTCTAATAGTTTAGTTCCTGAAATCATGTTCTAAGATTTTTGCTCCTACAAACCATTTACCACTTGCCAAGCTGCAGTGCTCAAGTGAGTGTTCTGTAAGATGTTTTGCTGAATGTTATGAACAACACAGTTAAGGCAGGAGAATAGCATTTTTTATACTAAGAGGAAAATAGCTAATCCATGTCAGCTGAGTAAAAGAAAACAGAAAAGACATTTAGTAATATTGCAAGTATATTTAATAAAACTATGCAAAGTGTCTAACCAGGAGATCTCAGCTGCTGTAAAATGAGGGCATGAACCTGTCTGACTGATAGTAGTGAAAGTATATTTTAGTGGTTTAGGTAAGTCCTCCAACTATCTAATCACAAAACGTCATGTAAAAGTTAAGGAGTGTTGATTGCTTTGAAGGTCAAAAAGGTTATGGCTTATTTCCTTTCTCTTGTGCCAGGTGGACATTTTTGTTACAAGATTATTTACATATATTGCTAGGAAAATTGAATTTGTACACCTACAACACTGGAGAAGTATGGGTGTGGTATTTTGTAAGGCACCTTGAGGTAATGTCAAAAGACTTGACAGATATAAGAGCTCTGTATCTTGGCTTTTCCTTGAAGGACCCAAAGAATGTGATCTTGTCAGGTTTTAAACTCAGCCTTGTGTGTTGGACAACTTTTGGCAATAGGCCACATGAAGCATAAAGAAGAGTGCTTTCAAAGATACACCAAAAGTCAGTATCAGCACCCTGATGAAATTCCCAAAACTTTCAGTGTTGCATGTTCACAAAATTAATTTCTCTCAGTATAAAAATTCTGTGTGTATTCCAGATGAATTTAATCCCTGACTAAGAAGAAAAGAAAATTTCCAAACTCTGAGAGAAGGAACTCCTCCTCCCCACAAAAAAAAACCAAAAAAACAAAAAAAAACCCCAAACCCTGACTTTCATACGAATATTTTGTCACAAAAGTTAGCATCAACCATTAATATTCATATCAACAAAATATGGAATTGTCTCCTGATGACAAATAAAAAATACCTATAACACTATGGAACATGATACTCTATGTGCCTTGCTGGGATATTGCTTCAACCAGCTGAGAAATGGACATATCCCAGGATGACACATACATAATATTTGTTGTGATTATAGAGTGGTATCATGCTAATAGTAAAAAACTGAAAACTTAAACCCAAAAACTTAAAAGTAAAAAGTGTATTCTCTATCAATAACAGGAGATAAAATATTAAAATACAATAAGTTGATGAAGACTATCTTGATTTGATGATTGTCTTAATATTGCTTTCTTCATGGAAAACGGTGGCCCCAACATGGTTTCAAAATTCCCTTTCTGTTATTCTTTCACATCAAATAATTTTTAGAGACAATTTTTGTTTCAGTTCATCCCCCTAGTGCCTTAGGATCTTCTGAATTATGATGAAATCTGTGATTTTAAAATAAAGTCTTGCCAATTTGTTTTTTTTTTTTTTTTTATGGTACACCCATAGGCAGGCTAGGCAGGAAGCCTAGCTCTGATGTATGAAGAGAAGCCTACAGATTCAGATGTGTGTTTCACACCAGCTAGGATATTAGAATGTAGCAGTTTGACATGTTTTCTTTTATATTTAAGCTGTTTTTCTAATATGCATGGTCATCATTATTTAGCCAAAGATTGCTATGGGCAGGTATTGAGTACATCATTGCTTACATTTAGAAGAAATCTCAAAATTAAGAAGTTTTCAGGCAGAAGATATAAAAGTTCATCAGAGCTTATGTCTGACTCCATCCAGATTGAAATAATAACTACATGCAAGCAATGTAAATCAGGACATGGAAAATTCCTCTTGTGTTTCTCTGTCTGCAGCAGGAATCAGCCCTTAATAGTCATAATTTTCAAGTGGGGTTGCTTAAAGTTAACAACCTAAGCTACTAGTTAAATGACATGATAACATTTCTAAACCCAAACATGAGCAATTCTTTTAATAGTTTGCCAAACAATATATTTTGTGATATTCCAAGAGTTTGAGAGTAATGACAAATGGCCTACAGAAGACATAATCTTTAGAAAGATTCTTCAGTTCTCTCAAAAGACCTGTCACCATTCATGAATAGATGCTGCTAAGCTTTCCTAAATTACTTCAGCCAATGGTGTGATGTATAATACTAAAAAACCTGTCTCAGTCAAGTTTTTCTAACTTTTGTGTTTTCCAACTTCTTTTCCTTCTGCCTCAGAAAACTACAGTGAAAGCTACCACCACTGTGATTTTTTTTTTTTTTGTGGGATATAAAGATCTCACACTGGGACCCTGGCACAGTAACAAAGGCCCAGGATCCACAGATCCTGTGTGACACTGAAAAAAATACATGATGTGCTGAGTTAGTGTGTATTTCCTGGCACATAAGAGCACAGAAAATGGACATGACAGCAGCTTCCACTCAGTCATACATAGCACAGGTGGCAGCTGCTCCAACAGTTTCCACTTCTCACTCTGCTTTGCTGTTCCCAGCAGTGGCAATGGTAAAAGTACCATGACTCAAGCTTTCAAAAGCATGAACCTCTGGAGAAATCTGGCACAAAATGCTATTGCACCATTTCAGCTGAAGGCAAAGCAATTGCTGCCTGCAATGGTGCATTTCTACCTTGGTGGTCTATTTAGAGAAATTGGAAACTCACCATCTGAAAACCTGTAATAAAAACTTTCCACTAGTCTGATCTTGCCAGTTTAGCCTGTTGGATTGCTCACTTGCATGTCAACAAACATATCAACGTTTAGCACGAATGGATATGTTTAGCATGGCAGGAAATACTTTAACAGACAAGAGATTCAGATTGCTACTGCAAAATGCAGAGCATCTGGTGGATATGAAAGTGAACTTGCCAAGAATGAATTAGAAATGTACATATAGTTCCGAAGTTGCTTTTTTGCTGGCTTATAATTCAGAAGGTCACCAAAGTATATTCCCCTGTATGGTAGCAGTTAGAAACTCAGACCTTCTCTTCCATTTTTGCCCCATTTGATGCTCAATTTAGTATGTTTTACTTTATAATAATTTTATGGGCTGGATTAGCCCAAAGCCTCTCATTGTTACATCAAGGTAAACGCTAATGATGCTTTTTTTTTTTTTTAATTAAAATTGAAGAGTCACACTTAAAAATATGATACCCACATTTTGAAATTTGAACAACCAAATGGTATTTGTTAAACAAAAGGAGATCTGCATTTTGTCTTGAAATTAATCTGTTCTCATAACAACACCTTCCACAATTGGGTTTGATGCTTACTGCAGCTTTGGACCATCCTAGATTCATTGTAAAAGCAGCAATAATAACAACGAAAAGAGGGTTTTTTTTTTTAGAAGTACCTGATTATTGAGAATATTTGGTCTAGCAAAATACCACTGTGGTAATAACAAGAAAGTGTGCCTCCTGCAGGTTTGAGTTGGATGAGTTCCATTATGATATTGAATCTCTCATTTGTTACAGTTTGTAGTACATTCTGGGAGTTACACTTTAATTTTTCTTGCATTATACTGCCCAATATATTACCATAATTTATACATTTCTGTAAGCTTAAGGTGTTCTACCACAGATAAGCAAAATTAATCTACAATATAAAGAATATAAATTATATATCTATCATTAAGTAATGAACAAAAGACATAAATAGATAAACAAGATGTTTAAAAGTAGGTCTCCTGTTCCTGCTTTTTGGTCTATGACAGTCTGTTTGACTGTAATGCCTATTATGGAACCTAGCTGATCTGTGTGATGAGAAGAAAGAGTGCATCAAAGGAAGGTTGTGGCTGTGGTAATCTAGAGAAAACAAATTTTCTGAGTATATTGATCAGTAAAAGAGAATGTGGATTTGGGACAACTAAACTGTAACTTGTCTTGAGACAATGTAAATAGAATTTAAACAATTCAACTTAGTATCCAGTACAATCAAGTATTTCAAATGCCAGTCCCTGCCTCCCTCCCCTGAAAAATTATTCACTGCAAAACTCAGTTTATTGTTTATCACCTCAGCAACAGAGCAAAAGGAAAAGAATATAGAGCAAAATGATGACAACAGTATTACTTGCCTGCTAGCTGAAGCATACACACACTGTAAGGGTTTAATTACTGCTTATTTATCAATGGGACTAATTATTTTTTCTTTCTGTTCTTATGAGCAACAAAGCATCAATGAGATTTTAAAGTGGATTTGGAGAAGGCAAAAACAATGACTCAATGAACAAGCTCAGTCAAAACACAAAAGACATAGGGGAATCATGAAAGAAACTGTGACATTAGTGTCTGTGTGAGAAATGCATGCGTTAACTTCATAGAATTATCAATCATCCTTGGTGGAGCATCAGATCTAGAGGAGAATATGAAAAGAGATGAAGGAGAATATAAAGAGTTTTTATAATATAGTGACTTGAAGGCCAGCATGAATAGTTAGATTTTGATCCACCACCCAGGACTTCTGGGCTTTTTGTGTTGATGTATTTGAGTTCTCAACAATAGTATAGAACAATGGCTTTCGATGATTTTTTTCTTTCTTTTGATATGTACATGTTCACTATAAAAATAATTGATTGACAATTTTTGAAAATAAAATGGAAATTACTAAAGAGTAATAAATCCAGGTGAATTCTCATACAAAATATTTTATCAGATTTGTTTACCTTACAAAACCCCAAACTCCATGGGATTTATTTTCTCTAAACTACATAAAGTAGTGCTATTAAATGAAAATACTGTCATACAGTAAATCAGTATACCTGCTATTCTATTCAAACACGTAGTCTTTTCAGGTGGATAATATTCCTAGGTGTGACAGTGTAAATCAGGAACTTTATTAGAGTAATTGTAAATGTATGTTGAGAAAACAATGCAGATAAGGTCTTTGGAATCCAAAACTCTGTATCTTTATGTCACATGTGCATTGCTATTTTTTTCACCACAATGTATTTTATCAAAATAGCTACTTATCTGTGAAACAATCAGCTTTTAATCTACATCACATGTTTTGTATTATACTCATGTGGATAGTAGTGACTGCATTCCTAAGTGCACTAACATGGTATGTGTCCCTGTCCTTTAATTTCTGTCTCTACCATGAACTCAGAGGAATCTTAAGAACAATCATCGTAATATTTTTTACAACAATGTGTGTAAGAGAGGAGGATATACTAAAATTGGCAACAGGCACCTCTGTACCCCATCAAAGAAGAGACTGTGGTTGGAAGGAGGTGAGATTTATTGTGTCAATTTTTTTCCTTTAAAGTAGTTTTTTTAAAGCTGTCTTCAGATGTCAGTAAGAGTCACTCTTTCAGTTGGAGTTAGTCTGGACTTTCATAGAGAAATCAACAATTTTCCTGTGTTTACGTGACTCCAGGATCTAAAGTGCTAGAATTGGTGCTTCAATTACATGATTACTGCACTTCTGGCTTATTATTTTTTCTTATTATTTTTTTTTCTGCATATTACAGTGCCCTGTTCAAAGTTCAGGTATTCAATCAGGTCTACAATTTTAATTTAATGAACAAAAAAAGTGTTTGCTCTGTTTCATACAGCACTATTTGTTCAGTGTTTCTGTTGGAAAAATATCTGTTAAAATGGGATATTTCTTGAATAACAGCTACCGAAAAATCTTACTTGTTCAGCTATATCAGGAATACTGGCCACAAAGAGATGTAGTATAGATTTGAATTTAATCCAAAATTCCACATAAAAACTTCTCAAGAGAAATGAATACAGCAGTCCTTTCAAGGTGCAGTTATTAAGTCAAGCCTGTTCAAACTGAAGTGAACTCTGACATGGGCAGATTGAAAGCTTTCACAGCTAGACTTCCCGTGGCATGACTGCCATTTTAAATCCTCTTTGTTAGGGCTGGACGGTTCTAGTTTGCAGCCATCTGACCCAGCCTCCTGTTTGTGATAGATCTGAGGTTGAGAGCTGGGAGCTGAGGAGGCAGAAAGCCAGTTACTGAAAGACAAATATTCTTGGAAACATCCCTATAGAACTTGCCAAAGCAAAGAAATCACAGTTTATACATGTGAATCACAAAGGAAGTCACAATTTAGGAATCTTTTAACTTCCAGAATCATCCTTTTTCATTAA
The DNA here is from genome assembly GCF_036417535.1 of Chlamydotis macqueenii. Classification (NCBI taxonomy): domain Eukaryota; kingdom Metazoa; phylum Chordata; class Aves; order Otidiformes; family Otididae; genus Chlamydotis; species Chlamydotis macqueenii. Next base: position 57,884,551 of record NC_141593.1, on the reverse strand, counting down.
AATACTCTTAATAATATGTAACATACACACACATATATTTATATACATATGTACCTATATGAAAATTTCATGCTTGCCACTCTGACAATAGGTCAAGATACAATTTTTTTTTTTTTTTTACATTTTATTGTTAGGCTAGAAGAGATATCTTAATCCTCAGCTTTTGTCGATTCCAAGGTTTAAAAAAAATTGAGACTGTTCATTATTTACTTATTTAATGCTAGGTTCTGCCCCATCCTTCATAGAAGCACAGGAGAAAAGAGAAATTATTCATATTTTGTTCTCCATTAGAAAGAAGCTGCCATGTCCTCACCTTGTGTATGGAAATGAGGCAGCCCAGCGCTGTCTCTCCTTCCTTGTCACATGCTTTGCAGTGCAACTCTAGATGTGCATTTGGGACTGTACACAGTGACAGAAACAGATGTATTTCAATTTAATTGCTTCTAGAGACAGTGGAAGGAACCTGTTCCAAGGGCATTATAATGATGCAAAGTGAATTCTCTGTCTTTTTGTTTCCCCAGTTCTTCCAGCTGTCTGCCCATGGCCTGCACCAAGAATTATAAGTAATAGTACTCTAGTGAATGTCTTCTGGGGACAAACTGGGTTCTTTGAGGGCAAGATGATCACTAGCCTCTCCTCAATGCTATTTAAAAGATGCGTATGGAGCAGCATATGGAGCAGGACAAGACAGGGAAGCAACATGAAAGGAAAAAAGGAAGATGTTAGAAGTTTTAAAAAAGTAATTGGATTAGAAAGGGAGTTCAGCTGAATAAACTAAATGTTTACTGGATTGACCTTTTGTTCTTCCCCACTTTTTCATTTTTGTGAAATTTCTACGAACAGCACTCTCACTCTTTTTGAGCTCAAATGTTTGCTTTCTGTAAAAAGCCTAAACCATTATGCAGTTGTGTAAAACTGTTTTGGATAATCAGCCTAAATCTGTTTAAATCCCATTTGCCTCATAATGATATATTATACATGGTTATGACATTGTGTCCACTTTCTCTCCGTTCCATTTTACTGTACAAAGGCTTTATTGTGGGGTGGTTTTTTTTTTTTTTTTTTTTTTTTTAAGTACAGCAGGGATCTAAACAGACATTTTGCTTAAAGAAAATTAGACAATGAACTTCTTAAGCTAACATTTCCATAGAATTGTCTTAAGTAGAAATAATTTAAATCTATTCAAATCAACAGTGGCAAGAAAATCAATCTTTTTTTTGTGACCTTTCAGCTTATTTTTCACCTTCAGCTTGGCCATGTGTCAATACAACAACTGCTGCTTTTCAAAGATTTTGGTCCTATTGTGATCTTGAGTACTTACAAGTACATATCTTGTTTTTCCCCACTGATCCTTTGTGGAGTTCAATGAGTATTTATACTGTGTGGCATTCAGGCTTTTGCTGGCACCATAGCAACAGTAGAGAGAGATCTAGCTGAATATAGAAAATATTTTGAACTTTGAATATGGCAGGCAGGATGCTTGGTGTTCTCACCAAACATGGGAATAGAACAACAACCTAGGAGTAGATTTTCCACTGAATACACTGGAGAGGTGACAGCCTTCACCCTATTGAAGTGCTAAAGTGCTTTCATTTCTAGAAAGTGTACAATACATACGGCTCTGCATTCTGCTTATTGTTAGTGCTCCCCTTGCTTACAACCCTGAAAAAGCTACTCATTGTCTCTTGTGCTCTCAGTGCTTCAAACTAAGGACACAAAGGAAGCTGGAGGGGCTCAAGCCCTTCATTCAGTAGGGCTGAATAACATGACTGTAGCAATTTATTTTTTACCACTACAGGTGACTCTCAAGCTGATAATCATGGAATCATAGAATGGTTTGGATCAGAAGGGACCTTAAAGATCATCTAGTTCCAACCCCCCTGTCATTTGCAGGGGCACCTTCCACTCAACAAGGTCACTCAAAGCCCCATTCCACTCAAAGCCCCTGGAAGTGTTCAGTCTAGCCTTGAACACTTCCAGGGATAAAGCATCCACAGGTTCTCTGGGAAACCTGTTCCAGTGCCTCATCACGCTTACAGTAAAGAATTTCTTCATTTTATCTAATCAAATCCACACTCTTCCAGTTTAAAGTTACTACCTCTTGTCCTATCACTACATGCCCATGTCAAAAGTCCCTCTCCAGTTTTCTTGTAGACCCCCCCTTTAGGCACCAGAAGGCTGCTATGAGGTCATCTGGGATCCTTGTCTTCTTCAGGCTGAACAGCCCCAACTCTCTCTCAGCTTGGAGAGAGAGGTGAGGTGCTCTGCCTCTGATTATCTTCGTGTCTCTCCTCTGGACTCCTTTCAACAGGTCCCTGTTCTTATGTTGGGGGCTCCAGAGGTGGACATGGTAATCTAGATGGGGTCTCACGGGAGCTGAGTAGAGGGGGAGAATCACTTCCTGCAACCTACCGGTCACATTTCTTTTGATGCAGCTCAAAATGTGGCTGGCTTTCTGGACTCATATTGAGCTTCTCATGAACCAACACACACAAGTCCTTCTCCTCAGAGCCAATCTCAGTCCATTCTGAACTCTCTCTGTATTTGTGCTTGGACTTGTCCTGACCCATGTGCACTTAGCCTTGTTGAACTTCATGAGATTTGCACAGACCTACCTCTCCAGCCTGTCAAAGTCTCTTTGGATTGCATGCCTTCCCTCCAGTGTGTTGACCACACCACACAGCTTGGTGCCATCTGCAAAATTGCTGAGGGTACACTCAGTCCCACTGTCCATGTTACCAGCAAAGATGTGAAACAGAGCCTATCCCAATACCAACCTCTGAGAAATGTCACTCGTCATTGATCTCAACTTGGAGAGACCGTAGGTCTTTGAGTGTGAATATCCATCCAATTCCTTATCCATCAAGTGGTCTATCCATCAAATCCATGTCTCATCAGTTTAGAGCAAGGTTGTCATGCAGGGCAGTGTCAGATGTTCTGCACAAGTCCAGGTAGACGAGATCAGTTGCTCATCCTTTATCTGACAGCACAGTAACCTTGTTGTAGAAGGCCACCAGATAGGTCAGGCAGGATTTGCCCTTACTGAAGCCATGATAACTGTCACCAATGACCTCCTTATCTTCTGTGTGCCTTAGGACAGTTTCCAATAGGATCTACTCCATGGTCTTGCCAGGCATAGAGGTGAGAATGACTGGCCTGCAGTTCCCGAGGTCTTCTTTTTTTCCCTTTTTAAAAATGGGCGTTATTTTTCTGCTTTTCTAGTCAATTGGAACCTCACTGGACTGCCATGACTTCTCAAATATGATGGACACTGGCTTGGTAACTTCATCTGCCAGTTCTCTCAGGACACACAGATGCATCTCATCAGGTCCCGTGGACTTGTGCACCTTCAGGTTCTTTAGATGATCTCAAATCTGTTCTTTTACAAAGAGTGGTTCTGCTTTTTCCCAGTCCCTGCCTTTGCCTTCTGTGACTTGGGCGGCATGGCTAGAGTACCTGCCAGTGAAGACTGAGGCAAAAAAGTCATTGAGTACTTCAGCTTTCTCCATGTCCCAGGTAACGGGTTTTGTCTGTCCTTCCAGAGAGGACCGACATTTTCCCTAGTCTTCCTTTTATCCCCGACGTACCTATAGAAACTTTTCGTATTGCCCTTGATGTCCCTGACCAGATTTACATCTATTAGGGCTTTGGCTTGCCTAACGTGACCCCTGGGTGCTCAGACAAAGTCTCTGTATTCCTCCCAGGCTACTTGTCCTTGCTTCCACCCTCTATTGGTTTCCTAGGTAGCAATGGGTTACCTTTTTTTTTCTCGTTGCAGTCTGACCAGAATTTAAAGAAAATTCTGAAATTCAGCTCCTAAATATTAGTTGAAATTTGTAATAACTCGTCCTATTTAAAAATGTGCCCTATAATTTTGTAAATTCTTTGCCTTTGCAAGAGTTGTACTGAACTGTCTTGCAGATTTTTGTCACAAACTTTCACCATCTAGGCATCCTGTTCTTTTAGGAACTGACTTCTCAGAAATCCATACAGTTTTACATTGATGTAGATATTTCAATGCTGCACTGCAGCTACTTCAGCAGAGTATATTTAAAAGTATTCAGGAGAAATCCAAAATGATATCAGGTAGGCTGTCATGCAGCAGTTCAGCTAGTTTCCACATGTAGATTTGTCTTTCAGTATATTATTCATAAAAGAGTGTGGACATGAATTCTGGTTGGTAACTTTGCTGACTTGAATAGGGAAAATGCTGCTATAGTTTACCGAGAGGTTAGTGGTCAAGACCAAAATGTTTTTCATTACACTTCTGCACAGTAAACCAGGCTTAGGACACCTTTCCTTAGGATTAGGCAACTTGTGCAAGAGACTATCTTAGTTTCACCTTTGTAGCTCTTGTGGGGAACACCTGCTCTCAGAGCACTGAAAGTCTTTACAGTTAGTGGCATACATTCCTTTTCTTCCTTCTTCTGTGTTTTTGGTTTTAATATTTCTTTTCACCATTTTCCATATGCCTTAGTCTTCAGGAAGAGACTTTCTGACTTGTGTTGCTGCGCCATGCAAGCATAATTTATGGAAATTTTTGGCACTTAATAAGGAATTTCACACTCATGTCAGATAGGTAGAGATTACTGAAAAGATTTGCATCTTGCTGGAGAAAGGACAGAAACAATCTCTGATATAACTTCAGAGATTCCTTAGGTTTATAAAGATATATATGAATGGATTTCTCCTCCTATTTCCTGTATTAAGAGTGTAGTATGTTGGTGGATAAAGACATTCTCCTTTTCCTCCTTACTGCTTTCACTTCATTAAGACCCTTTCCAGACACCTCATAAATGACTTCAAAGGCTATTTGTTTGTCTGTCTTCCCTGAACCACATCTGCATCTCTAACACCTGACCCTCAAGCAAGCCTAATCATTGCTCAGCTACACTGTCATCCTCTGGTTTCTAATTCATCTTCTGCCTTCTTGCACAGTCTGTCTCTTGCTCACCTGTGACAGCCATCACAATTTATCTGTATTTCCAGTCCTTCCTCCCTTGTGCTGTAACTAGATGTCCCATTTACTTTTCAAAAGCCTGAATCAAGCAAGCTGTTCTGAAGACACCTATTTGGTTGGTCCACCCAACTAAAAAGAATTTTGAGAGGTATTTGGAATTATGCAAAGTGTGTAAGCTGTGAAGTCCCTCTGGAGTTTAGACTTGAGATTCATGTTGAGCAGCTCAAACGTTTCAGTGCAATGCAAATCTATACTGAGGATCTGGGACTTCAGGTGTTCCAAACACAGACATTTTTGATCTGGTTTTGTACTCAAACACCTAATGTGTCAGCTATGTGTCTAAGAACACTTCAAGGCAGCGGGAGCTCTTAAATGGTCTATACAATGCAGCTGTATTACTTCCAGATGTGAATTGCTATATCTGGTTGTATGTTATTATGTTACTCCCATGGGGATGTCCTAGGTTGCTTGCTTCAGTCAGCATTAGCATGGGATTTCTGCTTTGTATTCCTCTGAGACCTGTAGAAGTGTTTCATATTCCCTTAGCTATCTATTTCTCTCTGTATGTTAGCAGTTTACAGTCTTAAACCCAGTTCTCTGACACTTAACTTTCTGGTGATCATGACGGGAGTCCTAAGACTCCAAAGAATGATTGTGCAAGAATAGCCCTCAAAAACTACAAAGTTAAGAGCTTGTGGAAGATTCTGAAAGACCACATTGGGTAAAGGGGTTGGCTGGAACATTAAAAAATTATTGAAGGAAAAAGAAAAACAGAAGCAGAATATTTGGTGAATGAGAGAATTTTCCTACAGAGAAAGTGGTTTGGAACAGCCTGAATAAAATACAAGGTTCTTGTTTGTAAGTAGCCAAGTCCTATTGAATTCAGTTGGAGTTTCTCTGAGTAATGGCTGACTGAAATCTGCATTACAACCACAGAATGAAAATATTGTGAAGAGAAAAACAGTTATAACATTTTCGTAGGAAGAATATAGGATAGGACAACTGAACAATTTCAGTGCTTAAAAAGTAAACCACAATCTTCTTTAATGAGACAACTTTTACCGTCTTTCCCCTTAACTTTCCATCTGGAGGTTGCAGTAAATGATAGCAGTATTGAAAGCATTTAGTAATCTGTGTGATTAATACTTCAAAATCATTCTGCTGGTTCTGATAATAAATACCTAATATAAGTGCCAAATTTGTGTGTGTGATGATTCATTTGTCGTACTTGGCTAATTTCTTTATTTAGAACTGTGTGGGAAAGGAATTCCATTATTTCACACTGAATCTCTAACTATATTTTACTTTTTATGTATAGACTTCAAGTGTATCCCAGTGTTGCGTTGATACTGTATGAAAACCTGGGAACAGTTTTTCAAAAGAAACAACACTGTAAAAGTACTCTTGGTTTTATATAAATTTTTACCATGTTTCCACTGCTAGGTTGAAACTTTTTTACAAGTTCCTGCCTTATTAGTTCTTTTTTCTTTTTTCTTTTTTTTTTTTAAGTGAAATGTATATTGGCTAGTCTTGGAGTCAAAGCCTATATGGTAAAAAGTACGTAAAAAGTGCAAGTAAAATCTTGCCAGCCTTGGAAGAACTGTAATCATGGTACACAATACTAACAATTTCATTCTCAGATTCTTATACAGAAGTATAAGAGATGGATTATTTTGTGTTTCAAAGTTTTCGAAGGCTGAAAATGATATTTTTGGTCTTTGAAGCCTGTAACATCTCATTTATGCTTTTGCACTTTGGATTATCTGAAAAGTGGACACAGTGTTTGTACAATCTCAGATACAAATAGTCTTGGTGAGTTAATGACATCTAGTGCAACAACTTTCAGTAATTTCAGGTTCACACTAAGAATTAAATCTGCATATACAATCTATTACCTTGATGTCCTAGTGATGAACACGTTCAAGTTCCTCATCTTGATTTTCAGGGGTCTCATTAAGTTTGAAAGCAGGCTGTCTCAGGGATTTTAGCTCTTAACTGTCACAATTCATTGGGGAGGCACAGCTCCCCCTCTGACAACAGGGGAAAGATTGGCACAAATGTTCTTTTAAGGAGAGACATTCTCATCTCTCATCTCTCATCTCTCTATAGATATGAAAGATGTTCAGGGAGAAATGTGAACGTTACCTCTGCATAACAGTCTTTCTACACTAATTACTACTTCTAGGAACAGTAGTTGAGTGATGATAGGTGCAAAGGCAAAGAGAAGAGAAAAAAATGCAAGCTGTAGGCAGTTTTCTACAAACAATTGTGCAAGAAGAATGAGCAAAGATGCAAACTGTATCTGTTTTTAGCCTATGCATGTCTTTCTATAATTTCTGTAGGGCATTCAGATGTAGCAGTAATTAATAGTATGAATTAGGCTACAAATCCTTTCAAATAACTACATGAGAGTACGGGAGGTACAGGGTATAGACTAGACACACAGCTATAAAATCTTAGGACAAACTATAGGCAGCTACAAAAGCAAATAAAAGCACTTTTTCTATACTTAGGTTTCCAAAATAGTTTGTGCTTTATGAGAAATTGTTAACTAGACCTCCAGCACCATATCAACAAATATAAATCATAATACAAACCAACTTTTTATCAAAGACCAGCTATAAAATTTGTGCTTTTGGCTTTTTTCTTTACCCTTTGAACTGTAGCTAACATTGCTACTCACTCATCCAGTTACCTTGACATGCTATTCTTTGCCTATCAGATTTCCATGCAATTATCTTTTTAGACCAAGTTGAAAAATAAATCACCTCTATTTAGTATGAAGTGTTAATATTTATTGACTTAATGTTCTTGTGAAGACTTTCAGGGAAGCAGTTTTAAAATACACAACCAAATGACTGGAAATTTAAGATATAAGATTGTAACAAATTCAGATAAGTCATCATTATGAAGTTTGCAGGGAAATAATGTAATATGACAGACTTTCTGAAGATGTATAATCTCTTTACTGCTAAAATCCTCCTATTGTTTGCTTTTTGCTTTATAGCAGGATTTACTTTCCTGGGATTTTTTGTTGTTCTTGTTGTTGGTTGGTTGTTAATTTTGGACAAATAAAATAGTAATTCCAATCTACCTTACAGTTTCCTTCTTAATGGTGACAGCCAGAATTCTAAAGCGTCTATTGGAAAGGATAATCAGTCCACTGTGGGCATGTGTTGTTTCTTTCAACTTCATCATGCAAAGTTTGTCTAAATGAGTAGGAACAAAAGGTTAGAAATTGTAAATAACTTAGAATGAGAACAGAAAAAAAAAGATTAATCTTGTGCATAAAACACAAGCACATTTTCTGTGCTTTGGACACAGAAAATTTTTGTCTTACTTCTGGCAAAGACTATGTCCTTAAGCAAATAAAGTAATTGTTCTATATTCACCTTTTTATATGTGTAAGTTGAGGCTTCTCCTATAACACAAAATATATCCAAGTAGATATAGGCAAACTATTATCCTATAAGGATTTCCTCTTTTATGTGTATATACATATAAATATACTTAGAATACTTTCAAAAAAGTTTTTTTTTCAGTGTGGTTTCCACTTTCCACAGGAGCATGAGTTCTTCAGTTACCAAAATTTTCACAGATTGGAAACATAAGTAATCCAACAGAAGGTTACTTGGAAGCTGTATTAAAAGTGGTAGATATAAGGGATCAGGCTAGATGAACTTCTGTAAAGATTTAGAGCCACTAAATATTATTAATAGAGTTTTTTTTAAACTACCATAATGTTCCAGAAGCATAATGACAGATTCCTACAGGTAGTTCAGGTCTTTGCCATTCTTCATAGCTTGCATACTCTTTTTTTTTTTTTTTTTTTTATGCTATCAAGTTTCTACTGACAGCTCTTATCTCCTGATGAGATTTTTTTTTTTAATAATTTTTCTTTCCCTTTATATGAACATTGCTGATTTTACCTTTAGGGCAAAGCAGTGATCCGGGTGTGTGGCCTCTTGTCTAATCATCATTTACCTGTGCTGGGTCTACATTTCAAAAGCAATATCCTTCCAGGCTTTTTTTTTTTTTTTTTGTTTTTGAGTAACCTCTGAACTGTGTTAAGTTTTTTGAGATAAGGAGAGCTACCTCAAAGCTTGTAAGAAAATGAAGCTGTTCCTTTCTAAAATTCTTTTTGGTCATACTGCGTGAGTAGTGTTCAGGAAACGGAGCTTGGACTGCTACTCTGTGGAAACTTTCTGCATAAAGTGCAGGTTTTAATTCACAACTAGTGTGTTTTGCCATCCATAACAGGCTCAGACTGCTTAGTATTTGAATATAGAAACTGGTATGCTAGTCTGCATTGTGCTGTTGTCATTTCAGAGAAGCAGGCTGAAATGCCAGAAAATAAAGTTATCAATGGGAAAATATTAATAGTTCTGTAGAAAGACAAAATGAACTCTTTGGGGTGAATCTCCATATGCAGCCTGATAAGTTAGCTCAGGAAAAAAAACCTCACTGCTGAAATTCGGCTAGTCTGTCCTGTGGCTCAGCTTCTGCAGCTGCACAGAGGGTCACGACAGCCCCAGAGTGACCTTGCTTTGCCGATGAGAGGCTTTAACCATGACCCTGAATCTCATCATACTGAATATCTGTCATGCTGAATTCTTTATTTGCCTCCAAGAATTTCCATTTCATGAGGAGATATCTGATATTACATTCAGACATGAGGCCTGCCAAGCTCCCCTATGATCAGATAGATTCCTCTGAGGCCCACAGCCCTCTGTAACTCTAGGACCATCTTTCAAACATTGGAGGCAGCAGTGTTATGTTAGATTCCTCACTCAAGAGGTATGTTCAATATATCACTTGAATTAATTGTCTGGGGGGAAACTTTTAAAAACTAATTTTAAAAGAACATCTGTGTTTATATGTTTTCATGTCATAATTCAAATGCAAACATTTCTTTATTTTGAGATTAGGGTCTTGATCTTTCTTGTTTGTCTGCTTTAGCTTCACTTTTTGTTCTGTGAAGGGGTGGGACTCTGTGGATACAGCAACCACTGACAGGGCACTGTGCTCATCATACAACCAAAAGTAGACTGAAATTTGACGATGTGTCTGCATCTTCAAAGTGACCACTCTCACTTTAACTGTAGTTAACTAGGAGTATTTGTCTTGAGGTGTTTCTGTCTCCCATATCTGTGGAACTTTACCTTGTAGGGGAGTGGAGGAACTCCTTATATCCTCTCCTCCTTTCTGTAGATGTTAACCTGGACTTCTATTTTAATGCGGAGTAAGTGCTTCAATCACCTTGACTCTCTATTTGACACAGAAATACGGAAAACAGAAGAAAGAGGGTGCACTATTATTTGTTTTCACACTAGGAATTGGCAGAATATGTCACCAACTAGAAAACTGAATATCAAAAGCGTTTAAAGACATTAAAAATTGAACAGTCTTCTTACCACTTAGTAATATGTACACACGGTACACTCAACCAGAAGAACAACAGACAGGCCTGTTTTGTTATGAGTGCACAAAAAAGCATTAAAGGCAAAAGCAAGCAAATCAAAGCCAGGGACAGATACCTGGAAAGGGAGAAAAAAGGAGTCTGGCTAAATACGTGTTCATCAGTCAACGATTCTGTTTATTTTTTTTTGAGAAGACTATAGTCAGGGTGGAAGGATATTTATTATTTATAGAAGGTTTTCTGCTGGATCTGCTGTCCTTGATAGCAACTATTGTTCCAGACGGAAGGAAATAAATAAAAAAACCCTCCAGTTGATTAGGAAGGATTGGAGTAAGCAGCCAGGGAGGGCACTTTGATAACTTATTAAAGGCTTAGTAGTTGTATTCCTGTGTTTGCTGTGCTCTGCTACTTATTTTTATTCTCATTTTTTTAGTCTCCTTTCTGCTCATGGAAGGTTATATTTTTCTATAATTACTGTAAGCAAATCTTTCTTTGGCAGCACACGTAGTGATTAATCGCATTTCCTTTATTGCAGTAGTGGGTGGCTTTTGCGTATCCTCTTTTTAAATATAGCCTTTAATTTTCTATATTACAGGCAGTACCAAGTAGTTTGCTTGTAGTAACAAAGATAACAATTAACTACATATGTTACCAAGCTGGAGCTTTCAAACTGCCTGGAATCTTTCTGGGGCTTCCATACCTCTCCTTTACGGGTTTGCATAACTGCCATAAAAAGTGAAAAAAATTGCCATCTACCTATGAGAGAAAATTGTCTTTGGAATGCACAAGTAAGAAAAAATTCTTGCTTCTCTCTCCTAAAATTTGATACTGTAATAACTTAAGCGCTGGATGAGTCATCTTGCTCGTTAAAACTGGAACTGTCAATAAAAATGGTAATACAGAAAATGCAGTCCTTCAGGGAAGTACAGACGGGGTGAAGCAAACTGCCAGGCTGCTGGGGTTTAGGGTAGATTTGGCTATGGATTCTCTGGTATGACTCTAAGCCATACTGTTCTATTTTAAAAAAGGAAATAAATATTCAAGAATGCTGAAGTTGGGCTTTTAAAAACACAAGTACTGATTATATGTGAGGCCATTGCTTCGCATATGATAAGAAACCAGAGAATTCAGTGTGTGCACATGACCTGGGTGGTTTCAAGTTATCTTCTGTTTGCTGTGAGTACCTCTTAGAAATCGCTTGCATAAACCCTTAGGGTTTAGGCACTTTCCCCACAGCACCACAACATGCCAGGAATCTTACTATGTTAAAGCTTGTCGGTGTAAGATGCTTTTCCACAACACTTCTCACCACCAGGTCCCAAAAAGCTTCATGCATATCCTAGAAAACTGAACGGTGGTGCAGGTTATTGCAAGAGCAGTTGAACACCGCAGTGACCACAAAGAAATGAGATGCCTGTTAGACTACTAATTTTTCTTACAGATCAAGTCAAACAGATTATAAAGGAAAACTACTTGAAGCTGTAGATAAAATGGCAGTGATCAGCAAGTTTGAACTGAGGGAGTCTTTAGTAAGACTGTACTTACCCATGAGAAATTTTCAGTTTCCTTTGTGTCTGAGTTGACTTTGGAAGGTCTAATGAGCCCTGGTGAGTCTATAAAGGTACATCTTAATTCTGTCTGTTGCTAAAGAGGACTGCCAGAGCCACTTGCAGCAGCTGTTGCTGACCTGATCTTCCTGTAGATCTCGTCTGAGTTCTTTACAGGTTCTCACTTTCAGATTCCCTATACTTGTTTTATGTGTTTGGATGATGAAACGTTCTCCAGCAGTGTGGTTATTACACTCTTTCCACCCACTCCTCCCCCGAAATTCCTTTAAACAACATTTCTATGTAATTTCTGGACTCTGAGGCAGTAGCAGTAGAAAACATCCAGAAGACACACAGGTGAAACTTTATATTGTGAGAGATATGAAATGCAGAGTCCTTTCAGTGGTGAATCTTGTGCTACATTTTCTAGCACCATGTAAGAATTGAACATGGTATTACAGGTAGTGAATTTAAGTATGTAGTGCTTGAACTATGTTGTCTCTCTATGCTTCTGTGGACACACATGAGTTATAGGAAGAATTGTCTGGGAGATTCTGCCACCATACTTTTTCCCATATGAGTCAGCAGCAAGAAGAAACACCATCAAAGGTTAATATTCCTTTAAGGACGAAAAAAATTTGTAAGATTTGGCCTCATTTAAACACTATTTGAACATAAAGAGCCATATCCCAGCTATGAGACTTAGTGCCAGCTGGGGACTAGGTCCAAAGATTGTAGTCATGTAATTTGCAATACTCGAGGCTACGTCTTAATAAGACCATCTGGAAATTGAAGCTGTTTCGGAGTAGGGATATCCAGTTTTCCAGTGCAGTTTCATGTTAATTGTAATCAGTCAGTGTGTGTGCTGCACTAGCAGCTTGTTAGATTCTAGTTGGAGGTTGTTTTTAACCTATAAAACTCTAGGGCCAAATTTTCTGCTGCTGGTGTAATATATCTAGAATTAACCCGAGGGTCTCATTCCTAAGTGATCTGGGACTTGGTTACCTCAGAGAATTGTACAAAGCCTATCTTAATTTTACCAGCATATGAGAAAGAGGTAAAATGAAAGATTTAGGATGAAGAGATGTTATTATAGTTTTCATCATGAGGTCAGGTAAATGTCAATTTTATTTTATGTGGGTTTTACTTCTGATAGCTTGTTAGGTAATCCTCATAAAAGTACTAGGGAAGTAGATAGTGCCTTCATAGGAATTGAGACAAATATGTAAATTATTTCCAAGTAAATCTATTACTATTTACAGTAGGACGATTAAAAAATAGTGCAGGCACAATTTCTAGCCCTTTAGCTCAAGATTTTCAAATCACCTGAAGATGGATTTTCACAGGAATCTCAATCATTGCATAACAGTCTCCCTTTGTTACTCATGGGAAATGAAAACTGAACACTCACCTTATGAATTAACTGATGATCTAAAAGGTTATTTCTATGTGAAGAAACAGAGTAGATCTGATTCTAATATCACTTATAGACAATTAAAGTGGGTAATTTCTCTGAGGCCAAGAGAGAAACACAAGTTTAGAAAGTGTAAAAGGGATGTTAAGTGTCTGGTGAAATGCTGTAAACACAGTGCAGATTTATTTGCATACATAAAGTATTTCTGTGCAGGATCCCACAGCTGACTGTTGTCCTGCCCTGCCTAAGTACTCTGTCTCTTTAAATAATAGTTAAAGAGACACTTGGCTCCCTAGATACGCCTCACTCAGTATAGATGACAAAGATGACGAAGTATATGCATATATAAACATTAGCAAACAGTGGCCTAATGCAAATTTCCATTTTGTTTCCTATTTTTGTTTGTAAGTTGAATTACTTTAATTGTTAAACTTCAGGGCCAAATTGTCCCTTGAGATTTGGGAAATAAGATGGGAAAATAATTCTTTTTAGATGGGTCAGAGTTTCTCAGTGACATATAATAAAATAATGAAAAGGAAATGCAGTCGAATGAGGTATGCAGCTGTTTGTCCTTCTGAAACACAATTAAAGCAGGTATGCCAGAGCAGTGTTGGAGTAATGGTGCTGTTGTTAACAGTGATATACATTCTACTGGGAGGGAGTTCAAATTGCACTATACAGAAGTCCTATAGCTGTCCCTTCTGCCCTAATGGTGAATCTATGCTCACTGTTTTAAAAGGGTCTAAATTAGGTTGCACTGAAGGCAGGCGTTTCAATATCTCCTCTCCTTTGCAGTGAGTTCTAGTGAATATAAAGAGGCATGACACTACGGTACATAAAATGCTATAAAAAAAGGTTCTGTTTTCCCTTTTGTTCAGGAATTATCCCTGAGGTATTGTTTACATTAGATCCTGTGAGTCCGCATATTATTTCTCCAAGCGGGTTTTGAAGCAGGTGCTTATTCCTTTAAGGGTTTCACTGCATGAGAACTGAAATAGCACCCATTCAAGCTGTGGTGGATGGTGTTCTGCATCAAAAGACATTTCAGTTTAAGGTATGTGTATCTACATGTTTGCTCAGTGAACCAAGGCTGAAATGTATTTTTCTTTTTTTGTAGAGAGTGAGTGGAGGGGGAGTCGCACAAAGCTTTATTTTATGTCCTTACAATGCAATTCACAATATCTAAGCTCAGTAAATCTCAGCATTACACGTGACAAATTTGTATGTAGCTGAGGCTCTGAGAACGTAAAATTGTGACCTTAATGTGATAGGCTAGACAGTGTAAGGCCTTTTTTAAGACTGCTGTCACTATCAGCTGAGGCACTTTCAGCTCCTTTGTGCTGTATGTGTGCTGTGCAGTGATCACTGGATTAACATAAATACTGACCTTTTTGGCCTGTCTTCTGGATCTATGGCTAAGCATTTCTCACAGGCCACCTTCTGTGATGACCCACAAAGGATATGAATTGTTATTGACTTCAGCTAGAGAGTCCTGGTTATATATCTTGGGCAGCAGTGGCTTGTGCTTTTCTTTCTGGAGCCCCAAAATTAAGCTTTTGCATGATTTCCCAAGAGAGTTTCTATTTCACCAGCCTGCCTGCCTATCCTCTACCTCCTGTTGGTTGAGCGGAGATCCCATATATTCCCCTAAGGTGTTGATCCATTTTTATTCAGTCTTCATTTAAGTGTGAAGCAGTAATAAAATAATCCCTGAATTTACCCTACTGGGCTAAAATGCTGAAATAAAAAAAATACCTTTTTGCGTGGGTGTGTGTAATTTTTTGGGCTAGGGTGACTCTAAGGGAGAGAAATGAGAAGTGTGTTTTCTGGAAAACAGTTCGTATTTATCTGTTATATAACTTTGATTGAATACACAGGACTGGTATCAGTGCTGTGAAATAAGCTGTGGTCACCCTGTTAAGGCTTTGTAACTTACACTAGAAAAGAAGCTATGCTGTAGCATCAAGCATGTTTTCTAAAGCTTTAGAAGAAAACTGAAAACAACTTGAGGCTGTTTAATGCATTCAGATTATAACGTACCTGAAGAAGTAGTCTACAACTTCCTCAGGGGGACAGTGAAGAGGAGGTGCTGATCTCCGCTCCCTGGTGACCAGTGATAGGACACAAAGGAATGGAATGAAGCTGTGTCAGGGGAAGTCCAGATTGGACATTAGGAAAGGGTTCTTCACTAGGAGGGTGGTCAATCACTGGAACAGGCTCCCCAGGGAAGTGGTCACAGCACCAAGCCTGTCAGAGTTCAAGGAATGTCTGAATGATGCTCTTTTAGTCATATAGCTTAGTTTTAGGTAGTCCTGTGAGGAGCAGAGTTGGACTCGATGATCCTTATGGGTCCCTTCCAACTTGGGTTACTCTGTGATTCTATGATTCTGTGATTTTAGATGTTAAAAAGCCTCTGACATTACATAGTAATGCTTTTCCTTCCTCACCTTGACTCTTGAGAGCAAAAGGAAAAAAAAAAGAATGCAAGAAAAAACAGTCATGCTAGTCTTTATTGTAATATATATCCCATTTTGGCATATATTTAATATAGCTAATATATATATATATCTAATAATATAGTGCATAAATAGCTAACATCTAATAATTAATAGATATTTGCTAATTTATCCAATATATTAATCTGCTAGTGTAGCTATAGTATAAATATTTGTGTAATCCTATTGTTAATTGTCGTCCAAGCTATTGGAGCAGGGAGAATTTAGGAGTACTGAAAATGAACTGTAAGAAAGAGTGCTGGAAAAGGTGTTGAATAACTGGATATGTGCAAACTCACTCTGTTGACCATTTTGATTAGGAAGATAAAGATACCTTAGTCCTATTTTTCATATTTATCACTGCTTTGCATAATAACAGTTTGTGCAGGAATCTGTGTTAAGTGATTAGCAAAAAATTTATTTAAAAAACAGCTTCACTTCAGCAGTGATAGGCCAGATACCTACTTTTAAAGCACAGGGTAAAAAAACTACTCTTTTGATAGTCAATCTTATTTTAGCAGTGTGTTGACACCGCAGTGCTTCACTTCTAAATGGAACTATTGATGGTCTGCCTGGATGTGCTTTGAATAGAAAAATACAGTGATGACCAAATTTGTAAATAACTGCTGTAAAATACGAAATGGTCATTTTGTTACTAAAGCCATCTGGGTTATTATTTAATTCACTCCTACTCCTGCTTCCTGAGGTTGAAAATTGTGTTGTTATTATGATAGTCTCCATTTCAGTGCATTCAAATTCAGCCTGCTTAATCAACTTTTTTTTGTGTGTGCTAGAACTTCAGACATCCTGTCTGCATTGTCTCTTATCCATTAAGTGTGTATTAATGGAGGAGACTTTTTAAAGTTATTGGTATATAGCATCAGATGAGATGTCAGAATCAGCCAAATTAGAAAATAATCAATGTAAAATAATTGATAGTGGTTCTCAAATAAAGCTGCAATGCACAGCAAAAGAGTAATTTCTTAAAATTAGAAGAGCAAAGAGGACCTGGAGGCATGCCGAGATGAGCTCAAAAGAGACATTTCAGAATCTAGCGGCATTAAGTATTAGTGTAAATGCTTCCTTAAGAAGTGAGAACTGTAGAGACAAAGAAATCGAACTGCAAAGAGCATGAAAAAACCCTGCAAAACAAAAGCATCTGAAGGGCACTTTGACAACTTATTAGGCCTGAATTTCTACGCAAAAAAATGGACTAAACCCTCAATGATTTCAGCTTCCAAATTCCAATCAGAAACTTTCAGAGGTTTCTGAGCAACAAATCTTTTCATGTACTTGACTTGAGAGTCACAATACATGTGAAAGAATATTTAAAAGACAGGTGTGCCATGCTAAGACAACATTGGTTCCTGACTTGCTACTGCTTCTTTGCGTACTGTTCAAAATTTGTGCATGGGGGCATTGGTGTCCTTACTGTTTAAACATGATAACCTGTGTATTTGAAAGCTACAAAGTGCTAGCTTCTTACTCTCAGCACTCTTCATACACTCTTTCCTTCCTTCTTTTCCCCTTCTGACTCTCATTTTGAATCTGGACACCAGAATTCCATGACAAAATTATGAAGACTATAGCTTGGCAGTTATTAGTGCCATTGAAAAAGCACTACTTTCTACATATAACTTTAAGTTCACAGTCTTCAGTCATTTTATGCTGTTAAACTCTTCTGTTTGCACACCCTTATTTTCACAAAAGAAAGGAGAAAGTTAGAAAGATAAATAGAAGTCTGGAACATAAAAATATGTGCTACATAAAAAACAAAAACAAGCTCTTCACTAACCATAAGTAAAAAGAACATTTTAGGCTTTACACAGAATGATAATGTCTCTTCAAAACAAGCATTTTACATGTAAATCAAAGACAATGGAAGAAAAGCCTACAGATTGATAATAGTAAACATAATGAAAAGACATATTTTGATAAGTCATTTTATACTTCCTTCACTGAAGAGGATAGATATTGGATTTGTTTGTGATATCAAAAAAAGACATGAAGATAGGGAATAACTCAATGAAATCTCATGCCTTGAGATATCCATTATGTCACTTACTTAAATATAGTGTAAGTATGTGGGTTTTAGTTTTGTTTTATTTCAAATCACATTAGCTTAATGGCACAAAAAAATACTAAGAACCTGTTTCCCTATTCTCCTCATACTTTCAGGAGAACAAGATGAAATACAGAGGTGCAGTAAAACACCTGCATTCCTAAGCAAAACCCATTGTCAGTTCTTCTCTTCCATCCTTGGGTGCAGGAAGAGATGTGGAAAAGCATACCCTGTTTCAAGCTGACTTTTTATTTGATGCATTCTCAAAGTACCTGGAACCTTATTGAGACTTTCATACAAGTTGTCAGAGCCCTAGGCTTCCCCAAGATTACAGGATTAAGGCTGCCCTGAATTAACAGAAAATACTTTAAGTTGTATTCCCCTCCCACTGGTACACGTCTTTGCTTTGGGGACCAGTGTAGAAACATCCTTGTCCCTTTTGAATCAGAACCAGTTCGTGCCATGCCAGCATGAAGTACAGGCAGGTTATCCTTATGTTTGTCTACAGTCGGTCGAGCTGATGACCGAGTTGGAGAAAAGCTGAAAGAAGAGAGATCAGAGAGGTAACAGGAGTGAAAAAGACAATTTACAGTATGAGCACAGGACATCTTTCAGTCAGATATTTTGATTTCATGGTGCTGGATACAGAACTAGTTGAGCTTCATCTTAGTAACTGTAGCCTTGTTGATGACCTAAGCTGTATTTTTAAAACCTTTTTAGTTTTTAAACAAAATTATTCTCCTTTAGTAATGTAGCACGTTGACTAATATTTATGTATGGAAAATAACACATCAGTGCTGTTGTAGGTATTGCTAACTTCAGCCTCTTATTATACATTGTGTAGTCAAGGACATTTACATTTACAAAAACCACATTGAATCTCATGACATGAGTGTACAACATGTGTGTTGAAATGGTTATTTAAGGTGTTTTTCCCCTAGGTAGGAAACTTCATGGATAAGAAAAGGCCTACGCGATCTGTAATGTAATGCCGCCAGTTTTACAAATTAAATGCATACAGCTTGCCATAATCTCTTTCATGAATGTATATTTTCTTTAAAATGGGCTAGGAGAAAAATGAGAATAAGTTAGGATAGCTTGATAGTTGAGACAGGGAGGGAAAAAGACAGAAAGTCATTTCAATATTATGCCATGCCTACTGGGCTGGATTTATAAAAATATTCACAAATGCAGGTTTTCTTCCCCTGTAGTTAATCCACTTCTGAGAGTGTCTGTGCAGTATCCTTCCAACTAATATGCATTTTTATTTGGTTCATTAACTTATCTTCCAGTGGACAATGCTACATAGTTGACAGCAAGGGAGTTTGTGAAGAAAAAAGACAGATAATAATTAAAGGCTCCTATATAGGAAACAACAGGATTAGATTTATTTTTTCACAAAGGATACTTCTCAAAAGTACAAATATATCCAAAGCCTAGCTGAGGAGAGTGCCAATTTATGTTCTTTTATATCCTGTTTACCAGATGTTGTCTGCTATTCTGTAATACACAGTTCCTATAGCAACTGTATCAAAATCCAGTACAGATACCCTAATACTAAAGAAATTAGAAGGATAAATGCCAGTACATTTGGAAAAAAAAAAGAAAAAAGATATACACTAAGCACCTTTTACAAGCGTAGATATACAGCTAGCATCCTGCACTTACATATATATGAGACAATATGTTCCCGAAAACTTTCAATGCAGGCACAGTTCAGCTGATTAAGTTTTGACAAAATAAGAAAGACAGCAAAAGATTTAATCATCCAATTTGCTCACATTGATAAAAATTTCCACTGAGTTCAACTGTGAACAAAATCTGCTCCAAATAAACCTTTCCTTTCCACTTATTCAGAAAAATCTAAGATAAACAGGCTGTGCAAGGAGCTCTCATATGAAGTAGCAGAACATTTTAGTTAGCACCCAAAGTAGATTCTTTATTGGGTTTGTAGCTGTGTGCCAGCAATCCAATTACAGTCTGTGTAACAGTGCCTGCAAAGAAGCATGAAACACTTGAGTGTATGATATAATTAAGACTGTACGTATCTTCAAACAAGGATGCCTTCAGTACCTGTCAGTGAAATAATAGTGTAATATGCATTGGAACAGTCACCAAGACAGTGTCCAAAGGTTCCTGCAGTGTGGAAAAACCCATGATTTATAACATATAAGAGATACTTTTTTCTTGCAGCTGTTATTTGGATATTAGTCCACTTAGGCTGAGTCTAACAGAATTCACCAAAACTTGCAGTGAAAAGTTTCAGCTGAGGTCAAAACCTTGGAAGGCAATTATGATAAAAAATAAGATTTTAGCAGAGAAAACTTGAAGTGACATAACTGCGTTTTAGAAGCCACAGAATGTTTAAATAGTTTTCTACCTTTACATACAATGAAAATGTAAATGCTCTTGTTCACTTTTGCAGCAGCAAGAATCTTCCTGCAGTTTTGTTTCTTTTTTCTTCTTTTTTTTTTTTTCTTTAGATGTACAGAATTAAGACATCTCCTATGAGAGGCTGAAGAAAAAGAAAATATACTGCTTAAAAGCACTATATTCATGGTATGAATGTACTATATTTTCATTAATTTCAAATCTCTCATTGCTTCTATCCTTTCAATACGTAAAAAAAAATAAGTAGGTAATAATAAATTGTGATATACTTAGGAGAAATTCTGCTTTTTGCGGTATTTAGATAGCTCAAACCTTCACTAACATCAACAAATGTCACTTCACACACATGGTGGATTTTAAAAGGACTTCAGGACTTCAGTCTGACCAAACCAAACATTTGCAGGAAAGCAATTACACTAAGGCTGAGGCAACTAGGTTGACTGAGTATTGTGCATTGAGATTACAGATTAACTGGTGTTAGAAAATAAAAAAAAAAAAGGATTCCCAGCCATTAGTCTCATGCTCAACAGTGCACACGAGATGCTTTCAAGGCTAACGTTAGGGGCATGAAGACTGCTGTGTGCTATACCTGCATCCTTACAGGAAACAGGCACTGTAATCCTACTGGCTTTTAAATTCACTATAATTTCATGCCAGGATGCGGAACTGTTGCTTTCTGGTACATATCTGGAAAAGACCCACATTACTGTCTCAATTGTCTCAAAGAAGAGGGAGGAATGCTTATTCCACTTAGCTGGGACACGATATGTTTTTACCCTCGGAGCAGGACAGCAAATTAGACTGGCTCTGGCAAAGTCAGAAGCAAACTACTTGTGGCTTTGTAGTGAAGGCTAAGATTTTAAAAAAATTGAAATATATTATAAAATAATTTTTGGGCTCAGGTGAATATCCTCAGTACACAGATGAACCCCAAACTAGCTTTACATGTACAGATGGGCACTTTTGTGCAAGTATTGATAACATCATGCTTGAATACCCAAGTTCTTATCCAAACATTGGTTCTGAGAATGCAAAAGACAGTCTGTACACAGTCCTAGGATGCAATTTTAAAACATTCACAATTTGGCCCTTCGTGTATTTGTGTTTATCATCTGTTATTCATTCTCCAGATCACACTTGTTGTAAGTATTTTTTAATAACAGAAATAAATATTCTTAACGTGAAGTTTAGTGCTAACATTAGACACTGAAAAAACATTTGATGCTGAGCTAGATTTTTTTTCCGCATTTAAATGTTTTGTTAGGGAAAGATTTCCTCTCTCTTATATTTTTTAAAAAGAAAATATTAACAACTCAAGGGACAGGAGATCCATGATCTTGCTGTATATAGGTGTAAGACTTATACCTGTTATATGTATACATGATATGTAAATCCTATTTAGAACAGACAAGAGATGGAATTTACCAATGTATATTGTTCAGTTTGTGATTTTACCAAAGCAAAAGCAGGAACAAGGAACAAACAGCATTATACACTGCTTCACTCCCCTTTCTGTCTTCCCTAGGTAATATGGTATTCTTAAGTATCGGTTCTGTGCTTGCTTTTCTTACACCTTCAGCCACAGAATGGTGAATAGATGAGGCTTCTATTTTATTCTTCTGAACCCGTTAAGTGCTAAAGGTTTGTACTGGTCTAATAGAACAGAAGACAGTAATAGTCCTTGACAATCAGTCCAGGATTTCCTATTGTGGGAGCCTTTTGGAGAACATTCCCTAGCTGATGTTACTAGGATGGTGTAAGTGTAAATACTGCAGAATAGAGCAGATATGGGTAATCTAGGCTTAGCTGATCAGCTGAAATACTAAAAACCAGACATGATACTTTATCTTAGAAAGCTCCAAATGAAACAGAATAATCTATTATTAACATGGTATTGATTAACTTTTCTTGGTCTTCACAGTTTATTGTCCTTGTAAGTATATTTTCTGAGCAAGATACTTTTGAAAATTACTATGCAGGAATGAAAGACCAAGCAGTATGTAACACTTTTGAGATGCCTGAATAAATGGTCCAATAATTTTAAAATGCATAGCTCTAATGAGAAAAAAAAAAAGACTAGCCTTAAGCTAACAGATGAGTTGTTTGGTACACATTCACTGCCAGTTTTAATGACTGTTAAAATAAAATTTGCTTCAAAACAGCAGTTTAATAAGAAATTTGATAGTTCCTAGGCTGACCTTCCCCTGCTAGGTCTGACTGTACTACTAGTATGAGTTATGAACAGAAACAACTGCTTTTTTTCCACTGCATGCTGTCTATGATTGGTTTTGTGCTATGGTTTTGCCACTCCTGAATAGAGGAAATTATCTGAGAGGAACAGGGTGCTTTTTGAGAGATCAGTCTCTTTAGAGTGCGCAGATGATATTAGGGGACCACTGTTATCATTGTAACACATCTGAAACATAACTTAGAGCATGCCTTCACTTTGAAGACCAGTCAGGCAGGGGATCAGGGGAGTGGAAAAGTGTCTCAGAAACATAATCTCTATGTTTCTGGGATAAACTATTCTGGGATTTGCAATGAACAGAGTTTGTGTGAGCCTGATCCTCTATCTACTGGAGGAAGATGGAGTATGTTTTAAAAATAATCTGTAATCTGTTTAGCAAATACCATCTGCAGAACTCAATAATGTGGTCCTCTTGAACACTCAATCTCCCTTCAGATTGAAGGCTCTGCTGGTGTCTCCCTGTTGCACCCAGTGAAGGAGCAAATCATCTAGACAGTAGCGTTGTCTGATGGTGTCAGGATCTGTGACAAAGAGGGTAGGGAACAGGGAAAACTGCTGAGGGTTAGGAGAAGGCAATCAGTATTCTAGCAGTGTACTGGTATAAGGCAGAAAAATTTAGGCTTCTCATCAATTTTACTAGCACTGTCATTGTTGCAAGAGAGGCATATCATCCTGTTAACATGCTTTTAGACGGATGCTGTTCTTATATACAGGTATAGCAATTTGGAGTAGAGTGGACAAGCAGGCCTGATAATGCTAATACTAGAATATTTCATGAGCTGTTGGTATTCTAGACACCTCATGACTTTCCCTGTGTGTCTGACAGCCTGTTTGCCTGTCTTAGAGGGAGAAGTATCTCTTGTTTGACTAGAAGTGCTACTGAGTTACTTTTTGTACTCAGTTATCTGGACATTTTTTCCCCTTTTTAAGAAATCTGTTAATCCCCAGGGCCTCTGAGGTACATCTTATCTGTAGCAGAAACAGAAACTCTTTCTAGAGACTTATTCCCATTGTCCTGTGCAAAAATCCTTGCTCACTGTCTTTGTTTTATACAATTGTTTTGTTCAGTGTATTAATACTTCTGAAACCATAACACCTCAGAGGACTTAAATATTCTAATAATAGCTTTTAAAACATACAAATTTAACACCAGGAAGATTGCATAATAGTTTAATAATTCACTGTATTTATTTAAAAATTTAAAATATCATATTTAGAAGAAGTAAGAATTCTGAGAATTTCTAGATATTTTCAGATTGTTTTTATAACTGTAGGGTTTGTAAGCTCTGGATTCTCTCTCCTTAGCTAAAGTGGCTGATGAATTATTGAATGCCCTCAGCATGCTCAGTGCTGTACAAAACTGGATAAAATGTTTCCCTGCTGCAGGAAAATCAGTGAAGTTTTCAAGTGTGGTGGGTCCTGCTTGGTGTGAATTTTGACCCTAAATCTAGCATGCCTGCACTGAGAAGGATTAGATGAGTGTAATGAGGCAACACAGGGAAGGCTTTTGCTCCTTGCTACAAGCTGTGCTGCAGCTTCACTTTTTCTGCACCCCCCCAGAAATCACAGCTACCTAAAATTTGGTCTAAATTGTACTGTATGAAACTGAACTGTCTCACAGGTGAATAAGCTTGCATAGCCCCTTCCCTGAGTCATAATGATGAGTCACAGCTCACAGCCCTGGACACTGAGAGGTGATTAGATGGCCATAGTCCAAGGCCAGGAGGTCATGATACAATTACTACAATGGCTATTCATTTATTCTAATGACATAGAGATTATTTGTACTCAAAGAATGACACAGTGTAAGAGCCTGCACAAGAGAAGAATTAATCAGGTACATTTAAGGCAGTTGTCTTACTGGAAATCTTACAAATTTGATAAAGTCCTCTTGGCTTTTTCCAGTGCTTTGCTGCTATTGCATTTTCCTCTTTGTTGCTAACAGAGTAAAGCAGGGC
Organism: Chlamydotis macqueenii; assembly: GCF_036417535.1. NCBI lineage: Eukaryota > Metazoa > Chordata > Aves > Otidiformes > Otididae > Chlamydotis > Chlamydotis macqueenii. The sequence goes on along the minus strand of NC_141593.1, from coordinate 57,860,057 downwards.
TTTTTATGGGACTGATAGACCATAAATGAGTTGCACTTCCTTTGTTCCCTGGCTTTTATGACACACAATTTAGCTGTGGTAAAACAGTTGTTCATGGTCACATCAAAGTGAACTATCACAAACAGGTCACTCAACACTGATAATAGAGTCATGTATTAGGCCATCATTCAGAAACTTTTTTAAAGCTCATACATTTCTCAGCACTTCACTGTCTGGGGAGCTGCTTTCTGTAGTATTGTCTTCCAGCAACCTTCACACTTCCAGCTTTTCCAGCTCATGGTCAAGCTGTGAAACATGTTTTTGCTTTTTCTGGTAGAGAAAAAGTTCTCATTGATCTTCTTTATCACTTCATTACAGTGAAATTAGAGATGTAGTCCAAAACTGGCTTAAGAATTGAAATTCAGATGCACTGGTGAGCTTTACTTAAAGCTTAAGCATTGAACTAGACATGATCAATCTGATGACAAATCTTACTCTCATTTAAGCTGAATGACACCAGCAAAATAGTATAGTTAAACAAATTAGGCACTTTGACAAAGTGGGCAGGCTCCAAAATGAATCTGATACTTTAGTAGCACAATGTTGCACACACCCCCTTTCTTTGAAAGTATAATGTTGATTCTTAGAAAATTTTAAGACCTTCCCTCATGTCTCTGTTTTAGTTGGCAAGATCTCCTAAGTAATGTCAGACTGACAGACTCTGAGGATGTCAAAAAGATCAACTCAGAAATAATCTTGGCAAGTTGTTCCTGATCAAACAATGATTTCCTCCAAGTTAAGAAGGAGGCAGATTCAGGCTTGACACTGGCACAGGTTGCCCAGAGAGATGCTGGATGTCCCATCCCTGGAAACATTCAAGGCCAGATTGGACAGGGCTCTGAGCAACCTGATCTAGTCGGGGATGTCCCTGCTCCTTGCAGAGGGGTTGGACTGGATGATCTTCAAAGGTCCGTTCCAACCCAGACTATTCTATGATTCTATGATCTATTCCAAGAGAAGTCACAAGCTCCTGGTTCTTGCTCCTTCTGAGCTGTTAATACTTGCATTCCTCCCTTATATCTTATCCCTTCTCATTCTGAGATAAATGCATGATGGACGTACATGAAATATGCAGGTAGGTGGCAGATGCCACTTTGCTTTTTTAAATCTGCAGCAAAACACTTCCTGCATGCAAGATCTATGTGGGAGTTCAGGAGACTGAAGCAAAGGTCTGAGGAAGGAAAATGAGTAGCAAAGGCTTTGAGAAAAGAACAGACATTAAGGAGAGACTAAGAGTATGGACAAGAGGAGAAAGGAGATGAATGTAAAAAGTACAAGCAAGAAATCTGCAATGCAGGAGAAGAAAAAGACATGAAAGAATAGCAAGTAAATGGGAAGAAAATAAGAACAAAATGATATTGAAGAAAGAAGTCTTTATATTATGCTGAAGATGTCATTAGGCATTCAGCTACTGTGTTTATACTTTAAGAGAGAAAGAAGCAGAAAAGTACGCTGCTGTGAAGCTAGTTAGTGTTCATTCATTCCTTTCTTACCCAGTATTGTGCAGTATTTCTGTGGCTTCCCTGGTCTCCACTTCTGGGAGTGAAAGGATAGTTGACTAAAACTAAATACAGTTTGAATATTAGGGGCTGAAACAGAGGTTCTCAAATGCATTTTTTCTAAGGGAAGGTTACGGGTTATTACTCTTCAAATGCACTTGTAGCAGCAGACAGCAGACAGCAGAGAAGTTTTAAGTGTTCAGATGTTGAGAAAAACAATATTAGCTATTTTTATTTTTCTGTTTATTGACTTTGCAGGTGGTTGCTTTTTGTGTTTTTTTTTTTTTTTTTCTTTGTCTAATAGACATAGTGTTCATGGTATGGAAAACACACTCACAATAAACAGCTTTTGTGGTTATTAAATGCCTTGGCATTCCTTCACTTTTTAAATTATCTGCAAAAGCTTTTTAAAACCTGAATATTCCTCCACAGTGAACTTTATCCCTTAATTATTTTTTTCTTGGAGTACTGAATTGAATTTGAAACACTGATATGCCTGCTTTTAACATCATGTGTTGCTATTTTGAAATGTGTTTTAGGTAGTCCCCTGATCATGGAATACGGAATATTTTATAGCTGGTGAAAATGGGGATTCTGGGAAATGTAACCCCCTAATAAAGTCAGGTAATGAAGACCTGCTTTAGAAAAAAAATTGACTTTAAAAAGACTCTATAGACATTCTGTCACAAACCCCTGAGAACGCAAAAAGGGGATGATAGGCAAGTTAGTCACCGGTACAGAGCAGAGCTGGGCTTTTTGTTCTTGCAGGCCAGCTTCCAGTGCACGGCTTGAGATGGGGCTTTTACATAACCAGTCATTCAAACAAGGGATGTGGTAATGTTTTGACAAGATGCCCAGGGATATCCACAATTGCCTTAACTGTTAAAAACAAACTGTATTTGGAAACTGAGTACTTAGGGGAGTAAATTGGTTTTTATCAACAGTATATTTGAAACTGTAAAGAAAAAAAAAGAAGTTTTAATGCTGAGTTTGAGTGTTATTTGGGAACTGAAGGAGTGTAAAAGCCACTTCTAACGTCAGAGTACACAAGGTAGTCTTAAACTCACAGTCTTCTAGTAATTGCAATCTGCTACACCCCCTGTGTAACAGATATAATTATGTTAACAGCTTTTCTACTCAGGCACCATATATTTCCACTATGAAGCCAGCCTCTTTTAATTAGCATCATGTAGTAAATTAGCAGCTATAAGGACTGCTGGGTACAAGGGGATCTTGATTTTCTCATCATCTACTTAATCCTCAGTCAATGTTGAGATTACTGCTCACTCAATTTACATATACAAAAAAACCACACTATAACCTAACTGCTCAGATATTGTGATTCAGTCAGTATATGGATTTTGAAAAAAAATGGTCCACTGTGAAAAAGTAGCAGTGAGGATTACTAGATTCCCATTGTGGTATCTTTCTGAGGGGATGCAGAATGATGTTGGTGGTTTTTGTATGTGTTAGGGCAGGTGGTTTAATTTTATTAGAAAAACTAATAGCTAATTTATAAAGTAAAAAAAGCAAAGTTAAATAAAAATATATAAAATTTATTTTACTTATTAAGTTATCAAAACTTATAAAAATTTATCAAAAATAAATAAAATTAACTTCCCACTGTAGTAGAAGATCAGGTTCAGGAACATCTAAGAAACCTGAAGGTGTACAAGTCCGTGGGACCCAATGAGATGCATCCACAGGTCCCGGGGGAACTGGCAAATGTAGTTGCCAAGACAGTGTCCATCATATTTGAGAATTCATGGCAGTCTGGTGAGGTTCCCAAAGACTGGAAAAGGGGAAACATAACCCACATTTTTAAAAAGGGAAACAAGGAAGACCCAGGGAACTACAGGCTGATTAGCCTCACCTCTGTGCCCGGCAAGGCCATGGAGCAGATTCTCCTGGTAAACATGCTAAGGCACATGGAATACAAGGAGGCGATTGGTGACAGCCAACATGGCTTCATTAAGGGCAGATCGTGCCTGACTAACTTGGTGGCCTTCTATGACAGGGTTACAGCATCGGTGGACAAGGGACAAGCAACTGAAGTCATCTACCTGGATGACTTGTGCAAGGCATTTGACACTGTCTCGCATGACATCCTTCTCTCTAAACTGGAGAGACATGGGTTTGAGAGATGGACCTCTCAGTGGATAAGGAATGGGCTGGATGGACACACTCAAAGAGTGATGGTCAACAGCTCAATGTCCAGGTGGAGACTGGTGAAGAGTGGTGTTCCTCAAGGGTCCATACTGGGCCTAACCCTCTTCAACATTTTTGTTGGCGACATGGACAGTGAGATAGAGTGCACTTTCAGCAAGTTTGCCAATGACACCAAGCTGTGCGGTGCAGTTGAAATGCTGAAGGGCAGGGATGACATCCAGAGGGATTTTGACAAGCTGGAGAGGTGGGCCCATGCAAACCTTATGAAGTTCAACCAGGCCAAGTGCAAGGTCCTGCACCTGGGTCAGGGTAATCCCAGGCACGATTACTGGCTGGGAAGAGAATGGATTGAGAGGAGCCCTGAGGAGAAGGGCTTGAGTGTGCTGGTGGACGAGAAGCTCAATGTGCGCTGACAATGTATCCTTGCAGCCCAGAAAGTCAACTGCATTTTGGGCTGCATCAAAAGAAGCGTGGCCAGCAGGTCAAGGGAAGTGATTCTCCCTCTCTACTCTGCTCTAGTGAGACCCCACCTGATGTACTGCATCTAGCCCTGGAGCCCCCAACATAAGAAGGATGTGGACATGTTGGACAAGGTCCAGAGGCGGGCCACAAAGATGATAAGAGGGTTGGAGCACTTCTCCTATGAGGGCAGGCCAAGAGAGTTGGGGCTGTTTAGCCTGGAGAAAAGAAGACTTCAGGAAGGCCTTATAGCAGCCCTCCAGTACCTAAAGGGGGTCTACAGGAAAGACAGGGAGAAACTCTTCAGCAGGGCCTGTTGCAATTGGATGAGGGGTGATGGTTTTAAAATAGAGGGAGGTAGATTCAGACTTGATATAAGGAAAAAAATTTTTACACTGAGGGTGATAGAACACTGGAAGAGGTTGTCCAGAGAGGTGGTAGATGTCGCATCCCTGGAAACATTCAAGGGCGGGTTGGATGAGACTCTGAGCAACCTGATCTAGTGGAAGATGTCCCTGCTTCTTGCAGCGTGGTTGGACTAGATGACGTTTAAAGGTGCCTTCCAACCCTAATTGTTCTGTGATTCTATGATTCTAAGTTTAGCGGGTCAAATGTAAGATCTGAATAAAATGGGAAAAATTAAGTATGTTTAAAGAGCAATATTCAGATATTCTGAGCACTTAAGTAAGATGTTTTTGGGTAGAGACATTTCTGATATAAGCAAAATCAATTTGTGTTATTTCTTATATCCGTTTTTTAGTGCTAAGTGCAGTTATGATGAGACAAAAAACCTCTCTTTGTGTTAATGTCTGCCATTCTAGCCCAGTTCCAACACGTTAGAAAGAGATGTTCTTAGGAGAATATTTGGGAATGTTATTTCAGTGGTTTGCTTTTGAATACTTCGGTAATCTCTACAGTACAGAGAGATGCTTAAATATTACAACAGCTGCCTGAGGTGGAAAGAATTCCTCACTGGCACTATGGTCTCTGCAGAGATGATGCTGGCAACTGTTCTGATGTCCTACAGCCTAAATAGAAGCGTAGGCTAGACTTCTTCAGGGGAATGGACTGCAAATATTTACAATATCCTCTTTACACTTGCTGGATGATTGTTTATCTCACTGAAGACAATACAAATTTTATCATTCACTCTAGAAGGACTTGCTTATGGATCTGTGTGATTGAAAATGGTTGCACTGAAGTAATCTCAAAAGTTTTTTTAGCAATTGCAGTACTCAGTTGATTAGTAATTAAGAAATGAATTACTGAATAAATAAGAGATGTGCTCAAATGCACAGTCACTTGAAGATCAAAAATATACAGAAGAAAAAAAAGAAAGGAGCAGTTGTCACCATCTTTAGAGTTACTTTACTAATAAGTTCTTCTCAACTCTGCAAAGTTTTTTTTTGGTGTAAAAAGCTGAAACAATGGAGGTGCACTGAACTTCCAAGAAACTCTTACGGTACATGTGGAAGACAGTAATGTGTGAAAGAGATATTGCTGCTTACAATATTTACGTAACTCCGCTGTGAGCTTATATGAAGTTATGCATTTAAAATGGTAATTATTATACAACCAGATTCTTCTAACGTGTTTCACTTAGTTGTGGTTCTGCGGTACAGGCTGATGATAGTAAGATACCACTGCAGTTTTTGAAGCAACTGGGATATTTTCCTGTCATGTACTAAATGTGTTAATGTTTTATGTATGTAATAGGAATTTTAACTTGGGTGAGCTTTAGAATCACAATACTGCTAATTATTATTTTTATTAAATGTACAATATGTATTACTTGTAACACTTCAAACAAATGTATTATTCCTTAGAATAAGTTTGATTTTGAACTTGATTAGACAAAACTAGTCTCGCGTTATAGGGTGCCAGACTAGATATTTTCAAGAAACATATGGCAAGCTGTTTGAAAGACATATAAAGTGGAAGAATTCTAAAATAATTTGATATAGAAGTACCATGTTTTAACATCGTTGTGGCAAACTTTTGTTTGAGGTTTGGAAGGAATTGTGAAATAGTTTAAAGCCTGAGAGTGGTTTACATGTTCTCAATTTCACTCCATGAAATCAGAGGGTCCCTCTGTGGACTTGGCAAGCCCATTACGAGGAAGATCAAGAAGGAAGTTACTTTTCTTATAGCTCCTGAACCAGGATGGTAGGCCATTTTATATTCATATACTTCATGTGGATATTTCTCATCTGAAAAAAAAGGCTGGAGTGTGTCTTGTCATCTCTTTGATTTTGCTGTATTCTGTGGGGAGAACATGCATTGCAATGATCATTGAGCTTCTTAGTGGGCATAGGTTTTAAATGCTGGTAAGGGGTAAAACCCGTTACTTAGGCATGATCTGTTAGTCTAATGTGTTCTCATAGGAAACAATTAGCTTAACAGAACAAAATGGATATAGGGTCTCTCTAGCACACAAAATGAGTTTTTTGGAGGACCGTATCCAGTATTCTATAGAACAATAGAACAGCTTGAGCAGAAAAACTACACAAGATAAGGTCTCCTTTAAAATTTACAGAAAAAAAAATTCTTTTAAAAACTTTACTTTTGTAATCATTACCTTGCAATTTTTGAAAAAGTGGTATTAGAGTGCAATTTCTGTTCTTCATAGGTGGAATGTATCTTGAACCAATCTTTTACTGACAGATAAAAAAGAAATACTTCTCTGTTTTTCATAAGAAGACATGGAGGGGTGGGGTTTTTGTTAGTTTGTTTCTTTGGTTTTGGTGTTTTTCTTGACTTCTTTCTTCTTTTCTTTTTGAAACAGCAATACACACTTGCAGCCTAGAAAGCCAAACATATGTTTCTCTTGTGAGACCCCACCTGGAGTACTGTGTCCAACTCTGGAGCCCCTAACATAAGAAGGACATGAATCAGTTGCAGAGAGTCCAGAGGAGGGCCACAGAGATGATTAGAGTGCTGAAGCACCTCTCCCATGAAGAAAGGCTGAGAGAGTTGGGGCTGTTCAGCATCAAGAAGAGAAGGCTCTGAGAAGCCTTATTGCAGCCTTTCAATACTTAAAGGGGGCCTATAAGAAAGATGGGGACAAACTTTACCAGGATGTATTGTGATAGGAAAAGGGGTAACGGTTTTAAACTAAAAGACTAGACATAAGGAAGACATTTTTTACAGTGAGAGTGGTGAAATACTGGAACATGGCTGTGAGAAGTGGTAGATGCCCTATCCCTGGAAACGTTCAAGGCCAGGTTGAACGAGGCTCTGAGCAACCTGATCAAGTCAAAGATGTCCCTGCTCCTTGCAGGGAGGTTAGACTAGATGACCTTTAAAGGTCCCTTCCAATCCAAACTATTCTGTGATTCTGTGCTTCTATAGATCTTATAAATTAAACACACTTACTGCACACTAATTTAATGACAAATTGTAAATTTTACTTAACCACATGTGCTAATTGTGTGATTTCATGTACAGTGCTAACTTTAATTAAATAAATAGGATATGTAAATAAAATTTGTGAGTTCACAAAATTCTGTTCCTAACACTTATTGAAAAGATAATCCATTGCAGATACTAATATGAATATTTTAAAGAAAGTAAAGTAAATAATATTTTTGATCATATATGCCGCAAGCCAAGTTAAGTCAAACATTGGTAAGCAATCTTTTTCATTTCCAAGGAACTGTTTACATGTGTAAAGGGAAATACTTGTGGTGAGTATTTACTGGATTGATATTTATTGGATTTTCCAGTAATGCTTGATCAGCTTCCAGAATTTCTACATTTCAAACCCTAGTCAGTTTATTTTGAGATATTACTGGTTTATTTCTATTCCCGATTTACAGACAAAACCTTAAGTATGCCAGAGGTATCTGTAGTATTCATACATAAGAATTTTGTTTATAAGCAGATGTACAAAGTTCAAGGTTCATAATATAATCCTTGATTCATATTGGTGAGATATTTATAGTAAAGACTTAGCTAAAGGGCAAGAAAGCAAAACAGCAAAACAACACAGAATTCTGTTTATTTTGTCAGGAAATAGGATACTTCATAACAAGAGGTAGTATAAAGTCACACTGTTTCATTCCATAAAATTTATTTACCTTCTCATAGTTCCGAAAGGATATGCAGACAAGAAAGGAGAAGTCACTTTAGGGAGTTGTCAAGAGTTGTTTTTATTCATCAACGAAGAAAAATCTGTTGTAACAGCTGACCCTATGTCTATTTATTAAAACTTTAAAGATAAGTAAGAGAAAGCAAGCACAGAAGAAAGATTAAACGAAGAACTGCAAGAACGTTCAAAGAACTGCTAAGTGTCAGCTCCACCAAACTTCATTAAAATAAGTCTCAGTTAGCAAATACATAATTTGTCATATACATTGTAACGTTTAATAAATGGTCACAATGATAAAAGCAATTATACCACAAACTTTGCAATGTTGGATAAGAACACTAAATTATGAAGGATAATGAGTCTTTAGTCAGGAGAGAGGTACTATTATGGGAAAGTGTAGATCACCATGAATCATTTCTTCCTTAATCTTTAGGTAATTATCTGTTCAACAGAGAAGTGCAGATTACAACAGCCTTAGAACTCAGGGAAGCTTCTGGGGAACACCATCTGATCTGCTAAAGTCACTGTCTACTTTTTACTCCTGTAACAAAATTGTGTAGGTAAAAGAGGGCATAATCCAGACACCAGTTTCAACAGAAAATCACAGCTAAAGAAGTAGTTGCATACCAGAAATCAAATTTACATAGGCAGAAAATCAGAGCTACACTTAGCCAAGCATTTTGATACATCCATACGACTACTTTCCTTTCTAATGTTTATTTTCTATGTAAGACCTCTGAGAGAATTATGTAACACAGATGTTACTAATGAATAATTGCACTTCATAATAGCTGTGTCTGAGAGGAGTGAAGGGAACAACAAGACTTCTAGAAAAAAAAATATTTCTTATGTAAGACAAGACAATGCAAAGAGCAGCTATGTCAAATGCTAGTGGTTTTTAGGAGCTGTGGCTAAAAAGGGAATTCATCTCCTTGAGGAAATGTCACCTTTTTAGTGAAGAAAGTGCCTCAAACAGAGAGCTTGAAATAAAGACATATAATTCTTTGATTATTTTTTTTTTATTTTGGCTTGGTTTTGTTTTTGGTTTTGACATTGAGATGTCTGGATTTCTGATACTCAGTGTCGTAGTTCAGCCCCAATCGGGACCAGACTACGCAGTCTCTATCTCTCTTTCCCAAGCAGATGATCTGCTGGAGGTTTGGGCAGCATGGCCAGACAATTGCTCAAGAACGCAGCTTCAGTTCCAGGAGCTGCATAGCCTTTTTTCCTTTCTGCTTCCAGTTTATATGTGCACTATTTAAATTCTGTTAAATCTGGGTGGGGTTTTTTTGTTTGTTTTGTTTTGTTTTGTTTTCTGTAAAACAGGTTTTCACTGGAATATTTATACTCAGTGTTAATTGCTTTGGCTCTGTGCACCATGTTAATATTTTTGAAGCTGTGTAAGGAAAGCTTCTCCCACCTATGCTCATGACAGTTTTCTTCCTTGGACTGTATACCCTACTGCTTCCTATCTTCCAGAGCTAAATGTTGTGCCAAGAGATTAGCATGTGTCTTCCACACCTTCAGATGAAGTTTTAGTGAAATGTCAGTGGTGCATAAAATCCACTGCAGTATTTTCACATTGGTTTTAATTTAATGTTTTTGCTTTTGATTTCGTATGGTAAACTTTTACAACTCCTAGTTACTGTGAGTTTTAACACATAAAGAAGAACTTTCATTTTAAAAAGTCTTTCTGAAATGAACTCTTTAACTGTATGGGTTAATTATGCTGCTGTTGCTCAAGCAGGAATCCTGTATGTGTAAAAATTACTGACTGCTGTTTATATATTGTGTAAATGCTATATTTATCCCTGACACTTCACTGCTTAACTATGTACATATGCATGAAATCTGGCTCCTAAGAGCTCATTTATTCCAGCTGTACCTCTATGAGGCCATAATTTTGTTTCTGACATCAAAACTTGTTGCTGTGGAAATGATCATGTCACAAAGCTTCAGGTGGGAAGAAAATATGTGCTCAACAGATAATTATTTTCATTAATGATTTTCTTGATGGAATGTAGGGCATGTTTATAAAACCTAACTGTGATGCCAAGCTCAGAGGGTAGGATTAAAATTGAAATGATCTTTGTAATTTGAAGAAACCGTGTAAAATCAACAAGAAATTCAGTAAAGGCAAATAGAAGTTACTACACAAAAGCGTATTTTAGAATGGGGAAAAAAATGAGTGAGAGCAGTAGAACTTCAGAAAAAAAGATCTGAGGAATCCTGAATTCTAACACTGATTTTTGAAACAACACAAATATGATTCTGGAATGTATTAACAGCAAAGTAATATGACAGGTCTGGAGGTGATTAATCCATTCATATGACATTTTGTGAGATTTTGGCTTTCTGTCCTCTGGTTAGCCAGAAATACCTTTTACTATAAATTTGACAGCATCAAGTTAAAAGACAGAAAAAAATATAGTTAGATATTTTGAAAATATGACTTACAAGGAAAGACTGAAAGAACTGTTTTTTTTTTTTTTTTAGTCCAAAAAAAAAAAAAAAGACTACAGAAGGACATAGCTGTCTTCTGACATGCTAATGAAAATGTGCATCAGCTTTGCTTGGAGAAGGATAAGAACAAATGGGCTTAATTTACACCGAAGAAAATTTGCATTAGGTATTAGAAAAAAAACCACAAACCCAAAAAACTCAGTCATTGTGGGAAATCCTTGGAACAGGCTGCCCTTGTAGATTAGATTATGAAATCCCCTTCTCTAGGGTCTTTAAAGAGCAGATCAGTTAGACAACTGCCAGTGGTGGTCCTTGCACACTTGATTCCAAGTAAGTTTCAGCCAATGTTTTAGGTGGTCTTTAGAAGGTCCTTCTGTCTTCACATGTCTAAGATACAATGATTTTTTTATTATTATTTTTAAGCAAGTACTATAGTTTCCCAAGATGTATGAAAATACTTAAAGTATTAAGTTATTTTTCAAATTTTTGTATAAATAATTTTCAGAGACTTGTCCAGAGGGAAATCAACTCCCATCTCCACTCCCCCCAAAGAAAACATAATGAGAAAACTCCAGAAAGAAAAGAAGAAAAGGAAATTAATAGTTTTGAGATGTTGACCAAGGAAAGCAATACCAAGTTACACATTTAATGGTAACCTAGACTTAAACAGTTTAATTAAAGAGTAAACTAGAGTTAAATAGGATTTAGAATAAGAAACCCTAAATTCTACAAGATTCTGGATTTTATTAACCCTTCAGTTTGAAAAGAAAAGTGGTATAAAATGAAAATGTAAATAGTGTACACAGTTGTAGAAATGTCTTCTTTGATCTTGTTTTCAATTTAAATAGAAATTCTTTAATGTGGTGCTCATGTGTCCTCATTTTACTATGTGAGTACATTTACTGCTGATAGAATATAAATTTTAGGGGTTTTTTTTTGTCTGTGGTTTAGACTTCAAAAAATTTTGGGATGTAGCATGGAATTTGGCAGTATATATATTCTGTAAAATTTCTGCTAGTTTTCTCATTAAAAAATGATTAATGATGAGATTAAGTTTATCTATGGCTTTCAGTATCTCTTCTAATGCAAATATTTTATTCACTTTTAGATTGCAGAATATATTGTTAAACAGTATTAGCCTGCTGTAGTTTAGCCCTGCTTGGGACCAAGCTATGTAGTTGTTCACTCACCCTCCCCAGCCTCCGAGGGAATGAAGAAGAGGTAATATAACAAAAGGCTCAAGGTTTGAGATAAGGACAGAGAAAGATCATTCAAGTTATCATTACAGGCAAAAGAGAGTCAGCTTGGGGACAACTATTTCAATGTATAAACAATAAAACCAAAGCACGGTAATGAGAAAGACAAGTAAAAAACACAACCAGATCTTAAGAACAACTTCCCACAGCCCTTCCTCCCTTCCTAGGCTTCATTCCATACTATCTCTATGTAGTCATCCCCAAGTGACACAGGAGGGAATAGGGAATGGGGATTGTGGTCAGTTCAACATACGTTGTTCTCTACTGTTCCTTTCTCCTTAGGGGAAGAACTTCTCACATTCTTCCCCTGCTCCAGCATGGGGTCCCTCCCTTTTGCTACAGTCCTTCATGAACTATTCTGGCATGGGTCATGCAGTCCCTGAGAAATGGCTGCCTCAGCGTGGGTCCTCCATGGGCCACAGCCTCCTTCGGGCATCTGTGGGCTGCAGGTAGATCTCTGCTCCTCCGTGGGCCTCCATGGGCTGCAGGGGCACAGCCGGCCTCACCATGGGCTGCACCACAGGCTGCAGGGGAATCTTGCTGGGAGCAGCTCCCTCCTCCTTCACTGACCTTGGCATCTACAGTCATTTCCCTCACAGTAAATTCCTTGCAATCAAGCTCAGGCAGATGCCTCTCATGATCTGTCACATATCCTCTCTTCTCTTGTCTCAACTGGACCAGGCTGGGCTGGGCCTAAAAGCCTCCTGACGGGAGGCCAAAGGATGAGAGTCTCAAGGTCTATTAGGCTTGTGCCTCCCCTCTCTGCCCATGCTTCTGTTTTATTTTCCCCGTTCTTAAATATATTGTCACAGAGATGTTATTACCGGTGCTGACTGGCTTGATCCCAGGCAGTGGTGGGTCCACCCTGAAGCCAGATGAGTCCACTGGACAGAGGGGAAACTTCTAGCAGCTTCTCATAGAAGTTGCTACTGTAGCCCTCTCTACTACAGAAATCCAACACATAGCCTTACAAAGTTGCAGGCACAGTCTTGAAGACCAGAAATATGTTATTTTTAATCAGAACTTAGATTTTAGTCACGATTTCTGTTACGAGAAATTAATTTTCAGATTTTATGACAGGACTTGCTAATCGAGTGGATGCTTCCATGTTTCTCATTATTTACTGTTTTTGTTCTCTATTTGTAGAATTACTCAAGAACAGATATTACTCTCATTTCTGCAACTTTGTTGTAAGTAAGAGTCGCAGTAGCAATAACTGTGCAAATGATCCATCTGTGATGTGCTTTTATAACCACACAAATGATCCACAGCAGTTATCTTTCCAACAGAATTGCTTGAGAACTGAGCTATTTTGCCTCAGAAATTAACCCTGAAGGGCTTACAACTCCAGACGTGTACTAGTGTTAGTTATTTATCAAGATAGAATGAGTGAGACATGGAATGAATCTTCCATCTGCACATAAACTATGGATGAATGAAACAATAAAAGTTGCAAGAAAGGAGACTTCTCTTACACATGGGAGAAATTAAGGGCCAAGTGTACTAAAGTTTTATGTCAATAAAAAATTGGCACCAGTGTTCGATTGTCTTCTAAAAGTGAACACATTTTTGCCAATTTATTTAAGAGGTCTAGCACCAGAAAAACAAGTACAAAATTGTTCAGGAAACATCTGTTCTGAGGGACGACTGTAATGATTAGAAATGTATTTACCATCAGAGAATTTGTAGATGCAGAATTAGCACTAGTTTACAGACAAGGACACAATTTCATTCTAAGTGAGTAATAAAACTGGATTTTACAGATGTATCTTGAATTTTCCTATAAAATGTAAAGCTTTCAAATATGCTTTCAAAGATAAGCTCTGACAGACATTGAAAGAGAATTCAGTGATCTCCTAATGTGAGGGAACATGCTATATATTTGGAATAGATTGTAGCTGGCATGATGATGATAATAATGAAGGGAATGAAAGCCGTGTTTGGCTAGAACAAGGCCTCTGTGAGCCTCCTTACACATTCCTTGTTACCACTATTTTGAACACATAGGAAAATACAAGAATGTGGCTGGCTTAACTGTGATACCTGCTACTATTAGAGAAGAGATTAACCCCCACTCTATACGCAGAAAAGAAAGAGAAGAAGAGACCCTGGAGAGGAGAAATTTACTTTTCTCAACCAGTAGGAACTGCAGACTAATGTGTTATTGATCTGCCCATCTGGTTGCAGTGAACTTTTTGGCTATTGCTGCTGAGGTAAGAATCTCTAATTTTTGTGAACGTCTAACACACCCACTGTCTTTTGGTCCCCTATTTCTTTTTTCTTGACATCTCTCTAATAGTTGTGATTCTTGCATAAGGCAAATGATTGACCAAACAGATTCATCTGCTTTGTTATTAGGTATGGGACAGTACAACCAAGATAGTATCAGTTGGTAATAAATGAACAATTATTCAAACACAAATGACATAAATACTCTGACTACTGGAGATTACAGACTCTAGATGCATTGAGTCTCCAAAAATCAGTAATACATTTCAATAGCCTATTGTTCCTGGAGGTTCAACTGTAAAAGACATGGATTAAACAACTGTATGAGATATTAACCTTGGAATTTACAGATTGCCCTTGTCCATCCAAAAAAGTTGAATACAAGGATTGCATGACAGAAGTCTTATTGCAGTACTTGCTCCTTCAGACAGCTGTCCTGCCTCCTTTGTCCGTAGGTGGACTTCCTGTACCCTTCCTGACTGCTCATTAGTAGGTGTCCTCCTGTAACTCCCTCTAATACAGTTCCTGGTCTACTATCCACTCTCCAGAGTACTTACTCAGCCTCTTCCAAGGGTGGAATCTGTAACCTGAACGTATGTACTTTGGTACCAACTTAATACCATCTTGGGATCTGATTCAAGTAGTGAAGTGAGGCATAACAAACCTGAATGTCTTAGAACAAGTGCAAGGAAAAGGTTTTACATTAAGCAGAGAGAGATACTACCTTCTGTTCAAACAATACAGTGTTCAAGCTTACATCTGTAAGCTTGTACTGGTGTTGCCTTCATATTAAAGACAACAGGTCACAAGTAATAACCTAATATTCCAGTTTATTTCAACACTATTATGAGATAAGAAATGTGGTACAGATGCCAAATTTAGCTTCATGCTTTCCAGTGATTTTTATATTTGAGAAAGTACATAGAGAAAGTGTCTTTCTAATCATGTTATCACATACTATTGAAATTATTAGTTTCATATAAATTGCAAAATTTAACCCAACAATTATCTTGAGAGTTTATTTTTGTAATCTTTTTGCCCCAGAGTTGCAAAAAATAAAAAAGAAAAGGACTTGTTAAATAGTTTAAGTCTCAGATTTTAATAGATACTTCCTCTGAGTTATGAAAAAAACCAGAATGGATTCAAATTGTCTGGGAATCACTAAGCTAATGAAAAATTGTTTTGAAGGTTACTGATACACAGTACTGTATGAACAAGATTAGGTATAGCACAGATCCCACTGACAAGCCACTTGTCACCTTCCTGCTCCATCTGTATCCATTTACCACTTTCCTCTGGCCATCAGCAACACCACTAAGCCAATTTATTATCTAATATAGAATGTTACCATCAATAAAGTGGCGACTCACTAATCTTCTCTAGAGTTCTGTGATTTCATGACTTACTTTTCAACCTTTTATGGCAGTAGTATTGAAAGCATTCTTCAGATTCAGTTAGCAATTGTTATTTTTTTTTTCTGCTTTGACTTGTAATTTCCTTGCATGAAATAGGTTAAGTGTTTGCCTGTATGTGCGGCTAGTAATCTGCCCAAAACATTGTACCGTTTTTCACTACTACGGGATAAAAGTGTCACACATTTCATCTCACACAAGTAGGTTTGAAACAGTAGCTTAATTTCACTGCTTGGATCAGATCTTGAGTTGGTATAAGTTGCTACTGTTCACAGAAGCTCTGCCAGTTCACATTTGCTGAAAAATATGCTGCTTTTTTATT
Organism: Chlamydotis macqueenii; assembly: GCF_036417535.1. Taxonomy (NCBI): domain Eukaryota; kingdom Metazoa; phylum Chordata; class Aves; order Otidiformes; family Otididae; genus Chlamydotis; species Chlamydotis macqueenii. The sequence goes on along the minus strand of NC_141593.1, from coordinate 57,844,119 downwards.
TTTTTAAATATAGATGAATTATTGATTTATTTCCAATCTTTACATTTGTAAAGATAATGAAAACAGGAGATAATTTAGTTGAAGTATCTCAACTTTGAACGGTTTTTCCAAATGAACAATTTTTCCAAATGAAAAAGGATATGAAATACAGATCTTAACTTTCTACAGTTAGCACTTTTATGATTTTCTTTCAAATCTTATTATATTTAAGTTGTTGTTTCCTGTCTTCCTTTAGAATTCTGAAAAAAAAAAGAGCCCTTTATTGTAACCTCTAGTTGTGGATTTTTTATGTTAGCTCAGTAAATTATATTTGTTTTTATTATGGAAAAGGTTTTAATTTTGTTAAATATGAAGTATTTCAAGTGTAGAAAACTCACTAAATTCTGACTAATCATTCAGCAAAAGACAAACAATAAAATTTTTCTGTCTCAGTAACATTTATCCTTCTCAGAGGAAAAATCAGAGTGATAATCAGTCTGTAATATAGTAAGTACTGAACAGCTTGAAAAAACTACTTTTTTTTTTTCTCAGTATATTTAAGGAAGATCACCTGACAATGTTTGTAAATTCCTGTTTTCTCTCAATTCTGAAGTCCTAATTCCCATAAGAATATTATTGATGATATTCAATGCTGTATATTTTGTTCTTTTTTTTTTCTTGCACCTGTGAATATAAAGAAGTGTACACATAGGCATTCTGGAGTTTTGTCTTGTCACAATTTCTCTAATGAGCTTTCACTAGAATGAGTTTCAGCTGGAGTGTATTAAGTGTTATTCAATAACAATATGTGAAAATTCTTCACACCATGATTATACTACCTTATATATTATCAAGATGCCATAAACATTGCCATAGTCTGGAATAGTGAATCCATTCTTTCACTGCTAAATTAAGGTGGCTTTGCTTTGTAAATGTCTTCATGGGACAATTTGTTGGTATGCAGCTGCATTTTCCTTCCCTGGAGAGCTAGGTTTAGCTTTCCCTGCTTTTTCACACCTGGGGAGATAAGGATTGGCTGGTAACATTCTGCCTCCGAAGGCAATGATGACAGCCCTCCTTCCATTCTTCAAGATACAGGAAGTGGCACTACTGGAGAAAAAGAAGTGCAATATCCTGTAACAAATCATGTTCGCCCTTCGAGGGGGAAGTATTGGAAAGGCAATGATTACTATTGATCCTGAAGCTTATTTTGGATATATACTAGTCTATAGAATCATAGAATCATAGAATAGTTAGAGTTGGAAGGGACCTTCAACGGTCATCTAGTCCAACCCCCCTGCAAGAAGCAGGGACATCCCTGACTAGATCAGGTTGCTCAGAGCCCCATCCAGCCTGGCCTTGAACGATTCCAGGGATGGGGCATCCACCACCTCTCTGGGCAACCTGTTCCAGTGCTCTACAACTCTCATTGTAAAAAATTTTTTTCTAATATCTAATCTAAACCTACCTCCTTCTAATTTAAACCCATTACCCCTTGTTCTATCACAACAGGCCCTACTGAACAGTTTCTCCCCATCTTTCCTGTAGGCCCCCTTGAGGTATTGGAAGACCGCTATCAGGTCTCCCCGGAGCCTCCTCTTCTCCAGGCTGAACAGCCCCAACTCTCTCAGCCTGTCCTCATAGGAGAGGTGCTCCAGCCCTCTGATCATCTTTGTGGCCCTCCTCTGGACCCTTTCCAACTGGTCCATGTCCTTCTTGTGTTGGGGACTCCAGAACTGGACGCAGTACTCCAGGTGGGGTCTCACCAGGGCAGAGTAGAGGGGGAGAATCACCTCCCTCGACCTGCTGGCCACGCTCCTCTTGATGCAGCCCAGGATGCGGTTGGCCTTCTGGGCCGCAAGGGCGCATTGGCCACTCATGTTGAACCTCTCGTCTACCAACACTCCCAGGTCTTTCTCCTCAGGGCTGCTCTCAATCCAATCCCCGCCCAGCCTGTATTTGTGCCTGGGATTGCCACGACCCAGATGCAGGACCTTGCACTTGGCCTGGTTGAACTTCATGAGGCTGGCACGGGCCCACCTCTCCAGCCTGTCCAGGTCCCTCTGGATGGCATCCCTCCCTTCCAGCGAGTCGACGGCACCACACAGCTTGGTGTCATCGGCGAACTTGCTGAGGGTGCACTCTATCCCACTGTCCATGTCACCGACAAAGATGTTGAACAGGGCCAGGCCCAGCACGGACCCCTGAGGAACGCCACTCGTGACCGGTCTCCACTTGGACATTGAGCTGTTGACCACCACTCTCTGAGTGCGGCCATCCAGCCAACTCCTTATCCACCGAGTCGTCCATCCATCGAACCCATGCCTCTCTAGTTTAGAGAGAAGGATGTCGTGCGGGACAGTGTCAAATGCCTTGCACAAGTCCAGGTAGATGATATCCGTTGCCCGTCCCTTGTCCACCGATGCTGTTACCCCGTCATAAAAGGCCACCAAATTGGTCAGGCACGATCTGCCCTTGGTGAAGCCATGTTGGCTGTCACCAACCACCTCCTTGCTCACCATGTGCCTTAGCATGGTTTCCAGGAGAATCTGCTCCATATATCCTATACTTGACTAATTGAGTAATATCTCTATCCTTCCCTGAGGTTATTCCATTATATCTTGCTTTGCTTTGATTTGGATGAGACATTCTTTAGGCAGTGCAGTCTAGGTATCTGCATAATTTATTTAAAAATGAAAAATATAACAAGAAATAGAAGAGTGTAAGCCTATTTTGGCTATTAAAACCCGTGAAACTCTTCATTATGGAGTGTATGATAACATTGATCTGATTTTTCTGTGAATTTTCCTCTCTAATAACACAATTTTCCCTCCAGATAAAAAAAAAAAAAAAAAAAAAGAAGAGAATCATAGAATAAACCAATCTGGAAGGGACCTCTGGAGGACCTGTAATTCCTAGTTCTGCTGCAAGCAGAAGTAACTTCAAAGATTAATCAGGCTGCTTAGCACATAGTCCAGCTATTTTTAAAGATCTCTGAAGACAGATATTGTAGTCTTTTTGGGAGATATGTGCTTAACTACTTTCATTCTGAAATGTTTTTTTTTTTTCTTCCTTATCCTTACTCATGGCTGGATAATGTTTGAGCCAGTAGAATCACAGAATCATAGAATCATAGAATGGTTAGGGTTGGAAGGGACCTTCAAAGGCCATCTAGTCCAACCCCCCTGCAAGGAGCAGGGACATCCCCGACTAGATCAGGTTGCTCAGAGCCTCATCCAGCCTGGCCTTGAACACTTTCAGGGAAGGGGCATCCACCACCTCTCTGGGCAGCCTATTCCAGTGCTTCATCACCCTCACAGTAAAGAATTTCTTCATTATGCCTAATCTAAACCTAACCTCTTCCAGTTATCTTATCACTACGTGCCCTTGTCAGAAGCCCTTCCACAGATTGTCAGATATACCAAAAATCTCTAAGGCTATTCAATGTTTCATTGTAATATGAAGAAATATGAAGTGTGTCCTGTTCTAAGAAAGGCATTTTGTGTCTCTGTCTCCTTGCAGTTGAATAATATTTATTTTACAGCATACTTCAAACAATTTCTACATATTCTTCAGTTCTAATGAACAGCAAATTCTCATTAAAACTCCAATTTACCTTTTAAATCTGTTGGAAGCTTTCTACAATAGGGTGTAATATCAGGTGCTGCTAGGAGAGCATCTTCTGTTGTTACACCAAGCCCCTGTCTAGAATGAGGCAAAAGAGGCAGATGATATAAAATATTCAAGCTGGAGCAAGGAAGAAACAGCTATAGAGAGTAACAGAATAGGCAGAATAGATGAAGCTGTCTACATAGAGTGTCTTTTTAGCATACTGAAAATGGGAAGGAAAGTAAGGGGCTGAAGTAATTTGAGGTAAGGAACAGCTCTGGCTGGATTGTAGATAAGATGATAATATATGAACTCTTAAAACTTTTGTATTAATAATATAATTAAGGAAATATAATAAGGAAAAAAAAGGACACCAAAAACTAAATTACCCGGCCCAGGATTTCACTAGTGTGGTCAATGTTGAACCATGTAGGCATGAACAATATTATTTTTACTGCTAGAACATGCCAGGATTCAGCTACTTGGAAAACGGTGAATGTCTCTGTTTATCATTGTCGTAGTTCAGCCCCGATCAGGACCAGACTACGCAGTCTCTCTCTCACTCCCCCCACCCTCCAAGAGAATAGGGGGAGATGATATAAGAAAAATGGCTCGAGGTCTGAGATAAGGACGGGGAGAAATCCTTAAAGTTACCGTTACGGGCAAAACAGACTCAACTTGGGGAAAACCACTTATTTATTTCTAAAACTAGCAGGAGAATGAGACAGGGAACAAGATAACCTCCCCCCACCCCTCCCTCTTCCCGGGCTTAACATTATCTCTACTACCTTCTCCCCCCACCGAGCATCACAGGGGGGAAGAGGGAATGGGGGTCGCGCGTTGTTTTACCCACTGTGTCATCGTTGGGGGAAGAACTCCTCGCATTCCTCCTCTGCTCCAGCGTGGGGTCCCTCCCATGGGCCACAGTCCTTCATGAAACTGCTCCAGCCTGGGTCATCTCTTCCACGGGGTGCAGTCCCTCTAGAACAGCTGCCCCTCCACGGGCCACAGCCTCCTTCAGGCCTCCACCTGCTTCGGTGTGGGGTCCTCCATGGGCTGCAGGTGGATCTCTGCCCCTCCGTGGACCTCCATGGGCTGCAGGGGCACAGCTGGCCTCACCATGGGCTGCACCATGGGCTGCTGGGGAATCTTGGCTGGCAGCCGCATTACTGCTCCCCCTGCTTCTGAACTGACCTTGGCGTCTGCAGCCGTTCCTCACAACAGGCTGGCAGACACCTCTCGGGATCCTTTTTACATCTTATTCACTTCTCATCTCCTCTCCACTTCTTGCAGCCAGGCTGGGCCGAGTTGGGCCCAGTTGGCCACTCGGCGGGAGGCCAGAGGGTGAGGCCTGCAAGGCCCGCAAGTCTCGCACCTCCCCCTCTCTGTCCCCACTCAGCTGTTTCACATCTTCTTCCCTTTTTTTTTTTTCCTGTTTTCCCCTTCTTAAATATGTTATCTCAGAGGCGTTATCACGGGACATTCTGCTACCAATTGGCTCAGCCTTGGCCAGCAGCAGATCCGCCCTAGGCCCGGCTGAGTCCACTAAACAAAGGGGAGCGACTTCTAGCAGTTTCCTACAGAAGCTACCACCTTAGGCCCCCCCTCACTAAACAAAACCAGAGCAATCATGCTGTTATTTTAAGATATGTACTAAGTCTGTATCAAAAACACTAGAAGGAAGAAATTAGAGTCCAACAATGCCTACTTTTTTTTTCCCTCCATGTGCAAACATAGTTGAACCACCTCACTGTGCAAAGGTAGTAACACCTAATTTCACTGTAATTTGAACAAAGGAGATTGACCACTGGAGATCAAAGGAACAATGACTGTAGTACAAAATGCTCTTTTAAACTGTGCATGATCATATATTGATGGTTTTGCTGTGTCTAAAGTCTACAGTGGACTTCATGAACTAACAGATGCCAATAATATAATCTACGCTTACCCATCAGTAATAAATCAAATCTAAAAATTACTCCAGTCTCAAATATTACATGGTTTTATTTAATAAAAATTACACTCGGTTATTTGTGATGCCCAGAGGGTGGAGAGAGAAAATAGTACAGAAATGTGGAGGCTGTTATTTGACCTTTTCCTCTTACACAAGGTAACTATTAAGCTCTGGTGTAACCCACACAGAAATAATTATTATTGTTTTCTCTTTGCCGGTTTTCCAAATTATCAGAACTGTTCCTGCAAGGCATCTGGAGCCAAGTCATACCCAAATTAATTCTATGTTCATACTGTAGGAATTTTGTATCCACATCTCCAGTGCAGAAGCTCATCCATTAACAGTGTGTTTAGAATCAAGGAAAATGATAGAAATGGCAAAACTATTTGGATCTAATGAAATAGATTGACAGTTGGACTTGATGATCCTGGAGGTCTTTTCCAACCTTAAAGATTCTATGATTCTATGAGAAACAAAACTATTGTAGTTATTAGCCTTAAATACGTTCTGTCTTCTCAGGAACATTTTGAACTTTAAGCCCATTCACTCAGGTATTAAAGTGTCTTGCTGAAGTGATGCAATGTTAAAAGAAGATATACTTAATGGTTTAGTTCTTCAGAAAAGTCCTTACTCATATCAATGCTGTAAAGAATAAGTCACAATAAAAGAAGTTTTAAATGATGAAGTAGAAATTGTCATCTTAATTAGTCATCTCATTATGCACAATCAGTCTTGTACTCAGGTACAAGCTTCTCCTTAAAAGAATACTAAATGCAAAAATCTACTTTCATGTGAAAGAAAGGCTAACACTGAAAGTCTCAAAGCCAAAGGCTTTGTATGTTAAAATTTGTACCTTCAAAACTTTGAAGAAAGGAAAAAAAACAGCATCACATTCTCAGGATAAAACAATGAATAAGTCCACCATTCAATAGCTCTTTGACTCCACTTTATAACCTTTAAAATTGCAATAAAGTCTCAACTTTTCATATTAGAAGTAGACACGTGTGTTGTTTTTTTTTTGGATTTGAAACTGTTTCCAAGTTGGGCTCTACAGTTAGGAACATTTAAATTCCTTTTTCTGATTCGGATGTTTTCCAATTTTTGCAAAAATGATTCCTTTTTCTAGATCTTTATCTGTTCAAGAACTTTTGGAAATGTTTGATCTTACAGAAGTGATGTTCAGAGCGTCAAAAACCCCATAGATTTTATCATTTGAATTCAAATATATCTAAACAAATGCTTTGACTTCAATTGTGTTTTAACCCTAGTTTGCTTTTTTTTTTTCCCTATATCTTTTTCCCCTAGTTTCCCTATTTTTTTTTTTTTTTTCCCTCACCTGGTTTGTGTCAATGCAAATTACTTAATGGTGCTGTAAATTTGTAGTGGAGCTGTCTGGAAGTACCTATAGGAGTATTCTTTCAGAAAATGACAATTTGTTGGTAGCAACAGGTTTCATAAAAATCAGTTACCTTTGATGAAAAAATTGTTTTAATAAAAAGTCTTCAATAGGTTTACTTTTTTAGAACAGAACATTCTTATTTTGAAATTTATTTTAATTCAGCTTAATCATAATATCAATATATGCAAAGTTAATAATTTGAATAAAATGGCAATAAATGCCTTTTTTTTTCTTTTTAAATGAGGACAAAGTGACCTGATTTTTTTTTTTTTTAATACTCTGTGGTAAATTTTGAGGGCTCAGTTTTTTGGTAATTCCAAAATAGATTACTTTCTAACATCTGTAAAAATCTCCCCAATATTTAAACCTCGATGCCTGCACAACTTTGGGATGTAATGGTTACGTTTTTTTGAGGGGGTAGGTAGTAACTAGATGCTGAAGAAACAAGTGATATGAAATTAATTTAATTACATAATGTGTTCTTACCACTTAACAAAGAGCAGGTTAAAATTGAAGATTTTTAATTTCATTTGAAATCCTTCCTATGATTCTCACTATTTGCTGTTTTCTTTCATTCTTCTCCACAGTACAGATTCGTTGTAATGTCTTTCAAGACCTGTACTTCACCTACTTTCTGTAAGGTTGTTTATGACTTCTTATGAAATACATCTTTTGGCTAAGTGCTGACAGATTGTTATTAGAGTGACACATCTGTCTTTACTTGTAAAGCACACCTAAAAAAGGAATGCTGTTTTAATGTGCTTACGATGTTTTAATCTTTCCAGGTGAGTATACTGGAGTTATCTATACCATCTTTTTAAGAAAATAAGTATCCTTATTAAAAAAGCAGCTATTACTGGCAGGAAAAGAAGAATAAATGCACGTAGCACTCAAATGGACTTACACTTAGATACTAATTCCCATGTTAGTTAAGTAAATACACTTGATTATCTAAGTCTTATAATGAAGGAAAAAATTTCCAAGGTTGCATATATTACATGCAGATTGCTAAGGTGAACACTGAATAAAGAGCAATGGAAAAACCTTAGCCTAAACTACTTTTTGAAATCACAGAAAAAAAAATGTCGATTTATTTTAGTAAAGATACTGAACTTCTTTGCATGGCAAAGCACACATCAATGAATTACTGTTAAATCCATTGTGTAAAGACTCTGAAAGACTAATATATATCTCAGTTTCTCTGGCTTCTTTTGTCATACTCAAGCAGCAAGTACATGATACTTTTGTTTTCATAGGCATTACAATCGGTATGTGAAAATAGCCCTGAGACAAAGGAGAAAGTGAAAACTGTAGTCTCAGAGAAAATGTATTCGTCTGTGTTATATATTCAGTATAACTGCAAGAAAGAAAAAGTCATGCAAATTATATCGAAGTAATTTTCTTTTGTCACTGCATTAGGCACCATGAGCCAGGCATTCAGGAGTTATTTTCACTTGTATAAATTCTGAAAACACAAATACTTAGGAAGAATAGAAAAAAAAAGGAAAATTTGTCTTACACAATACTCCTTAAGTGTTTTTAAAAATATAGTTTGAATGTATCATTTTCTACCAAATTAACTCTCTTTAATAACACTTCTTTTGCCAGCAAAAGATTCTTTACATTGTTTTATTTGTTTACCAATAATTAAGATTGCAAATCAGTACAATCAAATTAGATAGTAACTGAGACTAACATTAATAAAATATTAGCACTACTGAAGAAAAAAAAGACTGGATAGGAATAAGTTTACTTCACAGTACTTAAATACAAAATATAGCAAATTTATCATGAAATCAGGGAATGCATTTCTGTATATAAAAATGGAAAAAGACTACAAAAGTTGATATGTAGATTTTCTGAAAGGTAAAATATTGGAGAATTTCTGAGAAGTGTCTAAAATTTAGCTCCAGATTTAGCAGTGTGTTGTATGGTACTGTCCCAGTATTTCTACTAGCTTATCACAGCCAGCATAAACTGATTTATGACTCCAGCTGACTGGAAGCCTGAGCCCGCTTTGTTGTACTCAGAGAGAGTTACCGTTGACATCAGCCTTAAGGAACAAAGAATTGAGCCCTTTACATTCTCTGCTCTGTCTTATTTATACAAATGCATGTTATACATGCCGGTGTTGTAATGCAGTAGCATAATACATTGGCCTTTGGGGCAAAAACATTTACATTTTAACTACATACTGCTTTCATTAGTAGTTGAAAAAATGCCATCAGAACACTTTTGTTACTGTAAGCTTTGCAAATCTTTCCTCCAGAGCCCCTTTTTTTTTCCCCCATACAATACCTAACTTTAGGCACTTCAGTATGTAACAGTTTCTCTTTATGCCCAGGTTCTTATCTTTTTCTCTCCCTTTATGTACATAGCTTGCAGTTCCATTAGTATATCCTTCCAAACAAAATCAGCTCAGCACCAAGCCCTAAGATGTATTTATTTTTTCAAAGGTTTTTTTTTTTTAGTGGTGTGGGGAAGCATTTGCAAAAATAAAACACACATTTTACTTCTTTGGATGAAAGGTGGAGGTCCCAGTGAAGTGTAGGAAGTGAGGAGTCAGAGTTCACACTGAACATGCTGCATCACTTGATTCAGAACCTTAATATCCATGTAACGATCACTAATGCTTACTCTCTCTCTAGGGAGATCTTAGAAGAAAAAGCTTTTCATGTTAGGTCATACAGAGTAGCTATTTTGTGATGATTAAAAAGGTCTAAAAATCAAACTTGCACAATTTTGTTAAACAGAGTTGGACCTACTTAAATCAGTTCTGAATTTGGCTTGCATAGCACAGAACTGGTTTCGGCTATTCTTACAATAATTTAACTGCTATGAGAAATCTATTTAACTGAGTTTTGTTCTGCCTCTGGAGTGGTGGTATTTATCCTTCCCAAGGAAAAAAAATACTTTCTCTGGAGAAATTTCATAGAGGATGCAGATAAACTCTCAGGTCTCTCTTAAGCATGCTGTGATCCTGGAAATTTATTTTGAATACCTTTATTCCTTGTTTTTCCCACTGCACTTCTTTGTGGCTCAGTGATCAGGAGTATTATATTTATTTATATGTGCTTTCAAGAGTATACAATCTGTGTGTATTATGCCTATGACTTGCACAGTTTTCTAAACTTCTTACTTTTTTTGTGGTTTTTGCACTATGGTTTTGGCTCATGACTGGCTAACACGCAAGACTTCTGCACTGTAATTCTGCTCATTTTAAACTGTGATCCCAGATCGATAGTTATTTTCAGGTGGAGATTTTGTATGGAACCCTTTTGTATGTGAACCAGTCAGGTGTATTCCAGTGGCTGCCTGACACTCACCATGTCCTAAAGTCATAGGCTGCACTCTGTTAGGACTTGAAAGCTCTTTTGTGAAAGTTTCTTTGCCTGAAATGTCAAATCTTGGGAATTAGGGACTTATCTCTTGCCTAAACTTTGTTGCAATCCAGAGATGAAGCATAGTCTCATCTACTGCCATTGCATGTTAGTGGCTATATAAGTGCCCTACTTCATAGATAATCATAAAGAAATAAGGCACTTCAAAGTACCATCTGGCCAGACACCTAATTTTTTTTTTGTTAGAGAAATTTTTGTCACAGTAATGGACACATCATTTAGAATTTAAACTGAACAGAAGAATGCCTACCTATGCTTGAGAATCCTTTTAATCCTTTAAAGGGTGTAGAACTGTGTTAGATGTGTCACACGTAAGACTGCCTTGCCTATAGGCCAGATCCTCATCTTCTCATCCACTGATGTGAATGAGTATTATTTTATTCTAGTCTGTGTTCTGTGTTTCAACTTTTTTTTTTTTTCCTTCACCCTAAGAAGCAGGACTTGGCTAAGCAGAAGGATGGTTATGTCTGGGTTTTGTGTTAATATGAAGATTGGACTGAGACAAAACATGTATCTGGACAAGGAAGGTGGGAAGGATTCCCATTTCATAAAACAAAGACATAAGTGTCCCACTGCCTGCAAAACCTATCATTGTATAGAATTCAAGTAAAATATAATGGAACTGGCAGGATGTTTGCTGCAAAGAAACAATATTCATTTTTGCATGCCAGCAATGAGAAATATGAAACAGAGGGGGTTTAGAGAGCTTTTTTTTTCATGAATTTTTGTTGATTTTTGGCTTTGTTATTTTATTGTATATACTATGCAAGATTTGTTCTCATTCTTGATAGATACATTGAAGTATATTTGGTTCCAGTTAAAAGAAGACTTCAAAGTTTCCAGAAAAATTATATATCCCGAATTTTTATAATATTTTTTAAAAAATACAGACTGGATTTAATTCAGAAATTAACCATAACATAAGCTATTTTACTAACACAGTCTTCCTACAGACATATGACATTAGCTACATCCATGTATATGGGATTATTTTAGAAGACAATAGGGAGTAATATAAAACCTTAATATTTTTTTAATTTGACAATGAGACAGTTTATGAAAGCCCAGTGCCCTAGTAACTGTTGTTTTATGAGACTGACTTACATCCCAATAAACATTATAACTTTCCTATCTCTTTTGTTTTCATTTTTCCCTCTTTAACTCCTCTCCACCTGTATTTAATTAGGTACAGAAAGATAAAAGCATGTTACCTTGATTTTCACAACAAAAATGTAGAATTAAAGAAAGGTTTCGGTTTCTTGCAGTTTTCTTTCTAGAGGCTCCAGGCAGCTGCTAATCATTATGTTTGCAATATTAAAACAAGACCCCAGGTTAGTCTCTGCTAGTTAATTTACAAGGATTTTCTGTATTTGATTAGACTCACATGGTTAATAAGGGTGTCAGTTAGAAGCATTTGGTCCATTTATTTCTGTAATGTTACTAACTATCTGTTCTCTATAGGATCATTTAGATTTTCTGGGAAAAAGCAGAAATGGGGCTATATGCTAGTGATAATAGCCCTAAAACACATTAGGCAGTTACACTGCTAACCATCACCTCCTTCCATTAATGGAATATTTTCAGGTGGCTTTTGTTTTGTGTATGTTGTATGTCTCTAGAGTCTAACAATCAATTTCTAATGGCAGTAAAAATATTCTGAAATTACAAGTAAAATTACAAAATTGCAAGAAAATTAATAAATAAATCCAAGTTTTTTTCTCCCTTCATTTCCAGGTTTCTAAGTCTTTGACTTACTTGGCTATAATTGAGTCATTTTCAGTCATCAAAGAGATAAAAATAAATAAATTAGATCTACTTGGTTCATGCAAAGTCCAGCACTACACAGCACTGAAGTGGCACATTGTGTTTGGAGTTTGGAGCTGATAGGTAACTCTGATGTCCATGTGAAATTGAAGCTGCAGAGGTCAGAAAACTTAAGCTTCTATCTTTAAGTGCCTTCTCTGGTAAAGGAGTGTAATATTAGCGTTGTGCAATGGCACAGTGGCAGGCAGACACCTTAATGATTTGGTTCCTGAGGCAGATGTACAGATGTACAGACAAAATATGTTTCCACAGAATAAGAAAAAAAAAGAAAAACAAACAAAAAAACCCAAACCCTCAAGCATTTTTTTTCTTACTTGTCATTTGTATTATGATCTATTTTCATCTAAAACATAATACTGCATCAGCATTGCACATTTTTTTTCTTCCTGAAAGTGCTTTAAGCAACAGATGGCACTAGCAATAATACCTAATGTTAATTTCGTAGTGTTCTTTATTATGAGACCCTTGACCTCAGCTTAAAACCTTGCCAAGCTTTAACCATTTTGGATAGAATTTTTGTGCTTGTTGCATGCCTTTGTTTAAAGGGCATAAGTGAGCAGCCAAACTCCATATGATTATGCCATTTCAGGTACTAGTTTACAAAACATGTGACATTTGCCCATATTGTAACTACAGAGTATAGAGAAAATGTCCTTTGAGATTAAAAAACAAGTTGTCCAGATTTAACAAAGTATAACTGTCTCAAATTGCAGCTCATACATCAGAAAAACTTATCAGGGACCCACTGCTAAATTATTTTACAATGTTAACTGTCATGAGTGTGCTGAATTTCCGCAGAGCTATCGTAGGCTGGGTGAAGCAGACATTTTCTCTTCAGGAGACAAGCAAGGCCTCCTCTGTAATTTTCCCTCTAGGTTGCCAGGAGATGCTGTGCTGTATAATACGGAGAGTGGGGAAACTTAAACCGGAATTTGATCAGGGTTGCTCTGTCTGGTGACTCCTGTGCAGGGAGCTGTCTGTCTTATAAATCAGTGAGGTGCTTGCTGAGTAGAGCATGAGAAGAAAGAATTTGTGTCACTGGGAGGAGGCATGCTGAAAAACTATGAGAAAATCTGGCAGGGAAAGGGGATTAGGGCAGCAATCAGATTGGCACAGGAGACAGAGAGAAAACATGACGAGAGGAGCTGTAAGCAAAAGGACAGGAATGCACCTGCTGTTTAGGCACACTTCTGTTCAGAATGTATATTTAAACTAATCATTTTGGTTTCTGTTTTGCTGTTTTCAAATAGTGCAATCTACAAACAAAAGGTATCTTGTTCTTCTGTGTCTCAGAATATACATGGAACAATAGATCAGGAGTGGGCTGTCACCCTGGTGTCCATGGTTGAGAATTGGCTAGTACTGGGATAGAGATGAAAACAGCTCTTCGGTGGCTCATGGTCTGCTGTGGGAAGGGAGTGGGTTAGACACCCATCTGAGATACAGGGCAATTTTGTGGTATTGACCTTGGAAAAAGTCTATTTCTTTTTCCCCACAGCATCTGTTAGTTCTTTACAGTCACAGCTTTGGATTTTCCAGTAGATAAGTGCTTCTCATGTGATAAAGCCCCATCATAAGTGTATCACTTGGATAGCTCATGGACCTGAATCTTGTGCAGCTTCAGAGCCACAAAGTGGCCAGACAGAAGGAGCACAGCAATGCACTGCTGATAGCATTTAACCAGCCAGCACGACAGATGCCTGTAGACTTACTGGTGACTGGCCCAAGCGTTTAGTAGCAGTCTCTGTGATTCAACAAATTGGGATTTTTTAGGGATTACATTTTCTAAAAAGAAAATAGAAGTAACAAACAAAATACAAGAGAAGAAAATTATAGATAAAATTGTAACATTCAAAATATAAGCAACTCCAGAATTTAATGTGGTAGACATTTGTTATACCATCTGTAGTTTGTTTACAATTTCTTTACTTCTTTCAACTTAACAGATAAATGAGGCAAATAGTATTTTCTGATACCTAGTCAGCATTTTTTTCTCATGCTGAGATTTAGATTTAAACGTTGTGGTTTATAGAACTCTTTTGAATTCACTTGGGAAATATTAGCAGGATGAACCACGTTTCCTTGAGTTACCAACACAGCTTCCCAGACAGAGCTCCGGAACACACTGCCACCCAGGTGTTAGGCTGTAGGATGTGCCCTAGTCTTATGCCAGTATCTGACATCAGTAGAGAACACACCCAGGTAGAACTCCTTCGCTTAGCAACAGAGCTCCAGGAGGAGGTGAATAGGTTGAGGAGTATTAGAGAGATAGACTACAGGAATCACATCCTAGCTTCCCTGAGACAAGCCCAACAGGCAAACAGGAAGCATGATACAGAGGATTCCCTATCCGCTCTCCACCTGGCTGAACATAGTGACTTAAGGGATAGGCATCAATGGCAACAAATTCCTACCAGGCAGAGCAGGTGCTTCTCCTCTGTGACTACCCCACCTTCCCTGGTGGCCTGGTACAATAGGAATGAGACTCTGCAAGTGGAACCAAACAATAACAAGGATGATGTTTTATCTATCTTGGCGGTGTTGCAAAGGTTAAGTCGACCCTGGGGTCCAGGTTAAAGATGGTGGAGAAAGAGCTTCCTACAGTGGTACAGCCCTCAGATTATTATCCATTATTGATTGTTCAGGTAGGCAGAGATGAAGTTACAATAAGAAGTCTGAGGGAAGTCAAAGGAGACTTCAGAGCCTTGAGACATCTGGTTAAGAGTTCAGGAGCACAAGTACGGTTCTCCTCTATCCTTCCAGTTGCAGGGAATGATGAGGGAAGAAACAGGAAGAGCCATCAGATCAACAGCTGGCTCCGAGCCTGATGTCACTGGCAGGATTTTGGAATTTTTGATCATGGGTCAGTCTACATTATGCCAGGTCTCCTGGCAACAGATGGGGTGCACCTGTCTCAGAGAGGCAAAAGAATCTTTGCATAGGCATTAGCAGGGCTCATTGAAAGAGCTTTAAACTAGATTTGAAGGGGGAAAGGGATGAACTCAGGCTTACTAAGGATAAGCCTGGGAGTGGGACGCCAATGTTTGAGGGATGGTGTGCTAGCGAGTTCCTTCGGTCTGCCATCTCACTGGAGGTAAGGGATGGAGATCTGTGCAGCAGCAACAATGCAAGGGTTCTTAATGTGTTAAAAATGGTGGAAGCACCTGAGAATGATCACATAGGAATTAGGGCCTAACCTGCAAAAAAGGCAGTGGGATTGGTAGCCCAACTGAAGTGCATCTACACCAATACATGCAGCATGGCAACAAACAGGAGGAGCTGGAAGCCACTGTGCAACAGGAAAACTGTGATACACTTGCTATCATGGAAACATGGTGAGATGACTCTCATGACTGGAATGCTTCAGGGGATGGCTATAAACTCTTCAGAAGGGATAGACAAGGAAAGAGAGGTGGTGGGGTAGCCCTGTATGTAAGGGAGGGTTTTGACTGTCTAGAGGTTAATGATGGTGATGATAATGTTGAATATTTATGGGTAAGAATCAGGGGAAAGGCCAACAAGACAGATATCATGATGGGAGGGGAGGGGAGGGGAAGAGGCATTAGATGTGGCATGCATTGGAGTGACTTATTTTTCATTTATAAAGTTTGCATGAATCTTAAATGAGTCCCACTTTTAGAGTAAGCAGAATATTTATGAGAACGGAGGTCTTCAAGGAGCTTAGTTCAAGCTCTTTTGGTGTGGGCTGGGCTCCATGAGTCAGTTTAGGGAAGGAAATTGTCATAGGTGGAGATGGTTTATAGAACTCAGAGTTTGCTTCTCTTTGATAGGTTGTTGTGCAAATCAAGGCTTTTCTTTCCAAAGAATATTGTATTACTAATCCTGATCCATTCAAGGGACCTTCTCATAATAGTAAAATCAAGCATGTGGAGTAACTGCTACATCTGGTTTGACTGTGTGGTAGGTGAGAGTTTAAATTTCTTTTTTTTTTGCGTTTTAATATTTGTTCTCCAAGTATTGAGAATTAAGGTTCATTGATGCAGACTCAACACATCCTTCTTCTAACTGGTGATCTCAGTTAATACAAGAAAATTGTGAGATCTTAGAGATGAATTCAATAGACTCTGATCAATGCACCAAAATGAGCACTACTGTAGGAGAACATTCACTGTAACGCTCCTGTGGACTCCATACAGAAAGAGAGGTACTTCTTGAGGACAGTTCACATCCAAGCTGGTGTCTTGGTCTTTGCGCTACATTTTCAGATGACCATTCCCTTGACTGGAGAGACATATGGGAAGTTAGTGAACTGGAGGAAACAGACAGCTGTGGCCTTTTCACTTACCAGACACACGACACACTTTGCATATAAACCTCTTTGGGACGTAACTATCTGGTTTACTTTTCAAAATTAAGTTGGAGTCAGTAGTTTATTTAGAAAACATAGCCAGGCAAAATTGGATGTTTCTCTGTTTCCATCTTTTATACAATATTCTGCTGTTTATAGATGTCTTGTATGGGATGGGGGAGACTGAAGTTCGTATTTCCTGTCCACATGCTTGATTTCAAAATTGCAGTTGACACTTTCAGAAAATATATAGTAACCTCTGATCGTGAGTCTCAGAAAGGCTGCAAAAGTAGTGAGAAACTGAACAGAAATCTTCAAAATCACAGTTGGAGTTAATCACTTAAGTTGCAAGCCAATAATTTATTTAATCTGATTCTTCATTAAAACTCATCTATAAAATTGATATTTTATACTTGAATTTAACATATTGCAATTGTTTTGGAGTGGGAACTGTAAGTTTTATTATATATGCTTAGGAATCTATTAAATATTAAATAATGCAGAATATGATGTCTGAGCACATGAAATATTTTGCATTTATCATTATAAGAAAATATAGTCTTTTCTGAAGCATTGATGACATACTGAAACTTCAAAGTGAAAAATTTCTTAAAGAGATTTATTTTAAAATTTATGAACAATTATTAGCACTTTTTAATATGATGGCAAATATTTCAGATGTTGTGGATCATACCTGGAAAGGTGTTAGAATGCCAGCCTAAAAAATATTCTGGCAAAATAAACTATAATAAATATAAGGAACAATGAACAGATTGAGTCTCTGGTGAGGTTCACGGTAATGTCTTGACTACAGAGCAGTTTTTACGTTTACATCAAAATATTTCTGTACACCTTTTTTCTCCATTAGAAATATATAATTGCATGATAAAAATAAAACAGAGATTGTGTGCTGCAAATGGAACAAGAGAGTCATCTTGCTGACATAATGAAAATAAAATCATACCACTCTGTTCCTAAAGGAGCTCTCACTACCAGGCAGCAAAATTAAAAGCACAGAGAACAGGAAAGATGATCTTTAGGGGGGAAAAAGAAAGAGAAAGAGAGAAAGAGGGAAAGAAATGTGATGAAGCTGACAATGCTTCATGCTTCAGTTAAGTTTAAGAAACTTAAAATTTCACCAACCCAGTACAGGTACCTCAGAGCCTGTTATGTTAAGCTCAAGGCTGTGCTTTACCTTTAAAGCACTTGAACCACACAGATAATGACTTGTTCTTTGACTAGGAACCACTGAGATCAAGTATAAGAAGGGAAGCAACAGCCATGAAGAGAAAAAAGAATAATTTTTAGGGCTCTGGTAGTGGTCTCTTTTTTTTTCTCTGAAAATCCAAGCTAAAGGACCATAAAGCTGATTGATAAATCCTCCATGGGATGTCTTTTTAAAGGACAAAGGATGTTCTTTGTTTTGATCTAAAATAAATAAATTTTTAAAAATAATCCAGTGTCACACTCTGATTTTGGATGGGAGGAAGGCCCCCTTGATTTCTAGCCGACCTCAGACGAGTCTGGGAGGTTAGGGGCAGCTAGACCAATCTCTCACACACTGGTGCATGGTTTTGCTCGTATTCTCAGGAACAGAATTAAGACTCAAAAAGGAGTCAAGCTCCAGGGGAACTTTATTTGCCTGACAACAAGTTTGTAAATGCAAGAGAAAGAGAGAAAGGAAAGAGGGAAAAGAGTTTCGTTGCAATAGCTACCACCATGGAGCTGCAGCGTCCCAACAGTCCAGTCACTTGGTGGGGAAATGTTCCTTCCAATGTTGGTTCCAATGATGGTTCCGTCAATGATGGTTTCCTTTTTTGATGTTGGTTGTTTCTGTCCTTTTATCATTGTCTCATTGCATATTAAATTGTCCTCCAAACACGAAGCCTCTCGTCCTGTGGTTTGACTGGCTTGCAAGAGATCAGGAATTGGCTTGCAAGATAACGGGCCTATGGTTTAACTGATGTTCCATTGCTTAAGTGGTGGTTTGACATTTCAACAATGTTGAGACAAACATTTGACACAGTCTCTTACATCCAGGAAGGAGCACTGGGAGATACCAACTCGTTTGTATTTCTTGCAGTAGGTTTACAACTAGTTTGCATGGGAAAACTACCAGTCAGATCTTGCTCTAAATTTTGTTATTTGTTATGACCATAGCATTTCACAAAATTATAAATCACTCTAAGAACACTGTGGCCCCATATGAATGCACGAAAGGGAATTATCTGCTTTCCAAACAAGTTAGAATCTGTTTTGAAATAGGTAACTCATATTCACATTTGTGTGACCAAAAGGAAATGAAACCAAAAAACTAGAATGTAGAGAATTGGATACAAGTGACAAGAAATCATAACAAAGATCATGCAGTTATGTGTACTGTGCAGAAATGCATACTGGGCTAAGTAGTATAGTAGCTGTGCTTAGAAGCTGCTACGTGTTGATTTTCACCTTTTCCCTGTCTTCTGCAGTTGTGATGTATAGGCTTGGAGAAAAGAGGTAAAAGATTAGAGTATTTTGCTTTAGAAATTCCATTGTGTTAAAAAATGATATTTGATAACCTTCATTTATGCCAATTTGCACAGAAAAGTCCACTCAGTTACTTAGTTTACTAGATGTACTTTTTTTTTTTTTTTTTTTCTCCAGGAAAGAGAGAAGTACATCTGAGAATCCTAAAATAACTAATAGGCTGAAGACATTGGCACTTACGTGAGACTCAGAGACTGAACTGAGTTCAGCTCTTATTCTGGTTGACTGAAAGGAGGAACATGGATTCATGTTATTTATTTTTGCTGTGAATAGATGCTGCCTGCAGAAGTGTTGTAGGTTTTCTCTTGTTTTGTTTTGTTCTTCTCTGAATTCCCAGGCTTGCCAGTGACATTTTAATAGAAAGTGACACATTTCCAAAAATTTCCCTAGTTTGAAGTTACATTTCTCATCCATAACCATTTTGACCAGCTTTACAGCAGATACCTTCATTTATTTATATATTCTATAAATGGAATAAAGGAAGTCTAGAATTGTTGCTAAAAGTAGTCTATTTTACACTGAAATCCTCACTGTAGCTTGGCATGTAATGATTTACTGATACGTGACTAGAATTGATGATGTTTTAATCATGGAAGTTTGTGGCAGTGTTTAATCAATCCTGTGACTAATTGTGCATGCTGAATCCATAGAGGATATAATTTGTACTGTTCATATTCTGAATATGTGATTCCTGCAATCGAAGAACTAGAAGATTTTACTTTATATTTTGTAGTTTGAAATACAGACCTCAGTCTGTGATCACGACAGTACTCACCATGGAAATAGAAGCTTGTCTGGTATTCAGTTTATTGTTAGCATCAGACTCGCAGGACAAACTTACTCTGTTCAGAAAACATGAACCACTGGCCAGGAGTCTGACATCTCCTCCAGCATGTATGCGAGACTTGTGTAATTTAGCTAGTCTGTGTTTTGCTGCTGCTGCTGCTGAATTAGAATGACAGGAAACTGTTTTGCAGACCTTCGCTGATTCACAAAGTTTCTTCTGTTTTTCTCTGCAGATGTGTGTGAAGTACCTGTTTGTCACTAGCAAATCACTATTGTTCTCTTGGGAACGCAGAGAAGGAAAGTGAACCTAGGATTATGTTCAAAGAACCATGGTAGTTTCTTACACTTACAAAGTGGTATGGTAATATTTCAATTAATGTTAATGATGAAAATCCAACATACTACAGTGGGAAGTTAAGTATGTCAATATAAATACACTTCAGGAAACTGGTATATGTGGTAATTACAATGACTTAGGGCAGTAGATTTTTCAGGTTCAATCCTCTGTTGGTTTTTTGTTTGCTTTTTGTTTGTTTGTTTGTTTTTAATAAAGCAACTGCCTCTTTTTCTACGTCTTGTCCAGAGCTCCTCAGACAAACTTTACCCAACTGTGAGTCAGATCTTATTGCTATGAAATACACTAAATATTTTTTTGCACTTTTATACCAGTAGAGAATTTAATGTAATGCTCCTCTTCAAGGATGGAACACCAGCAGGGCTGCACACTTCAGGGCATGCACAGTATTTCTTGGGGTTGTCATCATCCTCCAGGGCAAACATAAAGCACTCAGTAGTTCTGTTATCTCCCTCCCAGTTTCAAACCTGCTCTTCTCCTTAATAAGTTAAGTGCATCTATAGAGCCTTGATAGGCTCTTTGTGAGCAGGCTGATTGTTCATTTTATGAGTATTTCTCTCTGGAGCTGTATTCCTTTCATTCAGGTGCCCATTTGTCTGCATTATTTTATATTTTGGTATTTGACAAAACCTCTACAGTTCAAATACCTTAATTGTATTTTCTGTTTCACACCAAGGAAGTTATTTTGTTCATAAAATACAAAAGTATGGTTTGGATTATCATGTTAAAATACTACTTAAAACTGTTTTGTTTTCTTATTAGAGTGTTTTCCCCATCTTATTGGCCTCAGGAGATACAACATGTTTTCTCTGTGCAGGTTCTGGGGAACAATAAGCAGTATGCTACATGTCAGCTACATCATATTAGTTCAACAGCACCTGAAATAACTTAGCTACAAGTGCTCAAATTATTCTACTTATACACGGATCTCTAACTATGAATAGGAAGCCAAGGATTTATGAACAACTATGTAATTATTTAATGGCAATTTTATGACACTATAAGTGGCCACATTCTCACTTTCATTTGGATCCATTTGCACAGCTGGGGGCAGCTAAGAAATCCCCCAGGCATACGGCAGTTCCTGGCTGGCATGAATGCAATACTGAGTTGTACTTCAGCTGTCTGAAGCAGCCATCTGCACTGTGGGGTTCTGGAAACTCAGTCACAGAGTTTCCAGAAGCCCCAGAAAATGCTTTTATCTCTCTGTGCAGTACTGAGTGACCAGACCTAAAGATCAGAGCTAGTCATATTTTGTTATGTGGAGCTGCCTAAGCTACCTTTAAATGACCTTGTTTATGAACCAGAGATGGGGCAGCAACATCAGCAAAACCTCTGGTTTTTCTCTTCTGAGACCCAGGTCTGACTTTGGCTCCAACCCTCAAATTTGGCCAAGGTGGGAAAAGGAGTACAAGAAAAGCTGCTTTATATCACCTTTGTGATTCATGTTTGAAGCTACCTCAGTTTTAGAGAACTTAATGTTATGAGGAATTTGAAAAAAAAAAAAAAAACCAAGATAAAATTTGCACTCATCTGAAAGAAGCTTAAAAATCCTCTGCTTCAGCATGCACTGAAACCTTGTTATGTAGTCTGACACCTGTTGTTGAAATCAGTGGATCATAGTCTTGCAATGTGAATCACTGCTGATTAAGTTGAACAATAATGTTATTGTTTTTATAATTCTGTATTTTGGGTTCATTCCCATCTCTGATTACTCACTTCTGTAAAGAGAGATTCCAGTACTCTTTCTCGTCATGCTGTGTCTTACAAGGCACATAAACCTTGTAAGGCTGAAGCAGGGATCCTCCTGCCAATGTTTCCACTTGCTTGGTTTCCTGGGAAGGATTTTGCCCCCAAAGATAAGTGTTTTCACTGTTGATAGGCAGTAGCAGAGCTGCAGCAGAAAATGGTGTTCAATCCATTCCATCTGTGGGTAAACACAATGTTAGATTTCTTTTCAAAAGTAAACAACAGATGCTTTTCAGACATTATTCCTTTAGAGTCAATTTAAAATGTGAGAATTCCTACAGCATATAAATGTCTTGCAGTTCAAAGTATAAAATATTTCAGCTTTGAATAGTGCTCTTATAATTTAGAAGGTGATTTAAACAACACATTGACTCCTTAACATGAGTGATGATATCATAGGTATTGACTGTCCTGTGGGACTCCCAAACTGCCTTTTACTCATCATCTTTCTAGAAAATGCCATAAATTAAGTAAGTAAAAATAATAATTATATGCAGATGTCGAGTGTCTTAAAGCCAGTGTAACTATATAAATTGTATAAGATATTCTGTTTGCAGAGTCAAGTTTAGTATAACTTCTAAGTAACTTTCTGGAACATAATCAAGAAGCAATTGTAATAATGAAAATCTTTCAGATGTTAATGTTAGTTTCACATCATCGGTTTCTAATCAGGGACATCTTTTCCTTTTGTAATGGAAGAAGTGCATACAGTGCAAACATAACAGATTCATCAAGGTGTAATCTCCACCTAGACACTACTTCTGAACTGTGATGATGCTAGGTATCTAACACCTGGGGAAGTAGTGATCTGGGAACTTAAGAAGGGAAAATTCAGTTAGCTAAGCAAATGTCTTTATGTCTTTTTATTCCCCCCTCCCCCCAAGGATATTTAGAGGTGATGTAGGTCATTGTCTTCATTTTTGCATATGTAGTGCTGCCATAAAGAGAAGTCAATCTATTGTAATTATTATAGATGACAAAAACATAGGTACAAGCAAACTCATTGTGGATACCTTGACAAGTAAACTAATCTTTAAAAGTCATTAGTTTCATGTACCTAGAAGCATTTCTTCTATCTAATTACAGGTGATCTTTTAAGTATGTAGATCTGTTGTAATAGCTTTTGCAGTCACTAGCTTTCAGGAAAATAAATTAACCTAAAAGAAACTGTATTCACTAAAAGTAATAACTCGGTAGTATAGTGTTATTTGACCATTTTTTCTAACAAGTAGATTATGAAGCAAAAGATGATTTGCCTTCTGAATTTTTTCCTCATTTGATATCATGTCTTGATTTTGTCACTATATCCCAAATATGATAATCCTTTCTTTATGTCAAAAGCATAGACTTTATTTTATTTTAACACTTAGTCAAACAGCTAACAGTTCCAAAGAAGATATCTTTCAGCTTTCTTGAACTTAATGTAGCATAATTAACGTCAAGAATGGACTCTTTAGGACTGTTTTTGAGATTTGGAAATCCTCCTATCCATATCTGCTTCATCGGTAGTATAAGTGAAAAGAGATTAGTCTGTATTGCACATAATTTGTGATAGTTACAGTTAAGAACAGTAGTACAAAATCAGGATAGTCGTAGCCCTTATCTGACTAGGATGAGAAGGAGGAAGGAGTGGGAAACAGGAGAGAGCTGTAAGGTCATATGTTTCGTACTTGCTTGACTGCCACAGGCCATATTACTGCTTTAAATGGTGCTAATAAGAGGGGTAATGCCCTCTACCCATCACTGTAAGTATGTGACTAGCCAAAACCAGGAGGGACTTTTCTTGCGGTTTACAGATCAGCTGCAGATAAGAGTCATACTCCACTGAATTCACTAAGTAAGCAAGTACTACCTTGTGTACTCTGAGGAATACCTATTAATTTTCTAGTTTAAGAAAATTGATATGTTTAAAGGTTACAGTTGGCGTGTTGCATAAATGCCTGTCACTGAAATAGGACAGGACATGTCAAAGCTAGTCTAGGCAGTTCAAAAAGGCACACTCAAGGCATTTGAGTTAAGGGTGAAAACAATAAAATTTCAAAATAAAGATATGTGTTCTGGACTAGATTCCACAAACTTCCACAAAGTCTTCTGCTTTCTCACACTGAGACCCAGAACGTGTTTTGTATCTTTGTGCCCTCTGTCCTTAATTAGATATTTGATTTTGAACAGAATCTTAAAAGAAATAGTCAAATGAACAAAGCGAGAAGTACAAGTTTTATTTCTTACCCTTGGGTAGCAGAGCCATATAAACCAAGTCTTGGTTTAGTTCAGAACTAAAAAAGATTGTTTACAGCTACGAATTAATACCGTTTCAGTGGAAAACAACTTTGCAATTTAAATTCAATTGAGCTTTGATTAAAAATTAGCTTTGATTACAAATTAGGGATAGTAGTCTAGATAATAAAAACATTTAATTGCAAATTGTTGCATATGAAATATTTTAATTTTTCCAAACAATTTTTGGATTGACAAATAATTTTTGGATTGACAAATAATTTTTTACATTTCACTAAAAGATAAAATTTTATTTTGTTTGAGTTTAGCAGAGGAAATTTTAATATTAATTTCAGATGTTGTTGCCACATGAAGTTTGAAAAAGGGAATGCTGTTTAATTGAAGATAATGTATGAAGTATCCGGAGTTAGTAGAAAATACAGGTCATAGTTAAGTTTTATATCACGCTTCTAAAACAAACATAGCATCAATTTGTTCTGCTCTTAGAAGAACTTAGTTTTAAATGGTTTAAATTACATCTGGTTTTCATTTAGACAAGGCAAACACATAGTTTTCCTCCGAAGTAAAGTTTTTTAGTCTTTTTGTTTTCCACTATACCTACAATCAGCCTACAACGTAAAGAAAAAAAACCCCTCCAACCAACCAAAGTATTCTGCTAATTATTGAAATAAAGCCTATTTTATAGACAAATTTTTATACAAGGAGGGTTAAATGCATGCAGATCTCTAATTGTGGTGATCTAAAATTCTGATTTTTACATTCTGGCCTTTCAAACATGAACCTAAGGAGGCATGCACTTTGGCGAACAGTAAGGAAGTGTGCAGGCTGGCTCAGTAGCTCACAGAGAGGGTTTATAATTTGTATAATTAAGAATTAGTGAATGTGCCAATGTGTGTAATAGTAGAGGATAGAGACACCAGCATCTACACTTTTCCTAGTTGTTTTAAGAGAAAGGGCTACATCCAACAAAAGGACAGCAAACAAATATTCTGTAGAAGGAATGGCAGTATAACTGCAACAAGGATAAGATAGGAAATGGAGTTCCATAAAGAAACATCGATTGAATATTGAATTTTAAATGCTGGGATTTTCTTTCTTTTGGAAATCACACTTTTTACCAAATATGTCCAAGTGACATAAAAGCTGAAGTATACACTAAATTACTGACAATAGTTCACATATTGTTTGTAAAAAGAGCTAGTTTTGAACAAGGAAGTGAGTTTTCCATCACTCTCTTTTTTAAAAAAGAATGATCTTATAAACTGTATTGTCTAGGTTTTTAAGAAAATGAGATTTTGCAGATCATTGTATGATTTTACTGGCAGGAGAAGGGATCAGTGTTCCTCTTGGCTATTAATAACTATTACATGACTGTTTGAAACAGTTATTGAACATTATGTACCACATTTGAGTTCAAGTTTTGTTCTACTGATACTTCCCATATTTAGAAACCTCTTAGGTCTATAAAGACTTTTTAATTTCCTCTCCAAACAGTTTAATCACTGGAAAGGAAACCTAAGATTAACATGGACAATCTCTACTATCTCCTTAACGCAGGGGCTGTTTCTGAAAATTTTGCTGCTTACCTAACAAAGGAGGAGTTTTGTTGCTTGGCAGCTTTGCCTATCTGTTAGGGCTACTGTGCAAGGACAATGTGTTAGGGTCTATCCCTGCTTGAAAAACGCAAATACATCTCAGAATGAAACTGGAGATCCAGTTAGAGCAGAGTAAGCTCCTAGAACTTGGCTAAGTTTATCTAATAAGCTATCCAAAGATGTGAAATTAGTTTATCATAGATACTACACTGCACAATATGCTTTTGTTTATATTTAAACTCTTGAAATTACTTGAACAGTGTATATGAAGTACTCTTGTTAGCTAAGTGCTTTTACAAGTGTTACTGGAATCAGAGTATAACAAACACAGGGAATTTTATAAAAATGCTATACTCCAAAATGATGAGAACTAGCACTTAAAGGTGCTAATATTTCAATTTGTAATACAGGTATATGATATGCCTGTGCATTACCCACATGTATTGCAGATGGTAGGCTCCAGGAAGGTATTCTACAATCATCACAATATTTAAGTAACAACTTTTTCAGGCAGGAAGGAAGAAGTGTGTGGGATAAAAATCAAGTTATAGGAAATCTGGAAGCAGGTGAGATAACTCATAACAGATTTGTGCTTCCTCCCCCCCCCCAGAAAAAAAAAAAAGTGTTACATCACCCTCATTGTAAAAAATTTTTTCCTGCTATCTAATCTGAATCTGCTTACTTCTGTTTTAAAACCGTTACTCATCGTCTTATCACAACAGGCCCTGCTGAAGAGCTTCTCCACCTCTTTCTTATAAGCCCCCTTTAGGTACTGGAAGCCTGCTGTAATGACTCCCGGGAACTTTCTCTTCTTCATGCTGAAAGCCCTAACTGTCTCAACCTGTCCTCATAGAAGAGGTGCTCCAGCCCTCTGATCATCTTCATGGCCCTACTCTGGACTCATTCCAACAGCTCCACGTCCTTCTTATGTTGGGGGCTCCAGAGCTGAATGCAGTACTGCAGGTAGGGTCTCATGAGAGCAGAGTTCAAGAGTCACCTGCCTCGACCTGCTGGCCAAAAGAAATCTGGTTTGTTCTAAACGAAAAGTGAAGAAGAATATGTTATTTTATCTGGAAATGAATCATAGAATCACAGAATCATAGAATACTTTGGGTTGGAAGGGATCTTTAAAGGTCATCTAGTCCAATTCCCCTGCAAGGAGCAGGGACATCTTCAACTAGATAAACACTTCTCTAAATTCAAATTTTTAGGAAAAAAAAAAAGTATGAGAAAATACCTTTTTATGCAACAACATGTATAAAATGCTTAGTGCCTTAACTCCAGGCATAGCACTATTTTCACAATGTGATCAGCAAGCACGCTTTACCCTAGGCAATAATAGTCATTAAATGGGTCTGGTCACATTCAAGACTTTGACAAACTGAAATGAATTTGAATGAACACTAGATAACTGTAGTTATAATAAGTTATTTTGTTCAAGATCATTTTGGTTTGTCAGTTTGTACCAAAGTAAATAACTGTCGTAGTTCAGCCCCGATCGGGACCAAACTACGCAGTCTGTCTCTCACTCCCCCCACCCTCCGAGAAAATAGGAGGAGATGATATAAGGAAAACGGCTCGAGGTTTGAGATAAGGACAGGGAGAAATTCTTAAAGTTACTGTTAGGGGCAAAACAGACTCGACTTGGGGAAAACCACTCATTTATTTCTAAAACTAGCAGGAGAATGAGACAGGGAACAAAATAACCTCCCCCCACCCCTCCCTCTTCCCGGGCTTAACATTATCTCTACTACCTCCCCTCCCGAGCGGCACGGCAGGGGGGGAAAAAGGAATGGGGGTCGCGGTCAGTTCATCACGTGTTGTTTTACACCGCTGTGTCATCGTTGGGGGAAGAACTTCTCGCATTCCTCCTCTGCTCCAGCGTGGGGTCCCTCCCACGGGCCACAGTCCTCCGTGAAACTGCTCCGGCGTGGGTCATCTCTTCCACGGGGTGCAGTCCTTCTAGAACAGCTGTCCCAGCGGGCCCTCCACGGGCCACAGCCTCCTTCAGGCCTCGACCTGCTCTGGCGTGGGGTCCTCCATGGGCTGCAGGGGGACATCTCCACCATGGTCTTCACCACGAGTTGCAGAGGAATCTTGGCCAGGAGCAGCATTACTCCTCCCCCTCCTTCTGAACTGACCTTGGCGTCTGCAGCCGTTCCTCACAACAGGCTGGCAGACGTCTCTCAGGATCCTTTTTACATCTTGTTCACTTCTCGTCTCCTCTCCACTTCTTGCAGCCAAGCTGGGCCGAGTTGGGCCCCGTCGGCCGCCTGATGAGAGGCCAGAGGGTGAGGCCTGCAAGGCCCACGAGGCTCGCGCCTCCCC
Source organism: Chlamydotis macqueenii (assembly GCF_036417535.1). Taxonomy (NCBI): domain Eukaryota; kingdom Metazoa; phylum Chordata; class Aves; order Otidiformes; family Otididae; genus Chlamydotis; species Chlamydotis macqueenii. The sequence goes on along the minus strand of NC_141593.1, from coordinate 57,816,064 downwards.
CTCTCTGCCCCCCGCTCAGCTGCTTCACATCTCTCCCTCTTTTTCTGTTTTCCCCTTCTTAAATACGTTATCGCAGAGGCGTTATCAGGGAACATTCTGCTACCAATTGGCTCGGCCTTGGCCAGCAGCGGGTCTGTCCTAGGCCCGGCCGAGTTCACTAAACAAAGGGGAGCAACTTCTAGCAGTTTCCTACAGAAGCTACCACCTTAGGCCCCCCCTCACTAACAAAACCAGAACAATAACACTCATGTATTTCAAAACAGTCACCCCCAAAAGAATGGCAAGCACACTGCTGTCATATTAAACCCGCTCAGTGGACAAATAGTGAGATTATTGTTACACAATTTTTCTAATTGACTGACTCATTTCTTTTGTGAAAAGCTTCTAGATTTCCAGGTCTGAAGGAACTGTTATAATTGACTAGATACATAACTGAATACAAGGACTCAGCAACCTGATCTGTTTGAAGATGTCCCTGCTCCTTGCAGAGGGGTTGGACTAGATGACCTTTGAAGGTCCCTTCCAACCCGGACCATTCTATGATTCTATGACTCTCAGCAAATAATTTCTGAAACAAACCTCGAAGATCTGACTGAAAGGAAATGTATATTTTTAGAGAAGTATTTCAGACTTGAAGACATCAACAAGCTGGTAATAGATTTAAAACATACTACTTCAAGTTTGTGAAACATTACAACTACTAGAAATTTGATTAGAATGCCAATTGAGACAAAATCAATGCTCTTTAACATTTATCCTTCAGAAATACAAAGTATTTTTTATTAATATCTGCACATAGACATCAGTCCATAGGAAAGATTTTGAATACCTGTCAGGTTTAAGTGTTTTCATGAAGACTGAAAAATAACAATTTCAGTTAGTTATTGCTGCTATTTTCAGTATAGCTCTGACTGTGTAGCAACCTGGAGGATAAGCCCCAGGCAGCAACTTGGAACTTCCAGCAAAGCTGGACTCCTCTGTCTGCCTGCTCAAGAGCTGTGCATGGAACTGGAGAGACTTAAATCTCTGACAAGTTTGATTGAAATGCTTCAGATAATTAATCTATCTTTCATCAAATATAAGCACAATGAGGTTGTTCATGTCTTTTCTCAGTTGATTACCTATGATTATGGAAGCTCTGATGGCTTAGGTGAGGTACATGAGGTAATGCTTGGGGGCTGGAACTAGATGATATTTAAGGTCCCTTCCCATCCAAATCATTCTATGATTCTACACACTGAGGACTTCTAGGACTGTGGAAGGTGGCCTAGGCACTTTGGCACAGCTGGCTGTCATGGAATAAAGCATCGGCCAAGATAGTAAACCAAGGCAAATTTCTATTTATATTACAAAATATATGAATGAACTAAGCAGTTTGTTTCAGGTCAATTATATATTATTAATTATCTTGAGATTTCTTTTGCTCTTGAAGTACTTATTAGCTTGAATAAAGATTATGTAGGAATATATACATTCAGCAGTTGCTAATGAAGTAGGAGACAAAAAAGAATTCGGCCTTTTCTTCTGTATCTTCCATGTCCTGCCATGTAATATAAGTAGTGAAGATGTGCAGATGAGAATGGATGTATTTATTTAATGATTATTCCCCAAAAGGTAGTTTTTCAGTAGAGTTTAAATTCTGTGAATATAAAGAAGGATTAAATAAAAATAAGGATTAAATTAAAAATATAATTTTTTTTTTAGTGGGCTGACATCAAGTTCACTAAGTTATCCAGGCGTTCTGTTGAATATATATAGACTTCCACTGAGACTAGTAGATTTTGAATCAAGGTGAAACTGAAGGATTGAAATTTTTCAAAAGTTCAGAGTTACTGAAATTGAAGATTGATTTAGAATTTAAATCAGCATGTAACCTTTATGAAATAGTCAATACCACAATTATTATACACATTTTAGCGTAACAACAGATACAATTTGTATATTTGCATAAAAAGAACTTGTGCTTTTCTTTAACTTGAATGAAACACAGCCATGCACTCATTTCAGTAAAAGCAGTGTTTGACATTAGTTTGCCTGGAAGCATTACTCCAAAGATTGCTATAATATGCAAGTCTAAAAGGATATCTTTCACAAAATATTTTTACCAAGTCAGTTTTCCTCTTGAGAACTTACCTAAGAGTTGAGGATTTTAAAATAAAGCCGTCTGTGTACTGAAAACTATTTTATCTTTGCCTTTCTCAGTTCACAAGTATGCTGTCCACAGCTTGAAGAAACTTCAAATACTCTGTTCTGAATGCAGTTACTTACCCCAAAAGTTTCTGATTGCGGAAAAAGATTTGCTACATTTAATTATGTTTGACATTTCTACTGTCAATTTAGAGCTACATATAGATTGCATAATGGAATTACGTAGAGTTTTCAGCACATAATGCACATTCAACTTGCCTAGTACGTCTTGTGACAGCATGTCTGTGTTTCAGGTGGAGAATTTCAGCAGGAGGGAGGGTTAAAAGGTGTCAACAATTTGATGAGATAGCTGTCCACTCAGATTGAGTTTTAGCACATTTCTGAACTCCTGCAGAAGAAAATCAAGGGCTAGAGAAACGTGCAGTTTTCCGTACAATATTATTCTTGGATGGTGCTTAGATGCTATCTGTATTTGAAGTGGGTCTGGATTGCAAAGACAAATACACTTCTCTTTAACATTTCATTATTTTATTGCATCCTTATGTAAGACTACAAAATTACATGTCAGACACTCTGGTGATTGGACATAGATAATGTCAAGTGACATAAAATAGTAAGAGACCAACAGTTACAAACAATGGGTTATGAATTACAGAAAATTAACAAAACAGGTACCTGAAGTTTGCCTATTTCTTTTATACAGCCTCAACACTGCCCAAGAGAAGTACAAGCACAAGCTGTAGTAGTTTCCTTGCATTTTTCTCTGTTGTATTGTATTACTTCATATACAATATAGTAAGTCACTATAATTGAATTGAACCCACATGCTTGAAATCTGGACCATAATTTAATTTACCATGATATTCAGTATATAGGAAACCAGAAGTAACATAGACTTTGGAAGGAAATAACTTGGAGGTTATCTGACTCCTTTAAATAAAAAATAAATTAGAAAATATAAGAATGTCTATTGTTTGTTTGTCCACATAGTGGACTGTTTCCTGATTTCCAAGAAAGAAGTTGCAGAGGAATTTGATTTGAATTCAGACTAAGTGGTGGTCATAAGGTAAACATCCCTGCAACACAAGGTTAGTGTTGGCTGTGCAATATAGGGCCAAAGGCTGCACTTGATTCTGATAATCCAAGTAGCTATATACTGGTACTTTATTCTCTGTTTTGATCAAATCAATTTAAATATAATGTTTGTATAAGTAGCTGCATAATCTGGTCCTTCAGAATTTAGAAACCAGTATTTGAGCATCTTTGTATGACCCAGAGATATGTCTGGTTAACAGTAGGCAAAAATCTTCTCGCTTCCAGTGTGCATCACTTCAGCTCGTTGGAGTTAGTTTCAAGGACTGACCATTTCCATTGGACTGGAAAATCCACAAAAACTTGATTTAAACTTCTCCCCCTCCCACAAATAAACTTTAAACTTCATTTGAAACTTTAATTAAACCTTTTCAGCCAGGCCAAAATAAAATCTTTTACTGAGTTAATTTTTTTTTTTAAATGACTGGTTTTCTTTTTTTTTTTTTTATTTTCCAAAATAATCCTTAAACCCTTATGGAAACAGAAGTCCTGAACAATGTGAGAATGATTGATCTGTTGATATTTTCAGACAGTTTAGCAAGTTCAGCACCTGAATTTTCTAGGTGCTTTTCTGAGCCACATTTCTTAAAAGGCTGAAGTTACTCATCATGCATCCTGAAATGTTTTCTAGGTATTTAACTTAATTGACTTCATTGGAAACAATCTTCATTTTGCTGTTGTAGTTTGGTTTCTTTTTAAAAAAGTGAGTTGCCTCAGTATTTTAGTGACAGAAAGGGAAGGATTTCATTTTAGCAGTCCTGGAAAACTGGATAGATAACAAGAAATAGGTTTTTAAAAGAATTCTGATATGTGGAATTTATTTTAATTTAATTTCTGAACAGAAGTTCATCTCTGACTATCAGAAAGAAGATTTAATTTTATTTATGCAACAAGGAATTTAAACATTATAGAAAGGTACATTTTTTTTTTCCTGAAAAAGCACTGATGATAGAAGGAAGTGAGTTTTGTGTAATATATTAATAATGGATATATGTGTTCTGAAATTCACAAAGAAAAGACAATGTCATGGTACAAAGTTCTAAAGAAATATTTAACGGAAGATGTTTCTAAGAAATTAACAAATTCGTCAAAAGGATAGGACATGCTGCTAATGAGATTCTTCAATTACCTTATGTGTATTGAGAAAACAAACAGTATATGAATCCTCAGACTAAAACCCAAAGACTTTGGAGGCTTTACTTTTGTATTTCTCAGTCTAAAACTAAGAATTATTAAAGTTGAGTTGTCGACCTACTGTGTTACGGCTGCAATCTTTCTTTCATATTTCCTTTTTATAACATCCATGGTTTTTGTGCCACAGTAGAGTAGAAGACTACAAAAATAAGAAATTAGTTTGTACTTACTAAAATAGTAGTTTTTATTAAAAAGTTTATTTTTCAGACCACAACAATATGTAGTGAGTGGATCAGTTTAATTGGGAAACATGTTTCAGAGTGTTTAATAATAGTAATATGATCAGAGATGTACTTGTTTCTGAACAGAGTTAAATCCTAAAAATTAACTTTGTTTACACATCTAGTTACATTTAAAAGGTGACCATGTGCAAAATTTTAAAAGCAAATACTTATAAATACTTATTCCTTTCATAAACAAAGAAACAAGTGTTCCAAGTCTATATAGATATTTGTGCTACAAAAAGTAGACAATCTGAATAAATGTTTAAGTAATATTTTCTTTGATCTACATAGGATTGTTGAGTAATAAGTTATGGTATAGTTTATAGAAATGATGAATAAAATAGGTTTTGTTTTGTTTAGCAGTGATCCAAGTCAAATCATAGAAACATAGAATAGCTAGTGTTGGATGGAACCTCTAAAGCCCATCTAGTCCAACTCCCCTGCAAGGAGCAGGGACATCTCCAACCAGATCAGGTTGCTCAGAGCCTCATCCAACCTGGCCTTGGACGTTTCCAGAGATGGGGGCATCAACCACATCTCTGGGCAACCTGTTTCAGTGTTCTACAACCCTCAGTGTAAAAACTTTCTTCCTGATGTCTAATCTAAACATTCCTCCCTCTGTTTTAAAACCATTACTCCTAGTCCTGTCACAAGAGGCCCTACTGAACAGTCTCCCCCATCTTTCCTGTAGGCCTCCTTGAGGTACTGGAAGACCACTATAAGGTCTCCCCAGAGCCTCCTCTTTTCCGGGCTGAACAGTCCCAACTCTCTCAGCCTCTCCTCGTAAGAGAGGTGCTCCAGCCCTTTTATCATCTTCGTGGCCCTCCTCTGGACCCTCTCGAACAGGTCCATGTCCTTCTTGTGTTGGGGGCTCCAGAACTGGACACAGTACTCCAGGTGGGGTCTCCCCAGGGCAGAGTAGAGGGGCAGAATCACCTCCCTTGAACTGCTGGCCACTCTCCTCTTGATGCAGCCCAGGGTGCAGTTGGCCTTCTGGGCTGCAAGGGTGCATTGCCACCTCATGTCGAGCTTCTCATCCACGACCACTCCTCAGTCCTTCTCCTCAGGCGAATGCACAGATTAGGAAATTTGGAGGAAGAAGAACCTTACTTATGTGTCTGTGTAGGTTATCCTGAAGACTGGTGTTAGTGTTAAAACTGTGGGCTGACATATGGAGAAGATACGAATATGTGAGAGGTGATGCAGGAATTACTTTCTATTTATTGACAAGTTGAAAGTTGTACAACTTCCTATTTGAGTAGTACATTAATACAGTGTGATGGTTTAGCCTGAGTTACCACACAGTTTCTTGCTCACCCTCTCCCTCCCCAGCGGGATGGGGGAGAGAATTGTGAAGGAAGGAAAGCTCCTGGGTTGAGATGAAGACAGTTTACTAAAGAAGACTCCTTTACTAAAATAGCAAAGAAAATCTACATTAGTAACAGCATATAAGAATATTAAAATATATAAAATTAACAATACATTTTCTCACCACCTGATGTCCCAATGACTGCTACATCAGCAGCGATCACAGAAACAAAACCGAGCAGCAAGCGAGTGAAAAGGGAGCCAGCAAGGTAGAGGGAAGGATGCCAGCAAACGAGACAGAGATGGATGCCAGGAAGGCAGATACCCGCCTTGGCCAACACCTACTTATATACTGAGCATGACATTTATGGCATGGAATGCTATCTTTGGCCAGTTTGGGTCAATTATTCTGTCTGTCTTTCTCCCAGCTTCCTGCATTTGCACATTCGCGAGACTTGGAAAGCAGGACAGTGTCCTTGGTCTCATCAGCAACAACATATATCATCCGGGTGTTTTATCAATATTCTTCACACACGAAATCCAAAACACAGCAGCTACTGAGAGGAAAATTTACTCCATCCCTGCCGAAACCAGGACATATAGATATACTCCTATGACAACACGCTCCTCAAGGTCATGACCCCAAGTCTGCTGGTATTTAAGAAGCATTTGGATAACGCTCTTAGACATATAGTGTAACTTCTAAATTGCTGGGCTTGATGATCCTTGTGGCTCTGTTCCAACTCAGGATATTCTGTGATTCTATGATTCGCTAGTTTTTATAGTTGCTTAAAAATAACACAAGTCGTGGTAAAAACACTGGAAAATAATCAGAGGAGTTTCTCATGCTTACAGAGACGTATTTGCAAGCTACATAATCTGAAAGTTCATTCCTACATTTCTGAAAACACATAATTTCTTTCAGAATTACCTGAAAGAAGAAAGCTGATGTTCCAGGTTATATGGATTTAACATACACATGTAGATGCTGTAGCATGATTTACTTTTTCTTTGTGTGAAAGTCTGATAAATACACAAAGACATCTCTGATTCTGTCATAGAAAAAAAGTAGTGATTCTTGTTAATTAAATTCTTGTGAGCCTACTTTTTTTTTTCCTTTTTATGTGGCTTAGAAAATGGCATGAAACAAGAGTTGTCAGTGTTCCATGCCTGATTGTATTTTTCTTCTCAAATTACAGGCAAATTGTCAGAAGTAGGTTCGTACTGCCTTACACAAAGGATAAGTATCACCAGTTACCACACTACAACTATTTTGCAGCGGTAAGGCTGAAGTTTCACTTTTCTGAGACTTGTCCCATCTCACAGGTGTGTCTCTGCAGACAGAGTGTTTTCTAACCTGTCCTGGTTCTGCTGCCCACATTCAGGATCTGTCTCTCTGCCCACTTGACACATAGGTTTTAACCTGTAGCTAAATCTAGGGCTAAAGCACGACTAGGTACTTAAATGCATGGCATGTCTACGTTCCCAAAATTCTCACGTACTAAAGTTAGGATCATTTTTCAGTAGGAGTACACATCTTATGAGACTTAACAGATTAAATGTAGAGATAAAAATAAATGGCTGTAAAATCTTCAGAACACAAATTAACATTCTCACAGAAAAAAAAAAAGTGAACTGTAATTTTAGCAACCTCAATTTCCTGATTGTCCTGAAAGGTAGCCCCAAACTGGGCAATTTTCATTATTATAAGTGATGGAGGTGTTTAGAAGACTTGTAGATGTGGCACTTAGGGGACATGGTTTAGTGGTGGACTTGGCAGTGTTAGGCTTATGGTTGGACTTGATTATCTTAAAGGTCTTTTTGAACATAAATGACTCTAAAATTCTACGAAAATGTGAATAATCCTCATGAAATGTGTATTGGAAAAGGCAGACCCTAATTTCTTCTCAGCTTGATACATCCAGGAGCTAGCTTTGCTCTCAAGCAAAATGTACCTCTTCAGAATCACTGCAAATGAAAAATTGTATGGATCTTCACAGAAATTGCTACTTGCTCCTTCTTCTCTTATTCATGAATATATGTTCATTTTCAAGGGCATACAGAAAGAACCAATACAATTATGTTTATTTTATAACTATACCATCACAGAAAACAAAAATTTTCCATTTCTAATTCTTTGGTTCTCAACACATGTAAGTCAGTGCTTGCTTCTCTTGTAGATGTATTTTACTGGAGTAAAATACATCAGCTGTGAACTTTCTGGTGAAATACAGATAAATACTTCTTATGGGCACTTACAGGAAGGATGGAGGACTTGTGCTGTGTCTAGTCTGAAATAGGAAGCATCAAGGTATGAATTAAATCTGTGCAGCTCCCTACACATTTGATGTCTATTTGAAATATAAGGTTGGTAAATTACAATCATTTTAGATAAATATCAGCTAGCTAATCTGTCTGACTCTGAGAAACTGCGCGAATGTAGTTGTGGTTGAAGCAGCTCATTGTATCTGCAGTGTATTCAAGCAGTTTAATTTTTGTTGCTCAAAGACTCTGTCATACCCTAGGGATGTGCTGGAATGGTTTCATTGTAATCAAAGGCTCTATGCACATGAAGGATTTGTTAAGCTCATTCTGATCAGTTCATTAAAAGCTTGAATGCCATTTGAAAACCTTCTATACTGATTGAATTTCACTCAAAAATTCTAATTCACAGTAATAAGCATAGAGCAAATTTACAGTGGGGATGGAGAACAAATAATACCCATTTTCCTGCAATTTATCTTGTTTGAACAGTGCTGTCTCTCCTGTGATGTGACCCAACAATGCACTAGTACTCAAAAAAAGATTGATTATATTTTTCCATTTTCTTCTCGGGTGTATCTTGTAGATGTATTTGTATGAAGGAAATAACCATGGAGGATATCCTGTCTCAGAATTTAGAAGGCACTCAATAAAAATTTGTAAGGCTATGCCTTTTTTCCTTGTTTAAACATCTGACTTTTAATATTTTGCTTCAGAACAAGCCTTCCCAGTAACAGTGAATCAACAACACTAGACTCTATTCCATTTCAAACAGTTTTGTCCCATTAAAGTATTGGGTCATAAAACACAGGCCCTAAGTGATCTTATCAGTGTCATATAGCTCAGGTATGATGCAATTTCCCAGTGAAATGCATAGAATCATAAAGTTTGCATTTCTGGTGACATATTGTATTTTATATTTTCACTGTTAAGAGGCAAATAAGGTTGCTAAAAAATGAAATGAACTGGAGGAAAAAACCCTGTTTACCAGCTAAAGCAAGTATTTATATGCAGTCATTATGCCTTAAGATGATCTGATCAAATACAAAGGAAATACTTAAGCTTCTGATTCAAATTTTTATGCAGCATAATTAAGTTATTAATCTGTTTACGGAAGAATATAAACACGTTTGTCTTTAAGGGTCAGATAAAAGGCCCGTAGCCAAGTATTATGTACTTTGTAGGGGCCAAGGCCTAGGGAAGATGGTGAAAAAAGGAAAAGTCCACAAAAAGTCCATTTCTTCTGCATATACCAAGGCCCTCAAGGAACTTCCTGAAACAGAGATGGTGTCTTTGCATACAGTTTTAAGTAACATGCATAATGGTGAAAATAAATTGCTGTCTATGGTTTCCATAATCTGGTGACAATGGGAGACAATATCCAGCCTAGTGAGACTAGCAAGGTCCTCATTTACTGCTCACATCAACAGCACACAAGTGCACAGAGCTTGTCTCAACGATTTCAGAGTGTTACAGGGGGTTTTGGCTAATTCACTTTTTTTCTAGGTATGTTCTTGTTATGGTCAACTTGAAATTTACGTAACAATCTATTTTGCAAATTAAGCTTTAATTTATGAGCTCATTGGGTTAGAAAAAGACAAATAAAACAGAAGCTCAGTCTCCTTTGTGCAGACTAGTCTAACATCCATTCTCTAATTTGTTGCTTCATTAATTTGTTAATTCAGTAACTTGCACCCCTATGAGCAAAACAGTTGCCTGGCAGGTGGAGAGAGTGCTCATCCTTCTTCCTCCTTCATGGTGCAAGTGGCTGGGACGCATGAAAGCCTCATTGGTCAAGCTGCTGTTGGATCCACTTCAAAAGCTTTTTGGATAAGCTGATGTATTTCATAGAATCATAGAATCATAGAATGGTTAGGGTTGGAAGGGACCTTCAAACGTCATCTAGTCCAACCCCCCTGCAAGGAACAGGGACATCCCTGACTAGATCAGGTTGCTCAGAGCCTCATCCAGCCTGGCCTTGAACATTTCCAGGGATGGGGCCTCCACCACCTTTCTGGGCAACCTGTTCCAGTGTTCTATAACTCCCATCGTAAATTTTTTTTTCCTAATTTCCAATGTAAATCTACCCCCCTCTATTTTAAAACCATTACCCCTCATCCTATTGCAACAGGCCCTACTAAACAGCCTCTCCCCAACTTTCTTGTAGGCCCCCTTGAGGTACTGGAAGACCGCTATCAGGTCTCCCCGGAGCCTCCTCTTCTCCAGGCTGAACAGCCCCAACTCTCTCAGCCTGTCCTCATAGGAGAGGTGCTTCAGCCCTTTTATCATCTTCATGGCCCTCCTCTGGACCCTCTCGAACAGGTCCATGTCCTTCTTGTGTTGTGGGCTCCAGAACTGGACACAGTACTCCAGGTGGGGTCTCCCCAGGGCAGAGTAGAGGGGGAGAATCACCTCCCTCGACCTGCTGGCCACTCTCCTCTTGATGCAGCCCAGGCTGCGGTTGGCCTTCTGGGCTGCAAGGGCGCATTGCCTGCTCATGTTAAGCTTCTCATCCACCAGCACTCCCAAGTCCTTCTCCTCAGGGCTGCTCTCAATCCATTCCCCGCCCAGCCTGTATTTGTGCCTGGGATTGCCATAACCCAGGTGCAGGACCTTGCACTTGGCCTGGTTGAACTTCACGAGGCTGGCATGGGCCCACCTCTCCAGCCTGTCCAGGTCCCTCTGGATGGCATCCCTCCCTTCCAGCGTGTCGACGGCACCACACAACTTGGTGTCATCGGCGAACTTGCTGAGGGTGCACTCTATCCCACTGTCCATGTCACCGACAAAGATGTTGAACAGGGCCGGGCCCGGCACGGACCCCTGAGGGACGCCACTCGTGACCGGTCTCCACATGGATATTGAGCCGTTGACCACCACTCTCTGAGTGCGGCCATCCAGCCAACTCCTTATCCACCGAGTGGTCCATCCATCAAACCCATGTCACTCTAGTTTAGAGAGAAGGATGTCATGTGGGACAGTGTCAAAAGCTTTGCACAAGTCCAGGTAGATGATGTCAGTTGCTCGTCCCTTGTCCACGCATCATACCTTAGCATGAGGTGTGGTTTTGGCCAAAACCTGAGCAGGAGCTGTGTGAACTAACAGACCTCCTCCCCCTTAGCTAGTCCTCCTGAATGTGGATGCTGTGTCCCTGGAAGTGTTCAAGGCCAGGTTGGATGGGGCTTTAAGTGACCTGTTCTAGTGGAAGGTGTCCCTGCCCAAGGCAGAGGGTTTGGAACTAGATGATCTTTATGGTCCCTTCCAATCCAAACCATTCTATGATTCTGTGATCTGAAACAGTTTTCTGTCCTTTAAATCCACAGATGACTAACAAGCTCCAGATATAAGGTATAATTATTTTTCTTCTCTTACTCTTAACTCCCTGTAGGTTTTTCCTTGAAGCCACTTGCAGCCCCAAAAAATCACTATTTTTAATACAGTTTTGAAAAACACTTCTTTCCCCTTCCTGCCCTGTTCCCCTTCCCCTTCCTCTTTCTCTCTTTCCTTCTTCTCTTCCGCTTCCGCTTCCACTTCCGCTTCCCCTTCCCCTTCCTCTTCCCCTTTCTCTTTCTCTCTTTCTTACTGCCTCTCTTTCACACTCTTCCTCCTCCTCTCTTTCTTTTTCGTTTTGTAGTCTCTTGGAAAATGAAATCTCTTGTGATGGCTTAACGGAATATCTAATTCTCCACAGCAAGATATACCTCAAATCTTACTTAGAATCCCATGTTCTTCTGGTCTAATTGTAAAAACATTTTCAAATTAGTCTGTTTAGGGAGATTTCTCAAATGATTATTCAGATATCCAAGAGAAAACTGTACAGTTGTGAGTTAGACTGTTTTTGTGCAGAGAATGTCTAAAGATATCTTACATCAATTCCTACAAATGACAGGGCAAAAAAAATGTTATGGAAGTATAAGCAATAGAAGTTGTCTTGTAAAAGATCTGCTTTGGAAAAATACATTTTAGAGCAGAAAATTATAAATCTAACTAAAACTAAAAGCAGGATTGCAGGATATTTTGTGATGGGCAGTGAGCAGGGAAAGGATCAGAATGAATACAAACAGGCACCAAGCATCTACCACGCTTGGCCACATTTATCTAAGATTCAGTGATTGTTTCAGAAAAAGAGACTACTTAGGAGGATTTCTTCAAGTATTATATTACCGTTATGACTTAAATAGCATGTGCTAAGGTTATTAAGATTGAGAACAATGACATGGGCAAGACGATGTAAACAAATGAGCTTCAGTTATATCATATTTTAACATTGCTGCATATTAGGATGAACCAGACAGTGACAATTTGGTATGACTGTTCCCATTCTATTGTAATTTTGCTCCTAATTTTACTAAGATCCGTAACCAATCATTTCCATTGAAGTGTGGGGACATCTATATCTAGTCCACTGTTTTGTAGTGATTGTTAACAGGGCTCATACTAGCCCAAGAATATTACTCACTTTCTCAAGTAGCCCATTTATGAACTCTTTCTTACACAAAGAAAAAGCACCTGCTCATGTTATCCTATCACCTATGTGAGTACTGGTGGAGGTAATTTTTTTTTTCAGAGCCATCTTTATGTTCAATCAGTTCCTTTTATTTCAAGGATAATGTAGAATACATTTTTGACTTGTAAGGGAATGAAATAAGTAACTTTCAATGAAATAAATTTAGCAGCAGAATTGTCATTGACACAAAAGGGCTATTTATGAGCCTGTGGTTCTGTACACATTATATACATGTTGCAGTAGAAGAAAATAGTTTCTTAGGAGAAAACTAGGAAATTAACTAACTAAAATATCTTGTGACTATAGAGATGTCTGGGAAAATACTCTTAGAAATCTATTAGCTGTGTATATTGGAAATCTCCAAGTAATAGGAAATGAGCATGCATTTCACTTGGCTTTTCCTAAAATTAACTTCTGGTATAATTTAAAACATAGAAAACATGTGTGGAATTCTAGGTATTTATTCTTCCCAACTCCTCTGATATAATTTTCCTTCCTCAGTTAAGGGATAAAATGAGCTTTAAATATCCTGCTTTTTCAGGAGCTGATATTCTTTTCATAAGAGTCACAGAAGGAACATCAAGTTTCCTCATGATCAGGGATTCTTTCTCAGTTTAACAGATACAGCAAAACCTTCAGCAGTATGATCATAATTAGATAATTTTCTTTACTTATCTAGAAGTTGTCTGAGGGTGAATTGAATGGTACAAATCATGATCTCTTCTGTAATAATTCATTTGTAGTGAAGAACTTCCACCAATCATCCATTCTTCTTGAGGTCAATCCAGGTCTGCTGTACCGACCCTGTTTCTGCTCTGACTCTGTACATCTTCTCTACTGTTAGAACAAAATAAGAACAACTCAGATCTCAGATATGACTTTAAAAGCTATGGAAAGTAGTGATTTTTTTTCAGCTCTAATGATTCATCATGGTGTCATTCTATTATAGTAGTTCTCATCAATATTTAGTCATAGATATGGACATACACATAAAAAAGAAAAAGTACTAGGTCTTCTCTGACCTCTTTGATTTAAACTAAAGTAAGAATCAAACGATCTGTTCTAAGTGGACTTTGCTTAGTGCATAACCTAATGAAAGAGCAGTTTCTTTAATTCATCGTATTTGCCCATGATCCTACTGCCAGTAGGATCCAGTGCTTGCCATTCCTGAGGACCAATCAAATTATACTGACAGAAAGAAATTGTGGAAACCAAATGAACTGGTTATTCTCATCACCATCCCAGTTAGGTTATTCTTCTTGTTGCAATGGGTAAAGTTTCTTTGTGGGCACTATGTGTCTTGCAGATTTCCTCTAATACAAGATGAGTGAGCTGAGGATCGACTGAACGGTTTTACCACTGGCTTGTCAATGCAGCAGGAAGTTGTAAGTATACTTTGAGTTTGAATATCTGTCTGTATATTTTTAAAGGATGAAAATATTCAGACTGAAATGTGGGAAACATTGTTTTGACTAGGTTCAGAGACACTAAAATACATAGCATTATTTGGTGGCTGAGTGCTAAAATTCATCTCCGAAATTTAAAAAACTGAGTTTGTTTCTGTTTAGCTTGACCTCTTTTCTGTTGTGGGTTATTGCAGTTGAAAGGACATCTTCTTGAAATACAGGAGGATAATTCCAAATGTAATTTCCCATAACTGAAATTTATGAAAATCTACCTCATTTAATAAGTATATTCCTTCCCTATCCTCATGTTCAGGATTTGAGAGTAAACAGTTACAGTATTTTGAATTATTCATATTGTAAAAAAGAAAATCATAAAACAAGAATAATCCCTCTTGGTTGCCTGATAATTAAAAAAAAAAAAAGTCACTTTTAAAATTCAAGTACATGTTTATTTTATCTTTTAGATTGAAGAACAAGCAAGTTTCCTCATCAGGCACTAAATTCAATCTTAATTAAGCTTAATTTTAATAAGGTTGTAGACATTACATTTTTCTAGGTAGTAAGGGCTGACATCCTCTCTTATGTTGCTAGCTCTTGATCAGCTACTGAACATGAGGACTTCAATTCTATATTCTTACTGAGGGGATTTAAATCAAAGCAGCAGTCTGTGTACATACATAAGTAGCAGAAAGGAGGGAGGCGTTCTTACAGCAAAATCCCCTGTCCTTTGCACGTGCCAGAGATTGTAGTGGAAAGTAGTCTTGTATTTTGTTTTCAGACTTGCATTTATTGTAGGGCAAAATCTGACCTGTATACATTAGATTTATGGAAAATGTTGTTTTAAAACCCTTTCTTTATTTATGAAAAACTTAAACCACAGTTCTTTATGTATTATTTTTCTTCCCTAGCTTATAGTCTCTCAAGACCCATGTCCAGGTAAGAAATAGTTCATGTCACACTTAGTTTGGAGCTGTGCACACAATTACCAGGCAACCAAATTAGACCTTTAGTCATTTGTACATACTGATTCGCTTTTATAGAGTTTTATTTACTTTTCTCTTTCTGAGGCTGCTATCTTGAATCACTTTCCTCTGTCCAGATCCTGTTAGAAAACTTAGTCAGTGCAAAAGTTACTTCAGAGGAAGTGAAAAGAGAAGGAAGAACCAGCCCTGTAAGTGCATAGGCTTCAATGCCAAGCAATATAGTGTAACAGATCTAGTATCTTCAACAAATTTGTTTGTTCATTAACAGTTAGATATGATAAGCCAATATTATTCCCTTTATGACATTTTTGATCTATTTATAGGTCAAAAGAAAAACTTTCCTGATAGTTGTCACCTGCTAAGGCTTCAACAAGTTTTTTGTTTGAGCATACGTTCTGAAATCCTGGTATGGTATGATACATGCTCAATAGCATAACGCAATCTCCACTATGATATTAAAGGTGAGTAGAGAAGCAGTCTGCTATGTGGCACACCACTGAATGTCTGGGAGAACAGCTTACTTATACTGATGATCCTGATGATGCCAATGGCTCCTGAAAAGCAGTTGCTTACTATTGCTGTTGCCACTTTGCAAAGTTGAGTTGTGTCACTCATTTTGTCATTCTGTGCAAAAAAAAAAATCTACTCCTCTTCCTGCAAGATGGAACATAAAGTGCACAGAAGGAAAGAAAGAGAAAAGCAGAACTGCATTTTTGGCTAAAAGGTATTTTTGTCCATCTTAATAGAGAAAATGTGCCACTCAGATCTCACTGTCTTACATATGCCAACATACGGAGACTTTTTTTTTCTTTGTTAAAACAGGAATGTGTGATGATGGAAAACAAATGTTCAAAGGGAAACCATATTTGTGCATGCTGCACTGGAGACATTTATAAAGAACAATGGAAGTAAGCAATACTTCTGACAAAATCAGTGCCTGCAATGGATTATCTCTGGTGTATTGTGGCAGTCTCATAAATTCAAAATCCGTAGAAGAGATTATTAAAAACGGTGAATCTCCGTTTTATGAAATTTTCTTAAGAAACCATGAATAACATCAGAAAGATACTATCCACAAAGAAGGAGTTTGAGACAGGAACAATTTTCAGTACATTTCTTAAATGGTTTGACAGATTAATTTTCAAGGAACTAATCTTAAAATATAAACCAAGATATCTGAGCAATTTGATATGCAGGCTAAGAATCCCTTTTCAAACTTATACTTATTTTTCAGAAAGAAACAAGAGAATGACATCATCATTCTGTAGATTTTTCTTTTGGAATAGATAGGATAGTATAGTTTAATTACCCGCATTGTTTTTTGATGTAGTGTTTCTATATGGAAAAAAAATAGCACATGTTGTTTGTTAAACTCAAAAAAAAGACATAAGATGCAGCTTCAGAGTGTGGAATCACTTGAGAAGAGAATATGACATTTATATATTTCTAGAAATTTTCTCATTTTATTATTCCAGAATGAATTGACTTTGGAATTTAGGGCTCTGCGACACTTGAGAGGGATGAATTGTCATGCTGGCTTTTATGATAAAGGATTCAATTTTTCAATTGTTTTTACTTCTAAAATTTTAAACCTTCACTTAGCATGAGATTGATAATGGTTATTTGTCATATAGACTTGGATTTGTAGAATTAGTTCACATTTTTTATTCCTTGCCTTGCACCTCTAGGGTGATTTTGTTCTAGTTGTATATGCTTTTGGAATAAAAACTACTAGCCTTCCTAGTAGATAAGTATACTTAAAAGCACATCCTCTTGTATAAACAGAGGCAGTGACATACATGCACACAAGTATACACATACTACGCTGCCACAGGCTTGCCAGGAGTAGTACTACTGTCTTCTGGGAATGTTGTTAGAGCTAGGGCCATAAATAACTTCAGAAAGATACTACACCTAATAAAAAGAACAAACTTCTAATCCCAAACAGAAGCTACATAGCTGATACTAGCTTCCTGTGATAGCTGTGTGGCCCAAATCATGTTAGTGTCAGCTGAGCCTAGGCAGGAATCAGATTTCCCCTGCTTCTGCCTGTCACCCACTGCCAACCACAGGGAGTATTCTTACTGTTCAAGTAATAGTGTCTTACAATGTATCTTGAGGGAAACATGGCAGCAACAGAATTAGGTTTTTAAAATTTTTTTTTGCAAAGAACCATAATGTTTGTAATATAACAGTCCTTTACTTAAGGTCAGTAGACCAAAATTATATAGTAGTTTTTATTTATTTTGGAATACAGCATCTGAAACGTCCTATAAAACTGACCTGAGGACCTTTAGAGAAGAGGTTCCCTAAAAGTATGGTTAGTAACCTAAAGAGTCTTGGTACCCACAACTCCTGTTTGTTGATACAGCTTGATACAGCTCCTCTAATTTATACTTTAAAAATACATTATATTCTTTTTTAAAAATTTTATTTGTTACATTTGTCACACTTTCCACTACCTGTAGAAAAAGAATACCTGGAAGGAAACATTCATCTGAACAGTTTACTAAAAGTCCCCAGTGGAGTTCAATTTAAGATTTGGCTAGAGGCCTAGAGAGGTAAGGCAGCCTTGTGCTTTTAAAATGTTGATTGAATTGACAAACAAGGGTTCAACTCCCTATTCCATCACATAAATCCTGTGTGACTGTGGGCAAATTGCATACAACCCTGCTGTGTCTCAGTTCCCTTTGTGAAAGATGTAGTTTGTAGTAGTTCCTTGCCTCATAGAGGCATTGTGAGGGTAAATACATCAATAATAGTGAAGCATACAAATAACAGAGTAACAGAGGTCATAGTGTACCATGGTTATTTTCTCCTCAATGGTAAACCTATTTTAAGCCAGTAGCTCCCTTGTCCTATTGCAAACTGACTCCTTTTCCACAGGTATTGTCACAAGATATCTCAATCTATGTGTCAATAATGCTCTTCTAAAATACTTCCTCACGTTGCTTTCTCCCAAAACCTACTTCTCATTAACAAGCATACAAAAGAAAACTAGGAAAAACAACAAAAATAAGGAGTAAAAAACCGTAAACTACAGACAATTGAAAGATTGTACAAAGTTAATTATAGCAATGTCAAGGTCTACTCTTTGTTTGACACTGGGAGTTGATTCTTATTTTTATTTATCTCTACTGAAAAGTTGGTTCACTAGGTAACTGTACAAGTTTAACTCTTTGAGGATAATAAACCCATTGACCATGTAAAAAAAGTCTTTATCTTTCTCTTTTTGCCTTTCAGAATTTTCTTGTTCTAGGATAAAACACTTAATAGTCTTTTCTCCTTTTTTTTCCTCTCTCAAAGCCAGAAAGAACCAATTTGTCTGGATTCAAATAGACTTCTCTACATCTTCCATCCAGGGTTGTTCACTGGTACTCTTCAAAAATCCAAATTGTAATCAAGCCCCCTGTTAATTTTCAGACTCTATTACAATTAAATAGTTGGTTATCTCAGAGATTCCTTATCTTTCTTCTCACTGCTTCATCAATGATAGGTCCTTTTGAGGCTTTTTATTTTAGACCACCATAAATACTTTTATTCAAACTTCCTTATATTCTAAAGAAAATCAATAACTTGCATAGTCTTTATTTTGCCCATTCTAGATTGTTTTTGCAGAGTCTTTGGCTTTAGGTCATAAGTTAGAACACTTTGGCCTGTGTATGGATTGCAATGGGATAGCACAGGTCTAGTAGACTTTGACCATCTCTCTGCAGCTTTTCTCCTCTTTTGCTCTGTGCTCGAATTCTTGCCTTAAGTCACTTACACAGAGAAGAGTTTTGGAGAAGACACCTATATTGCTGTCTATTTTCTGTGAAGCTCTTATTTTTTAAAGAACATCTTCAGACCTATGCAAATGGTTGCTGATATGCTGGCCATGGGCATGCGATTAGTCTTTATTTCCTTGGCTTAAATTATGTCTGCATAGTAATCTCTTATTGGAGAAATATAATTTGTCAATTAGGCAAGTGACTAGAATTCATTTGGAACAGGTAAAAATGTAAGTATGTGTTTTATCCTTGACTGTCATAAGTAGGATTCATTCTTAATGAAGTATGCTATGAGCAGAATGAGGCAGAACTACATCTGTGTGATGTTGTACCTGGGGTGCCAAAAATATCCAGTCGTCACTAACCAGGTGAATTCAGCCCTACTGATTATCCTACACTGGAAATTACTTGTTTTATGCACTGTATCTATTTCCACTCTCATTAAAGCGGGCTGAATCTGGAATAATTCTGCTCATCTCAGAGAAGCTGATTTTCCTTCTTTCCACATTTCCACAACTATTATCAGGAGAAGGCCTCATATCTCTTATTCATCTCCATTATTTATTGTGAATGAAGATCTATCTATAGTTTTAAAAGAAATTCTATCCTTTCCACTGTAAATGGGAAATAAACCCTGCAAACTTGTAGAATAATTATTCACAGTCATACTTATAATTAACAATGATGGAAAGTCTTTATTTAATATTATCACATGTAAGTGAAAGACTTAAGGCAAAAGTAATTAAGAGATGACAGAAAGAGAAAGAGTTATTGGTGGCCATAATGGAATTGAACAGATCTGGTTTTATATCTTGTAGGAAAAAGAAAATGTAGAAAAGTTATAACTGCACTTAAATCTAAATTATGTAGGATGACTGAGTTGCTAAAATATTTCAAAATTAATCACTAATGAACAGTCACAGGAAAATCTGGAGAAATGAGAGGGAGAGAGCCATATGACTAGAGGACAAGTTTGTGAATGAAGTGCGAGTAAAGACAAACCACTCCTTGGTATTGATGTACTACACTTGAACTGGGTTTAAATGACTTCACTTCAAGCACTGTTTGTAACTAGTATGCAGGTGCACTACAAAAAATGTTTTCCATCATGTCTAACATGGAAGAAGATGTATAAAATTCTATAGAATGGATTTTAAGTCCACCAATGTACAGAAAGTCACAGCAGTTGTTAAAACTGATCTCAAAAAAATGCAAGTGAAGATGACTACAATTTGTACACATGCACATGCTTGACTTTCAGGTATCGTGGAAATTTAGCAGCACCATGGGAATAGATGTAGTCCTGAACAGTAGCTCAGCACCTAATATGATTAATAGGGGCATGGAGGAGCATCACAGCTGTGGCTTTGGAATGGCACTGAAGACAAATAAATAACTGAGCTTCTGTGACTGTTAGAAATGGATTGTATCTAAAAAGAACATGACATTCACTGCTAGAAGTTGCACAAAAGCAACAGAAATGGAGAAGATTTTTTAAAGGGCAAGACAGAACATAGGCAGCTGGAGGTCTCAATATGATCAGTGGGTGAATATGCCACTGAAGCATTACACCATTTACAACACTCTAAGGGAAAGTGTGGGGCAAAATGCTTATCTTAATACTGATACCAGTCTCATGCCACATGTCATAAGTGGAGTGCTAAAGAAAAATTCACAATATGAACATCTGCCTGTGATGGAGGAGGGATTCCACAAGACAGAGAAGACCAATTGAAATAATTAAATAATTCTGAAGTGTCATTCCTGGTAACTGGCATTTGGTGATGTATAAATCACAGCCAAAATAGATAGTATTCTTGCAATGAAGTAATCTGAAATATAGTTTTACTTTGAAAAGTTATTATTTCAATATGTTTCTTTATTAGTTAAAATGCCCAAACTGTGTACTTCCATATTCACACCTCTTTCCTTCAGCAAACTTTTCTTTTATTCATATTTTAGTCCTAGAGCTAAGTCTTTATCCCCAAAAAAAACCCCACCTAAATATTTTATTTTTCTTGGACTGAAAGCTTTGCAATGCTTATGTCTTTCCTTTATCTTAACCTTCCTGCTAAGCAGCAGTAGAACAAGAGGAATCAGACCCTGAATGAACCCTCTACAGGGAACCCAGCTACAAACATAATTAACTATACAAGATAAATCTATTATAAAGTTTCCAGAGGAGCAAAAATTCCAGTGAATTACTATACACTTGCTGTCAAAAGGAGGATTTAATTTGTACCTGTAGCAAGAACATAATAACCTGTCTCTGGTATCTTCCATTATGTTGTTTTATACAATTTCTGTCAATATTTTGATCTCTTGGATGGCAATGGCAAGAATTGACCACACATTTCAAACACTTGGAAGTGGTGCCCCAAAATAATGTTGCTTGTCATCTATTATATCTTTTAATCATCAAATACTTTCTGTGAGAATAAATTGCTCACTTTAGTAAAATACAAACATTTGACTGTCTTTGGAAGAAACAGTATTCTTAATCTCCTAAAGGATGCAGAGGAGCCCATGTAAGATGTCATACTACCTTTGAAATAGCTGGTAATTGATCTACTGAGTATTATGCGAAAATAAAAATATGAAAGATGGAAACATAGCATGTCACACTAATGTGACTTATTTCCAATTTTGCAGATAAGCTGCTTGAAATGACTTCAGAGATGGCTGTAGAAGCAGCTCATCAAAAGCCTCAAAAATAGTTGTGAATACAAATATAAAGTGAGGTACACTGAAATATGTTTAGCTGGCCTGGAGAAGGAATAACAAACAAAAACAATATAAAATTTTTTATTGTATTTATTTGGGGTTTTTTAAAGGGTTTACAAGAAAACATGGAAAGATTTTAAAAAATTAAGTATTTTGAGAAACATTGTGCTATTGAAAAACATTTTATCTACAATAATAAACAGTTCAATGTTACCAAAATATACCAGTCTGACTTTTTTTGAATGGAATATTTTTATAACTCATGACAAAAATATTTTTGAGAGAAAGTGTGTTAGTTTATTTTATAAACCAAGGTTAAAAGAGAGAAATCAAGATGACATATTTGAATTGCATGAAAGGGTAGTATCTCAGAGACATTAATACCACCATTTTGGCAGATACAATTCTATTTTGTAGAAGATTTTGGTTGGTTTGAGAGTTTCTTTTTGCAACTGAACGTTCTCCCACAAGAAAGATAATTCAACTCCAGCAAAAAAAAAGTCCAATTCAAGCAATAACAATCCAAAATGCTGGAAAAAGAACAAAAAAGCACTATATTTGAATACCGCAAAGGGAATAAGTGTAGATATGCCCATATTAATGGCTTCTCTTCCTGTTATTTCGTTTTTGCAAAAACCTGCGTTTAAAATTAGAATTACAATTTTAGGCGGATTTTTAGTTGTTTCCCTTTCCCCCACTTCAGATGTAATAATAAACAATAGAAAAAGATCTTGAAGAAAATGTTCCAGTGTTTTAGATAGCAATATGATCTTACTTTTATTTCTTTACTCTGAAAGAATTTTGGAATATTCTTTCCAAATCAGTAATTTTCTCTGTACTTCATTTCCTAATATTTAAAATAAGGATAAAGACTTTTCAGTTTATAGAAAAGTTGTGCTGACAATTAGATTAAAATTTATGGGCACTCATATACAAGATGCCATACTGAAGAGCATACGTGATACAAGTTAAATGAAATTGCATTATGTAATCTAGAATTTTGAGACTTAAATTACTGGTGCCTGTTGATTTTGCTGAGGTATGGCGTATGTTACTAGTAATAGCAGGGTAATGTATGTCACAGTCACCTCTTACTGGTGTAGGGTCTTCATGATTATGATTCTATTAAGATGAAGATAAGATGAATATGTGATTTTCAGTGAAGGCTGTAGAGCAATTACCTTGGAATTATGATTCATATGAGTGAAATGTAATGCATTTAGTGCTAGGTTCTATATTTTTCATTTTAATAAATTTGAAATTGTGTAAAAATTGCATTTGGGCCCAATTCTGAGATCTTTATCTTAAGAGATCCCAGCTAGGAGATACTTTTATAAGGTTTTTACTATTCAGCTATTACAGTGTCTTTTACATTAATTATTTTTGCTATCAAAGTTAATTTAAATTAAGTTGTGATTATAAATATAGATGCTAAATATAGAAACTACAATTAATGTGATTAAAATCTAGCTTCTGTGACTTTCATTTTTCAATTCAGAATTGTGATTAATGGAATTTGGTTAGGGTGAAAACTCTGAAGTTAGTGTAGAGCCCATAAAGCAGTTAATTTGTCTTTTATTAGTACTATATGCCCTGTCAAAGATTGTTAGTCTGAACGAAGACTGTATTGAGTATTGTATAGTGTGTATCCACTGACCATAAACTTCTCCAGCAGTATTTTGTTTTCTCAAACACTTGTAGTCAAATACTTGCAGTCTTTTACTTCCAGAAATCAGTGCTTTGCTTGAGATACATCCTCAATACAGCAATCAAATATTGTGTTAGGGAGGATAATTTTGTCCCTCCTGTCACAACTACTCATTACTTGGCATCCCTCGCTGTCATATTTCTATAATCTTTTATTTTATTTCCCGTTGTCTTCCAGATCTTCTGTATCTTAGTATGCTTCTCTACATACATTGAGTTTATTTCAATGTAAGGATGAAACCCATCAGTTGTCCTCTGGACCTGTAGTGCACATTCCTTTACTCTAATGGGAGCTCTGTATGTCACTATTTGTAGCAGCCTGCACATCTCTACTGGACTGCACAGCCTGAGAAGGAGGGTACTCAGTCATCTCTTCAGCTCCTTTGTGCTCCCATTTCCCATAATTTTCTATTTCATTTATTCTCAGAGAAAGAGGGGGAAGCAAGAGGGTTGTCCTTATAAGTTGTCCTTTAGAAATTTGTTTAACGGATAATACAGATGACATCAAGTCACAGGCAGTCCTGTGCAGTATTTACTAAGACCTAAATCTGATTTTTTACCATTATTCTCAAGATTTAGCTAAAACAAAACAAAAAATATCGTTCCAGCTTTACTCTTCTAACACATGCTGAGTTCATAAGATGTCCAACTCAGATGTATTTACATTGTTTCAGTAGAACACAATACAATACCACGCATCAAGTTTTTAATAATCTACTGTTAATGACCACATCTATGTGTATTATTAAACCCGTGAAAAATATGCAAGCTGGAACTATCCAACTATTGGTTCAAATAATTTATTTTTAAATTAATCTTTCTAGTTTTCTTACCACTGTGTGCTTTGAACGAAAACTTTCTGTCAAATTGCATTTCTATAGCTATTGTATCCTCCACTTTTGAAATATCATAAATTGCTCACATGTTTATTATTTAAGTTCAGCAACGTAATTCCTTGATCATATTTTGCTCATGCAATGTAACTTATAGTTACATAAAATTGCATGCTTTGTGTAATGCAGTTTCTATGAAATCTGAGTAAATCCAAATTAAATTTGCTGATATTTGTAAATATCGTGCTTTTGTCAAATTATCCTGCCATTTTGTTATTTGAAAGCTTTATTTGCCTGCAAAAATATAGGAAGAAACTTGAAGATTATTATTCCTTCTCATGAATCTATTATGCAATAATTACTTAATAACTGTACTTAATAATATCCAGCTTTGAATTTCTGTGGCAGTCTACCTGGGTAAAAAGATTACAACACCTTTCATTTATGAAATACACAGTGTTCTTAATTTTTGCTTAAATACATTGAATTAACACAGAACCCAGAAGTACAGAAAAGTTGTTCTTTTATTTGGAAAACAGGATAAAAGATACAAGAGATGTTCTTTGATATCTTTGCCAGGTAATCCATTTCAATTGGTAGCAGAAGGTAAAGCAAAATCAATATAAGTCCCAAATTCAGGTCCTCAATACTGTACCAGAAAGCACGATTAAGTAATGATGCTTAATAGATAACAGCATTTTTATTATATAGTAAAAATAATCATCAAGATAGGATTGAGTTTTGGTCTTTGTGCTTATTTCAGGCTTTGCTACCAATCTATCAGGGAACTTCCAATTAAGACAAAGCTGTTTGCCTTCATAGCTAGCAAGGATGAATGAGAGTTGGAAGCTGGTAGAAAGGATGACACCTTCAAGAGAAGGATGTCCCACAGGCAGTACACTTAGAAATTTTGTCCTGGCTTCAAAACTTTTATTCAACATGTGCTCACCACACAGATGTGAGGTGCAAACAAATGTAGGAGGGTGGCAATAATATCCAGATAGACAAATACCACTGCTTTAGAGTTGCCACATTCAGAGAGATATGAGCATCCAGGATCTATGGGCAAGAGTAAAACAGCAGGCCTGAATCTGTAGCTTTCTCATGCCAGGAGCCAAGCTGAGAGCTCTGAATTGTGGGAAACAAGGACTAGAAGGCTGTGATTATGCAGAACTACAGAAGGTAACCCGATAGCTTCAGCTGGAGCATATTTTCCTTGTTCTGTAGGCTGCAAAATGCAACGAGTTCTTAACTCTTCTTTCATACTGTGGAAAAACTTACCTCCAAGTAGAAAAATACATAGTTCTCACCTTCTGAAGAGTTACCAATGGCTTAGATTTATTTTTGATTTTAGGTGTCCATAGAAGACGCCTACTTGAGACGTTCGTATCCTTGCCTGGCCAGGAGTGCTTTGAGCGCTGGGAGGGGAAATATGCAGTGAGTCAGCATCTTCTGAGGAATGTGGGGTTCTGGCAGGGGTCTACAGGGCAATACACTGAAGCAATGTAGATTGTGAGCAGCCTTTGCTGGTGACATTTCCACACAGCAATTTAGAGGCTTTCTTTTTGGCAGAATCCATGCCCTCACACCACAAAAGAAAAATAAAAGAAAGCAGAGCAAACCCCTGAAGAACAGCAAGACCTTCAGTGCGTGCACACTGCTCCCTCCACCCCAATGGGCAGTGGGTGGCTGTGTCAAGGGCAGAATGCAGCCTTTTGCTGTCAGCTTGGAACTAAGATTTCTGTCTGCTGCTGGTAAAAGATGTTTTCATTTAAAGAGAGGGATTTTGAGTTTAATCCTTTGTTTCACTATGTTGAAAAGTATAAAAGTCACAAAACCACACAGAATAATCAAATAAAATCTGGACTGAATTGAGTGTGGAAGATTTCTTTTCTTTTTTTTTATTAAAGAAGAAAACTGATTCTTTAAAACTGTCAGGATTCTCCCCTTTCCCTAAGTAAATAATGTTAAGCTATAATAAAAACTGTGTCTTTTAAAATGTAGCACTCTTACAGATGTGCGTAATACGCTACTTCTGACTGCACGCTATCCCTAGATTATTTAAAACATATGTCTTTACCGAATCTGATATTTTCCTTGGAGTGGACACAACACTTACAGACAGCCATGGTTGTAAAGTGCGTGCTTGATACATAATTTTGGTATCTTTGCATGTAACATACCAAGTATTTAAAATGCAGATATGGGCAACAGCTTTTTAGCTCTGGTTATAAGACATTTGCAAAGCACTTCATTTAAAAAACAGCAACAATCTCCTTCTCTCCTTCTCCCCTTAGACTTCATATATCTTTGTCATGGAGATGTTAACTGCTTAGCAAACCAAAACTTCAACTATCTTAGGTTGTTCTGTGTATGAAAAGGTATTTTTCAGGTCAAGATGGTTTAAAAGTTGTAGGATTAATTGTTATTACATTTAATTTGGCAAGCTGGAATCAGCAAGCATTTGTGGTACAAAATAAATATGAGACAGAATTAGTCAGAAAGTAGTCATGCAAGATAGTGAACGATATCTTAAGGAACTGGGGCCCAAGGGAATTGAAGGTGCTCAGCACTTTCAGTGATTGCTCTGTTTCATAGAAGAAACCAAATGCTTAATGCAAAGACTACTGATGTGTTTAATTTTCATGGCTTTTTGCTGTACTCCATCCTTACTTTTTGTGGGTTTTGAGGGTTTCTGTCCTTCATTTTGCAAATCCTATATTATGTCCAACTTCTAATAATTTCACTGAGTGTCACTGGGTGATCTATTAAGCCAGTAGTGTTCTAGGTTGCCAGACATTGACTAGCTATAAATTGAAGACTTTATCTTGAACAAAAAGAAAAAAAATATTGTTTGTAACAAGTAAAAGGACAGGCTGTAGCATGTATATAAATTGCTGTAAGTGGGTGTAAAAGATCCTGTATTGCCTTTTGCTCTGGGTTAGGTTTTTCTTTTGGAGTGTTTAAAGAAAAATGGAAGGTAGGTAATGTCATGTCAAGTTTACATATACTTTGTGCATAAATTGGCACTTCAGAGTGAATAGACAATGCTTTCCCATATTTGCATTTCTTATTAGCTGCAAAATGTAGACATGGAGACATCTTTCTACTGACTTGCAGTAGACAATAGATCATTTCAAGTGGCATAATGTAATTCATGCATGTCAAGCTCTACATAGTGTATTATTTGGGGCGGTCCAAAGAGCTCTGAATGCCATGAAGATCAGAACAGGACAGCATTTTAATCATTTAGTAATTCTCCACTGACTGAGTCTTATCTGTTTTATTCTTGGTAGAGATGCCATAACTAATATTTTTTTACATTTTTGACAACTCGGATACTTAAATAGCTCTGACATTCCCCTATATCCACCCCAGCCTCTTTATAGCATTCACTGCTTTGCTTTACTCTTGGGAGTTAGTGATGTACCATTTGTGGCTTTTGTATGTGATAATTTCTTAAGGAATACATTAGTAGATCATAACATTGTGAAGAAAAAAACTTTCTGCTTGGTAGAAGGCTGAGCTGATTTTCTTGTTTGTTTGTTTGTTTGTTTGTTTCAGGAATCAAATCTTCTCAGCTTTCTCCTCAGATCACTACTTGAAGATACATTCCTGCAGGTTAGTGTGGGTTGTTTGGAAGATGCTAAGCACTTCAATGTCCACCATCATCTCCTTACAAAATAACGTTAATACATTATGATAGCTCATCAGATGTCCAAAAAGTATTTCTGAACAAAACTGAAATAATTGAAACTAGATGTAGTTAAGATTCTTTCTGTGCTCCCTCACTGTCAATGAGCTCACTTACTGAAAACTCACTTCATTGTTATCATTCCTCTTCTGCCTGGAGAAGAAATTTTACCCTGGCATAGTACTGTTACTTGGAAGTTGTAGGTTTCACACAAAGCCTGTGATCGTTCATCTTCTGAGAAGTAAAAATGCATAAATAAACCAGGTAAAACTTACATCCTAGGATACTGTTGGCTTCCCAATTTAATAATATTTCCCCGTCAGTACTCTCTCTTTGTCCAGAAATGTATTCTAGTAAAACTAGTTTCATTGTTGGGAAATAACACTGTCTTTGGGGATCTATTTGGATGGATAAAGCTCATTAAAAGTTAATCTAAGCACTTTTGTTTATTTGGCATCAAAACATTTAGATCAGCCCATTTAAAGAGAATCATGTTGAAATGGCTGTCTGCCTAAATTATCTAAGCTGTATTCTTTCACAGGATTGTCACTTGTGAAAGCCTCTTTTATTAACTAAAAGACCACGTTATCACCCACCTCTGTGCAATCCAGGTGGATTCTGGCTTACATAGTCTGTAGAAAAGACACGAGAGTATCACCACATTGTAAAATGACAACAAAAAAAATCACAGTTGCATTGAAAAATTTATTTAAATTTTTGTCTGTTTTATCTTCAGGTATAGTTTCTAAAGTGAGATTTTTCTGTATTTCTGTGTTCTGTTAACTTCTTTTTAAAGTGTTGTGTCGTTTCTTCTTTCACTTTGATAGTGAAAGCTATTCTTTAGTACTTTTAGGAAAGTTTATTTTTACAAAGTGTTTTGTTGAGAAAATTATGATACGGAGTTCAAATGGAAAACTGTTCTGTCATGATACAAATCTCTCAAGCAACTGTTTCCAAAAGCTGTTTGCCTGAAACATTGAACTGTAGGTAAAGAACTTAGCTATTGTTGGAATGCATGCACATAAACATAAAAAATCAGAGTTTTTCAACTAGTTAGTCAGCCTTTAAAAATACTTGTTTAGCTTGTATACTAACTTGTGTAGTAGATATTGTTCAGGCAAGGATTTAAACTGAATTGCCTAACTTTATGAAATTTTCTCCAAAATATTGACCTTAGAAAGTCAGCTCCAAAGACTGTGCACTAGAAGGACATATATTTTAGTTCTAAGAGTCTGTAGAAAATTGTCAGGTCAAATTGTACCATAGAAGTATTTCAATATTTTTAAAATTCTGTGAAACATCCATAGTCTTGATAAAATTAACTTTAGAGTTTCAAGATTTAGCTGTTCCCTAGGTGAATATGATTTTCAGCATAACTAAAAGAGTTAACATTGGTAGTATTTATTGAAGAACATTAGTTTTTGCAAAATCATTTACTCCAGACTAATCCAGTAAAGTCTTTAAGTTCTCTATAAGACAATCTTGTCAACCTTTCTTTAAATTTTTTATTAGTAATTACACATGTAAATATTTTGGTTTTTCATTGCATCTCTAAACTGCATGAACATAATACAAATATCACAAAAATATCCTGAAGAACTTCTAAGACTCTGTCGAACTTAGTTCAGGGGGAAGGAGGGAAGAGTAACAAGAATGTCAAGGGATAAGAAAGAGAGCGAGCAAAATAACTCTTACAAATAGGATTATGTGTGGGAAGTATGTTGTTGCTATCTGGGAACTGCTGTTAGCCAGCAGGGCACGTACTTGGCAGGTCGTCTTGCATGTGTTGGCCACGTGTGCATCAACACCTGGTCAGTACTCTTCCACTGAATCTGCTGAGGGTATAAACAAAGGCGGGTTGGAGTGGAGGAGAGAGAAGAGCACACTCTATGAACAACAGGGGACACCCTGAAGGTGCTGTGCCTAACTCCATTCTCTGCTCTGATAATCATCAACCTGCTTGGCGGTGTCTCCAGCTTAGTTGGGTTGGTAAGACTCTCATAAAGGGAAAGCAATATGCTAGTAACTGCTTATGTTAGGAACTGTAACTGCTTATGCTAGTAATTCCTTATATAAGGCTATAGTAGAGCAATAAATACTGTTGTGCTTTTAAATATCATATGTTGGGTGAACTTTGTGCATAGGAATCCTACAAACCGGTTGCAAGACCCCAAAATAAGAAGGGCATGGACCACTTCGAGAGGGTCCAGAGGAGGGCCACAAAGATGATACGAGGGCTACGAAGATGATCAGAGGGCTGGAGCACTTCTCCTATGAGGACAGGCTGACAGAATTGGGGTTGTTCAGCCTGGAGAAGAGAAGGCTGAGGGAGACATTAAAGCGTCCTTCCAGTACCCAAAGGGACTTTATAGGAAAGATGGGGAGAAACTCTTTAGCAGGGTCTGTTGTGACAGGACAAGGGGTAACGGTTTCAAAATAGAGGGAGGTAGATGCAGACTTGATATAAGGAAGAATTTTTTTTACAATGAGCATGGTGAAACACTGCAACAGGTTTCCCGGAGAGGTGGTAGATGCCCTATCCCTGGAAACATTCAAGGCCAGGTTGGACGGGGCTCTGAGCAACCTGGTCTAGTTGAAGATGTCCCTGCTTCTTGCAGGGGGGGTTGGATTAGATGACCTTTAAAGGTCCCTTCTAACCCTAATGATTCTATGAATAGAAATTAGATTAACATTAACATATATTAAAGACTGTCAATGCATATAATCTTATTATACCTATCTCAAAATGAGTTTGTAAAAACATACTTCAAAGAATGCAGACAAAACTTGCCTGTTAAATCCATTACCTTCTGGCACTGTAGTAGCTAGAAACCTTGAGAAGAATGTTTTCTGCTTTGAGGTAGTGTACTGTCCCAAAAAAAATACATTAATTACTCTAGAGTGCTGTGATCTGAAGTTGTACATTTGGAACTTTATGTACAAATAAATTAGTCAGAACTCTTACTTTCATATTTATTGCTGTATGTGGTACATCACCATTAGAATTTGCAAATTGTGTCTCAATTCTGAATCTGCTCAGCGCCATTTGCATAAGCACATAACTGTGAGAACATAACTTTTTTTTTTTAATGATTCACTCATTCAAATGTTAACATCACAAAAGTGGTATAAGCACAGTTGGATCAAACTCAGTTTTACCACTGAGTCCCTGTAAAGTGTTCTGCAGTACTTATCCAGCTTTTCTATGATTATCACTTCCAATGTCCCCAAGTTCTCTTGTTTACATCATTGTTAAATAAGCCCCTATCCGCTTTATTGTGAGGGATGAATCCCCCATGCATCTTCCTGTTACGATCTGGTACAGCTCAGTCTGGAATGTGAGATCCATGGCCAGTGGCTGGACCAAGGTGCAAAAGTCCAGTCATGGGAGCGGGGCAAAAGTCCAGTCTCAGTAAGAAACCTGAACAAATGCCTTTATGGCAAAAAAAAAAAAAAAAAAAAAAGTGATAGTAGCAAGTCTATCTTCATTTTCACTACAATCTTGAACATAAGAGCAAAGACACCCTGGATCACACATGAGAAATGCAGTTAAACAGGATATCTTTCAATGAAATTCAAGTTACCTATGTAGTTGCCAACAGATTGGAATTAAAATTTGTAGTCACAAACTGATGATAGAAGCCAGTTTTAGATGCTTCTGTCTTTTTCAGATCCATTCATAATGCACAGTTTTATATAGACTAACCACAGAAGAAAGAGCAGACAATGAAAGAGTCATGAAAGGGTATAACTGTTGTCTTTTAGGGCATAGAAGGGCATCTGCCCATGTTTTCCTTTGTTTTGCAGTGTGTGGTCTCACATGTGACCAAATACCAAAACTCTTCACGTGGAAACATTTGACTGTTGTAGGAAACTCATTGCAACTTTGGATGTGTGTAAGATGAAAAATAGGATGGTAAATCATGGTGCAAATAGTGGTAAACATCCAGATCCAGACTTTAGCCACTTAATTTGTTGATTTTATTTTCTTTTTTTTCCCTTCTTATTCCATTGTGTATTTATGTACCACACTTTTACCATGTTGAACATCTCTCATCTTTTTAAAATACTGTCATTCTAACATTCTGTATTTTCATAGCTGTTTCTTAAAATCACCACAGCAAAATAAAATATTATTTCCTATGTAATTTAGCTATTAAAAGAACATATTTGATAAGGATTTTTCTCATATTCATCCTTTTGAAGGGTTAGGATGTGGAAGAACAACTCATGTTTATTGATCTTTAGATTCCATATGAATAAGGATTGTATTCCAGGAATTTAATTTTATTCTGAGCCACTGTTCATAAAATAGACCAGTAAAAGTAATACTTCCGTGTCCAGGTTACGTTTTTTCCACGATGTTTTTGCACTCAACAGATGGTGTAGATTATTGACACATAAGAACTCTGTTAAAAATTATGGTAAGGGTCTAGGTTAAATGCTAAAAGGCCAACATGTTCTGAGTTAATCTTGGAAATTTGTATAGAACTCATTCTGTCATGTGCCTGTATAGCAGATCATATGATCCAGAAGGATTTCTGCTCTGAACAGATCCTATGTCTCTGATACCTGATCGTATCAGAATGGAATTCTGATTATCAGGATGAAAGGGAGAAAGCTCAGTTTAACCTTAAGGTGAAGAAGGATAATGAATTTGTCTGATTTTATACACTTTGATTAGTTTATTTTAAAAGTCTGTTTTATGGTTCCTCTTTCATCTTGAAAGAAAATAGAAATAAATATATTTGGAATAAAATGAATAAAAATATTAATTATTCTTCTTTATAAGAGTCTCGTACAGCTCATAAAAATATTAAATTTTAATACAAAAAATATAACCCTTGTAGGAAGTGGGAATAACGCATTTGTTTTTCACTTATTAAATTTTTTTTTTTGTAGTTGAAAATGCCTATATGTTTTCAAAATAAGAAGGTGATCTCTTATTTAAGAGTGTTTCAAAAGAGATATTATTTCATATTTCAGCACTTTCAAATTTTCTTAATTTTGTCCATATTGAAGGGAGGTTTGTAATCCAATAGTTTGCAGTGATTTCTTTGGAGATGTTTCAGCCATTCATGTCTGAGAGCACTGGAAGACCCTTAAATTCAAAGGCCACTTGTCTGCTGTACATATTCACTCACTCTACACCTTAAACACTCTTGTAAAACTCTCATTGCAAGACAAAGGAATGTTATGTACAGGCGTTAGAAACAGCTCAATAATTTTAAAAGAGAGAAAATAAAAAAAAAGCTTTCACACTATGGAAAACATTTTTGGAGCTGCATGACTCAGGAGATTGTAATAGGATAGAACTCTTCTGGAGCTGGCTAGCGATCAAGGTCATATCTTGGGACTAGACAAACCGTGCTCATACAACACCCCGGAGCAGGCCAGGTGATTTTGTTTTCTTTTCAATATAAGAATGCAGACTGAAGACTAAAGGTCACTCTATTGTCTACTGTTTTCTTAATATCTCTGAGGGAATACGAATCCCTATCATACAGCTAATAATAGCTCCAACAAGGTGTCCCTTTTCTGTTACACTGAATTCTCTGTATCAGGAATTGCAATGTCAACAGTTGGGAAAGTCTTTGGTTTATATATACTGGCAAGAACAAGATAAGTTTAGCAGTTGAGAAGGATGGAATATCATGTATTTTAACTGATGAGGTAAACAGGAGTGTAGAAATGATTGTTGAACCAGCTGTGCCACATTAGATCCTAAGCCTTTTTAGTGAATAATTTATATTTGATAAATACCTTATGTTTGTTTTTTTTTTCTTTAGTGAACTTGAAATATGTTTTTCACACTGGATGTACTGTTAGAAAGAAAATTAAACAAGTTCTAGTTAATCAGATTACTTTTTTTGTGTGTGTGTGCTAGAAGTAAAAGAAATAAAATAAAAATATTTTTTGGTTTTAGATTTTTGCTTGGAAACTTCATTTTCATCCTCAAAGATTGATATTTTTTTCTCCTCTAATTCTTACAGTTTCTTTTAATGAATGGATTCCCTTCTGACTGTAATTCCTGTTTCTTTTTCTATATTAGTTTTTCGTGGGACGATGGCTGACAAACCTGACTTGCAAATTTCCTTTCAAAGACTAGATGTGAAAAGATAGTTCAGCGACATGGATATTCAAAGATGGATTTCCCTAATATAATGACAGTGATTGTGTGAGAATTAGGTGTGCTTATAGATGAATGGGAGTGATTTAAATTACGTAAGAAATCACAGTTCACACAGGCTAGGTTGTTCAGATTGTCTACAAATATAATGACAATTCGAAGGTCACAAAATCTCTGTAAAACTTGATGTAGTATTTCTGAGTAACTGTGAAGTACAGTAAGGTGGACTTTACAAACTCCTGTCTAACATACGGGAATAACATACGTGGGATCTTTTTATTTGTGTACTAGAGAACATCAATAGACTAAAACTTTTTTTTCTATTTGATAAAATAAACAAATTATTCATAATCAGCAGATAGGACTTCAGGAATGATGAAAAATGCTCCATAGAGCCTACCTTTTCTCATGTCTTAATTGCATCTTTTGGGAACACAGGGATTTATTAAAATATGCAAGGAAGTCTTGATCTCACTTGTATGTATTGGAATTAGAAATTCCCTTTAAGTGTCTGGGGCCACTGTTTTTGGTTATGGTGTCCATATTGACCTACAGGTCATCTCATGTGTGTTTAATTGAAAAATAAAGGTAACAAAATCACATTATGTATCTTTACTCATTAGTGATGTAAGTCACCAGGTTGAAGACAACTACCTGGTTGAAAAAGAAGGACTTTTGAATTAAACCTTTCCTTTATGTATCTTATTGCTGAAAAGAGATTCCCTCTAAGTAGACTTTAAAAATACTCTTGAAATAAAAAATTTAAAAACACCTGGAAGAAAGATATCAATTTGATATAATGTATACTTTCCCCCTGAAACAGTATTAAAATTTTTAAAAAATTTTCTATGCAGGTGTGAGAGTATGACTGTATAAAAAAGATTATCTGTGGTCCTAAAACTGGCATATGAGACATGAGACACTGGAGATCTCCTGGGAAGTGCTTGCACACTTTATTGAATTGCTGAAAAAAGGTGTATAACTGCCTTGCCATTTTTTTTTGGTGCACGTGTTTGTAGCTGTTGCCCATAGGGACACAATATATTAATTGCATGTGCTGCTTTGGGGACTTTTTTTTCTTGGCAAAATAGACATACTGTGCATTTAAAAATGAAGAAAGGGAGGTTTTTTCCCTTTTTCCCCCTAGCTGACTTTATCCTTCCTTGGATTTGTGCACCATTCAGATATAAAAGAGAAGTATTACATTACCGGAAAAAAGTCTAATAAATCACAAAGCGGACTATGTTTCATAGGAAAAGTGTTCTATACTTTGGCCGTTTATACAACATATAATTCATTCAGAGTTGCTTTGTTATGAAAAGAACTGCTAGATTTTAATCTCTCTTTCATGTGTGCTCATAAGTCTTTCAAAGTTTGAGTCCAAACTCTGATTGTACATTTTATGATCCCTTTTACAAT
This sequence comes from Chlamydotis macqueenii, assembly GCF_036417535.1. NCBI lineage: Eukaryota > Metazoa > Chordata > Aves > Otidiformes > Otididae > Chlamydotis > Chlamydotis macqueenii. The sequence goes on along the minus strand of NC_141593.1, from coordinate 57,780,663 downwards.
CCATGATCTTTCTCCTTTTTCCTTTTACCAAAGGCTTCTTGAACACACACACAACTAGAAATTGAATTTGATGTCTGACATAAAAGTTCTGTTTTGCTCAATTGTGATGAAGCAATGATTTGCTATGACCGAGTTACTTGCATAAAGGTAAGCAGACATACTGTTGAGTTCAGCACATGCAGAACTTTCTCCTGATTATCCAGCTGGGCTGGATGTAGGTCAGAGTCCAAAGGAAGTGTATTTCATCCTAACCTTTGAGAATGTCTTATTGAAAAGCAAGGAATTTCCTGCAAGGGCTTGATATTCCAGCAGATTTTCTGAAAAATATAAATCTGTTTCTAGTTCAGGTTCACTTACGGGTAAACTTTTCAAAGCTCATTTTCTCTTAAACTGGGTATGAGCATGTTTGCTGCCATATTAGAAACAGCTGGATTAGTAGTGCACGTAAAAAATACTCTAGAACATAATAAATCAATTTAAATCAGTGAAATTTCTTACGTCAAGTTTTGCTTATGTGTACCTTACCAGATTAGCATTATTGTATTTCTTTTATTTGTTTGTGGTCACAAGTAAGTCAAGTTAAAAAGATACTTCCTAAGCCTTTGAAAATGTCATTGGTACACAGCATCTAGCTAATTGGTTCAATTACTTCTTTTGGCAAAGTTGATATTATTAACACCCCCTAATTAGTCTTGTATCATCATTGCAGATCAAAGTGTTTTCTTTTAAAAAAAAATTGGAAATTCTTACTTAAGCAAATCAATTTGGAATGTAAGATCATACTTCTAATTCCTCTGTTTCATTATTGCTATCCCAGTCTCACAATGACTACACCTGTGCACTTTTGTTGCTGCACAGCGTAAAATGTCATTTTAGATTATCTTTTCTTTATTCTTCAGGGGGATTATTCAAAAGACACGCTTGCAGTGACCAAGATGACTTTTTGAATTTTCAAAAATACACACCTTTTGCACCTTTTGGTTGTTCTTTTTGTTATTCTTTTTTTTTTTTTTTGTTGTTGTTGTTGTTGTTGCTTGGTTGTTGTTGTTGTCATTGTCCATGTGTTTGACAGACTTGGAAGACTGGTTAAACTTTATATTAAGAGCTACATGGGGAAACAAAATAAATGTGATGGCTTATAACTATGACCTTTTCTAGGGTAAATATTTTCTAGAGAAAAGTCAGTTCAGCAAACAAACAGCAGAAGAAAACATACAGGCAACTACCTTCCTGAGAAAAAGCAACTGATTACTATAGAAAAGCATAACACTTTAGATTAGAATTGTATAAATTTTGTTAATTACAAAGAGGAAAATAAAAATACTAATGTTTCTCTGAATTAAAAGCAATTACTGACCAAAAAAAAGCCAAAACAAACCACACCTGAAATTGTTGTCGGAAGTGCTTTTCATACTGGAGGGACACAGAGGAAATTAGTCTGCAACGTAACTTGGGTAGTTTACTGAAGGCAAACCTTCAGTAGGAGGACACAGAAACTTGAATCTGGAAACACTTAGCATGATTTAGTATTTTACAGAACAAGTATGCTTTCCTTACTCAAAGTGGTAAGAAGAACAATGCAGTCCTTACCTTGTAGGTTGTTTTTTTTTTTTTTTTTTGCCAGGAAGAAGACTGTTATGATTGTCTCTAAGCCAATCAGTGAAGCTATATGTCTTCCAGTAGGGAGAGGAAATAAGAAAGTGTTAGCTTGGGTTCAGGAAGATTTGGTGATTTGTTTTTCAATGTTATTTTAAAATTGTTTTTAATGTTGCATGTAATACCATCTAGATGTATAATGACTTAAGACAAACTGTTTTACAGTATGTTCATATGGTTTTCATAAGTGTGCTCATTAGTAGGAGAGACCATGAATTGTACAAGGATGGTATAATACATACTTAAAGCAGGTGGAATATGCCAGGGTTAATGCACTACACACTTGAATCTTTGAGAGATTTGTCCAGCTTAACTTCTTTAAATAGTTTGCTAACCTCTCAGAGGTGCAGCAGTAAAGAAGCCCTATTAAATCCTTATTAAATCTTGTAAACCTTAGGATTCATTATTCTGCCTGAAATTATTCCAAGAGACACATCTTTTCTGCTCCACTTCCTCAGATCTTATTTCATACTGATAGGTTTCTATAGTGTCCTTGAATCACTCGTATATCCTCTTAGAATAAAAAGCCACATGCTCAGTTGACCCTAGTCATATGCACCATACCTTGTCAGTGCAAGGCACACTTCAAACACGCTTTAGCGGCTGCTCAAGGAAGTGTCAAAGTGATGGTAGAAACAAACCATCATGATCTCTAAATCGTGTGAGTCTGAGTGGCCAAAGACTTAATTCAGGGGACAGTGTAAGCAGGTCACTGTCTGGGATGGCAGCAACACGTTCTTTCTTTTCGGCTTTGTTAAAGCATTTATAGGCGGGGATTCTAATGTTAAATTTTTTTCCTGAATTGAGATGAGAGTCAGTATGCCATGCTGTTCTGGGAGACTTTTAAGTCCTTTGCAGCAGATGTGTTTGAAGCAAGAATCAGGGTGTCACAGTGAATTTCAGATGTGTGAACTCACAGGGAATGAAACTGAGGAAAATAAGACCTAAATCCCATATGAAGTTTGATGTCTGAGCACAGCCTTATAAACCCTTTTACTTCTGCCTGTACAGATGGTCTAACATTCCCAAATTCAATTTTCATTTTGTTGTTAGAAGATCCACCCAGACTGCAATAAGTGAAAGTCTCTGTTGAAGATGTATCAACCTTTGAAAATCTGGGTTTATATTTGTAGAAGATAATAAACCAAGCTGAAATGACATGCACATCTGGAGAACTTCCTTTCCCTAAACTGGTCACCTTGTTATTTCTCTTTGTAGCCATTGCTTCCTTTTACAAATCCCAAAATCACTTCTGGACATATGATGCAGTGAAGATGACAGTGACGAGGCACCCAGTGAGAGGCACACAGCCACCATTCAGGGTCATTGCTCTGGAATTTGTCATGCAGTTACATGTAACTGTAAAGATAGAACAGCACAAACTAAGAGGACTGCCTTCCTGGACTGATGAAAGTATAGCATTTCACACTTTCCAAAACCTAGCAAACCAATTTGTGAGCAATTTGTGTATTTATTCTGCTGTCAAAAAGCACCCATCTGCAACTCTCAGTGAAAGTAACATCATGGAATTTTAGAGTAATATAAGTTGGAAAGAACCTCTGGAGCTTGAGTGATATGCTGCTGAAGAAATACCCAATGGCACAAAGAAAATAACCTAATTGTCACTGAACTAATCCTTTAGGCTGCCCTTTCAATGGCTGATAGGCCAAGCTGTTCTTAATGATTCGCCATGCCCACATTCACTTCAGGAAAAGAGTAGATCCGGTGGCCTGCAAAGCTATCTTCTAGGCAAAATAGAATGAGTTCTGGAATTAAGGAGACTATCTTTCTGTGATACAGACAGAAAGCTGAGTCACTAATCTGACTGCAACTGCTGAGCTATCATGCTGGGAAAGAGGCATTTTTCTAGGGAAATAAGGAACCAAACCATCTGACCTTTTAAAGGTCACTTTTAATGTCAGTAAGAAATCAGTTGGAAGCCAGGACAGCCATGAAGGACTGGTGTTATATCTTCCTACAGAAACACTTCAAAGTAAAAAGATAGTCGTGTCTTTTTACTAATGTAGATCCATGGAAAATACATAACTCTTCCTCAAATGTACAGACAATGATGGAGAAATCCAAAATGAAGAGGAAAATGGTTGCAAATCCAACATGTTTGACACTCGTTAAATATTAAGTAGCTGATGAAAACAGTTTAACAAATTTGTTTACAAGTACAAGGAATTAAAAAAATTTCTACCCAGTACAAAGTATTCTTGATTGTGAAGCTCATATTTTAAGCTGTATGAGTGCACACTGATAAAGTATTTTGTATTTCTCCCTCCTGCTTCCTCTGCTATTTGGAAACCCAAGGGGAGAACTCTTGGAGGCACAGCCATCTGCTCTTCTAAACATACCAACTTTAATGGGATATTTTAGCAAATTATGATACACCACATTTCATTTTAAAGGGAAAATTCTATGGTTCATTGTGCTTCAGCAGGAACTGAACAAATTGCAAAGCACACTTTGCCTTCTCCTTAAAGGTCTTTCAATATTGACCCTTTTTGTCTGATTTCAATTCCTCATTGTCTCTCTGTCAGCTTCTCATGAATTTTTTTTTTCATTTTGATCTTTATTTTAATTTCCAAAAGAATAAGATATTTTTGTTGTTTTCCATCAAACTCCATTACACAGACTAAACTCCAATTTTACAATTGTATCTTACTAATTAATACAAAGGATGGGCTAAGGAGTAGATGAAGACAGTTTGCCCTGATGTTAAATATAAAAAATATGCAAATTTGTCTGTTTTCCTTTCCTTTCTGTTCTTTGATTTAAAGCTCCTTGAGACTTAGCTTGTATCTTTGTACAAGAGAAATAGAAAAACAATACAGAAGGAATAGAAGGCTGTGCTCTAACATTGAATGACATCAGTAATATCACAGGGCCATTTTTATTTCTTTTTTCCCAGTTCGTAGGCAGGTTCATGTTCATGTTCATGTTCACTCCCTTTTCCTGGAATAAGTCATATTGAACCTACTAAGTTTTATAATTTACTAGTATGTAATACATTGTCCTAAGCACAAATACAGGCTAAGCGGGGAATGGATTATGAGCAGCCCTGATTAGGAGAAGCACTTCGAGATACTAGTGGATGAGAAGCTCAACATGAGCTGGCAATGTGCACTTGCAGCCCAGAAAGCTGACTGCGTCCTGGACTGCATCAAAAGTATGGCCAGGAGGCCGGAGGAGGTGATTCTGCCCGTCTACTCCCCTCTTGTGAGACTCTACTTCGAGTATTGTGTTCAGCTCTGGAGCCACCAACATAAGAACAACAGAGAATTGTTGGAGCAAGTCTAGAGGAGAGCCTCCAAGATGATCATAGGGCTGGAGCACCTCTCTTACTAAGAAAGGCTGAGAAAGCTGGGGCTATTTAGCCTGGAGAAGAGAAGGCTCCAGGGAGACCTTATAGCAGCCTTCCACTCCGAAAGGCTGCTTATAAGAAAGACAGGGAGAAACTCTTCAGCAGGGCCTGTTATAATTGGACAAGCGGTAACGGTTTCAAAATAGAGGGAGGTAGATTCAGATTAGACATCAGGAAAAAAGTATTTACAATGAGGGTGGTAGAACACTAGAAGAGGTTGCCTGGAGAGGTGGTAGATGCCCCATTCCTGGAAACATTCAAGGCCAGGTTGGAGGAATCTCAGAGCAACCTGATCTAGTTGAAGATGTCCCTGCTTCTTGCAGGGGGGTTGGACTAGATGACCTTTAAAGGTCCTTTCCAACCCAAACTATTCTACGATTCTATGTCTAAGACAATTAAAAAAAAAAAAATTCTACCTGCTTAACTGAACTCCTCTTTAATTAGAAGACACTGACCATTGACTTGCTTTATAATGTGATTGCTTTTCAATTTTGTTTACACACACCATGTTCCAACTTTCTTGTGTATTGTTATTTTCCTTTCTTTGTTTTTTTTTAATGACATACCATTCACCAGTTTAGAGCCATTATCACTTTCAGAGAATCAAATTTGGATTTTCCCGTGGTTGGATGAAGGATCAAGTAAAAATTTAACTATAGTTCAGAAAAAAAGTGTTGGGATATGCTGTCTTTTCTTGTATTGAACTGTGAGCTTGTATTTGTACATTGTGGAGGCAGAAGATGCATGACTTATGTCTAAGTTAAAATATAAAGCTTATGCTTTGTTTCACTTATCCTTTCCCTGAAGCTGTGATATAAACAGACTGCACTATAATTAATCTGTTTTCAATAAATTTTTTCTTTTGTGCTCTAGTAATTTTGGTCACACTAAGTTTCTTATTTTTCAGGGAAACAGAAAACATAGAATCTAAAATCTAGTAATTACTCTGTAACTGAACAGGCTACTGCTTTAAAATGACAATGCATCTTTAAAAATTAAACATTCAGTCACAGCATGGTGCAGTAAACTCACAGAAACTTAATATCTTCTGAGAGACTTTTCAAAGCGGGCATTTAACTGAAGTCATGTAATGACACTTAATTGGATATTTTTTGCTGGTTTCAGTCAATTGAAGTCATTATTAATGTGGAGCACAAATGGAGCTGAATTTGAAGAGGCACTTGTTGAAACTCTCTTCTCATCATGCCGAGAGAGCATAGTGCAACCATTGTGACTCCTGTAGCTGCTAATCTTCTGGATCTGATTAATTGTAAAAACTGATAAAATTTTTCTGCTTTCAGGGTAGTGTGGCCTTGAATCATTGCTTACTGTTGACTGAAAAACACATTTCCCAGACCTCAGAAAAACACAAAGGAAGTCAGTATCAGCCTTGAAATAAACAACAGAGGGTTGACATGCAAAAGGTAGGCTATGGATTTCATACAGATATGAAACACAGAAGTCTCTCTGAATGCCTCACTTTGCAATTCAGTAAGGAAAAATGAAGGTCACTGTTGCTTTAAAAGCCTTCTTAAAAAAGCTATTACCAGCACAATTTACTACTAATTGTACCCGATCTCATTTATCTAAATCCTTCACATCCTTCCCTATTTTCCATCACATTTATCCATGGCTACACTTTCATAACAGCCACTTTGCCTGTAGGTAGGAGGGTGGGACATTAGGTACCATTGCACTAGTGCTGATTCTTTGACAAGTGACAGGTGGCTTGTGTCTGTCCCTGAGGGGTGGGATAATTTATCTCACCAATGAGTTCACCCCCTGGCAGCCTTGAAACTAAGGGCCTTGAATGTTAACTCAAAGTGTGGCTGGGGATGCATAACAAGGCTATCTCTGGAACCAGCACACTGACCAGGAGGATATCCAGCATGCAGAACAAAATGCCTCAGTATACACTTAGCTGCTACCTACTGATACAACCAGAATAAAGCATACTGGTGTTTATGGCATATGAATTGCATGACATGACTCATTTGTCATATCCTAAATAACTGTAATTGTAGAAGTAGAATTTCAAGAAGCCTTGAATTTAAATGTAGCATGTGTATTGCAAATCTAAAAGTAATAATAATATTAAACTTATTAATAATATTAAGTTTACAAAAGGGAAGTGTGTAACTCTTTTTTACAAATATGGACATCTCATAGAAGGACTTACACATTTAGAATTTGCAGACGACTATTACTCAGACCTGTGTTTATGCTTTCCAATACACATGCAGTAATGATTTTTAGTGTTTGTAATTTCAGATGAGATTAAAATGGCTTCAAATTCATATTTGTGAATATTTCATTTCCATCCTTTTGTTAAAAATAGGATATCCCTATTTTACAGAAGGTTGTGTGGATGTCACAATATTTTTGCCTGATTTGGGGATGGAAGGGAAAGGTCTCTTAAGTATTACTCATTAATATTAAAGCTTTCCTTTGGGATAATTAAAACAATCAGGAAGTGCTTTCATTCTGTTGTTAAAAATACTCTGAATCTACACTTTATTTGAATGTATTGTTTTGAATTACTGATTCACCAGAGGCTGGGAATTTTGTTCACAGAGTCTCAGTGTCTGTGTGCCCCTCAGGGCAGTATGTGGTCTTTCCTCAGTGGCACCACAGTGTCAGGTTAAGTAAAGAATTTTGGTAATAATAAAATTTAATGCAAGGAAATTCAACAGTAAAGTAAATAAACATAATCATGGCCTTTCTATAAACTTATTTTTTGAAGAAAACAAACAAAACCCCGAACAATTTAATTTTAACTTTGTGCGTGTTGTGTTGTACAAGTTATTTCTTCACTTGGAACATTCAGGATGAAGATGAGAAAGTCTTTTATTTCCTAAAGGTTTGGAAACTAGTAGGTTTACTAGTAAATTCTTAGAAAATTCATCCTATATGCAAAGGAAAATTCACAGTACATAACTCAGGAGCAAATCATACTACACACCTGTCACAAAGTATAGAATTTCTAGTAGGATGAAACAAAACTCATTTTTACCATAGGTCTGTGGTCAGATCCTTGGTATTTTAGGAACATCTAACTTATGATGAAAAATCACTTTATGAGTTTATACTGTATTCTTGCAAGTAATCATGGTACATCCTGTAGAATTATTAGCACAAAGCACTGTGACTCACATACAGAGAAGAAAAAGAGGTGCAATTTATAAACATCTGTGGCTGTTAACTGCTAGATCTCTTATGGAAGCATTATGGACACTCTTAAATCAAGACTAGTTGTGCTATAGCTCAGGCTGGGTCTCATAGAGAGTTTACTAGATAAGACTGAGATACACTGGGGACAAAACAGCTGACTGCAGTGGAAGAGGAAAAACCATATACCACCAGATATGTATGTTACAATGTATGCTGAAATGTTAGGGTCAGTAATCAAACAACACTTCCAGGCAGGAAATAAGAAAAATAAAAAAACAAAACATATTAATTTTAGTTTAATTTAAGGTTATCTTTGAACACTCAGATGATTAGATAGAAATTGTCTCCTAAGAGAGCAGCTGTGAGCACTGAGTTAAACAGGGAAAATATAGTCGTCTAATACAGGAGATGTGTGTGTGTGTGTTTGTGTGTGTGTCAACTTGTGTTATTTCTGTCCCTACTTATGGACAAAATTATTAAACTTTTTGCAAAGAGTTGCTAACTTTTGGCATTATTTTTTAAAAGATAAAATTGCTGCCCTATTTACTCTCATAATAAGTAAGTAGAATATTCTACATTAAATACTTCTGAATTCTTTAACTGTTACTGTGCATGAGCCATTGAAACTGATTTCTGTGGAGGATTTTAAAGGAATAATATATTCTTTTAATATTGTCTTAATACTAAGAGCGAAGTCTCACCTAAAATAAATGTAAACTAAAATTAATAAAAAAAATCAATATTAATTATTTGTTCGTATAAATAGCGATTGAAAATTCTTTCAATTTCCTCATTCTTCACTGAAACAACAACAAAAAAAAAGGAGGGGTTTGTTTGTTTGTTTGTTTGGTGTATTGCATATGGTAAACAAGAATGGTGAATCCACTATATGGTAAACAAATGTAATGAGTATATTTAGACACAGAGTAATAAATCTAAAGTTTAATAGATGAATAAAAGCCTTTCTAGCACATGCAAGCAAGATGCTTTCATACCAGTCTTGGCTGACAAGAAAGGAAAGAGCAAATAAAATTTATTACATGGTCTATTGCTATATGAGCGCAGATGTGCATGAATACTTTCCAAAGGGAAAGCTTCCTCAGCTTTGCTTCCATCAATAAGTATAATTTTAAGAAATTATTATGCAACTGGCAGTATATGTGCTAATAAATACCAAATAATTCAGCCCAAAGTTGGTGTTTGGATGTTCAGCTTCACTATCTGTCTGGATTTCGTGAAGTCATTTAATTCATCCTTTTCTCTGAACAGAGGAGGGTACTGTTTCTTCCTTGCAACAATAACCTGATTATCAATAAGCACCTTCAGAAGAACTGAGCTGTTAAGGGTTCTTTTTTTTTTTTTTTGAAACAAAGGATTGAGTCTTTGACAACAACTGAAAACTAAGCAGGTTGTCTGTCTAAGTTCTAAATAATTTCAGACTGTATCACTTTCACACTCATTATATGAGTGATGTCTTTGCTTTACCCCTCTCTAAAGCTTTCTGAATGCAGATTTTAAATTCATGTTCCCTTTTATTAGGCAGGCAATTTCAGTTATTGTCCTTATGAATTGCTCACAAGTAGTTAAGAAGATCTTGATTCAACTTTTTTTGTAGTTACAATATTTCATACAATCACAGAGTATCTCAAGTTCGAAGGGACCTGTAAGGACCATCAAGTCTAACTCCGTGTTCCTTGTAGGACTGCTTAAAAATAAACCATATGACTAAGAGTGTTGTCCAGACACTCCTTGAAATCTGACAGACTTAGTGATGTGACCACAGCCCAGAGGAGTCTGTTCCAGTGGCAAACTACCCTCTCAGGGAAGAACCTTTTCCTAATGCTCAATGTGAACTTCCTCTGATGCATCTCCATTCCATTTCCGCATGTCCTGTCACTGGTCACCAGAAAGAGGAGATAAGCACCTCCTCATCCGTTACCTGCTTTGAGGAAGCTGTAGACTGCAATGAGGTCACCCCTTCTCTTCTCCAAGCTGAACAAGCCAAGTGACCTCAGCCATTCCTCCTAAGTTTTGCTCTTGGGACCTTTCATTATATCGATTACCCTTCACTGAACACACTCTCACAGTGTGATGTCCTTCTTATTCTATTATATTGCTGTAATTTTTCTTGAACATTATTTCTTGAACAGATTCAAAACAGGAATCTACCTCACTTAAAACAAATTCAAGAAAATACTTCATTCTAAAATACTGTAAGAGATGAACTTTTTATCAGCTGATAATGTATCAAATTAATGAATGGACTAGCTGACTCAACTAGTATCCAGCTCACAAAAGTACAGTGTAACCAGAGGCACTAAGTAACATACTTCACAGCAATTTATTTCATCACAATATGAGAAACAGGAAGAAGAACAAAGTCTGACCTTGCTTGAGGTGGAAGAAGATACTGAACAGATCATGGTCTGTACTGCAATTCCCTTCAGGATAACTGATGTATGTTCTAAGCTTTATAAAGTCCTGTTTCTTCTGAACTGAACATCACTCATCTATATCTACTGAGAAAAATTAGTAAAGATGGATAGATATGTTATTGAATATTAATTCTTTCACAAAGATTGCTTTCTTATTTGTTCTTTATATATAATGAATTATTTTTTTTATCTAAAAAAACTTTATGGAGAAAATGCTGTGGTTGCCCTGTAGGAAAGATCAAGCCACCTCAGCTGGAAAATTTGAATATACAGAACTGGAAGTTAAACTCCTAATTCAATGTGGATTATCTCAGATATTCAGATCCAGCCAAACCTTCCATAATCCTGAGACTGGTTGACCACAGGAATCCCATTTTCACTTGTATCCTGCAGAGGCCCACCCCCGCCCACCCCCCCCCGCCAACAATACCAATACTGACTGGTGACATTTTAAAAACTTTTTTGAAAGTCACCATTTTAATCTGCTTAATTCCAAATACAGGTCTTCCACACATTTTTAGGCTCATTATTCATATTTTAAAATTCCATTCATGAAGTGAAACTAAGTGCCATGAACACTATTAAGATTGTCCTGCCTTGAACCAGAGTCTATTAGCTTTCTCACTTATTAGTAAAATAGCAAGGTCATTTTTATAATGTATTAGTATACAAAGTATGTGTATACTCCAACAATGAAAAAGGAGTACCCATAATCCAGAGGTGCTTTGGTGTACAAGGAAAGACAGAGCAGTTACCAGTGACATCAACATACAGCTTCAGTTCATGTGCGTCAAGATAGGTCCAATAATTTCAGTCCAACTAGATGATCTTAGAGCAGTTAAGAATCCCATGTACTGTGATTTTTGCGTGAGACATCAAATGTATATGTGTCAAGAAATTACAGTGTTAAAATTCCCATGGCAACATTAACATGGTCACACTACACTTATGGTTTATGGTGTTTTGTATTACTAGCCATACTGACAAATGCTTTCATGCAGATTATAGAGTATATCTGTTGTATCAGAATTAGAAATTGAAGAAAATTATTCAAAGAAGAAAATAAAAATTAGATATGTTTCATTTCAAAACCATGAGTAAATAAAGATCCCTGAAATTGCAACAAACATACAGATGTCAATACCAGCCTAAGTGTCATAGGCATGTTTTTCTCTGTCCTTTATCTGTTCAGCATTTGCATGGTGAATTCTATGTTTGCAATCCTACAGTTCTTTCTGTAATTGACATTGCAAATAGTTTCTTTTACAATATTGCTAACACAATACATGTAACTACTTCATGTGATTGTCAGAGGCTGGCATCTGACAAGATGTCTTTCAAGTGCAGAAGGAGCTGTTTCTTCTGACTGTCACTGTCTGCCTCACTGTTGGCTCTGGATGAAGCACAAAGGGCTTCATTTCTGAGTTGCTTTTTTTTTTTTTTTTGTGGGCCCCTTAATCGTTTAAAAGAATACAAAAAAGGTAAATGTAAAGTTGGAAATCATACTTCAGAAAGAAAACTATAGAAAATTGAGGCTGAGGAGGGAGGAGTTTGGTTTGGTTTGGCTTGGTTTGGTTTGGTTTGGTTTGGTTTGGTTTGGTTTGGTTTGGAACATCTGGTTTAGTTTGGTTTCGTTTGGTTTGTTTATCCTACAGAAATCATAAGAAATAAAGCTTCTGGTCCATCCAGTGCAGTATCCTTTCTTCAATAATAATCAGATGATTACGAAAAAGAACTTACATAAGAATAGAGGATGATAATCAAAATGTATTTTCTTATTTGAGGCCATTCTGCTCTCCAAGTCTTCTTTCTGATAGATGTTAAATTTAGCCCCTTTGTATGTGCAAGACTTAGAAAGGTGAATTTCGTAAATGTGAAAATGTTTATCCATTCATGCTGATGGAGATTTGTATGGAGCTTGTTGGAGCTATCACATTCTTGGTCTTGAGATGTATAAATCATTGCAGCATGTCAGATTGTATCTGCAAAATTAGAACAAGGTGTTTCTTGTCTTTAATAACCTGTGGATCATTATGTTGCATCTGGCATATTGAATATTGTAATATTGAAGGAAGGATGATGCAGGAAAGATAATACATGAAGAAATTTTGTAGACTTTTCTATCCTGCTTAAAAAATTCCTTCAGCAAAAACATAAACCCACCTCTATTCTTTGCCTCCTGCTTGGCATTAATGCCATTCGTGTTAGTCACGGGTATGGTACTAGATCATAATAGGTAGTGACTATCATGTAAACACTGTGGATAGGTGGCCTTTAAAAAACCACGCAGCAGGAAATTTAAGTTCTCTTTCTGAGGAAATCTGGAAATCTTCACAGCTGAGAGCAAACAATGCAGCAGCTGTGAAAATCAACATTTCCAGTCTGGGAACTGCCAAGAGCTGACTGGCTTTAGATGTAAGAATTAGACAAAATATGACAAAAGCCAAAAAACCTACTCAAAATATTACTGCAATGCCACCCATAAACATTAGCAGAATAATTGTATTTCCCTGTGTCTGAAGGCGATGTTTCTTGCTTTAAGGACAGAGTGCTGTGAAGACTGTGCTCTTCCTCAGCTCTGCAGGGAAGCAAGTTCTTTCCAAAGAGACCTGACATAACTTAAACTACTTGTTTCTGTCCTTGGGGACATTTGTTTGTCTTGTGGAAATGAGAAAATCCTTGAGGTACCTGAGTGACTGATTGGAGTTATGTCCCCAAGGGTCTTCTGGAAGGACTTTTCAGAGAGAACTCCCAGAGTGCTGGTGAGTGTGTCTAATGGGCATCCTGCGGGTCACTCCCTTATGCTCTTCACTGGGGTGAATAGCAACTTCTGTAGTCAGCTTCTGCCAGTATACGATATACATGTTTGGGAAGCTGAGGAAGGTCTGAGCTCACATGGAGGAGATGTTTGAAAACTCCTCTTCTGACAACCATTTGTATGCCTCCATCTTTTAGAGTACTCCTTGAGTACTTGATGTGACTCTTAGGAAAAGAATTGCTCTGGTCTGTCAAAGATGATTTCAAAGTAATTAAGTATGGTTTTTTTTTTGTTTGCTTTATTATTTGTTCACAAAAACTTATTTAGACATCAAAAACTGAGGCTTGACTATCTATAGTTCAATGGGCAGAACCAGGAGCTCAGCTCCTCAAAATGGTGCTGTTTATCAAAATGCTTTAAGTATCAGTAAAGCTATCTAGCATCAGCCCAAATTTCTACATTTTCCTCCTAATTGTCTGTTACTTTGTTGCAAATGGATGTTTCAAAATGCCAACTCACATTCACATTATTCATTTCACTATATCAACACCCCATCTAAACCAAGGATTGTTTCAAATTGCCTACCTTTCAGTTTTCATCTACATAGTTAGTGAGATTGCATGCTATTCCATAAATTAACAACAAGTTTCTAACCTGCTGATTCATTTGCAAGGGTGAAAGGTGAATGTTCAATGGTTTCCACCACAGTTAACATAAACATTGACCTGATCAACTGCAGTGCTCCCTCTGTGCCATAACATAGCCACAGATTTATCATTCCTGCCTCAGCTTTGCTCCAGGCGCCTGATTAAAGAGCCCAGACGAATGTCTGCTTTTATCTGCTTGCTTTGATTTTCACTTTGGAGCACTTTACCAGGACTGTACTCATGCCTCCCTGCTGCTCACATGCTTTGTGGCATTTATTGTCTGAGTTTTCCTCTCAGTGTGGCACCAAGGTCTAACTGCATAATATACCTTCTGCATGCAAGGATAATCCGCATCTTCCCCATCACTCTACTATACTAGGTATGGTTTCTATAATGTTGCGGATATAAGAGGAAAAAAAGCAATCACAGAAGTCCCTGCGATTTTCAAGTTGCCTCAAAAGACTAATAAAATTCACCATATGTTTCTTCTATCTGCTGTGAACCAGGCTTCGCTTCTTAAATCCATGCAAGAAGCTGAAAGTTTAGTGTGATGATGTCATCTAGACTAATAGTTTGCTAGAGTTATTGTTATTAATCATGGCTTACTGTTGGTCTGTTTAAAACCACATGGGGCATAGCACTACTACCAAAACATTTATTAGGAAAAATTCCTTTTCAGAAGTAAAGAATTATTGAACTTGCACATGACCTGGAAAAAGAGAAAAAAAAGAAAGATTAAACTACTTGGTATTGCTTACAATGTGGGCCCTTTCAAATAAATGACAGGGTTTAATGTTGGTCTCATTATCCATACAAAAATTCTAAGAATAGGAGAAGGCATTTCAAAGTCTAATAATGAAGGCATATATTTAGAAATGGATGCATGACAATATTTATTTTCAAGCTTTACACATTTTTTTCCATTCTGTGGAATTTCACATGTTTTAATGTTACTACAAATATTGCATTATCTATCAATGCCTGTCTTTAGTTTTGAAGAGTTTGATATGACATTGATCACAGAATAGAAACTTCCAGGTCTGATATAAATTCCTTTTGCTGAAGCTAAGCCAGCTCTGCAAAGATGGATACAATAAATATATAGAATAATTTAAAATATTTTGATTTCGTAGTAGAAAGTATCTTTGTCTAAGGCCTGGAAGCAACAATATTAAACAACATTACTACCTCTCCTGAATGGAAAAGACTATAAATGCATTCATTCAGCAGTTATATGAGTTTAAGAGGAAAAAGTAAGATAATTTATAAACAAAAAGAGGCTAAAATGACTGTAGCACAGCTAACTGCCCTCATTCTTCAAGGGCTACATTGAAAACAGGTGACAAACAGTAGTGATCAGATTTTTTTCTTCATGTATAGCAGTGACATTTTTTATTCAATATAAATCTTCAAAGTTTCCCCTGACATGTTCACCTCTCATGTATGACACGGATAACAAACTGGAAGGTCACTTGTGCATTTGGAGGTGTTTTCAAAGACAGTCAACATTGGCTTTTCAGGTCTATAGAAATCACACAGTTTTAACATTCTAAAAATGGTAGCAAGGTCAGGTCACCTTTTAATGATTTGAAAGTCAAGGTATTTTAAATTTTAACATCTCTACAAATACAAAATATGTCATTATTTTTTCACTTATCAGCTCATATAAGAGCTAAACTAGAAAAAAATGCCAACCAAACAGCGTGTTTTTCATTATTCCTAAAATAAATTAACAAACACCTACATCAAGATACCTCTTTAATGTATTAAACACTTATTTCAAACTGATAATCCTGAACAATACAATCCCTTATTTATCAAGAGTTCTTTTATGTTAGAAAACTAGCATACTTTTTCCTTGACTGTCCAACATGATCTTAAGGAAAAAAAAAAAGAAAAAAAAAAAGTCCTGCTTATGAGTTTTTTGTTTGCCATAGCCTTAGTAGCTGAAGAGATGATGTGTTATGAGGGCTCTAACTTAGTAGGCAAAGGTAGATAACATGTTCCTATGACCAGAAATTGAAATAAGTTAAAAATGAGAGACTAATTAATTTGTTGGAACATACAGTACTAACAGGCAGAGGTTTAAATCATGAGTAGATGTCTTCCTTAATTAAATGCTGTAATTCAACCACATGTTTCATGCTAGAGTCTTTGGATGTTGAGGGTGATCCAATAAGTTTATAAAGATTACACGAGTATAATGACACCCTTTGGTCTTTATTAAACATATCTAGCTAAAGCAAATGAGTTGTAGTAAAGTATTTTGATCAATAAAGTATGATTTCCGTGACAGCAAAAATTGACTGAAGTTTCATTCTTGCTAGATAGGGACAGCTTCTTACATAACATAGCTTAGCAGAGCTTCCCTGAATACAGCGCACTCAGCTACACAGATCAGGTGAGGAACCCCATTTTGTGGCTGTAGAGATAAAAGGACCCTCTTTTTGGTCCTATATAGCAGACCAGGTGTAAGAATATTCATTGTAATAGTAACAGGATAACACCTGGGGAGGCTAAAGCAATTGTCAAAACTTTTTTTTTTTTTTTTGGCCGAAAACAATGTATTTTATAAGGCCAAAATATCTGTAGTGGATTTCTGCTTTCCAGGACATGCTTTGAGTAACTGAACATTAGGAACATATCTGCCTATTAAATAAATACTTTTTTTTCTTAAAGAAAAGTCATTGTTTTGAAGTAATAGTTTTCTGTACTGTCTTTTGCAACACTTCCTTTAGCATGTACTAGTTTGTAATGTGTAAGACAACTGTATTTACTTCTCTTTTTTCCTCTCTTCTTCCTTCCTACCCACTGAAAACAACAAAAACAAACAAACAAAAAGAGTACATTTCAAGGGAAAGGAACTGACTAATGCAGGAGGAAAAGAGGAAAAGTCTCTGGTTTGAGTATTTCATCTGACTGGGGAGGGAATAATGAACAGTGATTCATTAGGGAACAATACTCCCTAACACAAATGGGTGTAGGTATTTCAGATATTCATATGACATTGTACCACTTTCCAGCTGTGCGACGGGAGCTTTAGAAGGGATTTTAAAAAAAAAATCATGGCTAAAATTCAGAAGTCTCTTTCAGGATTCTTCTTCTTAAAAGCGGCAACATGTTGTCTCATTTTATCTGTACAACCTGTCAAACAGGCTGAACTGACATAAAAAAAAAACCAAGTTTAAGATTAATGCTAATCTGGGTGCTCTAAAACTTGATGTACTCACAGCGTGGCAGATGGACAAGCTGGGTGGGGGAGAGGGAAGAATGTCGGTCATGCTGAAGGAGCAGGAAGAGGTTTCGCATTCCTGGCATATGCCACATGAGCCTTAAAGACTAGTATATCACTGATACTGTTGTGACAGTGTAGTGGAATGAAAAGACCACAAACTGACAAATAATTTTCATACCAAGCAAATAAGACCTAAGCTGTGAAGTTCTCTCTTAAATTGCAAAACACAGTACATTTTACTTAACAGATAGGAGACTGAGCTTTAAGCTTCTAACACTATTGAGTTCAGCAGAAGGGATATAAATACTGTTGTTTAGAATAAAGTAGTGCTCTTAAAGTTAAGTGTTCAAATCACCAAGTCTTCATCTCTAGAGTACTCAAGTTTCATGATACTAGTTACATCTAATCACCTAGACAGAATAATAGCACAGGATAGCCTCATCTGACTACAATGGCTCTGCTAGGTGTAGCTCTATCAATATTTCCAAATAAAAGGAGTTAAGCAAATCAGAAGAACTTGTTTTGATGTCTGAGGTTAGGACTGTCATTCTTTTCCTATTTACTGAATAAAATATAGAAACATCAACAGCTGTCATACTTTATACTGGAGTAGGTTTTTAACTACCCATATAACTACAGGCAGTAGTTTAGGTAAAATCTTAAACACTTCTATGGGAGAGAACATTACATGAAAAAATAGGGAAGGTGTGGGAAGGTGCGGGAAGGGAAGGTGCAGGAAGGGAAGGGACGGTGCAGGAAGGGAAGGGAATGGAAGGTGCGGGAAGGTGCGGGAAGGGAAGGGAAGGGAAGGGAAGGGAAGGGAAGGGAAGGGAAGGGAAGGTGCAGGAAGAGAAGGGAAGGGAAGGGAAGGGAAGGGAAGGGAAGGGAAGGGAAGGGAAGGGAAGGGAAGGGAAGGGAAGGGAAGGGAAGGGAAGGGAAGGGAAGGTGCAGGAAGGGAAGGGAAGGGAAGGAAAGGGAAGGTGCAGGAAGGGAAGGTGCAGGAAGGTGCGGGAAGGTGCGGGAAGGGAAGGGAAGGGAAGGGAAGGGAAAAAGGAAGGGGAGCATTCAAGTACAGTAAGCATAAGATACTCTTAATCCCTCCCTTGGCCCTCCCTTACTTTCACTGAAAAGAAGTAAAATACTAACAAAAAGAACATGTAACTTTTTTTCCCATAAGGAATATCGTGGCAGTTATCAGCTTTGTTTGCTTTCTTTCCTCTCCCTATGAATATAAAGAAATGAGACATGTTTTACAACACACAGACAGTATAACAAACACAATGTCTGTTCAGTGGATCCATAGATGGATCTCATTTTTCAGTAGTACACCAAATTTATCTTAGTATTAATCTGTAACGTAAAATGTTCTGACTTTTCAAAGCAAAACTTTTTTTATCAGCTGAGAATGTCAAAATAACTCATCTTGACATTTTACAAAACAATTTTTTTTTCCTGAACTTCTTTGTTTCATGAATGTTTTCAGTATCATACATCTTAATACTCTCTTGGATTAAAAAAAAAAAAAAGTTGAAATATCAGGACAGAAATCCAATTCTTTGACTATATCCACTGAGCTTGATAACAGCAATGGGTAATTCCAACTTTATCTTCCCAATAGAATTATCAGTATTGTTAGCAGGAGTAATGTAATGAATATTTTCATATCTGGGTACATATATTGCTCTCAAGTATTGATTAGTTATTTAATAACTGTGCATACTTTTATTTAGAATTCAATATCAAAGAATAAGGGTCTACAGCACAGCTTTTCTTTGTCTTTGGCGAGTTTCATGTGTTTTTTCTGACATCATGAGCTTTTTATAAGTTTATTCCCCCATAAGCATAGTTGGAAGAACAGTTTCATTTCATAGCAAGTAAACTGCACTGATTTACTGGCATTTAATGCAAGCAACAAGTTATAAAACCCTAGTCCTATAAATAAGTACAAAACTACGTGGAATATATGTTTCAAAGAAGAAAGACCTTAGAAAATAATTTCTGTTTGAAGGCTGAAAACTAATCATAGAGAGGTATGAGAGTAGCTAATTTATATACTTGTGAAGATGTTACTTTATGTCTATGATTGGAATCAATTGTCTGAAAGATTGCTCCTTTTTCTTTTCCATTTTAATTTTGTTTGATGAAGATAAGTCTATTTGATAAGAAGAAAGAATTTACAACTGAAATTTTATGATTACAGTTACTACCTTCTGTCTTGGTATTTTAGGAAAATGTCTCATCTGTTAGTCATGAAAGCTGGATTATCCATGATCTCTAGTATCTATACAAAGACAATACATTGGAAAATTAGCTGTGCTTTTTTTTTTTTTTTTTTTTTACTGCCCAACACTACAAGTTAAAGCAGGTGGGGGAAACTTATGTTGAGAAAGAAATCCTAAGAATCTCACAATTTATTTTATGCTGATTCTGCATTAGGGGAAATCCCAATACCCATTGTGGAATTCCAGTAACTTTACAGTTGAGTTACTTTTGTATGCTTGACAATTAGGTCAAAGAACTCAAGACATGCTACTGCTAACGGAGTAACACACTTCCCTTTTTGTAGTCTGCCATAAAACGTGTTAAGGTCTGATCTACAGTTTTAATAAGCAATTAAGAAAACTGTATTAATAGTACCAATTAACTGATATGGTCCCCATGATGTTTCATGGCAGATCAACAGCCAATGCAGTGCTCTCTTAGCTGATCAGAAGTGCCAAGTCTGTTGCCTGTGGTATCCTCACAAGCTCACCCAGTGCATCTATGCATCTGCAGTGCTCTCATTCTACTCTGTTTTCTTGTTTTAATCTACTAAAAAATCTTTTGTGTATCACAGCCAAGCCTGATTCACTTAGCTTTTCAGGACTGACAAAATAATTTTAATTTGACCATAACATAATGAAAACCCCCAAACTTTATGAAAAGTTACTGTATCAATCCACCTTCATCGTAATTTTTTAACAGTTTTACCCCTTATAACTCATGAAGGGGCAGTTGCCTGTATCAGTCTCCACCTAAGAAAAGTTTCTTCTCAATCTCAGCCAGCCTCTCAGGAAAGTCAGCATAAAACCTTGCAACCTTGAGGAAATGTCATGGGGATTTAAAGCCAGTCATTGTAACCTCAGCAATGACACCGTATCAGAGGCAACAAGTAAACTGTAACCAAAAAAAAAAGATTAGAAGATAATTTCTTTCCCAGGGAGTGGAATAATATTTGCAGGACTAAGTAGCTGTAAACTTCCCTAAGGGATTGAAAGAGAGCAGCGCGGTACCTAGCAACATTCAGACTGGCTAAGCAGCAGGGTGTAACATCAAACTCTGTTGCTATTAACATTCACGATGAACTGAGAAGAGCCAGAGGAAGGGACCTAACAACAGCAAGCGCAAAGGGGAAAACTCAGAGATATAGCTCTCTGAATCAGGTAAAATTATCAAAAAACCCTTTGCTTTGGAGCATTTTGGAGCATTTGTATAGGTGATATCATAGATGGAATTACTGTTGTTAAGAAAAAAAAAGATATCCATTAATAAACAGTAATTTTATTTTACTTTTTAATTAACAAGACGGGTTGTTGTGAAAATTAACAGATGGTGATGCTATATATAGGGTATATCTGCATCTGTAGCTTTCTACTATTTTGATTTCTGGACTTCTAAGGTATTTTGGATTGTACTGCAGATCCCCCTAAAAACTTCATACATGTGCATTACCCTACATTATATACAAACTTGCTTATCTTAGTTGTCTCTCTCAGATCACAAAAAGAATAAAGTGTGGGTCCCAGAGGTCCATAAACTGCAGAAACAATTTGCCTTATTAGTTACTGTTTCTAGGACTAGCACTAGTAAAAGCAAGTTATAAACTTTGCTCAGTATTCTACCTGTTCTCATTTTTGATGTCTAAATGAAGTGGTTGAAATTCAGGTTCCGTTAAATTCAGTAACACCATCAACCAATTAGCAGATTTGTTCAGTCACTGTGATTTTAGATCAACAACACTGGCCTGGCCAACCTGCAGAT
This sequence comes from Chlamydotis macqueenii, assembly GCF_036417535.1. Lineage (NCBI taxonomy): Eukaryota > Metazoa > Chordata > Aves > Otidiformes > Otididae > Chlamydotis > Chlamydotis macqueenii. The sequence goes on along the minus strand of NC_141593.1, from coordinate 57,759,371 downwards.
GCACAGTAAATCCTGCCTAGCAGTGTGCACCAGACTTACCATGTGTTTTTAGGGTTAAACACAAGATCTGCGCCAGAACTGTGCAAACAAGCCGTATTCTCTGTGTTCTTGGTGTTGAACAATGCAGTTGAGCTACTGACTTTATTAAGCCATCAGTTGTCCAGATAAATGACTCTGGAAAAAATAAAAAATTGTACAGGAAAATATTTTAATTATAGCTAAAATTACGCTATCAATAACTTACATTCCCATAGGAATGGGAGTATGTGTATTCATTTTCTAATCTCTTACACCAATTTTGGCTCCTACAGTTTTCAGATGGATATAAAAAAAAAATTTGTAAGGTAATGAAGGAAAATCAATGATTATAGATAGAACTCATTTGTGGTTTGGAAAAAATATTGATAAGCTGAATTAAAGGAATTATTTGGATTAATATTAGGAAAATAAAGAATGAAGGCTGACAGTGCAATTAGTGGCACAAGAACAATGTGCTGTAATGTTCTTTGCAGGATTTGTATTTCTCTGAGTTGAAGATTATCAGGGTCTTACCCTGAACAATTTTCACACATACACAAAGTATCCACCTGTTCAAGATTTTCCTTTTTGAAGGAATTTATAAAAACAAAACCTATGGATTTCTTACAGAGCAGAGGAAGTTTTACACCTGGTTAATTAATCTGTTTATTTTCACATGGAACAATTGCTGGTAATGGATCTTGCCAGCAATCTAAGTACATCCAAAACCTTAGGAATGTTTCAGGCCAGGGGACAGATGGGCGATCTTCATAATTTCTCTGTATTTTTCTGAATATTGGGAAGAATATAAAAGGATGAAAGGATGAGTTTACAGAAGCCTTTTAAAATTATCCAGTTTTAAGGATTTTGAAAGAAGGTAAGTGAGTTGCAAAACTGAAGTGCTCTCCTGGACCTGGGACTCTAACAACAGACAGAGTTAAGGCAGAATTGTGCAGAACCGAAAGTAAGACTAAATGGCTAGCAACAATTTTATGTATAAACTAGTATGTTTCAAGCATAATTCTTGTGGATAGGCTGTGAATATAACCATATATTTCTGAAAAGAAGGATCAAAAATGCTTTTGCCTTGCTTTGAGCTGAGCTGCGTAAGGACAGAGGAGACCTGGTCCATTCAGCTATGAAAATCTTCACTCCTACTCACCAGCACTTACCCTTTGTCTCTCATTGCAATAGGAGTTGGGGTTTCAGGTTTGTCAGGTTACACCAATTATTTTTTTCTTTCTCTGTCTGTCCCTTGGCTATCTGATCAAAGTGCTCCTACCAGCCGCAGTTCTGACAGTAGCTTAAACAGCAGCCTGGCCCCGGGAAGTGAGAGAGTCAGTCTTGCAGGTTGGTAAAGCATAAGTTATCCCACTGTTGTTAACAGCTGTAATAGCACTAGCTGATATGGCTCCCAGCTGCCTTTTGGGCAAGAGGCAACAGTGTTGCTTGAGCTAATTGCAGATCTACAGCATAGAAGAGAGAAAGAGAAAGAAAAAGAAAAGAAGGGGAAAAAAAAGGAGAAATGGAGGAGAGGAAAGGGAAGAAGTTAAGAAAGGGAGAAGAGGAGAAAAAGTAGGAAAAGAGAGAAAGGAAGGGTCAGTAAAAGGAAATACAAAGAGAAAATTTAAGAATTCAAGAAGGGAGAAAGGGGAGAAAAGCAGAAGGAAGAAAGGATGCTTACACTTACAGGATCACTTTTTTAATAGAATAGTTTTATGATTTGATTTTTAGGGTTTTTTGTTTGTTTCTTTGTGGTTTTTGGTTGGTTGGTGGGTTTGTTGTGGTGGCGTTTTTTTTTTTTTGAGGGGGGAGATTCCTTCACTTCTTGCTGCTCTCTTTAATCTAATTCTTTCCATTTTTTTTTCATGAACTCATTATCCATATACACACAAGTCCTGAATCACAAAATAATATAATATATTGTATTCTACCAACGATCTGGATGAAGGGATTGAGTGCTCCCTCAGTAAGTTTGCAGATGACACCAAGCTGGGCGGAGTGTCGATCTGCTCGGGAGTAAGAAGGCAGAGAACCTGGACAGGCTGGACCAATGGGCTGAGGTGAACTGTATGAGGTTCAACAAGGCCAAGTGCCAGGTCCAGCACTTCGGTCACAACAACCCCATGCAATGCTACAGACTTGGGAAAGACTGGGTGCAAAGCTGCCTGGTGAAAAGGGACCTGGGGTTGCTCGTAGACAGCCGGCTGAACATAAGCCAGCTGTGTGCCCAGGTGGCCAAGAAGGCCAACAGCATTCTGGCTTGCATCAGGAATAGTGTGGCCAGCAGGAGTAGGGAAGGGATCATTCCCCTGTACTTGGCACTGGTAAGGCTGTGCCTCGAATACTGTGTTCAGTTTTGGGCCCCTCAGTACAAGAAGGATATTGAGTTGCTGGAGCATGTCCAGAGAAGGGCAATGAAGCTGGTGAAGGGTCTGGAGAGCAAGTCTTATGAGGGGTGGCTGAGGGAACTGGGATTGTTTAGTCTGGAGAAGAGAAGGCTGAGGGGAGACCTCATTGCTCTCTACAACTACCTGAAAGGAGGTTGTAGGGAGGCAAGTGTTCGTTTCTTCTCCCAAATAACTTGTGATAGGACAAAAAGAAATGGCCTCAAGTTGCGGCAGGGGAGGTTTAGGTTGGCTATTAGGAAGCACTTCTTTACTGAAAGAGTGGTCAGGCATTGGAACAGGCTGCCCAGGGAAGTGGTGGAGTCACCATCCCTGGAGATGTTCAAAGAATGTGTAGGCGTGACACTTCAGGACATGGTCTAGTAGGCATGGTGGTATGAGGTTGACGGTTGAACTTGATGATCTTGGACGTCTTTTCCAACCTTAAATATTCTATGATTCCATGATTCTATATAATATGTATATATCAGGTGGATGATACAAGGCAACTACAATCAAAGCACGTGTGAATTATTAGCTTAATGCAATATCCCATAGTAGGTGCACTTGTCATGTAAGACAGGTTTTACTGGTATGACAGCATATTGCCAGTCATTAAATCAATATTTTTGCAGCAACAGAATTTTTAACCAAAGGTGATTTCAAAAATTGTTATATGTCATTATGTAGCAATTTGGGGTAAGAAAGAACTGGCTGTGATTATTTTGCTAAATGTTTTAAATTCTGGTGGAATCCTGTGGGCAGCCTAGATTGCAGCATTTTGGATTCTAAGGTTTAGATACAGGGAATTAAACCACTGCATGAAAGTCACACTAAACATCTCTAATCAGCCACAGCTTGTAATTAGGCAAACAACTAATCACATAAGTATCTTCGTGTTGTTTCTCTCCATTGGCCTATAAGCCTCAGTGGAAGCTTGTTCTATTTATTGGGTAGTAAATCAACATTAATGTGCTTCGAGCAACAACATGTTTTTAAATTCTGTATTACAATTTGAAAGCAGCTGCCTTTTCAGGTAATATGATTCCCTGCTACTCTCCTATGGCAGTGACTTGCAAGATGAATGTTAAAAGGCAATGCTCTCCGACTGGTAGGAAGATCTCTTTTATTTTTTGAGGTTTTTTTACCTCTTCCCACTAGTTAGAAATAACAGTGAAAAGATTCTGTGTTTCAAAAGTGAACGGTGGGTGTTTTGTTAATATCCAAAATAGATAAACTTTCTATAAGGAATCAGTGATGACTAAGTGATGGTGATAGCTAACATGAAAAATGCTTTAAAGTGATGTGGAACTATCAGAAAGGATGCTGATAATTTTGAGGGGCTCCAGAGAAGAGTTTTGTGCATGATTAAAGGATTGGTATACATATCTTCTAATGAAAGACTTCAATAGGTCTATTATCAAAGAGGACATCAAAGAGTAAATTGATCACAGTCCCTGCACAGGTACTCATGAGAACTACTTTTTGAAATGGACACTTCAGTTTAGCAACCAGCAAGAACCAGTGAATGGAAGATGATAAATTCAAACTAATTATGAAACTGGTTTTGAACTCACTAATTTTGATATAAAGAATGTATGAAAGACTAGGCAAATATTTCCATTTTTACAGTAAACAAGTTCAGGCTAAAATAAGGTGGAATTAGCTAATAATGAGTGTAATTAGCTGCTGGAACAAAAATAGTGGATTCTGCATCCTGGGAAAGATGTCTCATGTTTTTAGAACATAAACACTATTTCAAAACAAAATACTTCATGGAGAGCCTTACAGCTTGAAGTACAGTGAAATTCAGCACTCCTTTGTGGTCTTACAGTGAAGCTGAATTTAACTGTGTGATTTTGTTATCTTTTTTTCCTTATTCCGTACTCTTTGCTAAAAGCACTGTACTTTCTGTTCTCTTCCTTCAAGTTAGCTTCTGGTGATGAAGAATACAAAAATGTGAACACCTAATTTAACTGAATTCAGCTTCTCTATGCAGGACTAGGCATATGTTCTTTAAGATGGGAACAATGTTTTCCTAATGCATTGGATTTGCATGGCAAGGTTTTGGTAGTGGGTGGGTTAAGAGATGGTTTCTGCCAGAAGCTTCTGCTACAAGCTTCCACTATGTCAGATTGAGCCAGTGCCAGCTGACTCCAAGACAGACCCATTGCTGGCCAAGTCTGAGCCCATCAGCAATGAACTTGACAGGCTGGAGAGGTGGGCCCGTACAAACCTCATGAAGTGCAACCAGGCCAAGTGCGAGGTCCTGCACATGGGTCAGGGCAATCCCAGGCACAAATATAGGCTGAGTGGGGAATGGATTGACAGCAGCCCTGATTAGGAGAAGCACTTCAAGATACTAGTGGATGAGAAGCTCAACAAGAGCTGGCAATGTGCCCTTGCAGCCCAGAAAGCCAAATGCGTTCTGGGCTGCATCAAAATTAACATGGCCAGCAGGTCAAGGGAGGTGATTCTACCCCTCTATTCCACTCTCACGAGACCTCACCTGGAATACTGCATCCAGCTCTGGATCCCCCAACATAAGAAGGACATGGACCAGTTGGAGAGGGTCCAGAGGAGGGCCATGAAGATGATCAGAGGGCTGGAGCACCTCTCTTATGAGGACAGGCTGAGAGAGTTGGGGCTGTTCAGTCTGGAGAACAGAAGGCTCTGAGGAGATCTTATAGCGGCCTTCCAATACCTAAAGACGGCCTACAGGAAAGACGGTGAAAAATTCTTCAGTAGGGCCTGTTGTAATAAGACAAGGAGTAATGGTTTTAAAATAGGGGGAGGTAGATTCAGATTAGATATTAGGAAATTTTTGTTTTACACTGAGGATGGTAGAACACTGGAACAAGTTGCCCAGTGAGGTGGTTGATGCCCCATCCCCGGAAACGTTCGATGCCAGGTTGAACGGGGCTCTGAGCAACCTGATCTAGTTGAATATGTCTGTGCTTCTTGCAGAGGGGTTGGACTAGATGACCTTTGAAGGTCCCTTCCAACCTTAACCATTCTATGATTCTATGATTCTATTCTATGATGGTAGCGCCTCTGTGATAACATAGTTAAGAAGGGGGGAAAAACACCTGCACACACCAGCAATGGTCAGAAAAGAGAAATAAGAATATGTGAGAGAAACAACTCTGCAAACACCAAGGTCAGTGAAGAAGCAGGGGAGCAGGTGTTCCAGGTGCCAGAGCAGAGATTCCCCTGCAGCCAGTGGTGCAACCCATGGTGCAACCCATGGTGAAGCAGGCTGTGCCCCTGCAGCCCATGGAGGCCCATGGAGGAGCAGAGATCTACCTGTAGCCCATGGAAGACCCCACATCGGAGTAGGCGGATGCCCCAGAAGGATGCTGTGACCCCGTGAAGGGCCTGCACTGGAGCAGGCTCCTGGCAGGACTTGTGGACTCATTGAGAGAGAAGCCTAGGCTGGAGCAGGTTTGCTGGCAGGGCCTATGACCCCGTGGGGGACTCACACTGGAGCAGTCTGTTTCTGAAGCACTGCACCCTGGGGAAAGGACTCACACTGGAGCAGTTTGTAAAGAACTGCAGCCTGTGGGAAGGACTCATGTTGGAGAAGTTTGTGGAGGACTGCCTCGCATGGGAGGGACCCCATACTGGAGCAGGGGAAGAGTGTGAGGAGTCCTCCCTCTGAGGAGGAAGGAATGGTAGAGTCAGTTCATGATGAACTGACCACAACTCCCATTCCCCATTCTCCTGTGCCATGGTCGGGGAGGAGGCAGAGAACTGGAGAGTAAAGTTGAGCCTGGGAAGAAGGGAGGGGTGAGGGGAAGGTGTTTTAAGATTCAGTTTTATATGTCACTACCCTTCTCTGATTTTGATTGGTAATAAATTAAATTAATTTTCCTGAGTTGAGTTTGTTTTGCCCATGACAGTAATGGGTGAGTGATCTCTACTTGTCCTTATCTCAACCCATGAGCCTTTCATCATATTTTCTCTCCCCTGACCCGCTGAGAACGTGAGTGACAGAGCAGCTTTGGTGGGCATCTGGTGTCCAGTCAGGGTCAATTCATAACATCTAAGTTTCTGCAACATCTAGTACATTGGAACGTATACCCTCAGTGAGGCACTTGGATGCTGCCATAGTTTAAACTGATGAGGAATAATAGGTATTTGAAAAAAAATGAAAGATGTATGCTGTATGGTTTTAGAACTACCTTTTCCTTTAAAGCATCTGTCTGAAATTAAAAATGCAGGAAAATATTTCTGTCATAATAAAAGGACATAGGCTTAAAAATTGAAATCATTCACTGTATTGGTTTTATTTAGTGAAAGGGGGCTACAGTAGATATTAAAATATTTGTTTTGTTAAAAATACCAGAGTTACCATAAAACAATATTTCAATAAGCAATTAATAAACAACAATAGGGAAATGGAAATGGGGAATTGGGAAAGGCTGAACTGGTGATATTTTTATATGTTTATGCTTAGTGAAAAAGGCCTGACTCAACATCCTAGCAAACTGACTAGAAAAAAGGAAGGCTTGTTGGGGAAAAGATTCAACACAATAGACTTGTGTCATAATTGAGCTATCTTTATCAATGATTAGAAAACAGAAGTTACACTTCTATATTTATATTCCTACTCTAAGGTGACAGGGAAAAATAACCCTCATAAATCCTTTTCAAAACTCTGAGGGAGGAAAACCAAAACAAACCAATCAAATAAAATCTTTTCATTTGTTATTAGATACAAGAGTCAAAACTAGATTTAGAGAGATGGTCAAAGTGAAATAACAAAAATGGAGAAAGAGGGAACAACCCTAAAAGAAAAAAAAAACAAAACCAATAAAGACAGAAAAGATTAAGAATAACAATAAGAAAGACCTAACAATACCATAAATGATTAATGAATTTTGCAGAAGAGAACTGTTTCGATCATCAAAGAAACTGCTTTCTCCATAAGGCATACCTTTTCTCCAAAAAGGTGCTTTTTGTGTGAATATATGGCTTAACGATATTCATGCAAAGCCTGTTAGTTACACTATTTTTTTTTTTCTCAGAAATGTATTACCAATAGGTATTAAACAGGATCTTTGTGTCAGTTTCACAAAGCTTCTACTCACAGACCTCTTACCAGATGTGAAAAACATGTCCCAGTTTTGAAGATCTATTATCCTCATACACCTGTCCTAGTGTGCACAAAGTCTAGTAGATAAAAAAAAAAGAGTGGTAGCTGGTTGTGAAATAGCTACAAAACAGAACATGAACTCATTTTTTGAAGGTTCTTTTCTTGGTAGAGAGGACAGTCAGCTAATGTCATTTTCTTAGTGTGTTTCCCCTAGTACTGTGTCTTGAGGTGTTGAAGCACAAGGAAGGTGATTTGCCAGGTGACACAATGACTAATCCAAAAGCAAAATGCTTTGAGGGGAGAAATGAGCCTTCTCTCTCCCATGTAAATTTAAAAGAGTGTCGAGGAAAACGTACGGAAATCACATCCAACTTAGTTTTCTCTGATCACCAGTTGCTTCAAGGATTTCTTGCCAAACAAGTAGCAAGTGAGTATGGGGTAGTAAATTGGCTGGGCATACGGGACTTTCTGCTCCAAGCCTTGGCAGGAATAGAAAAATGGAGTTCCTAAGGACAAAATAAGCAAAAGTAGCAGTTTGCTAATAGAGGTTTCAATTGCTATTTCAGGAACTAGCTTTGATTTCTGCTAGACTGAACAGGTAGCAGTGCAGATCTGACCTGGTTTGACTGAATACATTACTCTTAACCATCGTACATGTTGGAACAGTCCTAAGAGCCATCTGGCCCTTCACCACCTCTGGGATTTGCTAGGAAAATACATATTTTGAGTAGTAGGGACAAAAATTGGAAATATGTGCTCCACTAACATTAGACATCCTGTTTTCTGTTCTTCTTTTCTGAGAAGAGAATGTTCTCATTAAATGTTATGCATATACACTCTTAAATTAATCTCATATTTTGTCATTATGCAAGGAAAAAATATTTTCTTTTTTTTTTTGCAATTATGATGCATTTTAAAGAAACTTACTGGGACTTCCTGCTCAGGAATCATTATTTTTCTCAACAGCAATCATATGAATAATTCAGAAAGAGGAAAAAATAAAATAAAGAAAAAGACTTTGCATTTTGCTAAGCCTTTTACTTACTCTTTGGCAGTGAAAATCTTGATTTCTTCTTTTTGAGTGAAAGCTATATAAAGTGAAGGAAGCCGAGTAATTTTGATCTTATTCAAGATTTCTCAGTTTATTGTTACTTTGAAATTCCAAAGAATATAGCTAAAGAGAAACAATACTTTTTAATTTTTCTGATTACCTTGTTTCAAGCTTTTAAATCTTGTGACGTTAACTTAAAATACAGAGATAGCTTGGAATAAAGAAATTCATTACTGGATAGGATTTGATTTTCCATGCTTCATTTTTCTTACTGCTTCAAAAGATAATGCATTGTACCCTAAAGGCTGAGTATTTTACACCTCTTTGTGTAATAAGCTACTTTATAAATGTATTTTCACACATGGAAAAATTGTACATTTCTAATACATTGGTGTAAGACTACTGTTTCAAATTAATCCTTTCTATTTAAAATGTCTCAGTATCAATGCAATGATTCACCTAGCAATAGTGTGAAACACTGTTAGAAACATGGAGTCATCACCATATCCAAAGTACTTGACATATAAGTCTCTGAAAACTAGTTAAACTAAAGAGATGTATTGTAGCCTGGAAAATTAAATTTTGTGGGACAGACAGGCTAAGGATTATTCATTGTTTCTTTTGAAAGTAAAGTACAAGCCACTTACACTGCAGCGCTACTCAATAAACTACAAACCTGTATCAGCAAATCTTGTCACCTACCAAAAGTAAAAAGTGTAGTGTTAGTACCTCATCTCCTACCAATTTAGTAAACCATGCCAGTGTCACAAATACACCTTACATTCTGCTTCAATGCTCACTGAGGGGTTTGGACATATGTGGAATAAACCATATGCTCAAACTAATATAAGCATTTGTAAGACCTTACTAGCAACTAGATTCTGTATGAGAAAATGTGGAGTTTGCACCTGCAGAATTTCAGTCACTTTAGTTTTTAGAAAGTTAGGTTCTTAACATAGTAGTTTATACAGTTAGAACTGCTTACTATAAAACTTCTAAGAAGGGGTTATAGAGAAATAACTTCATATTCATAAACCAAAATGTTTTCATGATAAGAACTCCTAAACCAAACATTTCACTGACATCTGCTGAACAGATGATAGTATAAATGATAAGCTTGTGCTTTCCATTAGTAAGAGTTTTACACTTTCTACAGAGTGAGCTGCAAAGCAGCTTTTCATGATTTCCAGAAAGTGAGAAAAAAAAAGAGGAGTATGCAGGCTAAAAGAAAACTATGTTTATTACTGTTTGGAGTCTGGGGACCCCTGTAGTTTAAACAAAATGTAAAGCTTCTGTGCTTGCTAACACACAGTTTATATTTTTCCTTGTCCTAGCATTGGTACTAGATGCCTTTAGGACAAGTTGAAAATGACCATTGTTGGTTAAAAAAAAAAAAAAAAGGCAAAGCTAGACTTTGCCGTTTATTGTAAAGGAATAAGAGTATTCTAGAAAAAAAAAAAAGCCTAGATAAATAAGAATAATGTATTTACACTAACACGTCGGTTATTCACCTGATTACAAACAGAAAAGATACTGATTTCAAAATGAAACATTTCTATCTCTGTAACTATGGCAATACAAGTCATTCCCTTATGGGTGTAATAATGCTGAGCAATGATAAAGTCACAGAAACTCATAATGAATATAAATCAAAGGTAATAGTTAGCTAAATAATTTGTGCTACATAGATGTATGAAACACTAATTTAAAAACTCATAGCAACCAAAGAGAATATCAATGAGAAATAACCTAGAGCAAGAAAGAATCAGTTTGATGAATTGGGCTATATTAAAGCTCTTTTTTTTTTTTTTCCCCTCAGCAATAAAAGAGATAAAACTTTCATGTTAAGAGAATAATATTTTTATCCTCAGAAAAAAAAAAGAAAAATTAGAACTTATTCCTTGAGGAGGAAATTTTACATTAAAAACTACAGGTTCCTTTGGAGACATTTTCAACACAAAAACTTAACGGAGGAAGATGGAATAGTTCAACACTGGAAAAAAAAAGAAAACACTGAAAAAAAGAAAAGATGAAATATACTTAGATATTTCCATCTCTTCACTATTCATGACAAAATTGTTTTGATTAGTTTGACCACTCTTGTCAAATGGCGTGTTTAGTAATTAAATATATTATAGGTCATTTTAATAGAAATTGAACCAGTTTGCTTATTTTAAGCTCTGTGTGAGGACCAGCCAAATTTAGCATCCACAGTTGTTCCTCAGCCATGTTATAAATTGCATATATTTAATTTCAAATAACATGAAACAATAAACTGCCTGCAATCCAAATATAATCTTTAGCTTGTCCTGTCAAAGTGAATAGGATATTTCAGATGTACTCCAGCAACTTCAGAACTTGTCCTATCGATACTAATGATCTGCCATTAGCAGGAAACGGAGAAAAAGTTCACAATCATGGAGATTGTTATAGATTGATTTATTCTAGCTTATTCTGCCCTGCAATAAAGAAAAAACAAGAATACCACATGGTCAGAAATAGGGATGATTCTGATCTCATTAGTGAGCTTTTTGATTTGGGATATCTTTGAAACACTGCCTTATAAGAATCATTTTAGCACCATTGTTTGCGTGGACAAATAGTTTGTTTATTAGAGTCTACCTATATATGAACATAAATATGTATAGATGCATATATTTACACATATCCATATTTGGTGTTCACAAACCATATGTGCACAAAGCATATGTGCATACATACTTGCAAACATGATGAGAAAGATGAAAGCTTACTGTATATTAATGCATTAATCCAATTAACCTGTATATACATGAATGAAAGGTACTCATCTTCTGTTTAGAGATTAACATGAATATTTAAATAAAAATAAAGTAACAGAAAAGGATAACTTTTTTTTTTGTAAGATAAAGTGCTACAGTGAACCTATAAAGTTCTAGGCAGAAATTTATATATATTTCTTCAGCTTTACGTGGCAATACATTATTGTGTGCATATATATGATCAAAATGCATGGTATATTTAAGATATTTGTGTTTCACCTGAACTGAAGAGAAAATACATTACAATCAATGCTGATATTTTCATTGATTTCAGTGTTTTTTGCTGCAGACTCCAAGCCCTATTTGAAGCAAGTGTGCAAATAAGGATTTAAATATAACTGAATTGAAAACTCAACTCATAAAAGAGCTAATTCCTGTGAAGATGAAGTTCTCTGTCAGTTCTTATTTTACATCATCTCGTTGTACTTTGTAATTATGCCGCATCATGTAGTTATACTATTTGTTCAAATTACCCTTAAATTACAATCAAATATTATTACTGGCACTTAGTATATTGCATGATATATTTGATTGCCATTGTGTCAAACATAAATGATGGTGAATGATACCATGGAATGCATAATGTATTGAATATTTGTATAATACGACTTTTAGAATTTGATTTGCTGGTCTATTTTTTTTTTCTCTTCACTTTGTAGAAGCAATTAGTACAGACTATAAACTAGTAGCACACAAAATCTGTCTTAAATATATAATACTTTTGACTCACAGAAAGAACAGTTCCTGTAAAATGAATCTTGTTTTCTTGTAGTCAAATAGTTCAAGATTATCAGACAAGAATTTACGGTTCTTACAACTATCAGTTCTAAATACCTGATTTTCATGAGGTTTTCTAAGTATACATAGGCACCATACAGGCATTCCACTACAGAAAGAATTGGGGAGAGTGTGGGCAAAAGAAACTATAGTTCCAGTCTTGATTACTTTTCATTATAGTTCTGTTCTAAGTACGATACCTTCACAAAAGTCTTCTGCATATAAAAATATGCAACTAGCTTTCTAAAATAATTATTTTTGATAGATATTTATTTATAAAACTCTATTAGTCTGAAAAATAAGCAAAGGTGTCCTCTTTTTTTCTCAGTTAACATAATCTGTAGGTATGCAGGCAGAGTAAGATGGTGTGATTTTACAAAAGTCAGCATTTATATGGATTTTTATCAGTTGAGGATTACTCACTCTCCTTTACCAGCCAGTAACAAATGCTTTCCTAATTTACGTTGTTTTAGCCTGCATCTTTATCTTTTTGTTTGTTTGTTTGTTTTGCTTGCTTTTCTTCTTTCTCTTACTTTTTATCCAGAACATTTTTTTGCCCTATATTTTCAATTTATTTCAAATAGTCAGAATACCAGACTACGGCATATTTTCTCTTTAAAACAGATGTTTTATTATCCAGCTTCCTGGTAGTAAGCCCTGTATTTTGTAAGTGGAGTTTGACTGAATGTGAATTCTCCAGCTGTGTTTATTAGTTGGTAGTAGTTGGTTATGTTGTCAGTTTGCCAGCTAGCATAATGTCTGCTTGCTTTCCATATAGAGATAAAGTAATTGTTCGTGAAGTGTACAAATATGTTTGCTGTGGGTTTTCACTAATAGTTGGGTTTTCACTAAAATTTTGAAAAAATACAATCCTTCCACACATATGCTTTCCTTATAAAATGCATTGAAGTAAGCAATAAATAAACACAAAAGGTGCTTGAAGAATAGAAGATTGTTCATATTTTGTAACAATGTAAATCAGAAGAGTAAAATAAAAGCGAAAATGGAGGTTATAAACATGACTTACTGCTTACTGTCAGATTAGACACATCATCAGGAACAAAAAATAGTTCAGTTTTCCTCCCAGATTTCATAGCTAATGCCATGTTCTTCTAGGTATAGTTCAATTTCATATTCCTACAATAAAAACTTTGTGAAGATTCTCTACTTGTTTGACTTTTTGTTCTTCTTTTTGTGTTAGATTTGTAATATTTTGCTTTCCACTTCTCTATATCACTCCTCTGTCTTTTTTACATTCCTGGGTAGTTTCAGTCCAAAGTAGCCTCAGCCACACTCATTACTGGCTTACAAAGTGATTCCTCAGACTCAGCGATAAGGACAACATCAGTGGCATACCTGACATTGCAGCATTTCTATCCTCTAACTTGAATTCCTCTGTTGTAACCATCAAGATAAATGTGCATTACCATTTCAGTATAAATCCTGAACAGATGCAGTTGCATAACGCAGCCCTTCTGAACTCCGTCACTGTTCTGGTTTTGTTAGTGAGGGGGGGCCTAAGGTGGTAGCTTCTGTAGGAAACTGCTAAAAGTTGCTCCCCTTTTGTTCAGTGGACTCGGCCGGGCCTAGGGCGGACCTGCTGCTGGCCAAGGCTGAGCCAATTGGTAGCAGGATGTCCCATGATAATGCCTCTGCGATAACGTATTTAAGTAAGGGAAAACAAAAAAAAAAGGGAGAAGATGTGAAGCAGTTGAGCGGGGGGCAGAGAGGGAGAGGCGCGAGCCTTGTGGGCCTTGCAGGCCTCACCCTCTGGCCTTCCGCCGGGCAGCAGACTGGGCCCAACTCGGCCCGGCCTGGCTGCAAGAAGTGGAGAGGAGATGAGAAGTGAATAAGATGTAAAAAGGATCCTGAGAGGCGTCTGCCAGCCTGTTGTGAGGAACGTTCCGTGAGGAACGGCTGCAGACGCCAAGGTCAGTTCAGAAGGAGGGGGAGGAGTAATGCGGCTCCTGGCCAAGATTCCTCTGCAACTCGTGGTGAAGACCATGGTGGAGCGGGTTGTCCCCCTGGAGCCCATGGATGTCCACGGAGGGGCAGAGATCCACCTGCAGCCCATGGAGGACTGCACGCCGGAGCAGGTGGAGGCCTGAAGGAGGCTGTGGCACATGGAGGGCCCGCTGGGACAGCTGTTCTAGAGGGACTGCACCCTGTGGAAGAGATGACCCATGCCGGAGCAGTTTCACGAAGGACTGTGGCCCGTGGGAGGGACCCCACACTGGAGCAGAGGAGGAATGCGAGAAGTTCTTCCTCCGACGATGATACAGCGCTGTAAAACAACGTGTGATGAACTGCCCGCAACCCCCATTCCCTTTTCCCTCCCGCCGTGCCGCTCAGGAGGGGAGGTAGTATAGATAATGTTAAGCCTGGGAAGAGGGAGGGGTGGGGGGAGGTTATCTTGTTCCCTGTCTCATTCTCCTGCTAATTTTAGAAATAAATGAGTGTTTTTCCCCAAGTTGAGTCTGTTTTGCCCATAACGGTAACTTTAAGGATTTTCTCCCCGTCCTTATCTCAAACCTTGAGCTGTTTTTCTTATATCATCTCCTCCTATTTTCTCAGAGGGTGGGGGGAGTGAGAGAGAGATTGCGTAGTCTGGTCCTGACCAGGGCTGAACTACGACAGTCACAGATGTTAAACCTCCCTGCTGTTCCTTTTGTTGTTGCAACTGCTACTTCCTGCTCACTTTAAAGTTAGGGCAGTGAATGATCACATTTTAAAAACATTAATTGACTACATATTTATCTAGAAATTAAGTGGCAAAGTATGTAGGATACTTCACATAGTGTGCTGTTTTTTCTTTATTGCATCCACTTCCCTCTTCTTACTGCCAATTAAATCTAGCATCTGACTTTTATTACTTTTATATTTATCAAGTTTAAATATTTAATGGAATTAAGAAATTAAGGATGTAGATTCCACAGGACCTCCCAGTTTGACCTTTTATTTAACTCTGCCTCTTATTAACCAAATTCTCAGCTACCTCTCTAAAGATTTTAGTGACACAAAATATTTGTGCTATCAGAAATGGATTTTTGGGGGTGAAACATTAACGAGGAAAAAGTAAAGGCTTTCTTATGTGAAAGTAAGGATGCAGCATCCAAGCCAGGCTCTGTGTGTACTGATGTCTTCCCTACTTGAGCAGTTCTGTACTTAAAAGTCCTTGAAAGCATGATAAAGGGGAGAGATTCCTTCCCAACCTGTATGTCACCACCAGTGCACCCTAAACTTCAGAACGAAGTACCTTAGTAAGGCATCAGAGAAGATGTCAGTATAACTATTGTCAGTATAACTATTTTTAGTATTCTTGCTACTAATTTTTCTTTGCGTAAATTACCTGTTGACCAGCTGAAATCAGAAAATATGCTTGTTGGAATCAGTATATTTCAGTGTAGTGTCCAGTCAGGCCTTCTTAGAGGAAAGATGTGAAATGTGGAAGTCCATTACCAGAAGTTCTGCTGTGACTGAGTTTTGGTCCAAATCACTGTTTCCATACACAACAAATTTTTTTTTTTTTTTTTAAAGCTAATTCAGAATACCTCCATATCCAATTTCATTTTAGAAATGTCAAGTTAAATGAATTCATAATATATTTTGGAAAGGCTTTTTGGAGTATGTAATGGACCTTAATAGTTATATATTACACTTAATTTAGAAACTTCTCTTGAGAATGTTTCTCTTTCTTCTTTTCCATCAATGTAATTGTATTATTTTGTCCTGTTATCAAGAAGGTCTTGAAAAGCACCAAAGTACTAAATGTCTTTTTTTCATGTGTAACTGTCTTAAAGGTGAATATTTATGAAGTTTCTCTTTAATAACTCACATGGATCAAAGTTTTTAAACTGCTATGAAGCAGTTCTATGATATTCTTTTCATTACACTTTCTGAGAATACTAAAAACCTGAGAAGGCAACTCTGGAGAGGACAAAATATACACTTGTAAGTCTCATCATTTCTATATTAAGAGGGAAGAAAGTTTCTCCTTTTTTCAAAATAATTGTTTTTATGTAACCAAAACCGTGTTGCTTTTTTTTTTTTCCCCCAGATAATCATAGAAAACATTATAGAACATTTACCTGTGCTTCAATACCTTCAGGTTAAACAAGCTATGCTGTTGCACAATCTACTTTCATTCTTCACAATCCAACAAATATAAGTCAGAAAAATTCTTTATTTTAGCTTATTTATAAAACTATTAAATAGATTTAAGCTAAAAAATAATCTCTGGTAAGTGCTGCTAGAAAATGCCCAGCTCACTGACATCTAATCATTGTCAGATTTATAAATACAGTGGGCTGACTCCAAATTAATTTTGTATATTGTCTCTACTTTCTTACAATATAAGCCTTTAAAATCATACTTTCACGTTAAGTGTTGTGAAGAAGTGCAGATATATTATAATAATAGAATCACTTATATTTGCATCATTTATAACCCAGTCAAGAGAAAGACAACCAATCTATTTGACAAGATGTTTGTTCCTGGAAACCATGCTTGTTGTCTTTATTATACCTTGTGTTTTCATTTTTTGGTGATAAAGTTACTTTTCTATTATTTTGTGTATGATCAGTACCAGCCTGAAAGGATTACAGTTCTGCAAGGAGAAAGCTTTTAGATATTGAAACAAAATTGGAAATATAACAGTGTTTTTTGGAATATGTTATTGAAGTAATCTTTTATTGCATAAACCATTTGTCTGGGAATTGAGTATGACTGGTAATCTTTACAGTCTGTCTGACTAATGTGGCTTTCTGTGTGAATACTATTGCTCTAGCTTGTGCTTCACCAAAAGGAACTTTCACCAGGGTTTCTTTCTCTCTGTACTCCACCTCTACATCATGAAAATGAGAAATATTTACATAGTTGTGAAACTTTGTCAATTTGATGCAATCTTTTATTAAAATAACCAGGACTAGTACTAGTAAGAAAGCTTTCTATTTTGCAATATATTTTTCACTCTCTCCTTCTGATGGTGGAGCTGCTAAAACATGCTTCAGCAAACATGTCTGAGAATTAATGGTATCTCCTATTGGATGAATACATAGAGTAGTTTCTTTGCTAGGAGAGGTATTTTCTTTCTCCAGAAAACTTTAGCTAAGCCAGAGAAATCTCTTTTCAATCATAGAGCTATGTTTTCAAACATATATTTAAAAATCAACCACATTGACTGAAGATACTTCAAATGTCTGTAAGCAGCAGAAAGGAGTGCAGTAGTAGCACAAATCTTTGGAATATGATAAGCCTTAGAATTTTCTTGTGACTTTACTTAGACTTTGTCGTAGTTTAGCCTCACCTAGGACTAAGCTACACAGTCTCTCGCTCAGTCCCCCACCTCAGAGGTGGTGGATGCCCCATCCCTGGAAACATTCAAGGCCAGGTTGGGTGAGGCTCTGAGCAACCTGATCTAATTGGGGATGTCCCTGCTCCTTGCAGGAGGGTTGGACTAGAAGACCTTTGAAAGTCCCTTCCAATCCTAACCATTCTATGATTCTGTAATATAAGAAAAAGGCTCAAGTTTTCAGATAAGGACAGGGAGAAATCCTTAAAGTAACCGTTATGGGAAAAGCAGACTTGACTTGGGGAAAACTATTTATTATTATTATTAGTTATAAAATCAAAGCAGGATAATGAGAAAGACAACAAGATAACTTCCCCACCCCTCCCTCTTCTCAGGCTTAACATTATCTCTATCTCCTTCTCCCTCGAGCAGCACAGGGGGGCAGAGGGAATGGGGGTTGTTATCAGTTCATCACATGTTGCTCTACATTGTTCCTTCCTCCTTGGGGGAAAAACTCACAGTCCTCTCCTGCTCCATCATGAGGACCCTCCCACGGCCTACAGTCCTTCATGAACTGCTTCAGCTTGGGTCGTTTTCTCCAGGGGATACAGTCCCTCTGGAATGGCTGCCCCAGTGCAGGCCCTCCACAGGCCACAGCCTCCTTCAGGCATCCGCCTGCCCCAGTGTGAGGTCCTCCCTGGGCTGCAGGTGGATCTCTGCTCCTGCATGGGCCTCCATGGGCTGCAGGGGCACAGCCGGCCTCACCATGGGCTGCACCACGGGCTGCAGGGGAATCTCTGCCAGGAGCAGCATTACTGCTCCCCCTCCTTCTTCACTGACCTTGGCATCTGCAGCCGTTCCCCTCACAAAAAAAAAAAATAAATCTTCACAACCAGCTCAGGCAGATGCCTCTCAGGTTCTTTTCAAATCTCCTCTCTCTTCTCTTTCTTGGCCGGGCCGAGTTGGGTCCATATGGCCACCCAACAGTAGGTCAGAGAGTGAGGTCTGCAAGGCCCACAGGGCTCACACCTCCCCCTCTCTGCCCCCGCTTCAGCATCTTCACTTCTTTCTTTTTTTTTTTTTTATTTTCCCCTTCTTAAATACATTATCACAGAGGCATTATCACTGTCACCAATTAGATTGGTCCTGGCCAGCGGCAGGTCTGCCCTTGACCTTTCCGAGTCCACCAGATAAAGTGGAAACTTCTAGCAGGTTCTTGCAGAACCTGCCACTATAGGCCTCCCCTCTAAACTAGATCAACGTATACTGTAATAAAGAGTGCCAATTTATACCTAAGTGACCTGTTATTTCTGAAGGCTATCCTGCAGTTTTGGGAGATGATGTCTGCCTGATCGTCATTGGAGCAGGTTTATAATTTTTGTCTGCATTGGTTCCAAACAATATTACGATCTCCATGGGTATCTATAGTGGAAAGACCAACTGTTAACATAAGGAACTGCTGATTTTCTGAGAGAAAAAACCCTTTTTTTTCAGGTTTAGGTCAGGGATATGTCCACCATAAGGGACATTTTTCCTTACACCATGAATAAAATTAAGAGAATAATTTCATATTTTTATATCAGATATGTTGAAACTAAAAACCCTTCTGTATCTGTAGGTTAACAAATTAGAAGACAGGTAATGTTATTACATACTACTGGTAATGTGTGTTGGAAGAGCTTTGGGTGAAGTGAAAAGTAGAGCGAAAATATCAATATCTGAAAGAGAAACGTGGAGAAAATACACACGAATCCAGATTCTATTTTAGTATAGCAGAAGATTAATTAGAGAGCTTAGACATTGATGCCTGTGAAGTATGCAGTAAAGAACATATCTTACAATTATTTCCATTCAACTTGCATTATGGAATTTTTTTTTGTTGTTGTTTGTGATTTTCTTTTTACATACACATTATTGTACAACAACAGTTGTATTTTTGGCATCCTCCAGGTTTATGCACTTCTTAGGCTGAAATTCTGTAAGTGGGAGAGTCTATTTTTAAGTGTACATTTACTATTATTTTGGTAGATTTTTATCTCGTGTGTATAATCTGCAGTATATGTGTATGTTCACACATGCATATGTATGTAATTATATCGGAAGACATTGGTATTTTTATCTCTGTCCTGTTCTCATGCTTACTTAGCTTAATAAAAGAGGTCATATTTAGATATATGTCAAGGAGTAGTCAATTCTGAAAAACAAGCTGCAAATATTCTCTACAGATGACATAATCAGTAGGACTGATATTGCAGTATTTTTGGTTTGGTTTGTGTGTTTTTTGTTACTGTTTTTTACATAGCAGTGTGCTACTTCCTTTTGGAATCTGCAGTATTTCAGCTGCCATCAAGTTTGTCATCAAAATACCATCAAGCCGAGGAAGAGTACATTCATACTGTGGGGCATTGGTTGCCTCTTCCAGCTAGTATCTTTCTTTACTCTTCATCTCTTCTGTGAAAATATAGCCCATGACTATTGAAGAGATCATCAATACATGTCTGGTTCTTTCTGAAGCTCTCAGTGTCTACAGGAAGACCAGAACAATGGGAAGAACAAGGACCATCTCTGAGTCACTGTTAGACTGTTGTATGGTGCCTGCATTTTGTGATGCACTGGGGAACTCCTGGGGACTAGAACTCTACTGTTAGGGAAACACGTGTTTCCAGTTTTATGCAACACTCTTGCTGAACTAAACAAGCAAAAAGCAGAATTCAAATAAAATCTAATGTCGTGGTTTTGTTAGTGAGGGGGGGCCTACGACATCTATTAATAGTAAGTAATTAATTACTAGCTTGACTGAAATGTAGGAACAATTCCTAAAAGCTTTGCCACCTAATGGTTTCAAAAGGAAATGTTTAGTTAGCTTTGCTGTCTCAAAGTAATGGAATAGTATTAATCTCCAAACAAAATGCTGCATTGAAATACCAGTTGAATGGTTACTATCAGAGTATCAAATCATTCCCAGTCTGAAGCTAGTGTTGAGACTACATCTGCAATGCTAATGAAAGCTGTCTTTCTAAGTGACTGGTGATGAGGCTAGACAACATTTTTTCCCTCTGCAGAACTTTGCAGGAAACATTCCAGTATGATTCATACCAGTGACTTCAAGACAAAAAAGCTGATAATTGTGACCAGAAGCCAGCTTGATTCACACAGCTGCATAAATATGAACTAATTAATGCACAATGCAGAGCTTGAGACTTATGAGACTTCAAACTATCTGTTCCCTTGGGAGGTATTAAGTGCACTCTGGGACAGAGAGCATATTGTCAACAAATCACTGAGATCTGAGAGTATTGTTCCAGAAGCACAACATTTCTCCTGAAAATGGTGAGGGAATTTTTAGCCTTGATCAGATTACTGATTTTGACAGGCCAGTAATCTCTGTAAGAGGTTAAATAATTCTGCAACAGGCTGAGCATATGCTCTGAAAGAGAAAGTCATTAGTAAGGGATTGTCAATGTGCTGACATCATAGGAAAACACTTCCACTTGTTAGAGAACACCTTATGCCTGGAGGTTGTACGGTCATATTTCTTAGTGTTTTGTCTCTTAATTCCAGTTTATTTTTATTTTTTGATGTTGTCATTCAGGATATTGATGCCTTAGATCTTGTTTTATGATATTGACAATCATAGTTCCACAGTTTCACTCTTACTCATAACTTACTTCACAAATAAGTACATGTTTTACAACAGACTGAATTAATTTTTTTTTTTTAGTTTTAAACTGATAAAGATATCACTGGGTTCTCAAGGTGTCTTTTGTGACATATTGTTTTGAATTACATAAGTTAATCCAGATTTAATCAAATGGAAAGCTATATCCCAGTTTAAAAATATTAAGTTGGATAGTAATCAGTTTGTATTAGGGTAGACAAAATAATTTCTTTAATGCAATACTTTTTTTTTTTTTTTCTCAAATTCTCAATCAGGCTAGTAGGAAAGTGACTTGAAAACACTTTATGACTTTTGAAAATTACTCTGAAATTAATGTGAATATGGAAGTTCAAAGCACTTGAGCACCTCTCTTTCTGGCTTTTACACTGGTGACTTTATTAAACATTTGGCTATCTGTGTGCTATCTACTTATGAAAGGTTTAAACCCACAACACTTGACTGGAACATTTAAATTTTCTATAACAGGCTTTAGCTCAAGCCCTATCTCTTTAGAACAAAATCTGTAAAACAAACAAACAAAAAGACAAACCAACACATATAACACAATTGTATGAATTTTGTGTATTTTCTTTTAAACTTAAAAAAAAAATTGTGAATCAGAAACCTCAAGACTAATTTCTTCAACAAAAAAAAATCAGTTCTTTGTGATTGGTCCAGTAATAGTCTTCCAAAAACAGGTAATGTTATGAGAAAGAAAGCTTGAAGGCCTGTGAAATAATACATATTTCATATCACACTAGTAACTGCTACTTTCTATTAGGGACTTTGCCATAGGATCAGTGACTTTCCTGTCCTCTATTGAGTTTCTACTGCTATGAGAATGGTATTAATGTGATAAAAGTCGTATAGTATTAGTGACTTTCTGTCATGTTGCTGAAGTGAATTTTTATTGTATTAACAAAGCCAGAATTCCAATTGCCATAGCAACTAGCCAAAATGACAACAAAGCTCTCGTAAAAATCAATTGAGAACTCTATATGGGTAGACAATTTGTTATGACCCCACTCTCTGTATCTCTATCTACAGAGTTTTTCTGTTTGTTTTGTTTTGTTGGGATTTTTTTTTTTCGGTTTTTTCTTTTGTGGGGGGGAATTTTGTTTGTTATGTTTTCTTCGGATTTGTTTCATTTTGTTTTGTTTTCTGAAGCACTCGTGTTGCAGAAGTCAGTGCCCTCTGGAATAGCATCTGTATCTGTACTTCTTTTTTTTTTTTAATTCAGTAAGATGTACATCTTAAGGGAGTGTTAATCATGTTAATGAAGAAGTCACCACCAGTTTTTTAAAAAAAAAAAGAAAATAAAAAGTTTTCTGAATGAATCGGCTGTAAAATATTATCAGCTGTCTTTCTAAACATTTACTCTGTTTCAGCTCTTGTATGGATGGAAAGGTCTTGTTTGTGGCAAGCACAACTGCTTGATATGCGGTTTTGTTTATTTTCTAAACAGCAGATTGGTTATTTACGTGAGAAATAAGGAAAAAGTTCACTCTATAACAAAGCATAACAAATATTGAAAGAAATACACAAAGTACAAAATGTCATGTGTTCTTCATAGCGTAATTAATCAGCATCTATTAATCTGTAATTGATGACATTGCAAATCATACAGGGATCACATAAAGAAAAAAAAAATGCAGCTTTCCAACACAGGAAAGTTTTGCTCATCATAGTGTGGAGTAAATATTCTGAATTGCCCATTCATTCTGGTCTTCTGTATACTGAACTTTATTTTGAAATGGAAAGTAACTGGTGAGGTGGGTGTGTTTAGTGACAGTTGTCATACCACACAGTATTCTATTTTTATTACAAAATTTTGTTTTTATTTACCTAGATTAAATTAATATTGACTGAGTGCATGTATATGATCTTTGTATGTGCAAACATATGGGTAATGCATGCTGTACTAATATACATTCCTCCAAACTTTGGCTTCTTACTATTCTTCCTGTTTTGGCTGAGAATCTATTTCTATCCCTACCAGCTGGAACCCTTCTGCTGTTCAGAAAGTTCCAAATTCCTGCTTATACTCACTCAAAACAGCTTGGAAGTGTAAAGAAAGAACACCTCCTGGGTTGTCAGAAATGAGTTTCCAGTTAGAATAATAACATTGCAAAATTTGAGCATAAGGAATAAAATTGTCTCTATTTTTGCATACATTCTGATATCACAGCATTATTCTAAAAAATCTGAAGTGTTCTGTTTTGAAAAAGAAATATCATCCAGCTCATTGGACAGCATTTATGAATTGGATTTTATGAATGGAAAGGAAAAATCTGCCATAACAATAAGCTCAGCTATCTTAATACTCCTATTTCTACATGACTTTCCTTGGTCAGCTCCAGTGTTTTTTTGCTAGGATGTTCTTTGCTCCATTGCAAGGATCAGCAAGGGTCCCACTTTCAGAAGTCCTTTGATTGACAGTTCCTCATTCTTTCTCATGTTAAAGTTTTCCACCAAGTGATCTTTTTCCAGTTTATTACCACTCTTTCTCTCTCATTCATTTTCACACATGCATATTCCTCACTGCTCTTGTCATCAGAACTCATTTATTAACTTCTTGCTTTGTATGCCTTTTCTTGAGCTTCCTGCCTTTGAAATATTTTGTCAGACTCTCACAAGTTGTGCTAGCCTAGCAGTCTTACATAGATTGCTTTGCATTCTCCAGCAATATTGTCATGCTCTGCTCCATCTCTTTAGCTTGTTGTATGGTTTCTAAAAGAAGGAGCTCTGACTAGTTTCTTTAAGACATGTTCCTTTACACTCATAAATTATATACAACATAGTTGCATGAGAAGTTACAAATTAATCACTTCAGTGCATGTATGTTGCATTCTACAATATAATTTTTCAATGTCTTCAGACAACATGAATACATCTCATCTTTTACATGACAGATATTATTTGGCAAGTCATATTTACTACGATTAAATGCAAGTATGCCAGTGTTATTGTTCGATGTTATAAATATTTATCTTGAAACTGAAATTGCTGATCTGCACTGAAATAACGAGGCAGTATGTTTTTTCTCTTTTTACATGCACTTTTTTTTTAAGAGGTAGATTTCCAAAGGCACAGAGACATTTCTAATTTCAACACCTTACCCTAGCAGATGTATATCCTATCCCAAACTTTGCAGAAAATTTGTGTCTTTCTGGTCATGGAAGAAGTAAATACCATGCTCTTTCAAGGTCTAGTTCTTAATAAAAAGAAGGAAAAAGAAAAAGGAAAAAAAAAAAAAAGGACATTTTTGAAAGACAACTCTAGATAAAAAAAAAATATAAATTATGAGAATATTTATTACATTTATTAGACCCTCCATGGTCTACTGCTGTTTAAGATGTATAAGATGGGTTTGTAATATTTGCAGTAACTCCTGCCATATATTACTTTCACCTTAAAACATTTCATTTTATTATATAATTCAACATTTGGGGATATAAATGCAAATATATTTACAAGAAATGTGGTACTTGAAGGCCACTGACAGGTCTACATTCTATGTTGACTGTGTGTAAGCTAGGGGTATAAAGCTCCCACAAATCATGCTTACAGATTATGCAAGCAAAACTGTAATGTGAGCTCCCATAATAGAAAAGAATGAATAACATAATAATCAAATTACTCTAACAACTGGGGAATCTTTATCCACCTTCTGTTGCCTTCATAAAGTACCAGTATTCCAAGCAAAATAAAATGCAAACAGCAACTAACAGCAGTAGACACCATTACTTTTAAATCATAATATATACTGTAATTCATCATTCCCAGTGAGATGCAATTTACCATTTAATTTAGGAAGAGTTTATTTAGATGCCATTTAATTTAGACGTCATTCTAGCTCTCAACCTTCTATCCTTCAAATTATTTTGAACTTAAGGTGTTTAAACCTAGTCTGTACACAAACATTTACATATAGTTGTCTTGCTTTCACAGTGAGTTGGGCTGTTTCTGCACTAGATTCTGTAATTTTCTCCATAAGTTTTGCCCCACCAGGTCTTTTAATGAGGAAAGTGCTACATTAATGGATTTACTGCTTTCTCAAATGATCTTAAACTTTGCACATAGTAGCTAATCTGACAGGCATTACTAACATTTCTGGATAACTGAATAATTTAAAAGGTTGTAATTTCCAATCTCATTTTGAGAATCAAATTTTAGGCCAAAAAAATGCATATCTAATGGGCTTAAAGGGGTGGTGTGGGGATGGAGTGTTGAAAGGGTGTCATAGAATCATAGAATTGTTTGGGTTGGAGGAAACCTTAAAGACCATCTAGTTCCAACCCTCCTGCCATTGGCAGGGACTTTCCACTAGATCAGGTTGCTGAAAGGCCCTTTCAACCTGACCTTGAACACTTGCAGCAATGGAATATTAGTAGCTTCTCTGGGCAACCTGTTCTAGTGCCTTGCCAGCTCTGCTACTGCACCAACTGTAGTTTCTCAGATGAGCTGATACAGTTTCCGGTAACATGAAGGATGATACAACATTGTAACTGATGCCGATCTTTGTAACCTGTTATTACCATAGCTGTGCAGGAGATTCAGGCAAGACTAAACAGTGCCTTGTATTTTCTGGCCATGTTCTCATTCTCCTCAGGTAAACCTGCTGAGCTGGTTGCACAGAAATAATTTTTATAGACCTGTGTTCATCAGGGTACACTCTTCCCTTAGGTAATTCACTTGAATGACATCTTTAACAATGTGTTGGGTTTTTTTTTTTTTTGGGTTTTTTTTATTTTTATTTTTTTTTTGTTAGTTAGCATGGCATAAAGCAGTGGTAGCTGATCCTGTGTTTCAAACTACCATCTGACATTCTTTAAAATAACATGACAGATTGGATCTTTATTACAGAAGCTATAAGTGTTTATAATACTTAATGCTAATAAATATGTTTTATTAGTAAACTGATATGGCAGGGTTAGTTTTTTGCTTTCATGGAAAAGTCATATAGGAAATATATTCATAGAACATATAAAACACAAGGATTTGTCACTAAGGTAGCTTCCCTTACCTGCAGAGAATGTCCTAGCTGAACTCTATTTCCTACAAAGCATCACGTCTAGTTCATTATAAATGGAACTGTATGGAGTGTGCATCTGGAACATGCAAGTTGTTTGGGAATCTAATCTATAAAAGACACCACGGAAGAAATGATTCCTGACAACTGCCATGGCACCCTTCCTAAGCCAACATTGTTAGACTCTAACTAACATATCTTTTTTCTTTGATTTTTCTAAAAGATTAATTGTTTTCTGAGGGGAAAAAATATATATTTCCAAAGTCTAATACTCTGTATCCTTCACTGATGGTAGATAAATATAAAATTGTTCCTTCTAGTAATATATCACTGTCCTAGTTTTGGCAGGGATGGAGTTAATTTTCCTCTCAGTAGCTGGTGTGTTTTGGATTTCATATGTGAAGAATGTTAATAAAATACCCTGATGATATGAGTTGTTGTTAATGAGACCAAGGATACTGTCTGGCTTTCCAAGTCTCACTAATGTGCAGATGCAGGAAGCTGGGAAAAAGACACAGAGAATAATTGATTCAAACTGGCCAAAGAGAGTATTCCGTAAATGTCATGCTCAGTATATAAGTGGGGGTTGCCCACGGGGCGGAGGGAGTATGCATCCTCTTCTTCCACCTCTCTCTTGCTCGCTGGCATAGTTCCCTCTACCTTGCTGGCGCACTTTTGTTCCTTTGCTTGCTGCTTGGTTTCGTTTTCCATGATCGGTGCTCGGGACAGGCTGTGTCGGTCATTGGGATATCAGGTAGTGAGAAATTGTGCATTGTTCACTTCTTATATTTTAATATCCTTATATTTTGTTATTATTGTAGTTTTCCTTTGCTCTTTTAGTAAACTGTCTTCATTTCTACCCACGACTTTTCATGTCTTCCCATTTCTCTCCCCCATCCCACTGGGGATGGGGAGGGTGAGCAAGAAACTGTGTGGTGATGATGGCTAAACGACAACAATCACCCGTATTGAAGAGTCCTTATCAAAAGAGCAAATTCACAATTCAAAAGCAATGAAATGATCATTCTCAGAACTATGTCCTGTCTGCTGAAATAATGCAGCAATCAATCAGGAAAAATACATCAGTGTATTAAGCAGAGAATGTCTGAATATATACAGGGAGGTAAGTTGCGCACTGATTCAGAAAGTGCAATTTTCATGGGCCATGTTCATGGCATCAGTGTATACTCTTTTTACAGAACAATTGCAATTTAATAACTGAAAGTTAATATTAAACTTGGAGGCAAACTTCATTACTAGGTTATTATTAAGATATTATTAGTAGTAGTAGTATTTTATTAATAAAAATAGTTTTGTTTGTGGAAAATGCTGCTTTTCAAGAGAGTTGAAGATGAGTTTTTAGTTTAACATCTTGTTTTTCTTTAAGAAATTTAGGAATTCAGCCATGCTGTTTCTATTCATGATGGATACCTGAAAAAAAAAGGTTTTTGTTCAGGTTGGATGCCTACTAACCACTATCTACAAATGACAAAGAGAAAATAGAAGATATTCTCCTTAGATTGTGTTATATTTGAGCAATCCAATTTAATTGCACTGAAGTATGGCCTACTCAAGTATCTGCAGTCTTTACCTAGCATTCTGTCAGTGATAAATATTTCAGGTAGGAAGTTAAGATTAGTTGGATTTTTATTTTCATTTATGCAATACCAGTTAAATCACCTTGTGACCAAATCAATAACTGTCAATCGTTGATGTAACTTTCCTTGAAAAAAAAAATCTCAAACTAAATTTCTATGTGTAATAGACAAGTTAAGTAAACAGCGGTAACTACTTCACAGATCCATTATGTTAATATATTGCTCTTTCTGCCTTATCAGACAGAATTAAGTGAACTGAGAAGTTTTTCATATATTAACTGTAAATTACACTTAGCTTAGATAATAAAATTTTATTGTCACAGAACAGTTTTCCACTTCATATGCATTTGGGAGATTGAAATGTAAATTATTGTAAGCTACCTCTGTCTCGTTATAGATGTCTGAGCAAATAAAATTTACATGATTGAAAAAAATGAAAGTATTCTCTGGGGATACAAAGAGCTATCACTTTTCCCACCATAATCATGGAATTTGAGAAGTAGAAAGAGATAGAGAAAATCAACCCTTAATCTTTTCTTTGGGCTGTACAGTTCCACTTCTATTTATGAAGGTTTCTCAGAAATTAATATTCTTCTGATTTGTTTCCATGTTTATTATGGAAACTAACGAATAAGCTGCGGTTCTTTAAAGTCATAACAACAATGTTGAAAAGGTGGTTAAAAAGAAGATGATACTGCTGTTCTATATAATAGTTGAAGGGTTAAAATAAATTTGCATCTGCTCTTCCTCCATTTTAGTCTAGGTATGGAGCAGATGAAGTCAGTATAAGCCTGTATCACTGCTAATCTTGCTTCTGAAAAGCAATGGAGATTTGCAGAATAGTCTCTAGAATCAACACCACACACATTAGCATGTGTGTAGTAACCATGCAGTAATTATGGCAGTGAACTTAAGTAGAGGCTTCTTGGCAAAGAGAATTCTTTAAAGCTATCACAAGGAATGGAAAATATATTTTATAAACAATAAATACCACCACTATAATGAACACATCCTTTTTAGTTATAAAGATTTTACGTTATTCTTACAATGCAAGCTATCTTATTCTCATCTCTATTGACAATGTTTCTTAATGCCATGTATTCCACACTGCTCTTTTCAAATACAAAGTGATAGGGGCAGTATTTCCAGGCATATAGCTCTAATGAAGATACTGCCCAAACTCAATCTATCTCTTACCTGTAAACTAGCTGGCTTTTCTAATAATGTGAATAATAATCCAATTGGCAACAATTCATTGAAACTTCATTTTACAGTAAAGCAAAATACCTAGGCTCTGCAACTCTGTATGTCACAGCTTCTAGTAGTTAGGCTCTGAGACCTCAGGGTGCAATCCAAGACCCTGGGAGAGGTGCATAGGCTATGTGTAACACTTGGACAGTTGGGCAGCTTGGAATAACACCAAGAAGAAGCAATTTACTGAGTGAAGACTTATCAGAAACTAACTTGTTCAGGATAAAGTTAGCTACAGCAAACCAAAGAGGAAACACTGAAGGTGGAAGAGTGCCTTAATTCGTTGTCTAATGCCAGCTAGAACCTATCTGTAAAACACCACTACATTTTATTTCAAAAATAGATAGGAAATTACATCTTCTAAAAAAAGCACCACGTTTGATTTATTCACCCAGCTGTAAGCCTAAGAGTCTGATTCAGTGATCTAATGATCCTAACAGCCAGCACAGAGCAGGCCTAAATCTGGGACTAGTTTATGCATTTTATCCAAAGAAAGATAATATAATATAAATATAGCAAATATTTATAATAATATAGCACAGAAATAATATAGCAAAAAGTTATCTTTCAGTACTGAGCTATTGGAATAACTCACATTTTCAGAGCAAAATGATATCTGTGGGAGATACAGGAAACTCTAAAGGCTGAGCTTCTCAAGTCTTTCAGGTAAATATTGCTCAGTAAATGTAAAAAAAAAGAGATAAATGACTTACAGAGTTCTCCCAGCCCAAGTCTGGTGCCTCAAAAATGTGTTTGCCAAGTCATAGTTTTTCATTAATATGCTCTACAGACAGCTAAGTGTCAACTCTGCTGCCTTAGCCTTTTGTTGGATCTTGTAATGAAGATACTGACATGTATTTTATGTACAACTGTTCTGGTTTTATTTAGGGAGAGGGGTAGCTATGGCGGTAGCTTCTGTACGAAGCTGCTAGAAATTGTTTCCCCTTTGTCCAGTGGACTTGGCCAGGCCTAGGGTGAACCTGCTGCTGGCCAGGGCCAAGCCAATCGATAGCAGAATGTTCCCTGATAGTGTCTCTGTGATAATGTATTTAAGAAGGGAAAATCAGAAAAAAAAAAAAGAAGAGAAGATGTGAAGAAGCAGAAGTGGGAGCAGAGAGGGGGAGGTGCGAGCCTTATGGGCCCTGTGGCCCTCACCCTCTTGCCTCCTGACCCCGATTCCCTCTTTCCCTCTATGACATTCAGGCAGGGGGTTGAGGTGGGGGAAGGTGGTAGAGATAATACTAAGCCTGGGAACAGGGAGGGGTGAGGGGAAGTTACCTTGTTCTTTTTCCCATTATCCTGTTTTGGTTTTAATAATAAACAAATATTTTTACCCAAATCAAATCTGTTTTGCCCATAACAGTGACTTTAAGGATCTTTCCCTGTCCTTATCCCTAACTTCGAGCCTTTTTCTTATGCTATCTCTCCCTATTCCCTTGGAGGGTGAGGGGAGAGAGACTGTTTAGTCTGGTCCCGAGCGGGGCTAAACTATGACAACAACATAACACACTATTTTTTTACACCAGTGGAAATCCTCTCTGAGAAAATACTATAGGATCATTTCTAGCCTACTTGTTACTACTACTGAATAAGAGCAAGGGCTACGTGACTCATTATTTCATTCAAATGCCTTCAGTACTTGGAGTAATTAATTTTTTTTTTATTACTAAGTTTTTTATTTGCAGATGGTATGTAGACACTTTAAAGCAAGTATTTGAACTTTTTATTTGTTGGCTAATTATATTCACCACCTGGCATTCTTTCTGTCTCCTATTTGGCTGAAGGTGCTGGGAGCCACTTCACCTATTCAGGATGAACACAATAATAAAAAAAATTTGTATTTCCAATGAAATGTAGCAACAAAATTTCCCTTCCTGATACATTCATAAATGAATTTCTCCTATGAATGTATAGCTTTGCCAGCTGCAAGTATATTAATGAGGAGTAAGTACCTGAATGCAGAGTAGTTTACAGTATTTTCACGGCTGAATGTTAACTAAACAGTATTACAAATACACCTCAAAAACATAATAAAATGAAATTATTTAGGAGTAAACAGTTCAGATCGTTAATTTATAATCTGCTGAATGCACAATTTTTTGAAGTAAATTTCCTCACATACTGACATTGGATCATGGTCTTCCAGTTTTCATGACAATGCTATGACTTTTCTAGTATATTGAGGGTTTTTATTTTATGAGTCCCCATGAAGCTTCAGCTTTCAATGCATGTCTATAGAGAAATCTGAAAATCTGTCTGTATGTTCTTTGCCAGAGGAAAAATAGAAACAACACACTACTTACTTTTTATTTTTAACAGCTATCATAATTATATCATGACTCTTGGAATCTTGTCAAAGGTACTTTGAAAAGTTAAGGATTGCATCACAGCATAGTACAAAACATATGACTATCCTGCAAATTACATTTTGTGGCAGATAAGAATCCCATTATAAAATACTATTAGCTCCCAACATATATTTCCTTGTCTTTGTGAATCACTGCTCTTACTTTTTGTGCTGGGGAAGTAGAGGTAAAACGCAGTATTGAATCCTGTGCCCAGGCACCTGGCTTCACATTTAGATGTAATGACAGGCTCACAACAAAAACCTGACTGAACTGGTGTTACAAACCTGGAGTCAGTGATAGCACTTTAATAGTTGGTCCCATCTTCACAGTCCACACGTTCCTTCACTTTCTTTGATTCCTATCCTGTGTTAGGTTTCTCGACAAAGAAAGAACTGATATGGTATTTACCATGTATTTTTAACTCACATCCTGAAACGTATTTCCCTGTATCAGCTTATTTCTTGTTTAAGTTATGCTTTAGGACTAAACACAAAATTTACTTTTTACAAATAGAACAGTAGAATGCTTCTTACATGGGAAAATACAAGTCTATGTTTTAAAAAAGAATAATACAACAGTAAGAGTTTTATTAAAGGAAATTCAAAGATTTATTCTGTGTTAAATAGCACTAACTATTTGTGAAAAGTGATCAAATACTTTATAAAAGCCCACGTAATTTTCAGAAGAAGCTTTTATATGTACAATAAAAAGTTATTAGAGTTTACAAAAAATATTATACACTCTTTAAAAGGCAAAGAAATATAAATCAAATATCTAGAAAGATTTAACAAAATGTGATAGTGGAAGTAAGATCTTGTCTGTCTAAAATGCTATGTTTATTAAAAAATAAACTTAACATAAACTTATTTGACACTGGTGCTATGAAAGTCTACATTATCATTGTAACTCTGTTTGTACAGAAAATTATGTGTTATGACAGTGCTCAAAAGATCCTTGAAGGTTATGGTACAGATGTTATAATTTTATTACATTTTTATGGCAAAATGCAGTTGGGACTTTAGAAAGTATTTTTCCTCCTTCCTTTCTCCCTTCTTTTTTTCTTTTTTTTTTCTAGTTTAGCATTTAATGTCCTGTTTGAGATTATCCCCTGCACTGTACTACTTTACCCTCTAAAATCAGCTCAAATTCACTCTATGTTGTTGGAAGATATTGCAGTCAAGAAATAAAACTGTTTATTATATTTAGATTCTACAACAGATGAAGATCAATATTTTCATCACTCTCCTTACTCAGCTGCTATTGGTCTTTCTTTGAAAGAAGTTGTGATTTTACCTCTACACCCTTTTAAAACTTCCTTGTTTAGCCAGGTTCATGTTGACAGCATTCAGAGCAAGACAAGGTTTATCCCTTTGGAGATGTTTGAAGATCTTTTCTGACCATGGTGAAATATGGATACAAGATGTACCTTTACAAAAATATTATAGATGTTGGGTTTTGTGTTAAAACATTTATAGCTGATAAATGCTGAGAAAAAGTAAGGGTTACATATGTTGTTTAATGTTTTCATGTTAGGTTGCTGGAAAGGACAATATCAGGCAGAGAAGTGTGGAAAACACAGGCATCATGCAAACATGGTCCATACTTCCTCTTCATCTTTCTGCTATCAGAACATGTAGCTGTGCTTGTGCTGAAACAAAGGGAACTACAGAAGAAAGAAGTACAAGTAAGATGAATCTTTTGGTTTTTTCTATGAGAAACAACATGTAAGCCCAAGCCTGTAGCAAATTTTGTGATACCACTACGTACAAGAACAAAGAGGTTTTACTTAGGTGATACTTCCTTCACACACCTGAACACTTTGTTAAAAACAAACATTGAGGGAAAAAAAAAAAAAAGAGAACATCTACTACATTGTTTAGATTAGGCTGTTAGTAGACTGGAAAAGCAGATTGAGAACATAAACTAGAGTTTAGAGGTCCTTTCACAGTAGTGAAATGAAATTTTCACGTATTGACATCACGCAGAACCCAGTCCTAGACCTGGACTTTTGTGGGGCAAGTCACTAACAAACAGTGTAAAAAGATATCCCTCTCTGGGAAGATCTTAAAATCTTTGTGCAGTCAGTGGTCAAGGTTTGGCATTGAGACTGCAGGAGTATACCCAAACACCCTCTTTTTGTCATTACTACTCTGTCTCAACGTCATTCAATCCTTTGTCAAAGTTCCAACTGGCCTCTGACAAGCATAAGTGGAACGTCAGTAGCACGTAGGCCTTGCTGTTGGCTCACTGCCAAAATCTACATCTCATTTTGTAAGACATTGAGTTTGTAAGCCTGAATTTCCACCATACCATACTTTGTAAAGTAGTGCCCTTTGCAAGTGAATTCAACATAGATATTAAATTCTTCCAAAGCAGACTGACAACATATTTGCCACACAATTAATTAATTTCATACCACTTAAATTGATACCAATATGCGGTAAAAAATAACAAGCCGTCAGACTTTATGCTTTCACATTGGGCAGCTCTCACATAATGATCTACAGGGTGGGATGAGTACTTGTTCTGTGAGAATTACGAGGCTATTAAAGCCTTGAGCTTACTCACCATAGGAACCTTTTCAAACACTATTTGATCCTAAAGATGAATAGCATTGTGTGGGAGTATAACAAGAGAATTTCCGTGCCTCTCCCCCGCCCCTCAGCAAATCCTGTGACCATAACCACGGAAATCAATAGTATAGTATGAATAAAGTGTAAATTGGGCATTTTTGGTACACATCACAAAAAATGTGCTTAACAATTCACTACAGAAAATGTTTAACTAAAAAACTGTTCTAAGTTCCGCCTCAGAGCAAATCTCAGTAAGAAAAAATACCTTTGCTTCTTTTAGGACAGTTTGAACTTTTAACTTCTGAGAGCTTCTTTAAGATATGGTGAACGAATTATATCTTTCAGAGGCTGATGAATATGGACATTGATGGCATAGTGTCTTACTGTTTGTGTAAATATTTTTCTGAAAGTGAGAATTTTACTCATGTGATGCTCCATAACCTTTTAGGCTTCTCAATGTTGTAATTGAACTAGATTATTCTTTATAGCACATTTTAAAGATAGTTTACTATGTTTATTACATAATCGTCCCTTTGTTATTGTTGTAAGATTTCAATGCTTGCTTTTAAAGTATTTATTCTATTTGATTTTCACTAAATCCTCTTCAAGACAGGTCCTGTAGAGTTTGTTTTAGCCATATTGCGGGCAATGGATCCAGTCTTGCAGACATGTGGAAGAAATGTTGCTGATGACCACTGCAACTTTACAGATGCCTCAGGATCAAGCCCATCAAAATAGATCTCATGTTTCCAATAGAGCTTTATTTCCTCCTTCTAAAAATAAAGAAAATGTTACTCAGAATCAAAATGATACATGAATAACACATGGACTAGGTGACCTTTAAAGGTCCTTTCCAACCCTAACTATTCTATGATTCTATGCTTTTATGAATAGGACATGTTTTCTTCCCTTGATTCTTTTTTTTTTGTTTGCTGTAAGGTAATATTTTCTTGTTTTCTATCAATAATAGTTAAGTATTGGACTTCTGTGCATGAATCTAGAAGGACATTATTGCTTTATAATAAATACTTATCTAAAATATTTTAATAATCTGTGCACAAACTTCAACTTTCTTAAAAGGAGATTTTATAAAAAGAATGCATTAACAGTTCTGTACATTTATAATTGGACTGGCTTTGGGACTCATTAGTTGGGACTCACTCACTATTGATGTCTTTGTGTACTTTGGTATTGAAACTCATACAGCTATGGGAGACAAGTGTCATAGCTCACAACTTGGGACTTGAATTGGCAGAAATAGCTGTATGGTTTTTTTTGACTTCTAATAATCAAGTAATAACACTAGTGCAATACTTTCGCAACACATGTGGTACTTTGGTGCAAAAAGTTCTTGGTAACAAATAAATCTATGTATGTTTTACAAGACAAAAGGTGTAATTCCTAAGAGGATAATACAAGGACAATTTTATAACTTATTTTCATCCACTTTAACCTCTTGTTTATATCTTGTCTGCTTCAGGATTTCCCATCTTAATGTTCAGTGGCATGAGACAGATGTTAATGTTAACAGACCTCAGCTACACATTTCTTCAGTGTGTAACTGTTGTTGCAGAATTTGCAGTACATGTTATATAACTACTGAAGAAATTTCAGTATCCCTTTAGTCTTTCTTCCTGCAAGCAAGCATCATCACCCAGAGAAGTGAATAAAGTACTTGTCTAATGTAAGAGCTCTGCAGTCACATGTAGAGCAATATGTAACTGAGGACATGAACACAAGGCAACAGTTACAGCTGGGGTCTGGCAAGACATCTGGAACTGGCTTTTTATAACTTCATTGGAAGACAGAAGTCTAGAGAAGAGGATAATCTCTCTTTCTTTCCTCTCTTCTTCCCAATCTTTTAGCCTTTCCTTCAGAGATAATACTTACTTTGTGTCAGTAGTGCCTCTTGGGAAGTTTCCTTTGCAGTCACATTAAAAAATAATGCTTTGTCACTCTCAATTCTAGGTTACTTACCAATTTATCCAGTGTCATTGTTTTTTTTTTTACAGAGTACTATGTCACTATGAGATAATCTGTTTCAAGGGAAGCACAAAAAGGAACCTCACCACTGTGTCTGACAACAGAATATCAAGGCATTAGTGGTGATGAGGGGCTTGGCTAGGGACAAGAAACAACCCCACAAACCCTCCCTGCCTCCCCCTATTGTGAAGTGTCCTACTGTTGCTGTGAGATGGAATCCTTTGAGTAAGCAGTACAACTGATGCATAATATGTTTCTTTCTACCTGCACAGACCCTCTGGTGTATCAGGCTTAGTGGTGCATGTGTGTGGTGTATATGTGACACATAATCCAGTCTTACTGACAATGTGATTGAGCTTACTTCTCAGTCCTTGGCTGATTCATGGACCCCAGACAAACTGTGTCTAAACCAGCATTTGCTATGTGAGGTGTTTGAAAGAGGAACTTGTATTTTCTAGGAAATGCATCACAGTTCCTGGCAGTGTTTCATACAACTATGATTTACATAGCTACATGAGATAAAAATGCAGGTGCACGAAAATTATATCAAAGCTATGGAAAGAAACTTAAAGTGAACCTTTTTTTTTTGTTTTTTTTTTTTGGAGTGACGTAAATAATAAGCTGAAATAAATATTTTGCTTTTTTCTTTTCTGGAGTTGTAAGGTTCCTCCAAGTATATCCCATTGAATTCCCATCAGAAAAAAAGGCCCTATAAAAACTTTAATTCAGTTTTGGAAGTTCACTGTTTTCTCAGGGCTCGGACAACCATTAATGTATTTAGAAGTTCACATAGCCTAAGTAAAATACTAGGTTACTATTTTTTGTGCTAGTGGTTAATCAAGGCTCTGTTCAAAAAGTGGGACCTGCTTCCAGCTCCCATGAGTAAACTAATGTCTTGAACATATGGTGACTACTTATGCCAAGAGTACATCTGGCAGTAGGTTGTACCAGGGCAGGCACCAGGTGCAGGTAGTCTGCAGTACCAGGCAAAGTGGTTACGCTGGGGAGCAGGGACGACAACCTACACACCCCAGAGTGATGTCCTGCCCTCACATATTGACTAGTCGAACTATACTGGGGGATGGCAGCTAAATAAATTAAATTACTTTACCTGTAGCTGTCTCCTGTATGTAGCAGAGAGGGGTTAGCACAGAATGAATATTCTGATTTAACAAGACAAATCCAGTCATTTTAATGAACTCTTCTACAGAGACAAACTAAGATATGAGATAACTCCTATTTGTTCATTATGGTAATTAGAAAAGAGCACCTCTGGCCTTGTGAAAACAAAACTGATTAAAGCAAATGCAGTAAGTCAACTTGGAGTTGTGAAGTACAAATTGTACAGAGCACACAATGGACAGTGAGTCAAAACTGAACAGTCTTTTTAGTGAAAACTAAATTTGGCTTTGGGCTTGCCTGTGACTTTTTCTGACTCTTATGTATTAAATACATACGAGATATGGAAATTCAAGAAGTGGGAATTCACTGAACAAGCACAAAAAAGAAATAATCCCTGTTTAATTAAAGTAAGCAAATTGGAAAACCTTGCTTCACAGGAAAAATATTTTAATGTGTTTATTCTCTTCACAGGTATCTATTTCACTTCAAACATTATTCCACTTTGGATGGGAATGGTAAAAACATTAAATTCCAATCAAATTATCTAAGTATGACAAGCTTTCAGGAAACCAATACTTATTTTCTCAGAGTTTTGTCCATTTCTTGGCATCCTTGGAAATTTCTGGGAATTTCTTTTTGTTTTATTCAACTTTTACATTACTTCTGAAGATGCAGGTTTTTTGTTTTTTTTGGGTTTTTTTTCTGTGAAACAAAATTAAAGAAGATGCTAATGAACTTCTGATTAGAAATTTCAGATATGTTTAAGAAAAAAAATAGTGGATACTGAACATTTTTTATTTTTAAAGTTTAATAGAACTAGTTGTCTACAGTAGAAATTGTTTCACAACAACTGTGAGTTTTACATTCTACATTGATACATACTTCTGAACTGTTGGATTTTTATGAGATGAACTACGGTGTATCTCTACTAAAATATATATATACGTGTGTGTGTGTGTGTATTAGTGTTGTTAAGATCAATTAAAGAACCACTCTTGTCATTTTATGACCTACAATAAAAACACAGAAAGACATGATGCACCACAAATTGTCAGACATATGTTACTCAAGCTGGGAATATAGACCTGTGCATTGAACAAGAAAATCCTGGCTGTAATTGTAGCTGCATCAATATTAGCTATTTTACAGTGACTTTGGTTGCCATTCAGCAGTTTGAATAAGTCTATTTACATCTTGAGTCAGCTTTAGGACAGAGCTTAGCAAAAGGAAATATCATTACTTTCTATATCCTCATCTGGCTGTGGACCTCAGTAAAACAATCACACATTTTTGTCAGTTTTGCCAGCAGTATTTGATTCTGGTGACAATACTGTTTTGTTGATCTTCCTGTACTGCCTTATGGGGATAGAGTAAGTTCTTTTCTTCCTTTCTGAAATGCTTAAGACTGTCAATTATGTTTCTAGAACTCTTCTATGCAACAATTTGCAGAGTATGTCATTTCAGTGTGTTATTTCTTCTGTTCAGGATTCCTAGAACACATGAATATACAAAAATTATTTTTAAAAAATCTCATACTATATTTGATTTTTAACTAGAATTTAGCAAAGTTAGCTGAAGCAGACATCTAGTCTTGCAATGAGACCATAATTCTCAGTACTAAGCTATGCTTAAGTTGAAAATAGAAGTAGTGTTAATAGCACCATCTATGTATTTTCACTATATGTGCCTCCACTTTCAGAATATCAGTTACAGGACAGTTCTCAGGCATATTACACATCTCACTCTCTTGTTTTTCATTAGTTCTTCCCTAACTTTCAGATTTTGTAGTCAGTTTTATCTTTATTCAGGAAACAAAAATAATACAGTTTCACATAGGCAGTAACTGAATATCTAATTACCTTGCCTTTGCTGATGGTTATATCTGCAGTTCCAATGTAGTAAAATGATTGGAAAAAGAAAAAATTAATTTTGACCTCATATGTATAAATCTCAAGGAAGAAAAGCAAGCTCTTCCAGCAATACATTAGGTTGGCATGAAGGGAGAGCCTCAAAAGTTATTTTGTTCAAGACAATAGATAAGGATTCAAGATAATAGATAAGGATTAATATAATAGACTGACAAGTTAACACAGACTGATCAGTTAAGTAAGTCACATTTCTTAAGACTTTATTGTTGGTATGACTCCTAGTACTTACATTTATTTTTCACATTTCCTTAAAATAATTTAAAAATAGCAATGAGGATTCAGTCAAGGGAAACCAAAGATAATGTCTTCAGCTTCCCTTTTTTAAGCAACAGACAAGCTAGAGAAAGCTATTCAAAGGACTCTAAGTCAAATTTAATTACTTTCATAGCTACAAAAGTCTTGAAGTGTAATACAGTTTATCAACTTTTCCCATGTAACAAAGATGTTGGAAACACCTTAGAGGGTAATGAGACATCTTGTTTGTTTGTTTGTTTATCTGATTTGGTTTGGTTTTAGTCTTCCCTCTGCCCCTCCTCCTCCCCACCCGCCTCATCTCCCCCCGCCTACCCCCCCAAATTTAGACAATTATAAAATGCATTTAAAATACAGCACTTCCCATTAAATTTTAACTTTAAGTCCAGAAAGCAGATCATAATTTTCTTCCAGATATTCTGCATTTTAAAATACTACATACTGCTCCTCTTCCAAAAATGTAAGTTTATGATTAATTCCACATTGGAAAAAAGGGATAAAAAGCAAAGAGGCAGTATATTAAATATAGTATTTATATTAAAAAAAAAAGCAATAGGAGAGTAGGCATTAATGTATAAAGTTACAGAATTACTTGTTCAACAATCTTTGATTGCCTTGTCATGGGTATAGAGGGACCTGTACAGAGGGAGATGCCCTATTTGGAGGTAGAAAAAAGCTTTAATGCTTTTAATTTTTCAAATTTCTAAAACAAAAGCAATCTGTTATTTTGGAAAAAAGACATGTCTCTTTTTATTCAACAAGATTTAAGACATTTTCTTGAAACTACCAATAAAATACTCAGTAATGAGCATTATTTTGATGCTCTATCTTTTTCTGTAGGACATTTTCTTGGTAACATATTGAATCTTGAATCAAGTAAGTTATTTATAGAAAAGAACTCATGAAAAATGAAGGACTAACATCACTTTGAATAGGACATTTTATATAACCAAATCCTGTAAAACTTTGTTGTCTTCTGGAATGTTAATATACCTGGTTTTTTTATTATTATTTTAAAAGATATATATATTTCTAGGTTTATTGCAAACAAAAAGTTTTAAAGAGCATTTGGTTTGTGACAGATAATTATTATTCCATATTATTCTCTAGTAGATCTGTGAAAAATTTAATGAAAAATGAATTTTGTATTAAAAAAAAAGTAGTTTCTTGGGCAGTTAAAGCAACAAAGATTTGCAAACAATTTGAGCAAAATAAAAAGCAGACCATTTCAAACATGGAGATACCTCATTTGAATGTTTTTAAACCAAATTTTCTATTTTGGAAATGTTCAAATATTTCCTCTTGAAATTTTAAAGCAAACTTTTAGATTTACACGTCTTCATTACATTTCATTACATATAAGTTAAACAAAATAGTGTTAAAATTTGGAATGCAATATGGATTGAAATAAACAAGTTAGGATGATTGCAAACAATTTATATTTAATTTTATTTTAAACACATTTTTAATTTATGCTAAGTCTATTTCTTCCTTGGTCCTTATATTTGAATAAGAAAATCTTGTCTGCTTCGGAGTCCTAATCATGGAATAAATTATCATGTATTTCACTGCGAAAACAAAAAATAAAAGCACTGCCTCTGACCACACAAAAGGTGAAAAGGAAAGGCAGCAATCAGACAAAAGAAGTGAATGCGTGATTAGAGATTTATTTTATTAGAATATGAATAATTTTTAAGTTCTAATTCATAAGGAGCAGTCATCAAAAGAACTGGAAGAACTTTGTGCAATAACATGCTAAGGGGATCTGGCAACATCTATAGTAGAAGGTGGAGAGAAGTTGACCTGTTATGTCTCTTTCAAGAACCTGCTAGTAACAAAAAAATGCAGTTATTATCAGATAGAAAAAAAAAAAAATGTTGTATCATTTTGTATACCAAGAAGATTATTGCCACCGCAATGCTGAAAATGTTAGCGCTCATGAAAAAGTGTTTTGAGCAAGTGGCAACATGACGCTGGTTGGAGGAGTCCATGAATTCCCTGAAGAACACATGCACATGCTGTGGACAAACCAGAGCTGGTTGCAAAGGCTCAGTGCAGAGGACAAGCAAATGCTCCCAGCAAAAGGAGAAAAATAACTGTCATGAAACAAAGGACTGAGAATGGAGCACAGAGACAAAGCCTTGGACTGGTCCAGCAAGTTGTTAGCTGCAGAGCTGTGACAAGCAAAACAGCAGCCTGAACTCACAGAAAGACTACCTACGAAAGGAGCATACAGTAAGCACTAAACAAAAATAGCAACCTAGAAAAAAATAAAAGAATATTTTTTCCTTTTGAAATTGTGAGAATACAGCATGTCCTTCATGTGGTGGTAATGGAACCAGTGACAGAGAAGTACAAAAAAAGCCAGAAGGAAAAAAAAAAATTCCCCTGACAATGAATATTTTAAATAAAAAGTAAAGTTACAGCTTGGAGTTTCTTTAGGTCTAATTTGGAAAAATAACGAGTCACCACATGAAAAAAAATTCTCATGTGTGTGGAATTTGCACTCTGCTCCCTGTTAGCGGTAGAGCATCCTGCTGAGAACCAGTGACTCCTTGCCAGTTATTTGGTTTGTTTAATTCAAGGGCATAGACAAGTATGCACAGATGGAAGATTTGAGATCTTTTTTTTTTTATTCTGGGTTTTTTGGGGTCTTTGGGAGGAGCAGAGTTGGTTTGGGTTTGGTTTTGGCTGAAGTTTTCAAAGAAACATAAGGAGGGAGGAATCCAATCTCATTGAGTCTCTCCATACATTTATTGAAAGCCTTTATATTTAAAAAAGTCACATACTCTGTCAGGTTATTAAGTTGAAGTTTAACAAGTTTTTCTGCTGATGGTTTTAGGTGCACAGGTTGGGACTGGGTACATTTTTTTGCTATCCAATCTATATTCAGCTTTACTCAGGATTTCACTTTTCTTTTTTTTTTTTTTTTTTGTAAAACAAGGATATGCCAAGCCCTCATCATTCTGAAACAAAACCTTGTGAAATGAAATGAGTGTGAACTGAATGTAAACGTGAACTGAATGTAAACTCAGACAGATATTTGCAGATGGATTTACTCACTAAGGTGTGAACTACCTCCCTGTTCTTTGAAGTGTCAGTTGTGAAGCTGGATGATGATTTTTTGAATGTCCCATCTCACTCCCTGGAGACACTGAAGGGATAAAAATGCAAGGGAGAGAGCAGAACTATATATAGAAAAACAATAGAAGAAGTCAGAAAAAAACAATAGAAGAAGGAGAAAGAAACAGAAACCAAATTTTACCTGGGCCTGACGAAGAGACTTTCCCATGCTACATGTAATGACAATGGATTATTAAATTTAAAAGAATATTAAGGTTATTTATTAAACAAAGTATTATTTTTAATTTCAATACAGGTTGGTACCATCTGGTGAGGTCAGTGTGAACTCTGCTCAGGAGAAAGCTGTGCAATCCTGAACATATATACAAGCTAATAGTCTGTAACTCAACATAGGATTCAGCCCTTTCCACAAAATATGTTTGATGATCCCGAGGTACAATTAAGTTGAAGGAAATTTAGGAAGCTCAGAGTGCACCTTCAGCTGCCATGAGTTCAGTGGATTTGTTCTGTCCTCTTTAGGACTCTCCAGAGCAGTATGCCAAGGACTCAGGCCTTGGTCAGCCAACTGAAAATACAAAAAGTATTTTCATCTTTACTGTAGCTTTCCTAGAAGCAAGACTGAAACTCCTCTCCTGCCACATTCTTTGGAAGCTGCCCTTTTGCAGAAGCCAGTGGAGCTCAGCTGCTGCCCACTGTGGCTTTGTATTTCTTTCTTTTCTGATGCCAGCACAGCAGAGGCAAAGGATCATTCTCCATCATTCTAGTCTGTTTTAGTAGACACAGACAAGGTTTTATTTTGAAAAGACAAATCAGTCAGAGCATATCTTGGATCCCAGCAGAACTTTACTCTGAGTAGTGGAAAATTACCAGCAGAAAATTACTCCTTGGTCTGTGCTCTGTGTTGGAATTTGCATTGACAATGGTAAGTGCAAAAAAACACAGCTGAAAACCAACACAACTGTTTTAATCTGCATCACTACATTCACTATCTTGCCACAGGTAAAAGAAACTAGAGGAGGGTCTTGGACTCAGTCTCCATCATCTGCACTTGCTGGTCAGTAGTGGAGAGTCTATCACATAAAGAGAATGATAAGTAACAAATATTCTGTTAGCAATGGAGGCACAAAAATTATGAAAGATTTCACTATCCAGAACGCTCTTTCTTAAGTTACTTCTGCTGCTACATCTATCATAACAGTCCTAATTTCATTACTTCAGTGTACTTTTTAACTAGGGACAATTATACATAGGCTTTACTGAAATGCAAATGTATGGGGGGGTGGTTCAAGTAGGCTCTTATAGGATCATAGAATAGTTAGGGTGGGAAGGGACCTTTAAAGGTCATCTAGTCCAACCTCCCTGCAAGGAGTAGGGAGGTCTCCAGCTAGATCATGTTGCTCAGACCCTTGTCCAACCTGGCCTTGAATGTTTCCAGAGATGTTTCCAGAGATTGCTTCACAACTATCACTGTAAAAACATTTTTCCTTATATCAAGTTTGAATCTATCTCCCTCTATTTTAAAACCATTAACCCTTGTCCTGTCACAATAGGCTCTGCTAAAAAGTTTGACCTTGTCTTTCTTATAGACCTCCTTTAAGTACTGGAATATCATTATAAGGTCTCCCCAGACCTTTTGCATCTCCAGACTCAACAGCCCCAACTCTCTCAGCCTTTTTTCACAGGAGAGCTACTCTTCCCTTGACCCGCTGACCATGCTGCTTTTGATGCAGCCCACCATGCAGTTGGCTTTCTGGGCTGCAAGTGCACATTACTGGCTCATGTTGAACTTCTCATCCACCTCTACAACCCAAACTAGGATTTTCAATGAGAAATTCAGATGTAGAAAGTGGTCATACTGTAATCCCTCTTGCCAAAATATTTTGGCTGCGTATATGGGAAAATGGTAAGAGTAGCTCTGCAGAAAGCAGTTGTTGTGGTTTTGTTTAGTGAGGGGGGGCCTAAGGTGCTAGCTTCTGTAGGAAACTGCTCCCCTTTGTTCAGTGGACTCGGCCAGGCTTAGGGCGGACCAGCTGCTGGCCAAGGCCGAGCCGATTGGTAGCAAAATGTTCTGTGATAACGCCTCTGCGATAATGTATTCAAGAAAGGGGAAACAGAAAAAAAAAAGAGAAGAGAAGACATGAAGAAGCTGAGCGGGGGCAGAGGCGCAGAGGGGGAGGCGCAGGCCTCATGGGCCTTTCAGGCCTCACCCTCTGTCCTCTCGTCAGGTGGCCGACTGGGCCCCACTCGGCCCAGCCTGGCTGCAAGAAGTGGAGAGGAGATGAGATGGATGATGTGAAGGGACCCTGAGACGCGTCTGCCTGCCTGTTGTGAAGAACTTTTCTTGTGAGAGAAACAGCTGCAGATGCCAAGGTTGGTTCAGAAGAAGGGGGAGGAGTAATGCGGCTCCTGGCCAAGATTCCCCTGCAGCCTGTGGTGAAGACCATGGTGGAGCAGGTTGTCCCCCTGCAGCCCATGGATGTCCACGGAGGGGCAGAGATCCACCTGGAGCCCGTGAGGAATCCCACACTGAGGGAGGTGGATGCCTGAAGGAGGATGTGGCCCGTGGAGGGCCCGCGTTAGGGCAGCTGTT
This sequence comes from Chlamydotis macqueenii, assembly GCF_036417535.1. Taxonomy (NCBI): domain Eukaryota; kingdom Metazoa; phylum Chordata; class Aves; order Otidiformes; family Otididae; genus Chlamydotis; species Chlamydotis macqueenii. Next base: position 57,714,530 of record NC_141593.1, on the reverse strand, counting down.
CTGGAGAGACTGCGCCCCGTGGAAGAGATGACCCACGCCACAGCAGTTTCACGAAGGACTGTTGCGTATGGGTGGGACCCCACAATGGAGCAGGGGAGGAATGTGAGGAGTTTTTCTCACGACTATGAAGCAGCGGCGTAAAACAAAGCGTGATGAACTGACCGCAACCCCCATTCCTTCTTCCCCCCTGTGCCACTCAGGGCGGCTGGGGGAAGGTAGTAGAGATAATGCTAAGCTTGGGAAGAAGGAGGGGTGGAGGGAGGTAGTTTTGTTCTCTTTCTCATTATCCTGCTGTTTTTAGTAATAAATAAATAGTTTTCCCCAAGTCGAGTCTGTTTTGCCCATAACAGTAACTTTAAGGAGTTTCTCTCTGTCCTTATCTCAAACCTTGAGCCGTTTTTCTTGTATTATCTCCACCTATTCTCTCGGAGGGTGCAGGAGTGAGAGAGAGACTGCGTAGTCTGGTCTCAGTCGGGGCTGGACTACGACAGCAGTCTGGCAGTGCTGGTTGACAGTAAGCTAAATATGAGTCAGCAGTGTGCCCTGGCACCCAAGAGACCAAACAGCATCCTAGGGTTCATCAAATACAGCATAGCTGGCTGTTCATATAGCCAGCTGATGATTATTCCACTGTATTTAGCATTGGTGAGGTCTCACTTTGAATGCTGTGTGCACTTCTGGGGCCCACAATTTAAAAGGGCTGTTAAGCCACTTGAATGCTTTCAGAGGAGGGCAACAAAGCTGGTGGAAGGTATCTCCTGTGAGGAGCAGCTAAGGACTCTGGGCTTGTCTGTTTTGGAGAAAAGGAGACTGAGTGGCGACTTTATTGCTCTCTAGAGCTTCCCGAGATGGGGAAGTGGAGAGGGAGGGGCTCATCTCTTCTCCCTGGGATACAGTGACAAGATGCCTAGGAATGGTTCAGAGATGTGTTGGGAGATGTTCAGACTGGACATTAGGAAATATTTCTTTACTGGGAGGGCGGCCAAACACTGGAACAGTCTCCTCTCCTCTCCTCTCCTCTCCGAACATCTCTGAACCTCTCCTCTCTGAACCTCTCCTCTCCTCTCCTCTCCCCTCCTCTCGCCTCCTCTTCTCCAATTTTAAGCAATACAATTTTAGGCTTGTTTAAAATAAATGCTTTTTTTTTTTTTTTTTTTTTTAGAACAGTATTTCTTTTCTTTCTTCTTCTGTAACTTAAATATTTCCAGTCCCATTCTATTTGCTGAACTTTTCTTTTTTTTTAAGCTATTAAAAAACCCCATGTTAAGGTCAATGCACTATGTGAAACATTAAAGTAGGTATTAAAATATACCTATTTTAAGATACATGCATTGAGAGATATGAATTCTCATGTGGCACTATTTTTACATCCAAATCCTGCACTGTAAAGGAAACTTTTGTGGAACATGGATTTTTGGCTTTTTTTATTGGAGAGATTTAGATAGCCAATGTACAGAAATAATATTTTCAGAAGACCTATTTAAAGCTCTGTTCCTGATGTGTAAAATGTCTGTTAATAATATTTTTAATTAATATTAAAAAGCTTTGCTTAAGCTGTTTAGTTAGACAAGCTCCTAGGCACCACACATATGGTAAGCAATATGTTTCCCAGTCTTGATTCAAAAATGAAAGAAATTGGCCTGTCTGTGAGTAACACCTACTTTTAATGAAGCTTGATATGAAATGATGATGTGTGTGCACCCACATAAATAGGAACAAAAGCTGTTAAAACTGCACAGACTTTCAGGCCTCTTGCTAATCTTTGTTTGGCTTGCTATGGTGTGTATGAGAACCTCCAAAAAGCCAAATACTGTTAATTCAGTCGTGAGGTATTTTGCTTTGCTTGCATGACAAGATGTTATTGCAATACAGTGAGATTACCAGCCTCATACTAGAACACCTTAGGAGGTATGTGAGCAACTTTAACAAAAAATTGGAAACAACTCAACCTCATTTTCACTGAAAGACTTTGAATTCACTATCTCTATTGGAAGTTGGTGGTTCATATATAAATCAGATTATGGTCATTATGACCTATGGACCTTAATGTCAGTGAGTTCCTGCAAAATTCACATGGAGTTTATTCATACTTTAGAGGGCTTTATCAATTTAAAAAGAGTTGTCTTAAAATAACGTTTGATTAAATATTTTTTTCATCTTCTGCAAAGATATGCCCTATATTTTCAGTGATATACCTGAAGACAAAAGGACAGCCTCAGGACTTAAGCATTTTTTTTTCTCATTTGTCTAATTATCTATTAAGAAAATAATGTACATATATGTTTTTATTTGCTGACTGACTATTGTCAAAATTGCAACTGAAATAATAAAATAGACTGGAAGACAAGAAAGTAGTTAGAAAAATAACATAATTTAGGTTTCATCTCCTCTTATTTTTAAAGGACATACACTAAACCAAAGATTTTGGGAATATACCTGCCACCTAACATCAACAGTTCTACTTTGATGAAGTAATAGAAAAAAAATAAACCCACAACTATTTAAGTAATTTACATTTTCCTAAGGAATTCTATTATGTTTTGTACTGTGATTGCCTACTCAAACCAAACAAGAGAGAGAGAGAAAAGTTATAGGAGATTCTCCTTTAAAACTCTATTGTAGATCACAAGATAGCTAGAATGAACTGCCATCACACTGAAATTGTTAATATTCTTCAAATAATTAATCCCTTTTTCTGAGAGAATCACACTGTAAGATAGATTAATTGCTAAGAATCTTGGAGTACTGTCTATTGGAAGAGCCACAGAACAGTGGCTATTTTCAACAATTAACATGATTTACTTACAAAATAAAGATCTCTTAAAATGGTGTGTGACCACTGTGAAGGCAAAAATCTTTGTAGTACCACTGTTCTTTGCCTTTCTTTAATGTGGCTTAAGTTAAGAGAACTTTTCACCTTTCAAGAACTAATTGAGGAGTACAAAATTTGCAAATGTAAATAAATAAATCAGACATATAAAGAAGGAAGAGTGTAGATTTTTGAGGTATTTAAGGTGTTCACTTACAAATTTGGTGCAGGTCTATGATCAGGTTGCATCAGCTGACATCATCTACCTGGACTTGTGCAAAGCATTTGACACTGTCCCAAAGGACACCCTTGTTTCTAAACTGAAGAGACATGGGTTGGAAGAATGGACCACTCGGTGTATAAGGAATTGGCTCAATGGCTGCACTCAAACAGTTGTGGTCAATAGCTCAACGTCCAAGTGGAGCTTGGTGAGGACTGGCATTCCCCAGGGGTCAGTATCGGGACCAGCCCTCTTTATCATCTTTGTCAGTGACATGTACTGTGGGATAGAGTGCACCCTCAGCAAGTTCACCAAATACACCAAGCTGTGTGGTGCAGTTGACATGTTGGAGGGAAGGGACGCCATCCAGAATGACCTTGACAGGCTGGAGAGTTGAGCCCGTGCAAAACTCATGAAGTTCAACCAGGCCAAGTGCAAAGTCCTGCACATGGCTCAGGGCAATCCCAAGCACAAATACAGGCTGGGCAGAGAATGGATTGTGAAGAGCCCTGAGGAGAGGGACTTGGGGATACTGGTGGATGAGAAGCTCAACATGAGCCAGCAATGTGTGCTTGCAGCCCAGAAAGCCAACTGCATCCTGGGCTGCATCAAAAGAAGAATGGCCAGGAGGTTGAGGGAGGTGATTCTGCCCCTCTACTCCGTTCTTGTGAGTACATCCACCTCTGGAGGCTCCAACATAAAAAGGACATGGACCTTTTGGAGAAGGTCCAGAGGAGGGCCACAAAGATGATAAGAGGGCTGGAGCACCTCTCCTATGAAGAAAGGCAGAGAGAGTGGGGATTATTCAGCCTGGAGAAGAGAAGGTTCCGGGGAGACCTTATAGTGGTCTTCCAGTACTTAAAGGCAGCCTATAAGAAACATAGGGTGAAACTCCTTAGCAGAGCTTGTTGTGGCAGGACAAAGGTCAATGGTTTTAAAAAGAGGGAGGTAGATCCAGACTAGATATAAGGGAAAAAAAAATACAGTGAAGGTGATGGAACACTGGAACAAGTTGCCCAGATAGGTCAGAGACGCCCCATCCCTGGCCCATTCAGGGGCTCTGAGCAACCTGATCCCGTTGAAGATGTCCCTGCTTCTTGCAGGGGAGGTTGGACTAGATGACCTTTAACGGTCCCTTCCAACCCAAACTGCTCTATGATTCTATGATATAATTTGGCTTAGAAGTAGTTTGAATGACTGTATCAGCAGTTCCAACAAGGTATTCCTAATTGGTTTATTGCAACTGACTTCAGTAATGAGGAATACCTGGAAAACTGTCTCAGAGAAGAAAGTACAGTGTGAAAGATGCAAAAACTCTCCAAAGCACTCTTGTCTTGAACAAGGCACCCATATGTGCTGGTATGATACTCAGCACAGACAAACAGTATTGCTTGAGATGATATATGAATACTCAAAATAGAAAGCTGTAGTAAATAATAACAGCACCAGCCAGTTCCACTGTTTTTAATAACATTGGTCTCATTACTGCTATCCAATATACATTAAATCCCTTTTATTATTTTCACAGTTAGACCAGAAAGAAGATAAATGTTATCATTCTTTCTAGATTTAATTCTGAATTAAAGTGTCTCTGCAACTTGTACTTTAAAACCTCTTAAAACTATTTACATTACATTTAAAGGAAATAATACACATAATTTAATTTATACATTTTACAATAACTTATCTATTTGTACAAATCATGAAACAGTCAATATAAGAGACTTCCACCACTCCTTCCAATATATTGGGTGAGTTCTTTTTGTCAATACAGATGATCCCAAGTGAATATTCATTGCAAAGAATATTCTCAGGAAACTGAAAAGTTCACCTCTTACTGAGTTATTTTTCGCAATATTTTCTGTAACAACTGTGGTCTCCAAGGTAATATTCAAAGTGAATTCTGAAGCCAGGTGCCTGTGCACCTCTATGCAAATCTCAAATACATTTAGTATGAAGAATAAAGTTCTTCAGAGGTATCTAGCAGATTGCAATATCTTTTCTATGGAATTTATATGTGTGTATATATATATTATATATTTTAGATTGCATTATATTACAAATCTATCTCTTGTGGATAATTGTCTATCCATTCCACTTTCATTGAAAAAAAATTGGCTCATTAAGATAGTTGCATGATTATGTGAATTGGAAAGATAGTAAAGCAGAACTGTACGTGCAGCCAACCACATTTGTTCTGATTGTGTATGTTTGCCAACCAGAGATGTAATTAGAAACGCAGAAAATGAGAAACACTTTTGATAAAGCAACATTACAGAAGTGTTCTTTTTTCCTTTTTTTTTTTTTTTTTGGTAACAATATTATTGGCACCAAATAAATGAGTCAGAAAGTAGTTATGCAAATACAGTATTGACTAATTTCTACATTACCTTTTTCATTAGAAACAAAAGACAAAAAGAACTCACCATCCTATTTAACAATACTATGCAGCAATAAATTAACTCATAAAGTAAAGAAACTGTGAAAAATATACCAGAAACATGAGAATGCTCTGTGAATACAAACTACGGAACCCTAACTTGTGTACCAGTACTCAAAGGACTGCATATCCTTCAGACATTGGCTCCTATTAACACTTGATTAAAATGTACAGTGTCTGGCTCTCTTGATATAAATAAATGTTTTAATCACTCACAAGGATGGGGAATTTACAGGAAATTACAACTCCTTCCAGATTTGTCTTTTACTTCATTGCAGCTTATAAGGTAGATTCAACTCTACTCTTCTTTTCCTTCATATTTCCTTCATGAAAACTCTTTCTTTCAAAATAATTTGAGGCTTTGCAAGGCAGTGAGGAAAAAAGGAGAGAGGAGTGTAAGGATAAACCAAGTGCATAAACCAGTAGTGTACACTGATTAATGGTCTGAATCTGGTTAATTCTTAAACTATAGCTCTTATTCAGCCTAGTCAATTTACTGGGGACACTTGGACAATTTACTTTGGTCACTGTGGAGCAATGATTTTAAGGAACAAATAATAGTAGCTGTGCAGATCAGCTAACAGAATGAATTCTGAGGGTAAACCACACAGAGAAAAACAGGGAAACACTTGTGGTTCAAACTGGCAAACTTTGTTAGGGGTTGGTGTTAGCGGAAGAGCAGAGATGACAAGGGTGATATTCTAAGTGCTATAAGAGCCTAATAACAATGTGAAAATCCTGAAGTTCATTTGCTGCACTTGACAAGATGGTGGAGGAAACCAAAGAAATCATCCACTCCAGTCAGTTGAATAAGCAAGCCACATGATCTTGACAACTGTAATTAAATAAGGCATGTCATTAAAAAGAAGGATCCAGTGTGGGTTTTGCTGATCTGGTTGGTGAGTTTAAATAAGGTTTTCTCTTTGTAAGTTGTAAAAGAAAATGCAAGCTGTTTTGAGTGTATAATTTTAGAATGTACATCAATTCCATTATCATAAAGAAAATGTCACATACTAAGTTGGGGATATTTAAAACTAGTTTTATGCATTACAATTTATGTATCTGGTATAATATGACTCATGTAGTTATTTCAGAACATATGTTCCCTTATTACAAATAAGGACTCTTGCCTCTCAAAGGCGCAAATGCAAATAATCTCTATACTGCCAGAACAATTTAATATACAGAATAAGCATAGTTTAAATGGTTGCTCCCTTGAAATCTTCATTTTTAAAAGATTATGGGGATATTAATTTATATTTTGTTTGCTTTTTTTTTTGGTGTTCTGTAAGTTTATGTTCTTCTTGCTGTTGTATGTTAGGGAGTTACATTCTCTGAAGTCAATGGACCTGAACCTAAGCTAATAGTTTAATTCTCATCTAACCAGTGGGATCTGGTTAAAGTCAAATGGGAGCATAATGCAAATTTCTGACAGCAGAATGTGGGCTTTAATTATGTCAAGAATGTTACATTTTAGCTTGTGTAACCCCCCCACCACACTCCCTGGGGTGTGCTTTAGTACACTTAGAAGCATTATGTCACCTTCTAATTCAGGAGCAGTTCTTCTAATTCAGGAGTAAAGTTTTTAGCAACTGTTCAGATTGTTCCCTGAAAAGGAGACATTAACTTTTGCAGATTGATGTAGTTCTTGACCTCAAGCAGGCACGCTAAGAGAAACAGTAAGCTAGATTTAGAGAAAACAAACTGGAGCAGCAGAACTCAATAGGAGGTCCTTGTAATTACTGACCAACTGGCTATCTCCAGGCAGAGGTTCTTCACTAAAGAGACACCATTCATGGCCATTTATTCATGGCGCGCCATCCTGCCAGTGCAGTCTTCTCTGCTGGCAGGGATAAGCAGGAAGGAAACAGGCCAGGAGAGTAGCTTCCGGGGTCTGGGAAAAGAGAGATTTGGCTTCCTAACAAACTGACAGGAGTTAATACTTGTCTTGCAGAAGACAGTTCCTATATGAGAACGCACGTACAAGATGAGACAGCCAAAAGACATATGACTAGGTCAAGTCTCTAGCTTATATTCCCATTAATGTAATGAGATAAGGTACCTACTGATTCATAGACGCATCTGGGAATTTTCTCCTTTTCTGTGGAGGAGTAGAGCACTCGATCAGGGTGTACTCTAATGTTTCTCTCACACTATTCCTGTGCGGTTAAGAGCTTGCTGGAGGCACACCTGTTACTAGCTGATAAGGACATTTCAGCTTGGGATGGCTGCTGACAGGACGTGTAAATCTTATCCTGTATACTGAAGCTGAATGTAAGAGTTCTCACCAAAAGATTATTGGGTGTGCTTTTTTCACTGTTTTTTTTTTTTTCCTCACATAGTTTAACACAAGTCTCACTTATGATGCTGACATTTCTAGTATTCACAGGGACTCATTTACATCTAACAGTAATAAGGGACCATGGTGGTGATGTTAGTTGGCCACTCAGTGGCTGGGTGTTGTGGTGAGTATGGCCTCAAACTGGTGAGTGGACTACTGCATAAATTTGTATTCTGCCAGACATCTGTGAATGTGCTAAAGAAGTCCTCAGGGTAGAAATACTGGCATTAGTCTACTTAGAATGGCTCTTTAAATAAAAGTAGAGAGAAAGAAAAGGTTATTCTGCTTTCCTTGTAACGGGTATGAGCTCAGGGCTGGAATGCTTGCACTGCAGCATTCCAGGGACTGAATACCTGTCTGTCTTCAAAGGAAGATAACCATAGTCCATAATGAAGCATTATTAAATAGTTATTAAACACATTTTAGCCTTAACCATAAGAATAATCTGTTCTATCTATAATAGGACTTTCTGCAAAGCAGTTCTCTTGCACCCATCCAGTTCATCTGCTGTACCACCCACATAACCATATATAGTATATAGTAATTTATTTGCTTGCCTTTCATTTTAGGATCATTAAATCTTCTGTAAAAATAAGTTGACAATAGTGGTCACTTCAGTTACTCAGTGAAAGATTTAAAGAATATAGCTGAAGGCAAGAAACAATATTTAAACAAAACCAAACAAATAGAAAGACTATAAAGACTACGCATCACTTAAGAAATATACTGCTGGATTACAAAAAAAAAAGGATGTATTAATTATATGCATATTCACATGTTGTTTACATGCATTTTATTGGACTGTTTTCAATTAAGTTATGAAAAGTTGGATGAAACAAATCAGTTATGGAAAAAATCAGCCAAAAAAAATAAGTCTTTGATCAGCAAATGTTGCTGTAGTTTTATAAAGGTTACAGGTAAGGAAGGACCATTCATGTGATTGAATCTCATGGAACGAAATAAGTTTTCCAAAAGAAAGCCCATTAGATAAAGTTATAAGACTGAACAGGCAGGCATGTGAGTCCTGGAGAAAAAAATTATCTAATGTAGACACTGAAGCACCTATGAGTATAAAAGTCAGAGGAGCCAATCCAAGACACAAGTACTAGAGAGAGTTTTCAAATTGGTTTCGATTGTGGTGTAGACAGACATAAGAAGGCTGAGAGAATATCTAAATTACTTATGATCTGGCCATAATTTGAAAGAACAAGTTTCAAGGCCCTTCACCAACTCGGACACTTGAATATTGCGCCACTCTCACAGCAAATAATTTTACTGCCTGACTAGTCCAAAGCCTCACTGTCTCCTGCATCTGGAAATTCCGTCAGCAAATTTTTCATCAAAACTGGAATATATGTTCATGGAAAAGTCATCTGACTGCTGTTTATACTCCTTAATTCTGCAATACTGAAGATAGTTTCCTGAATAATCATACATATATTTCTACAGTGTTGATGTTAAAGCTTTGAAAACCATACTTGTGTTTAGACCATTCTTCTTGTCTAAGAGGCTTTTTAAATGATAAAAAAAAAAGAGAAAGGCTGTGATGTTCATTTATTTGAAGGAACTTACACAAAAGTAAACAATGTTCAGAAATTTATATTTTAATATTCTTTCCTCATGGAAATTATGATCCCACAATAAGGGAAGTTATTATTTATAGGGTCCTGAATCTAGGATCTAAATCCAGGGAGCAGACCTTGATAAGAAGAAAGCTGTTTACAAAGAGCTTTCAATCTCAGTTCTGCTGAGATGCCAAACACTGGTATGGCATGCATAAAGTAGGTATGTCAAGCATCATTGCCTACAGAACTCACTTAAAAAGATTATAAAGGATCATATAATTAGTTAAATAAGTTTTTCATTCATTCTCTGCATTTTTTAAAATTTTAGTTTTCTACAAGTTTGGTCTTGAGAGACAGCAGTAAATGGAGTAAATAATATATATATATATTTCTCATTTCAGAGCCCAACTCAATGCTGAGAAAAACATAAAATATACTAAATTCAGAATAACCATTCTCAGTTGTGTCAAAGTACTTGTACGATTACTAGAGAGCATGATATCTCTGCTGGCAAGGAGAATAAATCTGGCATGAAAAAAGTGCCAAATCACTTAATTTTGGTCTGATTAAGCAGGTATCTCAACAGCTGTAGCACTGGAAGGAGATAGAGAAGAAGATCTGTATAAACCTCTCTTTCCTGTAACTTTGCCACCAAAAATCAGAGATCTTTTAATCCTTTCAGCAATGGAATTGCACTTTTAATGCTAATGAATGAAAAAAGACACAATTTCTTCGTCTGCAAATTCATTTGAAGATGTTTAGGTATAGGACAAAATGTATGTGAGAAATGCATGAAACTAGGTCAGACTTTCACAACCTGCTTACTAGCACTTTAAAAAAGATTCACAGTTTAGAAAATATCTAACAGTTTTACAATGTGTTGTCACTTTTTCTTCCAGTAAAAGCAGAAAAAAAAGAAAAAAAAGACAGAGTTTCAAGGAATTATTCTGATTTTGTAGAACATTGTAATAGTTTTCTGGTATCTTTTTCAAAAACCTTAATTAATATTTTCCTGATTCTGAAATGCGATACCTATTGCTATATATCTTATATTCTTTATAGTGACAGGGACAGCTATGCAATTTAAAAGCAAAACTCAATGAATCAGTCTTCAGGCAACATGAAACACAAATAAAGAAGTCAAAATGTAGATTAAGCACAGCATTTACTCGATGAGAAATGAAATTAAAATATTCTTAAAAGAACTTGTTAGTTTCCATTGAGTAAGTATGCTACGTATTATGTCCTTGTTGAAAAAAAAAAAACCCTAAATAAAGCTTACCTTGAGATGAGAATCCCAATTCTACAAGCACTTAGTTTTCAATTGTATTACTTGTGTACTCCTCTCTAATGGGTTAAAAAAATAGTGCTAGAGAAATGGAGAACAACTGGATGCAAAATGAATAAACAGGCTATCTAAACCTTTGAGGAAAGTAGCACAGTTTAGACCGAATCATTATAAAGGTTTGAGTGATAATGTGGGGATCAGGAGGTGACAACTTTCTGGTTTTGCACATTACCTTCTGTCCTAGAACTGTCCTTTGCATTGAGTCTAGTTCCTTCCCTTCTGACTATTCTGGCTCCTTGAAGATTCCTGGAATGCGTGGATAACAACTTCCTTCTGCAAGCGATAGAGGAGCCGACAAGGAGGGGTGCCATGCTTGACCTTGTGCTCACCAACAGGGAGGGACTGGTCAGGGATGTGAAACTAAAGGACAGCCTTGGCTGCAGTGACCATGACATGGTAGAGTTCAAGATCCACGGGGCAGCAAGGAAACTACATGGGAAGCTCTCTGCCCTAGACTTCAGGAAGGCGGACTTCGGCCTCTTCAGGGACCTGATGGGCCAAGTGCCATGGGAGGCGGCCCTGGAGGGAAGAGGGGCCCAGGAAAGTTGGTCCATATTCAAGGAGCACCTCCTCCAAGCTCAGCAGAGGTGCATCCCGATGAAAAATAAGTCGGGCAAAAAGGCCAGGAGGCCGGCGTGGACGAGTAAGGAGCTCCTGGACCAACTGAAAGTGAAAAAGGAAGCCTATAGAGGGTGGAAGTGGGGACAGGTAGCCTGGGAGGACTACAAAGAGGCTGCGCGAGTGGCCAGGGATAAGGTAAGGAAGGCCAAAGCCCTGGCAGAACTGAATCTGGCCAGGGATATAAAATGTAGCAGGAAGAGCTTTTATAGGTGCGTAGGGGACAAAAGAAAGTCCAGGGTAAATGTAGGCCCCCTCCAGAAGGGAACTGGTGTCCTGGTTACCCAGGACATGGAGAAGGCTGAGGTTCTCAATGACTTTTTTGCCTCAGTCTTCACCAACAAGAGTTCCTGTCCCACCGCCCAAGCTGTAGAAGGTGCAAGCAGGGACTGCAAGAATGAAGAACTGCCCATTGTACTCGAAGAGCAGGTTCGGGTTCATCTGAGGAACCTGAAGGTGCACAAGTCTATGGGTCCTGATGAGATCCATCCGCGGGTCCTGAGGGAACTGGCGGATGAAGTTGCCAAGCCACTGGCTATCGTATTTGAGAAGTCGTGGCAGTCTGGTGAGGTCCCCGATGACTGGAAGAGAGGGAACATAACCCCCATTTTTAAAAAGGGGAATAAGGAAGACCCAGGTAACTACAGGCCGGTCAGCCTCACCTCTGTGCCTGGCAAGGTCATGGAGCAGATTCTCCTGGAAACCATGCTAAGGCACATGGAGAGCAAGGAGGTGGTTGGTGACAGCCAACATGGCTTCACCAAGGGCAGATCGTGCCTGACCAATTTGGTGGCCTTCTATGACGGGGTGACGGCATCGGTGGACAAGGGACGAGCAACTGACATCATCTACCTGGACTTGTGCAAAGCTTTTGACACTGTCCCGCACGACATCCTTCTCTCTAAACTAGAGAGACATGGGTTTGATGGACGGACCACTCGGTGGATAAGGAGTTGGCTGGATGGCCGCACTCAGAGAGTGGTGGTCAACGGCTCAATGTCCATGTGGAGACCGGTCACGAGTGGCGTCCCTCAGGGGTCCGTGCTGGGCCCGGCCCTGTTCAACATCTTTGTTGGCGATATGGACAGTGGGATAGAGTGCACCCTCAGCAAGTTCTCCAACGACACCAAGTTGTGTGGTGCTGTCGACACGCTGGGGGGACCTTGACAAGCTGGAGAGGTGGGCCCGTGCCAACCTCATGAAGTTCAACCAGGCCAAGTGCAAGGTCCTGCACCTGGGTCATGGCAATCCCAGGCACAAATACAGGCTGGGCGGGGAATGGATTGAGAGCAGCCCTGAGGAGAAGGACTTGGGAGTGCTGGTGGATGAGAAGCTTAACATGAGCAAGCATTGCGCCCTTGCGGCCCAGAAGGCCAACCGCAGCCTGGGCTGCATCAAGAGAAGCGTGGCCAGCAGGTCGAGGGAGGTGATTCTCCCCCTCTACTCTGCCCTGGGGAGACCCCACCTGGAGTACTATGTCCAGTTCTGGAGCCCCCAACACAAGAAGGACATGGACCAGTTGGAGAAGGTCCAGAGGAGGGCCACAAAGATGATAAAAGGGCTGGAGCACCTCTCTTATGAGGACAGGCTGAGAGAGTTGGGGCTGTTCAGCCTGCAGAAGAGGAAGCCCCGGGGAGACTTGATAGCAGTCTTCCAGTACCTCAAGGGGGCCTACAAGAAAGTTGGGGAGAGGCTGTTTAGTAGGGCCTGTTGCGATAGGACAAGAGGTAATGGTTTTAAAATAGAGGGGGGTAGATTTAGATTAGAAATCAGGAAAAAATTTTTTACGATGGGAGTTATAGAACACTGGAACAGGTTGCCCAGAAAGGTGGTGGAGGCCCCATCTCTGGAAACGTTCAAGGCCAGGCTGGATGAGGCTCTGAGCATCCTGATCTAGTCAGGGATGTCCCTGCTCCTTGCAGGGGGGTTGGACTAGATGACCTTTGAAGGTCCCTACCAACCCTAACCATTCTATGATTCTATGATTCTATGAAAGAACACTTGGATGATAAAGCTGAACATTTCGCTACTGTGCAAATCTCTAATTATGGCACTGGTGATTGGTGGCTGATATATACTGCATGATGTACTACACTGATTTACAAAGGAACCAAATAAAATGTACTTGTCAGGGGTACCAAGCCTTAAGAGAATCAAACAGACAGGTTTCTACTATGGCAGTATAATGAAGTTCTCAATCTCAAGAAAAAGAATGAAAAAGAGATGGTAATTCCAGCAGGGAAGTAGACATCAGTTTTACAGACCAATTACTTGAAATTGATTCCTGACAAACATTGTGTCCTATAGAAGTCATAAATTTGTTTTAACAGATTATCTATAGTTTCAGACGTTTGCTTGTATAGATTCACTGTTTTTTTTTTTTATAGTCATCAAACATTAAGATCTTCCAATTTCCATGTGTCAAGGATTTGAGAAATAAATTGAAAGTGTCGATGAATCTACATTTTGCTATTATATCTAAAATCACTATATTAAATTAGATAGAGACAACTTTAAATAAAAAACCTTTATAGCTAGTCCAAGTCTGAATTAAATACAGTCTGACATCTAAACAGCAAAACGGATTTGGAGCAGCATTGAGATCTAGAATTTTTGTACTGTACAAAAATTGAAATTAAATGAAGAAGTTTCAAGGAAAATTTAGAGGAAAAAGGAAAGTATGCACAATGCAATTTGGATAGCTTGAATATTGCTTTGTAAATGAATTTGATTGTTCCTACTTAGATATTCTTAGATACTGTTCTTCCTCCTCTTCTGCCTTATCTCTTCATTACTGACTTTCTTAATGTATTCAAATTCAAAGTACTTTTGTGAGAGTGAATCAACGTTTGTGTATAGTTTCTTCTCTTCCTTTTTTCCTGTGGAAAAATATTTCAGAAATTTATATAAATTCTCTTATTTTGGGAATGTGGTCAACATGTGTTGCCCTCAAAAAATGTTGCATATCTTAGCATCAGAATTTCTGTCCAATTCAGGCCCAAAGAGCACTTTGTTCTGGAAATCCTACCATAATACCGGATTTACACATCATACTTTCGTGTCAGTTCTTCTATTGCAGCACTGATGTCTTTCAAAGAGGATGTGACACTGTTTTATTTACATTTTGAAAGGATGTGGAAAACACCTCTGACTTTTGGAGGTTAGTTCTGCTTCTATTATAATTCATAACACTTCTATATAAGAATATGAATATTATCTTTCATTCCCTACTAGATTTCATTTTGGCCGCATACATTATACCTTGTTAAACTTGAGAAGTGCTTTACATTTTCTGTGTGTTCTGATTTACAGGTAGATCCATTTCAGTGGGTGGTAAGAATGAACTGTACGGTGTAATATATCACTAGGAAAGTAACCCAAGGTCTCATGGTTCTTCAATAAGCACTGTATAGGGTTAACAATATGATGAATAAAATTAATAATGTGAAGGCCAGCCAACACAGAGTCCCTACACCTCATATATTAAACATTCTATTACTTCCCTTGGACAATGTAAAAATGAAAAATATAAAACCATAGAAGTCTCATATCCTTATATGAACATGACCAATAATTTGCATAAAGGGAAAATATAGGTAAGACTCAAACTGATTACGTGATAAGCCAGAAGTGCCCCAAAATTTTGTCTAAGAAATGTTGCAAATGCTTACTTGTCCACAGTGAGATATGACGGAGTGGACATGATCTTGAATCTACTTCACTGAACTTCAGACATATAATTGAGGAATACAAATTAGCAGTGTTATTGCTACAGCACTTAGACACTTATACTCCTCCACAAAGCAAGAAGAATTTTGGGTGGCCTGTACTATGCAAGGGAAAATGGAGTGACAATCTCCTTGTCGTAGTTCAGCCCCGATCAGGACCAGACTACGCAGTCTGTCTCTCGCTCCCCCCACCCTCCGAGAGAATAGGAGGAGATGATATAAGAAAAACAGCTCAAGGTTTGAGATAAGGACGGGGAGAAATCCTTAAAGTTACTGTCACGGGCAAAACAGACTCGACTTGGGGAAAACTATTCATTTATTTCTAAAATTAGCAGGAGAATGAGACAGGGAACAAGATAACCTCCCCCCACCCCTCCCTCTTCCCGGGCTTAACATTATCTATACTACCTTCCCCTCCTGAGCGGCACGGCGGGAGGGAAAGGGAATGGGGGTCACGGTCAGTTCATCATGCGTTGTTTTACGCCGCTGTATCATCGTCAGGGAAAGAACTCCTCGCATTCCTCCTCTGCTCCAGCGTGGGGTCCCTCCCACGGGCCACAGTCCTTCGTGGAACTGCTCCGGCGTGGGTCATCTCTTCCACGGGGTGCAGTCCCTCTAGAACAGCTGTCCCAGCGGGCTCTCCATGGGCCACAGCCTCCTTCAGGCCTCCATCTGCTCTGGCGTGGGGTCCTTCCTGGGCTGCAGGTGGATCTCGGCCCCTCCGTGGACCTCCATGGGCTGCAGGGGGACAACCCGCTCCACCATGGTCTTCACCACGAGTTGCAGAGGAATCTTGGCCAGGAGCCGCGTTACTCCTCCCCCTCCTTCTGAACTGACCTTGGCGTCTGCAGCCATTCCTCACAACAGGCTGGCAGACGTCTCTCAGGATCCTTTTTACATCTTATTCACTTCTCATCTCCTCTCCACTTCTTGCAGCCAGGCCGGGCCGAGTTGGGCCCAGTCGGCTGCCCGGCGGGAGGCCAGAGGGTGAGGCCTGCAAGGCCCATGAGGTTCGCGCCTCCCCCTCTCTGCCCCCCGCTCAGCTGCTTCACATCTTCTCCCCCCTTTTTTTCCTGTTTTCCCCTACTTAAATATGTTATCTCAGAGGTGTTATCACGGGACATTCTGCTACCAATTGGCTTGGCCCTGGCCAGCAGCGGGTCCACCCTAGGCCCGGCCGAGTCCACTGAACAAAGGGGAGCGACTTCTAGCAGTTTCCTACAGAAGTTACCACCTTAGGCCCCCCCCCACTAACAAAACCAGAACTCCTTAATGCAGATATTTCATTCATATGTGCAAGCATAGGAAATCTGGATATTCAGCTGTGCAAAAATCTGTAAAATCTTCCAGAACTCTATTATTTTATTTCCCTGTGTCAGTAGATTGTCATCTTCAATAGCTAGAGGTGACTCTATGCAATTTAAAAATTTAAACACAGAAGTCTACTGAGGTCAGGAAAGTTTAGATCCGTTACAAATGCCATATTGACCATAGCACTGAGGAGTGGAATAGAAGCTTTCACCTCCATAGACAAAGGAAAAGAGATGTTCAAGTTATAGAAGAAATGAAAGTACATAAGTGGTTTCTAAAGTGGAAAGAAGACAAACAAAAAGCAACACAGTAATGAAAAAATGCAATAAATATTGCATATGTATCTTATTTTTTTTGTTACATTTGCTAGCTCCTTTTTAAGAATATTTCAGCCCTAACTAAAAGTGTCTTTTTCTTATCTTGAAAGAACACATTGTTGTTTTACTGGTTTAATCACCTTTTAAATTATAAGAATTTAAATTGTAGGAAATGAAACTTTGGGAGTTCACACTAGATCAAATCACTAAATTATCTGAGATTTAAAAAATCTTACTCTGCCATCCATGCAGTTCACCCATCTTGGTAACCTTATCTAAGAAGCAGTAGTAAAGCAATTTTGATTTGCAGAAAAAAATCTTTTATTTCCAGATCGTTATCTATAAATGAAAGGTGGTAGCCATTAATTGGAGACTTACAGGTTTGGGAATACCAGCATGTTGGGGTAAAACATGAGTAATTACTTACTTTCACTATAGGTGACAGGCAAACATTTTCAGATATAAGCTGAAATGTCTGCCTTTTTTCCTGATTTTAGAAAAGTTAAAAAATACCTTGCAGATCTAAGAATCACAGGCATTTTTATCTGTTAAATTGAGTTTTCTTTCTAATGAGTAAATAAATTAAAAGAGGCAGAAGAATTGACTGTATAGAGACTGGCTAAACTAATGGATAATTGGTATTTGCTAGAATTTAGGTTAAGCCTGATACACAAATCTATTTCTAGAACATTCATAGCATAATAGTTGAAAATTTTCAAACATATAGATGCACAGCCTCCTGCTCTATCTTTGGCCTGAATGAGCATAAATGTGGGAAACATAAAGCCTGAAATATAGACCCAAAGGAAAAATCTACTGTGGTCTGAAACACTACTTTTTGCCTTATTTAAGGAGTAAATGACATATACATTATAAGAGGTTATTCTGAAGTATTATATTATACATACTCATTATATGGTCATTTTCTCTGTCTTAAACTGATGGTAGCTTGCCCATCTTTTATTCAGTCTAAAATTGTCATCTTATCTTTCTCAGTTGTCTTTGTAAATGAACAACAGGTAGCAGTGCATTGTAGAAAATGATTAATGTATTGAAAGCATATGCAAGTGAACTAATATTTTTGTTTGTTTGTTTTAATGTGGAGCAAAATACGATGTTTATTTATGTATGAAAATCCTTCAAATTCAAAATAATTACCATAGGATCTCAGAAAGCTAGGCATATAAGAAATATATTGGAAGACAGTCACCTGGGATTTTTTTTTCAATTAAATAATCACAACAAAACACATTTGACAAGAAAGTTTTTTCAAATTAGAATTGACAGAATACAAATGATAGAAAGCTGCTTCAAAATAACCAGTAGACAGCACTGAGATGTGAGAGAAATGAAAGAGTAAGAACTTGGTAATATTCAGCGCAGTTCCTTTGCCAGTAGCTACAGGTTCACCTGTCTCTTTCTGTCAGAATTATAACATTTTAATCAGATAATGTCTATTTAATTATCTATTAAGAGGAATAGCTCAAAGGGGAAAAAAAAAAAAAAAAAAAAAAAGCCCAAAAGGTTGAAATCCTGTGGTATTCGTGTGGCCAAAGTAATTACCAGAGATGATATATTCCCAAAATCAAGTTTCTGAATGAAATGAAGAAATAAATATGGCACCCAAGAGTATTAGCAATTCTGATATCCTGTGATATCGTCTATGAAATCTTCTAAAACTTTTCTGATCTGCTCATGCAAAAAAAAAAAAAATTGAATCCTCTGTAAGTTTTATAGGTCTTTCTATTTTCTACCCAATAAGTAATACTTACACATTCCCGTGGAACAACCATGAAATCTAATAAAAGTACCTTTTCAGTGCAGTAAAGCTCACTGGGTGAGGATCTCAGTCAGAACATACACATGTGGTGTCCAGCCTCATAAATACAGCAAAATGCATTCATTTTGTTGGTTCCTGTTCCTTGTTTGAAATTTTATTTCAAGTAGCTGCAACAAAATGTGGACAATTGAAGCAAGGGAGAGAGACTTCTGAGAGGAATTTGGGTTCCTGAGCAGGGTGCAGGCAAGTAGATGTGTGTGCACAGATTTCTGATGAAGCAGCACACAAGCACTTCTGGCTGTAGCGGTGCTTTGTCAATAGGAGATAGCTAGCACATGTACAAGGAGTTAGTGTGCAAGGATTTGCAAGCTTGTAATGCAGGACCAATAAAACTACATATTATTCTGGTTTGCAAATGTCTTCTGATGAGCAGCTTTCTACTTCCTTATTTCCACATGCTTCAGTGGGTGCTACCACTTAACTAGACGTAAAAGGAAAAATCTGTATTGCTGTCTCGCTATGATCAGAAACGATAGCCTCAAAATTATAGAAGTTTTCAGTGCAATTTATGAGGTATGTGTATATACATATACATGCAAACATACTTATACTATACTAGTACAGTTATATTAATAATTCAGAGTCTGCTGCCAAAATAGTTTTCTCCTGTTGCTCTTGCCTGGAGGAGATGGAGGTTGCTCAAGAAACAATCCTTTGTGCCTAACAAACTGTGTATGCTGAGGTTTAAGCAAGAAATAGTAGGCTTCTTGTACTTAGGTAAGTGTCTTGCTGCACAAAGATAAAAAAAAACAAAACACGAGTTTTTTTGTTAGATGATGCTAAGTCCCATTCTATGAGGATACTAGGAGTCCAGAAATACCTGAGACAAAGCATGGGGATGTTCACGGCATGTTAAATCCTTGTCTCATTGGCAAAGGGAAATAAGGAGTTCTAGAAAAGCAATCCTTACCCAGAGTGGAGAATAGTTGTAGAGCAAAAGCTCTCTGGGAGAGGAGGAAGTGCTTTTGAGGGGCATTTACAATGAGTGTGGGAACAGGGTCAGGGGCTAACTTTGGCCAGCTGACAGCTACCCACCAAGCTGGTCTCTCACTCCTCCTCCTCAGCAAGACAGGGGGAGAAAATAAGGTGAAAAAGTTGTGAGTCAAGATAAGGACAGGGAAATTGCTCATCAATTACTGTCATGGGCAGTGACTTGGGGATGATTGATTTAATTTGTTTTAAATTTATTTTATTGCTAGTTAATAATGGAGTAGAATAGTGAGAAATAAAAACAAAAGGAAAAATGCCTTCCCCCTACCCTTACCTTCTTCGCAGGCTGAGCTTCATTCCTTATGCTTCTACCTCCTCCCCCACAAGCAGTGCATGGATGGGGAATGAAGGTTGTGGTTAGTTCATAATACTTAGTCTCTGTTGCCCTCTCCTCCTTGTGCTCTTCCCTTGCTCCAGCATGGGGTCCCTCCCTCAGGCTACAGTCCTTCACAAACTGCTTTAGTGCGGGTCTTTCCCATGGTCTGCAGTTCTTCAAGAATTGCTCCAGCAAGGGTCCTTTCCACAAGGTGCAGTCCTTCAGGAAAAAAACTGTTCCAGTATGGGTCCCCTGCAGGGCCACAGCTGCTGCCAGAAAACCTGCTTCTGCATGGGCTCCCCTCCACAGTCCACAGGTCATATCAGGACCCTGCTCTGCCATGGACACTCCACAGGCTACAGCTTTCCTTCAGGTACATCCACTTGCTCTGGCATGGGGTCCTCCACAGGCAGCAGCGTGGATATCTGCTCCAACATGGTCTTCCATGGGCTGCACAGGGACAACCTTCTTATTCTCTGACATTGATGTTTGCAGGACTTTTCCTCACACATTTTTCTCACTCCTTTCTCACAGCTACTGTGCAGCATTATTTTACCCTTTCCTAAATATCTTATCCCAGAGGCACCATCAGGATGGCTGGTAGTGGAGCTCAAAGCAGGAAATGGCTGTCTGGAAATGGCTCTATCTGACACCGGGGCAGCTAATTGTGTCTTGTCACAGAAGCCACACTTCAGCCCCCTTTGCTACCAAAACCCTGCCACAACCCCACCACAACCAGGAAGCATTATTTTCATACAAAAAATATTTTCAGCATTGGTTTAATTTATTTGCAAAATTATGTTTGTAAGAATTTTGCAGAGTAGGATTCTAGGCACTGTACTTATGCAGGATATGCTCCATTTGGCTGTGTAGGAGTTTTGCCATTGAATTCAATGAGTGCAATAACTAGTACAATACCTATTATGAGTATAAAGTTTTGGCTTTCATTTGGAAATGAATTCCTGCAAAAGATTATGGGTATGCTTTTAAAACTGTAATTTTAAGGTAACCAGTTTCTCTTTATCACAGCTGCTTCACATGTTGTATATTGATTTATTAGTGGGGCAAGTAGTAATAATATTTCATATGGCAAATACAAGATTAGCTATATTGTTTTAACATTCCTCAACTACCATCCACATAGCATCTCTATTCAAACTGAAATATTCTTAGTTGAAACCCCAACAACAGGAAGGTTACCTTCTTATGTTTTCAATTTTATATTGTTTTCCAATTCTTTATCACATTTAAAATGTTTAATTCTAAAAAAGAGAAATAAAATATTACATTGGAGGAACATAATCAACTTGAAAATTTAATGACTTGGAATTACTGTGCATACTTCAAAGGATAATAGTCCTTAAGCGAGTCTGCCTATTCTTTCTTGCCAAACTGTTAAAGATGGAAACCATTGGTTTACATGTTCAAGTGATTATGAAAAGATCAGAACTCAGGCTTATTTTATAATGGAAAACACTAAGTTAAATTCCTTTTGGCTGACATCCCATCTTTATCTCAATGGAAGGCCCTAAAAGCAAAAGCAATTTTAAAGAACAGGAACAACTTAAAGAGTGACAATCTGCAGCATTCTATTTTGAGAAACATCAAATTTTCATTGTATTAATTCTTATTTATATTAAAATTGAACTATAATGCAAAAAACACAATACAATAGAAGTTGATTTTTTTAAAGCAGCTAGTGAGTCTTTTTATTAGAGCCTTTTTTTACATAATCTAGTAGAGAATTAGAAAAAGTAAATATTTTAGAAATAATAATACAGGCATATGTGGAGAAGGAACTAATTACAGAATAAAACAAGGGCCTGTGGTCCACAATACTATTTTTACAGAGGCCATGGCACTGAAAAGAACCAGAGAAGTTACTTATTTTATTTGGGTTGATCATATGTCTAATACTGAGAATGAGTTTATTCTATACTTTGCTGAATTGAGCCTGGATATTGCAATTATTGTTTTATTGTAGTAAAAAAAAAGTGATATGAAAAAATGCTATAGATATCTTCAGTATAGATATGTTCTGTTTCTTTTTTGTCTTTCAAAATCATTTACTTACCACACTACTTGGGAGAAGTTACATGTATAACAGCTGAGAAATGGTTTGGTTTAATTGTAGAGTATAAGCTCTAATTTCTGAAACACTTGGCTTTAACAAGCTGGCTTGCATTTTAGTTAGAAGATGTAAGATAAAACAAAGGAAGAGGTGCAAAACAGCAGCTCAGGGCGTGATTGTTGCCTAGTCAGACTGAAAAATCTGTTGTTTCAAGGTCATAAGTCCTTGAAAGTCCACTTTGTAGATCTGCACTCTCAAATTACATTCCTCTGCCCCACATCCTTGAGCTTTGTGGTCTGTGTTCCTACAGAAGTGCCAGAATTTGTGTTTCAGTGGGAGCTGAGGTGCTGGACACTTTTGAAATGTCACAAGGACCTCACTGTCAGTGTTTCTGAACTTCCCAATATCCTTAAAACTTGATCCTGCAAAAATTTGAGTGATAGAACAAATAAGTTTTTTACACTGCTCAGAAGGGCTAGTTTCACTATCAGTGTAGATTAATTATTGTCTCCGTCAGTGAACATAGGATGAGCTACAGATGTAATCTACCTCGATTCCCGAAGCCCTTTGATACAGTCCCCTATAATATTCTTGCTGCTAAATTGGAGTTTGTTGGATGGACTGTTAGATGGATAAGGAATTTGCTGGATGGCCATGTACAAAGAGTTACAGTCAATAGCTCAATGTCCAAGTGGAAACCAGTAATGACCAGTAAACCTCTCAAGAATCTGTACTGGGGCCAATAGTATTTATTATCTTCATTGAGAACATAGTGGGATTGAGCACACCCCCAGAAAGTTTGCAGATGACACGAAGCTTAGCAGTGCAGTTGATTCACTAGAGGGAAAGGATTCTATCCAAAAGGACCTTAGCAGGCTTGAGGAGTGGGCCTATGCAAACCTCATGAAGTTCACATGAGGTCACATACAAGGTCCTACACCCGGGGCAATCCTCAGTATCAGGACTGACTGAGGAATGAATGGATTGAGAGCAGCCTGCAGAGATGGTCTTGGGGTTGAAAAATTCAGTGGTTGAGAAATTGGACGTCAGCTGATGATGTGCACTTGCAGCCCAGATAACAAATTATATCCTAGGCTGCATAAAAAGAAGCATAGCCAGCAGGTTGAGGGTGAGTCTCTCCCTGTACTCCACTGCACTGTGATTTCACCTGGAGTACTGTGCCCAGCTCTGGGGTCACCATCAGAAGAAAGATATGGACCTGCTAGAGCAAGTCCAGAGGAGGATCCTGAAAATGACCAGAGGGTTGAAACTCCTCTTTCTATGGAGAGAGGCTGAAAGAGTTGGAGTTCAGCCTGGAGAGGAGAAGACTCTGGGAAGACATTACTGGGGCCTTTCAAAATATAAAAGGGGCTTATAACAAAGATGGCAAAAGACTTTTTACCAAGACCTGTAGTGACAGGACAAAGGGCAATGGTTTTAAACTGAATTAAGGCAGGTTTAGATCTGAAGAAAAACTATATTTATCATGAGGGTGGTGAGACACTGAAACAGGTTTCCCAGAGAAGCTGTGGATGCCCCATCATTGGTAATTTTCAAGGTCAAATCAGAGACAGGGCTTTGAGCAGCCTGATCCAGTAAAAGATGTCCTTGCTCACAGGATGGGAGTTGGACTAAATGGTCTTTGAAGGTCAGTTCCAACACAAAGTATTTTATGATTCTGTCATTCTATCATTCTATGATTAATTATGTGTATGTAGTCAGAGTTTTCAGCTGTGGTGGCATGTGCAATTAAGATACAGAAGAAAAGCACAAAGAACATATTAATACAGCATTGGTTTAGATTCGTGATCACCCCATCCACTCTGCTGAACCTAATTTCAGGAAAGGGAAAAAGAAGATAAGGGCAGAATTATGCGCAAATATCTTGCTGTGTTTCTCAACACATCTGAAATGGCTAAAATGAGTATTTTCATCCATGGGATGATCTTGTTAAATTTAACGAGGTTGCACTGATGTAAATAAGAGCCAAATTTGAACCAATATAGTGAGGTCAGTTCAAAATAAAAGGCTTAGAGAACATCCTGTGACTACCTACACGTGCTTACTTGGGAAAGAAAAAGTTTCTAATGTGTGTTAGGTAGACTGAGGCATTTTTATCTGTATCCCACAGTGAATTCTAATGAGGCATTCTGCACACATAGGGCCTGATTTTTATTTGTGCATCATGCCTGATAATAACAGCATCTAATTAAGGCATCCATTAAAAGTCCATAATGTTAATTTAATGGAAAAATTCCAATAGAACTCCATTAGGCTCTCCCTGTTAGTTTAGCATTACACAACTTTAACAAATGCCTTAATTAGACGTTGTTACTGAAAAGAATACTATACAATTAAAACTGCCCGTTATTTAAAATTGAGAGTAGTGTTCCTGAGTGCTAGTGCTTCAGTTGTCATGAATTATAGATGTCTGCAATATTTGTAAGGTTTCAGTGATTAGTTGTCATATAGCTTGGCTGGCAAACAGGATTCATTTCTGGGTGAAGAGAAATACGTGAACTCTTAGTAAATAAATTTAACATGTATAAGGGTGTATTTACTTGAAGAAATCAGTTTTGAGTTCTCTGGAAAAAAAAAATATTTATTTATGAATAAAATTGCCTGTAACTGATGTTACATTTAGACAGCTTTTAAATTACTGTACAGCTCTAAGCTACCAAAATATATTAGTGTATTAAGGTATTGCTTACACTGGTATTGAGATTAGCCATTTGTAATACCTGAACGTGGTTCAATATGGATGGATATGTTGGTATAAGTGGAATAGTGAATTTTTTTCCTTATCTATTTTAATTTGAATTTATTAAATTTAAAGAAATGAATGTTGTCTTTGTTTATATACCAACATGTTATGAGGAAGCAGGAAAATGGGATGGTATGAGAATAAAATATTATTTTAAAAAAGAACAATATTGCAAAAGAGCTGTAGTGTCATAAAAAATTAAGGGGAAAGGAAAGGAGAGGGGCAAGGGGAGGGCAAAGCTAGGGGAGGCAAGGGAAAGCTAGGCAAAGCTAGGGGAGGGGAGAGGAGGGGAGAGAAAGTGCCGGAAGGGAAGGGAATGTGCAGGAAGGGAAGGTGCAGGAAGGGAGAGGAGAGGAGAGGAGAGGTTCAGAGAGCAGAGGAGAGGTTCAGAGAGGAGAGGAGAGTAGAGGTTCAGAGAGGAGAGGTTCAGAGAGGAGAGGAGAGGGGAGGGGAGGGGAAGAGAAGGGGAAGGGAAGGGGAAGGGAAGGGAGGGGAAGGGAAGGTGAAGGTGCGGGAAGGTGCAGGAAGGTGCGGGAAGGTGTGGGAAGGGAAGGTGCGGGAAGGGAAGGTGCAGGAAGGTGCGGGAAGGTGCGGGAAGGTGTGGGAAGGGAAGGTGCGGGAAGGTGCGGGAAGGTGCGGGAAGGTGCGGGAAGGGAAGGGAAGGGAAGGGAAGGGAAGGGAAGGGAAGGGAAGGTGCGGGAAGGGAAGGGAAGGGAAGGGAAGGGAAGGGAAGGGAAGGGAAGGGAAGGGAAGGGAAGGGAGCAATAACAGTAGGAGTGAATTGAGTGGCTTGTACAATGAAAAAAACTCTTCACAATTTTATACATGTCTACTTGGAAGACACTTAAAAATCAACAGAAAGTATTTTTAATATATTTGGTACAAAGTAAGGAATAAAGAAAGCCAATCTCTAGTTTTACAGTTACTCCTTTTTATAAATTTCTATCTGGACACATGAGATATTAATTTTATGTCACTATCACAGTGGCAGCTGGATTGACAAAATAGATTACATCTCTGCATACCACAAAATAATGTTTTTGGAGAACTATACTGGCATATGCTACATTTTTTGTTTCCATTGTACTGAAACGATCACTGAAATACTCAGTGAATCAGTCATGTCATATATTCACCCAATGTACTTACACTACTTTTTTTTTCTTCTGCCTTCTTCTTCCTTTGTTCTATATTATTGAGTATTTTTTACTTCTTGCTTATGCTTTTTGAAGTACCACACCTACAGCAGACTTCTTCAAAAGAGGCTTTGCTGGCAAACTAAATGAAAGTCAAGATTACAAAAGAAAATAAGAAAAATGTTTCAAAAATATACTCTAGATACAAAGGCAAATCCTACCATATGGTAGAGAGTGTAACTGATGATACAGATATTTAAGATGAATGAATACAAAATGACCGTTGCAGACCATGCTTCCCTAAGCTCTGCAAGGCAATTCACATTTAGGGTTAAAATAGTAAGTTATTCTGTTCCTTCATGGCATAGAGAAAATTTCAAAAGCTGTACATGTTTTCCTTAATTATACTACTGTTCTGCATGTTATATACTTAGTAGGCCATGGTAGTTTCCCGTTTCCCCACTGCCAGGAATTGTTGTTGGTCCACCATCAGTCATTGTCAGTTCCTGAAAGGTAACACACTATCACAGATCATACATTAAACTTTTGAAAAGTGGATCATTTTTGTCTTTCTTGGAAAAAGAAAAATGATGCCCTC
This sequence comes from Chlamydotis macqueenii, assembly GCF_036417535.1. Taxonomy (NCBI): domain Eukaryota; kingdom Metazoa; phylum Chordata; class Aves; order Otidiformes; family Otididae; genus Chlamydotis; species Chlamydotis macqueenii. The sequence goes on along the minus strand of NC_141593.1, from coordinate 57,688,118 downwards.
TCCAAACCTGTCCAGTCCAGTTTAGGTAGCAAAAAAAACCAGCTTTGCTTCTGTTGACGGTTTGGTGCATGGCTGTATTGAAGCTTCAGTGCTATCTTAATCTGCTGATAAACTTGATTTTCTCTCTAAATCACTAAAATTTCTACAGGTCTAAGAAGTGTTCTTTGAAGCACAAAATTCCTTTTCTCTTTTGTTCTTGGTTTAACATTAAGTAAACATCACAATTTGCTGTAGATAGAGGAAGTAGAGGATTGTTTTAATGCCCAGTGGGAATCACTGGACATTAAAATTCCACTTTGACTTCAATAGTATGCCAACTTGAGAAGTTAAGTAGCATTTCATAATCTCTTCAGGCATACAGAGAAAAATTTCTAAACAATTTGCAGGCAGCATCATTCTAGTTCAATAGCTAACGCTGTTCTTACATTCCTCTTCTCAGTGCCAAAAAAAATTAAAGGTATATCACTTTCCTTATGCTAATCAAAAAGAAATATGACAAGCAATTCAAACTGCTAAAAAAATCAGTCACAGGCAGAAGATTGCTCTCAGGATGATGCTATTCAAGTAATAGGAGTATTTAGAGATCATCTCTACTGAAAAAAAGGAAAAAAGAAAGTATTGACATTTTCAGATTTCTTTTCCGACTAGTCTCTACCTTAAAGGATCCAAGAACTACCACATTCAGCCAGAGGAAAGTTCACAAGTATCTCCAAAGAACTGGTGTAATAAAATTCCATCTCATGATCTGCATCTGAACAACAGAGAAGTTTTTCAAAGGGCACCGGAAGGTTTTATGGACTCAAATAGAAACAGTGCTCTGGTCAACATCTGAGCAAGTATGTTACCTTTATACCATCACTCTGAACTTCAAAATTTATTCCTTTGCTAGTGTACAGGATCTGACTAGTATGTATACTTGTAAAGTATGTAAAGATCCTAACGTTTCAATGGTTTTCATTTGCAGCATCCAGTGATTCTTAGGTTGGTTTGTTGGTTTGTTTGATTGTTTATTTCATCTGAGCTCAGTTAGGCTATGGTCTTTAGCTCTAGATTCCTGAGGATTCTACCCATAATGCTTTCCACATATGTTAGGTGTACAACATTTGTACTCTAAGAGTTCTAAATTTAGGAAAGTTTGTGAAGGATATTGCTCTGGTTTTATTTAGTGAGCGGAGGCTGCAGTGGTAGCTTCTGTAAGAAGCTGCTAGAAGTTGTTCCCCTTTGTTCAGTGGACTCGGCCAAGCCTAGGGTGGACCTGCTGCTAGCCAAGGTTGAGCCAATTGGTAGCAGAATGTTCTGTGATAATGTGGGGTCACGTTAGCAGGGCTGCATGTATGCAGGAGGGGCGGTCTGCGGTGATTCATGTGCTAGGCGCAGATAAGTCCGTGAGTGCAGGTGCAGGTGCGGTCTCGTGCGTGGCGGGCACGGATAGATCCATGGGCGCAGGGGGCGGGTGCATTCTCGTGCGTAGCGGGCGTACGGGTATTTAACCCTGTGTTGCGCAGCATTAAATAGAAGGCTTGGCTTGACGGTATCTGTGTGATGCCCTGCTTTCCCCGGGGTGGGGCTTCAGTGTGTCCTGGGTTGGTTTGCTGGCAAGAGAGCTGGCAGATAACACCTCTGTGATAACATATTTAAGAAGGGGAAAACAGAAGAAAAAAAAAGGAAAGAAGATGTGAAGAAGCTAAGTGGGTACAGAGTTGGGGAGGTTTTGCAGGCCTCACGCTCTGGTCTCACACCGGGCAGCTGACTGGGTCTGACTCAGCCCAGTCCGGCTGCAAGAAGCGGAGAGGAGATGTGAAGAGAAACTGAGAGGCATCTGCCTGCTTGTTGTGAAGAATTGCTTGTGAGAGGAACGGCTGCAGATATCAAGGTCAGTGAAGAATGCGGGAGAGGAGTAATGCTGCTCCCGGCAGAGATTCCCCTGCAGCCTGTAGTGCAGCCCATGGTGAGGCCGGCTGTGCCCCTGCAGCCCATGGAGGCCCACGCAGGAGCAGAGATCCACCTGCAGCCCGTGAAGGACCCAACGCTGGGGCAGGTGGATGCCTGAAGGAGGCTGTGGTCTGTGGAAGGCACGCTGGGGCAGCCATTCTGGAGAGACTGCACCCTGTGGAAGAAAGGACCCACGCCGGAGCAGTTTCATGAAGGACTGTGGCCCATGGGTGGGACCCCAGGCTGGAGCAGGGGAGGAATGTGAGGAGTTCTTCCCTTGACGACGAAGCAATGGCGTAAAATTATGTGTGATGAACTGACCGTAACCCCCATTCCCTCTTCCCCCCTATGCCACTCAGTGTGGAGGGGAAGGCAGTAGAGATAATGTTAAACCTGGGAAGAGGGAGGGGTGGGGGGAGGTTATCTTGTTCTCTTTCTCATTATCCTGCTTTGTTTTTAAAAATAAATGAACAGATTGAGTCTGTTTTGCCAGTGATGGTAACTTTAAGGATTTATCCCGGTCCTTATCTCAGACCTTGAGCCTTTCTCTTATATTATATTATCTTTCACTATTCTCTCGGAGGGTGAAGGGAGTGAGAGAGAGACTGCGTGTTCTGGACCCGACTAAGGCTAAACTACAACGGATTTTTTTTTTTTTTTCCTATTCTCGACAACTTTTTTTTTTCCTTTGTGAACAAAAGCTTTGGAAATGATATTTTTCTGTTACAATAGTACCAGAAATTTTGATTAACTACTGAATGGTATATCTTTGTTCTAACATATGCAATTTTTCTACTTTTAAACCTGCAATATTTGTTTTTCTTTATAATAATATTTTGCCTATTAAAACAGTCTTGAGATTCATTTGTTCTTTTCTCTTGCCTTTATTTTTTTTAATCCTTTTTTTTTTATTCTCAGTGAGCTTTCATTCAAATAAAGGTTGGCTCATCCATAAGTATGACACATATTCTTGAAAGTGTCAAAAGCAAGCAGAATGCAAGCATGCTATCTGTTTGTAATCTCTGCTGGAGAAAGACTGGAGTTGCAACTGGAACCACTCAATAAGAGTAAGAGTAAGAGAAGACTGGCTAAGTAAAAACAACAATGCAGCAGAAAAGACAAATGTGAATATAGCTGGAAAACATGTCAGGAAACATCACAGAAGCAAAATTCAAATAAAGGAATTCAATTTCAAAGTAATACCTAACTGGTGGTGCTGACTGTTCTGCGTGAAGGAGTTCGGAGAGAACAAAGTGTTGTGAGTCATGCTAAAAGAATGTTCTGGTAAAGCCTAGCAGGAAAATTGTGTCATCCAAAAACACACAGAGATGTATCAGCTTAACTATATATTTCAAGCTTTTCCGAGAGTGAGGTAAGAAGAAGTAGTCAGAAGTTCCTCCAATATTTGTTTCTTTTATCTTTCATAGATTTGTGAATTCTTCACAGCTGACATTGTTTTATGAGTGAAAGGAATATTAAGTAAACTTTCCATGAAAATGTTCCAAGCAAAAATTATTCATTTGTTTAGGAACAGAACCTCTACAGCTTATACTCAAAGATTACCTTGGGGTTATGAAGTCCCAGAACATGCAAAGTCTTAACCTTTCTCCTTGCAATTCTAGCTGCTCTTGTTAGTATCCTTGTCATTTGAACATATAAAATATTTTAAGAATGGCCATTTGTGAGCTGAAATACTTTGAACCAAGTGGGCAGAAAAATGAAGAACAGTGACATGGAAAAGACTTTATGTGATAATTTGAACTGTTACTGATTTCAACACAGGCAAGGGATAGGAAGTTCTTTACTTCACATTCTTGTGCCATGTTTTTAATTGGCTCCAACAGGGTCAAATAACAGTATAGTCACATTTTCTGGGAATAGGTACTCACTGAAATATCCCTGGCCTCCTCACACTTTGTGTAAAGGATGCAAGATGACATATCACCACCTGTGGAAGAGATCTGTGTGTTTCTGCAAAAGTCTATCCATCTCACCACCTATTTCCTGCATAAGCGTAACACCACCACTGAAATCCTGGCTATCGCATATGTCTGGGGAATAATCTTTTCCAGTCTTTTATCTCCAAGGTCAGAACAGCCCACTATCTTTTGTTTCTTACTGACAAACGATATTCTACTGCTGTCAGCCCAACTTTGCCTCCTTGGGCAATTACTCAATCAAACAAACAATGTACCAGCTACTATGATTTTGTAGGAAAAAAACTCCTTCCTGAACATGACCAAGTGGCTAGTCACAAACACACAATGCCAAGAGGCTCAGCTTCTTATTAAACAGGCTTTCATGTTGCTAAGGGATGCTTAAGAAAATGAGGAGAGGAAGTGATTATCAGCCCAAATTAATTTCTAATTACTTAATTTCTACCCAACAAGCAGTGAATACAGTACTACAGCCCTTATTTATGTCCACCTCCTATTTTGCGATCACCTTAATCTGTGAGACTTGTTAGCACACACTAAAAATTCATGTTATGATTCTCCTGATGTTTAATGAGAAATATTTTTTCTTTTATAAAATTAAATATCTACCTGAAATATTAATATCGTCAGTGACCCTTAGACTTACAAATTATAAAATCAAGAGCCTTTTCAGTAGGCAGAGTATCTTGCACCTATTTCTACTGTGCAAAGCAGTACAAAACTCTATGAAAAAGACTTCAGAGGCAAACACATGGAAGCATTTCCTTACTGCTGAAAGATTAGACTTTTTATTAAAAAGGTAACTCATAGATCAGTATTACTGATATTTTTGTCTAGTGTGGAGAACTGTTCACATAAATGCTATGAAATTACATCAATTCACAATAATTTTGTTCATTTTCCATCACTGTTTTTCAGTTGAAATCTGTATGTATGAAGAAGTTGCACATATGACAATGATGATAAAATAATAACATAAAACATAGTTTACATTAGAATTAATCTTCTTGAAACTGTATTTTCCATGGTTAACAGTTTGCTTCTATGATAACAGATAAATCAGATGGTATGCTCTAATTTCAGAGGATTACTGCTTAAATAGGTTTCAGAGAGGTATTATTAATATGATTCTCTGTGAAAGCTCTGACTTGACGCAGCATGGTGTTAAGATGTTCTGGTTAGCGTGCATGAGTCACCTGCTCTGGTAGTGCAAAACCAGAGTGTTTCTACCAGTGCTTTGGGGTAAAGAATAAGAAACCTGAAGAATGCTTTAATTAGGAACTTATTAGGATTAACATTATGACTGTAACCTTTGTGTTACAGATGAGCAGTGTAATTCACTAAGTAACGTTAAAGGATATCATGCGAACTCTTAATTTCCAAGCCATCTCATGTTGGAGAGACAACACGGCAGGGCACAGGCAGTCCAGGACGTTCCTGGAATGCGTGGATGACAACTTCCTCCTGCAGGCGATAGAGGAGCCGACAAGGAGGGGTGCCATGCTTGACCTTGTGCTCACCAACAGGGAGGGACTGGTCGGGGATGTGAAACTAAAGGACAGCCTTGGCTGCAGTGACCATGACATGGTGGAGTTCAAGATCCACGGGGCAGCAAGGAAAATACACGGCAAGGTCTCTGCCCTAGACTCCAGGAAGGCGGGCTTCGGCCTCTTCAGGGACCTGATGGGCCAAGTGCCATGGGAGGCGGCCCTGGAGGGAAGAGGGGCCCAGGAAAGTTGGTCCATATTCAAGGAGCACCTCCTCCAAGCTCAGCAGAGGTGCATCTCGATGAAGAACAAGTCGGGCAAAAAGGCCAGGAGGCCGGCGTGGATGAGCAAGGAGCTCCTGGACCAACTGAAAGTGAAAAAGGAAGCCTATAGAGGGTGGAAGTGGGGACAGGTAGCCTGGGAGGACTACAAAGAGGCTGCGCGAGTGGCCAGGGATAAGGTAAGGAAGGCCAAAGCCCTGCCAGAACTGAATCTGGCCAGGGATATAAAATGTAGCAGGAAGAGCTTTTATAGGTGCGTAGGGGACAAAAGAAAGTCCAGGGTAAATGTAGGCCCCCTCCAGAAGGGAACTGGTGTCCTGGTTACCCAGGACATGGAGAAGGCTGAGGTTCTCAATGACTTTTTTGCCTCAGTCTTCACCAACAAGAGTTCCTGTCCCACCGCCCAAGCTGTAGAAGGTGCAAGCAGGGACTGCGAGAATGAAGAACTGCCCATTGTACTCGAAGAGCAGGTTCGGGTTCATCTGAGGAACCTGAAGGTGCACAAGTCTATGGGTCCTGATGAGATCCATCCGCGGGTCCTGAGGGAACTGGCGGATGAAGTTGCCAAGCCACTGGCTATCGTATTTGAGAAGTCGTGGCGGTCTGGTGAGGTCCCCGATGACTGGAAGAGAGGGAACATAACCCCCTTTTTTAAAAAGGGGAATAAGGAAGACCCAGGTAACTACAGGCCGGTCAGCCTCACCTCTGTGCCTGGCAAGGTCATGGAGCAGATTCTCCTGGAAACCATGCTAAGGCACATGGAGAGCAAGGAGGTGGTTGGTGACAGCCAACATGGCTTCACCAAGGGCAGATCGTGCTTGACCAATTTGGTGGCCTTCTATGAGGGGGTGAGGGCATCGGTGGACAAGGGACGAGCAACTGACATAATCTACCTGGACTTGTGCAAAGCTTTTGACACTGTCCCGCACGACATCCTTCTCTCTAAACTAGAGAGACATGGGTTTGATGGACGGACCACTCGGTGGATAAGGAGTTGGCTGGATGGCCACACTCAGAGAGTGGTGGTCAACGGCTCAATGTCCATGTGGAGATTGGTCACGAGTGGCATCCCTCAGGGGTCCGTGCTGGGACGGATGTTGACGGATGCTGGCCCGGCCCTGTTCAACATCTTTGTCGGCGACATGGACAGTGGGATAGGGTGCACCCTCAGCAAGTTCGCCGACGACACCAAGTTGTGTGGTGCCGTCGACACGCTGGGGGGACCTTGACAAGCTGGAGAGGTGGGCCCGTGCCAACCTCATGAAGTTCAACCAGGCCAAGTGCAAGGTCCTGCACCTGGGTCATGGCAATCCCAGGCACAAATACAGGCTGGGCGGGGAATGGATTGAGAGCAGCCCTGAGGAGAAGGACTTGGGAGTGCTGGTGGATGAGAAGCTTAACATGAGCAGGCATTGAGCCCTTGCGGCCCAGAAGGCCAACCGCAGCCTGGGCTGCATCAAGAGAAGCGTGGCCAGCAGGTCGAGGGAGGTGATTCTCCCCCTCTACTCTGCCCTGATGAGACCCCACCTGGAGTACTGTGTCCAGTTCTGGAGCCCCCAACACAAGAAGGACATGGACCAGTTGGAGAAGGTCCAGAGGAGCGATGCGAGTTATAGAACACTGGAACAGGTTGCCCAGAAAGGTGGTGGAGGCCCCATCTCTGGAAACGTTCAAGGCCAGGCTGGATGAGGCTCTGAGCAACCTGACCTAGTCAGGGATGTCCCTGCTCCTTGCAGGGGGGTTGGACTAGATGACCTTTGAAGGTCCCTACCAACCCTAACCATTCTATGGTTCTATGATTCTATGATCTCCATTCACAGCCTCAGCTATGTGTTAGGAAATTGGTTTGCTTGGTGCTGTATGACCACAATCACACAAAGAGGCTGTCTTCAGGAAGTAGATATCCTGAAAACTATTCCATAATTTTCTTAATTTATCAGCTCATTTTTCCATTAACTATTTTCATTTACTCAGACGAACTGTTTGAACGATAACTGGTAATCTCCAATTAATTGCATATCCCATGGATTTTTGGGTTTTTTTGAATAAATCAAAGGTATTTTTCCACAGTTTTATATAATTGTTTAAATTATGTAACTTGAAGCCTTCTTTTAAAATTCAGACACATTGCCAAACTGTAAACAGAATAATACTGTTTGGGTTCAGGATATGCATACTTTACCTCTATGCACTAGCATATCATTTCAATAATTAGGACTTGCCTGAATCCATTTATATCTTGGAGCAGACATAACAGCCTCAGTAAATTCAATGTCTTTCTCAAATAACCCTCTGGGTAATTCACTGGGTTTTTGTTTTTTGTTTTTGTTTGTTTGTTTGTTTGTTTGTTTTTGTGATTTCCTGATGAACTGGTCCTTTTGAGCTTTGAGGGACAAAAGTGAAGGGAGACTTTATGTTCTGCATAGTGCTAGATGTTTACTCTGCTTATCAAAGGAAATAGAAAAGTGACTTTAAACTACTTTTGTTTCTCTCAAGTTAGAATGAGTAAAGATTACACCAAAGGAGCAAAGTAAAATAGTTAAAAGGATTTGAAACAGATATCTACAGACATTCATATCTCCATGCTGGATACAGAAATTTTAATTTTTTATCACTATCGCATTAACTGATGAGCTCTTCTAAAGGTAATACTTTTTTACTGACAAGAAAAGGACAGCCATACATATGCACTTGTGACATAGATCTGGGTCTATGTTTTGGTCTTGGGCTATTTTATTTGGTTTTTGTTGCCAGTGCTGTGGTTTCACTAAGGCAGATATCCTCAAAATAATGATTTGTGAGAAAAACCCTAAGGTTCAGCTATTGCCTCTTTCCTTCACATATTAGGACTTGAAACTCTGAAAACTACAGATACTTATTGTTCCGTCTCATGTTTTTTAGGGCAAATACATTTATTTGTCACTATGTTTATACTTTCTCATTGATTTCAGGTTGTTTCCTATTATTTTTAACATGCGTGGATCTAACTAGACCTGAAGGCACAGCACTATATTCCTCCTGCTCAAATGTAAAGCCAGGCAAGCACCCTGTGCTGAAAAAAAGTGTTCCTATAATAACGGACTCAGTCCACCCAAAAGCAAAATAATAAAAGTGTTAAGTTCTGAACAAATGGTCACTATTATTCTTACAAAAGTAACAGCCGTGAGAGGTGCTGTTAGGAGACTAAAAAGCCAAACTCTCAACTGAAGGTCTGATTTCTCTGTGGTATCAATTGTCCTTTTGTAGCTTTGATGAGTCAATAATTTTAAACTATTATCTGTCAGTATAGTCAGAAGTACAGCCCAATAGTAACTTAATGTTGGAGGGCAAGGAATTCTGAAGCAAGTGTCTTGGAGATTCTGACATGATATTAATCTCACAGTAAAGCTCTGTACTTCTGTGTTGAAGTATAGATTTCTATCAGCACAGCTTTTAGACTGATTCCCTTCAGAAAGCTCAAAGGATTGAGTTCCAATAAAAGATTCGTAAAACTTCCTAACTTTTCCCTATCCTTTCACCTTTCAGGATCAAGATCTACATCAATCACCTCTACAGATGCTGTGATTATTACTGCCTAATAAAGCAGACATTGTGAAGGTAAAGTTGTATGACAATTTTGAATATATTAAGGAATAGCCAAAGAAGCCACTTCTAACATGAAGCTAATGATGTAATAATGTGTTTTCTTTGGAGTAGTTTGATTTTGCTCTTATAATAAACTGCCTATTAAGTTAAAACAACAACAACAAAACTTAGAAAAAAATAAGTATTTCTGAAGTTTTACAACTATTAGCTTGGAAAAAAAAAAAGTGAAGGTAACATTGTGATGAAAAATTACACTTTTATTTTAAATAACGTTTTGCAAAAAGTAACTGTATTGTGATGAATAAGGGACACAAGCTGGACTGAATCCTGAGAAATAATCAAATAAGCTTTAAATGTGACCCAAAGAAATGAAGCCATCTTGTAAAGCAAATAATGGAACTTTAAACAGAAAACTACTTCAATGTTTCTGTTTTACTTCTAAGATCCACTCAGAACCTCATATCTAACTTGCTGCAACTCCAACTATGAATTTCAGTCCTGTTGCACTACACAATGAGCTCTCTATACTGATCGCTGTCTGCTGAGGTTAGTCAAAACAAAAAAAAAAAGATTATTTCACACATGTACAGAGCTTTGCACCGATTTACCCTCTGGCTTTCAATTCCTTCCTATTTATTGCAGATAGATCCTAAAAAAAGTAACCTAGAAAACCTTGATCTTCCTTCTTGACTTTGATTCTTGACTGTGTTTCTCTGCCTCTCTCAGGATAAACTCCAGTACCTCTACAACACCCCTTGTCATCACACACATACATATTTGCAGAAGCGTACATGTACGGGCTGGTTTCTACCTGAAAAAAAATATCTCTTGTGTTGAAAAAAAAAAAGACTCCCAGCTTGTGAGGCTGAGCTTAACACAGAGATTCACTCCATGTGTTATTAAGTCCCCATGCATGCTGCTGAGTTCGTCTATCTTCAGAGACAGTACTATCACCGTGGGACATGGGTTGCCTGCATATATTGGCATTTGTAGTAATTTTACAAACTGGCAGCAGTAATATCATTGTGTATACAACATGTTAAATCACAGAATTTGATGCACCATGGATGATTTTTTTCACAGCTTGCTCATTTCACTGAAAATAAACCAATCACACTTGTCCTTGAGCAATGCAATTTTTCAGTTTATATAAGTTGTATGCATCTGAAACAAAACCAGATAGAAACCTTAACTTAAAGCTCATTCAGAAACTGATCTCAACCTTAACATTTCTACTTAAACATTGAAAAAAATCAAAGCATTTTTGCTGACATTATTCAGTACTGGCTGGGCCTAAAACTATTAGTAACAAATTACTGTGTACACACACACATATACAAATGTGAAGATGGTTTGCAAATGTCAAATTTCTAGCCAAAATGGAAGAAAATTTATTGAGAAATTATGGAAGAATCTGATGTAATGCTATTTTCTGTATAATTTTGCAGTCTGTATTGGTTATGTTACGTACATGTTGATTCAGGAAACAGTAAATTAAGTTTCCATGTTCCAGCTAAGTCCTTTGAACCCAAGAAGGCTCCTTACGGAAAGCAGAAAGCTGAGTCTCTATGTAGTGCTGCAAGAAGTCCATGAAGGCAAGCACTATCCATTTTATGTGTATCTACCTCCTTGCCCTGCTAGCTATTTTGAGGAGTGTTTTTCACTTCTGACCTAGAGTGAGTCTCTTGTTGGAGCAGTACATGCAACTTCCTTGTACTGTTTAAATATTTCATCCACATGTATATGTCTGTGCTTCACAGGGTAAAGTTAAATCAACAGACAGAAGTAGACAATTTTCTATTCAAAATAGGTATATTCGTGATTAAGACTTAAACGAGCTGATATCTCTTATCTCACTTGCTTCCTATATCCTTATTTTATCCTAATCTTTAAGAATTATAAAAAAGTTATTCTGTTTGTGAGACCAACACAACTGTCTTAACTTTTACAGTAAAAATTTCCAAAAAATAAAACAGTATATAAACAGCTCAGTCCAACTCTGAATACTTTGTTCCTCAGCCCACAGTATATTTATTTTTAAGTAGTTTCTAAATTAGATTAGTGAATTACACTATGAAAAGCATTTTGGACTAGTAAGGAATCTGTAAGAGAATTTGACCAATATTTTTCTGTTGCAAACCTTACAAATATGAAAGTAATGTACATCTACCATAATATCAATGGGAATAAAGCTCTATAGAGATCAGTGGACACAATATGAAAATAAGTGACTAATTTTTCAATATCAAATAAAAAAAAAATTTTACATGTTTTACCTAAAAAAAAATGACAACAGCATTATTAATAGAGATAGTTCTTGAAACAAATAGTATTTGAAACAAAAGGGAAATAGAGGAGCATTTGTCAAATATGAGAAAGATCATATTAAGACACACACAGTCATTGTTCTTCTATTCATAGGACTGCAGGAGCTTTAAAATTATATACAGAGATATGAAAACAAGCACTTAATAGCAGCCTTCAACCGTATCTAGGACTGCCACTGAAAAGATTACTCTATAAAATGAGTAATTCTACTCACAACAGGACTCTGCATAAAACCTCCAACAAATCTTACATCCCAGTGGGTCAGTTTGACATCTGCAATATATAAGTTTTGGATGGCAGCATGTATGAATGACATTTTGGTATCAAGCCATAGTCATGGTCTTCAAATTTGAATAAATTCCTAGTCTTTCTAACAATAACATAAAGTCTTTCCCTTTGGCAGTAGATTCTTAACCAGCAGTTACTCTTTCCAATTGTCAAGGGTATACATATAAAATACTCTATTCATAACTTCTACAGTGATTAACAAATTGATTATCCTGTGTGACAACATTGTCAGAAGTCTCCCCATCTGTTGGTTTGACCATCCTCTGACACATAGATTTTGAAATATAAAGTGTAATTGTTATACTTTAGGTTAATCTTTGTTTCTTTCTGCTTCTAACAAAATTGCAGGGCAAACAAATACAATTGTCTGAAAAACTTTTATCAAGCATATTATTTTATCTATAGAAATAGCCATATTTATCTGACAAATTATATAATAATTTCTGACTCAAAAATCACATCAATATTAACTCCTAATTTAAGTATCTGTGTTGAGCAAAGTGTTGACTCAAAATCTGTTAAGCATGAGTCATCCCAGAAGATGAGAATGGCATGAAAAAGGCATGCAACTAGACATTATTTTTAAGAAATCAACAGGTTTTTTTTGGTTCTACAGGTCAATTATCAACCTTAATCTTTACCTGTGTCTGTGGAATGCCATCCACAGTATTTCTATTTTTATATTGAAAGGAAATATGTAATTCTAAATTGTAGTCCACCTAACATACCACCTGCAAGATTTTTGTTGTTGTTGGTTTTTAGCTTTTTGAATGTTCTTGGAAATTTTACTTGCACTGAGACATGGAGCCTTAAAAAAACACTTCTATTTATTCTTAAAGTAGTGTGAAAACACATATACACACACAAAAAAATGTATGTACATGAGAACTGAAATAAAAAAGAAACTTGCATGGCAAAAAAAAAAGATCTGCTAATTCTCTTGGCATCTTTGCATGTTTATACTTATCTGCTCTACTCATGCTTTTCTACAGAGAGAGCTCTATTACTTCATCAACTTACAAAAGGAAAAAGAACACTCAGTCTGCCGTTGTGATGGAATAAATTTTAGTAAGACTGAGAAATAAATGAAAGGTATCAATGCAGTAATTAAAACTTAATTCTTTCTAATTACTTTTGTATTTGAGCAACCTGTCAAAGCTGGACGCAGACTACTAAAGAAGGGTTAAAATATCCTGGAAGGATTTAGTAATTATAGATATTGATTACTTTTAGGCACCATTGAGCTGACAGGGTAAGAAAAGCCCACTTGCCTCAGTGTTTGGTCCTTTTATTTCTCACAAGATTGATGAGTTAATAAAGAGGGAGCAAGCATTCACATAAATTCAGCATCTGTAATATTTGTCACTTTCTGAATTACTTAGATGAGAGGAACATCCTTTATGTGAATTCACCAGAGAGGAGCCAGCAGACCTGATCTGCAACCTGTACTCTTTCCCATGATTAATATAGTGTTGATGTTTAAAGAGGCAGCACCATTAGGTGAACATCAGTGAAAGGGAACAACGTTCCTTCACTGAGGCCTCCTGCCATGTTCTGATGTTTTTGCATTTGTAAATGCATATTCTTCATACATTAGGGGTTAGTCTGCCATTTTCTGCACACAGTCTGTCTAATCTTAATAAAAACTCACCCAAAACATGCTTTCTAATGTAACTTATATTTTTCTTGTATCTCTTACTCCATTTATTTAGGTATGAAATTAATGAAGAAATTGAAAATATTGATTTATTTACATGTCAAATTAATTAAAAAACTGAAAATGAAGGCATGCCATTGGAAATATTAAATACAACGTATTGATTTAGTACTGAAGTAACTGAGAAGCTGAAGTTCTGCTATAATTAACAAAATATCTCTGTATATCAAATTTTTCATACCAACAAGGTGTTGCAGACAAACTGTGCCCTAAAGTGGAGGAAAAAGTAAGTGTGCAAGATAATTTAGGATGGACTTCAGTTATAGGAATGTTGTGATTAAGTTAGTGTAGAAACAAACTATAAAATACAGACATTCTTTAAGAAAGCCAGAATGTTTTATGCTATTCACAGGAAGCCAATGTTATTAAAATATGGAATATGAGTGAAGTCGTGTAAGCACTCTTACCTTTTCTGTGTAACTACACTATGTAGTAAACATGCATTGTTAAGAGCATTTTGTGGCCTCAAGTAAGAATCCACTGCAGTGCTTATAGATTCTTTCAATTTTCTTATTTCTGTGTCATTGCTTAATTGCCATCCCCTGATCCTCTATCGAATTTAATTGTGTGAACCCCTGAAGGAATATACTCTGTGGGCCTTCTTTCCTTCCAAATTCCTCTAATCCATGCAGGCACACCCCGTATTTCCTTCTTTTCCTTTCAGGAAACAGGTAAGTTGCAACCTACAATTTTCCAAAACAAATGGTATTTTTTGCATGCTTTTAAATTTTTTGTTCATTGGTAGAGATTAACACTTCAGATTTTCTGTGTCAGACACACTGAGCGAAAACTGTCTTTTCTCAGAACGGCTATTGTTCACAACATGAGGTCAGATTTGCTCTTTGTTAAAATGCCATTTTTAAAATGCCCATTGCCTTTTAAATGTCACAATGACAATGAAGTGAAGCTGCCCTCTGAGAAAAATGTTGGCCCCTTATTTTATCAGCAAGCTGAGAGCACATAGAGTGGAGGCAGCTGGAGACCTCCGTTCAGTTGAGAAGAATGGAAAAAATACAACTTACTCAAGTTGCCATTTTTTGTAATAATAGTCCATAACCTTAATCCTATTGACCTTTATGGGATATATAGGTATTTTGAAAGATGGTGCTTCTTTGCTGAATTGTATTTGACTGCCATTGATGGAGAAATTTTCAGACGAGAAAACTAGTGCAAAATATGATTACTATTTTAGATGTAATTAGAGCTGACTAAATATTTAAATATTTTTTCTCCTTGCATGTTAAAAGATATTAAATAAATTTCCAATTGGAAAATAATTTGTATAAAGTTTTAAATGCTCAATACATTCCATGTAAATATTTTCAAAGCAGGAACACACACACAAAAAAAACCCCTACTAAACAGAAACAAAGGAAATGTACATGTAGGGAACACACATAACTACAATGGAAAGTTTTATAATAAGAAACAGTATTTTTCTGGAACTCCAGACAATCTTTAAGCTTCTTATAGAACAAAACAATTTTCTGTCCATTGTTATCTGAGAATACATGTAAGTCTTCCCTGAGATTTAGAATAACATGGCAGAGTTTATATCATTCTACTCTATAAATATTAATGGTCAGATATATGTTAATATAAGTATCAAGCTACAGAAACTGAATTTTAAGTTTACCTAATTTTTAAATTTAATTTTAATGCCATAAAAATTAGTCAATTAATATGACTTTCTGAAGTTTATTTCTGAAGTTTAATTTAGAGAGATGTCTTAAAGCTTTTAGGGTGCACAAAGTGCTATTTTATAAATTACGAAAATAAGAAAATTCATTGATAGTATTTCTTGTTATAATTTGTCTTGTCTTTTAAATAATGATCTGGAAATTCCCAGATCTGTGTGATCAAATAATCTGCAGATCATGGCACATTTTCTTAAGTCACAGAATACTAATATGCTATTCTCACAAATAAGGCTATATTAGCCATAAGTTTAAAAAAAAAATAGTTTCCTGTATTTAAAGTATCACAATACTGAATTTTCCAAATACTAAGTTATTTGACAAACAGTACCTTTTCTACATATTAGATCTTCAGCTGGGTGTTAGGAAAGGTGCGGAAATGTGGGGAAAGTAAAAGTGCAGAAAGGTGCAGAAAGGTGGGGAAAGGTGGGGAAAGGAAAGGAAAGGTGGGGAAAGGAAAGGTGGGGAAAGGAAAGGTGCGGGAAGGGAAGGGAAGGTGCAGGAAGGAAAGGTGCAGGAAGGGAAGGTGCGGGAAGGTGCGGGAAGGGAAGGTGCGGGAAGGTGCGGGAAGGTGCGGGAAGGGAAGGTGCGGGAAGGTGCGGGAAGGTGCGGGAAGGTGCGGGAAGGGAAGGTGCGGGAAGGGAAGGGAAGGGAAGGGAAGGGAAGGAAAGGGAAGGGAAGGGAAGGGAAGGGAAGGGAAGGGAAGGGAAGGGAAGTGGAACAAAAATGACAATGTGCCTCATGACTTCAGCCCCATAGAGATATATCACTAATTTGTTTGGTTTTTTTTTTTTCCTCTCCATTTGTGCCTGTGACTAGTCTTATGAAATGTTGAAATGTGTGGTGCTATGTTGACTCAGCTGATTTTCTGAACACAGGGTTGTGAAAGGGGGATACAACTGTTAACAGTAACCTGACAAAGCTATCATTCATTAGTGTGTGTTGTCAGCAAATTTCCAGAAAGGAAGCCAAATAGTTCAAAATGTTTGTTTACCACTGTGTATGAAAAATGCTCAGCTATTTAATTGCAGAGCTCTTCACTCTACTGAGTATGACATATATGATGTATGTCTAGATGTTTTTTTACACGTTGAAGTACCTACTTGGATACTTTTTCAAAAAGGATTCATCTGACTCTGTTTCAAGAAGCAATATTCCAGCTCTAGTAACAAGTATTGAACTCATCCTGCTTACATTGTCCTGGTAAGGATGAAGGGATAACTTATCGTTAAGTACCTGCGTAGGGAGAGGACTGGATGGAGCTTCTTTAACTCAGCAGACAAAAGCATCCTGTTTTCCAAAGGCAGAAAGTTAGATGAGAAAAGAAACATCCATTTTTAGTAACACAAGTGACTAATCAATGTAATACCTTACCTGGGCATATGGGACATTTTAGACAACTCTAAATCAAGATTGTCTATCATTACAAATTTCATTCAATCACAAAGTAGACTGACGTAGAACTATATGTTAAATTGTATGATCATTGTTGTAGAGCTGATAAGACTAATGGAGAAAGATTTGTGAATTTCTGATTCTATCGTAAGCCAATAAAGAACAGGATAAACTTCTATGTTGGGGAAAAAGTATCTGGTATCATTTTTAGGTATGCTGAAAGTTAATAAAGTAGCAGCCTGTCTTTTTCTATCAGTTCCATGTCCAGACCTTTTGTTTCCTATGAATCTGGGTAAAAAGTATTGGTGATGTTATATTATTTGCTGGATATTTCTTCAAAACAAATTTTAGCTTAAAACTTCTGAGCTGCAACTGCAGCCAATATACAATAACTCTTACTAGTCCTATCAGCTGCTTTTCCAGTAATGTGCTCATGCTGCTCAGTTTCTGTTAAAAGAACTCTTAAATGTGGCAAAAGAGTATACAAGGCACAAAGAGAACAATGGTAACTTTTATACACCTGTGATGGAAAACTGTCTGTCAGCTGGATAATATAGTCAGTTTTTTAAAGCTGTCACTGATAAACATAAAGAGAAATAGAGTTTATTTAGGATCCAATTAAAGCAGCAACAGCAGGAAAACAATAATCATGCTGAAAAGGGGAAAAGGAAGAGCTGTAGTTAAAATATTAATATATTCCTTTTTCTACAAGGTTAATCTATATATGGAATTCTTTAACCTAAGAAGAATTAGCTAACTCATCTCACAGTGATGAATTTGCCCATATATATTCAGGGAACCATTTTGTGACACAGCAATATCAGCTGAAGTTATGCAGGAAGAGAGCAATCTGGATCGTAAATGTTAATCTCACAAAATTAAGTTACTGTAACAATCACTTCACAAAATTTTCAATGATTTTCACAAATTCAGAGTTTTCAGAAGTTGCTGTCAGAAGAAGACTGGGCCTTATGCTAAGAACATAACAACGTCCTGACATAACGTAATTCAATTTCCCTTTAATAATTTAATTTATTTTAAAATTTAGGCTAGGTACTGGTTAGGATGTCAGATAAGGTGGAAAGGAAAGGACTACTCTCAGGGTCTGCCCTTGTTTTAACCTGTTTTGTGGATGTAAGTACCGGGAGTATTAGAAACTATAATCAAACTACTTCTATTAGGCATCAGTTTATAGTGCCACCCTTCTGGTTACCCTTGTAACCATAGCTGCCATATGAGCACAAGAGTAGAGTGGTTCTCCTTCCCCTCCAAACTCTCTCAATGAGAATGATCCCCGAGTTGTTGGAACATATGGTCCAGAGGTACTTCTGGATCTGCATCCTGGCAGTTCCCTGAGTGAAAAACGCCACATTTTTGTGCCTCTGAAGTATATGGACTTGTTGATCTCTTTGGATGTGTTCCAGCAGCTTATATACAAAATCTTACATCGTTTCATAAGAGTGCTCTAGTCTAGCTTTCCTACATTTCACATCAAAGACATTCAGCTTTAAAGCATGGGTATAATTTATTTGCTTGCTGATGGATAATGAAAATAATCCTGATATTATTACTGGGACACTTGCTCAAGAACCACAACTATTTTACAGTATATTTACTTGCTTGAAAGGATGCATAATTTTCCCCTCAGATTATTAGTTCTTAAGGACCATATTGATTCAAATACGATAGTTTGCTTTTGATAAACTAAAAATAAACATAAACATACTTGGAAACTATCTTTTAGAAAGAATTCAAAATATGTGTGTTTTATGAATCCAAAGCAAATTCTGATTAAATCTGGGAAGCTCAAAGCCAATAATAAAGAGTGAAAAAGTCTGAAATATCAGTCTCTCCAAATGCTGACTAGGACAGTGTTCCTGTGGTAATCAAGGATATGAATTTAAGAATGTATCTATTTCTTCAAAATGATTATTTTAAAATTCTATTAGATTATTATTACTAGTATTTTTATTATTTTTAGGGGCTGGACAAGTAGTCCATACTGTACTACTTAATTAAATGGTCTTGGGACCATTCATTGGTCAGCTGGCCTGGCTGATCAGCGTAGAAAAGCACATGTCCCTACTACTACACTTTCTTAGCCTTCGAAACATAGGCAGCTGCAAACAAACTGCCTGCTGGGAACAGTACCTGGCCATTCACAAATAATATCTTTAAATTTTTCAGGAAGGTGTACTTTATCTAGTATCAAACCCTGCAAAGAATTTTTGTAGTGATTGAACATGGTCAACAGTGCAGTTCCAGCACCCGTGGACATCCTCTGCCACTGCTTCATTTCTAGATGCCAATGTAGCCTTAGGGAATTTCAAAGTTGAAATTGAAGGATCCTTAGGAAAACTAGGAATCCAGGTGCCAGCATGGCAAATAGAGTGGGATGTAAAAATCTTCCCTTAGCAATGAGTAAACATAGTCTTGATGCCTCACCCTCCTCTGAATCACCAGCACATGATGTGACCTGCGATCTCCCTGTAGTACCCTGAAGGTCACTGCCTGGAGGTGACCAGACGGATTAGTGAACTTTTTGGTCAATGTAACCTCAATTTCTGAGATCAGAACTGGAAAAAAAAGGAACTGCTAGTGATTGATTAATGGAATAACTTTTTTTTTGGGGGGGAAGTCCTACATTTCTTCAAAATTCGTCTTGAGGAACACAAAGATACAACTTGAAATATAGGCAGAGCAAAAAGAGCAGGTCAGTAGAATGTGTTCCCAGCAACAATTTTCTGACAGTGTTTGGCTGTATCATATCTCTGGGTATCCAGTTTTTGCTGGGAGTGGAAGAAAACAATTCATCATAAAAGTAAAGTGTTCCCTATCAGAAAATCCTTGGCAATGTGAATTCAGTGGATGATTCAGAAGGGTCTTTGATAGAATGTATTCATACAGATGTCTTACATTCTTTTTCTTTGTTTTTATTTTTTTTTCTTTTATCATTAACTGAATGGAGAGAAATCTGTGAGATTCTGATCTTACACAATATTATTGCAGAATAAAATGCAAAGTCTTTAACTGCTGCAGAAATATATTTCATTCTAAGGATATCATGTCTGCTTCTCCTTCAAAGTAAATGGTAAGTGAATGAGCTCAAAGGTTCATAGTAGTAGGTCTTTTTTTCACCACCTAAGAAAATGTTATATTAACAACATATAACTGTTGAGTTAAATCAAAGTAAGTGTTAATCCTTGGAATAATTCTTATATACATTAGATGAACATTTGAAAAGTAAGATATTAAAATGAGAAGCATTAAATATTAACAGCTTTTCAGATCAGAAGTTGTTCACTAAAGGGTTTTAAATTGTCTGTCAGACAGTGAGGATGGGAGCTAATTAAGCAGAAAAATAGTTTAAAGATAGTGAAGCAGACAGCTATAATAATTAAAAAAAAACTCACCAAAATTGTCATGGATCATGATGTTAAAGAGGGTAGTGGGTTATAAACACTTGTTCTCTCTTAAATATGGTGCTTAAATGCTTTTATAGTGCAAATGCACTGTGTATAGCTTCGTACAAGTCAGATGGATGTTCATAGCAGATATTAGCCTTGACCTATCCCTGGGTTTTCCTGGGATGAAATCAATCCATCAAAATCAGCAATACTTGGCACCTGATATCTTATTACTTACTATAACCAGCTGGAATACCAAAGAATGTTCTCATTTCTAAAGAAGCAAAGTAGTGTACGTTTCCTGTACTGAATACACACGTACGGTTTATAAGTGTTCTTTTCTTGTTTCTGGGTGCATAGAATCATAGAATAGTTTGGGTTGGAAGGGACCTTTAAAGGTCATCTAGTCCAACTCCCCTGCAAGAAGCAGGGACATCTTCAACCAGATCAGGTTGCTCAGAGCCCTGTCCAACCTGGCCTTGAATGTTTCCAGGCATGGGGCATCTACCGCTTCGCTGGGCAACCTGTTCCAGTAGTTCACCACCCTCATTGTAAAACATTTACTTATATCTAGTCTGAATCTACCTCCTTCTTTTTACATTAACTCTTTTCCTTTTACAGCATGCCACGCTAAAGAGTTTTTTATAAGAGTCTTTCTTATAAGCCCCTTTAGGTACTGGAATACATCTATAAAGTCTCCCTGGAGTCTTCTCTTCTCCGAACCAGCCCCAACTTTCTCAGCCTTTCTTCTTAAGACAAGTTCTCCAGCTCTCTGATCACCTTTGTGGCCCTTCTCTGGACCTCCTCCAACAAGTCTATCTCCTTCTTATGTTGGGGGCTCCAGAGCTGGACGCAGTACTGCAGGTGGGATCTCACTAGAGCAGAGTAGAGGGAGAGAATCCCCTCTCTTGACCTGCTGGCTCACTTCTTTTGATGCAGCCCAGGATGTGGTTGACTTTCTGGGCTGCAAGTGCACATTGGCAGCTCTTGTTAAGCTTCTTGTCACAGAATCATAGAATAATAGAATGGTTAGGGTTGGAAGGGACCTTCAAAGGTCATCTAGTCCAACCCCCCTGCAAGGAGCAGGGACATCCCCAACTAGATCAGGTTGCTCAGAGCCTCATCCAGCCTGGCCTTGAACGTTTCCAGGGATGGGGCTTCCACCACCTTTCTGGGCAACCTGTTCCAGTGTTCTATAACTCGCATCGTAAAAAATTTTTTCCTAATTTCCAATCTAAATCTACTCCCCACCATTTTAAAACCATTACTCCTTGTCCTATTGCAACAGGCCCTACTAAACAGCCTTTCCCCATCTTTCTTGTAGGCCCCCTTGAGGTACTGGAAGACCGCTATCAGGTCTCCCCAGAGCCTCCTCTTCTCCAGGCTGAACAGCCCCAACTCTCTCAGCCTGTCCTCATAGGAGAGGTGCTCCAGCCCTTTTATCATCTTTGTGGCCCTCCTCTGGACCTTCTCCAACTGGTCCATGTCCTTCTTGTGCTGGGGGCTCCAGAACTGGGCACAGTACTCCAGGTGGGGTCTCATCAGGGCAGAGTAGAGGGGGAGAATCACCTCCCTCGACCTGCTGCCCACGCTCCTCTTGATGCAGCCCAGGCTGCGGTTGGCCTTCTGGGCCACAAGGGCACATTGCCTGCTCATGTTAAGCTTCTCATCCACCAGCACTCCCAAGTCCTTCTCCTCAGGGCTGCTCTCAATCCATTCCCCGCCCAGCCTGTATTTGTGCCTGGGATTGCCATGACCCAGGTGCAGGACCTTGCACTTGGCCTGGTTGAACTTCATGAGGTTGTCCACTAGTACCCCCAAGTCCTTCTCCTAATCAGGGCTACTCTCAATCCATTCCAGCCTGTGTTTGTGCTTGGGATTGCCCTGACCCATGTGCAGGGCCTTGTACTTGGCCTTGTTGAACTTGATGAAGTTTGCACAGGCCCATCTCTCAAGCCTGTCAAGGTCCCTCTGGATAGCATCCCTTCCCTCTAATGTGTTGACTGCACCATACAGCTTGGTATCATCAGCCAAATTGCTGAGTGTGCACTCTATCCCACTGGCTATGTCACCAACAACCATTAAACAAGGCTGATCCCAATATCAACCCCTGAGGAGCCCATGTAATACAAATCACAGCTGCTGAAACAATCTGTGAAAATTTCTTCTACCACTTGCAGAAATGGAAATACAAAAACACATGCAAAATTTTTTCAAGTTAAGTATTTTTTTTGTATTCTATAAGGTTTTGATTGGTAAGGAAGTATAAAAAAATAGCTTCGTTTTATGCTATGACTTGATAGAGGATAGTATCGTACTGCATTTTTGCATATATGTAGATGAAAAGACTAAGAAAATACAATGATATTATGACATCTAAATTGAAATTGAACTTCTGTAGTAAATGTTTACAGCTTGGGGTATTGTATTTTCTCCTTTGTATTTGAGGAAAGCACTTTTTAATTATTTTAAAATTAATGGGCTCATCTCATATGTGTTTTTCATCACTAACATAGGAATTACCTGATTTTGCTTGTATTATTTTCTATTCCTTGAAATATGAAAATATTCTATTAATATCCAGGAAAAGAAACCCTACTCACTGAAGTTTGCATTAGAAGTTGTAATATGTGATTAACTGCAGAACTCTACTTCAGGTAATTTTACTTCATGTAATCTAAAATACAAGTTTTTGTTTGTCTTTGCAGTCCTTTTTCTTTCTCCTTTTTTTCTTTGTCCCATATAATCTAGAACAGCCCTATCAGGTGTTATGGAATATATAAAATTAATAGAGAATTATAAATTCTTTGAAGATATTCCTATTTTATTTATCAGCAGTGCATCTGAGTGCTAAACTGACATTATTCACTTCTCTACTTCTTCTGAGATGCAAATGACTTACAATCATACTGAAGGTATATGTATTGGAACACAGGTCTACTGCCTAATACTAAGAGCAGCTAAATAGGTGTTAATATCAAATTTCACAGTTGCTCATTTTCAAAGATGACCTGATGTCAATGTCTTGATTAAGCATTGGCCTTGCTATAGACACAGATGTGCTTCCTGTTCAGTAGGACAATTTTATGTATTTGAACAATGACAATGTTCTATGTCTCTCCATGAACTGTACAGTAGTCTCAGACAGCTATCAAGTATCCGAATTTTAGTCTGTATGACAAATACCTGAAGTTAGTCCTTTTTCTAAAAAAGTATCCCAAGTCATGGAAATTTCTAACTCTTTAGTTATGGTTGAAGGCCAACATGAAACACTGATACTATTTGGTCTTCTTTCTAGTTGCACTTCTTTGCTGCAAAAAGTCATTGTGGTTAGTAATTCCAGAGAAGGTTTGACTGTATGCAGGAAAAGCAACTTTACTGCTGTGCTTCAAATCTAACTGTTTTCCATAGCTCAGGCCTCACACTCAAGCTTCCTTGTCATGTACGGGATTTTTTTTTTCCTGTTTTAGGGATGCATAGTTTACATCTAAACTCTCTGCCAAAGCAAAAGAAAGATAAGCCAGTTCGTATTCCAGGCTCTGCTCCAGAGGCTGTTGTCAAAGCTGATATTTTTGTTTCACGAAAATGACATTTTCTCTTTGAGTTACTTAGAGGAGAACACATTGCCTCTTTCTGGAGCACAAGATCTTCAGAAAAAGACAGACAGACCACTCAGTGGATAAGGAATTTGCTGGATGGTTACACTCAAAGAGTTGTGGTCAATGAATTGATGTCAAATGGAGTTTAGTAATAAGTGGCATTCCTCAAGGGTCAATATTGGGACTAGCCCTGTTTAACATCTTTGTCAGCGACATGGGCAGTGGAACAGAATGCACCCTCAGCATGTTCATCAATGACACCAAGCTGTATGGTGCAGTTGACATGGTGGAGGGAAGGGATGCCATCCAAAGGGACCTCCTTGACAGGCTTGAGAGGTGGGCCCGTGAAAACTTCATGAAGTTCAACCAGGTCAAGTACAACATCCTGTGCGTGGGCTGGGGCATCCTCAAGCACAAACACAGGTTGGATGGAGAATGAATCGAGAGCATCCCTGAGGAGAAGGATTTGGGAGTACTGGTGGATGAGAAGCTCAACATCAGCTGCCAATGTGCCCTTGCAGCCCAGAAAGTCAACCACATCCTGGGGTGCATCAAAATGAACATGGCCAGCAAGTCAAGGGAGGAGATTCTGCCTCTCTACTCCACTCAGGTGAGATCCTACCTGCAGTACTGCATCCAGCTCTGGAGTCTCTAACATAAGGAGGAAACAGACTTGTTGAAGTGAGTCCGGAGGAGACCGGACCAAAGGCCATCATAGAGCTGAAGCACCTCTCATATAAGCACAGGCTGAGAAAGTTGGTGCTGTTCAGTCTGGAGAAGAGAAGGCTCCAAGGAGACTTTATAGTGGCATTCTAATACCTAAAGGGGGCTTGTAAGAAAGACAGGGAGAAGCTCTTTAGCAGGGTCTGTTGTGACAGGACAAGAGTTAATGTATTTAAAATAGAAGGAGGTAGATTCAGACTAGATATAAGGAAGAATTTTTTTACAATGAAGGTGGTGAAATACTGGAACAGGTTGACCAACGAAGTGGTAGATGCCCCATGCCTGGAAACATTCAAGGCCAGGTTGGACTGGGCTCTGGGCAACCTGATCTGGTTGAAGATGTTCCTGCTTCTTGCAGGGGAGTTGGACTAGATGACCTTTAAAGGTCCCTTCCAACCCAAACTATTCTATGATTCTATGAAAAACTGAAACCAGCAACTAAAGTGATCATGATCATAGAATTGCTAATACATATATGCTGAGGATGTACTAGGATAATGAAGGAAGGAATGGTCTAGAAAGTGGCCAAGCTTCTGTATTCTACCTAATTATCTTGTCTTACCGGTACAATTGCAACAGATTAGTTGGCTAGATGGAAGGTTAATAAGATATTTCAATAATTACTAAATTTCATCACACTATGAAAAAAGGAATTCCACAACTTCATGGTTTTGTGCGAAACACACAGTTCAAGTATAAACAAGACTAATAGAGAGTTGACCTCCTCCAAATTTTTATAATACATTTACTTGAAAAAACAAACATGAAATTGTCCTGAAAACATATAATCAAAACATTATAGCATATACATAAACATTCAAAATGTAGAATCCTGTTTAGAATCCTGAGATTTTAACTAAAAAAAAAATAAAATATGAGAAATCTTAAAACCTACAGAATCTGAACACAGGTCAGTAGCTCTTCTGTTGTCCCTATTACCTTATAATTACACACAGAGGAAGAGTTGTCTCACTCTGAAATGGATGACCTGTTTTTATTTACATAAGACAAAGAATTGACCACAGTACATAAAGTATAAGTAAAACTTCCTGTGATGTTTTGAAAGTACACAAAAATGAGGCAAAATTTAAGCATATAACTCATTTAAGAAATCTTAGTATTGCACTGGAAAGGTTAAACAATTTCTGAATTCTCTTGAGTACTTTGAAATGTTACAAAGAACAAAGTCTAACAGAAATTTTGGTAAGTGTGACTACTTAGTAGCAGTAGAGGCACTGGCAAAATGTATTAAATGTATATATTTATACATTCAGAAGTCCATAGTTCAATTTAACTAGTGCAACAGGGATATTTGAAATTAAAGTAAAAAATACGATTTCATTCAGCCCACTCAAGAAAATAGCTGAAAATGAAGGGCCTGAACCTTTCATGAAAACTGGTCAAGATCCTTGATACTGAGAAGATGTCCTCCCATATCATTAAATTACAGATTATTGAATGTCTGCAAATTTTGTGTAATCACAATTTCAAAAAAAAGGTTACTGCCCTATTCTTGGACTGTTTCACTCACTACTGAGTCTTGTGAGATATGTTCTGTTAAATATAAAAAATTCTTAATATACCCACAGCTGCCTAAAAGCATTCTGTGCAATGTTTTCTGTGAGATTTCTTTTTGTTTACATCAAATATCTGTGTATGTTTGGCACAGTCTTTTATATTGTTTGAATGTCTGAGGTATTATTCCAGCAGCCTTTCAAGTTTGAGGTGGAATCTGCTAAACAGAGATATACAGAACTAGTATATTTCTGATTGCACAAGCCTACATCATGTCACTTGAGAAATGATCAGACATCTTAAAGAGAATTCTTCTGTACTCTTGCTGGGTAAAAACATTCGAAGATCATAACTTTCTAGCAACAACAAAAACCTTGTTGCTAGAAACACAATACTTTTAAATTTTAGGGATCTTGTTTTAGGGATGCCAGCCACACTGCTTCAGAGAGGAGTATACCAACAGATCATTACAGAAAAATGTCAGTAGACAGTGGCAGCTTTTTGCTTTACATTGTGTTACGACCTGAGTAGGGTAAACCTGGGGGCTCTAGTGTGTTTGTGATTCCTTTGGGCTAAATTAAGGTGAAACAACACCAGACAATCCCGCATATGCTTTATCTGGGGTACTAAAAACTTGGATCAGGTAAGCATGGTACAGGCAGCATGGGTTCTATTATGAGATATTACAGGCGAACAGGAGAAAAGGAGAAAAGAGCAGAAAAGAAAAGTGGGGAGAGAAAGAGAGAGAGGTAGATATCACCACCAACCATCCGATGATAGTTGATAAATGTGGCAATCCTCCAGTGATGGATGCACACCTGGTCTCTTTGAACAGTGTCCCTTATATTCCAGTCCTCTCCTCTCGGTCACACTCATGAGGACTTATATGGCAAAGTTCTTGATCGTGTGCAGATGTCATTGGTGTGGTGGGGCATAAGGAATGTTGCTATGTCAAAAGAAATCTTCACCGCAAGTTGGTACCTCAAAACACAGAACTGCACACCCTCCAGTATGCTCATCATGTCCTGTGCCCCATTTGCAGTTTAACAGTTGCTAGACTTGATTAACATCATGTTTGAGACATTAATGCCATCGTACCTCACACATGGCCAGCTCTGGAATGAATTTTTTTTGCTAGGTGGACTGATACATACACAAGGTCCAGAAGAAAATTCTTCAGTGTTACTGTTAACAGCTACTGACCGAAATACTAAAGCTTCAGCTCCATCATACAGTGCTATTGACACTGAGATGTCAAAAGTAAGACTGTTTTTACTGTAACAAGGCCAAGTGCAAAGTCCTGCACATGTATCGGGGCAATCCCAAGCAGAAATACAGGCTGAGTGGAGAATAGATTGAGAGTAACCCTGATTAGGAGAAGGACTTGGGGGTACTAGTGGACAAGAAGCTTAACAAGAGCTGCCAATGTGCACTTGCAGCCCAGAAAGTCAACCACATCCTGGGCTGCATCAAAAGAAGTGAGCCAGCAGGTCAAGAGAGGGGATTCTCTCCCTCTACTCTGCTCTAGTAAGATCCCACCTGCAGTACTGTGTCCAGTTCTGGAGCCCCCAACATAAGAAGGACATAGACTTGTTGGAGCGGGTCTAGAGAAGGGCCACAAAGATCATCAGAGAACTGGAGCACCTGCACCTGTCTTAAGAAGAAAGGCTGAGAGAGTTGGGGCTGTTCAGCCTGGAGAAGAAAAAGCACTGGGGAGTCCTTATAGCAGCCTTCCAGTACTTAAAGGGGCTTATAAGAAAGACAGGGAGAAGCTCTTTAGCAGGGCCTATTGTGATAGGTCAAGGGCATATTGTTTTAAAATAGAGACAGATTCAGAGTAGATATAAGGAAGACATTTTTTACAAAGAGGGTGGTGAAGCACTGGAACAGGTTGCTCAGAGAAGTGGTAGATAATCCATTCCTGGAAACATTCAAGGCCAGGATGGACAGGGTTCTGAGCAACCTGATCTGGTTGAAGAGGTCCCTGCTTCTTGCAGGGGAGTTGGACTAGATGACCTTTAACGGTCCCTTCCAACCCAAACTCTTCTATGATTTTATTGTATCATTCTAGCCCAATTACTGTATGCATTATTAGACTACTCATAGAATCGGGGAAAAGTTTGTGTTGGAAGGGACTTTAAAGATGATCTAGATCCAACTCTCCTACTATAAGCAGGGAAATCTTCCATTAGATCATGTTGTTCAAGAACTGATCCAACCTCGCCTTGAACACTTCAAGGAAAGGGGCATCCACAATTTCTCTGGGCAACCTGTTCCAGTTCCTCACCACTGTCACAGTAAAGAATTCCTTCCTAATATCTAATCAATGTTAGAAGAAGAATGAAGAAGAAGAACTTGTAGTTCAAAATATTTTCCAAAATAAAGAAAACCATTGGTACAATTTGTTGTGTCCCCTCTTTAAATTCCAATTATCTTGCAGCAATGCATGCAGGAGTTGCAATCCTAGATGACATTAAAAGAGGATCCAGGTGGCAGACAAAATGAAATTTGGAATATTTTGTTTCACATTCACTGACCTTTTTGTGAAGAATGTGAATATTCCTTGAATTATTGCCCAGTCTTAGAAATTATAATCAGACAACAAAATCTTTTTCATGCTTTTAGCTCAATGTGTTGCCATACTTTATAGGTTTTTAGAAAGCCTGCATTTCTTACTGAAAGGGGGTGAATTTTAGTGGAATACAAAGTGATTCATAGGTTTTGGAACTGATAAGAAAGAAAATAAGTTACAACTTTTTATTAATGTGAATGATTTGAGCTACTGTAACCAGAGGCTGTGTTATTTTCTGCTTGGACCGGGGCTGTTTTAACTCTTCGGAGAGATACTTCACCCACTGCAGCTCTGGAAGCAGAAAATAAAGTGAGAAGTACACTGAACCCTGTGATTTAAGCAGGCTAGTGGAAAATAATTCTTACTATTTTAAAATTAAAAAAAAAATCTTTGGAAAGCTGGCATTTGGAATCTCATGATTAGCAGGTAATTACAACCATAACAATTTATTTTTCATAGGTAGTATCTAGGAAAAATAACAAATAAGGAATTATCTTTTAGCTGGTTAGAAAATGTCTTCTATTCCCCTCCCTCTTGCACCAGATTTAAAGCTGAGGAATAGTGTAGAGAAAATCCACATTACTAAGCTAAATTAGCCAAGATCTTGACAGAAAACTCAGGAAAACAGCTAGTTATTTAATATCCCATATGTTTTAGCTCGTTTATATTCTCAGCAGAAAGACTATAGATTAAGATTTCTACTTCATTATCAGACACAGTCATTTTCAGTGGAAAAGTAGTAAATAAGAACAAACAAAGAACATTAATTCCCATGAAAGTCATAATTGTAGTGAAGTAAGTGAAAGACTTGGGAATTGTGAGCATGTTAACTAATTCCAAGCTACCAACCAAGTCACTTATAAACTGTAAATAACATGACCCCAAGAAATAAGTCAGACGATCTTGTCAAAAGTCATTAATGAAAATATTCATGAATCAATTTTTTTTTTGCATTATTTGACCCTGTAGCTGAAGATGACATTTATAAAAGAACATCACAGCATTTGTATTTTAGAAATTAAAACTCTTCATTTTATGCCTTACTGAATCTTTATAAATAAAATAAATAATTTTTTAAAAAGTTCTTATTTTCATTTTGGTTTAATTCTTATCATTAATAAAGCAGCTGAGGGTTTTTTTAAAAACCTTAAAATAAGGTCACAGTTGTTGGTTTGCTGTACATGTCAGTAGGAGGAATTCACATAAGAGCTAACCTGGGATTAATATTAATAAATGTGCTCATTGCATTCCAAAATCCTTGCAATGAAAGGTCACTGTTAGTTTTGAGTTCCAAAATTAGAACTGTCTTTAAAGACTATAAAAAATAATTTTAAAAAAAATCTGAACTGTACTTGATGGTCTTATCTGTGTTACTTTTGCATTAAATCAGGATGGATAGATGTAATAAGAGTAATATGGAATAATGACTTTTGCTTTAGGACAGGCAAAGCTGTTCGTAGCTAAAAGGATCACTTTTCCAATCGTTTGTTTTAATTGAAGGATAAATCTGCTAAAATATTCCACCAGGGATCATTTTAATCTGCCTTCCCTCTCTTAGTCATTTACTAAGCAAAAAAAGTATATATATTTTGTCATTCACTTAGCCATTTCCTTGACAGGTAAAATATCTTCTAGCATCTAGACACAACATTTAAAGGAGGAAAAATTTAATTACATTTAAAATAATGAGAATTAGTATTAGCACCTAACTAGACCTCTTTGTCTATTAAAATGGTAGGAAAAATAGAACAGAGGTACTTGCTTTTACAGAAGCTGATCAAATTCTGTTGATAATCTAATTTATTGTAGAACAGCTACAACTACTGTAGCTCTCTTAATAGTGATACTGTTAATGGTGATGATAGTTTCTCTATACTCTGTTGTGCATGTGTTTGGTTGTCAGCTATCCTCTGTTTATTTTCTCATCAGTAGTGCTTAGTAGCCAATATGTCCGAGCTAAACCATAGGCCTACAATGAACCACTTAAACTTACGCTATTTATGTGTTTGTTTCAGGGTAGGGTTTGTTTTTTTTTTGTTTAGTTTCTTGGGTTTTTTTTTTACTTTTTTTTTTTTTGTGTTTGTGTGTATTTTAGCGTAGAGATTGATAGAGTATATAATGTCAATTCAAAAGACACTTAAAACAGGAAAAATATAATAATGACAAGGAACAGGAGAATTTTATTCCTTGTTGGTTCAAAAGGTGATAACTGAAAATCAGGTTCAAAAGATGATACCTCCTCTAAACCAAACCAAGCCAAACCAAACCAAACCTATCCAAACTAAACCAAATAACAAAACAACAAAAACTTCAACAATGATAAAGGCAAAAAACCACATTTCAATGAATGACAAAAAAAGTAGCTACAGAATAGAGTGATTTAGGGCGAAAAATTAAATCCACTTAGACATCCTGAAGACTGCAAGGGAGGGACTAACTAAGAAAGAAAAGATGTTGGAGAACATACTAATCTGAGAAGATTCTTAAGTCTTGCCTGACAGAAACTCTTTCTAATGGAAGAGTTGTTTGAGTTATGATCTCTCAAACAGTAGTAACCTCTCAGATAAAATACATGCAAGACCGAAACCCAGGATGCTACAAGGCCAGGAGAAAGTAAAAGATTTTCTGGATAAGGGACAAAAATACCTTTCTAATTTAAAGAATCTTAGTGATGCAATATAGTTTAATTACTTTAATTAGCCTTAAAGATATGTTTTATTGTTCTCTATGTTCTTTGATGTTGCAAATAAATAATATTAACATTCTGTGTTCACTTTACCAATCTAATGGATTTAGGTGCCTACTGTAACTTTAGAGGTTTTAGAATATCCCACCTGACAGAGTATTTCTTGCCAGGAGGAGGAGGAAGAGGAGCAGGAGGAGAAGGAAAAAGGAAAAGGAGAAGGAGAAGGAGAAGAAGGAGAAGGAGAAGGAGAAGGAGAAGGAGAAGGAGAAGGAGAAGGAGAAGGAGAAAAGCATAGAGAAGAAAAGTAATAAGCATGAGACATATGACGTGTTCATGTCTCGTCTCTTTCCTTTTCCCCTTTGCTAAGAGTTCAGTTTTCCTGTCTTTCTGCTGTCACGATTTCTCCTCAAAAACAAAAACTTCCTTTCCAGAGGGATTACTCATCTGGGTAATTACCTGCAATACTTTGGATTTCTTTCACAAAAATTTCCCTTTTAGCTCCAGGGAGACATAAGATGAAAACCTCCTCTGATGATTACCCACCTTACTGTTTGAACAGATCACTGGAAAGCAAAGTAAGCATAAGAAACAACAGCTGGAGGTTAGAAATGAGTTAATGACAGATGGTCTAATAAGAGGCAAAGTAGAACTCTAGTCTATCAAGGGTATTCAGTTCATGTGTGAGACATCCTTTCAGGAGATTGTTAGTTATATTTTTTTTTTCATAACGGTGTCACTGAGTTTCTGGATTGTTGGTTTGGTAGACATGTAATCTTAATTTAATTTTTGAAATCTACACTTTTTTTTAGAAAGGTTGTGAGAAAAGCCAAGAAGTCACTGAGTTAATCTTCAAGAACAATGCAACATGGCAAGGGAAATAACTCTAAAATCTGATCTAATCTAATCTAATAAGTACCATAATAAAATGGCAAATAATTTGAAAAAATAAATATTTTAATAATATAAAGGAACAGAAGAACTAATCTACCTTGTTCTTCTAACCCCATTCATTTGAATAGTAAGGTGATATTACTCTAGGCTGCACAAGTACTGCCATCAAAAAAAAGTTAAGATATTCTTCAGATATATAAGAATAAAGTCTGTATTTCTATATGTTCATAGTTCATTAGACTAACATATCTTCTGATAAGAAGTAATTGTCATCTATGTGAAAACTAACCGTAGAATTAGTTAGAAAATTCAGCTTAAGACCTTGAAAATCTTCAAATAGTTCCCCAGAGTTTTCTAGCTGGCTGTTTTGAAATCTCAAAGGAAACATTTAATGGGTAGAAGTAATTTAATCTTTGGCTTCTGACCTCCACTTGCATTCTGTGCCATGTCATATCAGAATATCTTCAGAAAGACTTTCACAATTAAAAAACAACAACAACAACAACAACAAAAACAACAAAAAACCAAAGACTACTGCTAGAAAACACCCATAGTCTATTAAACAAGTTGTGGATGGCAAAATCTACTTCTATCAGAGCAGTAAAAAGTCTTTGGTAAAACAGTGGAATGTTCTCAATAGGTAAATATGTGAACAAAAATACTTCTAATATCTAGAAAGCTTGCTGTCTAGAACTCTTGGGAGCAGTAAATTAAACATTAAATGAATACAAGATAGCTGAGTCAATTTATGTCAATGTTTTTCTTGATTTGTTGATACTTGGCAGGACTCTTTAAGCACATTGTACATACTTTGAGGAGAATTTTAAACAATTAGAAAGCATTCTCTCTCAGCAAGGTTATGGCAAGTTTGTACCAGCTGCCAATCAATGAGACTTCATGATTCAGATCTGCTGTCACTTGATATTCCAGCTTTGTCCTTGACACAAAACATCTGAACACTTAACAAAGTACAGATAAATGAGCATGAAGAAGGTAATACAACAAGTTTTTAAAACAAGTAGACTATCAAAAGACCCATTTCCAGATGAAAAATAGTATTAGAAAAATTACCAATATTGACCAGGTGCTATTCTCCATTTTGCAACCTTTTCTAGAGACCTTGGCTTGGGGGTATTTGAGTTGTTATGATCAACACACAAATATTTTAAACTCTTTGTTTAAAATGTAGTAAATGAAGAACGGCTTTTTAAACACAATTTTCTTCTTAGAAAGTAAAGCTTTGCTTTTACTTTTTTTTTTTTCTTTGCTTTTCTTCTGGTAAGTTCTCAGACACAACTGGATGGATGGAAAGGCCAGCAGCTAATGTACTGATTAAAAGTAAACTTTAATAGATTAATAAAAATTTTAAATTGAACCAAGAAAATGCAAAGAGAAATAGTAAATCCATTAGTTTTATCAAAAGGACTATCAAATAAAAGCTATCTATTTTAATAAAAGATATCTATTTTATTTTTTTTATTGCAATTTGTCATTCATGATGGATTCTTTATCTGAAAAATATCTAAATATTATTACACTTTTTTTAACAAGGTTAGTGGTCAAACTGTACTCTAATGGTTCACATTATATTTCACACTACAATGACAAATTGTTCCTTACACAACCTAGAATTCAGTCAGGCTTGCTTTAATACTACAGTAATTTATCCCTCTATCTTAGGAACTTTACATCTATGTACACAATTCAGCAAAGCTCTATAGAGTATTTATTTTACACTATGTTACTGAACAAGGGCTTACACTGTTCTGGTTTTGAGATTTCAAACCTGCTACTGCAATCCTAATACAGGATCGTCTTTTCAAAAGGGCAAAATCTGCAGGTATAGGGAGTATTTGCTAAAACTATTTACTTTAATTTCAAGTTTCTTACTATAAGAGTTATAGAGAGGAAAGTGTTAGTGAGGTTGCATAAGACTTTCTTTACATATTTTACATCACTGCCTGGTATTTCATGTGCAATTCACAGCTACTAGCTCTACCTTTGAAAAATGGACTAAGAAATTTTCCTTGGAAGTTTGTACCCAGCATGTAAACCTATGACAGGATTCTATGCATTTCACTGCTCCTGGACATCTGTCTCCTGGATATCCTGCTTTAGTGTTCCATCCCTTTGCGTGCTGCAAATGAGTCTGATCTTGTCAGCTATTTACTAAATCTACTAAATATACAAAAGCTATTTTTGCGAAACAGAGCCTAACAAATTCACTCAAAATTTGCATGATGCATTCTATCTGTGTAGTGGGCTGAATACCTGTAAGACACTTGCCTACACAGTGTACACTTATGCAGAACCATAGCACTACAAAGAATACAGAGGGTGTTTAGACTTCTGTTTAATGGCTTTTTTTCCCACTGAGTGGTCTACAAAGATAATTATATATTGAAATTGGTAATTAAAGAATTTTATTTCAATCATGTTTCTTTTCTAGATAATTATAACTTTGACCAGTATGTCACTTTAAAGTTTACTGAAACATTTATTTAATTCTCAAATGAGAGGTAACTAAAATAAATGTTTCTAATTAAAGGTACTGTAATTTTGGAATAATAAGAGTTTCTTTAGAAAATAGTGATTAATCAAAACTGAGATTTACCTTATTCAGGACAATTTTGATAGACATCCTTTTTTAATTAAAGAGATTGTATTTTTTTTTTCTGGTTTGATATATTCAATATTAAAAAAATGCCTTTCTGCTAAAAACAGTCTTTCATTTGGACGTTCATTAATTGTTATTGTTTTATTTTCAAAGTTAAAATCTATTTAAATATCTCTGTTGAGCAGAACCAATTTTCCATGTTAAAAAAAAAATTCAGAAGTTTTGTTCTTTCAAATCTTAATTACAGTTCAGTCCATATTCTGAAGATCTAGACTGCAGTGTTGCTTATCTAACAACAGATTCCATGCTGTCACACCTAAATGTATTTACAAATGTGTCTTAAACCTTTCTGTAGAAGTAAAAAATATTCCACTATATTGAATTACACTGTTTGAATTTGTTTAATTTGCTTAATATTTTCTTAAATCTTCTCTTGGGCAAAAATCTTTGTTTAACATTTATTGTCAAATAACATATGAACTTTAGCAGTCCATATGTGGTCCATATTATTAAAATTTCCTTGAAGTACTTATATAAATAATAAAAACCCTTGAAAAGTTTTAATATGAAACAATACATCTAGTTTTTATTCAGGAGAAATTTTTATTTACTTCAACAAAAAGTGAACTTCACCACTTGTTCTAGTTTTATCTAGTGAAGGGGGGCTACAGTGGCAGCTTCTGTAAGAAACTGCTAGAAATTGCTCCCCTTTGTTCCAGGAACTTGGCTGGGCCTAGGGCAGACTTGCTGCTAGCCAAGGCCGAGCCAATTGGTAGCAGAATGTTCTGTGATAATGCCTCTGTGATAACGTATTTAAGAAGGGGAAAACAGAAAAAAAAAAATAATTGAAGATATGATGTGAAGAAGTTGAGCAAGGGCAGAGAGGGGGAGGTGCGAGCCTTGTGGGCTTTGCAGGCCTCACCCTCTGGCCTCCCGCCGGGGCGACTGTCTGGGCCCGACTCGGCCGAGCCCAGCTGCAAGAAGTGGAGATGTGAAGGGAACCTGAGAGGCATCTGCCTGAGCTGGTTGTGAAGAATTTATTGTGAGAAGAATGGCTGCAGATGCCAAAGGCAGTTCAGAAGGAGGAGGAGGAGTAATGCGGCTCCTGACAAGATTCCCCTGCAGCCCATGGTGAGGCTGGCTGTCCCCCTGCAGCCCATGGAGGCCCACACAGGAGCAGAGATCCACCTGCAGCCAGTGGAGGACCTAACACTGGGGCAGGCAGATGCCTGAAGGAGGCTGTGGCCTGTGGAGGGCCCGTGCTGGGGCAGCTGTTCTTGAGGGGCTGCACCCTGTGGAAAAACGACCCATGCCGGAGCAGTTTCTCAAAGGACTGTAGCCCGTGGAAGGGACTGCAGGCTGGAGCAGGGGAGGAATGTGAGGAGTTCTTCCCCTGAGGAGGAAGAAGCAGTGTAAAACGATGTGTGATGAACTGAACATGACCCCCATTCCCTCTTCCTCCCTGTGCCACTCAGGGAGGGGGAAGGCAGTAGAGATAATGTTAAGCCCAGGAAGAGGGAGGGGTGGAGGGAGGTTATCTTGTTCTCTGTCTAGTTTCCCCCAAGTTGAGTCTGTTTTGCCCGTTACGGTAACTTTAAGGATTTCTCCCTGTCCTTATCTCAAACCTCGAGCTGTTTTTCTTACATTATCTCTCCCTATTCTCTCAGAGTGAGAGAGAGACTGGGTAGTCTGGTCCCAATCGGGGCTGAACTACAACACCACTGAACCCCTCACTCTAATTGCTCGTTGTTATAAGAATTTGGGTGTTAACTCATGGTCTGGTACTTTCTTTATCCCACTAGCATCCATCTATTAATCAATGACATCCCAAACTTACCAGATCCAACGCCTTTACTTAGATCAATTTGTGCAAACAATTTTTCTGGAAAACAATAAAGGAAGGAAGAACAATTCTTTGCCCATCTCTGGCATTATGTTCAATGACAGTTTTAATTTCTATTTGAAGATCCAAAAGAATATAAAAATATGAATACTGTCATTAGTGCATATATTTTTCATAAAAAGCCTTCCTCATCTGTGGGTAAACAGAGACTGTACTGAATTACTGTAATATTTAAAGCACAATTCCTTATACAACTGGAAAAAATCTGACCTTAAGGGCAATGCATAGACCAAAAGAAAAAAAAAAACAACTGTGATTAATTAAATAAATAACTTTTTTTTTTCTTAAAGTCTTGGAACTGTAAAAATAGAGATATAAATAATTATCATTCTACATGTCAGAATTTTTAATGTATAACTAGAGTTTATGAAACAAATAGGTCAGCTCTACATATGAGATGGAACAACGATTATGAAAGAAAAATGCCCAATTTTGAAGATGAATAATTTGTTTGTATCAGATGTTTGTAGTCCAGCCAGATAAGATATATTTCAATAACAGAATTTTCATAAAAAGCATAGATGTACTCAAGTTTGCAACAGTTGTCTGCCTTTTTGAAATGAGAAGTGCAAGCATTTGGTTTAGTTTGGTTTTTGTTTTTGTTTTTTTTTTTAAAAATTAATTTTAAGTGAACTTGCTAAAATTGAGCCTGATCCTCACCCTGTTGGAAATCTAACATACAGGAGAAGCCTATCCAGCTTGTAGAGGATTTTCAGAAGAAAAACACTGCAGGCTGATGCTGCCTCTCAATAGTTCTTTGCTATTTGTTTTGTGAGCACAAAGAATAACTGTGTTTGTCAGTACCTTCTTGCAACTGAAATTTGCTAGGAAGAGATGTATATATTTTTTTTAAAGTATCCAAAAGAATCACTAATATTAGTTTTTCTTTTCCTTTTCCTTTTAATTTCCCATTCCCTTTCATTTTCCCTTTCCTTGTAACTCTATATCAGGAACAATATTTAAGGTATTAACTCTGAGAAATGTACTGTAGCATAAGTTTTTATCTTATATTTTAGATTTCATATTTAGTAATTAGCTATTTCAGACCACAAAGCAGTGAAATTTTCTTTACAAAAAAAATATTTATTACTCTTCTACATCCCTTTTTTGTCTGTTTGTAGAAAGATGCAGACATGTAATATACAGGAGAAACTAAAATACTTCTTTTTAACTTGATGGTGCAGTCCCGTCACACCATAGTAATATCAGCCATCTTCAACTCAAATCCAGGACTGAAGAAAACAGGTAGATTGTGTTGGGGGGAGGGGAAGAAAGAAAAAAAAAAAGAATAGCCTAATTCAGGTATTTGGTTCCAAAGTCCAGCAAAAATTGTCTGCAGCCTTAATTCTAACCTTTTGCATATCTGTTTTGCTCCTGATTGAAACAAAAAGGTTGCGAAAGAAAACATACGTGAGAAGGCCTTAAAGCCTATTTTGTAAGTTATTTACAATAAAATTAAGATTATATATACAATTGTAACTTGTTTTCAGATTTTAAAGTGATTAAAGGGGGCTTATAAGAAAGATAGGAAGAAAGTCTTTAGCAGGGCCTGTTGCAATAGGATGAGGGTAATGGTTTTAAAATAGAGGGAGACAGATTTAGACTAGATATAAGGAAGACATTTTTCACAATGAAGGTGGTGAGGCACTGGAGCAGGTTGCCCAGAGAGGTGGTGTATGCCTCATCCCTGGAAATGTTCAAGGCTGTATGGGGCTCTGAGCAACTTGATTTAGTTGGGCGTGTCCCTGCTTCTTGCAGTGGGGTTGGACTAGATGACCTTTGAAGGTCCCTTCCAACACTAACTACTCTATGATTCTAACTCTGAAGCCTAACAATGCTGTGTAGGTAGAATTTATAAGTAATTCTAAGTAATTAACTAGAATACTACCTGGAATACCACTATTCACTAGTCCCTTTTGTGTGCTCACTGGAATATGCAGAAATTATGACTTAAGAAAAAGGACTTTCATAGCGTGCATTTGCCTTTGGTCACAAATAGTGATATGACAACTTTGCAAATAACTCTGAGAATCTTTACAAATGTCCATTTTTTTAAAGATGACATAAGGAGTATTACCAGCTAGTGCAAGGGACGATTATCTGGGTTAGAACAGAGAAGATAAAAACTCTTTGGTTACAGAATATTCAGGGGTGATTTATCTAAGTGTAGTATTACAGATTTTTAATATTTTTGTACCTATATTTTACCAGATATTTTACTAGAAATTATTTTAAGACATTAAATACAAAGTATTTGTACTATTCCTCAAATATCATAATAAAGAGAAACACAGTAACATGACACATATGAGAAAGACTAAAAATAAGTCTATTTATGGAGAAAGTAGAAGTTGAAGTTATATCTTACCATACCAATCCTGATTTTTTTTTCTTAGTATCTACCCTACTCAGAAAAACAAAAGCATATACTTATCTTCAAATCACAATAATATTACAGTTAAGATAAATTTAAACTTTCTTTTAAAATAATGATGTATTCTTGAATCTAAGAAAAAAACCTTAAACCTTCCTCACGTGAAACAAATCACTAGCACCTTCTGTCATCAGTCTCAGTGTTACTTTTTCAATTGCTGCCTCTCATTTCCACTAGCAGTCTGTCTATTTGCACAATTTTAGGAAATAAGGTTCTTCAGTACTTTTGAAGAATTAAGGTCTTGGTTGCACATCTAATGCTTCTTGTGAAAATGATACAATGAAGAAATCTGAGACTACTCAGATCCTGGAAGTTCAGTAGGTTTTACTTCTAAGTGAAATCTATTTCTTAAGCCATTATATTCAGTAGAAAATGAGATTTTTTTGGGGGGGAACATTGGAAAACACACAGGGAACTTCTTGTAAAGTGTGTATTCAAATTGTACTGTAATTTCTTCATCACAGAAGAAATCCCTATGATTATTCATTCTGTGAACATCGAAGTATTCTTAGAGTAAAATATTTAGAACTGAATTCTGTCACTTGCAAAATTTTAAATGCAAAATTAAATTGTATTTAAAGAAAACCGTCTCACTAACAACAAGTAAGAATGAAGACTTATAAGTAAATGTGTCATTTTAAAGTAAATTTTATTTTTAATATTGATTATTAAAAGCTTAACAAAGTATTGTCCCTTTGAAATTGAAATCTATTAAGCTGTTTTGCTCTAAGTATGTAATATGATTTAAAAGATAATATAACAGAAAACATCACTTATTACCTACAGGATTATAATTATCTCCAATTGCACACACACACTTTTTACTTTATAAGCTTAGTTCTTTTTGTTCTGTAATGTTTATTATCAGCTACGAATTGTAAATTTTTTCTGCTCAATGGTGGTCTGTGCAGACATATTATCATACCTGTTCTTCTTATTAGCATATATATTTCACATAATGAGTTGAGTTTCATCACCAGAGTTGTTACGTAGTATTTTTCTGTTTACTCATGGAATGACACATTTGGGAAAAAAAAAAAGTTGTGGTGCTATAGGGAGGAGTCAATGGCACCATAGTATCACTCTGCTGAGGACTGTCATGATCTGTTGTGTGCTGGAGACCTGTAAA
This sequence comes from Chlamydotis macqueenii, assembly GCF_036417535.1. Lineage (NCBI taxonomy): Eukaryota > Metazoa > Chordata > Aves > Otidiformes > Otididae > Chlamydotis > Chlamydotis macqueenii. The sequence continues at coordinate 57,647,995 of NC_141593.1, read as the reverse complement.
CTGAGCAGTAAACCGAGTTAGCTTTGGAAAACAGGGAAGAAGAAATACCTTTTTTTTTTTCAGTGTAAGGGAAAGGAGAGAATGGACAAATTTGACAAATTTATATTTAAAAATGAGAAAAAAAGAGGAGAGTTTCTGAGGGAAATTTAGTTCTTTCCCTCATCGTATTTTCATTTTACATTTTGATCAGAAAACTATTCGTTTTATCAAACGTGAACCATTTGAGTTTTTTTGCTAATGTCTTTATTAAATAGCTCAATGTATTCATAGACCATTTTTACATTTTAGTACATTTCCTGATCAAAAATGTGTGTGCCTGAAAACTGTTTAGCAGAATTCACATTTTATGCATTATGCTTGGGAAAGAGCATCTAGCAAATCAGAACCACATAATCCAGCAAGAATACTTAAAGACATGCTAAACAGGCTGAGAATGCATGCCTGGGATATTTATAACAAATTGTACATGTAAATCTTTTTTTCATTAATTCAAGTAGTTTTCTTGTCTCTGGTTAACCACACAGTTTCTCTCATAAGATATTCTATCTGTGAGATGATGAGATTGTAAATAGGTAGCCAATACAGGTTATTTTCTTTTTCTTTTCTGAATTATCTTTTATGACATTACTTTTAGACTTACATCACGGCAAATTACACCATATTGATCAAAAGACATTAATAATGAATTTGGAAGATGAAAGGCTGGTGATCAAAAACACAATATTTTGTCCAGAAACATACATTAACATTTATATAAGTGGAAAAGTTTTTCTCCAAAGTTTTTCTGACAATATGAACTCAATAAAGAGATTTTGGCTACTAAATACAAAACATGTGCTTACAATAATAGATAGAGTCAAATTTGAGTGAGTAGCAAAGGGGCACATAACACCTAAGAACTGGATATCAGGACACCAGTTATTGGGTTGGAGACAGGAAAGATTGAAAAAAAAAAAAAAAAGCCTTAAGCGGACCACCAGACATTGAAAAAGTAGTCAGAAAAGGAGAGCAAAGAGAATGGGAAAAAAGGTTAGATTTATTACATAGATGAATCTGCTGTCCATCACTATATAGGCTAGAGAACAATAGAATTTAAGGTTATTCACATGCTTCGTATCACCCACAGACACTGTCCTGGTTTCAGCAGGGATGGAGTTAATTTTCTTCTCAGTAGCTGGTGTGTTTTGGATTTTGTGTGTGAAGAATGTTGATAAAAACATTCTGATGATACGAGTTGTTGTGAATGAGACCAAGGACACTGTCTGGCTTTCCAAGTCTCGTTAAGGTCTCGTTAGCGTGCAGATGCGGGAAGCTGGGCGAAAGACAGACAGAATAATTGATCCAAACTGGCCAAAGAGAGTATTCCATGCCATAAACGTCATGCTCAGTATATAAGTGGGGGTTGCCCATGGGAGGGGGCATCATTTTCAGTTATTCCTTTCCTTGTCGGGTATCCGTTTGGGCACCCTTGGCATCCTTTTCTTCTCTCTTGCTTGCTGGCATCGTTCCCTCTACCTTGCTAGCTTGCTCTCCCCCTTTTGCTTGCTGCTCGGTGTTGTTCCTGTGATCGCTGCTCAGGACGGGCTGCGTCGGTCATTCGGACATCGGGTGGTGAGAAATTGTACATTGTTCATTTTGTATATTTTGTATATATTAATATCCTTATATCCTGTTAGCTTTGTAGTTTTTAGTATTTTTAGTAAACTGTTTTTATCTCAACCCACGAGTTTTCCTTTCTTCCCAATTTTTCTCCCCTGTCCCACTAGGTAGGGGAGGGTGAATAAGAAACTGTGTGGTGATCCGGGCTAAACCACCACAGACACTCAAAGCATTCTAAGAAAACCAGTTCCAGTTCATATCAGAAGAAGCTCACATCACTGTCATCATCTTTTTCTCATAACCAGTTCCCTATCCCCTTCAGCCACATTTCTTTATGCACATAGAATCATAGAATGATTAGGGTTGGAAGGGACCTTCAAAGGTCATCTAGTCCAACCCCCCTGCAAGGAGCAGGGACATCCCCAACTAGATCAGGTTGCTCAGAGCCTCATCCAGCCTGGCCTTGAACGTTTCCAGAGATGGGGCCTCCACCACCTTTCTGGGCAACCTGTTCCAGTGTTCTATAACTCGCATTGTAAAAAATTTTTTCCTAATTTCTAATCTAAATCTACCCCCCTCTATTTTAAAACCATTACCTCTCGTCCTATCGCAACAGGCCCTACTAAACAGCCTTTCCCCATCTTTCTTGTAGGCCCCCTTGAGGTACTGGAAGACCGCTATCAGGTCTCCCCGGAGCCTCCTCTTCTCCAGGCTGAACAGCCCCAACTCTCTCAGCCTGTCCTCATAAGAGAGGTGCTCCAGCCCTTTTATCATCTTCGTGGCCCTCCTCTGGACCTTCTCCAACTGGTCCATGTCCTTCTTGTGCTGGGGGCTCCAGAACTGGACACAGTACTCCAGGTGGGGTCTCCCCAGGGCAGAGTAGAGGGGGAGAATCACCTCCCTCGATCTGCTGGCCACGCTCCTCTTGATGCAGCCCAGGATGCAGTTGGCCTTCTGGGCCGCAAGGGCGCAATGCCTGCTCATGTTAAGCTTCTCATCCACCAGCACTCCCAAGTCCTTCTCCTCAGGGCTGCTCTCAATCCATTCCCCGCCCAGCCTGTATTTGTGCCTGGGATTGCCATGACCCAGGTGCAGGACCTTGCACTTGGCCTGGTTGAACTTCATGAACTTGGCATGGGCCCACCTCTCCAGCCTGTCAAGGTCCCTTCGCCTACTCCTGTGAGAGAAGAGCTAGAAAGCTAATCTGCTCTCTTTACTTCAGATTATAAACTGAAGCCTGAAGGGCTGAAAAGATAGGTTTTGGAGATGGCTTGCTTTACGTGTGAGAAAAGATTACACAAATTAGAATAATTCAGCATAGAGGAAAGGAATAATCATGGGACTTTAATGTGTTAATAAAACTACAAAAGATTTAGTAATGTCTAATCAATCTGTCTTTTATATTCATCTTATATACCAGAACAGAAGGGCACTCCATGTAGTAGCAATTGAATTCAGGACAAATGAAAAAGACATTATCTACATGATACATAGTTGTTGCATGGAATTAATGGATAGAAAAGATCAAAGTTAGAAATTGTGGATGGGGTTTTAAAATGCTTAGTTCATGCTAAAGCAGCTGCAGTTGATTTTCCTGCCGTGAAATAAATTGAAACCATGAAAGAAAGAGTAAATGAATTCCTAACAGCCTTGTGAACTCCAGTTATGACAAAGGTTAGGAAATAATATTCACCCCTTATTAGAACTACACAATTTGGTAGTGCATTATGGGAAATTTGTTTTAGGTCTCCTTTCCATTCTCCTCATGCAATGACTCTTAACTGATTTAACACTTCCCGTGTTCTTGTATGATTTTCTCAAGCTCAGAAATCACAGGAATATCAATTATTTATTTCATTATGAAAATAAGGCTATCAATATCCCAAACTTTTAAAACATACAATCTTTTTCTAGCAGAGGTGCTGGAGAACTTTAAAAATATCAATTCTTGTTGAATCACAACTCTAGAGACATTCAGTCCTTTCCAAAGTGAATGGATATGTCTGCTTGACTGAACGGTAAAAAGCAGAAGAGCATAGTGAGAACCAGCAATTGGTTCCCTAAAGGCAAGACCAACACCAGCTAGGAATGCAACAGAATAAGCATTGGAAAAACAAGTGAGAAATCTCAATGGTCCAGAGTACATGGCACTTAATTAATAAAAAAAAGGGAATTGGCTCATACAGAGTACAGGATTTAGGCCCACTCCATATTCAAAAGAAGTTTTATACGAAGGAAATTATGTACATCATGTCCCGGTTTTATTTAGAGAGGGGTGCTGTGGTGGCACAACCAGGTTGTTTCCCCTTTGTTCAGTGGACTTGGCTGGGCCTAGGGCAGACCTGCTCCTGGCCAGGGCCAAGCCAATTTGTAGCAGAATATTCCCTGATAACGCCCCTGTGATAACGTATTTAAGAAGGGGAAAAACTGGACGAAAATTAAAAAAAAAAAAAGAAGTGAAGAAGCAGAAGTGGGGATAGAGAGGGGAAGGCACGAGCCTTATGGACCTTGCGGCCTCACCCTGTGGCCTCCTGCTGGGCGGTCACCTGGGCCCGACTTGGCCCAGCCCAGCTGCAAGAAGTGGAGAGGAGATGCGAAGAGAACCTGAGAGGCATCTGCCTGAGCTGGTTGTGAAGAATTTATTGTGAGAGGAACGGCTGCAGATGCCAAAGGCAGTGAAGAAGAAGGGGGAGGAGTAATGCGGCTCCTGACAAGATTCCCCTGCAGCCCATGGTGAGGCCAGCTATCCCCCTGCAGCCCATGGAGGCCCACACAGGAGCAGAGATCCACCTGCAGCCAGTGGAGGACCTAACACTGGGGCAGGCAGATGCCTGAACGAGGCTGTGGCCTGTGGAGGGCCCGTGCTGGGGCAGCTGTTCCTGAGGGGCTGCACCCTGTGGAAAAACGACCCATGCCGGAGCAGTTTCTCAAAGGACTGTAGCCCATGGAAGGGACTGCAGGCAGAAGCAGGGGAGGAATGTGAGGAGTTCTTCCCCTGAGGAGGAAGAAGCAGTGTAAAATGATGTGTGATGAACTGAACATGACCCCCATTCCCTATTCCCCACTATGCTGCACAGGGGGCAGGGAAGGCAGTAGAGATAATGTTAAGCCCAGGAAGAGGGAGGGGTGGGGGAAAGTTTTCTTGTTCTCTTTCTCATTATTCTGCTTTGGTTTTAATAATAATAAACAAACAGTTTTCCCCAAGGCGAGTCTGTTTTGCCTGTTAACTGTTACTTTAAGAATCTCTCTCTGTCCTTATCTCAAATCTCAAGCCTTTTTTTTGTTACGTTATCTCTCCCTATTCCCTCTGAGAGTGGGGGAAGTGAGAGAGAGACTTGCATAGTCTGGTCCTGAGCGGGGATAAACTAACAGAGTCAAAAAAGTAATCTCAAAGTCTCACAGGCAGAGCAGGAATCACGGAGAAATACTAAGCTCTGACCTCCTAATCCTGTCAGGTACCAGACCATCTTTTTTAGGGCTACCTAGCAGATGGTTTGATCACTTGAGCACACCCTTTCACAGGATAGATGCTTAAAAGAGTAAGGTTTAAATTGCTTCTTGAACCTTTATCATTAACTAACATGTCATATATCTTTTTTTTCCCTTCAATTTAATTCTAATTACTATTAGATAAAGGTTTTGAGATGCATAGATTTTATTGAAGCTGGTGCTATGAGCTTTATTTTTTTTCTTAATTGTCACTTGTGTCTTTTGTGGCGCAAAAAAAAAAAAAAATTCACACAAAAAAAAACCCAAAGCAAAATAAAAAATAATGAATAAAACGACCAAAAAAAGTCCCAAATGCAGAAATTCAACTTTGATAAGAGCCCGTAAAAACACAGAATGCAGTTCAACTTTCTGGCAGCTGGACTAGATGATTGTTGCAGGTCCCTTTCAATGTGAACTATTCTATTCTATTCTATTCTATTCTATTCTATTCTATTCTATTCTATTCTATTCTATTCTATTCTATTCTATTCTACAGTGACATAGTGTAGATTCTACCCTGCTGATAGATGGTCTACAACTGTCTCAAAGAGGGAAAAGGATCTTTGTGTGGGAGTTAGCAGGGCTCAGTGAAATAGCTTTAAATCAGATTAGAAGATGTAAAGGGATAAAACCAACCTCGCTAGAGATAAGCCTGGGGGCAGCATGCCAATGTTTGAGGGACAGTGTGCTAGCAAGGTCCTTTGGTTTGCTCTATGATGTGCTGAGTACACTGGAGCACATTTGAAATGTCCCTGTACTAGAGTGTGCAGCACCGTAGCCATCTCAGTGGGGATAGGGGATAGAGATCCATGCAGCAACAAAGACACAATCGTTATTGATGTGTCAGAAACCACAGAAGTGCCTGAGAACAGTTACTTAGGAACAGGACCTCTCCCCTAAAAAAGGTAGCGGGATCAACAACCCAACTGAAGTGCATCTACACCTATGCACAAACAGGAGTTGGAGGATCAATCTGGCCATCATGGATGCAATATAGTGAGGAAATCTCTTAATAGCTACTGATATTTTCCTTTTCTTGACTCTCATTCTTTGATTTCCCATTTACAAAACACCAAACTAGCCTCTTTCAGTTAACCATTTGCAGTCAACGAGAAAAATCTCATGACAAAAAATGGAAATGTTTATTACATTTACATAGTAATGTGGGGGAGTATTCTGTTACAAAAGGAAAATTTGGGAAGTTCTATATTCAAACTTACTGCTACAAGCAAGTAAAAATTTGACACATTTCAGTAAGGTCAGATAGAGGACCTTTGTTTAAACTGCTGTTGTTGAAAACAGATACTCTGTCATTAGATATTAAAATGCTAATATGTATATTGAAGGCAAATAGGGGTAAAGTTGATCAGTTTTGGCATTCTGGGATATTTGAATCCTTCAATGTTCAGCTGAGTGAGTACTAAGGGAGCTTCTTTCTCCTCTTGGCTTGGTGGAAATTATTAACTTATAGCATATTAGGCCAATTAAGAAGTAAATAACAGAATGTTCAGGTAATTATTTATCCCACATTTTCCATCTATGTTTTCTTTTTTGGCCTGTGACTGTAGGAATAGTGAAAAAAAGAAAGGATTTTTTTTTTTTTGACTGATTGCATAGTTTCTGCAGACTTTGGAATCTGAAGCCAAGACTTGGCTATTAGTATCTTTCATATCCTTGGCACAAAAAGAAGTAGGGCAGAGTGGGATTTAAGATGTGGTATCTAGCTACATCTATGCTTTCTTACTAAAATAAATAAAATACTTCTATAAATACAAAAGTAGCGATTTTTTTTTTACTACGGACTCTAGTAAAATAATAAATATTTTTATGTTATTTTTAGATAAATTATTTAACATAAAAACTTTACAGTTCAAGAAAGTTGATGCAAGAATAGATATCTGTATTTATATTCCTATTAACATGACTGATTTAAAGAAGTGAATGTCAGATAGGAGGGAAATAGCTTTGTCTCTATATCTGACTAAACATCTCAGTATTGCTTAATGATGACTCTTGCCATTGTTGAAGATCTCAGAAATAGCAGCAGCTCACTACTGCACTCAAGCTCCTTAAGCACACAGAAAACTTGCTTTTAATACTTCATTTACAAAAAATACTCAGAAAAGGCAACTGATTTGTTATTGGTGTACAAAACAGTTTCTTATTTTTCAACTAATATTTTAAAATTACTTTCCAACACATTTCTAACAAAAAATATTAACTAATATAAGAACAATTCATTGTGTTTGATACCTAAAGCTTATGCTGATGTAGTTTATCTGGATGCATGAATTCTTCAATTTTCTGTCACCAAATGCAAAAATATAATTAATTAACCCATTCAGTTTCTGACATTCAACATTGTCATCAGCATCCAGTAGGTGTCTGAAATTAAACTTCATAAAAATGACACTGTATTTTAACTACTCTCGATGCAGCCTATAAGAGGATTGATGCTATGAATCTACTCCCTGTTTTGAACTGTGAGAATAACTGCAATACATAACATGAAAATAAAATAGGCTTATGGTCAATTTGATGTTCTAACAAGTCTCTGTGGCCACAAGGGACCTTCTTTTCTTTACAGTTTGGTACGTTAAACATTTGCTTTTCTTCTGAAGTATGGTATTTGTCCTAGAAAATATGTTGAGTAACAGCCCTAGAAATTCAAAACAACTTTGCTTGCTTTCTGTTTTCCACGAAAGTACTCTAGGGGGCAGAGAATGGTGTGTGGTAATGGTAAATATTTCTAGAAGAAAACTAACTTTTTTCAGTGTTTGGGAAAAAGTAACCACAAAACCCCCTCAAAAATAACACACACAAAAAAATTTCCAAGAACAGAGGTGTAACACATTAAATTTGACCAGCAATCAAGGAATCAACAAAATCAACTGTTCACCAGTTCTGGTAGAAAATAAGACAGAAGACATTTCTAAACTTTTCTTCTCATAAACTGTTCTTGTTTGTTTCCTTTTATACTTGTTCACTTTCTTGTACTCACCACAACAGTGTCTGAAAGCTGCATGTGATTGGTAGGTTTAAACAATAAATAATTCAAAACTTTTTGTATTGTTTATTCTTTGCCAACAATTGGGATGTGGTGCAACTTCAATTAAGTTTTTATAAACTAGTTTCCTAGTTAATGAAACAAGCATCTGAAATATTCCAGAATTTGTACTTTTTTTTTTTTTCAGAGCAGCTATTGACATTCACACTAGCACCACTAATTCTGGAAACACTTAGAATTTACATAACTAAAAATACAACTGCTGCATAAATATATTTTTTTTTCCAAATTCTATTAATGAGTCTATCTTTTTATTAACATTTCTACTTGTTATTACAAGTCCCAGATTATTGATTACAAGGCACTGTCTTGAATTGGACTTCCGTGGAGTGAATCTAACTAGTATGTTTATTTTATCATTAATCTTGTTGGTTTTTATATCATTTACTGTTCATTTTAGCAAGAGATAAATTGCTGAAATGCTTAATATAGTTAGTTCAGCTTGGCTGTGTCCTTTAGTGACACTAATTCTACCAAGCAGTTGGGCAAATCAATGTCTGATGCAAGATTTGTATTAAATTATGCTTGTGATATGATTGAATCAACACTACATGGAGTTTTCTCAAGTTAATTGATCAACTCCTACAAAATAAATGAATATGATACATCAAACTTAAGCTGAACTGTAGAGCAGAACAGAACAAACATAAGCACTGAATGAAAGTCAGGTTGCATCAGGCCTAATAGGTCCATGATCCATTCCTTGGCTTAGATGGCATTAGGAGGTCACATTTTTGTGTTTTGAATAAAATATCAAAATACAAGTTTAAATTGGGATTCATCAGCCAGAAATCCTATGAATTATCAAATGCAAGTTCCTCAATATTTTTTTTCTAATGAACTCTCAAAATTTTATTTAGATTCCAGTTTAGCAGAGAGATCCAGCTTGCATATAACTCAGCCAGGGATTCAATTCATTGTATACAAGACATTAAGTAGGAATTCAGTGCCCTTTTATCCAAATGTGTTTAAGAGGGATTTGATGATGCCTCCTTTTCTAGCTACTTATGATTTCCTACCTGTGAATTCCTAATCCTTAGATGGTCTGTTAGGTATACTGCTCATCTAAGCCCTTCCTATTTTGCTTGCCAAAATGAGCCAGGTTATTTGAAATAGTGTTTTATAAGCAGTTTAGGTAGGGTAAGAAAGGAATGGCAGTCCTTGATTATACCTTGTTGCCTCACAGAACTGGTCGGTGGACTTGTGAGTCAGCAGAGAAAAGATTTTGTTCTAAGTGAGGGTAAGAGGAGCGAAAAGACTTAACTGTTCAGACAGCTGTTAACCTCCCCTTTTACTGTGACTGATCATGGTTCATGCTTTGTTGTGCAGACTGCAGATGGGTAGAGCGCAAGAGACATTCTTTCAGCTGATAGGTAATCTTTCCTAGCAATCACAAATAATCTCTCTCAGGTTTCTTTCTGTTTCCTGGTGTCTCTGTCTCAATTTATAACAGGGCTGTGGAGCCTTCTCACCACGTGAAGAGGGATTCATCTCTCCTACGTTTTGGCATCTATAATGCAAGCCTTTACATGGAGTCTCTGATTTATTTACCCTGGGCTCGCTTTCTAATCCACAAGGAGAAATTATGAACTTCTAGGGCACATGTCCTTTGACCTGTATTAGATAATCACATTAGGATGAGATAAATCACATACTAAAAATGCCTGCTTCTCTTCTTAGACTGTTTGGGGAGAAATAGCTAAATAACTCAGAGGTTATTCTACAGATGTAGATATCTGCTAACACATGCACTTGTTCTGATACCTTTCACTACAGATGCCTATCATGTGATCTCAGGGCTTGTAGGTTTGAAGTGACGAGTAATCTTAGATGGGTTGATCTAATGGAGATCCTTGTTCTGCAACCCACTGGAGGCAGACTTTCATTCCTTCACCCTATTTTACATACATTCTACAAGCCTAGAATGTGCAGAGGCCATCAAACTGGACGAAACTGATTTGTGTGCTTTTTTGTTTTCCATCTTAATCAGGCAGAAAACATTAAATATCTCAACTTTGTTCCAAATTCCTTGTATAATAAATAAAGATCTAAAATAGGAAGTACTTTCAACTCCTTTAATCTTTCATATCATTGTAAAATGTATATAAATAAGGAACCGACTCCCTTATTTTGAGTCTATAACCAGTTAACGGAGCATTCATCTGCAATCATTGTCTGTAGTATACAATTGTCTGACATTTTCATTTGTAAGTGAATAATGTGACTAGATTTTTAGATCTTATTATTCATTGTCTGGTTATTTTAGTAAATAATTTTAAATCTGCAAGTAATTGTGAAATAGCCACACTATGGTGAGTGCCATATCTTCTTTATTATTGTCTTTGGTACGAGATTGTACGTGGACCTCTAAGACATTCTCAAATGAAATATTAGAAGTTACTTCGTAAAATTCAGCCCAATAAAAGATATTACATGCAAATTATACATTGAACTTTATGATTCTCTGTGGATTATACTCTGTAAATGCTGTTTGAAACCACCTATGGAAGATTTCCATGCTATCAAATTTTATTTAAAATATGTGAATGTTATCCTTTGTGCATTTCCTCTGTTGCTTCTAGGTTTAAGACACCCATTACAAATACTGATAAAAAATCACAGCAATATAAAAGTTAATGGATCCTATTTGGAACTATTCCATACTTCCTTAGAGCTGATTGTATAAATGTCAAGAGTGTATGACAAAGTTTGGCAGCACAGTTAGGCCTTACTTGGTTGGTGACTCAGAGGTCCCTCAGAGAAAATTCTATTAAGTCTGTTTATATGTAAAATACATTAGAAGTTTGTTTAGATCAATGCTGAAATATCTATTGCTGTTTAAAATTTCAATAAAATTTTCATAAGAACATAATTGCAAAGCAATGACTGTACATGCAATATAAAACTTTGGAGAAGTTTCTCTGCTGAAGTAAAGTGTTGTGGAGCAGAACATGTTCTAAGTCAATTTAATTTGGCATTTATGTAAGATAGATGTCTCTGAATGCTCTGCTTGAGCCTTGTAAGGCACTTCTTACCACAGTTTCTTTCTTTTCTTTCTTTTGAAAGCTTTTTAAAAAATCTTCAAAATCCTTTTCAAAAGATGAAAGGAGGTTTGGTTTTAATATACTGTAGTTGTCATAATGGGAATTAAATGTTTGATGTATCTTGTTTCATTGCATTACCACTGTCAGTAACTCCTTTACATCTGTACTGGTAAATGGGTTCCTTCAACTTTTAAGAGGAAAAAAAAGGCAAAAAATTCTAGACCAGATAGAGCAGGTGTGAAGTAAGTCATATACTATTCTTTTTAAGTTACATGTACAGCACCATAACTTTATTTAGCATTCTGTAAAATGGACAGAAAGACATATCCATATGTGTATGTATGTTTGTGTGTATAGAAAGGAACATAAGAATTTAATTTCCAGTAGAATCCTTAAAACTTAACAAAACTTAACAATGAATCTATTCATACAAGACATAATTTCATCTTTATTCAACTGTGGATTAAGTAGGATAAATGTATGTGTTATGACTTGAGCTGGAGGTAAGCTCATGAAGACTTCTGACAACTAGGACATGGATCTTCTTTTACTATAGAGATGATGATTTACATCACTAATTCAGGCTGTGTATCTGTAAGTATCAAATCTGTGCATGATTTGATCAATGGCAATAAAAAATTACATAAGCAAGCCATTATATTTCTCTCAAATTAGTAAGACCACAACACTATGTTCTTTACTCAATGGCAGTTTGAAATGCTTTGAAGTTCCTATACCACATCAGAATCTCTATCCACATAGGAAAAAGGCTGCCTGTCATGTGTGTAGAATGTATTACTGTGACTGCAACTTATAGCAACTTCCAGTAACTTCCTTGTCCACATACAGCTGAAATTGTTATGCTATTGCAATGTGATGTAAATGTTTTTATCACACAAGAAGGAAGATATGAATGATATTTCTCAGCTGGTTTTTTTCATATTCTTTCTGTCCACAGTAGAAGGTCATTTTCCTAGGCTGTTCACCTTATTTTTTTTCTTCAAATCATATTATTCCTTCTTTGAATCTTCTTTAAAATACAAGTGGTCAGTGTAGGTAAATTCATTGCTGTTTGCCTCTATGGCTCAAGAGGGGAAGTATCTGAGAGTGCACAGATTTACATATTTAATCCATGTTTTTTTATATATGAGAGTGATAAAACAAAAGAGGAAAGTATTTCAACTACAGATCCAAGCTACAATAATAATAATAATAATAATAAAACAACACAAACTTTTCACAAGGAAACATTTAAAAAACTTTACTACAAGTACAGACGTCCTTTTCCCAGGCATTTCTAAAATCTACCATTTTCCACAGATCATAGGTGTCACAGACTTAGTTAATATCAGGAACAATAATACAAAACAAAAGACAACTGTATTTATTGATATGATGACCCATGATTTTGATTGCCACAGTATTTTTTTTAAAGTATATACTGGTTGGCTAGTAAAATGCCTTTGAACTTTACAATATTTTGGTGGTTGATGAGACTACATCTTTGACTTAACCTACAAATGCCTTATAGCACAAGATCTTATCAGAACTGATAGATAGTTTCTGCGACTAGTTTTTTAGCTAGTGTCAAATAGCAGAGAGATCTTCCTTTAGGGTTTAGGAGGTGGAGATTCTAAGTAAACGTATTTTTTTTTGTGGGGGGGGAATATCTCTGCTGAATTTAATCTGCTACATAAAATGTAAGCAAGCAGCAGAGAAATAGAGGAACAGTTGGTTAATGTCTAGATAATAGACTTCAAGTTTTGAAGATCCTCCATCATGCCTTTATTGGCTTTAAACGAAAATTAGTTCAGTAGTGTTGCAGTGGTCCCCAGTGAGTGTCTGTCTGCATCACAAAGCACTATCTATTTACAGTTTGTGGATATTTACTTTTGAAATGCTTAGTAGCAATGCTACAAATTCACAATAAGAGCACTCTTAAGTCTGCAGTTTGCTGGTGATCTAACAGGCCTTCTGGCTTTTTCCAAGTCTTATTTATAATTCACAAATAAATAAATAATAATTACAGTAAACCTTAGCTTTTGAATCACTAGAGGTATTCCATATACAGTGTAAAAGTTCTTAGACAATGTATTTTGACATTCCAAAAGAAATGTAATTCAACAAATGCATAACAGTGAGGAAATTTCTGACAGGATATTTTCCCTTGTCTTTGAGATCTTTTAAACATTTCCATCTTTTCCTATGTACTTGTGTAACAGATTGATGTACTTGATTGACGTACTCCAACCAGGAGTAACATATATGTGGAACTCATGGCACTTCATGCTGTCTATGATATTTTCAAAGTATTGAAATCTAGGTTCTTTTTTTTCTTCCATTATTACTTTGCATTTTTTGTTGTACAATTCTGTTGTACAATCCTATCCTGGCACAGTGGCTTTGTTTTTGGGATCAGATGTTTCATGTATATCTAAGTGCTATTTTACAATTTGTGTCTTGTGATTCATTATAATCTTTGCACTGAAACTGATATGATTTCTATAAAGTTAACATAGCAGTCAATTATTAAATAATGAAGTAGAAGTTAATCTGCCCAAAAGATAATTATATGAAAAATAAACAAGTTTAACAGCATTTCTCGAGCTAATTTTTGTGTTAATCCATGCATTCTTCAAAGTATACACCAGTGATGAAGTAAAAGGAATACTATTTCTCACTAATTCAGCTTTTTGAGTGAAAAGCAAGGCAATCCATTCTCAGCTAATATTGACTCTAATTATATTGGGTGGGTATTTTTCATAGCCATTTGCCTACACACATTAGATTTGACTAGTATGTTTCAACCATACACTATCTTTAATTCTCTGAAAAATATATAATTTTTAAATTTGTGGATGCATAAGAAAAGCAAGATATAGAAGAAACATCCTAATTTGCATGTGCTAATTAAGAGAATACTAATTCTATTTTTAAACAAGTAATTTAATATTTAGGTGAAGATATGACAGTATTTCTAATTACTTACATTATACAATTTTCAAATGACAAGGTTTAGTAATATTTCTTCTAGATTTGTTAAGAAAAGTTTAACTATAATGAATATCTTTGTGTATTGTTGATTGACCTCTGCTACATCAACATATGCTCAGTTTGTTCTTCATTTTCCTTCCTCAGACACAGGACTAGTGATTAATATCTACTGTGTTACCTTGGTTGTTAATGAAAAACATTGAGTGTTCCCTTCACTACACAGAGTTCAAACTCACACACACAAAAAAAATCAGAGCTGAACTCTTTATGAACACTTCTAATTGCTTAGGAAGAGTGTTTGAAAATCTCAAGTAATTTGCCATTAAAATAATGAATAGCATAAACTGTAATTTTTCATAGTAATTAACTTGTGTCAGCACCATTATTTTTCATTAATTATAAATTTAAAAGAATGAAAGATCACCTGCAGGAACAGATGTGTGAAATTGTCTCTGAGGTTCTGTCGTAGCCTTTTTTTCTTCTTCCCTCCAACTAACTATATTGTGAACTGAATCCAGTTGTACAAAAATGCAGATGGTGGAGACTGTCCAGGAGAGACTGGGAAAAGGGACATTTAATAAGGTTTTTGTCTGTGAAGTCTACTATTTTAATGAAAACTGCAATTATTACTGGCAAAAAATTTGAAACATTTTGTACCTCTGACAGTAAAATTCATTAGATTTTGGGTTTTGCTGGGTTTTTTTGTTTTGTTTTGTTTTTTTTTAAACAGAGAAGTCTAATTGCATAGTTTGAAGCCTTATGTCTCAGTTTAACTTAAATAATATTTCAGGAAATATTTAGTATTATTTAGGGTTTTTTTTTGGTTGTTTTATTTTATTGAAGGAGGTTAGTAAGGATAATGAAGGAAAAATAAAGTATATCTTTTGGTGTTTTCTCTGTTGTTTCCATATCTTCCACACTTCTTTTGCATTTATAGAATACACAGCTGAAAAAGTCAATCCTACAGATTCCTGTAGGATTCTGCTGAATTATGAATGATGTTTTCAAAAAAGAACGTACAAACTTCATTCATGTGTATACCTTCACCCAAACTCCCTACTACATTACTAAACTACTATATGAAAGTCTACTAAACTATCATATTAATAAAATATGGCCTTTTCTAATTAGAATAGAAATATAAAAAGATTTAGGTTGGAAAGGAATTCTACAGGTCATCTGGTTAAATTCCTTGCACAAAGCTGAGCTAACTTCAGAATCAGAGCACATTGCTTAGGGCCTCATCCAGTTGAGTTTTGTTATCTCCAAGGACTGAAATTGCACATGCTCAGGAAGCTCATGACAGTGCTTTACTTCTCCATTGTACGTATGACCGAAATGGGTCATAAAAACAACTGACTAATCTACAAGGTATTTAGAATAATTTTGCTAGCAATAAACTGGCTACACTATTAAAATGTTTCGCAATCTCTTGCAAAGAAAACAATATCTTTATAAAGAATAATGTTAATGTATTGTAGGTGGCTATGTATTTTCTCACATTTTGTAAAGCTTTTTTAAGAAGGAAATAATTTTTATAGCAATATTTCAGACAATACACACTCTTAGCTTGAATGTACTACCTAAGACTTTCACTGTACAGTCTATATTAAAAATGTAATAATTAGTACATGGAAACATTTCAAGGCTGATAAATCAGTGCATATATGCCCCTATACATTAGTGGATGTGTATTTCTGCATATTCATACACAATGTGTATATATTTAATCTATAGTAATTCATCTCAGGAGAGAAAAGTTAGAGAATAAGCCAGCAGAAGGTCTTTGTAGCCTGGTACTTTCTCTCTGCGAGCATTCGGTAATGGATGCCTAAATTTGAGCATGAGTGACACAACTCCATGACATTCCCATCACAGCTTTTGACAATTTGGCACAATGACTTATTGAGCCAGAAAGTCTTAAAAAACTTTCAAAATATTTTCAGCCTTACAGCACTGAAATTTATCTGTGAAGTAGATTAAAATTTACAAGTACAAAATAGATGATTGAATTTGCAATGCAGAGGATATTTCCTATATACAATCTATTGTAACACAACTCATCGGTCACTGGGTAGGATACTTTTTAAAATTAAAAATGTTATACATTTATTTCACATATTTAATATTTAGCTTATGTTCTTTTGATTTTGCTCCAAGGTTTTTGAATAAAAAAGGGCAAAAATGTTATTAACTGGAATGCATGAACAATTCCTGAATACATGTTTGAAAATGGAGGCAAGACATTTCAGGGGATTTTCAGTAAAAATGTATGTAACATGCAACATAAATTAACAGCTTTTATGATTTGTCCTTCTCAAAGTCACTGCCCTTTTTTGGATTAGTGTGAATCTCATGACATTTTTAGTGTAAGGGAGAATTCTTAAGTGGGAACCATGGCAAATGTGTCTATAGATGAAAAACAGCTGCTTATTTAAAACATGGATAAGAAGAATTAATTAAGAAATCATCTAACAAATGAGATAAAAAGGTTATAGGGATAAAAAGTGGCATTAACATGTCATTATTTGCCTTTCCCATGTGGTATAATTAGTGTTTGTACTTTCGTTGATTTAGTTTCCAACAGGTTAATAGCCAAAATGAGTATTCACCCTGACTTCAGAGATGTGCCTTATTTCCCTTGAGTAACTCCAATTACCATACATCTTTTGGTAAGAAATAAAAATTATTTCATTTCTAAGTTGCTATCAACTTGAGACCATATAGGGTTTCCCTGCAGAAAACCAGGACATTAACTGTAACTCTCGGAGCTAGGAGTGAGGTACTAAGCACTGATGAGAGAGTTCTGGCTAGGCAGAAAGTGGAGACGAGGGACCCTCTGGCCAGCAGGAATGCTGCAGCATCTTTTCAAGCATTAGCTGCTATGATTATTTCCCATCCTGCTGAGAAGCTAAGTAGCAGCAATTGACCTCTCAGTAGCCATGGACTCCTTTGAACGGCTGTGTTACAAATGGTTGTAGTGGAATAATTTCGTGTTAATCTATGCTTCTATTCACTATGAAAAGAAAAAACATTTCATTTTTCCAGATCATTGTGCTCAGGAAAAAGATGCTAGTGTTCTTCCTAAAGCTTGACTACAAATATTTGAATCCCATTCTAAGGGATAGCAAATATATATTTCTATATGGCAAGACATAGAATATAGAGGAAAAATAAAATTTTCCACTAAACAGAAGTATCTGTAAAAGACTTTTTACTGACCAAAACAAGAAAAATAAACTTTTACTTTCTAAAAATGAGTTAACTTGATTGCAACAAAATGACTTAGCTCGGAAATTTGGAAGAACTGAAAACAAATGTAGTTGTAAATACAATTAACTGAAATGTTTGCTTTCTATGACAGATCACTTGCAGAGAGGAACTGGAGTAGAATAGCTTGTTGCTGTTTCTAATGTGATACATGATTTTTTAACTTGAGAATGAGAGTAAAAATACTAAATGGAAGGAACAGTTCTTCATTGTCAGTGTTTTGATTCCATATGGATCTTGTAATGTTTTCCAGGTCATTAAGAGATCTGTAATCACACTGTTAATGCTGAAACATGTTTTAAGATTTCATCTTTTATAAAACAATAAAAAGAATGGAAACATTAGATCTTTTTGATAATTTTTGCCACAATATTTACCAGTGTTTTCTAGTTTGCCTATGGTTTTCTTTGCTACTTTCTATTTCAGTTAATCGTTAGCAAATAAACTACATATTTTGTTTGCATATTTTTTTCTTATGACTGGTCCAAAGAAAAAAAATATTTTTCAGAGAACAAGGAAGAAGTGTGGTTATATTCGACATTATTAAATATCAAAATTATCATGTGACTCTCACCTTAACAAAACAGTTTTGCTGCATACATCTCCAGTATTCTGCTAGTTAATGTATTTTGCTTCAAAACAAGCAACATTACTGTAAAATCACGTATGCTTTAAAAAAATGTACTACACGGAAACCATGATGGCATAGTGTATCTATTTCTACAATCGCTCAAGCCTCAAATGCAGCTGAGAGCAGAGAAAAAATCTTACATTAATAATACTAAGAGGGAGTTAGATGAATCAGCACTTAAATCACAAAGGAATATATTTGAATTATGACACTATCATATGTTAAATAAGGACAAGTCTCAGAAAATTAAAATCTCCTTACAGATACTACCATAAAGTTATATATTTTAAAACAATATTAACCAATATTTAGATATTTAATTTGATCTAGTGCTCCAAGTTTTGGCACTTTAAACCCAGGCAATCATCTGTAAGCACTGTAGCTTATGTCTGTTGAGAACCTGGGTTCTCAATAAATACATACCCTTATTAAGTCAAGAATGAATTGGAAAGAGGACTAACAATAATTCCTTATATACAGTAAAGTTTTAATTTTCCTAACGGGTTAGGCAGAAGATAGCTCTAGTATCATACACATAGCCCATGAATATAACATGTAAACTTGCCAGCAACTTTGATCAAGGCATTTGAAGAAGCTGTATAATCGCCACATTTATTATATTTTAATATTCCTATTGCCTTGTTTGAATTAATTTAATCCAAAGTAAATTTTCAATATATTACAATAAAAGAAACAGAGCTATATGGAAAAGAGACAAATTCACATATGTTCTTGTAAGACATCCTCTGGTTTTGCAGTACATGTCTGGTGATCCTTTATTTTCCATTAAAACTTGTGCCAAAATCTTTCTAATATGATCAAAGTAGAACAATAATATTGCTTACTGTCAACACAGAATCCTTCTGTTTATAAAGGGGAGTGTTAATCACAGCCACATGTATCAGCTGTGGTTGTGAAGCATGGAAACATTACATATTATATCTTGAGTTTTGATAATTTTTTTTTTTGTTAATAAGATTGGTCCTATTAAGATGATGTTAAGGGCTAAACTTAATCCAGTGTTTACAGTGCTACAGAATGTTTAAAACCAGACAGAAAAGTCACAGTTATTGATTTTTAAATAGTTTTACTTTCTTTATTTGATCAAAAGACACTTATTACTCTTCTTCATTATAAAGCCCCAAAGAAGCCATTGTCTTGCATTATTTGTAGAACAAATAACAGCTTCTCAAACCAAATTTGCCCATCAAGCCCATACTGCTATTTGAACTGCAACATTCTAGTGTCCTAGCTTTTAATAAAAGGTATCTGATAAAGAAGGACTCCTTCCTACAAACTGGATGTGCTTAACATGGTAAAGGACTTAAATTTCCATTGGCTTGATAGATCCACATATCAGGAGAAATAATGCTAAGCTAAACAAGTAAATGTAAATCCTAAATGTAAGCACTTTTCTACTTCTGTAAATTTTGGAGCTAAGAAATTAGTGTAATGTCTTTACCTGAATAAAAAGACTTGGCATAGAGAAAGAAATAGACAATGGAAAAAGGGGATGTCTGAAATTTTCAGAAATATGAAAAAGTTACAAGACTGTGATGTATACTTGGCAATTTTCAAGCTGGTTGCCAAAGAAAAACTTGCAAGAAAAAATGTGACAAAGAAAATAGGAGTAAGTTTACTACAGCTGCTTGTGTTACCAGAAACACCTACCATCAAAAGAGTCAGTAAATGAATCTCAATATCCAAGAAAATTCCAGAATTATCATAATCACCTCATGGAAGGAAGGAAAGTAAAAAAAATAAAAGACTGGGATGACATACTTAAATAAAAATAGCTATTTGACCTCAAAAGTATCCTAAAAACCCCACAATATTGAGAGAGTACTTTCAAAGACCCTACAATATTCCACAGTGAAATGGGGCTCTGGGAAAATAATTCACTCCTTGAAAGAAATGCAGTGAAAATAAAATTTGGAGTACAACTCAGGAATTAAATATCTGACTCATATCTGACACTAATGCAAAATTATGAAAGGAAGAACTTGTTTTCACAGGCTATAAAAATAAAGATAATTGCAACATGATCTGAAATCAAGGAAATTTCTACCTAGTGATTCTAGTGATTTTATGAAAAATGCTGATAATTTGACCATCAGAAGGCATACAGAAGATTGAGAAGATATTCATGGACTTGAAGGCACTAACAAAAAAAAAAAAAAAGGTCAGCAGAGCTATAAGCAAATCTAGGCAATTACGAGCAACTAAGGCCTATTCAGTTGATTGTTGGCTGTTTAACACCATTAAAAAGTCAATATTAAAATTTCAGTGCCAGTAAGAACATGAAAAGTGAAGAGAAACACAAGTCCATTAAGAAGAGGTAGTAAATGCAGTGAAATCATGGTGATCTCACTAAGAAAACTTACAGTTATTTTGCTGAGAAATATTAAAAATTATCTTTTTCTCCTTGAAGGCAATTCCTATGTTTGTGAATGGATCTTTCAAGAAACTCTTACAATCCCAGCAATCTCAGTTTGAAACAATCCTGCTGCATGCTTAATGCTAGGAAACAAGAAAATTAGTATCAACAAGAGAAAAATATGGGCAAAGATAAGAAGGAAGGTGGTCAAAACAGTAATTTTCAGTGCTTCTCTGTGTCTTTAAGGACAACTACTCTGCATTTACTGTCTTACATCTTTACTTGATATTCCTCTGCCTGTCCACTTATATTTAATTTGTAAGCAATTAATTCAGATCTAGCATTAATTTTTTCATACATACTTCTAGTTATTAATGGTATTTTAGAATATTTTCTTAGCTTTTTCTTAATCCTTAATGTGAGAATAAGCAGAATGAAAGCATATCTACTTTTGAAGAGTATGTGGTTAATATTCAGCATAAAAGACTATCAAAAGATACAGGAAAAGTAATGAATTAAACCAAGATACACAAGCCCTATGGAAAAGGAGATAACGGAAACAGTAGCAAAAAACAGAGCTCTCAAGTCACTGATGGGCACTAAAAAATCCACAAACATGGTCATAAAGGGGAGTTTACAACAGATCCTTGTATCTGGAAATAAGGGGGAAATTAGGCTATCATGATTCCCATGGGAAAGAGCTTAGGGTCCCACTTAGGATGGGATATTTGAGGGGGCTTGTGGGAGTGTGCGAGGCTTGTTACAGTACATTTTAAGGGAACTGTGGAACTGTGCAAAACCTATTATAGGATGTTTAGGGGAAGGGCCAAAGTTGGGGAAAAGGAGTAATCAAGGTTGATCAGGGAGGAAAATGGGATGGAAAGGGGTTTAAAAAGGTCTGTCTGTGAGGTAGACATGCTACTGGGCAGTTTGCTTGTCTGTTCGAGCCACTTGGTCACTGCAGTCTGCCCTATCTTCTTATTAAACCTCACTACTCATTGGTTTTCATGCGAGCCTACTCTGTCCAATTTGAGTGCAGATGTGATTTGTGAATTAACTTCAAGCTGCATCAGCCAGCAAGGAAAAAGAGAGCTGCACCTAGATACAGTCATGGTCTGAGTTGGTGACCAGGCAAGGAGTAACCCTGCACAGTTATTAGACAGACTTAAAGTTGTTGAGGGATCTGTGAACACCTGTCTGCATATGAATAAAGAGAGTGAAGGTGTATACATTTTTCAGTAGGAAAAATCAGTCCTTGCCAGCTGGAAAAAGGAGCAGGAATGGACCAGACTGCCTATGCTTGGGTTTCCCTGAGTGATGGTGAAAGCACTGCTGCCTGTGGATTTACATGGGTGACAATGTGCACAGTTGTACCTTTGGGACAACTGCTCTGCCTCATATATCAGAACAGCAGGAGGCACACTGAGGAGAAATCCACTCCGTCCTAGCTATCATCCTTCTGAAGTTAGTTACCTTTAACTCCTGATTTTTCTCCTTCTGTAAGTGTGGATGCCACACTGAGCGCCTAACTGTATTATTTTCTATACGGCTATATCAAAATACTTTTTTTTTCCTTATGTTGAAGAAACTGATATGTAAAGAAAGAGATTTAGATTATTTTGTACAAAAGATCTTCTTCACTGTTATGAAGAGGTCTATCACTTTGTATGTCTGAAAATGTAAGAAGAAGCAGTAAAAAATTGTAGAGGAGCACTTAGAGATTACTTCAAGATTTCACTAGTAAAATCTTAATCAGTGGAATTCCTATTAACAATAATTGTTTCTGAGATCAATTGAGCACATTTTAATTCCTTCTAACACTCCTCCAACTCTTTAAACACTCTCTGGAAATTACAGAGTTCTGTTGACTTTAAATTATTCCACTTTAGTTGTTCCTGTTTCAGAATCTCTCCTAGTTCTGACATAGTAGCAAAACTTGCTTATTGCAAAAACATATGAATACCTAACTTTATTTAAAAAAAAAAATTTTTTTTTCAGAATCCCATATTCCATTGCATTCTGATTAATATTGTTTATGTTTGTTCTATTGCAGTTATGTCATTTTAAGTACTTTGTTGTCAATGTGATATACTTCCTTTTGATTCTGACTGGTCTTCAATAGTTCTAAGTTTTCATTTAAATTACCCGAGTTTTCAAATTAACTACTTGTTTATTGCTATCATTATAAATACCTGTCCATTTTCACTAATTATATTTTCTTATGTGAATTGAATGCTCTCAAGTATCTCTAAACCCAGAATTTTTGACGTTATTGTTTAACTACATTTTAAATTGCTCAAATCTCTTACTTAATTGATAAAATGAAAAAAGTGACTGACAGTCCTCAGCTGACTTCCGTCATCTTTCTCCAGAGCCACCACATTGGACTACATCAGATTTGTCTGTACAAATAACAGAATTACTTGCCATTGGTGAAAATGAAGAAAGAATTAAAAACATGTTGGAACTAAAACTATGAAGAAATACCTTTTTCAAATTATTTTAAAGACAATTAGTGGAGTAAAATTCAGTTATAAATACAGAATTAAAAAAATCTTTGCACACATTCAATACTTAGATGAGCATTCTAAATCCTTTCTTAGATAGTTATCAGTTTTATTATCAAAGTTGCCATTTTACCCTGTGGTGAACTGGTCTCTCCGTGATTAGACACATCAAAATCTGAGGTCAACTCCCGAGCACATTGCTAAATTATATGCAATTTATTGAGCAGTTACTGTGTAATTAATGTATCTTAATTTTAGCTATTGAGTTCCACATGTAGATTTATAATTGCAAGATCAATTTTCAGCTAGCTGATTTCACTGGTAAGAGTTTTGCTTGTGGAATATTAAAATACTATTTTTAAATGACCATAGTAAGGAGGACTGTTATTAGTCTGCTTTAAATTAAAATAAGCATATCTGCTTACATCCTGCAGAAATATTTATAAGACACTAGGGATAGAAGAATGTGAAAGTCTCTACTTAAAACCAAGCAAATTGATTCAGAAGACTCATTTCAGTAGATGTGTGCACACACATGTGTGTGCATGTCTGTATCTGTATGTAATCTTCACTAAATAAGCTTATTGCTTCCGAAGAAAGTTCTTTTTTTTGAAAGAGTAGATCTCCATGCCAGCGACATATGGAAATGACAACAATAACAAAATCACTTTTAACAAAGCCTGGAATACCTCAGAAGGTATTTTGTGCTGAGAAGTTTTCTGCTTTTATACAGACCCACAGGAATCTTTAAAAATATTACTCTTTATAACCTCTGTAGCCTTCACAAACTTCTATATTGTAGAAACAGGACACATTTTAATGAACTGGTCTTCAAAGCAGACAATGGGCTTTGGAGAGAACACTAATCAGTCTGGATTTTGACTGTATCTGTTGCCAATTGAGTCTTTGTAACAGCAGACCTGTTCCTGTTAGGACAAAAAGAAAAAAAAAAAAAAAACAAACCCAAAAAAACCCCACTTGGAATGTCAAATCTGAGTAACCAGTGCAGGTTCATTATCTAGCATCGTAATTTTCTCTTCCAGGGTAAGGAACCAATTTATTCTTACCAAAGCTAAACTCAAAAGTTTGATACCTACATGAACTAAGCAATTGATAGAAGCAATTAGAGGGAAAGTTGTAGAGGCCACAACAATCTAAAAATTGGAGAACAGAGAAAGGAGCTGGAAGGAGGAAAGAAGAAAAGAGAAGGTAAAAATGAGCAAAATAATGAGCCCATGAAGAACTTAGGGAAGGAGATGCCGTCCTAGAGAGAGAAACATTTCCATGAAGACAAAAGGATAGCCTTCGTTATCAACTGTCTAGAGTTAAACTCGCAGAAAAATATGTATCGCTCCTTAGAATGTCATTCTGGAGCATCTGCTGCTGGTGGCCCACGCAGTAGACTCCAAATAGGTTTTTGCAGATGACCCAAGTTCAGGGCAAAAATTCCAACATGCTGTTAGTTCCCCACTGCCAGTGAAGCCACGCATATAGCTGCACGATTTCATGTATCCAAGTGCATGGGGCATACAGAACTAGACTTTTGTTCTGCAAAGATTATTTAAATATGCTTTCATATTAGCATTTTTTAACAATTCCATTGCTAATAAAGAGAAATAATTTCAGTATTAATTTTCCTAGCTGGGTTTTGAGTGAAGCCATTAATGTGATTTATGAGCCCACATTGAATTTTTCTCCTACTCAGAGTAAGGGAAAAAAAAAGAAATTTGATGTAGCACCTTATTGGGGAAAAAAAAAAAAGACTGGTAAATAAGTTATTTTTAAGTAATTTGGAATATTAGTAATAGTGATAAAAGATGGAATGGAAAATTCTGTAAAATATGTTCAACACAAGTCTTAATTTTTAATTCAGTATCAAAATCTATTTGGCACATAAATCTACAAAA
The DNA here is from genome assembly GCF_036417535.1 of Chlamydotis macqueenii. NCBI lineage: Eukaryota > Metazoa > Chordata > Aves > Otidiformes > Otididae > Chlamydotis > Chlamydotis macqueenii. The sequence goes on along the minus strand of NC_141593.1, from coordinate 57,623,110 downwards.
TAGGCAAAATATAAGAATACGTCTTTCTTAGTTCACAGAGTTAGGTATTATTAGCTCCTGGAGAGACCTAGAAATGTGGTGCTTAGTGGCTGAATGAGGCCAGACTTCTCTCTAGAGAAGCTTAAAAGTAACCCCTTTCTCTCACTTCATCTGGTTGTCAAACTGCATGGGGAAATACTAATCCTGTTACATTAAAAAAAAAAAAAAAGGGGAATTTCCCAAAACTCACAAAAGACAAGATGGCAGAAAGCTAAGAAAACAAATACCACAAAAGGTATGAAGAAGTCATAGGAAGAGCAAATCCAGTGATTATTATTATTTTTTTAAAGATTAAAAATAGGTTAACAGCAGCCACCACTGCTACTTTAGTAGATTTCTGTAAATCAACGGGTTACTCCTATTGCAGAAAACAGCACTATGACAGATTGACACCAGTGTAGTTTCAGATTTTCTAGGTATTAAGAAATACTAACATTTTGCCATTACAAAAGGGAGTTTGTAAAAAGCTATGAAGGAACACCAAGAGGTAGGTAAATTGTGGTTCCTGAATTTGGAGGTGCTCCGGCACACAAGTTAAGTGTTTCTTTCTTGTCAGCGGGTTGTTAGTTTCAACATACTAGACTCTGTAATTATTTCATTTATATCCACTTTCATCAAGAATAACTAATTCTCAAGCAATACCTGGTATCTATATAAGTAACAGAAGTCCTCCTCTGTCTGCTCCCTGTCTATCTAACTTTCAAATTCCCCTCAGAAATCTATTCTGCTGTTTTATATAATCAATATGTAATCCAACAGAAATATAAAGCTAGGGGCAGCACAAGATTTAATTGAATTAAATACTGCAAGGGCATAGTCTCCATTTTCAAAACCCTTTTTTGTAACTGCAATAGAAATTGCAGTCTGTTACAGTGGAGTGCTACAGACTGCAGGTCTTGCAACAAAGAATTCAAGTTAGTGATGTTGTTGCAGAAAACCTGGAAACTTTGATTGCACTGGGCATTGACTATAACATAAATAAGTCTGTTCTATGCTCACGACCAGCACTTCTACATAAGGAAAATATAAAATGGTGTTTGTATCCTTGACACAATATGAAGTGAGATTAAGATAAGCTTCTCTGTGGGTGAGTACAACAACAGAATTAAAATTAAACAGCACTTCCTACAACTAGAGATGCAGTTAGCTACTGGCACATTAAAGACTGCTATCAGTTTAACTTAAGAGGAAAGAAAATTCATACATTCCACTGTTTTATTGGGGTAAGTCTATTTAAAAGCCCTGTTCTTCTCCGTTTCTTTAGTGCATGTAAGGCACCTGTCACCTTGGTATGTAATCCCCTAATTTAGGCAGATGTAATTCAGGTAAACATATCTGTCCTAGTTACAAGATGTACTACTGCCTTCTGCCAGTTAGCATAGAACAGTAATGTTTATTTGCAATACAAAGAAAAATCCCAACTCTTGTTCAAATCAATAAAATTTTCCATTAAGTTGGAAAAGGTTAAAGATTCTAAAGCAAAGGAAATGATAAATGTATAAATGAATAAAGAATTATTTATAACATAGCAGAATACATCAGACATAATGGTTTTGTCTCCTTTTACTGTATAAAAGGACTGTGGTAACACAAAGGAACTCTCGCATGCTTGTGGCTCAGCAGAAGTACACCACAGCATATGCACCCAAGGAAAACCACCATCTCCTTCACAACCCAGGCACAGATGCAAGATACATAATTGCAGCCACAGGGAGTGGGAGGACGAGCTGTGACTCATAGCTATGCATGGCTGCCAGACTCTGGTCCCACGAGCTTCCCACGCCTGGGACTTGCTGATAGGCAGCTGGAAAGGAATAGACTCATCTAGCAAAGCACCAATGTGATCAGCTAGAGCACCAGGCAACCAGCATATACAGGATACAGCAGTAACCTAAGCTTACCTAAATCATGTCTGGAGTCAATCTTTTCACGAACCAAGAAAGTTTGGAGGTGCAGATCGGCAGATTGTACACACTGCCTGCAGCCATTTCCCTGACTGTCCATGGGCACTATTTGGCTGGTACATACTATGATCCATGAGCCAACATCCCATCCCAGCCCTGGCGCATCCCCATACCCATGGACATGCTTGATCACAGAATCATAGAATGTTTTAGGTTGGAAGGGACCTTTAAAGGGCATCTAGTCCAACTCCCCTGCAAGGAGCAGGGACATCTCCAACCAGATCAGGTTGCTCAGAGCCCTATCCAACCTGGCCTTGAATGTTTCCAGGGATAGGGCATCTATGATCTCTCTGGACAACCATTTACAGTGTTTCACCACCCGCACTGTAAAAAAGTTTTTTTCTTATATCTAGTCTGAATCTGCCCCCTTCTGTTTTAAAAACATTACTCCTCCTTTCACAACAGGCCCTACTGAAAAATTTCTCCCTGTCTTTCCTGTAGGCCCCCTTGAGGTATTGGAAGACCGCTATAAGGTCTCCCTGGAGCCTTCTCTTCTCCAGGCTGAACAGCCCCAACTCTCTCAGCCTGTCCTTATAGGAGAGGTGCTCCAGCCCTCTGATCATCTTCTAGCCCTCTTCTGGACTTGTTCTAACTGGTCCATGTCCTTCTTTTTTGGGGGGCTCCAGAACTGGATGCAGTACTCCAGGTGGAGTCTCTCAAGAGTGGAACAGAGGGGCAGAATCACCTCCCTTCACCTGCTGGCCACACTTCTTTTGATGCAGCCAAGGATGTGGTTGGCTTTCTGGACTGCAAGCACACATTGCCAGTTCATGCTGAGCTTCTCATCCGTCAGCACTCCCAGGTCCTTCTCGGGGCTACTGTCAATCCACTCTCCACCCAGCTTGTATTTGTGCTTGAGATTGCCCCGACCCATGTGCAGGACCTTGCACTTGGCCTAGTTGAACTTCTTGAGTTTTGCACAGGCCCACCTCTCCAGCCTGTCAAGGTCCCTCTGGATGATATCCCTCCCCTCCAGTGTGTTGACGGTACTACACAGCTTGATGTTGCTGGTGAACTTGCTGAGGGTGCATTCTACCTCACTGTCCATGTCACCAACAAAGATGTTAAATGGCACCAGTTCCAATACTGACCCTTGAGGAATACCACTTGTCACTGGTCTCCACTTGGACATCGAGTTGTTGACTACAACTCTTTGAGTGCAGTCATCCAGCTAATTCTTTATCCACTGAGTGGTCCATCTGTCAAATCCATGTCTCTCCAGTTTAGAGACAAGGATGTTGTGCAGGACAGTGTAAAATGCTTTGTCCAAGTCCAGGTACATAATGTCAGTGGGTCATCAGATTGGTCAGGCACAATTTGCCCTTAGTGAAGGCATGTTATCTGTCACTAATCACCTCCTTATTTTCCATGTGCTTTAGCATGATTTGCAAGAGAACTTGCTCCATGATCTTACCAGGCACAGTGGTGAGACTAACTGTCCTGTAGACCCCTGCCCAGAGAAGGGGGTGCTCTGGGTGACCCCAGCTTGCTCTGCTCCCCAGTCCCCATGAGCCACATGCTCTGAGGACTGTAGCTCACAGTAATTCCATTATTCAGTGATTAGGTAGTAAAAAAGAAAAAAGAAAAATATATAACATTATCCTGATTGTAAAAAGATAACACTTCACTATGCTGTAAAGAAAAAATTATCTTTGAGAATAATTATTTTAAAAATTCCTTTAATGTGGATTGAACATGGGTATTTCACAGTCTTTATTCTTCCTCTGGTAGCAGCAAGATCTTAATAGAGTTTTTCCCTCTTCGTTTTATGCCAGAACAACTGTGGAAATGTGTATTTCTTTCTGAGTCACCATCTAAGGTAGGTACAAAAATGAAGGCAGTCCAAATACTTCTAAACTTAAAATTCTGTAGCTGAGCATGGCATTCGGATTTCTATTGTTGCAGCATCTTAGAATGCTCTGCTACACCTTCTGAAAACATCGTTCTAATATACGAGGTATAATTTATCCCCAACAGGTTTCTCAAAGCACAACTATAAAAAGTTTTTTTTTTTGTTTTGTTTTTTTTTTGTTTTTCTTTCATAGATCTCTTTTCAGGAAGATATCATGAGAAAGAAAAAGCCTCTTTCCCTATTTCATGACTGTCTAATGGTCTGTGACATCCTCAGAAATCTCACAGAAAATACATAACTAGAGTCACAAGAGCTGTTTACCTATTTTTCTAATATCTCAACCGAAAAAAAGATGACAACACAGACTTTTGTGACCTGTGGGCTTTAAATTTGCTCTAAGGTAAACTTTATGCAGGCCGCCTACAGTAGTGCATACCCTACATCCAGCATATCTGTCAGCATTCTAACTTATGGCATAGATGCAGTTATAAATAGTATTTGCTCAAAGCTGCACCAAATTTGAAATAAGCAGCAGTTGGGCAAACAAACATATAAAACATTTAAGATATAAACAGGAATTTCAGATTCCCTATGTAATATTGAATTCATGTCATTGAAGCTAACATCAGTAGCTTCTTGAAACTGATTTGAGTGAAGGTTCCTAACTACAGGATTTTTTTATCCAATTAAAGAGGATAATGTTCGGTGGTAAATATATAATGCTACAATAATACAAAGGCGCCGCATTTCCTTCAACTTGTGTAATAAAAGCAGCCAATCAAACCATTAATGCTACAGTGAAATGTTCATTATTTATTTGATTATTTTTTTTTCTGAATTATTGGCCCTTATGCTCTGTATTTACTTGTTTTTATAATCAGTATCCTTGTTTAATCTTCAGGGTGCCGAGAACCAGAAACTTCACTTACAGGACTTGATCTCTTACGTTGCTTAATATTTGTTTCACCTAGTGCATACCTGGTATTACAAATACCACGGTGATGATAAGCAACCATCTTTATAATGACAAGTTATAAGCTATGGCATATTTCACATAAGGTCATATTGAAAATTAGCATATAAAATATACTAGCCAGGTTTTAATTGGAATTGACATTTAATCATGTGTAGAATTGATATGGGAAATTATCAAGTAACTTGACAAGTGAAGAATACAAGTCATTTAATTCTTCGTGTCTCAAGTTTTAGATGTTTCATATTCACCAAGCTTCTTACACCTAGGGAAAATAGTTCCAATATGTTCAACTCAAAACTGAAGTAAATTCCAAACATAAAAATTACTTTTCCAAAGTATAATCTGCAGTTTCTAAAAAATATCTAATGAGTTTTTGAAAAAGCAGAACAGACTTTTTATCTAATATGCTACCAGTCCAGCCAGATGTACTACAATGTTTTCAGTGTCCCTATGTCCAGATATCATTTTTGTCAGAGGGCTCATTGACCAACAAAAGTGAGGGCCAATGCTGAGCCACACAGAACATTAACTGCATCTGTGGAGGAATTAAAGAAGGAATCATTAGAACACTCAGCACATAATATGGAATAGAAAATTAAAATAAGTGTATGATACTATATGTGCACAACTGGTGAAGTACTTACTTGTGGTTAATGGATTTTTAAAGCCATAAGCATTTTTTTTTTAATAAACTTAGCAGAACATTTTGATTAGAGAAAAATCCATTACTTGTATGACAAGGGAACAACTGACTTTCCAACACAGCTGCTATGGCCATGCTACATCTATTTGTATACCATACGTATGCTAGCAATAATATAAATCTTTGTAATAATCTTTTCCAAAACTTTCCATTCTGCAGTCATCTAAGGAGCATTAAACTGAACACCATATGATTTACAGATTAGGCTGTAATTTCAATTGACTGGTCACAAGGTGCTGTTAATAGCCAACATCTGAAGAATTGCGACTTGAAACAAAGAATCACTAGCTAGAATCAGAGTTGTTAAATGCTCATGTGAGGATACATTAAAAAAAAAAAAAGAAGAAGAAAAAAGGGAAAGGGTTAATGGCCATCATGTTAAAGACCATAATAAATGTAGCAGAGTTTCCTGTGAAAAATTTGACAGAGTTATTCAAGCAAGATGTAGGTGACAGGTGATCAATATAGTTACTTACACTGCATGGAAGACTGATAGAACATCAATTCCAATGAGAACAACTCTGCAATAGTATAAAAGCAGTGTCAATATGGTAAAGAATTATAAATCCATTTGGTTATAATGGGATCACTCAGTATATACACGCTGCTTGAGAAAGATGATAGATGTTATCCTTCTGTCACTATTGCTGGAGAAGAGTAGGGAAGTAATATTGATATATAACATTATGCCTGTGCTATCTTCTATTCACAGCTAATCATATGGGTACTACAAAGACATCTGAGTGACATTACACATATACAGTTCCTATAAAGCCAGTGTGTAAAATTCATGGCTGATATAGCCTCTTTGAGTGGAATCATTCCATGGAATGAATAGAAAATCAACAGGCATATTTGGGAGCAAAATGGGTTTCTATCAATACACTGATACCATTATGTTTCTTGATGACTGGGTTCACTTCAGTTACAGAGGGATCAAAACCCCTCCATGCAAATACATAGTGTTGGTTTTGTTTAGTGGTGAGGAAGGGGCTACAGTGGCAGCTGCCTGTAAGAAGCTGATAGAAGTTGTTTCCCCTTTGTCTGGTAGACTCGTCTGGGCCTAGGGCAGACTTGCAGCTGTCCAGGGCCAATGTAATTGGTGATGGAACGTTCCCTGATAATGCCTCTGCAATAACATGTTTAAGAAGGGGAAAAACAGAAAAAAAAAAAAATAAGAAGATGTGAAGAAGCTGAAGTGGGGGCAGAGAGGGGGAGGCATGAGCCCTTGTGGACCTTGCGGCCCTCACTCTCTGGCCTCCCGCGGGGCGCCATCTGGGCCCAACTTGGCCCAGCCCAGCTCCAAGCAGTGGAGATGAGACGTGAAGAGAACCTGAGAGGCATCTGCCTGAGCTGGTTGTAAAGAATTTCTTGTGAGAGGAACGGCTGCAAACGCCAAGGTCAGTGAAGAAGCAGGGGGAACAGTAATGCTGCTCCTGGCAGAGATTCCCCTGCAGCCCGAGGTGCAGCCCATGGTGAGGCTGGCTGTGCCCCTGCAGCCAGTGGAGGACCCCACGCCCGGGCAGGCAGACACCTGAAGGAGGCTGTGGCCCATAGAGGGCCCGTGCTGGGGCAGCCGTTCCGGAGGAACTACAACCCGTGGAAAAACGACCCATGCCGGAGCAGTTCATGGACTGTAGCCGTGGGAGGGACCGGGAGGAATGTGAGGAGTTCTTCCCCTGAGGAGGAAGGAGCTGTGCAAAGAAACAAGTGATGAACTGACCATAACCCCCATTCCTTATTCCCCCCTGTGCTGCTCAGGGGACAGGGAAGGAGGTAGAGATAATTGAACATGAAGTTAAGCCTGGGAATGGTAGGGGGAAATTACTTTATTCTCTTTCTCATTAGCCTGCTTTGCTCTTACTACAAATGAGAAATAAATAGTTTTCCCCAAGCCGAGTCTGTTTTGCCTATAACAGTAACTTTAAAGATCTCTCTCTGTCCTTATCTTAAACCCTTTTTACTTTTTGTTATACTGTCTCTCCCTATTTCCTCAGAGGGTAGGGGGAGTGAGAGAGAGACTGCATAGCTTAGTCCTGAGCGGGGCTGAACTACGATATTCATCTAAAACATAGTTGCAAACATCTAGTGATAAAAGTACAAACAAGGAGTTTGATGTGTGACTGAAATGTAGAGTTCCTAAGAAAAAATTAATTGATAAATGGCAGTCCAACTTACAATTTCCTATACATTTACAAAATAAAAATAGTCCTAAAATTATAGACTTGCTAGTTGAATCTATACAGGCAGGAAGTTTATATATTATAAATTGACCTTTTTGTCCTAGGTGCTGGAAGAACAATAGCAGCATTTTGGGGGAGATATAATATTGGTCATTTTTCCTTGCCAAAGAATATTCTTTTGCTTATGGCTTTTTCAAACAGCACTAAAAACCTATACTCAAAGGAATATAGACCTCAAGTTCAGTACACTTTTAGAAAATTAATTTCCTAACACTCAGAGTTGTCTAATTCTTGTCATTTAAAATATGGTAATGTTTATATGATAGCACATGACATGCATTTAAGCACTTACATGAAACAGAGATCTTAGGAAACCTCACTTTTACCAATTATTTTGCATTGTTTCAAAGATACAGATTTACAATTGTTCAATAAGATTACTGGAATATGAATCTTGAGAAAGAGGTAAATAACTCGATGTTAACTGAGAATTTATGGGCCACTTATGGAACAAAGTAGGTAATATATTTTAATAATTGTAGTATAATCTGAATTTTTCAGAGATAACTTTAAAAATCCTGGTATTTTAAACACTTTATCTTAGTGAATAATGCATGACATAGGTATTTTTAATGAGGCAATTGTGAGGTACTACTCACATAAATGTTAACATGTTAATGTCTGTATAAAACTTAGCTCATAATATAAAAATACTATTCTCCATTACGTGTTTCTTAAAGTAGAAAAGGCTTTATGTGCTCTGCTCAAACAGTATTAACTGTCATTCATGAGCAGTTGCTGAGACATAAGCAAGTACCTATAGAATCAGCAGATAAAAGATCACCTAAGAAGGAGTTGCTTTGCCTGAGCAGCCTCAACAAAGATTATGTTGCTATCTTATAATATAGAGATTTTCTATAGAATCAGTAAGATAAATAATCATTTTAGTTAATAACATTATATTTGGGGGAAAAAAAGAAAATTATCTGATTAAGATCAAATGTAATACAAATTTCATGTTAATATGTTTATTTCTGAAGCCAGGACACAATATAGTGCCACTCTGAAAGGTTCACGTTTCTTCTGTGTGAACTCCCACAGAAAAACTACAACTCTGACACATGTCCCCCTTGATTATGGAACAACCTTTCTTCAATTTAGTATTATTATGTTATTGTAGTTGAATAGAGCACTTATTTCTGTTCTTTGCCATCACATTTCTTAAAAGGTACTATCAGATAAAGCAACACTGTTGAATGGTATCAAGTTTAACTTAAAACATTACTTCTTGTGCATAGCCGTAATTACCACACTGCACCATGACACATTCAAAGAGCTGTGTGCTCTGTCATGTTACTGAAACAAGTGTTGCGAGCAATTCAGAAGATCAAGGAAGTGCAGCATTTGAATTCAAGTTCACTCTTCAACATTTTCAATATGTGAGATAGTCTTAGTTTTTCTTTTAAAACAGATAGGAAATCAAAGTGAAAGTAGTATAATTAAATCAATCAGTCACCAAGGTGAGCAGCTCCAGAGCCAACCTGGTAGGGAAATGCCAAGGTACCAGAAAGACCCACTAGGAACCAGCAGCTCTCAGGAGAGAGATGCTGACCAGGCCTGAGCATTGCCAGAGCAACTGTGACAACCCCCATGCCTATATAAATCAGCCTGGGGAGTGCAGGTGACGAGGAGCACTGCCAATAGAGCAGGTAAACAGGGCATGACACAGCAGCCAGGGTGTGGTGTGGCAGTTTGTGCTGTGATTCACATGGAAGGGCATGCAGGAAGGGCATTGTCACCCTACCAGCTCAAGAGGTGAGTTCAAGCGGTCATCACCCTCCTAGAAGGAGCTTAGCTACAGTATCTGCCCAGAAGAAAGCCATATCCTCTGCGCTCACCAGAATGGATGTGGCAACCCAAACAGAGCTCCCATGAAAATATTCAGCCATCCAGGTCTCAGGCCTGTGCCACTTGTAACAGATGGCAGTAGTGAGGACAGCTATGTGAGGTGTGACCGAGTAGGTGATGTACTCCACCTGCTTGGAAAGCTATGGGAGGAAGCAGACAAGTTAAGGATCATCAGGGAGTCTGACAAAGATATAGACTGGTGGAACCATGTTCTACCCTCCCTGAGACAGAAACAGGAATAGCCACCAGAAAAACTCAAGATCAAGGGGATCCTGTATCCTCCTCCCACCAAGCACAAGGCAGTAGCTTAAAGGAAAGGAGTGAATAGAGGCAAGTCCATGCTCAAGGTGGCAGGGAAACCCCCTCCTTGCCCACCTCACCTTCCCAGGTGCCTCTTTACACAAACAGGTTTGAGGCTTTGCATGCAGGACAGTGAATTGATGATGTGGATGATGGTCCACATACATCAGAGGTGTCATCAAGGTCAGAAAGGCCTGCTCCCTGTATCATGACCACCTCCATGAGAAAGAAACATCCCTTCTGAAGGGAACAGAGGATCTAATATGACAGACAGTCCCTCCTCTTAGGGAAGACTGCTACCTCCCTGCAGTCAAAGTTAAGGACATCACTAGGAAACTTCCTAGACTAGTATGGCACTCAGTCTACTACTTATTATTGCTTTTTCATGTGGGTAGTGATGGAGCCACAAAAGAGATTTCAGGGCCTTGGGATGGTTGGTAAAGGAATCTGGAGCACAGGTAGTTTTTTTATCTATCCTTGTAGTTGCATGCAGTAATATTGGAAGAAACAGTCTAATAATACATGGCTCTGTGCCTGGTATCACCACTAGAATTTTGGGGTTTTTGATAACAGGATGGTTTGCATGACACTGGACTTCGTGATGTTGGATGGGATTCACCTTTTTTAAAGGGGGAAGAGGGTCTTTCTGATGAGGTAGTGAGACTGATTCACAGAGCTTTAAACTACAGCTGAAGGGAGAGGGCGATAATCATAGAATGGTTAGGGTTGGAAGGGACCTTCAAAGGTCATCTAGTCCAACCCCCCTGCAAGGAGCAGGGACATCCCCAACTAGATCAGGTTGCTCAGAGCCTCATCCAGCCTGGCCTTGAACGTTTCCAGAGATGGGGCCTCCACCACCTTTCTGGGCAACCTGTTCCAGTGTTCTATAACTCGCATTGGAAAAAAATTTTTCCTAATTTCCAATCTAAATCTATTCCCCACCATTTTAAAACCATTACTCCTTGTCCTATCGCAACAGGCCCTACTAAAAGCCTCTCCCCATCTTTCTTGTAGGCCCCCTTGAGGTACTGGAAGACCGCTATCAGGTCTCCCCGGAGCCTCCTCTTCTCCAGGCTGAACAGCCCCAACTCTCTCAGCCTGTCCTCATAAGAGAGGTGCTCCAGCCCTTTTATCATCTTCATGGCCCTCCTCTGGACCTTCTCCAACTGGTCCATATCCTTCTTGTGCTGGGGGCTCCAGAACTGGGCACAGTACTCCAGGTGGGGTCTCATCAGGGCAGAGTAGAGGGGGAGAATCACCTCCCTCGACCTGCTGCCCACGCTCCTCTTGATGCAGCCCAGGCTGCGGTTGGCCTTCTGGGCCACAAGGGCACATTGCCTGCTCATGTTAAGCTTCTCATCCACCAGCACTCCCAAGTCCTTCTCCTCAGGGCTGCTCTCAATCCATTCCCCGCCCAGCCTGTATTTGTGCCTGGGATTGCCATGACCCAGGTGCAGGACCTTGCACTTGGCCTGGTTGAACTTCATGAGGTTGTCCACTAGTACCCCCAAGTCCTTCTCCTAATCAGGGCTACTCTCAATCCATTCCAGCCTGTGTTTGTGCTTGGGATTGCCCTGACCCATGTGCAGGGCTTTGTACTTGGCCTTGTTGAACTTGATGAAGTTTGCACAGGCCCATCTCTCAAGCCTGTCAAGGTCCCTCTGGATAGCATCCCTTCCCTCTAATGTGTTGACTGCACCATACAGCTTGGTATCATCAGCCAAATTGCTGAGGGTGCTGATCAGGTTGCTCAGAGCCTCATCCAATCTGACCTTGAACATTTCCAGGGATGGGGCATCTACCACCTCTCTGGGCAACCTGTTCCAGTGCTCTACAACCCTCATTGTAAAAAATAATATCAAGCTTGACTCTCACAAGTTGTGGGATGACATGCCAAGGTTAGAGGGACGGGGCGCTAGCAATAACTCTCAGCCTGTTGCTTTGAGACGTGCTATGTATTCTAGAGCACACTTAAGTCTTACAGAGATGAGCCAGGGACTTCTGATGTAATAGGAGCCAATGGGGAAACAACAGTGAAATACCTCAAAGGAATTAAGAGGTGTTCCTCTAAAAAAGTGACACAGTCGACAATCTAGCTGAAGAGCCACTACACCAATGCATGCAGCACGGGCAACAAATAGGAGGAGCTGGAAGCCACTATACTACTAGAAAGTTATGACCTAGTTGCCATCACTGAAACTTTGTGGCATGAAACCCATGACTGGAGTGTGGCTATCAATGGCTACAGGCTGCTCAGAAAGGACAGGCAAGGAAAGGGAGGCAGAGATGTTGCTCTCTACATCAATAAGCAGATAGAGTATGAAGAGCTATCCTTGTAGAATAGCCATGGACAGGTTGAAAACTTATGAGTAAGAAATAGAGACTGAGGCAACAAAGGGAACCTTGTGGTTGGTGTTTACTACAAGCCACCTTTTCAAAGGGAGTCTATTTACAAAGCCTTGTTACTCCAACTACAGGAGACATCATGCTTGCAGGCTCTTGTCCTGCTGGGAGACTTCAACCACCCCAACATGTGCTGGAAAAATAGCACGGTGAGCTGCAGGCAATCCAGGAGACTCCTGGAGTGCATTGAGGACTTTTTAGTAGGGCCTGTAGTGATAGGACAAGGAATAATGGTTTTAAACTAAAAAAAAAAAAAGGTAGATTCAGACTAGATATAAGGAAGATATTTTTTACGATGAGGGTGGTGAAACACTGGAACAGGTTGCTATAGAGGCCCCATCTCTGGAAACGTTCAAGGCCAGGTTGGATGGGGCTCTGAGCAACCTGACCTAGTGGAAGATGTCCCTGCTCCTTGCAGGGGGGTAGGACTAGATGACCTTTAAACGTCCCTTCCAACCCTAACTATTCTATGATTCTATGAAATTCCTGTGAATATTAATGTACTTTACAGTCTGAGTCATCCTCCTTCAATATCAGGGCATATTCAGACTTGAAAAATTTAAGGTAATAAATTAATCCATCTAAGAATGTCTCAATAGGTCTTTTATTGTCATCTGAAGTTATTCAGACATAAACCTATTTTCTTACTTCACGCTATTAAACCTTACAGCTTTTTGCAAAATCATACTGATGTTCCGACATCTACCTCAGAGAACTATTGTAATGAGGCAAATTGTTTTAGTAGGTTGAACATACACAGAATAATATCACCAAAATGGTGCTACTGCAAAATATCTCAACCTCAATAATATAGGACTCAGGAACTTATGGACATATTTCAGCTTAAACTTTAAAATGTGGTAATTTTTTTTTCTCTGCAAAATGTTTTTCGAATGGCAATCTGAAAATTCCAATCTATATCAGTTCTCAGTGCAGAGCATCTTGACCACATTCTCATCAATCCCAGAATGCGGATGTGTATGTCCAAGCACTGAAATTAATATTTAAGTGTGTAATTCTGGAAAAACAGCAGAAATCAGTACAGCATTATAATGGGTAAAGCAGTATAAAAACGGCTTAAGAAAAGGGAGATATTGGGGGAAGATCTTCATCAGAACATTGGGGACTAGTCAACACGCTGACCTTCTCTTTCCCCCCTACAAGGACGCCTATTGGGTAAGAGCTCTGTGTTACGCGCACTTAGATACTAACATCTCGCTAGCTGTTAAAACTTATTATAAGTTCTGTATATACATATATATATATATTGTTTCAAGCCTGTTTTCACAGTCAGTATCTTATCATCAGCTATCTTTTAACCTTTATCTTGTCACAAACATACATAATAAAATTTGTCTATCTCTTGATAAATATAAGTTTCCATTTAATAATTGATATAGAAGATATAAGGGATTTGTCTTGGTGTCACTGCCCATGAGAGTCCCTGAATAGGTTAGACAACCACTCTCTGACCTTGTGGGCTGTCCAGAGGGATTTGTCCCAGTGCACTGCCAGCATAAGCCTGATAGGCTGGCCAAACTGCAATGGGTTCGAGGAAACCCTCCTTCTCCTTAAACAGAGTGTGGCAGGCTGGTCGGATACAAGGGTCTCATCTTTCTTGGGAAACTGGCAAGCTGGTCAAATTGAAAATGGTTCGAGGTAACCCCCCTCTCTGTCCTCTATTGACACAATATTGTGTCTTATCATTAGAATAATATGTATCTTCTGATTTGTCAGAGTTCTCGTTATCAACAATCTTACTTTTCAAATCTACCCAAGGTTATTTGGACGGTGGTTTCAAGCTAGAGATTAGGTAGAACATCAAGCAACAGTTGATAAAATATTCAGAAAAAATTTACCGTAACTGTAAGTTTAATATTTATTTTCTTGCTTCCTCTTGCTATTTTCAGACATTCTTGTCTCTTATTAATAATAGACACTGTCACATACTTCATTTCAACCTTTTTTTTTCTGCTATTTCCATTATATTACACTAGACTCATCTAAAAAATTGGTATTTTCTATCCTTTTTAAAAAAAAAATTATGAATTTTTGGGTGGGCAAAACAAAATGCTGTCTCATCTAAGATCTATGAGGCCTCTAAATTTTCTTTGTCTGTCATTGCCTTTCTTTCCAAAAGACTCTTTAAGGACCATTAACACTTTAGCTGATTGCTAATCCTATATGTCTCACATTACTTTCTCTGTCTTCCTCACATCTCTGCCTGTGTAAAAAGTCCTGCCAGAGATTTAACTCAGAAACAGAACAGGACAAGTGGAAAACTATGATTAGAGTCCCATCCTAAAATGGCTGAAAATCTTGAGCAAGTTAGAAAATAAATCAGCTCTTAGAGACAGAAAATCATGCAAACGCTCTGTGATAGATAATTTAACTGAAATGGTAGTATAAGCATTAAAACTAAGGCTGATTTTGTTCACTTTGTAGATCAGCAACTTGGAAGAGATGGTGTTCAGTGCCTTGGTGGAGTTTACCAATATTAAAAAATGGAGCCAGTCAGTACAGAGGTGGAAGAGAGCAGACAGAGTTCAGAATGACTCAGAAAAGCAGCAGCTTGGGCTGATAACGGGCTTTACTGAGACTAATGTAAAGTGATGAGATTGTTGACAGATAATTCAGAAAATAAATGTACACTGAGACCTGCATTGTGACTAGGTGAAACAGTAGAATAAAAACTGAAAAGTCCAGTACAGTGATTATTTTAGTAATAGAAGGTATAATTTGAAAACTTAAATAGGAATACTGACCATAGTTTTAAGGAACACGTGTTAGATGAGTATCGAGGTTAGCTTCACAACTTGCATAGAATGGCATTGTGATAATGCTCCCTTAAAATTTGCTCTTCTGCTGAAGGCTATCTCATTATTTCATACTTCTTCAGCTACACAATGCCACACAAGAAAATAATTCATCAATCACATCTCGATCACTAAGTTGAACACTTTGTATTCTTGTAGGTTAGACATGAAGAGATCACAAGGGGAGATAGCAAGATATAGAAAACTTGGAAGAAAGCAGAAAGAACAAATTTGTCTGTGATAAATATATTAAAAAGTTGCATATGGACATTGCTGTCCTCATGTATTATTCATATTAAATGTGGCTTTATTTCCCTCTACCAAAATAACAAGATGTGTGCACACATTTCTGACAGCAATGCCAGAGTAACTAATAGTTTGAAAATTTGATTGTAACATTCAGAAGAAAGCTTCACAAATCTGGTGAATGCTGCTCATCGGTTTTCTTTCCTTAAGGAGAAATGTTGTCCATTTTCCGTGTTTCTTCATGAAGAACTATCAAGCAAAATGTACCATCAAGAAGCAAGTTATAGATCTCTGCACCTCTACTTGGCCATCCAGCAGGAAACTTTTCACACAACTTAATGTAGCCTAAATATAAAAGTGACCCTCATAAGACTTACTGGCACTTGAAAAAGATACTATGATAAGCACAGTCTGACTGTACCTCTTCCCTTCCTTTAATAAAGCAGCGGTCTCTGACTGTGGAAAACCATTCCACATATACACCTGAACTTTACAGGCAGTAAGTATTATTTATTGCAAAAACAAGAATTTAGCCACTTGAGGTATATAACAAACATGACACATGGCAACAAAAACCCTATGAACCTAATTTGTGTTGCGCTAGGTATAGTTATTTTTTTGTTCTAAAAAGTGTGCTGTAAATGAAGTAGTTGATTATGTTTTAACCACTGTGGAAAGGAACTAAGAGTATAACATATAAAAAAAAAAAAGAAAAATGGCTTCATTAAAAACAATTTTGCACAAGCTGTATGCAAGAAAACAGTACAAAGTAGTGTTCAGACAACTAGTACTGTAAACTGGCAGAGTCTTGGTGCTGCTAATCCACATACCAGCAGATAGTATGTGAGGTACACAGTTACCTGCTCTTAAAGTGACTTAAGAATGCTGTTAACAAAGAGGCCAACGCATAGGAGCAATGCAATGCATTTTCTTGGATTTTACAGTCACAGAGATTCTCTAAGAAAGGAAACAGCCTATTTAATCTTTTTGCCTTTTCTTGTTGTTACTGTTACTTTTATTGTTTCTAAGATTAAAACATAAGCAAGTCAAAACAAATACTACTTATCTATATAAACATGTTAACAGATTATTGACAGATGACTCAAAACCAGATAAAATACTGCCATTGAAAGATGTGTTATTTAAAGAAATACACACATTAAAATTGAATCACATAGTAAAAGTATTTTGTTACTTGTTATAACAGCATTATTCTGTGTTCATCATTCTAAAGAACAGTTCAGCTGTTTCAGTACTGTACCATTATAAGGGGTGCTGAGACTACTATACATTATCATGTGTTTGGGGAGTATTTTCACATTTTTCTTCAGATAATTCTGGTTTTAATATTATTTAAAGCTATGAAGACCTTTCCTCTAGTCCAGATCCATACTGTGAGAAACTGATCAATGTATATATCATAACCTGTGTCACTTAAATGAAGATTTATGATAATGAGAGAGAAAACATAAGTAGGAGAACTTTGAAGTATTTTAAAGTATTGCTGCTTCAATTCAATATGCATTTTTCAATATGCATTTTCCTCTGCCTCTTAGCAGGGTGTTCAGCAGAAACTATTTCAGTTTAACCATTTCTAAGTACAAAAACCTTCATGAATTCTTTCTAGAGAATCAAAACATGCAGGAAATATTAACTTTACTTAATAAAAAAAAAAGTTTCATTTTATTTATTGTAGTATTATTCTTTTCTCTCCAGAAAGTGTATATGCATATGCAAATCTGTAAATTTTCATGGATTTGTAGGTGAAGGCACACAACATTAAACATAAGAATTGCAGGAATGGATGAAAATCCAGCTCTGAAAAGGATGAGAAATATCTCATCTCATATACTAATGAGGCACAGATTAATTTCCTAAGGCATATGTAGGTGAGCAGAACCCTAAAAGGCTTTTCAGAAGAGTCTTTTTGAATCTTTTCGGGAAACATTTCAGATTCCTGCATTTTGTTAATTTGTTTTCTCTTTGAAAATAATGAGTGGAAAAAAAGGAATGTTCATGTAAACATGGGGAAAATGCAATCGCTTAGAGCTATTTTTCAATCTTGTTTCACACAGCCCTATTAATATATTGTGGTTCTGATTTGATGAATTTCTACCACTGCTGTGAAATCATTATTTAAATATGCACAAAAGCATACCATCTTTAGGGCAATTTTGCTAGGTAGATGGATTTTCATCAGGTTTTTAAAGAAAGGCTATTACATAATTTTTCTCTTTCCATCAAAGAGAGCATCTGAATCTAGTTCACTGGAGGTAAAAGTTGTTAGGAATAATAAATTGTCAGAGATATTAATCCCACTAGTTCCTAGATATTAAGATGTTTTTCTTTAACAGTGGGTTACCTCTCCTTATGGAAAGCTATGATTGTTTACATAGCATGCGCACAAATTAATCACTAGAATGTCATTAGTAATAGGTTCATTGGGCGGGAGGGGAAACCTTGCACTCATTCCTGCTGAAGTGTGTGAGCTTTGCCATTTATCTCACAATTTCAGAGATATTTAGTTTATATTTCCATATTTTTTATTGTCTGAATAGGTTGAGGTTTCTGCAAATGTAAGTTTTTGTGTTTGGCAAACATAAATACTTCAAAAGTTCTTTAAGTTTAGAATCCTTAGGAAAAATAAACCAGGCAAGGAAATCTTACAATGAGTGTTGGCGTGGCAGAGATTCATTCTTTCTTAAAATCTTCCAAAGAATTTCCATCTGTTAAGTCACAGACTACAGATTAGATGTAACCATTCTAACAATTGCAGCATGCCCAAGCTCTCCTCTGTTAATAGCACCATCAAATCTTGAAATTATATAACAAAGACAGAATTTGTTATTTACCTGTCAAAGCTGTTTCTGCTATTCCTTTGTGGCCTGAAAGTTCTAAGGTTGATGAGAAAGTAAAATTCTTCTCTTGCTATATCATACATGATACATGATACATTCATAGAATAGTTATGGTTGGAAGGGACTGTTAAATGCCATCTAGTCCAACCCTGCTGGCAAGAAGCAGGGACAGCTACAACCAGATCAGGTTGCTCAGAGCCTCATCCAACCTGACCTAGAATGTTTTCAGGGATGGGGCGTCCACCACCTCTCATACTGAATATATGCCTACCACCAAGTTATACTGATTCATTCAACATTTTTTTTTTTTAATGGAATAATAGAAAGAGCTATAGATTCCATGTAGAAAACAATATTTCAATACTTACTGATCTAATGGAAGTATTCTTTTGATTAGAAATGGTTTCAATTCTAATTCAAATTCAAATAAAATTATAATTATCCCAATCTAAGTATTGATTTCAATAGATCAATATGTATTGATGGTCACACTATTTTCATTATTGTTTAAATAATTTTAGGATTCATCCTGAAGTTCTTTGCATTTATTTTAGGAAATCTGTTCCTCCTTTTTGTCTTACAGCCATTTTAATGCTTTTAGATTCTCCCTGCTACTTCTTACAGAATTATTTCTATGTAGTATATAGCATTGAATGAAAGAATTATGATGAAGGCTAATTAAAAGAAAAATTCTGGAATTATGTAATTTCTTTTGCAGGTCATATTATCTGGTAATCAAGAAAATCCTGTCATTATTTTGCTGTCTAAACACTATTTTGCCTCAAGAATGAACCTCAGGAAGAAACAAAACAATACCCAAAACATATAACTGCTCCTGTTAGTATTTGGATATGAAGGCACTTTACAGCAGACAGTGATAATCTATTCTATATTAATTCTTATTTGTTTTAATTGAAAGAAAATTAAAATTGCCTGGAGCTTACCAAATGCCTTTTCCTGTATTCATTGCATGAGACACACTGACTTCTTAACGCCAACTTGGAAAACATATGGTTTGTAACTTAGTGAAGGAACCGAGGGAAAGTCCTTTCTAAGCTCCAGATTTTTAAAATCACCTTTATTTTAGAGCAAATGATCAAGGCTATTCTATGAATATTTAAGCTTTACTTATACCCTAAGGCTGCTAACATTCCTCCTGCATTTTTTTGGTAATTAAAACCATTCTCTCCTTGTGTGTACCTTGAAAAGATTATATTCCTTATTGTTTCACAATAAGCTCAAGCAATTATTCCAATTTAAGCTTTAATTTTTCCTCTCTTGAAACTAGCATTCCAGAAAAGATACTATATCAAGCCTCTGAAGACTAATTTATATCACCTCTGCATTTCTAACCCCGTGTCTGACTGGCCAATGATTCAGTTTCATTACAACAGCATTTTTATCTGAAGAAAATAAATAATTACGTAATTCCTTGCCCTCTATATCTCGGGGCCCCATAGAGCTTCTGCATACCTTGACAGTACAGAATTATGTTGGATTGCTTTTTTATTTTTTCTTTTTTTTCCTTCTTCTTCTTCTTTTTTTTTTTTTTTTTTTAGAGTAAGTAAATCATATTCTGAATCATATTCTGTTTTATATTGAAATAAACTAGCTTGGTTACAAAAACTGGAAAGAATTTCCTGAATCCTGGAGTACCTAAATTTATCAAAACTGCAATCAGAGTTAAATAAAATTATGTGTTATTTAACACAAGGAGCTAATTTCTGCCCTGTAGCATTAAACAGCCACGGTTAAGAGTCTCCATGCAATGCATAAGGAGAGCATGGACTAAGATGGCCTGACTCATATTCAGCCTTTAGGATCCTATAACTTAATGTTGTATCTCCCTTTCAAGAGTTTTGTTTTCCCTTCAATAATTAATTCTTGAATGAATTTTCTGTGTCTTATTTATGAATATTGTCATTAAAAAGTATTATTAGGCATATCTGATTTCTTTTTTTCTAGGACAAAGTAACCAACTCAATGATTTTCTGCTTCTTAAAAATTTTGAAAAATTACAGGTATGTTTGCATATGCAAGTTTTGCAGAAATTCCTTACCGTATCTGAAGTGACTTATTGGCACATCTGAAGAAACATTACAGGACTCTGTACACACGAATGCAAACATGATAGCAATGTTTAAGTTTGGTTGTGTTTCTATATGTAAGCTATCAAGCAATGAAAGAACATCTCACTTAAGCTCAACATAATTTTTGTTCACATGCTTGCTAGTGTTACTAATATTTCATCTCTATCCTATTGATCTTTACATTTTAATATTTTAGCAGAAGATTAATTTGCTAGGATTCTATAGTGGTCTATGTTCTCACAGTCTAAATTAACAGGCTGTGAGTTTAAGGTAGTATTTACTCAGACTGGTACATTCCCTTACTTTAAATTCTCTTCTGACACCTGTGCTAGTCAGTTCAAGGACTGATCGTGTTTATATCATGATCATTATTCACCCTACAAAATTATAAATACTAAGTGGCCCAGTGGCCCAGGACACCAGTTTCTACCAAGCAAGTAAAAACATTATTAGTATCTAACCAGCTGCAAAAGAGCAAAATTTGTTTGCTTAAGCAATATCACCAGAAAACACATTAAAAAAATTAGCTTAACATAGTTGCTTTCACAGCACAAATAAGGACTTGGTAGCATCGTCTTCATGGTTTTCTGTACTACCATCAAAAATTTACTAACCAATTGCATGGAGATAAATGCAGCAGCAGCAGTTACAAAGGTTTCAGTCTGTGCCCTCCAGCTTTTTGCAATCACATCAAATACCTACCTTTAGTAAGGTTCAAATGGTAATAATTTTGGAATTATAAAAATAAATTGAAATAGATAGAGAGCTCTAAGCTAACTGTATGAAATAATCTGTAGTATCTATCAGCTCCTATCTAACAAAAATGACATCTGAGTAAAAGGTTAAAGTGCTACTCACTTCAGGCCACTCATATTGTACAAATAGCCTACAGGATTGGTTATTTTTATTATTTATTAATTTATATCCCACTGTTATGTATCATAGTGCTTTACTGTAGTCAAATGAGCTATACTTCTGTAAGAAAAATAAGAAGCCTGCACATTTCATTTGATACAAGGCTAAGTCCTGACAAGGTGAAAATCTTAAGCAATACTCTTCATGCATCCCAGAAGTCTAATATTTCTCAGAACAGCGTGAAATACAGGTACCAACTCCAGAGTTTTAAACAAGAAGAGTTCTTTCCTTGTATTGCTTGCTGAAGAATTTATTTACTTTTCTTACATATTGATATATAAAATAAACCTGTGTGGAAAAGAAACACAATAACATAAAATTTCAAGCAGAGATTGTCTTGAGTCAGAGAAAAAAGTGAAACCTTAACCTGTTTAAAAACCTTGGAAGAGTTATCCTTCAATTTAACAGGGCCAAAAATTCATCTTCAGGATTAAAAGAGTTAAAAGAACTGACCAACATCTGGTACTGAAAGTAATCTAGAGTACCAAATAATGTTTTTGAGCAAGATCTATGAGAAAGGTCTTCCTTTAAAGGCTAGAATAGTTCATTCTTCTTAGTATTGTCTTATGTTACAAACATTTCTATAGTTTCTGCTTGACTGTGGTCTAGGTACTGCTCTACTGCAGCAATTCTGTCTCAATTTATCATTAATATAAGATGAATATTTTTGCAAAATAAAAATATGTTGTCAAAATTTATTAGATTGGAATGAAGAAACGAGAAATAACTTCCTGTTTGCAGATACAATTTTTTTTTATATATACCTGTCTGGTATCTCAGAACTTTTGTCCTTTCTGTGATATTTTATTAATGTAATAACTATAAGTTCCTAAATAAGTATTTGTACCATCACAATGCTATCTCTATTATCACATTCTACAAGAATTAAATGAACTGGCCAAAAATATAAGTAAAGCAGCTGAAAGCAGGGGAAATTATCCTGACAGTACATATATGAGCATATAAAGTTCATGAAATAAACTGTGATGCTATGATGGCAGCTGAGAAGGGTTCCAGGAGCAGAATAAAAAGTGGTGAGTTTGTAGGTTAATTGTATACTAATTGTAATAAAAATGTGAAATAACACTAGCTGAATATGGCCTCCCATGATAGTATTATTTGCTTGCTTATATATTTTTGCTTTATTTAACTGAATTGAAAATTGTGATAGATTATAAACCTCCCTTTAAAAATGTGAGTTGAGCTATGAAAAACAAATAAGAAGTAACTAGAAAATGGTTTGGGGATTTTCTGAGAGGTGTAACTTACAACTTATTGTCTTGTTATACAGAGTTTTGCATGGATAACACTTATGATTTCGTCAAAAAGGAATACAATTTCTTCATTTGGGCAAAAATGCCAAATAAGCTGCATAACCATGTTCCTAGTTACATGAATGTAGCAATTGCCCATTGTTTATAATGCATCAGCTGTTTACATGTCTGTGTAACAGTCTGATGATTTTATACGCCTGTGTGAATATTTTGTAAATGTCTCTGATGCAGAATTTAAGATGGAAAATGAATATGCAAAATTTCAAATTTGTTGGAATGTGGGAAGATGGTGTGTTTCTGATCATAGAATACTAGAACAGCTTGGGTTGGAAGAGAGCTTCAAAGATCATCTAGTCCAACCTCCTTGACATGCGCAGGAACATCTTTCATTAGATGAGGTTGCTCAAAAACCTATCCAATCTGACTTTGAACACTTCCAAAGATGGGCCATCCACAACTTATCTGGGTCTGGGCAACTTGTTCTAGTGTCTCATCACTGTGTCCTGGTTCCGGCTCGGATGGAGTTAATTTTCCTCTCAGTAGCTGACTTTGTATTTTGTATGTGAAGAATGTTGATAAACACACTGATGTTGTTAGCTGTTGCTAAAGAGATCAAGGCCAGTGTTTATCTTCCTAGGTTTTGCTAATGTGCAAGTACAGGAAGCTGGGAGGGATATAGCCAGAATTGTTGACCCAAACTGGCCAAAGAGTATTGCATGCCATGAACATCATGCTCAGTACTTAAGTGGGGGGTGAGCCAATTAGCTGGTGTTTTTTTTTTTTTTTTTTTCTTTTTTCTTTCTTGCTGTTCAGCATCGTTCTCAGTTTTGTGTGTGGGTTTTTTTTTTTTCCATTCTGTGATTGCTGCTCAGGACAGGCTGTATCAGTCATTGGGTCATCAGGTGGTGAGAAATGTTACATCATTCATTGTTTTTGTTTGTTTGCTTGCTTTGGTTTTTTAATTCTTATTATTTTGTTTTTATTAGTACCATTACCGTTGTTTTTATATATATATATATCTCTAAAAAAAAATTTTTTTCTTTTGCTATCCTAGTAAACTGCCTTTATCTCAACCCATGAATTTTCTTTTCTTCCTCTCCCCTGTGCCTTGGGGAGGCGGAGGGTGATTGAGTAGCTGTGTGGTACTCGATTGCTGACTGTAGCTAAACCACGACACACTGTTATTGTAAAACATTTCTTCCTTATGTCCAATCTAAAGCTACCATAATTCAGTGTAAAACCATTGCCTCACTTCTCGTCAGTACAGGCCTAGGTAGAAAGTCTCTCTTGATTTTTCTTGTAAGCCTCTTTCATATCTTGAGAGGCCACAAAAAAGGCTCTCCCCAGAGCTGTCCCTTCTCCAGGCTGAACAATTGGAACTCTCTCAGTCTCTCTCCAAAGGAGAGAGTTATTCCAGCCCTCTGATCATTTTCATGGCCCTTCTCTGGACTTGCTCTAACTTGTATCTTTTTTTTTTGTTTTGGACACCACAGGACTGGATGCAGTAGTTCAGGCTGAGTCTCATAAAAGCAGAGCAGCAGGGGAGAATCATCTCCCTTACCTTGCTGGCTATGCTTCTTTTTATGCAGCCTAGGATACAATTGGCTTTCTGGCCTCCAAGCGCACATCACTGGCTCATGTCCAGTTTTTTGTCCACCATTATCCCCTGTCACATGGGGAAGGAGAACAGTCCTTCCCCACAAGACTACTCTCAATCCATTAATTCCCAGCCTGTATTTATACTGGGAATAGCCCCCATCCAGATGCAGAATCTTGTACTTGGCCTTGCTGAACTTCATAAGGTTCACATGGGTCCATTACTCAAGCCAGTCAAGGTCCTCTGGATGGCATCCCTTCCAACAAGCATCTCAACTGCACCACTCAGCTCTGTATCATCTATAAACTTGCTGAGGGTGCATTCAATCTTACTTATCTATGTGATTAATGAAGATTTTAAGTAATATTTGTCCCAGCACGAACCCTTGAGAGACACCACTCACTACTGCTTTGCTTGGACAATGAGGCATTGGCTGTAAAACTTTGGATGCAGACATCCAGTCAATTCCTTATTTATCTAATAGTCCATCCATCAAAGCCATTTCTCTCCAATTTAACAATAAGGATGTTGTGTGGAACTGTGTCAAAGGCCTTGTAGAATTCTTTCCCCTTGACCACTGATACAGTCACTCCATTGTAGAAGTCCACTAGATTAGTCCAGCAAAATTTGCCCTTGGTGAAGCCATGTTGGCTGTCTCTAATCACCTCCCTGCCTAGCATATGCTTCAACTTATCTTCCTGGAGGATCTGTTCCTTATCTTACTGGGCACTGAGGTTAGGTTGACTGGTTGCTGGTTCCCAGGGTTCTTCTTTTCACAATTAAAAAAAAAAAAAAGGGTATGATATTCCCTTTTCTTCAAGTCACTGGGGACTTCACCTGTCTGGTATGACTTTTCAAATATGATGGAGGGTGGCTTGGCAACTACATCAGCTAATTCTCTCAGGACCGTAGGATGCATCCTGTCAAGTTCAGGTGACTCAGGTGGTCTCAAAGCTGATCTTCTGTTACAATGGGAGGGACTTGATTCCCCTAGTCCCTGCTTTGAGGTTCAGGAACTTGAGATATAGGAAGACTGATTGCTAGTGAAAACCGAGGGGAAAAAAAAAATTGTTGAGCACCTCAGCCCTCTCCAGCAGGGGGCACATTTGCTTTAATCTTTATTTTCTGGACAGTGTACCTGTAGAAGCTCTTATTTTTCACATTCTCTGCCAAATATAGTTCCAACTGTGCCCTAGCTTTCCTGATCCTATCCCTACACATTTGGGCAATGTTGCTGTATTCTTCCCAGGATACATGGCTCTGGTTCCACTGCCTGCACATTTCTTTCTTACACTTTAAGGGGTCTTCATTCAGCCATGCTGATCTCCTGACTTCCTTGCCCGATTTCTCACATGTGGGAATTGAGACCTCTTGTGCACTTGTCCTCTAAGAAAAATGTCCTTAAAGAGCTAGCAGCTCTGTTTAGTTTCTTTATCTCTGTGGGCAGTTTCCCAGGGGATCCCATCCACTAATTCCTTACTGAAAGTTCACTCTCCTAAAATTCAGAGTTTTGACTTTACTCTTCATCTGGCCCATACCCACCTACATACCACTGCAGGTTTGAAGGGACCCTTTAAACATAGCATAGAATATGTTCCGTGTAAATTATTATGTGTCAAGTCTACCTTCCTCTTCTCAAGAATTATACTGTAGTTAGAATGATCTAGCTAAGGAAGTATACTTAAGGGTGTACTTTCACACTGAGAATAGCACTGTCTTGAACTAAACCAGACATAAACCAAAAAAATATAATAGTAGTTCAGCAATGTAAATCAAAAGGATAAAATTATCAAATATGTAGGAGTTTTACAAGGTTAATCTGAGAAGAGATGAACTGAAGATGCACTTTTCCTCCATGCCAAATAAGCTATAACTCTTTTAAAAGTGTTCCAGACGGGTAAAGAACTATTTTTATTTGCAAAATGGCAGCACGAAGACTGCACTTGCTAAATCAGATGATATCTGAAAAAGAGGAAACAACAGAAGATGGAAGTAGCATCAGAAGACTGGTAGAGGAAAATATTATGTATTAAAAGCTGTCAGGGAGTCTATCAGCCTTAATCCTGTGCTAGGTACAAAGTAGGCAGAAAAAAGTGCAGAAAGCTTTCTGCAGAAAAAAAAATTCTTCTCGATCAAAGAATTAGAGAACTTGCAAAATCTACTAACAAACTTCTGTATGAACTTTTGTAAGTTGTTGCTGCAGGCAGACAAGATTGGTAGGTTCAAAAGTGGCAGGTTCTGATTTAGAAAACAGACAAATTCATGGACAGTAGGTCCATAAAATCTCTAGGCAAGTATATCTGTAATCTTTACACAATCAGAGGATAGCCCCCTAATATTTCTAATAATCTGTTTGTGAATGCTGGTGGAGGATTTCAGATAGTATTCTGTACCTAAAATTCTCACTAACTTATCTTACTCCCACAGTTATGTATCTTACTACCACATTCACTGGTTTGACCCACATGTCTAAACACGATAGGAAGCACATGATTTCTGATGTATGTTATCTTCAGATCTTAGTGACATGTGTTGCTTTGTCAGCTGAAAGTGTATACCAAAATTTCACATTTTTGGACACATGAATAAAATCCCTCAAAGGCTGTAGCCGGTTGTTTTAGCTCATATTACCAAAGAATCTTGTCTCACCCAATGACACAGTAAACACCTATGCAGACTCACATACAATCAACTGCAAAATTTTACAAAGCTATGCAATCCATTCCTATGCATGTGCCATATTTTCATATTTCATGCTGTTCTTTATATGTGGTAATCAAGTTAAGTAGCTGAGCCCCCATAATCCTTGCTTTAGTCCCTATAGCTTAAAAAAAAGTTTGAAACAATCACATACATAATTCAGAAACTGGGAATGCGTAAACAGTATGAACTTCCAAAGTTATCTCTAATTTCTTTAGAAGAAAGCATTAAAAATGAGTGCAGTTTCACCCGCTACAATTTAACCCTTGCAAAATAACACTTGGCATCACCCTCAGACAGACAGTTTTACCTCAAGAAACTGGAATTTTCCAGCTAAGTTCTTTAAAGCTAGAATAGTCTAAGACTTCGCAGTAGGATCAATCACCTTCACCCTGAAGATATTTTGTTAGCAAAAATGTCACAGGTTTCTACTGTGGGAAATCTGTTTTGCAGTGGGAAAAAGGAAAAAAAAAAGAAGATACAGAAGTGATTCTAGAAAACACCATCCTGATCTGAATGCTGCCCTGAAATGATCCTTGTTTGTAACTAAATAACAAATGATATGCAGGAAAATCATGAGCACTAATATACTTATATGTTTGTAACTATGAATAAATCCTAAAATGTACAGGAGGAAGGTAGGAATAATGACTATTGCTGTTGTATGAAACATGAGAAAACAGAGCACAGTAAGTCTGATTGTATCATCTGCTAAATGTTATGCCCAGACATAGTTTAAGTAGTAATACAGCACTCTCCTAAAATGCAGAGCTTGTCTGCAGTTCCTTCTCCTTCTAAAAGGTGTAGACATGGCATTGCAAAGACATAATGGAGTCATATATTACAACTATAAGGAGGAGAAGTTTATAATGTTTATAAAATTTATATTACATTTGTATAAATGAATGTAAGCTACTCATGCTTTTAATTCATGTAGACTATACATCCATGTTGACTATAACCAAGGATACTCAGAAAACTATTTTACTTCACGACATGCTGACCAAGATTATGCAGTTTTCTCTAGGGTTAATTCAAGTTAAGGTTTCTTGGTATTGTCTTAGTTTCAGATTCCCAGCACAGGATTGGCTGTGTACATTTACGAAATCTCACTGCCTCTGGAAAGAAATAATAAACTAGGTCAACCAGACTCTATAAAATGATTAATAAGGAGTTATCAATTTTCTTATTCACTGTTCCTCATTATCACATTGTGTTCCACAACAGATTGTAACATACCGAAGTGATGACACTATTTTCCTATACCAAAAGTGTGAAGTATAAAAACATATAGAATATCTGTACCTTGGGAATGTGAGTATGAGGAACAGAATGATGGCTGGGGTCCAGTTTGAGTGTTGAAGTGTTATGACAAATAGGTTAACAAATCTGAACTAATGAAGTAAGCCTGTCTCCCAGCCAGCATTAATGAAAGGGTTGTTTTACAGTCTAGTTAGTAACTGCAAGGTGAACTACATAGAGAAACCATATATACCTTGGCAACAACTGTATTATTTCATGGGTACAATGTTGAGACATTACTTACTTTAGATCTCCAATTTTATTCATTTTTCAGTGTAAGGTGTATTCAACAGCCCAGAGTGTTTAACGGAATATAAACAAAAACAGTTGTGAATTATAAGGCTCTGCATACAAAGCGCATTTCTGTAACTTCTGATAGAACCACGATCAGCCACAGAGTGCAGTGTGAGTGCTTCACGGTGCTAGCAGAATATCAAGTTAAATGTAAATCTTTGTTCACCCATTTTCCAATACTTGCTGTATTATAGAAACATAGTATACAATTTTTTCATTTGTATACTTAAGGACATAAGACAGCCCAATTAAAGCAATATCCATACTAAAAGCACTTTCCTTGTATACCTACACTGCTATACATTACACAGTGCTCCTATTGTGGATACAGTCTAAACTATCAGAACTTTAACTGTTCTTTGATATAACACTTCTGTAACGAAAAGTCACAAGAATGATCAAAAAGTTTTAGTGGTTTACTAAGCCTGCCATTCTGGGTTTCTGACCATATGGATCAGGAATCAACCTCTAATTAAAAAAAAAAAATGTGTCAGGATATCTCTGCCAGGTAATCATTGCCTATTCATCAGGTTGGAGAATTTTGAATTCTGGCTCAATATTTATTTCTTATAAACTTTTTAAAACAAAATGGTTCTACATTAGCAATTTTTATATTGATTGTGGCATTTTTTGTCCACTGTGATTCAATCAAGCTCTACAAGCAATTACTTACTTTTTGTAACTTTGATTGCTTTTGTCATTTGTGTGCTAAATTATCAGGTAGAACACTCCAGTCTACTTTCAGTACTAAATCTTCTTAAAGTGAAGAGAAGGCTTTTTAAAAATTTACATTAAAAAAAATTTGCTTTAAAAGATCAAGCCCATTGAATTCAGCCTGTCATCTGACTCCATCCTAACCTTCAGATTTTAATCCTTATTGTGCAATTGTCTTAGAACTTTTTCCTGTCATGCCAGTGTTTACTTCAGCTGCAAGTAGTACCTCTATATATGTTAGTAATTTTTGCTTTAGCCAAAACCTTAGTTTTAAAGCAAATTCTTATTGTCACAATGTATGTTCTAAAAAGATGTTCTCCTGTATACTAGGCCAACCTCTGTTTCATTTGAGGTGTTCACTGACTTCCCGCATGACATCCTTCTCTCTAAACTAGAGAGACATGGGTTTGATGGACAGACCACTCGGTGGATAAGGAGTTGGCTGGATGGCCGCACTCAGAGAGTGGTGGTCAATGGCTCAATGTCCATGTGGAGACCGGTCACGAGTGGCGTCCCTCAGGGGTCTGTGTTGGGCCCAGCCCTGTTCAACATCTTTGTCGGCGACATGGACAGTGGGATAGAGTGCACCCTCAGCAAGTTTGCCGACGACACCAAGTTGTGTGGTGCCGTTTTCATGCTGGAAGGGAGGGATGCCATCCAGAGGGGCCTTGACAGGCTGGAGAGGTGGGCCCATGCCAGCCTCATGAAGTTCAACCAGGCCAAGTGCAAGGTCCTGCACCTGGGTCATGGCAATCCCAGGCACAAATACAGGCTGGGCGGGGAATGGATCGAGAGCAGCCCTGAGGAGAAGGACTTGGGAGTGCTGGTGGATGAGAAGCTTAACATGAGCAGGCAATGCGCCCTTGCGGCCCATAAGGCCAACTGCATCCTGGGCTGCATCAAGAGGAGAGTGGCCAGCAGATCGAGGGAGGTGATTCTCCCCCTCTACTCTGCCCTGGGGAGACCACACCTGGAGTACTATGTCCAGTTCTGGAGCCCCCAGCACAAGAAGAAAATGGACCAGTTGGAGAAGGTCCAGAGGAGGGCCACAAAGATGATAAAAGGGCTGGAGCACCTCTCCTATGAGGAGAGGCTGAGAGAGTTGGGGCTGTTCAGCCTGGAGAAGAGGAGGCTCCGGGGAGACCTTATAGTGGTCTTCCAGTACCTCAAGGGGGCCTACAAGAAAGATGGGGAGAGGCTGTTCAGTAGGGCCTGTTGCAATAGGACAAGGAGTAATGGTTTTAAAATAGTAGGGGGTAGATTTAGATTAGATATTAGGGAAAATTTTTTTTACAATGAGGGTTGTAGAACACTGGAACAGGTTGCCCAGAGAGGTGGTGGAAGCCCCATCTCTGGAAACGTTCAAGGCCAGGCTGGATGAGGCTCTGAGCAACCTGATCTAGTTTGCGATGTCCCTGTTCCTTGTAGGGGGGTTGGACTAGATGACCTTTGAAGATCCCTTCCAACCCTAACCATTCTATGATTCTATGATTCTACTCCATTCTGAATTCTAAAAAGGATGAATTGTGAGCTACTGCACCCTTTTTAAATGCAGTAGTAGCTCACAAATTTGCCTTATTATCACAACTATAAGGAGGATAAGTTTGTAAGGTTTGTAAAATTTATATTACATTCGTATAAATGAATGTAGTCTACTCGTGCTTGTAATTCATGTAGACTATACATCCATCTTGACTATAACCAAGGATACTTAGAAAATTATTTTTATTTCACATGTATCTTTTCCATTTACAAGGTAAGATATACAAGATCGCTTCCATAAAATTCAAAAGTTCTTTGGAACCTCACCTTAAATTTGGAAAGTCAGAATTACTACACTAGCATCATAGATTGTTTTCCATTGGTAGAACAATAACACTAGAGAAAGTGTGATGCAGCATACAGAAATTAATTTTTAGCTTAACTAGGAACTAACAGAAGTATACTTCTAGCAGCATGATTTCAACCAGTGGGATGTTTATCTACAGTCACTGCAGCTTTCCTGCTGTTGGAACCAAAGTAAATGTATAAGAGATTGTGCAGACCATGCAGCTGCTGCAGCACTGTAGATGCCTTTGGAAATAATTCGTTCAGCCATTCCTCCAGCAAGGTGTTTAGGATGAACAGACCAGACAACGCTGAATCCTTTTACTTTCCCTGTAGTTCTAACAGAAAATTACTGTAGACACATCTCAGACGGCAAGATCTTTCCTAATTAATAATCCTGGTAATAATAAAAGCACTAAGTTAAAAACATGTTGCCTTTTCCCCACTCTCTTTCATGCTGCAAGGGATGAGACTTTTGACTTTATAATTTGCTGGGCCTTACTGTATCTTCAGCTGAAATTGAAACAAATAAACCACTACTTCCAAGGAGTGTATGTGTTCTTTGTTAGAAAGGTCTTCTCCAATTTATATTTCTGATAAGCCTGTAAAATCCTTCATTACATATCCTCTTGTCTTGCACAATCTTCCTTTCATTTTCAATACACTCACTAATTTTTCAATTATTTGAAACTTGAGTTTAATCTACTGGCTTCAGTAGCCACAATATTCTTGATTTATATACCTTACATGCCCTCTCCTTTTTCTTGATTTCCTCTTTCTGCTTTTAAATATGATGAATTCAAGGATTTAGATTTATTATGTACCCAGTATTTTACCTTTGTCTACTATTCATTTCTTTCTGCCATTTATGTGTTACTTCCGTTAGTTTCAGTTTGGATCTCCTGGACCTAATCTATAACAGGAGCAGCCACCAAAATTCAGTCCAAGACAATATTCCTGTGAAGGAAGGTGTCAGAGCTATCTATCATCCTGATCAAAATGTATCATGAGTAAATGCAGCTGCCAGCTCACCTTTCTCAGTAGAGTCAGCTGAGAAAACCTTTAGCAGTGAAGCACATGATCTGAGTAAGGCCCTGGGCAGCTGGTTGCCTGCAGCCAGGTACCTGGAAAAGTTGAAACACAAACAGCATTGCTGCCTACCTGACTGTCAAATCTGGAAGTAGACTGAGGCTTGTAAGGAGTTAGCTCTCCCTCTGGACTTGACACCATGATCTCTTCAGCCCCTGAGGCAGTGCTCCAGAAGTCTATTCTGCAGAAGGTCTCTGCACCAGCGTTGAATATTAGCACTTGGCAGGGGAGGCTATGTTGCCTACAGTAACATGAAATTATTAAACTTGACATCTGAAAAGAATGGGAAGTGAATGGGAAGTTACACTTTGTAAGGAAGCACCAGAGTAGTCTGAGTTTTCGCAATACAAGATAGGCAGAATAAAACAAACTACAGCACTGAAGGAGCATCTTTTTTTTTTTTTTTCCAAGATTTCACCAGCAGAAACAGAATGATTAAAAAATGCTCTTTGTTCATGAAGTAAATGTTTCCCTCATTCAGATTCACTGGAATATGTCTAGTGCTCTCTATTCAGTCTTCACTTAGAAGAAAGTTTTCTGTCTATGTTGGTAATATTTTCCTGAGAATAATTTATGTTTGTGGTATCTTGGTTCTAGGATTACACAGTTTCAGATCAGAAGTGCCTCAGTTTCCAGAAAAGTCTCTAAGAGCTCCCAGCATTCAAAGCAACGTTTTTTGAACTTGTGAAAATCATGAAACCTCTCTCAGATATCTTTTAGCACATGTAATTCAATTCAGTTTAAAGAAGCTTTGAAGCACTTACCTGACAAAATGCGTACTTTAAGTATCAAAACTTCATTCTCCACTAAACTGTGTAACCCGTCTTCAAATGAAAACAAAATTGGTTTCAGTTTTCCAGAGGAAGGTGGTTCTGAAGTAGATGCTGGTTTGAAGATTTATCCAAAATGACATCATTGATAAGCTCCACAAAAGAAGTTAAATTTAACTGAAAGGGACTTTCAAGGTCAAGGCTGAATATTTTTTAAAAGGAACACAATAAAATATATTTTATTGTGAGAAGAAACAAGAGGTTAGGAAGTAAAGTAGGAGAATGAAGGACAGAACAAGTACATGAAGATCAATAGGTGAGAGATGCCACCACTGTGGGAGATCAGATAGCAAACTTCTGTACCTATAAGAATAGTATAGTCATACCTATCTTGTCTCCTGTTACAATATTGCAAACATAATTTATCTATTCTTACCTTCATATCTTTTCTCCACTAGCTTCTTATCACCATGAATCTTTGCCTAGTTTTTCACAATTGCTATATAATCTCTCCCAATGAATCAAGAGAAATAACTCCTGAAAGCAGTATCTAAAATTGTAAGTATTGTGAAGAAAGTGACTTATAAACTATTATCCAACTGATTTCCCCGTACAAGAATAAGCAGTTATCACACAAAATTATCACATGGGTCAGAGCAATCCCGAGCAGAAATACAGGCTCAGCAGAGAATGAATTGAGAGCAGCCCTGAGGAGAAGGACTTGGGAGTGCTGGTGGACGAGAAGCTCAACATGAGCCGGCAATGTGCGCTTGCAGGCCAATCGTATCCTGGGCTGCATCAAAAGAAATGTGGCCAGCAGGTCGAGGGAGGGGATTCTGCCCCTTTACTCTGCTCTCGTGAGACCCAACCTGGAGTACTGCGTCCAGCTCTGGAGCCACCAACACAAGAAGAAAATGGACCAGTTGGAGAGGGTCCAGAGGAGGGCCAGGAAGATGACGAGAGGGCTGGAGCACCTCTCTTACGAGGAGAGGCTGAGAGAATTGGGGCTGTTCAGCCTGAAGAAGAGAAGGCTCCAGGGAGACCTTACAGCAGTCTTCCAGTACCTAAAGAGGACTTACAGGAAAGATGGAGAGAAACCTTTTTAGCAGGGCCTGTTGCCATAGGACAAGGGGTAATGATTTTAAAATAGAAGGAAGCAGATTGAGACTGGACATAAGGAAAAAAAATTACAATGAGATTGGTGGAACACTGGCACAGGTTGCCCAGAGAGGTGATTGATGCCCCATCCTTGGAAACATTCAAGGCCAGGTTGGACGGGGCTCTGAGCAACCTGATCTGGTTGAAGATGTCCTGCTCCTTGAAGGGGCGTTAGACTAGATGACCATTAAAGGTCCCTTCCAACCCTAATGATTCTATGATTCTGTGAAAACCATCTGAATTGTCTCATCTAACACTTTCTGGAAAACTATGATTTTTCTTTGAGAATGAAACTTGATCCAAACTTAAGATAGCTTTTCACTCTAAGTATTACTTGCAGATTATATCTTCAAATAGCATTACTGTCTATCTCATATTGTAAAATAGTGTTTCAAATATGAGAAGGATGCATGAAGAAGTTGTTCATTCTGTTTCAAAAGCAAAGGTACATTTGAGTAAAACTGCTTTAGAAAAATAAGTGATAAAACTTTCCACTGTACTTATTGGGTCATGTTCATATGTAATAGCTAGAGTCAATAATTTGCAAACACACAGCTTTTACACATCTTTTCATGATGAAAAGACAGGCAAGAATCATAGTTCAAAAAAAGGAGATGATGTTTAACCCTACTTAAACTTATAGGTACAAAATAGAAGGTATGTCAGAGTTGAGAAGGAATTAAATAGCTACACACTAATCAAAAAAGACCAAGAGAAAAGAGAACAAACATTATTTTAACAAAGTTTGTGACTACTTTTTCTCCTGTTGTTATAATTGCAGCTGCAATTCTGTAATAGTAGTTGTAGTCATAGTTTTGAGGAAAATTGAAGTAATACATACCTAAAAAAAAAAAAAGGTGTAATGAATAATAATTAATAATGATCTGGAAAATAAACAAACAGTAAGCCATCACTGGAAGTCATTTATCAAAAAGTGTCTCCTACATAGACAAGTAACATTCCAAGAATAAAAGAATGTAGATTCCACCAATAAAATTCAGTGTTAAAATGTGCTTCAGAAGTCTACAAGTTACATAGAAATCTTGTTCTAAATCTCATCCTACCTAATGATGTACGCAAGGGTTGCTTGAAAATGCAATGGTTATGATAATCTCACCACTTGCACAAGTCGTATTTCAAGAACATCTTCAATTTTATTAACATCCTACATTGGCCAAGGAACATCATAAAACTTGACAGAAAAATAACTTCTTTTTCTGAAACACCTGTAAGTATGTTTGCTGTGTATTGAACTCTGGAATTGGAAATTCCACTGTGGTTAACTTAATTCTAATGAAAGCAATACTTTTTAATAGATAGACACAACAATGTTGTAATGTATCACAAGCAATAGCTAACTTAAGCATAACATAAGCATATTCTTAAGCACTGAAGTGCATATTGTCACTAACATTGTTTAATATCCTCAAAATCTTTCAAGCATAGATTTGAGCAGTGCAGTTTAATGTTTTTATTTCTGAATTTAGAATATCTATTTCTCGTAAACCATTCTTCAAAATAGAAAGAATCATCTTGCATTGCACTGATTATTTCCTCTTTTTTTTTTTTTTTTTTTTTTTTAACAAGGAAGGATGATCTATGTGCACTGGGAATCCCTTGGAAAATATAGAGCCTGTGGCAGTCAGCTATTCTTTGAAGTATTTTAGACATAGGTCCAGTATATTTTTTTAAAGTACAGACATTTAGCTCAACATGTGGCAATAGTAATCCATATAAATACATACATTTGGATTTAGAAATTCTTATTGGTATGGGTAGGCACCTATGTTCACATACATATACAGAAAAGTCCTAAGCAGAGAACTGTTTAAAAATAATACTGCAATACTTTGTGGAATTGACAGATTTCAAAATTGACTGGTTGTATTTGCAGTAAGAGTAAGAATACCTAGGTTGTGAGCACATTGGGAAATTGAGTAAATTCCCTTTAGAAAGAGATCAACCACTTTATAACTTTTGATTGTGTGCTTAATTAATTGAGTAATTAAAGACGATAGTGATTTTCACAATCACACACTTTTAGAATCAAAGTTATCCTTTGGGACTAAGACTATTCTCCATCACTCTTAATATCTTTTCCATTTCTCTGATGCTCAGACTTCATTTCCTCTGGGGGGTTGGTGGCTCAGTGCAGCAATTTTCACTTACACTTTATCAAATATCTCCAACAGGCAAACATTATTTCTTTCACGAGCTTGAAGGAGGTGTGTTTGCTAGAGTTTGATTATCCATCAAATGTTTCCCCAAAGCTGTAGGAATAACCTACATTTTACAACTCATTCCTGAGAAAAATTGCTGCTCAATGAAGTCTGGAAAAGAGATGTATAGTTTAACATTCCTTGAGAGATGTGTGTTTCTGTCAGGTTTACTTTCTTTACTTTCTTGTTATTTAGAGAAGATAAATATTTTGAGTTTCACAAAAGAAATACAAACCTTTTTATGTTCAGAAACTTTTATATTATGTATAGTCTTTTATGTTTGTTCTGTTTGAATGCAGAATGAAAAATGGGCCACAGAGACAAAAATGTGGCAATTTTTTTTAGGTATGGATAATTATTAACTTGTACAATATTGTATAGACTAGGACTATTTACATTTTAGCTGCATGTATTTCATAATTTTTAGCAAAAAACCTCTCAGCTTTTAAGGTGGATAGCAATTCCAGGAGGATTCAAGGAGGGTCTTGAATACAAGTGTGCATCATATACACTCATGTCTTTCCATATTTGTGGCTGGAATTTCACTGGCTCCATCTGTTAAGACACAACATGAGGAGACACGGAAGGAAAGCTTTGTCCTACAAAATTATTTGGTCTAAGAACTGAAGACTACTTACTCCATAAGGCAAATCTCTCTGGAGAACAACACTGGGAATGCCTGGAGCATTAAGTGCTTTTTCAACAGAAGCTATGGAGAAGATACAGTTTGGTTATTCTATACCTCAAATAGCCCTGTTATGGCCTCAGAATAGAGGTTATGGTACCCTTTCAAAACTGGAAAGCTTGAAGGTTCTTTAAATTATATCTGGTCCTTGGATGTTAGAAATACTATATTTTGCTAGGTGCACATTCTATTTTGTTGAAGGGCAAGATCTTTGCTATTGAATAACCTCCTAGAAATCTCATAAAATGGTCAGCTTCTCTGTCTTTTTCAGGTAATTTCTGCACTGTTCCGTATATGGTATGTTGTCTCAGGCACATCTAAAAGCTGAGGCTAAACTGAAATGTAACAGCCAACCTGCTAAGTACAGTTTCTCGCCATGAGTACATGATGCTAATTCTTTATGATTTTCATTGCTGTCTCTTGGCTTCCAGCTAGAACATAAGGCGTTGTTCAAAAGAAAGGAAAACTAAATAGCCTCAGCGATGCCTATTTAAATAACCACCATTCTTTCCTACACAGATATTCAAAGTCATTTCATATTTTAAGGATTGCAGAGAATTTGCTGACTCTCTGTTTGCCAGGAAGCAGGTCCCAATATGTTTTTCATAATACCAAAATAAAATGAATTTACTTACTTGTGGTGCAGAGATGGGTGGGGAGGTGAAGCTGAGAAAGGGGAAAGGGAAATACATTGTTCATAATGTTTTGACAAAGGTCTAAGTTTTGTCAGATTTGCTTCAAATTAATAATTTTCCTTAGAGTAATATACAACATATTTCAAAAAAATACCTGAGATTATTTCATATGGGACAAGACATTTTCCTTTCCCCTCCCTCTTTTTTAGTATGTGAAATAAAAATAAAGAAATTAAATTAATGTCTGTGTGGTTACACATGGTTCCATTCTTGTCTGTATGGGCTTTTGATACATACCTTCAAGCTACAGAACATGCAAGTCTGAGGAGGAGTAGGATAATTTAATTTCATTTTATTTTGTTCGGCAGCTTTTATGTCTATGTGTATACAGGCTAAACTTTGCCTCGGTCACACTTTTGTTTTCCTCTCGTGTTTGATTTTGCTGTATCTGCATTTATTTGATAACCTGTGGCTTAAACATGTTTTCCTCTTTGGCAGAGGTTTTGTTGGTTTCTGCCATATGTTGGTTTATATCAGATTATTTCTTTTTTTTTTTGCCAACACATTGTTTTTAGCTGCTCAGTTTCCATATTGGAGTTGTCAGATCTCTCTTTTTTTTTTTTTTTTTACTACCTTTCAGCAACATTTTTTTTTCTCCTGTTTTTAACCCTTACTTTTCTGTTGTGCAAACTGAAAACACAGCTTAGCATATGTGATAGTTCATTGTAGGCAACATGCTTGACTTAAAAGTAATATGATCAAATTAACAGTCCATGTCATTTGAAATACATGGTTATACATGAAATACATGAATACATGGTCTGACATGAATGACTTGATGAATCTATGTTTAGTCCTTTTAAATACAGAGCCTAACCTTTCCTGGTATTATGAATTATTGCAAGTGAACTCATTCAATTCTTTTTTTACTTAAATTTCTGTGTAATTAATTAATAAAAAACAATATAATGTTGAAAAATGGCATATTAAAATGCTGACATAAAATTCACACATTTAATCGGGAAACGGTCGCATTTTATATATGTGTCTTTGTGTGTAGGTATATTATGATATTTTATCTCATTTCTTTTTCATTACCTTTTCAGGAGAAGAAAAAAAACATTTAACTTTTTTTTTTTTCTGCAAAGGGTGACTATTGTAATATTATCAACACCTTAGTTACAATCACATTTCCAACTTTTTTAGTAAGGCTGCCACTGCTCTACAACACTAATGCTACAGCTGAGGAACACTGTTTGCTGAAATTGCCTTTGCTGGCTTTAGTTTACTGTCTGTCAATAAGACTAAAGGAGAAGCAGTTTGGTCTTGAGCAACGCTGCTTGACATGCTGGTCAGTGCTAGAATGATTAATTCTAAGACAAAAAAAACGTGTTACTAGAGGTATGCTGCTCTATATAGGCTATACCTGAGTTGACAGGCTGTTCTCTGGTTGTACATTCATTGTTCCACGCACTTTTTGTGATGGTATATTTAGTGCATCCTTTCTCTTCCCTTGTTGCTGCTGCCAGTATTCTAAAGGCAGTTTAAGTTTTTGCTCCATAAACAATGTCCATTGCCCCTAACCTCCAAAAACTCAAAATCACCATTTGTCTTTTAAAAGATGTACTTTATCTACATTTTGTGAGTAATCTTTTCAGACAAATGTCGCAATTTTTCGTAAACAAATAGCCATTGTTAGTTCATAACCCATTTTTCTTATTGTAATCCCTACAAGAAAATTCATTTACAATGTAGTTAAAACTGGTTAAATATATTTCTTTACAAAAATACATTAATACATTATACAGTATAAATAATTTGGAAAACTTTAATTCTCACAGTATTCCTTTAAGATCATGTCCATAATGATACTTCCTGGAATCCGTTGCATTTGCTGAGCTAACTACTTTGTTTGCTGTAACTACAGGATTTATATAATTTCCTCAGCCTGCTGAAATATCAATAGAGCTCTGTTAAACCCAATGACTAAGATTTGGTTTTTTACATAAATCAATACAGCAATAGGTATCTCTACAAAAAGGAATAACTTCTGACATAAATTGCTTTACCTGAAGGCTTGTTTAGAAAACCTCATTTTTTACAGAACTGTTCTCTCAGATGATAACATCAATGGCTTTTTCTTCTTCTTTTTTTTTTTTTTCTGTGTATGTGCACGTACCTAGTTTCATCAAATTTACTCTAGTGCACTGACATTTTCCTCAGAAATGTGCTATCAAAGAAGTACCATGGGTTTACATTTCTCATTCTCAGTTTATCGGATATGATTTTGGTTGATGTTTAATAGGAGTCTATAGATATCTGCCCCTAAATTTAAAAAGTACTTGAACTAAAATGCTATAATTCTTCTGAATTTACATATTTTTATTGATGTTTTGTCTCTTACACTTTTCAGACACATCTGTGAAATATAAGACAAAAGCAAAAGATATATTGCATTTTTTTTTCAGAATGGAATTTACAATGCAGGGAAAAGGAAATGCCACAAAGTCTTGATTCCAGGGATAAGCACACAAGATCATCTGAAAATAAAAGGTCCTAATTTTGTGATACTACTCTGTCAAAACTGCATTAGACTTTGATAATTATCTCTTACTGCAGCTTTAGGACTTTGTTACGGCATTAATTCCCAGCAAAGAGGATCATGACCTTCTGGTGTAGTGTGAACTAGTGTAAATTGCTTGAGTGAAAATAAGATGACTGCATCGCTCCTTTTTTTCTAACAGAGGGTATGATGACCAGCACACTATGACATCTGACAGAGCTCTCTTATAAAGAAAAGAAATGTGAAAATAATTTTGAATTACCTAAGGTAACCAAATAATAGAATAACTTGAGGTTGAGTTTCTTGGTTTGAATAACAGTATTTGTGAATGTTTATATGCATAACTTTAAAAATAAATTTACAAATTTTCTCCCTTGCATAGTACATTTCAGACCTTCAGTAGAAAGTTGTTCTAGTCCTTTATTCACAATGCAGTGCCTTGCCTGAGTAAACCACGCAAAAACTTGGTGCCAGCAGACCTATGTACATACTCCAAAAGACTCACTGCATTTCTACTGTAAAAGACGCATAGCAGCTCATGTAGATTTTCTTCTCTCTTTTGGGCTGTCTTGCAGTCCTGAAGGCTCAAAAACTCTGTAACTTCCTTACGTGATGGGTACATTTCA
Source organism: Chlamydotis macqueenii (assembly GCF_036417535.1). Taxonomy (NCBI): domain Eukaryota; kingdom Metazoa; phylum Chordata; class Aves; order Otidiformes; family Otididae; genus Chlamydotis; species Chlamydotis macqueenii. Next base: position 57,582,404 of record NC_141593.1, on the reverse strand, counting down.
ATGCGCTAAACTTCTGTCCTTGGCAAGTGCAAGATGAGAGCATATTACCTCTGTGACACCCTCAACTAGTGAGTATGGAGAACTGGAAGATGGATGGTGTTGGCCATCCCCACTACAGTCTGATCAGAAGAGCTTAATATAGTTGATAGAATATCAATTTACTGTTGGTTTGAATGCATATCTGTTTCAAACAGTCTAATTTCCTGTACTAGCAACAATCTGCTATTCTGCAGACCTACTGAGGAACAGATATATGCAGCTACAATTTTCAGAAGATTCTAGGAAAGTGAAGAAACATTTCATACCATACAAGTAACACTTGTTTATAATGTGGCCTTCATAAATAGTCTATCATTTAAAATGTGTTTTTATTTTGGAACTATTTTACTGATTCAAAGCTATTCCATGTGTTAATTCTGGTCATTAACTTTGAAGTGAAGTTCATATAGGGTATACATATATAGAAAACACCTGCAGATATTTTTTTGATATTAAAAACAATTATGAACTATTTTGGGTTAGTTTTCTAATAATATTCTTAATTTCCCAATTTTTCTCATTAAAGCAAATATATATCTTATTGAAAATAAACTCTATTTCAGTCTACATGCTAGAATGTTATGTCTTTCTTTAAAATACCTTTCCTGTTTATAAAAAATCATTCTTGTATTTATTTTTTATTATTTATTTTTAGAAAGTAGACTGCCACGCTTTTTATTTTCACAACTTTGAGAAACAGATCATAAAAGCGATCCAATGTTTAGTAGTTTTGACATTAAAATAACTGAGCCACCTATGGAAGTTTTGTTTCTTATTTGGAATATTGTGTTGTTAAGGTAACTTCTCCAAAAAGACGCTACTCTCATTTTGTATAGTGAGAGATATTATCTATTTTAGCATTTAAAATATAAATAAAAAACAATGAATGTTTTGTTACCATCCTATTATCTTCCTCTTTATTTAAGAACCAGGTCAAAATCACTAACCTGCCTGTAAAATTATAGGATTGTGAAGCCTTTATATGGAGAAAGAATGGAATTTAAAATAAATTTTCTTCTGTATTACACAATTATTTCCACAAACATGAGGTGGTTTCTACAGGTTTGTGCACCCCTCAAGAAATGGGAATAGTATCTTGCAGGGACTAATGCTCTGTATTGAATAATGATTCATAAGGTGAGTGACTCTTCTGACACTTGAAATAAAATCATATGAAAATTGATGCTTTTGTGTTGAAGCTTTTTCCCAAACAACTCCTGGTAATTAACATCAGTGTTGCAGATCTATTGTGATCTATACTGTCTTAGGCCACTTGTGCATAATTGTATTTGCTAGTACAGTGCAGTAACTGGGCAAAAAGCATGTCACATTATTGAGTCTTTTTTAAAAAAATAATATTTGGCTCTAACTGTCATTTTAATTACTACTTGGGAGAGGAAGGAGAAAATTGATATCCATTATTTTTCATCATAGCGTAGGGTGGGTCACATTTTCCTGCCTACCTTGAACAGCTTTATGTTTCAATAACTTCTTTGAGATGACAGTAGCTTGAACAGGGTGCTGCAAATGGTGCCTCAAGCATTTCTCCATTAATGTGCTTGCATTTCAAAAAATCGTATTGCACAATACTGAGGAAACAGGCACTAGATGAGACAAGGGGTAGATCTGAAGAAGCCTTGTTGCTTTCTGCTACTGTCCATTCTCAGGCTGTTGTGAAGGTAACTCATACTTGCTTGAATAGTTCTTACATGGATAGCCAAAGATTAAGGAGATCTCCAGGGAGGGAAGGTAAGGATAGGACAGAATAAAAAACTATGGAAGCTGAAACCAAATGGAAATTGTTTTGTTAACTTTAAACTGACTTGATTTCTCTGGGATTTCATATGTGAACAAGTCCTTTGCAAGATGTCTTTTTATATATATATATATTTACATACAGATATATACAATACTTTTTATTCATTAATATATCTTTGTAACAGTAAAAGTCTGCAATTTGCTTACAAGCAGTCTAATCATCCTTTGTAAATTTAATCTAGTAATTCTCATTCTATATGTCTACTTTCAAACCATAATCTATTGAACTTCCATGCTGCTTCTTTTATTAGCAGTCCCTGTATATGAATGGAATTTCAAATCTAGTAAGTTAAATATTTTTGCTAGTGTCATGGATGTGAACCTAATTCTGTCCCAGCGCTTGTTATCCACAGATGCTGGAATCATATATGACCAATATGCCATGTTTGGGATGAAATGTCACAATTATCTTTTTTTTTTTTAGATGAAACAAGGAATAACATCCTGTGTCAATCATATGTCTACTGTGTGGATTGAAGTTGTAACATACACCTCTTCCTTTTGTCAAAATATGATATTAATCAATTTTTACATTTTGTTTTGTCAGTAAATGATTTTTTAAAAGTCAAATAATATGCACAACATTTGAATATTGAATTTAACCTATTTCAATGAAAAGGAGTCTCTTCTCACATAAGCCAATCCAGCAGCTGACTGATCCACCAGAAGCAACAATCCTGTTCCTCTTTCCTCCTTTTTCTTAACTGGTGCTGAGACTTGTTTGGCCCTATAGTAAGCTAACCACTAAGGAGGCTGGGGAGAGTTTGGAGCTTTATTTGGCTCAGGGACCTGAACCAGATCACTACTAGGCAGTGGACACCAACACTTTTGATGATTTAGGATTTCATAAGGCAGAGTTACATATATAAAAGCACATCACAAGAAGATAGGGAAGATCCATTCTTCTCTTTCCTTGCTTTTCTCCTCTATTGCAAAGAATTATATAATGGGACTGCCTCTCCATAAGAGCAGTCCAATCTTTTCTCCATTCATGAAATGATTAAGTGGCTCACACTGTCTTGCGGAATTGTCATCTGATAGTTAGGAGAAAGGCAGAAAAATTAATATTTTTACAGGAAGTCTTGCTTTCTGGGTACCCAAACTGGTATAATTTTTGTTGTGGAAATAGATGACTGTAATTAGCTTCTTCATGGAAGATTCTTAAAGAACAAGCCATTGAAGAACTCAGATGCAGTCTTCCTTTTCTTTCAAATTATTAGTTCTTTTATTTTACTTATCATGCTTTTGCTTTGTCTGTTTTTCCAGTTGAGTAGTCAAATCTCCTAAGATAACGTTTCCATTTCAGTTGCTTCATTTAGAATCATTCAGCCATAATGGGCTGCAGTTAGAATTTATGTGTCAGTGACAGAACAAAACTTGGATTGCAAATTGATCCTCCACACCCAGCATGACTGTGATGGTGATACATTCTGTAATGGTGCAAGGACAAAGAGAACTCTTAAAATTCTATCCTGAAACATTTCTTCTACAAGATTCATGAATCCAGATCCTTGGATTGCTAAAAAGCTCATTATGGAAGACAGAACCATGAGCGAAAGTCTATTTTTAAAGTAGTTTATTAAGCTGGTCTGAGATTAGAATAATTTAAATAGCTGAGGATTTCCACTTAATCTTCAGGCACTGAAACACATGTTGATCATTGTATCCAGAATCAAATAGGAAAAGGTTTTTATCTTAGTCCTTGCCTAATAATACCCAACTACAATTGAGTTCCTTACCAGAGATCTCTCAGACATGGCTAAGTTTCTAGCTTTTACTTACAATTTAAATACAACCAGTCATAAGAACATAATGTATAAAGTTGGATACTGCAGTGTGAAACACATTTGTTACAGTCAATTGAAATTAAGATTTTAAGAACTTTCATGTGTAAAATGAAATAAAATAGAGAGGAAAATCCAGTTTCCTTAAATAAGTACAATGTCTTCAATGTTTTCCTTTGTGCTTTCAGAAACAAATAAAATTCAAATGAGGCAAAAACATTTAAAGGTAAAATTCAAATGGTAATAGATTTGACAAAAGGAATTTTTAAAATGGAATATACTTTCAGATTAAGGTCAGAATTTATAACATTAATTGCAGTGACTTATTTTAATTCATGGAACTGTAATATTGATTCAAATATTAGTCCCTTGATTATAAACTGGTTAGAACTTCATTATATTACATCTTTTCTTCAAACAAAGGATCTCATTGCCCACTACAGAGTAACTAAATGGTACTTCGGGAGCATAGATATGTCCCTCGTGTCACAAATAGATATGAGCCTCGTGTCACATAGATATGAGCCTCGTGTCACAAATAACTTTTTTTTTGTTGTTGTTGTCAACAACATCTTAAAGTATTTTGAATTGAACATTAAGAGCACTACGTTCTTTAGTTCTTTTGAAAATCAGGCAGTTTAATTTTATGCCCTTGGAATAGACTCAATATTGAATCTTACCTCCTAGTACTAAAGATGAACTTTGGTTTTTGCAGCATCCACACAGTCTTCAAAAATATCTTCCAACTGCTTTATATAAGGATAAGGTAGATCTCTAGACAATAATTTTGGATCTTAAACTAGGCTTCTGAAGAACTGTTGTACATATATTTCATTTACATAGTGGCTATTAACCTGAATTTGGTGTTCTCATGGGCTTAAATTCTTCACTTGCACTACAAAGCGGATATGGGGATATTGATGTTTTTCAGTTTTCCTCTACCAATGGATCCTTTTTGATTGGTGATTGGTGAAACTTGCAGTGTGACTCTCAGCAGCAATATTAGGGAACAGAATGGATACTGCAACATACAATGTTGATTTTCTATTGCTTAGCTAGTCAAAAGAATAAGGAACTTCATGGTCAAAATAAAAAAAAAGGGAATTGTTTCACTGATTACAGAATGATTTGACTGAAACTTAAACTGCACAATGGAAAGTAAAACTTCCTTCGACTCCACGCCAAATGTGATTGGTTGCTTTGAAAGCACTTGAGAAACTTTTCTTATGGATGGAGTTTACAGATGAAAAAGAAAAAAAAAAGGAAAGCTGTAAATACTTGAAATTTTGCTGTAATTCTGTTCCCTTTTACTGAAACAGGCAAAAAGTCAAAGATTACTTCAGGTCCCATTCACTTATGATATAAGCAAATGCTTCTTAAACCACATAGACATACCCCTGAAAGATTTTTAGTTTCTCTGTATCTCACGCTTCTTATTGTCTCTCTCTTTTTCTTGGTTTTGCCCTATACACAATTACAGAGTAACAGTTCTATGTATTCTGTTCTTCAGCTTGATTTTGTTGGCTCTGAAAGAAGTACTGCATTTGCAAAAAGAGTGGTAATTCTATAGAGAGGTAATATATTTCAAATTATTTGCATACTATTGCATAACCTAAGCTAGTCATTACAGTTGTTAACAGTTTCAGTTTTCCATTTTAAGAAGTTCTTATTGTGAAGAAAGAGGTAGGAAAAATAACTGTACTGAATTATGCCATGAACTTTAGTAGAAAGCACAGACTTATTAACTAGAAGTCTTTGAAATAAAATCTTGAGAGTTTAATGTTTGATACATTATCCAGGCTGCACTACTAAACTAAATTAATTCATCTCAGAATGCTGATATGGGGTATTCCATTAGAGAAAATATTTTAAGTAACAATACACCTCTTTCCTTTAAGGCCAGATAATGTTTATTCAGTCTTAAAAATAGATTTTTTTACAGTCTTGCAGCGAAATGTAGCTAGTTGTTGGTGTGAGGTTTATTTATAATGGTAATCCTATAAAGTTTCCACATCTTTCACCATTTTCAACTTTGACTTTATGACAAATAGTTTGGTTTACAAAAAAATAGCATCTTGGTTTATTCAAGCACTAGCAGGGCTAATAAAATAGAAATACATAGTGTCTCCATTTAATAGTATAACACTCTATTCATTGTCTTTGTTTGGGTTTCAATTTGTGAGCACTTGCACGCATGCACAACTTCATCTCTCTGAGCACTGGGGTTGAACCTTTGGTAAGAAGGGAAAGAGCAGATCTCATCTTGCACAGAGTAGCTTGGATCTAAATGAGTGGGAGGTCTTGTGTAATAATAGTCACATAACCACTCCTGCAGTTCAAAACTTTGAGAAAATCCTGTTAGCTATATCACTGAAAATAGAATTCTAAAGACCCAGTATCAAACACTTATATGCAGCTGCTTTCTGTGGTAGATATGGTAGTATACAGTTATGCCTTATGCTAAAAGGCTTTAAGGCAATTTGCTACATGACAGATTTGTAGTGTCCATGCTATTTTCTGACTTTACTATAATTTTTTGTATGGACTCGATTTAATTTAGTTCTCGTCTACCTAACCTCCTGAGTTCAGAGTTCAATTGTAAATTGGGAGAAGACCCTTGTAGACAGTCAGCCATGATACGACTTAGTCTTCCTAGGAAGAATAGCAATGGTAAAATAAAACCTCTGTGATGATAAAGTCATCTGTCCAGAGGGTAAAAGTATTGCTTATCCAGTTTGCTGATAAAAGGTCAAGATAATAATCTGCTTCTGTATAATTTTAAGGGAAGAATATGCTTCACAGTGTAGAGATCTACTGTCAAAATGTTTTATCACACTAGGCATGTTATTCATACAGTATCATCTGCACAATCATTTATGGCTATGCTACCATCTGCAATACTTAGTTAAATTTTATCAGCACACTGCAGTACTTTGTCCTATTGTACTGTTTCCTATATTCTGATTGTTAAATTCCATGGAAAAATATCTCAAAATTGTTTCACTATTTGTACTCATCTTAATCAACTCAATAATAATTCTTTTAAAAGAGAAAAAAAAAGGTGGATTTAGGTAAATACAAACAAAATAGTGTATTAGTACGTGGGGAAAAAGTAAGATCTATGATTTGACAAAACAGTAATTAAAAAAAAAGAACATTGCTACAACTAACTTGTATAATTCAGTTGCAGACAATTCAAAGGCAAAATTAATGTATTGTTTCTTACTTGAGAACAAAACAGCAACTTTCTATTCATTAGTCTATTTTATCAGTACATATAAGACCTTAAGTATTTAAGCCCTCCAATTGGAAATAATACAATACGCAAACGGTGCTATTGAACCTCTCTGCCTTGAAATTAAATCTCAGAAACCCCACAGAGATACCAGAAAATTGACTTTCCAATAAAACAATTTCACAGTTGTTTTTGCAGGTTTGTGTAGGTTTGCAAATATTGAATCTGAATTGCTTTCTTAATTACAGTAAATAAAATAAAACATTTGGCATAGTTTTGTTCTGAGCAGTTGCCAACATGTTAAGCTCATATGTATGCTGAATATTTTAGTTAAAAGTGATTTATTGGAAAATTTACCAATGATGGCAGACAATATTTTGCTTAACTTTATTTTCTTAAATGTCAGCAGTTTTAGTGATTAAATATTATTATGTACTCAAATGACAAGAACATGTATGCATTCAAGCTCTACAGACTCCTTAATAATTATGTTACATAGGCCTGTCAGTTCACAAAATTTGTTCCAAATGTTTCTGACAATTTTCTGCAAGCATCTAAGTAACACATGATGGAAATGCTAACTAGAACAAGAACTTAAACTTTTTTTTTTTTATCTCAGAAGGAGAAGATAATCTTCTTTATCCCTAACTTAAGACAATACATGTTCAAATAGGAAGTGTTAATATTTTTGTTTTTTAGAGGATATGTCTACTCAAGAAGAAAAAAAACAATAGAACAAAACTACTACTGAAACCAAAGGCACTGAAAATAAGCGCGAGTTTGCCAAGAAAGCATATTATTTGCCCTGTGCTAAAGAAGACAGCTTGAAGACAGAAAAACAAACTTTTTACCTCACTGGGAATTACCTTCAGAGGCAAGGCAGTAATGCTAGGCCATTGATTAGGGACTGTGTTTCCACCTTCCTAATTAAGGACATACAGAAACACAAAATCTATAAGCTGTTATTCTCTCTTACTATTTTACAATTAATTAATAAATCTAACAAAAAGTGAGCTTTATTCCCTTCCCCCAGCATCTGAAGCTGTAGTTGCAGGCTACTTTACGAGTGAACAGTTTTCTTTCTTCCGTATTGTAACTTTGAGACTTGTCTTTCCTCAAGTTGCAGTACAAGTAGAAACCATATACTGCATACTGTATCTTCGGTCAAGTGCAGGCAATTACTCTGCTACACAATGCCCAGGATACAGAGAGAGGTTTCATAAGCTATGTAGGTCAATACTTGTATCTCAGACTGATGTTTCTCCAACAATGCACAGAAGGAGGCCGAAGCTTTCCTATGAGCCAACTTGATCTTAAAGTACCATTTCCCTGAAAGCATTCAACCTCATTATGTACAGGAAGCAATCTGATGCAAGAATGAAATTTTATTTTGAGCAATCAAGACCATGAAGTCTGACAGACTCCTGATAATTAAAGACCTATGCTTTCTCAGCATTGTCACACTCCGATTTCAGATGAGAGGAAGGCCCCCTTGTGTTCCAGCCGACCTCAGACAAGTCTGGGAGGCTAGGGGCAGCTGGACCAACATCTCACACACCGGAGCGTGGTTTTGCTCGTATTCTCGGGAACAGAATTAAGACTCAAAACGGAGTCAAGCACCAGGTAACTTTATTAACCCGACAATAAGTTCGCAAATGCAAGAGAAAGGAGAGAAAGAAAGGAAAGAGGGAAAAGAGTTTCAGTTGTAATAGCTACCACCACGGAGCTGTGGCGTCCCGACAGTCCAGTTGATTCGGTGGGGAAACGTTCCGTCCGATGTTGGTCATTTCTTTCCTTTTATCGTTTGTCTTATTCATGTCACATATTCCAAGAGTGGGTCTGCTTGGCTGCACCCCTCACCTGGCAGTGATACGCATGCCCAGTACCGTCACTGGGCCCCTCTGTTTTTCTGGCCTGGGTCTGGGCGCATACATAGGGGTAAGGCTAAATTTTGCAGAATCAGCTCTGCATTCAGGTTCGTGGGAAAATAGGAGGAATCATCTTGCAGGAAAACAGGAAGCTTCCAGCCCTGTGGCTTGACTGGCTTGCAAGATAAAGGAATCATCTTGCAGGAAAACACGAAGACTCCAGTCCTACGGTTTGACGGATGTACCATTGTTTAGGTGATGGTTTGGCGCTTCGACCATGTTGAGACAAACATTCGACACAGTCTCTCACAAGCGTTTGCATTGTATATCTTCCCTGTCTTCCACTTATTTCAAGCCTATGTATAAACCCTGAGTAGATTCTAAGTTCTTAGGTCAGTTCTTCAGCAAGCTTGAAAACACTGAGATGATAGAATAATTTTATTAAACCCTGTACTGAGCAAGTTTAAATTAAAAAATATATCTGTTTCACTCCTGCTAAATAAAAGGAGGGTTGCCAGATTTCCTTTCTTTAATATGAAAAGCAAACTGATGAATATATAGTGAATATATTAAACAAAGGGACTATTTAATACTGTGCACCAGTGCGGGAAGAAATAGCAAGAATAGCAATATCTTCTGTTTCTCAGTATATACATAGCAGGTATAAAGGATACATTTGAAACTTCAGCTTACATTGGATATTTAGCTGCAGGTAGGAGTACTCCAGTTCTGCCCTTTGTCTTGTTAACCATTTCAATTACTGTTCTCTAGTTTCTTAATTTAAAAAAAAAAATAAAAAAAAACCAAAACAGTCTGAGCCTGTTAATACTCTCCATTGGGCCTCACCAGGAAAAAACAAACAACAAAACAAAAAATCAAATACCACCATGACCCCCCACCCCTCAAACAACAAGAAAGCATCAAAGGGGGCATAAAGTAGGTGAAGAACAACAGAATAGCTAAGAAATGTTGCACATGACTAAGGGATGCATACATTCCAAAGACCTAACATTTCCAAAACCTCATCCAGGCTTCTGCTTTTGGCAGACCTGTCCTTATTTCTGAGAGATTGTAAGATCAAATATTACTATAAAATTAAAATCAGGAGCTATTGTTACTGTATTTTTTTTCTAATTTGACTTTTAAATTTACACATAAATTAATGAAATTGAAAGTCAATGTAATGTTCAGAAGTTAACATTAATACATTTCTAAGATTTCTAAGATAAGATGGAAATGTGGTAAATATTAAAAAAAAGGAAAGGTTTCATGGTGAATTTTAAAAACCATTAATTTAATATTTGCTCAAGCCTGAAACTTCCATGGAGACTTCTTTCATTAAATGCATTGGATATTTCAGAGAGTTGGAAAGGAAAGGGATATACTACTGAGTGAATCTTGTTTGGAACTACCAAATCTAAAGTATAATCTCTCATCAACTTTGACCCACACTGGCCAAATCTTTCACAGATTTCACGGCAAAATTCTGTAACACCAAATGGCCAAGAATTTGTTACAGGAAAATACAGAAATGATTTATCACCTGGAAAAATCTTTCTGTGTCAAAGCTCAGGGCTTTTAGTAGAGCATGTGCTGCCATTATATGTTGTTACCGCCTGTGCTCTCTGTGTAGACAAATAAAAGATCATAGCATTGTTCAGCAGATTTAGGTACATTTCATTGACAGTAAGTAAGTTCCTAGGTAATCACACAGGGTAGTCACTACTATTAAAAAATCCTCAGTCATTTGCCAAGAATTACTACAAAGCCCAAAAACACAGTTTTCCTTATATTTAATTTGGTATTTCAAAAATCACTGTGTGACAAAGATTACTAAACAAAAAGTGTCTCAGTGACAACTCTACCATGACTGTCCATGCAGTTCGGGTAATCATGTATGCAAATTGCTAGGTAGGTATATACATAGTCTAACGCCTGTGCAAGAAACTGATTTACGTGCACAGCAGGATCCTACCTTTTGAAAATGTTTATTTAATTTTGATATGGTAAAATATAATTAAAAAATAAGATGGTGGGTTTTAGCTCTCTTTGGTGCCACGTTGTACAACACAGGAAATGCAAGCAGTAATCAGAGACAAATCACCTTAGAGCGTCTCATTCTTTAATTAGCACAAGAAAGAAAATATTAGAATGTGGATATCATTATCAGTGAAAGCATTTTTTTATTTTTTAAATAGACTCAGAGACCAGAAATTAAGCTTAAAAAGAGGCCAATGACTATTTAAAGGAATTTATCTTAATAGTTACTTCTCTCATTTCCTCAATTAATTTTAAGAAACATTTTGAACAGAAAAGCTCACAAAGCCTATAAAAAGCAGATGCTTTCTGATTAACAAATCTGTCCCCAAATCTTTATTACTCTGTTGATTAGAGGCAAAGACAACACCTGTTGACATTAACACAATGATCTGTCCCATTTGGCATCGCTGTTGCTCAGAACTGGAAAAAGGTCCACAATGCAGACAAAACAACATCTACTAAATGAAGCAACAGTTTTCCTCAAGTACAGCCCTGTCAGCTTAAGAAAATAGTCCTTTGATGGTAAATTGAATATCTTTGATAATTCTCTTTAAATCCCACAGGAATCAAAAGGGCATAACAAGTGAGGGAATGACTCTGTGAGTATTTAAATCACAGAGTACTTAAATACATGAAATGAACTGAATTGTAATCAATCATCTTTACAGATGCTGCCGGAATTATGTGCTCTCATAGCTATGGTCATGTTTATGAAACAAAACAGGTTAAGAAAGACATGCTACAGGCTTACACTATTTTAACAACTAGAAAACCACAGGAAAATAATACAGGAATACTGTGCTGCAAATCATATATTAAATCTTTCAGAAACAATGGTAACTTGCATATTTTACTCAGCTTACATTGCTCTGACAAAGGCAATCTACCTCATACATGTAAATGTGGACTAGTTCAGCAGTTACACCTTTCATGTATTCAACAAAACAAAAGTAATAATAAAAGAATAGGTAGTATCTCCATAGTACCTGTGTGATTTCTCACATGAGCAATATAACCACTGGGCATTGGTTCTTAATGACTTTCTTTTATATTATTGCATTTTTTCATTAGTTTCCAAGTGAACCCCCTCAATATTACATTCAATGACATTCAGGCCTTGGCCTTGAAGCCCTGAAGGCCTTGGATCTGTGATGATCATTTCCTAAACATGATGCCATTCCTGAACCTTTATTGGAGAATCTACCGTATGTTTGTATTTGCTCTGTTTTACAATATACTATGATATATACAGTGCTACTCCTCACAAACAGCCAAGGAGTAGGTCTGGCTAATTAAAGATTTTATTGCACAGTAGAAGACTCCATGAAGAATAAGCAATAGTGCACAGAGAACAAATACATACAGCTTTTCTGCTGCTACTTGTTTATGACTACTGAGAAACCTACTTAAAAATTATTCTATTCTGCTCAGTGACAGCAAAATGACCTTGGTCAGCAGTAATACATGAATACGGGATGAATTACATTTGTTGCTTAGAGCATCTATATAAACAACTTTTTGTTCATCTCTTTACAATATCTGATCTTTGAAAAGCATTATGCATGGTAATGAGTCTCATCCTGAGGGTGAAAACAGATACATTAAATTTATCATTTTTTATTAGTTCTTTCTATTGACATATCTCAATAATCTTTGTTACTTATCAGTTCCACTGCAAACAATTTTGATACAACACATTTACTGCTTATAAAGTATTTTATGATAAAGCAAAATTAAAAGAATCTGTCATTAATTAACATATATTTTCACAATGCAATTATCAGAGTCAACAGAAAGGGCTTCAATTCAAAGGTATAGATTTTTGAAAATAAGGATGACAGAGATGAGGTAAAAGCATTAAAATAAATTGCTTTTCCTGAAATGTCCTTTACTGAAAGTTGTATTTACTTTCAGAGGTTTCTCCACCATGTTAGTCTTAGGTCCTTTCTAAGCAGCATGAAAAAATATCTGTTTCTATGACCAAAAGTTCATTTACTACAGCTCAATGTATACTTTTATTTCTTCTAAGGAAGTTTAGGGCACAAATGGCCACATCCCCTACTTTACCTTAGGAACTGTCAGTTGTATCAGCTGAATGAAGCTGATGTCTTCCACCTGGAAGTTTGACCCAGTATGTATTTAGCACCAGGAGGTTCTGATCCACCATGATCCCAGTAAGAAAGGCACTTAGACTCTGTAAGGTATAATTTAAAATACTGTTTGTTAGAACCAACATTTTAAGAAGAGAATAGCACAGATAAGCTTATGTCCCTTTGGACACTGGAAGTCCTGGGTGGTGTAACAGTAAACAGGACTCACCATGCCAGGTGCATCATTGCATACCATCCCCATCCATAGCAGGGATTTCTCCCCTTTCAGTCAGTTGAGCTATTACAGCATCTTATTACAAGGAAGCAATCCTTATTTATCATTTTTACAGCCAAAACAAAAAGGCTGTTCACATAGCAACCTGTTGGAGCACTTGTAGACCAAGGCAAGGCCATCACTAGCATCCAACAGGAGCTGTCTATGGGCTGCTCTGTTGCAGAGAGCTGTCTGAGGATGCTATCCTGCATCCAAAGAACTTGTTTGGTGCAATACAGGTCTGAAGGCCACCAGGTACCTGCAGCTTAGTGCAGCACAGGCCTAGGCTTACCCAACTTAACTGTTATGTGGATCACTAACTCCTTGATGGTTGTTGGTCTTCCTGTCAGAATCGCTACAGTATCCCAGGATGACTATGGTTACCTTTGGCATCAGTATTTGATACAGAACACCAAGAGTGATTAATATTTTTATACTTAAAGCATTAAAGTTGTAACAAATTTTCTGCTAGTAGATGAAATACAGCACATACTGAACAGCAATTGAAAGTGATGGAGAGCTACATGGAAGAACAGACATACATTAAAGATAAAATTAATTAAGTATTTTGCTATTGTTTTTCCAAAGCTGCCAGTGAGGGCTAATCTAACTCCATGTGTGTAATACACAAAAATATTTTCGTTTATCTTGGTGGAAATCAATAAAAGTACACTGACTTTCAGAAGCAGAAGCTATGAACATTTGCCAAAAGAGAGTACACGGGTCTGCTCTCAGATTATAAAAGGTTACCACAGCATTTTTACCATTTAAAAAGAAAAATGACTGAGACAAAAGGCAGCAATGTTGCATTTCTCCAAAGAAAGCAGAGGGGCAGAAAAGCTTAATGTGAATGGAAAAAAAAAGGTAGAAAAATGCATATTTAAATTAATTTTCTCTTTAGCAGTTGGTTTTGGTTCTGTTGTAGGTTTGTTTTTTTTTTTTTTAATCCAAATGAAATTATTTGAGGTTAGCTTGCCTGATAGAAGAATTAACAATACAGTCCTACTCCTGAGCATACCTTTCTTACTGGTGTCTGTTGAAGTGATTTCCAACAGGTTTGTTTTTATTTTAACAATAGAACTGGTAATGAAACATACACAATATGTGTATTCGTTATGTACTTGTGTCTTCTTTGCCAGTCTCAAGTAATTCCATGTGAAATCTGTCTGTATTAAAAGAATATAAGCTTCCATATTGTGAATGACAGAAGTATATTAAGTGGGACAACTTCTAAATGATTACTAGATGATATCTGGTGTCTGGAGTTTGTTTCTACACCTTAAAAAAGGCTGTTTCATAAACAAAATCTTAAGAATGATGTTCTTACTTTTCAAGTTAATTCTACATCTTTTATTTTAACTGGTTAAGAGAACTGGGAAAACTGACATTATTTTCTGCATTTTTTTAAATCATAAGAACAGTTTGTTAAGGAAGATCCAGATAAATTGAAAACTTCTTGCTGTTCCCAATGGGTAAAGAACATAGTTTTACTTGGTGTAATCTGCTCTTTGATAAGCAAGTTATCACTTAAGCAAGTGTTTGGTCAAATACCTACATGGCTTTCTTGAGATCACCATTCTTATTCTGATTTCCAATAGCATAGGTCTGATCTAGCACTTTGGTAAATACTGGCTTTCATGAAGCTCTTTCTGTCACAGCTGCCATATGATTGTTTAATGATTAAGGAAGAATGTTCAAATAAAATAGTTCCTTCAATGATTATGTAGGCTTCAGTTTCCTGAGAAAACGATATTTGGTAATAGAAGATGGCTATTTTTAAAATTTTGTTGTTGTATGATTTTTTTTTCTCTGTCTGATGCAGGATGATGCTAATCAACTGAACTTACTAATGAAATTACCTGAAGTAAATAGACCCGGCTTTTAAGGATTATGTACACACATGCTGAATATTCATTGTTTCTGCCAACACTAACATTCTGTATTACTGTTAATTATTTATTATAAAATATATCAGAGGCTTTCTGGATCTCTGCTGTTAGAACTTCAAGAAAAGCCCAAGAATGTACATAACCCACAGTTTTCTGTCAAATACTATATATACATACATTGAATGTGATAGTGCTGTTTGGTTATGTTCATGTGAGCTAGGAATTTCAGGGCCACAATTATCCCAATATAGCATTTCTTAAGAAGTTTTTACTATCCGTTTTCCAGAGGCAGAGGACAACTTCACCTAACTCAGCAACAATCTTTTCTGAAACACTTCTAAAGAGACAGCCTTCTTCTCCTGCTGCTTCTTTGAGAACAGTAAGCTTTTATACTGTCAGATATTTTTCTGCACCTCTCCCTCTTAAAGACTTTCCATCTAAAAGAAAACAGTTTAAACCCATCCCTCTCCTTCTTCTGGCCTAGGAGACTTCTTGAATCTGCCAAGTAGGTATCTGGCCTCTGGCTTGATTCTTAATACCTCTGCCTGATTATCTTCTAGAGCAAGGGCCTGCTATTCTCCCAGGCCTTAAGGGACGTGTCATAAGCCTTGATATACAAATGTTATCGATGCTCAGTTCTTCCTCTGTTTGTCTCTACAAGCTCAGAGTAGTAAAAAGTCTATGGCATGCTGTTGATTGATACTGGTCCGTTCAGTAATATGTAGTGTAATATTCTCAAACATTTTTTTTTCCCTACACATCTATGAACTCTAAACAGCATAGTGTATACATTCTGTGAACTCACCATGACTGTCTGCTAGAGTATGCAATACAGATTTTCTGTCTGAATTCTTATATCACTCCAGAAAAAGAAACCTGCTCTCAGTATTGTTTATCACTTGCCAGGTAGCTGTTCTGCAATCCTTCATTTCACTTTTCACCACCTTTCTAGGTTTGATCAATAGATTCCATTCTTTACTATCACAAAATACATTTGGAATAGGTCTTCAGAATTGCAGGGAGAATTTCCTTCAGAATATATCTTAAAAAAATACTAAGAAACCATGTATGTGAATAAAAATACTTTTTTTTTTCTCACTTCATTTCTACTGTTCTGCTAGGATATTTCTAATTTAATGCCCTTAGTGATCAATTAACCTCCTCAGAATGGTTAGATACTTATTCTTTAGCAAAAACTGAGATTCCCCTGTGTGTTTAGGTCAGTTTTGTCAGAAACATATTTCTTTGTAAAGCCTTTGGACAAAGGTTTTCAGCCTAATAATGTCTCACCATGGTGTGACAGGAAAAAGGCATGGGAAACAGTTTTGACATGCCTTACATTTTGCTTTTAAGTATTTATTAATGTAGCCCTTTGGTCTTCATGTGTATAGAGTAACAATTGAATAATAGTAAAATTATGTTTCTTTAATCTCACAATCTACTTAGTTACTATAAACAAAGTCAACCGTGGAGAAAAAAAATAATTTTAGGGAAAAAATAAATTTCAGCATAACTGCAAATATGTACTATTTGTGGTAGTTAATATTCTTGACTTATTATGAAGATAATCAGGATTCTGGGAATGTCACATTTTTCCTTTAAATGTTTAGATTGAAAAATTGTCCTTAGAAATGTCAATTTCCATTTTTTAAGTAACCCCATAGAAGAAGGTGGCTGGAAGAAATAGTTTTATCTTGACCCATACTAGAAACAGGGAATTATTTTTTCTAGAATTTTCCTTCTCCTTCACACTGTTTTGGAACTTAATTTTCATTTTTTGTTTGTTTGGTATTCATCACTAGATTGGAGGAATGAGTAATTACTCAGCTTTAGAAGCATGACTTATGCTTGGATTAATGATACGGGCGTGAGTTTAGTAGATATTAAAATTACAGCTATTCATTATTTTAGGAGAACCATGAGGAGAATGTATCTTTCTTCATGAGGTGAGAAACACAGATTCATCATGGGCTTCTTTTAGTGGGAATCCTGCCATCTGGTAGAGGCATTGCTCATTTCTGTCTGCCTTTGAGACTGCCTAAGAAAGACCTCCTTGCTTGGCTGTTTTACCTCAGCAAAACAAATGGGGTTACCTCAAGATTTGTAATATAGCCAGAACTTTGTAATATTTTCTATAGGAAATTGATAACAAATAAACGAAGACTAGTTAGTTATTTAAAGAAAGAGAATGATCAAAAGTTAAAGCTTGCTACTATACAATGTAGCAAACTTATCCTGCAATAAGCCATTTATGAATACTATTGAAGTGGACATAGTCATATAGGTCTGGGAATAGAACTCCAGATGTTTCACAGCTGCAGGATGGGGCCTCAAAGTGTATATAATACATGCACACACATGCTTATCCCTTATTACTCCACAGATTTTAAGAATCTGTCAAAATAGTCTCTCCTCTCATCACAACAGCTAAATTACTTTTCATAAGCTTTTAAAAATTAAAAAGAATTAAGATTAATGCAGGCTTTCCTTCAGTATTTACATGATTATTTGTTCAATCTCCCTCCAAGAATGAATATTATAGAATATTTAAAAAATGATTTTACAGTTAATGAAATGCCAGAAACAATACATTACATTTCATAAGTTGTACCCCCTAAAAACATAATGCTGATTTATTGCTGTGATCTACTGTTTAAAACACGAATGGGAACTATTAAACTCGCATTGCAGTAGGCATATTTTAATTATTAACAGATGCATCTATTGGGATTCAAAGATGGGTCTGCTGTAGGCTGAGACCTTAATTTTTGACTCATGTTGTCATCAGCTCCATAGTTGATTCTGGTCACTTTGTCTTCAACGTCTTTTTCCAGTGTAAATAGAGACCAGTCTGCCTCCCTGAGTGTACACAATCTCTTTCTCCTCCTATCTATTTTGCTTCAACAAAAAATACATTTTTCAAAAATGGGAGGACACTCTTTTCCCCCCCTCATTTCTCAACAGCAGAATCATGGCATTTCAATTTTTTAAGTAAACAAAAAGTCCTATTTTTCATACTGACAGCAAAGAGCAGTGATGTATGAACCTGCAAGTCATATAATGACTTCTCCATGATAATACGTGAAGGAACTTCCATATATTTTTAAAGCAAGTCAAGATAATTTGTTTTGGCAATGCACTGAAATCCTTGTTTTTCAAGCTGTAGTATGTTAGTTTTCAATTTCTGCAGTGTGGATCCACCCTTAGAGATCAGAATAGTTTTGTAAAATCAGTAAGAAGTTTCACACTAGGTGAAGTAGTTTTAAAATAGTAGAAGTACTATCCTTTTTATTTTAGTGTGGGTAATGGTTTCCATTTTTGCTGCAACTTTGGTTATAGCAATGGGTGCTATAACTTTACAGTGCTGATGTTATTATGTCATGTTATTAAGAGGTTATGTTCCCTCTCTTCCAGTCATTGGGAATGTCACCAGACTGCCCACAACATCTCAAATATGATGGCCAGCAGCTTGGTAACTTCATTTGCCAGTTCCCTCAGGACCTGTGGATGCATCTCGTTGGGTCCCATGGAGCTGTGCACCTTCAGGTTCCTTAGATGCTCCCAAACCGGCTCTTCTGCTACAGTGGGCAGTTCCTCATTCTCCCAGGCCCTGCTTTTGCCTTCCACAGCTTGGGTAATGTGACTAGAGCTCTTATTGGTGAAGACTGAGGCAAAAAAAGTCATTAAGCACCCCAGCCTTCTCCATGTCCTGGGTAACCAGGTCATCTGTTTCCTTCTGGACAGGGCCTACATTCTTCTTGGACTTCCTTTTGTCCCTAATGTACTTATAGAAGCTTTTCTTGTTGTCCCTGACATCCCTGGCCAGATTCAATTCCATCAGGGCTTTAGCCTGCCTTACATGATCCCTGGCCACTCAGACAACCTCTCTGTAATCCTCCCAGGCTACCTGTCCTTGCTTCTACCCTCTGTAGGGTTCCTTCAGAGTAGAGAATAAATCTTTTTTTTTTTCCTTTGCTTCCATGGGCAGACTTGTTTTTGCTTTGTTAAACTGCCTTCATCTTCACCCACGAGTTTTTTTCCATCTTATTTTCTCCCTGTTCTCTCCTGCTGAAGAAGGGAGTGATAGAACTGCTTGGTAGCCACCTGGCATCCAGCCAAGTTCAACCCACCACATGTCGTTGGCTTTGAGGGGGACAATCGATATTAGACATTTAAGAAAGAATGATATAGATTACTTAGAATTTAGCACTAGTCAGGGAAAGAGAGAAGAGAGAGACAGAATAAGTAATGCCCTGACTCTCAAAATGTCCAAACAAACAGAAAAATAATTGAGGAATGATTGCTGTGAATTATAGCACATGGAGAAGCTAAAATTTCTGAGGCAGATGGTCCTACACAGTTCTATGTCAATGCAGCTGTCATTAGATGTTCTTTCTTTATGAAAAGTGTGTCACCTGAGAAAGAAAAATTCATGTCATGGCTGTTTCGAGGTTGCCTTGGTAAAAAAGGATTGCACTTGTCTGAACTAGTATAAGGGAGTGGCATAGCTATAGCACAGCTTGGACTATGTACCCTGCAGGTTGTGTTAATCAGCAGTGGTACTCTGAGAGCAGTCAAAAGCAAAGAACCCTCAGTTGTTCACATGTGCCAAAACTCTTCACACTTACTCTGTTTTTCATAAATGTGTGGGTAGTAACAATTCTATTAGTAGCTGTGAAGTTAACCGAGACAGGTGACCGTTAAGGGCAGCAGTGTGAGTATAAAGATATAAAAAATAACATATCTTAGTAGGCCAGGCAAAAAAACTCTCATCTGATATTATCATTATAGAGTTGCAGAACAATTGTGCATTTTTAAGGAGATTATTTTAGTGCACATTAGCAGCTATTTAATTCTGGATATAGTCCAAATATCCAAATTTTTCACAACCCAAATATCTGAATTATTAGGGAAAAGTGCTTTCTGTGGTGAGCTTTGGTAGTGAAAACTTTAACCAACAAAGGGAAAGGAGCCTGGGAAGGGAAGTGGTCACCCTGTAATAACATATGTGGAAGGGCAGGAGCTGCAGGCCAGCTGTTTACTGGCTTCCACATATGGCAAGTATAGATGTCAAATACACCATTTCCCAATAATACAGAACTGGAAGCTAATTCAGAGAAAGCCATTCTCAAAAAATATTGACAGATAGGTGGCAGATTCTTATATTCAGGTCACTATGGACACTGCTATCTTTCCCAACTACCTGGAGGGTCTAGGCAGTGGTAGTAGGTAGTAGGTGGTTTGTGCTAATCTTTTGTCAGATGACATGTGCGTTAAGAACTATTAGAAATACTTACCAGATAGCCTGTAGTAATAGTTTTGGCCTAATTAAAGCAAATGTATGCAACTCTGTGCTTATTTTTTTATACTTAGGATATATACACACAAAAATGTACACAAACTTCATAAATTCACATGATGTGTGCAGCCTATACATGAAATAGCACAATAAATGCTTTAAGTGGATTGACACAGATTAATACAAAAGCCTATGAATAGCAGTTATCCTTTAAAAACGACAGTCTTATACCTAAGTAGAGACACTTACAAAGGAGTCTCCTGCATTTGTATCCTTTTGCACTTTATAAGGACAATGACTTTTATAAGGTATTTTGCTTTTAAGGTACCAAAGAACAGGTACCTTTTAAGGTACCAAAGATGCAAAAAAAACCTCTCAAACCAAAACCCACAGCATTGCATCCATTAGGTACATAACTACAAACAGGTTTTATTTAAAAAAACAAAAACTCCACATATCCTCCTCTATCTGTGTTGCTGACACAGGAGCAGTTTTCTTTATCCCTTCCATCCTCTCCAAGATGGAACAATGAACAGAAAAAGCCCCCAAACATTTTTAATACAGAAAACCTAAAACATTTGGATAGATAGTGTGCTCCTGTCCTATGCTGTAGAATATATAATTATACTCCACCATAAAGGTAACATGACAAGCTTAAAGTTATAAATAGTAGATTAAAAAGCTCAAGGAACTCCCTTTCTAGTGGGTAAAACCAAGGAAAAGAATGGAAGAATAATTAAAAGCAAGTATTGACTATGTGCAAGGCACACCTATTGATATTATCTCTATCTATTACAAGATAGTAGCAAAATTACATAAATATGGAATCCTGAATAGAATAGAAACGAAACAGTCTATATATGTTCATTAACATATAAAGACATTATAATGATTATTTATCTTTATGGTATATTTTTTATTGCATCCCATTTCAAGTGGGGATGCATTTACGTAACACCTCCCACAAGATACTAAGGGAAACACTTACTAAGGAATCAAGTACCATTAGCTACGTTGTGTCACCAAACATTTGTGACTAATCCACATAATAAAAAAAAAAAAAGTATTAGCTGGAACTTCAGTTCTGCAACAATCCAGAATAGTACCTTTTAATATACTTAGCAGCACTAAACAATATGTGATTCATTGAATGGAAAGGAGAATCTTTTCTTCCTGAAGTTCACTTTGAAGCACAAGCAATTGACAATTTACACCTTCTTCTCACATTCTTTTCCATTCCTTTACTCTTGCATTTCCTTGTGGTTTTTGTTTGTTTGTTTGTTTTGTTTTGTTTTGGGTTTTTTTTGTTGTGTTTTTTTTTGTTTTTGTTTTTGTTTTTTTTTTAAGAGGAGAAGATTGCTTTCCATAACTAAGCTAGTCTTGTAGTGACGCTTAGGGTAAAGTTTTTTGGCAAGTCCTTGTGCTCAAAGTCTGCAGGTGATTTCAAATACAAACAGAAACAGAGGACTTACCTCAGGGAGTCTGCCATTCTTCCTTTTTTCTTCCTTTTAATAGGCTGAAGAGCTGAAGTCATCATTAATTAGGTCTGAGGGAAGACAAGGAAAAAGAAATAGTTTCTCTACACTTCCTTAATATGGTCTATCTAGTTAGAGACACTTTAAACGGGTGACTGTCCATAGTCCACAAGGGAAGCAAATAACCATCCGTCAAATGCAAAGTCACATTACGTTCCTGACTGTTACCAGGAGAACATACTACCACTACTTATATCTTTCCCTATTTCTGCCAATGACGGAGTCACTTGAGAAAGAAAGCAACTTAAATACTCTCAATTCTGATGTTAATGCGGGATCTGGGTTACCAGAAATTGCACTCTGAAATGACAAGGAAGGGGATGAGAAAAGATCACTCTGTTGTATCAGAGCATCTGACTATGTTAGAAAAATCATCAATAATTTAGATGGGAGATAAATTATGATTACAGCAAAGAAGAATTAAAGTAAATTTTTAGACTGCTATCTCCTTAGATTTACAGAAAAAAAAAAAAACAAAAAAACAACCCTACTTTTTAAAAGCTGAATTTCTGATCAAGGTTTTCTGATATAGGCTATATAACAGCTAGTAAAAAATGATGCTACATGTGAAAGAAAGGCAGGAAGGGAAGAAGAAAAACATATTGCTGTGTCAAAACCCTATTACACAATCAGATGGTTACACCCAGCATTTATGACATCACTTTTTTTTGAGAAGAATTTACACATGGCTGGACAAAGATTGGCTTCAGTGTAGCCTCGGGTCAGAGGAATATCAGACATGATGGACTTCAGCAGGGGTAACATCTTATCCCTCTGGAAATTAAATCATAAATGGAATGTCAAGGAATTCAGTTTGTTCTTTTCTTGCTTGAGCTGACAGCAAATGAATCCAAATAAAAACAGCCAGAGAGGAATGTTCAACTCTTTTAAAACGTTTTTTAAAATGTTCATTTCAATTAATTGTAATATGTGCTGAAAGAAGGATTTTAATTTCAAAATACAGCTGCATTTTGAAACAAACAAAAAAAAAAATTGTGAAATCATTGATTTGAGACCAGCTGTTTTACAGTTGTGCTACACACACTGACAATCTCCATCAAAAATGCCATAATCAGAAAATTAAGGATGATGTCATAAAATATATTATAAAAACAGGCAAAACTAAAGGACTGTAAAAACTTACACATAACAGTCTGCCTACTAACACATGGTAAATTTATATGTACAGTGATAATGGGATTTACATCTGTAAATTCTCCACACTGTACAGTGTGGTCAAAATAAGATGTAAATCAAACAATCTTTAGCTTTCTTTTGGAATACTATGAAAGCTTTCAAATGTGATGAATAGTTAACAATAAAAAAAAATCTTCCTTATTGTGAAATATACACATGGGAGAATATTAGAAAAGATAAATTGAAAAAACAAAAGCCAATCCAAATACATTCCCTAATACTCCTGGTTTGTTTCCTTTGCAGCTAAAACTGGCCTGACTTACTTTGGTTATTAATCACACTGTGCAATGAACATAACATTAAAATAGCCCAGCTGTCTCTTTACGATGTCCTTCATTCTAATCTCTCTGAAACATTGTGTAAGTGAGAATCCAGAAGTGAGATAGATAGATGTAATACTACTTGGATTCAAGAAAAAAACACAGTGAGGTTTTGTTTTGTTTGTTTGTTTGTTTGTTTTTTAATAGGAGAAGAATATAATTTCAATGCTCCTTAAAAATAATAAATGAGTGTTAGCTAGTGCAAGATACAATGAAATAATACCTAAAGTAGTGAAACATCATTTAGGATCTTATAACTGTACTGAGTAAATATGATATCAGGAAGTCACTGTGGTATCAGCAGTTTGTGGCCTGCAGAGATACCTGAATTCATGCCAAAGAACCAGGCTCTTTCTCCGGCTTTGTCATCTTGGTACTGTCTCCAGGTCCATTAGCCCTGCTTTGAGGACATAAGTATTTCTACAACGTGCTGATGATATGACCAGAAGTTTCTCTTTAATATAAATGTTGGTGAATAACAGAATTCTGTTTCAATATTTAAGCCTGGGTTAGCTTGAACTGAAGTAAAATTTTTTTTTCTTTTTCGGTCATAATTTCCCCTGCCAGTCCCCTTTCCCAAATGCTGTTCACCTGAAAACTATAGTTCAATTACTAAATTTGCATATAACTTTGATTTCTAACCAGTATTTTGATCAATGTTTAAAAAAAAAACAAACCACAATAATTTACAATTTTGAAATGGAGAAAGAATTTTTTTTCGTTAGAAATTGTCAAAATAAAAGTTTAGATGCTTCCACATTGCTCAAAGCCCCATCCAACCTGACCTTGAACATTTCCAATCATGGGGTATCTACAACTTCTCTGGGCAACCTGTTCCAGTGTCTCACCACCCTCATTGTAAAAAATATCTTTCTTATGTCCAATCTAAATCTACCCAAATTCAAGTTAAAACCACTATAGTGACTGTCACTACAAGTTTTAGTAAAAAGTCTCTCTCCACCTTTCTTATAAACACTCTTATAATGTTTGATTTATATATATATATACAAATGCATATATGTAAATAAAAGAAGCATAATATTTTATATTAACATACTTAATCATTACAATCGTTTAAAATGTTTCACTTCTTTTCAGCGCTTGTTCTGGTTTTCTGTTGAAAGTATTTTACCAAGTTCAAGAACATTTGCACTGTCTCTTTTTTTTTTATTTACATATTCATTATTTGCCAAAACAGGTTTTCTTACTCCCTCAGTTATCTTCTTTATTTTTCATGTGGTGGAGTGCTTGTATCTGTTACTTTTGTTTTCTTCTAATTCTTTTTCAGGCTCAGATGTTTCCCTAAGACCCCTTTAATCATACTAGATAAAGAAGGCTCCAGTTCTCCCTTTCTTTTACTTCCTGAAAGTTCATTCACTGCTTAGTTCAAGCCTCAGCCTAGATGAGGTCTTAAGGGGAATATGATACCTCAGAAAAAGTCCCATATAAGGCAATATGGCCATTTCAGAAAACAGGATGGTTTTCTATCTTCATTACATTCTAAGAATGTTATCAACTGGGTTGGCAATGTCACAATTGACACCAGCTCTAGGGCTTGAAACCAGATTTTTTTTGGCATCTGTTGCAGTAGTGTATTTGGCAATCAGATCTGAAGATTCATCTTTTAAGTTTTAGTTTAAAAAAATGTTTCAACATTCTCTCTTGTTTGTTGTAAAATTTGACAGCATGATACATGTGTGCAGAGATCTTAGCAATCAAAAGTCTAGTGTCACAAACAGTCTCTTCTTTGATAGCACTCTTTCCTGCAAATTCATATGACTTGCCCATCTTTCCTGTTACCCAAGAATTACACTTCATGAGTTCAGAAAGAATAGCAGTAATTCAGGCTGAAATTCATTGTTACCCAAGCCTCCATATCATACTCTCTGTCATTAAGCCTCTATATTAAACCAAATGGGAATATACAGTATCAAGAGTTATGAGCATTTCAGAAAGTTGTTAGTTTTCCCTTTCACACTTAAAAGCGTTCACAGCAAAGAAGCCATTGGAAGCGGCTCTTGAGAAATGTATGTTTTTTCCATTGTCAAAGGCAGAAGATATTGAAAGGCTGATATCTTCTTGCTAAGTTCATTTGTTGTGATAACATTCTGACATTTATGAATATGACTAGCACAAGTATTCACCATAATGTTAGCCAAGTATGTTCATTTCTAAAAGAAAATACAGTATTTTGAATGCAAGTTCTAGCATAAGCTAAATTCAGTGCAGTTTTACTGTAGTGAGATTGTATTTATTAACAAAAGACAATTAAAAAGACCAAAAAAGGGACAAAATGAAAGAAACAGAACCACAAAGGAACAATAAAATAAATAATGTAAAATGCCAGACGAGAAAAACAAGAAAAATAGGTCTGTACCCCTCATCTTAGTTGACCTTTCAAAAATGTTGAAGCATAAAATGCTTTAATGCATAGAAAGATATCAAGACATTTTTCAAAAAAGTCTCTATGAACACATTTTAAGGTTAAGTGGAAGAGGGCAATGAGCAGGAAGATTGCAGCAAGAAGTGTGTTTTACGTATTTAATTGTGCAACTTTAGCATGGGGTCTAGGAATCCCTGAAATCCCAAAGCCATTTTGATGACAAATTGTAAAGGTTAATTGATGAAATAGGGTATAACAAATGCATTAAAACCACACAAACAAAAATATGTATTTTCATACATGAGCATAGTAATACAAAGAACACAGATTCTAGGATAACTGCAATTCAATTTTGTTCCATCCATTCCGTTGCACTAAAAATCATTATTTTTAGCTATATGTTAAATTAATTTTTGACCAATAAAATAGCCACCTGAAACACATATTGGGTGTTTAATTGAAGCCTCACAGATGAGGCTGTGTTTTTTCCTCCTGTATTATTTTCTCCTGTGTTTCTTCCTCCTGTGTTTTTTCTTCCTGTAACCTTCACAAGAGCAAAAAAAAAAACAGTACTAGGTAATTTAAACAGCAAAATAAATTCCTGTGGCAGTGAATCACTGTAGATTCAGAGCATAAAACTGGTCTTCCATGTGAGTGAAGTCCCAGCTGAGGGTGGGAGCTTCACCTGTACAATGAAGTCAGGATTAGACTCACCCATACTGTTCCCAGCTACTCTGACGCAGAAATCTGGCCGCAATCACATGGGAGTATACTTTCTCAGAAGACTTTCTAGTTGCACCAAGTTTGAAAATATTCAGTAAAATGTTTTCTCTGTGATCCAAATTTGCCTGGTTTCTTTTTTTTTTTTTTTTTTTTTTTTTAACTCAAAACTCAGATCAGCTTTTCTGGAAGGTTCTTCCTGAGTTGGGAACTGGTCAAAGACAGCAGAGCCTAACTTACAGTGAACATAGGCCCACTTCTGATTTTGCATCCAAATTCTGGAATATTTATAGCTTCATTGACTGTAGGTGCCAAGATGCTGGCAGCAAGGTGGCAGCCAAGGTCTGCCCCATGGTGGACACAGTCAGTTCCAGTCAGCTCCAATGGACCCACTAGAGGACACTGATGACCCCATCAGTCAAGACAGTGGTGCCTCTGTAGAAGTAGATTCAAGGGAGTGCAGAAGCAGTGAGGATTAAGGAAAAAAGTGTGAGAAACAACCCTGCAAGCACAAAGGTAAGAAACAACGGAGGGGAGGAAATGCTCCAGGCACCAGAGCAGAGATTCCCCTGCAGCCCATGGAAGAGATGTTGAAGCAGGAGCTATTTTTCTGCTGCCCACAGAGAGGACCATGGCAAAGCAGATATCCACATTGTGGCATGTGCAGAACTCCATTCCAGAGCAGGTGCATATTCCGTGAAGGAACTGCAACCATGCTGCAGCAGGATTATCCTGAAGGACTGCAGCCCATGGGAAGGACCCACAGTGCAGTAGGGGAACAGTGTGAATGAGCAGCAGAGAATAGCTGTTATGAACTGACTGTAACACCCATTCCCCATCCCTTTGCACTGCTCTTGGGTGGGGCATGTAGAGGATGTAGAGAAGCTGGAGAAGGAGTGAAGCTGAGCCTAGGAAGAAGTGGGGTGTGGTAGGGGGAAGATCTTCTTGTTTTGTCTTTGTTTCTCACAACCCTACTCCTAATTGACAATAAATTATTTAATTTTCCCCAAGTCGAGTCTGTTTTGGCCATGATTGTAATTGGTGAGTGATCTCCCTGTTCTTATTTCAGCCTATGAGCCTTTCCGTCTTATTTTCTTCCCCTTGTTCTCTTGAGAAGGGGGATTGAGTTACAGCCATTTAAACTGAATTTAAGTTTTGGAAGAAAATCATGTTAGTATTTATTTTACCTGACCTAGACTGCCAATGAAGAACAACAGGGATCTGTATTCTTGGCTGTTTAAATGAAGAGTCGGCTCAAAAATTACAAACTGATTTTTTTTTGGACTCCATAATATGGAAGGGAAAAAAAGGTCCAAAGGTGATGTTTATTAACTTTATATATCTGTCAGACTTTTCCAGGAACACTATTCAAAACATATGCACATATTGCAGTTCACTTGTTTATTTTTGTCTGCAAATTTAGCCCTGCTGAGTGGAGGAAAATGTCTTACTCCACATCCATACATTACTGTGTCTAATTTTCTTCTTCATTTATCCTCTTCCTTCTTGTATATTAACAGAAAATCAGTTTAAACACCAAAAATAACTTCAAGGGTATGCTGTTTTGACAGTGCTCGGACAATCTCCAAGCATGAGGGGAAAAATGCTGGAATTGAGAGTCTTGAACATGAACTCCAAACCCTTCCTGAGGAAAAGACCAAGCCTAGTCTCTGGATAGAGTAACAACACTGAGCGCTTTTGGCAGTTCCTACCTGTGATCCCTACTCTGCTGTCAGGGACAGGACACTCTTCCCCAGCTAGTGTGGCTGAATCTAGAAAGTAATTTTAGATTGAATTAGTTTCTGTGACAGACAAAACAGACTTTACAGTAGGCAAATTGAATTTCTCTGGTTCAGTGACCACTATGGCACTGCTCCTCTCAAGTAGATTTTCACATTATTGAGGGCTGGTAGGTTTCCTTGCAAATAGCCATAGGCAGCACAAACTGCAACACAACTGATTTCCTGTCTGCTGTCATTAAAAAAAAAATATGAAATGTCTACATCTACCAAGTCACTTACAGATGTGCATATACACATTCACACACACACAAGGAAAACAAAATGCAAACATCTGCATAAAATGTTATTTTTGTTTTACCACGACTATATTTTATATATCCTGAAAATTCACATAATGGCCTTCTTGGAGAGAATTAGCATCAGTATCTAGTATTACAAAATGCAATGTGTTTTTAATGGAGTGAAAAGACAGGAATATTTACTTATCTTAAAGACAATTATGAACAGGGAACTGGCACTATGTGCCTTGATTCAATTAGGTGAGAGGCTAGTGCCAGCCATATTGTGGAAGGAAACACAAGAACCTCCACATCTGAGTTATCACTAACATGTAACATTGCATCAGTGGTATCATAGACTTTCCCTACATCTGGCACTGAACATAGCCTCCAAATATTTTCTTTATTTTATGAGACTAATATAACACATATATTATGCCATAACACTAGCATCTATAGCACATATAAAATGCATTTATTTAGGCAGTGCTTACAGAATCATTAGCACTTACAAGAAATAAAGTCACACTTTTCAAGTCTTGCAATTCACACTGGAGATTTTCCTAATCATTGTT
Organism: Chlamydotis macqueenii; assembly: GCF_036417535.1. Lineage (NCBI taxonomy): Eukaryota > Metazoa > Chordata > Aves > Otidiformes > Otididae > Chlamydotis > Chlamydotis macqueenii. Next base: position 57,553,318 of record NC_141593.1, on the reverse strand, counting down.
TATTATTCTAAAGTCCATTTTTATTATTCCCCAAGACAAGGGAAATTGTAACATTCATGTCATTTTCATGGCAAGCTTTGGCTCCTTCAAGAGGGAGGTTTTTTTCATGGGTAGTTTTTAGGTTTGTTTTGTTTGTTCGTTTGTTTGGTTTTTAATTTGTGGATCTTAATGAATCATCACCACAGGACACAGAGATGCCAAACACACAAGTGAATAAGCATTTTAAAATTATAAATAGTCAAGAAATAGTATTATTTCAGAGTGAGACACATAGAATACCTTCACTGAGTTTCAGAGCTGGTCCCAAATCACCACCAGCAATATGGATGTCTGATGAAGAAATACTCCACTGTAGTTTTGAAAGACATCCAAAGGACAGAGTAGAGCTCCATCACAATATGGGAAAACACAAGTCTAACAGAAAGATGCAGCTTTGTTGCTTCTCATATTAATCCATTATTTAGAGCTCCCCTGCTTCAAGTCATCATTGCAGCAGCAATACCTCTTGGATGAGGTAGTGCACATACAGCCCTCTAGAGAGCTTCTTATTACGAGGACCAGCAAAAAGCTACTTTTTCATTACTGTCTGGGGTTAAAAGGCTGGTTTATGAGGTGGTGAAATAGCCAGGAAAATCTTAAATACTTAAAAAACAAAATGAGACAAATGCTTCTAGAAGCAAAGAAAGCACAGGAATATCATTCTGGCAAATATTTCAGCTCCTGTCTTTTAGAAATCAACAGTTATAAGAGTCATTTGGAACAGAAAAACATACACAGACACATTTTTAAAGTCTTTTAACTATAGAAAAAAAATTCAAGTTTTTATTTCAGAAAAAAGGATTAATTTGAGAACTCCAATTTTAAGCAAAGCAAGAAGTTTTACTATCCTATTTAAGTTGCCTTTTGTAAAAATTATGTTAAGTCATTATAGGTAAAGAAATAAAAATTCACAACTTAAATTTTTCATTGATTCAAATCTATTTTTTGCATATTGTTACTTTTAAAAAGCTACAAATTTTTTTTTCTTTGTCAAATATTTTTGGTTCTATTTTATCTTTTTTTTTTTTTTCTTTATCAGGCACAGGAGTAATCTCAAGTCTTTGAAACAGTGAGTTTTTCTTTCCTGTTAAGCTCTAACATTCCCCATCAGCACCTGAAAGAATGAAAACAAATCTTCAGCAGAGAGATACTTATGAGACAGAGTCTATAATTCTGTACATATGAAGGCTATTAGATAAACTATACAAATTAGGTAGATGATACAGAAAACAGATACAAAGTAAGTAGGCTTTGGTCCATTCTAAGTGACAATCTTATCACCAAAGTTGTCATTGCACAGCTTCATATGGTAATGACATAAGTCATTTACATTTTTTATTCAGGTTTATCATCTACATATTCACACAAACAAATATTAAGCAGTTGTGAGCTTATAATGTTTCTTTTAAATTATTTATTGCAATGTTGATAATATGTGTCTAGGCATGAAGGTCCCAATATCTAGTTTTGTCTTCCTATGGGATAGCTTTCCTACTATCACTTCATCCAAAGATTAAGTTACATCAATTTTTTTATTTCTGTAAGACAGACAGAAATTAAAAGGGAATTTGAACTCTTGATGTTCTACCATTTAGATAATTAATACATCATGGAACAATCTTTTTACATAGTTTTCATGTCTTTATTTCTACTTTTGCAATATAGAAATTAACAGCAAGAGATCCCTACAAAGTTTTTTTCAGAGCTGTTTTCTTTTCAAATAAATCAATCTATTTTTAGGAACTGTTACTTCTGTATTACAAGACATGTACGTTGTATTTAGATACCGAGGTGATGGTCACCTTTTCTAATATTATTGAAACCAAAAAAAAGAATTTAAGTGAAAAAAAAATAGGCAGAAAAGCAACAAATTAATAAATCAGCTGTAAAAATATTAGCTTAAGACATATACAGCATCTGTTTCTTCTAAGTTGTCACTGATGACTGGATACAATAATTTCCCATGGTAAATCTCAGTGAGCTAAGTCCCAGTGAAAGGGGATCGGATGTTTGAACAACTTCTCAGTTTGAATGTAAATATTACATTTTTCAGCTTTGCCAGATCACAAGGCCTGTGAGTCTGTGGATTTTAACACCTCAAAAGACACTGTGTAGGAAGCATTCAGCCTGACAGTCAGTTTAAATTTCTATCGTACCTGGGCAACCTCACGATCTATAAAATTAATTTACTTGCTACAATTTAAGAACTCTGGGTAACAGCATTCAAGTTTCTGTTTGCTCATTTCCCTCCTTTTCTTCAACCGTTCTTTCTCTTCAGGCATTTTTCTTCACTGTGCAGTATCCTATTACAAAACAGTCTTCAGCTGAGTGTCTGTTCAACTACCATCTCATATCTCTTGTTGTTGCCCCCTCTCTTTTGCCTCCCAGTCTGTTTAACATGCCAGCTGCACCTGTGTTCCAGGACTTTTCTCTGCTTCTGTCCCTGTTGTTATCACAATTTTGTTCCAAACTCTTCACTTCCACTGGCCTTAGGTGTCATTTCTTGTCCTCGACAAGATGTCCTTGACCTTTACATCAGCAGATGTCTCATCTTTTGACAATGCAGTTTCCCACTCACTATAACAGTTTGTACTTTACCATTCTAAAAGTTTATTACAAGTTGCTTCTGTCATGATTACCAACTTTTCCAAAAAGGAATCTTTCAGATTGCCTGAGAGGAAGTTTATTCTATCGCAGGAGATGCAGCCTATTAGTGGCCACATGACCACTTGACTAAAATGAAATAACGACTGTAGATGTTCTCTAAGCTTTATGATCCTATTTCTTGCCAGACTATGGAATTCAGCAGTATAAGTGGAAGAATTATGCAAAAGCCAATGTTTTTATGCTTATAAAGTCAATAAACACCAAATTAAAAAAAAAAAAAGAAGGAAACAGAGCTGTTGATTTTCATGCTGTTTCTGAACCAGCTATGCATAAACTGGCAAAGTAAATAATTATTCATAGTCTCATGTACTTATTTAAACTGAAAGTCTGAACTTCTTTAACATCACCCAGTGATAATGTTAACTTACACAACTTTTGGTCTGAGCACTTTGTTGAAAAAATACATTCTGATTTTGTCATGTTTTAACCCCAGTGAGCAACCAAGCACCGCACAGCCACTCACTCCCCCTGCCCTTCCCTGCAGGGAATGGGGAAGAAAATTGAGAAGAAAGGAAAACCCATGGGTTGAGACAAAGGCAATTTACTAGGACAACAAAGGACAAAATAATAACAGCAATAGCAATAGCAATAGTAATAGTAATAACAAAAAAAATAGTAAAACATACACATGCACAATTTCTCACCACTCGATAACCCAATGACTCATACATTTAATCCCACACAGCGATCACAGAATGGAACCATGAGTATTCTCAGAAGGATCCTGAGAGAGAGAGAAAGAGAGTGAGAGAGCTACCTACTGGCCAACCATGACTTATATACTGACCATGACACTTATGGTATGGAATGCTTTCTTTGGCCAGTTTGAGTCAACTGTACTGGCTATACCCATCCCAGCTTCTTGCACCTACACATTAGTGAAACTTGGGAAGCTGAAAAAATCCTTGGTCTCTTTAGCAACAACTGATAACACCAGTGTATTATCAACATCCTTCACATACTAAGTCCCATACTAAATCCAAAACATAGCAGCTAATGGGAAGAAAATTAGCTCAATCCAAGCCAAAACTAGGACAGATTTTTTTTTTCAGGAGTGAAGTGTAAGTACGGTATTTCTAGAATTCTCATGAACATTTTATTTATATAGCTTTTGCACAGGTATAATTTAATAGTAATAACAAGCAGCTGCAATGGTACTTGGGAAATTAATGTCAGGGTGTGTAGTTTTCTTTTTGCTGGGTAAGTACAGAGAAAGCATTAGGATATGAACTAGTCCTTGTTCAGAAATGTATTTATGGCATAGCCTTCTTTTCATTCTGTTTTAGTGAGTAGTATGTTTTTAAGTTGCATTATCTTGATGCCACACATACTGAGGGTATAAATAGGCATATTGATGGAATTCATACAGCAATATGAATTCTTCTGTTGTGATAATTTTACCATTAGTCTTGACCATATTTTCAGAGGGTGGGATTCTAGAAACAGGTTTGTTGATTTACATTTCCCCTCATTGTAGGTTAGCCCTGCTCAGGACCAAGCTACGCAGTCTCTCACTCACTCCCCCCACCCTCCAGTGGGATGAGGGGAATTGGTAAAGAAAAAGTAGCAAAACTTGTGAGTATGACATCACATGGTATGGAACAGCCCTTGGGCCAGTTTGGGTAAACTATCCCAGCTGTTGGCTAATTAGTAAACTATCCCAGCTATGTCCCCCAGTCACAGGTGCAACCAGTTCTGTTCCTCTCCCAGCTCAGCTGAAAATTAACTCTATCCTAGCCAGAACCAGGACATCACCTTAATTTTGTCCTACTGTCTTTCCATCTTTTTTTTTTTTGTCTCTTTTTTTTTTTAAAGCATGTATCTGTTGTGTCACATAATGTGTGTTTTACTTGCCCTTGTAATAATAACTTTTATGTTTTCTTCGTGCCATTTTAACATTCTGCTACTGATGCATATTTTAATCATATTTACTGGAGCTCATGTAGCACATTTGAGAATACTCCCTTTATTTTTCTCCTAAATTTTATTTTTCCTTTGTTAGTGGTTTTACTATCTCAGTTTCAATGTTCTGGCTGGTTGCAATCACAAGTTTTCCCAGCTGAGATCTTGTTTTATTTTCCTTGGTCTCCGCGACACGCTGATCTATTTGGAAATGTAGTTCATATCATTTTGTCTCTACATTTTGCATCTTCTTTCCATACAGTATTAATGATGACTTTGTGGATATTCTTCTGTTCAGAGTTTTAAATAAAAAGAGTAGTTAGAAAAATGGATGTTACTCTGTGACCAATTACATCACAGAAAGACTTCCAAACAGGATTTGGAGAGAAATGGCAATACCTATATTTTACAGAAGGCCTGAAAGCTAGAGAAATCTACTCTACGTGCCATTGCATGGTAGATAAAAAACCTGCTTCAAGTGTTGTTGATAAATATAGATCTAAGAATTGTAAGTCTTTGTTTAGGTTCTGACTTCTGCCTGAGTCATACTTTTTAATGGCATTATTATCAAAAGTTGTTGTGGTGGTGTGAGCTTATTATGGCACAAGGTTGAGTGTATGCCCACTGCTTTGAGCGAGTCTGATAACCCCAGCATAGCATTTGGTGGGCATTATTCAATTAAGGGCTGAATGATAAGGGTTTTAAACTGCTGTTCATCATTGCTATGTGCATACTCTGTTCTATGAAGAGATATATAGACCTTGCTAGGACAACAGAAAGAGGCCTACGAAAGAAAGTGCAGGGGTTTATTTATTTTTTTCAAGGAACACAAGTTGTCAAGCACTCTTTAAAAAAAGTACTATCTATGGCTCATGATTTAAAGTCTTCAATCTGAATGTGAATTGCCCTTTTTAGTTACAGTCGATTAAATAGAATCCCTCCTATTACTTGTGTTGTTTGGTCAGATGAAATTACTTCTGCAGATGCATATGATGTGAACACTTGTGCATAACTTATCTAAGATTCCATTCCCATGCATGTTTGAAACTCTGATCTTACAAAGCCTGTTCTTAAAACAATGGGAATTTTTCCAAAAACTTCACTGAATTTGGAGAAGATGTATAAATCAATTATAGTAAATATATTTATTAATAAAACTTTATAATGAAAATGGTCATAGAAAGAAGTATAAATGTACGCAATGTTGGCTAATTAAAAGAAGGAACTATATGGTGATTGATTTATTTATCCAACTCCAGGTCCATGTTCCAGAGTTCTGCAAGATGGTGGAATTTCAATCAGTACTGTCAAATGTAGGCTTTAGTAATCTGCATTAAACTTCAGCAGAACCAAATATAGCTTTTCAATAACAAGAATAGTATTAGAGATGCTTATAAGTCTCCAAAGATTTCTGATATTGTTTTTTCTTTCCATTCATTTTTCTTGCTGTTGATTTCTGGAAGTCATGCAATACACACTTTCAATACTATAGTTGTCCTCCTTGGTAAGAATTACATGCCAAGCACATAGATATAAGTCAACTGTGTCTAAATTAAATTTAAGAAGTTCATTGTCACTGAAAGGATGACTTTGTGACCTAAAAAAAAAGAATAAGAAAATAAATGAAGATTTTCCAGGTATTTTAATAGTACAATAAATGTAGTATTTCAGAGTGTGGATCAGTATAAATAAAGGAAGAGAAACTTGAACTTTTGTTCAGCTTTCCTGCAATCCCATCCCATGTCCTTCTATAAACAATTTAAGATTGTGTAGATTCAGTGAAAGACAATCAGTATTTTGGGCTTACTCCTGCAGTACTGAAGTCAGTTGCCACTTTGTTTATGATTTCAAGAAAAATAGAATTGATTCTGCACTTTATGTGGATCTACATTAAATTCTTTTTCTAAGAGCCACACTAAGTTGACTGCCTAATTTTAACAAGAAGTATGATGTATCCTTTGAAACTGCTACAAACTGATGAACTGAGTGAGTATTGATGTATAAAACAAAAGAATTTACAGACATATAACTTGGAGAAACTTACTTGAACATCAGATTTAGGATTCTGCTATTGCAGGCAACTAGAGAGTGTTTCTCTCCCTTAGCTCAATTTTAAAACTAGCTTGACTTTTTGCCTCTGTTACTGTAATTGAAAGGCTGGTCCTTAATCTTAGTGTTCTAATGGTTAGAAATTTTAATCTAATTTCAGTTCTAAATTTAATCACAACAGTTTTATACCCATGTGCTCTTGTACCAACATTGTCCTTTGGCTTAATTATTTTTTTTTCTTTCCCCAGTGTTTACCCCCTAGTTTAGTTATAGCAAGTAATCATATATCCACTCTATCTTTGTTTTTCTAGTCTTTCTGACAAAGCTTTTTTTATCTCCTCTTGGAAAATAATCAATGCAAGTCAATGTTAGATATGATACAAAATTATGTTCAGAACTTCAGCATTATAATGATGCATATGGGAATCTGAGCAGTATCATCAGTATCATCTTTTTTTATTAAAAAGATCAATAGATTAGCTTTTTAAGATGAATCTACTTGGATAGGAGTAGCAAGTGAGTTAGTCAAATGGATTGTTACATCAGGGGACTAAGACAGTAAAAAACATATCACAATACTGGTGTGAAATATATGGCTGTTTGAAAGAAACAGTTGGTCACTATTGTTACTTTAAAATATTACTTCGGAAAATTGTGCCATCTAAGACATATCTTTGAGGCACAAATTACATATGCCAAACTGTGCCATTCATTACATGAACATGACTAGAGTTGAAGCCTGGATATATCTGAGAAAAGAATTAAGCACTATTCCCTCAATTCTTCAGTTTGCACTGAGAAATATATTTTATTATTTATTGTCAGAAATTATTTATGGAGACAGAGTGATAGATATTTATATGCACATATTTTGCATACACGTATAAATTTGTATATTTATATGTTTTCCACAAATAAGTTTTAGATTTCTTTATTGGAGGGGTGGCTTGTTTGTTTGTTTGTTTCTTTCTTTCTTTTTAACCAGTAAGAAAGAATAATAATATCAGGACAAAAGACTAAATAAATAGGTAAACCCCAATTTCTGCTCTGTCCCCTAAAGGCCAACTACAGTAAACACAGCAGTGGGTTAGAGTTGAATTCAAATTGATGACATGTTTGTTGGTCTTCAGAGCTTTAGGGATTGTAAAATTAAAAATTCAAAGCTTGCTATTGTGGTTTAGCTGTGAGATTAGTACTTGATTCAGACACTATCAGGCGAGCAATAAGGAATCACAAATGGGACTGAAATGGAGATACAGTATCTCTATGGCCTACCTGTTATAAGAATAATTTGTAACAAAGCAACATACAATTCTTTTTATTTAACTTTAAAGTATGTTAAAATTATGTGGTATTTTCCATTTACTTTTTCTTCTGCATTTTCTATTCTATTGTAAGTAAATTTTATTTTTAACCAGACAAAAATAGTATCATATACAGCTGAGACATCTGACAGTGGTCAGTTTCAAAATTCTATGTAGCTGTCAAGTATTCCTGAAGTTTCTTCATTGTGTCTATGTATACTCCTTCCTTCTTTATGCATTACATTTTGATATTCCCTCCACTTCAAATGCAGTTTCTGTACTTCCCTAACAAAGGTGGGCATGACTTGAGGAACATTTTCCTGTCTCACATTGTTGTACTACATTTGGTAATTTAGAAAAGTAATGTGTTATTTCTGCCATGGGAAATGAAAACTATAATTTGAAAACTCACCAAACACGTTATAAAAACTTCAATTCTATTTTCTCAAGGGTTCTAAGGGAGCAAATGTAGGATTCAAGATCTGGAAAACCAATTTGAAAACATGGGAAGAGTATTAGCTTGCTGCATTATATAATGTCTTTTGCTTATCTACTTAATATCAACAATTATATTTTCTTTTTCTATCTTTTGCATCAATTATATTATATTTAAAATCCTCTGTCTTTGTTAGCCTGATTTTTTTTAATCTTTTCTTTAATCATTCAGATCTATGGTTCCCTACAAAATCGATCAGTCATGTGCCTGATTAACATCTCATTTTCTTCTTGAGAAGAAAATTTACTTTTTATAAACTTCCTATGTAGTTTCAACTCTCTGAGCATTTTTTCATTCTGTGTAATATTGTTCTGGTTTTATTCAGTTAGCAGGGGCTATGGTGGTAGATTCTGTAAGAAACTGCTAGAAGTTGTTCCCCTTTGTTCACTGGCCTCAGCTGGGCCTAGGGAGGACTCGCTGCAGGCCAAGGCTGAGCCAATTGGTGGCAGAATGTTCCTTGATAACGCCTCTGTGATAATGTATTTAAGGAGGGAAAAAGCAGAAAAAAAAAAAGAAAAGGAGGAGAAGATGTGAAGAAGCTGAAGCGGAGGCAGAGAGGGGGAGTGCGAGCCTTGTGGCCCTCACCCTCTGGCCTCCTGTCGAGGCAGCCGTTTGGGCCTGACTTGGTCCAGCCCAGCTGCAAGAAGTGGAGAGGAGATGTGAAGAGAACCCAAGAGGTGCCTGCCTGCTCGTTGTGAAGAATTTCTTGTTAGAGGAACTGCTGCAGATGCCAAGGTCAGTGAAGAAGAAGGGGGAGGAGTAATGCTGCTCATGGCCAGAATTCCCCTGCAGCCTGTGGTGAAGACCATGGTGAAGCAGGTTGTCCCCCTACAGCCCATGGAGGTCCATGGAGGAACAGAGATTCACCTGCAGCCTGTGGAGGACCCCATGCCCAGACAGGCACATGCCTGAAGGAGGCTGTGGCCCATGGAGGTTCCGCTGGGGTAGCCGTTCTGGAGGGACTGCACCCTGTGGAAGAAATGACCCATACCGGAGCAGTTCATGAAGGACTGTGGCCCGTGGGTGGGACCCCAGGCTTGAGCAGGGCAGGAATGTGAGGGGTTCTTCGTCCGACAACAAAGCAGCAGTGTAAAACAACGTGTGATGAACTGACCAGAACCTCCATTGCCTTTTCCCACCTCGTGCTGCTCGGGGTAGGGGAGGGTGGTAGAGATAATGTTAACTCGGGAAGAGGGGTGGAGGGGTGGGAGAAGGTTATCTTGTTCTCTGTCTAATTATCCTGCTTTGTTTTTAGTAATAAATGAATAGTTTTCCCCAAGTGAAGTCTGTTTTGCCTGTAACTTAAGGATTTCTTCCTGTCCTTATCTCAAACCTAGAGCCTTTCTCCTTATATTATCTCTCCCTATTCTCTTGGAGGGTGGGGGGAGTAAGCAAGAGACTGCATACCCTGGTCTCGATCAGAGCTGAACTATGACAAATACTTGTGTATCTTTTCTTTCTCCAACACAGTTCTGCAAAACATAGCAGTCAAAATTATGACCGAATAACCTTTAGTCTAATAATATCACGATTCGTATGAGCTTGTCAATGTAACTACATAAATTTTGGTTCTAGTTGTAAAAATTACTATAGTTGATAATATTATTCAAGATATGCTTGTGCTTAAAAAAATACTTGTAGGAAAACTGAATACTCTCTATTTTTCTTTTAAATTTTGTATCCTTATTTTTACAAATACAACAATTTATATTTTTTATTACACCACTTTTATTTCAGAGCTTAGAATCACTATTTGACATATTTGTTAAAAAAGAGCAATTGAAAAATAGTTTGAGGACCAATATCAGATGGAACAGACTAATGACCTTGCACTAGGAATGAACTAAAACATTCCTGTGAGAGGTTTGTCTCAAGTCTTAAAAACTTCCAAAGGTAGAAAGTCCACAGTCTCCCCAGGCAACCTAGTTGAGTCTTTACCAGTCCTGCCATAAGAAAGTTTATCTTAATGTCTGGCCTAAATCTCCTTTGCTGCAGTTTGAAGCCATTATTTTTGTCCCATCCACAGTGAACATGGAGAAAAAAAAAAAAATCACTCCTTCCTTAGTAAAAGCACTCCACTGACAAGCTGCTTGAAAACTGTTATTTTAATTCACCTCAATGTATTTTCTTCTAGGACAAAAAAATATCAAATTGCAATACAATTCAGTTTATGAAAATAACTGTTATACAGTAAACAAAGTGAATCGTATACACTGTGCTTACTTATTAATAGTTACTAAACATGTCCAAGGACTTTTCATTGTCATCATTCCACACACATAAATGCTTCCATACTGATAAGCGCAGTGGTTGATGTGCCAAATAACCACTATTCTGCTACTTCTTTGTGACCAGGCTAGGAGACATGACTTCAACCAATGCTTTGAAAGTAAGCAGCTTTCAAAAATAATTCAAATATTTTTGAATTCTTATAGGGAGATTTACTTTCAGGCAGAATGATAGAAAGGTCAGCTAAGCAGTCCAACACCAGTGAACCACAATGTCAGTGGAAAAATAGCCCTTATCTTACAGAAAGTCTTATTTTACAGTTGACAAAGAGCAGGATTGTGAATTTATTTTTGCTAGTCAGTCTCATCTTGGTTGACTTTTGCAATAGATTGCTTTTTAAAAAAAAATAAAATTGATACCAAAAATGCATTTGTGTATATATGAGTTCATATAATCTACTAACTGGCTGTGTACCTAAGCTATCAATTATCAAAAGAATTGCCAGTTTCTGCTCAGCTGATTTATATTAATGTATAACTTTTAGTTAATACCAGTCTGTTCTATTTTCTGACTGCTCCAAGCTTAAAGGAATTCCCAAGGAACTGCACTAGGAATGTGGTATGAGGAACAGAAAAGTACATCAGAACATTATTTTGAACTCTCAATAGGACTGATACTCTTAAAATCCTGCAGGCAATTTTAAAAACCTTCCTTGTGTGTGAATGGAACAAAGTTCTTTTTACTGAAAGACAACTACGTGAGGGATTCAGATGCAGAAATTTCAGCTGTGTGAAAAATACAGCATATTAAAAATAAATCTGTAGTTCCACCAAAATTTATCAGTGTGTTAGTAATCAATTTATAGAGTTTTAGTAAGTCAAGTTTTAGAAAAGATGACACTTTATCTTCTTGTATTTACTCATATGGATCTTGACCTAAAGACTTAAGTAATTTTTGGCCTCAAATTCATCTGCACAGCATATTTACTTACAGAATTTAAAATTCTATCTTCCATGAAGGTAGGCCCTCTTCATTTAGTGTTACCGCTGCACATTTTTTTTTCTCTTGAATATGGTTAGTAATTCTGAGGGATGAAAATGGTAAAGATTTCAGCCCCTTCAGATTTATCAATCACCAGTGTTTCAATACCACATCGTCATCAAGGATCTGGCAGACATTCCCATGGGTATGCTATGTCTCATACACAAAGATCAAAAGACATATTTTGAATTTAAACAGTTTGCTAGTATGTAGCAAAGAAAACAGCAAGACATAAGAGGAGCAAAATCTGCATATTCTGTAACAAACTGCAGCAATATTCAGAACAGTATGGCTGCTGTCTCACCCCAGCAACAAAATTAAAGATGGAATACACAGAAAGCAATATACATTTTCAGGCTATACACACTACAAAATCATTTTTCTGAATTAGTTGCCTTCTAGGGGCTTTATGCCTTTTTGTGAAGCATCTGGCATCTGCTGTCATTGAGAGAACATTATTGGACTAGACAGAACATCTATTTGCTCCAATATGGCATTTCTTATGTTCACATTCGGTTCATCCTTACAAATTATCGCTATTTTGAGTGCTAAAAGAAATAGCCAGACCAATATTGCTATTGCTGGCCCTTTTCTTTTTTATTTTCTAATTGTGTTTCTTGCTGTGCCCTAAATGAATGATGGAGCTCGTTTTGTATTCCCAGCAAAAAGAACATACTGGCTTTATGATTCATTGCCAAATGCCACAAATTCCCATTTTCCATTGTTCTGTTTCTGAAGAATATGAGCAACAACCTTAATTTCACAACACAACAAAGCAGTATATTTCTAAAGAAGCATGAAGACTGGTCATTTAGACATGGAAATACTTCTTTAATAGACTTCAGCTCTGATTTTTAGAAAATAACCATCTACTTTGTTGTAAAGAAAAATATGCCTTCATTATAGTCCATGGAATTTTTTCAGTTTGTAGTCAGCCTTGAGTAGTCTTGAATGAAGAACCATCATTTTAATGAGTTCAGCTCAAAAATTAGTGAAGAAATTTTAAAAATACAATGTTCTTAACAGAGTCAAAGTTTCTGAGAACGGAAGGAAAGTATCATGAAAACAGAATATATATTTATTGATAGCTGCTGCTTAATTTGCTTAAACCTTTACAGTATATAACAGCACTGAAGGGGAAACTGATTAAACATTCGCCTGAGCAAGCTCAACAATTAAAAATTAAGAAAGATTATTTTTTTTCTAGATAGAGAGCAGAATAACCCCCTTCGAGGCTTTCAGCCTCAAGTGGCGGCAGCATCACTGACTGCCTGACATCTTGCTGCTGTGAAGCTGTGCTCTGGTTCCATGTCATCATCATGAGGTGATTCATCACTTCATGCAAATGGAAGCATATCTATTGTAGGACTTCTGGTAGAGTATGGAAAAATACAAAATTCTCATCTTTTTCTCAAGGTGACAAAGCTCCTTGAAAATCTGAGTCTAACAACTTGGAACAGATTTTTTTTTTTTTTTAAATAAAATTAAGAATGAAGTGAAGACACACCTCAGTTAACTCTCTTTATTCTTGATTTTATTCTGAAATATGAAGGGGTTGTGTTAGCACTCCTCAAGAAATGTTTACTCATTATTTATTTTAAACACATATAAGCCAAGACATATAAGAAAAACATTGAAGATACCTCTTCATATGAGATTACGAATGTGATTTCTTAAAGAGTTTCAGGGGGTGTATTCAGATCATCTTGACGCTACTTCAGACAGATAATAAGAGGTGATCAGAGAACCTAAATTTAGAAGTTACAGTTCTGCGGACAGTTGGAGGGAGTTCTTGTACATAGTAGCTTGGAGTCTGTACCCCTCATTGCCTCAGTGAAGAGAACTTGCAAAAAACAGCCCAGGAGGCATGTCGAAGAGGCAACACTTGTCAATAAAAGATGAATACACAATTGCTGAAACTGCCCATAGGGGACAGGTTTCTATGACAGAGTTAGAGGTGAAAAACTCTATTTCCAAAGGTCAATTCTCTGACTCAGGAACCAACCTGAAATATTTCTATTATGACGTTCAAGTTTGATATTTGCCACTTTCTTTCTTTGTCTTTACTGTCTTGGTTATTAATGAAGTGGCATATATACACATTTTTGTATTTCCTAATTAATTTCATCCCAGAAAGCTTTGAAAAAGTCTAAATCTTAATTTAGACTGCTTGCATTCTAAGATTCAATAAGCATTTACATTGTATATCTGATTTAATCATTTTCACTTGAATAAAGATGAGAAAAGAATGAAAAATGAAAGCATGCAGACTAAACTCCACCATATAATACCTTCAACAAGTCAAAAGGAAAATATAGGTTTTTTTATTGGAAGACAACTTAATCTTTTAATGTTAATAATTTTTGGTCTCTAATACTTGCTAATTCTGATGAAAACTTTGTGATAAATTAATTGGGAGACAGAATGAAAGACACACTTACCTGCAAGAATCTTGTGTTTTCAAATTGATTTGATTACATATAGACTTCTGTATATAAAAAAAAAAAAGTATTTAAAAAATATTTTTAATGTTTAAGCACAGAAGTACATTAGTTCTAGTTACTTGTACTCCAGCAAAACTCTGCTAAAATTTGTATATGGTGAACAAATCTGTAGTGTACAAAGAAATGACAAAGTGATGATGTGCCTTTTAAAATTTATTTAGTCCTCTACTTACTGCTTATGTAAAAGTTATGTGATGATAAGTCCTGATAGCTACTCCAAAAAGACGGAGTAGCACACTCCAGATTAATGCATAGGCACATGGAATTGCAGGGGCTTGAACTCAACTGTTCTAGCTGTTTACAGCTGCCTTGTTTAGTAAAATGGATGAAAAAAACAAAAGCTAGGTTAAACTGATGAGGACCTGATGCTGCTCTCTAACCCTTTATAGTGAAGAAACAGCCATGAAAGGGATTACTATACACTTATTTCAAAAAAAATCAAACCAGAACAAATTAAACAAACAAACAAAGAACAAAACCTACAGCAAAACCAGAATCCTCAGCTTTTGTCTAAACAGTTATAGTGAAGCATATAGCTGTAAGGGTCCAGGGTGTTTGTGTGTATGTGTGTGTACGAATGTGTGCATGTGCAAGCACACGCGAGCGGTGGGAGCCAGGGTTTAAACCACTGATAAGGCACAGAAATACAAGGGTCAGCAAATCAAATAATGTCAGCAATGTACCTGTTATATCTATGCCTGCTGAAGGCTGGAAGTAGCTTATTGCCAGCCATGTCCCAGAAGAATGCTGTTAATGCAATTAGATTCTAATTAAACTGATTTTTTTCCCCACCTCAGTCTTCCTGTCTGAGTGCAACCATACAGTCCTTGGTACCTGAAAAGTCTTATAAAGTGAGATATCTTTGAAGGACTTCTTTCATTTGAGATGGAAGATTATGAAAGAGGGACAATCACTTGAGCTTCCCTACCTGACAGAGTACACTCTTAGTTCTGAATGATGAATATGATCAAGCAGAGCTAGTATATTAAGGTAAGCTGTGTGCATTGCTTTCCTAATGTTCAGGATAAGAGGAATATATTTTCCCTCATTTTTAAGTTTGTCTGTAATTTTTTTTTTCTTTAGTAGCATGTGGATTATTTGCCTGAATATGTTCATAAGTTGGTATGGATGGAGCTAGGTGTGTTGTCTCACATCTCATGATACCTGAGAATTCAGTGAACATGCCTTCTAATAACCTTTCCACTTTTAGAACTTGACAGATCAAAGAAGCTGTGCCCTTCCCCCACTGTGCAATTTTTATTAAAGGGGAGGACAGTATTATCCAAGAAATTTCCATTGTCAGTAAGTTTTAGATACTGACAGAGCTGACAACTGCCTTTACAAAGTGGAGAAAATAAATGAATGAGGACAGCCAACTGATTGTAATGGATTTACTAAACAACCTAAATGAATTAAATTGGAGCTTAATATTATGACAACTTTTTATCTTTGTCTTCCTACTGCATGCTTGGTATAATGGGGATTTTTCACTCAATAAAAGATAAAAAAGCATGGAAGGTCCCACACATAGGTGTAGTAATATCTTTCATTAGTCTGACTGTGATTGTTAGAAAATACAGTTTTGACTCAGATTCTATACATGGATATATTCACATTGAAAAGCAAAAACAAAATGAAAAATATTTTTCTTTGGAGAGGGCTATCTGTGAGGAAAGGCAGTAGGATGAAAAACCTAGGACAACTCAGATAAAAGAACTTCATATTTGACTCAGCATTAGCGGAGTGGAGCGGTAAAAATAAAGTCTAAACCGGCATCTGAGGTTAAATTGCATTTGTGATTTTGAAGCCCATTCGAATACATACTTCAAATCCAATTTCAGCAACTGCAAACTCACAGGGGTGGAACCCAAAGAAAATGTTTGCACAAAACATATAGAAAATGAAACTTTCTACCTCCGTATTATTGTACTCTTAGCAGGAAAGAGGCGTTTATTTAAAAACATTGCATTTATTTTTAAAATTTATTTCTTTGTGAACTGTTAATTATTCCGGACTGTATTAATGAAGAGAAACAACTACATTTTTGCTTCAGATAATGTGCTTATTTGTGTCTAATTGTGTATATTTGTGTACATCTGAGAAATCTATTTGTATTTTTATGTACATGGTAATATCCATAAAGATTTATAATATTGATAAACATTTGTAAATTACATTTGTCTAGTAAAATGAAACTTCCATTAAAGCTATACGCATTTCATATTCTCTTGCAAACACAATCTAGTCTTTTTTCAATCAATTTTGTTGAGACAAAATTTTTAGTTATAAACAAACTATTCCAGATAAAGTAGTCTTTTTCACTTTTATCCCCATTTCTGTGTAGGAAATATTTTCAAATATGCCTTTTTCTATACACAGAAATTTTTTTTAGCAAGTTGTTTGAAAATTTTATAAACAGAAATCCATATGATAACGCTACATGCTCAAGAAATAGTATTTGTTTTTTCCAAGTAAAGAAACATTAAATATTTTCTATGTATTTTATTGATAAAAATGTCATTTTTCAGGTTATATGTTTTTAAAGACAAGATGCAAACAATTAAAACAAGTTCTACTATTTGTTGCTTTAGAAGATCTGCACATTATAAATGACTACTGAATTTTTTCTTTGATTTATAATTAAAATGTCAATATTAAAGAGTGAATATATCTATCATTGCTAAAATCATGCATATACAATTTTATTCCTCATCATTTTATGCAATCATTCTGCTAAAATGGACCAGATATAAAGTCATTGTGCTATTTAGTCAGTTACATAAAACACCCTTTCTCAAAAGATACATCTCTTATCCCTTTAAAAATGTTAATACATAATAGTTATGTAAGATCATGTCAAATTCACTTGTTTGTAAAGTTATGTCTAAAAACAACTTTATACTCCAATGCAGGTAAAGATATTGTGGAAAAGAAGAAAAATGGTTGATGTTAATTCCCATATTAACTAGTTCAAAAATTGAAAATGGCCTTCTGACATAAAAAATAAATACTGATACTTTTTTTAACTCAAATTTTATTTCCTACTTTACAATTTGAATAGCTTTTAGCCATTGTTTAGTCTTTTACATATGCTCATGTAGTCCACTTCTGGCAGCAGGACTGTAAGCGCACAAAACAAGCAGAGATAAAATGCCCAAAATCTGTCTGACAGAATGTTTACCCCCAGGTGATCATATTAGAGAGTAAGATAACCACCAGGCAGAGTAAACAGTAAGTAAAGATTTACAAAGAAGGAGCTTGCTTGCAAAGAAGTATAAAAGAGTAGGTAAATTTGTTAACAGCAGAGCTAAATTTTGGAGCGAAAATACATGTAGCCAGACTTGCCATGATGCTGCCAGGAATGGGTGAGTTGGTGGTGGTGGGGAGAAATGCATTTTGGTGTGTGGAGAGCCCCTGTGGTCAAGTAACTGTGTGTGCTTGAATACATGTGCGTGATTAGACTATATTAGGATTAGTTACTGTGTTGGTTTTGTTTAGTAGGCTGGGGGGCGTGGGGTAAGCTGGATTACAGTGGCAGCTTCTACAAGAAGCTGATAGAAGTTTCCTCTTTGCCCAGTGGATGCAGCCAGGCCTCAGCTGCTAGCCAGCGCTGAGCCAATTTGTAGCAGAATGTTCCCTGAGAATGCCTCTGCGATAAGGTATTTAAGAAGTGGAAAAATACTTTTTAAAAAAGAAGACTATGTGAAGAAGCTGAAGCAGGGGAAGAGAGGGGAGGTGTGATCCTTGTCGGCCTTGCAGCCCTCACCCTCTGGCCTCCTGCTGGGCGGGTGACTGGGTCTGACTTGGCCCAGCCCGGCTGCAAGAAGTGGAGAGGAGTTATGAAGAGAACCTGAGAGACATCTGCCTGAGCTGATTGTGAAGAATTTCTTGTGAGAAGAATGGCTGCAGATGCCAAGGTCAGTGAAGAAGGAGGGGGAGCAGTAATGCTGCTCCCAGCAGAGATTCCCCCGCAGCCCGAGGTGCAGCCCATGGTGAGGCCGGCTGTGCCCCTGCAGCCCATGGAGGCCCACGGAGGAGCAGAGATCCACCTGCAGCCCGGGGAGGACCCCACACCGGGGCAGGCGGATGCCTGAAGGAGGCTGTGGCCCATGGAGGGCCCTACACTGGGGCAGCCAGTTCCGGAGGGACTGCACCCTGCGGAGAAAGACCCCATGCCGGAGCAGTTTCACAAAGGACTGTGGCCCGTGGGAGGGACCCCAGGCTTGAGCAGGGGAGGAATGTGAGGAGTTCTTCCCCCGAGGAGTAAGGCGCAGCGTAAAGTGACAAGTGATGAACTGACCATAACCCCCATTCCCTCTTCCCTCCCTGTACCGCTCTGGAGGGGAAGGAGTTTGAGATTATTCAAAATTAAGTTAAGCCTGGGAAGAGGGAGGGGTAGGGGGAAGTTACTTTGTTCTCTTTGTCATTATCTTGCTTTGTTTTTAATGATAAACAAATAGTTTTCCCCAAGTTGAGTCTGTTTTGCCCGAAATGGTAACTTCAGTGATCTCTCTCCCTGTCCTTATCTCAAATCTTGAGCCTTTTTTGTTATATTATCTCTCCCTGTTCCCTCGGAGGCTGCAAGGAGTGAGTGAGCAAGAGACTGGGTAGTGTGGTCCTGAGTGAGCCTAAATAGGATGGGTGCAAAAGGATGTATAGAAATGTCTAAACGAAAATACCTCTTCTCCTCCTTCCCGTTTAAGAAGCATACAGGTTCTCAGCAGTAATGAGGCTGAAATGAGAGGAAATAAACAACAAAAAAAAAAGTGAAAGGAGAGGAATGATTTTGCTGGCTTAATCACCAAAACCACCAGAAGGAGAAAACCTCACTGCCCTGAACTATTCTGTTGTTATGGCCATTACTGAAAATAAAATGCTGTTTCTAATAACTTTAACTTTGTGTTTATTTACATGTACATTTTGGAAACATAAAAATTAGTTAGATGTAATGCCCCCAGTTGTGATTGTGAAAGCTAATATTATTATAGAATCGTAGAACCGTAGGATGGTTAGGGTTGGAAGGGACCTTCAAAGATCATCTAGTCCAACCCCCATGCAAGAAGCAGAGACATCTCCAACCAGATCAGGTTGCTCAGGGCCTCATCCAACCTCGCCTTGAATGTTTCCAGGGATGGGGCATCCACCACCCCTCTGGTGTAGAGAGAAGGATGTCATGCATATTGTTTTAAAGCTTCTCATGTGCTGAAGCAAATGACATTTTATATCACTTAGTATTTAAAATAAAATTTAGACAAAAAGAATTTGTCATCTGACAACTACCATATAAGATAAATATATTTTCCTTTTTGTATTACACTGGAAATTGCCTCACTGCACTGATTCTGACCACTTTCTTTGTCTTAAAAGCATTTACATACAAGTTATGTTTCTTCAGTACATGAGACACCTTTTTAGTGCATCCTTGCCAAACTTTCATTTGTCAATAACAGATTTAAAAAGGTGACAGTCTGAAATCCATAACCTACAACTGCATTTCACAATGATGTATCACTCCATTTAAGGTTCACTGAGCAGAAAATGCTAAATGTATTTATTTTTTAAAAAATCTTGTTATGTTACTTGTATTTCTTGATCATCTGCTTATGTGCATACTAATGATCTAATTTTTAAAATGAAATAAAAAATGTCTTCCAAGGTATTTTGCATTAAATTGTTATACTGTTTATTTTTTTTTCTTCAGTGTGACTAGAAATTGTTCACACTGCTGTTTATAATGGAAAGTAAGAGGACCTGTGTCATATTCAAAAATAGTTTATCACAAAATCTTTTTTTAATGCAAATATATTGTCATCTTCACATAACTCCAAAAATCTTGATTGCAATTAGCATATAATAATAGCATGATGGGTGAGACTCATCGCTTTATAATAACTAGTGAAGAAAAGCAAAGCAAGAGACAGAAAACATTTTGTGGGCAAAGGGATTGTGTTTTATTGCAGTGTGCTTTAAATAGAACTCCATGGTCTAACCACATACACTATAGTGAATTTCTAACATACATTTAAATAACATGAACTATTAACTCTGACACGTTTCATCTGCCCTTTGAACATTAGGTTTCCAATTCAGGAAAGAAAAAAAGCAAATGCCTTATTTTAAGTGTGTGAGTAGTCTTATGATTTTTAGTGGAGTTCCTCCCAGTTTTCCTCAAATAAATGTACTTCAGTGCTTTGCTATGAGGACCCATCATGACTGGTATATGAAAATAGGTTTACAGAAAAGTTGTGAAGCATGCACAAATACTTTTTCGAACAAAATATGTGGTACTATGTGACTTGTAAAAATAAACTACAGTTTATATACAATTTAAATACAAAAATTAGGCCAACATTTATTCAGCTTCTGAGTTGAATTATGGAATAGTAAAGAGGGAAGACATTTCAAGCTTTGAGTAATCCTTAGGTCTCTTAAATTCTGTCTGCATTTTTTTTTTCCCCTGAGTTCCTACATCTTCTCTTCTCAACTGTCACAAATTATTTAAGAACAAAATGTTTAAAAGACACATGTTATACATGATAAATATATTACTGATTATTTAGCTTTATAAAGGTATTTCTACTTTCCTTTGATATTTTAAATACTGAGGGAATTATTACAGTGCATGATTATATTGAAAAGAAAAAAGAAACAGAAGGGAACAACACATAAAGAAATCAATAGACTCTTTAGAAAAATACATTTTACAACTTGGCATTACTATCAACAAGTCTTGGTTATGATTTGTTAAAAAAAGGAGTGTACCCCAAAGAAAATGGAATTCTAGGACAATGCTATCTAAAGAGTTTTGGTTTTTGTTTTTTTTTTGCTGTTTTTAACTGAGTCATTAGAAGGAAAAGATAGTGATAAGCCATTAGTTGTAGACAGTGACATTCCAGCTCCCCCTCAAAATCAATGGTAAAACCCTTTTGTGATTTCAGTGGACTCAATTTGATCTACTCTCTAGGCTAAAATTGTCTGTCTCTTCATTCAGGACCAATTCTATAGTGCAGAAAGATTTTCAATAGAATTAAAGAGGGTAAAAATCAATTAATAAGATGATGGAGCACCAACTGTTGTGTTTTAACCATGGTAGACAGATAAGCCCCACAAAGCCAATTGCTCACTGTCCCCTCAGAGGGGTAAGGAAGAGAATCAGAAAAGTAAAAATGAGAAAACTTGTGGGTTGAGACAAAGACAGTTTAACAAGCAAACCAAAACCTATGCACACATGCAAAGCAGAATAAGGAATTAATTCGCTCCTTCCAATCAGCAGGGAGGTGCTGAGCCATCTCCAGGAAAGTAGGACTCTACCACCTGTAACAGTTACTTGGGAAGACAAGCACCGTAACTCTGAACTTCCCTCTTCCTCATTCTTTCCCCCAGCTTTTATCACTGATTTGATGCCTGATGAGCATGATGAGGTATTGGATATGCCTTTCTTCAGTTGGGGTCATCCATCCCAGTTATGTCCTCTTCCAGCTTCTTGTGTACACCCAGCCTACTTGCTGGTGGGGCAGTCTGGGAAGCAGAAAAAGCCTTAACACTGTGTAAGCGCTGTTCAGCAATACCTAAACCACTGGTGTGTTATCAACACGGTTGTCATCACAAATACAAAAGATAGCACCATACAAGCTACTACAAAGAAATTTAATTCTACTTCCGCCAAAATTAGTACACTAGACTAAGTGGGGTAAGGAGCAATGGTATTCATTAGTAAATGGGTTACAGCTTTCATAAAACCAATAACAAATATGGACTTACTAAATTATTAGTTTCCCTAATACATCCCTAGCTTTTTATTTGTTACTGTGTAGGTTGCAGCTTATTACTCCTAGTTACTGACATTATACCATTATTTCCATAAATTCTGATTTAACATTAAATCATCTGAAGTTTGTTGACTAACTAGAGTAAACAATTCTGATTCATGGAAGCACTGAAATATATTGAAATTAGTCCTTCTTCCACACAAGTGTGAAAAGAGGGGAAAAAAAGTATCTTTCAGAATCCTATTGGAAAAGATAAACTTGTCCCAAATTTCTATTTCAGTCGCAGAGAACAGATGTGTTTTCATACTAAAGACTTGACACTTACTTAGGATAGGAAAAGACAGATTTCAGATATCTAGTCTTCTTGCTTTTCTCCCAGATCACATCAAAATCAGGAAAACAGATTCCTGAATCTACATCTCAGGCTAATAAATTTTGCTTGCTTTTTGGGGGCGAGGAGGAATTTTGATGACAAAAAGCTTTGTCAAAACAAATAAACTCAATTTAAAAAAAAAATTAAAATTTAATTTACACTGAAAATTCACTTTGAAATGTGATTTCCATAGCCTTCTCTTCCTTTTTTTTTTTTTTAATTTTGCCTTGTTTTGATAACAAGTAGCTCTTGATATAAACATTTCTATTTTTTGTCATGTGGCAGAATGATAAAGACTTCTGTAAATGTAGTAATTGCATAATTTAACATTTTATAATAGGTTTTGTTTCTTATCACCATTTGATGGCCAGACACTAAGGTGGACATTGCTATTTATCCACAGACAGTTGTCCCTAGTGTTTTCTTGTCCCTAGTGTTTTCCTGCTCTGTGCATCACTACAGCACTGACTTGCAGAGAGAATCCTCTGCTTTACATCCACTAACTGCAAGTAAGGCTAAAAGGTAAGTTTTACTTTGTCTTGTGCTACATTTGTCTCAAGGGATAGTTGTGATACCATAATTTACAGGCCTTCCTTTTTTTTTTTTTCCCCACACATTTGTTATTCTGGTCTTTTAGATAGTTTCAACACGATTCTTTGCTTATATATGGTGAAGGATACAAAGTGTACTTCAGCTGATCTTTTCATTGCTTGCCTTTTGAGTTCCTTCTGAATTGAATTGCTCTGAACTTCAGTATTTCCATATTACATTTTTTTCTCTCTTTTTACTCTGTAGACTAACTCTCACTCTGTAACCTCCTTCCAGACTCCTGACCAGTTTGATGTCCAAATGCTGGTGTGCTGCCTTGGCTATGAATGAAAAGGATATATCCTATTCTGGGGAAAGTTGCAATTAAATGTTTCATAGACCCTCCCTTTAAATATTTTCTATGTATACTGGCTCCAAAGCCATCTGCATTTTTTTTTTATGATATACTTTAGAATGAAAAAGAAACACAGTTTACAACTATATTTGAAGTGTAACATAATTACTAGAAATATTATGGGTTACTGTCCAGCTTTTCCGAAGTCATCTGTTTATGTTATCCTTACAGAAAGACTATTCACGTTTTTTTATTCACGTTAACAGTAATTCTTTTCCCTTTAATTCCTACATATTTTATTGCTTTAAATGAGTGTGCAGATCATTTAGTTCATGTAAGTCCTAGTTGTGGAGTGCTAGAAAATTCTATAACCTCTGCTATCCCTTTTAAATTAAGGTATGTAATGCTGTATTTGCAAAACAATTCTACTAATTCATTTTAACAAGTTAAAAATAGTATAGTATGTTCTTCCTTTAAATTCTTCTTTTAATCCACACTTTGAAAAACTTGGTAAATATATATGTAGTGGAGGTCAAGGCTCAGACTCCATTAAGATTCACATTTGTGTTAAATTCATATTTGATTACTACAACAATTATATAAACAGGTAGTTTGAATTGCAAGGGAAAAAAAAAAAAACAAATAAACAAACCACTTCTGATGATCTCTCATTCTAATCTCATCTCTAACTAATAAAAGATGCAGCTTTTTTTTTGTTTGTTTGGGTTTTTTTTTGCAAGAATAAATCCATAAATGTAGCTTTTACTAAAAAAATTCTAACCTGCAAAATATTTTGAGGTGTTTGTTTCTGAAAATAGAGCAGAGCTGGGCATACCTGCCCTTTCATTCAGTTTTCCAATCCTATTTATCCAATAGGATAAATTTTAGAGCACAAAGGAATCAGTGTCAAAACCACATACTTTAAGTGTAGTCTTTATAAAAAGTAAACTACTTCTCCTCTTAGAATTTGGTTTGCTATGAAGTTTAGGTGGTGGTAATTTTAAGTTATTCTTCTGCTTGTTCTGTTGTTGGTTATAGCAAAATAAATGAGCTTTGATATGGGTTATCAAAGTATTAAGTCTGTGAAGCTGTACAGAGAATTAACGGCCATGAAAAGCATTCTGAACACAGATCTCGTGAAATGACAAGTCAGTGACAATAAACTTGGTTGCTAGGAGACCAGAGCCACAGAAAATGTGTCTTATTGAAAATAAGAATGCTGATTAAACGACATTCTCAACAGATAATGAATAAAGGTGTCAAAGTTATCTTTTGTGCCAAAGACCAGGCAGAACCTTTAATTTGTAAGCCAGAGCAATATAACCAAGTTTAAGAGCAGGCAAAGTCACTATAAGATTTTCAGGATGAGGATGGAAGCTAATAAAACTTTAGACCCTGCTTAGATCAGGAGTTATAGTACATGATATTGCAGTTGCAGGAATTCTTCATCTGTATATTGGTGTTATATCTCTAAATTAAATTAAAAATATTGTGAAGAAATTGCTATGAAGCCTGCTAGTTATGTGGTTTAAAGAACACAAACAAGCTCTGAAGAACAGAGATGACCCCAAACTATAAAAATATTGCTATGAAAGTTAAAAATATATACAACCGATTTTATTTTTTTTTAGTGTTGGAGGGAATGATGTACGTAGTATTTTTCCATCATAATGGACTGACTAACTGTATGTTTGAATTTATCACAATATGTGGAGAGATGCTACAGAAATTAGTGGAAAATTTCAAAATTAGGGTTTCCACAGAGAAGAGAATTTGCTGATGAAGAAAAGTCCCCTGAGCAAAAGAAGAAAAATATATGCATTCATTCACCTCAACTACAGGTATCTGAATCTGGAAAGATTTTATGTGGATTGGCATGGTCCTACTTCTCTGCCTGTTATCTGGTTTAACAGAGCTTTTGCTAGTTTAACAATATTTTTTTTTGGTGGTTAACACCCAGATCTGCATGATTTCCACATTCTCAAAAGTGTCTTCTTTTGTCTGTCAAGTTGTCCTCTAGTTGTTGATTCTTTATGTTTATATCCTGCATTAAAACGTGTCTCTAGGGAATTGGAAAGCTCACTGTTTTTTGGAAGTATATACCTGTTGAGAGATGTTTTCTTGTTATAAGAGTATATTTTACTTGCTTTTTATTAATTTTAGCATAAAATGGGAATGTAGACATGTATTTTTACAGATTTTTTAGTGTAACACTGGAGAGTATCTTGACATAAAATTGTCTTTGAGTTAATAGTACTGTGAATAGCAGAACTAGCCTAGACATGAAGGATATGAAGCTATTCATTTATAATACTAGTGTCCGTCAGAATATATCAGTCTTTGTCATTAATGTCATTAAGTCCCGGTTGTACCACCAGTGAGTAATAGAAGTTGTACCCTGTGGCCCTCCAAGGAGCAAAGTATCCAAACTGAATACTGAAAAAAGGTAAAACAAACAAACAAACAAATCCTAAACCAGCAATAAACACTATCTTTAGTTATTTCAAAGTCAATCCTCGGACTTGATAACAGTTATAGACACACTGTCACTAGGAGGGGTAGGAAGTAAAATTTTTCAGACTATTTGTAACCTTACTATTAATAGTTTATACTTTTAATATTGCACATGGACAAAGTTTAATGAAATGTGATTAAAAAATAAAGATAATATTTGGGATTTGTGGAGAAAACATTTATTTGATCTAGATGTGAATAATGAAGCCTTTGGTTTTGCTGTCCTGGTTTCGGCAGGGATGGAGTTAATTTTCCTCTCAGTAGCTGGTGTGTTTTGGATTTTGTGTATGAAGAATGTTGATAAACACACTGGTGATACGAGTTGTTGTTAATGAGACCAAGGACACTGTCTGTCTTTCCCGGTCTCACAAATGTGCAAATGCAGGAAGCTGGGCAAAAGACAGACAGAATAATTGATCCAAACTGGCCAAAGAGAGTATTCCATGCCATAAATGTCATGGTCAGCATATAAGAGGGGGTTGGCCAGCGGGGTATCTGCCTTCCTGAAATCTATCTTTCTCTCTTGTTCGCTGGCTTCATTCCCTCTGCCTTACTGGCTCCCTTTTGCTCCTTTTCTTGCTGCTCAGTTTCATTTCTGTGATCACTGCTCGGGATGGGCTGTATGGGTCATTGGGACATCGGGTGGTGAGAAAGCCTACATTGTTCATTTTGTATATATTAATATCCTTATATTCTGTTATTATTGTAGTTTTCCTTTGCTATTTTAGTAAACTGTCTTCATCTCAACCCACAAGTTTTCCTTACTTCCCAGTCCTCTCCTCTATCCCGCTGGGGATGGAGACGGTGAGTGACGAACTATGTGGCGACTGGGGCTAAACCACAACAGGTTTTTACTTGTTCTCTAAATCAAAATCAAGAACTCCAGAAAGAAATTCTTCAGACACCAAAACTCATCTGAATTTTAACGGTATTTTACTCAATATCAGAAATAAAAAGATCTTTATTTTTTTTGTAGTTTGGGAATAAAGAACACAGAAATCATTTCAGAAAGTGAAAAGAAGGTTTGGAGATGAGTCTAGTTTTGTAAGATTTCAAGACTGTGCTTATTTCTGAAGATGGTTTATGCAGGGTGAATGGAAGTAAAAGTAACAAGAAGCACAGCAATCTGACAGAAATTGTCCACTTTCAGGGGCTGAAAGGACTTTTGTTTGTGTGTTGCAAAAGCTTGTACTGGCTTTTGGGTTTTGTTTTGTTGTCATCCCCATCCCCATCCCTATCCCATCCCATCCCTCACCCATCCCACTTTCAGATATGTCTGATAAGAATTCCTTTATTTCACTGTCCTTAAATGTTGGTTTTCAGATCTTTTTTTTTTTTGTATTTGTCACACTGGCAGTGTTATGCGGGTTCTGTCATTAGCTTGTTGTGACGTTGCAGTCTCTTTTGTTTCCTTTGTGCTTCAATGCTTTGCTTTTTCTTTCTCTTTCCAATTCTATTTTCATATATATGGAGACTAATGAGAGGAGAAAAATACCCTTTTACCAAGATTGACACCAAAATCATGTAGCATACTGAGCCAAAGGAATGGAGTGTAGAGTGAGTAATGAAAAATCACTAACTTGTTTCATGAGTCTGACTTTTAGGGCACTGTAAGTTTGGGGTGAAATATGAAAGGTAACAACTTTGGAAATGCAGTTGTTTCCACATGGTTTTTCATAGAGTGGAATGTTTGAAGCTCTGTCTTCAGTGACAGTGTAAGAGAGCCTTAGCTTCAAAGTTGATCTGTCTTTTATTCTTGCTTGTGATTTCCTGGATATTGTTTTCCAGCCTTTTCATGACTTCTGTGTTGTTTTATAAATATTTCTCTAACCTAGGCAAAACATGGGTTTTTAGCTTTTTTTTTTTTTTGAGAAACCAAAGAAGAAACAAACAATAGATTCCGATACAAACCCTTTCTGCAGGTAACATAACAGAAGCTGTACTAGAGAAAACAAGCCAATATTCTGTTGTACTGCTCAGCTGCTCATGTGAGATTTTCTGAAAATCTGAGACTTTGGTTTTCTTGTAGACTAATTGTCCCTTGAACTACTGTAATAGTGATTTATAAAGCAGGCCTTTTCTAAAACTGATAGTAATTAAAGGTTTTCGTTAATACATTATATGCTCTTTTCAGTGAATTTGTTTTCAATACTAACAATAGCTTTAATAAAAGCCTTGAAGCGATACTTTCAGTTGAAATGTTTGTTTGCCATACTGATTTAGGCTTAGATGATGCACTAGATGGAAGATGTTAGATTGATTTACTAGAATAACCAGGATAAAAATATATGTTCCTTTAAAGACAAAACATTAACCTTTTTTTTTTTTCAGTCTATTTGTAGTATAAATTTACTGCAATGTCTTTCTGTCAACCCTTCTTTCCTCAGTCCACTTTTTTAGTAGATATTAGTGTTCAGGGATCAACATCTTTCTGAGAGGAACATGCTGTTTAGCATAGTGTTATGAGGTTGAAAAATGCTAGCACAGCATGAGATTCTCATTCTTCTAAATTCAAGTTAAAATATGCTAATAATTTCAAATGTTATTCTACTATTACTGTATATATGGAAATACATTTTGCATTTATATGAGATAATTAAAAGATGTTTATAGAGAAAAAAAATGTAGGGTGTTTTTTAAGTTTAGGTCAAACTGTACCCTTATTTTTATGTCTAATTCCATATTTTAATTTAACTTTAATAAAAAGAAGAGGGATTCAATGGTAATTTTATATGAACATACCTATTTGCTCACAGATTAGCAGAAGAAACTCAATCTGAGATACATAAAGGAGGTAGTTGTGTCAGTCATGTACATCAGTTTACAAACATAATGTAGAGAAGAAATACGGTGCTTGCTTTTGCTACTTTCTAGAACTTACATAGCAGGATTCTTGTAAAACTTATTAGAATATAAAAGCTTTAGGTAAACTAGGAGAGGCAAATCGATTAACAGTTAAGTAATCAATTTACATCTCCAAATCACTATGCAATACAGAATAGTCAGAGAATAGTGCAGCATTCTTAAGATACTGTACTGCTCTTCTTATACTAGGAATTGTTACAGCTACTTCTTTGGGGTTTTGGTTGGTGGTTGTGCTTTTGTTATGTTTTGTTTATTTGCTTGTTTGTTTTGTTTTAATATGGCTTCTCTGCATAACTTTTCCTGACCTCATTATATTATGTTCTATGTCTTTTTATTTATGATGTCACTTAAGTGATGGTGTTAAGATCTCACATGGATTCCTTTTGTTTTTCCTTTCTTACTTTGGGGATGACTTTAATGTGTGAATTAAGCATATGTCATTAGTCGTTTTTAATAAGAACCTCTTAAAGATCCTGAAGCCCTGTAGTAAATCTGCCCTCATGGTTTTGCAATTAGCAGATTATTGTTCTACAAAAGACAGAAGATCAAAACTAAAACTCCTGTAAAATGTGGACTAATGTGATGGCAATTTTTTTTCTGTGGGTAGGTATGGAAATTCATGAAAGCACAGATGGGCTTATGTGCAGGCAAAGGTTTCCCATACATATCAGATCTATAGCAAACACTGAAGCTCGAGATTAGTATGAAATTAGTCAGGAACTCTTCACTGGCACATTTTTGAAAAAAATCTTTATGATGGTATCTGAGAAGAACAGACTGATCTTTCAGATCAAAGCCACAAGGAAAGAGCCCACAGGACTCTCTAGATTGGTGGCCAGCCTAATTATTTGAGATATTGAAAACCTAGTCACTTCAGTGACTTGGGCAGAGCCTTGAATGTGACTCTCCCATGTTCCAGACAAGAGTTCCAGCCAGAAAGGCGACACATTCATCCTGCTGCTTTCCTTATCCCCCTGCCCCTCAACTTGCACACAAACCAAAGTAAGGTTCTTGGCTTTGTTTTTTTCTACCCTGTTTAGAAAAAAACAAACCAAACCAAAGTGTAAAATCTCAACACTTATCACAAAAAAAAAAAATATGTTGTCTGGCCAGTCCTAATAAACAGATAGCTTAATTGAAATGCACCTGCAGTATGGTTGACGTTTGGTTTGTTATTATAGTTTGTAACGTGATTTGCTAAGAACAATTTCCTCCGCTTCTCACCTCTTCCAATGCAGTACTTGATTCAGTGATTCCTATCAGGTACTATAGGCACGTCAGCCAACAGGGGTCACATTTACATGCTGTACTGGAAAAGAACTTTTAGTTATTAAGTGCTCTAATAGTTCAGAACCTGCTGTGAAACATATGTGAAAAGACATTAGCCACCTACATGTGTTAGGAATGTAAGGAAGACTGAAAGACTTGTACAGACTGGCAAAATAATTGAAACTTAATGAGGAGCTTCTTGAGGCAGAAAATGACCTCTTGTTGCAGTGTCACTGTATTTCCACTCTTCATCAGGTGGCTTGAAATATGAATCAGTAAGAGCACAAGGAGCAACCTAATCCTACTGAGCAGTATTTTTTACTGAGTGTTGATTACCTGTAGGTGTGGGTTATTACATTGTTTTGGTGTAAAAGCAGCTTTCACTGAGCTGACTGGGATTGGGTTTTTTTTGTTTTTTTTTTTTTTTTCAGCATGTAGAGGTAGAGAATTCTACTGTTGCATAGCCAA
Source organism: Chlamydotis macqueenii (assembly GCF_036417535.1). NCBI lineage: Eukaryota > Metazoa > Chordata > Aves > Otidiformes > Otididae > Chlamydotis > Chlamydotis macqueenii. The sequence continues at coordinate 57,522,946 of NC_141593.1, read as the reverse complement.
AGTTAAAACAAATCCTACAGCTTTACTGTGAAACAAACTAGTGAATTTGAGCTCATTCGGAGAGGCAACTATGTATGGTAGCCTCTGGTGCTTACACTAGATGAATTTATCTTGACGTTCAACTCACAGCAAAACCTAACTTGGCTGAAGCATGTGTTGTGTTGGCTAAAATGATGTTAAGAAAAATGAAGTTACTGGAGTGCAATATGCCAGTTTTAGCTTGCATGATTTTTCTCAAAGTCTGTTTAACAAGTCTTATGTTGTAATCTACACATGACCACATTTCTTCTTATGAAGTGTTGCTCATTTAAATCTATGTCACATTAAAAAAAAGTAGGCATGGACAGAACTTATGGGCCTTATTACGGATTCATTTAAAATGTAAGATGAAACATATGTTAAAGTAAGCATAGTCTTGGAGCTTGTCAACTAGTTTTATTGTATATTGTAATGCATTTTAGATGAGAAAAGTGCAATTAATCATGTATTACATATGTACTTTGCAATTAAGTTAGTAGAGGTGCATCCTGATGAAGAACAAGTCGGGCAAAAAGGCCAGGAGGCCTGCGTGGATGAGCAAGAAGCTCCTGGATCAACTGAAAGTGAAGAGGAAAGCCTATAGAAGGTGGAAGTGGAGACAGGTAGCCTGGGAGGACTACAAAGAGGCTGTGCGAGTGGCCAGGGATCAGGTGAGGAAGGCTAAAGCCCTGGCAGAACTGCATCTGGCCAGGGATATAAAAAGCAACAAGAAAAGCTTCTATAGGTATGTAGGGGACAAAAGAAAGTCCACGCAGGCCTCCTGGCCTTTTTGCCCGACTTGTTCTTCATCAGGATGCACCTCTGCTGAGCTTGGAGGAGGTGCTCCTTGAATGTGGACCAACTTTCCCGGGTCCCTCTTCCCTCCAGGGCCGCCTCCCATGGCACTTGGCCCATCAGGTCCCTGAAGAGGCCAAAGTCCGCCTTCTTGAAGTCTAGGGCTGAGAGCTTGCCATGTAGTTTCCTCGCTGCCCCGTGGATCTTGAACTCCACCGTGTCATGGTCTCTGCAGCCAAGGCTGTCCTTTAGTTTCACATCCCCCACCAGTCCCTCCCTGTTGGTGAGCACAAGGTCGAGCATGGCACCCCTCCTTGTCAGCTCCTCTGTCGCCTGCAGGAGGAAGTTATTGTCCACGCATTCCAGGAACCTCCGGGACTGCCTGTGCCCTGCCGTGTTGTCTCTCCAACAGATGTCAGGGTGGTTGAAATCCCCCATGAGGACCAGGGCTCATGACCGTGAGGCTGCTCCTATCTGCCTATGGAGCGCCTCGTCTGCTCTGTCCTCCTGGCCAGGCAGCCTGTAACAGACCCCCACTGTAACGTCCCCTGTCCGTCCCTGTCCTCTAATCTTGACCCATAAGCTCTCTGTCAGCTCCTCCTCCATCCCCAGGCGGAGCTCTACGCACTCCAGCCGGTTGCTGACGTAGAGAGCGACACCCCCTCCTCGTCTCCCCTTCCTGTCCTTTCTAAAAAGCCTATAACCCACCATGTTGACGCTCCAGTCGTACGAGTTGTCCCACCACGTCTCCGTCATGCCAACAATATGCAGTATAATAAAATAAAATCGTCATAATAATAAAAAATAAATCACTACCCACAAAATTAGTGTTCACAAATGCACATTTTATGCAGCTATAAGTGATCATGAGCCATATTGCCTTCAGGCTAGTGGCTCTTGATACTTTCATTTATGTTTTTCTGGAAACACAAAGATTGCTTCTGAATTTTTAGTAAAGTAGGGAGAAAAATACATAAAGAACTGTAAACAATAGAAACTCTGCTATTCATGTACTACTATCCCAGTGGACTTAAGGACTTGACTTTCTTGCTTGCTTTCTTTCTGGTTCTATGAAACTACAGAGAAAGGAAATGTCCAATACAGAGAGCAGCTAGTTTTAGCAACCCAGAAAACACTTCAGATAAATTCGTTGGACTTTCCTTCAAGTTACTATTGGAACTACGATTTTAAAACTGTGTAGAAAATTTGTATGCGTTAAAGTTACAAAGTTCACATTTGTTGTTCTGTGAGGATGTACCAGGACAGAAGGGTGGCAGCAGGGGCAGAAAGACACCAAAAAACCTCCCTCAAACCAAAAGGCTTAGTTCCATATTTTGGTAAATGTTTAGTACATTGTCACTGTACTGAATATTTTCTTTCATAACTATACCAATGCTTTTACTCTTAAGTCATTCAGGTGGGAAATGTACATCTTTTCATTTCAAAATTACTTGCCATTGGAGTCACATGTAAAACACTGAACTAGAAAAGCTGCACATCTCCCTTTCAGGATATTACAGCAGGAATATTAATAAAAATTAAGATCTAGTCTCCTTTTCCAGCATTTGTCTCAGTTAATGATTTTTGCTTTCGACATTTTCTAAGGTGAAAAGTAAAGTCTGGTGATTTTAAGTTGAGCAGACCTGAGACACACATTAAGATGGCTTTTATTACTTTCCTGCTAATCCCCTTCCATAAGCCCTTGCCAATGTTTATTTTTCACTTTTCATCTCAGCCTTTATCTCTGCTGCACTTAACATTTATGTGGCTTCCTAGACAGCTCAGGAGTTGGAGAAAAAGTTTTTCTGTTCAAGCATTATTATGCTCTTCAGTAATGTCACTGAGCTATTACAGAAAAGAAAATAAAAGCCTCTCATGTTGGTTGTCTAAGCTTATTATGCTTTTGGCATCTAGGAGGAGTCTTTCAGAGGTCAAAATGTTACTTAAATTTGCTAAGAGAAATGAATGTCCGCTTTGGTTTAGATGCATGTATACATACAAGTACATATATGTATATATAAATTATGTTTAGGAAGGATATTTAGTCACAAGTCAAGGTTTCTTGTCTTTTTGTAAAACTTTGCAGGCTACGTGCTGCTTAATCTAGTCTATGTTAAACAAAGTGTAAAGCCACAGAAGAAAATGGACTGATGCTTCTGTGCTGTGCAGAATCCCTTCCAGAGCGCCGAAGGACAGGGCATTAGCTGGTACCAAGGGGAAGGGAGCTCTTTCCTCTGTGTCATCCTGAAAACAGGAAAACCAGTCACATCTCCATTCTTAGAACAGTTCTTTTCTTTTCTCTTCCTTTCCCTTCTGTCCCGAGGGATACCTAGTTTTCTGTAAAAGAAAGGGAAATTCACCTTGTATTAACTATTCAGCCCACAGGGCAAGCATAAAGGGGGCTAAATGATTGAAAACAGAGCAATATGGTATTTCCAAAAAAAATGGAATGCATCTAAGTCAGCTACCAAAGTGCACTTCAAGCAGTCTTTGAAAGGATGATTCACAATCATCCTTTAGGTTAAAAAAAAATCCATGAATCCTCACTTGGTCTGGGAAGCATTTGTCTGTCTGACTGTAGCTGACAAAGCAGCTAGCAGTGTTTTAAAGTTTTGCTTCCTTTCTTTTCATAACTTGACTAATTCATCTTTATTGAGTTGTTCACTGCTCATTTTTCCTGTCTTTTCCTGCTTTTCCTCCTGAAAAAATACTGCGTAATATATTTCCCACCTTCTCTTCCTACAATAATCTGTTTTACTGCTACAGACATATGTGAGAATTCTACTACTATCAAAATGCCAAATATAAGGCAGAAAGAAATGACAGATGGTGTGAAAATGCTTTATTATCTGAAAATGAAGTGAAGAAATGCAGAAAACAAAAGGATATATTTTTATAATGAGACAGATAGGATATTTGATGAGTGGGACAGGCAGATTTGGTAACCAGCTGAAAGCTGGAACATAGAATCCATATGCCATGAAAGAAATGTATCTTGCTCTTCCACAAGGGATTTTGATGGCCACAGAAGTACTAAGTCCTGCATCTTTCCCTCCCTGCGTGTTGTGGTTTAACCTCAGCCAACAACTAAACACCACACAGATACTCACTCACTCCCCCTTCCTCATTGGGATAGGGGCAGAATTGGAAGAGTAAAATTTGAAAAGAAACTTGCGGGTTGTAATAAAAAGTTTAATATTTTTTTTTTTTTTAAAAGGAAAAGGTGAGGGGAGGACGGAACAAAGACAGAAAGACAAGTGATGCAAATTAAAACACACAATTGCTTTCCACCAACCCAGCCGGCCCTGAAGCAACAGCACCCCTGCCAACCTCCTCCTCAGTTTTGTTGCTAAGCATGACACCAAGGGCATGGAATATCCCTGTGGTCAGTTAGGGTCAGCTGTCTCAGCTGTGTCTCCTCCCAACTTTTTGTGGACCTCCAGCCTACTCACTGGCAGGGCAGTCTGAGGAGTAGAAAAGGCCTTTGTTCTTGACTGGTTTTAAAGGAAATAAACTCTCAGAAAATGAAGTAGATCTTGATATGTAGATGAGTAAGTTTTAAAAAAATATCAAAAGCTTTATTTTAAAATGTTATATTTAATTTTAAGAAACACATTAAAATCAATGTGTCAGACATACTCAAAATCTGACTTTTCTTTTTTGACTTTGATTTGAACAGAGTGGATGGGGAATTTTGAGATGCCTGGAGAGATGGAAGTATATTTTATTATCTACAAAGATGTATTTGCCAATTATGTCACTACATTAGTGACTTATGTCGTAACTTTAGATTATTAATCTTATTTTTATCTCACTCTTTCCTTTCAAATTCCAAACTACCTTATTCTTTCTAGGTGCTTCAGTATCCAGAGGAAAAATAATGATGGCAATTATTTTTTCTATTTGTTATTGAGTGAATGAATTTGTATTGAAAGAACAATATAGAGGTCAAACTCTGGTAGAGGTAGAACAAAGCAAGAAATATGTTAAATTCTGTCCTTGACAATGCAAAGAATTGTAATATGCTCTGACTTTAAATTTTGTGATTCAGAACTCCCCGCACTCTTCTTAATCAAAATGCCAATGCTCATAACCGTATTTTTCAGTTTAATACCTCTTTCTTTTTGGCCTCCAGTGCTATTCATACATCCATCATTGATAAATGTAAAATTCCATCAGGTCTGTATGTCCTGTTTTTTGCATACAGAGCAAATGCATTTGGTATGTTTACCACAAGGATTATTAATAATTCTCACCAAATATCAAAGAATCAAAGTTAATAATTTGAAAATATGAGTAAAAAGATAACTTAAAGATGAGTAGAAGTCAAATCTAGAGAAAGGACAACAAAATACAATCCAAAACCATTTTAGAGAGTCACAAGTATTCTCATCTTGGTTGACAAATATTAGCATTTTTGAAGTTCTGTAAAAAAGACAGATAGGTAAAGAGCCATGTTGGCATTATGGATATGTAAACGTATTTAGTACTATTTAAAAAAAGGTAGTCATACAAGTATCTTATTGTTATATTTGTTTGAAATATGGTAAAAAGTTGTTTTCATTGTGTCAGAGATACTTAGAATAGAATTGAATAGTTCATTTGGAAGAGACCTATAAAGACCATCTAGTCCAGTTACCTGACTGCTTCAGGGCTGAACAAAAGTAAAAGCATATTATTAGTGGCATTGGCCAAATGCCTTTTAAACATTGTCATGCATGCGGTATTGACTACCTCTCTAGGAAGCCTGTTCCAGTGTTTGACTGCCCACTAGGTAAAGAAGGGTTTCCTCTAAACCTCTAAACTCTAAACCTCCCTTGGGGCAGCTTTGAGCGATTCCCAGGTGTCCTGACACTGGATAACACAGAGATCAGTATCTCCCTCTTCACTTCCCCTCCTCAGGAAGCTGCAGAGAGCAATGAAGTCACCCTTCAGCCTCCTTTTCTCCACACCAGACAAGTTCAGACTCCTCAGCTGCTCCTCACAGGACATGCCTTCCAGCCCTTCCACCAGCTTTGTTGCCCTCTTCTGGACGCATTCAAGGACTTTCACATTGTTCTTGAATGATGGGACCCAGAACTGCGCACAGTATTCAAGGTGAGGCCACATCAACACTAATTACAGCAGGGTAGTCATCTGTTTTGACTGGCTGGCTGACTATGCTGCTGGACTCCAGGATGTAGCTTGCCCTCTTGGCTGTCAGGACACACTGCTGACTCATTTTGAGCTTACTGTCAAGCAGCACACCCAGATTGCTTTCTGCAAGGCTGCTCTTCAGCCACTTCTGTCCAATTTACAATTGTCTGCAGGGTTTTTCTAGCATTTGTTCTTGTTAAATTTCATGCCATTTATGGTTGCCCAATGCTCCATAGGCCCCTCTGCAAGGCCTTGTGTTGCTCAAGAGATTTAACAGCACCTGACAGTTTAGTATCATCACCAGACTTACTAATGGTGCATTCAACTCCTGCATCCAGGTCATTGATAAAAATACTGACCAGAACTGGCTTTAGAACCAAGCTCTGAGGAACACTGCTGGTGGCTGACCACCAGCCAGATGTAGCAGCATTCACTACAACCCTTTGAGCCCTGCCATTCAACCAGTTCTTCCTCCAGCACACCATGTACCTGCCTATTTCAGAGTTGGACAGCTTGACCAGAAGGTTTCTGTGAAGGACCATATTAAACGTGTTACTAAAATCCAGAAAACCAACATCCACCACCTTCCCTTCATTCACTACGTGGGTGACCTTATTGTAGAAAGATATCGTGTTAATTAGACACTGCTGTAACATCCACTAGCTCCTTCAGTACTGTGAGATGAACCCCACTAAGCTGTATGGATTTATGAACATTCAACAGATTCAACTGCTCCCTCACAATTTCAGTGCCCACAAATGGAGAATCATTTTTTTGTGCAGCCATAGTACACTAACTCAGAGAACAGGGCAGCCCAATGTCTATCAGTATTGTTAGAGACTGAGGCAAAAAAAGCATTGAATGCCTCCTCTTTTTCTTCATCTCTATTTGTCAGGTGACCATCTTCAATAGGTCTATGTCCAATGTTTTCTTTAGAACTCCTTTTGCTATTAATATATGTTAAAATGTCTGTCTTATTGTCTGGCACAACAGTGGCCAGTTTAAATTCTAGTTGAGCTTTGGCCTTTTGCGTCTTCTTCTTGCATATATAAACCAGGAGTCTACAATCTTCCTGTGAAGTCTGACTTCTCTTCCAGAAATTGTACAATTTCTTTTTCCTCCTGAGTTTCAAGAGAAGTTCGTGGTTCAGCCAAGCTGGTCTTCTGCCCCACTTGCTTGACTTGCAACACTCCTGTGCTTTTAAAAGGTGGTTCTTCAAAACTGAGCAACACTCGTGGACTCCTAAGCTCTCAAAAGCAGATTCCCAGGGTGTTCTGCTAAGTAGCTCCCTGAATAGCTTGAAGTTTTCTCTCTTGAAACCCAGGGTAGCGACTCTGATGACCTTTTTTCTCATTACACTAAAAATTTTAAATTCAACCATTCCTTGATCGCTGCCATCACATCTCCCATAAGTCCTACTCTGTTCACAAAAAAAAAAAACCAAAAAAAAAAAAAACCAAGTCTTAAAGGGCATCTTTCCTAGTTGCTTCATTGAGTACTTGTGACAATATATTATCTTCAACAAAATTAATTAATTTCACAGACTTACTTGTCACAGCAGTATGCAGTTGATGTCTGAGAAGTTGAAATCTCCTGTAAGCACAAGGGCTACCAACTCAGATATTTCTCTTAATTGCCTAAGGAATCAGTACTTACATCCTGGCTGGGTGATGTGTACTAGACACATTCTGTTTTCCTCCCCCTAATCCTCACTTAGAGGCTTTCCACCACATCACGCCTAATTGTAAGAGCTCTATAGTCAATATTCTCCCTTACATAGAGGGGAACTCCTGCCCTGCACATCCATTTTGCACTTCCTGTACCCCTCCACTCCAGCAGTCCAGTTACGGGACTCATTCCATGAAGTCTCACTAGTATCAATGACATAATAACTCTGCAAACAAACCAACACTTCTGTTTATCGTGTTTGTTTCTTATACTGTGTGCATTGGTGTACAAGAATTTCAGATGTGCTTCTAACCTTCAGTGCTCCCTGGAACAGACTAAATGATCCCATCAAGCATTGCTATTCTCAGATGGTGCCATCCCAAACCTTGGCTTACCTCCATCTCTCCTAATGGTATCCCCTTTCACCATCAACTCTAGTTTAAAGTCCTATCAATTAATCTTGCCAGCTTATGAACAAAGATGCATTTTCCCCATTGGGACAAGTGTATTTCATCAGGCACCAGTATACTTTGTGCCTTGAAGACTCTTTCATCATTGCAAAAAACAAGTTCTGGTGCAGATGCCAGTCCTCGAGCCATGTTTTGGTGTACACCTGTTTCTTCTAACATGTCTCCCCTTTACTGGGAGGATTGAGGTAAACACTACCTGTGCTCCTGAATCCTTTCTCATTCTTCCCAGAGTCCTGAAATCTCTTTTGATTGACCTCAGACTTTTTGTTGCAACAAAAGCAGGAGTGGGCAACAATCAGAAGGCTGTACTAAGCTCATCAGTTGTCTGGTGATGTCCCTGATTTGGGCCCCAGGGAGGCAGCAAACCTCCCTGAAAAGAGGGTCCAGTCTGCAAATGGGTGCTTCTGTTCAGCTCAGGAGGGCGTCACCTATGTTCATAACTTGCCATTGTTTCTTCTTGGTACTGGTCTTAATGAAGTTCTTGACTTGAGCGGTTGTTTGATCTGAGCTTAGTGACAATACTTACACAGATTTCTCCTCTTCTGTCTCATCATGTCCTTCATCTACCATACCCAGAGCCTCATACTTATTCTGTAAAAGTAGCTGAGAGGGTAAGGAGAGATTCCTCTTACAGCTCTGTGCAGTAACTTTCTTCCACTCTTCCTTATCCATTGTAACACTGCCTTCATCCTGGCACAAAACAGGTACTGGACATATCTCAGTAGCAGCCATGCTGAGCTGAGTGTGTACCAGAGATGGCAGAGCACAGCTACATTGGTTTAACTCCTTCTCAGACTCTGAGATGCTCCTCAGTATGCTCACCTCTTCTCAAAGGTCAGCCATCAGGCAAAGCAGTTCCTCTCCTTGGGTACACCTCCCACAGATGCGCTTGCTATCATCCCCCATCTCCTGGAGCTGTCCGAGGCAAACTCTGCAGCCTGAAACCTACATGTTTGCATGCTCTGACAGAAGCTTTGTCTGTGTGTCTGCATTGGTTCTACCAGGTGCTAGAAACTCTGGAGAAGAATCATAGAATCATAGAATCACATGGTTGGATGGGACCTATAAGATCATCTAGTCCAACCGTCTTCCCACTACCACTGCTGCCACAGATACTAAACCATATCTTGTAGCAGAGGACATAACTTTTTTGCTTGTGGTCCCCATGCTGCCACACACCTGCCTACTGGGATATATGTGTGTGTGTATATTTATGTATATGAATCCATTGCAATTAGGTGGGCTGATTGTTTTATCCAGCTTAAATCACCTGTGCTGCTGTGTGCAGGCTGGGTCCCTTGCTGGTTTGTACAGTTAGTGGATCTGGGCTCAGCTGCAGCCCCTACCTGTCCTCGTGCATCCTTCATGTGTCCCTCACAGCTGCTTTTTGCTGCTGCTACTGCTGCTCCTCGTAGCACTCCAGTATTCATTGCAGTTTGGTGAAACGTTATGCAAACTTTAAAATATATGTTTTAGTAGACTGAAGTCATACAGAGGCACTAAAATAGACAATGTTAAGATTCTTTAATGGCTGGAAATGCTTATGATAGAAGGTATAATATAAAATTTTAAGGTATTGATAGTGATTAGGAAAGGGTGTCATTTCACAAAGGTATAGATATTACTTACCACTACGTAAGAACTTAAAATTAGATTTATTTTCCAGAAAATGTGATAAATCCTTTTCACACAAGAATTTTTTTCTTAAATCTCTTTTTATTTTCCTGTACCTTTTAAAAAAGAATAAAAGCAAATGGAGGTGATATTTTGGCTGACATATAGTAAGACAAGATGAGAAAACCCACAAACAGAGAGGCAACATAAATCTTAAGTGATTTCCCTTACTCTGTCTTGTATCAAATTGTGAAGAGATGAATTGTGGTCGGAGTATCAGAAACATACTTACAGAAAAAAAAAAAGCAGACAGCAAGAGTTTTAATCCATAAAATTATTAGGTAGATAATAATTAGATTCTTCTATATATAATAGTTATTTGTGCACCTTTAAAGCAGTTTCTTAATGTAGAATTAAAGATTATTTTCTCTTTAAAAAAAACCCCAACAGATATTTATCTATAGGCCAGGCAAGTCCTTACCCTTGACTCATAATGGCTTTGGAGAGCTTAAGGCATGCTTAATCTCTTTTTATTTAGAAACGTAAAGTGACAGAATAGTTAGGAGTGGAAGAGACCTGTAAAGGTCATCTAGTCCAACACTCCTGCAAGAAGCAGGGACATCTGCAAGTAGATCAGGTTCCTTGGAGCCCCATCCAACATGGCCTTGAATGTTTCCAGGGGTGGGGCATCTACCACCTCTCTGGGAAACCTGTGCCAGTGTTTCACCACTGTTATTGTAAAAAATTCTTTTTGTTATGTCCAGTTTGAATTGACCTCCTTCTATTTTAAAACCATTACTACTTGTTCTATCACAACAGGCCCTGCTGAAGGGTTTCTCCCCATCTTTCCTGTAGGCCCCCTTGAGGTACTGGAAGGCCACTATAAGGTCTCCCCAGAGCCTTCTCTTCTGCAGGCTGAACAGCCCCAACTCTCCAGCCTGTCCTCATAGGAGAGGTGCTCCAGCCCTCTGATCATCTTTGTGACCCTCCTCTGCACTCTCTCCAACAGGTCCATGTCCTTCTTATGTTGGTGGCTCCAGAGCTGGATGCAGTACTGCAGGTGGGGTGTCTTTTGCACTCTTTTATTTGAAATAACTGAATTGAATTTATACTGTGGTCTCAGACCATGAAGTGGCATTTCTGACTCTTGCATGAGATAAAAGGAGTTATTGCTGCAACTCAGTTATTATACTACTCTTTTTCTGCTTTCAGACACACTGCAGAAACAGAGTCTGTAAAAGTCTGTGAGCACAGGTATTATAATGGCAATTTAGGGCACTTCTGTATTATCATTGCGAGCAGCCAGTATTGTTACTGCCCATGAAGCAACAGAGACAGATTGTCACAGAATGCTAAATGCTGAAGATATACAACAATTAACAGTAGAACTGGAATAAGATAGAATGGCATAAATTTTTGTGTAATGCAGCCCAGCAAGAAAAAAGTGCAAGAAAATTATTGCATGACGTTTCATTACCTTCCACCTCTCATAACACATGAGTTTACATATCTCTTGCATCACCTTTTGCATCATACTCTTTTTTTTTGATCAATCACACAGGTAAATAGATTGATTGGGTATGTAAACTCAAGCTGGAAAAAGAATGCAAACACAGGAATGGAGTATCGATCTGCATCTCCCTACTAGTAGACTAACAATGTGTTCTAATTACTTTTTTTTTAAGTTCAAAAGAGACTGTGGGCAAGCTTCCAAGGTACATAGACACTGCAGCTTGTGGCAAGATTTTTGCCACTCAGCACCTTGTTCTTGCTGCCCATCAATCTTTGAGATTCTTTCTTTTCTGTTTTCTTCTCAGATTGATTAAAATTGCATTAGGCAGAAGAACAGATTGCTATGTACATAGTTTACCATTTTATCTGTAAGATAATCTCCAAAGACATGTTAGGTTGAACAAGCAAATTTTTGTGCCAATATTTTCATTATGTCAGACTATTCTAATGTCATCTTTCAGGAAGATTGAAACAGAACCCATCTAGAACACCACTATATGGAAATCCAGCATGAAGCCAGTGTATAATCACAAATTCAGTTTTTCTTTGTGAAGGAATAAACTCTATATTCTTTAAGCTGTACCTTACATACTGTTCGATTCTGATAATTTTCTAGATTTTACAGCTGTGACCTGTTTAAAAAAAAAAACAAAAAAAACCCAAACTCAACATAATTAGTAAATTACAATCATTAATACAGGGAAGATGTGGTCTTACTTTTTTTTCTGTATTATATCCCTGAATCTTCAGACTTTCATGTAAAAGTATAAAGATCAAAAAGGCTGCACAGACTGTGTACTGAGGGCTTCTTTGTAGTGCCTATGAAACTGAACTGTCATATCCTGACTGTTCACAGTTCAGAGGGTGATAATTTAGTCACAGTGAATTAAGAACAATTAATTGTATTTTTCATCCTTCTTGTCATGTCACCTAGCAATGCATACTATCTAGCCACAATTTTCCCAGAAAAACAAAGGAGTAGAAGTAGCTAGCATTTATTTTGTTTACTGAGAAGTCCAACTATAATATATTTATCCCTGACCATCCTCTGGCAGGAAAGAAGTATCATCAGTTAACATGGGGTGAGCAAGATATTTTATGATCCTGATAGTGAAATGAACTTGATGAAAGACTGTTAAGAAACAGACAATCATATTTTATCATAATTTTGTTGTGACATGATTTACAACTGATTAGGAATACGTAAGTCATATTCAACAAATAATGAATTTGGTTTTCTACTTGTAAAATACTTAAAAACTAGTTTAATTTTATGCAGATCTATTTGTTCACTAATTAAATATTTTTAAAAATATTAATAAATGCCAGTCTGTGAGTTTTTGTCAAAATCTGCGAGAGTAACAGCTGAACTTTCAAAATTTATTCTAAGACCAATAAAATGACGGGTTTGGGTTTGCTGGGTTTTGGGGTTTTTTTTTGGTCTTTCAGTGACTACTTATCAGTTAGTGTTAAATACATCTGTTTCTGGTTGATTATAGATATTTGACATCAAATGCACACATTTGAGTGAAATATGCAAACCAGTTACAGAGACTTATAAATTAACAATTGCTGTTCAGTTTATGCACGGTCAATTGTAAAGAGTCTAAACATATTCAATTTTTTTTTCTGAATTTACTCTCAACATTGATCCTAATATGATTCCCTACAAAAAAAAAAAAAAAAAAAGTTAATGCTAACCTAACCTCCTGAGAAATTTCTTATCTACATCTCCATGGCTTTCTGGAAGTTCATGAAGGAACATGTATTAGGAGATTATTGATTTTTCATGCTCTTTTTCTTTAGCACATGTAGTTCTACAGGTATTAAAATGCTTGACTTGGTTTTACATATGGTAGAATGTCACTCAAATATTCTGGGGAAATATTGCTGTTTAAAGTCCTATTGGTGCTATGATACAAATAAGAATTAGGTCACATACATAAATCAGAAAATAAATAAATCTTCTTTTACTATTTTGATGAGCTACCAGATGCTGCTTTCTTTCATTCTTCTAGTAAAGTCTCTTAAATAATTTACTTAAAAGTATACTAGCTGGAAATAAATGTGCGTAAATGTCCTTTTTTGATATTAAAAGTAAAGAATGTTTAAACTTTTTTTATCATTAAAATAATAGAAACATAGAATAGTTTGGGTTGGAAGGGACCTTTAAATGTCATCTAGTCCAACCCCCCTGCAAGAAGCAGGAACATCTGCAACTAGATCAGGTTGCTCAGAGACTCATCCAACCTGGCCTTGAATGTTTCCAGGAATGGGGCATCTACCACCTCTCTGGGAAACCTGTGCCAGTGTTTCAGCACCCTCACTGTAAAAAAATTCTTCCTTATGTCTAGTCTGAATCTACCTCCTTCTATTTTAAAATGATTATCCCTCATCCTATCACAGCAGGCCCTGCTGAAGACTTTCTCCCTATCTTTCCTGTAGGCCCCCTTGAGGTACTGGAAGGTTGCTATAAGGTCTCCTTGGAACCTTCTCTTCTCCTGGCTGAACAGCCCCAACTTTCTCAGCCTGTCTTCATAGGAGAGGTGCTCCAGCCCTCTGATCATCTTCATGGCCCTCTTCTGGACTTGTTAAAACAGGTCCGCATTCTTCTTATGTTGGAGGCTCCAGAGCTGGATGCAGTACTCCAAGTGAGGTCTCACAAGAGCAGAGTAGCAGGGCAAAATCACCTCCCTCAACCTGCTGGCCATGCTTCTTTTGATGCAGCCCAGGATGCGGTTGACTTTCTGTGCTACAAGTGCACATTGCCAGCTGAAATCACAAATATGATATTTGTGAAGAATGGACCATGCAAGAAAAGCTTTTTTCAAAAAAAAAATAATGAAAATGGAAAAAAAGAAAAATAGGGTGTTCTGGTTTTGTTAGTGAGGGGGGGCCTAAGGTGGTAGCTTCTGTAGGAAACTGCTAGAAGTCGCTCCCCTTTGTTCAGTGGACTCGGCCGGGCCTAGGGCGGACCCGCTGCTGGCCAAGGCCAAGCCAATTGGTAGCAGAATGTCCTGTGATAACGCCTCTGCGATAACGTATTTAAGAAGGGGAAAACAGGAAAAAGAGGAGGAGAAGATGTGAAGCAGCTGAGCGGGGGGCAGAGAGGGGGAGGCGCGAGCCTCATGGGCCTTGCAGGCCTCACCCTCTGGCCTCCCGCCGGGCAGCCGACTGGGCCCAACTCGGCCTGGCCCGGCTGCAAGAAGTGGAGAGGAGATGAGAAGTGAATAAGATGTAAAAAGGATCCTGAGAGGCATCAGCCAGCCTGTTGTGAGGAACGGCTGCAGACGCCAAGGTCAGTTCAGAAGGAGGGGGAGGAGTAATATGGCTCCTGGCCAAGATTCCTCTGCAACTCGTGGTGAAGACCATGGTGGAGCGGGTTGTCCCCCTGCAGCCCATGGAGGTCCACGGAGGGGCAGAGATCCACCTGCAGCCCGTGGAGGACGCCACGCCAGAGCAGGTGGAGGCCTGAAGGAGGCTGTGGCCCGTGGAGGGCCCGCTGGGACAGCTGTTCTAGAGGGACTGCACCCCGTGGAAGAGATGACCCACGCCGGAGCAGTTTCACGAAGGACTGTGGCCCGTGGGAGGGACCCCACGCTGGAGCAGAGGAGGAATGCGAGGAGTTCTTCCCCTGACGATGATACAGCGGCGTAAAACAACACGTGATGAACTGACCGCGACTCCCATTCCCTTTCCAACCCCGGTGCCGCTCGGGAGGGGAAGGTAGTAGAGATAATGTTAAGCCCGGGAAGAGGGAGGGGTGGATGGAGGTTATCTTGTTCCCTGTCTCATTCTCCTGCTAATTTTAGAAATAAATGAATAGTTTTCCCCAAGTTGAGTCTGTTTTGCCCGTGACGGTACCTTTAAGGATTTCTCCCCGTCCTTATCTCAAACCTTGAGCTGTTTTTTCTTATATCATCTCCTCCTATTCTCTCGGAGGGTGGGGGGAGCGAGAGACAGACTGTGTAGTCTGGTCCTGATCAGGGCTGAACTACGACATAGGGACTGTTGATTTGCATGTGCTGAATCAATCTATGAGAGGGGCTGTTGAATTCTCTGTTGCATATATTATTTTCTATCAGCTAAAGTCCCTCACCAAATGTTTTGTTTCATAACATTCTACAAACTTTTCTCTTTCAGCCAGTGAAGACTTGATTAAATTTTATTGCATCATGTAAGATATAATCCATCTGAGAAAACTCGCCCAAAGAGAAGGTTGAGCATAGAAAGCATTTGCACAATAAATCCCATGACTCAGGCTTGTGGACTTCTGTTGAAAAATGTTCTGTATCCTCATGTTTGGAGAGCTGTTTTTTATAAGCAAAATGATGAGTTTTTTCCACAGGAAGCAGACATTTTTCACACAAACAAGAATTACTCTGCTGAAAACCAGTTTTCTGTCAAAACAATTTTAACTGAAAACTTTCAGCCATCTGTTTTACATCATCACAGTGAGTAAAATTTGTAGGTACCTTGGTACAGTGTACAGGCAATTCCAAGTGAATTTGCCTCTACCAGCTGGTACAGACCAGCTAACAAATCTGAAGAGTATAATGATCAGTAGAACTCAGTCAAAGTATTTTAAGCAATTCCATATCTTGAATAAGTGGACTCCATTATACCCACAGTAAATTATACTTTTTAATTTCTCTGAGTGCTAGAAAGCAAATCAGGTATCTGTTTTTCATCTGGTCATTTGACAGTATTAATGGAAGAGGGGAAATGGGGGTTATGCTATGTACAGTGGGCACATCTGTTCTGATAACTAAATTATGGTCTACACAGTAAACAAGGTGATCTGAACAAGGCATACCATCTGTGTTTCTTACAGCTTGCTCCCTTATTATTTCAATGCACTCTAATATACATCCTGTTTGTATTCTGTATATGTCTAACAAGTAGGGCTTTTTCTCTTTACAGAATATCTTGTTTGTATATATTGTCAACATTGCAATATTCAGTGAAAATAGTATCAATTGTATCTTTGCATAATTTGAGGAAAAAATGTATATGATTCACTTTGAAGACTCTGAAGAAAAAAAAAAGAGATATTAAAAAAATGCTTGCTGATTAAGTGGAATAAAGATATTTTTCTGTATCAATCATTAAATCTTCTGTTTCTAAGCACAGAATTGTAGATCTGAAAGGACTTTTCATTATTTTTGAAAGCAAGATAAGTATATTTGAGTAAACATTTTAAAATACTTGAATAATTTCCAGAGAGACCACAAGCTCCCTACCTATTTTCTTTGGCAGAAAGATTTATCCAATACCTAATGAAGACCTTTTCTATAAAATAAGCTGACTGCTATGTGTGCCTATCCTGACACACAGCTATGCTAGAAGAAAAAACCTTCCTGAAATAAAAAATAAATAATGCCCGTACAGATGACTAACCCTGATTGAAAACTAAGAGAAATGGCCAGACTTTGTAGATTTAAAAAAAAAAAAGTTTCTTTGCAAATCCTGGCTAAAGGAGGCTGCTAAGACAAAGAAATAAAATCCCCAAAGTTGGATATCCTAGCAGTGAAAGTGGGACTGTCGGTTACGAGTGGGAAAGAGGAAGAATCTGGGAGAGGAAAGAAAGTGAGAAAGGATATGTGACACAAATCAAGGGTCTCTGTTCAGCAGTCATCCACCTGATCAACGTATTTGGAAGAACAATGAATCCTTTGTTTACACTGTACCCACATATGACTTTCCTCTGAGGAACCAGGAGCATGAGATGTCTTCCCTGGCATTGGTGAGAGAAACACATTTCATAACATAACTTAACATCATAACATAACATAACGTAACATAACACAACATAACACAGCAATAACATAACACAACACAACACAACTGAAGCCAAAACTCTATTTCTTCCCTGTTTCCTGTAACATTTACTATAACTTCAAGTACCTTTAGTGAACAGAAAGAGCAATGAATAGTTGCACTCTTTATGTAAGAATCTTCTATAAAGTATAAATACTCTATACTCTGCCACCCTTTGTGGCAGTCTTTGTTCTTCTCTGATTAATTTTTTTTTTTTAGCTAGTTCAAAGTTTCCTCACAGTTTATTTACAATCCTATTATTTATGTCCCATTTCTTTGTAGTTTTTCCAGTGTCACTAAACGATGGTGTCCAAATAGAATACTGCAGTTCCAGCCCTACCAATCCTGAATGAGGTAAAAAAAAAAAGGAAAAAGTTTCAGGGTTATGCTTGTATCCCTTTAAAAGGAGACAATATCCCTTTAAAAGGAGACAATATTCTGTAAATATTATGTCTTTCACAGTCATTGTTGTCAGGGGGACTAATAAAACTGGCCAGCAGGCAGAGCTCAACCTCTTTGAGCTATTACCTGCTAGACTTTTCCCATCCTGTTTTCTTCTCTGTTTGCTTTGGGCCCGCCGTGACAATAATGACATTCTGAGTGATACATCTGTTAATGAAACTTGTTTATTCTGCTACAGCACCACATGAATGCATTCAGTTAGTGATCTACTGTGAATCCCACTCCCAGTTCTTTAAACACACTACTTCTTTAGTGGTTTTGCTACCAGCTATTCTACTTTTTTATTTATGAATTTGAGTTGTCTTGAAAGTATGCAAAACCACCTACAAAAAGATGGTTTTTATCTTCTAAGCAGATTCAATCCAGCTTGGGTTTTTTGTTCTTTTATTTTATTGACATGATGGTTAAAACAGTCAGGATTGATCAGTAAGTGCAAAGTGGATCCCATAGTTAAAAACAGGTAAAATTGTGGAAGAATTAGTGGTTGGGACATGCAGACAAAGAGGAAGGTGACTGACTAGGCGATCTGCCTCTCTCTCAGCAGTGCTGTTCTGTCTGCAGTAGTACATCCACAAGACTGTTGTACAAGGAGCTGGTGATCCACATGGTTGATTTCTTCTCATGTATGCAAGTATACTTTGAATAGCCTGTGACAACTTTCCAGCCAGCTGTGGAAGAGTATCCATGATTACTTAAGTGCAAGCCTCTGTATGACAGGCAGCATATAACTGCTCTATAAAATTGTATAATTAAGCAGTCTACACATAAGTAATGCATAGTTGATCAATAGACATTCATTTGATGTGTACTCAATTATCAATATACAAATAGTGCTTTATCTTGTCAACATGAATGTTATATACACCTGCTGAGGAACTGTATCTTTATTGTGATAAGGGTATTGGAGCATACTATCCAAGGGTCTCTTTAAAGCTAAGTGCATATTCCAGATACTTCTGCTATCAGTGACTGATAAATCGGTATTGAGAGCAAGTGTGGTTGTTTAGTCCTCATCACCATGCACTTTCTCGCCCACCCTTGCCCTCCCCAGCGGGATGGGAGAGAGAAGTTGGGAAGAAAGGAAAATTAATGGGTTGAGATAAAGACAATTTACTGAAATAGCAAAGGAAAACTAGAGTAATAACAGAACATAAGGATATTAATATATACAAAATGAACAATGCGTGATTTTTCACCAGTCTATCTCCCAGTGACCAACACAGCCCATCCTGAGCAGTGATCATGGAAACAAAACTGAGCAGCAAGCAAAGGGGGGAAAACAAGCCAGCAAGGTAGAGGGAACAATGCCAGGGAGCAAAAGAAAGAGACGAGATGGAAGAATAGATGCATGGCCCCCCGCCCCAGCCAACACCCACTTATATACTAAGCATGACATTTATGGCATGGAATACTCTCTTTGGCCAGTTTGGGTCAATTATTCTGTCTGTCTTTCTCCCAGCTTCCCGCATCTGCACATTAGCGAGACTTGGAAAGCCAGACAGTGTCCTTGGTCTCATCAGTAACAACTTGTATCATCAGGGTATTTATCAACATTCTTCACACATGAAATCCAAAACACACTGGCTACTGAGAGGAAAATTAACTCCATCTCTGCTGAAACCAGGACAGCAAGATCCTATAAAAGTACTAGAAAACTTGGAGCTGGTGAACCTCATCATGGATGGGAACTCTGCACAGCATGTCATGATCTGTGGGGAAGGATTCATGTGATGTTGCAACAGCCGGGATTCCCAGCAGCAGAAGGCATGTGAGATTGCTATCACCTTTTCTATAATATCCATCCTTTACTGAAGAAATTAGTTAGCTAGCTTTGAGTATCTGTGCTTTTCTTACTGAGATCCCAAAAGAAGTGACACCTCCTGAGTGCAAAACAGTTCTCTTCTAAGGGAACGTTCATTCTGCACAGCATACTTTCCTTGAGTAAACTGGAGTAAAAAACATAAACTCCAACAGCCTGTCTTAAAATCCTATAACTAGTTAAAATTTGAAGTATTTCCCATACTAACAGTAAGGTTAGCACAAATACAGTGCAAATTTCAAGACCTCAGTTCCGTAACTGATTGTTCTGCACTTATTTCATGTGGAAAGCAGTGCTCATTTTCACTTCATGCTTTCCAGTTCCTCATGGTCAAAGAATGCTTTTTTTCCCTTGGAATCTGTGATAGCACTGCCACAAAGTAGTGGTGCTCTTGCAGTTTGTGAGATATAAACAGAAGCATAAAATAAGAGTCCTAGTGAGTTTTTTGTCTTAGGTATCAAATGGAACAACAACATGGAAAGGTCAGCTAGATAAAATAATTCAAAAGATGCCAGTTTTATTTATCTTCTAAACTTTGGCAAAATGTCTTGTACAACTAAGCGCCATGTATTAGCAGCTTAATTGCAGCTAGTGGTTAATGTGCCAACACAAAGAACCATTGTGGCACTCTGATACTAATAGTTAAGACTATTAAGACACTCCCCTGCTCAAAAGTGTGTTTTCCTGTATGTATTTTTTGATTAAGAAGTTACAGATGGAAGAAAACATAACACTGTAGCTCAACTCATCTCAAAATTCTGCGTGTAGGAGAATTAAAAACAGTCTACAACAAATGTCTTAGAGCTCCTCAACAAATATGTGATACAAACTAAGGGAAGAGTGAGAAACTAAAGGATTGACTGCGTATCATTAAACAAGACAGGTGGTGCCCTTGTATTCCCATGTACAGTTTAAGGCACATTACTTTGCCTGAGAAATGAATTAATGTGTGTACAAGCACAAACTTGGGGACAGAAGATAGACCAGACCTTATGCAACAAATAAAAGCAAGTTGTGGAAGAGGAGTCAATGTTGAACTTTCAACTTTCAAGTATCACTTCTAAAGTGTGTCCTGTGTGTCAGTGAAGAATAGAAAATAAAACAGAGGTGCTCTCTTCTGGTGCAATTAGACTGGCATAATCTATTACAGAGTTTGAACATATTAGAGAAAGGTTAAGAGTCACATTAATTAAATAAATATCTCCCTAAATTTTAGTTGTAGTTGGCTTTTCTCCATGTTTGATGGGCTGGTTATTCACAGATGTACTAGGAGAAAGCCTCAATGAACTGTTGTTTTCCCCATCATATTTTCCAGGAAAGCTGCACAGAACTGGGAAACTGATCAGCCAGTGACCATCTGTCTGCTGTTGACTTGAACACTTGGGAAATTTAGTTGTGATTGATTTTTTCCCTTTTCCATTTCCAGGACCCATCCCAACTCAGGCTGGTATTGTGACATTTCCAGAACTCTCCCTTTACCCATAATTAGCACTGTCAGTGCTTCATTGCCTGATCAGTCCAGAATACTCTCTTTCCCCCCAACTACAGCATATTTCTTTGCATTACTTTCTTTCTAATTTGCATTACTTTCTGCAAACTGGGACATTGTGTGCAGAGATTCAGTACCCCTGAAAGGCAAAATGACAATGATGAGAGAGAAGTATTGCACTCTAATTTTCAGCTGCATTGAAATGCACTGATTTTACAGAATTTTACATAGTCTGAAAAACTTCACTTCTTCCACACTGCTTCATTTATACATAAATAATTTCATTTTAGAGCTATTAAGAAAGAGTCAAAAAAGGTTCATTTTTATTAAGTAGATGAACTCCAATTCAGTGTCATGAAAAGTAATGGAGTGAGAGAACCTTCAGCTTTGTTAATTGGGTAAAGTGAATTCAGTCTTCCTTTTGAGCCATGGTACTCATTATTAGGAATGTTTTAGAATGATACAGTTTTGCTAGTGTAAAGTAGCGAAGTCAAGAGGATGACTTTAGCATTGAGACTGAAGAATGATTACCACAATTCAGAAATTGGAAATATAAATCATATAAGAAAAATGATTCTTCAATCTGAAGAAAGAGTTCTCTGTTCCCTTACAAAATGTGGATCAAAAGCCAACTAAGCCTGCTGCAAAACTTGTAAAAATAGCTTACTGACTTCAGTAGGCATTATATCAGATTTCACAACTGTTACAAGATATGGTTTCAGTGGTTTTATGTCATATATTAAATGTTTTCATCACAAAAATCCCATCTGCAGATAGCATTCATCCGGTAACCTTAGACAGCATTTTGAAGCTGAATTGAAAGAATAGCAAATAACCTAGCATTACAGTGTAATGGGTCAATCCTTGAGAAAGTCTATTTAAATAATAACTTGACTCCATATGGCTTTATTTTTATGGAGCCCAAATACACATGCACAATTTTCTGGGGGAAAATAAAGATGTTGAAAAGTAAGGCACTAGTTCTCCTTGTGAAGTGACAGAAGCTAGAAAAAGAGCTGTGGATTTAACATGTTTTAATAAGTTCAATGATTACTGTTGCACAGGAGTGTGTTTCATACGCCATAGATCACAAGCAATTCAAACACCTTCATTCATAGACAGAATATATATATTTTAATGGCTTTAAGTGGATCTCCACTTGCACATGTGACAAGAGTTTTTCATTTGTACAGGTGTGTTAAATATCAAGTCAGAACAATCAAAGAAAAACAAACAAGAAAAAAAAAAACACAACACAGTGCCAGCTGTTTGAAAATAAGCACAGTAATCGTGCTACTTTGTTTTTCAATATGAGTTGTTTTGAAACTGAAATATAGTCTCTCCAATTAGAGATAATTATTTTCTTTCACTGATCCAGATGAAGCTTTTAAACTCAGAGGTGGAACAATGAAGAAAGCAAGGGTCTGGAGCAATACTTTAAGCTAAGGGAGTAACAAACTAGAAATTAATCTTTAACTGTGGTCTCTCTTCTCTCAGTGATGTGAAATTCCAGAGTTAACTTCTTGAGCATGTCTTGGAAGACTTGAATTTGCTTCATTTCGATTGAGACATTTTGATGCTTTATCTACGAGACTGTTGTAGACTAAGACTAAGAGCTACTAAGGACCAGAATGTCTTTGCTGAAGATTAACCACTATAAAAAAGGGAATTTTGCATATGGGACAAAAAGACAATAAATGTTAGGTAGGTCTGTGTCCCTGTACCATGATTTGCTCTTCTTTTCTTTAAAATAAATAACGTCTTTATAGGTATTGGAATAAAAACCAACATCACACAAGGCAAGTTCCTCTATTTCCAGCATCTCCGTTTGTAATTATCTTACTGTATTTTGCCAGTACAGAGCCTCATTATGATTCTAGTGATGTTGTTAAGGACATCACAATACAGTCACATATAACAATCTATCTAAGCCACATATGTAATTACCTTTAAGTCAGGTATATAAGTGTTAGTTCTGCGTACATACAATACTGAGGTATTTTGGAGCTCCATTGGTTAGCATATTGAGGCAATACTATTATTTCTAAGTAATAGTTTTCTCTTTACTTTGTATTTTTGCAGAATTGGCCCTAACAGTATGTACCCTGCAGTAGTTCTTTTAAGGCACTAAGTCTCATTTCTATTGACTGGGATCCATATATAGAAACTGATAGACAGAATTTCCCATAGTGTAGGTGGAGATATTAAAAATGTATGTCCATCCATCATTTTGCTGAAGCAAAGCTTGATCAGGTTTGAATCTTTGAGTGAAAAATGACTGTGTTAATTTAGTTATACTATTTAAAACCAGTGTCCCTGAAAGGAAATGCTGGTTTTTATTTATTTTAAAAGAATGCACATTTTTGCTTAGTCACTGTCATAAATTAATTTTCTACATAATACATACATTAATTTTCTACAAGAAATTATTTTATTTTTAAAATTTCTTTCCCCTACACCCCAATGGATGTAATAAGCACACATGGCTATTACATTTCTTTAAATGCCACTTTAACAAGTGGCCTGTAAAACATTTAATTTCAAGCAATATTATTTTTTAAATACTGCTGTACAGTAAGTTAATATTTTTCATAATGTTATAATTTGTAAACCTGTCAGGAAACTTCAATGAATTCACTTTCAATATTTGTAACTCAGGCAGTCCTGTGACTAACCTGACAGTTTCATTAATACACATAATAGGAATCATAAAGAAAAAATATTAAAACTCTTTTTCTTTAGGCTAAATAATCCCTGGGGACTATTATGTCCCTGAGGACATAATAGAATCATAATTGTCAGAAGTCTTGCATTTTAACACTGAAAAGAATAGAAAAATACTGTTCTTTATTAGTTTTAACCTTTTCTATGGGAGAGGGAAACAGACTGACTTCTTCTTTGTGCTCCTACCATGAGCCTTTTTTTCTGTGACGGTTGGGCCTAGAATTGGGATGACAATCAACATGTGTAATATCTTAAGAATGCTCTCACAGCTTAAAAGCTGAACAAATTTTAAATAGCAGTCACATTGTGTAATAGATGCTGAAAAATTCTGGATTTTTTTTTTTGACAGGAGATGTTTAACACTGAAGACTGCAAACTGCCATGCAAAATGATGTGTCTTTTCTGATAAATGTGCTTTATAAAGCTGTTGTATTTCAAAACCAAAAGTGCTCATGTTTGATTGATCCATTCTTGTTGGACTGTGCTTCCCTTCTCCCTTTCCTTTCTGATCACTTGTAGAAGAGGGAAAATAAAAACCCCATAATTTTTATGAAATTAAAAAAAAATGTATTTACATGTAGCAATAGTAGAATGTATATAGACTCAGTCATGTATTCTTCCTTATTTAAAGAGTCAAACTGTCAGTGATGCTAGTATGTTCAACCAGTTGAAACTAGAGTCCTCCGCTCCAAGCTATTTTGAACATTAGTGTCCAAATAATTTTCCATTTTGTAGTTCTCAGAGATGACCGCCAATCTCTAGCATACATTTCTGCACTTCTACTTTCCTATTTAAGGTTACTGGTTAAGGTTTCCTATTTAAGGTTGCAATTAGTATTAGAATTTTATGCATTTTTAGGAATTGTATGAGTGTTAAGTTTTAATGTCAAGAATACTTGTAAAGTAATATTTAACATTATTAGTATTATAACTTTCATGACACTCTGTAGAGCTCAGGTAGGCATTCCTTAACACATAGATTTGTGGTGTGGTCAGAAGTGGTTTTGTGTTTCAGGTAGTTTCATATTTAATAGAATACTCAATTCCAAGAAGAAGTAATCAAATTACTTCTGGAACTGATACATCTTTTGCTCTTTTTAATATTCTAACATTGATGCTACATCCTCTCAGGTCTTTATTTGAATATGTAATTTTAAAATATTTCTTATTTTTACATGCTTTTTTTTCCATTTCCTTGCTATTAAATGAATTCTTCCCTCTGATCATCAGTTACAGTGTTCTGAGAGGGCTAATACAAAATAATAAATCCAAGATATCAAATTCTTCTTTGCTAGTCTTGCTTGAGACAAATTGATTAGGCAATTTATATCTTATTTGCTGTAGTCAGGATTCTGAAATTCCATTATAGAATTAGCTTGCAAAAAAAAAAAAAAAAATTCTTTAGATGTTATTTTTATATTTATGTCTTAAACTTTTCTAATTTGAGTGCTTTAAAATTAAGAGCCTAAATAAAGTCCAAACTTTTAACATAAAGTTTTACATCAATATCTTTCTCAATTTATCTAATTCTGACAATGAAAATGGTAACTACTTATAATAGGTATAGTAAATAAATGAACTAAAAATTTTAACCAGTTCTTTTTTTTTACAGGAAAAACAAAGTGTGAAAAGAGGAATTAAGAGGTTTTACTAGTATGCAAGACTTCCATGTACCAGGATGTCTACTAATTTACATATACTTTAGCAGTGCTTCTTAGAAAAAGGTGCTGAGGAAATATATATTATCCATTAAAATGAAAAAAAAAATTAAAGGTGAAAAATGTACTAGTTTATATGGACATAAAATAACAAGAGATGCAGAAAAATGCTTGTTGCATGTTACAGTCTGCTAAGTCCTTGGTTCACATGAATGTTTTTTTAAGGTCCTTGGTTCACATTAATGTTTTTTTAAGGAACCTCAGAAACAAATTCCACTCAAGGGCATTAATTGGCTCAAGCATATGTGAGAGGGAAACTGAAAGCAGAAGAATGAGACTGAACTCCATAGAGACAGAAAAATCACCTCTATTTGACCAAATTTTTAACAGATAAATTATTGCTCTAATTATGTTGTTGTTCTTCTTGCATTCATATCTATTTTTTATGCAAATGTGTTTCTGAATAGCAAATTTAATGTGATAACATCATGATTTCTATCAAGGAAAAAAAATAAATTATTCACTCATTTCAATACTTTCTGCCTTCTAAAGGAAGAAATTGAGGTTTTACATTGAATCAGCTGAAGCCTACATGGTCAACGCACAATGATGTTTAATATAAAATTATATCTTTTTTGACAACATGCTTGTTCAACATGCTCTTATGTGATGCTTTGTATATTCTCCTAACTTGTAACTTTTGAGCTATGTTTTCTCCCTTTTCATTTAACCTCATCTCTCTATATAAATTTAATTATGAAGTCTGAATTAAGATAGAAAAACGATGTTTTATTTCTTCTTTTGAGTCCAGAGGAGGCACATGAACATGATCAGCAGGCTGGAGCACCTCTGATTTGAGGACAGTGTGAGAGAGTTGGGACTGTTCAGCCTGGAGAGAGGAAGACTCCGGGAAGACCTTATAGTGGCCTTTCAGTACTTAAGGGGAGCTTGTAAGAAAGTTGAGGACAGGCTTTTTAGCAGGGCCTATTGTGATAAAACAAAGGGTAATGACTTTAAACTAGAAGGAGGCAGATTTAGACTACTGTTCTTGTTATATTTATTGAGGAGTTGTGCTACAGTGGTAGCTTCTGTAAGAAGCTGCTAGAAGTTGTTCCCCTTTGTTCACTGGACTCAGCTGGGCCTATGTGGGCCCAGGTAGGCCTGCTGCTGGCTAGGGTCGAGCCAATTGGTAGCAGAATGTTCCATGATAATGCCTCTGCAATAACGTATTTAAGAAGGGGGAAAAAAAGACCAAAAAAAAGGGAGGAAGATGTGAAGAGGCTGAGCGGGGGCAGAGAGGGGGAGGTGCGAGCCTTGTGGGCCTTGTGGCCCTCATCCTCTGGCCTCCCACGAGGTGGCCGTCTGGGTTTGACTTGTCCCAGCCAGGCTACAAGAAATGGAGAGGAGATGAGAAGAGAACTTGAGAGGCGTCTGACTGCCTGTTGTGAAGAATTTCTTGTGAGAGGAACTGCTGCAGGCGCCAAGGTCAGTGAAGAAGGAGGGGGAGCAGTAATGCTGCTCCTGGCAGAGATTCCCCTGCAGCCTGTGATGAAGACCATGGTGAAGCAGGTTTTCCCCCTGGAGCCCATGGAGGCCCACGGAGGAGCAGAGATCCACCTGCAGCCCGTGGAGGACCCCACGCCAGGGCAGGCAGATGCCTGAAGGAGGCTGTGGCCTGTGGAGAGGCCTTCTGGGGTAGCCGTTCTGGAGGGACTGCACCCCGTGGAAGAAATGACCCATACCGGAGCAGTTCATGAAGGACTGTGGCCTGTGGGTGGGAACCCATGCTGGAGCAGGGCAGGAATGTGAGGACCGTTAGTTTTTCAGATATTCCAACAGTTGCAAAAAACCTGAACTTTAGCTGGAAAAGAGTGAAAATGGTTATTTCTGTGGTGTTCTGGTTTTGTTAGTGAGGGGGGGCCTAAGGTGGTAGCTTCTGTAGGAAACTGCTAGAAGTCGCTCCCCTTTGTTTAGTGGACTCGGCCGGGCCTAGGGCGGACCTGCTGCTGGCCAAGGCCGAGCCAATTGGTAGCAGAATGTCCCGTGATAACGCCTCTGCGATAACGTATTTAAGTAGGGGAAAACAGGAAAAAAAGGAGGAGAAGATGTGAAGCAGCTGAGCGGGGGGCAGAGAGGGGGAGGCGCGAGCCTCATGGGCCTTGCAGGCCTCACCCTCTGGCCTCCCGCCAGGCAGCCGACTGGGCCCAACTCGGCCTGGCCTGGCTGCAAGAAGTGGAGAGGAGATGAGAAGTGAATAAGATGTAAAAAGGATCCTGAGAGGCATCAGCCAGCCTGTTGTGAGGAACGGCTGCAGACGCCAAGGTCAGTTCAGAAGGAGGGGGAGGAGTAATATGGCTCCTGGCCAAGATTCCTCTGCAACTCGTGGTGAAGACCATGGTGGAGCAGGTTGTCCCCCTGCAGCCCATGGAGGTCCACGGAGGGGCAGAGATCCACCTGCAGCCCGTGGAGGACCCCACGCCAGAGCAGGTGGAGGCCTGAAGGAGGCTGTGGCCCGTGGAGGGCCCGCTGGGACAGCTGTTCTAGAGGGACTGCACCCGTGGAAGAGATGACCCACGCCGGAGCAGTTTCACGAAGGACTGTGGCCCGTGGGAGGGACACCACGCTGGAGCAGAGGAGGAATGCGAGGAGTTCTTCCCCTGACGATCATACAGCGGCGTAAAACAACGCGTGATGAACTGACCGCGACCCCCATTCCCTTTTCCCCCCCCGCGCCGCTCGGGAGGGGAAGGTAGTAGAGATAATGTTAAGCCCGGGAAGAGGGAGGGGTGGCGGGAGGTTATCTTGTTCCCTGTCTCATTCTCCTGCTAATTTTAGAAATAAATGAATAGTTTTCCCCAAGTCGAGTCTGTTTTGCCCGTGACGGTACCTTTAAGGATTTCTCCCCGTCCTTATCTCAAACCTGGAGCCATTTTTCTTATATCATCTCCCCCTGTTCTCTCGGAGGGTGGGGGGAGCGAGAGAGAGAGACTGCGTAGTCTGGTCCCGATCGGGGCTGAACTACGACATGTGGTTAAAATAGAATTTTTAACTGAAGACTGAAAGTGTATTTTTTATCTTAGCTAATTTTAAATAAAAGATGAATATAAAAATGTTTTGATGCTCAGCAATGTTTTGCTATGTTATTATAAAATTTCATATTTTTACAGGGAAACAGTAGCATAAAGGAGAAAATAATTATTGTTGCTTCTTCTGTGGTATTACAAGACGACAGCCTACATGAAAGTTACACAGAACCATCTAGGCATCTTAAAAAAGAGAAAAGTCAAGCAATAGCTATTAAGCAAAATAACTTTTTTTTTTTTTTAAAAAAAAAAGAATGAATGATGTAAAGTTACGCAGACTTAAGCTTGAATCAGAAATTCTTTTTTTTTGAATCTTATTTAAATAACAGAACAAGGATTGACCACAGAGAGTAAAGAATCTGACCCTAAAGCACAATTGCAGCATAAAAGATAATGCCATTGTGCACCTCCTATGAAATTAGTCAAAACAGCAGACCTCTGGCTTTATTAAAAAAAAAATAATGAAAAAACTCCCTACAATAAAACAAAGGAATAAGATTCAGAAATTCATTTAGAATTTAATAATCCTTAAAATAAACAAAAATTTTCTGTTTAGACCTAAGTTGGTCATATATTTATTATGTCCATATTTTGCTGTTGTTAACTTTCATTAAGTTGTGGTCCTTTATATGTAGTTGTACACAACATTACAAAAATAAAAGTATCTGTTACCTCAGAACATTAACAAGTCTTACTCAATTTGTTCAAGGGCTAGATGAACAGTGTGGTAAAGCCCCTAAATGGTGCAGAAAGATATAATGAATTATTCTCTTGCTAAAGACAGTAAGCTTCTAGAGGATTTCAAAAATAATAGTAATGGATTACTTTCTAGTTAGAAGCTGAGGACACTTGTGAATCTGAATAGATTTCAGTAAACTTACAGTAACCCTCAAAATTGTTTTCAGGCATGCTTTTTCATTTTGAAATCAAGTTGAAAAATTCAACTTTTGTTTAATATAATTCCATGTTTCTTTCATTGAATGAGGTTTTTGTTTTTTTTTTCCTAGCTCAGCATACTGATTTAAAGATAATCCAGTCTTGTGATGGAGGTTATTTTTGGTTTTTGATGCTGAGCAGGTCTTCAGTCATGAAGTAAAATAAAACAGGCTTAATAGGAAAATGAAATATTTATGACATATATCAGTAGCAAATCAGTAAGGTATACTTTTTCTAACTCTTCAACATGGGGTTTAAGTGAAGAAGCTTCACCTTTTTAGAGAATTTATACTTAGGTGTAGCAGTACATAAAATCATACTTGGAAAAACGACCTTTCTGTAAAACACTTGGAACAAAATATAATATTCATATCTGTGAGGTGGAGTGAATAAAAAGCAGAAGGAATGTTTCTCTGTTTTTAATTACTTCATCATGATACAAAATAATTTTTTTAAGTCAGCACGGCATAATGGTATTCTCAGAAGCTGCTAACTCATTTAAGCTCTAGTGGTAGGTGAAATCTGCATAAAAAAGGTCACTTTTTCCACCTCTTGTGAGCATTATTTGTTTAGGCAAAACTGAGAGGGGAGGAAGGAATAGGCAGTGCTTTCACATTGCATTTCATTCAACTACAGTTGCAATCAGCTGCAACTCCTGATCTTTTTGCTGCCAAAGGAAATCAGGCAGCTTTTGAATTCTGAATAATTTCCAACTCGATGATGAGCATAGTGCCTATACCAACTGCCAGCTATGCAAATGTAGAATTCGTTTGGACTGTTATTGCAGATGAGTGGACATATTAGGCTTAGTGAAACAGACAAAATACCATCACGAAGGAAACATGGATCAAAAGGTCGGTGCAGAAGAAAAGCAAATAAATCCAGGAGGTACTAGTGAGCTACTCTTGATTTCACTGATGCTTTCTAAGTGTCCATCAACTCAGAGTCCGCTGGAATTTTTTTTAGGGCAGGCAGAGCAACCAACATCCATGAAATTACAGGGCGCTGCATCTTTCCTCTATTTTTTGTGGAGGATACTTGGGGGTCTGAGAGGCTGTAACAAGTTCCATCTAGAATGCAAAAAGCCATGTGGAAAGGGAGATATATTTGGTGATCTAAGCATGTTCTCTGACATTCAGTATCATATCACCTCTGCAGAGCAACCAAAGAAGTTTTCTGTGATACAAATTTCTTAACGAGACAGAGCATATCCTTGTACTCAGAAGACTCTGGAGGACTGTGAACTAGTCTACTTTGCCTCTGTCTCCCTTGAAAATGAGGAGTACTCTGCTACTACTGCTAAGAAAACAATGGAATATATCCAGGATAAAAATGGGTACTTCTCAGAGTACCAGTTTCTGAGGAATAGTATTTGTCCAGCAATATACAGATTTTCTGCCACTTATCTCCTCTCCCCACTGCTAAACATGTATTCAGCAAGGTGGATGTTGTCATCTCCAGCCAGTGTATGTGTTCAGTCATGTTTGGATCTCAAAATACAAAACACGGTAGTGTGTACAAAGCTATAAGGAGACACCCATGCAAAGACCATACCTCCATCTTATTTGTTCTTTGCTGCAGATAACCTTCTCTCCTTTTTCTGTTGCGTATTTCTAAGACCAAATGTGTTCAAAGACTTGCACAAAATTGGACTTCCCTTTCAATAATAGCAGGTATTAAACCTCTGAAGAACTTTCTCATAGTCAACTTTAAATTTTATAACAATTCATAAATGCAAATGAGATTTGCAAATATGAGGTTGAATTAACAGTAACTGAATAAACAACTTTTACTTCTCATGTTGTCAAACATAGAGTGAGGAGGAAGACTCAGACTCTTAAATAAAATTTGAAAACTATTGTCAAATTATTTTGTATCAGCTCTGAAACCAAACTTACAGTAACACCTAGCATTTTAAAAGCTTGAATGTGTATTCCAAAGGAGAGGAACTATAATAAAACACAATAATCCTTGCATACTTATTCCTAGTGGAAGAATAATTCTGCTTTATAAAGTCTGCTGAAGGAGAAAAAGCACCCAGCCAAGTAGATTCCCAAATAGCCCCCAAAAGCTTTAGTTGTCTCTTATGAGAATTACTCAGCAAGAACTGTAAATTTTCAGAGTTCTCATGCTATTGTGATGTCTTTAAAAGTAAAAGAGGAGTTTAATCTTCAGAATGCTCTTTGTTCACAAATTAGTCTATAATAAACTGAAATATCAGTTACAATGAGGTGATTTCTCCCCAAGACACAGTTTGTATCTTCACAAACCGTCCAACTAACTAATGTTTCTCAAATTCTTAGGTTATCTGTTACAGGAGTTATACAAACTGCCTTTCAGAGGAAATAAATCTCACCTTCTGATTTCTATACCTATTAACTTTTCTGAGGTTATAGGTCTGGAACAAAATCCCCACACTATGCCCAGACTGAAATCCTTCACTTCACTGAGTGTTGAAAACCTGACTTTTGTTTCTAAAGGGCTGATTTACCTACATAAGGACAGTCATGGAAATTAAGCCTCTTCTGTATGGTGTGGGATGCTCTAAAATTATATGAAAAATCTAATTCAAGAATAGTGCTATCCCTGCTGACAACTTCTTATGAGACATTAGTTAAAAGTGTTTGAAATTTAAAATGTCTGTGATGAGACATCTACCTTCTTATGAAATTAACCCTATATATACCTGCATATAATTTATAGCAAATTATTTTTTTCAGAGTATGTGATCAGCTACACATTTGGGAATTTTACAAAGGGTATTTGAGAAATAAACAGATAATTAAAGAAAATTGGAAAGAAGTGAAAGGAAAGAAGGCCAATGGGCCTGTATTTTTGCCGAACTGAATAATCCTGAGCTTAAGTCTTGGCATAAAGCACATTAGATGACCAACACCTTT
Source organism: Chlamydotis macqueenii (assembly GCF_036417535.1). Taxonomy (NCBI): domain Eukaryota; kingdom Metazoa; phylum Chordata; class Aves; order Otidiformes; family Otididae; genus Chlamydotis; species Chlamydotis macqueenii. Next base: position 57,490,843 of record NC_141593.1, on the reverse strand, counting down.
GGGGACAGCCTAAACTCAATCTATACCCATAGTATATGATTTTTTTTGAGACTTTAAGACCTAAAAAATCAAATACCATTATGTCTGTGCAGCAGAGGAAGTGTGGGCAACAGTATATGTGCATGCCACATTAGTGGGAAGGTAGATATTATAGCTATGTATTCAAGGTCTGACAAAGGATACTGAACTCATCTATGTGGCAAGTACTAGAATCTGAACTGTGCTAATGCACTGTTTTTCTTGTTCTCATAACTTCCAGTTAGATATCTGTGAATCTACTGTCCCTGTGAATGCACCTGTGAGCTAGCAGTATGGATGGGCAGAGAGTCTCCCCTGAAGTTGTCCTAGTTTTGGCAGGGATGGAGTTAATTTTTCCTCTCAGTAGCTGGTATGTTTTGGATTTCGTGTGTGAAGAATGTTGATAAAACACCCTGATGATATGAGTTGTTGTGAATGAGACCAAGGACACCGTCCTGCTTTCAAAGTCTTGCTAACTTGCAGATGCAGGAAGCTGGGAGAAAGTCAGACAGAATAATTGATCCAAACTGGCCAAAGAGAGTATTCCATGCCATAAACGTCACGCTTACTATATAAGTGGGGGCAGGCCAGGGTGGGTATCTGCCTTCCTGGCATCCATCTTTCCTCCTGGCATCATTCCCTCTACCTTGCTGGCTCCCTTTTGCTCCTTTGCTTGCCGCTTGGTTTTGTTTCCGTGATCGCTGCTCGGGACGGGCTGTATCGGTCATTGGGACATCGGGTGGTGAGAAAACATATATTGTTCACTTTGTATATTTTAATATCCTTATATTCTGTTGTTATTGTACTTTTCCCTTGTTATTTTAGTAAATTTTCTTCGTATCAACCCATGAGTTCTCCTTCCTTCCCAATCCTCTCCCCCATCCCACTGGGGAGGGTGAGCGAGAAACTGTGTGGTAATTCGGGCTAAACCATCACAGAAGTTCAACTCAAATAGTAGAATAATAAAATAGTTATGGTTGGAAGGGACCTTTAAAGGTCATCTTGTCCAATTGCCTTACAAGGAGCAGGGACATCTTCAAGTAGACCAGGTTGCTCAGATCCTTATCCAACCTGGTCTTGAATGTTTCCAGGGGTGGGGCATCTACCACCTCTCTGGGAAACCTATGCCAGTGTTTCACCACTGTTATTGTAAAAAATTCTTTTCATTATGTCCAGTTTGAATCTACCTGCCTCCATTTTAAAACCATTACTCTCGTCCTGTCACAACAGGCCCTGCTACAGTTTTTCCCCCATCTTTCTTATAAGTCCCCTTTAGGTACTGGAAAGCTGCTGTAAGATCTCCCCAAAGCCTTTTTTTCTCCAGGCTGAACAGCCCCAACTCTCTCAGCCTGTCCTCATAGGAGAGGTGCTTCAGCCCTCTGATCATCTGTGTGGCTGTGCTCTGGACCCTCTCCAACAGGTCTATGTTCTTCTTATGTTGGAGGCTCCAGAACTGAACACAGTACTCCAGGTGAGGTCTTATAAGAGAGAGCAGAATCAGCTCCCTCAATCTGCTGGCCATGCTTCCTGTGATGCAGCCCAGGATACGATTGGCTTTCTGGGCTGCAAGTGCATATTGCCAGCTCATGTTGAGCTTCTCATCCATCAGTACCCCCAGGTCCTTCTCCTCAGGGCTGCACTCCATTCTCTAGCCTGTATTTGTGCTTGGGATTGCCCTGATCCATGTGCATTGCCCCAACCCATCTGCAGGACCTTGCGCTTGGCCTTGTACAACTTCATGAGGTTTGCACAGGCCCACCTCTCCAGCCTGTCAAGGTCCCTCTGGATGGCATCCCTTTCTTCTATCATGTCGACGGCACCACACAGCTTGGTATCATTGACAAGCTTGCTGAAGGTGCACTCTATCCCACTGTCCATGTCGCTGACAAAGATGTTAAACAGTGCTGGTCCCAGTTCCAGCCTCTGAGGAACACCACTCTTCGCCAATCTGGACATCGAGCTGCTGACCACAACTCTTTGAGTGCGGCCATCCAGCCAATTCCTTATCCACTGAGTGGTCCATCCATCAAATCCATGTCTCTCCAGTTTACAAGGATGTTGTGCAGGACACTGTCAAGTGCTTTGCACAAGTTCAGGTAGATGATGTCTGTTGATTGTCCCTTATCCGCCAATGCTGTAACCCTGTCACAGAAGGCCATCAAATTGGTCAGGCACAATTTGCCCTTAGTGAAGCCGTATTGGCTGTCACCAATCTCCTCCTTATATTCCATGCCTTAGCATGATTTCCATGAGGATCTGCTCCATGATCTTGTCAGGCACAGTGGTGAGACGGACTGCCCTGTAGTTCCCCAAGTCTTCCTTGTTTCCTTTTTGAAAATGGGCATTATGTGTCCCCTCTTCCAGTTGGTATAAACTTCACCAGACTGCCACAACTTCTCAAATGGCAACTTCATCCACCAGTTCCCTCAGGACTTGCAGATGCATCTCATCAGGTCCCATGGACTTGCACACCTTCAGATTCCTTAGATGATTTTAAACCCACTCTTCTCTTACAGTGTGAGATTCTTCATTCTCCCAGTCCCTCCTTTTGCCTTCTGTGACTTGAGCAATGTGGCTAGAGCCCTCACTGGTGAAAAAAGAAGTAAAAAATATGTTGATTACCTCAGTCTTCTCCATCTCCCAGGTAACCAGGTTTGGTTTCCCATTTTCTTTCAGAGAGGGCCCACATTCTCGCTGCTGTTCCTTTTATCCCTAATGTACCTAAAGAAGCTTTTCTTGTTGTCCTTGATGTTCCTGGCCAGATTTAATTGTGTCAGGGCTTTAGCCTTTCTTACCTGATCCCTGGCCACCCGGACAATCTCTCTGTGTTCCTCCCAGGCTACCTATCCTTGCTTCCACCTTCTGTAGGCTTCCTTTTTTTTTTTTTTTGTTGGTCCAGAAGCTCCTCATTCATCCAGGCAGGCCATCAGGCGTTCTTGCTCAATTTGCTCCGATTTCAGGTGAGAGGAAGGCCCCCTTGCGTTCTAGCTGACCTCAGACAAGTCTGGGAGGCTAGGGGCAGCTAGACCAACCTCTCACACACCAGAGCGTGGTTTTGCTCGTATTCTCGGGAACAGAATTAAGACTCAAAATGGAGTCAAGCATCAGCTAACTTTATTAACCCAACAAGAAGTTTGTAAATGCAAGAGAAAAGAGAGAAAGAAAGGAAAGAGGGAAAAGAATTTCAGTTGTAATAGCTACCACCACGGAGCTGCGGCGTCCTGACAGTCCAGTTCACTCAGTGGTGGAACGATCTGTCCGATGTTGGTCATTTCGATGTTGGTTCCGTGGATGTTGATTCCATCGATGTGGATTCCGTCGATGTGTATTTCCCTTATATGTTCATGTACTCATTGTATTCCAAGAGCTGGTTTTCCTAGCCGCATCCCTCACCTAGCGGTGATATGTATGCTCATTACTGGGTGATATGCACATCCCTTATCGTCTCTGGGCGCATGCCGGGGGACGGGGCGGGGTTAGAGCTAAATTTCTCAGAATCAGCTCTGCATTCAGGTTCGCAGGACAATGGGAGTTGGCTTGCAAGATAACAGGAATCCATTGTTCAGGTGGTGGTTTGATGTTGAGACAATGTTGAGACAAATATCCGACACAGTCTTTTACAGATGCATAGCTCCTTAGCTTGGAGGAGGTAGTCCTTGAATATTAACCAGCTTTGTCGGGCCCCTGTTCCCTCCATGGCTTTATCTCATGGTAATTTGTGTAGCAGATCCCTGAAGAGGCCAAAGTCTGCTCTTCTGATGTCCAGGTACAGAGCTTGCTACACACTCTCCTCGCTGCTGTAAGGATTTTGAACAACTCCACCATTTCATGGTCACTGCAGCTAAGGCTGCCCTTGAAGTGCACAGGAAGCTCAGGGAAAATCTCCACAAAGTAAATCTACCTGGTTTTATGGCTAGGGCCTTGATCATCATTACTAAGCTATGACACTTTGAGGAGGCCACACCACCATATCTGAAATGTTCTGTGCAGGTCAGAATTAATTTATAATAGATTTCAGGTAGACTTTGAACAATGCAAGCAAAACAATGAGGGATTGTATACCTGGTCTTTTAGAATGGCTGTTACCCATCATGATCTCTGGGAATGAAACACTGAAGTTTGGTGCACTTTTTCTGCAAATCGTTCTTTCAGCACAACCTTGAAGCTTAAAAAGACCATTACATTCTTTAATGACTCCTATCTGTTCTGTATATATAGAAGTAAGTCTAAATATTTAAGTGTAGCATTTATTTTTAATAAATTGATGTATTTTAAAATGTGAATAAAACATTTGTTTAGAATTTAACTTATATATAACCCATGCAAGTTGCATTATTTACAGTTTGCTAAGAGTATAGCCTATCATGTCTTTTAATGAGAAAAAATACAATGTTTTCGTTTTTTCAATCAAAGATAAATTCACATATGCAATTTTAGGAATATCCTCAATGACTTTTTGATTAAGGATTAAACAAGTAAACATTGTCTACTGATGTTTGCCTTCTTCTGTTTCAGCTCCATTTATAAGCACTCACTACATTCAGTAACAGTGAACAGAAAATGGAAACACTAAGCTGTTGGATTGTCTCCTGAAATGACCACTTTATGGGACAATCTATTTCAGTTGTATTGGTGGATTTTTTATGTTGACATGTCCTCTATAAATTCGATGAAGGCCATCAGCTCACTTCACATTTCTGTGAAGCAGCCAAAACAATAACAAAGATGCTGTTGAGGCGGTAATGAATTGCTGTCAGTACATCATGTGTCATACTCAAATCTATGCTTGGCTGTTTCTAGTCTCTTGAGCTGCATAGCCCCTTGATGATCAAAGCAAAATGTTTCCTTTCATTTATTTCTAACTTTATTAAATAATTCAAGGAAAATTATACTTTGCATTTGTTTTGTCTAGGCAATAAATCTATTTTTTTAAAAAAAAAAAAAAAAAAGAAGCAACCTGTGCTTATTCTCAAATAGACAGGAATCTGTGAAGTATTTTACATTTTTAGAGTCCCAGAAGTGAAAGATAAATTAAAAGATATAAATTATTCATAATTGTACCAGGCTCAAAAATGAAAGTTTATAACCAGAAGGTCCTGTTCCAGCAAGGAACTTATATGCAGTCAAACTTTTAGTGAATAAGTAATTTCATTGAGGTCAGGCAAATAAGCCCATGTTTAAGTGCCTTCCTGGATAGCAGCCAGAATTAAGAACAGAGTGAAATTAGAGAACTAACAACTACTTAATGCAAAGTGTGAAAGAAAGAACAGAGTATATAATCAGGGAATATGACTGATTGAACTAATGGTATAAATGAATTCATGAGACATGATGTCTTAAGGAGAAAAGAATAAATACTATGATGAAAGCATGAAAACCTAGGGCTTTAAACTAAGCATAGGAGATGCTGTGGGAGACAAAGACCTGTTACCTTTTTAAATAAAATGTATATTCTCTTATCTACTTACAAATAGTAAGTTGCAAAATTAATTTTTTTCATTACTGAAATGAATTTAACACTTGCAATTTACTGGGAATTGTGTGATAATATGCCACAGAAACATAAATTATAAGAAATTAACTGTCATTCTTGTTATTCTAAACAGATTACAAGTGATATATGTACCAACATAAGCCAAGATCAGCTACTTACACTTAAAAGGATTTGGGCACTTGCCAACATTTAGACACAGAGCTAACACAAGTTCTTGTTTTAAAAACTATTTATGCTCCACTGTAGGGACAGAGTTGAGGGAAATTTTCAGGCCATCTGTACAACATCTGTACTGCACCCTCAGCAAGTTCGCCGATGACACCAAGCTGTGTGGTGCCGTCAACACACTGGAAGGGAGGGATGCCATCCAGAGGGACCTTGACAGGCTGGAGAGGTGGGCCCGTGTCAACTTCATGAAGTTCAATCAGGCCAAGTGCAACCTGTGTCATGGCAATCCCAGGCACAAATACAGGCTGGGTGGAGAATGGATGGAGAGCAGCCCTGAGGAGAAGGACTTGGGTGTGCTGATGGACGAGAAGCTTAACATGAGCCGGCAATGTGCCCTTGAGGCCCAGAAGGCCAACTGGATTCTGGGCTGCATCAAGAGAAGCATGGCCAGCAGGTCAAGGGAAGTGATTCTGCCCCTCTACTCTGCCCTGGTGAGACCTCACCTGGAGTACTGTGTCCAGTTCTGGAGCCCCCAACATAAGAATGACGTGGACCAGCTGGAGTGGGTCCAGAGGAGGGCCACGAAGATGATCAGAGGGCTGGAGCACCTTTCCTCTGAGGACAGGCTGAGAGAGTTGGGGCTGTTCAGCCTGCAGAAGAGGAGGCTCCGGGGAGACCTGATAGCGGTCTTCCAGTACCTAAAGGGGGCCTACAGGAAAGATGGGGAGAGGCTGTTCAGTAGGGCCTGTTGTGATAGGATGAGGGGTAATGGTTTTAAATAGAGGGGGCAGATTTAGATTAGACATTAGGAAAAAAATTTTTACAATGAGGGTTGTAGAACACTGGAACAGGTTGCCCCGAGAGGTGGTGGATGCCCCATCCCTGGAAACGTTCAAGGCCAGATTGGATGAGTCTCTGAGCAACCTGATCTAGTCGGGGATGTCCTTGCTCCTTGCAGGGGGACCTTTAGAAGACCTTTAAGGTCCCTTCCAACCCTAACCATTCTATGATTCTATGATTCTATTTAGCTACTATAATCCTCTTGAGGCTGGGATCATGCAATACGCAGTTCTAGGAGAAAAAGATTAATTCTGTGGAGATGCATTGGCACTCCACACCCAACAATGAATTCTCTGTCTTTGTCTTCTGCCCTTGCAAGTGTGTCAAGAAATTTTTATTTGGTGAAAAATCACAAGGAGTCTTTCCTAGAAGATCTTCTAAGGACGTTCTACAGAACTTTAGATTTTGGTCAGTACACTATGCAGGCAAGTTGTAGATTTCAGCAGCATCCTAGCATGCTGGGTGACACCAGATCTTTCAATTCGTGTACATAATAGGTTTAATCAATGAAGCTACTCATGGTAGTTGTGTCACATACACTTTCTTCACAATTTTACACATACTCATCATTAAAGAAGAGGTTCTTTGTGATGTTTACAAATTTTACAAGAAATTGAATATCAACCCTGCAGGTGGTTGCTGAGATATGTAACAGGCTCCTGTGAATTTCTTTGGCTGATGCTTTAAGTTATTTATCAGGGAAAAGTACATACAAGGAAAAAGATATGAAGATGTCCCACTCTGAGATTTCTCCCTGGTTTTATCTATATTTATAGTTTCATTGTGGGTATTTAATGTGTCTTTTTACATTTCCTCATGATAAGTAAAGGAAAGTTGTCCATTCAATTCCTTGTCTGCTCATTCTCTCCCCTCACATCTTGTCAGTGGGTAAGCCCTTATGGAGGATATTTGCACAAAACTCAGAAGCCATAGTTCTCTGTGTGACCCTCTTGTGTCCCCTCCAGTCTTCATGTAGTGGAACTAAACTGGTTTTGCAGCCAAAGTTCCTCTGAACAGGATACATCCCTTAATTTTGACCAATATAAACTTAAGTTAAAAAGCGGGTTAAACAACATGCTTTACTGCAATGCCTCTTGTATTATTAGCCTGCATATTTTAGAACTGCCATTTTTGCTTCCAGAGAATAAAGTATGACAGAAGAAAAAAGTGCATTGATGTACTCATATGGGAGAACAACATTTTGAGAAAAGCTGCAGATACATTACAGATTCAGATCTCTTAACTGTATTACAATACAGTTGAATGGTTACTCATGCTTTTACAGATCTGAAGATATTTCTACATTCTCAGTTTTAGTTGTATCTTCACATTCTAAAGTAGAATTCTAGTGCACTGCATCAGTTGTGTTGTTTCTGCACTTCACCTCCATTATCATTCATTATTTAGTCATTTTACACATCTTAACAACACATTTTTTAGGCTTAAAGATTACTTACTACTGCTTCACAATCACATACTCACTGACCTCTGAAAAAATGCCAGAGGCAGCCCTTCATTTCACAGCATATAGAAAAAGGGAGAGATGTGTTATACTAGGTCACATATTCAAAAATGGTAAATTGTGTTCAGTCAAGCAAGTGAGGAATTATTCACAGTGTTATCTGTCTGTAAACAAGCTAGTTTTGATCTACACTTAAAAGTGTTACTACCACAGTTATGAATGGTAGGACTGAGAGTGGAAATATCATCTGACTAACTGGGAAAAATTGCAGATAGAAGTGTCCTTGAGGTTGAAAAAAAAAAAGTTTATTACATTAGAGAAATTGCTTTGAGATGGGTTGAAATTGAGTTAAAATATGGACTGTGCAGAAATTCCGCGGGGGACTGGAAGAAAACTTGTCCTGCAAACACTTCCAGGCCACTCAGTATGTAGGCGATGTCCTGAAAAGGTCTGGAATGCAAAGTCCTGATGTTAACTGTATTGGGAAATACAGGTTGGTACCCAGTAGAAACAGGTGACTGTGGCACCAACTCAGTTTACCAGATAGCATTTCTGAGGTTTTTGAGAGGACTGTGCTTATATAGGAAGGATAAGATGGAACTACTGGCATTTTGCCAGTAATGGGTGGTGGCCTACATAATATCAATGTCATTACACCCCTGAAATCTTCTGCACATAACAGACAAAGCTTTGGAGTGTGTGAGGATTTTAATGTTTTTCTACTGTTTTATCTTAATCATTTTAACTTTGATCCTGAAATTAAGAGCTGCTGGGATCCAGAGGCTGATGAAGCAGATTTTCCAGCTCCTGATGGTGAGTAAAGGGAACTAACTAAAAAATCAGTTAGATAGGTAACGCTTTAGGCATTTTCTTAAAATGCAATAAAATTCAAGATTAGGCTTTGTATAAACCTTCTCCAGTAAGGAAGTAAAAATAGAGAAAAATGGGTTTTTTTATGTGTCTCCTTTGTTGTATGGACTGCCTATTTAGTGAGAGACGTCTGAGGAATGGAGCAACCAGTGACTTCAAAAGTCCTTTACAGCACTAAACTGTGGCAGTCGGTTACAATAAGTGTCTAGGAGGAAATGCGAAAGCCTAAAGTTTTATTTTTTCTACCCTTGACAAACAAGAGTAAGAATGGATAAAAATGAAAGGAAGGTTGTAGTTACTTAATTTACCTCTGCCAGTTAGAGAGTTTGTTTGGAAGAGCAAACGTACTCTAAAGCTGATAGCCTGACTTGGATTCACTTTTCTGAAGATTACACTGCATTTGTGTTTAATGTGACTTTCTCCTCAGTATGAAGTTATGTTGGATTTAAACTCTTGGATTTATTGTTCATAAATCAGGAAATTTTGCACACCATGAGCAACTTAGGAAGAGGATTTACTTTTGCAGATTCCTGAACAGTGCTCAAAGCATTTTGTTTTCCACTCGAGAAGAAGTCTCTGATCAATCATACCTAGCAAAAAAACTCCAAATAAGTGACTATCTACAAAGAAAGCTTTTATATAAAAGAGTGAGTGACATCATCAGCTGTAGTCTCACTCCTTTGGAGTTGCTGAAGTGGTAGATAAAGAAAGTAAATTTTGTAGCTTCCAGACACTAATGGAGAGGTGTACAGCCTATAAAACTGTTGTGGTAATGTGCCACTTATCTTCACCTTCCCAGCATGAATGCGTGTGGCAAGCAGCAGAGCAAAATCAGCAAGGCAGTAGGCAAAAATGCACAACCTCACAGAGACAATTTCTGTGTGACCTATGTCCTGCAGGCAGTTGTCATCAAGTAGAGAAGCCTCAAGTCTAATGTCAAGGTAATCTGGAAATAAGGCAGCCAACAGTGTGTCCCACCTGACCACTGATTCCCACCTCATATCCTAGTGCAGGTGGACTTCAACTTTCTACTTTTTCTAATAAGAATTTCTTTTGCAGTTGTTCTATAGCACAAATTGAGATATTGAAAAACCAACATTTTGATATTTACAAGCTGAAGCAGAAACTGGAAAGTAAATAAGGCAAGCTTAGAAAAACTCAATTCCTAATAATTTTTCCAGCATCAAAGCTGCTCTTTTGTATTCCTGCATTGTAATTTAAATTTAATACAGTGCTGGAAAGATACTGCGTATTAAACCCAAACCCTTTCTTTCCAAAGTTCTTTGCTGCTGTGATGGTGCTCTATAGCTAGTTTTTAATAAACAGTTCCTTTTCCTCTTCAATACAAGTGTATAAAATTGTTATTTATTATAGAAATCACAATTTTCATCTAAGCAGGTGCAACTTTTTTTTTCTTCTCAGAGGATTGGTCAATGTAGTACTTGCAAACAAAAATAGAGATAAGCTAATAGGCATAAGACCAAATTAAGAAACCCCCAGACTTCCTATACAGAGAGAAAGGCCTGTCTGTATTTATCAAATCATTCTCAGCTCTTTGAGGACAATTATGCCTGTATCTCTGTTCTGGATAGATATAGGAACAAAAAGATTATTTTTTTACTGTTGTTACTTTGTGCCCCAATATACAAGGTGACAGCAGGAGTATAAACAATATGAACTTTGCAAATCAGCTGAAGGAATATTCCACATGTAATTTAATTTTATCTGCTAGGCCTGAACAGGGAAAGAATAGTTAGAATTCTTATTTGTCCTCTAAGTTAAAGGAATGTGCTTTGTGTGTAAAAACATTTACTGTGGAGTTGGGGGCCACATAAACATTGGCATTAGAATTGATGATAAGACTGTCTTACATCTCTCTGTGCGATAAATGTATTCTGTACATTTCACTTGCTTATATTTTTTTTGGTTTGCATTTTTCTGATCCTCCAGTTCATACTGAACAAACTGAGGTGTGTTCTGAGAGCAATATACTGAGAGTATATTTGCACCACATACTTTAATGATACTTAAATGCAAGGTTGCTATGGCTGAATCTGTAGTGGTGCGGAGCTTAATATGCTTGAATGTTGTTCACAGTTCCATAGACAAATACACAGTTTGTAGTAACCTGTGAGCTATAGGTTTAATAACAAGGGTTTTTTTAGAGCTAGCCACATATACTGACAAAAGCTACTGACAACAATATAGACATACTTTAAAAGATATTAAAAGTGGGAATAAAACAAACAAACAAACCTCAAACAATGTTCAGAAACCAGCCAGTATGGACAATCCATTTCTGTCCTTAGCTGTATGAATCGGAATTTTTTTCACAGATTGATGAAAACAACCTCAGCAGTTTTGAAGATCCCCTTAAAAATGTGTAGCTTAGAAAGTGAAAACAGTTTTTTTTCTTTATTTATAAAGATGTCCCTATTTTAATATGTTATTTTATATTGATCTTATTTTCATCAATTTGGCTTTTGACACTAAATTTTAGTGTTTCACGACATAAGAATGGTAATGAATTTAGGTTCCATATTATGACTTTAGATTGCATATTAAGATGGAAATGCCTAGAGTCCCATTTTTCAGTAATCTGATTTACCACTTGCATCATTATTACCAGTAAATATATTGATTGCTTATCTAACACGACTATCCATTTGTAGTTGTTTATGAGGGGCATATGTGACAGTACGTGTGGAGAGGAAGGGAATGGGGTTTCAGAATAAATGCATGAAGAGATAAATAATCAGTGTACAAATTAAAAAAAAAAAACAAAATCTTTTAACAGCCAGCACCAGGACTATGAAATAAATTGCTTTTGAATACTTTTATAAGAGTTGTCAGACATCTTATTCATCACCAAACAAACCACATTTGAACTAAGCAACTCAGTATCACATTGAGGGATGGGGTTGCTGACTGAACACAGGTGTAATGGTTGATACACTATCACACGGTCTGATGTTAACCTAAGATCTTTGTTGAAATACTTATTACTGATGGCACAAAATATAATTGCTAATTTTCTGCCTGAATGGTTACATATTTTCTCCAAATCTTAAGAGTTATTAATCCCTTTTCCACTGCCCATTTCTCAGAGTTTAAGGCAGATGTGTCACTGGTCCATAGACCAGTAATTGAACCTGTCACTTGCAATCTACTGACTTCATTCCTCAGAAATTTATCCACTGCTTCATTCACCTTCCTGCTTATTTTTCTCTAAGTATCAAATGTCCAGCCTGTGCTAACAGATATTCATTGTTTACCTTGCAGATCCCTGGTTGCAGAGAAAGTAGTCAGGAGAGCAACTTGGGCTGGTTATTACTTTGCATCCATTGGAGAACTCTCATTCAAAATAAGTTGTCCATTACTAGGCTAATCTTAATGAATGAATCAATTAGGTTGCAGGAGTTAGAGTAAAACTAGGTTAAAAAATATACAAGTAAATGGCTACACAAAATTCAGACCTACTACTTTTTTTTTTTTTTTTTTTTTGCATCTTCCCAACACAATCTGGATGACATCAGGGATTTTTACCCAGTACATAGCTGCAGTGATACAGCTTTGGGGACCAGTGCCTTGAAAGATAGTGTAAAGCATAGGTGTGTCTGCAGAAACTTATAATGAGAGTGCTGTAAAATAATCAGTGCTACACTATAAAATATTATTGAAATGAGCTCTTACCTACATAACAATAGTTGAGTAAGTGTTTCAGGCCTAAATCTGTAGATGCCTGTACAGGCGAGTACCTTAGTAAATGAACGTGTGATAGTATTTATACAGTCAAGTCCAAATAACTGAAAAAGCAGAAGTCACTAGTAACATATTGTTCAAGAAGCATTCATGTGCTTTTTCCAAGCCAAAACTTTCTGAAATGCTTGCAAACAGTTAAATTTATTCATTTATTTATATGACAGTATTAAAAAATTAACTCAGATAATACTGAGCCATTACAGATAGCCTGAAATCCAGAACACTGGTGCATGCAGTGTCTGAAATATTCTTTTTTGAAGTATCATGTTCACTGCCTCTTCACAAATAAATATTCATGGTCTTATCAAAGGCATCCTAGCTCTTGACTGTGAGGGTTATTTGATAGTGGAGGCAGGAAATGAAACAAGTGATCTTCCACTCAGAGCATCAAGAACAGCTGCTGCTGTTCACATCACTACTTTTTCATTCAGAAAGATAAATAGTGGGAGCTAACACTATACTACACAGTTACACCTCATTCAGTACTTCTTTTTTTCCAATATAGCGTACAGTAGAACTTATCCAGAACTCAAAATAGGATTTCATTGTTTCTTACTCATTTCCCCCACTTCCCTGCCACTCCTCAATACTTTTTCAGTTAGAAAAGTGCTAGGCCATGTATACATTTTTTTTTGGCCACACCAATCAACTGTTATTCATCAATGTATTGTATACATTATACATAATATTAGAAAATGTCTAAATGGAGATGGAAGAAATTTAGTAATGGAATTACACTGCAAGGCATACGAATAAAAAAGAAAGACACGAGTATTTCTTCAATGCCACCTGTGTGTTGCTTTCATGCTATTTTTGAAAGACAGTATTTTACAGTGGTAATATAATTTTTAAATATAATTTTTCTAAATGTAGGACATTAGGAAGGCTGGTAATAGTAATGCTGTTTAGAGAAGAATCTATCAGTCTTCTCATGTTGTAACCTTCTGCCATTTTCTTAAAATGGGCATATACCCAGTAGTTGGACCTTTTCTTTGAAATTCTACCCTATATGGGAAACTTCTGCAAGATAATTTTATGCCACTCTGACGTCTACTACCATTAACTCTGAGGGGTGGAAAAAAATACCCTGAGATAACTCTTGAATCCTAACAAATTTTGTTGCAGGATGAGACATTCTACCACTTTTTGTTTCAAACTTCCTAGCTTAACTGCACTGAATTGAAATGAGTTGTGGTGGGTGGGGTTGGGTGTGGCATTGTCCAAAGGACAGATCACTCACAGTGGAGACAATGTGCTATTTTTCATATAATTTATGATTTGGTTTTTTTTCATCAAATTTAGGGACAATAAGAAGAAGGAATATGAGATGTGAAGATTTAAGACATTGTGGCATCTTGAGAGATTTCATTGCAAACAGACACCTCAGACTATCTCAATAAATGTGGTACCTAGGTTATATTTTTATTTAATTGAAATGTTTTTAATTATATCAGAGGATTAATAGTGTAGGTTTTGAAATAAAAGGAGATAAATTGCATCAAATTTTAATCTCAACAAATATCCATCATTTGAATCCAAAAAGTAAACCTGAAATAAACTTAGCTGCAGCTTATATCCCTCAGTCAAACAGTAGTCAACTGCTGATGCAGAGTTGCTCCTGTTTCTTCTGCCAGTTAATTATGTCCCACCAGAGTGAAAAGTACCTTTAATGGACACAGTATCTGTGGTTCACTTTGAGCAGTACTAAAGCTCTGCACATTCATTTGCCATTTTTCTGTTGTTACGAATAGTGCTATAGTGAGTTTGGACATTTCCTTCTACCATTCATACCTTAGGTAAACAGATTGTTTCCAAATGCTAGTAGCTGCCTGTGCTACTAAGAGATTTTTCAAAGTCAGGTAAGTATTTTTAAAAGACATTTATCTCGACATTTTTCAATTTCTTTGAATTGTGCACACAGGTCTTCAAAAACCACTGGATTCCTGGTTTGTCAGATGGTTCTTTTTCTGGAAAAAAAATGTAATGTATATTATAACCTTGTAACACAGCACACTCAAAGAAGTTTGAATATGAAATTCTAATTGTAACTGCTCAGCAGTGGTAATTTGTGACCAAGGAAGGATCTGGCTCTGAGGGAAAGAAGGCCCAACTACAAGAAGGGGTTAAACTGTCTGAGACAGAACAGACTCCTTGCAAAAGAATGATGTTTGCCTTGGTGATGAGACAAGAAATAGCCTCAGCGTCATCTGAGTGGGAGTGCTCAGGGGCACAAGCTCAGGGGCCACTTTCAGGCAGCAAAGCTGGGCTGGGGGATGGATTCACTGCTGGACTGACTTCCCCTGTGTAGTTGCTCTGGGGACTGATGCCGGTGCAATTGTATATAAGGAAATTGCTTGTGGCATATCTTTGCAGACTTCATGCTGAACCATGTGTTGTGGTAGAATTCTGCCCAATGCATTGTTCATTACATTTTTATTTTGTATTTAAGAACAAGCCTGTATTTAACTCACCTCAAGGGATACCATAAAAATTTTCCAATGGGTTTCACAAGACAATCTTCGGTTCAGTACATCTCATGGCTAGATCACACCATGCATGCTCTGCATTTGGGTATTTAGAGCTTTTTAAGATCCTGAGAACCTGTGTAAGTGCCAGCCCTAAACCTTTGTGAGACAAGCTAATTGTTTTATTTTAATATCATCTTCACAACTCGTTTGCTGCTGATAGGCTGGTATCTCATCACAAAGTAGATAGTGCTAATTAAGTAGTTATTTCTTAACATTAACATCCTTTATTTAACTGTTAATGATCAGATGGAACAGTAGACTTCAGCTATATTAAATGTCTAATAAAAGACTTGTACATGCATCGTTTATAATGCAAAGCAGTATCCAACATTAGAAATTGTAATTGGAAATTACATTTTAATTTCTTTAGAAATTTTTTTTTTCTGGGGAACATAAATGTAGTCCTGGTAAAGCAGGAGTTGTTTTGTTTACAGTCATTGTATTTGGCTGCAAGATGGAGATCTGAATGGTTTATAATAATTCTGGGGTTATGACCTTTTTTATTTTTTAAATTATGCTGCTTAATTAGTAGATTTTACACTAATGATTAAGAAATGTAACATATTTCATTAATTATTCTTATACCTTGAAAGACTTTAGTTAAATTCTGTTTTCAAAAGCAGAAATAAACATTGTGTTTTGATTTTAATATCGAACACATATTTATTCCCATTTGTCCTCCAAAATTCCAAACTCAGGTCTGAATGACTGACAGGACTCACTAAGAGAAATATTTTTAAGATGGAAAGTTATACATTTAGAGTACCTTGAGCTCAACCTTATAAAAAATCAAGTTTGTAATTAAAGGAGACTAATGTTACAAGGTAAGTGGTTCTTTTTATTATAGAAAAATAATATCAAGAATAGCAGTTCTGAAAAAAAAAACAATATTGATAAAAATTCATTTAGAATATTCTAAATACATTGTGATATGTTCAGTTAAAGAAGGATGACCTGAGAGAATAAGGGTCATTTGCAAAAAATCAAAATTAACATATGGATTTTTCTGTACACTAAAATCAGACAGGTAGATTATATCCGTGCTTTGCTGGTGATGCGTAGAGGATAGGAAGGAGCAGGAAGGACAACAAGGAGAAAGAAGAACTGCAAAGCCCAAAGACAATGTTTGTTCTAATGGATACCTCTAGAAAACTTCCCATAGCCCAGAAGCTTACACTGTTAGAGAAGCCTTCCAACAATAGTTATTTAAGAAAAATGAAAAAAAAATTAAAGCCCCTAAATTATTTTAAGATAAAATAATTTTTAAAAGAGATGGTTCATCAAGACAGTAGTGAATCCTTTCACTGTTATTTTCCATTCTTATTTCTTTTTCCTCGTCTATCTGTCCACTTTTTGTAGATATGTTTCTCCTACCTCAATCTGCAGAGCTAGAAAAGATGTAACAATGCAAATACAAGTAGGGATGAATTCATGCACATGAATGGAAAACGGTATGTAGATTGATGATTTTTTTGTACATGCATACCAAAATATGATTTGCTGAAGGATGTTTAACTACATTTCAACACAGACAAAATCAGAATAAGGTTCCTTAGTAACATTTGAAAATCCACTGCTACAAAACAAAGGTTTGAGGCTATAGATCCTGATCTAAAAAGAAGTATGTCTTCATCAGCAGTTCAAAAGCTAGTTTAATTGGGCCTTTCTTGATCAAACAGTATGATATACCTGATTTTACTAGCCACTGTTATTCATATTTCTGTTAATCAATATTGAATTTCCATCTGAAAGCAGATTTATATCATGAAGAGAGAAAGAGTAAAGCCATGGCTGAGAAATATTGTGACAGCATAATTTCTAGAGCAAGCATGATTGCTTAATTTTTTCCAGGATTAGATGATTCTTCCTACATTGATAGGAAAAGGATCTGCAAACTAAACCCCAGCAAACACTCCAAAATGAAGTAAAGAATTTGAAAGAAGTAATGGCATTTGTTTCTGCATATCTGCAGAAACTTTACTTCGTGGTAGCTCTCTTTAGGGATGGTCACAACATGATGTAAGTATATGGCAAGTGCTCTGCTACAGAGACGCAGAACAGTAGCTTGAATTAATCAGTTAACTTCATTAATTAATCAGTCAGTTTTATTAATTAATCAGTTTAAGCTTCACAACTTTACTCTTCATGTATTACTACTATGAAGATAAACAAAATTCCTTCAAACTTCCTCTGATTTGCCTCTTCTGCAAGACAAAATGCCTTTGAAATAAATCTGGATTAATTGGAAATTCCACTGGGAAATATTTCAAGATTTTAGACAACTTCTTAGACAATCATCATATAATTTGGGTATGCAATATTTACAAAGTACATCACAAGCTAGAAAAATACAGTAGGAGTTCTTTTTCCTGTAGCTCTCATTTCACTCTTAGAAATCTCTTCAACCCTAGCCATCTCATTATAAGAAAGAGATTATTAAACTCTAAGAAGTTCAGCAAACAGCATAAAAATATCATGGGGATGAAGAAACTGGCATAGAGGAAAAATTTAAGAAGGATAAACATGTATAAATTGGCTATGAGAATAAGGGAGAGATAGTTACAAATCTTAATAGCAGTCAAGGTGTACTGTAAGCACCAGAGGGAGTTTATTAGTTTTTGAGCAGTTGGAGAATGAAAATATTTAGGCTGGGTATTAGGAAACATATTTTGATAGTGAAATATATTAATCTATTGAATATTTTCCCTGCAGAATGGCAGAAACTACTAAAGTTAGACTGGATAAAGCATTAGAAAATTTATTACATGAAATTATTCTACTTCGTGAAGCAAAATTTTCACATATTATAATTAGGAGTTGTCATAGTCAATGGATTTTTCCAGCCCATCCTACAGGACCTTGGTATTTCTTATTCAGAAGTTTGATAGTGATTGTGACACAGGGAAATTTAGGCAACAAGCAGTGAGAAGGATCCTGGAAACTCTTCTTCTGGTAGGACGGAAGGAACAACAGAAAGTCTAAGATGGTAAAGGACTTTGGAGTGGTGATTGTTTTCTAGGAATCATAGAATCATAGAATCACATGGTTGGATGGGACCTATAAGATCATCTAGTCCAACTGTCTTCCCACTACCATTGCTGCCACAGCTACTAAACCATATCCTGTAGCTTCTCATCAAGCCGCCTCTTGAACACTGCCAGGGACGGAGACTCCACCACCGCCCTGGGCAGGCCGTTCCAGTACCTTACCACTCTTTGAGAGAAAAAGTTTTTCCTCAACTCCAATCTAAACCTCCTCTGGTACAACTTGTGGCCATGTACCAAATGGTTACAATGTTATGCATGCAGTTGCCTTGTTGTTGTTGAGTTCAGGATTTTATTTTTTTCACCAAAAAGCATACAGGCCAGAGTAATTCAGCAAATCAGACTCACAAGTTTTGTGTTTTCAATTTTTTTTTTTGCCATTAAACTCACTCAATTTTCTTCTGTAAAATTTCTTGAGAGGAAGAAAGACAAAGTTTACAGTGCTTATCAACTAGTATTGAAATTGAAGAGACACAAAGACAGAGGAATGTATGGGTGTCTGAATGTTGAGAAAACAGCAGCAAGTAGCAGGTTTTTGTTTGTTTGTTTTGGGGTACTTTTTAAAGAAAAGTTTTAGTTTAACTTGATGTCTGACAGAAGTATTTCCATCTTGAGAAATAGATTACTTTTTATGTGTAATCCCAGGAAGATTACTGCACATAAGAAAGCAGATAAAATATAGCTATTTTTATTCTTAGGTTTTAATGTAGAATTGTTTTTTATAACAACACTGTTTAGAAAAATAAAAACTGTGCATATAGTAAAAAAAAATGAAAGTAAGTTGCAGATTTTTTTTTTAAAATAGAAAGTGGAATTATTACATTTAAACATATATTTCAGTCATGAACTGACATCTGACTTCCAGCCTTTGGTCATGAAGTATTAACAATTATTTTCTAATTCTGAATGTAAGAAGGTTTTATTCCATTACATTCCTCATAAATCTCATTGTCTCAGGAAAGCGATTTGTGCACAAAAGTAAAATAAGCTTTGATCACAGGTCAGAAATAAGCCTGAGGGCGGCATGCCACAGTGTGCTAGCAAGATCCTTCGGTCTGCCATCTCATTGGATAGAGATTCATATGGCAGCAAAGACACAAGGGTTACTGACGTGTTACAAACCACAGAAGCACCTGAAAACAGTCACATAGGAGTTAGGGCTTCTCCCCTAAAAAAGGTGACAGTACCATTAGCTCAGCTGAAGTACATCTACACCCGTGCATGCAGCACGGACTACAAACAGGAGGAGCTGGAAGTCATTGTGCAGCTGGAAAACAATGATACAGTTACAATCACAGAAACATGGTGGGATGATTCACACAACTGGAGTGCTACAACATATGGCTATAAACCCTTCAGAAGGGATAAGCAAGGAAGGAGAGGGTGTGGCATAGCCCTGTATGTTGCATAGTGTTTTGACTGTTTAGAGCTTGGTAATGATGATTAAAGAGTCGAGAATTTATGGGTAAGAATCAGGGGAAAGGCCAAAAAGACAGATACCATGATGGGAGTCTGTTATAGACCATCCAATCGGGATGAAGAGACAGATGAAATATTCTGTAAGCAGCTGGGAGAAGTCTTACAATCACTAGCCCTTGTTCTCAACTTTCCAGATGTCTGCTGAAAAGACAATACAGCAGAGAGGAAACAACCTAGGACATTCCTGGAATGTCTGGAAGATAACTTCCTGACACAGTTGGTCAGTGAGCCAAATAGGGAAGGTGTCCTGCTGAACCTGTTGTTTGTGAACAGAGAAGGACTTGTGGGTGATGTGATGGTTGGGGGCTATCTTGGGCCTAGCCATCATAAAATGATAGTGTTTGATTATCAGAGAAGTAAGGAGAGAGGTTAGCAGAACTGCTACCTTGTCCTTCCAGAGGATAGACTTAGGCCTATCTTGGAGTTGACGAGTCCCCTGGGAGGCAGGCCTGAAGGGCAAAGGAGTCCAGGAAGGCTGGACATTCTTCAGGAAGGCTGGACATTCTTCAAGAAGGAAAACTTAAAAGGTGCAGGAGCAGGCTGTCCCTATGTGCCAAAAGATGAGCTGGCAGGGAAAAAGACTTGCCTGGCTGAACAGAGAGCTTTGGCTGGAACTCAGGAAAAAAAAAAAGAGAGTTGATTACCTTTGGAAGAAAAAGCAGGCAACTCAGGAGGGCTACAAGGATGTTGTGAGGTTATGCAGGGAGAAAGTTAGAACAGTGAAAGCCAACTAGAACTTAATCTGGCTATAGTCTAAAAGACAATTTTAAAAGTTCTAGAAATATATTAAGAATAAAAGAAGGACTGGGGAGAACCTCTATCCTTTATTGGATGCAGGGGGAAACATAGTGACAAGAATGAGGAAAAGGTTGACGTACTTAATGCCTTGTTTGCCTCAGTCTTGAGCAAGTGCAGCTGGCAGGACTAAGGAAGTAATCATCTCCCTGTACTCAGCACTCGTGATGCCACATCTTGAATACTAT
Source organism: Chlamydotis macqueenii (assembly GCF_036417535.1). NCBI lineage: Eukaryota > Metazoa > Chordata > Aves > Otidiformes > Otididae > Chlamydotis > Chlamydotis macqueenii. The sequence continues at coordinate 57,470,195 of NC_141593.1, read as the reverse complement.
GTTCAGTTTTGGGCCTCTAACTGAGTTGCTGAAGCATGTCGAAAGAAGAGCAAGGAAGGTGGTGAAGGGTCTTATGAAGAGAGGCTGAGGGAACTGGGTTGTTTAATTTGGAGAAAAGGAGGCTGAGGAGAGACCATATCGTGCTTTGTAACTACCTGAAAGGAGGTTTGTGGTGAGGCGAATGTCAGTCTCTTTTCCCAAGTAACACACAATAGGACAAGAGCAGACGGCCTCAAGTTGTGCTAGGGGAGGTTTAGATTGGATCTTGGCGACTCTCTTGCCAGCAAACCAACCCAGGACGCACCAAAGCCCTGCCCCGGGGAAAGCAGGGCATCACACGGATACTGTCAAACCAAGCCTTCAATTTAATGCTGCGCAACACAGGGTTAAACACCCGTACGCCCGCTACGCATGCGAACGCACCCGCCCCCTGCAGCCATGGACCTATCCGCGCCTAGCGCGCGAATCGCTGTGGACCGCCCCTCCTGTGTACGGGCAGCCCCGGTCCCAGCCCTTCCCGTGCACGTGCGGCCCAGCCCCGCTTGTAGCCTTGTTGCTAGGCTGTAAGTTCAGCCTTGCAACACCCACCAGTTTGCTAACGTTACCCCACAGATGTTAGGAAAAATTTCCTCAGTGCAATGGTAATCAATCATTGGAACAGGCTACTCAGGGAAGTGGTGAGTCACCATCACCAGAGGTATTTAAAAGACATGTAGATGTGGCACTTAGGGACATGATTTAGTGATGGACTTGGCAGAGACAGATTTATGGTTGAACTCGATGATGTTAAAGGTCTTATCCAACTTAAACAATTCTATGATTCTATCTGTTGCCTTTTGGATCTCTCATTTGCAGCTGATGACACTGCAGGAAAATAGAATGTTATGGCCTGTTTGTTTACACTGATAGGATTGGTAACTCCTGATTATTTTTGTATTAATTTTGTGCTTACTATGACATTGATCGAGGTGGTTTATGAATTTGCTTCAATAGGTGGTCTTTTTACTATTTGGTCAGCCTACAAATAAAACATTTTTATGTTTGCTGTAACAGCAGCACTGCAACTACTCTTTTGCCCACTCTGTTCCTACAGCTGGCCCACTCCAGTCAAATCGAAGTGAAACATTCCCTGGGTGTCAGTGTTTCATGGCTTGAAATTGGTGTTGGTATGTCTTCTGAAAAAAAAAAAAAAAAAGAAAGAAAAAAAAAGGCAAACAAACTGCAGTTGCTTGTAAGGAACATAAGAAAACCCACTGTGTAGGAACATAATATTTGTTTTTCTTAGAATTATTTATCCCAGTTTAGGATATTAAGTCTATTTCAGTAGTTACAAGGAGAACTACCTGGGCAAGAAGTAATGTACTTGTTCTATCTCTTCTTTGTATATATATATATGTGTGTATATATATATATATATATTTTTTTTTTACTCTCTAGATAGTAGTATATCTGTTCACAGACTCAAGTTATGTTGTTTGCTGTATTCTGCAGATATACATTTAAAAAAAACCCAGAACCCTCTGTATCCTTTACTCATTTGCATTTTATTGTTTTTCTCTGCCTGTATATATTTCTTTTCTTTGTTACTTTCTACATCTGTTATTTATCTGTACAAAACACTTGAGAATAATTTCAGAAAGATGCAAAAAAAAAAATTAAAGCCTTATTGTATCAGTAGAAGTGTTTATCTTAATGATTTCTAATAACCCTATTTTCTTTACAGAAAGTTTCTTCCTCCTTAATAGCAGGGCAGTCTGCATTTTATCCAAGTATTTCAACAGCTGAGTTACTGAGAATCTTTAAATTATCTTTAACTCAACAGATGAAAAATTATCACCAAGTAATTTCTGTGTGCTGTCCTGTTGGAAAAAAAAATACTCAACAAGCTTTGAAATACATAAATTATTTTAATAAAGAATTCAAAACAGTGCACATTTTTATATAGCTAGGGTTCTCACCTATTTTTCCCTATTCTTTGTAAAATATATGGTATTTTTTCAAGTCCATCGTAGTATCTTTTTTATTTTACCAGCTGTATTGACATATGTTACAGGAGGTGGAAAACAAAGTTGATGGTCTTTCATTATATATCCTAATTTTAACATACTTTCTAAAATGTATGAATCCTAGAAATATTTGCAGAAATCAAAAATACAGAAAGCTATTTTGCTTTCCTCTGTGTCCATTGCAAGGAAACACTTATAGTCTTGAAATCAAAACACTTTATTTCAGTTTATTCAATGCAACCGAAAACCCCTGTTTCCTAGAATGATCTGACTTTATTTAGTGTTCAGTGGAGTCGCAGTGTTAAGTGTGATCTCAGGTGTCATTTGGGTGCCACAAAACCACATTATTCTTTATAACTGAAGTTCCCCAGGCAGCTCAAATTCTGGGATACACTAATGCTCTATAGTATTTCAGGGTGCTGAATTCTGCATTATATCACAATAGCTGTAATCCAGCTGCAGGATGACTGGACCTTAGGACAGAAGTAAGGTATGACACACATGAACCACTGATTCTACTAAGCATTGTGTCAATAGACACAGACATAGAATGGGTATGACAAACCCAAAATCAAGCATAACAGTTTGATTTGAAAATACAGAATATGTCAATCTAGATCAGCCTGAAGCATGTACCTATCTTTGTCTTATTCTTCTTTTTTTTTTCCAATTAAAATTAAGAGATGACATTTTGCTATGCAGAGATTTTTATTCTATTGAAATGCATATAATTAAAAGTTTCCAATCAATTGTAATAAATCTTTAGATAAACCATTTCAAAATGACAAAAATCAGCATCACATATGGCAGTACAAAATCCTTCCTGTGCTCTAACTTCCATATGCTTTTCCATACTGTTCAATATAGAAGTCATAGTTTAGCCCCACTCAGGACCAAGGTACTCTCTCTCCACCCCCACCCTCCAGTGGGACAGGGAGGAGAATAGGTAAAGAAAAGAAGGCAAAACTCGTGGGTTGAGATTAAAAAATTAAGTTTAAGAGAATACAGAAGAAAACAAAACAGGGATAGAAAGCAAACAAAGTACAATAACAGAAAATATTGAAGCATATAATTTACAGTACAATAGCTCACAATAGATACTGATGCCCAGCTTCCTGCCAAGTAGCAGAAGGCTCTCTTTAGCATCCTCCTTACTCATATACTGAACATTATGTCATGACCTTTGGAACAGCCCTTTGGCCAATTTGAGTAAACTTATCCCAGCTGCTGGCTAAATAGTAAACTATACCAGCTGTGTCCCCCAGCTCCGGTTCCTCTTCCACCTCAGCTGAAAATTAACTCTGTTCTAGCCAGAACCAGGACAACAGAAACAGAAAGAAAAAAGATATTTTGCTAACAAGGGACTGAGATGCTTTTAGGAGTTTTTATGTATCAGCAAGACAGAAAAAAAAAAATTAGAAAGTATAATCCTATCCTCTTCCTTTTTCTTTTTTTTTTTTTTCCTTTGCTTTTTCTTTTTTTTCACTTGGTGTTATGTTACCCCAGCTATGGCATTCTTCAGTTTTGAGTCACATTTCTAAGAGTCGAGGGGGAGAATTACCTCTCAACCTGCTGGCCATGTTTCTCTTTATGCAGACCAGGATATGATTGGCTTTCTGGGTTGCTCACGTCCAGTTTTTCATCCACCAGTACCTGAAGTCCTTTTCCATAGGCTGCTCTCAATCTATTCTTCCTCCAGTCTGTACTGATGCTTGGGGTTGTCCTGACCCAGCTGTAGGACCTTGCACTTGGCCTTGTTGAAATTCATGAGGTTCACATGGGCCCATAATTAATCCTATCAAGATCCTTATGAATGGCAATCCGTTCCAACAAGTGAATCAGCTGCACCACTCAGCTTAGTGTCATCTGCAGAGCTGCTGAGGGTGCATTCTATCCCACTGTTTATGTCATTGATAAAGATATTAAATAGAGTTGGTCCTGGTAGGGAACACCACTCATTACTGGTTTCAGTTTGGATATTGAGCTATTGACTATAACTCTTTGGACACAGCCATCCAGTCAATTCTTTATCCATCTAAAAGTCCATCTATCAAACTAATATTTCTTGAGTTGGGAGGTAAGAATCTATCAAAGATCTTACAGATGTCCAGGTCTTTCCTTTATTCACTGATGCAGCCATGGCATCATTGAAGGCCACTAGATTTTCTGGCATGATTTCCCCTTGGTGAAGCCATACTGTCCCTGATCACCTATGTGTCTTCCATACCCTTGAAGTCAACCTTGAGGAGAATTTATTCCATGATGTTATCAGGCACAGATGTGAGGTTGACTGGTTGGCTGGTCCTGAGGTCCTCCTGTATAGCCATTTTAAAAATGAGTGTGATATTCTCTTTTTCCAGGCACTGGGGACTTCATCTGACTGCCATGACTTTTCCAATGTAGGGCTTGGCAGCTACATCACCCAACTTCCTCGGGATTCTGGGATACATCTCGTCAGGTCCCGTGGAGTTGTGTTTGTTCAGGACACTTCTGGTCTCGAACCTGGTCTTCTCTTACTTTGTTCCCCTACCCCCTGCCTGGACATTCAGGAACTTGTGAGATGTGGGAAGAGAGATTACCATTAAAAAATGAGGCAAAAAAAAATTATTGATTACTTGAACCTTTACCATTTTGACTGTCACTAATTATTCTATTTTATTTGTCAGGATGGTACATTACCTTTACGCTTCATTTTCTTGACCAATTTACCTGTAGAAGCCCTTATTATTACTCATAGAATCATTACAGTTGGAAAGTCCCTCTAAGACAATCAAGCTCAATGATCAACATAACACCACCATGTCTACTAAACCATGACCTGAAGTGCCATGTCTACAAGTTTTTTGAACATCTCCAGGGACGGTGACTCCACCACTTCCCTGAGGAGCCTGTTCCAATGCTTAACCACTATTTGAGTAAAGAAATTTTTCCTACTATTCAGTCTAAACCTCCCATGATGCAACTTGAGGCCATTTCCTCTCATTCTATCACAAGTAACTTTGGAAAAGAGACCAACACCCACCTCACTGCAACCTCCTTTCAGGTAGTTGTAGAGAGCAATAAGGTCTCCCCTCAACTTCCTTTTGTCTAGACTAAGCAATTTCCTCATAAAACTTGTTCTTCAGACCCTTCAACAACTTCATTGCCCTTCTCTGGACATACTCCAGCACCTCAATATCCTTATACTGAAGGGCCCAGAACTGAGCACAGTATTCGAGGTGCGGCCTCACCAGTGCTGAGTACGGGAACACCATCACTTCCCTACGTTTGCTGGCCAGAAGTAGTTCTGATACAAACCAAGATGCTGTTGGCCTTCTTGGCTACCTTGGGCATACTTCTGGCTCATGTTCAGCTGGCTGTCTACCAGCACCTCCAGATCCTTTTCCACAGGGCAACTTTCCAGCCACTCTTCCCCAAGCCTGTAAAGTTACATGGGGTTGTTGTGACCCAAGTGCAGGACCTGGCTCTTGGCCTTGTTAAACCTCACACAGTTCACCTCAGCCCATCGATCCAGTCTGTCCAGGTCCCTCTGCAGAGCCTTCCTACCCTTGAGCAGATCAACATTCCCAGCCAGTTTGGTTTCATCTGCAAACTTACCAAGGGAACACTCAATCCCTTCATCCAGATCGTTGACAAAGATATTAAACAAGACTGGCCCCAGCACTGAGCCCTGGGGAACACCGCTTGTGACCGGCTGCCAACTGGATTTAACTCCCTTCATCACAACTCTCTGGGCTCGGCCATCAAGCCAGCTTTTTACCCAGAGAAGAGTACGCTTGTCTAAGCCATGAGCCGCCAGCTTCTCTAGGAGAATGCTGTGGGAGACGGTATCAAAGGATTTGCTAAAGTCCAGTTAGATAACATCCACAGCCTTTCCCTCATCCACTAGGTGGGTCACCTGGTCATAGAATAGGGATATTTCCTAGGTTCGGATATTCCTGAACACTGTCCATTATTATCTAGTATATTGCATAGCACTTCCTATAGGTCAGAGTAGGAGAATGGTGATAAAACACTCAACATATTTTTCCAACTTAACCAGCTCATGCTTGTTTGTTCCCAGCTGCTGGTTTATATCTCTCCTATGAGGTCTGTGATGCTTGCTAACAGGGAAGTTTTTTAATATCTCTAGACACGGAGTCCTCTTCTGAAGCCTAACTGATAAATTAATAGATACATCGGCAGAATTACAAGGACTTGAAAAAGGGTAACCCTTTGCTGCAAGTTAATTGTAGGAGTTAGTCTGTATTTCCTGCTGTCTGCAACATCAGTAGTAATTTATTTACCTCTAAAGCTGCAGGTATATAGGGAACAGTCTCTTGCATAGATCTGAACTGTTTATAAATTTCTGAAAAGGAGTGAGAAGGAATTATAATATTTTTTTTTAGGGCATTGATTTTGCTAAGTACCTCCTGTGCTTACATGTAGTGGAAGATTGATATTTTTGCCAATCAAGAATATTAGGTTAATCCTTTGAGCTGCCTTTAAACAGTGTGATAATTTGACCTGTGGCCTATCATATAAGAGAGAGAGGGAGTGATAACAAAATTCATTCAATTATTTAGTTTCTTGATATGCTCTCTGGGACTGACATATAACAAAGGTTATAAAAAGAGAAAGAGTAGCAGAATTTATTTCTTTGTTAAGCAAAATTAGTTAGATGTGATTATCATTTCAGGGTCTTTTTGTTCACAACTTGTCTAAATATAGATTAAGATTTAATTGGTAAGTAAAACAGCTGCATAAATTAATTTCATTTAAATTTTAATCAAGAAAAAAGCTGTGTGAGTATATTTTATGCATAACAAGTAGTGTTACTTCCAAATAACAGGCGGCGTAACATTTTCCATTGTGGGACTGATTTTCATTTGCTTCAAATGTTGTTAAGCAAAAGGAGGATGGAGATTTTCCAGTAGAAAATTTAACAGTTGAAAGAAAAGGTCTTGGTCAAAGTATACTCTCTTGCCTTCAGTTTTGCTGAACTTCCCTTCTAAAAGTACCCATGGGTCTGTACCTTAGAGTAACAATCTGAAACTGACACAGAAATGCAGAGGTGCAATTCTTTATTCTTCTGAATAGTATGCTTTTATCTGCTCAGTTCAGAAATCTCAGTTCACAAAAAAAACCCCAATGAAACAAACAATAAACCAAACAAAACCAGCTTGTATATATCAATCATAATTGTCTTTAGTAGCTCAAACCTCTTTAGATACCTTCTTTTGTGGTACTATTTTGACTGAGCATGTTCCATCCCAAAACACCGCTAATCCAAGCAGTGCAGAGATGATGCCCCCTAGCAGAATTGCTCCTGGCACCTGGGACATGGTGTCCTTTGTGTATTCACAAACAGACTCTTTACTCTTGCTCATTCATCTCCTTTTCCTATCCTGCTGTTAACCCAGGTAGAAAAAAAAAATGAAGTCTATCGATAGGCAGTTATTTTCTATAGAGAGGAAAATAGTAAGTATAGGTCTAAATGCAAAGGGTCCAAGATACATTACTTCTACTGGAGTTGTGCCATATATCAGCAGATGTTTTAATTCTGACATGCTGAAGACACTTTGGAGTTACTGCACTTCCACACAAATTGAACAGGAGAGGAGCGTGGGGGAAAAGAAAGAACTGAGAACAATTGTCTACTGAAACAGCCTGAAACAAAAAAATATTTGTGAGGTATTTGCTGGACAAGAAGATTTGATGCAGAGGCTTACAGTAGGCTGTACCTTTGAGATGAGAGCAGGAGAGATTGGAGTACACTTAACTGGCAATTAGTTGGCTTGAAAAATAAATGTAGGAAAGGGAGAACGCACCTGAAGCTGAAAGAGAAAGAGAAAATACGAATCTGGAAGTGTCGTAGTTCAGCCCCGATTGGGACCAGACTATGCAGTTTCTCTCTCACTCCCCCCACCCTCCGAGAGAACAGGGAGAGATAATATAAGGAAAAATGGCTCGAGGTTTGAGATAAGGACAGGGAGAAAATCCTTAAAGTTACTGTTACGGGCAAAACAGACTCGACTTGGGAAAAACTATTCCTTTATTACTACAAACAGCAGGATAATGATTCAGAGAACAAGATAACCTCCCTCCACCCCTCCCTCTTCCCAAGCTTAACATTATCTCTACTACCTTCCCCTTCCGAGCGGCACAGGGGGCAAAAAAAAAATCCTGCCTTTTTTACACTTTAATATGGATTTGAAAATGTAGAAAACAGAGGGGAAAATACGATAAGGAGATAGAAGGTTCAGAGACTAGATTTGAGCCTCAGTTAAAAAGATTGCTGTTCTGATGTAATAAGTTGGCAAGTGATGCAATACTGCTTAAGTGCTACTGAACTTAAAGATAGAGAAAACAGAAAACAATAACAAAGGGAACTGTAGACTCATTTGATTGAACTTCATTCCAAACAAACTATTTTTCATTGTCAAAAGCCTGGAGATGGCTGTAGAGAAAAATTCTTTGTTACTTGTCATCTCCTTAGATCTTGAAAGCAGTGGAAACCACTGAAGATGATAGTGAAGTATTAACTGGAGACAGAATACTTTGGTTTCCTAAAAGTTATGTAACACTATGGTATTTAACCTTATGTTTTGGGTGAAAGGAAATAGGAGAAAAGATTTACACATCGAGCACAAGATATTAAACAGGGTTCAGATGATAAGAAGCTAAAGAAACAAAGGAAAGGCTATACACAAAGATCAAAAAATAATAAGACCGAATGAAAAGGAGAGAATGACTTCTTAGCGAGATTGTGTTACTAAGTGCAAAACTTGTAGAAGACATATCCCTATGACTTCCCTTCCCTTCCCTTCCCTTCCCTTCCCTTCCCTTCCCTTCCCTTCCCTTCCCTTCCCTTCCCTTCCCTTCCCTTCCCTTCCCTTCCCTTCCCTTCCCTTCCCTTCCCTTCCCTTCCCTTCCCTTCCCTTCCCTTCCCGCACCTTCCCGCACCTTCCCGCACCTTCCCTTCCCTTCCCGCACCTTCCCGCACCTTCCCTTCCCGCACCTTCCCTTCCCTTCCCTTCCCGCACCTTCCCTTCCCTTCCCGCACCTTCCCTTCCCTTCCCTTCCCTTCCCGCACCTTCCCTTCCCTTCCCGCACCTTCCCTTCCCTTCCCTTCCCGCACCTTCCCTTTCATTTTTTTAATCTTACAGCAAGAAAAAAAAAAACTATTTTCTGAATCTTTAAACATTCCTATAGCCATTCCAATGGGATATTTCCCTTTTTCCTGCTGGGAGTTGTGGATACAGAGAGTGAAATAGGGAACAGGTCATCTTTGGATTACAGTTGTTTTGAAATATTTCACTAGATATCTTTGAAATAACAACAAAAGTTACCTAACTGAAAGCCTGCTAAAGTTCAGTATTATCAAGAATGTATTAAATTTTTCTTACTTTGGCAGCTAATTTACCTGAACAATATTTTTCATCAGATAATTATTAAACTTTTTTTTTTTCTTCTAATGCAGAAGAAACTTAAGCAAAAGAAGGATATTGAGCTTGTCCAATTTTATTGGGAGAAATTGAGAAGTATCAAAAACATTGGCAAATATTCTAAAATTTTATTGTATATGTGTCTGTCTGTGTCTTTGTGTTAAAGACCTAAAGATATTATATTACCCCAATAGGTTTCAAAATAAGCCCATCTAATTAACAGAATTATTTGAAGTAATGATTAATCTCAAAGACAGCAGGTACTGTGTACTGTATATCTGGAGTAGAAATTAGATTGTTCTGTTTAGTTCTGTCAATTTTTTTTTACCATCACTTGATCTGTTTGTTGTCATGACACTACATGTGCATAAGTATCATCTTTTCTAGAGGAAATATTCAGCTTTTAGAACTTGAGTCACTGTAGCTTGACTACTTCTGACACCAAAATAGCTTGCTTATTTTGATGGCTTGTATCGGGAACAGTGTGGCTAGCAGCAGTAGCAAAGCGATCGTGCCCCTGTACTCGGCACTGGTGACACCCAAAACTGAACACAATATTTGAGGTGAGCCCTGGGGAACACTGCTTGTGACCGCCTGCCAACTGGATTTAACTCCCTTCATCATGACTCTCTGGGCTTGACCATCCAGTTAATTTTTAACCCATGACAGAGTACACCTGTCCAAGCCATGAGCCACCAGCCTTTCTAGGAGAATGCTGTGGGAGTCGGTGTCAAAGGCTTTGCTAAAGTCCAGGTAGATAACATCCACAGCCTTTCCCACATCCATTAGGTGGGTCACCTGGTCGTAGAAGGACATCAAATTGGTCAAGCAGGACCTGCGCTTCATAAACCCATGCTGGCTGAGTCTGATCCCCTGGTTGTCCTGCACATTCCAGGTGAGCACACTCAAGATGACGCTCTTACTTTGTAAATTTATATATCTAGTTCATGTGCATGAAAGTTTTCATTGTTGAGACTATTGACAGAAGACAACTCAAAGGATGTATAGTGGTTTCTGGAGCAATTTCTAAAATAGGACATCATTAGTTTAATGTATTTAATATATGTTTGAGCCTATACTCACTATACATTTAATATCGCTCTTGAAAATATCACTGTACTTTGCAAGCTGTATAGCAAGTACATTTGTGTATGTGAAGAAAGTCACACAAATTTAAACATAGGTTTTATGAACTTCTGTTGGACAGTAAACATTTATTTCAAGTGCTGCCCCTAGAAATGTGCTTCCTCTGGAATAAGAATATTTCAGAGAAAATGTAACCTAGTTTTATCTTTGAGAATCTCTCTCGTTCACAGATATTTTTTTTTTCATTCTTGAAGAATGCGTAACACTGCCAAGGGGCATGCCACTGTGGAATATTGGTTTTGCAGAAGCCGACAGCAGGAGCAATAGGTTTTAAAATACAATCCTAGTTCATCTGGTTACATGAGGTAGTTTAAAATATTCATTAAATTTTTATTACCATTATGACAACTGACTTAGCAGCCTACCTGGCAAGATTATGAATTTTACCAGAGCAGTTTAAGTAACCACATTCTTTTGTTTCTGCAACGAACCACAGCAACCATAGTTTCACTCTACCTCAGATTAATTATTTCCTACATAACCTGAAGGATTACATTTTTATTTATAACTACACCTCTGCCTTATTTTGATAATTGATTTTATATTGTTAAGTAACTTCTGCTTTCCCCATGTCACATGGAGGGTTTTTTTTTGTTTTGTTTTGGTTTTTAGGGGATTGGGTTTTGGTTACGTTTTTGGTTGTTTTCTGCTTTGTTTTGTTTTGTTTTGTTTTGTTTTTTTAAAGAGAGGAGTTCAAGGAAGTTCAGCAGTTCAAAGATCTGATTCCAGATCTGATGCATAGTGAAGCATTTGGATATCTCAGTGGAATGGAGGACATTTGACTCTGAAGTAAAAATTTAGAATAGTTTTATGCTTTAAGTCCTTGGACGTTTCACAAAGGCAGAGGAGATGTTTTCAAGCCATGTGAGTTTAATATTTTCTTCCAACTTTTGTTCCCCTGCCAAACTATTATTCCCACTCTTTTATCTATGTATATCCATGCTCGTTTCATTTATTTTCTTGCTCCCTTAGTCAGTTAGAAGGAAATTGATCACATTAGGCAGTCCAAGTGAAAAACAAACAAAAATTCTTTTGCTACTTATTACTCAAAGTGAAAACTCCTCTCATGAGGAGTACATGGCTGTTAGAAAAGACTGCTGATCAAGGTCAATAGGTGATTTATGTTTGAGGTTTGGGCAATGATCAAACATTTGTATAAAATAGCTAAAGAATGACGACTTTTAAAGTTTGGAGTTGTTTGTGCACATAAATATAAATTCCTACAAGTAAGCTCCAAGTTTTTCTGTAGTCTTTAAACAATGATAAGCTTCTCAGAGCTCTGTCATAGAGGTAAGAAAAAGAAGAGTCTGTTTAATGATAGCTATTTCTGTTGTGGTAGGCATTAATTCTCATTAGCTGCATTTTGTGTTGTCATTTGGGAGGTATTAATGATGTTTGAAGACATAAGGTACCATTCATTTAGCTAGCAGAGGAGAATGCTACTTTCCCAGTTCCACTGCCTGATATTTCATGGATATATTGTGTATGCTCAGTCCATTTATACTCTTCTGAGACAAATATGTGGCATTTGAACTAAAGTGAAAATGTGACTATGCTTAGAGAGGGAAGAAAAATATAGGCATCTGCATAAGCTGAAGATATGCATTATTTTCTCCCCTGAGGTTACAAGAAAGTTGCCCTTGCCTTAACTCCACAGATGCTCAAGGGCCTGGGATCGTTTCTAAATGAATTATTAGTCTGACTTACTGTACCAGTGGGGCAAATCCTAAACGTATTTGTTTTCTTCTGCTGACATCTGTGGCAACTTTGCACATAGAATGAATATAGAACACATTTCTTAGTCTTTCACTCCTCAATAGGTATTAGGATCCAACAGCTGAAATGCTGTTTCTAATTTTAGTGTAAATTTGTCCGTGGAAGGAATGGAAAGCATTGCAGTACAGTTTTACAGGTTGATTTCTGGCTAGTCTCTTTGTAGATATACAAGGGATTTTTATTTTTTTTTTTTTTAATGGAAAAAACATGAGTGTCTTTCCGTCAGAGTAGTGAGTGGACCTTCTCTGTAATGAACCAAATCTCTGGTTTTAATAGATGTCATGAGCAGCCATGATCCACATGCTATAAAAGCTTTTATAATGTGACCTTGTATAGAAGGGTGTGTTATCCTTAAATTGTACAGATTAAATTAAGGAAAAAATTAAATGTTACACAAATGTATAATCACAAAAGAACATAAAAAAACTTTCTTTCTTCCTAGTCAATTGAGTAGCATGCTATTAGCAATTACAAAACATTCTGATGCATACCAATTTGTTGAATAACATGCATTGTTATTCATATAAAACAAGCAACAATGCCAAAATGAACTTGAAGTTTTAAAATATTTCTGTCTACATCATTTAATATATTGGCTCTCAATGGTAGTATTTAGAGCAATGCCTAAAATTCTGTTAGAGACTTACAATAATAAGACCATCCTCTGTGTCTTATTACTGACTTATTGTAGCATCATGACCTGGTTGACTTTGTAATGCTGTCATAGTTCTCAGGGGGTTCATCACATAGATTGTAGAGGACAATTCTGATGAGATTATTTTTTTTATAGTGTTTACTTGCATGGTGGAGAAGCAGAGAGATGGTGTAAGTCACCAAATTTTCCATTGTTCAATACAAATTATCCACTGGAAGGAAGAGAGTGCACCACAGTCCCTGATGTGGCAATTGGATCTCCTTTGTTTTCAGATAGGTATATTGCTGTTATTAGTCCAGTTGTAATCACGATGATATTCTTTTTCCATCAGTTATCAATCATTAGTTTATTCTTTTAGTCTTCCATCATTTATTACAGAACTAATTTAGTATGACAAGTTAATAAATATTGCAAAAGCCCGAAATATTTAAATGGTTGCCTGCAACAGTTTTCCATAAAATTTTAAGTGAAAGAAAGAAAAAAAAAACACCTTCTCAGACTTACTGCAGATCTATTTAATAAGATTCACTTCTTTATACCTTTGAGAAGACCTATTAGAGCTGACAGCTCACTGATAGTCAAGGCTTTGTAATGATATGTACTGGAACGTATTGTATGTATTCAAATATTTTTTGAAGGACAAGGTATTTCCCACAAATAAATTTCCTTAGTTTCATTCCAAATTTTTTCAAGTTACTGATTCAAATTTTGAAACGGTTTAGCAGAGGCCACAGAAAAAGTGGTGAAAGTAAAATATTTTTCTAAAAAAGCTAAGTACAGTGTATTGAATGCAGAAAAATTATTTTTCCAACCCTCAATCTGAAAAGATAAGGTGTTCTTAAAATAAAGCATAAATTTCCAATTAACTAGAATATGACTTTTAGTTATATTGTTATTATGGAAAACAAAACCATCTTGACTTTATGGGCTTAAACTGCAGGAAAGAAATGTTGGTAACCATGACCAGTGTATCTGAACTGTGGGAAATCCCTGAAACACTAGGACACTCATCTAATTATCTTAGAAATGCATTTATATTTTTACTTTTTTAAGGAAGTTGTTAATTTCCTATTTTGTTTGTAGTTGGTATACTCAACTTATGTTCTTTTCTCTCACAGACTCATACTGTAATTCTTGGATAGGATCATTGCTAGTAACTGCTAAAGAGCAAAGGAAATTACAATTCACTCATGAAAAGTGCACCATTTACTATAATCAGAATAAAATGGCAGTGCTTTTGCTAAAAATGCCTAGAATAAAGCAGTGTGAAAACTTAGTGAGGGGAAGGTTTAGTTAGGTCATGGTGAAGATAATTGTGGAAACTTCACAGTATTTCAACCCCAAATCAATGCTTCACATAAGATAATGTACGAGAAAGAAAACAAGCTTGAAGAAATACAATAGTTAATGTATCGTCTCTAAGACAGTAGTTAATGTACCTTGTACAGCACAAGACTTCGCTTAAATAGTATGTTTTATGTCTGAGCTTGCTCTTGTTCATTATTCCTATGCTGAAATACCCCTTGTAAGTTGAAACTAATTTTGGTTTCTCTATGAAAAAGAAATCATGTTATGGATTGTTCAGATAATTCATACACATTTCTTTAAGATTGAAATATGTCTTGTGATTTATTTATGGTTAGAGCTCTCTAGATATATTCAAGGAAAGAAGTAGCCAACAAATTAGGCCTAAGTACAAATTTTTGCACAGTAGATTTCATATCGAGGTTTCCACATAAGAGGAATACATGGCTACCTTTCCACATAAAAGACACCATTATGGTCCACTTACTGATCACTTATGGATATGTTAAAGATCTGTGTGTTATTAAATATACAAATGGAATATAAAATACAGAATATTAGACAAGTAACAGATTTGAAAATGTTCATGTCTGTTAAGTCATACGTTTACCTGGACTGTGACAGGTCTTTTGAAATGTTCTGTTTGTTACAAACCGTAATCACCAAAAGTCATATAATCAATATTTTAGATTGCACACAAGATCTTTCAGGTCTAGTTTTTAAAATGTATAGGCAAAGTCCTGCCAAAGATTATTGCTTCATATCTATAAAATCTGTTAACATAGCATTTCACTGAGACACCTCCTTCCTCTAAGTTAGTCTCTGGAAGAAGATTGGGGTGATTTTTTTCCTGCTCTAAATTCAGTATAAGACAGGAAAGACACTTAAGACAGAATGGGACAGGAATGGGACAGACAATGCGTGGGACAGGAAGGGAGGGAATGATGGAGAAAAGTGTAGGAAAAAAATCTGTGTACAGCTTTCCACTATATTTTAAAATTAAATATATGAGGCATTGATATTCTAAGAGGAAACTGAGAGGAAAGTCAAGGTTCTTGTTTCCCTTTCCTCTCGTAGCTGTCTAATTTCTGAGGACTGATTACTTTGTCATGTCTGTCAACTTTGACCTGGGATTTTCAAAGACACTCAGGGCTACTTGAAAATGCCTGTCTCCGTAGTGTACACATGTGAAGAGACCTCTGACAGTGATTAAAATATTTTTAAGTGCACACAAGAAGAAATCACATTCAGGATTTTTAGAGCAGCGTGAGCAGTGACACAAGTATGACGACTTTGAATGCCAAGAAATGTCAGCTAGTGTCCAGCACCTGACTTTCAGATGTGCAGAAGTTATGTAATCCACTTGGCCCCAGATCTGGTTGATTTACAATATATAAGCACTGTAAAGTATGTACTAGTAACCTGATATAAAAATAAAAGATGGTAACTGCCTGCACTGGAAAAAATATTTTATGACATATAGCTATAGTATAAGAAGATATTTTAAGACTACAGTATAAGGATGCACCCAGCTTGCACAACTCATATCACCCTCACGTTCTTATAATTTGTCCAGATCCTACCTGAGGATCAGGTGAATAGAAAAGTGATCTATTTTCCTTACCTGTATTGAGTCTGAAGTTAGAAGATGGGATAATCTGGCCACATTAACTTCAGATAAAACTAAATACATTAAGCACTTTAGAAACTAAAATCAAATTCAGATATTTATGTAAGCAACAAAGACGCAACAATTAGCAAGTATAAGAAAGTTCACATGTAAGGCGTGACTATATATCTTTGTGATTACATATACTAAAACTGAGAATCAGCATCTGCAGCAAAAACAAGCAAAGAAGTTCTAGCCATGCTGCATCTGTTCTATAGTATTTTAAATACCAACTGCAATTCAAAAGTAGTTATATATGATAGCAATTTTATTTTTTCCTGTTACTGGCAGTCTCCTTAAATGATATAATTTAAATTTAAGAACTTATCAAGGATGTATTCCAGAGTGTGGTGGTTTTATGTAGCAGGGGGTGATACAGTGGCAGCTTCTGTGAGAAGCTGCTAGAAGTTTCCCCTTTGTCCAGTGGACTCAGCTGGGTCTAGGGTGGACCCACCGCTGGCCAGGGCATAGCTCATTGGCAACAGCAATAACACCTCTGTGATAATGTATTTAAGAAGGGGAAAATTTAAAAAAGGAAAAAAAAAAAGAAGTTAAGAAGAAGAAAGGCGGAGGCATAAGTCTTGTGGACCTTGTGGCCCTCACCCTCTGGCCTCCCGCCAGGCAGCTGTCTGGGCCCGACTCAGCCCGGCCCGGCTGCAAGAAGTGGAGAGGAGAGATGCGAAGAGAACCTGAGAGGCTTCTGCCTGATCCGGTTATGAATAATTTCTTGGGAGACGAACGGCTGCAGACGCCAAGGTCAGTGAAGAAGGAGGGGGAGCAGTAATGCTGCTCCCAGCAGAGATTCCCCTGCAGCCTGTGATGCAGCCCATGGTGAGGCCGGCTGTGCCCCTGCAGCCCATGGAGGCCCACGCAGGAGCAGAGATCCACCTGCAGCCCGGGGAGGACCCCATGTCGGGGCAGGCGGATGCCTGAAGGAGGCTGTGGCCTGTGGAGGGACTACACTGGGGCAGCCATTTTGGAGGGACTGCACCCCATGGAAAAGGACCCCACGCTGGAGCAGTTCATGAAGGACTGTAGCCCATGGGAGGGACTCTGCATTGGAGCAGGGGAGGAATGTGAAGAATTCTTCCCCTGAGGTGGGAGGACCAGCATAATGCGACATGTGATGAACTGACCATAACTCTCATTCCCCATTCTTCCACTGTGCTGCTTGACGGGGGGAAGTACGTAAGGATAATTGAAGTTAAGCCTGGGAAGAGGGAGGAGTAGGGAGAAGTTGTTTTTCTTCTCTTTCTCATTGTCCTTCTTTGGTTTTATTAATAATAATAAATAAAGAGATTTTCTGCAAGTTGAGTCTGTTTTGCCCATAATGGTAATTGAACGATCTCTCCCTTTCCTTATGTCAAACCTTGAGCCTTTTTGTTATATTAAATATCCCCTATTGCCTCAGAGGGTGGAGGAGGAGTGAGTGAGAGACAGCATAGCTTAGTCCTGAATGGGGCTAAACTACAACACAGAGCGTACCCAAAGTATTTACAAAAGTATTCTGTAAAAAAGTTAGCTTTCCAGATCTAAAGAAATAAGTGTTTGTGTTACAAATCCATCTCCTCTACCCATCAAAAAGAAAAATCTCATAGAATAGTCACAGGTTTTCCAAGCAATTGATCTTTGAAGTGCTGCTGTACTGATGTTAAGAAGTTTTATTCAAATGACTTTTTAATTAATGGAGAAAATTATATACTGCACAAAAATGTCTTTAAGATATCACAGAAGTTGTGATAACTCACAGAAATTATTGTATCTAGAGAATAGACATGATTTTCTGTTCTAATTTCTTTTTAAACAAGTTAGGACTTTCTATTCTTTCCAATTTGCATGTATTATACCATTTGGTTTCCCTTAAAATTGCCTGGATTCTATTAGTTGACATATTTTGCCTTTTTATCTATAATTTACCAATATGTTTCAAGTATAACTGTAAGCATTTTTTCAATTTCGAAGATCTCCTCTTGGAACTTAGGAGGAAAAAGAAATCATGTGATCTCTGAAAGAGAGGTCAAGTTTTGCAGAAAGATTACAGAGCCATGGTTTGCATATGCAGGGAGAAGACACGAAAGGCCAAAGCTCAAATAGAGTTGAAACTGGCCACTGTTGTGCCAGACAATAAGAAAGACACTTTTATGTATCCTAATAGCAAGAGAAGGTCTAAGGAAAGCAGTGAATCAATATGTGTTGAAGACAAATAAACATGAAGAAAAAGAGGAGGCATTCAACACTTTTTTTTTTGCCTGAGTCTCTAACAATACTGATAGACATTGGTCTGCCGGGTTCTCTGAGTCAGTGCACCACAGCTACAGGAAAAATTACTCTCCATTTGTGAACTTTGAAATGATAAGGGAATAGTTGCATCTATTCAATGTTCATAAATCCATAAAGCTTAGTGGGATTCACCTTAGAGTGCTGAAGGAGCTAGTGGATGTTATAGTAGGACACCTGTCAATCATCTACCAAAGGTCTTGGAAGTCTGGGGAAGTGCCTGCTGACTGGAAGCTAGCCAATATTATTCCAATTTATGAGAAGAGTGTGAGAAAATACCTAAGAAACTACAGACCTGTTAGTCTAATCTCAGTACCTGAAAATATTATGCCCTGGTAGCCAAGAGGGTAAACCACAGGAGTGTATCAGCATAGCCAGCCAGTCAAAATAGGTGATTATCCTACTGTATTTAGTATTGATGTGGCCTCACCTTGAGTACTGTGTACAATTCTGGGTTCCATAATTTAAGAATAATGTGAAGGTTCTTGAATGCATCCAGAGGAGGGTAACAAACCTTATGGAAGTGCTGGAAGGCATGTCCTGTGAGGAGCAGCTAAAGGCTCTGTGTTTGGTTTGCAGAAAAGGAGGCTGAAGTGTGACTTCATTGCTCTCTACAGCTTCCTGAGGAGGGGAAGTGGAGAGGGACGTGCTGATCTCTTCTCCCTGGGATCCAGTGACAGAACATCTAGGAATGGTTCAAAGCTGCCCCAAGGGAGGCTTAGAGTGGACATTAGGAAACACTCCTTTAACAAGACAGTGATCAAGCACTGGAACAGGTTTCCTGGAGAAGATGGTCAATGGTCAATGCCGTAGTGTTTAAGAAGCATTTGGATAATGCCCTTAATAACATTCTTTCGCTTTCAGTCAGCCCTGAAGTGGCCAGGCACTTAAACTATGTTATTGTTATCAGTCCCTTCCAACTGAGCTATTCTTTTCTAGTCTAGTCTAGTCCAGTCTAGTCTAGCCTATTCTAGTAAGATCCTGAAAAACTCTGGAAAGTCTTGATCTTCAGAAATTATTTTCAAGTCTTGAATGTAGGGATCTGACAATATATCTGCTGCTATATTGTCTTCAACACAGCAAGATGTTAATACGTAGTCACTTAAATCACAGTACTAATTTTGGCTGAGAGAGAGTTAATTTTCTTCATGGTAGCTCATATGGTGCTATATTTTGGATTTCTTACCAAACTAGTGCTGATAACACAGGGACATTTTGGTTATTCCTGAGCAGTGCTTACAGAGTGTCAATGTTTCTTCTGTTTCTCTGACTGTACCACCAGTAATTAAGCTGGGGATCCAAAAGAAGTTGGGAGGGGATAGAGCCAGGACACCTGACCTCAGCTGACCAAAGAGATACCCTACACCGTCTGCTGTTGTGATCAGCAATGAAAACCAGAGAAAGAAGGAGGAAGGGGGAAGTTCATTGTTATGATATTTGTTTTTCCACATAACCATTGCGTATTATGAAACACTGCTTTCCTAGAGATGGAAACACCTGCCTGACGATGGGAGTACTGAATTCATTCCTTGTTTGCCTTTGCTCATGCATACAGCTTTTACTTTACCTGTTAAAATGTCTATATCCCAACTCCTGAGTTTTTTCACTTTTATCCTTCTGATTCTCTTCCCCACTCCTCTGAAGGGAAAGTAAGTGAGTAGCTTTATGGAGCAGAGCTACCTACTGGGGTTAAACCATAACAATCAGAAATCACCCCTTCCCCAAATAACTGGAATAAGAGGAAGTTAAAATAATTTTCTTAGAAATACACGTAAACAAATAAAGAAGCAATTCTGGTGGCAAGGACCAATATGGGAAACTGCGATGTGTGCAATATGTGAAATGCTCCAAATTCTCATACAAAGTGTATTATATTGATGTTGGACATTTTTGAAATGCAGCTGGGATCTGGGTTTTTTTTTTCCCCTAATGAGGATGCTCAGAAGCAGCAATTTACACAAGTTATAAAGCAGATTACTGTCAGGGAGTCTGTATGATGCCCTGTGTTTCTTATTTCTTACTATTGTGTCAAACCAAACAAAACTCAATCTCATTGTCTACCTGTAAAATAGTTTCCAGAAACTATGCTAAAAAGGGGGTATATCAGTGTTGCAAACACTGTTAGATGAATAAAATTTGAACATGTAATTAAATTTTGATACATTAATTAATTTTTATAACAGAATATTCAAAAGTATATAGTAGATTGTTAAGAAGGTTTGGACAGGAGAAATGTAAAAACCACTTTGCATAACCTAACACCTGTAGATGAATCTGTAGCTAATAATCCTTCGAGCCAAACAAAAAAAAATTGGTAATGATATATACCATGCTGAATAACATTCTATTATAGAAAGTATTGAGAAATTGCAGAATTTCAGTTCTGTCTGAAATGGCTTGCTGTGTGTAAATGTGAGAAGTGAGACAGTATTTAGCACTTTATACCAAAATAGCTGTGGCTGAAAGTATTATTTTTTTTAAAAAAAACAAGAAATGCTTATAGATTGCAGAAGTAGGTTGTGTTTTCTCTTATCAGAAAATTAACTTTTACTTGTAAGACATTGTGTGATCCACATATCTTCTAGTTCATAAGTTCAGCAATGTTTCCTGTTACTTAAATCAATATTTTCCTTTTCCTTTATTTTTTTTTTAAAAGACTTTTCATAATTAAGTTGAGCATCCCTGTACTTCTTAGGCAGAGTCCTTCCCTGCATCTTCTCTCACACATTAGTCCCATTAATTGGTTCTGTAATGTGAATTATGTATCCAGAACAAGAATGAAGAAAATTACTTCTTTTGTGAGCTATTATGCAGCTACCGTTATTGGAAATGTTGTTCACATTACAACTCATATGATGTATTCTGCTTCATCACTTAGACTTTTCTTGTGCTGGCTCACTACATAGCTCACCTTGGGCCAAATTAATAGCTAGTGTAATCAATGAGACTAGATTTTATTGGAAAAGATTCACACTGCCGTGATATCTTTCAGTCTTTCTCTCTTTCACTCTCTGCATGTGTTATGTAAGCACGTAATGGTTTTTGTATATAGACACACACATAGATATTTTAAAAAAGAATGTTGTATTTTAAGTTAGTGAACAGAACATTACAATACTTTTGGTAGTTTTTTTGAATGATTTCATTTTTATTCAGTGTAATGCACTTTGTACTTGAAAATTCATCCATCCCAGAGCTACAAGTACTTTGTTAAAGAATGCACTAGCCTCCAGCAGAAGCTATGGGGAAAGGTTAGAAAAATGTTCCAGCTGCATTTGAAAAAAAAATATGTCAGCTAGGAAGATAGAAAGAGCAATTCTCTATCTACTCTGAAGAAAAGTGTATTAGGGTAACAAAGAGCAAAACCTGACTAATTTCCGGTGGATTATTCACCATTGTCCATGCAATAAGGCACTCAGAACATGAGAGAGTTCAGGATGACTAAAAGCTGAATTCTTTTCCCAAAGGGAGCGTTAGGAAACTAAAAATCGTTATATCAATCTCTCTTAGAGTGTTCACACCTAGTCTCTTTTGCAAGGAAGCTTAGACACATAGCAATGTAACAAAGAGCACAACTGTAAGCAGCTAGATTGACGCAATTATGGCAGAGGACTTCAATATCTTAGCTTTTTATGTTCAATGCTAAATTCAAAGTTGAATTAATTAACATCATTTTGATGGCCACTTTTGAGACTCCAATGCGTATTTTTTTTTCACAGCATAAAAACTCCGGCCTGTTTGGAGCATTTTGTGATGTTTTTCCTTGAGACTTGCCACAGACTCATTTTAGAACACAACTAAAAAAACCTTATTTGGCATGCAAGAAGTAGACAACTTACTAGAAACATCTAAAACAATCATATTAATTTTTAAAATTCCCTGATTATGTTATCTAGCAATATTTAGATAATACTAATGTATAGGCAATATTAATCATAACAACCTTACAATGATCAGCACTTGTAGACCTTACACTGAACCTTACATGGTGGAACTACAGAGTCTGCTATAAAACAGCTCTGTTTTTCTGAATTAACCTCTGCTCACAGAATATCAACTTTTAAAAGAGATGAAATTTGTTTAGTTTAAATTATCGTAGTGACTGGTTAAAAGAACTAGGATAAACGGCTTATCTCTTCTCCCTATGATTATACTTTACCAGCTAGATCTCTGTACTTTCTCCTTAGAAACAGCTGTCTGTTTTATCAGCAAGTCCCTGGTTGATACAAGTTCTCAGCTTGTCAGTTCCTATCCACAAATGGCCAGGTTTTCTTGTTGAAGAGTTTTCTGTGTGGTATCAGGGAATAAGTATGCAGGACCCCTCACCCTCTTGAACCATGTTGGAAAGATGCCAGTAGGAAGCCTGTATTTTTCACATGGTGTTCAAATAGTGCAGTATTATAGTGACAAAGGTATAAGTTTTCTGCCTGAACAAAAGAGACAAGTCTGAAATAATAGAAGGAAAAGGCAGACAGACAAAATCATTCAGAGGCTCAGATGATAAGAGATGGGGAGGTCTCACCTAGCATGTTATACGAATGTGATCTGCGTAGCTTCTCTGCCAACACAATATAGCAAAGGCCATGCTGCTTTTCTCCTCACAGGACTGTTTTTTTTTTTATACAAAGCTCTGATGAATAGTACAGAAGTTCCTTCATTCTTTATTGCGAAGATCAAATGGACTCACCCTGACCCTGTCATGTATAATGCTTTCACAATGAACCTACCTTACCTTCTCATTTTCTCCAGCTTGTAGCAGATCACGAGAAACTACTTATGCTAAGGGAAGTGTGTAAAAGCTTACAAAAAAAATGTAAGAAACACCATTGCATATATAGTGTTACAGATGAGTCAGATTCCATCATCCAAAAGAAGAAAAAAATAAGCATGGTATGGGTGACAAAATTGGCTGGTTAGTTGTGAAGCATGCTTATGGCTTATGCAGTATGCTTTGTGATACTGTGTAACACAACTGGGTTGCTAGAAAGGTACTTCAAGGGACTACACTGTGGTAACAGCAGGATTAAAGCATATCAATATAGCCGTTGGGCGCAGGCATCTGGGACCATGCACACACGGCTACAATTCCTTCTATTTAATGATCAATCTCTACTTTAAAACTAGTTATGTTGTTTTGCCTCTAATACTTCTTCTAGAAGAATATTTCAGAAGAGTCATGCTCAGAGAGTTCAAAGTTTTCTTCCTATTTCTAGACCCGTTTGATCTGTGGTTAGTCTGCTCTCTTATGTCCTTATCCCACCTTGGTTCTCTAACTTAAAAGTGTTTTAATTTCTTTTTCAATGCTGAATTACTGTAACCCCTCCTTGCTGTGTAGGGGTCAAACAGAAATATCAAAATAACTGAAGCATAAAGAAAAGTTTCTACTGATAAACTCATTACTGCAATGACATACTGTCTTTCACAAATCTTTTACTCCCCTTTTTTTTTTGTTTTAAAAATAGAGTGTGGCAGATTA
This sequence comes from Chlamydotis macqueenii, assembly GCF_036417535.1. Classification (NCBI taxonomy): domain Eukaryota; kingdom Metazoa; phylum Chordata; class Aves; order Otidiformes; family Otididae; genus Chlamydotis; species Chlamydotis macqueenii. The sequence goes on along the minus strand of NC_141593.1, from coordinate 57,446,458 downwards.
GGTTGTGCACTAGTTGCAGTATAAACTCAGGAAGAATCATTTTAATGTTCTTGTGTTCAACTCTCATATATATTTTACATCCCTGTTTACTCAAACTGAAGTGCTGGCTGGTAACATGCACTGTTTAGACAGCAGTGCATACTTGGAATGAAGGAGCAGCAAAATTGCTATATGCTTCCTGAGAATGGAGGGTTGTCATCCTCAGTAATCAGGATAAGTAATACGTATCAACCTGAGCCAGTCCTGACACCTCTGGACAACTTAGTATATACATGCATTTTTTTCACATCATTTTAAGTCTTCTAACAGGGGCTTTCTCCTCTTTTGGGATTTTCTGTTCAGGTTCTGTTTGGTCAGACCATTTCTAATTTATTCTCTTTTATTTTTTTTTTCAGTTTTCTAAATAAAATAAGAAAATACAAAGGTTCTGTCACATGAAATGTTGATCTTCTCTTTTTCAATATGCCTTTATCGCATGTCATATTGTAGTAACACCTGGTTATATTCATTCTAAGACGAGGTTAAAGTAGGTTAAAGAGAGAAAAGAGGTCTAAATTTGAAAAAGTGAGTGATGTTGATAGCTGTGAAGAGTGACTGACATCAGCCTCAAGGCTATCTTGCCTTGAGAGGCTTTTCAGTGAAAAGGTGACTTTGTCACATCTTTTTATTTACTTATCAGGAGCTGTTAGTTCACCAAAGTGCAATTCTCTTTCACTGATTTATAAGACTTGTAGGTGTAAGGAGAGGCAAATTAGTCCCTAGTGTCACTGCAGTGATTTTATGTCTTATACCAAAGAGGAGTGAAGCCCAGCATGCACATTTTTTTCCCCATTAAAGATGGACTAAAATAAAAACAGAAGAGATCAAACACTTTTTGGAATCATTCTGTAGATACATAAAATATAACACTGGATTTCAAATTCTAATTTTGTCTACCTCTGTGAGTGGCATTTTTCAATTAATTTGAAGCCTGTGGTCAGGAAGATATTAGAAAGAAGCGTGCATGAGAGAGAAATTAAAAAGAAAGATTTCTCTGCATATGAAGTTCAATGCACAATTAGTCATTTTTACCTGATTAAACACTTAAAAGTGTTTCATTTTGGTATTTTGTTTGGTACAACTTTTACGACTTTTTAAAAGTCAAGGTAGCCAGGTGAATTCCCCAGTGACCGGAAAAAAGGGAATATCACACCAATATAGCAGTCTTCCAGTACCTCAAGGGGGCCTACAAGAAAGATGGGGAGAGGCTGTTCAGTAGGGCCTGTTGTGATAGGACGAGGGGTAATGGTTTTAAAATAGAGGGAGGTAGATTTAGATTGGATATTAGGAAATTTTTTTTTACAATGCGAGTTGTAGAACACTGGAACAGGTTGCCCAGAGAGGTGGTGGATGCCCCATCCCTGGAAACATTCAAGGCCAGGCTGGATGAGGCTCTGAGCAACCTGACCTAGTCAGGGATGTCCCTGCTTCTTGCCGGGGGGTTGGACTAGATGACCTTTGAAGGTCCCTTCCAACTCTAACCAGTCTATGATTCTGTGATTCTATGATTTAAAGTGAGTAGAAATGAGGACCCGGGGAACAACCCACCAGTCAGTCTCATCTCTGTTTGTGGTAAAATCATGGAACAGATCCTCCTAGAAATTAATTTGAAGCGTAAGAAGGTAGGTGATTAGAGACTGTCAACATGACTTCAGCAAGCGCAAATTGTGCCTGACTAGTCTAGTGGCCTTCTACGAGGGAGAGATTGCATCGGAGGACAAGTGAAGAGCTACAGGTGTCATCTACCTGGACTTCTGTGAGGTCTTTCATAGAGTACCCCACAATATCCTTACCTCTAAATTGGACAAATATGGACTGATGCATGGGCTGTTAGATGTATAAGGAATTGGCTGGATGGCTGTGTCCAGAAAGTCAATGTCCAAGTGGAAACCAGTAAGGAGTGATATCCCTCCAGGTTCTATGCTGGGACCCATCACAGTGGGAGTGCACCCTCAGCAAATTTGTAGACCATGCTAAGCTGAGAGGCGCAGGTGATTCAGTAGAAGGAAGGGAAGCCATCCAGAGGGACCTTAACAGGCCTGAGGAGTGGGCCCATGTGAACCTCATGAAGTTCAACAGGTCACATGTAAGGTCCTGTACCTGGGTTGGGGCAATGCCCAGTATTAGTACAGACTATGGGATGAATGGATTGAGATCAGCCTACAGAGAAAGAGTTGGGATACTGGTGGATGAAAAATTGCATGTGAGCCAGTTAGTGTGTGCCTGCAGCTCAGAAAGCCAACCATATCCTGGGCTGCACCAAAAGAAGCATGGCCAGCAGGGTGATGGAGGTGATTTCCCCCCTCTACTCTGCTCTTGTGAGACCCCACCTGGAGTGCTATATCCAGTTCTGCAGTTCCCAGCACAAATAGGATATAGACTTCTTCAAGTGTCCAGAAGAGGGCCACAAAGATGATCAGAGGGCTGGAGCACCTCTCCTATGAGCACCAGCTGAAGAGTTGAGGTTGTTCAGCCTGGAGAACAGACGTCTTGAAGGATATCTTATTGAGGCCTTTCAATATAGAGAGGAGGCTTATGAGAAAGACTGAGAGTGACTTTTCACCAAGACCTGTAGTGATAGGACAAGGGACAATGGTTGTAAACTGAATTAGGATAGGTTTAAAGTGGACGTAAAAAGAAATATTTTATGATGAAGGTGGTGAGATACTATAACAGGTTTTGTGGAGAAGCTGTGGATATCCCATCACTGGCAGTGTTGAAGGTCAGACTGTACAGAGCTTTGAGCAATATGATCTAGGGAAAGACATCCCTATCCATTGCATGAACTTGGACTAAATGAGCGCTAAAGGCCCCTTCCAACCATTCTATGATTCTATGACAGCTCATCACTGCTGCCTGTGGGTAGAGAGTCTCTCTTGCTCTTTTGATCAGGGGAAAAAAGGATGCACTTTTAAATCTTCTTTCCTTCAGTACTATAACAGATGTTAGTTTTCTTTTCTCTAGTCTTGATCTTCAGAAGGTGACAGGAAAAAGACTTAAAATGTATGCTAGACACAAATATAAATTGGGAGAGGAGTGGCTGAAGAGCAGCCCTGCAGAAAGGGATCTGGGGGTGCTGGTTGACAGCAGGCTTGATACTAGTCAGTAGTATACCCTGGCACCAAGAAGGCAAACCACATTCTGGGATCCATCAAACAGAGTATAACCACTAGGTCAAAAGAGGTAATTATCCTGCTGTTTTTAGTGTTGGTGTGGCCTCACCTTAAGTACTGTGTGCAGTTCTGGTCCCCATAATTTGAAAAGAACATTGAATGCATCCAGTGGAGGGCAACCTTCTGTTAGAAAAGTTGGAAGGCATGTCCTGTGAGTAGTGGCTAAGGACTCTGGATTTATCTAGTCTAGAGAAAAAGAGGCAGAGGGGTGACCTCATTGCTCTCTACAGCTTCCTGAGGAGACAAAGTGGAGAGGGAGATAGTGATCTTTTCTCCCTAGGATCCAGTGGCAGGACATCTGGGAATGGTTCAAAGCTGCTCTAGGGGAGGTTTAGACTGGACATTTAGAAGCATTTCTTTACTGAGAGGCTGGTCAAACACTGGAACAGGCTTCCTAGAGAGGTGGTCAATGCCCTCAGTTTGTCAATGTTTAAGAGACATTTGGACAATGCCCTTAATAATATGCTTTCACTTTTTTTCAGCCCTGAAGTGACCAGGCACTTGGACTAGACAATCATTGTAGGTCCTTTTCAAGTGAAATATTCTATTCTATTCTATTCTATTCTATTCTATTCTATTCTATTCTATTCTATTCTATTCTATTCTATTCTATTCTATTCTATTTCCTGTTCCTGCTCCTGCTCCTGTTTCTGTTTCTATTCCATACTATTCTATTGTACCCTTTTCTCTGAAGTCCAGAAAATAAGAATCAAAGGACTGTAACATATTGTAAATAATAAGCTTTAAGAAAGGCTTGTTTTGCATTGCAATAGGAACAAGAATTTTGTCCAGTGATCTTGTGGAAGAGACAGCTTTATGTATGAAGAAGGTGGACACTCAACGTAGCAGACAGAATAGGACAGGAAGAAAATGATGCTTTTGTGTTCAGAAATCACTTTCTAAGTCCAAAGTGCAGAAAGTAACTGCTATATAGAAAATATGTGTCAGGAAATGTGACTTTCATAAGCAAAGAAGTTTATCAAATATAACGTTTTTCCATCTTGCGAAGCTGGATCATCTCTGTAAAAAGCAACCCCAGCTAAGAAAATAAAATCAATTGGAGCGAAAAAGATTTTTAAAAAGTAAGAAATTAAAAGTTCAGGTCTGATTTTGAGAAATTAATTTACAAATCACTAGCCAAACCAGTTGGCTGCAGTTTAATCTGGCTTTCATTATTTTTTAAAAAGCCAAACAAATAAGTTTATCTATTTCAGGTTGAACTTATTCCTGAGGGAAGAATATGAAATTCTAGTTTCAACTGGTCATACAGAAAAAAAAAGATATGATAATCTGTTTCTCTCAGCTCTGCAATCTTTACACAGGATGTCAGAGTCTAACCTCATAACAATTCCATTGTACCTGCCACATGATCAACTGATTTGTTCACCCACCAGAATTCTTCACTGGGATCATATTGTGAGCCTGTGCAGTGTTCTCACAGCTGAGATAAGACTCAGAATGTTTAGGCTACATAGGCAGCAATCCTACTGGCTGAGACGTATGGGCGTCACAAAGAACAGTCTCAGTTGAAAGCTGATAAGTAAGAAATTTTGACTTATTATTGAAAAAAAAAATGGAGAAAAGGTCAATTTGTTCCCGTTCCCTGACAATATAGTAAACTGATAAACTTTCCTAAGAGAATAAGCTCTGGTATTCCATATGCACAGTACAAAGACTGTTGCATACACACATTTTGACATTCGTCAGGAACAAACAGATAACTGTACACTGCATCAAATACTTGCATATTGTGTAATTCCTACCTTAAATAATAATTTTACATTTCATATTCTGGTGCATAACACACACAAAAAAAATTGTATACTGCTTCTAAATTAGCAAACTAAGTAAGCAAGTTTTAAGATTTCAACCTTTCTTACCTTTATCCATTGTGTTTCATTTGTTACCACTCAAAAATGGAGCAGAACACCTCTAAGAACAAATATACATGCTGCATTTACGTAAGAGATTTAATTAATTTTGTTAATCTCAGATACAGTAGTACACTATGCTATTTTTTATAAATAATCCAATCACTGGTCTCTTGTTACATCAGATTACCTATCAGAAAAAAAAAAAAAAAAGTGTTCTTTTCCAAATTACTTGATGGTTCTTGTTAATAAACCTACAATATTGTTAGACTTCTGGTTTTCCTTAAGGACTATCTTTTTATAGGGGACCATCTCACATGTTTCATTGATTTTCTGTCTTTTCCTTACTGTTACAATTCAATGTTACAATTCAAGTTGTAACAAAAAGAAATCTTTGGTCTGAGTTCTTAATGTGGGAGGGAAAGAAAAGGAAAAAGCTTTGCATCATACTATGAGGCCTATGAGGCTTTTTTTTTTTTCTATAATAATTCTCATCTCCCTGTAAAACATATAAAATAATTTCAAAAATCTTCCAAATCCCTTATCCAGAATGTTCACATACTTTAATCTTTATTACATATTTGTACCGTCTTTGCATAGAATCACATCTGTGCTAAGCTTCTGCAACATTAATGAGTGGATACTTTCTTGTATTCCTTCCTTTCTCTTTCAAATATTTCTGTCTTTTATCTGGGGAAATATCACAGCAAAAAGTCATTTAAATGACCAATAACCTCTGAAAATCTTATTTCAGTACAAACAATAAAAGGCCAAGCACTCTGCTAATGGAATGATTCTTCAGATAGCCTATAGATTTACTTCACCTTGATTTCAGTGTCATAGCAGATCATTCATTTTCAGGTATCATAGAACATTGTAATGACGCAATCCAATGTACAGGTGAACAAAAGTTAAATAATGTGTTTGTATGCTTTGGAAGCTTAATGGGTCCTTGTTTTGAACTCCATTTAGTCTCATCCGGGGCAACTAATCTATCTGATACATTCCTAGCAGAAGACATTGAACGTTAAAGTCACAGAATGTTCACATATAATATTTCTAAAGAATGAAACTAAGATGATCCATGATTTCCAGACTATGTGTGACGCTATTTTGTTCTTAAATGCTTTGTCTTTACAAAATCTAATTCAGTCATTCACACATAGTATACAAAGCACTATCTGAAATAAAGGACCTTAGAAGAAGTTGTGATGTATAAACCAAGCAAATCACTCTATGAATGTGAATCAGTAGCAACGGCTGGGGTAGAGGCTGATTTTTCTACTCCCTGTTTGGCAAGTAAGATCTTTGTAGTGGCTAGCTTCTGAAATCCTTCAGTCAATTGAGTCAGTTAAGTTCACACTGTCAAGTGATCAAGTGACTTGATAATATTGACTATTGATGGCATTTGGATGAAGTATCCAGTATTATCTAGGATTTTCATCTGCTGAATCATTGAAGTGTCTATCATTTATTGATATGGGTTACCAACAACCAAAGCAATGGCTAGTGGTAGATGCCCCATTCCTGGAAACATTCAAGGCTAGACTGGATGGGGGTCTGCGCAACCTGATCCTGTCCCTGATCCTTCCATGGGTGTTGGACTAGATGACCTTTAAAAGTGCCTTCCAACCCAAACTGTTCTATGATTCTATAACATTATGATTGCAGCTCTAGATAAAAAAAAAGCTTATTTCTGTACTGTTGGCAAAGTCGTTGTTGCCTTTGAAAATGTTGACCTTGCTGCAGCAGACTTCCCATGCAGGTGGTATTGAGAAAGAAGAGCTGAAGTCCTGAGAGTTAAAGCAGCCACTGAACACTACCTAATGTCAGGGTGTTACAAATGGGTCCAAATCCTGGCTGGTTTCCCTGTCAAGGCTACATGAAACTGAGCTCTTGAGATCTACAATTCTCTGTGATTTAGAGTCTGGCTATGGGAGACTCCCTTTGTCTCTGTGTGACATTACTACAGCAATATACAGGAAACAGAGGAGTTTCAGCTGATTTATTTAATTTGCATAATGAGTTCCATGGCCAGTCATTTTCTGTAAAATTCTTCAGTGTGATCCTTTCTGTCTCTCGCTTCTAACTTCTTTTTCTGAATTTGTGCAAAGGAGAGATATGAGGTACCTTAGGGATTTTAGATATTTTTTATAATCCCTGTGAACGTTAAGATTACAACAGCAGCTTCCATTTTTGGTCTGTTCTTTATTTTATGTTTGATTTGTTTAATTGTTTTTGTCTATTCTTTCCAATACAGCTCAGTGAGTACAATTTAAGATGAATACAGAAGTGTCAAGAAAAAAATATTTCATAAGTTGTTCCTTTTAATCCCCATCAGAATTGTCAGACTGAATATCCTTCTACTTGAATACCCTACAGCAGAGGTGGCAAACTTTCCTGACCACAGAAGCCCCTTCAAAATATTTCTGTGGAGGAATCACTGAATGTTTCTGAACAACTAAGAGATGTTAAAGATGTGAATGATATTCTTAAAGAAGTCACTGGAAGAAGCTTTTGGTTGCTTCAAAATGTGCCTATAATAATCAGACATTAGTGGGAAATTTTAAGAATAATTTGTCATATGTAAAAAATTATATGTATTTTTTGTTAGTCTCTAATTATTTTAAATAGCTCCCTTTTTTTTTCCAAGATAGCACTGTAAAAATGCTGTTATTATTATATTTTAGATTCCTTTGTTAATACTACCAAGTTAGCCCTCAGTTCCTCCAAGTTACATTTATTTATTCCTGGATTGTCTGATTGATTGCATGGAATTCCTTGCCTAGTAATTTAATGGCAATTATAGCTTATCTAAACACAAATAACTGAAGCAGTGAGGGATATTCACACCGTATAACTTAAAGTTCTTAAATTATACATCCAATAACCTTGTGTTGGCTTATACTCCCTAGGCTACCCCTGCATTCAATGAAGAGGCATAAGCTGCTCCAGTGAAAAAATCAGAAATTCTGTGTTTAGGCTCACACACTGAAGGAATCCCTGTTTGTTCTTTGACTCTAAAAGGAGACCTGACTTCTAAATTACATGAAATCTAGATAGGCTTTTAGTGCCATTGCCAGAGTTATGGTTCCCCCTCCACCCTTTAGGTGAAATACATAATGAAATTTATTCTTCAGAAAAATAAAAAGTAATTAATTTGTATTCTCATTTTATAGGTTTTTTTTTTCTTATAAATATATTTCTTTTTTGTTGTTGAAAAATATGTTAATGGATAAAAACACAGCTGAGCACTGTGTTCTATTTCAACCTACTTTTTCTTACTTTTGAAATGGTAAAATTAGTTTACTGCACTTGGATTTAGTAACAGTTAACATTTGGGTTAACCTTAACCCTAATGTTTCACTATAGTCTTAGCCTTCTGCAACTATTTGGGAAAAAAAAGCACTGAAGCTTCATAGCTGGTTGTATAAAGTATGTAACATGGAGATTTAAGAGGTTTTTTTTTTGGTAGAACATATTGTAGTTTTTTCTTGACAATGTGACCACATGCAAATATCTGCAAACAAAAAGAATGGAAATTAATCATTATAGTTAAGCAAAAATTCTAAATGTGGTTTTAGTAATTTCACTCACCATATTATCAGGTTCATAGAAAGCACTAGTACAAAGGATCCAAATTTTTTATAAGCTTGTAGCTGTGGATATTGTGAATTATTGCCACACTTAATTTGATTATCTTAGTGAAGGTGTTTGGAAACTGGAATGTAGAAGTCTGGAAATGTGATGAACACAGCATCTGTCCCTTTTATACACTGATGGCATTTTTACTAGCCAGTGAAAACATAAACTGTATTTTAAAAACTACTGCCATTTAGGATAAGAAAGTTAGTATTTTGAGATTTGGAGCCCAGTTTACAGCTTGATTCCAGAAGCAGTTAGAACATGTGGATGAATGAAGCACAGACAGAAGGATAGACTTACAGAGACCTAACAGCAGTTCTTATAATTTAGCAAATGGTAGAGATGTCATCCACATACAAATACCTCTCCAAGTTCTTTTGTTAGGGAAGTTTTTGCCATGAGCAGATAAACTTTACAATCTTAAAAGTATAAAACAGTTAATATGTCATGCACAAAAGATAGTAAAAAGAAACAAGATACGGGGTTGGTGTTAGCATGCCCACCACCTTCACTGAGGAGGGAAGTGGCAGTTTACAACCCCCATATTTAGTGTTCATTAGGCAACAGCACCAGTGAGCTGAGATGCTATTTCTCTTAGATATACCCTACAGCCTGCTTCCAGGACTACCATCATTTAAGCTTTTTGCCTTTTCCCCCAAAGGACCAGCAAAACTTAGAAGGAATGATCTTAAGTTGAAAGACTTTAGTCTTGTCTTTGTCCTATTAAAAAAAAAATTATACAAAAGTTCTAATTCCACAACCTGAACCTTTTATTCTTCAAATTATAACAGCCACAATTTCTTCATTACCTCTTGAATCTATTCTTATTCCTTTCAGCTCAGCTGTGCTTCCATAATGTTCTGTGGAACAGAAAATGGCTTTCCTTTCTCATAGGTGTCCTGGTTCTGGCCAGGATAGAGTTAATATTTACCTGAGCTGGGTGGAGAACTGAAGCTGGTAGCCCCTATGGCTGGGATAGTTAACTAATTAGCTAACAGCTGGGGTTAATTTACCCAAATTAGCCAAAGGGCTATTCCATCCCATCTGACATCATGCTCAGTATATAAGTGAGGAGGGTGCTGAAGGGAGGCCCTGCTAGTTGGAAGAGACTGGATGTGGAGATCTGTTGTGAGCTATTATACTGTATTTGTGTTCCATCACTCTATTGTTTTCTTCTGTCATTACTGTTAAATTTACATTTTGTTCAATCTCAACCCGTGTGTTTGGTTTTTTTTTTTCCTGGTTTTCTTTTGTTTGTCAAATCTCCTCCTATTCTCTCGGAGAGTGGGGGGGGAGTGAGAGAGAGACTGCGTAGTCTGGTCCCCATTGGGGCTGAACTACGACAATAGGAAAAGAATAATCCTTTCTGATTTCTACCTTGGTTATTGGTTAGAGCAATCCTGTCCCAGAAGCCAGCATAGCAAATACCACAGACCTAAGGAGGGAAAACAGGGCTTCTATCATAGTAAGATTCTCCTGTGATGTAGTGAAAGCGTATGCAGAAGAATCCAGAATCTATAGGTTAGAAAGAAATATTTTTCCCCTTGTTCCCCCCACACACCATGATGTTCACCCTATGTGGCAGGGAGAGATAAATATGTACACATTTTTCTTTTGTTTCCTTAGTGGGCCTGCAGGAAGCAATCCTCATTTGTAGTCTGATCCAGCTTCCCATGCTGCAATCACTGAGCTGTATTGAGATGCCAATCACACTGTATACCACATGTCACCTCACTCTCCAGATTTTTTTCTTAATAGTGTCTCCCTCAGAACAGTTACTTGGCTTGGGTTTACTTATATTTTTGTCACTTAAATGCTTTAAAGTACAACAAAAAGCATTTAAGATATTACAAACTTTGCATGATAATATTATTCTTGAGAAAGACTTTTTATTTCTTATTAAGATGCATTGTCATTATATGCCTCTGAGTTTTGGGTTTGGCATTTACTAATCTTGAATGGATTTAGCTTCACAATTAGCCAAGAAAAATAATTTGAAACTGTGCTCAGGAAACTACTGAAGTGAGTATTCTATTAGTGTCATTGTTTTTAGTTGGAAAGTAGAAAGTAGATAAATGCATGCCATTTCATGAAACTGGATTCAGTAAGAATTTTTATCAGCAAGCCAGAAAATGATATTCATTATTTTATAAAGCAATGTGCAAAAATGCCACCTTTTAAAATAATATGAAATATTTATCTAATTTTGTCCACTGAAAGCCAAATGCAAGAATTTTTTTTTTTTTTTTAAATGCACTCTTATGGAGATTTTAATGAATTGGTCTACTATTACAATAGAAAAACTTTTTTTTTTTTTATGTTTCAAAGTCCAGTGAGAGTAGATCTACTCTAGTAAGTTGGAATCTACTTAAGCAGAACAAGAATAATTCCTGCTGAATAATATATTTGAATTTGCCTTTGTGAACCCTGACTGATCACATATATATATATATAAAATGTTGAATGATTACCCACTGTTAACCCTTTTGTTAGTTCTAGGAAGCAGATAATTGTGGAGCTAAATTTTCCTTGCACAGGAATATTTTAATTTACACCACAGAGATTTAATTTATGCCATGGTTTATAATGATACTTACTTAACCTATCAGTTAAATCAAACCCCTTAGAAAGTTTTGGAATGCAAAATCTCCGTATTTGTAACAGTATTATACTTACACAAAAAAAAAAAAAAAGACAAATTTCCTGGGAATCAAAAGTTAATTCTATTTCTCTGTAAAGAAACAAATCTATTGACAGACAATAACTCTTCTGCAAACTTCTGGATTCTTTTCTGGAAGATATGACTTGATTGTGGGGCCTGACTAATGTCAACAGCTTAAAGCTTAGCTTTTTTTTATATATATATAATGGTATGAATCTAGCCATTTCAATGGATAAAAAGGTCAAGTTTGTTTTTCTCCATTAGTATAAGATAGTATTCGTACAGGCTGGCAGACATTGCAGAGGTTGCTAAATATGCTTCTTAGCAGTCGTGCTCATTTCAGCTGGAATGCTTGCTGTCTGAAGTGGTTTCCTCATTATCCCATAACCTACTTGTGCCTTTTCACAGGAAACATTACTATTATTCTTCTAGTTGTACTTCTATATGAATGTTTATGAGCTACTGTGTCACACATGCTGTTAACAATCAGCTTTATGTTTGTTTTCAGCTGTTTCTACATACAAGTTTATGCTTGCTTTATAATTGTCTGTGAAAGAGAGATCTGCTTGAAAGCTAATCTTTCAGGCCCATTCTGAGTAAGACAGAGGGGTTGCTCAAGAGTAAATTTCAGGAAGATTCAGAAATTGGTGTTGATTCCATTAGCTGCTTCCATTTCTGGCAGTGATTACTCAGTCACTCACATAATGACATATAATTCTAGGGTGTGAGAGTTGTCTGTAACTGGTTCTTTCAGTGTAATTTTTCCTAAAGACTTTTTCCATTTCCAGCTGTATCACATACATTCTGGTTTTACCTTCAAGTGGGACCTTCTAGAAATAAAAGTAAATATATGGGTATTTCAGAATTAAAGTTTTCAATGATTCATAGCAAATAATTCTTTATTAAGTGCATCTTTTTTTTTTCTAATTCAATTTTACAGTCAGAAGAAAATTGAATTTTTATAGAGGTATTTATGAATACTTTTTCCTAATTGTTCTCTGTTTCCTGCTGCAGCATACCTTTCAGTTTTATAAGCAGAGTTCAAGAAATGAACATGAAAGAAATCACAGTACTCCCAATTCATATGCTATGGTAGTACAAATTATACAGAAAAAAAAAAAGCTTTTAACTACCTGCAAGACAAATCATGTCTCCCTTTCTGAGTCTTTGTCTTTTTAATTTCTAAAGTTGACTGTCTAAAAATGAGCTGAGATAAACTAGTTCAGCGTTGCAGGGTGAATTTGTTACAATTAGAAATAGTTCAAAATCTAAGTCTAAGCACTGTAATATTTTTATAACATCTTTGTACTCAATTTTTCTTAGTAGTTTTCAATTTTGGTATCCTAACCCTAAGAGTTTCCATCTCATATCTGTTCTTTAGAAGTTAAGAAGTTATGTGGTATTTAATCTTCATTCTTGGGAAGTCATGCTGCCTAAATGTAAGCTGTGGAAAATATGACCAAGTACTTTACTGATGGAAATGTTATAAATACATACAATAAGGTTTCTTCTGAGTTCTTATACTAGTGCAGAAAAAAGACGATTTGTAAATTTTCTGCAATGGACTCCCTTCCCAGGTTTGTTTATGTAAACCAAGGTTTTTTTTACATTGATCTATATAAGCCTAATAACATGGCTATCTGTACAACAATTTTTTTTTCACTGAAAATGCTACCAATTTTGTATTTTTCTTCTTTCAAATACTTATTGTTGTCCTAATATTTGTTAGCTAATATTAAAACTAGAAATGTTAGTTCATGATAACCCTTAACGATGGTTCTCAAAAACATAGTGTCATTCTGCAGGCTAAGAACTTATGACCTTTTTGTACAGTTGTGCTTTCTATAAAGATTGCCTAAAAATTCTGTAACCAAGTAGCGCAGACAGTGTTACTCCTGTGATAGAAAAACTATGGACTGAGTAGTTAGTAGGGAAGGTTCTGGTCTTTGACCTCTGAAACACAAGTTTGAACTCAATTTTATCTTCATTTTTGGTGGGCATTAGGTCAAAAGCAAAACTAATCAAGCATCTGGGCACAACGTAGCACATGAGAAAGCAATGGAGTTATCATTGTCATCTATCTTCCCAGTGATGGAAGAAGAGAGACATAGGAAGGGAGCTAAAGGTTAAGAATTATTAGTTCGTTTCTGAAGAGAAGCCATCACTTCTCTAAATTAAAAAATAACTTTGAGTCTCAGCATAGCAGTACATTTCACCAATTGTTGTATCATGTTCAACTTCCAATGACAAAACTCAGATGTGATATATCTTTAACATTTTAAATTCCATCATTTCCCTATCTACTAAGGTTTTGGAGGCTTTTACACCCCAAAATATATACTATATATGATAAACAAATCCTACTGCTAGAGTACAATTTAGGTGGAAATATAGTGGAATATAATTTGGAAATTAAAACCCTAATAAAACCTCCTCATAATGTTTTTTTTTTTTAATTCTTTCTTTTATTTATTTTTTTTTAACTAAGGAAACTTTCAGTAGGGAAATAAACTCCCCATTTTGTTTTTATGCTTTCCAGAACTTTCATTTGAGATTTTTGGTTACACAGTCCATCCTTGTCTTGTCATATTGCCTGGTCCATCACACTTATCTGCCTTTTATTTCCACTCCACTGTCCTTAAGTGCCTCTTACTGTTCCACTGTGGTAAAAATGTCTTAAATGCAGTTTCCCATTATATAATGCTGATTTGTTTTTTTCACTGAGATGGAGAAGTTCTTGCTTAATTCAGAGCATCGTCTTGCTTAATTTAAAGCATAATCTAGAGTTAAACACAGATACTTGGATGGCTTATGAGGGATGAGGCCCTTCTTTATTCAGAAAGATATTATGTTTGCTGTTATTTTCATCACTCTGTTGGCATCTGTCTGGTCTTCCTCATTTCTTTTTTTCTGATGCACACTGAAAGAATTGAAAAATAACATCAGAAACTAAAAGATCAAGAAAACATGAGCTGTTCTACTCATAAAAATATTAATAAACAGTGATGTCTAGAATGACAAATGAAGATAGAAACATATTTTTTGTAAAGATCAATGGGTCTTTTTAAAGCAGAATATTGTTTTAAGACTACCTCTATAGAAACTATTAAAAATGTTACTGTTCTTCTGCATATGATGTTCACCTCAAGGCCAGATCAGATATACAGTTAAAATGCTTTTATTATCACTGAAGATTATGTATTAAGACATAATTTTTTAAAAATCGGTGGAATTATCTTTTAAATATAACTTCTCAGACAGAAAGATTCTTCAGGCCTATACCCAGCCTCTAAGGATGTTCCAGTCTATACCCACTTCTCCAATTTCCATTTTACACCTTTCTTCCTCACTGCAACTTTCCAGTTTAATCCTGACAGATTAGGCTTAAAGGAGTGAAGTATCTACATTTTTAGGTAAGAAAAAATTAAAGACATAGATATTTCATTGTAAAAATAATGAAAACTAGGAAAATAATGCATCTAGCTTGATTCTGATAAAAACATGACAACTGTTACTAAATTGTGCATGTGAAAGCCGCACATCAAAAACCTACACCACTTGGATCTCTCAATTCATATGAATTCTTTTTACACTATTTTTCATGAAGTAATAGTCACCTCTCGTACAAAAACGGCCAGGGTTGTAGTTTCAACCCTTCAAAAATATATAAATAAATAAATAATATATACATATTATAAATAAATAAATAAATAAATAGATTTCTACTGTTCTGTGCAGATGAATTATTATCTTAAGTTTCTTTTCTATGGTGCTGATCTTCACACTACTAACATAAAACAACTGCAAATCAGATTGTCCACAGGGAATGTTTTATATTTTTCTTTTTCTCTAGCTATTGCTCTGTATTGAACTACCCAATTGAATGAAATGTATAAGCCAGGATACAACCAAATCAGGGGTTTTTTAGCCTAAAAGTCTCTTTTTATGGCTGTCCTCATTGAAGTGTATGTATATATCACATGTTGAAGTAACCATCAGAACTCAACCTTTTTTTTTGCATGTGGAGGAGAGAAACAGTATTCTTCATATAGAGAACAATATTCTCTCATCCTCTGTGTTTTGGTCTTCTGCGCTTCATCAAATACTGCGTGAAGTGGCTTGTGTGCGTGTGTGCACGCATAAGTACTGTTTGCAGTAGATATTTTTCTTTTCTAGACTGAAAGGCCTTCAAAAGGCGGACTGGAGCCATGGAGAACTGGATGCAAGGGCTGAACTGGTTATTTCCGATTACATTTTTTGCATGCAGTAGAAACTCAGTTGATTTGTGATCTTAAATCAAGCTAGTTCAGAAACATATTGCTTCTCTGCTATCTCTGGGAAAACAAAGCTGTTTTGCAGAAGCATGTGGTTTGGAGTCAGGTTTGTTTGAAAAAACATGTAACACGATATTCTGGTAATGCTGCTTTGAATTGCTCATGTCTTTTTAGAAGGAGAATACTGTCATTTTACCTTCTAAAATGATAATTTTTTTTCCATTTTTTTTTTTTAAAAAGATAACTTTGTAAATACAGAACAGAGAACATCCATTGAATTCTCATGGGAAAATCAAATTACATATCTTTTCCAATTCCCTTTTAAAACATGGATAACTCATAACTTTTTGCAGAACAAGAAATCTGGACACTGCTGGCACTGTAGACCTTCAGTTCATCTTTAGTTTTAACTTTCAATATCTCAACTGAATGACTGGTTAGCATTAGACTGTAGGAAAAGACCTCAGATGAAACAAGCTGTTGAATTTGTAACTGCACCCAGGTTAAGCACAAAAAAAAAAATGTGAGTAACAGCCTTCCAAATTCCTTATGAGCCAGCAGGTTGATCACAGACAAGAAGATAAGCTCAGGGGAAAATGTACTTGAAAATGCTGACAAATCAAAATCTTTAATTTGTTAACTAAAAAAAAAAAAAACGAGCAAAAGAAAATTGCTCCCCGTCTTGCTAATTGCTGCACAAATATAAACTTGTTATGAAAGTTTATTTTGGATTCTGGAAAATTAAAATCATACTGAACTGCATTTTGCAAAGGACTGCTCATAACGAAAAAATAAAATAAGGATGTTGCTCATTTTGTCAGTTATTTTGAAAAATGTGACACAAACAGTGGGGATTTGAAAGCCTTAACATCCTCACTTCTTTTTAGAGATGTCTCAAAGTTTTAAAGTATCATGTGTTTGCAATAAAGTCTTTTAGTAAGTGTGAATACACAGGCTATATAGCTCATGATCTTTGTGTGGACAGTTGTCTAACATGCAGAATTATTAATAGAGTCTTGGATCTCAAATGATTCTGTAATATCTGGGTGCTATAAATCATAAAATAGCACTCAGAAGTCAGTAAAACCTGAAAGCTCTGTGGTTTTGGCTGTTAAAGCTGCAGAGGAACCAGTGATAGCTTGGATTCTGATTCTAAGCCATATATAGAAATCTTGTCTATGCTCATTTCAAGGACTCTCCCTTTTAGCATATATTTAGTCTGTGACACTACAGCAAATATACAACCCAGTATAGTGATATTCCCAATGATGTAATGAGTTAGTGCTTGCATGAAAGGACAGCAGAAGTTGATGGTAATGTTGTCAAGCTAACACAGGAACTGTGAGAAATTTAGAATGTTCTTTAAAAAATAATACTTGGAAGAAGAATGTAGGTTTTATTTTAGAACAGGAAAAACAATTAAGGTTGGATATCTCTTCACTTTAGAAGAAAGCTGCCAACTCAACTCAAGGTATTGACTTGCAGAAGTGACTGCTAGGTGGGAATGAATGCTTCAGATGTGCTGAATATTATTTTTTCAACCAATGTGATAGAAAGATTTCTTTATGTTAACTTTTCTTGCTGCAAGAGTGTGAGCACCACCTGTTACATGACTTGCAGAAATATGATCTTACTTTGGCTCTGACACCAAGCAGCTTTCCAAACTCATTTTAAAAGTTTCCGACAGGGTCAAAGAAACATCAATAACAGCTGAGGCAAAGCATGGGAAGAGGTCAGTAACATTACGCTAAACCTTTCATCTGCAGGTCACCGATTCAAATTCAGCTGAGGTTTATACCAGCTAAAAGTAATTAGAAAGACTGCTAGTGTATATGAAATATTATTGACTTCTACATCACAATAGCAATCCACAAAACCATTTTTTTTTTTGTTGAGGTTCTTTTCTTAGGGGTTGAATGAGCTGCAGGTATGGCATGTCAGAGTTAAGACCTATGGATAGACAACATGGGAAACATGCTTCATTTTTACTGAGCTCCTTATACAGATAAAAGGAAATGCTGTTGTCCAGAAGTCTTAAGGGTGTGTTCTATAACCACCATATTGATCAAAATGATATAATGTTGTCTTCCATACAGACATACACAATGCTTCATTTAGTGGATTTTGTCTGTTTGTTTGACCTGAAATGGATGATTTTCAGGTTTCAAAGAAAGATTTTGATATAGGTTTTGGGTTTTGTTTGTTTATTTCTTTGTTTTCTGATAGGAACTTTTTATAGATGGAAAACATGAAACACTTAACTGAGCTGGGTCCAAGAAAACATTTTGCATATTGAAATGACATTAAAAAGATATAATGATAGGGGTTGTGTTTTGTTGTTTATTTTTTTTTGGGGGGGGAGCATTTGATACATTTTTTTTTAATAATACTTACTTCTGTGTTACAGGATCTGAAGTAATGTTTTATCCTCCAAAATTGTTCTAAACAATAATGAGATTATATGGCAGAAGATAGTTTATCATAAAATCAATAAAACTTAAGTAACTCTTATTTCTATGGTTAATGAAAATAACAGACTTCTGATTTATTTGATTTACTTCCTTCTTTGTGTATCATAAACATATAGAAAAATTGCAGCCTCATTGATACAGCCTTGAAAACACGGTGGAGGTAGGAAGACAAAATGTGTAAAAGACTACCAGAATTCAACATTACCTATACTACGCTTTTGATACTATCTCTTCTAGTATTTTCAGTAACAAAGTGGTGAAGTGCAGACTAGACAAGTGACAGTGAGGTGAGCTGAAAACTGGCTGAACTACCAGGCTCAAACAGCTGTGATCAGTGGCACAAAGTCCGCCTGGAGGCCATTCACTAAGGATGTACTCTAGTGATCAATATGAGGACAAACACTGTTGACAGTTTCAGTAATGATCTGGATGGTGGATTAGAGTGCACCCTCAGCAAGTTTACAGAAGATACACAGTTGGGAGCAGTGGCTAATACACCAGAAGGTCGTGGTTGACAGGAACCTCATGGAGTTCAATAAGGAGAAGTGCAAAGTCCCCCCCTAGGGAGGAACAACCCTACACACCAGTACCAGCTGGGGACCACCCAGCTGGAAAGTAGCTTTGCAGAAAATGACCTGGTGGGCGTGGTAGGCAATAAATTGACCATAAGCCAGCAACATAACCTTGTGGTTCCCTCTGAAAATCAGGAAGTACTTTTTTACTCTGAGGGTGACTGACCATTTGCACAAGTTACCCAGATGAGTTGTGGAAATATCTCATCCTTGGACATATTAAGAATATGAATGGGTATGGTCCTTGGCAGTCTTATCTAATCTTCTCCCTGATTTGAGCAAGGATTTAGACTAATTGTTAGAGATCTCTAATTGGCAGAGATGCCTTCCAACCTGATCTGCAATATTGTGATACTCAGCAAGCTGTTTTACATTCACATTCACTTGTCTCAACGTTCAGATAAGTATGGATGAAAAAATTTGGGTTATATGACTGGCAATCCCATATTTTCTGTGTTTGCTTTTACATCTCCACATAACTGAAATATCAATATTTTTTTCCTTAGATTAGTTGTTAAACTTGTCTTATATAAATGAATACTGTCTAGAGATGTTCCTGTCAGGATTTTGTGAGTCATTTACTACAGAATAATACCTACTCATCTTCAATAAACCAGAAGAAATACTTGGAAGGGAAAAAAAAAAAAAAGTAGATCCCAGAAAAAAAAAAAATGCTAGCAGAAGAGAAGAAAAAAAAGGAAAAGTGGGGGAAGAAGTAATTATCTATAAAGAATATGTTGTACTTGGAATAGGAATAGTTAGAGTAACTAATTCTTTATTCTTTTATCAAATTGTGCTCCGTGTGACTTGTTTGTGTCTTTTAGTTATTGTTACTGATCTTTACAGGACATTCATGTCTTCTCTCTTCTTTTTCTTTCCTTTTCTGATTTGCTGGAAGAACTCCTCTTGCCTATGTTTGTATGCCTATGTACCTACCTACCTACTTATTTTTTCCTTGACAGCCTGAGAGTAGGTGAGAGAAGAATTCTTCTGTAACCCTGAGGAAAATATACCAAATTCTTTCTTTTGTAGGCTGTATTTTCTCTGATGAATACATCCTTTAGTTTTGAACTTTTTGATTTGTGATTATCTTCTGACATAGTGGATGCATAGTGGATGCTTCAAAGAACTTTGCAGAAGTGCTAAGATAAATGGGTAAGGGAAAGGCAATTCTGTGTGGAAAGGCAACAATAACGGGAGTTGGCAACATGCTTACGTCACAGAGAAAGTGCTGAGCTTTCCAGGTGATCTCAAAAGATGTTGCCTGACTTATGCTCCTGATGCTAAATAATTAGATTAGACATCATATATAGGGATAATCAACTGTATTTAACCTAAGATAATTATATCATGACTAAATCAGTCACAGAATCATACAGTCATAGAATGGTTAGGGTTGGAAGGGACCTTCAGAGGTCATCTAGTCCAACTCCTCTGCAAGCAGCAGGGATGTCTTCAATTAGGTCAGGTTGCTCAGAGCCTCATCCAACCTGGCCTTGAATGTTTCCAGGGATGGGGTATCAAACACCTGTAGCACACATCATGGACTAGTTTAGGAAAAGTGCTTATCTACACAATGGATGCAAAGCTAGGCATGACAAATTTTAGCACTAAGTTTTGCTTTTTAATGCTTTTTTTTTTTCGCCCCAATTAAATTCACAATGCTAAATGCAGCTCTTCCACACATCTTAAAATCAGATCTCTAGTATAAGTCTAGGGTACTGCGAAGTAAACTCTAATGGTAATCAAAGTGACATATTCACCTGCACACTGTTCAGCACTTACAAAGTGCTTATCTCTGTAATGCTGCTTTTTCAAGTTCCTTTCAGTTCACTGATTCTTCTTCCTCCTCTAAAAAGCTGTAATAGTCTTCTCCTAGCTGAGTGTATGCTATTTGTCAAAAGCACTAGGAGGCAGAATACACATCCAAGAAATTCTCATGACAGAAGAAAAGGTAAGGTAGTCATTAGAGTGGTTAACGAAACAAATGGAAGACAGGAAGAGAGGAAGGCATCTCTCCTTATTGTTAGAGTATGATGTGTTATGAGTTTATTTGTGAATTCAAAATGGAATTTCTGAAGTCTGTGAGGGACAAGCTGTATTTTCACAAAGAGAGATAAATGTTTCTGCAATAATGAATATATGATTTCTGTCCTATGGGATCATAGAGGGTATAATTGCATATCCTTACAGGGACACAGAAATTTGTATTAAGTAGAGTGAGAACAGCAACATTGAATATTTAGCATCAGACTAAGTATTCGTAATTGTCATCATTCTTTATGATTTGATATGTTATGTCATACAAATGGTCTAATCTCTCCTGACAAAGCTATTCTACAGAGCTCCAACTCAGGATACAATATAGTCTTGTGCTTAAAGCATTCACAGGAGAGGCAGAGGAGACGACCTTAAACCCTGCCTCTGTAGGATTTATATGTAGAAACTGCAAACATTATCTCTTATCTCTTGGGAGTACCTACGCTGTACTGGGCTATTGAGTATTCAGAGGTTGAATTCCTCTCATTCCTCATGCTGAAACTAGTCCACTCTGTAGAAGACATTTTAATAGTCACTGATACCAAAAGTATAGAGAGAGCAAGAGAGACAGTAAACTCCAGTCTGGTGATCAGATGAGGAGGTGGGACATCTACATGAGACCTTGCTGATACACATGATATGGTATTATTTGAGTATGGAATTATATTAATGAAGTACTTTGTCTGAAAATACAATTGTATGTAGGATAATAATGAAGTTTATACAACAGTGTGCTTCATATTGCCTTTGAAGATTATTTCCCTAGCTAGATCTCTCCCTTTCTGCTCAGTCAGGAGAAAGCAATGATATGGAGTACTTTCTGCCAAAATGGAGGCAACATGATATAATCTATATTGTAAAAGTAATAATTGATATTGGACTAGGGATGTGCAAAACATTCCGAACGTTGTGGGTTTTTTTGTTTTTTTTTTTTTGTTGGGGTTTCTTTTTGGGAGGAGAGCTTTATCAGGATGACCTTTTTGTTAATGAGATGAAGATTCCAGAAAAAAAATTGGAAACCAAAGGAAGTAGCTACTAATTAATCTCAGTAAACATAAATAAATAAATAAATAAAGTAAATGTTTTCTGTGTGGGAATGAACCAAGTAGGTGAATTATTACTCCTATTAATTCTTAGCTAGGAGGTGAATTAATATAAAATTACTTCAGTTGTTGAACAAATTTTTTCCACATAAAGTATTTTACAGGATTTCTTTACTGAAAGAAATATAAGGAAAAATCAATACTCCAGAATCTCCTTTGACTAATCACTTGGAGTGTAAGAAAATTATTTCCACTCACCTTACACTGAATTTGTTCTGTGTCCAAAAATACCGCTGGGAGACAAACTCTCTTTGGGCAGTTCATAGAATCTTTGACTATAATTCAGCTCTTTACTCTTTCCTTCTTTGTGATTTATCTACCCAGAATTACCCTGGGGAATTATATTAAATATGACAATGAAACTGTGCGTACATGGATATATATATTCCAATAATGTAAACATGAAAAAGATAATCCGATGGAAAAGCCTCTCTAGCTCAACGTTTGAGGTGGCACTCTCAAGCTATAGTTTTGGGACATGGTAACAGACACAGTACCAAAAGCTTTAGAGAAAACCAGTTTATCTATGAATAATGGTCAAGTAATAAATACAGATTTATTATGTATGTCGTAACAACAGAAGATCCAGCAATTCATAAGACTAGGTGAAACTTGCTGTCCAGGAATGCAAAGACTTATAGGACCATGGCTATCAGGCAGGCAGGAAGCAAGGCAATACTAGGACAATCAGGCAATTCTAGGCTTACAAACAAATGTAGATTTTTGTTTCATAAAAAAAACATATCTGGCTGTGCTCTTAAATATCTTCATCAATATGATTTTTCATCTGTTATTTATACAAATAAGAGTTGTCAAAAGTTCCCAATTTTTTTAAAGTATCTGTTCTAACATCAAGGTATAGAGAAAGAGCATTAGCAATCATGCATTAATAGCATTCTAGACCGAAAGATTTATTGACTTTGTGTTTGTTATTGGTATTAAGAGAATTGTACATTCACAAGACAGGCCTGATTAATTTGGACCAAAACATTTGTCAAAAAAGCTTGACTCTGAAAGACATTGTGAGTTTGGAAAAAGATGGGGAAAATAGTGTCCGCTCAGAAAGGTACATGCTGGGTAAAAATGAGACATATGGTTTTAACTGTCTTTTCCTGAATGCAACTTTTTGTTTTTTTCCCCTGTAAAAACAAGTAAACAAATATGTAAGGAAAAGTAGAGAAGACATATATGGGCAGCTTCCAGAAGTAAGACTGTCTCAGTTATTCTCTGAGATTGCCTTCACTTACATTAAAAGACTCAAGAATCTCAACACTCTCTGAAAGAAATGCTTAAATGACAAAAAAAAAAAATCTTAGCTTCATACAGAAAATCTTGTGTGCTACAGGTGAAGCATATTGTCAAATATTACTCCCATAGATACTCTCAGCATGTATTACTCATAAAATGACTTTCTGTTCTGAATTGATGCTTTAAGAAAAATCTTAATTTACTGTAGGAAATGTACTTATGTAAAGGACATTAAATTATCTATCAGGACTGTCAAATAGAGAAACGTCATCACGGGATGTATTGCTTTTAGGTGGCTACAACATTCAATTGAAAACTTGGAATTTGAAAAGGAATTACTTTGGTCTAAAGTCATAAGACTCCATGTTGACATACAATTTAGAAAACCAGTGTCTGCTGAAAAATATAGAAATAGCAAATCTTACACAAGCCAAATCATTAATCAACTTAGACTGAAAGACAGTAAAGACATCAAACAGGAATATCCTTGGTGAGACAAAAGTGTCTCAAAAGTTCTCATAACTTGGATAATTATACAATTTTTGTAAATGTGAAATAAGAGGCTGCATGTTAATTACATGCACCTATTTAAAAGCTGTCGTAGTTCAGCCCTGATCAGGACCAGACTACGCAGTCTGTCTCTCGCTCCCCCCACCCTCCGAGAGAATAGGAGGAGGTGATATAAGAAAAAACAGCTCAAGGTTTGAGATAAGGACTGGGAGAAATCCTTAAAGTTACCCTCACGGGCAAAACAGACTCGACTTGGGGAAAACTATTCATTTATTTCTAAAATTAGCAGGAGAATGAGACAGGGAACGAGATAACCTCCCCCCACCCCTCCCTCTTCCCAGGCTTAACATTATCTCTACTACCTTCCCCTCCCGAGCGGCACAGGGCGGGGGGAAAGGGAATGGGGGTCGCGGTCAGTTCATCACGCGTTGTTTTACGCCGCTGTATCATCGTCAGGGGAAGAACTCCTCGCATTCCTCCTCTGCTCCAGCGTGGGGTCCCTCCCACGGGCCACAGTCCTTCGTGGAACTGCTCCGGTGTGGGTCATCTCTTCCACGGGGTGCAGTCCCTCTAGAACAGCTGTCCCAGCAGGCCCTCCACGGGCCACAGCCTCCTTCAGGCCTCCACCTGCTCTGGCGTGGGGTCCTCCACGGGCTGCAGGTGGATCTCTGCCCCTCCGCGGACCTCCATGGGCTGCAGGGGGACAACCCGCTCCACCATGGTCTTCACCACGAGTTGCAGAGGAATCTTGGCCAGGAGCCATATTACTCCTCCCCCTCCTTCTGAACTGACCTTGGCGTCTGCAGCCGTTCCTCACAACAGGCTGGCAGACACCTCTCAGGATCCTTTTTACATCTTATTCACTTCACTTCTCATCTCCTCTCCACTTCTTGCAGCCAGGCCGGGCCGAGTTGGGCCCAGTCGGCTGCCCAGCGGGAGGCCAGAGGGTGAGGCCTGCAAGGCCCATGAGGCTCGCGCCTCCCCCTCTCTGCCCCCTGCTCAGCTGCTTCACATCTTCTCCTCCTCTTTTTCCTGTTTTCCCCTACTTAAATACGTTATCGCAGAGGCATTATCACAGGACATTCTGCTACCAATTGGCTCGGCCTTGGCCAGCAGCGGGTCCGCCCTAGGCCTGGCCGAGTCCACTGAACAAAGGGG
Organism: Chlamydotis macqueenii; assembly: GCF_036417535.1. Classification (NCBI taxonomy): domain Eukaryota; kingdom Metazoa; phylum Chordata; class Aves; order Otidiformes; family Otididae; genus Chlamydotis; species Chlamydotis macqueenii. The sequence continues at coordinate 57,421,692 of NC_141593.1, read as the reverse complement.
AGCGACTTCTAGCAGTTTCCTACAGAAGCTACCACCTTAGGCCCCCCCTCACTAACAAAACCAGAACAAAAGCGTACATAGCTATTTTACAGATACTTAATCTAATTCAGATGGATTTAATGTATTTTATTCTGGGTTCTGTATATGCCATACTTTAGCCCTGCTCAGGACAAAACTACGCAGTCTCTCACTCACTCCCCCCACCCTCCAGTGGGATGAGGGTGAGAATTGGTAAAGAAAATAAGGCAAAACTCATGCGCTGAGATTAAAAAAAAAAAAGTTTAAGAGAATAACAAAAGAAAACAAAACAGAAATGGAGGGAAAAAAAAACCAAAACAAACAACAGAAAATAGCGAAGCATGTTATTTACAGTACAATAGCTCACAACAGATCCTCATGCCCAGCTTCTGCCTGAGCAGCAGGAGCCTCCTCTTATACTGAGCATGATGTCACAGGGTATGGAACAGCCTTGGGATCATTTGGGTAAACTATCCCAACTGTTGGCTAGTTAATAAACTATCCCAGCTGTGTCCCCCAGCCACAGGTGCTACCAGCTCCAGTTCCTCTCCCAGCTCAGGTGAAAATTAACCTTATTCTAGCTGAAACCGGGACAACGTAATTGTTAAGAGTGCTTGGAATCATAGTCCTGATAATATATAAAAACACCGTGCCTTTTTTGTTGTTGTTGTTTTTTATTATTCCTAATATTGAATGAAAGAGGTAAATAACCCCAGCTGCTGTTCATTAACATGAAGGTGCTTGAACTTTGTCTCCTGCATAGACTCCCAGTTAACTTGTCTGCTAATCTTTGTGTATGCAAAACTTTCTATTGTACACAGTACCACATAAAATAAGTGTAAACACATACAACTGAAGACCTTTACATAAAAGATAGCTATGGAACGTAAGAGTAAATTGATATTCTATTTATGGGTAAACAGCTAGCAAGTACTAAAAAGTCACTACAGACTCAAAAGAACTGCCTCTTTTGCTGACCTTAAATTACCTCTAGCATTAAGCACCAGATCTTAGGTAAATAAACCTGAATGCTCTCAGATTTAACATTTAGAATTGAATTTCTCAAAATATCACTGACAGATTGAGTAATATGAAGTGAATTATCAGAAATAATATTCTTCAAGACATGTAAACTGTTGTGATTGTGTATCACCTTACTCAATGGTGTCCTGCATCTAAGTAGAATCTCCAATTAGTACTGTGACACCAATCTTTTAAAATAATAGATATTAAGACTAAATCCTTTATCCTGTAATCTCTTTGGAGTCAGTAAAATTAGACAGAACTGAGTATTGTAAATGTAGATTTCTGAGGAATAAATAACAAGCATCTGTTTAATAACATTTTGTGAAAAAAACAATAGAGCTCATCATTACAGAAAAGATAGTGAACAAAGATTACCTTTACCCAAATATTAAAGAAAACAACAACAACAAAAAAGTATTGTGCAAGAGCACAATAAAACATAACTAGAGAAAAAACAATGAACATAGAAATTTGGTTATGCTAACTTCAAAATTAACAAAATGGGCCCCAATGGGATATGAGGCCGGATGGGATCCATGTAAGAGTACTGAGAGAGGTGGCAGAGGAGCTTGCCAAGTCACTCTCCATCATTTATCAGCAGTACTGGTTAACAGGGGAGGTCCCATTTGACTAGAGGCTTGCCAATGTGATGCTCATCTACAAGAAGGGCCAGAAGGAAGATCTGGGGAACTACAGGCCTGTCAGCCTGACCTCAGTGCTGGGGGAGATTATGGAACAGTTCATCTTGAGTGCAGTCACCTGGCATGTGCAGGACAACCAGGGGATCAGGCCCAGGCAACTTGGGTTTGTGAAAGGCAGGTCCTGATTGATCAATCTGATCTCCTTATGACCAGGTGACCTACCTAGTGGATGAGGAAAAGGCTGTGAATGTTATCTACCTGGAGTTCAGCAAAGCCATTGATACTGTTTTCTGCCTTATACCTCAGCGCCCGTAATACATGGTAAATGTGTCTCACAGTTACACTTCTACTGTGTTCACACTCCTGCTTCACCTGGACAGCCTTTAGCCTTTAGGCTTTGAGATACAGCAACAAAGTATCTGAGTATATAAGCAGAAGACAACTACATTGCACACACTGAGGGTTTTTTTAATGACTCTGAAGAACTCTGGTTCAGAAAGTAAACATAAATCACTTTTGGAGGTATATCAAGTTTTCTGAATTTAGTTGTATGTTTAACACATTGTGGAAAACAAAACTCTGCTACTTTAACACAGAAAAAGCATAGCTAAGGGGTTTTTTTTTTTTGTTTGGTTTCTTGGCAGGGATTTGGGTAGGTTTGGTGAGTTTTTTGGTTTTACTTTTACTTTTACTTTACCAGTTGTTCTGGTTTTGGCAGGGATGGAGTTAATTTTCCTCTCAGTAGCCAGTGTGTTTTAGATTTCATGTGTGGAGAATGTTGATAAAAACACCCTGATGATATGAGTTGTTGTTAATGAGACCAAGGACACTGTCTGGCTTTCTAAGTCTCGTTAGTGTGCAGATGCAGGAAACTGGGCACAAGACAGAATAATTGGCACAAACTGGCCAAAGAGAGTATTCCATGCAATAAATGTCATGCTCAGTATGTAAGTGGGAGTTGCCCCTGACGGGGCTGGGAGGGGAGCATCCATATTCCGCCTTCTCATCTCTCTTTCTTGCTGGCATCGTCCTCTGTACCTTGCTGGCTCCCTTTCGCTCCTTTGCTTGCTGCTCAGTTTCGTTTCCATAATCACTGCTGAGGACAGACTGTATTGGTCATTTGGACATCAGGTGGTGAGAAATTGTGCATTGTTAATTTTGTATATATTAATATCCTTATAGTCTGTTATTATTGTAGTTTTCCTTTGCTGTTTTAGTAAACTGTGTTTACCTCAACCCACAGGTTTTCCTTTCTTCCCAGTTTCTCTCCCCCATCGCACGAGGGAGGGGGAGGTTGAGCGAGAAACTGTTTGGTGATGAGGGCTAAACCATCACAGTAGCCCAGGTACCACAGTGTTCCTTTTTCTCTTTAAAATCATTAAAGATAAAAAAAAAAAAAAAATATGTGGTATAAACTGCTATTTGTGATTCAGCTCTTAGATGATTGCCACCATAGATTGAAATGCATTTTAATATACTAAATTAGAAAATAATAAGTCTGAACGCAATGTATCATTACAGAAGTATAATATTTCTCTTTTTCAGATTGTTATGCAAACTACTGACTGGAAAAGGTCCTTCCAGGCTTCTGGAACAAAGGCACCTGAAATTATAAAATAAGGTATATTACATATAAAATTAGCAAGTTGGTTAGTTCTCTTAATCATTAAACATATGACAAATCTAAGCATTCTTATTCAATACTGTTTTTTAATTTTATCAAAATAAATTTTCAGTTTTGTCAACTTCATAGAAAAATTGTTGCTAAATACTGAGGGGCTTGAATATTATACTCTAAGGATGTCTTCAGATTTTAAAAGCTGTTACTGAGTAAGTGCTCAAAGATGATATAACAAAGAAAAAAATAGAAACCACTAATCACAGAAACTTAGATTATTATGGCTTAGAACATTTCACATTAGAAAAATTACAACAATCAATCATCTTGAAGCTCTTATTTATATACAGATAAATAAAGTGTAATTATTATTGACATTTAAATGATCACACTAAAACATACTTGATTTACATGAGACTAGTAGAGTAATGAGTGGAATATCCTGCAGTCTTTCCTTGCTTTTCCTTGGGCATACATTCCTTAACATCTTGGCTGACATGAGTGATAAATTTGTATATCTGAGATGCATAAAGACTAGATAACCTTTGGTGTGACTCATTTGGGCTATTCACATGCTCCTTTGAGTCAAACCCAGTTGAAACAGAATGTATCAGGCTGAAAGAATTAGATCTGATCCATATAAGCAGAACTAGAAAGTGATGAAAAAATGAGAAAATTAATTTTCTCAGTTGAGAAATTGAGAAATACCTCCTGTGTTGAAAGAAATGGAAAACTGTATAATAAATTTGAAAAATAACAAGGAGTATAGAAATGTAAAAGAAACAATTGATTTTTACTATGCTAAGTTTCTTTCCCTAACAGGTTTTTTATTCTTATGGTTCAGAACATAGAGGTCATTCCATTAAAATATTTCATTAATTATTAGAGTGAATCTAATATAAAAATTGTATATCAACAATGTGTTTAAGAGAGAACATTAAAACAGTACTCTATCGAGATGGAAAAAGTCACTTTCATACAGTGTCATTTAATATGCTGTGTTAAAACTATGGCAAGTTCTATGTACAGTGTAAAATCTACATTATAAGCAGCCTTATAGAATGTGTTACAGGAGCTAAGCATTAGAAATGAAGAGGAATGTCATAGGCTATGTACACAAGTGAAAAGCTACCACAACTGCTCAGTGTGAAGCCAAAAATAATTGGGTACTCAGATGGTTTTTTTCTATGATTTAAACTGCATATTCATAATTCATGGACAAGAAGGTTTAAGTATGAATCTTTCTTGCATAAGATTTTCATTTGCGTGGTGGATTGGGTGGCACGACAAGCTTATTAGTATGAATTCTAAATTGTCTTCTGATTAGATGTTGCTTAAATTTGTCCTTCTCTTATGAAGGCCTAAAAAGTACACCTCAAAAAGTAATTTAAAAAAAAAACAAAAATAACTCTAATTTGTCTGCTTATAGGAAACTTAAGACTGGGACTGAAATTAGAGTAAATTTTTGAAGATGTTTTTTAAAGCGGCAGGAACGGTATTCACCTAATGTAACAGAAGAGTTTGGCCAAAAGAAACAGATGGCTGTTAAAAAGTTTTATCTTAAATCAGAACAGAAAACTATTAAGGGAAATCTAAAACATAGGAGATGCAAATTATGTAACCAAAGTTTTATTCATTCCTAAAAAGATGTAACCAACACAACTACTAAAAAGAAAAAGGGAAGCATTTTCATTAAACAATCAAACAAACTGGATATTGGTTATGTAAAAAGCATGGTTTGTTGGATTTCTCTTTTAGCAACTCAATGAAATATTAGAGTTGGGGCTCTTCATACGTTTTGCTAGAAAACTAAACAAGGCTAAAATCATATTCTGCATAGCTCATCATTTTATATATTTTTATTTTCCTAGAGAATTGTGCAGAACAGAGCTCAGTAAAATAAATAAATAAAACAAAACTGAGATTATAAGTGCTCAACTTGCTAGTGCACAGTCTATCATTGCATCATAGATGTAAGAAATGTAAGAAAAAAGTACTATACCATTTAATAACAGTCAGCTTTTTAAAGCTGTGGAAAAAATTACCCTGCAGACTTGTGAATTATTTTTTAAAATTTACTGAATTATTAAACTAAAGATGAGTTTAGTTGCTGTTTTGCAAATAAACTTAAATCATTGTACTTAAAGTCTGAATACCTTGGAAATTATAATATGTGGTAACAAACAATATTTAAAATCAATTTCCTCAGAAAGAAATGTGAATGCCATCTCATTAAACACCATTGTTCTAAGAACAGCACTGAATGTTTGAGTGCATTAATTTCTGATTTGGCTTAAACGAAAATCAGGCTGAAGCTCTCTTAAGTAGAGTGATTGGAAGGTTTAAGCATGTTCTACTGCTGAAGGAAGTATCATCTGAAATCTCACTTGACTTAAAAACGGTAAATACCTACAAAATAAATCCATCCTTTAGAATGTACCTATTCCCAAAAGACAAAAATTCTACAGATTTGTCTCTGGCTGAATTTGGTACAAATCACCCAGAATTTAATGACAGTTCCTACTTCAGATTATGTCTGGCCTTGAATCTGTCATCTTACTATTCTCAGTTTCTTTTCAACATCTGTATAATGAAGACAATATTTACTAAATCACATCAAATAGGCATGAGCAGTTATGCCATATGAGTAAATGGTTAGTTACATTCCTGATTAGAGACCTTTGGAAGACATCAATGAACAACAGTAGAGGAGTTTTGCAAGGATCAGTCTAGAGGGTTGTCCTGGTTCTGGCCAGGATAGAGTTAATATTTACCTGAGCTGGGTGGAGAACTGAAGCTGGTAGCCCCTATGGCTGGGATAGTTAACTAATTAGCTAACAGCTGGGGTTAATTTACCCAAATTAGCCAAAGGGCTATTCCATCCCATCTGACATCATGCTCAGTATATAAGTGAGGAGGGTGCTGAAGGGAGGCCCTGCTAGTTGGAAGAGACTGGATGTGGAGATCTGTTGTGAGCTATTATACTGTATTTGTGTTCCATCACTCTATTGTTTTCTTCTGTCATTACTGTTAAATTTACATTTTGTTCAATCTCAACCCGCGTGTTTGTTTTTTTTTTCCTGGTTTTCTTTTGTTTGTCAAATCTCCTCCTATTCTCTCGGAGAGTGGGGGGAGTGAGAGAGAGACTGCGTAGTCTGGTCCCCGTTGGGGCTGAACGACAGGGTGATCTTGTTTAGTATTTTCGTTAATTAATTAATTTGATCAGTGAGAGTTTGGGGTGGCATATAGTGCCATAAATTTAAAACAATTTGTCTAGAAGGTGCTAAGAAGAACTTTATTTAAAAAGTGACATTTCCTCACCTGGATATGATTGGAAGTGAAAAAATCCTAATCATATGATAATTAAGATATGATGTTTCCATGAGAGTACAAACAAGATATGTCCAGATGTTTCATCTAGACAAAATCAAGAATTTTTTTACAATAAGAACAATCATGGAACACTCTACCCAGGTACATGGTAGAGTCCTCATTGCTGGAGGTTTTCAAGATTCAGTTAGATAGGGTGCTAGATAATCTCATCTAGCCTCCATTTCCCACAACAAGTTGGATCAGATGGTCTTTCAAGGCCTTTTCAAACTGGGCTATTCTATGATTCTACAAAATAATCTGAAATACAGAGTATCTTCTTCTGAAACTATGAATTGAAACAGGAACAGGTGAAGATTAAGCTGGCTGATATGTTTAAGGCACTGTAAAGGCACTTATATAACAAAAAAAAAAAAAAAAAAAGCAAGGGATTGACTTCTTGGACCTAGTGGATCAGAGTACATGAAAGGAAGAAGAAATACGATATAAATAAAGGACAAATACGATATACTACAAATAAAAGGCAATGTTGATGCAAGAGCAAATAGATATAAGCTATCTCTCAATAAATTTAGGCTGTATTTTAGAACATATCCAGTCATCAGAAGGTCTCCATTCATCAGAAGTTGTCCAGTCATCAAAAACATCGTTCCTGGAATAGATTTTTAATAAATATAGTGAGTCCAATGAGCTAACACCTTATACAGTAAGGTGCTATCTTGAATAGTTTTTGGAAGTGATTATAGGATGTTGTTACCTCAAATAATAAAAGACAGATTTAATGACTTGGAATAACCAGTTTCCAGTAAAGTACAAGGAATTAGTATGATAAAATGGTAGCAGAGAAATACTGGATGCTAGATGAAGCTTTTATCCTGTTCTCATTTATAGCCCATTGATGAAATTAATGCAAATCCATGCAAGATTTGGTCCTCTGTTATCCTATGTGAAGCATGGAAATGAAATGTAAAGGTTTCAATTAATTAAGCTTTCATATCAGAGAAGAAACACAAACAATGCATTAAAGCATTTCTAAAACACAGTTTTGTTGTGGGTTTTTTTTCCCTCTATTATGGCCTTTCAAGTCCTGTTGTCATTCTTCTTCCTATGATTTTTTCAGCTAGAAATAAAAGTGTCAGGAATTAAGTAGATTTTAAGCAGTGTGGAAAAATAAAAATGAATTAGAGAAACACAGCAGTGCGTCTGGGTACAAGTCCCTGCAGCTTAGATAAATCTAGACAGCTTGATGTTGATCTGTCAGGGTCAGAAGCAGGTGGTCTGGAGTTACAATCACACCTTGTGGTGGATGTTATTTGCTTCGTATTTCTTCTGAAGAATATGTGACAACAAAGACAATTTAAAAAGAGTCTGACTTTTCTGTCCAGAATACTGTCTCTGCGGGTATGTGATTAACTTTGCCTTTTGTTTGAGTAAACAGCATTGAGTCAAATTTTGCTCTCAATCATGCATACCAATCATAAATCAAACAGGATATGATCCAGCATTTCACATCTTCTACACATCTTTCAGAATATGTAGGCAGACAAGAGGGAGACTTTAGTAGAATTAACTCTTTCCTTTACTCAAAAAGATATCCTCTCTGGTTTCTAACACCAATCTGTGACAAGGAACCAGAATGAACTCTGATGCCACCACCTACCACCATCTGGTCCTGCATCCCAGACATATGCTCCATATATTTCCTCTACCATGACTTGCTTCCTCTTCTGCTGCAGTATTCCCAAACTCTGCCTGTACCTGAGCTGTTTTCCAAAATACTGTCAACTCTTTCCTCTGTCTCCTGGCTAGCAAGAAATGGCTCTGACTGCACAGTAACCAGGTAGGCTTACCAAGCATCCTAAAAGACCTCCATTCCACTGTCAAATATAGCTGAAACAGCTAATACTTCAAAAGTTACTGGAGAGCACTGACAGACAAAATGGTCATGTAAAACATATTCCTCAGGAAACCAAGCTAAAAATGAGATTACTGGTTAATCTCACATTTCCTATCTCAAAATTATCCTGTAATTTTCATAGTAGGCCAATTTTCTTTTTTTTTTTCTCAGCTCTCTATTGCTACTGTACTTAAAGCACCCTTTGTTCACTGCGGTATTATATGTAATTCAGCTTTCAGTATTTCGTTTTGTTCCTGCAGTTATCAGTTTAACTTCTGAATATTTTTGTACATCTGCCAGTCTTGTTCTTTACTATGCCATGTGTATATATTTTAACACTTTTCACTTCTTGCTGGAACTGCTCTTTATATCACCTTACTTAATAATGTTGGCCTTTTCTGACCTTTTTCCTGTTTAAAATTAAACAGGAATGGATTTCAGTTGCAGTCTGTTCAAGTATTTCTTAAATATTTACCACTTCTCCTCAGTACATTTGCCATGCATTATAGAATTTCTATCAAAATCACCCAAGGCATTTTACATTCTTTCAGCTCAGTTTTTCCAGAGTAAAAATAATGAATTAAACCCTAAAAACCCTTGTGTATTTTTCTTTAAGTGCTTACTCTCTTGAGATTTTAAAATTCATTAATGTTGTATTCTTAAATTCTATTATTATTTGATTTGAATTTGCTATACATTTTGTGGTGTTAATTTCCAGTGAAAATCTAATTCATGAAGGTCAAGGAATCAAACTACCTGCATTTTTTCCTGATTGTGGAGCTATAGATTCTAGTTAATACAAAACAGGCTCCTTTCGTGTCACATATTCTTTATAAAATATTCTTAGTATATATTCCTAAACATCCAACAAAATATATTAAATATTTTATCTGTGTAATTGCACGTTTCAATGGCTTTAAACTGTGAAGAAAATTATAAAGCCATAGAAGATTGTGAAATTAATGTAAAAGTATGAAATACAATCATGAAGTCTAAAAGTCAACTATAAATTCTTTGTAAAACTACATCATATTTGACAGTTATTAATTATTTTCTACTTGGCTATTGAGGCCTGTCTCATTCTATGTCTACTGGAATACCTTCAGTTCACATCCCAGACAAGTTCATAGAATCATAGAATCTTTAAGGTTGGAAAGATCTCTAAGATTACCAAGAGCAGAAGGAGCTGAAGAAGTTTTTTATCTTGAATCAATATTAAAAATTATTTGAACAGAATGGAAACAATCTGTATTGCTTCTGTTTTTGTTTGTGTGTGTGTGCATATTGTTTGTACATTGTAGAAAGTAGTCTCTCTGAGATTTACAAGATAGATATGGACTCTGAGAAGACACTTTTTTTCCCTTTATTTTTCTGTTATAAATTTTGACATGTCTGCTTCCTATTTTGTCCCTCACTATTTTTCATCTGCATAATAGTTCATTATATTTCATCAAATCTTTCATCTTTATGCTTGAGACAGTAAATAACCTTATAGTAGAACTTTTGCAGCAACACTCACTGAAAAATTGAAATCTACCAGATTTCATAAGCGAAAAAATGCGAGAGTATTACCTACTGTAAATCCTTGTAGTTAACAGTAATGACTATGAGAGTTGTCCAAGAAAAACTAAGGAAAATGAATGAAAAACAAAGAATCTAAAGGGATTAAAAACTTCTAGCTCAAGAATTCAACTTTTGAATTACTTACAGTGTTCTTAAAAACTTTACACTGGTTGATATTCAACAAGTAATCAAAAATCTAAAATGTCCTTCCCAATTTTATTTTTCTCCAATAATTCTCTATTTTCAAACTATAGTTCCAAAAATGGCAATTCAAAACGATCTCTTCAACAATTAATGCTTAGACTATTAGCAATTTCAGAAGGCTCTGACCATGAAGAAGCATTAAATTTTTCTGAGCTTTTCCTATCTTAGGAAAGGCAGATGGCAGTAAATTTTGGAACTATGGACAGAACCATGTCTATCCTTGCCTTTTATCTCCACCAGTCACTTATTCTATGTTACACTGCCAGGTGGCTGTAAACTTCAGTTTTCTGAAAAAAAAGAGAAAGTTTTATTCTATTTTTATTAACTTTTAAAACCTGATGGCTGAAAACATGTTAAGAAGAAAGCCCTCAGGCAAAGTGAAATAAATTGTGAGTCATCTCCCAAGATAACTGTTTTCCCAAATGGACTCCTACAAACCTTATTACACTATAAAAAGAGGCTTTCACAGTGGGAGGAAATGTTCTGATTACACTATAGAGCACCAAAGGAGTAAATAAAAGACATTTTGTGTGAATGGCTTTGAGTATTTATAATTTCAATTGACACTGATTATTACTGAAATTCCCAAACTGCGTTACCCCAACTCATTTTCTTTCAGAGCAAAGCAGGTGGGCTACTGTGTATAGTCAAAACTCAGTAGCCAGTTAGGAAGTTATTGACCTCCTGCCTCTTATTTGAATTGCTGCATTTGTAGTTACCACCTAGGAAAGGATAAAAATCACAGTTCATCCCATCATATTAAATAACAGAAAATATTCTGCATTTCAATCTGGGTCTTCAACTGCTAACGTAGTTTACTTTTGTAAAGAGCTTGGGACAGAATCCCTACAACTCTGAGTTGTATATATTCCTCTAGCTGGTAAAAAAAAAATAGAGCCATTGCCTAGGTTTTACTGCTACTCTGGCTTTACATGCCACAAAACTATTTGTCTCATCAGATACTATTTTACTGGCAGTCATGTCTATCTTACTGGCACAGCACTATGTCAGCAAGAACATTAAGTGAGAGTGAAGCAGAGCTGGTTTTCATGCTGAGCAGTGTACAGCAGAAAGGATGCAGTGGCAATAAATATAGTAGATTAATAGATCTGGAAATGGTACCTGCTCCCAGCATAGAAGTATTTTTATCCTTCTTCTTACAGCAGGTGATAGGGAGTGAGGGGAAGAAGGGAAGCAGATGGAGGAGGAGGGAAGAACCTCCTTACGGCCTCCCTTTAGTATGTTTTGGTTCATGTTGTACAGTGCTCTCTGAAAGCACGAAGTAGATTCACTTAGGATTAAAAAACAGCAAGACATACCCAGGGATACCTCTAATATGCTCCAACTGCTAATGGGTAACCAGTACTCAGTTCGGGACAAGGGTAAGCTAGCAGAAAAAAAAAAAAACCATAGTGTGCCATTGTGTTGCCCCACACTCACTTCTTTGGTCTTATTGGGCTGCATTATTTCAATAACATAGATAATGAAAGATAAGGAAGCACTAGTATCTACCTGAGGGGTTCTTAATGCTTTAAATCTGTCCAGCTGAACTCACTGCAATCATCTGATGACACCCTAGAATACTCCTTGAAATCTTTTGTTTGTATGTGAGGCACTGGAAGCAGTTCAGACAACATTACTGTAAAAGTGAACACGCAAAGGACATAATGAAATTCTAAACTTTTTCAGAGGGAAATTGTTTGAATAAAATGGCAAATATAGCAGTTTTGAAGAGTGTCAAATTCAAGGCGTCTTGGGGCATTGGTAAAAGTAAATTCAAAACATGAGATTTTGTAGATGGTGCTTTATTAGAAATGCATTCTCACGTAGTAGGTAAGGTCTCATCTCATCTTGTGGCAATATAGCTTTTAGAAGAGAGAGTTTCCAAGCACTCAAAATCTTTCAGGATAAAATAGCAGAATAATCTGGAGAAGAAAAGAGGAGGAGGTAATCATATCCATTGGATTTTTCTGCTGTGCTGTTAGCAGGTTACAGCAGTTTTTCCTTGTGCGCTTAAGTCATACATTAACTCAGATATTTTAAGTTGCAACCAATGACGCTGTTAACAAATTTTGAATGTTTATATATCTACATAAGCAAATGACATAATCTCCTATCCATATGTAGCAACTGTTCTTGAACCATAATATTTTGTGGGTTTTAATGATATATAATAAATATAGGAATACATTCCTGATAAATTTTGCTTTCATTTAAAAGCTGTTGAAAATTCTATTAAGAGATGTTCATATTGATTTCTATGGAAAGTTTCCTGAAACTAGAAAGCTTTTTATGGTCCAATCCCTAAAATTTTTAAAGAGAACTCTACTGGACTGAACGTATCTATTAAAGAGTTGCTTTAATCAATAGATTTGCCAACTAAGCAAACATTGCAGCAATGCCATTACCCAATGAAATACATTTATTAAAATATTTGGTTACTATTTAACATGGTTCATTGTGTACTTTGGCAATATCTGGTAGTGTGCATAATAATACTAGAATATAGCCTTGGGGCACTCTATCTAGTATTAAAATTTCAATGCCCCTTAGGCAAAGAGGAGCATGAGATGATACAGTGCTTTTGGATCTGAACGTAAACTTGGAAGCTTAAGGATAATTAATGAGCAACTTAGAGGAACATATTGGGAATAAACAAATAGCCACTCAGTAAATAACAAAGCCTATGTGATATACCTTAAGTAAGACTTTGCCCTCCAGTGCTTCCGCAGTATAATTAAGTAATCTTTATGGAATTATACTAGAAGGCATTGCCAGAGCTTTTTTTGTTCAATATAAAGTAATTTAAGACCAATGTACAAAAACATTCCTCAGATTCCAAAATATTTTTTCTATAAATCCATATAGTAGCATATGTTACATGTGATATGCATTAAAGGTATAGTACTCTGAATCTCTTCTAATTTTAAGAAATGTTTTCTTTTAAAGAATTTGTGTAGTCAAGTGCTTCTTTAAACAGAAAAGAAAAAGGAAGAGAGAAAGACATTTTTGTTGTTTGAAAATAGATGACACAACTAAATTTCTTGCTACTGCGAGACATGTAGCTTTTGAAGAAAGCAAAAAATCAAATGGTGAGGTAACTACTGCTTTTGTTTAACCTCCACTTAAGATCTGTTTCTGTAGTGTTATTGGAGTACTCTGGAGCCCCCAAAGTAAGAAGGATGTGGACATGTTGGAGCGAGTTCAGAGGACGGCCACAAAGATGATCAGAGGGCTGGAGCACCTTTCCTCTGAGGACAGGCTGAGAGAGTTGGGGCTGTTCAGCCCGGAGAAGAGAAGGCTCCAGGAAGACCTTGTAGCTGTCTTCCAGTACCTCAAGGGGGCCTACAAGAAAGATGGGGAGAAACTCTTTATACAGGCCTGTTGCAATAGGATGAAGGTAATGGTTTTAAAATAGAGGGAGGCAGATTCAAACTTGATATAAGAAAAAAAAATTACAGTGAGGGTGGTAGAACACTGGAACAGGTTTTCCAGAGACGTGGTAGATTCCCCACACCTGGAGACATTCAAGGCCAGGTTAGATGGGACTCTGAGCAACCTGATCTAGTTGAAGATGACCCTGCTCCTTGTAGGAGGGTTGGACATGATGACCTTTAATGTTCCCTTCCAACCCAAACTATTCAATGATTCTATGATTCTACGCTTGGTTTATTACAGGAACAGTCATAAAAGAAAAAAATCAGAGACTCAAGAAGGTCAGAGATAGTAGCTTCTTTTGCAGCAATATTTTACAGACTTCAGTGATCAGTAGTAATGACTCACTAGGGTGGAGATAAGTGATAATACTTTATATTAAATTATATCTTATATTGTTTCGTATTCCTGGTCTGGCATTTCTGAATAGCAATTACATCATCCAAGTGGAAAAAACACAGGAAAATTATCCATATGGATGGATATCTCCAATACTTAAAACAATTTCATATTTTCAAAAAGTTAGAGAAAGGGTTTAGATGGATGAAAACTGTAACTCCTGTAGCTCTAAAATACATACTGTGTTTTTCCCTTTGACAAAATAACAAAGCTAAAAACTTAATTTAAACTGAATAATATGATTTAATATGGGATAGCTGAAATTTGTGAGGAACTGAGCTAAAGTGAATAAAAGGAAACCAATCAAATCTGTAGGACTGGAATAATCACTGCCTTCTATCGTGATAGTGGAGACATATGATTGTCTGTTCACAGGTATCTACATAATGGAAGGAGAAGAAAATAGTGCATATTTCTTTTTAAAAGTATATTACTTGAAGTTATCCAAGGGAAAAGGTAGATTCTAATTGTCTTTCTGTCTTATAATCATGTCAGAATTTTTCTTTATTACTTATTTATAACAATACAGAATATTTGTGTAGAATTCTGTTGTGTTATATTGAATATTCCAAAATGTAAAAGACTGAAATGTGAGAATAGAGTCAAAGAAACTGGAATCAGTGATTTTACAGGTTAAGGCACATAGCTAATAAAAAAAAAATAATCACTAGTAAAGTCTGAATTTCTTTGACTTAAGAATATGACTTGCATTAAATATATGGCATAATATATGCCATTAAATATACGGCATAGGGATTCCTCCTAATGCCAACATTATCTTTTCTAAACCAAGTTAACATAAAACCAGTGGTAAACATAGATTTTAATAAAACTGTTGACTTTATGATTACTAATCTCAGAAAATATTCCATCTTGGCCTCATGAAAAATGTAAAGGATCTTTACCTTGCAAGGAAACACATTGAAGTGAAGGAAACACATGTTGAACATCAACATGTGGATAAACACAGAATCATAGAACGGTTTGAGTTGGAATGGATGTTTAAAGGTCATCTACTCCAACCTCCCTGCAAGGAACAGGGACATCTTCAACTAGACCAGGTTGCGCAGAGTCTCATCCAGCTTTACCTTGATGTTGCCATTGTGGTTTGAAGGCTTTAACTATGATTCTGCCAATTGGTGCACAGCTCTGAACAATGAGAAACTGAAAATCAGTATAAATTAATGTGTTTAATCACAGTCCTCTACATCAAGCACAGACATTAATAAAATTAAAATGCTTTTCCAGATGGCAGACGCACTCAAGGCACTTGTTTCATTGTCCTACACTGTTTATACAGGGAACTTTATAGAATAGAATCATAGAATAGTTTGGGTTGGAACAGACCTTTAAACCACCTTACCTCCAGTAAGGAGCAGGGACATCTCGCACTAGATCAGGTTTCCCATAGTCCCATCCAACCTGGCCTTGAATGTTTCCAGGGATGGGGCATCTATCACTTCTCTGGGAAACCTGTTCCAGTGTTCCACCACCCTCATTGTAAATAATTTTTTCCTTATATCAAGTTTGAAGCTGCCTCCTTCTGTTTTAAAACCATTTCTCATTGTCCTATCACAACAGGCCCTGCTAAAGGGTTTCTTCATATCTTTCTTATAAGCCCCCTTTAAATACTGAAAGGCTGCAGTAAGGTCTTCCTGGAGCCTTCTCTTCTCCAGGCTGAACAGCCCCAACTCTCTCAGCCTGTCCTCATAGGAGAGGTGCTCCAGGCCTCTGATCATTCTCATGGCCCTCCTCTGCACACATTCCAACAGGTCCACATTCTTCTTATGTTTGGGGCTGCAGAGCACCTGAAGAGCAGCACAAAGGAATTCCAGCCACTCCAGACAGTAAATCAGATTCACTGGGGGCCCAACCATGTGCCATGGTGAATAAACAAGAGAAGTCAGATGTGCACATGTCTGCAGGGCTATGATCTTAGTGGAATCACAGAGACATGTTGAGATGGTTCCTACGACTGGAATGTTGGAATGGAAGGATAGAGGTGTTGCCTTCTATGTCAATGGCCAGCTGCAATGTCTGGAACTCCACCTGGGGATGGATGAGGACCCGACTGTGAGCTTCTGGGTCAGGACTAAAGAGAGGCCAGGGACAGGAGATATTATAGTGGGAGTCTGCTACAGGTTTGACCAGGAATACTGAGTGGATGAGACCCTCTACAGACAGAAAGGAGCAGCCCTACATTCACAAGCTGATTCATCCTGATCCTCATGGGAGACTTCAACCACCCCGATCTGTTGGAAGAACCACACAGCAGGGCATAAGCAATCCAGGAGGTTCTTGGAATGCACTGATCATAACTTCCTTCTTTAAGAGACTCTGTTTAATGTTTGTCTCAACATCGTTGCAACATCAAACCACCACCTGAACAATGGAACGTCAGTTCTTCCTGTTTTCTTGCAAGCCAATTGCCTTATCTTGCAAGCCAATTCCTGTTTTTCTCCTGTTGTCCTGTGAACCTGAATGCAGAGCTGATTCTGAGAAATCTAGCCTTACCCCCAGGCAAGCGCCCAGACCCAAGGCCAGAAAAAAAGAGGGGCCTAGAGATGGTATTGGGCTTGCATATCACTGCCAGGTAATGAGTGTGGCCAAGCAAACCAGCTCTTGGAATATGCAATGTGATCCTTGGAAGGACAATGAATATGCAATGAGATGAACAATAAAAGGACAGAAACTACCAACATCGGACAGAACCAGCATCATCAGAACCAACATCAGAAAGGAACCAACATTGATGGAATCAACATCGGACAGAACATTCCCCCATCAAGTGAACTGGACTGTCGGGACACTGCAGCTCCATGGTGGTAGCTATTGTAACTGAAGCTTTTTTCCCTCTTTCCTTTTTTTCTCTCTTTCTCTTGCATTTGCAAACTTGTTTTTGAGTAAATAAAGTTACCTGGCGCTTGACTCCATTTTGAGACTTAATTCTGTTCCCGAGAATACGAGCAAAATCTCATTCTGGTGTGTGAGAGGTTGGTCCAGCCGCCCCTAGCCTCCCAGACTCGTCTGAGGTCAGCTAGAATGCAAAGGGGCCTTCCTCTCATCCGAACTCGGAGCATGACACCTTCTCCGAGTGATACAGGAGCCAATGAGGAGAGGTACTATGCTGGGCCACGTTCTCACCAAAAAGGAGGCTTTTGTGGGGAATGTGAAAATCAAGGGCAGCCTTGGCTGCAGTGACCATGAGATGGTGGAGTTCAAGATCCTCAGGGCAGTAAGGAGGCTGTGCAGAAACCTCACTACACTGAACTTCAGGAGAACAGACTTTGGCCTCTTCAGGGACCTACTTTGCAGAGTAATAGGAGATAAAGCCCTGGAGGAAAGAAGGGCCTGAGAAAGCTGGTTAATATTCAAGGATCACCTCCTCCAAGCTCAGGAGCAATGCATCCCTGTTGCCACGTGACAATGAAACGGCCCCCCCACCACGATCCCATCCCAGGGAGAGAGACACAGACACGGATGCCATGGAGTCAGCTCTCAATTTACTGCTGCGTCACATCGCGATATATACCCGTACGCCTGCTACACAAGCCTGTACGCCCGCTACGCATGCGAACGCACCCACCCCCTACGCCCATGTGCCTATCCGCGCATAGCATGAGGCATTGCATCAGCAAGCGTGCAAATCGTTGCGGACCGCCCTCCCTGTGTAAGTGCAGCCCCGCTCGTAGTCTTGTTGCTGCCTTGCAGGGCCCCATATCTCCACCCTCTCTTTGCTCTTTATAACTGTGCATCCTGCTGCTGAAGGGGCTGGTACCCCTGAGTGAATGCTGTCATAGAGAGGTTGACTGTGAATATTCGCCTAGCGACTCCATCAACAATGCTGTGTATAAGCCATAACAATAGCGGAAACAAGCAGAGTGCTATTAAAGCAACAGCTATGATAGTTAAACCCATAAACATGACATTTCCCAGCCACTGGGGCAAACTGAACATCCCTGAGAACCACCCCGAGTCCTTTAGGATCCTGATGTTGAATACTGAGTGGGCAGCATGTGCACGCGCCTTCTCCAAGGCCGAGGTGGCATTCTTGCTGAAGTCCAAACAGCAATAGCCCTGAGTGGAGTTGGTGTAGTTTGTGAACCACTCCCAGGAATTAGTCATTATCACTGGCATTGGAAGACTCACAATCAGGATCAATCTCACAAGGGTGAGCTGGAGAGCGCCGCGCCTCTCAGTCACCCAGCCGATCCTCAAACCATGGCTGTACCATCATGTCCATTGGGTCCACACACCTGTGGAGATACAAGTATACGCTTGTCCCCATGTTAGCAGGTCAGTGGGACCTTCCCAATGTGGGCTTTCTGGCAGACAGTACTGGACCTTTGGGAGTGCCTTGCCCCCAAACAGCAGCTGATGCAAGAAAAATGGTTTTGGATAGGGGAAACGGATTGGGGGTCAGCGAAGGACATATGATTCAGTACTACAAGCGCTTTATCGACTAAGACCTCTGGCGAACCCCTCTCTCCCCCCTCTCTTAGGCGCGTTAGCTGTGCTTTCAGGGTTCCGTGCATGCGTTCTATGATCGCCTGCCCGGTGCTGTTCAGACGAATGCCAAACATACGGCGCACTCCCCACATCTGCAGGAAGTGGCTAAATGCCTGTGATAGATAATTCTGCCCATTGTCGGTCTTTATTTCTCTAGGTATTCCTAGGCAGGCAAAAGTGCGGTTCAGGTGCATGATGGATTTCTGCCCCGTGGACCTCATGAATGGACACGCGAAGAGAGCTCGGGAGCAAGTGTCGACTGCAACATGAATGTACTTAAGACGGCCAAATGGCGTGTACTCTGTGATATCCACTTGCCATACCTGGTTCGGAGCATACCCCTGGGGGTTAATGCCTGGGTAGTATAAGGGCTGGTTCGGCTTTGCTGCTTGGCATGGCGGATAGGCTGCCATTATAGCCCGAGCCTGCGAGATGGGCAGTCAGAACTGACGTCGTATGGCCTGTGTGCCCTGATGATAAACCCCATGGGATTGACGGGCCTGTTCAAACAGGCCTGGCACCGGCTCCACGTACATAGTAACGGGTGACCCAGCGGCTTGGTCTGCCTGGGCGTTGCCTTCGGCAAGTGGGCCTGGCAGCTGAATGTGTCTGCGAATATGAGTAATAAAGAAAGGGGCAGCTCGCATTGAGAGACAGGTATGCAGGTCTTGGGCGGCCTTAGTCAGGACTGCTAAAGCTTTTGACAGCCTAGTTACTAGGACGAAACAGTATTCGCTGTCAGTGACAATGTTAATCGGCTTAGCGAGCCATCGCTCTAGGACCGCTCAAATAGCCTGCAACTCCAAGTCTTGCAGATTCCCCATTCCTACCCATACATGCTGGTGCCATTTCTCCCAATCATACCAAACGTACACCGCTTGTTGTGTTTTTCCCGATGCATCAGTGAAAACTGTCTGGCCGGACACAGGGCATGGTGAGAGGTGAACGACAGGTCAACAGGGAAAAGACGCACACCTCACCAACCACGGGTGCGGGTGTGGCCTCTCAAGGGTACCTGAGTTGTTAGTGAGGGCCAGCTGAAGGCAGGGGTCAGTCATAAGAGTCCCTTTGAATACGGCCTGTGGCAGGTCGCAGGAACAGTGACTCAAATCAGTCCCTGACAGTTGTAGGGCCCATTGCCAAGCACGCAGGATGGCGTCCCCAAGCGCCTCAGGAACTGTAATGACCATTCGACCCCTAGATGCTGAATACAGCCATAAGATTGGAACCATCCTATCCTTCTCACAAGCTCCCGAGTCCCATTGGTACAGCAGTACCATAACCCCTGCCACAGCAACTGCAAGATGGGCCTCTGGGCTCTGTCCTGGAATCCATCGACCCAGAGCAAAGGTAGCTAGCCTGGCCTCAATGCAGGAGATTGCTTCCCGTTGAGATGATGTTAACTGCCGAGGGGCCGATGGGTCCAGCTCCCCTGCCAAACCTTCAGTCAGCGGGCGCATTTCTTCCAGTGTCACTGGAATGAAGGATCGAATCCACAGGATACCGCCAAAAGTCGTTCGAAGTCGACACTGGCATATAAATCTTCAGTCTCTGGAGGGCGACTCTTCTGTTACTCATAATGGACCCAAGGTACTTAAAAGGTGCAGTGTGCTGGACTTTCTCTGGGCCTATTTGTAACCCAACGCGTGACAATCGGCTCGCTAACTTAAGGGCGACACTTGCGCCTAAGCGGCACCCTGCAACCAGGATGTCATCCATGTAATAGTACACAAGGTATTCGGGATGCTCTTGTCGGAATGCCTGCAGAGCAGCCACCACATATCACTGACATATGGTCAGGGAATTCTTCATTCCCTGGGGAAGCACCGTCCAGTGGTATCTCCTAGCCGGCTCACTGTTATTCAGAGAGGGGACTGTAAGGGCAAATCTCAGGCAATCTTTGGGATGAAGGGCTACAGTAAAGAAACAATCCTTTAAATCCACAATTAACAGCTGCCAATCATGGGGAAGCATGGAAGGGATGGGTAAACCTGGTTGCAGAGGACCCATGTCATGCACGGAGTCATTGACAATTCACAGGTCGTGTATGAACCGCCATTTCCCAGATTTCTTTTGTATTACGAATACCAGAGAGTTCCACGGACTACTGGTTGATACTAGATGGCCAGCGGCCACCTCCTGCTGCACCAGTGTGTGAAGATGGGCCATTTTTTCCTGCGATAGAGGCCACTGACTGACCCACAAAGGCCAGTCAGACTTCCAGGAAAGCTTCACCGGACTAATACCCTCAGTGTCCCCTGTCAAAAATCCGGCCTTAAGAGGATCCAGGCCCGCAGCTGCACCAAAGCGTCTCTGCCTAGCAGGCTGAGAGGGAGTCCGGCAAGCACATAGAGTCTTAGTTGTGCTTCCCCTTCCTCCCCTTTAACCTTAATCGTTACTAGATCCATGCTGCATTAGGTGCTGCTATGACCCCCCACACCGGAGATGCCCTGCGGGCAGGTAACGGCCCTCAACCCGGGGGCCAGACCTCTCTACTAAACACAGAAACATCTGCGCCTGAATCAATAAGGCAGATGACATGAATTTCATCCCAACCCTGGGAAAGTGTCACACTCATACGCAGTCTTGAACTTAGATCCCACATGGCTATGGCAAGGGGCAGATCCTGTAGGATGTATACAGGGGTGTCTGTCAGTGGTGTTACCGTGACCTCTGTCACCGACGCTGCATCCTGATATGACGGCCACACCTGTATTCCCCAGTCCTCGGCCCCAAAACCCCCGCAGACTAACCCCGGTCCTCCCCACTGCGGCAAGCCCACAACCAAGGTCCAAGTCGGGCCCCACAGAAAAAGGGGCTTGTCAGTTCTTAATCGCGTTCCTGGTCAGGCCCTGACCAAGGCGCCCTGACCATAGCCAGAGGCCTCTGCAGAGAGCGTGCTGCCCACATTTGTGTTGTCGTGCTCAGACGGGTGCTCCGAACCCTGTTTCCCGACTGACACTCACACGAGTAATGTCCTTCCTCCCACATTGAAAACACTCCTTCGAGGCTCGAGCCTTCTCAGCAGCTCCCCTCTGTTTCCCAGAGGGACAATCCCTCTTTACATGGCCTATACTCCTACATTGAAAACATCGCCCTTGTCCGGAGGCCCTACCTGGCGGAGTGACCACTTGTTTCACTGCTGAGGCGACTGCAAACACTAACGGTTCCGCTTCACTTGCTCTCTCAGCTTTAATACATACTTCAATCATCTGGCCCAACCCAGAACCAGCCAGCAATCCCTGGATCGCCTTTTTACAGATGTCATTTGCATTCAAAAAGGCTAAGTCTTTCCCCAAAGGACCTTTAGTGGTACTGGGCAGGCCGGACACCTCAAGGCTCTTGTTAAGGTGATCTAAGAAATCCAGGTAAGGTTTGTTGGCCTTCTGTTTAATCAAGGTGTATGGCAGGCTCTTCGTGTCCATCTGAGCAACCATCTTCAATGCTTTCCTGGCTAAGAGGCCAACCTGTTTGAGGATGGCAGGGTCCCAGGTGCATTGGTGGCGAGGATCAATGTGGGCCACAACACCATGCAACTGGTCTGCCACTACCCCAAAACATGGTGATTTGCAGCGGTAGTGAAACCAATGGCGGCATCCACCGTGAAACCCTCCCACTTGCTTTCAAAAACCACCAGCTGTGCAGGCGTCAGGTCTCCCTTCTGGGGGACATCTGGTGAAATCGAAGTCACATAAGCTACCCCTTGGAAGGCGCAGTTCTTAATGACAAACCGCCAGTAGGCGGCGGGGTCAGGGCCCAGCGAGGACTCGTCCGGACCCGAGGGGCCCGGCCTGCCTTCAACCGGGTCCCGCAGGGATGACCACCTCACCAGCTCCTGGGCCAGCCCCCCCGAATTAACTGCCAAACAACGGACTTCTGAGAGCAAAGGGCACACTAAGTCCTCCCCCGATCCCAACGATGATGGCGGACCCACCGATGGGGGTAGCAGTACATTCTCCGGCCAGGCTGAAGGCATGCTCACGTCTGCGGGTGAGCCCTCGTAGGCTAGTGGTGCAGAGGGCAGAGGCCCCGCCCAGGCAGACATCACCAGAAAATCGGGTTCACCCCCAAAGAACGAATCAGCTGCGGCATTTGGCTTATAAGCTGGATCCCCTCTCCCCACCAGGAAGGCACTAGGACCCTACTCCGCGTCCCGCGGCTCCTCGGGCGCCACATCGAAACTGGCTTTCGCCTCACTATCACTCCACGTGTCACTACTAGCCCGACCATCGGAATCGGAGTTGGATCACCCCTCACCCAGTGGATGCCCGCAAACCACTGAGGCCGTGGCTTGCCAGACACCCCAAACATCACGGACTTTCTCAAGGCATCTCCTAACCGCTCCCCACTCGGGAATAAGGGACAGGGCAGTTTTGTTCCCTGCAGCGGCAGAAGCTAACAGCTCCCCCCCACTGCTACTACCTTTTCCAGATCCATCACCTGCAAAGGCTGTTGGATCATCCCCTTACGTATCATCCATTGGATGAGATCCTCCGTACCGTTAGAGGAGACCTTCTCGTCCACCTCCATAGCCAGTACCTTCAGAACCGTCACCGTTTCCTTGACGGATACTGTCAACATGATGAGGTCTGGATTACCCTGAGCCCTGCTCACTTTGGTGCACCGAAAACCCAATCTGTCAGATCACGTTGGGGTCACCACTTGTCGCCGCGCGACAAAAAACAGACCCCCCCTAGCACGATCCCATCCCAGGGAGAGAGACACAGACACGGATGCCGTGAAGTCAGCTCTCAATTTACTGCTGCATCACATTGCAATATATACCCGTACGCCTGCTACACACGTGAACACACCCGCCCCCTACGCCCATGTGCCTATCCGTGCCTAGTACGAGGCACTGCATCAGCAAGCACACAAATCGTAGAGGACTTCCCTTCCTGTGTATGTGCAGCCCTGCTCGTAGCCTTGTTGCTGCCTGGCAGGGCCCCATACATCCCAAAAAGAAGAAGTCAAGTAAAAATGCGAGGAAGCCTGCGTAGATGAACAAGGAGCTCCTGGACAAAACAGAGACACAAAAGGGAAGCCTGCAGAGGGTGGAAGCAAGGATAGGTAGCCTAGAAGGTATGCAGAGAAATTGACTGAGTAACCATAGACAGATTAGGAAAGCCAAAGCCCTGATAGAGTTAAATCTGGTCAGGGACATCAAAGATAACAAGAACCGCTTCTATAGTTATGTCGAGGATGAAAGGAAGACTAGGGAAAATGCTGTCCCTCTCTGGAAGAAAATGGGAGACCTGGTTACCCAGGACATGGAGAAGGCTGAGGTACTCAATGACTTTTTCTTTGCCTCATTCTTCATTAGTATGTGCTCTAGCCACACTGCTGAAGTTGCAGAAGGCAAAAGCAGGGACTGGGAGAATGAAGAACTGCCCACCATAGGAGAAAATCAGGTTCAAGACCATCTAAAGAACCTGAAGCTGCATCTGTGTGTCCTGAGGGAACTGGCTGATGAAGTGGCCAAGCCGCTGTCCATCATATACGAGAAGCTGTGGCAGTCTGGCAAGGTTCCCACTGACTGGAAAAGGGGAAACATAACCCCCACCTTTAAGAAAGGAAAAAAGGAAGACCTGGGGAACTACAAGCCAGACAGTCTCACCTTTCTGCCTGGCGAGATCATGGAGCAGATCTTCATGGAAACCATGTGTTCTGGTTCTGACTAGGATAATGTTAATATTCACCTGAGCTGGGAGGAGAACCAGAGCTGGTGGCCCCAGCTGGGATAGTTAAATAATTAGCCAACAGCTGGGGTAAGTTTACCCAAATTAGCCAAAGGGCTATTCCATCCCATCTGATATCACGCTCAGTATATAAGTGAGGAGGGTTGTCAGAGGCTGAAAATGTTAATTAATGTCTCAACATTGCTAGATAATGGAAAGAACTGAGCAAAACATCAATGAACCACAATGTTAAAAACTGCAATAACTGTGAGACAGGTATCCTGTTTTCGTAGCTGGAGCAGCAACACGTATATGACGATGGAGAGAACCGACCTAAACATCGACAAACTGCAGACGTCTCATTTTACCAAAAAGGTCTCTATTTTTTGCTAAAAGCTCCAAAAACTGTGAGAAAGTGTTTTTGTACACCTCCCACGGAGTAGAGCTAGACCCTGTGCATGAGCTCGGGCCCTGGATGATAACAAGCATGCACAGCACTGCCAAGTGACTGCACAATGGAGGCCAGCTCTGGGGGATGCAAAATGACTTTGTGGACACTGTCTTGCTGGACATTAGGTAACAACATGCTTCAGATAACTGCATGGCTTACAAAGAACGTGCAGGCCTTGCATTTGCAGAGAGCTAACAACCACCACCATGGACACAGATCAACAGGATACAGCAACCACAAGCTAAACCACAGGTGGAAAGCACCTGTCCTCCTAAGATGGAAGGAGTGGTGAAGGCCCCCAAAACATCAAGAAGGAGGGGCTGATACAAAGGACTACAAAAAGGGTTGCCGCACGAACCCGTGTGTGGACCTCTACTCTACTCAGAAGGACCTTCGGCATGCCGATTCTCCGTGGTGGCATTTTCATCCTTTTGAGACGCTCACCCCACCCACTCTGTAAGACGGACTTTCAGGACACTGACTCTCCATGGTGGTATTTCCTCTCCTCTCTTTCTCTTTTTTTTTCTCTATCTTCTCTTTCTCTTTTTCTCTCTCTCCTCTCTTTCTCTTTCTCTCTCCCCCAAATTACCCTTTGTGTGTGAATGAAATAAAGAACCAACATATGCATTTGACACTGTTGTGTCTTAATTCTGTAACTGAGAAATTCCTACCTCTCACGACCAGACCTTTATCGGTTCGTGACAAGGATGCTGAGGGGAGCCTCCTGCTATGTGGGAAGAAACTGGATGTTGAGAGCCATTGTACTATATTTGTTTTCCATCACTCTTTTGTTTTCTTCTGTTATTGCTCCTAAATTTATTTTTTGTTTCATCTCAACTCATGTGTTTTTGCTGCTTTTGTTTACCAATTCTCCCTTCTGTCCTACTGGAGGTTGGGGGGAGTGAGAGGGAGACTATGTAGTCTGGTCCCAGTCGGGGATAAACTACGACACCGTGCTAAGACACATGGACTATAAGGAGGTGATTAGTGACAGCCAGCATGGCTTCACTTAAGGCCAAATCGTGCCTGACAAATTTGCCTTCTATGGCAAGGTTACAGCTTTGGTGGATAAGAGGACAGCTACTGATGTCATCTACCTGGACTTGTGCAAAGCATTTGATGCTGTCCCACCCAATATCCTTGTCTCTAAACTGGAGAGATATGGATTTGACAGATGGACCATTTGGTGGATAAGGAAGGTGGAGACTGGTAATGAGAAGCATTCCTCAGGGGTCAGTATTGGGACCAGCACTGTTCAATATCTTTGTTGGTGACATAGACAGTTGGATTGAGTGCATCCTCATGGAAACGACACCAAGCTGTGTGGTGTGGTTGACGTGCTGGAAGTAAAAGATTCCATCCAGACAGACCTTGATAGGCTTGAGATGTGAGCCTGAGCAAATCTCTTGAATCTCTTGAAGTTCTGCAAGGCCAAGTGCAAGGTCCTGCACATGGGTCAGTGCAATCACAAGCACAAATACAGGCTGGGCAGAGAATGGATTGAGAGCAGCCCTGAGGAGAAGGACTTGGCGGTACTGGTGGATGAGAAGCTCAACATGAGCTGGCAATGTGCACTTGCAGCCCAGAAAGCCAACCACATCCTGGGCTGCATCAAAAGGAACACGGTCAGCAGGCTGAGGGAAGTGATTTTTCTCTTCTGTTCTCATGAGACCCCCACTTGGAGTGCTGTGTCCAGCTCTGGAACTCCCAACATAAGAAAGACATAGACTTGCTGAAGTGAGTCCAGAAGAAGGCCATGAAGATGATCAAAGTTCTGGAGTACCTCTCCTATGAGGACAGGCTGAGAGAGTTGGGACTGTTCAGCCTAGAGAAGAGAAGGCTCTGCGGAGACCTTACGGCAGCTTTCTAGTACCTAAAGAGGGCCTGTAAGAAAACTGGGGAGGGACTTCTGACATGGGCATGTACTACTAGAACAAGGGGTAATGGCTTTAAACTGGAAGAGGGTAAATTTTACTAGATTAATTTTAATTAAGTTTGGTATTTTTTTTCTTTTACATTAATAATGCCACTAGTTAAGAAAATAATATAAAGATCAAGTAAAAAAGAATGTAAAACATAAACAAAGCAAACATGGCAGCATAAATGCAAGTGTAAGGTGGTTAATAAAATTTTTAACATACTTGTTGAGGAGAAAAACTACTAAAATTTTTGCTGATCTTATAAAGATAGACACAGAGGTTGCAATTAAAGTTAGTAGAAAGTGATTATGTGTGTTTCTTTTTTTTTTTTTTCAGGCCTGGGTTCTGAGATTGTTAACTGCAAATGGTTGGTGCAGAATCTAGCAGTTATTCTAACAGCTCTGCAATATGTAGGGTGCAATTCATTCTGTATGCTGCGGATGGTGATCTCTAAATTTTCAGAAATATAAAAGCCCTGTTGGGTAGACAACAAGTTTTGTGGAACTTCTCTGTCATACTGCTTTTTACTGTTCATTGATCTGGTAACCAAAGAGACTGGATAATAAGTCCTTCATAAAAGCTTGATCTATACAATGCTCTGTAAAAGTGAATGTATTTGACCTGAAAAATAAAAAAAAAACCCAAGGATTTAATGTATATGCTCTCAACCACATCCCAGATGAGAGAATTGAACAATTCAGAGAACATATTTTAGAAGAAATCCATAATTTGTCTTCATGAGGATTTTCTTAATATAGAATGTTAGGGGGTGGTGAAGATGGATCGTATGAATATAAAATTCCACTTTTCCTCCTTTTTGTATATATAAGTATCTAAATGTTTGCAGTATGTCCTCTGGCAATCTTAGTAGCTTCCTTTATAAAGTGCAGACCAGGTGGCTGAAAAAGTCCATTGAGATATGCTCACTGGCACTAGTGAGTGTTCTTTGAGTAAAGCAAAACTTTCTCAAAACTAATGTGTTCATCTAATGTCTTTATACTCTTAGTAATGCAAATTGTCTCCCACATGTATGATTTTTTAATGACAATTACTGGACTCAGAAAGCCATATCATCTCTTTCCATTTAAGGGTCATAAAATACATTCAGTAAGTGAAGATGCTAACGTATACTTGGTTATATCTGGTATGTTGTAGAACTAAGGAGAGTGATGAAATCAATGAGTCTGTCATCTTACATGCACTATGCTGTATCAACTGCATACAAAGTATGAACAAAACCTAATGTTGAATCTCAAGATATTTGTTTATCTGAATTCTCACTCTTTTGTTCAACTGGCAACCACAACACTTACCCTCTAGAGATATATAGTTCTCCTACAGAGGGAAGGTGGGGCAGTTTTATCTTTGCAACTCTTACCCCACAATGGTAATTTCCAGTTTAACTACTCTTTTTTTCTTGTTTTCTGTGCTATCATTTGTTTTAGTTCTTAAAGCAGACAGACAAAGTCAATGTATTTCTACATGAAATTTTCTACAGATTTTAGGTATAGATTTCAGATATATAGATGGATGTAGAGATACGTATACTCCAAATTAAATTTAGCATAATCCAGAGAATAAGTATGAACCTAAATGCCCAGAAAATACCTTCTCATCATCAATCCAGAATGTGCTGTAAATCTTCTTTACTATTAAGTAGCAGCTTGAAGGATGCAAATTGTAGACATGATAAGGTATTTTAAAAATTCTACTATCTATTTCCAAACTCTTTAAAGAAAACCCTTTAAAGAAACTTACAAGCAGTCAAACCATTCAATTGCCGTCCATTTAACAATTATAAAACATTTTCAAGTATGTTAGAATACGTTTGGCTTATATTTCACTTGGGATTTACTTTTTCAAAATAACAATTATCTAATTTCAGAAATATATTTTTTTTTGTTATTATGGTTTTATCAAGCAAAGAATCTTTTTCATTTGAACTGAAATAATTTGCCTTTTTTTTCGTTTAGAAATGTCAGCGAAACGAAACAAGCAACCAAGTGAAGAAAATCCATCCTATTAATCAGTCCTGTTTTACTGAAGGACTCCCTGTAGATTAATAGTCAAAGTATGATAGACTTCACTGAGTAACAAAATGCCTGTTTGAGAAATCTACTGGCACATTTGTACTTGTATTCTTCTACATATAAAACCGTGGAGGACATAAATAAGTATTAATATCAAAATGCTTACTATCATAGCAAATCATTGATAAATGAGAGATTCAAACTAGGTGGTGTCTTAACTGCAAAACTCATTTGCATTAATATTACTTCCAGCCTGGAACTTTTGAAAGAAGTCAGTGAGTGAAAGAAGCAGTTGATTGAGCTGGTCTTCCCAGCTACAAACAAAAACTGTGCTTAGTCTTGCTGCAATATACTTCACTATTTCTATTAGTTTAATTTTCTTTCTCTTAGGCAGTAGTTTAGAAGGAAAGTTTTGCCAACCATTAGCAATTTAATGTCAAATAAACCTGATCTCTAAAAAAAAACCTTCTCTATTTTTTGAGGACACACTGGAGTCCTCCTATTTTGAAGCACATAGTTAACTGCTACAAAGGTTCATATCTACACTAAGCACTATGTTAATTCTGCTTTTTTTTTTTCCCAACTTGAGGGGAACCTAGTTCAGCCCCAGTCTAAGGGGACATCTTAACATGGCAGAGTGCTGTGAACCTTTCTACAGGGGGCTGTATGAATGTAGATTCAAAGTGGAGGCGTATTTTTCAAATTGTTTGCAAACTCTCAAAAAGCAGATTTGTTTACCTAAGTGGATCCACATCAACAAGTTATTCTTCTGGTTTTTTTTGTCCTCCTGTCATCCACACTTCAGTTAATTCCCTCTGGAATAACCAAATTTGACTTGCTTGGGTTGAAGCCTACACTTAGCTGTCGAGAGATTTTATTCCAAAGCTTGCTACAGAAACTGGTTTGAAAAGGACAGAGCTGAAGTTGTTTCTCTGCAGGCCAGGGTAACTTATTTAAGTTGCTGAGAAACAGCTATCTTATTATTTGACCCTCAGACTAGGTTACAATAAAAGATGAAATAAAAAACAAAGTCTAATATTTTACACGGGAAACAAAAAAAATAAAGGTAAATTAAATGCAAAAGAATAGTTGGTTAATAGCATTTACTTATGAGTACTTCAGCACCTTCCCACAAGTCCTGCAAGATAGATAATAATGCCACGTCCACAAAGAGGTGATGACTACTGCAGTGAATATGTATCTCGACAATGTGCAGACAATGCTGAGCTTGGAACAGGAAGTCATAAGCTCACTGGCGTTTCAGTTCAAAATTTGAGTTACAAAGGAAAATACTGCAATCTAGCTGCAAATGCAGGTATCAGAAAAAGATAATAATTCACTGTGTATATTAGGAAAGCAAGATAGTGGAACACAGCAATATCTAGCAGCTGATGGACCCTCTTCAGGGACGCTGCTACAATGGTGTAAAATTAATATTATTGAAAAGTTGGATTACAACCTCTTTATAAAACATGGTCACTGCTTTCTAAAATCAGAGGTCAGGCCAGAACCAGAAGGGTCCTGTTCATTGTCAGATGCACAACATAAATCTCTTTAACGTGAAAAGGAGTTACAGGCATCCTCATGACTGCTCAGTTATTCAAGCACTCAGACATATTGAGAAGACAATTACGGAAGCCAGGCTTGCAAGCCCTCCTTTGCACAAATCTTCCCTGTTCACACAAGGGCACATGTGAACAAGGGCTTGTGACAGAATTGAAGCATTCACTACACCTATAGAAGTGTCTTCTCTTCCATTTAACTTTATTAGTTATTTGAAAAGCAGAAAGCCATGCTTCTACAGGTACAGTGGTTTTTTTTTTCTGTAATGATTCTTTGGACATATATTGCTTTGGCTCTTCAATATGTATCATATTGAAGAGCCAAAACAAGACATATTTTTAATTCAGAATAATTATTTGCATAACTGACTTTTAAGAAACAAGGAGCTCTCATACATATTTAGCTGTTAAGATTTCTATTCTGCTCCTGAAGAGTTTTTTAGGTTTGGTTTGGTTTTGCATTACACAATATGATTTTACATACTCAGAACATTAATTGTAATTGGTATTTATCAAAATCTCAGTTTTTATTAAAATATTAGTTAGAAGAAATTAGTCACTAAATTGGTAGTCATTCTGTGCTCACTAGTTTACTTTTTTCGATTTTGTGTTCAAAATTATCTGGTAATGTAAATGAGGCAAAACTTTAGGTTAATTTTGATATCCTTTCTTATCTGCTAATGTAAGTAAATTGATTGCAGTTTGGCCCTTGAGACAGGGGCCATAACATTTTACTCTATAAGAGGCTTTAATGGGGTAAAATCTTTAAAATCAGTTTAAATATAAAATAAATTTGCTATCTTAATTGCTAGTAAGCTTGATCACTAAACTTGACATCCAGTCTTGAGATT
This sequence comes from Chlamydotis macqueenii, assembly GCF_036417535.1. Taxonomy (NCBI): domain Eukaryota; kingdom Metazoa; phylum Chordata; class Aves; order Otidiformes; family Otididae; genus Chlamydotis; species Chlamydotis macqueenii. The sequence goes on along the minus strand of NC_141593.1, from coordinate 57,390,561 downwards.
CAAGTCATCTTCTTCCAGTGGAACAATGTCTAACATTGTTCAACTCCTTTTATTGATAAAAACAAAAGACTAAGTATTACATATCTTTCTCAGTACTGAAAGGCATAGAAATGTTAAAGACATTTCAGTCATATTTGGATTTAAATTCATTCAAAGTTCAAATGGATTTAATTGTCTTCATCTGACTATTCAGCCTGATCCAGTAACATCTTTTTGGCTTGTAGTTCTCCTGCCTTTCCCAATTGCTATAATTGTTTTGTCTGCTGTTAGTTCTGGTATGTGTGGCAGTAAAAAAAATAATAAATATGTCACTTTAAACCAAAAAGCTTGGTGAAAGAGTCCCATAAAGATGTTAGTCCTACTATTTCAACTTTCTGAGGAATGTTTTATTCTGAATCTTCAAATTTCTCATTGATTTTGAGAAACAGAACTAAACTTTTCACTCGTAGTATCTTCACTCTTAAAAAAAAAAAAAACAACTAAATTAATTCTAAAATAATTTGAAATTAGGAGACTGAAGGAGAACTGAGGAGTTGTGATTTTCTAATGTAAGATAATTAGAGTGTGTATTTCAGCAATTACATTGTAACAACTACTAATTAAAAATACAGAATTCTTCTTTAGAGAGGCAGATTTGAATTCCAAGTGGCATAAACTTTCTTGTGGTAAAATAATTTTGGTTAAATAGTGAGATGCTCCTTCCAATTAAATGTTTTTTCTCTTTGTGAATGTTCAAAACTGTATTGCAGTATGTTGAATGACAAGCATGCTTTGCCTCATTTTTCAAAATAGCATTATTGTTTTACTGGTTAGTTTGCATTCTTCTTTCAGGAAGACGGTCTGCTTTTTGTCTTCTCTAAAAAAAAAATATGACAGTTTGATGGGGAATGTGTCAGACTATCGAATATGAATTGGATGTGCTATCCCTAAGGAAAAACCTACGAAACCAGGTCAAAAGCTGTCTGAAAAAAGAATTTAAATTTATGAACTCCTCATAAATTTACATGGCAGGAACAATTCACAATGTAAATTCAAATATCTCTGTTTCTGAAAAGAGAGTCTGTAGTGAAAGAATACCTACCTTTCTTGTGAAGGATTCTATGTAAGCCTACGGTTTATACTGACAATTTTTGTGACCAGAGGTATTAAAAACTGTTAGAAAATCTAATAATTTCTGATATTCTTTCATATCTAAACCCAAAGTTTACCAGAAAATATGTGCCATTTGTCACAGGAATGAGCTTGCATTTGACACTCTGGCATTTCCTTTGGATCCAGAATTAGCTGCAGCACTTCTCCAGTGGTTTTGTAGTCTGAGGTTACCCTTTCAGTAGTTTGAGAAGGACATCTCTGGAGACATGTTTCCTGATGTAGCCCAGTGACTAGCTAAGATTGCTTTTGGTCAGCCTGATGAATTTTGCAATAACAGGCCTCTACTTCTTTTTGCTTAACCATTCAGGATACACCTCAAAACATCTCAGGCTTTTTGAGGGCCTGCATTTTTTTGAAGAAAAGTCTTATCTCAAAGCTTAGCACATGTTTTCCCAGTACACTGTCATCTCAGTCAGATTCTAAAACACTACAATTACAGTAAAGCAAAAACCAGTTGAATAAATAAGTAATCTGGACCTATTTCATTGTGGATTGATTATATACTTCATTTCAACCTTTTCATTGAAAAGTATTTCCATTTGTAATTCCTGAATGTAATTTGTCCCAAATTACTTCTAATTTTGAAAAGAGAAGTGGAAGAGCCCTCAAAAGGAAAAAAAAAATAAAAGGAAAAAACCAAAGTAACTTCAACCAGTAAATACTTCTTTTTGTACATGGGCTATGCAAACACTCAGAGCACAGGAAATGCAGTTCTTATGCAGGAAGAGGTGGTCAGGTCAACATGCTGGATGAAAGGGATGGCATTGAGAGGGACCTTGACAGGCTGGAGAGGTGGGGTCATGCAAACCTCATGGAGTTTTACATGGCCAAGTGCAAGGTCCTGCACATGGGTCAGGGCCAAGAACAAATAGCTGGGCAGAGAATGGATTGAGAGCAGCCCTGAGGAGAAGGACTTGGGGGTACTACTGGGTGAGAAGTTCAAGATGAGCTGGCAATGTGCACTTGCAGCCGAGAAAGCCAACTGCATCTCAGGCTGCATCAAAACAAGTGTAGCCAACAGGTCAAGGGAGGTGATTCTGCCCCTCTACTCCACTCTTATGAGACTCTGAATGCTGCGTCCAGCTCTGGAGCCCCCAACTTAAGAAGCAGGTGGACCTGTTGGAGCGAGTCTAGAGGAGGGCCATGAAGATGATCAGAGGGCTGGAGCACCTCTCCTGTAAGAACAGACTGAGAGAGTTGGGACTGTTCAGCCTGGAGAAGAAAAGACTCCAGGGGACACCTTAGAGCAGTCTTCTGGTACCTCAACGGGGCTTATAGGAAAGATGGGGAGAAACTCTTCAGCAGGGCCTGTTGTGATAGGACAAGGAGTAATGGTTTTTTACACTGAAGGTGGTGGAACACTGGAACAAGTTGCCCAGAGAGGTGGTAGATGCCACATCCCTGGAAACATTCAAGGCCAGGTTAGATGGGCCTATGGGAAACCTGATCTAGTTGAAGATATCCCTGCTCCCTGCAGGTAAGTTGGACTAGATGGCCTTTAAAGGTCCATTCCAATCCAAACTATTCTATGATTCTAAGAAAGGAAAGAAAGCAGCAAAATAAAAAAAGGCCGTGATAAAAAAAAAAAAAACCACCTTTGGATACAATAAATTTTCAGAAAACAAATGCATAAACCCAGTGTCGTAGTTCAGGCCTGATCAGGACCAGACTACGTAGTCTCTCTCTCACTCACCCCACCTTCTGAGAGAACAGGGAGAGAAAATATAAGGAAAAACAGCTCGAGGTTTGAGATAAGGACAGGGAGAAATCCTTAAAGTTACCGTCATGGGCAAAACAGACTCGACTTGGGGAAAACTATTCCTTTATTACTACAAACAGCAGGATAATGAGACAGAGAACAAGATAACCTCCCTCCACCCCTCTTCCCAAACTTAACATTATCTCTACCACCTTCCCCTCCTGAGCGGCACAGGGGGGAAGAGGGAATGGGGGTCATGGTCAGTTCATTGTACGTTATTTCACGCCGCTGCTTCATGGTCGGGGGAAGAACTCCTCGAATTCCTCCCCTGCTCCGTTGTGGGGTCCCACCCCTACGCCACAGTCCTCCGGCGTGGGTCATCTCTTCCACGGAGTGCAGTCTCTCCAGAATGGCTGTCCCAGCGGGCCCTCCACGGGCCACAGCCACCTTCAGGCATCCACCTCCCCTGGTACAGGGTCCTTCATGGGCTCCAAGTGGATCTCTGCTCCTCCGTGGACCTCCATGGGCTGCAGGGGGACAACCTGCTCCACCATGGTCATCACCACAGGCTGCAGGGGAATCTTGGCCAGGAGCCGCATTACTCCTACCCCTCCTGCTGAACTGACCTTGGTGTCTGCAGCCGTTCCGCACAACAGCCTGGCAGACGTCTCTCAGGATCTTTTCACATCTTATTCACTTCTCATCTCCTCTCCACTTCTTGCAGCCGGGCTGGACCGAGTCGGGCCCAGTCGGCTGCCTGGCGAGAGGCCAGAGGGTGAGGCCTGCCAGGCCCATGAGGCCTGCGCCTCCCCCTCTGCGCCTCTGCCCCCGCTCAGCTTCTTCACATCTTCTCTCCTCTCTTTTTTTTCTGTTTTCCCCTTCTTAAATACGTTATCACAGAGGCGTTATCACTGATCATTCTGCTACCAATTGGCTCGGCCTTGGCCAGCAGCGGGTCCGCCCTAGGCCCGGCTGAGTCCACTGAACAAAGGGGAGCGACTTCAAGCAGTTTCCTACAGAAGCTACCACCTTAGGCCCTCCCTCACTAAACAAAACCACAACACCCAGTTATATCTCTTACTTATGTTACTAGCTGGTTTTTTTCTTAGTATTATAACAGTTAAAAGAAGAATGTAAAGTACCGCATGCAAGGAAGTTTTTACTTAGGTAGGAAAAACATTGTTCATAGTCCCCAGAAATAAAAACTTATGATTGTACTTCATAGGAAAAAAAACCCCTACCGTATCTTGATAGTGAGATTACCTTGTCTTATGTGCAGTATTAAGAAGAAATAATACAGGTTGCTTTGCTGGAACCAATTTTTATATAAACAGAATTCAAGAAGGATGTCAGCTAATGTAATATTCTTTTCTTTCAAATGAGCACTCAGAGTTCTGCAGACCAAATGTTTCAAACGTATTCTGATGTTATTTCAGTTTTTATCTGCAAAATGTACTATTAATCCTACAAAAACTTACTAAACTAAATAATGTGAGAAATTAGAAGATATAAATTTCCAATTAAAACCAGATTACTAGAGATACCTCTTTGAACAGCTTCTTCCAAAAGCTAGTTATTAACCAACCATAGCAGAACCATTAAATGTAATAATACAGTCTTTTTAAAAATGTCTCAATATTTCAGATAGCTTATAGGATTTAATTCCTATTTGGCATAACATTCTAAAGTCAAGTGTAGATTGAAACATCATACAAATGGTTTAGAATAAATCTATTTTGTGTGGATTTTCCTCCTTTTTAGTATAAGTTTTAAGTTTTGCATCACTGCAGCAAGATTAGAATGCATCCCACTGGAACTCATTGGTGATCTGTCTTGGAGAAATTTATATTTTCTTTTTAATGTATTATAGAATGATGCAAATAACACTTTAAAATACGTTGTACAAGATCAGTATACCAAAACAACCAATGATTCACTGTATTCAAATAAAATCTGTGAAAAAACATAAAATGCTGATACCCACCAGAGTATCTAAACAATGATCCCTGTTCTCAAGTCAATTTATAAAGGAGTTAAAAACACATTAGAAGGGCCTATTGACTGATTAAGCATACCAAAAAGCAAAACATTGCAAAAGGAGGTAACTTTTAAAAATTACCTTAATTTAAAATTTTGCTTTGATGAATTACCTATCTATTAAAAAAAGTATTTTTAATAAATACTGCAGGTTGGAAAAATGTTCATGAGGTATAAAATGACTTTGATTTCACCCCACAACTGGAAGAGAAAGCTTACTTTTCATCCCTCAGAATATATTTACATTTAGATAATATTTGTTTAGATAATAATTACCAAATTAGCATAATTTAAAATGTAAAATAACATGGTCAAAATTTACCTCAGAAAAAGCTGTGTTTATGACTAAAGGGGTTAAAAGAAGTTCAATAAAAGTCAGCTTTATTTTACCTCTTTGTATTTTAGCACATAAAGAATATTTTTGATTGACAGATGTCAATAAGTTAAATGAATGCTTCCGTGTAACTTTTACAAAAAAAAGTCACACCTCAAAACCACCACCCCCAAAAAACCCAAGTAAGACACAACACCACTCAATTTCCTGTCTTAAACTATACAAAGAACAGTATTTCACCAAAAGCCAGTAAGAAATAATATAATGTAAGATTAAATATATTCCACTAATCTAAATAATTTCTCCAATTATTTAACTGAATAAAACTTACCAAAGCCAACAGTTTTAATAAGCGCGTTTGAGTAAGAAATCCAAAGCTGCTACTATATTTTCTTGTTTCCTACATTTATTAAAAACAAAAATAAAGTAAAATAAAAAAAATATTAAGAAGAGCAAGTAGACAAAGAAACCTAGAAAGCATAATGTTTCTTGAAAATGTGTACAATAATTAATTCATTAATTATTTCATTTGAAGGTAAGAAATCTGAGAGCTTATGGAATGTGTGGGTCTGAAGCACACAACTAGATATGTTATCCTGAATGGAGACAAACTGTTGTCCAATCATGTGACCTGTACTCAGGAAAAAGCTTTTTTTTTTTTTTTTTTTGTGTCTGTGCATATAGGTAATAGGATTCTTAGTCACTTCTTACATTAGTTTAGGAACATGTTTAAAAAAAATCAGGGTGATGTATACATATCTTTCATGGTAAGAAAACTTTGTAAATGCAGATTGTAATTCTCAGGAAAAAAACCACAAAAATTTATATGAAGGGTTTACTAAAGGCATGTTCAAAGCCCATGAATTAACCATGAGGGTTAGAAACCTTGTACTGGACTTGAGAGTCCCTGTGGGAGCCCATGCTGAGCCCACACGGGCTTGACAAATCGCAGCTTAATGCAGTGCTGAAACACTACTGTGTTTTTTACACCAGTTTTATACACTGATAGGCCCTGACCTGTCGCTAGCAAACCTTTTTGGGGGTTAGTCTGTCTATTAAGTCCCTGTGTCATTATAGGATTGGTGTATCTGGAAGACACCTTTACCAAGATACCTCTTTAGGAACCAGACTGACATATCTATGAAGAAAAAGATTGAGTAAATTCTGAATGACAGTGAACTTCAGTGAAAGATTTTCCATAATATTCCATCTCCATTTCAAGAAAATGAAGTCTAAGTTAAATTTTACTCACAATTAAAAAAAAAAGGAATCAGACAACTATAAACCAAAGTTAATTTTATGTAGTTACATGAGTATAATGTATATGTTTCTTGCTTTCATAATGTCATTACATTAGCTTTGGCTCTTTTTCATTTCAGTAGTCTTGTATGAAAGTCAGTGGAACAGTTAACTGAAGGAGAAACGAGAGTTGCTCTTTTTCACTTAGGGTACACTATCTTATTATGTGGATAATCAAGATCACATGCTAAAGCTAATTAATATTAACTGCCAAGTGTTAATTTTTCATCAAAACTTCTGTCATGTGGCTCTGTTAAATAAAAAACTGTACCATGGACACTACTTTCTTACACTGGTTTGGTCTGGATTTTAATTAAAACATATTGTTCACTGTAAAACCGCACTTTGTGATAGCTTTCTCCTCACTCCTCAACTTAGAAACTTCATGTTTCCTGTTATAAATAAAATTGCTTTATTACACCAAGCATCGTTTGATTTTCCATACTGAGGCACAATCCCTGTAGGCTTAATCATGGAATTTTAGCTTGCTCTTAAATCTCTTTCTTTGTCAGTTCTTCAGTAAAACTAACAGCATGACATAATATTTAAACAGCATTCTCTGCAACAGAATTATTGTAAGTCAATTAAATGTAGCCGGTTTGTTTTTCTAGTTGAAGATGTTTGCTTGACATTGATTCATGACCTTTTCCAATGACCTTGATATTGTACTAGCTATGAATCCTCTTTTCACAGCTACCAAGCTGATCTTAAAACCATATGATAAAGTACCTATACCAACCTATTAATATTTATTTATCTATGAAAGAAATGATAAAGGTGTTATTAAATTTCACTAAAGTCTTTGCATATGAGACTGTATGACTTATATTCTTTACATTTTTAAATCTTTTGAAATATATTTTGATTTGCTCTTTCTAAGCCGATAGTTTTTACTGCTTTTAGTTCTATTTTAGTCTCAAGCTTTTGAAATGTGTGAAACATTTGAATCCATTTGTTAAAGATATTTTAGTCCTGATTAAGGTCTTACTGTTTGCCCTAGTCCCATTTGTAAATGCACCAATTCTGGTATCATTTCTAGCTTCTGTGATTTTTTTTTTCCTGCAATGCTTAGACTTAAAGCAGAATTGAAGCATGAACAAAGCAGTACAATTGAAAACTCCAGTCCTAGTGATCTTTCAGTTGCTCACAGGCATTTTTAGTAGCTCTAGTATGAGCAGCTGAGTGATAAATTAGTTGAGATCATGTAAAAACCATTAGTGAAATTAATAGAGCCTCTACCAATAAAAATAGCTTGAGACTTTTCTACCACATATCTGTCTTTAGAGTACAGACAAGAATTAATTATACAATGATATCCTCTGAAATTCCTGGTCTGTTTTTTTTTTTTAATACAACAATGATTCAGACCTAACAGAATAAAATTCGCTTGTCTATAAGAAATATTCTCTTGAATTGAGAATCCTTCTCTAGGATTACTTCACCTCCTGGGAAACACTACAAACTGTAGCACGTGCTTAAAACTCCTCTGAGCCTCCCTGGCCAGGGCAAAGCAAGGTGTTATCCATCCACTTCTTGAAAGATGGAAAAATAGTGGGAAAGAAGAGAAAGCTTCTGAAACACTCTGGTTCAGGTGCTTCCTGCTCCCTCTTATTTTCACAGGCAGTAGGAGAGGAAATCTCTGCTGCTGTATTTTCTTATTCCACAATGCATCAACAGGAAAATAGCTGGCAGTGCTTTGCCTTTGGGAAGCAGCATAATGACCAGATCAAGGCTAAACCTGCAAATATAGAAACATCTCAAGAGAAGAAGTGTGCTATAATTCAATTCGTAGCTTGCCTCAGGAGCGAGAGAGGATTACAAATTGTTGTTTTCCCTACACTGAAAAATTGATGCTGATATTTGGCATTATTAACTGACACACATGCAGATTTATGTTAATTAAATATTCAATTGGTTTTTGCCACACAGTTCGCAGATATACTGATCTCATACGGTTAGCCACAGATACTGTGAAATATGACCTTGAAAAAAAAAGTCTTGATAATACCTTGCCTATGTGACGTGGGAAACTGCATAATTCTGTGGGAAGATTGTGGTGTATACTGTAGACATTTGTTCACATAGACGCCTGAGCTAGCTGCTGAATAACTCTATTAATTTCGAATCTCATATTAAAATAAGCTTAGTATAACCAGTTTCTCTTTTTCACAATTTACAGAATTCATACTCTCAGAATTCCATGATTCCATATGAAATTCCTGGGAAATAAAATAATACATCATGGTTCTAGACCAGAAACATAAATATATTCCTATTATCAACTCTCAATTTTGTCTAGATTTGGTTTTTAAGATTTTCTATCCAGAAACATTACTACTAAATCTCCATCCTTTTCAGTTATTTCTGTGTAATTCATTTTTTCAGTTACCTTTATAGGGCATGGATAAGACATTTAGTGAATTATTCAAGAGTAGCACTCACTTTAGGGACAGATGTTGATATTTCGATCCCCCTAACCAAATAATCTTTGACTGTGAAGTGCAGGACATAAGGGTCCTAGTCCCTGAGGTAAGCATGTTTGGGGAAATCCTCTTGAGAATTTGACCACCTGGCATATATTTTGATGACCTTTCAGCAGCCTGGCAGGGCTTCTGAAAAAGATTTTAGATGTTTCAGTAGGAAGAGACAAAATAAATGTCTTTGTCACTAGGATACTGAATTTCCCCTGTTCTGTAGTTCACATAAAGCAACAAATAGGTCCAAGTCTTGTTCTGTTTAGACTCAAATTAGAGTTGGCTTCAGTAGAAAGAATCAATCCTACAACAGGACAGGAACTGTTCCTGCTTTAGCTGCCAGAATGTGGCAAATATACAAAGAATATGTGTCCTGAAGGGATATGGTATCTTTAGAAGAAAATACTAAGGGAAAACTGTTCCCTGGGTGACTGAACTTAGATGGATTCAAAAGCCATGTAGGATTAAAATAAGGCTAGTATCCAAATATTTCATAATTTGCCTGCATTGATTCTGCTGGTGATGAGGGACAGAAATTTGTGCCTTCTATAATCTTATTGATGGACCCCTTCTAATGTTACTCAGGGGGGCTCGTGCAGATTGACTTACATAAGTTTATAGCCCTATGCTTATCCACTTCTTTCATCCCCTAGGATCCCTGCTATACTTAGGATATTTAGTCTACTCACACTTCAATAAGTAGACTAATACTGTATTTCAGCAGTGCTATTAGGCCCAAAAACAAGTACAGTATCATTCCAATTATCTTCTGTTGCACTGTAACAGTCTCTTAGTCGGTCCTAATTTCCTAGTTAACTTTTGTATCTATATTCTACCATCTTTTAAGTACTCAGCACTAGTTTACTCATTCTAGTTCAAACTTTTCTATCCTTTTCACACTGTTTAAGAGTTTAAAGTTCTGAAGTCCTTCAGATTCTCATTTCTTTTTGAGAAAAAATTATTTTTCTACCTTTATACAGATTGTGGAGAAAGCAAACAGTAAAGCTTTCCTCTAGGACAGGAGCCATTGTTCAAACTCCATTTGTTCACAAAGTCTTTGCTCTCAAAAATTACCATTAACCTTAAGACATGACATTTCCCTTCTCTGCCCTTCATCTTTTTTTTTCCCCCAGTAACCTCTTCTAACTCTAGGCCCATCTCTGATTTAAAGGCTGTTCTTCTCCCCCCTCAGGAACCACACAGCACTAGCACCTGCCTTCAACTCCTGCTGTATGATTTCTCTCAGAGGTACTTCATTAAAGCGGCTGTGCCTTGGAGCAGTACTGACTGCTGCAAGCTCTCATGGCTCTTTGGAATAGAGTGCCCTGCTGAAAAAGGTTAATGATTTATCTCGATCAGAGGCACCCAACCTGGTTCATGCTTTCCAGAAGCAATAACCCTTTTAACTGGCTTGGCAAGTCATCAATATTTGTGCTAAACTCAGACTAAGGAGTGAGGAGGAGATAAAAAGGAGTCAGACAGAAGTCAGTTTTCTGCCTTTTGAAACCTCTGACTCTGAGTTAGGCTTCCTATAAAGATAAAAGAGTTAGAGGGTATAAAAGCTTTTGGCACTAGGCAGGTGCTGAGGGGTATGTAGCACAATGCTTTGTCTCTTGTTTTTGAATCTCTCATATACCATTGTTATTTTAACACAGCACTCTAAATGCAGAAGACACTAGTGACTCAGAATACAGAGTGTTATGGAAAGAGGAGTTACAGATAAAGTTTCATTCTCTCTTGTAGGAGAGACTTAACAGGTCTGAAACCTCATAGGGTGACAATGAAATTAGTACTTCTAAACGGCCAAAACCTTTTCTTTCCTTTTTTTTTTCCTTTTTTTTTCTTTTCTTTTTTTTCTTTTTTTTTTTTCTTTTCTAAATAAAGGACTATATTATTGATCTCCATATTTCAGGGAATCATCTGTACCAATAGCCTGGAGAGAGAGAGGAAGAATGTAAATGCTTTACATAATTTTTTATCGAAATAAGAAAAAAAAGCCAGCATATTCCAGATCATGACATAATTTATTATTTAAGACAAGTTTTACCTTTCACCTATTCTATACTCCACAAAGCATTTATTCTGAAGAGACAGTAAGCCCTCTCTGGAGTGCTATGCACCAGAAGGATGGACAGTTTCCAAGTAGTCTATCAAAACAGGGAAGTCCTGTCAAAGGCTCAGTAATTTTGAGCAGCCCAGAAACAGTCCTTTATATTATGGGGAATTTTAGCAGCAAAAAATTTAGGCTCTCGCATATGTTGGACCTAAATTTTTATTGTTGATAGAAAACTAATTTGGGTGAAGCAAAAATATCCATTTCCTAATATTTTTCCCCTATAAATTTTAATTTATTACTTGCACTGAGAGAGACTTTCTACTGAGGAGGTATTCATGGATGTATTTAGGCATTTTAGGATGCAGATAGGCACTTTAGGAAGCCAATTCTATTTTCAGAAGTTCCTAGGTACCAAATTTCCATTGCAATTACATTTCTCAAACTTGCTTCTTTTCTCCAACTGTACTTTTATTGAGCTTCATTTAAAACATATACTTTTTTTTTTTGCTGTGTTTGCAGTAAAAATCACTACACTGCAAACAATGCTTTTCCAATAACCATTCTAGAAGATGAAAAATAATGTATGCAACATTGCCTACCCAGCTGAGCTTGTAAAATTCTTATTCGGGAAAGAGCAAACTAGCATTATTTTCTTCAAAAATGGGTTCTTGTCATTTTTACACTCCTTTAGAAAATGGCTTTACCAGTTTATGACTACTCTTACCTGAAAGGGAAGGGACAGGAGGGCACACACTTTTTATTTATTAATACTTCTGTAAAGGAGATCATTGTAATAACTACAGAATTTTGCATAGTCATTTATGGTTTTCTTACCACTGTTTTATTTCTTCAATAGTTATTTATGTAGATGATTTCCACTGTATATTGAAAAAAATCTGTTATAATTCCAAGTTGTTTTAGAATTAACAGACAAAAGCGTGATAGACAGCTGGAAAAGATTAAAGATAATATTATTATGTCTTAAAGATTAAATTTATTTTCAGATACAATTTCCCCTCAAGTTTCAATGATTTATTGCTTTTCTATGTCTATATGTAAATCCTAAAAAATCAATAGTTTTTAAGTGGTTGCATTTAGGAACATTTGTTGTCATTTGTTGCTTTTACATTAAATCTTCACGTATTGTTTTATAAATATGACCTTCACAATATAAGATTCATTGCAGTAATATGACTGTTCTACAAAGGTGTAGTAGAGTCTAGATTGTCGGGACTGTCTAGCTGTAATCTGCCTGAATTTGCAGCAATTATTACTTCACTGTGTAAACTGAAAGAACATTTTACTTAAGTCACTTTTTCACATTCTTGGCATGCGTCTCTGCACGTTTCACCCTCAAAACTGAACAGAATTTTATTTGTAATCTGTAATTGCTATTACTTTTTCTTGATGTTTTAATTCTACCATAGAAGCAGGAATATCACGGGAGAAGATACATTCTCCAAATATATTTTATTTCATGTTACAGCTGACAGTGTGGAGAGAAGGATGCCTTATTCTTACCCTGTCATACTGCAGTTACTGTCCAAGAAGTGAGGAATGTTTTTCCCTTCATTTGTCTTTGCTTTTAGTATATAAATTTTTGAAGCTAAAGACATACTTACGGCAGACATCTTTTCTAACCCTATTCTCTGAGATCACAGACAAGAGTTTTTACAAATTGTGAGGCCCCAGGAACTTCAATTCCCATGGTCATACCTCTGCACAGATTAGGCGATGCTCCACAAGCTGTAGGCATTTTCTTCAATTCCCCAAAGAAAAACAAATAAAACGTCTCAGTTTCAGAAACAGCATGTTAAACTTGCTTCCTAAACACGTTCAGAATATATTTAACTAGTGCTGTCTGGCAAGTGTCCTCAGTTAGGTCTCCACAGCCATATTCAGCTCCTGAAGGCAGAATGCAGTAATGAGCATATTTAGATCACAGAAGGCATGTGCCTGCATTAGTACTCAACTCTGCACAGATTAATTCACCCTCCAGTGAGTTATACAGAGAATTTCCACACTGTGCTGCCATACACCAAGTAGATGTCCCTCAAGACGCAGTCTACCTAGGACTCTTGTATGTTGATAGGAAGAGTTAACTACTTCATTAATGCCATCTAACTTCAGTCATAAACACCTTCTTCCTGTAATCTCTTTGTTCCACAAACCTTATGCCTTCGACTAATCGCTTATAAAACAAACGGTTTTCATTTTCCTTCTCAGTAAAGTTCCTCAGTGAGACTATCCTTTCCTCCTTGTTGAGTCTTTCTTGCTGTTTTCCCTTCTTTCTCCCTAGCATTAATTATAGCTTTTGTTCTATTTTTCAATTTAAATTTTTTGTGTTTTTTCAAATTGTAATTATAATCAATGGTACTACATTGCATCTGAGGACCACGAAGATGATCAGAGGGCTGGAGCACCTTTCCTATGAAGACAGGCTGAGAGAGTGGGGGCTGTTCAGCCTGGAGAAGAGAAGGCTCCAGGGAGACCTTATAGCGGTCATCCAGTACCTCAAGGGGGCTTATAGGAAAGATGGGGAGAAACTCTTTAGCAGGGCCTGTTGTGAATTGATAAGGGGTTATTTTTTTTTTTTTTAATAGAAAGAGGTAGATTCAGATTAGACATTAGGAAAAAAATATTTAGAATGAGGGTGATAGAACACTGGAACATATTTCCCAGAGAGATGGTGGATGCCCCGTTCCTGGAAACATTCAAGGCCAGGTTTGATGAGGCTCTGAGCACCCTGATCTGGTTGAAGATGTCCCTGCCTCTTGCTGGAGGTTTGGACTAGATGATCTGTAAAGGTCCCTTCCAACCCAAACTGTTCTATGATTCTATGATTCTGTATGGAGATACAGAGAGGTTAGAAACAGATTTAATGAAATGTATTTTTTCTTCTGTTAAAATCTACTGTAATGTGATATAAAATAAAATAACATAATTCAATATATTAAAGTGATATTATATTAATTACTATAATATAAAAATAATACAATATAATAGTAGTGTAGGAGTATATTTTTAGAATCTAAGAGCACAAACAATCTATCTTATAGCCCATATAATTGTGATTAGTAGCCTTACACCACAGACACCCAGTAGTAATCACAGCTACTCTGGTTTTAGAAGATTTACTTGCAAAGGATAAAATTTTTATAGTAATAGAAGTGAAGTGAAAGCTCACAAGTACAGTCTTTTTTTTTTTTGCACTTTTTCAGTCTCCTTTACCCAAAAAATAATTAAGTGTCACATATTTAATATACTGTGGTTTTATGTATTTTAAGAGGTTTTTTAATTAATGGCCATAATAACTTTTAATGATTTCTTGGACATACTTTATTCTTTATTCTTATGCAGGTAATGAAGGAAACAAATGCTTGTACATAACTTTTGAGTTGTTATTATGAGATATCTTATTCTAAATGTTTTATTGATGACAAGTATCCACAAAGGAGGAATAAAGTACTTCTCCAAGAACAAGAGAGATTAAGAAGTCTACCAAAAGATGCCAATGCTTCACAAGGCATCAAATGATGTTCAAAGCAAATGTCAATGCCAACAGAAGTTTTCAGGCATTTTCTAAAAGATACTCACTTCTTGAGTCCAAATATCAATGTGCTTTTAAAAAGACCAATCTCAGAACTACTCAACTCACAATCTGAACAGTCCCAACCCAGAATTTATCATCCATTTTAATAATGGACAGATGCTCTGTGACTTAGAAGAGAGGATTTCATCATTTGTTGATTGGAAAAATGCCTTTTAACACGGTTTTAAGCATTCTATCAGTCAGTCACACATTTCAAATTGCCTTTATTTTAGTCACCCTGTGTTTTCTTATTTTCTTTTTAAAGTCAATTGGAAGATAAGTGTGCAGACTGTTGTGACTACCAAAGCAACTGTCCTTCCTACATATCCATCTCTTTCTTCTTTTTTTTTTTTTGTATTAATGAACCCACAATATGATCCACAAATCCAATAGTTTAGTACAACAAGATAGTATAACAATATAGTTCAGACTTCCTTAAAAATGAGTCCCTAAACACCCTTACTTACAGGGGACTTCTCCTACTGAATAAGTCAAAAGAATTTTCATAAATGCAGAGAGGAAGTCCTAAACACTACCACATAGTCTCTGCATGCAGTAACTTCAAACTTCATCTCCAACTTATTTAAAGTTCTGATAACATATGTTAGAGCCAAAGGCCACTGGTACAAGAAAACTTTAACCCAAAAATTACATTCATACAAGTCGAAAAGCAAGTTCCTTTATCCTAGTAAGTAAAATGAGTCTGTTAGTTTCTTTATAGCATTTAAGAAATAGTTCTTCTTAGTTAGTATTTAAACAAACAGCATATTTTTTTTTGAAGTTGCAATGCATTAGATCGTAGCATTCTTCTATCTATCTGATCCATAAAAACCTTCCTGATTCCTGAACATGTGACCCAGAACACTGTTGAAAACTTGTCCTGGTTTCAGCAGGGATGGAGTTAATTTTCTTCTCAGTAGCTGGTGTGTTTTGGATTTTGTGTGTGAAGAATGTTGATAAAAACATTCTGATGATACGAGTTGTTGTGAATGAGACCAAGGACACTGTCTGGCTTTCCAAGTCTCGTTAACGTGCAGATGCGGGAAGCTGGGCAAAAGACAGACAGAATAATTGATCCAAACTGGCCAAAGAGAGTATTCCATGCCATAAACGTCATGCTCAGTATATAAGTGGGGGTTGCCCATGGGAGGGGGCATCATTTTCAGTTATTCCTTTTCTTGTCGGGTATCCGTTCGGGCACCCTTGGCATTCTTTTCTTCTCTCTTGCTTGCTGGCATTGTTCCCTCTACCTTGCTAGCTCGCTCTCCCCCTTTGCTTGCTGCTCGGTGTTGTTCCTGTGATCACTGCTCAGGACGGGCTGCGTCGGTCCTTCGGACATCGGGTGGTGAGAAATTGTACATTGTTCATTTTGTATATTTTGTAGATATTAATATCCTTATATCCTGTTAGCTTTGTAGTTTTTAGTATTTTCAGTAAACTGTTTTTATCTCAACCCACGAGTTTTCCTTTCTTCCCAATTTCTCTCCCCTGTCCCACTAGGTAGGGGCAGGGTGAATAAGAAAACTGTGTGGTGATCCGGGCTAAACCACCACAAAACTTTATTACAATTTATTTCCTAGTACCTTTCCATGTTTTCCTGTGTCCAGATATGTTCCTGTACACACAGAGATTGTATCTTGCTTCTGTTATACTATAAAACACGTTCACAAAAGTATAATACTTATTTTGATATTTTTAATAAAATGTAGTAGAAAAAAATGCTTTAATCATCAGAGCACTGAACCATGTATTGCAACTTCTTCAACAGTTCCAAAAGGAAAATTCTTGCGGCATTTTTTGTAGATTTACAGGCATGGCCTGCATATCTCAAGGGATAAGCCAATTCAATCAGTGACAGTATTCTACTGATACAGCTGTACTGTCACTGTATGCTAGGTAGCTCCACTTCTAAATAATATATTTGGATATTGATTAATTTCAAAATATTAATTTCTCACACTCAACTAGATTAAAATAACATTTCTAAAATAAAAAAAAAATCAGATTAAAACTGGAACAGTGAAAAATGTCAGTAACTCAAAAATAAAAACTACATCTGAATGGAGACACAAAAGCAAGGCAAATGAGTTTAAGTGTATCTATATGTTTGGATAGAGAATGGATAGAAAAAGTTGCTGGAAATACCCGACAAACTAAAATTTCTTCATTCTAAAACCTAAATATTTCCATAATGTCCTTCCTGCTGCAGAATTCTGACTTGCAATGAACTTTCTATGCTTTTAAAGCACTTGTTAAAACAAAGCATCATCTTGTTTTTCTCATGACCTTGGAACGTAATGTGTTATGCGATTAACTCATATCATTCTCATTTTTATTAAGCATTTCCAAACAAATGAAGGTCCTGGAGCATCCTTAACAACATAGAGTGCTGCTTTGAAATCAAAATACAAGAGCATCAAAGCAGAAACTGGAGTATTGCACTTATATCAAAGAAGCAACAGGTTAACTGTTCAAGAAATCCTGAACCAAGACTAATCTGAGGATGTGGTAGGTTCATGTCTTCACCATGTGTGTGTTCCTCTAGACATGAGCAGCTAAAGTATGTCTAAAAACAAATACTTATGAACATATTGTGGTGAGCATTATGGAATGTGTGTTACAGACAAGATATAAGAAAGAAATTCACGTTTGTGATATGGTTATAGTTCTGGTGTAGCTGTGTATAAGGGCTGTGTACACACCTGATAACTTACCAATTCTCTCAGTTGTTCAGGTGCTCCCTTCCCAGTGAGGCTCTGCACAGGAGAGACAACAGACTGACTGCAGAGGACAAAGTTGAGACAAGAGGGTTGCCTGAGCTTGCAGAAGCCTTCTCAGCAAAGCACGGACTGATTGTTGCAGGAGCTGTCCAGGTGGAAGCAGTCCCAGAGCAACTCCAGTAGCCTCTGTTGGGCCCAGCTAACTGTTGACTAATACCCTGATGGAAAGCCTGGGAGGCCTTGAGTCTTCTGCAGGGAATGTTGCTGGAGAACTCTCCAGACTGCATCCAGATGAGTCCTTGTGAATAGTCAGTAGAAAAGGCTCCTGTGAATGTGGGAATGATTGCATAGATAGCCTTTGGTACATAATTCAGATACTTAGGAAATATCTTGTACGTGATTCAAGCAATCAACCCTATGCAAAGACTGAAATAAATAAGCAACCTTTTTTTTTTTGACAGTATATATGAGTGTCTGTGCAACAATCTGTAATGAACACAAAAGTTTCCGGCTCACAGTGAACTACATAGCCAAGCATATAAAAATAAAAATATTTAGAGAAAAAAACTTTATTTATTTATTTTCTATATGGGTCATTTTATCTCTTATTTATTATACCATATCAGATGCAGAAAGAAGAAATCTGAACATTTGCTGAAGGAATCTATAGAGTCACCCAGCAACCACTATAGATGTAGTATGAATAAATCAAGTTATTTCTTACAACCTCTAGTATAAAAATCATTAAAAAAAAAAAGATGTAAAATTAATTAGATTCCAGTAGAATGTGGGAACAGCATTTAGATTACCTCCAGGCTTTCACTTCACTGAGGAAATGTGGAGTGCCCAAAGTCCTTCTGATTCTACTCGCTTAAGATTCAGAGGATTACCATGTATTACAAAGTTTGAATACTACTCTGTAAATAATTTTGATGGACTACAACTTTTAGAAGGTAATATAACTTCTTACCAGGTAGCATGATTTTCACGTATTATTTCAGAATATGAAGAGTCTCAGAACATATTCTAGAAAATAATTCAGCAGATTAAGGTAAAGGAACAGCAGTAAATATACTGAAAGCTGGAATAGGTCTTAGGTATACATTTGAAACTAAGAAGCAAAAAGCATACAAACTTTAAAATCAAGAAAACTGAGTAAGTTAAAGGTACAAATCCCTGCTTTGTTTCACTTAACATCCAGTTGAAAAGCAACACTAAAATCTCAATAGAGTGGGTACACTTGGACATGTCTTGCTATTTCTAGATGGAATTAATGGAATGCATGTATCCTTATTTCCTTCCATACCTCTCCCAGCCTCTTCCCAATAAGGTAAATATCCCTTGAGGCAACCATTTTAATTCTTAGATTATGATACTGTATTACACTGATATTTAACAGTGATATTTTAGCTTCCTGCTAATTAGGATAGCTAAATATTTACTGGATTACAGTAAGAGGAAAATATAAAAATTAATATCCCAGAACAAACAATGTCTAATCCATTCCAAACAGATAATAGACAATTTTCTTATTTTCTTCTCAGGCTCCATGTATGTACAGAACACTTAAGAGCGGATTTTCTCTGTGTTAGCAGTGCCGTCTAATGAGTCACATTTCCTCTACTGAGAAGACTCATTCTCCTTCCATGCAGAGTTAAGGCAGTGTCTCCCACAGAGGCTAGTAAAAATGCTGGCAGGATTATGATGTGCATTCTGTACGCATCAGTTCACAAAACTAGAAAGATAGTCCCCTGAGATAAGCTTGTATTTTTCTGCAATCCACTTGAAACTTCAAGAGATTCCCTCTATCTCTCCATTTCTTTTCCATCTCTCCCCTAAGTAGTGACTTTATGGACACATGTGTGTATTCAATCCCTATAATAATGAGTTAATGCCACTTCTCAATACAATTAACTGGCATTATTCCTGTGGCCTTAACTAATGGCAGATGAATGCAAAGGTGAAACTTTTAAAACACAGTTAAGCACTGCAGGAATTAGTTCTTTTTCCCTTTGCCCAATCACTTAGATCAGTGAAGAACAACAAATATGTTAGCAGAAAACTGTGCAAATGGTAGGCAACAGTGGTTGAACTCCCATAAGGGAAGACTCTTTCCCCACATCAATTTCCCCATACCAAATGGAACAAAAAGGGAGCAACTTATGAGACATTAGTCCATAATCTAGCTATCCACAAGGGTGAACATCTGTCACTAGAGACTCTACTGCCATGGCAATGAATTGAAAGCACAATAGTATCCAGTGGCTGGTCTTAGCAGTTTCTTGGAAGAGAAATAGTAGCCACTAGGGCACTTTATTTTGTGTATCCTAGTGAGGCTGCTTCTGGTGGGTTGATGTAAGAGAAATCATCCTCTGTGTTTTTTTTTTTCTTTTTATTTTGAGAAATTGGATATAAATTTTAAGGGAAGGTGCAGCATTTAGTGCGGATTGAAATACAGATGAGAAGTTTTGTGATTTATTTTATAAAGAAGCTACAAAGTAGGTTTCCAGAAGGAAGGATAATATCTAAAGAGACAGCAATGAGACAGTAGAATAATATATTTGTAATAACTGCAAAAAAGACAGAGTGGTGTCTCTTTATGGAGCTGGCCAAGATTACCCGTTAGGATTTTGGGAAAGGTCTTCCAATGTGCCACCGGTTTTTAAAGCCTTTTCATTGTTTTAATCCCTGGACCCCCTGGAGGGTATGTATATTCATGAGAAGTAAAAGCTACAGAAGACAGAGTATACCTCTAATTGGGTTAAAAATCAGTGCTGTATTCAATCTGTAGCTCTTTTAGCTTTCACTAAGCACTATTTACATAGTAGGAAACAATTTAATAATTGCTCAGACTATCAGGATTCAGTCTTAAATAGTTCATGGAATCTGAAATATTACTGCAAATTTTGTATACTTTATGGTCTGAAAATCAAACATTGAATAATTAAGAAGATAATTCAGTTTGTAAAAAATGTAGCAACTATATCACATGCTTCCAAGAAACACAAAAACTATTTAACATTTTGCAGAAAAAATAATGAAACTTATTTCAGGAATTATACATTGTCTTCATCAAAGTGATGCATTGCAACTAGCTGCATGAACACAATGAATTATCTATGTGCTTATAAAACTCAGTGCAAGGTGTAATATGGATGTTGAAGTCAACACACAGTAAAATGCAACTTTCTAATAAAAAAAAAGGTTGTCAAACCTCTTAAAATAAAGTTTCAAAAGTATAAACATTTTTATTTCTTTTTAATACTACTTTACCCGACATCCACAACTCATGATGGCAGAATCATCAGTGGTTTTGAAGGTAAACACATTCCTTTCTTTCACATATCATGTATTATGATTTCAATACTATTGAAAGCTGATCTGCAAAATTAAATACAGAACGCAATAAAACCTCATAGAATTTAGAATCATATAATAGTTTGGGTTGGAAGAGACCTTTAAAGGTCACCTAGTCCAAACCCCCAGCAAGAAGCACAGACATCTCCAACTAGATCAGGTTGCTCAGAGCCTCATCCAACCTGGTCTTGCATGTTTCCAGGGATGAGGCATCCACCACGTCTCTGGGCAACCTGTTCCAGTGTTTCACCACCCTCATTGTAAATAATATTTTTCCTGATGTCTAATCTAAATCTACCCCCCTCTATTTTAAAACCATTACCCCTCGTCCTATTGCAACAGGTCCAACTAAACAGTCTTTCCCTATCTTTCTTGTAGGCCCACTTGAGGTACTGGAAGACCACTATAAGGTCTCCCTGGAGCCTTCTCTTCTCCAGGCTGAACAGCCCCAACTCTCTCAGCCTGGCCTCATGGCCCAGGGCTGGGTGCTCCAGCCCTCTGATCATCTACGAATTTCACTGTAGCTTAATGTTGATCTTTGGCCCACAGATTGAACTCCACAAAGGGCTCAGCATCTCTGAGATATTTAATGTACAGATTGTAGACATCTACTTCAATTAACCACCCTGCCTTAGGACCCTAGGTGTTCTGTAGAGCACAGAAGAATACAATCAAGACAGGGCTGTTGGAAGGTAGGCATCTATTAGTTCCTACACTTGGAGCTCCTGCCTCCCTCTGGGACGTGGTAGAGCATGGCTTATCTCTTCTCCACTTTCATCTGAGGAGACAATGACCACGACCAAATTTACATAGAACAGAGAAACTTCCCTCCGTGCACTTGTGCTGTGCTGTGCTTTCCCAGAAAATAAATTTCTCAAATTTAGAAAGAACTCAATGAGCTAGACCTTCAGTAGAGGCTGCATGTGGTTGATTGAAAGACACTGCTGGGCAGTTTGGTTTACATGTGTGGTAATTGCAGCAGTCTTGTTTTGAAAACAGCTCCTCAGCCACAATAGGAAAGTTTTGCCTTCTGTATTAGTTAACAACATTATAGCATGCTTATTTGTGCTAACACATTATACTTGCTCTAGACTTTGAGAATGTAAAGATCTTACTGAAGTTAATGAAATTATTTCCCTTTCTTTTACTTTAACCAGTAGGGCCAGAGAATTTTGACACATGTGTAGACATGCATGCATAATCACTTAGCTAGAATAAAAGAATCAGTTTAAGTTTGTTCTAAGAGCAGTAATTAAAAGTTAAAATTTTATATCCAACATGAATTTTTTTTTGTTTGTTTAGAGGGGTTTTTAGCCCTGAAAGTGAGCAGTAGTCAAAAATTAAAGTAAAACTGTTGAGCTAGTCTATTCAGAATTATTTTGGTTTTCCTAAGAAGATCTAATTTACTTCAGTAAAGCAGTGAAATTTCTTTGGTTTTACATTACCATAAATAACATTTACTCTGTTTGCGAAGCTTTCTTTATACTAATAACAGAAATAGCCTCCACTACTAAACATCACTACTTTAAGTCCAGTGACAACAGGCTTCAGAAGAAGAATACTTTCACTGATAAATTGCTAACAAACTTTTAAAGATCTCCTGAAATGTCTTCAACTCTTTTTTTTTTCCTTAGCCTATGCCTCTGTAAATACAGAGATCTGCAACTTTACAATGTCCTAATGAGATGAGTAGTAAAAACTACCTAGCTAATGTTATACTTCTGCAGAGGTTGATTTTAAAAGTTTCAATTTATAGCAGGGGTTTAAAAAGTGACCAAAAGCCCAAAGCATTGGTTTCAGTTATTCAGATTTGTAAATGTTTAAAGTAAAGAAAGAATACCTTTTAAAGTGGTCTAAAGAGAATTAAAAAAGAATGGCATTTGTAGCATTAATGTACTACAGTAATTAAGTATAAAAAGCAATGTTAAAGTGTAGGCAGTGTTTCAAATGTACCGTGTCTCAGCACATATCTGTACTTAGTTGATATACTGGCAAGTGGCTTTTGCCTTGTAGTAGGTGAATAAGGTATGTACTTCACAAGGTTGGTAAATGGCATTCAGCAAGTGAATGTTTTGTAACACTTTCTATTTTTTTCAGAGCTAACTTACATTGTGGTATAATCACAAACAAAAATGAGAACTTTATCTTTTTATCAAGTTTGGGGAGATTAATTGTAAAAATACAACCTATTGATACACAATGAAGTGCTTCTTTTATATTTTGGCAGATGACTCCCTTTTAAAAATTATCAAATAATCTGTTTTTAAACTTGATTTAAAAAATAATAATTTAAAAACTCAAAACCAGTCTTTATGGATGAAACCTTGTCTTCCAAGTTTAAAGATAGATTTAAATTTTACAATGGAATAATAAAATAATGAAAATAGATAGATTTTAATGGCATTAGTGACATAGCCTTAAACATTTTGGTACTAGTAGGTATAGTTACAGTATAAAATACCTTCAATATAATAAAAACACTGGTCATACATAATATCAGGATGTTGGATACACTATATACCCTGGAGAAAACAAAACAAAACAAAAAAAAAAGACTCCACAACTGGTGAGAAACAAAACCTTAATATCTTCTGGTTTGTTCTTGATTGAAGAGAAAGAATATTATTCTCTATATAATGGGAAAAAGAGGGAGGGGGAAATTAGAAACAGAAGCATAAAATAGTTGAAAAATAATATTTCAGTTGTTCTTCCCTCGTTGATTAATAAGACTTGTGGCTGATGCAGAGCTCTGGTCTTACAAAACAGCTGCATAAAGATTTTCTTAAAGACACATCTTCAGATCCAGACTGAAACACTGGAATGAGAGATTTATTACAAAATATAGCTTAAAATATTTTCAAAGATTTTCCATTCAATCTGTTGATATTATTGGCAAACTCATAGGAATCAGATTGGAGGTAACAACCAGAAGCATACTGAATTTAATGCTGAATGAAAAAAAAAAATTATGCTTTCCTTATTTTTGCCGCAATTTTATGTCATTAATTTTACTTTGTATTACAGACAAACATTAACTCAGGTTAGGTGTGTATTTTGATGTGTATATTTCTCAAAAAGGAATATAGTGAGCATCAGTTTCCTCAAAACAGAATAATTACTTCAGAAAATCAATTATCTAAACATTTAATTTGTTTCCTTTCAATATGTTTTCCTTTCAATTTATTTTTCTGCTCTTCTGGGCTTTCAGAAGCACTGCCTAATGATCTGATTAAAAGAAAAGAAAACCAAATCCAATTTCATTGATCTTCCAATTCCATGAAATCTTTTTAATTTGACTATCTTATACTCTGTTACAGCCTTATGGAAATACAGAAGATTACTAAAATTAGTATTTTTGTTATTTTTGTTAAAATTTAAAGCTTTTACACAATTGAATAAATTTTATGTGAGAAGCAAGCATTATCTTGTAATTTCCTGAGATAAGTAAAAAAGTTAATTTTTCCCTTAATGTCGTATAACTGAGCACACAGTTTTTCAGTAACTTGACAAATTAAATTGCTCAAAAGTCTGACTGCAGGAAATTCTCTGACTGTTGTGTAGAGAAACTCCATAACATGTTTCTATCATGCAAGGACAGAATGCTAGCAGAGTATTTACAATGGAAAGAAAAAAGTGGATAGAAGAGAATAATTTCTATATTAGTATGAAAGCAGACTTTCAAAGTGATCCAGGTGGACTGCCAAAGATTTGTATCAGAAAGGTAGAAGACTTTTTTTCCACAGCAATGCTTTTTTTTTTTTTTTTTTTTTAGAAAAAGATATTTTGTATTTTTAACCTTGAGAAAAGATTGCCTTGTCATGTATCTAAACTTTGGCTGAAAGGGCTGAAAATGTTTCTGAGAGTCACTGGGATTTAATGATTAGAGAATTTATCCATATAATGTTCTCATATGAACTAACATTGTCAGACACACGCTTGTAATGGAGGAGTCCAAAGCGGGCTAAGAGAAAGATTTAAATAGAAAGTGCTTCCTATTTAAATACACCTATGAAAATAATAGGAAAGATAAATAAGTTTAGTAGGGAATTACAGAGGAAATTGCATCTATCTAGAGAGGTCTGGTCAGTGACCTTTGGACTTGAGGAGAGATAAATTAAATTAATTTGAAGAATTATTTCAGAAGAATAGAAGAAAATAAAGAAAATATGTACAATGTAATGATTGTTTTAATATTTAATGCTATTAAATATTATACCTACTTTTTAATAGCACGTTAGGGTTACAGTTTTAAGTAGAATATATTTGGGTGTTAATAATATGATACTACTACACTTACTATAATAAAACAAATCTCTGAACACTAAGTTGATGTTTCTTGGACTTATTTTAACAGTAAATTTCATCCAGCCTCACTGTCTTTCTTTTCATGGCTAAATTCAGCAGTGGAAAAAGCACATTCCTAATTTATTTTTTGAAGGTCTAATTTTCATTATTAAGATCGTATATTGCCTTATTGATATGCAAAACTTTGTTGTAATGTTTATGAGTATGATACATATGCACAAAGAAAATTAGCAAATAGTTAGGCACTTACCAGTTGAACAAAAAAAAAGGTACAATATTTAAGAGTTTGAATTTTTTTCCTTTGCTTTTTCCAGTAAAGATCCACTATGAAGACACTTATGTAAGAGATCAGGCTTGTCCAAATAGCCAGTTACAACACTAGGTACTTTTATGGTCAATTTTTCCCTATTGGTAGTCTTCACATTTATTTCCAAATAATATAATTCACATTTTGATTACAGAAAGCAAAATAAAAGTATCAAAATACACATTTGTTAATAATTTAATCAATGTCAAAAGCTTTTAATTAAAACAAAACAAAACAAAACAAAAACACAGAATAAATACTTCATAGAAAAAATCACAGAATATTCTAGGTTCTTGATCTGGAGATCATTTCACCTTCTGAGCATGTAATATGTATCTATTCTTCCTCTGCACTATGGAATTACTCTCCAATAGATCATTCACATCTTTTAGTCTGTAAGACAGACAATTATCAACATATTATATAGATGTGTTTACAACTGCTTTGTATTTTATCTGCGTCTTTACAAACTTCAGATTTGTCAGCCTCAACCATGCTCTTTGTCACTGAAATCTCCAGTCAGGTAATTACTTTAGTCAAGTAATCTTCAACTTCTTCATATTTCCCAACTTTATTTAATGGTTCTTGAGCTTTTTCTTTTGTTTCCTCTATCAAAAATTTGTCTGTCTCAGACTTACAATTTGCCTGACAACTGTAGCTTCCAGTTCATTTAAGCTGTGACAATTAAAGAAATTTTATCTTTCAACAAAATTCAGCTTTGATTCAAATCCCTTTACTGACTTCGGTTAATTACATACTTAGTCCAAAGTTTTTCATCTCATCTTCAAACCAGTTTGCTGAAGCTGGAGTTGTATGCCATCAAACTCACTACAACTAAATTAATTTAAAGTAACTTATTTTTTCTGTTTGTATCTCTCCAATCTGATTGTTTTCAATGCTAGCCAAGATTTCATCTTCCTCAGCAGTATATTGCAACATAAAAAAAATTCTGTACATCTTAGTGATTTTGTGCACCGTAATGAACTATTAAAAAAATGTCTAAGTACAATTTTGCTGCAGTTTATTGCTGATTTCAGAAGGTCTAGTATCTCACCTACCATTTAAAAAATACATTTTATTTTCAACTGTATATTTAGCGTGTCTTAATAATATCTTTGAAAATGTCAGTGTTGAAAGCATTTAGATTCCATGTCTGTTTTGATCAGAGCTCACCGGGCCCGAAGTCTTGTTTTCATGAAGTATAAGCAAGCAAAAATCTCCTCATTTTTCTGCTGTTTCTATTGCTGATCTGTCTAAAACCACACTGAACCATGTTAAGACTACAGCAACATTATCCACACATATGCTCATCATGTACAATTTTAGACATAGTGGTTCAAGAAACAAAATCTAAAAAAACTCTAGCAGCCATCATTTTAAAGAGCTATACTTCCGAGTGGGATATACTAAAACTTTTTGTTTCTAGAGGCACTGTAATATTCCAGAATTCTTTTTATCAAATGCTATTTATAGTTCTGATTAGCAATAGATTTAGACTTCACAGAATCATTGAATAATTTTGGTTGGAAAAGACCTTTAAACCCCCTGCAAAGAGCATGGACATCTTCAACTAGATCAGGTAGCTCAGAGCCCCATCCAACCTGGTCTTGAATGTTTCCAGGGATAGGACATCTACCACCTCTCTGGAAAACCTATGCCAGTATTTCACCATGCTCATTGTAAAAAATTTCTTTCCTATATCTAGTCTAAATCTACCCCCTTCTAGTTTAAAACCATTACTCTTCATCTTATTACAACAAGCCCTGCTTGTTTCTCCTCATCTTTCTTATAAATGCCTTTTAGGTACTGAAAGGCTCCTGTAAGGTCTCCCCGGAGCCTTCTCTTCTCCAGGCTGAACAGCCCCAACTCTCTCAGCCTTTGCTCATAGGAGAGGTGCTCCAGCCCTCTGATCATCTTCAAGGCCCTCCTCTGGACTTGCTCCAAAAAAAACACATCCTCCTTATTTTGGGTGCTTCAGAGCCAGATGCAGTACTCCAGGTGTGGTCTCATGAAAGCGGAGTAGATGGGGAGAATAATTTCCCTTGACTCATGGGCCATTGTCATGTTCTGATTTTGAATGAGAGGAAGGCCCCCTTGTGTTCTAGCTGACCTCAGACAAGTCTGGGAGGCTAGGGGCGGATAGACTAACCTCTCACACACTGGAGCACGGTTTTGCTCGTATTCTTGAGAACAGAATTAAGTATCAAAATGGAATCAAGCATCAGGTAACTTTATTAACCCAACAAGAAGTTTGTAAACACAAAAGAAAAGAGAGAAAGAAAGGAAAGAGGGAAGAGTTTCGGTTGTAATAGCTACCACCATGGAGAGGCGGCATCCCGATAGTCCAGTTCACTGGATGGGGGAACGTTCTGTCTGGTGTTTGTCGTTTCGTTTCCCGCGGATGTTGATTCCGTGGATGTTGATTCCGTTGAATGAATGAAGTAGTAGTGCAGTGAAAAATGTTCCCCTTTTATTTTGGTTCTTTTCATTGCATTTCAAGAGCTGTTTTTCCTAGCCGTATCCTTCACTATGCATGCCCATTACCGAGTGATCCATCACCGGGTGATAAGTATGCCCATTACCGGTGGAGGAGGGGGTGGGGGACAGAGGGGGGAGGTATATATGCCCATTACCGGGTGATATGCATCTCTGGGCACATGCCGGGGCGGTTAGGGCTAGATTTCTCGGAACCAGCTCTGCATTCAGGTTCGCAAGACAACAGGAGTTGGCTTGCGAGATAACGGGAATCCATTGTTCGGGTGGTGGTTTGATGTTTCGACAATGTTGAGACAAATATTCAACACAGTCTCTCACAGCCATGCTTCTTTTTTTGATGTAGCTCAGGATGTGGTTGGCTCTCCAGGCTGCAAGCATAGACTTCAAGTTGTGTTACTTATTGTAATAGTTTCACAGTGTCATCTCTTCCCTATGATGCATTTTTATAATGTAATTTATATTTTAGAAGCAATATGTCAATTTCATGATGCATTTACACTATTGCTTTCCTATTAGTCTTTTTAAAGATCTCGTGATACAGGCTAGAATATTTAACATGGTCACAAATCTTATATTAACTGACAACACACACAGTGTTTTGCTACCTTTTAATGACTGACATGAATGTAATAACTTATGGAAAAATACAGAAGAATTAAAACAGCTAAGAGGACTAGAATATTATAAGAGTTTATTTAATATACTAAAATGAGACTGTCTCAAGCCCATTACACATGCTACTATATATTTCTATTAGATGCCATCTAAATGGTGATGAATTTAGAAATGTCAGATTTATTTCATACTGACTTTCCTTCTACTTCTGAGAATAAAGTGCCTCTTTTGTGTCACTAGGTAAATGAGGATTATAGTGATAAATTCTTGCCTATTATATCAAACTACAAGTAGTTATTCATGCAATTCAAGACCCACGCTTATTCTAACTTAACAGTTATGCCAAAGAAGAACTAGCAAAATAGCAATATAAACTGAAATCAAGACCTGAAATTGGTTTAGCGGGAATGGTTGAGATATAGGAAATGTTGGTTTGCAGAATCAGTTTTCTCTAGGGCATATGGAATATCTTGCAAGAATAGTGCATGCATCTGAAGCTTGTAACTGTTTTATGCTGGATGTTGTAACATTCAGAAATTAATAGGACTCATGCTCACTCCATATAAAATAAAAATAATTCCATAACAGTGAGGTGTATTATTCTAGTTCACTATTCATTCAAAGTGCTGATAAAGCCTATAAGCCCGGAGAACATAAAACAGCTTAAGAAACTAATATTGGTAAAAATAAAATAAAAATGAAGATAAAGAAAGAAAATCATTTTTGTTTGTAGTTCAACAACCAATTGCACTGCTTCCAAATGAACCCAGGAGAACAAGATGATATCACCTTCAAGAAGCGTGGATTTCAGATGCTTCCTGAAATCATGTTTACCATGCAAACCACTTTCCCTATTATATAACAAATAATTCAACTTTGCTTTTATTGTCCCAAGGCATTGCTGCTGAGACCTCTGTTTAGCCTGCTACCTCTTCGTATATAAATACAGTGGTATTGTGTATGCACATTTAAAGAAGAGCTTGGATAGTTTAGTGTTTGGCATAGCCACTTCTGCAATTAAAATAATATGATTTCTAAATTGCTTAAAGGATAAAACATGACAGCTTATTTTATTGTGAATGATACAATGACAGTTTGCCAAGTTCTACTTTTGGTATATCAGTGTAAAATTAATAACAAATGCATTAAATTCAACATGGAATTTGAGTGACATTAAGGACATTACCTACACAGTTACTGTTATATGAAGACAAATCCCTTCCAGTTCAATTCAGCAATTTAACATTGCTGTTATGTCCCTAGTTTTCTAATAAATGAGCATCTGGGCTCTTGCCCAATTACAGCGCAGGCATCCAGTCTCACATCTACTTTTATACATGTGTAATTTTCAAAATCAAGATTTCAATGACACTATAATTTTGGACAAGGATAAAAAGTTTCATGTGAAGTCCTGCAAGCAGGAAGTCTTCCAATAGGTGATGTAGATAAGCATTTCCAAGATGAAAATATACAGAGTTTTTCCATATGTGCCTAAGAGACTTGGCTAATTTGAGAGGTGAGCTAGAGAATTAAGACAAATTCTTTCTTGATCTTAAAGACTTCTTAAAATTTCAGTCATATGCCCCATTTTCTAGCTGCTCATGCTAATTTTATTCTAGTGAGGATTCAATTTGCCTTAAAAATGTTGCTTCTGAATTACAAATCTGTGCGTTAGGAAAAAAAATTTTCTTTATAGACATTTAGGGAGGGATGTATGTGAATGTATAAGGCTATGATAAGAGGGCTGGAGCACCTCTCCTATGAGGACAGGCTGAGAGAGTTGGGGCTGTTCAGCCTGGAGAAGAGGAGGCTCCGGGGAGACCTTACAGCAGTCTTCCAGTACCTCAAGGGGGCCTACAAGAAAGATGGGGAGAGGCTGCTCAGTAGGGCCTGTTGCTATAGGACTAGGGGTAATGGTTTTAAAATAGAGGGAGGTAGATTTAGATTGGATATTAGGAAAAAAAATTTTTACAATGAGGGTTGTAGAACACTGGAACAGGTTGCCCAGAGAGATGGTGGAAGCCCCATCCCTGGAAACGTTCAAGGCCAGGCTGGATGAGGCTCTGAGCAACCTGATCTAGTTGGGGATGTCCCTGCTCCTTGCAGGGGGGTTGGACTAGATGACCTTTGAAGGTCCCTTCCAACTCTAACCATTCTATGATTCTATGATTCTATGATTCTGTCTTAATACAAAAGATAGGCCAATAGAGATAAAAGTGGAGTTGTGTTTCACTTTGATGTAACTTCCCAATTAATAACAAGTACAGAGCTTCGGTCACTTTTCCTTAAATGTCTTGCACATAGGCAACAGTCTATGCACATGAGGTCACTAATTACCTGACATCTGAATTTAACCAGGCTGAGCGTGAGCCTAGATTGCAGCACGTGCTACTGAGAACTAACTTTGGTGTTTTAGAATTTCTAGATTCCTTCTGTCAATAGCTAAGCTAAAATAAATATGTTACATATCTAAGGTAAGTAAAAGAGTTCAGAATTCCTATTCACACTTTTCTCTACCAATTTTTTAACTATTAAATAGTAACCATTAGTTCAAAAAAATATTTAAAAATATTCTGGAAAAATATTAAAGATATATTACTATCTCATAGGTAGGATTTCTTTTCTCAATCAGTAACTTATTTCTCTTCTAAACTGTTAAAAAGAAGTAAAGGCTGAAAGAGAACACAGTAACATGTAGCAATGTTTTAGTAATGACAAGATTAATAAATACTTAAAGAAGTGTTTTGATTATGTTCAGCATAGCTGAAAAGTCAAAAACATTTCCACCTTTGCAGCTATTCACAGATACCTATTATTTCTGCTAGATAGAAAAGAAGAGTTAAATTTAGAAAACCTGAATAAATCAGTCCCTCAGTTCCTTATCTAAGTCTGAACCGGGAGATCTAAATGAGCATGAACGTATCCATTTGTTTGGACCCACGCTTTCTATTATTTATTACAAACTTTCCACATAAATCCAAAGTTTGGATTTATGGACACTCCACTTTTTTTTTTTTTTTTTGATTCTTTAGCTATCTGCTTTTTCTTAATCTTGATCTCTCTCTTCTGCCCTTGCCTGTTACATGTATTTGTTCTGCTCACTGTCAAGGGTCAGATTTCCTTTGAATCATCTCTCTCTCCCTCTCCCTGCCTTGCTCCCATACCACATGTTCCAGTCACATCCTCTGTTGTCTCATGCCTTTTATTCTTCAAGTTTCTTCTACCTTTTTTTTTTGCATCTGCAAAGCTTTAATTCATTTTTTTAAATAATTCTTCTGCCACACAATAGCAGGGACCGTGTAAACCCCACACAAATGTACATCTGAACTTTGTACCACTCTCTCTGTACCCTGGAGTGTCTTTGATGTTTCTCTTTAATTATCTTCCTTCTATTTTCCTGTCATGGTCTGATTAACAGATTGAGTGGGCATGAACATCTAAGTTACTGTTTTACTGACTGACATAAAATTATCTTAGACCTCAAAAAATGAAGTGTCTGTGGATTCCCAAAAGCTTCTGTCTGGGTTGACTCTTTACATAACTTTTCACCTATAAAATTCACTGAACTGATAAAAAACGTGAAAGTATTAAATATCTGATTACCTTATGGCATTTTTTTTTTTTTATGAAACACAGACAAAGTGATTGTTTCAAATGGAAACAGCAGTAAGAATAAAGGTCTTTATAGCAACAAAAAAAAAAAGCAATTTGTTTCTTTCTTTTGCTTGTTTTTTCAAATGAAAGAACCAGAGCATGAGAATAAAAATTAGAGAGGGAAATAAAGACTAAGGGGTATTGATATTTAGGAAGCAAAGCAGAGATTGGGTAAATCTGCTTGAGATCGGATGTGATAAGGCCTTCATCCACTATACACATTGAGGTTTGAACTCCTGAATATCCTGGCTGAATATTGTAAGGAGAACAAAGTAGCAATACAGCATTAGAAGAAGAAGCTGTGGAGTTCACTGTAATTAATTTAGTAGGACAGTTGAGTGAAGATACTGTTACAGGTAAAGCAGGAGCTAAATTAAGTTGTAGGAGCTGTATAAATAGGAAGTGAGTTCATCGTTGTTGTGGTTTAACTACAGTCAGCAATCAAGTACCACACAGCTGCTTAATCACCATCCCCCTCCCCAGGAGGTTTCACAAGTGGTTTCTCACCCACCGATGATGTGATGACTGATACCGCCCATCCCAAGCAAAACAGTAAGAGAAAAAAGAGACTCAGCTCACCAGCCCACCTCCACTTAAGTACTGAGCATGACTTTTATGGCATGGAATACTCTCTTTGGCCAGTTTGGGTCAACTGTTCTGGCTACATCGCTCCCAGCTTGCTGTACCTGCACCTTCGCAAAACCTGGGAAGCTGGACAGTGACCTTGGTCTCATTAGCAACAATTGATAACATCAGTGTGCTTATCAACATTCTTCATATAGAAAATCTAGAACATGTCAGCTACTGAGAGGAAAATTGACTCCATCCCAGTCCAAATCAGGACAATCATCAATGATTAAACCAAAGGAATACAGAAATGAGGCAGCTGCACTTCAGAATGTCCTTGTTGATCAGTGGGAGTACTGTTATTTCTGAGGCACTCTGTTGAAGAATATGAGGAAGAAAATTTCCATGGGAACAAAAAAAAAGAAAAGTAAAAAAAGTCAGGTATGCATATAATACTTTCTTGACAGATATGGAACAAAGGTAATCTCAGTCTTTAAAATGACATGATCAGATTACATCACAACATAAAGAGCTTTGTAGACGTATGTGCTAGCAAAGTATACATTGGGGATAAAAGGAAGACTAGGGATAATGTGGGCCCTTTATGGAAGGAAACAGAAGACGTGGTTTTCTAGGACATGGAGAAAGTTAAGATACTCGATGTTTCAAGATCACTTCAGAAATCTGCACTACACAAATGCCATAACAAACGGTTACTTCTTCTTCACTATGACAGCACACTTCCTTGGCTGTAATACAGTGAAAGTGTCTCAAAAGGCCATTTGGAGGCCTCTTTCACTGAAAGGCCTGTTTAAAAGGGACTGTGGCATAAAACAAAGATCAAGACCCTTGTCTTTGAAAAACTAATGCATTTTTACTGAGAAAGGACTAGATAACATTAGCATTTTATCTTACATATTGGAACTACACTTTTCTATTTAATTGTGGTAATCACAAAAAAACAAAAACAAAAAAAAAACAAACCCTACTTTAAAAAGGATTAAGAAGTGTAACATGGAAAACCAGATGGCTGCTTTGAAATGTTGACTGTTTGGATTCAGTCAGTTACATTTACTCTTGTCCTACTGGGACAAGAAAAAAATTGTACAGATTACTCCTGAAAATTTCATAGCTGCATACTGTTTTACTCTTGTCAGCTGTAGGTTTTTCTATGTTAATTACAACAAGACGGAGAGTAAAAATGAGTAGTGATATTACAAAAATTTAATTAATTAGAATATATGTATGGATTTACCAGGCATATTATCTACATGCTGAAGATGTACATTTTGAAATTAACATTATGCAAGTGAACAAATGAATCCTGATTCTTTCTGTTGAAAACCTCTTACTTAGTAGAACCACTGGTATTAATGAATGAGCTAAAATGGTTTTTGCTGTGCTGAGCATGGTTAGTGCTACGACTGCAGGCCATGGTTAATCTCTCCTCAATATTTTCTCCAGTGCTCTGACTTCAATGCAACATGGAAGAGGAAATAGTAGAAAGTCTTAAGGATTATGTCTTCTCAAGAGCAGAAATATCTGTGTATCACAGCCCTCCATCATGTCTATATGGAATCAATGACTGGAAGCAACTTAATGTGATTAAACTAATCCTCATCAGGTCAAACCTGTGCATCCTGTGATTCATTGCATCTGAGGGAAGAGAGATTAAAGGAGAGCAGTAGCACAATCTGAATGACAGGTCAGGGGGAAAGTGTTGTCTGTCTGGAGCTATGTTATCAGCCAGGTGAAGGAAAGTAAAAATATATCAGGAGGGACAGTTGTGTTTCATCTTCACTACTGTAGCACACTGTTGCACTGACTGTAAACTTTAGGAGTATACTCAGATATAAGATAATTTGTCTAAACTATTTTTTTTTTTTTTTACATTTTGGAGGCAAAACAACAAAATATTCAACATTACCCTCACACTGATATTCTACTGCTATGGGTAAGGCTTGAATCCAACTAATTCCAAAATGTTTGCTGCTCATTTTTAAAATGCTGCATTGACTGTGCTGCTGATGGGCAAACTATACAATTTTTCAGTTATTTTTAGCAGATATCAGAGCATAAATCAGCAAAGCCCATCTCAGTTTTGGTTTTGATTTTATAATTCAGTATAAAAATAGCACTGCTTTTAAACTGAATTACAAATATTTTAACCTAGGTGAAGCTGATTTGCCAGGAGTTATAAGCACAATTACATCTCTATGTACACGTGTGCATGTATGTGTACATCAGTATATGCAGAATCCCACAGCTGCGCATTGATGTTCATGTGTATGTTCTGATCTTATGACAGAGAGCATTATGCAGGTGATTTGAAACTTCAGCTTTTCTTTTGCTAAGCAGGAAAACCTTGTGCACAACTTATCACATGTGAGGGAAGAAATAGATAATGGTATGTTTACATATAGACTCACCAGGCCAGTATACTTACTAGCATTATTACAACTTCAGCAAAAGCAAGTTATCTTTTATGCTATCTGAGAATGTGGCTCCATATCAGCCTGAAGGCTGTGATGTCAATATAGGGATGCATAAATAGGATTCCCAATAACAAAAGTAATTTCTGAAAGTATATTTGACAATCTTAGTGTGTGTGTGTTGAATCCATATTTGACTATTCTGTGAGGCAGAATGGACTTAGAACCTTATTTTTTTCAGATACCTGAATTCCCCTTCAGAATCTCTGAGTCAGTCTGAAAAGGCTTACTTTTACAAGACTAATATAACTAATGACAAATATTGCATAGCTGGTAGCAAAATGCAGTAAGGTTTAATATAGTCTTTTTATCCCTGTGGAAGTAAATAATATTAAACTGCAAGATTTGTCAGCGCATCTGTGAAGCCTTATTCTGAAGGTTGCACAGTAGAATGATTATAGAAGCAGGAGTTAATCTGTTTGAAGAACAAACCATTACAAATTTTAAGTGTACAGTAAATAAAGCAAATATAATGATTCTGGTGTGAACATTCATTAACTGTAAACTATTCCGTTTGATATCTGTTATGAATACATTATAGATACGTACATTCAATTATCTGTAAAGATTTAATTATGTTTCATAAACAGAAAATTTGTGCTACAATAATTTGTCTAACTTTAAGATAAAGTAAGATAAATAATAATTTTCTGTGTTCCTGATGATCATGTGTTCCATAATTAAACACATATTTTAATCTTGAAATTAATGAGTAAAATAAGCAAAACCAATTTGATACATAAAACAATTAAACTCAGCTATCAGGAGAACTTTCCCTCTAAGGAGATGCCAAATAATGCAATGAAGTACAGCACAGCAACAAGCAACCTCATGCACAAATGCCTGTAAGAGAACTGGAAGTTGAACACGAAGTGGAATGCTGCACTACACTTAAAAGCCCTGCTGAAAGATAAAGATTGCTGCTTAGGGCAGTTCTGTTTGAAAGATCAAGCCAATAACTTTTTTTTTTATTCTAAGCTTTGCATTGTAATTTGTGCATTTGGAGCGTACATATCTGTTTGTTCTCTTGACTTTGTGCTCCACTGTGTTGGATACATGCATACCACAGTTTATACCGGAGAACATAGCTTTACTTCCTTGTGTTGTAGAAGACAATTAACATTATCTACATGCTTCTACTGTACTTGATGTATAAAGATTCAATTTATCATACTACAAATTCAGAGCCATGAACATTTCATAAGCCCTACTCAACATCCACAAGCCTTTGAAATTGTTCCTACTGACGATTTGAATGGAGTAGAATTTTGATTCTGCATTTCTAGCTGTACAAAATATGCACAAAGAAAAACTTTCATTCTTTCTGTCACTAGGATGTGCTTTGTAAGTCTTACCAGGTCACACACTCCTTGGAAAGAAATTACTTAATCTCTTATCTTACATTCATTGTCTGTGTATGCTGATACTTTCATACTGAATTAGTCAATTAATTTTAGGTCTGTTGTGGTTTTGTTTAGTGAGGGGGGCCTAAGGTGGTAGCTTCTGTAGGAAACTGCTCGGAGTCGCTCCCCTTTGTTCAGTGGACTCGGCCGGGCCTAGGGCGGACCTGCTGCTGGCCAAGGCTGAGCCGATTGGCAGCAGAATGTTCCATGATAACGCCTCTGTGATAACGTATTTAAGAAGGGGAAAACAGAAAAAAAAGAGAGAAGAGAAGATGTGAAGAAGCTGAGCAGGGGCAGAGGCACAAAGGGGGAGGTGCAGGCCTCATGGGCCTACTCGGCCCAGCCTGGCTGCAGGAAGTGGAGAGGAGATGAGAAGTGAATAAGATGTAAAAAGATCCTGAGAGACATCTGCCAGCCTGTTGTGAGGAACAGCTGCAGATGCCAAGGTCAGTGAAGAAGGAGGGGGAGGAGTAATGCGGCTCCTGGCCAAGATTCCCCTGCAGCCTGTGGTGACGACCATGGTGGAACAGGTTGTCCCCCTGCAGCCCCTGGAGGTCCACGGAGGAGCAGAGATCCACTTGGAGCCCATGAAGAACCCCACATCATGGGAGGTGGAGGCCTGAAGGAGGCTGTGGCCCGTGGAGGGCCCGCTGGGGCAGCCATTCTGGAGAGACTGCACTGCGTGGAAGAGATGACCCACGGCAGAGCAGTTTCAGGAAGGACTGTGGCGTATGGGTGGGACCCCACAACAGAGCAGGGGAGGAATGTGAGGAGTTCTTTCCCTGACCATGAAGCAGTGGCGTGAAACAACATGTGATGAACTGACCACAACCCCCATTCCCTCTTCCCCCCTGTGCCGCTCGGGAGGGGAAGGTAGTAGAGATAATGTTAAGCTTGGGGAGAGGGAGGGGTGGAGGGAGGTTATCTTGTTCTCTGTCTCATTATCCTGCTGTTTGTAGTAATAAACGAATAGTTTTCCCCGAGTCAAGTCTGTTTTGCCTGTGAGGGTAACTTTAAGGATTTCTCCCTGTCCTTATCTCAAACCTCGAGCTGTTTTTCCTTATATCATCTCCCCCTGTTCTCTTGGAGGGTGGGGTGAGTGAGAGAGAGACTGCATAGTCTGGTCCCGATCGGGGCTGAACTACGACAAGGTCACATTAAAAGTTGTCTCTAACTTATACAGAGTTAATCAACAAAAGCAGACAAATTTTCATAAAGACAACCTTTACTGACAGCATTTTCATTTGTGTAATTAAAGAATGTTAGCTACACTGGATTATGGTGCTGATACCGGTCAAGTAAAGACAGAAGTCAGTTCTGCTCTCCTTAGTAGGCCAGAGCCTTCAAGTTTATGGGAATGTTTGGGATAATATTTCTTCTTAATGAATTTTTAGACTTTTGATTGGGTAATTAAAGATAAACTACAAGTCAGGTGAAGTAAAATTTTCATATCTGTAAATCTGACCTGACTAATATGAACATTCTACTTCATAAAAGTATCACAGGTGGATCTGTTGAACAGGAGAGGGCTATTTAGTTGCATGTAGTGAATAAGCAGTGCAGAAAGATTAAAAAAATTAAGCATGATGAAGGTACAGTTCACTTGTAAATTAATTGTTCCTCAGGCAGGAACTCATATTAATTCAGTCTAACTGGTTAAAGTCCATGATACTAATCTTCTTCTTCCAGTAAGAAATCTACAATACCATTTCTGAATAGATTCATCCAACTGTGACTATATTCCAACAACGAATGTCTTGAAACACAAAATGTATTAGCCAAAAATCTTTTAAGTTTGAGTCTATGACATTTAGAACAATCAGAGTATGGCCTCACTCCTATAAGAAGGAGTAATAGAAGTCATTCCTCTCATCACGCATACATTCTTCAGGACTTCAGAATGAGAAGTAACTTATGAGGCCTAGGGAAGAACTCTGGATTTTTTTTTTCCATTTATTGTTGTTGGATGAACATCCAAGATTATACTACCAAGAAAAAGACCTCGTTTTCTGGTCAGCAATTAATGCTGAAGGTGCACAAGTCCATGTGTTCTGATGAGATCCATCTGCGGGTCCTGAGGGAACTGGAGGATGAAGTTGCCAAGCCACTGGCTATCGTATTTGAGAAGTCGTGGCGATCTGGTGAGGTCCCCGATGACTGGAAGAGAGGGAACATAACCCCCATTTTTAAAAAGGGGAATAAGGAAGACCCAGGTAACTCCAGGCCGGTCAGCCTCACCTCTGTGCCTGGCAAGGTCATGGAGCAGATTCTCCTGGAAACCATGCTAAGGCACATGGAGAGCAAGGAGGTGGTTGGTGACAGCCTACATGGCTTCACCAAGGGCAGATCGTGCCTGACCAATTTGGTGGCCTTCTATGACGGGGTGACGGCATCGGTGGACAAGGGACGAGCAACTGACATCATCTACCTGGACTTGTGCAAAGCATTTGACACTGTTCCGCACGACATCCTTCTCTCTAAACTAGAGAGACATGGGTTTGATGGATGGACCACTCGGTGGATAAGGAGTTGGCTGGATGGCCGCACTCAGAGAGTGGTGGTCAACGGCTCAATGTCCATGTGGAGACCGGTCACGAGTGGCGTTCCTCAGGGGTCCGTGCTGGGCCCGGCCCTGTTCAACATCTTTGTTGGCGATATGGACAGTGGGATAGAGTGCACCCTCAGCAAGTTCGCCGACGACACCAAGTTTTGTGGTGCCGTCGACACGCTGGAAGGGAGGGATGCCATCCAGAGGGACCTTGACAGGCTGGAGAGGTGGGCCCATGCAAACCTCATGAAGTTCAACCAGGCCAAGTGCAAGATCCTGCACCTGGGTCATGGCAATCCCAGGCACAAATACAGGCTGGGCGGGGAATGGATTGAGAGCAGCCCTGAGGAGAAGGACTTGGGAGTGCTGGTGGATGAGAAGCTTAACATGAGCAGGCAACGCGCCCTTGCGGCCCAGAAGGCCAACCGCATCCTGGGCTGCATCAAGAGGAGCGTGGCCAGCAGGTCGAGGGAGGTGATTCTCCCCCTCTACTCTGCCCTGGGGAGACCCCACCTGGAGTACTGTGTCTAGTTCTGGAGCCCCCAACACAAGAAGGACATGGACCAGTTGGAGAAGGTCCAGAGGAGGGCCACGAAGACGATAAAAGGGCTGGAGCACCTCTCTTATGAGGACAGGCTGAGAGAGTTGGGGCTGTTCAGCCTGGAGAAGAGGAGGCTCCAGGGAGACCTGATAGCGGTCTTCCAGTACCTCAAGGGGGCCTACAAGAAAGATGGGGAAAGGCTGTTTAGTAGGGCCTGTTGCGATAGGACGAGAGGTAATGGTTTTAAAATAGAGGGGGGTAGATTTAGATTAGAAATTAGGAAAAAATTTTTTACGATGCCAGTTATAGAACACTGGAACAGGTTGCCCAGAAAGGTGGTGGAAGACCCATCTCTGGAAACGTTCAAGGCCAGGCTGGATGAGGCTCTGAGCAACCTGATCTAGTTGGGGATGTCCCTGCTCCTTGCAGGGGGGTTGGACTAGATGACCTTTGAAGGTCCCTTCCAACCCTAACCATTCTATGATTCTATGATTCTAAAAAAATAGCAAGCATTCAGAGGAACTCAACTCTAAAGATATGTGCATAGCAGGCAATTTTAAAATGGGACACACGGACATGTTTTGTCACTTTGACAGAAACTGTATTCATATTTTCATATATTTTATAGCTGGAAAGAATCGCTGTGATTACATCACCTCACCTCTTGTATCATTCAGAAGACAAAGCTTACTGACATTAACACTTACTTCATATCTAATATATGTGGTTGAACTACTATGTGTTTCAGGGGAAAAAAAAAAGTTGAATATTTATTTACAAATTTCCTATAATGATAAATCTGTTAAAGTCTTGGTAATTTATCCCAGTTCTTAATTACTATCTAACATGAAAATGTGTCCTCTTTCTAGCCTGAATTCATGTATCTTGAGATTCCACTCATTGCTTCTTCTCCCTTAGATTGAAGAACATTCCATTAATCAGATTTCTGTGCTTGGTAGGCACCTATAGACTGTGATTTTGTTGCCTTTAACGTTTTCCACATGTCGTAGTTCAGTCCCAATCGGAACCAGACTACGCAGTCTCTCTCTCACTCCCCCCACCCTCTGAGAGAATAGGGGGAGATGATATAAGAAAAAAGGCTCAAGGTTTGAGATAAGGACAGGGAGAAATCCTTAAAATCACTGTTACGGTCAAAACAGACTCAACTTGGGGAAAACTCTTCATTTATTACAAAAACTAGCAGGATAATGAGACAGAGAACAAGACAACCTCCCTCCACCCCTCCCTCTTCCCGGGCTTAACATTGTCTCTACTATCTCCCCCACCCTGAGCGGCACAGGGGGGAAGAGGGAATGGGGGTTATGGTCAGTTCATCACACGTTGTTTTATGCCGCTGCTTCATGGTCGGGGGAAGAACTCCTCCTTGCTCCATCGTGGGGTCCCACCCATACGCCACAGTCCTTCCTGCTCTGCCATGGGTCATCTCTTCCACACAGTGCAGTCTCTCCAGAACGGCTGCCCTAGCGGGCCCTCCACGGGCCACAGCCTCCTTCAGGCCTCCACCTGCCCTGGCATGGGGTCCTCCACGGGCTGCAGGTGAATCTCTGCGCCTCCGTGGACCTCCATGTGCTGCAGGGGCACAGCCTGCTCCACCACAGTCATTGCCACAGGCTGCAGGGGAATCTTGGCCAGGAGCCGCATTACTCCTCCCTCTCCTTCTTCACTGACCTTGACGTCTGCAGCTGTTCCTCTCACAAGAAAAGTTCTTCAGAACAGGCAGGCAGATGCCTCACATCTGCTCTCCTCTCCACTTCTTCTAGCTGCGCTGGGTCGAGTTGGGCCCAGTCGGCCGCCTGGCAGGAAGCCAGAGGGTGAGGTCTGCATGGCCCACAAGGTCCGCGCCACCCTCTCTCTGCCCCTGCTCAGCTTCTCTACATCATCTCTTCTCTTCTTTTTTTTCTATTTTCCCCTTCTTAAATACGTTATTGCAGAGGTGTTATCATGGAACATT
This sequence comes from Chlamydotis macqueenii, assembly GCF_036417535.1. Taxonomy (NCBI): domain Eukaryota; kingdom Metazoa; phylum Chordata; class Aves; order Otidiformes; family Otididae; genus Chlamydotis; species Chlamydotis macqueenii. The sequence continues at coordinate 57,348,941 of NC_141593.1, read as the reverse complement.
CTGCTACCAATTGGCTCGGCCTTGGCCAACAGCAAATCCACCCTAGGCCCAGCCAAGTCCGCTGAACAAAGGGGAACAACTTTTAGCAGTTTCCTACAGAAGCTACCACTTTACCCTCCCCCCTTCCACCGCACCCCCAAACAAAACCGGAACACCCTGATAAGCTAAATAAACAAACTCCTTTCAAGTCTGTCTACCTGTATGACAAAAGCAGAAAATGAAAAGTTGCTGGTCATGAGTATAAATTAGAGGATAAGAAATGCTTTTGGGAAGGAAAAACTGTAGGAAATCTACAAATCTACACTGTCATCTGTATGGGTAATTAATTATAAAAATGTGAAAGGAATACTACAAGTAAACAGTTTTGGAAGACTGCTATAATGTGTTTATTTCAGCTCTTGAATAACATCTTTTCTTTGAACTTCTGAGTTTTTCAATATTATTTTTTGAAAAAAAAAAGTGGAGTACAGACTCTGTAACTGGACTCAGTATTCCAGTTGTATCTATGTCAAAACCAGAGATACATACATGACACAGAAGTAATAAAAATTCTAGTCCAATTAGATTATTTCCCCATGGAAAGGGTTTCATTCATTCATTCACTGCCAAGGTTTGGCCACAGTGACACACATATTTAGCATATATTCAGTTTAATAACTATGATTTTTTTTTTTTAATTAATGCCTTCCTGGATGATTTTCCATCTTGTTAGTGTGTTACATTTTTCTTCTTGACTAATTTACTTTACATCTGTCGTATTGTAATTCAGCCGGTTTACTAGTGAGTCTGTTTATGTCTATGATCTTCACTATGATTTAATGAATCAATATTTGTTACCTATAAAATTTACCAGTAAAGTTTTATTAATACTTTTTATTAGTGGTGGACCAAGAAGCAAATCCTCCTGAGTCCTTCAAGATACACTGCTAACCAGATTTTATTCCATGACCTACACAGGAAAAGGATTTTGTATTGTTCAACTTCTTCATCAAAATGAAATTATTTCAACTCAAAGGAAAAGATTATGTCCATCATCAAAATTTGCAGACAATTTGCAATTTTGCACACAAAACTGATGTATTCAAAGGAGATGCTAAGTTGAGGTGGATAAGATTTAGTTTTCATAAGTCCATGCTAATTGACATTAATTATATTAACTCCCTTTAATTCTTTTTTAACCAAACCCTGTAGCAGCTGCTCCATTATTTTCTTCAAGACTGATGTCAGACTGACAGGTCCATAATTAACCAGATCTATTACCCAGGTTAATTTACCCTTTATAAATATTGACATAGTATTAGCTTTCTGCTAGTACTCAAAAATTTCTACAGTCTTCCCAAATCTTAAAACTGGCATAAATAAGTGTATCAATTTAAAAATATTTATTGTCAACAAGTGTTGCTTAACATACTTTAGACTTAGTAGCAGAATCAGAGTGTTTATCATCATTATCACATGAATACTACATCTAGCTTTTCCTGACATTCAGACATACTAACTGAATACTTGTGCCTTCTCTACATTGTTTTTGACAGTGCTAAAATGTCCTTCTATAAAAGTCCAGTATCATGGAGATGATTCTTTAGTTCATGTCAACAAGAGATAGCTTAATGAAGTTCAGAGACTCTTGCACTTAAACATGGCAAGTTCATACAAGAAGAGACTGGAATCCATGTAGTACTATTAAACTATCATTTGGCTTTACTTGGACATCGGTAGTGAAAAAATAGTGAGTAGTGAAATTAAAAGCACAAGCTCAACTTTTCGATAGTTTGGGCTGAGCCATGAAAGGAAATTAAACCCTCTTCTTCTGAACTTGGAAACAGGTATTTGCCAGCCGTTGCCCCCCACCACTGAAGCTTATTGGCTAACAAACAGTCTACAGTATTTCTGTGTTCAGGCTGACTTGTAACTAAGCATATTGACAACAGTGGAATTTATTTTTCTTAACATGGTAAGCAACTGACGTTTGGGTTTTTTTGTATTTGTTTTACTTATGGATTTCTACAGTTCAAATTTTCTCTATCAATTTTTCCTTTGCTTCCCATCACTTCTTATATTATAGGTTTTGCTTTTACTTTTTGATAGAAATTTTCACTTCACTTTAAAGACTTCTTTTAAAGCTTTTTGTTACTTTTTCACTCATGGAATGTATTACAGCTGTTGTTCATTCATTTAGGTATTTATTGTCCTATCTGCTTCTGCGCAAAATAGTTTCTAAGAGTGGACATCCAACCTCTTTCTATAATCAGCTATGTTTATTAATAGTTTGGATTTCAAGTGTAGCACATCTAATGAAGTGATTTTTATTCTTGTAATCATATCTTTAGCTGTTACAACATCTCAGAATCAATAATCTATTAGAAAACTAAGGAATATTTTTAGAAATAGCAGTGTCATTCTATATTTTATCCAGTGCTTGTCATGTGTATTATAATATAAAAGCAGTTATCCAACATCATTTACTTCAGACTTTTCAATACCTTAGAATTAATTGGTATAACATTTGAGATAGAACACCACTCCTCATCTTTTGTTCACTTAATTTATAAATGTTTGTAACCATTGATTTTAACAGTCCAATAACGTGATTACCACAAGTTTCAGTACTACCAATTAAGGCAAATTTATACTCATAAACACGCAATTCTAATTCTTCTTGTTTATCACCTACACTTTGGCACAGGCATACGTACAATTTAAATTTTCTTTCCTTCAAGCTTCTTGGTGACTTGATAAATTTGAATCTTGACAGCTGTATTTTGTGCTAAGTGAACTCTCCTTTGTTCACCTTTTGCTGTTAGCTTAGTATTTCCTTGAATAATTCATATAAGTTACCTTCTAGATGTTTAGCCTACTACAAAAATGTATGTCAGTGAGGATTTTGTCACCAGTAAAGAGGAGTCAGCACACCATACGAACAATACTTCCTAATTGATGGGACAGCAGGAGTTTAATACAGCAAAAACGTAAATTGAAAAGTATGACTGTAGTAAATTCTTTACAAGAAAAGCTGCTCGAACATTTAAGGAAAGTAATACATTCCTAATTCTTGTGTATAGCTAATCACATGTGCAAATGTTTTCATAATACCTGGAGTTCATAAATACTACTATAGTAGAAAAGAAGCAGGTGATGTTATACAGAACGCCCTATTAATTCTAAGACAATATAGAGTTCTGAAGTTTCATTTTCCATACAATCAATTCCATTATCCTTAATAATCCACATAGCACAGTTTAACTCCAAGGTATAATGTAGAGTGCCTTGAACCAGATGGTTCAGGTCTTGATTGGAAGACACTACTATTCCAACTGAAAATAACTAACTAAACAAAACATTTAGTTTCCTCAAAAAAAAAAAACCAAACAAAAAACCAAAAACAAAAACCAACCTGGTTTTCAGTGTCCAGTTTCTATAACGTGAAATATTTCACTTGGACATGTAAGGAACTAATTTCTTTCTGTTAATTGGTAAGTAATTATCCTCAGATTTGGGTATCATAGAGTCTTAGAATCCTAGGATAGTTGGAAGGGCCATTTAAAGGTCAGCTACTCCAATCCCCCTGGAAGGAGCAGGAACATCTCCAATTAGATCAGATTGCTCGGAGCCCTGTCCAACCTGGTCACCTTGAATGTTTCCAGGGATGAGGCACCAACTACCTCTATGGGAAATCTGTTCCAGTGTTGCACCACCCACATTGTAAAAAATTTCTTCCTTGTGTAACCAATTCAAGTATTTACAAATAAAAATTTTAGTGCTGATTTGTTCAAATCTTTTGCAATTATGACTGTAAAATATCCTTTCTTGATACATTTGTGTGGGTATATTTGGCCTTGGTGAATTTGGAAACAAATTCATTAAATACTTTTGAATAAATATACATGGTATGTGTTTTATAGTATCCATTCAACTCAAGTTATAACCTTTAAAAAACTTACAAATAAACTCCTATATTACTTTAACTGATATTGTCTTCCTATTTGTCAGGCACCAACTAATACTTTACTATTAAGAATCAAAAGCCAATTTTGCTATTTTTCCTTTTTTTTTTTTTCCTTTCCCCACAGAGGAACACACCAACACAGCTGGGGATTTACTTTAGCTTCCACTGCAGGGCAGATTTGCAGCCCAGCTTGTACTCCCAAATTTGCTTGCACATTTGGATGGACCTTGCAACATATAAAAAGTCCAACTTTGGTACTATTTGAGTAACATCCATGTTCTAACAGAAGCTTTTTGTATTAACAGCAGATTGACTTTCCAGCCATGAGGAAGGCCCATTAGTATTCATGGCCGTATATTGCCTTCTGATGAAATTCAGTGCCAGAACAAACCTCAGTTTGCAGCAGCGGAACTTCATTCTGTCGCAGGCCCATCACTCCTATTGCTTTCCTTTCAAAACAACACAACTTTAAGCAGAAAACACAGATTTGTAATCTGTTAATATATTAATGGAGTTTTGTAGCAGGTGAATAATTACTTGTATAAAGTGACCTTAGTGGCTACTGTAAAGCAGTCTAATAATTGCATTCTTAGAGTGACTGTAATTAATGTAATCTCCAAAGTACTAAGATATTAATATTTCAGGTTGCAGATTGTCTGTAACATTTGCTGCATAAGGTGGTGGTTTAATGTGCAGACTGTGCCATAATTCACTATTAATCTTTCAATACTGTACCTTTAAAGTGCTAGTTCTTAATAAATTGCAGCTGTAAAATGGTAGATTTGAACTTAGCTCATGTTGAAAATTGGCAATTAAAAAACAGCTGTAGCTTAATACAAAAATTTAAATTAAAAAAACCCAATAGATACCATCTCTAATTGTAGCAATTATAAACAAGAGCAAGATATTACTAACTAGGCCTATATTTTACCCAGTATTTAACAAAGCTGACATAATTCATCCATTGTTTAATATAGATCTCCAAAATCTTAACTATTACTCAATGGAATTTAAAGAATTAGAGAACATAATGTTCTTGTTTCTTAATTGAGTATTATCAAAACTTTAAAGTGTGAAAGCCTTACAAAATGTTATGACTATTTTGAAGAAAGTTTTCTTATATATTTGTAAGGCATGAGGTGTAGGCCACTTGGTCAAATAATCTGTTAACCTTGAAGTACATGAGACAGGTCAAGCATAGTTCAATAAACTACAAAAGAGATTAACAAGAAGTACTGTAATTGTGCAGAAAGTCATCTGAGCTGCAAATGAACCTTCTTCCTTGAGTTACACCTAGCTTACTTAAAGGATGTGAAACTATGAAGACATTTAATGAAAGTTTTAATAAAAATTCCTTATCCACTGAGCGGTCCATCTGTCAAATTCATGCCTCTCCAGTTTAGAGATAAGGATGTGGTACGGTGTCAAATGCTTTGCATAAATCTAGGTAAATCATGTCAGTTTCTCTTCTCTGATCCATCAAAGCTATAACCCGATTATAGCGGGCCACCAAATTTGTCAGGCAGAATTTACCCTTACTGGAGTCATGTTGGCTGTTACCAATCATCTCCTTATTTTCCATGTGTCTTAGCATGTTTTCCAGCAGGATATGCTTCCATTGTCTTGCCAGATATAGAGGTGAGACTGACTGGCCTGTCGTTGCTCAGGTCTTCCTTTTTTTCCTTTTTAAAGATGAGGTTTATGTTTCCCCTTTTACTGTCAGTGGGAACCTCACCAAGCTGCCACAACTTCTCAAATATAATGGATAATGGCTTAGCAACTTCATTAGCCAGTTCCCTCAGGACACATGAATGCATCTCATCAGGTCCAGTGGGCTTGTACACCTTCAGGTTTCTTGGATGGTCTTGAACCTAATTGTCTCCTATATTGGGTGGTTCTTCATTCTCCCAGTCCCCACCTCTGCCTGCTGCAACTTCCTATAACACTCGCCAGTGAAGGATGAGGCAAAAGTCATTGAGTACCTCAGCCTTCTTCATGTCCTAGGTAACCACGTATCTCATTTCCTCTAGAGAGGGACAACATTTTTCCTAGTCTTCCTTTTATCTCTGACATACCTATAGAAGCTTTTCTTGTTGCCCTTGTTGTCCCTGACCACATTTAATTCTATCAGGGCTTTGGCTTTCCTAACCTGATCCCAGTCTGCTCAGTCAATTTCTCTGTATTCCTCTCAGGCTACCCGTCCTTGCTTCCACCCTCTGTAGGCTTCCTTTTTGTGTCTCAATTTTGTCCAGGAGCTCTTTGTTCATTTATGTAGGCTTCCTCACATTTTTACTTGACTTCCTCTTTGTTGGGAGGCATCGCTCCTGAGCTTGGAGGATGTGCTCCTTTAAATATTAACCAGCTTTCTTAGTCACCTTTTTCCTCCAGGGCTTTGTCTCATGTTACTCTGCGAAGCAGATCCCTGAAGAGGCCAAAGTCTGTTTTCCTGAATGAGCTTGCTGTGTACCCTTCATACTGCCCTAAAGATCTTGAACTGCACCATTTCGTGGTCACTGCAGCCAACACTGCCCTTGGTCTTCACAGTCCCCACAAGCTCCTCCTTATTGCAGAAAATATGGTCAAGCATAGCACCTCTCCTTGTTGGCTCCTGTATCACTCAGAGAAGGAAGTTATGATCAATGAATTCCAGGAACCTCCTGGATTAGTCATGCCCTGCTGTGTTGTTCCTCCAACAGATGTTGGGGTGATTGAAGTCTCCCATGAGGAACAGGACTTGTGATCAGAGGTCTGTAGAGGGCCTCATCCACTCAGCATTCCTGGTCAGGTGGCCTGTAGCAGACTCCCACTATAATGTCTCCTGTCTCTGCCCTCCCTTTAATCCTGACCCATAAGATCTCAACTGGCTCCTCATCCATGCCCAGGTGGAGCTCCATGCATTCCAGTGGGTCATTGAAATAGAGGGCAACACCCCCTCCTCATCTCCCCTGTCTGTCCTTCATGAAGAGCCTGTAAACTTCGATTTCAACACTCCAGTCATAACAGCCATTTCACCACATCTCCGTGGTGAAATTTCTGTAAGATCATAATCCTGCTGGTGTGCACTTGTCTGAATTTTCTTGTCTCCATGCTATGTGTATTTACATAGAGGCATTTAAGTTGGGCCCCATTGTAGATGATTTTCTGGCTAGAGTGTCTGGAATTCCTTTATGCTGCTCTGCAGTTGCTCTCCTGCTGAACTGTGGTCCTTCTCCAGGCTCAGCACACTGGCACTGGAATCAAACTGGTAGGAGTGGGATGGACAGAGGTTCCCCTACGCCAGCAACTTTAGTTTAAAACCCTCTTCATCGCCTTCACAAGCCTATGATCAAAGATACTCTTCTCTGACAAATGAGGCCCATCAGCCCTCAGCAGACCAGGTATAATGCTACTTGTTTTTGAAAAAGTGCACTTGTCATTGAAAGTCTTAAATCAAACTAGAATGTGGATTCTGAGGGATGAGAGTAATATTACATAGCATTTGTTTTGGTTCAGTTTTTTGTTGGTGAGGTGCATTTTATATCCTGTAGGCTACTATTTTTACACTACTCTATCTTGACTAATTAGTAAGTATTTGAGAATAATAGATATGGAAGTGGTGCATTTCACTATGTAGCTTATTAACTAGTACAATCAAATCCATTACTCTAATTACTGATTATTATGAATAAAAAATTTCTACTTGCCTATTGCAGTTTTATGGAGACTTTTTACTATGGCACCTGGATCTGAAGAGCTTTAATGTTTCATTGGGCTTACTTTAAGGAAATAAGACCAGTTTTCAGATAATGAAAAAAAAGATGGACCACTCAGTGGATAATGAAATGGCTGAATGGCTGCACTCAAAGAGTTGTGGTCGATGGCCTGATGTCCAGATGGAGACCAGTGATGAGTGGCATTCCTCGGGGGCCGGTATTGGGACTGACGCTGTTTAACATCTTTGTTGACGACATGGACAGTGGGATAGAGTGCACCCTCACCAAGTTCACTGATGACACCAAGCTGTGTGGTGCAGTTGACATGCTGGAGGGAAGGGATGGGACTCAGATGGATCTTGACAGGCTGGAGAGGTGGGCCCATGCAAACCTCAAAACCTGAAGTTCGACCAGGCCAAGTACAAGGTCCTGAGTATGGGCTCGGGCAACCCAAAGAATAAATACAGGCAGGGTGGAGAAAGGATCGAGACCAGCCCTGAGAAGAAAGGCTTGGGAGTGCTGTCAGATGAGAAGTTCAACATGAGTCAACAATGCTGGCAGCCCAGAAGGCCAACCACATCCTGGGCTGCATCAAGAGGAGCGTGGCCAGCAGGTGAAGGGAGGTGATTCTGCCCCTCTGCTCTGCCCTGGTGAGACCCCACCTGGAGTACTGTGTCCAGTTCTGGAGCCCCCAGCAACGAATGATGTGAACCTGTTGAAGAGAGTCCAGGGCGGGGCTGTGAAAATGATGAGAGGGCTGGAGCACCTTTCCTATGAAGACAGGCTGAGAGAGTAGGGGCTGTTCAGCCTGGAGAAGAGAAGGCTTCAGGGAGAGCTTATAGTGGTCTTCCAGTACCTAAAAAGGGCTTATAAGCAAGAAGAGGAGAAACTCTTTAGCAGGGCCTGTTGTGATAGAACAAGGGGTAATGGTATTAGAATAGAGAGAGGTAGATTCAGATTAGACATTAGGAAAAAAATTTTTGCAGTGAGAGTGGAACACTGGAAGAGGTTTCCCAGAGAAGTGGTAGATGCCCCATCCCTGGAAACATTCAAGACCAGGTTGGACAGGGCTCTGAGCAACCTGATCTAGTTGGAGATGCCCCTGCCTCTTGCAAGGGACTTGGACTAAATGACCTTTAAAGATCCCTTCTGACCTTAGCTGTTCCATGAATCTATGTAAGATATTTTGGAAGTAATGGACAGAAAATTACAGATTCTTACCAGTCTTGTTATTTAGCCACGTAAACCCTTCCTGACTTTCCTGAGTAACATTTAAAAATATTTTTAAAATTTGAAACTTAATTTGCACCTTACAACATTTTTGCATTTTTCTTCTGAATGACTATACTTTATACTCTGAAATTCTGAAGAGCTCCAAAAAAAGCAGTTTAATGCCTATTGTTATGACTCAGGCAGCCTATGATAGCTGGCTTCCTTCTTCTTGTTCTCTACAAGTATATTACAGATCTAGCGACTCCCAAAGTTTGTTTTTTTCCCAAAGTTAAATAACATTCAGAAGTTTATTCATCTGTTGATACATTATGCCCTCCTAGAACTTACACTATCCTATGAAGCCATTAATCACATAAATGCATGTCTGTCATGCATATATAGTTCAAAGATTTCTTTGTCTCTTTATTTAATAAATGAAGTAAATTACATACGTACAAATACTTATTTCTCAGTAAATGTATATATGTTGTATCCATTCTGGTAGCAGTTTAGTGTGCTTTTTGCTAGTGTTCACATAGATATTTATAAAAATGTAGTTATTTCAAGTATTTTGGGGTTTTTTGCTCTATTTTACGTCAAGGGTATCAGTAGACCCTACTTGCAATGCAACATTTTCCAGGAGTTTTTCCCTGTCAAGTGTATTTGTTTGGCAGCACCTTTATGTATACTCACAACCTTTATTGTTCCAAAGATGATGAACACCCAAAGACTGGTTGTCCAACTGGAAGCATAGCTGTGGGATGTTAAAAGCAAGTGCTAGTCAGAAAGAATATATAAGACATTAAAAAACAGAAAAAAATAAAACCTTTTACAGGAAAACAGAGTAATAGGGAAGAGCTTTGTTTAACTTAGTTTATCTTCACTTCCCTTACCTTCTTTTAGTTTCTCTTTTCTGCATTTAAAGTAAGTCAAATCTATGGTTCAAGCTAATGACATAAGGTGTCAGCTGTATGTTCTAAACACTGCAGGGAGAGTTTTCACAAACTTTGGAAGCTCTGACAAATGGTCAAAGCTCAATAGGGAAGATTAGCACAAAGCAAAGTGTACCTCGAGACTAGAGGAGCAGAGAGAGCTGAGAAGAAGAGTAAGGCAGTCTTCTATACATGCATTGATGATAAATAGATAGAAGCAGATTTTTTATCTATCTATCTGACTATTTAGCTGTCTGTCTTTCACACGCAAGTGATTCCTTAAGCTAATTGTTCCACTGCTTCTGTAGGAGTTCTTTACGGCCCTGTTCCGTAAAACTTGTTGACATGAGTTTAGCTTTTGCTATACGACTAGTCTTATTTCAAAAGTCTAAAGTGAACAATATGCTAAATGATACTGTTGATAGTTGAGGTTAATTACAGAAAGTAGTTACTCAGTATATATATTCTAAGCAACTGACTTCCCTTATAGAAAGTAGTAGCAGTAGGAACGGGTCTGTTTTTCTAGATATATATATTTCATCTTTGATGCTAATGCAATTGTAATACAGATAATTTTGACCTACTATGACACATTTATTTTAAATTATTGTGGGGTTTTTTTTTTGTTAAAAATGAAAATGGAGAAAGAAGAAAGCTAACAAAACCCATATGTAAATGGTACCATCTTCCCTCATTGTATTTTTCAAAATTATACTTATTTTTCTTTCAGAACAGAAGTTCTTTATGCTCTCATAAATATAGGTATGGAAGGACAGTGGTACAGGAAAGAAATAGCTGGGCAAGAAAGTGAGCTAAGACAAATGAACAATGTACGTCAGTTCAAAAAAAGCAGAGAAAATGTTGAATTCATTCAAACGTATGGTAATTCTTGTTCCTGTGTTTGATGCATTGCAATCCATTGAAGAAACTAAGAAAATATGAAGTCTGAGCTGAAATTCTAACAACTCACATCATATATTAGCAAATTCAATCCTGATTGTTCATGTTTTCCAATTCAATTTACAATTACTAAAAGTATCCAATAACTCTGGATTATATATACACTTCCGTCAAGATTATCCAAAAACTGCTTGAACAAATATCAATAATCAACATTTTGCAAATGAACATTTGAGCTTTTGTTAACAGATGTTGTGTGAAAATCATTAGCAAAGGAGGAGATACATTTGTGACTGGATAACAGCCAGTGGCCCAGGAAACTTTACTTTTTTGAGAACGTCAGAGTCAGGAAAGATATGTCCAAAATAGCTTGTCTATGCTTCCCTCTGCCTCCTGTTCCTCTTAAGAAGAAACTGGTAAAGTGCTAGCCTACCTTGCTTAGCATAGTTTGAAACCAACTGAAAATCTTGTCAAGCTAGTAGTTTGGGGAAAACTAGAAACAAAGATATTTAAATAGATATCTAGATGTATTTTAGGGAAATAGAAAATAAAATCAGGTGAAAGGTAGTTGCTTTATGGTAATTTGAAAGGGAATGGTCAATAAAATGAATACCAGGAAATAAGAAGCTGCAGAACTTTATAAAGAACATGAAGCAAAACACAAAAATTTGTGGATTCTAAATTTCTTGGCAAATTGATAATCCATTTCAGCGTTGTAATTTGGCAAAATATTTTGTAAACTTCTAATTTACAGAAGGTTACTATATTATCAAGTTAGGGTATAAGCATTTGAAGTTGAGTGAAATCACAATTTTCTTAACCCATTCATGAAAAAGAAGAAAAGCTCTTGAACCAAGGCAAAAAGAAGTCCCCTGTAAAACTGTTGAAGATTGTCTCTCTATAGGCATATGAATTGTAAAGAGTCTGGTAATGAAAGGTCATTATGAACTTCCTTGTATCTCCACTGGTACAGTGACAACTAACAATACATGAAATGCACTATTTTAAAATTATGAATCAGCATCCTTGAAACAGGAAATCTTCATTCAGACATTAAAAAGACAAGAAAGACATTACTCAGATGCATTGATCTTTTCAAGGATAACAGTTGTACTGTAAAAATAATCAGTTGTATTAAATGTCCCTGCCACATTTTCCTGTCAAAATGGTTAATGGATGAACTTCAATAGGTTTATTGTCTGCAATTGACATCTGAATTTATATTTTGAGAAAAGGAAATACATACAAGTATGTCCAAACTGAAATCCATTTGTAGCACAGAAGCAAGACAAAATCTGAGAGTTCTGTAAAAGAAACCTTCCCTGACTTTTCTCAAATGAAATTAAAAGTGTTGACAATTTAATTATCATCACTGGAAATATGCATGAAATCTTCTAGCTGAAACAAATAGAAAATTTCACACATTTCATAGCTGCTTTTCATAACTACTTTTCATGGCTTCCTACAAGTTTAAGCAGATGTGCTGAGGTTTTCTTTACAACGATAAATTGTAGGCACATTTTTAAAATGGAAGGTCAGAACCTGAATAAAAGGACAGAAGTTGATTTCTCCATTTCCTAGCAGACAGTGAATAGTCTCAAAAAGCCATAAATACATAATTATACCATTTGCACTGTTTTCAGAAGTGTCAGAGACACATATTTTAAGAGCCTGGAAGTGATTATTCTTTCTTGTTTGAAGTAATAGTGTCATTCAAAGTTAGAATATATACGCAATAAGAAAATAGGATTTCTATACATTTGTTATTTACATTCCTACTGAAGTCATAGTTCTCCAAAATTACCTAAAAATATTGACATTTTGATGTTATTCTCTCAGGAACACTAGCAAGTGTCATTTCGAAATCAAAATACTCTTACTCAAACTCTACAAGCTTATGTTGCGAAGTGAGTGAAACTGAGCTTGTGGGTGTTGAGGTTTGCAAAGGGGAAGAGTTTAAGGCCATCTGGGTATGTCTGGTGGATTCATCCTCCTTTGATGGGCTGTTTGCCATGCTTAGGGAGGCTGTTAGTTTCAAGCAGGTTCAGAAGCAAAATGGCTTGAATTTGTCAGAAGAGTCTGGTAAGGAGACAGTTCCATGAAATCTTTCACTGGTCATCCATCAGAATTTTTCAACAGAAAATATGTTTCAGCATAACTTTCTAGAGTCTCTTTGATATTACTCTAACATGAAAGCCAAAGCTTGTTGCTTTAGTAACTGTCCTGCTTGCTAAGATGTATTTTCCTGAATAAGAAAGTCTTGTTCATTGTTAGGTGCCTACCTTCAAAAAGCCCTAGAAGTCTTGTACAGAGTTGCACTTTACATGATGACTTTTTAGGGGAACTGATAGAAAAATGTAAACACAGTTACACATAAAGTTCAAAAATGTGAAGCTATTTTTGTTTTGTTGCCTGTTCTTGCTTCCTTTGCATTGCAGGATAATAAACTGCTCTGACTTCTCTTGTAAATAGACTTCCAGAGGAGGTTGGCTGACTGTGACTAGCAGCTGTTTGGACAACTTAAGTACAAACACCAAGATATTTGTTTATGCATGGAAACATTATATGTATAAATGCAAAGTTTTGAGACTTTTTGTGTTCAGCATGGCATGACTTCTTAGGGAGACCCAATACTCAAATGTAGACACTGTCTAATTCTATGGAACCAAGTGCAAATTTTTTCTCATATTCACTACTTGCTACTGTGAAATCAGTAGCAAGTAAAAATCACCTGGTACTAAGGGTGAAAATGAATAGGAAAATGCTACCTGAGACCTATTACTTAAACTAATAAAATACCAAAAATTTTCAGCAAAGTGTATATCATCATTGCCTTTTGATTCTCACCATAACACAGTAGTAAACTAGCTGGCAAATACAATTGCTCATAGAGTTCAGCATTCTCTTTCACTTCACTCATGAAACATATAAACTTTCACCTCTTTCATTTCCTTTCAGCCAATAATGTTGAAATATTCAGATGGAAAGAACAGTAAAAATTGTTAATAATGATCAATTTGGTTTATTCAAAACCATTGTTTGTCATTTGGAGAGAAAATGTGTCTCTTTTTCTGCTCCTTGCAATCCATATATTCATTCTGTGATAAATACAAAAATTTGTATGACATACTGATGTATAAAGTACACTTTCTGTTTAGTAGGAATAAAGCATAATTTTCATCTGATGTGTAGTCACTAATATAACAATTTTATTCATGATTTTGGTAGCACGGTGTGGCAAAGAAGGATGCAAAAGGTGTAAACCATCTGTATTCAATTACTATTCTATTTTCAATTTCTAAATGCATAAAAATACCTATATCCTGGTCATTATCCTATTTGGACGGTCTGGGGCTAAAACTAGCTGTTGCAACTTCAGCTAATTCTCCCTAGTTGGATCAATAAGAGATTTATAAACCCTACAGGGCACGTGCAACTGTGTCTGTTGTTTGCTATACCTATAGAAGACACCTTTTACAACAGAAATGAGTAGTACAGACAAGAATAAATTTCCCTTAAGGGTCCGGATTGCTAACAAAATGAACCTGTCAGATGCTTTGATACTTGTTCCACAATAAAACTGTATGTTAATAAGAAATAATAAATTGTCTCCAGGAAAATTATTAACTGAGAATTGAAATATTGCAGCTATTTGGGCATAGCATATCTAATATTTAAAGCAGTGTAATTTGTTACCAAATAACTCTTCAGATATTCAGGCATTTAATAAGCATTAACTCTGCAACTCTGTTATAATGGTTAGATACTATGATTTGTGTTGTATTACTATTTTATATTGTTTAGATTTTGCAGTTTACTTTGCATATCAAGAAATAATAGAAGAAAACAAAAAGTTAAGATCTATGTCATGAAAATACAGTTTCCTATCTGTATATTTCTACAATTGTAAAACTGGGTTATTTGGAAATGAAGAAATCTTAAAACTAAAGCACACAGAGAAGATACTCCAGATATTCCCCAGTCCGTGTCTGTTCATAAGATAAGGGTGCTGAAACAGAAAGATCCTTCATTCAGTAAGGAGCAAAATATCCTGTTTCTTACTGAGTTAATCCCATTCTGCTAATAATCATAAGCACTGCAGTGGGAGTGCAATCACCAGGAGACTACACAGCATCTTTCAAGAGTTGTTCTGTGTTTGCAGGCATTGAGACCTAGATTATCCATAGAATCTATAGGGTGAGTTGAAATAAGACATTTCATACTTAAAATACATAGGGAAAAAATCTCCAATTTCTGTTTATTTATGGCTTGGTTTTGTTTGCTTTGTTTTTCATTTTTATTTATCACTTATCTATCTCCTTTATTGTATTAACTGGTTTAGAAAAAAAAAATCCTTCAGAATTTATAGTCAATGTTAAACTGGCAAATCTGCTTACAGAGAAAGAGGAAAAAAACCTTACTGCTAACTTCTTGAGTTTAGTGGTCTGGTACTGCTCGATTTTGGATGAGTAGTCAGGTTTATGAACTGTCATTACTTTCTTCCATACTTTCTGCCCCTCTATTGAAATTGTATCTTCCCCTGCATCTTGACATTATATCACTTTAACAGGTGAGGCATATTTCTGTGGCTTTATAGAAGGATAATTGAAGAAAGTGCAATTTATTTTCTGGCCGTATAAAGGGAGTATTCTAAGTTACAAGAAGTCTACCAGTTCTGGAGGAGCTTGTGTAGCTGCAAAAAAAAATGAGCTCTGTGGTCAGTAGTAAGCATATATTTATATGCAGGAATCATATGTCAGTATTCTGTGTACTAGTTAATAATAATTTACATACATTTCTGAAGTCTTTTTCCTTTCATTTAATTATTGCCTATTATTATAGACAGACATTTGGAGACACCAGCTGAAATCAAGGGCTTGGTGTCAGCCTCAGCTTAAAGCAATATGCAAACATTTTAGGATAATATCTTCCAACTGAAGATAGAGTGAAAATGGAAGTAGATTCAGACTCATAATTTGATGACTGGGGCAGTAGGAGAGGTTGATATAGCTTTCCAGATTCTCTTCTGTTCTGACCACACTGCAAATACCTTGATCCCCTGATCTATAAAGCCGTAACAATTTCTCAACTTTATGGTGTATTTTTGTAATTTACACATGAGAGGTTATGTGTTGGTCACTAAAATGACTCACTTAAAACTATGAACAGTAGGAACATGCTTAATTTTCAGACTCTAAAGTATGCTTTTCAATTGGAATATGAATATTTTTATATCAAAAAAGTAAATGTTTGCTGATGTGACAAACCTGTAGGTGTAATGCTATTGAAATCCCACATAGACTAACAAACCAATGGTAATGTCTGCATTTACAGTACTACCCAAACATTCATGCAGTTCTTGATTCTGGGAGTTACCAAACACAATAACCCACCAGAAGTGAGGCAGTTGGAGCTCTATGTCCCTAAGTCCAGCTATTAACATTGCTGAACATGTGCTCCCAGTGGACATGCATGTACACATGTGTGTAATACACATATTTGTATGTACTTGGCCAGTCACCCAGAGAAGCACATAGAAAACAAAACCACAGCATTCGTGCAAGTACAGGTAACGTCAACATCCTCATCCTATTCTCCTCTCCAGCTAATCAGGGTGAAAGCCTGTAAGAAGAAAAAATATACCTTAGTATAAATATATTCAGTATTAATCTCTTCTGCAACTGACCAAGACAGTCTACACAGCACCAGTTTCATCCCCACTCTGCCCAGCAGCTTGTCCCTGCCATGGGAGGCACTCATTTTCAGACATACACTCACACACACTATGGATACCACCAGTGACTGGCCTTGTACACCCAGTCTAACCAATAGCTGGACCTTGGATTCCCTGATCTTCCAGTGGCCTCATGCACTAGTGTCTTTATATGCATGCAAAAGGGTTCTCTCTGCAAGCTGGTCCGGTCCAATGGCCTTGCCAGTAGCCTACCACAAGCTCCTGTGACTGGTCCAGCTGCTGGCTTGGACCGCTGATCTCTCCAGTAGCCACTTCTCAAATGCCTTAGTGCTCCAAGTATCAAGCTGTTTTGACACTGGCTTCTCAGCCTCCTATCCTGCTTATCTTCTCATTCATCCTCGTGTTCACTACCGATATTGCACTGACATGCATGCCCACATAATACATACATATTCAGGTGTCTCCAGCTGCTGCCACCACAGACACATGCCTCTGTGTCCAATTGCTGGCACTCACTCTCTTACTGTCTCATGCCTCTGGGCTCATGTGCACATGAGGATGGACCTCTTATCGCAGAGTCTAATGCATACTTTCTCCATGAACTCTCCATGAACATTATGGAATTGAATAAAGGGTCAAAAAACACCCAAGTAAATTTATGACTTGTGAATATGGAAATAATACACATATTTTCAATTCAAATACAATTTTAACTGCCCCTAAATGAAATTGTTGACCTTTATGGAGTGTTAAAAAAATGTATGAAAAAGTTCTGAAAAAAGTTCCAGAAATACTGAAGTCCTCGTTTTTCACTGTGACCTAGCGTACTGAAAACTTAAACTACTTTTTCACACAGCTTCTAAACAACTAAATTGATAGAATGTGTAGTAATTACATTTAAGGTCTAACTATAATCAAGGACCATACAATAGCTTTTCTTTCATAGTCAAATGTTAGCTGACATCCTTTGTCTACCTCTTTCCAGCACTTATATACAATGTAATTTTCTGATTATCATCTGCAAAACCGACAGCCTGAGTATTTGTTGTATACTGGTATAAATGTGAATTTAAAGAAATACTCCATTTAAAAAATGTATTTGCTCAATCACAGGCACTCCATGCTCTGTAATTTTCCTCTTACAATTTAAAGGATTTTTAAATGTGGTTTAACAAATTCTGTGGCTCTGCATTTATTTTTTAGTTAATCTTAATCAAAAATATAGTTCCTGACCAAAGGAGTGGGAGCCTGCCTGGGTGGAGTTAAGCCACCTTTGAATCATTGTTTTGCTCTGATCTATGATTGTACCACTCTACCTGGCTTATGTTATTAGTGGCCACGATGGAAGCACAGAGTTGTGTACTCCTATGAGTTGCAATAGCCTGCCTTCCCTGTGTATGGCATTTAATATGAAATACATAAGCTGTAGTATGATAGATACTTTTTTAAAAGTTATTCAAAGCCTGAAATATTTCTGTTAAAATATCAGTTTAAATATTTCTGTTAAAATATCTAATTTTAAGACTTTTTTTTAATTTAAAAACAAATAAAAACATAAATAAAAAAACCCAAACACATTAAAGAGTATTAGGAGTTGTATCATCAAAGAGTTACCCATAGTTTGAAGTTAACACAAATTTTTAATTAAGTATATCAATAACTCTAAGAGCTACTGAAAAGCTGAAAAACTATTCCACAAAAATAATATATCAGAAGGAATATAATTTTTAAAACCTCTGTATTTGCAAAGGCAAAAGTCTTTTTCATTCAAAAATATTGGAAATATTTTTTAAGGTAACATTATTTTTTAAACCTTGTAGAGCTAATATGTCTTATTTTTGACCAGCTTTAATAATATTCTGTAATTAACCTCCATTATATGCAATTTTCTTACAAATTAAAATTGACTGTTTTCCTATTACATTACTTCAATAGCTAAAATGAACTGAAGTAAATTTCACATTTATTTTGGAATTACATTATGAATAGGCCTTAAACTGTAAAGAAACAAATCTAGTATATTTTACATTTGTTTGGGGGATTTTATAGACTTCAGAAAAGACTTCCGTATTTTCATTTTAGATACATGTCCTAGACTTTGGGAATCAGCCTATTGTCGTAGAAGGTATGCACCTGTGTCGCTAGATCCTCAAAGATGACCCAGAGATCCACCTCCATATTGTACAACACAGAAAGTAACATTATGAACATATACCAGGATATGTTTGTATACCATATATCAGCTCAGGAAGGTCATCAGAAAATAATGAAAGTGCTCTCAGGGCATCATTATAGGGTTATAGGATCATAGAATAATGGAATCACAGAATCATAGAATCATTTAGGTTGGAAAATACCCTTAAGATCATCGAGACCAACCATAAACCTATCCCTGCCAAGTCCACCACAAAACCGTGTCCCTAAGTGCCAAATCTACCCGTCTTCTAAATACCTCCAGGGATGGTGACTCAATCACTTTCCTAGGCAGCCTGTTCCAACGCTTGAAAACCCTTGCAGTGAATAAACAATTCCTAGCATCCAATCTAAACCTCCCCTGGCACAACTTGAGGCTATTTCCTCTCATCCTATCACTTGTTTCTTGGGAGAAGTGACCAACATGCAACTCATTAAAACCTCCTTTCAGGTAGTTGTAGAGAGTGATAAGGTGTCCCCTCAGCCTTCTTTACTCCAGACTAAACAACCTCGGTTCCCTCAGCTGCTCTTCATAAGACTTGTGATCCAGACCCTTCACAACCTTCGTTGCTCTTCTTTGGACACACTCCAGCACCTCAATGTCTTTCTTGCAGTAAGAGGCCCAAAACTGAACACAGTATTCAAGGTGTGGCCTCACGAGTTCTGAGTACAGGGGGATGATCACTTCACTAGATCAGATGGCCACACTAGTTCTGATAATTGCCAGGATGCTGCTGGCCTTCTTGGTCACCTGGGCACACTCCTGGCTCATATTCAGGCAGTTGTTGACCAACATCATCAGGTCCTTTTCCGCCGGGCAGATTTCCAGACACTCTTTCTCAAGTCTATAGCATTGCATGGGGTTGTTGTGACCCAAGTGCAGGACCTGACACTTAGCCTTGTTGGATCTCATACAATTGACCTCAGACAGTCAATACAACCTCTCCAGATCCCTCTGCAGAGCCTTCCTACCCTCAAGCAGATCAACACTCCTGCCCAACTTGGTGTCACATGTAAACTTAAGGAGGGTGCACCCCTTCATCCAGATCATTGATAAAGATATTAAACAGAACTGACCCCAACTGAGCACTGAGAAGCACCACATCTGACCAGCTGCCAACTGGATTTAACCCTGTTCACCACAACGGTTTTGGCCTGTCCATCCAGCAAGTAGGAGTTTCTCTCCAAGTCCTGAGTCCTGATTAGCCAGGACTGCTGACAAGTGATTGAAAGCAGCTTGGTGGGCACTTCTACCAGCTCCCTTAATATCCTATGGAGGATACCAGCCAGCCCCAGAAACTTTGCTGTGTCTAAGTGGTGTAGCAGGTCGCCAACCACTTCCCCTTGGATTATGGGTGCTTCATAGAATCATAGAACAGTTAGGGCTGTAAGAGACATTTAAAGGTCATCAGAAGGACATGGACCTGTTGGAGTGAGTCCAGAGGAGGGCCATGAAGATGATCAGAGGGCTGGAGCACCTGTCCTATGAACAAAGGCTGAGAAAGTTGGGGCTGTTCAGCCTGGAGAAGAGAAGACTGGGGACAACAGAAGACACTGTGAGAGATTGAACTGCAAAGTCTTTGTCTCAAAGGATTGCTTGGTTAAGCGAGAAATTCCTACCCATTATCTAAGCTGGGAATTCCTCCAACTGCTGGACAAGATAAGGACGATTGCAAGGCTGCAAAGATGCCTGGTTTGCAATTTAAGTAACAAATGTGTGAGGAGCTGGTCATGGAGTGGATGCACAGATGAAGAGGAGTGAGGACGTGCAGCTCCTCAGGGTCTGCAGCCATTTAGCGGGGATAAAATTACTGTTGAAACAAGCCTCACCACGACCGCCAAACACTGATGCAATCACCCACTATGAAAGCTGTGCTGCCACTGTCCACCAGCAAAGACAAATGCCAATGCAATCACCCACCACCAAATCACTGAGAGATATGGACTTCTGGGACACATAAGCAACCACCCACTGCCAAAGCACCAAGAGATGTGGACCACGAGGACGCTGTGGATCCGTGGTGATGACTATTCTTGCAACTCTATCCCGAATGCTTGCTTAGTTTCCACCTTTTCTTCTCACTCCTTTTTATAATAAAACTAGAGTCTGATTGCACGGCATTTGGCCTTCTTTGTGTCTTAATCCCTCTCGAGGTGATCAAACCTGCAATGAGTGGTTGGTCTAGCCACCCATAGCCTCCCAGACTTGTTTGAGGTCAGCTAGAATGCAAGGGGACCTTCCTCTCATCCAAAATCAGATCATAACAAGTACCTAAAGGGGCTTATAAGAAAAATGGGGAGAAACTCTTCAGCAGGGCATGTTGTGATAGGACAAGGAGTAATGGTTTTAAAATAGAAGGAGGTAGATTCGGAATAGACATCAGGAAAAAGTTTTTTTACACTGAGAGTGGGAGAACACTGGAAGAGGTTTCCCAGAGAGGCGGTAGATGCTCCATCCCTGGAAACATTCAAGACCAGGTTGGATGGGGCTCTGAGCAACCTGATCTAGTCAGGGATGTCCCTGCTTCTTGCAGGGGGGTTGGACTAAATGACCTTTAAATGTCCCTTCCGATCTTAACTAGTCTAGTGATTACACCATCATTTTCCAGCTGCCCAGTATCTTATGTTTCCTCCTGTTTGTGGCCCATGTTGTAGATGCACTACAGGTGGGCTCTTGATCCTGTCACCTTTTCTGAGGGAGAAGCCCTAATTCCTCTGTAATCATTCTCAGACAATTCCATAGTTTCTAACGCATCAACAACCCTTGTATCTTTGCTGCTGTGTGGATCTCTATTCTCTACCTTCACTGAGACAGCTAAGGCGCTGTGCACATTAGTACAGGGACATTTTAAATATGCTCCAGTGTATTCACCACATCATAGAGCAAAACGAGGGACCTTGACAGCACAGAACCCTTCAAATACTGGCATGCCACCCCCAGGCTTATCTCTAGCAAGCCTGGTTTTATCCCTTTCCATGTTCAAATCTAGTTTAAACCTCTTTCAATTAACCCTGCTAACTCTTGTGCAAAAGATTCTTTCCCCACTTTGAGACAGGTGCACTCCATCTGTCACCACTAGATCTGATGTATAGTAGACCAATCCATGTTCACAAAACCCCAAATTCTGTCAGTGGCACCAGTCACAGAGCCAGATATTGATCTGCTAGGTCTTCTTGTTTTTACAACATCATTCCCTGCAACTGAAAGGACAGACGAGAACACTGTTGTGTTCCTGATCCCTTAACCAATTGTTCCAAGCCCCTAAAGTATATCTTGATTACCCTTGGACATCTTATTGCAACTTCACTGTTCAGTAATGGACAATAACCCCAGGGCTGTACCTGCATAGGAAGTTTTCTTGTCACATCTTTAACCTGGGCCACAGGGAGGCGGCAGACTTCCCTAAGAAGTGAGTCTAGTTGCTATCTTCTATTATTTCACAGGACCTTGTCATAGTTTCCAGTTTCCTAAGTGAATGAAAAGGGGCTTCTCCACTCCTTATAGTGCTTTCTGCTACTCTTATATCTCTTTAGCTCTCTCAGACATTGCTTTAACTTTCCTCTGTGCTTTTGAATAATTTCCCTTTGATTCATTTACTCCATCTGCTCATTTCTTCTATCACATTACCTCCTGATAAAAAAATGAACCTGTACTCTACTGCTTTTCAGCTGAAAACAACTGCCTCAATTGATTTTGTAATATGCTTTATACAAACTGAAACTAATGGAATAGTTAAGTAAAACCACAGAGTTCTACTTTAAGTACATTGTGGATATTTTAAGAGCTTTCGAACACTCGATTGCTGCATAGTTAGCTCTCAATTGTGGCCAAAAGGCAAAAAAAAAAGTCCTATGAAAAAACAGCATCTACTTTGATGAAAGCTATTTCTATTCATTAAGAAAATCTACGATATTTTCTTCTTCAGTGCCAGGGTAATTCTGAGAGTGCTGCTAACAAATTGTACACTCCTATCCATTTATTTCCATGAACTTAATTGACCATTTTAAGAAAGAAATGGCCCTTTATGATAACAACAAGATAGAAGCCAGTAATTGACTGAAATGCATGGATCTGGCTAGCTAAAACCACTTTCAACTAATGGAAACCTACATAGAAGGTATGAAAGCTTCAGCCAATAGCTAAAAAGGTCACATCTATTTTTTTTTTTTTCTTTTTTTTTTAGGGAGAAATAAAGACAAAATGTCTTGGATATGAATTATGGACACTACAACTTTAAAAAGTAAAAAATAGAGAAAAGAAAGGGTGATACTTCAAAACAATTTTGCAGCATGCTTGATTATTTCAAACTATGCTGCATATATTATGGAAAATATATACTATATATAGCATATATACTAATATAGACTAAGTTTTCTCTAACACTATTATATTGTCAGCTCAAGGCTATTTGATGTGCATGTATTCAGAAAAGTTCATCAGTTTTTTCATGAGCCAGTACTTATAGGTGCAATGTTACGCAAATAACATTTTGATAGGTTTAATGTGACGGGTAAGTTAAGCTCCTGAGAGCAAATACATCTTCTGAACAACAACAACAAAAAAGTTTTATTTGTAAACAATTCCAAATGTCAAATTTAAAAAACAAGCTTGTATAACTAAGATAAAGGAATTTTCTGCGCTATCCCAGCTTTTTTTTTTTTTTAATCTAGTCCTAGTAATAAAATGCAAATCCTGAGGAAAATATATGATATTTTCTCTTATGCAAGTGCCACTGTGTCATTTGGGATTTGGGGAAAGAGCAGAACCGAATATGTCAACTTCTGTTCTACACAAAGCGTGAACGGATCATCCGAGGAATTTACTGGTGCCTTATATGTCATGTCCCCTTTCTTGTATGAAGTTTCTTTTGTGTTCTCCATTAATAGTCACTTAGGTTCATCTCTGCAGGTACAAAGCTACAAACACTGCAATAATATCTCATACAATGTGAGGAGAGCATTCCACAAAGAAACAGAGCTCTCATGACGTAATTCTTTACCTAGTAAAAATGAAACATAATCCAGAGTTTTACATGTTGGTTGTTTTTTTTTATGGAAACTCCAGTAGCACACAAGAAATGTGGGCCAAAATAAGGCAGCTCCAGGCAGCCATGCTGTACATTGCAAAGATACTGACATTCGTTTCTGTCAGAGTAACAGAAAAATAATATTATGACCCCCAACTCAGACTGTTCATGTATCTAGAAAGAAAAGAGTTGTCATATTACAGACACAGGAAGTGAAAACTGGATAAGGATTCTGTTCATGCTAAACTCTTACAGAAAAAAAAAAATGTAGTCATTAAAAGGCATATGAATTAAAACTTTTAGTGTTATTATACATATGATGGAGTCAGATCTGCATTTTTGTTTGAGAAATCAAAGTGTTGAACAGAGATGCAGAAAAGGAAAGGGGCATGAAATCTATAACGTATTATTGTCTTCAGGAGTGTGACTAATGCTACAGAACTTGAGATGTTTGCCTTCAGATGTCTACTACTTTTGGCAGCTGTCACAGGGGGAGTAAAAGAAATACACTGGCAAATACATACTGAGACCAATCCTTACTAATCAGCTGACATTCAAGTAAGAATTTATACTTGTCTAAAATGCTTCAAATCCTGGTTACAAAGAGATGAAAACATAACTGCTGAAAATCTAAGCCTCAGCAGATGTCCTGATATTGTGTGGAGCAGTCAACACGTTACGCAAAAATGTGGATCTACTGACCATTCTATGGGAGTTCAAGAAATCCCTGTTCCACCTCACATGTATGGGATAACACTCTAACAGTGCTTCTACATAGATATTTCTGTTTGTGCATTTGCCATGATTCTCCTGGTCACATCCACTGTCATGCTTTTGGCTCACATCACAGGTGGGGCTGGGAGAGCAGGACATGATCTGATCCTGTAAGCAACTAAACATGTGTTCAGTCCTGATTGTCAAAGTAAAGATGCTACAAAAATCCTCACTACGAACAAAAAAAAAACACCCCACATTTCCAAAAAGCACTCAATGTGAACCGTTAACACTAATTCTCCCTCTTTTAGATGTGGTCCTACTAGGCCAAGTTCTTCTTTACTGTTTACAAACTTTTTGTCTTACAGATTTCAATTTTTTAAATGAAAGTAGTTCTTAAATGCAATTATGCACAATGTGGATGAAATGAATCCAGGGTATTATTTTGTCCATGTACTTACAGCTTTAAAAGGGGGAAAAATAAGCCATTAAGTATTCTAAATACAAATTGCTTTAAGTTTCAGCCTGTATTTTGTAAAAGCAAGCCTAAATCTACTTTGTATACATTTAATTCTTCATTATGCTTATGAACCACACTACATTACTTAGCAATTTTATAAAAAAAAAAGGTGAATCTCACAAAAGACTCTTTCTCAATTTGTAGGCAGATAAAGCCATAATACTCTGACTATGACAAGAAAAAAAAAAAACAAAACAAAACATAAGAAACATCTTTTTCCTTTGTCCGAAGACACAGGTGGCACTTATTTTTTCAACAAACATTTAGAATGTGCTCGCTCCAGCAGCACATACACTAAAATTGGAACTATAGCGAGAAGATTAGCATGGCACATGCACAGGGATGACATGCAGATTCATGAAGCATTCCATGTATTTTTGCCCAGAGAGGTGACTGATGTCCCATCCCTGGAAACATTCAAGGCCAGGTTGGATGAGGCTCTGTCCTGGTTTCAGCAGGGATGGAGTTAATTTTCTTCTCAGTAGCTGGTGTGTTTTGGATTTCGTGTGTGAAGAATGTTGATAAAAACATTCTGATGATACAAGTTGTTGTTAGTGAGACCAAGGACACTGTCTGGCTTTCCAAGTCTCATTAAAGTCTTGTTAACGTGCAGATGCGGGAAGCTGGGTAAAAGACAGACAGAGTAATTGATCCAAACTGGCCAAAGAGAGTATTCCATGCCATAAACGTCATGCTCAGCATATAAATGGGTGTTGTCCATGGGAGGGGGCATCCATTTGGGCATCGTTTCCATCCTTGGCATCCTTGGCACCCATCTTTCCGTCTCTCTCCCTTGCTGGCATCGTTCCCTCTACCTTGCTAGCTTGCTTTCCCCCTTTTGCTTGCTACTGAGTGTAATTTCCGTGATGGCTGCTCAGGATGGGCTGTGTTGGTCATTCAGACATCACAGGGTGAGAAATCGTACATTGTTCATTTTGTATATTTTGTATATATTAATATCCTTTTATTCTGTTATTTTAGTAGTTTTCCTTTGCTATTTTAGTAAACTGTCTTTATCTCAATTCTCCCCCATCCCACTGGGTAGGGGGAGGGTGAGTGAGAAACTGTGTGGTGACTTGGGCTAAACCACCACAGGGTCAGAGCAACCTGATCGAGTTGGAGATGTCCCTGCTCCTTGCAGAGGTCTTGGACTAGATGACCTTTGAAGGTCCCTCCCAACTCTAACTTTTCTATGATTCTATGATTCTATATGTGGAGAACTATCACACACAAAACTAGCTATGCTGGTTTTCTTCTCCCCATTTTTATTTGTCTTATCCCGCCACAAACATCAGCAACATCTGCAAAGACTTTTTTTTTTCTAGGAAATCTACTTTTTGTTGTTCTTGTGTTGATTTCAAAGAAATTATCAGTCTCTAAAATACCTATAACACTAGCAGCAACATAGTCTGTGACAGGCTTAAAGCATTCAAACTAGGAGCAGTAATCAGTACTGGAAATAAGATGTAACTATTTCAATTTTTCTATTCTCTTTCCTCTAAACAAGAAAGATAAAGTGGACTCTGGGTGACTGTAACTTGGTTAGAGTTTATGGGTACACCTCCACATAGATGCAAGAAACAAAATGCATCGTGGCAACTTTTTCTGGTGTTTCTAGGCACTTGTATTTTCCAACAGGAATCTGGAAATATGTATGACAATATTAACAAAAAAAAAAATTAAATTGCCGTACTGCTGCTTTTTGCTTTTAACATAACCTTGTGACTCTCTTAGGCCCACAGATCTGTCTTTTGATTCACAGAGGGGTCTGTTATTTATTTTTCTATTTATAATAAACGGAACTGAAATAAACCATGTTGTAGAGTGCAAGTCTTAAATGAAACCTCAATTGCCACCCATGTGGCATGTAAAACTGTGACCATAATGCTTATAGAATCATTTCACTCTCACATGTATCAGTGGACTTCTGTGTAAATGGTGTAATTGCAGCTACTAGTTACAAGTACACAGCTTGAAGAGTAGGTAATGCTATTGCAAATAACATAGATTTGCATATAATATACACATAGCAGATGACAGGAGAACAATACTGGAATGATTCGAGATTTAGATCAGTTGGTTCATCAAGTATAAATCAGTTGCATGTACAAAGAAATGTCCAGTACTTTCTACAATTTTGCAATTTCCTGCTTTTAAAATAATGTCTAGTTAGAAGGAACCTGTTTAAACTTGAGTTATTAATAAAGAGTTACAACGTCCACCCTGGGTTTTGGCATATACTTTGTAATACTTTTGCCTGAGGACTCTGTATTATGCTTTAATGTTCTGTCTTAATAAAAACCATTAAAAAATGGAAAATAGTTCAGAGCTAGAAGAAACAACAAGTTGAAAACCAGGAAATGATGCTTTCCCATAATTTTGGATGTGCATGAATAAAATCTAAATACTACAGAATTCTCTCTCACACACTGTTATAGACAGGGGTTTTTTTTTTTTAATTATTTTACATCTTTTGTTTAGAAAGTAGACTAGACATATAAAGTGTGCTAAAACAAAATAATTTTTTAGCATATTTTCTCAGATTCTGTGCAATACTAATAGCCCTATTTCAGTAACAACATACATCATAAGAGATGTTACAGGTACTTGAAAAATAGGTGTATATTACAATGGAAAAGGTACCATACTTCTTTGTCTAAAAATGGGTGCAAACATTGCACCCATTTCTAAAAAGGATAGAAAGAAGGAACCTGGGAATTACTGACCTATCAACCTCACTTCTGTGCGGAAGATCACGAAAGAGATCTTCCTAGAAGCTATACTAAGCCACATCGAGAATATGAAGGTAATTCAAGATAGCTAGCATGACTTCACCAAGGGCAAGTTCTGCCTGACCAGGCTAGTGGCCTTCTATGATGGAGTGACTACATCAGGGGACAAGGGAAGAGCTACGGATGTCATCTGTCTGGAGTTCTGTAAGGCTTTCGACACAGTCCCCCACAACATCCTTCTCCCTAAATTGGAGCGATACGAATTTGATGGATGGACTATTTGGTGGATAAGGAACTGGCTGGAAGGTTGCATCCAGAGACTAGTGATCAACAGCTCCATATCCAGATGGAGAGCAATGACAAGTGATGTCCCTCAGAGGTCCATCTTGAGACCAGTATAGTTTAAAAACTTGATCAATGACATAGCAGGATCAAGTGCACCCTCAGAAAATTTGCAGATAACATCAAGCTGAATGATGCTGATGTCACACCTGAGGGAAAGGATGCCATTCAGATGGACCTGGACAAGCTTGAGAAGTGGGCCTATGTGAACATCATGAAGTTCAACAAGGCCTAATGCAAGGTCCTGCACATGCATAAGGGCAACTTCTGGTTTCAATAGAAACTAGGGGATGAAGGGATTGAGAGCAGCGCTGTGGAGATAGACTTAGAGGTACAGGTGGATGAAAATCTAGACATGAACTGGCAATGTGTGCTCACAGGCCAGAGACCCAACTGGAACCAGGACTACATCAACAGAAGTGTGACCAGAAGGTTAAAGGAGGTGATTCTACACTTCTGTTCTGCTCTGGTGAGACCTCGCTTGGAGTACTGCATCCAGCTCTGGAGTACTCAGTACAGAAAAGATACAGATCTGTTGGAGCAGGTACTGAGGAGGGTCACAAAAATTATCAGAGAGCTAGAGCACCTCTCCTATGAAGAAAGGCTGAGAGAGTTAGGGTTTTTCAGCCTGGAGAAAAGGCGGCTCTGGAGAGAGACATTATAGTAGCCTTTTAATGCTTAAAGAAGACTTCTAAGAAAGAGAGGGACAGACTTCTTAGTAAAGCCTGTAGCATTATGACAAGGAGTAACAGTTTTAAAGTAAAAGAGTGTAGATATGGAATACATTTTTTTTTAAATGACGGTGGTGGAGCACTGGAACAGGTTGCCCACAGAGGTGGTAGATGCCCCGTCCTGGAAATATTCAAGGCCAGGTTGGACTGGGTTCCGAGCAACCTAATCTAGTTGAAGATGTCCCTACTCTTTGCAGTGAATTGGACTAGATGATCTTTAAATGTCCCTTCCAACCCAAAATCATTGTATGATTCTATGACTCTGTGAAAAGATACTCATTAAACAATCTGAATAATTTGTCTGGTTTTTGTAGTTGTATGGAATTTCATAGCATCTAGTCCAACCTGCCTGCAAGAAGCAGGGACATGCCCAACTAAATCAGGTTGCTTGGAACCCCATCCAACCTGGCCTTGGATGTTTCCAGGGATGGGGCATCAGCCACCTCTCTGGGAAACCTGTTCCAGTGTTCTACCACCCTCATTGTAAATAAATTTTTTTTTGGTAATATCTAATCTAAATCTATCTCCTTCTATTTTAAAACTACTACCCCTTGTCCTGTCACAACAGGCCCTACTGAAGAGTTTCTTCCCATCTTTCCTGTAGGCCCCCTTGAGGTACTGGAAGACTGCTATAAGATCTCCCTGAAGCCTTCTCTTCTCCAGGCTGAACAGCCCCAACTCTCTCAGCCTGTCCTCATAGGAGAGGTGCTCCAGCCCTCTGATCATCTTCATGGCCTTCCTCTCGACCCTCTCCAACTGGTCCATGTCCTTCTTATGTCGAGGGCTCCAGAACTGGATGCAGTACTCCAGGTGGGTTGTCTTGAGAGCAGAGTAGAGGGGCAGAATCACCTCCCTCAGCCTGCTGGCCACACTTCTCTTGATGTAGCCCAGGATGCAGTTGGCCTTCTGGGTTGCAAGGGTGCGCTACTGGCTCATGTTGAGTTTCAGTACTAACATTTAGTTAGTATTAATACTATCATACTAACATTTATTGTCATACAATATAAAGCCAAGAAATACTCTTAAGCTGTTGGTTTCTAAAAGAGAAGTAAAAATTTTTTCTGAAAAAAAATTGTAAAAATCACTGTTAAGAGCATACTAATAGCACGTATTTTAGCTTCATGGCAAGGTGAAAAGCTGAAGGCTAATAGGCAACAGGAAAACTATGGAAGGTGAATTTAAATGGTTAGATACGCTTGTAAAAAAAAAAAAATTACAGTGAACTCAAATTTCCCCTGAGTTACTTGAGTGAAAATGTAAGAGCCGCACCTGAGTAACTGTGGAAATAACTAAACCTTAAAATATTGCGACTATAAATGAAGGAAGCTGGTATGTGTTCATTTGCACACTGAAGAGAGACAGTGATAGGGATTTGGGGAGTCTGTTTGGTTGTCAGCGCCTCCCCAGCTTTCTACTACATTGTTATTAACATGTCAATTCAAATGATGGATTCAACAGAACAAAACATCCTTCATTTTGTTTCTAAATCAGTGTGTGTGTATTTGTGAATGGTTCGTGAAGAATAATTCATTAAAATATCGCACCATAATACTGTCAACATGATAAATCAAACTTCTTTTGCCTCATATCACAACAATTGAGAAGAACAAATACAACTACAGACCCATGTGACACAAGTTGGATAACTCATTTGAAATTTTGTGGTACAATGTAAGTGATTCTTTTTCAACATAATCATTTTCACACTGCTGTGCAAAAAAACCCTACTGTTTTGAGGACAACTTTGGCAGATGTGTGCAAATTTAACTTCATATATAACACTTAATTTTAAGAAGTGCTTTTGCTGAAAGTAGTTAAAATTATTACTTGTCTTTATGGTTTTCTTTCATATCTCTAAAAAGTTGTTGTTTCAGCCTGAATTTAATTAAACTAAGTGCACATTTTAAAAGAATAAATTAAAAAAAGATACAAAAATCAGTCCAAACTAAAGGTTTCCTTCTTCATCAATAAGTGAAAAAAAAATTTACTTTCACATAAAACATTTATTTCTGGGTTCTTTTTACAATTTATCATTAAAAACCAGACTTCCTAATTTAAGAAGTTAGGAAACTGAAACGTTGAAAGTTTTTACAATATTATTTTTTCAATCTGTCAAAAATGACAGAACTACAACAATTGTACTACTCTATTGCCCAGAATTACAGCTTTTCTCCTTTTCTAGCCACAGTCTTAGTAAGTGCCACCTAGATACTTGTTCTTTCCCTTAACTGATATTTCTTAGCTGAAGTACTTGCTGTCTTTTAACCTTCTCTTGTTAACATGCATATTAAAATTCCAGTGGCCAAGTCAAACCTGAAGTACATTCATGTAAATTTTCTTGTTCAAATTACCTCACACTTCAGCTGTTTCATTTTGGTGCTAACCAACATTGCTATCACAAATAGCTGTAGATGGACAGGAATACCTCAGTTGGTGCAGTAAATATGTTGAAATTGAGCTGTTTAATTGTTAGTTTTTGTTAGATAAGTAGATATACAGGAGTTTAAAAAGCAGTGGAAGGACTTAGCAGTGTTGTATCAGATTGTTTCGACTGACTACAATTTATCAGACTGTTTTGACTGACTATGAATTATGGAAACTTTACTAAGCTGATTGAGATGCTGTCATTAAAGGCTGCCAACTTATCAAATACACAACATATACTTTACTTAAATTATGAAGAATAACAGCTTGGCAACTTCAAGTAAATACCTAATGCCTTGTTTTATCCTTTACCCTTAAGCCACCTGCTTGTTGTAGTCACCTATCAAAAGATTGACACTTATTAAAGTAGAACATCTTTTCAATATCCTATAGATACCAGCTAGAAAAATTTGCAAATAGTTGCACATCTAAAGAAAGGAGAGGGCAATAACAACTAATACTATATGAGATTAATGTTCAGTAAAACCATCTGTCCCTTACACAAGGTTTCATGTGTATTTATTTTTAATCAGTTCATTGAATTTTTAATTGTTACTTTCAAAATAAATTTTGAAGAATGTTGCAATGACTTTGAGCATTTTGTTAGTCATACTCTAAAATTTTTAATTAATCCACAGTGCTGACGCGGAAGTCACGGACACTGCTGACGACCAATATGATCAAGCAAATGCCAATTCATTGTTGATACATCCCGGTTAATATAGCCCTTGTAATTCCATATCATGCGCAAGCTCTCCACTAATTGGTTAACTATATCATGCACGCGCTCCTAGCTAAAATATGATTCGTTAAGTCTCTATGTTCACGCGCACGGCTCTCTCCACCTGCACCCTGCTTCACGTTCAGCCCCCAGTCACGTATGCCAGCTGTTTTCCTTCTTCTCAAGGTTGCTTCGTTTACTTTCTCACAGGAAGCTTCATTACTTTCTCACAGGCAGCCTCATTATTTTCTCACAGGTGGCTTTCTCACAGGTGGCTTCAGTACTTTCTCACAAGCGGCTTCAGTGATGTCCTTGAGGCCTGCTGCTCACAAACATAACAATTCCATTCGGTCTGGATTGTTCACTAAGTGCCCCTGGTACTCCAGGTATCCAACACCACAGCATTTTTAATTAGGAAAGGAGGAAAACTAACACTAAATTAACTCATCATATTTTTAGGGTTTTTTTATACTCTATTTAAAAAATAGTCTTTCAAACTTCATATGTAGTCTTTGTGGAGTGCTGTGGAGTGCTGTCTGTCTACATAGTTAGACAAGCTAGATATATGAAAAGACTTTATGTTTGTACCATCATGTTGAGGAATTCTATTTCTTGTCACATTTCTAATTCTTATTGTGTGCTTGACTGCATTCAGTTCTATAACTAACTAATTTACTCTTTTAAAATCTGAGCATAGCCTAGAAGACATTAAATCCCTCTCTAAGAGCTGTGACTTCTAGTGTTTTCTGGGGCTGAAGGACTTTCTTTTCACAGAAGTAACAAGCCCGTATTCATAGAATCATAGAATCATAAAATGGTTAGGATTGGAAGGGACCTTTGAAGGTCATCTAGTCCAAACCCCCTGCAAGAAGCAGGAACATCCCCGACTAGATCAGGTTACTCAGAGCCCCATCCAGCCTGGTCTTGAATGTTTCCAGGGATGGGTCATCTACCACCTCTCTGGGCAACTTGTTCCATTGTTCAGCACCCTCAGTGTAAAAAAATGTTTTCCTTATATCCAGTCTGACTTCCCTTTACTTTAAAGCCATTATTCCTTATCCTATCACAACTGGCCCCGCTGAAGGGTTTCTCCCCATCTTTCCTATAAGCCTCCTTTAGGTACTGGAAGACTTCTATAAGGTCTCCCCGGAGCCTCCTTTTCTGCCCAAATTCCAGCTTTGGTATGATATTCAAGAAACAAAATACATGTTTTAAAAACCCTTTTCTGAATTTTCTGAAAAAGGGTTTTAAAAACCCTTTTCTGAATTTTCTGAAAAAGGGTTTTACAAACCCTTTCTTTTTTTAGCAAGTAAATTTCAAAGTGCTTGGTAAAAAAGGTATTGAATAATTCCAAAGATCAAATAATTTTGATATTTCATTATAAAGTTCTTACACTAAACTTCTTTATTTTACAGAATGAAAAAAAAATATCAAAAACCTTAATCCAACCTTAGCATGATATTTCTTTTTAGTTTTCTATAATTAATTAGTTTTGAAATGTCTTAATTAAGTCTCCAAAGTTAAACAAAAGAATTATCATTTTAGCTCAGCGTACTATTCCAGATGAATCAAACAAGATAATCATTAAGCAAATCTCTATAATCTCTTGATCTACTGTCTTTGCACATTGCATCACCATTTACAAACTACAGAAATGGAATTGCAATAATTAGGCTAATATGAAGTTAAGTATGAGCAAAATATAAAACTCATGTGTAGTATTTAAATACAACATTTCTACAGCAATGGTCACACAGATGAAGTCTTAGTCTTTGTGAAATAAGGATTATCTGACACTAATGTCAATAGTTACTCTAGGTGATTATTAGTATTGCTAGAAGATATCAAAACTAAAAGTTCCCAGAGGAACATAGAATCATAGAATAGTTTGGGCTGGAAGGAACCTTTAAAGGTCATCTAGTCATACCCCCCTGCAAGAAGCAAGGACATCTCCAACTAGGTCAGGTTGCTCAGAGCCCCATCCAACCTGGCCTTGAATATGTCCAGGGATGGGTCATCTACCACCTCTCTGGGCAACTTGTTCCATTGTTCAGCACCCTCAGTGTAAGAAATATTTTCCTTATATCCAGTCTGACCTTCCTTTACTTTAAAACCATTATTATCCTATCATCCTATCACAACTGGCCCTGCTGAAGAGTTTCTCCCCATCTTTCCTATAAGCCTCCTTTAGGTACTGGAAGACTTCTTTAAGGTCTCCCCAGAGCTTTCTCTTCTCCAGGCTGAGCCACCACAATTCTCTCAGCCTGTCCTTGTAGGAGAGGTGCTCCAGCCTGATCATCACATGCAAATATTTTAAAAGTACTGAAATTTCTGGGAGAGTATCGTAGTTCAGACCCGATCGGGACCAGACTACGCAGTCTCTCTCTCGCTCCCCCCACCCTCCGAGAGAATAGGGGGAGATGATATAAGAAAAACGGCTCAAGGTTTGAGATAAGGACGGGGAGAAATCCTTAAAGTTACCGTCATGGGCAAAACAGACTCGACTTGGGGAAAACTATTCATTTATTTCTAAAATTAGCAGGAGAATGAGACAGGGAACAAGATAACCTCCCCCCACCCCTCCCTCTTCCCGGGCTTAACATTATCTCTACTACCTGCCCTCCCGAGGGGCACGGGGTGGGAAAAGGGAATGGGGGTCGCGGTCAGTTCATCACACGTTGTTTTATGCCACTGTGTCATCGTCGGGGGAAGAACTCCTCTCATTCCTCCTCTGCTCCAGCGTGGGGTCCCTCCCACGGGCCACAGTCCTTCATGAAACTGCTCCGGCGTGGGTCATCTCTTCCACGGGGTGCAGTCCCTCTAGAACAGCTGTCCCAGCGGGCCCTCCATGAGCCACAGCCTCCTTCAGGCCTCCACCTGCTCTGGCGTGGGGTCCTCCACGGGCTGCAGGTGGATCTCTGCCCCTCCGTGGACATCCATGGGCTGCAGGGGGACAACCCACTCCACCATGGTCTTCACCACGAGTTGCAGAGGAATCTTGGCCAGGAGCCATATTACTCCTCCCCCTCCTTCTTCACTGACCTTGGTGTCTGCAGCTGTTCCTCACAACAGGCTAGCAGACGCCTCTCAGGATCCTTTTACATCTTATTCACTTCTCATCTCCTCTCCACTTCTTGCAGCCAGGCTGGGCCGAGTTGGGCCCAGTGGGCTGCCCGGCGGGAGGCCAGAGGGTGAGGCCTGCAAGGCCCACATGCTCACGCCTCCCCCTCTCTGCCCCCCGCTCAGTTGCTTCACATCTTCTCCCTTTTTTTTTTCTGTTTTCCCCTACCTAAATACATTATCGCAGAGGCGTTATCACGGGACATTCTGCTACCAATTGGCTCGGCCTTGGCCAGCAGTGGGTCCACCCTAGGCCTGGTCGAGTCCACTAAACAAAGGGGAGAAACTTCTAGCAGTTTCCTACAGAAGCTACCACCTTAGGCCCCCCCTCACTAACAAAACCAGAACAGAGAGGCCTACACCCAATTTGATATTGTCTAATATATTTAGAGCATTTATCAGCAATGGTTAAAATATGAGCTTGTATTTCCTACGTAAAGAACCTTGACTGTTTACTTTATCTCAACTCCAGACTGCTCCAGGAGCAGGACTCGTTCTCTTCTGTCGGTAGTTCCAGTTTATATCAACATGTATGTTTTCATCGGAGTGTCATCTAGAGTTTCCACTTCCCAAATTCACTTTCTCTTCACTGAGATAATAGTTTGGGGTTTTTTGTTGAGGTTTTACTATTATTAATTTCCTTGTTTTCACCTGAAGAATTTTCAAAGGACTATAGATTATCCTGATTTGTAAAATGAAATCAAACCAAACAGACTTTTATGGTTTAATAAAATTCTTTTAATACTAATTTCTAAAAAGGATTATCAGCCTAATAGACCTTTAGGGGAATCATTAATTTGAACTGGATTGTAAAATGCACATGGGGCGTCAACCACCTCTCTGGGAAACCTCTTCCAGTCTTCCACCACCTTCATTGTAAAAAACTTTTTCCTGATGTCTAATCTGAATCTACCTCCTTCTATTTTAAAACCATTACCCCTCGTTCTTTCGCAACAGGCCTCTCTAAAGAGTTTCTCCCCATCTTTCCTGTAGGCCCCCTTTAGGTACTGGAAGAAACTTTACAAGGTCTCCCCAAAGCCTTCTCTTCTCTAGGCTCAACAATGCCAACTGTCTCAGCCTTTCTTCAGAAGAGAGGTGCTCCAGCCCTGTGATCATCTTTGTGGCCCTCCCCAGGACCCGCTTGAGCGCATCCATGTCTGTCCTTCTTATGCTGGGGACACAGTACTCCAGGTGGGGTCTCACAAGAGCGGAATAGAGGGGGAGAATCACCTCCTTTGACCTGTTGGCCATGCTTCTTTTAATGCAGCACAGGAGTAAAATTTATTTCATAACTAAATGCACAAAAGGAATTGAAACAGATGATTATTCCTATATGTTAGTTTAAAATGCCTAGAATTGCAGCTCCTACTGCTTTCCATGTTAATAATTTGACACAATAGTCTTACTCTTTCTAAGATACTCTACTGAAAGAAATTTACCTATATCTTGTACAGAGGAGGACTAAGGTTTTTCATTATGATAGCTATTGAGCTTTTAGACAGATGTTCTGGCAAGATACAACACTGTACACCAACACGCAAGGCAATATGTAATATGTAGGGTGGTAGAGTACTGTGAAGAAGCAAGTAGATATTACCTTATATACAAGAAATAAAATCTATTTCCATTGATAATAGTAACATTAATAATAGTAAGAGTAATGAATAATATATGTAGATTGTGTAGACAAATCTCAGATGACAGAGCTTTGGAAAAAAAAGACAATGACTGCATTTTGTACAACCAAGTCAGTCAGCTGCTGAACTACCTTTACAATAGTTTGAAATAGACCATAAACACTACGCTATGGTTGTCCCCGAAACAGATAATCTTCAAGTGCCTCTGTATTGAAAGATTTTATTTTCATTTGGTGTTTATTTAAGATCACAACTCAGAGATATGGAAGAGGAAAATACAGCTCTGATCTGATCGTCTGATACAGTTTCTTTTTCAAATAAAGCACTTACAAAGGCTTTTGGAAGGATCATTGAGTCTGTCTTTGTGTATTGTAAGAATGAAATGCCTTTTTTATTTTTTTTCCCCAAGGTTTTCTGATGCACATAGAATGCTGGACAAAAAGATAATATATACATTCCAAATAATTTTAAAATGTACTCAGTTAAAAATACCCTAATACTATATAAAATACTAATGGATGTGCCTCTGTGTCTTTTCTCAGATCAGAAGCATCACCTTGTAAGTCTTCAGGCTGGCAGAACTGTTCAGATTTGCTTTGTGGTTTTTCCCAGCCTTAAAGGCCACATACTTGATCTGGCAAGAAAAAAGAAGCATGTCTGTATTGATATATATCATAGCTTTTCTCTGTGATAAATTCTTTGGATGAAGACATCAACGGCTTTAGCTAGAGGAGAATCAATAATAGGGAAAAAAAAAAAAAAAAAAAGGTTGTTCCAAACACACAGTGAGAGGATGGTAACAGTTTATGTTTGATAAAAGGACCAACAGCTTGTGAGTAAAACCCTGCCCTAAGGAAAAATGAGCAATACTAGAATAATAAGGTTCTGGTGAGAACACACATGGCAGCATATTTGTTTAAAAAGAAATACAGTTTCCAAATTAGACTATTTACTAAGTATTGGGTAAGTCTGACTTTAAAAAAATTTAAAAGTCTGACTTCAAAAAGAGAAACATTTTTTCTGATTTTATTCCATGGAACAAATTAATCACAGGAAAAAAGACAAAAGTCTCCTTCATGTAGACAAAATCCCGGTTTCTTCTCTTCTGTCAAACCACTAGAGCAGAAAACTTTGATTTCTGGAGGTTATTTGTTTTCTCTGTACTAAGAAGAGACTTAATGCCCCTTCTTTTGGCTATATTTCTCAGACTGTAAATGTCATTATTAGATAAGAGGAAGCTACTTTGCACAAACATGTATCAAAATAAACTACTTTTAAGTTATTAAAAAACTTTCTATAGCCTTATGCTTTTTACTGTCTCTTGCCAGAATGACTGTTGAATATGTTCTGTCATTTGTCATGTATCACAGCTATTGCTGTAGCAGTACACAGGATTTTCAAAGAAAACCAAGGCTTAGTGCCATTGCCTTAACACAGATGCCATTACAACATGCTGATGTATCTAAGATATCAGCATGGAACTGGCAGATTTTGCCCAGATCTTGTCATAACCATGTCCATTTGGAAGCCGAGAGGAACACTCTAGGGAGTCTCAAATGACTTTTAGTTAGGCAGCTGAAGCTTGCCCAAGTGACAAGAAATAATGAAGGCAAGAGAAGAAAAGCAACTTTCAAATTGCAACGCAGGCCAGTAGTGGTCTTGAATCTCTGTAAACATGGGTTTCCTGATCCTTCAGGCAGTCACCTATTTCCTAGCAATCACTTTGCATCTTTATATGCATCAGTAATATTCATTCAAATGCATTATGTATGAATTTATCTGTTACTTTGCAGCCGTTTCTCTCTTCTCTCTCATAAAGGAATATAAAAACTCAAGGATGTATTGATGGTACCACATTGCCTTCTTCTAAGGATCTTGTACTACTCATCTGTTTAAACATAAGGTTTTAAAAAACCTCAACAAATGTCACACATACATTAAAGACTGTCATTGTAACAAGAGTAATGTTTAATTTAGTTAAGGAGTTAAAAATATATGTAATATATTCATATATAATATGAAAATATATTAGCTGCACAAATGTGCCATTATTAGAAAATTACTGATGTGCCCAGCTGTTTTATTACCAACAGAACATCAATTAATACAAAACTAAATGCTTTCTTTTGTCCCTGTCAAGTTTCACTTTTTATTACTCTGTCACTATGTTTTTTTTTACATAGAAAGCATACAAGCTATGATAGAACAAACCATTTTACTATAACTAAAGGAAAACACTTATGTATATTAACTAGTGTAGCTTAGTCAATATTTACAATATTGCCTTTGTCTCAGAGTGGTTTTGGTTGGCACAAAGTATTTTAGAAGAATGCAACTAAACAAGCAAAAAGATTATGGCAGTGATATATGGTAAAGATATATTTGTGGCATGACTTTCTGACTATATAATGAAATAAAAGAATACACTGCAAATTACTCAGGTGGACCAAGCAGTGAGATACAATTGTCGTAGTGATAAGATAGATCCCCAGCTGATTAAGTATTGCATTGTTCTTTCAGCTTTTCAATAACTGAGTAAATCACAGAACAGTATAAAATGGACTAAAAAGTATCATATTAGGGAAGATCAATGATATGGACAACAAAAAAAAGACAGTTGTTATTCTGCTTTTTAAGGACAGCCTCACGGTTCCTAGGATAAATCGTGTGCCAAGAACAGAAAAGAAGTATGGAGATTCAAGTAATACTACAGTGTGTTATCCTCCAAGTATCCAAATTACTGTAACAAATCCATCACACTGCGTAGATTAGGAGCAGGTAAAAGTGGCTTCATTAACAGAGCTGAATCTTGAGTTCAGAGTTGGCTGCTGTACTGTTCAGTGGATGTAAGAGAGAAATTCACACAGCTGTTACTTGTGAAACTTGCAGTTTGCTGTAGCAGCTGTAAAGCACACAGGTAAATTGCATTTTAAAATGGGTAAATGTCTATTAAGATATAGATTAATTTACATACGATAAATTAATGTATCATTTATCTATAGCCTATATACCATTATTTCAGTTAATATAGAGGAACTCTTTTGCTAAAGACTTCAAAATCAAGGTAGCTTATTATTTTTGTTAGTTAGGAATGTCAATTTATTTGTGAATCTTTTTGTATTTTATATGGCATATATTTGTGGTGTAAGTTTACGATAAACTGGTTTCAGAGTCTACATCCAATTTTCAAATGATGTTAATTATTTACAAACTTAAAATCCATTCAGTCACATGCTTTCAGAGATGCTTTTTTAAAATTGGATCACATACTCTCTTGATTGATTTTTTTCTTCTTTCCTCCCAAATTTCCCTACTTCATTGCATGTCTTTTGATTTCCGTTGTTGATTCTTTTTTTTCCTAACATTATCTGCTGGTACTCCACTTATCTCTGTTCTTGGAGCTGTTGGACATCAGAAAACTTGATATTAAAACAATTACAGCAGAAGAAGTATAAATTTTTCCAGTGGCTTTGCCTTCTCTGAGTCCTAGCTAGCCAGATGGAAGCAAAAATGTACATGATCTGACAGTTTCCTTTATTCTGTTCTACTATGTTCTACACAATTCCTTTCTCTCCTTCCACCATTCAGATCAAAAAATTGTAAAGCCTTTTTCTGTAAAGTCTGTTTTTTAAAGAGAGCTATGATTGCTCCTGAATGATATAAGTTCTTCATCTGAAAGAAGGAGACTAGAATGACACAACAGAGAAAAATGAATGTCAGTCTGTCTAGAACAGATTGTCCCCATCTCCTTA
The DNA here is from genome assembly GCF_036417535.1 of Chlamydotis macqueenii. Classification (NCBI taxonomy): domain Eukaryota; kingdom Metazoa; phylum Chordata; class Aves; order Otidiformes; family Otididae; genus Chlamydotis; species Chlamydotis macqueenii. The sequence goes on along the minus strand of NC_141593.1, from coordinate 57,308,651 downwards.
AAGATGCAAAAGGTAAGAATTCATAGACTAGCAACCAGAGTGGAAAGAATTCTCCATGCATTTGAGGTAAAGAAGTTTTATTAAGGATTCTGCCACATTGTTCATTCTGCCACTCTTTATGTGAGGTCACACCTCCTCAAAATAACAACTTTAATGATTTTCACTTTTTTTGATATGTGTATATATTTACCATTTTCTGATATGACTCATTCATATTCTCTTTGGAGTATTAAGATCTACTGATCTTCTGAGGTATAGATCTAATTAGACCTAATCTGAGGATTCAGTTTTGGGTTGTTTGGGTTTTTTTTTTTAGGAAATAATCCATTAATAAAGAGATATTTTATGCAGAAAAATAGGAAACTAACAAGAAATAGCTCTTTGAGAATTTTTTAATATTCAATTGCAGAAGCTTTCTGTCTAAGACATTACATATATTATAAAAGTCTTCTTGAGATATAGTTTCAACTTTTGAACAAGAAACAAATCAACCTTTCATATTTTCCACAGTTACATTATTTCTGAGCAAGAACAAGAATATTTCATTCAAAGTAATTACAGCTTTTCCTATAAATATATATTTATAAAGATATAAAAATACATGCAAAAAAGGAAAAAATAATTAATGCTGCACGTGTTCCAACCATGAAACTTTACCTGTGTTCCAGTTCAAGTCTGTAAAGAATTCATAGACTATTCTTTCTTATGACTCTAATCCTACAAATGCTTGTGCAGCAGATTTAGTCATACGAGAATCCCCATTGATTTCATATTACCCACAGAATAAATATTTGCCAGATGAAGAGCTCAAGCAGAAAGTTATCTTTCTCATCTCTAAGAAGTCATATTAATGTAGAAGTATTAATATTTTATTGCAAATAATCTAATGCAAATTTTAACTTTTTATTCTTGAATAAGATATTAGAGTAACAGAAAGTAAGCTATAATTATAAGTTGGTAATGTTATTAACGGTAATCAACTTTCAAATAAATATTCACTCATATTAGGATACTGCTACATTTGCTAGATTAGTTTGGTTAATTATCGTTGTATGAGACTATCAATGAAATCCATCTTATCCTTTTTCCCTTTGTACTTTTTTGAATTAAATCTGTTGAAGTGGAAATATATCAGACATTATGAGAATAAGGTCATGAATCTGGAAGAACATACAGTTGCCTGTATTGCTACATGTTTTACACATGTAACATTCGGCTCCCTGTATCAACAACAGTCAATACAGGCTTAATCATAGAGCCACAGGCACTTTTCCTTAGTAAGTACTTTAGGACTGTAGATTCTGAACTCTACAATAATGAACCAGGAACAGCACGGAGGATGGTAGTGTGGTGATGCATCTTCTGAGGTGTTTTAGATTAAAATCTGATGTATTCCTCCTTTTGAGCATAAGAGGCTGTTGCTTCTGGATAGGCTGAATTTTGCCAGACTAGAGCAAAGTAAGAGATTAAAGTGCATAGGTGACTAAACCAAAGTCCTGTTAAGCTGCATATAGAAAACAATATTCTGTTAAGAAAACCAAGATATTTTTACCATTTTTAGCCTCGCAGTTAATTACTTACGAATTTAATTTTTCTCTAAAACTTTTGATAGAGCAACCTGGACTATCATAGCTGTTTCTCTGACATTTTTAACGTAATTTTCTTCAACAAGTCTGAATTTTTCTGACTGCAGTTTTAAAATTATTACACAGTATTTGTAAAATTTTGAATATGGAGGGCTATTCAACATCTGCAAAGAAAGAGATGAACACTAAGTTCATCAAACAGATAAGTATCATACAATAAAGGACATTTTCTTCTGAAAAGGTGTATTTTCTATTTCATATAACATTATTGATAATTATTGATTATACATAAATGACTACCATTCTAATACAGACACTGTGACCTTATAACTCTCACGGGCTTTAGAAAATATGTATTATCCTGATGTTTCTTATTCCCAGGAAGTCTGCAGCCTCTCTTTCAGTAGAGTCAGCACAACTTTTCCTAGATTTCTTGACGTCAAAACTATCCTCCCTATTTTTTTTTTTCCTAGAAGAGAGTTCTTAAAAAACTTCAGTATCTTCCCTTTGACTCACAAAGCAAAGGCAATAACATTTATTCTTATGTACACTTTCCTTCCCTCCCTACCCACAAATTAAAAAAAAATGTTTTCTGTGACATCATGACATCAGGTGTCGTCTTCTTTCATTAAATATAGTATTTCTTACATGGCAGTTAAATCTTGCTTTTCATAAATCAAATCTTCCTACTAGGTATCCTCTTCACTTTCCAACCTATTTTTCTGTATCTTCCAGTAAGTAGGTAATTTGTGTATCTATATACTCCCATTTCTTGTTACTGTGTTTCTACATTCACTATTTGTATCTTATTTACCTTAGATTTTAAGCAAGTAAGCATCAAGACCATTTTCCTCTAAGAAAAGTTGCCTAGAGGGGGTTTTGATCCTGACTGGAGGTTTTAACCATTAAAGTTCAGAAAACATTTTATTGTGCTGTTTGCAGCTTGTCTTTCTTCTCCAGAGGATGCTCTCAGCTGTCATATTCTGGCTAGTAACTTCCCTAGTTTTAATGACGATGTCCTTGATCTTACTTAATTATCTCACAGAAATGAACAAATATTTTTAAGTACAATCCTTAGATAAAGGTAGCTATATAATCATTCATTTTATTAATTATTATATAATCATTTAGCTGGTTAATTAATTGTCAGAAGCCAGATCTCAAGCCTGGTAACGAAAAGCTGAAACTTTGCATTCTTTCGATGATTATACAGTAAAATCTTGATGTCGAGTAAGCTTGCAAGCTTCAGAAGGGAAGATGGGAAAATTAGACTGTAGAAATAAGGATTTATCAGCACAAAACATCAGAAAAGATGGACAGCATTTGATTCACAAAATCTTCTTGCATCAGGAAGCTTCCAAACCTGTCTAAGTTGTGACAAACGCTATTCCAGTAGCCTTTAAAGGGTGCAGAAATTTATTCATCCTAGTTCAGTTGTTTTTCTGAACTGAAATTTCTGGATGGATTTTTTTAAAGTCTTATGATATGATATACTAGAAGTTGTGTGAGATCTTATATCAGTAACTATATAATATATTTGCACTTTATCCTGTCGTATTATTAGTAGTACTACCACAGGAGTTTGTGATATGGTACACAGGGAAGTCAGTTGTTTATTAAATCAGTTTCCATTAAAATGGATAGAAAATTGCACAAAAATGCACTAAATATTTTTAGTTGAAAAACATCCTGTGCCAAAACGTAACTGAGCCATAGGACTAAGAAGATCCCTCTCAGTTTGTCAGTGAGCAGATAGACTAATTTGCCTATAAATGACTAATTGGGCTGGTGAATCAAATGGCAAAATTTATGAACTAATAGGAAATTAACAATACTTTAATATTTTTTCCTAATTTGTCTTTCTGTTTGCCAGTTCCTCATTTATGTGGTTTGGTCTACATATAACCAAGTTCATGGGCACTGAAAGCTCAAACCGTATTTTTAATTTTTTCTTGAGAGCATAAATATGTTTATCTTTATAGGAAAATCTACTCATTCATGTTGCCTATGTTAAAAAAAAAAGAAGAAGAAGAAATCTAAATATCTAAATTATGCTGTCATCATCTTCATGAAAATTAGAAGTACTTTTTTAACATCTTCAGCAAAAGGCACAGTCTGTCTTTACTGCCCTTTTGTGTTATTTAAATATGGCTTTTCAATCTTCTTCACTGATATTTTAAGAGAATAGTATTAATTCTGTTTACCAATAATCCTGCATCTGCTATTTCCAATGCTGCGAGAAAGTGCAAGCAAAATCACCTAATTTTAATCTCAGATGCCCTAATTTAGATCAACAGTGTAATAGTAGTGCTTTGTTATGAAAGCATGCCTACATACAGATAAATTTATATATTCATCCACTTAGCTCTTTCTTTCGTAATAGAAGAATTACAGTAGGTTTACGTTAGTAAAAGTAATTTTCAGTATGTTACTCCAAAAATGAAGATGAAATATGTAGTGCTGTGTGTGTGTCTGTGGTGAATGTTGCTGGCTTTTGAAGTTTAATTAGCCTTGTGAAATCTCCGTGAATTGTTTTCACTGATATAAGTGTTTCAGTGTAAATGAAATCCCAGCTGGCACTGAGGTAAAACTCTGTGAAGAAATACATTTCTTAGGGTGATGCTTCAATGTGATCAACAGATGGGGTTGGGGGGAGAAAAAATAAATAAATGCAAGAAAAAGGAAAAGAAGTTAACTAAAGCACAAACTCTCTAGGAAATTAAATTGTAACATCTACTGCAATGGGTTAATTTAACAAGCCTTCATGAAGTTTATAAAAACTTTATAAAAATTTTGTGAAGCCTCCAAGATATGTCCCAAAACAATTTAGGATCAATGTTATACTAAATATACTGATACTTGCAAAGATTTAGTACAGCAGTTTTGTTGTACATCAGTAATGTGGTTAAGTCTTTTTAATTTTTACAGTTTTTCCTAAATAAGAGAAAAATCTAAACAAAAAAAAACTTCCTACCTTTTATTCTTATGGTCCAGAGGCAAATATTCTGGATTTGGTTTTGGTTAGAATTATTTTGAAATAAACTCTTTTTCCTAAAAATAAAAGAGCATTTTTTTTTAAGTGAAAATAACAAATACAGTGTCTTTCTTGGTGCAACAGCATGGCACCAAAACAGTGAACCTCTGTGTTTCTGTACTAAACGCACTATGTATGTATTAACTTTCAATTGAGAATTTTCACTGACCATTAGACAGAAAAAAAAAGGATCATAATTACAGAATTTTATCATGGCTATCTTCTTACACATAGCTGTGCAATGCTAAGTGAAATTAGGACCATGGAAGTTCTCTCTCAGTTATATCTCTTTCTCTGTTTTGATTCAGTTTGGGGTTTTTTTTCCCAGTATTGTTGTCAGTAGAATTGTTAGGCAATCTAGGTACTTCAAAGCTATCTCTGCTCTGGAGTACTTTAACATACAAAATTATATCTAAGAAAGTGCATATGAGCTCTCTGAAATCATAGGCCACAGCATAAATGTGTCCTACAGGCACACCTATTCACATGAACCTTGCTACTTCAAGACATTTCCGGTAGGAAATTTTTGCTGTTTGTGTTGTATATTGAAGTAAAGTAAGATCATTCTTTTTCAGTTTTCCTCAATAAAAGCATTTTGCATCTTTGACAAGTTTGGATCTATTCCTTTAAACATCCTCTTTCTTCCCATCTGGATTTGTTTACATTATAATTGTAGTTTTAACGATAGTGTTTGCACACAATTCTTCCAACTTCTTAATAAGAGAGCTGTAAAGGAGACAACAGGAGAGTTTATAGCATGAATGATGTAGCTTGATTTCCAGCATTCTGCAGAAGTCACAAAAAATTCTACAAATGAAGTGCCTTCAGAACTATGCCCTTGATAGTTTCCTTCACAGTCTATGCAAGGTAGCTCTGAACTTCAGTGAATTTACCTATAGACAAAGTATGCAGTATTGATAAACTTTAAAAGGTTACATTCTGATTTATCAATAAGTCACACACACAGAGTAGCACAAGCCTAGACATTATCAGGAGCTCACATAAAATCAACGGCCATTGTTGGACCCCGTGATCCGTCCAGCTCTTCTTACTGAATGGTTAAGAAGCTATTTGTTCTCTTTCACTCACTTCAGTTGTGGAGAATCAGGTTTTTCTTCTTACTGTGAATGCAGTCCTGACAAGGAGGTAATCTGCTGCTGCTTTGTATTTTACATGACTGAGAGGAGCAAAGTAGGCCTAGTAAGAGAAAATCTGAGTTTAAAGAAATTTGTCAGAAGACAATCATATGTGACTGCAAATGGTGTATCAGGTTTCTCTGCCAGTGAGGCAGATCCCCATGCCCTGGTGAAAAATATAAGTAAAGTAAATGTGAAGAGGAAAATGGGAAACTGGAAGGCAACTTCAACGTCCAAGGTAGTTTCAGAAATGATAAATTGTTTGACTTTGACTTTGACTCCAAATAGCAAAGCTATCATTAGGAACGTTTTCTGCATAATGTTTACTTTCAAAACTCACGGTACTGAGCTCAGATTGGGAAACTACTATACCTGATGCTCCCTGCAGACAAAGCTTTTTCTGTAGAAGAAACTATGCTTCTTTTCAATGCAATAAATATTTTTTTACTGTATTTATTAAAAAATAGATAAAAATTCTGCTAGCAGAATTATTATAGTACATGGATTCTTGATATTTAAGAGCAATTAAAAAACGGAAAGTGTTTTTCCAATTTTAGGATTATTGTGTTTGGAGGTGTTAGGGGAGTTGTGGTATTTTATTTCTTTCTTTTGTTTTGTTTTAAAATATAATTGTAAAACTATATCACAGATATATTTATATGCCACTTGGGAAGATTATTTCATGACATTTACCTTTCCAGAAAGTACCAGAATAAATAACACATTAGAGATCAGGAGGTATGTGGAGCTCAAGGGCAGCCTCAGCTGCAATGGTGGAGATCCTTAGGGCAGCAAGGAGGGTGCACAGCAAGCTCACTACCCTGGACTTCAAAAGGGCAGACTTTGGACTCTTCAGGGATCTGCTTGGCGGAGTACCATGAGACAAAGCCCTGGAGGGAAGAAGGGCCCGAGAAAGCTGGTTATTATTCAAGGCTCACCTCCTCCAAGCTCAGGAGCGATGCCTCCCAACAAAGAAGAAGTCAAGCAAAAACATCAGGAGGCCTGCATGGATGAACAAGGAGCTCCTGGACAAAATTGAGACACAAAAAGGAAGCCTACAGAGGGTGGAAGCCAGGACGGGTAGCCTGAGATGAATACTGAGAATTTGACTGAGCAGACAGGAATCAGGTTAGGAAAGCTAAAGCCCTGATAGAATTAAATGTGGTCAGGGACATCAAGAGCAACAAGAATAGCTTCTATAGGTACGTCAGGGACAAAAAGAAGACTAGGGAAAATTTTGACCCTCTCTGTAAGGAGATGAGAGAGGTAGTTACCCAGGGCACGGAGAAGGCTGAGGTATTCAACAACTTTTTTGCCTCAGTCTTCACTGGCAAGTGCTCTCGCCACCCCACACAAGTCACAGAAGGCAGAGATGGGGACTGGGAGAAAAAAGAATCTCCCACTGCAGGAGAAGATCAGGTTTGAGACCATCTAAGGAATCTGAAGGTGCACATCTAATGAGATGACTCTGTGCGTCCTGAGGGAACTAGTGAATGAAGTTGCCAAGTCACTATGCATCACATTTGAGAAGTCATGGCAGCCTGGTGAGATTCCTACTGACTGTAAAAGGGTAAACATAACCCCCAGAATTCCCCCATGAGGACCAGCACTTGTGAATATGACGCTGCTCCTCTCTGTCTATAGAGGGCCTTATCTACTCTTACTGGTGAGGTGGCCTGTAGCAGGCTCCCACTATAATGTCTTCTGTCTCTTCCCTCCCTTTAATCCTGACCCATAAGATCTCAACTGGCTCCTCATCCATGTCCAGGTGGAGCTCCATGCACTCCAGCGGGTCATTGAAATAGAGGGCAACACCCCCTCCTCATCTCCTCTGTCTGTCCTTCGTAAAGAACCTGTATGCTTTCATTGCAACACTCCCGTCATCGGAGCCATCCCACTAAGACTCAGTGATGCCAGTAAGATCATAGCCCTGCAAGCATGTGCATGTGTCTAACTCCTGTTGCTTGTTCCTCATGCTACATGCATTTGCCTAAAGGCATTGGAGTTGGGCCTCCAATGAAGCTGACTTACTGGCTGGAATGGCTGGAATTCCTTTATGCTGCTCTGCAGGTGCTCTCCTGTTGACCTGTGACCTTTCTTGCTGGCACTGGCATCAAACTGTTAGCATGAGTGTTAGGATGGATTGAGGTTCCCCTCCCCCAGCAACTTCAGTTTAAAACCCTTTTCATCAACTTGGCAAGCTTATGACCAGAGATGCTCTCCCTTGCTCTGACAGATGAACTCCATCAGCCACCAGTACACCAGGTTTCCCAAAGCAAGTCTCATGTTCTAAATAGCTGAACCGTTGTCTTAGAATCATAGAATAATTTAGGTTGAAAAGACCTTTAAGATCATCAAGTTCAACCATAAACCTAACGCTGCCATGTCCACCACTGTATCATGTCCCTAAGCACCACATCTACATGTCTTTTAAATACCTGCTGTGATGCCGACTCAACTAGTTCCCTGGGTAGCCTGTTCCAGTGTTTGACAAAAGGATCTATAAACAGACAGTTGTTTATTAAGAATGGACAGCTTTAGTAAGAGTACAAATAGAAGCCTTGTATCATCTTAGATTTTTAGAACTGTGAAAATAGGTTTTGGAAGTTAATTTTTATAAAATCATCAATTTTGCATGTATACAGTTATGTACCAGTTCTATCATGACTAGACCTTTGTGGCTTACAGTTGTATTGTAATACAGCTATCAATTGTGAAACTCTCCCCATTACAATATCAGTTGCCTATGATTTTTGTTGTCATTTCTGTCAAATTGATCATTAGGAACACAGTTATCGTTGAACCTGTAAAGGAAATATCCTTGTGGTTTAATTTCTGGAATTAGAAGGAAGTAACAATAATCTTATCAACTCTGAATTTCACTCAAGGGGCTAGTACACTTTCTTGGATAATTTATATTTTGTCTATCACAATTATAAAACAATTTCCAATTTATATTTTTTTCTCAGAAATATTCCTTTCGTTACCTAATTATGAACTTATGAATTTACTTTACCTCAGAATGGCTGAAAATGAGTCCTTAGATCATGTTCTCCTTTCAAAAAAAAAAAAAAGTGAATATATTTGGAAGAAATAAATTCATTTAGAGTTTTTTCTTATTATTGCTGATTTTCCATATAGAAAATTTGTAGCCCAAATTCTCATCTCCTATAGTAACACAGATATTTAATCCTAAATTATCTGTGAAAGACTGTCTAGCCTGCTGGTTAACCTCTGCAGAGATAAGGCAGAAGTATTTAAAAAGCTTGAAAACATGACTATACTGTTTCCAGAACCAGTATTATCACAAAACTATGTGGCACCTCAGCTAGTCAGACAAAATCCATCAGTATCGTATTTGTGGGACAGAGGTGTGTCATGCACAGACATCCTTGTAGTATGAAGTCAGCTCAGTAGCTCGGTCCGGTTGGATACATTCCTAATGCCCTACTGGATCTCTGGTGTTTAGCAGAAGTTACTGTTTTCCAGTAATTCATGATGAAAACGAACAGTCCAGGGGATCATTTTTCATCTTCCATTCAAATCTAGTTGGATTGTAATCAAACTGATGTTGCTGAAGCTGAAAACTTCCTTACCGACACTCTAGAAAAATTAGAGTTTTTCAATTTTTGTGGGTTTCTCCATATTGCCATTGTCCTGGTGAGTGGTTTTATTACTGTTAAGAATTTCCTGCTTTCCCATTTCTTTGATAAGTACTGAAAATACATTATATTACAAGAATCCTGAAAATTTCCTTGGAAAGTGTCAGCTCATCCACAGTGAAAACAGAAGCTTAGGGATTTCCAAGTTTATCTAATGTCTTTGGAAGTTAGACAATCCTGACCATATACTTAGTTAAAAATAAACTGCAACTAAATATTTGCAAATGAAGAATTAATCTATGGCATCAGTAATGCATGATATTTTCAAAATACGGCTCTTGAAAACCAAGATAAGATGTGTAAAATAATGCCTTTGTGTTCCAAGCACAAAAAGCAGACTGGTTTGAATTATTGAATTATTTCAGAAAGGTTGAAAATTTTAAATAAATGTTGTTGAATTCCAGTTTCTTTGGTTATAAAAATCACATGGATATCATCACTTGTTGGATCTAGTTTTTCTCTTCCTAACCAATCTTGCTTTAAGTGTTTTAATTTTTAAAAAGTTGAAAATGCCAATTTTGTACCTACAGCTTTGAACTTCACTCAGTATTCCGTACTTTCTTAGCCATAATGACATATCATAACTAAACATAGACATAACACCCTCTGAAAAAGATACCTGCTAAGCTGTACTCTGAGATTTCTCATAGTACAGATTACAATGTAGAGTGAATGAATGAAATGGCCTATAGTTTATCTACAGAAAAGGATGGAAAACAATTATTTTGTTTTCAGCTTCATAACTTTTATTTTTCTCTTGCACAGATAACTGGTAATTTGGAAAAAAAAAAAAGGTAGTCTTATGACTATTAACATAGTTTTGGATTCTCAGGAGTCACCTGTATATATATTCTTCAGGAATGAGTAAAGAATTAGTGGAGATTCCACCCCGTTTGGTCAGATGAACTAAATTACAGTGTCTCTTTTAGATAAAGATGCCATAAGAGTAATATTGAGGTTTTAGTTATTATTTCACTTTAACCTCCATACCATGCCCCCAAATAATAATACTTCATTATTTTTAAAAATATATAATAGAAAATATTTCTATCCCCAGTACCTAAGATGTATCTCTCACACCAGAAATGTACTGGTTTGAAAAAATCTGTTCTTCCAAAGGTACTCACAATGACAAAATCCAAAATCTGTTTCTGTATGTTAGAATATATATATATATATTTTTTTTTACAGTTCAAATGAAATATTTACATACTGGCTTACTCTTTGTTCAATGAACAGAGTCATTAATTCAAATTAATTTAAGAATCTAGACATAAATATGGCATTAATCTGCATACAAATTTTATGAAGATTAGCTACTATAATCTATATTAGTTTGGTAGAGAAAAGCAAGTGACATCACAAAATGTAACAGTACTAATTCCTATATATGAAGCTATTAAAATTTAAATTGGTATGGTTTTATTTTGGTTTCCTTTTCAAGTGTCAATACTTTTTTTTACCGATGTGTAAGCAGTAGAAAGGTCATTATTTGAAATACCAGTCTAAGAGAAACAAAGATGACTGAAATCCATACTTTCTTCTGCCTTCGATTGTATCCTGTGCACTAAATAATTGGATTATAAAGCCAGGAAATAGAGCACTTAATTGGTTAAAACTACATTTTGTGTAGGTACTGTATACAGTAACTTTCTAAGATTAATTGGTCATTCTAAATTCAGGGAGTCTGCAAATTGCCCGAGCACTGAGGAAAATGAATATAAAGGAAAAAAAATGTAGGTAAATATTGAATTATTTTTCCTGGTGTTCAAAGTACGAAACAATATTGGCAGTACTACAAATCTTTCAGATAATGATACCTTGATTTTGGGAAAGGATAGGCTGAAAAAAATAATTATGTAGTTATGCATTCATTAACAATAATTCTCTTGCAAAATCATTTACTTTAACAAGCCCAGAAAACCAACAATAAACCAAGGAAATATTGAAGTAACAAGCAAGATATTTCAGAAACATTCCTAAATGCTTCATATGAGATTTGGTAAGGGGATTAGAATTTTATACTCTTCTGAATGTAGAATTATTCTTTTTATAACAAATTTTTAGATGGAATTCTGCTTGTACAGAATAAGAAGTATTACACCTGAAAGACCATTTTAAGAATGAATTATCACACTGATCATCTATAAAACAAAAACTTCAATTTGACTATTAGCAACAGAAGAGTCTGCTGTCAAGAGGTATATTGACAGCAAAATGCAGACATAAAACTTGTCTTTATAGCCACTCTCTTTCCCAAAATGACAAGCCTTTCAGCTTAACTTCTATCTCATACCACTAAGCAGATGATCTTGATTGTCTTTAGTGTTCCTTCCTCTTTTCCATTGTGTCTTATGACAATACTTGGCAAAATAAATATGTACTTACCATTAAGGAGGCATTTCCTTTAATCAGTGTAGTCCAACATACAGATGGAGCTCTTTCCCTTGCACTATACTAGCACTTTCCATATTTGTTGTTCACAATGCTATGTTTTTATTTATTTGTCTTTTCTATTTCATGAATTTTTCTGCTCCATATGGATGGCACTTCAAGATAGCTGCAGAAATTATGAATGCATTACAAACATTCTACATTTTCCTCCCACAATATCTGAGAGACAATAAAGGTTAGTGCAAAGTAAATTAAGCAGATAACACCTTATTTGATGTTTAAATACCTTTACAATTAATATTCCTTATTGTACTGCTTATAAATACAGGACAGAAGGCCGAAAGGGACAGTAGGCATCTCTCACTTTGGAATGATAATTTAGCAATATGAACCACAGAATATCTCTCAGTCAGTCTTGCAGCTAATAAATTGGCAGATGAGACACGGGTGAGAACCTATTACACATTGACAAATCACATATGGAATAAAGTGATCAATATCTTAAACATCCAGCTATTTACATGTATGAAAATTAGTCAAAATAAATTTTCTGTACAAACCAATAAAATATCCTTGAAGTTTCTAGAAATTATAAATGTTTTATTTCTAAGAGAAGATACACTATGTAATTTTACGTCAACTTTGGTAGAAAATGAGAGGTAAAATATCATTGAACTGAAAGTGAAGGTTCACCTTGTCCAGAAGAGTACTCAATTAGTCATGCATAAACAAAAAACCATTCTTGATTTGAATGGACAGATAATTTTGGCCTAATTTTCCAGAATTCAAAGCAAACATACACATGCTAATAGAGTGACACTTTAGTTGATAATAAAAATGTTTTCAGAATGGTTTATTACATGCTTAAAGGATGTAATTCCGAAAAGGAATTAGTACAAATACTTATTCAATATTCTGGTAAGATGGGAGGAATATGTCACAAAAGCAAGTAGACAGGTAGTAAACATTCAAGATAGCACTAAAGAAAAGAAAGTGCCTTAACTGAGAAGAACGAACTGTAAGGAAATGCACTTTGATCTTTCAATGTACATAAACAAACCCCATATAAAATAAATTTCTTACTTTTCCCTATAATAGCAAGGTCAGATACCTTGAATTCAGAAGTATTAAAATGGAAAATGAGATATCTGATTTATTAAGGCTGTGGGTAGGTTTTTTGGGGGTTTGTGTGGGTTTTTTTTTTAAACAAATACAGATGAAAAACATAAATAAAAGCATGAAGTTCCATTGTTTTTAAGACAGTTTTAGTATAAAATGAAAAAACTGAATATCTTTCATTTATTAACTGAAGATTCACAGTTATTAACGTACAAAAATCTGTTAGCAGATGGCCTCTTAGTTTGCCAGAAGAAAAAGCATAGCAAATCAAGGGGAAAATGAGTTAGCTTAGAAATAAGGCTTTTTTTTTTTTGTTCAGTGTAAACCGGACTGGACTGAAAACTTCTGATAATGGCCTTGACATTTTATTTCACTGTTTTCAGAATAAAAGATTTAAGTTAATGAGTTTGACTTTTTTCTTCTTCCTAAAAAGTCATATTTCAGTATGTATAAAGATAAACAAAATAAAATAACTATAATTGAAGTATTTCAATTTTCCTGGGAGAAAATAAAATAAAATAATAGCTTCTGACAATGTAGGAATTTGTCCAGAATTTTCCAGAAGTATTTAAACTTTCTCTTTTGATCTCACCTGGCAGGAAGTAGAAATATGTAGAAAATGCAAAACCCTTTGCAAAATGGAAACAGTTTACACAACTTTCAGTAATTTACCTAACACCAAGAGTGGAAAATATGCCTTATGAAAGATGAATATGCATTATATTGCATACCTGAACAAGAACTCATGTGCAGAACACTGTTGCCAAATAACAAAGGAACCAGAAAACCATTCACAAAATGTATCAATGTAGTTGGCCTCTGTGATAGTGTGAGTTTTGGTGCATGTTTTTACACTTTAATCTCCACATAGAAAATAATAATACAACTTTTAAAAAATGAGAGAGAAGGGTAATTTTAACTTTGTAAAGCACCGTCTGTTTCTTACATAGATGGAGAATGTGGAAAGGAGATGGATAAACACTGGCTGGAGAATATTGTTTAGTAAAATTACTGTGCCCTATCTGGAGTACAACAGAGACAGCAAAATGTCTAAAAATAGAATTGAAATATTTTGGTGCAAGAAAAAAAAACCATGGATCAACTACTACATAAAAATAAATTTAGATTTCAATTTATTCCAAGATACTGGGGCATTAGAATAACAGTATCAAAACAACAATAAAAAAAAATTGTCTTTATAACCAATAGTCAGTGATAATAATTTAAGAGTAATATGCTGTGCCTGAACTAATTCAATTTTAGATTAAAAGTTTTATTTTTGCTTTTCCTGAACATTCTAATATTACTGAAACAATCTATTCTGTTTGTATTCCAAATGCTAAACCAGTAGTATCGTCTTCTGATCAGATATATTTATGTTAGAAATGTCTGCCTACTGTAGCTATAACTACATTATAATTATGCTTCACTTGAAAATGCGCACTAAATAGGGTTTCTGTTCCATAAAAATAATATCTCCTTATTAGCAAAAGAACCTTCCATTGAAAAATCACTTTCATTTGCCACATACGTACTTTTAAAAAAATTGGTCAATCTACTTAAGTAGTAAATCTGCAGCTCACCTCTTGAAACCCTGAATAATCTCAGTCTAAGTGAGAATGTGACCTAACCAAGATTGGAACAAGATCTGACATTTAATTGCTTAAATCGTCTTGATCATATAGTGTTTCATGCATGCATGCAAAAAAAAAAAATGAAGGTACTTTAACTTTTAGTTTATCATGAATGCATGTAAACTAAGTGTATTTGGCTAAGATAAGTAAAGTACAGTTATATTCAGAAGCTCAGGGTCTGACATGAACTTGCACGATCTATATCCAGCATGGTTTTAGGATGTAGGGTTCTGCAGTTTTCATGCAATATCAGTAAGGGTATTACGGCAATGGTGGCCATGGTTTTGTCTGTCTGCCCTGTAGTACATGAATGCCTTCTGCTGAGACTCTGGAATGGTAGGTATCAAAAGACTTTAATTAAAAGAGGGAAACTTTCTGAGGCCTTGACTAGATTTAAGCCTTCTTGATTCAGACAGAAATTGTGCCAGTTTTAGTGCACCCTATTGTCAGTATAGCTGACAATGTCAACAATTAGTAATAAGGAATTCAGGGAAAACTGGAGCCCTGTCTGCCCGTTTAGGTACCATCATAACTTTTCTGTTCTAATTATCATTTAACTGTGATTTGCTGTGATAGTTATAAGCCCTATAATCTCTCTGTGTATTTATTTTTTCTTGTAGAAATCACCATAATAAATTAAATGGGTTTATGTAAGTAAATATAATTTACAAAAAAACTTGGGTAATTTCACATGATGTATGAAATTGTCTTTCTTTATATCTTTTATATTTTGCCAAAGAAAAATCTCTGCCAAAAGAAGAATTTACACCAGTATCAAATACAACTCTGAGATCTGCCCCTATAAAACTTCATAAGACCAAAGATCAGTCTCTTTTATATCTGCCCATACCAATTAATAGTAATTAAAGCATAAGTAGATTCAGTAGGATAACTTGTGTTGATAACTGCCCATGAACAGGTCTACAGAAAGTTGAAGATACTCACTCTTTAAAAGACTAATTTTTTACTACAGCTTGTCTGCATTTGTGTTTAATCTAACAGCAGAATGAAGGTACTACAAACACATGTACAGCTTAATGGAAATATTACAGACTGAGTCCTGACAACCTATATGAGTTCTGCTTTCACAGTTATGATACGTTAGTGATGTCTTTTTCTGAAATTAATAAGTCCACTTGGCAAGACTAAGAATAACTGATGTGACACGGTAGAGTCTGCCCACCAGCACAGTGGGATTGTTTGATCCCACTTTCATGAGAATTAAACAGTATTGTTCAATGTGAGTGAATCTTCAGCTTCAATTGAATGTTCGTTATGCAAGACCAATTGCATAAGCTGCTTATATGCAAACACCATTTCTATTGTTTTATGCCATGCATTTTCCTCCATTCTAAGTAAATAAATTAATCCTGAAACAGAGACAATATTCGGCTATTTCTTGAATCACATATGTATCTGAAGAAAACACATAGCAGGTGTAATAGATCACACTCTAAAGGTAGGATACTTTAGTAAACTGTGCTTTTTTATTGTTCAATAAGCAGACCCTGGTATTTCTGATTCATTCCCTTCAGTCCTTGAAAGTGTAAACAAGAATTCATTATTTATGATATGCCACATCATGATGTAAACATGTCTTGTACATGTTTCAGCTCACTGGACTTGGAAGAGTGTCCTATTAGAATGGAAATGTAGATTTGTGTTTTCTGTTATAATAAATGCCACTGAGTGCATTTTATTTCTCATCATTGGAGGTGTAAAAAACAGTCCCTGCCTTCTGTTTTCCATCAGCTCATCTCATCCAGGTCAGGCAAGATCCTTTCCATAAGGTAGGTAAACAAACAAAAACAAAAACAAAAACAAAAACACACTGAAAAAAATCTCCGTACAATATTATATGCTTTCCCTCTTAATTGTTATTTTCCCTACAGAAAATTACTTTCTTGCCTGCTATTCCTTTCTTAAAATTAAATTGTAATGATTAACATTAGAAATTCAGAGTTGTCCTGGTTTCAACTGGGATGGAGTTAATTTCCCTCTCAGTAGCTGATGTGTTTTGGATTTTGTCTTTGAAGAATGGATTTGATGGCCTGGCACATCAGACCCAGAAGAGTATAAGGCTCTAGTAGACACCAGTGCACAGTGTACTCTAATTCCATCAAGCTATAAAGGAGCAGAATCCTTTTGTATTTCTGGAGTGGCAGGGGTATCTCAACAGCTAACCGTACTGGAGGCCAAAATGAGTCTGACTCTTGATGCAGCCCAGGATGCGGTTGGCCTTCTGGGCTGCAAGGGCGCATTGCCAGCTCATGTTGAGCTTCTCGTCTACCAGCACTCCCAGGTCCCTCTCCTCAGGGCTGCTCTCCATCCATTCTCCACCCAGCCTATATTTGTGCCTGGGATTGCCACAATCCATGTGCAGGACTTGCACTTGGCATGGTTGAACTTCATGAGGTTTGCATGGGCCCACCTCTCCAGCCTGTCAAGGTCCCTCTGGATGGCATCCCTTCCCTCCAGTGTGTCAACTGCACCACACAGCTTGCTGTCATAGGTGAACTTGGTGAGGGTGCACTCTATCCCACTGTCCATGTTGCTGATAAAGATGTTGAACAGGGCTGGGCCCAACACGGACCCCTGAGGAATGCCACTTGTGACCGGTCTCCACCTGGACACTGAGCTGTTGACCACCACTCTCTGAGTGCAGCCATCCAGTGAAGTGATCCTAGAATATGATTAATTTATTTTGCAAGACATTTATTCAATGAGCGTTAACAACTTTCACTTCTATCATCTGGATGGTGAATGTTAAATATTTTCACTGTCTTGCAGAACATTACTTCATAGAAAGCAAAATAAAAAGCTCTAGTCTATATACTGTTTACCCTTACCTTCACAAAAGCTTAGGTTTAAGGAGAAGGATAGACAAGGTTTAGGATTACGACTAAAGGTATATTATGAGGAAACTCAAGCAATGGTTTGGACTAAACTTTTCAATTTTCATACAGTTATAAGAAATGAGGTAGCTAGATATTTATCAAGACTTCTTCAGAGATGCTTTCTCTCCTGAAAGAATGATTCTTTTTCCATGTCGCTCAGAGATTCATCTGGACAGTGAATGTTCTCTGCAAATCACCGAGCTGCAAACCTGAACTAAATTCACACCTTGCTTCTGCCTACTTTGCTACAGGGCTTTTTGAAGCCTTTTTAACTATAGTCCCCCTTCCTCTATTTTGACTTGCTTATAAAAACATAATAACAATTTTTTATCATACTGTTCATAAAATAGTGAAGGAAAAAGCTATCAACTTATCATGGCTGTCCTATGGCTTCAGAACAAAGAACAATAAAGAAAGAGAGACAGGGGAAAAACCCCAGCCACTATTTTAAAACAGGGTACTCAAGACGAAGTAGAGCTATTACTTTCTGATCTAACAGAATATGAACATCATCCAAAAAAACAGCAAACACATATATCCTCCAGCTGGCTGCAACATATGTTCTGCTTTCAAACCCAAATTATTAGAGAAGAAAGTTCTAGGAATGAGCTAGAAGCTCATTCAGAAAAAATTAAGCAGCCAGAGGTGAATATATGAGGCTAATTGTTATTGACTCATTAAATGAAGTTTCCACGATTTTCTTCTGATATTTATAAAACAGGATGTCATAAAATAGCATGTTATTATAGTTACTTCTCTGTAACATCATGGTATAACACTGAACTCCAGCATTAACTGGAAAAGTGCATTTATTGTGGCAGCGCTTGACTTGCTTATACTATTTCTAACCAAAAATTTCAGTTCCTTCTCTTTATTTATGACAAAGCACCACTGTGAGGATATCTTGGTGTTAAGCTAGCAGAAATCATGAGTCAGATACACAAAGGTCTGTTATCAAAAGGAAAGTAAGATAAAATTTTTGCATACCAAAAGATTCACAGCAGTAAGTTATAATCCTGCTACTTTCCTGATGTATTTAATTGACTGGTTCATGAGGTCTTACTTCTTCAGGTCTGTGGCTTGGGAAAGGTTTCTTCTTACACAATAGAATAAGCCTTCTTATCAGTGACAAGGATGCGTGCAACTGAAAAAAACAGTACTACCAACAGGAGTGAGAAGGAACAATAGTCCAGATCCAAAGACTATTTTGTTCAACTTTTCTTGTTTATTGTCCAGATTCTTTTCGCAACCCAATAAGGATAGGATTATACTTGACAATGCCTTTCAGTACTCCTGATTTCTTGTTCCATAGAATGACAACAAAATGGAAAGAGTTGTAATATAGTGATGGAGATACTGGCTCATATATCATACAAAATCGAAAACCTCTAATAGGCAGCCAGTGATTCTGTTCACCTTTTTCCTAGGATCAAAAATATAAGAGATTTCCAAGAGTTTCTCTTTATGAGGCTATATGGAGATCAAACGGGTCATATATCACTTTATTCCTTGAGTTGCAGATATAAGGTACGTGGTGAATAACAATTGAAAGACTTTAAATTTTAATACAACAATAGGCAACAAATCAACAAATGCCAACAGAGACTTAACGGCCAATTAATGATCCAAGGTCCTGCTTTCAGAAATTAATTCCTACAGCTAATTTACTGGGGCAAGGATTTTGATTCTATTTCTATCTTTCTAAATATTAGTAATAAAGTCAAAAAGTGATTGGACATTTCTGGAAGATGTCACAATAATACTGTGTGCACTGTTTTATGTGGTAATCCACAACACATGCTTATAATCTGATGACATACGGAGGGTAAGATTTGAAACATGCTAATGATTTTAATTTTGTTTTATATAACTCTAACTACAGTGAAAAAAGCCTAGGGTTAAATTAAGGAAAAATTGTTGATCCTTAAAATGTGACCTTGTGGAATGGAGCTGCCAAATGTAAATTTATTTGTTGCAGCTATATTTGTTTTCCTTTAAACAAAAATAGCTCCCATTCACCCTAGCAGCAACTTCAATGCAAAAGAAAACTCTGAATTCAGAGTGCTCCAGGTGCCAAACGAAGTCCATTTATACACACTGAGAACCACTTCAGTCTAAATAGCATGAAGAGTTCAAGGTCAAGCTTTTGAGATGAGCAGGTTTTTTCAGTTTACCCAAGGTACTCACTCCAACAAACATTTTACAGTACATCTTGCACATAGTGGCAGAACTAGTGCCACACAAATTGTGTGAACTTGTAGATTGGCATGGTGCCTTTTCAAAAACAAAACAGCCAGCCTTGGTGATTAAAACAGGCAGTTAGGAAGTTGGTACAATCGTCTTCAGCTATAGAGAAATCAAATATCCAAAAGACTAGGTCATGAACACCAACTATGGAGCTGTTTGGAGAAAATAGAGAGCTTGGAAGGGCAAAACTCGTCTAAGTTCACTTGCATAAATCAATATATTGAAGAAGAATGTGGTTACATTTTGACATTCGAATAATTTGCTTTAAAAGCCTAATTTTTATTTATTTATTTATTTTTCTTTTAACTTTGCACAAGAAAGAATGAATCAATCTTGTCACTAGGGAAAGACCGAGTGGATCAGCCAACTGGTTTCTAAGCACATTAGAAGAAAAGCTTCCATAAAACTCATAGTATTATTCTGCAAAAAGCAAACAGCTTTAAATTAATTTTAGAACAGAACAGAATCGAATAGAATTGAATAGAATAGAATAGAATAGAATAGAATAGAATAGAATAGAATAGAATAGAAAATAGAAAAGTAGAGTATAGTAGAGTAGAGTAAAGTAGAGTAGAGTAGAGTAGAATAGAATACTTCAGTTGGAAAGGATCTTTGATGATCATCTAGTCCAATTGCCTGACTACTCCAGGGATGACCAAAAGGTAAAGCATATTATTAAGTGCATTGTCCAAATGCCTATTAGGCATTAACCACTCCTCTACGAAGCCTGTTCCAATGTTTGATCACCCTTTCAGTAAAGAAATTCTTCATAATATTCAGTTTAATCCTCCCTGGTGCAGCTTTGAACTATTCCCAGGTATCTTGTCACTGGAAACAAGGGAGAAGAGATCATTGTCTCCCTCTCCACTTCCTCTCCTCAGGAAGCTGTAGAGAGCAATTAGGTTGTCCCTCAGCCTCCTTTTCTCCAAGCTAGACAAACCAAAATTCCTCAGTCGCTCCTCACAGGACATACCTTCCAGCCCTTCCATCAGATTTGTTGCCCTCCTCTGGATGCATTCAAGGACCTAAATTATGGAGTTGCAGAACTGCACACAGTATTCCAGGCTAGGTCACATTAATGCTGAGCACAGCAGGATAATCACCTCTTTTAACCAACTGGTTATACTGTGTTTGACACACCTCAGGACATGATTTGCTCTCTTGGCTGCCAGGGGACACTGTTGACCTATATTGAGCCTGCTGTCAATCAGCACCCCCAGATCCCTTTCTGCAGAGCTACCCTTCAGCCACTCCTCTCTCAATTTATGCTTGTGCTAGGGCATTACTCTATCCCAGGTGGAAAATCTAGTATCTGTTCTCATTAAATTTCATAACACTCAATGTTACAATGCTCAATGAAGCAATCTACCTAGATCCCCCTGCAGGGCCTCTTGTCCTTTAAGAGAGTCAACGGGATCTCCAGTTTGGTATCATCAGCAAACTTGCTAATGGTTCATTAAATTCCTGTATTCAGGTCATTGATAAATATATTGAACAGGACTGTCTGTTGAATTGCATCCTAAGGAACATGGCTGTTGACTGTTTACCAGCCAGATGTAGCACCATTTGACGTGTTAGTGCATAGTGTATTTTTAAAAGAGCTAAATAATCTGGAGAGGCTGTGCATTTGAAAATAATTCTTCCAGAATGTCTATTCTTTCTTACTCTTTTCCCTTTCTGCCCAAGTCAGGGGAGAAAAAAATATGTTCCTGTAGGTGTTTTCAGATTTGTTGATTTAGTTATGTGTTTGTTTGTTTGTTTATTTGTTTTAGTGGGCATTAAATTAGGACTCCAGTAGCTAGAATAGACATATGTGTTCAATTAGTAATACCATAGGGTCTTTACACTCCTTCCTTGTCTTCTGAGACAGCAACAGTGATGACAGTCCTAACCTTACTCCCATAATTCTGTTGCATTATCTTTTCTCCCACTTTACTTTTCTGTAACATTTGAATTCTCACAAATTTGCTTGAATTTTCTCAGCATAGTTTGTTTTCTCTCTGTATCAAGGGAGAAGAATATATATAAAATGTAGTATCTTGAACTCTATAAAAGAATAATGTATTTACAAGTTTTATCTGTAAAAAGAATGACAGTTTTGAGATGTGTGCTCTCACTGTCTTCAGGACCTATTACTAGATGAAATATCTTCTGGAAGTGGATCTATCAAAGAGGATCACGGATCAGGGAAACAAAAATTTGAAAACTTGATTAATGATGTCATCCAGGGTAAAGGAAAGATCTCAGAAGTGTTCTGAATGGAAACAAAATAGTTTTACCAACCTATGATTCATCCACCTGTGAAAGTTTCTCTTGCTCTAAGGCAATGGTTTTTAGAAGGTCTTACCCTCCTTCTCCTTAATGGTATCACAAATTTGATATTTCTACAGTTTTTATTGTCCTGTAATTTAGTTTACCTACATCCTTAGTGTGAATTACCATACCTATTTATCTTCCCCTCCCTGCAGCTGTTCCTTTAGTATCTGTATAAATTTTTAGCACCTTAGTGGCTTGTATAAAACTTAAAATTAAAAAAAAATTCTCCATTTAACTTCAGGTCTTTCATCATGTCTCTAATATAGCTCCTTGGTTTTCTTTTTCTAAGTTACTTGGTTTTCTTTTTCTGAGTTAACCAAAACTTAAAATATCCCACAGTTCATTACTGGTTGTTGTCAGATAAAAGCATACTTTGTTCGATTTTACTACCACTTATTGTTTGAAATTCTGGATTGTATGTTGTATATATCCCGTCAGCCTGTTAATTCTAACTTTTGCATAGCTTTTTACTATTGTCTTTTGCACTTGAGATTTTCTGTTTGTTCATTTTTTTAAATTGTAACTCAGTTGTACCTAACCTTAATGGCCTTATAGAGCAGCTCTTCTAAATGAAATTCCCTGACTATGTATTACCTATAGGACTTTTAACTGTCCTATAGGACCTTTAAGTGTTCATATCTCCCACAGGTATACCACAGCATTATCTCAGCTTGACAGTATAAGACCTTGTAAGACAGCAGAGCCCCCATCCCTTAACTCTTGCTTTGTAAGAGCAGAAAAAGCCAGAACATACAGGCCAAAGACAAGCTGTGAGGTGCTCTGGCTAAGTTACTGAGGGATGCACCTGCTCCATCATCTTGATGTTATTTCTATAGTTACCCTTTTTTAAAACTCCATGTGTAAATTGGCAGCAAGAGTTTTCTTAGGCATGGGAAACGTGAATCTATACATATTTTTAAATGCTTTTTGAATATAATGGTCTAGAATATGACCATTGTAACATATATTCATGGGAAAAATTCTGTTTCTACTGACATAGATGTAAGATGTGGTTTTTGTTTTGTTTTGTTTTGTTTTTTCATGTGCTAGTAACACAACAGCTCTGGAAGCCTTTTGTTTCCTTTAAGGAGTAGTATGAAATTCTTATTTTTAACCTTAAAGCTCTAGATCATTTGAGATTAAGTAAACTATACAAATACCTTTATCCCACTGCAGCTTTGTGTCGTAGTTCAGGCCTGATCAGGACCAGACTACGCAGTGTCTCTCTCACTCCCCCCACCCTCCGAGAGAA
Source organism: Chlamydotis macqueenii (assembly GCF_036417535.1). Taxonomy (NCBI): domain Eukaryota; kingdom Metazoa; phylum Chordata; class Aves; order Otidiformes; family Otididae; genus Chlamydotis; species Chlamydotis macqueenii. Next base: position 57,285,374 of record NC_141593.1, on the reverse strand, counting down.
CAGGGAGAGAAAATATAAGAAAAACGGCTCGAGGTTTGAGATAAGGACAGGGAGAAATCCTTAAAGTTACCGTCACGGGCAAAACAGACTCGACTTGGGGAAAACTATTCATTTATTACTACAAATAGCAGGGTAATGAGACAGAGAACAAGATAACCTCCATCCACCCCTCCCTCTTCCCAAACTTAACATTATCTCTACTACCTTCCTCCCCCTTGAGCGGCACAGGGGGGGAAGAAGGAATGGGGGTTGCAGTCAGTTCATCATACTTTTTTTCACGCCGCTGCTTCATGATCGGGGGAAGAACTCCTCACATTCCTCCTCTGCTCTGCTGTGGGGTCCCTCCCACGGGCCACAGTCCTTCGTGGAACTGCTCTGGCGTGGGTCATCTCTTCCACGGGTGCAGTCCCTCTAGAACAACTGTCCCAGCGGGCGCTCCACGGGCCACAGCTGCCTTCAGGCATCCACCTCCCCCGGTACGGGGTCCTTCACGGGCTCCAAGTGGATCTCTGCTTCTCCGTGGACCTCCATGGGCTGCAGGGGGACAACCTGCTCCACCATGGTTGTCACCACAGGCTGCAGGGGAATCTTGGCCAGGAGCCGCATTACCCCTCCCCCTCCTTCTGAACTGACCTTGGCGTCTGCAGCCATTCCTCACAACCGGCTGGTAGATGTCTCTCAGGATCTTTTTTTACATCTTATTCACTTCTCATCTCCTTTCCACTGCTTGCAGCCAGGCTGGACCGAGTTGGGCCCAGTCGGCTGCCTGGCGAGAGGCCAGAGGGTGAGGCCTGCAAGGCCCATGAGGCCTGCGCCTCCCCCTCTGCGCCTCTGCCCCCGCTCAGCTTCTTCACATCTTCTCTTCTCTCTCTTTTTTTTTCTGTTTTCCCCTTCTTAAATATGTTATCGCAGAGGCGTTATCATGGAATATTCTGCTACCAATCGGCTCGGCCTTGGCCAGCAGCAGGTCCGCCCTTGGCCCTGCCAAGTCCACTGAACAAAGGGGAGCGACTTCTGGCAGTTTCCTACAGAACCTACCACCTTAGGCCCCGTCCTCACTAAACAAAACCACGACACTTTGTCACAGCAGTGTTCACTTAATTTCTTTTGCTCATTCATTTGAGTATTTTCAAAGATGGGATACATGAAATGTTAACAGTGTTGGGGCTGGAGGTGTGAGAGAAGACCAATGGGAAACCTGTGTTCTTTTGAGTAGCCAAGGAGGTCGTTGCATCTTAAGTAACACTAGGCATCAGTGCTTAGCTAACTGAATTGAGATTTCAGTGAGTGGTGAGACACGTGGCATGCCTACACCCCATACAAAACCTCCTAAATTGAGTAGTTTTATAAACATCTTAAAATATGTTCTGTAACCTTATCTAGGTTTCTATCTTAGTTAGGGCCATACTTATATTAACAGGAATGGACTTTTTTCAGTAATCATCTCAAAGCTCATTTTGACCTTTTTAACAATAAGAAATCTAGAGGATCCTTGTGAAAACTATATTTTTAAGGAAAAAATTTAGTGAAAATATTTGGAGATCATTATATCATTAATCAGCTGTCGTTTCATTCTTTTAACACAACCACCATCCATTTTGGATAGAGCACCTATTTTATAAAGGTTTATAGATCCTTTTTTTTCCTGACTTTATACTTCAGAGAAGACTGCAGGGAACAGATATTGTTTCTGAACATCTGATATAATCTATCTTTACTATATATTAATCAATCAAATACCTTGTATAGTTTGATACAAATCTCTGTGAATCATTCTTATTTGTCCTAAATGCTGACTTATTTTAGAAGACTGATTTATGAATCAGCATTTAAACTTCTTTTGTATTGGCTTATCATAATATACAATTTTGCTGGAATATTATTTTATTCAAATAAATGAGTTTCACATTTTAAAGGATTTTATTTTTGCAATGTGCAAATTCAATTTAACGTTATTTTGTGGGCAGTAAAGTTTTTTATACATTACATTATGGTATAGATATCGCTATGATTAATCAGGATAATTTTGTCTCTTCTAAAACAACTACAATTTCTTCCTGTGCACGTGCAGCCCCGCTCGTAGCTTTGTTGCTGCCTTGCAGGGCCCCATATCTCCCCCCTCTCTTTGCTCTTTATAACTGTGCATCCTGCTGCTGAAGGGGCTGGTACCCCTGAGTGAATGCTGTCATAGCGAGGTTGACTATGAATATTCGCCTAGCGACTCCATCAACAATGCCATGTGTAAGCCATAACAATAGTGGAAATAAGCAGAGTGCTATTAAAGCAACAACTATGATAGTTAAACCCATAAACATGATATTTCCCAGCCACTGGGGCAAACTGAACATCCCTGAAAAGCACCCCCAGTCCTTTAGGACCCTGATGTTGAATACTGACTGGGCTGCATGAGCACGCGCCTTCTCCAAGGCCAAGGTGGCATTCTTGCTGAAGTCCAAACAGCAATAGCCCTGAGTGGAGTTGGTGTAGTTTGTGAACCACTCCCAGGAATTAGTTATTATCACTGGCATTGGAAGACTCACAATCAGGAGATCGCTACGCCACTCGGTCACCCTGCCGATCCTCCAGCCACGGCTGTACCAACTGGGCCAGGATCCTTCGGGTCCACACACCTGTGGTGATACAAGCATACCCTCGTCCCCATGTTAGCAGATCAGCGGGACCTTCTCAACATGGGCTTTCCGGCAGGCGTTACCGGACCTTTGGGAGTGCCTTGCCCCCAAACAGCAGCTGACAGAAAGAAAAATGGTTTTGGATAGGGGAAAAGGAATGGGGGTTGACAAAGGACATATGATTCAGTACTACAAGCGCTTTATTGACTAAGACTTCTGGTGAACCCCTCTCTCCCCTCTCTCTTAGGCGAGTAATTTGCATTTTCAGAGTGCCATGCGCGCGTTCTATGATCACTTGCCCGGTGCTGTTAAGAGGAATGCCAAAGGAGTGGCGGACTCCCCACATCTGCAGGAAGTGGCTAAACTCCTGCGACCGGTAATTAGGCCCATTGTCGGTCTTTATTTATCTAGGTATCCCTAGACAGGCAAAAGCCCGGTTCTGGTGAACCGACCCAAGATACCTAAAGGGTTCAGAACGTTGGACCTCCTCTGGGGCAACCCGCAACCCAACACAGGATAAGTGACTCGCCAGCTCAAGCTCAGCACCCAGCCCCAGGGGGCATCCTGCAATCAGGATGTCGTCCATGTAATGATATACAAGGTACTCAGGATGCTCTTGGCGGTACGGCTACAGAGCAGCCACCACATACTGCTGACATATGATGGGGGAATTCTCCATCCCCTGGGGAAGCACCGTCCAGTGGTATCTCCTAGCCTGCTCGCTATTATTCAGAGAGGGGACTGTAAGGGCAAATCTCGGGCAATGGTCGGGATGAAGGGCTACAGTAAAGAAACAATCCTTTAAATCCACAATTAACAGCTGCCAATCACGGGGAAGCATGGAAGGGATGGGTAAACCTGGTTGCTGAGGACCCATGTCGTGCATGGAGTCATTGACAATTCGCAGGTCGTGTATGAACTGCCATTTCCCAGATTTCTTTTGTATTATAAATGCCGGAGAGTTCCACGGACTAGTGGTTGATACTAGATGGCCAGCGGCCACCTCCTGCTGCACCAGTGTATGAAGATGGGCCAGTTTTTCCTGCGATAGAGGCCACTGACTGACCCACAAAGGCCAGTCAGACTTCCAGGAAAGCTTCACCGGACTAATACCCTCAGTGTCCCCTGTCAAAAATCCGGCCTTAAGAGGATCCAGGCCCGCAGCTGCACCAAAGCGTCTCTGCCTAGCAGGCTGAGAGGGAGTCCGGCAAGCACATAGGGTCTTAGTTGTGCTTCCCCTTCCTCCCTTTAACCTTAATCGTTACTAGATCCATGCTGCATTAGGTACTGCTATGACCCCCCACACCGGAGATGCCCAGTGGGCAGGTAACTGCCCTCCACCCAGGGGGCCAGACCTCTCTACTAAACACAGAAACATCCACGCCCGAATCAATAAGGCAGATGACATGAATTTCGTCCCAACCCTGGGAAAGTGTCACACTCATATGCGGTCTTGAACTTAGATCCCACATGGCTATGGCAAGAGGCAGATCCTGTGGGATGTATACAGGGGTGTCTGTCAGCAGTGTTACCGCCACCTCTGTCGCTGACGCTGCATCCTAATATGAAAGCCATACCTGTATTCCCCAGTCCTTGGCCCCAAAACCCCCGCAGACTAACCCCGGTCCTCCCCACTGGGCGAGACCACAACCAAAGTCCAAGTCAGGCCCCAGAGAAAAAGGGGCTTGTCAGTTCTTAATCGCGTTCCTGGTCAGGCCCTGGCCAAGGCACCCCAACCATAGCCAGAGGCCTCTGCAGAGGGCATGCTGCCTGCGTTTGGGTCGTCGCACTCGGATGGGTGCTCCGAACCCCGTTTCCTGACCATCGGCCGTACATCGGGCTAACCACTTGCTTCACCACTGAGGCGACTTCAAACGCAGTCCCTAGCCCTCTCAGCCTTCACACACACCTCAATTATCTGGACCAACCCAGAACCTGCCGGCAATCCCTGAATCGCCTTTTTACATATGTCGTTGCCATTCAAGAAGGCCAGGTCCTTCCCCAAAGGGCCTCTAGCGGCGCTGGGTAGACCAGAAACGTCAAGGCTCTTGTTAAGGTGATCTAAGAATTCCAAATAGGGTTCATTTGCCTTTTGTTTAATCATCGTGTACGGCGGGCTCCTCGTGTCCATATGAGCAACCGCCTTTAAAGCTGTCCGGGCCAGAAGACTAGCCTGCTGAAGAATGGCAGGGTCCCACGTACACTGGTGGCGGGGATCGATGTGAGCCCCAATGCCACGCAACTGGTCTGCCCCCACCCCAAAACACGGGTGATTTGTGGCAGTAGTGAAGCCAATGGCGGCATCCACCACGAAACCCTCCCACTTGATCTCAAAGACCACCAGCTGTGTGGGCGTAAGAATAGCCTTGCACAGATTATGCCAATCATAAGGCATGAAGGCACTGAGCTCAAGTACATCCAACAAAGCCTCACAGGCGGGGCTGCTTAACCCCGAGGTGGCTGTTGTGTTACGAATTTTCTTAACAATCTTCCAGTCAATGGGCTCCCACCTAGCCCCACCGGGACCCTTCACCACTGGAAAGGCCATCAGGTCTCCCTTCTGGGGGACATCCGGTGAAATCGAAGTCACATGAGCTACCCCTTGGAGGGCGCAGTTCTTAATGACAAACCGCCAGCGGGCGGCGGGGTCAGGGGCCGGCAAGGACTCGTCCAGACCCGAGAGGAGGGGCAGACCCTCAGCTGGGGCCAACAGGGATGACCGCCTCACCAGCTCCTGGGCCAGCCTCCCCGAATTAACTGCCAAACAACAGACTTCTGAGAGCAAACGGTGCACTAAGTCCTCCCCTGATCCCGATGATGATTGCGGACCCACCGATGTGGGTAGGGGAATGTTCTCCGGCCGGGCCAAAGGCATGCTCGCGTCTGCAGGCGAGCCCTCATAGGCTGGTGGCACAGAGGGCAGAGGCCCTGCCCAGGCATGCGTCACCGGAAAGTCGGGCTCGCCCTGAAGCATCCAGCCCACAAGCTGGATCCCCTCTCCCCACCAGGAAGGTGCTAGGACCCTGCTCCGTGTCCCGCGGCTCCTTGGGCGCCATCTTGAAACTGGCTTCCACCTCACTATCGCTCCACGTGTCACTACTAGCCCGACCATCGGAATCAGAGTTGGATCGCCCCTCACCCAGTGGATCCCCGCAGACCACTGAGGCTGTGGCTTGCCAGACACTCCAAACATCACGGACTTTCTCAAGGCATCTCCTAACCGCCCCCAACTCGGGAATAAGGGACAGGGCAGTTTTGTTCCCCGCAGTGGCAGAAGCTAACAGCTCCCCCCCACTGCTACTACCTTTTCCAGATCCATCACCTGCGAAGGCTGTTGGATCATCCCCTTACGTATCATTTATTGGAGGCATTGCATCAGCAAGCGTGCGAATCATTGCAGACCGCCCTTCTTGTGCACGTGCAGCCCCACACGTAGTCTTGTTGCTGCCTTGCAGGGCCCCATAATAACCTTAACCCCAACATGACAAGTGGTTAGCAACACCTGTCCTTTCCGCCCTGCCCCATCACCTACATTAGGCTCATGTAGTTTAGGAATGCTTTTAATTTCACAAGGAGGAGCATTAGATCTCTTGTTAATCCCTTTACCTGCTTGCTCTGCCTTAGTATTTACTTTCACAATACTGCATCACAGCTTTTGCCTGCGTGATCAAGGCATTCAAGAAAATCCTGGAGCCGGATTAGCAGTAAAGAACACTGCAGAAGGCACGAAGAAAATTAAACTAGTGCAACTGAAGAGACCATAGGGAGTTTAAACTTTCTCTAGATTTTATCCACATGTCGTCCTTGGTAATTTTGTGCACTAAAAGTGCAGGTAGAAAGGAGCATTGAGATGGGCTTTCAAGCAGGCGAGTCTTCACCTAAGAAAGGTGGGAGCCATGGGAAAACAAAGCATCATGGAAACTAGATTTTGGTGTTGAGTAGATTATGCAGGAAATGATTGCAGTTCCTGGTTTGTAGAGGTAGAGACTGCCTCTCCCTGCACCTCCGGGAGCCGTATTTTCCACTCTTCAGTGGGCAAAGATCTGATAAATAACCTTGAAGCATCTTAGAAAGCCTTAATTACACCTATTTTAAGCCCTTGAGAATAAATAGATTTAAAATACACTTGAATTTTCAAGTAGTACTCCAAACATTTGCTACTTGTAAGGGAAGAAAGACTTGAAATTACAAGGTGCATCAGTTATTCATCAGTAAGTCTTACTGTTTCATAAAAATTAAGAGAACATTAACTTTACCATTTTACAGGCACCAAAGAATAAGTGAGAACTAGTGTTAATATATTACCTGCATAAAATCCAAGCTTACTCTTTCATGGAAAAAGGCCTAATGCACTAAGTCAAAGAGTTTGAGTGCCACAAAATGTTACATTACATTCAGAGTCAGAACACTAGCTCTGTATGGATTTTATTTCATAGATTAGCTGTGAAATATACAAAGTCCAGCTGAGAGTGAACAATGACTCTGGGACACTAATTGCAGGACTTATTAGATTTAGATTTATTAGATCTTTTTTAGATTTAGATTAGCTCCCTAAACTGGAATCTGATTTTCTTTTTTCCTATTACTGGCCCTCTTTGGTTGGAGATAATATTACTGAATGTGCAGTATAACAGCAAGGGAATCATCAGAAATTTAACTTCTGGTGATCAATGAAAGCAGCAGAGGTCCCCCTATGGAGATCATCAGACATTTCATGCTACTGGTAGTGTTGTATGTTTTTTACTCTACAAGGTCAACATGAGATGTAAAATCAAGGACAATAATGAGATAGTGGTGAAGGGTAAGCTCCTGTGTTTTAAGAAGAAGAAAATAAATGATTAGGACAATTCTGTCTTTATCCAATGCAAGCTTCAACAACTGATAGGGAATGGACTTTGTCTGATCTTGTTTCCTTGTCTCAATGCAGAAGCTTAACATTGACAGAACCTACACATAAAGATCCCGATCCAAGACTATGTACGTTCTTCACATACATACAAACCAACCACAAAACTTAATAGATTTATCTGGCCCTTGTTTCCACAATAGTTTTTATTAGTTATGGAAGTCCAACAGTAGTATTAGATGGAAATTAATTTGCTTTATATTCTATATGGAAATTAGGAGTTTTGTTATTAAATGCTTCCTGAGAAATAATAAAGAAAATATGTAAAATAATTAAATTATAATGAGAATGATACATAGATGTAAATTCAAAATATCTTCTGCTCCCAACTTTTAAAAATTACTTTAGAGAAATAACTGTAACAATCATTTTCTATAAACACGTCCTTATCCAATGAGGGTATGTATGTATTACGTAATAGTGGTTCTGTATTTATGGAGTCAATCAATGCCTATTTAATGGAGGCTTAAATTTTGGGACTTGAGATGGACAACTTAACGCAACTTATTATTCAGACCTTCACACAATGGTCAGGCAAGAGCAGTTGTCTCTAATTTTTATTTTTGAGCACATTTGTGTAACAATTAGACAAAGATATTCCTTCTATGTTCAGAGAATCTCATAAGTAACTCAGGCAAATGAATATTTCTATACAGTTTCAAGATCTAAAAAATTCACTTCTCTACTCAGTTCAATAAGTGCTGTCTGTTCCCATTTGCTGTATCACAAGCATAGTTTTTCAGAAATATCAAAGGTAACATCCCACGATGTAAAAAATTCAATTTTTCCATCTTCTACAGAATCCCGAGTCTGGAAGTAATGCCATCAAAACCTGTGAGATGTTAAAAAAGACTCATTATAATATTAAAAATATGTGTTGTATGTGGTAACTGAAGGTCCAGTTGCCCAAATTTACTTCTAACAATACTTAGAATAAAAGCTAGAAGTACTAGCCCTGTCCAGTGTGTCAGAAGTCCTTATATTTTGCACAGTTCAACTGTTTTTGCAGGACTTCAGCTACACTATGAGTTTCTAATAATCCACTAAAGAATTAATACAGACATAAACCAAGTAGAAGCAGAAGAAAGAGCCAGAAAAATTTATTTTATGTATAGGAATAGAACAATGTAAGGAATTAATGATGTAAATTGACCCTTCAATTACACCTCACTTGATAACAACCAGAAAATAATCTTTAGGGTGTATTTGCCTACAATACTATTTTATAGAATTATATCTCAGCTCATGGTTGATCTTAGAGACTTAGACATCAATATTGGTTCCTTTCTTTTAAAGAGAAACTTGCAAAAATATTTTGGTCACTTGTCATTTTTTTTTTTCCTGGGCTTAACACAATTCAATATTCTGACTAGCAATTCTGGTTCAGCATCAAAGCAGAGGTAATGAATTATTTTTCTGGTATCCCTACTGGTTGCCATCTGTTAATTCTACCATCCTGGAAAATAAACCTTCCTAGTAAGTGTAAAAGCTAGTGGGTTCGATTATAAGATGAGGAATTCCATACAAAATAATATTGAATAATTCAGAGGGAAAAAAAAAAAAAAAGATCCCTTTGGAACACATTTCCCAGAACCACCTAAAGCTTCCTAATGGAAGTTTCAGTAAAGACAATAAATAAATTCACATTCTTTCGCTTCTGTCTTTTCATTTTTTGATGAACTTTACTTCTTTGTCATATGTCTTTCTAGATATCTAGGGGGTATTGTCTTAATGTTTCATTAGCAATCAAAATTACAATCACTGCAATTATGACATGAACATATTATATTCAAGGATTTTATAGTTCTTCTGATTTTTTCAGTTTTCAAGTACAATGTTTTTGTATATATTCTACTGCTTTATACATTAATTCTGTTAGTTTAAGGCAATTGAAAACGCTAGTAGTAATAAAAACCCTAGATGAACTAACGAACAGGTTTGAATACTTGTTACTTGGTAAATTAAATTGATCACAAAATCAGAGTTATTTTAAATCAGAAATTATTTTTCCTCATGATATTAACTCCAGCTTTTGTTCTTTTGCTCTCATGTGTTCAGTTAGGATAAGAAGTGAAATGATCCGAATGTTTTAATTTGTATATATTGACTAAACTCAGAGATGATACACTGGAAATTTTGGGCCAAATTCTGTACCTAGAAGTTTTAATTTCAGGACTAGCCAAAAACACATGATTAATTTTTTTTTTTATATTTCTCCAGTTACACCTATGAAGTTTAAATTTATCTTTTAAAATCTCAACCTGAAATCAATATTTTAATTTCCTCAGATTTGAGAATATTTAATTATTCTTATTATAGGTTGGTATCTCTACTAGCTTCCCAGTCTTTTTTAGGAATGACAGCTTCTGTATTCCATATATAAAAAAAAAAAATAGTAAATATAATTTGATAACCTCAGCTGACTTCATGCTTTGATGCATAAAAAAGGATTCTACCTCAACCTTCAAATTAGATCATCAATTTACTCAGTTGTGTTTCCTGTCCGACTGCATGTGCTTTAGTGATTGATGGCTGAAGGGATTCATGACACACTCTCAACAATTCATTAATTCTTAAATTTTGTTGTCTCTATTATATTTGTGAAAATCAGCAAATCACAAAAAAAATTGTTAGTCAGAAGACTTCATGTTTTTATACATACGTATACAAACCTGAGGTGTATATATGTATATATACAGGTCTGTAAATCTGACATGTTGCGTGGTTGTTATGCTGTCATTATATTTGACAAAGATGGGCTATAAGTAACTTAAGATACTAAGAGAGTCAATAATTATTTTATACAGTGTCTTGATATTAAAAACAAGAAAAAATGCTGATCAAAACCAATTTCTTTTTTCAAGTCTTCCTAGAGTTATGAAGATATATTTTCTTAAAGATATTTTCTTTATAAATTCAGCTCATTATTAATATAAACAGTTAGAAAAAGAACAAATGTATGCTCTGGTACATTACGTAGAATGCATCTCTGCTCCACAGAATTGTCAGTGTAAATAATCAAAAAGTGGGAAGTGAAACAGATATAGAGAAGTAGAATGACTTATCTGAGGTGAGATGAAAAATCGGATTCAGAAAGAGTGAAAGAAACTGTATATTGTATATTCCTTTCCAGTTTTGACTGGTAGACCACATAGCTCCTAGAAGTTACATTCTCTTCTCTCTCTTTCTGACGTAATTTACTTCACATATGAAGCAAACTGCTTTGTATACAACTTACGTCTTCACCTAGCATAAAGAAAATCCTCTCTTTAGGAAGCATGCTGTATTAGCATGTTGATTGCAGAGCAATGGAAAATGGAAATAGCACGGCCAAAGTTTCTTCCTTTGTTTGCTGACTTTCTTATGCAAGAAGTAAATAAGGAGGAAGGAAAAAGGAATCAGAAAAGATTAAAAAGCTTACCTGTTTTAAAATAATTTCTTCAGAGGGTACAATATGACCTTATCAGGAATCTACTTGCAAAATGTTTTATAATATCCAATAGAAAGTGTGAAAATCTTTTAAATTCTAATCTATATTTACATTTTACATTTGTATATCATAGATCATAGTGCCACTGCAGAATTGGTTTTGGTGTAGTTGTGCAGATATACATCATTTGCCTGTTAGTTCATGTAATCACTCAGAAAGTGTTACCTAGAAGTTCGATCATAAATACCTCTAATCAGATAGCAAAAACAGACAAGCACGGGAAAGAATAAGGTGCCTTATGAAATGAGGCTCTCTGATACGGATTTACCATGTAGACATGCATAAATGGAACTTTCTACATGCCCCAGTTGCAGACTAATCAGAAAAAGACAAGGAAACAGGATAATGTAACAAACCCTACTTTATTCTCTGTCATAATTTCATTTTAAAATAGCTTGCTTCATTTACTCTGCACTTTTAAAAAGTATTCTGTATCAATTTTATTTGTCTAGACAGAAAAGCGTTGTCAGAGTGTCACATTAGAGCCAGAAATATATTTACATCTTACTCTTTTTCAGAGATAGGTTACACAGTACACATCTAAATCCTTTCATGCAGAAATTACAGACTTGCTCTTCTTACTCCTCCCTAAACACTTCCCATATAAAAGATTATGGTTTTTTTTTAATGCAGAAAAAAAAAAAATATCAAATTTGAAAACTTTGAAGGGGGACCAAATATTGTCTTGACTTGTGATGCTCCCAGAGTAATATATTATCCAACAGGAGGCAACAAGCAGTTCCAATGATTTTAGCATTTTGAAACACTCAAGGAGTATTTATGCAAAAACAGTTTAGACAGACCTCATGTGTGAACTATTTAAATAATTTGAAGTGTACACTCCTATTTTGAGGGGAAAAAACCTACAAAGAGGTACAGAGTTAGAAGCATTTGCTTTATGAAACAGTCAGGAGGTGCTTAAAGTAATGTAATTGATATCAAAATGAGGTAAAATAGATCATTATAATTGAATGGATATAGTCACAATTGTCACTTGATATGGATACTATGGGAGAAACAAATATAATCTTCTTGACAATAAACAACAGGTAGCTGAATTCTTATCACTTCCTGGGCCAGTTGGAGTATACTTTTTTTGCAGGATAGAATTTCCTGTTTATAGTGTTTAAAAATTCAAATCACCTAATGAAATCAAAATTCTTACAATGAAACAGCTCATATATTACTTTATTGCCTCTGATCTGAGAAAATAGCACTCCTGTTGGAGAAGACTTTTCTCCTGCATTCCTTTTCTAATGCTGTCACGGTTGATCAGAGATAATAAAAAACATATTTACCGTATTATATGCTCTCCATTAAGATAGAACTTTCCTATTTGGAAAGTATTGAGCATTATTGAGTTCAACTGCAATTTAGGACTGTACTTTCTAAAACCATCTTTGTTATCTACTTGGGAAAGTGTATTCCTTGTTGTCTGCTTTTTATGTAACACTTGCACACAAGCTTTGGATTTTATTCTGAGAATTGATTTTTTTTTTAATACCGAAACCATTTATATCCCTGAGATAACACAAAAGTACTTCTACTGCTGTATTTTTTCCAGCAAAGCAAAGCTAATAAATGTGAAATCCTCTCTCCACACTCACGATATCAAGGTAAGGCGGATACGTTTGAAAAATTGCTCTAATACATCTGAAACTATAAAAATCAATAAGCTATAAAAGCTAAAAAGCTTCTTCAATTTTGTCCCCTTATTGCTCAGCGTAGGTGGTCAGGGCTCTGAGAACAGCCCAAGGTTGCAAAAAAAGCTATTATACATCTAGATGTGCATGCTGAAGAATGTAAGAAACCCCTATGCAAGTCTGAATGCATGCTTGAGAAACAGAAAGGAGCCAGCAACGGCCTTCAAGTTCTTGCTCATTTGACTGAGAACTTGAAAGTGTACTTGAGGCATTCTGTAGCCACAGCTAGATTTCCTTTCATCTTTATATGAACACAAGAGAAATCCTTTAAGACTGATTTCTTGTTGTTTTCCTTGTGATTTTTTTTGGGCAGTGGAAATTCTATTATTTCTTTTCACTGTATTCAGAAATTAAGGGCCTAAACCTGCCTGACTAGAAGGATTTTGGAACTCAAAATGTTACTTTATGGATATGTTTACTTCCAAAAAGCAAATAGAATAATTTGTAAGTTTTCTAGATTTTGAAAACTGAAATTTGGAAATTAAAAAAGAAAAGAAAAGAAAAAGAAAAAAAAGACAAATGCAAACCTTTCACCTTCTTTCATCTTCCTACACATAGACATGAACCTATTCCCAGCTGAAGGGTACAGCTGTTCCATACCTTGATGACCTTTCCACAAGACAGATCCAGTGCTACAGCCTGGAAGCTGTAAAAACAGTTGAAGAAGATTTTTCAATGTCCTTTTTTTAAAAATTAATGACTACATATGTAAGAAATAATAAATCGGAGTGTTGCCAAGCAGAATATTTTAGACAAGAACCACCACTGAGCTTTAGCCAAAACCTTTTCTAATAAGACTCATATGGTGTGGTAGAGGTGTCTATGCAGAAAATGTAAAAGGGACAATAATAAGCCATTGATGTGTAGCTTAGTCTCTGAACCTCGCTGCTCTAGTTTCCCGTGGTAGCTATGGGACTGCTCCAATGTGCTCTATCCATGTTTCCCAATAAATCTTACATCGTATAGGAATCATCCAGTAAAATTTTCCTCTGCACTTCACTTTCATCTCTCCTCTGTGTATCTAAATTGGAGTGAGGATGAGGGAGTGGGGACACTACCTGACATTTAAATATTTACTTCCATCACATGTAAGTATTATTTCATGGATTTTTGGATCCTCCAAAATTTCCCAAGATTTGCTGCTTGAGACTTCTTAAGGGAATATTCATATGACAGAAAGCAAATGAATCACTGTCATTCTATCAAGGTAAACTCATCTTGGCCAGAGCAGAAAACTATTGAGCAATCTTTGTTTGCAACCCGGAGGTGAGGAGTTATTCTCAGGCATGCCTTACACTTTTTATTTTACTCTGAGAAAACATAACCTTAACATTCTTTCTCATTCTTGTTCAGTCAAAATTCTCACCTGACTTTCCAATTAGAGAAATACACTGTGTTCAAAAAAAGTACAGATGGCTACTGTAAGACCCTTAATACATGGAGCAAAATCAGATAATCAGATGTTTCTGGTATTATGGCAAAATGTACACAAATAAGCATATGACAACCCTTGGTCTGAATGACAACACTGATGAGAATTTCTTTGATTTACTGAGTTCAGGATTTAGACAGCTGAGATGCATGTCAGTGAAAGACTGCACAAACATATCACTTTTTCATATACTGTCCTCAGGTTCAGACACACAGAATTTGAATAGAGCCGACAGCAAAGGTGCCACCATTGTACTGAACTTTGTAATTGAATAGTTCAAAAGATTTAAGGAACCATATTGGTATATTTAAATATGAGACAATACAGGCAACCTCAGACACTTAGGAAAAGCATTAAATGGTATTTTGAAGGAATAAATAATCAAATATATAGAAATAAAATGAAACATGAGGTGAATGGGGGGGGGAATACAACACTGGTTTGCCAAAGGAACAATCTAATTATATGCAGTACTACTAATGCCAGGTTACTTAATTAAGGACAATGATAGCAAATGAAAAACACAACATGAGCTAAGCATTAATACATTTAGCCTGGAAATCATGAGTGCAGTGAGAATCTGGGATGATAGTCTAAAAAATATCAGAGATCTGATCTGATCTGTTCTCCAAAAGTACTGGATAAACTACGCGGATACTTGATCCACATTTTAAGAAAGGTTTAGTTTGTTTCTGGAAAAGGCAGTCTTCTTCAGCTGCTCTGAAGGCAAGGGGTAGACATGATGGCTTAAGGGATTCTTCTCTGTTTCAGTCTTCTGATAAAGTGCTGGTTGATATGGATTTAAACTGGGATGAAAATACTAACTTTAAAATATTACCCCAAATCCTTTGTGTTTATACCACTCGATGTGGATTGTGGTTTGAGAGAGTGATAATTTGCGTTTTCTTTCCAACCTGTGCAGACATTTTTGCTATATCAAGTTTTCCTGCAGAAGTCAGAAGTTTAATTTTACAGAAGATTATATAAAGAGCCAGAAAAACTACAACTGTCATAAAATATTTTATTGTGCAACAGGAAACTTGACAAATTGTAGATGCCAGTATTGAGCTGTGAAAAAAATTTACAAGAGTCAAAGCTTGTTTTTAATTTATTGTTTACAGTACCAATATAAGTTAATGACTTAAATGTATGTTGCATATTTGTCCATAATTTCTTTTTATAATTAACCTGACAGCAATTCTGAAATGTATTCTATGATATATAAAAATATCTCAGTGTTATCTGGAATTATTAGAATGTTTTTTCACTTACCTAAGATCAAACAGTATTTTTCCACAAATAGAGAATAAGTTATGTAGATTCAAGGTACAGTGTGAAGTATATATAGTTCTGACTGCAGTCATGCTCTGCAAAAAAATAAACATAGTTGTCCCAAAGGAAAACATCTAATGGACCTGCTGAACCATCCTGTCTGCTTCTTGTAGCAGCTGTCAGTATTTCCAGTGATAAGTGATGGAAAATGGTAACTCAATTATAAAGCTAATTACTGATCATTGTTTCTGCAGGTGAATAGTATCAAGGAGGGTTTTTAAAACTGCTCTCGACTGTGGGTGTAGAATTTGTCCCTAACATTTAAAGGAAAGAAGAAGGAGAAGACAGAAAGAGACTGAACTTTGTTTTCTATGAAAAATTAGTTTAGTCTGGGATTATTTTTTTTGCTATGTATTTATGGAATATTTCATGGATAAAGATACAAACTAGAATTTCAAAATATTTCATTCAAAAGTGAATTTTATGGTTATATATATATATTTTCAACTACATACATGGAAAGCTGTTTTACAAATCTATTCTTCACAAATGTAGGTGCTGCTGAAGCAATATGCCGTATAGATATATCATTTATGAATAGTCTGTTTACCTTCTCTTTTCTACTTAATGTACAACATTTACATTACCATTTTTAAATTGATTTTAAGATTTAATTTTTTTTCTGTCAAAAAGAGGACTGTATTTATTTCTTTAAGTATAAGATAAATGCCTTCCCATTTTTAAAATTTGCAGTAAAATATATCTATGTTTTAAACCTTACTGGTATTTTCTGAATGCTCTAGTATGTACAAAAGCATTGTTTCTATGTGGTGTCTCTCTTTTCTTTTTATTACTTTTTTTTTAATCTAACAGTTGTCAGGTCTATTCACTGTTAACTTTTCCCTACAGTCCTGAGCGTAAAGGTCAAATAAAGGTCAAGCTTATAAGAAGGGCCAAGAAAAAGGCACAAATATAACTAGACTACATAATTTGCAAATGAGTAAGTAATGCAATATTGACCCAGCCCTTTTTTGCTGAATCTTCAGGTATTTACAGTGAGAGAATGTGGGAACATATTCTGGCAAAATTTATAAAAGTAGATCACAGTTTCCAGCAAAGCAATGCTTCATTCCTAGATCTAGATTCAAAAGTATGTGTACTCTGTCAGCAAATGACTTTGAGAAACTTAAAATAGGGGAGCTATGTAATATTAATATCTGCAAAATACACTGCAGGGTACTGGACTTCTCACTTATTACTATTTTATTTTAAATGGATGACAGTTTTATTTCTGTTATAGAAATCTAATACAAAAATGATTGTGTTTGTTCGTGTAAGAAATCATCCCTTGTAGCACCTAGGGAAAGTCAGCAGGAATTTGGTACTACTCATTTAAAACAGTTTTAAAGGTTAACTGCAAAGGAAAAACACATGTACTTGTGATTTTTACTGTTCCTTTACACTTTACAAAGGTGATTATGTTGGGGTTTTGCTTGTTTGTTTTTTTTTCTGCTAGATTTTTGCCCTGGAAACCTGTTATTTACTTTCAGTTATTTGCAAGGAAGCCTATGAAGAGCAAAGTATTTGTAAGGGATAATTATATCACAGTGGCCAGAAACCTGACCTGAATTTCCAGCATCCTTTAATTAAGGAATATAAATACAGAATCAATAAAAATTTCTGGAAACCACACCTTTAACTTCAGCATGAATCTTTCAAATTGTACCTTCCTGTTACACCTGTACAATTTTTGTAGCAGCAAAACTTAAAATGTATAATCATCCACCTCTTGGAGAAGCTGAAAGCAAACTGCTTCCTAAACACTCACTCTCCTGGTATTCTAGAGATATCCAGAAACAATATATGTCCAGACTTTAATTGTTTCATTTTTTGTGACAATAGGGTTCCTGAAGGAAGATGGAGTAATTCAAATAGCCAGAAATAGGAAAACACATTGGTGGGTTTTTTGTTTTTGCACAGCAATCTGAATGAAGTGGCTTTTGGTCTAGCTGAATTAGTGGCACTTAAAATACTTCATGGAATAAATATTATACTTCAACTTATGTAGAAGTCTTGGCAAAGAAAGCTGGTGGGTTACACGCATTTTTGTATAAGACTGTTCAAAACCACAAAAAATAATGCAATGTGGGATGAATTCCATGCAAAATTTAAGCTTGTTATCTGATGACACTCGTTAACATGCAGCTTTTTAATTCTTGACCAGCATAAAGAGTTTGCCTGTACTAAAGTATTTAATATCATGTATCTGCTAAAAGTGCACAATTTACCATTTTGGTACAGTAACATAAACTAAAGCATTTTTAAAAAAAAAACTTTTCTGTTTTTCTTTCTTTTTGTTGATCTCTGTTTAATAACTAAAAAGAATCATAGAATGGTTAGGGCTGGAAGGGACCCCAAAGGTCACCTAGTCCAACCCCTTTGCAAGGAGCAGGGACATCCCAACTAGATCAGGTTGCTCAGAGCCTCATCCAGCCTGGCCTTGAACGTTTCCAGAGATGGGGCATCCACCACCTTTCTGGGCAACCTGTTCCGGTGTTCTACAACTTGCATTGTAAAAAATTTCTTCCTAATATCTAATCTGAATCTACCTCCCTCTATTTTAACACCATTACCCCTCATCCTGTCACAACAGGCTCTACTGAACAGCCTCTCCCCATCTTTCTTATAGGCCCCCTTGAGGTACTGGAAGACCACTATAAGATCTCCCCAGAGCCTCCTCTTCTCCAGGCTGAACAGCCCCAACTCTCTCAGCCTGGTCTTATAGCAGAGGTGTTCCAGCCCTCTGATCATCTTTGTGGCCCTCCTCTGAATCCTCTTCAACTGGTCCATGTCCTTCTTTTGTTGGGGGCTCCAGAACTGGACACAGTACTCCAGGTGGGAGTAGAGGAGCAGCATCACCTTCCTTGACCCACTGGCCACAGTCCTCTTGATGCAGCCCAGGATGCGGTTGGCCTTCTGGGTTGCAAGGGCACATCACTGGCTCATGTTGAGCTCGTCATCTACCGTCACTCCCAAATCCCTCTTCTCAGGGCTGGCCTCGATCCATTCTCCACCCAGCCTGTATTTGTGTCTGGGATTGCCACGACCCACGTGAAGGACCTTGCACTTGGCTTGGCTGAACATCATGAGGTTGGCACGGGGCCACCTCTCCAGCCTGTCAAGGTCCCTCTGGATGGCATCCCTCCCTTCAGGTATGTTGATGGCACCACACGGCTTGGCGTCGTCAGCGAACTTGCTGAGGGTGCACTCTATCCCACTGTCCATGTCACTGACAAAGATATTGAACAGGACTGGGCCCAACACAGACCCCTGAGGAATGCCACTCGTGACTGGTCTCCAGTTGAACATTGAACCATTGACCACCACTCTCCGAATGCGGCCGTCCAGCCAACTGCTTATCCACTGAGTGGTCCATCCATCAAACCCATGTTTCTCCAGTTTAGAGAGAAGGATGTCGTGCGGGACTGTGTCAAATGCCTTGCACAAGTACAGGTAGATTACATCAGTTGCTTGTCCCTTGTCCACCAGTGCTGTCACACCATCATAGAAGGCCACCAAATTGGTCAGGCACGATCTGCCCTTGATGAAGCCGCTTTGGCTGTCACCAGCCACCTCCTTGCTCTTACCATGTGCCTTAGTGTGGTTTCCAAGAGAATCTGCTCCATGACCTTGCCAGGCACAGAGGTGAGGCTGACTGGCCTGTAGTTGCCCAGGTCTTCCTTGCTCCCCTTTTTAAAATTGGGGGTTATGTTCCCTCTCTTCCAGTCATCAGAAGAAGTAAAAGGAATTGTAAATATGTCTGAGTATGTTGAAATAATACATGTGCTTATTAATTTGTCATCTTAGAATTCTTCCTGCTTATGCAAAATGATTAGAGTGCTTACTATGCAGATCAATGGTAGAATTTGAAGTGATGAATCTACAGCTTATTTCATGAAGAATAAGCATGATTTCCCATTAATTTCCATGAAATTTCCACTGCAAACTCAATATTTTCATCAAAGGTCCGTACATTAAAGCTAATGAACTTTTCTGAAAAGTTCACAGTCAAGGAAAATATTTATGAACTTCATTAAGAGAGTGAATTCTACCTGTTATGTGCTATATTAATTGCTGTAGGTCAGTAATTCATAGATTTGGTGACTATAGAGGTCTGTCTATTAAAAGGAACTTGATAGAGTCAATGTCAAAGCAAAATCAGAAGAAATCCACAGCCTTCTTAACCATGTATTTATTTGTGTTCATTTGACAATATTGCAAGTATAAGTACAAATAACTTTTATTTACATGACTTGTACACCTTAGTTTGTACAAAGTTGCCCTCTTTGAAAAGAAACACACTCACGTGTAGTTAAGTGCCTATACAAAACAGAGGGTCTCCCAGGACATATTTAACTATCAAGATGTTCTGGGATTTACTATAAAATCAGTGCTAGGTTTTAGAATTCTTGACAGATTCCAGTTTCAGTGTTGATATCATACTTGTCTAAGCTCTCTAATTTGTGATTGATAAAGTGTTTGGTTAGATTCAGCAATATTCTAATATCTTTTTTTTTCAAAAAAAAAAAAGAAACAATTTATTACACAAGCAGCTTCATTATTGGCAAGGCAATTACTTTGGTGAAAGAGGCTATTCAGTGAAGAAAAATGTATCGGCAATTAGACAACGCTGTTGCTCTCGACAGAAATATTCTGATCTTAGCAAGAGATTTTGGTATCCATGGAGATGGGAGACTTTATACATACATAAGATAAATGTCTTAACCCTGCCTCTGAAAATGGTTCCTATCTCTATGGATTTTTTTTTCTATCCTAATAAAATGGCAACACAGCCATTTTGAAACTCTGCAGCAGTTATGAAAAAGAACTTGCTTTAACAAAATCCAGTTTAGGAAAGGCATACTACGCAATGCAAAGCACTCAAAGCAGTATTACATTATTTTCTTTATTTATGACTTTCTTGTTTCTACGACATCTAACCAAAGACACATATATGCTACTATGATGTATTAAGCTTAAATTACTATGAAGTAAACATTTGTTTACTTGCTTAACCAAGACAGAAGTTTTCTGACTGTAGTCTGAAGAAATGAGAAAGATAAATTCCTTTCATATCTTTGATTTTTACCCTTGTTTATACTTACTGAGCTTGCTAACTGTGTTGAATGCATACAATTTAATTTGGTTAGTTTTCTTCATTCAGAAAAAAAAAAACCTAAAGACACCTGAAATACTTCCATGATCTTTTCTTCCTTGAAACAATTTGCATATTGAATTCTCATGAGTATAATATGATAAGTAATCAATTTTGTTAAAGCTGTCCATGAAAGGCTAGAACAATATCTGAGACTAAGGTGAAAATATCTTCACAGCCCATAATGTCAACTGTAGAGCCAATGAAAAAAAAAAAAAAAAGTGATTAATTATATATATAAAGAGAGCTGAGATGCTGACAGTTAATTAACAACAAAAGGAAAATTAAAACTAATTTCCTAACTGACACTTACTATCTGGCAATTTTTTATTAAACAAAACACATTTTGATTTGTCATAGTTGGTACATTAGGACTCAATAGGAATGATCAGACACATGAATTGGGTTAAAAGCTGACAATCACAGACATCAGCACTAAATCAGCAACTTTTCCAATAAATAACTTTTTTTTTTGTTAACAATTAGAAGCTAAACTAAATCACAGTAATGCATTCCATGACTCATAGGAATATGATTCCTCTTGGCCATTGGTTTGTCCTTCATTACATTGAATGACTTTTATAGAGCTGCAGCAAACAGTTTGTGAGAGTGAACAAAGTCAGATGAACAATTAAAGCTGCTTGAAATTTATATGCTTGTTATGTTAAACTCTGAGCCAGAGTGTGTACTTTAGATCACAACAAAGTGGAAGATTTGAAAGAGAAAAACATAGAGGACAGTATTCAAAAATAAATATTTTAAGAAAGAACAGATTGAAAGAGATCCAAGTAGATCTACAATGGAGTAAAGAGTTAAGATTGGATGATCACATGGAGTACCTCCAGAGTACATTTTAAAAATCTTTCAGAAGCCAAGAGCGCAGTAGTGTAGAATCACATGAATATGTAACCCAAGTTCCAGAACAACATAATCACCAGAAAGTCAGCACAGGAGGGGTGGAATTGAATTTGACTAGTACAATTGCTTTAGTTAAATTGCAAGTAAAATCATGCCAGATGTGGAAAGATGGCAAATTCTTCAGAGGCTTTGAAGAAGAGAACTAGCCAGGTAAATTTATAGTCAGGTAGATTTATGGCACACTTTCCCTTTTTTTAACTATTATTATTATTTTGTTCTTATTGGATTGTGGTTTTTTTTAACAAGATTGAGTGATGTAACAGGAAAATAATCCTTATATAGCCATAGATTAATGAGATTTTTTTTACTAGATTAAAAAATATCAGAAATGTAATTATACAAAAAGGCAAAGAACTTATTTCAGTAAAGGGCAAGGACATACAGTATTGCAGAACTCTAAGTAACTCATAAATTTCACAGATGTTTTGGCTAATGAAGATGTATCTACTTTTTTAGCTACACTGAGGCCTCATGCATGATCTTAGAGAAATTAATGTCATTTCACATCAGCATCTCAGTTCCAAGATCTGGCACAGGCATTTTAACATGTACTAATAAATATTGAAAGAATAAATGAATGAATGAATGATTACATAGACTTATTAATAACATTTAATGTCTTTTTGTGGGAAAAAAAACATACAGTTTATAATCATAAGAGTAAAAGGAATACTTTGATGAATAATTATAGGTAAAATACTTATATGTATGTATATCTGCATGTGCATATGTATGTATGATTATGCATATGTGTGTACACTCAATTAAAAGTAGTATATTTGATGAAATGATTATGAATAATTACCAGAAATTCATGTTCTTACTATACATGTATAATGCCAGAGCCTCCGGAGGTATACCTGGGACCCAAAATGACATTCACAATTTTAATGCATCCCTTTCATGAAGATGTATGCTTCATTCAGACAAAACGCAGTCTGATATAGGCAAATGTAAAGTTATATAGCAAGGAGTAACTTGCAGAAGGATTTAAAGAGTAAAAAAAGCAAGTACAGGAATGGGAGGAAGAAACAATAAATTAGAGGTGTAAGGCACAATTTCTTAACATTTGTTCCACCTAGTACATCTACAAATGCCTTTTGTCAATGCAACAGTGAATGTTTTAAGTTTTCTAGGGAGGACCCTCAGCTGTTTTGTTTGCCTAGTACTGGCCACCAGTAACACCACAGTAAGCCACTGAGCCAGCAACAGATCTCCATGTCTATTCAGGTAGCAGATGCTCTGAGGAGATATTCTGAAAGTTTTGGTATCGGCAAAGCTCAGGAACAGAACTTGCCAGCTGGATCAGCTGAACAATGAGCTTGAAGAAAGTCTCAGAATAAAACCAGTAAACGGATTTCTGCAAATGTGATTTTGACAACTGCTTGGATTTTGTTACTGCATAGCGGAGTTTCTGCTGACAGATTAGGCTTATAGGTTTCTGTAAATCTTATACAGTAAAGTCCCAGAATACTGGGACTGTAGAATAAAACCCAAAAAGTCCTTTCTCAAGTTTTAGCTTTTTTTTTTTAAACTCAGTCACATTTGAAAGTGGCAGTTAGTTTACCTAGTGATCCATTCAGATTGTGCTTCGAAAAAGCTCCATTTATTTCAAATATTTTAGATCAATATTGAAAGAAAAAAATGCTAGACCGAAAGTTCAGATTAGCTGTCTTTATTATATCATCCATGAAACCTAATATAATTTGAGGTGGATACAAAAAAATATAGAATAATATTCAGTACTTCATGTTGCAGAAATTTAGCTTTTTATAATTTACATTCATCTTTTGTAGGCAGATTCTTCCTTTCAGTTGCTAGAAACAGAGGAAGTTCAATGAAATTTGTAAGACTTCTTAACATAGTGCTTGACTGAGTAAAACTAAATAGAATACTTACATATTGTAATGTAGATTTGTGTAAAAATACTTTTTTGAAGTTGTCCTTGCCCAGTGTTTGTAACTAGTAATAAACTGGCTGTTTTCTTTACATGTAGATATCTATTTTACAGAATGATAGGCAAAGCACATAGTTGTGACTGATGCTAATAATATTTTATTTTTTTAAAAGAACCCTTACTTTAATTATGATGTGGGGTTTCTTAGGTCTTTCATGCTTTCTTTTATAATTTAAAAATATTTCTAAAAAAATATGCTGCTTGTTTCCTTTAAAATGCTTAGGTGAGAACTGATACCAGTGTTTGAACATGTGGATTCATTTGAACTTATGGATTCATTTTGAACTTACGGATTCAATTTCATCCTTTCTGTGCAGCATGCTCTTTCCTTTATTGTCCACTTTAGTTTATCATAAAGCTAAACTTACACACAGAAGTAGCCTAAGAATACGATATGAGTTAGTGACCCATAACAATACTGTCTTAGCCTTCATTTACAGACAGAAATGTTAGATATTACTGCAAACATTGCCAAAGCAAAGGCTGTAATTTTTTAGGCTTGAAAAGATGTCTGTGTCTATGTATGTGCATGCACATACACGTGTTCCGTACTCTTGTGCACAGAACAGTGTTCCAAAGACTGACATGTACCTCTTACCTGTTAATCCGCAGAAGGCATAGTACAAAGTGAAAACACATAGGATGCAGCACTGGGATACATTTGGTTTCAGAGATATACCAGTCATCTGTGAGCACCTGGAAAAAGTCTAAATGTACTTCCATTCTACATGCTTTGGGGAAAATATATAGTATGTGCTCTTCCTATGCCTTCAATAGAGTAATACTTGAAAATTAGTCTAGTAGATCTTATGTTATAATATTTAGTTCATGTTATCAAGCTTGTAAAGATACAACTTTTAAATTCACAATCTGATTTATAAAAAAAATTACTTAATTCATTGCAATTTCTCTGTGAGATATAGTTAATGACTTATTATCCAGAGAAAAACATATGTTTAAGTAATAAAAGAAAAGGAGTATTTTTGCTAGTTTCTTTCAATTTACAAATAACCAAGTTGTGTTTAAACACTAAGGTTTTATGGTTTATGTTTTGATTTTTCCACCAGGATGAAAAACAAATACAAAAGAAGAGGGAAACAAAAATTATCCTACCCATTTGGGTCTTACTTTTAAAACAAAAATAAAAAATGCTCCGAACGTGACTATGTACCTCATCCAGCTATATTTTAAGAGACAAGATTAAAACATGTGAGTTCCTTGACCAAAATGCCTTACGCTGTGAGAGAGGTACACAAGACTTTTTAAAAATGTTAAGTGAAATATTTAAGGAGGAAGACTTCACACAGTGACACTATATGTGATGGTTTTTATTATGGACTCTTACACATCTATCACTTTGTCAGGCTTCTTTGAGATGTCTTCAAAGACTTCACCATCTACTGTAAAAATATAGTGTCTTAACACAGGGATTATGTTCACTTTTGGCAACGGTGTACCTGAATTTTGAAAACTAGAATACTTCCTTTAAAGCGGTCCTCAGATTCTTCCAGAGGCTGATAATTAAATGAAAAGAAAAATGTAAATAATTCCTTTGTTACTTTTCTCTCTAGATCTTCCAAACACAAGGAAGAAGTATTTCTGTATGAGTTTCTACAGAAAGCTTTGGTTATATTTTTACTTTTAAACTAAATCTCAAGGGGCATGGGAACATACTTACATCTTAATTATAATCTAGCTTTTACCACTACAATTAATAGCTCAAATATATTTTACTTTTTTTTTTTTCTTTAGGATCTTGTCATAGGTAATATGTGATCAGCCTGGAGAAAAAATAAACCCCAAGCATGGTAACCCTTGGCTGCATGTACTAATTTCATTATACTAGTACACAGTGACAGTGTGGTTCATGCACTTTACTAGGTTGTATAGCAAGCAAATGTCATCAATATGACAACAGAAAGAGTACAGTACAGTAATTTTGAAATTGTTAATTCTACCTTTGAATGCTGTGTTATGAAGCAGGTAACATCCTTTTGTCATGCAAGAAAACCTGTATATAGACTTACTTCAAAATAATAAGATTAGTCTAAATATCTTGCTTTGTTTCCTGGCCATGCCATTTCTCAATGTATGATGGAGTCTTTGGTGCTTATGATAGAAAATAACACCCTTTCCTCAATCTGGAAGGCAGAAAATAACTTGCCAGCTTGACGAACCATTCCTATGACAGTGTTTGAACAGTAATAATCCTTCTCATGACTCATGCATCCTTGTTTTCCCTTAAAATGATACCTTTTCCTATGTAAAATCTCTAGTAAAGATGCTTATTCAATTCCTATCAGCCTGACAGTTTATTCTGACAATGGAAGATTAGTTTTCAAAGTTATTGAAATCCATGCCATTTCCTTCTATTACTTTATATAAAAAACATATAGACAAAAACAGAATTCTGAAGACCAATAAACAATATATTTCATCTCACACTCTGACAAGAGAATTACCAAGACACAGTAGATTTTTTTTTTTTTCTAAGTGACTTTCTTTCAGAAACACAAAAGGTAAGTGTTAGGTATGGTTATACTACAAAGACGTGTTGAAAGTCCCTGGTCTAGAAAAGAAAGTGTTTTAAACCCTGAATGCTGTTTACTTGTACTTGTTTGTATATTCATTTTCTATTTTCAGTGTCTCTGGACTGAAAAAGACAACAGAGTATTTTCTTCAATTAAGTATAAAATCCCACAGTATTTCTACAGACTGCATAGCCCAGTTCTGCAAGACACTTTAATTTGTTCTTTGTTCTCTGTGATCCATGCCAACTTAGCAGTTTGACTCATATGTTTGAAGCCTATGCATGAATCTTTTGCTGCACCAGGCACTTAACTCTTCTAAACATGAGTATATCGTACAACAAAAAACTTCAGTCTGACTGAAAAAAGAAGCAACCAGAGAAAGAAGCCATAAATTCTAAAATGTATAGATATAATCTAAGAACTTTGTGAAAGTTGCTCACAACTTGAGAGCAATGTACTTTGCAACTTCTATGTATACACTTACAAACTTCAACATAAAAGTAATCTATTGCAATAACATCTGTATTTTTCTTTCTTTAATTGTGGGTGTCATCTTATTTACATGAGTATAAGCAGTAGTCAATTTAGAAAGTAATCGAAAGGAAAAATAACAATTTAGAGGCAGGAAATATCTATTTCAACAGCAAGATGTTTTCTCCTTGGGAATCAACTCATTTTTATACTGGAAAAAGGAGCAAAAATTATCTATTTTGATAGAAAGTGTATTTTGCTTGAAATAAGTACTGAGAGATAAAACAGATCCGAATCATTTTATACTGAGTCTTATGAAACTGGGAACATCACAACATTATTATTAAGTTAAAATATGTTTAAATAATAACACATCTAAGTTCAGAGCAGAAATAAAATTGTGCACAGTGTTCAGAGCAAGTGTTTAGGTAACACAACGCCATGTATCACATTGTTAATATTAATACCGTGTTGGTATATTGAAATGTGTATTAGACTTTAAAGAAAAAAAGAAAGAATAACAGGTAAGTTTAAAATTAGTTTAATTTATTTAGGTGAAAAGATTTCAGGAAAGAATGTGATAAACAGTCCATTGAGTAGAGCTGGGACTTAGCAACAGACCTGTACATCGAAAGTGGAATTAAGAAGACATCTATGCAACATAATTGAGAACAATTAAAATTATTTTATTACAAGAGAGAGCATATTGCTTACAAAGCAACTGTTACTTGTGCAGTAAAGATCAGGTAATCCTGGTTACAAAAGCTGACAGGTTTATTTGTTGGATATTTGTTTATTTGTTGAAAATTTGTTGAATTTTAATTATTCTTTTTTTTTTTACCTGGAACTAAAAATTAATAGTGTACTACCAATTTCTTTGATACATAATAATGTATTTTTTCTTCTCTGAATTGCCAGGAATGTCTGGTGGTAGGAAATAAGTTTAGTCCAAAAGATCTTGAATTGATTTAATTTAAATTCAATAGCTAGATCAATTGCAAATAAACAAACAAACAATCAAATAAGCAAATAAGCAAAACAACTGTAAATGTTTTTTTTTTTTTAATTTCAAAAGCATTTGTTTTGACAAATTAAGGAGCTAACCAGTCAAAATAATTAATTAAGTTAGCTGAACTATTATATAGAGGAGTACAAAACTCTGATTGGAAAATATACAAACAAAGAGAAAATTTATAAGGAATGGCTCCGCTATCAAAATTAACACCTCATATGAGATGTTAAGAATAATCAAGTTGTGTAAGAGAAGCGAAAGAAAGAAAACTAAAATTCAAGCTTTAGGTTAAAAGTAATTTTGCCAGAAGTAAATCTAAAACCTTAGCAGAGGTAATCTTTTAGCTGATCTTCAACTATCAGCTTCTTCAAGAAGGGAGGAAAAAAAAGAAGGGGAGAAAAAAGCATTTCTTAAATAAGGATATTAGAAGTTACCTAAGCAAACTAATTTAATATCTTGCTTCATTTTCAATAGTGACAGTGATGTTAAAAACTAAGAAAAAGGCAATGCTTCTAATGAGAAATAACAAATATCTCCACAAGGTGAGTCAAACTGCAAGACACTAGAGCTTTTAAACTCTAAGGGCTAGATGTAACTCCATCTCATAATTCTTTAGGAATAAGCAGATGAATTCACAAGTTCAACACTAAAAAAAAATGTGATAAATTACTCATGTAGAAGGTAGGAGTGGAGGAGTTACATGATTGGCAAATACAAAACAGGCTACACTATTAATTGGTTCAAGAAGAGGGAAGAAAGATTCAGACATTGCAGGTTCCTTATTCTCTCTTTATAAATCTTGCCAGGCTAAATACACTAAAAGATAATGTTGAGAAAGGAATAAAAGGATATAACATGAGTATTAAAAAATTAATCCGTTTATTAGATGGTATGCAGTCATCAGAGAAGAGTACTTGAGGAATAGTCTTCCCGCTGGAATAAGGAAGTAAAACTAGTATCCAATTTTAAGAGAAAGCTTGATTCCTGTATGAATAATATTGCATAATGTGATTGCGTGCGATGAGAAAGAACTTAATGTCACTCCAGTGTAATGCACTTAATCTCCAAATGTGATTGTATATAATAAAAATGAATTTAAGTCCCTTCATCTTAATATATTGTATTTCAAAGCCACAATTCAAAATTCTTACCAGAAACAGTGTTAAGTTATTCCTTAAGTTTATCAGGAAAACAATCTCCAAAGTGAAAACTGAAAAAGGTGTTATATTCTTATGTATTCATATGTGAATGCGGTCATCTATTGCTGACACCAAGGGCTATGCAAAATGTAGTAAGGGATGGACAGCAGTGGGGAATGTACTACTGTATTGCCTGGTTCTGTCTCAGTTTATCTGGCACCTGTTTTATTAGAAAATAAGTAATTTTTTTCAAATCTCTACAGTTCTTCTCTCAATAAGATAGAATAATCTTAAAAGAATATCTAGAGTGGGCAAAATTCCCATTGCAAGAATTTTATAGTTAAGAAAAAGGATGAGTTTGGCTGCTGCAAAATATAATACAGATCCAGTGATAATGACCTAAATGAGCACTTAGATGATTAAACTAAGTATTTTTGGCAAGAAATATGTGAAAAAGTATCGGAGAGTTTCACATCACGACAGTGAGTTTTATTAGATCATTGATGCTACACACTATTTATTACCTAAGTGTAATATGGTCTGAGGGAATAAGAACAAACAAACAGACAAACAACAAATCACTTCGTTTTTGTCTAAGTCAGGCTAACATATTTTTCTGTTTTTATACTAAAAGTAGTCCTAAGCAGGAACACCACCCAGAAGAGCTTAGATTCTTCTGATTCTTTCTCATGCTCTTTCCCCCTCACTTCATATTCTGCTTTTTTTTTTCCTTTTTCTTTCATTCATCCTTTCACAATCCCCGAACTCAACCGTCTTCACAGCAAATTACATGCAATGTGCTATAAATAAATACTGTAAAAATGTACTGTATGTGGGCCTTTACACTTTGCTCCCCACCCTCTCTATTCACAAAGGACCACACTTGCAGTAGCATGTCCTAGGGTTTAACAAATCCAGACTTCAGTTAATAAGGGAATATAATACTAAAATAGTGATGATAGTTTATCAGTCACCACTAAAAAGTATGAAGCTGCAGAATGCAGCAGCTTTCCTTACTTCTGTCAATTTTTATTCCTTTCAGCATCTCATATCTTCTGTTTCTTTTTAGGATCTTGCCTAGGGCTCCTACATGATAGACAGCGTATTTCCAGCTGTTGCTTGCTAACTTCTCCACAAGAAAGATTCTTTCCAAGACAAGAAGTAGTATAGCAAAGGCAGCAAGTGAACTCCTGCACCTCAGCCTTTTTCAGACCAAAGATTGTAAAACTTTTTCCCAGCGCTGGATGTGACTTTAAGCTGGTCTACAAGGAAGGCTACAATGCTCTGCTGGTAACTGGGCATAACACTACATGTGGGTCAGTAATAAAACAGATGGAGCAGCCTCAGCCTCTATGAATGCAGAAGAAGATATTGTGGTTCAGCAGGAGATTCAGCAGCATGGCTTTCCATGACCACCAAGGTACTCTCTCTCAATTGAACTGAAGTTTTTCTGTTCAATAAAAAAGGGAGAATGCAGAACTATCGCGATGGTGTGATGGAAGTAGTCTTAACATTTCTGTTCCCGAAGTGTTCATGACTGGCAGGCCAAGCAGAAAATACGTACATTGAAGGAAGTAGTTATTTTTTTTACATTTCAATTATTAATATGACATTCACATAGCTAGTTGCTATCCATTCTGTTCATGTATGACTACATTTTTTGTTGTGAGCTCTAACATGACTCTCTTTAACCCCTAAAGTCTCTCCTGGGTTCTCAATTTTTTTCCTGTTTATTTCTTCAAGTCATTTTTAAATTTCCTTATTCTGTGCATCACATCTAATTATATCCTAAGCTTTGCAAATAGATTTTGAAGTTTAACATTACCTGCTTTGTTCATCTCTGGTTTGTTTTTTTTTCCTGGAGCTTTGACCCGCACAAAGATTCAGTGAAGCACTTATCCCAAATCCACATAACAAGAAAAACTATTTACTTAACTAATGTTGTCATGATTTGCTCATCCTTAATGATTTCTTTCCTAGCCAAAAAAAAAAAAAAAACAAAAAACTTCTAGAACAATCAAGGCAGATGAAGTTCTCATTTGTTTTACAAGTTCCATAAGGCTCAAAATTGCAGAATATACTACCAAAACCACAGAGTTCAAGATCAGATTGAACAGAGCTTTGAGCAATCTGATCTAGTGAAATATGTCCCTGCTCATGGCAAGGGGCTTGGACTAGATGATCTTTGAATGTTCTTTCCAACCTAAACTCACATTTATTGAAAATTAAACATAGCTTGAAGAGTCTAGCAGAAAATCATATGATCCTATGATAAGCTCTCTACTGTGCTCTGAACAGAAGTGAGGGTTAGATTTTGCAATGTCCCTTTCCAGTTGTTGCAGCAAATAGTTGGTAACCTTCCCTACATTATTTGATTAACTTAATAACATGTATACATCGAGCTGATATTGATAGAATTGGCACTTCTCTGTCCCTATGGCAAATGTTTTGTTATTGCTAGATTTAATATAAACAATCAAAGGGTCAAAAGACCCTACCATAGTGAATGGGATGTATTCCTTATTATCCCTGTTTCTGAAATTTGCACAGTTCTTGCTAATTTGGCTATAGAAAAAGAACTTCTTCAAGTCAGTTAAGTCTTGACAGGAAATCTCAAGAAAATAAAAATATAACTGTGAATAAGTCTTTTAGGAGATTTCAAATGTTGGTTAATTACTGCTTTGTTTTATTTCAAATTATTTTATCCAACATTTATGAAGAATGTATGTATAGAAGAGTGTGTAGATGTGCATGGTGTCAAGGTGGAGCAAAAGGAGTGTTCATGTCTTAGACAGCATCATAAATCTCAGAAATTTGTCCTATAGACATTTCAAGCTTTTGATAAGCATCTAAACATTCAGAGGAATGACATTTGAGTTTTCCACATGGTTCATATTTTTATTCTTTAAATATTTGAAAGTATTTATCTGGATTTTCTGTAATGTCACCTTATAATCCAGAAGTGTCCTGCAGCAGATCATCTTCACTTCCTTTAAAAAAAAAAAAAAAAAAAGGGAAGATCTTTTACATTTTGTACTGTGCAGTACACTGAAATAAAAGACCTGAAACCATGCTTTAAAATTTCACACTAAAATAAACATAGCATACACAAAAGATTTAATGTTTTGATCCAGGACCTCTGATATCTGACTTTCATTACTCAAGTTTTTAGAAAACGAGGGTGATCATCTTTTCAGACATAACCTGAAATTAGAATGTCTTTATCAATAAAGACAATTTAGGATGAGTCAGCAAACAGGCATGTAATAAATATAAATTTTTGTCATCTTCTATGAATACTAATGCAGAGCAATCATATCTGTTTAAAAATTTTTAGAACCTTTGCAAATACAGTTTTAGTTGTGCCAAATGCAGTGTGAGCAATTTCCAAGCCTTTTTACACCTTAGTAAATTATTTATATAGGTAGTCTTAATAGAAAATCCTCTTTCTAAATAATACAAAATATATTGATTATAGAATACTTAAACTTTGTTTAAATTCACAGAGATCCAGGAAAAATTTTCTTCCTACAACTGCTATTGGCTAACAACTTATATTCTGCAGCCTTAATTACAAGCATTGCAAACTTGAGAAAGTTGAAATGAATCACAGAATCTTAAGGTTGGAACAGACCTCCAAGATAATAAATAAGTTTGTTCTTTCAGTTGTGAAAAATTTTGAAAAGTATCTTAAGGGAAAAGACAACTGTTTAAGAATAAGAATGATTATATTGAAGTGAAGGAATACTTCAGAAGTAAAGCTGGAGTTGGAACTCCTTTTTTTTTCCTGATTACTAACCTCAAAGGTTAATCCATCTCTTATATATAACTATAAGTAAGCATCCCGCATCAAGTTCTATTAATTTTCACAGTTAGAATTCTTCAGAAAACTACAATTTCTATGAAAACAATGAAGTCAGATGGTATTATCTATACAGTGAGTGGGCTTAGATTTTGCCTTTGTGTTACTTATCAAAATTGACAAGCTTTGAACTAGTAATTGATTGACTTTCACATTATAATTCGTATAAGACATTCAGGTTGACAGCTCTTCAGAATATTTCATTCAAAAAGGAAAGGAAAAATATAGGTAACTAATTTACAAATTTAGAGTGTTAGTCTTACTGCTGTTTTCATAGCATATCAAGTTCTAAAGAAGGAATCCGTGGTAGAGAGCATAGTGAGATAGTCCAAATTGCAATCTTTCATATCTTGCAGGTAGAAGAGACTATGACAGAATCAGGTAATTGTAGAAAACTAAAAGCTGTTCCATATACAAAATTCTGGAGTGATATTATATTGATCTTTGGAAAAAAAAAAAAAAGGGTTTTTATATAAGGAAATCAGCATTAGCTAAAAAAAAAGTTAATGAGTAGAACACAGCTGGTGACTTGATTTTTTTTTATCTGCATGAAGTACACTTTAATTCATGGCACATCAATTCATGACACATCAAATATAGTACTTAGTTGTTTTTCAACATGATCTCCAAGAGCACATATAAAATTCATTATATACAGAGGATGTAAAGTGACCGAGAGTGAAACTGTAGTATTTCTCCCACTAGAGAAGATAAAACCAATAACACTGACATGACTTGAAGATATAATTCAGAATTGCACTCATTTCCAGTTACATAGTATGATGAGATTTTATTGTAATTTTCATTCTAAAGAAAATAAAAAAAAAACCTAGAAGAGAAATTTTAATTTAGAAAACCATCACTGCACTGGAGAATTTAGAAGGAGAAGGGAAGAGTAAAGTTGTTGATTAAAACAGATCATGAAAAAAAAATGCCATAAGTTTTATGCGTTTTTCAAATGAAAAAGCCAAAACTACTGAAAACTTTGCTTAGATTCCTCAGCCTTCTGGGAAATCTTGAAATTCAGTGCAGATATTTTCCAGTGCTCTGTCTCTAAAGAACGTGCAGCACGTAAAAAAGATGGGCACATATTTTGATTGCAGGGACTCACTGGGACCAATGTAACTCATATGTTTCCTGTAGAAACGGTGACATACTCAAGAATTACGAGATTTGAATTTTCATGTAATACTATACTCCTGAAGAAAAGTTACACTGTCTTTGTACAGCTTTTGTATTTCATCA
Source organism: Chlamydotis macqueenii (assembly GCF_036417535.1). Classification (NCBI taxonomy): domain Eukaryota; kingdom Metazoa; phylum Chordata; class Aves; order Otidiformes; family Otididae; genus Chlamydotis; species Chlamydotis macqueenii. The sequence continues at coordinate 57,251,591 of NC_141593.1, read as the reverse complement.
AAAGGAAACTGTAAGTTGAATTATCTGTACTTTTCAAATTTAATCTGAGAGAAAAATTAATGAATAGTTATGCAATAGGAAAAAGCAAGAATTGACTATACAGAACTTTCTTCATCTTCAGATTTCTTCAGTTTGGACAACATCCAAACTCCTTTTAATTTTCTTTAATGTACTTTGCCCACTGCTACAAATGTCCCTAAAATTTTCTTTTTTCTCTCCTGGCAAAGGGAGAAAAAAGTTTTGATCTGTCATCTTTGGTGTGGCCTCTGGTTTAAACTGGGAGCTCTGGATAATGAAAAGGAGTGTTCTGTGCCTGATTTTTCTTTGAACTTTGAAGAAATTCATACAAGCTGCTACAAGGAATTACAACAATGAACCATCTGAAGACATCCTTATTTTTGTATATCCATTTATACCAAACCAAAAATATTCATCAAAAGGAGCATGAAAGAATATTTGTGTTTATTTTTCCTTGTATTTTTTCTCGTAAATATTATTTATTTCTTATAATACTTAATGGTATGTGTCCTTCCAGGCAGTGAGAGTTCCATGCTTCTGTTAAAGCTTTCATCACACTTAAAATCCAGACAGAAATGCCAAAGGCGTAAGAGTCTTCTAATTCTGCAATCATTTCATTTCACTTGTGGATTTAAGTTGCAGTGGAAATCTAACTTAATGGGTTTCTATGACATACAGACATGGATGAAAACATACTAACTCTCTTCCCTGTACCACAGTGCTTGCCTAACCTTTCTACTTAACACATCAATAAACACACAAAAATTAAGAATAAATTATTATAGCTAAACATTTTAGTGTTCCAAACTATTCAGATAACCACTGAGATGCTCTTGAATGGAAGGCTCTTTAAAAATAGTGGAAAAGGCAACTTTCGTGATTTGTGAAGAGATGTGGCCTAGTTAATCAGCACTGATTAACCCAGTTTGGCTTCTCAGTAAGGTTTGTTAATTAAAGTCCTTTCTAATGAGCACTATCTCAATTCCTACCATGTGGAGGGCAGGCTGGGAGATGATAGACAGCTAAACTAGGATTCTTTCTCACTTGAAAAAATCATAGCTGAATAAATGGAAACAGAAAAATCATTTTTTGTCTGCATAGTCTTTTATCTGCAGGGCCCCCTGGCTATCAGTGTGAGGAAATGTCAATGGAATTAACATTTTTTAGTCAGAGTAATCATCATTATCAAGAAGTGTTCGTCAGAAAGGAAGACAAAATGCAATTAGGTTGGATTTACAATTGAGCCAATAATTACTATTCAGATGTCTCAGCTGTATGGAAAATATAGGATTCTGAACTATGATTTTTTTTTTTGTTTGAATGTAAGGCTTTTTCCTCCCTTTCTTGCTCTTTTTTTTTTATTTTAAACTTTTATAAAATATGTCAGTCATGATGTGGCACAGCTGAATAATTGTCATAGAGTCAAATGCTTGCAGATGGTTAATGGAAACAGAGAATGAAATGAACAGCAGTAAAGAAACTCATGCAAAATTAAAGAACTCTATTGCAAATTTAAAGGGTCATTTGCTTTCATCAAAAATCAAATAATATGAATATGTTATACGTGGGATGAAAGAGACTATGTTAAATTGTTTTGGGAGCTGAAAAGTGAGTAATCAATGGTGTACTAATGAAAGTTGTGCAAAATCATGCACTATTGAAACATACCAGTTAGGAACTTATTTTGGTGACTGAATTTTGTTAGTTACCATTTACTTAAATTAGTGAGGTCTATACTTAAAACACAATTGGGTCCTGCAAAAAAAAAATATTTAAATAAAGATTAAATTAAGTAAGATTTACCCTGTCTGAATCAGATCTACTGTTTCAAAATGATTTTTTTGAGAACTTCTTATCAGATGAAAGTAACTCAACCTTTCAGTAGATGTTGTATCACCAAAGTACAGAATCAGTTTCTTCATAGACCTGTATGGTCTTACAGATGCATTATGAGACTAAGCTGTCATCTGTCTGACATTTTTTAAAGATATAACAGATAAATCCACTGTAAGGAGTAAAGTTATCTTTCTGGTAGAGAAGTATTTATGATACCACTTAATAAGTATCACTTGGAAGTGAATTTAAGTTAAAGATACTTTAAAATGCATTCAAAACTTCAAAATATTGTATTCTTTATAAGTTCTTCTTTATTTTTCATCTCTCTTTCATCTTTGCCCACTGAAGTCTGAAGCTAATATCAGTGTCATTGTCCATTGTCAAAATTATTTCAAAAGTATTTTTTTCTCTTAATCTAGGAAAAAAATATACTTGCAAATAAATCTGATATGTGTCAATAATACACCATCTATTTTATTTTGATAACTGTAGACATTTTGAGAGGGACTCAGATCTATGAAAGAGCAGATTTTCCTTATGCAATAGATTAAAAAGGGAATTTAAGCTAAGCATTTGACTCAACCGGAAACAGCAACTGCTTCTGAAAATATTTAGTAAAGAAAAAAACAAAACTGAATAGCTATTATTAATATTATTCCATTTCTTTAATATATAAAATAAATATATATATAAATTTAGATAGAAAAAAATTATAGTACATCTTGTCTTGTGCTAATCATAAAATAAAAGCAATTACCAATTTTTATATTTTCTTCTTGAGCTGTGCCTTTAAGAACACTAAAATCATATGTATGATTTCTTCTTTGCTGCAATTCCTGCAAAGTCAATTAATTCCTCGTTAAACAGAAGCAGAGATTAAAGTATTGATCTTATTTTCCCATTCTAGTAAGTACAAAGCATCTTCTCTTAGATCTTTTTGAATAACTATATTACACTACAGATTTAAGAGAGTTTAATGCAAAAGTTTCTTTCCCTTTCTTACAATATAAAGAGTTTAAAATAGAAAATAGCTAAGGAATGGTAATTTGTTTTTTTCTGTAAATACATTTTAAATAAGCATTTTTCCTCTCTGGATCTTACATAAAAATTTAATTCAATTTCCCAAATGATATTGGTTTAAATATGAAAGCATCTGTATATTTTTCACGAGAATTGGTCACATTATTCAATTTTTAAATGCTAGATATTCAGAAATAAATCTCTCACAACAAATAAATGCTGCAGAATAATCCATACGATGAATATAAAAATAACACTTTTGCTGACCTATTATTCTTTATGAATATGTTTTTAAATACCATTTCTAGCTGCATGGCTATAATTTTGAAAATACTAGTTTGTGACACATTTGTGATCTTTTTAATGGAGCCAGATTTTTTTCTCATAAACCATGCTATTTTTCCTCTATGCAATTCTACAGTTTCTAAAAAAAAAAAAAATTATTCTGTTAAAATTAAGCTTTCTGTTTCATGGAAGAGAAATTAAAATGGCTTTTATCCAGCATGTTTTACTTCACAAACTGTGGAATTTCATAAGGAAGACATGATCAGTAGTTTCATAAGAATCTTGTATCTCTTTTGCACCAGCTGATGGGTAAGAGGAAAAACATTTCTTGACTAAAAACTGAGCTGTCAAATGCTATTTCAGGCCCTTTAAATACTTATATGTCCTTTGATCTTCTGGGAGACGGTAGTATCCCAAGATGCTAGAAATGTTCAGAGTTAGATAGGAGGATTAATTTAGGAAAGACACTCCCAGTTTCATACCAAATATAAAGCAGTACCATCATACATTGTGCCTGCAGGTTTAAGCTTGTGTTCACTGTGCAAGCAGCTGGAGAAAAGAAATATGTTGACAATGTCCCTGTCACGTCTTCTCTTCTTTCTACTAAAGATGTCTACCAGCCCAAAACCACTGCTTTGAAGCTCTGTTGAAAGCCAGGTGACCTACTTCCATTGGCAATAGTGGTGAGTTACACTAACACGGCCAGATTTGCTCTAGGTTGAGTGAGAAGATCTTAACCCCATGGCTAAGAGGACGAGAAACTTAGATGTGCTGGGAAAACATATGAAGATTATAACATTTTAAATCACTCTAGTAGGTAAGAAAGGCAAAGTTTTACAGTACTTAAAAACAAGTGGAAAGACGGTAACATAAGTGATAGCAAGTGCTTTCTTACCACAAAATTTTGATAATTTACCATAAGAATGCAGCAGGCAGGAGCCATGAAACTGTTGATGATTAAAAAGCTTGCAGGTCAATATAAGAACAGGCAGATTGCTCACCAACTGCCATCATAAGCAAAACAGACTTGACTCAGAAAGATTAACTTAGTTTATTACCAACTAAAAATAGAGTAGGATAGTGAGAAACAAAACTGAAACTAAAACCACCCTCCCATCACCTTTCTTCCCAGGCTGAACTTTACTCATTATTGTTCCCCCTTGGGTGGATTCAAGGGTATTTGAAATGGGGTTATCACCAGTTCATAACATGTAACCTCTGCTGCTCCTTCTTCCTCACATTGTTTCCCTGCTCAAGTGTGGGATCCCTCCCGTGGGAGATAGCCCTCCACAAACTGCTCCAACATGGCTCCTTCTCATAGGCTGTAATTTTTCAAGAACTGCTCCAGCATGGATCCTCTCCATGAGGTACAGTCCATTAGAAACATAGTGCTTCAACCTGCGTCCCCTACGGACCGCAGTACCTCCGAGAAAACCTGTTCCTGCATAAGTTCCTCTCCACAAACAGCAGCAGATCTGTCTTGGAGCTGGCTGAAACTGATTATGTCTGACATGGGGGCAGTTCTGCGTGTCTTTTCAGAGAAGTATTCAAAAGAGCAGACTTTGGCCTCTTTAGGGATCTGCTGAGCAAATTATCGTGGGACAGAGTCCTGGAGGGATGAGGGGCCCGAGAAAGCTGGTTAACATCCAAGCTCAGGAGCGATGCATCCCAACAAAGAGGAAGTCAGGCAAAAACACCAGGAGGCCTGTATGAATTAATAAAGAATCCCTGGACAAACTCAAACACAAAAAGGAAGCCTACAGTGAGCGGAAACAAACACAAGTAGTCTGGGAGAAATACAGAGAGATTATCCAAGTGACCAGAGATTAAACAAGGAAGGCTAAAGCCCTGACATAATTAAATCTGGCCAGGGACATCAAGGGCAACAAAAAAATGCTTCTTTAGGTACATCAGGGATAAAAGGAAGACCAGAGACAATGTGGGCCTTCTCTGGAAGAAAACAGGAAACCTGGTCACCTGGGACATGGAAAAGGCTGAGATATTCAATAAATTTTTTTCCTCATTCTTCATCAGCAAGGGTTCTAGCCAAAACATGTATGTCATAGAAGGCAAAAGCAGGGACTGGGTGAATGATTTACAACTCTAACAGAAGAACAGGTTTGAGACCTTTTAAGGAACCTGAAGGAACATAGGTCCATGGGACTTGATGAGATGCATCCATGGGTCCTTGGGGAACTAGTGGATGAAGTTGCCAAGACACTGTCCATCATATATGAGAAGCTGTGGCAGTCTGATGAGGTTCCCAGTGACCGGTAAAGGGAAAATATAACCCCCATTTTTAAAAAGGGAAAAAAAAGGAAGACCTGGGGAACTACCAACCAATCAGTCTCACCTCTGGGCCTGGCAAGGTCATGGAGCAGATCCTCCTGGAAACTATGCTAAGGCACATGGAGAATAAGCAGGTGATCTGTGACAGCCAACATAGCTTCCATAAGGGCAAGTTGTTCCTGACAAATTTGGTAGCCTTCTATGATGGTGTTACAGTTTTGCTGCCTAAGGGATGAGCAAATGACGTCCTCTATTTGGCATTGTATAAAGCATTTGACACTGTCCCACACTTGTCTCTAAGCTGGGGAGGCATGGATTTGACAGATGGACCACTCAGTGGATAAGGAATTTGGTGGATGGCCATACCCAAAGAGTTGTTGTCAATGGCTCGATGTCCAAGTGGAGACCGGTCATGAGTGGTGTCCCTCAGGGGTCCGTGTTGGGCCTGGCCCTGTTCAACATCTTTGTCAGCAACATGGACAGTGGGATAGAGTGCACCCTCACCAAGTTCACCACGACACCAAGCTGTGTGGTGTGGTTGACATAGTTGGATGGAAGCAATGCCATCCAGAGGGATCTTGACAAGCTTGATAAGGCTCATGCAAGCCTCATGAAGCTCAACAAGGCCAACTGCAAGGTCCTGCACATGGGTCAGGACAATCCCAGGCACAAATACAGGCTGAGAGGAGAATGGATTGAGAGCAGCCCTGAGGAGAAGGACTTGGGAGTGATGGTGGATGAGAAGATCAATATTAGCGGACAATGCATGCTTGCAGCCCAGAAGGCAAACCACACTCTAGGTTGCATCAAAAGAAGAGTGACCGGCAGACCAAGGGAGGTAATTCTCCCTCCCTAGTCTGCTCTTGTGAGACCTCATCCAGAGTACTGTGTCCAGCTCTGGAGCCCCCAACCTAAGAAGGACATTGACTTTTTGGAGCGAATCCAGAGGAGGGCCATGAAGATGATCAGAGGGCTGGAGTACCTCTTCTGTGAAGAAAGGCTGAGAGAGTTGGGGCTGTGCAATTTGGAGAAGGAAATGCTCTGGGGAAACTTTATAGTAAACTTCCAGTACCAAAAGAGGACTTACAAGAAAGATGGGGAGAAACTCTTCAGCAAAGCCTGATGTGATAGGACAAGTGGTAATGGTTTTAAAATAGAAGGATGTAGATTCAGACTTGATATTAGGAAAAAAAATTGTTAATCTAATTGTTATTTTTCAACACTTCTCTTCATATAGTTGCAGGTTAGTTTAATCTACTCATGCACTGACTATCAGATTGTAAAAAACAACAACAAAAAAAGTGTAGCTAAATGAATCACAGTGTTACAAAGTGCAGTATAGATATATTTTTTTTTTTTCTAAAACTTCCCATAATGAGCTACTGCATGGGGAACTGTTATCGCAGTCCATTGTAACATCCCCAAACTCTTACATGTTTGGGATCACAAAATAACCCTCATTGTAATTAAAAACATAACCAATATATTCTGGTGCCCAGGCACCTAAAGATTTCATAGTACTCTACAAATATTAGATAAAGCTTATAGAACTCCTATAAGATTTAAAGTATTGAGAGTATTCTGTTTACCTTTGCTATGGGTAAAATCTGAGACAGCCATCTCAGTCAAGAAAACAAGTTTTGCAAGAATGTGTGACATTACAGAACAGTAATAGACACTGAAGGGAGGGATAGTACTGCAGTAATTTGAAACTCCCTGGCAAATTTAGATAAACAGACTGCAATAAATCAAAGTTGAAAATTGACTACAATTAAGGCTAACATGTCCACACATCTGAAAAATATCTGAGCTATTAATAATCATGAGGAGTGATACACAAAAGCTTTCTCTATTGCTACAAGAAACTACATACATGAATTCCCTAATATTTAAGCCAAACTTGTACTGATTCTCCTCATGCCAGGAGATAGCTGAACAGCCACTGGATATACTTATTTTAGAAAACAGCTTAATCCTCTTTCCAGTAGCTGCTTCTGTCTCTAAGAAGGATGCCACCATCCGAGCAGACAGGAGTTACTTTTTTTTTCTACATAATAGTCATTGTTAATCTCCATAAGACATCTGCTTTTATAACCTACTGTGCTGGTGAGTAACTGAAATGTATTCATGAATTACTTCCTTTTTCTTGAAGTCAATTAGCACTTCTACAATTGCTAAGGTCTTCTCTGAGGGGAATCTGGATTGCTTTTTGAATCAGCCCTTTAGCTTTACACAGGTTGTGTAATATATAATACTGCTTCTGAGTGGTCAAATGTCTTGCTGTTTGCTGCATACAACCATGGCTGTTCTCTGGGACCTCTTTTGACAGAATCATCGTTCCAATCTTTTTGGTAATAACCAAAATTGCATGATCGACTAGAACTGTAATAGCCTGAGGCATTTCTAGCCAGGCCTGAAAATTAACTAAATCTATCACTACAATGTATGTCATTAAAACATAATTTCCTGCCATCATCTGCCAAAGAGTAGGGTCAGCAAACTATTTTTAAAACACTTCTAACACCCTCTACCTTCCCACTGATATCCTCCAGGATTTTCCTTACCTGCACTTGGTTAATCTTTCCAGAAAAAAAAAAAAAAAAAAAACCTGTTAGTATTTTCATCCTAGTTCCCAAATAATAGACTGAATAATTTGCTTAGTTTATTACTAAATCTAAAGGGCAAGAAAGTAGAAAAATTACCTAGAATTTTCCCATTCTACCTTAAAAATAGATATAAAAGACAATTCATAGCAGATATGGAATTAGCCCTATCAGTTGCAGAATATCTGCTTCACCTTTGGATATTTATAAGTATGCATAAAGGTGAGTACCTGAGGGCATTCAATTTCATTGTTGAGTTTGCTTTTTTTCCTATTATTTTTTCAAGCTTTCTGAAAACTTGTTTGTCCTACGAGATACCAGGATTTTTTCAGATCTTAAAAAGGCTTTTTGTAGAGATCAATCCTTTTCCTGAACTCCTCAACCACCTGGTGTTTTATTGTTCCTTCTTTCATTTTGGCATGTCACCCTGTACTTTCTCCATTTTGTTGTCTTCCTCTTAAAACTATGTATTTCACTTGATAGATGTGAGGTTTTTTTCCTGTAAAACAGTTTCTGTTGACATCTTGTACTGAGAGGCCAGCTTCTAAAAGCTGACCATTTTCCAGAAAGATGCCTTTCTTGGTTTGTGTCTATAATACAGTTCCAATCCATATCACCTTTATAGTACCCTTTTCATTGTTTTATCTCACTCTCCATTATTTACTCTGCCTGGAATCCATAAAAAAAATAATTTCTTCTGAAATTTTGGTCTCTATATCATGTCTTGCTTAAGCTTGTTAGTACTGAGGCCTGACACTTCCTTCCTACATATATATTAGTGCAAATTTCCCATTGATTTATAGCAGTTAACAGCTGCATTCAATTCCTATCATCTCCAGAATTCAGACCTAAATTTCCTACCCCCTACTTGTCCTCAGTAAAGTTAGGTTGGTTTGGTTCCCACATTACTCAGTTCTGTAGCAAACACACTATAGATGTGAATTTGATTTATGACTTCCTGAGAAGTTAGTAGAAGCAAAGGGTTGTACTGACTTAGTACTTGTGCTAACATTCCTTTCATAATTATAACGTGCGAGCAACAATTTTCTTCACCTATTTGCAGTACAGCATAAACCAAGTCATCCTTAGCATTGAGCTGGTCCTCTAAACGTCTGTATTTTGTCCTCATACTGCTGGTGACTAAAAACTACAATAAGTAGCTCTGTCTAGACTACATACTTCAATGTGGGTTTGTGAAACGTTGAAATTCAGTTGTGTTTCCTTCAGCTATTCATTATCTACTTTCAAACCAAATATTGATCTTTTCATTAATAATTTTTTTTTCAGGTTTATACCAATGTCTTGATAATCACACATTTGTGCTTGTAAATATTCACTTCTGTTACATCATTTTCACACTTGCTCTTCTCCATTCTACGTTCCTTTTTTAATGTACCCAGTCTGTTCTTCAATATCAGGATAATTCTACATATAGACAAGTGTAGGTTTTTTTATTTTTTGCTTTGATATTTAGTTATTATTTCTCAGAGACACTTTCTTACATTGTTTTTGAGCAATCAAGCACTTGAAGATTATCCAGTTTCCATGGCCCATTTGGTTATATAGTTAATACCCTAATTTTCCACTCTTATCTCTGCTTCAGGTATACTCTAGCCTCATTCTTCTTTAGTCACAATATCTAATCTTGGCGATCATTTTTGTTTCACCGTTCTACATTTTGCAATGTGTATGCCCCAATTTTAGGTGTCTGATACACACGTCCTATGGGACCTGCACTTATTCTGAAGATCCAGTGCTCTCAGGAATAGTAGTTTGTGATATAGATTAATTACCTACCAAAATTATCTACTATCACAAGAATATTCCTGCCCAACAGCAACAAAAAAAAAATATATCTGGAGTTACTAGGAGTTGATTTTATTCAAGTTTCAAATTATTCATAAATCCACACTGTTTTTTAATACTTGTGTAAGAAAATATTTCCTCTTTGCAAATACACATCAGTGCAAGGCATTACCAGTACTCTTGACAAGACTTCAGAGAATACCCTCAGGCTTTGAGCATTCTCCTACTGTTCTGCTGAAAGACTCTCTCTTTAATCCAACTTGTTTTCTAAGTTATTATTTTTTTTCCTGCCAAATTAGGACACTTAGTGCCCTACTTCTCTAATCAGCTCATTTGAACTCCCTTACCCTAAAGCTCTTTTAAAATATGTTTTTTTCCTTTTCTACTTCTTTGACAGAAGGAAAGAAGGCAGTACACTACCACTTCTATGTTTGCTTTCGTACTGGTGGGAGGCATGCGTCCAAGCTGCAACAAATCTATTTTCATAAAACATATTTTAATATTATTTTATAGCAACTCCTCTTCTTTTCTCTAACTTTAAAAACAGAAGTTATCTTTGGTTTTATTTTTAATTTAAATTTGTCAGTGATCATCTGTGTAGCCTATGCATTTTGCAGCACAAAGGAATGGCCAGAAAACTATAGTACAAGGGGCAGATAAGGGGAAAGCCAGAGAGAATTATTAAAAGATGTTATCTCTGGAAGACGGAGTAAGCACGAAAGGCAGGTCGTGCTTGACCAACCTCATTTCCTTTTACGACTGGGTGACCAGACTGGTGGATGAGGGAAAGGCTGTTGATGTGGTCTACCTGGACTTCAGCAAAGCCTTTGACACAGTCTCTCACAGTATTCTCCTAGGGAAACTGGCTGCCTGTGGACTGGGTAGGTATACCCTTCTTTGGATAAAGAACTGGCTAGGGAGCCGTGCCCAATGGGTAGTAGTTAATGGAGTCAAGTCCAGCTGGCAGCCTGTTACAAGTGGTGTCCCCCAGGGATCGGTACTTGGGCCCATCTTCTTCAATATCTTTATTGATGACCTAGACGAGGGGATTGAGTGTACCCTCAGTAAGTTTGCAGATGACACCAAGTTGGGTGGTGGTGTTGATCTGCCTGAGGGTAGGGAGGCCCTTCAGAGGGATCTAGATAGGCTGGATTGCTGGGCTGAGCTGAATGGGATGAGGTTCAACAAGGCCAAGTGCTGGGTCCTGCACTTTGGCCACAATAACCCCATGCAGCGCTATAGGCTCGGAGCTGAGTGGCTGGAGGACTGTGAAGAGGAAAGGGACCTGGGGGTGTTGGTTGATGCTCAGCTGAACATGAGCTGACATTGTGCCCAGGTGGCCAAGAGGGCCAACGGCATCCTGGCCTGCATTAGAAATAGTGTGGCCAGCAGGAGCAGGGAGGTAATCATCCCCCTGTATTTGGCGCTGGTGAGTCTGCACCTCGAGTATTGTGTTCAGTTTTGGGCCCCTCACTACAAGAAAGACAGTGAAGCCCTGGAACGTGTCCAGAGAAGGGCAACAAAGCTGGTGAGGGGTCTGGAGCACAAGTCTTATGAGGAGCGGCTGAGAGAGTTGGGATTGTTTAGTCTGGAGAAGAGGAGGCTCAGGGGAGATCTCTTGCACTCTATAGCTTCCTGAAGGCAGGCTGTGATGAGCAGGGGTTTGATCTGTTCTCCCAGGCAACAAGCAGGACCCGAGGAAATGGCCACAGGTTGTACCAGAGGAGGTTTAGATTGGACCTGAGGAAAAACTTTTTCTCCCAAAGAGTGGTCAGGCACCGGTATGGCCTGCCCAGGGAGGTGGTGGAGTCGCTGTCCCTGGGCAGTGTTCAAGAGGCGGCTTGATGAGGAGCTACACGATACGGTTTAGTACCTGTGGCAGCAATGGTAGTGGGAAGACAGTTGGACTAGATGATCTTATAGGTCTATGATTCTATGATTCTCCTTGGGTTGCACGGGAATCTCTGTTCTAGCACCTGGAGCAGCTCCTCCCCCTCCTTCCTTATTGACTTTGATGTCTACAAGGGTATTTATCTCATGTTGTTCTCACTCTTCTTTCTTCTAGCTGTTGCACTGCATTTTTTACCCTTTCTTAAATGTTATATATGTTATCGTATGCTATAATTTTGTCAGAGAGGTGCCCTCAGAACTGCTTTGAGCCAGAAGCAGGTCTGTCCTGGAGCTGGCTGAAACCATCCATCTGATATGGGCACAGTTCCTGGTGTCTTCTCAGAGAAGTCAACACTGCACACACAATCCCTTCACTGTTAAAACCTTACCATGTATACACAATACAAGTATTTTGCTAAATGTAGATGGCTACTGTCATATTTCTCTTTGCTGAACATTTTTTCCTATTTTGTAATGAAAAATAAACAGAACTTGAAAAATATTTGTCCTTGCATCCATTGGTTTTTTTTCAATATTTTGTGGTACTAGAAAAAAAAAGATACATAAATTACTAGTGGTTTGAATAAAAACATTTCTTCCTCTTTATTGAAGGAAATATTTCAATTGACATCTCCAAATGTTAATTACTTTGGAATTACATAATAAATTAATAATTACTTTCTGGATAGCAATTAAAAAATAACATTTCATTTTGAAATGCAATGTCAAGTTTCAGTTTGAAACTGAAATGTTCACATTTTGGTATCGGATTTTTCTTTCAACTATTTTTTGCTGTAGCAGTACAATAAGTATGGCATAAAGTTTTGCATGTTTTCTGCCAGCTAACTAATAATTTTCTTCTGGGGAAAAAAAATATTATTGTGGTTTTTTTCCCAGAACATGTTTATTTGTGCTATATTTTATTTAGAAAATAAGCTATATGTTTTATTAAACAAAATTAAAAACTAACCAGTAATGCACTTCAGCATTTTATCTTTACTTCCCAAGGATCTTAAAATGTACTGGTTATTTACTATCAGAATAGAAGTATGACGAAAAATAACATTGAAAAGTTTAATGTTATCAGCTAGTTGTTATTGTTTCACTAGAAAATTTAGTCTCTTTTGACCTCCTATGTTCAAGGATGTCATCGTGAAAAACAAGGTGCTTCAAAACAGGTAACAATTTTTACAGACTTGAAGTTACTGCTATGTAGAGAAAAAAAATAAAAAGATGGTGAATATTTAATCTAGGTACACGGTAAATTAAAGCAGATATGAGAAGGCTATACAAAGCAGTAAACGGTGTAGAGTGACTAAGCTCAGTATCCCCATTTAGCCTTTCACATGAGGCAAACTCAGAAATTTTCAAATAGCAATTATTTAAAATTACTAACTAAATACTTTGCTAAATGAGATTGTTCTGTTGTTTCAGCAACACAGCATTCAAAATGCAATATAACTTTATGTTTTCTTTCCATGGAAACTTTATTTGCAAGCACTTTGCAACATTAATAACAGAACTGAAGACACGTAGTAATAGAGGGAGAAAATAAAGTAACAGGTGAGGAAGAACAGAGATCTCTCCAGCTGGGATTTGTAATGAACTCATGAAGCAAAGTAGCAGAGTTACACAAGAAAATAGGTTCAGATCACATGAATTATATAGCACTTTCACATTAAAAGCCCACACTATGCAAAATGATAGAGGAAAAGACAACTCTTTGGCCTAAACAAGGAAAGGCAAAGAAACAGAAAAAGAAAGGATATTGGAAACACAGTAAGCTGAAAGAAAGCTTCAAGTAAATGGAATTTCACTCCAGCATAAATAAAAAAATCCATGCAAAGATGATTCAGCTACAAAGCTTTCGAAGGGAGACAACATTAACCAGTGAAGGAATACCTAGATCACTTCAAGCCTTAAAGGACTCTGATGTTTTGAAATGACTACTTGCTCTTTTTATACTATAGCTTTCTTTACAGATTCATCTGGCAGATATCAGTTCCAGTAGTCTGCTGTGCTGAGTTGATGCTGGCTAGTCGCCAGCTGCCCATCAAGCTGCTGTATCACTCCCCTTGCTCAACTGAACAGGGGAAAGGAAATACAAAAAAAGGCTCATTGGTCAAGACAGGGACAGGGGCATCACTCAGCAACTACCACCACCGGCAAAACAGACTTGGCTTTGGGAAACTGATTTAATTTATTGCTAATCAAAAGTCAGAGTAGGATAATGACAAGTAAAAACAAATCTCAAAGCACTTTTTCCCTACTTCTCTCTTCTTCCTGGGCTCAACTTCACTCCTGATTTTGTCTATCTCCTCCTGCATGAGTCGCACAGGGGGATGGGGAAGGGAGGTTGTAGTCAGTTCATAACACGTTGTCTCTGATGCTCCTACCTCCAGTCTGAGGTCCTTCCCATGGGAGATAGTCCTCCACAAAGTTCTTCAACATGAGTCCTTCTCACAGGCTGCAGTTTTTCAAGAACTGCTCCAGCAAGAGTCCTTTCTATAAGGTGCAGTCCATCAGGAACAGACTGCTCCAGTGTGGATCCCCCATGGGGTCTCAAATCCTGTCAGAAAAGCTGCTCCAGCTTAGGCTCCTCTCCATGGGTCCATAGCTCCTGCCAGGAGCCTGCTCCAGCATTGGGTTTCCGCAGGGTCACAAGTCACATCCACCTGTTCTGGTGTAGGATCCTCTGTGGGCTGCAGAGTGGATATCTACTGCACTGTGGGGGTCCATGGGCTGCAGGAGGACAACCTGCTTCACCAAAAGCTGCAGAAGAACCTCTACTCTAGCACCTGAAGCACCTTCCTGCCCTCCTTCTTACTGACCTTGGTGTCTGCAGAGTTCTTCCTCTCACATATTCTCACTCCTCTCTCCCAGTTGCTGTTGTGCAGCAGTTTTTACCCCTTCTTAATTATGTTATCACTGCTAAACTATCAGTATGAATATTTAAATATTTATTCCAGTATTGGGAAATAAAAGTAAAAAGAGTGAAACATTTGCACATCCATGGAAAACATCTTCATTCCCTGTCTTTCCCAGGCTCAGCTCCACTCCTTCACTCCAAATTCCTCTCCTCTTCTGTGCAAAATGGCCACCTGCTACACTGAGTTCCTTCAGAGGAACGACAGGAGGTGCCAGATGGCCTCACAGTCATGATTTTGTGGTTTCTCTCCACTTCTCCCTCTCACTCCAGTGTCCTCCAGTATGGGTCATCCATAAGCTGCCATTCCTGCTATGGAATTCCTCTGCTTTGCCATGGAGTGCATCCTCCCTCTCCTTCTTCTCCCACCTTGGTGCTCACACTTTTTTGTCACACTTTTTTCCTCACTCTTGGCTGCAGGGCATAATTTTTTACTCTTTCTTAGATACATTTTGACTATGGTGCCACCAGCTTGGGTGATTGACTCCGCTGTGTCCTGCAGCATATCCATTGGAGCTGGTTAGAACGGTCTATGTCCAGCATGAGAGAAGCCAATGTTTGCAGAAAAGTGGCATAACCAAGATCCTCTCTTTCAACATCGAGTCCAACTGTACTAAGGTGTTTGGCTGCATGATTTACACTCAATTGAGAGATGCCATTGTGGATGTGTCTGCTGTCTGGCATGCTGGGCTTGGCCGGAGGCCTGTTACTGTCCACAGGGCAGACACGGTCACAGGAAGTGGACAGCAAAAGATAAGTCAAGAGGAGAAGAACAGGCTCTATTTCAAAACAGGAATAATCAGCAGGCATGTTTCAGTCTGACAGTCAGAGATGCTGGAAGTCCTCTGGAGTGATGTATTCCTGGGAGTGTTTCCTGAGCTGAAGAGGCTCTTGTGTTTCTTCTGGGTAGTCGCCACCATGTGTAATGAGTAACATCCACCAGTAAGGCTTAAAATAATTAAATAATTTGGAGGTTCTAGTTCATCTGTAATTGTTAAAACTTTGTGAACAAAGAAGGAATGCTCCTAGTGGAAGTTAGTGTTAATATTAATATTTGTTTTCTAAGGAAGAAAAGCAATATAGAAATAGTCAGTATGCACAGCATATTGATATTTTTAGGCCAGCAAAAATTGAGATTCAAAGCCTTCCTTCTAAAATTATTTCTATTTAGTAAGGAATTAGTCACGCAGAATAAGGATATTTTCATTGTGTTATTCATTTATTTATAAAATATACATGTGTCAGTTTTCCTGAGAGGCAGCAGAAGCAAAGTTGTATGTGGGCCACGGTCTTTCTGCAAAAGCCTCAGGCCAAGTTCCCTTGCCCTCTCACAAGGAACAGCTTTCTTGTCATGCTCCTCTCCTGGGAACTATGCAGGATTACAAGCAAACTACAGATTTTCTTCTGACTATTCACACCACATTTTTATCTTGGCTCTCAAGTTTGACCCACTTGTCCCCATAGTCACCCCCAGACTATGTGATTATGCCATGTGCTCTGAGCAGCCTCAGCATCCTTTCTGTCTACTGCCGCCTATAGAAAAGATAGGCACTCATTCGATCTACTGCTCTGTACCTTTGTTTCCCAAATTCCTAATAATAGATATTAACACCTCAGGTTTTTTTCTTTGTCTTTAGTTCAGGTAATCTCTGGCTTTTAACCAACCCCAAGCCTTTTTTTTGTTTTGACACTGTAGTCGGGGTTGTCCTGTGCTAAATCGCACAGCTTGGTGCTTCTCCTTGACGCACTTGCAGAGGGCTTAGTCAGCAGTGATATGACAATGACAACAGAGTCTGCCCATATATAGATGCATCCCCTAGATATAATAAATCTCTAATTACCTTTTTCTCTTCCTTCCACTCCACTTTTTATTCCGTTTTCCTCTTGCATTACAAAGTGTTTTGCTTTAGATTGCCTCTCACTCTTCTGTGCCCTTACTACAGTACAGTATAGTTGCCTCTTTGAATTAGCTCTTATAGTTTAACTACACTAAAAGACTGCCTCTGAAAGAACATACAACACAGTGAATTTTTTTGTCCTTAGTTTCACCATCTGATGACATAAGCCAAATAGACAGAAGCACTTTTTACTGGCAGCATATCTACATACACAGAAGAGGTTTTACCAGCTTAGGTAGGTCAAAAAAGAGAAAAAGGTTTTGGTGATTTTTTATCCCTAACTGTGTGATTGAGACCAAGACTCGAACTCTAGCATTCATGACTTTCTATATTATAGGTCTTCCTGTAACCCTTTTTTTTTTTTTCTATATTTGCTAAGATCTATTATCTTAGATTGGGAGTAAAACTGAACAATATTGAGATTTCCTCTCCTTGGCTTGCTTTCTATGTCTTTATGTGGACCATATTTATAATGAAATTATTCAGAGAGCTCTGGTATCCACAAAGTTATCATAATCTCTTCATTTTTCAGTGAGATGTGTCCTTTTTTTTTAGCTTAGTAACCTTTTTAACTTTAACATTTACACTTGCTTTTTTTTCTCCAAGTTTTCTTTTTTAAGTTAGATTTTCAACATATGATATTCATTAGATTTGTGTAGTATCATTTAGATTTAACTTTATGAAGTATTCTGTTCCATGCCATCTTTTATTTATCAGGATATAGCATAAGCATTCTGGCGCTGTTACTCAGTGGGTAATAATATTTTACAACCATCATGAAATCCTTAACAGCTCTTTAAATTTTGATATCTTGAGCTCCCCCAACTTACTCCTCTTCACTCCAAAATTCAAGTCTAATATGCTATTCCATGTCATACTTAGACATAAAAAAAAAATCAGGAAGAACAAAAGAAGAAACATGAACTTATTTGCCCCACTCATGAATTGTGCAAATGTGCACATGTTCATCATATATGCAGGATGTTGTATTTAACTCTCTCTATTTAAGAAGAATTATTTATTTAGTTTTCTCTATTTTTAAGTTAGTCATTTTGATCTATAAGAAGCTGCAGGTTTTGTATTCCTGGATTTCCTTTCTTTTTTTTTTTCCTAAGTAATAACCGCCTTTTTTTTTTTTGTGATTTATTTATCAACTTTCTATAAAAACTTTTCTAGGAAATAGCATATAAAATGCAATATTGATTTTATAATTGTCATAGAATCTACTGCTCATTGTGATATATCATAGAAATGAGTTGTCGTAGTTCAGCCCCGATCGGGACCAGACTACGCAGTCTCTCTCTCACTCCCCCCACCCTCCGAGAGAATAGGAGGAGATGATATAAGGAAAAACGGCTCAAGGTTTGAGATAAGGATGGGGAGAAATCCTTAAAGTTACCCTCACGGGCAAAACAGACTCGACTTGGGGAAAAACACCCATTTATTTCTAAAACTAGCAGGAGAATGAGACAGGGAACAAGATAACCTCCCCCCACCCCTCCCTCTTCCCGGGCTTAACATTATCTCTACTACCTTCCCCTCCCGAGTGGCACAGGGGGGAAAAGGGAATGGGGGTCGCGGTCAGTTCAACACGCGTTGTTTTACGCCGCTGTGTCATCGTCGGGGAAAGAACTCCTCTCATTCCTCCTCTGCTCCAGCGTGGGGTCCCTCCCATGGGCCACAGTCCTTTGTGAAACTGCTCCGGCGTGGGTCATCTCTTCCACGGGGTGCAGTCCCTCTAGAACAGCTGTCCCAGCGGGCCCTCCACGGGCCACAGCCTCCTTCAGGCCTCCACCTGCTCCGGCGTGGGGTCCTCCACGGGCTGCAGGTGGATCTCTGCCCCTCCGTGGACCTCCATGGGCTGCAGGGGGACAACCCGCTCCACCATGGTCATCACCACAGGCTGCAGGGAAATCTTGGCCAGGAGCCGCGTTACTCCTCCCCCTCCTTCTTCACTGACCTTGGTGTCTGCAGCCATTCCTCACAACAGGCTGGCAGACACCTCTCAGGGTCCTTTTTACATCTTATTCACTTCTCATCTCCTTTCCACTTCTTGCAGCCAGGCCGGGCCGAGTTGGGCCCAGTCGGCTGCCCGGCGGGAGGCCAGAGGGTGAGGCCTGCAAGGCCCACATGCTCACGCCTCCCCCTCTCTGCCCCCCGCTCAGCTGCTTCACATCTTCTCCTACTCTTTTTTTTTGTTTTGCCCTTCTTAAATACGTTATCGCAGAGGCATTATCACGGGACATTCTGCTACCAATTGTCTTCACCTTGGCCAGGAGCAGGTCTGCCCTAGGCCTGGCCGAGTCCACTGAACAAAGGAGAGCAACTTCTAGCAGTTTCCTACAGAAGCTACCACCTTAGGGCCCCCCTCACTAACAAAACCAGAACATGAGTATGCACGAAACTCAATTTAATTCACAAGTGATTAATCTCATTTCTACTACATCTCCAGGAGATTCCAAATGAGTGCCATTTATTCTAGATTATTTTTGTTGCAGAAGCTGATTTTTTAATTAACTTAGGTGTCAAAGCTTTTTAAATAATTTGTTTTTCAAACTGACATCATACTGTCATTAGCTGCCTTTGAGTTTGTGGCTTAGTTCACACAGAAGGAATAAATAAAATATGCTACACACTAATGAACGGCAGTTCACTGTATTTGTTACAGTAATACAAAAGGAGACTCACAGTTGTAAGGTACAGATGGCTGTGCATTGAACTGTGAATCACCATTCTTTGGTACAGTTGTGTTGCTTTATTCACCCAGAGATGAGGTACTTGAAGAAAGAAGGTAAACTTTTACTTCCAATCCTGCAAATTCAAACCTGAGGTTTTCTTTTGAACAGAGTTAAACAGCATCCTTCTAAGTAGTAAAAAGCAACATTGACAGAAGGCTGAGCTGACAAAGTTTAATCCCAGTTTTCTTTTTAAAGGAATTTATTCACTCTTTTATTTGAGAGTGATGTCATGTGTAATGTAAGTCTAGAAGACTTTTTTTAGTCTTCTAAAAAACTCTAGAAGAGTTCTCTTAGTAACAACTTACTATTAGTGAAGGGCCAAAGACTGAAGTCTAAATTTTAGGCCTTGATGCTACAGCCTTTTCTCATGTTGAATAAAGTTTCCTATATGAACAAAATATCGATAAGGCTTGACTCTCAGTAAATTTTTATTGTTCTTGAGTTTTATCCTCCTAAGGAAAAATTTAAAAAATGAAAATATCATTCTACTATGCATAAGCATATTTAATGTTCAAGTGAACATCCCATGGTCTACATGTCTATGATTTCTTAGTATGAATAAATTACTTAAAGAGAATAAATACAGTATTAAATTACAAATTGAGAAATTACTGCAATTGCTCAAAGCTTGTGAATATGTCTTTGAAATAAATGAGCTCTGTAATTTGATACTCTCATTGCCTTTCTAGTCACACACTTCTGACTTCTACTTAGTATAGACTCACAGAATCATAGAATTGTTGGAGCTGGAAGGGACCTTTGAAGGTCACCTAGTCCAACCCCCCTGCAAGGAGCAGGGACATCCCCAACTAGATCAGGTTGCTCAGAGTCCCATCCAATCTGGCCTTGAAAGTTTCCAGGGATGGGGCAAGTACCACCTCTCTGGGAAAACCTTTTCCTGTGTTTCATCACCCTCATTTGAAAAAATTTCTTCCTTATATCCAATCTGAATCTACCTCCTTCTATTTTGAAACCATTAACCCTTGTCCTATCACAATAAGCCCTGCTAAAGGATAGACAGATAGGTGTAGGGTCTCCCTGGAGCCTTTTCTTCTTCAGGCTGAGCAGTCCCAACTCTCTCAGCCTTTCTTCATAGAGGTGCTCCAGCCCTCTGATCTTCTTTGTGGCCCTCCTCTGGACTCCTTCCAGCAAATCCATATACTTCTTATGCTGGCCC
Source organism: Chlamydotis macqueenii (assembly GCF_036417535.1). Classification (NCBI taxonomy): domain Eukaryota; kingdom Metazoa; phylum Chordata; class Aves; order Otidiformes; family Otididae; genus Chlamydotis; species Chlamydotis macqueenii. Next base: position 57,231,105 of record NC_141593.1, on the reverse strand, counting down.
TCCAGAGCTGGACACAGTACTCCAGGTGGAATCTCACGAGAGCAGTCTAACTTGCTGGTTACACTTCCTTTGATGCAGCCCATGATGTGGTTGGCTTTTTGGGCTCCAAGCGTGCATTGTCAGCTCATGTTGAGCTTCTCATCCACCAGCACTCCCAAGCCATTCTCCTCAGGGCTGCTCTCAATCTGTTCTCCACTTAGCCTGTATTTGTGCTTGGGGTTACCCTGACTCATGTGCAGGGCCTTGCACTCAACCATGGTGAACTTTGTGAGGTTTGTATGGGCACACCTCTCCAGCCTGTCAAGGTCTCTCTGGATGGCATCTATTCCCTCCAGCATGCTAACCACACCACACACCTTGGTGTTGTCAGGGAACTTCAGACAGCACACTCTATACCACCCTCCGTACCACTAACAAAGGTGTTAAACAGTGCTGGTCTGAATACTGATCCCTGAGGAATGTCACTCATCACCGGTCTCCACTTGGACATCAGGCCGTTGACCACCACTCTTTGAGTGCAGCCATCCAACCAATTCCTTATCCACTGAGTGATCTCTCTGTCAAATCCATGTCTGTCCAGTGTAGAAACAAGGGTGTCCTGTGGGACAGTGTCAAATGCTTTGCACAAATCCAGGTAGATGACATCAGTTGCTCATCCCTTGTCCACTGATGCTGTAACCCCATCATAGAAGGCCACCAAATTTGTCAGGCATGATTTGCCCATATTGAAGTCATGCTGGCTGTCACAAATCACCTTTTTTTCGATGTCCCTTGGCATAGTTTCCAGAAGAATCTGCTCCATGATTTTGCCAGGCACAGGTAAGACTAATTGACCTGTAGTTCCCCGGGTTTTCCTTTTTCCACCTTTTTTTTAAAAAAAAAAGAGATTATATTTTCCCTTTTCCAGCCAGTGGGAACCTCAATGGACTGGCACAACTTTTAAATGTGATGGATAGTGTCTTGGCAATTTCATCCACCAGTTCCCTCAGGTCCCACAGATGTATCTTATCAGTTCCCATGGACTTGTGCACCTTCAGGTTCCTTAGATGGTCTCCAACCTGATCTTTTGCTAAAGAAGGTCAGAAGTATACACTGGTTTTATATTCTTACTGCATCATTTTATCGCATCATTTAACGCCTTCCTGCAAACTCTTCCTGGTTGTCTAGCGATCAATAAGTCTGTAAGAGTTTCCCTCTCTTTTCTTACCCATGTCCTTCTCTTGTCTAGTACTTCAGCGTTTAATTTAACCTATTTACCATCTTGCTCCATATGAAAGTAGAGACATGTCTTCCTCAAACTGACTAGGTTGAAAATCAGTGTACAGTGTTGCTCTCATCACTGATGACGATTTTCACCCTGCTTGTGATCTCATAATGTGCTCCTACTCAATCCCTCTTCCTCTCCTGTTCACTTTTGATATAGTTAAGATTCCTTTCTTCCATATTTGTATTTTTTTTGACAAAGTGATTTCATACCCAAAGCGATCCTCTGAACGCTATCCAAAGTCGTTGGCTTGCTTTTTCACCTCAGACAACAAAGATTCCATTTCTGTTTTGCCAGTACACGTACTACCCAAACCAGTATGTTTACTTATAATTCCACTGTCTTAGTATTTCTCTATACATCAAAATACACTTCTGTAGATCTAGATGTATACCAGCTATCACCAGAGAATTTAATTCGGTTGAGTGGTAGTCTTGCGCTATTAAGTAGAAAATAATCTGTAAACAGTGATGTTATGCAGTGGTGAGCAGGCGCTGATCCCCAGTTTTCTGCAGGCCTGACACTAACATTATCAGAAAAATGGGTGAGCTTTACTGTCTTGCTCCATCTGTCATGAGTGGTACCCTCAGACACCACTGGCCCAGCCTGATATGTTACTTACTGTTTTTGCTAGCTCTACAGTTTACACTTGCAGCAATAACAGCCGTTTTTTCTTGAGTCTCTCTTAGGTAATCTGAACTGTCTTTGACTGGTTTTTGTAACCTGCCTCATTATAAAAATTAAAAAATTATTTTGAAAGGAAACAGATTTTATCAAGTTGCTACAGGTTTCTTTTTGTATTATATTTTGTCATGGCTTGCTTAATAATCTCATAAGCTAGTTCAGCTCCTCTCTACTTGTGGCATCTGATATAACTGCGCTTTAGAATCACTAGCAATTTCTTCATCATGTTATTAAAAATAAAGCACAAAAAAGAGGATAAACTAACACAGTGGTCAAAAATCTATGAAATTAGAAATTATTATGTTCAAAAGAGGACCTAAAGATAAGCCTGATTAACAACTTTAACAAAATGAAAGGTGCAACTATATCTTAAGGAAATAGGTCAAGTTAGAATGAAATATATTTTTCCTACAGTTCATTCTTCTTTTTCATTTTACCACACAATTTAATCACTTTGGAAAAGACTTTCACTGAAATTAAGAACATTCCTCTTCTTCTACTTTCATTGCAATTAAAATGATTTGACCTCAAATAAAATAATATTGTCAGACAACTTATGATTCATTCCTTAATACTTCTGTAGGGTTGATGCATCTTTTTCTTCAATAGCTAATCATGTTTTAGTTCAGTTTCTCACAATAGCAAATACTTTCTTTAATTAGTAAATTAAAAAAGAGAGTTTCAGAGCTCCTTATCTTTCTAGTTTTCTTACCCCATCTGTGCATGTCTTGAAAGGAGCTAAGATATGTATAATGCTAATTAATTTTATACCACACTAGAGCTGTTAAGCTAGGTATTCAAATCCTTTTCCCAATTCAAAAGCATTCTAAAGCTTAAAGTTATTAGTGCTAATGAGTAATTTAATTTAGTTTAAGTTAATTAAACTGTATTTAATTCAGTTACATGAAGGCACTCTAGTAGTCTTTCAAAATACATACAACAATAATATCCACGGATTTAAGGAAAATATTGTGTTACAAATATTGTTCATTACAATGTAGAATCACAAAGGAATAAGGTTTTCTAGAATCTTCCATGAGCCTCTGTAAAAGATGGTGATTAAAAACAAATCACAGAGCAAACAATGAAGGGTAAAATTAACATATAAAGTATGATTTCTGATTAAACAAGAAAACCTAGATGACACTTAAAGTCTACAGCTACAAGAATATCAACAGAGAACAATGAAAGTAATTTTCAAAAGGAATAAATTAGGAGCTGGCAGAAAAAAAAAAAAACACAACAAAACTCAGACATGTCAAAGGCTGCATGTTTTCCTCAAAGTTTTACATAAACTGTGCATATGATAAATAAAAGATGTAAACATTTCTGTTATTATCTTTATCTGCATATAGTGCATATGTGTTCATACTAAGAGTCCATGCACATATATGTAAAAAATATAAATCCTTTTTCATGCTTAATGAAAGCCTGAACATTTTGTTCATTAGTAACAAACAAAACTCAATGCATTTGTGAGCAGGAAGCTGTGATTTGGATGCATTGACTCTGCACACAGCTCCGGTGCAGAGTTCCACAGGTATTAAGCTACTTACTTTATTCAACCAAACCAAAAACATCTTACACCCAGCAGTAAAGTGTACAGCCTCTTGATAATTCTGCAGAAAGAACCAACTAAAGGCTTCATTGTGTGGTCAATATGAAATGCTTTTTCCCTTGGGTAGTATTTTATTTCTCACATCTCCCATTCTTTTTCTTCTGTAAAATAAACAGACTGAAATACAAAAGGAGAAGGTCCATTACCATTAACTTTCCTTTATTAAAACACTATTTTAAAACATAGAAATTATATGGAGTTCTGTACTTAACAAAAGCACAAAAGTACCATTGAGAAAAAGTAACAAGTTTCCGTGCCTGGTACAACTGTATTGAAATTTTGTCTCCCGTTTTGGAAGCTCATTAAAAAAAAAAAAATAGTGCCACACATTCTAAGCAAGTTCATAGATGTGCAAAGGATGATTGACAGTGTCAATAAACATCTAAGATATCTATGTATTTACAGTTTTCTCAAGTGTATGAAGTGGAGAAGATGATATAGCTAGGAAAAAAAAAACAAAAAAAAACAAAAAACTAATGTCAGGAAGTAGAAAAAAAAAATAAAATTCAGGGAAGAGTATACAATCAAGTCAATGGAATAGAGTTAAATGGAGAAATCAGGGAAGAAATGGGCACTATGTGTGGTCTGAATATAGTTATTTAATACAAATGAGACAGCAAATAGCCTTTAAAAAAATAAAAATAAAATATGAGAGTGTCACAAAGGTGTTTGTCCTGTCAAGTAATATTTTATATTTTTAATTTATTTGAAATACAGCAAGTAGTCTCTTTAGTGATGTACTTCAATTTTTCAGTCACTATAATTGGACCAATTTATCACATGGTTACATAGGGTAAGATTCCGGCTTAGTCCTCTATAGTTAAGTATAGAGATATAAAGGAAAAGTATATATAGAGCCCACACAGGACCACAAACAATGCCAGACTGTAAGGGAACCCTAGCTGTTTCATAGGCTTGTATTTTTTAGCAACATGAAAGTGTGTAATCTCAGTCCTGCCTTTACATGAGCAGAGGATAAGAGGAATTGTCCTAGGCCCGAGCTGCCCTTTAAGGAATGCAGTATTGAACTAACTTTTCTATACACAAGGAAGCTCAGTGAACAATCTTTTTTCTTACCAGTAACTATAATGAGTTATATAAAAATTATCTGAGTACACACACACACACACACAAATATGGCAGGCATCCCAGTAATTCACATGGTAACGTTAAGATTCTGTAGTAGTAATAAAGGGAAATCCATCACACATCATATTTTTAACTCAACACATTCGCACTGAGCAGCATTTCAAAACCTTAAGTGTGTTTATTCCTCTTGATCTAATGCCAAGAAAGCAAGATATTCTATTCTTTATATCAGAGTCTACGAAAAGAAAAACTAATTCATGCAATTTGCTGAAATCTGAGATTAACTGGAAAAAGAACAATCCAAAGTAACTCCCAATGTCTTCATTAAACTTCCGTTAAAGGCATATGGATACAGTAAAAATATATGAAGTATTTTTCCCTTACATTCAGCAGAATATAAGCTCTTACCAACTACCTAGTGAAACTGAAAAAGCTTTTTTTTTCCTGAGGAAGGTTTAATTTAAAATAATGTCAGACTCTTTGATGAAAGCATATGAAATGCATATAACATTCTAATGTTAAATTCTGTCCAGCAGATGCTTAACATATATTAGCATTTATACAAATCCTTAAACAAATAAAACAGATAGTGAGATCTCTGTCTTAATCTATTTCAAGATAATTCTTTTTTTTGAAAGATCTCTTTGTCTTCATGTATCTCTACATTTAAAAGAACAATATACCTAAAATTGTGATATTGAAAGCTGACGATCTAGTCTCCATTAAATAAATGTGAATATTGTAGGCCACATTGAAGGAGATTGGACATCATGTGATAGGATAAGGGATAGTGATAGGGCAAGGAGTAGTGGTTTAAATCTAAAATAGAGTACATTCTGACTAGATATAACGAAGGAATCTTTTACAACGAGGGTGGTAAAGCACTGGAACAGGTTGCCCACAGAGGTGGAAGACGTTTCATTCCTGGAAACACTCAAGGTCAAGTTGAATAAGGCTCTGAGCAACCTCATCGAGTTGAAGATGTCCGTGTTCCTTGAGGGGAGCTGGACTAGGTAACCTTTAAAGGTCCTTTCAAACCCAAACCTTTTTATGATTCCATGATTTTGTGATCATTTAAAATCTGTTATTCTGGACTGAGTACCAGTGTGACATTGAAGTGAAGATCTAATGGGGTAAAGCAATTTTCCATAATATCTGACTGTTCTGCCATAGCTTTTTACATGGCCATGAACCATGATGAGTAAAATGATCCAGCTTAAAAAAAAAAAATAATTAAATGTGAGGGAACCTTTCTATTGTCACTGCCAGTGAGACTCCAGTGCCTCAATGTACAGGTTCACCTGATAGGAATCTCTGATATAGTTCATCACCACACAAGGCAGGCGACTCCATTCAACTCTTTAACACACACCTCAACCTTCTTTTCCCAGATGTTCCACAAATTAGGCAGTAAAGTTACCCACATTTAGAGAAATCTTATAAAGAAAGATGCATGTCGTCAGAGTAATACAGATACTTGATTGTGATGTATGTCCTACTAGGCACATAGGGAAGAATTTTTTTCTTTTTTTTCTGCAGGGTAGCAGCAGGAAAGAGTGATGGGGAAAAGATGATGAGTAAGTTCTCAGACAACACTGGCATTTGTACAGGCAAACTGAACAAATCTCAGTGTCTCTTTGTAAAAAGGATTTTTGGTCTTAAGGTTTTTTGTTTCCTTACTATGACTAATGACTTTTTACAGAGTATATAAGAGAAAAAATGTTGGTTTTTTGCTTTCCTAGTATTAAAAAAAAGCATATATGTGTATATCTATTTGCATATATGTGTGTATAAGTACTTGGACAAGGAAAACATTGCCCTTCATTTGTATAAAATAGGGAGACTAACAGCACTGTACAATACAGCAGACACATTTACATATAATACTTACATGTATCTACTGTACAGCTGTTGAATGCCTTTGAGACAGTGACATAAACAAACATTTCAGATAAGGTTATATTATAGGGCTGAGTAATAAAATGATAATACTTGGCATTACTTTTATCTGTCCTACAAATACTTCACGTCTTGATTTCTTGTTTTGTTTAGTATTGTTTTGTTTTTTTTTTTAATATGGCTTTTACTGTACTGAATAACGTGCTTATTGCAATGTCTACCAAAACAGACCTCCTCTACCAACACAGAGCTCCTCTTGCTATTAACGTATTGCAGAAAGCCTTTCAAGAAACTCTTTCAAACTAGGGGGAGAGAAGGGTGCTGACTATTTGCTTGTTCTGTTTTGCTTTCAAGATAAGTTTATGTAGCCAAAAAAAAATCCATATTTGTTGGACTGCTTAGATCTGACAGACAAAAACTGGTAAAAGGGAAAAAAAAAAAGCCATTCAGGTAGAATTCTGCCATCATTCAGTAGCTGTTAACTTGATCTTTCACACAAAACTGAGAAGGAGATTCGGAAAGAAAACAACAAAGAAAAACAACAACAACAAAAAATAGATCAATAAATTCCAGACGGGTGGAATGGGAAATCAGATGTAGTATGTTTTAGTAGATATTTTATAAACAGAAGCCAGAGTCCAATACCTCTGATCAGTTTCTTGTAGATATTCCAGCCATGAATGGTGTAAAGTTTAATATCTTTATGTAAAGATAGTTGATGTTACATGGGATTTTTGACTTAGTGGAGTGATGTAAAAACTATATTGCACAATACAATGCAGATGTAAGTAAATGACATAGATGTTGATCTAAAAGAAAGGTCACTCTTTCCTCTCTTTTTTGTTGAGATAAAGTCAGATTCTTTGCAGCAGCTCTGGCCAGTCATACCCTGCATTATTCCCTGAGCTTCACAGGCACATCCTGCTTCCCATCTCTTCTCAAACTTCTTCTGCTGCAGGGGTGTAATGGTCAGTGAGCTACATTCCATGCCTAGGAGTTTAGTCACTCACAGCAGATGAGTTAAGGTTCGCATTTGAATATGATCCTGAAATCTCAGTTTGCCTACACTGTATACAGAATCATAGAATTGGAAGGAACATTTAAAGATCATCTAGTCCAACCCCTCTACAAGGAGCACAGACATCTTCAACTAGATCAGGTTGCTCAGAGCTTTGAATGTTTCCAGAGATGGGATATCTACCACCTCTCTGGGAAACCTCTTCCAGTGCTCCACCACTCTCATTGTACAATTTCTTTTCCTTATATCAAGTCTGAATCTGCCTCTTGCTATTTTAAAACCATTACCCCTTGTCCTATCAGAACAGACTCTGCTAAAGAGTTTCTCTCCATGCTTCTTATAAGCCCCCTTTAAATACTGGAAGAATGCAATAAGGTCCCCCCGAGCCTTCTCTTCTCCAGACTGAACAGCTTCAACTGTCTCAGCCTTTCCTCATCGGAGAGGTGCTCCAGTCCTCTGATCATCTTTGTGGCCCTCCTCTGGACTCGCTCCAAAAGTCAATGTCCTTCTTTTGTTGGGGGCTCCAAGGCTGGATGCAATACTTCAGAGGGAATCTCACGAGAACAGAGAAAAGGGGAAGAATCACCTCCCTTGACCTGCTGACCATGCTGCTTTTGACGAAGCCCAGGATGCGGTTGGCCTTCTGGGCCGCAAGGGCGCATTGCCAGATCATGTTGAGCTTCTCGTCCACCAGCACTCCCAAGTCCTTCTCCTTAGGTCTGCTCTCAATCTATTCTCCGCCCAGCCTGTATTTGTGCTTGGGATTGCCCTGACACATGCACAGGTCCTTGCACTTGACCGTGTTGAACTTCATGAGGTTTGTACAGGCCCAACTCTCCAACCTATCAAGGCCTCTCTGGATGGCATCTATTCCCTGCAGCATGCTGACCACACCACACAGCTTGGTGTCATTTGCAGACTTGGTGAGGGTGCACTCTATCCTACTGTCGATGTTGCCAACAAAGCTGTTAAACAGGGCCGGTCCCAATACTGACCCCTGAGGAATGCCACTCGTCACTCGTCTCCACTTGGACACTGAGCTGTTGACCACCACTCTTTGCAGCCATCCAGCCAACTCCTTATCCACTGAGTGATCTCTCTGTCAAATCCATGTCTGTCCAGTTTAGAAACTGTCCTGTGGGACAGTGTCAAATGCTTTGCACAAATCCAGGTAGATGACATCAGTTGCTCGTCCCTTGTCCACTGATGCTGTAACCCCATCATAGAAGGCCACCAAATTTGTCAGGCATGATTTGCCCTTATTGAAGTCATGTTGGCTGTCACAAATCACCTCCTTATTTTCCACATGCCTCAGCATGGTTTCCAGGAGAATCTACTCCATGATTTTGCCAGGCACAGAGACAGTGTGTCAGGCACACATGACAGTGCTAAAGCACACCTACAGCATCTTCTTCTGAATGCCTGTTTTTCTGTTTTCATTGAATGTACATTACATAGATTCCTAAAATATCGGTATGATTAATGCAAAAACAGAATCCTTACTCTTATCTAGCTAAAATTCACTTCCTCATTCACAGTCAACTTCAGAAATGTCCTGCATAGTAGAAACAAAGATAATAAGATATGGGAAGTTGTATAAACAAAGGACATTTTCTGAATTTTATGAACTCAGCAGGGATTTTCTTCACCTCAATGTGCAAGAATCTGGGTATTACCTAGAGGACACAGACAAGAGTGTTGATATTGTCATTATAAATTTCCTTCAGGAGGAAACCTCAGTGCTCTACCATTTCCTTCTCTGACCTGAGCCTTCCCGGTATTCAACGCAATTTATTCCTATATCAAGGTAAAAGATTTTTCTGGTAAATCTGTAGGGCAAAGACAATAAATCAAGACTACTACCATTGCATGACCCCATATATTTCAACAGAAGAAATCACTCTTTTTACAACTCAGAACAAATTCTTAAGCACCAAGAGAAAAACCTCTACTTGAATTCATTATTCACATTTTGTTCCAAGCATTACAGCAATCTACAATACTCAGTCTTCATATGGAAATGCGATTCTTCATGCACCCTTACCTGGCAAACAAAATCACAATCTCCTTCCTACTCAAATGTAGTTTCATTTCATATTCAGTACAAAAATCAGAAGAAAAGAGAAAAGTTAACACCACAAAAGGAATGTGTGAAAATAAGTGAGATTGTTGCTTTCATTCATAATAACCATAGCTTTATTTTTTTTTTAATTTGGTTTTTGGTTGGTTGGTTTCTGTGTGGGTTTTTCTTCTGTGTAGTGACTCAGCCCATTTTTCGGCCATCTCTGTAATTACACAGTCCTGAGGGTTTCACTCACTGTGGACTCAGATATCAAGTTCCTAAACAGTTTACATTTACAGAAAATTCCATCTGGAAACACCCTGGCATTAAATTAGAGAGGCATGGAATTAATAAATTTAATCTTACTGTTACATCCTTTTGAAGCTCAGGGAAGAAAACTTAAGCAAAGACATTCCAGATTTCAAGGAAAATTATCATTAAAATATATAGTTTCAAAAGAAACAAAAATGAGATTTGACCGTTACAGGACAATTATTTCTAAAAACCTAAGTTTTAAACATTCACATTCAACACAAGAATTTTTCAAAATGTTATTGTTTTTATGCTGATTTAGCCAAGATAAAATTGAGTGTATAGCTGAATTTAAGTCTGTGGGTAAAATTTAAATGTATATGTAAATTTTTTTCAGGTCCAAGCAGTTAAAATGAAGCAGAAGGGTTAGAAAACATTAGTAAAACTAAATCTGTGCATTTCAGTTTTCAAGTTTAATATAGTGCAAAAAAATACATCTTGCTAATTTATTTCATGCATCCTTTTTACAAAGTACCAATTTTACCAAAACAATTTTCTCATTAGAGAGTAGAATTCACTAGTCATATTTAAACAATTACTCTTTTGAGTACACTCACTCTTACAAACTGTTTTCTGCAATAGTTGTATTTCAATAACCCCAATTAAACTTATAAGATCCTTAAAATTCACAATGATCTGTAAAAACACTTAATTCTACAGCCAATTGGGAACTTTCATTATGAACTGTATTTTTCATCTCAGTTGGGAAAGAATTGATATGAACAGCAAGACGATTTAGATAAACTGCTATTTTCAGAAGCCCACCTCTTAACTTGCTTAAAGGAGAAACGCAAAGACTTTATTCTAAAACATATAGTTTTCATTGTTTGATTTTATGACCGTGACAGAAAACTTTAAAGATGTTGTTTTGAATATTAACCCATTTCATTATGAGCCTTCTTTTAACAAGGAATCTGTTTTGCTGGACAAATACATGCTTTCCTGTTAGGAAATTTATATACCCTGAAGGAAGGAACTCTTTATCCAGAAAAGTGATCTCTAGTCACAGAAGACTCTTGTTCTGGTGTTTGTGAGATAGTCATTACTAAAAAATGTTTAATAAAAGTAAACATACACTCTAGCAGTTAATGTGTTAAATATAGAGACAAATTTTCTAAACGTTTAACTCTTTAGATAAACTGAAAGTAGATTCTAGGTGAGCTAACAGATACAGTGAAATAGGTACTTTAGTTCACCTGTGTAGGACATACATTTGAAATACATTTACCAAATGTTTGTTAACCAAAATGGAATCACAATCTAAATGAAAATGCTTGAATTATGCCGATAATTTTTTAATCAGCAAAAGTTTCCTAGTAAGGTGAAGTTAGTAGCTCAACATCTTTCACAAGCATCGAGATCTTATCTCTCCCTCTCATTGCAAAAATTATCTGACTTCTCTAGCCAGCCAAAGAGGGAAACATAAGAGAAAGTTAAACCCCTCAAATAGTAACAACAAAACCAAGAGGTGCCAGCTCAGATGATGAGTGTTCTTCATAGGCTAGAAATTATGGTTATTATCAAATTAAGAGGACAGGAGGTGGGAGGTCCCTCACTGGTTCATTAAGGAAGAAATCTTTAAATATTCCCCCAAAAGTGGTGCAGACCAAAGGCTATCGCACCCAAAACAGACCTGGGAATCAAGCATGCCAAGATGCTGCCTATTGCACTGCACTTCTGGGTATCAGATGCCCCGGTGTAAGTGCAGAGCGAATACTGTATTCTACATGTTTCAGACTCAGCACGCTGCATTTCTGTGCACAGGATCTGCACACAAATATTGGGAGGTACTAAGCAGCTCATAACCTTAATTACAATGACCTGGCTAGTACTAGGTTGTTGTGGTGCACACAGCCTGGCATTCAGAAGTACCCAATGCATAATCTAAAGGAGGACAAGAAGAAAAGTTCTTCTGAAGTATGGCATAGTGTTGAAGATGTAGCTTAGATAGTGTCTTGGAAGGAGTTCAGAATATCTAAATATTTTTTAAATTAAGTTAACAGTTTTACCTCCAAAGCTTTCTAATGATCAGTCTTGTCTAAGTCTGGCACTGGTTTCGCTTGATGTGGCACTAAATTCATTTGAGCCTTGGAGAATGGCAGGATCCTAATTCCAAGTCAATCAGTTGGAGAGTCTGCCATTGCCTCAGTAGCCCAGAGAAAAGTTCTCACAATTAACTGCAGGTCAATAACACAGCCATGACCCTTGAAAAGCATGAACAGTCTGACTTTCACTCTAATTGCAAGAAAAGCCTTTCCAACTTTTTTGAAAAATGAACAAAATCTTAAAGAAGTAAAGACCAGCGTATGACTACAGACAAGTCATGTTCTTAAGCAAAAACTTCCCTTTCTCCAATATGCATAATATTCATATTATACACCTAATTGCCTTGCTGTCTTGCTGTCCAGTCTGCCAACAGAAAATAAAGCAATAGGAAACAGAACCTGACATGAGGTCATACAACGTACTTAAATGAAATATTCATATAGTAAAATATGGGAGATTTGAAATCTCATTTACTCTTTGTAAGGAGGATTATAAATATATCAGTAAGCACAGACCTCCTCCCAGCCCGGCTGCAAGAAGTGGGTCCCACCCATATGCCACAGTCCTTCATGAAACTGCTCCAGAGTGGGTTATCTCTTCCACGGTGTACAGTCTCTCCAGAATGGCTGCGGGCCCTCCATGGGCCACAGCCTCCTTTAAGCATCCACTTCCCCCAGTGTGGGGTCCTTCAAGGGCTCCAGGTGGATCTCTGCTCCTCTGTGGACCTCCATAGGCTGCGGTGGGACAACCTGCTCCACCATGGTCATCACCACAGGCTGCAGGGGAATCTTGGCCAGGAGCAGCATTACTCCTCCCCCTCCTTCTTCACTGACCTTGGCGTCTGCAGCTGTTTCTCTCACAAGAAAAGTTCTTCACAACAGGCAGGCAAACGCCTCTCAGGATCTCTTCATATCATCCATCTCATCTCCTCTCCACTTCTTGCAGCCAGGCCAGTCGGCCGCCTGGCGAGAGGCCAGAGGGTGAGGCCTGAAAGGCCCATGACGCCTGCGCCTCCCTCTCTGTGTCTCTGCCCCCGCTCAGCTTTTTCAAGTCTTCTCTTCTCTTTTTTTTTTTCTGTTTTCCCCTTCTTAAGCACGTTATCGCAGAGGCGTTATCACGGGACATTCTCCTACCAATTGGCTCGGCCTTGGCTAGCAGCAGGTCTGCCCTAGGCCCAGCCGAGTCCACTGAACAAAGGGGAGCGACTTCTAGCAGTTTCCTACAGAAGCTGCCACCTTAGGCCCCCCCTCACTAAACAAAACCACAACAAGAAGTTATGAAAAAAAAACTAGTTAAAAATAATATTCAACATAGTAGTTGTGGTTTCAAATACTAGTATGGCAGAGAATTTTCAAGAGAAGGAGCTTGCAGCAACAGATAATTCTAGTTAGTCTTATTTTCCTAAAGAGAAATGGGGATTATATCTGCCCTGAAACTAGAGGAGAATCTTAGATTGTGTCAAAGGGCTCTTTATATCACTGACTGTTGAATCCTGCTGTAAACATAGCAGGTGTCATGTACTGTGTAAGGCAATGTTGCAGAGGTGTGGACGAGATCCCAAAGTCAGAACTCCAAAATGCTATGCATCTCATGTCGCTAGTACAACACTACCTACATCTACATTCAGGATGTATGTCAGCATTCTGAATAACCACAAGAAAAGGAGTGACAACAGTCTTGGATCTTAATCACAGAAAAATTACTCAAAATACAGACAAATGAGCCCAGCAGACAGTATCCTCAGTGATGGGCAGCTGCTCTTTCTAGACAAACTGTAAGACACAAAAAAGCAAGTGCAATTTTTTCCTGCCACTTGATTGTCACAATTTTACAATCACTTGTGCCTGCAGGTCCTAGAAATGCACCTGTAAGATATGACTGTGAGGTTTACATTTTGTAAGATTTTGTGAGATAACAACATCCTTAACCCACAGTATTAAGACTTACGTAATTCCTCAGACCAGAATCTATTCCTGCATCTCAAGTAGCTTCCTATTAGAAGGAATGAGCTGCCTTGAGGTAGTTATCAAAGCCAATGTCATACTTGTATCACAGATTATTTTTCATGTCTAGGCTGTACCAGTCCCAACCTTTCCTTCACTTATTATCTCCTTCAATACCTCCTACTCAATAAGAAATCTAGAGCCTGAGGGAACTTGTGCCACTCCTACTCCCATCGAATGGGCTTAGCTCTTTTCCCTTCGGATATTTCCTGTGTACCAGTTGTATATATACTTTCCACTTGCCTGGGGGCTGGCTTCCAATTCAACGAGGGTGCATTGTGTTAGGGCATGGTGCTGCCATCACAGCACTGCCTCTGGAGCTGTGAATGCCCTTTTCTCTTCTTGTGTTTATACTCTCCCAGTGATCCTGTCTTCTTGCACGCCAAAGGCTGCTGTCACAGCAGATATCAGGGGAATAAGAATAGTAATACTAGAATATTCTGAGAGAACGATGATTTGGAGTATAATTTATTTTCAGTCTTGGCATTCATATAGTAAAGAAAATTTGCTCAAAATGTGGTAGTGTTCGATTACTTATTTAATACAGGCAAGTTTTCTTACATATGAGTCTCTTGAAAAGTAAATGACATAATATGCCTTATTTCAGTCTGAGCTGTTAGGACGACACATTCACTAAGACTATGACACTCATACACTATGCAGAGAGGCTTACAGTAAGTTTAAGGATATTATCCATTGAGATAACAGAAAATCTTAGGACATAACTACAAGGATGAAAGCTCTTTGGAAAGAATTAGGAAGAAGCATAAATTGAAGTCTGTTGGTTAAGATAATTACATGAATTACCTGCACACTCTGGAATCAAATCAATGGACATCAATTTGGCTGCTGTGTCACCAAACCACTAATAACTTGCTTAAGCATTAGACTTAAGTAGTAAATATTAGTAGTAGTAAATAGTAAAAATGTTTATTCCACACAGTATGATTGTTTCTCAGAAGCAATGTGATGCACTCAATGCAATGATTCTTTAGAGTCTTAAATTATCCAAATTATATTATGTTACAGTTCTCAACTGAAATCTTGCTCTGCAATGAAAGTTCAAACTCTTTATATGAGTCAGGAAGCACTGAATTTATTAAGTTTGTCATTAATTCTTGACACCACAGTTAATATACCCATACTTAGTCCACTTGCATGAAGCACATAATACTTGTTCAACTTGAACTTCACACCATAAGTAATAAAAGGCACAGAACAGAAGCACCCTTGGTATACCTGCAGCTACATCTGAAAGCAGAGGGAGAGGAGTAATTTAGAAAAAGCCTCAAGAGAGATAAATCAGTGCTGTTCAATAATGAATAATGAAGCATATGGGCAACAGAAAAGTGGGTAGCCTACGCAAGCTATTAGAACATGTTGTTATTTCTCACATGCTTAAATTACTTCTTTGTCTTCTTCAGTTTTGGACCTATCAGGGCACAGCCTGATATGCTCTAAACTGTGAAAATTTAAGGACTAAAAAGAGCCTGTTCCTTTTTGTTATTTTTTTGTTTGATACCATTGAGAAAAGCAGAACTTTTCTACACAAAGGGTGGGTATAAACAGCAAGAGACAGCACAGTTACAGCAATAATTTTCAAATTTTTTTAATAAATCTAACCTGTGGGTAACATATTATGACAGTATGGATTTAGCACCAATGACAGTGAACAAACTGATGTTCCTTATGTTTTGGCAGAACAAGTAACAATACTACTTAAAAAAAGATTTTTGAGCATAAATATTAATTTTTGGGCATAAATATTAATATTAAACAAATCTATCTACAAAACACAACAGTTGGAAGAAAAATTAGTACATATAGTTATATACTTTGAGTACAGGGGAAATACATTTAGATAGAGTGGAACAGATATGTAAATAAAACCAAAAGACTTTTGTTTGATATGGGTTTTTAAAACAGACATTTAAAGCAAGTAAAAGAACTACAGGTAATGTGAACTCCAAATTCTCTTTTTCTTTGTTATGTTTTTTAAAAACTATACATGTACCTACATACTTTTCTAACAAGATGTGTCCATTTACTTTACCTTAAATATAGTCATGTATCCTTAATTTTTTCTCAATATACATACATACATTTGGACCAAGTCCGAACAGATCCTATTAAAATACACTTTTGCTGAATATCATATTTCAGAAAATTTTAAACAAAATTAACATGCCATGTAAGTAGCTATTGAAAAAAAAAGTTGTTATAAGAATAAAGCAGAAAAGATACAGCCATTTCATGATTTATCATCACCAGAAATAATATTTAAAAGTCTGTTGCACTTTTTTTTTGGCCTTCTGATGAAATCTTTTAATCTACATGAAAAATACAATTCTTTGAAATGAAAAAAAAAAAAAGACATTTATCTTGAAGTGTTGTACTTCTGTCTTTAGGTAGTATGTAATTTTTTTTCTTATCTAAAAAAAATACATAAATAAGACTTTACCTATTTTATTTTAAAATTCACAAAAATAGAAAGTAGTAATATTCTGTACTACATATTACATTAAAAATTACTGTCAATTCCTGACAAAAGACAACTGAATGTCCAACTTAACAATATAGAAGTACTTAACACTCTTCAGGGAAACAGCTGAGTAGGTATAAATAAGTTGTTCAACAGAACAAGTTAAGGAAATAGAAGAAGTTTGAAAGCGAAAATAACATTTAGGACACTATCTACTGTTAGCATACTAGTAGACTACAGCAGATAAAAAAAATATTACATGCTTAAAGGTAAACTGATAATGATTAGCATACAGTAGGTTCTTTTTAGAAAGTGGATTGCTTGTGTTAATAAAATATATGGAAATAGTTTTCTGTTACATGCCACAAAGTAGGGAAGGAATAACCTGTGAAAAAAAAAATCAAAAGCAATGAAATTAAAAGCAGTAAATTTGACAGAGCTTAGTGGAATAGAAATATGCTAAGCAAGCCATGGAAAAGAATAAAGTAAGAGAGATGGAAAAAGGTAGAAGAATACAATGCAAATGCAACAAGAGAAATTATTTCAGAAAATATTGATCATACTAAAAAGAAATACGTTGAAATCATCCAGTGTCAATACTGGCAAATCACCTGTAACATGTAGAAAGTAAACCCAGGCAAGAAAATGAAACTGTGAGAAAGACACTGCATGTCATGTCTCAAGTCTTCAATCAATGCAACATTAACTTTCTGATTACTGGAAGCCAAATACTCTTAATTAAATAAAAATTGCTAATGGGTACTGCCAAATCAGTATCAAAACTGGATAATTCCAGGAGTATTTAGAAGACTTTCGGTTGCTGTAACGTGTGATGTTCAAGAGTTTGATTTACAAAGTCTTGGTACCAAAGGGTTCGCTCACTTTAGAAAACTCTCATGGTGTAGCTGTTACTTTGAAAACATAGCATGTTATTCCTGGATTGTTTAATATAATATTTTATTCAAATGTTGATGTTTTGTAGGTGGAGCAAGAATAGTTGGTGAATAAACCTAGGCATTTCTAAAAAGCAAAATGAAGGGAAAGATCACAGGTTTTGGTTTACATATAAACACCACTGCCAATTCCATACATAAGTAGTCTTAATGGATATTTATGTGTGGAACTGGCATTGGTGCTTATATGTAATATAATCCTGCAATAAAAGTTCAGTATGAGATGATATAACTACTTCATATCCTAAGCTATGCTTCTAAAAATGTGATTTTATTTCCTTAATATCTCTGTAGATCACATATTATTATATTTTAGCAGCCAGAGTCATTTCACTGTCACTGAGGAGCTCTGGTCTTGTTCATTGCACAGCTGAAGATATTTCTTAAATTGTCAACGGTTTCAGCCATGTCTCTCCATCTTCAGTTCTACCAGACTTCTTAGGGATGACCTGTGAGTCACCATAGTCCTTGTTTTCACCCCAATTGTTGTTAAGAATGAGATGAGAAAATCTGCCAGTTCCTATGTAAACTCTGAGGCATGAGTATAGGTTGTGACACAATACAAATTTATCTTCCAATTATTATCAGTACATTTGATCCAGAACTTGGAAATTAATAAATTTGACTGATTTTTTTTCCATTGAAGTATTTATATCTTGTTCAGAATTTTCTTCAGAATATATAAAATAAATTCTTTTTAAAGCCTAGCTCTTTTTCTACCAGTGATTTAAGTGCCTGGAGAGTTCCAAGAAAAAGTTTGAAATATTTACATTTTTCATTTTTAACACTATTAGAAGAAATTTAGATCTTAGTTCATTTATGCTAAACAATACAAGTAAATACCATATAATTTCAGTTTCTTGGATTTGTTTTAGATTTTTAGTTGAATAAGTGAAGGTCTTTTAAAATTAAGAGTATTTGTATAGAGGCTTTCTAATGAAGATGTCTGTATCTTAGTGATCTTTAATGTAACAGCTCCAGCTGTAATGTTTTGTATTGTCCTTCAAGATACTTGTATAACTCAGATGCTTAGAATTTAAATGTTTAAACAGTTCTGTGTATTTTAAAGAAAGAACACTGTTTTACCCTTTAACAATATAGTGAATGGTCAAAATGTGCAAAACCCAGCCCACATACCAAGACTTTTTTTCCTTCTCTCCATTCTGATGATTCTAATAGTTTCTATTAACTCTTTCAGAACCCTGTTTTTAGCACTGATTATGATTCTTCATCAGGTCATGCCAAAGTTATTGAAACATCCTTAACCATAACGGTACTTTATTAGGAGGCAGGGACTGATTTTTCTTGTTATCTGTGGTGGTTTAGCCCAGATCACAACACAGTTTCTCACTCACCCTCCCCCTACCCACTGGGATGGGGGAGAGAAATTGGGAAGAAAGGAAAACTCGTGGGTTGAGATAAAAACAGTTTACTAAAAATTACTAAAATCTACAAAGCTAACAGAATATAAAGATATTAATATATACAAAATATACAAAATGAACAATGTACAATTTCTCACCACCTGATGTCTGAATGACCAACGCAGCCCATCCTGAGCAGCAATCACAGGAACGAGACCAAGCAGCAAGCAAAGGGAGGAGAGCAAGCTAGCAAGGTAGAGGGAACAATGCCAGCAAGCAAGAGAGAAGAAAAGGATGCCAAGGGTGCCCGCAAAGAATGCCCGAAAAGAATGTCCAAAAAGAATGCCCCCTCCCATGGGCAACTCCCCCCCATACTGAGCATGACGTTTATGGCATGGAATACTCTCTTTGGCCAGTTTGGATCAATTATTCTGTCTGTCTTTTGCCCAGCTTCCCACATCTACACGTTAACGAGACTTTAACGAGACTTGGAAAGCCAGACAGTGTCCTTGGTCTCATTAACAACAACTCGTATCATCAGAGTGTTTTTATCAACATTCTTCGCACACGAAATCCAAAACACACCGGCTACTGAGAAGAAAATTAACTCCATCCCTGCTGAAACCAGGACACTATCTTATATTTGTACAGTTTCCACTACAATTAATGCTTTATTTCTAACTGTTGTCCTTAAGGACTACTGCATTAATACTGCTATTGATAACAACAGTAACAATAATAATATGCAAATAGTAGTAATACAGAAAGTTTAATGTTGCAAGCACTTTCCTGTAACTGTACACAAATACCAAGCATTACTTCTTTTTATTGTTCTACAAATAGTCCTCTAAATAAAAGGATATATGTTGACAATGAACTGACGCTCACTGAAGAACTACTTTTTCTTACCATTGTTGCTCTGAAGTACTAGTTTTTAACATTATTTCTTCAGATACCTCTCTTTCGTGAGTGCTTATCAAAGGTGTTGACATAATATCACCCAGTAATCCACAGGTTTATCATCAAATTCTGAAAAAAAACCTCACTTCAGTGATGTAGCAACAGCTTGAAGGTCATAATAATCTCTGAAGGTTAATTTCCTGAAGCATGGTTCAAAGCTTTTGCTACATGCAGGGATGAACTTGGTGTTTTGCTGAAGCCTACTTCAATCAGAAGCTAACCTGTGAATAATCAAGAAAAACTTCACAAATACTTCTAAGCTTCACTTTCCTAATTCAAAGGTGTGATAGAGTGCAGCCAACCATGGTAATTCGACTTGGAACAAGTTATTATCAGATAGAAAACATGTTAGTAGGCTGAAAAGTGCTGGAGATCTTAAAGACTTCAAATGTTTTACCAAATAGAATATGCACTTTTCTACTTGTCTGTTTTCCCGAATATGTCATTTATTTGTTGCAGCGGAGCCTTTTCTATCCAAGGCAAGTGAATAAATTGGCTGGAGAGAGGGAAACACCACCTTCATCTAGCAGCTCTGCCTCCGTAACTTCTACCACTCCCTGAAATTTGTGGCCAGTTAAGTTTACATGCTCTCACCCAAACACTGATGCAGATCTCTCTACCACAGTGTAACCTGTCCTTAGCCTAAATGTTTGATCTTTTAGCCTGAGGGAACGTAGGGCCATCTCCTTTACAAAGAGTACAAATTAGTTTACTAGAACAGAGACAGGAGCAATTAGGGATCAGGAAAACATTAGTAGCAAATTAGTAGTCTTTGGTGTTGATTAGTAGTCTTTGGTGTTGAGAGCCTTCATTTGCACTTTAGAAGTTTCTCATATTTGTTTTTACCTTAGGCTGTATCTGCACAAGCTCTTCGCTCTCTTCCTCCATTCCCTCCTCTTGTTTCCCGTTGTTACTGACTAACAGCTCAGTGTAACTCTCACAGAAGTGGTGAAGTCCGTGCTATAACATATTACAGGTGCATAGAATAATTGCCAGACCATCCAGACTGCAAGAGACCTCAGAAGATTGCTATTACAATATCTACTCACAACGTGGTCAGTTCTGAGCTTAGATCAGGTTGTTCAGGGCTTCTTTCAGCTGGTGCTTGAAATTCTTCAAGTATGAAGAGAAGCTGCAGAGCCTCTCTGCCCAATCTGTGCGATTGCTTAATCATCCTCATAATTACTCCTACGACCCCCTCCATGTCCATTTGGCACCTTCCCTACTTCAGTTTATGGCTTTTTTGTCCCATCCTCCTACCAGCTATGATGAGTTGGACTCTGTCCCCTTTTGAGGACAGCTGCTTCTCAGCAGGTAATGTTATTCCCAAGACTAATCTAGAGACATATGATACCTCAATAACCAGCTTCTTTCAGGTTTGTACATAAGAAAAAAAAAAAAAGAAGTATTGCAATACATCTGAGGGGAAATTTGAGAGCAACACAGGAAAACTTGCGAAAAGAGGGACAGCCATTAAGAAAGTTTGGTGTACTGCCTGTCTAGAAATGAAAACAAGTTCAATAGTCTGAGCTCCATTCATTTTTTTCATTTATTCATTTATTTATTTAAGAATAAAAAGAATAATATTAGGAAGGGAGTAACTTCAAAAAGTTTTGCCTTTTTCTTGAAAACATTGTTTATGTAGCTGTGTAGATATAACAA
This sequence comes from Chlamydotis macqueenii, assembly GCF_036417535.1. Taxonomy (NCBI): domain Eukaryota; kingdom Metazoa; phylum Chordata; class Aves; order Otidiformes; family Otididae; genus Chlamydotis; species Chlamydotis macqueenii. The sequence continues at coordinate 57,209,689 of NC_141593.1, read as the reverse complement.
TCAAGGTATATACAGTTACACTGAGATTTACACTGACTGTGCTGGCATAACAGTTGTTATGGTCAGCAGGACTTTTAAGTTCAAAGCTATAGGTGGACTTTAACTCTTTGGTCAAGTCCAGTAGTTATATTTGTTGTTGTTTTTTTGGTTTGTTTTGGGTTTTTTTGGGTTTTGTTGGTTTTTGGTTTTGGATTTTTTTTTTTTTTGCCAAGTTTGAGACACCATGTGAAAAAGAGAACACAAAATCATACAAAATCATAGATGTTAGGCAAGAGGAATGCCTGTTAGACTATCTGGTCCATTTCTCTCTAAGGATAGGATATTTTCATGTTTTACTAATGTTTCATCCTGTGTAATTTTAAAGGTCAGATTTTAATTAAAAATCAGCCTTACTTGTCCATGTAATTCCATGTCCACATTTTCAAACGTTGCTACTACAAATGTATTTAAAAACCAGGCCTTTTTGAATAAAACTGAGAAATTTAGCATGTATATTAAATTTGTTCAAGCAGTTTAGATTTATATAGGGCACATGCTTGTGCAGAAGCTGACTTCACTCATCTAGGTGACATAATATTCTCATAATACTCCTACATTGTTATATATTTTCCCTTTTTTTTTTTGCTGTAATAACTTTGCTGAATAATTCTTTTCCCTGTTTTACCTTTTTTTTCTCTTCAAATATTTGTAAGCTATTATCAAGTACTTTAAGCCAGCTGGTTTCTCTGCCAGAAGGGTGATGGTAAAAGTAATAATGGAAAAGGAATAGTAGGCCTACTTTGAATTCCACTGGAGACACCACCTACCCATATCTGACTGGTATTTCAGGAAAAATGAATGTCTTCATTGTATACCTCCTTTAAGATTTTCTGAATGCAATTTTTCTACAGTTAATCAACTGGAATTCGTTGCTGTTAGGTTCAGAACTTGTGTAAAGGATGCTAATAGGCCTGTTCCTTCTGGGGCTCTACCACTCAATCCAGAGTGAGTCACCATGGTAATAACACAAAGGAACTCAGGGGTTTGTACCCTTTGTGAATTTCTCTTAATTATTAGTGTATAAAAGATGATATTTCAGTAATCAGTTAAATAGCTAACCAGGTTTACCAAGTGAACTAAATACTACAGAAGATGAATGATAGGCTGTGTATCTATACGTACTGAGCACTCACCAGACTTCATCCAGGCATGAGTCCCTCAGTACAAGATAGATACTGTAATTTATAAGCCACTGTTATTCACTGCATTCTAGTGCCAATGATAGGAAGGGCAAATAATGCAATTTAATTTGTGGCTGAATAATGATTTTTATTATACTGTGTCTACTCTCAATACTGCAAACAAAAGCAGACCATTCTTCCTCTCCAAAATCTCATGTTATTGTGCCAGTCATGAAGACTGTTGCATGGCATGTAACCCAATTCCATTGCAAATAAGCTACAATGGTCATAAACAGTCATGTGCTTCTTTCAACTACACACCTAAATGATTTTTCATGCAATATGGGAGACAGAGTATTGTGACAAAGAAGTGAGTAGAATTACCAGAGACTGAAAACATGCAAGTAAGCATTTTTAACTTTTTTTTTATATGTTTTAAAATCTAACAAAACCAAAATAGAATAATAAATATGGAATTTAAGATTTTCACACTATAAATTATAAAAGCAGATTAAATCACTGAGTGCTTTATAGACACAGCAGATAATATCTCACAGTATCACATATCACTTATAGTACCCTTAAAGCCATAATATTTAAAGATTTCTGTTGAAGTCATACTCCTGTTTATTATGATAATTTTAAATTTATCTTAATCATCATTTAATTTACATTCCTAACTGTTTTAGTTTATTTAGCATTAAAAGGGTGCAGAGTATCTCATGTACATGATCAGTCCTAATGACATTAACCCTCCCTTCTTTTTAATGCTTTAAAAGAATTTAAAATAACTAAACTGCTCTAAAAAATTAATCTTCAAACACATCAAGATACTTAAAAGATTAATCACTTTTAGTAATATTATTTTCAACTACAAATTAACTTTTATTTCTTACCCTTCCTGCCATTGGGATTTGAGCAACTGTGGTCTGCAAGCTGTAATTTCTAACCTGAACTTAGCAAACCATTAGGAATATTCTTTAAAATAAAAATGGATTATAAATGTTACTCTTACACACAAATCCACCATAACTAACAAAAGACAATAGCTTTATCAAATCCCCTGAATACAGAATCATAGAATCATAGAATGGTTAGGGTTGGAAGGGACCTTCAAAGGTCATCTAGTCCAACCCCTTTGCAAGGAGCAGGGACATCCCCAACTAGATCAGGTTGCTCAGAGCCTCATCCAGCCTGGCCTTGAACGTTTCCAGGGATGGGGCATCCACCACCTCTCTGGGCAACCTGTTGCAGTGTTCTGTAACTGGCATCGTAAAAAATTTTTTCCTAATTTCTAATCTAAATCTACCCCCCTCTATTTTAAAACCATTACCTCTCATCCTATCGCAACAGGCCCTACTAAACAGCCTTTCCCCATCTTTCTTGTAGGCCCCCTTGAGGTACTGGAAGACCGCTATCAGGTCTCCCCGGAGCCTCCTCTTCTCCAGGCTGAACAGCCCCAACTCTCTCAGCCTGTCCTCATAAGAGAGGTGCTCCAGCCCTTTTATCATCTTTGTGGCCCTCCTCTGGACCTTCTCCAACTGGTCCATGTCCTTCTTGTGTTGGGGGCTCCAGAACTGGACACAGTACTCCAGGTGGGGTCTCCCCAGGGCAGAGTAGAGGGGGAGAATCACCTCCCTCGACCTGCTGGCCACGCTCCTCTTGATGCAGCCCAGGATGCGGTTGGCCTTCTGGGCCACAAGGGTGCATTGCCTGCTCATGTTAAGCTTCTCATCCACCAGCACTTCCAAGTCCTTCTCCTCAGGGCTGCTCTCAATCCATTCCCTGCCCAGCCTGTATTTGTGTCTGGGATTGCCCCAACCCATGTGCAGGATCTTGCACTTGGCCTGGTTGAACTTCATGAGGTTGGCACGGGCCCACCTCTCCAGCCTGTCAAAGTCCCTCTGGATGGCATCCCTCCCTTCCAGCGTGTCGACGGCACCACACAACTTGGTGTCGTCAGTGAACTTGCTGAGGGTGCACTCTATCCCACCTCCATGTCGCCGACAAAGACGTTGAACAGGGCCAGGCCCAGCACGGACCCCTGAGGAACGCCACTCGTGACCAGTCTCCACGTGGACATTGAGCCCTCTCTGAGTGCGGCCATCCAGCCAACTCCTTATCCACCGAGTGATCCGTCCATCAAACCCATGTCTCTCTAGTTTAGAGAGAAGGATGTCATGCGGGACAGTGTCAAAAGCTTTGCACAAGTCCAGGTAGATGATGTCTGTTGCTCGTCCCTTGTCCACTGATGCCGTCACCCCGTCATAGAAGGCCACCAAATTGGTCAGGCACGATCTGCCCTTGGTGAAGCCATGTTGGCTGTCACCAACCACCTCCTTGCTCACCATGTGCCTTAGCATGGTTTCCAGGAGAATCTGCTCCATGACCTTGCCAGGCACAGAGGTGAGGCTGACCGGCCTGTAGTTACCTGGGTCTTCCTTATTCCCCTTTTTAAAAATGGGGGTTATGTTCCCTCTCTTCCAGTCATCGGGGACCTCACCAGATCGCCACGACTTCTCAAATACGATAGCCAGTGGCTTGGCAACTTCATCCGCCAGTTCCCTCAGGACCCGCGGATGGATCTCATCAGGACCCATGGACTTGTGCACCTTTAGGTTCCTCAGGTAATCCTGAACCTGCTCTTCAAGTACAATGGGCAGTTCTTCATTCTCGCAGTCCCTGCTTGCACCTTCTGCAGCTTGGGTGGTGGGACAGGAACTCTTGTCGGTGAAGACTGAGGCAAAAAAGTCATTGAGAACCTCAGCCTTCTCCATGTCCTGGGTAACCAGGACACCAGTTCCCTTCCGGAGGGGGCCTACATTTTCCCTGGACTTTTTTTTGTCCCCTACGTACCTATAAAAGCTCTTCTTGTTGCATTTTATATCCCTGGCCAGATTCAGTTCTGCCAGGGCTTTGGCCTTCCTTACCTTATCCCTGGCCACTCGTGCAGCCTCTTTGTAGACCTCCCAGGCTACCTGTCCCCACTTCCACCCTCTATAGGCTTCCTTTTTCACTTTCAGTTGGTCCAGGAGCTCCTTGCTCATCCACACGGGCCTCCTGGCCTTTTTGCCCGACTTGTTTTTCATCGGGATGCACCTCTGCTGAGCTTGGAGGAGGTGCTCCTTAAATATAGACCAACTTTCCTGGGCCCCTCTTCCCTCCAGGGCCGCCTCCCATGGCACTTGGCCCATCAGGTCCCTGAAGAGGCCGAAGTCCGCCTTCCTGGAGTCTAGGGCAGAGACCTTGCCATGTATTTTCCTCGCTGCCCCATGGATCTTGAATTCCACCGTGTCATGGTCACTGCAGCCAAGGCTGTCCTTTAGTTTCACATCCCCGACCAGCCCCTCCCTGTTGGTGAGCACAAGGTCGAGCATGGCACCCCTCCTTGTCGGCTCCTCTATTGCCTGCAGGAGGAAGTTGTCATCCATGCATTCCAGGAACTTCCTGGACTGCCTGTGCCCTGCCGTGTTGTCTCTCCAACAGATGTCAGGGTGGTTGAAGTCCCCCATGAGGACCAGGGCCTGTTACCATGAGGCTGCTCCTATCTGCCTATAGAGCACTTCGTCTGCTCTGTCCTCCTGGCCAGGCGGCCTGTAACATACCCCCACCGTAACGTCCCCTGTCCGTCCCCATGGTCTTTTTATTTCAGAAAAGGAAATTAGACCAAGATCATTCTTACTAGTACCTTGCAATTTTGATCCTTTATGACATAAGGAAGATGAAAAATGAAAGAATCAACTATAATTTCTCAAGGCCAGTCCACTTATTTCAGGAGGCCAGAATCTTAACCCACATTCAAAAAACTTTGTTTCTTCTGCTGTAGATCAGTATCTCCCACCTAGTTTATTCTTGCCAAACTCTTGAACTCTACTTGCAAGTAACTGCAGTCAAATCTACATCCTTGTAGCCTTGTAGAGTTAATCGAAGTGTGTGAGAGTCAGAACTTGAAAAAGCTGTCTCTCTGACCTAGAAATCCATGTGAAGGGAGTACTCCATGTTATGTTAACACAGTATGACCATCTCTCCAACACAATGCTACACTTAGTCAGTTTAGTTACCTCTGGATTAAGCTTGAGGCTGAGGGTGGGCTTGAAACTGTTTATTGGGCCCCAAAATTGTATCTCAACAGCTATGCTTTCCGATCTTGCAAACACCTCACAGGATGCACATTTTCTAGCCTTTCTAAATAGCCTTATAAACTCCATCACTGAAGGTTTGAAATAGTTCACAAACACAAAAATACATGGATATTATAACCACAACAGTTGTACAAATGAAACTCATAAATAATTTTAATCATTTTTTCTTTCTGAAATGGAGAATTAGGGTAAATGTGACAGAAGAAATCTATTCACAGACATTCGAGAATGGTCTAAGACCTAGAGCAATGCTGTCTTGAGATCCAATTCAATGTCTTTCTTTTGTACCATATTTCAATGACTCTCAGCATCAGTTATTTCTGACTGAGAAACTCAAATAAAGGCAGAAAACGTGAAAACACCAATAGGCTGTATAAGAACACATCATCACAGAAATAATTGTTGAAAAATGTATATGTTCACATCCAATAAGTAAAAGAAAGGTCTCTGCAAGTTTACTTTATTTGTATTTTACATAAAACATTTAAGAATATTTAAGGTCACACTGCTGCCAAAATTGTACTCTAGTCCTTCTACTAATCCCAGCTGTGTGCTCTTAGTGCTTATCTCCCGTTTCCTCAGCAAACCTCAGAATATAGCCCTAGTTCAACCACAACCATTAGAACCAAATTGAGAGAGGGTCAGGATGTGTGACAAGGGATAGAAATGGAAGCGAGGAGCAGCCTTTGAGCAGTGCTCCAAAGTCAGATTAACTTCTACTTGAGAGTGTAGGGCATATTTTTCCCTTCAGTTATCTCTAGTAAATTACAACTGTGCTGGCCAGCACAGTTGAAGAGCATCAGGGTGTTTGGTGCTACATTGATTAGCATGCTGGGGAGTCTTCCTGTGGTGCATTGCCCTGCCAGGAGGCTCTACACTTGCCTGGGTTTTTGTTTGGTTTGTTATCACCACTCATTTTTGATGTTTGTCAGAAGTTATGAGAACTATGGGATTTTGGATTAAAATAAATCTTCCATAGTAATGTTTTGTTGCAAAAGATTCTACAAACATTAATGTGAAATGGGCCAGAAAGTGTCAGAATTACTGAATCTTTCGACCCTCCGACCTCTTCTGCAGTGTGGAGATTTAGCCACATAGATCACTATAGCCATTCTGAGAAACAAGTCAACCCTTTCTTATAAAGTTTATGCAGACTTTTTCTGGACATTGAAGAGGAGAAAAGCTCTAACTATATGTAGAACAGTAGCAGAATAGAAGTGAGTCATAGAATCATAGAATCACACAACAGTTTGGGTTGGAAGGGACCATTAAAGATCACCTAGTCCAATCCCCCTGCAAGGACCAGGGATCTGCAGCTAGATCAGGTTGCTCAGAGCCCTGTCTAACCTGGCCTTGAATGTTTCCCGGAATGGGGTATTCACCACCTCTCTGAGCAACCTGTTCCAGTGTTCCACCACTTTCATAGTAAAAGAATCTTGTATCATGAATACTCATTTAAACATTTTACCTTTTAGTGTGACAGATGTCAATTTGAAATGCAAAGGAAAGGGTGCATTTAGAGAAAAGAACAAATTAATTGCATCTAAAGTGTCATCTTTATAATATCCAACAAAATATGTAGCTTTTCTTTTGTTTTTAAAATCCCTTTTCCCGAACCTGGTATTTTCAGCTGACTTAAAACTTCAGAATTAGACATTACACATAGTATTTCCAAAATTGCAGATACTTCCTGCCACTTGAGGATACTGGGACAGCCAAGAAAATTGTTGAGACAAAGAAAGCTGCACATGGGCTATGCAGGGGTAGATGCTATTATTCGTGCACCTTTGTTTTTCTGAAGCACATAAAGGATCAAACTGATAATTCCACAAGAGATACAGATGGAGAAGGAAAATATTATTTTCTTCAAAGTGGAATATAAGTGATGTCCAACACCAAAGGACCATTAGATGAGAAATGAGTGTAGAGAGAAAGAATATGATAGAGCAACTAATAACATGATCCTTTCAAGACTATACTTATGTTGGAGAAATTAGCTTGAGGCTCAACCTATAAGTGAGAAAAAAAACTATGACCTAACAGGGAAGATATGCTGTGCTCAGTTTGCTGATGTTGTGCTTTGCTTGACAGAGTTGTGCTAGGGGGTCTGATCAGGAATGCCATTTTCATGTATGGGGTGTCAAAATATAACTGTACATGAAAGAAAAGAGTGGACAATAGTCTAGAATTACTTTAAATTTCCATGCAACCTGAGCTGGGTGATTTGCATAATACTTACTCATGTTGGCTCAAAGCTGTGGATGTAATGAAAATGTGATACATGAAATTTGTTGTAGTGCTTTTCCTCTGTACCTGGTGCAGCTGAAAATGTGTTTCTTGTTCAGTCTATCATATTTTTTAACCCACACAGTGCTTTAAGAAAATTAAGGAAATAATGTAGAACATGAGAGAGAGATACAGAAGCTGTCTGTCATCAGAGGAGAAAAGACAGGAATATAACCACTTACTTGAAGATACTGGGGTCTAAAGCCCAGAACATTCCAGTCAGATGTTGTATGTTTGTATGTTTCCAAACATCACTTATATTGAACATTTTTAACATTTCAGCACAGCCATAAGGATAAAACAAATAACAGTGAAGGGAGAGGAAATGTCTACTTACAAATAATACCTAGTAAAAGAAGCACTGTCTTCAAACCACTTCAAGAGACTCTTGAGTCTCTATTACTGTTAACTTCCTTACATAGATCAAGCAAATTAATGCTTCCCTCTTTTTTTGGGGATCAGTTTTATCCAGCTTGGATTTCTGATTTGGTATCTGTAAAGTGAGAGAGAATAAAAAAGTGAGTCACATTTTGTCAAGCTGTCAGCTATCCAAGTACTATATTCACAGTGCATACATGCTCATTACAGAATTATTAGCATTTGGAAGATGAATTCTCTGCAGTATTTCTGTCATTAGACACACCAAAATACAAATGATATGTTTATGGTTTCTGCAGTCACCTTTAGTTTTTAATTCACGGAACAAAAAAAAAAGAACAGTATCTGTGTTATATTTTCAGTCTTTCAACTACAAAGATATACAGAAGAGTAAGTAGTTCTGATAGAATGCAGTAAGAGAGGAGCAGTGGAGAAAGGGATTGCCTTGTACCATGACAAAGGTATTTCACTAGGAGAAAAAGCTGGAACACACAGGAATTAGGAACATAGTGGGACTAAAACAGAGATTGTGGAAGCAGAAAGTCCTACCAGATGCTTCCATAGTGTTCAGCCTCTTTATAAGCTAAACCATGCTTTACTTCAGTAGGCTATAGATGCATAAAACCCACAATGACATCTCTTCATACACACAGTTCCTTATCCTGCTAGTACGCAACATCTTTCAACAAAATCTACACTATTAGATGTCCAAACATTGTCATCTTCCTAACTCAAGCAGTGGCACAAATCCAGCTAACCTCTGCTACCCTTTTATTTTCCAGGCACAGTTCAGACACCTTCCTACACACAATGCTGTCATATTATTCTACATGTGGCACTGCTAATGATAGAGAAGATTGATAATAATCTGACATGTCCAAAGATTATTTTATTCTTTGACACTAATAAATTAAATGCAGGATTTATCTGTAGCTACACTGCTCGTTGCTTCTCCTTTTGATACGACTCAATCAGCTAGCATCTTAAACTATCTTGTTTTCTCTACGCTAAACTTTAAGTACTTCTTAGTGTATGCTAGAAAATGCTTTCTCACACCTCACCCTTCAATCCTCCTCGGTGATTATATCACTGTAAGACCATTGACAGCAGGATATAAAATTGTGTTGGGAGATAAGTATTCAACTAGCACTTCAATAAAGTAGTTGTGTTAGAGGAACTTCATCTGGAGCTATGTTTGAGAAACTCCAGCTTATTTTATCATGCTTTATGGAGCCAAAGCTTAATGTTAGGATACTAATTTGACAGCTACTTAAAATGGAAGACTACATCACCAATGGATTCTTAAGCTGAAAACGTTTCTGAAAATTATGCCAGATGGACAAAGCTGGTGGTGAATAAGTTTGTAAGGTCTGAGGAAGACAGATGCTTAGCAGCTCTAATGGCTACACTTATAAGTACATCAGATATGCTCCAGGTATGGGGAGGCAAAGAAATTATCTGCTATCCCTCATCTTGTTTAAGCCAAAGGTTGAACACAAACAGAAGTGTTTTATTGGGCTGAAAGGGATAAGTCTCACCAATTTCTGTAACTAACAGGATATGTGAATGTGATGTAATTACTTTGACATCTGACGTTACAAGCTTGGTCAAAGACTCCATTCAGTCTGAGAGCACTGTCAGCCCTTTAATACTACATCTGAAAGAACAGATGACCATTTCCAGCTAAGATAACTAGAAGTAGTTTTCTGTGGATGCCCGTTGTAAACCTGTGACACACAACTTTGGAATGTAAAAATAAAAATGACTTTATTGCTTTTTTTACCTGACTTCAGTAAGCTCTAATGGGGAAAATGTCTAAATTAGACAAATCAGAAACATTTAAGGTACATGGTGAAACAACACAATTGTTTTCTTTCAACAGAAACACATGTATTTGGAGAAAATGTTGCTTCTTTGAGACAGTAGTTGCAAAGTTGGCATAGATGTAAGTTGTAATGAAAGCATAAGTTGCAAAATGAACAAGTTAAAGTTGAAAACTTCATAATTATTGTTGTTGCTGATTCTGGTTTTTTGGCAGATAAAATGAAAAAAAAATACTAACCAGTATACAGAGACATTAAATAATGAGTACAGATCGGCTACAATCAAAATACACATAATATCAGCACAATAAACTTCAAAAAGATATTAAAGTGCCAGCTACTAACTGAGTGCAGTCAGGCACAAGTAAAGTCAGTGAGAACAGTAGAGATGCACAAGGTTCTAGATAACTAATAGAAATACACAGTAAAACCAGCCAGAGATAGTTTGTTGGCAAACAAGTAGCCACAGAACACCTCCCAAACTAGGTTATTCAACACAACAGGAGAGAGATACGAGACGTGAGATAAAGTAGCAAGACAAAGAAGCTAAAGTAATAAACATGGCAGAAAATAAATGCTATGCAGATATGAGAGTAGCAGAGTGCTTCTTTTGCATATGCCAGCTAAACAATCACAAACTTTCAAAGCGGGCATATAGGCAAACACAGAAACTGACACTGAGCATGCCACTGAACTGTTTTATGCATCTGTACAAACCAAAGAAATTAAGGCAGAAGAAATGCTCAACCCATTACCTATAGAGAAGCTTAAAAGATTGTAAGAATCAATACTAAAAGAGATCATAGAATCGTAGAATATTTTGGGTTGGAAGGATCTTTAAAGGTCATCTAGTCCAACCCCCTTGCAAGGAGCAGGGACATCCCTAACCAGATCAGGTTGCTCAGAGCCCCATCCAACCTGGCCTTGAATGTTTCCAGGGATGGGGCATCCAGCACTTCTCTGGGCAACTTGTTCCAGTGCTTAATTACTCAATTCCTCATTGTAATTTTTTTTTCCTTATGTCTAGTTTAAGTCTTTTAGTTTAAAACCATTAACCCTTGTCCTATCACAATAGGTTCTGCTAAAGAGTTTCTCCCCATCTTTCTTATTGGCTCCCTTCAGGTACTGACGGCTGCAATAACGTCTCCCTGGAGCTTCCTCTTCTCTAGGCTGAACAACCCCAACTCTCTCAGCATTTTTTTCATAGGAGAAGTGCTCCAGCCCTCTGATCATTTTGGTGGCCCTCCTCTGGACTCACTCAAACAGATCCATATCCTTCCTGTGCTGACGGCTCCAGAGCTGGATGCAGTACTCTAGATGGGGTCTTATGATAGTGGTGTAGAGGGGCAGAATCACTTCTGTCAACCTACTGGCCACACTTCTTTTGATACAGCCTAGGATACCATTAGCCTTCTGGGCTGCAAGTGTACACTGACGGTGCATATCCAGCTTTTCATCTGCCAGTACCCCCAAGTCTTTCTTGGCAGGGCTGCACTCAAACCCTTTATCCACTAGCCTGTATTGATACCAGGGCTTGCCTCGACCCAGGTGCAGGACCTTGCACTTGGTCTAGGTTGGAAAAGACCCTTAAGATCATTGAGTTCAACCATAAACATAACATTGCCAAGTCCACTAATAAATAATGTCCCTAACCTCCACATCTGCATTCTTTTAAATACCTTCAAGGATGGTGACTCAACTGCTTCCCTGGGTAGAGTTTTCCAATACTTGACAACTCTTTCATGAAGAATTTTTTCTTAATATCCAATCTAAATGTTCTCTAGTACAACTTATGGCCATTTCCTTTTGTCCTGTCACTGTTACCTGGGAAAAGAGACCAACTCCCACCTCACTACAACATCCTTTGAGAAACATTAGTCTCTTTCATATTCAGTGATGACGGTAGCCCATGGATGAAAGGCTGACTTTCTCTGGGGTCATATGCAGTTAGTGATCACAGAATGCAGGAAGAAAACACTCCAGTCAAACAGCGAGACAACCTAATCTCATAGCGACAATTTTGAGACAATCTATAGGGGTGGAATTTCAAGAGAAAAGTTCCCGTGGAACTAGTCCTTCAGCTACAGACCAGAACCATGAAGCAAATGAGCCTGAATAAATAAATAGCAATAGCTGTTTGTACTTTCACAAACCACAACTGACACTAGCCCATCACTAGCCATGAAGGTCTGAACATATCTATTAGAGTTGTGACCAGAAAAAAGGTATCCCCTTTGCTTGTCATTGACCAGTACGTATTGTGGTATTTGATTACAGTAGAGTTCTCCATCTTAGAGAGACACACTTCTTACTTTTTTCTGCCACAAGACCTTGAAATTCATAAATAGGAACAAATTACATTTGTAGGACATGATGTACCATCATGAGAGATATTCCTGCTAGTGCAGTAAGATCTGCTTACTGCAAACATAATCAACAACTCTGCCTTGGCTTACCTAATAAAGACTGGCAAGTTTGCCTTTTGCAGTATTTTGGGAAAGGTGCACTAGGATGGTTTTCCTTCAAAACTAAGGAAAGAGGAAGAGGGATAAGTCTCTGAACCCTAATGGACCAGTAGAATTGGTTCATTGTAGGATAAAATCAATCAGGTATGACAAAGTAGGAAGGTAGAATGACCGGTGATTAAAAAATTATCAGTCCTCTCAGACTTCATTGTAGTTCAGGTTCAGTCTTGGATGAGGGATTAGGTGAGGAGCTATTTGCCAAAGACAGGAGAGAGTGCCTAAAGTATATTTCAGCACAGGAGAGAATTTATCCCAGCTTTTACTTTCTGGTGTGCCACATCCACCATCTGGCTGTCCAGTCAAGTGGATGCTTGTGTGAACCGCTGTAACAGCTGGCAGGTAGCCAGCAACACACACAAAGTGTTATGCCAACAGCAAGCACCTTTCATGGGCCTTGCTCAAAGATTTCTATTGAACATAATTAGAAAAACATCTGTGTTAAACAAGATCTAACTCATCCAGGGTGACAAATCTACTCTTCAAAATGCACTGAAAAATTAATTTCAGCTTGAGTCTGGAAAGGGGGACTTTATTGAATGAAAGCAGTATTTTCAAGGTTGGAAGTGTTCTCTCTCATCTGAATCTGAATGGAAGAACTTCTTACCAAAGGATATTAGTATATGACTGTAAGATCATTTGGTTTGGCTAGAAATGAAACACTTGCTTAATTTTTTTCCTGAGTTACTTTGCCTACTTTATGCCTTATATCTTATTGTGATCAGACATGACCAAGACGATTTAAAAGAAACTGACTGTAATCTCTTGCACTCTCCAGATGGAGAGATAACCTAACACTGCCAAATCCACCGCTAAACTATGTCCCTAAGCTCCACATCTACACATCTTTTAAATATCTCCAAGGATGGTGACTCCACCACTCCCCTAGGTAGCCTATTCCAATACTTGATAACCTTTTCGGTGGAGAAATTTTTCCTAATATCCAAACTAAACCTCCCCTGATGCAACTTGAGACCATTTCCTCTTGTTCTATCACTTGTCACTTGGGAGAAGAGACTGACACCTACCATGCCACAACCTCCTTTCAGGTAGTTGTAGAAAGCAATAAGGTCTTCCCTCAGCCTCCTTTTCTACAGACTAAACGACCCCAGTTGAGCCACTGCTCATAAGACTTGTGTTCCAGATCTTCTACCGGCTTTATTGCTCTTCTTTGGACACACTCCAGGACCTCAATATCTTTCTTGTAGTGATAGGCTCAAAATTGAACACAGTATTCAAGGTGTGGCTTCACCAGTGCCAAGTTTCAGCGAAGCCACTGAGGCAAAGGGCTTTGAAGTGGAGGATCACACCAGGGGACCCTTACTGAAGAGGGAAAAAATGTGGCTGAAACGCAAAAGCAAAAGTGCAGGCAGAAAGAGGCAACCCTAGTCCATTCTCCTCACCCTCGCCCCCCACCCCAAGCGGGCCAGAGTAAGCCCTCTGATGAGCAGCAGCTCTGACTCAGTGTGAGCTGGGACTAGAGTGACAATGGGCAAACCCCCTCACACACAAGTGTAGACTCCAGGGAGCGCAGTGAATAAAGTGGCATCACATGTCAAAAGGCATGGTGCGGCAGTTGGCATGGCAGTTCACGTGGGCAGCGCGTGCGGGCAGTGCACAGTCCCGTCTCCTGGTTGCCAAGGGTACTCAACTGATGGTCACTGCCCGTCCAGGAGAGGACCCGGCTATGGTTTCCACTCACCCAAAAGCCATCACCATAAGGAGTGTGGTGGCCCAAGTGGCACACCCACACAAACATGCAGCCGTACAGGCCTCCAGCTGCAGGGAGAGCCTGAGCTTGTTGTTTGTACTGGAGGGCAGCTGAGATGACAGCTGCTTTCAGTGTGACCAGGTAAATGATCTGGCTGCGGTCCCTGCTCCTTGCAGGAGGGTTGTACTAGATGACCTTTGAAGGTCCCTTCCAACCCTAACCATTCTATTCTATGATTAGGCCCAGTCAGCATGGGTTCACGAAGGGCAGGTCCTGTTTGACTAACCTGATCTCCTTCTATGACTAGGTGACCTTCCTAGTGGATGAGGGAAGGCTGTGGATGTGACCTACCTGGACTTTAGCAAAGCTTTTGATACTGTCTCCCACAGCATTATCCTAGAGGCTAGCAGCTCATGGCTTTGACAGGTGTATCCTACGTTGGGTTAAAAACTGACTGGATGGCCGAGCCCAGAGAGTTGTGATGAATGGAGTTAAGTCCAGTTGGTGGCCAGTCACAAGCCGTGTTCCTCAGCGCTCGGTTTTGGGGACAGTTCTGTTTAGTATCTTTATCAACGACCTGGATGAGGGGTTGAGTGCTCCCTCAGTAAGTTTACAGATGACACCAAGTTGCAGGGCAGGTGTCAATCTGCTTGAGGGTAGGAAGGATCTGCAGAGGGATCTGGACAGGCTGGATCGATGGGCCAAGGTCAATTGTACAAGGTTCAACAAGGCCAAGTGCTGGGTCCTGCACCTGGGCCACAACAACCGCATGCAATGCTACAGGCTTGGGGAAGAGTGGCTGGAAAGCTGCCTGGATGAAAGGGACCTAGTGTGCTGGTAGACAGCTGGCTGAACATGAGTCAGAAGTGTGCCCAGGTGGCCAAGAAGGCCAACAGCATTCTGGTTTGTATCAGGAACAGTGTGACCAGCAGGAGTAGGGAAGGGATCATGCCCCTGGACTCAGCACTGGTGAGGCCACACCTCGAACACTGTGTGCAGTTTCGGGGCTCTCAGTACAAGAAGGACGTTGAGTTGCTGGAGCGTGTCCAGAGAAGGGCAGGGAAGCTGGTTAGGGGTCTGGAGAACAAGTCTTATGAGGAGTGTCTGAGGGAACTGGGATTGTTTAGATAAGAA
Organism: Chlamydotis macqueenii; assembly: GCF_036417535.1. Lineage (NCBI taxonomy): Eukaryota > Metazoa > Chordata > Aves > Otidiformes > Otididae > Chlamydotis > Chlamydotis macqueenii. The sequence goes on along the minus strand of NC_141593.1, from coordinate 57,194,533 downwards.
GAGGCTGAGGGGAGACCTCATTGCTCTCTACAGCTACCTGAAAGGAGGTTGTAGGGAGGTGGGTGTTGGTCTCTTCTCCCAAATAAGTTGTGATAGGACAAGAGGAAATGGCCTCAAGTTGCAGCAGGGGATGTTTATCCTTCTTTACTGAAATAGTGGTCAGTCACTGGAATAGACTGCCAAAGAAAGTGGTGGAGTCACCATCCCTGGAGGTGTTCAAAGAACGTGTAGGACATGTTTTAATAGGCATGGTGGCGTTATGTTGACGGTTAGACTTGATGATTTTACACAGAGGGACGATTACTGTAGTTCCCCAATCCTCTTTCTGGCCCTTCTTGTAGATGGGAGTCACATTTGAGTACTTACATAAGCATATCTTAACATGATAACAATTATTATCCTATAACAATGAAAAATAGTATACTGCTGACCATATGAAATGTTGAATGATCTGTATCCCGTTCCAGCAACAGTAAGCTCTCTGTTCCTTCACTGGAGGAAGGGCTTAGAGTTCCACTCACACCCACTGTTTTCTGTGGTCCACAAACAACACAAGAGATGTTTCTGGGTATTCCTCTTGTATATACTGATGATTGGTCCCACAAAAACATAAGTACAAACTACTTTTCATGCAAGCTTTCCATGACAGTTCATTTTCACATTCCCTTCCTACCTCTTAATCCATGACTATGTTAACTTGCCATGTTATCTTAGGAACAATATAGATCTGCTATACACAGTACATTATATCCACATCTTTATCATCAGTATCATTTTTATTCCAAGCTGCAGCTGAAAAGATATGTACCTTCTGCTTATGTATAGAAATGGGCAGCCTCATTAAGAAATTGGCCAGACAATTTCTTTTTATTTTATTTGGCAGGACATCACTCAGCAACTCATCTTTGATCAGGCTCTGCCACTGTCAGTGGCTGACAGAAACTGCTTCATCGCTAGTCTCTAGAATTAGGAAGTAAATGCTCCTAATCTGGCTAGTATCAAGCATGGTTGGCTTGCTAAGCACTTTCTGACTGTGCCTGAGTTCTCTCCTACCAGGTCTGGTCAGAATTTGTGAGTTCTTTTAGAAAACAATTTCTATCTCTCCTAGTTAACAAATGAAGTTTGTATGGGTGAGCAGAGCACTTTCAGTGTACCAGAGAACCATGAACCTAAGAAAATTCTGAACAAAAAGAGTTGCTGGGTAATGATTCTGTCTATGTCCTAATTCATGAAATTCCAGTGCTCCATATGTGCCCTCTTTCTCCTCATCACAACCTCACAGGGTGTCACTGTGGACCTAAAAGGAGACAAAAACAGGAGATAGAATTTGCAACTGGAGTAATTTTAGATGCTATAGCTCTTAGAAGAGAAAACATTGGTGAAAAAAAAAAAAAAAAAAAAAAAGAAAAGGTTTCCTTGTTTCCTTGCTGAAAAGGGAGAAGGAATCATCAGGTGTGGAAATCTAGAGAACGATTTTATTCCTAGCTCCACTTAGTCCTGCTCAGTGCCTTAGATTGACAGCAGTTAGAGTCCACAGTTCACAAAGAAGATTTCTTGGACAATGTAAGGAAGTAATGTCTCTTAGCAGACTTAATCCTAGCCATGCATAATCTATGCTACACTTTCTCCATAGGTAAAATACACTTCAGTAAATTAATGAGTACTGATAACATACTACTCACTAAAAGAGCTGTTCTGAATTGCCTTTATAGTGTTTTGAGTGTGTGTATCCCTATATATATATGCACACTACAAACATAAATATGTGATACATAGGTTCTCCGTGCTAAATTACAGAACTATGTATTTGATAAAGTCAGACCCTCACCTACCTTCTTCTGAATACTTCTGAATACTTACCAACTTCTTTATGATTTACTTCTAATTATCCAAACTCTTGATACCTTAATTAAAAAAAATTACAATTAAAATCCATAAATCAATAAATTAAATTAAAATCTAGCCATAAAATCCAGACAGACTGTGTGTTTTGCAAAAAAGAGTACCAGACAGTCCAGAGCTCTTTGAAAGTCTCGTGAAACTCATGATTTCACCTAAAATTTAGGACTTCATCTTCAACTCGTACTACTTATTGAGCTTCTTAATAAAATCCTTAGTTTTCAATTAAAAGGTTTGGGTTTTTTTGTTGTTGTTGTTGTTTTTTTTTTTAACCAGTAGAATATTCTGCTAAGCTGTTTTTTACTTACAACAGCAATTTCTGGTGTATGTTAACCCACAGCAGCATCTGGCTTCTTGGCAGGTTCCATAGACCACTGGCAGTTTAGGACTAACATGTCTGTCAGATGGTGAGGCGGCTGCTGATGGGCTGTGCCTGTGTCATTTCCCCAGATGACTTTCTTTTTAAAATTCCAATTAACTCTATGAAATCTGTACATCTTTTTTAAAATACATTACCATGCACTTTTATGATATAAGGATGATAGAGGGATTTTTCTGTAATCAAATTTCCTGTACTTTTTCTGATGAACTGTCATAATTAAAGCTATCCTTGTGCTATATTTTATATCAGTTAAGACATGTTTTTCTTTATGATGTATCAGCTTCATTTACTCTGTTTCCATTTTTTGAGGTTATGTATTTTTTTCCTAAGTGTTTAAGGGTAATACAGAAGTGGATGTATTCTAAGTCTACAGAAGCTGTAGAACATTGAACACCTCGGCTTCTGTGAAAGTGGAGTGAAAGAAAAAAAAGTAGTTTGGAGTCCTGCATGGGCATTTCACCTTGTCTGTGTTCCAGAGATAGAGTATCATTACTCATCTGTATATTTGATGTTGTTGTATGTCAATGACTGGGATATTTGGCTATCTGTTACAAACTTCATGATGTAATCAAAATGTTGTTTTCCCTTTTCCTCAAAGCAGTAACTTTTTCTGCAGTGAGGTATCTTTAGTCCACCTCACTCTCAAAATATTTTTTTTTTCTTTAGTGTGGAATAACCTCATTAACTTACAATATAGTTTTCAACCCCACACATTTAGACAATTAGATCAGTTGGTGAAAAATAATGTGACCTTCCATCTTACACACCATGTGGAAACCACCACAGGAACAGATCGCTGAACCAAAGACAAGCAAAAAGTGCTGGACACTTGCCTTTTCATAAATCTGTACCTGAAGTCAGTTAGCAGCTCCGCCAGTTAATATTATGTAGCCAGACAGCATGAGATGTAAACCAGCTGAGATGCAATGGTAGTGACCCTTAGATCCTATATTGGATTTAGTTAATTTGTCCTAATGCTTATTGAAAAATGAATAGTGAAAAGGCACCAAAAAACCACAAGCATTTCAAAATGAAGTGTCAAGAAAATTATTCCACAATTGCCTTATCCAGAGAGCATTCTTTTTAGCTGAGCTTTTCTTATTTCTAGTCAACCATTTAAATAAAATGGAAAATAAGCACAACAAAAATCCTCTTTTCCATCCCTAAAAGCAAAAATAATTGCTTAACATTCATATGGATCTCTTATGCCAGTTCGAAGTGGTTGTTAGACTGATAGAGCACTGAAATTTGAGAAGCAAAAATGAATTACCTCCATTTCTTGAGTTCCATGAAACCTTCAGGGAGAAGAAATTACCACCCAAAAGAACTGCCTAGGGTGTTGACAAATCATATTGGTAAAGCTAATTAGTCTAATAATGCTATACTTGACTAAAGAAGAAGGAAAAATAACTCTCTGACATTAAGTAATCTGGTTGCCTGGGAGAAGTACTGTGGCTTGCTCTCCTTTTTAGAAGTAGAATCAAACAGCTCTGAATTGGATACTGAAGTCCTCAAACTGTGAATTGCACTTGCAAAGGAAGACTTCCAGCTACATCTTCTCTGCTGACATATATTCTGAAACATTTAGTCTTCAGATTTACTTTGACATTTTACTACTTTTAAATTCAATATAAGAAGCTACAAATTTTTTGTTTTCTGATGTTGGGGTTTTTTGTGTGATTTTTTTTTTTTTTCTTTTTTCTTGCTGGTGGAACTAAGGGTAGTTGATCAGGAAAGCATTCAGCTATGCCTTAATCCACATAAGCCTTTTGACCCTATTTACAAATAAAGTATATCTCATCAATGATAGGGTTCTGATACTATTTGCATTCATAAAGATAATTTACATAATAATTTTCATATTCAGATAACAGTGTTATATGACATTAAATGATTAAGCAAGATAGTCTTAGAACAATATGATTTTTGAAAATTGTAGAAATATTAGGTGGTTTTTACTGTCCATGTAACTGCAGTCACATAGGCTAAACTTCATATGTAATCTATTAATCCTTAGAGATAACTGGTGGATTCAGGATTGTCAGGAAAATTTATTATTCTGTTTGTTAAAAGTTAGCCTAGCATAGCTGAGGTGATTAAGAGGGATGATAGAACAAAGGTAGGCCTCGAGGATGGAGTGTAAAACAGGTCCGGAGCCAGTACTTTGGAAGTAAAGAAGATCAAGGAACACTATGGCCTGTTCTCAAGACCATATGTGGAGATTTTTAAGGAACGCTCAACCAGCGGATTCCAGGAGGGGGCGCTCTGATGATTCCTGGGACCACTAGAAAAAACTCGACTCAAAAGACTCAGCATGTGCAAGTCGGCGTGGAATATTATAATAATTTCTAGGAAAACTAATGACTATGTAGCAATATTCCAGGAATTGTTGATGATTATGTGTGAAGTTACTGAATATATTCCGTTTGGATTTTTAGACTGGCACGCGCGCTAGTTGGAAGGATCTCCCGTGCATCCAGTGCTGCAATAAAGAATGCTTGCTTCTTAATGCTACATTGATATTAAGGAGTTTGATTCCCAATTTCAGTGACAACAGAATAGGTATTAATTGTTCGACAGTTTCTCAAAAATTCTCAGAACTAGCCTTCCGAAATAAAGGCATCATAAACATCAGAGGCATTTGGCTTTCATTTAAGCTATTATTTTAACCTTTCTGCATCCAGTAATTGAACTAAAGAGTTGAGGAAAACAATCTCCCTCAAAAGCCCAGACTGTTCCGAATTCATTAACTTTCCACTTTTTCCACTAAATATAAATTAGCCATTGATTTGGGGCAGTTCTTGCTTTTTTTTTCACCTACTGTTATCTCAGTAAAACTGTTGCTAAGGTTTTATTATACCATAATAATGAAAAAGCACCCCTTCCAAATTCCATATAAGTACTACTCACTAATAAATCAACTGCTTCATTTGAAAACTTGTTAGAAATGTAAAAGGTTGCAGTATTTCACAAGGCAGTAACCTAACTATTCAACTAGTGTTTGCTTTGGGTTCAGCACATGCAACTCGTGCCAGTGAGGCTCAGTCATTTCTTCAGACTGAAGTGATACCTTGCCCAGAAGTTAAATGCAAAAATTCACGTTGTTGGGCATTGTAGCTGTTGCTCAATAGGGACTGCTGAGAATTGCAGCTAAGGATAGTCAAAGATGAACATAAAAAATTAAGGAGATGAATTTGCATTTGACAATAACACTGAAAGAATGATGATAATTTCACCCTACAACAATATCTGAACTTTGTGATCCTACAATTTGGGTAAGAAATTAATGTTAAAAAGAAGATTTTTCCCAGTTATATTTCCCCAGACTACTTTGAAAAGCACTTGAAGTTATTGATGTTTGAACATTCCACCTGCAATCCAGAAATGGAAAATAAGAGGAGGAATAGTAAAACATTTATTTTAATTTAAAGGAAAATATTTATCTGCCTTTGAGTCGCATTTTGGATAAAGATTGATGGATATAATTTTAGCTAAACCACTTCATTACATACTTCTCATATTGTCTACTTCTAAAATGAAAAATTATTGTTATTCAGTATAATTATGAAAACAAGCATATAATGCATTTTTTTGTTTAAATACTAAGCTGGCATATACGCAGATGTGGCTGTAAGAGATACTAATGAATTATAATTCTGAATACTGTTTTTATATTGAATTATTCTTTCTACTATAGACTGAATTATGTTCTCTTCTACTTCTTTAAAGATACCAAGAGAGTTGCATCTTGAGCCATACTTTTTCGCTTCTTTCCCCAGTTTCAATAGAATTGGAAAAGTCAGCCCCAGAATGTTTGGTATTATAGTTTTTTTGGTTGGTTGGTTGGTTAGTTTGTTGGTTGGTTTGTTTGTTTGTTTTGGGGGAATGCTTTGGAGAGGACTTATTTCTTATACTGTAACATAAAGGAAAGGTTAACAAAGCTTTAGGTTACCATTGTTCACTGGGTATTACAGAAAAAAAAAATCTAATTAAATTGGACATTAAAAAAAATTCTTTCTACTCTCAATTCAATAATTTTTTCCCCTTAGTTTTTAATGCTAGGATTTCATTGGCCTTTCAGTTTCTCAAGATGAGAAACTATCTCAGATCAAATCAGAACACCCTCATACTTTGGTGATGGTTAGTTTTATTTTGTTTTCGCTGAAAAGAAAATAGTTTTCATAAAAATTATTTTTTTCTCCTCCATGCACAAGTAGCTATAATCTGTAGTTACCTCCCTAAAAATACTTTCCTGATGGCTTATCTGTTTGGGAAACATATTCAAGTTTAACTAGCACTTAATAAAAAAACCAAAAAAACAAAAAAAACCAAACAAATAAATATAAAGTTGTTCAAATTCCTGTCTGATTCAACTGTTATTCACTCAGATATTTCTTTTCTTTCAATGTCTTTTCAGTTTATAAGTCCTAAGATTTGTTGTATTTTTCACTTGAAATACCCATTCGGATTATGATTCTGATAAACTATTGGTAGTGGATATTTAGAAAAAGAAAATTAAGATGGCATACATGACATGAATTTCCTCTCATGGATCCTTCTGTCAATCACTGGATTAAGGAAACCTTGACATAGAGGAGTCACTGTGCTTGATAGGTACCAGTGAGCCCACATGTCACAAATTGACCTATTACCTGTTTTATCTGTCTTATTTCTTTGGCCTTCTTATTTGCCCCATTGTAACAAAGTAGCAAGGTTTTCTATATTGAATCACTCCTTCTGTAAAAAAGTATGTCACTTATGTACTCCAATGACATAGTTTTTATATTTTTATACATAGAAAAATAATATTTCTCATTCATCTTCTTTAGGAAATTGCTAATTTAATAAATCTGTAGACATTTCTCCTCTCTCTTACATGTCTTCTCAGAGCTTTATCTTTTGTACTAAAGTGGTCTTTGGACACATATAAAGATATAATGTTATGATAATACAAAGGGAAAAAAAATTATGCTACCGTTGTTCACCAAATAGATCCATTCTGAAAAACAAGTTGCATTAAATAATATTTTAGATGTAGTTTTTAACTAAGCAAACAAATCAAATAATTAATTAATGTTTAATAATATAATAGTTATGTATAAATTAATGTTACATTAATATTAATAAAATGCTGGTTTATGAGACAAGATTGCAATTTGTTGATCTTTCCATGCTGTTAAGTTCATCTAAAATGTCTAATGTTCAAGGGCGGTATAGTTCTAAAATATTTTAGAAATAAGGAATGTCAGATGTCCTGCTAGTAGTAAAAAATAAATATTTAAAATCTGTTGACATAAAGTAGATGCTGCATGCTTTCCTCTAAGTCAAAATTTTTCATAGGAATATGTCAAATTCATTTATATCAGCACAATCCTTATTGTATTATATCAATAAATAAATTAATAACATTAGCATTATACCTATAATTTGTATTTAGATATAATACCAAAACATGAATAATTTTTTTTAAATTACATTGAAAGACTTCAGTGTTACCTAAGCTAATAATTTCTGAGTCTAAACTTGAAATTAATTGGCATTTTTGAGAAAGAATGTTGGAATTCATAGAATAATTAACTTAATGAGAAGCAAAAGTACTTAATTCTGACTGCTTCCCTAAAATTCATAAATTAGGACACTGAGTATCAGTAACAAATTAATATTTCTCAGTAAGAATGAACCACAGTTCATTCTTCACTTTAAAATCACCTTGTTAGTCAGAACAGAAGAATTTACAAAGAAAGGCAAATTGTATTAAACAATCTTGAAATCTTATCGAGAGAGAGAGAGTAAGGAAGCGTGAGAGCAAGAACAAGCCTTCCCCATTTACGGATGGAATTGTAAGTCTGAAAAATTCTACTACACAATAATACCAAGAAATTACCATTTAACTTCTCTGCGTTAAGAAGCCGCTTTAATAATCCTTCTCTATTCATTATTGTAATTCTTAAATGATAAAAATGAATACAGCTTTAAATATATAATACTAACAGTTGTCAAAAATAGCAAAATGAAAAGGGGACAAAATGCAAGAAAAGTATGGTTATTACAAACAAAATTCTATAGTTTTTCTATTGAAACTGTATTAATATTGGGTTTCATACCATTGTAATAGCTGTTTAGAATAATACTTGTGTAAAAGCCTATAATCAGACATTACTCTGCACTACATTACAGTTATTGCAAAAGCAGTTCCAACAACACAAACTACCACTTAAAAATAGTCTCTCCATGTACCATAAACTGAAATATTTATGCTTATCACATACTCAGCTTAACATTTTAAATGTTTTTTTAAATCAAAGCTGTAGTTTCCTGAGCTATCATTTCATACTAAATGGTTAAACATTGTAAATGAAAAGGTAGGTGCTAGTCAGTGGTTCATATTGAGTGGAGAAAGGGGAGGAGGAAAAAGATGTTATATTCAGGTACAACCACATTTTCTATGTCATAACCATCTGCAAAATAGCATTCATATAAGCACATTGTACAATGAGCTCCAACATTTACTGGGCAAAGCTTTGGCATCACAACAGGATTTACTGTGTCTCTATCAAGGACAACACACTCACAGAGCAAACAGCAGTAACCCAGGGATTCCAAATACAAGAGGAAATACAGGTTGCTATGTAACAATTCATGCAGGTTTTGCAGCAGCAGATGGACATTTTGAATGGAATTGATGCCCATTTGGCTCTTGTTCCTTGCATTTCCAGAAGTTTGAGTTTTAAAGCAAACCAGTCACGAAATGCGTTGCTGAGGTTGTTACATATGAGCCTGAGCACATCTGATCCTTCTCTCTTGTCTTCTCTCTTGTACTAGATAAAGTTATTCACATTCCTGTTTCCCCAGAGGTCAAAGCCCAAATGCATCCCATGTACAGAAGACTTGACTCTCATCTCCTCCCTCTGCCATTAAGATTAATTAGAATTTGCTGACATAGAGTCACATTGTGTGATGTACACAAGTGAACCCCTACAGCTAGTACAGAGCATTTGAAGTCTGCGGGTCATGCTGTGACTTTTATAGCCCTTTTCACTGCCTCCACAGAGCAGTAAATTAGTCAGCTTCCTGATCATTAGTGTAGATCTTCTGCATGACAGCATGGGAGGAAAGGATGATCAAAAATGGGAAAACATAGGAAAACTGACAACAAAACAAAGATGCAGGAACAGTAGCTGAAGCCATCTGCTTGTAACTTGCATCTAGATAACTAGATAAAAATCAATTTGACAATGACACTTCAAAAATTCTTGTGTTCAATTTCCTGGCTATGTACATGTAAGCTTCTATGGCATGCAACATCAGCTAAAGGTGCTTTCCTTGGTCTGGTTTCACAAATGCAGATTAGAGCATTTAGATTTGAGCAGCATATGACTTTAGGGGGAAAGAAAGAAAGAAAGGAAGGAAGAAAGAAAGGAAGAAAGAAAGAAAGAAAGAAAGAAAAAAAGAAAGGAAGAAAGGAAGAAAGAAAGGAAGAAAGGAAGGAAGAAAGAAAGAAAGAAAGGAAGGAAGAAAGGAAGAAAGAAAGGAAGGAAGAAAGGAAGGAAGAAAGGAAGAAAGAAAGGAAGGAAGAAAGGAAGAAAAGAAGGAAGGAAGAAAGAAAGAAAGAAAGGAAGAAAGAAAGAAAGGAAGAAAGAAAGAAAGGAAGTAAGAAAGAAAGAAAGGAAGAAAGAAAGAAAGAAAGGAAGGAAGGAAGAAAGGAAGGAAGGAAGGAAGAAAGAAGGAAAGAAAGGAAGGAAGAAAGAAAGAAAGAAAGGAAAAAAGAAAGAAAGGAAGGAAGGAAGAAAGAAAGGAAGAAAGGAAGGAAGGAAGAAAGAAAAGAAAGAAAGGAAGAAAGGAAGGAAGAAAGGAAGGAAGAAAGGAAGAAAGAAAGGAAAGAAGAAAGAAAGGAAGAAAGAAAGGAAAGAAGAAAGAAAGAAAGAAAGAAAGGAAGGAAAGAAGGAAGAAAGAAAGGAAGGAAGAAAGAAAGGAAGAAAGAAAGAAAGGAAGGAAGGAAGAAAGAAAGAAAGAAAGAAGGAAAGGAAGAAAGAAAGAAAGAAAGAAAGAAAAGAAAGGAAGAAAGAAAGAAAGGAAGAAAGGAAGGAAGAAAGAAAGGAAGGAAGGAAGAAAAGAAAGAAAGGAAGGAAGAAAGGAAGGAAAGAAGGAAGGAAATAAGGAAGGAAGGAAGAAAGAAAAAAGAGAAAGAAGGAAGGAAGAATGAAAGGAAAGAAGAAAAGAAAGAAAGAAGGAAAGAAGGAAAGAAGGAAGGAAGGAGGAGAGGAAGGAAGGAAGAGAGGAAGGAAGGAAGGAAGAAAGAGATGAAGAAAGGAAGGAAGGAAGAAAATAAAGTAATCTTTTGCCAAGAATCTGTGCAGGAATTAGAAGAGTAAAGGGACACATAGCATTTCCCTTCCTTGGAGTCCTACTATGGCATACCTACCTTCTTTGTAAACACAGCTATCTGATCTATCCAGCCTGAGTTGCCGGTATTATGGAATGGGCTCCAAATATATGTAGCCATGGACACAGCACTTGATGTGTTATGCCTGTATAAGCAGTGGTTTGCAATTTCTGTTATGGGAGGCTGGGTAGAGGATAACAATTTGCCTGCTATTACTAATGGTACTATCTTACTAATAGTCTTGCTGCTTTTTCTCATAATAGTGCACCATTTAAAAAACTCTGTTCAGAAACAGATACTTTCCCGAATATCTCTCTTGTGATGCTGGACTAAGCCATAGTAGCAGCAGTCATAACATGGTATACGATATCATTCCCTTCCAAATACTTTAATTTCATAAAGATGGCAGACCCTGTGCTCACGGGCTTTTTAAAATTTCCTTTCTGTCTCTCTTATTGTTTGTTGTTACTGCCTTTGGTCTTGTGTGCTTGCTTCATTGCTGTCTGAAACAAATCTGAATCTTTATTTTCATTCTTCTGTAACTCATTTTTACTATTCTGACAGCCAAAAGGTACTTTCTTATTGGCTTAAACTGTAACTGAGGTAATGTAGTAGAGTCCTCAGATTAAGTACAACTGACCCTAGCAGGACAATGTCTATGTTAAAATGGCATAGCTAACTCAAGCACTGATTGGGAGATGACCCTAGCAGTTGATGGGTAATTGAAAGCCACACTGAGGTTATTTTAAGGTGTATCAGGGAGTGTGATAGTCCTTGATTGTCCATTGTATTGGGAAATTTAATGACTCTTGCTGGTTTTCTTGTTCTATTGCACTCATAGAATTGTACAGGATTGACCTCATCTAACAAAACAGACAAGATTCACTTGAGAGCACAACTTCAAGTCACAATTCAGAAAGACATGAATATATTTTGCCATCACTGTGAACTTCCCAGGAGCCATATAGAAACAGGTAGCATACTCAGCCCGTGTTCTGCAGTCCTTGAACCAGAACTAGCTATCTTAAGCCTAACGCTGAGTTTGTAATGTTCATATAGAGTACAACTGTTGCTCATTTTCATCTGTGTCATACAAAGTGAGGTCACAGAAGGTTCTAGAAACTTTAATACATCATTTAAAGCAGAATGTGGACAAGGTGACACTAAAGTGGATCATCTTAGCTCAAAACCTTAACCAGCCCCCAAAATCGCAACTCTCAACTCCGCTTAATTGCTATACAAATCCTAAAGTACTAAAATTCATTGGTGTTTCACTAAAAATTTCCCCTAGGTGACCAGAATTTGCTTCAGAGTATTCAGGCTACTTCCTTGATCCACTTAAAGTGCATCTTCTTTGTTTTGCCTAAATGCAGAAGAGATTTAATCCAAGCCATTTTCTATCTCCTTCTCTTGTGGTTTATATTTGACCAGATGTTCTTTGATCAAGACTGACACTAATCCTAAGAACAAGGACATCTGCAAAGTACAGGTAAATCAATTAAGGTCAAACATAGCTGTAAATATCAATGCCAGTTTTTCTATATACCAAATGGTTAGACCACACTGAGAAAGCAAAGATGCCTAGATGCCTTTCTTCAGCTAGATATTAGCTGATTGACTAGGATACACAGAAGTCATTTGGCCAAAAATATGAGTTATTATCCCACAGAGAGGGAATAAAAAAGGTTGTATCTACATAGCGTAGATGTGTACTTTTTTTGGAGAGCGGATAGGGAGCAAAGGGGTCCTTATTAAGCCTTGCAGAAATGTTGATGAATTTTAGATTCGCATCTAGTTTAGTAAAAATGTGCTGATAGTCTTGAAAGTATTAACTAGAACCAAACCAAGCAAGAGTCCTGGCTGGCATCCTGGCCCTTAGCAGATGGCTGTATTAATGATCTCAACAAACACTACATTACTGAGCTTTGTTCTACTGTGTTTTCTTTCTCCTTGATCACATTGTCCTGGTTCTGGCCAGGATAGAGTTAATATTTACCTGAGGTGGGTGGAGAACTGAAGCTGGCAGCCCCTATGGCTGGGATAGTTAACTAATTAGCTAACAGCTGGGGTTAATTTACCCAAATTAGCCAAAGGGCTATTCCATCCCATCTGACATCATGCTCAGTATATAAGTGAGGAGGGTGCTGAAGGGAGGCCCTCCTAGGTGGAAGAGACTGGATGTGGAGATCTGTTGTGAGCTATTATACTGTATTTATGTTCCATCACTCTATTGTTTTCTTCTGTCATTACTGTTAAAGTTACTTTTTGTTCAATCTCAACCCGCGTGTTTGGGTTTTTTTTTTTTTTTCCTGGTTTTCTTTTGTTTGTCAAATCTCCTCCTATTCTCTCGGAGAGTGGGGGGAGTGAGAGAGAGACTGCGTAGTCTGGTCCCCGTTGGGGCTGAACTACGACAGTTATTTTGGCGCCCAACGTGGGGCTCGAAGGGTTGAGATAATAACAGATCTGACTTTTTTTTTTCTTTTTTTTTTTTTTGCTTGAAACAAATTTGTTTATACGTGCTTGTTGTATTGGTTGTCAGTTATTGGTCATGATGTTGCAGTGGTTGGTTATGTTGTTGTATTGTCTACGCTCTTATATGTACTATGTGTTCCCAGTGGTGGTGTTTATCACCTCAGGGAAAATGATGAGAATTATCCTTCTGTTATACTATGCCATATATATCTATGACATGGTGACATCAATGGCCTTAGAGATAAATTGGTATTCCTATGTGGACAGCTTCCTGAATTCTTTCACTTCCAGGGTAGTTAAGCCACTTTTTGAGAACTTTAAAGATCTGGGGGATATTCAAGCCACTATGATGTTGTTGTTATGTATTTTGAATGTGTGCCAAGTCTTGTCTAGAGCTGCAAACCCACTTTTTGGGAATCTCCTCCCGAGATTTACCCTAAGGCAAGATACTAATACGTGGCATGGTGTGAGGGAGAACAAACTGACCTGCAATGTAGGGACTCAAACCCCAGCAACAGGCATTGCAGCTGAATCAGAGGGTGAACCTGTGCTAGTTTCAGTTGCCCCTGTATCCAAGAAGACTTGGAAGCGGAAGTCAGCTCGTTTAGTGAGGGATGAAGAAGCCCCTTTTAGGACGGAGCAGGAGGAAGAAGAGGAAGGTTTATTTGCTACATGCCCAGGAAGAACTCGGCAGGCAGGCTCTTCCTCAGAGGAAGAACTCCTAAAGGAGACAGTGAGCACCAGATTTCTATCCCTGAGCGAGCTGCGAGACATGCGAAAAGATTTTAGCCGTCATCCTGGGGAGCACATTATCAGCTGGCTGCTGCGGTGCTGGGATAATGGGGCCAATAGCTTGGAATTAGAAGGCAGAGAAGCTAGGCAACTGGGATCCATTTCTAGAGAAGCAAGCATTGACAAAGCAGTTGGAAAAGGGACACAAGCCCTCAGCCTCTGGAGGCGACTCCTGTCAGGTGTGAAGGAGAGGTATCCTTTCAAGGAGGATATAATGTGTCATCCAGGCAAGTGGGCTACCATGGAGAAGGGTATCCAGTACCTGAGGGAATTAGCTGTGCTGGAGATTATTTATGATGACCTGGACAATGATCAGTTACCTAAGGATCCAGATGAAGTCAGGTGCACACGACAAATGTGGCGGAAGTTTGTTCAAAGTGCACCATCATCATATGCCAACTCATTGGCAGTTATGACCTGGAAAGATGGAGAGGAAGAAACAGTGGATGAACTGGCTGGCCGACTCCGGCAGTACGAGGAAAGCCTGTCTTCCTCCCTAAGGGCCTGTGTCTCGGCTATGGAGAAACTATCCCAGGAGTTCCAGCAATTCAAAGCAGATATGTCCCATTCCCCACCGGTACGGGCCAATATTTCAGCTATTAGGAGTAAACGTTTCCCTGCTCAAGAGAGATGGTTTACGTGGCGAGGTACCCTGTGGCTTACCTTGCGTGACCAAGGAGAGGACATGAGGGAGTGGGATGGGAAGCCTACCTCTGCCCTAGAGGCGCGGGTACGTGAGTTGCGTGGAAAAACCATTGCAAATAGAAGTTCTCCCCGGAAAATTGTTGCACCAGTCTCCAATAGGGAGCATAGAAGGAATAGCTTTAGTTTTGACCCTCTTGAAGGGACCTCTCATGCATATTTAAAAGAATGAATGCTGTGGCCAGGATTAGAGAGGCCCTGCCTCCAGCCAGGTGGAGGAGAGGGATAACAGAGTTTATTGGACTGTGTGGATCCGATGGCCTGGCACGTCAGACCCACAAGAGTACAAAGCTCTAGTGGATACTGGTGCACAATGTACCTTGATGCCATCAAGATATAATGGGGCAGAACCCATTTGTATTTCTGGAGTGACAGGAGGATCCCAACAGCTATCTGTATTGGAGGCTGAAGTGAGCCTGACAGGGAATGAGTGGCAAAAGCACCCCATAGTGACTGGCCCAGATGCTCCATGCATTCTTGGTATAGATTACCTCAGAAGGGGATATTTCAAGGACCCAAAAGGGTATCGGTGGGCTTTTGGTGTAGGTGCTTTAGAGATGGAGGAAATTATACAGTTGTCCACCTTGCCTGGTCTGTCAGAGGATCCTTCTGTTGTGGGGTTGCTGAAGGTTGAAGAACAACAGGTGCCAATTGCTACCACAACTGTGCACCGGCGGCAGTATCGCACCAACCGAGACTCCCTGATCCCCATCCATAAGCTGATTCATCAGCTGGAGAGCCAGGGAGTGATCAGCAAGTCCCACTCACCTTTTAACAGTCCCATATGGCCAGTGAGAAAATCAAGTGGAGAGTGGAGGTTAACAGTGGACTGTCGTGGCCTGAATGAGGTAACACCACCACTCAGTGCTGCTGTGCCAGACATGTTAGAACTTCAGTATGAACTGGAATCCAAGGCAGCCAAGTGGTATGCCACCATTGATATTGCCAACGCGTTCTTTTCAATCCCATTGGCACCAGAATGCAGGCCGCAGTTTGCTTTCACTTGGAGGGGCGTCCAGTACACTTGGAATCGACTGCCCCAGGGGTGGAAACACAGCCCCACCATCTGCCATGGGCTGATCCAGACTGCACTGGAAAAGGGTGGCGCTCCAGAGCACCTGCAGTACATTGATGACATCATCGTATGGGGCAACACAGCAGCAGAAGCTTTTCAAAAAGGGGAGAAAATAATTAAAATCCTCCTGAAAGCTGGGCTTGCCATAAAACGATGTAAGGTGAAAGGACCTGCAAGAGAGATACAGTTTTTGGGGATAAAATGGCAAGATGGGCATCGTCAGATTCCAATAGATATAGTCAACAAAATAACAGCTATGGCTGCACCAACTGACAAAAAGGAAACGCAAGCTTTCCTGGGCGTTGTGGGTTTCTGGAGGATGCATATTCCAAATTATAGTATGATTGTAAGCCCTCTGTATAAAGTCACCCGAAAGAAGAATGGTTTTAAATGGGGCCCTGAACAACAGCAGGCTTTTGAACAAATTAAACAAGAAATTGTTCACGCGGTGGCTCTCGGGCCAGTCTGGACAGGGCAAGAGGTAAGAAATGTGCTCTACACCGCAGCTGGGGAGAATGGCCCTACCTGGAGTCTCTGGCAGAAAGCACCAGGGGAAACTCATGGTCGACCCCTTGGGTTTTGGAGCCGGGGATATAAAGGATCTGAGGCCCACTATACTCCAACCGAAAAAGAAATCCTGTCGGCATACGAAGGAGTTCGAGCTGCTTCAGAAGTGATTGGTACTGAAGCACAGCTCATCCTGGCACCCCGACTGCCAGTGCTGGGCTGGATGTTCAAAGGAAGGGTCCCCTCTGCGCATCATGCAACGGATGCTACATGGAGCAAGTGGGTTGCACTACTTACACAGCGGGCCAGAATAGGAAACCCCAATCGCCCAGGCATATTAGAAGTAATTACAGACTGGCCAGAAGGCAAAGATTTTGGAAAGCCACCAGAGGAAGAGGTAACGCGTGCTGAAGAGGCCCCACCATATAACAACCTCCCAGAAAATGAGAAGCAGTATGCCCTGTTTACTGATGGGTCCTGTCGTATTGTAGGAAAACATCGGAAGTGGAAAGCTGCTGTGTGGAGTCCTACACGACGAGTTGCAGAAGCTGCTGAAGGCCAAGGTGAATCGAGTCAGTTTGCGGAGGTGAAGGCCATCCAGCTGGCTTTAAACATTGCTGAACGGGAAAAATGGCCTGTGCTCTATCTCTACACTGACTCATGGATGGTGGCAAACGCTCTGTGGGGATGGTTAAAGCAATGGAAGCAGAGCAACTGGCAGCGTAGGGGCAAACCTATCTGGGCTGCCACTCTGTGGCAAGATATTGCTGCCCGGTTAGAGCATCTGGTTGTAAAAGTACGTCACGTAGATGCCCACGTACCCAAGAGTCGGGCCACTGAAGAACATCAAAACAACCAGCAAGTGGATCAAGCTGCTAAAATTGAAGTGGCTCAGGTGGATCTGGACTGGCAGCATAAGAGTGAACTACTTTTAGCTCGGTGGGCCCATGATACCTCAGGCCATCAGGGGAGAGATGCAACATACAAATGGGCTCGTGATCGAGGGGTGGATTTAACCATGGACACTATTGCACAGGTTATCCTTGAATGTGAAATATGTGCTGCAATCAAACAAGCCAAGCGATTAAAGCCTCTGTGGTATGGAGGACGATGGCTGAAGTATAAATATGGAGAGGCCTGGCAAATTGATTACATTACACTCCCACAAACTCGCCAAGGCAAGCGCTATGTACTTACAATGGTGGAAGCAACCACTGGATGGCTGGAAACATATCCTGTACCCCATGCCACTGCCCGAAACACCATCCTGGGCCTTGAGAAACAAGTCTTATGGCAACATGGCACTCCAGAAAGAATTGAATCAGACAATGGTACCCACTTCCGAAACAATCTCAGATACCTGGGCCAAAGAGCATGGCATCGAGTGGGTATACCACATCCCCTATCACGCACCAGCCTCTGGAAAAATTGAAAGGTATAATGGGCTGCTGAAAACAACTCTGAAAGCAATGGGT
Organism: Chlamydotis macqueenii; assembly: GCF_036417535.1. Taxonomy (NCBI): domain Eukaryota; kingdom Metazoa; phylum Chordata; class Aves; order Otidiformes; family Otididae; genus Chlamydotis; species Chlamydotis macqueenii. The sequence goes on along the minus strand of NC_141593.1, from coordinate 57,176,846 downwards.
GGTGGAACCTTCAAAAATTGGGATAAACATTTAGCAAAAGCTACTTGGCTAGTCAACACTCAGGGGTCCACCAATCGAGCTGGCCCTGCCCAATCTGAACTTCTACATACTGTAGAAGGGGATAAAGTCCCTGTGGTGCATGTAAGGAATATACTGGGGAAGACAGTCTGGGTCATTTCTCCCTTGGGCAAAGGCAAACCCGTGCATGGGATTGCTTTTGCTCAAGGACCTGGGTGTACTTGGTGGGTAATGCAGGATGGGAAAGTCCAATGTGTACCTCAAGGAGATCTAATTTTAGGGGAAAAGAGCCAATAATTTGAAGTGCTTGATGTCGGTTACTATACAGTACTGTATGTCATTATCTAGCTATTATGTGTCCCTCCTTGCTTCTTCCTGCTCCATGCCCTGAGATACTTATGTTGTGTCAAAAGTATTATAGTAAAATCGTTTATACCAACAAAGAATGAACTTTAATAAAATAGGAAAAAATTGCAGCAGTGATGCAACCAGAACTGGCTCTTGCTACTAGCACCTGCCAACAGATCTTCAGTCTCCAGACTATGAACTTGCTAAGTCACTTGCACCAGACAGACTACCTGAGGAAACACTGTGTCATCTGTCCTATGCTGAGAGCCTGTTATGACAGATGGAGCCCAAAGTTATGGACTGGATAAACTCAACAGACCTTTTGAAAGGATGGACCATGGACTAAGAGAGTTACATCTGTGTGTCTGCATACAAGTAGATAAAAGGAAGAAAAAGTTGATGATTAATTGGAAAGTGTAGGATCTGGGCATGATGTAGATGGTATGGAATAAGGGGTGGATAATGTCCTGGTTCTGGCCAGGATAGAGTTAATATTTACCTGAGGTGGGTGGAGAACTGAAGCTGGCAGCACCTATGGCTGGGATAGTTAACTAATTAGCTAACAGCTGGGGTTAATTTACCCAAATTAGCCAAAGGGCTATTCCATCCCATCTGACATCATGCTCAGTATATAAGTGAGGAGGGTGCTGAAGGGAGGCCCTCCTAGGTGGAAGAGACTGGATGTGGAGATCTGTTGTGAGCTATTATATTGTATTTATGTTCCATCACTCTAGTGTTTTCTTCTGTCATTACTGTTAAAGTTACTTTTTGTTCAATCTCAACCCGCGTGTTTGGGTTTTTTTTTTTTTCCTGGTTTTCTTTTGTTTGTCAAATCTCCTCCTATTCTCTCGGAGAGTGGGGGAAGTGAGAGAGAGACTGCGTAGTCTGGTCCCCGTTGGGGCTGAATGCGGTATTTCTAATATCACAGCCTTGACAACATAACTTGTCTAGTCTGTCATTTGGTGGCCAGTGGAGATTGGTGACAAGTAGTGTACCTCAGGGATCCATATTGGCACCAACACTGTTTAATATTGTCATCAATGACATAGTGATATTGAGTGTACCCTCAGCAAGTTTGCAGATGATAGCAAGCTGAGTGGTGTGGTTGACACACCTGAAGGATGGGATGCCATCCAGAGGGACCTGGACAGGCTCAAGAAGTTTGCCTCTGTGAACCTTATGAGGTTCAACAAGGCCAAGTACAAGGTCCTTCTCATGGATTGGCAGATCCCCAGTATCAATACAGACTGGGGAGTGAAGGGATTGAAAGCAGCCCTGGGGAGAAGGACTTGAGGATACTGGTGGATGAAAAGTTGGACATGAGCTGGCAGTGTGCACTGGTAGCCCAGAAAGCCCACGATATGCTGGACTACATAAAAAGAAGCGTGGCCAGCAGGTCAAGGGAGGTGATTCCACCCCTCTACTCTGCTTTTGTGAGATCCCACCTGGAGTACTGTGTCCACCTCTGGAGTCCTCAGTACAAGAAAGACATGGACCTGTTGAAGCGAGTCCAGAGGAGGGCTACAAAAATTATGAAAGGGATGGAACACATCTCCTGTGAGGAAAGATGGAGAGAGTTGAGGTTGTTCAGTCTGTAGAAAAGCAGGCTCCAGGAAGACCTTATTGTGGCCATTCAATACTTAAAGAGGCCTTATGAGAAAGAGGGCAACAGACTTTTTAGTAAGGCCTGTTGCCATAGGACAAAGGGTAATGGTTTTAAACTAAACAAGGATAGATTATGAATAGATATAATGAAGACATTTTTAATGATGAAGGTGATGAAACACTGGAACAGGTTGCCCAGAGATGCTGTAGAAGCCCCATCCCTGGAAACACTCAAGGTCAGGTTGAGTGGGGCTCTGAGCAACCTGATCTAGTTGAAGACAGCCCTAGTTCTTACGGGGTGGGGTGGACTAGATAATCTTTAATGGTCTCTTACAACACAAACTATACTATGATTTTATGAATCTATGAAAGGCAGTTACATCAGGCTGATGGCCATACACTAGTGGGCTTCCCCAGGGCTAAATTTTAGGGTCAGTGCTTTTTAATGTTTTTATAAATGATCTAGAGGCAGAAATCAAATGTACATTAGATAAGTTTGTGAATACTAAACTAGGAGGAGCTCTGCCTTCTTTTAAAAGTAGAGAGGCCTTACAAAGAGATCTGGATAGACAAGAGCGCTATGCAATCACTAACCACAGGAAATTTAACAAGAGAAAGTGATGGATTCTCTAGCTGAAATGGAGTAATCCTGGTTATACATGCAAATTGGAGGCTGACAGGTTAGAAAGCAGCCCCCATGGAAAGAGATTTTGGTGTTTGGGTTTGAATATGAATTAACTGTGTGCCCCGGCAGCCAAAAGCACCAACCATTTCCTTGGGTGCATCAAACACAACACAGCTAGATGGTAAGAGGAAAGTTATTGTGCCTCTCTACACTGCACTGGAATGACCCCACCTCAAGTACTAAAGTACTGTGTGCAGTTTTGGATGCCTTAATATAAGGACATCAAACTATTAGAGTGGATCCAGGGGAGGACAACAAATATATTGAAGGCCTTGAGGCAAAGACTTACAAGGAGCAGCTGAGGTCACTTAGGTTGTTCAGCTTGGAGGAGAGAAGGCTGAGGGGTGACCTCAACACAGTCTACAACATCTTCAAGGAGGGGGAGGTACTGATCTCCTCTCTGGCAACCAGTGGTAAGATATGTGGAAATGGAATGAAGTTGTGTCAAGGGAAGTTCAACTTGGACATTGGGAAAAGTCTTCACTGAGAGGGTGGTTGGTCACTGGAACAGGCTCCCCAGGGAAGTGATCATGGCACCAAGCCTGTCAGAGCTCAAGGAGCATCTGGATGATGCTCCTAGTCATATGGTTCAGTTTAAATAGTCCTGTGACAAGCATGGAATTGGACTTGATGATCCTTATGGGTCTCTTCCAACTTGAGATATTCTATGATTTTATGATTCTGTGATACTATCTACTTTTACGAACATAAAAAGAGTCCATATAAATAGATGTTTGCAGCACAATGTTCATAATATTAACATTAATGTAAGTTATACTGCTAGTGCCACAAGAACAATGCTGAAGGGCTATCTTACAATAGTCATGAATAGTTCATTTACTGATGATAGGTAAATCTTCAGAAATATTTTACCTTGTGTTCATATAAATTCATGTCTCATAATGAGGGGTTATGAACATCTACAAATTTACCTTGAAAAACTGCAAGGCTAATGAAAATTTAATCAACTGTCCTTCTAAATGGTTTTGTTTGTTTGTTTGTTTGTTTTTAGTACAGAGGTCCATTCTGGTCATCTCATGATTAAAAAAAAAAAAAAACAACCAAATAAAAATGGCTCAAAGGGGAAAATGAGAATAATGGAGATTTCTATAAAAAAAAAAAGGATCTTAACAAGATTGTGATATCTTACCTGGGGAATGAGAATAAGCAGTAAGAGAAGAAAGAATATAGATAAAGTGTAGAAAATAGCAAATATAGAGAATACATGGATGCCAGCCTACCTGAGGTCCAGAGAACAAAATTAAATTAATAGGATTCTTCTTAACCAATGAAGGAAATATGTTTGGTGCAATACAGTTAGCAATAATAAAGTATTATGAAGAAAACTGTGTTTCCTGAAGAACTTTTAGATAAAGAGTAGTAGAATGGGTAATACACTTATGTTTCATAATACAAAATGTTACTTCTTTAATAAATAATATGATCCAGATCACCATGAAATTTTATAACCTTTCACCTTAGAATTTTGAGTACTTGTATATTTCATAGGAGTTAATGTAATCAAAGAACTTATGTATATTGGCAATGATTGAACTTAGCTTAATCCAATATGGCACATCTGATTTATATGATTGAAAATATCTTCAGAATGTCAATGGATATATAATATTATTAAAACTACACAGCAAATACCTCTAAGGGCAAGATAATAAAAAACAATTAGGAAAAGCAGAAGAATTTGTTAGGAAAAGCAAAGCAGTACCTAATTCAGAAGAACTATACTTGTACTAATAACATCAAAATAGTCATGATGTATTAAGTACTACTTCTTCAAGAAATAGATGTCTCTTGAGAACGAGTTAAACAGGGGGCTCATCACAGAGCTGCTTTGAAATGAGTGGTTACAGGTGCCCTTGCCAGATTCCACGTTTATGTGTGTATAAATAGCATGAAATGCAAATAGCTGCAGGAAATCGATGAGATCAGAGTAAAAACAATAAATACTTTTACCAGCCGTAGCAAGTAATTCCTCTGAAGAAATAAACTGAAGCAAGCCAAAGCACAAAATGTGACAATTAGCTTCTCTTTACATAGTTACTTAAAAAGTCAATTATAAGTTCCCATAAATAAGGGGACTTTTAAGACACATAGCATCACAATCTATGAGATAAAGTCATTCCTTTAATCTCAGTTCAGACCTACCCTAATCAAAGGTGAGCACAGTATCAAAATTCTATCACTCATCAAAATATCACCTGTAAGCTGTATTTCCAGCACAAAATGGTCATAAATAGCTATAAATATAGCATGGTTCTTCATGAACACAAGTAATTAATATATGACAGCTCCATAAATTGAATAACATATTGTCCTTGTTTTGTGTAGAAAGGGAGTAGTACAGCCGTCTTGCCGAAGCAAAGAGAGAAACGAAGCCTTAGCAAAAAGAATTCTAGAAAATAATTTATTTTTGGTAAAGTTACTGCTGTCTTGCACTTCCTTTAAAGCATAGGTTATCATTTATACATTGGACACATATGTACTCCTTTTTTTTTCAGTAATATACTGAGTTTTAAAAAAGATTCCCTAGATTACTCTATTTAATAACATTGAATTATAATTATAAATTGTGTTTATAATCCAGTGAAATGGAAAATTTATTAGTTTTGGAGTCTTAACTTATTAATTTTCAGAAATTTCTGTATTCCTATTTATATCCCCCTAGGGCTATCTTCCACCAATGATTTTTTTTTTAACAGCACATGGTAAGGTAGCAGTTGTATCAAGTTAGTAAAAGTCCTTCTGTTCTTCCACTATTCATCATAAACCTGGAGAGAAAATCACAATTACTCATTAACAGGTTATCTGTGAACAAAATACATATTTTCTGGTTTATTTTGGAAAAAAAACCAGCATAGCCAGGTAATACTTTGTTTAGAAATAGAGCATACTCCATTTCTTGTCATAATTATCTCACCAAATACCAAGCTTTTTTTGGACTAACCCATTTTTCTGAAAGACTTCTGTAAAAGAGTCCCCCAGTTTTCTGTGGAGGATAAACCTTGCCACAAGACTAGTACCACAGCCTTTCATCAGGGGTCATAAATTCTTGATCCCTCTGATTTACTCTTTGTTTCTAGCCAGAGATAACCTATCACTTGGCATGTGCTCAGAAAAGATTAAATTCCTATAAGCTGACCTAAGACATGGACCTGAGGCACTGCGGTGGCTTGTCTGTGGGGTACACCAATGAGAAAGCTGCTGTAGCCCCTTGCAGGCTTGGGGGGCTGAGGCTGCAGACAGAGGCCTTATGGAAAGAGCTGCACAGACCCTAGGAAAGGGCCATCTGATACCAGTGTGCTCATTGCTTTCCCACACAACCTGAAAGGTGAGCCACTGTGCCATCTACCTACCTTTCTGAGACATGGTGAGATGCAGGAGTGAGAACCACCTCCTTACTGTGAACTGAACATAGTAACGCATTCAGATGAGGAAGGTTTTGTTAAATTTATACTAACTCTGACAGTTCTTATATGTTCTTCATTAACAGTACAGTTGCTTTTGAAGGTTTAAACGGCGTTAAAAAACTTCGGTAAAACATTTAGGCAAAGATACTAAATAAGGAGGCTTCTTTCCTTCATATTCCTAAATCTGTGGGGGTTTTTTGGTTTGTTTTTTTTTTTGGTTTTTTTTTTTTTTTGTTATCACCCCCAGCACACTGGCTTGAAAAAGCAAAGAACAATTTTTTAAAAAAAATATTGCGTTCTTAGCAGAAAAAGCTATGAAGCCTTGGGGATTAAATAAATATATTGGGTAGTCTGGCACAAACAGATAAACTTTATCTATTCTGGGATGCATATGATCAATAACAGAAAGCAAGGGATGTGAGGGATTGTCTTGTGCCGTTTTCACTTATATATAAGCCTAATGTGAATTCTACATTTCTGCCAGTGCAGAATTCACATTTTGCTTTTCTAGTCTGTTCACATATCTTTAAATACGGGCTACCAGTACCCTGATAATTAGGCTTCAGTTAACGTGTCAATCATGTTAATCTAGGAAAGTAGGGCTAGGCAAGATTTTGCCCAAGATAGCAACATGTTTACCTTTCTCAAACTAAATATAAAAGTTGAAATCTTGACAATCTACAGGTTAACTGAGAGAAGAGGGGAAAAAGATGATGAGATGATCTGGCTTATAAAATGAAATGGTTTATAAATGAGAAGCCTTATAAAAATGTTAATTTTCAGAAATTACAAAATAATTAATTTTTGTTTGGCTTCCTTTTTCAAGTAAGCTTTAGTTTACTAGAATAAAAAAATGAAAAATTGGCTCACGAACAAACTTTTCATAGGTCTGCCAAAAAGTCTTTTAAATAATTTATTCATTGTAAAAATTCCGGTCATAAATAAATTTCAGTGAATTGTTACTTTGATGAAATAGTTTCCAGATATTCTTCAGTCAGTTCTGGATTTTAGATCTCTGTATTAACTAAAGTAAATATAAATATTCTTTTTCTCAATGTCTCTCTCTTTGACTCTCTTTGTCAACTACTTTGCAATCTAAATCTAGTTCATTCTCTTGTGACTAATGCTCAGAAATGTACACACCATGTTATTTGCTTGTGTAGGCAGATGGAGCTTTGTACTTGTTTGTTTATTGGCAGATATATGTTCTAAAAATAAATGTGATAGATTTCAGACTAAAGTACTGCACTCTCCTTGCTTTCAGCAACATCCTTCTTTCTTTCCCAAAATAGAAAGGGAGAGATTTTACTGAACTGGAAATGTAAATTTTGTGTCATTAGTTTTCACTTTATTTCTTACCAATTTACAATGAAAATTGAAATAAGTGTGGTTCTTTCATGTTGTTTATAATTGTGCTTGAAAAAGTAAGTAGGGAAACTCAAACTATTAATTCCAAGTTGACAGATTACTAGACCTTCTGATCTAATTTTCTTCAAATTGCTTAAGATCTTCAAAGGTTACTATAATTTGCAAGTGGGTCCCAAAGACACACTTAAAATTCTTCAGGTTACTTATGAAAGAGTTAGACTTTTTCTAATTTAAGTTATATGTTTTAGCATTTTAGTTTTTCTGACGTGAGTCAAGCTGATTACTAACAAATGATAACAATAATAAATTACAATCAAAATGTGTAGTACTTTCAGGAAATTAAATTCAAGCTAAAATAGATGACATTTCCCAACATAAGACAGGATCTTCATCAACAGTTCTATCAAATAATTTGTCAGTCATTTTATTCACAGAGAGTTCTCTTAAGTATTTTAAAATTATTTTTGCTATTCCAATTTAATTAGAATTTATTTGTTCTCCCATCAACTGTAGTCTGCCTCAATCCACAAATCATAGAATCATAGAATAGTTAGAGTTGGAAGGGACCTTCAACGGTCATCTAGTCCAACCCCCCTGCAAGAAGCAGGGACATCCCTGACTAGATCAGGTTGCTCAGAGCCTCATCCAGCCTGGCCTTGAACGATTCCAGGGATGGGGCATCCACCACCTCTCTGGGCAACCTGTTCCAGTGCTCTACAACTCTCATTGTAAAAAATTTTTTTCTAATATCTAATCTAAACCTACCTCCTTCTAATTTAAACCCATTACCCCTTGTTCTATCACAACAGGCCCTACTGAACAGCTTCTCCCCATCTTTCCTGTAGGCCCCCTTGAGGTACTGGAAGACCGCTATCAGGTCTCCCCGGAGCCTCCTCTTCTCCAGGCTGAACAGCCCCAACTCTCTCAGCCTGTCCTCATAGGAGAGGTGCTCCAGCCCTCTGATCATCTTTGTGGCCCTCCTCTGGACCCTTTCCAACTGGTCCATGTCCTTCTTGTGTTGGGGGCTCCAGAACTGGACGCAGTACTCCAGGTGGGGTCTCCCCAGGGCAGAGTAGAGGGGCAGAATCACCTCCCTCGACCTGCTGGCCACGCTCCTCTTGATGCAGCCCAGGATGCGGTTGGCCTTCTGGGCCGCAAGGGCGCATTGCCCACTCATGTTGAACCTCTCGTCTACCAACACTCCCAGGTCTTTCTCCTCAGGGCTGCTCTCGATCCAATCCCCGCCCAGCCTGTATTTGTGCTTGGGATTGCCACGACCCAGATGCAGGACCTTGCACTTGGGAAATGGGAATGTCATATACAACATGTATTTAGAATTGTATTCTCACACTCCAGTTTTACTCCTATTCTCTCATCTGCTCCTTTTTTACTCTATCTCTCATTAGTTTGTCTAGTTCTATTTATACCACTTTAATGAATGAGGATATTTAGGACCTATTGCAGATCTAGATATGTGGATGTCTTTATATCCTGTTTATTGAGACAAGCTCTGCAGACAAGGACTTGAGGATATTGGTGAGGCAAAATAGAATATGAGCCAGCAATGACTGGATGATCACATTCAAAGACTAAGTGGCCAATGGCTCGATGTCCAAGTGGAGACTAGAGAAAAGTAGCATTCCTCAGAGGTCAATATTGAGACTGACATTATTTAACATCTTCGTTGGCGACACGGACAGTGGGCTCGAGTGCACTGTCAGCAAGCTTGTTGATGACACCAGGCTGAGTGGTGCAGTCAACACACTGGAGAGAAGGGATGCCATCCAGAGGGCCCTTGACAGGCTGGAGAGGTGGGCCAATGTAAACCTCATGAAGTTCTACAAGGCCAAGTGCAAGGTCCTGCACATGGGTTAGGGCAATCCCAAGCACAAACACAGGCTGAGCAGATAATGGATTGCCAGCAGCTCTGAGGAGAAGGACTCGGGAATGTTGGTTGATGAAAAGCTCAACGTGATCTGGCAATTTGTGCTCACAGCCCAGAAAGCCAACCACATCCTGGGATGCACCAAAAAAAATGTGGCCAGCGGGTCAAGGGAGGTGATTCTGCCCCTCTACTCTGCTCTTGTGAGACCCCACCTGGAGTACTGCATCCAGCTCTGGAGCCTCCAACATAAGAAAGATATGGACCTGTTGGAGCAAGTCCAGAGGAGGGCCACAAAGATGATCAGAGGGCTGGAGCACCTCTCTTACGAGGACAGGCTGAAAGAGTTATGTCCAGCCTTCTGGTACTTAAACAGGGTCTACAAGAAAACTGGGGAGGGACATTTGAGAAAGGCAGGTAGTGATAGAACAAGGGGTGATCACTTTAAACTGGAAGAGAGTAGATTTAGATTAGTTATAAGGAAGAAGTTATTTACTGTGAGGATGTTGAGCTGCTAGAACAGGTTGCCCAGAGAAGCTGTGAATGCCCTCTCCCTAGAAGTGTTCAAGGTCAGGTTGGATGGGGCTTTGAGCAATCTTGTCTAGGTGATGATACCCCTGCTCTCTGCAGGGGGGTTGAAACTAGATGATCTTCAAAGTCCCTTCCAACACAAACCATTCGAGGACTATATGAATGTGTGCTCACAGCTCAGAAAGCCAACTGTATCATGGGCTGTACCAAAAGAAGTGTGGCCAACAGGCTGAGTGAGGTGATTCTCCCCTTCTACTTGGCTCTCATGAGGCCTCACCTGGAGTACTGTGTTCTGCTCTGGTGTCCCCAGTAGAAGAAAGATATGTATTGGTTAGGCTAGGTCCAGAGGAGGGCCACCATAATGACCAGAGGGCTGGAAGAATTCCCCAGTGAAGAAAGTCTGAGAAGTTGGAGTTGTTCAGCTTGTAGAAGAGAAAGCTCGGGGAAGACCTTATTAGAGATTTTCAAAATACAACAGAGGCTTATGTTATGATCCAATTTTGGATGAGAGGAAGGTCCTCTTGTGTTCTAGCTGACCTCAGAGAAGTCTGGGAGGCTAGGGGTGGCTAGACTGACCTCTCACTGCAGGTTTGATCATCCCAAGACAAAAACGAGGTCAAATGCTGTGCAACCAGACTTAGTTTTATTATAAAACTACTGAATGATAGTAGCAATAAGACAATGAAAAGAAAAAGTGGAAACTTAGCAAGCATTCAGGATAGAGTTGCAAGAATAGTCACCACCATGGATCCGTAGGTCCAGATCTCCTGGTGCTTCAGCAGTGGGCGATCACATCGGTGTTCCAGGGGTCCATGTCTCTCAGTGGTTTGGTGGTGGACAATTGCACCAGGGTTTGTCTTCAGTGGTGGGCAACTGCGCCAGTGTTTGGCAATTGCAGCAGGGCTTTGGTGGTGGACAATTGCATCAGTGTTCAGCGATTGCAGTGAGGGCTTGTCTCAACAGTCCTTCTATCCGCGCTCAGTGCTTCTATCCGGGCTGCGTCTTCTGACCAGTTACATGTCTTCCCATTTCTGTACTTGTGTACACACTTCACGACCCTGGCCCCGCTCTTCACACAGTTGTTACATAAATTACAAACCAGGCATCTCTGCAGCCTTGCAGTCATCCTTATCTTGTCTAGTTGTCAGAGGAACCTCCTGCTTAGATAAATAATTTCAACCCAGAGTCTCTGTGGTCCTTATCTTATCTGGTAGTTGGAGGAATTTCTCACTTGACCAAGTAATCCTTTGAGACAAAAACTCTACATTCCAGTCTCTCACAGCTTATAAGAAAGAGAAAGACTTTTTACCAAAGTCTGTAGTGACAGGGCAAGGGGTAATGGTTTTAAACTAAAAGAGGACGAATACAGATTTAATATAAGGAAGACATTCTTTACTATGTGGGCAGTGAAAAACTACAACAGGTTGCCCGGAGAAGCTGTGCATGCCCATTACTGCCAGTGCTCAAGATGAGTCTTTGGGTGGTCTCATGAAAGATGTCCCTGTCCACGTCAGGGGAGTTGGACTAAATGATCTTTGCAGATACCTTTCAACCCAAACCACTCTATGATTCTATGACTACACTTTGAAGCATACTTTTTCCTGCAACCAAGAAGTAAATACCAATTTCTTCCACTATTGTTCTGAATATATGAAATTATTGAGAATATTGCTGTAACAAGACTGCTTCTACAGTCTCTTTCTGTTCGAATAGATTAAGACCCTCTACTATCTAATCGGTTACAGAAGTCAATATATAAATATACGTAACAAACTATGTTTCTATCACAGTATACTGCTTTTTCGGTGCTTTTTGTCTTTTATATTTTGTTAATATATAAGTAAAACTGATAAAGATGCATATACATAAATACATCTTAGTAATTTTATAATTTCGTATTTTGCTAAAACATAGGTAAAAATTGATAAATTTTTGAGTTTATTTTTGAGGAATGAATAACGTATTTAATAAAAAAGATTATTAAATTCTGTAGGTTATTTAACTGCAGAAAAGGCTGTTTTTCAGAAGAAACAAATCAGGGCTTCTTTGAGGCAAATACATTGGCTTTTACTATTTTTCCTAGCTCCTTGTGAGTTGTTACTTTTTTATTCTGTATGTTAACAGAAGAATCTCTGTGTAATTCATCTTCCTTTCATGATGGCACTTTAGAGTTACCTATTTTTAGATTTTCTAAAGAACACTTGAGCATATGCATCAATTAGGACATACTCTATTCAACAAGCCATTTAAGTATGTGCTTTAATCACACTCATTTCAACAAAACTCACCAATATGGTTAACATAGGAATAAAGCTAAGTCAAGAGGAAAATGTAGAAACTAGTCTATTAAATAGAACAACGTCTACTCTGAGAGTCTTGGCATTGGAAAATAATTTCAGATTCTCTGAGAGAATCTGTAACCTTGGATCATCTGAACACTAGTTAAATTAGGCATCTCAAAATAGCATTAAACTAGGAAGAAAAGAAATCTCAGAGAATATTAAATTTACATGTCAGCTAAAGTTAACCCATAAGAAATGTCCCTGAAACTTTGTCCCCTTCAGGAGCTTAAGGTCTTTATTTAGGACTCCTGGGTATCCTATCTTTTCAGCATCTGGGGCCAGGAAGGTTCACTTTGGCATAGGGAGAGATTAATTCTTAAAAAAGGGCTATGCATTTTTTTTTTCAGATTACAAACTTCCTGCTTTTGCCTCCTCTCTTTCCTTATAGTACTATATTCTAGTGTACTACAGTATAGTACTACCAAGTGCAATTACCTTTTCTGCCTTAAGTAGCTCAGATCTTCATTGTCAGCCTCTTCAAGCATCCAATCCACCAAACTCTATTTGAGGCACTTTGATGTAAAATGTAGTGTTTCTAAGTTTAATATGTAAAAGGGGGTGCTGTATATTGTGTGTAAGTTGGCCTTGACAGTGCTTTTTAGGATTTTTCAGGACTCTGTTCCTCAAATGGATTTGGAGTTATTTGGAGTTACTCTGCCAAATACCCAGAACCAAACAGAATGAAAAATGAGCAGGCCACTAAAGTGCTCAGTGGGCTGACTTTCTTCAAGGTTCACTCTTTATTAATCTGGTTTTGTGCAAGCATATGGATAATTATTAACCTAAAATCACAGTGCCATATACCATAAGGATAATAATTTTAGAATTGTTTTCTCACCTTTAATGTTTTGAAGTACTAAACAACTCATCACTAACAAGGATGTCCCTACATCCTTATTGAAATAGGATTCCGTTTTCACTGTTGCTTAATAAGGAATCCTTGGATGAATAAAATTTCAGGATTGAGATTTCAGAGATCTGTTTACTTCTTTGTCAAGGCACTATCAAGGAATTTTCTCACTAAAGTAGACAGTAGCAGTTACGACTGATGGTTCAGGGGATAATGGAGAGTCATGTGGAGGGTGTTAAGAGTAGTTGCTGCTTGTCATGATTTAACCCCAGTCAGTAACTAAGAAACACACAGCCACTCACTCACTCCTCTTCAGTGGGATGGGGGAGCGAATCAGAAGAGTAAAACTGAGAAAACTCATGGGTTGAGATAAAGACAGTTTAATGACTAAAGCAAAAGCCACGCACATAAACAAAGCAAAACAAGGAATTAATTCCCTGCTTCCCATCAGCAGGCAGATGTTCAACCATCTTCAGGAAAGCAGGGCTCCATCATCCATAAAGGTTCCTTGGGAAGACAAAACACCCTAACTCCAGACATCCCCCCTGCTCTTCTTTCTTCTTCCCCGAGCTTTATACGCTGAGCATGACGTCAAATGATATGGGATATTTGGTCAGCTGTCTCAGCTGTGTTTCCTCCCAACTTCTTGTGGACCCCCAGCCTACTCTCTGGTGGGGTGATGAGAGAATCAGAAGAGGCCTTGACTCTGTGTAAGCTCTGCTTATTAATAATGAAAAAAAAAATCTTTATTATAAACAGTGTTCACAGCACAAATCCAAAACATACCCCTATACTAGCTACGCAGAAGAAAATTGACTCTACCCAGCCAAAACCAGCACAGTGCTGAACATTGCAATATAAAAGTCTGGCATCTATCTCTTTTTAATTTCCATTTTGAAAAAAAAATCACAGATTTCAAAGTCATTTAGGCCTTGTAGCATCTAAATACATTTAAGTAATAAATTCAGATGGTATAGCCAAATTATTTAGGAGATTAAATGCAAGTATATTCAATCGTAAATGCAAAGGGTAATTCTCAGAAACGAGACCTGGTGAATTTGCTCTGATGTCAGTTGTTTCCTTTACGTATATGTTGATTATTAATTGAGTAAGAACTCTTTGAAAGTGAAAAATCTGCCCGGACAGGTACCCAGCTGATTGTCTTCTAAGCATAACTCCTGGAGAATACCAATGCGCTTCTGAGTGCTTTTTTGTACAACCTGAGCAAGCATTTGATCAGTTCTTTTGCTGTTTGTTTATATATGTTTTCAATTTTAAAATTCCTTTTTAAGTTTTCTTATATCATTCAGCAACATATATGTAAGATTAGAAGTGTTTCTTATGTGCTTCTTCTGCACTTGGCACAGCTTGAGCTCTTGTGTAATTTGAATACTAAATTAAATAAAACTGATTCATATTAAGATCAATACTGGTAATATTATTAGAGGAGTGCTAGATTTGTGTCGTCCTGTCCTGTTACTGAAGTATTCTAAGAGATGCTTAACTCACAGATATCATCCTGTCTTTCATTCTTACTGCTATTATCCAACTGTAAATAAAAAACATGAACACTTTAGAGAATTTTCATGTTTTGCTGGTATTTTACCAGCTTAAAAATCTTTAAGGAACAGTAGTCATTTTCACTGAAAATCTTTGTTTGCACTGAGAATCTAATCATTTGACACTTACAGTGAAGCATACTGGAACTCAAACATTGTTTTAATTTCTTATCAGTATTCTCAGCTAAACCACTCCTTTACTATGGACAGTTCTATACAAGTTCATCTGCTTTTAGGAACTAGTCCCAGGACCAACTTTAAGTCCGTAACCTTTTATAGAAATCTACCTTTTAGAAAGAGCTAGAAGTTTCCCAAAATATTTCTCAGAATTAAACCTAGAGAACAGGGGGAAAACTGAGGCTCATTCTCTGATAAAATTGATCATTTTTATTAATACATGAAAATAGCTGAATTTGCAGTTTCCACAAATGAGTAACATCTTTTTCTCTTCCTCTTTAAACTGGGAAATATTTATTATTTAAGCTTGACTCAAAAGTCAACTAAGGTTTAACTTTTCTATGTTGCATTTCATACTGACCAGACACAACATAAGGAAGGCCATAGTTATGTGATTTAGGGACATCCATGCCTACTTAAGTTCCCACGTCTTTCCAACTGAACATGTCCTATCAGTTAATTGAGCTGGAATTAAATGAATAAACAAATCCTAAGTGAAAATTATAAGAGGTATTTATAACATCAATTGGCTTATTAATATAGTGTATAGCACAACTGTATTACTAGGTGAGAGAAGCAAATCAAACAAGATTCATAAGGTAAGCAATAGAGTGCAAGTTACACTATCATTATGCAGCTATGTAAATCATGGCTCATCTACACCCTTACGGAAAACAATTTAATGTCTTCATTTCAAAAAGCGTAGATAAAGTAGCCTGGAAAGGCTTCATTTTCTAGGCAATAAAGTTGATAAAAATATAGCACAACTGGTGTTTTGGCAAGTAAAACTTGCAAGTAAGCTAAGAGCCTTCCTTTTGCCAAGAAAAGAAAAATTACATCATCTACCTGGCCTTGTGCAAAGCCTTTGATGGTGTCCCACACAACATCCTTTTGTCTAAAATGTAGAGACATGGACTTGACAGGTGGATCATTTGGTGGATAAGGAATTGTCTGGATGGCTATACTCACATAGTTGCTGTCAATGGCTCGATATCCAAGTGGAGACCAGTGACAAGCGGTGTCCCTCAGGAGTCAGTACTGGGAACAGAATTATTTAAGATCTTTGTAAAGGACATGAACAGTGAGATAGAGCACATCCACAGCAAGTTTGTAGATGACACCAAGCTTAGTGGTGTAGCTGATGCTATAGAGACGAGGTTTGCCAACCAGAGGGTCCTTCATAGGCTGAAGAGGTGGGCCTATGCAAACCTCATGAAGTTCAACAAGGCCAAGTGCAAGGTTCTCCACATGAGTCAGAGTAATCCCAAATATGGATATAAGCTGTTTGATGAACGGATTGAAAACAGCCCTACCAAGATGGACTTGGGTGTACTGGTGGATGAAAAACTGAGTATGAGCCAGCAATATGTACTTGTAACCCAGAACCCCAACAGCATCCTGGGTTTTGTCAAAAGAAGCACGATCAGCAGGTTGATGGAGGTGATTCTGCCCCTCTACGCTGCTCTCATGAGACCCCATCTGGAGTACTGAGCTCAGCTCTGGGGCTTGCAGCATAACAAACACATGGACCTGCTCAAGTTAGTCCAAATGAGGTCCACAAAAATGATGAGGGGGCTGGAGCACCTCTCCTATGATGAGAGGCAGAGAGAGTTGGGGCTCTTCAGTCTGGAGAAGAGAAGACTCTGGGGAGACCATATAGCAGCCTTCTAGTACTTAAAGGGTGCTTACAGGAAAGGTGGAGAGAGACTCTTTACGAGGGAGTGTAGTGACAGGACAAGGGGGAATGGTTTTAAACTGGAAGAGGGTAGATTTAGATTAGATATTAGGAAGAAATTATTTTCTATGAGAGTGGAGAGACATTGAAATAGGTTGCCTGGAGAGGTTGTGGATGCCCCCTCCCTGGAAGTGTTCAAGGTCAGGCTGGATCAGGCTTTGAACAACCTGATCTAGTGGAAGGTATCCTTGCCCATGGTAAGGGGACTGGAACTAGATCTTCCTACTCAAAGTATTCTGATTCATTCTATGATTAATATAGTACTTTAAAAACATTTTTCACAAAATCATTTAGTTCATTTTTTCACTCACATATCTACCTCCTCAAAAATTCACTGTCTCACTTACTAGTATAATGTATTCAAAACAAGGTGTGTTTTGGAATCAATTTCTTTAATAATATTCCCTTTCTTCCTCTCTGTTATTTCTCTTTCTCTTTGTATGCCAAGGGGAGAAGAGAAAAAAAAAGACCAGGAAATCATAATCTATGTCTTTGATGATGAGCTGTGGCAGTAAATAAATAATAAATAAGTAAAAATACTTAAACTCCTGTGCACTTTATACAACAAATAGTTCCATTTACTTTGATCTTTTTCTTACAAACAACTTAGTCAGTCAGAAATAGTTACTGAGATTTATATCTTTGTAATAATTGGTTTTCCATGTGATCAGCTAATTAGAAGCAGGAGGTTTTGAAAGCACAGTACCTTGGCTTTCAGATGTTTCATTTAAGGCAGTAACAGAGTAAGTTACTACTTTCTTTGTCCACTTAGCAAGCTCTAATTCCTTCTATTTTTTTTTTTCTAGATCGGATTAAAATTACTATCTCCACTTAATAGCTTTGCAGTCCTAACTATGACTATGAATCAATAAGCATGAATAACTATTTTTGTAGGCCAAACTCAGTTTCATTGAAGTTTTACTGTTTACAAAGCAGTGCATTCAAAATTGTGTACTTTATTGTACATATTGGATGTGATTTACACTTCCCTCTGCCATTTTGAAGTGTTCCTTTTATTCATTTAACTTACCTGGTTTATAGTATTGTTGAACAAGCAGTCAAAGGATTGCAAAACCTTGGACTGGATTGGGGACAAGCTAGAAGGCTAAAATTGACTCATCATTGAGTCCAATATGTCATGGAATAATGCAGAAACACTTATTTATATCTGGAAGGTACGATAGAGATTCCCAGTTATGTTGACACATTACAGGGTGTGAGTGTACACCATGACCTTATGTGGAACACAGAACCTGTGGCATCTAAAACCTTACGAAGTGTATTCTAACTGCTGTTTTACTGGGGACAAGGTCAAACAAAGCAATATTTAAAGAATACATCTAAGAGGCAGACGGTAGACATTGAATCTGTGTTAAGCAAATCACTATGACATGCTATCACATCTAAACAGATATTAAATTCTATCAACATTCCTCAAAGGCATCTTGATTTTAAGCAGTGTCAGTTCTTTGCTGGTATAATGTTCTCTACTAAATTAGAATTTTATCTATTGTAAAAATCCTATAACAATTAACATTTTAAACAATAAATAACTATTTATGTGATGTTGTTATAACAAAACAATGAAGTAAAATTGGGTAAGATTAAAATCCAGTAGCAGTATATCACTTTATATTTTGGTAAACAAAAAAAGTCACCTGAGAGTCATTACACCCTGTAAAGCAAAAGTAGGATTGCTATTTCCATATGATGACTCAAAGATTTTAGGCAGTTGGGGACAGCTTGCTTTTTTAATTTAAATGGATAATCTAATGATAATATAGCTTATCAGGCTACAAAAAAAAATCATATATCAGAGTACTAAAAAAAAATTAAATCACCAAATAATGTGATCACAGCATTTAATGGAAACTTGGAATATATTATTCTGATTGTCAGGGGGACAATTTGTGTAATGTTGAGTTCTCACATAGAATCATAGAATCACAGAATAGTTTGGGTTGAAAGGGACCTTTAGAGGTCATCTAGTTCAATGTCCCTGCAAGAAGGAGAGACATCTTAACTAGATCAGGTTGCTCAGAACCTCACCCAACACAGCCTTGAATGTTTCCAGGAATGGGGCATCAACCACTTCTCCTGGGCAGCCTGTTTCAGTGTCACACAAGAGATTGCACTGGCCTCATTCAGCTACCGTCCTATGCAGTGTTCCTAGCACTGAATCTGAACAGCCTAATGGCTTTTAGCATGTGCTAGATTGTTATTAAAGAAATCCTAAAACCAGAGTCAAGAAGAGATGCAGAGCAACAATACTCAGCTTTTCTCTTCTTTTGCTAAGAGACTGTTATGTTAATAGATAGTGATTTGGACAATTCACTCTAAGCTATTTTAAATCGTGTTTCTAGTCTGAAACGCTTGTTTAGACAGTTTCTAAAGTAGAGACTTAGACAGTCCTCTACAAGGTAATTCCTACCCTTGATCTCAGGGTGCCTTGATAGTGGGTATCAATGTGCTAGATTGAGATGCCCTCTGCTAAACTGCTTCCACTCTAAATATCTAAGCATTAACCTGGGCTAAAATGGTTTCTAGCCTGGAACAAAATCTGCTGGTCTCTCACATCTCTTAGACAGATAAGTTAGCAATCAGGTCTAGATACATTATGATATGAGAAAAAAAAACAGTGTCATCAAATTAGTATCTGAAAGTTATTCTGGTAGTACTGGAGCAGGAACAAAGGGCAGAAGCAGAAATGCAAGAGCATTCAGTTAACATAGAAATCTGCTCCCTTCAGGGGACACTGTCATTATCTGCTGGACACCATTTTTTTCTGGGATGTCATGGAAGAGAAAGAAAGGGAAATCCATTGGCTTCCAAAATTCAGCAGTTCCCATCAAATGTGCAAGGGAAATGTTTCTGGCACCAACTGACTGGGGAAGCAGCCAGCAATTGCTTGACTAGTCTGTTAGTAGGCTGTCCAAGGAAAACAAACGAGTCAGATCTAGGTCTTACCCAGCAAACTTTGACCACCATGTTCCTGTGGAGCAGCAACACTTGCCTGAAAATACCACTGGGGTAAAGCCCCAGCTTGGTTTTTAACAGAAACTTAAGTTAGAATGGTATTCTGTTTCTTGAAACAGAAATTATTCTTGATTTTCCTCACCTCTAAGAACTGAAATTATTTATTTAGACTAGACTGAGGTTTTGGGCAACTACATTTTGGTGAAAAGAACCAGCCCTAAGGGCTTATATGTTGCTTCTTTTCACCAAGGATTTCATTTCTACAACAGTCTGAAAAAAGTGGCTTTATGATCAGATTGTATTGGCAGCCATTCTGTGACAGACCTGTTATGTTCAATTCACATTTCTTTTCTTTGCATACTGGAAAACATACCCAAATTTATCTCTAGAATAAGCTTCATTTTCCAGTACCAGAAGGGAATCTTACTAAACAAAACATTTTGCACAGCCTTCATAATGTTAACAAAGTGCTGCCTTAAGTCCAATAAGCAGTAGATTTATTGAAAGTGACTCGTGCAGTCAATATCTGGAATGAAACAGCTAGTTTCATCTTGTCCAATTTTTACATTACTCTTCATTTTCCCAGGGAACTACAAAGCTGAAACACTTTCCGTAAAACACTTCCTTGTAAAATGATCTGTTTTGTTTGTCATCAAGAAGGAATAAATTTTCACTGCTTTAGCCTCAGAATATGCATCCTTCATTTTATTTTAATTCAGCCACTGGAACCCTGATGATCGAAGCCATTTCAGTAGGTACTATCATTTATAACAGCCATCTCATTCTCAAGTGAAACGTGAGTCTTCTTCTGTTACTTAGAGACTAGTGATAATTCCCAAACCTCTTCTCTCTGTACAAATAATGCTGTACCTTTCATGTGACCCTTCTATTTTTATAACTGCTACAGTTTTATGACTTTTTGCAGACCTTGGTTATAATAACTTCATATTTTTGATGCCAGCAGCCCCAGGACAGTCACAATCCAATAATTCTGCTTTCATCTACTTTGATTAATTTGATCATACACAATCCTGACTTCTAGAAGAAAATTCTGCAGAATGTAGATTGGATCTAAAAGTGCTGATTTTCCTCTGCAAAGTGAGTGCAGCATTATAGATAGCAGCAAACTGTGCTGGAAACAATATTTGTTTAGCATCTTATCAACTGGTTTGACATTATTCATCAAAACAAGTGGAACTGCCCTTGGATATTCTTCATATGTTTATCTTCTGTGCATAGCATTTAGTCAATTGTAGTTAAATTTGTTATATGAAGGAGAAGTAAGTCATTAGCAAATCTAGTTAGAGAAAATTGCTGTCCTACATAAGGCAGGTATACCAATGACTAGCTTCTGAAAGCTGGACGGTTTTATTAAGTCTTCAGCTTCCTAATACTCAAATAACAAAACTCAGCTGCCTCAGGAAGACAGCTGAAGCAGACAAAATGCTGAGCAAATGCTGTGTTAAACAGCAAAGAGGAGAGGAAGTACAGGAAACAGCATGTCTGAAATTCTCCTCTTTCGGTTGGGACAGGGAAAAGTGAATGGACAGCCATCTCCAATGCTGTGGTTTCTGCAACACCTCTTTTTTTCTCCTATGAAAAAAAAATTGTTATCCATCCTTTAAACCTTCTGAGGTTAAAAAAAAAAAAAAACAACCAAAAACCACCTGTCACAGAGGTTGTGCTACTACTCCCCCCTACTGGTAATCTAAGTAGTTCAAGCCTTCCTTCTTACTTCACCAGGAACATGTGGGCTTTTCTTACTAAGGTTATCTTCTGCCTTTCTTGAAACAGTTCTAGTGGATTGGAAATATTTTCAAGTTTCATAAGGCAACTAGTTATATTCACCACTGAATATTTTTCTCCATTAATGCCAAGGGTCTCTAAGATCTTTGTGAATAAGTTTTTATAGGCCTCAGAGGGCTATGCAGCAGAGATGATAATCTAGTTTTCCTCGGCAGAGGTCATGGCTACACAGTATTGCAACCCTTCTATTGCAACTTCTTTATTGTTTCAAAAATGTGCTTTATATGTTAAATTCCTTTTTGCATCCCATATTCTACACCATTTCAAGAGGCATAACGTGCAACTCAGTAAAGTGCAACAAATAAATAGCTCTAAAAAGTTAAATATTTTCACATTAAGAAGCATGCGACTGTAATCTTTAAGGATGTGTAATGTTAGTACTACTTGATAGAATCTCCTTAAATAAATTAGTTTCACTAGAAAAGTCTCTGTAAGAACAGAATTTGTTGTGAAAATTTGTTGGTAGACAGATTTTAAATTACTTGAAAATAAAGTCACTTTTTCCTCACTATCTAAATCCATGTATTCAAAACACATACTAACTAGTCCAGATCATTTACTAGCTACCTTGACAGCCTGTTTCCTTCTCTCCTATAATGAATTCAAGTCACTGCAGAGTTAAAAGCTTCATGTAGCAGGACTGAAATAAAGCAATTCAGAAATTAAGTGTATTATTGCTGTTTACATACATATTTAGATAGGTTTTGTGACAATGACCATGATGTCCTCTATTTTCACCATGTTTTCTTGTCAGTAGGCGTGCCCAAACACCAGGAAATCGTTGTAAGATTAAGAGTGCTTGTGTGATCATTCCTTTAATACCAATTTGGAATTCAGCTACTTCCAATTCTTCATTACGCACCATGCCTTTTTGCACAGCCCTCTGCCACACAGGTTTGGTTTGTTTTTTTTTTTTCAGACAAAAAGGCAAAACAGTAAAATTGCCTCTATTCACTCACTTAATTTTAGTTAGAAACCCTTTTGTCTCCTTCCCAATTTTAATGAGGCTCTCTTCTATAAGACATAATACTGGAACTGCTGTGATCTAAGCCACAGCCATGCATTATCTTCATACCCTTTAAAGTGTTTGTCTCCCAAGGATAATAACAAACCAGAATATCCATAAAACTAACATTTAGAAGCTATGGATTGTGGGTTTTTTTTATAAAAGGTGAATTCCTAGCAACATAGTTTGAAGTATTTGTTACATCTAAAACCCCGTGTTTTGTATTTCACCTTTCTTGATACTTTTTCCTAATTGAATTACACAACGGTGATTCAAGGACAGTTTTTTCTACTTTTGACTTAGTAGCAGTGTTACAGCAAAAATATTTTCTTAATTCTGATGCTATAACTCACTAACTAGTTACCACAATATTAAGAAAAAAACCAAACAAACCAATCCTTTGGCCAGTTGTCGTAGTTCAGCCCCGATCAGGACCAGACTACGCAGTCTCTCTCTCACTCCCCCCACCCTCCGAGAGAATAGGGAGAGATAATACAAGGAAAAACAGCTCGAGGTTTGAGATAAGGACAGGGAGAAATCCTTAAAGTTACCGTCACGGGCAAAACAGACTCGACTTGGGGAAAACTATTCATTTATTACTACAAACAGCAGGATAATGAGACAGAGAACAAGATAACCTCCCTCCACCCCTCCCTCTTCCCAAGCTTAACATTATCTCTACTACCTTCCACCCCCCGAGCAGCACAGGGGGGAAGAGGGAATGGGGGTTGCGGTCAGTTCATCACGCGTTGTTTTACACCACTGCTTCATGGTTGGGGTAAGAACTCCTCGCATTCCTCCTCTGCTCCGTTGTGGGGTCTCTCCCACAGGCCACAGTCCTTCGTGAAACTGCTGCGGCGTGGGTCATCTCTTCCACGGGGTGCAGTCCCTCCAGAACAACTGTCCCAGTGGGCCCTCCATGGGCCACAGCGGCCTTCAGGCATCCACCTCCCCCAGTGTGTGGTCCTTCATGGGCTCCAAGTGGATCTCTGCTCCTCCGTGGACCTCCATGGGCTGCAGGGGGACAACCTGCTCCACCATGGTCGTCACCACAGGCTGCAGGGGAATCTTGGCCAGGAGCCTTATTACTCCTCCCCCTCCTTCTGAACTGACCTTGGCATCTGCAGCCATTCCTCTCACAAGAAAAGTTTTTCACAAGAGGCTGGCAGACACCTCTCAGAATCTCTTCACATCATCCAGCTCATCTCCTCTCCACTTCTTGCAGCCGAGCTGGGCTGAGTTGGGCCCAGTCGGTCACCTGGCGAGAGGCCAGAGGGTGAGGCTTGCAAGGCCCATGAGGCCTGCGCCTCCCCCTTGGTGCCTCTGCCCCCGCTCAGCTTCTTCACATCTTCTCTTCTCTCTTTTTTTTTTCTGTTTTCCCCTTCTTAAATACATTATCGCAGAGGCGTTATCATGGGACATTCTGCTACCAATCAGCTCGGCCTTGGCCAGCAGCGTGCCCGCCCTAGGCCTGGCCAAGTCCACTGAACAAAGGGGAGCGACTTCTAGCAGTTTCCTACAGAAGCTGCCACCTTAGGCCCCCCCTCACTAAACAAAACCAGAACACCAGTTCAGGTGCAACCTGTGTGTAGTGTATTTAAATACAATTACATGATCTGTTTTGTCACTGTTTTTCAACTGAGATATTGTTGGATGAAAAAAATATTTTTTTTATTCAAAGTAAGAATCTTTATATTCATGATAGAGTGACATTTTGTCCTTCAGATAGCAATTAATATTTTGTAAACTACATATAATAACTATTGTCAAAGAGTTATTCAAAAACGTGTAGCCACAATTATTCCTAAATACCTACCGAAAACAAATAGTGTGAAGTCTTCAAAATTTCTTCTAGGTTTGCATGAACTGAATTTAGATATACATCACAGAATATATGGTCTTTAATTGATATTTACCCTTTCCTGTTAAAATCAGGAAGGAAATATAAGTAATCCAAATTATCACAGGCACAAAAATATCTTATTAGTAACTGAAGGCTCTCCATAGCATAGAAAAGATTTCTGAGAATGTATCTTATGTATACATATATTATCATAGGTGTGTAAGATATATATATTTCATATGCATGCAAGTAAGATAGATTATACATGTAACACATAGAGTCATACATATATAAATATATATATACCTGAACACCTCCATGTCTGTTTTTGTTGTTCAAGGAACAAACTGAGTTACTTCCCTAGCAAGTTAGTGGCTATGCCATGTTCACCTGGAGCTACAGTCACTGCAGGTGTCTGGCTTTGTTGGCTGGTGAGTAAGGAGGAAACACAGAGCCCCACTCCTCAAAAATTAAAACTTTTTATCTCTAAACTGATTTCAGTATTTCCCCACTGCCCTCAAAAGTACCAGAAAAAAAAAAAAAAAGAAAAAATAAGAGGAAAAAAAAAAGAAAAGATTAAAAAAAAAGCTTTTTCATGCATTTTAAACTGAAACAAAATTATTCCTATGGGAGAAGGAGAAGACCTAAAAACCAACTGCTGCCTGGACTGCTACTGCCAAACTGTCAATTTCCCCTTAAAATGTAAGACTAGAAATATACTGGCCTGTATTTAAAAGGTTTCAAAGGAAGTAGGAATGGATTTGAAATTACATATGGGTATATCTATATTTGGTAGTCTCCATATGAAGATAATCTAATCCAAATTTATAAATAATATTTATTAAAAAAAAAAGAAAGAAGTCATGCAGACTCATTTTTGTTTTCAACTTTCTGACAGCTCTGTCTGAGTGCACAGGAACAACTGACAGTGCTGACCTTGAGACCCTAAAATTATAATAGGTCATTCAATTCACCTGTGTCCAACCAGCTTGGAAGAGGTCTCCAAGTATGCTCCATGAATGAAGATTCTAAGGAAGTACTAATCAAATACTCTATCAAGAAACTCTTACATCAGCCAGCAACTAGATGTTGCATTGTCAACTTCACACCAGGCATAGCTTATAGATCTATTTACTAATAAGGAAAGAGTAACAATGGATAGAGATTAAGATAAATTTGCCAAATCTATCTGCAGTCTTTGACACAGTAAATCACAGAGTAAGAGTATTACTCTGACATGACCTATTTATCAGGAGCAGAGAGCCCAATACCACAAGCTTTCAACACAATTAATGATCTAAGAAACTAGAAAGGGTACCTCACCTCCAAAGCTCTTCCATGGTATTTAAAAAAAAACATTGTTGCTAAGAGATCAAGGACTTTTTCAACTTTCCAGCATTCACTAATATGCAGGTGCAAAAAGCTGGGAGGGGTAAAGCCAGTAGAGTCGACCAAAACTGGCCAAAGGAAGTTTTCCATCCCAGATATATCATGCTCGGTATATAAGTGGGGTCTGGAGGCTGCCCAGTGGGCATCTCTCTCTCCCTCCTTCTTTTTCTCCCTCTCTCCCTCCCTCTCCTTCTCTCCCTCTCTCCCTCTCCCCACCCAGGATCATTCTGAGATCATTCTCTGTCCCATTCTGTGATCACTGGACTATATTAGTTGTTGAGTCATTGGGTGGTGATATATCAGGCATCGTTCATTTTGCATATTCTATTATCACTATATCCTTATTATTATAATAATTATTTGTATGTATATACATTATTATTATTATATTTTCTATTTCTTCTTTATTATTATTATCTGTTCTAGCAAACTGTTTTTATCTAAACTCACAAGTTTTTCCTTTGTTTCTGATTCTCTCCCCCATCCCATCTGGGAAGCGGGAGGATGAGTGAGTGGCTGTGTGGTGCTTAGATGCTAGCTGGGGTTAAACCACAATAACAAGGGGAAAAAAAAGATAATTTGATCTTTAAGACTGTAGTTAAGATCTAATTGTAGCTAAATAGCTTCAGATTTCCTTAGCCAGATACTAACAAAATAATGATCTTTTAAGATCTTCTTCAATGCAGATTGGTATGATGCTAAGATATTGCCTAATTTCCATCCACTCCTGCTGGCAAAGTGTCAAGACCTTTAATAGAATCTACTTATGAATAAAGAAAATCTGTTTGAAGAATGAAATAAGTTTAATTAGAAAAAGAAATTGCTTTGAAGAACTAACTATGAGATTTTTTTTCATTTTCCAAGGCAAATAAATAGTTCTCACAACATCCAAGTGGCACAAAGCATTGGATTCTCATTTGAATCCTCTTTAAGCACAGTTAAATGAGGAAAATAATTTTCATTTAACTTCCAGTGTATTCTTCTGCTTTCAGATTCTCTGGAAAGCTTTAATCTTTTTCCTGTGCAGAGGATCCTGTCACCTTCAGTTTAGACAACTGTAGGTCAGTGCCTCTGAATCTGTGCATCAAGGTTATGCACAAATTCCAGCTGGTACAAATGGTATCTATCACCTTCTCCATATACTAGTGATCATAAACATATCAGGCTTTGTTCTCTTCAATAAGGATCAGCTTTCTTTGCAATACAAGGCCTAATTTTTAAACTAATTAATAGATCAGTCTGGCTACTTTTAAGACTGACTTCTGACCTTTAAACAACTTCTATAACTGGTTTTTTTTTTTTTTTTTTTTTTTTTTTTTTCTGAGGCAATGTACGTCACTGATCCAGGATGAAGCATAAAACAGATGAGGGTGGAAAATTTTCTAATTAGAAATTTACACATAGAAGAAAAAAAAATTCAAGAGGTGGTCAGGAAAGTTCAGCTAAGTCTTTTATAAGTAATGTCATGCATGTCTTCTCTTGTGGTTCCTCCCCAAATGCCCTACCATAACCAAGGATACAATTGAGGGAAAGGAGGATCAGAGGTGACTTTGGAGAGACTTTGATCTTATACGAAAGTCTTATGCAAAGGACATTCAATTGGGCAGTATACAAATAGCTAGATATTTGTATACTATGATATATCTTAGTTATTACAATTTATAATAGCTTTGGTTCTTGAGCATTACAGCGAATGGAAGCACAGTAACTCTCATGAACTGGAGTACAATCTCCACACATTTGCTGCGTAGTAATTAATCCTCCCTTAGCAGCATGATCCACTGTGCAAAGCACATATGTAACATAAAGAACAGGGACTTTGGTAAATTGAATTTATGCACAGTAAAATAAAGGAAGGGAACAATAAATTGTGTATTTATGTAACTCATATATTCTATGAATGTCATATCAAATACAAAGAAAAAAATATTAACTCTCACAGTTTCTTTTAGCTGCTGACATGTATTATTCAAAAATAATACTCTTAGTTGTGTGATTGCAGCCATTCACCCTTCTTCCTACACTCACTCCTGCAAAGCAGGAACAGCAAATCAGACCTGCTGTGAGTATTGTATTTTTCTGTAATATTGTCTATAAGCTCTGTAAACAAAGTTTTCTTCAGGCATAAATTATGTCCTCACTATTGTGAAGGAACAGAGTAAAGTCAGAGTTGCTCCACAGTAATTGAGAGTGGAATTTAGTTTGTTGTCTCTCCAGTCCTTAAAAACAATATTCCAAGGGGGATCAAATTTACAACAATAGAATGGCAGTCATGACAGTCTGGCTGCTTTTCAGTTTGTTTGTTGTTCTGAGTCATCGCTCTGTATACTCCTCAAGTCCAGAGGGAGAAAAAGAATATGCTTTAACGGTTTCTGTCTTTCTGCACCCCAGCTTTTTAAGAGAAAGCCTAAAACTAATTTGAAAAAGTTTTCAGGCTAGCTGGAATAGTTGGTCAATACATTTAACCATTGCATGTGTAAGCACGTTTGATGAAATAAACAAGTAAACCTATTTATTTTTACCCTTTATAACTATTTCTTGAAAAACATGAATAAAAGTGGTTATTGAGAGAAATTCTAGGAACTGGATGCTGTGACTATGTTAGTGAAGAGTGTCTAAGGCTAAAGAAGTGATATGCTCTCTCCACAGTTCACTCAGCATATACCGGTTATTTTCATTATGAAAAGGTTCATAGTGGATTTTACTTAGCCGTGAAAATACTGCTAAGTGGGACAATGCTTAAGTTTCTGGAAATACATTAGCATGATTGGCCTATTTTTCTAAGGTCCTTTTATGACATTTCAGGATCGATTTAGTAGGGGAACTTTTCTGTTAATATACTACTGACCAAGGTTAGATTTGAGGTCTGTGTGAGAAGAGGTTTGGGTAGCAGCTTGGTCAGAAGAGAACTGAAAATTAACAACTTTTGTGGGAAAGGCCTATGTTGTCCCTTCCTGAAGCTGAAATGAAAGGAGATTTCTGATCCATAATTTCTGTAGTCAACCTATAGGCAGATAACATGTTACACTTCTAAAGACACTAATTTTGGGATATAACGTGGGGTCCACCCACTGCATGATACAAACTCACATTTTTGGCCATAAAGGCTAAAGATCTCCAGTATGGTTGCATCTCTGCCATATTTTATTTGCTCCCAGTTTCCTACTGTATTAATATGTTGTCTTCTATGACATATAAGAAGACATAGAAGTCTCCTTACATGTCTCCCACATAAGAAATAATGGGGGATCAGCACACATATTGAGGCGTTGCAACCATAATATTCCCTTGCTATGATTGTGGTCCATGCCAGGCAATGCTTTGGAGTGCTTTTGAGGACAGTATGGGTCAGAAGCCACTCCAAGTATAAATCAGAACATACTGGTTTGGATGGAGGAAGGAGTTTAATGACCTCGGACTGTAATACATAATGAATTTATGATTTATTATGTGAATAATTATTTATTATGTGAACACACACATAGTGTGTGTAGGGGGCAGATTCAACTATCCCCATAACCCTTCCTCAGCTTAATCTCTGAGTTAATTACTTAGTTCCATCCAGATACAGCCCTGGTCAAACCAACCTACAGGCCACGTGAACAAACAGGAGATCTGAAAACAAAATGAGGAGCTACTGGGCAATGTA
Source organism: Chlamydotis macqueenii (assembly GCF_036417535.1). Classification (NCBI taxonomy): domain Eukaryota; kingdom Metazoa; phylum Chordata; class Aves; order Otidiformes; family Otididae; genus Chlamydotis; species Chlamydotis macqueenii. The sequence continues at coordinate 57,147,652 of NC_141593.1, read as the reverse complement.
GATATACCCCAGAAGAGTATCTGTGGCAGTGTTCACTGCCCTCACTGGGCACACTCAGACACATAGTAAATGGTGATTGGAGTGCTGTAAGACTTATCAGATGAATGTATGGAAGACCAGATTGATACGCTAATAGCATTTTTTAAGGACCTTAAAACCAAAATTTGTGTCGATGTATATTCAGCATACAACTCTCTCGAACCACTAGGAGATCTGAGCATTAGGATATCTAACTGGGATTCAGGCAGCAGCCTCTGTCCAAAATAAAGAATACTCTGAGCACTTATGAATATAGCCATGTCCTGGTTTTATTTAGTGAGGGGGGACTATGGTGTCAGCTTCTGTAAGAAGCTGCTAGAAGTTGTTTCCCTTTTGTCCAGTGGACTTGGCCATGCCTAGGGCAGACTCACTGCTGGCCAGGGGCGAGCAAATTGGTAGCAGAATGCTCCCAGATAATGCCTCTGCAATAGCATATTTAAGAAGGAGAAAAACAGGAGGAAAAAAAAAACAAGATGGGAAGAAGATGAAGCGAGGGCAGAGAGGGAGAGGCGTGAGCCTTGAGGGCCTTGCAGCCCTCACCCTCTGGCCTCCCGCTCGGCGGCTGTCTGGGCCCAACTTGGCCGGCTCGGCAGCCAGAAGTGGAGATGAGATGTGAAGGGAACCTGAGAGGTGTCTGCCTGAGCCGGTTGTGAAGAATTTCTTGTGAGAGGAACGGCTGCAGACGCCAAGGTCAGTGAAGAAGGAGGGGGAGCAGTAATGCTGCTCCCGGCAGAGATTGCCCTGCAGCCCGAGGTGCAGCCCATGGTGAGGCCGGCTGTGCCCCTGCAGCCCATGGAGGCCCACCGAGGAGCAGGGATCCATCTGCAGCCCAGCGAGGACCCCACACTGGGGCAAGTGGATGCCTGAAGGAGGCTGTGGCCCATGGAGGGCCCATGCTGTGGCAGCCATTCCTGAGGGGCTGCACCCTGTGGAAAGATGACCCACACTGGAGCAGTTTCATGAAGGACTGTAGGCCATGGCAGGGACTCCCTGCTGCAGCCAGGGAGGAATGTGAGGAGTTCTTCCTCTGAGGAGGAAGGAGCAGCATACAGCAACAAGTGATGAACTGACTGCGGCCCCCATTCCCTCTTCCTCCCTGTGCCACTCGGGGTAGGGGGGAAAGCGGTAGAGATAATGTTAAGCCCAGGAAGAGGGAGAGGCAGGGGGAAGTTATTTTGTACTCTTTCTCTTCATCTTGCTTTGGTTTTAAAGATAAACACATAGTTTTCCCCACGTCAAGTCTGTTTTGCCCGTAACGATAACTAAGGATCTCTCCCTGTTCTTATCTCAAAACTCGAGCCTTTTTCTTATATTATTTCTCCCTATAGAGATTATTTCCTCAAGAAATTAAGTTTTCAGTCCTTTCTCTTACATTATGATTACAAAATGAGAATCTATTTCCTGCCACACCTCTTCCTTCATTTTAAGTCTAATTACCTGAGAACCCTCTGTAATCAAAAAAATTTCTGCAATTTTCTCCATTATTGAAGGGAGTTCAAATACTCTTTTAAGATAAGACTCCTTAACTAGACTACTATAGGCTATAAATAGAGAACATACTTTAGCCTTTTCTATTGGATGTATGCCCCTGCAAAGAAAACCCAGATTGATCAGGACAGAAGGTCTTCCTCTAGTCTAATGTGAAACCACTTGTAAAAAAAAAAATATTTATTTTTTTCTATACTCTCAGGCTGTTTCTGTGTTGTACCATTTAACTTAAAATATGCTATAGTGAACAAAAGTACTGTGATGGATCTGCATGAAGACTGCTCAGAGAATTCTGGCTGAGAACAGTCTCATTTCTAGATTGTGGCCTAGTTTACGTATGAGTGAAATATTGATGTTTACTCTATCCAGGACAGTAGTAGACATAAAAATGAATGGAAGTGCAGTTCTAGGCACCTGATGAACCACACCATGGCAAAATACAGCATCTGTGGAGTTAAGGCAATTTCAGGCTTAGATTCACGTGTCTCTTTATGACCTGCAGGTCCTTTATGGTCCTCTACTCATCAGAGAATCCCACTACTTGTAGCAGATGTGTTAGTGTAATATAAGAAATTATCCTATATGAGAAAGTCGTAACTTGGTATGTACTTTTTCTGATAGATGCTCTTATGTAATTTCTTACCTGTATTGTCACATCACTTAATAGTACTACTCTATTGTAAAGAAGTTGTTTCTGTCTATATATCTCACAGCTGAGTAAACACTAATTAAGAATTCATCTAAATTCTAGAGAAAAAAAATGAAAATTTTTTGCAATACACAGACATTTGAATTCTCTACTGAATTTTCTCAAAGAATTGACTATATCGTGACATACAGAAAAACAGTAAAAGAAGTTGAAAGAACAAAATGAATTATCTAGACAAGAGAGATTCTACTTAGACAAAAATTTGGAAGTTAGACCATGCTTTTCTCCAAATCTATAAGAAATAGTTAAAGACAGTAATTAGTTTTCCTATTTGGAACAATGACATATCTGCACATACTAGCAAAACCAGAAAAAAAGAGTATTTTCTGATGCCTCTGTTAAGCTGACAGCAGAGTACCTACTCTCTATTTCATTACTGAAGGTGGCTGTGTTCCAAGTAGGTGTTGCACACACATTATTTCAGTCCAAAAATATATAAAACTCAACTATGATTTATTAACAAAAAAAATAGCTAAGTAATACTTAATACATAACATTTTGGAATATAATGGGAAATCCAATAAGCACATAATATAAATCACATTTTGGAAACAAAAACTGACTGGCTGATAATGGCATAATAATCAGTGGAAATGTTTGTCAGGAAAAATAATAAGCATGTTTATATTACCCCTTTTTAAATATATTGTTAGCACAATGGGTTCCATTTTATAGTAGCACACTAAAGTCTATTGGATAAAGTATTGGAAGCTTTCATAATAAAAATTTCCAGTTGAATGATTTGTTGATAATTAACTGTTTCTGATCACAAGACCATATCTAAAATACATATTTTCTCTTACTTACTTTTTAGAGACTTTTCATATGTTTATAATATTTTTTCTTGTAACTTGTTGTTGTTGTTTTCTCTTTTTATTATATCTTTTCTCTTTCTTCAAGAATTGATGTGCTATGTACTAACTAGACTTGTCAGGAAAATTTGAGGACTAACCCTTAATTTTGTGGATTCCTGTTCTTATAGAATGACCTATTTTTCTTTAAAATCTAGGGGAGACCGATTCAATTTATGTGTCATGCCGGCAATAAATGCAAAGATTTTTTAACTGTTCTTGCTATTATGCTCACAACTTGTGGGTAAGATGAAATGGACATCCCCTCTCAAAACCTAGTTTTCTAGTCATGCAGGGCTGCTTTATACAGTGCAGCAGCTAAGATCGAATCTGCATTGATGACAAACTCTTGCAACTCTCATATATACCCCAAATCACAGTTGAGAGGGTTCAACCCCTGAGGATTTGCCTGTAAACAAAGGGATTGTTTTTATTTGTCAATACCAGAAATATTGAGGACTTGAGGGGATATCTTAGCACAGATGATAAAAATGTTATTCATGCATTTCCAGAATCACTAGGCTGCTATGTAACTCAACAATGAAAACAAGAAACATTCAATACAGACATACAGACATGGAAAGCTGAAGGATGAAAGAACATTTTTATTTATTTTTACAAAAGCCTTGTAACTGTTACAGAAAATAAAGCACCAACTGTTCTTTGCTAGCTGTTGCTGGTTTGTTTTTTTTTTTTTTTGTCAAGCTACTATGTATTGATAAGAAGTGCTTTATTAGTAGTCTCCATTCTGGTCTTTCAGGTAGATGGTTTTCAATTCACCTACCTTCAAGTTAAGTAATTTGAACATTACATAAATTGTAGAAAATTACTCAGAGATGTCACAGGAGGAGTAACGCACTTCACTCCTAAGAGAGAAGCAACAATATATTTTATTGATATAGAACAGTGATTTAACAAAGTTTGATAGTAAATGGTAAATGAGACAGTGATTAAACAAGACTCAATGGCAAGGTACATTGGACTATGCATTGCTCTCTGTCAGGGAGACCCTCCCATTGAGTCATGAGATTCAGAAAGGACCTCCTTGCTTTCTAAACTCCTTCCCAGAGAGGAATCTAGGTGTGACTGGATCCATTCCTAGTTCCAGGCTTGGCCAATGGCTTATGTCTAAAGGCTTGTGTGTGCACAATCAATCCTTTATATCGCTTAGCTTAGATTTCAAAGTTTTTGCACTCCTATTCCCAATTCACTTAGTGAGGATCTCTTGCCACAAGGATTCTCTCATCCTTGAAGGTAAAGTTGAGAGGCATCCCTCCCCAAGGGGAGATGCCGAGGTGCAGCCCACTGCTGTGCAGGAGAGCTCAAAGGGCTCTTGGGCTCACAGTTTATGAAGGAAGATAATTGACTAATCGTCATATTTGCATACCAACTGCAGATGTGAGTTTCTGCCAAATTTGGCATGAGTTGGACATTGACTAGCACTATGGTTAGGTGGGCATATTACCAGAAATTATCCCTTGGCTATTGTGCTCTTATCAGATTCCCCACAAATCCACTTTAAGCTAGATGCCTCCTGCATGATCAGACACATCTATCACTGATGGTTATCACTTGAGCACGGTTATGGAAAGAGGTGTGAGGTTGTAGGTGGGTGGTGGGCTGGAGCACACTGCTACAAGAGATGTCCTTGTGTTGTAGTTCAGCCCCGATCAGGACCAGACTACACAGTCTCTCTCTCACTCCCCCCACCCTCCGAGAGAATAGGAGGAGATGATACAAGGAAAAACAAGGTTTGAGATAAGGATGGGGAAAAATCCTTAAAGTTACCCTCACGGGCAAAACAGACTTGACTTGGGGAAAAATACTCATTTATTTCTAAAACTAGCAGGAGAATGAGACAGGGAACAAGATAATCTCCCCCCACCCCTCCCTCTTCCCGGGCTTAACATTATCTCTACTACCTTCTCCCCCCGCGAGGGGCACAGGGGGGAAGAGGGAACAGGGGTCGCGGTCAGTTCATCACATATTGTTTCATGCTGCTGCTTCATCATCGGGGGAAGAACTCCTCGCATTCCTCCCCTGCTTCTTCGTGGGGTCCCTCCCATGGGCCACAGTCCTTTGTGAAACTGCTACGGCATGGGTTATCTCTTCCATGGGGTGCAGTCTTTCCAGAACAACTGTCCCAGCGGGCCCTCCACAGGCCACAGCTTCCTTCAGGCCTCCACCTGCTCTGGCGTGGCGTCCTCCATGAGCTGCAGGTGAATCTCTGCCCCTCTGTGGACCTCCATGGGCTGCAGGGGGACAACCCGCTCCACCATGGTCATCACCACAGGCTGCAGGGGAATCTTGGCCAGGAGCTGCATTAGTTCCCCCTCTCCTTCTTCACTGACCTTGGCGTCTGCAGCCATTCCTCACAACAGGCTGGCAGACGCCTCTCAGGATCCTTTTACATCTTATTCACATCTCATCTCCTCTCCACTTCTTGCAGCCAGGTCGGGCTGAGTTTGGCCCAGTCGGCTGCCTGGCAGGAGGCCAGAGGGTGAGGCCTGCAAGGTCCACAAGGCTCATGCCTCCCCCTCTCTGCCCCCACTCAGCTTCTTCACATCTTCTCTCTCTTTTTTTCCCGTTTTCTCCTTCTTAAATACGTTACGGCAGATGCATTATGACGGGACGTTCTGCTACCAATTGGCTCGGCCTTGGCCAGCAGCAGGTCCGCCCTAGGCCCAGCCGAGTCCACTAATCAAAGGGGAACGACTTCTAGCAGTTTCCTACAGAAGCTACCACCTCAGGGCCCCCGCTACTAAACAAAACCAGAACCCCTTGTCCATCTTATCAGTGTTACAGTAAGAGTTTCAGATATGTCAATGAGACAGAGAACATCTGGCATTTTTTATGAATAATTCTGTCCTTCACAGTACTGATTATTCCTATGCTGCTTCGCTTACTGTCCTTGTTGAACTGCTGCACTTTTCACCTCTATACTAGGTTCATTTAGAGCAACAGCCACATCATTTCTTCTGTGCCAAAAGTGCATTGTATGACAGTTATCAGGCATGTAAAATATTTGCAGAAAACCTAAAATGTTAAAAAAGGTATAAGGGAAAATGTTTCAAAAGAATGTTATTTTATTTCACTTTTAATTTTTTATAAGTGCAATTTCAGTAATTATGTCAATGATGTGCCGCTGTCAGTGGAAATTGTAGGGTGTGATTTGTTTAGCAACGCTGAAAACTGAATTACTCGTGTATGTAAAAATCAGACTCTCGATGTCAAATTTCCATCTGATGGGGCTGTGAATAAATTACTATCTGTGACTATACAGAAATCCAGGTCAGCCTTCAACCATACCACTCAAACAGAAAATAAATGTCTTACTTGTGTTTTCATAATACTAACTAAATCATCTGTTTCTTGATCATATGTGTTTCTTACTTACGCATCAAAGAAAAGTGTTTCAATCTTTTGTTTGAGTGTTATGTAAAATGTGGGGCTTTTCCTTCCACGAATCCAACTTAGGGCTGAGAAACATACTAAGCAAGTGACAGTGTGATAGTTTTTTCCTTATCAGTGGCCTCTTTCACTGAAGACTGACACAACTGAGTGTTTCACTTTCCCTGTTTCTTGATGTGTTGGGAGATTTCAAAAACTTTCAGGTCTAAAAATTTTCTTTTGTTTCATTTTGCAGACAAATTTGTATCTATGATTATGCTCTTTGATCTTATGGATGTGCTGATACCGATACTTATAGAGATTCTATTTGAGCTATTCACATCAAAGATTAACACCAAAAAACAACCACTTTGCCATTACTGAAGGTAACAGTAGGGACTCTGTTAAGGTTCTTTGTCCTGTGTCAAAACTCAGTTCTGCAACTAGTTTTGGATAATCAAGTGAATATGATAAATTCTTAATGTTAGTGCAGGATGTGCTTTCAACAATACTTCCATAGGGGCCCATGTCAGCTTCAATATGTACTTTTTTAGTATGACATCTGCATTTATAATTTACAGAATCTTATATGTGCCAGTCATTTTCATATGAACTATTCATCTGTGCAAAGTGCACAGGCTTCAAACAACAATACCCATAATAACAAGCAATATATTTTGTATTCACAAAACTCATCATATTGACAGCTGTATGTGATTCTCCAGATTGCTATTTCACTTGAGCTTCTGTTCTCCTCAAATATCATTAAAAAAGAAACAATTTATTGCCCTCTATTACCCCCTGACTGCCTCTTCTGTCCTACCTTCCTCCTCTCACCCAATCAATCCTGCTAATATCCCTGAGTGCGCACAGTTTCCACATCCTAATGACTTTTCCTGTTTTCTCAAGTTACTGCTCTATCACCTCATCTCACCTCCTGATCCATTCAGCGCTCCCCCTTTTGCCAACAAAATTATTTGTTCTTTTCACCCATAACCATCTTGGTCAAATTGATTCAGGTCTGATAGAACTAAAAGAGGGCCAGATAGAACTAAAATAACAGTAATGACAAAAGTGGTTTTCTGTTCTTTTTGAATTTTATTGACTGTAAAAGATAATGTAGAGTTCCAGCTTCCACCTATAGTTTGAAAGCAATAAACTAGTGAAGTAACTCTCGTTAACACATTCATATTCTGAACCAAATACTCAAATAGTCCCTACATAGCTGAAATGCTAAGTCAGTCCCTTCCACTAAGATAAAATCATATAGTAAAAGAAAACAAATTGTTTACATAAGTTGTCTTCTTTACATTATATTGTCTAGCCAGTCTGATCTTTGTTGAATACTTTGGTTTACAGGGTAAACAGATAAGCCAAAAAGTATTTCTGGGCAGAATGGAATCCTTAGCTTCAGAAGAAAAAGGAACATATTTTTTATCATTCCACTATGTTCTGGATCATGTTGTTGAAACTAGCACAAGCCTTTTTTACTATACTTCACTACAACAATAATGGATAGAGTCATATAGCATATGTCTGGAGGATAAATTACTTCAATTATTATATTCTGAGGAACAATGAGATGATGCTCAAACAATAAGAACAACAGTATTATTTTACTCTTTAGACACTATCAGCTATAATTCAAAAGTCTTTATACATGTTGAGTTTACCTATTCACTTCAGGGATGTAATTTCTGCCCTTACGCACTAGATCGTTGTTCACCTTCTTTATAAAATACATAGCCATAAAAACTGAAATACACAACCTTTCTAAAGAGATAGCTGTATGTATAAGCACTTTTTGTCAATGTCAGCTTAAGGAAGGACAGTGAAGACATATTACACTAGGTCTTTACTCCTCATCAGGTGAAATATCAGAATAAAAATTTTTATTTTATGTATATGTAAAAAGAAAGTTTGTAAACAAAACAGACATAAAACACAAGAGAAGCATCTGGTAGAACTTACACAGACACACAAAAAAGTAAGTACAAGTGACACACTGAAGCGAAGTATTCCTATTAGTAACCTGGGAACTCACAAAAACCTGTGAATATCAAAGCAGTTTAGCAAAAGCAAGCCTACTCATCTAACCAGAGGAATACATTCCTACTAGTGAAATATGTATTCAGAAGGATAAGAATGCTCTTTGACATGCTCAACTTCCTCAACTGAGAGGAGAGACTTGGTGGAATCCCATCTTAGAAAATCACCATCTGTGGTTGGAGAGCATCAAGAGTTTTTACTATCACAAGGTGGATCATAGACTGGAGTTACAGTAATGCATGTATGTAGAGCAGTATTGTGACTAGAGCCTTGAATTGCCTTAGTCTGGTCTACATTCGTGGTTTACCTTTGTTGTGGCTCAAGATCAAGAGACCTAAATTCCTCAGAATGATATGTGTAGGCACACAAAAGGCCCAAGTCAATAGAAGCAGTGGGGATCAGCAAACAAATCAGAATCTTTGAAATGGAGGTCAAAGGTAAGAAAGAAAGTTGCTAAAAAATAAAGTGTGAGTCTAGGATGGTAGGAGGTCAGGCACAGATCTTGATCATTCTCATGAATATATTTGTTATTCAACATACCAATAAACAATGCTAGTTACTTTGCTTACATAATGCTTTCTCAATTACCATAGAGGCTGACCTACTTCTAAAGCTCTCAGATCAAAGACTCGCTTTGTTGTCAATATGTTAGCTTAGCTACAAATGATATATGGAAACTATAGCTCAAGGTGTTTCAGGAACAGGTATGGCCTGAAGTCAGAAAATGCTTTGCCAGCTCTAACATCTCTTCTGTGATGAAGGCGGGCAAAATAATTAATTAATGAGTTATTTTATCTAATGTGTGCCATTATAGAAGTGAGGGTATTATTAGACTGAAAAACACAAGGAAAATATCATCACAAATTTGAGAAGCAGAAGCAACAAATATGGGAAAGAATGAAACGTGATTGAATCTACTTTTGTTGCCAAAGGGCTCAGATGAAGAAGACGAGGCTGAGAAGACTTATGTCTGATTGTCTGCTCTGTTAACAGAATCAAGACAGTGCAAGACTCTGCATTCATTTCTGAAGTGGGCAGTGGAAGCCTTTAGCCAGAATCTCGTGTTAAGAAAGTAAAAAGAATAGTCTGCCTTTTATCTCTGTTTTGGCTGCTTGTTCTGCAGTTAGGCAGGAGCAGGAGATAATAGTCATAGACAAATACATTCATTTGTAAGAGTTTGTCTCTGCTAGTCCTAGCAAGGGAAAGATATATTTTGTCCTGTTGAGATGGCTTCTTGCAAAAGATAATTTTTTTTTAGAAGAATGATGTTTAAGGTTCAAAAGTTCCACGTCTTCCAGGGTGAGAAAGATTGGGATTTTTTTCTCCTACCTGTTAGACTAACAAAAATGACTTGTTGCTGCTTTGGTAGCTTAGAATTTAAGCAGACTTTTAAAATGTCTTAAGGAGGTACTAATGATCTCCATTTACTAGTCCTGAAAAAAAATGGTAATACTGTTGTAATATGGATTATACATTCAGTAGAAATTATAACAGATATCGAATCATAGAATAGTTAGGATTGGAGGGGACCTTTAAAAGTAATCTAGTCCAACCACCCTGCAAGGAGGAGTGACATCTCCAACCAGATCAGGTTGCTCAGAGCCCCGTCCAAGCTGGCCTTGAATGTTTCCGGGGATGGGGCAATTACCACCTCTCTGGGCAACCTGTTCCAGTGTTTCACCACCCTCATTGTATAAAATTCCTTTCTTATGTGTACATCGCAAGGTTAATTTTGCACCTGGAGAATCAGGGGAGTGGAGTAAGTGCCTCTGAAGTTGCTGTATATCCATCACTTTCTGTTTTACATGCTGTTTTGCAACTGCACACTTCACATATCCATATTCTGTGCCAATGGGTTTTTGTCCTGCTTAGGCATAGCTCACCTCATAGAGAAATATATAAGAAATAATTAGGAAGTAGATGATCTGAACTATCAGCAATTTTAAGTAGAATTCATATGATTTCTAATTGAAGTCTGATGCTAGGAAATATAAGAAAGTTTAAAGTATAAAAATATCCAAAACCTCAATGCTATTTATCTGATTAAATATTTTTAAACAACTAAAAAAAAAAACCTGCTTTCTTAGTAATGTTGACCTTATATAAAACCTATGTTTCATAAACAGACAGAGTTTGATTTTGCATTTCAGGTATTGAAAAATAGTTCACTTCATAAATTAGGACACATGAAGGATAAGAACAGATTGACCTGTTAATGTTTTAATTTTTTTTTAGCATTGTGCAATATTGACAGTATTCAGGATTTATTGATTTATTATGTTGTCCAACAACCAGAAATGTAATCTTTGTGTCTAATCATGTGATGGGTTATTTCACCCACATAAAGCAAATGGACCATATGTTTGACTTTAAAATTAATTCATTATCATATGAACTAATGATAGATTTAGGTTTTGGATACAATTTTCAGAAGAGAGAAACACATTGACATTGGGCACTTATTCTGGTGAAAAGTTAATGGAAATCATTGCCCAAGTGGTAAGTTATTTTGATTTAATAAAAAAAAAAAATAGTGGTCAGAATTGCTTTACTGAATTCAAGCAACTGTTCAAGAAGACAAATCAGAATCAGACTGCTAGCTTCAATCGTGCTGCTTATGCATAGCTCAATGCATGAACAATATCAGTGCTCTTAATGCAACTGTATATATAACAAAATGCTATTGAATCTGAATTAAGCAAGGCATAGTTCTCCTTAAAGAGAGATATTTTAAGTGCAGATCACTATCTAGCTTCCACTGTTTCTGAGGCAAAAACACTATGTGTCTTGCATACTTGCAATCATTTGTGCATGCCAGTAATTGGTATTACAACCAAAATTATCATAACTGTCAGAAACTCTAAAATCTAGGAAACCAAAATTTACTATTGGAATATCTTATTAAAACCTGTAAGGATGAAGTGTCTCGGCCAGCAAAGTTATGAAATTGTCAGTGAGTAAGACCATTATTTAAACTGTCTTGATATCTGAACTCCAGTAAGGTTGCCTCTAGACTCTAAGGACTGTATTTTATTTTCAGATTTGGTATATAAAGAGAGAACAGGATTTGATCAAAGATGAGTGGATCAAAGCTGAGGAAATGACTGAGAAACAGTGAGTGACTGGAGCAAGAAGGTGGTGGAAAAAAGAAGCAATTACTGGAGTTTGAGGACAATCATAATCCTGTTAAAATTTTAGTATTTATTAAAAAAAGAATGATGCCCTCAACTTCCATTACACTTTTCTATTAGTATACATCACCACTCAGTGAATTATTGCTTCATAAAATACAAACCATCTGAAACAAATTACCACGCATGTCTCCTCTCTCTCTCTACTTAACTCCTCTATGCCTGAAGCAGTTCATAGCCTCAGATCATAGTCAGCTCAACGGAGTAGCTGCTGAAGAAACTTAGAAGAGACGGTGAGATGTCAAGCTGACCAGGAAGTAGGCACAATTATTTATTTGTTTGTTTGTTTTTTATTCTTAGGAAATAAGTAAGAAAAATCCTCAGGAATAGAAATCAGTGTATTACTGGTTAATATGCCAAAATTCATCAGCTGAGGATCCAGCTGAGACAGAGGACATTCAGATATTCCTCTATTTAAATGCATTACTTGAACCATAAGAGCTGACTGTAACTTTTTATTTTCCCTGCAGATCTCTCTAGCCTCATTTGTGTCCTTTTAGGAGATCACACGGACTACTTGCATTCTTAGTGTTTTAAGAAATTACTGTCACCGAGCTCTGAGTTGCTGCCCTCTCAGCAGAGGTGGTGTAATCAGCAGTGTGAGCTGGTTACAGTCAAATGGTTGTGATTGATTTGCTCCACAGCTGTTAGTTTCTGTCCCCTTCACTGGAAGTGACTGCTATCTCTGACGTGATTTAAACTGATACGTGTCGTGCTGAAACAGGCCAGTTGTGCTCACACTGTCACGGCTCCACTCTAGGGTAGGTGTGGAAAGTAACTTATGAGCAGCTCTGGAGAAGAACTAAATGTACTGGGTAGTGGCCTCCTAAGTATTTTTAAGTATATCACAAAAAAAAAAAACCTATCAGGCAGTGACCTCTCACCAGGGGAAGAATCTCAACACTTTTGAAGTCATCAAGAGTTTTTCTGCTGAGTGCAGCAAAGATTTGTCTACACATGCTATTTTGCAGCCACTTCAGTTATTGAACTGAAAAGGTCTCTTCAGAGAAGTGTAATCCAACTATGTGCAAATTTTACTCAAAACTATTAAACGAGAGGAGGAAGCAAAATTATAAATCATCAACTTATAATTCAAAGTTGGAATCCCACTCTAGCTATATATTAATACCTGTTGATTGAAAATATGAGACAAAACTGATGTATTAGCCTGGGTTAGTTGTTGAAAAAATATAATTTTTTTCACAAAGCCTGCTGAAATTAAATAAGCTTCATAAAATTATGCATAGATAAGACTTTGAATTCCTTCTTCTTATCTTTTCTGTCCTCCTTGTCTTCTCTCCTTAATATTTTGTAGTAGATTCCAGTGTTACAGGGTAATGGAACATTTCATTATTCATTCAAACAGAAAGCACAGACTGTAATATAATGGCAAAAAGAATCACAGTTTGCCATAGCATTTCTTTCTCATTTTTTAAAAATCACAGAACAGTTTGCAAATATTATTGAGAGCAGTTTAAATTCTAAATCCCCATTTAATTCAAGGAAAGCTGAGTAGACCCATAACTATTCGTGTGTTCATGAACAGCAAGGACAGTTTTCTGCAGGAAAGTTTGTTTCATCTCGTGATTGATTTTGTGGTACATATTTACAATTATGTTATGTGCAGCCTGATACCATATTTATGTACCAGGAGTAAGCTTGAGCTCTCACCTAAATTAAATAAGTTCTTTTTTTTTTTTTTTGGCTAAATTGGAAGTAGATTGATGTCCCAAATAAGACTTTGCCTATCATTCATCTGGATAAAAAGTTGCATTTTTTTTTTTTTCTGTTAGCTTTGTTACTCTAAACAGGGTAGATCAACTGATAGGAGGTTAAAGAGCATCTGAAATGCTCAGGAGACTGTATTACATAAAATAAATGCATCTTTTAATGATAAAGAGTCTTCAAGAAGGAAAACACACCACACAGACATGATTTTAATGAAGAAAGACATTTCAAGTCATTATAACTCACATTTTCTTTCTGTTGTTCCAGCAGGAGAAGCTGCTCCATTTTTTTTTGGCTTCGACCTCTTGGCTTTCAGAACTGAAGTTTACCTAGTCACTGCCTTTGGCACTGGCATTGAATTTTCTCAGCACTCACACCAACAGCAACTAGGGGATGTGAATGATTAACTGATCACCCTTTAAGCAAGTAAATGTGACCAAAGTCACTTAACAGAATAGATCATTTGTGAATGTTTGCAATGCATCTCTAACAGCACTACTGCTGGTCTTACAAGAGAAAGCAGGACTGTTGAGAAGCAATGATAAGCAGGGCTGTTGAGAGGCAGCAATTAGCAGGGAAAAAGGCAGCTGAAGTATTTTCAGCTACAGCTGCATTTCCCACCCCTTACTCTACATCACTGCTCCTGTATCTGCCATAATCCAAAGTTCATACCAATGCTGCAGTTCAAATTCCCCATTTAGTTACACCAACGCTCCAGTTGGCTTCCACCATGGTAACTAAAGCTGTGTAACTAAGAGGAGAATATGTCCCAGTAGTTGGGTAGATCAGATTCTGACTTTTCACTGCTACCAGCTGAACAGAGGGGAAAAACAAACAAACAAAAAAAACCCCTCAAGCATCACTGCTATCAATGTTGCTTTTCCAGTGTAGAACAGTATCAACAGAACCTGTCGTGGTGCTTAAGTGCCTTTTAAAATGAACAAAGCTATTGTGCATTTTTACGGTATTAGAGAGGGGACATTTCTCTTCATCAATTTTCTCTGATGCCAGCCCTCTTATTTTTCTCCATTGTTGCTGCTCTTGACTCAGTCATTCAGAGACCCCCAAGTCTCTTATCTTCTGCTAAACTGAATGGGTAGATACAACGTTTTCTCCTCTAGTGAGCAGCAAAAATAGACAGAAAAAAGAGCAAGTTAGGACCTTGGAGTAACAAGGAGCATTAAGTAGTCCTGTGGTGCTGGAGACGGTGAAACAAAACTGAAATGAGCATTTGACAAAAGTATGTTAACTGAGTGGGAAGAAGTGAAAATGTGGGGATGATCAGAAGGGAGAGAAGAGAGTCACTCAGTAGGTCTGTAACTGTACAGTGTTCAAGTTTTATTTGTATATACACACCACTAAGAACTCTTATTTTGAAAGGTAAATAAAAGTTTGTGTACAAATAATGATTAAAGAATAAATCAAGGGTGCTTGTGGGAAAATAATAAAAACAACCTGTAATCCAATTAGCTTTTTGTTAAATATGCAAAGAAAATTTGTACCTGTTGACCGCTCACAGCCCACAGAATCTGGTTACACACACTTATAGTAGTGAAAATAGAGCAGTCATGAAACCTAGAATCAGTTCTTCAATTCATT
The DNA here is from genome assembly GCF_036417535.1 of Chlamydotis macqueenii. Classification (NCBI taxonomy): domain Eukaryota; kingdom Metazoa; phylum Chordata; class Aves; order Otidiformes; family Otididae; genus Chlamydotis; species Chlamydotis macqueenii. The sequence continues at coordinate 57,132,608 of NC_141593.1, read as the reverse complement.
GAATAAGATTAATTGAGTTATGACTGAAACACATAGAAAATCTGTTTTTTCCTGTTTTTTTTTTTTCTGCTATGCACTTACCCGTAGTACAGCAGTAGTTCACTTACAGAGTTCAGCTATAGCAAAAGTTAAATTCAATTTATTTCAAAAAGAACACCTTTGTAGCACAGAAATGTATTAATTTAGTTCATTGTAAACAATAATACATCTGTTCTTCACAGTATGACTGAAGACTTTACAGTACCTGTCTAGTCTGTGGTTTTACTGTTAGGAATGCTTTATACCAGCAAAATATTAACCTTTAAAAAAGAGAAAAAGAAAGCATGCAGAATTTATTTGGTTTTGTTTTTTTCCTCCAAGCTCCAGGTTTATGGCTTGTATTTAAGCACCATAGTGTAGGGACAATGGCTTAGTGCCTTTGCTGTGAAATTTCTGAAAGGTGGGCTGGTGCCAACCTCATGAAGTTCAACCAGGCCAAGTGCAAGGTCCTGCATGTGGGTCAGGGCAATCTCAAGCACAAATATAAGCTGCATGGAGAATGGATTGAGAGCAGCCCTGAGGAGAAGGACTTGGGAGTGATGGTGGATGAGAAGCTCAACATGAGCTGGCAATGCACCCTTGCAGCCCAGAAGGCCAACCGCATCCTGGCTGCATCAAGAGGAGCGTGGCCAGCAGGCTAAAGGAGGTGATTCTGCCCCTCTGCTCTGCCCTGGTGAGACCCCACCTGGAGTACTGTGTCCAGTTCTGGAGTCCCCAGCATAAGGACATGGACCAGTTGGAGAAGGTCCAGAGGAGGGCCATGAAGATGATCAGAGGGCTGGAGCACCTCTCCTATGAGCACAGTCTGAGAGTTGGGGCTGTTCAGCCTGGAGAAGAGGAGGCTCTGGGGAGACCTTATAGAAGCTTTCCAGTACCTCAAGGGGGCCTACAGGAAAGATGGGGAAAAACTCTTCAGTAGAGCTTTTTATGACAGGACAAGGGGTAATGGTTTCAAAATAGAGGGAAGTAGATTTACATTAGATATTAGGAAAAAAAAAATTACAATGAGTGTATTAGCACACTGGAACAGGTTTCCCAGAGAGGTGATGGATGCCCCATCCCTGGAAACATTCAAGCCCAGGTTGGATGAGGCTCTGAGCAACCTGATCTAGTGGGGGATGTCCCTGCTCCTTGCCAGGTGGTTGGACTAGATGACCTTTAAAGGCCCTCTGCAACACTAACAATTCTATAATTCTATGATTCTGTCTCCAGCTTCTCTCAAGTGAGAATTTCTAGCTGTGTTGAAGGACAATCGTTACCTATATCTCTATATATAGAGCCTTGGGGTTTTTTTTCTTCTATGCTTTTAGCTATCTCAACATCTCATCAGTCATTGAAATTTCAATATATTTTTGGCACATTCAATTTTCTTCTGTCTTGTTATTCTTACCAAATAGCTTAACAGTTTTATCTACTTCTTGGATGCAAGCAGAAGATTATCTTATTTAGGGATACATTTGGCAAATTAGCTGCTCCATGGATAGCTAAGCCTTTATTATCTGTCAGTGAGTGTACTTTATTTAGTTTTGGATATCATTGTGGACTTGTTATTAGTTGTCAATTGACTCCTTTAAACTATACCTGAACTTGATGTATTTGTTTTTAAGCCCTTACTTGGCTTTTCCAGATATGTACCATATTTGAGCTGTGATTGAAACTCATCATAGCTTATGTTTTCCTTGCACACAGATAAGCTTTAGGAAGTGTGGTCAAGTTTTATTTGATTGTCAGATCATCTACTACTCTACATAAAAATTATTTCTAGACTTTGTCTGTTCTTCTGTGAGAAGAGTAAGCTTGGTACACTAAGCAGTGCCAGCTGGAATCTACTAAAAGGCAATACTTTACTTCTTGTGGTTACTTTTTGTGTACTAAGTTGGGATAAAAATGTGAAACAACTATTTGTTCCCACCACCAGTGACATGCAATCGTTGGATTTTCATTTGATAGCTTTGATTGAGTGGACAGTTTTGTTCCTTTTGTTCCTTTGGTTTTCCTTTGTTTCCAGGGACTTCTGCTGCTGTTTCTTGTGCAAGAATATTGCCACTAAACATGAAGAAAAGCTTTTTATGCGAATAACTCCATAAAATCCGTAAAATACATTGAGTTAATGGATACTGATTTTACCAGGTTTATCGTTCTCAAAATGCTATCATAACTCATGAAAATATATACTTTTTGAGCCTTTTTGTGGTTAAATTAATAAAATATATCTTTATTATGGAATAATAAGAGTTTGCTTAGGGTTTGTGCTCTGTTGCAGTGCTTCTGTTGAATATCCCATTACAGCTGTCATCCTGCCATAGTAAAGGGCACCCACCTGATTCTCCAATATTATACAGGAGGAAAGAATCTATACAACATTCTCAGATAAGGCCCCATGCTTACTCCAAGAGGGAAGAATTAGAGGATTAGGCTAAAAAGAAATGTGGATTTCTGACTCCTATGCTAAAATCCAGTGCTTTGCTTTATGGCCCCATCAATTCTGGAGAACCTTACACATTTTATAACAGATATGTAGTAGCAAAAGTAAAGGAAAGTGTTTTCCTGTAAAGCATAACACAAATTGATTTTTGGGAATTTGCTTTTGGGAAGAAGATTAAAGATTTAGTTCCCAAGAAGGACACTAATTCCTCTCATTCAAATGAATCTTCAACTCTCCCACCTCTTTTGAGGAAGAACCTCAAGGGCTATTCTATGTTTTCTTTCATATTTATAGATAGATAGATACAGATATAGATGGTACTGATAATAGATTTTTTTGTGTGTGTGAACTAGCTACTCTAGCTACTTCAGCTGGTTAGAGAAAGTTGGTTTTATAGCATTATATCCCATAGGCTGACAGTACAGCTGACATCACAGCCACTGGAATATTATGAAGGAGTACTACAGGACATTACCTACAACATGGATGTATTCCTATTATTACTCCTATTATTACTATCCTCAACTAAAACTTTTGGCTCTGAATCTCAAATCCTTGTCTAAACTTAATCCTGACTCAGACCTCTTTCTAGTCTTCTGGTGAATCTTGAATGTACTGCTTAACCCTGCAATTAAAAAAAAAAAAAAAAAAAGACATAAACTGAGATCTGAAAATCTGTTTTCCTGAAGAATAACTCCATTACTCAAGGGGAATGCCTTCTGGTATTTCAAATGTACAACTGTAGTTTAATGCAAATAAAAATTGTATCTGCTAATATGTTTGTAAATTTTTGCCATATGTTTCCAAATATACTCAAATCTTTCAATCAAAAGCCCAAAAATTTTATGGGATACTTTGCACGCATACATGAGGGAGATGACATTCCAAAAGTGTTCTGAGAATTACATGTTCCTGCACTTACCAAGCATACAAAGTATCACAGCTTTTCTCCATAATTTTAATTGGAGGACTGGATTTCCTTTTTTGAGGGCCTTGGTTAGGAAATGCACTGTGCAGCACCTCTTAGGAAATGAAGGATTTAATACATACCCTAGTGCCTCAGCAACTTTAATAATGTTTGGTGATGCAGTGCATCTGCTATTCAGTAAAATAGAAGGAAGCTGCCCAGTCTAATAAATGGGCAGGCTTCTTTTATTTATTTTTTTTTTCTTGCAGACTTAGGGCTGAAACAGCATGAATTGAAATGATTATTTTAATTATACCCAGCCTAGTAAGATGACAGCTAAGGAACCTGAAAAAACTGTTGATGTAGAAAATATCTTTAGGGAACTATTTCCATCTTTGCTGTATGCGTCTTGAGAATTTCAGAGAAGAAAAAATATCTAAAGCATTTTATAGAAATAAGAGTGTTATATTGAATGCTTAAACTGTTAGTGTAAAGTCTGTTGACAATAACAGTCTATATTTATTTCTCTATATAAGTAAACTATTTGTAATTTGTAGTTTGCTTCCCATCCATGCTATATTCAACCCTATTATATACATCGTTCTTTCTGACATACTGCTTACAATATACTTGATCTCCTAAAACATGCATATATGAGTGTTACTGTCTATTCTCTAAGCAGTTATAGGTATTTTTACCACAAGAATCTATTCGTAACTTTTTTCCTCCTAGTAGCAAAATGCATACAAAGGTTAACTTATTATAGAGTACATGAATGCAGTTAACAGCTTATGAAAATACCTTATATTGGCAAATATGTTTGTTGTAAAGTTTTTTCTTATCAGAAATGTAAAGAAATTATATCTTGGGTATAATAAGGCTAGATTTTAATTTTTTTGATGCAAATCTAAAGTTCCCACAGATCAACTGATTACATCACTGTGAATTCTACTTCATGTAAAAGAAATGCTACTTGTATAGATTATGTATCTGTACTGTATTTTCCTTATTTAAAAAGTAAACTTATGCCAAAAAGGTCAATGACTAGAAAAATCGTAACAAAATAATCTAAGCCATCTAAAAAGAGATGTTTTTAACAATCGCACAAATAAACATATGTGGGAAAAGTAAGCCAAATATGTTATTTTCTTAAATGTGCTCTTGTCAATCTCTTTACAGATTCAGAAAAAGCATTAGATCAATTCAATGAGAGGCCTTGCTGCATACCATGCTGTAAATTCGCTTCTTGACTGTTGAGACTAACAAAGCAATGTTAATAAGAAATTACTAATTCTATATAAATTTTTAAAGAAGAAAGTAAAACCAAATAAAATTACTGGTTAGTATTGAAATTGTGCACTACTCCTGTGTAGAAAGACATAAAAAAGAACTTAGCCAAACAAAATTGTTAATTTAAATTCTCTTCCTAATGACAGAACGGCAATTGATTCTCTGTAAAGTTTCTCTAAAACAGGAAAAACAAAATCAAGACCACTGAGTCATGCAACATCCTTCTTTCAACCCTATGTAGAATTTAAAAGCAATTCATAGCAGATCAAGGTCAGTGGGTCTTATGCTATATATGCAAACAGTCTTTGAAATTTAAAGTAATTGCCACACAGTGAATGTTGTCCTGGTAAATAAATATTGAATAAAAACTTTTCTGAATGGTAAAATATTCATGGGGTGACTGCAGGATCATTTTTATGGCTGAATTAATTAAAGCAGGACAGGAAGAACACATATATAATACATAATGTGTAATTCACAGTCATATACAGAAAATTGCTTGGCAAAAAATGTATTTGTCAGAGTCGGTACTTCATGCTTGTATTAACCCTCGGTACTAACCGAGTACACAGTGTTTTAGGCATTTCTTATTCCACTGGAATAAACAGATATTTCCTTTCATCACTGCATTTTTTATTATGATCACAGTGTAAAGCATTGTATTTATTTTTATTCATATCTTCAGAGTAAAAAATTTTGTTGTTGTTGTTAAGAATGTTTTCTTGTAAAGTAATAATATTACTCTATCAGCACTCAGTGGGCAGACATATTTTTCAACATTCCTCTTTTAATTAACTTGTCTTACAAACAAAGGCTACCAGATGAACACATTTTATCCACAGCGTGTATTTTCAGCTAGGAGGCAGATAATTATTGCTCACTGCAGAAATAATGTTATTCTACTTGCTCATGTAAAACAAACCTTAAATGTCGTTTAACAGCAATAAAGATTACACAGCACAGTGCCATCTTAAGATATAGCAATTACACAGAGGAACTTCTCATTAACCTACAGGTCAGAGGTGAGAGATGATCACCAATTCTTGCTAATGCAAACTTAAATTGGTTTAAGCTAAATGTAATGATCTAATGATCATGAAAACAGGGACTGTAAAAACCTAACAGCTATTGTGGTACATTTCCAAACAGAATAATGCAATCTGTAAACATAATAAGAACGTCACTTCCAGCTCCTGTTTAATCTTGCAATTGGGTATTTCTTTTTGTGTATTCCAGGAAGAATCATAGCACGCAAAGTAGCTACTCCCTGTTACAGGCTAAAATTACCTTTTTTAATAAAGTAGTGGCAGCTTTGTAACATTAAAATGTATTGTTTCAATTAAAAAAAAACAACCACAAAGTAATCTTTAAACATTAAGAGAAAATTGCATTTTCAAGCACAACTGCTGCAATATCTCTCAACATATTTACTTCATAACATTTGGCAGTTTACAGAATGCAGCAGAAAAAGTAAAGAAAGACAACAGTTTAGTCCTTTCAAACTATAAGCTAAAATATTCTGTGCCTGAAGTTTTGAATATCCTTTTCAGTGTAATGTTGATAATTAGATTTCTTAAATCACTAGCTGATTTCTCTCTTCTTCTCTTTTTTATTTATTTTCCATAAATATGTAGATTTGACTGAGTTCCTGCTTATCTCCAATCAAGGGTTTGACTGATGGGCCTGCGTCAATTGACGAACAGCTCAGTTGTGAATGGACATACTGTAAAACAAATATTGACCTATAGCAAAGGCAAAAATGATTATACTACATTGGCTGAAATTGTGTACAAGTTTCCTTTTAATACACTAGACATCAAAGCAGCACACAAAAGCTTTTGGATTTTTGTGTACGCTTTGTAATTACTCAAAAACCAAACACAGGGAAGGAAGTTTCTAGGCAATGTTTGTCTCTTAATATAGCTGGAGAGAAAGAAGCCATGCTATGTGGCATGCTCTTTTCTGCATAATTTAAGCAGTGCTATAGCAGTCTTCATAATCAGAAGAGACGAGAAAAGACTAAAGCAGATATTAGAACAAAACTGCTTACTCAGATTATTTTATTTTATACCAGAAAGTATGCCAGTAGGATAACCACCGAGACAAAGAAAGCTGAGCTTTGCAAAAATCTGTTCTGCCAGCTCTTTAGTATGATGGAATTCCATGAGCTCTAGCCTTTTTCCAGTTTAAGGCACAGGCTATTATAGCAAAATGTTCTGGTTTTATTTAGTGAGGGGCGGCTATGGTGGTAGCTTCTGTAAGAAGCTGCTAGAAGTTTTTCCCCTTTGTTCAGTGGACTTGGCCGGGCCTAGGGCAGACCCGCTACTGCCCAGGGCTGAGCCAATTGGTAGCAGAATGTCCCGTGATAACGTCTCTGCGATAACGTATTTAAGAAGGGGAAAAATAAAAAGAAAAAAAGAGACAAGTTGTGAAGAAGCTGAGTGGGGGCAGAGAGGGGAAGGCGCAAGCCTTGTGGGCCTTGCAGACCTCACCCTCTGGCCTCCCGCTGGGCGGCCAACTGGGCCCAACTTGGCCAGGCCCGGCTGCAAGAAGTGGAGAGGAGAGCAGATGTGAGACATCTGCCTGCCTGTTCTGAAGAATTTCTTGTGAGATGAATGGCTGCAGACACCAAGGTCAGTAAAGAAGGAGAGGGAGGAGTAACGCTGCTCCTGGCAGAGATTCCCCTGCAGCCTGGGGTGAAGACCACGGTGAAGCAGGTTGTCCCCTTGCAGTCCATGGAGGTCCCCCAGGGATGAAGCAGCGGCATAAAATGATGTGTGATGAACTGACCGTAACCCCCATTCTCTTTTCCCCTCTATGCCACTTGGTGGAGGGGGGAAGGTGGTAGAGATAATGTTAAGCCTGGTGTCATAGTTTAGCCCTGGTCGGGACCAGGCTACACAGTCTTTCTCTCACTCCCCCCACCCTCCAAGAGAATAGGGCGAGATGATATAACAAAAACGGCTCAAAGTTTGAGATAAGGATGTGGAGAAATCCTTAAAATTACCATTATGGGCAAAACAGACTCAACTTGGGGAAAAATACTCATTTATTACTAAAACTAGCAGGAGAATGAGATAGAGAACAAGATAACCCCCCCACCACCCCTCCCTCTTCCTAGGTTTAACATTACCTCTCCTACCTTCACCCCCTGAGCGGCACAGGGGGGAAGAGAGAATGGGGGTTGCACTCAGTTCATCACACATTGTTTCATGCCACTGCTTCCTTGCCGGGGGAAAAACTCCTCGCATTCCTCTCCTGCTCCAGCCTGGGGTCCCACTCATGGGCTACAGTCCTTCATGAACTGCTCTGGCATGGGTAATCTCTCCCACAGGGTGCAGTCCCTCCAGAACGGCTGCCTCAGCGGGCCCTCAATGGGCCACACCCTCCTTCAGGCATCCACTTGCCCCAGCATGGGGTCCTCCCCAGGCTGCAGGTGGATCTCTGCTTCTCCGTGGGCCTCCATGGGCTGCAGGGGCACAGCCGGCCTCACCATGGCTGCAGGGGAATCTCTGCCGGGAGCAGCATTACTCCTCCCCCTCCTTCTACACTGACCTTGGCGTCTGCAGCTGTTCCTCTCACAAGAAATTCTTCACAACCGGCTCAGGCAGACACCTCTCAGGTTCCCTTCACATCTCATCTCCTCTCCACTTCTTGCAGCCGGGCCTGGCCGAGTCAGGCCCAGTTGGCCACCCGGTGGGAGGCCAGAGGGTGAGGGCTGCAAGGCCCAGAAGGCTTGCGCCTCCCCCTCTCTGCCCCGGCTCAGCTGCTTCACATCTTCTTCTCTTTTTCTTTTCTGTTTTCATATTCTTAAATACTTTATTGCAGAGGCGTTATCACAGAACATTCTGCTACCAATTTGCTCAGCCTGGGCCACCAGTGACTGCACCCTAGGCCTGGCCAAGTCCACTGAACAAAGGGGAAAAACTTCTGGCAGTTTCCTACAGAAGCTGCCACCTTAGGCCCCTCCTCACTAAACAAAACCAGAACACCCTGGAAGAGGGAGAGGTGGTGGGGTGGTTATCTTGTTATCTGTCTCATTCTCCTGCTAGTTTTAGTAATAAATGAATAGTTTTCCCGAAGTTAAGTCTGTTATGCCCATAATGGTAACTTTAAGGATTTTTCCCTATCCTTATCTCAGACCTCAAGCGTTTTTTCTTATATTATCTCCCCTATTCTCTCGTAGAGTGGGGGGAGTGAGAGAGAGAGAGACTGCATAGTCTGGTCCTGACTGGGGCTAAAGTACAACACAAAATTAATAGGCAACTTCTTTATGAACCCTAAAAAAAATAATTGCTAGCAAAGATATTTCTCAAGCAACCATGGAATACATCCACTGCAAAGCATGTTTGACTTTAAGGCCCAACAGTTAAAAGGCATTAAAAAGCGTGCTACGGAGACACTTAAGCACTTGTATTGGAGAGCAGGATGATAACATTTAAATTCCATTTGCATCCTGGAGATAGCTTGCACAATCACCCTTTAACAAATGGAAATATGATGGCACTAGCTCTGACATGCTTGCTTCAAAATGCAACATAAGACATTTTAGCAAAATATTCATACATAAAATGTTTGCAAGGTTTCTATTGTTTCTAAGAATTACAATGTCTGGTAAAAATAAATAGTACTACTGAACTTAAATTTTATCTTTTCTATAAATCCTGCGCATGGGCCAGAAAATTATTTCAGTGATAAATTAGACAAGGAATAAAGGAGGAGCGATTTGCCTAAAAGTCCATCCAAAATGTATACATCACTGTTCCTCTCTGTGGTACAGCATCCATGTCAGCAGATCGTACAGGAGGGAGGGGTAGGAAACCAAAGCTTGTCTCTTACTTTACTGGATTGCCTTCACATGTAGTGAGAAAATATGCCCTTTTCCTATAGTAAACTATTTTACTATGAATAGTTCAGGATCCTTTGATTAACCCTAAACCAACTCACACCTAGTAAATCAAATACCCTTGAGATTATCCCCAGGGAACTAGGCCCCTAGGCATGCAATGGTTTGCAAACTGCTCTTCCCACATCAGCTGGCAGCCCACAAACAGGTGCTGCCTCGTTTCCAGGTACAGGTATAGCCTTTGTGTGCTTTGTCTCACTTGCATATCCTATAAGTGTGACAAATAACTACTTCATAACATGGATCGTAATGACAAACATTTGATTTCTAAAGTTTCATGTGTTGTATTCCCAATAAAAATACAGTAAAATGTACCTTGTTTACCCAGTTCCAGCTAAGGGAATGACTCTTATTTGGATTCAGACATATGATAAAATGATTTTTTGTATTGAAGAGAAGTTTTAATTCTGATGCACCACGCGAGGCCTTTCAGAACTCATAAATAAGTTTGAAAAGGGACAATCTGACTGTCCTTCTGTTTACTTAGCCTTGGGGCAACATGTTTCTAGGAGCTGAAGGTTTCCTTAATCTTCTATTCTTTGTTTCCAGGGCTTCCCAGGGGGCCTTTTTTCTCATGGAATTCATTTATTTATTTCAGAATAACCCCTATGATTGAAGAAAACAGTACTGTATAATAAACACAGCACAAATATCATCTCCAAACTCACAGAAGTTATTCTGTTGGTATGTAGGGGAGTATCTGTGCTTTGGAAGTGCTTTTTCCATTTCTTTTTCCTCTGCTTCTGAAGTTATCGATTTTTTTTACAGGTATATGCATGCAAAAAAAAAATAGCAAGATGTATTAGTAAATGCAAATCCATAGTATTACATAAAGTTGGTAGGTTTATGAGCTGCAGGGGAGATTGACTAATATTTCCAAGTCTTACTGCCCAAGACTGTACAGATACATGTGGTTGATAGTTTCTCACAAGATTTTACATCAAAACATACGAATTTGCACAGGCCTGTGTGTCCCATTACTTTCTAGAACAGAAAAGTTCCTTTTTGACCACAGTCAGCATCCCATGCTTCTGCTAGTCCTGTATACATTACAATAATTTATGAAAACATCTTGTAACATAGCTCACTTTCTCTGTAACTCTTAGTACAGTTTTCTACTGTATAGTTGAAGTTCTGCTCTGAAGTAAAGTCATTCAAGTCACAAATGGGACATTATTTTAGGATTGCATCTGCTATCTTGTTTTTCATATACTTTGAAGTGTGCATCCAAAGTAAGATTACTTCCTTGGAGATACAAGAAAGCAGTGCAAACAATATGAATTTGCAGGCCAAAGGCAATGAGAAATGTGTGCATTTAGAGAACAAGCACAAAATTGGAAAGGTTTATTTTTCTTTTTTGGTATAAGGCTGATACATATATGTTATAAAGTCAGCAGGAAAACATGTTCTACTTAGCAGCATCACAATATCTGTATACTCGAAGACTTAGTGTTCACAGCTTGCCCTGATTTATCCTGGAGCCACTCATTGCCCTTTTTCCTTGCAGGCTTTGATGTCTAAAGCAGCAAGAGAATACATAAACTTCTGTTCTTTCATAGGTCCTTTGATTTAGTGGATGTCCAAAATATTCAGGAAAAAAAAAGCAATAAGCAATGAACAAAAAGGTCTGACTCAAAACCCATAAATTTTAGCAAGTGTCAAAGTTACAACTCTCAAAGGAGAAGAACAGTATTCAAAGTGAATATGAAACACTGGTTCACTATGCAAAACTGTGAGAGGATGTTTTAGACTGCAAAAGTGTCGCAGGTTTGAAGAAGCAGTAGCCTTTCTTCTCCAAAGCATGGAATGCAAACCTAAATGGACATGTGAAACACAGCTAAGAATGTTCGAACTCCTGAGTAGGTTACACCTTTGGAAAATATTTTTTTTAAATTAGCTGGAGAAGACCCAATGTGATTCAAGTAACAAATAAATTCATAAGAATTGTTTAAAAAAAAAAAAAAAGAAAAAAAAAAAACAAACCTTTCTATCTCTCAGCAAAGACAATGAAGAAAAGATTTAAGAATCTTAATTTTTTGACAATGAACAAGTTTTTCCCAGATGTGTAACATCCACAAGTCCAGAACTTACATAGGAAAGAGTGGAAGCTCTAATATATGCTGCAGTGCAAAAGAAGATTTCTGCTAATTCTGGTGAGTCAGACTTGAAATGTATGTCTTAAAGGCCTATATTAACATAACAAGTCACAAGTGTACTCTTGCATTTTTTCTTGAGTGGTTCTGGTGTTGTCTTTAAACATTCAGTAATACGGATCTTGTGCTATTTGTAATTCAGGTTAACTTTCCCTCAAAAATAGTTGTAAATCTTTCTCTCAGATTTTATTTTGTCTTCTTTATTTCGACAGGAAAATAATGAAGCTCTTTGTGCTTTGTTTTGACAAAGGCAAGATTATATATATCATTTAATGCTCTATTCTAGCACTTGTCATGAATAAATGGATGTATATGTAGAATAATAATCCCCTTAGAACACATTATTTAATTGAATGGAATATTTCTGCCTAAATTAAGAACTCAGTAGGAACTGATCATTTATTAGAAAGTAGCTCCTGTGGATTATGAATGGAAATAGTTATTGTTTTAAGTTAGGTTATTTTGACTTTTGTAATATAAAATGTATTCTCCCTAAAAATCTACTTCTCGAATATTAACTGATATGACCACACTAAAAGATACATAAAAGAAGAAATGTAAATATGAAACAAAATCAGAATCAAAACTGCAATTATGATTTAATATATGACTACGTATCATATATTAAATCTGCCCTCAAGTATGTCTATATACAACTCTCACTTAAACTATGGTGATAGATTTTTTAATGGAAAGTGTGAATCATATACTTTCAGTACGTGTGGCTTTTCTTTCAGATGGAAGAAACCAGCAAATAAAAAGAGACAAATAGTAGTTGCAGGAAAAGGGAAAAGTGTAATGTTGCTTCCTATTGTCTCATAGAAATAACCCAAAAGACAGGTAGATAACATAGCATTAAAATGATTTTGTTCTGCCATACTTATCATCAGTAGCCTATCAAGTGCTTGGTAGCTCAGTGGCATTACCACCACATTTGGAGAAATAGTACACTCAGAGAATCAGAGGTACAACTGACATTAATTGGCTTGGTATCCAATATCTTCTGTGAGGTGAAGAAAAATGGACCTAAATCTATCTCTCTAGAATCCTAAAGGTGTTATTCAGAGGACATCAACTACTCAGCTCACCTGTCTTTTCAGCACTATGTACTACATGTCATCAACAGTCACAATGAGGTTCCTGGGAGAATGCTGGGGTTTACCTCATGCAATGAACAACAGAGTTTTGTGTGTGTGTTTGTTTTTAAGTGTTGTATATCTATCTGAATTGCTCAAAGATCTAGTAGAATAAAAATAGTGTTTATCAGAAAATCAGTTTGTTGAATACCTACTCTTGTTAAACCTGAGAAGTAACTTCTACTGCTTGCAGGCTTGTTTGTATAGTGATTGTACAATTATAAAAATTAGTTAGACTGTAACAATCACAATGTTTTCTAGTCAAGCTGTGATTATAAAATATGTAAAAGACAAAAAAAAAGAGAAGAAATAATATTTGTTCAATATGTAAACAGGAAAAACAGAATTGTCTAGAGCAAGCATAAAACACGACGAGGTAACACCATCCAGTGGTCAGCCCCTGCAGCTCATACACATAGAATTCTTAAGGAATTACATATAAGACTTCACTTTTGTTTATAGCTTTTCCTTTCTGCAGTCAAAAATATGTGAGGATAGGATTAAAAATTATTTTTCTTTTTCTATTTTTAGAAAGTGGGTAGTTTTTTTTCTTACAGGACTATCTTACATCATTACAGCAAAACATGAAAGGAAATAGGCAGGCAGAGGGATTAGACAGATACTTGTAATTACTACAATGAGCTGTGGTTTAACAGTATATGACTTATGATATGGTTTTGCATACACTTCCCTCTTCCTTGAAAGGGATTAAGTTCATCTTGTTCAAAGGCAATGACATCCTGCAGTAAACTGCAATTTGAGTTAAAGCTCTTAGCTTGCATAGTCTTTCTCACAAAATAGCTGTTGGGAGTAAGGATGTTTGGGGTGACTGTTTTTTTTCCAAATAGTTAAATAATGGAACTGAAGAAATAGCAGGCACTTATGAGAAAGTTAAGGTCACCCTTCATGCTCTAACTATCCTTTTTAAAATTCTCTTGACACAAAATATATTTAGTGTTTGTCCTGCGAAGCTTCTTTCATAAAAGTCCAGCATACTGTAGATGTACAGTTAGATATGTGCCCCTGGTACTGCCAAATAGTCTAAATATACTAAATATTAATTATCTGTTCTCACAAATACTAGCAAAAAAATTTGCCTTTCCCATTTGTCACATGGTTTATTCACAGTAATCAAGTGCTAAGTTATCTGACAATAGAAACATTGGTGCAGTATAAGAGGTTTTTATTTCCATTTATCAATACAAAAATAATCTACAAAGCATTTAAAATTTAGCAGTTGCTATTTAGGACTTCCAAGCTTTAGTGTAAATATTTTCTAACAAATGTTTTTTAAGTACTGTTAGAATATAGTCGCCTGGTTTTGCACATACTTTGCAGGGTCATCAGAAGATGTGTTCTTAATATTAATACCTTGAAGTCCAGACCTATAATGTCTGGGCACAAATGGAAATGAATTTCGTTTTACTACATGACAAGCCAAAACAATTGCCTCTTTTAAATTTGTCATACATTTTCTTTATCTATATCTCAATGAACTTAAGTCTCAATTCCTTAACTCAATGTCATAGACTACTAGTTTGTAAAAAACATCCAGGATCAAATAAAATATAATCATGGAATCATAAAACCATTAGGGTTGGAAGGGACCTTTAAAAGTAATCTAGTCCAACCCCCCTGCAAGGAGCAGGGACATCTCTGACTAGATCAGGTTGCTCAGAGCCTCATCCAACCTGGCCTTGAATGTTTCCAGGGATGGGGCATCCACCACCTCTGTGGGCAACCTGTTCCAGTGTTCTACCACCTTCATTGTAATAACATTTTTCCTAATATCTAATCCAAATATACCACCCTCTATTTTAAAATAGAAATGGTTAAAATCACAGAGGATTATGATACAGCCACATCTGCTACTAAGGCTTCCATATGCTTACGCTCCATCAGCATAAGTTCGTATAACCAAACTTCAGTTTTAACCTCCTGCTCCTGGTACAGCTGTTGGTTTATTATTTTTTATTTCTGTATTATGGAGAGAGAAGAAAAGAAACACTGCTTACATTTACTGTTGTTAAATTTCTGATGGTCAGAAGTCATCTGAAAGAAGATACCTTTACTTAGTTACTTGATACAACAGCTCACTAGCTATATAAAATTTTCTTCTTTAACACATAAGAAATGAATTTTTTTTCCACTTCCCCTTACTTTTCTCCTTGCTAGTCTAATTTAATATTTGACAGCTCTGCAGTTCGGATATTGTTGCAGGCTGTTACAAACAATATTTAAAGTAATACCAGTCCACCAGACCAAAAAAAAAAATCCATCCAAATTCTGACCCTCAGACATCACACACTCAAACATGTATTTATTCAGTAAAGCATAAGTTTGTCTTCATAACCTGCTCTACATTACTCAGTATGAGAAATTACTTCCTTTTACTTTTACTTACTCAGCATGTATGTACAGCTTGCACTAAGAAAAAAAAAATTCTAAAAATAATAAGTTTATCAATTGCATAAGCAATTTTAAAGGAGTAAGAGCTTCCAGATTTTAGCTGAGTTAATGGGAGGCACACATTTGCTGTGTTTTATATATGATGCACATATATTATATGCATGGGTTTTTTGTAAGTCATCATATCCCTTCTGTTACTGTTCCTGATTTCAAAATTTTGTATGATTTTTTAATAGTACCTTTATTTTCTAGAATTTTAACTTTTTAATACCAATCACCGGATCACACCTTTTTTTCTGCTATTAACTCTTGCATTAATCTTGAAAATTAGTAGCCTATTCTTGCTATTGTTTTGGTTTTCTCATTATTTTTACTCCACCATGAGTGACTTCTCCTCATCAGTCATGAACTGCTATTCATTCTCAGAGAATCCAGGAGTTAGGGGGACATTTGAAAAAGGAGCATCATAAAATCTCAAGTTTTTCTTTCTTCATAGGACATATTCCAAACAAATGAGCTGTCACTAAGACCTGTACAGTCACAGAAGCAGCTAAAATTTTTTTTTTTTTAATGTAGTATGCTCTGGGGAATTAAATTTTATTTGGTCTTTCTTAGATATTTATCCTGTAAACTCTGAGTACACTGTACTACTTAAAAAAGAGGAATGGTCTTAAGAACATTTTGAAGCTTAATTAATGTTTCCTCCTTGATTATTTGAAGGATATAAACACCAAAGAGAGAGAAGAGTCAATTAGTATATTGCCTAGGGTAGGTAATGAGATGGAATTAGGAAAAGAATGCTTAAGTTAAACAGTAAGAAAATTTTTCTGACATTGAAAGCCACTAACCTGTGAAATTGTTTCTTAAGGAAAAAGGCTAACTAATTATTTCTTGAGACAATTAAAAACATGTGGGCACAGCAAGAAGAAATGTTGTAGATTAAAGGCGATGTCTTATCAGAAAAAAAAAAAAAAGACCAGATAAACATTTTCCATCTTCATTTTTATCTCTGCTTTTCCAGTTTTAGTATTGAGTGTTGAGATGTTTTTGAGGAAAGCAAGCTTTCTCCAAGCTGAAATGACATGAAGAAGTCATTTATGGATTTCTAATCATCAGATACTGTCATTAAATCGCTAAACTTTATAACATTTAAGAGTCTTTAACTCCTCTAGTCAGTCATTATACAACTGGTAAAGACTAAATATGTCATTAATACTTAAATAGCTATCAGTGTTTTAAATTTCATACTGGAGAATTCAAAATGTCACTCATTCATAATTCAGAAGATGTTTAAGGACAGCAGTTAATGGCTTGCTGTAGCCCTCTAATCCGTGAGCTGCAGTCTCACATAGGATTAAAGGCCAGTGTAATTTAAATGAGATTATGAGTAAAGTCACAATTGTATCTGAAAACATGAGAGAGATAAAAGCCTTTCAACTTGATTCTGAGTGAAAAAACCTGTTTACATGAGTATGTAATTATTTTGTAAGATGACTAAGGATCACAGTTAAAATGGCAAAAAGAGGATAACTTTGTCCTTGAGGGTGGAATATGGATTTGCATTTAGGATACATTTAGTGGCTGTCTGACAGAGCTTAATTCCATTTAGTCAGCTTTGGCAAATTCTTATAAAAAAAAAAGTATTGTATTCTAAGTCTCATCTGTAAATATTACAGTAGTTAAATATCCTTTTTGACATGGATCCTGTAGTATTCTATTGACAATGCAGATAAGTCTCAGTCAATGATTAAAGGATATCTAGGATATTCAGTTCTCACTACTCATTTGTGTCTTTGCTAAGCTATAAGGTATGTTGAACAAAAGGAAAAAGAAGGAGTCTCAAGAATTAAATGCTTGTAAGAAACTGCAATTATTCAGAGGATATGTCTAAAAGAAAAGTAATGCAGCTATTTGTGACTTAAAGAGTATTAGTCAACTGCATCAGATCAGTAAAATACTGTGAATCAGTGAACTAAATAATACTTTATGTGCAGAGGTAAAGAACACTTTGTTTAGCACATTATTGCTGTAACACATATTTTTAAAAAAATTTAGCTAATTATTTAAAATAATTACATATAATCCAGAACTCACAGGGAAAAAAAAAAAGTTTCTCACTTTATAAACAGCACTGAACGCATCACTTAAGCTGATAAAACATAGGAAACTGGACTAAAATAAAATAAAAAATATTTTTATTTATCCCAAGGTTTATTTGCATTACAGAATATATGGAATGAAGTAGTTATGGGAAAAAAAAATAAAAGAGATTGAGGGGTTTTTTAATTAGGAATTTTATTCAAATTTTCTTCTCACTTGTATTGTGAATATGTAGTAATTCCACCAAAATAAGTAGTTTTATTGCATTATAAGACTGGTTTAACTATTACATTGTCAGGTGACATTGAATTCACATATGTATGTGGACAAGACCTAGCAGCCTCAAGCATGGATAAATTAATCCTTTGGAATGAGTGCTTCCTTCGTCCAACATACTGTGTCATCTAAGACTCTGCATAGTTGCATAGAAAAGGATCATTTTGCATAAGGTTGCTGAGGAATGTAGCCATTTGCATAAAAGCCACGTCGATAAGGTCATATGGACACTTCCATTTGCTGACTGAAGTCTATTCATTAAGTACTACTCTCAGTTCAGAAAAACTATTTTTTAGAAGTCACTTTCCTCTTTATTTTATTCATATACTTTAATAATAGTGTATTCTGGCCACTGAAAATAACATCAATCTGAATACACATTCATGTATAGTATGATGCTAAAATTTCAGATTGTGGGATTTAAAATCAATTTTACACTTATTAGAGATGTTAAGGTTTAAATTAATGTAAGTTTTCTATGCCATAAATTAATATACCAATAATGAAATGCATATTATTGATCTCCAATTGCTATCTCAGTCTATGACTTTGTCCAGTTCAGTGATCACATCTCTCTACTAATTTCTACCGAGCTGTTATTTATAACACTATGCTAGCTATACTAAGGCTACATCTGGAGAAAACAAACAAACAAACAAACAAAAACCAACCACCTGTACTGAGTCTAGCTGAGATGGACTTAATTTTCCCCATAGTAGTTCTCATAGTGCTTTTTATTGGTAGCTAAGAAAGTGTTAATAATACACCAGTGTTTTGGCTACTGTTGAGCAGTGCTTGCACAACATTGAGGCTTTCTCTCAAGCATTCCCCTCCATCATCTACAAAGGTCAGTAGACTGGAGGTGGGCAAGATTTTGGGAGGCAACAGCCGGGATAGCTGACCCAAAATGACAAAAGGGATATTTTATACCATATGGAGTCTGGTCAGCAATAAAAGCTAAAAGAAAGGTGAGAAAGCGGAGGAGGCAACGGGGAAGAGTATTTGTTATTATGACATTTGTCTTCCAGAGCAACTGTGTGTACTGAAGCCCTACTTCCCAGGAAGTGGCTGGATATGGACATCACCTGCTGACGGGAAGTGGGGAATAAATCTTTTGTTTCCCTTTGTTTCTGTGCAGTCTTTTGCTTCTGTTTTATTAAACTGCCTTTATCTTAACCCCTGAGTTTTTCCATCTTATTTTCTCCCTTTCTTGTCCTACTGAAGAAGGGAGTGATAGAGCGGCTTGGTGGCCCCCTGGCATCCAGCCGAGGTCAAACCAGTGCAGTCCTTTTCGGCACCCAAAGTGGGGCATGAGACAATGGCAGTTTTGTATTAAGTGTGTTATGGCTATAGTAGTTATTAAGTGGCAAGCTTCTGTGCGGGTCACAGAGTTTGTTGACCCTTATGTGAGCTGTTTAATACTACTATTTAATCCTGTTAACATATTACAGCTTTTGTGTAATCTGATGTCGTCCTGCTGTAAGAGAAGACAACTTCTGGGTGAGGTAATACTGAAATGCGCCCTAAGGCTGCTGGTCGCTGTGTGGCAGGGTGTGTGGAAGGATTTGGGTAGGTTCCTATGGTGGTTATCACCTCACGTAGCCTAGAACTTTACACCTAAACGGGCAAGTAACCCTGGCAAACTGACGTGCCACCTCATAGAAGGATGTCTTTCCTACCCCAATGAAAACCAGCAGCTTCTAGCATTGTGCTGGGGCCTCACCTGTGCTTCCTGAGCTACAGTTCAGTATTATCAAAGGGCTGTGGTTAAGATAGGGATGAAAACCACCTCTGAGAATACCTTGACTGAGGCCAGGGTACAAACTACATCTGAGGACATGATAGTAGACATAGGGACCTAAGCTGCACTGGAGGACAACATGGTTGAGAGAGGGACCCAAACAACAACATGACCAAAAAAAAAAAAAAAAACAACCCAGTCTTAATCTTTTGGTTTGCAATGGTGTAAATTATCAAAAAATAAGGAGTAGTAGAGTTTTTGGAAATTCAGAAATGCCTCATTACCTTAAACATTAGGTCAGGCAGGTAAATTAACTGTCATATGTCTAAAATATGCAAAAAAAAAATTAATAATTTGCATTACCTGTACTATATTACCACTAACCTTCAGTTTACTTACAGTGACTGTAGTGATGCATAGTATGAATTCCTAAATAATAGCAGAGGCTTGTTGCAGAAGTTTATAATTTTGTAACAGGATCATCAGGTATGCTTTCCCAACTGATGCTTCTGTCAAGGGTAGATTGCTTGAACACTGGTAATTCCTGGGACAAAAGTGAGAAAAGCATTGACAGAAATTCTGAATACTTTGAATATTCTGATCTGCTGTGGTTATGCGTGCCTTTAGCACTGCCCACTAAAGTAAAAAACATGGTTGGTCCAAGGAACATGAAGGATAGATCTGTGTGACATTTTTTCATTAAATTAATAACTGTCCTCCTCTCCTGTGAAAAAGTCAGTGTCCTTGTCACAACGCATACATGTCTCTTGGATATTTTCTGGAACATTTCCACTGTGCTTAGGAATGGTAATAAATACTGAGTAATAAGCAGCACTTTTAATATACTTTCTCATTTACAGAGGTTGTTTTTCCCCAAATCTCTTAACCTTCTAGAAAGGAGGTAAGAGTTTCTACTGCAGTAAGTAAACCACCAACTGTATCCTTTTTATCTGGCAACCGATTTGTCCCTTTCCTGTCTGCTAGGAATCCTTTTTTTTGGTGTGTGTGTATTTGACTTAAGCTGTCCTCTGAGAGGCACTTTTGCAATATTCTGAAAGTTTTGTTTATTATCTCTTAGATGCTATGTTGCTGAGGCTAATACTGTTTCTGGAAGACCTTGAAATGTTAATTCTAGCTTTGGTTGCATCAACATATTCTTGCTTGCTAAGACTTCTTGTTTCCTGAACTGACGGAAGGCTGTTTGCATAATATACAGGTAGCTGAAAATTCAGCAACCACAATGTCATGTTATTGTAAATCTAGTCATTAGTTGGGCTCTCATTTTCAATGTCAGAACATTGACTACAGTTGCATTGCTCTTAACTCAGTGCACAGTTCCTGAGTTACACTCCAAGCTCTAGCAGGTCACATCACCAAACTGCATAGCCCCACTTATTAAAAGAACTGAGCATAATATGCAAGGTAAACAGCCATACAAATAAAAGAATAAAATGAGAAAGTTGAAAAATAACACTGAAAAGGCACTGTGAGGTTTCTTGGAATACATTTAGTAAAACTTTTGTATGCTGATGCTACAATGTGACAAAAGCAACACAAGATTTGTGTAGTATTAAGACATATTCTATCTGTTTGTCATTTTATCCCCAATATAAGTCAATATAGAGCAGTATTTTTCTATGGAATTTTGTTTCACCACTTATGATAACCATTAGCATGGGAAGTGCTTTTATATACATTGGAAAACAGAAAAAAAATCATTTGTATGTGAAACAGGTAGATAACTCTTAAACAGTTAAGTGACTCCATGTTTGAAAAAAACATTTTTTCCCTTTCAGCTCTGTCTGAATGTGTGAAGGAAGACCTAAAGGACTGAATTGTTAGAATTATTCAGAAAGTGAGCCATCTACTTGCAAAAAAAAACCATTATCTTTTTCCCCTCTATTTTTTTGTTTTGAATTTGGGATTATTTTTCATGCTGAAAGTAATAATTCTAATAATTAAGTTTAAATATGTATTTTAAATGTTTTATTTCCATTCTGAATACACTTTTTTTTTTTTTAGCAAGAATGGAAATGAAATTCTGGTAAGGATTTTATCTATGTCTTTATTTATTTTTAAACAAACCATTTAATTATGAAAAGACTTAAAAGCTTTCAATTTCCTTTAATGAAAAAAAAAAATTGTTCAGGTGACAAGTTCCCATGCAAAGTTCCCTTTCAACAAGCTGCCTTCCTCTAATAAAACCACAAAGTGAATCCTGACAAGCTATAATAGTCATCACGTTAATCAATGCATTGCTTATGGAAATAAAGCTAGTGGCCAAGTGAGGCTTCCGAGCAGAAAGGTTAGTGTTGTTTTTTTTTATTCCATTTCTGAAAATCCTGGGTAGACTGGATGGTTCACCCTCTGCAGATTTTTCAAGATCCTGGAGTGTTGACAGTTGGGTGCAAGAATGATGTTAAGCTTCTCATCCACCAGCACTCCCAAGTCCTTCTCCTCAGGGCTGCTCTCAATCCATTCTCCGCCCATCCTGTATTTGTGCCTGGGATTGCCACAATCCATGTGCAGGACCTTGCACTTGAGCTGGCTGAACTTCATGAAGTTTGCATGGGCCTACCTCTCCAGCCTGTCAAGGTCTCTCTGGATGGCATCCCTCCCTTCCAGCGTGTCTACGGCACCACACAGCTTGGTGTCGTCGGCGAACTTGCTGAGGGTACTTCTGAAACTATTGTGAAGATTAAACAGTCCATTTTGTCCAAATAGTTCAAAGTACTTGAGAAATACAAAATAGTATTAATACAAATCCATTCTTGCCAATGTGTATAATACCATTAGAATAGAAGAACATAGATTCTTTGTTTTAAAACTGCAACAAAAAAAAAAAAAGAAATATTTGTGCAATACAAATTTGCTACTCAAATGGAACATTTAGTTACTTGCATAATGCAACGTGAATCACTGTTAGATGAAAGGCTTTCCAAAAAGAACAAAACGTCATTTCTAAGGCAACTTTTACAAAGCCACCAGTGAGATCTCTGATTTCTGGCCAAAATTTATAAATAAATGCCTGCTACCTGAGATATCCATCCACATAAGAAGTCTTAAATATTTAATAGGGATTTGAAGAAAAATGCCATTTCCAAGTGACTGTAGCAACCTGCTACCAGCTATATGTGTAGCTAGTGAGCCTACAAAGTTAAATGTCCAGGAAATACAAGCAGTTAATGAACATGCTCGACAGGCTAGCATACATAGCTGCCTTCATTTCTCGTTGAAGTTTTAAATAACTCTACATATCTTCTGTTTTGATAAAAAAAAAATTTGCTCATTTCTGTAATACCTTGGTAAGTGAAAACAAACATTTTAAAGGAATATTTTTCCATGTATTTTTATTTCAAAAAATGAACTTAAAAATAAGGCTAATTTAATGAAGTCAAGAAAGACGTGAGAATTGTCAGATAGCTTCTAAATGAAAAACGTTTAATGCTGAAAACTTTTTTTTTTCCTGTAACATTCTAACTAGGAGAGACATAAGAAACAACTTTAACCAATTGATGTGTCTTCATAAAGGCAGCTTTGTAGAGATTTTTAAAATTCAGGGACATACACTTTAGCAAGTTCTTCTAAATCACAATTTGCAAATCACAGTCTGGAGCTAACATTTCCAGAGGGCACAGCACATTTTATGAGACTCCATTTAGTACTGGCTCACTAAATCCTTATAAATGAACTCAGATGCCTTTTTAAAAAACTTTCAAAAAACAATCAAAATCTAAGTATTTGAATAAGAATTTATTTATGAGCTTATTATGTTACTTAAGAAGCTCAATTTTAAAATTATTCAAATTTAATAAGTAAATCTTATACCAGAAATGTCTTTGCAGATCCTGTTTAGAATCTGATTCCTGCTAAGCTTTGTACCTTTGTAATATCTTCTTTTTAATTCTAATTGTTTTGCCAGGAATTGAGGAGCTTACCAGATCAAAATAAATATCCCATAGAGATCAAAGTAACAGAGCAAAAGTTTAAGCCAGTTTAAGGGAGTATAGTGCTAAAGGATGGGTCCTAAACTAGCTGTGTTGCCACATGAAGAAGATTAATTTATCACATTAGGAAGTGATGCTTGCTATATCCTTTTGAGATACTACGTATAAAAAAGAAATCCTTTTCCATGGTGCTTGCTATTCATGTCTTCATATCTCTTCATGCAATACTGTTCAAATAGGCACATCTGGAGGATACTTGATCTTATCCTCAAAAGGAAAATGCATGCACTGTTTACCCAGCTGAATAAAGTGGTGTATCTGTATATATGCTTGATTATTTCAATCTGTCTTTGCATTCTGAGCTGCTGAAATACTTTCTATGCAAAACAATGTACATCAGTTAGCCTTCACAGATAAGGGAAAACAAAGAGATATTCTCTGGCTCATTGTAGTTGGATTCCCCAATTCAGACCAGTAGTACTAGTACTATCTTTTCATAATTTGACATGTCTTCAACAAATATACCTGAATTTGTTACCACAAGCTAAACCAGAAAAGTATATATACTGAAAGCAATTTTAAAATGTCACAAAGATGGGTTGAGATTTCTTGAATTGTTCAACACAATCGCAATGTTACCTTTGCTGCAGTGAAATCAAAAGTCTTCCCTTTGCAATATGAGGAAGTGACAAGAGCAGGAAAACTCCAACTTGACTGAAGCCACAGGAGACAGAATGACATACTAGATCACTATGTTATAGGAAATATAGTCATTTTTTTCTTTTTTTTTTTTTTTTTTTTTGCAGGAGGGGTAGGATTGGGGAACTCAGTAAACAACAGTAACTTAGCAACCATGTTAATTTACCAGTAAGTGTATTTTTTTTCACACATGGCTATTGTTAGAAGTGACTGTAATCTCATGCAGATGCGATATTGATCTGTTGCTGATGTTCACTGAGGAGCCAAAGGGGAAGCACATTACCAGCTACAAACTCCGTCAATCATAGAGTCCTTAATAACAGCACTTAAATGATCTCTCTTGGTATCAACTTATATTGTATCCCTGGCTAGAATCCAAGATTGAAGAGAAAATGGTCCTTTTGAAAGAATATTTCCACAGTCACTGTGATAATTTAAATAAAAAGATTCCCGCTTTCTTTAGTACTTTGTCTAGACTAATTAGTCTATATTAAACTCATTAGTTTGATTTAATCTAATTAGTTCTACTGGAACAGAAAAAGAAAGAGTGCCTTAATTTACTTACAAATATCAAATAAATTTAATGTGATAACAGAATATTATATGGCTTTAATGGAGGAGTTTGAAATTCAGTTTGTTAAGAATTTATATTAAAAGTCAGTAAAGACTCTGGGCCTTGAGACATTTTGTGTATTATTTATTACAGCAATGATTTCCCCATAATGGTTTATTTTCACTTTGTAGGATGACATGGTTTAGCACAATGGGCCAAACTGTTGCTTAATGTGTACATCTTGACGTGGCTGTGTGTAGAACTTCTCTGAAGGTCATGATATTTGCCAGAGAATAAATATACTTTTCCTGTTTAAAGATTTATTTATTTAGACTATGTCAGCCATCACATTTTGTTCAGTAGATGAACGTTACATGATTTAAATATCAAATTACCATTGTTAGATTATTCTATATGAACCTTGCAAAGTTAATATCTTGGCATCTCCAAAGAAAATGCCTAGGTCCATAAGGACAGAACGGGCAGCTAATTCCTCTTGCTGTTATTTTAAAATCAATTGTGTGGACTTTAAGATTCAACTTTAATAAATAGCTCAGACACATATTGTAGCCCATATTCTCTTCATTACGTATGATTTTTTTCTAAATAATATTTCTCGGTTGAAGAGTTTGGAACAACTGATGCTGGTAAACCTCGAAAGCAATTGACAAGAGTAACACTGTCAGTGTCAAAACAATGCAGTATGAGACATTGGACTCCACAGTACTGAATTATAATACCACAATCCATACTGAGCTTCTCTTTACATCTCACAAAGGAAAAGACTCTTTTTCAGTAGAACTGAATTACAGAGAAAATCCAGTTACTGTACTTAGTTTTAAACTGTGTACTATCAAATAGTATTTGCTGTCTCTTAATTTAAAAGAAAAAAAAAACAAAACTATGTAATTTTAAACCTGGAATTACCCATCTTAATCTAAAATGTAAATAGAGCTAGATCAGTGGTCTACCAATGATGCTCAATGAAGCTTACTCCATTAAACCCTAATTTACCTTCACTAGTTATACAAAAGCTTTACCTCTATTATTGTTTTACTTCGTTACTAGCGCAGTAGCAGGACTGAAAGTGAAATTTAACTGCTGTTTTAAACCTGGGAAAAGCACACACCTTTCCAGTAAACACAAACTGTAAATGAATAGGATTTATTTTCAGCATTTTATTCCTTTAAATTTGTTAGAGCTTTGCTAATCTCTGAATTGTGTAATGGATCAGAGGTGAAGGCAATAAAAACAAACGTAAAACACTCTTTCTCCCTGATACTATTTTTTTCTTGTTTTGATACTGTCTTTATTCTTAAAAGAATCATTCATATCCAGCACGAAACTATGAGTTCCCCTAGACCTCAAAGAAGTAGGAGCTTACAAGGAGTCATTGCCCCTAAGTAATCTGCTCACAATCTCAGCCTAATTCTCTGGGAAACATAAGGTACAAGAAGAAATTGAGCTGCAAATAATCATTCTTTCAGGACTTCAGTGGCACTATGCCAAATTATACTGCATAACTCCCTTGTATTTCAACAAGATGTTTGTCTCGTGTTAGCAACTTTTGTACATGAAAGTATACAAGATCATTAATATTGATAATATTTTAACTAATAATTTCTGTTAATTTTCCCTTTCTAATATGTTATGTGTTTAGTTAGTATTTTATTTTTAATGCACATTTTTAAATGTTCAAAAGGCAGAATGTAATTTTGCATAATTCCCATAAAAACTTCTTTATGTCAAATGAAAGAGTGATCATAACAGAATTAATAATGAAATATATGCTTTAGGATCTAATTCTTTACAAAGTGAGTGATTCTGCTTGATTCAGAGTCCTCTGGTTAAAACCTGAAAATAATTTGTTGTGTTTGTTATTTGACACAGTTTTATATAGTCATATTTTTCAATATGGTAAATTGAAGCAATAATAGATTTAGTTTTAGTGTATACAGAAAAAGCACACATGCTTGTATAGTCTCTGACCCAAAATTATACCTATACAAGTAATTATTTTTTCTTTCAGGCTGTATTATTTTCATTAGTAAGTATGAGAAATATATTTTAATATTGAAATTTGTAGCATACATTTCTCTATTCAATTCATTTGCAAACTGGCACAAAACATATGCTGTGAAGATACAGAAGATGAGACTATTCAAGGTTCCTGGGAGCCTCTGGCTAAAATTCTGCCATCATATTAAAGGGAGTATTAACATGATTTACCTCCTCCTGACGAGGTTCACTTTACTCTTATGTAGTCTCCTGATGTTCATTTGCAAGGCTGATTAAAAAAAAAATCTGAATTAGGGTTACAGTAAATGAATCCATATAATAAATGGCTGCATGCAATGGAATTCAGTACTTGGCCCACAGTTAATAAATTCTGAACTCAGAGCAGTATATGCATGGGGGAGACAGACAGAGAGAAGACTGCAGAAACAGACACAGAAATCATCTGGCAAGAGTAGAGGACAAAAGCATGGAGCTTGGATATTCAGAAAACCCCTAGCATTTAGTCAAGACTTTTTTTTTCCGTCACATATTTACTGCAGTTTGTTCAGCCCTTTCTTAAGCAGTAAAAATTGGACTGTGGAGATCCATAAACTTCAGTATTTTTTTTTAACTTTTCCTGTCCATCTTTACTAATTCACTCAAGCCTTTCTCTGTTACCTTTTAAGAACCCTGCCCTCAGATCCTCTCTGGAGTGCTGCCCTGGGTTCACAGATAACCAGTTGTGGGCCAAACTCACTATTTCTAAACAGTTTCCACTCTGATTTACTCACTGGCCTACTACTTTCTCCTTGTCTTGTTTCCATTCTCATTTATTTTTATTTAGTGTATTGCTTCGTTGGTGATTCCATTTAGGCTATCACTTTAAACTGATTCTCACTCCGAGCAAACACGCTCTCAAACCATAGTTCACTACTATCATTTATGCACTATAAGTATCCCCTCATTTGTGTTTCTCTTGCATGCTCAGAGTGCAAACTCTTCCAGATGGGGACCTAAACACTGATATGTGCTCATACAGTACCCAGACAGTAGCTGTCAAGTTTTTTTTTTTTAATTAAAAAAAAAAGGTAAGTACTTGATTCTTTCACTTTTATCCTAAAAGCCACTGAATATTAATGGCAAATTCCCAAGTCTTAGTGATTTCCACAAAGGAATAGTAGTGCTAATAATATCTAACAAGAAGTCTTCCTCAGCACATGTAAGTAATTTTTACTGAATCACCGCCATCTTTACATAGTCATGCATCCTACTGGCACTGTTCTTTTACACAGTTTGAAATAATAATCTAGATCACATTAAATCACATGAGCTGGAGCACCTCACCTGTGAGGACAGGCTGAGAGAGTTGGGGCTGTTCAGCCTGGAGAAGAGGAGGCTGAAAGGAGACCTTACAGCAGCCTTCCAATACCTAAAGGGAGCCTGTAGGAAAGATGCAGAGAAACTGTTTATCAGAGCCTGTTGCAATAGGACAAGGGGCAATGGTTTGAAAATAGAGAAAGGTAGATTCAGATTAGACATTAGGACAAATTTTTTTACAAAGAGTAATGGGACGCTGGAAGAGGTTTCCCAGAGAGGTGGTTGATGCCCCATGACTGGAAACATTCAAGGCCGGGTTGTACAGGGCTCTGAGCAACCCGATCTAGTTGGAGATGTCCCTGCTTCCTGCAAGGGGGTTGGTCTAGATGACCTTTGAAGGTGCTATCCAACCCCAACTATTCTATTCTATGAAACTAGAGTATTTAAAAAAAAAATGTGATTCCAATTAAAAAAAAAATATATAAAATCCATTACTAGTGAAATGCTACAAACCGACTCAACTTCAGACGACTGAAGAGATGTCTGGTAACTGTATGTGTATTCCCTATTTAAAACATCTTGAGGGTATAATGTAGTAATAGTTAAACCAAGTACTATTTGAATTTATGTTATCCTTCTACCTTCACTGTTGAACATTACAAATAATGTCTTATAGAGCAGATCTACAGCAGGAAGCTTAATAGGGATGCTGTTTCCATAACAACAAATAGGATTTGAACAAAAACACAGTACTCAATGGTTACTGTTCTTCACAGCACATAAAAGCAGTTATTCAAAATTACGAGCAGCATGACATTGAAAAAATAAATTAAGGCAAAGAGTGCTAGCAATTCTGTTCCACATTTAGTAAATGTTTAACCCATAAATAGTTGAGGGGCAGCTGTAAAAACTCCAAAACTTACTGCATTGTCTATGTCAGGTTAAATCATGACCTGAGAGAGGAGAGGTTTTTTCTAACATACAGTTAAATAAAAAGACAGTAGCAGTCAGACAAGCCACAGAAACAAACCGTCTAGTTAGGTATAAATTGCCTCACACAATGAATAAATGAAAGGTCTAATTCTGCCTTCAGTGAGAGTCTTTATTTATAACTTTTTAATTTGCACTCATGGAACAGGATGTTTACTTTTTTTTTTTTAGTTTTTCTTTTCTATTTTATGATTTTCATCAACTACATCATACCTTGTACTCTTTGTTTTATTCTGAAAATGTCTGGATTTCCCACATGTTATTTTACATCTAAGGTATATATATTTTAATTGTATTTCCAAAGTTCACATTTCTGTTCATTGCATATCAATTAGTGAAGATGGGAATATTTCAGCACAATAGGCAGTGCTTCTGTGTCTTTCATTTTTTTTCAGGGAATAACATTTATGTTGAACTGGTAAATAAAATGGCACAGACTACAGCTCCGTAGTAACCTTTATTTTATATCTTATATATCATGAAATGCAAAGGTCAGATGGAAACTGAGTTTAAAAGCATAATAAGATCTCTCTCATCAGACATTTCCTGATGTAGATTTTGGAAATGCAGACTACTTGGATGATTCTAATGTCATACTGATACATCAGAACTAAAGTAGCCATTTCCTTAGTGACATTTGATGGCAGTTTGATACAGAAAAGAGAATATTCAGTATCTCTTCAATTAAGAGAAATGATAGCTGCTAGTGTTGCTTCATTAGAACATAAAATTTCAAGCGTATATTTTTGGATTTCATTTCACCTGGTCATTATGAATAAGATGAAACTGATCATTTTACACAAGTAAGTTGTTCACACACACCTTGGGGACAAATGCCAGGAAGTTCTCAAAAAAATGTCAAATTCTTAAAACAAAAAAGAAATGGAAGTTCTTAGAAAAGGCATTGCAATTAAATCTTTATGATGACCACAACTGGTCTATTCCTACTGGGCTTCTACCTTCTAAACTGTATTTTGCAACGAAAAAGTGGGAACCACTATCGACTTCTACATTGTTTTCTGAATTCATAGTATCACATGCTTCACAAAAAAAAAACTTCTTGATATCCAAGCAATATGTTAATTATAGATGCTCCCATCAACATAGCATTGAGGCCTCGTAAATGCACAAGAGCAGAAAATCAGGAAATCAGAATTATGAAAAGTAGACAAAGTACCATGCTCAGTTTAATTACATTCCCAGATTCTAAAGGAAATAGCGAGAAGAAATGAAAGAGCATCTGATTTTGAATGGTGGAGCTGTTTTAACAGCGGTAGAGAATTTTATCCACAGGATATGAATGCTGTGAGATACATCACAGGAGCATTTCCATTTAAGAAATTGATTGATGCATTTATGAGGCTTTTTAAAGTGGTAAAAATGATCATGAGAAAGGCCTAAAACTTTGAGAATTTTATTATTTATTAAATTTTATTTAATATAGGTAGCCCAAGATTCAGATGCTTATCACAATTCTGATTGCAAATTGTCATATGACACACTGACCATGAAAGGCAAAAGTCTGACATTAAGAATATTGACAGTGAACAATTTAAATTCACTTTGAAGTAAATGATTGCTCTGTTAGTGAGTGTAATGTGATGTTGACTAAAGTACTGGTAAGCTACATTTCTGTCATGTATCTCTCACTTCATATTATGTGAAATTTAAAATAATTGTGAGAATTAATTTGGTATTAAGAAAAGCTTGTAGTTTGACATGTAGAGCAATTTAAAATAGAAAAATAGAGAAAAGTAATTGTAAAGACTCTTGAAACTATTGAAGATTATTTAGCAAATACAGCAAAGTATGCGTAGTATCAAGCAGAAAAAAAAAGGAAGCAATATCTTGAGTCATAACAATAAGGCTAAAATAGTAGTAGCTCATTTTAAAAACTAGTAAAATCACATTTAAATATTGAACACTGCTTATGTTATTATGAATGAGACTATACTATGGAGAACTTTGATTAACTACATTTGCTACATAACATGTATCCTAAGCAAAAGATAAACAACTAAGTTTATCCTTAGTTTCCATTTTGTTTGTTTGTTTGTGTGTTTGGTTAATTTCTGGAACAATAGTAATATTTAAAACCAAACTAACAAAACAAAAAAAAACCCAAACCCAGACCCCAAAAGTCACAGATTTGAAAGGAATAATTAGTTCATGCAATTTTATTTATTTTATGAAAATTTGAAAAAATACAGACCACTTAAAAAAAAACTTTTAAAAGTAACTTATTATTATTTTAAAAGTAGCTGACTGTTGTATATGACAAAGAATAGATAGAAGAAACTAATACTAAAATCATGATACTTGATATTTAGATCTGAGATAAAAACCTGAGTTTTTGCTATTCCTGAAGGGATGACTATTACATAGTTAAAAAGGAATCTAAATTTTCACTTAGATATGTATATATAAGTCACAAATGTTTTAATAGGTAATGAAACACACTGAATTTGAAGAAAGAAAAAGCAACAAAGCAGTTTATTCATTGTTATAGGGGGCTGGGGTGGGAGTGTGGAGAGAGAAAAATAGGAAAAAAATGGTGCTAAGTATTAAAACTGCTAAAACTTGTAATGAAAATCTTCTCATATACTAAGAGAATTTGAAAGAGAATTGGGAAGTATATTGTCTTTGGGGAATACATTAATCCTAGAATTGTGAATAATACAAAGCATTGGTAAAAAAAACCCCAACATTTAATGGATAGCAAAAGAGGAGAAAAACCTTTCCAGAAAGAATATATAGAACAATGAAAATAAAGATAGTATATTTCAAAAAAGCACATGGTAAGCAACATACGCTTTCAATGATTTACTAGTTTGTAATGAGTTTGGAAAACCAAACCAAACCAAACCAAACCAACAATTGCATTTTGACACCTCCATTATTAAGAAGGTGGAAATATTATGATAAACATATCTTAAGGACTAAAAATTGTACTCTCATCCTGCCACAGAGCAGAATCTTCAAAACAAAGCTGTATTGGTATGCTGGTACACTACAACAGTAAATGTAGATGAAGCATGATGAAAGCATGAGAAGTCCAGAAAACAAAAGTCAAATCAGAACTTTTGCCTACTGATATATCTTACTGTGGCAACTCCTGCCAGAAAGACAGGACTTTTTTCCTTGTCTTCCAGAAAGATTAAAAAAAAAAAAAAAAAAAAAAAAAAAAGAAAGAAAAAAGGGCTTCTTAAGTTAAAAAAAACAAGGACGCTCAGGACCAGATCTATCAATTTAATTATAAAGTCAGTCTTTCATAGGAGAAATAGAAGCAACCTCAAGGCTATTTTAAGGCAACTTTTGACAAAATAATGGTGAAAAGAACTATTGTTATATAATTGTTCATGGTAACAGGTCTATTAAATATTAAAATATGTAGTATGTATCATACCAGCTGATTCTTTTCCTTAACATTCTGGCTAAACAACTTTGCAGTTTATTTCCTAACCTCACAATCTCCCAACTATCATTCATCATCTGCCTATTGCTGAGGTAATGTCTGTTTTTAGGAAACAGAAGCAGCAGATGCTGGCAAGAGATTCTCTATGTTTGTTTGGTTTATAGCTTTCACAGGGTTTCCACTTAGAGGTGACACAAATGTGCAACCAACCTTTTATCCCCCTTCAGTAGCAGGTGACAGATCAACCTATTACCTAGAATTTGGAGTTTATAGAGTTACAGCTTGGGAAGGAGTGTATTTAAAGAATGAATAAAAAATTGAAACTGGTTCACATTTCTGAATACTAATTCAGTAGCTGATCACTACATGTACTGTGCATTTTTTGAAATAATATTACAGAATTATTTATTTTTATGTGCTTATGGAGTAAGGACAGACAAAAAAAAATCTCCAGTTTTAATTCAAAATGTTAAATCTCAGGACATAGTATAAATTAAGGAGTCTGACCATCAGGACTAGATAACTTTTTTTTTCAGAAAGAATACTAGGGTTTGTGTTCAGATCCAGATTTGAACTTTATTATGGAGAAAATTGAATCCAGTTACCCAGTTTGGCCTCACCTCCTGCTGAGACTTTTCCCACCACTGCAAAAAAAAAAAAAAAAAAACAAAATTTAAAAATTTTTAGTAGTGCAAATATTGTACAGGTGGTAGCTACAAGGGTCTGTTGAATTGTTTTTTCAATATCTTAATATCTTTTACGAAATGGTTAGCCAGTATTTTTGCAACAAATATTTGATTTTTTTTTTTCAAAAATAATATTTTTAAAAGTTATGTGTTTGTGTATTTACCCCTTAAAAATTATTTTCTTGGCAAAGAAGACCTACTTCTTTCTGAATAACCTTAGGTAGCAGAGATTTTTTACAAATCCATCTCCAGTATTTCTGACTATTTTCCTTAGTTCTGTTTTATACTTATGAATTTAAGGGAGGAGGAGAAGAAAAATTAATACAAATAAAATGATACAGAATTTTTATGTTAAAGTCAAATAGGTAATGTCTTTCTTACCAACATAGAACATTTCTTTTTTGTCCTGAAAAAAAAAGGTCTATTATACTTCTCTTTACAACTTTTGACATAGTCCAAGCAGCTTCCATATTCACTATTTAAAAAGTCTGTGATTTTACATATTGAATCATATGTGATTAACGTAATCAGATTTGCCAGTAGTTCTTGCAGCCTGAAGTTCATCTTCAAACAACATGACAAAAAATAAGCTATTGTTTAGTAATATGGGGATACAAATACTGATTTTTTTTTTTTTTTTTATTTCATTGTCCATATCTTGGCTGGTAGGCTTGTCTACTTCAGAAAATCAAAATGAAAAGCCTCTCTTTCTGCTCAGAGTCATATCTGAAAAGATGCTTCCAAGGGATATATTGAGCAAGATTTTTCAAAGATGAAAGACGAGAAAGATTCTGAAAATCTCTCTGCGATTAAAAAGCATGTTTTATTCCTAGCTAGAAATGTTTACTTCATAATATGCATCCATAAATAACTAATTTATCTAGCTGTAATAAAATAGAGAAAGCTTTATATGTTTGCTAATTCAATCTGCATCTTCAAATGAAAATTAAAAATGTGAGTGTCTCTTAACTTCATGGAGTAGACATAGTGAAAGTTTCAGATATTACTGCTCAATTGAAAGTGCACCTTAAATGGGTTTTCCAGTCTGCGATTAAATTTTTTAGCTTTAGGAATAATGGTTTCTTAGCTCTTTTCTGGGACCACTCAGAGGAAAATGAGCTTAATATTTCAGAACACAGTAGAATTCTGAAAATAAATGCATGGTGTTTTGGTTACAGCTGTAAAATAAATTTTGGTTGACTTGGAAGCAAAGGTTAGATTCCTCCCATCTTATATTTTCTAAACTATTCCACCCTACTTCTAAGTACTAGACTTTTGGAGCAAACTTTTAAAAATATGTTGACCAACTGATATAAATATTCTGTTTCTTCTCAGCAGTTTTGTGAGATGTGAATCATCAAACCATCTTCAGACATGAGTGTGACACGAATACAATTGTGGAAAACACCACTTCACCTGCCCTGCTGCCTCTCTGGGGGAGTCCTGCCCTGCCCTGCCCTGCCTGCCCCAGGGGACACCCCACCTCTCCCATGTCCCTAGCACTGCACCCTAGCACTACTTTTGCTGGTGGTTAAAAGTCAGTCCAAGGACATCTCCTTATTTGGGCTGGTGATGTGAAACCTGAAACCTAATGCAGAGAAAAGTCTAGGTTTGATTCAGATGAAACTAAAAGCTGCAGATGCACCTCTGAGCAGCACTCCTATGGATCTCTGTTATTTCTTTTGGCTTTAGATTAAACATCCCTGGTGAATAAAGGATTTTTTTTTTTTTAGTAGCAATTGAGGTAATTTGATTGTAGAATTTATGAAACTACCAGAGCAATTTGTTTAGTTAGTCATATCAATCTCTGCAAGGACTAAGACAAGAGAAGCAAAATTAATCAAGCTTAAGCCTTATTAGGCATATTTCTCTCTCTGATAGTTTCCAAAGGTCTTTTGCAGTACTACAAGAATATTAACTGTATAAGTTATGAAATAAGTAAGCAAAGGAGGTAATGCCAAAAGGGGAGGGGAGTGGGCAGAATCAAAGCATAGTTTTCTGTTTAAAGAAAGATTGGAGACTGATAGAAACATGTTTCTGTCCCAAGTTGGAGTTGCCCCGAAATGCACATCAATTAAATCAGCAGTTATACACTCCTCTTTATGGACACTGATATCCACTTTAATAGTCCACCACTATGTCTCAAAAGAAATACACCCCTTAAATTATATACTGTCCATTTGATTATTTGGATTTTGTTTCCATTTACTGTTCAGTAACAACCTCCAAATATCTTAGGTCATTCTCATGTCTGTTTTCACCTTATCTTCAGTTCAAGTGCTCTCATTTTCAGTGTTTTCTGTTCAAAAGAGCTTATTGGTAACAATCTCCCTTTTACAGATCCTTGTTCATTATGCAGAATTACACTTAGCTCAATAATTTCTTAAGGTGTCTAGAACAATCTCGACACTCTTCAACATATAATATGAATAAAAATTATTTCTGATTTCACTCCCTTTTCACGGTTCTTTTACTCTAAACCTCCTTCTGAGCCATGCATACAAAAAAAGGAGCTCTCTCTACAGTGAGGATTTGCCTCACTGGTACCACGCATGCAGCTGTATGTCATAGCTTCATAACTCTGATGGCTCTGGGAAAAAAAAAATGATGTATCAAATAATGTGGAGATTATTACAGCCTTTGATTTATAACCACCTTAATGTTTCCTGTCCATCTGTTTCAGAAGTTTTTTTTTCTGATGTGCTGGAGGAAAAAAAACCCATAGGAATCTTGTGTTTGAAAATTGTTCATTTAACACAGAAGTACTACTTAGAGGTTTAGAGCTTTGACCCTTTTTTTTTTTACAGAAGTGACTAATTCAGTAGATCCACTTAGTTCTTCACCTATGATTTTTCCTTTCAAGACATGAAAGCATTTTGAATGTCCTTTTTTTTTTTTGGCTTTTTTTGTTTTTTTTTTTTTTTTACTGATACAGCTATGTTTTCATTCTAATACTCTTTAAAGCTGATGGTAATAAACCTTATCCCTGACTTCCCTAACAGCCTAATAGCTATTCTCATTTTCTTCTCTCATTTCAAAGACAAAAAACTTACTTTCAAGTACTGATGTGTTTGAAACCTACCATTTTCTTGGCAATTTGGATAGTTTAAGAAATTTATAGTTTCTCCTATTGTCACATTTTCTGATAAATGTAATGTGGATAAGTCTAGATAAGAATTTGAATTTTGGACATTTATACAAATTTCATACAAAAAATCTTCTGAGATTCTGCCCTGAATAAAAATTTTTCATGTTCCTGGAAGATGTATTGTTTTGGAACATTTGGTGGATTTGTTTTGGTTTTGGTTTTGTTTGTTTTATTTTGGAGTTTTGTCTTTTTGTTTTGTTTTTGTTTTGAATTCTCCTTTTTTTTTTTTTTTTTCAGGACAATATTATTATACTTCTTCTCATTTGTAAAGATCTTTTCTTTGGAAGAAAAAAATTCCTCACCTCCCTGCCTTTCCACTGGAATTTTGAAGTCCAGTTTTTGTCAGTTTTGCCCTGTCAATATTTTAAGTTCAACTTAATAAGAACAGATCAAGCCTACAGGAAAGAGAATAAATACTTTGTTCTTTCCTATTCCACATTCCTCTTAATCTAAGAATAACAGTGTTACCAAAGAGACAGTTTAGAGGTTTCTATGATTGTTCTTTAACTTCAGATTTGCTTTATAAAGGGTAAGTAAATAAAAGGCAACGGTAGTATGTATTGAAGCTGATAGTGACAACATCATTAAAATATCTTCTAAGTGTTTTTTTTGCTGTAGCAAGAGGTAACCTGTTGTAGTCTGGCAACATGTAGAAATTTACCACTTCCTCAAACATCCAATTGTTTTTAAAACCACATGTAAATGGAACCTTAATATAATGTGAGGTTGCTGCACAACAAGTGATTCTCATTTACAAAAGATCAGACAGTATCACACCGTAATACTATGCTATAAGTCCAGCTTAACAAGAAGAAGGGAAAACACATCTAAAAGCTTCACCTTCTGCTACTTATGTTACCTTTCCACGTGTCTTTCAGACAACAGTACTTTACGACAGGTATTTCTTCAAAGCATGTAGGAACCAAATACAGCTTGAAAGGTTGATATAGGTCCTTGGGACATCTGTACAGACCAATATATGTGTTCTTACAGTCTCCTCTAGTGAGTAAGCTTATAGTCAAAGATTGGATCATGAGGAACATGGCCTTATAACAGTGATTTCTGCTAAAGGAACACAGGTCAACATGTGGTCTCATTGCTGTAAGGCTTCCTGCTGTTTTTTCTTGCATGGACTGAAATTTAGTCCCTCCTCCAGTGTAGCTCTAACCGTAAAAGTCTAAGAAGTTCCAAGATGTGTAATTCCTTAGAATTCTATAGCTAATAAATGTCAGATATTAATTACTGATATTTATTGCTAAAATATGATAATAAATTCAGAGGAATTGATGGAAAATAAACAGTTCATTTTCTTTGCAATGTAGAATTAGTGTTTCCCCTTTGAATACCATTTCGAGTAAGCACATTCACAGCGCAAGGAAATGCTGGCATAACCCCTCTCTAGCAAATTCATGCTAAATGTCCTTTACCAAATTAACATTGAATTCCAAGAGCTAAGGAGGTTTGATCAATTTCAGCCACTTATTTTTAAGGTTGAGTTAATTATTTTAGGGAGTTGATATTAATTAAATTCCTTGGACTTAGTTTTAAAAACAAAATT
This sequence comes from Chlamydotis macqueenii, assembly GCF_036417535.1. NCBI lineage: Eukaryota > Metazoa > Chordata > Aves > Otidiformes > Otididae > Chlamydotis > Chlamydotis macqueenii. The sequence goes on along the minus strand of NC_141593.1, from coordinate 57,094,915 downwards.
TGGGACTATAGCAGCTTGTAAATTATTCTGTTGAATTTCATTATGAAAAAGAGCCACTACTTCCTAATTGACTGAGTATTAGTAAAACAACCTAAGAGAATTAGATTTTGTTGAAGTACTCCCAGATGTTTTCCCTGGTCACTGCCCTGTTTTCAATAGAATACCAGACATTTCAAACTGCTCACAGATGAGGAAAAAAAATGAGAATGAAGAATTCTAATCATCTAGCCAGGGAGATTTTTCAGACATATAATTGGAAATTATTTGAATTGTTTTAAATAAATGACATTGATTATGCCTAGGGATGTTTGCACAAGCTATGTGTGACAATCTGAGATAAGTGTGTTTTTACTGGAAAATCTCAAAGGCCAGAATGAATCTGAGAAACTTTTGAGTTAACCACTAGCAGACACTATCTGGGAAACTTTTTCTTTCAGATATAAAGAATCGTAGAGAAAAATAGGGTTATTTCTATATAGAAGGAAGATGGAAGGTCTAAAGCACACTTTCAGAACTCAGATAACCGAGCTGATGAAGGCAGAGTAACCACCTGAGGTGATTAAATGGGACTCTGCAAGTGAGGAGGAATGCAGAGAATCTGTTTGGTATTTGCAGGAGGTGATTTATGTTTTCGCACCTGCTGTGTGGGACATGAGGAGGCCTATTCAAAGGTACTGCATCATGCTGAGAAACAGTATATTTTTAGCTGTCTCCAAGGGGATCATCTTGTAATATCAATGTGAATAAACAGCCTTTAGTGGCTAAAGAACATCTTAACATTTCGCACATCCTTTTATAGCAACAGGGTAGGGATGCTGGATGCATATATGGTCCTCTCATGAGTGGAAATTTGCTGGAAATTGTAACAAATATAATATTATTTCTTTTATCTCCAGCTGTAGAAATATTTTTTCCTCTTTCTTCTTTTTTTTTTTTTTAAAATCCTGTGCATTTAAAATTGCTTGCTAAGAGATATTAGGGAAGTCTCAGAAAATGAAGCTTCTTACCTAAGTTCCAGTGGTGGAATTCTGATCATGGTGCCTTAGGGTTGTTATATTTATCTAAAAGTGTGTTAGGTATAGCTGACACAATAGGCATTCAATATGAAGAGTCTGTATTTTGTGGCTATTATGGTTTAACAAATTATCGTCTTTCTATTTGTTTGGATAACTAGTGTTTTGTATGCATATAGTTAAATCTTCTATATGAGATCTACAGCTAACGAGTTCAAAACAAGCCTGAATTATATGCCAAGATAGCTAACATGTATTTGGGGGTCCAATGTTAGATCCAAAAAGACCTTTGACAGCTCTGTGACAGTGAGTTCTGATGAATTATCAGTGACTTCCTTACATTAGTTTGAAGTACATAACAGGACTTAAGAGTTAAGTTATATCTCTAAAATGCCAAGGTCAAAAATGTTTATTACAGTTCTTCCACCTTATCTACTTCTGTGAAGATTATATTCTGAATGACACCAATAAATACTTCTGTAGAAGTGCCATATTTCACTGTTTATGAATGGCAAATCTGACCCATCAAAAGCAAGATACTAGTTCTATGGTGGAACTAAATATTAATAAATTAACATAAAGAAACTGAAGAAGTATGGTTCTGGAATGATGATGCTGGTAAATTAGACAAAGGCAAATACTCAAATCACCTCACTGTAAAAAAAAACCTGTATGAATGCAATGTAACATTATAAAATACTCCTGATATGGAAAGAAACTCCTGATATGGAAAGAAACTCCATTTATTCAGAAGATAAAACATTTTCTATAGCTGCTTCATTTTGCTTTTAATTGCAGATGCCAGAAATATAGACCATGGTGATAAAAGGGTAAAGATCCTCTGTTTTGAATCTGGATGTACTAAGTCTGAGCCTTTTTTGCACAAGTGCCAAAAGCTGGTCCCTGTCTGCCCTGCTACATTCATGTTCTTTTGGGCTAAGAACTCTAAGGCATCTGGATGTGACACGAACTGCATAGGCATGCCATATATTTCTGGCTACAAGAAACTGTCATGCTTTAATTGTGCTAATCGGGTTTTGAAACTAAAATTTTCTGCAGATAAAAGAAGGAATATCAACCTACAAAGAGTAAATACTGTTGGACGGGTTGAAATCTCATGATACTGAATGTCAGATAATCCAAATCCAGTGAGACATCCTTGTGACTAATGAGAATGCTGAGGATGTCAACTATGTACAATGAAACCTGCGGGGGTGGATCAAGCAATGTGCTGCACTTAAAAAAGAGTTCCTTAACTCTGTATATATACTAGTTATAGGGTTACTGTAAACTTATACTGGAGTATTTGGGCATTTACTTTTGCATTATTTATTTAGATTACTGGCAGAGTTAGAAAACTAACAAGTGAATCCATAAAATAGATCCAGATAAAGCATCTGGTAAAGTGGGACAAAACCCAAGTGAATAGCTGTGACAAAGCTAATTTCAGGCTTTGGATAAAGTTACCCAGCTGCTTTGCCAAAGCTGAACTCCTGAATAGTAAAAGAATTCTAAGTTAGGAACTAATACTACAGAAAAAAAAAAAAAAAAGCTGAATTCAGAGGTTGCCTTGATTTATTAATAAGGAAAATAGTTAAGCTTTGAATAAATTATAGTACAGATAAACTAGTGTTTGATTGTGGATTTCTGAAGCCTTATTGCTCCTTCTAGAAATAAAAATATTTTGTTTAAGGAGATTATCTGATCTCCCTATCCACAGGTCACAATTCATGACAGGAAACTTGGCAGTAACAAGTGAGATTTGATGAGTTATTATGGTTGGAAGCAACTGACATTGAGAGAAAGATGTGATTCCAAGTAGAAGCAGAGAGAAGAGTCTTGTCGGTGGAGAATATAGAGGAGTCCTGAAATACCTGAAGATGTTTTCCTTGGGTCAGGTTGCAACCACAGTCCTAATGTGCCGAATTCCTTCCTCTCTGCTCCTTGATTTCCAACAGAAGGAAATGTTTACATGAGACCCAGATAATAGTTATTTTAAACAGGTCCCTGATATGAACAATTAGTGGACAAGGAGTGTGCTTCTCACCACAGTCGTGCAGTCTAGCAATACTTCACATACCAGAGTGATCAAAAGACCACAGGCCCCCCTATCTTGGACAGAAAAATTATGCAAATCAGCATGTTTTTTTTTTCTTTTGAAATTAAAATATTTGCTTTGCTCTGAAGGTTTTCTGTAACATGAATTTTCAACATAAAATAAATACAGAATTTAATTTAGATTTTGGTTCCATTTAATTTTCTGGGTTTAACCACAATGCACTCATGCCCCAAAGTACCTGTAGATGATAGTTTCTAGAAATAATGCCTGTTAAACTCTACATTACCTGGATGAGTTTTAGCTGGTCATTCCATCTGTTTTCCTTTCTAACTAATTCACTGTCCATTTAAACATACAAATACATAGCTACTTTTTATGCAGGATCCAGTTTACCAAATCTGTATAATGCTACACATGATATTATTTATTTTGAGTCAGGCACTAGAGGTGCTTTATTCTCAGAGGCAAACAGTGCACACAGCTGTGTAGTTCTTTAGACTGTCATTGTATAGATACTCAGATCACTGTACTGATTAAAAATTCGGTTGAGCTGTAAATAAGGAACTAAATATTTGGATGTCTCATCTTCTCATGACAAAGCCTGTAATGAGCATTGGGAAGAATACAGCTTGAATCCATTCCTGTGACAAGTACAATGGGAGTAGGAAATGTCAGGAATGAAAACTTACTGCTTTAGGTTTGTAATCATGACTGATGGAGGTCAGGTCCTGCAATGAAATTTGTCCTTACTATCACAGAAATGCATTTCAAAAGGAATTTGAGACCTAATCCCAAAAGACAATGAAGCTGAGTAAGTTTCAGGAAAACAATTGCAGGCAACATAGTTAACACTGCCTTTCTTAATTCATGGAAAATGCTACTTCAAATCAAGACATGCTTACTTATTTGTGTGTACTTCTGACTAGAGGTGAACAACAACAGTAGGATAACTGTAAACATCTAAAATAAGGTAGATAAAAGAGCTATGAAGTGAAATATGTTTCCTGGGTTAAACACAGACTTTCTTTACTTGGTGAATTCTATTCACTATCATACACTTTGCTAATACTTCCGTCTAAAACACATAAGTGAATTTGTAGCACAAGTAAAATTAACTTGATTCAGTTTCCTGGTTTTCTAATAACTTTCATTGTTTCTATTATTAGGTTTAAGTCCCTGAAATAATATTAACAGTATTAATACTAACACTGTTATTATAATTAATAACAGTAGTTATACACTGTTAATATAGTTCTTTTCTATATTAACAGATGAAGATTTCTAACATCACAATAAATAATTTCTCCCTAACTACTAAAGTGATTTTTTTTTTAATAATAGTATTATTATTTTCTCTCTCTTCAAAAAGCTTGTGGATAATCCTCTTTATTCACTCTCACTTCTTGTTTCTCTACAGAGTGAAGGGAAACTTCCTTAGTTCAGCACTAGCAATGTTATCAAGCTTTAAAGAGTAATAGTGAAATAAGGTTGTTAAGCCATTGTCGTAGTTCAGCCCCGATCAGGACCAGACTACGCAGTCTGTCTCTCGCTCCCCCCACCCTCCGAGAGAATAGGAGGAGATGATATAAGAAAAACAGCTCAAGGTTTGAGATAAGGACGGGGAGAAATCCTTAAAGTTACCCTCACGGGCAAAACAGACTCGACTTGGGGAAAACTATTCATTTATTTCTAAAATTAGCAGGAGAATGAGACAGGGAACAAGATAACCTCCCCCCACCCCTCCCTCTTCCCGGGCTTAACATTATCTCTACTACCTTCCCCTCCCGAGCGGCACGGGGGGGGAAAAGGGAATGGGGGTCGCGGTCAGTTCATCACGCATTGTTTTACGCCGCTGTATCATCGTCAGGGGAAGAACTCCTCGCATTCCTCCTCTGCTCCAGCGTGGGGTCCCTCCCACGGGCCACAGTCCTTCGTGAAACTGCTCCGGCGTGCGTCATCTCTTCCACGGGGTGCAGTCCCTCCAGAACAGCTGTCTCAGCGGGCCCTCCACGGGCCACAGCCTCCTTCAGGCCTCCACCTGCTCTGGCGTGGGGTCCTCCACGGGCTGCAGGTGGATCTCTGCCCCTCCGTGGACCTCCATGGGCTGCAGGGGGACAACCATGGTCTTCACCACGAGTTGCAGAGGAATCTTGGCCAGGAGCCATGTTACTCCTCCCCCTCCTTCTTCACTGACCTTGGCGTCTGCAGTCGTTCCTCACAACAGGCTGGCAGACGTCTCTCAGGATCCTTTTTACATCTTATTCACTTCTCATCTCCTCTCCACTTCTTGCAGCCAGGCCGGGCTGAGTTGGGCCCAGTCGGCTGCCCGGCGGAAGGCCAGAGGGTGAGGCCTGCAAGGCCCATGAGGCTCGCGCCTCCCCCTCTCTGCCCCCCGCTCAGCTGCTTCACATCTTCTCCCCCCTTTTTTTCCTGTTTTCCCCTACTTAAATACGTTATCGCAGAGGCGTTATCACGGGACATTCTGCTACCAATTGGCTTGGCCTTGGCCAGCAGCGGGTCCGCCCTAGGCCCGGCCGAGTCCACTGAACAAAGGGGAGCGACTTCTAGCAGTTTCCTACAGAAGCTACCACCTTAGGCCCCCCCTCACTAACAAAACCAGAACAGCCATTTATCACAAAGAAGAAGACAACTAGAGAGAGGAACTAGAAACACCATGATATCTTAGAAAACTAGATATTTCTTAAACATTACTGCAAAGGTGTTAGAGAGTAGTAGAGTAGTGATGTGTCAGTTTGAAAAAAAAATAGATGTCTTGATTAAAGCACGATTATCATTTATTAGACAGGAAAAAAAAAGAAGTATTTATTCATTCTAATTTCAACTGCAGTACTCTAGATCGCTGTCTGGATGTAGGAACTGGCACTTATATACTGAGTTAAAGGCAGTGACTTTACGCATGATCTCTTCATTGTGAGCAGCTTCAAAGCTGCCACTTCTTTAGCTGCTAACACAACTGTTTCAGGGCTCTGCTATCTGGACTCTGCTAAAAGCAAGCTGTGAAGAAATCCTGATGTGATTTGTTGCACTAAGAGTGGGGAAGAGCTGCTTAAATAGCAATTGCACATGCAACAATGTATACGATTCTCTGAAATCCACCATGGTCAGCTGCCTAATTATTTTTAACCATGAAGTGTCTACCCTGTCCTCATTGCTGTGCCTGATCCTGATGACAGTTTGGAATATAGGTATTGAGATAAATGTTGTGACAGCTTCAGAAAGGAAATCCAAGCTGTTGTCTTCTCCAGGAAAGCTATGAAAAAAAATTCCCACTCCCTACTGATGTCCCACTAAGTTTTTCTCCCAGAGGTACCCCATATCTCCGATTACCAATTTACCCTCTAGCAGAAGCTAGATGAGGTGTGCTCATAGAAGTCTAAATACACTGCAAGCTGCATTTAGATGAAATGAAGGGCTCCCTCCCCTTCCAAGTCCTGACTCCAAATTCTTCAGAGGGATGGCCAGGAGTCAACAGTGGGAAATCACACTGAAAGGGACAGGAGAAACAAACTGGTTAAAAGTATATCTCAGTCACTGCCATTCCCTATTTAGATCTTTTCCAATATATAAAAAAAAATTCCTACTTCCTTCCAATACACTATCTGATAAGCTAGTTTCTGATGATGTGTAAGCTATTGCTGCCTGTCTTTTATGAAGAGGAAGTAACGCAAAAACACCAGGAGGCCTGCATGGAGGAACAAGGAGCTTCTGGACCAAATGAAAATCAAAAAGGAAGCCTACAGAGGATGGAAGCAAGGACAGGTAGCCTGAGAGGATTACAGAGAGGTTGGCTGAGCAGCCAGGGATCACATAAGGCACACTGAAGTCCTGATAGAAGTAAATCTGGCCAGGAATATCAAGGGCAACAAGAAAAGCTTCTATAAGTATGTAAGGGATAAAAGGAAGTCCAGGGAGAATGTGGGTCCTCTCCAAAAGGAAAGAGGTGGCCTGGTTAACTGGGACATGGAGAAGCCTGAGGTGCTTAATGACTTTTTTGCCTCAGTCCCCACCGATAAGGGCCCCAGCCACACCACCCAAGTAGTGGAAGGCAAAAGCCGGGACTGGGAGAATGAAGAACTGCAGGTTCGGGGACACCTGAGGAATCTGAAGGTGCACAAGTGCACCGGCGCTGACAAGATGCATCTGTGGGTCCTGAGGGAACGGACGGAAGAAGTTGCCAAACTGCTGGCCATCATTGTATTTGAGAAGTCGTGGCAGTCTGGTGAGGTCCTCAGTGATTGGAAGAGGGGTAACATAACTCCCATTTTTAAAAAGGAAAACAAGGAAGACCTGGAGAACTACAGGCCAGTCAACCTCACCTCTGGGCCTGCCATGGAGCAGATTCTCCTGGAAACCATGCTGAGGCACGTGGAATACAAGGAGGTGATTGGTGACAGCCAAAATGGCTTCACTAAGGGCAAATCATGCCTCACTAATTTAGTGGCCTTCTATGATGGGGTTATAGCATCAGTGGACAAGGGACGAGCAACTGAAGTCATCTACCTGGACTTGTGCAAAGCATTCGACAATATCCCACATATCTCTCTAAAATAGGGAGATATGAGTTTGATGGATGCATCACTCAGTGGATAAGGAATTGGCAGGATGACCGCACTCAGAGACTAGTGGTCAATGGCTCAATGCCCAGGTGGAGACAGGTGAAGAGTGGTGTTCCTCAGGGGTCAGTATTGAGACTGTTGGTAACAGGGACAGTGGGACAGATTGCTCTCTTAGCAAGTTTGCTGATGACACCAAGCTGTGTGGTGCAGTTGATACGCTGGAGGGAAGGGATGGCATCCAGAGACCTCCTTGATAGGCTGGAAGAGGTGGGCCTGTGCAAACCTCATGAAGTTCAACCAGGCCAACTGCAAGGTCCTGCACATGGGTCAGGGCAATCCCAGGCACAAATACAGGCTAGGTGGAGAATGGATTGAGAGTAGCCCTGAGGAGAAGGACTTGGGAGTGCAAGAAGCTCAACATGAGTCGACAACGTGCGCTTCCAGCCGAGAAAGCCAACTGCATCCTGGGCTGCATCAAAAGAAGCACGGCCAGCACCATGGGAGGTGATTCTGCTGCTCTACTCTGCTCTGGTGAGACCCCACCTGGAGTACTGTGTCCAGTTCTGGAGCCCCCAACATAAGGAGGACATGGCCCTGTTGGAGCAAGTCCAGAGGAGGGCCACAAAAAGAGCACTTGAGCACCTCTTCTATAAGGACAGGCTGAAAGAGTTGGGATTGTTCAGCCTGGAGAAGACTTTGGGGAGACCTTATAGTGATCTTCCGCTATCTAAAGGGAGCTGATAAGAAAGACGGGGAGAAACTCTTCAGCAGGGCCTATTGTGAAAGGATGAGGGGTGATGATTTTAAAAGAGAAGGTGGTAGATTCACATTAGACATAAGGAATAATTTTTTTACAATGAAGGTGGTGAAACACTGGCACAGGTTGTCCAGAGAGATGGTAGATGCCCTGTCCCTGGAACCATTCAAGGTCAGGTTGGATGAGGCTCTGAGCAACCTGATCTGGTTGGAGATGTCCCTGCTCCTTGCAGGGAGGTTGGACTAGATGACCTTTAAACCTTCCAACCCTAACCATTCTATGATTCTATTAAATTGATTTTGTTGCACTCTTTTGGCTTTCCCAGTATAGCTCAGCACTAACATTACATGTGTGACTAACGTTGTTAGAGAAGTCAAGATCCTTTTACCTTGCAGTATGTGATAGCTAGACTGAGTGTTGCTTGGACAGAACAAAACTTTATTTTACTCCAGACAGGAGGCTGAACCACCTCATCTTATTCTTGTCCTCTTAGATTCCAACATAATTTCCTCTTCCGTTGTACAAGCCACATATTTCTTATCAGGCAAGCAGATATGCAATAAGGGTATCTTCCTCAATTCTCTAAAAATAAACTACATTTTTTTTTTGCCAATCAAAACAAAATCCATCAATATGACAGAAAGAAAACAGGAGAGGTAGTTTAAAAATCTCTAGGAAATTCTTTAAAACTCCTAGAATTTTCTTATGAAATGAAGAAGCTACTGAAATTACATTTTTACAACATAAATTCCACTGGGCTTAGTTTCAGGTAATTTTAAGTCATATGTATATGTTAATTAAGTTATAAGTTTAAGAGCTGCTCATAGTACAGAAATTCTGTGTGTTGCTTTCTACTCAGTGTGTTGTTAATATTCAACAGCAGTCAGCCACTAACTCTTTCTCCTCTGGTAGACATTCCTTTGAGTATTTAATAAATAATGTCAAATCATACTATATATTTGATACATTCTTCGTGAGTTTTTGGCATGGTTTTTTTTTTTTTTATTTCTTTCCAGCATTGGCAAAGCTACCTCTCTGTTTTGAAAACTGGAATATTTGAGAGGATCTCAAACTATGTGAAAGATCAGGGCACTGTAACACTGCCTTACTGCTGTGTTACCTATTTCAACACAGTATTTTCTGATTGTTTAAGTACTCCTGTTACCTTCTTATGAATCTAACAAAACTTTCTCGAGTGGTTTACTTTATCCCCGTTCTAGGTGTTCCTCCTCACACTTTGATATCACTCATTCTTCAGTTTCTTTTCCTGTTTTCTTGTCTGTTTTCTGACAAAATTATGGCTAACTGCATCCAATTTTGTTGAAACCATATAGATTTTGACACTTTTTTTCTATAGTCTTCTAATACCTAGGATGAAATGCTCAAATTAACAACATAAATATGATGAACCAATTGGACAGTTCATGACGAATTTCAGTCTCCAAACTTTAAATGTCTATATTATGTCATTGGCATCATCAGATGTGTGTAGGGAGATTAAAATACATAGTGAGCAGTGTAGCCTGCTTGTAGTAACTCAAGAAGCTTAGACAAGGAATGAAAAGGTCTTAGACAAGGTCTGAAATTTACACAGCACTAAGAGACTAGACAAAATGCAGTTCAGTGGTTTACCAGCAAGATATATGAGTGTTGAAACCTTCTCACTATATAGAAAAGTAGAATACTTTTCTGAATCCAACTTTTCTAGTTCAGCCAGACAGGAAACACAGCGACGAAACTTTAGTGGTCCATCAAGCTGCTTCCTAGAGAATTAGAAAAGGTAAAATACAGTGAGAAATGCAAGGTGTTTTCCAGAACGAGGGAATATTACACACTTGGGAATTTGGACAAATCAATGCAGAAATGCTTCATCCTCAAAATTAGTATTCATATGTGTACAACACAATATAGGGATAAATCCTGCTATTTAAGAAATCCGTTACCAGTAGTTGTGTTTATTTTGTTTAGTGAGGGGGGCTATAGCAAGAAGCTGCTAGAAGCTTCCCCTTTGTCCAATGGATTCGGCTGAAACTATGGGGAGCCTACCACTGGCCAGGGCTGAGTTAAGTAGTGATGGAATACTCAGTGATAATGCCTCTGTGATAATGTATTTGAGAAGGAAAAAAAAATAATAATAAAAAAGAAGAAATGAAGAAGTAGAAGTAGGGGAAGGAGAGGCAAAGGGACGAGCCTTCTGGGCCTTGCAGCCCTTACCCTCTGGCCTCCTGACAGGTTGCTGCCTGTGCCTGTCTCGGCCCTGCCTGGCTCCAAGAGGTGAAGAGAGAAGATGTGAAGAGAACCTAAGAGGCGTCTGCCTGAGCCGGTTGTGAAGAATTTCTTGTGAGAGGAACGGCTGCAGACGCCAAGGTCAGTGAAGAAGGAGGGGGAGCAGTAATGCTGCTTCCAGCAGAGATTCCCCTGCAGCCCGTGGTGCAGCCCATGGTGAGGCCAGTTGTCCCCCAGCAGCCCATGGAGGTCCACGCAGGAGCAGGGATCCACCTGTAGCCCGTGGCGGACTCCACGCCGGGGCAGGCGGATGCCTGAAGGAGGGTCTGCACTGGGGCAGCTGGTTCCTGAGGGACTGCACCCCATGGAAAAATGACCCATGCTGGAGCAGTTCACAAAGGACTGTAGCCCATGGAGAAGGACCCCACACTGGAGCAGGGGAGGAATGTGAGGAGTTCTTCCCCCGAGGAGGAAGGAATGGCAGTATGTGACATATAGTGAACTGACCGCAACCCCCATTCCATATTTGCCCCTATGCTGCTCAAAGTGGGGGAAGGAGGTAGAGATAATTGAAATGAAGTTGAGCCTGGGAAGAGGGAGGAGTGGGAGGAAGTTGTCTTTGTTCTCTTTCTCTTTTTTCCTGCTTTGGTTTTATTAATAATAATAAATGAATATTTTTCTCCAAGTCGAGTCTATTTTGCCCATAATGGTAACTTCAGTGATCTTTCCAATGTCCTTATCTTGAACCTCGAGCCTTTTTGTTATATTGTCTTTCCCTATTCCCTTGGAGGGTGAGGGGAGCTAGTGAGAGACTACATAGCTTGGTCCCAAACGGAGTTAAACTACGACAGTAGTTGAGGGTAGTAACAGTCCTTAAAGATTTCTTCTTTTCCAGAAGAAAAAAATATGCTGATTAATACTGTTATATATCTTATTTCCATCTTGCATCAGGTAAACAGTAACCTTATGTAATCAAGTAATTTTTTTCATATTTTCTGTACTTGTGGTTTTCAGTGCTGAACAGTTTTCATCTTCCTTATGATGAAGTGATATATGGACATGGGCTACATAAGCACAGTACGAAACCAGAGGCAAGCCAGACCTCTACCTACAATTTCTGTATGTCTTTTAGACTGCAGTCTAGTCAGGGACTACCTGAGCAGGATGTCAGGCTAGGGAGATCTGTACCTCTGAGCCATCTCAACAGAGATATTTCAGAGCAGGGAGGCAGAGCAGGGCAGTGGAGTGCCATCATACTAGCTCCCTGAAAGCAGAGAAGCTAGTAAAGATTCTATATTAGCACCACAGCAGCAAATACAGCAAAGACTGAGATTTGCACATTTTCTCTAAAACTGTTTGTAGTAAAAGAGACACTTGTCCCTGCGGTGCCAGGTGCTGAAGCCTCTCATGTCCAAAAATTCAGTTTGGTATCTAGCTGTTTGGTGTAAAGATTTGTTTTACTTAAATATTTAATCAGCCATAACTTGTTATAGTTTGCACTGCTCAACTATGTCTCTATTAGCTATTGAAGACTTGTGCCAGAAAAAAAAAAAAAAAGAAAAAGAGTATCAGGTTAACATTGTGCTTGGAGGACAAAAATAGCTGCACATACTGAAACTGACAACAACTGAATGAGAGCAGCACTGGGGTCAGGATAACTAACTCTCAACAGCTGTTGAAATACTCTCCACATGTGTACTAGCAGTATGCCAAAACACCAAACATCATGCAAGAATGCCAATAAACAGTGTTACTTGTCAGCTTTTCAATTTTCATGTATATTATGGCCTTTCTCCTCCTTTTCATACTCAAAGATTCTAGTCAGGTATTTACTCTCAACAGAACATGTACAAGATCTGATTGAAAAAAAATAATTTCTAAATTTTCCATGTTTGCTACAACAGGCTAATCATCTGGTATAACTTCAGATTACCTCACATTAAATTACAGAACAGGTACTTGGGTATTATGGTTATAAGTGAATTATAAAGTCTGAATTTTATAAACTGTCTTTTTCCAGCAGTGGAAAGAAAGCGGTATTTCTGAGAAGTATAATGCTGTTTCACAGTGTCATAGTTTAGCCCTGCTTGGGACTAAACTACACAGTCTCTCGCTCACTCTCCTCATCCTCAGAAGGAATAGGGGAGAGGTAATATCAGAAAAAGCTCGAAGTTTGAGATAAGGACAGGGAGAGATCATTCAAGTTACTGTTACAGGCAAAACAGACCCAACTTAAGGAAAACCATTTCAATTTATTATTAATAAAATCAAAGCAGGAAAATGAGGAAAAGAACGAAAAAAACCCTCCTACCCCTCCCTTGGTTGCTTTTCCACAGGGTGCAGTTCGTCAGGAACCAGCTGCCCCAGCAAGGGCCCTCCACAGGCCACAGCCTCCTTCAGGCATCCGCCTACCCTGGCGTGGGGTCCCCCATGGGCTGCAGGTGGATCCCTGCTCCTCTGTGGGCCTCCATGGGCTGCAGAGGCACAGCCGGCCTCACCATGGGCTGCACCTCGGGCTGCAGGGCAATCTCTGCTGGGAGCAGCGTTACTCCTCCGCCTCCTTCTTCACTGACTTTGGCATCTGCAGCCATTCCTCTCACAAGAAAAATTCTTCAGAACTGGCAGCAGGCGCCTCTCAGGTTCTCGTCACATCTCATCTCTTCATTTTTCTTGGCCAGGCTGGATTGGGCCAAGTCAGGCCCGGAGGGAGGCCAGAGGGTGAGGGCTGCAAGGCTCATAAGGCTCATGCCTTTCCCTTTCTGCCCCACTTATTCTTCTTCACTTCATTTTAAAATTTTATTTTTGCCTTCTTAAATACATTGTCACAGAACATTCTGTCTGCCCTAGACCCAACCAAGTCCACCAAAGGGGAAACCTCTAGTAGCTTCTTGCAGAAGTTGCCAGTGTATCCCAACCTAGTACACAAAAACAACACACACAGGGACAAATTCTGCCTGTGTTTACAAGATGTCATATCTGAGGAATATGAACACGTGGATATACATAATCTGAAGTCAGCAAAAGATGATTGGGTTCTGAGAATCCAATAAATTTTTATAGCAGTTATGAGATAAGCAAATAATTAATCCAAGTGAATCTTTCATAGCTTATTCTAAAAGCTAGTATATACTCCAGGTCAATTTATAAAGTTATAAGTAGTACATTGTAAATTGTAATCTGGGAAAGTACTGAAATCTTGTGAAGTTCTTAGGCTTTTCTTCCTTTTTAGAAATTTTCCTAGCCATAAAGTGAATTGTTTAACAAAAGTATATTCAAGTTCATTTTAGCCAGTATAGAAAAGCAGTTACAGTTTAAAAGACAATAAGTGTAAATGAGAAAAGAGATAAATGGAGAGTTATTGAGAGCAAAACAACAACATCATTTTGATGTCAGAGAACAGAAAAGTTGAGAACTAGGAGAAATTAGAGAAAGAAGAATATCCTTTGGTGTTAAATCCAAACCAATGTGATTGGAAATAGAACATTTTAAAAGTACATTGATTTCCATGTAGGCAGAATAAGTAGTGACTGATAATTATGCTAGAACAGTCCTGGGTACAACTGATAAAGTTTCTGTCCCTGGAAAACTCTTCCATAAAATAAATAAGAAAGAGTTTGAATAAAAATTTGGTCAGTATATAACACTATATATTATGCTACATTTCCAGCTCTGCTATTAACCACTGCAACCTTATTCAGTAGTATGATACAAAAATGAATTTAAAAACAACTTTTGTTGTAAAGAAAAACAGACAAAAGAACAACAGATACTATACCTCAGGTCAGGTTATATATGATTGTTACTGTTTCAAAAGGAACATTATTATTATCTAAATTGGACTGTCTAGTCTTCCAAGAAAAAAAAAAAAGGAAGCACTGTAAAATATTGTAGCAACAACATTGCAGCAAAGCCTTAAAAGTGAAATATACTTGATCATTTCTTACATGACTTGCAACCCTTCCTATCTGTAGCAGAAAAAGAAAAATAGCATTCAGAAATGTTTTCCTCTTCTAAAGATCCTAAAGAGGTTTTTATGTTTAGGCAGCCTTGAAAGACTTTCTCCTTCCTATTCTCTACATTAATCTCCTCTTACCTTGTTACTTGGCTTTGTCCTCTAAATTTCCTTTATTCTTCTACTGGCTCTCTTCTTTACTGAACTCTATATTGCAGATTGTCATGACTTGTAGAATTAGATCATGGGCTGACAAAAAGTACCTTCCTCTCAGTGTGGTTTCTCTTACTGTGGCCTCTTATCTTAACCATTTTTACTGGGCTTTTTTAGTGATGTTTGTTTTCTGAGACTGACAAGTATTGAGGCACAAACCTGGCATGCTTGGAGTTGAAGTCTATCTTCTAGTTGAAAATTATTCTGGAATGCCAGAAAGAAAGACTTTTCTGTTCTAGACTGCTTGGGGATAGTGTTCTGTGAGACTTTGGGAAAAACATAATTTTTTTTCTCTTATTAAATAGAGATTTCTTACATAAAGCAGAGATGTGAGATCAAAAGAAGTGTGACCAGCAGGTCAAAGGAGGTCATTCTCCCCACCTGTTCCATTTTTGTGAGCCCTCACCTGGAGTACTGCATCCAGCTCTGAAGCCCCCAACGTAAGGATATACACCTGTTGGAGAGAGTCAGGAGGAGGGCCATGAAGATGATCAGAGGGCTGAAGCACCTCTCCTCTGAGGACAGGTTGAGAGAGTTGGAGCTGTTCAGCCTGGAGAAAAGAAGGTTTTGGGGAGACCTTTTAGCAGTCTTCCAGTACCTAAAGGGGGCTTGTGAGAAAAATGGGAATAAACTTTTTACCAGGGTCTGTTGCAATAGGACAAGGGGTAATGGTTTTAAAATAAAAGAGGGTAGGTTCAGTCTAGATGTGAGGAAAACATTTTTTACAATGAAGGTGGTGAAACACTGGAACAGATTGCCTGGAGCAGTGATAGTCTGCAGGGGATCAGCAATGAACACTTTATCAGAGGTTCATTAGATTTTCCTCTCTGCATGCAAGGATTCAATACACCTTTCATAACACACTGTATTGAAAGACTGGTTTACAGAAGCTCAAGAGACTTTTGTGGGGTAATATGTCACCCATTGGCAGAAAGAAACCAGAGAAAAGCATCTGAAACATAGTAATACAAAGAGGGATATTTTAAATAACTAATTAAATAGTTGATATATGGATTTCAACTGCTATACTTCAGGTTGTGATACTGACACCAGAGCTGACCCCACTTCTCAATTATTACATCTAATATGGCTGTTGAAAGTTATGTCAGCAACACAGGAAAAGATAAATCAGAATAATGCTAAGAACTATATCTTTTATCACCACTACTGGGCCACATCACTACAGTCAAACGAAATTGGTATGATCAAGCTCTCGTATCTGTGCAGTAAAAGAAATTATACCACTACAGGAAGATCTGTGCACAAAAAAAAAATATTTTTTGCCTATGAGTAGATATTCTATTCAGCGTATTTCCTTAAGAACAGGAAATTTCCTTTCCTCCTTTCCTGGAGCCAATTCAGGGATAGGTATTTTTCAGATATTGCTTTCTTACACAAACAAACCCCAAGAGTCTTTACAACTTTGCACTTATGCACAAAATGTTTATCAATAAGATCTACTGTAGTCTGATATTAAAGCTCTTAATCAACCTATTAAGATAAAACCTTAAAGTCTGGCCAGCAGATCAAGAGGAAATGGCCTCAAGTTGCAGCAGGGGAGGTTTAGGTTGAGTGTTAGGAAACTCTTCTTTACTGAAAGAGCGATCAGGTGCTGGAACAGGCTACCCAAGGGAGTGGCACCATCCCTGGAGGTGTTCAAAGAACATGTAGACATGGCACTTCAGGACATAGTATAGTAGGCATGGTGGTGTTAGGTTGATGGTTGGACTTGATGAGACTTGGAGGTTTCTTCCAATCTTAAAGATTCTATGATTCTATGATTCTGTTATTCTGGATACGCATACATTTTGCTTTGTATACTCCAACCCTTGCCACTGCTGTAGTCTCTCCACTCCTGTCTTATTTATAAACTGAGTTTTGGTACTATAGAATCATGACTTTGTTCTTCTCTCACAGTCTGGCAACTGCCTTGCTGAGTCAAACTTGAACTAAATGTGGCTGAGTCACCAGAAAAGTTGCAATTCAGGCATTGTTATACAGATCCAATAGAAAGTAAAATCTACTAAGATTAAGACTCTGTCATGTAACAGAACTTGTGTAAAATAATCAGAATTTAGGAACTGCTGCTACAGCTTAGGTGTCCTGGTTTCATTTAGGGTGGAGCTAATTTTCTTCCAGTTAGCTGCTGTGTTTTGGATTTGGTATGTGAAGAATGTTGAGAATACACCGATATTCCTCATTGTATCTAAAGAGACCAAGGACTTCTCAGCTTCTCCGGTTTCGCTAATGTGCAGATGCAAGAAGTTGGGAGGGATATAGCCAGTACGGTTGACCCAAACTGACCAAAGAAGAGGCTCCCTACCATAAACATCATGATCAGTATATAAGTGGGGACTGGCTGGTGGGCTCTCACTTGGCTTTTTTTTTTTTTTTTTTTTTTTTTGTCTCATTGCTTGGAATCACTCCAGGGTTGCTTTTTGATTTCATTCTATGATTGCTGCTTGAGATGGGCTGTATTAGTCATCAGGTCATCAGGTGATGTGAATTTGTGCATCGTTCATTATGTATGTTTTTGTATATTTTATTATCCCTATATATTATTATTATCATTATTTATATAGATAAATATATATATATATATTATTATCTCTTCCTTTGCTATTCTAGTAAGCTGTCTTTCTCTCAACCCATGAGTTTTCTGTTCTTCCTGATTCTCTCCCCTATCCCCTGGGTAGGGAAAGTGAGCAGCTGCATGGTACTGGATTGCTGACTGGAGTTAAACCACAACATTAGGGGAAGAAACACATTCTGAGAAGCTCTGAATCAGACTAATAGCAATGGTATCTAACGATTTAGAACATTGTAAGGAAATAGTATCAATGAAGATTGTAATTTAGTATGATCCATATCTTCCAATGCAAAGTACCTATCAAGTAGAAACTTGAAGCATTATTGATATTCTTCTTTCTGTTATTATTTTTTTATAATCTTTTCTTTCTGATGTTTTTTAATGCGGAGAGTTAAGTGTCCTTGTGGTGTTATTTCTAAATTAAATCCATAGGCAAAGGCAACTTCCCTGATGTTTGTTTACTTCAGAAGTGTTTGTACTCAGTTACTCATTATTTTTTCCTTAAAATGGCCTATAAAGTTGAGACTTTAGTCTTCCAGTTCTTTGGCCATAGAAATAAATTTCAACATAATTTAAAACCTAAATAGAACCTTGAAATTAAACTAGATGTCAACCCCATAGGAAAAATAACATATTTATAGAAGAAGGAAGAAGCAAGAGAAGGAAATAAGCTTTGAGGATGGCATTAGAAAAAGACCAAACTTTAGCTGTCTAAACCAGAGGGTTTTTTTACAATTTTTTATCTGGCAGTTGTCATTAATTTGTTTTATGTCTGTTGGGATCACTCTACAGAAGTAATAAAAGGCAGTATTCTCAAAAAATGCTGCTTTAGCATTACAAAAAGAAATAACATACAAGTGACAGTACAGCTTCAAATAATAGGCAAAGGAACCTTGACTAGACAGCCACTAAAAAGATAAAGCTCATATGGTGTTCAGATAATTTCCAAAGAAAATTTATTTTAAAACATCTAAAAAGACTCAAACCATAATGGGAAAAGACATTTCACATATGTCAAAAATTATCTATCTGTTCCCTCAAACTTTCTGATTTATGCTTTTTTAGTTTGTTATAAGTATCTTTGTTTACTACAACACAGATTCCACTCTCCCATGTGCTTGCAGTTCTGCAGCTCAGACCTCTTGAAATAGCCGTAAATGCTATTGAGTGACACTAGGTTAGGCATTTGGCACACCTATAGATACCTGACAGATCACAGTGCAGTGAAGTGCAAATGCCTGTGTGCAAATAGCTATGCAGATCCAATAATTTTGAGATTAATTGACTACATTTTTAATAATTATCTCCATTTCATTTGACCTTTAATTTTATGAGTATTTCCATTCATATGTTTAATAATTTTTGCATTATTTTATAATCAGTGAGTACCACTGAATATCAGCTCAGCATGAATATTGATATGGGTAATTAGGGCTATTACAATAGCATCTGGTTTTGATACGTTTTTTATTGACCTGCAGTCATTTTCGTAAAATATTGAAAGCAGATTTCCTAAATATTTTTAGCAAGAGTTTAATTTCCCCCTCAAATTTTTATACAGTTGAAACTTTTCTAATATTATATGCTGTTGCTATCAAGTTAGAAATCAATACTGAAATAATTGTGATGTAGCAAAATCTAAAATTTTGAAATAAAATCTAATCTTAACATGATAGAAAATATTTCTGAGCTGAAGCTTCAAAAAAACCCATTTATCTGTCTGTCTATCTACATTCTTGTACTGGAAGTTCCATTAAATTCATGTGGTTTTATGAAGGAAAATGCTGTTACCCAGATGTATTTTTTGTTTTAATGACTACAGCTTGGTTTTATTCATTTTGATTGGCTTAAAAGAAGAATCAAAATAAGGTCTTCTTTATATTGGATACATCTTCACCTTCCACTAGAGAGCTCATACTAACAGTAACTCCCAAAGAATTTTGAATCTGCAGAGCTAGTTCACTTTATCTTGCCATTTTGGGACATTATTTATTTGCAGTATTTTTCTGAGCAGACCTGAGATAATCTGCAGTTTTATGTAATACATTATGGCTTTGAAAAAAACATTTGAAATAAAACAATTAAAATTAACTTTTTATCATTTTTTAAATTTATTGTCTCCTAGTTTACAAGTACCTCAGCTGTAATGTCCTACACTTCCAAACTCAGTCATGTAGCAATACGAAAGTGTATACAATCATAATCTAAAAGTATACATTTGTTATTAATGGTCTTACTCTTTCCTGACCTGGAAATTTATTAATGTTGTTTGATGTCCACGGGGTCTTTAACCTCTTAATTACCTGAGATATAATGGTCCCATTCTTTTTGTAAGTAAATGAATCTGAAATTATTAACTTGTCAGGAGATGAACCGGCACAGTAAACATTTTCTGTTATTTACTCTGGGTAAGATGACAGTTATGGTGCTACTCATTAGAAACTGAAGTGAAATACAGTCACTTCTGAGGTTTTCTTGTGATGTTGACAGTTTAATAATCATTTGTTGCTAAATATTTTCTAATATTCTGACATTTCCGAGTAGCTCTATTATTTTAAGGCATTCATTCTTTCACTGCTATGTAACGATATAATATATCATTAATCTGTCTATTTTATAATTATTCTGGTAAAGTGCTAATATATGGATTAGGTTTAAATTGTATAAGAGAAGGATGGAGGAAGGAAGGATTTATGTTTGTTCATTCTTTATATTGTTTAGAAGTATTTTCATAGCACTCATTTCCATAGAGCCTGAATTACAGTGTTACCATGGTTTCTACACATATAATGTTCACATGCACTTAAAGTAAGAAAGTGCTTTTGCAGTTTTTTAAAAAGTGTTTCCAAAAAAAAATAAGAAGCAACTAAAGAGAAGCAAATTGCATATATATTGTTTTCAACTCACTATAAGAATGGCAAGGCTTTACGAGCTGCTCTTTTCCGGAGAGTTTTTGTAATTTCTGTAATTTTTGTCATGGTCATCCTCATTACAATAATAAAAAAAGAAAGATTATTTCTGCTCAATACATTTTTATCCTAAAGAAATTAATATATACTTTTTTATTAGTGTCTTTTAACTTACCTTTCCTTTTCCCTACACTTTTCATTTCTGCATGGACAGAACACAAGAGAAGAGATGCTTAAGGCTTACAGCTTTAGAGACAAAACTAGTCACTTAATTGTGTGTCTTTAATGAATAATTATCTTGAAAAAAAATAGTTTGCACACATTTATGATGATGAATAAACTATTCCACACATTGATTTATTTTTAATAATTGGTTTTGGAGAATTGGTTAATAAAATATTGTGTATCTAATCTACACTTGCCGTAAACTGATCTTTCCCCTTGTACTCCAAGAAAATGTGGATCCACTGAAATTAATTCATATGACTGTTGAAATTTTTCAGTCTAATTTATTTTTGCTGTTCTTTTAAGTGCTTTCAGCTGTGTCTTTCAACCTTGGAAAAGTCTGTAAAAAATAAGAAATGCACTGCATTATTAAATAATTCTGTTATGTTACTAGGCAAGTGCTTACTCTGTTCACAGCTCTTACAAGGAAACATCACTGAAGTTGGTTGAAATTCATTAATATGTGTGAACAGAACTCACTCTACTAAATTTTTCAAGTAGCTTAATCACTATATGGTCTTTTTTTAATTTTTGTCCTCCTTCTGCTCAAGTACAGCAGAAATCAGCAGTGGCAGTGACAATATATGACATATATGTCACTAATGTAAGGTTTCACTGTGCAAAATTTGTCAGGAAAGAAGACAGGACACCTCTGTGGCATAAATAATTGGATTTTGTCTTGATCTCTGGGAAAAAAAAAACCAACTACTTTAAATTTAGTGTGTTCAAACTTAATAATAACATGCTCTCATTGTGTTTGCACAACAAAGTTGGTACTTATCTTCACAAGTTCCAATAACATCTTTTTAGGCCTCCCAGTAGAGGAAGTACTTACGCTCTTAGAACAGAGATGCTTTCTTTTCTCAGAACATACCAAAAGCGTCAGTCTTTTAATACACCATTAAATGTAATGTTCCTATTCATTCAAACAAGAAAAAGGTATTATTCTGTATTTTCAACATACAGGTCTATTTTTACCTTTCTCTATTTGCAGCAAAGGTGAAAATAAATGGTATGATATCTACCAATATGTCACAGTAATAACATTTAGAAAGGTAGTCCTAGATAAGCAAGCAAAATCAAAGATTAATTAAATTATTTTAGAAAACTGCTTGAGACTTATAAGCTGACCTTCATACGTAGAAAAGAGTAAGTGTGCCACAGTCCAAAGAACAACCCAAATATTAGGTTCCAAACATGCTCAGAACAAATATGCCAAGAATGATCTTGTCTGTATTACTAAGTAACTTCTGTTAAAAGTGCAAGAGCTATTGATTCCCATATGTAAGAAATCAGGCAAGGATAGAACACAACCAGTAAAGCTGAGCAAGGACATCCTCGTCAAACTAAAGTGGACAAAGGAAACACATGGGCAGTGGAAGCAAGGACACCTATCCTGTGAAGAATATAGGGACACTGCAGGGTTGTGTAAGGGCTGGAATCAAGAAAGCTAAGACATAATTAGTGATGAACTTGGCAAGGAATGTGAAGAATAATAAGAAGGGCTTCTACAGGTAAATGGATCACAAATCAGAAGATTAAAGAAAATTTACTCCCTCAATAAATAAAACATGAAAACAAGTGACAACCAACACTGAGAAGGCTGACATAGGCAACAATGTTTTTGCCTCAGTTTTCATTGGCAATCACTCTTTCTCCGTCTCTCAAGTCTCTGAACCTCAAGGCAGGGGCTAGGGAAAAATATCCTTCCCATCATGTTGAGAAGCTCAACATGAGCAGGCAATGTGCCCTTGCGGCCCAGAAATGCAACTGCATCCTGGGCTGCATCAAGAGGACTGTGGCCAGCAGGTCGAGGGAGGTGATTCTGCCCCTCTACTCTGCCATGGTGAGACCCCACCTGGAGTACTGTGTCCAGCTCTGGAGCCCCCAACATAAGAACAACAGACGGCTGGAGCACCTCTCCTTTGAGGACAGGCTGAGAGAGCTGGGGCTGTTCAGCCTGGAGAAGAGGAGGCTCCAGGGAGACCTTATAGCGGTCTTCCAGTACCTAAAGGGGGCCTACAGGAAAGATGGGGAGAGGCTGTTCAGTAGGGCCTTTTGTGACTCTAGGGGAAATGGTTTCAGAATAGAGAGAGGTAGATTTAGATTAGCTATTAGGAAAACAATTTTTACAATGAACATGGTAGAACACCGGGGCAGGTTGCCCAGAGAGGTGGTGGATGACCCATCCCTGGAAACGTTCAAGACCAGGTTGGATGAGGCTCTGAACAACCTGATCTAGTAGAAGATGTCCCTGCTCCTTGCAGGGAAGTTGGACCTTTAAAGGTCCCTTCCAACCCCAACCATTATGTGATTCTATGATTCTATGATCATAAGAGAAGAACAAATCTGAAACCAACTGAGTAACCTGAACATATACAAGTCCATGGGATGCATCTCAGAGTCCTGAGGGAACTGACAGATGTATTTGCTAAGCTATATTTGAAAAGTCATGACAGTCAGGCAAATTTCCCAGTGACTGGAGAAAAGGGAATATCACACCCATTTTTTGAAAGGGTAGTAAGAAAGGGAATAGCACATGCATTTTTAAAAAGAGTAGTAAGGAGGACCCTGGGAACTACCAATCAGATATCCTCACCTCAGTGCCCACTAAGATCACAGAACAGATCCTCCTGGAAATTATGTTGAAGTGCATGGAAAACAGGGAGGTGATTTGAGACAGGCAACAAGGGCAAATCATGCCAGACTAATCTAGTGGCCTTCTACAATGGAATGACTGTATCAGTGGACAAGAGAAGAGCTGCTTGGACTTCTGTAAGACCTTTAATATGGTTCCCCACAACATTCTTGCCTCTGAACTGGTGAGATATGGGTTTGCTGGATGTATGTTAGACTGATAAGGAATTGGCTGGATGTCTGTGTCCAAAGAGTTAATCAATTGCTCAATGGTCAAGTGGAAAGTGGTAACAAGTAGCGTCCCTCAAGGGTCTGCACTAGGACCAATACTGTTCAGTATCTTCATCAAAGACAGTGAGACTGAGTGCACTCTCAGCAAGCTTGCAGCTGACACTGAGCTGACTAGTGCAGTTGATATATGTGAGAGGCATGATGCACCCAGAGGGACCTTGACAGGCTTGAGGAGTGGGCCTGTTTTAACCTTGTGAAGTTCAACAAGGCCAAGTGCAAGGTTCTGCAGCTGGGTCAGGGCAATCTCCAGTATCAATTCAGACTGGAGGATGAACTTATTGAGAGAAGCCCTGCAGAGAAGACTGTGGGGATACTGCTCTATGTAAAATTGAATATGAGCCAGCAATGCATACTTGCAGCCCAGAAAGCAAATTGTATCCTGGTCTGCATAAAAAGAAGTGTGGCCTGCAAGTGGAGGGAGGCAATTGTCCACCTCTACTCCACTCTCATGAGACTCTGGAATAATGAGTCCAGCTCTGGGATCCCCAGGATAACATGGAGCTGTTTGGGTGTGCTGCAAAGATGATCAGAACTCTGGAGCAGCAATTTTATGAAGAAAGGTTGAGAGAGTTGAAGTTGTTCAGCCTGCAGAAGAGAAGTTTCCAGAGAGGCCTCCTTGCAGCCTTTCAATACTTGAAGCGGGTTTATAAGAAAGATGGAGAGAGATTTTTTACCAAGGCCTGCAGTGACAGGACAAGGGGTAATGGTTTTAAACTAAAAGAGTCAGCTTAGATCGGATATAAAGAAGACATTTTTTTACAATGAGAGTGGTGAGACATTGGAACAGGTTGTGCAGAGAAGTTGTAGATGTCCTATCATAAGCAATGTTCAAAGCCAGTTCGGATGGGGCTTTGAACGATTTGATCTAGTGAAATATGTCCCTACCCATGTTCAAGGGGTTGGACTAGATGATCTTTAAAGATGCCTTTGAAACCAAATCATTCTACTACTATGTTTCTATGAAAAACATCTATTTTTTATGAATTATTAAGAAATGAGGAATTCACAGATAGCAGCATGGGAGGTCTTTAGGTTACCAGGGCTTTTAAACTTATAGCACCAAATAAAAGCAGTTTTCACCTGAATTTGTGTGACAGTTTGTGAACTGAGCTGATAATGTCATTCTTACTGGAAAAATGTCTTCTTCACAAGCACCATATAGCAGACAGTCTTCATAAGTCTCATTAAAAATATCAGAGATTGCATGGAATTTAAAGTGATCCAAAAGCTAGTTCCTCTAAGTCTTGATTTATATTTGTTGCTAGCATAATTCCATTTCCTCTCTTGTTCAACTGACAAGTTAATATCCTAAGTCTCTTCAAACCCATGAACTTCATGAGAAACTCTCATTTTCTTATTTCATTCTTTCTCAATATGCAGCATGGATGAATGTATGCTGAGAGATATTGCCTAATAAGAAGTATTTTTCCCCACAAAGTAAAATAAGAAGTACAAAAATAATTATGTCTCACAAGAAAGATGATTCTCTAGTTTGTTTTTGATTAAAAGTGCTGAGATCTTAACTGTAATCTACCATACCAATGATGGAGTACTACAAAATGATGCTGTTTGCATGTTGCATCTTTGTATAGCATTTCAACATCTGGATGTAACTATTTGGCTTTACAAGATAAAACTATGTATTCCAACAGACAACCTTAAAGAGTCTGAAGGCTAGAGGAAGCAATGATGGGCAAAAACAGGATGAGACTTCAAACAAGGAAGAGATGCGGTGATGTTCTTTTCAGGAAATGAGAAGACTAAATAAAACCAACATTGCTACCAGATTTAAATCAAACATGAGCTGCAGTTTACATTTAGGCTTGTAGTCTTAATTGGTTTTGAAATGTCGAAATCTAATCTCCAAATTTGCTGAGATATTGAACTGAATGTATTTTTTACTTGATGGTGTCATTTAAAAGCTGTGAATAATCCTTAAGGTTATTTCCTGCTTCTGTGTGAAAGAAAGAGAGGGAATGATCAGATTTTCAGGCTTTGCCAGAATTGTCATGTCCAATATGATTAAAACCAGTATTCTGACATGAAAATAAAAATTATTAACAGGTACAAAATAATGAAGAATAAAGGGTCCAAATGTTTACACCCTGAGGAGTTTTGAAGTCAAAGTAGAGATTAGTAAAGAAAAACAGTGATTGCATGTAATGTAAGTGAAACAAAGAGGAAACAGATTTTTCCTTTCATTTTAGTACTGAAATGTAACATTTAGTTTTCCATCTTTCTGTACATTGATTTATTTAATAAATAGGGTCTTCCACAGAGAAGTAATAAAATGCTCCACAGATGTATTAGTATGCAGACCATAACAAAATCACATAAATCCAGCTCTCTAGGCTATGCATCAGCATACCATCATCAATAAAAATAGTAGAGTATATATAGAAAGGAGAAGAGAGGGCAAAATTCTTTGGAGATTTATTGAGCAGATAAACCTGGGAGATTTGAGGAATAGACTATGCAAGACAAATCTAAGAAGGAGAGAGTTTTGCAAATATATGTATACAGGCACAAACTCTACTGCAAGTTGTCTGTCTGGCTTTAAATCATGAACCACTGAGTCATTTTAGACAAAGGCAGATAACAAATGCAAATACATTGTAGGAATGCTACTTGAATGTTATCTCCCTGCTTGCATTGTTTGATATTTTAATTGATCTGAAAGGCTTGATTATAGTCCCAAGTATTGAACAAATGATGATGCACACCTATTCTTGTTTTATAAGTCTCATACTGGCAGTAAGACAATTTTAAGCTTCCAGTGCTCTGCACCGTACATTTAGGGATTCAGTGACCATATGTTCTGATATGAGGGGTGAAAGTACAAAATCAAGCTTCAATAAATTCTCTGAAAATGTGTTATATTTAAGCTTAAGCAATTTGGAAGAAATGTTACCCAAGATGACTGATTAGTGCCTTGATCACAAAGCATTCTCTCCCTGTTGTGGATTTGACACTGAGGGACTATTGCCTGACTTTGAAATATGAACTGCAAAGTAATTTTTTTAAGGGATAGAATAATAAATGTAAAAACACTACTGGAATACTACTGGAATGTTGACTCCCTGCTTGTATTGTTCAACAATTGAATTGATCTGAAAATACTGATTATACCCTCAAGTCCTGAACAAATGACAAAATAGGCAACTGATGCTTTCTGAAATTTAACCACTGACAGTAGCATTTTCAAAAGATCACTTTTGGTCTAAGTTTTAGAACTTGGGATAAGACTCATACTGCCTGATGAGACTCATACTGCCTGCTTTATGTGGACAGACAAAGTCTTGCTAAACTCTGTAAGGAGCTGCTCCCAGTAGACTGATTAGCATTCTTTGATGGCCTATCCAATCAATGGAAACATTTAGGTCCTTCAGAAAATTAACTCCATATTTCTGCTGAGAATATGCTAGGCACAGGACTGTATCTGCTTTATTACCTTGTGTGATATTTCTTTCCAACTTTCATGTCTAAACATAATACACTTTTTAAGGTTTACTGGAGTTACTTTCTATAAATATGTCTGGGCACAGGAATGACTTTCTCAAAAGAATGTTATGTGGGCACTTAATTTGAGGACAGAGAGACCTGGAAGAATACTTTGTTCTGTCTGGAGCATATCTGAACTACAGAAGCATGTCAGGTCCCTCAAGGTTCCAAACCGAGTACTCTTCTGAGTAACATTATTGTCATTCTGAAAGAGTCTCTTAAAACACTGCACTTCACAGGTACTTCCACCTATGGCATAATGTGAGAAAACTCATCTACGTGGTTGGAAACCTAGGGATGGGTGTGATGGAAACCTAACTCTTGAGAGGTTCAACTCACAGCCTAAGAAAAAGCATGATCTAACAGATACAATGAAGGAAGAGGAAATAATTTGCAGTCAATTCTGCACTGTAAAAACAAAAGTAAGGGACTCAGAAACAAGGACTGTCTACACATCTGAAGAATTAAAGGGAAGCAAGAGCTCCAGGATCCAGTTTGTGCCTCAAAGATACTTAGGTTTTTGGGGTTTGTTGCTGAAATTTTCCTTTTTTTTTTTTTAATATTCTATACTTCAAACTAGAATAAAACAAAATAGAAAAACAAAACAAAACAAAACAAACCAAGGATTAAAGGTAAAGAGAAAAGCATAACCAAAACTGCACAGCTGTATAGACGGTAATGACTGAGATCACTGGTGAAAGGGAAAAAGGGCAGAGGAAATTAGATA
Organism: Chlamydotis macqueenii; assembly: GCF_036417535.1. Taxonomy (NCBI): domain Eukaryota; kingdom Metazoa; phylum Chordata; class Aves; order Otidiformes; family Otididae; genus Chlamydotis; species Chlamydotis macqueenii. The sequence goes on along the minus strand of NC_141593.1, from coordinate 57,067,238 downwards.
GAGACTGACCAAGGAAAGGAGAGTTGGGAGCATGCTAACACTGTTAAATCTTTTTAATCCATACTAACACAGCAACATTCTCAGAGGATGAAATAGTAAGTTAATGGAAAAAAACCAACCAAATTTCAAAAAAAAAACCAGGCTGCAGAAGCAGCAAGATGGAAAAACTGTAAAATCAATTTTAAAAAAGAAACAAAGAAAATAAGCATCAATATCCTAATTCAATTGTATACATGTCTTAAGCATGTATACAACTGCTTTATTATAATATAGAAAAATATTGATACAGGACTAAAACTATTGTGGAACAGAAGAGATACATAGGTCATTTTTCTATTTTCAGGGAAAGAATAAGATACTTACATAATATTTGCTTCAGTGTTCCTAACTCTCCTCCAGTCTTCCTTTCACACCTGTGATAGGATATGATATCCTAAGAGACAGTATAAATATTTGTTTCAAATATAGGGGAAAAGGAAATGATGAATGAAGATATAGGAAGCATTAATAGACTCTAATTTTACAACCTAAAAATGTGGTCAACTGACTTTAAGTTCTTCTCCTAGTATATGATTCAAATTTCCTTTTTTTTGCTATAGAATTATGACACCAACAACTTCACTATTTCTGAGATGCAGTTTAGGCATTTACACTCTAATGTTTATGGGTCAATAAAAATGAAAGGGATTTTCATCAATATTACTTTCACTTTATTTGATTGAATTACTTCAGCAGCACCTTACAATTTTACAACTTAGCAGGGTGAGCAATAAAATTTTATATGGTCAGTGACACCATAGCATACTTTCCTTTGCAGTTGCAGGTTTGAGTGAGCTCATTCTCCGTACTTTTGGAGTTTTTCCTACTGATAAAAGAGAAAATGTAAAAGGAACAACTAATCAAGTTATTTATAGTATTTCAAATATAATTTTTAATTTTTTTAAATTATATTAGAAAATTCTTTATAATGACTAGCATGTGTAAAGAAGTCTGGGCAACGCTAGCCTGCTCTAAAGTGCTGTGAGTGCCAAAATTGTTTTCTTATTCTGACTCTATTAATTTTTACATAAGAGGTTGTTAACTTTGTTCATTCTGCAACTTTGAGGACAGCAAATAATTCCCATAAGTCCAAGAGTCAAGCCATGACATGCAGACTGGCCAGCCAGATGATAACAATTTAAATTTTTACAGTTTCTTGCATCCCAAACATAGTCTGTACACAATTCTACCATTTACATGTTATATTGCCACAGGCTTCAAAGTAGATATAAGCAGAAAAGTGATCCTATAAAAATGTCCACATATTTGTAGTTGTAGAAGGCCTTCTCATTTATTTGTTTTTTCTCTACTTCATCGCTTATGATCACTAAAATATATGTTAAATTACATTGCAGATTCTGTACTTTCAAAATGGTGATAGGAGGGAGAGAGGAGTGTGAAGGAAGAAATACTTGAATCTTAGGGGTCATTTTATGGTTGGGTGATGGATAAAAGCATTCTAGATTGGAGGGGAGTCGGCTGATTACTGCTGAGCCACTTAATTTCATGTTTAGTATAAACTGACGATTTCATGCAGAGCAATGAGTTATAAAATTACCAAAGCTATGCCACAATTAGCTTTTCCTACTGCTAGTCTGCTTGATATTTAAGAAAGTGCATTTCCTTTTGCCAGTTTTATTCAAACTCACAGATTCATACAACCAAAAAATTTATCAGATCATCTACTTCTTTACTCTTTCAAGGTGAAATTGTTTCCTACTGTGTATTTACCAATGCACTGTCCCAACAGACATATAGTTTAGTCTCATATTAACTATCCTGAGGGAAGTTATTCCATGGCATAATAGATCTCACTGTCAGGAAGCTTTAAAGTGAAATTCAGTTCAAGTTTTGCCTTTCTCAATCTTATCCCATTACTCAAAATGATGCATCTTAAACTGATGTAAATATTTCTCCTCTTACCCAGAAGTTAAACCCTTCCAGGAGCTGTGGGCTGTCATCATGTTTCTTTATTAGTTATTACTCACACACACTATAGAGGTAGCCTTGAAGTCTGACATTTTATCATAGGAGAAGATATTAAAAGTACTAGCCAAGTTTCCATTCCAACTCCAGACTGTATCTACTGTTATCTGTACTGGTAATAAGTGCTCCAAGTGTATACATCCAGTTTCCATCTCTTACTCTATGTACAATCACATAGAATACATTCCTTTAATTTTCCTTTACATTTTTTTCTTTTTTTTTTTTTATATTATGCACAGTGAAACACAAGCTAAAAGGCTAAATGGCATAGTTATTGTTCAAAGGTATTATAAACTAAAAAGGTAAGTGACATATGAAAGAATTTACAGACTGAAGGACCATTTACTGTACAATTTATGTGCTAAAGTCATGCAATACAAAATGAAAAAAACTCCCAGCTTCACCTCTTAACACATTAACTCCTCAGTTTCATGAGTGAAGTGGAAATAAAACAATTGGGCAAGAAGAGCCCTGTGGTAGGTCGGGAAAGAATTGCCATGTGCTTAGGAGTCACTGTAGAACTGGTCACTATGGCCAGTAATACTGATCTTGGCTTTTGTTGTGTGGACCAGGTGTTAAGACACATCAGCAGATTAATAAGACAGAGCTGAGACAAGCTCTGGAGGCAAGAAGATTACTGACTTTAACACAATCAAAATGCAGGAGAGACTGGAAAGGGTGTCAGGCTTAGGAAATGAAGTCTCATTTTTCTTATGCACTGAAGGAAAGTTTACACTTGGGAGTATCAAAGAAGGGGTATTCACAGTAATCAGATAGCAGGTAATGAGGTCTGATGTAAGTGTTTTTGTCTAAAATAAAAAAAAAAATGTGCACGGCAAACTCCAATTCAGAAAGAGAACAACTCCACTGAGGATGACAAAGCAATCCTTGAGAAAGTGAATGTTGTGGTTTTGTTAGTGAGGGGGGGCTTAAGTGGGGGCCTAACAAAACCACAACAGTGAACCAGGATCCATGAAGGCAACTTTCTTAAATGCTAGTTGACAATACACGTGACAAACAGAGAAAAATGTTTAGCCTTTCTACTAAATGAAGTGATGACCTGGTTTTGCTTAAGTGGAACAAATTTTCCATGGCCTTTCTGCAATAAGCCATTACATACTCATATCTAGTTCCAGTACATACCTCTTTTCCAATATTAACATTATGTGCCTTGAAAATGCTTGCTTCTCATTCCTATGAGTACTTTTCAATTAATATCCCCAGGAGACTTAAAAAACTTTTTTTTTTTTTTCTGAGCAAAATTTCTTGCAGGGCACATTTCTAATCATTCTGTAGCATTAGGTTTCCTATGGATACTAGTAAGTCTCTGTAATCTCACATAATTTGTGATTGTCATTAAGAAGTTGTTTACCCTCTCTTTGAGATCGTAAATCAAAATGTTGGAGATGACTAAATGTTATATCATTCCAATAGGCTTCTCTTAAGTTGTGGCTGTTTATTAAGGGGTTTTTGTTTGTTTGTTTACAGCTTTTTAGTATGCCTATAGTCTACACCAGCTTCAATTTGATTCACAATAGAGATATCTATTATATCTATATATATATATATATATCTATTATATCTATTATATCTATAGATATCCATCTATTATGGATATGCATGGTTGCATACTGTTGAGGTTTTTGGTGGGTTTTATATTTTCCTGCTCTGTTCTTGTGGTTTTCTCTCTCTTTTTTTTTCTTTTAACTAATTTTAACTGTTTTGTGTGAGCTTTCAGTTCCCTTTGCTCATTAGAAAAGTTACAAGAGTGTAAAATGGCATCTCGATCAAGGGAAATATTTAATTTACTCAATATGGAGCAGATTGTCGCCAATATACTTGTAGCTTCTACTGTAGAAGAAAACCTGCATTAAAGAAATAGATGTAGATGGGCTTTTGGACTATATGGTGTTGATGTTGTGTTCGTTCCTTTTCTTATTGACTTCTTGCAAAATTGTCAGAAAACAGCACTAATCTCTTTAGCTTAAAACTGAAGGAGTACACTTTATGTGAACTCTTTGGCCTACATCTTAGGAGCAACTGTTTTTTTTTTTTTTCTCTGTCTATTGTTGAGCTTAACTGGTATATACTTCTTACGCAGAATGCTAGTGACACTTTGAAAATCATCATTACCTGTATCCAAACTCAGCGCTACTTACCCAATGGAAATGTCATAAAAACAAAAAGAGAGGGCTTAATCAGTGCCTTCTTTTTTTCTGGAAAACGATGCAAATTTCAAGAGTAAAGCTCAATTAATTATCATAAAACAATTTCTCCTTTTCTGTAGTAAAAATTACTATTGCCCGCAGCTGGGTTAGGTACTGAAACTTGCAGGGAGGTTGGACTAGATGACCTTTATAGGTCTCTTCCAATCCAAATCATTCTATGATTCTATGATTTGTGACTTGATCAGAGGTTCAAAAATGGAACATACCGCTGGTCTCAAAGGTCTGTGAAACCTACACAGAGACATGATACATCCAGCATTTCTGTGTACCAACTATTTTCCAATCTTGTACCTGTTGTTCAAGACTTCTCTTATCTCCCTTTTATTTTCTAATTAACAAAAAAATAACTCAAGGGAAGAAATGCAAAAATTAATACTAAGTTGAGTCATATTGTCCTTATAGTCTTCAAGGTTCAAATACACATCCTCTTAATGGCAAGATATTGCTATTCAGAACGCACAGCCTTTCATTGCAAATTGCATGAAACTTTTTCAGTAAGACAATATAATATTTCTGTTCTGTCTTTAGTATATAGAGTGTTGTGGTCTCTCTGTGACTAACCACTACTTATAGTTTACCCATCAACTAAAAAACTGAAAGGAAACAGTGAAAGGAAATGAAAGAAAACATCCTTTGTGTTCAAAGCAGGGTACTGTAGGACTGCCTAAAGCCCTCCCTGGTCATGGCACCTTCACAGGCTGTGTCACTTCACACAATCTATCTCCAGTCTAAACTGCAAAACCCAGCAATGCACTTTTTGCAAATATTTTGATGACTCATCTAATCTAAGAAATGCAAAGAACATGAGATCTAAAGTGAATTGTTACTTATTAACAACTGGATTTTCAAGAGTTAGCGAGTTTGTTGTTAACAAGGGTAACCTCTGAAAAAAAAAACAGATCCAACTAAATTGATGTGACATATATAGTACAGGTGAAGTATGATTATTTACATGGAGTTTGCCTTTTGTGCACCTGAAGAACAGTGAAAATGAGAAATTTTCACCATGAGACTGCCAGTTAAACTGGGAAATTCCACTCCTTCAGTGGGATTACCAGAATTACACAGTTAACGCACAGGACCCTTTGCAATAATCTGTCGTGTCACTCAATAATAGGTCACTTCCAAAAGCAGCATGTAAACTCATAGACTGTAACAGCCTTAAACGAGTCCTTATCAACCATATTTTAAAATATTTCCTGGTTCAGAGTTTATGGGTTTGGCAGATCACAATTACTATTCTTTTCTAACCTTCAATATCAGAGTTCAGAGCTTATTGACTTAAGATACAATCATAACTTTTTCATTCTAACCTAGGAGTCTATCTGTAACCTAATAAGCAGCCAATCAATCTACACAAAACCAGAAGCTGAAGAAAATGTCTGTGCATGTGTAATAATGGCATATCAGGATGTAAAAAATCCTTTCACTAAGACAGCAAAAGCATGATCTCTTTAGAATGAGCACCCACGAAAAGTTCAGCAGGCCATTATGATAAATAATGTCTGGAAAAAAATCATTAATAACAAGTGAATACAACAGAAAATGTAGAATTAATTTCATACCAAATGCTATTATTGACTGAGAACACTAGATAAAACCAAAATGTTTGCTCCACAATTCAGATTAATAGACAATGAAAAACCCTTCATGCCATGGGGAAATGCTGCAGTACAATTTAGGCAACATAATATTTATTTTGTAGGTAGCTATACTTCTTTTTTTTCTAACTACAAATACATGTGTAGTTATATGTATTCTGATACACACCTAATGTAAATTTCATATCTTTTTCTTAATGATGTTCACAATTTTCCCTTTGATATCCAGCCCAATTCTTTTATTTCTACTTCTTTCTACCTCTCCAATTACTAATCATATTTTCATTTACCCATTATTTCCCTAAACATTGTCTCTTTTCAAACCACTCTCCAATTTTTCCCATAGTTGTAGCTTTTACATTCTCCACTTGCACCTTTTACATTCTGAAGTCTAGCTTTTGCTCTTTACTTTTTACATGAGCTAAACCCACCCTTCAACCCCAAAACAGCCATCCTCTGTCCTGTTGTCATCTATTGGGCTTTCCTTTCATGCAAGATCTCTGTCATTTCCATCTTCATTAGATTCCAAAGAGAGATGTTCTCCTCCAGCTATGTCCTGTATGCTGGCCCTAATGACAGACTCCCCAACTACTGGCGTAGTTATGCTTTCCTTTGTCCTTTTTCTCCTGTTAGCATTTACACATGAACAGACATAGTAATATTTACACTTTTGGTTTGCTGTCACAATACTTAGAAAAATGGACAAAACAGCCACTGAAATGTGACCACTTCTTATCAAGCTGATAACAACGACCTCACTGTTACCTCATGATGTCTGTTTCTGCTCTGTTTCACTCATTTTTGTCAGTGGTCTTGAACTTTTAATTCTAAGATCTAGGCTTCTTAATTGTTGATGAACAATAAGGCTTTTCCAATTAACTTCCTCACAGGCAACTTAGGATGGGTGAGATGAGTTACCTTTTAGAACTATCTAATGCCTCTTACTATTAATAATGTTGGATAACTAGCTGGCCAAACATCTATAAATGTAAATGTCTAAATTATGTGCAGTGCATTCCCTCTTAATGAATACTGTGATGCATCTTAAAAAAATCTCTCAAACTGTGGTAGAATCATAGAATAGTTTGATTTGGAAGAGACCTTTAAAGATTATCTAGTGCAACTCCTCTGTCATGGGCACGGATATCTTTCACTAAATTAGGTTTCACTAGTAGAATTTCCTTTGTGAAAATTTAATATTCCCTGACAGTATACTGCATTCAGTATTTTTATAGCCTAGCTTTTTGTCTGAACACAGAAGATTTAACTTTATTGTCTCTAATCTATCTTGATGCTCAGAAGCTGGCAGTGAAAACTGATTATTCTTGAAGAAACACGGAATCACCTAATTGTATAGTATATGTATGGAGTCTTAGGTAATAAGGTAGAAAGCAATAATTTCCATCATGCTATTCTAGAATGCATTGTTGCACTCTCCAAAAAGTTGCTGAAACTGAAACTACTGTCATGCATAATGATTTCTAGGTTGCAAAGTACCATATTATTCAGCCCACACTACAATTACAGTTATATAGACTTAAACTATAATTATAAATTTAGACATTTAGGAAGGATATTTCTTTAAAAACCTTAATTTTATTTTATAAGCTACATTGCATCAATTCAGTCAAAGACATTTTGTACATAAACACTACAAATTTTAAAAATACATATGCAGATCTTCAGTCAGTGTAATATGTATACCTCTAAGTTCACTTTCCAACCTAATCTTTTATGTATTGAGGTGAAGATTAATTTTTTATTAAGTTTTTCATTGTATCTTGGAACATGGACTTAGATGGACATGTAGTCATACTGCCAGGAACCACAACGAACTTCTCAGCACTCTCATCTGCCTGTTACCAGCCTACCAAGAGCACAAAACCAAGAGGATTTTGCTGCAGTCTGTGACAGCCACTGATGTCATGGAGATGTGTGTGATGCTGTGCAATTTTTGTTCTCTCCAGTAGTGACAGTATAAATATGACTCTAATTTGTCAGACCAGACCAGGAGCCTGACTTTAACGTTCCTCTCAAGAGAATGACTGAGGAAAGGTAAAAAACAGGACAAGCATATGCATTACTTTCCGTTAGTACTCCTGAGCCAAATATAGCTTTTATTTATACGGCAACACTGAGTAGATGTGTCTTCCACGAATCTCTCCAGTCTCCGTTAAATTCATTTAATCTTTTAGCATCCACAGTCTCCTTTGTCAGGGAGCTCCACAGTTGCAGCACCCACTGCATGAGACAATACCTTCTCGTATTTGTGTGTGTTGTGTAACACTATTTAATTCTATTGCAAGAGACAGTGCGTGTCTCTCATTCTAAACCTGTGCTGATCTATAACTGGAATATGAATTTAGATTATCATTAAGGGACTATGGTCATGTTTGAATTTAAAACATGTTTTGTGTTGTCAGTTAAGCACAATACTGGAAGAAAGATGCATCTTACATCCACCAAAAGTGAAATATCTCACAAAGTTAAATGACGCCATCATATTGAAACACCATGCTTTGAATGCTTCATTTTCAAAAACCATTTCCTTTTGCTTTGTTTTAAGGCAAAACTAAAGTGTAAAATTCACATTCTCATGTCTCAGAAACTGTTCAACATACAAGCAGCTTAAGGAGAACTATCTCACAAGAGAGATATTAATCAAATGGAAGTACTGCTGTATTAAGACCGGATGCTATTCAAATACAGGAAATAGGCAAGCAGGTAAGAAAGAAAATACTTTAGAATTTTTCCATTAATTTCGATGAGAACAAAAGAGAATACTAAGAATGCCCATCAGATATAACTGTTGGTCTTGATCTCTAAAACTGTGTTTAGGAAGCACAGGCAGCTGATTATTGTGAATAAAAATATCAGTTTAGCATATACTACATATTCACTGGTGCTAACAGTGGCTAGAGGGTAGCATGTAGAGTATTTTAATTCCAGACTATCTCTCCTGTAAATATAAATATGAAAATGAAATTCCACAGCTATATGAATTTTTGACATGTCTCAGTAACCTGCTCCAGTATGATTCACCTAGTTAGTAAAACACACTATTTACTGTTTTCCTTCAAAGACTTTACTGTTTACACCAATTCTGTCCATTCCAAACAAGCAGTTAATTTGGATTTTTTTTTTTTTTTTTTTTTACAGAAATAAGTAAATCTTCTTTTGAAAACAACAGAACCCGAATAAGATATGCCTGTTTATGAGACCTTGTTACCTTGGTCTGGCTGTGCAGTGCAGGACAGACTCTTCAGTACTTAAAAAAATAAACTAGAATAGCATTATATAGAGAGATACACTCACTATACATGCATAATACCATTATATGAATTTATATATATTCTGCAAAGTTAAGCTTAACAGTATAAATATATAAATATATATTCTTATAAAGAATAAATAATGTGTATATATGGAACAAATTGATATATAATTCAACAGTTTGTTTTGAATGGTAGGCTGTTGAAACTATACGCAATATATTGTTTAAGAACCGAATGATTAATAATATCAAACACAAAAGATATTTCATTACTTTTCATACTTGGAAAATATTTCTTTCAACTTGCATAGGAAAAATTGAAACAATGAAATCTTACCTCTAGTCATGTATGTCTAGACTGTATACTAAATTGTACTGACTGAAAGTTCTTGTCCTTATATTCTGCCATTAATTTCACATATTCTCACTGTTCATTCCTGAATTACAGTGACAATGAGGAATGCAAAATTCTGTTGTTTCATCCTGAATTAGTTGGTTATTTTGATTACTTCTTATGTGAAATGCGCATGTGTACACTAAAATACTATGATGTACTTCATATTATGAATCTACAAATGTTTACATTGAAAACATGTAAAAAAATAATTGACATTAAAAAGTAATGTCATCGATATAAAGCTACTTGGAATATTGTAAGTCTTTAAGACATAGGAGTCAGGGAGAAAATTTTTCTGAAATTAAAGTGTGAATTTTCTCTTGCTACACAATGAATCAAGAATACTTATGCTGATTGTGCCACTAAGGTTATAATCAGTGTGAAATGAGATCAACATTGCAGTCTAGCCAAAAGAGATCTTTGGCTAGAGAATTAAGAATAAGTTGTGAGAAGCCAGGGGTGTCTTTTTCCCCTATCATTAAATAGGCCTTTAGCAAACAGTACTGTCAGTCCTAAACTTTTCCCCCAACTAGTTCACTTAAAAGTTTTTGGTTTTTTTTTTTGTTTTAGAAGTGTAGATGGAAAAATGTGGAGCAGTTATTAAAAGCAGTTCTTAATTAGAAAATGTTAGGAGATGCAATTTCAGAACAGCAGTTTTAGACCTAAACATATGCTTCCACCACAGGAGCCATCTCGGTGTTTGTAACACATGAAGAAAATTCACTACTTATCATCCTAAAGGTTTCATTGTTCATCTTCAATAAAAAATACAATATGAAGCCCAAAACTTGCTAAGTGCTTTTTTTTCTGTGCAATACTATGGGTGGGGGTTTTGCATCTATCTTTCTAAGATGTATAGTTGACATACAAATATAATTTTAATTAAATTATTTGCATGTTTCAGAGTAGCAGAAGCACCAACCTTTCGTATTTTGGATGTAGCCACTTGTGGTTCACCTTTTTCACTATATAATGACACTGATAATGGTTGCTTTAATTAATCTGCTTGGATTTTTTTCCGTTTGTTTCAGTCGTCTTTTTCCCATCCATGTTTTTCTAATATTTTTCTTGTCTTTCTTATTTTTTCTTTAGGTGATTTTTTTTTTTTGTCCCAGGAGTTTATTTCAATTTTTTAAATTTTTACTTCTTTCTCTTAACTGTGTCATTTCTTATACTGTCCTTTTTTTTTTTTCTTGTGTAACAGACCCTGCTTTTCATCTTTTCTCCCTCATTTATGCCATCTTTATGGTAAACTTCATCCCTTTCTCTTCCTTCTATTTGCCTGCTAGTTCCTCCCACTGATATTAATCTTTTGCTCACATTCTCATTCTTTCTACATTCTTAGTTATTCTACATGGAGAATTTCAGCCATAAAGAAGTATCTTAGTAGAGAGTCTGTCAGGAAAAGAAATCTGGTTGAAGAATAATGATATTTTGCCTAGCTGTGCCCTCTATTCTTTTTGTATCCCTGGGGGATGCAAAAGATCCCTTCATTTTCCCTGTAATTATGGACTGGTGCTAAAATTGTATTCCATGTTGGAGTACAATTGGTTAAACTCTTCTCAGAAACCAGCACATCTTTTTAGGAGAGACTCTGCTCTTATTTCATCCTGTGCATAGTACAGTTCTGACAACCATGCTCTCTTCTTCATCCAAAGTCTTGCAAAAGGAAAGATCAACAAAACTCAACCAGAGAGGAATAAGCAAGAGAAGTCCTCAAGCCTGGCAGTATATTGCTCTTTGTGAGATTCTCTTCTTCACCCTCATGAATATTGATACTCTGTAATTATTCTTTCTGTTGAAGTGAAGCATAGCAATGATGTGTTAGATTCTCCTATTTGCATTAACACACATTTCCTCAGAAGCTGTTTGTATTATAATTTGATACAAAGACATATAATTTACTATATCACTGGAGAAAAGAAATAAATGTCTTGTTTTGGAAATGTTTCTAAACAGAACAAACCACATACGAATCTTTTGATCCATGTGTTGACATCATAAGGATGAAAATTAAGACTGTGAGAAAACCTGTAATTAGTGAAAATTATGAAGCTATAAAATAAAACAAACAAGCAAAAAAAACCATGTTAGATCTAACAAACTCATGGATTGAAACACTTAAATTTCTGTACAGCAGTCTCTCACTCTTTTAATCTTCCTTAACCCTGCGTGAGTACAGTTCAGTTTTCATGCTATCATCATATTAATTTCTCATCCTTAAAACTTGCAAGAATTTAAAAGTAATCCAAAATATAGTTCTAAAGTCAGTTAAAAAAAAAAACAGACTAGTGTGTTATGAAACATTGCAATTTCACTTATCCAAGCTTGTTCAGCTCCCTTCTCTACCACACCTTAAATCTGTCACCATTTGCTGCTATCACCACAATATATCTTGTGCCTTCTAAAACATTATCACCACCTGTCAAAGCTAGCATGAAATAGCTTGCAAGGTTTTTATGTTGATTTTAAGGAATTAGAAGCATTGGCCATGTTATTTATTCGAAGCTTATCTGCAGTAAAATATATGTTTTCTAGCAGCTCGAAAAAGCTTCCTGAGGAGTTTTGAGGATAGGCAGCTGGGATACTACAGTGTCATCAGGATTAAAGTTGTCTATACTATCCATCACAAAGAACCTTAGATAACTGAGCCTATCATGATGTTAAATTCAGTCAATTAAGACAGGCTGAATCACTGTGATTATTGGTAATGGCAAGTCTAATTCAATAAGAATGTATTTGCCAGCTTCTTATTTACTTGAAACACAAAATTTGTAATTTATCTGGAATTTTGTTTTGCCACTGACCAATCTGAATGTGTGTCTTCTCCCTCTTTGAATATGAGGAGGAAAGATCAAAATTTTGCATTGCCTAATGTGCCAGGAGCAAACTTCTTCAATGAGTACATTATTATAATGTATTACAATTTCATTGCAGTTGCATTGCAGTTTCTCAGTATTTGACCACTGCAGAGCATAATGAGAAAATAATTCACTATAGAACCTGAGGAAGATATGACCACATTACAGAAAATTATTTTAACCACAGATGCACCAGAGAGTTGCCACTTTCAGTAGGCCAATAGAAAGGATGAGGTTTGGACAAGTCCAGAAATGAATTGGTTTCATCTGAAGTGGTTATTCCTCCATGTCCATTTTAATTTTGTTTCTTCTTGATTTACATCTCATGTTGAATTTACTACTATCATTTTCAAAGCCAGAACTAAGAGAAGATAACAAAGAAGAATAGCTATATTCTACCTTTCACAGGCTATTTGCATAAGGAATCTTACAATGTTACTGTTTGAGACATAGCTATCTGTCCGAAAGTCACATGAAATCCCAAAAAAAAACCCCACTCAAGTTAAAAAATATTTAAGACAATTAATAACATAAAAGGAGTCACACCAAACATGGCTACTTGATACTTTCTATTGTTTCTGATTCCTCTTTATCCACAGTTTTCTTCTATTGCTTCTGGCTTCCACAAGTCATAAAAACTGACTTCCTCTTTACAGTGCCAATAGTTTCACTCACCTTAGCAAATAGTTGCAGAGTGGGTGGTTATTGGAACCTGCTCCCATTTCTATTCCACAGTAATGCATTCAGGTAATCAGGAACCATCAAATCTGTTGATTACATTCAGTAATTTTTGGTGTTCTTGTAGTAAGATTTCATTTGCTTCTAACTAATTGAAGAAAGAGATGGAACCTCACAGTTGATTCTTACTGTGGTAGAGAGAAGTAACTTCATGTTCACAGGACAGATAGGGGAATTACCTTCTGCCTCTGTTGATTCTTCAAAGGCAAGAGAAACTGCAATGCTAACAACAGCTGCCACTACTGCTGACACATTTGCTGCCGCAGTTGTTCTGACCCCTTATGCTGATTTTCACTGGGATAGAGTTAATTCTCTTCATAGTAGCTAGTATGGGGCTATGTTTCAGATTTGTGCTGAAAACAGTCTTGATAATGCAGAGATGTTTAGTCACTGCTGAGCAGTGCTTACACAGAGTCAAGGCCTGTTCTACTTCTCACATCACCCCACCAGCGAGTAGGCTGAGGGTGCACAAGAAGTTGGGAGGGGACACAGCTGGGACAGTTGACCTCAACTGACCAAAGGTATATTCCATACCATATGGCATCATGCTCAGCATATCAAGCTGGGGGATGATGAAGGAAGCACAGGAAGTTCAGAGTTACGGCATTTGTCTTCCCAAGTAACTGTTAACGTGATGGAGCTGTACTTTCCTGGAGATGGCTGAACATCTGCCTGCTGCTGGGTAGTAGCGAATGAATTCTTTATTTTGCTTTGCTGGTGTGCATAGGTTTTGCTTTCCCTATTAAACTTCCCTGTTATGTCAGCCCATGAGTTTTTTCATTTTTACTTTTCCATTTCTCTCCCCCATCCCACTGTGGGGTAGAGTGAGCAAGCAGCTGTGTGATGCTTAGTTGTTGGCTGGAGTTAAATGAAAAAAATCACTATTATTCCTTCATCTACGTCTGTTCCCTGAACAGAAAACTTGTTAAAATCAGTGAAGACTTTGTATGTTAGCTACCAAAGGATTTAAAGTATACATTATTTCTGCAGTAACAGCAGCAACATACTTCCCTTCTGGTTTACAGTACTTAATTGACAGAATAATTTGAGTTATTTTCTTTATTGCTAAATATTTTTCTTTCTTGCTAAATATGCTTCTCTTCTATCCCTGAATTTCTTGTTTCAGGGAAATGAGTACACTTCTTCATTATTCCACCTCCAAACAAAATTATATAGGTGCTCATAACAGTGCTTATAGTTTCATGTAAAGGCCAAAAACAAGGAAGAAAATTAACAGTCATGACAAATATTATTAATTAATAATAGTTTTATGTGGTGTTTTTACAACTCACCATTTTTCCAGAGACATTCGTTTACTTAAAGTATGTCAGACTAATGCTAATTGTTCAAATGTAATTCTGCCCAAGCCCTGTTACATCTTCTAACCTTCTTCCAGTCTTAGTGTATCCAAAACCTGCCTATGATTCAAAAAACATTTAATGAAAAAAATACTAGCAGTTCATCTGGTGACTACAGAAGTGTAGCTCACACACTAGCTCACATACTGCCCATACCTTAAGCATTTCTTATTTATAAGCCCAGTATGATCCCACCAATGTTCTCCCATATTGATCTGGGGTGACCACAGTGCTCGTTCAGTGTTTATTTTTACCAGTTCTCTGAAGGATTGCTCACTGGCTGGACTGATGAGCTGGCTTATTGCCAGCTGCCCTCAGTCCTGCCCTAAGATAAGCACATCATATCTATATAGAAAAGTGAAAATATATTTTTGTGGAAGAACTCCCTTTTATGTATTGAGAAAACTAGTTTGCTGTGTTGTCAAAGAATGAGGAAGAAGTTGTTTTTCTAAAAGTATTCTAAAATAAAAATGTCATCTATCTCTTGTATCTCTTGTACATCCTAAAATTCTGTGTCTCCTTTCCTTCAATGAAGGACATCCTAATCATTGCAGGAGCCTTCATTGTAGATTTGCAGCTCTTCCACATAATAATTTCTAAGTTAATATTCATCACCTCTCAAAAAAAATATGAGGTTTTGCTCTGTTTTGAATGCTACAGTGTCAGAGACATCAATAAAAAATGAGAGCATCGATCATGCAGCTGCAAAGCAGTTGGATGGCATCTGCCATAATGTCTTACAATGCTACACTAATGTCCCAGAATTTTGATGAATAAGGATGCTGTTTTGCTCAATAGCAATTAATCATGACATCTCTTAATGCATCATGTTTTTAAAGACATAATATAAAGCTAATAGATATGATAGCTTCTATTCTTTATTCAACTGGAGTCAATGAAGATATTCTGAATATGAAATGCCATAAGGAATAAGATAAATCAGATTATTCCAAATCTGTTTTAGAAATGCAATGGATTTTATTAGTGTATTTTATTTTTAGCATATTGCTGTTAACCATGCCAATACCACTATTAATTTCTCGATTCTGTAAAGAGCATGATTAGTAGTGGAAAAAAAGAGCACTTTTTTTTTTTTTTTTTTAAGCTAAACTTGCATCTGACAACAGAATTTGCACCAGTAGACATAAAAGCAGGATACCTTTGTTTCTGTAATTAGAAAGACATATGCAAAAATTGAGGCTCCACTCTAGCATAAACTAGGCTGCTGCCTCACTTACATCAGTCAAATAGGTTCTATATTTCACTGAGCATATAACAAACTTATGAAATTTATTGCTACAAAATACAATTAAAGCCCAAGATTCAAGTGTTTCCCTAGAAAATTAAGTACTTCAATGGATAAAAAAAATTGCTCCTCTATTTACATAACTTGTTAAAAAAGCAGACATTACAGAAATCCGTGAAGGATATAAAACTTCCATACTTACAACATTACAGATATGCCTATGATATCTGTATGGCATGGAATTGCCATGATATAAGCAAATGTACTGTTCACAATACAAAGCAAATTTGTATATACACTTGGCAGTATTGTACCAAGGTTTTATTTTCATCGTTGAAATGATAATATATATAAAATATGTAATATAGTATATACCATAATATATAATAAATGATGATGATGATGATGATGATGATGATAATTTATACCTGTCAGGCATCTTCTTTACTCATCTAACTATATCTTAAATGACTTTTGCACACTGTTGGTCACACTTTGATCATTATCAAAACCATACTAGATTAAATGAATTGTTGTTCTGAAGAACTTAAATGTAAATCTATTTTACTATGAAATGCAACTAACAGAAAACATTTTCAAATATTCAGAAAGAACAGCAACTTCAATGGCAGTAATAATAACGAAAATAACAATAATCTCACATTGAAAGAAACCTTTACAAACAAAAGTGACTAGCAATTTTTTTTCAGGTTTTACTGGCAACTTCAGAGCCCAGCTGCTAAGCACTGGAAAATATTTATTCCAACAGCAGCATCTGGTACTTTGGCAGACTCCATAAGCAATTTTGTTTTACAGTTTTAAAGCTGCTTCTGGGTCTATTACATAGTTAAACTGATGGGCTGACTTGTTCTCCTGGCTGCCATATGCCAGAAGCTAGATATGCAGTGAACTGTTTGCCCGTTACACTTGCATAAAAAGCCAGACTAAAAAATCTGCTTAAAATGGTGCCCTTTACTGCAGCTCACCAATTAGGTTTATGACAAAGAGTGACTTGCCTTAAAATAGTGCCAAAGAGCTGCCAGCAAAGAGCATCAAGTGCCAAGGTTGGCAGAGGCAATACCAATCAGGTAATGTTTCAAATTATGACACTGGATAGTTAGTAGATTCTGGAAGTGTTGTTTGTTGGTTTGTTGTTTTTTTTTTTTTTTTCCTTCCGTATGCATGGAGATAGCTTCAGATAGACAAGGAAATATATCAAAGGGAATAAGAAAAAATAAGATATCTATTTCTTTCTTTTTAAAATAATTCTAGGGGCTAAGGTGGACATATCCATGAACTGTGTGCTGAGTCCTTCAAAGTCAGAACATATGCTGTAAAAGTTAAGCAACTGAAAGACATGTGTCCAGGATTTTCACCTGTTTCTTAAAAAGTGAAAATCAAAACAGTAAGATCACAAAAGATGCATATTACTGGATATCTACCTTCAGGAATAATTTTTTTTAACAATCTATCTACATCATACTGGGATATCAGACAGATGAAAAAATTTGTATCCCAAATAACCCAGACAGTGGAAATAAGTGGTGTGCTGTAATAAAGAATGTTAGATGAGGTGTTGTGCAGTTTTTCCATTTGAATGTGCGTGCTTTCGCAGGCACAAATTATGGTTTTGTCCCATTACTAATTCCATAAATATAATTTCTTGAAAAGAAAGAGCTCATACAGTGCAAATTACCTATGCATTTTTAGCAATAGTGTTCCCTGTGCAACTAAAACCTTCCAAGAGTTAATAAAAGTGAAAAGCGAAACCCCCAGATAGAAAGAACTGTAATAGAAGGCATTACTACCTTGTTCTGTGTCTAAATATTGTAAACATTGAGGCACTTCATGCCATTCCAGAAAAACTAGATATCAGATTAAAAGTAAGTTAGTATTTTCAGAACTACACTTGAAAATGTCTCAATTGGTCAAATATGTCTGGAATTGAGGGGGAAAAAAAAAAAAGAAACAGATGTTTACATCTTGTAAAAACAAGTTATTCTGAAAAGTGGAACTAATTCCATCACTATTGATGCCAGAAATAAATTAACATATTTATATTGGGCCACTAATAGATCAAATTCGATATTCCATCCAGTCTTAATTGAGTATTTCTTTCAGATCAGGAGAGGAAATATTTTCCCTTAATCTGTTACAGCCATAGGTTCTCATCTCAGTAGTCTCAAAATGGTTTTTCAGAACAAATTAAGACTTTTATCCAACTGTGTCTTGTATAAGAATTCTGAAAAGAAACCGTAGTGTTGGCTGCCTTTTCTTCTTAACTGTAAACCATCATAGGTCTACCTACTTCTTACTGAGCATAAGGCATTGCACCATGACACTGAAATTGTTCTCAGCTGTATTCAAATTATCAGACCATTTACCACCACATTTTCATTATACCGGGCATTTCCCACTGCAAAGCTTTACAGTTATATTAACTTGAAACATTTCAACTAGTCCTTTTAGATTATGAGCCAAGCCATAATAATCAGCAACAAAGGTGAAAGTTGACTATAATTTAGAATAAAAATTGCACTTAAAATTAATAAAATAAATAAATAAAAATGACCAAGAAGTTTTTTTGTGACTAACAAGTTATGAAGAGTGTTTTCCTCCATCTTCGTGTCTCACGATTGCACTAACCTCATGTCTGAAAAAGTGCAAGCTTTGGCCAAAACTCTTCCTGCGGTTGGACTCTGGGATCTTTTTCTCATAGAGGTTCCCTAGTGCCGAATAATGCAACTAAGTTTATGTTTCAGTTTTTTTGCTCAGTGGAAACATTATTTTAAGTCTTTCTACAACCTAATGCATTTGAGGATCTCTGTGACAAATTGGCTGAAATTAACCAACAAAACCAAGAGCAGAAAATCTCAACCATATAGGCAACATGACTTTATACACTTTTCATCTTCACAGAAATAGGTTAAACATAAGGCATGTGCAATTTTGGGGTTCTGTGTGGAGGACAAAGGAAAGTATTCTCAGTGACATTTTGGGTTGGATGATTGAATACTTCACGATGAATGTCAAATATTTACTATTATGTAGACCTTCCTAAAGAGGTATGTAAAAAAACCGTGAAAAAAAGCCTATCTCCTCTCAGCTCCCCAAAACTATCATAATCAGGTTTATAAAACAGTTAATTAGAAATCAGAAGCTCTTATTAATAATCCTAGTTTGTATTTATGCATGCTGCAGCCTATCTTGTTGTGTATCCTTGAGTAGGTCATTTAGTCCTCTGTACCAAATCTCATTGATCCTGCCTTTTGCTCAGACTGAATAGAAGTCCTCAGTATGCTTTTTGTTCAGTATCTCATGCATTAGGATAGAACTGAATTTGAATTAGAAACTTGATACATTTGGAACCTTTTTCAAACTTGCAATTCAGAGAAAATACTCAAAAGGGATAAATAAGATAATTGGATAAATGCTTCAGCAATTTTGTAGAATTGGAGGGAAAGGGAAGCAAGGGTTACAGGGAAGGAAAAGCATGTACCGCAACAGATGCTGCTAATGGCGAAAAGTTGGTGGAGATGCACAATATGGCTTTTAACGCCCCCCCCTCCCCCGCCCCCGCCATACTAAACCCAGGTTGTGCATTGTATTTTTTTATAGTTTCTTCAGGTCCATGTTTTGCGAGACACAGAATGTTTGCATTCACACAGCCCCAGCATACTTCTCATTTTTAACTCAAGACTACTTATGAAATAAGATCGTAATATCATGCATTTCATTAAGTTTATTATCAGTTCTGACAGATTTTGCTTGCAGTTTTACAATACATTTTAAAGATAAGCGAAGAGTTCACAAGAAATGAACCAGTTAAGAGTAGTTACGTGCTAAAATAGATATTTCTGCATGTGGTTTTTTTGTGTATGATTGGATCAACAAAATAATACTTGGAGGATTCACTTACTGATTTATCTTTAAAATGATGCAGTTTTTGTCTCATATTGGTACATGACTATCATACAATCAATGAATAATTCCAGTTCTGAGTTTAGTTTCCTTAGTTATGAAGACACCAAGAAGTGGTATTATACAGGAGTTATCCTTTTCCCTGACTTGACAGAAATAATCTTGCAAAAAAATCTATATTTGAATGTAACTTTTCATAATTTGTATTATTCACCCTTAATTAATAATACTGTGCAAACTCATCCTCAGTCTCAGCTTGCAGAAAGTCCTCCAACCTTGCCACAAGTGTCAAAAATATCTGGAGAATACACTTGAGGGGGAGCAAGTGTAGTACAAAACATAATTGCCTCTCCAGTTTTATAGGTATTTCCAATACAAAAAAGAGCTGCTTTATATTCTTTTTACATTGAAGACTGTTCCTCAAAACAATAAACAATAACTGAAGACATAAGGAATTTCATGTTACTCTGGAGTTAGTAAAGCAGTGGTTGAATATCTGTGGCATCAGACACATTATAGAAGTTGACTAGTCTCTAGAAACCTTCTGACAGCCTGACCAGGAACTGACATAAACTCTATTCTGAATGAATCACAGAAATTGAGAGTAGTCTATAAACTAATACATTTCACATGTCAGAAAAATCATATATGCATGGTGTTTTGATGAAAACCTGGGCATCTTTGGACTTGGTCTCACTTATCTAAATCTTCGTCACAGTTGAAAAGTTTTCATGACCATCATAGCAAAAAATGAAATACATTTTTAAAATATTTTAGTCCCCTAAAAAATGGAGAAAAATATCTGGGTTTGGGGTGGGAGAGGAGACTTACTATTTGGTGTGGCAGAAAAGAATATCATCATTAGGTTATTCAGCTGTTTACATGAACTTGGTGTATCATAGACCAAAGATACTTGCATAGCAACTAAATTGGGGATCTTCCATGGGACCTGATGAGATCCATCCGCGGGTCCTGAGGGAACTGGAGGATGAAGTTGCCAAGCCACTGGCCATCATATTTGAGAAATCGTGGCGGTCTGGTGAGGTCCCTGATGACTGGAAGAGAGGGAACATAACCCCAGTTTTAAAAAGGGCAACAAGAAAGACCCGGGCAACTACAGGCCGGTTAGTCTCACCTCTGTGCCTGGCAAGGTCATGGAGCAGATTCTCCTGGAAACCATGCTAAGGCACATGGAGAGCCAGGAGGTGGTTGGTGACAGTCAACATGGCTTCACCAAGGGCAGATCGTGCCTGACCAATTTGGTGGCCTTCTATGACGGGGTGACGGCATCGGTGGACAAGGGACGGGCAACACATATCATCTACCTGGACTTGTGCAAGGCATTTGACACTGTCCCGCACAACATCCTTCTCTCTAAACAGAAGAGACATGGGTTTGATGGACAGACCACTCGGTGGATAAGGAGTTGGCTGGATGGCCGCACTCAGAGAGTGGTGGTCAACGGCTCAATGTCCATGTGGAGACCGGTCATGAGTGGTGTCCCTCAGGGGTCCATGTTGGGCCTGGCCCCATTAAACAACTTTGTCAGCAACACGGACAGTGGGATAGAGTGCACCCTCAGCAAGTTCACCAATGACACCAAGCTGTGTGGTGCCGTTGACACGCTGGAAGGGAGGGATGCCATCCAGAGGGACCTTGGCAGGCTGGAGAGGTGGGCCCATGCCAACCTCATGAAGTTCAACCAGGCCAAGTGCAAGGTCCTGCACCTGGGTCATGGCAATCCCAGGCACAAATATAGGCTGGGCAGAGAATGGATTGAGAGCAGCCCTGAGGAGAAGGACTTGGGAGTGCTGGTGGATGAGAAGCTTAACATGAGCAGGCAATGCACCGTTGAGGCCCAGAAGGCCAACCGCATCCTGGGTTGCATCAAGAGGAGCATGGCCAGCAGGTCGAGGGAGGTGATTCTCCCCCTCTACTCTGCCATGTTGAGACCCCACCTGGAGTACTGTATCCACTTCTGGAGCCCCCAACACAAGAAGGACATGGACCAGCTGGAGAGGGTCCAGAGGAGGGCCACGAAGATGATAAGAGGGCTGGAGCACCTCTCTTATGAGGCCAGGCTGAGAGAGTTGGGGCTGCTCAGCCTGGAGAAGAGGAGGCTCCGGGGAGACCTGATAGTGGTCTTCCAGTACCTCAAGGGGGCCTAGAGGAAGGATGGGGAGAGACTGTTCAGTAGGGCCTGTTGTGACAGGATGAGAGGTAATGGTTTCAAAATAGAGGGAGGTAGATTTAGATTGGATATTAGAAAGAAATTTTTTACACTGAGGGTTGTAGAACACTGAAACAGGTTTCCCAGAGAGGTGGTGGATGCCCCATCTCTGGAAACGTTCAAGGCCAGGCTGGATGAGGCTCTGAGCAACCTCATCTAGTCGGGGATCTCCCTGCTCCTTGCAGGGGGTTTGCACTAGATGACCTTTGAAGGTCCCTTCCAACCCTAACCATTCTATGATTCTATGATTCTATAATTCAATATCACACTTTAACATAAAGCAATATTAAGAGTAATTAAGGTCGTGCAGGTACAAAATGCTCTAAAGCAGTGCAAGCCAAAGGCAAATCTTGTCTTTGTAGTGCATTTGATGTTATCTTTCCAAGTTTCTCATAATATATTTTGAGCTTTATTTAAAATATTTTTATGGTCTATCTGTGTGAAAAAAAAAAAGTATATAAAATAATGTTTCTCCTGCAACAGAGATGTCTTAATAAACGGCAGTATATTGGTTGTGTTACTTATCATCTGTGCATGGCAACCACATAGCTATTCTCCATTGGAAACAAGTCACTGGAAATTAAATCTCATGCTATTCAGTCCCAACTTAATCAGAAAAAGTGAGCATAATTGGGGAACATAACAGTCTACCAAGGAAGGTAATCAGAGAAGTCACCATGGCTGAAGACACTCAGGACATTAGTGGTAATGATGCTATTGAGTGACCCTGTAAAACACAAGGAGACACACTGGCTGACTCATGCACAGCAGTAATGCTATTGCCATTGACACAGTTGAAATATTTCTTTACTTTGGATCTTTTAAATCAATATGAACTTTTTTAATTTACACTTCTACTTTTAATAAACTTCTAAAACTTCTAAGTGGATTTTAGTCTTGACACAACATCTCACCTGAGAGGCAATGAGAAGGAAGGGAAATCTTACTTCCAGTTTTCCTTTCAAATCTTTACAGTTATTACTTGTTTGATCTATATCCAAATACGGAAATATTTTTGCCAGTATCCAGATACCTGATAGTAAAATAATCTACCTCACTTAGGTTAAAGTGAATCTAGAAAAGTAGTTTTGATGTAGATATCTCTATTTTAAACATATGGAGGTAATACAAATGTCATCCACCTAGGCTATATTTCCCCGTCTTTTTACATTCTCTAACATCACTTGAGTGATCCTGAAATCCAACAGTGGAATTGTGAGCAATATTACCTCCTAAAGGCTGGAGCTTGCCAGGATGTTTCTGGAGAACTGCTTCCACGAAGCTTCTCATCATATACAAATGTAATAAGAAAATCCATGTGAAGTTGTGTCAGAGACTGTAAAGGTTAATTAATGTCTCAACATCGCTAAACAATGGAAGGAACCGAGCAGAATATCAACGAACCACAGATTTCTAGACAGATATCCTGTTTTCGTAGCTGAAGCAGCAACATGTGTCTAAAAACTCCAAAAACTGCAAAACGGGGTATTTGGTTTTTGCACACCTCCCCCAGAATAGAGCCAGACCCTGTGCATGAACTCAGGCCCTGGCATGCACAGCATTGCCAAGTGACTGCACAATGGAGGCCAGCTCTGGGGGATGCAAAATGACTTTGTGGACACTGTCTTACTGGACATTAGGTAACAACATGCTTCAATAACTGCACAGCTTACAAAGGACAAGTGGGCCTTGCATTTGCAGAGAGCTAACACCCACCACCATGAAGACAGATAAGCAGAATGCAGCAGTCACAAGCTAAACCACAGGCAGGAAGCACCTAACCTCCTAAGATGGAAGGACTGATGAAGGACCCCAAAATATCAAGAAGGAGGGGCTGATACAAAGGACTACAAAAAGGGTCGCCACATGAACACCTGTGTGGACCTCCAGCCCACTCAGACGGACCTTTGGGACACTGATTCTCCGTGGTGGCATTCTTATCCTTTTGAGGCACCCACCCCACGCTGACTCTCCATGGTGGTATTTTCTCCCCTCTTTTTCTCTTTTCCTCTCTCTCCTCTCTTTCTCTTTCTCTCCCCCCCCCTCCTCCCCCCACATTACCCTTTGTGTGTGAATGAAATAAAGAACCAACATATGCATATGACACTGTTGTGTCTTAATTCTGTAACCGAGAAATTCGTACCTCTCACAACCAGATCTTTATTGGTTCATGACAAGTTGTCAACAGAAGGTCCTATTTTTCCCCTGGGTCCATAAACCATTCAATATTTTTCTTATATCTTTCCTTATATCCTTATCTCCTGGGCTGCATTGAGGAGCGTGGCCAGCAGGTCGAGGGAGGCGATTCTCCCCCTCTATTCTGCCCTGGTGAGACCCCACCTGGAGTACTGTGTCCAGTTCTGGAGCTCCCAACATAAGAAGGACATGAACCAGTTGGAGAAGGTCCAGAGGAGGGCCACGAAGATGATCAGAGGGCTGGAGCACCTTTGCTATGAGGACAGGCTGAGAGAGTTGGGGCTGTTCAGCCTGGAGAAGAGGAGGCTCTGGAGAGACCTTATAGTGGTCTTCCAGTACCTCAAGGGGGCATACAAGAAAGATGGGGAAAGGCTGTTTAGTAGGGCCTGTTGTGATGGGACGAGGGGTAATGGTTTTAAGATAGAGGCAGGTAGATTTAGATTGGATATTAGGAAAAAAATTTTTACAATGCGAGTTGTAGAACACTGGAACAAGTTGCCCAGAGAGGCGGTGGAAGCCCCATCCCTGGAAACCTTCAAGGCCAGGTTGGATGGGGCTCTGAGCAACCTGATCTAGTCAGGGATGTCCCTGCTCCTTGCGGGGGGGTTGGACTAGATGACCTTTGAAGGTCCCTTCCAACTCTAACCATTCTATGATTCTATGATTCTATGATCTTCCCATTCTGTTTACATAAAAAGCGTAAGTTTGAAGGGAGTGTGTTTTTTGATTCCTACAAGAATAAACCATACCTACTGCTATTCACATCATTCTTCTCTCTGCTTTTTGATTGTACCAAAGACTTCAGCATAATATGTATTGGGACTGGCCCTGTTTAACATCTTTGTGCGTGACATGGACAGTGGAATAGAGTGCACCCTCAGCAAGTTTGCTGGTGACACCAAGCTGTGTGGTGCAGTCAACATGTTGGAGGGAAGGGATGCCATTCAGAGGGACCTTGGCAGGCTGGAGAGGTAGATTTGTGCAAACCTTACAAAAATCGACAAGGCCAAGTGCAAGGTCCTGCACATGGGTTAGGGCAACCCGAAGCACAAATACAGGCTGGGCAGAGAATGGATTGAGAGCAGCCCTGAGGAGAAGGACTAGGGAATGCTGGTGGACAAGAAGCTCAACATGAGCTGGCAATGTGCCCTTGCAGCCCAGAAAGTCAACTGCATCCTGGGCTGCATCAAAAGAAGCATGGCCAACAGGTTGAGGGAGGTGATTCTACCCCTCTATTCCACTCTCGCAAGACCCCACCTGGAGTACTACATCCAGCTCTGGAGCCCCCAACATAAGAAGGACATGGACTGTTGGAGTAAGTCCAGAGGAGGGCCACAAAGGTGATCAGAGAACTGGAGTACCTCTTCTATGAAGACAAGCTGAGAGAGTTGGGATTGTTCAGCCTGAAGAAGAGGAGGCTCCTGGGAGACCTTATAGTAGCCTTCCAGTACCTAAAGGGGACAGATGGGGAGAAACTATTTAGCAGGACCTGTTGTGATAGCACGAGGGGTAATGGTTTTAAACTAGAAGGAGGTAGATTCAGACTAGACATAAGGTAAAAAATTTTTAAACTAAGGCTTGTGGAACGCTGGAACAGGTTGCCCACAGAGGTGGTAGATGCCCCATCCCTGGAAACATTCAAGGCCAGGTTAGATGGGACTCTGAGCAACCTGATCTAGTCGAAGATGTCCCTGCTCCTTGCAGAGGGGCTGGACTACATGACCTTTAAAAGTCTCTTCCAATCCTAAGTCTTCTATGATTCTATGTATTCCCATGTCTTTATTAGCTATCCAGAGAGACTGTTATCATTAGGAAATGGGTCCTTCTGTTGCAACTCAAAATCACAATGGATAACAAAACATCTGAGTGAAATTCCAAGAAAACACACAACACTATACATTAATATTCCATTCATGATGATAGTTACCAGTAACAATGACATTTCAAGCTCAACTTTTCCTTTAACTACTCACACAAATATAGAAGTATATGCACACAAAAATTCACAAGTCTGAATCTTTTCCTCTAATTCCTCAAATTATCTACAAGAACATAAATAAAGATGCTAGAAGATATTTTATGTTTCAAAACAGTTGCTGTGTTGCAGTATTTTTACAGGATCAATTGTAATGAAATTTCATGTTCAATTCATTTCTAGTTCAGGATTTTTATTTACATTTTTTAACTAAATCATAGTTTACTTTAGCCCTGCTCAGAACCAAGCTATGCAGTCTCTTCCTCACTCCCTCCACCCTCCTATGGAATAAGGGAAACATAGTATATAAAAAAGTCTCGAGGTTTGAAATAAAGGACAGAGAGAGATCATTGAAGTTACTGTTACAGGCAAAACAGACTCGACTTGGGGAAAACTATTATTAAAACCAAATCAGGATAATAAGAAAGAGAACAAAAAAAACTTCCTCTCACCCCTCCCTCTTCCTTGGCTTAACTGCATTTCGATTATCTCAACCTCCTTCCCTCTCCTTGAGTGGCATAGGGGGAATAGGGAATAGGGGTTACAGTCAGTTCATCACATGTTGCTTTACGCCACTTCTTCTCCCTCAGGGGAAGAACTCCTCACATTCCTCCCCTGCTCCAGACTGGGGTCCCTCCCACAGGCTACAGTCCTTCAAAAACTGTTCCAGAGTGTGTCGTTTTTCTACGGGGTGCAGTCCCTCTGGAACGGCTGTCTCAGCACAGGTCCTCCATGGGCCACAACCTCTTTTGGGCAGCTGCCTTCCCTGACATGGGGTCCTCCACAGGCTGCAGGGGAATCTCTGCTCCTCTGTGGGCCTCATGGTTTAGCCCCACTCGGGACCAAACTACACAGTCTCTCGCTCACTCCCCCCACCCTCCAAGGGAATAGGGAGAGATAATATAAGAAAAAAGGTTCACAGTTTGAGGCAAGGACAGGGAGAGATCCTTAAAGTTACCCTTACGGGAAAAACAGACTCAACTTAGGGAAAACTTTTTTATTATTATTAAAATTAAAGCAGAATAATGAGAAAGATAATAAGATAACCTCCCCCCATCACTCCCTCTTCCCAGGCTTAATATTATCTCTACCACCTTTCCCCTCCAAGCGGCACAGGGGGGAAGAGGGAATGGGTGTTATGGTCAGTTCTTCACTTGTCACTTCACACCGCTCCTTCCTCCTTGCAGAAAGAACTCCTCACATTCCTCCCCTGCTCCAGCCTGGGGTCCCTCATGAACTGCTCCAGTGGGGGTCATTTTTTCCATGGGGTGCAGTCCCTCAGGAACAGCTGCCCCAGCGCGGGCCCTATATTGGCCACAGCCTCCTCCGGGCATCCGCCTGCCCCAGCGTAGGGTCCTCCATGGGCTGCAGGGGGATCTCTGCTCCTCGGTGGGTCTCCATGGGCTGCAGGGGCACAGCCAGCCTCACCATGGGCTGCACCTTGGGCTACAGGGGAATCTCTGCCAGGAGTTGCATCACTCCTCTCCCTCCGTTTTCACTGACCTTGGTGTCTGCAGCTGTTCCTCTCACAAGAAATTATTCACAACCAGCTCAGGCAGATGCCTCTCAGGTTCTCTTCACATCTCATCTCCACTTCTTGCAGCCAGGCCGGGCCGAGTCGGGCCCAGACGGTGCCCGGCGGGAGGCCAGAGGGTGAGGGCCACAAGGCCCACAAGGCTCGCGCCTCCCCCTCTCTGCCTCCTTCACATCTTCTTTTTTATTTTTTTATTTTTCTCCTTTTTAAATACATTATCAGAGAGGCATTATCACTGAACATTCTGTCACTGATTGGCTCAGCCCTGGTCAGCGGTGGGTCCATCCTAGACCCAGCCAAGTCTACCAGACAAAGGCTAAACTTCTGCTTCTTGTAGAAGCTGCCAACATAGCTCTGCCCACTCAACAAAAGCAACAAATGTGTCTTTGATGATTTACCCTTCTAAAATGACACAGAAGGTGGAGGGAAGATATTGGTAAGTTTCAGCTAAACTTCTAAGTGTATTAGAAATATCATGATGTACATTTGTTTTCCATAATGGAGTTCTAAGGTCAACTGAAGGACAAACAGAAAGACATAGTAACTAGGTTTGACAGAAACTTTTACAGATAAATACTACATGCATGTCTGCAAACTACAAGGTATATATCATGCAGGGTTTTTTTTCTTCTAGTTGTTTTTGTTTGTTTGTTTCTTGAGACTACCATGAAGAACAACATTTTTGCTTTAAATTGCTAATATAATGAATATGACATATTCACCTCTGTCAGTGACTATCTCTTGGGTCACTGCATCTTGTGGTTTGTTTTAAAAGCAGTCAATACCTGTTTTTCCTTAGTTTTTCATTCACAGATAAATAGTTCCAGCTGAAATATCTTGTGCACTAATTCACAGAGGGAACTAGTAAGTTTCCATAAGACTGGACCATATTATTTTTAAATTACAAATGAGGAACAGCCAGGCTTGAAGAAATTATTAGAAACTGACTGTTGGAAGGTACTGTTTCCTAATCCTTTATCTGATAATGATTTGCTAGGAAGCTCTCAGCAACACATTTTTTCTGCTTTTGTTTCTCTATCTAGAGAGTGGTAATAATAATCCTTGCCCATCCTCAGGTATGTCCAATACATTTTTCAAATAATATTTTTATGAAGTTTACATTGAACTCATAGAGATATGATGAAAAAGCAAAATGCATCTGATTTGCTTTGTACTTTCAAAGCAAAGAAAAACATGCTTCTGTTTCTTGCTCACATAATACCTATTTGCTTTGAGAACAGGTGTGACCTTGGGACTTAATGATTTTGTACAGAACCATACATTTTTTGAATTATGCTCTCAGCACCAAAGTTCCTCAGCCTGCATGAAAAAGTACAGCATTAGATAATCAGCTGTACTTTTCCCAAAAAGTACGCAGAGATTTAGCAGCATGACTCCCACTGACATTAATGGGATTTGGATAGCTAAATCATAGTGCGTTGCTCCAAATACATATTCCCTATGCACTCCAAAGAAATGACAATATTAGTTTTGTGGACAATAGCAAATGGATGGTAAATAACATTTTCTGCAAGAATTATTATTCCTTGGTTTGATAAATATGTTGTCCACCTTCAGAGAAATTAGGACTGAGCTTTCAGCTGCAGTAGGCAAGCACTTAGCACAACTAAAGAACAAGAAAAGGTATAACAGTAGAACAGAACATAGTTTTTGGGCGGTTTTGTGACACATCTGCTCCCAAAAACTCAGGGTGACATTCATATGGCCTAATGTTATCCATCTCTAAGTTGAGTTTCAGGATGAAGTCAGCAACATAAACCATTTGATAATCTGATAGCAGGACAGCTATGTCCGAAGTGGATTCATTTACTATTTTTAGTGGAATAATGCATTTTCTTGATGCACATGTACATTCATCAAAAATGGAGGCTAGAAGAAGATTGTAGCACATACCATCCACCTGTTTCATAATCACTAACCTGAAATGAATGTCCCCCTTCTTGGACACACAATATAGCAAGACTGAAGACATTATTTGAATTCTCTACCAACTATGTGGTTGCCCCCATTGTATGTCTGTGACTTAAGCTTGTCAAAGAGTTTGGAAATCAGGGTTAGGAGTAAGTATATTCTTTGCTGAGAAAATGTGTAGAGATGAGGGAGTCCATGATGGAGCACCTCCGCTATGGGGACAAGCTGAGAGAATTGGTGTTGTTTAGCCTGGAGAAGAGAAGATTTCAAGGAGACCTTATAGTAGCCTTCCAGTACCTAAAGTTTTCAGCAGGGCCTGTTGTGATAGCATAAGGGGTGATGATTTTAAACTAGAAGGAGGTAGATTCAGACTGGACATAAGGAAAATAATTTTTACATTGAGGGTGATGGAATGCTGGAACAGATTGCCCAGAGAGGTGGTGGATGCCCCATCCCTGGAAACATTCAGGGCCAGGTTGGATGAGGCTCTGAGCAACCTGATCTGGTTGGAGATGTCCCTGCTCCTTGTAGGGGGTTTGGACTACATGACCTTTAAAGGTCCCTTCCAATCCTAACTATTCTGTGATTCTATGATACCTCCTGATTGTCAAGAAGAGAAGGATGCAGTGACCATCTTACTTTTCAGAAAGAAGTGAATGTTCACACGTCCACATAGATACCTGCATTTATTACATGTTTTGCTCCCCCTCTTCTGGAAGACGCTTTTTTTTGTGTGGAATTTAAAAGAATAAATTCTCTCAGAAAACATCTCACTGAAATCAGCAGAATTACTTTAAATGCTTCTACTCATAGTTGCCTGTTCAAATTAAAGCGCACCTAAAGTTAAGCATCTACAGTCAATATTTAAGGATATGTAAATAACCTGATTTTTCCTGTTGCTGTGAATTCAGTGAAAAAAAACCAAGTCATTCTGTTATCTAAGTACATACCTTAGCTTTACATATTTGAATTTTATAGATATGGTCTTGTAGTTCCTTCTTAATGCTTTATAGAGCAACAAGAAATGCAACAGCAGAGCACAGAGCACAACCAATCATACTTTCAGAGTATCAGGAAAGAAACAGCTTCTCTCAGATATTTCAACATGCACAATCCATCCCTCACTCTTCCACATACCTGTGTGCAATAAACCCTTCACAAACTTGTAAAAGACCTTCTGTAAGAGCTAGTTCTGGACCTGTCAGTGAACACACCACTCTCCACTTCTACTGCAAGTCGTGTTTTGTGGCGCTTCCTTGACAAAATGACACTTTCAAAAATGCCATGGCTGAAAATTGCAGTTGAGTCAAAAGCAGATCTGCTGGGATCCGTTCATATATATTATTCAAAGATCAAATGCACTAGACTGTACTTCAGTCCAAATGTAGGGAAGTTTTTTTTAAAAAAAAAAAAATCACACCTTTGCTACAGTACCTTGGGAATTTTTTTTTATTCCTTTCTACAATAGTGTTGTTGATAGTTGTACCACGAGGAGTCATTATTAAAAACTCTAAAATATCTTTCTTTTTGCTGTTCCATGTTGTATTTCAGAGTCTTTATGATGGGGGTAAATTTTTCTATTGATTTGAGCAGGAGATCTAAAATGTCCATCTGTTCATGGTGAATTGTACGACCTATTACTACAAAAATAGTTTAACTGTAGGAAAATCTACAACTAGACACTGATGTGCTAAAAATTAAGGCACAGTTATTTGCACAAATAATCTTTAACATGAAAAATAATAGAAAAAAAAAATAGTTTCCAAAATCAGCTTCTTTGTAGTCTTTAAGGTAAAAAAAAAATATATGAAGTCACTACAAAAGTCTGAAATCATGACACATGCTTCAGTACCACAGTGCCAGTGAGACTGAATTCTTACTCTGAACACATTTGACTGATTTACAGTGTCATTTTTCTTCCACAAAAGGAAGAACATTGCTTAGCCCACCAGAAAACAAAGACATTTCTAAGTGCCATTGCCAATGAAATTTTTGGATATGAAGAGACTCATGTATATCAAAAGATTCCCACAGGCTGTTGAAACTGTAAGACCTTAATGTCCTTGGCCTGCTTATGACTTACAGGAAGCACAAATATGGCTTGGGGATTAGGTACAGAGGCAAAGCACGTGCAAATCTTAAATTGTCAATTAGACAGCATCATTGAATCAGTAGCAGAAACTCCGAGGGCATATTTGTCTGCAAAAGAAAGGATTAAACTAGACATTCCCTACTGACTATCCTTGAAAATATACAGTATATATGTGATTCATAACACTTGAATAACCACATCTAGAAATTTTGATCACATCAAGTCCAGGCTTTAGTGTGTTCTTAAGTGACTGCAGCAAATTATGCCCAGAAAGCACCTTGTTAATAAACTGATATTTGTAATGATGTTTACTTCCTCTTCTTTGATGGAGCGCAATCTGTATCAATAACCATAGGGAGAAGGAGAAGTTTCCACAATATGCCTGTCTATCAATCATTGTAGGCCTTCTTTAAGGTATCCTCCATAGTTTTCATGCACCACACAGATTTTGCATGCATGTAGAACTTTTATCAAGGAAAAAGGTTTAAAAATGCACCTGAAGTCAATAAATACTTCTCAGCTCACATATAGCTTGTAGTCTGTAATGCAAGTCAGTAGGATTTTTCCCTAGCACTGCCAAGTGAAAGATTTTTGCAAAGAAAAAAACAAAGATTTCCAGCATTTTTTATATCAGAGAGTAGACTAGCTCTATCACTACATTTTGAGTCTATCTGGTTTGCTTTGAATAGTAGAGATGATGACCAGCAAATTTATTTGCCAAAATAAACTGTCAAATATTTTCCTGTGACAAGAAGGAATTGTTCTGTTAAGAAGTAGCACCTCTCTAATTTGTGTTAAAGATGGCATATGATAGTCCTTTAAAATCATTGTAATTAATCTACAATTGTTTTTTACTTGATTTTCTCTTTTTGTCCAGGAGAGACAGTTACGCATGAACAACCACTCTGTGATTAATTATATACCTTAAAGTAAAGCATCTTTCTTGAATAGTAGCAATACAATACAATGATTTATAGCCCTTCTCAGGGAAATAAAGGTGCAAAGATTAATGAAGGGGGTTTTAGTTCAACAAAATTTAAAATATATTTGGATGGCTCCTCATATAAATTCAGCTTAAGAAAGTTAAGTAAGGTTTTCCACAAGAACAAAAGCCAATGCCAGTTAGCCTATGGTGACACCTTTTTTTTAAGTTGCCTTGTGTCCGATTTCCACTTTTTTCTTACTAAGATTAGCAATGGTAGTATTAAAAAAAAAAAAAAAAAAAGAAAAGAAAGAAAGAAAGAAAAAAACACACAAAAATAATTAAAAATCAATCAATCAAAAAAAAGCCCCAAACCAATTTAAAAAACACCCAACAAACCACAAAGAGATGGTAGGAAGATATTTTAAGGCAATAATTTCTTTTAACTACCTTTCGTGACATTAATTTAAAAATGCGTTAGGAATGACGCACAACTTCTGTGATGGACTAACATATAGACACATCCAGTAATCCCAGTGAGTCCACTTAATCTAAATCAAAGACTGCATGCTAAAGGTAGGGGAAAAAAAGCAGTATATGGGCTTCAGTAAACATCTCTGTAAAGCATCCGTCAAGATGACAAGCACACTGATCTAGATAGACTAGCATATCACAATGAATATAAGAACAAGAAAAGTTGGAGTGACAAAAAAAAAGTCCTGGAAATACCTGAGAGTTGAGAAAAGGAAGGTGGCTTTAACTTAAGATGTTCATTAAATACTCAGAACAGAAGGTATGCCCAGTTTCATATATAGGCATGGATTAGGACACAGAGCCATTTTGCTTTCAAACATCATGTCATATTTATACAATTCTGCAGTCTCCTAGTTCTGGGTTTTTACTTTGTTTTGGTTTTGAGGAGCTTTAGCTTCTCTTTGTCTATGATTCTGTGACTGCACTGCAGCATAAGGGTACACACGCTGAATTCAAAAACGTTAGTTGAGGTTAGTAATTGTCTAATCCAAGTGTAGCTACTGCTCCATGGACATCCACACGCTTCTGTGTGCGGAAGCTGTTTGGGAAGGTATGATTCCAGGCCATGATCTGATGGCTTCTCTTGAGTATGTCAGAAAGTCTTAAAAAGGAAATAATTTCCAGCTCTTGTGCAGAACACTACTCCATGCCATCTACATGTTGAGAAAGAGCTTAATCTGTAGCACAGATGCAACATTCTACTTTCACATTCTCTCTTGTTTTATCAAATCTGTGTGTAAAACTTTACTATTTGTTTCCTTTTTGTACAGTGACTATCAGAATAGCTAAGGTATGTAGGTTCCTTTCACAAATAAATAATAACAAAGAAAATATGGAAAGAGTAAGAGGGGAGAAAAAGAAAGTAGGAAAAACAGGAGACCAACAGAACAACAAAAATTGGAACTTGCCTATTAAAGACATTAGAGATGCCATATGTTTTCAAGTTTAAAAGGAAAGCTCTTTTTTTCTTGATGTTTAATAATTATTTTAAAAATCATTGAATCATAATATTGTGTTGATTCAAAGGGACCTCTAAAGATATCTAGTCCAAGCCCCCTGCTATGGGCAGGGACATTTTTTACTAGATCACATCGCTCAAAGCTCCATCCAACCCGACTTGGACACTGCCAATGGTGGAGCATCCAGAGCTTCTCTGGGCACCTGTTCCAGTGTCTCACCACCTTCATTATAAAAACTCTTTTCGTTTAAAATCATACCCCTTTGTCTTGTTACTACAGACAGGTTGTCCTGTCTTCATTCATAGATTCTCATACTGGGCCTGTTTTATAGATCCACAGGTAGAAGTATCATGGTCTGGATTTAAGCCCTGGAACTTTACAGCAAGAGACAGTAGCGATCCTTCCTTTTGTTTAATGTACATCATCTTAATCCTAAAGCAGCACTTTGTTTCTTATTTGACTCTAAAGGTGAGCAAAACATATATTATGATCCCTTTCTTTCTCACAGCAATCCATGTTTGGCCAAAGCCAGGAGAAGGTCTGTAGATGTCTTTTAATTTTTTGTGGGCTCTGACGACTTTCAGATTCCCCAAGAAAGAGCAACTTGTCCTTCAATCATTTGTGGCAGGATTATGCCCTAAATGAATTTGCCTCAGTAAGCAGAGGTCACCTATACACAAAACATTTTTCCCTGTGGACCCTAACTTATCAAACCTTGTATAGTCAGATGGATTTGCTAGTCTGCAAATCTTTTCTCACATTTGGTAATCTCTCAGTGGAGCAGACAGTCCCTAGACTGGTGTGATGATATATAGACCAGCTTATCAGTCTGAATCCTAGCCAAGTGCCTGCTTGCTTGCACTTCACTTCTTAAATGTTTTATAGTGGAGAGCAGTAAATTTCTTTTGGCATGTT
The DNA here is from genome assembly GCF_036417535.1 of Chlamydotis macqueenii. NCBI lineage: Eukaryota > Metazoa > Chordata > Aves > Otidiformes > Otididae > Chlamydotis > Chlamydotis macqueenii. Next base: position 57,032,300 of record NC_141593.1, on the reverse strand, counting down.
AAAAAAAAAAAAGTGCATTATTTCTGTAAGAAGGAACCAGCTCTAATACATCTACCTCTGAGTACAGAAGTCATGTGTACGTGTATGCTGCTCCTGGCTGACCAGGATAAGTGCTCCGTCTACAGACAGGCGTCTCTAGCCTTCCCCAGGAGGGGAACAGTCACAGGCTATGGAGCCAGTAGAAAAGACGAGATGCAGGGCAGATGCAGTGGTACTCATCCCTGGATAGAGCCTTAGATAGCTCTAAGGGAGTGTCAAGGTCAGGGCCACAGACAGTAGATCATAAGTATAATGCAGAACAAAATCTGTGCCCCATTGATATTTATTGTTTATTTATTAGTGGAATGGGAAGATTAGGTGGCATGAGAGTGTAGCAAAAAGCATAAAGAACTGAAGGAGCACTCCAGGAAGGACTGTCAGGTGGATTCTTGCTTTTACACATTATGAGTTTTCTGAACCAACGCTTTGACTATGTTTTGGAGGAAGTTGGTAAGCTGGTATATCTCTGCACTGTAGGAGGTTTCCTGAAGCAGGACACTGAGAGGATACCATATACAGAAGGATTTTGCACATAGAGAAGCGGGTTACTGACTTGGAAAATAATTTCTGCATCAGGTACCATACTGGACAACCACATGGCTGCCTGCTTATTCTGGAAGCAGCAGATGGAGAGGTTTGTGGAGAGAAAATAAAGTGAAATGACAAATGGAAAGAGGAGGAGAAACAAGAGGGAAAGGTGAAGCCATGGTACCTGGCTTTATAGAGAAAGTGTTTTGGAAAGGGAGACTTCACTATTATGTGTGGATGGCTTTCTTTTTCTTTGATCCTTTTTTTCCCAGGAATCTTCCCAGGCCACTGAAGTTCTCATCTTGTAGCCATTCTGGTGGAATCAGTGAGTTTAGAAACACAGTCCAAGGAACAGCAAATAAATGTTTGACATTAAATCAGCAAAAACATTGACATGTTCTCTGCTTGTCACTAAGCAGCTTACAGTCTCCCATTCTACCTGCTTCTCTTTAGAGCCTACAGTTCCTAAACCTTACAGGCACAAGACAGTAGGAGTATTCAAGCAAAGTAAAGAATTTAGATGTTGATGGGAAAGAGGTCAGGTCTTTATATGATGCAGACAAGAAAAGTTATAACTTACAGGTAAGAAAGCCTGCTTTGTTATCCTGAAGAGCTTGGGATTGCAGTCTTGCTTCAGGTTATTTCATTTTTGATACTGGGTGAGCAAGCCCAATGAACTCTGGACATGTTAAAATGGCTGCAAGAAGCCAATTCTGGGTCATTCACAATGTAGGAATCTTCAAGAATGAACTAACCAGGTGTCCTGGTTTTATTTAGTGAAGAGGGGGCTACGGTGGCAGCTTCTGTAAGAAGCATCTAGAGGTTGCTTCCCCTCTGTCCGGTGCACTCAGCTGGGCCTAGGGCAGACTTGCTGCTGGCCAGGGCCGAGCCAACTGGTAGCAGAATGTTCCCTGATAACGCCTCTGCGATAACATATTTAAGAAGGGGAAAAACAGGGAAAAAAAAAAAAAGAGAGGAAGTGAAGATGGGAAGAAACTGAAACAGGAGCAGAGAGGTGGAGGCATGAGCCTTGTGGGCCTTGCAGCCCTCACCTTCTGGCCTCCTACCAGGCAGCCGTATGGGCCCAACTTGGGCCGACCCGGCTGCAAGCAGTGGAGAGGAGATGTGAGGAGAACATGAGAGGTGTCTGCCTGAGCTGGCTGTTAAGAATTTCTTGTGAGAGGAATGGCTGCAGATGCCAAGGTCAGAGAAGGAGGGGGAGAAGTAATGCTGCTCCCGGCAGAGATTCCCCTGCAGCCCGTGGTGCAGCCCATGGTGAGGCCAGCTGTGCCCGTGCAGCCCATGGAGGCCCACAGAGGAGCAGGGATCCATCTGCAGCCCAGGGAGGACCCCCTGCCAGGGCAGGCAGATCCCTGAAGGAGGCTGTGGCCCGTGGAGCACCCACTGTGGCAGTTGTTCTGGAGGGACTGCACCCCATGGAAAATTGACCCCCATCAGAGCAGTTCATGAAGGACTGTAGCCCGTGGGAGGGACCCCACGGTGGAGCAGGGGATGAATGGGAGGAATTCTTCCCGCAAGGAAGAAGGAGTGGCCTAAAGCGACAAGTGATGAACTAACCATGATCCCCATTCTCTGTTCCCCCCTGTGCCGCTCGAGGTGGGAGGGAGCTAGAGATAATGTTAAGTCCAGGAAGAGGGAGGGGTGGGGGGAAGTTATTTGTTCTCTTTCTCATTATCCTGCTTTGGTTTTTAATAAACAAATAGTTTTCCCCAAGTCAAGTCTGTTTTGCCCATAACAGTAACTTTAAGGATCTTTCCCTGTCCTTATCTAAAACCTCGAGCCTTTTTTTATTATATTATCTGTCCCTATTCTCTTGGACGGTGGGGGGAATGAGCGAGAGACTGTGTAGTTTGGTCCCGAGCGGACTAAACTACGGCACCATGTAGTGAAGACAAGTACTGACCACAGGTCTGTTTGTTATTCTGCAGCTTCTCTTTCACTCTCCTTTCTTTCTGTTTGACCAGGAGTGTTACTGCATATCTGAAATAATTTTCCTAACAAATGTTATCTCTCTTTTTTCTATGAAAAATTTCCCAGTGTGTTGAATTTAAGAAGGTTCAGATAGCTTGTAGTCAAGAAAGTAACATTAATTTCTACAGATGAATCAAAGGTTTTCTGAAAAAGTTGGGTGTTTCTGATGGAGAAAGAATGAAAACAATAGGCAAATCACTGTGAAACAGTGAATCTACTGTCCTGAATACATACCATATGTCATTTTGTTCAGGACTTTTATTTCTGCCTGAAAACGTATCTTGTTTACTTCATTTTCAGTCTGACCCCATTAACACTTCAGCATAGGTTGCTGTTTAAACATAAAGTGCTTAAAAATTTGACACTTGAAAAGTCCCACTTACATAGAATGACAGCACCTCACCCACCTGGTGAGACTTTATCAGTGGGCACAAAACACCAAATTAAGCTGTGTTGGTAGCTGATGAGGAAAATTCATCAGTACTCAGGAATGAAATGTGTCTAACTATATACATTCTACAGTTGCTGTTTGTGCAGTTTTGAATATTAGAAGATGGTGCTTGAGTGTTTAGGTATGTTCAAGGCCTTATATTTAGGTGACTTTTTTTTTCCAAAATTTGGGTTAAAAATACAGATACAAAACCAAAAGGGGCACAAATGAATGTCATAGTTGTCATTTAAGTCCTGCCAGCCATTTATGTGCACAATTATGTGATTTCATGATTGTGCATGGCATCACAGTTCTGCTGCAAGTATAGTATGCTTATTCTCATGGGAAATGTGAAAACTTAAAGATTTAACACACCTTCTTATAAGACAGGCATTCACATTTTAAGATGTTATTTTCTTCACACAGAAGGACCGTTTAGAATTCAGACATAACATATGCTAAATCTTATTTCTGTTAATTTAAGTTCAGATTTCCAGAGTCAGATGTTCAGGATCATGCATTCAAAGCAGTGATATAATTTTCAGATGTCAATAAGAGCCAAAGTCATTCAAAGTCTCCTAAAATCATGGTCTGTTTACAGCCACATCCAGTCTTACATACTTATATTTTTAAAAAATTAATCAAATTAATAGAGTACATTTACTAAATTAAAAACAAACAAACAAACAAAACAAACAAAAAATCCCCCCCCAAACCAGGTGGAAAATATATACATACTGCTTTGCAGTACTAGAAAGATGGCTTAACTAAAGTCTTCCTTCACTAGCTGCACCGAGGTTATCATCATCCGTATGAAGTTCAACCAGGCCAAGTGCAGGGTCCTGCATGTGGGCCAGGGCAATCCCAGGCACAAATATTGGCTGGGCGGAGAATGGTTTGAGACCAGCCCTGAGGAGAGGGACTTGGGAGTGATGGTGGATGAGAAGTTTAACATGAGCAGGAAATACAATCTTGCAGCCCAGAAGGCCAACCGCATCCTGGGCTGCATCAAGAGGAGTGTGGCCAGCAGGTCAAGGGAGGTGATTTTACCCTTCTACTCCACACTGGTGAGACTTCACCTGGAATACTGTGTCCAGCTCTGGAGCCTGCAACATAAGAAGGACATGGACCAGTTGGAGAGGGTCCAGAGGAGGGCCACAAAGATGATAAGAGGGCTGGAGCACCTCTCCTATAAGGACAGGAGATAAGGCTGAGAGAGTTGGGGCTGTTCAGCCTGGAGAAGAGAAGACTCTGGGGAGACCTTATAGCAGCCTTCCAGTACCTCAAGGGGGCCTACAGGAAAGATGAGGAGAGGCTGTTCAGTAGGGCCTGTTGTGAAAGGACTAGGGGTAACAGTTTCAAAATAGAGGGAGGTAGATTTAGATTAGATATTAGAAAGAAATTTTTTTACACTGAGGGTTGTAGAACACTGAGACAGGTTGCCCAGAGAGGTGATAGATGCCCCATCACTGGAAACGTTCAAGGCCACGCTGGATGAGGCTCTGAGCAACCTGATCTAGTCAGGGATGTCCTCCCTGCTCCTTGCGGGGGGGTTGGACTAGATGACCTGTGAAGGTCCCTTCCAACCCTAACCATTCTATGATTCTATGAAGTACAATTAAGAGAGATGGCTAATTTGAGAAAAAGGACTCAACACTCCTTTCAGTAATACAAAAGATGTCACCTCTGATACATATTTTCAGATCTGTAACTTAGTGAAAAAAAATTCTTGCAACCTATACCATCATGCATAAAATGACAGTCTTTCCCAATGATGGGCTAGTGTTTGCTCTGTTCTAATCCTGTTACATAAATGATGTCACCATTTCAGACAGTATTGAGGAATGAGATCACATTATTTAAGTTCCTGAATGAATATATCCTGTAAACAGGAAATTCCCTTTCTGAAAGCATGAGTAGTCTCTGGCACTTATGTATACATGCAAAGACTCAGTTTCTGAATGAGTTTGTGTACTTTTTTTTTGTGTTATTTTGGGTACATATATTGGAAATCCATAGGTTAAAATGATTCCTAGAAGTCCTTTTAAGCATACAAGTGTCTGATTTTTACGTGGAAATATTAACAAAGAGTCCCAAATGCACAAGTAAGCCAAAAAAAAAAAAGCAAAAAGATATTTTGGAGTATCTTCCTCTGGTCTTGTTATTTTTCTTCTTTTCTGATGTCTGATGTCTTGCGCTATCTCTTTCTAACTATTTTCTATGTATTCATTTCCATGCTTTAAAGCTTCCACACCGTTGGCTTTCTCTACTGAAGAATTTGACAAGTACATAATCATGTGTATGTTGCCTTGTCTCTGTAAAATTGCACTAGCAGCATGTCATGTTTTACAGAGGGTAATTAAACTGAATTTATCCTTTAAAAACTTTCCAATAAGGCATTATTTGGGAATATTGCTAATATAATGAAACTTCACTGTAGTTGCTCAAATTAGATTAATAGTTTTGAACCACACATTGCCAAATCATTAATACCATATAAATTTAATGAAAAGTATACCTCATATAGAGGTCAACAAGATTGGATCAAATCCCACTTCAGGATTTTACAGCAAAGATCTCTGCATATGTAGTCTCTTTTTAATTATTTCTTCATATGACTCAGATAAGAATAAAGTAAGTGGAAGCTACATGCAGCTATATTCCATATTAGGATCTCTTGGCGAAAATTTCCTTAAACTGCCCAGTTTCATACTGCATTTGGTATTTATTTTTTCATGCCCTCACATAGTATTGACTTTGATGTTGAAAAAAAAGTGCAAGACAGTATTTTTGTTAAGGGATTTTTATTAAACTTAAACTCATGGGTAAATTGGACCTGACAAAATCCCTATAAGTTCTTAGCTATCATAATCTGTAGAGTAATGATTATACTTACAGCTGTGACCCTTTAGTCTCAGCAGTAGTGCTCAGACACTGCCTGTCTTGGTTGACTTCAGCTCCAAAATGTTAACTTGATTTTGCTAAAAGAATCAGGATAAGAAAAATATTTCTTAGTTGCTGTAATCTCATTTCAAGGCATTGCTTATCTCATCAATGGTATTTCAATACATATATCTGATTTAAAAAAAAAAAAAGTCAGATTGACTCCACTAGAAAAAGATGAAAATAAAAAAGAGATATCTGGTACTTGTCATTCAAGTTCATTGGCTTAATAGCAATTAATCAATACAGTATACCATCTAAATTCCTTCAACTTGATCTTCTTAGCTACTGGTAAGTAGTTTTACCTATTTATTCCTCACAATAATTTTCCTTTTTTTCATTACTAGTCAGGAAAATACACAAAATAACACCTTCCAAGAAGTATTCATCAGCCCAATACCATCAAATATTTCTGAACATAGAGTTTATTTTCTGGATATCTGAGCACCAAATCATCTTTTTATCAATGGATCTACCTATCTCAAGTTCTACTTATTTCAGTTTCTGTTTACTACTAAGTTACAGCATTCATGAATCAGCATCATTTATATGTAACCTGGCAAATTATTTCAATTAATTATTGTTCTTATCATTACCATAATTATTTTGAAAAGTACTTCAAATTTGGCTTGGTATAAGTCACTTTTGTTCAATGTAATTAACTTTAAAAAGTCATTTCACTGAGAACATCAGAACTCTCCTTTTTAAATTCTAGATTATGCAGAACAGTGGTCTGCATTTCACAAGGGAGAAAAGACATTAAATTATATTTGTACAATACAATTTTGGAAAATATAAAGTATTTCCATTTAAAATAGTTCAAAATCTGGCCTCTTTCCCTTTCATTTTCTTAGTCCTTATTTTATTTTCCATCAAGTTCAATGAGATTCAAATAGGTTTCAGCAACACTTTATAGGGATTTAGAAAAAATAAATTCACTTTTGTGCTTTACTTTTATTTTCAAATAAAAGCAGTTTATCAAAGTTCATTACAAAACTTGTATCTTGCATTTCTCTTATCCTGGCAATATCTCATTGTGTTGCGATTGGGAAAAATCCCCATAACAGTGAAGATGGAAGAATGGAACAGTTGTTATAGGCTTTTTTTTCTATATTCTGAAGATATCCCAGCACCATTGAGATGGATTGTGAAGCCACATGTCCATTTGTGTCTATGCCATTCATACTAGTCTCTAGCAATAACTTGCAACAATTAAGATTAATTAATTCTTTCTTTACTACAAATTTAATTACCTCTACTTTCCAAGATAAAAAGATAGAGATTTATACCACTTATGTGGGGACACAAATGGCATAATCAAATTTAATTGTTCCCGTGGAGTGTAAGAGTAATATGTATGTCTAAAATTGTAGCAGAAAGTTCACTGAGCTCAACAGAAAAAAAAAAATCTCAAGCAGTAGGACTTCTTGCACAGTGAATTTAGCTGTAGCTCCTTCTTGTTCTTAATGATTCAGGATCAATTACTGTATCACACTCAGGATCACACATACATACCTTGTCATGAATATTTTCCTTTCTCCTTGACCCATACCTAGCCTCCCTATTATTCTGTCCATAAATTGGTAAGCACATTAAGCCTTCGATCTAGCAATGTACTTCATCTTGTCCACAGTTTTAACCACCTGAATAATTCTGTTGCTTGCTGGATCCAGGCTACCTATGACTCACGAGGAGACTATATAGTGATCAAGACACTGAATAATGACCAGGTGGTGCGGGCATAGCACTGCTTTAACGCATTTCTTCTATGTGACTTGTAGTGAATTACTTAAATCATGCCTTAAATTTGCCCTCACAACATTAAAACTTTACTCAAATATATATTGTGAGAATATGATTTTTGAAGTTTGTAACACAGTAAAATAGTTTTAAAATACATTACAATTATAGAACATAACTGCATGAAATTTTAGTAGATTTTTTTCTGAATTAGAAAGCCCACTAAATGTTGAAGCCTACTTATGGAGAGCATACAAAGAGAATAAGTGCAAATTTAATTTCTTATATTTCTTGCTTTAAAAAATTTAGCTGCCTGTATTTTTGACAGAAGTATAAAGCACGACCAAAGAGACCTTCCTGCAACTTATGCAAGGCCTTCAGATCTCACTAAAGACCTTGGAAGATGAGGGCACTGAACTGCTTGTAGGATCAATTTGAAATCACTGTAACTCTATCCTATGAGAGTGACTGAATACTTATGTCATGTATATTAAGTTAGTAATTATTTATCTCAAATAAGCAATTAAGTTTGTATCTGAATATAGAACTTTCTTACATAATAGTCTTGGGAACTGTGCATATTTGACTGAGCTAGCCATTGTTTGGGACATCCTGTAGGAAAACTGTCATTCCTAACACTGACGTTGTAGGTAGAATGGATTTCTTAACATCTGAGTTTCCAGTTTGCATTAATTTTATGTTGTGCATATGTTTCCACAAATTTGAGAATGGTTTGGTGTTCTGCATATTCTTTTCTAGACACGGTTAAAATACCTGGATGAAGACACTGTTTCTTGAAAGGCAAAATCCCCAAAATGCTGCTGAGTGATTAGGTTTGATGTTCAACTTCCTTCACAGAAAAAAAAATGTTGTTCCAGCAAAGCAAAACTTGCAGACTTTTAAAGTATTATTTAAATTTAAAATGTCTTTAAGTTGGCAATAACATGATATTTTGTTTTGGAAAAAGGTCGTAAAAAAAATAACTTTGAACTTTTTGGCAGTGGAAGTACTGTATCACCTTTATCTCTTCAGTAAACTGATGGTGTAGGTGAGGAGAGAAAAAAATCCAAATACAAATACTTGCCATTTCAGGCATACCCTTTTCAAAGAGATTTCCCCTTAATCATTATAAAGAATCCAAAAGGAGAATTTGATTAATCCAAAAATCACTGTCAGCAGCAAGTTATGGCCCTGTAAGTATTCCAACCAATGGCAAAGCATTTCTGAATTCAAAGTTGCAGCTGCTGGAATGTTCACAAGCAACAGAAATAATAGAAGTACTGATACTCTCATTCTGATATTCTCCAAGTTTTGCATCTGTGCCATCTATCTGAAAGAATTTGTCTCCTGCTACATGGTAAAAATTTGGAAAATCTACTCTAACTTCAGTTGAGAAATAACTGAAATAATAAAACTAGATTTTACCAATTAATATTGCTTGACAGAAAGGTGGGAAAAGCTACTTTCTGTTCTCCAGTTCATACAAGCAAAGTGCTGATTGTTGTAATTTTTCCAAAATATAAACTCTTCAATCAATACAATACGTCCAATGCATATTTTCCTTTGACTCAGTATCTTTATCAGTCACATAAGATAAAACCATGACTCAGAAAGCACTGATCAACAGTGACCATTTAAATCAAATTGTTCTGAAATTGGCTATACCAAACCATACAAATGAAAATCTGGATCAGTCAGGCGATAAGCTATTATTTATAACCTCATTTATTTGTTTACAGTCCTGAATCAAAAATAGCTACCTCTACAGTGTGAAAATTCAGAGCTATTTCCAGACTGAAAAAATGATCTTGAATCTAATGGATTTAACCCCTTAAGGAAATTTTGTTTCACTATGAACCAAAAAAAAACCCCCTCTCTTGATGTACTTCTCTAATTAACCTCCAGATAATCCTGAGTGACACTTAGTTTAAAAGATTTATGGGTCAATCAAATATCACTATCTGGTTAGAGTATAAGCTTGTTTTCAGAGGGAAAGCATTTTACTAAAGGTCAAAAAATTTACATAATCAGCTTGACAGAGGATGGAGGTCAAAGACATTTTGTACTTCTTAGTGCCACTCTTAAAGGCATGGATATTCTTTATACTGAAGAGGGAACAATCTTTCTCAATCCAGCCCTTGATTTAATTGACTGGTGGACCTTGAATTTTTGGTTCAGGGAATTAACTAGAATTAATATAGTCTGTGCAAGAAATTCTAATTTGAAGTTGACCTAGTTGTTGACAAGTATTAGCAGAGATGAGCTGACAAAAGTCAAACCAGCTGCTCAGGTTGTATGGTAGTTCCTGACATCAAGCTTGGATGTAGTAAAAATCTGGGCAGAGTTTTTAGAGCTGGGTCAGATTTCTGAGGATATCAAACTTGCTTAGCACAACTACAGGGCAAAGTTTTTCAGACAGAGGGAAAGCAAAAGTCTTTTTTAGCTTATGTAAGTTTTCAGTGGTCCCCAACACTCAAACCATGGTGTCATCTCCAGGACTTCTCCTACTGCCACTGATGGGCACTTGCTCTTTAAATCCACAAATAACATGTTAGAAAATGGGAAGGGCATGGGAGGAATTTTACACTGTATATTTTTTTTTATTCTGTGAAAATTAATTTTCCAAGTACATTGCAGAGTACAGTTTTGCCCTCCAAAGTAAATGAAAATAACCATTTATATGTGGTCATGGTGGACACTAGCTGGTAGTTGCAGAAACAGTAATAGCATCCTTGTGTAAATATACAACAATATAATCTTTAATTTTGTAACTACATACTATTTTTCCTTGCCTCATTCAATAATCACTTAATGAATGTCTACTGTTACAATTAATTTTATCATCGTCATCGAGTATATGACCATGGGTGTATTTACTTCACTACTGTGTTATATATTGAATCATTGATATCCTCATAAGTTTGTCTATAAAATTAATTGCTGAAGTATGTGAGTGCAGGAAAATTAATTAGAAAAATATAGAAAATATTTATTAATTTATTTTCACAACTTCTGGCATACTTCCAGTTTTACATGCAGACTACATCTACATTGCTTAGCCTAGGACCAATCTCCTCCCCCTCCTTCTTCACTGATCTTGGTGTCCACAGCCATTACTCTCTTTGCAAGCAGGCTCAGGCAGATGCCTCTCGTGTTCTCTTCACGTCTCCTCTCCTCACTTCTCTTGGCCATGCTGGGCTGGGCTGAGTTAGGCCCAGACAGTCACCCAGAGGGAGGCCAGAGGGTGAGGACTGGAAGGACCACAAGGGTCGCTCAACCTCTCTGCTTCTTCATTTCTTATTCTTCCTTTTTATTTTTTTTCCCCCTTCTTAAATACGTTATCACAGAGGTGTTGTCAGAGAACATTCCGTCACCAATTGACTCGACCCTGGCCAGTGGTGGATCTGCCTTAGACCTGACAAGTACACTGGACAAAGAGGAAACTTCCAGCAGCTTCTTGCAGAAGCTGCCACTGCAGCCCCACTGCCCCGCTACACAAAACCAGCACACTTAGCTAAGTAACTCCTTTCCATAACAGTATGTTAGTCACGGGGGAATATGCGCCATTTACCAGTGATAACTGTGCATATATTGTTGCAGTAGTATCCTCATATGCTTCAGAAACCTGGAGAAAAAATGTAGAGAGTAGCGCAAACTATTTTAAGCATGCAAATGGAATTAACTTTTGGCATTCAAAGTCAAAATATCCACTTTACTATTGACTATGAAAGTGTAAGAGAGAAAAAGAGAGAAAGATCGTGTTAGTGTGCAAGCTTCACTGATATGATGAACTAGGAAAGTATATTTCTTACTTCTCATACTCCTCATATCAGGTGTCTACACACACTTTTTGTAAAGGGATGTTTTCTTCTACTTTGTTTTTCCAAATGCAAATATCTGCACTTGCACTAAGTGCACACAAGTGAAGGAAGTTTGGCAAGCTGTGGATCTATTCGGAGGACATATATTGCCAAAATTACTGTTAGTAGGAAAAATATATTGGCATTAATGAAATTGAACTATTGGATCATGAAACTGGTATTCCTAAAACAGCCACTGGGTTACCTGATGGGCCAGATGCTGGGCTGTGCTCTATGTCTCTATCTGATTATTATTTTAGAGTTTACAGGCAAAAATTACAGTAATTTTTCCCTCATTTGTGAATTGAAAGATAATCCATACACATCCTGAAGAACACTCTCTCTGTTGTTAGTACAACATGAATTTACTATCAGAGCTGTACCGTGCCTTTTCACATTTTCTGAGATAGTAGAAAGGAAAACAGAAGTTCACTTCCCTCCCACCGTGCATAGTTTTGCATCCATCTGCTCAAGAAGCCAAAAATGTGGGCTTGTCGGTCTAATTAAAATGATATTGGTCACTTTGTTTTTGGAGCTTTGCATTTGCTGTTGAGTACCCTTCGTCTGTCATGGAAAAAGATAAGCAGACACATGACTACTTATTTTCAAGAAATTTCTTCCTAATATACCAAAAACCATTAGTGAAACAACAATTGCCAACATTTTTGACCCTCTAAGATATATTTCAACATTTTCTGTTTAGAGTCACTGGATAAATCCACATTCCTCAAAGATCAGAGAGAATGTTTGTTTGCACAGAGTTTGAGTGCAAAGAGAAGAGGGCATGACAGTGCCCTCATGACCTGTTCAGAAACAGGAACCACTCCACAGTGATATGGATTTTATTTAAGTGAAAAGCAGAGTCTTAATATACTGACGTTTGTATGGCTTAAGACCCTTATACTTGCTATCCATATGACAGAAAATGCGCTTGAGAAAATATTATTTGTTTTATTAGCTTCATTGACTGTGCTGACTTTCAGACTTCTTTGTATGAGCTTAAGATATTACAAATTTTCTTCTGGTGTCTAAAGAATTTTCGTCTCACTTTACTGATAGCGACTCAAATCTAAGATCTGGTGAAAATCAGAGGACAGGTGGAATATTAGATACTGAAAGCTTGTGTATATTACTCACATCCTGTTAATATCATAAAAGCTCTTACCTTCAATCCTTTGTCATAGATTTATTCCTAATACCTAAAGCTAAAGCTTCCAGAGTGATAAATTATGAAACAACCCTAGCTCATAAATTGAGCTTTCATCTAAAGCTGCTTACAAATAGCAAGTCAAACTATCACAAATTAAACCACACTTTCTATTATGTGACTGTATTGAGTATTACTTCAAAGTAAAAGTACAAGTAATTATAGGAAAGAAAGTAGAGAATTTCTCATATTATTGACATTACTTTCTATGAGGCAAAAAAAAACCCCAACCCTAAACTACAGCCTATTATCATAGTTCAGCCCCGCTCAGGACCAAACTACACAGACTCGCACTCACTCCCTCCACCCTCCAAGGGTATAGGGAGTGATAATATAAGAAAAAGGCTCAAGGTTTGAAATAAAGACAGAGAGAGATGCTTAAAGCTACTGTTACAGGCAAAACAGACTTGACTTGGGGAAAACTATTTATTTATTATTAAAATCAAAGCAGGATAATGACAAAGAGAACAAGAGAACTTCCTCCCACCCCTCGCTCTTCCTGGGCTTATCTCTACCTCCTTCCCTCCTTGAGCGGCACAGGGGGGAAGAGGCCACAGGAGTTATAGTCAGTTCATCACTTGTCACTTTACACCGCTCCTTCCTCCTCGGGGGAAGAACTCCTCACGTTCCTCCCCTGCTCCAGACTGGGGTCCCTCCCATGGGCTACAGTCCTTCATGAACTGCTCCAGCATGAGGTCCTCTTCCACGGGGTGCAGTCCCTCCAGAACGGCTGCCTCCGCAAGCCCTCCATGGGCCACAACCTCCTTCAGGCATCCGCCTGTCCCAGCGTGGGGTCCTCCATGGGCTGCAGGTGGATCTCTGCCCCTCCCCCTCTGCAGGGGAATCTCTGCCGGGAGCAGCATTACTGCTTCCCCTCCTTCTTCACTGACCTTGTCCTTTGCAGCCATTCCTCTCACAAGAAATTCTTCACAACCGGCTCAGGCAGACGCCTCTCAGGTTCCCTTCACATCTCTTCTCCACTTCTTGTGGCTGGGCTGGGCCAAATTGGGCCCAGACAGTGGCCTCATGAGAGGCCAGAGGGTGAGGGCCACAAGGCCCACAAGGCTTGCGCTTCCCCTCTGGCCCACTCCAGCTTCTTCATGTCTTATGTTTGGTTTTGGGTTTTTTTTCTGTTTTCTCCCTTCTTAAATACGTTATGGCAGAGGCGTTATCAGGGAACATTCTGCTGCCAATTGGCTCAGCCCTGGCCAGCAGTGGGTCCGCCCTAGGCCCAGCCAAGTCCACCGGACAAAGGGGAGCAACTTCCAGCAGCTTCTTACAGAAGCTGCCACTGTAGCCCCCCCGCCCCCCCAAAATAAAACAAACACACCTACCAAATTTGGATTTTCAAAAGATTTATTTGAATGCTGTCTTTGATGGGGAAAATAAAGGTAAGATTCACTGTAGTTTTCAATTCTTTATTCTTATATATGTCAGTTTGAATTTGCAATTTTTCTTCTTTTTTTTTTTTTTCTTTTTTTTTTTCAACACAAGCTCCTAAAAAAAAAAGTTTCATTATTAAGCATTTCATTACCTTGACCTTTTTACTATACACATTTGGGCACAGATTTCCTACAAGTGGGTTAGAAGGAGATAAATCACTTTTCTTGGCACTTCCCACGGTTTGCCAACTTCAATAGCCAGCTTCTGCAGATGCCCTTCCTGGCATCAAAACCCAGGAGCTTGCAGGAAACAAAAAAAAAATGCCAGATTTCTACTGATGCCCAGGAAGGCTTTCTTTGCTGTAGGAGAACCTTGTGTGCTTTGATAAATGCTACATGCTGAATCAGCATGGTGGGCAATTTAACTTTGTGACCTTCTTGAAGCTGATGCCTTCCCCTATAGGCTGTCTTTGACACAGCCTATAACATAGACTGTCAAAACTACCAAGGTAAAAAAAGAGTTGTATTTATTTTACTGTTAAGTCATCCTTCCTCTGTGCAGATCTCAGGTGTCTTGTCATTGTCCTGGACAATTTCATATGCTTTATTGTTTCCATCAGCTCTGTGCAGGGTTTTTTTATCTCAGGGAGTGCATTCTTTGCACAGCCTCATTCTGTCACCCTGATATTCCACATATGCCTTTAGTGTCTGGGCTCAGTTTCTAGAAATTACTCAGAACAATTTTGTACTCTCTTGCAATGTAAACATTGTTGCTCTTGCATTTGGACACACAGAGGCAGCTTTCATTTTAGGAAATTGTTTTCAGAGCAGTATAATCCACATTAAAAAAAAAATAAAAGCAAAATGCCGTGTACTTCCATTTGGGGGGAAAAAAAAAAACAACACCAAAAACTCCTCAAACCTAAAACAAGCCAACCTTCTCTTACTGCTGCAGATGCAATTTCTAAGAACTACTTTTAGAAGGCTTTAAAATTTTACATGTAGGTTTCTAAGCTTGAAAGTTGTCTCAGAGCTTCTCAGCAGGGTAGGCACAATGAAATTCACACGTGAAGATGAGAACAAAATCCTTAGGACAACAGCATGCCATTTTTTGAGACAAAGATGTTTACAGAAGGCTGTAGTTAGCTAAAACAAGTGTCTTTTTTGTCTTTTTCATCCCTCTTGTCTTAATTTGCAGTGCATTCTGACTCCTTTCCCACTAGCAATAATTGATAGGGTATTCAGGGTAAGTATTTTTACATTAGGTATTGCTCAATGTTTCCACGGGCATTGGCACATGAGGTCTTTTGCTGCCCCGGCAGCCTTCAGACGCAAGTAGCTTCCTAGCTTTCTAGTGCTTAAGGCCAGCCCTAAGATGAGCTGTTTTGCTCAGTCTACCTCTGTTTGTAGAGTGGATAGTGGTATATCGAGCAGTGCACTGAGGTCATCTGAGCTGAGAGGACAAAAAAAGACTTGAAGCAGTATGTTCTGATCACTGTCAGTATCTGAAGCAGTGGATAATCAGACTGAAACCACCAGATTTACCATTAAGGGTAATTTACAGCTTTGTTATCTCAGTACCAAATACAGCAAATGCTTTTCATGATAAATGAAAACATGTTTACTCTAAAATAAGCGCTTTTTCATGTATTGGTTTTGGGAGTCCTTGCCTCAAATCAGAGGGCCCAGTAAAATTTATTATAAGATATAAGGCCTATAAATGGACCAGGTTAAACAGTTATGCAGAGACTATTCTCTGCATAGCTCTCTATTCAGCATCTTCAGGCACTAGGCCTATGTGGACATTTTAAGTTTTCCACACAGCATTGTCCAGGACCTCTGTGCTTACATGGATTTAACACCAAAAAATTTATTCTGTCTTCACTGTAAGTGCATAATCTCATAATCTGTATGTTACCTGGTAAAATTGACAAGGACCTCTGCTTCACCTTCTGCTTTTCCCCTCCTCCCAGCATACAGTCATTTATTTCATCTTAAATTGACTTAATCATGTAACAGGTCTGAGATACATTTTTGTCTTGGTAATCTGCATCTACTAGACCATCATGTCACAATCATTCTTTCCCAGCATAAGGATAAAGGGAAAAATATGTACATTTTCCAATCCTTTTTTAGGAATTTATTTTTTAAAAGAACAATATGAAAATTAACACGAGCAGAAAATATCAGAAGACAGGTGGACAAAGTAACTTTTTATTACCTGCTCCCATATACAGAATAGTTTAATGTGTAATATTAACCAAAGTGCTGTCACCCCAAAGCTGTGAAGACTGCGTGATGAGTAAAGGATTTCTGAAATCCAGAAGGAATCTCATCAGCATTCGAAAGTGACAAATCAACAGGGGCTGCCATAAAATCCATATGCAGCGTAGATATTGTCTTTGGAACCTCCTTGCCCAATATAATCTATTTTGATTTCCTTGAAGAAAAATGACAGACATCGATGCTCTGTCATAAATAAAGAACACTTTTACTTGTAGCAGAGTAATATGCCAAATCAAGGACTGGTGGTCCAGCAGTAGTGTATACATATCTTTATTTATGCACATATTGTGCTTATCTGTGCACTGGAATCTACATACAATATAAAGTACAAAACATTTACACACACTAGTCTAATAAATAACAAATAACCTTATAATCTCTCATAAGCTATGACTACCGGTAGAACACTTCTGTTGTTGGTTTTACGTCATCTGAATGTGCATCCATATGCTTATGTGCGTAGAGATTAGTGTATACAACACGTACTCACCAATGAATCCTACCATTGTGAAGGGAGCTCAAAACTCTGTGGCACCAATAATATATAATAAATCACATCTGTAGCTGCATCTATGTGTTAGCTTGTGGGGGCTTCATCACACTGGTGGAAACCTCCAGAATGGTAAGCACAATGGCTTCACATCTTGTTGAAGACACTCTTCCTCATTGCAAGGTGGGTGGACTAGATGACCTTTAAAGGTTCCTTCCAAGCCTACCTGTTCTATGATTCACACACTGCATTGAGCCTCCAGGAGTGGAGGAAAACAAATAGCCATCCCTCAGTGCTTGTTGCTGCTTTCCGGTGGTGTCACACGTCCCACAGCAATGCAGCACAGCAGTTCTCACTACTGAATGCTGGCTATGGTATTCTGCACATTGCCTAGCTCACTACAGAGTAGGTAAGGTACTTTATCGTAAGCTAAGCATGTTAAATTTTTCACAAAGAGAGGGCCTGATAAATATTCACACCACAAACCGTGGTATATCAGAACTAAATTTAACTGTAAAGGAACCTAAATTCTTTATGATGAGAAAATACAAAGAAAGGAACCCAAACATTCTTAACTCTAGTTCCACTTCTAATAAGAAAGTTAATCTTTACAAATCAGAGGTCTTGGAATTATAGACTTATTGAAATAGTCCTAATCAGATGCTATTTAGTGTTTTCTGTTCAATATATTATTATGGCAAGGAGAACATCTATGTGAGGTGATGATACGAAGCATGTTAAGGTGTGTGGAAGGGTGCACAGATAGTCTCAGGCACAGTGCAAAATGGGGGAGCAAAGAGACAAAGACAGGAAAGAGACAGAGCATCCTTATGCTGTCATTGTCTCACCTAGCCCAGAGAGTGCTGCATACTGTGATCTTGTCTAGCAATGCAGGATTCTCCTTGGCTGCTCAAGACTTGGACAAGTGTACTCTTCACCGGGTAAAAAACTGTTTGGCTGGCTGGGCCCAAAGGGTTAAGGCGAATGGAGCTAAATGCAGTTGGCAGCTGGTCAAAAATGGTGTTCCCCAAGGCTCAGTATTGGAGACAGTTCTGTTTAGTATCTTTATCAATGATATGGACAAGAGAATTGAGTGCATCTTCATGAAGTTTGCAGATGACATCAAGTTGCAGGAGGAGCGTTGATCTGATTTGAGGGTAGAAAGGCTCTACAGAGGGATCTGGGCCAACTGTATGAGATTCAGCAAAGCTAAGTGCCGGGTCCTGCACTTGGGTCACAACAACCCCTTGCAATGCTGCCGGCTTGGGGAAGAGTGCCTGGAAAGCTGCCTGGTGGAAAACGACTGGGGCTGGGGCAGGGGGAGGGGAGGTGGGGGGCGGGGGGGGTGTTGATCAACAGCTGCCTGAACATGAGCCTGCAGTGTGCCCAGGTGGCCAAGAAGGTCAACAGCATCCTGGCTTGGATCAGAAATAGTGTGGCCAGCAGATCTAGGGAGGTAATTGTTCCCTTGTACTCGGTACTGGTGAGGCTGCACCTGAAATACTGTGTGCAGTTTTGTGCCCCTCACTACAAGAAAGGTATTGAGGTGCTGGTGTGCATCCAAAGAAGGGCAACAGAGATGGTAAAAGGTCTGGAGCGTAAGTATTTTGAGGAGCGCCTGAGGGAACTGGAGTTGTTTAGTCAGGAGAAAAGGAGTCTCAGGGAAGACCATATGACTCTCTACAATTATTTGAAAGGCGGTTGTAGCAAGGTGGGGGTCGGTCTCTTCTCCTAAGTAACAAGTGACAAGACGAGGGGAAAGGGCCTCAAGTTTCTCCAGAAGAGATTCAGATTGGATATTAGGAAAAAATTCTTCACTGTAAGGATTATCAAGCATTGGAACAGACTGCCCACGGAAGTGGTGGAGTCACTGTCCCTGAAGGTATTTAAAAGGTGTCTAGATATGCCACTTAGGGCCTTGGTTTAGTGGTGGACTTGGCAGTGTTAGGTTTACGGTTGCATTTCATCCTAAAGGTCTTTTTCAACCTAAATAATTCTATGAGTCCATTATTCTGGTCAAACTTTAAACATTCTCATTTGTTCTCACTTGCCCTATCTGTATATAGAAAGAATATGTAGAATAATATGCATATATGTGTAAAGAAGAACAACTTTGAAGCTTTCCACTTATTACTGTTAAAATGGTGAAATATCTCCAGTAGGATTTATTGTTTTATGTTTTTGTGACCTTTGTATCTTTCTTACTTTTTATTCACCTTACAGAGCTTCTTCCAACAAGGGATGCTATGTACCTGCTGCCAATAGGTGGGCAGACAACCTGATCTGACTGTATTTTCCAGTAGCTTAGTCTTCAGTTCTGTGAGATAAGAACACTCTGAAAACTTGTTTCAGACACTGAGTATTAATAATGCTCTTCACCACATAGATGGCACACTATTTGTCTCAGGAACACATTCTTTCTCACCACTTCTCTAAAAATCAAAGAAAACTATCCATTTTGTTGTTGAAATACAGTAGAGTGATGCAACAAAGATGGGATCCAGGATATCTAATGTGAGCAACTATTCTTTCCTAGCATTGTTTTCTTTTTGTTGCACTATCACAGGTTTTTTATTGCAAGGGATTAAAGTTTTTATTCTCTAGGGGAAAGCAGTGTATCTTTTTTGTTGGTTTTGGTTTTTTCTTTTTTTTTTTTCTCTAAAGTCTGTGAGCCTGCAGGAGCAGCTACCATTTCCAAAGACAGAATGGGTGTATTACTCTGAAAGAGAAGATATGCAAAGTAGTTATGTCATATAGACTTTGTTCTCCTTTACTTTACAGTTCTGACTGCTGTAAAATTCAAAATTGTTCAGAACGTAATAACTGGATGAAGTTTGCTTTCATACATGAAGATGACAACAGCATGCAACAGGCAAATTGCATACAATAACTACATACATAAAAAAAAAAAACTTTATAGACAGCAAAATTACCCCTTTCTGGGTCAGTGAGTGATAGCCATAGTGAAAGGTGTCACATTTATAGTACTGTGGTAAATCCCTCTTTACAACAACAACAACAAAAAAGTCTTTATTTTGACAGTATTTTTACTATAAGTGGCCATTCTATTATAACTGCCATTGATCATTATGTCACATAATTAGTGATTAGTCAGCAAATTTTAGGCAGCATAGTTGTTACCTTCAGCTTCACTATTTGCATACAATGAATAGCTGATGAATAGGGCTAAGTCTTCTGAAGAACAAAAGCTAGCTGTACTGTCAACTATTCCTGTTCTCAGCATCACTGAGACATACTTATTTGGGTGTTATCTTCTCTAGATATGTTCCTATAGTAGTTTCAGTCTTGCAAAACTTTACTAAGTAACAGGCATTGGCATTTAAATGCATCTGAAGATTTTGCAGATAAAGCCACTTACAGAAGAGAAATACATTTGCTTTGGGAAGACACTTGGTAAAACACTGATTCTCCTTACATAGACTCATTCCAGGTATTTTATCTGAATTCCATTGATTCATAGCCTTTTACCTGGGTGGAAATACATACTTTTGACTTGATACAGTAGACAGGATATGGAGTCAAGAAGATACAGTAATAAAGGAAACCTAAGGGACAACTATAAATTTTTTCAGATATTGGCTTTGGAAAGCAAGTAATGGGCTAGTAAGTATCATACTTGAGTAGAACATAAGAGTGACTCAGAACATATTAGATCAACAGTGTTGTGGATAAGTCATTTCGAATTGAGTGTGTTGAAGTATAGAAACCTTGTGGCTTTTAAAGAGTAGTGCCAGACTAAATTTGCATTCTATTATTTCCATATAATGTCCCCTAGGCCTTAGCAATGCCTATGGAAAGCAATTCCAGATGAGTTATGCTTGTGAAAACGCTCATACATGGCTGCTGCTTGTAGCAACAGCTTTATACCTGTCCAGCTAAACTACAGTGACACAAACCAAGTACTTCAACATGATATTAAATTGTTTATGTCTCTAACAAATGTCAAAAAAATGAACACTATCAGGCTGAAACACTGGACTTAGTTTTCACAAAGACCTGATACCACAAACATCACTGAGATGCCATTAAGCTCCAGTATTGAATAAAGAGTTGCACTTAATCTTGTCCACAGGCAGAGCAGACAAACGTAGCTCTCAAGGTGCGCAGTGTGATGCTGCTGCCCCCTTAAGACAAGTAAACATAAATAATTTTGTGTGTGCTGTAGTTCGACTACATTTTCTCAAATATCTTTCTCTATGAGCTATTAAAGAGCAATTACAATAAGAGGCTTGCCTAGTGTAAGGTTATGCAACAATAAATCCAGTCCATTACAAGACCTATGAAAAAATAAGGTTTAGTTTAAAGATCTCGGAGAATATGACAACCTCTTTTTTTTTTTTTTTGTCAATTTGTATCCGAAACTTTAAGACAGCAAGGAACAAACTGTGAAAACAAAGAAACAGTTAACAGTACTAAAACTTGAAGAAGAGCTATTAGCAAGAAGAAAAAAGGTTCAATCCCTACCCATGCACTTTAGGATGACATACAGCTCAGTAACCTAGGTAGGCCATGAGATTATTATGTGAAAACTATAGCAAGGATGAGTTATTATCACTTTCCATTCCTTTAACCTTTGTCAGGAGACCTGATTAATGTTTGGTCATTTGCTCCTCTCTTTAAATTTTGTCTAAGACTCAGATATGAGAATTTTAATGGCTGCTTATAGATGTCCTTTGAAACTGAATTGCATAGGGTAATATTTTGACCTAGACTGATGTTCTCCATTTTCACTTGGCTGTTCACCTCTGCATCTTTGAATTAAGTTCAACTAGACACAGCAGAGAAAGCAGAAAAGTTAACTCACTAAGTATAAAAGGATGAGGTTTTCTCTTCTTGCTCTCTATTCAAAAATTTAATATCACAAGGCCACAGAGGCACAGTGGGATCTAAATAACTGTAATTACTGAACATATTAAAACTTTAAAGCCTGCTGCTTTCAATAGTTTCTGGTGACTTCTAATTTATAGAACAAGACATGTGCTCCAATTGAAAAATTAGTACAGCCCATTAAAAAATACTACCCTATTGCAGGGTAGCATGGTACTAACCTCCCATACATATGTTTGAAGAAATTTCCAGATGCTAGACCTTTTTATTTCACCCTTAACTGTGCATGCAGGTGTCACCTTAAGAAAGACAATCTACCCTGACCATGAAAGAATTCAAGTGCTAATATACCTTTCTAAGTAGAAACAGAATATGAGATCATATCCTTTCATAACAGAAAGAAAGACATAGTGTGGTATAGCCTCAACTCCTGCACATAAAAAGATTCTGCTTAGGGAGAAATAGCACTGGCAATTTACACCTATTTATTCTTGCTGGGTAGGGCATGTCAGGTACACTGTAAATTCAGACTACAAAGGAAAAACAATTTTGTTGCTGATTGTCCTCCAGCAACTTATTAAAATAATTGAAATACTCTAGTTCCTCTTCCTACTGTGTGTCAGAAATATAAGACTTCTGGAGAGTCTTTTGTTAGAATTAAAGACATAAAAGGTCTGACTAAATAATTCCCAGTTTATTGTTCAGACAAGTAAAATAAAAGAAATCTACTGTGTGTTTACTGGACATGAACAAATGAAAGGAAAATATCTCTCTGAATAATTGTTAAGATTTAAAAGAATTGCCACTATCAGAACAGCAACAATAGCACCAGTCTTTTCTGGAAAAATAACCGGAATGATGACCTGAAAAGGCTATGAAAGTGACCTGAAAGCTCACCTGTGTTTCTCCATGTAATTTGGTGGTTTAATAAAAGATATATAGTGTCCGTTCTACCTTTATGCAACCATCTTTAGATCATCACTGCGACAGCACTATTGCTATGATTATTTAAAGCTGCTAATTAAAGAGCAAATACAAACCCATATGTGCTGGTTTTATTTGTTTATTTAATATTCATTCTCATTGTTTATTTAATACTCACTCTCTTAACATTCACTGTTAGAGGCAATTGTAACTCCAAATGCAAACCCTGTGGCCAGAGTGGAATTTTTCATGTGCTGAAGTATTTTATATGTATTAGCAGGAGCAAAATCACAGCACGTAAATCAGCTCATGAGGACTCCAAGTATGTAACAATACTACAAACTGAAGATTTTTATACAAGTATGTGAAGGATCTTGAATTATTATTTACAAAACTATTTAAACAAATCTATGACACTTTCTAGGATTTTACAATACAGCTGTGAACAAATCAGAAGTTGAGCAAAGAGAAATAATGGATATACAGTTTGTTCAGAAATATTTATGGAATAGCTGCTGCATTTTCATAAGTAGTCCTTTCTACAGCATGGCTTTTCAAGTCAACCAAACCAATGCAATATGCTTTATATTGCTTTTGTCAGACAGCATGTACATTTCTTAAAAAGAAGTAAAAATACATTTTGAAGACTACTTAAAATATTTTTCTTTTGCTTTTCTCACCATGCTTTTCATCTCCCTTTCATTTTTAGTGTTCATTTGTTTTTTCTATGTTTCTTTCTGCTTGTCCAGTTAATGTTCCTGAGCTAAGTTTTCTACCTTTCGGTGTATTTAAAAAAATCTATGCATTCTGAGAAGGTTTATTTTTTCACAGTGAAGAATTCTACTGCCTTTGAGTTTACCGTTTGGGCTGGGCACATTTGCAATGCTTTCTTTCAAACTCTGTAGCTCTGCAGTTGACAGCTTTATCCAAAGCACTTTCGAACATAACACCTCCTGTAGTTTCCCTTGTGCTGCCAGAACTAATTATGCAGAAAGCTCTCATATGATGTTTCCTTTAACAAATATGCAAACTTCTAATATTCTGCTACTTAAATGTTGTTCAAAATTGTTAGGATTCATGTTATGTTCTGCTAGTGAAATCCCAGCCTTTTAACTGTCACAAGCATCTTCTAATTTTAACATACTTTAAGAAAGCATTGATTTTATCATGACACATTGGTTCTTAAAAATTCTATGTTGTGCTTACAACCACTGCTTCAATATTACTCACAAAGCAAGGGCTTTACTGTATCAGAATCTTGCTCAGAATATGAATCAGATTTCCACAACTGTATAGTATAAATAACTGCTTTCAACACATCCAACTGGCACAGCTCCATGGCATATGTACATTACTAGTGTGTGGGCAAAGCATGGGACAATGGAGGATCTGTGTTTTTATCACTTTGTCCTGATTCTGATTTTCCTTCCTTTATTATAAATAAATTGACATTAACCAAGCAATTGTAGCATAAAACTGATGCATGTTTTATGAATCAGAATCAGGCTTACTTCCATGACACGATGGCACTATCCTTTGCAGACTGTTTCATATCATTTGCTTCAAAGGCTTCGACTAGTCATTTCTCATGTGCTCTCCAGTCTTGCACTTCAGTGTAATCTTCCTTCTTCCCTTAAGATGTCATATCAGATATTTTTTCCTATTTATCTGTACAATGGAAAATCAGCTAGACTATATGCTGTGACTGTTTCTTAACAGGGAAAAATAAATCAGTGCCTTCCTGGCTTTTGAACTCACACAAGTGGAGTTACTGCATTTAAAACATCACACAAGCTCATTTCCTGACTTACCAGAATGCTTATGGTCTATTACTAATCTCAGCCAAGCGAGAGCTTCCTTTCTAGTGTTTAATTTTGTATCTACTGTTTAATTTTGTGGGGGTTCTTAAATTTTATATTTATCTTCATTATGCATACAGAAGTGCAAAAGTATTCAGCAGTCAAAGGAAATAAAATTGTGCAAGCCCCTTGAAGTTTTGTATGTATCACAGACTTCTGTCAAGCCAAAATATTACAATGCTAGATATTGATTTTGTTATTAAATTTACAGAGTGTGTTTTAGTCTGGCCGTTATAAGATATCGCTTTTGCTGATGCAAATAATTCTAGGCACAATTTAGCTAATTTGACGTAAAAGTATCCTAATTATTTGGAAAAACATCTATCTGGATGTCAAATAAGCAAATGTGTATATCAGTTATTTAAACTCATAACTTTAAATTGAAAATAAATAATTTGCATAATGCTGTCACCATTATCTCTAGGTTGATATTGCATTTGCTTCTGATCAATCTTTCATAGTCATGTTTGTATTTGCAAGCATTTGTTCTACCTCTCCTTGTTAGCTGACCTACTGTTACAAATTAGTGCTATTTCCCACTTGGCTTTATAGGGGAATTGCTGGTGTCAGGCATGGTGGAGGGTGACTGTTTAACACACAGGTTAAACTGTATACTACTGTTCTTGTAACAAACAATAGACAATAGAATTGGGGAGTTGGGAGGACTAGAGGGGATAGGGAGAGAAAATGTTCAATGTTCTCTTGACTAGTGAAAGAAAAATATTTATACTCCAGGTATATGTGTATGTGGAATAGTATATAAACTATATACTGTGACTATTTCTTAACAGGGAAAAATAAATCAGTACTTTCCTAGCTTAGGTGACAGCCATATCAACAAATTAGGCAGTGATGGCTGGAGAGTGAATTCAAGCCATAAGCATCTAATCATGCATATTGCTTCACTGTTAGCTTATTCCCTGCTATACTTTTGGTCCACGCTAGATAGCATTTTAGGGAGACCGACAATGCAAAACTGAGAGGAGTGGCTATTAGACAAGATGTTTGTGCTATGATTCAGAGGAACCATGAAAGGCTGGAGAATTTGGCTGACAGGAAGCTCATGAAGTTCAACAAGGGAAAGTGGCAAGTCTTGCACCTGAGGAGGAACAACCCCAGGCACCAGCACTTTCTGGGGCCTGACCTGTTCTCTGCAGGGTTGAAAAGAAAGCGCTGGGAGTCCTGGTGGATAAAAAGTTGACTATGAGCCAGCAAAGTGTTCTCATTTCAAAGGTGGCCAGTAGCATGCTGTGCTGCATTAGGAAGAGCATCAACAGCAGTCTGAGGGAGGTGATCCTTCCTCTCTACTCAGCAGAGGAAGCACAGCACCTCTGGAGTGCTGCATCCTGTTCTAGGCTCCTCAGGACAGGGAGCAATTCCAGCAAAGGCCCATGTATCTGATTAATGGATAGGAGCAGGCCTCATGAGAAAAGACTGAGAGCTGGGACTGTTTGGCCCAGAGAAAAGAAGGCATGAGGATCTCATTAACACCTGAAGGGAGAGTGCAAAGAAGATGGAGCCAGAGTCTTCTCACTGACAAGATGAGAAGCAATAAGCAGAAACCAAAACATCAAGAAATTCCATCTGAACACAAGAAAATTATCTTTTTTTTTTTTTTTTTATTGTGAGTGTGGTGAAACACTGGCACAAGTTGCCCAGAGAGATTTTAGAGTCTCAGCCCTTGGAGTTATCCAAAACATGACTAGACACAGTCCTGGGCAACCTGCTCGTGTGGACCATGCTTGAACAGCGTGGTTGAACTAGACAATGTCTCAAGTGGTCTAATTCCAACCTAAGCAATTCTGTGATTCTATAGAGTACAGTTTAAGGATGCACAACTGATTTTCCCAGCAGGCAGTGTGTATGAAACTGCGTCACGTTTGGTTCCTCCAGCTCTCCATGGTCCTTTGACAGTATACCTTTGCTCTTTCCAATACGACCCTATGTAGAGGAATGCAACATCCCAGGGCAGGAAATGCAATACATTGAAATTATCACCCTGGTGGGTCGTGGTGCAATAAAAAGGACTGCCTCTGCCCCTCTCCAGAATCCCAGAAATGATGCTAAGATGGTATGACATCCACACTAACATCATTTCAGGTATTTAGGACCTTAAAAAAAAAAAAAAAAACAAACAAACCAAAAAGAAAACATACAAAAAAAAAAAATTGCAGCTGTGCTGTAGGATCATTACTTGAGGCTCAGGAGAGATCCAAAGCCAATTAGTTTTTACTGTCGATACAGCCAGGTTGTGAGAATTAGCCAGAACAATCCCTGGTCCCATTTTACTTAGTAGTAGAGATGTCTAGAGACCTGCTTCAAGCACATTCTCTTGAGTACTCAAAAAAAGGAAGAGGGTCTGGAGAGATAACCCTTGTGCATTGTGTCTGCTGTTCAACGGTGCAGTCTACTAAGCCTTAAAAAAGACAGGGAAAAACTCACAAACAAACTTAAGAATCACTCAGATTTTTTAAATTATTTTGGCATCCTAAAAACTTTCTCAGCTGCCACTCAGAGTAAATAAGACATTGGACTGATTTTAGTGGGCACATTTCCTCACAGAATGTCAATCTAGCACTTTCATGAAGGTGGCCTTTTACTTCACTTTTCATAAATTATCTAAGTTTATTACTAATGCTTTTTTCCCAACCTGTTTTTGTTTCTTATAACTTGCAACATTTGTGTCTTTCTTTCTTTCTCTCTTCCGTGAGTTACTTGGATAAAAACAGAAGTGTTGGGGCTGTTCTCCAACATTATAGATGCAAATGACCAAAAATAGAAAACTAAGCTTTTTGTGTTTTTTATAAGAATTATCTTTAATTCAACCTTATAATTTTTAATCTTAACAGTACACAACACAGGAATCAGTTCTTGTGTCTTGCAGGTGTGTAGTCCAGTGTCACTGAAGTCCTCCTGAACTATTTGAGGATAGGTGTTGCTGTACATACACAAATCTAGGAGCAGTCTCTTGTGTTCTGTCTCCTTAATTATACTCCATGCATGTAGACAACAGTCTGGATTATATTTATCTCAATCTATAAAAAAAAAAAATCCTTTGATAAAACAGTAAATTATTTCTCATTTGGTTTCATTTTAGGATTTTTTTTTTCATCATTAATATTAATAATGAGAGCATTTTGACCAGATTCAGTGATAAGTAAGTAATCAAGATTTGGACCATTTTTGCCAAATTTGGACCATTTTTGCCAAAAGTGGAAACCGAAATTAATTAGGAAAAAAGTAATACAACAAATCTGAAATAAAACTCGAGTTCTACTGTACTTAAACACGTATAGAGGATAAGAAACCCTGCTAAATCTGGATTGAATTACTTTTAGCTTTACTACATTCTCTCCTGAGATAATTCTATATGCATTTTATTACAGTTCCCTGTTGCACATTAATTTATATAAAAACTAATATATTCATTAGGGATTTTGTGGTATTTTCTCCAGTTTTTCATTTGATTACTAACAACTCATTAGTTACTATTGTAGCTAACTTTGTACTTTGGATACAGAGAAAATCAAAGACCTATAGAAAGACTATGTTTTCAGATTATCTCCTTGATATGAATGTTTATTTGCTCCATGTTGTTATTGTTTGCTTGAATGACATTCATTTTTGTCTGTTTTTTTTCTTTTGTAAATGTTGACACAGATAAATTTGAAAGAATTTTAATCTAGTCCAATTATTTTTTTTAGATTTATTCAGATATGCAATTATATTATGTTATTATTTCACAGAGTTATGATCTGGATCCTGCAGCCTTTTATTTATGTTTGTCACTCTCATTCTTCCATACATTTGTTCTAACCTATTTTATTCTTTAACTAACAGACATGCAAGATAACACTTTCTCTGAAAAACAAATTGCAGTAATACTACCACAGGGAAACACGGCTTTGATTTTTATCACCTTGCTTCCTGTATTCATAAGTTCTGAAATTTTAACCCACTACATGAAGAATCATCTTTACTTTGTAAACTTAATCATAAGTCACACAGGTAATTTGCACAGTACTTCAAGCAGTAAGTTATATATGATTATATCAGTGTGAGTTCTTGATGGCATTAATTTACTGCTGTGACGCTGTAAGAATACCTGGAGCTTCACATCCTAAACATTTCCCCTTGTCTCTTATGATTAATGCATTCCATAAAGAAGTGCACTTCAGATTTGTGAAATCAGGTTGCTGTTCCCAAATAATCCTAACACTTTGAATCTTTTCTTTACGGGAAATAAAGAGATATGTTTTGTGCTGACTCCAATAGTAACTAGGGTTTTTTGCTCTTAAGGCATGTCTTTTCTGCCAAATCATTTCAGTGATGATGAACAGCCTTTCTCATGCAAGCAATGAAAGTTTTCCTTGACCTGGACTAGGAGAACTCTGTTCTCTTGAAGGGTTTATGGTGTGATCCAGCAAAAACATACTAAGGGAGCACCATTATTTTTATTATTTAATGAGCTCAAAATACGCTAGGTATTTTCCTAACACAGAAGCAGACTCATGTCCTGGGTATTTTCTGAAGGACAAAGACACAATTCCCTTCGAACACTGAAAAAGTATGCAATCTGAAAAATCTACAGAAACTGCAGCTCTGTGAGATGTGTTATCTTAATAGTGGTATTGTATAATAGAATTGTTATTGTCTGAGAACCAGTCCTTCCTGCAGTCCCCTTGGTAAGTTTCTAGATATAAGTGAGGCAATAAAACAGTGACAGAAATGTTCATCATATATTATTTTTTAAAAAAAAAAGCAGTAATGAGAGGGACTTTTTTCCCTTAACCTTTCTACTCTTCTTGAAGTCCTCGATGGATTCTCCATTTTTTATTACATTAGAAGGCTTGTTGATTAGTTATTCATTTATGAATGGATTCTAATTGATATTGATATCAACACTTTGTTTATTATCATCTTCTGGGGAACAAATTATTCTAAGGTGATATACCTGGAGTGAATTGTGATCCTGGAGGCAGAATCAGTATGTGTAAGGAAAGTCTGAGGAAACAGTTCTGCTTTGAAGCACATTGTCAGTAAGAAAGATTAATTTGGAAGGCAAGTATAAAGATATTCGAACAGGAGACCTATGAAGAGACGGTAGTGATAGAAGCTACGACAGATATTAGGAAAGAAAGAGAAGGTTGCTGATACTACAGATGGTAATACTTGGAAGTTGGCTCCCATCCTTCCCTGTCTGGAGTGCTGGATTTGTCTAGGATCAAAGATACATGTACAGAGAGGACAAGATTCTTCCTTACTTGTTTTGTAGCTTTCACACTAGTTAGCAAAAGAAAGAAAGGGAAAAAAGTCAACAAGCAAAGCTACACTTTATGTTCAAGTAGATGAAACACCATATACTAAAAAGTCTGTAAAGATTCTACGTTAAAGGATATCCAACAGAAACGCATGAGCCCTTCTGCTATTCTGCTTTGCTGCACCATTTCCTCCTGGGTGCTGGGATATAGCCTGGCCGTACTAGGAACCTATGGCAAAACAAATGAACAAATAAATGGCATCCTCAGCATGGGCTGAGATCAGCCACTGCAATCTTATGTTGTGTTTCAAAGACATAACATGACGGTTCTATGACACTTACCTGTGTTCCCTTGGACCTAACAATGCCCTGAGGCCATGACTTTTGCTGCTTGGACCTCTTTTAAAAAAAAAAAAATGAAACAGAGAACACCCCAATGGCATTTAATATTGCTTTATCCAGTTTAAATTGTGGCTTCTGGAGGAACCAGGACAAGACTTAAATTTTCTTTATTTCTCTTCTACTTCCTACTCATTTTCCAGGAATAAAGATACAACAGAGGGGATAGAATAACAATAATATATTGATCATTTTAGCACAAAAAGTGTTACTGGACAGGAAGGGATCCTTGATTATATACAGAATTTTATAGTATCATGAATTTTCTTTTCTGCACATTGTCTTCCTTTTCCACGTTTTTACCATCCACTCAACAAACAAAAACCAGAATTAAGTAGAAACATACATCTGCTAATCTAAAATATCATTCTGTGTATTTCCAGACCAACTGGAAATTACATTCATGTTCATAAGTTACACCTTCCCAAAGAGATGCTTAACACAGCAATACTAAATTTGTGGGTCACATATGTTACCTCTAAAGTCTTAACTATGGCATGAGTTTCACATACTATGTCTTCAGCAAAGACTCAATTGTTTATCTTTGTTACCTGAAGTAGAATTGTAGATGAAGTTCAGCTCAGAGCACAGTGTTGACATTGCAGACCTGCTTTTTCAGGGCATAGCTGAGGCTGAACGGACATTGGAATACAGCACAGAATATTCCCAATTCAAAATGTCAAATAAGTTGCTAATTAAAATCAAAACATTTGTAAACTGATCATTGAATAAATACCCTGGATGCTTTCTTATCTAATCAGAACTGAGAATAAACTATAGTCAGAGTATATGTTGTATTCATTTATATAAATCAAAATCAAGGGAGTTTGACAATTATAGCAAGTTTACTAATACCTGCTTGTTAGAAATATAATTACACATCTGTGCTATTTTGACCATGTGTAGGAGTGCGAGACCTGGATGATGAGAGAAATATTGTGAGCTGTGCCACTGTAATATCATTGTGTATGTGAGAGATGCTTCCATTGAAAGCCACTTACTTTTGTGGATGGATAGTTTCTGAAGTAGGCTGCTCCTCCATCAGAACAGACCAGTGTAATCAAAGCAAGTCCTTCTTTGGAGAGTGGTAAGTATAACAGAAAATAAAGTAATATATTTACTGAGCAGTAATAGAATGTTTTCTAATAACACTTAGTTTGAAGTATTGCCAAGTCTTTCTTTAGGAGTAATGGAAATAGTATGTCAGTATGAATAAGAAGATATTATTTTCTCCAGCAATAAAATGAATGATAGAATAGTTTATTACTGTTGCCCAAAAATTTATACTGACAAGTATACCTATATAATTCATTGTATGACAAAGAACATTGTATTGTCTTGTCAAAGAAAAGCATCATTTTAATTTCAGATGAATTGTACTTTACTAGTTTGTACAGATTTCACAGATCATAGATTTGAGTAATGAAACCAAATTGAAGAAAACAGCTAATACATTACTTTAACAATTACCTGATTAGAACAACTCAGTCCTTGATGAGGGTTGATAGTATTTTGAAGAAGGTATTCTGGATGGACTGATTAATTTTACAAAATTAAAAAAACCTTCCATAATATCAAGCTGTAAAGTTGAAGTATACCTCAAGGTATCCAAGTCGCTTCACATACAGGAGGGCAAAGATAATTCTGTCATCATCTGCTCTGTAAGAATTGTTCTAGAAAATCATGGTCCTCCTGGAGACATTGTAATCACTCATTTTATTCGGATCATGCAATGCATGTTATTAATAGAAATAATTCCTCAAAGGGTCTCACTTTGTTAAATAGAATAGGGCTGAGTCAGTGCGGTGCACATTAGTGTAATGACATTATATGCAAAAATTGAAATCTCTTAATCTTTTTCACTCAGGAGAAAGTGCGATGTGAAATCACCTCTACAGAGTAGAAACAGCACCTTAGAAATCACACATTTTGACATCTAGGGATGTTGGTTTTTTTTTTTTCTCCGTTAAGCTGAAGTGATTGCAGCGCATACTGTTCTTGAATAACTGAAAGCAAGATCATTTCAGAGCTCATGAATTGTCCAGAGGAAGAGTGACAAGTATAGGGGAAGCTCTTGGGGAATAAAAACAACAAAACCAATGAAACAAACAATGAAAAAATCAACAGCAACAAAAAAAAAATAAATCTAACAAACAAAACTCTTGAAATGATGTGTTTGCTTCCCAGAGGATCTCTTCTGCTAGTTCAATGATTGCACTGGGGAAAAAAAAAATAATTAAAAGAGACTGGACACTCAGAGTAACAGAAGACTCGAAAGACTGACCAGAGCAGATATTTCTGTCTTTTTCTTGATAACTTTTGCTTAGAAAATACAAGTATGGAGTAGGTTTTAATTTATTTGATAAAGAGCTCAGCTGCTTCCTTTCCTTTCCTTAAGATAAAAAAGACTATAGAAAGAAAGCAACTAAATATACTGATACAGTAATAACAGTCCCTTTTTTTTTTTGCACATTTTGATTGTCAGAAACTAATGAGAAACCAAATATATCCATAATCCTTAAAGATTCCAAGTCATGTTAAGCTTGATGCAAATTAGCTTAGGATAGGATTGGCTATTTAATGGTATCCCTTAAAACAATGAGAAAAGATATGAAACAAAGTGGAAACAGGCAGTAACTCTGTTACATTTCACAAGTAGGACATAAAAATTATTAAATTATTGCACACTCACCAAAGTTGTTGAGTAAGAGGATCCTTTTTTTAAAGCAATTTTTACTGTGTTTTAAATATATGTTGGGGTCTTTAAAAAAATTCTGCTGAAATTAATGATCTTTCCAATCACAAAAATCAAAACAAAAAAAATAATTGCCTCATTTTTAATGTTGTTATGAAAACTGGAGTGTTTCTCTAAGGAAAGACAGACTATCTGGTTAGCTGGTCTGGTATCTGTTATCAGAATATGTCCCTGGATTATGATAAACAAAACCTGCTGATGCTAAAGCACATCTCCATTGACATTAGTTTAGAGAGTAAAAAAGCACTCCCTAAGTCACTACTGACACAATAGTGTATTTTATATCATAGGAAGTTAATACAGAAACCAAATTCAGAGTTCCATCATTTGAAGAGACCCATAAAAATGAAGCAGAAGAAACAGGATAGGAATCGAAGTTTCTCCTAAATTTTTTGGCAAAGATTAAATTCTCTGATGTATTCTGCATTTAAGTACTTAAATCTTGAGTTTATTTTATTTTTACTATATTTCATGAGTCCTCTAGCCAGCTATTTTCTCTTATCTGGAGAAAGGCCAAAACTGAGTTTCTGTGGGATACTCAAGAGCTGTAGCCTAGTTTCATGGCATAGTAGAAAGACAATGTCTGATCATATATTTCTATTCCTATTGCCTGATTAGAGACTGTCGTAGTTCAGCCCCGATCGGGACCAGACTACGCAGTCTCTCTCTCGCTCCCCCCACCCTCCCAGAGAACAGGGGGAGATGATATAAGAAAAACGGCTCAAGGTTTGAGATAAGGACAGGGAGAAATCCTTAAAGTTACCGTCACGGGCAAAACAGACTCGACTTGGGGAAAACTATTCATTTATTTCTAAAATTAGCAGGAGAATGAGACAGGGAACAAGATAACCTCCCCCCACCCCTCCCTCTTCCCAGGCTTAACATTATCTCTACTACCTTCCCCTCCCGAGCGGCACCGGGGGGGGAAAAGGGAATGGGGGTCGCGGTCAGTTCATCATGCATTGTTTTACGCCGCTGTATGATCGTCGGGGGAAGAACTCCTCGCATTCCTCCTCTGCTCCAGCGTGGGGTCCCTCCCACGGGCCACAGTCCTCCGTGAAACTGCTGCGGCGTGGGTCATCTCTTCCACGGGGTGCAGTCCCTCTAGAACAGCTGTCCCAGCGGGCCCTCCACGGGCCACAGCCTCCTTCAGGCCTCCACCTGCTCCGGTGTGGGGTCCTCCACGGGCTGCAGGTGGATCTCTGCCCCTCCGTGGACCTCCATGGGCTGCAGGGGGACAACCCGCTCCACCATGGTCTTCACCACGAGTTGCAGAGGAATCTTGGCCAGGAGCCATATTACTCCTCCCCCTCCTTCACTGACCTTGGCGTCTGCAGCCGTTCCTCACAACAGGCTGGCAGACACCTCTCAGGATCCTTTTTACATCTTATTCACTTCTCATCTCCTCTCCACTTCTTGCAGCCGGGCCGGGCCGAGTTGGGCCCAGTCGGCTGCCCGGCGGGAGGCCAGAGGGTGAGGCCTGCAAGGCCCATGAAGCTCGCGCCTCCCCCTCTCTGCCCCCCGCTCAGCTGCTTCACATCTTCTCCTCCTCTTTTTCCTGTTTTCCCCTACTTAAATACGTTATCGCAGAGGCATTATCACGGGACATTCTGCTACCTATTGGCTCGGCCTTGGCCAGCAGCAGGTCCGCCCTAGGCCCGGCCGAGTCCACTGAACAAAGGGGAGCGACTTCTAGCACTTTCCTACAGAAGCTACCACCTTAGGCCCCCCCTCACTAACAAAACCAGAACAGAGACTACTGAATATATATTAAATTTTTTGACTAGACGATATTTGTTGTGAGGAAAAGAATGGAGCAAAGAACAGAAAATAAAACCCAGGAAGTTGATGTAAACTCTTCTGTAACTACAAATCTATTGTCATTCTCTGGCAGTGAAACACCTAGCTTAGTGCCAGGGATTTTAGTTCTAGTGAAACCATAATGCACTTATTTTTCCTGAACAGTCACATTAAATCAATTAGTATCAAATTAATTTAAAAGGTAGAAAGGTTTGAGTAGTTAGAGATTTTCCTTCACATCAGACTTAACACTGAGAGAGAAAAATGAAGCACTGAAGCAATGAGTTACACAAAAAATCTGTCCAGTTGTGACAAAATTAATTCAAAGAGGCAGTACTTAGGTTTTGAATTCTGCTGAGCAGTGAAGGGGAATGTGGGATGCCAAGTATCAGAAGTTGTATTTCTGGCAGATCATCTGGTTTTAGGGAAAGACAGTTCCACGACAAATAACAGAGCTATGTTTAAGCAAACAGCTCAGATCCTTAGCTGGTAAAACCAGTAATAACAGCAAAAGCATTAGCAGTAGTAACTGTACTGTCACTGTATCTAGACAGGATTATCTTACACAAGATTATCAAAAGGCAAGGCTCTCCAACAAAAACACAGAACAGAAATACAAAACTAAAGAACTGACCAGTATGAACACTTTTCTTGCTTGGAAGAGCCTACAACGCAAGCATGAGGAAGAAGTAAAAGATGAGCACAGATGCACAGAGGAACTTGAGGAAACAATAAGCCTGAATAGATTGTTATGATAGGCAGCAGAGACCATGTATGAGTGCTTTAGTCACAGCATGTCTTTGTAGGCACTGCTCTGAAAAAGGCTTTTGAGGAAGGGTTTGAAAGCAAACAATAAAGGCATTACACAGATATTCAAAGTCTCCTACCTGGATGAGGAGTGCTGGGGTGGAGAATTACAGATGTATTCATTTGAATATACTGATATTTATTCATATAAGGAAAGCCTTTGACATTAAAGTAAAAATGAAGACAAAACTGCTTACAAAATCAGTGTTTCTCTCTTTCAAAAATCCAGAAAATACTCTCCTGCCATAGGACTGTGAGCTATATCAGAAGGTCTGAAATGCTATAATAACATCTAATACGTTACTAGGGAAGTGTATCCCTGAAAATGCCAAAGTCTGCACTCCTGAAACCCAGAGCTGTGGTCCTGCTTTTTGCCCTGCTCCCTCCTCACAGGATCAAGAAACCCACTATCTTATGGTCATGACAGCCAAGCCTGTCCCTGACCTTCATATCCGTGATCTGTTCTTCCTTGCTCGTAAGTAACAGGTCCAGCAAAGTACCCCTCCTCGTTGGCTCCGCAACGATCCATGTCAGGAAGTTGTCATGAATGCACTCTAGAAAATCTCCAAGATTGTTTTAACCCTTCTGTGTTGTCCCTTCAGCAGATATCAGGGTGGTTGAAGTCCCCCATAAGGACTAGGGCCTGGGAATGTGATGTTCCTTCCACTCATCTGATGAAGGCCTAACGCACTACTTCTTCCTGATCAGGAGGTCTATAGCAGATACCTGCTACAACAGCAACCATATTGGTCTGCCTGCTAACCTTCACTCACAAGCTCTCAGCTGGCTCCTTACTCATCCCTAGGCTGAACTGCATGCCCTCCAGCTGCTTTCTCACATAAAGATCAACTCAAAGGGTAACTCGTCCTCCTCATCTTCCGGTTCTGTTCTTCCTAAGGAGCTTGTATCCATTCAGCACAGCAATTCAGTTGTGTGTGCAGTCCCACCACACTTCCTTGGACCCAGTGAGGTTGTAGCCCTGTGACTGCATACAGACTTCTAATTCCTCCTGTTTGTTCTCCATACAGCAAGCATTAGAGGCATTTCAGAGAGCGTAGTTGGTTTGCATGGCAAGTTTTTTGTAGCAGGGGGACTACAGGAGTGGCTTCTGTGAGAAGATGCCAGAAGCTTCCCATATGTCCTACAAAGCCAATGCCAGCTGGCTTGAAGATAGACCCGCTGCTGGCCAAAGCTGAGCCAATCAGCCCAACTCATGAGCCTTTCATCCTATTTTTCTCGCCCTGCCCAGCTGAGGAGGGGGAGTCATAGAGCATCTTGGTCAGAACTTGGCATCCAGCCAGGGTCAACCCACTACTGAGAGGCATCCAAGTGTGCTAGTTCCCCAATATAGGCTTGAGAGCATTCCCCACAAGGCTGTTCTGCAGGGACTTACTTCTTTACATGCTTATGTTCAAAAAGATTGCACTTCAGCTCTGTTTTTTTGATTACTATGTCCTTTCTGCTCCCACCAGCCCAGGCCATTGGCTTGCCTACCCCACCCACAGCTTCTTCACTTGTTGAGGAATCTCTACTTCCCCAGTCATTCCTAGTTTAAAGATCTCCCTACCAGGTTTCTTACCAGCCATATCAGGTTGTTGGCAAAGATATCTTTGCCTCATATAGTCAAGTGGATCCCATCTCTTCCAAATAGCTGTTAACCCCCAAAAGCTGGTCTCAGAAGTGCTTTTATTCCCTTTATTTTTGTCTTGAAATATTATATGTTAATTTCACACACTCAAAGACTTTTCTAAATCCTTCATGTTATTTACAGACAATACAAGGTGTTGGGTTTGTTCATAAAATTTACAAGAGGTATGTGCTTCTCATCAGGTTTTTTATGTAGTATAACTACTTCTTTGTATAAAATATTAACCAGTACAACCTTCAGTTTTAAAGGAGATATTGATTCTACAATTACCTCTGTTCTCTCAGTAAACATTCTGGAGATCTCAAGTATTCATTCCCAAACACATTTTTTCCACTGTGAAAGGATGGTATGCAATTACCACATGCAAAGTAAGATCCTCTGGGCAAATTATTACAACTGCAAACTAGATGAGACATCTGATTTAATATCTCATCTTGGTATGAGATGATCATTAAGATTACAGAATTCCTATAGCCAAACGTAAATAAAGACATCAAACTCCACAGGCAGCTTTATTCATACACAGATTCCTCCTGCAGACCTAGGTGCAAATAAAACTAAGCTTATATTTTCAATCAGTGTAGCCACCTATGCTTTTCCCATCAGAAATAATTCTACATAAGCTGGTAAAAGGATTAGGTTTCCTAACACGCCACTTTCTCTCTCTTCTATCTTTATTGCAACTTTGACTCTACTTCCAATAAAGTCAGATGGATTTTTCTTGGTATTGTAACAGAAGAAGAATTAGATCAATTCCTTCAGCAGCCCTCCTAACCTTTGTAAACTGCAGATGAGCATAAAGCAGGGAGGGGAGATGTGGCAAACTGTGCCTTTACAAGGCCATGAAGTGACCTGGAACACAGCGATGCTGTACAGAGCATACAGCACAAGTGTCGGGCAGCCAGAGCCCTAAGGAAGCTCACCTCTCCTGTGCATTTGGGCCTGCAAACCTGCAATCAAAGACAGTTTTGGACAACTTTTATATGTACGGCAGACACAGTTGTAAAAAAGTCAGTTCAGGGGACACAGTGTTGCTGTAGCAAAAGCCCCTGTCTCTAGGCTACCATTACTGTCAGCTCTGCAGCTAGAGAGTTTCTATTTAAACCTAACACAGGCTTTAGCCCTGTCTTTGATAGGAATGTAAGTATGTAAGCACTACTAAATATCAGAAAGATGAAATGTTCCTTCCAGCTGAGATGTAGCAGAAAGAAGATATTTTTAGAAATTGATGCTACCTGGCCATTCAAGTTTCTGTTAAGATTGCAGTGGAATCCAAGTCTCTCAATATTTTCATGAAAATGGGTTGTATTTTTTCAGAAGCAAAGTGTTTGTGAGTGTCTTAATGAAAATATCCATTTACAGCCATAGTTCAATTTGAACCAGGTAGTCTTCATCAAAGGGCTGATTCCCTGTTAGAATTTAAATAGCTTTTAAAGAGGAGGAGATTGTTGCTCCTAAAAATACACTGTAGAATTTGCTACAGGTTTTCTTGGAAGTCATGCTTTTTTCTCCTGCATCTTGTGTCATTTCGTCCTATCACTGGCTGGGCACACCAGAAACTCTAGCTAGTAGCAGTCTAAGGCAATGGTAAATGATCAGTGTACATCTTTAAATCAGATAGTCATCTTCCTCTTCCCCCTATTATTTTCCTCCATTTTCATCATCTCTACTAATCATGTCTGTTTGACAGATGAATACTGAGTATCAATTTTCAAGGTAAGTTTTTTACAGAGTGAAAAACAAAAATTTTAAAGATTAAGTCAAAACTGTCATTTTTTATGCATGTCTTCTCCTGTGTGACATATAGCAATAGCTACTGGCATCTGATTAGAAACCATGTCCATGTAGGGTTTGCATTTACTGAATTTTTTGATGACATTTGCCATCAGGTGCAGGAACTATTTGAACTTTGGATAGAAGGAGCACCCTACTTTTAAGCAAACTAACTTATTTAAATGTAAAGAGGTCAATGTACTAAGAGATGCCTAGAAGCCAAATAGCCAAATAAGCCAAATACCAAATAAGGGCTGCTTAGTGTGCTTAAGAAAATAAAGGCAGAGTGACTGTACATGCAATTCTGCAAGAAGTCTCTATCGCTATGTCTATTTCCCATTCCAGCTAGGCACCATAGATGTGTTTAAATAGGCAGGAAATACAACTGTAATGACGGCAAATAAGCCATTCCCTTGTGTATGCCACTATCTCTTATGTATGATCTCAGTTTCACCCTGCATAAGTTGTTACAGAAAGATTTGTCATTGCCTGGAGGCTAGAAAAGTTGAAACAACCAAAGGTTTAGATTAAGTATGGCACATCCTTATACCCAGTGGTTTGCAAAATTATTTTACACAACCTTCAGAAAAGTGCCTCTAGCAGTTGAAATGATGGCCAGATTTGCTTTTTTGTCACACTGTGTGAGAGTCAGGCTTCTCTTCAAATTCTCTATTAAGAAGAGTTTTTGGCTTTCTTTCTGACCAACTTACATAGGAATTGTATCCCTTTACTTCCCCTTTTTTTCCTTAATTTTCTTTGCATGGACTATACACTGCATGGAAACTTGCTCAACTGTTAAGGGACCTTGTTCAGCAATGATTTAAAAAGCAGAGTCACATATTCCTAGTTACTCAGCTTTCCTATTTTTAGTCTGAGAACTTTGCTTACAAACTTTTTTTGCTGTATTTTAGGAACTTTAAATTCTGATGTCTGCTTTGCAGCTCAGGGACTTTGCCTAAGCCAGTTTTTTTCCTCTTGTTCCTAGGCAATTGCTCTAACTGTCAGCACATTGCTGGGTAGCTAGGGCAGCAGCTAGCATCTCAGACAGCTTCTTAATGAAAGACCCATGCTGATCCTTCTATTTATGCGTTAGATCATTGACTGATCTAGGACTCACCCTAGACCTGCAAGGTACAACAGTCTTGTTTTAATCAGCTGGAGCTCCCAGCAATGAGCAGATAGCATTCACAGTGCAAGAGCCCTCTGACATGCTGCACGCTGCACCACTTTCTCCAAACATACAACATAGTGCCCCCAACTGTAATGTTTATAAATTGAGATTTCTGAAGAGAGCTATTACAATAAATATAACCTTTCAGCAGAGCCATGCTATCCACTTACAAACAGGCATGGCATATATAGGAAGATGGGTATACGAAAGGTATTTTCAGTCTTTAGCCTTTGGTGGATAAATCCCTGTAGTGTATCCTAAAGTAGGGTTAAATTTTACTTTAAAAACATATCTTTACACTAGTATCACTCTATCCAAAAGAAGAAATAAATGCACTTATATATATCCTTATATTTTCATGATGAGGTTAAAATTTACCTGATTGCCTACTGGCACAAGAAAGGACACTGTGACTGTGTATTTTCATTTGGATGAGCATCAGGGGAGGATTACGGCAGAGTGCTGAATGTACAACATACTTACTTAGAGGGCTTCCTTCAAATCAAAAATGTTTTTTTCTTTTTTTCTTTCTATTGTGAAGACAGGTTACTACTAATGCAAAAGGGAAAATATTTTCTACATACATGGGCAAATAATTCCGCCTTTCCAAATAATGTTCATTGGGGAGTTCACTGTATTTTGATATTTCACTTGTGTGTGTATATGTGCAAAATATGCACCTGTGTACTTCCGCTCCCCCCCCCTTCATATCTATCTTAGGAGAAACATTTTTTAATTTCTCTGCAACTATGTTAATCCTTCATTGTGATAATGATGGCTTGTCCCAACCCTGTATGTTAGTTTCTCTATATGCTTTATATACCACAATTGTGTAAGGAACTGTTTTAGTTTGTTTAAGCTTTTTCTGCTTTTGCAGTGGTTGCACTTGAACATGGTTAAAGTTTTGCCCTGCTGGTATCTGTAGTATTAGCATTGGCTCTTGAACAAATCTGTATCTGAACCTAATCTGGGACCTACCTTCCTTAGACACTTCAGAATGTTTTTTTTTTCATTATCTTATATTAAGCAAATAACAAAATGCTTCAGACACTAAGTGCTGCCTCTATGGAGTTAGTTTGATCACTGATTACAGTTACTCTAGTATTTCACCCAGTATTTTTAATGCTGGAGCTTGAATTCACCTCTCAGTTGTAAACATTTATATTTTTACCAGGGACGGAAACTGAAGTGCTGAGCTAACATTTTATGGCTTCAGAAATGCTCTCACTGGATCTTCCATTTGGCTGGGGGAATATAAAAATTACACTATGTTCAAAAGAGGAGCCTATGCTGCTTTGAACCAGAACTTTCAAGACCAGCAGACCAGAGCTCAACACTTAGGTTTAAACTTCTTGCTAAGAGTTTACAGCAATATTGATTTTTTTTTTTTTGGTACATACACATGTATGTATGCATACTTTATCTAGTCATATAAAACCATGAGTATATCTGAGTGTAAGTGTGGTGGGCTGACCTCAGCTGGCAGCCAAGCATCCAAACAACCCCTTGTTATCCCCACCTCTGCAAGACAGAGATGGGGGGAGAGAACAGGGAGAAGGAGTCAGGCAAGATTTAACAGGTCAAAATAAGCACTGACTAGTTGCTGTCACAGGCAAACCAAATTTGACTTGGGGAATTTAACTAAATGGATAATTAAAATTAATATGTAAGTACTGATTGAGGTATTAGGAATCATATCGCCCGAGCACCGGTGCGGCCCCTCTGCCAGCCCAGCTCCCCTGCCCCAACTCCAGGCTCCCTTGCCTGCCCCACAGGTCCCTGCCTCGCCAGCTGGTCCAGCTCCGTGCTCACTGCAACCACGCAGCATTCACATGCTTGCCCCAGGCACCCCACACTCCTGGGTCCCTATGGGTACCCTAGCCCATAGGCCCCTCTGCCCACCTGAGACCCCTGCCCTGATCCTGAGTCTCCTGCTCGCAGGCTGGACCAGCTCGAAGCGTGCTGGTGACTACCTACACACACCAGGTTTAGGGAGGATACTGACACTCTCCCACCTCTAGCTGCCAGTATTGAGCCCCTTACTTGCCCCACTCACACTGGTGCCCCCCAGTAGCTGTTTTTGGGAACATACACTGTTCCTGCCCCGTGGATGGAGGTTAAAGACTTCTGCCTCCTCCAGGAGCTCATCCTGGGATCCCCCATTCGCTCCAGTCTCTGCCACCACAGGCTGGGCGAGCCCACACCCCTGCTCTGACTCCCGTGGCTCGCACCAAATTCCACTCGTGCATGCACAAAGGTCCCTCAGCAGCTGGCACCGAGTCCTTGC
Organism: Chlamydotis macqueenii; assembly: GCF_036417535.1. Classification (NCBI taxonomy): domain Eukaryota; kingdom Metazoa; phylum Chordata; class Aves; order Otidiformes; family Otididae; genus Chlamydotis; species Chlamydotis macqueenii. The sequence goes on along the minus strand of NC_141593.1, from coordinate 56,989,872 downwards.
AGCACTCACACGCACAGGATAGAGAGTGAGATTACACAGAGTAGTTAAGAAAAGTTTTAATGAGAAGATGTAAAAGAGGGCAGACTGTGGTGATCAGGGGTGGGGCTCAGCCAGACACGTGTTCTGGCCGGCCCTGTTCTACACGCAACTGGACCCCTTTGTACCCCTTTTCTGTCTGCCTCCTTTTTTTTCCTCCCAGCTCCACCTTCCCCTGCACGTCCCTCCATGGCTTTGTACATCTCTGTCAGTACACGCAGCCCTCAGCCTGGGGCCCCAAGGTTTGCGGTTCGCAGACTTTGCGGTTGCAAAGTCCAGGTGGATCTTCCTCAAAGTGGCAGCTGTAGTTTCTCAACAGCCCATCAATTATCATGACTGGTGAGATTTGTTCCTTCTCATTGCCTCCATTTGTTTTGTTTGGTCTGTGTCTCTGTATATTTTGTTTCTAGTTTTACCCTTTTTCCCTTAGTTTCTCAACTGACCAGGTGCCTGATCACATGATCTTGCCGGAATAAACTTTCCCACACTCTCACATACTGTTATCAATTAGTGTGATTGACCAGATTTTTATGATCACTGCCTCCCTTACCACTTGTCTGTTAGATTTCTGTCTCTCTGTGTTCTCGTTTATGGCTTCCTCCTTTTCTCAATATCCCTTTTTTGCATTGGAAAAGGTCTTCGACCAGATAACCTCAAAGCAGCACTCTCCTTCCACACACCCTTACACTCCTCAGGGAGGTAACGAGCAGCACAATGACAGTTGCAGTCAGGATGTTGTGGTTTCTCCTTTTTTCCTCACTCTTCTCCTCTGCTCCCGCGTGGGTCCTCAACATGCTGCAGTCCCTTCAGGGGTGTGTCTGCTCTGGCACCACACAGCACCAGCACTTCCCCTTCCCCTTCCCCTTCCCCTTCCCCTTCCCCTTCCTCCTTTGCCTCCTGAAAAGTGGCTTTTGTGAGGAAGTGGAGGAATAAAGCCTTTCTTGAAAGGGTTCCTATAGCTGTAAAAGCTTGTTTGTCCTTTATACTTCACAGGGAAGTAGGTGCAGCCACCCACACTCACAAGCGTAGAGCCACTGGGTAGTTTCAATGCAGAAAGGAAAAAGAAGGTGGGGGAGGGAAACCAAAAAAAAAAAAAAAACCAAGAAAAAGGTGCTGTAACCTTTCTGGCACTCCTTAGATGATATATGTTCAATATAGGACTATAAAAATATTTTAAAAAAAAAGAGAAACATAGAAAGCAATTTGCTAGCAATGTCTTCAACAAGGCTAAGATTCAGATGCCAGATTTTCTCAGGAGCGCAGCTCTGAGCACCACCAATCCCAGTGAAATCAATTCAAAAACATGTATATGAAAATGTATAAAATATGGTACATTATAAACAAAGTGACATTACCTGATCAACATTGAGAATCAAGCAGTTTTCCAGGAAGTGTTACCAGTGTCTGTTCTTATTTAATTAGTACCCTCTCCCCCGTGTTTCTTTTGTAAATCAGAGATTAATGACCTGCACACATTCATTTTCTAACAGTACTTACTTAAGTCATTTTCAAATTATTCCAAACTTCTTCCTTGAATTTTTTCTTTCCCTCCTGGAACACACACAAAAAAAAATGACCAATTATTTTCACATTCTGGAGAAAAAAAATAGAATCTGAGAACCTCTGTGCCATCTGCCTGAAGCAAATTTGCACTGTTGAGTTATATCAGAGGATTTTAAACTTGAAGCAATGGCATACCCTTGACCACAACAGCATGAACAGCTCTGCTAGAATTGCAAATGATTTTATGTATGTTGGCAGTAAGACATCATTGATATCATAGTGTAAAAAACGAATATAAAGTAGTGACTAACTTGTTGCTACTGTCAATCAAGGTTGTTTGTAGGTTACAATGAGGATAGAATTTGGGTATGTAATACTGTTCTGAAAATGCAATGTGGAATATAAGACACTAGGCAGAAATTGAAGTGATCAATAAGAAACGTTGCTAGAAACCATTAAACAAACATCATCAAACTGAAGAAATCTGTAAGCATAAAATGACAAATCACTTTCGTCACAGTTTGTAGTTAGAATTTATGGATTCAGATACAATGATAGGTAATGTACTAGATTTATGTAATGCCATTTATTAAGGCTCTAATTTTTCTATCTCCTGCACACCATTACTGCAATATGTCATATTTCACAACAGTTATTTTACACTCTCTGGTTTTTATTTAAAATAACAATGCAAGTTGTAACTTAATTATAAACCCATGAATGATGACATGCAATACCTTAGTGCAGAAGGACCAATGCAGGATTTACAGATCATCTGACAGGTTTTGTGTTGCGGAGTGTCACTGTTATGATATTAGAGATAGGTCATGCCTGACCTACAGTTGATATAACCATAAACTGGTAAAAAATTCTTGAAGTGTCTCACAACCTTCCATCATTCAAGAATAGTGGAGGACAGATGTTTTCTATCAGACTGATAGTATTTTCACACTGTTTTCATTAAACTGTCATTTTAAAAACTGCTTCAATTTCAGCCCCCTTTCTGCTTTGTTGGTTTTAATGTATCTCCGTGTACCTTCTATGACAGGAGAGGTTGCCTTTGTTCTTGTGTATAATTTGCCAGGAGTTACGGTAAACTCACACACACAGTTATCTACACCAAGTCTGAATGTGATCATACAGTAGCAAACAGGTTTGGGGCAGGAATAGTCTTAAGAGTTTCCACTTACTTATCGTCTATTCTGAAAAGTTTTATCATATATTAAGGCACTGTGAATTGAAAGGTTTATGCAACTTTGATTTAAAAGAAACAGAAACTTTGACATACTAGTGCTGCAGAACATATTGTTCACTGAACACAGAAAATGACTGCTTCAGCTTGTCCTAGACGGACATAAAATAAGATTCAAGAGCAGCAGTCATACAGCAGGCACAACAAATAAACTATGTGTAATTGAACCAGATGATGCTTTAGAAAGGCACAGACATTTTGGTTACAACATTTGCAAAAGCTGTATATGTAATTTTTTCTTCCAGAAATTCCATTCTTGTTTTTCTTGTCCTCAGACATTTTCTGTTCTTGTAAAATGTTGCCCTGAGGAGCTATGAACTTACATGGACAATAAAATACATGCTTCTTAAGAAAAAAAGTATTTTCAGAAGTTGTGCTGCAGCACAAGAGATAGGAAGCTTGGTCATATACATTCAGCACAGAAAAAAAAAATATATTAATAAAATTTATCTTATTCGTCTTTCATGAAAACATAGAATAATTTTATTTGAATCCTGAAGTCTTAACAGGTTTAGAAGTGTCTCTTTACATTCGCCTGATCTAAGGGATGTAGCATAAATTATAGATCTTTAGTGCAAGTCAGACAACTTCCCATCCATGCATACATGCATGGGAACAACGACAAGGAGAATGCAGCTCAGGTGTACAGTGGGATGGCATTGCTCTCCTTCTTACAGCCACACCAAAGCAGGGCTGATGGAGAAGCTAAGCTACTGGCCCCTCTCCAAAGCAGCTTCCAGCAGAGAGTCACATGCTGAATATACCTCCTGACGCTACCAGGTCACACACTACAAGAAGTACCTAATCTGCATAGATAGAGGCAGCCTTAGTCCAGCAGCAGCAGCTGAGTGCCAAGGACTAAGCAGTTCCCTAATATAAATCAACCTATTTCTGTGCATGCAAATGTTTTGAAAACCATCTATGGATAACTGGGGGTAAAAAAAAAAAAAAAAAAAAGACAAATTTAAAAGGAAACATTTCCCACATGTCTGGTTTCTACTGCTATGAAAAAAGATTAATCAATACCAAGGATTCAAGCCTACTCTGAATTAACTTGATAAGTGCTCTTTTATGTTAAGAGCACTGCTGATGACAACAGTTTCCTGCCTCATACGGATGTTCTGAGGATGTATGAATTTTAAGAAGTGTTCAGATACTTCAATAATGAGGAATCAAAAGGAAAAAAAAATAAAATTCAGGCTGGTGATCAGAACAGAATTACTGAAAATTATGTCCTAGTTTTCACTGGAAGTATAAGAAATGTACATAACAAATAGACCTACTTCTGCTTATTTTTTTTTAAGAAACTATAAACCTAATAGATAACAGAAATAGTAACTTCTTTTTTTTTTGCTTGGGTGGTTTTGGGGGTTTGTTTGGTTGGTTGGTTTTTTCTCTGAAGTCCTTCATACATTTCAGGATTTAACTGCAATAGGCCTTGATACAAGTCATCACATGTATTGAGAGTTGATTAAAGGACTATAGCTCACTTTTATAATCAGTTGTCCACCATTCCACTAGGTCACTTCCCCTCCCTGTTTGCCACAGATTGAAAAAAAGACTTGAGAACATACTTATGAGATGAAAATCAATTCTGAATGCTTCAGCTGTTATACTAATTTGCTTAAGGCCAGCATCTGCTTCACTCTTGAGAGGTATGATTTGCTGGGACCCTTCTCCCATATGTAGTGTGTAAGAATTACAGTTTTTACACTTAAAAATTTTGACAGTCTTGCATAGCCTTCATAAATACTCTCCATATTGGTGCATTCATAGCCAAATGTAATATCCTGTTGCTCCATAATCCAGCAAATACTTATCCATAGGAATTTTTTTTTTCAGTAGCTTAGCAACTAGTAAATTCCTCTAATATCTATACAGAGGGTATTTACTAAATATTCTTCTGTAAAATTACAAAAGAACTCTTTCATACAAAATGAAACAGCACTTGATTTAAAACCTTTTTTATGACACTAAGCATTAATTAAATTTCTCCCATCTCTGAGTGACTATGATGTGTAATTATTGTTTGCTATGTATTCCTCTCTTTCAGAATTGCTTTCGTTTGATTTTTAATATATATGTCTATTTTGCATTTAATTTTTCTCTTTTTTCTCCTTTTGTTTAAGTTAAAAACCTTTCATATAATTCAATTTTACAGAAAGATTTCACATTCTGTCTTTATTCCCACTGCAGCCTTTTTAGCAACATTTTTAGCTCTTCTTTGAATACATTCAATTACACTATATGGGGCTTACCTAATACCAGATCCTTTACGCTGCAACAGAGAGACTCTAATATATGAGGTTCTAAAGATTGATAATTTCCTTTACGCAGTATTTCTTCTGTTCCACACAACGTAAGTTTCATTGATGGCCATAATTTGAAAACTAACTTACTGTCTCCAGTAACATCCACAATTATTTCAGAGTTTTGCAATGTTACATTCCATGATTTGGATGAAATGAAGTAATATTCATTCCTCACCCTGCAGTTCATCCAGACACAGTGATTCCCACTCTGATAGTTACACTAGCTGTAAGCATCTGAAATAACAAAAAACTGCTTTTCAATTAGTGTTTTTTCCTCTTCTCCCCTAGAAACTTCGAAAAACTGTCTACAATATTCACTTACTTTTTCTGTGCCACTTTTATGACTGTTTTTTGGGGTAGCCTGTCGTTGGTACATAGGTGACTGCAGCTTCCACATTGCAGAAAATACAGGTCAAGTTGATTTGTACAAATTTGTCTGATTATGAGCATTCACTCTTATAATTTTTTACATACGATATCTGATTAAAAATTGAAGAATACTTAACATACACATGCAAATCAAAATAGTCTGAGTTATCCAGTTTGCAGCAGAAGTAAAATAAGGGTCTTACTTTTCTGAGGTGAGCTGTAAAGAAGGAGGGGCTGAGAAAACAGGTCTAAATCTTTTGCCGAGTGGCTGAAATGTACATATTCTTCTCATTGCATTAATGGTCGTGAATCTTGTTTGTTTAGAGCAAAGCTCTGTGCAGGATACGAGACAGGCAGGCACCTTTCCAACATCTTAAGGTAGTACACTGATTACTGAGTTACTGCTGCCTGATGTCACACTGCTGCTGCCATCTGAGTCTCACATGTCATTGTTATGTCTCAGCTCCACCTTTCATAATGTTTTGGAAGGAACTGGGGATCCACACCCCACCGGGCTGTTTATGCCCTCCACCCAGTGGAGGCTGGCTGGGAAGTTAAAGAGCAAGCTGTAGCCAAGTAAAGAGTTGTCGCACTGGCAGAGGATCCTGATAAGCTACAGAGATGAAGGTATAGTTTTTGGACCAAATATTCTGTAAAGAGTATAGAGAAATACGTGCTTTTTGAAACACTGACACTGTTTCTTTCAGTTTTGTCCCTATATTGCTAGAAACAAAACTAGGTAAGGTAATTTGAATTAAAATAGCAATATATTTAAATACAATAAAAGATGTTATTCAGTAGCAAGTATAAGCAGTCTCGTGCTTTATGGCAAAAAAAAAAAAGGTAAAATTTAGGATGGGACAAATTGAGACTTGGTTCTCAATATCTGTTCAAGGCTAAAATGTTTAATGAGGTTCTACATTTTGTATATTTCTCCACTTTACTTTCAGGCAGACTTAACTTACTTTGAATGAACTGCCAAATTTCACTTATTTATATGCCTCTCTTAATAGGATTCTGTCATTAATCAATTGAAATTTTGGAATAATTAAATCAAAATTGATTTGTGACACATACAAATTCCCATTTTACATTTACTTAACACTATAGTTCTTTTTGTGTTATTTATCTGCTAATACTGATGGTGCATCAGTCATCCCAGAGAACCCCATCCTGCTTGCATAGTTCCCTGTGATGAACTGGGTATATTGATGAAGACAGAAAAATGTTCCTTTCTCACCAGCTCCTACTAACTGAAATGGATTAAAGTTTTCAGTCTACTATGTATTTAAGAATATATAAATTTGATTAGTTGTTACCGTTCATGTATATACATTCTTTTATGTCAATGCTCCTTGGGTTAACATCTGCATTAAATATTACTCTTTATTTAGCTATTCCCTATCAGTTTCCTCTTTTACTTCATATTCAGGCTGACTTTTCTGTAACAGTCATAGGATGTGAAGGATTTGTCTTTTTATTTATCATATCATTATCCTAAGAACAAAATAATAGAAAACAATAAAGCAAATCTGTGAATACCATCAGGCGCAGGTAGTCCTAACTGTACCTAATCAGGTAACAAAGGAGTTTCTGGTTATGGTAGCACTGCAAGGAAGAACTACATCCAGGACAAGCCAGGTGTCACAAGGCCCAAATGTGTGTCCCCCCTGGTGAGCCTCTGTGACTGGGGCATGGCGTCCCACGGTGTGATGTGTGATAGAACTGCAAAACCGAAGTACAGACAGATTTGCTACCCATCAGCACAGCCGAGGGTCTGAGACAGATTTTAAAGTTCTACCTTCTCTGAAAAAAAAAAAAAAAGAAAAAAAAAAAAAAAAAAAAAAGACAGTACCTTATTATAGTTTAAAGGAAGATTTCAGGCACCTTACTGCAGTGATTCTAAGCTTTCTCAATACTGTTACTTACTGTCGCAACAGAAAAAAAAAAAAAATCTTCAGTCTTACTATCCAGAAAGTGAGGGTTATTATGACCTTCAGGTTAACAATCCATATGGCAGAGCTATTTTTAACTTAACTTGCAAGGTTTTGCAGAGAACATAATTAAATGCACAGCTATTAAAAATCGAATCCTTACCAACGGTTACCTCAGACTGTCACATGCAATGCAGGAATTCTAACTGTGGGATAGCTATAGGAACCAGATGATTTGTGGGTAGGTGGACATTTCAGATAGCATTGTGTTAGGAGCTAGTGTTAAAGGTTGACTCCTAGCACTAATCCCAGTGCCAATACTATAATTGATTGGCAGAATATAACCATAAAAAGCTGATGACCTTTATTTCATCTTACAAAAACTTAAGATTATGTCATCCATTACTTAGACTAAAACTGAGAGTCGAGGAGGTCAGTAACAGTTTACTGATATTTCAGTTTGCTGGCATCTTTGTTCCTATCTGTGCAGCTGAAATACTTAGGTAAAACAGAATCCTATACGAAAAGAAAATGTAAATTATTTGGATCAGGGTAAAGATATCAAATAGAAATATTTAATTAAATATTGTTATGATCAAAAAATAAATTTACAAAGATCTGAGGATCTAATTTTTACTCTGTTCGCTTGCACATAAACTGAGCCAAAGGAGACACATTTCTAAGTGCCCAATTTGCATCCAAAACAAGGTGAATGGAGAGACAGACTCTCAGACACACTTGAGCTACATCCAAATTAACCTCCTCAGATCAAAAGGAAGAGAAAATGTCATAAATGTCTTTTGAAACAGTAAGTCTTTAGGAAAGAGGCAAATCTAATTTTCCAAATGATTCCATACCTTTCTAAATACTTCTGATAAAGGAGAAGAAATATACCTACAAGATTAAAGACCAGAATATTTTAACATCCCTTGAAAACAGGAAAATGCTGTAGCATTTCTGTAGCATTTCAGAAAGACGATACAAGTAACTGACAGTGGTATTCTGGTTTTGTTTAGTGAGGGGAGGCTACGGTGGCAGCTTCTGTAAGAAGCTGCTAGAACTTGTTCCCCTTTGTTCAGTGGAATTGGCCAGGCGTAGGGCAGACACGCTGCTGGCCGGGGCTGAGCCAATTGGTAGCAGAATGTTCCCTGATAATGCCCCTGCAAGAAGGTATTTAAGAAGTGGAAAAAATAATAATAATAAAAAAAACGACGTGAAGAAGCTGAAGCAGGGGCAGAGATGGGGAGGCGTGAGCCTTGTGGGCCTTGCAGCCCTCAACCTCTGGCCTCCTGCCGGGCGCCGTCTGGACCCAACTGGGCCCGGCCGGGCTGCAAGAAATGGAGAGGAGATGTGAAGAGAACCTGAGAGGCGTCTGCCTGAGCCGGTTGTGAAGAATTTCTTGTGAGAGGAACGGCTGCAGATGCCAAGGTCAGTGAATAAGGAGGGGGAGAAGTAACGTAGCTCCCAGCAGAGATTCCCCTGCAGCCCGAGGTGCAGCCCATGGTGAGGCCGGCTGTGCCCCTGCAGCCCATGGAGGCCCACAGAGGAGCAGAGATCCACCTGCAGCCCATGGAGGACCCCACGCAGGGGCAGGCAGATGCCTGAAGGAGGCTGTGGCCTATGGAGGGCCCTTGCTGGGGCAGCCCGTTCTGGAGGGACTGCACCCTGTGGAAGAAATGACCCACACCGAAGCAGTTTCACGAAGGACTGCAGCCCATGGGAGGGACCCCAGGCTGGAGCAGGGGAGGAATGTGAGGAGTTCTTCCCCCGATGATGAAACAGCGGCGTAAAACGTGTGATGAACTGACCATAACCCCCATTCCCTCTTCCCCCGTGTGCCACTCAGTGGGGGAAGGTAGTAGAGATAATGTTAAGCCCGGGAAGAGTGAGTGGTGGCGGGAAGTTATATTGTTCTCTGTCTCATTATCCTGCTGTTTTTAGTAATAAATGAATAGTTTTCCCCAAGTCGAGTCTGTTGTGCCTGTAACAGTAACTTTAAGGATCTCTCCCTGTCCTTACCTCAAACCTCAACCCTTTTTCCTTATATTATCTCTCCCTACTCTCTTGGAGGGTGAGGGGAGTGAGAAAGAGACTGCATAGTCTGGTCCCCATTCGGGTTGAACTACAACAAGTGGTTTGATACTTATGGATGTAAAGAGGTACTTTATGAATGTGTGGTTCCCTGTTATTTTAATCAGTTAGAAACTTGAATTGTGTCAGTCATTTTGTGTTTCTGACATCACCTATTGAAAGATAACCCTAGGATTTTGGTCTGGTTTTTTGTTTTTTTTTTTCCAGGAGAAGAGTAACCCTATAAATCTCTCAGTTTTCCCAGTCCTGAAACCACCAGAAAACAGTAGCCGAACAAAAAACCACTACCTGAAAACATCCAGTTACCTCTCCCAGAAACTAGCAGGATGGGATTAATGGGACACTTTTCCACCACTGGTATAACCCCTCTAACCGGGAGAAATTAATGAGAAAATATGGTTACCTTTTTCTCTTTTCTGTTTGAGGTAACTCTTAATCCTCTTTGAATCACTGGAAACTGGGAGATTTACAGAGAGCTGAGAATGTGGTTTTCAAAGTCCACTCACAGGTCCCAGATATCTTGCTGTCAGCATGACAGTGTTAAGCCACACTAAATAAATAACTTCAAAAGACAGAACTACTGTGTCCACTTTGACCCAAGCTTGAGAGCAAAGTGCAATAAACTATGCCTCAGTGCATGAGGCCATGTAGCACCCCCTGCCTCTGGCAGTCTCCCTCCTCAAGCATTAGTTCCTTTTCTAGTGTCAAGGTTAAAAAATATGTGATCTTTCATACATTATGCACTCTGCATCTTCTGAAATAAATACAGAACACCAATATATGTACTCAGAGTAATAAACAAGTAGGCAGTAGACAGAATCAGTTGGCCCAACTGTAATTTTCAGTTTGACACTCACACATATGCAGATATAAAGAGAAGATACAAAATCCAATTCATCGCAGGCGTCTCTGTAGGAAACCAGTTTATTCACAAAAGCACATTTTAAATAGCTATTTGATGGATAAGATGATCTTTGACTAGCTGAAGCAAATAATAGGATTAGAGCTTTATGCAAACCAAAATTCTGGATATGAGTATCTCTAGGTTTCAGAGAAGTTCACACTGAGGTTGAAATTTCACAGATACCTGTGTAACAGGAGACCTGGGCCCTCAAGTTGTGTTTCATACTGAGAGCAGATCTCTGGGGCGTCCACTTCCTCTTCCCACTTACCAGGGATCTCTCATCAAACTAGAAAGCAGATCAATAACTGCAGAGCAAGGAACTGTTATTTCTGTGTAGTAACAGCTTGCTAGATATAACAACCACTAAATAGGAATTAACATAAAATAATTCTAATTTTTGCAGAACACTTTGTCTTCTTAACCAGTTAGAAAGTCTTGGGTTTCTTCCAATATTAAAAGTTACAGCAAATAGTGAATCAGTTATTGACCTGTATACTGTGGAATAAAAATCAGCTTGCAGTCTATGGAAGTTGTGATGGTCAGGAGCAGGGAAGGAGCTTTCCCCCTCCTTTTCCCTGTGTTGACCCATCGCAGGTCATGTTGTCCTTCCCAGACTGTGAAAGACTCTCTTCTCCTCCAACCCTCTTGGTGGGGCTGGGGAAAGCAAACCACCCACCCCAAAGTCTGCTATTTAACCAGCTGGGCGCATCTCAGTAGTGCGTCATGGGTAATGTGAGCACAGTTATTTATTCCCTGGTGTGACCAGAGGACAATAGAAAGCAGCTGGCACAGCACTGAGCTTGAGTTGTAAGCTCTGTCGAGAGCAAAGATAGGAAAGCTTAGGTTCAGCTGTAAGTGCAGTATTCCTATGTGATTTTTTTCCTGGTTTCTTGTCACATGGGACATGGACCAAGCAAGTTTGCACTGGACAGTGAAATACTGCATGACAGCCCTAATAAAAGGAGAAAGAAGGAGTCTGGAAGTCTTATTCTTGTTTTTGTCCCCCTCATGGAACAGATGTGAACAGGTCAGGATGTTACTCTATTCTAAGAAAGAGTCCAGGACGCACATGCTGGTACCATGACACAAGCAATGTCTTCCAAGGAGGAATTTCTGTCATTTCCCTCAAGCCTAGCATGACTTTGCACTGTTACAAAGCTAGACAAAGAACTAGAGACATCATCTGTCTCTGAGAGTAAATGTATAGAACTGGACAAGAATTTTCGTATCCTTGAAAAAGACTTCTAGACTTACTTCCAAGTCAGAAGTGTAGGTAGCACATGAAAGCAGCGAAACTGAGATATCTCCTGAATCCTTTCACAATTTGTGCTATCCTTTGTCTATTTTGCTAATGCAGATATGGTTTCAACAGAAAACCATCACTTTTGTGCAACTTTGGCAAGTGCAATAATATACCTTAGAGTTAAGTCATTTTCAGGCAGCTCAGTTGAGAGTGGGGTGGTGACAGTCTTAGATTTCTAGAAGAAATTGTCGCACTGTTCTTTACATGAGGAGAAGCTGAGAGAGCTGATTCTTTTCTTGGCCTGTAGAAGAGAATGCTCAGCGGGATCTTACTAATATGTGCAAACACCTGATGAGAGAGAATGAAGAAGATAAAGCCAGGCTCTCTTCAGTGCTTCCCAGAGACAGGACAAGAGTCAGTGGACACAAACTGAAACACAGGAGATTCCCTCTGAACATCAGGAAATGCTTTTTTTTTTACTGTGACAGTGGTCAGACATGGGACTGGGTTGCCCAGAGGTGCTGTGGAGTCTCCATTTATAGAGATATACAAAACATGACTGGCCATGGACCTGGGCAACCTGGTCTTGCAGACCCTCCTTAAGTAGGGCAGTGGGACCAGCTGATTTCAAGACATCCCTGCCAACCTAAATGATTCTGTTAACTGGGTGAAATATCAGCTTCAAGACTGTGAGGCAGTACATGTCAAACATAAAAAATATGGGGCTTGTTCTGTACAACTATTTGTATGCGTAAATTCTGGTTGTCTCTGATCTAGTCCATTTCCACATGTCAACATGCATTCTAAATAAGCTACATTATCTGCATTATCTGTTCTTGGATAATACAGACCTGTAGTACAAATCTAGGACATTCAGAATTGATTGGACTTCTAGGATTTCCTTTTCTTTTGGTAACTGACTAATGCCAAAACTATATTCTGTTTGTCTTCTTCTGTAGGAAATCAAGCTTTCCCTATTTTGTTGAAAATAAATTCTCACTTAGTCGGACAGCAAGTGATCTGGCTAAGAAAGATCTCTTTAGCATAAAAAATCCTAAAAATTCAATTTATTTATTTTGAGCATTTACATTTTTCATTATGTTTCAGCTGCCCAATGTGTAAAAGTTTTGGCTGTGCAATAGAGCTTTGGGATTCTCACTTCACTGCAGTGTTTAAAGCAGAGACAGATTCAAGGAGGAAAAAAGAAAAAAAAAAGGGGAGGGAAAGAAAAATAAAAGAAGAAAAAAAAAGAAAAAAAAGCCACATTTTACTGGGGAAAGATGCCAAGACCATTATTTTAAATATATAAAGAAAAAGCATATATACACCATTATCAAGAATATTTAATTTCATTGTCTTTCCATCCACTCCTATTGCATTTTGATTATGGAATAGAGTGCAATGAATTGTTAAATGCTTTATCACTGTCATAAGTGGGGAAAAAAACCCAGATACTTCTGTGCAGGGCCTGGCAATTGCATTGGTAATGGCAGCCCCTGCCTACCTTTTCTCTTTTGCTCCTACTGTTACAGAGAACCCTGTAAAAATGTCTCTATTTGTAAAGAAGTCAAGAACTGTCTACAGTCAGTGAATATTTCACTTTTTATATGTGACTTACACAGAGTCGGTGGTGATCATTTGACAGAGAGGAAAGTTCTATAGTTCTCCAAAATTCAAAAAATTATCTTTTCCCCACTTGTAAGAGTATATTTAGGCGGACTGTTTATGAAGAAATTATGCTGAAACATGAGAATAAAACCAGAAATTGTACTTATGGGTTACTAGTTCCTACAGTACGTTTTGTAAGGATGTGTAAAGTGAAATTGTAAGCTACATCCCAAATTATACCCATAACATTTATGAGATTTGCATATTTACATGTAACACACTCATATCAAATTACTTTGCTTAGCCGCAAGTCCACTGATTTCCCAGTTAAATGAAACTTCTAATTCCATGTACATTATCCTTTTAGAAATATATCTCTATGGCATCAAAGGAATCTCTCAGATCCACATCACAAAGAGGCCATTACAACTTGTCAGTGAATTGTGTATAAAATATGTAACATTCATCATCAGATGATTTATAGGATTTCTTCAGTAGAAAAGCACCCCACAGCAGAAATTTACTTTGACACTGGCAAACAGTAATGGAAAATAAATAGAGTCTAATAACCCCTGGTTACTTTTAGATAACATCCCCTTTTATATCCTTACAATAACATATTTCTGGACTGAGTTTCAGCCATTTTATTCTCATTCTCCTTCTTGACCAAATGCTAGGAATGCAGTTTATGGGAAATTATGGTTCAGCAGCAAATGGAAGCTTTGAGAGACTTACAGCTTTTAGACCTTGGAGGTGAAAGAGCAGCTAACAAATACTACTGTTTGAAACCTGCTAAAAAGTGAGACCTTCTGGAAAATAATCCCATGGCTTTGCACATATACATGCTACTTCAGAAAGAAATAAAGCAAGCAGTGTCCACCTCAGTACACTTATATTTAAGATAAGGAAATAAAAGACATACAGAAGTTTTTTCACTGGCGTTATTGGGCAAAGGGTTTTGACCTGAGTGGACAAGAAGGAGTAAGAAAGGCTAAGAGAGTGAATGGTTCATTCAATGAAGCATTCAATGAAACATTTTTTGGGAAAGCACAGGATTATATTTCAAAATTTAGCTGGAATTGTGAGCGCTTATTATCAGGCTTTGCAAATTTAAGCCAATCTAAAAAAAAAAAAAGAAAAAGGCAAGTCTGAGTGGAGAAAATTATGAAAATGATGACACAAAGAAGAAAATATTAACATTTCTGTTGCTCTCCGTACACGTTACTCCTCTTATTTACATAGGTTAATGAATAAAGTACTATTTATATTATGAGACATGTAAGTTTTAGCAAGAATAGTTAGCTTTCATTTATGCTAAATAATTATGTAAGCAGTACTGTACGGGATGAAAATTCCTGGCAGTTAAATTATAGGAAAGCTTCTGTGATTACAATTTTCAGAAGGCAGTACAAGAACAGCAATGAGCAAAAATTCCCAGATGTAATGGTGCATGTTTATAGTGGTAAAAATAAAAGTCTGTCTATCTCTCTTGGACAGATCAATACTCAGGAAACAAGAGAAGACAGATTAACAGCTTGGTGAAAACTGCACCCTATCAAACAGAGTAGGTAGAAGTCAAAAACAGTAAGTCATTTTCGTTCATGAAGCCACACAAAGACAATTACTTTCAATAAAATCACAGAGGATTATGTGTTGAGTATTTCATCTAGAATATCCATATGTGAGAGAGTCAGGTACTTTTGAAAAGCATTAAGTTTGTTTTCTTTCTTTTTCTTTAATCAGTATAGATTACTAAATTCTTGTAAGACGTGGGGAGTACTTTCATCTTAATATAAATTAGGATTAAAAAAAAATACTTCTTTCATGTTGTTTAAAGCTTGCTTATGTCCCTAAATGGCAATGTTTGGCAAATGCTAATTTCTTAATGATCACTGTTTGATGATCAAAGTACGAACTAAGTGACCCCAAGAGATGCAGTATTAAACATTGCCCTACCTAACTCATCTTTGCATACTGTCAAAGCAGCATCTACCAACTTGAATTTGCACAAATGGAGAGAAAGCTCAGCAACTTGGGATGGAATCCACCATAAGCAGAGTACTGCTTTGGAAGTTGATCAGAGGGGCAGTCAGCAGGAGGGACCATTCAGTCTTCAAAACCCCTAGAGATGATCATGACTGTCAAGGTAAAACTTGGGCACATCACATGTGCAAGCACACCCTGAACTACTGAAGAACTTAGAAAACTGATACTGTCTAAAACCTCTCAGTAACTCCAGGTTTCAGCAATGGATGGCTGAGAAGTTTGTGAGTCAGAACTTTTGACTGACACACTTAATGTGAGTGTTAAGGATGACTTTAGTACCTGAAGCCTTTTATGAATTAAGCCCAGCATACATGAAGAATGCAAGGTGTTAAAAGCTTTTATGTAATCTGGAAGAAAAGCCTCAAGGCCAAAAATACCTACTTAAATATTTGGTCAAATTTGTTCAATACAAATAAGGAGTTTTCAGGATTATTCACATTATCCTTAATACATTACATTTTATTGGTGTAACATGACTTGTTTGCAATCATGAGCTGGAATTTTGACCTCAAGGTCTGAGTGTTACAAATTATATGTACTTTTTTTCAGTCCCCTGTAGTGATATAAGTGTAACTCTCAAGCTGTTTTAGGGATCTTTAAAGTGGTTAGTGATTTACATATGACATCTCCACTCAACCATAGAATTACACTTCTTGTTTTTATGGCAAGAATGGATAATTTTGGCACAATGTTCAGTTCTATGTAGAGCCTTTGTCTTGAGGGCCAGTTAATCTTGTATCCTTTCCTGCCCCGGTACGATTTTAAGATTGTCACAAGAAGGATAAATTTCATGCCATTTTCTGTTCTTATTACAATCTTCACATTGTTATGAGAATGGATTAATTTTGTTCCATTTTCTGTCCTCATTACAGTCTGTTATGAGAATTGATTAATTTTATGACATTTTCTTCTCTCGTTATAATCTTTGTTACGGGAATGAGAATATGTAATGAGAGTGAGAACATATCAAGCATTAAAGGTCTGTGAGAACTCATGACAAAGGCTGAAACAAGAAGAGAAAATGACACCCAATCCATTCTTGTGATAATCTTAAGACTGTAAAGAGAATTCAGGGTAAAATTACATTTGTCGATTCATAAGACAAAGATTTTTGAAAAAAAATGAGAATTGGAACAAAAGTAATCAATCTTTGTGACAATCTGGACATTGTATCTAACCTCATGGTATGCTTTCAAAAGTATAGTGCATTAATGGAAAGAGACATAGTAAGGCTGTCCAAATGGCCCTGTACAAGAACAAATTGCTTTCAAGATGTTGGTAGGTTTAGTCAATGTACCCTGAGTTATAATTGCACAGTATACCATTCAGATGTCATTAATGGAAAACAGGATCCACAGAAAGCTTCAGTGGAAATCACAGACTTCAGTACAGCCAGGAATTAACCTGAAATTGTGTTTTTCATATCCATCCAGAAAATAAGAACCTTTCTGGTGTGACCACTGCAGCAGTTCTTCCTCAGAATCTAAAACATTTTAAAAATGTAACAAAAATCCATGTCAAAAACCCCTAAAATATTGTATTTCCAAGAGCAAAAACTAGCTCTGCCTGCCATCTTAATACTTACTTACATATAACAGAAACCTAGAAATGAAAATAATATGATTTTAGGTCAAGGCAGGGGGTTTTGCCAATAGTTTAAAACAACACATCATCACCTTCAAGATTTTGGCCTACAGGTAATAATAGAACTGAAAGAGCTGCATAAATCAAATTAAGACTTTCAGAATCAGTGAAGATGTACAAATTGAATAATTAGATGTTACTGTAATGACTGTCTAAATAGCTTGTACCAAATGGAAAGCAAATAATGGATATGAAATCGGTCAGTTTTCTAAAAGCTGCTAAAAGCCTGCTCTTCTAAGGTGCCTGGTGTCAGACATAGAATAGGCAGAGAGCTTTGAAGCTAGATGGAACAGAAAGAGTAATTAAAAACAAGGAAAAGATAAAAAAGTTTGCTCTATTTTCAGTTTAAAATGTGAGTACTGCATCCAAATATAGAAATGAGTGGAAAAGAAGGGTTAATACTAAAACACAAATATCATGCAAACAGTAACACTCCAATACTGCCGTCAGCTGGGATTTCAACTCATTATCAGTAAGAACAGTTGGTGATGTTACTTCAAATTCAACATGGATACCTATGTCTCGGACTTGATCACAGCTTCTGTCCTCGTGTGTTCTGGGGAAATTTCATTCCTGCATCTTCTATTAAAGATTAGCCACCTTCTGAAACAGAAAATCTACCAGAATAGTCATGAGCCTGGCTATGTAAGTTTTAAGACCAACACACTTGACAGTTGTTTTAGAGCCTTAAAAATTTGGAGACTGTGTTTTACTGAAATTGTAATCAATAACATTTGCAAATGAAAGTAACAGCAATAGAAACAGTAGAAAATCAGCTTTCCATAAACTCAGTTGTAAGCAAGCCAGCAGACAAGAGGAAAAATCAGTTAGAAGCAGTGGAAAAAATTATGTAAGGAAGAATAAATCTCTTATTTAAAGACAGATATTTAATAACAGTGAAAAAAAAAACATACAGAGAAAAACACCATCCCTTCAACTGAACAGCAATAAAGCTTCACAGTCTTGCTGCACTTGTAGAACTTTAAATTACTTTCTGTTTTTAAACAATAATTTGAGATCCATTCTTACTCATCTTACAGAATTCATTACAAAATGACCACAGGGTATGGGATCACCCTGAACTTTAATTATGACAGTGACAGTTAACAGCACATGCATCAGTAGATATGAAAATTAGCACAGAGAATAATACCTTTAGTTACGATTTATCCTGCTTCATGAGTTATTGGGAAATTTTGTAAGACTTTTTAAATTAATAAATTCACAGGCTGAGATCATGATATAGGTCTTTTTTTATTATTATTCTGAGGAAGTTTTAACTGGAGATATTTACTCTGATCATGTTACTCAAGAGTAAGAACATCAATAATTTGTTACCTTTTACTCTATAAGATATCCAAATCAAATACTTTTAGATGTTCTGTTCTTTGCATTAATGTAAGAATTTCAGCTCAGATCCTCGAAGATATGTAAACATCTAAGTCCCCCTGATTTCAGTGTGAATTAGGTGGCCAAATGTCTGTGACTTTCAATACTCTCGGATATGCCTCATTTAAAGTCTGAATTCTAATCATTCAGTATTACTAAAAATATTGTAGCACCACTTACAGTGCCACTTACACTTACTTTCTTAAAAAACTCTCAGCTTTCTGCCTCAAATATAATAATGGCACCTTCTAATTAACAATAACGTACTACAGAAGTCTAAACACTATCAAAACTAAATCTCTGAGCCTTGCAGTCTTTCATGGCAAATCATCATCACTGTTGTGAGATGGGTTCCACCTCTGTTATCTTGGTGAGATATGTTTGGGCAAATAATGCCCCACTATTCTTTCTTCCTCCTATTCTGAGTGCAAAAAGGTCCTCTATTTCACCATAGCTTACATATAACTTCATGTAACTTCATGCAAAACCTTGCTATGATTTATTCACAATGGGGCTGAGAGAAGTGAGAGCCTTACTTATGTATCTAATTAGTATTCATTTTTCAAAAAAAAAGTTTGAAAAGAAACTTATTGCCTTGGTATTTAGAATTCTAACTCCTAGCCTCTGTTGTGCCATGTACATGTCACAGTAGTGCATTATGCTAGATTAGCATATTTTTTTCTTAACTTTTACCCTGTCAAGTAATCTTCATGTCTGCATTTGTTCTTTAGGCAAAAGTGATTACCTAATTCCCATTTAATCTTAAAGCACACCTTATTGTACTATTATCACAGAGATATATTATTTTTATTAAGAGGATATATATTCACTTGCTTAGCTTTGCTACAGGAGTGGTGCCTCCAAGCTTCTCTGAATCTTCTATTGTTTCATTTAAATTCATATTATCACACACAAAAACCTTGTTTTTCTAGACAATCAAAATATGTTCTTGTTTTCTTCCCATGAAACAATTCAAGAGCCTAAAACAACACAAACAACTGCTCAAAGAAATTAAGTCTTTCAATGAGATATGGAATGTATACACTCTTTTGTAATGACACTATTCAGAACATTGCTGATAGACAACAGAGAAAAGAGAAATAGCTGGCAGCTGCCATTTCACCAATAATTTCCCTGTTACAGTTCACAGCAAATGTTTCATCTTTATACATTTATGTAGATATGTGATGTTTAAAGTTAAATAGTGTTTTTCATGCATTTTCTTCAACAGTGATGAACAACTGTATTGGTACTCAGTTCTTCTATTCATCCAGTTATTTCAAAAGGAAAACAGAACAATAACAACAAAGCATCCTATCTCCCTTTTGCGACTATCTGCTTGAAGGCATTGGAATTCTAAGGCTGATGCTCAAACAACTTATGTGTTCATTTAATTATATTTTATTCAATTGAAAGCTTCCTTAATTTTCTCAAGCTTTGTCTCCATTATTTGAGTCTCTTTTCTTTTCAATGAACATATCAGACCAAAGATTTGACATATATAAAACTCCATATTTGTTATCTTTCTCTCCATAATACCATAGCAATACAACTCAAATATGTAGTTGTGTCAGGTTTTTTTTCTTATTCATAGTCCTTTACAAGTTATTATTTCAACACTATCACCCTAAATTTTACTTAGTTTTCATTCACTTATTTTGGGCCAAGGGGAGATCTTACATTTGTAACACCAGTTGTTTCAATATCACATATTTTCATGCACATATATTAACTTTAATTTTAAAAATTCCTTCATCTTTCTTGGGATTTTTGAGCTGGATTCACACTTTGCCACATTGTTATTATATGAAGAAACCTTCTGAGCACTATGCAAAGTCAGTTTAGTGTCACAAGGATGCTCATGCAAAATGATGCCATCTGCTGCTCTTCCTCTCATCCCACCTCCTCCAAAAATTTAAAAAAAAAAAATCACATGTTATATTGTTTACAATATAACAAGAGCATTTGCAGTTTGATATTTTCGTGTTCCATTGACTCTGGTTTTGATTATCAAACCTTTCTGTCTCAAATCTCTTTCCCAGTGTTTTTTATTCTCTCTAATGTTCAGAGGCTTGTCGACATCCAGTTAGCTTCCATGGTGAGTGAGAGTCTCCTTTGCTGGGCAAGTTTCCACTACACTAGTAAGGCTTTTTCTTCTGGATTTCCTTTACTCTCTGAATCTTTTGCTCTAGTCTTCTTATCAAGGATTTTAAAATTGTAAAATTGTCTTTTTGGGGGGAGATAATTAAAAACTCTTGTACATTTCTCCTCTTCCTCTTAAAAAAAAAAATATCTATTTTTCA
Organism: Chlamydotis macqueenii; assembly: GCF_036417535.1. Taxonomy (NCBI): domain Eukaryota; kingdom Metazoa; phylum Chordata; class Aves; order Otidiformes; family Otididae; genus Chlamydotis; species Chlamydotis macqueenii. The sequence continues at coordinate 56,969,238 of NC_141593.1, read as the reverse complement.
TATAATTCCTCCTTTGATATAAAACAGTTCTTCTCACAGAAATGTAATATGGATTCATAGTTATCTTCCTCTGCTAAAATGTACTTTAAATTACCAAAAACGTTGATGGCCTCAGCACTAGTTGTATTAAAATGTAAGTCTATTGATATGACACTTTTATTCATGCTCGTCGCTTTTAGAAACAGAATAAAGCATCATTTTTACCTTTACTATTTATCTACCATGTCCTCAAGGCTATTCAGCTTTGGAGGGCTTTAATTGCCCTGTTCTTTCATCTAAGGTAGTCTCTGAACAGTGCTCCCAGAGCACACAGTTCAGAAGATGCTCAAAGCAGAAAAGAGGGTTCAGTGTCTAAGTTCCTGCTAATTGGCATTGTATGAACTCTCTGTAATGTCACAGCCAATCCCAAATAGTTCCTGCCATCTCAGAGTTAATGATACAGGGCCCTTTTTATCTTTGAGATTATTGACTTTTGTTTCTACAAAACCAGATCCTTTAACCCTCCCTGTTTGTGAGGTATTTCTCCCTGGTCAGCTGGCCACCGGTGCCAGCACATTTCTTAACAAAAGCATGCATGTGGCTGCAAATCTAAGGAGCAGCAGCTCAGCTGTAATGCATGCACGAAACAAACCATGTGCCCTCCTGCTGCAAGGAAAGGAGAGCAGCACCACGACTTGTGGAACAACAGGATGACTGCTGGTACTGCTGCTGCATGTTTTATAGATCCTGTCAGAAAACCTGACATGAGTAAGTTCACCATTTTAAATAAAGTAGGAAATAACCATTTTCTCCTTCAATCTTCTTATCTTCCTGTAGAGCACACAGAAGTGGGAGTTAGTTTCACATGACAAGTAGCCATGCACACATTTGTGGCAATCAGTGTGAATTTAAGTCTTTAAAATTTGCAAGTTATGGATCTGTCTGTACTGCCTTGGGAAAAGGTCACTAGTTAAAGTGTATAGAAACTAATGAGGAATACAGGGATTATTTTCATAGCATAAAACATTCTTTTGCTCAGATTAATACTTCAGCAATGTCTCCTCCCATTGGATTCAGACACATAAAAGCTTTCCTAATCTCTAAATGACTTAACACTGTATACAAATATTAAAAATATATTATTGCTTCTATTTTTATATCCTCTTTTACTATGGCAAAATGTTATTAAAAAAACAAATTGAAATGATATTTTTATTCTTGATACCTGTACAATGAACAGAAGAACACATATTAAGCCATCTTTATATTGTGTTTTGGGGGGAATGTTTATGGAGTTTTTTAAGGTTGCTTTAAACACTGCATATTGGCAATACCATTTGGGTTTAAATTTTATTTTCAATATGAGAGATTGTTTAAAATAAGAGTTGCATTAAGTGCCCCCCCAAAATGAATTTCAATTAAATTTGAACATTTGTGAAGTTTTTAATGTTTGAGTTTAGCTTGTTTATCCAGTGTGTACTTATAAATTTTCCTTCACTACCAAATCCCAGTCCTAGCTAATGAAACGCAAACTGTCATTTGGAATTTTTTTTTAATAAATTTTTGTAGTCATAGTTCTGCTTTCTCCCTCATGTTTGACAGGTGTCCCTCTAAATACTCTAAATTGCTGGGTTTTTTTTTTTGTTATTTTACCTCTTTTAAGCACAAACTAGTAAAATATTGAAATTTACATTTCACAGAATTGTGACATTTTTTAAATGAAATGTGTAGGTAGAAGGTAAACCTTCTGAATTTCAACCCAGGCATCCAAAGAAAATGAAAAACATTGTTCCTATTTCATGGCAGGGTTGCTGCATTGCACTTGCAACTTGATCCTCTTCACTGCTTGTGTAAGTCAAGTTGTTCAGTCAGCTCTTCTGGGTCTACTGTTTCTCAGCCAAGTATAGTCACTGTTCCTGCTGCTCTGGGAGCACTCTTGTCTGAAACTTTTCTTTCAATTAAATAGTTGTTCTTCAGACTCTGGAAAATCATGTATCGACTTCCTTAAGTGCCTCCCTACCACTTAGCTGCTTACAAATATGTTTGCAGACTTCTGTTGATCCTTGACATCTCATTACCCATCTCAGATCTTATTTATCCTTTTAAGTGGCCTAAAGTCCTGTTGGGATTTTCATCTAGACAGATTTTCTCTTACGACAACACGTTTTTGTTTAAGGCTTGGGCAGCATGAATCCAGCTGAATTGGTAAGATACATGGCTATCAACCTCAAGGAGAACACGAGTATTTTTCCTCCTCTGTCAAGCTGTACCTGTAACATTTGTTAGTTTTTACATTTTTATATTAAATGCCCACCTTTTATAAGGTACTTCTAGAAGACCTTTCATTAATGATAATTTGAAAATATTACTGTTCCACTTCCTCTGTCCCCATTCCAGTTTTCTTGCATGTGGGAGAGCTAGATTGCTACAGGAGAAAAGCAAACATTTCTAAATAAAGTGTGCATTACTTTTGCCGTGTCCCTCATGGTGTACTCAGAGACCAGTCAGCTCTATGAAGACACTACTGATTTGTGAAAGCAGACGAGCTGCTGAGATGCAGTCTCACAACTTTCTTGCTGGCTTCTCCAAGATTATTCACCAGATACTTCAAAAAGCAGAATTTCCCAGCCCAAAGTTGAGCAGGAAGAGAAGTGAAGAAGAGAAAGCAGCTGTATGGCAAGCTGAACAGAAGCAGCATCCTTCCAGGAGTTGGACCAGCAGTAAGGAATTAACCTTATTTTAAGAGAAAGCACAAGAATGAACTGTGATTTAATAGCTGGTACATACAACACTGAACTGAACTTCTGACATAGACTTACTAATAAATTTGACTCCAGCAAGGTTTGATAAAAGACCCAGAGCACACAGCATAAAATGAAGCTTCTAATTCATGATGGAAGTAACAGTACAAGGAAATCACAGCCTGATTCTCGGATTTTACACTATGTTCCAAAACCTCAGAACACTATGTATCTACTTTTCTCCATCTCAAAAATATACCAAGTTTTATATCATATTATAGGAAAAAAAAAGACAGAAAGAAAGAAAGAAAAATAACCAGCATTTGCTCAGTGTTTATTTCTCTTTCAAACTACAACTTTAGTTTTCTTACTAGTGTGCTCAATTTTCTACTCCAGACTTGTGCTTCACACAAGTAATAACCTCACTTACGTTAAGGAGGCAGCACTTCTATAAATCCTATGTATAGTTCCTTCACTATTTTTTTATCTCTTTATTCAAGGTTTTATAACAATTTAAAGGGAGTTAGTGCAGATTTTCTAAAAAAAAATGTTTATCTAGGTAATGGAAAATGTTATTTTAAAAAGATAGAAAGAAAACTCTGTGGACTTATTTGCGATTTAGCAATAAATACATTTGTTTTAATAAAGTTATACTCCAGTTTTTTCTTCAGTCAAAAAGACAAGTCAAATAATTGAGAATGTTAAATCATATATAGCAGTTTTCAAGATGAAAACTATGTTCTCTCAGGGGGGAATTATTTCAGACTACAAAACTCAGTGGTAGGAAAGTTTAACAGAGGTGAAAAGCCATATAGTAGATCCAACAACTCATCCTGCCTTTTACAACAGGTGACATTGGTGGACCACTGGAAAACCACAGAAACCACCGTGCGTCCTTTACATAGCAGAACTCCTAAGTCCACCTTTAATAGAGGAGTGCCTAGATGGATGTTGCTTTTTTTTCTTCATCTCATTTGTTGTGTACTCTATAATTTTTTGAAACTGGGGGTGGGGGGGGGGATTGACACACACTGGCTTGAGGGCGTTGGAAGTGATAATGAGGAAAAATATCACACTTTAGCTGCATTCTCCACAGACAATGAGAAAAAAAATAATTCTACACTTTCCTACCAGACCTTGTCATTAGTACACAGAGGGATGTTTTCACAGTCCTGAGCAGCTCTGCTTTCCACCTTCTTTATTTCAGAATCGGCATTCTCACAGCTACAGATTCCTTGGAATAAGTTCTTCAATCTAAATAGTCAATTATCTTGCTTACAGAATATGCACTCAAATTTGTGCATTTTCACTACTTTCGAAGCAGTTTAAGAAAATATCCATACAATATTCTTACTGCCTATAGCAGTTCAAAAGATTTAACATTTTTTTCTTTTTTTTTTTTTTTTGCTCTTCCCTGCATTTCTGAAGGAGATAGCCATCATTTATCTCAGCAAGACATTTTTCTTGAAGAACAGTAAGCAGATAGAGATGACACCAGTGGTCATTTAAGCTGATCCAACCTATTTATCAATAGCAAGACAGGGCAGGAGGTGATACAGATTCCATTTAATTTTATTGCAGCCCAAGAATTTTTACCCTCCTAACATTGATGGTATTTTTCCGCATTTGTATCATTAAAATCTCTTGTCAATTTATTTTCTTAGGGACAGATAAGATACTGTGTCTATCTCCTTCAACCAAAGGTAGAGATAAATCTATGTGGGAGTGTAGGTGGTAAGCAAGGAAAGTCTGAGCTATTATTTACTCACCACTTGACAAAGACAGAAACTGGAACATTCTTTAACATTTTTTTAATCATGGAAGGTCACAGATGCTCAATCACACTGAGCAGACCTATTTACAGAAAAACCTTTCAGGTCTCAGAATTCATCCAGCAGAGACCTTCAGCACCTCCAAAGAAGATGCACAGATATCTATTACAGGACACTTGTGTCTGTTTGAGGGCAGACTGCTTACACCTTTCCAATCTATACTAATGTCTCTAGTGCAGGACTACAAAGAGGGTAAATAATGAGAGTTCATTTTGCATCTTTGTTTTCCTACAGTGCTTGGATCTGTGTCATGCGAGGGGTTCTCTATCAGCTGCAGCTGAAATTGGTGTTCAGTGCAGGTGCTGTGTGCTGCTCCATTAAAATCCAAAGGTAGTTCAAAATGCTAGCAGACACAGTAGAGGTATTGAAATAAAGTCTCTCTGTACTCGTTCTCCACATGTATACTTATTGGTAAAAGTAATTGCAGTGTCTATTGAAGACATTCAGGCACTTCAAGCCGTAAACTACAGCATGAATATATGGTTTGTGACTATCAGAAGACTGTTGAAAGAGGAAAGAATAAATAAAGTTGCCAAAGAAGTAAAGTAAAGAAATATGAATTATATACATCCAGCAAGTCTCCAACTCATAAAAGCGGACAACTTCATGAAAGCAAACCGTATCAGTTTCATTACATCCAGGTGCAGAGAAGTAAGTGTGTAAGAGCTCTTGTGAATTTGACCTGTGTTCTTATGGACCACTGCAAATCAAGACTAACTCACACCTCCTGTCTTCTAGATCTCATATCCAAATACCCTCTGATAGATCATACTGGCACCCATCCAATGACAGCTTCTGGCAGACGCAGTGTGACTGATGCAGTGATACTCTCTGTTGTAGACCGTGGGGAATCAGAGAAAACAGTAGTAGCTCCAGAGCACATTTGCACACCTTCCATCCTGGAGCTGGCCTCAGGACTGTCTAAGTGATATCCAGCTGCCCTAAAAGAGTCGTACTGGCTTTGAACTCATTGTTTTTCTTTTCTTCTTATCCTGGGTTACAATTTCTCCAGGAATTAACAGAGAAATTGCATTTTCAGATGATTGGATCTTACAGCTTGTCCTAAGCAAAACAGCTTATCTCGTTCCCTAGGAAGACATACCTTGTTCTCTCTTTAGGCCAGCTTCTGCAAATCATTGGTGAGAGTCTTTTGCCTTGCACCACATCTGATATAGGAGCCCATTACTCCACATGGCTATGCTGAGTTGTAATGCAAAGAATTGTATTTGCCTTTCAGAAAAAGAATCAATATATGGAAGGGAAGCCGAACCAAGTAGCAAATCACAGATAAACCAGCTGTGCCCTGTATTAATCTTCTTCCCTCATAGTTCTCTCTTTCATATTTGTTTTAAAACTGGAAAAAAAAAAAACTAACTTAGAAAAATGCTTGTTCATTGACAATAGATGAATCGTCCCTTAAATGCATATTCAAAACGAGTGGAATAAACCCTATATTCTGACATCCAATTTGAAGAAGCATTTCTGTACTGCAGAGATAGCATTTTCATCATGTAATAAAAGGAATGGGATAACAATTACTTTCCCTTATTGAATAGGTAAGTAAATTGAGCTTGAAAATCCCCATAAATACTAAGTGTGGAAGTTAGATCTTCCCACAGGAGGCTTAACCCAAACATCAGTCCTTTTCTTTGAAAAAAAAAAAACAATCCAATCATTCTTATTTTGTGGATTGTGCATTTCAGTTGGAACTGAGACTTTCTCCCTACAGACTACCAGCTATCTTTGACTTACTGGCCTCACAAATAAATTCTGAAATTATGAAGCCTCCATTTGTATGGATGAGAAATGAAAGATGAATAGTAAATGCATGAGCTTAAGATATTTTGTTTAGTTTTGACCTGTTCTGCACAGTAAAATAAGTAAAAATGGGGCATAAATAGTGACTAAATTTAAATACTCCTCTCAAAAATCTGGTTGAAAATTTTTTTCAGGAAGTGATATAAAATCATAGAACCATAGAATCACAGAATGATTGGTTGGAAGGGACCTTAAAGATCATGCAGTCCCAACTTCCGTGTTATGGGCAGGGACTCCTTCCGCTAGATCAGGTTGCTCAAAGCCGTATTCAACCTGGCCTTGAACACTTCCAGGGATGGGGCATCCACATGTGTTGCCCATGTCTGAGCAATCTGATTCACTGTCTTACCACCCTCACAGTGAAAAATTTATTCCTTACATCTAATCTAAACCTACCCTCTTCCACTTTAAAGTCATTACCCCTTGTCTTATCATTACATGCCCTTGTCAAAAGTTCCTATTCAGCTTTCTTGTAGGCCCTCTTTAGGTACTAGAAGGCTGCTATAATATGTCCCCAGAGCCCTCTTTTCTCCAAGCTGAACAGCCCCAACTCTCTCAGGCTGTCCTCATAAGAGAGGCACTCCAGACCTCTGATCATCTTTGTGGCTCTCCTCTGGACCAACTATAACAGGTCCATGTCCTTCTTACACTGGGGGCCCCAGACCTGGATGCAGTACATCGGGTGGGGTCTCACGAGAGCAGAGTAGAGGGGCAGAATCACCTCCCTCACCTGCTGGCCATGTTCCTTTTGACGTAGCCCAGGATGTGGTTGGCTTTCTGGGCTGCAGGTGCAAATTGCTGGGTAATATTCAATTTCTCATCAACCAACACCCTCAAGTCCTTCTCTGCAGGGCTGCTCTCAATCCCTTCATCCTCCAGCCTGTATCCATGTTTAGGATTCCCCCTCCCAGGTGCGGGACCTTGCACTTGGCCTTGTTAAACTTCATGAAGTTCACAGAAACCCACCTCTCTAGCTTGTCATGTATGTTTTCACTAGTGGACATCCATCCTACCCAGCCAGGGAGGGTGTTGATGTTTTCTATGTTTGTGTGAGTGCTCTGAGTGTCTGACTGTCATCTGTGTGTCCAGCCATGTGTGTATATTTGTATGTATTTACGCACGTAGTCTATAAGTGTGCTTTTTGCGTGTGTCATCTGGGAATGCGTCTTCAGCCTCACAAGCTAGGTTTACATGGGCCTACCTCTCCAGTCTGTCAAGGTCCCTCTGAATAGCATCCCTTCCCTCCAACATGCCAACCGCACCACACCTCTTGGTGTCCTCAGCAAACTTGCTGAGGGTGCACTCTATCCCACTGTCCATGTCACCCACAAAGATGTCAAACAGGGCCAGTCCCAATACGGACCCTTGAGGAATGCCACTCATCACTGGTCTCTACTTGGACATTGAGTCATTCACCGCAACACTCTGAGTGCGACCATCCAGCCAAATCCTTATCCACTGAGTGCTCCGTATGTCAAATCCATGTCTCCCCACTTTAGAGACAGTGGAAAATGCTTTGCACAAGTCCAGTTGCTCTTCCCTCGTCCATGACAGCTGTAACCCTGTCATAGAACATCACCAGATTTGTCAGGCACAGTTTGCCCTTAGTGAAGCCATGCTCACTGTCATGAATCGCTTCCTTTTTTTTCCATGTGCCTTCGCATGGTTTCCAGGAGGATCTGTTCCATGTGCTTTCCAGCCACAGAGGTAGGACTGATTGGCCTGTAGTTCCCCAAGTCTTCTTTTTATCTTTTTTAAAAATGAGGGTTATTTCTCCCCTTTTCCAGTTATTGAAATCAAATATGATGGGTAGTGGCTTAGCAACTTTGTCTGCCAGTTCCCTCAGGACCTGTGGATGCATCTCATCAGGTCCCATGGACTTGTGCACTTTCAGATTCCTTAGATGATCTTGAATCTGACCTTCACATACAGTGAGCTGTTCTCCATTCTCTAAGTCCCTACCTTTGCCTTCTGTGACTTAAGTGTGTGGCTAGGGCACTTGCCGGTGAAGAATGAGCCAAAAAAGCTACTGAGTACCTCAGCCTTCTCCATGTCCCGGGTAACGAGGTCTCCCGTTTCCTTCCAGAGAGGGCACAAATTTCCTCTACTCTTCCTTTTATGCCTGACATACCTATAGAAGCTTTTCTTGTTGCCTTTGATGTCCCTGACCAGATTTAATCCCATCAGGGTTTTGGCTTTCCTAACCTGATCCTTGGTCATTTCAGACAATGTCTCTATATTCCTCTTAGGCTAATTGTCCTTGCTTCCACTCTCTTTAGGCTTCCTTTTTGTGTTTCAGTTTCTCCAGGAGCTCCTGGTTAATCCATGCAGGCCTCCTGGTGTTTCTGTCTGACTTACTCTTCATTGGGATGCATCACTCCTGAATTTGGATGAATTGCTCCTTGAATCTTGACCAATTTTCTTGGGCCCCTCTTCCTCCAGGGCTGTATCCCATGGCACTTTGTCCAGTAGATACCTGAAGAGGCCAAAGTCTGCTCTCCTGAAGTCCAGGGTAGTGAGCTTGCTGTGCACCCTCCTCACTGCCCTGAAGATCTTGAACTCCACTACTTCAAGGTCACTGCAGCCAAGGCTGCCCTTGATCTTCATATTCCCCATTAGCCCCTCTTTGTTGGTGAGATCAAGGTCCAGCACAGCACCTCTCCTCATTATCTCTTCTGTCACTTGGACAAAGAAGTTATCATTAATGCATTCCAGGAACCTCCTGGATTGCTTATGCCCTGCTGCGTTGTCCCTCCAACAGATATTGGGGTGATTGGAGTCCCATTGAGTACCAGGGTTTGCAAACATGAGGCTGCTCCTGCCTTTAGAGGGCCTCATCTGCCCAGTATTCCTGGTCAGGTGATCTGTAGCAGACCCCTACTATATCTCCTGTCCCTGGCCTCCCTTTGGTGCTGACCCATAAGCTCTCAGCCAGCTCCTCATCCATTCCAGGGCAGAGCTCCATGTACTCCAGCTGGTCACTGACATAGAGGGAAACACCCCCTCCTTGTCTCCCCTGCCTGTGCTTCCTAAAAAAGCCTGTATACTTCCACTGCAACTCGAACTCCTCTTGTTTTTTCCCCATGCTACATGCATTTGCATAGAGGCATTTAGGTTGGGCCTCCAGTGAAGCTGACTTATTGACTGGAGTGGCTGGAATTCCTTTATGCTGGTCTCCAGGTGCTCTCCTGCTGATCTGTGATCCTTCTCCAGGCTCTGGGCATCTGTTGCTGGCACTGGCATCAACCGGTAAGAGCGGGATGCATTGAGGTTCCCCTCCCTCAGCAACTTTAGTTTAAAGCCCTCTTCACCAGCTTGGCAAGCCTATGACCAAACATGCTCATCCTCTTTTCTGACAGATGGACCCCATCAACCCCCATCACGTTTCTCAAAGCCAGTCCCATGGTCTAAGTAGCTGAACCCCTGGCTGTGGCACCAGTCCTGTAACCATTTTTTGATTTGCAAGATTCAACTGGCCCTTTCAAACCCCTTCCCTTTGACTGGGAGGATTGATGAAAAAACTACCTGTGCTCCAGAGTCCCTTACTACCACTCCCAGGGCTCTGTAATCCTTCTTGATAGTCTTTAGACTCCTTCTGTCTCTGTCACCGATGCCCACATGAAATAGTAGCAGATAATAGTCAGTGGACTGTATGAGGCTTGGTAGTCTCTCAATGACATCCTGATGCAAGTCCTCAGTAAGCAGCACACCTCTCTAGAGAGTGCATCAGGTTGGCAAATGGGTGCCTCTGTACCTTTCAGAAGAGAGTTACCTACTACTATCACCGGTCATCTTTTCTTAGTTGTGGTGGTTGTTATACAGGGAGCAGGTTGGTCTGCCTTACTCAGCTTCAGCATCTCTCCTGATGTGCCGGGTCTTTCCTTCTCAGTCTGCAGAGTGGTGAAGTGGTTCTGCAAGGGCACCTCAGGCTTCAGGGGAAGTATCTTCCTCTTGCTGGTCCTTGCCATTGCAAGCTTCCATTCTTCTGCACTATTGGCATCCCTTCATTCATATAAATGAATGTCATATGCAAGTGCCAAGGGACAGGATTTAGTCCTACTCTGAATAATCCCTTTTGAAATATAATTTGCAGAGTTAGATTGTATAACAGAATAACTTCACGAGTTTTAGTAGTTGCCTACCATTGAAAAAAAGAAAAAAAAAATAATTTGTTGTTCTGTGTTCATACAGATTATCTAAATTGCTTTTCACTTTCACAAGTGTTCTGCCTTTGATTTTTTTTTTTAAAAAAAAAGTTTTTGTCACCATACTTGCTTTAAAAATATGTCCTCAATCTCAAAGTTATTTGAAAACCTATTATGTAGAAATTACATTTTTTTTGTTAGTGTGTCTCATTTAGTTAAGTCTTGCTAGCTTATTTTTGGAACAAAATTGCTGAAATTTCCAGATAATCAATGAGGTTTTGCCTAAGATACCAGACTCAGAAAGCAGTATCTATTGTTTCTGTCTGCCATGAATTCTAGTGACTTTGGGCTGAATACATCATTTTGCAGTGCCTCAGTTTCAAACATTAAAAAGGTGGATGATGTCTAAGGCAAAGTGCACTAATTCTCAGAGAAACTAGCAGAATTAGAAGCCCAAGGTGTAAGAAAGCTCTATGTATTTGCTGTACAGAATTGGAACTGAATGAAAGCAGTGACTGAAACTTGTTCATTCTGCATTTTATGTTTTCATCATATTTATGTTTTGTTGTATTTTATGGGCTTGTTTGCACTACATGCAATTCTGGGCAAGTTAATGGTGCTAAAAAAAAACGTGTCTGAGATGTTAAATTTCCAATGTGATAATTTGAAGCTTTAACATGCAAAATTTTCCAGTTAACAGAATATGAAGATGGTGTTTTCTATCAGTCAAGAGCTGAAGATGGGCTTAGGAGTTGTGGTATTCCTTCTAAAAAGCAAAAGCTCTTGAAGAAGAAAAAAGGCTGGTGGAAAACAAGAGTTGATATAGGAAATGACTAATATGTGAAGTCTTGCTGGGTAGATAACACAGTTACAGGACTTTACCATGAAGGAAAAACTACAAGCAGCAGAAAGCAACCAGTAAACTGTCAGCTGTCTCTCAAAGTTATGACAATGGAGTGCTTGAAACCATAATTATTTTTCTCTAGGAGAAGAGTAGCTACATGTCTCATGTTATGCTGTTTGTCTTCTTGATAATTTTCATTCCTCTCTCCCCTAACCTGATGTTAAGGACATTTGATTCATCTGTTAGAGGAGATGAATAGTTCGTTGAACACTCAGTCAGTTTCATATGACTTCCCCAATTTCCCAGTGAGTTTTCCAACAATATTTAAAATGATAAGTAGAAATTAAACCCAGTCCTTGTTGCTGCCAGTCAAGGGGTAGAGATAACAGACACAATGATCCTTTACTTAGGTTAATAAAGTTTGTAAAGGCATAGTGCTGAACGAGGCAAATACTTGTTTTGCATGGTCACAGCTAGAATTTGTCAAGGAAAGACCTAGCAGGGCATCCAAATAGCTAGTTAAGGTAGCTGGTGGAACTGTACACAAACCCAGATCTTCTGGTTCCCGAAGATTTGAAAGCAGAATACAAAGGAAATTGCAGTGACGCTTCCAGTATGTTCTCCTAACACTAGTCTGGCTTCTTCAGTGGAAGGAATGGGATTAGTTAGCTTCTTGACACAGCTCTCATAGGCCTGGGACAAAAAAGATAAATGCCAATTTGAGAAAATATAAGCTTAATTAAATTGAAATGGAAGGAAAAACACAAAGATAAATGTTTGATCTGCTTTCTTTCATTGTTTATTTTATTTATATATTATCTTTTGAAGTACCCTAGATGATAATATTAAAAGCAAGTTTACAGAACTTGCACATTCCATTGAAATGGGAATAATAATAATAATAAACTTTGTGGAACAGTGTGGTCATATACAGAATCATTTCTTCATGAACATTTCTCTAAGGAAAATAGTTTTGCAATTAGATTTTAAAATAAAACCTCCAGTGACAAAAGCAATGTTGTTTATTATGGAGTTCCCTGTCAATGAAAGGCTAAGGAAAGAAAATCGTAATTGCAAAACTTGATTGAAATGGATCATTTTGGAAAGTCTAAATTTAAAAATAAAGACTACAGCTTTCTGACTAAACGCACTTGCAGAGGAGTTTCTAAGCTCTTCATATTGCAAAGTATAGGAGATGTTTTGTTATTCCCCTGAGCAGAGGAAATAAGACCTCTCAGCCTTGTTAAGAAATGGCAAGATATGAGGCGTTTTTACTGCTATTGGATAAACTATTATATTGTCACACTGAATTCTGCATTCACTCTTTGCTCTTCATATCAGAAAGCATAGGCCTGAAGTAGAAGTGGTTCATGGTTCTATTTTGTAACACATAGCACTTCATTTTTATTTGTCAAGTTTGTTTTCTTTTTCAAATACAGTTTCATGTTAATAACAGTATTTAAATTTTCACTTCCAAGACTGTGCTCTGCTTCCGTTCATTCATTAATAGGTAGTCTCTACATCATCATATACTGGTTTTCTACAGACTTTAAAGAAGGAAAAGAAACAAGACAGTCAATTAATAGAAAAATAAGTGTAGTGATATGAAGTCATTTACCAAAAAATGAACAAACAAAAAAGCAAAATAGGGCACTTTAGATCTATGGCTCAGGAGGAAAAAAAAATGGCTTGCCTGCTAAAGTTGCATTGAAAGAGAGAATCAGATGGACAAGTAAGAGAGTATGGTAAAATCAGAGGAAGCAGAACTATATGTGTATTAATTCTTCAGACATGTACACACAGGTCAATATTGACGGAACCATCACAGAGTGAATAAAACAAAGTCAAACATCAAAGACAAACATTGTGAAGAAATGTAAGGGTGGTCTTATTTTACTGGAGAGGACCCAACTTTTTAATTACTCACTTTAGGTTTTCAAAATCACAAAGTATATTCGTTGACCCAGATTAACTTCTGGATCAAAAAAGAACATAAATCATAGAAGTCTGGGATGGGAAGAAAGCAAAGTATCTGTGTCCCAATCATATAATTCAGACTATGAGATCCTATACTAATAACTCACTGTAATCAAAAGAATTACACATCTGAGTAGGTAAGAATTCAAGAAAGTTTCTAAATATGCTCAAACATTATTCAAGTTGGCCTATTACAAACAGTCAAAGGACACGGCACATAATCCACCAGCTTTCAACTATCTCAAAGCATCTTTATTACAGCTGTTTTACCTTTGGCTGCTCTTTGACTGGCCTTTCTAAGTGAACAGCTAGACTACAGCAGGAATCATAGTAAAAAGTGTTAGAGAAGAACCTCTGAAAGCAGCCTTACATCTTAAACCTGGGCCTTTTCTCCCAGCAATTCTTTCAAACTGTGTAATAAAGCAAGACCTGATCTCTCTCAGAACATCTCACTTCTACAATTGCGTTTTTGCAGCGTATTCTAAAAACTATCATCCTATGTGGAACACAAGTGAAAAAATGGGTAGAAATAACATTCATTAGTGCAATTCTAACCACAACTTGCAGTTCTCACTTCTCCACTGGTATTTTTGAGGTTTTGTCAACAGTTGGACTGCCATACAGAACAGAGTATTGCTGTTTATTAAGAGAGTTACATTGCCATGAGACAGTTCAGGTTGATTCCTATGCTTCCTATGAAAACATAAGGTTTTACTTTTCATGACTGTGGATACCTCTTATCCTCAAGGAAAAGACTGGCTGAATTTTTTCAGTATTCAACAGTGCATTTCCAAAAGTCAAGCTTGTTAAAGAATATCAGTATGCAAGAGGAAAAAAATTCCATGAAAAGTTTGTTTACATCCCTAGATGAGATTTTTCTAAAGAGAATTAGTCTGAACATTTTCAGATTAAATTACAGGGAAGGAACAAATCTTCTGTCTCTCTTTGCTTCCCTGTCTCTCTGTGTTTCTCCGCCCCCCTGCCCCTTCCCTCTGTTCTCAGGTCTGAGATATTTTTCCTTCCAAGTATTTGGACTTCCTAATGTTTTATTTAGATAACTCTGTTTTCCAAACCACTTTTCCCAGATACCTTCATCCATAGTATGAATCTGATATGTCTGTATATTTGAAACCTTGTCCAGCCAAGGTCTAAAACATAACCAGTTAAGTGTTTAACAGCCTTTGATAGGTACTATTTTAAAGATTTAAAGACCAGCTGTCTTCTAGAGATCCTTTGGATCAATTAAATAGTTTCTTATAAGTCCTGAATGTTGTATACTGATGAAAGTATATATGCAGTTTTCTACTTGGTGCAGTTTTCTAAACTAAAAACTTATTATCTTCACATTCCTTGGCAATGAAATGTAAATTAAATTATATGTAAATTAAATCCCACAATATTCACCCTGTCAAAATAAACATTATACTATCCTAGTTGTGGTTCGTCCTTTAATTCATATGCAAGGTAAAATATACCAACTTTTTGGGGGTTTTTTCCCCCTTCTCTGTAAATGATGCCTCAGAACATTTTTCTTCTTGTAGCCTCTCTCTTGCCTTTGTTTGAGGGTAGGAGCATGCTGGGAGATGGCACCTTCTCCCTGCCCTGTTGATGTGCCAACAAGCATGGCTCTTCCAAGGCTGCATCCAAACTCCTGGGCAGCAAAACTTTCCAAGTGTCTGGCACACCTTGATTCACATGAAAAGCCATTTTGTGAGCAGCTTTTTGCTAAATAGTCAGAAATGGTATATATGTGGTAAGTTTAATTTGTTTCAAGGTGTTCAGAAGCATAAGACAAATCTCTAGTCTGTAACATTCACAAAAATCTTCTATATTATCACTTTTTCTTTTTTTTTTACTGATAATTTTATTGTTATTACTCTGTTTTCCATGTGACAAATGACAGAGGTCGTCTAGGACTGGAAAATTTTTTATAAAGGAAAAATGGTTATTTATGGAACTATCTGTTCCATTTTTCCTAGTGAAAAATTCTTACACAGAAGGAGACTGACCCAACAAATTTCTTCATAGATTTGTATAAAGCTTTAGGTCAACATATTTTTTTTCTTTCAGGAAAATTAAGGCAATCACTTAATCAGTCACTCTGCAATCTCTGTTATGAACAGCTTTATTATGTGTCCTTCACTGATTATTTAAGGTCAAATATAGTCCTGTTCATTTACCTATACCACATGTGAGTGCTTGATGCTCATAAGTATAACTATTACTTGTACTGATCATGTAGGGTACTAGGCTGTAGTTAGGATCAGTGAATCTGTTAATTTTAACATTACCAGAACTGAACAGTGTTTTTTTTTATGAAATGGAAATGAATTAGTAATTGGCTCATTTAAAAATATATATAATCTCTAATATTTTCTAACCACTGGTGTGTCAGGAAATTTTATGGTGGAATTTCTAAAAAAAAAACTCCTTCAGTATTCCATTAGCCTTTTTATGGTGATGCTTTCCCAATCTAATCTAAATTTGGTCCTGTGACCATTTGAATACAAGGTTTTAAAAACAGAAAGCATTAAGATATATCACATTATACATAAGGGGCATTTTCAAACTATCCTTTCAAATCTATCTACAATGGTGTCATGGTTTAGCTGAAACCAAGGCAAATAGAAGAGATTAAAAATTTCCATGCATATGTACCCATCACTGACTATAAATTGGAGATCTTGCTTTCATACTACTCTCCAGTGATGTTATCAAGACCTCAAAAGAGACGAAAAAGACTTTACAATAGCAACAGTTGCTTTTTCAGGGAAAATGGCAGCTGCTACACTAGGAAGATGTAGATAATTCAATCAATATTTTTAAAAGCCAGTCTAAAAGGTCTTTTTCTGCAATTTTTCTCATGCACCTGATCCCATTCTAGTGTCAGACATGTTGAAGTTTTTCTTTTCGTGCTCGATCTCTATTTAAATTATCACAGGACCAAATTCCATTAAGTAGACTCCTTGGATACCTTGGTGGATCCTGGAAAAGTTATCTATGAAATCTGTGACATATTGAACATTTTATTATGACCTCTCTAGTGTTAAATTGTATTGTCTTTGAATTTCCCACCTTTTAGTCTGGTTTCTGTTAAATGGCACCGACAGCCTCTTCTTGTAAGACCACCAGTCAATTTTCAGTTTCTAGCACCATAGATTTGAACGACAGGTTCACGTGTCCCTGGTCCATTCAGAAGGAGATAGATGAAAAGGAGTAACTTTTAACCTTAAAATGGTGGGCTAGCTCTTTCTCAGAGAGCTGGGGATTCCTTTCCTTATACAAGAAATTTTGAGACCTTGTGTGATATATAAAGTATATCTCTGCTGACCCACAATGGACAAAGATTTATTAAATTTGGTTTAGAGCAGATGCAGAAAAGGGCTACTAGGATTTTTGAGGGAGAAAAAAATCCTTTTTAGAAGAAGAAACAAGAAGAATTTTACTTTCAACATCCAGCCATAAAAAGGGATTATCTGAGTTCTGCCTAGGAATGAATCTCCACAAATATATAAATATGCTGCATAAATGAATCTCTGAGCTAGTGTAACAGTGGATGCATGGGATGGATATAAAGAAAAAATCTTCTTATCAGAGGACCTAAATTTCAAAAAAAAACTTGTCTTATCCATAATTGAACTGGTATCTAACAGAAATATAGCTAATTTAAAGACAGACCTTAAGAAATATTGTAAAAGGTGTTTCCATTTCGTTATTTGTGGCAAGGACTAGAAGGTACTGAAGCCTCACGTCTTGTCTTCTCATGACGTTTACCTGCCTTACTTTGCTAAAAGTTGATTGATCATGTTTTTTAGGGCATTTTTTAACCCGTGTTGAAGTCCCAATGTGGAAAAGATTGTTGCACTGTTAACATATGATAGTTCTGTTCATATATATGTTAAGAGGTAATTTTTAAAATACACTTTTTATCTGCAACTGTACCTTATATTTTTTTCATAAACTAAATATAAGATTAGTTCAGATAATTTGTTTTGCTTTTAAAACTAAAGGATGAAACATGTAGAAAATGCTAGGAAAAAAAGCAAAATCTGCGGCTTTGCAGCATGGTGTCTGTGGCCATAGCAACAGCATACAACAGCTACCATAGTCAGCACCAAAGATTGACGGGGGACTGGTCACCTTAGAGAGATGCAGTGAGAAGAGAAGGTGCAATTCAAGATGGAGAATGGGCAATGTAATATCCTCTCCTATGACAGCTGGTTGCTTTCCTTTGATAATATTTTGGGATGACAGGAGGAGTAATGATTTCAACATGTATTATCTATCTTAAAATATGTTGAAATCCATGCCCTCACGAAGACATCACAGCAAAAACATCTTAATGGTGTTCCTTCACTTAACCTCTAAGGAGTCTGCAAGCTTTAAAAAATCCACAGGTTAATGAAATAAATAGCAATTGCCTATCAGGGAATTTTCTTTTTCTAATGCTCTCCAATAGAGACAGGTCACTCACTTAGTTATATTCTTTCCTTTTTGCTTTCAAACAATGGACTGCACATTGTGAAACTGTATATTCCTCTGGTGGTGTATTCTTTTCTGTGCTCATAACCAGTTACTAAGTGTGTGTCATTTTTGTGCACATATGTGCACATATGTTTGTAATTTCTATGATATAATATTTGCATATTATTACAATAGTCAATTACCCTTCACATAATACATTATAGAGGGACATCTGCGCAATTGTGAATAGTCTTTTTGTTACATTTTTGTTTATTAGGCACACAGAAAGAGTATGGCTAATTTCAGTGTCAGCAAGTGCTTGCCATAGAATAATAAATTTGCAATAAATTTGCAAAAAGAGCTGGACACTACATGGAAAGGGCATATTTAAAGTATGAAACAGAAAAAGAATAAAAACCAAAAAAAAAGTAGAAGTAGAAATGAAGGAAACATTCATTCACCACCCATTTGGTGAAAAAAAAAACAATCTCACATGATAATAAAAAATTAGAATAAATTCTGATTTCTATTATACCCAGAAAACCAAATTTGTTCTCAAAGTCAATTCTCTGTAAAACTGTTAAGGTTGGACTGATGGTTGAACAAAGTACAGATTATGGGACAGATACTCCTATGGACTTTGCTTCACTGAAGTCAGCAAAATATCTCACCTAGCAGTGGAAACATAATATCGAGAACTGGCTGGAAACCAGTTGCAGTGTTAAAATAAATAAATTTTAAACTGTTCTTTTTTCATTAATTTATAAAAGCGTCACATATTTTATTTAGGCTACAAATCCTATCCTTTGCTGTTGTTTCCACATTGGGATTGTGATAGAGATTTGCTGCCAGGTAAACAGCTAAAGAGAATGGTGTTACTTAACACAGGGATATTGTTTATTGATATTCCTATTAACAAGTCTGTTTAGGGAATTTTTTTTTTTTTTTTTTTACTTAATTCGATGTCTTGCAGAGCAACTTCTTTTAATAAGCGTGGAAAAGTCAGGCATACTATCTTCTCTCACAAATACTGTGAAAACTTGTGATTTAGTGATTTATTGTGAATGGATTTCCCTTAATAAACATTAAAATTTACTACATTTACCAGGTGGAGTCCCTTACTTTGCAGAATACATTTATTTATGTATTCTGTATATGTATCAATATCAATAAGTAAATTGGGGGAAGAAGAGTTCATGCATTTTTCAAAGTTAAAAATGAGATATATACAAGTACATATATGTAAAGGATTTAAAAGAAATTTAGAAGGTTATGAAATTGTAAGGAGGGGGAAAATCAGATGTAGACCTGGATTTTGGAAGATGTTGAGCCTTATGACTGCAACTGAGGTCAATGGAATTTATGAATTTGGGATAATTACAAAACAGCTTTTACTGTTTTCTTTGCAATTATTTGGAAAGCTCTAGTCATATCTGTATGCTGTCAAACAGCAGATTTATAATAGGATCACTGTGAGAATGTGTGTGTCTTTGAGTATGTGTGTGTGTGGATGGAGGAGGAAGACAGGGAGAAATCAGAAATATTTCAGTGTCTACAGCCATGTAGCTTCCCTTTTTTATGTAGCTGTATTCATTTCAGTGCTTTATTATGACATATCATACATCAACATTACAAGCTGGCAAGCAGAGATAAATAGTGGCAAAGCTCTTTTTATGCTATTTTGTGCTGCTGAATACTTTGGAATCTCATTTTGACAGCTTAAGGCTGAAGTATCATATATTCCCAACAACTTTATTTAAATACACAGATGAATGGTACAGAGCACACTCTTAAAAATGAAAGCGCCTCATCATCAACATCCACATGCATACGCACACACACTCATACAAACAGAGTGTATCAAAATGAATTAAACTTGCCAGCTTTCCCTTCAGTTCTGACTTTTATTGGAAAATATTATGGCTGCTTCTTCTCACAAAAAACATCAAGAAAGCAGCAAGGGTAAAAAGCACCAACTATGGCCTGATTTCATAGGCTAGTATTTTCTGGAAAACATTTATTTCTGGGGGTTCTGTTCACTTTGTTTGTATGCTTCTAGGCTTCAACATACCTTTTTTTCTTGGTTTGTATTTAAATACAATAAACCAAACAAGCAGAGTTAGCACTGTGCTTTTGCTCTGAAAGTACAATATTATGATAGTAGAAGTAAGAGCAATCATAAAAGAAATAATGATAATAATAATGGAAGTGCAGGCAACATCCTGTCTTCCTCAGACCAGGCAGAAATTCCTTGAAGTACGGGAAAAATAGATGCAGCAATTTAGAATGCAGCAACAGAGAATAAATACAGAATGTCTGGATTTACATCAGATCAAGGTAAAAAGAGTATTCTGTACATGGAGATTCAGTTCAGATCAGACAATTATTTACCCTGCAGAAAAGGGGTCTTTTTATGCCCCTCACCATCTCCTCCCATTAGCTCTAGACAGTGCAGCTCAGATTCTGATGAAATCATCACATATGGCCATCTGCCTAGTCAAAGAAAAGTAACAGAAGGATCCTTCCATAAGTCCCTTTTCCTATAAAACTGAATGCATAATCCACCACTGAAAGTCATAGATTTTTACAGTAACGTATATTTGATTCTCTGTGTAATTAAAACTTTTTCTAGGAGACATAAGCCCCTGCCTTCATATGCTTCCATATGAATGCCCACTGCTAATCACAGCTGTGGTGGCATCACTTATCTCTTACCAGAAGAAGTGAGTCTTGAAAAGCAGAAAAACTGGGCAAATCGAAACTCTGCAGAATGAACATAAGACTGCAGAAATTGCCTACAAAACCACTGAGTACTCTGATTATACATGACATAAATAAGATATGTCACATACATCCTGGTCTATGACATCTCTCAGAAGGTCTTGTGACACGCAGAGACATGTAGGGAGGCCTTGGTTAAACTTCTAGCAAATTGAAACCAGATTTCCAGAGAATCTAATGGGTTGGGGTTTTTTTTTGTTTGTGAAAAGGCTTCATCTTACTGATTTGCTTAAATAATAAATAATAGAAATAAAAATTTCACTGAAAAATGATTGCCATTATTATAGCAAAATTTTCCATTAAATAAGTTTTCCAAATAAGGAAAGCACGGTTGAAAATGCATAAATGCAATTTTACATGGCAAAGCCTCGATATAGAGGGGGTGGGGAGGGGGAAGTCCCAGTTCCTTGACTGGAAAAGCCAAAAGTCTCCCTTCTTCCCAAATAAAACCACAGGAGAACATAAAAAGTAGGTAAAATGAACTAATGGAAATAAGAAAATAATTTTTTCCCCTATTTGTCTTTCCTGGATGTCTGAGCCTCAAGCTGGGAGGGGTAAGTGAGGGGAACAATTTGCGTTCTCCACCTTCTAAATCATTTTCAGGACTCTGAAAGTCACTTTCACAGCTTCTTCGTTGAACTCATCATGGTAGAAAGTTGCTCCCAAAATAAAATTACCATTTTATGAGCCTTGTAATGCATGAGATTTGGTGAAAGCTATCTAACTACTAGTACTTCATTTGTACAACAATGTGAAGGTCCATATAAAGAGGAGTGATGATTGTATTATTTTAAAATATCTTGCAATAGCCTGCAATGTGTTAGCAAATTATTTCTCTCAAGAAATTAGAATAAGATTAATAAAGAATCAGATTATTACTATCAATCAATAATCAAGCAATCTTTGCTTAATAGTCAAGGACAATGGCAAAACCTTTATTCCTACTGAGCAGATATGCACTTCTATCTTCAGTCTTTGGGACTACTTTTGTGATTGGCCCTGTGCTAAATTATTTGGATAAAATCTGAGAACAATGACAGGGAAATTATAAAAAAAAAAGAGTCATCTAGTTCTATGCTAATGAATAACTCTGCTTCACTGAGGAAAAAACATGAGATTTTGACACCATTTATTCCCTCTAAAAACAAAATAACTTGGTACAAGATACTACATGTTTTACAGGGTTTGTATTTTTGTGCCATTCTGAAATAAAATGCTTAATAACTAGACTCATTAATGCTAATGGTAAATCAGTGAGATTAAATATTTCTATAAATCATTTTATTAATAAAATAAAGGGCTCATTAAAGAACTATTGAACTGTTAAGCTGCAATATTTCAGTATCAGCATTTTATAAACATTTCAATTAGCACAGGCTGACAACATAGAAGGGGAGGTGTAAAACAGTCTATCCATTGTGTAGGACACAGACTGCCAGCTCAGCTTGTTGAGAAATAAAGGATAATGTTTCAGTGGGATCATAACTGCACAGCAAATTGAACATTTTAAAAAAATAAATATATAAAGCATCTCTAATTTGTGCTTTTCAAGGACCTTCTGAAGGACTCTGTGCTACTACTGTTCACTATATCATTTTACTATTATCCTTAGAAGGATGACTGCAAACCTGAAAGGAATTTCAACAGCTGAGGACAAAGAAGTGCATACTTAAACACCAAAAGAATAATGATAGCTTAGGAGAACAAAGTGAAGAATAAAGTGCCCTCAGTAAGAATGTTTAACATATGTAAGTAGTGAAAAATGATAGCTAGAAGTCTGCATTTCAAATGTGCTGCAACAGATCTGGAAGCAGAAAATGACCACAGAGCAAGTGTTAGGAGAATGTCAGACAATATAATGTCCTGATTCTTTTGAAATTTTTCATGTCAAACCTTTACTTAGTTCTTTTCCCAGTAATTGTCACATATGCTGTGACTGTGGAGAAAAAAAAAAAATAGGCATGTGTGTAAGGTACTAAATAGAGGGGGAAAAAAATCAGTTGGGTAATTCAATTTCACCCTCAAGCTATTCTCTATTCTCCACTTCTAAATCATACTAATGTGAAAAGGAGTGGATGCTGGCTAAAATAAGGGAGAGAATCTAATGGTAGAGGAGGTAAGAAAAGGTGTACTATCAAAGTTTGGGATTCGTCCACCAGAGGAAGCAAATAGATCCATTCTAGAATCATTACGGTTAGAAAAGACCTCTAAGTTCATCAAATCCAACTGTCAACACAACACTACCGTGCCTACTAAACTATGTCCCAAAATGCCGCAACTACACATTTTTTGAACATTTCTAGGGATGCTGACTCCACCGTTTCCTTGGGTGGCCTGTTCCAACACTTGATCACTCATTCAGTAAAGAAATTTTTCCTAATATCCAATCTAAACCTTCCCTGGTGCAACTTAAGGCCATTTCCTCTTGTCCTATCACTAGTACTTGCAAGAAGAGACCAACACCCACCTCACTACAACCTCCTTTCAGGTAGTTGCAGAGAGCCATAAGGTTTCCACTCAGCCTCCTCTCTTTTCAGACTAAACAATCTCCTTGTAAGATTTTTCTCCAGACCCTTCACCAGTTTTGTTGCCCATCTCTGTACATGCTCCAGCACCTCAGTGTCCTTATACGGAGAGGCCCAAAATTGCACAAAGTATTCAAGGTGTGGCCTCACCACTGCTGAGTACAGGTGCATGATCACTTTCCTTCTCCTACTGGGCACACTGTTCCTGATACAAGCCAGAATGCTGTTGGCTGCCTTGGCCACCTGGGCACACTGCGGGCTCATGTTCCACCAGCTGTCAACCAGTACACCCAGGTCTCTTTCCGCCAGGCAGCTTTCCAGTCACTCTTACCCAAGCCTGTAGCATTCCATGGGGTTGTTGTGAACACAGTGCAAGACCAGGAACTTGGCCTTGTTAAAGCTCATAAAATTGACCTTCGTCCATCAATCGAGCCTGTCCAGGGCCCTCTGCAGAGCCTTCCTACCCTCAAACAGATTGACACTCCTGCCCAATTTGGTGTCATCTGCAAACTTACTCAGTGCTTGAGGGAGCACTCAACCCCATCATGCAGAATCATTGATAAAGATATTTAGCAAGATTGGCCCCCAAAACTGAGCCCTGGCGAACTCTGCTTGTGATTGGCCACCAACTGGATTTAACTCCATTCACTGCAATTCTCTGGGCTTGGCCATCCAGCCAGTTTTTTACCCAGTGAAGAGTACACTTGTCTAAGCCATGAGCCACGAGCTTCTCTAGGGGAATGCTGTGGGAGATAGTATCAAAGGCTTTACTAAATTCCAGGTAGATAACATCCACAGCCTTTCCCTCATCCACTAAGAGGGTCACCTGGTCATAGAAGGAGATCAGGTTGGTCAAGCAGAACCTGCCTTTCATGACCCCGTGCTGGCTAGCCCTGATCCCTTGGTTGTCCTGCACATGCCCAGTGAGCGCACTCAAGATGAACCACTCCATAATCTTCCCCAGTACCAAGGTGAGAGGGACTGAAAGAGTTAATGTATGTTGATATTTCAAACATTGTTCTGGGACAGGGTGTGGTTTGCATAGGAGTAGTTGGAATCAAGTAACACAGGACAGGGAGGTTGTATTTGGGGATAAGCAGTTCCACAGGTCCATGTTAGAATCATAGAATCATAGAATGGTTAGAGTTGGAAAGGACCGTCAAAGGTCATATAGCCCAACCGCCCTGCAAGGAGCAGGGACATCCCCAACTAGATCAGGTTGCTCAGAGCCTCATCCAACCCGGCCTTGAACGTTGCCAGGGATGGGGCTTCCACCACCTCTCTGGGCAACCTGTTGCAGTGTTCTACAACCCTCATTGTAAAAAATTTTTTCCTAATATTCAATCTAAATCTACCTCCCTCTATCTTAAAACCATTACCCCTCATCCTATCACAACAGGCCCTACTGAACAGCTCTCCCCATCTTTCCTCTAGGCCCCCTTGAGGTACTGGAAGACCGCTATCAGGTCTCCCCGGAGCCTCCTCTTCTCCAGGCTGAACAGCCCCAGTCCTCTCAGCCTGTCCTCATAAGAGAGGTGCTCCAGTCCTCTTATCATCTTCGTGGCCCTCCTCTGGACCTTCTCCAACTGGTCCATGTCCTTCTTGTGCTGGGGGCTCCAGAACTGGACACAGTACTCCAGGTGGGGTCTCACCAGGGCAGAGTAGAGGGGCAGAATCACCTCCCTCGACCTGCTGGCCACGCTTCTCTTGATGCAACCCAGGATGTGGTCGGCCTTCTGGGCTGCAAGGGCGCATTGCCTGCTCATGTTAAGCTTCTCATCCACCAGCACTCCCAAGTCCTTCTCCTCAGGGCTGCTCTCAATCCATTCCACGCCCAGCCTATATTTGTGCCTGACATTGCCACGACCCAGGTGCAGGACCTTGCACTTGGCCTGGTTGAACTTCATGAGGTTGGCACGGGCCCACCTCTCCAGCCTGTCAAAGTCCCTCTGGATGGCATCCCTCCCTTCCAGCGTGTCAACGGCACCACACAACTTGGTGTTGTCGGCAAACTTGCTGAGGGTGCACTCTATCCCACTGTCCATGTCACCGACAAAGATGTTGAATGGGGCAAGGCCCAACACGGACCCCTGAGGAATGCCACTCGTGACTGGTCTCCACATGGACATTGAGCCGTTGACCACCACTCTCTGAGTGCGGCCATCCAGCCAACTCCTTATCCACCGAGTGGTCCGTCCATCAAACCCATGTCTCTCTAGTTTAGAGAGAAGGATGTCATGTGGGACAGTGTCAAAAGCTTTGCACAAGTCGAGGTAGATTATATCCGCTGCTCGTCCCTTGTCCACCAATGCTGTTACCCCATCATAGAAGGCCACCAAATTGGTCAGGCATGATCTGCCCTTGGTGAAGCCATGTTGGCTGTCACCAACCACCTCCTTGCTCTCCATGTGCCTTAGCATGGTTTCCAGGAGAATCTGCTCCATGACCTTGCCAGGCACAGAGGTGAGGCTGACTGTCCTGGAGTTACCCCGGTCTTCCTTGCTCCCCTTTTTAAAAATGGGGGTTATGTTCCCTCTCTTCCAGTCATCGGGGACCTCACCAGACCGCCACGATTTCTCAAATATGATGGCCAGTGGCTTGGCAACTTCATCCGCCAGTTCCCTCAGGACCTGCGGATGCACTTCATCAGGTCCCATGGACTTGTGCACCTTTAAGTTCCTCAGATGATCCTGAACCTGCTCTTCGAGTACAATGGGCGGTTCTTCATCCTCACAGTCCCTGCTTGCGCCTTCTACAGCTTGGGTGGTGGGACAAGAGACCTTATCAGTGAAGACTGAGGCAAAAAAGTCATTGAGTACCTCAGCCTTCTCCATGTCCCAGGTAACCAGGACATCAGTTTCCTTCCAGAGGGGGCCTACATTTTCCTTGAACTTTCTTTTGTCCCCTACATACCTATAGAAGCTTTTCTTGTTTCTTTTTATATCCCTGGCCAGATTCAGTTCCGTCAGGGCTTTAGCCTTCCTCACCCGATCCCTGGCCACTTGTACAGCCTCTTTGTAGTCCTCCCAGGCTACCTGTCTCCATTTCCACCCTCTATAGGCTTTCCTCTTCACTTTCAGTTGGTCCAGGAGCTCTTTGCTCATCCATGCAGGCCTCCTGGCCTCTTTCCCCAACTTATTTTTCATCGGGATGCACCTCTGCTGAGCTTGGAGGAGGTGCTCCTTGAATATAGACCAACTTTCCTGGGCCCCTCTTCCCTCCAGGGCTGCCTCCCATGGCACTTGGCCCATCAGGTCCCTGAAGAGGCCGAAGTCCGCC
This sequence comes from Chlamydotis macqueenii, assembly GCF_036417535.1. NCBI lineage: Eukaryota > Metazoa > Chordata > Aves > Otidiformes > Otididae > Chlamydotis > Chlamydotis macqueenii. The sequence goes on along the minus strand of NC_141593.1, from coordinate 56,942,853 downwards.
TTCTTGAAGTCTAGGGCTGAGAACTTGCCATGTAGTTTCCTCGCTGCCCCATGGATCTTGAACTCCACCGTGTCGTGGTCGCTGCAGCCAAGGCTGTCCTTCAGGTTCACATCCCCCACCAGTCCCTCCCTGTTGGTGAGCACAAGGTCGAGCATGGCACCCCTCCTTGTCGGCTCCTCTATCGCCTGCAGGAAGAAATTGTCATCCACGCATTCCAGGAACCTCCTGGACTGCCTGTGCCCTGCCGTGTTGTCTCTCCAACAGATGTCAGGGTGGTTGAAGTCCCCCATGAGGACCAGGGCCTGTGACCATGAGACTGCTCCTATCTGGCTACAGTGCGCTTCGTCTGCTCTGTCCTCCTGGCCAGGTGGCCTGTAACAGACCCCCACCGTAATGTCCCCTGTCCATCCCCGTCCTCTAATCTTGACCCATAAGCTCTCTGTCAGTTCCTCCTCTATCCCCAGGCGGAGCTCCACACACTCCAGCCGGTTGCTGACGTAGAGAGTGACACCCCCTCCTCGTCTCCCCTTCCTGTCCTTTCTAAAAAGGCTATACCTGTCCATGTTGATGCTCCAATCCTACAAGTTGTCCCACCACATCTCTGTGATGCCAATAAGGTCGTAGTCCTGCTTGTGTGCACGCATCTCCAGCTCTTCCTGTTTATTCCCCATGCTGCGTGCATTGGTATAGAGACACTTCAGCTGGGCTCCAAGCAAAGTCGACTTGCTGGCTGGAGCAACAGGGGTTCTATTGGACCGCAGTTTAAGTTCATTTGCACATACCTGTGATCCTTCCTCAGCTTCTGGATCCTTGGTGCTGGCACTGGCGCCATACTGACAGCAGTGGGCTGAACTGTGCTCCCCCTCCCCCAGCAACTCTTGTTTAAAGCCCTCTGGATGAGTCTGGCAAGTCTTCATCCAAGTACACTCTTCCCCTTTTCAGTTAGGTGCACGCCGTCCGCCCCTAGCAGCCCAGGCTTCTCAAAGCACACCCCATGATCTAGACACCCACAGCCCTGGCTGTGGCACCACTCCCTGAGCCACGAGTTAACCTGCCAGATACGTCTGGCCCTTTCAGGTCCCTGCCCTTCGACCGGGAGGATTGATGAGAATACCACCTGCACCCCAGAATCTTTGACTGTTGAACCCAGGGCCCCGAAATCCCTTTTGATGTTTCTCAGGCTGCTGCCGGCTGTGTCACTGGCCCCCACATGAAACACCAGTAGTGGATAATAGTCCGTGGGCCGTATGAGGCTAGGTAGTCTCTCTGTGACATCCCTGATATGAACCCCCAGGAGACAGCATACCTCCCACGAGAGCGCATCGGGGCGGCAGATGGGTGCCTCCATACCTCTCAGGAGAGAGTCACTCACTACTACCACTCGTCTCTTTTTCTTGGTAGCGCTAGTTATCACACAAGCTGGTTGGGCTACCTCACACGGCTCCCATGCCTCCCCCGAGGTGCTGGGTCTCACTTCTTCAGTCTGCAGAGCAGCAAAGCGGTTCTGCAGGGGCACCTTGGGGTTCTGGGGAAGCTGCTTCTTCCACCTGCTGCGCCTTTTCCTTGTAGCTTTCTATTCAGTGGCATCTTCTGCCTGCTTGCTAATGTCGTGTGTCACTGGGGGCGGGGGGTTGATTGGTTCACTGGATGCTGTGGTTCCGGTGCAGACTGTGCCTGGAACCAAGCGCCCAGCTCCCTCTCCGCCTCCCTGATGTCCCGCAGCCTCCTGACCGCCTCCTGCAGCACAGCCACTGCCGCAGGAGCTCCTCCACCCGGGCACACCTTCTGCATCAGGGCTGCCGCCTGCCCCTGCCCCGGGAGTAGGGTCCAGGCTCTGCCTGCAGCCCGAGGTCTGCACCGCAGCCTCCCCCCTCGGCTGCCCCGTCTGCACGGAGGCATCGACGGCCGCAGGGGGTGCCGGTGCAGACCTCCCGGCCGGAGGTGCAGCCTTTGTTCTCAGGCGGGTGTTGGCCATGTCGCCCTGAGAGGCGTGAATCACCAAGTGCCCCGGGGCGGCACCCTCGCTGTCGCGCCCTTCCTGCGCAAACTGCCCCGCTGCGCTCCGGGTCGCGGGCGCTCCCTAGGCCCTGCTTTACCCGGGGAGAGGGGCCGGGCCGCCGGTGCCCCCTGGCTCCGCCCACGTCTCGTCAGCCGCTCTCGCGCAGCTGTGGGCTGGGGGCGCCTCGCTCCGCTGCCCCCTGAGCTTCCCTGCCTCGGGAATCCCCTGGCTGCGCTGCGCTGTGCCGCGCCGCTGCAGATCGTGCCGACTCCGAAGCTGTTGCCTCGGTGACTGAGTCATTATGTTACATAACAACTTGTCATATATCGCCAGGGGTCACACAGCAGTTATTTGAGGAAGGGGCTTACAACCGCCCCTCATATTTAGCACCTGCTTAGTGTGTGTGCAAAAGACTCAGAACTCTCTGGAACCAGAACCATACAAGTCCTCAAGGGGCATAACTGGTGGCAGGGATTAGACTGCAAAAGACACTGCCCTAGGGAGCCATGTACCCGCCCAACACAGGAGGATCATCCCACCCACCTGTCACCATCATCTCACTGGATCCAAGTGTGCTGATATCTCTTTCCCTCTCTCTCCATCTCTCTCTTTCTTTCTCTTTTCCAATTTCTCATTTTCCTTCTTACAAATATTCTGATAAGAGCCCCGGCTACCAATCCCTTTATGTTTTCCAAGTATTCAAAGTTAATTTGTTCCTTGTTAATATTAAATCAATCAGTTTGTGTTGTTTCACCTTAATTTGCTCCTAGGAAATCGGAAACCTGCTATGGCCCTGGGTCGTAACATGAGGTCAGACTGACAGGCCCATACGTCCCCGGATCTTCCTTCCAGCCCTTCTTGTAGAGGGGAGAAACACTGGCAAGCCTCCAGTCGTCTAGGACCTTGCATGTTCACCGGGACTCTAGGTAAATGATGGAGAGTGGCTTGGTGTTCTGGTTTTGTTTAGTGAGGGGGGGCCTAAGGTGGTAGATTCTGTAGGAAACTGCTAGAAATTGCTCCCCTTTGTTCAGGGGACTCGGCCGGGCCTAGGGCGGACTCGCAGCTGGCCAAGGCCGAGCCAATTGGTAGCAGAATGTTCTGTGATAACGCCTCTGCGATAACGTATTTAAGAAGGGGAAAACAGAAAAAAGAGAGAGAAGATGTGAAGCAGCTGAGTGGGGGCAGAGAGGGCGAGGGGCGAGGCGCGAGCCTTGTCGGCCTTGCAGGCCTCACCCTCTGGCCTCCTGCCAGGCAGCCGACTGGGCCCAACTCAGCCTGGCCCGGCTGCAAGAAGTGGAGAGGAGATGAGAGGTGAATAAGATGTAGAAAGGATCCTGAGAGGCGTCTGCCAGCCTGTTGTGAGGAACAGCTGCAGACGCCAAAGTCAGTGAAGAAGAAGGGGGAGGAGTAATCGGGCTCCTGGCCAAGATTCCCCTGCAGCCTGTGGTGATGACCATGGTGGAGCAGGTTGTCCCCCTGCAGCCCATGTTGGTCCATGGAGGGGCAGAGATCCACCTGCAGCCTGTGGAGGACCCCACACCAGAGCAGGTGGAGGCCTGAAGGAGGCTGTGGCCCGTGGAGGGCCCGCTGGGACAGCTGTTCTGGAGAGATTGCACCCCGTGGAAGAGCTGACCCACTCCGGAGCAGTTTCACGAAGGACTGCGGCCCGTGGGACAGACCCCACGAAGGAGCAGGGGAGGAATGCGAGGAGTTCTTCCCCTGATGATGAAGCAGCGGCATGAAACAACGCATGATGAACTGGCCATGATCCCCATTCCCTCTTCCCCCCTGTGCCGCTTCGGCGGGGGTGGGAGGTAGTAGAGATAATGTTAAGCTTGGGAAGAGGGAGGGGTGGGAGGAGGTTATCTTGTTCCCTGTCTCATTATCCTGCTAGTTTGAGAAATAAATGAGTATTTTTCCCCAAGTCAAGTCTGTTTTGCCTGTGACTGTAACTTTAAGGATTTCTCGCTGTCCTTATCTCAAACCTTGAGCCATTTTTCCTTATATCATCTCCCCCTATTCTCTTGGAGGGTGGGGGGAGTGAGAGAGAGACTGCGTAGTCTGGTCCCTATCACAGCTGAACTATGACATTTGGTAAGCTACCTCAGTACCTCAGTACATCCCATCCAGTCTCAGACTTGTGAGTGTCCAGGTGGTGTAGCAGGTCGTTAACTGCGTCCTCCTGGATTATGAGGGTTTATTCTGCTCTCCATCCCTGTCTTGCAGCTCAGGGGGCTGAACACCCTGGAGATAACTGATCTGGCTATTAAAGATTGAGGCAAAGAAGACATTAAGTACCTCAGCCTTTTCCTCATTACTAGTGGCAATGCTCCCCCTCAGCATCCAACAGAGGATGGAGATTCTCCTTGGCTCTCTTTTTGTGGTTAATGTATTTGTGAAAAAAAAAAAAAATATCTCTTACAAGAGTGGCTAGATTGAGTTTTAGCTGGGCTTTTGCCTTTCTAATTTTCTCTCTGCATGAGCTAACAAGATATCTGTACTCTTCTTGAGTTGCCTGCCCCTTCTTCCAAGAGTGTTAAACTCTCCTTTTTTTTTCCTGAGTTCCAGCAAAAGCTCACTGTTCAGCCAGGCTGGTCATCTTCCCTGCCAATTCGCCTTACAGCCATGGGAACAGCCTGCTCCTGCACCTTTAAGACTTCCTTATTGAGGAATGTCCATCCTCCCTGGACAAGTTTGGCCTTCAGGACTGTCTCCCAAGGAACTCTGTCAACCAGTGTCCTGAACAGGCCAAAGTCTGCCCTCCAGAAGTCCATGATAGCAGTTTTGCTGACCCCCTCTCCTTACTTCACCCAGAATCAAGAACTCTATCATTTCATGGTCACTAAGCCGAAGACAGCCTCCAATCACCACACCACATCTCCCACTAGCCCTTCTCTGTTTGTAAAGAGCAAGTGAAGTGAGCCTGGTAGGCTCATTTAACAACTGTGTCAGGAAGTTATCTTCCACACACTCCAGGAACCTCCTAGACTGTTTCCTTTCTGCTATGTTGTATGTCCAGCAGACATCCAGTAAGTTGAAGTCCCCCATGAGAACAAGGGCTAGCGACTGTGAGACTTCTGCCAACCACTTGTAGAGTGCTTCATCTACCTCTTAATGCTGGTTAGGTGGTCTGTAACAGACTCCCAGCAGGATATCTGTCTTGTTGGCCTTCCCCCTCATCCTAACCCATAAGCACTTGACCTTGTCATCAAAATCATTGAGCTCTATACAGTCAAACCCCTCCCTAACATACAGAGCCACCCCATTGCTCTTTTTCTTTATTTGTCACCTCTGAAAAACTAATAGCCATCTGTTGCAGCACTCCAGTCACTAGAGTCATCCCACCATGTTTCTGTGACAGCAACTAAGTCATAGCTATCCTGCTGCACAGTGGCTTCCAGCTTGTCCTGTTTATTTCCCATACTGCGTGCATTGGTGTAGATGCACTTGAGCTGGGCTGTCGATTTCACTCCTAACATTGGCATGCCACCCCTAGGCTCATTTCTAGTGAGCCTGGTTATATCCCCCTCCTGCTTTGAACCTAGTTTAAAACCCTCTCGATGAGCCCAACCAACTCATAATCGAGAATCCTTTTCCCTCTTTGAGACAGCTGAACTCCATCTGTCTCCAGCAGAGACAGTCTCTCTGGTGCCATGTAAATCTCTCCATGACCAAAAATCCCAAATTCCACTGATGGCACCAGTCTCTGGTCTCCAGTTTCTTGAGTTATAGCTGATGGAGGGGAAAACAGCTATTTATTTTGAGCTCAGTGCATCAAGAAAATAATGCCAGATATTCTGTTATTCTTTTCAGACTTCTGAAATACATATTATTATCTAGCAGGGGCAGGACTTTCTTTTTGATCCCATTTTGTTGGTGTTGCCACGAACCTATTTCTCTGACTATCAGTTGACTTTCAATCCATGAGGTCAAATTCATCTTTCACATAAGTGATGCAAATCTCTGAAAATAAAAGGACAGCAAAAAGTTACTAAAAGATACAAGTAAATCTAATATAAACATATCATTAGCCTAACTCTTTTTCAAAGCTATTTTGTCCATCACCTGAGGTACTCAGTGGAAGGGCAGACTGTTCCCTGGTATGGTAATCTCTCACTGTCAGTTCTCATTGTGGGAACATGAAGGGAATATGATATCTTTCTTAACTGGCAAGATATTATTAATGCTTAAGTAGCACAAAGGTTACTGAAACTTGATCTTTTTTTTTATTAGCTCAACAATGTATTTTATTCACATAGATACATGGCTTCAAATTCTATGAACTTTAAAATTACATATACTTTTATGATTCAAAAATGGTGTGCAAAACCACCTTCAGAAATAAACAGTCAAGAAGAATCTTTTATTTGGAATTATTATAAAAGCAGATAACCGATTTTGAAAAAGTCTTTAACAAACCTAAATATAATGTGAAGAAATAGTCTTTGATACCTTGATGTTTACTTTTGGTTACTAGTTAAGATCATGTAAAAGCCAACAACATCTAGGGCTGCATCAAGAGAAGCATGGTCAGCAGGTCAAGGCAGGTGATTCTGCCCCTCTACTCCACTCTTGAGACCCCACCTGGAGTACTGCATCCAGCTCTGGAGCCCCAAAGATAAGAAAGACGTGGACCTCTTAGAACGAGTCTAGAGGAGGGCCACAAAAATGATTAGAGGGCTGGAGCCCTGTGAGGACAGGCTGAGAGAGTTGGGGCTGTTCAGCCTGGAGAAGAGAAGGCTCTGGGGACATCTTATAGTGGCCTTCCAGTACCTAAAGGGGGCTTATAAAAAAGATGGGGACACACTTTGTAGCAAGGCCTGTTGTGACAGGACAAGGGGTAGTGGTTTTAAAATAGAGGGAGGTAGATTCAGACTTGATATAAGGAAGGATTTTTTTACAAAGAGGGTGGTGAAACACTGGAACAGGTTGCCCAGAGAGGCGGTGGATGCCCCATCCCTGGAAATACTGAAGGCCAGGTTGGACGGGGCTCTGAGCAGCATAATCTGGTTGGAGGTCTCCCTGCTCTTTGCAGGGGGAGATTGGACTAGATGATCTTTAAAGGTCCCTTCCAACCCAAACTATTCTGTGATTCTAAAAGACAAAATAAGTTTTAGGCATTTATCCTAAGACACCAAAACATTGATAACATAGGAGATTTTGGCTTAATTTACACCAAAACCAGAAACAAGCCATTTTCCACTTTGATATCTGCCTGCAAACAAAATCCAAAGGTTTTCGCTGATCTCTTGGAACTTCTTCAAGTCATATTAAAAACAGTTTAATTTTTCTGTGATGTATTTTGTTTCCCTGGGTTTAAAAGCTTTGTACAGTATCTGGAATATCTAAATTACTTCCATTTACATATACATGTGATATACATGAGCAAATTTTGATTAATGTTTACGTTATTTATCTTACAGAGTACTTAAATCTAATGAGCACTTACACTAATCACTTCTGCATCAGGAATAGGGGAATAAACTTGAAAGGACTGCATAAAAATAAGGTTCAAGAAATTAACAAGGTCAAGAAGTATTAATTTAAAAGTAGAATAGATCCTTAGTGATACAGGTAGAGATTAATTTAAAACTTTGGCTTAAAAAATAGTGATTAATAACTAAATTACTTAATGTTTATCGTAGAATCTTAGAACCCTGGAATCACAGAAAGTTTGGGGTTGGAAGGGACCTTCAAAGATCGTCTAGTCCAACCTAATAATCTGTTCCCTGGACAGGGACATCTTTCACTAGACCAGATTGCTCAAAGCCCCATTCAATCTAACTTTGAACATTGTCAATGATGGTGCATTCGCAACTTCTCTGGGCAACCCATTCCAATGTCTCAACATCCTCATCATAAAAAAAAAAAATTCTTTATATCCAATCTAAACTGACCCTCTTTTAGTTTAAAACCGTTGTCCCTTGTGCTATCACTACAGGCCCTGGTAAAAAGTCTTCATCAGTCTTTCTTATAAGCCCCCTTTATATATAGAAAGTCTGTAATAAGGTCTCCCCATCACCTTCTCTTATCCAGGCTGAACAACCTCAACAATCTGAGCCTTTCCTCATAGCAGAGATGTTCCAGCCCTCATCTTCCTGTCCCTCCTCTGGACCCATTCAAACAGGTCCATGTCTTTCTTGTACTAGGCACCCCAGAGCTGGATGCGGTAATCCATGTGGGTTCTCATGGGAGCAGAACAGAGGAGAAGAATCACCTCCCTTGACCTGATGGACACACTTCTTTTTATGCAAATCACAATATGATTTGTTCTCCGGACTGCAAACATACATTGCTGGCTGATGTACAATTTTACAACAAGCAGTATCCCAGAGTCCTTCTCCACAATGCTGCTCTCAATAAAATCATCATCCAGTCTGTACTGATATTGGGAATTGCACCAACCCAGGTGCAGGACCTTGCACTTGGCCTTGTTTAACTTGGAATTGGCTGGATGGTCACACTTAAAGAGTTGTGGTCAATGGATCGATGTCCAAGTGGAGATCAGTGATGAGTGGTGTTCCTCAGGGGTTGATATTGGCCCTGTTTGACATCTTTGTGGGCAACATGGACCGTGGGATAGAGTGCACCCTCAGGAAGTTTGCTAGTGACACCAAGCGGTGTGGTGTGGTTGACATGCTGGAGGGAAGGGATGTCATCCAGAGGGACCTTGACAGAGTGGAAATGTGGGCCCATGCAAACCTCAGGAAGTTCAACAAGGCCAAGTGCAAGGTCCTGTACGTGGGTCGTGGCAATCCCAGGCACAAATACGTGCTGGATGGGGAATGGATTGCAAGCAGCTCTGAGGAGAAGAACTTGGGGTTGTTGGGTGATAAGAGGCTCAACATGAGCTTTCCATGTGCACTTACAGCCCAGAAAGCCAACCACTTCCTGGGCTGCATCAAAAGAAGCGTGATCAGCAGGTCGAGGGAGGTGATTCTTCCCCTCTACTTTGCTCTCATGAGACCCTACCTGGAGCTGAATGGAGTACTCCATTCAGCTTTGAGGCCTCCACATAATAAGGTTATGGACATTTTCAAGTGAGTCCAGAGGACGGCCACGAAGATGATCAGAGGGCTGGAACACCTCTCCTGTGAAGACAGGCTGAGACAGTTGGGGTTGTCCAACCTGTACAAGAGAAGGCTCCAGGGAGACCTTATAGTAGCCTTCCAGTACCTAAAGAGGGCCTATGAGAAAGCTGGAGAGGGACTTTTGACAACAACTTGTAATGATAAGACAAGGGGTAATGGCTTTCAACTAAAAAAGGGTAGACTTATAAGGAAGAAATTCTTTACTGTGATGGTGGTGAGGTGCTGGATCAGGTTGCCTGGAGAAGTTTTGGATGCCTCATCCCTGGAAGTGTTCAAAGCGAGATTGGACAGGTCTTCAAGCAACTTAGTCTAGTGGAAGGTGTCCTTGCCCATGGCAGGTAGTTGGAACTAGACGGTCTTTAAGATCCCTTCCAACACAAACCAAACCATCCTGTGATTCTGTCATATCTTCAGAAATCTATGTTCCAAAGTGTACTGAGTTTTGACTGAAAGGACAGGGTGACATCTGCTGAATCATCACTTCCTTCATCCAACAGTCTATGCTGAAAATCATCATTGCTTGTTGGTCAAAAGAAAAATCTCTGTGCCTGCCAAAAGCGATAGTTCTAGACATTCCAGGAAGAGGTAACTTTCATGGATGCTCTGATCCTTAAATGTGAATGAATTGTAGTGCTGCAGTCACCAAGTTCAGAAACGATGCTTCACATCTTTAGGACAGAGGATAGAAGAGAGCTGGGAAGCTGTGAACTCAATATGATGAAGAAAATGTGCAAAAAATAGCTAAATGACCTACATCACTGAATGCCAACACACATGAACAATGCTTTCAACTCAGAAATCATCACAAAAGGTCTGAAGATCCACTGCAGTCATGCTATATGTTTCTGCAGTGAATAACGAACATTAAGATTGTAATGCACTATTATAACTCAAAGGATTCCAATGCTTTTGCTGAGAGTTAATGGGAAATTGAGTACTCTCTGGTAATAAATATACATGTATCTTTGTTTGGCACAGGATTATTGTGTGTCTGGTATTAACCAATATTTTATTTTATTATAAACAAAAATTTCTGACAGTGTCAAAAAGTTAGAATTTTTAGCACCTGTTATCACATCACAGCAGATGCATTAAAACCAAACCAAAACAAAACCAATATAAATTGTGAATTTCTCTTTAAGGAAGCCTTTAAATTTTGTTGGAATTGCTGGAGAAAAGATACATATTGACTGAATGCACCAATCAGGCTTCTAGTTTGCCTTATATATCTGTCTCCAACAATTTAATCAATACTTTAAATGAAACCCTTAGTCTACTATGAAAAAATAAGAAAAGTTTGCATTTAAAGAAGTTTTCCAGGTCTAACTAATAACACAAATATGAAAGTGTTTTCCTTTTTCTATAAAGAAAGGAGGAGACAGAAGCTGGACCCTAAAGGAAAATCAAAACATGTAAAAACATTAGGAAGATAATTTAAATCTTACGATTTTTATTTAGCTTTTTTCAAACAATTTTTTATTTAGCTTTTTTCAGAATACAAAAGGCTTGTGAGTCACCCTGACTGTATCAGAAGAGTTCTTGCCAGAATCTATGGAGAAACCAAAGATCATTTGTGGTCATTATCATGTTGGCTGTGCAGCAATAAGAAATTGACGGTTATTAGCCATAGCACATTATATAAAGGGCACTAATATCAACAGCTCAATTGATTTCTTGTCCATCTGAATGTATTTTTCACTAGTTATCATGTAGCTACAGGATGTGCCCATATCTGCCCATACAGTAAACAAAAACAAAGCTTTGAACTTAATAAATGTTTTTTGAGATCTATTTGGCACACATGGATCTAGTAAAAAGTTATTTTAACCTGCTTCTTTTGGAAATAAATTACTCCACAGAAAGGCCTAAGCATGTTGAATTATATTTATACCTAAACAAAATACTATGAGTATATCTGAGTGATCTCTGAGAAACATAAGTGCTCACTTAAATCAAGAGATCAGGTTCTAGTTTGACATACAAGCATAGCTTACTAAACAAGGTTTTGGGCAGGGCTGTTTGTTTGTCCTCCCATAAGTATTGTGACTACCCAGAGTATATGTTTCCATGATCTAGAACGTAATTATGGAAAAAACTTGATATGGTCATTTTAGGATCACAGCTCAAAGCTTGTCACCGATGAAATAAGGAGTGGCCTAGTTTTGCTACAGGACAAACCACTTCTGATTCTGATTTGTGAAAATCTCCCAAGCTGAGACTACCAGGCCATTAACCAGCCAGCTTTGTTTCTTACTCAGATTGCTGAATTAGTTCTTATTCAAAGGACAAGATTTTACTGACTCTGACATTTTGAAGGTCACATATTTTTTTTTCCTAATTTCTTGCAATGATTTTCCTCCTCGCAGCTATTCAGTCATTGCTTTTTCTTTCAGCAGTCTTAATGTAGAAAGAATTAAGCATAACATGTTTTCTGCATTTGTGATTTTTTGTGCTAAAAGCAGATCAAAACAAACTGAAGAGGCTGATTCTGTGGAAAAGTATCAAGTGAAAATGTTTCTTAAAAATATCTTAATTAATTCTGCAGTTTATAGCTCCCTGCTACACGTCATACAAGCAAATGGTCCTGACCAAGGTAAAATCTCTAGATTTTATACAGATGGGCTCAAATAGGCTTGGTATGGAAATGTGCCATCTACTAATCTGGGAAGTAATCCAAGAGGAACTGAGCAAATTTATCAAGTATCTCTGTGGATAATGGGTATGGAGGGCCACTCAGGAGAGGGGAACCTCACTCACCACTAGGGAACTGTTTCAAAAACTTTTTAAAGATCATACTAAGGTTTTAAAATATTCTGAATCAAAATCCTAGACTTAACAACAATTAAAATTTAACAAGAATGCACAGTTAGTTAACATTATTTCATCAACAAATTAACATTATTTCATCAACAAATTAACATTTACTTATAGTGAGAATTTCCTTCCTTGCTTTTTAACTCAAATTGGGCTAAATGCAGTCCTTGGTGGGAAGAAGATGACAACAATGGGATTGCAAAATATAGCTCAAGATAGATTTTTGGTTAAAATACCCTTCCCTTCTCCAACAAAGGCAAGACAGTCCAAATTTTTTAGAAAGAAAAAAAAAAAAAGGAATATGTAACATATCTGATTCTTAGTCAACCAGGTCTCCTGCCTCTGGCAATGATCAATGCTTGACGTCACAGGAAGGCTACAGGCTTCATCAATTCACCTAAGCATTTTGGGAATGCAGGAGACATTGATGAAGTGGAGAAAACTTCCTTCTTTGTTTTTCTGAAGATCAACTCAAAGCATAAAAATTTCAAAATCCATATGAAACCAATTGCATAGTTAAATTGTATTACCATACTATATATCTATGCCATGAAATTTACAGTATGTTTTACGTTCTTAATATTTTACTCAATATCATCGTTGTCACTTCACATTTAGTATCAAACCCTGTCTTCAGCATTAAAAAAAAAAAAGCTGACATTTATCTATGAAGAGGAGAGCCACATAAGGATAAATGGCATGTATAAGAGTATCTGTACTTACAGACAGATGTCATGGTAAGTGAGAATGCGGCTGGCCTAATGATGGAGTTAACCATTTGGTATGTGCAATGAGCAGGTATTTCCAGAAGGTTGAACGGAGTTAGAAGGTATGCAGAGTAGTTGCCTAAAAACCTTTGAGGACCTGGAGCTAAGCACTTACTCTGTTAATAAAAATGCTGCTAATTTTTATCTAGGAGTTTATCTCCTGAGTGACTAAAGGGACCTCAGGCCAAGTTACAAAGGAGCTTAATGGTCTTGCAAAAAAAAGTAACTGCTAAGAGAACTTATTGCTGGCTAGACAATAACTTCAAATATGTGTGAATAATACTACTGAGTTTAAAAGCTATACATGACAGATACTCAAAAGGCTGATCTCAAAAGGCATGAGAGATCTCAAAAAAATTTTGCCTCACCCTTGATGAATTAAAAAAAAAAAATAGTGAAATTTTGTTATGAATCAAGAGTGGGAATTTTAGTTTCATATTTCACAAGATCCTATACTTTGTCTATTGCCACTCTGAATGATTGCAGAAGGAACATTTTCTAATGCTTTGTAGGAGCAATCAGATTTTTGGAGAAACTCGGAAAATCATGTTGACTTAGGACCAGATTAATTTATGCAAGCATTTGTTTTATTTAAGTGTACTCTATAGTGCTTAGATAAACTGTGAGTAATGTGTAGAATATAAAACCTCGAAATGTTTAGTGTCACTGCTTAGAAAGTGGGTAGGTAAGAGGATCAAATTCACAGCAATCTCATTTGTTTTCTCCTTTTTTCATAAGGAGAAAAAAAAATGCTATTTTTTTTGCTAAAAATGGACAGAAGAAAGCTGTATCTATATCCAGTTTACAGTTGAACTGGCCTTGATACCTGCACTTATATCTGAACTAACACTGGGAATCACAATTGGATTAAATAGTGCTAACCACATAATTTCTTACATAATTTTTACTCAAAAAAAAGGGTAACATCACTTTAACAGTTGCAGTTCTATATTATGATAAATAATTTAATCACATTTCATACTTCAGCGTTTCATTTAGTAATCTACAGAGGTCAGAAAGGATTTGTCTTTGATGGACAGTTTGATCCCTGGGACTGGATTTTTTCTCTGGTTTCCTTTAAGACACATATCAGCCTTGGCCGTGTCTGTGCTCTGAGATGATAGATAGACTCCACCAACTACGGCTACGTGTCAGACATACCTTTCTCCTCTGCTTCAGAAAGGAATTTTCCAATCTTTTAGATTGGCAGGACCCTTTAAGGGACTTATACCTTCTGATGTATGAAGCATAATTGACTTACTGAGATAACTGGAACATATTGCTTCCTTGCCAAACATTGAATGCTGCCTTTATCTCTCGTGCAATTACTTTTCCAGAAAAATTTAACTGGACTAATACCTGTTTTTCTTGTTATATATCTGGCTAATATCTCAATAACCTATTAACTTCCTTTCCAAAATCTAGAAAATAGGCTTATCATGGCATAGGGTCTTATAGAGTCTCACTTGGAACCAAAACTAAGACACCCTAGCATCACTGATACGTAGGGCTGAAAGAGGCCTCAAGAGGTCATAGACTCCTATCTATGATAGAGTCACTTAATTTATTCAGTAATCAGTCATAATATTTTGGATTTTTCTGATAGAGAAGATGAAAGTTTATACCAGAGACAAATGACATTTTGTCTCCTGTAATACTAATATTTACTAACAATCTCCTTCTAATTAATTTTAATAACTGATGCTACTGATTTGACTGCTGTAAGCAGAACTAGAGTGAAGCCAAGTAATTTTTCTGAATATTATGCATAGGATACTTCTGGTAGGATCAACTAAGGGATGACTTTTCCACAAAAATATCTTGTGTGTGTATTTAGTGTGAAAAGCACGTGATATTTGCTAATAGATGGCTGCCTACCTAGATATTCCACATTTTGTTTATTTGATTTGGTGGCGTTTTTAGGTATTATACACTTGTCTGTGCTAAATTTCAACATGTTAAGTTCAGATTTATTTTTTGTGATCATTTTGATTTCTGAATATATCTGCCAGAATAATTGGTGCTGCTTGACTGAACTCATCAAGCACAGAGCTTAATGCAAACACAAGGCATCTTCTCATTTGTTACTGCATTTGGCAAGTGTAGTTACTAAACAATGAATAAAGAAGATCTCCAGCTGGTGTCTTAAGCACTGTCAACCAGATGGGGGAGGAAAAAAAAAAAAAAGATAAAGACACTGGGACAAAATTCAAAAGCATGAAGTGCTATTGATTTTACCATGAGATCATCACAATCGTCTGAGTATGTCTGAGGATCTACACCTTTTATTTCTAAAACACAGAAATCTCAATTGCTATGTATCTGCTGCTAGAGAATAACATCCACTTTTTGTGGATGTCTGAGTATGTCTGAGGATCTACACCTTTTATTTCTAAAACAGAGAAATCTCAATTGCTATGTATCTACTGCTAGAGAATAACATCCACTTTTTTTGTAGTATTGTTAAAATCTTAAAAATATGTATACACTTCCTGGATGATATTGAACCATAAAGCTTTTCCCCTTCTTCTGTGGCACTGCTGCACTGGGGAGTATGAGGGATATTGCTCTTTCTGCCTTCAGTCCCTCATCCCAGATAATGCAAAGTAACCAAAAGACAGGCAGTCAGGAATATATGTGGTTTATGGAACATAAGAGTTTAAATTCATGCAGGCTACGGAGGAAATGGGGATCTCTGGTTTCATACAGAGGTGCGTTAACCACTGAAGACAAAGGAACTCTAAACTTCCTTTCTTTCTGTGGATACACTTCCAAAAAGGGGTAGCCACAAATCAGTTTTGTGCAGTGCCGTATTCTGTTCATTTGCATTAGCTTTCAATAGGTTGCTTAAGAGAATCTACCTGGGGGATCCAGATCAGGCCAGTGAGATGTCAACCTACCCTGCACTGCACTGGCCCTGCACAGGAGAAGAAACAGAAGTCTAGGTGCCTGAGGCATTTAAGCACAGATATTCCCAGGCTGAAGGGGCAGCTGACCAGAAAACCCACTTCAAGTGTCTAAATTCTTCAATGTAATAAGTGCCTTTTAGCCCTCCACAACCCTATGCATGAGATACAAGAAAAATAGGTAATTATCGAGTCTGCTGCTGCTGTTACGAGCCTTGTAACTAGTGGTTATTCCCAGAATCTGGATCCTGCTCCATTCAGGTTTTCCACAATCAAGGAGGAATTTTCCAGGCTAAAATAAACCAATGTATTTGCTACTTGCAGCTACTTCTGTAGGCGGAGACCATCACCGCTGCAGACAGTCCTCTTCTCTCACTCCAAATTTCACATATATCAGAAGGCACTCTCTGTCTCTCTCCTTCTTGTAAATTTAGGGATATGTGTGAAAAGTTTTGGAATAGTTGCATTTCTGTTGACATTACCATCAGTTTGTGATTTTCAGTAGAATAAGGCTGTTAGGTTTTTTTTCAGAAACCAGAAGGTGTGAAATTTCCCTTGCGACTAAATCTATTGGAAACTTTTGGCAAAGCAGTTTCCTTTCAACCTTGATTGTCTTTGTTTGTAAAGAGGTGTGTCATCATCTTCCCTCTCCTTGCAGAAGTGGGTATTATGAGAAAGTTTCATGAGCTACAGTGTTTTTCTATTCTTTGTATAAAGTAATTCTTACAAACAATTGTGTCTAGAAGCAATTCATCCAAAGATATCTCAAGTCAAGCTTTCACCATGCAAATAACAGGAAGTTAGTATAAAACCTAATTAAACTAAGTGGCACAACCCTAAAATTATAGTATTTAGTAAGTGATGAAAACATTTATTTTCTGATAATGAATGAATTGGCATAAACCATGTGAAAATATTTCCATTTATAAATAAGTTAGGGGGAAAAAGAACTCAGACCGGAAGGCTGGGACTATGAGCATCAGTGCAGCTTAGTATTCCCACGCTCTATAATTTACCAGTTTCAAATCTGTAAGCCCTGGGTTGCTTTCTCTTGTAAAAATCTTAAAGCTATCAGGGTGGGAAAAATACTAAAATATTATATTTCTCATTGGCTGAATAGCAGTAAGTCTCATGCTACGGGAAAAAAAAATTGCCAGGCAACAATGCTGAGAAAGGGTATTTAATTTGGAACACATTATTTCAGTAGATAAAACTAATTATGTTTAATGTAGTAAGTTACAGTGGTTACTTATCAGGTCCAGGCACAGACAATCCTGAGTTAAAGAAATGACTTAAAAGAGAGACAGGAATATCAAGGCCTGGATTTTTTTTAAGAGAAGTTCCTGTTTCTATATTGTGTCATTCACTGTTGCATAAAAGACTGAGATCCTTATTTCTTTCTGCTCCTAAAGTCTCCTTATAACCAACTTGTTACTAATATATTAAAAGATTGCATTATTATATACTTAGGCTTGCTAATTTTAAGTTCCCAGTCTTCCACTGGAATATACCTCATGGCCTACAGATGTGTTATTATAGAATCTTGCAGAAAACATAATATCACCAGTATTAATGTAACAATACTGTTGAAGTCAATCATATTGAGCTTGAAAGGTCATTTTCAAAGTTAACAGCCTAAAGCGGAGCCACAAACTGTTAATGCTGTTAAATAAGTTGTTGATTGTTCAGAAATCTAAGCATTTTAATGCTATTATCTATAGAGATGCAGCCAGCTGCCTAAATCTGATTCATGTAATTGAGAATACTGCTGACACAAGTTATATGTACTCATTTGGGCTTTAAGTTCTATGTCTGGTTTCACCTAGATCACATGCACTTGCTTTTGTGGGTACAGGCTGTTTCCTACAATATTGTAAAGAAAAACAGAAATGTGAATTTTCATCATGATAAAGAGACTATGGAAGGGTCATAGCAAATGCAGGTTTGCCTCATAAAATTATTTTAGAAATCTAAGCAGGTACTCCTGTTATATATTCACAAAATGTTTTTAGACTATACCTCTACCACAGATCAACTGTTTTCTCAACTCTAGAGCCAAACTGGCGTGTTCTTTTTTTATATATTATCAGTGTGACTGTTGAGTATAGGCTGCAAGGATTCCTTTCTTCAGAAAACAAAATATCAAACACAGGGAAAGTTTCAGGATTCACAATGCTCTATTCTCTCTTCTGAATTCACACTCCCTCACCACACTAAACACTGGACAAAGTCATCATAACTAATTACTGAGTACTAAATGAGGCAAATCCTGGCAAAGCTCATACGGCTACGGAGATCATCTGGACCCCAAACAGCAACTGTGAATTGAGCAACTGTGCCCAGGATAACCAGTCCTGGCAACGGGCACCTGCATGGGGCAGGCCTGTCTTCTGCAGCCAGGAACTCTGGCATCAGCTTCCAAGGTCAGCAGGGATCGTGCATGAATGAGCTTTCTCTTGCCCCATGAATTTCATCTCACCTTTTCCCCTAAATGGTGTTTTCTGAATTATTCAAGAACACAAATATTTCAATCTGAAAATGGACAATAAGTACTTTATGGAAAAACAAATTCTGTACTTCCACATGCTTTTAGAGTTCTCCGAGTACACTTATCTTGCTATTTCCACTTCTATGAAAATGCGTTCTTTTCTTTATATGTGAAGTAAATTAGTATTGATAATGGAAGTAGAGTCAGAGAGAAAGTAAAACCTTTAAGAAGTTCTCACCAGCTGATCTGTGATCTTACCTTGGAGATTTACACTAAGCGTCTGGATATTGCAACACATCACTCAGAAAGAGGGAAACACACATACTAACACATAGAAGAAATAATTAGAAGAACTGAACATGACATTTTGATTTTCAGAAATAATTTTGGTCTGTACCATAAATTGACGACTGTCAGACAAGATCTACTATATATGGCAGTCAGGAGAAGTGTAGAAATAAACTTACACAGATCAGTTTGGGAAGCATCTGCAGTAGCAGAAACTGTATCTATCATACATGTTTGGCTGATTGCATACCTTGGAAATTATTGATGCCAGAGCTTACACAGAAAGAAAAAAGCATGAAGCTGTACCCATTTTTATCTGTCCTTCTAAAGGGGCCAGAAGCTACTCAAGTAAAGATTAAAATAGAGGGAAAAAAAAAGAAGAAACTGACCATACAAGATAGAACAGTGGGGATAAGATGCAAATTAGCTGTAAAATAAAAAGAAAAATTTTAAAAAGGTTCACTGAGAATCCTACCTGCTTTTGATCCAACTCTCTACTTCCATCCAGCACCAATGCCTAGAAGCAATCCTGACAAGCGTGCTATTGCGGAATTTTACTTTTCATGCAATTGCTGGCATTTCTTTAACAGTTTTACTTCCCCTCTGAGTTTTCTGTAGGTATGTATTTATTCATATAATCTCTTCTTAGTCAATAATTGCATATCTCTGCCAAGGGCCAGCTCTTTTTTTCATATCTATGAAAAAATTGCCCTTTTTTCTTGCTATGTTTTATGAGTCAGACTATACGCTATCGGTCCTGAGACCCTCTTTCACATTGTTTCCTATTCTCCTCTCCCATGTTTTCCTGAAAGGTAGAAATATAAAATGGGTTTTTCAGTATCACATCAATGAGTTGGATGCTCATCTCTTGTCCTGAGATAGGTATGTGTTTTTTTCTCAATGACTTCTCAGTATCCCATGAATTAGAGGAAGGTAAACAAAACAGCTAAAACGGTTGTTTCTTACATAGGAGAATTTTCAGGTTACTGCAGTCACTTGCTTTAACCAGAATGTATGAAGTAAAGCAGCAGAAAGTCATTCCAGTAGATCTGTGGAGGATAGTATACAGATTTGTTTTCCTTAGTGCACTGTAAATTATTAAATTTTCTCAATGGAGGATTCACTCTCCAGTAGAGCACACATAGTGTGTACTTTTCTGAGGAGCATAAGTATAATTTATGATGTGTGAATTAGTCTTATTACACTCCCATTGAGAAAGATATTTGTGAAAGGATTTAAACAACAAACTGCTCTAGCAACTTTTAAATTTTAGACTACATGCTCCACATTATCCTCATTCTCCTAATGCTATGTAACAGCTAAGACGTTATTTTTGTTGTCATTATCATTGTTGTACGTTTTCTGAATATATGTGCCACAGGTCGTTTCATATCCAGAATGATCTGGCAAAATGAGATAGTAAGATAATCTGCAAGAATGGTTGAAAGAAAACCACTCCTAGATAATAATATTTGTTCATTTAATGTGGCAGCTTACCAAACTTCATACAATAGCATTCTTAGAATTAAGAAGTGTGGGGTGGAGAGGGTATCAGAGCTTTTGTTATTTATTTGATAGTTTGTCTTTAAGATTTTTACATAAAATTGTCTGAATTTCTGATTTGTAAACTCTAACCTTTCAGCCTGAATTCCAGCTTTCCTCCATTTCACATTGCACTACTCTTTTTTCCTGTTTATCCACTCAGGAGTGACTGGAATCTATTAATTCTTTCAGTCCCTGTGACTTGGTGCTCAACTGTAGCTGTGCAGATATCCCTAGCTTTTCTGACACACTGGACAAGAGTTTCCAAAAGTAAATAATATCAGCTGCAAAAAAAAAAAACAACCCTAACTTAGCCAATGCTATGGTCTATTTTATGAATAAGTACAAATCTAATGGCCTAGTTGCAGCTCTGTGGTCTATTTACACTAACAAGGATGTGGTAATAGCACTTCTTTCTTTACAGATCATAGAGAAATAAGTGAAAAGTGGGAATTATAGTGGCATACGATGCAGTCATAGGAGCAGATAAGTTTTTCTTCTGTCATTGAAATCCACTACTTGGAAAAAGGAATAGTTTTACATAAAGAACTGTTTCCCCTTGACATGGTGTAATTGATCCCAAACATCTCCACTGCTGTTAATAGAGTGACCCCAGCTGGAGTACTTTAGAGTGTTTGCTGATGCTTTGATATGACTAATATTCACCTTTAAAATAAATATTGCTTCAGGAAATCTTTCTCCTTACCTCCTTCCTTCAGTGTTTCCAGGATTCTTTTTCTTTTTGTAAAGCATTTACTGAGAAATAAAGTGAAAGCAGCTGTGGTTAGCAGATGAAGTAAAATCACAAATGACTTATTAGAAGCCAAACTCAAGAAACTTGGCAATTAATCCTTTTATTAATACATCAGCCCCACAAATTAGTTCCTACTGCAAGAACCACATCTATGCTGTTGTTTTCCCTTGGAAATGGAAATTTCCACTGAATTATTACTTATTTCATCTTTCAAAAGGTAATATGACCCCAACCATGGTTTCTTTCCCATCTACTTAGTGCAACTGTTCCAGACATTATTTTACTAAATGTCTCAAATTAAACATTTTCTGTCAATTACAGTTGATAGAGATCAGCTAAGATAATGAGTGCTACTACAATGCCTGCTTTAATTGCTACATTATAATCTCCAGACCTGAAAAACTCCAGAGACCTCTAACACATAAAATGCCTTTCAGCTATGCAGGTGTGGAATTCATTACAAGTTGTTCCTCCCCACCTCCTCTCTCTTACATCCTCTCTTTCCCTTTTTAAAGGGGGAGAAGTCCTAAATGCCTTGGAACTGTGCCAATGTCTTGAGGTTTTGCAGTAAGCTGAAATATTTTTTAAAGTTTAAGCACAATGATGCTTTGAAAGCTCCGCAGAACAGAGGGAAAAGCAGGAAAGCATGACCAAAAGAGTTGTTCAAAGAACAACAACAACATGGAGACATTTCTGCAAAGGTGCCACTGCCATATTTTTCTTTAAGGGGAAACAATCAGCTTCAGGATGATTTTTGCATCTCTGTGCAAGGACAACTGACCAAAGGACAGGAGCAAGTAGGTGGTTGGGTTTTTTTTCCGCAAAGCAGAAACATATTACACAACAAAATATTCCTTTGCGTAGACTTTTTTTTCCAAAAAAACAAACCTCTTGTAACAGTTTGGAATTGTGACTGATTCAATTATTCAAGCAGTTAACTCATCTGTTTGTTCTTGTATCAAAAAGTTTGTTGCTGTAAGGCATTCAGAGTCTCTATAGAAAATGTAGAATTATCATATGCAAAGTCACAGTTTATGCTGAGGTTATATTTAGCACAGATGAGAAGGGCACTATGAAAGGGAAGTGATTCAAAGATATTTTTCCTTCAGTTTCACTGAAAAAGCCATTATAGCTGATCTAAATTACATTGACTGCAGCAATCAAGTAGGACACCTCAAATCTATCCTTAATCGACCCTGTTCATGCATGCTTCTCTGGCTCTGTGCCTCCATGGGAACTCAGAGTAGGAGAATATTCAATCATCCTTTAAAGATAATTTTCTGGCTACTTTCTGGCTATTATGTGGGAAAAATCATAGAGGGACAAAAAAAACCAGAAGCTGAGGTTTCAACCCAGAGTCACTACTGTAGTAATTATTCCATAGAATTATGCTGTAGAATAAAAGAGGAGAATGGAGGCCATCATCTAAAGAAACACACAAGATTATAAGTCCCCAATGATGGAGGTGTGCTCTACTCCTCTACGTCTGGAACACTTTCAACTGCTTCTATGGCTTCTTCTAAAACACCTAGTTCTGCATTGCTGTGGGCCACTTCTGTCCAGTGAAAAGGCAGACTCTGGAGTTAGGCCACTCTTGGGATTAATTGAGCTTCACTGTTTCATTTGGGTTGGTTTTTTTTTCACTAGTTTGTTCAATTAAAAATCATTTTACTGAGAAAAATCTCCTGAGATAGCACATATAATTTACACAAAATCATTGTGAAGCAGACAGTTTAAAGGATCAGGTGAAGTAACATTTAACTGTAGGTAAACCTGTAAGCCTTGTATTGGACTTAATAGCACAAACAGGAAAAATAATGGTGAGCATGAAAACACTCATACACTCATCACTCATGCTTACAGCGTGTTCCCCTCTAGTGAGAGGAAAGGTTGCTGAACAGCCTGTTAAGGTGATGTTTTAGCTGAATCTGATACTTGGCATCAGGAGGTGGGGCTTCCTTATTACAGTCTCTTTAAAGCTCCACTTTCTGTATTATGTAACCAGTGCCAAATCCATGAGTCCCTTTCCAAGAAAAACTATGAGATCAGTGGGGAGTTTCTTTAAATAAAGACTTCAGGGTTTTGCCAGACCCCAATGCAGAACCTGACAGAGTGATTCAGTCATCATATCTGTTGAACTTAATACAAGGTCTTTTTGTGATAAGTTGACTAGGGCACTTTAAAAACTGCAAAGAAACAGCTATTACATTTCAAATGGTCTGGGATAGAAGACAAAAATACATTTGACTAATTTAAAAGAGCTAACTCAGCTGCCAATGAAATATGTATCAATTTTAAAACCAAGAAAGTTCTTATTCATCAGATCTTGATCCAGTACCTGATACACCACAGACTCCAGGACATGCACTTTATTTCTGCAATTTTTTGGGTAGTGCCAGAGGACACTTAGCTTTTGGGCCACACACTTTACAAAGATTTGCCAAAGATATGATGGCTGAAGGTCATTGGATAGGTTCCTGCACATGGCAATTCAAAGCTTTGCTGGGCTGATGAGAACCAGCTGAGCCCAGGAGTGACCTAAGATCTGTATCTGTCTCATAGGGATAAGATAGACCTGTAGCCTGGTCTATCACAGACCTTAGATTCAAGTGGCCTACAGATGCCAGCTGTCCCTGTAGCATGCAGCACCAAGATCGTCCTGTGAAGGCTCTGTCAGCTCTGCAGCAGGGCCATAAGAGCACTTCAAGTGTATGCTAGTTGGTGCAGATCAGGTGTGGGTGCACCAAACCAAAGATAGGGGTAGCTCTGAGTTTTCTTCACTAGCTTTCTCTCATCTTCACTCATGACCACACAAGAGTGTCAGGCTGAATCCATGTAACCGGAAGTTTAAGTGCTCACATTCAGGGTTCAAGCCTCTGCTTGAAATAAAAACTACTAGGCCATGCCATGCAGCCCTCAAGCTGTCACTTTTTTCCACATATACTACATGCATGCACCAAGGCTTTTCATGGCTTCTAAGCCCGTCCATGTGGCAAGTGATTTTCTAAGGCTGAACTCTATACTCAGCTAAAGTGTACAGTGATGAAATTGTACCCAATGAACCATCATTCTTAGTGTGCCCAACACACAAATTTCTGAGAGTCCGTGTCCTCTATGGAAAAAAAAAAAAAAAAAAGTAACTTTCACAGTCTTAAATCCAGAGCTGTAGCTTGGATGACTGTAAAGGATCAGCAGATATCTGGAAATCCTGGGGAGTTTAAAGGACATGATTTAAGTTTTGTATGGAAAATTGTAAGAAATCTAGAGATTTTCACATGTGAATGAACATTGAGTTCAGACACTCAAGTGCAAATTTGGATTAAACTATCCCTGGAGATCAAGGCAGCTGAGCCAGGCTCTACTTCAAACAGTTTTTGCCTAAGTTGTGTTCCCTGCAGTACCAGCTAGCAGACGCTCCAGAGAGCCTGTACTCAAAACAGGAAAACTGAGTACAACACGCTAGAAACATACTGATATGATTTTTGTGTAGAGTATTCAGGAGAGTGATTCAGGTGCCAGCTGCATCCACTGCAGTCCCCTTTTCTCTGTCCTTCAACTGCCAGCACTTTTGAGTTTGACAGGAGAAATTTAAAAACATATACATTTTCCCTCATTTGAATTACTTGGTGAAGGTAATATCACAGTCCAAAGTTTAGGTGACTTTTTGTGTTTTGTAAATTGCAAGTTTTCAACAATATCATAATGATTTTAGAAGCCAGGGTTTATTAGTATGAAAAAAAGAATATATGAAAAGTAAAAAAAAAAAAAAAAGAAAAGGCCACTGCCAAACAAGTGGCTAATATTATTTTAATTATCTGTCTAATGTTTGTTTCTTTCATATCTTGGAAAACAGTATAGTTAAAGGGATATGTTTGGAGGATGTACAGGGTTTGAAAGGGAATTCTTTTTCAGACTAAGTAATTGGAAGTTTCATGTTAACAAAAAAGCAATGTAGGTCACTGAACTAATGCAAGTACTGATTAATAGTAAGTGGATGAGTTGAGGATATTTGCCTCATTCAGAGCACAAATATGTGTTTGCTTCACAAAATTCTCAGTATATTTGACACGAACAGGACGCCTTGTCTCTATTCAGAGAAAAGGTATAAGACTAGATGAACAAGACACTTGACCTATTTTCTGCAGATGGCCCTTCCCCCTGGAACTGTGACACATTTGTTAGGGAAGGAATTCCTTCTCCATATCTGTTTTATAGAGACATTGGTGATTTCAGTCCCAAACAAAATTCTCAGTCTATCCTGAGCAGTAACTAAAAACAAGAATCCACTGCTAGTGAGTTTAGAAGGTAGAGGGCATTGACAGGCTCATGCACTTCCCAGTTTGTGAATACAGTTATGACAACTGTTGTATTTCACCACTTACTTGCTGCCTTATGTAAAGGTGTCAGATTAACAACCTTGAAGACTTGCTCCTTCTGTTTTCCTCAAGCACATTTATCTTAGAGTTATTTATTATTTGTAAAATTTACTTTAATATAGTGCTTGCTCATCATCACACAACCATTCAACTCCAGGTCAAGTATTCTGTCAGTGAGAAGGAATCAAGGGAGCCCAAAATGTCAGGGTTTTCTGGCTTCTTATTGTCACTCCAGTAGGAGGTTTTCCAGAAATAGGAAGGGTAAGGGCAAGGGAAAAGGTGATAAGAGAGAGAGGAAGAGGAAAGAATGAGAACAAAAGAAGAGACTTCTGGGTAGAGAACTAGGGAAATAGAGAAAGAGCACAAGACACCACCCATCAATCTAAACATGGGGAGCTAATTTGCTATATGATGATTTTTAACTGCTAGTTCAGAAAAACAGCTGTGATTTCAACAGTACTTCCTCCAAACCAACTGAGGTAACCTGATCTTGCACTAGAGGGAGAAAGGAAAGCCTAGAAGAATTTGGTATGTTTTTTAATCTAGTCAGACCAGTTAGGCTTTCTGTCCTCACTCTTGCACCTTCATTTTTACTTGCACATAAACTCATGCAAATCCAGTTAATGGATCTTTATTATAACTGCTAATGGAAAAATATCAACTGACTTGTGGCCTTTGAATGCCAAGACTTTTCCAGGTGCACACAGGTGACGTTCCCTGTTCAGTGTAAACTGTGTTGCATTTGTGTAAGTAGAAATCAGCGGAAGACCTAATTTTTGGTAGTGTATACCTGTTCAGAGAACCAGTAAATGAACTTATAGCCAAGCCTACTGAACTCAGTGAGCGACAGAGCAATCATCTCATTTTCAATACTTGTTTTTATTTATTTAGCAGCAATAAAAACATCAATCTATAATAATGTCTCATCATGCCAAGACATCTCTCTTTCTGCTTTAGCATCTTCAGCTCTGGGAACAGTGTTATTAGATAATTGAGATAATAAAACTGGCAGAAAGAGAAAGCACAAAATTATATGCTATGTCTTTGAATTATATTATACATTTCTCTGTAAGGAGGAATAGTTACAAAAAACTATAAAATTACTAAAAAAAATGCAATGCATAGGATAACAGAATGATAAAAATGCTCTGCACTGCATACGATACCAGGCATAGTAAACTGCTGATAAACTAGACATCTCTGGGTATTTTTATATATTGCAGTGGTATAGACTATGCACATCATCATATCACTTGAGGACAGCGTCCTCAGCACTTCTTAGCTGCACATTTTCTTTAAGACTATTCCACAGACTTACTCTGGCTCCTGAGACACCCTCAGAGAGTTTGTTGGAGAAGAACTGAACTCTGTCATATTTAAATACAGTGTCACTGTGTATAGCCAAACCTTAGCTGTGACTGAAAGAGAACTTTACACCTTTTCCCCACTTCATTCCTGTCTAGCCATGACCTGTGCTCTGCTGCCCATATGACTTTACAGTAAAACACTATATTAAACAGCAAGAACCTTCCTTCCATCACTCTTTTTTATGTTAGCTATGAGGTCACTTTAGCCATAAATTGGTGAGCATTTAGATACTTGTATTTTAATATGCAAGTTCACCATGTAAGTCGTACTGACTGTTCAGAATTCCCAGGAAGATTTACATTGCCACTGGTCTGAAAATATGAAGCCACATTCATAGCTAGCATGCTAGAATTGCCATGTGTCTAATGAGCAGCCCAGGCCACACTTCTGAAAGTCCTGTAAAGACTGACTGGTTAGACATTCTTTTGCCTAAGATTAGACCTCTACAGCAAGACTAAATATTCAGTCATGATTACCTAAGAAGCCTAAAGCAAACACAACCTATAGAAAAACAGCTATGTACATATTAAGAGAACTCTTAGATAAATTATGTGAACAACAGGCTGGGTCTTTCTTAATCTCTCCTGTTGGAGCACTTCCATTTTGCACAAATATTTATTGGAGCAGGTAGTTAAACTGACAGCTCCCATTTGTCAGGTGAACTCACTAATAACAAGAGTATGGAATCAATCATTCTCCCTTCCTCTATCTCTCCTTAGCTTAATGGATATTTATTTGTGTGACCAGAAACTACTATGATGGGATCATGAAAAAGGCCCTACTGGCTTACGGTCAACTTGGTGTCCACTAGCATGACTCCCAGGTCCTTTCCTGCCAAGCTGCTTTCCAGCTGGCTGGTGGCTCAGTGGTACTGCTGCATGGGTTGTTCCTTCCCAAGTGAGGGACTTTACGCTTCCCCTTGTTGAACTGCATGACGTTCTTGCCAGCCCATTTCTCCAGCCTGTGGAAGTCCCTCTCGATGGCAGCATGACCCACTGTCCTGGCAGCCATTCCTTTCGGTTTTCTGATACCACAAAACCTGATGAGGGTACACTCTGCCACATCATCTGCCTTTCCTTTTGCAAATTTACTGAAGGTAGTTGAGTCCTATGGTTCTGAATCAAGTGTCTGACCCCAGCAGAAGCTTCATTACCCCCAGGCCCATCTCTGGATAGAGCTCTCACTTGCCAGATCCAAGGCTGCAACAATGCGTGCCTATCTCTCCTCTGCTTCCTAATGACAAAATACAGCCTCTGAGAAGACTTCACTGAACTCTAGGAACTAATTTTTTGTCCTGGAGCCTTACATGATCTCTTAGATATACTGGTGTTTCCATTACCAACCAGGTAACCAAAAATATAACCACGGTGTTAGCTCCATTTTAGATACCTCCTCCTTATTTCCGCAATTCTATTTCGCATTAACAATTCCCAATTGTTCTTTCAACTTAAACTCTGCACTACTTAATCCTTCCTACTTGCCTAAGCACAACACACTAGGGAAGCAACATCTATAGGTGCTATAGGTCAAAAAGACTTTATGTGTTGCTAGGGAACATTGAGAGCTGGACAAAATTAGAACAGTTCGAGTTCTAATTTTAGAACAGGCATTGCACAGACCTATACCTACAGTAATATAGAGGTTTTTTAAAAGCATTGTTTTATCTCTGTGGTCAGTAGTATGAAACAGAGTAGAGATAAGCCCAAGGATATGCTCCCCTTCCCTCTAGTCTATGATCTTGAGAACAAGCTTAAGTATTTTATTACAGGTCCGAGACAGGGCAAATATGGTAGTACAAAAAGTTGTACAAAACAGGATGATGATAAGATGCCTAAATAAGTCATGACATATCATGTTGGGTTTTAACTTTATCCCTTCAAACAAAAGTCTGACCTGTCCAAAACTGTTGGAAAGAAGTCCCACTTTATAATATGGGGGGGAAAAAAAGTTCATTTTGGGTGTATGACTGCAGAATAAGAAAAGGGAACTCTTATTCTGCAGTAAATATGGTTGTAGCTCATTGTTTCTTTTATAAAAATAGCCTGATTCACATTTCATGCTCTGAAATTATACAGCTCATACCATGCAGTAAAAATGGTACTAATGGGAAGTAGTTTATGTTCTGTGTTTATCTGGGAATAAAAAATCAAAACCAGGCAAGTGTTTCAGTTTCAAAAACCTGGTTTTGTTGTTGTATATCTGCTCAACTTTTGAAATACTGAAGCATTATTAGCCTGGGGTTTGTACTTATATTCAGAAAAGTTATCAGGTTCAGATCCTCAGCCAAAGTACTGATTTATATTCCAGTCACACCATTGCTCTTTCTACTTTCTTAAATTTCTTTTTCTTCTTTGCATTCTTTCTCCTATTCCTCCAATGAAAAACACTATACCTGAAGAGTGTAAAAACTTTACTCTATCATATACAGGTGAAAAAGGCTATAACTGAAAAAAAAAAAAAGGAAAAAAAAAACCTAAACCAAAACAAACAAACAAACAAACAAAAAACAACAAAAAAACCCCACCTGGACGTGTCTGAGTAATAGTAATGCATTAAAAGGAGTTACTAGGAACTTCTCCTTTTGAATTCTATTAAAATTTGCATGTCTTCATTTTTTACCTTTCCCTTTAATAGAGCTAGTGCAAGCTATGTGTGGGAAATGGAGATCCAAAGAACTGACAAGATTTACATAAAATTTTAAAGTGAAATTCAAAGCTTTTTAAAAAGATTCTTTAAGAATCTTTTAAGATTCCATATGTGTAATATTTTAAAATTGCAACCACATTTACATTTTAAACCAAAATGTTTGAAAATAATTTGCTCCTTCATTGCTTGCCAAGTTTGGAATTCAGTTTTCTTTGCCAAGCTGAAGTTTCCACAGCATCTGAAACTGAACCTAAGTGTTCTGACGCCCAAAATTGAACCTCTGTCAGCAAATAAGTACAAAAGCAGAAGTCTGATGCGGGGATGGATATAGGGATGAGGCAGACAGAAATTAATCAGAACACTAAGGACAGAAGGGTTTAGAAGGCAGCACATACACCCCCAAAGTAAAAATGAAACCAGGAATGATGAATATCTCATATTTTTCTTCTGTCACAAGTGTCCATGAAACTTACTGAGAATATTTTTTTGTCTTTCTACTGTAATATCTAGTTCATATAGAAAACATTGATGAAATAAACACAGTATGTAAACTAGAATTTCTTCTCCCATTTATGGAAAACTACATCCAGAAACAGCATTAGTGCTGGAAAATTAATTCCTGAAAGTCAGGAAATCTCTGTATGAACAATATCAAGCAACCCTCAGTTCTTTCCTCACCTCACATTTCTTCAGCTACAGTAAGACAAATTATTTGTTTTCTAAACTGTGTCTTTTTCTTCAACAGCAGGCTTTTTCTATTTTTACTGTCTTTTCACTTATTACACGTCCTATTTTCTGGCAATATTGCATAGCATTGTCCCAGTAAAGGTCAGTAAAGACTACCAGTGCTTTATATTTCACAATTCTGGACTAATATGAGAGCCCAAACCACTGGGGAGATCAGCTTCCTGGTAAGGAGACAGAAAAGTTGTATTTCCAGACACAGAATGATACCACCATTATAGAAGACAGACACCCAGGAGGACGAGATGATGGGGCAGCCTTTCCATCAACATAACAGAACTCCAGACTACCCACATTTGTAAAGGTGCAGGAACAACTCTTACCTGTCTTCAGAGACTGTCACATCAGAGAGACAGCTGCTTAGTCAACACAAGCATCTGGGATACACTTAAACAGTGCAATGCAGTACTTCTTTACAGAGATATGAGTGAACTCTGAATTCAGCAGTGTGAGAAGGACATCCACATCTGTGACATCATCAGCCCAGGACACACCATCTGAGTGTCAGTAGTAGGGCTCTTGAACCTGGGTGGAGCACTGAGCTGAGGTGGCTGTACAGCTTATTGTATACGAAGGAAGTCGTAGTTAATTTTCATAGGCTTTTAAACTAATTTTCTGAACAAAGTTAATCCAGTGAATATTAACAGAGACTTCACTGGGACTTAAATTAATAGTAACAAACCTGACATAGGCATCTTCATTACAGAAAGTGCTTCATATTAATCTAAACACAAGGTAAGGAATCATAGAGCTACTTATGCCGATGAGCCCAGTGAATGGCCTCTCAGTCAATATCTACAGTAAATGCTACACCCTGCTGCTGAAATAACATATTCAGCTGGCAAGGAAGAACAGAATTATTACATTTTCATTCTTGCTAGTCGAGCCTGTCTACGCTTCTATGTCTTCATACTGTTTCACTGTTAGTACCACATTAACAAAATATGTTCTGTCACTTGGTTTGAGAATAAAAGTATCTCTATTTTTGTTTAAATACGAATGCATTTATTGCATTAAGACAAGCCTGTTTCATGTAACGAGCCTGAACACTAGTTGCCTCTGGAGAGGCAGTTACTTTTACAATACTTCAGCCATGAGGCTTTGGTCATGGAAACAAAGGTGAAACATGGGGAGTGAAATATATGTGATAATTTAATACAGGGGAGAAATGTCATGATCATTTTTTTTTTTCTTTTCTTTTTTTGTTTTTCTAATGTGGACCATTTCCTGATGTGGTGCCAGCTACATAGTTTGCTCTCATATAGTTGAATTTATAAATCTAATTTAGAAATGGACTCTGTTAGTCTTCCCTTTGCTGTGTTTTTATAATGCTGTCATCCATCAGGACTGACTCTTGGTGGAATTTATATTGCTATGAAGTAGGGATCGCCAAAGTCCGTTCTTTAAATTAGTTTTGTCATCTAAATGTATAATTCTGATGTGAACAACTCAGCCAAAGATGTCTAATTTTATCAATTTCATTCAGTGCTCTCATCTGAGTTTTACACAGACCAGTAAATTTGGCAGAGAGATTAGCCCAGCTATAATTGAAATATATTGCATTTCCATCATTCAGTGAGATTCAACATGAGGAATATTCGGCTGCATTAAAGATGTCTATGAGAAAGCAAAAACTTGAAAGAGAAAGATTCTTTCTTATTTTTACAGAGGAGACCTAAAGAAGAGAATAGCATGTGAAAAGTTTGGGAAGATTTAGGTTTAATCCTGCCCATGCAATGTTCATTTGATTTGCTCTTTCCACAGAAGAATAAGTCATGTTAAATCATCTGAGTATTTCACAAAAAAAAAACCAAAACAAAACAAAACCCAGCATTTGTTAATATTACTTCTCTAAATGTGAAATAATAATGTAACATTTTTAGCAGGGCTTCACAGAAAAAAAAATATATGTCAATGTATCTTCAAATTTTCACTGTCTTGGACTTTTTCTATTTCCAGAGTCAAGTCATATCATTATGGGTATGTTGTTTAATAAACACGTTGGTTGTCTAACATAGCATTTGGAGACTGATATATTTTATTTAGCTGATTGTAGTTATTTTATTTGGCTGTTTAGTTTGGCTTGCTTCTATCAGATGTTATAAGATTATCATTACTGTTGTTGGTTTTTGTTTTGCATAGCCACCTTTAGCCCCTATCTAGACGATTCCTATTTACTGGGGTCAGACCTTCAGGGATATTTGACTGATATACTTCATTATAAGCTTTTTCATAATTGATGTAAGCTGCATTAATTGGTAAAAAAAAGTAATTACCTGAGGTTGGATATGAAAAAAAAAAATCATGTAATGAGAATTGTGTAGATGCCAAGAGAATAACAGGTGGCTTTATAGTTAATATCTGATGTTGCTATCCAAGTATAGTTGAGCTGTTTTGTTTTAGGAGTAATTTGGTTTCAATTTTCCTTAAAATGATTCTAAAAGATGTTTGGCCTTACAAGGTCTTGATTTTTATAAAGTCAATAATCATTGATAATAAATAAATAAGTAAAACCTTATTTGAAGATGCCTAAGGCTGAGATTCTTAAATAGCAGATGTTCCCCACAACATTTTGCTTAGAATCTCCTAGGAGGTAGACAAATTCTGCCTTTCAGGAACACACATGTCCTCTAGGAAAGCTCCATGTTAACATCACTACATCTTGTAGTCACATACAGTTTTCCAGAAGATGAGACATCTAAAAATAATATAGGGATTTGTCATTGTATTGGGTCTGGCTGGGATGGAGTTATGCTATAATAAGTATCAGAGGTAACACACTAGTTTCATACTAGTACTCATTAATATCCTCTTCAGTCACTGGCTTGTTTTCATTGGATTTTCAACATGTTAGAATAGAAAGGAAAAAAATGTCAAAACGCTAGTAATCTTCTATAAAACTCCTCTAAAACCTTGCAAAACAGGAATCCTAAATTACAGTTTCCACATCCTTATGGTATCAGATTTAAATGCTCCCTCTGCACATGCACATTCCCTAGCAAAAGGCCAGAAACAGCTTCTACTACCACTGATGATGACACCTCAAAAACTGCAAAATTTGGGAACAGTCTGTGAAATTTAGAAGAAATTATGTGTTTCAACCCGCTCCCAGTCCAGCAACACACAAAAGCTCATGCTTAATTGTAGGCAAAGGAGTAGTCATATAACCCTTACAGCTATTCTTGTGCTCACCTAAGCAAGAGATTAAATATTGAGTCACAGAAGACTCGTAAATTTCAGTATTAAAAGATAAAGCTTTTCTGCATGTTTTCTTAACCATGCTAGGTAATAGGTATAATTTTTATCAGATTCCATCGAGGCTGAGCCCATCGTATAATTTCTTTTAGACTACAATCAGCTATTCAGACTGTAATGAGTTACTGAAACCATCAGCCTCAAAAGAATAGTTACCCTTAGGGCTGAAAGATTGTCTCATACTACCAGTCCTTCCATTGCTTAGTTCCATCTTCTTCTTTTTCGCTAGGGTAAATATAGCTGAGTTGGTGATCAGCTTACATGATATGGTAATATGGATAAGAGAGTGATTTGGAGAGGTTTATGTATAAAAGTTAATCCCCTCAGTATGAGTTGAAGCTCCATGTCAAGTGGGTCCCTCTGAGTGCAGCTGTTCTGTCTGCCCCTTCAGAAATTTGATGTGTCATAAATCGGATATTCTCAGTCCTGAAAAAAATGTGTCTTCTTAAATAAATGCTTCCAGAAATTGCAATGTAAAAATGAAAATAAAAAGCACATAAAGCCACAGCAGTTACAGTGACACTGAGACAAATTTGCCATTGATGTAACCCCAGTGGGGTCAGTGGAATCAAGGCAACCTCACAACTGGACCTATGCTTCCTGTCTACACTGGAAAAGTCAAGTTCAGACAAAAAACTTAGTCCTTCAAATGGTACTTATTAAGGGGAGATACTTTTCAAACCACCTCAAGGGCCTCATGATGTTACATAATTTTTGAGGAATTATACATCTGAACAAAGCTATGTGATCTTGCATACCTTTAAACTCATGGTAGTTTCTTAGAGCACTTGACTTTTTTGCTTTCACAGCTGAAGGGCATTTAATGTAGGAGAAGGTATTTTTACGTTTACTGAAAGACAAGCATGTAAAAATGTAGTATATGTGACTGTGATCATAGTGTTGTAGTATGTATCCATATGCAGAACTGGAGTGCAAGGAAAGGGACATGCATGATGTACAGAGGTACTTAACTTTTACCTGTTAATCCTACTTTTGAAACATCTCCAGTCTATTCCAAACTCTGACTACTTCCATGCACCCAACATGTATTCCTACTTATCTAGCAGAGGTGGCTGTACTTTTCACATGATTTGCAATTCAAATGCTGAAGAGGAATTAATAGCAGAGTTCAAAATCAGAGATAATGGGACAATTTTGCATGGAGGCGTGTGGTTAATTTTAGGTATATCCAGTATAGAAAATCATGTCCCATGTAATGAATTGCACACTATCTTCCCAACAAAGCAAGGTTTCTCAAGGGGAAAATTGACTGCAATACAAGCAAATATAAAGATAAAATATATAAGATAGAACCTTTCAGAATAATTATCTGTTGATTTTTTTAAATACAGTTTAAAGAAAAGCCAGAAGCTCAGATGAATTGGAAATTAACAATAATGGGAGATGGCCACTCAGCTATGACCCAGATTTTAATTAATCCAAGATTTATGCCAGGCACCTAGCTTGTGATATGACCCCGGGAAATATCCACAGCTGTTGCTGCAATCAAGAACATGTTCAGTATTTGCTAAGTCTCCCCAGGTAAAATAAAGAGGAGATAAATCATAGATATGGCTGCAATCAGGGTGTCTAGGAACTATGACCTGGCAAACTGGTAACCACATGCGCATGCACAGACATGTTTCCATTGAATTGCAATAAATACTAAGACTGGTGCTAACTGTAGTGTTTTATTTGGGGAGCTGTAATTTCCAGATTATTAACCTAATCATTTAAAAAGAACTTTTCACAGCATTAATCCCATTTAAATTTAAGATGGAAACATTCAGAAGAGGAGAAGCTCTATTAGCTGCACAATGTGAAGCAAATGGGAACACAGAATGCAGCTGTTAAAATCAGAAAGAAAGTGGAACTTTCTGTAAGCATTAGTTAGCTCATAAGTACCAAGTAAAGCAGCAGTTTAGTTTGTGGTCTTCCTTGACAACATACTGAGCATGATCTGAGATTGAAGTCAGTTTCTGTATTTAATAAAGAAATAGAAATCAACAGAAGATGCACAATATGAAAATCATTCTGAGACATGAAGTATGGTAAAATATGTCATTACATAAAAATAGGGGCAGATCCTCATGTCCTGTCAATCTTAAAGATCTAATTACTTTCAAGTACCAGGACTCCTATGGAATAAAAAAAAAAATACGTGACTGCATCTATATTGTCCATACATATAATAATAAATACAACAGTTGATATATATTATATATTAACAGTATAAACGTAAGACAAAGCATTACAGTTATGTAATAGGCTTAAGTTTTATGTTTACTCATCTACAAATAACTGATTTTGAATCTTAATATTTTATATTATTGTACTGTGATGGAGTGAATTTTCTTCATAGTAGCCCATGTGATACTGTGTTTTAGACTGGTGACCAGAGCAGTATTGGTAACAAAGCACTGTTCTGGCTGTTGCTGAACAGGGCTTGCACAGCATCAAGGCTGGTTTGAACTGCCTAATGGAATTTAGGGATTGAAAATGAAAAAAGTATTAATGACAGAACAGTGAAGAGATCTTACAGCAGGGGCTTTTTTTTTTTAAACCTTCACACTGTTTTCAAAAAAAAGTGTCATGTAACTGTGTCTTTCTTCATCGTATCATCACTATCTAGATAAATAAAATATGTTATTACCATAAAATATTTTACTTCCTTTATACTAATGCCAGCTCTCTCTCACTGACTTTGAGAAGTGGCCTTAAGGTATATGTAAAATGATACGACATTTAATATGATAAAGAAGCAGTCACAATAATAGCAACCAACAGGCAAAAATTATTTTCAAATAAGTAAAATACTGCAATAGTCATTCTGTTACTGTTCAAGATAAGCAGAAAAAGACAAGTAGGTCAAATAAGCCATCCAATCCGAACAGGTTACGGAAGGAAAATCCCTGTTACCAGGCTTGGAGACCTTGTTGTCATATTTCTTAGCAATGAAAATACACTGTATGTGTAGTAAAAAGTAGACAACGATAATACTAGAGCTCATACAGCCTATTAACTCCAGGAAAACAATACTGCTGCTTTATCATAACCTTTACTGTGTTTCTTTGTTTAGTTTTTAACAGTCATGGATGGAGGCATTGGTACAGCACCACTCTACAAGTACTGCAACCACAAGTGCCTCAAGAGGTTACACATTTTCCTTTCAAAATACAAGTTTACTCAGCTTCAGTTATTCTGCTTTCATACTTCCGGCTTCCAAGCTGAAGAATGCAAGATGCCTGCACTCCAGGCCAAGGGATATTTGTTGTCTACATTCACCATCGATATGTAACCCTCTCTTCCTAGGCCCTTTTAGTATGTACAGGAAAATTTTATCATGTGAGAAGGGACACTGCCAGCAGTTTGAGCACAACTTAAAAGTACAAAGCAATTCCCTTTTGGCTAAAGCACACAACAGTTGGCTAGGACTAGAGAAAAACAACACTAAGCACTAATATGCCAACTAAGAACCCCCCTGATTAGTATTTCCAGGTCAGGCAGCCATCAGTCAGGTAGGGGAAGGACAGAAACCTCTTTGCTCCTTGTGACAGTGTTGCCAAATTGCCATCTTCCAATTGCCTGTTTGCTTTTTTTTTCCCCAGAGGGTTTTATATTGTCTGACAGGAGTGCTTTTCCTCTTGAATCCTTGGGCTGCTAGCTAGCCCTATCTGAACAATCTTAGCTCTGCCTGCAATGTTACCTGTCTTATTGTACATGGCTCTACTTTATGCACCTCCTCACAGCTTGGCAATTTCCTCACCAGCTTGAGCCAAGGTTACACAGTTGAGACACGTCAAAACTCACCTTCAGTGACAGACAGCTGAAGTCCTAGCAGGAAGGTAAATGTGCCCTGTTGGTTTTATGTAACGGGCTTAACCTCCAACACATACAACTCAAGGGAAGGAGTCTCACCTCATAATTCCTTCCCCAGCTTGCTTTTGACTCATCTTAAAAGGTTTTCAGAAAGGTTCCTGCTGTTTTCTGAAGTCCCCTCAATTGTCTAAATATGGTGGTTTTAATACAATCAGTGATAATATTTTGGGGTTCTGTAAAGGAGTAGCTGACTTGCTTCAGCCTGATCATCTCCTTTCTGCTCCTGGTTGGATGTGAAGCTGCATGTTCGACTAGGACTTGAAAATTGTTTGTGATCAATTCATTTGAATGATGTAATTGTTTCGTTCTTGCAAGACCAAAAATACACATGCAGAAAATACACAACAATCTGGAACAGATACTTAACTAACAATTCAAAAAATATGCTGACAATGACTGATCACTTTCCCCATCCTTTCCCATCACAATATGCTTATGATCTCCCCAAATGGGCATATGTGCTATATGACCCCTTACACAATGCAACTCATTGGAAACAGCAGTTTCTGAGTATTTAAAAGATCTCAGTACAAAGAAAACATCTGCCAGTGTCCTATAGGGAATATTACCCCTAGGAAACTGAAAAACACTTGGGTCTTATGGCATATGCCTCCTATAGCCTTGGGGTATAAAAGTGACTAATTTGTGTTTTGTGTGCTATAGTGATTATTGATCTTCAGTGACACTCCTTTTTTGTCATTCCATCTGCCAATATTTTCTGCGGAAGATTACGTTCTTTTCTAGTTGTATGATCTAAAAGCATAAGGAGAAAAACCCAGATTTAGCATCTTGTATTCAAACCAATATATCAGTGAAATGAAGGGACTTCATGAGCAGAATGGAGGTAGTATTGACAGCTGCATGAACTTTTCTACTGGTTCAAATTTTTATGTTTGGTTTTTTTTTTCCCCACTCCAACATTCTTGCCTGAGTTCCTTTAGTTTCATTCATATCTAGGCCTAGAGTGCCTACTGACCTACATTCAGTAACAAAAAGCAGCATAAAATGCAGCAGATTGAATCTGAAGCAGATTGATACACAAAAAGTTTAGTAAGAGAGGGTCTGAACCTCTCAATTCATTGCCTTGAAGCAAGTATTGATGGCTTCCAAAAGGTGTCACAGTGCATTTCTATCTACTACTGGTCTTGTATGAATACATTTGAGAAATTATGGGTTTTTACATCTGAAAACTTCTATGTGTGATTTTGGACTCACGGTATTTACTATCTGGTTTTGACTGTAAGAGCAGCTGAAAAAAAAGGCACATTTTAACTTTATTTGTGTACTTGATTTGTATTGATATTTTGGTTGTAAAACATAGCTTCTCATATTTCTGCCAGAAACACCAAAAGGCAGGAACATCAAAAATTGGACAAATTGAAAGAATTTAAACATAACATCAAATTATAGTAATGTTTAGAAAATTGAGAACAAAAAAATGCGACTACAAAAGGATTTTTTTTAACTTAAAACATATTTACAGAGAATAGTTAAGGAAGTTATTTGGCTTTTATAATGACAAAAAGGTAAAACCCTAACACTGCAATATCAATATCAATCCTATCTTTTTGTTATTCAGTTCCACCATCCTCATCACATAGTAATTTATGCATTATATAGTTTATTTTGGGTTTTTTTAACAAGTAGAAAAAGGAAGTATTCAAGCAGTTTTACTTCCTATGCCAATTTTTTTTCCTTAAGTGTAAACAACCTGGAATAAACCTTTAGCATGCTTGGTTTTTTGGTTTTTTTGGGGGGGGTTTTTTGGTTTGTTTTTTTTTTTTTTTTAGAGGGAAATATTGTTCTTAACTTTTTTTTTTTTCCTGGAGATTTATCAGATTTCTTTATTGATCGAATTTCATAATATCATGTCAGATCATGTATAGCTTGCAGGGCTGACTATTAATCTTAGAAATTTTATAAGCAAGCAATCTACATAGCTGTCAAGAAGATACATCATTTTTCTGCATGACCATACTGCATTTTCTAGATCTTTCAGATTTGAAATGTGATGACCATACAGAAATTGTTTATGCAAGTTCTGTATAAATCACTAGCTGAATGCCTCTGTAAGGGACATAAAGCAAACATGTTCTGGAAATGCTTCTGCCCCTTATCATGGAAAAAAAATAAAAATGGTTGTTCAGACTCTTGGACAGAACAGAGAACTTTACCAGTATTAGGTTCATCATATTTGCTTCTTTGTAGGACCATGGTTATAGTAATTATATTAACTCTAGACATAAAACTGCAATACAAAAAAGAAATTGGAGCAGTGGTGCCATTTGTTATTTAGGTATTCTCACAGATATGCATTTCTAATTGTTTAGAAATTGAAATAATCCCTAAGCATCACAAAGCAAAGCTTTGTCCAAACTTTCTGCATGGGAATTAGTGCATTAACGCATATTTTCTGACCACTCAGAATCACAGAGAGGAGATTATATCTTCCTTTTATTCCTAGTTCTCACTAATGATATTCTCCAATGTTTTCTTATTCTAATTATAAAAATAAATTCAAGCACTCACACAATATATCATGGGTCATTTTTGCTTGATGACCTTTGCAGTAATGTTTAATGTAAGCAGCTCTACTACAGAAGAAATATTTGGATTTATGGCAGATGTTCTGAATGTAAAAAGTTATTAACTTCATTTAGTAAGAGTTTTTCTTTCAGTATTTGTGAATATACAGAAGTTGACCACTCCATAGTATTTCTGCTACATTTATTACTTTTTTTTCCCTAATTTATCAGTGTTCCGCTGCATTTTAGAATGCAACATATATATGTAGAGTGTAGATCTATTTTAATAATCACTGTAACTATTCCCTATACACACAAAAATATCTCTCTGTTTTTCTTGGGAACTAGGCAGAGACAATGCTCCTAAACATTTCAGTGCTTGTGAAACTCACATTAAGCTCTTATTTGCATTTTGTAACGGCTTAAATACCTTTGAAATATATCATAAGGGCACTTTATAAAAAAATGTATCTTATCACTTCGAGAAAAGTGATACATTTTACAAAACATATTCCTTGTCGTTTTTACTATTGCAACAATGTTCCATTTTTTCTTATGATAGCAGTTTAAAATGCCTATATAAGTAAACAAAATATTTTGTATTGAATGAAAATTATCCATTTTCGTAAGACTAGTCTCTCTTTTGGAGATGCTAGTTGGGCACAGAAGTTTTGCAACTCAGTCATTATGCCCTCAGTTAAATTAGTCTCCCTGCTGATATTTGCAAACATAGTCAACAATTCAGAATATTTAGGGTCAAAATTAATTCCATAGGTATAAAAAAAAAAAATGGATATCACTCTTAGAGGCAAATCTTTTTTCATTACATCTGATCACAGTACACATCATCAGGTCTTAGTCGTAGTTCCTTCACATATAAACTCTCAAAATCTGACCCCCAGTTTCTAAATCCATACTTTAATTATTATAGTACCTACCCACCTACTTGCTCACTTCTCTTTACTAGTCAATAATACACTACGGCACACTATGTACAGCTATGCTATGCTCAGATTCGTATAGCTTGTTTAGTTCCTTTTTAATATTATTTTCAGAATTGAGATAAAATTTCCATATCAGCCAAAAATAAGTGGTTAGCTTCAAGAAAAGACCAAAGGAAAAGCCTGTTTGTTTATCTTAGCTGCGTGTTAGATGAGGTGTTTCCAGTCTTCTGGTTTTGAAAGAAAAAAAAAAAGGTATTTGAGTTTCCACCTCCAGCCCAGTGTTTATTTGGCAACTGCAGGAGCAAAGATCAGC
The DNA here is from genome assembly GCF_036417535.1 of Chlamydotis macqueenii. Taxonomy (NCBI): domain Eukaryota; kingdom Metazoa; phylum Chordata; class Aves; order Otidiformes; family Otididae; genus Chlamydotis; species Chlamydotis macqueenii. The sequence continues at coordinate 56,902,154 of NC_141593.1, read as the reverse complement.
CCACAGTGGAGCAAGTCAAACTGTATTTATTGCTAGGGTCCAATAAACTGAGTCATAATTGGAACTATGAACCTACAGAGACCCTTGTTAGAGTTTAATGGACTAGCAAGGTCAGCACAGCTTTCGTAGTGAAAATGAAAGCGCTGTCTAGGAGTTTAATGAGCACAATGACATTTCTGCATGCCCCCAAAAATTCCTGAGAGCATCTGGAGCTGGTTTGACTTGCTGCAAAACTGATTTTTCTTTTTGTTTCTCTCCCATGTTTTTTTTTTCCTTTCTGAGGGCAAGCTTGTTTGTATATGTCTTAAGAGAAGGGGTACCTGTTTAGGGGGAAAAGTGGGTGGCTTTTTCTTGAGAAATGGTTTTATAGCTAGCTTCGGTAACTTCCTCTAGTGCCACCTTTCAGCTCTCTATACCCCTTGGGTAAGAGAAAGGCGGCAACCAGCATAGTTGTGCAAGGTTTAGTGATTATTGTCAGCGTGATCTTACAAAGGGAGTTGTATTTTTGCTAGGAATTTGGTTTCAACTAAAGTGACTGTACATTTCTTAATCTAGTGTCCAGAAATAATATCAAGTTTTTTCATATGCATTAACAAATGTTTAGCTCACCAGTCATTATATACATCCAAACAGGCATATTTTTTTATAAAATCGTTTTTAAAAAATAGAAAGAAGGAAGAAGAAAGGATCTTCTTGGCATCTATAGTAACTTTGATTCTTTGGAATGGCTGCTATCATTATATCTCATTAACCAATCCCTTCAGAATCATTAGGGCTGGAGGGCTAATGAAAGCTTCTCTTAGTCTCACAATACCTATTAAAACCGTCAACAAATCCTTAATGTTGTGTAACTTCCAATTAATTTTTTAAGGTAAGCCTGTCACAGTGCAATCAGGAGTACAACCACTACATAGAGTTCCATGGACAACAAGGCTTTAAGGTATTGACTCTCCAACTATTACTCCTTTTGGGTGAAAATAAATAAATAAATAAATCTGTTCCTCAGTGCCACATTACTAATATCCAATAGAGTAAGACCAAGGATATGTCAAGAAAATCAAACATACAAAGACTTTCTTATTACTAGGCAGGTATATGTGGGAGTTTGCAAGGCATGGAAAAGCAGAAATGTCAGCTTAAGAGGCAGGGAAAAATGCTTTTTATTACATCTTTTCCTCATTGCTTAACCTACCATTGTTACACATATTGAACTCCGGGGCGGGGCTTTTCTCTTCTAGTACACTGACTTGGCCTGATAAAGCTCTGCTCCCTGCTGTGTCAACATACTGTTACTACATACCATACCAGTTCAGTACTTTCCATGCAGAATAAGATATCTTACTGAACAACTGCAACTATTAAAATACTTTACTCCATAGGTAAGGACTTACAAAGGAAATAAAAAACTGTGGGGAAATTTGAACTAAGGTAACAAAACTTTTTATCTTATTGCAATTATTAAAAAGCTTATTACTTATTATTAATGGAAGGAGAAAAATATATTTTCCTGCAAATTTTTACCCTTTCTTCCTAAAGAGGACTCTGATTTCTCAAGAAACATATTCTTCTTCCAAAGTGATTGCTGTCAGAGACCCACCACCAAAAATCATGTGTCTTGTTACAGTAATTAATGACAGAACTAGTCCATAATATAATGTATTTATTTAATTTATTGCATACAGTTCTAGTATGGAATGTTTTTCTTCTGCGGCCAAAACATTCATTCTTAAAAATACACTAGTACAAGTCACTGTGGGTGGCTCTGCCCTACTGCTGCTCCTCTGTGGTGGCCGATTTCATGAGAAGTCCCTCATTGTTGGCAGGACCACTCCTAGCTGTTTTCTCCATGTTCAGGCAGGAAGCAATTCCAGGACATCCTTTACTTTAAACACAAATCTTAAATCTCTAGAAGACATCAAAGTGGAAGATGTCTTAAATGTGAATATATACTATGACAGTATCAAGGACAAAGACCTACAGACCAGGTAAAGCTGCTAACAAACACCATGAAGCCTTGTGTAAGTTCATATACGGCATGTCAGTATGTGTCTCATACCAAGGTACATGGCAGAAGAATGACCAGATATTTAGAATGAATTCCTACCAGCTTCTAACACTCAGGTGGAAGAAATAATGTACAAGCCTAGTGCATGTGAATGATTGCCCATTACCAGCAGCCAGCATGGAAGCCACATGAATAGTAGCTGCTAAAGACATTTTCCAGTTGTGGAGGTTCTGCTATGTATTTTCATGGCCACATGACCAGCTTCTGACCAAGAATCTGGAATTCTATTGCTTATATAACCTCCACACTTTCAATCAAAGTGAAATTCCATGTTGCTGGCTTCAGAGTCTTTTGTACATACTTCAGGTATAAAAGTCATGGAGAATGAAGTGGTATTTGCTTCTTTAATCTAGGTTACATCTGAGATAAACTGAGGAAGCACAGACAGAATTTATTAGTGCTGTATCACTCTAACTGCAATGGAGATCTTCTTGTGAAACCTTGTTTTAAGTGCTTTTTCCATAACAGTAACTAAAGTAGTGCATCAAAATATAATAGCTATGCAGTAGTGGTGCAGTTCAGGGAATAAACTACAAAATATGCATTGCTTTAGTTAATCTATACTCTTCTGACTATTTCTCTGGCAGCACTTAGTAATTCAAAGTGATTAAATTAAATTGTTTTTATATCTTTGTAATAAAGATAGAGTATATGGCCCTGTTCTCTCACTATAGGTTGGGATTTTATTACTTAGCTTGATTCTCACTTATAATTGGCCTTTTTGGTTCTCAATGAGCTGTGAATAAAATCTGAGATGTTTCAGATTATGTTAAGGAGGATGCACTTACGAGTGAAATGCATTCAATTTTATGAGAAAATGATGAAGATTATGATTTCATTGTATTTGAAATGCAAAATAAAAAGCCTTACATGGATAATCAGGATTCCTCTGTGTTCTATGTTAATGAGTATTGGCAGCTTCCAGCCTTATTATTACAATTCATCACACTATAATTTTTTAATTTTTTTTTTTTAAGCTGTACCTCTGGGACATTGAATAAGATTCTCATGCAGATGGCTAGATGTAAAACATCAACATGTGAGCTCAAGAGTTTTATTTCATCATGTGGACATGTAGAAATGGGCAGGAAGAATGAATAGGTAGGGAGAAAAAAAATTAAATCTCATTATGCTTTTCATATACATGGTAATTTCTGTACCCAAATCACAGTATATTTTCATATTGGGTTTACAATACAGAATTTTGGTCTTTTTTATATGGTTGCAATGCAATTTTTAGTTCTTGTGTTCTAGAAGTCTTTGTTTTAAAAGAATGGTTTGTATTTTCAGCTACTTAATGACATTCTCTTATGCTATACATTATATGTTCTTGTTGTATGTGGTGGCTTCCTTAAGCTAGGTTCTCTAGAAATAGAATAAAATTACAACCTCTGCTCAGAAGACTTCACAATATAAAAGATAAGATGGTTAAAGTACATGAAGAAGCAGACTGGCACAGAAGATCCAGGCAACAATAGGATTTTTAACATAGTCTAGCTGTAGCGATAAGTAATAACACCATCTACTTGCACAAGTAGTCTTTTTGGGCAGTGCCAACAGGATTATTTACATGAGCATGAACTGTTTATATAAATAAGACTTATATAATTGGACTCATACTCTGTGGAAATTATGTAAAAAATATTTTAAGTCATGTGTATAGGATCCATACAATTACCTTTCACCTCTGGAGACCTTTACTGAGATCTGGAGGATATCACTATATGTAATAATGTTGCATTTCATTTAGACTTTCTTTATCTTTACTGGTCATTTATCCGTATCTGAAAATCACCACATAACATATAAATTGGCATGATTGTCTCTGCGCACACATGAGAGGCCTTAATAACAGCTGGTGTTGCCTTGGCAAACTTCTGTGGAAAAGCTTCTGTGAGTACTAAAGTTCACTGAGTTTGAAAATGTGTATGTTTATATTCCCCAAATTGCCTTTTAAGAAAGACTATTCAGACAGTGCAAGTCAGAAGTGGACTCATATAACACGAGTAATGAAGTGTGCCCTTCTCTGTTTCACTGACATAAATTGGAAAAGGCTTCATTTAATATAATCTCTTTCTCTCTTCCTGGAAATTTTATTCCAAAAAGAAGCAATCTAGGTCAGCCTCCTACTGGTGTACCAATTAACAGGATATGTCCATTATATTTATTATCCCTCTGCAAGGTGTCAGACTTCAACTTAAGAACTAGCAAAAACAGTATGACCTCAATTTACAGAAAATTGTGGAGTGTGAATGTTCTTTATTTTTTTCCAGTAACTTGTTCCTCACTTTTTTTGTACAATGTATTTAAGTATTGCAAAATTTAAAATGCCCAGATTTTGCCATTTCAAGTACATTTTGATGGTCCCATTTTGCATTTTCAGTGACTCTCATAGTAGATTAATGTTCTAATAAGTACTGCAGTTTTTTGCAGTTAGGGAAGCTGTCATGTCAAACACTCCAAAAGAAATCTGATTTGCCAGCTTTTCCTTTTTTAAATTTTACTCTTACTCTAAGTAATAGTAATCACAGCACTGAATGATGCCCTTCTTTCTCATATCTTTATAAAGAAGTAGCTCTCCCTTGATCACTATGATACACAAAGCAGTAAATGAGAGTGCCTTCACAAAGTGCACTTGAAGGGTATTATTTGAAATAAAAAAGAATCGTTGGTGTTAATGGGGGTAATATGAATGTCTCCGTTGAAAAATAAACTATGTAGAGTTGAAAACACACCGTAAGAGCTAAGAGTTGCCATAGTACTCAGGTAAAGTCCAATGTCATTTTTTCATAAAGCATAGCAAGAAGGAGAGGGAACAATCTTAAACATCCATATTATTTGAGAAACATACCAGAGCCTGTGAAAGTTGTCATTATTCTGTCCTCAACACATACATTTCTAGAGGGCTTTTCTAATGTGAAAGAATGATGAACACAGCATAATCAGTGCCCTGGATTAGGTCTTTAACCTCCATTCATTTTTCTTATGAACAGGATGACATACTATGTTGTCTGAAAGGGCTTATGGAATGATAAATTTGTAAATCTCTGGGAACTGCCTATATTCAACACTCATGGGTCTCAAACAAATGCTTTCTTATAAACATCACAGAAAATACTAGGCAATAGGAAAATGTTTTTTTTTTAAAAAAAAGCCATTTCAAGACAGTTCTGGAATGTACTTACAGTAATTCATTTTCATAATTTTGTGACAAAAACTACTTCAGCTTTTACCAGAAGAAAATAACAAAATTTTTCTTTCAATGATCATTCTAGTAAAGGCTTGATTGTTCTAGGAGAGACCAGTTTGGGCATATACAAAAAAAAAAAAAAATATCTGTCACTTCCTTATTACAAACATAAAAGGCCTATGCATACGCATTGCCCTCCTTGGAAACTTGGTATATTGCACAGTTCTGTAGGTCTTCCATTCAAATGAGTTTTTTACATGCTGTTGGTGTGCACCTAAGAGTGCTACTGCTATGTAACAAAGACTTTGCCTATACTTTTCATTCTAATTCTGAGGGTGATACAGGGCTAGCATAAACAGGAAAAAATTACAAAAATCCATAAATACTAATACTGAAACATGGAAATACATTAATACTAATACTAAAACACTAAAAGGGATGGATGATCCGCACTGTGATGCAACTTTCACATGGCAAAATTTACTCCAGCATTATCATTTTGAAAAATTCAGCCCTGATCAGCATTACTGTAACAACCAGTAGAACATCAGCTAGTGGCACAGTGTCAATGGAATTTCTTCAGCTTTACTATCAGCAGCAGCTCCCTTTAGTTCTACAATATGAACGTTACATATGTTCAAGAACATACTAGAATTACTAGTACACACATGACCTACGATAGCAGCACGTAATCACTGTTTTTCCTCCCTTGCCTTCATACCATTTTTAAGCTACATCATTTATATACTTTTTAAGCAAAGAGTTAATTCACTAAGTAAACACCAGCTGAACATTTAGCTAGGTTTCACTGGTGAGCTAGAAGAGCCCAGGCTGAACCGTGGGAGGCACAGGCTATGGATCTCCTGGGGTCCCAGAAAGTCATGGCAGTTTCTACTCTTTTCAAAGAGCTACTAAGCTTCCATTTCTCTTTCAGTAACCAAAGAGAAATTGAAATTCCTTTCTTTTTGCCTCCTCAGAGCCCTTTTCGAGCTATTAATACAACTACTTAAACAGAAAGTATGTTTGGTGGCAGCACATATGCAGAACTGTGGGTACAAACGCTGTGTGCAAACTCACAGTTTGGCCTCCATAGCTTATTCTTTTTACAGTTAGGAGCTGATTCCTAATTCGTTCCCATTTTTCTCCAGTCATTTGAAGAGTTTCCCTGTAGTTTGTTTGAAAAACACATTAATGGTAAGGGCTGTTTTCAGCAATGCATGGCATTTAGAATTTCCCAGGCTGATGGGTCATCACTGCAAGACATCATGCCTAGTTACTTCTGTCCAATACTATTACATGACATGGCTGATAATATCGCATCAGCCCAACGAAACTGAAAAACAAATAGGTTGCTGAGCGTTGTAGTCAATAGTTTGGAACAAACAAATCTCTGTTCAACCTCTGCCTGTTCCTCTGAACTAAACACCAGCTAGGGTGTATTAAGTGGTGGGCAGATTTTTTTTCTAGGAGCTGCGGATAGCAGCAACTGTCATGTATGACAGGTTTACAATAGGCAGAAAAGCTGTAAAGAGGAAATTTATTTAGGCAAAGTAAAACTTACTGAAAATATGTACATGTTATTTGATGTATAGTAGTCACCTGTCACTTAGCAAGCTGTGAAGTGTACCATTAGAGAAATTTGTTGTTAAGGTTTTATTATTTTGCTTTAGTGCTACATATAGAGCTAGCTGAAAATTATATGCTGAAACTACTTTTCAAAGGATTTTTGCTAAATTAAATTTTCCTCCAAAAGTATCTACTTTCTTTCAATAACAAAAAAAAAAGAAAATAAAATAATGAAATAGTCAGTGGAAAGCTGAAAACAGAAAAGATTCACGTTTCAGCCAGGAAGTAAAAACATTTTGGACAAAACTTTAGCATACCTGTCAAACTATACTCAGCTTTTGATGGCAAGAATTAATGACTGACTTTTTTTTTGCCCAGGAATTAATGACTGTAGTTTTTTGTTTTGTTTTAATTTTATTAATACATCTCTCAGGGTGGAACACTTTCCATGAGATGAAAAAGCAATGCCAAATTCATCTTCCAACAAGCTCTAGATAAGTGTCACCTACCATCTAAAGAACATAATCCAGAAACTAAGGGCAAATATCGGTCAAGTCATATCCTCCTTTCTCAGACTAGGCTGCTAAAACCGCTGAGATCTGCAAGAACTGAGAACCAGTTCCACAAGAACTAGCAATCTAACTCCACAACATGTAGCAGTAATAAAGACCTGTATTTACTTTGTCACCCATAAACACTACAGAAAATAAAAAACTTGCCCCTTGCTGGCTTATGTATCAGGAATATCTTCGTGATTCAATGGGGAATGATTTCTAAATGCCTGAATTAGTCTTTTCCTTTTAATCTTGAATAACCAAAGAGAATAGGGGCCTGAGTGAAAATAATTCATTAACTGTCACATAAATTATGTTAGTGCCCCTGAAAATCTCATTCCTCTTTTCTAGTGGTTATAAACTACTAATTAGTAATACATATCAAGAGATTGTGTTTATAGTGGTAACTTATAGGTAGAATGAACTGACATTGAATGGGAAGGTGAGACTGCATACAGAATAAGTTTTACAAGTAAACTCTGAAATACTGGAGTGAAGATAGTGAAAACTCAAATATGTCACTGTCTGTGTTACTTTACTGTAGGAGATATATATAGGTAACTAAAGAACCAAAGGAAAAAAAAAAACATTGGGACAAAGAAGAAAGAATTTAAAAAGTCAATCTTTGATCACTTTTGTAATTTAGAGTAATAATTTTTATGTCTTTCAGAGTGGTTCTAGCTTTCTTACATAAAATGCAACAGAATAAACTGAACAAGAAAAGACGATTGCAGGCTGTCTTTATTAATTGGGTACAACCTGCAGAAAACCTTTGGAAAGTGGTTTTTTTTTTTCAACCTACAGGACTGAAAAAGACAGAGTACCTCTGGGATCCTTTTAAGGTCAGAAGGAAAAGCCAGGAAGATAAACACATGAGCAGTGCTCCTCTTGCAGTAATGGCAAAGCTCAGTCTCCCCAAACCTGACACTTTTCAAGTTAAGAAAGAAAAGAAAGATGCAGAGAACAGGAATTGCAATGAAATATGTAGCACATTTCTCACTTAATGTTAACAAAGCAGATGTATTGAAACTCTCCTGTAGGCTTTTTCTTCTAATAGATCTACCTTTTGACTGATAGTAAATTCACTCAAGCTACATGAACTTTTGATTAGCACTGAATGTATCAGATTATTTTTTTTCTTTCTGCACAGTATAGCTGGAAAAAGAAAAGAGTATCTGGATTTTGTTCCAGAGCAAAGCACCTTTCCCCATGTACAGAGATTTATAGTAGCTGAAATGCATGACAAATGCAGTGTAAATAATGTCTAATATAGGATGGGTATGCATTTGCTCATGATGCACATCACAGTGAAAACACTAAGAACCAGATTTTTATTTTCAGTATTGTGTATGTAAAAGAAATATGTTCAGTTAAAATTAAATATTGGCTCAATGAGAATTCTTGAATAGTGCTAACTGATTTTTTTTTAAGTGAAAAATCTGTTTTTTAATGAAAAAAAAAAGAAAATCCATGTTTGAAAAAGAGAAAGGGAGAGGAAAAAAAAAGTGCTTTCTATCAAGAAATTCAGCTTATGTTTCATTTTTTAAAAAAAAATACAACATCTGAAAACAAAGTATTTCACCACCAAACTGTCTCCAAATTGGCCTGTGCTACCTGGAGAGAAGCCTCAGAGTTACTCTTTGGCAGAGGCTTTGCACTCCACTGGGAATGCCCCTCTCAGCAGGTAGGTACTGCTGTCCCTGCACTCCTCTGAAGCCAGCCTACCTAGACCACAATGGTAAAGGAGAGCATGGGAGAACTAGACTACAGCTCCTGCTGAGGTACCACTGCTGAAATATTTCAGGTTTGGCCAAAGACTTCTTATGTTTATCTAAAAAGTTTCAGGTTTAAATTTTTTCATGGGAATATTTTTTTTCTTTCCTAGGAAGAAAAAAACACTCCTTTTCTGATCATTATTTTTTCTGTCATCATTAAACCAGTGATGAAGCTTGATATATCAAGAGATTTGGAGATGTGTTCGGTACATTTGCATTTCCTGTACATTTGCATAGATTCTCAGAGGCTTCTGATGGCAAGAAAAGAGGCTTTTCAAGGGTCTACAAATCTGTGACAGCTGATAATTTGGAGACAGCTGTTCCGGCGAATATGTTAAAGTCACTTCACAGTGTATACATGGGCTCATAAAAAATATAGTGAAAAAATCAGTGAATTTACTGATAACGGTTGAAAAACTCTAAAGAAAAAAAAAAGATTTCTATAAAAAGTAAGATCTAATAAGTAAAAGTTGATAAACATCATTTTTTTCATAGACTGAAAGCAGTTAGTGAAAAATAACTAAGGCTATTGGTTATAATATCTAATATCTAGTTTTCAGCTTTTACTTCCTCATACTGCCAGAGGAAAAAAAAAAAAAAGTTGATGAAATAAAAAAAAAAGAGAGAGAGAATGGTAACGTTAAGCAGAGTTCAGTACTGGGATTCTGGGGGTTTATATTTTATATTGGAAAATAAAACATGAAATTTCAAAAATTAAAAGTCAGTTATTTGGCACCTTAGAAAAATGTTGACAACAGAATGAATAAAGCATTTAAAATAATGTTATTTTTCATAAAAATATGTAGGTACTGGATGGTAGAAGAGATGGAACTCAAAGAAGGTCATCATCAGTTAACACACTGCTTTCACATCAGTGGTGCTGAAGGGCACTGAAGTCTATGTCAGCATTGGAGTGGAACCATTAGAGTGTAATGTCTATTCAGCAGTGCAAAAGCCTAGAGCATTGCCTAGGATACAATGCTGTCGTACTGTGACCCCTGAAAACACTTTATATCAGCTGCAAAATAAAAATTCTTTCCTTCAAATCAGAAAACATCATGGCAGTACTACCTAGACCACAATGGTAAAGGATATGTAGTAATCTACATGGAAGGCTTATAGTAGCAAGAAGCTGATAGAAGATGAGTAGAAAACTGACACATTGGACATCCACATAAAAAGACCAGACTTTACTTTCAAAATATTTCATGTGTTTATTTAGTTTTCTAAATATTCCCGTTGGTTCCAAAATGTAGAAATCCTCCTATAACTGATGCCAAGTTTTCATATTTTGTATATATTGGCTTTCTGTCCTCTGAACATTACTGTATTCCTATTCAGTCTTAGTCCTTGGAGATAAATATTCTTTATAACAATGATGGAAGGAGGGAGGCATTTGATATTAAGAACAAATACTGTAATTTTATACATGGAATCCTTGTTATGAGCAAATACATTATGAAGGCTTTATGATACTCCTTCACAGCCTCACTCTCTTTCTTCTCTTGTCCCATACTGTACTTAAGCAGCAAGGAATCAGGTAGTATTTTGACCTTACGGCACAAAATATATCAGCACACACTTTTCATTGAACTTGTCTTATCTAACAGACTCTAACAAGCCAAAAATGTGCTACTCAAGATTACAGCAAGCCATTATACTGCATATATCTAAGTTGAAAGACACTGCAGCACTGTTCCTTGCAAAAAAAAATCAGAGAAACCATAGAACTGAAGGGTTCTATTCCCTTCCATTTGTTCTTGGTGAAAAGCAATAATGAATACAAGATAATGCTTCTGCCAAGGAATGATGTTTCTCAAGTGTTCCTACCCAACCATCTACTCTAGCTACCAATATGATGGAGAAAATCGAAGAAACCTATTCACAGTGGAAGCAGTTATCTGTGAGCTTCCTTTTATCTTCTCTTTCACTCTTTACAACCCGTACTTGCCTGAGTATGTGCAGAGTGGTTCTTATTACAATTTATGGCTGAATAAGAGCTGAAGATAATCCCTGACCCAATGTGATAGTGAATCTTCTCTTCCTCTTAATCTATTGCACAATTCCCTGCATCAGAAGTTAGACAGCAAAGTCTTTCGTATTTTTATTTTTATAAAACACTTACCATACTTTCGGATACTATTATGTAAGGTAACCCAATAAAAGCCCAAACTGAAACTGTCAAGGGACTTTTCACTAGATATTTAACTGGGAAAATGTTCACAGAAATCTCATCTTGACAACCACTTCTGAAAATGATCCAGCTTAAAGTCAGTAAGAATGAATATTACATTACCGTGCCATTGCTGTGACTTCTTGTTAGAATAAAACATAAGAAAATCACTGGTACAGTTCACATTGAGATGAATTGTTGAAGCAATTTTCTTGAGGACTGAGGTCAGCATTTCCACTACTTTAAACAAAGCCACTGACACTGATATGTGCTCTATCTGCTGGAGCTTGTCACTTGCATTAAGTAAATAAGTTGAAGGCAAAATAATTGTGTCCTGTTCAACCTTTATGTTTAAAGAATTGTAAAAGAAATCACAAAGCTATATAAAGCAAATGCAAGGTGTTGCCTGTGAGAATACTTGTCTAATCAGCTTAAATTGCCACTATACTCATACCGTACTGCAGCTGTGGAAAAAGTAGATATTACTCTATGTTTTTCATGTTCATCTTTACCACTATCTGGCATGTTTTGGTCTTATTAATTATGAAGTAAGGAGCAGTTTATTTTAAGATTAGCAATCAGTTCACACTCAGCTACCGCAGCTGCTTTTTTTTTTTACATGAATTTAATATACTTTCTGACAATCTGTTGGGCTGTAAGTGCCACATCACTCTAACAGGTCTCTTCAGATGTAATGTTTTAGACTTGGGCAGTTCAAAGGAGGGTATTGCACATCTCATTTTACTGACAGTTAAAGGGGATCTAGGGCCATAGCAATGCTGCTTTTGTCTACTAATGCAAGTCTTTTCTTTTCTGCCCTGGTAGTAAATTGTTTTGACAATTCCTCTATTTCAGTAAAATATAGCAATTTTTTTTTTGCTTTATTTGCCTCAGTAATGCAACACAATGGGAGAAGGATAAGGATCAAGGACAGTCTCATGTAATTTCTTTTCTCTTCTGACTAGGTGATCTACTCCATACAAACAGAAGATTTTTTGTTTGCAACACACCAATTAATATTTAGGACTGTTTGAAAAATATTTTGAAAACAACTTTGAAAATTACTACATATTTTCAGAGCACATGCACCTGTAGCTATTAATCTATATGATTATATATGTACTTTTTGTATACAGACATGTTTTTGTACTACAGGAAGAGTAACTAAAATTGTTTTAGCTGATTTAAATTGTAAGAGTGCTTTGTTGTATGTTTTATTTTAAACAGGCTTTTTGAAAGTGCCTACCTTAATGAGCTGTCAAAGCAAGCATAACATCTCTTTAACTTCAGGGTTTCAAGGCAGAGCAATTGTGCAGCACACTACAAAGTCTTATTGCAGAATGATAGTTTAAATTTCTAAATGCAGAACAAAAAAAAAAATTCCACAGGAATGGCAATATCTAGGTCAGTAACAAACTATCAAAGAGGTTAAAAAGTGATTTTTATAAATAAAAGGAAGGGTGATGGCATTTGCCCAATACTGTTAAAATATGTTGCTTTCATTCTGTTGGTTTCATGGTTTCATTCTTTTTGAATCTGGATCTACAAATACTTCACACAGCTGTAAAGTATTGCAACTTGAAGATACAGACTGTCATATATTTCTAGTCATTATCTATTCTTTAAATAATATAAGAAAAGAGACAGAAGCTTCAGAGACAAAAGATTTTTTTAAGCATGCCATCTTGTGAGTGGCTATGGTTAGACTGTATTTACATAATTTTAGCCTATTGGAGGGTACCAGAATGCCTGGCTAGAAAATGTAAATATTCTGTCTACAAAATATGGATAGTATGAGCACTACTCATTCAAACTTGCCCATGCTGTTATCCTATTGCTGGTCAATCTACTAAGGAGAAACCATCTCTGGAACTATTTAGATTTTCATTTTAGTCCATTTCTGAATTGTCCACTAAGATCGCAAATATAGTCGTTAGTTAAAACAAGCTGCTTTTAGAATCACCGAAGGATGCTGGCATCTAATAACAACTTCAGTCACCTGCATCTAGCAAAAAGCCATTACTAAGATGTTATTTAGCACTCTCCATCTGCAACAGGCTGAGTGCTTCTCAGAATCAACAATTCTGCTGAAAAACTTCCCTTATTATTTTATTTTCTGTTGGTTGTTTCAGACTATGAAGGTCTTGTAAGCACTAATACAAAGTTGCTAGTTCAAATGCAGTTGAATATTAGGCAAAGCTGTACAGATTATCAAATCAATAGATATTTCAGATCTAGACTGAATGCTAAAAGAATTGTTCAAGCTACTCACTCCGACTAACAATAGTGTCTTCCTAGAAAAAGCTGTTCAGGTAAAATAAGTGTCTAAACCTGGCTGTGTCAGTGAAATTTGCTTCTGAATACCCCTTGATGTATTACAAAAATATACAAAGATGTTTCCATTCAGCAAAGGTAGTGTTAAAAATACTGGAAGTTTCAAAACTATACTTTGCTCACTTGGTGTGGAAAGTGATTTTTCAATATATCACCAGAGAAAGTCACACTTACTCTTTCAGGTCTTCCAGACGGTTTATCACTGCCAGTTGCTGGAAATTTTCCTTGGAGCAGTCTCTCTTTTTCTCTGTTTTAGGATAGAAACTGTTATTTGCTGTGGATGCCAGTCTTGATTCATCTGTAGAATCTATGCACAGAAATAAGTATTTATTCTCAACTTTTAGCTGGACCTGCACAGAATGAGTATGAGATCTGAATAAAAATGACCATCACCGTCTTATCAGGCTAGAACTTCATTCTTAAGAGATGGTAAAAGCCTTTAGCTATTAGCTTTTGCCATCACATCCTCCACAAATATTTTGCTGGCGCAAGTGTAATTTTATACTGAATTTAAGAAAGGGACTGATAAAATACTGAAAAGCTTTTCTTTGTGCCCTGCTGCTGTACTTGGGAGCATAAAAGTATGGCCCAAATATTACTGTGGGCTTTATGAAACGGAGATTCATTCTGAGATTTTTTAAAATGACATATTTTAGTGTGTAAATCTTACACTTTATAGTTTTCCAGCTTGATGTATGACATATCTGATTACATTCCTGTTTGATGATTCTCTTGTTTACAAAAGAAAGAGTAATTTTGTGTTTATTTAGTTTAATATATGCTTTTTGAAAGACAGTACCAGATCTGGGTTTTTTTTTCTTTATTTGTCTTAAAAGACTAAAAAATCCTCTATGAATGTTTTTGTTCATTCTTCACATGAATAATTATGAATACATAAATCATCACACATCTTCCCTCTCTGTGTTTTTTTAAGAAAGAGCACATATATTGAAAAATATGAGGGAAAAAGGAGAGATGCATACCCTACATAGACTAACACAAAATCCCATTTTCAGAGTTTATGAAACATAGCTGTAAAGAAAACAGACAAAGCTACATCAAAGGAAATTCAACAACCTACAGAGTCTTTTTACATCGAAGTCACAAATCTGACTCAGGCTGACTGAAAATTTTCCCTCTTCATGGTTGTTCATTATGGTAAAATTGAGGGTGTTATGTGAGCTGTTGGTCTCAGAAGTCTTTTTCTATTGGACAAGCACTCAGTGGCTTTCAGTGGCTCTGAAGTGCGTTCCCCATCCAGAAGGAACTCCTTTTAATTTGACATGTTCCATGGTGGACAGACATTGGAAAAAGTCAGTGATGGCCACAAAGTTATAAAAGAAAAATACTGGTTCAGATTACTTATATCTGTTTCACCAATCTTTTATGCACTCAAATAGAATATATTTCCCCAAATTTAGTCATTTTACTGTCAAGGAGCAATAGTAAGAACACATTTTAGCACTCCTTTCAATAGACATCTAGACCTTGTCACATTTTTATAATGGAGTCAATTTTGGAGAAAAGTATGTAAATTGCTGAGCAGTTAAATGACTTTTCCAGAGTGTCCCTTTTGTTGTCTGTCCTCGTCTCAGTCTGAGGAGCAGTCACACATTAGGACAAGAGTTTTTCTGTGTGTTCACTAACATGATGAAAATTAAAGACTTCAGTTCATGATTTGGCTAAAATAACTTTTTTAATGTTGTTTCCATATATCAAAGCTAAAATTTGTATGATCAACTGCATTTTTTTTACTTCCTCATCCATTCATGTACTAGAAACGTATATATCCAGTGAATCATCAGAAGAGATTTGTACTTTTGAGAAGATATTCAGTCACCAAAGACACTGCAGGAAAATAACTCAAGACATGAGAAACAGGCCTTACATGGACAATAACTTTAGTAGCTAAGTATTTGGGGACATCATTGAGAATCAACTATTCCAGGGCACATGATCTACGTATTGCCTGGGTGAACCTCCTCAAGAAAAATCTACAGTCTTACTCAGAGCAAGTGTTACTCCGTTCCAAAGATAAAGAAAGACAGCTGCACTTTATGACTACAAAAAAAAAGGACAAGCTACATGGATTTGTTTAGCTCAATGATTTTGATTGCCTTAAACTGTCACGAAACTATGTTACAAGACCTAGTGTACTAAAATTATTTTTGTATGTCAGGAAAATAGTGGATAATGGCAAAGTTTAATTTAATTTTCAAATAGCCTTTGACAAGGAACTATTATAGATGGTAGGAGACGTGAGATGAGATATAAAGCACTGCTATGGATTAGTAAGTTGCTAGCAACTCACAAACTGGCAGTTGCAATAAGTAAGTGGTTTTCAACTTTAGAAAAAGTTAATAGTAGTCTGGCCCATGGTATCTAAACAGGCACAGTTATAAGGTTTGTTAATATTAAACTAGTTTACTAAAATTGAGGTAATAGCTGAGACTTGCAGATGGTTTTGGTCTATATTTTTAAGCAGGACTCTTTCACAGACCAAAGAGGTCTGAATCTCTTCTGATTATTCTACATTCTTTTAAAGATCAAGTACACAGTATTGAGAATAATATTCATCGATATTTATAGACTTTTTAGGCTATAAGAGACCAGTGTGGCCCTATTGACATCAATGGGAATTTTGACACTGGATTTAACAGCAACACAATTTTATCTTTTTCTTTTTTTTTTTTTTTTACTTCTATTTGCAGGCTGCTCACACTGAAGGCACTTTTGTGGATTTTGCTGAGGCAGTTTGTATTTGGAAAACATTTTTTTTTTTAATTTTGGAGTTTTAGAGGTTTAAGTATAAAGAGAGAAAAGATTGAATTTCATTAATGAAGTTATGTTTCTCTATCATCAAAAACATGCCTTCATTTCTTATTACTTCATATATTTACTAGATAGGTTTGTGTTCTGCTGTGAAAGCTGACTCTAGTAAATCACACAGTGACACTATCTACCATAGGAAAATATTGGATCCAGCACTCACAACAAATTGCTGTATTTTTTTTAGATGCTTATATAGTACATCTCCACAGTCAAATGAGGTATGCCAGAAGAAATCAGCATACCAATATCAGTCTCTACAAAACTGTGAAATATGCTTCATCTTTTTTTCACTTTATAGTAGATAAACAAAGATCTACTGTAAGAGTGAACCTATATCTGTTGCATGACAACACACTAGAACAGTGAAAAACTATTAATCAGGAAATAAAAAACTGAACAGAACCAGAAAATAGAGCTGAATTTCTAAATTTGCAGAACAAACTCACAGAAAATAGCATTGTCATTTTGTCCTGGGGTCTTATTCTGGCAGAGAAAGGGAGAAGATAAGCAAAAGCACAATTTTTTTTTTTTTAATAGTGACATCATGGCCCAAATTAATAAACTTACAGTAACCCATACCTTCCAGTTGGACGAATAAAATCAGATCAACAGAACTCCTCTGTTGGGGAACAATTCCATAGCTGGGATGTCAGGCAGGGAGGCGGCATCACAAAATTCATTCCCAAGATGATATGTTCACATTAGGTAGCTGTAGCAGTATTGTGATACAACACATACATAGCCTTTTATGGTCACATGTGAAGGCTTATTGGACACAAACAGTTCATGAACCACAAACACTTCAGATCTTCAGAGCATGATCTTCAGAGTACAGACTAATCCTGCCCTCTTCTAATCCTGACCCTAACTCTAACTCCTTACTTCTTGTGTTAAGTTGACCTTGGCTGGATGCCAGATGTCCACCAAGCCACTCTATCACTCTCTCTCTCCTCAACTGGACAGAGGAGAGAAAATATGATGAAAAGCTAACAGGTCAAGATAAGGACAAGGAGAGATCACTCACCAATTACCATCATGCGCAAAACAGACTCGACTCAGGGAAATTAATTTACTTGATTGCCAACCAAAAGTCAGAGTAGGATAAAGAAAAATAAAACCAAACTTTTAATACATGTTCCCCTCACCCTTCCCTTCTTCCTGGGCTCAACTTCACTCTCAATTTTCTCCACCTCCTCCTCTCTAAGCAGTGCAACTGGGGGGGAATGGGACTTGTGATCAGTTCAGAACGCATTGTCTCTGCCACTTCTTCCTTCTCACGCTCCTTCCCTGCTCCACTGTGAAGTCCCTCCCATTGGACACAGTCCTCCACAAAGTTCTCCAACATGGGTCCTTCCCACAGGC
Source organism: Chlamydotis macqueenii (assembly GCF_036417535.1). Taxonomy (NCBI): domain Eukaryota; kingdom Metazoa; phylum Chordata; class Aves; order Otidiformes; family Otididae; genus Chlamydotis; species Chlamydotis macqueenii. Next base: position 56,884,303 of record NC_141593.1, on the reverse strand, counting down.
TGAAGTTCTTCACAAACTGCTCCAGCATGGGTCCTGCATGGGGTCACAACTCCTGCCAGAAAACTTGATCTGGAGTGAGCTCCTCTCCATAGGACCACAAGTCCTGCACAGAGCTTGCTCCAGTGTGGGATCTCCATGGGGTCACAGCTTCTTTTGGAGCATCCAGTGTGGGGTCCTCCATGAGCTTCAGGTTGGATATCTGCTCTACTCTGGACCTCCACAAGCTGCAGGGGGACAGCCTGCCTCACCGTGGTCTTTACCATGGGCTGCAGGGGAATCTCTGCTCTGGCATCTGGATCACCTCCTCCCTCTCCTTCTTCACTGACCTTGATGTCTGCAGAGTTCTTCCTCTCACATTTTCTCCCTCCTAACTCCCAGTTGCTGTTGTACAGCAGTTTTTACTCCTTCTTAAACATGTTATCACAGAGCACTACCAACGTCAGTGGTTGGCTCAGATTTGGCCAATGGCAGGTTCATCTCAGAGCGGGCTGAAACTGGGTGTGCCAAACACAAGGAAAGATTCTGGCATCTTCTCACAGAAAGTACCCCTGCAGCATCCCCAATACCAAAACCTTGCCATGCTAACCCAATGTCCTTGACAAATGTACTCTCTTCCAGCTTATACCAATGCAGAATCTTTCTGCAAAATATTTCCAAGTATTTCACCTTGATCATGCACACTTCTATTTCAGTTGCCTTTTCTCTATCACATCAAACAGATGCTTATTTCCTTCTGTATTTGAATGATATCCAGTACAACAGGGTCTGATCCTTGCTACATAGACTTGCAAATACAGCAGCATTACAAGTGCACATCTGTCAAAACCCATCATTCTGATGAGAGACATTATTCTAGATTTTTTTAAAAGTTAGAAGGAGACAGTTATGTTTGCCATGGAAATACAAAGTTGAAATGATCTAGTAAATCAATATTGTTGTGAAGGACTGCACCTTCCCACTTCATGTCAGAAGGGTTATTGTGAAAAAGACACAGCAGTCATACACAAATGCCTAGCACTGGTACTAGAGTTCATTAGCAATTACACTATCAATGATAAATATTTATTAGTCTTGCTAAGCAGATTTTGACAACTAAATATGAGGAGCATTAGGAAAGCATACTGGAAGATACCACCTTTATCCTTGTTCTGAGGACAAAAGCTGCAAACTCACCTCTGTCCTGCATAGTCCAATGGAAAGAGAAATGTTTGTTCCATTTGATATTAATATGATGTAAGACCTTCTTCCTCCTTCAGTTTTATATGCTTACAGCTTGAATGTTTCAGTGTTAAATCAATGATAGCTCTAAGTTAGCACTGAAAGCAATCAGCCATTAAGATAAAATTCCTGGATCATCAGCACTGTCTCAAACAGTTACTCAGTTTTACAGCTGAAGAACTCCTTCACCACATCCTTGGTGACAAAGGTGTGTTGTCTGTGAAGAGAATCAAAACACATAATCTCTATAGAAGGGGAGGAGATAAGGCCGCATGAGCCCAAGTAAAGATACCTTGAGTGACTAATTTGATAGTCTGGGAAGACTTATACATGAGCAGAGGGCATAAGCTACAAGCCAGACGTGTTCCTCTCCATTCACAGGTAAAAGTCAGGCCTATGGAAGATTTGAATGGTTACAGGATTTCTTTTTAACTTCTCTGATCAAAATATATCAGATGGCTCCAGAAGTGCCTTCCAAACTGTGTTGTTCTAGTCTGTGACCTATGGATGGAAGGAGAAATAAGGTATTGTTATGAGAATTTAGTTCTTAATTATTTGAAACATCCAACAGCAACCAAAAGGGAGTCATGCTTGGTACCCAGTGGGCTGTCATGAGTCGTGGAAATTCAACCTGAGAGTTGGGATATCTGTAAATCCATTACATGCAGCTCTAAAAAGTGTCAGCAGCACAGACATTGTAGGGACTGCAACACCATACAGAATAGTCATTACCTAGCTGAAAGGCCTTTGCCTTTTCTAGTCTCCAGTCACACACTAAGTGCTAGATCAGAGACTCAGAGCTATTGTGCAACCTGCAGAGCAAAACTGTGATATTTTTATACTTGCTTTTCAAAATGGTTCTACTTATTCAGTCAAAACAAAACAGTGGGAAACATTCAATTGCTAAAGTACATGGTACTGTCTTTTATTTTTGTTTCTTTAGAGAGGAAAAAAGGAGTTCACCTCATCTTGTTCCTTTGGCCTTGCATTAAAATCATAATCCTCCACTTAGGGTATCACCTGCTGTGGACATAATTATTAAGAAACTGATGAACCTTAACAAACAAGTAAACAGCCAGGAAAATAGAACTAAGGATACAGCTAAAACATATATCATTCTTGTCATTGTTGATGTGGTTTTAATAACACATACTTTCTCACATGACATCAGTGGATTTTAAATGCTTATTAGGTTATGTGAATTTAATATCATCAATCTATCCATATTTTTCATGGTTTACTAAAAATGCATTTTTATGTTTTAGGGAAGTAGGAGAGGAGTGAATGCCTCCAGACAAGACCATAAGGTTACTGTATTTTTGCTAATCTTTTCTATGCCTTTTAACCCTCAGCTAGGTTGCTATTACCCAGAGGTAAAAGTAGGCCAAAATATAAGTTGTTTCTAGATATAATTACATAGACTTTTTCTTCCCAAAGCTAAAAATACATTGTTCTAGAAGCATACTTTAGCATTTGAATCAGCCACACTGGCTCTATTTTTTTAACTGTGTGAACATCTTACAATGTTTCATCTTGGCAGAAAGCTTTAGGGGGAAAATAATAATGAGGAATTGGGGAAAAAGAAAGCAAAACAAAGTGAAAAGAAAGAAGAAATAAAGCAGTATTTTGGCACTCAAAATGTGGAGTATTGTAGGCAGAAGCCAGAATGTGGATAACGCCATGTAAGAGACAGGTTATTTGCAAGTGATCTTTTGAATAGTGGGCTTGGAGATACAGGATAATTTCTTTATCTTTGTGTCATTTTGGTTGGTTGGTTATTGTATGTGCTGTGAAAAAGCCATGGGCAATTTTCATTAGCAGAATCGTCATTTTGACTGTAGATATGTCAAGAAATGAAGAACAAATGGGATATGTATCAGAGAATGAATTAAAGAAGAAGGAAACTTTTTTTCTTAATTAAAATAATAAATATTAGTAATTTCTTCTGAGTTTTAGGGCTGTGGTTTGTTTATTTGCTTGTTTGTTTTATCTGCAAGCAGCATATGCTTTGATATGTTTGAATTGTGCTCACCAATAGGGAGGGGCTGGTGGGGGACATGAAACTGAAGCACAGCCTTGGCTGCAGTGACCACAACACAGTGGACTTCAAGATCCACTGGGCAGCGAGGAAACTACACAGCAAGCTCTCTGCCCTGGAATTCAGGAGGGCAGACTTTGGCCTCTTCAGGAACCACAGGAGGCAGCCCTGGAGGAAAGAGGGGCCCAGGAAAGTTGGTCCATATTCAAGGAGCACCTCCTCCAAGCTCAGCAGAGGTGCATCCCGATGAAGAACAAGTTGGGCAAAAAGGCCAGGAGGCCGGCGTGGACGAGCAAGGAGCTGCTGAACCAACTGAAAGTAAAGAAGGAAGACTATAGAGGGTGGAAACAGAGACAGGTAGCCTGGGAGGACTACAAAGAGGCTGTGCGAGTGGCCAGGGATCAGGTGAGGCAGGCTAAAGCCCTGACAGAATTTAATCTGGCCAGGGATGTAAAAAACAAGAAAGACTTCTATAGGTATGTAGGGGACAAAAGGAGGTCCAAGGAGAATGTAGGCCCCCTCCGGAAGGAAATGGGTGTCCTGGTTACCTGTGACATGGAGAAGGCTGAGGTGCTCAATGACTTTTTGCCTCAGTCTTCACCAATAAGGGTTCTTGTCTCACCACCCAAGCTATGGAAGGCACAAGCAGGGACTGCGAGGATAAAGAACCACCCAGTGTAATTGAAAAGCAGGTTCAGGAACATCTGAGGAACTTGAAGGTGCACAAGTCCATGGGACCTAATGAAGTGCATCCGCAGGTCCCAAGGGAACTGGCGGATGAAGTTGCCAAGCCACTGGCCATCGTATTTGAGAAGTCATGGCAGTCTGGTGTGTTCCCTCTCTGGAAGAGAGGAAACATAACCCCAGTTTTTAAAAAGGAGAACAAGGAAGACCCGAGCAACTACAGGCCGGTCTGTGCCTGGCAAGGTCTTGGAGCAGATTCTCCTGGAAACCATGCTAAGGCACATGGAGAGCAAGGAGGTGGTTGGTGACAGCTAACATGGCTTCACCAAGGGCAGATTGTGCCTGACCAATTTGGTGGCCTTCTATGACAGGGTGACGGCATTGGTGGACAAGGCATAAGCAACGGATATCATCTACCTGGACTTGTGCAAGGCATTTGACACTGTCCCACACGACATGGTACTCTCTAAACTGGAGAGACACGACTTTGATGGATGGACCGCTCAGTGGATAAGGAGTTGGCTGGATGGCCGCGCTCAGAGAGTGGTGGTCAATGGCTTGATGTCCAAGTGGAGATCAGTGACAAGAGGCATTCCTCAGGGGTCCGTGTTGGGCCCGGCCCTGTTCAACATCTTTGTCAGCAACACGGACAGTGGGATACAGTGCACCCTCAGCAAGTTTGCCAACACCACCAAGCTGTGTGGTGCCGTCAACACGCTGGAAGGGAGGGGTGCCATCCAGAGGGACATTAACAGGCTGGAGAGGTGGGCCCATGCCAACCTCACAAAGTTCAACCAGCCAAGTGCAGGGTCCTGCATCTGGGTCGTGGCAACCCCAGGCACAAATATAGGCTGGCCCCTCCACCTCAAGGGGGCCTACAAGAAAGATGGGGAGAGACTCTTCAGTAGGGCCTGTTGCAACAGGACTAGGGGTAATGGTTTTAAAATACAGGGAGGTAGATCTAGATTAGATATTAGGAAAAAAATCTTTACAGTGAGTGTTGTAGAGCACTGGAACAGGTTGCCCAGAGAGGTGGTGGATGCCCAATCCCTGGAAACATTCAAGGCCAGGTTGGATGAGGCTCTGATCAACCTGATGTGGTTAGGGATGTCCCTGCTCCTTGCAGGGGGGTTGGACTAGATGACCTTTGAAGGTCCCTTCCAACCCTAACCATTTTATGATTCTATGAGTTTAGCAAAACAAAGAGACTTGAAAAAGTACAATCATCCAAAAATTATCCACTTCTGTGACTTTCTATATTTCCCTTTTCAACACTCTTTGTTTCACTGACTTCTGGGCTACCACAGGTATAATTAGTGCTGGTGTTTATTCTGATTTTCGTAGTGTTGAAACTGGTATTATTTGTGGCTGGTCCAATATGAATTTTCCTAGACAGCCAAGGAATGTGAGCAAAGTTACAGAATGGATATTGAAATGCCCACTTTTTGAAATGCAATGTCCTAAGCATGTCACGATGATCTTCAGAAAATCCACAAGATTACTTATTTTTCTTTAATATTTCATCTACAAGCCAGATTATACCAGAACAGAGGAAAAATGCACACTCTGTATTAGTATGATTGCATTAATCTTCCCTACATATCAAGAATACAGTCCTAATGTTTTCAGCAAGATCATTTGTGTCAGAAACCTTAGAAACAAAAGAAAACAAAAAAAATAAAACCTATCTAGGAAGGCCACAAAAGATTTTTTCAAGTATTCAATTCTACTGAACTCTTTTTTTCTTCTCTCTTTCTCATTATTTTAAATTATTTCACTGAACCCTACAGTTTAGTGCCTCAGAATAACTTTTATAACAACAATAATAATGCTATCTTCTCTACAATACAGTAAAAATTTAGCAAGTAAAAGATTTGCTATTATTCTCTGAAACTTAAGTAATAAGAACATATTTTGATTGCTCTTAAAAATATTTTTTCTGAGGGAAAACTAAAGGCTTCATTAATCACTTGTGAATAAATAGAAGGATTCTGGTTACGGGGGGGTGGAAGACTAGTAAGATGTGTTGGAGAGTTAGCTTTGAGTTTGTACAAAAATACTTTTGATTTATGGGTTTGAATACTAGAGTCCTAAATCTAAGTGATAACAGAACAGGAATAGTTGACTATCTTTAGAAATTCCTGACTGATTGGTTATGAGTCCCCAGTCAACAATCTCTGAGAAAAGTATAGAGTATTAAAACTAAAATGATCAGAGTTTAAATTAATGGATTACTTAGCTTAAAAAAAATATATATATTTTACCTACAGATACTGTTGTTTATTTTAAAAGTGTCTTTTGCAGAGTGTGGTAGAAAAATAGAACAAGTCTTTCAGAAATATAAAAATTAAATGCATGCTTAGTACAAACACAAATTAAGATTCCTTTGGGCTCAGTAAGTGTTGGATTCAATAGCTTTGAATTTTATTGAGAACTGAGCACTGAATTCCCCCCAGCTTCCCGCTGCCTTGGCAAATCGCAGCCCAGATTCCTGATCAAGATCAGATCCATAACACATAAATATATAAAGGTATTTTGTTTCAAGATAACTTAAGTCAGAACAATACGTAATTGGCTGAGGGAAATAGAATTGTTTACTAAACCAAACTACAGTCCAGCTGCCTCCCTCCTACTCACTGGCAAATAAATGAGGCTTCCTGAAGACCTCACTTTAAAGGATATGTTTCTTGTTCTGTGCCCTGTTTCTTTTCTTTGGCTCTGCAGGAAGTGTAGGAGGACACATCTACTAGGATAACATATCCGGTTTTAAACATTCCCCTTATCTCCCCTTCTGTGCACTTGGAAAATCTGAACACCATTTCTTGAACATATAAAATGAGTATGTATAAGTCTCTCTTTTCCAGTACAACATAATGTAAATAAGAAAATAATCTTCCAGCAATGAATAACTCATGTGCCTAAGGAAAATAAAATCTATCTTGCCAGCAGTTTTTCTCTCTTTGAGTAATATGTTTGCTTTGGCTAAGTCATGCTTAGCACCAACAAATTATCTATTTGATTTGTGTTGCTCTGCAATTTAAAAACAAGTGACTAATTTATCTACCCAATAAAGAAAGAAATGTTGGCTTAAAAGAAAGAGGAAAAGAGTATTTTAATTTGCTTTAAATTTTAGATACTCAGCTTCTTTTCCTAAGAAATCTCCAAGTTTAAGAATGACAGAACTGGATTCAGTTTATTGCTCACTAAGAATCAGCTTCCTGTTGAAAAAGCCTTCAATGAAATAACTTATCTTGTGCAACTTAGGTGGAAAATGAACTAAAAGTTGCAAGATCTTCTGCCTCAAATCACAGAAAGCTGAGAAAAGCCAACATTTTCAGAAGTATTTTACTTCCAGACCTGAACCCAGGTTTTTGAATGACCACAGCTGCCATTCCAACTGTTAATGGTGCATGGAGGAATATTATAATACCAGTATAAACTCTGGAATTGTAAGAGAGCAACAGAAATGAGCAAAAATAGCTATGTGAAAATGACCTTCATCCTGCTAAGCAGAGCTCCACAGTCCTGCTAAGAAAAGTCTAATGAAACTTGTTTGAGAGAGACGGTTGATTAGCTAGTGTACCACATTCCACTTGAGGAGCTACACCACCTCTGTAGCACAAGCTCTGCAGAACACTGAACCACGCCATAAGGAACATACTTGATGGACTTATCAGATTGCTCAAAAAAACCCTCTGCATCAGTAAGAGTATGCTCAACTGTATGGTGTCAAGATGCCTTAGACAGATTTTCAAAGTTTCTGAGAAATTGACAGCTCTCACCAGGGACACTGGTGTTGAGAGCCTCTGGAAATCTTCCCTTTTTTATTTATTGCTTAAAAGCTTCTTCTGAAGCCCTTAACTAACATTAGGATCAATAGTGTTCACTGAAGCAATTGTTACTTCATCCATGACAATTATGCGTAAAAATAAGGCAGGGTCTGTCGAGAAAGGAAATTTCTTTTATTAAAACTACTAGTTCAGTGGGGGAAATAAAGTTTTCAGGAACATAATCCCTCAAGTGTTTTTATTTACTCAGTAAATAAATGCTGAAGCATTTAGAAGGTGACCATCTACACAACGGTGTCCAATTTAAAATACACAGTCTATGTATTCAGAACAAAGGGCATTCTTGTCATAGATCCTTTAGAAAGTAGGATTACGCAGAGACAATAAAAAGAAGAATAAGAAAAATTAACACCAAATCCTTTACCTGAGACTAATTTTCTGAGAAAACTCACAAAAAGTTATCATGCCTATGACAGTATGAGATGGAACACATTATTATTATAGCCAGGTCAGCAGCCTACTTTCTCTCATAATGAGGCACAGACTTATTGTAGGTAGCTTCAGTTTTCATATCTGTATAAGGAGTTATATGGCTTTATTCTTAGCTTCCTTAGGAGATGTGGAAAATAATAGGCAACAATTTCTTGGTCGTTGGATACTATCAATACTAAGCTGCATCACTGGCATGAGCCAAAAGCTACATTTTCTCTACTTATACTCCAATTACAGCTCATCAACATTCTTTATATCAGCCTAAGATACTATTTACTGACTTAAAAAACAAAGCAGAAAATTATACAGAAAAAAATATATGGGTGTGGTCACGGTAAGCCAAAGACCAAGCAATACTGTAAAAAGAGGTTTGGTGTCAGATGATACATACCTATCTTGATCTCATTATTCCAAAAAATGTCATATGGAAAAATGAGTCCATACTCAGTTGTGGCTGATATTAACTCTCATAAACTAGGCTTTATAACAGAGGAAAAGTGCAGTGGGATAAAGTCATCCTACTGCCTTCAGTGTCGTTATGTTATATTGCACCTAAAGCAGCACCAGCAGGAATCTTAATGAAACATGAAAGCTGAGTGGCAGTAAGACTACTAAGAAAGAAAGAAACAAGGGTAGACTCATATTATTTGCTACTTAACAGAATGAGAAAATGTATTTGAGGATCTTACTTTTAGGCAGCTTCCAGCATTTCATGCACACTTATGTGACTCTCCTATGTAACTTACACAGAGGTTATCTGTACTCATCAACAGACAATATTTGCTGCTGCAAAAGGGATCATTTCCCACATCCATAGCAGTGCAATTTCAGTTGTGAGTTATGTTGGTTTTTTTGTGGACAACAATGGCACATAATGAGTTTGGACAACACATTGTGGCAGCACAGGGAAACTAGAACTAGTAATAATACAGATCAATAGCCTTGTGTTATTGTCACATAACGTCTGATGGTATAATGTGTTATCAGCTTAATGCCAACTCATTTCTAAGATTACGGATTGTTTATTCTATCCAAACAGGTGAATGTTATGTCATTTTTATATCTCTTCATTAAGCATATGTTGGAAGCTTGTTGAAAATAAGTCTTGCCTGTGGCAAACTGCATTAGGCCATATAATTATAGAGAGCTCAGCAATATAACTTTCAGATAGATCAATACTTTCAGATTCTCAGCACAATTCTCTCTTTGTCTTTGCTGACATAAATGAAGTTTTCATGTCTAATTAGCTCAGCTAGGGAAGGATGCCTCACGTCAAGATTTAGACAATGTGGCTGAGTGTATTCAGTGTGCAAAAACTGGAAGAATAAGAGAAAAAAATGGAGGGAGGCAAGGAGAGAGTCACTTAACCAACTCTTTAGTCACCATTTGAAATGAAGCAAAAACTATCAGACTTTTTAGGAAAGATTTTAAAAGCTATATAAAACATACAGTAATACTTTGAAAGATTTTTTAATTTTTGTAAGCAAAAATTTTGAGGTTTATGTTACCTTTTTTTCAAATAATACTTCTGGTAAAGATGTGCAAGAAGCCCACTCTACTCAACGTGCCTTTCTATCTGCTGTCACTCCAGTGTTCTTGGCTCCACTTTCCTGAAATATAAGGCCAGCTTTCAATAAATAACCAAACAGCACATTTTTTATGTAAAAGTACTCCAGGAACAAAATCTCATTTTTGAAAATGTAGGGCAGTCTTGTTTAGTTTTATATTGTGTTCAATCTCTGCTGAACATAATTTTGAAGTTGAAGTAACCACCTGGGAGAAAATTCTGATCTCCTTGACTTACTTGGCTCTATAACTCATAGTTTGGAGATGCCATTATAAATAGAGTTTGTACTGACTGCTGTGACAAAGCTGTATCAGAGATAGCTACAAGTTCTTTATGTTCCCAGATTTGTTGTAGTAATGGTAACCACAGGGTAACTGTATGATAACATTTGGTATATATTCCTTTGAAATTACTTCCACACCATGTGTGTGGTTAACAAATACCATATGACCCACTAAAGCGAATACCATTCTATGTCAATAAACCAGTCACAATTTTACATAGTGTTATCATAGCATTTAGAGCCATTACTTTAAATTGATACTTTTATTTTTGTATTTAATTAAAGAATATATTTATTTTCAAGCAATTTGGTCTTACTATGGCTGGTTATGTTTTAAAAAGAGCTGTAATTATCGTACAAATCTTGTATACATCAATACGTATGCAGAAGCTGTCTCTTCATTGTGACTCCTCACATGATCATCCTCCTTCCTTCGTTTAGATTAATTTAATACTTATTTTCAATCAATTTTATCGAAGTTTGTAAGGCAGAGATATTTGAGGATAAAATAGATCTTTCTCTTGAAAATTAACCTGAAATAACATAGGTATAGCAAGCAACAAGGTAAATCTAAATTTGAAGCATAAGGGACTGGGCTGAAAAAGAAGAAATAAATTGTAACCTAGAATAATAATTTTCCTACCTTTAATTTCATGTATCTCCAGAAAGCTCAACAAGAAGAAAAAATCATGTTGCATGCTTATGCTGCATGTGAGAATGTTGCAGTTAAATTCTCTTGAGAGAAAACTCCAACGAATATTTAGTCAGAGTTTTCTACACTGACTCTTCACAGGCAGAGTTAGGGTCTTCTGAAGGCATCACCTTTGCATCATCATTAACTGCAAATAACTTTATTTGCTATAATTCACACCTACTTCAGAAATTACAATTAGTGAAGTAATTGTAATTCCTTAAGTGCACTTAAGAAATTGTACTCAAGTAAAATGTACTTTTGAATTTCAAAAGTAACAAAGTAAAGAACTGTTATCTGCATTATACACACTAAAGTGTGTTGGTAAAATGAAGAGGAATAATCAGAGAACTAATCAGCAATTACTAGTAAAAAATCTTTCTTATTCTCCCTTACTATGTTCGGGTTTTTTAATGTACACATTTCTAGTTACATCACCAGACTGTCAAATCAATACTAAGGGATATTTTCTAAATCTGGATTTTCAACTAGCTTCTTATCTGTGAGCAGTTGTTTGATTATCTTTCATTTCATTCAAGGTCTGTGAAAGGGCCAGATTGACAGCACAGGAAATTGCAGTCTTCGTTTATCTACCAACAGCTACAGGACAAGCCGTAGTGTTATGAGCTTCCTCAAGCTTGTCTCTAGAAGTCTATCGCAAAGGAATAGTATATCTTAAAAACTCAGAGATTTGTTCACCTTGAGTACCGTACAGCAGGTTGGCTAACTTTAGTATTTTGTGGTAGTTAGAGCTGAAAAATTGGTAGAACCTGGACGAAGGAAGGTAATCTTAATTTCTAAAGCATATAATTAATTTCTTCCAAAGATGTCTAGATGGGATCAAAGGAGGAACTCTATAATCAGAATACTGAAGCAATAGTCAAGTTTTTTCCAAAATATTTTAATTAAGCCAAAAATAATTGTTTCCCAATTGGAAACGTGGTCCAATGTGGTCCACCAGTTATGCTATGTCAATGACTCATTATTTAAGAACATAGTGCACAGAGCAGGATACACTCAGGGGACCAAAGTTTCATTCCAAGCTCCACTATTTTAGTGAGATTCATGGCTGTTGTAATAAATCAGGACGGGATTCAAGTATGCATCTGCAGCACTGAGACCATAAACTGTTGCCTCCTAGGGAAAAAAAAAAAATCCAAAAGAAATGCCATTTATTGCTATCCTCACATCCAATCATACTGTGGAGCAGCAGTTGGTAGTGGCAACATCCCAAGGCAATAAGGTATCCAGGAAGTATGTCAGTGCAGGGGGAGATAAGGTATTTGCATGGGAATTAGACACTGAAAAACACATGTTGTCTTAATAAATTCCATGCACAGGAAATGGTAGTTTTGAGGACTGTTCCCAGCCCATAGAGTCTGTCCACAGACTGTGTGAACTACCCCAAGCAATGGATGGTCTATAGTTATAAAGCTTTGTATTTGAAGATTAAAGGCTTGCTTTCTGATCTTTTCTGTTTTTCCAGGTTACTCAACTGAAGAGGTATACCTAATTCAGCATGTGCCATTTAGTATGCAACATCAGCTATGTTAGTGACTGTTTCAGAATTAGTCCACGCCTTTTTCCCATAAAGAAAACAGGCTCTATTCAAAAAGCTACAACTCTTGATATAGGTCGAGAAAAATAGCATGGCCTCATGATAGCTGACAGTATCATCTTTTACTTTTTTGTAAATAAATTAACTTTCTCAAAAGATGAATTGAACTAGTAAGGCCCATTCTGCAAAAAAAAAAAAAAAAGGTAGAGGAGTTTCACTGTCCCAGCATAGCTAATGGAATGGATGCCACAGAATAGCCTCCTACCACAGCTTCTCATTGCAAAGTGTGCACGCACAAGGTCAGATGCCATACGCATGTGAGTTTACACTGGCCTTCTTGTAAAAAGGGAATGCTAATATTCACACCATAAGAGGACCTGATTCTTAAACAAACAAACAAAAAGACCCCCTCACAAACTGGTATTAACAGGTATATTTTAATAATTAGTGTAATATAAAATGGATTTGAGAGACCTTGTCTTCTCCTATCTGTCCACTAATGCTACAAAAGAAATAAGTAAATTTAATCTTTTTAGTTTCAGTTCCAAGTGCAAGCTAAAAACTAGCAATAGAAAACTACAGAAGCAATGGTGATTTCTTCTCCTATTAGCTTTGTTTAATGATCAGAAGTTTGGATCTTTTTGACCTCACCATCTTGCTTCAGAGTTTTGCAGGACCCATAACCATTGAACTACACAGAGGCATGGATGTGATGAATCTAAACAGCACTGTACTTTCTCGTGCTTTGGCTATGTTTGGAGCTCCATCAGTCCAGGGGAATTTCATAATTCTGGAGTATCTAACTTTGCCAGTGCATTTACATGTAGCTGCTGACAATCACCAAGGGCAAGGAAGCCCCAGGAGTCTATCAACTAGTACCTAAACAGCTATAGCAGCTATAATTTCACTCTAGCAAAATCCAATCAAATCTGCCTTTACCTCAAAACCTTAAGGCCCCATGTTGGATGCCAAAAGGAACTGTTGTGGTTTAACCCCAGCCAGCAGCTAAGCCCCACAGAGCAGCTTGCTCACTTCCTCCCAGGGGGACGGGGAATAGTCAGAGGGGTAAACCTTGTGGGTTTAGATAAAGTCAGTTTAACAGGTAAAGAAAAAGCTGCGGAAAGCAAAATGAATTCATTCAGTCCTTCCCATCAGCAGGCAGGTGTTCAGCTATCTCCAGGAAAGCAGGGCTTAATCACAAGTAACATTTACTTGGGTACACAAACTCCTAACTCCGAATGTTACCCTTTCATCCTTCTTCCCCATAGCATTTATTGCTGAGCATGATGCCATATGGTATGTAATATCCCTTTGGTCAGTTGGGGTCAGCTGTTGCAGCTCTGCACTCCTGGCAAGGACATAGTCTCTCCATTCTCCATTCTTCATTCTTGCATGAACTTAGTCAGGTTTGACAGAAGAGATTAAGATACTGCTGTTACTTTACTCTATCAAGAGAAAATCAGAAATAAAATCACTGAAGTTAGCTAAATCAAAATTATATAAAAATGACAAGACTGTGGGATGGAGATAGCTAGCAAGTCCTTTTCTTGGGAGAAATAGAAGATATCACCCTGGTATCATACACAGGAAGAAAGGCAAAGATGTTTATTATTTCTGCATAAGGAGAGATAGTAAGATATCTCACATAAACCTAGCATTGTGTAATTCGTTGCTTATATTGAGATCTTGACGTTGCTAACCACAGTTCCATAGCTTGTTTAACTACAAGGGAAGATGGTTCATGGTTCTGTTCCCAGCTTTCATCAAAATTTCTTCAAAGAGTTCATGTGAAGATACAGCTGATCAGACAAAAAAAAAAGCCCAGGTGTAATTCCTTTAGTTCACCAAAAACATTTTCCAGAAATTTTTATACATAATAGAATCCTTATAATGTGCATCTCCCACAGGCAATGTAACTGAAATCTGTTCAAGGTCAAAAATGCCAAGAACATTAAGTCATGAATTCTGCTACTCGAGACCAAGCAGAAGTTAGAGTTTGACTAGCTTTCAGAAAGTGTAACATTGCATGGTGTTTCATGTTTTACCTTAACTAATTCATATGCACCTACTAAGAACTTTGGCACATTAATATTTTCCTACATAATGTTCAAAGTGTAAGACTATAATTTCCTCAATATAATAAAATGACTCAGAGAAAGAATGAAATATATGAGAAGTGAAATTGTTCTGCAGCAAATTTTGTTCATGTGATTTAGAATACGCAATTTAAAAAAAAAAAATTCCGTTTTAATGAATAATGTGGTAGGTGTTACATTCTATAGAGCGAACATTTTTGGCATCCAATACCTGCCTGACTAGTTTAAGGCCAAATCCTGAAAGGTTCCAATTACCAGTCCTCAATATGAGTTTCAAATACTTGGCACTTTTCTAAGACTTGGCACATCATGAATAAGCAGAAGAAAAAAAAAGTCTATATATTTTAAGATACATAACACAATCGTACCCACTACACATGATTAAATTGTAATCTGAGTATGAACGTCCTTAACCACATTGCAGGAAAATTGAATTTCATTCCCAATACTTCTAATCTTTTTACATACTGTAAGATATGTAATAAATCTGATTGGAGTGTTTTCATCAGTGTGTATTTAGGTTGAAACACCTTGTTTTGTGAAAGATTAAACACCCTACAGAGACTTACCTGTTTTAAAAATGTTTTTAGCTAGATAGTCTTTGAAAACTAGGGATCTGTGGAGATACAGCAGGCAGACATTGCAACAGTATGAAGGCAGCTGAAGAGAATGGTATGGAAATTTCATATATTCCGTTTTCATTTCCATTCAGAAGTTACAGTAAAATAGTATTTTCAGCTTTTACACATACCTAATATTTAATGTGCTTTAACTATGAATGTGGCCATAGAAGAGAGGCAGGTCTATTAGTTAGCTTGGAGACTATAACTGAACTTTTTTGAGAATGTTATTCCTATTTTAGTTTGTAAGATGCATGGTTTTGATTGCAAATTGATCAAAGCAAACTTCAGATTTACAAAAGTCAAATTCAAATGCCATTCCAAATTTAAGTATGAAGACCCATGCAACAAGAAACTTACTTGGCCAGTATGTGATATTTATACCGAAAGCTATCTCTCTTATCAACTGCTATTACCATAGTTCTGAGGGTTGCTAGTCCTAAAGTGCTAGTTTGAGATTATATCTAGCTGCATATCTAGCAAAATAAGATTTAATATTATAGCAGAACTGTGTAAATGCAGAGCTATTCTACCAACTTGTATGAACGAATCAGACAGTCGGATTTCCTCTTTAAAGATATCATCTGAATTATTTTTATTAACAGTCCTAATTTTAAAATCCTTTATTTCTAACAGTATAATTCTGTTTTATCTTTACACTGAAGCACCCCTATGTATTTTTAAAGCTTTAAAGAGTGAACCCACAGGAACAATATAATAAAAAATTACAGCCATGCCTAGTGCAGAAGACAGCTCTTTAATCCTAGAGAGCAAGCAAGTCGGGATAGGTAGTGTGCAGAAACCTATAAACTTGAAAATTCAGCTATGGTTTGAGGGCATGTAGGTGCATTTATTTCTATGATACAATCAAGCTGCAATTAACTTCAATTAGCAAGAAAAGTTTTTGCCAGGAAAGGTTCACAGCGTTTTATCACAAAAATCATAACAACCATGCTAACAAAATAAGAAATAAATTAGTGCTACATTAATTACTTTATTACTGATGATTTATATTAAAATGTGATGAATATTTTCATCATTAATTATATTAGAATTATAGAGTTGTAGTATAATTTAGGTTGGAAAAGACCTTTAAGATCATCAAGTCACTGCCAGGTCAACCAATAAACCATGTCCCTAAGCTACACATCTACACATCTTTTAAATACCTCCAGGGACGGTGAGTCCACCAACCACCAACTCCCTGGCCAGCCTGTTTCAATGCTTGATAACTCTTACAGTGAATAAATTTTTCCTAATATCCAATCTAAACTTTCCCTGGTGCAACCTGAGGCTATTTCCTCTCATCCTATTACTTGTCACTTGGGAGAAGAATTCAACACCCACCTCACTACGACCTCCTTTCGGGTAGTTGTAGAGAGTCTTATGGTCTCCCCTGAGACTCCTTTTCTCCAGACTAAAAAACCCCAGTTCACTCAGCCACTCCACAAAATACTTATGCTCCAGACCCTTCACCACCTTCATTGCTCTTCTTTGGACATGCCCCAGCACCACAATGTCTTTCTTGTAGTGACAGGCTCAAAACTGAACACAGTGCTCAAGATTCTATGCGACCTCACCAGTGCTGCAATCTCTTCCCTAGTCCTGCTGGTCACACTGTTTCTGATACAAGCCAAGATGCTATTGGTCCTCTTGGCTTCTGTCAGACACACTGCTGGCTCATATTCAGCTGACCAACACCCTCAGGTCCTTTTCCACCAGGCAGCTTTCCAGCCACTCTTCCCCAAGCCTGTAGCGTTGCATGGGGTTGTTGTGATCCAAGTGCAGAACCTGGCACTTAGCTTTGTTGAATCTCATACAATTTACCTCGGCCCATTGATCCAGCCTGTCCAGATTCCTCTGCAGAGTCTTTCTACCCTCAAGCAGACCAACACTCCTGCCCAACTTGGTGTCATTTGCAAACTTCCTGAGGGTGCACTCGATCCCCTCATCCAGATCATTGCTAAAAATATTAAACAGAACTGGCCCAAATACTGAGCCCTGGGGAACACCAGCCACAACTGGATTTAACTCCATTCACCACAACTCTTTGGGCCCAGCCAGCCAGCCAGTTTTTTACCCAGCAAAGAGTACGCTCATCCAAGCCACAGGGAGCCAGCTTCTCCAGGAGAATGCTGTGAGAAATGGTGTCAAAGGCTTCACTAAAGTCCAGGTAGACAACATCCACACCCTTTCTTTCATCCACTAAATGGGTCACTTTGTCATAGAAGGAGATCAGATTACTCAAGCAGGACATGCTTTTCATAAATCCACATCATTATTATCATGTGGAGTCTTACGAGCACTATGCGAGTTTCTCAATCAAGCTGCTACTGTGTTATGTGAGATTTTTTATCATTTATATTATTACTGCATGCACTTTTCTCTCATCAGAAACTCCTTGATGTAATCTGACATGTGATCATGAAATCTCAGCAAGTTCTACGAACAGCAGCCTATTTGAATTTTCTTCCATGACTCTTCCCACATGATAAAAATGGCCATGCAGTACATAACACGATTATATGACCAAGCACAATATAAGGGACTTCTGAGTGCAGAATCTACCATGCCTAGATCTACATTGTGAAATAAAAACATTACAAGCCTCCCTGAAGTGAAGTCCAGATGCCCCTCAGGAGATGGCATCCACAAGAAGACCATTCTTGGAGGGCAGTATAGATATGACCACACCAGCCATAGCTGCTTCTGCAGAGCTCTCAGGCCATCTGTCAGCACGCTTTGTATCTTCGGACAACTCTTTCTTCCTTCATGCCACACCGCAAGGCACACAACACAACCTTCAGTTCATTTCTATGAAAACGTGACTTCTACAGACTGCTGAAAAACCTTCACATTAATTCAGCCACTTTAAACTGAAAGAAATGCCTACTGGAAATAACTGCTACCTCCTAGGCCTACAAGAACACCATATACAGCCTTGGAGAAGATATGGGCTATGTAAAATGGCCTGACCATGCTGTCATGTCTTATGAGTAAGGACTGTTTTATTAGGAAGTGTAGACACACTGTAAGCATACCTCCAGGCCTCAGGACAGCAATTGCAGCTGATCAGTGTAACACACCTCAGTGCCACCAGCTGTACCTGGCACGAGGGGCTGTGAATGGCATGTGATAGGCTGAGTCTCAGCACTGAGAGTCAGCTTTATTCAGAAAAGCTGGTGAGAAAGGTGCTGAAAAAAAATCTTGATGCTTGATGAGTAAGATTTGACAAAACTGATTGCATACATTGGCATCTAGTAAGTTCTCAAATTTCTGTATATTTCTCTAAGAAAGGAAATCATAGGATATTACAGTGGTGCAGAATGTAGAAAAAGCAATAATATTTCCAATCTGATATTTTATCAGATCTTTTAGAAAAATTTCAATACTTTTAAGCAGCAAAAGCTAATTAAAAAAATTCAGTCAACTTTTTTATATCTGCACAATACGGATTGAAAATAATCAGTTCCTAATCTTGACTGTCCACCCAAAAGCCCTGACATTCTTTAACATTTCTCCAGATCAACATTTTTATAAGTTCTAAAAGAATGTACTTAGAGTAACAACTGGACTGTTCTTTTGTCTTCCATTCAGTATTGGTTTTTACCATTTGTATTACATTGGATAAAATAATCACAAGTATCAAACCTAGATACTTGTTCAGAAGTAAGAGTTGTTTCTTTCTGTATCTGTTAAGTTCTGCTGGCTCGTACTTAGGGAAAAGCAGATGATCAGCAGACATAGAGTTGGAATAACTAGACAACTGTCAGCACAGCAGAGGAGAGCAGACTATTAGAGAGCTTTTGAGGTGCTGAGACTAATTTATCCATTCTGGGAGTTTGAGCAGCGGCATTATCACAAGGGCTAATGCTTTTAAAATAAAAGGAGGTAGATTTAGATTAGATATAAGGAAGAAATTTTTTACAATGAGAGTGGTAGAACACTGGAACAGGTTGCCCAGAGAGGTTGTGGATGCCCCATCCCTGGAAACATTCAAGGCCAGGTTGGACAGGGCTCTGAGCAACCTGATCTAGTCGAAGATGTCCCTGCTGATTGCAAGGGAGCTGGACTAGATGACCTTTAAAGGACCCTTCCAATCCAAAGTATTCTATTATTCTGTGATTTCTTATTACCTAAAGCCCATGAAAGGCACATTCTCAGTGACTTACAAAGGGGAATTTACAGTAACATAGCTAGGACCAGAAAAAGGCTATAGAAGTCAATCTGAGTAGACAGTCATCCAGTCAAACCACTTAATTCTTGAAGAATAAAAACAGGAAGAGAGAGATTTTGCTATGAACACTGTAAGAAGCAATATATGTCAGGAGAGCTTACTGTAGCTGCCTTTCACAAGGGAGACAAATCACACAGCTTACTGCTGCCCCTTCAGTCGACTTGTGAGTCCTCATATTTGTATTGTTGTGTTAATGAGTACGGCCTCTTTCTTATGTATGAGTGGATTTGTAATGGCAAGGCCTAGTATGCTATTTCAACAGCCTGCAAATGACTTGTGCCACAGGATGAAATTGCTGCCCTTTCACTATTGCCACCTCCCAAAGGGAATCAATACGCTGTTGCTTCTAGTAACAGGATTCAGTGAATCAATTAATTTGTGGGTTTTAAATACTCCAGCAGGTAACACTACCCACATATAGAGAGAATTGTTAAGTGCTGTCTAGCCGACATGAGCATTATTCACTGGTTGGTCTCTATCATTGTTCATATAAGCGGAGAGTACCACTAACTGACAGTGGAAAGGTATTAGTGTCCAATCAATTTCCTGTAAGCTTCTTTCTACTGTGTTCAATGTTCATGTGTTTAAATTTCTTTGCACAGCATGGTGCTGCAGTGCTGAATACAGACTATATGTCACAGTTTCATAACCAATACCTTAGTCAGTGGTGACCTAAACATTTCACTTCTAATTCTCTGGAAATAGATTTTTTCTGCAAAACAAAATGATTATATTTGGTCCTAACTCATTTCTCCTGTTTGACAAGAAGAGTATCACAAAGACTGTTCAGTTTGTATGGATTTCCCCTCAGACCCTACTCTATCTCTCTCCTCTTGCCTTTCATTGACAAGTCCACCCATTCTTTTTCTGCATTACTTTGTCATTAATCAATATTCTGACTGAAGGCATCTGTCATTGCCAGTGATGCTACATAGTGGGCATACAGGATTTCTCAGGATTAAAGTATTTATTTGCATATACTTTCACTTTTATAAGAAAAAATTAAATGTTTATTTCATAGAAAGTGTAGACCTCTCTCTAAACCTCTTCATCTGGCTCATGCCAGTTGACAATGGAAAATTCACTTAACTTTGGGAGCAGGAGTATGGCTTGAAATCTTCAAGTCTGAATCAGAGCCACAATATGCATTTTCTTTCACTCCTTCATGCATTTAAATTTCTGATCAAAGAACAAGTAACAACAAACACTGACTTTTGAACTGCAGTATAATGTACAAATGTGCCAGGTAATAAATTCTTGCCCTCTTGCCTTCTTTGTAGTTATTTCTCATGGCTTGAATGTCTTTCAGATCAAGTCAGACTAAATCTATTGCCATTCTTTTCACAACTAGGTTGACCTCTTTCACAGAGGACATTCACAGGAGACACTAACTTCTAAAAAAAAATCTGACAATAGAAATTTACTTCAAATCTGTTATCAGAACACATCTAACTAACACACACTAGTTACAGAAACAGTATTTATTAGCAGACCTTACAGAACACCCACTGTAAACATGTTCATATTAAACTAATCTCAGAGGTTTTTTCCCCTGCACAGTCTAGCATTAAGATATAAAACCTGTAGACCCTGGTTTTCTGCAATAAATCTCAGTTACATTTTTTATTTAGATGCTTCACATTTGTGCAAGTTCCTCTACAGTTACACCCTAGTCTGCTGAAAAGACTGAAGGACCAGTACGTCTCTGTTTTGTGGTCATCAATTCATAGAATCATAGAATAGTTAGGATTGGAAGGGACCTTTAAAGGTCATCTAGTCCAGCCCCCCCCCCAAAAGGAGTAGGGACATCTCCAACTAGATCAGGTTACTCAGAGCCCCATCCAGCCTGGCCGTGACCCGCCTCCAGGGATGGGGCATCTACCACCTTTCTGGACTGCAAATTACTTGTGTCACTTGTGTTTTGTTTCACTTTGTTTTGTTTTGTTTTGTTTTTTTTTCAATCTCCAAAATACAGAATGGTTTGTTTCATAGTAAAGGTTTGACCATATTCTGATTTTGGTAAAGAGGAAATATTATTTCAGTTTAGATCAGCAGAAAGCAATGCACAAGAGAACGCTACTCCACCCAGTTCTCATTCCAGATATGAAACAATGGCTTGGAGTTGATCATTACTGCTCAAGAATAAACCCTTGTGGGTATGAAAACATTAACATAGTGCCAGTAATGACAAAAAAAAAATAATCATATTGTGAGATAAACAAAACAAAGACTGTCACTTTGTCAGTATAAGTCCTTGGCTCACTCACACCTGAAAAGAGTTCAAAGAAGAACAATGAGGACAATCACAAGTGTTGTGAACAGAGTAGAGAGAGCTTGGCTGTTTATAAACCCTTCCACTACAAAATTTGAGGACATTAAATGAAACACAAGGATGCGATTTCTCATGCAGTAGGTAGCAGGGATAGGAAATTTGTTGTCTTTAGAAATTTTTAATGCTATTGGCTCCAGTTGCCTATGTCTATGATTTTAAAAGGGTAGAACTGTTGGAGGTGATATTTCAGGAGCAAACTTTGAAGTTCTGGCCTACCATTTGCTCCATTCTGAAGATAATACAATGATAGGAAGACTCATCTGATGCATCAGATGTTGCTAAGCACCCACACTATGGGGCTGATAAACATCCTGCCTACAAGAAAACTGCTGAAATAATGAGGATAACTGGTGAAATAAATGTACCTGGTAATAATTTGCATAAGGAAGAAAAAGTAGCCTGCATCACCAACTGTTTCAAAGCAAAATAAGGCCAGCGGATTGCTATAGAAATTACAAATCACATATATAGAACTTTTAGCAGTGATAGGCTTATATAGCACATAACCAAAATAAGCCTTTGTAAACTGGTGTTTCACCAAAATTTTGTGGCCATTACAATAAATAGACATTAGGCAAAGTTTCTACTGCTGCCAAGCATCTTCCTTTTTACTGGAATCTTGTTTTGTCTTTACATTTACAATAAAAATTAATCTACAGAGAAGATCCATAGAGATTATTTTTGAATGGTAGTACTCTAGGTCTGTCTGTTGAAATAGTTCATGCTATGTGTATGTCTGAACCAAAATCCAGACAGCTGAGTTGTGGGTAGCTCAGCTATAGATCAGGTATTTTCAGAATACATCTGAATTTCTTTTAAAACAGGGGTCATGAGGTAGATGAAAAGGTTCAGACCATTTCTGTTCCCTGCAGAGAATGTGTAGGGATGGAGCTGGTGTACAAAGCAGATGCTGGCATAACAGAACAAGAACAAATTAGAAAGAAAACAGAAAAAAAAAAAAAAAACACTTGAAGGGGGAAAGATGAGTGAGAAGTGCAAATCAGAATGCTGTATTTACATCCTCTTTTACCTGCTGCTTGAAAGAGACCCTGTACCTGGATGTTTGTCTGGTTCAGCAGAGAGAATGGGTTTTCACAAAAGGAAGGAAGTAGGGCAAACTACTACAGTCAGTATATGGATTTTCTTACTAGACTGCATTGAAAGCTGACAATTTCCGTACATATTTTCTCTGAGATGAATAGAGTAGGGATTTCTCAGATTTACTCTTAAGATTCAGGTTTAAGTAAACACTTCAGAAAATAAAATGCTGCTGGAATTCTTGCATTTCATCTGTTCTGAAGAGTATACAGAACTTTTATTTCTATATTTTTACCTACAACTAGGTATGTATCAACTGCCACATGTGGCTGTAACCACTGTCATTCTACTATCTAGGTGATTAGAACCTCTTTCAGTGAAGAAAGATCTTAATTTTAAGGCAGTAATAAAAGTTGAAAGAAAGAAAACCTCTTCGTAAACTATAACTAGATTGATAGTGCAGAGTGCTCATGACATTTTAATCTGGTGAAAGTGGATTTTATATCTGATTTACATTTATTATGTCTAAACTAAATTTAAATTTTATTTTTGTTAGAAAAAAAAGACAGACAAGCATTCAATCAAAGTAAGTATGATAGTTTTAACTTTTCCTAAACTCCCTAGTAGAAAAGCCTGGAAGAGAAATTATATTCTCTTAATATATAGAAAGAGCAGATTTACAGTTTGTTGAGCGTCAGACAGGCACAGAA
Source organism: Chlamydotis macqueenii (assembly GCF_036417535.1). Taxonomy (NCBI): domain Eukaryota; kingdom Metazoa; phylum Chordata; class Aves; order Otidiformes; family Otididae; genus Chlamydotis; species Chlamydotis macqueenii. The sequence continues at coordinate 56,860,951 of NC_141593.1, read as the reverse complement.
GGAAGTAGAAATACATCTCTCTGATTAAATTGTATCAAAACACCATGATACAGAAAATAATTCCATTTGGACCCATGATTACTTATTCAGCTGTTGCTTTGTATGCACATATCCTGTTGGTTTCAGCTGACGAAGTGTGGCAAGAGAAGAGGAAAGAAATTTGGTGTTGGAAAAACAGTACGTTAAATGTGCTGAAATAAATGTTGATTGAATCTTGTCATTACATGGTTTACCTGACAAAAGTTTTACATTCTCAAATATCTGCTCCTCAAAGGGTGTACTGTGCAAGGATGTTGGCCTTTTCAGAGGGGTAGAATTTGTTTTCATAGGAGGGAGTGACTGGGAGAATTACTACAAGGTTACTTTCAAAATAATAACATAAAATTTAAATGACTGATAAATTTTCTGCTGTATTTCTTGCTGATACTGTACAATGACATTAACATACAAGCATAAGTTTCCTTTGATGAACATTACAGTGTTTTAAGGACATTTTACTTTAAATTTTACCTGAAAAACAGAACTACATATATAACCAAATTTGGTCCATTCTTTCAGCTACCAATTTAGCTGTAGTTAGTAGTAGTAATGTGTATGTAGATCGATGAAGGAGGTTATATACTCATAGAGAATCACCTAAGAGCTATGTATGCAAGAAAGTTTTTTTTTTAAAAAAAAAAAGAAAGAAAAAAAGAATAGTTAGGACATGAGGCATGATAAAATACATGTTCAGCAAACAGGAGTTCAGAGGTCAAAATAATTTAGCTTTTTGCTTAAATATGTATTTCAGAGTCTAACCTTACACTTACAATATCTCACAACCTTAGTCTACAACTACCATTTGAAAGTTACATTAATAACTTGCTTAAGAAGATTACTTATCTCTGACATGTAACTTATTTTTTTCAATTTTTCCTTTAGAACATGTGGATTTGATATGGACAGGCACTTCTACATGTGGTATCTTCTTCCTGCCTGATAAAGTTATGTGAGAAGAGTATGTACTTTAAATATCTCTTGGAAGAGCAATGTCATTCGTATCCTAAAACTGGGAACTAAGGCCAAGAAAGACTAGATCAATAAATGTGTACTTAGCAATGCTCAGTACTGAAATACCAAATTTTTAAGTATTCTGCTATCAAGTTGAATACACAGACTTGTATTATGCATACAGCTTCCCCATAAAAAAAAAAAAAAACATGACTTTTTAGTAGAGCCTATTTTATCAGGAAAAGGGGTGATGGTTTTAAACTAAAAGAGGGTAGATTCAGACTAGATACAAGAAAGAAATTTTTTACAATGACGGTGGTGAAACACTGGTTACCCAGAGAGATGGCAGATGCCCCATCCCTGGAAGGCCACTCTATCCCACTGTCCATGTCACTGACAAAGATGTTAAACAGGGTTGGTCCCAATACCAACCCCTGAGGAATGCCACTCATCACTGGTCTCCACTTGGACATTGAGCTGTTGACCTGAGTGTGACCATCAAGTCTATTTCTTATCCACTGAGTGGTCCATCTGTCAAATCCATGTCTCTCCAGTTCAGAAACAAGGTTGTCATGCAGAACAGTGTCAAATGCTTCGCACAAGTCCAGGTAGATGACATCAGTTGCTTGTTCCTTGTCCACCAATGCTGTAACGCTGTCATAGAAGGCCAACATATTGGTCAGGCACAATTTGCCCTTAGTTGGCCGTCACCAACCACCTCCTTATATTCCATGTGCCTTAGCATGGTTTCTAGGAGAATCTGCTCCATTACCTTGCTAGGCACAGAGGTGAGACTGACTAGCCTGTAGTTCTGCAGGTCTTCCTTGTTTCCCTTTTTAAAAATGGGAGTTATGTTACCCCTTTTCCAGTAACCAGGAACCTCACCAGTCTGCCATGACTTCTCAGATATGATGGACAGCGCCTTGGCAACTTCATCCACCAGTTCCTTCAGGACTCACGGATGCATCTTATAAGGTCCCATGAACTTGTGCAGCTTCAGGTTCCTCAGATGTTCCTGAACCTGCTCTTCTACTACAGTGGGCAGCTGATTCCCCAAGTCCCTGCTTTTGCCTTCCACAACTTCAGCGATATGGCTAGAGTCCTGGTCGGTGAAGTCTGAGGCAAAAAAACTCATTAAGCACCTCAGCCTTCTCCATGTCCCAGGTAACCAGGTCACTCATTTCCTTCCAGAGAGAGCCTACATTCTCCCTGGACCTCCTTTTGTCCCTGATGTACCTATAGAAGCTTTTCTTGTTGCCCTTGATGTCCCTGCCCAGATTCAATTCCATCACAGCCTTAGCTTTCCTTACCTGATCCCTGGTCGCTCGGACAACTTCCCTGTAATCTTCCCAGGTTACCTGTCCTTGCTTCCACCCTCTGTAGGCTTCCTTCTTTATTTTCAGCTGGTCCAGGAGCTCCTTGTTCATACACATAGGCCTCCTGGCATTTTTGCCTGACTTCCTCTTTACTGGGATGCATCGCTCCTGAACTTGGAGAAGGTGATCCTTGAATATCAAACAACTTTTCTGGGCCCCTCTTCCCTCCAGGGTTGTACCCCATGGCACTTTGTCCAGCAGATCCCTGAAGAGGCCAAAGTTTGCTCTCCTGAAGTCCAGGGCAGAGAGTTTGCTGTGTAGCTTCCTTGCTGTCCCAAGGATTGTGAACTCCATGATTTTATGGTCACTGCAGCCAAGACTGCCCTTGAGCTCCAGTTGGTACATGCCTTCAGGGGCTTAAGGCAGGTTTGTTTCTGCTCCAAGTTCTGAAGTGTTCACATAACTCACACATGATGGACATTTTACTACGTAATAAATTTCTTTAGCTGACTTCTTCCTAGACTTTTTCTATCCATGAAGATAATATTTTCTTGCATATATGTAATATCTTGTTCCTTTCTTTGCTTTAAGCATACTTTATATGACATCTTACAGACTTGCCAGAGGCAGTTAAAGTAGATGTTTGAACTGCTACTCTTACATTGTCTGAATAATACAGAGCATGCCTTTTGGCCTTATCTGTGGGATAATTCTTGCTCTAATATGCTGGTAAGACATACCTGTAAAATGTAAACAACCCTTCCAAAACCTACTGAATAAAACCAAATTTGTTACAGCATTTTTAGAGCATAATATGGCAAAACAATTAAATAATGTGAACAACTAACATATAATGAAGGTTTTTCATCCATTGATATCTATAAGATATTTGACTTTTGATCCTCACCCTTGCAGAGTCAATGGGAGTTTCTTTACTTATTTCAGAAAAGGCAAAATGTTTTTACTTTTACTAATAATTTTCCAAGAGGCAACAAGGGAATACCAAAACATCCTGGTTTACCTCACTTTTTCTGCTTAGGTCAAGAAAGCTATTAGGAGTAATTATTCTTCTACATTTGAAGCTTTCCTGTATTTGGCTCTTCAGTATTCAGCATTCTCCCACATGCTATGCAACATCTGCATGGTAAAAACAGGAGTGGGAACATGGACTATGCTGCCATCAGAAAACTGATATTTCCAGCCCTATACAATTCCTAACAAATGCAAAATTTCTAAAATTTTAATGAAAATCCGAACCTTCAAGTACAGCAGTGGCTTAAAGCTGAATCTCAGGGAAGAGTAATAAAAATTGAAGCATTTAGTGCCAAGATCATCTTGGCACATTTGTAGGTCAAAACAGGATTTCCTGAAAATAGTGTAAGGCATTTTTCTACCAAAGGTAGAAAAAAAATGGTGATAGAACTATATAACTTCCACAATACTTGTTGCTTCCAAAATTTAAACTCCCTGTATTGGTGAAGCACGGATAGTTACGAAGAAGAAGGAAGTCACTGTTAGTGTAACAGCTTTTTTATACCTACTTCATACTACTTCATATCAAAATTGAAGTTTTGCTGGGGCTGGGCTTCAGATGTCTTGGGAACAGCTTTCCTTCTGTCTTTTTTTTAATTAATCCACAAATTCTTTCATTTGGCTCCCAGGTCCCCCCTCCTAAGAGAGAGATCCCTGGCTTTAAAATGTATCTAAATTTCCATTTTCTTTTGATGTTCATTCTTTCCATCATTTTAGCTATTCTCCAGGCTTATAATTTATTTAACTGTCAGCCTTGATATATCATTATTCCTACATTTCTACCTCTTATATTTTTTAGTAATATCTTCTATTTTGTTAAATGATTCCTCTTTTGAACAAAAACCACAATCTTTTAAGGATATAGTGCCCTCCTCCCTCAGCTGCTATTTAGTAGTTATAAATGGGAGGTATGAAAAGAAAGCTTTCTAAGGCAGTTTAACTCTCTTACTATTACACGAATCAGATTCTAAACAAACTAATCAGACAATCCATGTCCTAATCATTATGACCCAATAACATGACTGTTGCAGAAGCCACTACGTGGTACAAAGGTACATCTCAGTTCCCACGGTACCTTTGCTTCAGAGTAAACACCAGAGCTCCCTAATGTGGAGGAATTCATAGACTATTTCTCTTGTCTTCTGGATTAATTTAAGAATGGAGATGTCAGAGTATATGCTTAAGAGTACAAAGCAATCCTTTTTGTAACCTCTGGTGGAAAAGCATTTTGCCAGTGGGAAGAAAAGTGTTGCAATCATGCATTAATCAGGCAGTTTGACCAATAGATCACAGATAACTGCACAGTACAACTGTGAGTTTCCCAGTTTAAAATGAAAAAAAAAAAAAAAAACCAAAAAAAAAAAAAGAAAAAAGAAACAAACCCAAAACAAATGGATAGTTCTGGGAAGTGAGACAGGAGATTTTTCAAAATGTGCTTTCCACTCTGCTCTGGTGACTTAAGTCATTCACAAGCAAATTCAAAACCAATTTGGAAAATGGAATGCAGCTATGTCTATGAAGATTGCTCTTTGTAACACAGGCTAATAGGGAATATTCCTCTGTGAATTATTGCCAAGCATGTAGGTTTACCTTAAGGCTTCAGCAGATGGTAAACGGCATTCTGAAAGTTTGGTACTAAATTTAAGCTGAGTTGTAAGTTGATACCACTAGCAATAACAATTCTAATATCCCTAGACAAGTCAAAACGAAGCAGCAAAAGAATAACAACTTCAAGGACAGCAACCAGAAGCAAGAATTTCACTCAGTCATAATGCTTAGCTGAAAAGCTTTTGTAGTGAAACTATGACTGTTTACAAGACTGGACGTCCAAATGATATGATTTAGCTCATGTCTCACAGCAAATGTAAAAGCAGCTGGTCCTCAACTCAATATTCACTGCAAGGTTCCAACTTTTGGAAAAAAAAAAATTTAAATAAAAGAGCCAAAGCTAATAGAGTTTCATGGTTGCAACCCAGGGGAAAAAATGACCCTAAAGTCCTACAGAAATTCTACTATCTATTTCATTTTCTTTTAATGGATTACTTTAGAGGTGGTTGAAACTCATCCAATCCACTAAATATATAATTTCAGACATGATCTATAAATGTTTAAAGAGTATCTCTGCCTGTTATTATTTTCTTTTCTGTTTACTGAACCTTTACATTTTGAGCTTTTTGCTATTTGTAAAGATAGGTTACAATTTTCTTTTCAGTTCAATGCAGACTGTTACACAGGAAGTAAAGTGTGCATGCTTTCATATGAATATTTTTTCTTTTTTGGTTTTATTGCTCTCAGCATGTGAAATAAAAAAAAAAAAAGATGGGTTTGACTGCAAGTCAATAGTTGCTTTTTGGCCAACACTGCAAGAACACTAGCCAAATCCTTTTCACAGAGAAGTTATACCAAGCTTAAGTTTACAAATGGAAGGAAAGCCAAAACCATTACTAGACCACAAAGAATAAGTTCTTCAGGAGGTTTGCACCCAAGTAATACACAGTGGGGTTTAAGAAAACAAATCACAATCAATAGTTTCAGGTTTTAGTGAAAGAAAAAAGTGTAAAAGCTTCCAAAAAAAAAACCCACAAAGACCAAAAATTGAAGAGTGTGATTCGAACTCTTTGTTTAATGACCAAAACTCCCAAATCTTCCTGATACTGATGTACCACTCCTTTTCTAATGAAATCAACCCTTTTCATCGGGGGGGCAAGGGGTGGGGGGAGGTGGGGGAAGTTTCTGCCTTTTTCAAATAATCCAGTTGGTGACATTTTAAATAAGCTGTAGCTTTAGTATTTTCTAGAGAAGACTGACTGCTCAAAATACCACTTTAACCTTTTCCCTATTTTTTGTATGTATTTTTCATAGTCTCTGTGTTTCCCCTCCCTCACGTATAATGGTTTGTCTTTTCAGCTAACTGCTTCGTGGTCAACACACAGAAATGAAACATCTCCCAAGTGGAGTTCAAAATGTCAAGAAAGTCAGGAAAAGCAGATCTTCTCTAAGCTGAAAGATATGTTTTCCTAGAGGTTTTACATATTCCCTGCTTATCTTTGTCAAAATAAAATACTGTCTTTATGCATAAGCATCTGGCTGTGAAATATTCTGATACAATCACAACTAAAACTGGTATTGCCATAAATGGATTAATGAAATAAAAAACTAGTGGTCATTTATTTTCAGATCACAAAGCAGGAACAAGAAGGTAGTTTAAAAAACATGCAATAGCATTCTATTGAGAAGTACAATTTACCTTCACTTTCACCAGAGTCACATTTTTGATTGTATAAAGCCTTTTAACTGAAGATCCAACATGCTAATTACAAGCTGTGTTTTGACGCTGAAGTACAGAAAGACTAAATACCAAAGTACATCACCAGCACAGATGAAGATGGAAGCCAAACCTCCCAAGTTACTGTCACAAAATACCAATGTTGTCAACTTTGCAAGACCCTTTGAAGCCACTTCATAGTTTCTGGATTAACTTGAATTTCTCCTCTCTATACTGACCAATGAAGAGCAGTAAAAAAGATATAATGTCACCTACAATGTCAAGAGCCACTTATACAAAATACAAAAAAAAAAATCTAGCAAGTTTTTCAAAAGTGTTCAAGACTAAATCCCTTCAGGCTGGACAGTCAACTTAATATGTGATACTAGCATTAATTGGTCTAAAAAGAGTGAAGGAGCCCTACTATGGGCTAGCAATCCCATGTGTATTCTTGTATATCATTTCTGAAAATCATGAAAATTATGAGAACTGCTCCGCCTGTTAGACTCAGGTTAGTGTGAGTATGATTCCATGCTCCAACATGACACCATCATTTGGCTGAAGAGACCTCCAGTTGACTATACCAACCCTGAGCGGCAGCAAACTGGTTCCTCACACAGGAACTGGATTTTCAGACAATGTTAAACAGTCAATAACCCTAGAGGAACTGAGAAACCCAGCGCTCTGAACAAAGACATCTGTGCTAGTCCAAAAGCCATGAAGGAAGCTACAGAGAGACAGCACCATTCTACCAGAGACAACCCTCTTTGTAGGGCCATACTCATGTCTCAGATCTTGTGTTTTCTTCCTGAAGATGGCACCAGATGATGTCACCTCGTGGTTAGAGCAAGACAGGAAAAGACCAGTAGGACAAGCAGTAGAAGAACAAATGGGAAGAAAATGTATTTTATTTACGCACTTTAGTGACTGAAAGACCTCTACTTGACTTCATGTCAACATAGGCATTCAAAATTCCAGTGTCTGCAAATTAATCCATTAACAACTGAAAACAGTGTCATCTGATAAATAAAGATTTTAATTCAGTTAAGATTTTCACTAACTTCTGGCCTTAAAATTTGAAGATGAATCTGTACTGATGTGTTCTGATCCTCTCAACATGTATGTCAACATCCTCTCACCAGTTTGGGTTCATTCTATCATACTTTATTTAATTATTTGATGACACATTTTGTTCTTGGATTTGATTCTTATTAGTGTAAAATCTATTACATTTTCATGCTATGAAAAACTTCCAGACTTAATTTAAGGAACTTTACCAAAAAGTTAATTTATACTGCTTTGAACTTCATTTCAGAGTTGTTTTTTTTTTTTTTTTCCTGTCTCGTACTTCTAACTAAACTAGCTTCACCATTGCCATAGTTTAGCCCCCCTCAGGACCAAGCTACACAGTATCTCACTAACTCCCCCCACAATCTGAGGGAATAAGGGCAGATAATATAACCAAAAAATAAAAGGCTCCAGGTTTGAGATAAGGACAGAGATAGATCCTTAAAGTTACTGTTACAGGCAAAACAGACTCCACTTGGGGAAAACTATTTATTTATTATTAAAACCAAAGAGAACAAAACAACTTCCCCCTACCCCTCTCTCTTCCCAGGCTTAACTTTAAGTTCTATTATTTCTACCTCCTTCCCTCCTTGAAGGGGAGGCATGGAGGGAACAGGGAATGGGCGTTATGGTCAGTTCACCACACGTCGCTTAACGTACTCCTTCGTCCTCAGGAGAAGAACTCCTCACATTCCTCCCTTGCTCCACTGTGGGGTCCCTCCCATGGGCTACAGTGGTCATTTTTCCACAGGGTGCAGTCCCTCAGGAACAGCTGCCCCAGCACAGGCCCTTCACAGGCCACAGCCTCCTTCAGGCATCCGCCTACCCTGGCGTGGGGTCCTCCACGGGCTGCAGGTGGATCTCTGCTCCTCCGTGGGCCTCCATGGGCTGCAGGGGCACAGCCGGCCTCACCATGGGCTGCACCTTGGGCTGCAGGGGAATCTCTGTCGGGAGCAGCATTACTCCTCCCCCTCCTTCTTCACTGACCTTGGCATCTGCAGCCGTTCCTCTCACAAGAAATTCTTCACAATCAGCTCAGGCAGACACCTCTCAGGTTCTCTTCACATCTCCTCTCCACTTCTTGCAGCCGGGCAGGGCTGAGTCGGGACCAATCAGACGTCCAGCAGGAGGCCAGAGGGTGAGGGCCGCAAGGCCCACAAGGCTCACATCTCCCCCTCTCTGCCGCTGTTCAGCTGTTCATGCCGCAGAGGCATTATCAGGGAACGTTTCATCACCAATTGGCTCAGCCCTGGCCAGTGGCAGGTCCGCCCTAGACCCAGCCAAGTCCACCCGACAAAGGTGAAACTTCTAGCAGCTTCTTATGGAAGCTGCCACTGTAGCCCCCCCTCACTAAACAAAACTATCACAACCATGCATGGAATGAGAAAGATTGCTGTAGCCTGAGACAATCGAAATGCAGGATTTTGGTGCATATAGCTCTTCCATTGATCCTCAAAGCCACTTTCATTTATTTATTGATTTTCTGATATTAATCCTTGATATAATAGCAACAGTGAGAGTGGAATTAAACTTTGTGACTGGAAAATGGTCTCCTGCTTTGAAAATAAATGTCTCAGCTTCACCTAAGCATTTCTTTTATATATCTTCACTTACAGTTCCTCGACATTTAACTTGCTGTGTGACACCATTATCCATTCAGAGTGTTCAATTCTATTTTCTTCATTCCTCACTTACACCACACAAAATTGACATCAGCCAATCAGGCAGCTGGAGGCTGAACTGCCTTTTACTGTTATTTACTGCTGATCATCTTTAAAAATACCAATAAATAAATAGCTATTTCAGTTACAAAAGTGCTGTCAGTGTTTCCTGACTGGAACATGTAATAAATTTTCCTTTTCCAAAATAATCTAGTTTTGGGAAGGAAAAAATAAAGGGGGAAAAAGGACAATTGCTACTGCATCAGTGTCTATCAAAAGGGTGACAATGTTTACATTAATCTTTGTAAAAAGCAAGATGAAAACATTGCAAATAAAATCATCACACAGAAAACAATCTGCCTTAGCATTTACCCTAACGTTTCCTGTGACATTTCTTTGGTTGTGGTTATTTCTTTTAACTCATTCACTACTTTTCACCTGATCCATACGTTTGTGTAACTCTTAACAAAGAGAAAATAGTTTCAAGATGCAGAAGCTCAGGAGCCCATTCTCTCCCATTTGTCTAATTACTAGATGCTTTAGGTGTCAGGAACTATTTATAACGTTAACTTAATATCTGGAATTGTGGTGATATGTCCCCAGTCTGAAAACAGAATTATATTATCCAATATAATTTCAGGTTTTATAGCTAGCTACATGTGTCCAAATTGAAAAATCTTTCCTTTGTGATAGCTAGTGGGCTATAAGTTGACATAGAAGTTATCTGATCTTATGTGATTATTTCTGTATAATACTTTGATTTTCATGTGCATTCACTATCTCCACATTGCTGCATTCTAAGGACATGACTACAAGAGCCATCGGGTAATTTGCTCTTTGCCCATGCATGATTATTGTACATAAAGGCTGGAAGGCATGTCCTGTGAGAAGCGGCTAAGGACTTCGGGTTTGTCTGATTCGGAGAAATGAGGTTGAGGAGCGACCTCATTGCTCTCTACAGCTTCTTGAGGAGGGGAAGTGGAAAAGGAGATGCTGATCTCTTCCCTGGGATCCACTGACAGGACACCTGGGAATGGCTCAAAGCTGTGCCAGAGGAGATTTAGACTGAAGATTAGGGAGCAATTCTTTACAGAAGGTCATCCAACATTGGAACAGGCTTCCTAGAGAGGTTGCCAATGTCGCAGGCCTGTCAGTGTTTAAGTGGCATTTGGACAACGGCCTTTGTAACATGCTTTAACTTTTGATCAGCTCTGATCAGGCAGTTGGACTAGATGATCATTTTAAGTCCCTTCCAACGGAAATTGTTCTGTTCTGTTCTTTGCCATTCTATTCTATAATTACATTATGTCCATTCCCATTTATGCCCTCTCATGACACAAAGGGCAGAATGCAAAAAAAAAAAAAGGGCTTAGGGACCAAAACCAAGAGTATCTAAACATTAAAAGTAACCAGCTTGAAACTCCCTGCTCAGCTGCTGCCTGAGTCTAGTGATAGTTCAGTGTCAGACAGCGGAGCTCTCTGTCTTTTAAGGAGTTTCTCCCTGGACACATACAGAAGCGTATCAGTTTAGACAGTGCAAAGAAATAGAGTACCTGCTCTATGTGTAAGTCCAGTTAACAGCCAGCGACCGCGCATTACTCTCAGCAGACTCTCCAGTGCAGCCCATTTCACCCCAAAACTATGTGACCAGACTCCAGAAGATTCAGTAGCTGCCACTCTTGTGTTTAAAAACATTAAAAAAGAAAACAGATCTTGTCTTCTGCTTGTTATATCTTTTCTTCAGGTGTACATCTAGTTAGCAAGGTAATTAATCTATGTTGCCATTTTTTAAAAAAGAAACAAATCAATTATTTTAACCACAAAAGAATAACCTATACATTCACTAACCAGAGAGGGAAGACAGGAAAATAATACAAGCATGAAAGTTCTTCACTGTGGCCCTTGTTTGGACTTGCTCTAAAAGTTGTGTCATTCTTTACAGTGTATCTTTTACAGTCCCTCCCAGACATGTTAAAAGCCTATAAAGAGTTGTAAATCTACTGGATATTTTGGTGATATTTTTAAAAAATTAAGAGATAACATTTATAATTAACAGGTATTTTTAACACTTATAGCAATTCTGATCCAGCAAGCAAAATACAACATTTGTTAGTCTCTCTGATAATAATAACATTTCTTTTACAAGAATGTAAAGGTCCCTAACCATAAGACAGAAACACTTTCAATTCTCAGATATTAGATTTGGTTTTGTAAGTCTTCGTATATTTTGACACCTTGTCAAAAAGAACTGAGGATGCTAAATAATTACATCCAGGTCCAGGTGCCCTCATATATATTACGGATGCAGTTTTTGTGCTTGGACATTATTCTCTGCCTGCCTCCTGATCCTGCATTGTAAGCACCATGAAACTTCCATGTAATGAGAAGGCAGCTATTTATCCTTCCTCACATGAAGCCTAGACTTGTATTTTAAAGCAAAGTCTGCCAACACAACCTACGCATGATGCTTCCATAATGAGGGCAATGCTGGCCTAAGAACACAAAGAAGACATCTAGATTTATTCCACCTGCAGCCTTTTCCAGTCATCTGAAACTAATCAGAATAATTTTAAATCGATAATGATTTGTGAGAGAGTTTAACACTACCCCAAACATGGCAAGCCCTGCTAGAGTAGTACATAAATTCTCTGTTTAAATTTATCAGACATAGGGCGGTCTATTCAAAAGGATAAAAGGGGCAAATTCTATTAAAATAGTCCTCTTGAAAAGATAATATAAACTTCCTTTTTCCTGGCTTTTAATCCAGCTTTTGTGCAGCTTCAATGCTTCCCTGTCATTTGAAATCACTGTTTATATAATTTATTTTGTAAAACTGCGTTGTGACTATAGGCCAGATTCTCAGACTGAATTGGTGCATGTTGGAAACTTACAATTAAGTTCTTTGAAAGTAATATCCATGTTGTTCACAATGAAGAAGACACTGAATTATGTCTTTGTTCAGAAAAATAGTAGTTAACCTGTACAGGTTATGTCCTTTTGTAACATTCAGTTCAGCTATTTTTAAGTTATATATTGAATTTAAAGTTGACTCGAACAGTAATTTGCAAGTTTGTGATTTCTCCTTTAGTTCTAAAAAGGAATATTTGACTTACTGGTGGATTTCTCCATACTTATTTTCTCCTTTGGCTTATTTTTCCCAAGGAGAAATTTTGGAAGTTTTGTAGATAGGTGAAATACGGAAAGCAGTGGTTTTGTCATTCTTTATTGAAATTATAGGAAGATTACCACTAGAGTGAATAAAGGATTTAGTCCACCATAAATTAGGCACAGCTGTGACAAATTTTTAATCACTTGCTCTCAAGAATGGAATCCACATACAGGAATTTAATGTTTCAGAATAGTACCACAAATACTTAACCTAAAAGACAACTGAAACCCCACACATCTGAGCTTTAATCTGTTAACTATGCTGCATCCAAAGTGTAGAGCATACTCCTAGAAGTCAGAAAACATTATTATTTCAAAAGACTAACTAAGTAAAGATGACATAGACCTACTGACACTGCCCATCTTTTGTGCAAAGCCATGAAGAAAAAGAGCAGTCAAAAACCTAGCTTTGAGTTATTCCTCCAGCAGGAAGGAATTAAACCTGTATTTCTCATTACAGTGTGATACCTGAAAGGCCTGTAGAAACTTCAGGGAAGAATGTACTTTACTGATGCTGTGGAGACTGGGCACCAGCAGAAACGAATGAAAGACTCGTTGTTAGTGAGATCCGGACTGCAATCTTGCAGCCATTCCTTCATAAGAGAGTGAGAAGCCTCAGGTCTAGCTGAGTAAGGTTTAGTGGCTGAAGTTTGGAACAAGATGTCTAAACATAATTTTGAATCCACACCTTCTCCTTTGCAAAGAAAAATTAATTTCCATGTAGTTAAATTAAATCAATATTAACAAGAACACTGTGTTCCTAAATAATTGATAGAATTGTGAACAGAAATCAATTTACCTTATGACTATTTTGCTTTTTACTCTTGGATACCTGATGTTTTAAGACTACAAGGTTTTTTATTCAAAATATAGAAGATCTGAATTTAAATGTAAAGTGACAAAGAGTTGTTTCTCATAAACGTCATTCCATTGCTTTATATACTATAAAGCAGCACAACAAAACATGTCTACCTTTTTTGTTAAGTAGTGGGCTTGACAAGTGGAAGAACTATTCCTATCACACTGAGACTTATTTTGGGTTCTGTGGCATTGTTTTGGGTAGGCACAAGGAAGTTTATTTGTGGACTACTGATATGATGCTGGTGTTTGGTTGTATTATCTCAAAGAAATTAAATTTACCGATATAAAATTCCATCTGCAATATTCAATAATTCTTGAGGTTAGATCTATTTCAAAGATTAGAGTGATGTGGATAGAACAAAATCCTCGGATCAGCATACACTGTAAATACAAGTTGCTCAGAGACTCCTGTAATTTTAGTGTTGGACTATAGTTAAACCATGATTCTTTAAAACAAACAAACAAACCCACAAAACCAAAAAAAAAATTCAAATATTAAAAAATCTAGCAAGTATATGTGCACCATATACTGATTACCCATCCAGGACCCTCCAACTTAAAAGAAGAGTGGAGAATCAGGCCTGATACAGAGTCTCTTAGAAGATGGATCTGAATGCCTTCTTTGGATGAAATGACTTACGTTCTGTTTCTACCATTGCAAATAGGCTACTGTACACACTGCTGCTTTGAAAGCAGGACATTAGTTTTGCTCATTACTTATTTTCTTATTTTTAAAAAAAGAGACATAGGCATTTTTCCTCAGGAGATACGAAGAGACATTTCTATACAGCCGAGACAGGGGCTTCTGATTCCCTGAGAGTGGAGGGAGTTTCGGCATATTTGTAGCATTCCTTAATGTCATTTCAGGCAACGCCTTGCTGCATATACATGTGTTTTACCACAGAGCAGGATCAGCACAAAAGATGCAAATACCAAAATACTCCATCAAATTAAGTTTCACTTGATTTATTCAAGTAGAGAAGGTAATAAAGGATTAGTAGTGATTATCAACAGATTAACATGAATAGCATTTAAAGGTAATGCATCTAATCATTACTACATAAAAAAAAAAAGTGTAGTGATTAAGAAAGCTACATCACCCTGTTAATAAATTACCATCATCCAGATCCACAGTCACTGGGGAGCCCCAGTTGCAGAAACGATTTGGAAAGCCTGTTCCAGCAATTGGGAGGTCCTATGCAGTGCGTTCACTCATAGGTGAGGTCTCCAAAGTCACTGCAAGGGGGTCCAGCCTTTATAGTATTACATAAACCACTAACTTTCATTATTCTAAAATGTAGAATCATCTGGTTTCAGTTACCCCATTGGCCCCCACTCTAGAGCTTGGCCAGAGCTCAAAAGAGGAAACAAGGGAATTGCTGTGATGTAATTCTTCTCCCTTGCATATCTTCTGTTTTTTTCATACACAAGGCCAAAGAGTTGTTATCCAGTCTTATGATGTACTTTCTCACACTTTTTGTATAATGAAGAAGTTATAATTAAAACACAATCCTGCTGAATATAGCAATATGATACAGATCATCCATGGGTCAACTCTGGCTCAGGCCTGGTCAGTTCATTATGACATTATACATCCCATTCTGGGAAAGCTTTTTTTTTTTTTTTCTGATGTAGGAAGTCTAATGCAGAACTATAGATTTCAGTCTGAATTCTGATGCTTAAAAATTAAGAGTTGCATTATTCAGTCTTGCAAAGCTTGTATCTTCAAAGATTTTACGTTTACTTTCATTATAGCTCAAAATACTCTCAGAAAGTACAAGCAACAGCATAAAAGTATTCACTAAGAGTTTGTCAGGCAAACAGACACAAATATCGCAGAAGGAACTGCGACATTTCAGGCAGAAAATGAAACCTACTTTATTTTAAGTCTTGGAAAAATGTACTAGCAAAAGAGCATTTTTAATTTTTTAGTTCCTTCACCTCTATCTGGAAAGCTTTTCAAAACAAGTTACCAGGCCCTGAAGCTGTATGGTGCACACAATTTGATAACAGTCTGAAAAGTAAGGACTCAAAATTAAACAACATTTTTTAATCATTAAAAACGCTAACTGAACCATTCTGATTAGAAAAAAAAAAAGTTTCTTAGTTGCTATCTATTAATTCAATAATATCTTCAGGGCATAACATTTTCAAAGGATAATAGTGTCCAGGTGAAACCAAGACACTTGTTTTCTGGCAGAATTATTTGCCAATGAATTAACTTTTCTTACATGGAATTGTTATTACTATGGATAATTAATACACTCTGGAATCTGTTTATTGAGCTTTTTACTGAACACTCTAATAATGTAGCTAATACTATCAAAGATATCTGAAGTACATACAACATAGAAACACATAAAATAATAGAGAACTCACTTCCTGCTGCCTGACATCTTAGCTTACATAGGTATTTGAACCTAAGCAAAGTAAGTGTAAAATATACAGGAAGCACTGCCAACATCTTCTGCTCCCACTGGAAAATTCTTCATTTGTTACTTAATCATATAGCACAAGGTGCTATGGAGATTTGGACCCAAATTTTCTATATTTCATTGAGACGTTATGAGATTATACTGGACATTAAAGAGACGGTTTTCAAGGCTTATGAATTTGCTTTTATATCATTAGACAATATTTCCTTCATGCTTGCTGTTTCAGCTTTTTCACACCATCTCATTCTGTCACAAACAAGGACACCCATGATCAGTGTCTTGTGTAAGGCTGGAATCAAAAAAAAAAACAATGAAACTAAACCAAGGTACGGAAACAGAGCTGTCAAATGGCAAGTGTCTTGCTTTTTAAAGGGACAGTGCAGGTGTATGGTTCAATGTTTTGGCATGGATAAAGTTTACGTAGCAATGTACAGTCTGGAACAAGTGGCAGCTGAGATCCAGATTTGAACAAAGACTCTTGGGATACCTGCAAATAACATATATGTTAATAAAAGTAGGTGTAAGACTCCCTGACAGGTCAGTGGTCAGGACAACCTCCTCTCTCTTTCATATCCCTGTCCAATGAGGCTCATGCATAATGCTTCAGCAGGGAAGCTTATTTGGACCTCAGCTGCAAAAGGAGACAGTTCACAGCTAGCCATCGGACTGGCAGCCCATGCGAAACCTGGGAAAGACTGTAATCAGGGTGACAGCTAGAGATCGTGGTGGCTATAACCACTCAATCCTCCCCGTCCCTTCCGATTCACTCAGAACAAAGCTGGGGGAATGAGGCAACGCTCACAGCTGTCTGTTTACCTGGCTGCCCACAGGAGCTTAAGGAGAACAGCCAGGAGAGCAAATGTTCATCCTGAAGTTCCTTAAGCTGCATCGCTTGTTGCACACACAAAATGTTTTGGCATTTGAGGTGATTTTAAACTTCTTGTTAAAGATATCAAAGTTCCTTCAGCACTCTGCAGGCAAGTGCTCCAAGAAGACAGATCTAGGACATCATTCAAGGCGTCACCACTCAACCAAGAGTTCCCACACCGCCAAGGTCTGCTCATTTAGCTCTGTGTCAAGGACACACATAAACCTATAAACACTGATTATTCAGGCATCATGCCTGAACTATGGAAGAAACTAAGGAATATGTTTTTATGGTTCATGAGCTTTTTGCTCTTATTCTAGACATTGAATATTGCACAGTTCTGCTCCAGGTGATTTCCGTTTTCTTCTGTATTCTTCCAAATAGTCAGTTTTTATTTTTAAGAAGGCTGTTCCCTGGCATCTCTCAGAGTCTTCCTCTAATCCACCTACCAAGCAGCAGAAAAGAAAAAACCCACAGGGCTTTTTTAGGTGTTTACAGAGAGAACATTCAAATGAAATGAGAGGCGAGAGACAGGTTGAGCGCTTGTTTTAGCTGGAGACAGGGTCTTGAAGAGAAGAAATATGTTTTCTTCACATTGTTGGAACTGATGCAAGAAAAGTAGAGCACAGTTATTTCTATGATAGGAATAAGCCTTTACTGATGACTGGAGTAGTTACACTTAGGGCATAGTCTAGTAGCTTGTGTGCATTACAGGAAAGTCCCGTGTTACACACACAAATGGTCTGACAACAGCCTTAATGTGGATAGCACAGAGCGAACAGAAAGACCTTCCATAGTTATGTAGCCCTGCAGCACCACCATAAGTTTTAGTGAAAGAGAAAACAATCGTCTCTTCCATTGACTTTTATATTAAAGCTTTTGCCTACTTCAAGGCACTTATTGCATCAATGCAGCCATAGCAATGCAAATACCAGTGCAAAGCAGGGTTTGCCAAGGTGATTTTATACTAGGATAAATCTCCATAAAGTTTGTCAGGCTTTCCCTCCACGGAAAAGGACTCATATTTTAAACTGAGAGTGGATGTAAATTGTTGATCTAGATGAAAGCTGCAATGTTGAACTTTGTCAAGTCTTCACCAGCTTAGAATTATGAACTAATTTTTGTATCTTTGCTAATAGGTCACATTCGGTTTGAAATTGTTTTTAGGCTGAGATTTCTACTGAAGTAGAAAGTGCCTAATCGGATTCTTCTCGCCCAAAATTTAATAACAAGACCTTGGTTTGCTCTGGTATCAGTGACAGACTGAGCTAGAAGTGCTCTTTCAATTAGATTTATTTTATTCCCTTTTTTTTACTTAATAAACAAGAAACAGGAGCTGAACATTTAGCAAATTTATTGGTCCACAATTTTATCTAGCAAAATAGATTAAACAAGAGGGTTTCCATTGCTTCATTTTGCAATGGACTGACATTTGGTAACGAACAACCTTTCTAAAGTTCAGGCACTGCATTAAAAAGAAGATTATAAAGGGCATCATTAGAATTGAGGAGGGAAACTATTACTCAGCATTTCAATTACTAAACTGCATGAGTGGCAGTAAGAAATAATAGATGTAAATTAGTACTATTGAATGTTCCTAAATATCTATTCAGCAGCCTTGAAAAGTTATTTGTGTTTGGATATTGTCATAAATTTGAAAACATTCAAATAAGCTTACTATTCTGCCTCTACTTTCTCAAAATTCACTTTCCAAAGAATTTTGTCAATGCAAAATTATGGACCTTAAGTGTTCATATTAGTGTAATTGCACCCCTATTAGCATTTTCCTGCAAGTTTTTCCCTGCTGTGGGCATGTATAATTTATTGAAAGCATCCTCACAATTTACAATCCAACAAAATAAACAGCAAGGCACCTTCCATAAAATTTGATATTTTTAATTAGCCCACAGAGACTGTGAGTACTGAGTGCTATATATATTCCAATAAATCACTTAGGGTATGCCATTAGTGAATATGGTAGTCTTATAGTATGCATAAAATTATTACCACGAGATCGTCACTACCAGAAATGGAAAGTCTATGGGTTACAAATATGTCGAGTCCTACAGATGCTGATAAGCTTGGATGGTATTTTTATTGAAACATTAGAAGTGAACAATGTTTATCCTCCTTTCTCAATCTATGACAAATAATGTCTTAAACCAAGTTATGTTTTCCTCTCTGTCTTAAGTGTTAACCAAAAGAAAATGAGAGGATATTGTCATGATGAAAACTTGTTTATCATTAAGTATACTGTCAGCTGTGGGGAGAGAGAGTGCAAAACATTTTTTAGGCTCGGCTTTTCCTCTTGTTTCCTATAGTCTAAGTGTCCTGGTTTCGGCAGGGATGGCGTTAATTTTCCTTTCAATAGCCATTGTGTTTTGGATTTCGTATGTGAAGCATGTTGATAAAACACCCTGATAATACGAGTTGATAATGAGACCAAGGACACTGTCCAGCTTTCCAAGTCTCACTAATGTGCAGATTTAGGAAGCTGGGAGAAAGACAGACAGAATAATTGACCCAAACTGGCCAAAGAGAGTATTCCATGCCATAAACATCATGCTCAGTATATAAGTGGGGGTTGGCCATGGCAGGGGCATTCATTCTTCCACCTCATCTCTTTCTCTTGCTTGCTGGCATTGTTCCCTCTACCTTGCTAGCTTGCTTTTGATCCTTTGCTTGCTGCTCAATTTCGTTTCCATGATCACTGCTTGGGACAGGCTGTATCGGTCATTGGGACAATGGGTGATGAGAAATCATACACTGGTCATTTTGTATATATTAATATCCTTATATTCTGTTATCCTTGTAGTTTTCCTTTGCTATTTTAGTAAAATGTCTTTAACTCATCCCACTGGGGAGGGGGAGGGTAAGTGAGAAACTGTGTGTGACTCAGGCTAAATCACCACACTAAGTCATACTTAAAATAAACCAAAACAAAACCAAAGACCAAAATCCTCACCAAAACAAACAACACATCTTTGAGACCAAATTATGTTTATCATGGTAACAGAGATGTTTCTGTGTGCATTTCAGCAGTATTCAGCAGACACATTTACTCACATGAACTGATAAATCTATAACAGCTGAAAGATAGCAATTGATTTATGAGTTCATCAGAATGGAATGGAACCACTGAAAATGTCGTTATTAAAAATCTGCAATTTTTCACAAGGACTTACTTGCCTTAATAAATGTGAGAATAAGTTTGATTTCACTCAGAATTACTGTGGTTTGAAATTGAAATTAGTTTCACTTCCTGCATCCAGGATGCCTGCCGACATTTTTAGTGTAACATCTAAGCCTATGGAAAGTAAAACAAAGCTAAAAATGGAAAATAAGTTAAATTTTCTGTAATTTGTACATTTGATGAGGTTAAAATCAATTAAATTTAGAAAAATGTCAATTTGGTACAGGACTAAGCTATTTATTTGCCAACATCAATAGCCACTGTCATTACTGTAGCTGAAGAAATTTGAGTATCATCTTGATTAAGAGGTAAGTTTCTTAAATATATACTAATTTTGACAAACTTCGCCTTTCCCTCATTGCCACCTACCCACACTGCGACTGGAAAGACATCCTCTGTGTCATATAAGGATATTATATTGAACATATATCTTAGATGATAATATCATAAAGACAGACATTCTTCCACTCTCAAGAGAGAAATTTGTCTAATCATAGTATTGTAGGCTTCCACCTGGACAACACTCCTGGGTGATCTTGTAAAACTACAGGTAACATGAAATACTTAAAACACTCTTTTATAGTAGTGTACACTTCTAGCAAAAAAAAAATGTTTTCCAAATAAAAGAATAAATATATTGTTCTTTACCCATAATGCCAGACTTTTGCTTAAAGAAATAAAGAGAAGTTATGTTTCTTTCTTATTTTTATATAATTCAGCCTTAGTTTTCTCAAAATTTCTGTAGTAACTCTTTTCAGAACACAAATGTTAAGCCTTACACAGTGGAAGAAAAATATTTTCTTGTGCTATACAGAATTTACTGTGATGTCCATTTACTTCCCTTTGAGGTACAGTCAGGAAATCCTTTTTTTGGTCCACAGATAAGTTGGTTGGAATAAGAGGAAAATGGACATAGCAGAGTCTTACTGTTTCAAGGATCTCTGGTCATTCTGTTTCACTTCCCCGTGTAACATTTCTCCTAACTGCTGCAATACAAGAGCTGTAAGAAAAAATAAAGTCCCAGAATTTACTACATTCACACCAAAAAAAAACCCACCCTAAAATCCCAAAACAAAAACAAGGGAGAGTTGGAAGAGGAAGTTGGTTTGATTTATTATATTAAACTCATATGCATACTCTGGAAATCAAAAACAGAGAAACAATGTGATAATTTTTTAAATAAATTATACAATATATCTCCAAGTGATAGCTTCCCATAAATACTGTCTTTGTTACACTGCAGCAAAGATCTGGTTTTAAGTAAAGCAATGTTATAAATCACAGTTCTGTTTCCATTTTTTGCAGTACATTATAAGCAGCCCAAAGCTAGTTAAAAAATAAAGTTTGACTCCCAGAGTCAGGTTACATCTTCTGTACTTATTTATTTTCTTTAGCAGATGCTGTGCTGACATTTCAACTGACTTGTCACCTCCAGAGACTGTGTAATCCTTCCCCAAGGAGGACCAGAAAGCAAAAAAGTAGACGTGGAGCTAGTGAAAGATAAACAGAATAATCATCCTTGCTATTGAATCAAAACTGAACATATACTGAAGAAATAAAAAAAAAAAAAAAAAAAACCAAAAGAAACAGGCGAGAGTAAAATAGTCCATAACAAATGAGAGTGGTATAATGTCAGTTCATGTTGGTGTGAGCAATAAGATATGTTCTTGCTTGGAGTACTAAAATAAGAACAATAAAGCAACAGAAGACAGTGTGGAATTGCAAATGAGGTAGATTGCATCCACCTGTGGATGAATTCAATGGAAAAAAAAAAGTTTCATTCACTAGGAGAAAACACTTTTAAACAAAGAAGTTGGGTAGTATTCAGGCTTTATGGTAACGGAGACTGCACAATTTACTAATTTGGAGGCTGAAATGTCACTCAAAGGCTTAGTGTAGGTAAACCTTAAAAATATTAAACTAAAGATTAAACATTAGACTGCTATAAATTTCAGTGTCTTAAGCCTTATCTAAAGTTAATTGTTGGCTGAAGGATTCTTATTTACTTCAATGTCTCTTATAGTAGGTCTTTGCTTGCTGTGTCAAGACACCATATAAAACTTTGAGATGCTGAATGACCGTGCAAGATAAATCCATGTTCAAAGTCAACTTCTTCTGGATAGCAATTGCCAGCCAGAGAGAAAAGCTCTTCCAGGCAGAGGGACATTTTCTCGTTTGCGACAACAAATAATCAAAGCTGAAAGGCCTCCACTGACAGATGTATATATTCTGTCCCTACATACTAAATATATCCATGAGAGTTTCTCAGTAGACTCATTTAAGCTTGAGAGCTGTACTGTACACATGTAAGCATACATGGACAAAACATAGAATCAATAAAATCTCGAAAGCATTGTCCAAAGTAACATGCAGATCAGGCAACAGAACAGCAATCTACTCCCTTCTCTGTGCTGAAACTTGTTTCACATATAAGGTCGGTTGAATGCCTGTAGAGACCAGAGCTGCAGTCTTCATTGTCATACTTAGGGAAAAACATTCAGATGTCAGAATAATCTCTCAATTTATTTATTTTGGTATTGAGATTTTGGGGTCAGGAGGCAGGTAAGGTGTCTTCTTTTTTCTTTAAATGTATTTTAAAATTATTTATTTATTCATTACAAAATTATATTATATAGCTATAACCTTTAAATAAATATTTTCAGATTACAGCTATTTATTTTTAAGTCTTCTCTCCAAAATAGTGTCATGCTTGATTAAGTAATATATAGACTGTGAATCTGCTATTCAATATTACCATGTGTTCCTTGACATTCACGCTAGACCCTGTCTGAGAACAGGTACTTATTTTCTCTGGAATGATTGCTCAGTGCAAAAACATAGGACTGGAGAAGACTTCATAGGTCATCAGTTTAAGTCCTTTGATATCGGAGGTAATCACAATCTATATTTCATTTTAATTATTACATTTTGATAGAAGTCTTATGTCTTTTCCTCACTACTTTTATGGAAAGATCACTTCAGAATCTCATTCCCCTGAGAGTTACAGAAGTCCCAGCTTCAATTTATTCATAGTTTATTTATCCCTCCCACTGTATTCATAAACATCTGTTATTTGTTTTGCTAGCCTAAACAAGCCATGCTCTTTTACTTTCCAGTAGGCTCTCCTTCTCCTCATCAAATGAGATTTAATTAATCTTTCTTGAATCATAGAATCATAGAATGGTTAGGGTTGGAAGGGACCTTCAAAGGTCATCTAGTCCAACCCCCCTGCAAGGAGCAGGGACATCCCTGACTAGATCAGGTTGCTCAGAGCCTCATCCAGCCTGGCCTTGAATGTTGCCAGGGATGGGGCATCTACCATCTCTCTGGGCAACCTGTTCCAGTGTTCTACAACCCTCATTGTAAAAATTTTTTTCCTAATACCTAATCTAAATCTACCCCCCTCTATTTTAAAACCATTACTCCTTGTCCTATCACAACAGGCCCTACTGAAGAGTCTCTCCCCATCTTTCTTGTAGGCCCCCTTGAGGTACTGGAAGACCGCTATCAGGTCTCCCCGGAGCCTTCTCTTCTCCAGGCTGAACAGCCCCAACTCTCTCAGCCTGTCCTCATAGGAGAGGTGCTCCAGCCCTCTGATCATCTTTGTGGCCCTCCTCTGGACCTTCTCCAACTGGTCCATGTCCTTCTTGTGTTGGGGGCTCCAGAACTGGACACAGTACTCCAGGTGAGGTCTCACCAGGGCAGAGTAGAGGGAGAGAACCACCTCCCTCGACCTGCTGGCCACGCTTCTCTTGATGCAACCCAGGATGCGGTTGGCCTTCTGGGCTGCAAGGGCGCATTGCCTGCTCATGTTGAGCTTCTCGTTCACCAGCACTCCCAAGTCCTTCTCCTCAGGGCTGCTCTCAATCCATTCCCCACCCAGCCTATATTTGTGCCTAGGATTGCCACGACCCAGATGCAGGACCTTGCACTTGGCCTGGTTGAATTTCCTGAGGTTTGCATGGGCCCACATTTCCACCCTGTCAAGGTCCGTCTGGGTGGCATCCCTCCCTTCCAGCGTGTCGACAGCACCACACCGCTTGGTGTCATCGGCGAACTTGCTGAGGGTGCACTCTATCCCACTGTCCATGTCGCCAACAAAGACGTTGAACAGGGCTGGGCCCAACACGGACCCCTGAGGGACACCACTCATGACTGGTCTCCACATGGACATTGAGCCGTTGACCACCACTCTCTGAGTGCGGCCATCCAGCCAACTCCTTATCCACCGAGTGGTCCGTCCATCAAACCCATGTCTCTCTAGTTTAGAGAGAAGGATGTCGTGCGGGACAGTGTCAAATGCCTTGCACAAGTCCAGATAGATGATATCTGTTGCTCGTCCCTTGTCCACCAATGCTGTCACCCTGTTACAGAAGGCCACCAAATTGGTCAGGCACGATCTGCCCTTGGTGAAGCCATGTTGGCTGTCACCAACCACCTCCTTGCTCTCCATGTGCCTTAGCATGGTTTCCAGGAGAATCTGCTCCATGACCTTGCCAGGCACAGAGGTGAGGCTGACCGGCCTGTAGTTACCTGGGTCTTCCTTATTCCCCTTTTTAAAAATTGGGGTTATGTTCCCTCTCTTCCAGTCATCGAGGACCTCACCAGACCGCCACGATTTCTCAAATATGATGGCCAGTGGCTTGGCACCTTCATCTTCCAGTTCCCTCAGAACCCGCGGATGGATCTCGTCAGGTCCCATGGACTTGTGCACCTTTAAGTTCCTCAGATGATCCCGAACCTGCTCTTCGAGTACAGTGGGCAGTTCTTCATCCTCGCAGTCCCGGCTTGCGCGTTCTACAGCTTGGGTGGTGGGACAAGAGCTCTTATCGGTGAAGACTGAGCCAAAAAAGTCATTGAGTACCTACAGTATATACAGTATTTAAAATTATGTCTCCCCGGTACTTAGTAGAATGGCTCTAACATTTCCATGTCTTTGCTAGAAATATCTTATCTGAGACAGCTTAGGACTGCATTGGCCATTTTCTTAGCAGCACTTCAATCATTCTGCATTTGATTAATGTAGTTGTGCTTCTTTTCCGACATTTTTAACTAACAAGCATCCAGCTTCTAGAATAATTTATTAGTCACAAAGAATGAAATTTTGCATTTTGTACTACTTAATTTCATCTCGTTTCTACTTCCATTGTTCACAGGTTCCTTCAGATCTTTCTGTATCATCCTAATCCTCCACAATCCATTCAAGCTGATTCTTTCTTGACATCTTAAAGATTCACTAGGACACTCCCACTTGATATTTGTGAAAATAAAAAATGAAACAAGTCCTATGACCAATTTCTTTAGTAACACAACTCTAGCTCAAGCCTGCTTCTTACCAAGTCCTTTCCTACTGTATCTTCTTCTAAAATTCTTCCTTACTTTTACTGTATTTATTAATAAATTTCCCAAGTGATCTCATAGTTAATACTTGCCCAATTGACAGGCTAGATTTATTTCATTTTCTTCATCTAAAACACACATTATTGATATATTGCACTATGAAAAGTACAGAATGTATATTATTTTTAATTTATCTGTATTTATTTATTCAGAAAATGCTCCCTCATTTGTGCTGAGTTCAGACTAATGATACTGTAGTTGCCAGCAAACAAAGAAAATAATATAAGCTTGTTCTTACTTTTAATAAAAGTCAGAGACTTTTTTTCCATTTATTTTAGAAGGGTCAGGCTTGAGTCCTATATTACCTTGTATTTTTTAATTGAGATGTCAAATTTTTATTTCACTTGCCTCATTTCATTCCTTCTTAAGACTAGTTTTATCAGTAGTATCATAGCTTTAATACTTAATCCTAGAATTCAAGGCCGGATATCAGGCAGATTAATTTTCCTCTGTTACATGATTACTAACATGGTGTTCTGTTGTAACAAACTACTTGTTTCTTTAAAAACAAACAAACAAAAAAAGCTTAAAATTAATATGGAAATGATTTAGATATAATAGTATAAAGTATAAGAATATCACATGTGATACCCTATTTTTTTTTTCAGCCTCTTGTAGCATGCGAAGGATATGTTTGCTTTTTTTGTTTTGGCAGGGATTGTGAGGAACTATTTTGCTTGGGATTTTTTTCATTCCTCCATTCTGGAGTTTATATGCTGTTGCAGAACAAATGTCACTCAATCAAGTGATGAAATGTGCTGGGAATCAAAACAAGCAAGATGTCCCAAGTTATGAACATTGTTTCAACTTGTATCCCTGAGCAAGACAATTCCCATTTTGCAGAGAGGACTGAGGTGTCTTTTAGAATCACATCAAATCTATTCCCTTTCCTAGGTGCCAAGAAACTTTTCTTCCCATTGCATACGCAATATAATGCAAACTCGATTTTGTTCTTAATCTCTTTTTAATCTTGAATCAGGCAATATGATGAATTAATCTTTTCAAAAAACTAGAAATATATGTAGCTTCAAAAATCAAGATGTCTAACTGTATGTAATTACATTGCCTTCATAATCCTGTGCAAACTTCAGTTGCACGGCAATGTGTGCATTTGGCTGAAGATTAAATTAAACCCTGTTTACACATATCACGTAATTCTATCTCCTTTCCCTCAGGAAGAGCATGGAGAATTTCAGAAGCATGAGCAAGCATGCTAATTTTGACAGCAATGAGGCAGATTTAGTTAATAAAAGCTCTGTGGAACGATAATACTGAGAGAAAGGTCTTCAAGTACCACTCAGAGATCACCTCTTCCTCTCAGCCAGACAAGCAGTTCAGCTGAGTGTCTTCGCTTCAGGCACTCTTCTGGGATTTAAATCAATCTACATAGCCATCTATTTCACTTCATATGCACACAAGGGAAAGCAAGACAAAGTGCTCTGTTCAGGACACTGCTTCCACTAGTGCCAGTGAACTCTCTGCTGCCCCCTTTTTAAGCAGCTGCTGTTGCTAACAGATGGCAACATCTGGGATCACAATGCCCAAACGCTCATGTATGTTCCTCAGTCTTTCCATGCCAAATATTTGCTAGGCTTTAAGAGAAATTGTGAATGCTGACTTTATTCCTACCTGCTTCGTTTATTCACCTGAACTCCAGCTATTCAAAACCTTGGGTCTGTGTCTCTATATAAAAAATACTCATAATTTTGGAGTAAAATACTAAAACAATAGTCTAATTCTTTCCCAAAATTTTACAAGACTAGGAAATATAGATGTACACTGTGAACATAAAACAAATCCAAAGATAGGAAGCTACAGAAGTCCTTAGATAAATTAAAACCTTAATTCTGCCTATAGTAATGCCATAGAGTAATGACACAATTCTCATTAATCCATAATGGTATTTATGTTCCAAGACTAAATTAAACTGGGCTTTAATATCAAATTAAAATGTTTTTCTCCATGAGAGCAACAATTACAACAAAGGATTTAGCCTACATATGACCTATTTCAAGGCTATCTTCTAGAGCCTATAAACAGGCTAGGACAATGTTGCTGAGATCCCCCTTTGTGTGGTTAGCTGGCATTAAGAAGCTGGCAGGGAAGAAATTAACATTTCACGGATGAACAGCTGAAGTTGCAGTGGAACCTGCACAAAAGAGAATTATCCCAGTCTCAGCCAGGGTGAATGAGGTATCCCTTCTCCAGGGTAGAAAGAGGATAAGCAGAATGGAGAATGTTAGTAAAAGTTTAGTTCCTCTTTGAAAGAGATAACCTCCTTTCAAAAAAAGTCAGGATTTAGCAGTGTTAAGTGATCTTCCTGGTAACTTTAATTAGAAGTCAAAGTGGAGGAACTTTCTTGATTAGCATATAATTTAGGTTATGGAAAGTCTGTTTGACTGTTTTGCACAGGCTGTTAAAAAGTTGCTGATAAATTCCTGTTAGCAACATACAATGTCACACAGAGCATTAAATGAAAGACTAAATGAAATTCATATGAAAATAATTTTTAATATGTGCTGTCTCCTTAAGGAAGAGTGAATGTATCAATGTCATACAAAACATAAAATTTCAGTAAAACACTGAAAAATCATACAACTTTTTTTCAAGATGGCTGGTAATACTTCAGGATTCTGGCAGAGAGTGACTGGAGGAAGCTAAGGAACACGTGGATCACAGAACTTAGGTACAGGGCATAATGAAACACACATAGATGAGAGTCCTGCATTTATGGAGAGACCTCTTACCTTTAGGGATGAAAAAGTTACCTCTGGTGGAAAATAACATCCACAAATCTAGACAATTAATTCTCTTTGGTGGTGACTCTTTCAATTCCGTTACAATGCCCTTTACTATGTATGAATATAGCTACACATGGTGCCACATCCCATAGCTCAGAAGGGCTGACTACAAGTTGGACAAGGACAGAGGAATAACCAATAGGACCAATAAGCACAATATCAGTGTCATTCTATTAGTACAATTAAAAGACATAACATGGCCCAATGACTCACATTGGAACTAGGAATGGCCCTGTCACACCTAGCGCCTAAACTCTTCCATGTGCTGTACCATGTCTGAGTTGTCTCTTCACTGAGGGCTCTGATCTTCTAAAGTCTCTTTCTGTCTGACATGCTTATTATTTCCTGTCAGTACTTGTTCCCTACTTGATCTTAGTCCCTATATTGTACTATGCAGGCTGGCCATGTAAATCTGATTTAGGTTGTTCCTTTTAAAGAGGCAGGTGGAGAAGACAGGAACGTGAAGAGCAGAGAGACTTTGAAAATTCAGGAATCTGAGTTCTCAATATCCAAAACAAATGCTTAGTCCCTGTACCAGGTGTCTGTGCCCAGGTTCTGGCAGCAGGGGGCTGCAGAGGTAGCATCTGTGAGGAGAAGCTAGGGATGCCCCATGCAGGACAGAGTCAGTTCCTGCCAGCTCCAATGGACCAACCACAGGGCACAGCTGAGCCCTTCAGCTGAGATGG
Organism: Chlamydotis macqueenii; assembly: GCF_036417535.1. Classification (NCBI taxonomy): domain Eukaryota; kingdom Metazoa; phylum Chordata; class Aves; order Otidiformes; family Otididae; genus Chlamydotis; species Chlamydotis macqueenii. The sequence continues at coordinate 56,832,207 of NC_141593.1, read as the reverse complement.
TGGCACCTGTGTGGAAATGAATTTAAGAAAAGGCAAAAATGTGGCACATTAGAGAGAGGAGTGAGGGGGGAAAAGTGCAAGAAACAACCCTGGGGACACCAAGGTCAGAGAAGGAGGGGTAAATGGTGCTTCAGATGAGAGAGATCCTGTGGCAAACTGTCGAGAGGATCGTGCCAGAGCAGAGACCCATCATTGCAACCAGTGAAGGACCCACTCAGGAGCTTGAAGAACCACAGCTCATGGAAAGGACCAAAACTGGAGCAAGGGCAAAGCATGAGGAGGAAGGAGCAGTAGAGAGGAGCTGTTATGGACTGACCTCAAACCCCACACCCACCTGCACCAGGGATAAGGTGGAGAAGTGTGGAGTGAAGGAGTGAAGTTGAGCCTGGGCAGAAGGGGAGGGGGAGGAAGGTGTTTTATTTTTTTTTTTGTCTTTGTTTCTCACCACCCCACTCTATTTTAATTGCCAATAAAGGAAGTTAATTTTCTTTAAGTCAAGTCTATTTTGCCCATGACAGTAATCAGTAAGTGATCTCCTTGTCTTTATCTTGACCCAGAAGCTTTTTATTTTATTTTCTCCCCCTGTCCTGTTGAAGAAGGGGAATGCAAGAGCAGCTGGGTAGGGGTCTGGCAGACAGCCAACATCAGGCCACCACAGTCCCTTAACTCCTAAATCTTTATCATGTGAACAAATGATAAGTTACTAATGTCAGTAAGAAAATAAAATACTTAGGTGACAAAACTTCCTAGATTATACAAGTCAAAATAGAAGTTCCCCGTATTTGGCTATTTGGTCTTTCAGGAATCAAAATACCATTAGTTCCAGCCAGACTGAATTTCACTGTGCTAACTTGGTTACATTTCCCCACCACTTCTGCTAAAAACTCAAAGTTAAAAATCAATCCAACTGTTCTTAATTATGTGAATATAACATCTAGAGGATAAAAACGCAGTCTTTTACATTCTGTTTGCTGTTAAATTTACTGTGTTTTAACTAGGTACAAAGTTATTTTTCTCTCTCAAGCCTTTGTTTTAAAACTAATGTTGCAGAGAAGATCAGATAAAAAGCCAACGTCAGTACTGAAATGCAAGACATCACTTTCTAGATTCAGGGGCATTCCAGAGTCCAAAGTGGCATTTACTTTCTTTAATTAATAAAGGAATATCTCAGGTTCACCATATGACTATTGACTGCATTTTCTTACCCTCTGGTAGAAATTCCACAAGAGAAAGAAATGTTCCTGCTTCTTTCTCATTCAAAATTTGTGAATCAGACTGTCTTATCCTGAATGTCATTAATGTCCAGCTCCATAACAATTCTCAAAGTTGTTTTCCAGGCAGATCAGCTCTTAAGGACTCATTTCAGACACAGTTTTGCTGATAAAATTATGTGATGCTGATAAATAAAAATCTTTACTAAGACCTAAGAGAGTTCTATACATTGTTATACTTTGGGCATAATTTTCACAAATCTTCAAGGGAATAAAATACTCTGTTAACAAACACAACAGCAGAAACAGTCAATATATGTAATTATTTGCTGCTATCTTAAAAGAATGCACTTTTAAGATGGAAATAGTCCTTATGAAATCCATCTGTGTAATTTACTGATGCTCTATTATAAACACATTGTCTAATGATTTTGTAAGACCTTCCATCTGAAGCCAAAACAGCACAGTAACTATTGATTGGTAAGAAGTAAATTGGACTGTCCCCCATCCAGTTGCACAGTTTCTGGGGACTGAAGAAATCTTGGGCTAAAAATCAGATTTAAACTATAAACATGTTCCAAGTACTGCAAATTCAATCAGAAAACAGCCAGCCAGTAGACCACCTGAACTATCAAAATACATTGTCCCAATCCAAAACATTTAAACTATATTAAAACTTTTTTTTTCCTTTTACTTATAAAAATAAAATCTTTGGCTTCTTTATAATCCCCAACCAAGAATTAGCTTTAGATAAGACTTAAGGCATTTAAATTTATGGCAGTCTAACATCTTGTTTGATGCCAACAGAAAAAAAAAACATCTATAAACTGTGGTGGATTCAAATCACATATACACAATTTCGCAGAAAGCTGTGTTACTCAAATATAGGTGCCTAGCTCATTAGTCGTTTGAACTAAACATAGTTCTCTCTGCAGAGTCAAAACAGTAACTTTCAAGTATAGTTAACCAACTCTAACAATCAAAATAACAGAACCACTTCCTAAAACAGCCAATAATGGGAATAGAAATAATATCTTACGGTGGTGGTGGTTTTGATTTGTTCGCATTATAATGTTTGTTCGCATTATATACTCCCTACTCCATGGAATACACACACAAAGAGAGAGACAGAGACACAGCCATGGACACAGACACAGAGATTTTCGCCTCATATTCATTAATATAATTAAACCTTTCCTTCAGGTAAACTGAGATAACTTCTCCCTCAGAAGCTTGAGGATGAATATACTAATTTTAAGTTACTCTGTTAATTGGCACTAGCTGTCCGTCAAACAAGACTTATAATGGCTAAGTTTGTTCTTTACAAACACTATGCTACCAACAATTCTTTCCTCTCAGAAAGAAAAAAAAATAGAGAACAAAATAAACAAGAGTTTATCAAAGAGGATTTAGCCTTTTTAACATTAAGAATTAGGATTAGTTCTTTTCCTGGTCAGGAGGATTTATCCAGGAACCCTATGGATTATGTCTCTAGCACAGGAAAATTTGCCAAGCCTGGGGATCATTGTGGAGCACACCCTCCTCTCTCCACAGTGAGGACGGGTGAGAAGGAGATCAGCTGAGCACACAGACCTGAGACTGGAAAGTAGTCCTGGGTCCACAGCTCAGATGTAGGCCAGCAAAACACTGCTAGCCTGCACTCTGCAGCAGCTGATCCAGATCAGCTGCCATAGTGAAAACAAGGCTGTAACACGAAAAGCTTACAAGTGGTAAATATTTTGACTTAGCACATATTCTGCTAAACAAGGATGTTAGTGTAGGCTTTTCCTACTTGTTTTAAATATCCATATGGTAGATATTTTATAATCCGTGTTGTGTCATGTGATTTGACCTCATTATTTGAGGTTTTGCTATACAAACTACTTGGGCTATACTTTAATGTTTATAGAGAGACCATACAGAACATTTCCATCTCAAGATGTAGTAGATGTGATTTTCTAAGCTTTCAGAAAAACTTTCTGAGATTGAATCAACGCATTTGGCATTTACTCCTTGTAGATAAACTTGCATTCCTCTCTTCACTAGTTGCTCTGTTCCTAAAAGGAAGATGCTGACATAGCAAATCAAAGCAACAGGCAGTGTCTGGAAAGCTATTTCATGTCAGAAGAAATGAGAGGCTAAGAATTTAGCTCACTGCTTTCTCAGTGACAACATTGTCACTGAGATTCCTTAATACAGTCTTGATTAACTAACCTGTTTTTAACTAATGAGAGAGAAAATAACACTACTAAAAGCCGCTATCTAGGTTGCAAGCAAATACATGTCCAGAAATTTAAATTCAGTAAAGTAACTCTTGAATTTAATATTCATCTTTTAAAAACAGCTTCTTGTTATATGTACCGAAGCCTGTTCTCTTTCTGATAGGACAATGAAAGCCTTAACCCATTCAATTTTGCCAGACCATAGCAGCTGTACCTTGGACTATGGAGAATCATAAAAATAGGGCTGCAGGATACTCCAGTTACTCCCCAGTAAATCACAGTATTTTCTGCACTCCTACACTATCATTATTGAGAGAGCAATGACTGTACTGGGTCAAAGCTGTAGCCTCATCTATTCTCAGAGCTCAACAAAGGCATCTATTCTGTGTTTTGAACCAAGAAAGGCAGTGAAAGTTGTGTAAACCTGCTGGTGTTCAGACCAGCCAGATAGATATTGCCTCTTAACAGATTGTGGAGATTTCTTAGGAAGGCAAATAGTGGCATTGCCACTGAATTAATCATGTCAGCAGTCTGTGCAGTTTAAAATTTTCAAACCTATCTATCTACCTCACTGCATTTGACATACGCCTTAAAATCAGCGCACAAAAAAAAACCAAGATCATCCAAAATAAAATAGGTCATGATTTTCTGGTTTTCAGGTCAGCTTAGACACTCATTGTTTATGGAAGTTCAGTTTGCATTTGAATGCTTAACCTCTTACACTGATAATAACTCTCTTCAGAACCAACTTTCTTAGGAACAGCATGTTCTAGAGTGTGTTCCAGAGCAAAACCACATACATTGCAGGGTTTCTTTTGAGTCTGGAGCACCAGTGCCAAACACAAAATGACCATCACTACAAGATACTGATGAAAGAAAAGCCCATTACTGGAAAACTACTCTGCTGTGCAAAAATTAACAATCAAAGAAATGCAGTGATATCTATACTAAGAGCAGTTTCAGGATTTTAAAAAGGCACTTCTTAATTGGCAAAGTTAAATTTTACTTCCTAGGTGAGATAATATATATGGTCTGGCCAAATAAGTTTTGTGTCAGTCATGGATCTACATTTTCCCACATTAGGGAAACAATTTTGATGCTGGTAGTTATACAAGGACGTTCTCTGCCATGAAGGAAATAGGTTCAGTTAGAAACGCGAGCCTGGATTCAAACCGCCACTATCAGTGAGCAGTTTTGTTTTTTCTTTTTTGGTTGGTTTGCTTATTAAGGTTGATGAAGTGTTGTGGAACCGATATTGACAGAGTAACATTAATGCAGATCATATTCCTTTGCAGGCTTCCTTACAAAGTTCCAGGTGCTACTCTTTGACACTCCATGTATATACATGCAAGGCACATGTGTGTCTCTGAAGGAATATGCTGGAAGACAGGAGATAGGAATAATTCCTAAATGGAAGCAAGATTACAGGAGTCAGAAAAAAGGATGGTGTTCACTGATAGCTTCAGGATAGTTGGAGAAAAAAAAATACTGGCAAATTCTCATAATGCCAATTCAGAGTTATTCTGTGAAAGGGTCTAATAAGTGGATGTAAATACCTATGACCAGGGGAAAAAAAAAAAAAGAAGAATGCCCTTGGATGTACATTGATCTTGATTGTGATGTTTTACACACAGCACACCACCAGAACACAGACATATCAGCTGAAGCCACTAGACATAAAACTGTAAAATCATCCATGTGTTACATGACTTACAGTCAGGCCTCTAGAATAGACACTATCATAGTCCCAAGTGTTATATTCAGGTCATTTCATCTCCAATTTACTTCAGAACACTTTTGATGAGAAAAATGGCCATTTTAATTCTTTCACATAGTGCTAAAAATAATCTTTCTGAAGCATGGAAAGACGCAAAATCTTAAAAATACAACAATACTGGATTTTTTTTTTCCCCTTACTGTAGAAGCATTGTAGGTTAAGACAAATTGCAAGCTTGTGGCAAGTTTTATTCCATACTTGATAACATGTATCACAACTGAATTATAAATTATTTGTGGTAGGATGATTATGTGATTACAGGGGGAATCAGGAAAGGCATCTTTTCCTTTTCTAATAATTGTATGACTAGAGGAGAGCCTTTATGTTCTCATACATCTGTGTTCCTCATGCAAATAGAAATGAAAAAGTTAGTGCAGACTGAATGAAAAATGAACCAGCTTGTATTTTTGGATATAATTTACACAACTATGAATTACATTACAGCACCCAAATGGTTACATAAACAAAGTTACAAAATAGTCTAGCTGAGTTTACTGTTTATGAACAGCAAGACTTACTGATGTTAATGCTTACCTTTATAGTGAATCATTTCAAAAATATTATATGATACGATAATAATAACTGTTCCGTATTGCTATTTTCCAAAATTCACTAACAATGGGCTGTGATCTGTTAAAATAAAATTTTTGGGAAAAAAAAAAAAAGTATTTCACTAATCTGTTAATGCCTTGTCTATTAAAGATGCAGAAATCTAAGATTTAAGGCCCATAATTTTTCTCTTCATAATGATAATTTGAAAAAAATACTATTGGCTGAATAGCACCTCACTTGTAGAACTAGTATTTGCAAATAAACCCAAGAGCTATACATAGATTCACAGATAAACACTCACTTTCCCTGTTTGAGAAAACAAAATGTACTCTTAAAAAGCATTTGTAAACTTTCCATAAAGTGCAATAAGATATTTCACTATTTACACAGAAAAAAAAAACATTGTATTCTACCATCTTTTTCAACCACATCATCTTAACAGGACAGTCAAAACCTAAGTCTTCTCCCAGAATACTATTCTATTTTGGATATAGAATCATAGAATGGTTAGGGTTACATGGGACCTCCAAAGGTCATTGTCGTAGTTCAGCCCCGATCGGACCAGACTACGCAGTCTCTCTCTCACTCCCCCCATCCTCCGAGAGAACAGGGAGAGAAAATATAAGGAAAAACGGCTCGAGGTTTGAGATAAGGACAGGGAGAAATCCTTAAAGTTACCGTCCCGGGCAAAACAGACTCGACTTGGGGAAAACTATTCATTTATTACTACAAACAGCAGGATAATGAGACAGAGAACAAGATAACTTCCCCCCACCCCTCCCTCTTCCCGAGCTTAACATTATCTCTACTACCTTCCCCTCCCGAGCGGCACAGGGGGGAAGAGGGAATGGGGGTTGTGGTCAGTTCATCACATGTTGTTTCACGCCACTGCTTCATGGTTGGGGGAAGAACTCCTCACATTCCTCCCCTGCTCTGTTGTGGGGTCCCACCCCTACGCCACAGTCCTTCGTGAAACTGCTCTGGCGTGGGTCATCTCTTCCACAGAGTTCAGTCCCTCCAGAACAGCTGTCCCAGCGGGCCCTCCACGGGCCACAGCTGCCTTCAGGCATCCACCTCCCCCGGTACGGGGTCCTTCATGGGCTCCAAGTGGATCTCTGCTCCTCCGTGGACCTCCATGGGCTGCAGGGGGACAACCTGCTCCACCATGGTCGTCACCACAGGCTGCAGGGGAATCTTGGCCAGGAGCCGCATTACTCCTCCCCCTCCTTCTTCACTGACCTTGGCATCTGCAGCCGTTCCTCACAACAAGCTGGTAGATGTCTCTCAGGATCTTTTTTACATCTTATTCATATCTCATCTCCTCTCCACTTCTTGCAGCCGGGCTGGAACAAGTCAGGCCCAGTTGGCTGCCTGGCAAGAGGCCAGAGGTTGAGGCCTGCAAGGCCCATGAGGCCTGCGCCTCCCCCTCTGCACCTCTGCCCCCACTCAGCTTCTTCACATCTTGTCTTCTCTCTTTTTTTTTTTTGTTTTCCCCTTCTTAAATACGTTATCGCAGAGGCGTTATCACGGAACATTCTGCTACCAATCGGCTCAGCCTTGGCCAGCAACAGGTCCGCCCTAGGCCCGGCCGAGTCCACTGAACAAAGGCGAGCAACTTCTAGCAGTTTCCTACAGAAGCTGCCACCTTAGGCCCCCCCTCACTAACAAAACCGCGACAGTCATCTAGTCCAACTCCCCTGCAAGGAGCAGGGATATCTTTGACTAGATCAGGTTGCTCAGAGCCTCATCCAACCTGGCCTTGAACATTTCCAGGGATGGGGCATCAACCACCTCTCTGGGCAACCTGTTCCAGTGTTACCACCCTCATTGTAAAAATTTTTTTCCTAATATCTAATCTAAACCTATCTCCCTCTATTTTGAAACCATTTGATTTAGGGATCTTGACTCTATTTAGGATTTATAAACCCACTACCTGAAATGTACATTAGCAACAGTAACAGACATTTTGTTCACTCCGCAGCAAAACAAGTTATAAAGATTCCTTTGTGTTTCATGGCTGCCATCTGGTTACATACACATATTCAGGTTTGGCTTTCAAATTTTAAGAACTGACAGTCAGGTTCAAACGGAGCCTGTTCACACAAAGCAGCAGACTCAAGATTTTTCTGGACATCAGAAATGAAGCAAAGTAATGAACAGGACTACTCTTGCTACATTACCCTGATTTGTTGTCAGATCATTATTGTTGCCTTTTTAATAGACACAAAATCATCAGCCAAGGAATTCTTATCAGAGTATCCAAGAAATTACTGAACCCAATGTGTATGTGAAATTTCTAAAATTTAGGTCACTTCAGTAAGTATCTAAAGAGGCATCTCAAATGTCTAACCTAATCCATCCAATTTTTAAAAGTCTGGACATTTTATTTCAATAGAAAGGCCTAGTAACTGCTTAATCTCTCACTAATAAGGAAGTTGCTGGTTAGAATGATGAACTTCTGACAGAATACTTTGAAGGGCTAGACAGTTAGTTAAACATTACCAAAAAGAGTCCTGTAGGTAAACAGGATGGGTAAAGGTAGGGAAGGGAAGAAATTAGGCAGATGGTAGAAAGGTCCATCTATTAAAAAGAAGATAGCACAGAACAGTCGGAACTTTGAAGTCAAAGTACAAAGGCTACATTGCTATGTTTATGCCAATAATTCTGAAGGCAGTCTTGGGGAATAATCCATTTTCCTAGCCTACGCAGAAAAGAGACATTTGTTGTCATGAAAGACGTATAGTTCTCTTAAGAACCACCTAAACAAACTGCAGAGACTCAGCTAAAATGCTAACAGACTTCCCAATGGAGAAAGCTAAGTTTAACAGGAAGAAACAAAAATAATGAATGTGTTACATGATTTATTTTTTTTCTCTACCTGTCTAGGACTTACAGTTTTGATAACACAGCCATGTGAAAATGTTCCTTAAGATAACTTTGCAATAGTGATAAGAATTTCAAAACTGAGGATAAAACCTAAAACCCACTGAAGTCAAGTAAAATTTTCCATTCCTTATGATAATATGTTAGAATACAAACATTTCCACTCTGGAATATATATATAGCTCAGCGAGTACTATATCCAGCAGCCGATAACAGCTGCCACTAGATGCCTTTGATGAGGGTATGAAAACTGTGTGCAAGACTAATTTGCTAGAACCTCCTTCTAAAGAAAGTTCCACCTCAAAGCTTAAGAAACAAAGGTTAACTTGCTTCCCTGAGTGTGGGACTTCATCCTGCCTAGAATCTTCTTTTTTTAGACCACTTTAATTCTAAAGCATGATTACTTGCAGAATTAAACAGTATTAATTCAATAATGGCATTACTAGAAAAGAGTATTGATTCTTTTTGAAATTGTTCCCTTTTAGTTACATTAATGATTATTATACTCTTATGTGATAAAACAGACAGAAAGAGGGATCTGATTTCCTTACTCTTTAGCTGATTTCCTTTAGCTCTTTAGCACTCATTATCTTCTGGCTTTTTTTCTGTCCTCTAGGGTCTGGGATTTTATTCTCAAAGGGAAAAAAAATCCCTTTGTTCACTTTCCTTTTTTTTTTTTTTTTAAATCACTGTTTCTCCATTATCCCCGTGACTTTATCTGGCCTTAGTTTCACCATTTGGAATATCTATTTTCAGATGAAATGCTATAGACCAGATTCCAGCTAATGTTTAGCAATTTACTTACGTAATGACATTATTTAATATTTTCTGTATTACTTTTCATTCTATCCCTAACATATCTTGTGCTAACATAAAAATCCCTGAATATTGATCACAGGAATATGTGCATAAATTAAAAATGTCAATTAATGTGTTATTAGAGACAACCAAAGGAGTATTACTTGCCATAAGTAGGAGTGACAAGTCCATATACAATGGATTCCTGCTTCAGGGATCAAAAATGCAAGCACCTACATGTGCTTTGGTTTGGTATCTCTTATTAACAATAATGCATCATGCATAATGGGGAGAATCACGTGCAGCATGGTCTTCAGATCCATCAGAACAGACAAACAAATTTAGTGGAAAAAAATAAATCCCAAGATAATTTTTATAATTATTATAAGTAACTAGAATAGCTTGGAATTGCAGATACAGAACAGATTCCAACAGAAGTTCTAGTCCAGAAAAATATGTTTTTACATTTGTACGATTAATTAAAGGATTGAATGGCAAAAGGAGAGGACTCATCTTCTGCTGGGGTTAATCTACAATTTCATAACGTACTCTATTTTCCTACTAGAACATTTAAGCTCTCTATTTGTACTTTCTCTTTTTCTTCTGCTGTTACATCTCATTACAAATGTTATTTTATAATAGCCCACTATTAGATCAGTCAGAAAGGGAGCAAATTCAGGTTAGTTATTTCATCACACTCTTACAAATCTGATATACTTCAGGTTTCTATGATAGTTCTTAACCTGTATTTTTGTCAGGCGTATCATTCTGAAAATTGCACTTTTTGAATTAATTTTCACTGTTTTCTGTTCTCTTGAAGGTGATTTTTAGTAGGATTTGCATGAAATCTATCCTTTCATTTTTTATTATGTATCAGTAGGAGAGTTTAATTTGTGCAAATATAAACTATAGTAATTATAGTTGACTCTTTCAATAGTCTTATTGATCAAGGGCAAAATATTCTAAAAAGTTTGAGGAGATATTTTCCATCATCTAATTTTATGTAGTGGCTTGAAATATGGTGAGATGAGTAGTACTATAGACAAAGTAAATCCAGGAAATTGCATTTTGTTGTTTACATGAGTAACAACCATATTTGGCCAAATCATCAACATTTGAAAGTCATATTTGGCAAAAATGTCAACATCTGAAATAACATCTGAGAAAGGCATTTACAAATACCATTTATAAATGCTTTTCTAAGAGTTAAAGGTAGGTAGGTAAACATTCTGCAGGTACAACCTGTTGTTGGGTCTACTCCATCTTCTCTTACTTCCATGATGCTGCAAGGACTTCCAAAAATTACCATGATTATTTCCTACAGGGAGAGTACTTAACCAGCTTTCCAGGAAATTGGCATGGATTTATCGACCACAGCCAGCATATCCCTAAGATATTAGGCCTAAAAGCAGAAAGACTACAATGAAGAACACATGCCCTTAATAAAGCCAAGAGACAAACAGATCTAGCGCAGTCTTTCACACTACACAAAGTTAAAACTTCTCCCCTTGGAAGTTCTTTCTCTTGTGTCACAGTTTAGCCCTGCTCAGGACCAAGCTACACAGTCTCTCTCTCTCACTCCTCCCAGCCTCCAAGGGAACAGGGAGAGATAAAATAAAAAGGCTCAAGCTTTGAGATACGGACAGGGAGAGATCCTTAAAATTACCATTAGGGGCAAAACAGACTCCACTTAGGGAAAACTATTCGTTTATAATTAAAACCAAAGCAGGATAATTTGGAAGAGAACAAAGAGAACTTTCCCCCACCCCTCCCTCTTCCTGTGCTTAACTTCATATTCAATTATCTCTACCTCCTTCCACCTCCTTAAGCAGCACAGGGGGAATGGGGGTTATGGTCAGTACATCACTTGTTGCTTTATGGCACTCCTTCCTCCTTGGGGGAAGAACTCACATGCTTCCCCTGCTCCACCCTGGGGTCCCTCCCACCAGCTACAGTCCTTCATTAACTGCTCCGATGTGGGTCGTTTTTCCATGTGGTGCAGTCCCTCAGGAATGGGCTGCCCCAGTGTGGACCCTCCAGGGGCCACAGCCTCCTTCAGGCCTCCACCTGTCCTTGCGTGGGGTCCTCCCCGGGCTGCAGGGGGATCTCTGCTCCTGCGTGGGCCTCCATAGGCTGCAGGGGCACAGCCGGCCTCACCATGGGCTGCACTCCGGGCTGCAGGGGAATCTCTGCTGGGAGCAGCATTACTCCTCCCCCTCCTTCTTCACTGACCTTGGCATCTGCAGCCATTCCTCTCACAAGAAATTCTTCACAACCAGCTCAGGCAGACACCTCTCAGGTTCTCTTCACATCTCATCTCCTCTCCACTTCTTGCAGCCGGGCTGGGTGAAGTCGGGCTCAAATGGCCGCCCGGCGGGAGGCCAGAGGGTGAGGGCTGCAAGGCCCACACGGCTCACATCTGCCCCTCTCTGCCCCTGCTTCAGCTTTTTCAGATTTTTTTTTATTATTATTATTTTTTCCACTTCTTAAATACCTTCTCGCAGGGGCATTATCAGGGAACATTCTGCTACCAATTGGCTCGGCCCTGGCCAGGGGCGGATCTGCTCTAGACCCGTCCACGTTCACTGGTCAAAGGGGAAGGTTCTAGCAGCTTCTTACAGAAGCTGCCACCGTAGCTCTCCCTCACTAAACAAAACCAACACATCTTGCTTTTCATTCTTAATGATCATTGAACATTACTTGGACCAAAAAGAAAACAAACTAGTGAAAGAAGGCAGAATATGAATGGAATCAGGGAGGAATTAAAAGTCCCTTGCAGTTGACACAAGAAATGTAGAAACAAATGGAGAAAGTTTGAATAACATTTAGGGAACATTGCAGTCTGATGAAGAAGGAAACACTCAAGAGAACACAGAAGACTGAATGATCTGAGGCCAAAGAGTCAGTGCTGCACTTTTACAGAACTAAGTCCCAGATAAGAAACATTAACCCAGTCTGGATCTAAAACAAAATAGCCCAAGTGTGGCTGCTGGAAAATACAGAATTAAATTTTAGTAAACCATCCAGAATAAATCATTCAAAGATGTCACCTATTCTAGGCTATTGCTTAGGAAGAGCAACAACTCTAGAGAATCCAAATACTACAAGAAAAGACATGGGAGGCAAAAATCATGCAGTGCTCTGAATCAGAGTTCACAAACCGACAGTATATGGATCTGCACATGAATCACCTGCCGAGACAATACACAGTATTTGGAGAAAGATGAAAGGACTACAGTGAAATGTATCATTTTGCAAACCTTAGCAGAGTGTGCACAGCATGGACAAATCGGATAACAAGAGCGCTGTTAGTTCAGAGGAACTCTTCAAAAAAGCTGCAGGCAGTGTTGAAGCAGAATGAGGAATCTAGTAATTTTGCCACAGGTGAATATGGTTATGTTTGTAACAGTGCATTAGTAGTGAAAAAAAAATAATCAAGATTGGGCAGTAAGAAGGAAATAGGCTCCAGGGCTTATCTTTCTGAAGGGAGTTTTGTGTCAAACACTTGAAGAAGAGTATGCATTAAATTTATAACAGCACTGAAGAAAAGTACCAATTACTGGATTCAAAACATGTAATGTCCATGGTTTGTGTAAGAGGCTGCTCTCACTGGTAGAATGGATACCTCAACTGTGGACATGTTCAAAGAATAATTGCTCTCAGAAAAAGGGAAACTGTTAATAAATTATAGAATAACATTGAAGAAGTTCAGTTTTCTGCCCATATGAAAATTCTTCTGACCTTAAGGAAGGTCATAAAAGAGAAATTGGATAGGTTCACTTCTCTGGGAATTACAGAGCAAGTTAAAAAAAAAAAAGAAGAAAAGGCTTTCATACCAGTTGGTCACTCTAGTGAAAGCAAAGGAAGCAAACAATGAGAAAAAAAAAGAGTGAAGCTTTGCCTTCTAAATATGCTAAAATACTGGTAAATAAAGGTGTGAAAAGACAAAAGTGTTTCCATTACCTATCACTAGAAAAGTCTGGAAGAGGTGTTCCATGCTAAGTATTTTTCTGGGCTTCATGAATCAGAAGAGTTCTGGGCAATGAAACAGAAAAACATAGTTTGCATTTGCAGACTTTCAGCATCTGTTTTTGGGGAATTATTTCTTCAGATAATACCCAATGTAATTCAGCTTTTTAGTTGTATTGAAGGTAGTAAAGTTCACCGAACTTCCATTTTAATTGTGAAGGAAAAACAGTAGATGTCGGTAAGCAGAATCAATAAACACTTCTAGAAAAAAGCTAGAGCACTTGGATTAAAGTTAAAAAATATAATAGTTCTATGCTATGGACCTTCCACAGGTGTTATTTAATATAGCAAGGTGTTAACAAGTTAGTACAACACAGGTGTACAGGAGGATTCAACACAACACAGAACTTACTAGTACAGGCAAGAAAAACCTAGAAGAGCTCCTTCGGTGAATAAACTTCTTGTCCAGACCAGTCATTAGAGAATGACACAACACAGAGATGCCCAATGACATGCTGTGCAACACTCAATCACAAAATTGAACTGATAACTTAAAGAGATTCACCTTTTTAGAGGAGACCACAATAAGACTGTAAGAGCCAGTAAGGAGAAAACTAGACTTCTACAGTGCTGGTGAAGACTCTCAGAATAATATATGGGTATAAAAAACTAGTGAGTGGACACATACAGGTTACAGAGCTTTTGAAGCAAAATGACAATAACAATATGAATTCATTACATGCAAATAGAAGAAAAAGCTCTGGCTTCCCTGAAGTTTTGCACATAGCTTTGAAGTTTTACTTGTGGGATACAAACATTAAACCAAAACTATCTCTGTTTGCCATTGCCAGTAAGGGCAAACTTGACATAGCAACCTTATAATGGAACACTAGCCAGCACTTGAAATTGAAAAATCTCATGGTAAATTCCTACTACTATGAATTCTATGAATTGCCTTTTGAGAAAAAAAGGGTTTGAGACATGGAGTCCAGTCAATATTTTGCATCAGCAAATTATAGGCTAGCATTAGGAAGCCACTGAAGACATCTGGCAGCAACACTTTCAGAGAGCTGTAAGCAAAAATCTAATACCAGACCAGATATCTGAGATAAATGACTATACTTAATGAAGTGCAAATGCAAATAAGAAATGTCACCATGAGATAAGGTCTTGGGAGCTACTAGTGTTTCTTAAAAGTTATCTGTCTACTTCTCAGCAAAGTTTCACCATAGACAGCAGTGATGTTACAAGAGATTGCTTTACCAATAATGGAGTTACTGTGGAAAAAGAAAAGAAGTCACAGTCACTGCCTGACTCCCTTTCCCACATTGTGGCATGGTTCTGCTTAAGAAGGTGTTTTCCAGTCCACAGTGTATGAAGGCACTCCCTTCATACCAAACAACACTCACAGGTGGATGCAATGGATAGAGGGCTCTGTTCCTGCACTGACATCAAGGAGACTGCTGCACAGTGACATTTCTTCACAGTGTTATCACCTTCATGGACATAAACTGTAGAGATAAATATAAAAATATATATATATATATAAACTGTAGAGAGACACGTAGCACAGTTGTTGTTTTTCAGCAGGGCAGGAACTGTACTATATATAGTGATAACTTGAATGCCAAGACAGCCACAGAAACTAGGCAAAGTATCATACACAGTAAAGGTAAAGACAGAGAGCGAAAGGGTGATGTGGGTGAGACAGAGGTTAGGACAGCAGCAAAAAGAGAATTCAGGTCAAAAGCAGTGGGAAGGTAAATACAAATAGAAAAGAGAGGGAAACAGACAGGAAGCCCTGAGGAAAAAAGGCAGGAGCAAAAGGGATTAACAACACAGTCAGGATCAAAAGTAATAGAGGCAGAAACCATCCACTGGGAGAGGAAGGAGAAGAAACGGGAAAAGGAAAAAAGCAGAGGAAGTAGAAGGGCTTGGAAATTGTGGAAGGAGGCCTTTCTCTCTGGAGGCTGGAATGGAACCAAAGGCTTGTGCTTGTCTGCACACTCCTGTAGCACAAAAGACATCTCTCTCCTGATACTGGCAGATTCACACACTAATGCTAAAAGCTTCCTATTTAAAAAGTAATATTTAGTTGCAAATTACACCGTTAAGCATTCACACAAGGAGGCTTGTTTAAGATTATGGGGATCTTTTTTCAGGAACTACGTAGCTTTTGAGTAGTTGACCTTGAAATCTTAACATTTTTGCATGTAATCCATTTAGGATGTTATGTATATACAACAGAGAAACAAAGATGTAATTATTTGACTCTGTCAAAACATAACTACCTCTGTGATGAACTTGACTTCAACATTCATGTCATATTTGCCAGATGCATTCTACAGCTATTTGTAAATTTCACTCATCAAGCGCACCTTAGTTCCTTTGTTGTAACACTCTAAAATGTAGTACAGAGCAGCTGGCCAGATTGTTCATTCTGTTTATCCAGAGGTCAGATGAAATGTGAATATTTGAAATCTTGTTAATTTAAATCTTGTTAAAAGGTAAGACAATCTCAGCCTTACTTCAGTGTATCGTCTACTTTCATAATAAAACACTTTTCACCTTGCTATGAGAGGAGGGGTTTTTTTAATTGTGACAAGGGAATCAGAATGGATAGTTTCATCTCATTTAAAAGTTCAGGCATTCATGCCTGCCTTTCTGAAGACAAAAGATGGTGCTTTGTACCTTTTTTCTACCCACACATGGCAGACTTGATCAACCTCTGTAAATAATACATTGTCACTAATTTCTGTCCTCATGACCAGAGTCAAGATTTCATGGTGTCTGCTAATGAAAATACTTGTGAGAAGACAGAGGACAAAGTAAAGAAACAGTGAAAAATAATATCAAACTTTAAAAAAAAAACCTTTAAATTACAAATCACTGTCTACTATTGTCTCTTTATTTATATAGAAAAGTCAGCTGACTCTGTCGTAGTTTAACCCCACTCCGGACCAAGCTACGCGGTCTCTCATTCACTGTCCCCACCTCCGAGGGAATAGGGAGAGATAATATAACAAAAAGGCTCAAGGTGTGAGATAAGGACAGGGAGATATCGTTAAAGTTACTGATACAGGCAAAACAGACTCCACCTGGGGAAAACTATTTGTTTATTATTGTTATTACTAAAATCAAATCAGGATAATGAGAAAGAGAAGAAAAACAACTTCCTCTCATTCCTCTCTTTTCCCAGGCTTAACTTCATTTCAGTTCTCTCTACCTCTTTCCCCCTTCCCAAGTGGCACAGGGGGAATAGGGAATGGGGGTTATGGTCAGTTCACCATGTCACTTTACACTGCTCCTTCCTCCTTGAAGGAAGAACTCCTCACATTCCTCCCCCCCCCAGCATGGGGACCTCCATGGGGTGCAGGTGGATCTCTGCTCCTGCGTGGGCCTCCATGGGCTGCAGGGGCACAGCCGGCCTCACCATGGGCTGCACCACAGGCTGAAGGGGAATCTCTGCAGGCCCTTCCTTCTTCACTGACCTTGGCATCTGCAGCCGTTCCTCTCACAAGAAATTCTTCACAACCGGCTCAGGCAGACGCCTCTCAGGTTCTCTTCACATCTCCCCCATTCACTTCTCTCAACAAGCCCTGGCAGAGTCAGGCTCAGACATTCGCCCAGCAGGAGGCCAGAGGGTAAGAGCTGCAAGGCCCACAAGACTTGCACCTTCCCCCTCTGCCCACCCTCCCACCTTTTTGTTTTTTTTTCATTTTTCCCCTTCTTAAATACGTATCGCAGAGGCATTATCAGGGAACATTCTGCTACCAATTGGCTCAGCCCTGGCCAGCAGTGGGTCCACCCTAGGACCCCTCCGAGTCCACGAGACAAATGGGAAACTTCTAGCAGCTTCTTGCAGAAGCTGCCACCATAGCACCGCCCCCCCAACAAAACCAATACAACTCTAAATTAGAACTCAGTAAATTATTCACAACAAATAATTCATTAATCAATTTCACTTTTTCTGAACTAAGATCAAATGATTGAGTATATTTGATATTAAAATCTATTCATGTATTTTTTTTCTTGAACATTTTTTTTTCACTTCTACATAGCTACCATTAAAAATCTGGTACAAATACCAAGATAGAAAAGATTTTGAAAATAGGGCTTGATGTTGGTCCTGGACCAATGACTTCTCTGGGTCCACAATTCCCCCCTTTTAAGTTTCACAAGTTATTTTGCACAACAGGATGATGTCTGTCACATAGCACAAATTCAGTATGAAATTTGAATCAAAAGGGTTTCCTTTTTTTTTATTTTCCACTGGCAGTGTATACCTGTGGAAAACTTGGGGGTTTTTTCTGGCTCATCTTATAAATGCTTTTGGAGCTAAACTCTATGTATAACTTAGTATTGATTATGGCTGTCTGGACTGTCTTTTCTTTGTATTCTTTCCTCTTTTCAGCTTTTTCATTCTAACCAAATTGCTTTCATATGTTAATGAGCTCTTAACTAAATTACATTGAATTTCATTGGCGTGGAGCACAGCTGACAAAAATTGGGACCCTGTGAAGTGTTTTCACTTATTTTCTCTCTTGTTTTCACCCCAAAGGCAGGTGAGACAATGCCTTGTGGTGTCACTCCGTGTTGACTTCTCTTCCTGCTTTTTCTAGTGTCCCTTTTCATCTTCCATGCTTGACATCACAGCACTGGGAGTGGAGAAGAATTGCTGAATAGTAAAAGGCCAGTGAGCTAAAACGATCCTTCTCTCTAGTTCTTCCTCCCCATGCTGCTCTCATTATTTCCAAATTGCTCTAGATGCTTGCAGCTGGAACTGACACTTATTTTCTGTTTCCATGCTAATTGTGAGGAACCAAGAATAAGGAGGAGTGTCAGGGCGTCAGCAAGTACAAGGAGGCAGTGCTGTGAAAACAAAAATTCTGTTTGCCCAGGCACAAAGAGAGCTCCCAGCTCAATTGCCATAGGTGATGTGAGCAGCTCAATTGCTGATGTGAGCAGCCATAAAGGTGGCTTGGTTAGAAGTGGAACTTCAGTGGTCAAAATGTCTACTGAAAAATACTGACAGAGAAATTGCCTCCCAGCCTGGGAGCTGTGAACCTGGGAACTAGGCTTTGGAACCAGTAACATCCTTGAGAAGGGCAGCTGGCCTCTTTGAAGTACAGCTGCCATACCTAGAAAGCAGAGACATCCTGAGCTACCATGAATAAGCACAAAAACAAACAAACAAAAAAAAAACAGTAACAGCAAATTATGTGGAAAATTCTGGAAAAATATAACTGGTCTGAAATAACAGAAAATATCATCATTATTGGCTGTTACAAATGAAAAATAGAAATTAACAGCACCTATTGGCAGTTTGAAGCCATAATGTCCCATGCCCTCTTACCTCTGTGATATAAAAGGGACTTAATTTTTATTCAACTGGAGCCTCTGTCTCTCAGAATTTCCCATGTTGCACGTACTTTTCCTTTCCTAAGCAGACTGAATCCCACACAAATTTCTATGACGTCCACTCGGAGATGCCTGGCTGGCACTAGAATCCTTGACACAACCATTTTTGAGGTGAGATTCTGTCTGTTATCTTATTGATCCCCCTTTGGAACTACTTTTTGTAGGTTTGTCTTCCCACCTCTGGCGCGGTTGAATCCTGCTCTGATATCAGTTGGTCCTCTTCTTTGGTGTTGTTTGGCCCCTTCTGAAATCTGTATAATTCACTTGATACAGCTATTATATATATCCATATAAGTCATTTATCATAAGTGTATCTGGTGCCATATTGTTGACAAGTTTGTTCATTAATTATAAGTTTGTAGCAACCTGTAATACTATATACATACTTGGCTGTTGCTGTTACATTGATTGTTGCGATATGACTAGTTGCTATTATTTACTGCTACCATACTACTGATTGGTGCTGTATTATTTATTGATTGCTGATAGTTAATTTATAGTAGCCCTATATATATATACACTTATTATTCATAGGTATACTTGCTAGTGGTAATTTTTGTGGTATTTGTGGTAATCTTTAATAAAGTAGAGAAATGTAGAGTGAAGGCTTTGTGTCACAGAATCATAGAATTATTTAGGTTGCAAAATACCTTTAAGATCATTGAGTCCAGCCATAAACCTAACACTGCCAAGTTCAGCACTGAACCACATTTCTATGGACCATGTTTTGTCCTTGTGTATTAAGGAATCTTACAAACCTATGGTCACAATCTCTACACAGCTGCAGGCTGGATAACTCTTTAGGTCGTGACACCATCATGCCCCCATCTATCCAAGTCATTGCCAGTAACTTGGAGATTCAACAACTCAAGGGTCCTCATCTCTTTTGGTCTACCTTCTCCTTTCCCTTCACACCTCTCTCTCCTTCCTTTACTTAATTTGCCAGCAATTCATCCTTTCTCTTCTCCCAGACTTACCAATCAATATTCTGGCACATGAACAATTTTCTTCCTCAGTCAGTCTTCTGCATCTCTGGCCTCCAAATAAATTCTCTCCACAGGACTCCTAATCATTACTTTTGTCTGTCACCTAATCAGCCTCCAGTGCATCGTATAATTAAACCAGCTCCCCAGTCAAACATCTCTATTAATTAAAAGCTCAAACTATAATTCCTACTATTCTTATTATCATTACTACCAATAATAAAGAAAAAGTATTTCGCAAAAAAAAATCTTCAAAGTCTTACATAAACTCATTTCATTAGCACTAGAAAAAAAAATTATCTGTAGTACAACACAATATTCTACATTCATTTTGCACTTATCATAGAAATGGATTACATGTCCTGGGACTAAATAAATACAAGAGACATTCAATATATTCTCACATGCTTTAGCATTTGAGCATTACATCAACTGGCCTCAGGTATACGTAGACAGAGACTTGTGCATCCTGCAGCCACAGGAATCATTTGCTGAGCCGTAGGCTAATAAACCAACAATTATCTGATGCCATTGACAGTGACAAGAAGTCACTTTCTGTTATCAATTTTTGGCTAAGGAATTATCATCTGTTTAGCAGCCCTGTTTATCCTTTTATAATCCTCTGTCAAGGACTGAAAAGAAGTCTGAATAACAGGAATAGAAGATGATCCTTTTAAAGATACATTCCTCAAAAGAAATGTGTGTCATGGATTTAAAAACTTGAGCGCTTTTTTGTGTGGTTTGGCAAAAATAGCTTTGCACAAATGACAGACAAAACTTACAGAGGTCACCATTAAAAGCTGCAATTTTTTTTTACCTGCAACTAAGTTCCCACTAGAGCAGCATGTACCTTATTCTTTCAGTTCTACATATTGAGTTTATGAAGAACTGTGGCAGCAGTTCTCAAGCAATCAAACCAATAGGAGACTAGATGATGAAATACCACAGGGTCTTCTCTTCGCTTCCATCTTTAGAAGACTTGTAAAATTGAATTCATGGTATAATTTTTTGTATGACCAATTGCTGCAAACCCCACAGAGGGATTAAGCAGAAAGAGACTAGTCTTCACAACTGTGAATAGGATGAAAGGTGATCTAATATGCAACCTCTCTCCTGCACTAGCCTTTTTAAATGTTTGAGAATTTCTGACATGAAGGGAATTTGGCAAGTACTATATAACATTAGCTAGCTACAAAGGAGAATGAAATAACGTTAAGATCAAATGTAGCAACAGTATATACCCACTTTCTATTTTTATAGTTTACTGCTATATTCTTAGACCTACAAATGGAACCATATAAGGTACTGTTGAGAAGGATTAAAAATATAAATAAATATAGCTGAACACATATACTTGACTAAATAAGACCTAAACTGTGTATTTTACTGCTGCTCTTATCCACACTTAATAACCTTTTCAGGTTGGGAAAGTAACCTGATTTCCCCTCAAGACCTTCATGTTACAGGCCTTTTCCCAACACTCTTCAGTTATTCCAGCTATATACTTCAGAGCTGGCTGACAGTACCCCATCTTCAGCTTTATCTTATTCTGAAACAATAACACTCAATATTTTAGAGTCTGATAAATGACTGGCAAGCACCACTAATTTGCTGAATATTCAGGATACTGCAAATGATCTTCAAATCTAACGAGATCTGGGAACTGTCAATCCAGAGGAAAATTGCTCCTGCATTAAAGAAAGTGCCAAAGGTAAGAAACATTTTAGCTGGAAGAAATTTATACATCATATGATAAATTCAGATACAGACAACAGTATGCCAGTTTACTTCTCAGTTTCAAGTATTCACATCAGCCACTGAAGGAATTTCTAATTTTACTGAGCGGATTCCACATTGTATTAATTCCTTATCAATAAGTATATATTCCTGTGTAAAACACAGGATAATTTTTTAGGTAAAGAGGGGTAAAGGAGTAAAGCAGTCTAATTGGACTCCAGTGGAGGTAAAGAAGTTTAGCTGGAGGCCAATAACTAGTAGTGTACCCCAGGGCTCAATATTGGGTCGAATCTTGTTTAATAACTTCATTAATGAGATGGGTGATGGGGTAGAATGTACCCTCAGCATGTCAGCTGATCACCAGACTGGGAGGAAAGGCTGATAAGCCAGAGGGACTTGGACAGGCTGGGGAAACAGGCTGACAGGAACCTCATGAAGTTCAACAAGGAGAAGTGCACAGTCCTGCACTTGATGAGGAACGAGTGGCTGGAGGCCACCCAGCTGGAAAGCCGTTTGGCAGGAAAGGATCTGGGGGTCCTTGTGGACAACAAGCTGACCATGAGCCAGCAGTGTGCTCTTGCAGACTGTCCAGGGCTGCATTAGAAGATGAGTTGCCAGCAGGTCAAAGGAGGTGATCCTTCCCTTTTACTCAGCACTGGGGAGGCCACACCTGGCATACTGTGTCCAGTTCTGGTCTCCCCCGTACGAGACACTGGAGCACCTCTCCTGTGCAGAAAGGCTGGGAGACCTGGGACTGTTCAGCCTGGAGAAGAGAGGGCTCGGATCTCATCAATGTATATAGAGATACCTGCAGAGAAGGTGCAAAGAGAACACAGCCACACTCTTTTCACTTTGTGCCTAGTGACAGAACAAAAGGCAGTGGGCACAAACGGAAACACAGGAGGCTCTGTCTGAACATCAAGAAACACTGTAAGGAAACACTGAACATCAGAAATCACTGTGAGAGTGATTCTGCTAATTCAATCTATACTTCAACAGCTTGCCTATGAGAATCTTACAGGAGACAGTGTTGAAAGCCTTCCTGAAGTCAAGATGAAAAAATAACCGATGCTGTGCTCTTGTCATTCCATTGTACAAGGTTATTGGGTTGGTCAAGTGTGACTTCCATGCAAAAGTGGTTTAGAGGTGTTAGAGAGGCTTAAAAAGTCAAAATAGATTGCTAACTGCTATAGCAAGCTAAAAATTTATCCTCCCTTTACATATTCAAGAATATTTGGGGGAAAAAAAAAAAAAGAATATATCTTTCCAGAAGCTCTTTTCCAGCAAACCAAGACCTTAGTGACTTTTGCATTAATCTGCAGTTTAAACAGAGACAGACAATCAAAGTAGCTCCAGAAGAGAAGGTTTGGGGTTTTTTTTAATTGTGTTTAGAACAATTGGCAGACAAAGTTCTACATACTAAACTACAGTTTCCTGGTTTGTGCTTCATATAGACACTAACATTTCTTAATCAAGCATGCTTATACAAGTGTTTATAAAATAATAATACATTTTAAAATGTCCATCATTTTGAATGCTATTTAGCTATAGAAGCCCCAAGATAGAAGTAAAGGTCAATTATGGTACATTATCTGGAAGACATACAAGTTTTAAATTCAGTTTTGATAGTCAAGTTTTTAATTGCCACAAATACTAAAACATGAAAATTCAGTTATTTTTCCCAGAAGCTGGAAATTTATGCTAGTCAAAAGTAAAACTGTTAAATCTCTAGTTGTGCTGTACGTATACATCAAAGCCTAATTCTGCAAGCTTACTGAATTTTTCTCTTCATAAAAAAAAAATTCAAAACCCAAAATCAATTTGAGAGACAGTGTTAATTCTCAGCATATCATAAAACCAGAGTAAGACATGTGAGGCTACTCATATTTTTTTCTCCAACTCTTTCTTACAGGTAGTGTGTTGAATTTCTAGCTTCTCTTGTACAGTAGAAATCCTGATGAATAAATATTTGAAATCAGAGAATGCAAAAGGTCAAAGGCAAAGTATATCATTGTCATTTTGCATTTTTTTTCTCTTTCACTAAGTATCTCTATGTATTTCATATTTTCTTCATCAGAAAGAAACCTGCAGGTGTGATTTCACCTTGATTACTGGTCGTAATTCTAATACTACATGCAAATATATCAGGACCTAATTCTATTATGAAACCAGAATCAAACACATCATGTTCCCAGGTGTAATAGTCTAATTGTAATACAAGAAGTGCTTCTTGGATTTCATGACCTAGAATCCTTAGCAGCTCACCTCAAGGTCTCCGTCTTCTCTTATAAAACATTATTCCCTCATGTGTGTGATATGCTGCACTTGCTGCAATTCTCCTCTGCATCCCAATTTGCTATTTTTCAGTGCATCAAAGTTGCTGCTGTCAAAAGCATATTATTTTCTTGCCACACTTACTGAATTAGTTCCTCTTTTACAGCCAGTTCCTGGGTTCTCTTGGCAAGAAATTTCTAGGTTTTTTATCCTCACTTTCAAGGCTTGTCACAACACTGCTTTTTTCCACCTACAGTTCAGTTCTCATGTCCACCTACACACCTACATGAGATGACAATACTTATTACTATTTTCCTTATTTATTGTATCCCTTCCACACCCTCCATTTGCACCTTATAAGAACATAAAACTGGATCAGAAAAGGGTCTGACTAGCCCAATATCTGGTTTGTAGCACTGACAATAAATGTCTGACTCAGGAAGAGTGAAAACAGTGCACAGGTATATAATTTCCCTCTCAAGTACTCTACTAATTTTGAACTATTCTCACTCTGGGATTTCCCAATACAGAGATAAATTCTTTATTTCATATTCCATACATATTCCTCTTTCAAATACAATCACAGAAGTGTAGAATGGTTTGGGTTGGAAGGGACCTTAAATATCATCTAGTTCCAACTCCCTTGAACACTTCCAGGAATGGGGCATCCACAACTTCTCTGGGCAAGTAGCCCAGTCTCCCTGGAGATTCATCTAAATATCTATGTACAACCATGTTTTGTCTGTGGCATAGAGGTGCTATCTCTTTCACAACAGTCTGCTCAGGTTCTTATTGCCTGTATTGGGTGGTTGCATTTATACCGGAAGAAAAAGTGAACCAGTGATTTTTGGCCATTCTGTCCATGTTATTAATAAATTTGTAGACACTTATGGTATCTCCCTTAAGCCATCTTTTTCCCAGGCTGAAGTATCTGTTGCTCTTGCAAAAGCTATTCCTTACTTTTGATCATCCTTTCTGGTCTTCTAAGAAGCTTTTCCATTTCTGCTGTAACTAGTTTAAGGTGAGAGAACCAGAACTGTGTACAGATACTCACTGTTCACAACCCTTTCTTTACCTCAGTAATCAGTAAGACACACAATTAGAATCTTGAAGCCAAAGCTTCTTGGAAGTGACAAAATACACCGTTAATGTGCCCCAAGACACCTTGCTTTTTTTCAGCCTCTTGTAAGTTCCTGCATCTCAGTTCCAGTCTCAGACAAAATAAAAGGGTGGTGAGGTGCTGGAGCAGGTTGCCCAGAGAAGCTGTGGATGCCCCATTCCTGGAAGTGTTCAAGGCCAGGCTGGATGAGGCTTTGAGCAAACCCATCTAATGGAAAGTGTAACTGCCTGCAGCAGGTGGGTTGGAACTAGATGATCTTTAAGGTCCCTTCCAACCCTAACAATTCTATGATTCTATGAAAAGCAAACTGCACTAACCTTTAATGGCTGCCCGTGCTTGTTCCACACATTCTTCCCTGCTATCTGTGTTCTTAGAAACTAGAGACTCCTCCATCTCTGTTTTCATTAATTCCTCAGATGCTCCTGAAATCATACTTCTTTCTGCATGTTATTCTGCATTAGGAATGTTCCTTCAGCATTCCTTCCAATGTTGTGCACTCCGGCAAGATTCAATGACTACTAACAACATAGATGTCTAGAGTATTTGGTGTATACTGCATGCAGCACACCTTTGGGGATATTACCTGTATATTCAGTTGTTACAACCATTTCATTAATTGTGTTCCACACTGAGTATTGCAACTCTGAGGAAACCTGCAGAAGAGTTCATTAATAGTTCAGATCAACAGCCAGTGTAAAACAGGAAAACATTTTATTCATTAGGAATATTGATCTTTATTGCTTTGATGATTAAAGCTTAATTTACACTTTTAAAGTAGAAGACTTATATTTTAAAACCTTATTTAGAGTGGCCTCATTTAAGTTCATTGTCCTGCTCTGATATGTTTAGCTTTCATAAGAACATTTTTTTTTCCGTTGAGTTGCAAATGATTGTGTAGACAAAGGAATCTGTGATAAAATTGACCAAGAAAATAGAGTTTCCAAGTCCTTAATTAAGATTTAAAACTGTTTCCTCACTTTTTCTGAAATGAAAGGGAAATCCCGTGAAATGAAAAAACTTGTCACTTGGTCAAAAAAAAATTGACAAGAGTGAGAAAGTATGAAGGCAAAAAATGTAAAAGAGAAAAAGGGATTAAGAGACAAGGAGTTGCTTCGTTTTAGTGGGCTGAACCTTCCATTTAGTTTATAATTATCGTAATTTTTTTGTAACTTATAATTTGCCCAACAATTAAAAAAAAAGTTATATTAAAACAAAGATACGGAAAAACACTAATCTCTAAATTAGTTATGTTAGTATTTCTATATGTTAATTTGGATTAAATCTCAGGAATATTATTTCATATAAAGCATGTTCAGAGATCCAGATTTTTCTTTTCCTGAAGTGAAAAAATATAAATTCAGAACTCACCCAATTATATCCCACAAAACCTACTGAAATGTTTCCACAAAAAGTATGTTTCATATGAAACCACTACTTAAACCTATTATATTTGGCTATGTTTAAAGCAACAGGGGCAAGATCTCTGTAGATAAATCTGAGATGGAGAAATTAGCACAATTTATAGGTCAATGCACTTTGTTCTACTCCAGCAAGAAGCTACACCCCAATGCAAAAATTAAAAATGGAGGGAAAAGAATGGATTCCATTCCTAATAAATTTATTCTTTTGAACTAGTTGGTCTGAGGCTGACAACAGTTGCCTCTGTATGGAAATAAAATATTTCCACATCCTAGAATACTCCAGACACAAAAGAGCTCTGTAAGGTCTTATACACATGCATTGTAAAGACACAAAATTCTCTGTTCTACAAATATTCTCAAAATAAAACTGCTTTTTCATAACATTTGTGTTTTCATTTTACTGATGTTTTCATTTCACTGATATTTTCCTTTTACTGATGTTTTCTTCTCTTCCTTTCCCAAATTGGTTCCCATGTGCCCACATGGTTTGTAGGATGAGATAGCTAGTTAGTAAGTTAGTAAGACACTAACCCTTTCAAACTCAAAAAACAGGTGTTTGAAAAATAAAGAAAGTATTCATGAGTGTTGAAATAGCAGTGCATGGAGGGAAAAGGGAAGCAAATAATAGCAGCTGTGTCCCATAACAAGAACAACTATTAAATGTTTGTGCCTTGACACCTGTTGGAGGCTGGCAAACTCATGTTGACTCTACTGTCTTTGTTATGTACTAGTCAGAAGAAAAAAACAACTGATGGTGGAATAGAAGGAAAAATAATATGGTTTCCTAGAAAAGGAAAAATCCTACAGTAAACTTAGACTTTCTTTACATTCTTAGTTTTCCATTAAATTTTACTTTGTTTCAGTTTAAATAGAATCATAGAATAGTTTGGGTTGGAATGGACCTTTAAAGGTCATCTAGCCAACCCCCCCTGCAAGCAGCAGGGACATCTTCAACCAGATCAGGTTGCTCAGAGCCCCGTCCAATCTGGCCTTGAATGCTTCCAGGGACGGGGCATTTGCCACCTCTCTGGGCAACCTGTTCCAGTGCTTCACCAGAAATCAGTTCATTATAGCACTAAATCAACTAACACATATGTTTTGATTTTCACTTTGAATTGGACAAAGCAGCAGGTCTTTTACCTTCTTTATCCTCCATAAAGAGACTTGTGATACAAGAGAAAATGATTGCCAATGACTTTCAATTTTTGTGAATACTTGCATTTAATATTTGTGACTTTCAGTCTCTCAGCTTATAATATATCTCTGTAGGTCCCCTGCTGATAATTTATAGCTTTGATAGAATTTTCTGGTAAATTTTGTAATTTCATTAATTTTCCCAGAGAACAAAGTTAGATGGAGGGGGAAGGGTGTGGTATCAACTGTGCAGGTGGGATTTTTAAAGGAAAACATAAGAATGAAATCATGAAACAAAGCAAGTTCTTACTATGAATGCAATATTGTTCAGCTTTTTAAGAATAGCTTCAGCTCCATCCCTCGTATTTTTTTTAAGAGTCGGTAAATTATTTAGACACTAGGTGGTTTTTGGTAACTGGTCCACTAGAATCTGACAGCTATTTAGCAAAAATATAGCTTTATTCTTGGTGTAGTTCCTCCAGAAATGAAAAGCATTATTAATGAATTAAAGACTGTAAGGAAGACCTCTTACAGTATTCTGTAAAAAGAATAGTGATGATAGTGGTAAGAAAGGAAAAGAATTAATAGAACGAACATTTACTGGTTGATCCAAACATTCCCCATGAAGCACATCCTTCAACAATTTGTCCTAAGCACCATTTGTACCTCAGGATATAACTTTTACTCCTACCTTTTCTAGATATTGTAGGCATTGAACCATCAAATACAGTATTTAGTCATCATCTATTTCAGTAACTCCGTAATAAACTATAGCTAAATATTTATTAGTGTGTCACAATTGTCATGATAGTACATCAAATTATAAGACAATGAACTCCTTAAGAGCAAGAAAGGGTCTGGATTTTATTGTTATGCCTGTGCTTACATGTCTTAGACACAGTTCTGATTTTAGTAAAGATTGATGGAAAAAAATAAGAGATTAGCCTTTTTCTTGTTTATGAAGTGCGTCATAAACAAACTATTAATTATTTTATAACATATGAAATTAATAGATGCTGTAAGGACTATGCACAAATGCTAATGATACTGAGCAGGATTATTAATCACAAAACTGTTACTACTATAATAGTACCATACCTCTTTTATTTCATATGCAGGAGAAAGCAGTCAAATGTCCTTTCCTAACAAGTAACACATTCTACTATGATGAAGTAAAATTTAAGATTTAAATGCCTGTCATAGTTTAGCGACAGGTCCCTAGTTGGGACCAAGCTACCCAGTCTCTCTCTCACTCCCTCCACTCTCCAAGAGAATGGGAGAGAATATAACGAAAAGGCTTGAGGGTTTACATAAGGACAGGGAAAGATCCTTAAAGTTAGTGTTATGGGCAAAAAAGACTTGATGTGGGGAAAACTAGTTATTACTAAAACCAAATGAGAAAGCGAACAAAACAACTTCCCCGCACCCCTCCCTCTTCCCAGGATTAACTTTATTTCAATTATCTCTACCTCCTTCCTCCCCTGAGTGGCAGACGGGGGAAGTAGGGAATGGGGGTTATGGTCAGTTCATCACTCGTTGCTTTACGACACTCCATCCTCCTCAGGGGAAGAACTCCTCACATTCCTCCCCTTCTCCAGCCTGGGGTCCCTCCCACAGGCTACAGTCCTTTGCAAACTGCTCCGATGTGGGTCATTTTTTCACGTGGTGCAGTCCCTCAGGCATGGGCTGCCCCAGTGTGGACCCTCCAGGGGCCACAGCCTCCTTCAGGCATCTGCCTGTCCTTGCGTGGGGTCCTTCCCAGGCTGCAGGTGGATCTCTGCTCCTGCGTGGGCCTCCATGGGCTGCAGGGGCACAGCCGGCCTCACCATGGGCTGCACCACGGGCTGCAGGGGAGTCTCTTCTGGGAGTAACATTACTCCTTCCCCTCCTTCTTCGCTGATCTTGGTGTCGGTAGCCGTTCCTCTCACAAGAAATTCTTCACAATGAGCTGGCAGACGGCTCTTGGGTTCCCTTCACATCTCATCTCCACTTCTTGCAGCAGGGGCTGGGCGGAATCGGGCCAGATGGCCGCCCGGCGGGAGGCCAGAGGGTGAGGGCTGCAAGGCCCACACAGCTTGCACCTTCCTCTTTCTGGCCCTGCTTCAGCTTCTTCACATCTTTTTTTTCTTTTAAATTTTTCCCCTTCTTAAATACATTGTCACAGAGGCATCGTCACTGAACGTTCTGCCACCAATTGGCTTAGTCTGGCCAGTGGTGGGTCCACCCTAGGCCTGGACAAGTTCACCAGTCAAAGAGGAAACTTCTCACAGCTTCTTGCAGAAGCTGTCACTTTAGCGCCCGCCCGCACCACCCCCCCCACCACGCCCCCCAACCAAAAGGGTTTCCGCTCATAGATCCAAGACAGCTATTGCTAAATTAAGGTGTAATAAAATAACCCAAATTCTTCCACTTTGCCTTGTCCATGCATATAGACAGAAACACAACTACAGCTAAACAGCTAAACTTTCCCAGCTTAACAGATGAAGATTACCTTCTTGCCTATGGCGGTCTGTTCTATGTGCACTTCAAATGTTCCCTCAGGGTATTAACGTACACAGCTAGTTTACACTGATCAACTAAAACAGATGCCTTAATCAGACATACAAGGACACTGGAACAGAAATAAGAAAGCAAGTGGTCTCTTGGGAATACAGTCTCGGGATAACTCTCCATTATTGTTACGAGTCTTACAATCTGAAAGTCACATTCAGAATATTATTTATTACATCTTCTGATGGATTTTAACAGAGCTTGCAAAAGATGAACTGAAATGCTTATAACCAACCAAATCCTTGGTTCAAAGTCTTTTCGCCCTTTAACAGCTGAAAATAATATCTGAAACAGAAGCTTCTAAAATTTGGAAGTTTGAAGAAAAAGGATATATCATTAACAAGATCTCTCTGTAATCTCTGCTTTTCAAATGAATTCCTTTGCTATTTGAGGGCAATCTTCTTTTCTTCTCTTTCTCTCTGTTTCTCACACACACAGAGAACTGTGCAGACAAGGAAGGAGAGAGCCGTAGAGAATAGTGTCTTTTGGATAGCATAATTACCCGATAGATGTCAACCATTACAACAGTTGTTTAAAATTCATTTTCCTGCTAAAATAGATGGACTAATACAATATCCCACAGAGAAACCAAGTTCCATTCTGCTGTGTTTTCTATAATAGCGTTGAAAATAACCTGCGGCCAGATCATAAAGACTCAGACGCTTACACTGGGAGTTGAAATACCTGCAAATCAATGATCCTCCTGGCTAGCTATAAAGGCCTTGTAAACACCATAAACAGCTGCATTTTTTTACTTATCTTTCCCAAATGCCTACAGCATCACTTCTTCACATACTCAGAACTGCCTCTGTCTGGGCAAGATAGTTCCCTCCTGTTGAGGCTGTTCTCCTGGGCAGATTTGTCTGCTTCACACTTCAAGGAAGCAGAATTGGCACCCATCTTCAAGGGTGGATTACTTAGAATGGATGCAGATAGTGGCAGTCATTAACATATACTCAGTATTTCTTATTTACAATGTCTAGACAGCTCCCTGCTCTGAATGTTAAGTTGGTTTAGAACAGCATGCTACAACTCCTAACCATGTATTGGCTAAGAGAGGCATTTAACTTAGGTATTTCACTCTGGGTTGTAGATTCCACTATGAACAGGAAGCATTTAAAAAGTTACGCATGGAAGTCATCTATGCCACAGTGTCTAAGCCATTTTTTGAACTTTGTTCTTATCTTCTTGTCTTCTGCTAACTAAACCAATGTCACCAGTTACGGAGATTTGGATTATGGGAGTGTTTTCTGACAAGAACTTTCAGCAGCTCTTTATTTTACACATGCATTTACTACTTTCAGACCAAAACTGTGTCTCAGGGCAGCTGCTATACTACGTATCCTTGCACTATGAAATGTAGTTCCTACTGTTTACACACTCTTAAAATTAACCCTTAATGTTTATTGACAGGTTTGACTGTTTTTCCTATCTCAGGGATTACTTGTTTTCCTCTCAAGAGAAATTTAAAATTTAGCACATTTTCAATTAACAGCCATCAGATGTATGTTTTATGTTAAATCCTAAGGTGAGAGTGGAAAAAAAAAAAGCCCAGACTGGCCTGTAAGGGCAGGCTGACCTTTGGAGGCAAAAGCAGTCCATAATACCTCTTTACTGACACCATCATGATGTCTTACACTTCAAATTATCATAGAAAAAGTCATAGGTTCTTCGGGTTTTTCTAATGATTCATTTTTAATAAAAGACATTTGTAACTTTGAATAACAACTTCTAATTGAACATTTAAAAAAAAAAAGTCACCCAACTCTTAAAAAGACAACACACTTTGTGGTATGCTTCAGTACCATGTTAAAATAGTAGTAGAACAATTGATATTTCTAGAAATTTTAATTTTTATTAAATAAGCAATTTCTGATTCCCATTCTCCTCCTTGAAGTTAACTGAGAGTGAGCAATTTTAGATTCTCTGATCAATTGTCTCAAACAAGAGATGGTTACATATTTCTACATAGCTCAAGTTTCCCAGTTTGTTTCCAGTGGAGGCAATTTACTGAAGAAAAGTAAAGTGCAATTGAAATTAGAAGTCTTGAAGTACTCTGCTTACTTACATACAGATGGATTAAATGTAACCTTAATCTAGCAGATGATGTGGTTCTCAGGTACAGTATTGCTCAGCTGTTTTATATATTTATGACTGTCTTATTACCATAAATTCATAATAATTCTGTCCTGGTTTTGGCAGGGATGGAGATAATTTTCCTCTCAGTAGCTGGTCTGTTTTGGATTTCGGATGTGAAGAAGGTTGATAAACACAGGGGTGATATGAATTTTTGCTAATGAGACCAAGGACACTGTCTGGCTTTCCAAGTCTCGTTAGTGTGCAGATGCAGGAAGCTGGGAGAAAGACAAATGGGCCAAAGAGAGTACTCCATGCCATAAACATCATGCTCAGTATATAAGTGGGGGTTGGCCATGGCAGGGGCATCCATTCTTCCATCTCGTCTCTTTCAATTGCTGGCATAATTCCCTCTACCTTGCTAGCTCACTTTCTCTCCTTTGCTTGCTGCTCAGTTTCATTTACATGATCACTGCTCAGGATGGCTGTATCGGTTATTGGGACATCAAGTGATGAGGAATCATACATTGCTCATTTTGTGTATATTAGTATCTTTATATATTGATATTATTGTAGTTTTCCTTTGCTATTTTAGTAAACTGTCTTCATCTTAACCCACGAGTTTTCCTTTCTTCCCACTTTTTCTCCCCCATCTCACTGGGGAAGGGGATGGTGAGCAAGAAACTGTATGGTGACCAGGGCTAAACCACACAAATTCATAATGTGGAAGTCTAAAGGATGAAATACAAGTCTTAGACATACTATATATATAGGAACGCTTAGCTTTGGAGAAGTAATTTTAAGATCAGATTTTTTGTTTGTTTTGACAAAATATAGCTCATATTCATTAGAACATAGTTCCAAAACTTTTTTAAACCCTTGTCAGAAGTCACTGATCAAGACTTCTTTCTGTGTATTATGCTTTCCTTACTTACAGTTGAAATTGACACAAAATATTAAATTGTGTTTACCTTTCCTCTGATCTGAAGTTGCTTATGTGGTAGTTTAACTTGCTTTTGGGGGCATTTAAATTCAGATTAAACACTCTTGTAGAATACATGTGACAAAAGCAGAGGGAGCTGAATTAATCAAGAATCAGGTATGTTTTTAAATTTCATCTTTTTCATTTACAAATAATTTTGATTTCTGCATATATTTAATAATTAATAAACATCCAGTTCATGTAACTAAATGGATAGAAAAACTGTAAATAACTTATTTCTGCTGCATTCAGATAGTTGTTTGTGATGCTATAATCTCAGCTTCTGATTAACAAAGCTAAACTTTTATAGAAGAAAAACCACAAAATAAATAGTTGATGCCAGATATGAGATCTAAAAATAATAAAAATGTTTATTGAAGGATATAAATCTTCGAGAATAAGTAACTAATTTTGCAACTATACAGTGACTGTCCACGGGCTTTTGAAAAAGAAATAGCATAAACTAACAAGCTAGAATGAATTAAACTAATTGCTTTTATTCTGAATTTTGCTTTCATTTTGGGAAAAAAAAAAAGTGTGATTTAGTAAAAGTAAATAGACATAGGCATTACATACTAAATGTACTAAATGGAAGATTCATTCATGACATTGAGTTAACGATGCTCTGGACAGAAAGAGATTTTGTAATCTATTTTATTTTAAAATACAATTCAGATGAAGCAATAAAAAATGCAAGGCAACAAATATACAGAAGCAGTCTCAAGAAACAACATGAACAGATTTAAGCAACAAGTCCATACTACCAAAATGTTTTGTACTCAAGCTGTTTAAACAAGCACTGCATGATATATCACAACACTAGTTTAATCACTGAGTAAATAAATGCTCACTTACAGTAAGTATGATCCCACTACGCTAAGCAAGACTACTATCCAGTTTTATTCATTTTAGGCTTACTCTTTAAATAGTACACTCTTTCTTAACTCTTGAGTCTGCCTAGACACTAAACAGCCTTCTTTAGGAATATGTTAATCATCTCACACAAAGACACAGTATCAGATGTCTGACACCGACAGGAAGTCTTCCTGAACATGGTGTAGAGCACTTGTAAGTGTGCAAGCTTACCTTGTATTCAAATGTCCCTTACTTAATTGTTTCTTCTTTAGCATTTTTATGGATGTAGATTTGTATGTATGTCAACTGATATTGAGTAAGACAAACATTTATATGATTGGTAACAAATTGAATGTATAAAACCCTAAGTACAGTGATGTAAGAATGATTCATCAAAATGATGGGGAAGGTCATCACCAAAAAATAAAATGGTTAGAAAAATCACAAAGAAAAGTTCACATTGATCAATACTCCTGGAAAGGGAGACAAGAGCTTGCAAAAGCCATATTAACTTCCATCACAGCTCTAGTAGAAATGGAAGACAAACATGGAAATTGTTTTACCATGTCCTGAAGAGCAAATGAAAAGACAAGTCCTTTTGATCTTAAACTGAACACAATAATTATACACAAGAAGATTAAAGGTTGGTCTGGAAACTTAAAGCCACTGTCAGAAAACTAAACAATAAGGCTGGGAAGTAATGACCACAAATCTATCCAGAGTAAATACTCAAGACATCTATGTATGAAACATGAAAGATGCAATTACATGCAGGAGAATGAAGCAGAAAAAAAAAAAAAAGTTATCTGTGCATTGCCTGGAAAGGGAATTTAAATGTCATGAGTGCAGTAGCCATATTATTCCCTGCTGCCTTCCATCCTGCCATCCCAGGAAATTCCTTTACAATGTTATCTGAACCAAAATCCCAGTACCAACAAAAACAGATCCTTGGGACATAGTTTCAGTCTCCCTTCATATAATATGTCATCTCTAAATCAAACAAGTTGCCACTCCTTCTGCACTTCATCTGTTTTCAGAAAACCCTTGATAACAGCAGTAATCCTAATTCCTTTATGAAAAAAAAACCCTATATTTTCTGGAACCTTCAAAAAGATACCAAATTTGCATTGAATTCCTCAGTTCTGTTTAGTGGGGGCTGTTGCAATTAAATAAAGATGTGTCTTCACATCATTGTCCTTATTGTCACTGTTCATTTTCCTATGAGACTTCTGGCCTAGAAATATGAATTGTAAGGATAAAGGCTGGTTGGAATGCTTGAAGATATCGACTCTGCTGATGGTATCTGCACCTTGCAGTTAATGATAAATGAAACACAATAAAAGACCTATAGCTTAATCAGAATTGCTCACAAATTCTGACTTAATGACCAATAAGTAAAAAGTATAAGTTTAGCTACATAAAATGACATCAGAGAACCCCATCTCTAAAGGTAAAGCACTGCAGAACTATTCAATTTACTTGCCTATGCAATATAAATCTGGTGGCTACCCCTGTAAGTGCCTAAGGCAAGCTCCCATTTTTAGAAGCTCACAGAAACAGACAAGTATCAATATTAAGCAATGTTCTCAGTATGCATTTAACTGAATAAATACAAATCACAGAAAGGTAAAAAAAAAAATTCATCCAACAGTTAAATTGTTTTCAGTATGCTGGCAGCATACTTTCAGAGTAAAGTTGCCAGCTAGAATAAGTGCTATTGGAAGAATTACTTACAATTGCACAAATGGCAGGCAGACTTGGATATTTAGCAAAATCAGTTCTGTTTGGGAAAACAAAAGTAAGTTGACTCACAGGGACCCTTTTAGCCACTTAAACTTTCTGAGGCTACTTTATAGAAAAAAAAATATCTGAGGAAATTAACAGGATTGGCCCAAGGTAGCCTTGGTTAGTAAAGACAGAAGTTTGCATCCTGCTCTTAGTAGTATATCCTGTGAAAATTGCCATGATGGTACCATATACCTCTCTCACTCCTCTGAACCGCTGAATTAGAGCAGGCAAAATATTTGCATTTCATTCTTATGCATACTAAATAATCACACCTGCTAAAGGAATTATATCTTTCTATGTAGAAAATTTAAAATATCTGCAATATATGTGCTTGTGTTCTCAACTCTGTAACAGATGCATCGTTTACTACTTCTGTTTCTTAGTACTGGGCAGAGAGCACTATTTACTTGCAACCAGACAACCAATACCTTTAACTGTAGTTCTAGTACAGAGATAACAGCCATTCTGCTGTGAAAAATTCATGTGCACTTGTTTAGGGCATTCACTTGTTCAGAGCTGTACTATACCTCTCCCATCCTTACCCTCTGTGAAATTGCTAATATTCTAATGTAAATGTCTATGACCCGGGCAATGAATTTGCAAATTTAGTTCAACCAAACACAGCAAAGTAATATGAGTCAGCAAAAACTGCTTGACCTAACACTGAAAGCCATAATAGAAATCCCAAGTCTAGAAGACAGACAGATAAATATGAATTGGAATTACAGAACAATCTTTTATTTAAACAGTGTCATTATCTGCTGGCAAATGGTACATTTTCTGTCTTCTGTTGTTAAACTGACATTTTTTCCCATCTTTGTTGTTATGTGATTTTTTTGTTGTTGTTTGCATATTAGCTAGGTTTTAAGCAATCTAGCTGGAAAAGTGTGATATTCAAGGCCTATGTTATGTGGTAATCAAGGTAAATTTCCATGAGTTTTGTCTCAAATTTAGGTTTAAATCATATCTATAAATTTGTATTTTTTCCAGATAGCCACTGTGTTGGCTCTGTAGCCAAACTTTATTTGTGCTTTCATATTTTGATTGCTTCTTCCCCAGGATATATGTTATTTTCAGTGAGCCCAGTCACTCTGTGCTGCTTGGTTATACCTTTCAATGTGATGCTTAGATTCCCTGTTGATCATACTCTTCTTTGTGCTGTGGAATGGCTGGTCTCCCTGTGGTTTATGAAACTTGGTTGAAGGAAAATAAGAGAGTTTTGCCATGCTGGTAAAACTAAGCCATCCAGCATGTGAAGACCACTACTTATAGAAAGCCAGAAGTTTGGGTTGTTGTTGAATATATATGTAAAGAAACCAACTATAGTTCTCTCATTCCACAACATGTGCACAAGCTGAGGATCTAGCCTGATTTCTTTTGCTTTTTCCTCCATGTACTAATAAAATCTTAGTTTTCTAAGAGGGAATGCTATCAAACTCTATTTCAAAAAAGCAAGGTCATAGATAAAATTTGTAATATTTACTCCTATTTCCTTCTTACTGTAACCAATATGTACAGTATTTGGAAAACAGCTTTAGTTTCAAGGATTTAACAAAAAAAAAAAAATATCTGCAGTTATGAAATAGAAATTTTGTTCAAAAATTTGCAGTATTTCAGTATCAACAACAGTCACAATTTTTAAAATGGCTGATTCAGACACAATATAATCCAATAAACTGTCTTCCAAATACCCTTTTTTACTATGTCATTCTTCACTTAACACAAAAAAATGTAAAGTTAAATTGCATCAAACTTCCCAATAAGCCTATTAATTAGTTATATGAAAATAAAATACATTCTTGCTTTGAATGTATTTTACATTTGCACCATTCGTGCATTTGACTACTATAGGAAGGATTTTTGCACTTGTCATTCAGCTGACACAACAGCAATATCCTTAACATTGGATTCAAAGGATTGCTTCAAAGCTCTCTGTTCTTGTTTAGTACTTTCAATAGGACATTAACCAGCATAAAATGTCTTTGTAAGGTCGATGCAGCTGATCTGATGATTACACTTGCTGTGCACTACTCAATATATTTATCTCTGTCATTTGAAGTTCTATATTCTGTCTGTTTAGCCTTTTATTTTCCTGTCTTCAACATTTATGCCCAAATACCTGGAAAAATCTTATGTATCAAACAATAATCACACACACACCTATACTGGAATCGATTAGCAGTTTTTTTCAAAGTTTAATTCTATTTTAGCTGCTCATGGGATACATATTAATCTATGTACTTTCTAAGTTAGTGTTGTGGCTTTGCCCTGATCACGACACAGTTTCTCACTCCCCTTTCCCTCCCCAGTGAGATGAGGGAGAGAATTGAGAAGAAAGGAAAACTCCTGTGTTGAGATGAAGACAGTTTACTAAAATAGCAAAGGAAATTGCAATAATAACAAAATACAAGGATACTAAAATATACAAAGTGAACAACGCACAATTTCTCACCACCCAATGTCCCAGTGACTGATACAGCCCATCCCAAGGGGCTGTCATGGAAACACAAAAAAGCCAAATGAGCAGCCAGCAAAGGAGCGAGAGGGAGAGAAGGACAGAGAGATCAATGCCAGTGATGACCCCCTCCAGCCAACCACCACTTATTTACAGAGCATGACATTTATGGCATGGAATACTCTCTTTGGCCAGTTTGGGTCAATTATTCTGCCTACATCCCTCCCAGCTTCATGCATCTGCACATTACTGAGACCTGGGAAGCCAGACAGTGTCCTTGGTCTCACTAGCAACAACTCATAACATCAGTGTATTTATCAACTTTCTTCACATCTGAAATCCAAAACAGACCAGCTACTGAGAGGAAAATTACAGAGTGCGAAAATAACACCAAATAACCAAATAACACCTGCTGGGCTACACTCAGCCCATCACTAGGGCCATCATCCCATCAAAGGTCCATTTCCACAAATCTGGAGGAGAACAGGATGGCAAGTGGGAAACCAATCAGGGAGTCCTAAGGAACCACCAACTCGTCCAAGCCTTTCCTGGGGCTGTCCCAGTAGAGTCTCAGCCCTATTGTTCAGGTGTGATACCCATCACCATGATCGATTGTGAGCAACTCCAAATCACCTTTCAGACTAACAAGCGTTGCTGCCTAGGAGTGGCATACATTATAGGACGCAGTGGAAAAGCTGTTGTGGATCACAGAGAACTTATTATGGGATTTTTAGAGGAGGAATCAAAGGCGGGACAACGGAGATGTTTAGCTGATCTGAGGAGGGACAAAAGTGGGAAAATAGAGAGGTCAGGGGATAAAAAGGTCTAGCCATGTGTAATTAGTGTGCTGGTCATTACCATTACACTTGCTTGCCCTGTGCCTTGTCAGCACAGTCTGTCCTGTCTTCTAGCTAAATTGCTTTCTCTTTCCTGGATGAGAGGCTCTGTTCTGTGTGTGCACAAGGTCTGAATGCAACCACCGGGGGCAGACCATGGGTTGGAGGGACCCTGTGTCCATGGTGCAGCAACAGGAGGAAGTGCATCTGTGCAAGTGTGTCAATAAAGATCAAACTGGACCAGCCTGTGAGCAGGTCAAGTGGCCTGGGAGCAAGGGGTTGAGTGGGTCTCTAAGGGTCAGCTCTGGGTATGAGGGCACTCATGAGTCTCTAGGGGTAAAAGCACAGCAGGGTTGGCTATTGGGACCTGGAAATTCCTGGCCAGGTCTGTGTCTGTGATGGTCTATACCGGCAACAGCAGTGAGACTGCAGCCTCAAGGGCCTGAATGTCCCAGTGTCAGAAACTGAGGAGACTGGGATCCCAGTGAAGATACTGTGCAGAGTGAGTGTCAGAGCCTAGCTGCTGGAGGGGTCCACAGTTTACATGCTTATATATAAAATCATGGAATCATAGAATGGTTTGGGTTGGAAGTGACCTTAAAAATCATCTATTTCCAACTCCCTTGCCATGGGCAGTGGCACCTTCTACTAGACCAGGTTGCTCAAAGCCCCATCCAGCCTGGCTTTGAACACTTCCAGGGATGGGTCATCCACAATTTCTCTGGGCAACCTGTTCCAGTGCTCCACCACCCTCACAATAAAGAATTTCTTCCTTATATCTAGTTTAAGTCTATGCTCTTTCAGTTTAAAGCCATTACCCTTCTCCTATCACTACATGCCCTTCTCAAAAGTCTATCCTCAGTTTACTTGTAGGCCCTCTTTATATACTGGAAGGCTACTATAAGGTTACCCCAGAGCCTCCTCTTCTCCAGGCTGAACAGCCCCAACTCTCTCAGCCTGTCTTCATAGGAGAGGTGCTCCAGACCTCTCATCATCTTTGTGGCCCTCCTCTGGACCAACTATAACAGGTCCATGTCCTTCTTATGTTGGGGGCTCCAGAGCTGGACATAGTACTCCAGGTGAGGTCTCACAAGAGCGGAATAGAGGGGCAGAATCACCTCCCTCAACCTATTGGCCACACTCCTTTTGATGCAGCCCAGGATACAGTTGGCTTTCTGGGCTGCAAGTGCAAACTGCTGGGTCATGTTCAGGTTCTCATCAACCAACACCCTCAAGTCTTTCTCCTCAGGGCTGCTCTCAATCCCTTCATCTTCCAGCCTAAACCCATGTTTAGGATTCCCCCTCCCAGGTGCAGGACCTTGCACCTGGCCTTGTTGAACTTCGTGAAGTTCACAGAAGCCCACCTCTCTAGCCTGTCATTTATGTTCTCACTAGTGGACATCCATTCTGCCCAGACAGAGAGGGTGTTGATGTTTTCTGTGTTTATGTGCATGCTCTGAGTGTCTGTCTGTCATCTGTGTGTCCAGTCATGTGTGTATATGTGTATGTATTTATGCACATAGTCTATAAGTGTGCTTTTTGCATGTGTGCCTGCTGGGAATGCATCTTCAGCCTCACAACCAGTTGATCTGGGGACATGGAGTAGCAGCAGCCTCGCCTGTCTCGGGTTCTTGCATCCAGCATGATGTATTTTCCTCTAACACTGTTCTAGTCAATAACTCTTCTCAAAGGCTGTACAATTTATTTTCTTGTAAGGGATACCATGTGGTATTACTATATAGGAATGCACTAACAAAAGCAAGATGCATTAAGACAGGTATAAACTGGAAGTTGAACAAAAGATTCAGGTTTCTTTATATATTTCCACACATACTTCTGTAAAACAGATGAAGTAATTCAGAGTAAAGGAGAGAGAAAACAATAACTCATAAGTCACTCCTTTGATTTTCCCCAGGAAGATTAAGGTTCTGCCACTGTGTCAGGACATTCAGTGAGGGGCTCTCTGCCTTCCTAGAACACTCTGGTGTGTTCTTAGGTACAGCAAGCTTCTCACTGGTTCCTGTTTTCCAAAGCAGAATAAGATGCTTTTCTCAATTTCTGTGGCCTAATGTAACAACTGCATTTCTGCAAGCAAGGTGCACGTTTCCACTGAAACTGGTTTCTTGGTTGTCTGTCAGTGTTTGAGTTAAGCTTTTTTTTTTGGCATTATGAAACATAAGCTAACAGTGCTAGAACAATGAATAGATTTTATTTCTATAGCATTGACAACTAAATTGATAGAATGACAGTGAAAAAATTGATAAATTAAGCATACTTATCCAAATATCAAGAGATTCTTATAGCTTATATGCGATTCCTAGTATAAGATCCAGCTCTCCAAAAAAAAAAGCAGTAGTGAAGAATTGGTCGTTTTATAATAGATCCTGTATGTAACAGTAGGATAGCAATTCAAGCAAATTTCTGTTCAGTTTTTGGAGATTAATTAAATTCATCCCATTAATTCTTGGGTTTTGAGGTCCACAATTAGCACAGGAGCATTTGGACAAAAGACCTATTATGGACACCTTGAATATCTTTAATTTGTTCAAAAGAACAGAATAATGTATAGTGATGTGAAGTGGAATATTTGCTTTTTATTTTCCATTTGTCCCATTTTTAATGTACATGTACCCTGCTTAGCCAGAAATACAAAAGTTCTTGATCATATTGATTTTATCCTTTCTTCCACTCTCCAATACCCTCACAGTGTATTCTCTGAAAGAGAATTTATAAATTAATTAGATATAGTTTATATATATATAAATATATATATAAATTTATATAATATATATAAATATACATTTATATTTATATAAATATATAAAAATAAATTTATATATAAATATATATTTTATATATGAATTATATAGTTTATATATATAAATTAATTATATATAGTTTTAATATATAGCTTTAGAGATAGTTTTTAAGATCTACTTTACATATATATATTCTATATATACAAAATAACTCTATATATTAATTTAAGACTGAAATAGTAAATTGAGTTTACTTTTTTTTACTGAGTACTAACATTCCTTTTTTGTCCTTTTAACAGGGAAGGTTAAAGGGTCAACCTAATTCCTCATACAGAAGGGTGTTTATAGCTGTTGGTTTGGTTGAAGTCTAATGGAGCATCAAGGACTTGGTATCTGAATGGCTGAATATTGGAGAAAATTGCTCACAGTGGGACTGAAAAGGGTTTGACTAGGCAAAAAGTTGATATGCCTTTCCACTTGCAGAAACAGATCTTACAGGAACAAATAGTTATGCAACTCTTGTAACTTTTTCACCAAATGCTTTCTCCTAATATTTCCTACTAATGTTGCAATTTCACTAATCATAGTGGTACAAGGATGTCTTGTATAGTCAGAAAGTCATTAGTCTCTTGTGTTTTCTTCTCAGCTTTGCAGGATCTGCATCTTTTTTAATCTGAAAAATGCATTCATGCTCAGGAAAATGTAACACAGCATAAAACCAAATTTAGCTCTGAAGGACTTAACAAATGCCTGCTGTAGAAGTGTTACAGACAAGGAAAGTGTATGAGATATTGAGTCATCAGAATATATGTTTGCTTAGTAATTATTTGCTTCAGATTAAAATGTTATGGTCAAAGTCCTGAATATCATGCTGAAATATGCATTCATCTGTGTCACTTAGGTCATGTGCTAACTGTCATGTGTAAATTCCTTGCATGTTTTAATCTTCAGTTTTGCTAACTTTCATAATATCGTTCCAAGAATCCAATGGCAGTGGACACATTGAGGTCCAGATAAGCTAAACAGCTGATCCAAAGTCTCCAGGATACCCTGTCTCAAACAAGGTACTGAGACCGCTTCTGAAACTCAGGCTAGTGTTCTATTTTAAAGGTCCTTTTTTTGGACCTTACATGTCCTTTTTACTTCAGTTTCCCTGATCTGTGTGCCAGGAGCAAGGGCAGAACACAGGCGTAGAGGTCACCCTCCAGTAATCAACAACAGCTGGAGAAAAATCTGTTCAACATTCTTTCACTCCTAAGAAATCAACTGAGACATGGAGAAATCTGGAAATTACATTAATAAGAAACAATGTCCTCTTCCTTGTAAGAATAAAAATCTGGAAAGATCAATCTTCATGCTTCAGGCATAGCTTTCCTTGGTAGATATACTTCTGCTAAAGCGTTTGGCATTAGTTGCTGTGAGATATAGGAAACCACACCAATTGAAGAACTTGGCTCATCTGCAATAGTAATTCCTAGGTCACCACATTCCTAGCAATGTAACCTCTGATTTTCAAAGCTGCTGATTATCTATTCCCCACTGATCTGATATCTAGCCTAAGAGACATGTTTTGGCTTATGAAAAGGTTTAGTTTCCTCATTTCCTGATTTCCAGTCCTTTGCGTTGGAATGAAAGTCTTGTCTCTTCCACACTGCAGCTTAAAATACAATTTTTATTCACTGTGCTATATTATAATAATATGCCAAGCATTAGTAATGTCTCTTTTGACCCTTTGAGTCAAATAGAAGTACTTAAAAGCAAATTTAATCCCTTAATGACAAAATGTTACTGTAAGTTCCTAAGCCTATAAGTAAAGTGTAATTGCAGTGGTATTCAGAAAATCAAGTTGTGTATTCCCAAGTAGTTTACCTTTGTTTTTACGGCATAGTAATTATAATCCTTGCAAGGACTATTCACATCCACAAGCATCACATAGTCACTAAAGGCAGTGAGTAGGAAGGATTTTGCCACGTAAAACAGACAAGTCTAGTCCCGAAATTCAAAATGTGCCATCAACTTCTTACCTAATTTAATATTTCAGCATCGGTCTATATATTAAATTAGAGCAACCAGGAGACAACAGAGCAGGATGTCCAGTAATTACTGATTAAAAACTTGATGTGTGTTTGTCTGCATGCATACATCTATGTATATTTTATTGTGTTCATTGCCACCTACCTCATAATTACGAGATACAAGTGCTCTTCGTAATGAAGCTTTTGTGTGGTTTTTTTAATAATCTCAGAGTTACACACTTTCAAGCATCTACCCCTAAGAATATCCTGGCAGACTTCAGTTTTTCCATC
Source organism: Chlamydotis macqueenii (assembly GCF_036417535.1). Taxonomy (NCBI): domain Eukaryota; kingdom Metazoa; phylum Chordata; class Aves; order Otidiformes; family Otididae; genus Chlamydotis; species Chlamydotis macqueenii. Next base: position 56,788,098 of record NC_141593.1, on the reverse strand, counting down.
TTTCACATTAATTTTCCTAAGCATCATTGAAAAATGTCCATATTTTTCTTCTAGAGAATTAATTACTGTTTTGCACAAGGCATAAACAGACTTACAGTTGCAATATTTCCAATAAAAGTGCTCTTAAAGTCCCAGGGCTTTAAAAATTAGTTTCAGAGTTTTTTTTTTCCTGATTTCCCTGTGCAGCTCTGATGCTGAATTCAGGCTGAAGAAGAACCCTTTCAATAGGCATGGCATATAACAGGCCAGAAAGTGAAGGGCAACAAATACGGGGTGAAAGCAAATACAGATACAACATACAAGGCACCCAGAATGACAGACACAGAGGGTAACTTTTAAATGCTGTGCAGAAAATTATGCTTTTGCAGTTTCAGGTACTTAATTGTAGGAATAAAAAGCAAGTTCACTGAGCAAAAACCAATGAGATCAAAAAACAGCCTAGATGCAAAGTTTGGAATAGTATTCTATCCACCTCCAAGGGTGCTTGGAAACTTGACTGTGGCTTGGAGTGAGGCTATTTTATTTCTGATGTAAAGCCTGCAAGTTTTGGGAAATATATATATTTTTTCTGCAGATAACTGTTCTACAAAACAGTTGGTCATAGTTATAAGATTCACTATTTGCTAGTGTGCTTATTAGGTGATATTTATCCTTAAACCTATAAATATATTTTACAGATTGTTTGTCAAACAATAGATTGAAATAACTGTCATTAATTGCCTAAATGGTAGATTGCTTGGGGATTTCTCACATAACAGGCTGCATACAAGCTCATATGCATTCTTTTCATCTAAAAAAAAAGGTATTAAGTGCCTGTTTGTTTGGGGTTTTTTTTCACTTTTCACTTTCATTTTTTGATTTGTTTTCCAAGTAAGCTTTTGACAGCTTAGAAAGCCTTATGTTTGGAAAGGGATTTAGGAAGTGGATTTTTTCCCCCAGAAGGTGAGGCCAAGAAATGCATCAGTCACTCTTGTTGCTTTTTGACAGTTCAAGTCACCAAAAGCATTTGATAAACTTTAATCGCTGTCATAACTGTAAAGGTCACACATGGGACTGAAAGCACAAATCAGCTACAACACTGAAACATGAGTGGGAGGGAAGAGTGTGTGCATACACAAGTACATGTGTGCACTTGGGACAATGCATTTCATAAAAAAACCATCAAAAAGTAGCAGGTCATTTTCAATTTAAGATTAGTTGGAAACTATGAAGTTCTTAAATGAAGTGCCCTCATATTTTCTAGATATGATGGTTTGCAATTTGCATTAAACTATAGCATAAATGTTTTTAAATGTCATTTGAAAATATTTGAAAATACAGCAATTATGTCAAGAAAAGTAGAATTAGTACTTTTTGCACTCTCATAAATTTAAGAATAACACATATCACTCAACCGTTTGTTCATTTTACCACACTGGAGAATTGATGACTTGAACAGAAAACCCAACATTTGACTCCATCCCAGTTTTTAATAATTATAAACAATGTATAAAAAGATCGGCAATTATTTTTTCCCAGATCCTCAATACATTTAGGTCTACTAAAATGGTAAGCTGTTTTAAGAGTTAAAATCTCTGGAAGTTTCCCAGATTCAGAAGCTGTAATGTATTTCTTTGCAAAAATTGTGATACACTTGAACAGCCACTGTGCCAGAGGTGTGCTGCAAACAGAAGGCTTAGGGAAGATATTTAGCCTCAAAGAACCCATGCATGTTAGTTTTGTTAATCCCAAGGAAGGATGAAAGTGTAACTGTGAAGACAGTTTTCTATTACTCTTCATGGAGAACGATCCAATGATGTACCCAGAGCAAACATAATGAACTCCCTTATTTGTTTAATTAGGAAGCTGTACTGCCACTTTCACGTACTCTCACACTCACATGCACGCTCACACGCATGAACACACACACACACAGACACACACAACCTGCCAGATTCAGACCCGCAGCCTATGCATATATCACTGCACATGTATATTGTAGTTTCTGTGACTCCAGAAAAAAAAAAAATAAACAGGTATATCCAGGACATGAAGGAGAAGAGGACAGCACTTTGACTGTACATACAAATAATCCTCAAAAAGACAGGCCCAGTATGTCTCCCACCCTGTTTTAAACAGGAAGCTGGAATAGATAAGATCCTGAGGCTCCTTTCAACCTGATTCCTAGGATGCTATGACCTTATATTATTGATAATTTTTCTTTTTTATCTGTAAGATGAAATTTTACCATTGTGATTTATTGTTGTTATTATTATCTGAATACTTGTAATACCTTATCATGTCAATACCCTAATCCTGTGGTGGAGTCCTCTTGTACTAAGTACTCTCCAAGCAGTAAATAACACACTGCATAGACAAGAGATGGCAACAGACAGATTGGGAAATTGCAACCTGGAGAAAATGGCTGCCAAACATAAAGGACAGTAATAAACTTTTAAAGTACAATAAATACTGAACATTCACAAGAACTTGTCACGCAAAATCATGCACTGTTCTGCTTAAACAAATCAGTGTCTACAAATCAGTTTACGCTTCCTTTGGAAAACTACTTCATTCAATTTCTTCAGAATTTAAAGCTATATGTACTAAATCTCAGGTGTTTCTTACACCAAAGTCTCCAAAAAATCTTAAATGCTAGAAAACAACAGCTAGCTGTGAGCTACAGTGATCCGCAGCTAGCCCTTACATCTGATGCAGTTTCTTAGTATGAAAATACTCTGCCTTCTGTTTCAATACCTCATTATGAACTGATAGATTTGCTATTATTATTACATAGCCCATCTATAAAACACACAAAAAAATCCCCAGATCTACTGCATAACAAGAGCATATTTTTTCCTAAATAACCTTTTTAATTCAATAGAGTATTTAAATGGTATTGCTACATTCCCTAATGCCCAAAGTATATCATAGCCTATTGAGCAGATTAATAGCACACTGTTTAGGTGTGTATGTCACATATTAAAGAGCCTTATGTGATTTAAAATACTTAAGATTTAGTCATAACATTTATCTTTTTATATTCAGGTGCTCAGTCAGTAAATTTTGAACATTAAATTCAGATTCTTCATCACAATTGTAACAGTTCTCATGGCCTCCCTTTCAGTTGACTTAAAAAAAAAAAATTGTTAGCAAAATTATTAATGTCTAGAGTTTACAATGTTTGCAGAAATCCTAACACATTTAACAGTGCAGTTCACACTGTACAAGGACAGGCTTTGTAGTACAACCTATACGGTTCAAATAGTATTAGAAGGTTGACACTGGATATAAGTTACCAGCTTTTTCCTTGCCTAGAAGTGGTAACAAACTTTGTTTAGTATTGATGCAGGTATGACTAACATGGACCCAAATATAAAAGAGTCCCTGAGTTCACATGAAGGTATGAGAACTCTCTATCACCTCTGGAACTAACCGGACACATTTTTTAAAAAGTACTCCATAAATTTATTGTTTCCCCAATGCAGTTCCTATTTTGCTAACTCAAATAAAGCTTTCTGAGAGATTTCGCTCATTCCCTCTTCCTCTCTCTCTCTCTCTCTTTTAAATATCTCTTAAATATGTTTGGTTTAGCTTAAAAAAAGGAATGTGTTTATACGTCATCTAGAGAGAGGCAATCCCCCACTACCAATGCTAGGGTCGAAGCTGCTGGAGTCAGCTGTCATATTTTCATTGTTTGAGAGAGATCATGATCGACTGATCCTAGTCAGGACCTCTCTCTAAGATTTTGATTCAGCATAAAGTCAAGCTCAACAATGACAATAGTTCACATCTCTGAAAGCTTGCAAAGATTACACTGGAAGTTATCCAAGGTAACTTTGTCACTCCTGCTTTCAAATAAGAAAGGATAGATATAGTAGCCCAATTGTATTTAGATTTTTTCAAACAAGATGTAACTCTCCTCAAGGGTCACCAAAAAAAAAAATGTAGAAATAGCTTTCAAATCTGAGATCATCAGACACTATGCACTCCACATTGATTTAACTAGGGAATCACTACACAAAGTTTTTTCTTAATTCTTTGCAGTGATCTTCATTGTATGACACATCACTTGGGAGCCTCAAACTTGTAATAAAACTACTAGGTTTTGCAATATTAAAAAATGTGGATAGACCCAAATGATCTCATAGCATCCGTCAGTGGAAATGTACAGCTGTATTTCACAGTAGTACCAAAAGCCTGTTAAGAGCTGCTGGCTCTTTTTCATTCAGCCAGCACATCTGAAGTTTTAACTCTGCCATTCCTAAATAAAGTATTATATACACCCATCACTTTTTATTGACATTTTTAAGAAAATAATGTGAAGAAATGTAATAGTAAACTTTAATGCTTATGCTGAATTATACTTTAAGTGTTATGAATGGTTTTGTGAAAATCTATTATTAGCATGATAAACTTCACACTTTACATGACATTACAAAGTATTTCACATGTACAACCCTATAAATGTACATGTCTTTAGTATTAATGCACTTCATATAGGAAAAGCCACCTAGAAACAAAGTTAAATGTTGAAAAAATAGATTAAATTAAGAACCTTTATAAATTCAAGTAGTGATTCTCCTCAGGTGGAAGGGAACAAAAGAGGAGGAGGAAGCAGCAATCTAGTTCTGCAAAGGTTCAAGGCATAATCTCCTGAGGCACAAGATGCCTAGTTCTAATCCTAGCTCAGAGAGAGGGTACCAGACAACGTCAGTTTTAAAGGACGTATCATTTGCACTAACATTTACTTCGTAGCTGAGTTTTGTTCAAAACACGTGGGTCTCCTTCTCTGATGATTCTGACTTTCTGATTACAGATTCATACATTTCCCATAAACACTTTTCCCTGTGGAAATAAACCAATATTCCTTCTTTAAGCTTCAAATGTATGAAAAATTATTCCTATTGTTCCTGCCCTATCCTATCACACTATTCAGAGACTCAGCACAGCAATGTTAGTGCCACAAAATAGTTAAATATGAATTTGAGTAAATCTAAGTAAATTTAATAATATATTTAAGTAAATTTAACTAAAATATTTAGTTAATTTAAGTAAATTTAAATAAAATATTAATAGGGAATCTATTTGTCAGAATTTCCAAAATTGTTCTTAGCTTCCTTGGTTGGGAGGCTAGAGGATATAAACAGCAATCAAGAGAGCCACAGCTGAGAAATGATATAGCAAACTTGCTTGTAACAGGCAGATCATTACAGTCTCAGAATCATCATATACCTCGAGATCATACTATCTGGTCAATGGTAAACAGAATTGTCATTAGACATGATCTGAGGTCAGGCAACTCGCCAAACCTTCTGTTTATTGTCAAAGTTTAATGAACTAACTCTCTTTGCCTGGAGTACTGAGCTGTCAAGTTACTAAATCTGAACTGAAAAGGGAGTTAGGAATAACTCATTACAGTATATGTTTGACCTGGATACAGGTGAAGAAATACTTTCCATATTTCCATCATCAAAAATGCATACATCTTGTACATCTTTACATAACCATCTAATTTCATTTAATTCTCAGGAGGACTTCTGTATTTACCTGGATAACTCTTCGTGTATACTTACTCTGGATAGTACATTCAACTTGGCATTGTTCAAAATTCACTCTAATACTTTCTAAATTCAGTCATTCACACACTCTGTATGTTCTTTTGCTAAAGTACTTCTGCTTGAACCGAGTGAGCTCTTCTTTTGTCATTATCTGCCCATCTTCTTTCACCCTCCTCCTCTAAGATGAAACAATAAAAGCTGAGTGGACATACATTTTTCCAGGGCTTTGGAATCAAAAATTATTTTACTCAATACCTATGGAGCTCTTTCTCAGATAAAACATTATCATGATTTATTATTGTCATTACTTAATTACCAACCCAGGCAATAGCTAATACATTGCTAAATGGATTGCTAAATGGCTTGTCATGCCTTTCTGATGAATAAAGATACCTTAACCATGGTGCATGGATGTCCAGAATCTGAACTAGGGAAGCATTGTGGTTTCAGAAAGCCCTGAAATATTTTTAAATAATATTCTTCATTATGCAGTCAGAGAATGGATATTTTTTATAACAGTTGGACAGAGAATTACTAAAAACTTTTGCTTTACCTTTCTAAAGAGCAAGTCATGGCAACTTTAAAAGCCCCACAAAAATTAATTGGAATGTAAAGTTTAAGCTATGCAACTTGTTTGGAAACATCCATGCAGAAACCAGTGCTGATAATCATAAAAGTCCATGCTAATACAACTGAAACAGGCCCTTAATTTACTGTTAAGGCTTTCCATCTCACTAATCCCTCTGTAAGTCAGAACTACCCATCACAACAATATGTTAGTACAACATAGCTAAAATTTATACAGAAGACCAAATACTAAGCCCTTTCTTCATGCTATGTGTCTTATAAACACTTCTTCTTTACCTGTGCTGTGCCAGGGTATGCCATGACGCTATACATGTCCACACATAGAATGATAAAGTGTATAGAAAAAGTTAGAAGCTTTAATTATTCCGTTCAATTAAAATTAATTAAAATTAGAATTGAGTGATAAGAAGAATTAATTTTATTATCAGTTTTTCCACTGAAATATCTGGAAGAAAATCTACAAGTATTTGCACATATGATCCTTTCTTCAATCGAACAAGCTCTGACCACAATATTTGAATTGGAAAGTTTTAGAAATTTCTTAATATTTGGTCAATTTTAGCAGCTGAGAAGAAAGAAGACAAAAAGAAATTAAAAAAAAAAAAGAAAGAAAACTACTGAAGACAAAATCAACAAATTAGCTGTAGGTATTCTTTTAAAAAATGAATAAATGCCAACAACTTCTTCTAGTGTTTCAGCAAAATTACATTTTGTAATAAACTATTCATTCTAGGCATACAACCATGCAACTTCCTCCCATCTCCGTTTCTCAACCCACCAACACATTTATAACACAACCACGAGAAACATCTCCATCTCAATGACATCTCTGATTACAAATGGAATCATAGGTCTTTTTTATTATTAATAATCCTTCCTAGCGCCTACCACTTCATAAGAAGTACCAAGCACATGCAACCCCAGAAAGACAACATTTGGAAAACTGGAAAATTACAACACAGTCCCGTAATATGCCCTAGAGCCTTCTATCCTTAGAGCTCTACTTAGCCACTCTTCCTATTTGAATTCTTACCCTCAAAAAGAATCTAATTAATCTAGCTCATGTGTGTGTCTGCAGCCTGTAACTTCTTCATAATTTTGTGTTCTCCCACACCGTTCCTAGAGAATTGTGTCACTGTCTTTCCCTATTTTTGATCTGCAAGAAGTGGGAGACTTCTGCCTTCTGTTCTTTCTCCTCCTCACTTTCTAGCAGTTGGGAGAAAAGGGATTCATAAAGTCAATTATTATGAGTGGAGATAGTGATTTCAATTAACATAGCACTTTTAATGTAACATGATGTCCCCAGGCACTTGAAAATAATATATTGTAAAAGGACTGGGTTATTTTTAGTGTAATTTTTAACTGTTGTCACCTACTTTACCAACTCACTTTCCTTCTGCCCACTTGACTTGTAGTATAGATCATGCATAACTCTCTGCATTTAACAAGTCAGAGCAGGAAGACAGAAAGAGCAGCAGTTTTTAATTCATTAGCTTTTCACCTTTGGAGACCTGTGCTTAATGCTTACTTCATATCTGTCTGCCCTAGGCTTATGTTGATATATCTGTTTCTCTTTCTGAGCCCAGGCCATCATTAAATGCAATACCCCAACCACACAAAAAAAAGAAAGAGGAGAATCCACAAGAACAGAGAATAACTATTGTCTGGTTTTCTTACGTATGAATGTGTATTCCGGGAGCTAGAAAGCAAAACCAAGATCTTGCACTTCTCACTGAACAGGCTTTTCAGTGTTCTTCCCTTTTATGTCTGTTCTAATCTGCCTTTCTTTGGGAGCAGGTAATTGGGAAATTACATGTGGTATTGTATACTGGCTTTCTCTTGCTGAACTGACTCCTTTCGTTTGTCAGTATAGGCTAGCTAGTATGTCAACCGTGGGATCATTCTGTAGAGACTTTCTTTTTAAATCAGCTCTGAATGATATAAGGTTCTCTTCATCATGTCAACACATTCTTGATCATACTCAATTTCTACTCCCCTAGCACTGCCAGCATTTGCTGATCTTTCTCAGTTAGGGGCTCTCACATTTTTGATTAGGAAATTCCAGTGGAAAGCGTGGAGTAAGTCCCGAGCACTATATTTATGAAATCCAGACACAAGGTCTATTCTATTTGCCCTGACCAAGTCGAAAAAGGGCATGCAAAGATCCTGGAGTGTATGATTGCCTTATATTCTGCAATATAGCTATGTATCGAGTCAATAAACTAACAGAAAATATTATGCATATGAATGGCCTAGCTATCCAAAATGATCTCTCAAGGCCCTTTTCAGCCCTACCTTTCTGTGATTCCAACTAAATGTGGAACTATTAATTTTGCATTTGCAACTTTCTTTTGAAAAAGTAAATAATCAGCTCAATCTTTCTTTTCTATACCTTCATAACATCACAACCATTAACAGATCTTATCTCTCAATACCTTTTGAAAGACTATCCCTATTTTAAAGACTAGAAACTGAGGCAATTGGGAATGGTCCATACTGCACTCACACACACACACACTGTAAAAGCTGTAAAGGCTGTAAAAGCTTTCACATCAGTGAAAGCTATTAATTAGACTCCGGATCTCTGTATTGCCTGGTGCAGAAAGGTGTTACTGCCTGACGCTGCTGTGGTAAAATATGAATTCACATGTGTCATGATGGCAGCCAAACAAAGGCTAGGGAACCCTACACTGAACCATCCTTCCTTCCCTTGAACACACAAAGTATTATACAGGTAATGACATTGGTAGGTTGTCTGAAGGGCAAACTCTTTGGGCAAATGCTCTGTTTTGTAACCTGTGTTGGCTGTAGCATAAATTTAAATACTTAAAATAACTGTAGCCAGCAATGAGATGCTGGCAAAACAATGGAGTTTACAAAGAAATATGACCAAGAGAATACTCTAAACATTTTAAAGCCTCTCTTGAGACAGGTTACCCATAGATGTAGAGAATGAATGTTCTCCAAATGCCGCAAAGTAGTTAACAATTTTAAATGAATTAAAGAAGGACCTTTTCAGCTTGGAAGCTTATGTGTTATAAATTATGTTTTATTCCCACTGTGATTCTCTTGAGAATACCTTTAGCTGGACCTGATAGGTGTGCAATGTACTGCTGCTTTTTAACTTTGACTATTTCCTCATCCTTTAAAATTGTAACTGCCTTGAGCCTTTCTTTTATTTCCTTAAAAAGAAATCTTCCCATTTCATTCAATTACATGTTAGCAAACAAATTTAAACTGCTTCTTGCTTTTTTTTTTTTTTTTTTTTTGGAATGCTGCTGCTTTCAATAGCTATATATATATCATGACATTGTTGTATGTCCTTTCAAATTATTGACAAAACACCTAAATGAATACTGTCACTGTTACAAATCAGCTTTCAAGACCAGAAAAGCTATATGTCATATATTTTCCATTCTTTGTGTTGTAAAGAACATGGCAGTTTAAGCACTTGCTATCACACTTTCTGGTCTGGCCAAGCTGCACTTTAATGGCCTTTATCTTAATTACATGAATGAAAGCATCTTTTACATTCATCAAGGTGCAGAATCTAGGCCATTATACATAAAAACTGTGCAGGTGAAACAACCTAAAAAGAGACTCTCCCACCTGAATCTGGTATCTAGAAGAATCTCTAAATGTCACATGGTTTCAGCATAAAACCAACTACCTAATCATTGGAGATCAGTATCTTGAGCCCTTTGCTTTTCATCCCTTAGCTGTCTCAAGTCATTCCAGAATGTGTATCCTATGCATATGCAAGGTTATAATAAATAACATTCCGCAAAGACATCTAAATACATTTCCCAGAAGAAAACATAAAATAAGAGCCTGTGGAATGGTCCTGGCACTCCCTCAATCACATTTACTGTGATGTCTTTATGCACTGCCTTTAAGTTCTACATTCAGTGAACCTGACACCTTGCTTCATAACAAGGGTGAGAATGTGGCTATGAGACTGAAAGTCTTTCTAACCCTTTCTTGTGCATTTTTAAAATGTTTTTACTGTCTCAAGTATTTTCAGGAAGAAAGGACAATATTGCTTTCAAAGTACAACTGCTCTTCGTGTTGTCTAATGTGCTGTCTTTAAAAACAGTTTTAAAAGACACTCTACACTTAAATAACAACGCATTTATGTGGATCTATCTTCCGCTATAGATGGCCATCAAGGACAGGCTCATAGGGATGCTTTTTAATACATTACCTCACTTGGCAAGTATCATGTGTGTAGACTTAGCATTCAAACATTAAATTAATTTTTTCAGGTAGCTCACAAGGATAGCTTTCCATGTGTTTCAGGTTTTAGTCACTAGCTAAGTCTTCAAATTCAATTTAACCAACCCTGTAATTCCACATAGTCCTACCTCTGTAATTCCACATAGTCCTGCCTCAGGCAGTTTGTATTCCATCCCTTCACCTACTGGCTATGCAACAATTCAATTACTAAAGTTCCTCATCCAGAAAGTGCACTTGATTTCCTATAATTCTTATTCTGCGGGTTTTTTGTGGGTTTTGTTTTTTTTTTTTTTTTTTTACCAGAGTAACACATGCCTTCGGAGTTGGCTGAGTTACAATCATGAAAACCAACTAGTGCTGTGTACATGTGCTAGCTACAAAAGAAAGTAAAAAGAAGGGGAGAGGGGAGGGGGAGGGAGAGGGGAAAAAAAAAGGAAAAGGAAAAGAAGGTCAAAAATTGCACACTTGAAATAGAAAACGAACTTAAAGAAGGAGTTTGTGGTCATGGATCATTCTCAGGGAAGGAAGATGAGGAAAGAGAAAAAGAAGAAAAAAACAATAACACAGGTCAACCAAAGAAAAGAAGAATTGGAGATACAATATAAATTCAAAGATGAAAGAAGGAATGAGAATGAGGAAATATAAGATGCATATTAGGAGAAAATAGAGTCAAGTGGTATAAAGAGGAAACAGAAAAGAGATCAGAAGTTAAAACACCAATTAGTAGATCAAAAGGGTATGAAAGCAGTTTCAAGATAAGAGGGTGATAATGGAAGCAGCTTTCAAAGATTAAAACAGAGAGGTGATGAAAGTGTGCATTAGACAATGGAGGTAGTTGAAAATCTTAGACAGTAAAGAAAATCAGTGAGGGATAATAAAACAGAAGAAAATGTCTTATATGAAGATCAGTAAATATTGTCTTATAGAAATTATATATTCCATTCTTAGGCCCTTTGACTTTTCTTTATATGATCCAGCTTTTTTCTGTCTTTACTGCAATCTTCTTCTTGCAATTTTCTTGCAATCCTCTTCCTTCCTTGTTCTCCTGTTCTTCAAGAGTGTAGTGGTTTTGTTTAGTGAGAGGGGGCCTAAGGTGGTAGCCGCTCGTGGCGGGAGTGAGAGAGAAACTGCGTAGTCTGGTCCCGATCGGGCCTGAACTATGACAAAGAGACTTGCAACTGCAGTAAAAACAAACCTTTGGTGTCAGCTGATGCAAACTTCACCTTGTACTCTAACAGATATTTTGTTTCTGCTTAGGTAAGTCGCCTCATGTTTTCTGTAAGATCTATCTATCACGTTTGTACTTGAATTTTGCAGTCCCAGAAATTAGATATTGGTGTAAATCACTCTGATTTTGTTGCAAAGCCAAACAGAAATGAGGAATGTAGACTTTATGAGGGTTTTTCTAGGAAGGCATAAAACTATTCTACAAGTGCCATGGCAGTAGCTGTGACAAGTGAAGGAGAATCTCAGGCAAAAAGATGTCAATATACCCAATCATACATTTATGCTTTTTGATTAAAGCTTTATCTTCTAAAGTGTTGTGAAAGTTCCTGTCCTTAACTATTATATCAATCACTCTTCATAGTATGAATATGTATTAACTTTGTTAATAGAATCACAGAATCACAGAATTATCAAGATTGGAAAAGACCTAAAAGATCATCCAGTCCAACCATCACCAATACTTCTCAGCTAAGTCATATCTCTCAACACAACATCCAAACGTTTCTTGAACACCCCCATGGTCGGTGACTCCACCACCTTCCTGGGCAGTGCATTCCAGTGCCTGACTACCCTTTCCGAGAAGTAATATTTCCTAATGTCCAGCCTGAATCTCCCCTGGTGCAGCTTGAAACCATTGCCTCTAGTTCTATCACTGTCTACACGAGAGAAAAGGCCGACCCCTAGCTCACTACAACCTCCCTTCAGGAAGTTATAGAGAGCTATAAGGTCTCCCCTGAGCCTCCTCTTCTCCAGACTGAACAATCCCAGCTCCCTCAGCCGCTCCTCATAAGGCCTGTGCTCCAGACCCCTCACCAGCTTCGTAGCCCTCCTCTGAACGCATTTCAGGGTCTCAATGTCTTTCTTGCAGTGAGGGGCCCAAAACTGAACACAGTACTCGAGGTGCGGCCTCACCAGTGCCGAGTACAGGGGGACAATTACCTCCCTGTTCCTGCTAGTAACACTGTTTTTGATGCAAGCCAGGATGCCGTTGGCCTTCTTGGCCACCCGGGCACACTGTCGGCTCATGCTCAGCCGAGCATCAATCAGTACCCCCAGGTCCGTTTCCTCCACACAGTCCTCCAGCCACTCCGCCCCAAGCCTATAGCGCTGCCTGGGGTTGTTGTGGCTGAAGTGAAGGACTCGGCATTTGGTCTTGTTGAACCTCATCCCATTGGCTTCAGCCCAGCTCTCCAGCCTGTCCAGATCCCTCTGTAGGGCCTCGCTACCCCCAGGCAGATCCACACTCCCAGCCAATTTGGTGTCATCTGCGAACTTACTGAGGGTGCACTCAATGCCCTCATCCAGGTCATCAATAAAGATATTGAAGAGGACAGGCCCCAGCACCGACCCCTGGGGAACACCACTTGTGACCGGTAGCCAGCTGGATTTAACTCCATTCACCACCACTCTCTGAGCCCGGCCCTCCAGCCAGCTCCTTACCCAGCCAAGAGTGTACCCATCCAAGCCATGGGCTGCCAGCTTCTGCAGGAGAATACCATGGGAGACAGTGTCAAAGGCTTTGCTGAAGTCTAGGTAGACCACATCAACAGCCTTTCCCTCATCCAGCAGATGGGTCACTTGATCATAAAAGGAGATCAGGTTGATCAAACAGGACCTGCCCTTCATGAACCCATGCTGGCTAGGCCTGATCCCCCGGCCATAATATATAATATATATATATATTAGTTCACATTATATACTATAATGTAATGAGTTGGTGGAATTTTACTGGAGACTTTGGTATTGTTCATGCTAGGTAAAACAAACTATAAGACATCTTGGCCCTGGAAATAAGGACTTTGCCTCTTGGAAGCTTAGAGCTGTCCATGAAAGACAAAGGATGCCTCTGGACAACTGGGATCCTAGCCCCTCTAACATGCTTTTGAAACCCTACCAGCATCATCTGACGTCACAGATAAGTCACCACAGCAAGACTAATCCCAGGAACATCTGGATCAATAAACAAGCTGCAAGAATTCTACGAAAATATAATTGTTATATTGTATTGTATAATTCGCAAAGTTTTACTATGGTTAGTGATCAGTAATGTAGGTGTGATTACACAAATCATAGAATCTTAGAACAGTTGGGGTTGGAAGGGACCTTTAAAGGTCTTCTAGTCCAATCCCCTTGCAAGGAGCAGGGACATCTCCAACTAGATCAGGCTGCTCAGAGCCCCGTCCAACCTGGCCTTGAATGTTTGCAATTGTTCTATATACATGGGAACCAAATCAGTTACTTCTGGGAGCCCTGTAAGTTATATAATGCACAAACCAAAGGGAATCTCAGAATATTGCTATTTCAAACATTACAGCAAGCAATTAGTTAAATACATAGAGAATGAGCAGACGGTAGAATGTTGAATACAGAGTCAAGGATATAGCCCAAATGGTGGTGCCAGGTGAAACAGAAAAGAGACAGACAGAATAATCCTTCCTTCCCTTCCATTTGCTTCCACCTCAGCCCCTGGTTCTATAAGGGGGGCGGGGGAGGTAGCGGGGTGGGGGGTTAAAAAAAAAGAAAAGAAAAAAAAACCCAAAATTTATTCCTTTAGCATAATCCTGCTCCATCCCAAATTCTTGTGTTCTCCACCATTAACACAGAGCTTTTTATGCTAGGAAGCATCATTGCTTTTACAGCTGAGGGGCCCTTCACACAAGAGAGAGGAAATTGATCTGTCTTCAAAGGATTATCGTTTCTGTGTTGTATGTCTCTCAGATGAGATATGAAGAGTTGTGCAACTACATTCTGTAAAATTCCCCTTTTGTTAGTTTATCTCACACCCAGAAGCAAATTCTGTAGATCTCAGATAATCATCTTAACAAGGCCCTACCATGTGTCTCCTATAGTAATATGGGAGAAGAGAACTTTGATGATAGAATGTGAAATGTTTACCTCTGCAAGTATATATTACATCTCACAGACGAACTGGGGCAGAGGGGCAGGGAGGAAAAGACATCGCTGTGAAATGATTTGGACTGAAGTAGCTCTGAAAATAAAGCAAATGGTGAACTTCAGAATTCATATCTGTTCAACGGATCACTGAAAATCCCTGTATAAATAGTTCTGATATTCAAGTTCCTGTTGAAAGTAATAGTTGAGCAAATTCTAAACAAATATGAGGCTGCAGAGCAGGAAGGCACTATCACATTTTTTTTTCCTCTCAGCAAATGCAGGCAACCTTTCTGCTGATTTACACGTAACAGGAGCAAGAATCCTAAAGGCTACAGAAATAACAAGAGGTTGTTCTGTTCTTAAATGCACTGCTTATTAATGCTGTAATGAGGAAGAAAATTGCACAGCCAGGATTCCCTGCTGCAGCTTATGCTATCAGTTAAAGACTGTCACAAAAGATCTGGTTTGCAAAATAAATAAATGAATAAATACAAGGGCTTGGAGTCAATCCCCAAAATGTAAATTAGTAAATTCCTCTCTCTTTAGAGGTTTTAATAAAACAGAATAGCAAAAGCTAATGCCCTGCCAGATATTCACCATGGGGATATTACTTTATGGAAATTGAAGGAAGTTAATCTTGAATTTATGGGATCATTCCGCTTATCTTCTTTACGTGCTCCTTTCTTTTTACTCTTGCTTGTTCATGTCACTCCCTGTTTCGTTACTTAGTGTTGTTGTCCCCTGCCAGAAGTGCCACAGTGAGACTATATCACTGTTGTTCATCATTGCATTAGCACAAGATATGTTTAACTTTCTCTTCATGGTTTTTTTATTTCCCTCGTTGTCAAGACAGAGCCAGAAGCAGTAATAAAAGGATCCATAGGATAACTGACACTGCTCTGTCTACTTGTAGTCTCATCAGTGAATCAAATTAGGAAATTAAAACATAGCTAAAGGTAAAGGAGAAAAAAAGCTCAAAACAATGCAATGGCAATATTTTAATCTCCTTGACAGAAGACATTGCATCTTTCGCATATGAAAATATTTTGAAGGTCAAGCAACTAAGCACAATGCTTGTATATTTGAAGAGAAAGTTAAGAATTTAAGTGGTGGACCCCTTGCAGGCTGAGGCTTACTGAGGATTTTATTTTTCCTCTCAGTTGAAACATTCCAATGTGCTTTTGAAAGATTTTCTCTTTCACTTCCAAAGAGCTCTATGCTACTGGGTTCAGAAATAGAAGTGCTTCTTGCAGCATTTCTGCTTCATGCTAAAAAAGGGAAAGGTTGTAAAACAATTTAAAAAAAAAAAAACAACTATTTTGGTTTTCAGTGCATATATGCACCATGCAGGCCTAATTTCTATCTTGCATCTTTGTAAGATAGAAGAGGTCAGTGGTGTTATAGTGGAATAAAACTGTTCTGTGTGAGAAAAGAATGATGCTAAAAACATTAAACAATTCAGAAATGTCCTAGGAAAGCACCTGAACTGAAACTCTAAATCTTTCAAGATTTCTGAGTCGCAACTGGTGATTTTTACTTCCTGCTGGAGCAAGAACTCACTACAGAGATGACATTTTCATTTGCTTGGGGAACTGAGGACAATTTTTTCTATTTGACTTCCTCATTGATTGTGAAAACAGAGTAAGGATAGCTGCATGTGAAAAGGAGGAAACATCACCACAGAATAAAGGTCACAAAGAGTCATTGAAAAGTTCATGACCATACATAAGACATGAGAGGTGATACATGCATCCTTGTGTCCCAACTTACACAGAAAACACATAATTCTTTTTGAAGAGAGAAGACATTGTGAAAAAGGATCAGTCTCTGAAGAGATGATGAATTTCATCCAGTTGCTGTCTGGAATAACACAAGCTTTAAAAGCAAAGGCAGGGAGGGAGAGAACCTTTATAACCAAGAGTATCACCGATAGTTCTAATTTGTCTGACCTTCCATTTTACACAGAGAAGCTGGAAGGATAGGCACAAATGCACAAATGATAGGAAGCTGTGAGTTGCAGGTATAATGTTTTCCAGGAAACTGCACACAGACATTTACTTCCTTTGGCAAAAAAAAGAAAAAGCAATTTGAAAGAAAACAGGAACATAGACCAGACAGACCTTAGCACACTTTCAAAAGCAAAAGACTGAAAAAGCATTTGAGGTTGCCTTGGTTATTTTGTCATCTTTGTATCTTTCAAAAACACTAACTTCACCTCTATATGTATCCATTACAATTCGGCAGCTCTCCAATACCCTGTTAGAATCTCTCTTCCTCTTGCCAGTATGTGTAATAACTGGGTGTCTGAAGATCATCAGTTAGGCATGCAGATGTGAGGCAAAGCAACTGACCTCTGTTTCCTGACTAAAGATTTTCCAACCGTGCTTTGTTTCCAGCAGCAGAGATAGCACAATTGTAAGTGAGACAAGCATTTGTGACCTTTGTCTTCATGGTTGCCAGTAGCATACAGAAAGAACTAGAGTTTCATTTTGCTGCATAAAACAAGTATTTTCAACAGACATTTCTACAACTTCATGTTGGGACACTAATTAGCTACTATCTCCATTTTCCAACTACATCTCTGTGGACAAGATTAAGAACACAATGTTACTGGAAGATTATAAACCATTATTGCTAACCCATTCTCCTTACTTTATGCTGTTGTTTGAGTTGCTACTACCAAAAAAAAAGAAATGTGCTTGAAAGATGTCAGAAGGATCACTAGCAGAACGGCTATCCTGAACTTCAAGAGGGCGGACTTTGACTTGTTCAGGACGCTTGTTGCGAGGGTCCCTTGGGAGTCGCTCCTTAAGGGTAAAGGGGGCCAGGAAGCCTGGACGCTCCTCAAGATGGAGATCTTAAAGGCACAAGAACAGGCTGTTCCTGAATGCTGTAAGGCGAGCGGTAGGGGAAGAAGACCGGTGTGGATGAACCGGGAACTATTGTTGAGGCTCCGGAAGAAAAAGAGAGTCTATGTCCTCTGGAAGAAGGGACAGGCTACTTGGGGAGATTACAAAGAAGTTTCTAAGGTATGCAGGGAGGAAGTTAGGAAGGCAAAAGCTTAGCATGAACTCAGATTGGCCACTGCAGTAAAAGAGAACAAGAAATCCTTTTACAAATATATCAGTGGTAAGAGAAGAAATAAGGAGCATTTACACCCTTTACTTGATGCAGCGGGGAATGTGATCACTGAGGATAAGGAGAAGGCTGAGGTCCTCAACTCCTTCTTTACTTCTGCCTTTAATAGGCAGATCAGTTATCCTCAGGGCACTTTATGCCCTAATCTGGAAGTCTGGGATGCCAGGCCGAGTACACCCCCTGTGGTACAGGTGGAGACAGTTAGAGAGCTCCTTCTCCATCTGGACTGCCACAAGTCCATGGGACCGGACGGGCTTCATCCTAGGGTGCTAAGGGAGTTGGTGGGGGTGATTGCCGAGCCGCTCTCAGCCATCTACCAGCGGTCCTGGTTATCTGGGGAGGTCCCGGAGGACTGGAGGCTTGCCGATGTGACTCCCATCTACAAGAAGGGCCGTAAGGAGGATCCGGGGAACTACAGGCCTGTCAGCCTGACCTCAGTACCTGGGAAAGTTATGGAGCAAATCATCTTGGGTGAGATCACTCGGCATATGAGTGGCATCCAGGGGATCAGGCCCAGCCAGCACGGGTTCACGAAAGGCAGGTCGTGCTTGACCAACCTCATTTCCTTTTACGACTGGGTGACCAGACTGGTGGATGAAGGAAAGGCTGTTGATGTGGTCTACCTGGACTTCAGCAAGGCCTTTGACACGGTCTCTCACAGTATTCTCCTAGGGAAACTGGCTGCCTGTGGACTGGGTAGGTATACCTTTCTTTGGATAAAGAATTGGCTAGGGGGCCGTGCCCAGCGGGTGGTGGTTAATGGAGTCAAGTCCAGCTGGCAGCCTGTTACAAGTGGTGTCCCCCAGGGGTCGGTAGTTGGGCCCATCTTGTTCAATATCTTTATTGATGACCTAGACGAGGGGATTGAGTGTACCCTCAGTAAGTTTGCAGATGACACCAAGTTGGGTGGTGGTGTTGATCTGCCTGAGGGTAGGGAGGCCCTTCAGAGGGATCTGGATAGGCTGGATCGCTGGGCTGAGCTGAATGGCATGAGGTTCAACAAGGCCAAGTGTCGGGTCCTGCACTTTGGCCACAATAACCCCATGCAGCGCTATAGGCTCGGAGCTGAGTGGCTGGAGGACTGTGAAGAGGAAAGGGACCTGGGGGTGTTGGTTGATGCTCAGCTGAACATGAGCCGACAGTGTGCCCAGGTGGCCAAGAGGGCCAACGGCATCCTGGCCTGCATTAGAAATAGTGTGGCCAGCAGGAGCAGGGAGGTAATCATCCCCCTGTATTCGGCACTGGTGAGGCCGCACCTTGAGTACTGTGTTCAGTTTTGGGCCCCTCACTACAAGAAAGACATTGAAGCCCTGGAACGTGTCCAGAGAAGGGCAAAGCTGGTGAGGGGTCTGGAGCACAAGTCTTATGAGGAGCGGCTGAGAGAGTTGGGATTGTTTAGTCTGAAGAAGAGGAGGCTCAGGGGAGACCTCATTGCACTCTATAGCTTCCTGAAGGCAGGTTGTGATGAACAGGGGTTTGGCCTCTTCTTCCAGGCAACAAGCAGGACCCGAGGAAATGGCCACAAGTTGTACCAGAGGAGGTTTAGATTGGACTTGAGGAAAAACTTTTTCTCTCAAAGAGTGGTAAGGCACTGGAACGGCCTGCCCAGGGAGGTGGTGGAGTCTCCGTCCCTGGCAGTGTTCAAGAGGCGGCTTGATGAGAAGCTACAGGATATGGTTTAGTAGCTGTGGCAGCAATGGTAGTGGGAAGACGGTTGGACTAGATGATCTTATAGGTCCCATCCATCTATGATTCTATGATTCTATGAAAGACTATAAAATGGAAATCATCACTAAATCATTATTATTTTAATTATTATTATAGAGACACATTGAAACATTTTAACGTAAAATCATTTCAGTCTGCAGACTTGCTAAGCGTGACATGGAAGTTAAACAAAGTGCTCTGAATAGAGGTAAAATTATGTTGATAAAGCAAATTATTTCAGTGACCTTTCTTGTATTTCAGAAAAGTGCAATTATTTTCTAACTCAAGAGATATGGACAGATATTTGAGAATCAGGTGCCTTCATCCTACTGACAAACAGCTTAAGAAGCAAGTGCAAAAGCAAATAACTGGGCTAACATTTGTTTCATTTTGATTTCAGAAACTCTGCAAAATTAAATGAAGCCTAGATTCATAACATGAACAACCCAGATAATATCTTTTGCTGAGACAAATCAGCATAATTCCCCTGAATTCAACAGATGTACAGCAATTGAGAATCTGTTGTACTTTATCCAGTCAAGTGCAACTGGGTGAGAACTTTACTTGATGTTTCAGTGATGTGAAGAATTTATAAAACACAAGTTGGAAGACATGTTAATAGATACTCATTTTTATCCTTTGGAAGACATGTATAATCATTGATAATAAGTTGCTTAAGAAACACAGATAATTGAATCTTTAATATGTTTTTTCTTTTGCCATGTTAATCCATGAAATCTTTCAATATTACCATGACCAGGCCGTTAAATTTGCAACATTTTTTTTTTTCTGATTAACATAGATCCTATGGGAATATGGTTTTTACTTTGCCTGAATACCTTTTAAAAGCAAAGGTCCTCAAAGTGATTTGTTCTTCATGGTATAGATAGCTGCTTTTCTCAAATATTTCAGTAAGTAGCAAGATGTTCCAGGTCTTTTCAAATGCTACAGACTAGAAAGAAAGAGCTTTTAACTCTGCTTAATGCTTCAAATCTTAATTTTTCATATTTTATTTCATCTTCCTATATATGTATTCATTAATGAATATGTCTCAAAATTTGTCATTCTTACTTTTACAAATTCTACAAAATGTTTAAATTAACACAGAGGATGTCTATGTAGTACGTTCCTTCTCATTGTCAGCTTTGTTTTGAGTTCAGTATGGATTACTTTAGCTGCAGGTAATAGGTTAAATTAATCCTTTTTGTGCACCAAACTGCACTAGCAAAACTGCTATTGCTTTCTGAGTCAACCAGTTTACTTTTGGTTTTTAGATTTCCACTTGTTTTTAGATTTCCCTGAAGTATGACTGTAATGTACATATACTCAGAATATGAAACAGAAGCAGTGCAGAAATTAACTGAGTTGTTTTCCTTTCAATTATAATTGAACTGCTTAATACACACAAAGCAACAGATTTCCCATCACATTAAAGTGACTTGTTTTTAAATTAGAAAAACAAGAAAAAGAACCAAAATAGAAACACTGAAAGAAAGCAGAGTTAGGGCACCAACTATTATAAGAACTTAGAAAAAAAAAAGCCACAAGGACTAATTGCTTGCCTAGACAGACCAGAATCTTCACTTTACACAGACACATCAGAAGTTGCAGGAACTGTTATATATGCAGACACAAATAAGTCCTTAATGCTGAATTCCCCTTTGCCTGCAATAGGTAGACAATTGCATCAGAATTCAATTATCATACACGTAGTATAACTCTGGATATTCTTATAACGCAAACATAAACATACAGGAAATAGATCTTACCTTATTATCAGTTTATCACATTTTGAATGTTAGCAATTCATGTGCCAAAGAATTCTAGCACCAAGTTCAACGCAATTAAAAGGGAGAAATTAAAAACCATTCTAGAAACCATGTACTTTATGTGTTTAATTTTGAATATTCCTCTTTTTAATTGCACTGTCTCCTTTTTCTTCCATTAAAAGCTGCAACTCTGGAACCAGAGCTGGTGAATTTTGTATCACAAGAGAAATGTAGCAATACCCAGAGAACATATATACAAATCTGCTAGAACTGATTATTCCATCCTGATTTAAGACTCATTTTACAACAGTTCCATACTTTTGAAGTTATTTACTTTGATATCTTTGAGGTCAGACTCTTTTTTTGTACTGTAATATCACAGACCTTTGAAATGTAATGGTTGGACCATCTCTCTGTGGTGGGGCCTGCTAGAAAAACAACTGACTAACAAATTCAACAATCATCTCCTAATTTTATGCTTGAAACTTTCCAGAATATCTGTTAGACTAGACTGTACCTGGGGGAAAATCCTAGCCATATTGAATTCACTGGTACCAGACTTGACCCTTCCTTACATCTGACCCTGCGAGGAACTTGGTAAAAATAGACTTACAAACCTGTGTATTTAGTATAGCTATTATCACTGCAGTTTAGAGACAAGTTTTGGAGATTTTTTTTTCTTGCTTGCTGTTTCTTTTTAACTAGTTAAAAAAAAAAAAAATCAGCTTGAGCTCTGGAAATGAAACCATTCTTTCCAGATTTACTGACATCACCAGAAACAAATCCGCAGGGCAAGATTCTCACATCAGTTATTCCTTTGTAAGTCCATATTTTAAGTCTATTGAGTGCTGTTATATATAAAATTAAATATTGTCATTGTACTTTCTTGACAGTTTCTCTTCCTGCTCTCAACAATACTGCCCTACTGACTTTTCAAATTAAAATAATTGTCAATATTTTCTCAAATGTTTAAAAACATTTAATTCTTTGTAACAGGAGAAAAGCTTTATTCATTTTTAATGGATCTGACTCTCCCCATCCTATTCATCATTACATGGGACTTTGCAGCTTGCTGAATGAGGCCCAGACTGCTTGTTGGTATTTATTACAAATGAAAACAAGATACTACGTACAAGGAGAGAGACTGATGGTTTTTACATGTAATTACTGGATTCAGTTTTTTAAAAATGCTTCAGGAAAGTTTGGTTTAGAGGAGGGTGTTAGTTTTGTTACCATGTGATGTATCACATATGATAGGGTTCTATTCTCTATGCATTATTTTTGTGTTATCTCTTTGTCCAGGACCATGAAAATAGGTGACAGGTGATCACAAGACCTTAGATCCTCATCACATTCTGACATATGGTACCATCACCTGTAGATAATTCAGTTGTAAACAGAGGCTCACTGTTAACAACTATAGGAAAAGGATTAACAATTCATCATCTCAAGATAAGCCTATTTCATTTTGTCCAGCAAATAGAAGGATGAATCAGCTTTTATGACTTCCTAGAGATGAAAACACAAGGAAAGGCTTTCTGACTGCTCAAAGCAAGGAAGAGCATATAAACAGGGACTAAATCGATCTGGTGAAGCTGATACACAGTCTCAGTAATTTCCATAATTCTGCTGTACTAACTGTTTTGGAAATAATGCCTTCTTCAACTCTAATTCTTTTGGTCAATACCTCTTTTCAAAAGTATCAAGTTCTCAACTTCTGAGGTGAAGATGATTAACATCAGATACAAAGTGAAGAAGATCTAGATAAGCCCTCAAATATTGATTTGAAATTGATACATTTAATACAAACCTATTTAACTTGATAGGGGTTGGGTCTTTGGAAAAAAAAAAGAAAAAATCGAATCATGATGTACATCTAGTGCAATAAAGAGATGTCTGTCTGAATTTGAAGAGACTCTGGAAGAATACAGATAAGAAGTTTATAGGCATTGAACACAGAGCTGAATGCAATAAAAACACTTCTATGAAAATTTCTATAAATGTTAACTATTTAGTTGCTCAATACATTTTGTAAGAAAATTAAGTGTTTCCAGAAAAAAAAAATGAGCTTTTCTTCTTCTTATAATATTATGTGAGAGAAATAAATGGTCCAAAAGATTAGTAACAGTGTGCAGAAGGGGACTGGGACAGAACCTCGATTGTCATTTAGTGAGTTGTCAAGCAGCTCACAGAAATACCAAAAGAACTAAAAAGATCTTAGATAATCTCTGAGCTTAAGGGAAGAAACTAAGATCACCAGTAAACAATAAAAATATGTTCCCTGTATTCTATTGTGGACATCAGAAAAAAAACAAGACTTTCCATCTCTGATATCCCATCCTTTAATGTGAGTTGAACCAGAATAATATGACTGCCTCTATCTCAGAAGATGCAAATGAAATGTCAGCAGAAGCCAGAATTACCCTTGTATAGTAACATGATATTTTCATATCCAGATAAAAATACAGCAGTAGGAAGGGCTGTGTCACTCCTTGTCCTGGAGCATATCTGAGCAGTTAGTCAAGAAAACATCACACATAGTCAATGGTCTGTGGCCTGGCCCCTTCTGGAGCAGAGAAGGAGGTTTAGTCCAGAGAGGAGGAACTGACAGTGACGGACAAGATGGAAAGTTTAAAGACAAGGAAGAATTGGGAAAGTCATATGGCAAAACCAAAACAGTCCTCCTTTCTTTATGATCATTAGGTTTCAGAAAGTCAAAACAAGGATAACACTCTACTGATTTCTACTAAAGGGAAAACCAGAAGTCTGTGAAGTCTTCGCTCATACTTTTCCTGAGGGTTTTATCAGAATATATTTAAGATCTATTTCCTGTAAAACATTGTCAAGAATTTGCTAATGTATCCTGACAGCTTCTGCATAAAAATTACCCAGATCTATATATCTATGTATCAGGTGCCACTTTTTTAAATTCCAAAAAATAAATGAGAAAAAAAAAAGTAGTTTAATAATCTCTGTCTTTTGTTGCTTGAAGAAAATTGTGCACTAATGAACGTTAAGAAGTTTCTTAAGATTAGGAAAACACAAGAAATACATCAGTTAGTAGTAGCTGTTACGATTTGTACAAGAAAGCAAACCAGGCAGAGAATGAGCTAATTCCTAGATCTCAGATGGAAAATACAGTTATTGTTAGCCCTGTGTAGTACAGGTCAGACAGTCTATCTCACGTCTTAAATAAACTGCTTAGAGGCTACTTTGCCAAGATATCAGTGGCACCTCTCTATCCCTAATACATTTTTAAAAAGTTTGAAATTGCAACTGAAAAATGTGCAGTACTGTCTTTGACTCAGATATCCAAAAGGAGTCTAGAATTGCTGCAGTGTTTAGAATACATCTGAAAGAAACTGCAACTTATGCTTATAATTCAATCAATTTTTTTTCTTCCTCATATAAATACTACACAACTCAGGTAGCTAGTTGCTTTTAAATCAGTTCTATTTCAGACACTATCACTTAATCTCCACTGTTGAAAGGCAAAATAAAATTATCAGAAAAATCAGAGCCTAAATAAAAACATAATCCTGAAAGCTTAAGCCCTTGAAATGAGAGAGCACTCTAGACTTCAGTTATGTGTACTTTTTCTCTTTTTCAAATGTTGCCTTATATAGCCAGTCTTAGGAATTTCTCTTCACATGATCAAATCACTCATTTCTCCTAAAGCCTTTTTCAAATTAGACTTACTGGTTATATAAAAGAGCACTATTATATTCATGCACGCTTTTAGATTGTGTCCTTACAAATGCATTCTACTTTTTTCCCTGTTGTAAAGTAGGTCTGGGGCTCCTGCGTAGTTAACACTGAAATGTTTTACCACTCAGCTACTTAGAAAATCAGCAACCTCACTCCCAAAGCCTTCTTAAATGATCTAATTTTAACTGGAAAATCATGAAGGGGTTAGTTTTGGTAGGTTTTTTTATATCAACAGAATAAATTGAACAATTATCCACTAAAACTTCTTATCTACTGAAGTGCTGAGCAGTAACTCACTAACAGAGAGATAACAAAACATGCCACCCTGTAGAGAAAATACAACAGTGACATGCCAGCATTACAACTTTGCAGACATGCTGGGTAACATTTTATCCTATTGTTTTTTCCAGTTGCATATAAAAATAATTTTCCTTATGCAAATAATGTCTAACACCTAAGTTTTCTTCCAGCTGCAGCTATGTCATGTTCTGTCCTCACAATCTGAGAATACCTAATGACCATGGCTGATATTTAATTGCAAAATGTTACCTTGCAACAACAACAAAACAGAACAGAAAGGAATATGAGGAAGGTTCATGGCCAGAGATCCAGAAAATTTTGGTCAACAAAGTACCCCAATATATAATAAAGCATGAGAAAGAAGTAGGAAAGCTTTTAAAATTACAGATTTTAGTTGTTTTTTAATTTTAAAAAATTCAGAAAAAAAAAATTAATACAATTTAAATTTTTTTTTTAATAAAAACCTTTCAGCTACTTTTTCAGAAAGCTGCTTTTCCTCATTACTTTTCAATGGAAATTCACTTGACATACCTTTTACTTTTTAAGGAAGACAGAGGTATAGACAAAATCCACTTCCTAGGAGTACTTTTGTTTTGCACCAGCAGGTTCTCATTCTTTCCGAACACCAGCAAGAAAGGCACTCTCAAGAAAGATTTTATTAATCTCCAAGAAAAGCTGATAGCATGTTATAAAATTTTACATCTGTTCTGATGATGAGAACCCTGAGATGATACAGCATTTGATGGACCTCTGGTAAGGACAGAGCATCCTGCACAGATTTACTATCTATGGTGAGGTTTGCTGGCATCATGGTAGAGTTTTTAATAGAATTTACTTAGAAGCAATAAATTCTCTTCATTTTTTTTTCTATTATTGAGCAAAAGGATGTTTATATGAAAACACCTTGTTTCTCTTAAGGATAAAACATGCCACAGACATCACCATCAGTGCCAAGCAGATAACAGTCTTCCATTATGATTAGCCAGCTAAGCTTATCCTACAACAAGAGATATGTGCAGCATTGTGCAGTCGTGAAGGCCAAGTAATGTGTGCCATGCAGCATGGCACAGTACAGAACATTCTAGACCTGTTTCTTCTGAAGTGGATTACTAACACCTGGATGTACAATAATCCTCCTGTTAGGACCACTACAACATTTTTAACATCAAGCTGCCTAAAGAGGATGTTTTCCACTAATAAGAGCCTACCTACACATTTGTTTCACTTGTGGAAGTGTAAGAATTTCAGACCCAGCAAAAAAAAAAAATAAAATAAAATAAAATAAAAAGACTTTTTATTATCAAGATAGCACTAACAAGACAAGAATATTTAGTTGTTAAATACATTACAATATAGGTAAAGACAAGAAACGATCACTGCTTTCCAAACTGTACAACTGCCTCATTTGTGGCTCTTTTCACTCAACCTGAGTTGCCCATGCATGCTAGTTTTGGAACAGGCAGAATAAACCTCACTGCACAAGCTAACAAAAGCACAATAATGCTGTAATGCCCTTAAGTGTTAGTTAAAAAAAAAAAAAAAAAGTTAACATTCATTCAAATGTCAGTTAGTTAAAAAATAAGAACAAATACTAGCTTTCTACATGTTATGACAAGTTTGTACAAGGTATAAAGCTACCATGGTTGCACCCTGCTGCCCCCGCTTATCTCCTTTAAGGCAGAAGAAACAAGATTTTAGACAGGTAAGTTCCAGACAGATGATCCAGTCTACCTCCAACACTCTTCTGCTCTCCCATTTAGGAAGAAATAAAATTTCTTTGGACAAGCATGTGTTTATTTTAATTTTCCATTAGCTGCCTAGTAAAATGGAAAATAAACAAAAAAAAAAATCTACAATATCTTCTTACTAGTAGCAGCCAAGTGAACAACAACAACAAAAAAAATAGATCTTTCCAGACTCAGCTTTCACAGCTGGTTTTTTACAGCAGTGATGTCCTGCCATCCACTAATGTGTACAAAACCAGCTGCCTCTTTTCTAAACTAAATATCAGCTAAACAAGACCTTGAAATCAAGTAAAGCATTTCAACAGACAGCATTTGATGGATTTCCAAATGTAATTGAAAAGTCAGTATCCTTCATCTCAAACCTTGGTTTGCAGTCCATGCTTTGTTTATTAGTAATGGCTATTCCAAGTCTTTCTGCTATTTCTGTAATACTAGCTCCATCTCATATTTCCTTTAAGCAGTGGTGCAATTTAATTTAAAATCTATAGTTCACTGGATGAATCAAGGGAAAATGTGGAGTATATATACACCTGGATTGCCTAATTTTAGATGAACTATAATGGAGAAATATATATTAGAATAAAATGGCTATAAATCAAAACCTATTTCATTTTCTATGGTCATGTAAAAGGCAGAGCTGTTTGAATCCATAATTCAGCTGTCATAATCTCGTAGAGATATCATTGACCTTCCTTGGAAACTTCTGTCACATAGAGAAGAATAGTTCTGAAGGAATCACATTAAATCATACTGCATTACTGACAGTCAGTTACTTGAAGATAATTTAGCTCACTTTAACAAGTACTTAACAATGAATTGTACTTTTCTATATTCTTATTCTTCACATCTTAATGTAGCAAAGCTGGCATCTTTGTGCAATATATGTGTATTAAAATCAATGCAACAAGGCATGCCCCACCATGTTTCACTGAGTGTAATCTCCCAAGAGAACTATTAAGATTCTCTTATGGAGCTTCAGATACATATTTGCAATTAGTACTGAACCAGAAGAACTAATGTTTCCCTTGAACATTAAAATAACTTAGATCTATGTATTTCACTGGCATATCTATGGAAGTATTTAGGAATACATATTTCCTTGTAAAGTAATAATTATTAATAAATAATGAAAAATCACTTAGCCACCTACCACTCTAAAATGAATTATTCTTATAAAGTGGTGGGTTTTAGCATTGGAATTGGAATGAAGAGTGGCACAGGTTATAATAGATATTGACAGAGGTGGGAAAGGAATACCAAATATTTTGCCACTAAAGAGACTGGTGTCCTAGTTTTGGCAAGGATGGAGTTAATTTTCCTCTGAGTAGCCGATGTGTTTTGGATTTCGTATGTGAAGAATGTTGATAAACACACTGATGTTATGAGTTGTTGCTAATGAGACCAAGGACACTGTCCGGTTTTCCAGGTCTTGCTAATGTGCAGGTGCAGGAAGCTGGGAGAAAGACAGACAGAATAATTGACCCAAACTGGCCAAAGAAAGTATCCATGCCATAAATGTCATACTTAGTACATCTATACATACAGATATCATTCCCTCAGTCTATGGGCTATCCCTCCAAAGTCTGTTGGGTTCATTTAGTCCATGACTTTGAGCTTCATCTGTCAAAGAAAACCCACACAATTGAAATGACTGGTTACTCCAATGTGAACATTTACATCACAGTAAATACTTTTAAAAGGATACTTGCCTATCTAAATATTGTCTCGTTCATCCTATCTGACAAAAGAGAGAGAAAAACAGAAAAAGCACAGGAAATCAGAATGTATACCTTCTCTTTTCCTCATTTGCAAAACGTTATGTTCAGCCCTGTAGGTTCATAAGCAATACTCCATGGATAAAGAGTTACCTCCAGCATCTGAAATTTTATTTTATAGCTACAACCAGAATCACAGTTGCCAGAATTTTCCATGGTGGGAGATGGATAATGTTCTTATGGTTTTTCATAGTTACAAAGATAATCACCTTCGTAGAACTACTTTTCATTGCTCTTCACCAAACCATCTCTGACATTAATTGTGACATTTCCATTTTGTTTTGTAAATTATGATCAAAAAAAGAGTCAAATAATACATTTATGATGCATTTTGATTGGTCTCTGTTTTTTATCGTCTGTTACAGATACTCAGTCTCCATATGGTTTTATTCCGCAACTCAGAATAGCAGAAGCTCAAAATATTTAGGGGCTTTCTGGGAAAAGCACATGAAATTCCTATTTATTTATTGAGATTTCTAAGAAAAACAAACACATGCATACTTTATTTTGAATATCATTTAGATTCCATGAATCATTCTAGAATGATAATAAGCAGAAATTCTTACAAAATCAGGTCATTTCACTTTCAGCATTCTTTTTTTTTCTGTAATTAAAATATCCCTTTATGACAATCATCTCAATAAAATATCACTTGATCAAAGCAGAAAATGGTGTAGAAACACAAATATTGCACACATTGCAGGACAAATTAAAGGGGTTTTTTAAACAATGTCACATGACTGTGTTGTGACTAGTTCTTCTGGGCTTGAGGACATGACTTCTCATGCATTTAGGCCTGATGGATACAGAGGATTTTGATGTCAGTTAAACCCCTTAATGGCTAATTTTTCAGGTCTCCCTTCCATATTTTTGGGAAAACTGGACTGTTAATGTTAGCACTTTCTGAAATAATCATTTGCTGGCTGAAACTGGGTTCAACAAATGATGCAAGGTTCAAGGAAAGGTCAAGGATAACTGATTTTTATCCTGCTGATTAAACAGCTTCACAGAGAAGTAAGGACCATTGAACCAATATGATTACTGAAGCTGCAGGGGAAAAAGTAGAAGACCATTAAGAGTAAGCTATGGAAAATGTGGAGTGAAAAAAAATTAATGCCACTCATGGCACCTAAATGAGATTTTCTTTCAAAACAAGGTTTTTTAATTGATTTTAGAAATCCTTTGAAAAGCTGCTCTCTTGCTCTCTAATTCATTTTTTGCAAAGTTCAAGTAAAAGGTGAATTAAATTTTTTCTTTGGCATCTTTGGGTGCAGTTAAATAAGCATTATTCAACACAGTAGCTTTGTAGTGTACCTGATGCACAGCTCTGAGAAAAAATAAAAACAGAGGAGAAAAGAACCCTTCAAAATGAAAACATTTTAAAGTCTTTTGTCATTTGAAAGATAGTATCAAAGGAACTTCTACAAAAGAAAATGGGAAGTAATTTAGGCAAAAAAAATTGCTTGAAGAATAATTTTTCACATTTACTTAGCACTTTCCACATATGCAGACTTTTGTGTACACAGTGTAATTTATCCCACAGCAATCTCAAATAGATATTACGTCTTTATAAGAAAATAAGGCAACCTATTCACTCTGCTTCTTCTTAAGAATGAGTTGTAGTAAAGAGGTGGACACACAAAAAAAAACAAAAACTGAAATTAAGAAAAAAAGGTGTTTTCATATTAACAACTTCAGGCCACTTTGTACTGGCTGACTACATTGACATGGTTAGGCTAAAGTATCTACATAACCAAGATTTTCTTAACATCTCAGTGTCTACTGCTTTGTCCTGGGTTTGTGCAGTCTGGAGGGCTACAGTGGCAGCTTCTGCAAGAAGCTTCTAGAAGTTTCCCCTTTGTCCAGTGGGCTCAGTCGGGGCTAGGGCGAACGTGCTGGCCAGGGCTGAGCCAATTGGTGGCAGAATGTTCCCTGATAACGCCTCTGCGATAACGTATTTAAGAAAGGGAAAAGAGAAAAAAAAATTGGAAGTGAAGAAGAAGCTGAAGCTGGGGCAGAGAGAGGGTGGCACGAGCCTTGTGGGCCTTGCAGCCCTCACCCTCTGGCCTCCCACCAGGCGGCCGTCTGGGCCCAACTCGGCCTGGCCACTAGAAGTAAAGAAAGAAGATGTGAAGGGAACCTGAGAGGCGTCTGCCTGAGCCGGTTGTGAAGAATTTCTTGTGAGACGAACGGCTGCAGACGCCAAGGTCAGTGAAGAAGGAGGGGGAGCAGTAATGCTGCTCCCGGCAGAGATTCCCCTGCAGCCCGAGGTGCAGCCCATGGTGAGGCCGGCTGTGCCCCTGCAGCCCATGGAGGCCCACGCAGGAGCAGGGATCCACCTGCAGCCCGTGGAGGACCCCACGCGGGGCCAGGCGGATGCCTGAAGGAGGCTGTGGCCCATGGAGGGTCCACACGGGGGCAGCCAGTTCCTGAGGGACTGCACCGCGTGGGAAAACGACCCACATCAGAGCAGTTTGCAAAGGACTGTAGCCCGTGGGACGGACCCGAGGCTGAAGCAGGGGAGGAATGTGAGGAGGAAGGAGCAGTGTAAAGCGACATGTGATAAACTGACCATAACCCCTATTCCCTGTTTCCCCCTTGTGCTGGTCAGTGAGGGGTAAGGAGGTGGAGATAATTTGAGATGAAGTTAAGCCCAAGAAGAGAGAAGCGTGGGGGGAAGTTTTTTTTCTTCTCTTCCTTATGATCGTGCTTTGGTTTTATTAATAATAAAACCGTTTTCCCCAAGTGGAGTCTGTTTTGCCCATAACAGTAACTTGAATGCTCTCTCCCTGGCCTTGTCTCAAAACTCAAGCCTTTTTGTTATATTATCTCTCCCTCATTCTCTTGGAGGGTGGGAGAAGTGAGTGAGAGACAGCATAGCTTGGTCCCAAGTCAGGCTACACTATGACCATTTTGCCACCCAACGTGGGGCTCAAGGAATTTGGGATAAGGATATTAACTGGGAGCAGTAATGGGCAAAACACAGACTGAACTTGGGGAAAATTAGTTCAGTATTAGTTTAGCACTACTGGTAAAGCCTTTGACACCATTTCCCACAGCATTCTCCTGGACAAACTGGCTGCTTATGGCTTGGATGAGTGTACTCTTCACTGAGTAAAAAACTGGCTGGCTGGCCAGACCCGAAGAGTTGCGGTGAATAGACTTAAATCCAGTTGATGGCTGTTCACAAGTGGTGTTCCCCAGGGCTCAGTATTTGGGCCAGTTCTGTTTAATATCTCTATCAATAATCGGAGCGAGGGGATCAAGTGCACCCTCAGCCAGTTTCCAGACAACTCCAAGTTGGGCAGGAGTGTTGATCTGCTTGAGGGTAGACAGGCTCTACAGAGGGATCTGAACAGGCTGGATTGATGGGCCAATGCCAATTGTATGAGATCCAACAAGGCCAAGTACCAGGTCCTGCACTTGTGTCACAACAATCCCATATAATGCTACAGGCATAGGGCAGAGTGGCTGGAAAGATGTCCAGTGAAAAAAAAAAACAAAAAACAACAAACTGAATATGAGCTGACACTGTGCCAGTGGGGGGAGGGCGGGGGGGGGAACTGAATATGAGCTGCAGTGTGCCCAGGTGGCCAAGAGGGCCAAGAGCATCCTGGCTTGTATCAGAAATAGTACTGCAAGCAGGAGTAGGGAAGTGATTGCTCCCCTGTACCTGGCACCAGTGAGGCTGCACTTCAAACACTGTGTGCAGTTTTAGGCCCCTCAGTACAAGAAAGATGTTGATGTGATAGAGTGCATCCAAAGAAGGGCAATGAAGATGGTAAAGAGTCTAGAGAGCAAGTCTTATGAGGAGTGGCTGAGGGAACTACTCTACAACTACTTGAAAGGAGGTTGTAGCAAACTGGGTGTCTCTCTCTTCTCCCAAGTGACAAGTGATGGGATGAGAGGAAATGGCCACAAGTTGCACCAGAGGAAGTTTAGATTGGATATTAGGAAAAAATTTGTTCACCGAAAGTGTTACCAAGCATTGGAACAGGCTGCCCAGGAAGTGTTTGAGTCACCATACCTGGAGGTCACCTGGTGTCACTTAGGGCCTTGGTTTAGTGGTAGACTTGGCAGTGTTAGGTTTACAGTTGGACTTGATGATCTTAAAGATCTCTTCCAATCTAAATGATTCAATGATTCTATGTTTCTATGATTCTATGATTCTAATCATTATAATCACAGAGAAACCCCAAAATACCAGAGGATTCCTACCAACACCTGTTCAGGATAGTCACTTATTCTGTTATTTTAATGGCAAGTGAACAGCATTTTTTTCAACAACAAGGCTAAAACTAGGTTGTTATCAACACTCACTCCATGTTTATTAAAAAAAAAAAAACAAACTTCCCTGTGACTTGAAACATGTAGTGTAAGAACTGGAAAAAAAGCCTACTTTTTATTTCTTTTAAAATGTTTTAACTAACCTTAGTAACCAGAGGACTTCGTTTTTAGCTGTGATAAGCTATGATGGTCAAGGTTGTTTAACTTACATGAAATCATCTTTAGCACAGTTCAAATCCCTGAAAACCTATCTACAGCCAATTTAAACAAATAAATAGCTACATAAAATTAAAAAAAAAAAAACCAAACATAGAATCAAGTCCTATTGGCTTTCATTTCTCTTGATAGTTGTTTCCTAATGGACTCTAGATGGATTTTTGACAGGATAGTTTGTATTTTCTCATTATTGCAAAATGGCAACTGAAAATCCACCTGGTTTAGCTGGAAAGTAATACTTTTTCAAAAACACAACATAGCAATGAGCTTTCTGCCTGGCACTTAGAGGAGTGAGAGTAAATCCTGTGTTGTCCTAACATGGAATTAGTTATTATTTATAGAGTCTAAGCCTGGGGGCAGGGGTCGGGAGCAGGGAAAAGCAAAACAAACACAAGAACAACAAGCTGATATTCCTACTGTCTTAATCTGTGCAATATTATCCTTTTACCTCCCTAATAATGCCTAAAACAGAGCTGAGTAAAACTGGGTGTTATTATTCTTCATTAACTCCAAATTGCCATTTTAAAGTTGATCACCTTAAAAAAAAATCCACTCCTGATGATTTCCCCACCCCACCCCCACCCCCCCACACACACCATTCTGTACCAGGAATCATAGAATCATAGAATGGATAGAGTTGGAAGGGACCTTCAAAGGTCATCTAGTCCAACCCCCCTGCAAGGAGCAGGGACATCCCCAACTAGATCAGGTTGCTCAGAGCCTCATCCAGCCTGGCCTTGAACATTGCCAGGGATGGGGCGTCCACCACCTCTCTGGGCAACCTGTTCCAGTGTTCTACAACCCTCATTGTAAAAAATTTTTTCCTAATATCCAATCTAAATCTACCTCCCTCTTTTAAAACCATTGCCACTCGTCCTATCACAACAGGCCCTACTGAACAGCTTCTCCCCATCTTTCTTGTAGGCCCCCTTGAGGTACTGGAAGACTGCTATAAGGTCTCCCTGGAGCCTCCTCTTCTCCAGGCTGAACAGCCCCAACTCTCTCAGCCTGTCTTCATAGGGAAGGTGCTCCAGCCCTTTTATCATCTTCGTGGCCTTCCTCTGGACCTTCTCCAACTAGTCCATGTCCTTCTTATGTTGGGGGCTCCAGAACTGGACACAGTAAACTAAACTAAAAGACATCAAGAAAAAAACACAAAATTTTACTTCCATGGTGTTGTAAATGTATTTCATTCAAACCTGGAGTGAATATTTGCTTTTCTTGTTATGTTCTCCAGATCCTTAGACTAGCAGCATATATCAAAGCTTAGATAGCCAAATCACTGCCAATTTACTTCAATTTTGGGACATAATCTTCTATTCTAGAATACAAGACAAGACTATTCTTTTCTACCTTGCAACATATTTATTTCACTGGAGTATAGTGGGTTTTATTGCTTTGCTGTTTCAAATGGCATAAATAACTTTTTTGGAATACAATGTAGTTTGCTAGCTAAGTGGGAAAAAGCTCTGGTTTTGTGTCTATCTGTTGGAAAACACTCTCTCTTTCAGAGCGCACAGGATTAGGAGCCATTCAGGAAGACAGATTTTCTCATTAAAGCAAAATAATTATAAGGGTCCATCTAAGATTCGCAGATCATGATGATGTACAGAGTATGAAAGACTCCAGAGGATTAGATGTCTCAAAAAAAAATTAATGCAGATAACGAAAGACACAGCATATCTTAATTTTTCTCTCACCTCAGTTCAAACACTTCTGTTCCCAAAATCAGCCTTATTACATGTTAGGATACAAGAAAGATGGCTTTTCTGAGACTTAAGGTTATTATAATTTCCCTGTACTTTGTCATTGCACCCAGTTTAACTTTGTTTCTGTTCTTTACAATGCAAACTATGTCTCTTTCTGCTTGATACTGTTTTATCTTACTTTACTGAAGGAGGCAAGGGATTGGGAATGGTGACAGCCTTGACAACCTACCTTTCTGTTTTTCAGAAAGCATCTCCATACTTCTTTTGAAAGGGTCACAGATAAGTCAGCTTCCTTCCTGAACTGGTGCACATAGCTGTTATGTTCTCTGCAGTTTGAAAATACATTTCTATAGAAGTGCTGCAAAATAAATACTCATAACTTATTATGATATGTGTCAATTCCTTAAAATGGTCCATTTATCTTTTGATTCTATATTATCAGGAGGTGGATGATCACCATTTAGCTTGGAGACATACCCTTTATTTATTAGCTTTTTTGATTATTTTTCCTGTTTGAGGTCTTTGGGGTTACTCCTTGGGATTGTCTTTTGTGCTTTCAGTGTGCCCATCACCACATAAATGCTACCTAAATTAAACCACTTAAAAACTGAATATACCAAGCCAAATCCAAAGAAAACTCTGAACTACAATTTTCTTTTTTTTTTTTAATTAACTGTAGAGTTAATTTTGCACTCATTTTTACTATAATTCTGACTAAAGCCAGCAAGGAATTTTCTTATGGGACTGTGACAGACTTATGTCTTTAATTACTCTGGAAAAACTAAATCATTGGAAAGCAGTTTTTCTGCCAGAGGTTCTAACTTTAAATACAAACATGCTTGCTGTAGAATCCAGTAAGAGTTTTACCTCACAAAAGAGAGTGGAATTTAGTGCCATAAGCAGGGAAGAGCTTTGTAAATCAGAATTTTTTATTTCCCAGGGAAAATATTTGTAGATTTGTAGGACCGAATTTATCAATGAATTCTTTAGGTTCAAACTGAGATTATCTGAATCAGATTTATTGTAACAGAGGTAACAGTTCTTTTAGTATCCTGATCTTTTAACTTGTGTATATCTTTTGAATTATTTCCATTTTCCAGGGTAATTTTCACACTGCTGTTCAGTTGAACAATCTTTCAACTTTACATGAAATCAGGGACAATTTCACTAATCATATTACTTCACAGTATCATTTTGCTTTTACCCTGTTTAAAACAGCCCTTCCCAAAATCTCAGCAAAATCACTCATCCACCATGCCTGACTCTGCTTTTGACTCCAAATCTCATA
Source organism: Chlamydotis macqueenii (assembly GCF_036417535.1). Lineage (NCBI taxonomy): Eukaryota > Metazoa > Chordata > Aves > Otidiformes > Otididae > Chlamydotis > Chlamydotis macqueenii. The sequence goes on along the minus strand of NC_141593.1, from coordinate 56,751,970 downwards.
GATTGTAATTCAAATTGATAATATTTTATATACATTGGCATGTATCTAATTATATTGATGACTAGGAGTTCTTCTGCTAGGTGAAGAAATGAGAACTCCATTCCTCTTTTGGATAAACTGAGATTTAGGGACTTTAAGTGGCCTCCAGACTAATACACAGAAATCTGTAGCAGAATCAGAAGAAAATACATGCTTTAAGACTTAATCATAGCCATATCATTTCTCATCTCTAACTCCATTCTACCTCCATTAAAAACAAGAAGATCCGCTAAAAGTTCTTTAAGGTATTTCATGGGGAAGTTCTTAAGCTGCCAAGCTACAGAATATGATCTTTTGTGAATTATTTCACTGATAGGAGCAGTGTAAAATTATAAATCAGTTTATCAGAAGATACTAAATGAGAACATCTTCCTAGATACAAGGAAGGGGAATTAATTCCCCTAACTAGTCTCAGAGACCTCAATTCTCATATTTCCTGTGTAAAATAAGAAATAACAATAAATAGAAATAAGAAATAAAATAAGAATAAGAAATAAAATAAGAAATAACAATAAAAAAATGGTTAGAGTACTCTATTATTACTTATATTATTAACTAGTTATATGAGAGGACAAGCAAATGTCCTCTAGGAAAGTCTAGGAAAAGTCTAGGAAAAACAGCTAAGCCCATTTCTTGTTTCTAACTTGCCAAAGTAAGCTTACAACGACCACATTAGCTCCTGTCATCAAAGTCTTTGAAAAAAGCAAAAGTTGTTCCAAGTCCTTTGACTGTAGTAATGGCTTTGAAAATACAGCATTACATTTCAATCAGATGATTACTGCCAACAGACCAAAATACCCATCACCCAGAATGGATGCTCATTATCCTATAGGCAGCTAGGACTAAATCTAATGTATACTAAAACCACAGTTTATTTTGGACCTATGACCAAAGAAGCACAAATACAGTATACCCTGTGCATCTTCTAGGATCTGTCTTGAAAATTCTCTTTTATGAACTACTGCTGGCTCTCCAGGGACCTGGTCCCAATATTAATATCTCAGAAATATGTCTGCACATATCTGGCTGCCTCTAAATCTATTTTAGACACAACCCTGCTAAATATCAGAATAATTCAGCTTTGTTCATCTGCAATTACTCTGTACTCAGTGCTGCAGGGTAAAAAGTAACACTGATACACCAGCAGCTTGTACAGAGCACACAGCTGTTCAGTAGCCGTAGACCAGTAAATGAGTTCCAGTTCCTGGAAAATCTTCCTCTTTCATTTTTTAAGCTGATTGTAACAATAGTACTACCAATTTCAATTTTTTAATCTCGATGCAGAACCTACAGTCTTTTTGAGATCCTTAAGTTTTCTGCCTTTTAATTACTTAAGTCTAACTCTGTATCCAATAAGTGCAGTTTGCAAATTAGGAAAATCGTGTAGTTGTTTTGCTGTCAGACTTGCACCATAAAGATTTATTTTGCCACTTCTTTCTCTCCACATCAGTATCAGTACACCAAATCCTTTGCTGATTGTATCTAAGTACAGACAAATCTTATTCTCCAGATGTCATTATTCTGAAATACACAAGTTCCCAGAGAATACATAGATTCTTTTAATTGTGGTTCTTACTAAAATACAGTTTGCTTCAATCAACAATTTCCAAATATTATTGCCAGTACTTTTCCATAATTTGTCATGCCAAGGGGAAAACATACCTAGAATGTAAAAAATTTCACTGGCAGATATTCTAAACTTTCTTAGGTAATTTTTCTAACATTTGTGTTAGTTTTATACAAACTTACTACAATTTAAATGAATCTAATAGACTTTTTTTTTAAGGTCCATCATATTTCATATAATGAGCTTCCAAAATATTTTTAGGGCCACCTTATTCCTTCATCCTCATTGTGCTTATGTTGAGTAAATCAAATTTCTTCAACCCTGACTTTATTTACTTGGTACTGTCCATTTTGCAAACAGTTGCTTAAACCAAGGCAGCTATATTATTACCTTACTCTTTCAGTAGCACTTCTTAGACTTTTAAAATAACAGCAACATGAACTTTTTCAGGCTTGCAGCCAATACTAAGCAACAAGTAGCATTTCGTGCTGTATTTAAAAGTTATATTTGTTCTTTTGTCCCCAACTAAGCAAACATATAGCAGTTTGTGTATTCATGGAAGGGTTAGATAGCATGTTAAGTCTCTTTTAGCCTAGTCCCTTAAAAGTTCTTATCATGAATACTGGTTCTGTAAATTAGCCTAAAAATGAAATATATTTTCTACTCACTTTTTTTTCCTCTTGGAGGATATGCTGTTTAACCTCAAATTGTTTTGAATATATTGTATTCCTATTATAAGGACGTATTTGTCCTTTTTCAGAAACGAAGTGAAAAAGATGCAGTCTCTTGTTTGTTATTATTTTACATCCAAAGTATTTAACCAAGTTGAGAAAAAAAAAGCTCCAGAAGACAGATGTCATTCTTTTAAAAACTGGGCAGTTAGTTGAAATATAACTCTGTTTAAATATAGTTGAACCTGGGAGTGCCTGATCATTTCAGACTTGTTATGTATTACTTTAAAGAAAAACCCTAAGTGTTTTAATTGTTTCTCTGCTTGGGGCTGGGAGTGGCATATCAGGTGAAATAGAATGGAAAAAAACATCCTGTTGTGATTAGTTTCAATTTGACTTTTACAAGACATTTGTTAAAGGATTTTACAAATTATTTTCTCTGTGAAATTAAAACCTGGTTGCATTTGTTTATAACTGGAACAATAGTTTGCAACTATTGTAACATTTTTTAGGCCCTTCCTTATATTCTAAAAACTACATTAGGACAGATTCCTTACATATTTTTGAAATTTTTGCATTGAGGTGAATTTAATTGGATTCTATTGACATTAAGCTAGAGCTGCTCACAAAACTATTTTTTCAGATATACTCCTCAGGTGAGGCCTTTTTTAATAAAATTCTTATAAAGTATTTTTGTGATGAAGAGACCACTGTAAAAGATTAAAAACTAGGCTGAGCTTTTCTTTGCTGCTTGTTAATTTTAAAGCAGGAATGTTTTCTTTGTTTGATTGTTTATTTGTTTTTCTTTTCTTAATTCAGTTATGTAAATCACACTGTTAGTATTTCCTGCGCATTTAAAAATTCACATTTATGTATGCAGGCATGCATTTTAGACACCTCATTGTTCTCTCACTAAGGAATCCTTTTGAATTCTATAGTTACATTTTTCTTGAATTTACAAAAATGTGTCTTTTCCCCTTCTATCTATTATTTTTTTAATGTTTTTCAGTAGATTTTTTTGATTACTTAAAGGACTAAAAGTTTGTATGACAGCATGCTTCCTTTCTTTCTTTTCAGTAACTCCGACCCTTCTTTTTTTTTCCTTGCTTTGAAAGATGAAAAGGCATCTAGATCTGGTGCATGTTGGATTCTTTACAATTTCCTGCTGTAAATCAGGTACATATGAAAATTTCCCTTTCAGTCACTTAAATTTGTCCTTTTTTATATCTAAATAATTGTGAGTGCCACAGTTGCCAGTGGGTGTCATTGCTCTCAGCAGACACTTTTGCCTTAGGAAGGGTTACCCACACACCAAATGAGATTGCCTCAGTTCATCCAAATAAGTAACTCAGAAATATAACGCCAAAATACACTGGCTGCTGCTCCCAGAGCTACTAGCATGCCAGTGTGTGCATATTCATCAGTCAGATGCTTTTGATCACTCCAGAATATGCTTCTGATCCCAAATTTTTGAGAGTCTTGATTCATCCAAATATGCTTAGCCTCAAAGCTCAATTCACCATTAGATTATTAGGTATTTTCACAAGGGAGAATGGCACACAGCAAGAAGAATACTCGTATACTGAAAATCAAGTGCCATATATGTGTGCAATCACTAACACTTGTATACCGTTTAAACTTATCATATTTAAATCCATTTTTCCTTATATGCATTTGTTGTTTCCTAAATCATATCATGTTTACTTTTATCAGGTATCTATCTTTTATTGTGCATCCAGCATGCACTGTCTACATGGTTAATTACCTCATCTAAACATGCTCTCAGTCTCCAACCATTATTAATAGCTTGCATTCAAGTGCATGGCAATGTACTCAGAAGGCCTTATCTGCATATCTTTATACCCACACATCCTCCTGTCCTCTCCATAGTTAAGGTACCTCAGACCACAGGTACCCTGTTTTGATTAACCCGCATTCAGCTACCTGCTGCAGTCATTGCCTCACATATGCATCACTCAATCATCCATATCAAGAGCAGCTTAGCTTTTTCAGAGGCAAACCTCACACATCGCTACTAGATAGCAGCTGAGGTAGTTAAACTTCCTGCTTTTCAAATCTGCCTGACCCAAAAAATAAACATACTGCCGTTTGATAAAGGCTGGCGTGACTCAAACACACAAGAGAGTAGAAGTCCCCATCTTTTCCTTCTCCCCACCCCTGACCCTCAATTTCATCAGGTCAGTAGCAATTCTAAGAAAATCAGTCCCTTAACAAGGACAGTGAGGGAGCTAATAGGAGAAGCTAGTCTGACTCCTCTGAATGTAGTTGACTAATAGGAAATCTTATTCCTGATGTCTGCTCCTACTCACAAAAGAGTAGATGTACAGGAGAGAATGAAAGAGTCTGGCTACACACACACACATCCTCATGTGCATCAGGCACAGCAGCAGTAAACTCCTGTGTAACTGACCGAGTACCACTGCAGAATAATCAGATGTTTAAACTCAAGAAACAGTACACAGTTTCCACTAATTTTCAAAATAAGGATTGGCTGCAGCCAATAGAAAATATGGTGTCTTAGTACATGAATTACAAAAACACAATCTGAAATTTACTGGTGCCTTATGACTCTTGTACCTCTACTTCCATTAAGTCTTCAGTGAAACTTTGTCCTTTCCATGCTAATATAGTTGCAAATGTAGAGTGTATCCTGGATTATTTTCTGTATCCTTAAAGGCTACTACTCAAAAAACAGATGACACATTTAAAAAAAAAAATCCATATAGGCTATAAAAATGGCTTGTTTCAAGTAATTTCCCCTTTTTCCTTGAGATCTTCTGCTCCTGTAGACATGCTTACAATGCACATAAAGAGCAAGAAATTGTACCATTCAGGCTAGATGCTTTTGTCTTGTTTTATTAGAGGAGTGGAAAAGATTTTAGCACTTACAAGTCACCTATTGTTGCAAGGGAATTTATTTATTTATTTGTCATTCATGCAGATAAAGATGCTCAGTCATGTTCCATTTGTGTTGTCATTAAGAAACCTTAAGCCAGTTCACAGTGTCTCTCGTTAAAAAGAGCTACCTGTCACATTTTGAACCCCACTTGACAGCTGTTAAAATTGGCAGATTACACAAGACATTTTACTGGAGCGATTCAAGCACAAATCTCTCTTCTTCAGTTGCTTTAATCCTGTGTAATTTTTTGTTTAGTTGTCATAATCAGATAATACATCAAATACTCATCAATTCTGTTTAATATTATCATCAGATGTTCTCCAGAAAAAGGAAAGATAGCCTGTATATTACGTTTTAGTGTCTCATCTGCACATCAGTCCAGCTCCTGGGAATATTTTTTTTCCTTACTGCTGTCATATGTCATTGACTAAAATATGGGGTAAAGGCCACTACTCAAGCATGAATGCGCAAACTGACAGCCCAGTAAGCAGGTAAGGCAATTTCAAAGTTCTTGAAATAAGTCATCTTAGAACTAACTTTTCCATTACAAGAGTTTACTAATAACATATTGGTTCAGTTAAATGTGTTAATATAGGTTTTTGGGTTTACTGTTTTTCTTCAGTAAAATCTCCTTTCTGACAATTATTTAAAAAAAAAAAAAAACCCCGTTTATATGAAACGTTCTTCAGAATCCAGGCTCTACTGGGTTGTAGTCATATCATGTGTTGTACAGCATCAGATTATCACCTCCCACTAACTAATAAGGAAAACATCCTGATTTCTGGAAATATTTTTAATTGCCATGTATTTTTTAAACACTTTTTTTTTTGCTAAAGCTGTTGTATTTATATAAATCTCTGAATCTTATTGTTATGAATCTATTAATTAACTGAAGTATGTCACTGGTACAACAGTGACCAGACAGACAAACACAGCAGTGTATCATGTAATAGTGATGTTTGACAAGCTCTTCTGGCAATGCCGTGGGCATGAAATTCTGTCAAGTGGTACATGATAATAAAATTTGGATTTCAAGTAATGAAAAAGAGCATCAAAACAATTTTAAATAAAGTTTCATTAATAAACTCTGAAGAACATGATATCTACAAATTATCTTTTGCACATGAATTCATAAGAGAAAGGATGATCTTTTAATATAAGTAATTTAAAGTTTTGACAGATGAACACTGATAATATATGTTCTTTAAAGTTTGCCCTGGTCATAGGTATTTAACAACTGCCACATTCAGAAATTATTTACATTTGGCAGACCAATTTGACTTGATATTTCATGGCTTTCCTTATTTTCCAAAGCAATTCTTGTGTGGGGTTTTTTGTTTATTAATACTAGAGTCTTCTATCTATGTACGATGGTATCATATTTCTCCTTAGAATATTTTGCCTGATTACATTTCTCTTAAGCAGTCAAGCCTGAAAGCTGTTGTTAAGAGAAATGAGAAAACCACATTAACTGATAACTCAGTTGGGAGTTTTTGCCTGCTTTCTGGTGCTTTTTTAATTACAGATTGATCCAGGTCTCAGATCAGGAGGCTAGCATTGTCATCAATTCTTTTACATGACTACATACACAATCACAGTTAAAGAACAGACAAGCTATTAGCATGACACTAGTGTCGTCCCAAAACTTGGGTCCATCACCCGGTGTGCAAAAAGTCAACCCATACACAGAGTGGAGGTATTTCCTTTTATTACATAGGTGAGCAGGTATAGGTGCCTGTTCCAAGACAGCACACACCAAAGCTCCAAATTATGTCTTTTATTTATACACAAAACTTTAACATATTCAACCTTCTAATACATATACATTGATATTTTATTAAACAATTCGTCAGCGTCTCTTCACCTGGCATGTAAATTAGTACACATGTTCAGTCCTGTTACTCTACCTACTTTTTTGAGTAGAAGGTCTGTGAGTCGGTGGTCATGGTAACCCGTGCCAGAATTAGCTTTCCTCTAGCTTCTTCAGTAGTTTGGCAAACCTAAGCAGTTCTTCACAGGTTGCTGATAGAGCTAGCATTTTATCATTTTATCCTTCTCACTTTTAGACAGGTCAGACAAAGGTACATTGCTTAAATTATAAATCTTTAACTATCATTATTTTAGCTTCAAATCATTAAGGATAGGGCTGTGCAAAGGGTATCTATAGCAGCAGTTAACTTGGCGATTAATTTTATTGCAACACTGTGCTTTTAAACAAAGAAATATGAGGTCATTGTAAAATACAGCCAGACTCAACGATTAGTCTCTCTTGAAATACTACTCTTTGTTACTGAATGTAGAAAATATTTATTTACCAGTATAAAGATCGTCAGTGATGAGCATATTCTCAAATAAATTTGGGCACCTTGGACTCCCACATGACATTAGCAGAAGATAGGGAGCCTCTCTCTGTTTGCAGATCATTTGCAATCCATTTCTCACTAAGTGTTCATTAGACCCTTATCGTCATGTAATCTACAAATATTTTTATGCACTGTTTAGCTTGTAAGCACAATATGATTTCAGTTCTTTCACTAGATGACTCTAACCTTGTTGAAAAGCAGCATTACTTGAAGAAATCATTAAGGGCATTGAATCTTGCCAAACGATGACAGCAGAGCACTGTAAGGAGAAGAAGAAATGACCTGGAAAAGTTATCACATTAAAGATGTTTTCACAATTCATTCCATAGATGAAAAAAAAAAAAACCACAATACACTTATTTGTGGGGATATTTTGCTGGTTTTTTTAAGATCCTTACACACTGGAGTTTTGATACATGGCTGGCTCTCTTAAATCGTATTGCCACAATTGAAAAGAACAATAGCAAAAACTAGAACTGAAGCTACAGTTCAGGAAATCACTTAAATATGTGCTTAACTTTAAACGTAATTCCTAGTGACTTCAATCAAACCAGTAACCTACTGATAATTGCCTGAGTGGGGATGCTATTCTTAACAAATCAGAGCCTGAGGGAAAAGACAAACAATGGTTTAATCAGCTTCTACCTAAGCTTTATACTTAATTTTTTTTTGACCTCGTGGCATTGCTACAAAGGATTATGTCTGCAGCCCATCTCATTTAGTACCTTGAGGTCAACAGTGGCTAGCTACATAAAAAAAAAGTACAGGAAAATTTTTTAACAGACATCTGTGTATCATAGTAACCAAGGACTACATAAAATGAAACATAAGATTCCACTTTCCATCTCATAATGGAATCATAGAATCATAATAGTTTGGGTGAGAAGGGACCTTTAAAGGTCATGTTGTCCAAGGCCCCCTCAATGAGCAGGGACACCTTCAAGCAGATCAGGCTGCTCAGAGCCCCATCCAACCTGACCTTGAGTGTTTCCAGGGATGAGACGTCTACCACCTGTTACAGTTTCACCACCCTCGTTGTAAAAAATTTCTTCCTTACATCCAGTCTAAATCTACCGCCTTTTAATTTAAAACCATTATCCCTTGACCTGTTGCTACAGACCCTTCTAAAAAGTCTGTCCCTATCTTATAAGCCCTGTTTAAATACTGAAAGGCCTCAATAAGGTCTCCCAAGAGCATGCTCTTCTCTAGGCTGAAAAACCTCAACTCTCTCAGCGTTTCCTCATAGAAGAGGTGCTGCAGACCTCTGATCATCTTTGTGGCCCTCCTCTGGACTCGGTCCAACAGATCCAAGTCCTTCTTACGTTGCAGGCTCCAGAGCTGGACGCAGTACTCCAGGTGGGGTCTCACCAAAACAAAGTACAGTGGCAGAAGCACTTCCCTTGACCTGCTAGCCATGCTTCTTTTTAGGATACTGTTGGCTTTCTGGGCGATGAGTGCACATTGCAAGCTCATGTCCAGCTTTTCACCCACCAGTACCCCCAAGTTCTTCTCTGCAGGGCTGCTCTCAATCCCTTCATCCACCAGCCTCTATTAATACCAGGAGTTGCTCTGACCCAGCTGCAGTACCTTGCACTTGGCCTTTTTGAACCTCATGAGGTTCATATGGGCCCATTTCTCAAGCTTGTCCAGGTACATCTGAATGGTGTTCCATCCCTTAAGCATGTCAGCTGTACTTACTGTACTGGAGCTATCCACGATCTACGTAATTGTTGAAAAGTATTATGATATTCAGGAACCCACAGTAATCTTCACCTTCAGAGCTACTGAGTATCCAGACTCCTCCATCCAGAGTAATTTGTCAAAGCAAGCTGTTAAGGAGATGGAAAACCCAGGGCTTCCAGGCTGTTCGACCACCAGCAACCTGGTAGCTGCCTCAGAGACAGGGACTTCACAGCCTCCTGACTGCCATGCCAGTTGCCTATCTTTAGAGGTAGCTGTCTCCTGAGGCAATCCAATTTCCAGGAGCTGGTGAGCTGGCCTGGAAGTCCAGGCTCTTCTTGAGCTTTCAGACTCTCAGCTTCCCAGAAAAACTCCAGGATCACTGCAAAGCCAGATTTGCCTTTATGTCAAAAGGAGGCCAAGTTTCCTGTCTGTTTATGGAGTCTCAAATATTGAGAAGAAGCATGCGCTATCAAAATTATTTATTTCCTTAAGTGACTTTATCTTCTGGATTATAGTTATTGGGAATTTCAGTCTCTCATGCTTTTGCTCCAAACTGAAATTAAACCAAGTTTGGAAATCTCCAAACTCCTCACAATACAGAATCCCACTGTCGACCCACTTTTCTCTCATTTCCTCTTCTTTCTTCTTTCATATACTGCTTCTTGGCTGCAGATTGATGAACCTCTATTACACTTTTGTTTGCCAGGACACTTTTTTTACTGTGTGGTACATCATCATCAGTCTGTCTGAACTTACATCTACGCCCATCAAGGTGTGATTCTGGTAGCTAAAATACTGTATGGAAACAATATAATTATTTTCAATGAAGAATTTCTAGAGATATTTTATCAAAACACAATTTGGACTAAAGGAAAACTAGAAATCTCCTGCAAAATACAATAAAAATCAGTGGTGTGGTGGGCAGAGGGAGGAAATCTGAAATGTCAAAGCAGTTTAAATAGGAAAGTTATTTCTTCATCTGGAAGAAACATTACACAGTGGTGCTCTTTTCAGTTACAAGCTGCCTATATTCAAAATGAAGAAGTTAAATCCCTAATAAAAACATTACGCTTACAAGATAACATAATGGTTATAGGCTGCCTAACACTTTAACAGTGATAATTATCTTTCAACTTAATGCAGACTAGATAAATAGCTAATGGATTCCCTTTTCACAAAAATGCATATCTCCAATGCGTATATTAAGCATCAGCTTTTTCTTCTTCCCTAGCATGCATCTCTACATATAAGTAGCATTTAAGCTAAAAACATTGCATTTTTTTCTCGTTGTAGCAATATTCTTGAAAATCATCCTGAGAACTTCATGCTACCTCTGGAAGGAAGAGACATAGAAAAATCATACTGTGGGCATATATAAAAATTATGTTTTCTTGGCCTGATCTACACACTGTTGCTTCTGATGTGACAGTGATTAAAAAAATATATGTAATTTGAAGGAAATTATTTCAAATACAGGTGCTGCTATAGATAACGATAGACGATAACTTTGAATTTGAGATGCAGGCATTACTATTGACTTACTATTGACTTAGGTGTTTTTCCAGGCTAACATTGTTCTACTTAAAAACAACCTAATATAAAGGTTTTATTTACAGCATTCTTGGTACTGAGAAACTTGTGAGCTTTTCAATGATTAAATCACATTGCAGAAGCCTAGCCAGTATCTTGTAACTGTTTTTCTTTCCTTCTTTTAAATTTAGCAGAGGTTTTCATCTCTAAAACACTCCTTTCAAATGGTGGCAATGCTTCTTCCTCCAGCTCCTCCTAAATTACTTTTGTACAGAATGTATTTATATGCACAGCCCTATACTCTGCTTCTTTGCTTTTCTTAGAAACATGGCTGTGCTTTTTGCTATTGAATCAGTCATGGAGCTAAGTGGAACATTTGACACTTGGTGAGGAGAAGTTCTAAATAGGGCAAAGGATAGAAAATTGTCAACTACATATGCTACATGACTAGGCATGAGAAAGTACTGAAAGCACTATTTATAGATATCTGAATTTCTGTGTTAAAAAAAAAACAACAAACACCCTCGTGAAATGCTATGATAAGTATTACAAGAGTTATATTCACTCACTGCATACTTCTTTCATTAATAGACTAACAAGAAAAAATATGCTAATATAACTGATCTGCTGTACTAAGATGCATATGGAATATCACGTCACAAGTATGGTGTTTGTAAAGAGAAAAAGAATATTGCCATGTTATCAACTTTAAAAATAACAACTGTTATATCTAACAACCTATATATAATAACAACCTAACCCAAAGATACAGCCACAGCAAAATTGCAGGTGATGCTCTTCTCAAATGTGAACATTCCATCATTCACGTATTAAAATTTTAGTGTCTAGTGGACATAAAAATGAATGTACTTTAAAGTTCACAAACTTGTGATTCACATATTGTTGAAGCTGTATGCTTCCTGATCCTGCCATATGGTCAAAGTCTGCCAAATCTGTTCTCATCCAAAACAAGTTGTTAGCAAACTTCCTTTACCTCAATACCTTTAGCTTTAACTCCATGATTGCATGTTTGGGGCTCTGCACGCAAATGCAAAAGTTGTGTTCATGACAATGCATTTTATTAATTATCTGAATTCATAAGGAATATGATTTTCCATAATAATTCTTCAGTTACTTTAAAGTACAAATAACATTTATATGGCTAGAAGTATAAATAAACTAAAAATAACCTTTATATGATTAAAACAGCATGCTGTCAGCAAATATAAGTAAACCTTAGAGATAGTTATGGGAGTCTTCCCACCATCTTTCATATGTGGTATAGAACTAACAGGGACCTTAAACATGCAATGTAGTAATCTACTTTTTTTTTTTCCCAAGAATGAAAACTCCACTATGTATTCTCTTCATTTTCCAAAGCCTTCCTTGGATATGAGGCAAGATTAAAAAAAAAAAAAAAAGACCATTTTTAGTGAAAGAAGCAAATTTTTGTGTGTGCAAGCACAATTTCATTGACACTCCAGGTAAGAACATATAAAGTTTCAAGAGATTGCTCAAAACAAGAGGACATGGGGTGTTGAGCCAGAAGATATTAACCAACAGTCCGTTATTGCCAGGGTAGAGCAGAAGTTGTGGGCTAGCAAACCAGCAAAGACTGGTTCTGAGGGTGGGTCAGGCCATGGTCACGTCTTCTTATGGGGGCATGCGACAACCTGCGACCACCCAATGATCACTCAAAGACCCCCTGAGCAGAACTGAGCATGCTTGAGGCTGCACCACCAAACACGAGCCCTCCACATGAACAATTGGAGTATGTGCAGGTGGAACAACAGAGGGGTGACGTCTTTTTTCTGGTGACCTCAGTGACTGGAGCAGATAAAAGGACTGTGAGCAGCTTGCTGTTGGTCAACCCACCACCAATGATCCCTGGACTTCTGACCCGCAGGCAGACTCCTGGAACATCCATCGGACCTCCTTAGTGGTGACTATTCTTGCAACCCTCTCCCAAATGCTTCCTTAATTTCCAACTTTTCTTCTCATTTTGTCCTATCACTACTATCATTCACCTTTTGATAACAAAACTGGGCTTGGTTTCATGGTATTTGACCTTGTTTGTGTCTTTATTTCATCTCTTGGGATCAAAAAGAAACCTTCCCCGACTTCGAATCTGGACACTCCAATATGTAGGAATAATGATACATAGTATGGAATTCTCCTCTCCAACACACTCCTATGTTACATCTCTCTGAGATATACATATTCCAGATTTAGTGAATGTGTAGATATGTGTGAGTAATATTGAGAGGGAAACCGTTCTATATGTTGTGTTTTGATAAAAGTCCATTCAAGTTACTGGTTTTTGCATTTACATTGTTCCACTCCTCTAGATAGTGTGTTAGTACATTCTTATTGACTTTCTTTATGTAAATTCCTGAAAATAAGCCAAAAGAGGCTTCCTACTGCAGTCAGGGTATTATTACTATTATAATCATTATCATCATTATTATTATTTTATTGTGCTGAAAACAAGCATTGTTGATTACTATGCAGGCAAGCCAAACACACTAAGTGGCCCAAATAAAGCAATAATGAGGCAATTGGTTGAATAGCACACTAAATAGATTTACTTTGATCCTTCAAAAAGTAATCCTATATTTTACTACAGATTTGGCCAAACAAAAAACCCCAGTTGTTACCTGCATCACTCTGTAAAAGTGAAAAAAGAAGAGTGAGAACTACCAGGCTTTGTAAGCAGCGATGCTATTTCTGTTAATGTCTCTTTGGTGCTAAGACATTTACAGAAAACAGAAATATAGAACATTAATAGTGAGAGGATCTTACACAGTTCTTTTACAAAATACAAAAATCAACAAAGTTGACCATGAGATGTTAAAATCTAAAACAAACAAAAAAAAAACTTAATTCTCCAATATCAAGAGTGATTTGTTACTATTTCTGTAGAAGAGTAGGATCTGAAAACAACAGTTTTCAGTCTTAGAAAACTGAGAAGTTAGAGGAAAATATTATAAGATTGCTTTATAATAGTCAGTATAAATCACTAACTTTCTTTTACCCTCATGGATACTTTAGAACAATGTAAAACCTTACAGGAGTGTCCAAGTTACAACTTTCTATTTTGGTCTAAAAGCCACCTTCACTCACTCTTGATGTTACAAATATAGTTCTATATTTTAGCAGATTTAAGCTTAAACCTCCATTTCTGAAGTAGGTATAATATAGGTACTAAAGACTGATACACCCCAAACCACAGATGATAGTAAATACAGATCTTGGCATGACAAGACACTATATTCAGCCTTCCTGCTTGAGGGAAAAGGTGTCTTCTAACAGCTAATCTATTTTCTTTGTATCTGTGTTTTATGAGATCATTTGTCATTACAGTACCTAAATGTCAACTCAGTATCAGAGATTTCTTTCTTCTGAGCCTTAAGCACAAAACTGTATAAATCTGTACAGATACAGATACGTACGTATCTATACATGCACAAATTATATGTAAGAAAAAGGATATGATTGCTTCCATTTGTTTTTTTTTTCTTGTTTTATTTTCATAGGATATTTTATCAGTCCTGTGTTATGGTGGTCAGTGGGCTTTCCCATCATTCATTTTAAGTCTAGCACACTTTCTACTTGCAGCTTCTTGAGGGGGAGAGTAGTGGGGCCGCCACACTCTCAGTTTCTCTCAGTATTCTGTTTAATCTATTCTTTCTCTGAATAAATTTAGAACTCTTCATTACCAGTATAGTAAACTTAGATAAACATTTAAATATTATTTAAATAATATTTAGCTATAGTTGACTTGTACACTGGAAATGAACCAGTCCTGTAAGAAACCAAAGCAAAATTCATCAGTCTATTCAACAGGAAGATGTGCCCTAAAATTACTGAGTTTGAATTGCAGCCTAACTCAGAAAAATTTTCTTTCTGTGCATGTGTTATTTAGTCGTTTAGTGTGTTTTGTGAGTTTGTTTGTTTGTTTAGGGGTTTTTTGTTAGACATTGCTTTTTCATATTTCTACATACAGAGCAGACGAAGCGCTCTACAGGCAGATAGGAGCAGCCTCACAGTCACAGGCCCTGGTCCTCATGGGGGACTTCAACCACCCTGACATCTGTTGGAGAGACAACACGGCAGGGCACAGGCAGTCCAGGAGGTTCCTGGAATGCATGGACGACAACTTCCTCCTGCAGGCGATAGAGGAGCCGACAAGGAGGGGTGCCATGCTCGACCTTGTGCTCACCAACAGGGAGGGACTGGTGGGGGATGTGAACATGAAGGACAGCCTTGGCTGCAGTGACCATGACACGGTGGAGTTCAAGATCCAAGGGGCAGCGAGAAAACTACATGGCAAGCTCTCTGCCCTAGACTTCAAGAGGGCAGACTTCGGCCTCTTCAGGGACCTGATGGGCCAAGTGCCATGGGAGGCGGCCCTGGAGGGAAGAGGGGCCCAGGAAAGTTGGTCTATATTCAAGGAGCACCTCTTCCAAGCTCAGCAGAGGTGCATCCCAACCAAGAACAAGTCGGGCAAAAAGGCCAGGAGGGCAAAAAGGCGTGGATGAGCAAAGAGCTCCTGGACCAACTGAAAGTAAAAAAGGAGGCCTATAGAGGGTGAAAACGGAGACAGGTAGCCTGGGAGGTTTACAAAGAGGCTGTGCGAGTGGCCAGGAATAAGGTAAGGAAGGCCAAAGCCCTGGCAGAACTGAATCTGGCCAGGGATATAAAATGCAACAAGAAGAGCTTTTATAGGTATGTAGGGGACAAAAGAAAGTCCAGGGAAAATGTAGGCCCCCTCCGGAAGGGAACTGGTGTCCTGGTTACCCAGGACATGGAGAAGGCTGAGGTTCTCAATGACTTTTTTGCCTCAGTCTTCACCGACAAGAGTTCTTGTCCCACCACCCAAGCTGTAGAAGGTGCAAGCAGGGACTGCGAGGATGAAGAACCACCCATTGTACTCGAAGACCAGGTTCGGGATCATCTGAGGAACCTAAAGGTGCACAAGTCCATGGGACCTGATGAGATCCATCCGCGGGTCCTGAGGGAACTGGAGGATGAAGTTGCCAAGCCACTGGCTATCGTATTTGAGAAGTCGTGGCGGTCTGGTGAGGTCCCCGATGACTGGAAGAGAGGGAACATAACCCCAGTTTTTAAAAAGGGGAATAAGGAAGACCCAGGTAACTACAGGCTGGTCAGCCTCACCTCTGTGCCTGGCAAGGTCATGGAGCAGATTCTCCTGGAAACCATGCTAAGGCACATGGAGAGCAAGGAGGTGGTTGGTGACAGCCAACATGGCTTCACCAAGGGCAGATCATGCTTGACCAATTTGGTGGCCTTCTATGAGGGGGTGAGGGCATCGGTGGACAAGGGACGAGCAACTGACATCATCTACCTGGACTTGTGCAAAGCTTTTGACACTGTCCCGCACGACATCCTTCTCTCTAAACTAGAGAGACATGGGTTTGATGGACTGACCACTCGGTGGATAAGGAGTTGGCTGGATGGCCGCACTCAGAGAGTGGTGGTCAACGGCTCAATGACCAGGTGGAGACCGGTCATGAGTGGCGTCCCTCAGGGGTCCCTGCTGGGCCCGGCCCTGTTTAACATCTTTGTCAGCGACATGGACAGTGGGATAGAGTGCACCCTCAGCAAGTTCACCGATGACACCAAGTTGTGTGGTGCCGTCGACACGCTGGATGGGAGGGATGCCATCCAGAGGGACCTTGACAGGCTGGAGAGGTGGGCCCGTGCCAGCCTCATGAAGTTCAACCAGGCCAAGTGCAAGGTCCTGCACCTGGGTCACATCAATCCCAGGCACAAATACAGGCTGGGCAGGGAATGGATTGAGAGCAGCCCTGAGGAGAAGGACTTGGGAGTGCTGGTGGATGAGAAGCTTAACATGAGCAGGCAATGCGCCCTTGCGGCCCAGAAGGCCAACCGCATCCTGGGCTGCATCAAGAGGAGCCTGGCCAGCAGGTCGAGGGAGGTGATTCTCCCCCTCTACTCTGCCCTGGTGAGACCCCACCTGGAGTATTGTGTCCAGTTCTGGAGCCCCCAACACAAGAAGGACATGGACCAGTTGGAGAAGGTCCAGAGGAGGCCCACGAAGATGATAAAAGGGCTGGAGCACCTCTCTTATGAGGACAGGCTGAGAGAGTTGGGGTTGTTCAGCCTGGAGAAGAGGAGGCTCCGGGGAGACCTGATAGCGGTCTTCCAGTACCTCAAGGGGGCCTACAGGAAAGATGGGGAGAGGCTGTTTAGTAGGGCCTGTTGCAATACGACGAGGGGTAATGGTTTTAAAATAGAGGGGGGTAAATTTAGATTGGAAATTAGGAAAAATTTTTTTATGATGCGAGTTATAGAACAGTGGAACAGGTTGCCCAGAGAGGTGGTGGAGGCCCCATCCCTGGAAACGTTCAAGGCCAGGCTGGATGAGGCTCTGAGCAACCTGATCTAGTTGGGGATGTCCCTGCTCCTTGCAGGGGGGTTGGACTAGATGACCTTTGAAGGTCCCTTCCAACCCTAACCGTTCTATGATTCTATGATTCTATATATTTAGCAATGGTCATTTAGGGATTATTTTCCTGGTAGCTCTAGGATCAGGGTGAGAAGAACATGCAGGGAAAGAATAGATTATTAATTTTCTGATAGGGCAGAAATAAAAAAAAAAAAAAAAAAGAAAACTTAGAGTAAATAAAATATTCTGTCTTTTATTAAGTACTAATTAAAACAAACCAAAATTGCCAGGCCATGATGTTGCCCGTCTTACACTATATATTTCCTTAATGTATTTTATCATTTCATCAATATGTGAGTTTCTGATAGGCTAGTATAGTGTCTCTGGTTTTATATTTTCACAGTATTGGGTATAAATTGTCCTCATAGACCTTCTTTGAATTTTCCACTCTTTGGCTTTTGTGGATTATTCCCTTTCATCCACTGATCTCCCGAGAACCATTTCTCTGCCTCTACTAAGTTCATTTTTTCTGATTCTTAGGTGTTTGAATTTTGCTGGGATATCTTACTGCTGAATGCATCCTTGCTTGAATGTCTTGCTGATTTTCCAAGTCACCATGATCTGGTAATGACTCTGATTTTCATTAGTTAGTAACAGCCACTGACAGATATCTAAATACCAAGTGCCCTAGCTAATGTGGTATTGCCCACTTGGCAATCTATATATGCGTAACTGATTATTAGTATGAGTGCATATCGAGCCTGCTAATAGAGGGCTAGCAAAGATTCATTCATGGCTAACCTTCTACCCTTGAAAAGCGAAGGTTTCCATCCATATTACATTTCTCAGTCTTATATTTCAAAGACTCATTTATTTAGAATATGTACCCTTAGGATTTGCATATTGGGACACTGCAAAGAATGTATTGTTTCTTATGAAAGTTTTATAATTATGCCAAACTGGACCTCATCAGCAAGAAAGTTTCAGGCAATGGGAAACTACTCGAAATCCCACATTCAGGAACTGTGGTTAAACACTTGCTAAGTATTCAAGAAAGAACAAAGTGAACAAAAATATTTCATTTACTTACAGACCTTAGATTGTCAAAATTCAACTGAGAAATGTTTCTGAAGACCAGCATTCCTACATTCAGCAAAAAATCTTAAAATTTTGTTATATTTCTCAACTTGTATTTTATAGACTTTAGATAACCAAGCAGACACAAATGCAGAGCGAAATTTCACTTATGTCATTAAGTATCAAATTGTCATCTGAAATTAATGAGTTTTATCTGAATTGTAAACACACAAGAGCTGACCCTGCTTAATTTATCTAGAAAATATTAAATACTGACCAACTACATTTAATCATACAGAGATGAAAAGACATTACTAAGATGTCTCAGTTTTTCTCTGAATGTCCACAATTTAGCATTATTTATTAAGCAAATAAATCAGCACAGAGATGGAAAAAGTATCTCTTGTCAACTTATTGTGAGACCTTGGTATTCACTTCACATATGAATAGCTAATTTGCAGCCTTCTTCCTTATATGCTTCCTTATATGCTCCTTTTGACTCTAGAAAAACTCCACTGCTAATTTTATTTTATGAAGGTCAAGCTACTCCTGCAATCTGATTCCCAGGCATGCTGTTATTTTCAGTGGCTCATATTGTCTTGGGACCCAATTAGCAGCACTATAAAATTCTAAAGGTGGTGGCAACACAAGTAACGAGCATGCTGGAAGATTCAGGAGGAGGAGTACTTGTGTGCATATGTGTTTATGGTCTTTTTAGAGGATACAGAGAGAGAAAGAGGAAAAATAGAAAGACACAGAGGAAGTAAGCAAGAAAAAGAAGGTGAGAGTGAGAGCGCATGAGAGCAAGAGAGACTAGAAAGGCAGAGTGACAGCATGAAAGAGCAAGAGGAAAAGGGAACGATAGAATGAGAGAACAAAAAAAAAAAAGAACTTTTGAGTCTGCAGTTTTGCTTAGAGGTATCACAAGAAAGACACATGAAGGACATATGTCCAAATGACAGATGCAATGCAGTGGTACACATCACAGAACAACAGAGTAAGTCATAATTATCACATCTCAAGCATATACATCCATATCCATTTTTTAAATCTTTTTTTCTTTCTTTTTTAATGGAGACATTGCTGTGACTAGGTTCTCAAAGGACAGACAATGAACAAGCAGGCCCAGTCTCGCAGAACTACTTTCCAGTTGTTCTTCACACTGTCTGTGGGCTTTGATGTACACTTGCGTAATTCCTTGACAACATAATAAATGAGACTTCTATATAAATTAATATATAGGCCATAATATATAGCTAGTATGGTCTGATAAGAAATCATGTTCTAAAATAATCTAGATATTAGATCTTACAGAAAGGGGTTTGTACTTAACTTAAACATAATTTAGAAAAATTGAAAATATTAGAATTTATTATTAATTTGTTATTACACTATTTCTAATGTACTGGAAAATAAGCTAATTTTTATTTTCTAATACAATAGCTATGTTCCAAGTATATCCCAATTTTTTTTTAATTATGCTTTCTGGTTATTAATAGTCAGATTTCACCTGTAGTAATTGTTTTGCCTGATCTGTAAGTGGTTTGGTGCAGAAAGTACAATACAAAAACTCACCCTGATTTTAAAAGACTAGAAATCTTTATTTCCTTGCCATTCCCTCTCAAACACCAGAAATTGGGGTGTTATGGGAACACCAACTCATAGCTCAAGAGGTAAAGCAAGACGACTTTTATTGACTTGGTATCTGCAATTTACTACTCCCTCTGCTAACCAGTGATTTTTCTTTGAATAGGAAAAGGAGAACTCTAATCCATACAAACTTGGGTATTTATACTGTCTACATTAACTGATCCTCAAAGGAAAGCGAAAATTAAGTGGAAAGCAATGCCATCTTGTCAATACACAAAAATATTAGGTTAATTTGTTGAACAGCTAGTAAGATGTCTCTACAGTCTTCCTGAATAAAAGATGGGCAATAAACTAAAGAGCTCCTACTGAAATCAAATTAAATTAGACTGCACTCCCACATATCAAGACTGAGTTTACTCCTTAGTGTTGAGGGGTCTCCCTGGCTGAAATATAATTAGCTCAAAGAGGGCTCATTGAAAGCAATGTCCATGACAATATGTCCTTTCCTATTAATTGATCTTCCCTTTAATTCCATCTAAGAAGCAATAATTGTATGGAATATGGAACTAAAAGATAGAAAAAGACAAAGCAATCTTTTACAGATAAACTACTGAGATCATAGACAATAAGAACAGCTAAAAGGTTCAGCTGTCCCTTCATACAAATTTTCCTTATATTCCATCTCTGTATGTGCTAAACAAAAAAAAAGACAGAGCTACAAGGGTAACTGAAATGTCAACAAGAAATGTAATAAGAAACAGTGTTTGGAGGAGATCCTGAATTTAGTGTATAACATCCTTACAGACCATCATATTCCAGAGTCTACATATGCTGTTTGTGCGCTGGCAGGAGGGGATATTGCCAATACGCAAGTTCTGCTGTAATCGCCATTGATATGTTGATTAACATTTATCGACTGGTTCATGTGTATGCCAGTCCACTTCCTCAAAAGTATTAGATATAGGTTCATTTGATTGTGTCTGGTCACATTCAATCAGGCAAAATATCCTTTTAACCAGTGACCAGTACATAGAGCTTCTGATACATTCTGTTTAGGCTTCAAACACTTATGGTCCTTCAGCAAGCTTAGGATGAAAGCCTGTACTGTATGTCACATACAGTTGGAAGAGCTTTCAACCATGCATATCTAAGGCCAGATTCAAGCCATAGGAAAAGAAAGTTAGCTGTTGATATTGACCTTTATTACTGTTTGCCATATTCTTTTCAATAAAGCCTTTCCACAGCTATACAGAAGTCTTGTACTGATGAATGATGTGTGATCTAACACAAGCTAAAGTAGGGTTATCTGCATAATACTGGCACTATTTCCTTCAGTTTTACTGTGATTTCTTGTCACTTGCTCTGTATTGAGCAAACTATTGGCCTCGAATCTTTTCCATGAACATGCGACAATCAAATAATGTAGAAACACATTGAACTATTAATAACATATTGGAAAAAAAAACACTACCTATTCAGTTCCCAGAATTCCAAAATCAACTTACATAGTTTAAACTAGATCTCTAGTTCTTTGCAGATGCAGTTTAGTATAATGCAACATGGCAAAGGCAGTGATTGCTGCAAAGGATAGCTACATGTGAAATGCTAAATATCTCACTAAATATGTTCTGAGTTGCTATTCGTGGCATGCATGCAGATGAGACATTTATTGAACATAACTTTCCTCTTTTCAGTGTGAAGCTGACAGAACAAC
The DNA here is from genome assembly GCF_036417535.1 of Chlamydotis macqueenii. Classification (NCBI taxonomy): domain Eukaryota; kingdom Metazoa; phylum Chordata; class Aves; order Otidiformes; family Otididae; genus Chlamydotis; species Chlamydotis macqueenii. The sequence continues at coordinate 56,730,383 of NC_141593.1, read as the reverse complement.
CTGAAAGACAAACTACTGATATATCATTTAAAAGGTCCACTCACTAGCACACCCAAACAGAACCTCTAATTATGAAGGTGTAAAAGAGCAGGAAATACCATGACATCTGTTAGTGATCTTGCTATGCAATCTGATTTTCCTGATTTTTTTCATGCTTTATATTCCATATTGGCATATATAAGGAAAAAAAAAAACAAAACAAAACAAAAAAAGCAAACAAACAAACAAAAACAATAAAGGAAAGGAAAAGGAAATAAATGCTTGCAGAATTTCAAGGACAAGGAAATTAAATACAGATGCCTAAGTTGTCAATTATCTGATCAGAAAAGCATGGTCATGCTCAATGCTACCTTACAGTACATGGATGCCAGCACTGTTTACCCAGCCACCTGAAAGATACTTTGGAAAATTAGCAATAGCTATTTCAAAAAAGCCTTACAGCCACACTAGTCCAGCATTCCTATTAGCTAGATAAAAAGGAAAAGTGAATTAATGAATTAATGAATTTGAAACGAAGGAAAAATTTTCAGAAAAAAAATCCTCCTGAAATCTGCTCAGTGAAAGTTATTTAGAGCAGTAAGCGGGTTTTAGATGAATGTTAGATCTACTTTTAAAAAAATTGAGTTTAGTTTTGCTGAATGTTTGGGGATATCATCAAATTCTTCATTCAACTGGGTTCATTATTTGTTCCTCTCGGTCCTCCTTTTCACGCATTTTCACGTTCCAGATCACAGGGCTGTTTCACAGGTCAAATTATAATTCAATGTCGTGGTTTTGTTTAGTGAGGGGGGGCCTAAGGTGGTAGCTTCTGTAGGAAACTGCTAGAAGTCGCTCCCCTTTGTTCAGGGGCCTTGGCCAGGCCTAGGGCGGACCCACTGCTGGCTAAGGCCGAGCCGATTGGTAGCAGAATGTCTCGTGATAACGCCTCTGCGATAACGTATTTAAGAAGGGGAAAACAGAAAAAAAAAGAGAGAAGAGAAGATGTGAAGAAGCTGAGCGGGGGCAGAGGCGCAGAGGGGGAGGCGCAGGCCTCATGGGCCTTGCAGGCCTCACCCTCTGGCCTCTCGCCAGGCAGCCGTCTGGGCCCGACTCGGTCCAGCCCGGCTGCAAGAAGTGGAAAGGAGATGATAAGTGAATAAGATGTAAAAAAGATCCTGAGAGACATCTACCAGCCTGTTGTGAGGAACGGCTGCAGACACCAAGGTCAGTTCAGAAGGAGGGGGAGGAGTAATGCGGCTCCTGGCCAAGATTCCCCTGCAGCCTGTGGTGATGACCATGGTGGAGCAGGTTGTCCCCCTGCAGCCCATGGAGGTCCACGGAGGAGCAGAGATCCACTTGGAGCCCATGAAGGACCCTGTACCGGGGGAGGTGGATGCCTGAAGGCAGCTGTGGCCTGTGGAAGGCCCGCTGGGACAGCTGTTCTGAAGAGACTGCACCCATGGAAGAGATGACCCACGCCGGAGCAGTTCCACGAAGGACTGTGGCCCGTGGGAGGGACCCCACGCTGGAGCAGGGGAGGAATGTGAGGAGTTCTTCCCCCGACCATGAAGCAGCGGCGTAGAACGACATATGATGAACTGACTGCAACCCCCATTCCCTCTTCCCCCCTGTGCCGCTCGGGGGCGGGGGGAGGTAGTAGAGATAATGTTAAGCTCGGGAAGAGGGAGGGGTGGTTATCTTGTTCTCTGTCTCATTATCCTGCTGTTTGTAGTAATAAATGAATAGTTTTCCCCAAGTCGAGTCTGTTTTGCCCGTGACGGTAACTTTAAGGATTTCTCCCTGTCCTTATCTCAAACCTCGAGCCGTTTTTCCTTATATTTTCTCTCCCTATTCTCTCGGAAGGTGGGGGGAGTGAGAGAGAGACTGCGTAGTCTGGTCCGATCGGGGCTGAACTACGACATTCGACAATATTATTGATCTCTGTGTCAGTTTCATAACAGATATTAAGGATAAAGACCCCAGGCTGAAGCAAATGGGCATAGTTCAACTGAATTCAGTGAAGCTGAGATAATCACAGTAGTGCCAAAACTGTTTGGGGCTAGTATATATTCTTTCCTCTTTTACTTATCTTCCTTTAAGCAAAGAGCATCTAAAATGATCTGTTGATTGATACCAAGCTGACCAAGTGGCTTTCTCACAATGCATTCAGTTTATTTACTTTTACCCTAACCAGGATAAATAATCCATCTGGTTACCTTGAACACATGTATGGAACTAAATTAAATTAGAAGTTGAAAAACAGGATACTTCCTCTGCCATTCTGACCAATGTTAATGATGTTGCCTTTTATCCATTTTCTTCACTTTGCAGGACATTTTACAGCAGTTGATTTTTCCATGATTCCCATATCCTTCTGTGTTAATTTAAGGTCCTAGTTGACTATGAATGCATTGTTTTCAAAATTCTTCTTTCAGAGCAACAAGACTTATCACAGCAGTGGCTATACACTCTACACTGCAGAGGAAAAGACATAAGAACACATAACAGGGTATATTGGATTCATATCCCTGTGGATTTCACAGGGCTATAGGGAATACCATATGGAATCTTTCTACATCAACAAAAATAGATAGTCAGGCCACTCAATTCTTCTGAAGACTAGCTGTAGTCCCTTTAATTAAATAACAAGTGTTATTTTTGCATTGGAACTTGAAATTTAGTGTTAGCTTCCTCTAAAATAAATAATCATTTCACTGTGTTCAAGATGATTTGAGATTGGATTTCATGCTTTCAATATCAGGCTATTCATTTTTATTGAACTTCAATTCTGGAATATTTTTTCTCCCTTTACTTAATGTGCAATTAAAAAAATCTGAACAGCATGACTCAGAAGATTACAACTTCACTGTGATTTCAACACTCACACTTTTTCCTGTTCTCACACTTTTGCTACACACACATATTTGCACTATGAGGAGGCAAATGTATGGTAACAAGCTTCATGTAGTAATATGAAAAGAAAATCAACTATTTGCTGATTTTGTTGATTTTGCCAAAAGAACTAAAAATGCAGAACTGAGAAAAAGTACTGCAGAAGATTATCTGTTAATATGTAGTTGCATTTTTAAGCTGATTAACTTCTGGCATAAATCTGGATAGATATTGCTTCAATATTTAAGCAGTATCATACATTGCTCAGATATTCCCATGAAAAGTGTAAATGCTTAAACCACATGATAAATTTGCTGCTTCTTTATAAGAGACTTGACAAAAGAGAAGGGGTTTTAGGTTACAAATGTGTTCTCTTACCTTTTTGAGTCTATAAAATACAGTGCAAAATATGGGGTTTATGAGTAAAGCGTGGTTAAGCTTTGAATTATTTTTTAGCATATTTCCATTTTTTTTCTACTGTAAAACACTTTCCTCCTTCAGTGAATATCTGGTTTATCTTGGCTTTGATTTGAATTGAACTATGTTTTGTTATGATTGTCTTGTAACTGCTAAACTAAAGAAAGAGGATTTTGCAAAAATTTTTTCAGAATCTGAAACTTAGTAGATAATCCAACATTACCATTTTGCAATAGTTTTATCTACAGAGAAAAAAAATACACATGTGATTTATTCACTTCTGTTATGACATTCTCTGCTCTAGAAGCTAGTTTATACTGTTGTGCCCCGTAAGTGTTGACAAGTTCCCACTTAGAGCTGGCATACACACACATGCGCTCTCGCTCTCTCTCTCTCTCTCTTATTGTGTATGGTATAAAAACTGCTTGAAAGAATGACACAAAGTTAACCCTGTAAACACCTAAATTTCATTATGTGCATCTTAGACTTTACTAGCTATACTATGAAAAAAATTCCAAACACATTTTGGTATTGCATTATAAATATATAAAATAATGCCAGTCTCACTTATCTGTGCTCACTGCTTCACAGCAGTCCTAAGTATTGTGGATGCTGTTAAACTACATTAAAAGTATAATTTAATGACAAAACTGTGTGTCTCTTACACTATTAATCATAGGCATTTATAGCCGCTTAGTGTAGCCAGACAAATTTAATAAAATATGCTTCAACATTTTCCTACAGAAATTAATTGGGGAATACATGAGGAATGGTAAAAGCCATAAGATACAATCTTTAAAGGATCAAAGCCTCAGCATCAAACATAGGTGAAATTCTCACAAATGCTGACCAGGATGCCCCTGAAATGCCTTAGAACTGTATACTGATATCCGCATTGCAACAATGCAGGTGACAAACTTTCTACATAGGAACAGTGAGGTCATGTTTTTAAAATTAATCAAAGCACAAAGAAACTCAAAAGAAGCAGTGGGGGGTTTGTTGTTGTTTATACTGAAATTAATCTGTCCCAGGAAAGGCATAACAACATTTTGATCCCTCTCTGAGTGGTGAAGTGGTAGAAACATTTAGAAAGTTTACCCAAGACTTCACTACATGACTCGAAAAACTGAGAGAAGCCAGAAAGCTAGACATTGTACTGATTCAAGAGACCCTGGAATGAGATCCATAAGAAGTTTCTTCCTGAGGAATGAAAATTTGGGATAGAAAGAAGAAAAAAATATTGAAGTACCAGATACTATAAGCACACATTAAAAAAAAAAACCACCGAAAGGCATTTGTCACAGTGTCTGGGACACTACCTGGGGTCCTGAAGGACTATATCTATGTCTTCAACATTGCCACAGCCTTCAGAAAAAGTCTTTCTCTGAGAGTTCTTAAATATTACAAAATTGTCATAGTTCAGCCCCGATCGGGACCAGACTATGCAGTCTCTCTCTCACTCCCTCCACCCTCCGAGAGAATAGGGAGAGATAATATAAAGAAAAACGTCTCGAGGTTTGAAATAAGGACAAGGAGAGATCCTTAAAGTTACCCTCACGGACAAAACAGACTCGACTTGGGGAAAACTACTCATTTATTACTACAAACAGCAGGATAATGAGACAGAGAACAAGATAACCTCCCTCCACTCCTCCCTCTTCCCAAGCTTAACGTTATTTCTACTACCTACTAGCAGGTTCGGGATCATCTGAGGAACCTGAAGGTGCACAAGTCCATGGGTCCTGATGAGATCCATCCGCGGGTCCTGAGGGAACTGGAGGATGAAGTTGCCAAGCCACTGGCTATCGTATTTGAGAAGTCGTGGCGGTCGGGTGAGGTCCCCAATGACTGGAAGAGAGGGAACATAACCCCAATTTTTAAAAAGGGGAATAAGGAAGACCCAGGTAACTACAGGCCGGTCAGCCTCACCTCTGTGCCTGGCAAGGTCATGGAGCAGATTCTCCTGGAAACCATGCTAAGGCACATGGAGAGCAAGGAGGTGGTTGGTGACAGCCAACATGGCTTCACCAAGGGCAGATCGTGCTTGACCAATTTGGTGGCCTTCTATGAGGGGGTGAGGGCATCGGTGGACAAGGGACGAGCAACTGACATCATCTACCTGGACTTGTGCAAAGCTTTTGACACTGTCCCGCACGACATCCTTCTCTCTAAACTAGAGAGACATGGGTTTGATGGACTGACCACTCGGTGGATAAGGAGTTGGCTGGATGGCCGCACTCAGAGAGTGGTGGTCAACGGCTCAATGACCAGGTGGAGACCGGTCATGAGTGGCGTCCCTCAGGGGTCCCTGCTGGGCCCGGCCCTGTTCAACATCTTTGTCGGCGATATGGACAGTGGGATAGAGTGCACCCTCAGCAAGTTCACCGACGACACCAAGTTGTGTGGTGCCGTCGACACGCTGGATGGGAGGGATGCCATCCAGAGGGACCTTGACAGGCTGGAGAGGTGGGCCCGTGCCAGCCTCATGAAGTTCAACCAGGCCAAGTGCAAGGTCCTGCACCTGGGTCACATCAATCCCAGGCACAAATACAGGCTGGGCAGGGAATGGATTGAGAGCAGCCCTGAGGAGAAGGACTTGGGAGTGCTGGTGGATGAGAAGCTTAACATGAGCAGGCAATGCGCCCTTGCGGCCCAGAAGGCCAACCGCATCCTGGGCTGCATCAAGAGGAGCCTGGCCAGCAGGTCGAGGGAGGTGATTCTCCCCCTCTACTCTGCCCTGGTGAGACCCCTGGAGTACTGAGTACCTGGAGTATTGTGTCCAGTTCTGGAGCCCCCAACACAAGAAGGACATGGACCAGTTGGAGAAGGTCCAGAGGAGGCCCACGAAGATGATAAAAGGGCTGGAGCACCTCTCTTATGAGGACAGGCTGAGAGAGTTGGGGCTGTTCAGCCTGGAGAAGAGGAGGCTCCGGGGAGACCTGATAGCGGTCTTCCAGTACCTCAAGGGGGCCTACAAGAAAGATGGGGAAAGGCTGTTTAGTAGGGCCTGTTGCGATAGGACGAGAGGTAATGGTTTTAAAATACAGGGGGGTAGATTTAGATTGGAAATTAGGAAAAATTTTTTACGATGCGAGTTATAGAACACTGGAACAGGTTGCCCAGAGAGGTGGTGGAGGCCCCATCTCTGGAAACGTTCAAGGCCAGGCTGGATGAGGCTCTGAGCAACCTGATCTAGTCAGGGATGTCCCTGCTCCTTGCAGGGGGGTTGGACTAGATGACCTTTGAAGATCCCTTCCAACCCTAACCATTCTATGATTCTATGATTTTATGATTCTACCTTCCCCTCCCGAGCGGCACATGGAGAAAAGAGGGAATGGGGGTCACAGTCAGTTCATCACGTGTTGTTTTACACCGCTGCTTCATGGTCAGGGAAAGAACTCCTCAAATTCCTCCCCTGCTGTGTTGTGGGGTCCCACCCATACGCCACAGTCCTTCGTGAAACTGCTCCGGTGTGGGTCATCTCTTCCACGGAGTGCAGTCTCTCCAGAACGGCTGTTCCAGCGGGCCCTCCACAGGCCACAGCCACCTTCAGGCATCCACCTCCCCCGATGTGGGGTCCTTCACGGGCTCCAAGTGGATCTCTGCTCCTCCATGGACTCCATGGGCTGCAGAGGGACAACCTGCTCCACCATGGCTGCAGGGGAATCTTGGCCAGGAGCCGCATTACTCCTCCCCCTCCTTCTGAACTGACCTTGGCATCTGTAGCCGTTCCTCTCACAAGAAAAGTTCTTCACAACAGACTGGCAGACGCCTCTCAGAATGTCTTCACATCATCCATCTCATCTCCTCTCCACTTCTTGCAGCCAGGCCGTGCCAAGTTGGACCCAGTCGGCTGCCTGGGAAGAGGCCAGAGGGTGAGGCCTGCAAGGCCCATGAGGCCTGCGCCTCCCCCTCTGCGCCTCTGCCCTCGCTCAGCTTCTTCACATCTTCTCTTCTCTCTTTTTTTTTTTCTATTTTCCCCTTCTTAAATACGTTATCGCAGAGGCGTTTTCACGGAACATTCTGCTACCAATCGGCTCGGCCTTGGCCAGCAGCAGGTCTGCCCTAGGCCCGTCCGAGTCCACTGAACAAAGGCGAGCAACTTCTAGCAGTTTCCTACAGAAGCTACCACCTTAGCCCCCCCCCTCACTAAACAAAACCACAACAAACATACAGACTTTGTGTGTCTGGCTTATTCCAAGCCCAAGACTAATACAATGGCAGTTCAAGACAAGTTTTCCCTCACCTTACTTTAGCTATCAAGAAGATAGTGGCTATAATCTAAATGAATCATTTACCCGTCATCTCACCTCTCTCTTAGATTTCTACCTTCAGACAGAATGAAATTATCTCAGAGGTGACTCTTGTTTTCCTAGTCACCACAGCAAGATGACTAGCTTAGACTACAAGGGCCAACTTTCAAGCATCTTATTTTAACTCTCAGAGGGAACAAGATGCAAATCTGCCTTGAGAGCAACATAATAACACAACAGATGTTACCGTTTTATGTGACTTGTCATGTGAAGAACTCTTAACTACTGCAATGACCATTTTCCCCCAGGGAGCAAGGTAATGCAAGACCCCAGTATTGCCCTTGCCTGTACACTGCTTTACCAACAACATTTTTCACTGATAAACAGAAATTATCTGCAGGACTCTGTTCAAGGACAGATGGGTAAATCACTATCTATTTCTCGTTCAGCCCTTGAATTCACCACTAAAACTACCTGTAAAAAGGCTCACTAATGTCAGTTGCAGAGGATCTCTACCGATAACTGCTCATCCATTGGAAACTCACATTATTTAGCTGTATTGAATGTCAATGCCCAGGTGCTGTCAGTGAGGTGGCTGCAGGGTGGCCTCTGAGACCAGAGACAGGGGTTGCCCTGTTGTGGACACATCTGGTTCCAGCGAACACACTACAGTGCACAACTGAGCCTCTCAGCCACAGTGGTGCCAGTTCTGTGACAGCATATTTTTTAAAAAGCATAGAAGTGCTGCACAGCAGAGTGTGAGAGAGATGAGTGAGGAAAAAAAAGGTATGAGAAGCAGCCCTGCAGGCACCATGGTTGGTGAAGAACATGGAGGAGGAGGTGCTCCATTCCCCATGCAGCTCCATTCTCCAGAGCACAGATTCCCCTGCAGCCCATGGAGAAGACCATAGTGAAGCAGATTGTCTCCCTGGACATGGAGGACTACACTGGAGTAGATATCCACAGTGCACCTGTGAAGGAGCCCATGCTGGAGTAAGTGAAGATGCCCTGACGGTAGATGCAGCCTGTGGAGACCCCATGCAGCAGCAGGCTCCTGGCGGGAGCTGTGGCCTGTGGAGAAGGCCCACATACAAGCAGGTTTTCTAGCAGGAACTGCAGCCTATGGGGAACCCAATGTTGGAGCACTCTGTTCCTGCACCCTGTGGAAAGGACCCATGCTGGAGCAGCTCTTGAAGAACTGCAGTCCATGGGAAGGACCCAAATTGGAGCAGTTCATGAAGGATTGTATCCCATTGGAGGGACCCCACACATGAGTAGGGGAAAAATGTGAGGAGGAAGGAGCATTAGAGAGGAACCATTATGGACTGATTGCAACTCCCATTCCCCACTCCCCCTGCACTGCTCAAGGGAAGGAGGTGGGGGAGTCAGGAATGAAGAAGTGAAGTTAAGCCTGGGAACAAGAGTGGAGGCAGGCGGGGAGGTATTTTAAGTTTTGTATTTGTTTCTTATCATCCTACTTTATTTTTAATTGGCAATCAAGTAAATTAATTTTCCCCAAGTAGAGTCTGTTTTACCTACTGGTAATATCAAGTGATCTCCTTGTCTTTATCTCAGCCTACAAGGTTTTCCACCTTTTTTTTCTTCCCCTGTCCCGTTAAGGAGGTGGAGTGAGCAAGACTGGTTGGGTGCGGAGTCTGGCAGCCAGCCAAGGTCAACCCACCACATTAGGTCACTGATCAACTATTAGACGGTAATAAGCTAGAAACACTAATGACCTATGACAGATTTTAACAAATGACATAGCTTTGTGTTATCTGTTCCCTTGAGAATACAGAGTGTGTAAGTACAATTAGAGCAAAGGCTGGCTGGCATTTTGTCTAGTGTAAAAGGTTATTCAAAAGCCTTCCTAGCCTTTACTGGACATCTCTTTGAAACTGTAAAGCTAAGAATTTGTCAGGCACTTATTCAGAAATCTACAGTCAGATAAATGGATTCATAATTTTTTTATTATTTAAAACAATTTCTGATTCTTGCAAAAACTTTTACTCATCTTGTTCTTTTTTTGTTTTTGTAAATATTTACAAAATCACAATCTGTGAATTATTTTAGTGGAAAATACTAAACTATATATTAGATTTTACTGTATTACCAAAACCAGAAAATTCTTTTTATTGAAAAAATTCAGCTGTCATTGCTCTGAGAAAACCAATGGGTCTGAGTTTTTACCCAGATTAGCTGACAAAAAACCACAGATTCAGCAGCAGGGAAACCCCTTATGAATTCATGTCACCTTCTCCAGAGAAATGTCTGCCCATTCACTTCCCTTACTAATCTTCCACCTCCCTTTCTTGTTCATTGCCAGCAAGAAAGAAGTTGCTGAGTATCTAGCTCTATCTTTTTAAGTTTGACTAAGGTTATATAATTTTTAAAAATTTTCTGAGTTTTCTGAATACTTTGACTGCTATGATGACAACAGATCCTGACCAAAAGTGAATTGCCTCATGTATTTCTGCCTCATTTCATACATACCCTACAAAAATGATCTAAATGTTCAAAACGTGAAGCTGTTCTTATCTTGTAAACTATAGGCACAATTAAGGATTTTTCCATGTGAGAGAATTGCCTTTAGCAGATGTTCAATGCACATATCATTTAGTCCTAGGACATAATAATGCTCATTTTCTAACGATCAGAGATGATACTACAGAAAGGAGCTCTAAAAAAAGTTTTTCTCATGCATTGGCCAGCGTCATTTACAGTCCTTGCTAACAAAAGGATACATCCAAATTCCATGCAAAAAAAAAAAAAAGGTCCTTTTTAGAAAAAAAAAACATTTCTTCTGCCACTAGAGGTGACAACATTATTTGGACTGGAATCTGTTGATGTATTGTTCTAATCAGAGTTACTCAGCACCAAGATGACGATTCTGCGAGATCAAAGTGCCCAAGATCTTTCCCACACTAACTCAATGCAAGTCTTGGATGAGAAGCCCTGGGAAAAAAAAAAAATATCTGCTATTTTTGCTGTAAATATGAACACATGCACTGACTCAGAGAAGACCTAAGATCTAGTCTTTTCTGCTAGTTATGTGCCATATGTGCTACCTATCTTCAATCAGTAACTCCTTCAAGTAAACCAATATGTGTAAGCACAGGCAGAGTTTTGTCAGCACTTTCGTTTCTTGGGTTGCTGCCCGATTAAACTGAGTTAAAAAAAAAAAAAAAAAGAAAAAGGAAAGAGCTTTTTTATAATTTCAAGTTTGCTCACATTGTCAGATATTGCAGTAGTGTGGTGATAATCTGATACTTAAGAATTGTTCAGTTAGAACACAATGGTAAGTCCATTGCTGCAGCAATGACAAAGATTCATTTATGCAACTACTTAAGTGGTCTTAAATTTATATTCGGGCTGGGAACACAAGAAAGCTCTGTTACTCTCCTTCTTCTGGTACAGCTACTCCTGTGCAATTACACTGTCTTCAGATTACAACATAAATTAACCCCTGCAGATCCCAGGATGGCAGCAGGACACATGTGGCAGAGACTTGAACCATGTCTCTGAATAGCAAAAGTAAATCTCTCAACTTGGCTTTAAGAGCTCAAGGCAGGAAAAGTTAACTAAGGAATCTTGATGTGGATAACAGCTATCCATGGAAAGAAGGGTCCGTAGACTTTAAGGAAATGTACAAGGTACTACTCTACTGTGACCATTCTAAAAATAATAAAGGTCTAATATGCAAAGAACTGGGGAGCCACAGAAAGGTAAAGTGCTATATTTGCCAGGTCACACAATAGTTTTGAAAAATAGCCTGGAGTAGAACCAAATTTCCTCACATTCATTTCTGTGCTTCCTTAAGATAAAATTGTAAACTCCACTCTACCAAGCAACCTATCAGACATTACAGATAGCAGACTTTGATAAACTAGTTCCCAAAGATCAGTAGTTTGTTTTCCCTTTGAAAGTCTCCAGTGAAAAACATGGAATATTTACCTAATAGCTTTCACACAAATACATAAACACAGACAAAAACCACACACATCCTGTCTGCTACAGAGAGGAAAAAATGGCAGCCAGAATCCCAGCCTTTTCCTGTGAGTTCTGCTTACGTCATTTCTCACCTAAACAAATAAGAATAATCTTTTTCTGCTTTTTTCTTAATACGAGTTATTTGAAATTACTGTTATTAAGAATGAGTATAGTGGCACAACAGTGTTCCTGGACAAGGAAAAATAAAAACAGGTTTATACAATACAGGTTGTTCCCTTGCGTTACGTTAATAAGGCACTGATTATTAAGTGACCAAAGATGGCAAAGTAGCAAGATCACAAACCTTGGAATAATTTATGTTTCATATATTCAAGGTATCTAAAGCTGTGTCTCCCTGGCATCCATTCTATACTGAATTAACTGATGGCTTTACCTGTCCAGCCTGCATTTTCTTTCTTGCTGTGTGCTGGTAGTCCACTCATCACACAGTAGACATTGATCTGAGAAGTTCTTGTACTCACCAGAAAGTTAACAGAACCAAAAAGATGAGGATAATTAGTATTAAAAAAACTTACTTCAAAAGGGCTCTGACAGGCAGCAAAGCCCATACAGGAGAAGAGGCAGATACAAGGTCAGGCATAAATGCAAATCCATAAGCACAAAAACCCACAGCTAGATCAATAATGAAAATACAACCTAAGTGTAGAGAGATTATCAGACACATTCGGAACATGACATTGTTGTTCCCATTGTATGACTGGAAATCTTTATGAACAGAGGGACCCTAAGTGCCTGGTGACATCCATATCATAGTTACTTTTCATAAGTAAATGGTATGATTTTTAATTTGGGAACACACACTAGTCAAAGGGTAAACATGTTTCAGGAGATTAGTTTTGTAAACTAGATCAGTTTTAGCAGTGTAGCAAGTGACAGTTTCCTACAGACATTTAAATATGTCATTTTTTTCCTTAAGATAGAAAGCTTGCAAAAAATATTATTCCAGATAATTATGATGCTGAGTCAAACTTCATTTGATCTATGAAGCTCTACCCATCTTCAGCCCAATCCCTCAATTTGCAATATCAATCTTTCACATACTGTGCTCAGCTGAGAACATCACATAACATTTTGTCTAACAAAATTGCAGGAACAAACATTACAGCATTATATAGTCTTTTTATTAGGGTACCCCTTTGTGCAGGCTTTTGACCTCCTTAAGGAAATCTACCCACTTCAATAACATTGCACGCACCAATGCTGTGGCACCCACTCGTTTATGTATCACTCACCATTTTGTAAGATCAATGCAAAATTATCTTCATCAAGGTATGACTCAAAGCTGTAGACTGCCACACAGCAGTAGCAAGAGCAGCCATTTAAATACCTTCTAGGAGTCCTATCCAAGTAGTTGGCATAGGAAAACCAAATTGGAAGCCAGGAAGAAACTGTAGCAAAGCACAGACTATTTCTTCTATACATTCAATATTATGTAAGTGATAAAAGTAATACTTAGAACACAAAATAGTCAGAATCAAAACATGATATTCCACAAATCCAAAAGGCAACAAATTTTAAACTGATGAACAGCAGTAAACAACTACAGTACAAAACTCTTTGCCATAGAATGTCAGTAATATTAAAAAATTGTCTGATTTTTAAGAGAAATGCATACAGATCAAAGGTTTATGTTACCAATTTTTAAAGAAATCAGTTTTAGGCTAGCCTCAATATATTTACTACATCTGTTTCCTGGTGAGTCCAGCTGTAAAACACACAATGTCAGTCACTCAGAAGAGATACTAGATTTAGAACCATTCCTAAACTGCTAGTTTATTTGCTCTTTTTTTTCTAGTAGACTTCTGCCAGCACAACAGGGAATACTACAGAGACATCTGAATATGTCCTGTGAAAAAATAACTATTTAATTTCCCAGATTTTTATTATCTCATAATCAGTTAAAAATAAACCACGTCTTCGATGGAAAGGTCAAAAGCTTGGCTGAGAAATGTGGGGTAGCAGTGGCATTATGATGTCTTTGCTACATGACACACTTTACCTTTTGTTTAGTCAGGAACTACCTGTTGAGTTTTGGGTCCATATTAAGGTTTTTTTTAAAAAAAAAAAAGGAAGAGTTGGAAACCCTCTAATCAAGGTTCCTTGAGTTTGTCAGGCTGTATGTTCCTCTTCACACTGCATTACATATCATTCTAGCTCAGAGATTATTTGGCTTTCAGCACTACTTACTCAGAAAGTTTTTGAACACCAAACTTTGAAATAAGATACATACAGACTTCTGTCTGCTAACAGCATACATTTTGTAATACAATTGACCTGTTAAAATACATTTAAATTAAATTGAGGCCACAGCTGGCCTCTGACCTAGGCCAACTGGCACATAACATCCAATGTGCATATTATCAAAACTCTCCAAGCTTTCAGTGCAGAGTGACCATATGCACATGATCAGAAATTGTTCCTGGATTACGTTAACTCCTGAACAGCAGCCTAAACTACCTGGGAGGATGTTGGCTAATAACGCAAAAGGCATGCCATTGTAACAGTTTAAATGTATAGGCAGATGATTTGCGCTAACTGCAGATGTCCTCTGCTACTGTTCGTTTTGCGAGGATTGATGTCACTGTAGTGAAGAGCCTGGAAAACTGTTCTACTATACCGTAAGAATCTCTGAAATGTCAAAAAATACCAAAAAGTGAGAATATCCCCTGATGTTAAACTAAAACACAGAGATGGAAGAAGTGTTTAGATTGGACAAATCAAGTGGGTTTAGTTCTGATTATTCTTCAACGTACATGTTAAAAGTAGATTTTGTCTATGTCAAAATCGGTGGGAGCAGGTTTTTTTATTATTTCGAGATAGAAGAGGTATCAAAACTGATACCTGTTAAATGTTTCCATTTCAAGACATATGCATTTTGCAACAGAAACCAAATCTATAATTAAAAAAATCTGAACAGGGACACAAGGCCTCAGAGGGAAAGAAGAAAGTGGAACATAATGTCATCCACTAAACAATTTAGCAACACACAGAAAAGTATCATCATTCAGTAATCACTATACTAATAGGGTACAATTCATCATGTTGTGTGACATTTATGTGGAGAGATATGTCAAAGCATTACCACCGTAATACACTAGCGTCCAATGTAAGTTCCTCAAAATATCTGTTAAATAAGAAAACAGTCACTCTAGATCTAAAACATGAGCAAAAACAACCTTTCCAGGATGACAGAGGATGCCAGTGGGCCCCAGAAACTCTCTTTATTTAAAACAACAAGCTGTGCAGCATCTGCTCATCCTCAGGCAAAAGAAAGCCACCAACACGTAACGGAGGAAGGAAGCTTTAGAGAGTAACAAAACTCGAAATCAGTGTGTCATTGAATTGTCAGCCAGCACAAGAAATGAAGAGGACAAGTCATGCTTAGATTTGATTTACTGTCCCTGCTGCAGTGTTTCACTCTAACTGAAGCCTATGAAATGGTATGTTAGCCTCCATCTAAAAAATAAGAGAGAATGAGAGAGAGAAGTATCTCAGTTATCTGTACTGGAAGTGACAAAAGCCCCTTCAGCTTAGCAATATTTTGCAAACAGGAAAAAATGAAGACACTGATGATAAGTCATAAATGATACTTCAGAAATAACTGGCAGCATATGCTCTCGGTACAACCTCTCTATCAGCATGTTTCAAAGCTGGAAATGAAAGTGGAATTCTTTCATTTAATGCTAATTTTTTTGCACTGCTATGCTTTGCAGGACACTGCTATATATCGGTTGTTGTCACACCAGTAATTTCATCATGATGAAAATTAGCTCTGACTAGGTTCAAGGAATGACCTACACACCTTTAGCATAGGTTTCATGACACCTAACTTTCAAGCCTTCTGTCCCAAAGTGAAATCCATAACATTGTATTAAGTTTTCTGCATCCTCTTTGCAGTGCGTAGGGTGAGTCAGGTGCCCTAAAATTAAATCCAAAATGGCAAAAAATTTGACTGGGGAGCCGAAACAACTGAGTCAATACACTGAACACAAATGTGTCTATAATGACTATCACATGGTGAAATGTGGAGGCCAAAGTTTCCTAAACCTCAATTTTTCCATACCTTATGATTTCAGAGTTGTCTTCATCCACGTCTTTAAAAGGAGGTGCCTATCCCTTTTCATTCAAAGAACTTCAAAAATCCTGGAGACGCTGACATACTTACAAATGATTTTGTGGTTGGGACACTCATCTGGGACTTCAGGTATGAAAGTTTGATTTTCTCAGCAGAAGAGGGAAATAGACCAACTTTGTCTGCTTCTTGCATGAATGACCACACTATGGTGATTATGTAAAAGGAGATGCCAAAACCATTATCTACCCTTCTGGGTCATCTCTTAAAAGATAGGGATGGCTATAAGCATAATGTCTGAGAAGCTGGATTTTGACAGACATACATGACTGGTACTCTTCAGGTACTCAAGTGGAGAAATATCTGGTCTCTGAATATCAGTCAAGCTCACAAAAAATACCTAGTCAGTTCCTTATCATAGCCTAAATTGGAACATGTTCAAAATGCCATTAAAGTGTAAGGTAGGCACAGACTTCAGTAACTTCTGGTCTGGGTAGCAACTAAACATGAATTTCGTTTTGAACACAAGAACTAATACCTGCTTAAATCCCACATTAGATGCATCATTCAAACAAAAAGCAGGAAGTTAAGTTAGACAGCTGAAATAATTGAAATAATAGTTTATGCCTAATCCTGGAGACATTTCAGCTCAGTTTGCATTTCTATTTCTAACCTACTTATGGTTGCAGTCTCACACAGAATCAACCCAAACTCCCTGATCAGAAGATCCAGACACCAATCACCTAAATCCTTTGAGTAGCATGCTATCAGCATACGTAAGCTAATGCCTCATTCAATAGTCACTGACACATGCTTCATATATATTTTATATGTAGTTAGAGACCAAGGTAATGAGCCCCGCTTTTATACATCATTCTAAAAGTTGCAATGCTTCTGAAGAAGCTATAGACCAAAATATTTAATCCCACATTTAACATCCTCTAGGAAAACGCCCTTTGCTAGATGAGGGCATCCTCAAAGGAAAATAAAAGCCCAAAGCAACAAAGATTTCCAGTAAGATTTTATTTTAAGTAATATATTTAAATTATTATAATTTTCTCCCATCTTCTTTTTGATTCTACAAAAATTTGGTACCTCTGTGTCATATATGAATATGTAAATATGTACCAGACTGCAACTGGAAATTATCAGACTCATAAGCATAAATACTATTTTGTAATTATATTAAAAAATTTATGCATTTAAGCAGTCATTTTCTCTCTTTATTTTTGTGTTCATTTAAATATAAAAGTATGTGCTAATTCTTTACTTTGCATTCAGTGTTTTTCATCTGTAAATCCCAAACATCTATACTTAGGCTCAGTTACTTATTTGTAATTGAGAAAATATTGCTGTTGAGAAATCATGGTACAGTTGGACAGAGGGAGCAGCATATTAAGAGCCTACTTGTAGAACAAACCTCAAGCTTCACTGTAACTAACAGAAAAGGCTCTACAAAAGTTAAAACAGCCAATAAGCACAGAAGGTGAAATTACATTAACGGATTGTGGTTGTTAAAATTAAAGCCTTAAACAACTGTTGACAATATCTATTTAAATTGAAGCCTTCAAGCTACATAACAAAATAGAATTAAAAATCAAGACATCATCTGCTGCAGATCTAGTAGCCATGAGGCCAGCAAGCACCCAAGTCCTCCATCTTGGAATACATGCAATGCAGACTGGAAACGATGAGAACACTCCTCCTGTTGTTTTTCCAGACTGTGCTGTTGACTGCTTGTCTCGAAGAGAATAATGGTAGGTAATTAGTTTGAATCCAATATCATTGTGTAGATCATTCCACTTTCCACAAACCTTTTTGTTAGATACAACTGATGGCATTATGCCTGCATTATGCATGACATGTGGATTTGGACTAGTCAAGCTAAATTATGAGAGAGGAAGCAAGAGGAATTTTGAACTGTAAAATTTGGAAGAATCCATTAGGAAACACCCAGCATTATCTGAAAGGGCAAACTAACATAAATGTACTCCATCAGTTGTAAGAGCAATTTGATGTGTGGCAAAGTACCAGTTGTATTGCCAACAAGGCACAGGTGTGTACCATATGAGCAGGTGAAAATGTGGTTGTGAGGAGACTGATAACTCTGTAGTCATCATACATTCACCCAATTGAGCTCATTGCAACTGTCTCACGCTGTAAAAAATGGATAGAAATAGATGTTTGGGTAAATTCAAAATCATTTCTACTGATAATGAGAAATGTCCATCATTGCTTGAACTCATGTTTAAAAACTGGTTTAGCAAACGCAGTCGCAAAAGCCACATGCTAATGTTATAGAAGTGGTTGGAAAATCACAGAGAAAAGCTTAATCACAATATGGAACAAAATGTACTGACATGAAAGAGGTCTCATTTACTAAAAGGGGTGCTGTTACCTGCATAAAATTTTTCCTTTCTTTCTTTCTACTGCCCTCAGTCAAACCTTAAGTCTTCATGTGAAAGTAAATCAATACTTTAAATATGTTTGCCAGAAAGATAATAATTATGGTGATTGCAGAGTGGTACAAAGAACCTCTCCAATACACTCTGAGACACTTTTTTATAATTCTCTTTATCTTGACATTTAGGATGTTTTTCTGTTATACTGAAGATTCAGATTCTTTCTCTGCTCACTCTGAAAGAGAATTGAATCCAGGTGCCATATTTCCCAAGATTCATCAGTGGCTTCCTGGTATAAAAGGTGACAGTGCCATTATCTTTGCAAATAGCTTCAAGTTTCTATCTGTCTTAAAAACATCCCTAAAATTAGAAAATTATCTTATTATTGAAAAAAATCAGAGATAATTTAATATTGCATTAATTGGGAAAGAGTAGATGACAGTTTATAGTCCCATCACTCAATCAAGAAATATCATTTACTCACATAAATTTACCTGGCAAACGTTAGTTAGGGGCAGGGTGTAAGACAGCATATAAACAAGTATGTGTGTATCCTGGGAGCATTAGGAAAGAGAAGGGAAAGACTGCTGCTACTGCAGAGTTTCCATTGTAAGGAGAAG
Source organism: Chlamydotis macqueenii (assembly GCF_036417535.1). Taxonomy (NCBI): domain Eukaryota; kingdom Metazoa; phylum Chordata; class Aves; order Otidiformes; family Otididae; genus Chlamydotis; species Chlamydotis macqueenii. The sequence goes on along the minus strand of NC_141593.1, from coordinate 56,711,740 downwards.
GAATGAGGACTCCGTGTGAAAATAGCTAAGAGCCACTGGAGAGAATAAATGAAAATCAGATGATAATTTAATCAGAACAAGGAGCTGAGCCATTTATTTTAGCCTGGGCACAAAGTGCAATAATTTACTTTGTCTCAATGAATTTCTGTTTAGAAAACACAAAACAAGCTCATGGTGCTTTACAGGAAGTTTCAAAAAGTCTCTTGGAGAGATACATGAGCATCTCTTCTGTTACAGCGCATCAGCTCCATCCCTAAAAATGGCAGCTTGAAACAGAGGACTCCTAGAAATTTACAGATGCAATTACAAATGAAGCAAGACCATAACAATCGAACTGCTAAATGTGGCACAAATATTATAAACAAATCCATGGTAAAACAAGTATTTCAAATGTTGCAGTGGCTATTCCAGAAGCTCCTGTTTCTGAGTGACTTTTTAATAGATGCCGGATGATTCATGCCAGTTGTAATCCAGAATATTGTCTGTTTAGTCCATCTATTATTATAGTCCAGCCTATCCTGGTCTTGACTAGGACCCTTGTGTTGATTTTGTTTAGGGAGGGGGGCTATGGTGGCAGCTTCTGCAAGAAACTGCTAGATGTTTCCCCTTTGTCCAGTGGACTCAGCTAGCTCTAGGGCAGACCCACTGCTGGCCAGGGACGAGCCAATCAGTGATAGAATGTTCAGTGATAATATCTCTGTGACAATGTATTTGCAAAGGTTAAAAAAAAAAATAAATAAAAAAAGAAGAAGAAGAAGAAGAAGAAGAAGTGAAGAAGCAGAAGCTGGGGCAGAGAGGAAGAGGCACAAGCCTTGTGGGCCTTGGGGCCCTCACCCTCTGGCCTCCCGCCGGGCGCCATCTGGGCCCGACTCGGCCCGGCCCGGCTGCAAGAAGTGGAGAGGAGATGAGAAGAGAACCTGAGAGGCATCTCCCTGAGCCGGTTGTGAAGAATTTCTTGTGAGAGGAATGGCTGCAGATGCCAAGGTCAGTGAAGAAGGAGGGGGAGGAGTAACGCTGCTCCAGGCAGAGATTCCCCTGCAGCCCGAGGTGCAGCCCATGGTGAGGCCGGCTGTGCCCCTGCAGCCCATGGAGGCCCATGGAGGAGCAGGGATCCACCTGCAGCCCGGGGAGGACCCCACGCTGGGGCAGGCGGATGCCTGAAGGAGGCTGTGGCCCGTGGGGAGCCTGCACTGGGGCAGCTGTTCCTGAGGGACTGCACTCCATGGAAAAATGACCCACACCAGAGCAGTTCATGAAGGACTGTAGCCCATGGGAGGGACCTCAGGCTTGAGCAGGGGAGGAATGTGAGGAGTTCTTCCCCCGAGGAGGAAGGAGCAACGGAAAGTGACAAGTGATGACCATAACCCCCATTCCCTCTTCCCCCCTGTGCCTCTCAGGGGGGAAAGGAGGTAGAGATAATTGAAATGAAGGTAAGCCTGGGAAGTGGGAGATGTGGAGGGAAGTTTTTTTTTCTTCTCTTTCTCATTATCTTGCTTTGGTTTTATTAATAACAATAAATGAATAGTTTTCCCCAAGTCAAGTCTGTTTTGTCCATAATGGTAACTTCAATGATCTCTCCCTGTCCTTATCTCAAACCTTGAGCCTTTTTTATTGTATTCTCTCTCCCTCAGTACCTTGGAGGGTCTGGGAGAGTGAGTGAGAGACTGCATAGCTTGGTCCCGAGCGGGGCTAAACTACAACACCACTCTATGAAGAAGAACCTGTCTTTCTGTTTAATTTTGCCCATCTGGAGCTCTTACCATCTGCAGATATAGGGCCCACGAAAAGTGGCATATGAATGTGTGAATTGCAATATATTAGCTACTCCACACTTCCTCTTCATGTGCAAATTCTGAGTGCACATTCGCTTTGAGAAAAAAAAGTAGTTTACAGAATTTTCTAAACAGAAAAATCAACTCCATATAAAGCTCCATACAAAGGTACTGACATTGAATGTGATACAACAAATACCCTTGCTGCAAAGTGTAAATCAGAGCAAACAACCTTAGGTAACACAGTCTAATATCGACCAAAGCCAGAAAAGTATACACACTCTGAACTGGTTACATTTTTAAATACACTCTGCTAAAACAAAGTTGCAGGGAGAGTATGAGAGTAATTTGCCGTAAAAAAAAAAAAGTAGATAAAAAAGTAAATAGCAAAATTAAAAAAAAAATACCAACCCTACAAAAAACATTCTCTAGAGCCTCCTTATTACAAGCTTAGTACATAGAAGACATCCACTGGACAACTTAGAGGACAGCATATTGATTTTAATAACACAACAAGACAGAAAGAATACTAAGATGCAGTTCCATGTGATTCCCCTGCTGCATATTCCCATTTATGAATCCATGTAATGAAGCACACAAATAAGTTTAATAACTGCCAGGTTATTCTTACCCAGGGAGGGGCAAGAAACTTCTGTCAGATTTAACAGGAATATTAGATGGATGTTGGTAAGAATCTCTTTGTTCTTAGGGTTTGATTCAGTGAAAACGAAAGCAGCTTCAGATCTTGAAAAGTTGTGCCAAAAGGCTTAAAATTCCTAAATCTGATAAACGTTTGCATGCAGGTTTGTAAATTTTATAAAATCAACCAGTTCAGATTCTCTGTATTTTTTCTCTGCCACCACATAATCCTCAGTTTGTCATCAGCTGAGGTTTCCACCAGAAGTCTTATGGTGGAATGCGGAGTACATCCAGGCTTTTCAAATCACTGAGGCTGATAATGAATGCTGACTTCTTTTGAAATCTAATTATGACTTATAACCTAATATTGTTTAGCAAAGATTAAACTTCATCAGCCTTATGCAAACAACTCAGGCACTGTTATGTATAAGATTTAGTTTGTTCTGTTCATCCAAAGTAGAATGTTTTCCCCCATGCATTGTTACACATGTTCAAGAATGACCATGGTATTAATTTCCGCTACAGAAAGAAACCTCTTTGAGAGAATATGCCTGGATCAGATTTCTACATAAATGTAAACTATTATTATGTACATTAAATAAAAAAAACTAAATCCTATTGTCAATATCAGTTTAACAAAAGCATCACAGAGCTGAGAGCTATTCATTAATTCCAACTACCAAACAATATTCATGTCTGTTCATAACAGAACGCCAAAAAGTAGAGTAGCACACCAAAATACAGAAATGCAGTTGTTAAGGTATTGCTTGGGGGTTTTATCTTCTGTGAAGAATCCCCTCACTCTTTTATCAACATAAATACATACTATATTTACTGAAACTGAATTTGGAGCAAATTATCACCTGTAAACTGCAACTGAGAACAGAATATCCATCCATTTTCAGTGACCATTTCAGTACAGCCACTTTTTTATCTTATGTTTACTTGATATTTACAACATTCTTTTCATAAATACCTCATTTCACCTTCAGTGTTGGTTCCCCAAGTAGCAAAACTACTGTGATTTTTTTTATCTAGTAGTGCCTGTATATTTAATTGGACTTCTATGTCCTTTTTCTTTGTTCATCTCTAAATTTAAGAAACACAAATGTGGTCTAGCAGTCTAATTGGAACTTCCTGGCCTGATGTAACTACCAGACCAGCAGTGTCTGAAATGAATATAAAGTCCTCTGTGTGCAGCAGCCAATGTAGAGTGCAGAGCATGGACCCAGTGTATCACAACAGCTAAAGATTGTTATGTTTTAATCTAAACCAACTTTTTAGGTGCCCTAAAAATGACAATAAATAACTCTTTGCACTTCCTTAACTTCCACATATAGGTATGAAATTTTTAGTTTTACTTGATTAAATCCAAGAAGTTGAAGCATTCAACCATATATGTTCTTCAGGTCTATTTACTCTAGGGAAATGCAGCCACTGAAATTTAATGGCAGTGATCCAAACCATGATGAACTAAAGCAATTTCATTTTTGTTGACCATTGCTCCAGGTCATTGTAATTTAATGAGTAGTAATCCTATTTAAAATACGTTACAGGCAGCAAGGTGCCTGCTGGGAGAAAGCGGCTACGCATGAACAGATCAATATGCACTGTGTGCATTCGACCATTCCATAATCGATTCACCCTTGTTATGAGAAAATAAATGCTAAAGTCCTAGAAGTTAATTTCTATAGAAAGCTTTTACAAGGCTATCAAATTATTAAAAGTTTTTATGGGTCCTCTTTTTTGTTGCTTTTGTTTTTAAGCCTTTGTGCAGTTCAAGCTACAACTCAGCAACATCCAGTTAGTACTAGCTACCCGATGCTCCGTTTGATCTTAGGCTTGAAGAAGGAAGTTGTGAACCAAAGGTTGCTATTATTTCAAGTGAAGAGACTCATGCATGAAAAAGTAAACATCTTCCAGTTTAAAGAATTTTACTGCTTACTCCTACAACTACCTTGCCAGAGGTTTTTTGTTATGCTTTGGGGTTTTTTTTAATAAAAAGTTTTCCTCTAAGTCCATTCCCTTTGGATGTGATTCTTAAAAAAAAAGCTGTTATATTTTAAAAGTTAACATCAGCGACTCATCTATCACCTTTCATAAGGTCCTGATTCTTTCTTGCTTTTTATTGAGTGTCAAGCTTTTTATGTTGGCTAAAATACTGAGGGAAGATGCTATTTAACCTCTACCGCAAAACAAGACCTTACAAATACATGCTACAAAAAGTACCATTTAAATTTTTGGTCTTTTTTTTAAAAAAAAAAAATAGTTATAAAACATGTATATTTGAAGAATATCTGTCCAGTGTGTTTGGAGTCTTTGACTAAGCCTATGACTAGAGTGGTACCGAGGCTGAATCTGAGGACAAATTTACTGTCTGCATTCACAGTTTCCTTGTTGCAGGGCTCTCTTGGCTATGTCTTTCTGCCAGTCTTCCCAGGAACAGAAGTAAAAAATGCAATAACACACAAGACAGAGATGGTCCCAAAATCTTTGTGCTCGGTATGTTATTACATTGCTTTCTGACAATGTTTTGCAATGACCTTCATTTACACAACAAATATGGACTGGGTCCTTCTTTTAGCAGTGCAGGCATAGCTACTACAAGGGCAGGATATTTTAGTCAGTATAGATGCAAACTTTAGGTGAAGTTCACACTAAACACCTGAAGTTCAAAAGTGTTCACACTGTGAACACCTAAATCCGGGGTCTTGGGAGCACCATGGGTTTCAAGTCAAAGACAAATGCTGACAAAGATCAGCATTTCAGTTGTAGCATTGATCTAGCTGAAATGCCCGGTTCTGGCCTTTCACATGTTGATTGTTTAGGTTTTAACAGCTGAAGTACTGCGTGATGCTTATGCTAGTAAACACTTCCAAAAACCACTTCCAAACCACTTCATGCACCAAATTACCTTTGTTCATGGTTGCAACATGAAAGAATTTGTAAGAGACTGAATCTTTCATATCCAAAATCAGAAATATTAAGCTGTGAATTTAATGTGTCCCAGCTTAGCATTCCCACAGCCAGTTGCTAATGGTGTTTTTATTGCTATATTGCAAAATTATATTCACTTCCTGAGACATTAATATTAATCTGTTTCTCTAAACTGGCTTTTGGAAGGCTGCCTCTGATAGCTTTACTCTCAGTCTGTTTCCCAGTGTTGGTGAAGTTTTCCCTCTCTCTCAGATCAAAGTGTTGCTGAAGTCTGTCTGGGAAACTATACAAACCAGCAAGTAGCAAAGGTATTTCTGTAGAATTATCTCTGTTCCCTGATTTTGAAAGTGGAAGAAGTCTTTCACATGCTGATAACTCTGTTTCCAGGCAAATGTGTGCCAGTCACTTCCTTAGTCCTGACAGCCCATTTACTGGGACATGCAAAGACTTATTTCACTGAGCTGTTACTAATCACTGGAAGACAAAACAGCTTTGAGACTTACTCTATTTTTTCTCCAGAGGACGAACCAAGTTTTCGCTGTATTTTGGATTGAGAGCAAATGTGAAATAAAGTCTATCACAAGAAGGATTTGGGCCTCTATGTTGACAGCGTATCCTTATTGGTGTTTCCTGCTTCCCTCTGACAAAACATTGGTAGTATCCAAGAAGGTACTAATCACCTTAGTACCTCTTATTTCTATTAAGTCTCTTTTCTGTTTAAAATTCCCAAATGTCATACTCTAGCATTATAAAAGTTTCATTCTGAATCCCACCAGACCAGGAGAACAGCTGTTCTTTTCTACCCTGTAATTCTACTGAAGTTAATTAAGTTCTTTCTCATAACTAAAACTTGTAGACATCTAAAATTAACAGCTACTTTAATTCTTCTGTGTATCATGTTTCATTGTAATTTGCCTTCTGGACAGACACTAGTCAGTGACTTCACTCCAGCCTAAAAGACTGGCTCCTTTTTTTTGAGCTGATGTCAGTGCTACTTCTCTGCTTGCAAAGGTCAGGCCTCTTTGTTAGACCCTAAGGAGACACTCCACTCATTCTCACCAGACAGAATGTCCAAATGCATTAATCAAAATTATCAAGTACTGCAAAATTTTAGTCCTTAACCATTCATAGCACTCTACAAATCTGGGGAAATCTGGAAAATAACAAGGCTTAAGGACACACTTTATAGATTGAAGCTTGAATCCTGAATCTCCTGATAATGTCATGAAAAGGAAGAGTGCTTAATTTCACATGTACTTTCAAAATGGATGAGTTCACCCTTATTCACAAAACATACACAAAATTTTAGCCTAATTTAAAGGATTTACATAACATTTAAATGATAAATAGACCCCATGATAGCCCTGAACAGGAAGATTAATTTTATTAAAAGTTTGCTATATCTGACTGGTGACTCAATATGACAACAAGGGTGATCTTTTTTAAAATTTGCTTTCACACATGCAAATTAAGGGAACTGTCATGAACCTTTAGCAAAAAAGGGTGATGTTAGTGTTAATAAAAAAAGTACCTTAGTGTAATTAAATAGAAGTGTATTTGTGTCTAAAAAAGAAGACACAGGATGAACTCCACTGGAAAATATAAGTTTAATTATTGTCAAATTAGTATGGTCATAAATGCAGCTCAGATATTTTGTTTCCTTTTCCACAAACATACGGGATATCAGGTTTTATGTAGAGGCACATATAGGGAAGGACTGGAAAGTCATTTGTACAAACCTGAGTACTGCTAAGTGAAAAAAAAAAGAACCAACTGTTCTCATTAAAAAAATGCTTTCCCACCTGCCCATGCATATATAGACCTTGTGTTTCAGGGAAGTCGGTAAAGGCAGCAATACAGGAATGTGACCAAAGATTTTTAAACAAACAACTAAGAAATAACATGCATGAAGAAAGGGAAGATAACAAAAGAAATAGACAGTTTCCTCCCATAGACACAAATCATCACACATTTTCTAGTTCCACAGGACGAAACAAAGTATCTGCATTGTGAGCAAAACATGAGACCTTGTAATACAACAGCAAACTGATTAATGTATAGTCCTATTTTCCTTATGCATCTGCATCTGCCACAGATTTGGCTTGCTAATGGCTATCTTATGCTTAGGAACATTTTTTACCAATTGCAGAAAGCAGGAGTCTGAGGCAATACTTTTAACAGAGAAACAGGAAGGCATCATGTAGGTACGTAACGGAAAATAAAATTAATTGTTTACATATGACCTTTCCATAGATGAAGACAGATAAGGAGTAAATATCTGATGAAACAATAGTATTTGAAAGTCAAAGGCTTAAGCAGACTGTGGGAGAACTTGGCACAATATTAAAACACTGAGGATTTTGAATTACGGAGTTTTCCTCTCTCACACAACAGAAAACAACACCACCTGACAAAACAAACTGCCACCACTCTTTGTAGGGATTTTGGTTCACCCAACACAAGATCCATACACAGAAAATCCATTCAACCTGTATGGGTTGAGAAGAAGGTACAGAGAGGTGAAGATACTTCAGGAAGCCTATGGGTGGTGTTGTCAACTTTGTCAAAAAAATGTGTGAATATCCTGAAAATGTAATTAATGAATTATTCATAATACATGCCAATATTTGTTCTGTGGTTGTTTTTATAAGACACCTGGGACATATTTTGAGGATGGGAAAAGCAGAGGTACTTCAAGAGAATTTCATCAGGATTCTACTGATTAACAAAGACAAGTTCTGCAGATGAGGATTGCTGGCGCTGTGAATGAGACTGACAGTAATGCCAATGCATTTTAAATTCAATTACTGACAGAAATTTACACTTCAAAGTAAAATAAACTGACCAGTTCAAATAAAGCTATTGGAAATGCATACTTGGTTATATTTATGAACATTGATACGTCTCTGAATACTGTCTTCACTATGTCTGTACCTTCCATTTTGGATAACAAACCGTTTCGAAAAAAAAAAAGAACCCTTGAATTGAATCAGCTGTAACAAGAACTTTCTCAGGCTTTTTCTTCTCAGATAATTTATTTATCGTGCATAGAAGGTATCTGGGGCTTAATAAAAATTTGTAGAGAAAAGAACTGTTCTCATTTTGTTTGCCTTTGTACTTCCTACTTTTTCATGTGAACCAGAGATGAAAATGTCACAGGAAAGGTCTTGCCTTCATTTCAGCACTGAATCAATCTCACTAGCAGCAGCATTTAACTGCTTTGTGTACTATAAAACTAATTAACAATCAAGGTAGTTATTCTCCAGAGAATGCAATGCTAGTGAACAGAATTTGTGTGTCCTCTGGTGCTTTTCTCTATAACATCTGGTACAAGCCACTAGTAAACAAAAACTGGTCTGTTCCCATAGAGGAATTGCTATGTATTTGAATTCCAACTTACCTTTTGAGGTCACCGCTGCAAATAGCTCATTAAGGGTTCAATTAGGACTACTGCAGGCAATGTAAAACTAGAAGAGAGACACAAGAAGTTGTGCCTCAAGGCTTTAAGTTTGAAAAATGCTGCAGCAATCACAGTGCCTTCAAGCACACTAGCAGGAGTGCAGTACTACATTGTGGTCCTCACTACATTTTATTACAAGTAGTATGCATTTAGACCAGGCCTCCAAGTAGTAGGCCATGCACTGGATTGACCTTCTTCAGATGAATGTAGTGCTTCTTATGTTCAGAGAGCATAAAGGGAATGGGCAAACACCATTACTTTAGATTCTGTAAGACTAGTCTAAATGAAGCAAAGAGAGCATAATGAATAAAATATAAAATAAAAGTACAAAAAATAATGGCAAATATAAACAAGACTAGGTACTTATGCCAGAAAAAAAAAGAAAACAAGAATCGCAAGAATGCTCCCTAGGGTCATTAAAACCATAAGAGGCAAAGTGACAATCAAGGAAGTGTAATCTTGCACACAAAGTCATATATCGGCCTGTTTACTGCACATGGAAAGAGAAGACAAGGTTCAGTTTTTATAATTGAAAGAGAAGGAAAAGGGTAAGGTCCTTGAGAAGATATGAATAACAATAATAGTACTGTATTGGTCTTCACCTTAGGGATATAAAGCAAATAGTTTTACATAGAGGTATGATTTATCAATAACTCTAGAAAGTTGTAGGAAAGCAGGAAAACTTATAATAGTGCCACCCATCTCCAGCCAGTTACAAGTCTGTGTGGATATTCAGTAAGTGGCTTCATTTCATCTGGTCTAAAATTATAGCTTGAGATTCAATGCAAGTATGGGTTCTACAGTTTTCTGATACCACAGGCTTCCTGGTACTTCACCAGAATGTATGAATATTTTACTTTCTTAGAATTTAGTTACCTATGATTATGGTAAGCTCCACTTTTTAAAGGGATGCCTGATTTACCTGACTAGGATACAGGACTTAAAAGAGGATTGTCTTCTCCTCGCTCCCCAGCTTGCAACTGCATTGAACTTTAGTTAAGCTCAAATACTTTGTAAATGACAAATTTAAACACAGGGTTTAGCTCTGAAAATCTTTAATTTAACATTTCTTTCATTGTGGAAGCTGAACTATGTAAATATACTTTATTTTGAGGTTTATATCCAGAGGGACCTTCTTAGGCTTGAGAGGTGGGCCTGTGCAAACCTCATGAAGTCCAACAAGGTCAAGTGCAAGATTGCCCTGCACATGGGACAATCCCAAGCACAAATATAGGCTGTGTGGCAAATGAGTCGAGAGCAGCCCTGAGGAGAAGGACATGGGAGTGCTGGTTGATGAGAAGCTCAACATGAGTTGTCAATGCGCTCTTGCAGCCCGGAAAGCCAACTGCATCCTGGGCTGCATCAAGAGGAGCGTGGCCAGCAGGTCCGAGGGAGGTGATTCTGCCCCTCTACTCTGCTCTGGTGAGACCCCACCTGGAGTACTGTGTCCATCTCTGGAGCCTCCAGCATAAGAAGGACGTGGACCAGCTGGAGCAAGTCCAGAGGAGGGCCACAAAAATGGTCAGAGGTCTGGAGCACCTCTCCTATAAGGACAGGCAGAGAGAATTGGGGCTGTTCAGCCTGGAGAAGAGAAGACTCCGGGGAGAGCTTGTGGTAGCCTTCCAGTACTTGAAAGAGGGACTTTTGACAAGGGCATGAAGTGATAGGACAAGGGACAATCACTTTAACTCAAAGAGGGTAGATTTAGATTAGATATAAGGAAGAAATTATTTACTGTGAGAGGGGTGAAACACTGGAACAGATTGCCCAGAGAAGTTGTAGATGCCCTGTCTCTGGAAGTGCTCAAGACCAGATTGGACAGGGCTTTGAAGGTGTCCCTGTCTAGGGCAGGGGGGTGAACTAGATGATCTTTAAGTTCCCTTCCAGTTGAAACCATTCTATTATTCTATTATTTTATTTCTATAGTCTGATAGAATAGGGAAATAAAACCTTGAAATTGCCATATGCAGAGAAAAACACCACATCTGTACAAATTATTTCACACAAAGTGTCCTAGTCAGCTTCTTCTGTATAGGATTGATCAGATATATCTTAAGGTACTGACATTCAAAAAATATTTGTATTTAATATAAACTAGTCTGGAATACGTTTGCCAACAGCTTTTTGTAAGCATTTGGTAGTTTAAATTTGTGTTATTTTTATTGGACACAACTCATACAGTTTGCTTAGTGATGTAGTTAGATCAACATTGCTCTAAAATTTAAGTTTCTGGAACAAAATAAAACCCAGTATTTAAGATTTTAATTACTATGTTTTGTTAATATATTTAAGATTTTGAAAGTTGAAGAAAAATGAATGAAATTTATCTTGGTTTTCTTGAAATATATATCTATTATTCACAGCTGCTACCTGAACTTTCTTTGGATGAACAACTGTAAGTTTGTAGGTATTCTTTGAGCTCTTCACTGTACATACTACTCATGCCAGTTTCTGTTCCTTCATTGGATGACACCACTTTTTAGCAGCAGAACAATGAACAATTAGCTGTTGTAACAATATACTTTCTTAAAATGTCTGATAGTATTACACTGACATCTTGACATTTGTAAGTATTGTAGAGTCATAATCAAAACATATGGCATATGTAATATACTGCCAAGAACAGTAGAGAATGAAAACAGGACTTTTAGTGACTAATAATAAACAGACCCTTTTCATTATTTTTGTTGCTGGTGTTTAGTCATTTGACTAACTCTAATAGAAAAGGCTATACATATAAAATGGATAAATGGAGGAGTGGGGCAAGTTCCCAATGCACCACATATAAATAATTTGTGGAAATCAATGCCACCAGACGTTACTGCAGGTAGTAAGATACAAAAAAAGATTTGACATTTAGGAACAAAAAATAGCATGTATAGTTACACTAAGGCAACTAGAATAAAATTGAAAGGACAATCATTCTACATGTTTCAGTGTATCAAATAATTACTGCTTTTTGTTAAGAATAAATTTAGCCCCCTATATAGATGCACCACGCAGGAAGTATAATGGGTATATTACCTTCTTCAGAATAGTCTTATGTTGACCTTTTGTAGAGACAAGACACTAAGATAAGAAGGTTATTATTATTTTCCACATAACAAAACTTAAGCTCCCAAACACATAGCCAGACTAAAACAAATAGACAAATCTTATTTCACTAAATCTGGAATCTCAAAAATTCTAGTCTGATAATTTTCCAAGACAGATTAAGCAATACAGAAACAATAATCTCTCAAGATGCCTCAATTTATTACCTCATTCATTTTTTATGTGTTTTATTTCAATCTGGCCATAGACTGATGGTTTATATATTCTTTAAGGCAAAATACTAAAGCAAAATCACAATACAGATCAAACCATTCAGAACTAAAGCTTTCCCCATACCAGACAGACAGCAGGTGGCTCACCCCTATAGTACATTTGCAGAAGGAAAGTACATAACATAGTCATTGCTCTTTGAAGTATTCAACTCTTCCTTGACAACCACAGAGGTGTGTGGTTATTTTTTAATTATGAGATCTCTCTTTCCCTGATGGCAGCTTTGCTCTATAGCTAGATCTAGATACATATATACAAACACACAAGAGAGGAAGGAAAAAAAAGAATAGATCTAGAGTGGATCAAAATTGTAATACAGTTTGTCTGCCAGAAACAACAGACAAATGACAAAGCAATTTTCACAACTTCTTAATGAGATCCCAAGGCAGTTTTCTTGAGCTCAAAACTGAAAATGTCAAACAGATTAATTCAAACTCATACTGCTCACCAGGAACCTTCTGGGGTTTTTTATAAAGAAAGTGCTAAACAGAGTGTGGGGCAGCACTACAGCAATACTGGGCACCCAAAGGAACATGAAGATTATAACAGAGTTCAGCTTTGATAAGCAACATTACCATAAATACCACACGAGCATACAGTAATTCACCGCTTTCTTAGAAATGTATTTCTTTTAGAATCTTTTGGCATGTTCAACTAACTTAAGTATTTTTTTTCTTGGAATACTGAATATCAAATACTAATAACAAAGGGTTTTGATCCCTCAAGCCTTTCTGAATGTAATCTTATATACACACTCTTTCTCAGAAAATGAATACAATATTTGGCGTTTATAAAGGTGAATCTAGCAGAGAAAATTGTTCCCGCAAACCTCTTGGCAATCTTGCTTTTCATTTACAACTGGCAGCTCTTCTGCTGTTCCAGTTCAGTCAGGTCAAAGCCTGGCCTACGCTATAGACTCTTTTTGCAATTCCATCTTGGGCAAATGATCAACAAAATCACTACTCTGCAAGTGTGAGGAAATAAAGGTAGCATGATTTCCTCTTTCTCCATCTCTTTCCGCACAGGTCCTAGAGAATAGACACGTCAGTTTACTGAAAGATCAGCTTATGGCAAGCTTGTACTGCAAGCGCATAAGTTATGGTGGTTTCAACAGAATGACAGTGAGTCTCCTAAACTCTGTGTCAAGGAAAATAAAAAAAAAAAAAGAAAGAAAAAGAAAGATACAAATTTAGACTTCCCAACATCAAAGTCTAAAGGATCAACTTTTTACTTTGTAGTTAAAGAACAGAAGCACTTGTATATATTTCAACACACCATGATTCACAACTACGTGCAACTACTGGGGAGGTCAGAGTTACTCAGAGTTACCAACAGAAGAGATTTCTGGTTTTGAGAAGGTGCTTTGATACACAATGTTTTGGTTTAATGATGACCTGAATGAAACACAGTTTTGTGATTCCTCTGTAGTCTGGTTTGTTAAGCTTTTAACATCCTCATTTGTTTCCAACACATTCTGTTTGACTTTACAGCTGTTTTGATCTGCTTTGTCTTTCTTTGTTTTTTATTTTCCCCGTGGTTCCTTCTAGCTCTTTTTTGATTTGTAGTTCTGAAAGCCTTCCCACCACCCCCATATTCACTAGATTTTTTTAGGTTATTTCAAGGAAGGATGATTTCAAATACATACTGTTCTACTCTAAGCACACCAAGAGGTAAATTTTCAGTACAATGCACAGCCATTTAGATGCACAACACTTATTAACATTAATGGGAGTCATGCCGCTAAATTCCTTCACGCCATGCTGGAAATATAACCACAGTTCTTTCCCTCAATGAAAATTTCATAAGGATGTTTTGCCCAGGAACACAGTGGCCACACATAATACTAAGAAAGCAACAGGGCTCAAGGCCCCTAATTGCTCCTTACACAATATAAGTAAGTCCCTGACACTCTAAACTCTCTGGTCCACCAAGTTTAAAATCAGAGTTTAGGACAGATAATATACTCCTTTATTAAGACACTTCAAAGAAGCACATAATTTCATATATACCCAAATACCACAGGAAAACACAGTAACACAAAAATTTATGTAGTTTAGGCCAATTTTCCTTATTTAAATCCTGACCCAACAAAGTGATCTATTTAGTCAAACAATATCTGGACAATGCCCTTTATGCTGTATGAGCCCAGTATGAATGCACAGATCAGAATCAGTTTTGCCTGCACTTAACCATATTGCAACAAAATCCATTGCAGTCTAAAATTTGCACACTGAGGACTGGAAGAAAAGTGCCTTCCCTACATAGCTGTTCCCTGACTATGTTAGATATCAGTTAGGTGTAAGTTACACTACATTACATGGCACTTTGGAATTTAAATCCAGATCATAAAGAAATGGCATTTTAACCTTAAATCAGTATTTTTTTTAATGTTTCAAGGAAATGTATATGTAGCTGAAAGGCCACTGCTGATTAGTTTTTCACATAATTTTCCTCAAGAGTTTTCCTTTTCTTCAATGTCTTTATTTTTAAATCTATTTCAGCTGGACCAGTCAGGCTCCTATAAGGATCTGTTATTTAATCCTATTGCCTATCCTATCATCATTGTGATTTCATGCTAAAATTCAAAAAGCAATCCAACCTCAGAACGACAATTCAAGTGACTCTCATTTCCTTCAGTTCTTTACTAAATTGGATGTAATCATTGAGTCATACAGTGAGTTGCCTAGAATATAATCTTTAGAGATGTTGATCTTGATAAAAGCCAAAAATAAAATTAAAATAAACCCACATAAGCACATTAACAAAAGCATATCCATTTCTAATTCATGACACACTACACATTTTCTGCAATAACAGTGTTGCTCCCACAGCTTCAGTCAAAAACAGCAGCAGCCCTCCTTTCCTGCTCTGAACTCCACTGGACTTCACTATGCAGTGCAGAGGTAAGCTAGAAACAAGATAGAATTCTTCTTGTTAGAAATAGCTGCATTTCAGCATTACATAAAATATTAGATGCTCAGCAGAAGCCTTACACACTTAGTTTTGGCTTTCTAGCAGTCCTCCACTCTTTATCTGCCTGAAACAAAAGGATGCCACAGAAGGTGTCCTTGGAGTTGGTAAGAAATTGCAACACTTCATGTTCCTGCCCATCCACATACATCTATGCATCTTAGAATTATTTTAGAAAGCAATGAATAAAGTGTTTCATCGTCCTTGAGATGAATACACAGCAGTGCTGTGAGTTGTAATCAGTAGGGATTCACCTTTCCACTACTTTGTGTTTCATTTTGTCACATCATGCTTTGCAAAAACAAATATATTGATATTTTTTGTCAGGGTAGTTACTAAATATTTACCAAAAGCTTAATCTCATCCTTTTTTATTATTAATGTGATATATGGCTCCTTATGAGAGAAAATACAATATCATAGCCTTGATCAGTGCGTCTTTTCACAAGGTGCATTCCACATGCAAACTTTGAGGCTCTCAACCTCTTAGGTTAGTAATTCACATACTGATTCTCTTATCAAGCTCTAGGAATAAGTGCCAGACACAGATTCATGTCTAGTATCACTTTTTAGAACAGATACAGCATAATCCAACTACCAACATCTCTAAAGTTAATACCGGTTTTCCCAAATTTCTCGTCTAACTAAAGCAGACTTTGCAAGGGGATCAGACGTTCCGTATGACGCAAGACTTTTGATATAAATGTAAATCTCTTGGCCTGTATGAAAAAAGGGCAGACAGTGCTTTATCTGGGCTTTTGTTCATTTGAACTTGTTTCCAACTGTTTACTCATATAGTCCCAGTGCCATGGCAAAAACACAGGAGCCTGTAAGCATCACCTCTCACGTACTCTGACCAGGAGGCAGATGTCCCATTCACATGGCCAGGTGCAGAGAGAGAACTTTCCCATCTCACACAGTAAAACCACATCTTTAATTATTATTTAGTTTGAAGATGGTAAGGCTTGTTGACACAGAATTTATGGATATTCAGGTTTATTAATTCATCCCATGGCAGCTGTGTGACCATGTAGTCATATAATATACAGGACTTGTAAAATGGATTTCAGAACTCACACTTACCTCTAAAGAAAGTATGAAAACTGTAAAGACATAGCAGTGTCTATTGTCCTTGTATTTTTTTCTGAAATTAGTTTGTGTCATCTCCATTAAGTCTCACGGGTGTATTGTTATGTGCTTGCATGCAGACACTTCACCTTTCCCAGTAAGAATATCCTGGAGCTGAGTAAGAATGTTGTCCCAAATCTGGGCCAATTAACTGGTGTGCAGAAACCCATTAACACACTGAGTAGAGGTATTGTTTTACTTCATGTTTGCCCAAAGATGGGTGCTAGGTGCTATTCCATAAAGCTAGCACACCTCTTAGAAATACAAGGGGTCTTTTATACAAAATAATAACAAGGAAGAAATCACAATAAAATAACTGACTTGTTACCTGTACTTTTCCCACCACCCATGATTACATATGTTCAATATTCAACACATTACAAATGTTTTAAACATTTAGAAAGGTTGTTATTCATATGGGAGTATAATTTTTAGCATTAAAATCACCTAAGATTAGTTCAGAACACAAAATTTGGTTGGGGTCCAAACCATAGATCATCTACACACAATATACATTCTACGGGTCTATGAATATACTATTGTGCTTGACCAGGATGCATATCCTGGTTGGTAGGGGGAATTTCCATCTCCTTCTCCAAGGATATCTGGCCTTTGTGACCTTTATTTTGCTCCTACCTGATGATCATAGCATGATCAGAGCCCAAAATATCCTATATATTTTAGCCAAGGTAAACTCTTTCTTGAAGGATCTCTTGTTTATTCTAAAGATAAGGATCTTAATAAACTTTCTTTAATGCAAAAGTCAATTTAAGAAGTTCTTTGCTTTAAACATTTGTGCAGATATCCACTTTCCTTCCTGCACTATGATTCAGATTTTACATCTTAGCCCCACAAGAAATTAGAAGGGCACAAATCAGAGCACAGTATTGCATAGGCAAATGGATCCCACTTTGTCTGACTTTACTGCCAGACAACATGGATAGGTGCAGAGCATCCCTGCTCCTAAGGAAGAGATGAGTTTGGGAGATCCACTGGTCTGTTCGATTTCTGTTGGCTCATCATCCAGGTTGTGCTCAGGAAACTAAGGCTTCAGCTAAAGCAACAAGTAATAAATGTTTTCCCTCCTGAATGTTTAAGTGCTTGACCTATGCCTCTGCAGGTGTCTATATAGAAATATTGCAAAAATTTGAAAAGTACAAACTTGTTTAGCTGATACTACCAACATAGAATTTCAAATTCCAGAATCTGCAGCAAAAGGGTGAACAGGCAGATGGCAACAGAGAGTGATTTGAGATTTCTGTCATTCTAACACATGTGAAAGCCTGGACCAGATGACTGGCCTCAAATGAAACACTTAAATGAGATCACAAATACAAACAGGAAGAGCTTATGGTACACTATAGGCAATGAAAAAGTAGAGAACAGAAACGGGGGATTCTTTCAGAAATGGGGAAAAAATCTACAGAATATAGATCATATAGTATGTTTTCACAGATTTCTCAACTGCTACATTCTTCTTTTAATGATTTCCTTTTTTTTTTCCCAATATCCTGTTGATCAGCTCCACAGTACAGGGTGTTCAATGCACAAAGATCTGTGAAGTGACAGGAGCAGAGAAACATAAGAATAAAGTGTAGAAATTGGAGATTTTTTTACATGTCTATATAATATAGACTCCACTCAGAGCAAGGCTTTAAAAACTCCAGTTTGCTATTCCATTATCTGGGTACAAGTTGTAATCATTTTAACAGGCCTTAACAGGCTTAATTTGGTGGGCACTGTATTTTCAAGGACACTACTTTGAATGATCCATAAAGGGGTGTGTGCCACGTCCCCTGTATCTGACTTTTTTTGACATGTCCTTTCATGCCCTTATAGTTCCAAATAGGATATAATCATTACGAGTAAAACTGACAACAGATCTTCACTCAAGAAGCAGTAATCTCTTAAAACACCATACAATGTTATATCATCAGTTAATACAATCTTGTATAGTGAGTGTCAAAAATATGAAAAGTAATAATGAAAAGAAAGCTGAAAGCTTGCAAATACTTGTAGTTTCATCACAGGGTTTTGTTTTTTAAGATAGTCACACAGAATTCAATCATTATTCACAAGAATTTTTAAAATTCATTTTCTATATTCTACTTGTACTATGCATGTGTTCTCTCAAAGTAAAAATGCATTTTAAAGTGCTTGCCTGCTGACGGCAGTGCAACAAATGTCTTTTGTGCGTAAAATAAGCTGTGCTAAGAAACATTTCCCATTTGCTTTCCCATATGGGTATTATGAAGCAAGAGGCTCAGCTCCCCAAAATCCCATTATCCTCTTAAACAGGAAGACAAAACCATGTGGCAGACTCATTATGCTGCTTCCTTCATGCTTGTAAATTTGGAGATTACCACATTGAGCACATTGGAGAAACTAGAAAAGTCAACGCAATAATGCTTTAAGCAGTTTCAGAAGAGGTCATTGTTTTGTTTCAGGTCATATTTTGTTCCAGGACCTTCACTCTTCTACATAGTTTTTAAACTTTGCTGCTCACAAAGGCTGAGAGGTGCAAAGGACAAAGGACAAAGAAAACACTTGTCCTAAATAAAGCTGAAGGTGAGACAATGAGTAAAAGCCCTCAGACCCTTCAGCCATCACTGTTGCAATAAGGAAACAAAGTGGGGACAGCAGAAGTCCCTCAGCAGGCAGTGCTTGTCTATGAACCCTTATGCCAACAATCCAGATAAGAAAAGGAGGCACCAAGTTGCAGAAGAAGGGCAAATCTGACTTGAATCCTTGACGTTTTTGGACTCCTGACCCAGAACTCCTCATTTATCACTCAGCAGCCCAGAGGAGGAGCCCAGCTGCTTACAAATAGCTTAGGTACTGCTTCTGCTACCTCTGAAATCAGACTAAGATCTGTATTTCAAAAAGATTGTCCTTGCTTTCAGCATGAAGAAGCTGAGAGATTGTACAATAGCAAGATAAAGAGTACAGAGAGGAATGGGTGTTTTTATCTTGCCAGTTAGGTGCTACTCTTTTTCCAGGCTTGCTAGGAAGATGTCTGGTTAGACAGTAATACTTGTGAGAATCATTTTGATCAATAATTGTTTTAATTGCATATTATCCATACTGTTGCTACACATTTTCTGTGTCAAATCAAATGGACTTCATATCACTCATTATGAGAATTTAGCTCAGTATGTAAGAAAGATACTTCAACAATGAAACCCTAGATAAGTTACCATCCATGACAATGTCTTCTAATGTTTTAAAATTCTATGAGTACATGCCCCTCTCCATGCCTGCCATCCCGTCCTACTCCCTGACTGTCACTGCTAGCAGTAAAATAACTTTATGATAGAATGGCTAAGGGTTGAGAATTTAACGTAATACACATAAACATTTGATACTTAGTTGGTATCTCCTTTATTACCCACTCTAAACTACTGAGGAAGGTAGGATGTAGAAAATTAAAAGTGAAACAGCAAGGTTGTGTCCGTGGAAGATGAATGCTGTCTAAAAAGAGGATACAATTACCAGAAAGATATGAATACTATATAAATGATAGTTGTAGGGAGTATTAATGATTTTTTTAAAAGGTCAAAAATCAGTTTTAAAGTGCTTAAAAAGATAGAAAACACCTAATTCTGAGTTCTGTTGAACCACGGCAAAGTTTTGCAGGCACATAACTTGCACATACCCATTTCAGCTAGCAAAGGCAACTGAAACTAGAAGGTGCAATTCTGATCTGGCAGGAGGTAACCACAGAGGACCACATAGGGTTTTTTCCGTTGACATTTGTCTATGAGTCTACAGTACAGTAATTTAGGCATCTGGATAGCCAAGTAAAACAAATCTTAATTAAGGTAAATTTGGCCATCATCCTGAGTTTCAGAAACCCACAAATTAAAGATATTTGCCAAAGTGATGTAATACAAACTGTACTGTTTAACTTGGCTATTTAGGTGATTAATCTTTGATGTTAAACAGCTTATTACTCATTATTATTATTTTATGATACTATCATATTAATTGGTGTTAGCTGATCTATTGGCAGGCTCATGGTGAGTAGACAAAATACTCGTCTTTTTTCTTGCCTTGCCTTGCCTTTTCTCTTTGTTTTAAGAAAACTACGATTTTTTACCTACAGGGAAAGAAATCTAATGCAGGACAGAAGAGATTACTTGAAGTAGTCTTTGTTGCATTCCATCAAAAGACCATATTTCAGGAAAGTAAAACTAAACATTTAATATAACATTTTCTTTTGTCCTCTAAAGGAGAATGAAGATTGCCTAAGTAGACTTTCATCGAGCAGACCTCTTGAGTCTCATTTTCACACTAATGCATTTTCAAATCCATTCAATTTATAACAAAGAGGAAAGACTAAACAATTAAGCCACGCATTTAACAATACTCTTACACACCTGCCAACAACTAAATGCTTTAATTAAATATCATAGGAGAATGGCAGAAGAATAACCTTTTCCACACTCACAGCAAGGCTGGCAGACAGAACTTTCTTACTATGTTTGTTTACATCAGTTCTTAACATTTAAGCACAGGAGATTAAACTGGAAAATAAGGTGATACTCTTATCCTATTTGAGTTCTGTCAGTTAAACAATTAAGAAAAAAAATATTTCTTGTATTACTATTACTTACAAGGAACCCAAAATGGGCAAGGAATATTTCAGTAAAAAATGCAGCCTGTGCCATACGAAATTTGATGTTACAAACAACTTATTGAGAACTTACATCAGTAAGGAGAATGGACTAGGAGATCATATACTCCTTTGGTTCCATGTCTTGGGAGGTGGTTAAACAGTGATGAAAATGTTATGCAGATTAGACAGTATACTAAATGAGAAAAATAATTGACCTGAGGGAACTGGGTTGGGCAATGAAAGGAAAAGGAAGGGAAGAATGAAGAATAAGGAAAGCATGATAAATGGAAGGGGCAGTGCATTTGCAAAGAAACTGAGGTTAAGTAAGATCTGGATGATGTGAAACAAAATTAAATGAGAACAGACACAGAGACAGTTTATGAAAGGAAGGAAACTCTCACAAATAGGAGCTGTAAATTAAACTAGATATTGAGTCCAAACATACGAGGCAAAAATACTGAGGCAATCAATATTCTGCTCTGCATACAGGAAAGGGGAAAGACACATCTGCGTGTCTCTAGGAAAGTCTACTGTTGGGAAGTATGTGAAGCCCTAGAACTCTGCTTAGCTACCTGCTGGGCTACCACCAGTTTGAGTATTCTTTTGCAGTAAAAGGGATTCTTAATAGATAATTGTAGGTAAAAAAAATTTCTACTACAGGAAGTCTAGCTTGAAAGTGTAGCTTATTGCTTGGATAAGCAGCTTAGATACAGTGACATAATACAATTAAATGAAGGCTGTGAAAAGTGTAGTGGAAGCTAGTGATGAGCAGCGTGCTACTTATCTTCTTCGCTTTGCAATACCTTTAGCAGCATGACTAAATGAGGTCTTTCACTTATGTAGCATGATATAAAGATTTTCTCAACATTGGTTTAGTCTGGCCATATTACTCATATAGAGGAAAGCTGTGAATGAGTTGTCTGAGTTGCACCAAAAAAAGGTGATAAGCTCTCACTGAGCGTTACTTAGCTACGGCTTCATATAGCAGAGGAAAAAAAAATTCAGTAGAAGCATTTCAGAAGGGCTTTATTTCTTCTGTGTATTTTGTGTCTTCACAAGTGAAACCAAAAGCCCATAATTACCATGATTCAGAGACCACAAAAGGGCAAAGATTACAGCTCCTTTTGAAAACAGCAATAGCTTTCCTGTAAGTAAGTATATCTATTCTGATATTCAGTTACTCATCCTGTATACTGAGCCATATGTTCCTCACTTCAAAGTTACTAGTTCTGATTACTGACAAAATAGCAAGCTTTCAATCTCTACATGCCTAAACATGCATCTTAAGCCATGCAGAGCTGTAAAAAAAAATTGCACATTACAGTGTATGGCATTATATGTGAAAAAGATTGAGTTTTTGTAATCTTCTTTGCAGATTAATTTTACAAGTTCAGATTTCTTTGTTTCATTTCAGGGATGTCCCTGCTTCTTGCAGGGGGGTTGGACTAGATGACCGTTGAAGGTCCCTTCCAACTCTAACTATTCTATGATTCTATGATTCTATTTCCTGATTTTCTTATTATTTAATCATTCAAGTGAAAAGAAAGAAAACAGCTATTTTTGGATCTCCTGAAAATTTTGAAATGTTGCAGTATTTGAAACACATATTATTAATTTTATTTATACAAAAAATTATATTTATTTCTTATAGTTAAGCACAGGCAAAATTGGAAAATATTAAATATCCAAAGTTTCTAAAGAGATGAACCGGGTCAGTTGTCATTAAAATATTAGTGGGAAAAATTATTTATTACTCTTTGATTATTTTTCATGTAATTTCTTATTAAAAGGGATGTAGAATATTGTAATGGTCTCTGATTTTTTTACAAAAGTTAATTTCTTGGTAGACTGCATAACTCAAAAGACAGAATTACTGATTTATTTTCTGTTTATGTGACAGGAATATATCTGCAGAAAGGTAATCTGAAAGAATTTACAAATTTGAGCATATTACTGGTTTCATAAAAAAAAAGCTATTATCACAGTGACAGTTAACACAAAGCTTGGCCATGCACTGAACAAGGAAAATTAAAATGAAAGAAAAGATAAAAGAAAGAGAGGGAGGGGAAAAAAAAGGGACTGGAGGGGCAGAGAAAGAAAGAAAAATTCTGCTCATGGATGATATTTTTCTGAGATTAACAAACTGAACCTGATAAAATAATGTTATCAGTTAAGACACCGTTCCTTCTCAAAGAATATCTGAAGCAAGAGCCAGAGGGCTAGTGTGCTAGCTACTCTTCTCCTGAAGGAGACAGCTATTAAATATGCCTTATGTCAAAAGACCTGCAGAAAACAATTATTATTAGATTCATGAGTATTTCAAAGATGTGAAAGCCTTTTTCCCTGAACTTCAAATTGTGAAAAAAAAAAATTACTCTCAGGTTTTTCCAATTGATCTGAAAAATATTTTTGTTTTCCAACCAAAACAAAAAAAAATTGTTGCTTGCATTTAAAAGGAAAAAGTTCCCCCTCTCTGCAATTCTTTTAATCTGTACAGACTAAAATCTCAGAGTGAGTGGATGGGGAGATTAACAACAGAGAAGGCTACATCAGTACTTTAGAAAAAGTTCAGTGTATTTTTCAAATTAAAAAAGTAATCAGCATTGACACTGCTCCACTTTCTTTTCAACTTCTTTTCCAGTCAAAGCCTCTAATGAATGTGGAAAGCTCATGCTAATTCTTACCAAGAACTGGTCTACACTATGTAACTATTGGTTTGCCAAAGCTTATTTCCTCAGCCATCTCTGGCCAGCAACACTCTTTGAATTGAAGATTACACAGCTGTACAGTAAATTTTATGCACACAATGCTGCTTCATTTTAACTATGGCTCTATGAAAGCAATGCATTCACGTCAAAATAGTTTTAAACAGAAAATCTGGTGCAGCATAACAATAAGTATGTTTCTTGTAGGTATCTAGGGATGACTAACTACTTCTGAAAACAGAGCCAGTAAAGCAGTCTGTTTATGTCCTCTGTAGGACAGAAATAGTGTTTATGTTCTATAATACTGCAAAAGTAGTTAAAATATCTGGACATATTTCACATTTGGTAGAAGGAAAGGGTCAGCCCACTTTTGAAGTGTAATAGGTTTTGGCCATCTGTGGCACGATGTTCTGGGGCAAAAGGAAATTTAGAGAACAGCAGCATTAAAATTGAATTACTATGGAATACATGATGCAGAAGTGATCAATAAATACATTGATATACAATAATTACTCCAGAAATGGATCATAATCCTTTATTACTCAGATCAAATATGGGCAGCATAAGGAATTACAATATAGCATGTCATGAAAATACTAGAGATGAGTAATTGTTCATGTAGAAAGAGAGTTCACTTTCGCACTTCACTTACAATGCCAATGTGATACATGATGAGCCTCGTAAACTACTGTGCAGGTGCACATGTCAGGAACATCAGCTGTAGCAGCTCTGTTTCTAATACAGAAACATACTGTTGGTCATATTGCATTTAAACTCACTTTTAATTTTTTGTCTTTATTGGATTTGACTGAGTTTCTCATTCTAGTACTTACTTGATTGTGCTTAACTTCAATTCTTCCTCCCAGTGGACAGAGGATGTTCAAAAAAGTACCAATAAATGCAAACAACACAGGCAAAATATTTGACTTCTCTGTTACTCAGAGTATGCCTGGACTGCTTCTTTCACGTTTTTCAGTGAAAGTAATTACTTCGAAGAGGAAAACAGGAATGGGCTTATATTGCTCTTCAAAGCTTATGTATACTTGAAGCAAGGAGACTCCAGCAATGCCCACAACGTGGACCTTTAGAATGTCACCATCTGACCGGGAGCAGTTGCAAAGGTCTTAAAAAGAGCACACCTGTGGAGATCTAACAATGTCAGCGGTGATAGACTTGGCAGAGGAAAAGACTCTGCAAGTTATTAAGAGGCCAAACTGCCAGTCTTTTCCCCCTGCCTTCACTTCATACTATTTCATTTACAACTTGCTCAGAGTTAATGTAGCAGAGAGAAACAGTAACGGACTGAAAGACAAAGATGAAAAAATAAATCCTGGAAATGAAAAATTGTTCTTTATGCTGACAGATTCAAACCTTTACAAATTATTGTGTCATATATTTCTGCACGCACATTTCTTTATCATCTCTCAAGCTTATTTAAATTGATATTATATTTTATGCTATTATTCAAATAACCCTAAAGGAATATTTTGAATTTAAGGGCACAACCAATCTTCAGAAACACAGTAGTATTTCAACACCAAAAGAATTTATAAAGATACTCAAACTACTACTAACAAAATTTCTTACACAACTCCTAAATGTGACCTGCAATAGATAATTGTCCTTGCTATAGAATGGAAAAAAAAAAAACAAAAAAAAAAAACCTGATTTGATGTCACTTTAATATCATTTCTTTGCTTTCCAGAGACAGTAGTTATACTTCTGTGCCTGGAATCATTTGTTGCTTGGGATCACTTGTCCACAATGACTCCATGGATTTTTCCTGAGAACCCTTAAAGACTTAGCCAAATTACTTCAAGCATTTCCAGCAATTATTGCCATTTATTAAGTTAAATTGGCATAGCCAAAGTATTATTTTAACTCTTAATTTCCTTCCTGCATTTGTCTCAGACCACTCTAAGCATAAGACTCCAAATGAATACCCAGGGAGTTCTTTGATCCCACTTCATTCCTACGAGGTATCCCAGACTGCTTTATTTTCACCCTTCCAGCTTTCTATACCAGTCTGCAAACACCTGTAATTAATTGCTCCTTTGTTTAGGTTACAGTTCCCAAGTGTATAATAAGAATCTCACAGTGCAAGGAAAAGAATATGGTCTCTGTCTGGTTTCAGACATAAGGCAAGGAGAGTGGGAAGGTGTCAATGGAAGAACGATGAAAGATGTGAGCAATGAGATTGTAACAGCTCAATCTACACAAAGCAGAGTGAGAAAGTTTTTACTTTCTTGCTCTTTTCTTGTGTAAGTTAAGTTCTGTCAAAACTAGTTGTAATCTGGAGAGTATCAAAAAAAGCAAAATTCTTTTGCCTACATCCACTCTCAAAGTGAGTACTGAAGCACTGCTTCAGCAGAGAATTAGAGCTCTTGGCATTTCCAAGATTATTTCAAAGCAGTAGTTGGAAGTATCAGTTGTCCTCTTTTAGACAACTGATTAGAAATTTTGCAGACACTGTTTACACATGTGATTACGAAAAATCTATATTGAGGTAACAAGAAGAGGGAGATTATTTTGTTTTCTTTAGGTTTTTTTTTTAATCACTCAACGGCTTTAGTTTTGTGGAAACATAGAGAGGATCTAAAAAAGTCCTTCTGTCCTTTAAGTAGTTGAAGTAGCTTTCAAATTAGAAGATAAAGTAAGGAGTCAGGCTACAACATAAACTGAAAAACTTTGCAGTTAAATCTGTGGTATTTCACTAATTCTGAATATTATTATTGTGGCATATGTCTCTGCATAGTCTCAAAGTTTAGTGCAAATATAAGTGATGCAGCATAAATCCTCTTTTATGTTTTTCCTCAGCAAGTGGCTCTCTGTTGAAGTCCCCCAAGTTCTAAACTTCAGTTTAAAAAAAAATGCAAACTGCAGAAACCAGTCCCAGTCACAACTTCGAACTTCTTATTTCTTGATATCAAACATGTTTTGAAATCTTTACCAAAAGGCTTATCTCGGACACCTTGCAGAAAGTTAAAAACAAATCTTCAAAGATATTTAAAGCCACTGCTAAATTTTTTCTTTCTCAAAATCCATATCAGAACAGCAGAAACTTAGTCATTCATTAGTGTAAAATTATCATGGATGCATAATGTTAGCATAATATTAGCATGTATGTGCTAATATTTAGCATGCTAAACCTGTAAGTTTACGCATCTGTTATGTTTTCACCATTCTCCTCTGTCCCACCATACACAGTTAAGGCAAAAGAAAGACAATAATCTGGAAGCAAAAAATTGAGATCTACTATTGGGCCCTCATCTGTTCACATCTCCAGCCACTCCATGTTGCCACCCCACATCCTTTTTTTCAGACATAGTGAACATCCTTTTCTCTACACTTGCACAATAACCAGTACAGCTAGGTCTCTGTACTGGCACTATTTCAATAACATAACACAATAAACAAGCTTTGTGTGTTAAGAGTTACAAAACTCACTGTCTTGTGAAGAGTTAATCTTTGCTACTACCTCTATATCAAATGTCTTTTCCACTTAGCATTTACTGATATGTAATGCAGTGACAATTCAAAAAGGTGGAAAATCTGAGCTCTTTCTGCAGACAACCTGCCTTGGATCCATTCATAGCTGGTACTCCATCTGTTGTTATAGAAACCAGTTTTATTATTATTACTTCCTGCCTCTCTCTCTGTCTCTCTCATCTAGCTAGCCGTTTTAACTACAATCATCACCATGACATCAAAAGGCTTGACAAGAGAAAAACAAAAAAAACAACAAAAAAAAATTCCTAGATAAAATCAATCAAATCAGCAGTAGCCTGAACACAGTTCATGTATTGTATCTTTCCGTGTATCCTCTCCCTACGCCTGTAGATTTCTTCTTCATTGTGCTGCTCATCTATTGATTTCAATGCTCTTTTTAGTTATTGAAGAAAAGCTGTAGCAGACAGATGGGGCTGACATTTAGTCTGGAAGGCAGTAAAATTTGTGGCCATTTTAATCTCTTGTGGACAGATTGCACTCTTGCTGACAATGAAATCTATTAAATTGGGGAATAGTCTCCCAGATAAAGTGGTAGAACCCTCATTGCTTGTGACTTGTGAAAGCAGATTGAACAACACACAAGAAAATGTACTGTAAGGAACAAGCTACACTGGCAGAATTATAGACTAGATGAGCTAAGAGTTGTCAGCTATTTCTGACTTTTGTGTGTATTATAAACCCCACAGATTTTCCTATATGAACAAGAAGTTGGAGTTTACTGTGGGGAAGAGGGAGAGGAAGAGAAAGTGGAGTGGAAGGGAAAGGGCAGTCTGTGGAAATAAATACTGAGAATAGGAAGAGCATGTCTTCCCAATTTCTTCCTGCAATTGAGTCATGTCATATCGCTGAAACTTTCACATTATCAGCTAGAGAAAAGAGACTCATGTTGTTAGACACTAAGCAGGGCAAGTACAGCAGAACTCTGCCAATTATTTGTCAGTCTATCTCATCAAAAATAGATGGGTAAATGCTGGAGAGACTAACATACTCAAAAACTGAAAAGGGATTACCCTTGGTACTTCATCTTGGCGAGTTCTATGTGGCATAACTGGTTATTGTTACAGTTCCTCAGAAATATAGCCTAATGCCACAGGTGATCTCTATTTCAATGTCTAAAACATAGCAAGTCCATTCACATAGCAAACATTAGTTCTCACTCCAGGCAGCACACTGGTGAAGTTATATTAACCAAAATAAGCAAAGTTTGTACAAAACTGCTTTCAACAAAGATGCATTTTTTTCCTTGGATTTGTGCTTTGAATATAGCTCTGCAGTTTCACTGGATTTCTTAGTGAACACCAGCTGGATTTCTCCTTTTATTGCCCAATAAAGCAGCAAATGGCCAATGCCCTCCACTCTGAATACATAAATTAGTCAGTTTCCTCCTAACATGTTTTCTTTTCAATTTACATGTACCTAACATTAAATGTCTGACATTTGGCATGGTGCGTTTCAAAACTATTTCTTTGGTGTCTTCTCAGTGTACATTTCTAAAATATCTTTCCAGTAATATTACAAAAATTAAGCACAGAGCAGAGTAAAATATTTTTCAGTTCTTTCTATAGTGCACTACAAATTCAACATGTATAGGCTACTTGAAGAACTGCAGGTGTGCACAGCAGTCCAGTAATACAAATAAATATATAATTTCTCACAATCTGCCATGATTTTCACTAAAAAAAAAAAAATCACAAAGTAAACACTAATTCACTGTCCACTTTCTCCTCTAAATCACACACAAATAACTGACCCAAATAACAAGCAGTGAGCTACCCTCCCATCTCCAGTGCCCATTCTTTTTTTTCCTTTTGGCTGCTCCGGTTATACCCAATGTTTCAGGGCTTTCATTTTTAACACTTTTTTTTAATAGTTCTGAGAAAACATATTAAAAGCATTTTTGAAAACTCAAGTAAATCATTGCCATTGAATCACTTGTATTTATTATTTTATTAACTTTTTCAAAGAATAGCAAAACAGATAGAGGCAATTGCTTTTGTACTAGTTTTATTTACTGGGTATAAAATTTTAACATTTTATGTTATATTTTATTATTAACACCAATCATTTTGCAAAACAAATTTCTAGGGGAAAAAAAATATTTGCTAGAGTTGGCTTTTTATTTCCAGAAGATTAGTTTGGTTTCTCTGAATAATATCAGTTGAGTTAACCTATTACCGTTTTCTGTTAATTTGTAAATGACAAAAGTTAAGCAGTGTGACCTGTCACAGAACACCGTCTCACTGATAAAGATTTTTGTCTTTTGACCAAAGCTTTATACAACCATTGTCGATAAATCCGTAGAATGTATTCAACATTAAATACTCAAAATCTTGATTTTATCAGGTAATTGTAGTACCTGATGATGCTCTTCTTATGTACCAGGAGAGTTAACCAGTGTTGTATGTGTCTTAGATACTGGACAGCTAAAGAAATTACTATCCATGCCCTGAAGTTGTCAGCTGTTCATGCCTGAAATCAGGTTACTGCCTAAAAAACTTACACTAAACATCTGCCTGCTTCCATCTAGAAATTTTTATTCAGCAGAGAAGAAAGAATTCAGACATTTGCCTAGGTTCCCAGCAGCCAAGGTGCAACAGTACCAGTAGCTATGGTCAGACTGTTTAATGTTGGACAGAATGCATCTCTTACACAAATGGCAAAAGCAGCCTGAAGCCAAATCATCTGCTAGCTCTTGCCTTGCTTTTCCCAGGGAGCAAGACAGTATATTGCCGGATGGCAAGGAGGCAGAACAGGCACAGGACAGACCAAAGATATCTGACTGCTAGTGACACAAGGCCTGTAGAAGATCCTTCTCAGATGGACAAAATTTGAAAGCCATAACACTCTGGGGCTGAGGAAGCTGTTTCTAGACTACAAAATCTCCTCCTACAGTCCCTGATAACAATGTCCTGTGTAATCCATAA
Source organism: Chlamydotis macqueenii (assembly GCF_036417535.1). Taxonomy (NCBI): domain Eukaryota; kingdom Metazoa; phylum Chordata; class Aves; order Otidiformes; family Otididae; genus Chlamydotis; species Chlamydotis macqueenii. Next base: position 56,681,754 of record NC_141593.1, on the reverse strand, counting down.
AAACTGACTTTACACATGAAAGCAAAGAAAAAAGAAGCATGTATTTTCATAGAGGATTAAACTTTGATTGTGAAGATACATTCAAGCAAGTCAAATGAAGCTCCTGGTTTTTGTTGGTTTGGGGTTTTTTAATGTAAACAAGAGAAGTACACAAAAAAAAATAGGCACAACATGAGGAAATTCTTGAATGAAGAGTGAAACTTACATGAAATACTTCTAAAGCCCTATCCAATTGCAATCTATTCCATTTTCTCTTTGGTTATATTCTGCCTAAGACACGCAAACCATCTGGGTCTCTAATGTGGTGTTCTATAGCCTTCAAATTTATTCTTCTTGTCAGGCAGAATCACTATATGTCTGTTTCCCCATCTGATTTAAGCCAGTCATCCTAACTTGTCTTGAATGTGGAAACAGCTGTTGCTCATGACATCAGTAATATCACGGTCTTCAAACAACCTGTAATAATCTACTCACAGAACCACAGGGCAGGAACAAATATAAACTTTTTTAAACATTCCTGGAGATTTTATAATAGTAACAGTCAGTGATGCAACTAGACTAGTGAGAAAATTATTTTACTCTCTTACTAACATAGCAAAGCCTATATTTTGAGGTCTGACATGGCCATTATAGGCCCATGTTTAGGACAATATGTTTAAGATTGGCCAAATGTAAGCACAAATTAAAGTGACAAAGGGTAGAATTTAGTTGAATTTAATGTTCAACTGGGATAGTTGAACATTAACCAGGATTTATAGCAAACTAATTATTCTGTCTGTTAAAACTCTAGACTAGAAGAGTCTTTTTATATCAACTCTGGTGTTCCAGTATAAAGTAATGCTGCTTTCCCTTATGTGACCCTGCACTTCTTTCTAAAGTAACACATCACCAAAATTAGTTCAGTTCCAGCAATGTGTGCTGCTCCATCATCTGTCTGAAAAAAACAGTTACCTAAACATTTTTTCTCCCAGATTCCCACTTCCCATTTTTAATTTTAAAGTTATATCACTAACTCATTGGTTTTATTTTTTTTTCCTTTCAGGCTGGCATCCTCATGACATGAGGGATGATTCAGACCAAAAGGATACCAAGTACAACAGAATGAGATCTAATTAATTAGAATCATGCAATGTAGTCCTTCAATATTAACCTGATTTAGCTAAACCTGAGTCCAAATGAAAATGTCTGCTTGCAGTTGGCTGAGTAGGCAAATGAGTGGTGCTATGTGTGTGTGTGTGTTTCTGTATGTATTCCATGTGTTACAAATACATCTAGCGATACTTTCGGCATCCTTTTCAAGCAACAACAGATAATGGCATCATAAAAGGGAAACGCATAGAGAGAGATTGTTCACAGAAATATCATTTGGCAGCCCCAGCCTCTTATGACCAAGAAGAGTTGCTTAAGGTTATTAACAAAATGGGTCTGATGGAGTCTGATGTGAGGTATAGTGGAAAAAACTGCTGAGACAAGTTCTATTATACCACACAAATTGTTCAGAAAGGACCTAGCTTGAGAAGAATTAAATTAATGAGAATGCACAATTCCTCTGTAGGGACTCAGAAGGAGTCTAAAATTCAAGGAGAGTATTAGTGTGTAAAGCAGAGGGAAGTAAGGACTATTACTTTGAAAATTTAACAAAAGTTTGATAGTGATGATTATGCACAATATGACCTTAAAGTGGCTGAACTTCAACAGCGTTAAAGAGAAATTTTCTTTACTTGGAGAGTTCTATATGATCTCCAGAAGGTATGGGAAATAATTTTATTTGTGCATGCAGGGCATCTCATTCTAGAGTCTTGAAATTGCCTTGTTTGTAAGCTATCAAGCAACTAAGCCAAACACAAACAGAAAATAAGATGCCTGTTACTGTAATACACATTTTTTCCCATTTTCCTCTGTCTCCTCAAACCCACACTTTTTAATTATTTATTTTCTGTTCCTCTTGAGATGTTATATTGTTGTAGTATGTATCTAGGAGACCTCAAAAATGTATTTATAACAATGAGTGATTGTAATAGCTTCGAAGAAGTAGTTATTTATCATATACTTGAAATCTCAGTTTTATTAAAGTCAGTTTGAGTTTTGCCTCTTCTTCAGAGAAAACAGAAGACAGCATACAGAAACCCATGATAGCATGGATTGCTGTCTTCAAAGGACTTCATACTTTCAAATGACAAATTAATTACAAAACATACACATAAGCTAGACTCACTTGTTTGTACAATGACTTTGTACAGTGCAATATGAAAAAAAATAGAAGTGTATTTTAGGCATCATACCATGTGACAGGCAGTCTACAACCTTCCAAATCCACTAGGAACACTAGAAATCATTTCTGTTTCAGTAATCCTTGAACCTCTATAAACTCTCTCCAGCACAGCTAAATACTGTCTTTCTGAGTTCTTCAGACTTAGCTAATGGATGGTAGTAGTAGTAGTAGACTCAGTCTGAACTCTTGTTCAGGGCAAGAAAGAAATTGCGTCTAGAACCTAAGCATGGGCATTGAATGGAAAAATTAGTGCATTGTTCCCCTATTCTGTATTCCTACAAGAGCTATCCTTAACACAGCCTCCTTTTTTTTCCCCTGAAACTCTTTTTGTTGAGTAGCAATTAAGACCAGCTTCTATTCTATCGTATATGTCTGCAGCTAAAACATGTAAATTACAAGAATGGAACCTGACTAGTATGTTGCCATTAAAACATCTCAGCCTAAAATAGTCTACAAAGTCCAATAAAATACTCTATACAACTTTTGCCTTGATTGCAAAATTAAAACAAGGTCTATTTGCAGAAAATTATCCTAGCTATAAACACATTCTGCTAACTCTATTTTCTGTATTATTATAGTTTTTAAAAGCTAAGCTAACTGTATACCAAGTTGTTTTAAATATGCAACAAAAAGAAATGGATTCATTAAAAAAAAGAACCATGCGGGGAAGAATCAAGAGATTTCAGACTGAGATGTACACCAAACACTCAAGCTTGCAGTGTTTGAATTTAGAACAACATTACCCAATTTATCACTATCTTGTAATTTATCAAAATCACACGGGAGGTTACACAAAAGGCCACGTAAATATTTATTTGACCTATAAATAATTGTGTCACCCCCACAGAGATGAAACTTTGCATTTCAGAAAAGTGGATCAATATCATAAATACGCAATGATAAAGGTAAGAAGCCAAGAACTGAAACTTGAAGGACTCTGATGGGTCAAAATGGTATTTGAACACAGTTTTCTGTAAGTATTTATAACACGTTAAGACCATGCCTACAAACACTTTTTTCTTGCATTTCTTCCCACCTTCCTTATACTCACCACTAAATAAATTTCTCATAGACCGTATGATGTCTGTTCTCTTTGAATAGACATGAAGGACAAACAGACACCCCACTTCTGCTTTCTGTCTTTTGATGAAGTTGAAACTGCAACTCCGTAACACACAAGTACTTCTACTCTCCATTGGCTTCCTAGTCACTTAAAAGTCAAATTAAAAGTCTCTACATTTGTATTCAAAGTTCTGAAGCAATTATGTCTTAAAGAACTCCTAATTTGCATTCTTTCCTTTAGTATTATGAGCATTTATTGTCATTTCAAAAAACAAATGCCAGCCTCCAGTCTGACGTGTATGTTTCTACAAGTGATGACTTTTAGCAACAGAGCTTTCTCAATAGGTCCAGGAACTCACTCTTACAAGTGAGCAGGTGAGACTTAACACTAACTTACTTATGTTCATGTTTGCAGAAGTATTCTAAAACTGAAAGAAAAAATAACTTGATGGACAAAAGAGAAAAGGAAAATAAATATTCAGCAGAACTACTGGTAAACATAAGTGTACTCATGAGGGTAATAACTTGTAAGATCAGGCACTGGAACCAGATACCATGGGCTGTGTATTGTAACAGATCTTTATGATAATCTTTGCAGCTGTGATTTTGAAACTATTTCACAAAGAAGTACTTCATACTTTCATGATTTTCAGAGAGTAAGCAATGCAGAAGGTTTAATCACAATTAAAAAATACTAACAAAAACCTTAATTCATTTCTATCACCTACGTATTAAAAAAAAATCAACAGAATACTTGGACATTTTAACAAGTAGCCATCAGGAGGTATATTGATCCTTTTGGTCCCTGTTTAAATCCTCTTCAGACATAGCTGGCTGCCAAAACTATAAAAGTCTTGTAAGTCTCAGTTTGAAATATAATCTCCCTCCTCCTAAATGTAGTGCACTCTTTTAAATCATTCCTTTGTTAATACCTTTCCTATCAAAACTTCCCTCCCAGCTGCCCGGGGACAGAGAACAGCCTCTGAGATACTGAGCCTCCAATATGGCTTGTTAGTCCTTTTATATTTTATAAATTATTCCACAGGATTTTCACTGTTTACAGCTGTTTCACAATACCTCAATTGTAAAGTGAAGTTATAAAGGTAAGACTATGACCAACACCTTACTTCGCTTCTTATTTTTGAACCTTCATCACTATTTCTGTTCATTCCCTCTTAAATTATATCTTTAGATGTAAAGGTATTAAATATTACTAAGGAAAGATATTGTGGTTCAAAAGGTTATTAGAAGTCCTTTTTCAGGGTAGTACTGTCACCAGCAGAGGTACAGGTACTAGACTGCAAGGCATTTTAAGTTGCCAGATAAAATGTTCACCATGTGATTATGGGATAGCAAGTTCTTGGAGGAATAACTCCAGAATGTTAAAGCCCAAAAAAAATGTGCAAAACAGCTGAGAAATTACCAGACATCCCAAGACACCTACGGAAACAGCAGTTCTCCATGAGCTACTGCTAGTGTACATCAATGGATCAATTTATTGGGAATCTTATCATGCCCACATATTCATTTTAGCATGTCCTTGATTCTGCACAGGAGCTAAAAACAATTAAGGACACCTTCAGAAATGTATATGACAAAGAGGCAAGTTTCACAGGTAAAACAAATGCATTGTAGTAACCCAGCATAGGACTATACCAGATTTGTCAAGCACAGAAAAGCAAACCCCATAGGGTGATACAGAGGTAAAGTTTTCTTTAAAAGCTTAGGAAATAACATTATTAGTTGTATGTAAATAAAAGGGATCGGCCTAATCTTCATGCACTTGCTATTTCTCTAGATTTGTGAAATGACTACTCAGTGGTTGCTCCTATCTTGCTGTGTAAGAACAGTCTCAGTGCCAGATTGAAAGCAAAAATTGAGTATCACATTTCTTGCCCAAAGTATGCCTCCACGGGCACACCTGGAGGATCCATCATCAGAAGGATGCCTTCTCTATCTCACAGCACTGTTCCATGGATTATTTCCAGCATCCTTTCAAACACCACTTACCTCTACCTAATTCACTATAACAGTGAATTTTCATCTATGGATAGACTTCACTTAACTGAGGCAGTCACCCATGTTCTGTAAGACATACATGTTCACAACACTGCTACATCAGATATGCTCAACTGTGCAGTAGATCTTACTTTCATTCACTATACTGACTTGTCAAAAAGATTTTAAAAGCATGTTCTGTCACTCTCCCAAGTACACCCCTTGAACACCAAAAAAAAAAAAAAACAAACCAGCAATTATGAGCTTTTTTGATTCCACTTCAGGAAAAGAAAGGAAGGCTACACTTGATACTTGTTCAAAAGTGACTTTAGAAAGCAGAATGTAATTATTGCAATTGGAGTCTAGCCAAGGACAACAGAGTTAATAAACCTATTCTTGCAAAATGTACCATTAAATATTTGATGGGCAAAAGTTATCATGAACACAGTTTTATTACCCACCTAAAAGGCAGAAAGCATCCTCCAATTCTAAGCTAGAATACTTGACTCAGTATTAACTCATTGAGAAGTATATAACTCTTTGCATCACAAATCAACCATCCCATTGCACCTTTCCTTTCACTGCAGGCCTCCCATAGAATACTTATATCTCAAATTTCAAAGTAAGAACCCAAAACACTTGCAATGGCCTCAGTCATTTTTAGGATTTCAGTACAAAAGGGTTAGAGGAAGATATAACTTGAAATGACAGGATTATATGAGTAGCACTATACATAGAGTATAGTGTATAAAAATACTATTGGCCAAGTGTCTACAACGGGTAGTTCACTGCTTTTGGAGAGTGACAGCACCACTATCACTAAAATGGAGGCCATATATTTGTCTCTATTAGCTATTTATACTGTTTAATGTTTTTGTGAGTCATAGTTGTGTAATGTACTCAGTAGAACAATTTATCATCAAGATTAGATCAAAAGCTATCTCAGAAGAGACTTACATTAGCTAATTGCAGTTATTCCAGGATTTTACTGCTAATTTCAATTTCAAAAAATAATCAAAAAGAACTGCTTAATCAAAATATTAATTACCCAACATAAAAATTATCTGGATACAAATTTTATTATCTAGCATAGGATACTGACTACTGTTTAGGCTGGAAAATTCTCAGTCAGTCCCACATTATGACAACATACATCGGGAACAAGTCAATAGTGATCCATTGTTAAACCAAAGAAGTTAAACAGTGTTGCATTTAGGCCCCATTTATCAAATTTCTGAAGCTCTTGCTAACATCTGCTGAGTTTAGTAACATTAAGCAAGATAGTAACATTAAGTATTTCATTACCAAGGCAGAACGCAACCTTGAAGTAATTAAATAAGAACCAAACTTATTAAGTAAAAGCATTTTGCCCCCCCAAAAAAGAACAATGACTTCTAATTATTATTTCTTTCAGTGAGCATAACATGCTAATGACAACTGAGCAGTACAAGCTAAGCAGCTGTGTGAATTCATGAATTATATGAAGAGAAACTGTATTTCACTTAATAGGAAGCATTCATTTCTCCTCGACCAAATCAGGTCCTTTCTCCAACTTCAGCAATAAAAACAAAAACCTAAGGAAACTATTTACACCAACTGTTTCTGGCACTTTGAAAGGTGTTTTTGTCTACATATCCTTCCAGTCTGCATGAGAATACCCTATGCAATAATTATAAACAGTGAGAATGGAAAATTATTTCAGAGTATTTGTTCTGCATTTAATTCCTTGGCACTTCAATAAATTCACTACTCTGAAAATTGCATTTGGCTCAGAAAACACCACATGAAAGGAAAAGGTTTTTTGTATTTTAATTTTATGAATCATGTTTCAGCTTCATGCTCTCTCTGACTCATTGTTTAATGAGTCCAACATTTTTATGTCAGCTCCATTCAGATACCTTATTTTTTAATCTCTTCAGGAACACGTTTAAGACTTTTCTTTTTTCATAAAGTTAATAGAAGCAGATAAAAAATACATGCTTTCATCCTCTGGTTTTCCATATTTCAGGAATAATAAAATACAATATTGATTCCTTTATGAGTTTTATCACTTAAAGATTCACATTATAATCTTCCTTAGGGCTCGCTGCAAAGGACAATATTGTATACAAGAAAAACAGTAATTACAGTTTTCTTACAGATTATTCAGGTGTGTAGGCTTCAACAAATATTGCACTGAAATATATTTAAATTAGTTTAAAATGGTTTTTTACTTCTGTCAAGTAATGATTTCCTAATAAGCTGTCCACTAGATTCTGACTTAGTGATAACTACACCTAAATTAGTCTCCTTTTACTTTTATAGGAGTGAATACAAAAGAATACTATTACTAAAAATATATATATCCTCGTATCTTTTTCAAATGCTAAGTATTCAATATATTTGCAATTAACTTTGTTTTCTCTATTAGAATTTGCAAGGAATAGTGTTGGGGAAGGGAGCACTTTGTTTATATCTTTCATGGGCAGAACTCCACTATTAAGAGATTAACAGTCTGCACTAGTCCAATAGCACTAAATAGCTGGACTTCTGAAGCAACTTCTATTCATGTCAGCTCTGCAGGCTACAGGTTCAAAATCAATGAAAGGTGCTCTGGCTTCCCGGGAACTTCTGGATCTCTGTCCTTCCTGACACTAGACATCCTCCTGTTTTTTCACCAACATAAATATTCTGGTGGTTATCTCCAGCCATAATCTGGCAAAACATTCCCATACTACAGTAATACCTTTCAAAGAAATCTGTTCCTGTTACAATAGAAGAATTCCCATCCTATATTCTGAATAGGATACATTTAGTAAGTTTCATAGAGTATATGATATTGAAGTTAAAAGAAGCCGTATGAATCTTGTCTTCAAAATCTTCCTAGTGCTATTGTTTTCTGGTCAAACAGTGTCAAGGACAGATCTTTCCACACTGTGAAAAGAGTCAGAAAGGATAAAAATATCAAAAGTTGCCTGACTATTTTTTAAATTCTGATTGAAATTACAAGTTAAAATGTGAGGAGTTGCAGTTCTCATTTCCCTTATACATTGACCCATTATAACTTTAAAAGAGTCCTTAAATGTCTTGTCTTGGAAGTTATGCTCACCTAATTATACTCTGCATGTGGCTCTTTGTCACTAGGCCGCTGCTTACCCATTATAGCCTTCATTTTCATGATGAATCACAATTGGTCAAATCAGTAATATAAATGCAATGTATGTTCTACCCTCCCTCTTTATGATTAATTCTACTACTGGTACAAATTTGCATGAATGAATGTCAGTGTGTTTTCTGCCCTGAACGTTTCCTGCTGGCTTCAATTCAGCCCCGCTGACATTTATTACAAATAATAGCTAAATATTCTTGATTTAATGGCTGTGGTGGCCCCACATCTGAAGGTGATGTCTGTAATAAAAGCAGACAAGACAAGCTTATAAAAACACTAATCAGATTGTGTTTGCACACATAACGGAGAGGCCTTGCAGACATACCAGCAAAATGGAATGAGAATATTTAAAATGCAGCTGCTGGAAGTCAAAAGTTCAAGAACATATCACCTGCATTATCTGCATTATTTTTTGTCCCTCTCCATTCTTCTACCACCTCTTTAAAGCACTTGTGACAACAGTGAGAAGATCATAGGCAAAAGGGTCAAAATTTCAGTTCTGATCCTCTTTAGACAAATAACAATGAATACCATAAATCACAGTGTAGTCACACCTGCTGTCATTGCTAATTCTTCTACCAGAAAAGCATGAGGAATTAGAATTGTCACCATGGAGTTAGACCCACATCTGTAGAGTCATGTTTAGCTTAGGCTAATTTGAATCATGCTAAAAAATTGCATTCCTTCCCAGCACATCACCAAGGTGCAAGCATTTTCTAGTCTTTAGATAGCGGCAAAAATATGTTGCCTGCCAGAAGCACAGAGAAGACAGGAAAAAAAAACAGCTGAAGAATAGAACTTCTGCAAAGTGGACACATGTACACAATGGAAAAGACTGGAGAAAACACAAAAAGAGATACTGTACAGGTTTAGTACTAAGGACATAGGCAAAGAATTTGCTCCTTGACCTGGGAAGGAATGGCTGCAATGCTCCAGGGATGGCAAAGGTTAACAGCATCACTTCAGGTTTTAATCAGCAGCAATACCATCTTCTCCAGAATATTCTAGAAAGGATCCTACATCATCTGATTTAAAATGGGTAAGGTCATTGCCCATAAGGCCTTGAGAAAAAAAAAAAAAATCACACTAATCATGCTATTTAGAGATGCCTAACAGCACTGTATCCTTTGCTTTCCCGTAGTAGTATCACCACACAAATGGTTTAAGAAGCATTTTTCTCCATCACTTTCCCAAGAACTGGAGGTGAGGCTGACTAGCCTGTAGTTCCCCGGATGCTCATTCTTGCCCTTCTTGGATACAGGAATGACAGGAATTACATTTGCTCTCTTCCAGTCTTCAGGAGCCTCTCCCTAATGCCACAACCTTTCAAAGATAATAAAGACTAGCCTTCCGATGACATCAGACATTCCCCTCAGTACTTGTGGGTGCAAACCATCAGGTCCAATGGGCTTAGGTATGTATGGTTTCCTTAAGTCCTCCATAATCTGATCCTCTTCCACTGAGAAGAAGTCATCCTGCTCCAGACTTCCACTCTGGTGTCAAAGGCCTGGGATTCTAGAAGGCTGGTCTTACCAGTAAAGACTGAGACAAAGAAGGCATTCAGTACCTTATCTTTCTCTATGTCATTTGTCACCTGCCCATTCAGAGTGGGCCCATGCTTTTCTTACTACTGCCTTTGCTTGATTGCCTACTTGTCCAGATGGACCTTTCTTAAGCTTGGAGGAGGTGATCCTTGAAAATCAACCAGCTCTCCTGCACTCTTCTCCTCTCCAGGAACATATCCCATGGGATTCTCACAAACAGTTCCCTGTTTTTTTACAGAAAACTGAAGCCAGGTTACTGTCATATCATGGTTTGGTTATGAATAGCAAAACATTTACCACTGTTTAGCAGTAAGCAACAGTGCCTACAAGAAAGTGTAACTTAACAACAAATTCACAAAATAACTAAGAGCTGTGTTCAAAAGCTCTTTTTTTTTTCTTCTATTTTGCAGTGAGATTTAAGAAGAGAGACTTTAAATAATTCTATAAGCATAAATAACAGAAATCTATGCATATTTTAAATCTTTTTTTTAAACAACTGAATCTAACAAACATGTCTATATATCAGACATGCACAACAGCTAGTATTACTTAACAGTCATTTCTCATATATTGTTCACATGAAAATATTGTCGAATATCTTGGGCTTTTTTCTCTTCCTTTACCAACTTGCAAATTCACAGTGTTGTTTACTATGTTCTCAATTCATTTACAGTCTGAACCAGGAAAGACTTGTGCACCAATAATTCCTGTTGTAGATTAGAACTCCTAGGAGCAAGGCTTGTTTTATCTTTATTTACCTCCTGTCTATGGCAACTCTGTTTTGTTCTTTCTGTCAGGCACCAAATAAGGAATGTCCACATCAGAGATTTTAATTACTTGAAATCCTTTTTTTATTGATTACAGATAGCAAAGCAGTTCTTTGTGTTAACCTTTCAAAATGTCAATTTAATTTATGAATACTCTGATTTTTTTAGCTCTTTTTCTGTGGATGATATGTATTGTGTTATGCTACTGTTATAAAAAGTGTGTTTTAATTGTATACCAAAAATGTGCTTGGAATTAAGAATCACCATAATTCATGAGAAGAACTGTTCAACTTTTTACAGATAGTCTAAGTAGATCAGGAAATAGGCTTATAGATTTCATTACAACAGTGCATATTGTAATGGTCCAAATTTTGATGCCAGCCCCCCTCAATCAGATTCTGCATGGACCCTACATTTTTATATTGAAAAAGCCTGAAGACAGTAGCTGCATATAAAAATGCTCCTGCTGACCTGAATGGCCTTAGACAGCTAACAAAAAGTTTAACAACAATTGCATAAAGCATTCTATCCTTGCTCTACTTCAGCAGGGAAATAACACTCCAAAGAAGGCACAGTAAGGACTCCTTTGGCCGAGCCACACATAGGCTAAAGAGCAGGACTGGCTTTGAGGAAGACATGTGACAGTACTTCTACAAGTGCTGCAGTAGTGGCAAGCTCCTTACCTTCAGATCAGGAAGACAGTAGCAGTGTTTCACCACCTCTGTAAATGGTTTCACGTTGACCTGTGCCTCACTGGGTAGGAATTAGTTTGCCATTACATAATTATTATTTTAGGTAGCACAGCAAAGTGGATGCAGAGGTTGTGAATTGTTATGTACCAGTTCTCAGGGTTTTTTACAGCTTGCACATGGTGACCCCTAACGAGAAGCTTCACAACATACATTCCCTTGACACAAGGTGCATACAACCCTTCTCTCAGGATCCTCAAAAAGAAGGTTCTAGTGAATTAGCGATAACAATATTCTGAAACATTTCTACAGAAAGGGGTGCCACTCATATGCTTGCTTAGGACAACACAAAATTGCTGCCAGGGGGAAAAAAAATGGCTACTTGAAGAGTTGTTTTACTTTATTTCTTAAGCAACATGCATTTTCCAGATTCTAAAATAAGTCTGAATCAAAGGTGGGGAAAAATTATCTTCTGGCTACTGGCCCAGTGATCTGTCCTGAACATTGGTTTTCCTCCTTCAAATTTGACCAGCAAAAGTAGAGTACATCGGTTTTATTCTCCATGGAATTTCCACGATAAACAATCAAATCTGGATGACCAGTGATATTATTCATGTTCTTAAGACTTTGTGGGATTAAGACTTAATTCCACAGAAATTCAAGGTTATATGGCGTCCTTAACTAATTTCATTTGCACTTTAATGAAGGATTTCTTTTCTATTCTTTATTTTTCCTTTTTTTCTTATTTTCTGCTGAACACTCTGTAATAATTGTGCAGTTGAGATCTGAAAGAATTGCTTCAATAAAGTCTCCAGAAAATAACAGAAAAGTTAAATCAAAGTCAAATAAAGAACAGTCACTAAATTCTTTAGTGAAAACCATAGGAAAAACAAATTAAAAAAAAAAAAAAACAAACAAAAATAACCACCACTTTATTAAAATAAAAATATTTACACAGCCATTTAAAGTAAACACTTGTACAGGAGGAACATCTTCTATTTATTCTGGACTGGAAATTAAATGTCTATATTCTTCCTCATAACATTGCCAAAGGCAAATCATTTACTAACAAAACATTGTGACATGTTCTTAAGTAGCTTGCCATCACGTCTATTGCTACATTTGGTATAACATAATGCCTGTGTGTTCATTAAGCCCACAGTTTGCAATACGGCACATATGTTATTTCTCTCCAAATGCCTGCAAGCCAGGTGGGAAAAGTCAATAGCTCTGGTGACGTTGAGCATTTCTACCACAACTCACAATTCCAGCTTTGTGTTTTGCGTTGTCTGCCTATTATGCAAAAAAACCAAATTGACAATATGTCCTTTTGCTTAAAGCTGTAAACAGGTAGAAGATCATAGTAAACACTAGCTGTGTCACCACTGCTGAACATGTAGCAGCTGTCTCAGTTGTCTTCTACAGAATTTTATTTTGAAAGACTCTTCAAATGACAACACTGAGGTATATGTATTGGCTTCACTGTTTTACAAAGTCTTTAATTGTATGCAACTCCTGAGGGAACAAGAGTATTTCCTGTTGTGCTGACTGTGTCTAGAAGCCCACCCCCGATGTATTTCAGACTATTTTATTTTAAAATTATGACAGCAATGTGGAGGGCACTTCCTTCAGCTCATTTACTCAACTTAAGTATCAGAGTATGTAAAATTCACAATACAGATTACAATTCAAGATTTCTGCATATATCTTTCCCAGACCAGATCCAGATGCCTGAACTAGAACTAGTAGCACCAAACTTACACAAAACAACAGTCTGCAATACATCTGAAGGTGGCAAACTTCAACATACAGGAAAGTCTTGGAAATGAGCTAACTGGTATAACTAGAGAGCGTCAGATGCCAAGTATTTGTTTACAGTATTTCCTAGTGGAATCCTGAAAGCCTAAGGATGTGATAAGCTCTGTAAGTCCTTCTTCTCAAAGCCTGCCAGTCTATGTGTTTGTAAGTCATATCAGGAAAAGCTTTTTTTTTTGCTAAGAGTGACAAATCGAAAGGACAAAAATGTCACAGCAAGAACTGAATCTCAGTCACTACTTCTAGCTTTGAAATCTACTACAGAAGAAGTCATTGGAGGTTATTCTAAAACCAGTGGATGTAGAGAAGAGATGAATTGGAGGAAGCTGGCATTTAACATACATGCCTCAAAAGTAAACTCTGTAGCAAGGTGATGCCGGATGTGTAATAAGATGCATTCAGGTTTTACACAAAACAAAACATTCTGAGAGAGCCAAAATACATGAGAAGGGAAAAATGTAGCATTCTTGAAAATTTATTCCCCTTCAAATGCATTTAACACAGAAACCACAAACGCAGTACCACACATGGACAACACAGTTAGTCAGTGAACTGTTGGTCCTGACTTGATAGAATGAAAGCCCTCATTCCCAGGAAGGAGTAGCTTGAGGCTTAATCTGTATTGCTAACATCAGTAGCAATGAAATTCACTTAAGAGGATTTTCAGCTTTTTACAGATGTATGTAAATTCTCACCAAGCCTATTTTTCAAGGTCCCTCTCCCAGCACTGACATAAACACGGATGAAAGTCTTCAGAGGTACATGTCCACAGCTCACACTAAGTTTTTGATGTTCATGCAATTTCATAATGACTTCTGTGACATTTTTTAAGACTATGTTCTTTGCAATACAGCAATTTCCAGATATTCCTCATTCCCATTTAAATCAAGTTGCAGGTATTTGGGCTATAAATGAGTTCAGAGTAAAGATAAAAAGTCTTGCTATCATTCCTTCGTATTTTTTCATCAAAATCATATTTGCCATTAATGATAGTGATAATATTTTCTCACCACACCATACAGAAATATTCTTTCATGGACTTGTTTCCTCTTTTTGCAGCATTCTCCCTTTGTTTCTATCAAACAGTAAAATAATGCAGGTATTTATTAATTGTCAAATTTCAATGTTGATCATATCTGACAATGTCCTTCATATTTTTAACCTGAAACAATTTACACACAGTCAATACTGCACTTACAGTTTAAAAAAAACACTCTCAGGTTGCATATGCTTGGCTACTTCCATAGGATCTGGCACCAGAAACAGGATGCTAATCATGAACATTATTCCTTCCCTTCTCACAACACATCTACAAGGTTAGCCTTTATTTCTGTTTATGTCATTTGCAGTAGGGATACCTTCCATAAGTTGTGAGTCCTTAGAATTGTTTCGCAAAGACCTCAAGTGCAGAACAAGCTAATACTTCAAAACAAAACTCTATTGCTAGAGGCAGTCAACAATCAGTAGAACTAATACATTCCAATAAGAAGGTCCATATTTCATCAGTCAGGAAGTTTTAATGCCGTTTTGTAAATTTGTATGAAAAAAATAAACTTCTTTTCAGAGTTTTGATGCAATGTACATTGCCATATATGCAGTGCTCCTGCATGCATCTCCTGCCACATGAGAAGAGATTTGCAATAGAGAAACACAGTTATTCAGCAGGGTTCAGGGTTTTCATGGCAGAGAAGAAGGAAAAAAAAAATCACAATAACCACAGTTAAAAAAAAAAGCTCTGCCCTTCTCTGGCGAACTCAATATTGGAGTATGCTTCCAACACTTATAAATTGTTTTTCTTGAATCCAGTACAGGTGTCAAACATCACTTGTTACTTTCACATGCTTAGTTTTATGGACGAAAAGACAAGAGTAAGATATCATGTACTATGTTATATTACTTGTAGACAAGCAAGGCATTCATGAAGTTATAAAGAACTTAAAGTCCTGAAAAATCTTTCAGTCTGAAAATCCTACTAGAATTCATGTTGCTATATAGTCTTTCTTAAATAAAGGAAGTTAAAGCTCAGAATGCAGTAAAAGTACCAAGTGCCATAATTTCTAATATTCAAAACCTTCATAGCACCATTACAACCTACCCATTGTTTCCAATTTAACATATAAATACTAGTCTATGATGCCAACTTGCACTGCTCTTTTTGTATTTTAAAATAAAAATCTTCACCTTTATCCACTACTGGTTTTCACCATGGTACCATTTTCTCTATGCCATCAAGAAAACTACCTTATTACTAGAATTAAGCTCTATGCTTACATAAGGCTAAGCTTATGTTTGACGTGGCCATATGTATCATTATTACTGCTTCCCTGGCTGACCCACATTGTTTCATCATCATCTTCTGTCTCAGTGTATCATGCACTGCATCTGGAGTTATATGGTTTTTCGCTGTTTTGTATTTACATTTAATCTTACTGGGACAAAGACTGGTATTTCTTTTTCATGTCAGTGCTATCTTAGCCTAGTGTTATCTCAGTCCATGGATCAATTGCTATACACTAGCCAAAACCTACATAACATAATCTGCTTGCCAGCAAAACTAGTGAAAGTGCGAATGTGTGAGGAATTCTTCTACTTGAATGAAATTAAGTGAAGTGAAATTAAGGACATAAAAATCACAGACTTTCTGTAACTTTCTATTCATAAAGACATGGCTACCACTCCACAATTAACCACATGACAAATCATTCTAAATGGCCTTGGACAAACCCTTCAGATACTGCCAGTGGCTGTTGAGAGCCACTGAAAATAACCATGAAATAAGAAATAAGATTCCCAGAAGTTCTGAATATGATACAGTTCTAATGTCTCTTAGAATTATGGAATCATAGAATCTTAAGGTTGGAAGAGACCTCCAAGATCATCAAGTCCAAATGTGAACCTAACACCACCATGCCTACTAAACCATGTCCTTGAGTGCCTCCCCTGCCACAACTTGAGTCCATTTCCTCTCATCCTATCATTTGTTACTTGGGAGAAGAGACCAACACCCACCTCCCTACAACCTCCTTTCAGGTAGTTGTAGAGAGCAATGAGATCTTCCCTCAGCATCCTCTTCTCCAGCCTAAACAATCCTAGTTCCCTCAGTTGCTCCTCATAAGACTTGTGCTCTAGACCCACCACCAGCTCCATTGCCCTTCTCTGGACATGCTCCAGCAACTCAATGTCCTTCTTGTACTGAGGGACTCAAAACTGCACACAGTATTTGAGGTGCAGCCTCACCAGTGCCGAGTACAGG
This sequence comes from Chlamydotis macqueenii, assembly GCF_036417535.1. Classification (NCBI taxonomy): domain Eukaryota; kingdom Metazoa; phylum Chordata; class Aves; order Otidiformes; family Otididae; genus Chlamydotis; species Chlamydotis macqueenii. The sequence continues at coordinate 56,665,206 of NC_141593.1, read as the reverse complement.
GGCACAATCACTTCCCTACTCCTGCTGGCCACACTGTTCCTGATGCAAGCCAGAATGCTGTTGGCCTTCTTGGCCACCTGGGCACACTGTTGGCTCATGTTCAGCCGGCTGTCTACCAACACCCCCAGGTCCCTTTCCACCAGGCAGCTTTGCACACACTCTTCCCCAAGTCTGTAGCATTGCATGGGGTTGTTGTGACTGAAGTGCAGGACCTGGCACTTGGCCTTGTTGAACCTCTTACAGTTCACCTCAGCCCATTGGTCCAGCCTGTCCAGGTCCCTCTGCAGAGCCTTCCTAATCTCGAGCAGATCAACACTCCTGCCCAGTTTGATGTCATCTGCAAACTGACTGAGGGAGCACTCAATCCTCAAATAGGTAGGGCCACTGCTTATAATACTTTAAAACATTTTGATGTAAAGCTGTGTTAACATAGAAATTTGAACAGTTCCGTTCAGTTTCTCTGGAGCTTTAATAGCCACATCAGAGACATATTCACAGAAAACACAGCCAAAATAAAATATATGTCCCTACCAAGTCAGCTGCTTTTTAGATGATAGATACAATCTAATGCTTAATGAATGCAAAGTTCCCAGTGCAACATTAAAAAATAGTTGTATAGGATAAAGTTGACTTTGAAATTGGTAGCCCTGCTATTTTTTTTTTTGTGATACACTTACTGCCTTCTACACAAAAAAAAAAAGTTCAGTTTCTAGTATGTTTGCAAAATAATTAAAAAGACCATATGTAAACATGCAATACAGTTGTTTATCTCCTTGTTATCTATTAAATTATTTCCTCTAATGGCTCATATAGATCTGCATTTTATCAGTCTACATTATATTATATCCATTATATCCAACAACATGCTAAAGCATTGGTAGAGCCTCTTTGTTTTTTAAGTACTTTTCCTGACAGAGGATGCTGGCTAAACTGCACATAGTGTATCACAATAAAAAGTATGTCATGTCGTTTGGTGATCAGGCTGCTGCTTTAAAGCTAAGCAGCTGAGATAAGGTGAAAGCTGGTGAGGACTCAAAGGATGAGGACACTGAAGACTGAAAGGATAAGGCTTATTTCTGCTTTTTTCCCTTCACTGTTTTCATACCTTAACATTTTTCCTGAACGGGCATGCAACACAGATACAGCATTTTGGAACAACGGAGTAAATAGAATACCCGTAACAGCTTCCTTTCACCACTGTGGCACAGTGACTTAATGTTATTGCACTGAATCACTGAATACATTAAATAATATTAGTAGCTCTGTAAAGATACTTTAATGACTAACAAAAACATTATCCTTATTCAAGGGGATTAGAGTAGAGTTAGTGGCTCTCTAAAAGATGGATAAACCTTCCTACTCATCAGCAGAAGCAGAGAGACAAGAATGTTCACCTTCTACACACCAAACTGAGCTGGGAGAGAGTACACATTTGACCTATGCTTACCTAATACAGTTATTTATTCACACAGTAGTTTTCACACAGGTAGCTTCTCTTTTTAGCCCCTTCCTTTTGCTTTCTTAAAGCATTTTGTCAGGAGAAAAAAAAAAAAAACAGAAATTGTTCAGAATCTCTTTACTTTTCTTCTTTACTAGGTATTAGTCTTGATTTCACATTTTATGTACTAATGAGTCCTGTACAATACAGCTATGTTTTAGGAAATAATATTTTTCAAAGACCACACATTGTACTCTAATAATCATTCCATCTCCCATGTTTACTACTGTTGTGATTGATCTATTTTGCATCAATTAGCTCAATTAGAGAAACATTCAGCAACAGGTTGATCATACCTTTAAATCAGTCATAAGAATTTTTTTGTTTTCCTTGTTAAGTGACAAATCCAGTTACCATTATTAGTTTAATTACAGTCACTCTTCAATACATATTGATAGATTGTTGGCCTTACAAGCACCACCCAATTAACACGGCAGTACACATTAGTACATTTTAAAATCACCAAATTACTACTAGTTAGGTAAGTTGTGGCAAAAATGTAACTACTGTAGTATTTTGTGCCATTAAGTACGTATTTTTTTCAGAGGTCTATGTACATAATACATTAACCATTATATGGTTATTTGTGATGTAGTATATAATTAATAATCACTGTTCTCTACAACACAATTTCAACTTACTTCAGGTGACGAAATTAAATTCCAAGATGTTTATCTGCCCTGCTTAGCGTGAGTACCAGTGCCGAATTTAACAACTGACTCCAGCAACTAATATTTACAGAAAACCAGGCATGATCCAGGTAATGGCAAGGTAAGAGCAAGACAGAGACAGCCTAAGTCCTTTGGTTAAGAATGAAGTAGTGATGTTTACTGTCTTGTTCTCGCTCTTACTCTCTCTCCCTCCATTCCACCACAACTGTATAACAAAGTGAAGCTGCATTGCCTGTATATGTGTTTATCATTCCATTGCTTTCAAACACTGAATAAGCGATGGTGCAGAGCTATGACACCTCTTTTGAAAAACGGCAGCTAACTCTATTCTGAAAAGAAGGGGAAACAACCCAGCAGCTGTTGTATGGCTGTCTTTCCATCCCCTGAGCAGCACAAAAAGGTTGAATCCAGATTTCTCAGTCCAACTTTGCAACTCTATTCCATCTCTTTGAAACTAAGTTTTTATGCGTGATTATCATATCATATATTCTTTTTCAAGATACTTCTAAGTTTCATTTCTTTCCAAGTAGTCATTCCTGAAAGAAATGCAATTCAAATATACCTCTGCTATGTATGACAACAGAGCTACACCAATTTACCTCAGGTCAAAATCTGCACTATTTCTACACAGTTCACATCTATGTGCTTTATCGTAGTCCCTCTGGGGGGAAAAAAAAAAAAAAAAAGAAAAGAAAGAAAAAAAGAAAGGCATATTTTAAAAAGGATGTACGCTGTTAGAAGCTACTCAGCTTTCTTCACTCAGGGCATACCAGGCACAAGCTCTTCTACAACAGAAATATTTCATATTCCTTCTTTGAAGGTATATTTTCAAGATGTCATTACAGGAATACTGTTTACAGGACTACTGCAACCTACTAATAGAGAAGAAGCCTTTTATTTTCTTTTACAAGGATAAAAAAATATATGGCATAAGGCTCAGTAGTTCATATGGCTCCTGGATTCTGCATTGCACCATTTTTCCAGAAAGACTGGAATATATCAAATAGAAAATCATGTGTCAGAGGCTTTGACAGCTTTCATTTGAACTGATCAGAGAATTATCTGACATAGATTGATGCAGTGTGCTATGTTTACAGTATGTTGAGGTTCATTTGTGTTACACCATCCAAGGGCAACAACATTCAGTTAGCATATGGACATGTGGTGCTCCACTAACCTGGAGTACTAGCACATTTGCTGCAGCCGTATGCCACAGAGGAAAGTTCCCATCACGGAGAGAATGTGGGACATAATGCAGCAGCAGTACCTGTCAGCACTGCAGAAAAGCATCCTGCTGCTCACCCAGGTACCTCTAGAAAAAGTTGATGATGCAGCTCGAAGACCAGAGCAGAGGTTTTTGTTTTGTTTTTTTTTTAGCAGTGACAACAGAAGGACCGCTGTCTGCAAACCAGCTTCAGCATCACAGAAGAGGATGTTACAGCACAGGGAAGGTTTGGATACTACACCTGTTTGTACTTAGCTAATAAGCATACCAAAATAAAAATGAAGTCTAGAGAGTTAGCTTATAGAGACTTCCTTTTTTTCATGTGGGTATGGAGGTCTGTATTATCTGTGTAGATGTGAGCAGTTCAAAATACATATGATGCTAGTAGATGCTGCTCAAAAATATGTAACATGCTTCTTGGCTTTTATAGTATGCATAGTAAGTGTTGGTAGAGATGAAAAACTGGAAGAGGAATTAGAAAGGCACTGCCAGAGGGAGGTTACATAATCAATATGTTGTTTCCATCAGTAGCTTTGATTCTTGCAGCACAGGAGAGACGCACTGTCTGTATTGCCTGGGAAATCACCAGGAGGTTTTGTAGAGGTCATTTTAAGAAGCAGACAAGAAAACCCTTGGGAAAATTGAACTCCCTGGGAGAACAGGTTGCACTTGGCCAGCTGCACAAACAAGAACAAGTGGATCAGGAAAGATTCTATCTTGTGTGATAGATTGGTTACTCGAAAGTTATATACTTAGTTATATTCAATACTAAAGGCTGAAATTAATACCATAAGGTAGCCTTCAAGGTTTAAAAAAAGTTCAATTTTCATTACATGTGTACAGCTACCCAGATACACAACCAAAAGAGGCCATTAGTGTCAGCGTTTGCCTCAATTGTCCACCTCCCAACCCATTGGTGAGATCATACTTTATAGAAATAACAGTACTCAACTAAATAACATGAGCTGGTACCTGGAGTTCTCTAAATGGTGAAAAGCAGTTACATCCTGTATAGGTCATAATTAGCAAGGTTTTTATTGTGGCAGGGGACAGTGCTGCAGGTGTGGCCTCTGTAAGGAGAGGCCGGGGTCACTCCATGCTGGACACAGCCAATTCCAGCTGGCTCCAATGGACTCACCACAGGGCCAAGACGGTGGCACGTCTATGAAAGTGTATTTTAGACAGGGGGAGAAATGATGGATAGGCAGAGAAGAAGTCAGGGGAACAGAGCAAGAAACAGCAGAGGAAACACCAAGGACAGAGAAGAAAGAAAGGGAGGAGATGCTCCATCACGGAGCTGAGATTCTCCTGCAGCTCCTGGAGGAGACCATGGTGGGGTAGAATAGTTTCCTGAAAGAATCCACCTTGGAGCAGAGGAAAGGTGTGAGGAGATGCTGCAGAAACTGCCAAGTATTGAATATAGGTCCCTCCCCACCCGCCACGTGCCATGTGGGAGGATTAGTAGAAGTGTTGGGAGCCTGGGAAAGACAGGATAAAATGTGTCGGTTTAATGTTTTTCTCCATGTTTCACACTAACTGAATCTATTGAATTGCCAGTAAACTAAAACAATTTTCCTCAAGTCAAGCCTGGTTTTCCTGTGCTGGTAATTCTTAAGTGACCTCTGTCTTTATCTCGACCTGTAGTCTCATCCTCGTTCCACCTCTCAGCTCACAGAGGAGGGGAAGTGAGCGAGCAGCTGGGTGGGTGCTTGGCCCTTGGGCTGGGTTTACCCTCCACACATCCATAGGCTGCAACACAGGCTGAGACCAGGGCTGTAGTCATCTGTTTGGGACAGTAAGTCTGCGCAAAGGCCTAGCAGAAACTGGCGCTTGACCGAATGACTTAATGCATTACAACTTGCATTTTAGCCTAATCTTGAAAGAGAAGCCCCTGCTTTCTTCTTTGCTGGTAATCCTGAAAATTGCTAGGTTTACCTGTTGTTATTGACTATGACAGTATTAGCACCTAGCCTCTTGTTGATCAGTTCCAGTATGTGTCTGTATAATGACTTTGCCTTTTTTCTTTATACATCCTTCTTCCCTAACTTCATTAGCAGTGCACTAGGATAGACACACTTAACTAGACACACATTGAAAAGACTTTTCTGCCAGGCACACTCTTGTGTTTTACCTTATGCACAGTATTAAAATTCAAGGTTCTAATAATGAGAACATGTTGACAATGTTAAGGGGAGAGGGAATCAGTCCGACACTGGTGGAGAAGTACTGAGAGTTAACTTTATTCTAACAAGCAAAGTGCAGATAACAGAGAGAAGATTCTTCTGACATGCCCAGGAGAAGCACTCTTTGAATTAATTTCTTGCTGGAACGCCTTCCTTCTACTAAAAATAGCTGTCAATTTTTACATGCTTTTCACAAGTACCTTCACAGCTAGAAGAGTATCTTATCATGTTAGAAATTATTTGCATCTCTCTGATTCCAAGTACACTGACACACAAAATTTGTTGTTCCAGGAAGGAAACATGAGTAGTATACACTGATGCAGCTAGGATTCACTAAGCTATCACAATTTTTACATTGCAAATTAATTTATTAAACTTGTTAATGGCTCACTGAAGTTTTAGAGATTTCTTCTTCTTTTTTTTTTAAATCCCAAGGATCATCTCTGAGCTTGGAATGTCCCTCTGACGTACAAGATGTTCAGAATGGACATTCTGGTGAATATTAACAAGAACACCATCCCCTTCCCTGTGATATAAATATGGATGTTGAAGAGCTCAGAGGTGGAAAAAAATCTCACTTTTGACAGGTAACAAAATCACTGCAGTAAAAAAGCTGGCATGTCAAGTTAAGGTGAAAATATTCACGTATTGAACAAAAGGATATCCATTTTCATGATGGCAAGTTGCAAGTAACAGAAATTCAGCACTTTCAGTAAACACAAGACAACAAGAAAACTAACTTCATAGATGCATCACACCAGACATTTCCAAGACAATCAACCCACAGAGCTATCTGAAAGACTGCATTAGCTTGCTGTTATCTTCCACACTGCTTTAACAAAACAAGTTCTAATATAACATTAAAGCTCCCTGAGGTCTGCACAATTGTCTGAGGACTATAGCTCTGAAGGTTCACAATTTTTGAAAGAGAAAAATTTTCACTGCCAAAACCAAGTGTCTGTAGGTGACAATACAGTCCTAAAGATGGTACAGGCATTTTTTTTTTTCTAGGTCTACAAAATTAGTTCATCATTATATCTTTGGGCATGCTTTCAAATATTCCACATATAATTGATGATATCAGCTAAAATAAGTGTTTCCATATACTTCATCTGCACAGCTTCTCACTGCAGTGAGAATAACAAATAAACCAATAATACAGTTGACAGACAAGCCATAAGAGGTACGGAGAACACAAGTAGGATAGGATTTTACCACTCAGTGTTCAGTTCTTCATATATCATGACAGAGGAAGATAAATCCTCTCCATTTGCATAAGAGAGTACTCCACACAGAATAACAATAGTAAGACTGCTCCAATTCAGGATATCTTATAACTTCATCATTATGACATCTTTCTATCTGAACTGTCCTAAAGATTTTTCTTTTTTCTAACAACAAAAAATCTCCTGTTTAATTCTTCTAATAAAGTCTTCACTCCAGCTGTTCAATCCTATGGAAATTAACAACACAGTTTTAGTCCTTGGCAGGACCCTTTGCACTATTTGAAGACTGCCATCACATATCCCCCACTCTACTTATCTCTAAGCTAAACATCACCAAGCTGTTCAATCTTTCCTGATAGGTCAGGCTTCTAGACCTCTTAAGGAAAGAGCCATTCCCTCAGTCTGTCAAAATAGTTTTGAATTCCACTCCACATCTCAGAATGCTTGTAGCCTCTTCTAAATTAGTGACATTGGAAAATTCATTAGGTACACTTTCACTATCTTTTAGAACAGTTCACAGATTATCTCCTAACCCCTATGCTGGAATTAATTTCTGTTTGTATAAATCCTGAGTTAAATAAGACCTCTGTTCTTTGAGAATACAATTTGAGATACAACGATGAAAAAAGGACAAATTTTTGTGAGAAACATCTAAGTAGCAATGACTAGCCTAGAAACTGTAATTTTACTTGGAATGAACAGAGATGTTAGCTAAACAACAAACAGGTGCCATCATAAACTCATTTGCTAGGTTTATAAGTGTATATTCTTTTAGAAAATGCCCTGAATTATTTTCTTAGGAAAAACACAAATTAATAATACCATCCATGAAATATTTAAAGAAATCTGTCCGGGATATTAATGTCCATTCCCTGGTTTTTGATATATTAAAATTGTCAACACTTAATCACCTTAACCTCATTACTTCTGTTCCATGTTAAACATTATTATGTCTCTATTTTTTAAAGTAATTATTCATCTCTTTGCTAGTCTAAGCAAATTACCTATTAAACCAGTGTCTTCATCATTAAAGAAGTCTAGTAAGACACTTGCCTTAGTTCATCTATTGCTTTATCTAAATATGGTCACAGGTTTAAAAATCACTGATTTATAAATCTATCCAGTTTGGGTTGTTGATGGGAAAGTTAACTGTTTTCTTAATCAGTGGAGATCCAAATTAAATGGGTTACTTCAAATATGCACATGGGATGTTTCACTAGAGTCACTAAGCTTGCTCAATAAGTATTACCTACTGAGAACAAAATTAAATTCACAGAGAAATGTATAGCCCTGTCTGCTCTCAGCTAGAATATCATTTAAATGTTAATAATTAATTTTATACTTCATATGTAATAATAAAGTATCTTAGAAATTAGGGCACTCATTCAGGAAAAATTAAAACAAATCATTAAATGCATTCATAAGACTATGTATCAAAGTAAATAGAACCTAGCAATTTCTAGGTACCTGAGTTTTCAAAGGGGTTTATGAAGAGAAATATGTCTAATGAGATTCTTTTAAAGAATCTCCACAAGCCAGAAGAAACATAGTCCAACTGACTTTTGATGTATTCAAAAGTGCCTAGAAGGTGGAGACAGATCACATATAATCTGTGGAATCCTTTAAAAATTTCTAGACTTAAGTGTTTTCCTGACAAAGGAATTGGAATTGAGCTCAAATTATGGATGGGAAAACAGTGAAACAACAGTATTAAGGACACAGTGATGCATTACAATGAAGGTACTGCACAGAAATAGCCAGACCAATTTTGAACGAAGTATTTTCAGAAATGAAAAGTATAAGCACTGTGCCATTCCCAAGATAATTAATCTGCTGAGGGGCAGAAATAATTACTATCATAATATTGCTTTACAGGGGCTAAACTAGTGTATCAGCATGGTATATAACTGAGCTGTCTGCTTGGTCCTGAGCCAGGAATTTCTAGCATGATGCTGTACGGCAGGTTGTGGATATGTGATAACATTACAAATCTATGGGAGAATCAGCATCAAAGCTAGCTAATAAGTGCTTTGTGTTTTTAAACACTAAATCCTGAATTATTTCTATTTTTTTAGTATTTAAAAGCCAACTGGCAACCTGTCTATGTGGCCTTCATTATATTCTATTTTTCATCTGAATACAAAGTCAGAGAAAGATATTTCACTGAAAACAGAAAAACAAGTTTTATTGCACTGACTTTCTACATTTAGTTCCAAAAAAAAAAAAAAAAAAGTATTACCATCATCAAGAATAAACCACAGAAAAAACATTTACCACATACAGAGACCTGGAGTAAGCTCTCCTACTAGAAACATACACAGCAGCACAGAGCCCATCACAACACTTTAGTATAGCACAACACAGCCCAGCTGTAAGTCTGTCTTCTAAAAGCTGGATGAAGAATATAGGACTCATGCTTTACAGTTGTAAATTAAAGGTAGTAAGGAATGGTCTCTGGAACAGACTATATCTACGCTAGTGAACTTTCTCTCTCTGAAAACAAACAACCTAGCTGGAAAAGGACCTACCATAAACACATCCTACCTTTCGTACTCAGTCACACATCTCTTGACCATCATGCGTGTGTCAAGCTCCCCACTATTTCTCATAAAAACACACACCAGTATATCCAACATACATTTAATAAGGTGCCCCATGCCAAGTCCTATCAAGATCTGTCACTTTTGTTGGGTATACAGTGCCAAATGTCACCTGTAGCTGCTGCTGCATCAAGAATCTAACTTTGTCAAGGCCTTCTTTCTCCCGGTTTTGCTGTCTGAGTACATGCCTTGTCTTCTCAAGCCTCCTTAGCTACCCTCTTTAACAGGAAGAAAATCTCTATACCTAGTCTGGAGATGAGGCCCTGCTGTGTGACATGGATGATTTCTAGCAGAAATTCTCCCTAGCTGATGCTGTCAGCTATGCAAAAGTGGATAAGGGAGACTTACTTGAAGATCTGTTAACAGCCTCTCCCTTCCATAAATCACATAGTGCTGGTTATTCCAGACCCTTAGACAGTGTCTCCACTGGTCAGATCCCAAAATAAAGCTCCTTACATTATTAGTAAAGAACCCAATTTTCACTCGAGGTTTCTAGGTCCAATTGTGCCACTAGGGTTCCTGACACTAATGGCAAAAACAGAAGGAAGGACAGGCCCTCTCTCGGGTCCTATACCCAGGGCTGGCATGGTCCTTTGGAGAAGGGAATATCCTAAAACCATGCCCCATGGAGGGGTCTGGGAAGGTCTGCCAGTTGAAGATCCCAAGCATCTTGGAATAGTGCAGGTATATGTGTTGAACTGCACAAAAATAACAGTTGTGACATTTTTGTTTTTTAATTGCATGTCAGTGCTGTGTAGCCTGCCTCTGCTTAGTGTGTGAAAGTGTCTGATCATCAGTCTTGGCAGAGGGGGCAAGCCAATCTTGGCATAGGTAATGATGGCTGAAGAAGAGTGATCATGCCAAACCTGAACTCCTTTTCTCACTTAGATTCTTGCAGATTGTAAAGAGAGTGGTCATCTCCTGGCCTCCTCAATACCAAGACTCTGGTGTTTGCTCTCCAACTGTAAAAAATCAGCAGATTACTTCACAGCACTTCTTAAGAATGACGTTTGTATAGCCTGATGGCAAATGTCCATATGGCATGTCCTCAAGCGTGGCACGAAGCCTGCTGGGATAATACTAAAGAGTGACGCCAGAAAGAGCATGCCAAAGTGGCACAGCCTTATCTAGTCCAGTAATTGAGAGCATTTTAACTGCCAAATCACATCCAGAGAGGGTATCAGGGAGGACTTTACTTGGCACAGACCAAATTTATGCCAAGAAGCATTCTAATTGTTTATTAGCACAGATGGATGTGCGCCAGTGCCAGAGAACATCAATAGCACACTCAGAGTCACTTGCATAGAAACAACCATGACACACAATTAACTTAGGCCTACACCCATGCATCTTTTCCTGTTTCCTCATATAATCTCTAAGTCTTCATGTTCCAGACTTCCTCTCCAGGTTCATATTTCTTTGGTTCATTTCACACAAAGATTCCAGAGATTTTACAGTTAACATTTACCTAATTACACTACTTACCTAGTGCTTCTCTTTTTCATGGCTTTTGTACCTTGATTTCTGCTGGTAGAGGCCCTGAGTTTGCAAGTCTTATTCTGATCTAATCAGGTATACTGATTTAGGACACAATATTTATATTTTTTCTCTCAATGCAGAAATGGATTTTTAAAAATTCAAGATGCAAATATGTCTTTCTGCTGATTTTTTTTTGTAAAGGAAGGTCATTAAAGGTGCAGATGGAAGGACTAAGTAATTGATGATCTTTGCAAAGTAAAGTAATGGCCTACAATCTGTCCCCATAATGTAAATTTACTTACTTAGAAGTAGAAGAAAACTTAAGTTATCAAAACCAGGGCTTTGCAAGTACAAAAACCTGCATGATCTGTAATTCATAAATTTATCAGGTTTCACTAGAAAGCTGAACAGAGGCTTGCTTCCACTATACTCCTTGGAATCAGGAATATTGTCAATCCTACCTTCAATGGTTAGAAACTGTTGTCTAAGGTTAACTAATGGCCAGTTTATACTTTACATTCTTAGAGATGCAATTCCAAGGATTAAAATAATGAAAAGTCAGTCCTTCTCAATATCTTTAGGGTTTTCCCTCCTGAAAAAACTTTAAAGGAATTAGTACAACCTGTTTGCACAATGATTTTTCAAGGAGACTGTTTTTCCAAGGAAAGGATTTCACACCTATTCCCATTAATGGTACCTGAATCCAGACCAATTCTATTTAGTACCCAACAACTAATTTAATTAAAGCACAGTTTAGTGATATTCTTGAACAGAACACACTGAAATCTTAGTGCCTCTATGTTAAAGTAAATTAACATTATAGATTCATATAGCAACACAGAGGTTACCAAAACATTCAAAGTAAATAGTGACATAGCTCTAAAACTGTAAATAACAGCTGGACTTTTGAGATTAGTGACTGTGAATAAATCAACGGTAGATTAAAATACTAAAAGTCTTATTGTAAGTGGCAGAAAATAATATTTTACTTCCACTTGAATGATTCTAATCTTTCTCTTTGTATGCACTCATTAGATTTGAGACTTTTTATTACTCAAAAGAGGCCATTTCAGTCACTTTTAAAAGTGCCTAAAATGCATATATAGCTGATAGACCCTAATGAGTTTTTTTCTCAAACTATTATAGTCTACAGAGTAAATATGTACGTTCAAAAAAGGACCTAAATCCTTATTTACCCAAGTTGACCAGAAATTCTACGAGTGCCATATTAGCTCATATTCCCCTAGAAATTTTGCTCTGCTTTTTCAAGCTGATCATTAATATAATGCTTTCCAAATGAAACAAAATTCAGAAATAAGAAACCATGCCACAGTATGCAACGCAGAAAGAAAACAACTTGTTATTTATAGGTTTGTTTTGGTTTGGTTTTTTTCAGTTTTTAGGCTTAAGTGTAATGTAAGAATGCCATTTCTACATCATATGTTTACTCTTCTTACTTTTTTAACTTCTGCACATTCAGAGTTACACAAGTCATCCTTCAATCACAAATGCAGATACAGAAAGGCATGGCTTAGATTTCTGCAACTCAGAATAGTAGAAATATGCAAAACGTGGAACAAAAAAAAAAAACCTACATAAGTGTATGCAATAAAAAATTGGAGAGGAATAAAACACTGGAACAGGTTGTCCAGAGAGGTGGTAGATGCCCCAAACCTGAAACCATTTAACACCAGGCTGGACGGGGCTCTGAGCAACCTGATCTAGTTGGAGATGTCCCTGCTCCTTGCAGGGGGGTTGGATTAGATGACCTTTAAAGGTCCCTTCCAACCCAAACTATTCTGTGATTCTATGATTCTAATAGCTCCTCTAGGCCTTTAGAGCTACTCTGAGCTTTCATTCTCATGCTTCTAGAGAGTAACTTTAAGTGAGAAATCAAGGCTGGCAATGCACAAATTGAAATCATAGTCAAACAAGTCTCCTGACTTAAAAATTGTTGCTTGTTCTCAGGTAAGAAAATAGCCCTACTTTTCTTTTTTGTGCACTTCTTAACTATCCAACTAAACAGGCAGGGAACAGCTAGGTTTTTCTGGGTCTACAAATAAGTAACATACAGAAGAGACACTAAATTCTAAACCAGAATTAATATAATAAACTGGTCTCCAGTCAGTAAGCTTTGGACCTGGGGACTGTGGTTCACAGAATTGAAAGTGCAGCAGAGAATGCAAAACATTCCTTTCTCTATAGCCTCCAGAAGGTAAAAGCCCTCTCACACATACATTTGAGTGTCTGTAAGCTTCAGGGAACAAACCTCCCAGACTTCAGATAATTCTGCATGGAGATGGAGGCACAGGCCTTTTTCCTTCTATTCAGACAGATCAAAGTTGATAGCAGAAGTATGCAGTGAGGCTTTTAGCAAAAGATAGCATAACACTGTAAATCTACTTGACTTTGTGACTTACATGCTGGAATTCGTCTACTCATTTTCTGTCCAGTGAAGACTTCTTGCAGAGGCAAGGGAGGAACAGCAAAGAGGATCAAGAAAAGTTCCTGTACATTACCTTAATCACTCTAAAAGAGGGAGGAACAAAAGGCAGAAGTATTGTGCTATACACCAAATAAGTCCCACACTTGGAAACAAGATTGATCTACTTGCAGTTTATGCAAGTATTATGTGGAAACAGATGCAAAGAGATATAACCTATTCAATTCAGGTCTTCCATTGCCTACATCCTGTCCTAGCATCCAAGAGGATAAGAAAAATGTGCCTGCAAACAGCTCTTAAAGACTAATATTGACACCTATGACACAAGCTACCCTTGCTAGCGGCTATGTTCCTTTCAAAAACAGAAAATCAGGGCTATAATTTATATTCTATTAAACAGATACACACATTCTTTTAAAGCTATTGATTGTCCTGTATTTTACATCTACTTTGTTAACTTTTGCTATTTGAATATGTCCTGAAAATTATCCTAAGAAATTTTGCCAAAAAACCTAATCCAGGAAACTCACCAGATTAAATACATTGATCTTTCTTAAATGTATTTCTGTAACAGTACAAAAGTTTGCTGAAGGATGATGAATTCTGTTTTATGTGAGACACATAAAATACCTGTGAATTTCACTGAGTTTCTATTTTTATCATACAACATATATAAAGATAACAACTGCATGATAAAATTAATATATATTATTGGTTTTGCTAAAGTTTAGCTTTGTGTTCTGCATCAGCTGCTTCCAAAAATTTAATAACTCTGCACATTACTACAGTGGACTACTAATTTCTGACAAAGTTAAGAAAGCTGGTTTATTTTGCTTAAATAACTTACCATGCAATATCTGTAGCTTCTTGGTACTACCAGTTTGTGATATTGCTCTTGGTAGTTTATTCTGTGTTACACAAAGACAGAACAAAGGAATTCAATCTTTCAGTTGGTTGACATCCATAATTTAAGCTTGCGTGGCCTTGTTACAAGCCCTGGGAAAAATAGCCTATTACAATTCAAAACCTGTATCTTGTACCTCCTTGAGATATCCTTGTAAACATCTTCTCTAAGACAATTGCATGCTTACATTGGGACATATTTATATACACACACAGAGTTCTTCAAGTCGTTGGATTAATTTGATTACCCTTTGTTATTTTTCCACATTTCTATAACACTTCCATTTTATTAAAGTACACACCAAAGCGTGTACTCCAAATGCAGCTTCATGAGACTAATGTTCCCATGTTATGTTTTATATAGCGATTTAAGCAGCCTAGAATATTGTTTCCTTTTTACTGGTATTTGATGAAATTCTACTATCACTCTCAAATCCATCTCTCATTTAACCTTTGTACCACAATCATAGAGCCTATATTTTCTCTTTCTCCTTGTCTTTATCCATAGTTCCATCTAACTGTTCTTTCCTTTAAATTGCATAAACTTCTTAACTTACATATACACTCCTAAAGAGAGAGACCTATAGTGTCATCTTGGACTATATGGACTTATTGCAAGCAGCTTCTGTTATCTACTACCATGTTTTGCTCGTATTTGTTTGCAAAAACAAATAGTACAGGAAGAGAGGCAAAAAAAATTTAAATCATGTGTTATGATCAGTGGAAAAAAATATCCCCAGAGAAAAAGCTTCCAGTTTCAAGTTTGAGACCCAGACTGATTATTCTTCCTGTAACACACTTAGCAACCCTGTCGCAAAAATCTTAGTGTTCTTTCAGTAACAGCAGTCTTCCACTATGGTATCTGCTCTTTCTTTTTTAACACAAACCTAGTTGAAATGTCCCAGTATCATTCACCACAACATAATGCAAATCACAGGGAGTTGCAAAAACATGTATCTACAACGTGGCCTCATCCATAAATTTTGGGAACTACTGGTAACGGTTCAAAGCAGTCTCAAGATGCAGACAACTTCACACTCGATCTTGCGCCTTTCCATATTTTCACAGCTTTTGGTTCACTGTCTTAAGGACCACCAATCCAGTAGCATTTCAGCCCTGACCTATAACACCCCTGCTATTCTTGACCTGAACTTCTCCTGTGCAGGGACTGACAGAAGTTATCTGGTCTTGTGGCTCTGTGATTTGGACAGGTAGCCACTAAGGACTAAGCAGATACACCCAAAAGCCATCTTCACTTGTTTGCTAAGCCAGTTTTATGATAAGATCTAGATTATACAAAAGTTAATAGGCATTGTCATGAGTCAGTAAATATTAAATCGTTCTTCAGCATCTAGACAGAGTGTTTAAATGGTAAAAACAATTTCCTTCAAAAGTTGTTCACAAACACACAGGAAAAAAAAAAAAACCCCACCAAACAAAACCCATACCCCTCCCCCAAAGGAAAAGTGTTTGGAATTAAAGCATACAAAAGCAGTAGTTTTTCCTACAATTGTATGGAATCTTTACACTCTGCAGACAAAATCCCCATGTAGAGTTTCAGCTTGTGAAACTGACCCATCTCAAGGAGTCAATGGTATTCCAGTGCTGTTTACTCAATGTGCAAATTATAAAATGTTTAGGATTATTTCCCAGTAACAGCAAACAAAATGTTTGAAGTCCTAGAAGGTATACATAAAGGATGTTTAATGAGAAAGCATTACTAAAAAATAATACTGTCAGAAGTGACAGTTTGAAGTCAGCTGCATGGCTGAGCAGTTCCTGTCCGTTGTCTGTGAGACTGTGGAATACATCATGGAGAGCACAGAAAATACAAATAAACAGACTAGTAGTAGATCTTCACTACTATAAT
The DNA here is from genome assembly GCF_036417535.1 of Chlamydotis macqueenii. Taxonomy (NCBI): domain Eukaryota; kingdom Metazoa; phylum Chordata; class Aves; order Otidiformes; family Otididae; genus Chlamydotis; species Chlamydotis macqueenii. The sequence goes on along the minus strand of NC_141593.1, from coordinate 56,649,108 downwards.
CTGCCATAGATCTCTTGATGTCCAAGCTATGACAGTTTACACCTGCTAAGATTTTGTCCCAAGTGCAGTAAGCACACTATACTGCAAGCGGGGTGGGGGGCGGGAAGGATCCCCAGATGCTTACTATGTAAGTACATGTTTACATTATAAATGCAAACGCAAGTTAAGCACGAGTCTAACATTTTATTTCTGTTATCTTTGTAATATGGTACAGTAAGATACAAAACTTTATTAATGATTTAGCAGGTTTCAAAGTCCTTAATGAACATGTTACCCTGTTTCATGGGAATAACATTATTTTCCCACATTCAAGATATGAATACTAAATTTCTTTACATATTGTGTTAATTATTAACTTACAAACCTTTGAAAATAGCATATTTGCCAGCCAAATAACAACATACTTAAAGTTATGTTTCTGTGAACAGTGTCACTGCACCAGAAATTATGATCTAAAGTACACTTGTTTCAAAACAAAGTAGAAGTATTAAAGAGGTATTTATAGCAAATAACTGTATGATGAAATACTGGAAGCCACAATGGGCAATAGAGAAGATACTAAATTTGAGTTACCAAATATTCTAAAGTACAACCGCAAAGTCAATCAGTAACCGGTGTCCTTGGTTAATCAATACAAATAGAGTGAAAGTCTATACTGAAGACATACTTTTACCTCTGTGTCAGGATCCAGCTGAACGTTTTATAATTCCTAACATTATTCTTGTAATCTTTAAATATCCAAAACTCTCACTGATATGGCAATAAATCCATAAGCAAGAGTTTCGTACCTGTAACACTTCAGTAGAATTAATGGCAAATATGACAAGTTTTCAAAACTATTTGATCTCTACTTGCATCCTATCAATCCTATGCTGATGTGAAAACATTTACTCTATTATTTTGATAGTATAGGTACAATCCAATATTTCAGGAATTTACGTGGAAAATATGTGTCATGGATTAAGTCTCTTCTGAATTATGAAAAACAATGTTCACAGAAAACATGATAACATTAAATGAAAAGAAAAAATGCATTTCTGCACATAGAACATTATCTCATTTCCCCTAGTTTGGGGCCTAGACAAATTCAGACAGCCTGGTAGCATTCTTACTCCATTCTGATTACAATTCTTGACATAAAAAGCATATCAATATTTAAACATTTAATAAAAATATCTGAAATCTGGAAATATACCCCTTCATAATAAATTCTGATCATAGAATTCCGATATCTGTCCATGCACAGAAAGACAATAAAGCAGAGACAGCCATTTAAAACTGGTAATACTTTAAAAGCACATAAAGGAAGTTGTGGTGGGCTAATTTTTGCTGGTAGCCAGACACCCACCCAGATGCTCTTGCAGTCCTCCTCCTCAACAGGGGGGTGGGAGAAAATAAGACAGAAAAGCACATGGGTCAAGATAAATACAGGGAGATCTCTCACCAATCACCATCATGGGCAAAACAAACTCAACTTCGGGAAAACAAGAAAGCTAAAACACCTTCTCTTCAACACCCTTTCAAAACTATTTGAATTCTACCTGTGTCCTGTCCAGGGCTAATCCAAAGAAAATACTCAAGTACAAATTTACCATACAGGTGAATTCACCCTATTTTTTGCTCCATTTGTTACACAAATTTACGACAAACATCACCTTACTGAATTGATTATACAGTTTACATCACTCTTCAAGATGACACAGGATTTTTATTGTCTCTACATGGGATTCCTATTCTAAATATTTTAAAGTTAGAAATAGTACACTGTGATCATCACTTTTAGACATCTCTTTTGCTATTAATTCCAGATGTGCTGAACAATAAATGCAGTTATTCAGAAGGCTATGAAGAATTAGGAGATAATTGGTTAGATAACTGGCAAAGTAATGTATTTCTTTCTCTAGCAGAAGCACTTATGCACATATTTAATTTTAAATATATGACTTATTTCTAACGTATTTCTCAAATTTATACTTACTTCTACCAATTTTCACTATTTATCTAGAATGAAGTATGCTATATTATCTGTGTAAATATTCATTCAATCTGATACTGTCTCCCACTTCACTAAAAGCTCTGCTTTTATATTACCTGACCTTGAAGAGAGAAACTGTTGGTTCACAATCGCAGGTCTAAAGTTGAGAAAAGATTTCTTAACAGCTTTGTGATACAGCATCCCTAAAACTGGTTTGCTTCTCCTCTTTTTGAAATGTACAGAAGAACACCTGAAACAGAATGCTGAAATCTCACTTGTATTTTGACTGAAAAAGAAAAACTCATGAGAACAAGAAGCATCCAGTTTATTAAAGTCAAAACATTAGGAGAAGTTACCTGCCAGCATGTCTGAGAAGTGAGTAAATAAGTGTTTGCTTTCAAAGTTGAATTTTAGCCTTTGTGAAACGTGCTGTAGGAAACACTGGAGATGAATCATCAACACAAACAGTACAGAATATGTACAGCTTGAGAAGCAGCAGTGAAAATTTCCTATATGTCCAAAATCTGTTCTAGACAGAGTGATATGTTGTTATTTCAAGACTCAGGCTTTTGATGAAAATGTAGCAACTTGAAGAAAACAACATGTTAAATAACATTAGGGAACACAGGTGATTAAGACTTTTAGATGCAGTATGGTTACTGAATAATACATTGCCAACATTCATATAAAGAAACAACGGGAACCAATCTACAAAAGCCTAATCTACAAAAATGATTTAATAAACAAAGACCAAAAAAAAGAGCATACCAAAGCTTAGATTATTGATCAGTAGTGTTGCTGTTTATTAACCATCTGACAGTTTACCCTAAATGTGCATGTGGCCCAACCTGTTATGTAATATAACTCAACATTTAAATGAAAAAGAAAAAAAACTCCAATACTTTCACTTTTGAGCCACAAGACATCTCAGAATTCTGAAATAAAAGAACTAAAAGGCCAAATGAATTGACTACACTACTCAAAGAGGCTTGCCTTAAAATTAATGGCAAAGCAATAAACCTGTGTTTGAAGACCTCCATCTTCTGGAGTACAACAGGAACCTCACATGCGTCAATATCCATGTAAGAAAAGCCATAGACAGGATACCACAAGAGGTGCCTGCAGCCAGGCACAATGGCAAATGTTTTAACACCTACCACTTCAACTCCTCATGTCAAAACTTCCTTGGACTCAAGTCCTATGTGGGCGATTTGCAGGAATTCTTTAGCCAGTCTAATGGGCAGTGTACGAAAATGTTGATTTAATAATACCAAGAAAAGACAGCAGCTGGAGGCATTAGCAGGGATTATCTGAATATGACCTTATTCATTTTATGTCCTTATACTCTCATCTGAAACACAGATTATTTGATTACCTTTATTATCTCATAATGAAACATAACTACTCATAAGTTTAGCAGCCACTGCCAACTCCTTATGAATGACCTTTGTCCCAAGACGGTCTCAAAATTAGAAACTCCCTATGGCAGAAATAGCAGTCTCGGCATAAATTTCTAGGAAGTACTAGAAAAATGTGCTTTAAAGATTTGTGCCTGTATTTCCAGTCAAATTTTGTACTGCTGGTGACTTAAACAAATGTAGAGATAACAAAGTAACAGACACAGGTAACTGGTTAAAGTAATTTATCTCAAAAGACAAATAGCAAACACTGCATTGCTTATTCTATTTCAGAGAGGATTTGTCTTGAAAATCACCTTCTTTTTCCCTTACTCAGGTTGCTGGTGCAGCTGGAAACTCAGATGAAAAATTAGCTAACAAACAGTCCCCAAGACACATTTGTTCAAAACCTGCTTCATCTTCAATGGACACCTGAGGAGAAACTAGTTAAAAGCTTGACAGGTTCAACACATAGCACAGCATCTTTTGTTGGCAGTGCTTTAAGTTGCTATAAGGGAAGGTGTATCAGTGAATCAGAGGTCAGCAGAGGAAAAAAAAAAAGCCACTATTAGTTCCATGTTAGAAAAAAGTGTCAGATCTAGAATCTCAGAAGTTCAGAAAATCAACAATTTTTCCAAGCTAATTAAAAATATCTTAAGCAAATCTTAGGGATCTGTGGGAATATATATATTCTAAGAGTAATTTTAGGTGCAGTAATCCTTTCACAGCAGATAAAAGGACAGATTCTCTAATTTGTATTCTCTGACCTTCAGAGAAGTCAAACTTGAAACAGTATTCCAGAACAGTCATCCTATAGATGCAGGAAAATAAATAAGCCTATTTTTAAAATACAGTTTGATAAGCTGAAAAATAGAGTTATATTACATGCTCAGATGTGACAGCACAGCTCTGTACTTGATGATGCAAAGAGGTTTTTTCAGTGCTGTTTCCTACATTCCATTGACATACATCAATGCAAGAAACATCCAGAACTATTCAAATACAAGTGGATTGGATTTAATGAAGTATGAATAAGAGACTGAAAAAAAAGGATGGTATGTTTGCAAGGTATTCGCAAGTATAACAGGAAATTTAAAAATAAAATTAAATAGGATTGCCTGAATGACTCTATTATAATAGTAACACCCTCTCCAGTATTTGTTGTTTCTTCTTGATCTTAGTTCAGGCCATAAACAAGTCTTCCAAAGCTGAAAATTAAGTCAGGTATTTCTCCTACTACCAAGTTCTTCACTGTATTTAAAAACATTGGTCACAATCTGGCTTTACTATAAACCAGAGGTGAGTGGCTTTGTACCAACAACCTTAGAATTGGCTTGGACTGAAGATGGACTTAAATACTTGGTTGCTATATAACAAGAATAAATAATAAAAAGTGTGAATAGGGATTATGAAAGAGCCTGTGAGTACAGGGCACTTAATTTCCTTCTCAATTCCTAGTCTTTCTTCCATAACCCTCTTCAGAAATTGAACAAAGTTTATAGACATAAAATTCTCATGGGATACTACCATGTCACCCACTCTACAAGACAGAATGAGTTTGCATATAGAAGTAAACACATCTCTTCACTTCCTTCTGGTTATGAAAAAGGCTTCTATAGCCAGAAACATGCACAGAAAAAAAAAAAATCTAAAATTAACAAGAAATGTCCTATACTGTTTACAGCTGGATCAAAGAGCATAAGCTTCCCACAAGGCCGTTAGAACTGAGACAACAAGGTGTGTTTGGACCACCTCAATTCTGTTATAGAGTGGAAATTCAGATTGTTCTGTGTGCAGAACTGTCATAGTTTAGCCCCAGTCAGGACCAGACTACACAGTCTCTCAGTCACTCCGCTCACCCTCCGAGCAAACAGAGGAGAGATAACATAAGGAAAAAAAGGCTCGAGGTTTGAGATAAGGACAGAGAGAGATCCTTAAAGTTACCATTACGGGCAAAACAGACTCGACTTGGGGAAAACTATTTGTTTGTTATTAAAATCAAAGCAGGATAATGTGGAAGAGAACAAAACGACTTCCCCCCATCCCTCCCTCTTCCCAGGATTAACTTCATTTCAGTTATCTCTACCTCCCTCCTCCCCACACCCTGAGATGCACAGAGGGGAATACGGAACGAGGGCTGCCGTCAATTCATCACTTGTCATTTTATGCCACTGCCTCCTCCTTGGGGGAAGAACTTCTCACATTCCCCCCCTGCTCCAGCCTGAGGTCCCTCCCACGGGCTACAGTCCTTTGTGAAACTGCTCCGGCATGGATTGTTTCTTCCACAGGGTGCAGTCCCTCCAGAACGGCTGCTCCAGCGCAGGCCCTCCACTGGCCACAGCCTCCTCTGGGCATCCGCCTGCCCCAGTGTGGGGTCCTCCCCGGGCTGCAGGTGGATCTCTGCTCCTGCGTGGGCCTCCATGGGCTGCAGGGGCACAGCCGGCCTCACCATGGGCTGCACCTCGGGCTGCAGGGGAATCTCAGCCAGGAGCAGCATTACTGCTCCCCCTCCTTCTTCACTGACCTTGGCATCTGCAGCCATTCGTCTCACAAGAAATTCTTCACAACTCAGGCTCAGGCAGACGCCTCTCAGGTTCTCCTCACATCTCATCTCCACTTCTTGCAGCCGGGCTGGGCCGAGTCAGGAGGCCAGAGGGTGAAGGCTACGAGGCCCACAAGGCTCAAGCCTCTCTCTCTCTCTGTCCCTGCTTCAGCTTCTTCACTTTTTTTTTTTTAAATTAAATTTTTCCCCTTCTTAAATATGTTATCACAGAGGCATTATCAGGGAACATTGTGCCACTAATTGGCTCAGCCCTGGCCAGCAGTGGGTCTGCCCTAGGCCCAGCTGAATCCAGTGGACAAAGGGGAAACTTCTACCAGCTTCTTGCAGAAGCTGCCACTGTAGCCCCCCCTCCACTAAACAAAACCAAAACAAGAACTCACCTCTAGATTCCGGTTTTAAAACGTTCTTTTCATGGTTAAATATGCTTAGCGAGTTCATTATCGGTCAGTTTCCTTTCTATATATGTATAAAACAACAGAAAAATCTGTATCAGTAGGTAAAAAGGAATGCAAATGTAAAGGAATTATTTATCCCTTTTGACTAACCTGACCATGAATTTGCCTGGAGCTGGGGCAGGAAGAAGAAGACATTAATTTTCACTACAATCTAACTAAAATTATTCCTTGTCTCACTACTGAAACGAGTCAACAGACTTGCTTGCATCTCTTTATACTCACAAATCATACCCATTTATGTGTGACAACAATCCAGCACACTTTTTGTTCCAAAGAGTAAAAGAATCCAAAGTATGTTTTAAAGGTCTTTTCAAGAGACAGTTTGACTTACTGTCTTTCCAAGTTGTATTCTACTTCCCACTTGCCAAGGTTTTCTAACTTACCTGAACACTGAGGTACAAGAATCCAAGCATTTGACCAGGTAAAAAAGCTGCAAAAAAGGCATGTGGCATTCTACAGCCACAGGACAGATATGTATATATGTGCAGTTCCACGATGGGTACACCTTCAGACTAGACAGGTCTGCTTATGGACAGCAACCAAACTGCCAGACTAATGCCTTGGAAATGTACCCTCAGTCAACCTTTGAGCTTGGATTTCTCTCTAAGAGATACGGGCCTGGCTGTAGTGCAATAACCCAATAACCCGGCACCTTTCACTTCAGAAATAGTCAAAAGTCAGAGAGATATTGTAGAGCTGTGCTGAGAATGTGTTACAGTCAATCTCTGTGTCAGAGAATTAGGAGGTGAGGTGTAAAGAGTAAGCCTCACAGTCACAGCACGGGAACTTTACAGGTTTTTCTCCCAGAAAGAGAAAAGATGAATGGTTATGAGCACCTTTCCTTTCCGGAGGCAAGTCTGAACAATAAAGTCTGTTCTCACATGTCTAACTCTAATCTCACACTAGAGAGAAGACCGTAACTAATATTTTCAGTGAGGCTATGAAGACTCTATGCCTGAAAAAGGCAGACTCCCTTTAAAAAGGATGATAGAGTAGGCATCAGGAAGGATTGGCTCTGTTCCAGGTTCCACTTCTAATCCAGAGCTCCCTCAACTAATTTATAATAGTACTACATTAACTTGCTGTATAACAAGTTTGCAATAGGCATTTCAATGCGAAAGCAGGTTTAGTGAAGGGAGCTACAAGTCAAAAATATTCATCTGCCTCTCCTCATTAATCATAATGCCGTTTAGGTGCTCTGACCTTATGCATGCTTAATAAAAACAATATTAGCAATCATGGGAATGATCCAGTTAAGAAATTTTGTAATTTTGCATTTTCAAATAAAATGGATAACAGGACTTTTTTTTTCCTATATAAACCTTTGAACTGTGTTGTCATGCCAAGGATCTACAATATTCCATCTTGATACCAATCATTGCAATCTTAAGTTATTAATTATAGTAAAGTAAAAATATTTTCTAGTTCCTCTACCTTAATCATGATTTTATGGAATTGCTACATAATGATTCACCATAATCTGTTATTCATTTACTATGACCAAAATTTCTTACAAGTACAAAGTAATTATTTCACTTCTACAACATCTTACCTAAGGATCTCAAAAAGTTAAAAATTGTCATCTAATTAACTCTAAAAACATTCCCAAAATTTGGCAAAGGCTATATAAGCATCACTTCAGCCATCAGCAAAATGCCTTATCCTCTGATGTGAATTGCAACAGCTGACTGAAAGGTTTCAGTAGAATAATATTTTGGGTCTTTTTCTACCACATGCTCAGTAGCCTCTATTATCCAGTTGTAGATTTCTTGGGACCTTACAAAGTCAGACATTAAACTACTTCAGAGAACACATCTTTATGCAGAAGGGGTCAAGAAACACAAGTGGTTCTCTGCAGAAGGCATTGACTTTAAAAAGTGAAAATTTGGAATTAATATAGATTACGCGTGTTTGGTCAGATGTCCTTTTTCTGTTAGCAAAATGACTTAGCCATAGTATTTGTTACTTTTAGATTCCGGGACCCATTAGTGCAACTACAGCACCAGTAATTTGTTAGACCACCAACCTGCAAATGCTAGCTTAAATTGCTAACACAATGCAATATCTGTAGGTCCAAAAAGACATAGTAAGTCTCATGCTTCTGGCAAGCACTTCAAAAAAACAGGCTCACTAAGCACAGATTTTGCACAGCTAATTATAAAATCAACTACACAAAATATAGGAGTGCAACAGATTACATTCTTGAACCATCCTGATTTGCATTGGGTAAAAACTCCAACACATCTCAAGAAATACAGTCAACAAGCCATCCTGTTTCTGAAAAAAAAAAACATTAAAGCACTAGGGAAAGAACTGTCTGCAGAACCATTCCCAATATATCAAAAATACGAGGTTTCTTATAGATCTAGAAGCATGTTATAATTCTCAGTGATCCTGCAGACACTTTGCAGCACCACGGTAGCCACAAAGCAGTCACTAGCCATTTTAAATGATGAGCTATCAGGCAGGTCTCAGGTATAGTTTACAACTACCTTCAATTTTGTTCCATGCCTAGATTTGGCACGAAACTCCTGAAACACCTAATCTTCTCTTACAAAGAGAGAAAAAGACCGAGGTCTTCATTTGGGACAAGCTGAATCCTTTGTGCTAAACTATGTGCTATACTTTCTGAAGGGCATAGTATGCTTTCTGAGAGGCAAAGCATACAGGAAAAAGTTTATGATGCCTTTGCTCATGCTGCATTTTGAATTGCTCTAATATAAAACAGCTTCTCCACAGACTGCACAGCATTACAAAGCCACACAGAAACCTCCTTTCATTGTGTCTTCAGTCACTTCCTTTTCTTGACTCTCTGATTTGGAATTCTACGGCAAAACTGCATAGAACAGATGATATATATATTCATATAGCCTACGATATTTAATTTAGATATTGTAGTTACTATGTCTTTTCAGGTTGTGAGAATTGTATGCTGTCTAGACCTCATATTATTTAGGAATGCCAGACCATGGTTGCCTAGAAAGACAGTCAAGAGGTCTCTAAAGCTTAATCAGTTCCATAATCACAGCATAGTTCATTCCCTGAAAGAAGAATGATTCCCCTGTACCCTTTCAGGTCCAACAGCCACACAACACAAAGATTAGAAGAATGACCTCTCTAGTTCGCAGGTCTGACTCAGCTCCTGGGCCAGTTTTCTGAAGTGCTGTCAGTGTGTGAGCCACTTACGAAGAACGTGAAAAACAGCATACATGGTGATCATGAATCATCATGGCAGAACTAAGCAAAAGAAAAACAGTGTGAAACAGATGTGAGCAGAAGAAAGACAGAAGGAAAAAAAAAAACGAAACGAGTACAAGTATGTAACAAGTGAAAAAAGTATTACTGCATTTTCTTCCCCCTCTCCTTTTTCCTAAATGATTTTTTTAGGTAGCTATTTTCTGTTTTCCTGCTACTTTATGCCTCCTAAAATACTTTAATGCAAATCATGACATTTAAAAAATACAGAATATCTGCGAAAGGACAACCTCTGTCTCTTTTCAGAAGGGACCAAGAAATACTTTTTCCCTCCAAACAGGGAGGGAAGCATAGCAGTGAAGAATTTTCTTGAATCTTCTTCAATCATTTTTCTAACATGCTGGAAACGTGCCTTCTGCTTTCATCTTCCCTGTCTCTACTCCTTCCCAAAGTTTGCTTTGTTCTCATGATAAAATGGTGCATATCATTAACAGTCTTTAATGGACTTACTATTGTTTTGATTTTTTTTTTCCTTTCAGCGCTGTAGTTTGTACCTGCAGCTGCTTACAAAGTATTTCAAACAACCTAAAACAAGTGGCCTGAATGATCCAAGATTACTGGTAAGGGCACACAGAGCCTTTCAACTCTGTAAGACAAACTAAAATGCATCATAAGATGATAGTGATGAAAGCCATAAGCAATTATGTCCTAAAGCTTTATATGAAAAAAATGTGGTGTGCTCAGTGATCTATTCCATATCGAGAAACGCACTACACGTGGCACTTGTTAACAGGAGTTGGCAGTCTCCAAAGAATGGTTGCAGAACCAGTGCCTTATGAAATGAATTGCTCTTTTAGCCCTGGAAGAGGTGCTTTAGCTCAGACTTTACACACTGCACAAAAGATGTACTAGGTACGGCAAGCCTTTACGCAGAGCAGTAAGGATGTGGACCAATTCCACGACAGCTTAACTCTTCTTTGGCGCTCAGAGATCTCTGAAGCTTAACAGTAGCAATACTAATAGTACCAGATTGTCTGGAATTTAACTATGAAGAGGATGGAGTGGAACAGAAACGAATTGAAATAATCAAAATATATAATAAAGTTTAGTCATAGTACTCTTTTTTTTTTTTTTCCTAATTGTGGTTCCTTGTTTTTTACAAAAGGCACTGCCAGAAGGCGGCTCTGGTAGCTGGCTCCAGGAAAACAAAGGTGCCAAGACACAGGGAGAAAGGGCACATGCTCCTGGACTGAGCCAGCAAAGGGGAAGATACAAATACAACTTGTGTGTGCTCAACCCATTTGGCCACATGTCCCTCACAACTCCCTCTCCTGACAATGTTGTAGAAGGGAATGTACAGAGATTATCTCAGTCCTCAGCTGGTTATTGCTACCAGCCCTCATACTATTGTTCTGATAGATGAGATCTTTTACAGCTGATGTCCCCAGACCAAGGATATTGGCTTCTGAAGAATAACATAAGAAAACAAGCACTCTACGTAGCCATACATTTCACATATCCTCCAGCTGGTTCTAAGCATATGTCTTGCTTCCACCAGACACCCTTTAATTAATTAGTTGAAAGACAGAAAATGAAGTATTAAAAGATGTCTGGAATGTCTCATATAAACCAGTGTAAAAACCCCAAAAATCGGTTAATATTTTAAACAACTTTGCTCCTAATTTCTTATTTCATGGGTTTCTGGAACCCAAAACTAAATTCAGAAAAGCAATATGATTCAGAGGACACCACTACATAACATATACTTGGACACTAAGCAGGAATGAGGATCAAAGCCAATAGGTCAGAATAACCACACTCAATAATTCAAATTACGTAGTAATTTTTAAAAGGTATTTTATGGCCCATAATCCTATACATCACCTGCTATTACACTTCCATTTTTCATTCTACCAAATGTTCCCTGCAGATATGCAACACCTGCACTCCAGTACCTACTGAAAGTAAGATTCTTATGCAAGCTTTATAGGTAAATGCTAATTATTCAGTGATTAGTCATATTTCATGCAAAGTGCCTACAAAGTTCAGAGCACAAAAGGGAATATCTATAACTCTCATAGTAAATCAAATTAATCTTTGCTTCCAGTACTCTTAAAGAATTTTTAGTATGTTTTAGGTTTGCCAGAATAAACAGTGACGACTTGTTTTTCAGAGGACTTGAGTAAAGAAAGCTATCATTAAATCCACCCTGAGTACAGTCAGCTGCAGACTCAGACACTCAGATAAAGGCTCTGAAAAACTTTGAATGCACCTTGAAATGTTAAACATTCAAGGTTCCTCAGGCATGTTTTTCTGGTCTTTAGCAGAGCATGCAAGAAGCAAAGGCTTTTGTCCCCCTTTTTGCTATTCCTGTGCATTGTGCACCCTCTAGTGGCAAAAAAAAAAAAAAAAAAAAAAAAAAAAAAAAAAAAAGATTTTTAAGTGTTTGAACCCTACTGTCAATGCAAGACATTTTATTAAACGTATTTTTACTCATTTTCTCAGGTATTTCAGCTCTCTTTTACTTGGTGCCACACAACAGCTGAATGCATTTATATGACTTCTTAATTAGGGCATTAACACCTTAAGTAGATTGTCACACTGCTATGATGGTGCAGGTAGTACGTGGTTCCATGAGAATTCTGTTGTAATCAAGGTCACTCATGCCATCTCTATGTTAACATGATACTTACTTACCCCTAATCAATAAATGGCTCTCTTGGGCACTTGAAATCTGAAAGCCCTGCCCACTTGATGCAGACACACTGCAATATCTGTTAGCTTAGCACAATTTTAAGGTAGTTTGCACAATATTGCATATGTTTTTGTCTGGATTTTTTGATGTAACTAGAACACAATGTAACGACAACCAGAAAGTCCAAAAGTTAGAGAAAAGAAGCAAAAAAAGAATCTAAACTCACCACTCAATAATTAATCCTAACCATACAAAGAAAAAAAAAAAAATAAGAGTATACCATAAAAAGCAGTTGTAAGCCAATTCAGAATTATGTATGAAATAGAAGCAGTAAAAGCACAATTCAAATTACTACTCCCAATCAGATGAAGGTAATTGGAGCAAACACATCCTTACTCTAAGCCAGGGGGATCGGTAGATCTTTTACAGAGGGTTAAGGGATGCCTACATTGGATATACATGGGAAAGCTTGCAAGCTGGTCTGCAATGTGCCTGTGTCAGACAGATGCACTCTGAGCTAGTAGAATTCTTGTAAATTCTATAAACCATCACACCAAAACAAAAAGATTATATCCCATTAACTTCTACCGAAGATTGTAAGTAGTCATATTGTGCTGTTTATTTATACTAACAGGACAAAAAGGCCTAGTTTTAGAGGTGTACGTACTCAAAATGAGTTGACAGATATACGCACGCTTGGCACCTCCTCAATTAAAAAAAAAAAGATTTTGCTGACTTTGACAAAACAAGGCTGTCTTTTTTATGCTATTACCAGTTTTTCAGACAATCTGTACCATGAATTGCAAGCAGTTGTTTTCATAAATGTATTTCATTCAGCAGCGTGCAGCATTTGAACTGCTTCCAAAAATAGAATTAACCCCATTCTTTGTTTTGAATAAATCTATGTTCCTGTAACAACTGATTAAAACATTGTCTTTATAATAGTTTAAATGGATTACTATTAAAACCAATGTACATCAAGTCAAACACTTGTATAGAATTTACAGAAAGGGGCCTGATCCTAGGCTTCTATAAGTAACATTTTTACCTACAAGTCCATACTAATTTACAGATAGGTCACTGTTAAACAGACATACTACACTGAATAGTGTTAAATAAAAAATGAAGACTTTGGTAACAAGGATAGAATTAATCAGCTTTGTAGCATATGGTTGAAAAAACATTTAGTAAACATTACTATGCCTTAATACTGTTGAAGTTACTATTTCAGTATTAAAGCATAATGACTTCATGTACCCAAAAATGATGAGTTTTACTTGTCCATATTACGGTCCTAAAAATAAGCTACAGTCTGTCTCATTTTAGGTGTGTTAGAACATTTCTAAACTTGTATATATAAGGAAAATTTAGCATATAGGCTTTTAGGCTCATAAGCAAAATTTTTATACTTTCATATCGGGCTTTCCAGTTTCAATGTCTATCAACTATCTGAAGTGACTGCTGTAAAATAAACATTTTTTTAAACATTTAGTAATTATTGTTTATGCCTTTTTTTTCCTTTGTTTTACCAAACACCTCACCTCATATGGACCTCCTTCCACAGTCCTCTTATATTCAATGTAAATAGCAAACTTAAATTTTTTCATGCTTCTTAAGCATAACTGGAGATTATGTGAATGTTCACAGCGTACATTAACTTGTTTTTATCCTGATACTTTTCCTCTCCATCTTTTGCAAATGGCTCTCCACAGTAATGAGAATGAAAAGCTTTCCTTGGCAAGTATTATTTTGTGTTATACTTCAATTAATCACACCATCTGAACTGGCATTTCAAAAACAAAACATAATTTAGTATTGCAAAGAAAGAGTAAATTATACTCAAGACTAGGTACTATACAGATTCTGTACGTGTTTAAGATAGTGACTTTAAACTACAGATGATAAATTTAGAACTAATATATGTACCCAAATCAAATGCGTATCATACATGTGTATACATAGAGATAAAAACATACACACATTGCTTTGTTGTCCGTCAGCCCATTCTGCTTGCTTTGTAGGATAAGAAAAGCATCAGTTCTTCTGTACTGTGCATATGCAAGTGTTCTTGTGTCATGACCTTACACATACACAAAAACAGATGAATAGACACTCCCTAGCTTCTGTATTGCAGACCATGTATTTTGTTATAAAACTGAACTAGCACATATAATGTCAGAAATGTATTTGTCAAGTCTCATAAGTATCCCTCTACTGACTGAGGTTCTCAGAATGTGCTGAACAATTGTTCATATTTCTAACATCTCCCCTAACTTGTCATCACTCAGACAAAACTGCATGATTAACCATTATTTTTTTCCACTGATGCGTATACACTATTTGTTGCTGGGATTCCTTTAACACAAATAGTTACTAACATCCAAATCTTTCATGCATCCCAAACATCACTTCAATACACACTGCAACGTGCGTGGCATAGTACTATCACACATGCTCTATGACTAGGTTACACTACCAGCTTTACATGAGCTAGTTCTGGTACTAGCTAGTTCTAGTACCAGTGGTCTAACTGGACACATGCTTGTAACCAGCCAGTTTAATCTAGCTCTCTGCTGAGCTTTGCTGCTGTACTAGTAGACTCTTACTTGCAAAGACACCTAGGAATACCTAGAAGGCAGTATAGGCAAACTCTTTGACTGGTCAGAAACACTACTAAAGAAATAGGCAAAACCAAGAGGTCTTGATTGAAAGCAATTTAGTATTTCTGTGAAAACCTTGAAATTCCCTAAATACAACATCAATTTTTTTCAGATATTTTGTTAGAACACCTGAAATAGCTTAAACTAAAACACAGCATACTTTACTTTCTCACTTGTTATATTTCATACAAGAAGAGTATCTCAGTATCCTTTGTTTAAAAGTAGTACATTTATGTATTTTTGCTTTAACTTACATTTCTGCCTTTTAAACTCAGATTCAACTCAATGAAAAAGCCAAAAAATATAGATTTAATTATACAGAAAAGATGCTTTAACTGCAGTGCAAATTCAATACCAAAAATCCAAAGAAAGCAGCCCTGCTTGAAAAGTGTACACATCAATTCCTTACATTGATTTGAAAAGAGTTGTGCTTTAATTTAATACATAGATTACCAAAGGCCAGAGTTGATAAAGTCCTGTATTTCAGTGGGTATGTTTTAATGAAAAACTGATCATCTGTAAGACAGTTACTTAACACCTCTTTTTTTCTTCTCTAAACAATGCAACCATTAGGAGCCCTTTAAATGCTTATTGCTTACCATATTAATCTGTCATCTACTGAAAACTTGTAAGACAACTTGAATTCAAAGCAGAATATTAACTATCAGCTGACACCTTATGAAAACCTTGAAAGATTGCAATTTAGATACAATATTTTTATATTACATCCTTTCTCTGAGTTTCTTCAACCTTCTTCCTCTTACTAGATAAGGCAGAATGTCCATACAGTTGATGACATTGGGAAGTTATAGGATGAGACAGATCAGTAACAACAAGACCTAATGAACTTCTTACAATAAAAGTACACTCAAAAAAGTTCAGTAATGTACATTGACTCTGTACCGGTGCCATAAGAGGGCCTGTAACTTCTGAACATAACATTCTAAATTCAATTTTTCTTACCTTTGAATTTTTTACTAATTTTCTCTTTTAAGAAGCACAGTGGGAACACTTCACCAACACACAGCAGGCTTCTGCAGAAATCTCAGAACAATTCTTAAGAAGTGTGCCTAGGGACAGTAATCAGCTAGAACCGGTCTTGTGCTCTCTGCATCTAGGATCTTGCAATTCTCTACTTCTGGAATGATTTTTAGGCTAACCAGCAGGAGAAACATAAGCACACTGAGCCTCAGCAATGTCCTCTCTAGCTGCACAGCTCCTTGCGAGTTGCTAACCATTGGCAGAAGTTAAAGTTGCCATAAATAGAAGTAAATTGCACCAAGGGCCAATTAAGTAAAAAATTAATAAACAAGATTAGCAATTTGTTCTGTAATTAAATGTATAAATGTAATTTAGCACAACAATATGAAGAGAAGCCAAAATACAGTCTTGAAGATAAACTATTTCACTGATGGTTTTTTAAATGCTCTTTAAAATGTCAACAGATTCATAAGCTTTGACAAAGAGTATTGTGTTAGCAAAGATATGACAAATCTGTAATAATGGCATCAGAATTACTATGAACTGTGATGTTGGCATATCTGAAATTTTATAATCACATTTATTTTATCAGCATTTACTTTCACTCATTTTCTCTGTTCTTATATACATTGTATACAAGCATTCACAATTCCCTCTAAAAGCAAGCACAGAATAAACCTTCTATCCTATACAACAAAATGCAACCTTGCTTTTGAAAATAAGTTCACAAAACCTCCTACTTCACATTTTCAGCAGGAGAAACGTCTTGAAACAAGGCTGTGACCAATATCTCATTATTATTTACCCCAAAAAAATCAAAAGACTTCACTGATTTTGTCGCTCTTAACTTACTTTTTGCTGAAGAGCAGAGACTACACAAACACTGGCTGATTACACACATCAGAAACGCAGCTCTTGCTAGCACTGCCACCTGCTGCCCATGTTCATTTTGTTTCCTGCTCAATAGTTTTAAAACGCCGAATTTGTACAGTTAATTTAACCTAGTCCATAAGAAAGACATATAATCAACATTGATTTTTTTAACCATTTTAAACACCACTCGTTGTTACAGCTTCTGTTGGCAGCAGACGCACAATTATCATCTTCTCATGCTTTTTTAAGTACACAAAATAATCACAACAAAGAAGCAAGACCTTCTATCTATCATAAGGTTTCTTTTAAGCCCCACAAACCTAGCACAGAAATTCAACACACGTTAAAGAAATAGGTTCTACCATTCTTTAGAAAGCAGACCTACTAAATGTGCCATGGGATTTTATTATTTCTTAAGTTAGGCCTTAAGGTTTACAGTATCACTAGAATGCTGAGAATGTAATCTGAGGGGGCCATTGTCCAAGGAAACAGAGACTATTATATGTTTCCTTGTCTTTGGAACTATCCTAAGTTTCTGTAGAGACAAAAATGCAGACAAATTAAAGAATAATTTTATTTCTGAAATTTAAACTTGGCACATGTACATTCTTTAGTTTAATATATGTTTTAACATACGTGTGCATGATTTTATATATATTTTTATTTATATATACACCTTTATATATTTTATGTATATATATATTTAAACATATAATACGGTCCTAAATCTACTACTCAATTTCAGGGGATAGTATCTTAGCCATGATATCTGATGGTTGGCTTATAGTGCTGCTCAGAATATTGAGCTGGAAGGGAAATCTTCCTTTTCCAGTGCCTGGTCTTGAAGGCTGAATTCCAGGAAAAAGTTAATCACTAGATTTGTTGAAAAGAAAAAAAGATGGACTGTGGAACAAAAAGCAACTGACAATCTTTTGGGGCAGATCTGAGGAATCAAATTGAGGATTTTTTTCTACTCTTTATAGTAGTTCTTTCTTCTAGTCACTATGCGGACTGGAAAGAATCCTTTAGATATGCTACTTCCCCCATACAGTCCAGAAATTGTAGAAAGACAGCAGAGGGACTGGGCTGACTGAACAAGGACACTGGCAATGTTAAGACACCACAGGAATATAAATTACACTTGTTAAGAAAAGAGTCGAATAAGCAGTCAATATGGTGATGACACTTCGGTTCAACTGTTTCTTATGGAGAAGAGACAGAGGAGAATATGACAGAGATGTACTTTGTGTGACATGAAACAGGTAAATGAGAAATGACTGTTCACTCTCTTCCAATACAGTAAGAATCAAGAGAGTATCAGGCAGCAGCTACAAAGCAAAAACACCACAACAAAAAAAAAAAAAAAAAGTTTTTTCCAAAAAAATTGCAGTTAAGCTGTGAAACTTCATGCTAGAGAATGTTGTAGAGGCTAGAAGTTAACAACTTAGAAAAAAAAAATGAAACCCTTCTGTTAGAAAAAAACATTGACTGTTAGTAACTCCCAATGCCATCACTAAGGTATTCTGCAAATTATGGAAAGCAGGTGTGAGGAAGAGTTATTGCATTCTTTGACACCATGCGATATGATTTAATCACTACCAAAGAAGTGATAGACATCTTGGACTAAACAAACTGAGCAAGCACCAGCCTGAAAACAAGAAAGAGTTATATTCTATTACTCATAAAAGTAATAAAATAGGAAATTACAACAGGAGGTCAACAGCAAGTTGGATAACTACATTGAAGACTTAACTGTGATTGGGTGGGAGAAAAACACAGAAAGAAGTTGCGGTAAGATGAAGAATAGTGAGAAAGAGGAAAGGAGTATAAAGAGCATGAAATGTACGGTAGGAATAAAGACTGTAGACATAAGCAGATCCAGGAAACAGGCACAGGGTTTAAGCCAGTAGATACAAAATTATATTTCATGATTGCTGCAGTGAGGGTATGTGGAAGGTGAGTATCAGCTTTTTTAAGGTCAAGGACCTTTTTCAAAGCAGCAAGAGAAAATAAGAAAGGAGGAATTCATAAAAGTGAACATACAAGGACACCAACCTGACTAAGAAATGATAGGGGAGGGAGCGATGAGAACTAAACCTGGTTGATGATGGCATGTGAGAGTGCAGAAACATTTATTCCAGTAAGATTACCTTGATTGTGGGCTTCATCAATTGGGAAACTAAGTGAAAAAGGAGGAAAATCAGAAGCCAAAATATACCAAGACACACACCTGACAAAGCAAAGATGAAGATAATGAGAAGGAACAAATCTCACCAGTCATGATAATTGATGGACTGTTGAGAAATTTCAGGAAGATCCACCTGACTTTGCAACCGCAAAGTCTGCGGACCTTGGGGCACCAGGCTGAGGGGTGCAGGAACCGACAGAGCTGTACAGACCCATGGAGGGACGTGCAGGGGAAGGGGAGCAGGGAGGAACAAAAAGGGGGCAGATAGAAAGGGGTACAAAGGGGTCCAGTCACATGTAGAACAGGGCCAGTCAGAACGTGTGTCTGGCTGAGCCTCACGCCCAGTCACCGCAGTCTGCCCTCCTTCACATCTTCTCATTAAAACTTTTCTTAACTACCTCTCTGTGTAATCTCACTCTCTGTCCCATGTGTGTGCATGCTACAAGGACCTGGTGAGACCCCATCTGGAGTACTGTGTCCAGTTCTGGAGCCCCCAACACAAGAAGGACATGGACCAGTTGGAGAAGGTCCAGAGGAGGCCCACGAAGATGATAAAAGGGCTGGAGCACCTCTCTTATGAGGACAGGCTGAGAGAGTTGGGGCTGTTCAGCCTGGAGAAGAGGAGGCTCCGGGGAGACCCGATAGCGGTCTTCCAGTACCTCAAGGGGGCCTACAAGAAAGATGGGGAAAGGCTGTTTAGTAGGGCCTGTTGTGATAGGACGAGGGGTAATGGTTTTAAAATAGAGGGGGGTAGATTTAGATTAGAAATTAGGAAAAAATTTTTTACAATGCGAGTTATAGAACACTGGAACAGGTTGCCCAGAGAGGTGGTGGAGGCCCCATCTCTGGAAACGTTCAAGGCCAGGCTGGATGAGGCTCTGAGCAACCTGATCTAGTTGGGGATGTCCCTGCTCCTTGCAGGGGGGTTGGACTAGATGACCTTTGAAGGTCCCTTCCAACCCTAACCATTCTATGATTCTATGATTCTATGACTCGGTGCTAGCTGCTGAGGGACCTTTGTGCGTGCATGAGTGGAATTTGGTGCGAGCCACGGGAGTCAGAGCAGGGGTGTAGGCACCCCCAGCCTGTGGTGGCAGAGACTGGAGCGAGGAGGGGGATCCTACCATGAGCTGCTGGAGCAGACAGAAGTCTTTAACTGCCAGCCATGGGGCAGAAACGGTGTATGTTCCCAAAACCAGCTACTGGGGGACATCAGTGTGAGTGGGGCAAGTAAGGGGCTCAGTGCCAGCAGCTGGAGGTGGGCAAGTGTCTGTATCCTCTCCAAACCCGGTGTGTGTGGGTAGTCAGTCACCAGTACGCTTCAAGCTGGACCAGTCAGCGAGCAGACCTTGCCTTGGGGCAGGGGTCTCAGGTGGGCAGAGGGGCCATGCTGGTACTCAGGGGATCCGCAACCATGCATGTGCTTCTGACCCTGGAGAGCATCCCATGTGCGCTGCACCAGTGCCATTCTGCCTCTGCCAGCCCAGGCGGCCAGTCCATTCAATGATCACATCCTCCTACATCATTAGTTGACTGAGAAAAAAAAAAATCTTAGAATTAAAGCAAAGAAGGAACAGCTTTATGAAAGCTGCTTTAGAGAGCTCGGTCTTTATCCCTCTCTGTTGGTTCCACCATTTCCCATGGGTACTTCGAAAGACTATTTTTTCCCAAAGTACGCAAAACTAGTTTCCTAGTTTTAAACTCCCCTTTAATTTAAGAGGTATCACCCTTTGAATTGAAAATAAGCTACAATAAAGTAATTATCATTAAAAAAAAAAATCCATTTGCAGGTATCAGTTAATTTCAGTTTAAAAAACCCAAAACAGGATTAGATGTACTCAATACTAACTCTTAGCCTCAGCTAGCAGCTTACAGAATAGGGAGAGTAACAGTTCTTTCAAGTCAAAATTGCTGCAAATATGATTTCACTGATCATGAGGGAGCATTTGGAAACCAGACACCGACAGATTATTAAAAACACTATTATTAATCGACACTTATTAAACAATTCAAACACCAACATAGCCGCCACCTGAGAAACTTGAGAAATTAAATTACCCTGTCTAGTAGTCAGGGAGCCATGCTGCTACATCCATAAGCAATCAGTTAAATACAAGTGCTTAACAAATGGAACCAAATTAGAATAGAAAGAAAACTGAAAACACAAAAATAATTTGGAGAAAACTGAAAAATCTCCATCCGTCTCAAAGCACACATAATAAACTTACCCACACCTAACCCCCATCGCCGCTCTTGAGATACTACTTCTTTTCTCTGTAGCCTTACCATAGCCCATCAGGTTCTGAGGAGTCCAGCAGATTCCTGTACTGTATACGTTCTTGCTGCCTCTTTGGGTTGCACTGTGGGTTAGATCTTTGAACAGTTAAAGTTTTATTGCTTTCATCTTTCTCTGATGAATCAAGATTAAGCAAGTCAAGCAAGGTGAAGCAGAGAAAAATGGGGTAATGATCAGGTGTTCAATCTCACAGATGAGGCAGCTGGGACCTTTCAGAGCAGTGATCCCTTCTGAAAAGCCACTTGCCGAAAAACTAACACCTTCCCTGCTGACAGTCCTGATGATGGTGCTCCTGCCTTCCAGTCCTCCACACTGTGCATACTACCCCTGCAAACTGAACTCATGCACATTTGTTAAGTTTCTACACTCATCACCACCCCCCACCACTCGCCATAATGTTTTGCTTCACTAACCATCATATTACAAACCATCCCATTTTCAGGAACACATTCTGAGCAGACTGGTACTGCTGCATTCCTTTTTTCTTGTCAGGCACAGCATATATTGCAGTGCATACCATAGCTAAAAGAAACTTCCTGTTAAGACAGTTCAGCTGACTGAAAGCATTTTGAATTGAAAGAACTTTTACTCTCTTCATTCTGTAGGCAGCCAGCTGAGGCACAAGGTTATTATTAAAAATATCGAATAGTATTTTGGAGTTTTTTAACTAGAATCAGCTGATACCTGCAATTTTTTTTTTCATAATAATTGCTGTCATACTATTTTGCTGCAGCTCTTTCCTACACAAAAGTGAAAACTCCCACTAAACTTGCTCCATCTCTTCAGCACCAAGAGACTCATATTTATACCAATGGAATCTAGATCATGTCTTTTAGCATCTGTCCCACCGGTTCACAGGGAGGACTGCTTAGAAATGGATCAGAAATATGACTGGGGGAAAAAAAAAAAAAAAAAAAACACTAGTCAGATTGTGCCAAAGTCCTGGTTGGAAACATCAAAGGAGACTAGTCTGGAATGTAGCAGTGCCAATTCAAGAAACCTTGTCTGATAATACCAATCTCTGCTTGCCTCGTAACAGCCTTGAACCCCTAAAATAAGCTACTTATGCATTGAAACTTTATTTTGAAGCCAAGAAGCGCTAAAAGCTTAATCTATTATAATGCACTGTACAGAAACTAAAATGCTTGACAACATATTCCTTTCACACATCCACTGTCTTACTTTGTTTCACTTCCAATTAACAACTTAAAACCAAAGCTACCTTTTAAACTTGACCTAGCACAGTGACTCTTGGAAAAAGAGGTAAGAACAAAGTACAGGCCCAAATGAAGAATTAGCAAACCTTCTATCATGTTGCTACTGTTTTACCAAGTCCGAAAAACATTAAAATAAATTATTCTTGTGTGTCATCTAGCCTCAAATCTAAAATGGGATTAATCCAGATTCTCGCTTTAGAGTCTAAATAATATAAACATTAAAATAATTTTTACATTCTTTTTAATGAGTCTATTAATTTAAGTAACTAAGCTAGTCATTTTCCGTAGCCCAGAAAGAACTGATAGTTACCACAGTCTCTTCCAGACATCTCCCTCAGCACAGTTAATTAATTCAAATAAAAAGACTTAAAAGACAAGAGCTACATTGCCTTGTAACAGACACTTGAAAAACAGATACCTCATGTCCCTCATGTCTACATCCTTTCAATCAGTCCTAGGGAAAAAAAAAAAAAAAAAAAAAGAGAATTCCTCCCTAGAATTGCATTATTGGCCCAGATGTTAGCTGCCCAGGCAGAGCTGGTCTCTGAAGCAGGCTTGTTGCATGGTCAGCCAGCCCAACACTCATTAGGCTCAAAAAGGCAGACCCATCTATTGAAGTCATACCTCAGCAGTAAGTAACCTTTACATCCTCTTCGCTCTTGTGTACTCTAAGTTTCCATATAGCTTGCGGCTTCTACAGATGCAGTATCTTCATAATGCCTTCTACATATGGGGAGGCGATAAATCTCTCAAACTGACAGGTCTTCAATGTCTCATTTAATAAAGGATGTTTAAGGACAACACATGGCAGGTCTCAGATCTGTCTCTCCTTGGGTGCATAATCCTGAAAGCCTTACAGTGCCAGGCACCTAAATTCTCAGGGTTAGCAATAAGGCATTGAAACATCTCCATCTCACAAGCAACGTCTGTTCACCCTGACCCACCACAGAAAAATACTTCCTGCTCCTATATAAGGTATGACAATATGAATGAATCCCAAACAAATGTGTTTCAAGTTCATATTGCCATTTACTTTTGCAGTCCTCTTCTAACTACTAATTTGAAGAGACACACAGGCTTTGAGAGTCTGAACAGCAAGATCTCAGAGATACTGCTTCCAAGAATGTCCAGTGAGGGAGGGTCACAAGTCATACATTCAAATGCTATTTTTCCTTACATATACTACATCCACTTCAGACAGAGGAAGTCTGTCTAAAACTCTTCAAGTTTCTTGCTTTTAAGGTTTGGGTTTTTTTAACCCTTCAGGCATTTGTAATCCCTGAACAGCTACATGGTCTGGTAGAACCTAAACTTACAGTAGTTTCTGGCTCTGAACGGTCTCTTCTGCAACTTCTCCATAGTAACACTAAGAGCCTGTTTTCACAACAACTGTATATTGCCAAGCTTTTGCAGGTAAGGTTATGAAACAACACTTCTCTTCAGACTGCTTCTCTCCCACTTGTACTATCATTTTGTCATCTTTTAGGCTAACAGGAGCAGAGTTGTCTCCCTTCTTGCAGGCACTCCAATTCTATTTTGCCCACACACTGCAGTGCTCCCAATGGCACTTTGGTACATTCTTTACAGCACATGCAATTTTTTCTACAGGCTGCAGCACAAAATGAACAGGGCATTGGGGCATTCAGATATTGCACCCTCTTTGCTGTCTGCAGTAATCAGCAAGCATTTTGAAGAGACTATCATTAGTCACCATCAATACAGAGCCACCAGAGTCTCTTTCAGGATCAGAGTAAACCAGTGGCACAGCATCCATTTCCATTCCAGGGGAAAAAAAAAAAAAAAAAAAACAATTTTTAAAGCAAGTTACCATTGCATATTTAAATTCTAAAGAACCATTTAATTGCTTTTAGAAAATTCAGCTCAGTGATAAATGAAGTTCTATATATTCATAAGAATTTGTTACATTTTATCCAGCACAATAACTAAATCTGTTAGCAGAACTAAAGCATTTTCAAACTCACAAGTTGGTATGTTATGATCATTTTAAACTCCCATTCATTTTTTTTATTATAGTCACTGACATTTAAAACAAAGGGTACTATCTTACTTTCGCAATGATGCATTGGAAGATGGAATAAATTCCACTTGAGGTACTTACAATCATGCAAGTTGGGGACTGCTGACATGATGTCAAGACACAGAGGATATGCTCCCCCATCAGCACGAAATAAAATTACTTCATTTAATTATTTATTTCTGATCATATGCTTTTAGCTTTCTGCAATACTCCTCATCATTCAAAAATTACACTGCCCTCGAGTAACAGATTAATGTATGCAAGCAGCACAGAAACAGCATAGCACAATCCTTGTTATTTTAAATGTCATCATTTGTGTAGTACACAAATTTAGAAAAGGCATGTGGTGGGGAAGGGGATACACAAAAATTCTGAAATCTAAGCCACTGTGCCAAAAAAAGTAAGTGTCCTGCAAAGCCTACACTTTGAAGACTCACCAGCTGTAGTCTGACCATACTAGCAATTCACACATAACACACCTAATGGTGATCTTGTGAGGAATCACCTGTCTGATACAGACTTTCGGGTAAATATATGTTGAAATTACAACCAAGTCAAATTTAAAAGGACAAGGCAATATATATTATTCAATTATTCATTAGAAGTATACTGCACAATAGCAAAAATCAGCACAGACAGTGGGGTAGGACACAGTTTGGTTCTTAAGTTATTTAACAGTAGCGTTTATAGCTCAAAGGCACCAAAATCTCAAACTATTTCCAAACTTCCACATTACTTCAATCATGTGCTTAAAAAAGAGGACCCTTCCACTTACAGCTCTAACAAAGATTAAAATAAATACATACGTGTGTATATATTTATGTATGTGTCTCTCCAGCTAAAGCTGTTTCTAAAATAAAAACTTGATGAGTGGGCAATTAAACCTTCTTAGATCCACTTTACAAAACAAGCTAATGAGCAATCATTTGATTTAGTATTTGAAAACACAGTGAACAATTTAAATAAAACATTAGAATAGAGATCCTTATGAGTTACATATTCCTGCTTAATACATATGCAAGTGACTAATCCTGAAATGTAATACAGACGGAAGAACTGGATTTAGCTTAACCTGAATGTCCCAATCCGAGTAACTGCAACCAGTTTTGCAAGATTTTACTGCAGCAGTACGACTATTGTATTTTGACTCCTCAAATTCTACTTTCTTTTTTTTTTTTTTTTTTTAAACATCAGAGATCAGGTGGGGAAGAATTAAAAAAACCCCAAGCTACACAACTTTTACCACAGCAATTAATTTGAACTCATTATATAAATTACATGTTCTAAAGAATGCAAACTTAAGTCTATTTCAAGGAGATTTTTTTGTCCAAAACAGAATACAAAAGAAGCGTAAAAAAAAAAAAGCATAACAGCATTAGTCACCTTGTACTGCACTTCTGGAACAGGTACAGAACTCTGGGAAAATTAAGAACAAGAACTCTTCTTTCCAAATAGTTTAGTAGCCAAGATGAAAACTCATGCTTCACATTTTGCAAATTGAGAAAGCCTTCAATGATACTAAAGCTGATACAATCCCTTTACATTTGGAAAACAAGGAGGAAAAAAAACCAAAACATATTTTGAACAAAGTTCCCAAGGATAATTCCTTCAACATGACTCTTCCCTCAGGGAGGCAGAGATAGAAGCTTCTGTAGGATCCAACATATACATGTCTCGTAAGGTCAAAATTTCTTGAAGGCAAATTAAGGGAGAAGGAAAAATGGGAAGTGGGAGCATTCTGATAGAAGAAACAGCACAAATAAAATATCACATGCCTTATAGACAAAATACAAAGTCTACATACATTTTGTTCAGGAGTTTAAAGGAAAGAATATTCCACGTATCTAGCTGACACTGAAGTCAATGTCATGCTAAAAGAGGTAACTTGCCACTCATATACGCATAGAAGGTAGAAGAATAAAAGTTCTAGGAATACTGAAGACTATCACTGATTTTTTTTACATTTAAAAAACCAAACTTATTACATAAAAAAACAAAGCCTAGTAAAGTAATTAAATACTGGAGGAGTATGAAACAGTGTAGTTAGATGCTTACCTGAAGCTGTTTCACATTGTACATGCCGTAGATGATAAAGGTACTGCCAGAAGCATCACCAAGGATAGTAAAAGCCCCTCCAAACCATACCTGATCTTCTAGTCTGTAGCACTTACTTCACCGTCTAGCAGGATACAGTAACATGCTGATCAGTGCTGCAGTACCAGATTTTTTGTGTATGTGTAGATTACACTTAAGTAACTTACATATGTCTCATTATCTTGAGCATGAATGTTAAAGAGATGGCACATACTTTGCCTCATAGAAGCATCAAGTGATACACTTCTTTCTGAACCCCAAAACATCCATCTTTCAGCTTAGTCTCCCTCCTAGTATGCTGTCTAGGATTCAGAACACTTTCTTTTTCCTTGAGCTTTACACACAAGGTAAAGTTTCAAGCTGTTAACAGGGTACCATGAGTTAGTCAAGTGAAGAACACAAAGGCTGCATCAGCACACTGAAGAAATCAGGGAATTTATTACACGGATCCAGATCTAAGGCTGCGTTGTCATAACTTCATAAATGGCAGATTTAAGACATTACTAAGAAGATACAAAGTAGAATTGTGCCTTTGTCTATTACTATGATAAAGCTATTTTCTTCTTCAGCCATTAATCATCACAGGAAAAAAAAAATTACTTTGGGCATTAGCTATTGAAAGGCTGGTGGCATCCTTTCACCAGATGGAAACAATTGCTTACGGATACATGAGTCACAGCACAGATGATATGGCTAGATTCAAGCTGAGTGAATAAAATCAAAATCACATCCCTTACCTTTTTAATTTGTTCCCATCTAGAAGCATATGCTTATCAGTTCTTCATGCACATTCACTGGTTTGCATCTGCACTGTTTCTAAGGGGAGTTTTATCTCATGTAGCTGACCTTGTGCTGAAGAAGTTTAACAGTAGTACAGAACTTAAGAACACCAAGCATGGACTTTAAAGCTTGCTTACTGAGGAGTTATAAAGATCACACAATACATGGGTAAACTTTGTACTGTCTATTACACTGAGCAAAACCACTTCCTATGATATATGAAAGCTAACTTTTAATGGTGACTGTGTTTTTAAAATTTAGAACTGCACATAACGCAAAGAAGTAATTTACATAAACTTTGTAACTTAGAAGAATAAATTACATAAAAATTACAACTTTATGAGTTTTAAAAACTAATGCTAGGTTAAGGTTTTCTATCCACGACTACACGAGACAGAGCAATTAGATGTGCCATTGCTGGGAAGGACCCAGTCACAATTTCTCTCATCCTTTTCACTCAGTACCAGAAATACATGGCACTACGGTAATGCATGCATTTGGAAATATGTTTTCTTAAAGCACCAGGAACAACAGCTGTCCAGTTCCTCAGGTTTTGAAGATATGCAGTATTGAAGAAATATGAAGATGTGAATCCTCCTAACTCAAAAGTTCCAAGGGTAAGTAAAAAGAAACACTAACATTTTTATGCTTGCAAGTAACAGGATTCAAAAAGAATAGTGTTCTTATTTTCTGAAGGTTCAAGGTCCCCATCAGGACTTGAGATTACCCGGTGCCGGATTAGGGTTTGTCACTTGGTAACAACTTCTGTAAGCCAATCACAAAGCTTGTTAAGTACACACCAAATGCAAACACACTGGAACAGCTCCGATTTCATTTCTGAAAGACAAAATGGATCCCTGCTCTTCAACCTGTCCAGCGAGGTGGCCCCACCGGCAGCAGCACCCAGCCGGCGGCGACCGCTCCCGCCAGCGGCACCTCGCCGCTCCTGCCCGGCCGCAGCCTTCCCGCCCCCGCTGCGCCCTCGCCCCGCCGCGAAAGACGGCCGCAGCGAAGGCCGACGGCCGCCGCCAGGGTCGGGCGCTGCGGCACGGCGTCCCGCCATGCAGCGGGACCGCACCGCACGCCGCACCCCCAGCCACCGCTCGGGACCAGCTACCCTGCACGGCACCGCGGGGCGGGGCGGGACGGGGCGAAGCGGGGCGGGGCAGGGCAGGGCGGCCCCGCGTCGCACCCCCACCCACATGCCGCGGCGGAAGCGCCTACGGAACCGCGCTCCTCGCGGAGCTGGCCACTGAAGGTAACCGCAGTACCGCCCGCCAAGCCCGCGGCTCAAGCGCCGTCCCGCCCCTGCCCTAAGGGGGGAGGTGGCTGCCAACCAGCGCCGCCGTAACGGCAGGCGGGACGCGAGAGGCGGGCGGGGTGAGGGGACGGTGGTTTGCGCCTGCGCGGCGGCCGGCTGAGCGCAGCGCGGTCGGGGTGGCGGGCGCGTGGAGGAGCCTGGCTACCGAGGGTCGTTACGAGGTCATTCCGGTGCGTGCGTGTCCCCGTGTGCGTGTCCCCGTGCGCTGGGGCGGGCAGCACCTCGTTACGGACCCTCAGCTGCCCCTGTGCTGCGCGGGCGCCGCGGCGGCCCAGCCCCCGGGGGGAGGGCGGCAGCAGTTGCTGAAGTCGCCTGTCACAGCCCGCAGGGTCCCTCGGCCTTGCCCTCTTGCAGTTGTTTTTCGTTGTTTCCGAAGCCTGTGAGACACGTTGCTTGAAGTGGAGCGTTGTACTGTTCTGTATGTGTGTGTGTGCGTTCGATCAGGAAACTGGAACATAGTTTTCACGTTAAAATAAATTCCATTTTTGTAGCAAAGTCTTTTCTCTCCTTATTATTACCAATCCATATTAATAATCTCCTGATTACTAAGGTAACATTTCACTGTACTCAGAGATATGTTGGAATAAATTTGGTTGGTAATAACAATGGCATACTAATTGTAAGAATGTGACTTGTGTCCATACTTTTGGTGACCGTGTGGGTTACCTGTATAGCGTTAAACTTAATACTTTTTACTTAAATCCTTTTACTCATGATGGATGTGTTTTCAGGCTTTTTTTTTTTTTTTTCACTTAGCTGTCACGATGGCAGACGTTGACAAGAACCTCCATCAGGAAATGATTTCTCAGCTGCATAATTTTGCTGCTGTTGGAGACGCAGCCAAACTGAAAGCCTTGCTCAGTCATTCTCCGTCACTGGTCAATGCAGCTGCAGATAACGGCTGGACAGCCCTGATGTATGGTGCCAGAAATGGACACCTTGAGGTTGTGCAGATTCTTCTGGAAGAAGGGTAAGCTGTTTAGTGCGCCCCATTAAAGAGCTAACTTGAATCCCTTTCTGCCCATTTTAACTTGATCTCAGAAAAGTAAATTTACCTGACCGATAGTGGATATTTTCCTGAAACTCAGGAAAATGTACTCTGTGTCTGTTTATAACTGGATTCTGCTATTGTTACCGAAATCCAGAATAAAACCCCTTAACAGCAATGTGAAGTGAAGAAGCAGGCACTTCTTTATTGCAGCGCTGGGCACACGGGGGATCGCTCCACCTAGCGTGCGCGCCTGTCTGATCCAACAGCACAGTTAAATACACATTCAATATACATATTCACTAGATTTACAAGAAATGTTATGCATAAACATCAATATTCCGAGAAGTCATTATAATACATCTCCTCCCATTTGCATATGCTCAGTCTTTTGAGTCGAGGGTCTTCTGGTGGTCTTGGGGGTCATCAGGACACCCCCTCCTCTAATTCATTGGTCAAACCCCTTCTTGAAATCTCGATATATGGTCCTGAGAACAAGGTCATCTTGCCCTTCAATTTTGTGGCTTGAAAGTGATGGCTCAAGGCCCAAGCTACATAGCTGGTGCCTCGTTCTACCACTCCCCTAACTACCCCCGACACGCTAGGCTAATTTCTAAGATAAGGATATTTCATATAAAATTTAACCCATGTGACTGTACCACTATAGTTAACAAGAATCACCCTATATTTATATTCCAGAGCCATATTGGTTAAGTATCTTCCTATTATCAATCATTGGTTATATCATTGATTATAATTCTACTGATTAAAGTCCTCGATACCCAGATGGAGATGGAAAGCGTAGGGGGTTTCCTAGCAGCAAGCTGGTATCCATAACAGATTTGCAACACTATTCCATCATGCTTTCCATATTTGCTAAGCAACTCTTTAAAAGTTATGAGCGTTTCTAAAATTTTTTCTTTTGATCTTCAAGGATATATTGTCACTTGCCCCAGAAACCAACAGAATAGAACAAAGTTTATCTCCTATTCCAACCACTGTTCATAATAATCATTTGGACAAATGCAATTACTGGATATATAAAGGTGAATATCTATGAAAGTAATATTGCATATCATTCCAGGGGCTAATCCTGGAAAGCAGATATTTTTTTATTTTTTTTAATATACATCCATATTTGAGAAAAGCTAGGGGAAATGTCTGCAGACTGGGAAGAAATAGATCTTAATGATCTGAAGAGTTCAGGCTGCTGTTGTGGACACTGAATAGCAGCCTGATCACAGTCTGCACGTACCTGAGCAAGTAGAACGTGAAACACAAAATCAGAACAGAATTCAGTGGCTGAGAGAGAGGAAATTAAGTAGGAAAGTAGGCACGATTTTGCCTGAAGGAGACTTAATCTTTAAAGATAAAGTTTCTTTTGCACCAAAAACCTGTAAATTAAGTTTCAAATGCTTTTCTAAACTAAACTCTCTCAAAAGTTATTGATATTAATATAAACTGTCAAGTCAAAACAGTCTTGCCAGTGGGTGTATCAACAACATGAGTATACAGGCATTTTCTGGTTTTAAAAACTGATGAATCTGTCCCCACATCTACTGTATAATTTGTAGTTTACAGTGAAATTTCTGGTTTACTCACCCAATTGAGTTAAAATTGACAAAAAATAAAAGTGCATTATTTTTAACCTCCCAGTCACTCCCAGTCTATTTCAGATTTGTTTTTTTTTGTTAAGATTTAAATATCTTTAATGAAGCAAAGTTTCCTCATCTGTGTCATTTTGCAGACATTTTGGTAACAAGGAGATCCCCTGCAGGGTTCAGCACCACAATTGTAAGGGTGCTGCTTCTCTCACTAAGCAGAGGCTGTATTCTTGATTTTTATTTAATGGTAAATATTTTCTTGTAAATGTTTTGATGTTGCTTTCAGTGGCTTCTAGAAAGTAATGCTAGTTAAACTGTTTTTTTTTATTATTATTATTACTCTTTATTCAGAAGAGACATGCAACCTAACTTTCAAAGTTCTGTCTGTAAATGATCTTGAGCTTTTTTTTTTTTCTTCTTTTTTTTTTGCATGAGACATTGTGTGACATGTTAATTAATTCCTTGCTCCTGTAGTACTGCGTGAACCTTGGTAAGTGATATCTGGAGTGGATCAACAAAAATGTGGGATCGGCCTTAGGAAAAGAAAATGAAGGATGATTACTTTTCATTACCATAATGCTAAGTATTTAGCCTAAAGAGGACCCCAGTATAGACAGAGTGTCTAAAAGTTCTTGCACGTTAATAATATCAGACATATATGCTGTAAGAAAATATAAGAATAACATCGCATCAAGATTCTTCCTAATCGTATTTGCCCTGGTAACCACTGTTCTTTTGTGTTTCTCTAGGTGTGACAGGTCCATCGTTAATAAATCAAGGCAGACAGCTCTGGATATTGCGAAATTCTGGGGCTACAGGCACATAGCTAATTTGTTGGCTAATGTGAAGGGTGGGAATAGGCCTGATTTTCTGTCAAATTAAGTGAAAGCACATGAAAATTATTTTGGCTTGACACTTCTGGACAGAAGGAGTGATAAAAGAACAGACTCCAAGTGGCTAAGCAAAAAGCAAAGACATCCAACTACAGTATATATCCTCTTCTCAAATCTAAGTCCTTTGGTTACTTGGGATGGGGGAACAGAGAGCTCCCAGAAGCCAGCAGTAAAGCTTTGCAGGCTGTATCACAAGGATGTGGAGCAGTACGTCAACCAAAGTGAAGGAGGCACCTTGGTTTTTCTTGGAGTTGAACTTCAGTTCCACAGGAACCTGCTGGCTTCTTGCAATGGAAGAGGTCTGCAAGAAGATGAAGAGGATGGTTTAGTTGCTTGGTTTGCTTTTAGTGTAGATTCTGCTTCTGCTGAGAAATTGAAACAGAAGCATGAGGACTGTTACTTTCTTCACCCACCAATGCCAGCACTACTGCAGCTACCTGAGAAAGAAGCTGGTAAGATGCATAAGATGCAGCAGTTACCAAATGTGATATGCTTTGGGATTCACTGAGGTATAATACAAGGACAGACCACTGCAAAGGACTTGGGTATTTTCAGTGGCTTTAGAAATATTTTAATTTTAAAAGCTTGTAAGTGATTTTGTGGAGAACTTTGTATGTAAGAACGTGTGGTTGCAAAGTGCTAACATCTGCAATGGCAAATATTAGACTGTAAAATCTATTGATCATAATTGTTTTATAAATTATACTATTAAATATAAATGCATGCACATTAATGTTCTAAAGCAAAGAAAATAAATATCTCGTTACTGAGTTTTCATTACAAGAATTGAAAACTAAGTCCTTAGCAGCAGTGTGCTGGATATTCACCTGAGAAGGAAACAGTGTGAGCAAGTGTTGGAAAGTCAGGATCTCAGAGTGAATGAATGTCATTATGGACATGTTAACATGTTAAGCAACAGTTTTGCTTTTACAGAGGAATGAAGGGCAAGCTTAACTTCCATCTGGAGTTTAAATGGAACAGCACATTGTTTTGTCAATACCTGTAGTAGCTCTAAAATGGTCATCTGGAAAAGGTTTGATATATAATTCTGGCATTTTGCCCAGACGGAGTAACAGGGTATATTGATCTGGATTAATTTGTTTCTGAATGCATAAACTGGCCTGTAGCTACATAGTACTGTATTCTATTGCATGTGCTGTTCTACAGACAAAAAGATCTGAATAACCCATATTGCTCAACTTCTCTTGTAGAAGATTACAATTCAAGCCATAGTCTTACTTTGATTTTTATGTTAAACTTTACTAGTTACTTTTTCTGTACTATTAAAAGCATACATGAATTAGTATTTGATTTTGAATTTTTCAATGTTTCTTTTAAAGGAGTAGTAGCCCAGGCTAGGTCTGTTCTAGCATGGCACAACCGCTACAGATTCTGCCCAACGTGTGGGAGTGCAACCAAGATTGAAGAAGGAGGTTACAAGAAAACTTGCTTAAAAGAAAGTTGTCCCAGTCTCCAAGGTGTTCACAACACATCATATCCAAGAGTTGGTGAGAATACTGTAGGATAAACTTGGTCAAAAACAGCTTGTTTATACTATTATGTACATGTAAATCAATTTATTTTAAGTTATTTCAGCTGCTTGCTTCTATCATACATACTTGTCTCTCTGCAGGGTACGTGTGTCTCAGTGCTGTGTAGGATTAAGTAGTTCAGGCATCTTTCTTGGAGTAGTCTGTGACAAAGAATTGCTGTGACAGTACCAGTCTTTGTTGCAATGGAGTAATATCAATTAAATATTACTCCATTGCAACATTACATTGCAACTCCAGCAACGTAAATGAGAAATTAACAATACAAAGTGTCACATTTTACTTTTTTTTTCCTTGCGTATTGTTTTCTTACTTTCTGCAAGCCCTCTGAGATTGAAATAGCTCTGTATCAAATTTGACCCTCTATCAAGTTTCTGATACAGTGCTGATTTTCCTGTAGTGCCACTTTGACTACATTAGCTGTCTTCACTGGCTTTCACTATTCATTGTCAGTTGCAAACTGACAGGACTATTTCTACTCAGAATATAAGCTTGTATAGACAGTCTTCTATAGCTCCTTTTGTTCACGTGTTGCAAAGGAAGTGTACTATATTATTGATGGGGAAACAAGGAAGGAAAAAAAACCTTACCCTTTTTTTCCCCGGATCGTTTGGGGATTCTTTGATCACCTTTCCCTCCCCTACTCTGTCCTCTCTTCTGTATTTGCAGTTCTGGATGTTGTGTGTATGTTGTATTTCTGAATTTTGTGTTCTCTTACATGCTCTAGATAGATCTCTGTGGTAATCAAAGCAATTCTGCCATATTGTTCTGTTTTACAAACTGTAGTGAAGCTTGCTAAAATTCTAGTGGTTGCTTCTTTGCAGTCTAGCACCACAAACTTAAGGAATGAGATTATATCAGAAAGACTGATGAACTGGTATTTTCCACTGATGCCTTTCTCTGAAGAAAGTTTACAGACAGCAGGACTGCATATTTTACACTGTGTCATGTGACAGATATCTTTGAGCAGGACAACAATTTTGAAATTCCTGTTTATAGGTGTTTTCTGAATCAAATCTTTTCATACAGAGAAAATACTGGTGTTTTGGACAAAAAAAATGTGGAAAACAATAGCAAGAGGAAAAATATGTGAAGGCAGAGGTAGACAGAAAAAAATGAAAACAAAACATTGAGATACTTAAGAGCTAGATAACTACAAAAAAGCGAAAAAAATCATAGGTGAACAGTGTGCGGAAAGGCATGATAGAAAGAATTACAAATAGGAGAAAACACTAAGAAAGACAGAAAAGAATACATAAACTGACCAGAAGTGAGAAAGTAGATGTAAGTGCCACATCAGATGAGAGACTGATAGCAAACAGTCAGCGAAGTCAAAAGTGGAAATTTTAGTCAGTATTTACCTTGTAACTAGAGTATCTGGGTGTTCTTTGGTATTTCTGTTAAAAGTACATTCTCCAGACCTCTGTGTGTAGAGGAGGTGATGGTAAATTGGTTTTGCTGCAGAAATTGTTGCTGTCTGCTGCATGCATAGCTAGGTTAGTGTTGCTGATGCTCTTAACAGATTGTATGCTTTGGTTGCAGGTGATTTGTGTCCTGCGTTTCAAGCCTTGGCTAATAAACTGCTTCTGCAAAGCATGTATATTGCAAACTAAAATAAACAGATATCTTGCAGGGTTAAAAAACCAAAATGAAATAAAATAACAACTTGCTCTGGGCATCTACACAATTCTGATTTCATTCACTTACAGATACTTTATTTGTATTTACATACATTGGTATCAAATAGGCTGAAATTTGTTACTGCTTTTGAGTCCCTCAGATGTTGAAATGTATTCCTTTGATGTCCCTTACAGATCCTGTTGTTATAATGCAAGTCATCCATCCAGATAGGAACCACTGCCTTTTAGGTAGGCAAAAGAGGTTTCCCCCAGGAATGTTTACCTGTCTTGCCGGATTTGTAGAACCCGGTAAGTAACTTAATTTTCCCTTACCAAATGGTTTTTCTCACATACCAGTATTGTACCTTGGAAAGAATATAGTAGTATGTTTGGTGTTCTGTCAAATAAATGTTTTTGCTTTCTGGTAGGTGAGTTGTTACAATAAATACACCTGTTCTGTACTTTCCAGCACCTTACTTATAAAAAAAAAGAAAAAGCAACTTGAGTACTACAATTTAAAAACAATTTTCTCATCATGCACTCTTAAATCACGTATTTCAGTGTGAAAACATTTTAAAATGTTTAAAAGCATATAAGATGCTTTCTTTGGTGATACTTAGCAAGAGATTTTAGCATAGGAAAAATAAGTTAAAGCATAATTTAAATTTAATATAAAGTTAAGCATATGCTTAGGGCCTGATTCATTATATGTCACATAAGCAGAAATTCTATAATTTACAGGAAAAGTAAAGCGATATTTTGCTAGCTGTGTTCAGCAATAATAGTTGGAGTTAGTTACAATTATTAGTAGCTGCAGAACTATTTGTAAAACATTATTAATGTATTTTAATCACCAGTATAGTCATAGTGTGTAACTATATTCAGTACCTGTGTGCAGGTGAAATACAGTGACAGCATGAATAAGTTCATGCAGGTGTCATTTGGAATAAAGTCAAGATGTTTGTTTCTTCATTCCTTTCTTCTGCCAGCCTTATTACTTTCTGATACTGAATTCAAGTGTATATATTGAAATTCAAGAGCAGCTGATCATATCATCAGTTTCTAATCAGCTCATTGTAGTTCAGCTGAAACTTCTATCTCTGATGCATGATCTGCTTTAATGAACCCATAATCAGTGGTTACAACACAGTATGCGTAGGCATGTGTAAGCCTATGGCCGTCAACCCTCCATATATACATCTAGCAGTTTTCCGTGAATATGGAAGTAAAGCTTTCCATTGCAGTTTAAGTTTGGAGAATTATCCGTATGTGTTAAAACAATAAAGAATGAGTCATGCAAAGTGAATAATACAATGCAGAAATGTGTGCAAGTCTTCTGTTTTCTTACTATTGCCATTTTAAATGTTGATTTTCAAGTCATATTACATGCTGTTACAACCATACTGAAAATAAAAATAATTAACGCTATTTATAAATGAACAGATCAGCATTTCAAACGTAATTAAAGGAACAATGTATTTGCTACCCAATTTTTTATATTTTAGGTATAGTAATAATAGTTTGTGTGTATGACAAATTATCAATTCAGGAAATAAACATTATGATGGAGAAATTGTTGTACTTTTTTTTCAAAGTTCCATTTTGTTTTTGTGGCTAGTTTTACCTTATTAGACTTCTGTATCTTATACTTAAGGTCTGTGCCCTGACCTGTGAACTAGATCTCTATAGATAATTGTCTGGGGCAGTTTCAGATCTTTTGAGTCAGTTCAAAGCACGGGATGTAATTGTTGCTTGGAGTATTTTCATCAGCTGCTTGTTCTTTGCCCTTTTTGATTAGGTGAAACAATAGAAGATGCTGTTCGAAGAGAAGTAGAAGAGGAGGCTGGAGTCAAAGTTGGCCATGTTCAGTATGTCTCTTGTCAGCCATGGCCAATGCCCTCCTCCCTAATGATTGGCTGCTTAGCTGTTGCAGTGTCTACAGAAATTAAAGTTGACAAGAATGAAATAGAGGATGCCCGCTGGTTCACTAGAGAACAGGTAAAGTTCAATTTAATTTCCTTCTTGTATCGATTAGTCTGTGACTGTATCGGTTCTGGCATGCAATAGATACTTGCTTTTTTTTGGCAAGTTGAATGAGCATGTATGCTCTCCATTTTATCATACTTCAATTGCATTATATTGTAATTGTAGATTACACACAACCAGAGAAAGGTAGATATTCACAGTAATTTTTGAGTCACTTGCAAGCCCATTTTATGCCATTTTCACTGGTTAGCTCTTCAGCTTTTCCTTTTGGGAGATATTTAAGTTATTGTTATTTTAACCCACTTTCTTAGCAAGCCTGTGCTTCTTATTTTGGCAGAAGTATTAAGTAGCATTTATCATCTGAGTTTCTCCAAACGAGGGTGCTGCCAGATTTGCTGGAAGTGGGGAGGTTTAGGTAAAAACTCTGGGAATTCATTAGTTTGAACATCTTTTTCCATGCAGTACTGTTTTAACACTCTGGTATTGAATGCAGTTTACCATGCATTAATAGGAAATTCTACACTTAGCTTTCCGGAGTATTTAAAATACAGCCAAATAAAAGAGAGGAAAAAAAGACTCCCAGAAAGAAAGATTTAAGTTCACGAGTGGAAAAAGGAAAGATTGCTTACACAATGTGGTCTTCACAGGTTTTTCCACAGGCTACTAACAAGCTAAACTTTTAATAACAGTGTACTTCTGCCTAGCAGTTGCAAGTCAACTCTGTAAGTCAGTTTGAAGGCAAAGTTAGTCACCTACAGTTTCAGTGTAGTCCTGACAAAGCTGAGAGCGTTATTTTAAATGAATATCAGTTCTGAATACAGCTAGTCACATCCAGGGTGGTCTAGAGTCAGAAGTAAATGTACTTTGGAAATGTACTAAACTAAAAGTGTACCTCTATGTTGCTTGCAGCTGCTTCACAAAACCAACAAAACACATTTCCTTCTGTGCTACAGGTGGGGAAAAAAGAAATATGGAAGTTTAGAGCACCATCTAGTGGTCCTTACTGTAAAGACGCTTCTCAAAACCCTTAGATAGTATATTAACAGTCAATCTCCACAGTTACATTAGAAAGAAATTGTCTTTTGGAGCACGTTTGAGCTCAAAAATGTCAGAATTCACACAGAATCCTATGCGCTTTTTTCTCTGCATCGGTCTTGGAGAATCTGGTAGTCGCTCTTTATAGCTGTAGTAATGATAGACTGAAGGATCATCGTAGCAAGATAATTCCTGCATTAATACAATGTTAGAGTCCATATAGTTTATAATATTATCTTCTAAAGAAAAAAAATTTGTCTTTATTGCAGGTTGTGGACGTTCTCATTAAAGGAAATCAGCGTTCTTTCTTTGTACCACCAAGTCAAGCTATTGCACACCAGTTGATAAAACACTGGATTGGAATGAATGCTAATCTTTAATTCAAATATTTTATTTCTTTAAGATAAATTGCTTCTTCTAATGAGTGCTAAATTAGGAATAAATTAGAAAGACTTGTTTATCTAGTAAATGTACAACCACCTGAATTTCTGAGCCTTTCCTTTGAATATTCAGCTAGAGTATGCAAACCTTTGTAGGTCTTTTCGGATCTGATTTAGAGATGAACAACAACCCAGTGATTTTCCCAAGCAAGCAAGCAAACAACAACTAGGTAAAATTGGTACCTTGTTTTGCACAGGCTGCTTTCTTGTTTTAGAATCAAATTATTATGCCTTTTGCTACTATGCTTTTAATGTTTGACTTAGTCTTTTCTGTCCCCCACTGGAAGGAGTCACAGCATTACAAAGAGTCCTGAAATTGCCTGCTGTTTGAACTCTGTATTTACATTTTCCAGAAGTCAACATTCAGTGCTGAAAGTCTTAGCAACAATGGGTATTTTTAAGCTAATAGCATATTTAAGTGTTGGATTTGTAGTACTTTGTATCTTTTACATTAATAGCCCTCCCATCTGATTTGGCCTGCACTTACCCAGTTGTACATCAGCCTGAATTTAAAAGTATAACACAATACTCTCTTTATGAAAAAGGTATTGGAGAACCATCCCAAAAAGCTTAAATGTTATATATTTTTGTGAGATAATAATGTCCTTTTTGACCCTAGCCCGTGAGTTATTTCATTCTCTGATAATTAAAAATGGAACTGTAGAGTAATGGAAGAGAAAAGTAGATTAATTAAACAAGACATCATATCTCAAAATATACAAAGTTCTTTTATGGAAATGGAGACACTAAGATTTTTACTGCTATTAAGAATTTGAGAATTGAAAGAAATATATTAACCCCAGCTGTATGACTGAGAAAGCAATATATGAATTAAGGTATTTACTTAGGTGTATTTGATGCTACAGTTCAGATTTGTGCCTTAATTTATTGTGTTACTGAAAATAATGTTAACTTAATATTCTTTCAAAATGGAAGGTTATAAATGTATACTGGTTTTATTATTAATGTAATTATGTAATGGTTCAGTAGTCTGTAATTATGAGGTCATTGCAGTGATACAGAAAGAAATGCAAATGACTAGAAGGAAATACAATGATAGTCATTCATATTAACTTACTATCATATGATTATTTGTTTATTCAGAGTAATTTTAATATTTTTTAAATCAATTAATCATGTCAGATTTGTTTCAAAATTCTCTGCAAACTGGAATTAATAAAAATGTTTTATACATACTAATATTTTTTTTTTCAATCCAGTGTCATACTATTCTCAGCAGATTTTTTTCCTTTTTAAGGCAGTGCATATCAAACTTTAAGGCAAGAAGCATTTCTGACAGACTTGGAACAGCTGACAGGTCATTACGTTGCTTCATTCTCTCCCTTGATTCAGCTATACCTACAAATGAAGAAAATCAAGTTAACTGTTGAGCCATCTGGAAATGAGAAGGAAGCAATACACTGCTTCCCTTAAAAATTGCATTTGTAGAGGAGAGAAAGTATGGAAAGCTGTTATGAACTGCTTTGCAAGCAGGCTATTTCTTGCCACTAAGTTAATGCAGTATATTAAGAAAACAGTATTCCTTAAACCACTAAAAATAGGGAGGTTTTGTTGACACTATGCAGTAATGATCTCTCACTCTCTTCGCCCTTGCTTCTACAGTGGTACTAGAGCAAAAAGAGTATTCATTACATGTAGATATACAAGGCAGAAAATTCTGGAGATGCGTTTTCTCCCAATGTGCCTGTGCACTAATGAGAATTAACTTCTGTTCAGTATATAATTTGTAAATATTCTCTATTTTATGTATTATTTGAAATTATAATAATTTACAAATAATAGAAATAGTAATTTAATAAAGTGGAAAAAAATAGATTAGATGTTTAAACACAAAACAAAATTGATACTACTAACCAACCTGTAAGCTCATGTGACATAATGACATCTCATGTAAGCTCTTGTAAGTACAGTACCAATTGTGAGATTTTTACAAACTGCATTGGTCCCTGTAAGCATACTTCTTTTATTTATTTTCTCATACTGCATAGCTGTAAACACATGAAAAATAAAATCATCACAGTGTTTATACTACAGCATGAACATTTTGGTTTGTGTTTTGTGTAGGAATATTGCCAAATTGGTAAATAATTATCTTTAATTCTACAACATGTGAAAGAAAAAGAGGTGGATGTCAACGGGCTGATTAAAGGTGGACCAGTCGTGATGCTTCATGGAATTAAATATACTAATCAGATTCTGAGATTAGGAGACAGAAATAGAAAAAGAAGTGGAGTAAGACTGTGAACAACATTGCTTCGCTTTTGTCTTTAATTTTAACTAAGTAACCTGAGTTATTTTTTCAGACAAACAGCATTTCGTAAAGCTCCGTAAGTTGAGTTGTTATTTTTCTTATCTGCTGTAGCTGTTAAGTAACAAGTACTTCTTTATTGCTTCAGTCATTGGAAAGATATGTGTATACAGTATATCATTGCTGACTGGAGTTGACAGTACAGAAGTGGATAAGTCCAAAGGAAAAAAAAATCGAACTTGTTATCCTATTAAGCTTTAGCAAGACAGCCAGCCCATCCTTCATGAGCTTAGAAAAGCAAACTGCTCACAGAGAGTCCGTAATAGCAAGCAAGTATCTAAGGAAAATAAATATTGGCTCATAGTAACAGTAAGTAAAACTTTTTTTTTTTTTTAAGCTGTCTGGCAGTATTCTGTAGATACTAATTGTTGTAACTTATCATAGCTTTTGTAAAATACGGGATTTCTGGAGGTTTTTCACACCATAGATTCAGTTTAAAGAATTTCAATTATACTTCAGTATACAGCTTTGTTTTCTCAGTAAGTAAGAATGCTAATTTCCTAAATAGAAGGGGTTTTTCAGATTAATTTTTAATTGTGAGTAAATAAGAATGTTTTCCTGAGTAATAGATATTTCTAAGATGGATTTCTGATTCCTAAGACTGTATCTGTCATCTTATTTTAGCATATAAACTTAAAAGTTTAGTGGTATATAACTTTAGAAGTTAAAGCCTACCTGAATGACCTTCAGTTTGTTATTTGTATTGTCTTTGTTCAGCTAATATTTCAGATATGGAATGTGAGGAGTGCTATGATAAAACAACAGGATTATTAATCAAGAAGCAATATTACATACTGTGGAGTAGAGAAGCTTACAAAATCAGTTTGCAGCGCTTAAATAAGCCTGGATAGTAGATTTTTCTCCTACCATTTCATGATCCTGCATAGTAAACTAGCTTTTGTTAAGTACTTTCCTGTTTCTCTTTAAGGATAGAAACATTCTAATACTAGAGCTCTCCCAGTTCAATGAAGACATGCAGACATTCTTTCAACACACTTGCTAAAATGAAAACAAAAGGGCGTATGAAATATTAAACATCCCTTTTTTGTCATTTTAAACCCAAATTATTCCTAATTTATGCAGTATAAATTACTCTTCTGGAGAAATTGACACTGGAAACTGCATAGTCAGAAAATATGGTATCCAAGTGTCCCCATTTTAAATGCTGGAAATTAAATCTTAGAAGCTAGGATAGGGTTTTTTGCCCTTATTTCATTCTCTGAGAAATGAAAGATTTTTCTCACTTAATTATGATTCATATGTTGTAGTCATAGACATTCTCAATAAAAAGTTACGTAATTTTCAAAGAAAATTGTTAATGTGTAACTATTGCATAGGTTACTTTTCGTGAGCTGAGTTTCAAGTGTAATCAAAGATTTTGGATTTACATTATTATGATGGATGAACAATTCTGAAGCTCAAAAAGTTTAATAATTCGGCTTGACAAAGAGTTGTAGTACTCCATAGACAGTAACATCCTTGACTATAGAAATTATATTAGTGTATTAGTGAGATTTCTACTAATTTCATGACCAATTGCCACATTGTATCTGAAGGGTATTTCACTTACCTGCTGTCATAGTTGATGCTGACAAAGCATGAATTACACACCAAAACAGAAACAAAAGTGACTAAAATATCAGAATTACAAACTCGCTGACAAGAAAAGGGCTAATCCAGCTAACATACAAATTAGTAGTTTTTCCTTTAGTTTCTAAAACAGGAATAATAGAAGTCCAACAATGGAAACAAATGGCAATTCCTGAGGGTTTTTTTTTTAATGTATTTTCAGAACTGTTACTGAAGACAGAATTACTTTATCCAGTATAACAGGGATATAGTGCACAATAAAGTATGTTCTCTATGCCAGTTTTTTTAAAATACGGTTTTACGTACATGATAATAAATACATGAATATCTATTGCATTAAACTGATACCACTGATCCATAGGTTGAAATATTCATTATTTAGTACTTGTGTTAAAATCATCACATGGTCTTTGTATGGACCATTTACAGTACAGAGGCTACCTACTGATTCTCCATTTTGTTGCAGTGGTAGACAGCGCATATCTTCAAATGCAAATAGAAATGAATAATGTTGATGCAGAAATGAAGTATCTCCAAAATATGAAATAAATGCTTGTCCTTATTAATATATTATTTCTTCTTCTTATGGCTAAAGCTCAAAATAATTAATCAGAAAGCAAGATTAATTTAGTAAGTAGGCAGAATCTTTATAAGAGTTCTATATATGATTTTGCAGAGTTTAAGAACAGAAAGCTGGACCTATGACTTGCCCTCTCCCAAAAAAAAAAGCAGAAATGCTTGTGCATATATAGCCCATCATAGCTGAACTATTTTTTACTGTGAATTTGCTGGCACTTGCATTCTCAGTTCTCAGCTAAAATAATCTTGAAAACATTTAACTGACTGCTACTTTATTAGCTTTTTTTGAAACTAAAGTGAAGAGGATCCTGCCTGCAGGGAGAGATCTTTGAGATAATGGCCAGAATAGTATACCCACTATTTGTTTAAAAAAGATTGGTCAAAACCTATTTAACAGTTTCTCTGGTGTCACTTGTTGCTTACAAAAGAGTGCAAAATAGTGCAAAATCTAATTACATGGATTTGGATTTTGTTAATACACTCATTTATGACATAAGTGATGTTTTTAGGTGTTTAGACAGTAACCTTCATTGAGAATCAGAACTGCAG
This sequence comes from Chlamydotis macqueenii, assembly GCF_036417535.1. NCBI lineage: Eukaryota > Metazoa > Chordata > Aves > Otidiformes > Otididae > Chlamydotis > Chlamydotis macqueenii. Next base: position 56,605,218 of record NC_141593.1, on the reverse strand, counting down.
AAATGTTATTGATTGGTGTTTGCTATCTTTTCATGATCTGAAAAAGCAAGATCCTAATTTGGTGTGCTCATTAAAAGTCCCATAGCATATTACATGAAATAAAATGGTTGATCACTGAGTCCTAGTGCAATATGTGTTGCAGATTAATTTCACTTACCCATGCTTTTCTACGCATTTCATTTGGATGCACTATTTTCATAGCTAATTGGATACTGCCAGATAACTACTGAGTTCCATTTGAATGGAAGCTGATTCTTTGCAGCCATGTAATTCATGTTTTAATTAATTTTGTAAAACGCTTTAGGGTCCTGTCACAGCCCCTGTAAAGGGCTGCCTGCTTCCTTTGTTCTAGACATTTTGCAGACATTTTTAAAGACCAGTCTTTTCTGGAAAATATATAGATGAAACGATAAACAAATTAAAATAAGATACATACCAGCTGAGGCAGAGATTAAGAAACCCTACTAAGACAGGCATTTTTGATAACATTTTGCTTTTTTTTTTTTTTGCATGTGTTTCACATAAAATGTATTAGTTGGCAACAGTACTGCAGAACTGGATGTTCAGAAATTATTCAAATAAGGTGATAGTGGGAGCTTGATAAAGAGATTTGAACCATCTTTGTAGAAAGAAGGCAAAAATGGAAGGTAGTTGAATAACATGTACTTGAATAAGGTGAATAAGAGGTAAATAAATTATGATCCCTTTTTGCCTGCTCTCTGTATGGGACTAGTAGGCTGTCATACACAACTCATTCTAATGACATTGCCTCTGTTAAGAGTAAATTATCTGTGGGGATCTACCTCAATGCATAAAATCTAATGCAGGTAGTATGCCACAAAACACAATCAGTAAGGAGAGTCAAAGGAAGAATCCACAAGGAAAAATCAAGCTTTAAGAATAATTTTAGAGGGAGAGAGGAGGAGAGGAACCACATAGTGAGAGACTGGGCCAAACATAGTTGGTAACTTGAGGAGCAAAGTCAAAGCAAAGGTGAACATGGAATAGAAGAACATTTAGAAATGGAAGAGACACAATGAAAGTCAATGAGAACAAAATTCAGTGTAGTTTTGGGGTGGGTTTTCTTGGGGTCCTAGGGTTTTCTATGGCAGTGGAGAGAAAAAAAGTAGAATTCTATATCCAGAGGGATGAAATTAATCAGAAAGGTCTGATGCAGCTGAAATACAGGAGAGAAGAGCAGTAAAAGGTTCCTGTTTCAGAAAGGCTTGTTTGGGTATTCTGTAACATCATTATTCTACAGTCTGTAAGTGGTATAGGATTCAGCGGCGAAGGATTCAGTGAGCTGCTACTGAATGTATATTCTACAATATAAGATACTGAAATTACAAGAAAGAGACTTGCCATCTATAAGAGCAATTAATATTATCCCAAAAAAAAACCCATTAAATATTTTGCAAATGTATTGTGTCACCACACCATTCCAATTCAACATTATTAAATGTTTTCTCCATATTTTCCTTTTCTTTCTTTAGTTTGTCTTTTCTGCCAATGTCTCATCATTATTGTATAGGTTCACTGAAGATGCTTGTTTAGAAAACACGTTTTCACATAAAATCTCCATTATATAAATATATAAAAGTGAAGTAAAATAACTCCTGCATTTTCAGTTTTACTTCCAACCAGCATTTTTAAGGCAACTTTTCCTGCCTAACACGATGCTCTCAGAGGCATATGTTAGAAAAATATTTTGTTGCCTTTATTGTCACAAAACTTGTCATCACCTGCATTATCCTGAAAGAAATACTATTATGGATGTTATTCACAGTGAAAATGAACACGTTCTAGACAGAGCTTTAACTATTGTTATAGTTGAGAGTGACCTTTCAGTCAAAATTAAGATCTTAGTATTTTCAGCTAACGCGAGCACTGCTGTTTGTAGTAAGAATAACCTGTCACGTAGAGCACTATGTCAGTGGATGCTAGCTTCTGTCCAGTGAACTGCTGAGTGCCTCTACTCTCATTTAAGCTAATTGGACTAGCGTTCATCTAGTGTCCAAAAGTGGACAAGAATAGTCCCTAATGCAGGGTCTTACCCTGCAGTCCTAATGCATGCAACTAATCCTTACGCAGGTCAATGGGTCTACTCGTGACTGGAATTGAAGGTGATGAGATTCCTAATTCTGTTAGCACATCTCAGCTGTAGGACCAACAAAGCAGGAATAGACAAAGACAGTGCAAGGAAAACATGCGTAGAAACAATGAGCGAAAAGCAAAGAATTGATGCCTCCTCTGATTTTGTAAACCTTAGAGGAGAAAGCATAAATTAACATATGGAAATGTAGTAGAGACAAGAAAACTATTTGCACCATTCTGGTTATTTCCAATGTTTACCTGAAAATTCCTTTAAGATACCAACAGTTTAACACATTGCATGTACTATTAATAATACATAAATGAGAAAATTAACATCTGAGAGATAGTAGTCTTAATCACAAATGAACAATGCAAACAATCATTCTAAAATGTTATTTTCATCTACTTACTACCAATTACAGATATAACTAAAAAGAAACTAAATCAAAACAGCTTGATCATCCTGTTCACCTACATCTTACATCTAATCTTTGACCACATGGCAAAATCCTACCACTATGGTAATCCTACCACTATGAGCAACTTTGACCTGTGGCTGTCTCTACTGATTATTTCACTGCTGGATGCTCAGATTATTACGTTTTAGAAGGTACTAGATCATTTACCATGCTCCTGGCACACAGAGAACCAGCACTATCTACCTTCAGTACTTTCAGATTGTCCCATGCCACTAGATGCTATTTGAATAGTAGCAGAACTAGTGACCATCTCAGACTGCAATTTATTCTACAAAGTCGTGTGACGTTTTGCCATGACAAAACCTGGCAAAAACATATCTTAAAACTATGAGGAGAAGCTTAAATGACTATGATTTTCATTTGAATCGATTCACAATACTTTCTATCTCCTTAATATTCCAGCATCCGTCTTTCAATGTTCCCTCTTTTTTTTTAATTGTTCAATGTTCTTTTCACTTTTCTGCTCCTAATCCATCTTGAATAATGCCAACTTTATCCCCAAAGCCATGATAATTCAAATGTAGTGCTATCTGATTACAGTCATGCCTATTATTCTTCCCTAAAAAAAAAGTCTTTAAACACTTCATGTACTAAATACATTCCTAGCCTGTAAGGTGCATTCAGCATTTTGCAAAATTGATATTTCCTTTAAAGCAAAGAGTAATCTGTAGTGCATACAGCTGTACAATTAACCATCAAATGCAAAGAGAGACTAGAGTAAAACAGGCAGCTATTCTTCATCTGCAAATAATTTTTAACATGATTTTAGCAATGAAGCTTAGCAATCACATTCTTATAATGAGATTAACCATTTCATTACTGACCATAGGATAGGGGAAAAAAAAACGTGGAAGTGGAATTTCTGAGGAAAGGCAAATAATAATGTAACAAAGGATTTTGAGAGACAACTATGAAGGTCAAGAAGGAGAAGGGGGAAGGGGAAGGGGAACAGGAAGGGGAATGGGAAGGAACAGAGTGTGTAGCATCTTCCTTAGGCTGAATCAGAATTCCTAGAAGTAAAAATATCTTGTCAATTACAATTCAATGAAATATAACTGAAACATCAAGTATCACAATCAGATTATGGAGCTCTGTTAGAGTGTTGTTCTTATTGTCATAAATATATGCAACAACCTGTGGATCTTAAATATCTTAAGATGCCATCATATATGAGTTTGAAACTCTTAGCATACTTGCATATGTAACTCTTTAAGGGAACATTGATTTTTATCTGGAACTGATAGGCACTGCCTTATCTCCAAAACTACAGATAGACATCAGTCCCAGCTCTTGTCTCTGTCTCCTTTAAAGCCTTGTATTTGGCTTTAAGATCATTCTTCCCTCCGAGAGCAGAGCTTAGATGGCAGGTTTGACTGTCTGACAAGCTTTGACTAAAGACACCTGGAAAAAAACAGAGAGGTACAGTTTCATCCTGGAAATTGACAATGTAAACATTTCGAACTCTCTGCCATGAAATAAATACAAAACTTTCTCAGTCTCCCTAAAGCATCTTCCAAAAAGACAGAGAAGAATGACTGCATTTTTGCAGCCGACTAATGAATGTGTTACTGCACTGGCATATTCAGTCATTTACCTTCACACAAAATTAAAAAGTTTTCAGGACTAGAAGTCAATGACTATGTCTTGAAAGAAGAATTTCTTTCCAGTTGTTTGGCGAGGTGTGTATCGCTGCATACAGTGACGTGTAACACGAGTCTTGTAATGTCAATACGACGATTTAAAAAGCCTTGTCCTAATCCTCATTTTTATAGTGAAATCCATACATCCCTTTACACCAGGTAAGTTGCAGCCTGAAAAATTCAGTCATGCCCTTTCCACAATGACATATTTGAAATACTAATGAACAATCATCTAAAGATTATTATGACTAATAACACTCGCAGTCGGTTGATTTTTCCCACCATAACTCTACTGATTTTCAAGACTATCCCAATGGTATACTAGCAGTTCAAATACTTCTTATTTCAAACAATGTGAATTATCTATTCCAAGCTTATTTAAAATACAATAGAAAATCTTCGGATTAAATACACAGAAGCAAGTCCTAATACAGACCTATTTTGGAAAGTTGAGTATTTTCATTATATTTCAATACTGAGAGGGAAAAAAATAATTTAAAAAAAAAAGGTTGTAAGTTTTGGTAACATTTCCAAGGAAACATTAATCCTAGAAAATTCTACCAATTTTAACTGGTTAAATAGCCTGTACATAGTAACCCTGCTGTATGGGATACGGACCTCTTCCATCAATATCATGGCTTCAGTCAACACTCAGCCTCACTGTATGGTAGGAATGATAGATGACTTCTGGATTTTAGATATTCTGCTCAGTTCAATATAAATTTAAGGTTTCACTTCAGTGATCAGCTGCAAGAAAATGACTGACTAACAAAACACTGCTCTTGGTTTGCTCTGCATGCAGCTCAGTTATGCACTTAGTCCCAGCTCAGGCCTTTTATTCTCTTATTTTAAGTCTGAATTTTTCTCAAGAGGAAAAAACAATTATTATTAAGTATTTGATTATGTATGTAAAAAAAAAAAAAGATTTATTTCAAATGAATGCTTAAAAGAAAATATTAATCTCTAAAAATCAGAATCAGATAAAATCATAGGCTGGAAAAGGCCAGCCACAGCCCAAATCTCCCATAGGGTATTGGTTCAGGCCCCATACCTGAGATGATCAGACCTTAATTTTAAGCTATTATTTAGAAACCTTTGAAAATTTGTTCCTAAATAACCAAGAGAAGAAAATAGATGCATTAATACCTGCTCTAGCACTTTTCTTTTTTTTCATTATAACCAGTCAGTTCTTATACAGGAGAAAAGCCAAGTTAGAGAGCCTGAGAGACTTAAAGAGCAAAATTATTCCAGAGAAACTTTCTTATTATTCAATGTTTTCCCTCCCACACAGAAGAGTGGAACCCAGATGTCCTCAGTTCTTAGAAATGAGTAGAAAAAGAAGAAAAAGCTGCAAGGGCAGAAAGAGCTCTGATTCCAGAGAATGTAAGTTTGCAGAAATGTTTAATTTGAAGTTAAAACATCGGAATCGTAGGTGGTTACTCTCCATTTACTCATCAAGACAGAAATCCATTTTTGTGCCCAAAGCTGCTTGTCAGTTTGAAAATATTTACACTCAAGTGTGGGTTCATACAAATAATGTCTTGATGAGGCTAGTTGTTTTATTTTAGTTGAGCTTCTATCCTACCTATTTCTGGCAAAGCTTTTCCAAATATGCCGACGTTTAATTGCCTCCAATTTTCAGCATTCTTGCTGTAAATTTCTCAATATTGTCTAAATTTAACAGCTTGTTCTAATCCTGCTTATGTAGATGTCACTGTGAACTGTTATCATCTGCACATGACCTATTCTAAAAAAAAGCCCAAGCAAGGGAGAGTTTTATGTAATTGTATGGATGCCATGAAATCTTGCCTAGTACAGTTTCCATCAGGAAACAGTATTTCCTTCTGATTTGAACAGGGAGCTGTGGCTCACACCTTCTGGCAGTGTGCCACTGATCTGCTGTGTGATTGTGACAATATTCATTAATCACTTTGTTTGCTTACCTGTAAAAGGATTAGAAAAGTCAAGTTCCACGTAATTTACCCCAAACTGCAAACATGCAACAGGATATTGATTGCCCCAGCGCATTCACAGGAATGAAGTAAATACTGAGAGAAGTAATGGAAGTTTAAAGGGTAGATCTTTCGAAATGCAAATAGAATACCTTATCACTTAAAAACTGTAAAACCTTCTGAGAAAAAAAAAAAAAGTTCATCTAGTAATTTCCTCAAATCAGAGTGAGTGAACATGGCCTACCCTGTTTATCTGACTTCACATTACTTATCAGATAATTAAGATAAAATATGTTAATATTGAAATGAAAAAAACAATATAGTGGAAAATACACTACTCTTTAAAGATAAAATAGGCATTTTATATGAAAATTGTCTCAAATCTAATCATACATTTGTGATACTGCTTACCAAATCACTGGAAAAATGTTTTTTCTTTTTTTCACCTTAAATTAGACGAACAGTTGTCACCCATTTGTAAATGCCAGCAAAATGTAGGAAGCCTTGAAAATAAAGCAGATGAGGCTCTGGCTCACTTCACTGAGCCACTGGATGTAAAGGGTACTGAAGAAAATGGAAAAGATCATGAAAACAAGAATCAGAGTAGCTCAGATGCATCTGAAGATAGAGACCTTGATAATGTATCAGACAGCGAAAAAGACGGAAAGAAGGAAAAGAACTACCCTCCTCAAATGTTCTCTTCTCAGCAAGATGAAATCCTAGCTACAGTAACTTTTGGTGAGTCAGAGGGATCATCCACAGGCAAAATCACAGTGTGGGGCAAGCCAGACTCTGCAGAGTCTGTTAGCTTGGCTACTGGAAAAATAACTGCAGAAGTAAAATATGATGCTTTTAATGTGAAAGTAGAAATTAATAATGTTTCTTTGTTTGATTCTGGAACAAACCTTGTAGCTGAAAAAAAGAAAAGTTCAAAGAACAATGAACATTGTCACGGAAGACAACACCAGAAAGGCCAGTGTTCAAAATGTCCGAAATACCGGTGTCCTTCAACTGAACATTCAGCAGAACACAATGGGAAATATAAGGGATCCTCTAAACATAAAATTCAAACTGCCATCAACAAAAATTCCTCCCTGAAAATGAATATTGAAACAAAGCAAATTAAAGTGGAATATACTAGGAGAAATAAAAATCTAAAGGTTAACATTAAACCTGGTGAACAGGCACAGAGCAAAACCTGCTACAGGGAACATGAAGATACATATTGGAGTGAAACAGATTATTCTGTAACAGAGGCACCTTGCAATACAGATTGTGAGTCATCTATGAGCTTTCATGAAAAAGCAGACTATACATTCCCAGCTGGATGTGTGCTTCTCCCTCCACCTAAAGAATTTGCTGACTGTGACAAAATGCATTTGGACACAATTGCAGAGGGGGTATCTTTGTACCCTGCTACTGACAGAACGGAATCTGACAGCCTCTCTACAGCCATGAGAACCTGGGGGGAAGATAATTGTTTCTGTAAACATAACAAAAAGGACTATGAAGACCACACTAATGAAAAAGAAGATTTTTCAAAAGATAAAATACTTTTCTCAAAAATAAATCATACAAATTGTCTTGTAGCTAGTAATACACTGAATAACCCCAATGCTGGAAAGGAGCCTATCAGTAAGAACAACATATTAGGTCAAGAAAGAAGTAACTGTGACAAATGCAGGAACATAGGGCAAAAACCAGCAAGAAGAAAGTCTTTTCCAGATACTACCCTTGATGTACCATCACCAGTCCACCCTAGAAGGGATTCTGGCTTTTATTCATTGCCATCCTTGAAAGTATTGCCTAAGGAAAACAAAGCAGGACATGTCTGTAACAGGGACTCACATGTTCATACCAGCTATACAGAACTTTGTAAGTGTCCTGGCTTGACCACCTCACTGAGAAGTTTGAGAAGTCTTAAGTCTTCGTATCAGTATGCTTTCACATCATTTGATCATAATATTACCATTTACCCATCTGAGCCTGAAGAAAGTCTAGATGACACTTGTTTACCGAATGACTATGCAGACTATGTGGGGCAAAGTGAAGAAACAGAAGAAACAGTGATGGAGAGTCTTCATTCCAGTGGTACTATAAATGAGAAAAGAGAAAATGCACATCCAGAGCCTTTGAGAAACCTAGCCATATGGGAAGAAGACTCTGAGTCTACTGAAGACGCTTTAGATGAAAGGGCACCAGAGTACAGCTGTCTAGAAAAGCATGTTGACTTGCAGAGCAAAGCTCAGCTGGTGCAGGCCTCTCCACATTCTAGAAGCCCTTTGAGTGAACTTATTAATGACAAGGAAAGTACTAATTATGCATCTACAGAAAGTGCCCCAAACCAACTTTCAGCTTTACAGCAAAACGTTCACCTACACCCTGTAGAACCTGAGGTAACAAAGAAAAGGAGAGGGTCAGTAATTACTGTGATAACTGGAGAACTAGAACGAAGACTCATCCAAGGCGACACTAAATTGATACCCGATTCCTTTGGCTCTGCAGTAAGAAAAGAGCCTAAACTTCCTTGTAGTATACAAGAAAAATCCTTGCTATTAGATCCCGAGGAGCATGACATAAACAATAAATCAGAAAGCTTTTCTGACATACAAGACATATCTGGGGATACCTTTGTTGAATCTGATCTCCATAATGATTCAGCACAGGCTGCCATATTACCTACCTCTTCAGCATATACAGAAAAGAAAGAGAATTTCACAGAACATTCAAATGTCAAGGAAAGACCAGAGAACTTTTGCAGTAAACAATCAACAGATGATAGCTTAAGGAGAGAGCCTGGAGCATACGAGCTACTTCAGTTAGCCAAATCAAACTCTAATGAAGTTGAGAAAAAGGTTGAAATGAAAGAAGATTTTTATCAGAATGCGGATATCGCCCCATCATCAGTGAAACAGATTAGTCAGAAAGGTAGGTGTTATAAGACTTTTGGAGTTAGTATCACTCATACACCTTTTGCATAGGTGGTTCAGTGCTTTGGTGACATCTTTTTTTTTTTTAAAATAAAAGTATATTATAAATTTACAAAGAGATTATATTAGTGTTCTTGGCCATTTGGTTACAATATGCAGTTGTTGTGTAGAGGATCCCAGGAGCTGTCTTGTAGAGCCAAGTAGCTTAAATTTAAAAAAAAAAAGAAATTAAAATTTTAACACAGCTTTGCTCAAGAAGTGGGTTTCCTACACTAAACAATTAACTTATCCTATACATCTAGTGAGAGAAGTGAACACCAAAACAGGAAGGGGCTTTTTGCAAGTGGCATGAACTCAGAGCTCTAGTCAGTTTTTAAAACCACATAAATCTGTTTCTGGAATCCATGTGATCTAAGCAAATACCGAATTCTAAGTACATCTCAGTCCTAATTCTGTCTGAGCCTTTATGTGCATGGAATGACCACAGTGGATCATTTAACCTTATTTTCTCTTCTCTTTACATAGTTAAGAAAACTGCATATGAAAAAAAAATTAATAGCTAATATTTTACAAACTTTCTTCAGTTCCCTTCTGTAATCCATCTACCCATATCCATAACTGGTCATTTAAAAGGAGTGTTTTGAATCATAAAAATGTAAAGTCATACAATGACACTGAACACTACAATGTAAACTTTTTCTGTTGTGAATATGTACATACACCTTTATGTGTGTTTTTTTGAAATATCACCCCTAACACTTTAATTTTAATTTAACTTTTTCATATTAATCAAATTATGTGCAAATATAACTCAAATTGTCCTCTAAGGACATGTCATCTAACATTTCTAAGAAGACAGTGTTTCCAGCAGGTTTGGAGGTCAGGAGTTTTATACTTTTGAAAAATACATACCTTCTTATCATGGGGAAAAAGACCTTCAAAAATCTTAGTAAAAAGCATCATAAAGTTTTTAATAGTCTTTCTAGTTCACAGTATCTGCACAAAATACTTCTATGTCTGTCTTAGGGATCGAAGGCCTGTCCTATGAGGAGCAGCTAAGGACTTTGGGTTTGTCCGATTTGGAGAAAAGGAGGTTGAGGGGCAACCTCATTGCTCTGTACAGCTTCCTGAGAGGGGAAGTAGAGATGGAGGTGCTGAGTTCTTCTCCGTGAGATCCAGTGATCAGACACCTGGAAATGGTTCAAAGCTGTGCCAGGGGAGGTTTACGCTGGATATTAGGAAACATTTCTTTACGGAGAGAGTGGTCAAACACTGGAACAGGCTTCTTAGAGAGATGGTTGATGCCTCAAGCCTGTCAGTGTTTAAGAGGCATTGAGACAATGCCTTTCATAACATATTTTAACTTTTGGCCCTGAAGTGATCAGACAGTTGAACTACATGATCGTTGTAGATCCCTTTCAACTAAAACAGTCTATTCTATGTCCTCCAAGGTTATCTTGTTTGGCACTGGTAATGGAAATTTCAAAAGTACCTGAAGTCTGTATGGATTGTATAGATATACTATATAGGTATATATTGCTATAGAGATCAATATCTAAAATACTAAAATAAATAGAGAATTAATTAAATCAAGCTGTCTTTAGAACAAGTTACAGAAAGAAGACACTGAAGGAAGCCTGTATGCTTCCTTCTCACACATTAGACCTCAGTGATTAAACACACTGCACAGAAGTAAGGTGTAGCTATTTGTTCCATTTTGATTTTATTTTTTCCTCTACCATTTTGCCCCTTGTTAAGAATTGTCTATGTGTGTTCTTTCTTTTACCTGTTACCTCACCTAGTCTGTAACTTTGGCCTCGTTTTGTGTTTCCACCTGTGTTATTCTTAGGAATGCTGTGGAGGTCCTACTGTAAATTAGTAAATGTGTACATCCAGAAAGAAGTATAAGCATTTAGAGTTTTGAAACTTGTTAATATGAATCAAAGTCCACTTGTCATGTGAGAAAACCAACCTGCTTCATCAAGATATTCGGCACAAGGGGCAATGTGGGCCTTACTGTGCTCAGTACTTCAGTGACTTTGGAAAGGAAATGTGACATTTTTCAACAACGAGTGAGAGCATCTAGAACAGAGGAGAGAAACAGATGCAAATATTGTAAACAGGATGGGGGAGAGTAGTTCAGGCAATCTAGAAGCCTGCTGGTACTGTGGGAACTTAATTATTATCAGAGGGGCAAGGACTCTTGCAAAGGGCACTACGAAGGCACTGCAAGAAATTGGGTTCCTGACTTTCAGCAATGGTCATCTGCCCTGGAAGAGGGGTTCAGTGACACAGGTCTGTGATGGGGATCTGACTGAAGCCAGACAGAGGCTACTGAGCCAAGAGGGCACTTGGACAATCCTCCAGGAGCCTGTTGAGGCTGGGCTGACTTTCTCCCTATCTGCCCTTGCCAAAGGGTACAGTTACACTTTCAGAACAGAATCTAACACAAAGTCTGTTTTCCAATTGTTGTTTTAGCTGAAATCGTAATACAACAAATAAGTTCATATTGCCTTACCTAGAAACAAACCAAAAGTAGAAAAGTATGTTCTCCTTTTATCTGCATGTGTGTCTTGCAAGATTTTTAATGTTTAAATAGCACTTTATATATCTACATACTGACTACTTTAAAAATGTATGAGTACTTGTAAATAAAATCCATGAGGATTTAGGTGTTTCTGTATAAAAATGGTGCCATACAAATGACTATGTAGGTATTTAACTACAGATACAACTACTACAAGATAATCACATGTACTTTTTTCTGCATGAAGACCTCAATTAGTCTAGAATATATACTTTATTAATATTTTCAGTATTATTTGGTATTTTAATTTCTATATTTGATTCATTTATTCTTGTATTTAGAATGTGGAAATGTAAAATAGTATAATTGCTTAAGTTCTCTCATATATTCCTCACAAACAATGTCTGGTTATAATTTAGACTTGAAATCAGAAATGAATAAAACCAGAAAGCTACCTTTGATGAAAGACACCAGAGCGAGTGATAGTTCCCAGGAAGAAGCAATAGACCAGTGGGCCAGGAGACGGAAACAGTTCAAAGACAGCAAAAAATGCAGTTCAACTGGAGGAAGCTCCATAAACAGCACAATCACTGAGGGATCAAGTGAGTACATTAGTCTTACAATTGTATTCTTTCTCTTTTGTGTCATTGACACTCTGACAGGGTTTTCAGCTAAGGAAATTGATCTTCAGTTCATAACTTGAGTCTCTGTCTTCATCCTTGTCATGAGCAAGCATATTTTATTCAACTGAAATATTCCTCACTGTGGGAGTTAGTATCCTTTCTCCTTCATAAAACCAAGCCAACAATCTGACTAAAAAAAAAGTTGATTGTACCATCTTTCTCCATATGCAATTAATGTCAAGACAAGTTCTAGGCAGAGGCAAACAGGTAATCACTTACAGCAGCAGCTTTGAGGGTGTAACAAAAATCATAATCCTGATGCCTACTTTGCTTATGTCAAAGCCAGGGTGAGCTGGAACTGCTTCTCTCCTCACTAAGATAACCACCTGCTCCACCTTTTATCTTCGGGCTTGTTGCCTAGATTATTCTTCACTGTCCCTCTAGTTACTGGGACAATGAGTCCTGTAACTGTCTCATTAAGAAATCTGTCACCTCACCATATGCTTGAGCCTGTACTAAACTCAGCAGCTTAAATAGCATAGGAAGGAATTTTAAAGCTGAACTGCTTAATAAATTTACATCGCGTGCACATGGAGTCCCCAGGCAAGGACTGCACAGTCTAGGAAAGAACATGCGTGGTACTTCTTCTAGGAGAGAACATGCGTGGTACTTCTTCCTTCACACCACTTTTGCCTCCTGTTTTGCTATTTTAGTAATGTAAGAAGTACTTTGTACAGAGGAAGAAATGTGTACTTCCCTGTGGAAATATTTTGTTATATAATGTTTGCTTTTGGTGAGGGAAGTTTGATTTGTAGATGTATAACCTCCTTTTTTGAAGAAGGTTAAATGAAAACCTATAGAAGATTGAGAGCTTCAGTGCAGGTCCAATACAAGATAAACTGTAAATATGTTCTATCTGTGTACTGAAGAGGTAAGTCCTACATCAGCAGGGCCTCAATTCACTACCTGAACAGGTGTCAGTTCCCAGCTGCAATGCCAATAGGGTTCTGAGATATGTGCCCTACAGGAGACCTGTGTCTTTTCGAAGCACTAACTGGACAACAAGTGAGATACTCTAAGGCATCCTATATAGTACTAGCCACCTATGTTCAGATAACTGAGTCAATCCCTAAGTTTTTAGTGCCTGTTTACAAAGCAGCAGGGATGACTGACTTCTTCAATTGAAAATGAAAAAGCTGTTTATTGGTAGCAGTTTCCTTTCTTTGCCCTAAGACAGATTCAGGTCCATGTCAAGGAGATTAGAAAGTTAACAGGTCAAACCACTAGGGCATAAAAAGTCTGTTAGGAAATACATACACCAAGATAAACTGTTAATTTATTTCTACAGTAATGTCTCTTTAACATAAAGATGGACCATAAATCAGCTCCTTACATACTTGCTTCCAGCAGCTGAGAAGAACAGTGCAGTTTGTTCTTGGCACTCATAAATGGCTGGGTTTGACATCTGTGCCTCGAGCTCAAGGAGGGGAGAGGTGAACAGACATTCAAGAAGTGTCTTAGCATAACTCCATAATGCTAGTGTGGCAGCATTTATTTCTGTGGTTTTGCCTATTTTCACATTTTATGCTCTACTGCAATTACAACAATTCAGTATTAAACTGGCAAAATATTGTGCTGTCTTGGATTACTTGGTGCTAGTCTAGGTTTCTTAATTTATAAGTTTATGGTAGCAAGCTAAGATGTAATTTAAACATATCAGTCTAGTAGTATTTACATATTTGTTTACTTCGACAGCTTTTTATATTGTTAATCCTGCCATCTCATACTTTCTGCGTAATAAGGGAGAAGTCAGTCGATATGGAATATTTGTCTACATAGGTACAGTTAAGCAAACTATCAAAATGAAAAAAAAAGACTGTTAGTTGGCTGTATTCAGGAAGTAAGTTGCTAAATAAAACTAAAAGTTAATTTTTATCTTTTCTGTTTTGAAACTGGGCATCATTCTGTGTAATTGCCACATCAAACACAGTATAAACAAAGCAAATAGATCCTTTCTCCAGCTGCATTAAACCTAGCTGCATTATACTAGGCATTTTCTACTTAAAGGAGGATATTTTTATTTCCTCTCAGACAATTTATACTAAAGCATTATTTCAGTCTATTTGTTAGTTTCACCTCTGATAGTTTGTACTTTTATATATCTTTCACCATCCAGTTTTAGCTTTGAAGTTCCAGTTCGTGGTCTACTTGGAAAATTGTCATAGTACTGTGTAGACTTTTTCTCCACAGTCAAACTGCTGTTTATAGTCTGCCTATCACTCTGCCAACTGCCTGCTGTCCTAGCTCCTTGTGAGGCTGAACATTGCTGCTTTTTCCTTTACCAGTGAATTAGAGCTCTCCTCCATCTCCATATTAATCTGGGTGACAGAGTTTGACTCAGTGGACTCATTGCAAAACATTGTGAATGTAAAGTAATATAAAATTTTAATCTGAAGATCCTCATGATGACCGCATTCAGAGAGTGGTGGTCAACGGCTCGATGTCCAAGTGGAGACCGGTCATGAGTGGCGTCCCTCAGGGGTCCATGTTGGGCCCGGGCCTGTTCAACATCTTTGTCGGCGACATGAACAGTGGGATAGAGTGCACCCTCAGCAAGTTCGCCGATGACACCAAGCTGTATGGTGCCGTCGACACACTGGAAGGGAGGGATGCCATCCAGAGGGACCTTGACAGGCTGGAGAGGTGGGCCAGTGCCAACCTCATGAAGTTCAACCAGGCCAAGTGCAAGGTCCTGCACCTGGGTCAGATCAATCCCAGGCACAAATACTGGCTGGGTGGAGAATGGATTGAGAGCAGCCCTGAGGAGAAGGACTTGGGAGTGCTGGTGGACGAGAAGCTCAACATGAGCAGGCAATGCGCCCTTGCAGCCCAGAAGGCCAACCACATCCTGGGCTGCATCAAGAGGAGCCTGGCCAGCACGTCCGAGGGAGGTGATTTTGCCCCTCTATTCTGCCCTGCTGAGACCCTATCTGGAGTACTGCGTCCAGTTCTGGAGCCCCCAAGATAAGAAGGACATGGACCAGTTGGAGAAGGTCCAGAGGAGGGCCATGAAGATGATCAGAGGGCTGGAGCACCTCTCCTGTGAGGCCAGGCTGAGAGAGTTGTGGCTGTTCAGCCTGGAGAAGAGGAGGCTCCAGCGAGACCTTATAGTCCAGTACCTCAAGGGGGTTTATAAGAAAGATGGGGAGAGGCTGTTCAGTAGGGCCTGTTGCGATAGGACGAGGGGTAATGGTTTTAAAATAGAGGGAGGTAGATTCAGACTAGATACTAGGAAAAAATTTTTTACAATGCGAGTTGTAGAACACTGGAACAGGTTGCCCAGAAAGGTGGTGGAAGCCCCCTCCCTGGAAACATTCAAGGCCAGGTTGGACAAGGCTCTGAGCAACCTGATCTAGTTGGGGATGTCCCTGCTCCTTGCAGGGGGGTTGGACTAGATGACCTTAGAAGGTCCCTTCCAACTCTAACCATTCTATGATTCTATAACACATGTATCATACAAATATTCAACAGCCTAGAAGAAGCCAGAAGTTCTATATTTAAAAACAAACAAACAAATGAACAACCTTATTCTTTCCTGACCTCCTTTTTAATAAAGATTAAGCAAATAGCAAATAGTCACCATTACCCAAGTCATGACAGTTACTTTTCAACTTCTTATTTGTCTTCGCATGTGCACTGAAATAATACTAAATTTCTAGAAAACTTGTTCAGTTTCCTGATCAAATAGGCTGCATAAGAAAGCTTAACAATTGGCTAAGGCCAGATTTCTCTTAAAGAGGTGCGGCTCCTCTTTGGCTGTTCCTATTAAGATTTCACTTGGCATTCAAGTTCAATATGCAGTGGCATACAGTATCATGATCTTGTATTCGGACATCTTTGCCCCTTTAACAGCAGCAAAACTGCACAACTAAGTGCAGACATTACAAACAGCTCATTAAGAAGCTTTTGGCACTTATTCCATGCTGACTGGCTGAGGTCTGTTATTCTTCGTGCATTTTTCCTACTGACATTACTTTTACTTGTTTTATTCTCATGACAGTAAATTCAGAGGATGCTCGGTCAGTAGATCTGGGACTACATTCTGAAAATGAGGACAGAGGTTTTTATACAGAAAACTTCCATTCTGCTTCCTGGGTTTTCAGAGGAGATGATGTCTCTCCAGATAATAGTCCTAGATGTCTCAGCAAAAGGCCTAGACCTGTGGCAAGTAAGTTGCTTAAGCAACAGGTAATAAATGTCATAAAACTGTATTTATTTTGAGCACTCTGAGCATTCCAGGGGATCAGCATTTTGGAGAAGATGCTGGACCCTTATGCTGAAGACAGGTAAAAGAAGCAATCCAAGAAGCTAAAAGATTATAAAACCCCATAAATAAGTAGTTCTTATTTAGTTACTGTTTTGCAAAATATTGTAATTACTTGACAAAATTGATACTGGTAAAAGGTTATAATCTTGCTGCATGATAAGGGTAGAAGGAATGTAACTTCATAGCTTCTGCAAACATGGCAAAAATCATAGAGAGCTATTTGTGAACATAAAGTATTATAGTGGGCATCAAATCTGTTCTCCATCAAACTTCCAAACATAGTAGATCTAGAAAGAAAAGAATCACGTTTGCTATGGGTAAGAAGGGTTGCTCTATTTGTGGTTTAAACCCTGTCATGCAAACAGGTATCATGAATAATTTTTGAAGGGGGATGGGAGGTTTTCTTCCACTTTTCAAACGTTAAGTTACTGAAAAGTAACACAGTTCAAAGAACTAAGACAAACTGAAACACCCCTGTTGCTTTCCAGGAGATACTTCTTTGCTGGAGCTCAAAAATCTTTCACAATATGAGAGAAAACAAATGTCCTCTATAAATCTCCAGATATGAAAAATCTCCCCTAAAATACATGAGAATACTCTGGAGACCCATTTTGATTGCCTCTTCTCCCAGGGGAGACCTCAGAATTTCAGCAAGATAGTTAAAGTATGTATCGATGTGTCTCTGCTCATTTAGACAGGTAACATCAATTGGCCTGCTAGTAAAGTAACCATTAAATTTCTATCTTCCAAGCTTCCAAATAGTATACAATTTGAAGACAAAACAACTGTCATAAATTATTATTAAATTGGCCTCCCTTACACAAGCCGAGTAAAACAGTCAAACGATCAAAAGCAGACACTCTGAGGATTCAAATTTACACTGAAGCACTGAGTATATGATCTGCTAACAAGCCAGACCATTTGAGACACAATAATAATACCAGACCATGTGAAAAAGTTGGAAGTAGGGAATTAGACTCAGATCTTCCTTTTTACTGAGGGTGATCCCTTACATATTGAATTCTGCCTACTTGAGAGATATTTCACATGGGTGCAGCTACTGGTGGCAGGAGATGCCAGTCTGGTGGGGGTTAGACAAGAGGACTGGGAAACAGTGGGAGCAAGGAAGGGTAGAAGAAAGGAAAAGGAAAAAAATTGTATCCAAAAGATAGTTACATTCTACAATATAAAAAGACTGAAACTACAAGAAACAGATTTCAACTCATTTCAGAATTTAGACTGTACTTTTTATTTGCAGCTTAGAGGTCTGACACAGAGAGCTGGAGTGCTTTTCGCTCCCAGAATGCTGTCAGTACAGGGAAATGTCCAAATGCTTCTCCACCTCTTCATTACAAAGTCCAGGCACTTAATTTAAACTGCTGATGAAAGTACACTTCATTAATGCTGTCTGTCATTGCCCTAACATGAATGACATTCAATCCGTCATGGCTTGAGGGGAGTTTGCACTGGAGGAGCAGCACCAAACAGCTAGGAGGGATATAGAAAGCATCCCAGCCATTTGCAAAATCAGTAACTTTCAGTGCCTATAGATAAAAAGTTTTTAAAACAGGCTGCTGCTTTTTAAGTTGAGCTTGACTTGTAGAGAATAAGGGATGTCTTTTCTCCTCTTTTGCAGTTCGCGAAAGAACAGTGAAGATAGCTAAAGGAACTGGCAATTACCCTTGGGGTTTCAGGATCCAGTTCTCCAAGCCTATCCTTGTGACTGAAGTTGACACAAGTAAGTTGTGTTTGTACTAGTTAACTTCTCTTATGAAAATGTATGAAAGTAAATGTATAACATTTAGTAATTAGTATACTATGATATATAGTTATAATACACATAATACTCATGGTGGATGAGGAGCTCAACATGAGCCAGCAATGTGCCCTTGCACCCCAGAAGGCCAGCCACATCCTGGGCTGCATCAAGAGGAGCGTGGCCAGCAGGTCGAGGGAGGTGATTCTCCCCCTCTACTCTGCTCTCATGAGACCTCACCTGGAGTACTGTGTCCGGTTCTGGAGCCACCAGCATAAGAAAGACATAGACCAGTTGAAGAGGGTCCAGAGGAGGGCTGCAAAGATGATCAGAAGGCTGGAGCACTTCTCCTGTGAGGACAGGCTGATAGAGTTGGGGCTGTTCAGCCTGGAGAAGAGGAGGCTCCAGGGAGACCTTATAGCTGTCTTCCAGTACCTAAAGGGTGCCTACCAGAAAGGTGGGGAAAAACTCCACTAGCAAAGGCAGATACAAAGAAACATGTCACCCTAAGACCAAGCTTGCTAGTGAGTGCCCTCTAGCAAGGCATCTAAGAATAGCTCTGTGACTTTGCCAGCCTTTTGTATTGTCTTGTCCACCTTCCTGACAACACCGGGAAAGCCTGTGAGTCCAGAGACCTGTGAATCCCTCAGCTGAATCCATCATTTTAAAAACTGCCTGCTGACCTGCTGACACAGGCTCATCATTAAACTCCCTAGAGTAGATCAGAAAAGTCAGAAACCTGAGTAAGGGAGCAACATACAGAGAAAAAAAAAATTACATCTCCGAAAACGTAAACACTTTACAACTCTAAGACTTGTATTAGAAACTCATGCACCCCCTTAAGATCTGAACATAGATTTACACCTCAGTCATGCTTTTTGCATGATGCTGCTGTTCAGTTCTAAAGGTCATTCTAACTTGTTGCCTCAGAGCACATGTTCTACTTATTAAATATTAAAAATAAAGCCTTCAGCCCAGAATAGGAGCTGAGGCAAAGGACAGACCAATTCAAAAGAAATAAGAGAAAATATTGGAAGTGGTTGCTTTATTTTCTATATGACTATGCCTACTGTTTGTCAAAGGATCTCTTAATCTTTTACTGTAAACTACATGAAAATAAACAAAATTTTGACACTGGATCCTAGAGATCATTCTGTATTTATATATGTCTGAATACAATCAGCAATTTCCATTATCAACTGAAGCTTTGACAGTAATGTAAATCTAAAAAACCTTTGCCTACAGAACACTATAGAAAGGACTAGTAAGATTAAATTTTGGCAAAAGTGGCTATGTAATGTTTTCTATCCTGAAACAGCTACGTAATTTCAGTCCACAGTATTTTTTTTTTGGAGCCCTTTGTGAAAAGTGATTTAGTATGAATCTGATAAAGTAACTTTGAATGAAAAAGATCATTCTGATCATCTTATTAAAACATTACTTTTGACCGTAACAGTACTATTCATTGCTGATTATTTTAAGAAAACAAAATTTCTGGGCTCAGCCACAATTTGTCTCAATAGCACAGCTGTGACAATGTGTGTGTGCTTGCACAACTAGCTGTTAATATCAGATTGCTGGGAATTTCAGTACCTATTGATACAAGGTTATCTCTGGTGCAAATAAATGTTTATTCTCTCCATCATTAAAAGCTTTAGATTATTTCCCAATTTTAAACAGACAGATTCCCTTAGTGTTCTTAAATCAAAGAGTATAACCTCAGAAGAGGTCTTTCAAATTAGAATGTGGGAAAATTTTTCACCTGCATATAAATAAAACATAGGCCATGCATACAACATTAGCCCTGATATCTACCAATTTAAGCTTATAACCCTTTAATTAAAATTAAGTGTAGCAAAACAGCTGTTTACATGCTATATCACTGCTCTTAAGTTTATTTGCATGTTTCATTTTCAAATGCATTTGCTGTAAAACAGCAACAATAAAAAAAGTATTCTTTTTACAGACAATCTTCAAGTAAAATTCTGTTTTCTCAAAATATGACTCAATTCATTAAAACAGACGTAACAATTTGTTTCACTTTTTGGTTGCACACTGAGACATTATTTTAATAATATTTTAAAGACCACTTATGATCATGAAGTTTTTTATTAAATCCTCAAGGCCAACATAAACCAAAATGTGCTGGCATTTGCAAGTTGCAAATTGTTTTTAATACACATAAGTGTGAACCATGGCTTTTTTGTGCATGTTTATTATTAAACTTTTACTAATCTCTTCCTTACAGCTTCTAAGCATCCTCAGAAATACACTGAACTATCACATTTACTGCATGACAGGGTACAAAATCTTTTAAAATATTCATTAAATAGTAAGGACATGGAACAATATTTTCCAAAAACAAATTTTTCATGGTATATTAACAAGGCTTAATTATAAATGAGAAGGGAAAACTGTGTCCAAGAAATCTGTAACTACAGTTTAAGTAACCACATATCGGTACCTGTGAATGGAGCATATTTATCACTTCCCTAATTTGCCTCCATCCTGGCTGGCATTTGTGTGAGCCATATTTTATTAGGAGTGCATGTGCTTTGCAGTAGTTAACAAATAAAAAAAAGGTTGACATATTAAAAAATCTGATTCAGTCCCGCCTTCACTGACCTCCTGTTAAATTACTACGTTACTTCCTCCCAAAGACAAAACCCACAAAATACTATAACCAAATTCTGTTAGCCAGGAAGAGAAACATTAGCACAGAAAGTAGTCTTTTGGTCTTAAATCCAAAACTCATTATAATAGCAGATGTTTTTTCTACTGATTTTAATGAACATTGCACCAAATCTTTCTTTGTGATTTAGGCCAAAACCATCAGATACTGAGATCTTAAAGCATTTAAGTCCTAATGGCACTTTTAATGAAATTTCTCCACTGCCAGTGATTATCTGGTGTTCAACTAGTACCTAAATCTTGAAGTTTGATTTAGAGACAGCTAACAGCTTGCTCAGAAAAACTTCCTCCACCTCCAAGTTGATGTCACGAAGGCCCCCAAGCATAATTCTGGGAGAGATGTTGGAGAGAGACCTGTTTTGCTAGAAAAGCTTGATCACATAGGCATGCTTGATGGCCTAACTCACATCAACCCCATTAAATGGGTTGTTTTTTTTTTCTATTCCAGACAGTGCAGCTGAAGAAGCAGGTCTTCAGGTCGGGGATATTCTGATAGCAGTTAATGGAACTGATGTCACCAGCATGCCACATTCAGAAGCCGCCAATCTGGCAAGGAAAGGTAAGTTTCAGATCACAATAAATTACGTGGATTGGTCAGGATTGATGTACAATGCTCCAAATACATCCAGACCAGTAGAGCTATGGATGCAACAGAAATCTTGATTAACAGTTTAATACCTTACTATATAATACAGTAGTACGACTGAAGTCACTATTGTATCTAGATCTTGCTGGGAACATGGAAGAAAATGGCATCACCAACGATCACATGTGAGACTAATGCTTTTGGCTGTGCTGTCTTAAAGGAAATGACTGCAAAACTCCTGAAAGTGACTGCAGAGACATGAATACCTTACTTATGCCTTATGCTTCCTCAGAGAGATACTTTACAGTATGCATCAGTGGACCCAGTGGTTATTTCTGTGTCAGCAGGACCTGAAGTTTAGTCAGGAGAGCAGAGACATCATTTCATGAGGCATCCTTTAGCAGCACCACAGAAACAAGGAGTCATGCATATTTTTCCTAGAACTGTGATGACTAAAACCCAACGATACTCAAGTTTGCATGCTGAACGTTAATCTGCTGCAGTTCTTTTATTTATCCCAGATATGGTTTTGACAAGGACTCATGGAAAATTAAATACATTTAAATGCTTTTAGAAAACAGTGACAAATTTAACTTGACACATACCAAGTTCTTTAATTATAGAGCTGCCATTCACACTGTTATATTTTTAAGAGTATATAGAGTCTTTTAGTAGATAAATCTCTAATTCCTGGGTATTTTTAGCTCCTCAGAGAACACCCTCTGGCCTAAATCTTGACACATAGACAGTGTTCCCAAAAGAGAAATCCAGCAAATGTTCTGCAAATGAAAATATGTCATAGTCACATTTCTCAGTCCTCTTTAAGGCGTTGCCACCTGCTCTGAAGTAGTATCTGATATAATCTTTCAGGCCTTTAGAGTCAAAGTCATAGATGTATTGATAGCATCAGCAAATATTATGAAATGGTACCTCATTTTTTATAACATTAACACATTTTCAGATGATCTAGCAACCTAACATCTCCTTTGAGCACTTATATTTTGCAAACAGCCAGTAGACACTTTAGCACAGATTATTCTCCGACAGCAAACCCCCTCAAAGAGGGGCACGGATAGCAGAAAAGGTTAGTAGACTCCAAGAGATGGAACAAAAGAACTGTCAAGAGCATATGTAAGATAACAGAGACTGAAGGTGCCCCTAAGAGCATTCTCAGCAATTTTTGTATAAACCCAAATTTATGTATGCCCATTTAAGCAATTAAATCCAACCACTTCTCTAAACTGATAAAATATGTGAGCACTGAAGCTGCTGCTTGCAAAGGTAGGTCACAAAAACTCTTTTAAGAGATGTCTTCAGATAGCTAGCTCCATCACTGGTCTTCAATACACAGTTAGTGTCATTCCTGAATTTTCTGTTAAAAGAAGGCAAAATATTGCTTGATTTAATTCTCCATTTCCTAGGCTGCTTTGCTCCTTGCTGCTTCTAGAAGCTACACTGGGTGGAAAAGGCATGGGATAGAATACTGCCTTCCTGCTCTGTACTCTATAGGCTTATTCAAAAATATTGACAGACTGTATTATAGTTTTGGCCTATGTTTTCACATTCTTCACGTAATATTTTAGGTCCTGATATCCTGACTATGGTGGTGGGATCAGATATCAGCCGTTACCCTAACACTCCCAGACCTACCTGCCGAGGGTATCTACACAAACGAACACAGTCAGCGATACTGAAGGGCTGGAGAAAGAGGTGGTTTGTGCTGAAACATAATGGTTGCCTACACTACTACAAACATAAGAAGGTGAGGAGAGAGGCTGATAAGGAAGCAAACTGTGTCCTGAACTGTGAACTGTGGAAGTATTGTACTCAAATTTACAGAGCATTAATTTGTTGCACTTACAGAATAACACCAGCACTAAAGATGTTTTTGTGTGTGGTATATACAGTAGGCTTGTTGAGTAGTTCTGCCATCCTATATCATAATCACAGACATAGACACTGTCAGACTTTTATGGATTCACAATTAATCTCTTATTCCTGATCATCAAGAAGTCCATGAATTGTATAGGTTCTGGGAGGCTTTGGGTGAGATGAAGTAGTTTCAGATGTGCAGGAGCTCTGTATTCCATCTACCATTATTTGTACTTTATTAGAAGGGTATGACTGTGAGATTTCTTTGGGTGTATAAATAAGCTGTAGACCTGCACAGAGACATATTGGGAAGGCTCAGTTTCTTCAGAGTAGTACTGCCCAGCACTTCATTCTCTGTCATGTGAGCAGGAACCTGTATAGTACTTAGTAGTCCTAAGGAGTATGTACAACTTTAACTTCATCTAACAGTAGACATCCAAAAATGGAGTAAAACAGGTGCTTCATGAAGAGACATATTTTACTTGGCTTTATCCTGAGCCTCCATTTCAATATGGCATAATTTACAACCCTCTAGTTGGTAGTGAGTCTTATGGCCCTAAATCAGCACCTTCATGCTTATCTCAGCTACAAATATTTAAGTATTCTATACAGTTATTCATCACTAAATAAATGAATTATTAAAGACATCACATTTTAAAAGAAAAAGGAAAAAAAAAAGGAGCTTTCCCTTGAGGCAGTTAGCTCCCAGGGTGGGGAGCAGGGGTGGTAGGCTGCAGGCAGCAGGCACAGCTCACAGCCCTGCCCGTGGCAGAACCAGGGAACTTACCTGCCCTATAGCAATGTTTTACTGTAGTCTGTGAGGCAGTTCAGCAGGTGCTGCATGTAATTACAAGTCACTAATCCCTTCCCCTCTGTAGCTCTGTGATGAAGTTATTAATTGAGAAAGTTAACATCTATAAAATTAACCAGATTGATTTCAATGCCTGTGGTCTGTTCAGGGCTTTTTGTGGTAAAAAAAAATTTACAGCTCATAAAAAAAGATTCAAGGTCATCTGCCTAGCATTCCTTTTAACCTGATTTCCAGAAAACTTAGTGAAGCTGAGAAAATTTGCCTTGGTGAGGGATTTATCACTAGATGAAGCCCATGTAGCTTCCAGGGAATCTCCTAGCAAACTTCGGAAGGTCATAACAGAAATATCAGCTGGTTAGAAACAAGTAGAAACGGGTTTATCATCTCCAACACAAAACTTGAACACATACTAGTGAAATACACCCATGTCCACCCTTAATCTACATATGAACCTGAGCATGGCATCAAGTTCTTGACCTGTAGATAGTTTTCATCTTTGCTAACACAGTCACACACTTTTTGGTCAACTCAGTGTATGAAAGATGTAGGTGTACATGTACACATGTACATATGTAGACATACTAGCACAATTTTGCAATAAACATTAATATAAACTAAACAACAAGATGGTATTGAGGAACTTCAATCAACAGATGATACTAGGGAGGCTAATACCACAGGCTTCACTCCTAATTGAATCTACCTTTACATTATTTTTTTCTACTATGTCATCTTTATTTCATATATCAATCTCCTTTCTATGCATTTCATTTTTTGCTCATGTATCATATTATATATGGCCTATTTGGTAATTTTTGCCTGCATAGCAGAGCCACTCCAGTAAAATCCTCACTTCAAATTTTTATCAAAAACTAGAAACGTTATTTTTACCTGAAAGATACTGATGCAATGCTTGCTAAGGACTGTACTTTGAGGACTGCATGGGCTAATCTTTATAGTTCAAGATCACTGATACCCCCCACAATGCATTCTAGTCCCTCCTCCTGGTAATCCTAAGCAGTTTTTCATGGGCAATGCTGTTAAGACGAAGAAAAGAATTCACATGAGGAACTACAGTTTCATATCCAAACTGAAATGAATCAAGCTTTCAACATTTAAGCTTCTTAATCAAAACCAAACACTTTGTGGGAAAAAGACTTTTTGTGAAAAGTAATTAAAAATTATAGAAAGAGCTTGCTCTTCTACAATTCTCTATCTACCTGACATTTCCTAATAGGCTTATTTTTCTGCACATTTAATCAGGGTTCTGCTGCAGAACCACTGGATATAAAACAAAGCAGTCTGGCTTCCTATTGTCATTATTTCAACACTACTTATTCTGGTCTCAAAACAAAAGAACCCAAAAAAATCACAGATGAAAAAGGCTACAAACATATAGGAACATTTGTTTGGAGAGATGTTTTTGTTTAATCCTAGTGAGGTCTTTCATCAAACTCCTGAAGTGTGAAAAAAAAAAACAACGCAAGTTATGTCTTTTAAATAGCCTCCACCTTCCAATCAATAATGTACCTCTGAAGACAGAGTGTTAAATAAATTGGATTGGGGATTAGAAAGTTCCTCCATAATCTTACATTCATTAATATTTAATTAAATTTTCTTTTATTTCTTTCAACTAGCAAGTTTCTTTTTAAGCCTATCTTTTCTTCCCCAGCTAGCTTTGTCTTACTGCACTGAAAAAATACTATTTCAATCATATCAACCTTATGTTTTGATAGTAGTCTCTTTAGCCACTGAAAGCCAACTTGCTGTTGCTTAAAAAGAGTAAATAAATTTAAAGCACTGCATAAACATTTTATAGTAATAACTACTCCTTGTTTTCTTGCATTATCCAAGACTAGTGCCATTCAACCATTTTAAAAAATTATTTCCTATTATTTTTTTGCCAGCTGCTCTCTCTGTGTCTCTGGACTCCAAAGAATACATTGAAATATTGCAGTACTAATTTAGCAACTGGAAGTACAAGGAGCTTCTTCACTGCCTCATGTCCTTACAGAGTACTCTGAAGAGTCATTTAGTGAGACAGAAAGAAAGATACTTAAATACAAATACGCTTCTTCACTACTGAAAGATTCAATGCCCAAATGAAGTAACAGGGAGCACAATTTGCCTGTTGGTGCTTCTTCTTTCTTTGATATTATTTCTATCAGGGCATAAGAAGAACAATGCGTACAAGTGCTGTTCATCCCACTTTCTTTTCTAAGGGAATTACAAATAATGTTCTTAGTTTAACTTAGCATTCACGTAATGTCAGCGGCATGCTAAAGTTGGAAACATCATGTTCCAGGCTTTGCCTCACTCAGGAGGAAAAATGTTTCCACTTAGTGGATATAAGATGTTCTTTAAAACTGTTCATTGAAGGCAAGAATAATTCAGGGAGACAGAAGTAGTTCGAGATGTCGGTATCCAATAAACTGACTAGAGTCAGCAATTTTCAAGTCTTGATTGTGATGTTAAGAAAACAACTTACACTGTGTAATTCCAGCAACTCCAGCAAGGTCATGCCTGATTTTCATCTGTGTAAGAAGACAACCAGGCCTTTTAGTTGTGCCTGAAGGGGTGCATATACTGTTTTGTCATAGAGAAAGGAAAGGGTGTTTCATCTTCTGCTTTAGTCCATATTAACAAATAGAGAGCGCTACACTTCCTCATCATTGCTGTTTATAGGCAGAAATTATGCATCCTGAGCTTTCCTTTTCCTACCTACATTAAAAAAAGAGATTGATATTTCTAGAGTTTTTTACATATTGACTCACCCGTGTAATTGCTGCTGTTTCAGACTCATCACATATTGATGAAGTAATAACTGTTGCAACAGATGCAGCCACTTTACATACAAGGTCATCTTGTTTCCCCTCAAAGAGATGCTGCCACTGACCTTGACTCGACAATCCATATAAGCAACTAAACCAAATTTTTCACCTCAGTGGACATAGCTGTGTTCGTGACCTCATATCAGAAGTATTGGGTACATTGGCTTAAAACCTTGTTTTGTGTAAATCACTGAGATCAGTGGAGATATAAAGATTTATAACATTTTTGCCTACACTTAGCAGCACCAGAGTTCCCCTATATGCTCTGCAGTTCTGATCCTCCATTGTCCAGATCACTGGATCTTCTCAAATGTGCTATTTCCTTCTTTGACAAAAGTGCCCAGTTTTTCTCCTAAAGAAATGGTATCTGGACGTTGTAAGGAGATAGACAATGATGTACACTTAGGTCCTCCCCTGAGGCAACTATAAGCAGTCAAGTTTCTTATGCTTGAACTTACACATTTTTTCAGAAGAAGCTGAAGTCATATCAGCATAGTCAAGCACTGATTCTCTCTTTACAGATAGTAGTGTCTGCTCCTCTAAAGCTCACATTTGTTGGCCAGCACAGACTGCAAAGTCACCATGAAATATCTATGGTAAAGACTGCAGTGTAGGACAGAGGAACCTTAATCAGCTTTACATTATTTCAATAAGACAACAAAAGCAATCTAGCCACAGCAGTAGAACATCTCCACAGCAGGTTAAATAAGTTCACACAGATCTCTGAGCTGTCATCACCAAGTGGCTTTTAGAACCTGTCAGCTAACTTGGAAACTTTACAACATGCTGCAGTCTTCACAATTTAAAAAATATTGGTGTTGTAAACCCATTAAAAAGAAGGAATATAATTCCTGGGACCCAGGAACAAATGGGCCAATGAGAAGTTTAAAGGCTGCGAAGCATGCATTCCTCTGTCCTGACGACTTAACTACTAAAGAGCTATGTTCTAGGCTCAACAGGAGAGCACAAGAGTGAAGAAAGCATTATAGGCAAAAACCTGTTTCCCAAAATTCCTTATTACAAATATCCACCATGTAAAGAACTCAGCTAATGAAATGCTGGGATTTGAATATCCACTAAAAATGCCTGTCAAAGACAGAATTTCCTAGTTTCCGTTAATAATTTCTTTCTGGCTCTGGTTCTTTCTGCTTAAAAAAATATGCATTGGGTCAAATAATAGGGGAAAAAAAAGGTAGAGTTGATAAAATTAGAAGAATTAACAGTAGATCATGTTTGTAACAATGCCCTAGCTCCTCCCTGTTTTGTTTCTTGCTATGTTTCTTGGAATTATTTCCTGTCCTTTTGCCATAAATAGACTCTAGGAAAGAGGATAATGAGACAGATAGGTAACAAGTCTAGTATCTGAAAAGGAAAATATAAAATAAATATCATTGAAATTTTGTCTAGGAGAAGCTATAAAGAAGACTGGCTCCAAACAGGAAACTGTTGCAATGTATCTCCCTTACAGATTTCCTTTCCGGAAATCAGGGACTGATGTATTCTAGTCGAATCAGCTTTGTCTGTCAGATTCTTATGTTACTTTTGTCATTTATTCATTTTCTGTCTCAAATTCCCTCAGCTAAGAATGATATGGAACAATAGTAATGAGGAATAAATGCTAAAGAATATTTTTCTGCCGGCGTTTTGTATGGACTCAAAGTAGGAAAGTCAAAAGAACTGTGATAGGAAGCAAGTAGGAGCAGTTAAGTCAGGATGCGTAGTTAAGTTGGAAATCGCAATACTGACAGTAGAAAAGACCATGCTTTAGAGATTCAGATGTAGCAAGAGATGGAACTGTGAATAAAAAGCAAATTCACCTTTACTTCTAGCCTAAGCCTCAGAGAAATGGCCTGTGTGATAGTTCATCATGGTAATGCTCTGAAACATGCAAGAAAACTGCAACACCTACTCTTGAAATGTATTGTCTCTGGACAGAGTGGCAGCAGTGAAGGGGAGCGATGCGCTTTTTATCACTCTTCATTGTGATTATATATAATAATGTCAGTTTAAAAAAGAATTATGACTTGCATTTCTTAGGCTCACAAGTTTAATGCTTCTAGAAAGCCCTCAGGCATAGTGAGTGACATAAGGCGAGTTTCTCAAAGCTGAGGCAAGGGGAGTGGGAACAAAAATGTGCATTCCTTAGCATCCAAAAACAATTAGACCCTAGCCTGGTAAACAGCTATTACATTACCTGCTGCTATTACATACTGCTCAGATAATTATACAGCGCTATTTACATTCAAAGGAGTCCATAACCTTCACTTCTTCTCAACAACAGAATCTTTTCCTCATTGAATATTCTTTTATTAGTGGTGGTTCTGTGAAGGAAATTACTTAGTTGTCTCAATTAGGGTATGTTTGTGTTTGTAAATCATTCCATTCTCACCCTCTGACATATTCAGAACATCTGGAAACTGTGTTACAATTTGCTGTTTCATTTTATTCCAAATGAGATTCAACAGCAACATTTACACACCTTGTATAAACAGCTGGACATCAGTCTTCCATTGACCCTTCGTTCACATCAAGGCAAGTTACGTTGCATTCAGGCCACACAGAACAAGTGAAAGCCCTCCCTAAACACAGAGAGAAAATTTTAATGCAGACTTAAATGTTCTCTTTTCTTTCAACAATTGTCTTCTCTAGAGATGGGAACAGGGCATTTTATAGAAAGTGTATTTAAAAAAACTTTGTAACTCAGAAACTACAGTATATGCTTCTAGTTGCTTGTGTGCAAGATTGTTCCCAGTAAAATAGAATAGAGAGGGAAAAAAAAGTTTTTAAATTATCTTAATTTCTGTGGTATATACAGAGTCCAATTATTACAGCAAGAAAGAAATCCTCTGCCTTGCATGTGTGGACCTTTCACATTATTTCAATCTATGACAAACATTCAGTCCTTTGTTCTCTTGAACAGACTTGTGTGTTCCTCACTAAGCCTAAGCACTTTATATAAAAGGCTTAGCTATAAATAGATTTAGGTCAGAGCCATTGCTCATAAAGATACTGCTTTTATTTGTTCTTCATTCTTGCTTGAAGCTTTATCATCATGGTCTGAGAGCTGCCATATTATTTAAAGCCGGTATAAAATCTGATTTCTTCTTTACATTTTCCATGACTGCCATGGCTCCAGGATATATTTTTCAATTTACATTTAAGGATCCAAAGTTTCCAATACTTCCACTGTATTATTTCTATTAATAAATGATAAATAATGCTGGCTGATATGATATGCAAGTTAATTTTGGACTACTAACAGATTACTTGCCCTGACCCAGAGAAAGAGTCATAATCAGATATATTATTTGACCTGATTTAAGTTGTTCTAAATTTTAATGCAATCAATAGTTCTTCCTGTGAGGCTTGGTCCTGCAAAGTGTTTATTATCTTCTGTGCAATAAATTGCAGCAAATTACTCAACCTCAATGAAAGAACCTACTGGAATGTGAAGATTAATCATAGCACAAGACTCATTAGTCATATCACCTGACTCATTAATCATATCACCTGATTGTACCTTGTCTGACAGCAAATAGAGTTAGATGTAGGATAATTAGGTTCTTCAAATCAGAGAACCTTTTACATCTCTTTCCCCTGTTGTCTTGCTCTTCAGTATGTTTCTACTCTCTCTAGTTTAGATACAAATTGTTCAAGCAAAATAAAATTTTAAACTACATAAATTTAGCTCTGCTGATGAAAAATGCCATAGTAAACAGTTGTGGATTCTAGAGTTCACTGACATATGCAAGCCCTTTCCTCAAGGGGAAAGGAAAAAGATGTAGGGGAAAAAGACATAAAAGCCTTAGTCTCTCCTCTGCACCAGTGTGCCCAGCTCAAAGAGGAAACACAAACAGGCTCTAGCTATAATTTCCTAACTACCCAAACAATGACCCTACCACAAAGCACAGTGATTTAAAAAAAAAAAAGACATATAGGGGGGAAGATTTTAGAGATACTACTAAGCAAGCAGCACCAGACCTCAGGGAGAAGCTGATCAGAGAAAACAAAAAAAAATAATATCTGATGAAAATGCTGCAAGCCTGAGTATCAGGGAGAGTGTGGCCATGTCAGCTGTGATGGAGAAAGTTAGGCAAATGAGAAATAAGGCACAAAAGAAAAAAAAAAGAGTTAATTTTCCTGTCCTATTTAAGGGGTGTCTAGTTTAAGATCACAGGGGCACATCCAGAAGGACATTTTTGAAAGACAGTAAAAAATTTGGTCATGCCACTACTGACCTGAAACCAATCTGAACCAGTGATGCAGGGGCTTACACTTCCACTGCCAGTCTCCGGAGCTAGCCAGTCCTTCATTTCTGCTTTCTAGTATTGGTTGGTTTTCACACTGTGTTTTAGATTTTTCCAGTTGTTTCTTCTAGGATTTGTTCTTGTTTTCTGTAAAGTTACCTTTATTCCATTTTCCTAATACTTGCAGTCTCTTGTGTAGCTTAATTTTCATCTATTTTCATAGTTATTCCTATTGTGGATTTTTATTTCTTCCACTGCAAATAGCACAAAATGTTCATATATCTCTTCAGCTTCTCCTTTCTAATAGACAAAGAAGCTTAACTGGAATAGCAAGTATAACACTGCTCAAACAAAATTCTTTGAACACAGTGAATCATTCAGGAAATGCTATGAATGTCATTTATTTTCTGGAAGTATTTACACCAAATTAAATAGGGCTGATTTCTCAGCCCCTCAGGCTACATACACTACCTTAATGACCATTTCATACAATAAAGGAAGGAGACATCTACTTTTCTATTCTTGTTTCTCCCTTATTTCAGTCTCTTCTAGTCATACATTGTTTAATATTCTAATTTTTTTTTTTTTTTTTTTTTGGCAGACACATTTCCACTAAAACTCAGGCCATCTTAAGAAAACTATGAGCAAGGGAACAGTTACTTCAGATGTTTCTATTATTTTTAGAATATCATTTACCAAAGCAGCATATGCTTTCTGCCCTCTACCTAGAGGACTCCATCTATGATAGGTACTGCAGTCTGCCAAGAATCCATGAAACAGCTGATAGCAACCTTGAGAGAACAAAAAAATATTTTTTACTTAAGTGCACAAAAGAGCAGTAGTAGCTAAAATCTGGGTTAGTTTATTTGAAATCTGTATGATATGTATCATCAACTCAAGCAGCTTCACATAGTTGTATTAGGTTCCATAGTGCCAGTATCATCAGTGGGTTACTCTCCAGTCACAGGCAGAAGAAATGATGTTTAAAATTATTTTTTTCAGCAACATACCTTTGGCATTTTTTTAAAAAAGGGTATTTGCCAAAGGAATGCTCTCACAATATTATTCATGAAAGCTACATGAATGAAAAGAAATGCCCCTTATATCTGGCTTATCAGAATTAGGGGAGTATGGCTGCCTGTTAGTCAATGAAGGACATTTGGTCTCACTTTGAATGCCTCCAAACCATCTTATTCCTTTCCTAGATGTATTTGTTTGAAATGGAGTGGACAGAAATCATTCTTGATGGCACAGATCTCTATCTGCATTCATTCTAGACAGCACAGAAAGTGTTTAGAAAAGAAGTTTTACAGGGATATGCATTACTGGTCACACAGCCATTTCCGTATCTGCAGTGACTGTTGCCTTTCAGGCTACGACAGATAGCAGAACCCAGACTGTGGACAGGATCCTGCTGAATACCACTCCATCAACCTAACACTTATTATTCTTTGCACTAGGAGTGAGATTTGGAGCCTGAATACATATTATGGTTATACTGTCTTCACAATGTAGTTTTGTGTCTGAAAGCATTATAGGTAAAGTAGGTCACACAGCACTGAAAACTTTCAGGATTGCCTTCATCTTCTGTACTGACCTTAGCTTTGCTTCAAAAAAAAAGAAAAAAGAAGCAGAAGAATCTAGGAAATGCATTAATGAATGTTTATTTACACTGTTTTTCAATATTGGGGTTATTTTTTTCTTACAGAAAAATTAATGCATAACAAAGGGATAATTACATGTGATAATGAGCATAGAAGCAAGTATTTAACTATCTAATACCTGCAGGTGCGTATTTTGTTCGTGGAAGAATATGTATGCTTATTTTTAGGCTAATAAAAAAATTACATGGGGCATTTACAATTCGGCTCCCACTGACATTTAATTAACTCCCAGTTATCAATTGCTTCTGTGTATTTTGCAAACAGCTCTTCATATATCCCAGTATTAAGTCATGTTTTCCATTTTATTGCTGCCAAATTTGATACAATTATCAGAGTTCCAGTTGTAGCTCTTCAAAGCAAAGGGGTTAAGAATATTGTTTAAAACACAGCTGGAGTGCACTGTCCAGATGTGTGCACCTTTGTTTTGAATTAAGACATGTACTTGAGGAGAGCTGGAGTTGGAAAATGGGAGGAGGAACTGCTTAACCTACCTACCAGTAAGGAGGAACTGCTTAACCTACCTACCAGTAAGGAGCTTAATGGCTTCTTATAACTAACCATGAAGAAAGACACTGACAATACCCTTCAGTCTCAAAGAGCTTTAACTCCATCAGGAGCAATACAGTACAAAACGTTTTGAAATGCTTTCCATTTAATGTTGTCTGAAATGAATGGGAAGGGTTATGAACATACTCATATCTAGGGCAACTTTGCAAAGGAACTGAAATCCAGCCTTTTAAATTATGCTCACTATCTTCTGAATCTAAGCCTATGTTCCCTCTATCTGCATGTGTAAAGTGAGGTTTTCAGCATAAACCCAGACTGCAAGTACCGTTGCTCAGTAAAGAGACCCATGCTCCTAAATTCTTGGGTGCATTTTGAAAATCCCATTCTCATTCCTCTGCACCCTCAAAATTTGGAATATTTACAAATACCTAGCAAGGTTTGCGCATGCAGATATGACTTCTGATGAACAAAAACCAATTAAGAGAGCAAAAACAAAGATGCAAATTTGGAGAGTGTTTGACTAGTTTGTCTTTTGTGACTGCACTATATTTTCTGGGGCTGCTGATCATTACACTGTATGATGATTGAAAGAGTTTCAGAAGCATAAGAGCTTATCACCAACTTCTACAGAATATTCCCTGAGTTTATCTCTATCTCACAGGGATCAGTTTCATATTAGTTCTGCACTTTGCCACTCTTTGTCTCTAATTGCAGGATGAAGGGAAGTGCAGACCCCTGGAAGTAACAAAGCTAGAAGGAGCAGAAATTGGAGTTGACACCAGTCTGGGTAAACCATTTGTTTTTAAATGTGTACCTCAAAGTGGAAACAGGATTTTCTACTTCTGTGCAACTTCCAACCAAGAAATGAAGAGGCAAGTGATCTTTCATTTTATAGCATCAGTTTTGTTATTCTGGTTTGGGGAGAGGGAGTCTGAATTTTTGGAGGATGTTCACAATACCTGCCTTGATCAGTAAAAAAAAATAAACAATCTGTCAGCTACTGCAGGAAGATGGTGTTTCTAATTTTCATTTGCAGAAGTTTCAAAAACTATTTTTCAGCTTCATAGTTTTTTTTATTATTTTTTTTGCATAAAGTCTTTAATATTTGTGCTTTGCTCAAGATCCCCCTGAATTCTTAATATATTTCCAGAAAAATATCTTCACTCATATTCTCATGCCTTCTCTCCCACTGCTATATTCAAATGAAAGTGCAAATCTACAAATGCAAACTTCCTTATCAGTCATTTCACATGAATAACTTCTACCCAGCAAGGACAGTGGTAGTAAAAAATACTATGCTATCTTCCATTTCCTTTTCTGTCATTCTGTCATATTGTCATTTAACTATTTTAAAATGCAAACATGCCACAAAAGGATATTTGTTCTGATAAGAGGCAATGAGTTTGAGTTTGGCTCAGTTAGACTTAAAAAAAAATATTTTTGCATTTCCCAAACACTATAGCTGACAAAACAAAGAGAGTAAAATCACCCAAACCACAAGTAACACCATTTTAGGCTTTAATTTCAAAATGTTCTAAAATCTAATCTTATTTTCCTCTTTGTTTTATTTTGAATTGCTAAAAATATAAAGCTATGAAGTAGGATGACATCTTTTTATAACATCTTACTACTTAACATAGCACCCACCATTGTAATATCAGAGCATTTTCGACTTCCAAATTCTGTATCATCCATAGTACAAAAAGAATAACTTTGCCAACAAATAGTTTGCTTTATTCTATAGTCTCCAATTTCAAGATTCTTTATGTTCCCCACAAATTTCTTATCTACACTATAAAAAAGACACGAGAGTGATCATTTAGCCTGACATGTTGAACTATTTTCAAAATCTAAGGGTTCTTTTGTCTGCAATATTGCCTTAATCGATTGCAATGTGTTACACAGCAAGCTTTGAGATTTATTTTCCATGAGTTAGCAATGTTTATTTAGATTTAATCCACTGCTTTTCTATCTTGAAGCCTTGAACGTGTAAAATTGCACATCCCTTTAGATGCTCTCTGTGTCAGCAAGAGCTAAGAGGCAGTGAAGCACATTTATTCTGCTCTACCAAACTAAGCTATTCTCATTTTTTTGACATATTACAGGTGGCTGGAAGCTATGGATAAAGCAGTGCATCCTGTCCATCAGGTAATGCTTTATTTATATGAGAAGCAGGTGTATAGCAGGTTGTGCAGAAGCGTGAGACAGTAGATGTCTTTGTACATGGTCAGGTGCAGATAGCATTGTGGAAGCTGCATACTTCTGTTCTGGGCTGCTGGGATGTGAATCAGCTCCCATCTAAAAGCCACAAATATACATTATTGTGACTCAGCAAACGTATTTTCCTGCCGTAGAGGGGAATGAATCAAAATGCTACCTCTCCAGATATCAGCAGCTTTAAGCAGGTTCAGAAACATAACTTAAAATGAGGGTTGTAGGAAGGGAGGAAGGGGAGAGACGACTCTGACAACCACGTGTTCTTACCTAGGTAATACTATTTGGAGTAAAGGGAGAGAAGGGCCATATATTCTTAAGTATTCCCTGCAAGTCTGCCTTGGTTGCAACCTAACTTTTTTTCCAACAGAATATTCAGCAGGGGTTAAGGGGAGTGCTGCTGTGTTCTTCTTTTCTCTATTTTCAGAGGCGAAGATAGGTTAGCTGACAAACTTTGACTTATCGATCTCTTTATACAGCTATACTCTCTGCTGGCCCCTGTGGCTGGGAGAAACATAGTCATAAGTGATCTTGAGCGGCTACAGCTAAACCTTACTCAGCTCATCATAATTTAGGATGAGTTTAGATGAAGTGCTGGCTGACCTCTGAACTGGGAACTGCAAAGCTAATTTTAGTACTTCCAGGGTTGGAAGCATAGAGTCCAAAGCCACTTTAGCCTGCCCTTTCCAAACCCCATGATTCTTATTCTTTCCTC
This sequence comes from Chlamydotis macqueenii, assembly GCF_036417535.1. Taxonomy (NCBI): domain Eukaryota; kingdom Metazoa; phylum Chordata; class Aves; order Otidiformes; family Otididae; genus Chlamydotis; species Chlamydotis macqueenii. Next base: position 56,568,752 of record NC_141593.1, on the reverse strand, counting down.
CTACAGGCAGACCATGCTTATAAAAACATGCTGTTGATCTGTAAAATCTTTTGAAAACGTTTAGCTACTGACCCAGCTTGATTTTTAGCAGAAAGAGTGTGAGGCTCAAATGCAAACTATTAAAGTCTACCTTTTTTTCAGATGAAATAAAATAAATAAAAAAAAAAAATTGCAAGGTACAAATTATAACCTGCATTAATGCAGTGGGGGGTCAGGGAGAGAAGAAAAACAGAAATTTACTTTCCTTCTTCTCTCAACCTAGGGCACATGAGTGACTTCTTCAGCAGTGTGCTTTAGAAATGGATTTCCAAACAGTAAAAGGAGATGTTTATTGTTACTTTAATTCCTTTTGCACTGAAATAAAATTGATCAAACATATATTTCTTTTGGCTTCAGCTTTCAGATAAGATTATAAGTGCAAAACCAAATTTGTTTCCAAGTATATTCCACCTGGCAGTGTTTTTTAAAAAAATACAAAGAAATCCACATACTTCACAACTGCAAAAATAAATCAAACAATTTAAAGTATACCTTAGCCAAAAGAAGCAAACAACAGCCTGAGCCAAAAAGGAGGAAAAAGGCACACATACACAAAAGAAAACACATCAAAAGAGTAATTCTTTCATGTAACATGCAAAAAAAAAATCATTGGATAAAAAGTTCAAACATTATATATACAGAAAGATCTCTCATTAGTTCACCCATTAACAACGCAGTAAGCTCACTCTGTCCTTCTGCATCTTATTTTTGACTGCTTTATCTTTTTCAGTTTTGTCTTTGAGCAAACAATATCCTTTTCTGAAAGAAATGTTGATTAAGTACGTCACTTTCATTGCCTAACCTCTGTTCTTAATGAACACACTATATTAGTTCCTTTCTTCTAACTGGACTGTCTATTCAGTTGAGCTTAAAAAGCTTATATTTTCCTTCTTTTTTGTTTGCTATACTGTTTATTAACTGACTTCTTGCAATAATGTGTTTCACTATTCTGTGTTACAGTAGAGCTCACAACACAATAGTTTAACGGACCAATATACTGACACTATGTCATCTTAATGAATCTACAAGGTTAACTATTTTATGAATACAACTAGTATTACTGAAGTCTTCTTCTGTACTCTGCTGCAATAAGTGCCAGCAGGCTTCTCATTCATAACAAAGAATACAGCTAGCTATATTGTGCCAGATCCTTTTTCCATTATTACCTTGTCAAGGAGTCTAAAGAAATGTCATAAATAAATGCCAAAAAAAAAACCCTGTGGAAACCAATCAGGATGCTATTGATATTGCACACATTCTCCCCATGGATTTTAAATGACAATGACACTGGTTGATGCAGAATTTTAAATATATATTGCAGGTAACCAAAATACACTAGAAGAGGCTGAGTTCCTAACACCTCTCAGATTTAAAGGAAAGGAAGACATGCTTTAATCTCACATTAGACAACGTGGTTTTATTAAACAACACACTATTTTTTCCTGATTTTATTTTTTCATTCTCTTATCATACAAATAGCCTATACAATGGCAGTGTGTCATAAGCTGAGCTTTTTCTTCATCTTTAAATGACAATAGGATAATTTTAGTAGTGAAAAAGACTCTGCTTTCCAAAAAGGGATAGGAAGGCATCCATAAACATTTTGTATATGATAGTGCTTCCATCCAAGTCTGAGTGCTATATGCTGACCTTAGACACCACCACATTTTCTCTGGAACACAGAGGGTAGATAATGAACCTTGTTTTGCAAGATTACACACAGTAAAGACCACTGAAGTCAAGCAATCAGCACAATTTTTTTTTTTTTTTAAGTCTTCTGACAGCTCTGCAATAATCCTGTTTCTACCAGCAAGACTTGTACTGGAAAACAAAATAGACACAGAAAAGATCAGTTATTAGTGTAAGAAGAAAGTACAAGTTAGTCACTATTGATTGCCATCAAATATAGTTTTTTCTAATTGTATTTTCAGCATTGACTTTTCAAATTATTTTCACAATGAAAGCTAATTTCATAGCAGGGAACTACAGCTTGTGTCTTTTCATACTAGCAGGTCCTCCTTGATTTCTTACCAGAAGTTTTCATTACATGCTTACTTACAGAACCATGTGTGGGTAGATGTCACCCTGCATAACACTACACTTCCACCACTGGCTATCAAAAACCCAGAGTGCCTGGGGCTCCTCCACCAGCTGGACAGAAGCAAAGACGTCTGGATTCAGCACTACTGCATTCTGAAGGATGGCTGTTTGTACTTTTATGCTACTCTCCGCTCTACACCTGCCCAAGGTAGGGATGGCTGCTGAGTTTTAATTGATTGTTAAAGCAGAAATGTTTCACAGCAGTTTCCACTATAGAACTTTTACCATTAATGAAAGTTTCTTATCAGCAAACTGACCCTGTTCTGTGAAGGTGAGTGAAGGAAGACCAGTCTCAGTTTCTTTCCGTAAAACAACCACCTCATTTCCCACCATCTTCTTTCCTTGTCCTCCCATGGTCTGAATTTTTCTTTCTGGAATGAAGCTATTCAGGATCTGTGCACATTACCTCAAGAGCAAGTATCAGCAACAAGAGCCACCCTTCCAAAGCACTTCACAGTGGCATTAGCCAGTCCTACTGATGGCACATTTGCTGGAAGCTGTTGACTTCTGCATGTTAGATAGCATCCTCAGAGAGAGGGACGTCATGAATTCAGACTAATTCCTCCGCCACTGTCAGGTTTCCACATGGCCTGGGCAAAAAGCAAGTCCACCTACTGACAGGCAGAATTTCCCTACACCAGCAGAGACTGGTGTTCCAGGATGTGGCTGTGATCATCTGCAGTTAAAGCTGCCATCTATCAACATTCCCCATACCAGAAAATAGTGTCTGGCCACCCACTGAAGGCAGCAATGTGAGGCTACCGGGGTCAATTGCAAGTAGACAAGCTGGGTTTCAGACATTGAAGAGAGCCTGCAAGCACAACTCTGTGAAAGTTGTTTGTTTGGTTTTTTTTAAAAAGAGGTGCCCCAGGGAGAGTGGATGGGTCAGGACCTGCAAATGCACTCTCTTTGTGCTAAGGAAGCTGGCAGTCAGAAGAATCAGAAAGAAAATGCTGTTGTGCTTTTGCTTACTAGGCAAAAGGGGAAATTGTTCTCTTAGTGTTTAAGCTATTTGCCACATGATCAGGAAAGCTGTGCTCTGCTTTATAGTCTATACCATTTACATGGCATTTTTCATCTGCCAAAGGCCATACATATGAATTGACCAGTGTTTTCCTCTATACATGGAACTGAACGTAAGGCTGGCAATTAATTAGTAGAAAGGCAAAAATTAACTATTATGTGTTTATGACATTCAAGTCTATGCTGCTACTACTGAATGTGTCATTTTGTTGTTTAAATATTCTACTCCATACAAATTCTTGTATATGGTAGTGTTTTCTTTCTTGTTAGTGCAACTATATCTTTTTCCAATTTAGCTACAGATTCTCATGCCTCCATATCATTTGCAATGCTGTAGCATTAATTTAATGCTCTTATAACTAAATGTGAGCATCAAAAAAAAATACAGACCCTGAAGACAATAACAAGAACATTCAGCTACAGTTAATCAGCTCCACTGGCCTTTTTGGCTATATAAAGTGAAGTAACGTCTGGGGGAAAAAAAAAAAAATAAACAGCTCAAATGAAAATGTCATGAAAACCAAATTCTGTCTAATGCCTTTCCTTCACAGCTGGGTAGTGTGGCCTCCAGTGATGTTGCAGTTACTAATGGCAACAGAAGGAACCAATGCTGACTACAGAATTTTTTTTAATGTTGAACTTCGTATCCCTTTAGTTTTTATAGAAAAGAAAAAGAACATCAAAAGCTAGAAAAAAAAGAACATCAAAAGCTAGAAAAAATATTTTGCCACTTCATATTTAATGAAAAGCAAATAAAACTATACTGTTGATTATTTGCTGGATAGGAAGCATGTTTTACACTATTTTCAAATCTCTTTTCAGAAAAAAAAAAAAAAACTTTCACATTTTTAAATACTTTATATGTAAATTCTGTACAACTCTGTCAAAACACCCAATGTAAGGCATCTGAAAAGCCAACTTTCAGGAACTGTTAGTATGCCTGTAAGTGGCAGTAATTTCATAAATGGTATCTATCTGCAATATAAATGATGCATGCTATTTTATTCTGTCCAGGTGGCCTTTACCTGCAGGGCTATATTGTGAGTGAACAGTCCCTGGGCTCCAAGAGATCCGTAATTGAACTCAAACCTCCATCTGAAGAATTTAAAACTTTCTACTTATGTGCAGAGAATGTAAATGAAAACAAAAGGTAAACCAAACTTTTTTTTTTTTTTCAGTTTTATTTGCCAGACTTTACGAAAGTGGGAACACTCTAACTTGGGATGATCTAGTGACAACTTTTCATTCTGTTTTGACTTGTTTCCTGAGATTTCCCTTTAATTGTAGCTTTAGTCAAACTGCAGTACAATATGCAGGCACATGTGAGTCATCGGTTTTGCTATTGTCAATACTGGAAGTACAGCAAGGCTGGCTTGCAGACGTCCAGAAGGAAACCTGGATAAGATGCCTTCACAATGATGTGTGGGTGATTACACTAAACAGAAAAGCTATGGTACCTGTCATTATAGGAATAATGGGAAATATATCCTCCTTATTGCCAAGAATTATTTACTTCCAAAAACAACAATTAGCATTAAAAAAAAATGGCCTATGAAATTACATTCTGAAGGTGAATTCCCTCATCATAATCTAGCAAAATTCCATGACTGTCAGTGGGAGTTCTTCTTGTCCAAAGCCTACAAGTTACAGGATTTGGGTTTTAATTTCATCAACAAAGGACAAAGCTTTTCAATATGTTGGAAAGTGGTGTTAAGATATATTGCTGTTATAGTCAGCTCCTCCATCTCCTGCATCTCTCCAATCCAGTCACTATCAGCATGCATAGTAACAGAGCTGTACAGACACCATTTATCAAAGGCATGTTTCAAAGATATAAAAATGCATGCATAAGACTTGATCAGATACAGTTGTTGGTCTTTCATTTCTTCTAGGTGGATTACAGCTCTGAAAGCTTCAATTAATAAGTGGTTACCCCTACATCAGGCAATCCAAGATTTCATGAACAGACCACTGGAGGAGACAAGGATGTGAGAAGAAAGCTCATTTTTTTTCCCTTGATTTCTGTTTTCCATTAAAAAATCCATGCTATGTCTTATGATTCATCTCAAAAGATGTTCTAGTAGCAGGTAATATTTAGCATTGCTATACATTCACAACTTCCGTAAGCATTAGTAAATAAAAGTAAAGCAATGTTGCCTCTTTTGTAGTTGTCTTTAATTTTTGTTTCTACTTCAACTCAGACCACACATAAAGTCTGTTTTACAACACTGAACGGATGTCAACATTTATCTTATGCAGACGAAAGAGAAAAAACTATATTTCATCATATATTTTGTACTCTGTGATGTTTTATATCTGGACCCCTTTTTTTTTTTTTTGCCAATGCACCCTTTGCAAAGACTTCTGCTTTTCCATCCAGAAGTTTCATACGTAGGTTTGCCTTTAAGTTTCTAGATGGTGGAGGGCTTAAGGTTGGGACAGGCTGGACTGACTGAAAGGCTAGCAGATACATATCATTACAGTATGCCTGGGAGAACGGAATAAATTTGTGTGATTTGGATGAATACTTTCATTCTTGTATGTTCTATATTAACATAAATTTTAATTTTAAAGTGGTTTTGATTTAGCCATCTGCCATCACAGCAAAGTACACTTGTGGAGAGAAATCTATTCAAGAATCGAAGGCACTGTTTCTTCCAAAGTTAGCAGTAAGGGACAGCACCATAAAACTTCATCAGGGATATCAGGGTTAGACATCTGTGGTTATTACAGCTGCTTGTATACATAGTGTTTGACATTATTCTCTAACATTAAAATGATTCCTCCCATGAATAAATCTGGATATTCAGTTTCCAAGCTTCCCAAAATACTAATTCACATAAAATAACAAAAGTTAGTTCTATTTATTTATTGAAGCTACACGCTGACTAAATATCTCATCCTAAGAAATTTACAATTTAATCCTGCAGCAAAGTACAGAAAGGAAAAGAATACAACATCAACAGAAAGGAAAAGAATATGACCACAACACAGATTTTAAAATTGTCCATTTGTGATATTTTATTACAAGAGATACTTGGTCATCTTATCACCGTCATTAGACCTTGAGATCATATGAACACAATAGAACCTCAGCTACTTGCTTGGTCTTATTATTAGCCTGGAAAATATCAATTGCAATGCCATAAAAATCTAAAAAGCAAGTGGCACTCCCCCAACCACAACAACTGTATTTTTTTAGGAAACTGATTCATTTGCTTTAGATGCTTGAAGCAGTAGTACTTCAAAGAAAGCTGCTAAACAGTCCAAATGCTTTGCTACAGTGATTTGAGTGATTTAATTAAAAAATAAGAATGGCTAGTTAAAACAGTGCAAGTAATTTTCTGAAAACAAGCATCCAACCCCAAATGTATTAACATGCTTGCTTTATATCAATCTGAGTGTATTTTAAAACAAGCAGTCATCACAGTTATATTCTACGTTTACTGCTAGTATTTGGAAATTTTCAGGTTCAGAAATTAAATTTACATTTCCACTGTAAGTCTGACAACAAGTAATGAAGTAGATACAAATTACTTCTTTTTCTTACTTTTTTCCACATTGGAGAAAGTAGCACATATGGGTCAAGTGCAAATGCTGTTGACTTGAGATTAATATCTGTTAAGATTTCCTAAGGAATAGTTATCCAATTCAGAGCGACAGTTCAGAGCTAGGAAGCAGAAAAACAACCAATAGGTGAAACAAATGCAAACAAAATAAAATAGAACAAATGCGCTTCTCAGGAAAAAAAAAACACAAACAAACAAAGAAAACCACCAGATCTAAATATCTAAATGAGCAGAGTGGGGTACACGAAAGGATTGGTTACCCCATGGTAATCTCCTTATGCAGGCTCTTAGCTGACATCCCTCTGAGACCCAGTTGTTAGTAGCTTACTCAGCACGTTTTTCCCTTTAACAAGTGCACTTGCAGCCATCCTCAGACACAATCACATGATCACTAAATATCTTGGTTTTATTTTTATTATAATAAACATATGATAATATATGTGGCATAAAGAACTGGCAGCGATGAAAGATCCAGTAACCTCAATAGCAAGGTGCAAAATGAAATGAGCTATTCAATGTGAGTAAAGGTTACACGATAGGGTCTTTTATTGTTTCACTAATTTTTTTTCATCGTTATAAAGTGTTTTATAAATTAGAGTGATTTATCCCCATATCTGCAATGATTTCCAAAGTATATTAGTGTTACAATAGCAATTTGTGCTTTATTCAGTGTTGTAAGCAACAAATATGAAAACTTTAAAACATATGTACTTCCTCCCATTCAGTGCAAGTAAAAAATGTATCAAAAATGCCTCAAGTGTACAAAATAGAATCAAATCTTATTTCTGTTGTAAAACTATGCATTTACACAGCAGGCTTCTTGGGACTCTTTATTTAACTGGGTAGTATATCAGCAGAGCTAACTGAAATCTTTCTGTTTGATGGACTTGATGATTTGTCTTTCTCTTCTATGATTTTATACTTCCAAAATCAAATTAAATACTAAGGTGTAGTAAACTTACAATTTCTAAAATGACTATAAACTTTGCAAAATTATGAAAAATGTAAAATTTTTTTTTAAAATGTCAAACTTTGGAATTATCTAGTTTTTAACCCAGGAAAATTGAGGACAAGACAAAGGCAAGCTTGGTACATTTCTCTTAGCCAGTGCTGGTTCCTTTCTATACATCTGAGAAGAGATCGGAGTAGCCTATGGGCTGTTCTCATTTTTCTATGAAGTAGCTATGGTCCCAAGGAGGCAGCCTGCCATCCAGTCATTTTAGTAACAGATGTCATCTCTTCCTGTTATTACCAGGACCAAAAGCACTTTGAAAAATATACTGAGGTTCTTCCTCCATATGTGTCAATAGCATGAAAATTTTCAGCAGAGGAATTAGCCAGATTTCAATTCTAGTTACTATAGGTGATTTTGTTATTCTCAATGGGTTTTCACTTTACTTCTTGGAAAATACTTCTAGCATGAGATATAGTTCACTTAGCTTGGCATACATATGACTATAGGACAAATGTAGTCAGAGTCATCAAGTCAACCATGCCTTCAGGAAAAAAAAAAAAATCAAAGTGGGATTGTTAACTCTACATCCTTTCCAAAACACAGACAGATGCTATTTGTTATAATGAAGTACTAATGCATCTCTTGTCTCTAGTGAATGGCCATTTCTTTAGTCATGCAGCAATATCTCGTGAAGGCAGGAGAGAGAGTAACAAAAGGATACCCAGATTGCTCACTTTACCCTTCAGTCAGCTCATCCAAATACCTTTTCTACTAGAGGAGATATTATTACCATGCACTAAGAGCAGAGAGAAGTGATGAAGAGGTTTTGGGTAAAGCTTTTGCAGACGATAGTAAAAAAAAAAAAAATTATCTCATGGGAAGGGAAAGGGTAAGGCACTGGATAAGGTGATTTGATGGATGTCCAATAGCAAAAAAAAACCTTTTAAGTTATCCCAGGGCAAAATTGGCACTTATAATATGTGCTAAAGTTACTAGATGGCAGGTGTGGTAAAATGTGGGAGTTATTTGTGATTATTTTAACAGATAGGAGTTTTATTACATGGGTAACTTTACAACATGCATTATTTCAGTACCATGCAGTTTACATTTACTTATTTGTGATCTTTAAGCAGGACTGTTTTAAGGCCAAATTAATAAACTAAATGTCTTTCTTGACAAGGTATGGTAAAGCCACAAGCAGTGTTGCCACATCTGTACTCGTCCAAGGTAACAGTGCACCACAGCAAAAAGCACACTGGAACATCAGTGTCTTACTGAAGAACTACTTTTCCTCCAGTTTTCTTAAGATAACACATGCAGTCTGAGGGCTCAGATGTGAAGTCTGCAAAACACTTCAAATCCAGTCCCACCAGTCAAATACATAGAATCATAGAATCATGGAATCATTAGAGTTGGAAGGGACCTTTAAAGGTCATGTAGCCCACCCACCCCTACAAGGAGCTGGGACATCTCCAATCAGATCAGGTTGCTCAGAGCCCCATCCAACTTGGCCTTGAATGTTTCCAGGGATGGGGCATCCACCACCTCTCTGGGCAACCTGGGCCAGTGTTCTACCACCTTCATTGTAAAAATTTTTTTCCTTATATCTAATCTGAATCTACCTCCCTCTGTTTTAAAAGCATTATCCCTTATCCTGTCACAACAGGCCTCTCATTCTTCTCTCTGTTTAAAGTTAAACATATGATTAGAAATTAGGATAATGCCTAAGGTGCTTAGTACTTTACAAAATCACATCTGCAACAGCAGTTTGCATACTGTTGATTACATTTGTGACTTCAAGACATAAAGCAAAAGCGTGCCTTTCAAGACTAAAGCACACATAATTGGGGGCTGAAACTAAAAGTTGAAAGTTATGGGTTTAAAATGGCTGCAAACTAATGAAACAGTTTTCTCCATATCATTTTGTCTGTAGCTTATAAAAGATATTTTAAGAAAATCTTATGCTTAGTAATCATTCAGTATAAGAGTTCTTATATTTCTCAAACATATGACAGTTATCCTGTAGCACTTCTTATAAATAATCTCTATAACACTAAAAGCTTAAAAAAGTGCTTGGTTGTAAAAAAAAAAAAATAATAACAATTAATTAAAACACTTTCAGTGTTACCCAGAGCATCAACAGAAAACACAAAAACTTGTTAATCAATGTTAAATTTGTTAAAAAAAAATGTCCAAAGACACACCAGTCTTGCATTGCAATGGTGCAAGGAGGGACTGCGAGAATGAAGAACTGCCCATTGTACTGGAAGAGCAGGTTCGGGATCATCTGAGGAACCTGAAGGTGCACAAGTCCATGGGTCCTGATAAGATCCATCCTCGGGTCCTGAGGGAACTGGCGGATGAAGTTGCCAAGCCACTGGCTATTGTATTTGAGAAGTCGTGGCGGTCTGGTGAGGTCCCCGATGACTGGAAGAGAGGGAACATAACCCCAGTTTTTAAAAAGGAAAATAAGGAAGACCCAGGTAACTACAGGCCGGTCAGCCTCACCTCTGTGCCTGGCAAGGTCATGGAGCAGATTCTCCTGGAAACCATGCTAAGGCACATGGAGAGCAAGGAGGTGGTTGGTGACAGCCAACATGGCTTCACCAAGGGCAGATTGTGCCTGACCAATTTGGTGGCCTTCTGTAACAGGGTGACAGCATTGGTGGACAAGGGACAAGCAACGGATATCATCTACCTGGACTTGTGCAAGGCATTTGACACTGTCCCACACGACATCCTTCTCTCTAAACTAGAGAGACATGGGTTTGATGGACGGACCACTCGGTGGATAAGGAGTTGGCTGGATGGCTGCACTCAGAGAGTGGTGGTCAACGGCTCAATGTCCATGTGGAGACCGGTCACGAGTGGTGTCCCTCAGGGGTCCGTGCTGGGCCTGGCCCTGTTCAACATCTTTGTCGGTGACATGGACTGTGGGATAGAGTGCACCCTCAGCAAGTTTGCCGACGACACCAAGTTGTGTGGTGCCGTCGACACGCTGGAAGGGACGGATGCCATCCAGAGGGACCTTGACAGGCTGGAGAGTTGGGGCCGTGCCAACCTCATGAAGTTCAACCAGGCCAAGTGCAAGGTCCTGCACCTGGGTCACGGCAATCCCAGGCACAAATACAGGCTGGGCGGGGAATGGATTGAGAGCAGCCCTGAGGAGAAGGACTTGGGAGTGCTGGTGGATGAGAAGCTTAACATGAGCCGGCAATGCGCCCTTGCGGCCCAGAAGGCCAACCGCATCCTGGGCTGCATCAAGAGAAGCGTGGCCAGCAGGTCGAGGGAGGTGATTCTCCCCCTCTACTCTGCCCTGGTGAGACCCCACCTGGAGTACTGTGTCCAGCTCTGCAGCCCCCAACACAAGAAGGACATAGACCAGTTGGAGAAGGTCCAGAGGAGAGCCACGAAGATGATAAAAGGGCTGGAGCACCTCTCTTATGAGGCCAGGCTGAGAGAGTTGGGGCTGTTCAGCCTGGAGAAGAGGAGGCTCCGGGGAGACCTGATAGTGGTCTTCCAGTACCTCAAGGGGGCCTACAAGAAAGATGGGGAAAGGCTGTTTAGTAGGGCCTGTTGCGATAGGATGAGAGGTAATGGTTTTAAAATAGAGGGGGGTAGATTTAGATTGGAAATTAGGAAAAAATTTTTTACAATGCGAGTTATAGAACACTGGAACAGGTTGCCCGGAAAGATGGTGGAGGCCCCATCTCTGGAAACGTTAAAGGCCAGGCTGGATGAGGCTCTGAGCAACCTGACCTAGTCAGGGATGTCCCTGCTCCTTGCAGGGGGGTTGGACTAGATGACCTTTGAAGGTCCCTTCCAACCCTAACTATTCTATGATTCTATGTTGTAATTTGCTGTTGATGCATTCTACCTCCAGTTGCAGCAATAAAATGCAAAAAATGTGGCAGCTTAGCTGTTTTCGACCCCAGGTGCTCGTTGTCATTCTCACTTGAGGAATAGATACATGTTAAAATGCAACATTCTATGAAACAGAAGAATTGTGTGATAATTCCTCATTTTCTCTAATGCAAAATCAGTTGGCACAGTTTAAAGGACTGCTGATAGCTTTACCTTCCTCTTCACATGAAAAAAAATTGGGAGAACAGAGAGAAAAATACAATCACAGGGAAAATTCCGCCTCCATCCTGAGAAATTAAAGTCTTTCTTGGCCTACCCATGGGACTAAGAAAGAAATACACTCTTTGCTTGAAAGAACATGAAATAAAATACTACTTTTTCCAGTCTTCAAGTCTTCCAGTCTTCAAGTCATTTCAGTAATGTAAACAGAATGCTAATATCTTTATACTTACAACACTTCAAACGGCAACTCAGAAAAGTAGGTTGGAAATATTCCTGAAGAATCATAAAAAGAAAGACTCTAGAAATTAGATACATCTTAGGAAAAAAAAAAAAAAAACAACAAAAAAAAAACCCAGAGATACATATTTTGCTATGAAATCGAACAGAATTTTGAGTAGGCTACGAAAGAAATAGTAGTCAGCTATGACATCTCCAAATCAAAATTTGATCAAAGCCTGAGAGAGTTTAGATTTAAAATTGTATTTAAAGTTCCCCTTTGGAATCTAAGTTTTAGTCCCATTTTAGCTTTTCATAGAATAATAGAACACACTTCTCTGGTTCTCTTGGCTGGCTCCCCCTGCAAGGACCAGGGACATCTCCAACCAGATCAGGTTGCTCAGAGCCTCATCCAACCTGGCCTTGAACGTTTCCAGGGATGGGGCATCCACCACCTCTCTGGGCAACCTGTGCCAGTGTTCCCATACCCTCATTGTAAATTTTTTTTCCTTATATCTAGTCTGAATCTACCTTCTTCTATTTTAAAACCCTTTGTCCTATCACCACAGGCCCTGCTAAAGAATTGCTCATGGTCTTTCTTACAAGCCCCCTTGAGGTACTGGAAGGCCACTATAAGGTCTCCCCAGAGCCTCCTCTTCTGCAGGCAGAGCAGCCCCAGCTCTCCCAGCCTGTCGTCATAGGAGAGGTGCTCCAACCCCCTGATCATCTTCGTGGCCCTCCTTTGGACCCTCTCCAGCTAGTCCATGTCCTTCTTATGTTGGGGACTCCAGAGCTGGATGCAGTACTCCAGGTGGGGTCTCACCAGGGCAGAGTAGAGGGGCAGAATCACCTCCCTCAACCTGTTGGCCATGCTTGTTTTAATGCAGCCCAGGATGCAGCAAGTGCACATTGCAGGCCAATGTTGAACTTTTCAACCACCAGAATGCACTTTTCTTGCATTTCCTTCAAAAGAAAACATGGAAGTTGAGACTGGGGTATACTGCTTCATTGCTGTCTCATGTTAGCAAGGGATCAGCAGAGCTGTGCAATTACTGTATTTCCAGTATCTCACCACGGTTGATTTGTTTGCATTGAAGACTTTATATTTATTGCTAGATACACCTGCATTCAAAGTTTTCCTTTCACTGCCAGGAAAAAGATAACTATAGTGAAACCAGAATGCTTCCATTAGCTGAGTATGATATTCCACTGAGAAGAAATTGGGTCATGTACTTGAAGCATGATTTATTCAGATGGTTTGCTGCACTCCAAATGGAGCTCGTTTTCTGCCCTGTTCAGCAGAAAATATGTACAAGATTCTGCAGAACTAAAGCCACAGAGGTCATCAAGGCATTTGCCACAAAGGGCTGAGTGGAAATAGCAGGAAATACTTTGAGGCCATAAAAATAGTTTTGCAAAGTGCATAATTCCCCTTTGCAGTATGTTTCCGAAGGATAAAGCTGTTGGGGTTAGTTTTCCCCCTTCTTTCTCCCAGACCCTGCAACCTCCTTTACCAGAAGCTGAAAGTAATTTTAGTAGAAAATATTCTTCAATTTTCCAAACTTAATCCACCTTTCAACTACAGCAACGATGAGATACACATTAGCCAAAGCTGAAACACTGCAGCAGTCTAGAACAGAAATCTGGCTGCCTAATACCCAGACTTTGCGGACATGTGCACACTTATGCCTATTCCCTCCGTTGGCATTGTGCCCGTTCACAAGATGACATGCTAATTTTATCTGAGCGGAGAGGAAGGATTTCAGCAGTGTGTCGGATTTGACATCTCTTATTCAAGATGATCTTCTCAAGGGCAATTTATGCCAGCCAAGCCAGATACTTCATAACCAAAAAAAAACTCATGCTGACAGAGCCAGGAAATACTTTCATTTTCTGGGAAAAAAAAATGTTGCTTTCACCTAAAGGTTTCATCAATTAGGAGAAGGTTTCCTCTTAAAAAAGACACACAGGAAAAAAGACCTGAAGTGATTTCTTAATACTCCAGGACAGCTAGAGGTTTTGAAAATTATATTTGGTGTTTTTTTCATTTGTATATTATACTATATAATATGATGTTGGTTGTAGCAATGTATAGTATCATACCTATTTTTATAATTTATAACTTAGTATGTTCTCAATTTTGCATTGCTGAGAACAGTTGTTCTCTAGCACTAGCTAAACTGTCTTGTTTTCCTTACAACAAACAGCAGCCACTGTGATTTAGAAAAAATGTTTGAAAACCTGATTTAAAAGAAGATATCTTTCAATATAAGATAAATGGTAAGCCTTTATACACTTTAAAAAAAATAAACATTTTCAAATATAAATTATTTTCTACATTTCTAAATGAAAATTATTTGGGGAAAGGAGGTTTTGCAAATTTTGGAGGTACTTGCTCTTGTCCCATCTAGGAATGAAAAGCAAAATTTGTAATGTAGTTACTGAGAAGTAAATTTATGTATTTTTAGTAAATACTGAAGTCTGGACAACCAATTACTGCGATTTTTAAATCTTCTGTTGAATTTAGGCTGTGATTTTTCTCAAAATAATATAATTGCTCCAAATTCTGAAATAGGAAGGCATGCAACTTTTTTAGCAACACTATGAAGTGTGCAGCTAAATATTCTTTAAAAGCTAACCTGAAAAGATAAAACGCACACCCTGATAAACTGCTATCATTCCACAAGTATAGAAGAGCTGCTGAACTTGTAACTGCCCTCAGGACTTCAGCAGGTGTATCATACAGACTCAGCAAATCCAGTTCACTACTTTGATCTTCATTTTCAGAAATAAAATTAAGTTTTCATGACGCAGGACAACAACAGTTCACTGCCCTCCAGTTGCCACAGCAATGGGTTTTCTAAAACAATACAAGGACCGATAACTGTACTTAGACGCAATATTAACCACTTATTTTACTACCTGTCAGCTGCCATGGGACTGTTCTTACAATCAAGATGTTTTTCTCCACACAGGGAGAAATAACAAAATTAGCTGTTGGGAAGAAGGACAGTTTCTCAGGCAGCCATTAAATATTCTGCAGGCAACTACTTCCTCTAGGTTGCACCTCCCTGTCAATGAAGCGTGGTTCCCCTCTCTGCATACCTGGAGTCCTGCCGCAGAAAGGCCAGCGGAGGCACTGCTTTGGCACCCTCTTCCTCAGACTCCTCACCAGACTAGAACGACAGATGAGTCAAAACACCACAGAGGGAAAACAGCCTGCTCAGCCTGTTCTAGACTCTCAGCTGACATGAAAAAAATTAACTGTTTTCAGTGGGAACAAATTATAACCACTGAGGCTCTGGGTATTTTGGTTTAGGACCCATACTAAGCCAGAAGCCAAGTCTTTGATGCTTCTTTACATTGAAAGCGTTATTATTTGCCAGTGATCAGCAAGCACAGCTAATGACTTTCCTATAAAGGAAATCTGGCATCACACATGTATTGGTCAAATTACAGAAAGCAAAAAGACTATTTACTGGTGGCCTGGTGAACCGGGCACTGAAAACATGCTCATAAAGCAGGTAAACCGTAATTAAGTAAATGTCCTGAAATCGCTTCTCCAAGTAAGCAACTGCCATTACTGCTACAAAGATGGTTTTGAAACACAAATGGAACCACTAATTGCAGATGAGGTAGTATGTTCATGAAGGGAAAAGTATGGATCTGGAAGGGCATGTCTCTAAGTGCCTCTCTATAGCACACGAGGGAGCAGGCATCAGAGCCAGTAATAACTCACTGCTGGAAGCGGCAGCGCAGCCCGCGCAAGGCTGTACGACTGCTGGAAGCAAAGACAGTGTGCCTCAGTACAGACCCACATGAAAGAGCCAGGACTCTAGCTTGTACTTTGTGTTTCTGTACAGGATAGAGATACCACAAGTTGGGGTTCACAAAGGAGCTTGAAAAAAAAACCAGCCTAAATTTTGCCAGTGAAACAGACCTCACTCTAGGGAACTAGCAAAGCAGTCTGATGAGGGAAATGATCAAAACAGCAAAAGCCATCAGAAAACAAGTTTCCAAACTCAATCTGCAAGAACCCCAGCTCCAGATGAAACTACATTCATTATAATCTGTTGTCAAGAAGATAGCATGAAAGCTGGAATGAAAAATATCCTGGCAAAAAACTACAGCGCAAATGTAGAACAAAAAAAAAAAAAAAAAATTAGGTAGACACCTAATAAAGAGCAGCAGCAGACACAGTGACTACGGATACGCAAACATCCAATGAGAAAGAAGAATTCTTACAGTGTGGTTATGTCAGGGGTAGGAAAATCTGCCCTAGTTTGACTTTAGATATTACCAGACACAAGGCAAGCTGGCATCTATCTGTGCACAAGCTGGAGATCAGAACAACCACCCATAATCCCTGCAAATCTGAATTCCAGCCTGCTAAGCTTCTGCGACTGTAAATACCTGTGCTGGCAAAACAAAAGCTTATATATTCATGTCACAGTCACTCTTCCCCATGCATTCGGAGCACACTCACTGCTGCAGCAGCTGCTTGTTTGCAGTTACTCTGTTAGATCATCGGGTCATTGCCAGTTCTATCTGGACTGCAAACCCAGTGCAGCGTAATCCCCACAGTGTCAATACGAGTAATAACATAGTGGAGAAATATGAGCAGATGCTTTTAAAACTCATTCTAGGGGCCATCTGTGTGAAGAAACGTAGGCTGTAAATACGACAGGAAAGTGAAAGGAAACGGTGTCGCTTTGAGCTGATGGCAATGGGTGATCCAATGGTATATGTGTGGGAGTTCCACTCACAACAGGGCAGTGCAAGCAAGGTAATCCCACAGAATCCATTCAACGTGAAAGAAGAGTGAGAACAGTCACCTCTCTCTGCCAAGCAGAAAAGTAAATAGTTAAACCCCAGGGTATAAAACAAGCTCAACAATTTACAGGGATAGCCAAGTATCTTTCCAGACTGTACATTCCCAAGGAAAACCCTGACAGAGTTAATCTTCTAAAAAGACAGAGAGGGCTTCAGCAAGCACTTGAAAAAATGAAGAAAGCTGATACTGTCCTAAAGTCTTTACAAACCTGAACAGCAGTTAGACCTAGCATTAGAGGAACAGTTCTGGTAAATCCAAGAAGTAGGACATGGCCAGCAGCAGACAACCTTTGGTAGGGAAAGGCTCAGGCCAAGAGAAAGCTGCTGGCTGAGTTCTTGGACCTGAAGGACATCATTAGCTCATCCTTGAATAAGAACTGCACAGGAAGTCTTACAAAAGCACCCTGAAAAAGCTGCAGAATATTATGTATCAGCATGTACAGCACTAGGGAGAAAATTCACTGATGGCAGCAAGTGCATGAATCTCATTTATTGTCCACTGCGCAAAATGAGAGTGAGTTTCACAAATGTAGATTAGAAAAGCTTTCCATTCCTATGCAAGCTTCCCGGCAAGCCAACAAATTACCCAACCAGCTAGCATGCCAAGGCAGCAAAAAATCCACAGTTGGTCACAAGACTATTAAAAAAAATCCTTAACAACTATTGCATAGTACCAGAAGATTAAGAACTTCAGTAAAGGCAGTATTTTTTGTGAAGGGGAACAAGATATTCTCCTGGTACACTAAGAGCAGATACCTCAAGATATGTGTGCTTCCTACCAGGATACTGAATCCTGCTCACAACAAGCAAAGGTGTATATGTACTAATCAAACCTGAAAGATCAGCTGAGAGTACTTATCTGTAGAGGGCAAGGAATGCTTAGCGATGAGTATTAGAAAGACTGCAATAACAGACAACAGAGCATTTTATTCAATCCAAACCAAATTTCAGGGATAGTCCATAGTAAGGGTGTTCTCAATTTTCCATCTTTCAAGCAGAGATAATACTGCCTTTTGTCTGTCTAGGCCATTTATATTTTATGCTCTTTGGTGCATAGAATCTACTTACTATTCACATTCAGATAATCTAGTATGAAAGATACATTTGTATTGTGGTAACACCATAAGATAAAAACAAGAAAACAGAAAAAGAGAGAAAACGAAAATCAGTATGTGTTTATGTCACAGATAGTATCTCCTCACATTGCCTAGAAAAAACATTTCTAAGCTTAAACTAAAATTAACCTACAAGTTAACTAAAACACCTTCCTATCAATGCTGTCCAAGGATTGAAAAGGCCTTATTGCCAGTGACCTGGAAGATGATGAGTAGTAAACATCAGTTGCTCCTGGAGATAATTATATGGAAAAGAAAGGTTTCACACATTTGACAATTTAAATGTCCTGCACTTTAAGAAAAAAAAAAAAGAGAGAAAAGCTCCAAGTGCTCATTTGCTGAGGTGATGATTGGTTGCTAGAAAAAATGAGAAGAAAGGTTTGCTCTTGAAGACATTTAAAAAACTATTCTGACATTCAGATAACAGCACTGTACAGCTGAATAGCAGCTGTACATCCTTTGTTACAGCATGCTATGCAAATTTCATAGAAAACTTACTTTGACATCCAGTTTGGACGTGGCATTTCAGCACTTGTTATCAGCTACTGAAATCTGTCAGGAGCACAGCTCCAGCTTCAGAGACTTCAGATCAGAGATGAAGAATAAAAAATAAAATTCAAAAAGTAATTTTTCTGGGTTTTTTTAACATTTTTCTCTTTTCTTTTCTTATTTTTCTGTTGGTAG
The DNA here is from genome assembly GCF_036417535.1 of Chlamydotis macqueenii. Lineage (NCBI taxonomy): Eukaryota > Metazoa > Chordata > Aves > Otidiformes > Otididae > Chlamydotis > Chlamydotis macqueenii. The sequence goes on along the minus strand of NC_141593.1, from coordinate 56,550,132 downwards.
AATGAAGCAGGTATTGTACTGTAGAAGGACTTTTATAGAGAACATTATTTCCAGGTTCATATAGCAATGACATAATATATTTTTCTGGTTTTATCTGCCAGTCTTGAGCTGTGAAGGTTTTTTAAATTATATAATATTATGAGAAGCTCAACATGAGGAGGCAATGCGCCCTTGCAGCCCAGAAAACCAACCACATCCTGGGCTGCATCAAAAGGAGCCTGGCCAGCTGGTCGAGGGAGGTGATTCTGCCCCTCTACTCTGCTCTGGTGAGACCCCACATGGAGTACTGTGTCCAGCTCTGGAGCCCCCAACATAAAAAGGACGGGGACCAGTTGGAGAGGGTCCAGGAGGGCCACAAAGACGATAAGAGGGCTGGAGCACCTCTCCTGTGAGGCCAGGCTGAGAGAGTTGGGGCTGTTCAGCCTGGAGAAGAGGAGGCTCTGGGGAGACCTTATAGCAGCCTTCCAGTACCTCAAGGGGGCCTACAGGAAGGACAGGGAAAAGCTCTTCAGTAGGGCCTTGTCCTGGTTCTGGCCAGGATAGAGTTAATATTTACCTGAGCTGGGTGGAGAACTGAAGCTGGTAGCCCCTATGGCTGGGATAGTTAACTAATTAGCTAACAGCTGGGGTTAATTTACCCAAATTAGCCAAAGGGCTATTCCATCCCATCTGACACCATGCTCAGTATATAAGTGAGGAGGGTGCTGAAGGGAGGCTCTCCTAGTTGGAAGAGACTGGATGTGGAGATCTGTTGTGAGCTATTATACTGTATTTGTGTTCCATCACTCTATTGTTTTCTTCTGTCATTACTGTTAAAGTTACTTTTTGTTCAATCTCAACCCGCGTGTTTGGGTTTGTTTTTTTTTTCCTGGTTTTCTTTTGTTTGTCAAATCTCCTCCTATTCTCTCGGAGAGTGGGGGGAGTGAGAGAGAGACTGCGTAGTCTGGTCCCCGTTGGGGCTGAACTACGACAGGCCTGTAGTGACAGGATGAGGGGTAATTATTTCAAAATAGAGGGAGGTAGATTTAGATTAGATATTAGGAAAAAATTTTTACACTGAGGGTGGGGGAACACTGGAAGAGGTTGCCCAGAGAGGTGGTGGATGTCCCATCCCTGGAAACATTCAAGGCCAGGTTGGACAGGGCTCTGAGCAACCTGATCTTGTTGGGGATGTCCCAGCTCCTTGCAGGGGCATTGGACTAGATGACTTTTAAAGGTCCCTTCCAACCCAAACCATTCTATGGTTCTATGATTCACAATAGTATCACAATAGTAACCACAACATACTAATTCTTTTCCAGCAGTATAATAGACTGTAACTGCTGCTCAGAGTTACCTCCACAGATCTAAACTGACTGTGATCTGTGAAGAATAGCTTGCAAACAGCTTTGAACAAGTAGTGATTCCTCAGCTCAAATGATACAACCCACCCAAACATGCAAAAGGATCAATAGGTCTACACCACACAGCATGCTGCCATGCTGATCCCCAGGGCTGCTACGGACAAGCTAGCTGGGATACCCAGAGCAGCATAGCCCGGTTAGTGCAGTGGTGTGGCTGGGCTACTAGGTGACAAGCTCACTTGGGTGTATCTCAATAGTGGTGTGTTGCACACGCAGGCTTTGCATGAAGTCTGCTGGTGCGAGGCTGAGCTGAAATGATCTCAGACCTGCAAGTCCTTGTTGATACAAAATGAAAGTTTGCAAAATGTATTTTCCCTGTGCAGTGGATTATAGGCCGCTATAAAAAAATGCAAAACATGTTTCCTCTTAAAGAAAGGTGGTCGGTCTCCTCTAAAACAGGTTTGAGATGCTGCATCTAGAAATTAAAAAAAAAAAAAAAAAAACCAAGTTTTTTTTTAATCAGAAAAATTGGACACAGCACTGTTAGTAAACCTGTTATGGAGCATTCCAGTGACAACTGACAGACAGTGTAAAGAAGACTTGTTAGTAAAAACAAATTGTTCAGCAATCAAGGCACATTAGCATAAGGCTAGTGGGAAAAAGCAAGAGGGAGAATGGCTTGAGTTGCAGGTGTAATGCAGTATAGGCAAAACTCTCCCATTATTTGGCTCACAGGAGGAAGGAGAAATGAACAAGAAGAAGTAAGTGTAAGTAAATGTTGAATTTATTCCTGGATACATCAAGCCATCTCACCACATTCATCATGACAATATTATGGAGCATTTACATAGAAGGAGAGAATAGGCAAAAGGAGTAAATGGTATAAAATCTTGGAAGCACAGGTAAGGATATATCCTGACACATTTGTAAACAAATTTATTTATTTGTGCAGATAAAAGTAACCTGCTAACAAAAACATCCTTTAATTCGCAGCGTCTTGTAAGTCGTTTTGCTTGGGGTTTGACCAAGGCTATTTAAAATATTCATTGTCAACATTACACATGCACATGTGCACAGACCACTCTGGAAGGGTTGTTCTGCTGTCTTGGTTTGAACTGTATTCAGGTCACCCTAGACCCTGTGGGACTGTGCCGTTGTTTACTGTCTAGCATCTCAGACATGATTTTCTCTGGAGACAGTTGCCCAGAAAGAGCCATTCGACAGAATGGAAACTCTCGACCAAGAAACCCCCAAGGGAACAGTTTGAAGGTCTCTGTACTAGCTGCTGAAAGGAAAAAAAAAATTATAATAATAGAACACCAGACCTCTCCTAATTGAAAGCGTGAATTGTTTGGTTTCAGTTTATTTGCTCATTTCTTTGCTTAGAGTGCCAAACCAGCATCCTTACAAATGCAGTGAACCCAGAAATTTCAGTTCAGAGATCTGCAGCTTGATAGAGGGAATTGGAAAGGGAGAGCTTTTCTTCTCCCGCCCCTTTGCAGCTTCAGTCTAATTGCTGCACCGGTGGAAGAACAAAGGCTCAGAAGAAATATCCACACACATCCACAGTGCGCAGCTGCTCGCTCTTAACATCTTGTAAACGGCACTGCAATGAAAAAAATAAAGCTCTCCCATTGTAGGAGGTAAGATTGCAATGTAAAATAAGGAGGGTATTCGGGCTGGTCACTGAAGGAGTATTCAGTGGTGACAAGTGATGCAGTATAATTAGTGAAGATCAGAAGAAAAGAAATTTTAAAGCCTTTCACATCAGGAAGGACCTGCTGGAGATGGTGCAACTTTTTATACGTGCTAGTGCTCACCCGGTCAAATCATAAAAGGGTGTCCTAAAACACTATATGGGCTCTCAAACTGCACTTACAGGCTGACGGGAGGAGTAATTTATTGCCTAAACTGATTTACTGTTGCTATTCATGACCAACAGAGTTTATGATTATTTAAGCATTTATTTAAAATTTGAAAGCTTTGAAAAATCTTTCATGCTAAACAAATTTTGAGCGGGAGTACACTGTGTGATTTCACTTATCAGCTATGAAACGATCTTACTAAAAGCCTACGCCTCCATAGGTCTTTTTCTCAGGGTCACTATTCACAATAGTGGTCATACAGTATCTGATCCCATTATATTTACCAAAAATCACACTTTTTGTCTGCAGTAGCATCTAGGATAGTTTTTGTTTTAACTGTGCAGAGACCTACTACTTTTGCTGGTTCTTTCTTCTCTCCTTCCCTGTAAGGGAAAATTAGAAAGCATTGAGCTCTAAATCACATCTTAAAACCATTTATTCCCGTACAGATAAAGGCACTCATGAGCATCTCCCCAGGATCTTTTTTTCTGGAGTTTCTAACCAGCAGCAATTTAACATTTTTCTCTTAAGCATGCAGGAAAAGGATTCACCTCAGAGGTGAAAAAGATTTCAAGTCAAATGTGTGGCATGTATAATAAATACTGGACAGCAAGGAGTTCATGAAAATGCTTATGCATTAGTAACATAAACTCAGCCAGACTGCAGGACAGGAACAAACAACTTCACACAGCAAAAGCAGCTAAACGCAGCTACATGCTAAAAACAAAAAGCATGATTGTTTGGTTTCAACAAATTGAAGAGTTCTAGGGTGCAGTCTCTGAACACATACTGCGTACATAGAGACTCACAGCTTTGAGAGTGAAATCCAAATGTTGGCTTTATTGCCATTAAGGCAAACAACAGTAGGTCAGCTTCGAAGAGTACAAAGGATTTGCTAGATGGTATGCAAAGAGGCAAAGGTATCTAACAGATGCAGTAAGAAGTCTTTCAACAAGTTAACATTAAGTTTTCAGATTTCTGGCCCCAGCAGCACCTGCACCACCTCTGCCCTTGGTGTGCCAGTGTGGGAACAACTAACTGCCCTGGCCCCGTGTGCTGACAGAGCAGGCAAGAAAGCGTGAGGAGGAAGCAATCGTTAGTGGACTTCATGTAACAACTTCATTAGAGCCAGGCTTTGACGAATACATCCCTCCTTGATCTCTTTAATCAAGTAACAGCCACTGGTGACAACGAAAGGAGTGCTCTAAACATGTGAGTGGCAGTGGCTGCATTGGCCAGCTGACCGAACTGTCAGAATTAAAAACATGAAATATTGACTGGAGCTATAATAGCTTTGTATTAATCATGGATCAAGGGCAGAAAAGGCACTGTGACACTGCCACAGCCTTTGGTAAAGTGCATATCACTCACAAACCCAGATGAATGTGTTTTCTGTGCCACACTTTGCCCAAGCATACAACAAAGATCAAACAGAAAAGAAAGAGGACAGACACCCAAACAAACCAAGGAAGAGAGACTACAGGTGAGGTAAATAGACCAGAATAGCTCCCTGGAGGAAATTAATTTTAAGAGTTTCAGTGATGATTTGGACATGTGGCGGATACAGGGCAGAAGGACTGCGTAACAGAAAGTACCAGCCAGAGACTACGGGGAGACAAAGATGGGCAGAAAAATGGAAGGTGCATCAGGAGCAGAAACAGACCAGGGAAGAGAAGCAAAACAAAAATAAATGAAGGATTTGTGGAGTACAGGGAAACATAGTACAACTGAAGTACGATGCAAGTGAAGACATCCAAGGAGGTGGTGGGGTAGGCCAAGCTGCAGAATATAAGTCCTTTAGCAAAGCTTCTCCTTCATGTGGACCGAGGGAGCAAGGCTGACAGAAATGCAAAGTGAGCAAATAACGTATTATAATTATTGCATGCACAGAGAATGCATCTTTAAATGTTTCAGGCAGTGACGGGGGAGGGCAATGTTCTGTTTTGACAGACTCTCCTTGCTTGAGACACACTGTCATCTTTGTGTAACGGCGGATACCACTAAAACTTGAAGAAACTGGTAGCCTAGAAAGCCTCTTCAAACCTTCCTCTGTACAGCAACTCTGGAAAGACAGCCATTAAAACTGTAACCTATTTAACTTAAATGGGTTAGCTCATTTAAATAGTGTCTCACAGAACAAACGTTTGAATTCTTATTTCAGCTTCTGCATGACCTTGGAGTGTCAGTGTGAATATATGAAGATGACGACAGGCTACAAGCTGCCTAACAAACAGTTTGTTGCAGCAAGTTGTTGTCAATGAGCCTGGTAAAAGCATATGACCTTCTCTGCATTATTCCGCGTCATTGAGATCTTTAAATCATGTCTGTATACACTCAGACTTCATTTTTTTGCCTTCATTGCAAGTAGCGACCATCAGGAAACGCTTAACTGTGATACCTCAGATCTACAGATTATCTCTGGTGCTATCTCATCCGCTTGAGGTCTCTCTCAAAAGGAAGAGTTTGTGTTGTGTGTTTGTGTTGTGTGTCTCTCTACTTGAGGGTGAAGCACAGGATTAATCCCTTTTAAATACATAAACAGAAAGGGATGTGAAATATTAAAGTGTTTCTTCATCTGTCATGTCACCAGAAAGCTTTTCTTGCCCCCTGTAGAATTTTATACTAAATGTATTTCAGCAAAGAACCAATGCAGTTGCTGTACCTATTCCTATATCTTTTTTCATATATAGGTATCTACCTAAGCAGGTATCTATTCCTAAAAGTGGCAGAAAACAGCAGTTGGAGTCAAAACCACACTTGTGAAAATAATCAAGAAAGCAATGTAATGTGCTCTGATGATAGGCAACATTTAACTTTCCATCCTATAACCAGAAAAACAGGACAGCAATCAGGGAACACTCCTTAGCCACCCTTCTTCAAAAGAAATCAGCACTAAAATCCCAAATGTCAAAGCACAGAGAGTTTGATGGTGTCCTGCAGGAGTAACATCAGAGGCAAGAGAAGGCGAAAGTAAAACTAGGCCAAAACCACCTATATTTGTGTACAATTCCAAATGCAGACAGCATTCCCTAGCTACTGAAAAAGTTTCTTCTGCTTCATGATCCATGCAGCTGACCTTGTATTACAGGGCTGCGTTGTCCCTGTACGCCTTCCAGCAGAAAGCTTAAGTGCAGATTTCACTTACCAGTCCGGGGGTCACAGAGGAGAACAATGGGAAACATTGAAAAAAGTCTCTGTAATTATAGCCCAAACACACAAGGCAATGAGCCTCTTCCACAGTATGTTGAAATTCTGTTTTCCGTGCCCTTTACAAAGGTCACCCTCCCTCCTTCCCTGAAAATTTAATGAGTTCTAACTAGCTTAGCTGAAGTGTCTCACCTTAGATTTGGGTATATAGTCACAAGCAGAGACAGGAGTGACTAGAGGTTTTCCCCCATCAATATTCTTCTAATAGGAAATCCAAAATTTCCTTTCCACTGAAGTGAGGGATAACATCATCTAGTTTAAGGCAGCATACCATGTACACATGACCCAGAAATATGTGATAGATTTTAATGGTCTTCAAATTAGATACAACATATACTTACAGTGACAAAAGTTTAGTATATTCTGATTAAAAGTTTCAGACCATATTTCCTTTCCAACTTTTCCTTCCTTCCAATGCATATACTATTTAAATAAGTTTATGTCAATTATTCTAATATGGACTTTTTTTTTTTTAATGAGTGAGGCATGTGGCACAGAAGGAAACAAAATTGAGACCAGGAGAAACGAAACACCTCTTGTTTCAAAAGAGATCTTCAATTTGCATAGCTCCTTATCACACAAAAAACACATTTGTGCAACAGCACCATCGGTGATAACAGCAGAGGTCATGAAGGAGTACTGTTTGTTCCTGCAGAATCAGAGAGGGACAATACATAACGGATTGTTTTTTTTCTGGGATCTACTGAGCTGATGGCCAATACTTCTCATATTCATGTTCTTGCCAAACAAGCAATAGCTATTTTAAAGATATCTGGTGGCAGACACTCAAAGCCAGGTTTTCAGGAGTGCTGAACATCCTTCCCAGCAGGAAGCAACAGGACCTGCAGGCACTTGGCCTCTCTAAAAAGCAGAGCCGTACATTTCAGTAGATTCTCTCACTGTGCTATTATAACAAGCTAAAGTAGGTCACAATTTCTACATACGTTGTCAGTGACCTTTTATTATTAGGTGTTATTTTCAATGGCATAACATTTTTTTTCCCCAAAAGCTGAATTTACTGCAGTTAACATAGAGAACATATATATGCATATAGCATATTTTAATATCTATTGAATGCCTACATAAAATAATGAAAAAGAACCATAAACATTAGCAGCCCTTGCTGGAGTATAAGTGTGCCTCCTGAAAAGCTTAATTATCATATCCTTAAAGCTTTATTTAGTCTCAGGGAATATAGGAAACTGATAATGACCTAAACACAACAACTGGTCAAAGCTAAACTGTCTTTTTTTCAAAATGCAGCACTTGTCCCTGTGGGTACAATCTGAATAGTGACCGAGATATGCTACTGTTAGAGAGTACAGCCTGCTCATCAGGGCACTTGCAACTGTGAAATGTTGCTGTGGATGGAGAGACATCAGTAAAAACGTCATGAACAAATACATTCAAATGCTGCCTCACTCATCAGTGAGGGATCAGAGATGTTAAAATGCAATGCAAGTTTTTCACACACATTGCCAAGCCATCTGCCAATAAGCAGTAGAATTGAAGGCAAGAGTTCAAAGGTGGAACAAGATGATAAATGCAATGGTAAATCTTCCTTCCATTTTTGACCAACAGAGAAAAGACCTCAGTTACAAAGACCACAATTTTGCATGGAATGGCACCTCACACTTACCTACCTGTCACATGCTCTGAGACCAGAGTTCTGTATTGTAGGTTATATAAAGCCTTCCATTCTTCTCTGCAGAACTTCTACTTTGTCCTTCTTTTTCTGTTTATTGTTATGATTAAAGGAGGAGAAATCCTGGTACGTGCAAGAGCATATGTTTGCATGAAAGCTATCTAATTAATTGCTTGAATAGCTGTAGGCAGAGTTGATGAGCACTAGTAGAACAGATAGGAATTAAATCCAAGTCTGAAGGGATTATGTTTGGAGGAAATCAATGTTTCCTGTAGATATATCTTTAGGCTTTGCAGCTATTATTTGCATAGTGGATTTAAAATAGATCATTCACAATGTGTTCACATTTAATTCTCAACTACTTCATGGAAATGTTCAACTCAGGAGACAGGGCAGATTTTAAGTGCCCTTTCGATGCAGACTACTGTTGTGTATTAGATCCAGATATATGGCAACCTTTGCCAAATCCTTCACTATTGATAGCTCTTCTGAGATCAAAGTGAAATCAGTTTTTCACAAATTTGTTCTTTTCCTTCATGACTGCTGTTGATGGTTCTCGTGGAATGATGCATGAAAAGACGGGCTGAAAAAATCCTGACCCCAAAGAACCGGCCTCTCCAGAATAAGGTGTTTTGAAATGCAGCATCACCTTTCCTGAAGACGGATGGAGAGGAAAGATATTATCGTAGCATGTTGCTGGTACATCTTAGTAGCAAACTAAACTATTTTCTACTCAGTTGTTCTTGTCAGCAAGTTAGGTATGGAGCCCAGAGTCCTTATGTTGCCGGAGCACAGACTGCAGAGGTCACAGTATGCCTGGCAATCCACAAAGAGAAATGAAGTCAATTCCTCTACCCTTTCACTTTGGCAGCATAGAGTACTACAGTACACTTGCATAAAGACTGCGGAGCAATGTAAGATTTTCACCCAGAGAATGTGACTTTCTCTTGATGAACAGTGTTTTTCTTCCAAGTCCGTTATCACACTGGTCTGAACATATTCTGTTATAGGCAAATTAATAAAAATATTTTGTGATTTTAATATCCATCTTTTAGAAACACTCTTTTCAGAACACAGAATGTTTGCCATGTCCCAAATCTTATGTCTTGTATCTACAGCTATTGATTTATGGACTTTCTATTAAAATTGGCAACCAAGCATCTCATGTTATGTTCTGAAATAGAGGGAGAATACTACGAGTTATTTTATTAAACACTCTGTGTTGAGTAATATATTTTTAAGTATTATGGAGAGCATTTTAAAACAAAAATCACAACGGCTGTACTCAGTTATCTAGGAGACGCCATATCTGTAAATAAGTTCTCAATTATAGAGATGAAAAAATCTTTACAAATGTCAGTAGTTAACTCTGTGTTTGTTACAACTAGATTTAGGATAAATTCTGCAGTGGAATAATGTATAAAACTGTCAGAGCTAAATGGACAATAATATATTACATAATGGCAAGTCTCTCCACACTAACAGCAAGAGTAACAGGCAAATAAAGAACTGTAAAATGCGAAGGAACATACTAGGAAAGAAAAGCGTCCAGAGAAGGAGAAGAGATCAACTCCTAGGCAAAAGATACCTCTTCCTCCATTTGTGTTTTAATTCTAAGCATAAGAGAGAATTAAACTCTCCTAATCATATACTTGTTTTTTTTTTAAAAATGAAGTTTTAGCTATACATCTCCAAACATATAAAACATAAGGATCTCTGAATTTTGCACCACAGAGATTTCAAATAGCATGCCATCTATATGTTGTAAAAGTTAGAGAGAAAACAAGATACCTCTGTGCTTGTTTTATTTATGCTCTCTTCACGAAAATGAATACTATAATTTCTCCATCCAACATCAAACCCCAACTTTTTAATACACATTGAACTCAATAAGTGACAAACCTCCAGAAGCTGTTGCGTGCAGGGAATCAATATTTCCAACATTGTCAGTATAGGGCCAGGGGCTGTTCAGCACTTGCATCAATTACCTGGAAGTGAAAAAATACAAGGTAGATAATACAAAAACTGGCAGAGTGGTACATGCTGGTGTACACAAACAATAGAATTTCAGTAGAGTCAAATCTAGGACAAGCCAGAACAGTGACAACAACACCAGGATCACAGTGGGCAAGAAACTGAGACCACAGTGGTGTAAAACTGAGACCAAAAAAGAAGTTGGGTAGGAAGTTGGGTATCACTCAGGAAGGAACACAAAGGTTTTCCCCTTTTTATTGTACTTTGTTGAGAGTAACAGCCAAGTAATGCATTCAATCCTTGCTGCACTTCTTAATATGAAATATCACAGAGAGGCTGCCAAAATTAAGGCAATACTTGGAAAAGTGACCTATTTGTAACAGAGTTCACTTAATTAAAAAAAAAAACAACACAATAAGTTATGAAAACTTATTGAAGAACTATTTGGTTTCAAATTGCTGGGCTGGTGAATGAAGTGAAGAGCGGGAGGTCCCCACTCTGGGAGATACTGAATTTCTGTAGTCAAATGCCATCCTGATGGCAATGTAGTCCAGAAGAACTTTACAAAGGCAAGTGAGCCAAAAGGTGACAGAAGAGCTTCAGCAAAGATAAATGTACAATGATGCCTATATAGAAAAATAATCTAGGTCTTGCTGTGAAATGGTAAGCTCAGATTTGGCAGTTACAACTCAGGAACAAGATCTTGGAGTCATCACTGAAAGATCTCTAAAAGCTTTGGCTCCATGTCCAGTGGCAGTTAAGAAACGCAAGAAAATGTCAGCCAGCATCAAAAAGCAATGAGACACATGGTTTTATCCATTTTACTGCTATCCAAACCCTTGGCACAGTCACACCTTGAATGCTACAGGCTGTTCAGACCTCTGCAACTTAGTAAGGTGGTAGAGGAGTCAGAGGAAAGGCGCTGAGATTGGTGACTAAAGAAATGGAGCAGCTATCTCCCCAGGAGTACTCGCTTTGCCAGGCAAGAAGGTGGAGGAGGGATATGATAAAGATTTACAAAATCATAGAGGCAGCAGATAAAAGCAATGCAGAACCATTACCACATCTCACAAAACCCAACTAGGGCACATCCAGTGAAACTGGGAGACCAGTTTAAAACACACAGAAGTAAGTAGAATTTTTTTTTTATACTGGGTCTAGTGAGTATCTGGAACTTACAGATGGTCAGGGAGGTGGACAGTGTCAGCCGGTTCAAAGAGGTACAAGGCAAATTTATGGACCACAGGTCCATCAAAGAGATACTGGTGGGAAAGGCATGAGTATCTCTTCTAATATCCTTAAATGGTGACTGTGGATGTTGGGACAGTACAAGGGGCATGGACTGCAGATAGTAACCAGGCTTGCACTCACTCATCCTAAAACATCTCCAGAAACGCAGTGCAGATACAGATGGATCATTAGTATAACCCAGCAAGACTTTCTCATCTGGCCTTTGATAAGATGTGCTCAGCAAGGTTTATTCTAACCTTTTATACCCTCAAAACTGCCATATAATAACCAGTAATGAAAACTCAGGCTGCTATCAGATTTTTTTCTTGAAAGTATGGATTTGCCCAAAATTACTCTGCTGCACGACCTGAAACAGTGACACATTTTCTAAGAATAAAAAAAAAAAAAAGCAATACTGTTAAAAGTCAGCTATTCTATGGCTTTGCAACACTGGAAATCTGCATGATATGCAGTAGCACAGGGAGAACAGAAGATTGCTGCCTCCAGGTGAAGCTCAACATTTTATTTTTTTACCAAAGATAAAAGTAAAACAACAATCTTGACATTTAAAACATATACTTACTGGCCATCAAAATTCTTGCTTTAATATCACAAATGACATACATAATAGGTACATATGGCCATTCATACACACTGGAAAATTATCATTTCAGACCGGCAGATAAAATTTTATAACTGTATTTTATTTTGCTACGTATACAAATACAATACAGCAGGACTAATGCCTATCTATACACTTCTTTTGCTTTTCGCTCTCTTTCACCTAATAGAATCAGTTTAATTAGCAGCACCAACGAGCAGACTGCTGAAAACCAGGTAGCATGTCTCAGATAAAAAGCAGAAATCAGCTGCCAGGCAATGGCTCACTAAAACACACTTCAGTGAAAAGTCAAATAAAGGCAAATATTATTTGAAAAATAATTTTAAAACCATTTCAAGACACATCACACAAATATAGAGGCTCCACTTTAAAATTACATGTATCCCATTCCCTTCGTCAGTGCCAATACTGTTAATCTTCTACATCAAGGAGATCCTTTCACGAATATTAATGTTAATATATGCAACATGCAATGCATCTTATCAGCCTGACAGAGAAATTTATAAGCAGCATGACTTATTTCTTACACATGTTCTTATCTGTATGCTAATTAAAAACCTAATCTAAATCAATTTAATAGCAAACCAAAAATATATATTGCAATACAGTGAGGGAAATACACTTTAAAGTGGTTCTATAGCCAGTAATTTCCTAGCATGCTTTACGATGGATTTTTTTTCTGTTATATATGGAACTGCAAAAGTCTTTGTTCAAGCAAGATATTAACAGTAGCTTTACTTATTAATATAGTATTTGTTCAGTTTTATTAGATGCTCCTGTTCGGATGTAAGTTATAGAAAAACATGGTAATTAAGCCCTACTTTGTATCATCATACTAGTCCTGCCTAGGTAGGATGTTTTGAAGTATTTCGTCCTTTTGAGAGCTTTATTCCTTTCCTCTTAGTCTGAAATGTATTATTTTTACTGTGACTATGTTCACACACAATGTAGACACTAACCAGACATTTCTCCATATTTTCTCAAAACAGATACAACCCCTACTAGTGCAGGTCTCCTACATATTCATCAAACAGATGAGTTTAAGAGTTGACTTAACAATGTATGAAAGAGCTTTATTATCTCAGCCTCATTTAAACTTCTATATCTATCTTGAGTCTTTCCATGACACATTTTATATTAAGTGTTCAGATTTTTTTCCTGATAAGATTACATACTCAGTGGGAACAAAATTCCAATTGTAAGGACATGCACTTCTATTTATGTGCCTCAATTCTTCCCTCTCAGCAGTCAGAACAAGTTTATCTGTATGCCAGATCTACATCTGCTAGTGTTAATGTTGGTGTGCTCCAGACCTCAGGCCCTACACAGGTGATAATAAATCACCTCAGGGATAACCCAGATCATTAGGCCAGGAAGGCACCACATCTCCATTTGCTGACAGTGCAACAATAAATTTCACATCCATTCAGGATGAAACAAATGCTAGGCACAAGACAAGAGTCCTAGCCCTCGATCATGCTGGGTGTGCACAAGAGTGATTAAACAATGGATACAACCTTCTGTGGGCTTCACACTCTTCTGACTCCTCATACAGACATGTCCTAGTCATTTCACCTTGGCCGAAGGGTTTTGAGTACATACCTGCATCAACAGGAAAAACAAACTGATTTAAGTCCAAAGCAAATATATTTAGCTAGCTATTTCAGCTTTCAATTTAAAAAAAAAAAATTATTTTTAATATATGTAACAGAAAGAACCCAGGAAACAATTATAATCCGAACACAGAAAGATACGTGGCATGATCACAGAATAGTTTGTTCAGAGTAGTGAAGACAGTCCTACTATATAGGATTTTTTCCAGTTGATCTGGAAAAACACTTTTCAACCAAACTTCTAACTTCCAAAATATGTGTATTTAACTGTAAAAAATACTTTAAAAATTCATTTGGATTTCAGATTTTTTTAATCAAAAGGGACATTTAAAAAAGGGGAAAAAAAAGCCTTTACATTTTCATTTTTCAATTAGAAAGCTCAGTATTTAATTTGTAAAATATTTAAATGTTATTTAAAATTTTTAAGCAAAATTATCTGAAGTGAACATTTAATTCAATGAAGAATTTTTTTTTTTTTTTGGTCTGGTCTGTGAATAGTAAAGAAAAATAAAGAACAGCCCTCTACTTGGATGCTACAGGAAGTTATTTATATCCAGAGTATTCAGTACTCTATGAATCTCACACTCAGCTTTCTACTTATTAAAATCTGAGAACATGCCCTTAAGACTATATTTCAGCTCTTCATCTCATTAACCACTCCACTGGACTTTGATTTAAATCAGATAGGAAAACCTCTGTTCTGGGGATCCTAATGGAAGCAGGCATTTCCCACCTAAACATTTACAGGCATGAAACAGTGCCTAGTGAAAAGCTTTGTGTTCCTTTAACACCTTACCCCAAGTCAGAACCAATGTTCAAGAGCACCTTCTGGCTTTCCACCTAAAGCCACTGCGTGCCTCACCCTAGCTGTACACATGGCATTCATCATTATTATTTTGCCGCGGTTCTGCCTGCAGACCCACATTTGCATGCCCCACTTCTCCAGCAGTGATGTGAACAAGGGACCCGAGTGCCCTGTGCTCGCCGAAAGCTCAGGTACACTGCACATCTCCAGGAGGCCTTTGCTTTTCCCTTTGCCTCCTCCCTTCCAGATTCTCTGTGAACCCCCTAGACACTTCCTTCTGGTTTTGGAAATCCCCTGCAATTCCCACCTGATGAGCTCCCTGCCAGGGTTCCACGTTGGGGCTCAAAGTGCTCTGTTGTCCCACTTTCAAAAAAAAGTTGTCCCTCACTTGACGCTCACTCCCATGCTACGGGTTTTATATGCTTCTTCTTTCTTTTAAGCACTACTTTACTCCCGCCCTGCTCACTTTTTCTCCTCTTGCCAGGACTGTATTTGATCCCCTCTTTCTAAATATTCTGTATTTTGTTTAAGTACAAGTTCTCTATGTGCTTGCATAACATATTTGGTCCCACGCCAAAGGTGCCATTTTCTCCCAGGCCTCCCTTGTCACTGTTGCCACTGGTTTGGCTCCTGCATAAGCGAGGACTCCCTGGGCACAGGACAACACGCTTCCTTCCCTGTTACAGATTTCCCGCTTCCTATTTCATACCTTATCTTTCTACTCAGGCAAAATCAACAAAATGCTTCACAGTGCCAACATTTCAGCATTGCATCAACACTCTTCTGGCCTTGCAGAGGAAAACGGGGATGGGGAGTAGGTGGGCCGATTAGGCCCCTGTTTTCTGACCACTGATGGAACTCCTGTTATCCAGTCTGCTGCCAGGTGACACACACAGAAGCAGTCAAAAGACATTAGACTAACTGCATTCTGAGTCCTCAGCCCTTGACCACAAAGCAGAAGGTGGCAGTCCATATCTTATGCATTAGCAGATATTCTCAGCTAGCAGGGGAACTAATTCAAAAATCGAAACTGAATAAAAATAAGATGTTTCCTTTTTATGACAGTGGACTTGAGTAAACAAAATTTTCAATGTGACCTTTGTTCTGATATATCCTGGCCAAAAATCTTCAACTTTCAAGCTCAATCCTGAGGTGTTTATTATCCAGGAAAGACGCAATTATTAACAATTTAACAGGAAACGCAAGTTATAATTATACAAAGAAGTCTAGTAATTACATCTTTGGAGACATAATTGGCCTAAAAATAAGGGTGATACTTTAGCTGGAAGAAATGCTACACTGAAGGAGTGAAATTAATTGTGGTTTTACAGATGATTTATTACAAGGGAGCATACCATTTTATGCAATGTACCCGTAAAGGCACTATAACACCATTAAGGAATAAAACAATAATATAATAACACAAAAACAATAATATAACATGGTCTTAAGCAATAATTGATACGGGAAATAATCTAAAAACTCACTGTGATGTGGGAGAAAGAGTGACATCTATTACATCTATTTGGCTTTTTTTTTTTTCAACTCACTTAACTTTTACCATTGTACCATATCGAGGATTTTAATTCTGTTTGCACAAGTATCTCCTGTTCATTAAAAAAAAAAAAAAAAAAAAAAAGACATCAAAAAACAAGTGCTACAACTGAGATGAGAAACCATTATTAAGAAGCTGTTGAAAACAAAAATTCTTACTTCTAATACCCAGGCCAAAATACTTCAGGCCTTTCTAGAGAAACAATTTTCCTTCACATTTAATAAATCAAAATAAGCTTGCTCTTACTTGTATGTTTCCTTAATGCTTCTGATTTCTAGATTAAACAGGTGGAAGAGAAAGTTGAGCATCCATCTCCGATACCTGAACTGAAGAGTCAACTTCCTCCTGCCCAGCCAGGCCACAGCATCCTGGTTCGCCATTCCTCCATATTTTTTGGAACAGAAAAACATTCATCTCGGGAATTCTCCAGCCTTCACTAAATATGCTGTATTCAACCCTCAGTTCCCCAGAAAAACATTTCAGCTGGTGATCAGTAGTCCGTCTAACAACTCCCCCACATTTTCTTGTTCCCAAGTCCTAACTGAATTTGCAGTGCATCTCAGATATTCTCAAGTCACAAGTGAAGCGGTTTTGAACTGCCTCATACTTCACTGATAGAAACATTTAAAGAAGAGAGAGGAGTAACTGCATTCTGACATAAGAACCACGCTGGCATAAGACCAGCACAAAACACTACTGTAACATGTAATCATCTTGAACTTCCTTCAGCTGGGTTACCATGCAGCTGTGTCCGCACACACAGGAATTGTGCAACTAAATCAACGTCAGCAGGGTTTCACGCTGTGCAACACCTCCAGAGAGTGTGTTTAAACTCTGGACGTGAAGACAGAAAGCGTTGGACTGGAGTATCTGGACTCATTTCATCTGAAAGGGCCTGAAAACTTCCACTCTGTAGAAAAATATATTTCAGCTTCTAGTCCCAAACACAGGCAAAAACAAACATCCAAGGAAAGAAACATCGATCTTTTAGCACATCTGTTTATTCCAGTTATTTTTAAAAATGCCTCTTAGCAGTTTTGAAATTAATTAGCTATACATGTGAAAACACATCAGCCACAGAAAATTCATATTTGGCTATTAAAAATCAACAAGTATTACTGTATCACTTCCTTCCCCCTTGCTTTATTTCAGGTTTCTCCTCTTACTAATCAACCCACAATACTACTTAGCATATGCTTTATGCTAATGCACATTATCTACCTTACAGACTCATTTCCAGTTCAGATCCTTATAAAATCATGGTGCTTATTTTGATGAGGCAAGTGACAACTTGAATCAGTTTATTTATTATATTAAAGTGCCAAAAGAAAAATGTAATATTCATTGCCATTATATTGGTTTTAGTTGTCATTATAGATCTCTGATTTCATAAGTCACAGGTTCCTGTACCATTATGTGCTGTACTTTAAAGTTTGCAACAACTTGGTGCCACGTATTTGTTATACAGTCTTGTTTATATTATCACAGCACTTTGGAGCAGTTGTAATGTTTCAGGAATATACTGTTCCTCTACAGTAATTCTTAAGCTAAGCTAAACATACCTTGCCTCTATAACCTTTCTTCACAAGTTAACAGTTCAACAATTCAACAGTTTTTTTTCTTTCTTGGAATTCTAATAACTCTTCATTGCCCTATAGGTGAAACTTGGATGCATGCTATGTTCAAGACAGAGATTGGTTTAGTTTCATTATTATAACACATTGTTTAACTAAACTTGATTCAGTCGAGAAATAACTATATTTTTCTGTTATTAGTCACATGTTTGAATATACGCTTTTGAGGCACGAATCATGAGGGTGAGAGATGAGCTGACGTGGATTGTTAATAAAGCTAAATGGCACAAGAGACATTTCTGATTGAGTTGTTTTTAAAAATAGATTCCCATCATTGCATTTTTTTCTGCCATTTAGACATTGGCTTTTTAGAGCACAAATGCAGAAATCAAAATCTCTTTCATTCAATGAGTGCAGATGTGGAATTATATGCCACCTCATTGCTTTTGTAAAGCTCCATCCTGCCTACATCTGTGAACATTTGCCTAATTAGAAATTCCTAGTACACAAAAAAAAACCAGCAAGAGTTTGCTCTGAAAAAATAAAGTTCACTTTCCAAGGGAAAGGAGATTTCTTATAAAGTTCTCTAAGTCCTATTAAAAAGAGTTGCTACTAGCATTAAACCAATAACATTTCAGAGTTCTTTTTGCCTCCTCCCCTCAACTGATGTAATTTCCCTCAAGCTGATTTCGCCATTGCACACTTCCTGTCTGTAGTTATTTTGCACTTCATCTTCAGAAAAAAAAAAAAAACTACTATAGAGTTCAAGACCAAAAAATAATATTTCCATATTAGTACTAATAATTCATGAAAAGATGTTATCAAGGTGAAAGACAGGATACCTCTGGAAAACCCTAGAATCAGCACTACATGAGTACGGATACTATGATTTTAGCCAAATGAATATAAAATAATTAACACAGATCAACTTTTGATAAAGTGGCCTTGCTGAAAGAATTAAGTTCTGACTAAACTCTCTTACAGAGGGAGTATTCATTTTTTCCACTCAACACAAAGCAATCATTTTATAAGGAAAATTGAGTCTTGTATAAGGCAAACTAAATAAGATGCCAAAAGAACTCTGACCCTTTGAATTATCAAGATTTTTTCCTTCTTACTCACCACCCACAGCAATATCATCAGGTACCTAGAAAATATATGGTTTAAATAATATCAAGTAAACAATAAAACAACAAAATAAAACAAAAATTAAACCCTTTTTTGAGCTGCTTCCAGTTCTCTGCCCTCCAGCCAGAAAGCTTATTTCACCCAAAAAAGAAAAGGGAAATTCTCTTCAGTCCTTGAGGCATGGTTCCCTTTTTCTATGCCAGGGGGATTTTGTCCTGACCTTAGAAGTACCATACCATCAAAAATGGGAATGCTATAGTTCTGACATAGGAAGAATGTCAAACGTTTTCATGTAGATAACAGGGTAGGTCATTTATTACTTAGTCTAAAGCCAAGTTCGTAATACTGTAAACTAAAAAATAAGACATAATCTCAGGCATAACTTAGAAAAGTTAATTAACTAATTACACCAGCTAAGAGGAAAACTGCAGATTAAAAAAAAAAAAAAAAAAAAGCACAAATAAAATTAAATAAACTAGGCTGATTTTTTTTTTCTAGTGCTATTATTATCTCTAAGGGTCACAATCCCTAGAAACCTGAAGCAGAAGAGGTGCTGTACAAATATGTCAAAATAGATAAGCCCTTTAAACAAAACAGAGCTATAACTTAAGTGAAAAAGAACAAAAAGTAAAGGAGCAATAAAGCCATGGAATACACTGGCAGACAATAAGAGAAGTGAATTGGCTCTGCCCACCCTTGCATGGACTAGATTTGCAATATGTAATTAACTACATGTGATATTACTCAAGAACAGAAAAATAATCTGGCTCTATTAAGCAGCTATCTTAACAGGACTTAAATGTATTTATTTTCTAGAATTACCAGTGTGACTTAAATATAGCACTAAGAATCAAGTTCTGTCATCAAGAGTTTAAAATTCAGGCTCTCATTCTGCAAGATGACCTGCGCATACAAACCCTACTACTCTTAAGGAAGTTGTTAGCGCATGAAAATGGAGCATTCCTTCCTTCATTTTTGAAAGACATCACTCTCAGCAATGTTTTAATTCAAAACTGTTTGGTAAATTCAGACTGAGCTTGCAAATAGTTTGGAGAATTGCTAAAGGCAATTACTGCTTTGGTTCAGATCTTTCAAATATTTTTTTTGTCTTTCATTTCTCTTCAGAAACATCATATTTATTTATAAACATCAACTACCATGCCTAAAAGCAAGAAAAAGATTTCCTCTAGTGAGTGGGTTTGGGGTAATCTATATAGTTCCAAAACATAAGGACGACTCAGGACTCTAAGTCTGCTCTAAACTAAGCAAAGTTTTTCAGCTTAAGTCAATTACAGTTTCAGACACGAATGCCTAATTTGAACCCATGCTTTGTATCTGAACCGCTGGCTTCAGCAGGAACAGTAGGTATTCATATCTTCAGTACAAGATCATTCACATTCAGGAGTAATTTCAGCCTAATTTCACATACTCACATTTGAAATGCTGGTGCTTACTTTCAAAGAGTTTGGTTTTTCATAGGAGATGAGAAAAAATGACTGAAAGCAAAGCAATTATTTAACTAATTAGTTAAAGAAACTGTTGTGACATTTAATTTTCACGTAAGTAGAATAAATTGCAATATCCTCTGAAACCAAGTAGGTTGGTTGCTAAGGCTGCACCAAAAATAGTAGGCTTTTTCAAGTTCCTTCCAAATTTATTTTCATCAAATGACAAAAAAAAAAATAATGCTGGTTTGGCAGTAAAATCATATCAAATAGCACATTTCTACCAGTTTTGCAGTAAAAAATATTTTGTTGGGTTTTCTGAAAAATTGTCCTCAATAAGCAATATTTATAAGAAAATGACCAGAAATAGATGTACCACTTTTAAGCAGAAGACTCTTGCAAATGTGCTTTAAAATTAATAGTAACCACATGTCAGAGGAAATTAAAAGCAAACTCATTGCACTGGTTGTGGTCCTGTCTTATTTTTCTGCTATAAATAGGTGAAATACTGTATTTTTTCCATAGCTGCTTGTGTAAAAATCTACGAAATAATTATGTTTTATTCTCACGTTTAAAATGCTATTCTTTTTGCTTTGGATTCATATGAAATCATACTGTGGGTTATAGTAAGAAGCAAGATGACAGAGCTCAACATTTTGCTGCTAATTTTATTCTGCTTAAAGCATTTTTGTTGTCAGCAGGAATAACATTTACTGCACGGAAAATGCATGGAGAAGATAAAGAT
The DNA here is from genome assembly GCF_036417535.1 of Chlamydotis macqueenii. Taxonomy (NCBI): domain Eukaryota; kingdom Metazoa; phylum Chordata; class Aves; order Otidiformes; family Otididae; genus Chlamydotis; species Chlamydotis macqueenii. Next base: position 56,529,381 of record NC_141593.1, on the reverse strand, counting down.
GCATGGAAAAGATAAAGATGCTCTTCTAAAAGCCACCATAACTTGCATATAAATGAGGCCACACCTGTGAAGACCTCTCTCTTTCCGTTTGTTAAAGTAGAGGTCAAACACCCGCCACACATGGCCACAAAAACCAGGGTGGAAATGGAGTGCAGCTTATCATCCCTTTGTTCAGCAAGGAAAAAAAAAAAGAGAAGAAAGAAAAGAAGAACTCTCTGACTTGACAAAGAGAAATTCTTACACTCAGCATTCACAAATAAAGCCAGTTACCGTAGCAACTGCCACATCACGTGGGACTCAGTTTGCCTCCAGGCTCACAGCATATTACAGAAACTTACTGCCTTTTGATCTTGAGAAATAGTTTACATTCACACAACAAACACACATACACACCAGAAGATTAATACCCATGGCAAGGAGCGCATTTATATTTCTAAGTGATGCTTCAGGTACTTTCTAATTTTTCTACTTGCTTCTGAAACACTGTTTGAGACTTGATTACTTAATTTGTTAACCCTGAATCTGAGATTAAGCTAGTGCTGTGTTGATACAAAGGAAAATAGCACTAATTGAGACCATTAGGGTAATGGGAAAGCAAGAATTCCAAATAAACTATGGGAATAATATGTACAGGGCTATTCCAGAGTGCAAGTATATGAGTGTGCCGCTTGGTCCAAAATCATTTATCCATAATCCATTTTTCCCCCGATAGTTACATTTAATTACTGTGACTAATAAAGATTTTATGGTATAAAATCAATAACAGTTTTTCCATTAATGTGTAAAAACCACTCCCTTTAATTTACAATTTTGCTGTTATTAAGCTTACTGTACAGGATTTGTCACTTACATGGCAACAGCTAAGACTACACAGACACCTGTCTCCTCCACTCCTGCCCAGGAAAGCAAATTTTTAAGACACTTCACCACATTAAGCAACTTAATAACTTTAAGTATCTTTTAAAATGAAGCTGCCTAAGCACAGTAAGCAGGATGTGAGCTTGGAAGTAATTATTACATGAGAATTAGCCAGAGTAGACTATCTGGTATCTCAGACTTCATCCTTAACTCTATGCTGTCATCGTAGTTTTCATATAATGGGAACAGGAAGGTTTTGAACACGTCTGAGAGGGAAGCGTGCTTCTAGCCATTTAGAATGCAGACTGCCCTACTGCGCAGCCAACTCTTGGCTACATCCTGCTCTACATAAACACCGGCACAATGATTCAAAGGAAACTATTTAAGTAAACCAGACCATGAGCAGTCTCCTGCTCAGTCTATGTCTGCAGTGTGCGACTTGAAAAAGAGAGGAAACTTTTAATGCAGTCTAATGTCTTGTTACTCCGCTCTGCTGTTGAAGGAAAGCACGGGCAACTGCAAGTTTTAAAATTTTTAGTATAAAAAGCAAATCCTCCGTTTAATCAAGAAAAACAGGTATCAGCTAAAAACAAACAAACAAACACTTCAAAAAAGAGCACAACAGCTAAAGATGTCGTTCAGCTGAACACGCAATTCAGTCAGAAGTAGCAGATCTGTTAAGATCAGACTGGACACTATAGTGGTCTCCCACAGTCCAAAATCTTTCAGCCTGAGAACTGGGAAACAGCAAATGTATTCTTAAAAGTGCACTTTCTAGGTTTTCTCAGAGCAACAGCACTGTAATACAAGACTTGACTCATTTCTCACATCTTTATAAAAGCCTTCTCCTTCTCAGGATCATCCAACTGATTTCTACATTTTGCTTATGTTTTACATATTGGGAGAATCCAAAACCCCCACAATATTAACTTTCCAAAACCTAACCATAGACTTCACTTTCAATCTGGTATATAAAAAACGTGTATTCACACTTAGCAGCCAAGTCACATAGACCCTTCATGGATAACTACTGAAAAAAAAGTATTTACTTCTAATAAGTACAGCTGAGAGTGGCCAAATGCAGCTCAAAGTTTCCAATCATAATTACGTTTGGACTAGTAACAGAACAAGATGAATTGCAGTATAAGAGAGAAACAATCTAATTGGGAAAGGAAGAAAGAAAAGAATACAGAAATTCAATCTTCACTAGAAAAGTTTCACCAACTCAAGGTTAAAGCCAGTAAAAAATACATTTCAACCCACAGATAAATCTTTAAAGACCATCAAGAGCATTATAAACTATTATAAATCATGGATCTACTTTGAACAGGGCTGCTTGAATTAAGATCTTTCATCTAGTGTGTGTAATAACTCAATTAATTGCTCACACAACGGTATTTCCTGCATCTTCATCCATTACCAGAGTTTAAGGCAGTAAGTGCAAATAAAACTTCAGGATACTGAAAATAATTGAAGTTGTTAAGACTGACATGAGACAAAAGGTACAGGAGATTGCACCCAACATTAATAATTACCTCTTTATTGTAAATTGTTATTATTACAAACATCCATGAGGGTTACAACTAGATTTCTCAGCATGTGAGAACTGTCAAAATGTAGCTCCTCTGGGCCACTGATTTCATAAAGGTATCTTCTACCCAAGTTTACTTCGGTTTAAAAACCACCTGTGTACAAATGGGGCTTCCTTTCATGTTCCACCACAAAGAAAGAAGATCTCTGTTCTGCATTCTGTCCAGCCACCAAAACCTTCCACGCATTCCAAATTCCACTTCTGCCTCCTGTGCATTGACCTGGCAACTGTGAGTTTTTTCTCCTGCAACCCTGTGGCAGCTTCTATGCTTTACAGCCTCAGGTGCACCACCTCACCAAAGGCTTTCTGAAAACCCAGTAGACACTTTTATCTGTATGCTTTCTGACCCTCTGAGGGAACACGCACGATTTAGTCAGACAGGATGTCCCTTCAGAGAAGCCACGCTATTGCAATAGACCACGCTTCCACATGTATTCATGTCCCCTTGGGTGAATACCACCCAATTTGGGCGGCTTATTTGTATTCCACTTCTCTGTGGTTCAACATTTCCATGGGTTTCCTTCAAATCAAGCCGGCTCCTCTGTCGTCTCTGTTACCAAGAAGATGCTGAGAAGAGGAGGCTCCAGGGAGACCTTATAGTCGTCTTCCAGTACCAAAATGGGGCCTACAGGAAAGACAGGGAGAAACTCTTCAGTAAGGCCTGCTGTGACAGGACAAGGGGTAATGGTTTTAAAAAATAGGAAGGTAGATTTAGATTAGATAGTAGGAAGAAATTTTTTACACTGAGGGTGGTAGAACACTGGGGCAGGTTGCCCAGAATGCTGGTGGAAGCCCCATCCCTGGAAAGGTCCAAGGCCAGGCTGGATGAGGCTCTGAGCAACCTGATCTGGTGGAAGATGTCCCTGCTTCTTGCAGGGGGGTTAGACTAGATGACCTTTAAAGGTCCCTTCCAACCCTAACCATTCTATGATTCTATCATGACTTAGACAAGCAACAGTCAGAAGCTAGTGTGTAATACAGGCTGCCCTTCAAGTGTGCTGGCTGCAGACAGGTATTTCTGCACCATGTAGTTGTGCTTTAGCAGTTGCTGCTTCACCTGCGCGCTTACTAAACACATTCCTAACCAAGAGGTCAAAGGGACATGGCCTAACATCACAGCCTAGCACCACCTCAGCTACGGTAAGTAGTCATCTGTGTGCCTCTGCTCCAAGCACAGTAATTTATGCATGGATTATCAAGGACAGATTTAGTTTTCCAATCAGGGAACACATTCAGTTTGTACAAGAACTTTAATCGGAATGATTACTTGCTGTGTTGAAATTGTCCCACTGAACAGTACTGCTGACCTTTCTCTGCAGCAAATTTAAGCTTCTGTTAATTGATCAGCCAAGATTACTACCATTTCATCCCCACTCAGGATAAAATGTGGACTTCCCAGACCAAAGATACAAGAAAACTTCTCATTTGTGCAAGTGGAATACTGCAGATACCTATTATTTTCTGTTTTTTTTTCCTAAGTTGTCTCTGAAAGATATCTTGGGCACTCCTTGTGGTTTCAATTCCTGTCTAAAGTCATTGCTATCTCTCCTCTGCTTAATCACATATGCAATTGTTGGGGTTTTTTTGGTTTGGTTTTTTTTTTTCTGGAAGGATATTAACAAATTAGTATTAAGCTGTGCTCTCCTGTGAGCACCGGCTGAGAGAGTTGGGGCTGTTCAGCCTGGAGAACAGAAGGCGCTGGCCTTCCAGTACCTCAAGGGGGCTTGCAGGAAAGACAGGGAAAAACCCTTCAGTAGGGCCTGTTGTAATAAAATGAGGGGTAATGGTTTTAAATAGAGGGAAGTAGATTCATATTAGGAAAAAGTTTTTTACAATGAGGGTGGAGGAACACTGGAACGGGTTGCCCAGAGAGGTGGTGGATGCCCTGTCCCTGGAAACATTCAAGGCCAGGTTGGTCGGGGCTCTGAGCAACCTGATCTGGTTGGAGATGTCCCAGCTCCTTGTGGGGGGGGTGGGCTAGATGACCTTTAAAGGTCCCTTCCAACCCAAACTATTCTATGATTAACTATCGTCAAACCAAGGTTTCTGCCTTCTTCCCACAGCTCACTGTGAAGTAAAAATAAAAAGCCATCAGCCTCCCCAAACAATTTCTCCTGAGATAGGCAAGTCTCAGCTGATAACATTTTTTAAACATATAAGCCAAGTAAGATTCTTCTTGAAAATTGCCCACTTGAGACAATCTCTTCATTCCAAAAAGGTCTTGCCTTCTGGCTGAAGTTCTCCTAAACTAATCAGGTGGAAGTAGGCGGCTGATTGAAGGTTTGACATAAAAATAGAGTATTACAGCTTCATTTTTTTCTGAAGTCCAGATCCTCTGTCATTAAAACCAATGATCATTTTCCCATTGACCTGAAGGCTAAATCATACAAGTAGGGAACATGCTATCATTTCTATGCATTTTGTTTTAAAATATCTTTTTGAGGCCAGATAGAAAAGTTACCAATGACTGCAATACTGATTCAAACACCGGTGAATATCTTGGATTACTCTGCAGTTGCTGATAAAAAGCATGTATTATATTTCAAGAATATGTAAGAATAAGGCAGATGTTTCTATTTAAGTTTTTAAAAATCTCTATCTAAGAAGATAGAAAAAGAATCCTATGAAGTGCATTCACTGATCTAAAATCAGAAGTCAGATCAAAAACATTCGGATTTTGTAAAAACAAGACTAACATTTTAATAATGGTTTGAATTGTATATTGAGGTTTCTCAGACAGTTTCTAATTTAGCTATATAATCAAGTACAAAATGCATCACCTTCAAAAATACACCATGAGGACCTCAGTGAACACCTCCTTTAATTTGCTAGTGGCAGTTCAAGTGCCAATATCAGCATTCAAAGGTGTAGCTAATCTCAGTGGGAACAGCTGTTTGCTTCACCATCTACCCTGCTCCCTACACAACTTGGGCCTTCTCTGGAAGCCCAGACTGAAGAAGGAGGATTTGGTCCAATTTGTAAAATCAGTTTAAGAAAGAATAAATGCAGGTCTTTGGCTTTAGTGTTTTTCATCCCACTACAATTCTGAATATTTATTCTGCAAAGTTACCTTTCAAGATAAAGCATCCTAAAATTCATTCCGCTGAGCAGTTGTTCCAAATTCCCTAATTCACCATGAAAAATCCTCACTTTTTATGCTCCTTTCCTTTCACAGACAGCTCTTTAGCTTTTGAAGATGTTTTAAAAGAGAGCTATTTTTATTTCACACTTAATGGCTGCTGAAACACTCCAGGTACCATCAGACTACCTTGAGATGCAAGTATGTGGAAACTGATCTACTTGATGATTTCTTTCCTCAAGAAGGAAGTCTTGAGGTGCAGGAGCAGGCTGTCCCTATGTGCCGAAAGAGGAGCCGGCAGGGAAGAAGACTGGTCTGGCTGAATAGAGAGTTTTGGCTGGAATTTAGGAATTTAAAAAAAAAAAATGTTTATGACCTTTGGAAGAAGGGGCAGGCAACTGAGGAGGACTACAAGGATGTCATGAGGTTATGCAAGGAGAAAACTAGAAGGGCCAAAGCCCAACTAGAACTTAACCTGGCTGCTGCCACAAAAAGACAATTAAAAATGTTTCTATAAACACATTAACAAGAAAAGGAGGGCAACTCGTGTTGCTTGGAGCTGTAGCTATTCTAAATCTCTTTCAACTTTCCTTCACAAAAATTGGAAGATGTTTACCCCAGTTAAAATAAAAAACATTAAATCATTGAGCTAAGGCAGAAAAATAAGAATCTTACATTTACTGCATTCTTGTCCCCACTCTACCTCATCCTGCTTAAAATGCTGGTGCTCTGCCACCCAATATTCCAGGGCACTAAGACATTATCTCTCCCCTTGTACTTTTATCCATTTGCAGACTAAAGTTCACACCATGAAGCTCTACGGTGCAGTATTTCTGGCCTGAAATAGACTTCTAAAATCATCTCAGTACCTAACACTTTTCTTCAACATTTTTTGAGTTTCTCAAAAATAGGTTAATGTAAAACACTACAGCGAATCATAGCTTGCTCCATTTTTCATAGGGTTCAAACTGTTAATGTTGCTCTCAAAGTTCTTAACATACTTTAGTACTTGTGTCTGGATCACCTTCACAGAAAGAACATCTCATGAGGAGCTTCAGAAGGCAACAGCATAGCAAAATGAAATGGGGCAATAATCCTACCAAACATCACAGTTGGTATGTATACCAGAATACATAAAGAAACTTGAAGCTTTCTTTTTTCTAATAGAAAATAATAATAAAGGAACATAACAGACAAGAGTTTTCTACTTGCTTAGGCACCTTCTTACACTTTGCTTTGTCAAAGAACAATGAAATTGCACCATCTACCTATTGTCACTGTGTAGAGCTGCAGAATTCCACAGAACCACCACAGGATTTTAATTCAGGCCATATTTGAATGGCATAAAGATTATTTTTTTTTATTCCCTCAGAACTCTCTTCTAAATTTTATTTAAGCTTAGGAGTATGAAAGTGTACACATACAGCCTGAAGCTCCTCCTTTCTACCTTCCCTGCAGTACAGCTTAGATCACAGTATTTTGCTAAAATGTCCCAGCACCCTCCTTAATCATCCAGAAATACAAACAATTTGCTTTCTAGAGATTTGAGACGAGTACATCTCCTTCCATGCCTTTGCTTGTTTTGACACTGAAAGCATACACTATTTCACTCTTGCAGCACTGCCCCTCTGGAGTCTTCCATTTATTTCTCCAGCCTTTCCCCTGATACATTATGGTGAATTCTTTCTGCCCTTCTACTTTTCACTCAAATAAAAGCACTGTGCAAAGCGCTCTGTCTTTGTCCTCCCTCTCCTTTTACTCCAGACCAATTCTTTGCTAGGTAAGATCAAGCACATGCAGGTTCAGACAACTGTCTCCTAAAAATGCACGGAACGTGGCCAGTTAATATCCTTACCTTCCGTTCTGTCTTCAGTGCACGTCAGCTGATTCTGGATTTTTCCCTGCGGACTGACAGTCTTCTAATGTGGCCTAGATAGTTCCTCTGTAGGCTGATGTCATTCTCTACCACCAAACTGCTAAAGTGAAGAGGATGCAAGACAGTCTGGGTATTGAAACACTAGGATAACGTTCCCTCCCTTGACCCATCCCACAAAAGTGCACAAGATCAGGTTTAGCACTTACACCACTGCAGCAGCAGCACTGAATCCTAACTACTGCCATCCAGAAGCAGGCAAATGCAGCAATGGAAGGCAGCTTCTGGGGGAGCAGTGTCACCAAGAACAATCCTTGCATTATAGAGAAGGAAAGAAATGTGGTTGTTGATTGATGGAAGTTATCACTCTGATACAAGGAAAAAAAAAGGCCAAATAATTGTTTGATAATGATTCCAGAGACACAAGACTTTTTTTTTTTTTTTAAATGGATCTGTGATGCTTTGTAGGTCAGTTATCAGCATCTCGTAACAGCCTACCGTCTCCCAAGTTCCACCCATGGTTAAGAGTCAGAAGAAAACACCTACAAAAGTAGCTCACAGAAAGATTCCTCTCCTTAAGTATCATATATTTAACGAAGATACCTAGCTTTTACAAGACCAGAAGCAAGTACGGCAAACAACTAGGGAACCCCCTTGCTCCTCCCAAAAAAAAAGTTTTCCATATTCTACAGACCTAAAGATATAGCTCAGTCTTCCCTGAGTGCTTTTATGATGGAATACAGACGAAAGAGGAAAAAAAAAATTTCACTAGGAAAATCACTGGGGAAAAAAAATCCATTATTTTTCTGAAGGTTCTCAAGGACTTGGAAAGCTGGAATTAACCTTTGGCTAAAAACCAGTGTGATACAGACAAAAAAAAAAATTAATTAATCCAGACATTACTGTGTTATTCTGAGGATCCATCTATCAGACACATGTTTTTGCCACTCTTACAGTGTTCAGTGTAATCACCCATCATGGAAACTGATGTCCCAATTAACAGACCAAATCACTGAAAACCACTCATGCAGACAGTCAGTCCCCAGAAAGAACCATCAATAAAACTGTATTTGCTAAATCCTCAGATAACATGCAAAGAAATGTGCACTTTTACTATTGGTTGTCAAGCTTTACATTGTCTTTAAAGCTATTAGCACTGTAAAAAAAAAAAAATCTACATTTTTCAATTTTAGTTCTGCATATTTCCTACAACTGCTTTGCAATTTAGTTAATTTCTGTAATGTTTCTCCAAATTAAGATTAGTCTTCCTCTTAAAGATTTTTTCTATTTTTTTTCTGCCTATATTCTCACTTAAGATCATTTTTTCTATTGTTTCTTTCTAGCACACATTACTCTTTAAGATGAAGTCTAACATTAATAACTTATTTCAGCCAGACCACCCTCCCAAGCATCCAGAACATTAAAATCTGTTGGATAATTTCTGTTTCAGATTCTTTGGCACCATTGAAAGAGTTAAAAACAACACTTATGTTCTCCATTAACAATTCTTTGCCTAGTCTATATTATAGGTAGTATTTCCCTTCCTACTACTATAAACATTCATTTGATCCGTAAAACTTGACATCAGCTTAGTACTGACCTTAAGATACTTTTTAACTGAATCCTGTGTTTTTTCCAAATTAAAATATACTTTGAAACCCACTTAGATTTTTTTTCAGGCCACCATTTTGGTGTTCTAGATAGCTTTTTCATTTTTTCAAAAGCAAATTACACAGCCAACACCATGCAGTTTTACTGAAACTAATCGGTTTATATTTCTGCAGATATTGTGTACTTTTGAAGTTTCTTTATGCAGCTCATATCCTTTCTGCTCTTCTCCTGTAATTCTTCTGATAAAATTACACTTGTCCTCTTATTTGCCCGTAAAATAATGAAATTATTTATGCTCCAAGTCCTGAACTACTGAGAACTTTTCTGCATGCCTAGATAGCAAAATCTGCATTTTCAGCAGTTCAAAAATAACTTTTCTTAATTTCTCTCTCCTTCCCAGCAGGAAAAACAAAACAAAACAAAACAAAAACAACAACAACAAAAAACCCCATGAAACCAAACAAACAAAACCAAAACCAAATACATCCGGGAGAGCACTTTTAGAAAATTCTAAAAGCTTGTCTGTTACTTATTTTGCAGTATTGTCTAGTAGCCCTAGTCTGCAATTATGCATCCTCACTACAGTAAACATGCTGAGCAAGAGAGATTATCACCCAAAAGAACTGACTAGGAGTCAGAATACAATGGATGGACAAAGAGAAGGTAAAGGAAAACACAAAGTCAGTTAGGTACTGTGTACAGGTGTAAATACAAAGCATAATACAGCAGGACAGGAGTTACAAGCTTATATCTGAAATGAAGAAAGAAAACACTGAAATAAACAATGGATTTCATAACAATTCTTTTTTTTTTTTCTTAAATGCCAGCACTGCACCAGAATTTAAGATCTCCCTCAGTATCCCAGCTTACACGTTTGTACTTGATTACAGATCTGCTTTGGTGTTAATGGTCCATTAAATGGAAGATTTGTGATACTACACTGTATCATTTTTGCCTTCAGTCTTTTAATCCTCTGGAAGATACCTAAAGCCAACAAAGAAACATTATTTTTTGAGGGTTTTCTTCTTTTTCTTTTAATTTATTACAAGAACAGTGAGAACTGACTTTGAAAGGTCGGTATTGTTCATATTCAGTTTCATTTTAGTATTCTGACAAACAACCTCATCTTTGATTTTAATAGATTAGTTTAATGGAAAACATTATAAGCAACAAAAATAAGACAAGATCAAAAGCTTTAATTTGGCTGAGATTTTGCTTAATTTAGAGGTAAAACCAGGAACTCCTCATCGATGTTAGAGTTCTGATAAAGAAAGTTACAAACCAAACTTGCAAAACATTGATAAGGCTCTTGAATGAGGATATGCTATGAGAGCTACAAGTGTGTATGAGTTAAGCAAACAATACCACCATGTGTAAGTACCTTCACAAGCAAATCACAAAACAGATAAAGTACTAACACATTTTTTTATGTTTGAACTTAGAAAGCCATCAACCTCTCTATAAGTGTACCTATACAATTACTGTGCAGGATGACGTTAGAAACATGCACATCATGTCAATAATTGCATGGCCCATTTCCTGAAAAAAAAGTAACAAAAGTAAGCATCTATTTCACAGAATTCCAAGATCCCTGCTTCAAAGTTGTTTTAAAATCATTCCTGGTCTAAAGTTGTATTTTTTAAATGTCCTCTTTCTCCTACAGAGCAAAAGACTCCACAACAACAGGTGTTTATATACTCTTTTTATTTTTCAGCCAGAAATACAGTTTCATAGGGTTTTCAGTAAACAATGATGTTTATTTCTTAAACAAAACCTCCATCTCTTTGGCAACTGACCATACTCTTTTTTTTCAAACTAAAGACTATAGATTTTACTTTCAAGATCATTGTTCAATACATTAAATTTACACAGGTGTAGTAAGCTTTTAAAAATACACATCAGTTTGTTGCAAAGATTCTAATAAACATAAAAAAGATAACCAAACCAGGAGAATGCAGACTACTGGGCTGCCTTCATTTACAACTGTGGACTAACTGACAGAATGAGAACTCTTCATTTTCCACAGTGTATACAATAACTAGTGCTTTCTATGAATTCTGAATGAGAAACAAACAAACAAACAAAAATCTTAATTCTATCAGAAACAACTGATCAAATAATTTATGTTTCAAAACAATGTGATCTTATTTTCAACTTCTTCTGCAGAGGTCATCAACCAAAACCAAGCTGCACACTGCTTCAGTAAAAGATTGCACTTTTAAAAAAGTATGAAAACTATTTTTCATTTTTAAACATAAGTTATTAGTATGTTTTAAATACACCTAGGAACACAGTTGTCAAAACCGCATTTGATGTCATGTTTGGATAAAATATTCTTAAGTAGCAAAGTAAGCCAGTGTATTCAATCTACTCTCTTGAATAATCCAGAATCATCTCTTGAATGCTGATACAGAAATACTTCACTCGTACTCAAAAAAAAAAAACCCTTCCAGATCTCAAATGTGCAGTGCTTCAAATCAACTGAATTTCCAAAGCAATGCTGAAGTTATTTGACTCCTTCCATTACTAGCCATGATAAATCACTAATTTAAATCAAAAACATTACTGACATACCAGTGCAGACACTGCAGTGTATTTCCTGGAACCTGAAGCGAATCCTTGCTTGTGTGTCAAGACAACGTAAAAAATAAATGCCACTAAAAAAATCAAAATATTCACTCCCAAAATTATTTGCTTTTAATAATGCAAATACTTATCCCAAACAAGTTTTATTGAACAGAGGTGGCCAAGCAATTACTTCCATGTCAAAACTAAGAAATAATTTAATAGGATTTGTGTTCCTCCAGGGTCCATATTGGGCCCGGCCCTGTTCAACATCTTTGTCAGCAACATGGACAGTGGGATAGAGTGCACCCTCAGCAAGTTCGCAGATGACACCAAGCTGTGTGGTGCCGTTGACACGCTGGAGGGGAGGGATGCCATCCAGAGGGACCTTGACAGGCTGGAGAGGTGGGCCCCTGCCAACCTCATGAAGTTCAACCAGGCCAAGTGCAAGGTCCTGCACCTGGGTCATGGCAATCCCAGGCACAAATACAGGCTGGGCGGAGAATGGATTGAGAGCAGCCCTGAGGAGAAGGACGCGGGAGTGATGGTGGATGAGAAGCTCAACATGAGCAGGCAATGCACCCTTGCAGCCCAGAAGGCCAACCTCATCCTGGGCTGCATCAAAAGGAGCCTGGCCAGCAGGTCGAGGGAGGTGATTCTCCCCCTCTACTTCTGCCCTGGTGAGACCCCACCTGGAGTACCGTGTCCAGCTCTGGAGCCCCCAGCATAAGAAGGACAGGGACCAGTTGGAGAGGGTCCAGAGGAGGGCCACAAAGACGATAAGAGGGCTGGAGCACCTCTCCTGTGAGGCCAGGCTGAGAGAGTTGGGGCTGTTCAGCCTGGAGAAGAGGAGGCTCTGGGGAGACCTTATAGTGGTCTTCCAGTACCTCAAGGGGGCCTATAGGAAGGATGGGGAAAAATTCTTCAGTCAGGCCTGTAGTGACAGGATGAGGAGTAATGGTTTTAAAATAGAGGGAGGTAGATTTAGATTAGATATTAGGAAAAAATTTTTTACAATGAGGGTGGTGGAACTCTGGAACGGGTTGCTCAGAGAGGTGGTAGATGCCCCATCCCTGGATGGGGCTCTGAGCAGCCTGATCTAGTGGAAGATGTCCCTGCTCCTTGCAGGGGCGTTCGACTAGATGACCTTTAAAGGTCCCTTCTAACCCTAACCATTCTATGATTAAAGTAGCAAAGGTTTGTTTTATGAGTGAATCTCACCCTCAACACCAGTACCAAAACAGTCTGAAAATGTTTGAACCTGATTGTTTAAAGAACAAATAATTCAATTTAGCCACGCTCCCTTTCCTCTCCATGATGTAAAAAAATAATACATACATTTTTACTGTAGAATACAGAAACAAAAAGTAAAACCAAAAATCCTCCTAAACTTAAGTACTTATTCAAAAGCAGTTTCTAACATCAAGCCAAAATTAGGAACAACCAAGCAGACATCACCAATTTTTCAGTGTTAAATTACTGTAAATACTAGATCTAACTGTACAAAAAAAAAAATCCGAAATCCAAAAATCAAAGAGACGTCCAAAGAAATATCCACCAGTTGCAGTCAAATTTGCATCAGAAGCTGCTTGCTCAGGAAAGATTTTTCCCTCTGAGTATTTGTAACACATTGCATTGCCAAGATTCTATTCAAAGAAATCACTTTCTGGTAACATTTAGCTGATACAACCACCTACAACGTAGACAGTCATGTGCACAGTACAATAGTGGATATTTGCAGCAACAGAGAAGTCATCAGAAATTGGTTCTAAACTCAAGATGATAGCTCATGTGTTATTTCTTGCAAACATACGGTCCCCTCTAAGGGTAAGGTGCTGAAGTTGGTATTGTAGCACTTCTGTGTCAGCAGGTTCCTTAATGCTCATTTTGTCTAAATTGAGGTAGTCCAGAGATTTCGAATGAGCCCTTTTACCTTTTAAAAGGCAAAGAGGCAGAGGACCGTGAAGTGCCTTGTAAGGTTCATATGATAAAGCCTTAGTGTATTTATCCCCTGAGCTGGGCATCCGCCTCCTCCTCCTTCCATTTACTGCTGGGATCTCATATGGCTGGTAGTACCTACTTCTAGTTTTGTACAAACGGGACGAACGTGTAAGTCCTGAATCAAGCTGTTTGGAGCATAAGTTTGGCCCAGATTCCCCTTTATTCTCCTCACTTCCTGTGCACTTCTGGGCTAATTTTAGCAGTTCCTCTCCAGTCGTGAAGCCAACCAGGTAGTTAGAATCCATGTGAAGGATCTGATATCCCGCAACCGTCCGTCGCATTGGTGAGCAGGGGGTACTGGAACAGCGAGGCTTCTCTGCTTCCATCCTGCCCGCGGGACTCACCTCTGCAAGAGGCACAGGGAGAGTGGATAGGGTAGTTCTGGACTCTCCATTTATGTCAACTTCCATTTTAAATACAATGCTATCCTCCTAAAAATAAAACAGAGCTTGATCAGAAATAGAGCCTTTATGCAACATGAGGAGCTGAGAGACTATCGCAGAAATGAGATTTTGTATCATCCAGAAGACATGACCAGTACTCCTCTATTCAGCGTTGTCTTATGCTCTGCAGGGTGTTGTGTAACAAAACTATCACCAATATCTGCCTTTTAAAACTACTTGGGGTGGTCTTTTAATAAAAGATACCACAAATACACTCCTGATATTCTTAAACATTGAAAGCATTCTTGAGTAGTATTATACACAAAAAAAAAAAAGAAGCACTTTTCAGTCCATTTTTTCATCCTTTTAGTCCCTTGCCTCTCAGGGCAACTGCATCCATTAGCACTTCTGCAGCAACTTCTCCCATATTCAGCTGTGTATTTTTTCTATTGACAATAATCTCAGTAAATAAAGCTTCTAAAAATGTATTTAACAGCTACCACCTCAGTCAGGCACAACCACGAACCAGATCTGATCTACTGAGGGTAATGCAATGCTTCCCTCTTCCAGACATGAAGACAGTTTGCTTTAGATTCAAAGAATGGCATCCTAGCTGTTCAACAGCTCTCCTTATACGTCATCAGCAAACCTCCCCTCAAAAAAAACCCCTATCATCTTATTCACAGCCAACCTCACACTATTTTATTCTAATGTATTTCTAACAAAGGAAACAGCATACTAGCATCTAATCAATAAGCAACTTAAGAATAACCAATATTCTAAATTCTGTAGTATTTATTTGTTTTTCTATTTCTTTTGGAAACAGACTATTTTTCCCTGACCTTTCTTCCCTCACAACTATTCCAAATTTACAGTGCGGTGCTTTTACAGATGCAATTGTCTGCCACAAGCCATTACCAGCTCTAACACGCAAAGATAAGGTCAGTATCACAGCAAACATACAGTAGTGGATGTGAGAACACAGAGAATGCTTAATTCTTTTCATTTCTTTGTTTTCAGCCATCTCAGTGGCTATGCCATCTCAGTGACACAGCTATTTCACAAAATAGAAACATCACATTTGTTTACAAATCCATGTTTCCTTCTTTGTCAGTCTTACCTTTGCTCTAAAGAGTAGGTAGTGACCCTTTAGCCAATAGAGGTCACAAAAATATTCCACATAGCTTTGTAAAGTTTAAAGGCAATGAGACTCCCAGAAGAAAGGTAAGTTGGTATGCAACTGTCAAGCAGAAACACAATTCTGAATTTCATTACAGGTGACCATAAACCACATTCAAAAGCTCGGTAATGTTTCAAAAATGAGGCTTACTTAAAACATGCTATTACTAGTTTGTAAACTTTTAAAGCTTCTACTTGCTGCCATTCTGAGGCTTAGGAGGTCACAGCCTGAGTAGCAAAGATGCAACAAGAGAATAATTTATTCAAAATTCTGCAATTAGACATCCTAAAAACTCCATCAAGATTCATTTCTCTTCATTTGTCTTAAAAAAAAAAAAAGATGGGAAGCTGTACACAAGTCTTACTTGCAAAAGAAAATAATCTACTCTCTTGCAAAATTTAAGCCTCTCTTGTTTCTCTTCAGGGACTGGCAAGGAGCAGTTTAAAGTAATGTTCCCACCTCTGCTTCCCTGCTTAGTCTCAAATCAACCTGCTGCTCTCATCCTATGCTAATAAACTGGGAGTAAACAACAATCTTCAGCAAAACTATAAGCGTATTTTATTTGCTATCAACAAACTTTTATTACGGAGAGACTATCACCACTGTTCCTTTAGACATAAATATCATTTTCGAGTTCTCATAATTCTGGTCTACTTCCAGTTTTGTTTAGCCTTGCTTCTACAGATACACAGATATACTTCATCCAGTCAGTTTTTAAGCATTTTGAATTTAACAATACAGGTAAGACAGCAAAAGCTAAATAAAGAACTGAAACACTGAAGCAAACCAAACACTAAAATTTTTCACTGAAAATACATCCACATAAAACTCAAGAATGTTGCTCAATATATTTAACTGATTTTGAAATATATTTATGGAGTCAATCAAAACTTTCAGAATAGCAGAGGCAGTTGTTGTTTCTTATTTAAGCACCATATCCAGCACTGAGGCAGTAAATAAGATGAGGTTTCAACCACTGAGTTTAAGATATTCATGACATTTCCTTAAGTAGAAATTATAGTTCCTCTACCATCAGAAACACAGCTTTTGAAAATAATTTACTTCTCTTTGAAACACGGGTGTGTGCCTGGTAACAAAAAGTAATCAACTTTGAAGTAAAACTACAAGCAGCTGGGAAGGACACAGGAGTTCTCTGCCACACAAATAGCCCTCGCTGGCCAAAAACAGTACAAAGGAAAGCCAGAACAGAAAAGCCTTCAACTCAGCAAGCTCCAGCCTAGTCCTTGAGCCTGAAACTGCAGAACTTCATTTCTGCGATTCGGTGCAAACAACAGCCCTAAAACTAAGAAACCTGATAAACACTCAAAAGCAACAGGAGCATCAGAAGCTGGTGCCATAAACATCAGAAGCTCAAGGGAACAGCACTGCTAGCTGGTGAGAGGAATGACTGGCCAGTTCCACAGGCAGAGTTCCAAAACTCCACATGTATGTGTTCAGCTGCTCCTTCCCAATACTTTTAATGTGAGTTACTCAAGCTGCCATATGGCTACAACATGTTTTGTCTCCTTATCTGGCAAAAACAAGATGGAGAAACTTTATTTAGAAGACTTCTATAAAAGAAAATCATTTGAGAGAGTCAGAGTATCTGTGGTGAGCGTAGATACCAACAAACGTATTTAAAACTTAAAGACTGCATTTTTAGGTAATCTCTGTGGTTATAACGCATTAGATGACTACTATTAGGTTTACTGCTGTGTAGTAGCGTAAACTCATCAGTAATTCTCTGCATCAATTGTAATACTGAAAAAAAAACCCAGTACTTCAGTTTAAAAAGATTATTTCTTCAGATCACAGCTGCCTTGTCTTTCCTTTTCAAAGAGAATGACAACAGAGTGATGCAAATTCATGACAATTTATAATTATAATTAAAGATTTACTTTAGAATCAAAACAAGGAGAAGAGGAAGAAGATGGCATATGCTTTTCTTTGCTGCTGCTCCACATATTTTAAAAGTACAGAAAATAACTGAAAATACCAGTTACTAAGAGGATTCACTTGAGTGATACATACTAGAAGTGCTTCCAGAATGTAATTCACTTCATTAAGACTTTACAAGATTTTATTGATTTTATTTATATTACAAAGCAGGCTCTGCATGTAAATTAATCTGACCCAAATCAGCTAAATATTGAGAAAACTGTCTAAAACACATAGAAATGTAATAATGAATAGGAATACTAGGTTAACTACAATAAATCATTGTTTTACCTCACAGAAAAAATTAATATGCTTGAGAGAGTTCTTTGAGGCTAAGAACATCAAAACTTCCACATTTTGCAAATATAAAGGCTTTCCAATTATTGCGTCTTTCACAAAGGTGTCAGTTACCACCGACATGGTACAAATGAAAAAGACATGTATGACACGCTCATGTCTAACATCACACCATGGTAAATATGCACTGTAAATTGTTTGTTGTTAGAATGACACCTCGCCATGTGCTCCTGCTGCGCTCAATGACATCTTTTGCTTGTTTTTTTTTTTCCTGATAATTTGTTATGTTTCCTGTTAAATGCATTACTTACACTTCCCTCCTCAGAAATACAGAAATTCAAAGAAGACAAAGAAAGATGAAGAGGGGTTTCCCTTAACACTCCTATGCTTTGTAAAAACTGCGTTCTTTTGAAACTACTGCAATAAATTGCTCTCAGTAAAATAACTCGTTAATTTGGCATTTCCATTGTCACTTATCATCTCAACTAGAATGCGAACTGATTTGGGAAGATGCCTTTTTTTTAGGATGAGTATTAAATTTCTGTCCATCCAACTACAGATTTTATTAAAAAAAAAAACCCAAAAAAAACCAAAAACCAGATTTTTTTTTTCCTAGATGCCAAGTCTGCAGATAGTCATTTGTTAAGAACCACAAAGATCTGTCTCATTGATAAAACACTCCTAATGGCATGAAGTATACAGAAGAACAGAAAGATGGCAATAGACTCGGGGAGAGCAACTCTGAAAAAGAGTCAAACATACTGGATAGAGGTAACAAGACAGTTTTGACACTACCCCTTCTCTGGGCTGCCTTTACTTAATACATACAATGCTCTTAAAAGATACAATGTTTGTCTATCAAACATGAGAAGTAAAGTCACCCAGCACATGAGAAGCCAGTACACGTTTTTAATTAGTTCCATTATCAGTGTTTGTGAAGGGGAAGAATAAGGTCTACATCTTTCCCCTAGCAGTCTGTAAATACAACTTCACATACATATAGTATGTCCTCTTGGAAATCCCATCTTGTTCCTCTGTACTTTAAAGCAAGAAGAATTATGTACTTTAGAGCAAAGTTTTCCAATCTGCAACTAAACCAAGAGAAATATTAAGTTGAAAGGGACAAATCAAGCAAAAATTCAGCTAACATACGAGTATCCACAAAGGTACCACATCTCTTTTTCTAGAGCTGGGGCAGCTAGACCAGAGACTTTGTGATGTATGCAGCGTGTAGATTCTTCCACTGCAAGCTGGTGACACTGCTGCATGCTCTGCCAGACCCAGATGTTTTGTTTTAGCCACACTCGTTATCTTCAGCTAAAGGGACTTGGACTAAAGTTGCTTCCTCACGCTCAGGAAGGTCCCCTATGATAGCTGTGTTGTATTTTAATAGTTGTGTTATGTTTTACAGACTGATACCATGTTTGTAGAGACAGAAAAGGGGATTTAAAAAAAAAAAAAAAAAAAAGACACAGAGAAGAAGCTCACACAACGTATCAATAAACTCCACACATTCTTCACCAACTATTGCTGTTCCTTAGGAGAAATTCCAA
Organism: Chlamydotis macqueenii; assembly: GCF_036417535.1. NCBI lineage: Eukaryota > Metazoa > Chordata > Aves > Otidiformes > Otididae > Chlamydotis > Chlamydotis macqueenii. The sequence goes on along the minus strand of NC_141593.1, from coordinate 56,510,452 downwards.
ACTAAGCTAAAGAAAAAGCAAAGGGAGGTAATATTAAATTGTTGCCCCACAAGAGACAAACATTCAGATGGAGTAAGAACAAAGTTTAGCACAATTTTTTTTTCTCAAAATTAAATTCAAGAAAATGAAATTATGCATAAAGCATCTGTTATGATCCTGCAGACCTTAAGAAAACAGATTAATGGATACTACTGAATTAATAAAGCCAGTGCAATAACTTTGGGATATGATGCAAAACAATAGTCCACCGTAAAACTAGCAGAAGTGCTAACTACAGAATAGTGTGAGAGGGAAGGGTCTTGTCAACAGATGAAGTACTAAGCCTTTCAGTGATCCAGTATACTGGACAATAAATACCACAAGGTTTATACAAAACAAGAAATTATTAAATGTTTTTCAAAAGATCAAATTAGTTTCTAATGATATCTTCCTACTGCAAGAAGCAAGAACTATTTATCGAGTTTGTTAATTCTTTATATTAATCTAACTTTACACAGAAAACAATTATTATTCAGGAAACTACCTTTTCAAAATAAAGAGGATGACAAATTAATTACTGAGGAACTACAACTGGCAACTCCAGTGACTAGCTCATTTTGCAGATGGGACAGCCAACAGAGCAGATGAACATGACGGAGTACACCATTTACACAGAAAAGAGACAGATGGAATTTCAAGAGTCGGTGGAGGCTAATGAATTTTGTATAAGCAGACTTAGCAAGCAGGGAACCTAAAAGAAAATAGTGAGAAAGAAGGTCATTTAATTTCTAACATCTCTTTGCCACGCAGCATTAGATGGAAGTGTTTAACAGAGGGTAACTTTTCTGAAATATTTAGAGTGCTTCAAATAAACAACTCAACCTCCTTGCTGGATGGAATCACAGATGAACGCTTTCCCCTCACTCCATCAGCAGGCTGATGCTCCTGGCCAGCATAAAGATAGCTGTTTACTACAGTTACGCACCAAAAGATGAAATAGTGAGACATACGCAGAAAAACTGATGCATATTGTAAAACAAATAACTTTTAGTCTTTAGTTGGTTACTAAGTTAAAAAAAAAGTTTTCTTTATAATTGCATTTTATTTCTCTGTATTTTTTTATTTTAATCTTTTCATCAACCAAAATCTAAGTTTAATTTTCAAAGTTCTCTTCTCTCCAGTTTCATGTTAGCTCATGTGGAAAAAAAAAAACAAAAAACTCATACCATAACCTGACTTGTCACCCAAAAATTAAATTGCATTTTTAAAATAATAAAGATAGAAAGACAGAAAAAAAAAAAAAAGAGCAGAGTTATTAAAGTATTAGCAATTTCACTAAATAAATATTGATTTTTGTCTTTAAAAAACAAAGTGCTAATGGGAATAAAAGTGTCCACTGCTTTTGTGTCAGACAAGAAATGTATGTTTGGTAGTATCCTATGTTGCCACATCTGAAAATACAGCTCTGCAGATATTATTTTGAAACTATTATCCTAAACAAAAACAATATTATATTCAGCCTTTGACTAGGAACACTGGTTAAAAATAAGACCTACTCAAAGATATCAAGAAAAATATGTTTAATCAATGCAATTTAGGGTTTTTTGTTCATTTTTTAACTGAAGCACTTTAAATTACTAGTTCTTTGTCTTAACTTGGTGCAATCTGCAGCAGGTATTTAGGTGTTTGTTGGAAAGGTGTCTCATTCACTTACACCATTCACATGGCTAAGGGTGACTTTCTCAAGCTTACTAGAGTTATGTATATACTGGTTTTAAAGTTTTGATCCTTGCCTCCTTCTCAAGTGTTCCTTCCCATACTGAAATGCTACCTAAAAAAAAAAAGTGTTTAAGTGTAATGCACGTATGGAACAAAAATTAATAAAAGTCCAACAGCACATGCATGAACAGTAAATTTATATTAAACTTACAACTAGTGCAAACAGAAAACTTAGACCCAGAGTACTCAGTTCATCTGACTTTATGCTAGCATGCTTCATTTGCATATGATAATGCAAGCCCGGTGGCCACGCCTGCAGCACAAGGCTGGTCAAAGAAGAGACTATAAAGAAAGCCATGCTACAATGTTGGTACGGTTACATAAGAACCTAATTTCAGTGATCACACTGCCATCGCCTCGCTTGCCTCCATTGCAAAGTCACTGCAAGAACCACCATCCTCCATCTTCATTATTCTCATAAGTGATCTTCCTCAAGGGAAAATATAAAATACACATATGAAGCCAGTGCACCATGTAAAATAGATATGGCTCAAAATATACCAACAGCACGAGGGTGGTCGGAGAAGAAGCTTTCAGTAAGGGAGATGACTGGGAAAAAGAAGGCAGGATCATCAGTGCTGCACACTGCTACTCCTCATGGCAAAACAAAGCACTGCTTCCCCAGTCCTCACTACACCGCTCCTGGAAATGCTCCAAAGACTCTTACTGTATTCAGGACAAGCCATGTCAGAAGTCAGCCAGCTACTGGCACAAGCACAGCAAGTCCTCCCCATCACAGACCCTCTCCATCACTCCCACTGAGATCTGTGTAACTGCAGGCTTCTGCCATGGATCCATTTCCACATACAGCTACACAAACATGTATATACGTATGTGTGTCTGTATCTACAGTGACATACTGCAGTACGCTAGAGAGCACACTGACAGGCAAACATACGTTCACAGAAAGCGTCTACCAATGCACATAATTTGCTATTTTCTTTGTAATAAGTACATAAACACTCACACTTATTGCAGCTAAAACTCCTATGTAAAACAGAATATAAATAACTTTTATATAAAGAAATTGAGACCTGGAACTATTTTCCTACATATCTGCAGGCCACTAAAAACAGCACCTCAACTGTTCAGAAACACTCCCCCAGTATCTTAATATGCAGAGACAGAATTGGCAAAACACGCCTGCCAATAAACCAAAGCAGCTTAGTAAGCTTCACACTCTGTAAAGCCATGCTTTAGCGCGCCTTAGAGTGCACAAACGCAGTCAATGAGTATCATGGACGGTACAATCAACATTAAAACAGAGCTCTGAGTCTCCATTTACCCTTCACTACACAAGACTTGCTACAAAGAAATACAAAATTACCCATCGAAAGCTGGGCACTAGTGCACATTGTGACTATCAGACGGAACAGTATGGTCATATTCAGGTTCAGCACTTGCCTAAGAGCATTAGGAAGGCTATGGGAACTGCTGGTGGTTCTAAGTTACAACTGAAGAGAGCTACAAATTAACAGATACAGGCCACAACAAGTGAACTCCAGCTTTTCGACCGTTTACACTGTTACCAGCAGCCAGCACGGAAAGGGCACTTAAACAACCTCACTGCAGGCTTCAGGCCTTACATGACAACTCCCCAGGCTTCCTTCCGCAGGCGGGTACCGGAACCAACACCTCGCTCCCTCCTGGACCCGCCGGGACAGCTCCGCGCCGCTCCTCCCCGCCTGCTTTCTTCATCGCCGGCTGCTGCCGGGGAAAGCAGAAGCAGCGGCGGGCGGCAAGCGCGGACCCGCCGGCAGCTCCTCCTGCGGGGAGAGCGCGGGGCCCGGCTCACGGAAGAGGCCGGCGGGGGACGTGCGCCGGGACCTCCGCGCCGCGGGGGGGGAAAGGCCGCCGTACGCACCCCCACCCACCGCCCCAGGGCCGGAGTCCGGCCGCCGCGCGGCTCCGAAGCCGGCAGCGGCCCCGCTGAGAAGGGGCAGAGGTGCTGCCGCCGGCGGGAGGGCAGGGCCGGGCCAGGCCCTGCCTGCCCGAGCTGCTCCTCGTCGTTCCCGCCGCGGCCTGGAGAGCGCGGGCGGCATCACCGCTGCTCCCCCGCGGGCTGGGCTGGGCTGGGCCCGCCCCCCACCAACAACACCGGCTGCCCCTCGGCCCCACCGCACGCCACAGCATCTCTTCCCTCTGCCCTACAGCCCCAACCTGGGCCCCGCTCCGTGAGGCGCGGGCAGGGCCCGAGACCGAGGCGCTGCGCCGAGCGGCGCCATCCCCGCCTCCTACCTGCGGTCCAGGGCGGTGAGGCCCGCTTCGCTCTGCTCAACCTGGCCCGGCCCGGTCCTGCCCGCCCCCCGCGCCGGGGCTGAGGGCGGGGCGGGGCGCGGCGGTGGCGATGGGCGGCACCGCGCTGCCCCGGGCTGGGCCCGCTGAGAGGTGGCGGCTCCCAACGGCAGCCGGTGCCTCGCCGACGCGCCACCTCCCGCCTCGTCCCTTCCCGCTGTCCCCACTCGCTTCTCGCTGTAAAACCGCCCCTAGCCTGCTGGTGCCTGTGAGGAGAAGGAGGCCGAGGACGCGGTGACGGCTGGGGCGCGGCAGGCGGCTCCGGGCCCCGAGGTGTGCAGCAGCCCGGAAGGCGGCCCTGAGCCGGCCCGCGGCACCCGGAGCGGGGCGGGGGCCCGCCGGCTCGGCCCAGCTCTGCGGCTTCCTGCGGTTGGGGCCAGGCCGCTGCACCGGAGGAGGCAGAGGACAGCGGGGCCGCTGAGCTCTTGGGAGTCGACAAGGCGGTGGCCTCGTCGGCACAAGCCTTGTCTTCCACCCGTGCCACCTGTCCTGATAACGCTCTGGCTAAATAAGCTTCAATATCTTCTCTTTGTACGCAACTGTAAGAAGGGATAAAGTAATCCCGTTTTGGTGACTTTCTGTTCACTGAAATACTGCCCATCTACACCTGTAAACCTTGATGGTATTTCCACATCTACAAAGTCTGGACACTGATGAGATACAAACCTCCAGCAACACGTTAGGTCATTTCCCTATTTTATTCTGCTACTCAAAGACTGAGCAAAACCGCTACTACTGCACTGAACCTTGCCGACAATTGCCTAACTTCCCTCCTGTAAGTAAAAATAAAAGGGAAGGGGAAGAGAAAGTGTAACATCATAGTCCTTTCCCCCCACGCCCCCTGAGTAATACTTTTTGGGAGCTGAACCACACACTTGGTATTTCTAATCCCTCTGGGGTGGAGTTGAGTCAGCTCTTGTTCCTAAAACTGGGTCCTTAAAGACACGTTCATAAATGCGTAGCTAAAGTTTATTAGCCTCCTTGGGAATACATAGATGTCCTCTGTACAAAGGCTGTGCTCTGGCCTCCCTCCGGTCCCAGTGGTCCAGAAGGCCACAAATCATCTGGCCTTCCACTACAGAGAAGGGTGTTGGCGTTAGGTATGCACCCAGACTAGCCGCTCATTGTGCACCCAGATGCACCTGGAATTTGCATGTCTTGGAAATTCTCAGCTAGAACAGAGAAACAAAGAATAAGGGTTTTGTAAGGAATTTTAACTACAGTCTCTTTTGCTCTGCACACCTTTAAGAGTCACTGGTTTTGCAAGTTCACAAAAGAAGTTCTAAGAACTTGTGATGGGTTAGCCTGAACTACCACACAGTTTCTCACTCACCCTCCCCCTCCCCAGTGGGATGGGGGAGAGAATTGGGAAGGAAGGAGAACTCGTGGGTTGAGATGAAGACAATTTACTAAAATAACAATGGAAAACTCAATGAGAACAGAATATAAGCATATTAAAATATACAAAGTGAAGAATATATGTTTTCTCACCACCCGATGTCCCAATGACCGATACAGCCCGTCCCGAGCAGCGATCACGGAAACAAAACCGAGCAGCAAGTAAAGGAGCAAAAGGGAGCCAGCAAGGTAGGGGGAACGATGCCAGCAAACGAGGGAGAAAGATGGATGCCAGGAAGGCAGATACCCGCCCTGGCCAGCCCCCACTTATATACTGAGCATGAACGTTGATGGCATGGAATACTCTCTTGGGCCAGTTTGGGTCAGTTATTCTGTCTGTCTTTCTCCCAGCTTCCTGCATCTGCAAATTAGTGAGACTTGGAAAGCCAGACAGTGTCCTTAGTTTCATTCACAAGAACTCATATCCATCAGGGTATTTATCAATGTTCTTCACACACAAAATCCAAAACACACCAGCTACTGAGAGGAAAATCAACTCCATCCCTGCCGAAACCAGGTCAGAACTAAATCGTTAGATTTAGTACAGAACATGGAGGATATATCTGGTTAAGCAGCAGTATAAGGAAATTGGAGTGTAATTCAGAGTCATTACAATACATGACGTTGCTTACAGTACACAATCTTCTTTGGTCCATCTGCAATACCAGTTTTAGCCTGAGGCAGAAATCTAATCTTCCTATGTTGTCTTGCAATATAAATCATAGAATCATAGAATGGTTAGGGTTGGAAGGGACGTTCAAAGGTCATCTAGTCCAACCCCCCTGCAAGGAGCAGGGACATCTCCAACTACATCAGGTTGCTCAGAGCCTCATCCAGCCTGGCCTTGAACGTTTCCAGGGATGGGGCCTCCACCACCTCTCTGGGCCACCTGTTCCAGTGTTCTACAACTCGCATTGTAAAAATTTTTTTCTTAATACCCAATCTAAATGTACCTTCCTCTATTTTAAAACTGTTACGGCTCGTTCTATCACAACAGGCCCTACTGAACAGCCTCTCCCCATCTTTCTTGTAGGCCCCCTTCAGGTACTGGAAGACCACTATAAGGTCTCCCCGGAGCCTCCTCTTCTCCAGGCTGAACAGCCCCAACTCTCTCAGCCTGGCCTCATAAGAGAGGTGCTCCAGCCCTCTGATCATCTTTGTGGCCCTCCTCTGGACCTTCTCCAACTGGTCTATGTCCTTCTTATGTTGGGGGCTGCAGAGCTGGACACAGTACTCCAGGTGGGGTCTCACCAGGGCAGAGTAGAGGGGGAGAATCACCTCCCTCGACCTGATGGCCACGCTATGAGGCTATAAAATCCAGTGAGTCCGTATATCACAACTTGCTCCCAACAAACTTCCCCCCACAACTTCCCCCTGCCTTGCTGTCAGCAGAGGTGTCAGTCAGTCTCTGAGATGGGCTTTCAAAACAGGACTGGCAGCAGTGGTGAATGACTTCAGGAGATAATGGATGCTTGGGGGTGATCATAATGTGTTCTAGCTAAGTAACTGTTTAAAACAAAACATGCTTTACACATTAGTGGTTTCCCCCCTACAAATCAGGTATTTTAACATTTAATAAACTGCAATATTTAATAACATTTATCCCACTGACAGAATTAATGTGGTACAAAATTGCCTTTTAAATTTCTAGGTACCAAAAGAAAGGGAGCTCCTGGAAACTTCTCCCAAAATTAGCATCTGAACTCCACACCAAATATTTGAAAATAAACCTAGATCTTCCTAAAACCTCATAATTTTCAAAGTTCTGCATTTTCCATGCAACAAGCAGTGTCATTAAGATTTTCCCAAGACTGACTACTGTACTTCACTATTTTTTTGCAGTGCTTTTAAAGTAATCCAAGATTTTACATGCAGAACAAAGATATTTTTAAGTGCTTGGGCTTTGTTTTCTCCACTTAAGATCTGGTTAACACTTTTTAGTGTTGTTTCAACACAGAGAAAAACACAGACTGTTACAGAGCATTTTCTCTGCATCATAACTCTGACCAGAACATGTGCTCATCGGTAGGTTCCTCCATCAATGGCAGTCAATTAGAATGACAATATAACTCAATTTTTAAAAGTAAATATAATATTAAAGGTAAAACACACAGAAAAAGGGCTCAATTTCTTTTCTTCTCTGTAAGTTCTTCCTTATATATTATCCTTACAGAGCTTTTATCAAAAGACTTTTTTTCCTTGCTTTTGTATATTCCAGGCTTGTACATTGGAAACTGCTATGGTGATTTGAGCATTAAATCACAAGGGCTGAAAGCTGAGCAATTTAAAAGATACTTACTCCGTGTTTAATTCTTTAGTTTTGTGCACACCAGTTTAATTCCAAAGCCTAATGAGACAAACATTTTTAATTAAATATTCAGTTTCTTTTCCCTTATTAAGGATTGTAGCCATTACTTTGAAAGCTTGGATTTTGTTTAAAGTCCATAACTATGTTCAAGATAAAACACAAACTATTTATTTGGGAGGGCAGAGAGGGAAGAGAAAAACAGTTCTGAGCAGGGTATGACTGAAGCAGTAGCATAACTTTTACACTGAAGAAAACCAAAACATTAAACCCAGAATATTGTTATATTAAAAGACAAACAAAAAAAGAAATATTATCTATTGCCATACAATTTATCAACTTTTGTTATCCAAAATGAAAAGCTTGGTCATTTTTTAACGTATCTTAAAAGGCTATTTGGCTAAGGTAAAAGATACTGTAGTGAAAATTTACTTAAAACCTAAACAAAATGTCTGAAGTGCACCGTTTAATAAAATCCCACCTTTATTTTTTTTTATATAGCAACTTTTAAAAGATTACTTTAATGAGTGTGGAAAGTATCCCTTGAGTTTCTTTTGGGGCCAAGTTCACTTTTTGCCTAATTAAGCTGATTTCAGCAGGAATTACATCTACTTAAACAAGGTTGAATTTGTGTCCATATGGAGGAGGTAAGCACAGGAAAGAATGTGAAAAAGGTCATGCTTTTAGAGATTTCTGTATTTTGTTTTGGGGTTTTCTGGTAATTTTTTTGTCCAGTTAGTACCACCTCTGTTTCAGACCACCTCGAAGCAATGAATAGAACCAAGTAACATGAAAAGATGCACTCTGTCCTACACTGTAAGAATTAAAGGTACAGGGAAAGGCACATGAAGTTTTCCACCAGTCTTAGACAATGATGCATTCAGTATACTCGTGTATAGGAGAAGGCAACAAAGTATTTGCTAACATTGTGCTAGGACTGCTAAGTGAACCTAAGTAAGTTTATCAAAATCAGAATGTAAGTCTATTAAGTAAGCAAGAGAAGTGATGAAGACATGTTCATGATCAGACCAGGTTGCTCACAGAGGTGGTGCAGTCTCCATCCTTCAAGGTTTTCAAGCGCAAACTGGATGAAGTCCTAGGTGATCTGGTCTGGTCTCACACATGACCCTGATTTGAGCAAGAGGTTGGACTAGAAACCTCCAGAGACCCTTTCCAGCCTGAATTATTCAGTGTTCCTGTGATCCTTGTTTAACTTTATTGTTTGTGGATTGAATGCATAGCATATGTTGAGGTCAAAATGTATGGGAATTAATAATGGTTTAGGACAGGACAGGACAGGACAGGATAGGATAGGATAGGATAGGATAGGATAGGATAGGATAGGATAGAACAGAACAGAACAGAACTACAATGGTCATCTAGTCCAACTGCCTGATAATTCAGGGCTGACCAAAAGAGAAAGCATGTTATTAAGGACAATGTCCAAACACCTCTTAAATACTGATGGGCTTGGGACATCAACCACCTCTCTATGAAGCCTGTTCCAGTGTTTGGCCACACTCTCGGTAAAGAAATGCTTCCTAACCTCCAGTCAGACCTCCCATGACGCAGCTTTGGACCATTCTCTTGTCACTGGATCCCAGGGAGAGGAGCTCAGCACTCCCCTCTCCACTTCCCCTCCTCAGGAAGCTATAAAGAGCAATGAAGTCATCCTCGGCCTCCTTTTCTCCAAACTAGACCAACCAAAATCCTCAGTCGCTCCTCATAGGACATATTCCTTCCAGCCCTTCCACCAGCTTTGTTGCTCTCCTGTGGATGTATTCAAAGACCTCAACATCTTTCCTAAATTGTGGGGCCCAGAACTGCACACAGTTTGAGTCAGTGTTTACTTGTTCATAACTAATATTCAACCAAAAGAACGCAGGAATCTCCAACCTTTTGCTTTTTTCATTCTATTTCAAATACAATATCATGTCAGTCTTTTGAATTCTTTTGGTTTGATTTTGTCCTTTGCAGACCTCAGAAATTTGTAACTCTTATGTTTACTGTGCAAGTGCTCTGTAAAAATGACTATAGACTCTTAGACTGCAGATTAATAAACAGTTCAAAATATTTCCTAGAGTAGTCTTCTAAAATAATTTATGGAGGCTTTTGAAACAATGTTTTATGTCTAAATATATTCCCATTCCTCACCCAAAGCAGGAATTAAAAAGTTATCAAGAATCTAAAGACAAGACAGGAGGTCTAAATGGACTTACACTCAGGTTTTAAATATTCACAGGAGTCTTAGTATTTATATTAGTATACCATAAATAATAATAACAATCTTATGAGAAGAACAGTTATTCTCTTTTCTGGAGAGACTTAATAGCACAGGAGATGTAGTGACAACTGTGCAACGATACCAAACAGGCTTTGTTGGAAGCAAAGATACTACAATTTATATTAGAAAAATTCTTGATCTGATACAAAACAGGCATCACCACATTACATTGTTTTTCCTTGTTGGTGACTTTTGTCCCTTTTACTGAACAAACTGTAGATCTGTAAGTGTGGTGCATCAGAAAATGGCTTTGGTGGTATTTCCATTTTAATTGGACATCAGATTATATAGATCAAGAATGTTGCACAAAAAGTGGATTTCTCAAACACACATTGGATAAAAGATGCATCCAGGCAAAAATAGCCTCATATAACTCCCTTTCAGGCTAATCTTGAGATACCCCTGTAAAATACAAGAATCTCCTTTCTTGCACTTCTCATTTATCACTTAATTAAAACCAAAGAATTTCTAACTACAACTTGCCAATTACATAATCCTGTTTAGATCAGACCAATTATCACCAAATCGGGCTAACTATTTTTGAAAGAGAGTACACCACTAGACATCATAATTTCCATAGAAAAGTTCGTGTTTTCCAGCAACTTTATGATAGGAAAATATCCATTGATCTCAGTATAGCTTGGAGGAAGACAGAAAAATGCTTTCTAGTCATGTTCAGTGTTATTTCTGACAGCTGATTCTTTCCTTAGTAGCAGATCGCATGAAAATTTGTAATTCTTAGAAGTCTGGACTAGAAATCTTATTTCTGTATACTACGTTCACACATTTTGTGGCATGGTGACAAAATCAGTTTTCATCCATTCTATTTATTTTTGTTTTAAGCAAGTAAATGTTAGAACTGGTTTTGTATCAATGAAAAGACTTTAAGCTTCTTGAAAGGTCTTTTTCACACTAGCTTCTGTCTTTTATGATACAGATATTCCCTGTATTTAGTGTGTCCTCCTCGGCCCACGTTTGATGCCACTCACCACACTTAAATCTCTCAAGGATTTTTCTACACTGTGAACTGCAAACATAATTAGTCTCCAACGTATAGATGATTTGCAGGGTTCTCATATTGTATCATACTTCAACTTGTTCATTGATAGAAGAAAGAGGGATCAGGGACAGAACTGCACATCCTTTGAAGACTGAGCCAGACCTTCAGCTAGCTATTTTGCAGGGAACTTCAGAGCTGGAATAGTAATTTTTGCTATTCTTAATGGAACTGTACCTAATTAGACTACAGGACTGTTACATTTATGTTCAGTTTTATTTAGGGGGGGAGGAGGGAGGGGCTACAGTGGTAGCTTTTGTAAGAAGCTGCTAGAAGTTGTTTCCCCTTTGTCCAGTGGACTCAGCCAGGCCTAGGGTAGACCTGCTCCTGGCCAGGGCCAAGCCAATTGGTAGCAGAATGTTCCGTGATAACGCCTCTGTGATAACGTATTTAAGAAGGGGAAAACCAGAAAAAATATGGGAGAAGATGTGAAGAAGCTGAGCAGGGGCAGAGAGGCAGAGGCGTGAGCCTTGTGGGCCTTGCAGGTCTCACCCTCTGGCCTCCCGCTCGGCGGCTGTCTGGGCCCAACTCAGCCCTGCCCAGCTGCAAGAAGTGGAGAGGAGACATGAAGAGAACCTGAGAGGCATCTGCCTTAGCCGGTTGTGAAGAATTTCTTGTGAGAGGAATGGCGGCAGAGGACAAGGTCAGTGAAGCAGGAGGGAGGAGTAATGCGGCTCCTGGCCAGAATTCCCCTGCAGCCGGTGGTGATGACCATGGTGGAGCAGGTTGTCCCCCTGCAGCCCATGGAGGTCCATGGAGGGGCAGAGATCCACCTGCAGCCCGGGGAGGACCCCAGGCCAGAACAGGTGGAGGCCTGAAGGAGGCTGTGGCCCATGGAGGGCCCGCTGGGGCAGCTGTTCTGGAGGGACTGCACCCCATGGAACAGATGACCCACGCCGGAGCAGTTTCATCAACATGCGATGAACTGACCATGACCCCCATTCCCCCTTCCCCCCTGTGCCGCTCGAGGGGGACGGGGGGGAGGTAGTAGAGATAATGTTAAGCCCGGGAAGAGGGAGGGGTGGGGAGAGGTTATCTTGTTCCCTGTCTCATTTCCCCCTGTTCTCTCAGAGGGTGGGGGAAGCAAGAGAGAGACTGCGTAGTCTGGTCCCGATCACAGCTGAACTACGACAGGGCTAAACTACAACAATTTAAAAATGAATAGTTAGAAAGCTGATGGACATAATACAGTACGTGGTCTAGAACATGATGGGATTTTTTTCTTTATTTATAGATAAGATGTTTCATTTATTCTTTTATTTGGCATCTGTTTTCCACAGTAATATATTCTGGACTGCTTTGTTATTACACCAGTTTTTGTATTAGAACCAGAAGATTGCTGTTTTTAAGGGCTAATTGAGGGAGACAGGAAATTAGTATCTGAAAATACTCAGTGAAATTCATCCTTGCCACAAAACCAAGCAAAATTAAAACCATTATTTAAAAACAAAAATACAAGAAACATAAACAACTACTCAAAATTACCCTTCTTTTCTTTCTGCCAGAACTGACTTTTTGGAAAAGTTCTTGCAATTTTTTCTTTAGCAAGTTACTTATGGGTCTGTCAACAATGTAATTGCTGTATACTGATAAAGAAAAAATACAAGAAAAATAAAGGAACATTATGCTTCCATCTGTGTTAGATGACAGAAAACAGTGTTAAATCCCTACATTCTGCCACTTGAATAGTCTCCTGCATTGAAATGGCTATTAAAAGTTTTTGTTACATCTCTTCTGCCATCGTCCTTTGGATTCTGCTGGTTTTGATGCTATTGATCAGTGTATGAGCATTATTTTCCTTATGCATATCTCCCTAGGCTTGTTTCTATGGATTCCTACAAAACTGAACTATGAAAGCACTTTCTCTTACCAAATTTTACTTGCTAGTACAATTATATAGAGAACCCAAACTTACGTCTTTATTATAACAAAGAAACATAAAACAGATAAAACAAGATCTAAAAAACAATTTTAGGAGTTTTTACAAACATTTTTGTGTTTTGCTCTGTTTGGTAATGATGCTTGATTTTTGAAAGAAATGCTGAATGATTACTTAAACTACATTTCAAGGTAGTAGCATTTTGGTAGCTACAGTCATCATCAATCGCTTTTCTGTGAACTTATTCTTTGACATCTGTCAGATCTGGTTTGAATAGGATGCACAGTTCAAGAATTTTAATGTAAGAGAGAGTCCAATTGCATAAAGAAATTGGACTAAAAATAGCTCAGTACAGTCCATGTTCTGCCTTATTGCCAGAGCAGTAATAGCAAACCGAAGAGCACTAACAGTGTTTCTATATTTAATGTTACCATTCTGGAACATGAGGAAGCACTGCAGAACGGGTGACTACCCGTTTTGAGAAGGGATTTCAGTATAAAATGATAAACCCTAATTTCTTATAAGTCATGTCCTAAATGATGGCTTATTAGTACATTAATGGCTTATTTGTAAATTTTTTTTCCGCCAAGACTACCGAGTCAACTACTTACTGTATTTCACACATAGTCTTAAAAGAAAACAAAATAGATACAAGTTGCCAGTGACCTTTTTTTTTATTTAGGAGCACATAAAAAAAAGTTATGCCACAGCTTTGGTTGACTGGAATGATACGCATACTTAAATTTTAACAGTATATTTTTAAAACGGTAAACAAGTGTACATTCATTTGTGTGAAAGACCAACACTGTCAATAACACAATTACACTACAGAAAATGAAATGTTTTAAGTATATAGCTGTGAAACCCTTCATATTTTTGGTATTTAACCAGCATTTTTAGAATTAGTCTGCTGAAGCCATTTTGTGTGTGGTAAGAACTGAAAACACACCCTGTGGCAAAGTGAATGTAATTATAGTTGCACTGGCTCTAGAGATGAGTAAGAGCCCTACTTAAAAATATTACTTGGAAGCTACACGTGTTTTGCAACTTGAATGTGCAAGGAATTGCCTAACTTGTAGTTTATAAAGTCAGTTATTAATAATCAGCCACTTGAACTTACAAAAGTGGACAGTATTTTAATACATTTGGGATAATTATAATAATTCAATAGTTTTTCATGCCACAGATAAAATCACAAGAACTGCTGAGACTGGATGATTACTCTACATAACCCAGTAACTCAAAGTTCTACTGACTTACTAATGCTTCTCACAGGTCTTATAAAATCTTTTTTGTGGTGTTTTTTTTTTTTTTTAATAAGAGCTGTTGTCAATCACCTAGATTGGAAGGAGAGAGGTATGAAAATTCCTAGGCCTTGCTGAATCTTGAGTATTTTGCAAGAGTAAGCACTGAGTTCTGATAGACTGCAGTCTCTCTCTAATGTGAAGGGATGATAATAAAGCATAGATGGAATATTTACAATTTTTAGGATAAACTTAATAGCAGACCAGCTGTAACCATTTCTCTTTTTATAAAACCTGCTTTTTAATATCACCTTTTTGTAGAAACATATGGCAAAGCAAATAAAACTGTCTTTTTAGTAAACAAAAAAAGTTTTTGATAAAAACATATAAAAGACAGTTTTATCTGCTGGATGATATACAGGTACCCGTATACAAGCATGTATACTAAAGAACAAAAGAGAAGGTGTTTTTGAATGTTACAGGTCTGATGTAAACACAGAATAAAAATAAGAAGAGTCAAAAGTGAAAATACATTAAGTCACTCCATCATGCCTTATTATTGCAGCATATATGATATAAAAGAATTCAAATGCAGAAAACATCTGCTTATCTTCAAAACCAGGCAAAAGAGACCTCTTTGGAAATGTAGTTAAATTAAAGAAAAAAAAACTTCTAGCCAAGATGTGTGTTACATTTCATCCCACAAAAGAAATTCACAGGGAGATTATAAACTCCTGAAAATAGAAGTTTATAATGACAACAGACAATGCCTTCATTACAGTGACATCAACAGAGCCACTGCAACACACACCACTGCATTGGTATTTTCTTTTTGTACAAGTTTACAGTAAATATTTGAAGACACTGAAAAGGTTCATGTGCAGCTTTTCCATTAAACGTGTGCAGTTTATCAAACTGATAAATAAATATATTTCCTGAAATGTTTTAGAAAATGAGAAAAGACATTTGACCTTAATACGTGGTGTGCACAGTAGTTCAGCATGTATAAACTAAAGATTCTTAAGTGCACTATGAACTGCAGACATGAATGGCTTTTGAAAGCTCAGTAATTTAGTTGAATGCACATTAAATAATTGTTTAAGAAGTTACTTTCCAGTTTTGTCTGATCAATTTCATTTCTTCTCAGAAAGAGTTTTACCACCAAGTTCTACCTCTAGCGAGGCCTCTTCAAGAGACAGCTTAATATTAGATACACAAACAGAAGATCCAGTGGTAGCTGTACAGATAAAGAAAATAAAATTAGGTTTTACACTTAAAATATCCATGTTAAAAAGCATCAAAAGCAAGAAAAATGCACCTAGCACAGAAGCACATGCAAAACTACACTGTATCTAATGAGATCAGGAATGCAGTGGGATTTTGTTCTAGCAACCCTCAAAACAGCACAACTATTCAAAAGCAGACATTGTAGCTGGCTGACAGTTCAGACTGAATACATGAATGATTGAATGCATCATCATTTTATTGGCAGCTTTAGTCAGAACCTGGTCACAGAGCTCTATGGTAAACGTTTAGAAAACATCTTGGAAATTCAGCCATTTAAATAAATAAATTTCCTTTCCTTGTCTTACTTGAGATAGCTGGAAATACTGTCATATTTGAAAACAAAACAAAACAAACCCCCTTGAATTTTCATGCCATAGAATTTTTTTCAAACACTTCAGAGGATAAAAGAGAGTAACTATTAGCACAGTTTTACTGCTAAAACTATTTGTGCAAAGCTATTTAGTTCTTGCTGACTCATAAAATGATCCCACTGATACAGACAAAAAATGTTAAGAAATAGCTGCCCTAAGAAATTATGTAATATAGAAGAAAGAATCCTACTGCTGGAAATAATGTAATGAAGTTAGCCATTCTGCCTCTGACAGAAGTTACTTACATAAGGTTGGTTTCTCTACTGCTATCCTTTCAGGCAAAGTTTCAAGTGGTGTTGGTTGAATTTTTGCAGGGGTATATGTATTTAAAGAAATTTTTCTTCCTGACAGTGGAATCATGTAAGTTGGAGAAGCTGAAAGGCGGGGGGGAATAAAAGATACAGATAATTAATAATAAAAATACTCTCAGTCAAAAATAGCAGCCACAGAACTGAGTATCTGTCCAGCAATACAGATGCCACTGTTATATAACCTGCAGTTCAGCTACCAATTTTTGATTCTAGTGTCAAACTTCAAAGCATAAAAGACAAATCTAAAAATCTTTTTACCTCAGAAAATGACATGATAACTTATGCTGCTAAGGCAGCTAAGCAAAATTTTAGTAGCAGCTGCCTTCCTTGCCAGAAGACTGGCAAAAGCTTTAGTGCTACTTCTCACAGATCATGAATCTATGAATCATGAATCATGAATCATTTAGTCCAAAACATCTACGAAAAGTACGTTCAATACATTATGCTCTAGATAACTTCCAAATGTTACAGGAAAGCAGGAGAAAAAAGCACCTATGGCCTCAATTCCATCAAGTCTAACTACCAACTACTCATTTGAAGAAAGGTGACAACCAGACCACTACAGAAGTATGACAGTTTTTAAAAAATAGTTTTTCATCTTAGAATCACAGAATCATTAGGGTTGCCAGGGACCTTTAAAGTCCATCTAGTCCAACCCCCAGCAAGAAGCAGGGACAGCTGCAACCAGATCAGGTGGCTCAGAGCCTCATCCAACCTGGCCTTGAATGTTTCCAGGGATGGGGGATCCATCACCTCTCTGGGCAACCTGTTCCAGTGTTCCACCAACACTCACTGTAAAAAATTTTTTCCTTTTATCCAGTCTGAATCTACTTCCCTCTATTTTAAAACCATTACCCCTCGTCCTGTCACAATAGGCCCTGCTAAAGAGCTTCTCTCCATCTTTCTTATAAGCCCCCTTTAGGTATCTTGTGTACTCTAAATTCTGAACTGATTTTGAAGAGACATGAACTTCCTAACCCACAATTTAAATGGCTGAGAACTTTAAAATACCTGTAAGCCTCCCTGAGTTCCTTTTCAGTAACATCGATTTTCTTAAATTGCTTATCTTCCTTCTCAGATATAGGAGACCTACCCTATCAAATTAGCTGCTGATTCAAATCTAAACTGTATAAAACTAAAATAACAGAAGAAAAGAAAAAATCCTGTAACAGAAGAAAAGAAAAAAATCCTATAACAGAAGAAAAAAGAATCATCCTAAAATCTAGGTAACCTTTTGAATCAGTACTAGCAAGTACAGAATTTCTGATCAAAGCATGAGTGTTTTCCTCAAGAAAAGTGGTTTTCGATCACCTGACACATGAATTATAAGCATCCTAATACATGGTAAATTCGACCTAATGGAAACGGTTTCCAAAGACACAGCAGTAGAATCACAACGGGAAGTCATCTTCCCAGAGACATGCACATGGATAAAACTCAGTTTGCGTTTCATTTAAAGATCACTTAAACATTAAACATGCAGCACAAACTACTAAATGACTAAGTAACTGTAAGGCACTCCACGAGTGAAACCCCACGTCATACTGAAAGAAACAGGAAATAACACAGTTTTAAGATGTAAAAGGCTTGTAAAAGGCAACACTACCCTGCTGAGGTTGCTGCCCATAAAACAGTACAATATAAAGCTGAAAATACTCCATGCTCCCTAAAAAGAATTCATTGTAATTCAGCTAACAGTCTGGACAGTACAGATAAGTTCTTAATGTGAGGAAATAAACCAATTACGACTTCATTAAATCCTTAATTTACTACCCCAGTCAACAGAGATATTACTTCAATGAATTATGACAGTGTCCATACTGCAAAAGGATATTGCAAAGATTAAAGTTATGGTTTATCTACATATATATATATTTTTTTTTTAAAGCAGTAGTCTTAGTTTACTTGTTAGCTGTAAAATACTAGAAAGATTAACTAGACAACATTCAACAATTTAAAATGAACATAATTACAAACTAAAATCAGTACATGTCTCCTGTAGATTCTCCCTTGATGGAGCAGCAACAGAGGCAAGAAATTCATCCACCTGCTTCAGGGACAAGGAGTTGTGTAGAGTTTCCAAAGGGCAAATAGAAGGCACCATGGAATACAGTTCAAAACCTGAAAGAAAAGTAATAAAAAAAAGATATTTCCAAACATAAGACAGGTTTTAACCTATTGCATGGGCAAATACTAATGCATGATGAAAAGTACTTATTTTAAATCAGCACATGCAGACACAGTACTCTTGAAATCATGGATACTAAATACTACAGGATTTGGAACAAGATGCGCCCATTTGCAGCGCATACTAAACTAAAGGTACCATGTAACATATCATGGGATACAAATCCCATGCACACATAAAGTGGTCTTCAAACAACAACTGTGCTCCACTCCCAAATCAGTTCATGAAAGGCAACTTTCCTCTAAGACAAACTTAGTAAACCACTAAAAAAATAGTGAAGAAATAGTAATATTTCTCCTACTCATTCTCATACCTGGCACAATGCTAAATAGATAACTCATTCATGCAAGTAAAATAGGACAGCTATATTTTCAACTGTTAACAGACAGGATCTAAAAATCCTACAACTTCCAAGAAATAAATTTGCAGAATTCACATGCTATCATCTTCAGTATTCTGTGAAATCAAACTGTTGCCTTAAATATCAAAGGATAACCACTGTTAGCACTTCTGGACCTCAAGGTTACATGTTTTACCTTTGTAAGAAGATTTACACCTACCTTTATGCATTTAAAAACAGTACTTAAAAAAGGCTAGACATTTCATATATTAGAACAGGTAAGTATAGCAACCCAAAATCTAAAAATTTATTGGACTTTGCTTTCTACATTAGTATTGATCGTACAGCAACCATGCATATCCAAATTACTAACATACTAAAAAGCACTTAAACCTCTTGGCAAAAAAAAAAATTGCAGTTCTCTAAAGTGATGCATTTTTATAATTCAATGAACAGCTCTTCATCTAATTGCATTTCAGAAGAGGAAAATATGTCCATTAGTCTTTTCAACATACAGCTGTAACATTCCAAATTTGCAATTCAATATTGTAAATTTACAGTTGCTACATTTATTTTAAGATATTTAAATGAAGAAACAATAGTGAATGAAATAATGTTTAGAATTTCAGTTCAAGGTACATTTATTAGAGATAGCATTATAACTGTGAACTGCTCCCTCCCCTACAATAATAAGCATCAATATTCCTGTGATATCCAGTGTTCCCCATTCACTCCCCATTTAGTGCTCTGCATGGAGAAGTAACTCAATAAAATTCAACGCCTAAGTGTCAGTATTTATTTTTGGGTCCACCTTGGCCATATTAAAATCTGAGGGACAGTTGCTTTGAATATACAATCAACTGAAGTGTATTTTTGTCAGCTTCACTTACATTACAAATAAAATGTTGTATTTCATGGAAACTTGATTTTCATGTACAAAAGAAAAAACAGCACATACTTATTTCTATTTTCCTGTAAAGGCAGTAGCTAAGCTTCAGTGTAAGCACTAAAATATTTGGCATACATATTAGTATCCTAAATAACTATGCATGCATGCAAAGCGCAAACCCTTTCTTTGCATTACAGTAAAATATAAGATTTATCTCTTTACTCTGATAGAAAAGTCACTATCACTTGAATGAGAATTTATTTTTTTATTTTTGTAAAGAACATAGTGGGACAATGTCAGGTTTTTAATAACTATTACTGTTACAGTGCAATGTTACAGAAAACCAGAAAGGAATTTTGAAATACACCCATGCTCTTTAAAAAAAAAGAAAAAAAAAAAGAAAAAAAAAGTTTTATTCTTTCAGGAATTTCCCTTACATAGGTTTTTGTTCAGTTTTGACAATTCTGCTATCAGATAGCCATATCCCAGCATGTTGTTGTAGTATCTTTGCGTTTAAGGGATATGACTTAAAAGATACCATGGAAATCTATCTGCAGTGTTTTATTTGAATTTTTTATGATGAATATTTTATGATGTTACGAGAAATAAATTTTAATGATGAAGAAGCCTGACAGTATCCCTTTAAAAAAGCAATTTCCTGTAAACTAACAGTCTCTGAGTTTTGGCTATATTTATTCTTAAAGCACTGTCCCCATCAAAAGGCAAGACAATGAAAGGGTTAACGCAGCATCTCAAAAAGCCACCCTGCTGTCTTACATTAAAAGCTATAGAGACATACCACTGGAGCCTAGAAATTCCAGAGAGGAAATGGACCAGCACCTAAAGAGGTGTGGGTGTTCTGCACAGAGGCCCAGAAAATAAGGTAAAGCACTGTCAGAAGATACTTGTTTCACCATGTTCCTTGAACTAAAGATGGGGGGGGGGGGGTAGTCTGAAATGAGTTAAGAGGGTGTGATAACAATATAAAAATAAGAAAAAAAGAGTGAAAGGGACAAGAAGAATCAAAATGAAAGTCCACACAACAGACAAAACAACATCAGTATGTTCTTATGTTAGTAGAGAAACCTCAGAAACCTGCAATATACTTAGGTTTCATAGGAGCTCATACAGCATGCATTAATCTTGTAAAAGATGTGTGGTAAAGTTGCTGTATTAAATGAATCAGAATAATCAATGCATTCATTAAAAGCAATTTAGATCCTTTTTTAAAGAATGCAGTCACAAAAAGAAAGTGCTAAATGGAAAAGAAAGTAATCATGTTATTAGGCATTGATACTCAAATGCAGTTCTTCCTTTCTGACCTTCTATGTTTTGGAAATATCATTTGGTTTGTCTCTAAAGACAAAAAATGGACCCCTAACTTTCCTATTTGAAACAGGACACTAGAATTGGCCTTTCAGATCAAATATACTCTTAACGGTATTAATTCAGCCTTACTATAGCAGTTTCCCTTCAAGAAGCACTGCAGTGCAGAAAGTCACTGTGGATGCCAAATGAATATAATAAAGGACTACTTTGCTTCTCAGCAAAGCCAAACAAAAGCTCAGTCTTTTTTTTAACCTTGTTCCTAAGCAAATGTGTTTGGAATCTAACATGAAAATGCTGATGATCTCCACTGCAGTTTCAATATCTCCATCACTGTACTGAGCCAGTGGTCATGCACATTTTAAAGAAATCTGAAAAACTACAGTAAGATCTGGTGGATGTTGAAGGCTGAGCCTGGTTTTCATGAACAGGATACATTTTGGAGCTATTTAATCATGTAGAAAGGTAGGCATGAAATATTTTGCTAAGGAAGAGAAAGACATACCTCTGTCCCGTGTGTTAAACCAGACCTTTTTTGTAACTATGGTAGACTGAAGACAAGTTAACTCTCACTCTTGAAGCTCAAGAGGTCAGTGTAAGCAACAGGCAGCTCTCTTGCTGTGATTTTTAGTGCAATATTTAAGTAATTTGCACATCTGATGAATACAGAAGTATGATATGGTAAAATAAATTTTTGTCTGATGAAAAATGTAGCAATTTAGCAGGAATGGAACCAAAGCTTCTGCTTTAGTTTTTTAATTTAGCATCACTTCAAGAAGATAGCGACAGACTCCAGTTGTCAATTCAGTGATTTATTTTAGAATTAGGAGGCTCAGGGAAACAACTCAGCAGGAGAAAGACAAAGAAGAAGCAGCACCTATCAAGAAGTGTATGCCCAATAAAGATCAGATTTAATTCTGTTTTTATCTTATACCATACAGTCTGATCACACAAGAAGTTGGGGAGAATAATTTATTACAGAGATTAACAGCAGCGCTTCAATTTTTTTCAAGGATTTTTCTACAGAATGAATTTTGATGTTGTATTTATACTAATGAATGGTAAAGAAGGGATTCAGGGTATCTAATGATTACAAATATATTTGGAGTTGTGTTTGAAGTTAGGAACGACAGACGGCTGGATGATACTGTACACCCCGTATTTCAAATAAAAATAAAAGGGATGAAGCAAGGAACCTTTTGTTTTCGTTTTTGTTTTTAAAATAAAAGCAAAACGTACCATTGGTTGGGTGTCGAGCAAATGAGATAGAAAACCTTTTAACAGCAGAACCGCGTGTGGTGTCTGAGAAAGAGAAAAACAGGTACCTGAAATTTGTAACAGCTACCAAAAGAGGGACATTTTAAAAAAGGAAAGGAAGAAGAAAGAAAAAAAAGAAAAGATGAGAAGGTACTAGAACTGAGTGGCATGCAGAAGGGACCACAGAAAAGGGCTAAATTCTAAATAGAGGTTAAAAAGAAGAAAATTTGGATTGTTGATAACTACAAGATGTGTAATGAAGTGTATGTAAACAAGCAGAATGAGCTGGTGATTCTGGCATACAAGGTTACATCAGGTTAGATCGAACACTGAGTAGTGAATCGGGGGAAAAAAGCATGAATACTGTTTCACCTCAGTTATAAAGGTATGCTTTGGCATCTTTATATTCTGAAATCTAGTGACAGAGTTTCTTCTCTACCCCAGATTATCCAAAACTGAAAATCTCCTGCTCCTTTGTAATCCAAACCCCATCAAAAAAAAGGTCAGGAATCCTAAAATTTTCACCGTCAGTATTTAAATTATTAAGTTTATAATTTCTTTCATTTCTTGTATATGCTCTAAGTAATTTATTTCAAGATCAATAAGTAATGATAAAGCTTGAGGTTTAAAATGAGAAAAGAATTTCAAAACCAAAATTTTGGTTTACTTAAAAAATGCACTTGCTGCAATCTCCTCGCACGTATTACAAGTCTGTAATCTAGTGTTCAAGACAGAAACAAGAATTGCTATTAAGTTAAACATAAGCAAGCTATGGGCAATAAAGAAGCAATAGAAACTCATACAATTAATACTAAGGCAAAGGATTCTAGGATTCCATTAAAATCAGTAACCTAGGATTTATCTTTAGAAGTTTAATGTGGCACATGGGTTTGTGCGTGCATGTGCGAGAGTGTGCACATACCATCTATGAAGCCAGAAGAAGTCAGCTTTTTACGATGAGTACGAGCATAATCCTGTAGGTTAGGTGCACTTGAAGAACCCCCGAGCACTGAGGTGCTAAACAGGCCCGCACAGTGAGACCCTGATGGGAGTTAGAGAAAATACATACAACAACCAGGTGTTCGTCCATTCACATTGGGGATGCATGCAGCATGCAAGCACATGGCTCTTACCACACAAAAGGCAGCTTTTGGCAGTGCCTTGGACAGGTTCACAATATGCTTGTAATGTCAGAGTGGTACTTGTAGGCTGAAACTATCATAATTTATTGTGCTTCTACTCATGACACAGCACCCTCTGCTATATGTGCAGAGAGAGAGGACTGGCTTTAACAAAGTGAGTTCTTGTCCTGTTTTCACTTTTGGTAAAGAAAAGTTACCAGTTAGCATCAACATAAACATAACCAGAAAAACAAAACAAAACCAAGATGATGATGATGATGATGATGATGATGATGTGAAAGTTGTGTGTTTTAAAACCTGCAGTTCTGAAACAAATATAAACTGGAAAAATACTGCTCGTTGCTTTCATCCAAATCAACCTTTGAGATAATAGGCTGCAAAGAAGTACTCATGCATTTCCACAGACTTAATATGGAAATACTTCCATTCTAATCCCAACAAAGTATTAACCAAATTTGAAATACCCTACTCATACTTCAGCTACCATCCCTGACAATGTTACAGTCTGCAAATACCTAAAAGTTCCATCAAGTTTAGCTCGATTTCCTTTCCTAAGAAGACTTTTGTACATCTCCACGCAAGAGAGAGTACTTTTGTTACAAGTCATACATTCCTGCCACTAGGATGGGAGTTTTAACAAATCACTGAAAGCCACAGACAGAAAGATAAAAATAACTTTTATAATCATCAACTATAAATGGAATTTACACACAACAATGAACAAAATGGAAAAAAATGTTGCAATTTTTTTCCTTTAGTTTTTACTACTAGTTGAAAGGAGAAGTGGTTTTTTCACTCAGAACTTATCTTTTATATTTTAGATAAGTAGCAGCAGATATTTTTGAAAACCAACTATCTATCCAGTGACACTTCCTTTCATTACTTTTAATGACCCAGTGAGAGGAAACATTACTAGCACATGTGACCATTCACAGCCAAAATAAATTGGTACCTGGTCTGTGGCAAAAGCCTTTCACACCAAGTGTAATAATACCTTAATCTACGCACAGAAATACATCAACTTCCACAAGCCATATTGTGTCACACATTGGCAAAAGAAAAGTTGATTAACTTTAGCAAGCACACAATAAAAAACATGACTATGATAAACAAGAGCACCTGATGTATGCATTTTACTAAGGGAAAAATATAACAGGGAGAAAAGTATTACAGAAAGATTAGACATAAGAAAAATACAGATCTTTACAAAGAAAGGAAAAGCTACTTATAAGTTTATGCATACAGCTTATGCATTTTCTACACTTCATTTTTCCCAAGAAAAGACACACTTACAGAAAAAAATGCAATATTGATTTACAGTAGTGCAAGATTTCGTATTTTTGCGTATCAGTCATATGTATGCCTGTTTCAAAGAAGCAACAGAAAAGCACCACTTGAATTAAAAGAATCTGAAACAACTCATTGTATTATAGCATGATTCATTCTAATGCTGAAAGGAAGAAACTGATTTTAGGAGAGGGAATGTGTGCAAAACCCCTGATACTATAAAAAAAAACTTGAGGTTTGTTCCCCATCCCCCCTTGCCTCAGTAAAACACCTTCAATTCCATCAATTGCCCACAATAGGAAACATTAATTTTCAAGAACAGTGTTTTAACAGTTTCCAGTGCAGGCCATTTCAATCCAAAAGATTCTTGCAAAACCCAAAAACTCAGTCATGAAATACATTATCTTAAAAATTTACATTATGTTCAAAATAATCCTGGGTACCTGTTGTGAGCAGTAAAGAGTCAGCAGTGTGAACAGCCTCAAATAATTTGCTCTTTTCGTTTATAATTTTAAAACTTTTGCTGCAGAAAAATTGTCCAGTTCACAAAGAGACACTCAGCATATATTACTGATAACAAGTACTATTGGGTCCTGTTAACACAAACTATTCAAAGAATGTACAACTGTGCAGAACAACAGGTAGATGAAAAGCTGCTAACATCAAACAAACTTTCAATTGTAGGCACATACCTAGACCACTCTGCTTTTGTTCCAGAATAGTTCTCGGTGTTCGTAAGTTACTATTGCTTTCTGATAGGACCTGGACATAAAAAACAGAAAAATAAGGGAAAGTAGAACAGCAGCATGATAAGTTCATTTAACTTGATACAGCAGCCTGTTTCAGACAGACAAGTGTTAATAAGCTGTATGATAAGTGTTAGTAAAAATATGTAAAGGAAATATGAAAGATCATGCAATATCCCCTTCTGAAGGGAGTCCATTTCACATATGAGTTCCTTGCAATGAAGTGGTGCAAAGCAAGCATTCAGAATGAGAAAAGACACAGACGAAGACAGATATGAGAACAGACATTTGAGACATTTTATTTCATTTTACCAAATGCACTCTCCTAAACTGCGCCTGTATTGAAAAAAGGAGGGGAGGGAAGGAAAGACAGACAAACTATTGAGGACACCATACAATCACTGATCCATGCACGGGCTCAATCAGTGTAATTTTCAGATGCTCACAGCCTTTACTGATATCAACTTTTCCCATATAAGTAGTTTTAGAATTTTTCACAGTAAAAAGAAATTATGAAAATTTTCAAAGAAAAAGGATATGGTTAACAGAACACCATCCATTGTCATACAGGTAAACAGTATCTCGATATGTGAAACAGTCTTTCGATTTCACTGGTACTTCACAAAAATTTTCTGTTTCTTTTTTTTCCTGCCCCCCCCCCCCCAGTATTTAGAAATATCTTCAAAATATTGTACAAGTCAATGGATGATGTACTGTGTTGGGAGTTTCAGATACCTTCGGATATAGAAGGCAAGAATTATTAGTGCTAGAGTTTGTTCCCTGCAATAGTTAATACCAGGCCACTGAAAATATGATATATGCAAAACAAGTTTTGAAGAGAAATATGAAGTACCAAATAAATTCTTTTAAATGGTATTGGTTGCAATTATTAAAAAAAAGTTTTTAAATTTACCTACCACCAAATTAAGCAATGCTGGTTTTAAAGTCTTAAAGGACAACTAAACCAAAGCAGAAATCTGTTTCATTAGGCAGTAGACTAAGCCTTTTTTACTGTGGTAACATTTGCAATTCCTATAAAGAAACCACATTTTTAGGAAAATATGTAACACATTCAGTGGAAACACATGCACTTGCTCTTTTTCCCCCAAACATTCTCGGGAAGTAATTTTAAGAAGTGGAAGAATTTGCTTCAAACATAATCCATAACAAGGGATTAGATGTCCTTAAAGACAGTTGGTTGTTGCTTGGAATGCATAATAATGTTTAATGAAGTAAAGTTTAAAAACCTGTTGCCATGAGCCAAAAATACTGGATGTGAAAGCCAATGATTTAGGGGAGACAGGGGAAGAAGTGATTTGTTCCCCTGATCTGCGTCTTCGACGCCCAGTACCCACACCACTGGTGTAATGCAGCCAGGTACCAATACACTCTGGGCTAGACACACTCAGGGGGCTCTCTTCCTGGAAGTGAGAAAGGGGGCAAAAAACAGCAAAGCATGCAAAGTTAGATTCAACAGAGCCAAATGAACAGAAAAGAAAAAACCCAGTCTGCTTGCACCCTTTTATATACTACTTTGAAAACTATTAAACAGTGATTAGGGAAGAGTAACATTACGATATTAGGAAGTTATCACTTCCACTGGTATCTGTTAATCTAATTAAATCTTCTAACGTAACACTTCAACCAAATTTCTGGTAGACCAATTATTGCATATGAGAGAAAAGTAATTGTTATTGATAATTGATTCATAATTTTAAGAATTTCCCACGTGTTGAAAACAGAACATCTATTATCCTTTACATACTGTTTAATAGTTTTCCGCCTGTAAGTACATTAAACTTTCCTATTTATTACTTAATAGTTTTCATTTCTAGTCTATTACCTTACCTAAATGATTCTCCTTTTTAGAATTGCCTTTCAGGCTTTACAGCTGACTGACTGGTAGTAGCACCAACCTGACTGGTAGTAGTTTTCCAGCCTCAGAAAAGCCCTAAAAATTATCTGATGCTGGACACCTATTAAGACTTCAAGTAAGGACAGTGTCAGGCTGAGTCTCCCACGCCCTATATCATTATGTATCATTAGCAATCAACTTTTTTAGCAACATGGAATTTGATTTCCAATGCTGATGATCCTTACTTTCTCATTTTACTATTAGAACTATGCTGTTTTTTTTTAATTTTCATGACCCAATGACAGTTGCAATCCTTCCATAAATATTGCTGTCTATACCCCATATTAAAACTTCTACATAATCTCACACCTGACAGTGTCCTTTCAAATTAATGGACATAGGTGAAGAGAGAATTGCCTTATAGGGGGGAAAAAAAAAAAAAAGGGTTCAAGGCAGTTGCAGTTTAAGTTGCAATGACTTTTTTTAAACACTTGAAAATACCATTTGGTTTGAATATTCCAAATACTAGTTTTGCAGATTTCAGTAGGCCAGATGAAACTTCCAATTTTACTTTTTTGAAAAAGTTTCATAGCGTATGTTTTCTTTAAATCAGCTCTTTTCTTCCAGCCAATAAACACGCTCTGAATGCTGGAAACACATTCCATCTGAACATTTATTGTCTGCACAGCCAGAATTTAGCAATTTATATTATTGACACCTTTTGAAAGTAACATCTGCATAATTTATGAAATGAAAGTGGTTAAAAGTGTGAAGTAATAAACTATTAGGTTGTGTGTATGTGAACTCATAACTAGGAGGGGAGTTTGCATGATCATAGCGAAAACAGCATTTAAAAATCCAGAATGCTGATGTTGTGAGCATTTGTTTATGACAGAACTTGGAAATAGAAAATGTAGGACATTCACATTTATTATCTCTGTTAAATTTATGGAAGTCATGTGAAGTTATAGAGATATCCTTTTAGAAGGGAACCATGCATCTTTTTCTCTTCAAACTACCAATAACCAAGTTACTTGCAGATCAGTAATACTTTCATTGCACACAAACAGCCCATTCCCAACACAAACATAAAAGGAAAAGGTTTTGGTGTGAAACTTCATTTCTGATGGTTTTATGCAACTGAAAATGAGGCAGTAAAAAGATGTTAGTCTGCTTCCAGCATTAATATCACAGAAGTGCCACTATCCACCACCTGAAGCTTTGCCACTCAACCATACAAATGGTATCAGTGATAATGCTGTGCATTCCCCCACCTCTGTGACATTAAAGCCATTCTGTGAAGCACATCTAGATGCCATGGCCTTCAAGACAGGAGACTAGACTGTTCAAGATGTTATCTAGGGAATTCATGAAACACAAAACCCCACCCACTTAAAAAAAAAAAGCTTCCAATTTATTCTCTTACCTTCAAATGCTTGACAAGTGGAGTCACTTTCACCCCATGTGAAAGTAAATACAGCAGAAGACATCTCTCACCTCCTGTACCTCGCCTACTACCCCCAATCCCTCCATTCCCTTTCAGCCTAATCACCCTGAAGGTTTGCTTAATTCCCAATAGCAGCTGTCTTGTAAGGATAAATACAAAAGCAATGTATGTTACTTTGAAGATATAGGTTTAGACTGAAAATACTGGCTTTTCTAAAATGGCTTAAAAAGAAAAAAGGAAATAAGTCTTATTGCAAAATAATAAGTCATTTTAAAAAAAAACAACCCTTCAGATAAATTACTGCCATGGAAGATTTCTCACAGAATAAAAGCAAACCCTTTGTGAGACATAACATCATACTGGTTCTGTGTAATCAAAAGCAGAATTACATTTAGTTTTGTTTTGTTAAATGTAAGCAAAAGTTAATTTCTGTGAAAGGCATTATCTGGAACATAAACACTTACTTCAACAGAACCAATCTTCCTGGATCTTGGAAGGGGTGACTTCCTGTGTATGTGAATTGGGTCTGACACCATTGGCTTAAACATCACTACTGACCGATCTGTTTCATCTCTTTTAGAAGCATGCGCCTCCTCATCACTATCATTTCTGTGAGAGGTTTTCTTTGAGCCTTCATTCTATAAACAATACATAATGCATTTTCAATTTAGCTGCAGACCTTGCAACACGTAGACAGAAGTGGTTGTTAAATAAATCTTCTATATAAATAGAAAGCAAGCTGATTTAAAAAATACAAGATGTAATTCACATATTATTGAAAAAATTTGTTTTAGACTTTAATAATCTATGTGTATTTGCTCCTAACCAGTCACTGCATATGATAGTGTGGTCCTAATTAACCACACTGTTCAGCCAACATATCTTACTCTAATCTTCTGTTGGCGAAGTAATAAAATCCTGACCCCACAAGTCAATAGAAGAATTCCAGCCAAGCTTTGCTTTCCTTAATTTCTGAAAAAGCAGCTGGTAAGTCCATAGACCTGCCCATATATCTTAGAAAATATCAATCCTTCCTTAACAATCTGTATTCACAAGTATGCCAAACTACCTTACTTTCTTAAATATTTATTTCAGTTGCTTGCATAGCAAGTGATGTGACACTGATGTTGATATCACTTTCCTTACAATGAGTATTTTGTATTTCTAACAAAAATTTTAGCAAAGCAATAGAAGGTCCTAATGATCTGTGTCCATTACCTCAGTGTCCATTCAAAATGGAATAAGACATTGGGATAGCCTGTATTTCAGCAGATATTTTTCTACCAAAATAAAAATCACATTTGTATTCTTTACCTAACAATTTCCTAGTGTTTATTTTAGGTATGTCCACATCCAGAAAAACTAATTTTGATTTAAAGAAAGACATAATTATTACCTCTCTGGAGGCAGGTCTGTATCCATATCCAGCTGGTAAATTTTTGTCTTCTTCACAGCCTTTGGCCCCTGGACTAAAGTGCAGCTCTACATGAAAACGTTCTTCTGAAGAAAGTTCCTGAAGGAAAATTATTAAATAGGTTTACACTTTAATACATAGCTTAGCACTACTCGTTTCTGAAGATATTTATCCATTTTAAATACCTTGTTTGGATCCTCATAAAGCATGATAACAATCTGTGTCATGTAATTGAGTTCATTGACAACATTTAAATAATCCATAGCTCGTTTCCATTGTTCATCTTTTGATTCCTTATGAAGGGGGAAAAAAAATATCAACAAATAAAAACCAGCTATTTTCTTTAAAAAGACTGATGATTTCCCTTTCCCCATTTACATGGATTTCACATTCACAGCAGAGGTATGAAGCTTTTCATAGCTAAGGAAAAAACAGAGATACCACCAGGAAAAAAAAAAAGTGACTTAAAATTACTCAACAAATGAATGAAGTGTGGAGATTAGAACTTTTCATATTTTATTTCAGTGTATCTTTCATGGTTTCACCAGTGATGATACATGTCTTGTAGACAGAAGCATTCTTTTAAACTCTCCTGATGGGAATTGTTAATTTTGCAATAAACTTGTTTCAAGAAGTATATCGTGGAAAATGTTTCTAGATATTGCTCTACCAGTCAAACGGACAGAGTAAATGAAGGCTTCTAGTATATAAAGTAAAAATAACCATCACATCCCAAACTTTTTAGAATGAATATTCACCTTTTTTTCATGCCCTAGAAAAAAAATATATGGAGTAATCCACCTTAAAGGAAATTTTAAAGTTTATCAGCCTAAAACTAGGAGTGTATCTGCTGTAGTATATGTCATAGAGGTCTGGGATTAAAAAATGCTTTTGCCATCAGTGAGTTTATTTACCCATTAACAGAAGCAAGCATGTCAATACAACCATTTCAAAGTTATTATATTAATCAATCTCTATCTTAGAATCAGCCATGTAGGCTTTGTGGTGCTGCATTTATCCTCTTCAAGAGCTCAGTTAGGTCATTTCTGAATCTGGAGACCTTTCATTTTTTAGTCCTTGGTTTCAAAGCCAATCAGATGGAGAATAATGCACCACCTTCAAGGTATTCTACAATAGCATAGGAAAGTAAAACAATCCACTGAACAAGAGAAACTTTGCACTACATGAGCATTCTTGAAGTCAGGTAGGAAGGTCTTGACAATATGCCAATGGTCAAAACCAGTAAGTCAGTCCAAAAGTAAATTAAAGAGAAGTCTGAATGATAACTTGAAGGAAAAACAATTGGAAGAATTATAGGTGACAACACAAGACAAAAAGAATGAATTATCAGCCATTTTCAGATCTCTTTGAGACTGTTAACATATGCAGTTGAACACACCAATGGAACTTAGCATTATTTTAAAGTGCATGCTGATTTCCACCAATGTGCACACAAGCAATTTGAAATATGTCTCTGCATATTTAATAGGAAATCAAATGTTTGAAAAAGTGTGATGAATTTCAAAGCCACCTAAGAAAACATAGCTTTCAATTGATACAGTTTTAGTAAGATTGAGTCCTTTTGATTCTTGTCAAAATACCGGAGCTTTAACAGAAAGTGTTCAACTTACATCACATAAGGCACCATAACGAAGAGTGGATAACAGGGAGTGGACATGACTCTCACTGGTGAAGTACAGCCGTGTACGAACGTGGCGTTCAGGGGACATAACACCCCTGGAGTAACTTGAAAGAAAAAAAATCTTATTAGACCAGAATGAGATTTGTTGCTATTTTAGAAATAGCTGGCAACAAATAAATAAATAATACTTTTAAAATTACTATGAGCCAGTAAGACATTTCAAATATGAAACCTATAAAATATCCCCATTAAGTCTTACAGAAATTAATGTAACCATGTACAAAACTTACAGAGGGTGAAGCTTATTTACAGTATCATCATCTTGAGTTCTCTGAAGGTCAGAACGGATTTTTCTAACTAGAGGGGTACAGTAACCTTTGGCAATCTCTAGTTTCTCAGCCTTAGAAATACCATATTCCTGTGTAAGAAGAAAATGACTTTTAAAATTCATTTAAAGATTAAAATGCCTTATAATTCAAAGCTTGTATATTAAAGCCAGTTAGTCATCTCTTTATTTGCTCCGGATGCAAACTGTTTTGTTTAACATTTTTATTATATTTGATTACTGATGTCCCTTCAAGTAACAATGGGTTAGACTTTTTGCTGTTTGATTTGACACAGAGGAGTTTCTCATTCACTAGTTAAATTACTGAAATGGATTCACCTTCTGGTATGATGAAGCTCTTTTTCTTAAGTAAAACATCTAGGGAATTATTCCCTCCCTTCTCTCCCCCCGGACTTAGACATCTATAATACATTTAATCTCACCTGATTTCAAGTAACTTTTTTTTTTTTTTAAATAGTCAATAAAGAGACATAGGCATATTACCTATTCAATACGTCTAGCTTAGTTTGGGGTAAGCCAACCGAAAGAAGATCTCCTATTCACCACAAATAATACAAAAAATGGTAGTTAAATATAACTGGAAAATATTGTATCTGTTATAGTATCTACAGTATTTAAAAATCTCCTCTTCTAGAAGCTTCACGTTCTGTGCTGCACATGATAAGGAAGTGCTCTCATCATTATGATGGATCTTCTGGTTACCCTAGAAAGTGACATAAGCATTTTCCTTTGCTTTATGTAGGCGTATCAAGTTTTGGGGTTTTTTTTCCTTATGTGTCCTCATTTCTACCTACTCTTCTCTAACACTCTATTCAAAATTTAAGCTTAACAGGCACACATAACACAAACATAATTAGTACTATTGCTCTTTTTGTCCTTCTTGCTGTCAGGGAGTTTGAGAGATGGGGAGAGGAAGAAGGTCCCTCATTGCATACAATATGCATAATACCTCTTTTACAACACTGTTCTGTAACTGCAAGGACACTTGAAGAAAGCTTTAGTCTGTTCTGCCCTTATATTACAAAACAATTTGCTGCAGCCTACAAAATTTTAGAGCTAATCTGAGTTTAACAGCGTGTAGTATACAGAAGTTTAACTTGTCTGCCTCTGGCCTAAAATGCTATGAAACACAATGTGTACATTTTTATCAGGGAGTGTTAGCATTTTGAAGCAGCAGAAAGGTCTTTTAAAATTTAAATTGCTTAAGAAAAGTGAAATTAGGTAGATTAGGATTAACAATGTAATTTGCAAACACACTGAAAACTGAATTTCTAAAACCAGGAAGAATGAAATTAAATGCGATTTCAGAATACGTAGTTGTTCACAGGGCTACACTTATATCTATGAAGAATGGCTGAGATGAACCACTTTATTTTAATACACTGAAGTTCACAGCTTGAATTGCTAGAAAAATTAACTTTGAACACAACTTAATGAATTACGAATAAAATTTTTCTTACAAAACCAATCAGCTTGCTACTGGAAAATAAGAGGTAAAGTTAAAGGCTTCTATTACTGAAAAATACAGGAACCTTCAATGGAAAAGACAGGGTAGGTGTTTTCACAAAATTTGAAAACAGCATTTATTCTACAATTTATTCTGTTTAATAACTGAAAACACTTACCTGAGGGATCACAATGTCAGCTAAAGCCTTTGAAAGCCTGTATAATTCCATTGTGTTTTCTAATTTTAAGGAGCCGTTGTGCTGCACATCATATTTTATACAGTCGTAAATATCAGGAATTTTGCTAATATCATATCTTCCATTTTTTGTTTTAAAGTCTTTTTCCAGCTTGGCCCATCTGCGCAGCATCAGTTCTAGTGTTTCACTGTGGTACAGCTGAATATCTGGATAGACACATATATCATAAGTAATCAAGACCATCCAAGTAACAAAAGGAAAATTTTAATTACATGGTAGTAACAGTTGAAATCAGAAGGATGAAAGGGATCAAATAAGTTAACTGCATTACTTCTAAGAGGGAACAGATGTACATATGGTTAATTTTACTGCTGAAAGTATCACAGCTACATAGCTACATCAAAACAGTAAAAAGCTTTGCTGCAGAAATGCACCACTGGCCCTTCAAGCACTATTCTACA
This sequence comes from Chlamydotis macqueenii, assembly GCF_036417535.1. Taxonomy (NCBI): domain Eukaryota; kingdom Metazoa; phylum Chordata; class Aves; order Otidiformes; family Otididae; genus Chlamydotis; species Chlamydotis macqueenii. Next base: position 56,476,280 of record NC_141593.1, on the reverse strand, counting down.
GCACAGATCATATATAAAGAAAAGATAACAAAAAAAAGCTGTAAGGAAATTCCAGGAGGGAGGAAGAGGAGCAGGACAACGTCTCTGATTTAGAACAAACCACTCATTACATTTGTCTCTCTCTTCTACACGTCAACAGCAAGAGCCACGAGACTCGCAGAAAGGATGGACTATGCCCATCCCAGGACAGCAGATCAGACCAAATAGACAAAACCCACTGATACTATGTATAGGTGATACTTGAACTGCACAAACTCAGAACAGAAGCTGTTTGCATACCATACACTCCAGAGAACACTGATAGCAAATATTCCAGTATTTAGCTAGTACCAAAAAAGCACTGCGGTCACTTGCAGCTCTAGTTTTCTTGTGTCATTAGTTCACTATCATTAATACTGAATATCCTTCTATACAATACTACTATGCGTCATACAGCAAGCAACAGATTTTCAGCAAAGACATTTAAATATAAAAATGTAACCTATGTAACTTAGCTTTAGTTGCTGCTAAATCTGCTTTTCCTGTTACTTTTGTGGACTGCTGAGTTTCAACTCATTAAGAGAAGAATTTCTGCAAACATTTGAGGACTAGCCTGTATTGATGAATACCACAAAGAGCCCTTACCTGCAATATGCTTTTTACTCTAAAATAATGTGAATGAAAATCCCTAACCCATTGTTGATTAAAGTTCTGCTAAAAAGTGAGTTTAATGAGGAAAAGTTACGTTACAATTCTCTCTCCTATGTAAACAAGAGAAACTAAATACAACTTCAAAAATGTTTAAGTACCTGCAGATTTTGGATCTTCCATTCTTTGCCTGATCTGAGAAGTCAAGCTCTGGATCAAGGAATAGACCTTGTCACATGTCTTTACAGGATTTTTAATAACCTGCATTGATTTTATCAATGAGATGCTTCCAGATGGAGTAAGCTGCAATTTGAGATAAACACAAAATTATCTACACAAACTGACTAGACTTGAAAGAACTGGGGAGATGGAACATATGAAAGATTCTAAGTATTGGAGAAAAAGCATTAAAATAAGTTGCTATTCATTTTTGAAACCATTTCTCAATTATCTACTCTCTTTAAGGCATTAAGAAAAGAAAATATATCAAAAAGTAGTAAGATTTACTAAGAAATTTATAGGGCAACTAATCCTATACAGTAAATGTGAACAGTTCCAGGAGTTCCTAAAACTATTTTTTTCTTCCAAGACAGGAAAATTGGAAAGATGTTTAAAACTTTGTGCATACTTAGCAACTTTCCAGAACTTACTTTCAAGTAATTATTGTATTCAAAAGCTTACAAAAATTCTGTTAGGCTCTGTGTTTCACAAAATACTTTTTGTTCTATAAAGTACGCTCCTTAGCATAACTGGAAGGAAGAACCAGATTTGCAATAGTAATTCATACCTGAAAAAAATTTGTTTCTTCCTGTTTTAGGTGATTGTTTCTATAGGACTGCAGCACACAAAACCAAACAAAAATAAACCCTTTAAATGCACATATATCAAGAACATACAAGATGTCCTTAAGAGCTGACTTAATTACAGAAATTGTAGAAGCTACAAATTATCATCATCAAGTTGAGTGTCTCTAAAACAATACAGTTAATATCCATGTAAAGTCAGGCTTAGCCTAATTTTTTCTGAAAACTTGGCATAATCCAAAGTAAGCAAACAATGATATTATGCAGGGTGGAAAAATAATTGGCTCTCAATATCTTTTAGAACTTTAAGTTTAAACCTCATGAGGACTTATATTTAGTTGCTCTACTAGACAGATTAAGGGCAATTGAAAGAGAAGAAGTCTCTTAACAATAACAAACACTACTTACATTTAAAACCAGGAACAATCATGTGAGTGCTGTACTAAGCCAGTATAAACTATATTGTCCTAAGCTAGACATATGCTAGACATGCACTTGCAGGCAACTGTATCCTGGACTGCATCAAAAGGAGCGTGACCAGCAGGTCAAGGGAGGTGATTCCGACTCTCTGCTCTGCTCTGGTGAGTCTCTACTTGGAATACTGCGTCCAGCTCTGGAGCTCTCAGCACAAGAAAGACATGGACCAGTTGGAATGAGTCCAGAGCAGGGCAACAAAAATGATCAGAGGGCTGGAGCACCTCTCCTAAGAGCACAGGCTGAGAGAGTGAGAGTTGGCGTTCTACGGCCTGGAGAAGAGAAGGCTTTGGAGAGACCTTATAGTGGCCTTCCAGTACCTAAAGGGGCTTGTAAGAAAGATGGGAACAAACTTTTTACCAGGGCCTGTAGCAACAGGACAAGGGGTAATGGTTTTAAACTAAAAGAGAGTAGATTCAGACTAGATATAAGGAAGAAGTTTTTTTACACTGAGGGTGGCGGAACACTGGCCAGAGAGGTGGTGGATGCCCCATCCCTGGAAACATTCAAGGCCAGGTTGGACGGGGCTCTGAGCAACCTGATCTGGTTGGATATGTCCCTGCTCCTTGCAGGGGAGTTGGACTAGACGACCTTTAAAGGTCCCTTTCAACTCCAATTATTCTATGATTGTATGTTAATGAGACATTTCCTTTCACTGATTAGTAAGTATTCTACTGGTTTTCAGCATCTTAGCATTTTTAGAGTTAAAAAAGGCCTTGTAGCAGATTAAATACTGAAACAACTGCAGTAGACAGGTAATACATTTAGTAATACCACACACTTTCAAATTAAAGATTTTAGAAAGTGTAAACAATGTAGTTTCATTTTTTTTAATGACTGAAGTTTTTTTTAATGGAATAGTGAAAAATATTTTTTAAAAACGATGTCCCTATCTACTTCTATTTCAAAGTTTGTAGCTATTGTGATTACTCAAATTGCAAACAGCTCAAAATATCTAAGATTACAGTTGATACAGCGTCTTTTGTATTTCAAACTATGTGCAAGCACACAAATAATCTTTCAAAATACATACATAAAATCATCGTCCATTATTTTTACACAATAATTTGTGTGGCTATTTATTTCACTTCATAGGAAACTAGCTGTATGCTAACCTTATCATAGTCGTCAGCAGTAAATTCTCTGTCTCTCTGGAGAATTTCATGGAGTCTTGCTTTAACACGATGCTGACAGCTGCTTAAGGAATCACTGTCACTGTCCAACAGACCATTCATATTAGCACTTTTTACCATCTGGACAAGAATAGGAGTCAGCTCACCCTCTAAAGCCAGTAGTCCCTGAAGCAAATAATACAATTAATCAGGCAAACAGATAAGAAAAACTTTTAAAAATCACGCAGATCACTAATTTAAATTCAAGATTGTATTACTTGTCTATGGGTTAGATAAACAGACACTTGGCATACAATGCAGATGTTTGCATAGAAACGGCCCCCAAAACACTGCCTTGGTGTGCAGGATTGCTACAGTTGGTGCAACAGTGATGGTGACATGTCATAGAGCACGCTCCCCAGCACTAGCTGAAGTAACCCTAGAATCTCAGTGGTGCCAACACTGCTCAGAGAGGCCACAGATGTTCAGGTCTTGGGCTCCAGGGAGTACACGGTGCCTTCTCCCTGAGGCTGGGGGCAACAGTAGTAGCCTGACTTACGGGTGACATGCTCTGCTCAAGGCATTAAGTCACCAGATAGCAGCTATGGGAAGAGCTAGCAAACCCAATAGCATCTGGGAGGATAAATGGGAGACAGACAGAGCCTGGACTCTGTGGGGCACAGTAGGACCAAAGGCTACAGTTGAGCAAGAGGTAAATGGAGATTTCCAAAATGAAGAAGGTTGGAAACTTTTGTTACTTTTCTAGCAACATAAAGGGTCTGGGATAAGGAAGGAAATGGGGTGGTGTCTCCTCAAGCCTGCTGACCAAGGAGAAAGCAGGAAAGAGGGCTGAAATACTTCTGCACCGACACATGCAGCATGGAAATAAACAGGAAAAATAAGAAGTCTGAACACTTGCAGAGCTTTAAGTTTATTCAGATTACAAAGATGTAGTGAAACACAAATAGTTTTGCTATAGCTAGATACAGGGCCTTTTGGAAGCCAGGAAGGCAAGGAGGCAGAACTGGGCTCTATGCAAAGGAGTAGCTTGAATACCAGGACCTCTGCTTTCAAACCACTGACAAGCAAGCTGAGATTTTATTTGTACGGATCAAAGGACAAATAAGCACAGGGCAACATCATGGTGGGCCTCTGCTACAGACTACCCAATTTAAAAGAGGAAATAGATGAAGCCTTCTTAACACAACTGAAGAAAGCCTCCTGATTGCAGGCCCTGTTTTCCATGGGGGCCCTTAGCCCTTGGTACCTCATGCATGAGCAATATTGCAGGGGACGAGTAATTCAGATTTCTGGAAAACACCCAGGACAATTCTTTGACACAGGTTACTGATGAACTATTGAGCAGAGGCATTCCTCTGGACCTGTTACTCAGAAATGTCAGGAATGTGGAGGTCAACAGTAGCCTTGGCAATTGAAACCTGATAATATGACAGATCCTTGGAGAAGTGAACAAGACAAACAATTGCATTAGAGCCTTGGCCTTTGTTCTGGTTTTGTTAGTGAGGCGGGGCCTAAGGTGGTAGCTTCTGTAGGAAACTGCTAAAAGTTGCTCCCCTTTGTTCAGTGGACTCGGCCGGGCCTAGGGCGCACCCGCTGCTGGCCAAGGCTGAGCCAATTGGTAGCAGAATGTCCCGTGATAATGCATCTGCGATAGCATATTTAAGTAGGGGAAAACAGAAAAAAAAAAAGAGAGATGTGAAGCACCTGAGCGGGGGGCAGAGAGGGGGAGGCGCGAGCTTTGTGGGCCTTGCAGGCCTCACCCTCTGGCCTCCTGCCAGGCAGCTGACTGGGCCCAACTCGGCCCAGCCTGGCTGCAAGAAGTGGAGAGGAGATGAGAAGTGAACAAGATGTAAAAAGGATCCTGAGAGGCATCTGCCAGCCTGTTGTAAGGAATGGCTGCAGACGCCAAGGTCAGTTCAGAAGGAGGGGGAGGAGTAATGCGGCTCCTGGCCAAGATTCCCCTGCAGCCTGTGGTGAAGACCATGGTGGAGCAGGTTGTCCCCCTGCAGCCCATGGAGGCCCACGGAGGAGCAGAGATCCACCTGCAGCCCATGGAGGACCCCACGCCAGAGCAGGTGGAGGCCTGAAGGCAGCTGTGGCCCGTGGAGGGCCCGCTGGGACAGCTGTTCTAGAGGGACTGCACCCCGTGGAAGAGATGACCCACGCCAGAGCAGTTTCACGAAGGACTGTGGCCCGTGGGAGGGACCCCACGCTGGAGCAGAGGAGGAATGCGAGGAGTTCTTCCCCCGACGATGATACAGCGGCGTAAAACAACGCATGATGAACCGACCGCAACCCCCATTCCCTTCCCCCCGCCGCCCCCGTGCCGCTCGGGAGGGGAGGTAGTATAGATAACGTTAAGCCCAGGAAGAGGGAGGGGTGGGGGGAGGTTATCTTGTTCCGTGTCTCATTCTCCTGCTTATTTTAGAAATAAATGAGTGTTTTTCCCCAAGTCGAGTCTGTTTTGCCCATAATGGTAACTTTAAGGATTTCTCCCCGTCCTTATCTCAAACCTTGAGCCGTTTTTTCCTATATCATCTCCTCCTATTCTCTCGGAGGGTGGGGGGGAGCGAGAGAGAGACTGCGTAGTTTGGTCCTGATCGGGGCTGAACTACGACAGCCTTCAAACAAGTAGATTTTAGCTTATTAATGGAATCCTATGGAGGAGTGTCCTGAAGGACAAAGGTGTCTGGGACAGCTGGATGATCTCCAAAGACAACCTCCTCAAAGCACAAGAGCAGTCCACTCTGACATATGGGAAGTTATGCAGAAGGTCAGCATGCACAAAAAAGGAACACACAGAAGGTGGAAGCAGGGATGGACTACTTGAGAGGAACAGAGACACAACCTGAAAATGAAGGATGGAATTAAAAACCTGAAAAGGCTGTGGAATCTCCATTCCTGGAGATACTCAGAACTGGATTGTATGACTCTAAGCAACCTCATTCAAACTGGCTCTGTGCTGTGCGGAGTTGGACTAGACGACCTACAGAGGTCCCTTGAAACCTAAACTTCTCTATCACTCCGTATTATTACTGAAACTCATTCACCTATGTAGTATTTATATAACACTTGCACTGTCTGTGTCCTTTTAATTGTATTTGCCACACTATTAAAAGATCTGTATAACCATAATGAGGAAATAAATTATTAGCAAGTGGAAGCATTATGCAAAGGGCAACTTGGGAAGAGGAGCAAAAGAGGAATTTGCCTAGCACGAAGAGGGGTAAAAAAATGCTTTGGCAAGCATTAAAGATGTAGGAAGTTCCAAATTCTGTATTTTATATTAATAGTTCCCATAAATACATGTTTGCACTGAAAAACAGTTCATTCTTTTTAAACATCACTACTAAATTTTTATAATTTCAACCAAAAATGCAAATTATTTCTATGAAGTGCCAAGACACAGTACTGCTATCATGTCTTACTTACTAGGCATCCTTTTTGACAGGCCCAAATTAGAAAGCCTCTTGCCACAACCTTAAGAAACTACTTCAATTAATTCCAAAAAAAGCACGAATGCATAGTCTGCACAATTTCCCCTTAAAATATATGCGAAATAGTTCATTAATTCCACATATCTAATAGCTTCAAATCATCTAATTTCCTCTATAAAGTTACAAATCAATGAACAAAAGATAGTTTTAATAAAAAGAGTTGCTTTTTGAACTCCAAATCTTCTGGTCCAAATCAGTGGAAGTGACTGAAAACTGCAATTCTTGCTCATGGAAAATGAATACATTATGTCAGATCAGTTCTAATACCTGTGCTTTAACCAACACACACACACACACACACACAATCTGTCACAGAAGTCTGACAAAACTTGAGGAAAGTAAGCTTTAAACAAATAAGCAAGGTGCAAACTAAAAATGCTGCCAATCACATCATGGGCCGCATCATAAGAAGCATGACCAGCAGGTCAGGAGAGGTGATTCTGCCCCACTACTCTGCTCTTCTGAGACCCCACCTGGAGTACTGCATCCAGCTCTGGAGCCCCCAACATAAGAAGGACATGGACCAGTTGGAGAGGGTCCAGAGGAGGGCCACGAAGATGATGAGAGGGCTGGAGCACCTCTCCTATGAGGTCAGGCTGAGAGAGCTGGGGTTGTTCAGCCTGGCAAAAAGGAGGCTCTGGGGAGCCCTTATAGTAGCCTGCTGGTACTTGAAGAGGACCTACAGGAAAGATGGGGAGGGACTCTTTATCAGGGAATGTAGTGATAGGACAAAAGGTAATAGAGCGTAGATTTAGATTAGATATAAGGAAGTAATTCTTTACTGTGAGAGTGGTGAGACACTGGATCAGGTTGCCCAGAGAAACTGTGGATGCCCCATCCCTGGAAGTGCTCAAGGCCAGGCTGGATGAGACTTTGAGCAACCTGGTCTAGTGGAAGGTGTCCCTGCCTATGGCAGGGGGGTTGGAACTAGATGACCTTTAAGGTCCCTTCCAACCCAAACCATTCTATGATTCTATGATTTTGGAGGTTATTACTGGAAAGGACTATGGTATATTGATAGGGCTGTATAATTAAAACCTGTCTGCATTGCTCAAATAACTTCAAATGCTTAGCACATTAATTGGATACTTTTTCACACTGAACGAAATACTCTTTGCAAATACATTTCTTTTAAAAGCACAGACTCATTACACACCATGGACTCTAATACCAGTCTTCCAAACAAAAAACAAACTTGAGAACATCAGAGTTTTTAAAATTCAAAATACAATTTCACATTGTACCTTTGCAAAAGCTGCTGCAGTCATCTGAACTCGTCCCTCATCAGAAGCGTAGATTTTGAGATCATGTCGGTAAGTGCTATGTAATCTAAGTAAACCACATCCAGGAAATCCAGCATAATCTCCTACCAAACAAACATTTCACTCAAACTCTCATTTTGGACTTGATTTTCTTCCAAAGAGACTTATGCCATTCAACACTGTTTTAAAAACTAAATTTATTTTACCTTGTCCACCTGGATACATACACCTGAAAGCCCTTCCAAGCTCCTCTGCTTGAACCCTGCCTGCAGGGGTCAATTCTCCTCCCCATTTTAGAACCAGAAGCAAGGATGGCTCATTTCTTCTATTATCTAATTGTACACAGAGAAAGGAGTTTAGTAGTTAAATTTTTTTTTCAGCAAATGAAAAAAAATATTTGGACTATGCATGGCTTCAGTAAAGGATCTCTTCAACAATATGAGTCTTCAATAGCATTCTAAAATTACAAAAATATTGAGCTGGAGAACTAAATGGGCACTTAAACACAGAAATCTGAAATAGTTAAATTACAGAGAAAATGTAAGTGAAAAATATTTAGCACGACATCTGAGCCAAAAAGCAAGTTGAGACAGAAAAATTAAAAGAAATTGGATGCTAAATACCCTACAGTTATTTCCGTTAATAACCATGGGTAAAGGACCAGAAAAGCTTGTAAAAGTTTTGAAGATAGTAGTAAATGTTAAGTGGGATTTTCCCACTCCAGCCCCAAAACACTGTTTTTGGTGAATCACTGAAGATTGTTTTCACCCTACCTCTTACAAAAAAAAGTAGTGTTAGAATACAATTTGCTACGTATTTTTAGGTGTACCATTTAGCAGATTAAGAGGCTCTGAACATCTGCCAACAATACAAACATTCATTCAAAACAACATATTCCTTCTTCTTAACATCAAGACATGTTATACCACTAGTCTATGACTAAACCCATATGAAGCTAAATGATTAGGTGGAAAAGTAATACCATACCTTCTTCTTCACTGGAAGTCTTTGGGCAACCATGAGGAAGATATGTTAACTGAACTTTGCGATTTATGCCTGAAAAATGCCCATACCTAGTAGAAACAGGGGAAAGTGAAAGGGGAAAAGGGAGAGAAAGATTTTAAATATTTTCCTCCAAATCTGCTGTGCTCCCCTAACAGGATATAATAAATCTATGCTGGTCATTGGTTTGTGTATTTGACCACCATTTATTGAAGCAGTCCTTAGAACAAACGTGTCAACAAGCACAGAATGACTACAGAAATATCAGTCATTCTATAATGAAGCATTTAAAAACACTATCTACTACTTTTTTTCACAACACTGAACACAAAACTGGAAAAAAAAAGCAATTGTAGATTGCATGAGTAACTTGTCTATTCAGATCCACAATTACAGTGGCTATTGGAATCCAGAATCTGATCTGGCAGGGTAGGTGGACACCATTTTGTCAGCCAATTAAGTTCCCAAGTAGAACTCAGTATTTTAAACAACAGTCATAAATTTCAATCATAAATGCCTTTGCCCTATTTTTTTTTAAAATTCAAGTTATCTACTACCATTCAGAGTTCTGAGACCTCAGATCTTTAACAAATCCTGAAACTTAGTTTTCTCTTTAAAAAAAAAAAACCCAAAACCTAAATATTTCAGGCTTAATAACAAAGCCTTATTTATCTGGAATCCTCCAAGTTTGCTTTAAGTAGACAGTACACATGGTGAAAGTTCTTACTGGCTCCATCATGTCATCTGCAAGAAGCAGACCCTGCACTAAAATACTTTAAGTTTAAAAAAATGCAAGAAGATAAGATTTGAGATCAAAGGAAGTAATGTTTTCATGTAGGAATAATATTGAGACACTAGATAAAGCAGTAAGTTCAAGATAAGGAGAATAAACAGGAAGATGGCCTAGTTCTCCTTCATAATGTCAAATATGACATCCTTTCTCTTGATAACCCTTGTGCTTGAATTAATATAAATCACTGCATATTTGACAACCATTGCAATACAAACAGTAACTGGTCAAACAGGTCAAAATGGCAGGTACAATTTTCTTGCTATGAAGCCTGAAAATTAGACACTTACATTTCTAACACAGTCTTCAGCTGTTCAAGTTTTGCTTTACTTTCTTCAATTTCAGAATCATTGTTTTGCCCAAGTTCTACAAGGAGCTGCCTTGCTATATCAAGCACTTCCTAAAGAAAGGAAACATAGGATTTACTTAAACAAATAATTTATATTCATAAAATACTACAGCAATAAGATAAAGACAAACTTGCCTGCAGCTGTTTCGGTTTCTTCAGTTTTAGTTTTCCAGATTTATATCCATCACACTTTTCAAAGAGATCAAAAAATCTTTAAGAGAAAGAATATTGATTAAAAAACACAGTTAATAAGTTACATTATTTGAAAAGCATGTTAAGACCTGCACTACAGAGGTCAAACCAACCTTTACTCAAATCCCATTTCCCAAGAAAGTCTTCAACATATTAGAGAAATAAGAGCACTTAAAATCTTCACTTACTGACTTGCCAAGTGTTAAAAAAAAAAAAGTAGGGGTAAGATATTCTGTATATCAAATGACATAATATTTGAATATACAGCTATGTCAATTCTTAATCTTCTAGAATGATTGTGAACAGAAGCTGGGACCAAAAATACCAAATGAGCAATCCCACACATTTACAGCATGTATCTCTGAAGGCAAGAATCTAGTTCCAAACCAAAGAATTACTTTAAACTGAAATTGCATCTAATTCCAGGCCAATTATGTAAGGCACTTTTTGAACACTAACATAAATACAGTATCTACCAGAAATTCAGCCATCTAACTTTGACAAAAGTAAAAGACAAAAAGGTGGTGCAGCAAGATGAGAGCTCACACAAGAACAGCTATGATACAAGGAGAAAGGCAGAAGTCATGGTCAAATGTTGAAGCAGAAATATTCTCTGCTGCATTATTTTGAATCAAGACAAATGCATTCTAATTAAGATCAAGCAGGACTGTTCACAAGGCACAGCATGTGGTGAAGTCTGCACAATTAATTTGACAGTCCTGTTAGAATGAAAGGTGCATGCTTATTAATTAGCTGCAACATCAGTTACATTCAAAAGAAAACAACAAAAAAAACAACTTGTATGACGCAATAATTAATTGCTTGCACTTCCCCAAATAGTGAGCCCTGCACTAAATCATCCAAACTAATTCTTTCTAAGATTCTACTTACTTCTGATGTTTTACTTCCATTTTCATTTTTTGTTTTGGTGTTCGGTCCCCATGGCGTATTACAGCTATAACACATCTAAGCTCCATCCTGAAATTTCAAGAGAGTTGTATTTCACAGTTCTATATACAAGGGTCTTTTATTTGATATTAAAACCACCATGAATCAAGACAACTGACAAAGTCATAGTTATCTGACATAACTACAGAAGTGATGGAAGGATATGCAAGAATATATGGTTAACTGAAAATGGTGTAAGGTATAAAATATAAATATTGATTTTAAGACTTGGGTAACTACAGAACATCTATTTTAAGTAGTTTTTAAAAAAACGATTGAGGTTCATTAAATGAGAGAGCATGTTTATTAGAAGCGTATATTAAGTTGGTGCTGAAACAATGATTAGCAGTGAAGGAAGCTATGCATAAAAGACACTACACTTGAAATTCTGCTGTTCTATACTCAGCTTGACTAAGGGTCAGAAACTCTGATTGCTGGCATAGCAATTGTGATTCCTTCCTTGTTTTCATCACACAAAACAAGCGTTCATAGGTCAAAGTGGGCACACCTTGTGAAGAGAAAAAAAAATTCACACAAAAATTACATTAGAAGTTTGCACAATTCAGGTGTAGCTACTATTTTCTTACATTGTTCCAGAGGTGGTTGGCACAATAGGGATATCTTCAGCTTCCAAAGGAATAGACCATGGTATCTGAAACTGGGGAGCAAGTTCTCTCATTATGATATTTCTAAAAAAAGGGTTGAAAAGAAAAAAAAAAATTGTTTAAAGCACAGCTTATACAACACATACAAACTCCAAACCAAACAGATAATATACACATGCATTTTTATCAATGCTGTTTTATAGCACTAGCACTCATGAATCTCTAAGATGCGTATTTTTCATTTAATTATATTAGAAAAACCTACTTAAACAACAATTTAAACAATTATTACAACTTCTACAGAGACAACATTCGCCTAAAGGCCCTGGATTTATAAGAAATCTCAGTTTTTGAACTCCACTTCCTTAAAGAGTTCTTGGATAGGATTTATTCTTGTTCATCTAAATATTCAGACACCTGACTCCATTGCCTAACTCAAAGTGCCTGATAATCAGCAAGCCATTCTCATCAAAAAGTAACTGGTACCTTTAGTAGTAATTTCTCAGCAGTTTCTGTGATAGAACCGGAAAAATACGTAGAGTCGCCGGTCACAACGACAAAATTATAACACTGCCTCCACCTACAGAAGATTTTAAAATCTTGCTAACGTTCTGTTTCCCAAGTATATACTGAGCTTCAGATTAATACCTACATAAGAAGCAGTAACACTGAGAAATAAAGTTGTGCACCTTAAAACAGCGTAAGTCAAAATTTAATTTCCAAAAAGCTCAAAAAATTAACACTGCAATGTATATTACCTTTAACGAATAAAGCATAAGGAAAAATGAGGCAATAACTTTTTTCAGAGTATTGAACAGCTGCAACAATTTGAATGAAGTCAAAATGGGTCTGAGAATTGTAACTCTAACTCCAAAAGTGGCCTACAACAACAGGAGTATAGTTGTTATCTAGGATTTCAGCTTAGCTTTTCCTCCATTTAGTAAGATCCCAGACTGTTTGATAATGCAGAAAATCATGCTGTATCTCATCTGTGCAATCTTTCTGTAAAGTCAGTTTAACTGGCCAAAATGAGATTAACCTTCTTTGAAGGCAACATTTCATTGGCATAGAGTTCACTACTCAATTCTTTATGATCCCTTATAATACCTTTTTTTGCTACCAAAAGCATAGAGAAGATGGTATGGCAGAAGACACCATGATACTACATTAGTTTGGATTTACCAGTATGAAATCCACAAATATACAGCTATACACCAGCTTCAGATAAAGAACAATGTACATTAATTTGGGAGTATATTAAACAGCAGCAAGCATAAGCATCCAGTGGTGCTTCTCTACTTCAAAAAAATCTCAACTACCTTTAAGAACTGAATCCAACTTCCAAAATACTTATTCAGTTAGCTTTAAGTGTTCACAAAACACTCAGACTCAGATGTTTTAGATTATTTTAGGAATAAGGAATTTATTTAGGATCTATTTAGTGATTTAGGATTTTTTTAAAAATATTTTATTTATTTTACTATTTTATTTAATTACTTATTTTACATGATATTTCATTTTAAATAATTCATCTAGGAATAAGGAATAAGTAATACATAAACTATAGTCACACACAAGAGTAAACAGGCAACACTCCTGAAATAAATCAGTAAACTCTTACCCCAGTATCTTAGCACAATCATCATAGTATTTCATGGAGTTTTTCACAAAACTGAAGCCATTCACGTCACAGACATAGGACTGTCCATTAGCACGCAGCAAATCGAAGCCACAAACTGTTTGCTGTTTTTTAAGAACAAAAGTTCAAGTCATTGATCACCTTCTTTAGGATTGTTTACTCTAAATAAACATTGTATTTTAATGTGGTATTCATCTGAAAACATGATAAAAATATGATAGACTTTATAGTAAGTACCTTTTGCTAGTTCCAGGTTAGGTTCACTCATGTCATGCAAACATCTTCCTGTTTTTAACTTTATACCCCCAACTTGATTGTACCCTTCCTACATATCCGTATCAGTACTGAAGGTAAAGTTCACATGTACACAAACTTAACCTTCAAGATTTACAGCATAAGCAACAAGGAGCCTACAAATTTCCCATTTTCATAGTAGTTTCCCCGTACATATAGTTTTTAAGGGTGGCAAGCAAGAAATGACAAAATATTGATAAAAACCTTTTTATCCAAATTTAAATTTCACAGGATAGTTTTGACATTGCCATAAGATTGGCATTATTAGTACAGGATACTAGATGCTATTTCAACAGATTACTTTTTTAGACCTTGAAGCCCACTTTGGTCGGTGATAGAGGTTCACACTCCACAGGTTCCAGAATGACATCACAATTACACACAGGTAATGGGACAGACTGAAACACAGTCTTTTAATAAGACAGGTGAAAGGAGGGTAAGAGACTGAATGAACTTTTGAACAAAGGAATCTTTATACAAAAATGGAAACTATCAAATACTTCAAATAAGGACCTCGTCACGTCAGTACCAAATTAATATTTAACTGGGCCCAATGTAATCACTAGGTAACAAAAATTACAAAAATTTGGCTACCGAAATTGTGTTTTTCTAACTTAGTAAACACATAAACATAGTATGTGAATATATTATGCATAGAACAGATACACTGTGGACTAGCAAAGCAAAATAGCAACATGTTAATTCAGGAAATTTATGCAATGTAAGCAACCCATCCAGAACTTCTCAATTCATTAAAGGAAGAATTCTAGATTAAAGAAAGACGTGGATGTGGAAGTTCAACCTTTCACCTTCCTAAGAGTTCTGCAGCAATTATCACTGCTAGCTCTGTGCCCTAAAAGCCTACGGAAGTTTCATGTAATAAACAATTAATTAACACTAAATGTTTGACCAGATATGAAAGTAATTGGCTTACTTTAAAGGCAAGGCATACTTTCCAAGCAATTAACTTCTCTCTTGCATTCAGGATGACTGGATACCTGACTTCTTTTCCTTCACTATCTCGTTCTACCTTGCCATCCAAAGCTGGAGACTTCCGGGCTTCAGCATGAGCATAGTCTGGACCTACTGTGTACACCTTTATTGAAAAACAGGAACTCTTGATACTATGCAATTAAATTATATTACATATATGCATACACCTTGCTGAATTGCATCTAATGTGATAATGACGTCAAAAGGTACTAGCTGCTTTCATAACTGAAAACATCACGCTAAAGTACCTTCCTCAAATGGCATTCTCTGCCTTCAGAGAACACCCATCTTTTACTGACAACCTAGAATAAAGCAAGAGGAGAAAACAGCTGGAGCACAGGTAAAGAAAAATAATTACAAAACTTGATGAATAAAAATGCATTTCTTAATTATTGAGATACAGAGATAAGGAATAAAATTTTCCTCTCCAAAACATCTGCAGAACAAATTAATTTGAGAATTATTTCAGTTTACTTGATTATGGAGATCTGTCTGCAAGTTTGAGTGATTCTCTTAATTGAAAATATTTTATATTTTAGGCAGGACTAAACAAAGCAAAGACCTACTCAGTTTTAGCATGACAAGGCAGGAGCTTGAGAGAATGATTGTGCTACCTACTCTGCTGCAGTTCCAATAGTTACTGATAAGATTGGGGCATATGCTAGAAGAGACTTGTCAGTAGCTCTCAAAAATGGGTTACTGTCACTTTAATTAAAAATAAAACTCTACTCTTTGATAAAAAAGTAAACAAGATGATTGCAAATATTGCCAATTTAGTCACTTTAGTCAAGAAGGTGAGTTGCATGAAGTTGCCTAATATAAAGCCTACAGTCTTGTTTCTTGAAGAAAATCCATTATTTTTTGGGGGATGTAGAAGCCCACAGCTGCTACTTGATGACTACAGTACAAGTAATCAAAATAGTCCCCACTCCTCAAGTCATTTGCATCTCTTCAGGTTGCAAAAACTTTTCTTTTTGGAAACAGTTTGTAAAGCTCTTACACAGATGCCTCTAAACTCAGATTAACCTACTGCAAAGCGCTGCACAATATAACCATCTGAAAAGTATAGCTCACGAAAACATAAAGAATGGTTTATTTGTTTGAGAACATAAAGTGAGAATTCCTCTCTCATATCACCCAGTGGGAGAAGATGACTGCAATTGATAAATTGGCTCTTTGGTCTAAGATTTGATTAGATCTCACGCTCTCTAAACCTCCATTTTTTGTCTAAATACAGTGATCTCTCATGAATGCTGTAAAACATTTGTTTCATATGTTTTATGTTAGGCTTAAAATAGCCAGAACTAAGACAAAGAGAAAGAAAGCAATCTCCATACGTGGCTGGCTTTAACAGCTATTCTGTTATTACTCTATTTTAGCATTCTTTTGTGATAGCTAATCTTTACACCTGTTAAGCAAATAAATGAACAAAAGAGTGAAAATAATTACAGATAAGATCAATGCATACAATCACTTCATACAATTTTAGTACATAACTTTTGTTTATTCATTAGAATACTGAGATAATTGATGAAATATATTTCAATTACTGATTTCTTTGTAACCTTCAGATAAAATATCAAGACAGCTTCTATCTGTTTACACAGGAAAATGTATGCTGTTCTAGCACTAATGTAGTACAAAAAAGAAAGACAATGTCTCAGGTAATAAGCCTCCAGCATTTGATTTCAACAACTTAAAGAAAGCTGCTCTACATTACAAGTACTGTGTTTAGCTAGAATAAAATTACCTTCTTTACTTATGAACTGTATCAAAACATCATTAAAATTAATCCTTGACACAAAGATACACTTTCATCTTTCAAATTGACAAGCTCTTGGAGCACTTGATTGTTCTAAATATAAATACCTTCACATCAGTGCCATCTGTAGGCATGAATTCCTCATAAATATAGGAGCCTGTTTTTCTCACACTGCTTTCAGGGGAATAAACACTGCTTCTGCTGCCAATCTGAAATGAATATTCTTCTATTAATAAACTCACAGTCTACTGTCTGAGAAACATTAAAACTTGTTAAAATAACATACCTGTACTGAGAAAACACCTCCTGGACCAAATGAAGCAAGTAGGTTTTGATCATTCCTAAACGATTTTGATAAGATTCTAAAAGTGCACTTATAGCATATGCTTCTTTTACCTGTAAGAATCTGCAGTGGCTGGCAATCTATTGCAAGGAACAAGGTTCTTCATTCAGTCTACACACTCTCCTGAAATGAATTTCTCTGATCTGCCACTACTCCTATAGAAGTAGGACATGATAACACAGGTCTCAGCTAACAAAATATGGACAGAACTACTCTACAATTCTGTTAAACATCTACAACTTTTCAATATCTTTAGTACAATACTCTCACCTTTCGAAAGAGCCTCTGGCTTCCACCCCCAGCAGATGTTGGATAATAAATGTAAACATTGTGGTCCTCAGCACTAACTGGCTTTTCTACAAAAGGCTTTTGGAAAATTTCTCCATTCACTTCCACATGATCTTCTCCTTCAATCAAGTTGCACTCTGAAGAAACAGTGTGAACAATAGACATGTAATAATACATTCATGGAATGACATGATTAGGGATTTGGGGTAATTTTGCAGGTTGAAATAAAAAGATTGTACTATATTTTTGGTTCTCTGATTTGTTACTGACTGCACAAAGACTTGATGATCATGTGCTGAACATGTCTGCTCTACTACGCCTATTTTATGTTACTTCAATACTATGTTCCAGGATTTCTGTTGATTCCCTCAGTGTCAGACAAGGAATTGTCTCCTACAGATGCATAAGCTTGCATAGGTGTTATTTTTTTGGAAATGTTTTGAAGACAGAGGGTAGGGCTGTCTGTCTCTTATTCAGTGCCTTTCTCTGAAATACCAGGAAGACGGCAGATGGACAGTGAACATTGTGTTGTGCCAGATGCAATAGTACTTTTAACAGGCTGAAAATTGTCTCATACTATGTTACTGATGCACCCTGAACAGAGGATCAGGTCCTCTGGAATTGGGAATCAGGAATCTCTTCAATACTGGCTGGCTGCATGCAGCAGCTTTTATTTGACTTTTGTAGCATAAATGAATCCTTTTCCCCCTAGATTATGCAGACATTATAACCTAAAATTTCCTACCTCTTAAGAGTTACACCACAGTAATACTTCAATTTTACTTTTTTTTTGCTTATCTCTTGCTCTTGTGTCTTGACCTGTCATTGCAACTTCCTATTGTTGCTGTAAGTTTTCATTTTAGTAGAAAAAGCTATTATGTTTGTTTTCAGGTACAGAAAAAAATAATTCCAACTTACATTCAGAGTATGTCATCTGCAGATCCACCTGGACTAGATTTTGCTTACATGGCTGCTTGTACTTAGAAGCAAAAGTATTCAATACTCTGACTTGTTTTAATCAATATTACTTTCCTAAGTAAAATGTAAAATTACTAATTATTGTGGGTAATGTATCATCACGAATGCTGCTCTCTTTGGTGACATGTTAGAATCTCAGTTTGATTTTGGAGGCCATTATATTCTAGTGTCCGACAACAGCTGTAAGAGGACTGTCAATCATGCTTTCAGATGCATACTTGTACTGCCTTTGGCTGGGATGGAGTTAATTTTCTTCACAGCAGCTGGTATGGTGCTACATTTTGAATTTGTGACTAGAACAGTCTTGATGTTTTAATTACTGCTGAACAGTGCTTAGACAGCCTGAAGGCCTTTTCCATTTCATATACTGTCCCCACAGCCAGTAGGGGTTGAGCCACAACAATACTCTAAATAATGGAAGAGAAATCAACCTCTGCACCAATGAATTAATTGTCTAGCAGGAGACATTTATCTTTCAGTTACATATGCACTGTTCTCCAGTGGAAACAAAGAGATGCCAGTGGTTGATATTTCAGTCATCAGTTTTTACCTTGGGGATTGTTTGGATCACGGTTCAAAACTGCATAGCGAGGAAGTAAAATGCCTTCAGCTTTAAGAATACCATATACTTCTCTCCTAGAAGAAAAGAACAAAAGTTGCACAGTAAGACTGCAAATCCTGCCAATATTTCTATTTTACAGTTCATGAATAAAGGAGAAAAATATTTTTTTTTAATATCACAGAAGTAAGATTGCATATATAACACTCTACTTATTAATATAATGCTTTAAAGGTCACTGACACAGCTGTACCTTGCAGTGATCTCATAAATATAAATAAAAATGTAATTTGCCATGCCAGTCCTCTCCTTCCACTCTGGCAGTGCAACAGCAATTTAAATAGAACAATTCTCTTGTTAAAGGAGATTATTAACATGAAAGGTTGAAAAAGTTGATACAGGACAGCAGCTGAAGCCATCCAAAACAGCAAGTCTGCTCACTGCTCAGAAGGCTCCAGTGTTTATGTATTTTGCTCGCTATTGTTTTGTTAATATTTGCTATGCATGATTGCAGCCTCAAAATAAAATTCACTTTGAATAACCACATGATCTTTGCATACCAAAAACCTGTGTTAAGTATCCACTTAACAGGAAAAAAGACTAAGGTACATTAATTCTATAATTACAGGAGATTGTAGAATTGCTACACATACCTATGTTATACATATTGTCAGAGTTTAAACTCTTTTATTTGCTAAGCTTTAGACAAATGTATCATAGAATTTCTACCTTGGTAAACCTTCAGATGTACCAACAAAAAAGCAGTAAAAGAAAAAACACACCTAGAGACATATTCCAGAAAACTATGCATACATTAATAAAACATAACATTCACTGTAATTTTATTTAGACTGCTGTACAATACACTGGAAATGTTGCTATGCAATACCAACAGATTCTTCCAGTCTATGACTTAAAAGTAGTTTGCTGTTTACAGGTAATTAGTGTTACTTACCTATCTTGTATGTGATACTGCATATTCAAGTCATTGATTATGAACGGATTCCTGAGTTTTGCATAGGCAACTGCTTTGTCCAGTGGAAATCCTAAAATATTTAGTAAGGCAAATAAATTAAAACTACAAGACACAATACCAGTAAAAAGTCTGGAAGCTTCATATTCAAGCTTTAGAGTACAACAAGAGATACGGCTTAAGTATATTAAGTATATTAAGGATATTCCCTCAACTATAGACACACATAACATTAGCTTAAGACGATCATGAAACTACAGCCTAACTTCAGTAAAGCACGCCAAAAATAGTGGTCCTGTCTCCAATTCCCTCCTCCTCACTCTACATGCCCTCTACTTCCATTGGGCCAGAACTAAGGCTTTTATTGCCTCTGCCTAAAAATACAATTTTTAACTTCAGACTATTCATTTTTGGTTCACTGCCCAGCCTCACAAAAAAACATAGATATTAGCAGAGATACATGAACAAGTGGCCAGAAACCCAGCACTCCCATTGAGAAAGTAGCATGCCTTTCCAGTTATTGGACCAAGTAAGTATTAGATCACCATTTCCACTGCCTCTACAAATATTTACCAGTGGAATAGCTATTTTAAATACCATGTCAGACAGGACTTTCTCAAGCAATGAAAACAGTATAATTTTAAAAGCTTGTATTTTATACATATTATAATAAACAAGACAAATGAAACCTAGGAAACTAAACAAGACAAATATTCCTAGGAAAATCCAATGAAACTACAAGACGAAAAAAAAAAAAGGAACCTCAAACTGGTTAAAGTATTTAGACATCAAAAATATTTATGGTATTATTAGAAGGTTTACCTTTAGAATGAAAAGAAATGAGACAGTCACATAAAGGCCAGTTTTCTACTGGCTCATTCAAAATAACATCCTCTTCAAATATTACCACAGTTATGTACTTAAACATGGAGAGGCGTTCAAGAATTTCTTTCATTGGTTTGGACTTAGATTTCTTAGCCATCGAACAAATCCCAACTGCGATTTGTCTTTCTGGTGGCTGAAGACGGGGGGGGGAAAAAAGCAATTATTATTTTTAGTTTTCTCAGAACACAACAGGGTTTTAGCAGCACAATGCTACAGCAGTTATTTTCTGTTAAAATTCAGGTACTACCTTTAATTTGGTTTTTAATCAAGTAAATTGCTAGCACATAACAAAATGCAGCATGACAGCACATCGCACTGCATCCTTATGAAGAATGTCTCAAAAAATGAAACTGTTCAATAGCTCTACACTATTTTTTGTGAGTATTGTATCATGAAGAAATACACAGGATCAAAATCTAAGTTAGAAATGTCAAATCTGAACAAAATCATACTTGTGGCTTACTGTAAAATGAACTAACAATTCATTTTAAAATTTTTCTACATCTACTCAGTAGTCACAAGGCTTCTCATCTTATTACCTGATATTACAAGTGAATTATGGAAAGCAAAACTAGTAAATGAGAAAATACTGTTCTAGATTTCTGAGCTATTTTGTGCACAGACAGTTTCACTTTTCTTCTGCATACTCTGTATTTTCTTTCATGTTATACACCTTTAAAAATTTCTTTCCCTCCGTGGTAATCCTAAGTGCAACAGCCAACCAAAACAAAAAAAATAAACTCAGAACAATCCTTTATTTCAACTTACTGTTCTTTTAAACCACAGCCAATTACCTTCCCTCACTAAAACACACTGACTGAATTGACCTGCCTGAGCTGCTAATTTTGCACTATTTCTCTGCATTACCAAGTTATATTTAATCACAGTGCAGTGCTTTAGCAATACCTCCTTGCATGCAATTTTTTAAACATGCTTGCAATCAGTGAAAATTCAATCCGATTATTCCCTGAAGTGAAATGTTACAGACGAAAAGAGCAGCAAAATACACCTAAAAAAATGACATAACATGATGACTTACGCATAATAAAATTAAGAGTTTGTCTTAAAAAAACTAAAAACTGCTAGCACAGTGCTAAAATACAATTCAGAACACTCTGCAAGGATAATAAACTAAGGTATAATTTAAGATTAATTTAGCATGCACTTTCTATACATTAAGACAAGGAAGAATTAAAACATGTTGGATCTTAATGAAAACAACAGTAAGATGAAAAAAGAAATGTTGAGTCTGTTCAAACTGAAAGATCAAAAGTTAACTCTGCAGCAGTTGACAAGACACACAAAAGAAAAACTCCTGATAGCCTTTTGCTATTAATTATTCAAAGAAATAAAATGAAGGCTTACGCCATCAAGTTCATTTCCAGAATCCAAATCAGGTCTGCAAAGCTGGCACATCAACCTCAGCTGCCCTGAAACTCTGTACTAATGTCAAGCACATCTACTTCAAAGTTCAAAGTATACTTACTTTTCAAGTGCACTGCATTTCCAAATATAACTGACAGATAATTATCTGAATAATGAACAATTTCCCAATTCAGAACACCATTTCAGTACAATTTTTGTGATCTAATGCCATTTCAAAGTAAAATAGTGCTAGAGAACATGCAGAATAGTATACACATTCCCCTGCAGTACATACAGAGTCATACTCTTCTTCCTCTTCTTCCCCATGGTCATAGAAGTGCTCGTAATCTGTAGATCTGGCTGAATCCAGTAATTCTTCTCCATCTTCTCCACCCACGAAGAATCTAGGAGGATCATTCTCTGTTGCACTAACAGACATGGTTACAAGATCTCTACAGATCTATGTAAAAACTGCAGCCACTTTCGCAGCTGAGCTACTGGACATGTTTCCCTACTGGAACAGAAAAGTCCCCTGGCTCTTTGATGTTGCTTGTGCAGGGCTGCCACTGTGATAACGCTGTCTGCCAGACACTGTTTAACCGATATCATCTGCTCATTATCGGTTTGAGTTGCTGCTCCAAGAAATCCACAACAGGCTGCTGCTTCCCTGAGATGATATTAACTTTTTAACCTAAAAGAAATATCCAAACAAGCAAACAACAAAAAGAAAAAACACATTTGATAAAGGCACATAAAAATAAACCCTTCTCATTTAGAAAAAGCATTTTGACATTTACATACCTCTGGGCAAAGCATCAGAAATGAAACCATGCACACTACACACAGTCTATACTTTTGCATGTATGTTTAGAGCAGGGGGAATAATTTCAAAATAATTCAAACTACTGATGCAGATATTTTAAAAACAGACAATACAATTCACAAAAGTAAAAACCGGCAAACGCATTTCTTTCCTAACTGAAGAAGGGTAAAGTGCAGAGTGCATCTCTTATACGAAAAATAACAAAAATCTTCTCCAATATTTGTGATACTTAACTCACTATCCCTGTCATCAGCTTTTTTTTCCCCAAAGGTTTCCTGATCAAATGGCAGTGGCAAACAGACAAAAATGTTAATGAAAACTGTAAACCCTCCATTATGACTACCCTGAAACAGAAACCTATTCTTTCAAAAACTAAGTGAACATTCAGAGTGAAAGCAGAATCTGTGTGCCAGCTTGATGTTTGCTTATTCATTTCCAACAAAGAATTGCCTTATTTTCACACCAAAAAATTAATATGTACAGGGATGTACACTAGCATGGCCTTCTGACAAAAGTACTTCTAAGCACTAATGTACTAGTGAAGTGAACAAATACTGTGACCTTTTAATTAGCCATGTGAAAATAAAGTCTTGGCCAAATAACTTGTATACAGAAACAGACACTCAGAGCTGTCTTCTGTTGTTTTAATTAGGTAAGTGTTCCTGCTGTAAGTTGTGCACAGGTTTTTACCATTATTTATAATCCATTTATTACTACTTAGAAAATTAACATGCAGTTACTTGTTTACAAGCTTACCTGACCAAACATTTTAGGTTAAGTTGCTTATTAGTCAGATCATTACATAAATACCCTTCAACAATGATGTCTCAGCAGAACTGAATTTGTCTTTAAATATCTGTCAAAATTACTTTGGCTGCTCTATAAACAAAGTGAAGCAATAGTACATCCCAACAGTGATCAACCATTCAGCTTCCCGTGAAAGACAGTGGTAAACAGAGCAAAAGTTACCCAGAAAGAATCTGTCCTAAGTCAGAGAGCAATAGGTTAAGCGTGGGTAAACAATATAGCTGTTTCAGATCCAGAAGCTGAAGCTGAGGTCAGACAACAGAGGCATAAGGATCCTGGAGTGACAGCACAGCCGTTTGTCCTTAAAGCAACAAGAACAAGATGAAATTTCTAACACCTAATTCATCTTCCTCCCACAAGAGTTAGAAATTAGGCATTGAGATAAATCAATCCTATTTGTGAAAGGGTGAATAAAGCGAGCTTTCCAAATTCTATTTCTAGCAAACTTCAGAAAGTCCGAGGTTACTATGAACACATACTGGCACCTAATACCGAATTTTGAAAGGGTATTAAAACAAAAGAAAAAGACCCCCTAAAACTGGTATAGCTTGAAAATGAAGTTTAACAGTTCCTCTTGCATCGGCTTCCCCTCCCACCACCCAAATTCTGTAAACTGGAAACAAGTGTCTTAACAGCTTTGTAAAACCTTTTCTCTTAAAGAAGGAAAAGCAACCACTTGAAGTAAATAAGCAAGAGGTCACTAAAACATGTTTTTCAAGCTTTCTTTCCTCTACATATTCCTGTAGTGCACTTTGTGAGAGCAGCAGCAGTTGTGAAGCTTGTGTGCAATTAATAACTAGTTACTTCATGAGGATCTCTGGCACTACCTGAGTCTCTCTAACCCGAAGTGATTACTTCTCAAAGCAAGTAGAAACCATACAAATAAAGACTGAAGGGAAAGCACAACATATTTGTCTGTAAATGACACAAACCTATAACCTGACAAGCTTAGTTCTCTAACAAACCTATCGAAACTGAGAATTTTTCTACCTTCCCAGCTCAAGAATCTGGAGACTGTTGGTGTTATTTCTTATCAAGCGGAGCTTAACTGGTGGAAAACTGACTTTGAACAGTCACATAGTCTACTTAGAGTTAACAGATTACTTTCTGCAAGGCTTGTTATGTTGTTCACCCATCTGAAGGTGGACGAATTACTAGATTGCCACTCCATGCTATTGTCACAGGGCCTCAGAGCTTTCAGATAGTTTGCAAAAAGAAGGCCAAAGGTACAGGATCAAGAAAAGAGACTGACACTTCTCAGGCTTGTGAACTACTGCATGCGCTTACCGAATTGCATATAAATTGGCATTCTGACTGCTGATGGTTACCAGCTTATCTCCCAGACAGCACATGTTGTAAGCTAGGTCACTAGCATAAATTTGAGTCAGGCTATAATGAATAAATTATTTATTTTTTTAGAATAAATGCTTTCCAAGATGGAAATTAAAATTCTTTCCCTCCAAATGCTTTGGCTGCCATAAAAATGGAGGAATTGGCTTCTTTCTTGTGGTTTGTGAAATAAAGCTAGTGCAAGAAAAGAGATACAGAAAGACAAATATGAGAGTAAGCAACTGCAACTACAGTGAACAACTTACACAAGTCTCCTAAAAATATCTACAGTTATCCGACGTAAAAAATGCAGTAAGACTGTGCTGGGATAAAAACGTGGTTCTCAAGTTGTACACCAAGGAGAAATAATAAATGGCAGAGCAAGAAGATGGAGCTGCCTTCCTGCCCCAGAAGTACTGTTAATGATCATGGGAGAAACTTGTAACACACAGTGCCCTATGCAGAATTCCATCTTGCTGCCCCTGGAGCAAAGAGGAGTCTTCCCAGTATCATTTTTCTGTATTAAGTGAGCAACAGCAGCGATATAGGGGCACAGATGCTCTATGTTAGATCATCTCATATTTGGTGCATAAGCATAAACCTCATCAGACAGTGGAGATTAGAAGATTACATGCATGCTTCATGCATGGAAGATTGCTAGGTAAGCAAGACAAAACTCAAAGCTTCCTGTTGGAATATACTAACCCATTTCCAAAGAGCATCAAGAATACCCAAGCAACAATCTCCTACCATGCAATGCCTCAGCTGTTAAACAAGGTTTTAGAGTTTACAGATAAAAAAAACCCTCTGCTAATTTTGAAAAATGCAATTTAACAAACAGTACTGTTTCTTAAAAGAGCTTCCAACCAAATGTATGGTCTGTTCATTCCACCTGTCCTAAAACTTCCTATTCATGACCACCACATGACATGTCTTGGCCAAAAAAAAAAAAAAAAGGAAAAAAAATAAAGAAAAAGAAAATGTTTAAAGACAACAGTAAGTCTGCTCATTTTACATTCTCATCTTAAAATAAACTCATCTCAGTTTTTCCTGAATAAGTTACACAGCACTAGAATATTGCACTGCAAAGGAGAAGTAAAAATCCTTAAGTTTAACTGATATTATTATCACTTATGAGTGGAAGGTATACAAATAACATTCTGAATATATAAAATGACTTATAGACATACTTATCGTTAACATACAAATAGGGCTGTATTTGAATTTTGGTTGCCTGCTAAGCACGTCAAAAGCACGTCAAGTTCAGTGTTCACTGCAGCAATGCACTACAGACTTCTTTTCTAACAGAACATTTCTCCACTTCCACAAGTATATAAAAGAATTTCACAAGTATATTCTGAAAGAAGCCAAAATATAGTCCTCACTAAGCATTAACAGATATTTCCACAAACAGTTTTTCTGTCTCCATTCCACATGTTTCAGCAGCTCAGGAATCCAGACCTGCTGTTTCCCATTACTTACACAATAAAGATTAGCATTCCAGTAACTGTCAGCAACAAATCAGCTCAACATAGCAGCAGTGGTCAGAACAGTCATGTAAAAGACACTCAGTGTTAATAGTCATGTTCTAAATACTAATAAAAACATTGACTCCTGTATAAACAAAAGCACTTCACCAGGTTCTCTTTTGTGTTGCTACAGCTATCAGAAGAACACATACACGCTGCCTCTACTGCACTCTAACGGAAACTAATGGAACAAAACTAGAGTAAAAACACTTATCTGTTATCGCAAGAAAAAAAAAAACAACACATCATACATTAAATAGCTATAAAACATTTACAAATCACGAACCATGCAGGAAAACAACTGTTGGAAATGCCATTATAACAAAACAACTATAAACACTTCGCTTTGTTTTCCAATCTACATCGTGGAATTTAACAAATGGGTAACTGTGCAATAAGTGGTGCTCATCTCTTAGATGATTCTTTACATTTATATACATAACAATAACAAAACAGCCCACTCCCCTGCACCCTCTCCCCATATTGCTCCTCTTAAAAGTTTCTGTTCCTACTGCTGTAGGCATATTCAAACTGTACCCATCACCAGTTTTCTCCAATACAAATTAAGTAGTTAAAATATGAATTACTTTAATAGCAAATTTTCAAGTAGTCTCAGTGAGATGACAGAAAGCTTTTAACATCTTCATGTGAGAACCGCTGTACCTAACATTTTGATTAACAGTACACTTAACAGCAAAAATGTTTGCCTCACACCTGCTGAGGCATTTTGCCTGTTTTAAAATTCTAATTCTGCAACATGATTTATGGTGTAACAAACCACAAAAGACAGTTTGTTGGGTTGCTGGTGGAGCAGAAAGTATGGGGAGGGGGCAAGAAGGGAGATGGAAAGAAGAAAGTGCCAGCAGAGTCTGAATTCTGAGAGAGCTGACAGCAGTCATTGTGATGCTGAGTGCTCTGGATGGACGCAGAACAGCTTTCTATAGATGGTTCAAATAGACTTGGTAACACTTTAGATTTAAATGTGAGACTCTAGAGCTACTAACAAGGCCCATGCTCAAGAACAGCATTTCCTCAGGTCTGACAGATGAACAGGAAAATAAAAGAGACAGGACAGGCAGAAAGCAGAAAAAGAGGGAAGGGATGTCAAGATACAGAAGTTGCTGAAGACAAGACTGCAAGCAAATCATACATGACTTGTTTATTGCTGTACCTTACCTGGCAAAAGACACATATCCTCTCCAATTTAGTTAAATATTCAATGTCTACTGTGTCATGTAGTCAACAGTACAAAACATTAATATGTACACATAGACATTGTTCTATTCTACCAGACATCCTGTGAGGCAGTGAGCAGCAGCTGTCAGCCCATTATTGAGATGGACCAAATCTAGAAAAGGTGTGGAGCAGCTCTATCCCACTATCCCTTAGCCACAAAGACTACTACAGTTTTAGACTGATAATACTTTGTGCGTAACGACAACAACAAAAAAACTCAAACTAAAAGAAACAATAATCACAGAAAATATAAAGGGATATAAAGGTTTCCAGTAATGACTGGAATTTGCAAACTGAATCTAACAAACTGATTAAGAGACATGAAACTGAGAAAAGCCTTTAACTCCCTTCACCAAATACAAACTTCAACAATAGCCTTAAGAAGTTTATCACCACCTTCTGTAACTCAGCTCTGCTCAATAACATGAGGCAAGAAATTGTGCTGATGTACAACAGAACATAAAAGAAGTAGACTAAAAAAGGTAGCAAAAGAAAAAGATGAAATTATAAAGGCTACACTACAGAGTTACAGGAATACCTGCTACCATCTTGCATTAAACTAACATCAAGGTCTAGGTTTCACAATATGCTGACATCTCCCCCCATCATAAGTAATCTACACATTAATACAAGATTTTTCCAAAGTTTCTCATTCTGTAAGTGTTTTCACAGTATTTAGTTTGCTCTCCACCTCCAGATCAAGATAGATAGATCTGCAAAGTATCAGAAGAAGGCAGGGTAGATCACTGCATATTCTCCTCCCCACTGGCAGTGTGGCGTGGCCAAAAAGTGGTAGGCACCCACACAGGGATTCAATAAAATAAAAACAACCCTTCTCACTCCCTCTCCTCCATCCAAAAGCAGCTGACTTCATCAGCTCCAACCAGGAGGCTGCAACCCACTCACTCTCCTCCCAGACTCTCCCAGGATTCCACCACAACTTGCTCCACTGCATTCCAGCACAGACAGCCTCACCTTTACCACCTTCCTCTCCCCACACCAAGAATTTGCATCTTTTTGTCCCACTCCCAGTCCACTGTGTCACCACTACTAGCTCTACCTACTAGTTCCAATCTCCTCCATTACAGCCAGTGGGGTGGGGCAGTCTCCAAAATCTGTCAGGAAGTGATGACATTACAAGAACCTCCCAAAAGTGAAGATTAGGAGTAGCCTTTATTTGTTGCTTTTAGCCAGCCACTTGGTTGTGCCTGCAAGCCAAGCACAGCTCTCAGATTGTCAGATGAAGAGCCATCATCTATGTTAAGTGACAACTGTGAACATGCTAAGTTCCTTCTGTTTGCAGAAAGAACTTTAGTACAGTGTTCCAAAAGCATTACTGTGTAGTACTTTATGCATTGCTCCACCAGAAGACTGTAGCAGCTCCCATTCCAAAACAGACTACCTACTTTTCTGTTTTGCTTTACTGACATTTAAAGAAATATTTTGAAGAGTGAAGAGGAGCTGTGGGAAGGACCACGCTGAAGTAGTTCATGAAGGACTGTCTCCTGTGGGAGGGGCCCCACACCAGAGCAGAGAAAAAGCATGAGGAAGGAGTGGCAGAGCTGAAGTGTTATGAACTAACCACAGTTCCCATGCCCCGTCCTCCTGCGCTGCTTGAGGGAAGAGGTAGAAGGGTTGGGAGTTAAGTTGAGCCTGGGGAGAAAGACGAGGTGGAGGAAAGATATTGTCAGATTTGTTCTTATTTCTCATTATCCTACTCTGTTCCACTGGCAATAAATTAAATTAATTTCCCCAAATTGAGTCTGTTTTGCCCATGATGGTAGATGGTGAGTGTTCTCCTTATCTCGACCAATGAGCTTTTGTTCTATTTTCTCCCTCTGCCCTGTTGGTGAAAGAGGAGTGACAGAGTGGCTTGGCAGGCATCTGGTGGCCAGCCAAAGTCAACCCACCACAGTGCTCCAAATGTGCTTCCTGGGAAAAAAAAATATTGCATTGTTACCTGCACTCCATCTTCAGCAGTAAAGTATATGTACAGGTGCTTTTACCCACACTTTTTTCAGCTTAGTGGTTAGAACACTTTTCTGATAAACAGGAAACAGGGACTTGAAACCACTGAGACATGAGGAAACAGAAACAGTATTTAGAATCATAGAATAGTTTGGGTTGGAAGGGACCTTCAAAGGTCATCTAGTCCAACTCCCCTGCAAGGAGCAGGGACATCCCCAACTACATCAGGTTGGCTCAGAGGCCCATCCAACCTGCCTTGAACATTTCCAGGGATGGGGCATCCACCACCACTCTCAGGTACCTGTTCCAGTATTCTACAATCCTCATGTAAAAATTTTTTTCCTAATATCCAATCTAAATCTACCTCCCTCTATTTTAAAACCGTTACCCCTAGTCCTGTCACAACAGGCCCTACTGAACAGTCTCTCCCCATCTTTCTTGTAGGCCCCCTTGAAGTACTGGAAGACCACTATAAGGTCTCCCTGGAGCCTCCTCTTCTCCAGGCTGAACAGCCCCAACTCTCTCAGCCTGTCTTCATAGGGAAGGTGCTCCAGCCCTCTTATCATCTTTGTGGCCCTCCTCTGGACCTTCTCCAACTGGTCCATGTCCTTCTTATGTTGGGGGCTCCAGAGCTGGACGCAATACTCCAGGTGGGGTCTCACCAGAGCAGAGCAGAGGGGGAGAATCACCTCCCTCGACATGCTGGCCACGCTCCTCTTGATGCAGCCCAGGATGCGGTTGGCCTTCTGGGCCGCAAGAGCACATTGCCGGCTCATGTTGAGCTTCTCATCCACCATCACTCCCAAATCCCTCTCCTCGGGGCTGCTCTCAATCCATTCTCCGCCCAGCCTGTATTTTTGCCTGGGATTGCCATGACCCACACATCCTGTTTCATTCAACTGTCCTAACCACTAGGCTACCATAATCCAATTTCACTTTCCCCATACACCACTAGTTTTCATTAAAGGTGTCCACTATGCTTCTTTTCACAGGAGAGGGCTCGCTGCTCTGGATTCCAAGCAGAAGGCAGGTACCTAATGTGCAGAATCTTACCAGTGAGACAGACACGGTCAGGGAACAGGAATCCAGAAATATTCACCTTACAGGCATTCCTACTGGAAACAACTCTTGTCAATGTTAATTTACAGGGGCACTGACATTTCTTGAAATGCTATATAGCTAGACTAGGCAACTAACTGCAGTCGCCTAAATCTTCTCCCAGGGACCTGAATTATTTTCCAAGAGCTGTGCACCTAAATGTTTGTGCCTAAAGTAGGATATCAGTCTGATCCTCTATATTACAGTAGCTCAGTCCAGGGGACTAAAAACTTAAGAGTTGTACCGTGCCATATAAACTAGGATTCTGTTAAAGCACACAACTGTGATAGCTTTCAAACAGTAAGTACTTGGTTGATTTCCCCATGTTTGCTTTCTTTCCTAGTAATTATACAGTTAGTTAAGCGAAATATTTCCAGTAATTTAGAATTACCACACTGAAAGTGAAATAATTTTTCAACGCAAATATCTTAACCTTTCCCTTACTAAATTCTTTGCTTGCAGAACTTTTCCTCAATAACTCACCAGCAGAAATGTGACTTTTCAGCACATGTAATGACATCTGCTAAAACTCTAAGTTTTACTCCCAAACACTGCACTATCACAGGGCATCTTTCAACTTTTTAGGAGTCATAAACTGCAAAATGAACCATTACTATCCTTCAACAGATGTGTCAGAACAGCCTTAAAAGTCTAGAAAAACCTGTCTCGTAAATATCACTGTCTTCCCTTCAAGATGGAAGGGCAGTGGTTTTTTTTAAACTGGGAAAGACCACTGCAAACTGACATCTGGCATGCACTACAAGTGTCTCCTGCGCTACCACAAAACAAATAACCTTCACATTCATTAACCTCCAAGCTCCTTTCTAAATCAAACCTTGTCAAATACATCACATAAAGACATTTATTTCTGTGGCAAGCTTGATTATTTCAAGAAAGTCTGGCTTCTGAACTTTTAGAGATCCCTTTCAGAAGATGTCAAAAAAGCTTCTCCATATTCTCACAAAGAACTTGTTACTTCAGCTTTGTAGAGATAAGAAAGTTTTTGCAAAAAATTCTGTACCAGAGTTCATTAGGCTCAGCCTCAGGAGGCCTGATCAGTTGTAACCACAACTGCCAGAAGGATGAAACTCTCTTCCACAGAAAGAATGAGCCAACCAAGACAAGCCAACTGCTATTTAAATTAGTCTCTCTCACACGTTGAGCCATAGAAGAGGCATATTACATCAATCAAATCATAGAATCATGGAATAGTTTGGGTTGGAAGGGACCTTTAAAGGTCATCTAGTCCAACCCCCTGCAAGGAGCAGGGACATCTCCAACCAGATCAGGTTGCTCAGAGCCCCATCCAACCTGGCCTTGAACGTTTCCAGGGATGGGGCATCCACCACCTCTCTGGGCAGCCTACCACCTTCATTGTAAAAAATTTTTTCTTTATGTCTAATCTGAATCTCCCTCCCTCTTTTTAAAAACCATTACACCTCGTCCTATCACAACAAGCCCTGCTGAAGAGTTTCTCCCTGTCTTCCCTGTAGTAATCCTTCTGCCAAAAACAGTTCTACATAGCAAGAATAGTTTTGTTATTGGTTGAATCAAAACTGGTTGAAAGTGGTAAGTTTAGCTGCCTCTCATCATTTACAATCATGCATGTTTTCACCAAAACAAAGGAAGACTTGATGGGAATTTTGATACCTCTCCTGGTTTCAGCAGGGATGGAGTTAGTTTTCCTCTCAGTAGCCAGTGTGTTTTCAATTTTGGATGTGGAGAAGACTGATAAATACACTGATGATATGAGTTGTTAATGAGACCAAGGACACCGTCCGGCTTTCCAAGTCTCGCTAATGTGCAGATGCAGGAGGCTGGGAAGAAGACAGACAGAATAACTGACCCAAACTGGCCAAAGAGAGTATTCCATGCCATAAGCATCATGCTCAGTATATAACTGGGGGTTGCCCATGGTGGGAGGCATCCATTTTTCCATCTCATCTGTCTTGTTTGCAGCTTGGGAGGGGCTGTATCGGTCGTTGAAACACTGGGTGGTGAGAAATCGTGCCTTGTTCATTTTGTATATTTAAGTATCTTTATATTTTGTTATTATTGTAGTTTTCCTTTGATATTTTAGTAAACTGTCTTTATCTCAACCCGTAAGTTTTCCTTTATTCCCAATTTCTCTCCCCCATCCCACTGGCAAAAGGGAGGGTAAGCAAGAAACTGTGTGGTGATGAGGGCTAAACCACCACAGTCTTTTTGGCGCCCAGTGTGGGGCTCAAAGGGGCCTGACTACAACAGTCAGGAGATCATCAGACTTTAATCTGCAGAGCTATGGTTCGAGCCCCTGGTCAGTGCCAAAGGGTTGAGATGAGGACAGTATTGAACACAGTGTGTTCAAAACAGATTTGTTACAAGCATTCATTATGTCAGTTTGGTCATTGCTGGCCACAATGTTGGTTTCTATCTGCTCTCAGAGCTGGTTTTGGAGCTGCAATGGGCAGCACCCTACTTGCCATATATGCTGTTTGTCAGTGTTCATGCATGGCTTATTGATTCTGGGATTAAAGGTATTGCAGCAAGAATCATCCTGATCAGGGAAGAATGAGCTTTGATGAAACCAAGTGAGGTGCAGCTGTGACAGAACCAGAACTGATGCCCCATAACTTCTTTGAGATCATCTTCAACACGCAGACCATGGATGTGATACACCAGCCGCGCCAGATGCATCAACTGTGAGCTCCAGATGCAGCATGCAGCAGCCTCACACTACATACCATCTCTCTTGCTCTGAAAGACTGTTATCACAGATATAGCCCAAAGTTGTGGACTAAATGAGCTCAACAGACTTCAGAGGAATAGCTCGTAGACTGAGGGAATGATACCTGTGTGTATATATATAAGCATGATGTAAATAATAACCTTATATTATCGTAGTTTTCCTTTGCTATTCTAGTAAACTGTTTTTATCTCAACCCACAAGTTTTCCTTTCTTCCCAATTTCTCTCCCTCATGTCACTGGGGAGGGGGAGAGTGAGTGAGAAACTGTGTGGTAACCATGGCTAAACCACAACAATACCCAAGGAAAAAAGGTTTGGCTTGCTACTAGAGTAGAAAAATGATGCAAAAGGGATGCAGAAAAGATGCAAACAAAGCAGCTTAAACAGATTAAGGGAAATAACACTTAGAAAGAAAGAAGCAATGTGATGCAGAAATATAGTAGCAAAAAAAAAACTGCACAGAGTAGCTTTTCAGCTTCAGGCACTAAATATAAGTGTTTTGGATGAGAAAGGAAATAACTTATTTCACTGCAGTTGTGATACTGAGCTACCTCAGTCTTCCTGCTTGCGTGAGGAGAGTGGCTAACTACAAAATCAACTACTACAGAGTAACAATAAAAGTGTCAAAAACCTCAGAGTATTCAAAACTTAACAATACTCAGTAAAGCCCTCAGGTTCAGGAGAACACCAGCAGAGCAAAGAGAAACACTACAGAAGTCACTCTATCTATACACATCTCTCCCATCTCAGCTCCTGACAGGTGACTTTCTGGTTAGGACTTGTAACTGATTCTGAGCTCTGGGACTGCCCCTGTTATTCCTTCCGAGCTTGACTACAATGCAGATAGCAATCTCCCTTGCCCCAAGTAATTTTATGCTGAATTTATAATCTGTTTTTGGGATGTTAACAGAGGGCCGCAAATCCAGTGTTTTAAGAGATGAAATATCACCCCCACTCCCCTGTCCCTCCGTTTAGGAACACTGCCTTTCACCTCAGGTTCTTCTTTGTTCTGAAAACCTTCACTCGTCTTTCTCACAGCACACCACGCTGCAAACTCATGTTACTGCCATTTCAGTAAAACTCTTTCCGTGAACAGAAAAAAAAAACACAAAACCAGGCAGAAAGCTAGAAGTGCTTACCGGCCATGCCCACCGTGTTTTACTGAAAACATTTTAGGTCTGCGCCAAAGACAAAGAGGACCGGCCAGGGAGGGCTGCCCATCCTGCCATCAGGTACCGGGACCGGATCCGGCCAAGGAAGCCGCCCACTGCTCCGACCCCGCTTCTCACCTGGCCCAGAGCCGCGGCCGCCGCAGGCTCTTCACCTTCTGCTGCTGACACCGCCCGGGCGACAGACTGCGGCGCGGCAGGCCCCGGCCACCGCCCCTCCGCCCGCTGCCGGGGGAGCAGCCGCACCGGGGCGCGAACGGGCGCCGGCTCCTCTGGCGGGGGAAGGGAGGGGCCGGGCGGGGCCAGGCGGCAGCGCTGGGCGCGCGGGACAGCGGCAACCGCCGCCGGTCCCCAGGCCGCAGCCTGAGGGGAGGGGCCCACCGGCCCCGCCGCCATCCGCCATCGCCCGCCTCTCTAAAAGGGGGGAGCGGCTGGGAGGGTGGATCTCGCCGGCACCCTCCGCACCCCCCGAGCCGGCAGGAGGATGACGGGGGGCAGGAGGAGGGGGAGGGGGAGGGGGAAGAGGAGGGGGAAGAGGAGGGGGCCCCGAGCGGCACCGGGGAGAAACCGCCTCACCTGCGCGTGGCGCCACCGCGCCTGGCGCCGCCTGCGCGCCCACGTCCCATTGAGCAGCCGCCGCCGCCAGCCACCGCGTGGCCCGCCCCGCCCCCTCCTCCCCCCTCCCCCCGCTCGCGGCGGTCCGCCCCCACCCTCCCGCCACTTCCGGGGGCGCCACATAAGTCTCGGGGCGCAAGGGCCGCTGTGTCGGTTCGCCGGCCGGGACCAGGTCAAGTCAGTGGGCTGCGGCCCCTGGACAAGGGCGTGCCGGTACCTCTGCCTCAGCAGGTGCGTGCCTGGGGGCCTGACGGCTCTTCTGCGGCGCCCGACGTGACAGCGACCTCGCCGCGGAGCCGCGAGAAGGGAGTGGGGACCGGCGGCCGGGAAGGGGGGGGGGGAGGGGGGGTGAAGGAAAAAGATCGCGTCGGCGCCGCTTCGCGCGTGCGCGAGGCGTGCCGTGCCGACCTGCGTGCCGGGTAGAGGTGACTCGAGACTACCGCTCCCAGCGTGCTCTGCGGCGGCAGGGGTGGTGCAGTCGGCCGCTGTGGGCCGGCGCGTTGCATGCTGGGCGCCGTAGTCTTGGCGGCGGGCGGGAAAAAGGTTTGGGCGAGGCCTTGGCGCTGCGGCGTCGCCGGACCCTCCGGGCGGCGGATGGGCAGGACTCTGTATCTGGAGGAGGCGCTTCTGCGAGCGACGGCTGACGGCACCAAGCCTTCAGCTTAGCGCACCTATCCTCTCAGCTCCACCGGCCACCGCCTTGACCCTCTGTCTGCCTTGTAGGGACCATGCCTGATCGCCTCTCCTGTCCTCATGTAGTGGTCACCGTAAAGGATAAGACAGTATTTGCAAGGTGGCAGTCAGGGGTTAGGGCAGCGGTTTAATTTACTTGTCTGCGCCTCTGAGGCAGCACCGTTGTCATGTGCAGTGCAGCTTCTGTCCTGACCGAGGCCTGCGTGTGGTCTGATGGTGCCAGTGGCCTGTTAGGTGGTGTCAAGCTTGAAGGTGGAGATGCCTAAGAATTGAGAGTGTTCTGAAACGGCAGGGTGCCTCTGTAAAAAAAAATGGCGCGTGTTTCCAAAAGCCAGGAGGGGATGTAGGTGAGTGTGTCCATGTTATTTACAGGCTCCTGGAAGCACTTTGGTTACAAAAGATGTAGTGACACCTTCATGGGTAATCCTGTTTCTGGTAGAAATTGCAGGTAACAGGTATGGGCACTACTTGAAAGCTGGACTTAAAAAAAAACAGCTTTGCAGTTAGGATCATGAATATGTGTGGGAAAAGTGGACATTAAGAAGTAAAATAGTTAAGTGTTAGCAGATTTTACTGTTTTGGTTAAGACACTGTAATGGTTTAACCCCTGCTGGCAACTAAACCCCGCACAGCTGTTCATTCACTTCACTCCCAGTGGGATAGGGGAGAGAATCAGGAGTTAGTGAGAAAACTCATGGATTCAGATAAAGATGGTTTAATGGATAAAGCAAAAGCCATGCATGCAAGCAAACCAAAACAAGAGTTTCATTCACCACTTCCCATCAGCAGGCAGATGTTCAGCCACCTCCAGGAAAGCAGGGCTCCATTATTCATAACAGTTACTTGGGAAGACAAAACACCATCACCTCAAGTGTTCCCTGCCTTCCTTCTTCCCCCAGCTGAGCATGACACCATATGGTATGGAATATACCTTTGGTCAGTTGGGGTCAGCTGTCCTGGCTGGGTCCTCTCCCACCCTCTTGTGGACCCCCAGGCACTGGTGGGATGTGTGAGAAACAAAAGGCCTTGACTCTGTGAAGCACTACTCAGCAATAACTAAACCATCCCTGTGTCATCAACACTGTCTTAAGCACAAACATAAAACATAACCTAATACTAGCTGCTATGAAGAGAACTGACTCTACCTCAGCCAAAACCAGCACGGACACTAAAACAGAGACCTCTGGTTATATGGAAGTCTCATTCTCTTTGCTGAAATATTTTCCTTGACTGTAAAGCAGTGTATTCTTTTCCAGCTTCAAAGGTATTAAGAATGGATTTCTGATTTGTAAAAGTCTCTGGGGTTTTTTTGTTTTTTTTTTTTTTTTTTTTTCAATTACAGACTAGATACATTATGAGTATTGATAGAGATAATTCATAGGCAATCCAGCAGACTATTGAAGCACGTAACAATTTGCTGGATTAGGATCCAAGTAAATGTGTATGGATACCCCATAGTGCAATTCATTCTTCATTGACTTATGTATATTTTTCTGTACTTTTATAGTAGAAACTACTATTGCAGGAATGAGGGTAGGTATCTCTGTTTAGCTGAAGTATAAGCTCTGGGCCTGTTCAGATGTGCCTTATGGCTTGTGCAACTTCATTTTGTTAGAACCAGCAACCATGTACTACATGGAGAATATTCACTGTTTCAAGTAAGAGTTTCAGGAGCAAAAGGCACTGTTAAAAAAAAAAAAAGTTGTGGAACATCTTTTCTTGCCATGCATGAAAGTCTATGTCAAGCCAAAATGGTCCATCATCCCAATGGTTAACTCATAAATCATATCTGGATGGTTTTGACTTCCAGCCATGCTTGGGTAACTGCAGGACTGGCCTTCAGGAGAGCCTAGAATTAAGCTTGAACGCATGCCCCTGGTAGATAGGGTGTTATAATTGCGTATCACCAGTACTCTTATATTGGCAGCAATGCTAGTTAATCAACTTCTTTAGAACAATAGAAACATGAATTTTATCGTGGTAGCCTGACCTTCCTTTCTGCTGTTCGTTATCTAGTTTACTAACTCAGTGAGTTGCTTTGGTTTATGCTACCACATGGAAATTTACAGGAAACTACTGTGCCAGCCAAGATCACGAGAAACGGTACTCTGTTCTGGCTCCACTGCTTCTCTGTTCTGAAACACCTTTCCTCACAGACAGGTTGTAATGGTGAAAAGTTTTTCTGTGCTAGTTAGCTTAAGTATGAGAATTTTACTTTAAAACACTAATGCTGTATGACCAGAGACTTGGCTGGTTTTGAAAACCAGGTCTAGGTTGTGTAAAAGGGAGTATTCAGTGGGGAAAAGTCACTGTTTGAGTGTGACATTCCTGGCATGCATTTGACATTGATAACACAGCAATGTTTAGCCCAGCTGTATACGTAGGGTATGATATTCTATAAATAACATAGAGCATTCTATTTTCTGGGAGAAATGGAGTAAATAAAAGCATAATCACTCTTTAGAGCTCCCTACCTCCTTCCCACCCCCAGCATAGTAAAGATGATACACTGAAAAACAAACATCCTGATTTACACATTTGGCTTTCAGATAGCGTCAGTGTATAATGAGAACATGGATTCCAGAGTGACTGGATACTGTCATTTCCCCACAACTACATGCCTCTTAGCAGATATGGCAGACAAACTGAATACTCTTTTTAGCAAGCTATATGTTGTCACATTGTCTAGTTTTGGGACACTAGCAGGATAAGGAAGACATTTGCCTAATGCTGTGGATAACCAACATTCATTAAGAAGTTATGACATAGCAGACTCCGAGCCTGATCATGCTCTTGCAGACATCAATTAGAGGAGGATCAAACTG
This sequence comes from Chlamydotis macqueenii, assembly GCF_036417535.1. Classification (NCBI taxonomy): domain Eukaryota; kingdom Metazoa; phylum Chordata; class Aves; order Otidiformes; family Otididae; genus Chlamydotis; species Chlamydotis macqueenii. The sequence goes on along the minus strand of NC_141593.1, from coordinate 56,437,701 downwards.
CCATTCTATCTACATCTTCGTTGCTGCTGGAGCAGATTTGGAAAGAAAAAAAAAATCACTGAAATTGCATAGAGCCTGCATGAATATTTCTGCCTGTGAATATTTCTGATTGTCATGAATTGCTAAATATTTTGATGTTATTCTTGGTAGACCCAAACTTCTCCTATACCAGTGACGTACTTTACTAATGACGTTTTGACATAATGACTATTAATGTGATCAGGGAAGTCAGCCTGTGTCAGGGAATGAGTTGTTACCTTACATACGGAGTCTGGTTTGAGACTTCAGAATCTAGTTGTCAGATGAATTAATGAACAAAATAAATTTCTGTCAGTTTTTGTGTGGGGAGTTGTTTTTTCCTATTCATCTGTTTGTTTTTGTCCAACTAGAGTGACTCTTTAGACACATCTAATCTCCAGCACACCTGCATTTGAGAGCTATTGGAATGTTTAAGAATGAGAAGAGCAGTTTCTTTCTTTGAGGTCTCGTTTCCTCCCTTGTCCAGTGAATATAGTGGAAGTCTCCTTTGTCTGGAAGTTTTAAAACATAGTTTGACAAAGCAACTTTGCATAGAATGAAAGTAATGTGTTAAGGAGTGTTCCTTATTGCTTAAATTGATAGCCTGGGAATATTGAGAGCAGTGCAGTGCAATGTCCTCTTAGATGCTACGTTATCAGGATACCTCTGAACTACAGAAAAACCGGTAAAAACTGAAGACGTGCTCCTCCGATGGTTGCTCTGTCTAACAAATACTGTGCTTTTTTGTTTAGGTAGCAATGGTCCGTAGTGGAAAGAATGGTGGGCTCCACCTGAAGCAGATTGCATACTACAAGCGAACAGGGGAGTATCATCCCACAACATTATCAAGTGAAAGAAGTGGAATCAGGAGAGCAGCCAAAAAGTTTGTTTTCAAAGGTAAAAATATTCTCTCAAACTACTCTGAAAACAGATTTTTAGGCAAAGATTTGCTGATACAAAAAAAAAAGAGTGAGATCTTGCGCTGCAGCATATTCTGATTTTAATATACATTCTCTATGAAACACTCTGCTTAACCCTTGTTAATATATAACAGGATGTTTACAGAAGTGGAAACTCAATCTGCTTTTAGTCTTTTTCAGGAGGGATTTATATATCTATCTAAAAGCCAAACCTTGTTCTAGGTACTGGGGAAATACATAGCCATTGCAATCTGTAATTCAAAGAACTATAGAAAGGTAGATCCAGATCTGCAGCTGTAGACAAGGAATGCTTGTTCCAGTCTGGAGGATACTGTGTGTGGCTGGGCACAAGTGCATGGATGGCTTTGCCATCTGTCACCTTAGAGCCTCCCGGCCCTTCTCTATATCCCTGTGAGGAGGTATATGAGCCTTTATAGTCTGTTCTGCTCTCTCAATCCCATCAAACCTGCCAAGTCTATGTAGAGAGAAGACAAGGAGTAGTTAAAGCTCCAAATTGCCATGTCAGGTTGCTGGCAGGCAGACAATAAGTCTTATAACACATCCTACGTCCTCTTCCCACCCCTGACATTAGCTTGTGTTTTGTTCAGACTTCCTGTGGGAACATTGTTTGCTTTCTGACTTGCCCTTGTAATGCGTCACGTCCAGATTAATAAAGATAGGTGGACAATTGGCACTTTGGAGTAAGTAATTTAAGTCTTTGTAAACAGAAAGCTATATTTACACAGAAGTAGATTGAAGTTGATTTAGCAAATTCTGTACCAAATCATTCCCAGTAGTTTAATAAACGAAACAAAAGATCAAGCACTTGCATATAACTTGCTGGCACTTTTCTTCTTTCAGAAAACAAGTTGTTCTATGTTGGAAAAGACAGAAAACAAATGCGCCTGGTAATTGTTTCAGATGAAGAGAAGAAAAAGGTGCTTGAAAAATGCCACGAAAATGCTGCTGGCACTCATCATGGCATATCAAGGACACTGACTTTAGTGGAATCTAATTACTACTGGACTTCGGTAACAAATGATGTCAAGCAGTGGGTATGATCTCATAGCTACAGGATATTTTTTTAGTGTAGTCCGTTACAAACGTTTTGTAGTCGTAAGACTTTGATATAGCAAGCACCTATACTGCTCCATGGTGAGGAAACGTAAGCTTACAATCAAATTTTAAATGGTCTTCTTGCCAAAGCATAGTGTTTCCTTTTAGTACTGACCATGTGGCTTGCATGTTGCTATATGTTAACCAGTGGTGGGGGAGCCACACTGCCTTTAAGTTTACAGGGCACAGCTAGTCTTTGAGAGGGATTTCTCTTGCAAGGACTCTTCTATATCTTTATTAAGATGCAGTGTAGCTTCCCAAGGGTATGTGACCAGAGTGGTTTGCTGGCAGATAAGCGTGTGAAAATGGTGCCTCTGCCTTACAATTAGGAGTGTTCAGGAAATAGTTAAACAAATCACTGCTTGGGAAAGTTTCTTCTCCTCCTTCACCCAAAGATACATGGACGTGATCCCCAGGCAGAATGTGATCCTTGAGGAACTGTACGTAAAGTGCCCTTTACGGCCAAATTACTGTTACTGTCAGCTTGCTGCATCACCTGAACACTTTGGGTTCATGCGCAACTGTAACATGAACTGAAAATGAGTCTTTGCTTTCAATTCAGACTTGGATAAAGGAGCTCTGTCCAGTAGATGACGCTGATCCATGTTATGCATGGTAGATTATGTATACTGCCAATGTTTTTCAGCCACAGCATAGACAGTAGAACCAAAAGGGGAATGATTGGGACTTTCATTCCCTCCCAGCTGCTTCATACTTTCTTTTGTATTTACAGATGTTAATGGATATTAAAATTTATACTATGGACTTGAAAGAGCACAGTGCTTTCAGGGTGAGGAGAGTTCAACTATGAATTCCTGCACATATCCTTCTTCTAACCTTCACTGTTGTTTGGTTTTGTTTTGTTTTTATGCTGGGGCTGAAAAATCTAAAGGTAAAAAATAGTAAGAAAGATGATTAAATGGATTTATTTTGCATTGCCAGGTCTGACTTAACTTACAGAGCAGTAGTGGAGATTTATGATTGTTCTGATTTTCTTAAATCTTCACCATTGCTTTTTATTGACAGCATCTTCCCTGATTTTTGCACTAGGTGTATGCTTGCCGGCATTGCCAAGTGGCAAAGAATACAAACACTACAGCACCCAAAACACACCCTATCAAAGCAGAGGATCCATGGACAGCTGTCACTATAGACCTAGTGGGACCTTTTAATGTTACCAACAGAAGCCACAAGTACATCATAATTATGACAGATTTGTTTACAAAATGGGCTGTTATCTTGCCACTGCATGACACTTCAGCAGCTGAAATTGCTAAGGCAATCATAAATGTGTTTTTCTTATATGGGCCACCTCAAAAAATGCCTTTTGATCAAGGGAAGGAGCTTGTTTATCAGGTAAGTCTTTACATTGCTGATTTATTTATTTTTTCAAGAAAAAAAAATACATTTTCCCCTGTATTAGATTTGAATTTTAGACCGTTCTTGAAAAAGACTGTAAATCTCTTAATTAAAAAAGGGGAAAAAAAAGTTAGCACATACAGAAAATGGTGAATCAATTATTTGCAATTACAAGTTTATGCAGCATTTCCCTGCATAAATATATCTTTATCTTGGACAAAGAACAAAGCAAAATGATTTCCTGCAATCACAGTGCAGGTATTGTCACTGAGTTGAACTGGAACAAGCTTTCACACTCCAACATGCTATATTTCATTCATCCATAATGTCCAGTGTAGCAGATAGCTAAGGATATTTTTGACATTGGCCTATAGTGATTATGAAGAACTTCTCAGACTCTCAGAGATGGTGAAATTGTGAGACTGATACAGAGGAAATGACAGATTGAGTTGGTGGCAGAAATGTGGCTCCTAAGCCATACTGATTCCGTTAGCTTTCACTCTCAACCCTGGACTGTTTGGTGGAAGTATGTGTGTAAGACTTTTGCTCAGTCACCATCATATCAACGGAAGGGATGGAGAACTAAGTTTGTTTATTTGAACTGCAATACAGAAGAGGGAAACCAGTAATTGTGTTCTTTTTCTTTTGAAGATAAATGAAGAACTGTTTGCACTGTTTGGAATGAAACAAATTGTATTGTCTTATCCTCAGACAGATGATGTAAATGACAGAACATGCAAGACAATCAAAGCTTTCCTTAACAAATACTGCATTGACAATCCAAATGATTGGGATGAACATTTGTCTGCTATTGCCTATGCTTTCAATTTGACAAATTTGGTATGTGAAGTTTCTCTGTTGACTAAAGTCCCTCAAAATATCTGCAAAGCTGTATGCTAAGTTTGCATGCTTTTTGCTCTCCCTTTAAATAGGAACCAGATCAAAACACCCCTTATTTTCAAATGTTCAATCGTAACCCACATGTTGTTGAGCCAATGAATATATGTGGAGAAGGAGAATACAGTATGTTTGCCAAAATATTTGAAGCAACTAAAAAAGCCAGTCAAGTACTAGAAGAAGAGAAAACCTCAGATTGCCAGGTAAATGTTATATATTCAAATGTTACTAGTAAGAAGACTGAAGATAGCAAAGATGGAAGGGCTTGAAGTGTAAAGTATAGCTAACTTTTTAAAGCAATGTAGGATTTTGGTGGTTTTTTTTCTTTTTTTTTCTTTTTGCCTGTGATCCCTCGATTCCAGTGTACCAATCCTCATATGTGTTTGGAGGGAGTAACCTTAAGAGACCTATTGCCGAGAGATTCATATCTGACTTAGAGGGCTGCGTATCTACGGAAGCTGGAAACCATTGCCTATGGACTATTGGTTTATGAAGATAAAATCAATTTCTTCAGAACTCTCCAGCCCTACGTATTATGAATTACACACATCCAAAACCACTTAATGTTATGCTTCTGCATTATTAACCTTTGTTATGAAAATACATGGTTACTTTTGGAAAAAGGTGATGTAATTCATATGTACCTTTCTGCAGGTGCATAAAAACACTTCAGATGATCAAAAAATCAAAAACAAAATCACTGTAAAAAGGAAGCCAAAGCAATTAAATACCCTTCGACTTAAAGTTGGTCATGAAGTCCTCAGGCAAAGAAAAAACTGGTGGAAAGACGGTCGTTTCCAGTCGGAATGGGTTGGTCCTTGTGTTATAGATTATATCACAGATAATGGCTGTGCAATTTTAAGAGATGCCACAGGATCCAGGTTGAAAAGACCTATCAAGATGTCTCACCTCAAGCCATACAGAAGAGGGTCCAGTGAAAAAGGTATATGTATATGTGTGTGTCTTTTTTATTTTTATACATATATAAAATTTTGTGGGGGTTTTTTAAGCTTTTTTTTTCCATCTGTTGGGTTTAGATTATCAGAGTGAACAAGTATCATTCACTCACCAGCGTGAATTAAACTAACACTGGGTAATAATGCAATAATTGCAGTTTTCAGTAAGGAGAACAGTGAGTGTGAGTGGCTTCAAACCTATGTGAAGCATGGGACAGAGCTAATGAATCATGTTTAAAGTCTGTTTAAAAATAGCTTCTGTTAAAATTGCTTCTAATCTGTGGTTTGGCCCTGTTCATGCAGGCTGGTGAAAACATGCTAGGAGTATAATTAGGCTGAACTGTATTCAAAGAGCATTTTCTGACTGTGTTTCTGTTTTGATGTAGACAGGATTCACATTTCTTTTGCTTGTCTAATGGAAATCTGATTTTTTTTTTCTGCTTAGTCTGACTAATGCAGATGGTACATGTTTAAACTTTTTTTAACTACAAAAGGGTGTAATCTAAAGCCTTAAAATGGAAAGACTACATCAAAGAAACAAAGACTGAGTAGTCAACCACCCTTCTTGCTCTTACACATTTAGTGTGTCCATTTGCAATGCTGCTGTGTTAATCAAACAGTGGCAGCTGTTCCTTTTCTGTTGATGCTGTCTCTGAGTCACCGCAAGCATTTTTAAGAAAATGAATACTCAATGTTTAGAAGACTTCTGTCACAGAACAGGCTGCTTTTTGTTTCAAAGTTCTGGAAAAGTAGACCAATTCTGACTCTATTAGCATGTGTGGTTAAGCTTTGGTTCTTCAAAATGCATAAACTGCATTGAGATGGTAATTTCTTCCATCATCTCTTAAAACTGAAGGATTTGTAAAGCTGAAACTAATTATGGAATTTCACATGAGAACCTGATGTTTATGCCAGTTGCAGTTACAGATTTCATAACCAAGATGCTGATTTCATGTCACATCTCCAGGACACTACTTTCACTGTCGGACGATCACTCTGTGGCTTCCAGTTCCTTATTAAAGTGCTGATCCACAAGGAGGAAGTCACATGCAGTTCAGGCATACAGATAATTCCAGCTAATTCCAATGACTTCGGTAAATTCTATCACAGTATAACAAGTTAAATGTAGTTGTCTTTGTAGGATCAGAGCCTAATATATTTACCAGTAAATACTGCAGAAGCAGTAGAGTTTCTTCCCTTTCCCAGGAGCTAACTAGGGATTAGTTGTCTGACACACACAAAAAATTCAACGGATTATGAGTACTTAAAAATTTAAAATTATAGATTGATATTCATACATATTTACATTGTGTAGAGAGGTAAACCAGGCTTTTTGCCAAAGTAATTGCCAGCCTTTATCAAATAGCCTAACAGCAATCAAGAAAGAGTATTCTTTCAGTTGGATAAGAGATAAGAAACCAGGAAGTGAATGACGTCTTTTTCATCCGTAAAGAAACACGTATATCTGTGTAACAAGGGACTTCGCTTTACTAGCAGGGGTGAGCTTCTTTTTGTCTGCAACTTACTTATTATTCCTACTGTTGTCGTGTAAGTCTGGTGGCTGTTCCACCAGGCTGGTGCCATAATCTTGAATGGGAACAAAGCATTTTCAGTGCTCTCTCTGAAAAAAAAAGTACATCTTAAGTAAGGATATTTGTGGCCTTGCCTACCAACTTTGTAAGTATTACTAAGCATTTTGATTGCCTTGCTCCAAAAATCTGAAGTGTATCTTGTGTGTACCACAACTTCAGAGGTGTGAGTTTGAGAGTTTTAAAGAGGAAAGGCAAAGCCTAAAATGGAGTGCTCATTTTTTATGTGAGGGAAAAAATCTTTCACAGGTAAGAATGGGCAATCAGAAGCAAGGTATTTTTTCATAACATTTTGTAACACTCTTTGTCTAAAGATAAATCTTGAATTGGTGCATTGATAGAGCCTTTGGTACAGGCATTAGAGATTTGCAGTCTAGGTGTACCTGAGTTGCCTGCTACCTGGATGTCTTTACGGAGGTTCCAGGACACCTTGTGCATACATACATTTATGTGTCTGAAGCAATGTTTCAGTCTGTCTTGTTTGAGTGTAGTTTGTTTTAAATATTAAACTCAAGAGAATGCCTCTGGGTCCAGTGCTTATATGATTCAAGAGTGTAAACAGGCAGATTTAAGACACTTCTGTTGAGAACCATGGTCAGAAAAGTGCAGTTTCAGCTCCACAGTAGCTCCCACAAAGGTCCCTCTTTGTACCTACATCTTGCAAAGAAATCTGTAGCCCCCTGTACAGAGAGATTTGCCTGTTGAACAACTCTTGTGATTTAACAAAACACTTAATTTCACACTGGGGTCTTCATGTGAGCAAGAAGATAGACCCTCATCTTTCAGAACAGAAGTATTAACCCTATGTTGACAGTTAAACTTCTAATTTGTTTGGTCAGACTGTTTGCATTTTATTTGAACTCATTTGGAAAAGTAAAACACTGTAACCATGTATCAGATAGAAGAAAATCTCAATAATACTATATAGTAGCAATCACCACTATTGTCTTTAGATTATATAAAACTATTTTATTTCTTTTTTTTCTTGTTTCTTAAAAAAGCCTGTTGTGTTGCATTAAGATTTCCTGAAAAGATCTTGCAGCAGCAATATTTCTCTGTGTGTGTGCACAAAATTGAAGAATCTGCGTGTCCATTTATTTAAGGTATTAGTTCAGTAACTGACTATGACAGACATCAAGCTAGCCATTGACCTATCAAAGAAAAACTCTTAATGTGGAGCACTGCAAGCATTATTTTGTGGATGTAATAAGATGCACCGAACATTTGATGGTCAGTGAAATTAGGAAATTCACATTATCATACTACTGTAACGCAAACATTCTTGACTTCTTATGGAAATTGCTTTGACAAGTAAGTTAGCATCTCACTAACATTTTAATTATGCTTTTCAGTACACTAGAAGGTTCTTATTTAACGGCCACTTTTCTTTTACAGACAACCATTACTTTTTACGAGGTGCAGTAATTGTTGACCATGACTATATTGGCTTTTCTGAAAGATCCTATAATCGAAGCCAACAAGACTCTGTTGCTGAAGGGGAAGTAAGTGCCTGCACCAGAGATGTCATGTCTGCTGTCCACGTGCCACCTGCAGCCTGCAGCCACCAAGAATCAACAGATGGTAAACATCAGTCTGAGCTGACAGAAGATCAATGCGTTGAATCAAACAATGCAGAGTTGGAGCAATGGCCTTCACCTTGCTGGACACTTCAGACCAAGATAGAGGATACTTAAGCATAGTCTCATGTCTCATTTCATTGCCAAACAGTTTGGGACTTCTGTGGCAGACTGAAAAAAAAAAAAGTAATAGCTCCAAATTCCTTAGCCAAATCCACTTTGCTACTTCATGAATATAAGAGCACTGCAGGTGTCCATTGGTTGATTTATGTGGATATTAAGAACGAATTGCTCTGTTACCAAAAACATAGGCACAACCTAGTAAAAGCACATGTTCTTATAATGTATTTAAATGTCAGAGTTTGTTGGTAGAATGGCAATGTGGTCGTACCTTACTGTTATCTTCTCAGGACACAATGCATCATTCCACTGTAATGATCTTTCCATTAATCCTTAGATAACTCATTCTTAATGTGCAGAGATACTGTGGGATGAATATAATTTCAGCAACTTTATGTAAATTTTGCCTCCCCTGTAAAGAAGCTAATGCCCTCCTTTTCCTGTTACAAAACAGTTTCCTGTTCTTTTTGAGAAGCTGCCAACTCTGACTCTTACTGCTTCTAATTTCTAATCTAATCCACAGCTCTAAGATCTCACAATACAGTATGGCTGCCAAAATCAAGAACATGTAATGTTCTGCACATGAAACAACACAGCCTTCAGCAGTTCCCCACTCATCAAAACTCAGCTAGGGTCAGCAATTTTAATTTCTCAGGTGTGTCAAAATGTTAAGAGCATTCCCCATTCATTTGTGCTTTCTTCAAACATCTAGTTTCCCGTATGGTTACATCTTCCCAGAGCTGGAACAGGTTTGGAAATTTCCACTGACATTTGTCTAAGAAAGGTGGAGCAATGCTGTTACTTAGTGTCTGAATTCCTTGAGTATGTTGTTACTAGTCTAGGCTTCCTGCTGAGAACACTATACTTCGAAGTCAGCTGAATAATTTAATGTGAAAAACTGATGAGTGCAAGTCAGTTCTTTTTATAGGGGACTGAAATAAAGAGGAAGAAAACTAGCAGAAAAATGAATTTAGAAATGCAGCAAATTCTATCTAATACTGTGGCAGATTTGCTTCTTTTGCTCTCTGAATGTGTGCATTTCCTTTCATTCCGGCTGCTGAATGTGTGACTTATAACACAGATGGAGGAAAGTATTATTTATTAGGAGTTTTCCCTTAATCTTGGGTAACATGATGTGATCCTCAAGGCTGATTAGGTACCCAGCTCACACAAAAATACATACCTAATGTACAGTATGTCTTTGATATCATGGGCCACAACTTTGTAAGAAAAGAGCTTAGCACTATGACAGGATCCTATCTTAAAATTCAAATGAAAATATACTTAGTATTCAAAGTATTTTTTGTTTTCTGACACTTTTTTCTCCACTGAGATTATTTCAGAAAGAGGGTACTGGGACACAGTTGGGGATGTTCGCTTAACAGGCTCCAGCTTCACAGAGCACGTGGAGATGAACAAGCTTTGTGTTGGCGTTGACAAACTCACACAAGCTGCAAAGCCCATATTTCTCTTAGCTGCTGTTCCCACCAAGCTATGCTGTCCTGGGAGGAGAGCTGATCTTTATTGTAATCAATCTAGGGCACAAGGAAGTAAAGAAAGTAAGCTGGATGAAATACATTTGTCTTTAAAAAAAAAAAAAAAAAAAAGCAAGCTAAGAAATCCTGTTAAGCTAGGTAAAGCAGAAAAAACCTCACATATAACTATGACATAATCAGTAATTGTGAACAGTGGCCTTACTTTGGTTTAAGTTTTTTTCTCCCAGTAATGAGCACTGTCGTCCTACAGTATTTTTTTTTCCCCTGGAAGAGTAGTTTAAAGACAATAATCTGTTTGAGTGCTGTCTGCTATGAGCGCTGGAGGTTCATGTCGTGATAATGACATGGCAGCCTAAATTGTTCTTATGCTAATTCTCGAGAGAGGCGCAGACTCTTTAAGCCAACCCCTCTTCCTCTATATGTAGCTTTGTTTCTTCCACTATGATTATTGACCACAGTGACATCTGCTGCTGCGATGGATTTGTTATGTCGTTATGATACAGTGTGTGTGTGTGTGCGCAGGTAATATACATGTATATAGTGCAGGCAAAAGAAATTTAAAAATATTAGTATTGGAGACAAAATCAGAGAATAAGGTAGCTCTCTGGCAGATTGCTTACTGTTTTGTTAGGTGCAAGAGAAAACCTGTCCCTCTTCTTTTTTTTTTTTTTGTTTTTTGTTTGTTTAAACTGATCAGAGTTCCTTACTTGTGGACAGTACAGCAGAGCTGTCTTCTGGGGAAGCTCTGGGGCAATGCAGGTGCTGTGTACTTCTTAAAGCCACACTGGAGAGAAAGAAAATGCTACAGTCACAGTGGCATGAAAAAAACAGGAAACATTTAACATCTTGTGTAATCATGATCATTCAGGCTTCCTGGTAATTTTCGTCTGCTGTTCTAACAGACGGGCGTTAGTACCTCTTCATTGCACCTAAATGGGGCCTTCTCTGCGTGTGGGAGGTTCATTGAAGTAAAATACAGGAGTTTCAAACTAATGACGTGAGAAACACCCACCAGGAAACCTGAGACATTGCAAGCAGCACACTGTGCGTGGGGAAGCTCGGAGAAACCCCTCGCACTCTTGCCATAGCAAAGGGTTGTCCAGTGTATGCTTGTGACCACTGTGAGTCATGACCTGCCTACTTTTGGTTTGTATTTTAACCAGCCTGGATAAATACACAAATGTCCATCTGTACTCTTGTTCACTGGCACACAGGTTTGATTTTTGATAGGACAACAGCAAAAGACTATTTAGTAAAAGAATTTTTAGAAATTGTTTTCTAATAGAGTTTGTGCCCCTGATGGAAAGCTGTTTAGAGGGAAGGAATAGAAGGGAGTACAGCATGGAAGAAGAAGTGCAAATTTCTTCATACATCCCAGCACAGAACTATGAACATTTAATGTTTGGCTTTGCTAGTGGTGCTAACTACCAACTCACAGTTTGACAAAAAACACTGTAGAAAAAAGATCTGCTAGTGAAAACTCTATACAAACACTTGAGTGTTTTACTGTGGAATGAGAACCATTCCTCTCTTGTTTGAATACTTCCTGAACATTTTTATAGTGTTTGCCTATTGTATGTTAAGGTATTCTTGCTTTCCAGCTACAAATGTTTTAAAATTTTTTCCTTCTTCTCCCTAGAACTGAATGTTCCCTGCTGGAGGGCACCAATAAGTTGTGATTTTCTTTTCACAGCAAGTGGTTAACAAATCTGGAAATACCACTTCTGACAACCAGATAGAACTTTACTCATTTGCTTGGGTGCAGCATCCATATCAATGACCTTTTGCAGTAGCCGTCATTACTCATGACCTAGCGTCAAAATCTTTGCATAGGAACTTTCTTGGTATTTTCAAAACATGTAATGAATAGTTTTTGTGGAGTGGAGTGAATGCTTTCAGTTAACATATTGGACTAGCTAAAAATAAAACACACAAGCTCTAGAGTCTTACCAGGTGGTGGAAACTCAGCAGGGCACATCAGCAGCTGTCATCGTCTGTTGGCCTGAGAGTAGGTTGGCCACCTATGAATTCAACAGAAGGAAATGCCATGTTAGAAGTCACCAAGACTGGATGCTATTTTAAACTAGAAGGCTAAAGTGGACAGAAATAAATAGATTTAGCAGTCTTTTCAGGAAATCGGTATTACATGCTTAGTAATTAGTCCTGAGAGATGCATTCCCCAGTCAGTTCTCCTTTCCTCTTCTCTACTTGTATACAGACAAAGACCACATTTGCAAATACAAGTGCACTCAGGTTGCCTGAGCTCCCTACTTGTTTGCCCCATTGTACTAGGCATTACTACAGGCTCTGAGGATGGGTTCAGGTGTTTATCTTCCCACTTGGCTTCTTGGCACACCCTGATGCTGTGCAAAGTGTTACGGTTGATGAAGGGATCTGCAGGAGCCTTGCTGCATTGGTGGCAGAAATAGGAATGCCAATAAAGAAGACGTTGTAGGAAATATGGTGTTCCCAGTGTGCCAGGCAGTGCTGCCCTGCAACAGATTACTATTGCAATGGTCCACAGATCTCTTGGATACAACTTTCTGTAATTTACCAGTTGTTGCTCCTGTGGTCCTTTTCTGGGTGCTTGACAAAAATCTCTGAGCTTTTATAGAAGAGCTGGAGTATTCGGAGCTGCAGCTGGTGGCAAGCAGCAGTGCCTTTAGTGTATAAAGTTCTATCTAAGTGGGTTAAAAGGGAATAAATCAGATTTCACAAATTCAGTACTTAGTTGACATTTTTTGACAATTTATGCCTTTAATCTCTGTGCCTCAGTTCACCCTTCTGTACAAAGTGAATAGCACTATGTCCGTTCCCAGACATACTGAATAAAATATTAATAGAATCATAGAATGGTTTAGGTTGGAAGGGACCTTTAAAGCTCAACTAGTCCACTCCCCACCCCTGCAAGGAGCAGGGACAGCTCCAGCCAGATCAGGTTGCTCAGAGCCCCCTCCAACCTGGCCTTGAACGTTTCTGGGCATGGGGCATCCACCACCTCTCTGGGCAACCTGTGCCAGTGTTCCACCACTCTCATAGTAAAGAACATCTTCCTTCCTTACATAAAGTCTAAATCTACCTATTTTAAACCATTTTAAAACCATTACCCCTCCTTCTATCACAACAAGCCCTGCTTGAGTTTCTCCTCATCTTTCTTATAAGCTTCCTTTAGGTACTGGAAGGCCACTCACTATAAGATCTCCCTGTAGCCGCCTCTTCTGCAGGCTGAACAGCCTCAAAGCTCTCAGCCTACTTGCTACTCTCCACAAAGCTGGCAGGCATAGCAATGGAAGGCCCTATAGAAAAGTCTGTAAGAAAATGAGTTCTGTATTTTTGTGCAGAATTTCAGTGATATGCAGTAGATAATAGATGGGGTTCCCCATCAGATGATTGGTTTTGAATGTTTATGTAGTCAGAGACAACTTCCATCACTTCTAGTTTTTCTGCAGGAAAAGGAGAGCGGACTAAATAGGAACAGCCCAGGAGTGAGTGCATATGATACTGTCAAACTTAATCTTTGAGATTCTTATCTTCCCTGTGTTCGACTCTGTAGACGTTAGGGATTTATTTTGGAGCACGTACTTGAGCCCCAGCATGCTCTGCCTGCCCGTGGATACAGACACACGATGGCAGCCTGTGCCCGCAGGAGCAGGCCTCGCACCCGCGGTGCAGGGAATACACCGTGCTTGTGCAAACTGCTGCCTGATGACTTGTTTCTCTGAGACTTTCTTTCCCAAGCTACATTCTCAGCAAATTTATCATCTGCTTACGGCAAAAATTGAAACTACATTATAATTATGGAAGCATAAATATATTTTTGAGAGCAATGTGATCTGCATTGTGTGAAAGTTGCATGATTGACCTTTCGTGTAAGTTACTTACAGCACTAAAAATAATCATCAGCTTGTGTATTAGGTAGTTTATACCCTAACTGCCAAGTGCGGCAAACGCTCAGCACAGCTTTGCAGCTTCCTTAGAACTGGGCACTGTTCAGCACTCATTCATTCAGCATTGGTTGCTGTGAATGAGATCTCACATCCGAGTGCCTGGAAAAAGGCCCTTCCTCCAGTTCCTTATGCGTGGCACAGCACGAGACCTGAGACCCAATGCAAGGAAACTGTGTAGAATTGTGGGATTCAGTCCTTTTCAGTGCGAGTCATCTTCTCTCGAGCTGTAGTTCTAGGATGTGTGGTGGCTGAAGAAAGCAGTACCCAATGTGGAGGGGAGGGTATCAAAGCATTGGGGAACACCGTGGCCAGGGCAGGGTTCTGCTCTTAAAACCCACATAATAAGTAGCATGAACTTTAGCCTAGTATGGCTGGGTATGTGGGTTGCCTTATCCCCATTCCGACAAAATTCTTGAGTTCTAATTAAAAAAAAAGAGTAAAAGATTTAGGTTTCTCATATTTTTCAGGTTGAAAAATGAACGTAGTTGGCAATTAATAATAATTTCCCTAGTTTGCTGAACTGTTACCACTGACTGTTTGCTAGGATGGTACTTTTGGCACGGTTCCCTAGAAGAAAATTGCCTCTACATCATCTGTATATTTTTTTAAAGTTGTACAATGAAATCAGACTCACTCAGCTTCACTCCCAGGATGTCATGCTTCATGTGCAACTAATTAATAAAAAACACTATTGGAAAGAAGTAGTTCAGCAAATGTGCCTTCACAACCTGTAGTATTTAGAAAATTCTAGTGCAGCTTCCAAGTTGACTCCCACACTGCTCTCCCTTGTACGTCTCCAAATATGTGTGTAACAAAGCTAGCTGGATGCTCCTTTAGGTTTTCTGGCTGCCATGTCCAGAAAAAGCAAGAAGGTCACAAGTTTTGCTTAGGTAAGTAGCTGCCAGTGGAGATTTAAAATCCTCCTCTACTCTCTTAGCTCCCCTCTTTTCTTCTGCCACTAATGTTTAGCAGATGAAGCTAAATTTTTCACAGGTACTGGAGAACAGTTTGAAGAGCAGTTATAGTGTAAATTTTCATAACAAATTTTGATAATTCACAATGGAGAAAAAATATTTTCATATTTAAGAATTTAGAAAACAGGTAAAGGCAAATCAGGGTGCTAAAACTCTAAGGTCTACTAGCATCTATATTACATAGAAAATACAGTGGCCTAACTTCAGCTCTTACGTAAGTTGGACATTTGGTTCTTTTTTTTTTTCAGCAGTACATTATATGAATTCACACAAATTGTGCATTATATCATAACATAGTCTTTCAAATTTAAAAGTATGTCCTAATGTGCAATTAAATAATAAAGTTGCTTTAGAATTACTCAGCAGGGATCTGCTCCCCACATCTTGTGTGGCTAATATGTATGTAGTCTTTTCAAGCAAGTTCCCACATGGGTGTTTGAATGGCAAGACAACAAAGTCTCTTCTCAGTACCATGACCCACACTTAATCCTAATCCTCTGTAGCATGACAGACATTACTGACCTAAAAGTTCTGATAAAACATAAATAAATCTAGCTTTGGCAATCAAGAAGCTGTTGAAATTTACTGCATTGATCTATAAATTCTCATTAACTACTACAGTGCACTGCTTAATTAGAAAACTCTACCTGATCAAGATGCTTCCCAAGGAATCAATTTGCACCTAATGATACTTGTGGCAAGGACAGCTGCTTAATTGGGATGGTAATTTCATTTAATTGGGACACCTTCAGGTGACTTGGGTGACAACCTGCACGTTACAGTTCAGTGCATCCTCCTCATGGCAGCTTGCCATTGCCCCAGTCTGCTCTCACAGCTGGTCCACAGCAAGCTACTGAAAATTGCCCAACGCTGCTTACCAGTGGATAAGCAGCCACCTTCCGTCACTCTGAAGGACTTCCAGCATGTCAGACTACTAAAAACAGGGAGATGCTTTACACAGTACAACCATACGAAAAGGTGCTATGTTACTTCATCAGCCTAATTTTAATGAAAATATTCAGCCCCTACAATAGCCAAGTTTCTTCCATCTTAAAAAGGCTTAAGGAAAGACAAATTGACAAGTCATGAAAGTTAGTGTCATGTCCTTGAAGTCTTAAAATGTGCAATTCCATGTTGTTAAAAAGCATAGTCCTGAGACAACTGCTGAAACTAAATTAAACGCATGCACTCCAAATCCAGTAGTTGAGACTGAATACCCAGTATTCAATATTCAATCAACAGTATTAGCACGTAGAACCTGCTAGGGTGGAGTATGGTTTGCTGGCTTATTAAAACTAGAGCTTGTGTCTTCCTTTTTATATGAATTTTCTATTGCAGTGTGAATCTCTAGCACATTGTTTTCAAAAGGTGCAGCTCTAATGAGAGATAAAGAACATCCAGTGCCTTCAAGCAGGTTCAGCTTTTCTGCCATTGTACCTGTATCAAACTGGAGAGTGTAACTTGAGGTGCTAAGTTTGCTTGCTGCTGGAAACTGGTTCATTGCTGGTCAATGCAATTATCAAAGAATCACAGAATGGTTTGGGTTGAAATGGACCTTGATCATCTAGTCCAACTCACTTCTTCCACTAGACCAGGTTGCTCAAAGCCCCGTCCAACCTGGCCTTGAACACTTCCGGGGAGGGAACATCCACAACATCTCTGGGCAACTTGTTCCAGTGTTTCACGACCCACACAGTGAAAAAAATTATTCCTAATATCCAATCTACATCTACCCTTTTTTAGTTTAAAACCATTGCCCCTTCTCTTGTCCCTACAAGGCTTGGTAAAAAGTCTGTCTATCTCACAGGCCCCCTTTAGGTACTGGAAGGCTGCTATCAGGTCTCCCTGAAGCCTTGTCTTCTCCAGGCTGAACAGCCCCAACTCTCTCAGCCTGGCCTCATAGGAGAGGTGCTCCAGCCCTCTGATCTCTTCCTGGCCCTCCTCTGGATTTGCTGCAACAGGTCCACGTCCTTCTTATGTTGGGGGCTCCAGAGCCGGATGCAGTACTGCAGGTGGGATCTCAAGAGAGCAGAGTAGAGGGGCAGTTATCACCTCCCTCAACACGCTTCTCTTTATGCACAGCTCAGGATTATTGTAGAGACCAATCTCTGATTCCAGAGAGCAGAGGTTATGACTCATGCTGAATTAATTTGTCTTAGCTTGTTCTTGCAATTGAACTGTGTTCAGTTGCTCCTTCCTCAACAAAGCATTTGTTTTTAATTGGAGCTAAGGATCAACTAAAGGAAAGAAGGAAGGAGGCAGCTGCATATTATCTTCATCAACCTAATACCATACGAGGAGAGAACACCCAACATCAGATGGACATAATGTGAGCTATTCAAATCTTAGAAAAATATGCCCTTACTGACTGCTTTTGGGAAAAGCCTGCGATCTTTTAGAACTCATGCCATATACACCACCTATGACAGCAGTGCCACCACAGCTCTCTTAATTACTGTCATTTAAAACTTCCTGTAAACTAGTGACTTGTGATCTCTGCGGAAAGCTTTAGAAGATCCTTTCCAACTACCTTACTTGTTTTTATTCACATACAAGGGGATCATGGCTATATCTGAAAATAACAGTGCCTTGCTTTCAAAAGCAATGAATGCCATTTTTCTTGTAAGATTAGGAAAACAGAAATAATCAGAAGAGGAAGCAATTTAAGAGTATGCACTAAATACAGTCACATGAAACTGAGCCTATACTTCAGCATTTTAGAAAGCCATTCTGGAGATTTTGCTATACTTGGGAAATAAAAACCTTGTGAAGCATTTTAAGTCTTTGTTCTAGAAAAAAAGAAATTTATGAAATCTTGCTGGAGTAGAAAATCTTATATTTTGCTCTTATCATTACCCTTATTCCCCGCCAAAACACCTTGCAAAACCTGTCACAAGAAACCTAAAGCCTACTTTTCAAGCTCAACACCAGCAAGAGGCTATTGCCACACCTGCAATGTTGATAATGAAAGCTGTTTCATAAAAACCTGCGTCAATTACAGCTGTGTACACCCTGCTCACAATACAGGTTTAAAAAGGAGATTAATCGTGCTCTGATCCTCAAACTAGACTGATAAATCATGATGACGCCACACAATGATTCACACTTCAGATGACTCATTCGGCCAGGAAAATTATCTAGCAGGTTTTCTGCAAGTCTCCTGTTCAATGAGCGCGCACATTACGGGACTGAGGACTCCTGTTGCATGAATGAAAAAGGAAGTGTGGAGAAACAAGCAAATCAGTACTCCAAATCAGGTAGTATTAGATGCCTACCCTGACTACTTTGCATATTTAATTTGAGACACAGGTTTCCTCTTAGCTGTGACCATATTTTATTAAAGTAAATACCCTGCAGTTTTATTTTACAAGTAAAATTCCTCTTTAAATGTTTAATCTTGACTTTGTACATGTGTGTAAATTATTAGTCTTTAAAAAAAAAAAAAACCCCAGCTTCCATACAAAATAGCACTTTTTCCCTGGTAGAAGATATTAAAATTTTTACTATATTATGTGGTCCATGTAACTTTTACAAAGGTTGTATACAAAAAACTTAAAAGTATGCAAAAATTCCAAAATACACTCTGACAGCTAATGCTCTGCGAATACTTTATTACACAAATTACATTCAGCTTCTGAAAATAGTGTTCTAACAGTGATAGCATCTAAAAATAAGACATCCCAGAAACACATCAAGTTAGGAAGAAGAAAAAAAATTAAATAGAGACTTTTTTCTTTCCTTCAATGCAATATAATGTTAGTGATTTTAAAAAAATAGAAGAAGATTTAGCAGCTTCATTTTCTTGTGGCACTGTATTTTCTCTGTAGTACAACAGGTTAAGGACATTGAAGAGGAAAGGCACAAAACAGAAATTGGCAACAGAATAGTTATGGGAAAAATATTTTCATGAAGCAGATAGTAAGACTTATTTACAAGATCCCCAAATTGACATGAGAAAA
Source organism: Chlamydotis macqueenii (assembly GCF_036417535.1). NCBI lineage: Eukaryota > Metazoa > Chordata > Aves > Otidiformes > Otididae > Chlamydotis > Chlamydotis macqueenii. The sequence continues at coordinate 56,418,773 of NC_141593.1, read as the reverse complement.
TACTACTGCTTTAAATCAGTGCTGCAATTAGAAGACTGTTTGCTTTATTAAGATGTTCACATAAGAAACAACGGCACTGATATGGAACTTCCATACACTCCTCCACTTAAAAAACAGAACTAAAACCAAACAAAATTTAAAGGAACCAGTGTACAGCCCCACACAGACTAGTACAGTTTACAATTAAATACACAAAATCTTAAACGTGCTTAAGGGAAAAGGAATCTGACATTCTGGGTTGAATCATATAATGGAGAACTCAAAGGCTGGTTTCAGGATGATGAAAGTGCTGGTGGGGGTGGAGGTGCTGAACACTCTTCCTCTGAATCTGTGGCATCATCCTCATCTTTTTCTTGATCGCTTCCTTCAGTGCTCAGTCGGTCAAACCCTTTTCGGCTGTAGCCTTTGTGACTTGCAAAGAAGTTCCCAAGGTTAAGACCACCACCACCTTTCCCTGTGGAAAGGAAAGGAAAAGCTTGTCATAAGGTTTGCTCTACTGTATTGGGAGAATAAAAATCTATCTACTCATTCAAAAGGATAGTGGAGATTCTTCTAAATCTCCTTCCAGAAACTGTTTTTAAAGATCAGCACATAAGCCACAAAAGCTAAGTATAGAGATGATGAAAGAGGAAGGAAATTCATATTTGAAGTTTCAAACTATTTTTTCAGCATCCATTGTTTCATTAAATCTTTACGCAGGCTATTTGTATTCCCACCAGCTTCCCCTTAGTCTCAAAGTGCTTAATTTCATTCACAAGATCCACAGATAACTCATTATAACAGCTACTGCTCTCCCACTGGTGGTGCCACGTCCTCTTCAGCAGGCAGATAATGATGGAGGAAAGATGTTCTAAAAGACATTTCCATGTGTCCTGGTTTCAGCAGGGATGGAGTTAATTTTCTTCTCAGTAGCCGGTGTGTTTTGGATTTTGTGTGTGAAGAATGTTGATAAAAACATTCTGATGATATGAGTTGTTGTTAATGAGACCAAGGACACTGTCCTTTCTTCCCAATTTCTCTCCCCTGTCCCACTAGGTAGGGGGAGGGTGAATAAGAAACTGTGTGGTGATCCGGGCTAAACCACCACACCATGAAACACTTGGTTTGCCTCCAGTCCTTCCTTTACAGAAATTTCCATAAAATGTCTTATTCAGCTAGAAGTTAATACAGGAAAGAAACCTCCAATTACTGCATTCTTAACAGATCTAAGACTTAGACTTACCTCTAAGTCTGCCTAAAATTCTGCCTGAACTTGAATCAAGTTTGTGTTCCCCATCAGCTGAAAAATAAGGTAGATTTCAAAAATAAGCTAAAAAAAGTCATATTCTATGAGTAAATAATTATCTGTATTTTCTGATACAAAGCATAGACATTTAACAAATTGATCAGCTGCTCTAAGAAGCAAAACAGATACTTTTCAGCTTCTTAAGGTGAAATTAAAATTCCTAACAGAATTGTCATACCACAGATGTTCTGTTTATGCCAATTCAGCCATTAAGAAGATTCACATGTAAGTTAGTTCTGAGAATTTCATTCCCTCAACTGTTCATTTATGTTACTGTGAAAGTTTACAAGAAGGCCAAGAACCTCGAAATTTTTAATGTGCACAACTAGAGTCCAGAACACTGCAAAATACAGTTTGACATTTGAAATGGTATAGTTTCCCTTCAGAGAAGACTGGCTTTCTTGAAGACAGTGATCTATGAATTTCATGAGGTATTTGGAGGAACTTTCTCTCCCCCTCACAAACCATCTCCTCCTCCCTGGTAACTCTTTCCATCCTTCATCTGAAGAAAAATTAAATGTCATGACCAAACTGTCTCTTCCTATGTACTACTCAGTTTCCATAAATCTGTGGAAGAAGTTTTTTGACACAGTAAATTCAAGCACTGCTTGAATCCAAATGGTAAGCAAAGATTACAGATCATATCCATTAATACCAGTGCTGCAGTAGCTTAGATTGCTAGCTCATTCGATGTGCTAAACATGTTTGAACACAAAGAGTCAGGAAGCTGCACACTGAAATCTTCAAATATTCAGTTGCACAGCAATATTAGATTGCTGAATTACCTACTCTGCCACAGTATGTTCTAGCCAGTGGCAGAACTGTGTTATTTGCCCATTCCATGTACATTTTCCTCTCTTGATGGGAATATCTTGATAAAACTTGTTATGCTATGCAAAGTAACAAGTATAATGATCAAACTCCTAATGCAGTCTACCAGTTTCTCAAAAACAATATATGTAATAAGAACAAAGCTACATAGCATTATAAGTACCAATTAAAGCTCTCACAGCAATGGATGGAGGTGCATTATGGAAACATGTCTGACTCACAAAATGCACGAGGTAGTAGTGAACAATAATATATCATTTATATAAACGTTACCTGTTTGCATTTTGCTTATACCTTTATCATACCCATACAGTCCTTTGTTCTCAAAAATTTAAAGATCTCAAGGTGAAAATCAAACTGTTCTCAGAGTATTAAAATTTACATATTCTAGACGATAGCATGAATATATTCTAGCTGTTTCTGAGACACCAGTTTTCGGCTTGACACCAATTAAAAGGTTTTAGATACATGTTCTGAAAATGTGGCGGCTTCAAATGTAGTCTTAAAGGCACGGGGGGTGCAGTTGCTGTGTGCACACACTGATTCTTAGTTTGTATGCAGCATCACAGTAACTGTTCAGAAGGGTAAAGGGACAGTAAGCCTCTCTTCATACTCTCATCCCTCAGTGTTCAGCAATGTTTTGAACTGGAGTAATAAAAGCCTGTTCTCTAGAGTTACTCATGGTTACCTCCATAGACAGTTGTCTTCCTCCACCGAATAAATACTAAAATTGCCAGCAGGACAACAACAGGGATAATTAGAAGAGTTGTAATAAGAACAAAGGAAACTCCAGTGCTGGCCTGTCGGACCAAATGTTGTTTTTCCTGCTTCTTTAGAGGATCTGTTGATTCTGGGTTGTTTTTCAATCTGGCTCCTACAATTGTTTCTGATTCTTTAAAAAGAAGACAATTTCAATATGTAATCCATATGCATCAAGCAACACAGAACAAGGCGTTAAAGAAAAGAACAAACTAGAATACCTGAAGTGTTGAGTAACAAGGAAACAAAAGACAAACACACACGGACACATTTTTAGGTCTTGCTGATGTTATCCCAAATGTAAGGCAGAGAGAGTCTCAATGATATAATTCACTGGCAAAATGCCCTCCCCTTTTTCTCAAATGGGGAAAGGAGAGGAGTCAGGGAGAGCTTTGTCTTAAGAAGTACGTATCATTTAAAAAAGAGGAAAATCCTCAAAAGATCTATTTTTGCATATTGGTGTGTGATGCAGTATCAATGAAATAACACTTCCACAAGAAATACAGAAATCCAGTATATGATGTATTATCATAAACCAAAATGAAAGCATTTAAAGTTCTTTTTAATAAACTGGTGACAAAGGATTAAATTTTCAGAACTGCTACATCCTTTGAAAGAACTTTGTCTCTGTAAATCTGTAGAGCTTTTGAAAACTGCATCCAGTCACTAATTTGTTACCTCTCCACCTACAAGGAGAAAAAAAAAATCAATAAAATCCTTTATGCTGTTTTGTGTGTGTATAAAAGATTGCACGCTTTGGGCTAACTTTAAATGTGTAAAGTTTATATTTTAAAGTCTGACTTAACTGCATGTCTTAAAGAAGTAGCTACATCACAAACACACTCTTAATCTACTCTATTTTGATTCTGTATGAAACTTAAAATTACATCCTATTCTGAAAGAATAGTAAATGTTTCAGTTTATACTGAACACTAACAAATTGATAACAATGCTATCATTGTTATCACTAATACAATGATAACGTGCTGTCTGTTCAAGTAGCAGTTATAGTCAAGAGCAATTTTCCTCCACCATCTCGCCCACCTCTTGAGCAAGGCTACATTTTCCCTTATTTCACAGCACTGCAAGCAATACTAACAGTCTGTCACCAGGAGGCTGTGAAAGTGCAGGCCATGCCTGCCCATTTATTAAGCAGAGGATGACAAGAAGTCCACTGGCTATCAGTTTGCTTCAAGTAGAGCTGAAAGATGTTAATTTCAGTCTGGATACCCTAAGCAGTTTTAGAAACTCTTATTTAAAAACTGTTTCTTAGCCCAGTAATACTATTGCATTTTTCTCTCCAACATTAGAAGCATCAGCTAGCATGGTCTCTTCCTAAAGAAAGCTGAAATGCATTAACATATACCTAGGTTTGTTATACTGTAGGTGCTGTAATGCCAACACTTTCCTTTTGAGTGCTTCAGGAGGACTGATGTACCAACAGAGATAAAATAGAAGGGTAACAGTTTTGACGATGAGGATTTCATTGTCTTGTACTGTCAGCCTACCTTATTCTACATTATTCTATGTGCTCACAATTGGCAGCTAGGATCTTTTGCATATACATGGCTAAAGCAAACCGCACTCTTAATTCAACCAAGGAAAAACAGTTAAGAATATTTTTATAAGCCTGGTACTGTTTTTCTGAAAGGGAAACGAACTTTTCCTTTTCAACAGAAAAGACCTATACTGCAGAATACTAATGGTGAAAATTAGTCTTAATCTTCCTAAATTGCTATTTTACCCCTTTCAAACTCCTCTACATGTAGTTATCTCCTTATATTAAGTTTCTACATGTTTTTATTTTCCTTTTTTTTTTCAAATTTTCATGCAGATAAATTGAAAAAAGAAAGCAGTTTATCAAGGGATATAAATCTAAAATTAAAAAAAATCTAAATAGTAAAAATGGCATTTTTTTTCCATATGGTGTGACTGGCAAGGCTGTATACTGAAAGACTATGCAGAACGATAAACAAACTGCCATTTCAAATAACCCTTTTTTGGTGCTTGAGGGTTGTGGAGCAGGGGGAAGGGTGCTGGGGAGTAACTAGCACAGTTATATTTCAGAGCTATTTCCTCATCTAAAGGAGTTGACACAGAAACCAATCTGGACCATACCAGATGGTGGTACAGAATTAATCCACTAGTTAAATTTTTAATCTTAGTGTCTGTGAAGCAGTTGTCATCACTGAAAATGCAATGTTTATATTGGCTGTAAAATAGCGTCTACTAGGTAACAGTTACAAGCTGCTTTCTAGTGCTTCCCATGCCAACTCATTTTATCTATAGCCACTGTATGAAATGATAATGAAAAATAAAACAACAGTGAAACTAGTAAGCATTTTCCCCTCCAACTTGGCAGAAGCAGTCCTAGTCTATGAGAAAATACTGGTTCCTTCATTTCCATTTTGAATCAGACTAACCTTTTATTTCTTGTACCTCAATACCAGCCTTTTTAACTGACCGATGTTCCATTTCTGTAAAACAAAATTATTCTTCAGGACAACTGACATTTCAGAAAGACACTCAGTGACATTTTCCTGCTAGCTTTCTCAAATATACAGTACGATCCTACAGTAAACAATCCCATCAGCGTCTGAACTTCACCAAGGAGAGTCAATATAAACCATTCAATACCTCACAAGGCCATGGAAAAAAGAAAAGAGCTTGATTCATGAAAGGTGTTTGCAGTAATTAACTCTTATGCCACAGAGAGATTTTATGGGCACGTGTAAAGTTTCAGGGATTCCCACAAAAATAAAACTGCTAATGATAATCAAAATCATTTTAGATTAAAGGCTGGCTGAATCAGGGCTCCTTAGCTACTGCAGTTTTATACGGCAGTAAAAACAAAAAAGAAAACGATACACAAGGACTTTCCTCATCTAACCTTTAAGTGACGAATAAGTCCATTATTTTTTTTTGGTTCTCATGTTTCTTTGAATAAAACTCTAACTTTGAATAAAACAAAGCTTTGAATAAAACAAGTTCAGATTACTATATGGAGAAAAAGCCATATCTAGTCAGAATTACAATTAATCTGTTCTAGTTTCTTGTTATTAACAGCAGCTGATACCAGATGCCCCAAAGGAAAACCCATAAATTACAAACAGACAAATATGGAATAACTGACTTAGTCAGAAGTTCATTTATAACAGCAGACTCTTACTGGTTGACTAACACCCTGAAGCCTGAGGCTTTATTTCTCTCATACATTTTTTATCCAATATAATGTAACAGTGGATTGTATTTTTATTCCTGGAAAATATCTAATCTCTCTCTGAATCCTACTAAATTGATGTCTAACTAATCAGGTCCCTCTCCCTGAAGTCAAGCTGCTTGGCTCGGGGGTTACCAGATTAAAACTGGGACATCTTTCCACTTCATGGAAATATGACTTCAAATTACACTAGACTTATTTTCTAATGATGAATACTCCCAATTAAGTGAATATAAATTTTAAGTTTACTTGTGTTTTTACTTCAGCCCTTGTGAGTTTCCTATATGATAACCTCAAAGGAAGCAGTTGACTTCTCAGAAAATGAGACATTAAAATTACTAAAATGCTAAAGAGTTATGCTTTTGTTTAAGCAGGTACAGACGTGACAAGGGACAGATCTACCATGAAGCAAATACATTTTGATTCCCCTGCGACAAATGAACTCTCCTTTGACAGACCATGCAGCAATGCCGAAGAATGGTCTTTTAATGAAAACTGAGCAGCAGCACACAACTTCTGCAGGCAGAGCTTATAGTGTACTTAAATCATTGTCATTAAGCCACCAGGTTCTTTGACGGTGGTACAGGCTAAGTGGTACTGATCAGAAGATACAAAAAGTGAGGTTGTGACATTAAGAACAAAAAGAACATACTTTCTGTGGATGCAAACTTCCACACTGCTCTGGCATGAACATCTCCAACAAATACTATTTTATCTTCTGAAGCAACAACATCATGTGGCATCTCAAAGCTCTGTGAAGATAAGCAATCACAGAGTGATTAAGTGTCTACACATTCATGAGGCCTCCTTAACTCTGAACTTGAGACTGGTCTATTCAGTCCTTAGACTGGAAAACACAGCAGGTGCTGGTGTGAAGGCCTAACATGAGTGAAAGGAAAGGAATTCCATTTCTGTTGTATGTTTGCCTCCTCCGGGGATAACAATATGGAGATCATTAGACGTATTCATGCTAAACAATTTTTATATTTATATTCTTGCATTCAGTTTTATCATGTGAAATATATATTTAAAAAATTGTGAATCTTGGATTCAAGCCCACATGTTCAGTTTTTGTCAGAGTTTATATGCAAGACAGTTATTTGCTATACTCAGAAAAAAAACCTCTCTCTAGTATAATTTAAAACTAGACTGCAAAAAACAGAGTATATGTGTTACCCAGAAATGGGAATCTTAACATTCATTCTTTAGTGTAGGGCAATATATGGAAACTTTTTTTAAAAAATAACATAATTTTTACTTACAATACTGTATGAACAATATTTAGCCTTAACTTCCACAGTAATCTTCTGTAAAGGGATATAATGATACAGTTGAATTTTATTTCTGCTTAGGAATATACTCTATTTTTTGACATATTAATAGTATCTAAAGATATTACTATTTAAAGTTGTTCATTCCTCCATTAAATTAGCTTTTAAGAACTGTCTGACAGCAATAAAGCAGGCTTACCCTGACTGAAGCTACTATCTGTAGGAATAACCTTGAGGGCAGTACAATTTTTGAATGTGTACCATATGTAGAAACTAAGACCTGAAATTCTAGTGTCTTTATTAAGTTAATATTATAAAGAATTCCCTTTGAATACCTTACATTATAAAACATCTTATTTCCGTAACAGTCTTACAGAAGTTGGAGAATTAGGACATTACCAAAATTCTCATATATATAATTAGATTGCAACAGGCACTCTGTGCAATAGTCTACCTTTCTAAGCGGAATGAAAGTATCAATTATTTCTCCAGTAGAGAAGTTCATCACAAATCCTTGCACCGGTTCTGCCTCTCCAGGATAAGGCATTCCATTAACTGCAAAGAGGAGACCACCTGCAACAATATTAGATTTGCTTTAATGACCCACACATAGCAAACTACAGTGAAAGTGAATTGTAATAGTATAGATTAAAAAACTCTGTCTGAGAGAAAGACAGAGACAGATAGAAAGCCAACTCAATAGGACACTAAATCACAAAAGGAAGGTTAAGTAAGGCATAACAGGTAAAAAGTCTGGTACGTAAGAGATGCATATTTTGTCCAAATGAGAACAAGAAGCAAGGTGGTATTTTACAGATTGGTTAAATGTAAAAAGAATGTGAAAGGGTTAAAAAAAAACACAACAGAAAAATGCCTTGCTAAGGGTACTAGATCTGATAGTGGACAGTTCTTTACATGTATCAAAAGCAGAAAGTAATCTAGGGAATCAGTGGGACCACAAGAGGTAAAGGTGTGAAAAGGGGACTCAGGGATGAGTGGCAGAAAAGCTCAGGTTTTTTTTTTCATTTTTTACTGTTGAATACATAGGGAAGAGTCTGACACTCAATTTTTTTTCATAACAAAGAGGTTAGGGGAGCCAGCTCAACTGGATGAAAATACACAAGAGGTGTTAGACAAGTTGGAGGTTAATAATTCACCAGGTTTGGATGGCACTCTCAAGTTCAGAAGGAACTCAAATGTGAAATTACAGCCTTCAAGACAAGCTGAGTAACCTAGCACTGCAAACAGCCAGTCCTCCAGAAGACTAGCAGACTGCCAAAGTAATGCCCATCCACAGAAAAGACTCAAAAAGGTGCCTGGGAACTATACGTCAACAAGTCTGGGAATAAGACTCGGGTGAGCGTTGCCTGTTGGAAACAAGTTGGCATTGCATCTCTAAGGGGAAACTGTGCCTCACCTCTGAACTGGCAGGAAAAAAAACACAGGTAAAGAAGATTCTGTACGGGTACTTGGATTTTCAGAAAGCCTTTAACAAGGTTGTGCATCAGAGGTTATTGAAGAGTGCGAGTTGTCACAGCGCTGAATGAAAGATCCATTAGTGAATAGGAAACAAAGCGCAGAGCTTAAGGGCAGAGCTTATCATTTTTCAGGGTACAGAAGTCTGAGTAGTGTGATTCTGCAGGGATCAGGGCCAGAAACAATTTCCATCATAGTCTTCATCAGTGACCTGAAGAATGGGGTGAACAGTGATGGTCTGAGGAAGGTAATGAGTTCTGCAGAGCAGTCAAAAGCTTAGTGATACTGAGAAAGTCTGGAAAGACTTTTTACAAGAATGACTGAGTGGTCAAACAGATGGCAGAAGAGCTTCAGCAAGGACAAATGCTAGAACAGAAAGGCAGCTACAACAGTCAAGGGACTGAAGCAATTAAATGGCTTACGGGGAGAGACTAAATGTGGCTGGAGTTCTTTCATTTGGAGAGGAGAAGGCTAAGAGGCAGCAGATACGGGCAGTGCAGAACTGTTATCCACCAACTCCCAAAACACTGGGACTGAGAAGAACTCAATGAAACTAGATCACTTTTTAAAATTAAAAAAATAAAGCGGGTAGTGAACTTCTGGAGCCTGTAACTGCAGGAAGCCAACGAGGCAGACAGTACAAGCCAGTTCAAAATGAGATTAGGAAAATTCATGGGCAAGAGGTTTATAGAAAGATACTACAAAGAACAGGTCAGGCGTACCTCCTAACATCCTTAAATGAAGTGCTTGTGGATGCATGGGAGTAGGAGAGGAATGGACCACAAAATGATGCCAGGCTTACACATTTTCCTTAGAATGTCTCTCTTGCTGCCACTGTCAGAGACAGAGCACTGGGCTATAGGTATCTCATCCAGTACAGCATTTCTTTTGTTCTTGGCAGACGCAAGAGACATAACCCTGATACTAAATTTGATACCAGCTACAGAGTCAGGAGCCTGACATGCCAAAATTCCTTGCCCAGTTCTTAACATTCACATTACTGTCAGTATCGGTATTAAAAATCTAACCCAAAAACTTAATACAGTAATTGTAACCAGAATGTGGTTTTAAAACCACAACTTTTTCAAACTGTTTGCTTTCAGATTTTTTGTTTTATGAAACTCAAAACTTTTCTTGATAGTTTGGAAGTTCTTCACTTTGCTCTCTTCAATGGATTTTGAAATGAATATATTATTAACTAATTACTAACTGTGCAGTCACTAGAAAGCAGACAAGATCATGTACTTGTTCACATCACATTTAGGGAGTCTAATCAGTCATTGCTCAGAATCAGAGATTATACGTAAACTTCCCTCATCCCACAAACAGGAAAACAGGATAGTTCTAAAATTTTCCATTACATCAGCCCTACTTTGACAAAGAATAAATATTTGGCTTAAGATAAAATGACAGCACTCTTCATGAAATAACACTGTACACTGTGACATAACTACTGTTAGAGTGAAGAACAGGAAAAAAGATTACCTGGAACGTATGAAACTGCAAACAACTCTCTTCCAAATGATTTGTGCTTGATCTCTCTTACAAACTCCCCAGTCTCTAACCTGAAACACTGGATTCGACCATTTTCCCTGTCTGCAACACAGAGCTGACTGAAGTCAGGGATCAGTGCTAAGCTGTGAGGGATATGAAACTGTCCAGGTCCAGCTCTGCCTAAAGAAGTCTCTGCAATACAAAATATCCAAGTTTGTGTTAAAGCACACACTGAAACCATCAGTTTTTCTAAGAAAAAAATAAGCTTTTTGTGAAAGTCAGAACATTTTCTTGGTAAGAGAGGACATGCCAATACTTGCACTGAAAGCATGCTAACAAATTCTGATATTTTGTTTTTAGTGAATGAGTACTACAAGTAGCTGTATAAACAGAAGAGAGAAAATTGTACTGCAATGACAAGGCTGAGATTCAGCTAGGGCCTGGAAGGTATATCGGTAACAGAAATATATAAATAAAAGTAAAAGTAACATCAGCAGTCTCATGGTTCACGGTAAGTTCAAAATAACAGCAGTACAGGTAAAGTACCAAGAACTCTGACCTGTAGCTTCTCCCCACTGCATCACGTACAGTCCATTTGGAGAGAACTGAATGATTCGACTGTTACAGTAGCCATCAGAGACATAGATACTGCCAGTGATCGGATCCACAGCAACATCAGTTGGTTGACAGAAATGATTTTTGTCACTGCCTGGTTGCAAAGCCACTCCTAAGATCAGTAACGGTTCTTTCTCATCTGCTCCCAGCTTGAAAACCTTTTTTTTTTTTTTTTTAATTCAATGGGAAAAGAGAAGAGGTTTCAGGTATGGAAGATGAAATATAAGAGGGATGACTGCCTATGAAAAAATACTTATTACTGTGTAGAAAATAAATTCATATACCAAACATAGCCTTAATATATTGAGTATTACATCTATGACCAGTTTTGCAACAGTACTGATTCTAGAAAATGTCTGCATAAAAGACACATTTTCTGTGATAACAGCAAATGCCTCAGTTTCACATTCTGAGTTTAACTACATAGGAGAATTGATAAGCAAGGCATAGCAGAAAAATCTGTTCTCTTTCAAAATAATCATTGTTTTAAAACAGATACATTTATTTCTGACTACTATGTCCATGCTGCAGATTATTCAACACAACTATATTCCATGAGGGCCACAGAGGTCAATTTCTGTAGGCATATTCTTACTGTTTATCTTAACAGGCCAACATAAATAACTTATGTCAAATCTCTAGGAAAACAAAAAAATTTTTTGGGAAAATACTAAGGTCCCAGTATTAAAGCTTCAAAAACATACCTGATGGAGCGCTACATCAGTGACCCAGTAGTTACCATTTTTATCTATACTCAAACCATGTGGTAAATAAAATCTGCAAGCACAAATGGAGATGAATCAAGTTAAAAACATCTTTCAGGAAGAATGATGTAGGTGTGAAGATTTCACTTTTTATCTACAGACCAACAAACGCTGTATATACTAACTACCTATAGTATTTAATGAAAAAAGATAACTTTATAGAACAGAGTTTCCTTGACAAGAGTGTCTCAGGTCTGAAATTCAGTTGATCTCGTATCTCATTCAGGCCAATATTTGGCATCTTTAAGGACAATATACAATATTAATGAGCTCTGCATTTCTGTTAATCAAGCTGGTAGATGAAATTGTATGAATTGTTAGAAAGCAGAGGTGGTAAAGATAGCAAACGGCTTTCATTGTTGATTTGTAAAATTTTTAGTTATTTATTAATTTAAATGAACTCACGGCAGAATCACACAATGTATCATAAAACTTATGTGAAACTGGGTTCGGGGACTTTTTGAAGTAAAATATACAAAAACGTTAGTTATATTGATAAAAGCAAAAATAACTTACAGATTTTTGCCCATGGAATGAAGCAGTTTTGCATTACTTGGATTCAGGACAAGAATTGTGTTCTGTTCAACTGGTCCAAGTCCTCTTTGCTGATAAACAAATTTGCTGTCAAAAGAACTACACAAAAATAGTGGAATAGAAAGCCAGCATTAGAAGATTTCACTGATGAACAATACACACGAAACTTAAAGCCGAGTTTCGTAGTTTAATTCCAGTGTGGGGTTATTGGCTTCTTTTTTTTTTTTTTTCTTTAAATAAGCCTTATTACATTATTGTATGATCGTTAAGAGTTACAGTTTTGGATGTCTACATTTCCTACTGAGGTTATGACTTCTAAACTGAGAGAGCACCAAGTCAACACAGTAACGATTAAGATAAACCTAAAGTAAGCAAGCAAGCAAAAAAACTCCCTCTTCCTTTTTTCTTCTCTTTGCTGTAGCAAATCAGAAATGGGAAACCAAACAATGTAGCCTAAGTAAAAACATGCTAATCACCGGGGCATAGCTGCCAGTATGAAGAGGCATACTTTGTACTGTCTAATGCAGTGTGTGCATGTTTGTGTATCTTTTGTTTTTCCTTCTTTTCAAACACAACTCAATATTTTGATAGAGCTTATTACTGTAAGATTTAGGTCTCAAGGTTCTTTTCAGAGTGTGCCTACAGGACATGATGTGTATTTCTCCTACGTCCACACTCAATTTTCAGAGCAGGTGGAATATATTAATAAACAACATTTAAACATGTCACTATTTCAGACATTAAGAGCTGGGATTAACTTTCAAGAAGACATTTGCTAGGCATAAAATTATCATATGCTTAACAAAGAATGAAAATCAGAGTTGTCTGTACCCCTATGGAGCAGTTGGCTGTTACTCTAACCTGTTGAAATATACATTCAGCATTTAGTGAAGGTAAATGGAGTGTAAAATATTTTTAACAAAATTTAAGTCTAAATGTTTAGAAAATGGTATTTGACTGTGGATTAAAAACTTGTGAATACAAGGCATATCCCACCTTCTATTTTAAAATTCATTTGTTAATCCCAAGAGAAATCCAGCTATGATGGATGCATCTTGGTAAACAAGAACATACTTTATACTCACAGAGAAGGCTATGAATAAAGCTATTAAAACTTTATATTGTACAGTCCTAGCAGCCTCACCTCTCCATAACATTAAATATTTATATGTCTAGAATTTTCAATGTGGAAAAGCAATACTGGCTTCATATATAACCAGAAAAATCTATGACAGGATGTGTTTAACTTTCTGCACATTAAAAAATATTATTTTTTACGACTAAAAAGGCTATGATTTGAAAATAATATTTAGATATTGCCATTATGTATGCAAACTATCTGCGACTATTTATTTAATTTCTAACAGAAATCAGTAAATCCCTTCCTCTATGAATGACTAAGCACAAGATGATAGTTACTACAGCTCTCTTCTGAGCACTCCTAAATGCTCTGCCATGATGCTGTAAGGGAGACACAGGGTAAAAGGTAATGGCACACAATGACCTACCGATGTAGGCTTGTTTGACATGACCTGCTTGTTTGACCATGGTTCAGCAGGTGTTGTTTTATTCTTTACCATTACTGACAGCACTCTTCCATAACAAGTTCTCTTGGTTTTAGACAGTTTTATTTAAAAAGGAGTCTAATACTCGTCAGGACTTGGTCTAGATATGGATGACCACAACTGGAGAACCAACACTGGATAGACTGAACTAAAGTTATTATGAATGCTATTTTTAATCAGTAGGTATTGTACCAAAAAAACCTCAGAAAGCAGGACTATATCTCTGGGGAACTGACTAGCTAGACAACTTTAAAAAAGTGACTCACTTTCCTTATTATGATTTTGGTTCTTAGAAACGGGGCTGTCTAGGCTTCTAAGTATTGCCCGCTAACAACTACCCAGCTCTTCTGGGAACTCGGTCCTTTCAGTGTAAATAAGAGACTGTATGATATTTTATGCAAAGGAAGCTAGTGAACTTTGAAATTAGTTTATGGGAGTGGCCTTCCATGCATCTTCTCCCTGTCAAATATCCTCTTCCAGAAGAACAACTGGATTGCTACAGAATCAGTCACTCTTCCCAGAGCTTGAGACCAATTTCCCAGGTAGTCAATGTTCCTTTGTTTCAACCGATAAATGAGGACACAAACTACACTGACTACTGGTAGCTTAAAAGCTAGACCAAAAACAATCAACCAAAATAACTGAACACCTTACTGCTATATGTTATGTTGCTCTGCAGCATGGTTTTCTCACAGGGTCTGCAGTTGGATACCAAAGAACAGCTGAAATATGCTGCCTGTGTCACTATGTCTAATTTCAAACCCCAATGTAATTCCACAGCTATTTTTCTACTTCTCAGCTGGCCACCTCACACTAATACAAACAATTTATTGCTAAATTCAATGTCTTCCTGGTGGGCTACATATTAAATTTAGACAGAGCACCTGACCTCACAACTCCAGAACGCACAACCTGACTCTATTCTTGGTCAATATTCATCACCATTGTGGTACTGTGCTCAGCCTAAGCAGTATGCAGTAACAAGAGTGCAGTTTATATTCTTTATTAATTATATTCTTTATTCTTTCATAATTTGCATGAATATTATATGTTTTTCATCACAAAATGCAAAATAACTCCCAACTGATTCATTGCTCAGCCAGACGAAAAGTTTTTTTTTTCATTTTGAAGAGCACATGCTGCATATAGCAAAGACTGTTCTGAAACTGATGAGATGATGTGGTAAAAGAACCTGACTTATTTAAAAAGATTTTTTTTTTTTCCAAATCATGCACAGAAGGAATGCTACAGTCACTGAAAAGCTGCTGCTGTATTACAGAGCTTGTTATTGTGTAACTGCTTTTGTGTTCTAAAGCAAACTGAACTTGCCTTATGAAACAGCACAGAACATTCATCCAGTGATATTTAGTTGAATAAGGATCCAGCTTTTATGGTATATATTAATAATGCATTGGAAATATTTGTGCATTGCCTAACAGCACAGATAATTCTTCTTTAATTTGTTTCTATACTATGCTAGTGAAGCACTGAAACAGAAAATAAATTCTGGGCTTTCAGGCTTGATTGATTCATCACATCTACTATTTGGTAAGGAATATTATACTCAATTAACTGTGTAGTTGCAGCTAATTATAAACATTAACTTACAAGTCTGATAACTTCTTATCCCTCCCCATATAACAGTCATTATAAGCCCCTTTCAAATACTCATTTTTTATTCCTTTTTATTGAAAATTGAGAACACATATACCACCTCCTTTCCAGCACAACCCATGAAAGGGTTCCCAGACTGTTTCATGCGCCCGTGATGTACCCAAAGATAAAAACGGAAGGCTGACTGGCTGAGCACACTTCTGTGTGCCTCTTCTCTGTGCCACAAGATATGGGAACAACAGCTTAATCACAGCCATGTTTTCCAAATATACTGTTTTAAAGTCGCAATACTCTATATATACAGGCCTACAGAAATTTTAGCCTATCTGATTTAACAGTTCCTACCAACGCCACCTTTCTTAAATATGGATTAATCATGCTCCACAAGAAGAAGAAAGAAATAAATAATAATTGTGAACAAAACATCCCTGAAATTAATTAGGATTTCACGCATAGTTTTCTTTATGGAAGATTCATAACCAACTTCAGTTAACAACAGCTCATCTTAGATCTTGACTTATCTGGGACTGAATGCTTCTGATCATATTTACAAGGGCAGGCAGTTTCACTTTGTTCCAACTTCAAGCCCCGCATGATGGCAAATATGGCAAGCTCCCACACAAGATGGATGTACAGATGAACACTACTAATACTAAATATAAGGGAAAGCATTTTTCTGGGAAGTTCGATAATTACAGGCCAGAAATACTTAGAATATGAGCAAGGACAGGGCTGAGTTAAGTGAACCTGTAATGTCACCCAGCATAGCTGGTAGGTACATGGATATCCAGACTCCAGACCACAGCTCCAATCTTCTGCACAAACACCGTAAGAAAGTTGCAGTTCAGTCTGTCTCTCAACACGGTTGAGTCACGTGCTGTTTTAGTGAATGTTAATGTTTTTTTTTCTGTTGCTTAAGATCTGTAGGCTCACTAAATACTGCTTGGTCTCAAACTCCAGTTTTGTGCTCTGGGTTCTAAGTATACCTCAGTTGCCAGACACTCAAAAATACACATTTCAGAAGTAACAAATGAATACAACTGCCACTCTATTTTCAAGTGTTTTTTCAATTCTTTCATGAATGACACAAAGAACAGCACTTATGTTCATGCGTAGGAGGATAAAAAAAACAAATCAATACCAGCTTTTAGTTGAAGCTTGAGTAATACAAGTTGAAGCATGCGTCATCTTTTCAAATTTTACAGTCTATATTTATACACACCTGAGCAGGAGAGATCACTGATACAATGCACAAGATATAAATGATTACCTTATCTGCTGCATTATGCTACTTGGCTAAAAACCCAAAGAACTTCCTTTCCTCCACAAAACAGTACTCTAAGGATAATTTGTTACTAAGGTTAAGAAAGCTGCCCCCTCTTAATTTTCAGAAACTGTATTATCATAAAATGAATTCATTGCGAGCTGAAAAAAATCCTATTTAGCCTTGTAGTTACATATACGGAGAACAGATTGTTAGAAAGAAGATTTAAAAAGCACATTTAAAAGGTTACTACACAATATGATGTTACAGCCTAACTTCCTCCATGTTCTCTTACAATTTCATGGAATGTTTTCCAAAGTGTGCATCTAAACAGTTAAACATACAATTTTAAAGCTCAAAAACCTAACGATACTGTATGAATAAGGACACTATACTTTATTTGGAACATTCTGTTCTTGAAACAAAATACCTTTTAGTGTATTACTTCAGAAATGCTAGAAAAATGGCCATTCTAAAGTTAGAACTTTTTGTTTTTAGTGACACTAAATGTAGTAAATTTTATTAAATGAGTAGAAGAAAGCCTGTTTAGAGAGCGTGCCTTGTAACAATCCAATTTTGTTCAGTGGACAAAAAGACAAAAAATAATGAAGATACACTGCAGCTAGCTTTACATGTCTTAAGCACAGGTCCTAATAGTAGTACACTGTTCTAAAACATCCTTCTTCCAGGCTAATTAGTCCTGCTAAAAACATGGAGAAGCAGGGATAATTAATGGCCGTGAATGTCATACTAACATGGTTATTCAGTTTAAGGACCTAATGTACTATGTTCTTTTTCTCTGGAGACACATTCTTGCAGTCTGAAGACCTAGTAACCCCATCATCTTGAAACTGTCAGTCACCACTTGCACTGAATCTCCCAAAGGCACTTTCAGCCAAAGAACTAAATTTTAAATGGAAAGGGAACTGCAATCTGTCTTTTATTTTCTTGAGAAGATATACGAACAGCACACACCAATTTGACCTTCTAATATGCCATTTGGCAAAGTATCTACTTACTTTTCATCCCAAACATGATCACCTCTGTGGAAGATAACCAGGTTATTTTCACGGTCCAGAGCCAACCCAGAAACTTGACCTAGTTTCAGGTCTAACCCAGGCCACTCCACAGTCTCTTCTATGTCGAAATCTGACCAAAGAAACGAACAAACAAAAGACAGACATCCATGTAGCATATTTATAAAAAAAATGGTTAACTGGCTTTTAGTACAGACTGTTGGGAATTATATGGTCATTATCTTACATGCAGTATTTACACTAATGCCTTGCAATTTAATTCCAAGCATAATTTGATTATAGTAAAGCATGCACAAGCACTGGCATCCTGCTACATATAGGATGACCGAAACTTCAGAACTGCTTTTGACTCCATTCTTTGCTCCATCTTAGAAGGATACATGTACATAGACTAGAAGTTTTAGGAGCTCTGTGAATGCTTTCTATATTGAAAGATTACAGAAACATACAACTACTGTCCAAAATCAGAAGGCAAATTTAAATATTAACCTATCAGTATTTTATTAAAAAATGCATAACAAAGACTATGAATCACTAAAGCAACTATGAATCACTAAAGCAACTATGAATCACTAAACCAAGTATGAATCAGAAGTGGTTGATTTTTTTTTTCAAAAAAGCTTTTAACAGTAAGAAAAAAATTACAAGGAAGGAAGGAAAACAGCAACAAGAAGCAAAAATTCCAGTAATTCTGTGAGGTTTGCCCATAATATTTCTTACAGTCAACATGTGCATTTGTTCTGGATAGTGTTCGTATCCTAACTCAAATATTACAGGCATGAACAGGAAATAGATGTCTAAATCTGATGAAAGAGATGAAGAAGTGTAGAATATCTGTCATTGTTTATGCTGTCACACACTGTTTTTAAGAATAAATACTGGACAGCTTTTCAATAACACAGATCTGATTTTCACACTAAATCCACAGCACAGAATTTAGCAAGAGAATCACTATTAAAAAGTGGGATACTTAATTGTGTTTGTCTTAGATTGTAAAACTCCTCAATTATAAGGAGTTTTAGTTTCAATTTAAAGACTAAAATTAAAAATATAAAAAGATGTTTATGTCAATCTCTGTTTTAAGTAAAAATAGACTTATTAGTCTGTTCATTACAGTCATTACAGGCATGAACAGTCCAAAATTTGAGAAGTTCCAGAGTGTTGGCTACAAGGACTCATTTCTCAGACATAGACTGCTTAAATGCTATTTGGAAGAGGTTGCTCTGGCAGTATTGAGAGAAAATTGAACAATATTCCCCAAGATAAGAAATGTAATGGCAATAAAAATATCACCAATTCCGATAAAAGAGAAAAAAAAACAACCCTAAAGCCTAAAATGCTTTCTACATATTAGGAAATCCATCACTCCTTCCTTTCTGTAATTAATTCGTTCAGCATAATTCAGGTATTTTTAATGTGCAGACTTTGTATGCAGGTATGCACAACCATACTGAAGGTGAATAGAAAGCAACTTCTTCAGAGTTACATAAAACTGGAGCTGTTTCACTAGCATTCAATGTGTTTGGTAGCACCATGCTGTACTTTGCAACTTTCAGTTCACTTGAAGTTTCTGTGTTTTGCTGTGATCCTAAAAAAATGATCACGGGGGTACGGTCTAGTAGTGATGCCCCACTGACAAAATGCCAGGGCATCAGTGCTTTTAAACAAGGCAGATCACAGACCTTAACACACAGCACCCAAGGAGTTTCCTTCCAATGAAAGAAAAAATGAAAAGGGAAACAATGCCCCAAATCTTCAGGTCACCCGAGCAACCCAGCTGTTCTGATAAGCATACCCTCCTACTTCCATTTCACTTGGAAGAGATGTAGTCTGAGCAAGTATGGTGTGGAGGGAAACCAAATCTTCTACAATCTACTTAGGGGAAGGATAAAACCAGAGCTCAAAACCTACCACAGGCTAGGAGATATTTTACTTTTGCAGTTTTAGATACCATAGCTAGAGTACGTGACAGAAAAGCTCTTTGGGCTAAGACAAACCTAAGGCAATCAGCAACTGCAACTGTGAATCCAAGACAGTAATCAGAAACTTCTAAACCAAGACATTCTACTCTATAGCAATTTTGCCTGAACAAGAGTTACAGGCTGAAAGAAAAGCTGTTAAGAAAAAAAATTATACATATTCATACTTCTGCACAGTTCAGTTGATCACAGCAGGAGCAGTACCACGTATATGCATGGACATTAGCATTTTGAAAGGAACAAAAGGGTGGAAATCCAGTGTCTGCTTCCTCACTTGCACTTGCTCATCCCACATCAATATAAGTTAAACCACAGAAAACTCGTGATGTTTAATGTCTCTTGGCCAAAAAGGCTAGAAAAATTAAAAGGCTAAACATAGAAAGCCTAAATTTTGGCCTCTGTAAAATTCAGTCTCTCAAAAATCACATACTATAAAATACAAAATGTTTATACTTACAGGACTAAAAGATTTCTGATAGATCAAAACAATAAAATGAATGTACAGGGAAATAGTCTAATCACAAGAACTCTAGCCTCTACACAAGCTTTAGATTTTCTCACACTTTTCCAAAATTGATTTATTATTGTTATTTTTCCTCTTCCCTCTGAAAGTCTCATCCTGAAAGTTCTTTGATACAGGTTTATCTTAAGGCAACTAGCTTTTTTTCCAAAAACTTACTTACTAAACTTAGACTTCATTTATCTAAGACTGATTATTAATTCTCTACAAAACCAAGTGGTGCATGGCACAGTTATACATGAAACCAAAGAAAATTAAATTTCTCCATTAAATTATATATATAAAATCACCAGTTTTGTTGTAAATGAGTTTTCTAAACTAAGTACAAGATCTTCTATATTCTAATTTAGAGTAATTCCTTTCATTAATAAAAC
This sequence comes from Chlamydotis macqueenii, assembly GCF_036417535.1. Lineage (NCBI taxonomy): Eukaryota > Metazoa > Chordata > Aves > Otidiformes > Otididae > Chlamydotis > Chlamydotis macqueenii. Next base: position 56,398,171 of record NC_141593.1, on the reverse strand, counting down.
TATAAAGAATTACATAGATTTAGAACATGCAAATCATCCTCTAGTCTTGCTACAAGTGAAAGAATAAAGCCTATTTATTGGCAAAATTGCATTTTACTGTCCAGAAATCCCTGAAAGCTCTTGCCAGCTTTTAACAATACAGATTTTAGTAATATTGCATTTAATCCTTGCCATCAGAGAAGTCATTTAAATATTTACAAAGATAAGTAAGCAGGCCACAAAGGAGTTTTAAAACTTGGAAAATTACACTTTTTGCCATATTTGGGAGGTGTAATTGTACTGGTTGCAGTGATGTTGAATGTGACTGATTACTGACCAGTCTCAAGGCAAAAAGATAACAACAGTGCAGGAAGAGCAGTAGTATAAAGTTATTAACATAACATTTATAACAACCTTACTTAACATATTGGTCACTTGCTATTTCAGACCTATGTTTAAAATGGGAATATTTGCAATTATAAAAATATTAAACTATTTTAATTCTGGTAATTTAAAAACAGTTACAGGAAATTAATTTAACAGCAACAAGAGTCTTGTCCTAAGAGATACTGAGAATTTTAAAAATTCAATCTAGTAAAGTATTTTGTGAAGAGTGTACATTTTTTAATCAAATAAAGACAAGTTAAAACACTTTATATTCCACTTCTTTCTCTGAAGAGGAAAATCCTGTTGTGGAAGGTTCTGTTCTTCTAATACATAAATACTACCCAAAACAGAAACAAAACATGTGGTTAAAGATTTTATTGCCATAAAACTTCTTTTGCCAAAAGATGGCGCTGACAGCTTCTGCAGTCCAGAATTTCTGTAGTTAGCAGTATCACAAACATTTAAAAAAAAAATCATCACCAATTAAGATTACGTCAATTTTCCTTTTTGCTGTAACTCAAAATTACATCATTTGAAAGTCCGTGTATTAATTCATCCTCCACCAACAAAATCCCCCAAAAAGAGTATGTAGCTACTAAAGTAGCTCAGCAAAATCTTTCTGTAGTTAGAATTCATGCCATATGGTGTGCCAACTAAGCCATTTATTCAGTTCACTGACACTCCTTCCTCCGGATCAGTTAAAACAGAAAGGAAATTTCTTTTTTCCCCTCTACACACCAGATGCTATTGGTCTGAACTGAACAAACTGGTTTTGCAGAAATGCTACACACACTACTATACCAAGCATTTAATGCCAGTGTCACTTATGGAATCATTTATGATTTACACTTATGTAAGGCACATGGTAACACCCCACTTGTTTTTTGCCCCTATGCCAATAAACTTGACAGGCTCTCACTTAACTGAGTAGCATAACATAACATTGCAAAGTCCTCATCTTTGGTTTTCTGTTAAATACAAACCCAGAATTTTTCTAAATTTGAATACTATAATAGAATCTCACATAAGTGGAGACAATACATGTTAGCATTTTGAACTGAAAAAAAAAAATCAAATGGATGATGAATGATGTATATTTGTGTATAACAGTACTTGGAAACATCAAGCTGGTTGGTTGCAACATAAAAGCAAGCATGTGCTGCTACAGTTCATGCATACAGATGACTTTCATGCATACATACCAGTTTCTTTTATGAGATACTCGTCACATGCTGCATTATCTATCTTTCCACATTAGCAAGTAAGACTAAGCACAATTGATATCACAGAGACCAAAATGCAAGTAAAACAAACACAATACTGCCGTGGTTTCTGCTGTCATAGAAACCTGAAGGGAATGAATTTTAATCCTAGCGTAATAAAACAGCTTGTCCAAGTATATTTGAATAGCCAAGCCAAATTTGAAATAGATATGCAGAAAATTTTACTTCTCAATAATTCTTCAGGATTAACTACCACTCTTTCTGAATGACAGAAAAAACGTCCCACAGAATTACAGCAATAAATTTTATAAAATCTTGTATCTGACAGACCAAGGTAATCAGAAATCTCATAAAATTAATCAAGTACCCTAGTCACCATTTTATAGTAGTTACTTGTATTAAGAAAATTCTTCACTGCCCATGACTACTATATCCTGTGTTTACCTTGTTTTAGCACAATTGATACCATATCATTAAGTAAAATACTTAAGTCTTGAGAGTAGAAAAAATACTCTATGTTCCAAAAAGTACTGGTATTGTGCTATTGGCATGCACTCCTTCTTCATGCATGAAGGGGGGAAAGAACCCCACTGAAATACCTCTAAAATAGAGGGAGAACACTTCCATAAATTAGGAAAACTGTCACGTAAAATACTTCTAAGCATCAATTGATATTCCCTTCAGATTTTGCTAATGTGGATCACAGCTCTTACATTGCATTTCATTGTATAAAATTAACCCCTAACCCACCTCCTGTATGTTCTTTTTCCCAGCTTCCCTCACCATGTTTAGGCTGTTGTAAAGAGAAATGTCTGTTCTCTGGTGGCCTCAAGGTAGACTCTAGTCTGTGAAATTTGTGAATTCTGTCTCTGACAAGAATAGTATTGTCCCTCTCATCGTGATTTGTGATCTCTCTGGCAAGATCCTTCTTTTGGACTACATTAGCAATCTCAGCTACAAGATCTGATTCTGCCTTTTCTGTAGGGTTATGCTTATGCACATGCACAACATCTTCCCTTTCTCCTAGCAGCTTGGAAAGGAGTGAATAGAAATCACCTGTACAGAAAAGAGAAAAGATAAGAGGAAAGGAAGGAAAAAACAATTATAACAGATCGTGTAGTTTTAGAAAGCTTCAGCAAAGTAAAATGTAACAAAGTTATTTAAACAGTCACTGTCAAAAGCAGTATAAGAGAGAACTGAATCAGCTGTGGGAATTCAATGAGCCAAGTCTCTGGTATGAAAAAATAATGTCAAATCTTTATCAACTTTAATTTACATATAAATTTCTACCTTTACCTGACACTCTGGCATCAAAAAATCATCACCTCTGCCCAGATGTTCTTGGGAACAAGGGAAAAAAAAGAAAAAGAAAAAGAAAAAAGTGTGCAAATTTCAGAAAAATAATATTTCTGGTGGAATTATCTGGATTTGCCAGGCTACTGCAGACTTACTCCATTTTTAAAGAACAAAGAGGAAAATTCTATAGTGTTATTGATTTGTTCAATAACAAAGACAATAACAGACAGTCATGGCGCACTTCAAAATATATTTCTTTGAAATCTTTCATCGCGTAAGAAGCTTAGGTTGTAAGAAAACAAACTTTCACATTTGCAAACAGATTCCATAGAGCAAACTGTAGAAAGAAGACACACTAGTAAAACAGAGTGATCCATTAATTTTCATTTATTAATTCAGTCAGGGTCCTGTCCCTCCTCTTCCTCAAAATAGTAACACCCCTTAGTCACAACATCATCTGGCAATGCAGGGAACAGTATTTTCTCAAGCTGCTTGCTAGCAATGCAGTTACCACTACAGCTTTCTTAGACACCAACAAACACTTCAATAATTTCCAGAACAATAGCTCAAAGCAAGCAATCAAAAACTGCGTACGCAAATTCCAGAACCACAATTTTCTTCACAAAATATTAAAACCATCCAAAAAAGTTTTGATGAAGTCAATGTTCAATTCTTTTTGCAGGATTAAATAAAGTGATGACATGATGACATCCCTCTCCTGGGATTCTCTACTAACCAACAAGTACTCAACTGGTTAGAATTCATTAACCAAATATCTTGACTGTCTGAAACTATTATCAGTTCTGTTGAATACAACTGCACCATTTAAATAGAAAGAGATATCAATATGCCTTAAGATTTTATGCAAGTAGGTATACTTCTATTTAAGTACAAATCACTCATAATTAAGAATTTGTATTACTTCATGACAGGCTATATACGACATTTTTTAGAAAAGCAAAACTATAACTAATGAAGCTTTCACCAAAAAAACCACAACCAAAACCAGAAATATCAGTTGCAGCCTGGGACAGAGGAAATGAAGTCTTTTGGAAATGACCCTAAGAGGATCTGTCATGTTTATAAACAGTCCTAGTTCAATGATTTTGAGTAGGATTCCATTCCTTGCCCTTGGAAATGAAATATCCCAGATGAAATCTTCTGTCAGAAGATAATTACTGGAGTAACAGAGCCAATTTCAACGAAATGAACAAAGCAAATCAGGTAAAAAAGAAAAGTGTTAAGCTATATAACAAATTTGAATTATTTGCTTCAAATGTAATTGTGAAACTAGAATGCTTCATAATCCTAATGCTGTCATTCAGCTAGTCCAACTACTGATTCAGAACAAATCCAAATATTTAAAAAGTATAGTATTATACAAGTTTTGTATACAAACCATATTTATTCTGAGAAAGGTTTATAATTACATTAATCAGGTACAATTGGAACACTGGAACAGGTTGCCCAGAGAGGTGGTAGACAGCCCATCCCTCGAAACGTTTAAGGCCAGTTTGGATGAGGCTCTGAGCAACCTGATCTGGTTGGAGATGTCCCTGCTCCTTGTAGAGGGGTTGAGCTAGATGACCCTTAAAGGTCCCTTCCAATCCTAACTATTCTATGATTCTATGAAGAATTTGTGCTGATGTAGAACCACATCTGGAATTTCCTTTACTTAGGGGACGTTCACTATTGAGATATTCTTCATTGGCTTAAACTATATTTTTGCATAATTAAAAAAAATTAAACAAAGTTCATATGTACAAATGTTTTGGTTTTATCCATGGCTGGAGATTTACAGATGAGCAAAGCCCACTGACTTCTCTATATGTAATGATTTACAATGGAGAGGTCTGAATTGTAAAAACAGTGTTCTGCCTAATGTAACTGTGGAAAGTCTCACTGAACCAGCAAGCCTGGTGCTATTTTAAACCTTTTAAAAGGAACTTTAGTGATCTTTGCCCAGTTCATTCTTTCCTAGTTCCACCTCAACAGTGCCATCAATTTACTTGTAATTATTGGTCATAAAAAGAAAAACACACTGCAGTTTTTATAAAGATTTCAGATCCCTAACTCACAACTCATATACTCATTCTATTTTAACAGTAAAGGTTGCCAGCTTCCTGCTTTAGCCAGAGACATTGCACTCTACCTCTGTTGTGCAATGGTTGCCACAGAATAATCAACTCACCCTCTAAAATAGATATTGCTTGTTGATTTTGAAAAACAGAAAAAAAAACCAACCAAGTGCTTCATTTACCTGTCTGAAATTAGCTTCTCTTAGTACAAAATAAACTGCTAAGAGACAGAACTCAGTGGAGGACAAGAAGAAATGAGAGCACGGAAATCCAACTTAAAACCAACAAAAACCCATGCAACAACTTTTAAGACAAGAGGTTTTCACAGAAAATTCCAGTCAGAGCTATTAATCAGGGACTCAGCTCCAAGTAGGCTGATCAGTTTTGGTTTTCCCTTACCACTGAGCATATGATCATAAGATATAAGAGGAACTTTCAGACAGTGGAGTACTAACTAAGGTGGTTTGAGTACATTACTATCAGTGGCTACAGATGAGAAATTCTCCCAGTTGAGCTTGTCTTATAAATGCTTTCATTAAGCAGGAGTGTTGTAACTAAAACAGTGAAGAACATTTAGGAACTATCTGAATGTATGCAAAAGGGTGTGCCTCAGACAGTGAAAGTGGTCTGAACTGCAGCTGCTCTGAAACTGCGATTTTTACCTTAAGTAAACGGGTTTGAGAAAAAGAATATGAAATCTCCACACCTTAAGTTCAAAAAACATCCATGAAGCCTACATATCTGCCCAGCATTTCCATGTGTTTGACACAAACAGCAGGCTGAAGTCTTCTGTCTCTTTCTTGGCATTTTGACAGAACTCAGAAAAGATGGATGCAAATGTGAAAGGGAAGAATTGAAGTTTCCTGACTACTCAATGTATGCTGCTGTCCCCCGAACTCCACACATTGAATGAAGGCCCCATATTATTTGGGCCCACCTTTTTCAGCTTTTTTTTTTGTGAACCCTAGGAAGATTCAAATAAATTTGCAAGCAGCATATTTTTATGAAGTAGTTAAAAATTCACTACAGGTAACTAGGAAAGAGCAGACACAAGTTGTTTCTGATTAACATTTGTTCTCTGCAACACAAGATACAGCAAAAAACAAAGCACAATATCATGTTGCTGCTTTACAGTTGTCTTGTACTAGCTGGAACAGCTGAAAGATGTTGCTCACCTGAAGACATTCAGTGGGAAAGGAACACCAGCAAGATGCACCATATTATTTGTTTGGTCTTGTTTGAGATGAGACAGCCTGGCTTTGTGCGACTAGAAGACATGGGTGAACGCCTTGCTCTTCTGCTCTTCAACTTGCTCTTGTTGAAATAACTGAAGTCTAGCAGTGCAGTTTCAGGGAAGCTGACTGATTAAGTCAGTTTCACAGAGGATACTCGCATGCACTTCTTATGTGTAAGCTACCAGAACACCTCCCTCTACATAATACAGTAAAAGATGATTGGTTATAGCTACCTAGAGTTTAGTCTACTCTGGAGGAAGTGACAGCTGTCAAGACTAACACCTCCAGCATGAAACAATGCACAAGCATATTCCAATAAGTTTAAACTTAATTACTATGGCAGTTCTAAACTAGGAAAATTATTTTACATAATAGTGTTTTGAAAAAGTCATACAAACAAATAAAATCACAACATTGTAGACTTCACTGCAAACCTTGAGCTGAACCTCACCTGAGCTCAACAAAAGACTAGATTAGTTTAAGGCTAATAAAACAGCTCAGTATATTGACCATCAACGTCTGAGTATAATCCCAACGGTGTCGAACCATCCATGTCTAAAAACAGTCCTCTCTTTTTCAGGGCTAGAGCGCGAGTTCCCCAGCATGCAGGGAGCAGCCGCTGTCCATGGTCCTTACGCAGCTCACCACTATGCTGTGGAAGTACCAGTTTCCCGTCCGGATGAAGGATCTAGCTATGATGCTGCAGGACCAAGCTATGAGATAAATACGTGAAAACTAATTTTACTGCATTTTAGAAAAAAGGAAAGAACACTCTGGCAGTGTCTGAGAACCCTCATCTCCAGAATATGTATTTGTGTCATAATGCCTGTACAGTTTCACCAAGACAGTTCAGACAGGCTCCCCAGTCTGTCACTGGCTTTCCAGACTTTTGTTAGGAATCAGACTGAACAGAATTTCAAACACGAAGCCACTACTGCAGCCTTCTGACAAAATGACACCTTACCAGGAAATAACCAGAACTGAGGGATTAAGAGTAAAACTCGAGCAAGCAGTCATCTGTGTTGACAGGGGACTGGTACTGCTAAGTATATCTGTGTGGTACTATAGCTCAGTTGGTGTGAATGCTTGTTCTGAAAGTCTCCTCTTCCTGAGCATGTCTGATCTGACATGGAGCCAGTATGTTGGTCCCTCCAAACTCATGTCTCAGTCCTATTACGAGTGCAGTAAGAGATAAGTTTTCATAGTTGAGTTTGGGCTTTCTAATTACCTCTGAATAAAATGGAGTGTAATCTGAGACTACATGTTTCTGTCTTATCAGGATATGCTTCTGTTTAGCGTGTTCCTCCAGCAAAAATAGTCAGGGCTTTGCCTTTTCAGAAGTGCTGAAATCAGGGTGTCGTAGTTTAGCCTCAGTCAGGGCCAGACTACACAGTCTCTCTCTCACTCCTCCCACCCTCCAAGAGAACAGGGAGAGATAATATAGGAAAAAGGCTCGAGGTTTGAGATAAGGACAGGGAGAAAATCCTTAAAGTTACCATCACGGGCACAACAGACTCGACTTGGGGAAAAATACTCATTTACTACTACAAACAGCAGGATAATGAGGTAGAGAACAAAATAACCTCCCCCCACCCTTCCCTCTTCCCGGGCTTAACATCATCTCCACCACCTTCCTCCCGGCAAGTGGCACAGGGAGAAAGAGGGAATGGGGGTTGTGGTCAGTTCATCACACATTGTTTCACACCGTTGCTTCATCGTTGGGGGAAGAACTCCTCACATTCCTACCCTGCTCCAGCCTGGGGTCCCTCCCACGGGCCACAGTCCTTCATGAAACTGCTCCGGCGTGGGTCATCTCTTCCACGGGGTGCAGTCCCTCCAGAACAGCTGCCCCAGCATGGGCCCTCCACAAGCCACAGCCTCCTTCAGGCATCTGCCTGCCCCAGCATGGGGTCCTCCCCGGCCTGCAGGTGGATCTCTGCTCCTCCGTGGACCTCCATGGGGGGACAGAGGGACAACCTGCTCCACCATGGTCATCACCACAGGCTGCAGGGGAATTCTGGCCAGGAGCAACATTACTCCTTCCCCTCCTACTTCACTGACCTTGGTGTCTGCAGCTGTTCCTCTCTGAAGAAAAATTCTTCACAACAGGCTGGCAGACGCCTCTCAGGATCTCTTTACATCTCGTTCACATCTCATCTCCTCTCTGCTTCTTGCAGCCGGGCCAGGCTGAGTCGGGCCCAAACGGTGCCTGGCAGGAGGCCAGAGGATGAGGGCTGCAAGAGCCACAAGGCTCGTGTCTCCCCGTCTCTGCCCCTGCTCAGCTTCTTCACATCTTCTCTTCTTTTTTTTTTCTGTTTTCCCCATCTTAAATACATTATCGCAGAGGCAATATCACAAAACAGGACCCCCCAGCAGTGGGTCTGCCCTAGGCCCAGCCAACTTCTAGCAGCTTCTTACAGAAGCTACCACCGCAGCCCCCCTTCACTAAACAAAACCAGAACACAGAGTCCAAACGATATGGACTCCAACTATGACTTCCCCTCATCTTAAATCTCTGGTAATATTTACGTGATACATTAAGAGTTATATCAGAGAATGTGTACTTCAGCTGAAGAACTATCTTCCTGATGAAGAAACAGAAATTTGGCTGCAAGTATCATCTTCAAGATTGTGCCATCACAGATAAATGTCTTCCAAACAAGCATTTATCAAAAACAAAAGTTTAATTTTCTTTACCTTCTTTGTTTCCTAGATGAAGCGACTAAGCTCATTCTAACAGGCATATATACAATAACATTGCTGGTAGAAACAAAGGGGAGAAAAGCATGGAAAAACATCTCAGAAGTGAACAAAATCTAACGTCTATTTATTTGAAGTTATACTGGACACAGTTTGACATAATAGGCCAAAACAACTTTCACATGGCTTCTAGTCTGCTATTATTTTTCATGCAAGTCCTCCCATACTGATTTAATCTGTTGCCTCAATGAAAGCATTGGAAAGACTCCTGAGAACTAAAAAATACTAAGTAAGGCTGTTTTCTTTCTGAAGGGATTTGAGGGGCTGGGGGAAGGAGACATAGATACAAGGAAGTGAAAAGGGAGATTCTTGGTCACCATCACTGTGCCCTAAGTGATGCGCACTTATAGCACAGTCAAACTGATGTGTTTGACGAACAGGAACTGTATCTGCTCTCAAGGCACATCTAAGCAGCTTACAGAGCTAAAAAGAGATGGAACAAAAGGTTAAAAAATAAAATCATTAGCTGTTTTCTTCTATGTCTGCATGTGGCTTTTACTACTATTACAATATAAATGCACTTTGCTTTTAATTCATTGTTTCTCTTCTTTCTTCAACTGTCAAAATGTTTTAATGTACAACTGTTTTGAGAATCCAAGGACAGTTTATAAAGTCACTAGCTTAAAGAAGTTTGTAACTGGGAAAAAGAGTGTTAAAGATAGAGAAAGCATGAAAGTAGATGAAAGAATCTTCATTGAGGATTACATTTTGTTACACGTGTGTCCTTCATCAACAAATCAGAACCTGAAACTCAAAACTCAAGCTGGTTGCAGTTTCCTAATTGTTCTGTTCTTTCCTTTCCTTCTTGATCAGTAATAAGTTTCTGACAAGCACCATTTTGTTACAATAAAATATAATTATCAGCTACTGCTAAATGACTGCAAGAAACACAAGTTTTAATACAAAGGACTTTGTTGTGCTCATTTGGATATATTACAACACATATTTGTAATTTCAGGCACACAGTATGCCAGTTCCACCTCAATTTTCTATTTTGTACAATATATACTTGTAAATACCTTTCTTCTTACAAAATGACATATATAAGACTATGTTTATTAAAGAGTAGTTCTGCTATCTTAAATTTATTTTAAGCATCATCACGCTTTAATTTAAAAAAAGACATGAAAATTATAAAAAAGGAAAGCTTTTTCCAATAATAATAATAATAATTATTATTAATAATAACAATATCATTATTTTTGGTGTGTTTTATATTTGTGCTATGACTTCACTACTTCTCTGAACTCTTCCTGTACTAATACAATGTCCAGTTTCCCTTTCGTCAGATATGTTAATGATACAATAAATAGTATTTGCAGTTGTTAATTGCTAAGTAGTTTTTTACATTACAGGAAATACCTAGGGAAATTCCCTCTATAATTTTAAGAGCCAGAGAACATAAACTAGGTGTCAAACTGAAGACCAAAACTTTCAATTTAACATGGCTTCTTTCCATGCTTGTTATATTCTTTTCCTGCTTAGGAATGCAATCTATACTAATTGCAATTTTTTTTTTTCTTAGGTCTGATGCTCCTTTCTTTACTGTGCTGAAGATACTTTTGTAAAGATTATGAATAATCTTATTCTAACAAAATCAAAGGCTCAAATTTTATTTACAACTTTGAGTAGGATCTTTCAGTGTTGAAACAACAAGCAAATCCTCTGCAATTTTGAATTTTCCTAATTATACTTCTCCAACTGTAAATATGGCCTGCATTAGAAATAGTGTGGCCAGCAGGAGCAGGGAGGTAATCATCCCCCTGTATTCGGCGCTGGTGAGGCCGCACCTCAAGTATTGTGTTCAGTTTTGGGCCCCTCACTACAAGAAAGACATTGAAGCCCTGGAACGTGTCCAGAGAAGGGCAACAAAGCTGGTGAGGGGTCTGGAGCACAAGTCTTATGAGGAGTGGCTGAGAGAGTTGGGATTGTTTAGTCTGAAGAAGAGGAGGCTCAGGGGAGATCTCATTGCACTCTATAGCTTCCTGAAGGCAGGTTGTGATGAGCGGGGGTTTGGCCTCTTCTCCCAGGCAACAATCAGGACCCGAGGAAATGGCCACAGGTTGTACCAGAGGAGGTTTAGATTGGACGTGAGGAAAAACTTTTTCTCCCAAAGAGTGGTCAGGCACTGGTATGGCCTGCCCAGGGAGGTGGTGGAGTCTCCGTCCCTGGCAGTGTTCAAGAGGCGGCTTGATGAGGAGCTACAAGATATGGTTTAGTAGCGGTGGCAGCAATGGTAGTGGGAAGACGGTTGGACTAGATGATCTTATAGGTCCCATCCAACTATGTGATTCTATGATTCTATGATTGCTCTTAATATCTTTCAGCAGCATTTTCTTCCAAGGTTTAAGTCAGTAATTTTTCTCTTACTTTTGTACTCTATTTAAGGGATCTCATATAATCTTTGAGTACCAAAAAGGCATCCCAAGCTTGAGAAAATCCATTAAGTTTCTCATATGTCTGGCCTTAATCTGAAAATGTTTATAACACTTAATTCTAGGCATCTCACATCAATACTGGAAAGTGAATTTGTCTTGTGTTCCAAGCATCATCCTTTCTCCATCAATCTAAGAAATTTTAACCACCTACCAAATTGAACTCCTCTCTTTTCTTACAAACACACAACATAGCAAAGGCAAACTATGACAAATTTATTTTAGAAAGGAATGTAAGTTATGACCATATGCGCAGGCATAAAAATAAATCAAGTCTTATTGGCTGACTCTGCTGCCATAGGTTTGCCATGTAGTACTATCACAGAAATACATTAATTCATTACCTGAAAAAGCAAGGCCCTGCTGATTCTCCTTTCAACACCGATCCTGCAAGAAACTGTAAGCCTCCTTCCACATTTCCCCCTCCCTCCTTTTTTTTTTTTAAGGAGGAAACAAAAGAGAGAAGGCAGAAAGAGGAGGAGATATATCTCCTCCTTTCACTTAAATCAATCAGAAATTTCTATCCCAGATACAAAAAGCCTAGCTCAGAACATTTTTATTGTAATGAGCTTTTCACAGAAATACACAAGTAAACAGTAAAATATGCAACGCTGAACAGATATTTCATTTTCTCAACTCACAGATTCAGCTACAACCTAGAAAAATATTTCCAGTAGTGTAACAAAAATGTGCAAAAGTATTTATCTCTGTGTGTGTGTGTGTGCGCACTCACACGCAAATATAGCACACAACAACTGAAAATAATTAAGTATGGCTTAGGTATCCAATATGTAATAAACAGCAGAATTATGTGTAACTTTGATCCAGTCCACATTTTGTATGGATTATGATGCTAATTTCTCATACAATCAATGGGCCATCACTGTATGTATTTATATTTAACCTAATTCAAAGAATCGCCTTTGTGTTTAACTGAGTGGAAAGACTTCTCTTAACATTTCTGTTCCATCATCTCTCCTTATGACACACATCCTTACACTAAATTACCTCATTATCACAGCCTGTCCCATGAAATTAAGGTCCATAATTACTGCTACTTTGCTAGAGATCAAAGCCAGAACTGTCCTTTAGAATTTATTCATTTTGAATGTCCATCTAAAAGCATCTCAGAACGTGATTTTACAGCGTACTTAAGTGTTGTATTTCACATCTTACTTTCAAGCCACATTTCCAGCCAGTTTCAGTAGGAGTTGTGTATGTGCAAGCTTCACATGTCTGTTTTGTCCATCCTCAGAGATTAGGAAAATAGATCACGAAATCAGACTTCACAAAGGTACTCAGCTACCTAGAAACATTTAGCAACTCTGACAAGAGTCTAGAGTAAAACACACTTTAATCAGAGAGCATCAAATTGCCTTAGATCATGGAGTCATATTCTTTTCTTTACATTGTTCTCTATTTCACTCACTATGCACATTCTAATCTCTAAAACAATGACACAGAAGTCCAATGAGGTGTTCTTCCATGCAACCTCATCACTAGGACAGCAATTCTACAATTGCAGACTTAAAGCTCAACTTTACAAAAGCTAACTTCTGAATGCTGGACTCAAGCTGTAATATTTTAACTGTAGCAGGTTTAATGGGATTTCAGGTAAAATACTCAGCTATGAAAAAGAGACCTCACGTGAGTCTACCTGGGACATTCAAAAAAAGGAATCTTAAGTTCACTTGTACTGAGCTTCACCATTTGAACTCCTGGAATAACTTGTGCTCATGGTAATCACCAAATAATGGGGGATGAGGGAAAAAAAAACCATGTTGGCAGTACAACTGATCAATACTGAGAGCAAAAGAATTGCAACTTTGACTCTCAGACTCCATCATCAGAGACAAAAATATACAAGTAACTTTTTCGGTACCAACTTCCAAATTCTCTAAGTCAGACACAAGTAAAAAGCAAAAATTTACTTTTCTAAGTGTCACAGTAAACATTAATCATTCTCATCTCTTTTCTCTCCCATGTATGTGTACGTAACATATCCATATGTACACACACGCCCTTCTAAAACAAAAAATCAAATCTAATTTTTTTTGTTAATATGCTGCCAAGTGAATTTTCAGTTCAAGCTAGCCTTAAATTTTTTTTTTAAATAATTCAGACATAATTATATTTGCTTTACTAGCAAAAAAAATTGCCCTTTATGCTTCAAAAGAAAGTTCATGATTACATCTAATGCACACAAAATGTGCTATCACATAATGAGCCAGAGGTCGACAAATTAAAAATTGCACATGTGATTAACCATCATCTGTATACTCCTTCCTTGTTATTAAGAAACTACTCCTGCTATTGCATCTATACAGCTTTCAGGCACAGGAGCAGCTGACTTTCTCAATAGTAAAGGCTGCTTCACTGCTTGCATACAAAACCGAACCTAAACTATATTAGATTATGCCACAGGCTACAGCCAGAAAAGTTGAAGAAACAGAATGAAATACATTTAGGCCTTCTTTCCACAGGGAAGGAAGAGATACCTAGCAGACATGGCGAACGCTATGAACAGATAGCAGGTTTTTCCAGTACTGTATCTATTGAATACAATTTAATCGAACTTCTATTGATGAGCAAAAAAACCCCTATAAATATTTGTTTTGCTAGGGACTTTGGACTTCAGTAGGAACATGAAACTCTCCAATATGCACAAATGTTTAAATCAATTGCATTTCCTACAGTAATTAACTTCCTAGGAACAGTTTATCTTCACCAAATAGGGACACTGCTGTTTCAGAAGCAATATAACGAGGTCAGTTTCATTAAGTTCAGTTTAATTTTAAGACTACAGGTATTTAACTTTGTCTTTATGCTGACTGAGTGCTTCACTTTCTGATGATTACTATTATTTCAGTATATTTACATTGTTTATTAATGTACTTCCGATGAGTGAACGTGAGGAAATTGAAAATTTAACATAAAAGCAATGATAACTCCTGGAGGTGCAGATATAACGAACTGCCTGCACATAGCAAGCAATACATCTCCTAAACCTACGCCCAGGCAATCATCTCATATACACATTAACAGCAGGGAGATACTTTCACATGGCAGGTTTTTTTGTTTTCCCCTTTTGAAGCAGAAGCTTATTCAATACTAGTCATATCAAAACTTGTCTCTTTGACCATGCCCTCTAGCTCCCAGATTTGTAAGTATCTCCAGGGCAATATAACAATACAGCAACGATTTCAGTTTTAGTGAAATAACAGTGTTTACTATTTACTGAATAGTAACAGTGTTTCCCTATTTACTGAAACTAGGGAGAGTAAAATGAAGTTGCTGCAACACAATGAGTCATTGAGAAAAAGCCATGCAAGATAAAACATAGAATTCTGGAAAAATCATTAAAGTACTATCTTCAGAGCAAATCAAAGGCTGAATTTACTAAGCAAGAGCTCAGCAGCAACAGAGCTAATCACTGCCTGAGTTTTGGTGGATCTGTGTTTTGTAGATAAGCTTATCATATCGAGTACGTCATGTCAGACCATAAAGGGAAAAAATTATGTTATAATCTTTACTTTAGTGAAAGTATGTATTTGCTTCTGTGCAGCTTAGGGGTCCACTGTCCCCTCCCTCCAACATGTAGAATTTTCCTGTCATTAAGACCTTGTTCAAATTTGGTTGATACTGGCTAACTCACTGAGGTTACTTGAGGAGATGGACAAATGGGTAATGCAACTACATAAAACCACTTTGCCCCACAAAACCAGACTGCAATTTATATGTAATTTTTATAAGCTCATTTTAGCAGGCCACTTTCAGCTGCTGGTTCTCCCAGTGTTTCTTACCAGGTGCTCATGTGCTTGTAGCACCAAAACCCACTTCTTAGAACAGCAACCCAACTTTCCCTCTTTGGCGACAAAAAAAACCCCAAACTTGATCCGATTCTTCCTTTTGCTTTTTTTTTTGCTTGCACACACATAATTCAACCGGAGTTAGAGCTGTATCAATGTAAAATTGAAGCTAAGCTCCTGTAAATTATGGGAGAACTTACATTAAACTAACAATTTGAAACATGAAACAAAATTCTCTCACAGCAACTACTGCGTTTTGATATTTCACATTATGCACCCAACTAATTTGAAATGGACAAAACAATGCAGTGTGTTTCCATAGAAACATGTTAGATGAGGATGTATACTAAATAGTGGTCTCAGCAAATGAGACTGCATTGCAGAAATATGGCTTTGAAATACATTTGAAAGACAAATGAAAAATATTTTAAAAACAGGACCTTGTTTCAACATTTTGTTTCAAAAATTAATGAATTTAATAAAACACACAGGTAACACGATCCTCAACCAAGTGCTAATGTGCTTATTAGTAACATAAGGGTGAAGCAGCTTGTCAGCGGAAATCTTGATATAAATTTGTAAGCAGCTAGCACATTCTGCTCTGGAATAGGCTTAAAAAAAATTAGAAATGTATTTCTTTCTAAAAAAAATCCAACCTGAATTGACTAAGATAAGTTTCAGATATGGAATTGTAAATATTCTCTCTAGTATTTTAAGGTACTTTCAGTCAAGGTGCTTAAACACTCTAGGAGCTAGTTTTATGTAACTGTAACTTAATTATTTGTGTCAATTCTGCAAAATGATAGAGCATATATATTTTTGGAAGATGTTACCAAAAACTGTAAACATTGGCCTAATCTTTGCTCTCATTAAAGGCAAAAGGAAATTTGCCTTTAATTTATTTAGTCCTTGAACCTCAACTTTGTTCACTGAAAACACTACTGAGCTGCTGACAAGTATTCTTAGTATGAAGAAAAATCTTAATACTAAACCAATATTTATCTACTAGCATATGATCCACAAGAACTTTAAAGTACAGACTTATTTTGATATATCTCTGAAATATAAGTAGCATCCAGTGTATTTCTAGAAGCTTTGTACTCGTCATGGATTTTTTCTGCAACCAAGCAGCGCACACAATTTTGCCCAAGTTGTTATGCGTATATGCACACACACACCCCAATGTAATGAAAAATAATTCAGTATTAAACATTCCCTGCACGCAGTCCACTACATGTACAACCAATATTGAAGCACAAGAAGGCATTATTCCCTAATTCACACACAGGAATACAAATTAAGAAATACGTGAAGAGCTGGTAGCAGATAGTTACATACAGAATATAGAATAGTTACATGGTACAGGACTGCTTCTTTGTGTCCATTCTTTAGGATTGCAGTTACAGACAAACTAGAACCTTCTTTAGCAAATTAAAGCAAGTACAGGAAAATCTAACGAGATTAAAAAGCACTAAAGAATCTTACTGACAAGGCTAGAGATCAGTGGTAGATTAGGTTTTTTTATTATTTCTTATATAGCATTCAATCATATCAGTGGTAAGAAACATTGCAAGTTGGATCAGTTAAAGATAAACAGATTAAAAACTTCAGAAATAATTAACAATTAAGATGTAATTTATCAGTTTTTCACATTACTGAGTCCCTTACTTAACAAAGACATAAACAAGTACATACCCTGATCCAAAATATCTTCCTCTTCTTTTTTGGCCTGCTGCAGCAAAGAACTTTCATCAGTATCCTTGGTTCCTGAAAAATGCATTTAGGATATGACATTAACCTCTGCATGTGAATGGAACTGAGTATCTTTCTAGCGGGGGAAAAAAAGCCCTTCTGAAATGAACATTTGTTATTTTTATCTGTCTATAGTAGTTACACCAAACAGCGCAGCAGTAAAACAACTGGAATAAAAAATTACAATTTGTACTTTGCTACACAGACATACCGGTAAAATTACTTCTGGGTAATACTGCTGGTGCAACTAACACACCTACTAGTGTTGAATGGAAACATTGGATTCCTTCCATAACAAGGCAGTGGGATGCAGAAAACTATGGAGATTTTATAATTCAACTCTGAAGGAAAAGCAAACGTTAAGAAACTTAATACAAAGTACTGACATTTGGCATAGAAAAGAGGTCCATCTTTTGGATACACAGCTCACATAGCCAGAAAAATACGTTGGCAATTGAAAGATGATAATAGGAAAAAATGGACAAAAGACTATGGCAGACATTTCCAACAAAACAAGAGCAGAATCCCATGGTCTATAGATGGTCTATAACTAGTGATATGAATTTTACTCAGAATCTCCATTTCCTTTTTATGAAAATTTAGTATATCAAAGCAACACAGATAAACATATCAGTGAGTATAAATGGATTACAAGTTTTTCCCACCTTTCTGATGCCCATGTGTCATCTTCAGCACATCAGACTTGACTGGAACAGGAATATTTGCCTCCTGCGGTATATTTCTAAACATCTCAGGGTTTGCATTCTGTGTGCAGGTCATATACGAGACGGCATGCTTGGCTTCCATATAGTACATAATGTAAAAATTACACATTTCATCATTGGCTGTTCCCCTACACCACCCAGAAAAGATGCAGCAGTTAGGAAAAAAGGAGCTGAACACAGTTGTTATTCAATTCATTTAACTTGTTTAACAGAATATTACAAGGTTGCAATGAAATGTTTAGAGGTCTCACACTAAAATATTTAACGGCTTCACTGCAGCCAGTATCAAAAGTTTCTTTCAGTTTATACTGGAGAATACTGGTTTGCACAAACTCCTCAGGCATCTCAGAAATTCCTAACCATTTGGTTCTGATTCTACAGAAAATTGCATCAACTATTTGAACTGCTCTTCCTTCTCATTCCCCTCGTATCCTCTTCATAGTGTGTCATCAACTATGCACACGTTCTGATGAAATAAGACAGAACTGTATCATTCATTACATCACCACTCATATTGTTCTCTGTCAACCCGGGGCAAACCTAATTTAAAATCATTACAAACAGCATCCATGTTTCATTTCAGCAGCTATCTTTTACGACAGTTTTTTCACCCCTATGCTCAAGGGCATCCATTTATTAGCCAATCACACTGGTTCCAATGCCTCAAAACTTAATTTCACTACACCATAAATATCTCTTAAAGAGAAGACAGCATGGCCATCTTGAGAATAACCTGACCACAAGCTTCTGTAAGGAAAACATAAGTGCAAAAGGAATGATTAAACACTAGCAAAAGTCAGTTCTTTGATACGTGTTGTGCATGTACTTAAAACAGAATAGGCTCTTCTGTACTGCTACATAATCCTGCCTTGAACAGAAAAAAACTAACTGGTACAACAAAGAATTTTTTCTGAAAAATATTACTTTGTGAAGCAGACAATACAGGGCCTCTTTGCAACTGTGATCTGTTTCTGTTTTTCTTCCTCTGCCATATAGGTTGATACCTTTTATTTATAGCTACAATCCTGACAATGGAATAAGCTATGACTTAAAAAGAAAGGTTCACAAAATAAAAGGTTTTACATTACAATTTTTTAATTAGCTTTCACAATTAACCAGTGAGCCCACATTTACAAAAAGATTCAGGGGTGGCCTATTAGCTGTTTACAAAAGACAGAAGCACTGACTTTTCCAGCAGCATCCTGCAGAATTCATTTATTCACCATAGCAACAATAATGACACCAGCCAGAGGGGAGACAGGGGAAACATGGAAGAAGAGACTGTTTCAAAAGGGGAATTGGTATTTTTCCATGCATCGAAAATTTACCGTCCCTTTGAGACCACAAAAATCAGACTCTGACTTGGCAAGCTCTGCTTAAGCTTTTAGAAAGCATTAACTTCACTGTTGGACTCTCAATATCTGTCACTGTAATTGCCTCCTCTTTAAAACTCCAGTAGAAAAGGGGATGTGGAACCCACAGGAACTCTGGTTCACTTGACACTTTACTGTCTAAACATTTCAAAGTTGATAATATTAAATATTTACAGTTTTTTAAAAAAAAGTACTCTGTCAACAACAGTTTTAGTTAATTCACAGAAAACCCAGAATCTTTCCATTAGATATCTGAACTCCTGAGAAATCCTGTTTTGTGAACAATTTAACGAGTAGAAATGCTGATGCACAAGTTAAAAAGAAATAAAATTAAAATTTCCTATTAACTACCTTCACAACACTATCACAGATACCTAGAACTGTCTCCAGATTTTGGTATATTAATAGTACACAGTGAAGCATAACGAAACAGAGGATTTAGCATTGAAAAGCAAGATAATGCAGTTAAAGAATCTTAAATAGTGAATGGGAACATGTTGCCTCAGGCACATAAACCTTCTCTTAAGTAGAATCATAGGAAGTAGTACAACATCTGTTAAACATATTTTGAAAGGGAAAGATACAGGTTGCACTATTTTCTGTCTGTTAAGAGTTTTAAACAATAAATTACATTGCAACTGGAAAAACAAGCAGGCACCGTGGCCAGCAGCACTTTCTTCTACAAAGACATGATCTTTACACTGAATGGGCTCCAGTTCTTTGATATCCCTTAGACTGGTAAGCTATATACTACCTGACGCTTATATCAACTCTAATGTTTATTCTGAAACATCATTAAGTTGTCTATTACAAAAACACAGTGCCTGCTTGCATGGAGTACTTACTGGTCTGTAGCAAAAAAATTAGAAGAAATCTTTTTTTTATTAATTAAGAATAGTTGATATCCTCCTTATTTGACAAAGGATAGTTCAGCCTTTTAATCTGAAAAAGTTTGAACTTCAGGAGAAATACAGCTAACTGAAATGGATGATTTATGAAACTTTTGAAGAGATGACTCCTGCCTCACCTCTTCACACAGAGACATTAAGTCTGTGCTCATGTAATTACCCTGAACTTGTATATAGTCAATTGCACAAGTAAAATCAGGTTTCATTTCTGAATTTTGGTTTGCCAAACTCTATACATTTAAGCAGCATGCCTCAATACCTAATTTAATTTCTCAGACTAGGAGAGGAAGCAGAATGAATAAGGTTAGTGTGAACTATGGGGGACATGAAATAATGTAAGATAATTGAAAGCTGTTAGTGTAACTGAAGAAAAACATGAAAAACACCAAGACCAAATGTGTAAAGAAACAAACAGCATAGCAAGAAAGGGATAAAAACAGAAGAAGAACATCCATTGTCCCTCCCCAAGTTAGGTATGAACTAATAGACTTGGCCAAAAATGACACTTCATTCATATGAAAGCAACTAGTTGACTATCACAGAAATTATTACACAGTTAAGAAAGTATATGTCATGTTTTAACTACTATTTTAACTACTATTTTAACTACTATTAGCATATATTACGAATGGTTAAGCTTTAACTGATCAGCTTTGGAAAAGTGAATGGATAAAGTGAACTCTAAGTTTGTTTTAACCCTGCCTTCTATGTATATTAAAAATAAATCATATAAGGAATTTAAGATCTTTTTTTTTTCAGCTAGTTTAAGAAGAAAAAAAGGCAGAAAACCAAATATAGAAACTGGGAAAGTGAACACACAGACTTGATCTGATCCTTTTCAGGTATGTTTTATTTCACAGCTTTCCTTTGATGTTTGCATTTCCTATTTTTTCAGTGTTTATATTTGGAACTCAATGGTTCTTTTAATATTTCTTTTGGACCGACAAATCATTCTGAATGGGAGCAAGACAACTGCAACATCAAGGCAGGACTTTCCAAGATTTAAATAACTTCCATTTAATTTATTTTAGCTGTGTATCTTCCCATATACCCAGTATTGTTGTGGATACATTTCTTTTCATCCATTAATTTCATATTACTGTGGTAATTATTTTCCAATCATATATGCTTCCATATTATGCATCAGGTTTTGCAGATTAGTTTAAGTATTTGCTTAAAATGCTCATGCATTGTTTCTCAAAATTCACAGGTAGAAAATACGTAATAAAAATATAAAGGTCTGCTTGTTTCTTTAGTTTCTGTTCCTGTTACTTTCCCACTCAAAGCGTATTGGTACATTGAAAAGACCATAATTGTCCTAGGATTGTTTCTTAAACTGTAAAGGTTATTCAACAAATAGGAAGTAATTTGGGGAATGTTACAGAAACGTGACAGAAGCTTTTAGAACTTCTAAAAAAAATAGTTTACAGTTAAATTAAGGTTTTGGATATACTTTTGTTAGTGATACGGCTTTTGTAAAAACCTCTTCTCCAGCAATTAATTTTGCTGCAGCTGCTACTCATCAGTATTTTAACTACCCACTGAAAGGTGATAAATTTGTGTTGGATCCTTAACCCTCTGCTGAGATATAATCTTAGGGGGCTCAGTGCACTGAAAATGTCACCCCTTGACGTGCTGCGGTACATACCTTCATCATGGAGAGATTTCTTCATATCTCTACATATGCAGTAAATTATGGTTCAAACACCTTGGAGCCAGTTAAGAGAATAGTAATACTGCATATATTTTTACAGTTCTGTTTGTCAATTTGATCCTATAGAGCTCTGTCTGTCATCTTTGGCTAAACAGCATCACTGACAAACACAGTTCAGATTTCCCTATTTATCATTACTAGTTATTTAGGTTTTAATTGTTTTTCATAAAAACCTGTGTATTTTTATATTGTAAAAAAAGGTAACTGGTAACTGGAACATTATTCTGAATTTTTAAGCTTAGATTTTATGATAGGTCAAAATTTATCAGAATTTTATAAGCCTACACAAATTGTCATTCTGAAATAATGAAGAGAAATTGTGAAGCTTTATTATTTTCTTTTAAACAGCCAATAACTTCAACTTATTAAAACCCACAGAACTGATATTCTGAATCCTTCTCTAAGTGTAGAACAGCCCAACATCTGAGTAAGGTGTCTGCCAGCATAGCTTCACCTGAGAAATGAGAACACTTCAGCGAAGTGATTATTCATGTAAGGCAATGAACATTGTGTAGTGTTAAATCCTTAGCAGACTAGATAGCAAAACAGACCATTCTGGCAGAATTGAACAGTCTGTAGAACTATCTTGGAAGAAGACACGAAACAAATACATTTCTACATATAATCAATACCTTGGGAAAAAATGGTTAGGAAATGGAGGAAATAGAGAAAATTTACCCTATATGTGTCTCTGTAGTTCTGCCTTCACCACTGAACACACATCTAGCTGCTAGGATATCATCATAGCTAACATCTACAGGATGTTCTACTGGATAGAATGCCTGAAAGAGAGGATGATTCACCATAAGTAGTGAAAGTGCCTCATATTATTTATGTCAACATACACACATGAGAATTACACTGCTATACATCTGAAAAGTACTTTCAGAATGGTTTTTGCATCGTAATGTAATCATAATACTTGCCAGTATTCACTTCGAGTGGCACAACAACACCTACCAGTGGAAACACCATGAGACAAATCTGTGGGTACATGACTGCTAATTCAGCTTCTAATTTTTAAATAAAGATAATTAGAATTTAGAGTTAGAATTTAAAAACCAACCAACCTGTGGTAGTTGTGGACTCTGTCTACCAATCAATGTCCATTGACCGTTTCTCACTCTGTATCCACTCACTACTTTACCTATAACATATCAATATGTATGTGAACACAAGAGGTACTTCTAAAAAAAACATGTTGTAGCATCAGAGTTCTTCTGTTATATATCTGATATTCCCATGTTACAATAAAGCTCTTACCTAGTCTGTGTGTATGAACTCTGTAGGCAAAGAGGTGCATTGGAAACCTTTTGTAATGGCAGGCAATGTCTGCATCAACCACTGTTAAAATATGATGGCAATAAACAAAGAAAAAGACATTATTTATCAAACAGTGAAAAGTTATGCTACTGGACTTCATTTAGTGTGCAAGCAGTTTACAAAAGGTATACCTACAGCGCACAATAGACAATTTCAACAGATACTAGATAATATCTTATATTTCTGCAGTGTATATCTCAAGACATCTGTAAATAAAAAGTAATGAAATATAGTAAAAGTCACTTGAAAATGACTTTCTGTGACAATGTGCATACAAAATAGAACTGAAATTCAACAGCATTTTTCCCAGCATATACTACTGCCATTTAATGAAATACAGTAATACATTCATTTACAGACTATGTTGAGAGACACTTAAAATAAACATAGCTATGGTAAACAGCCCACTCAGGAGAAAACTGAAATAAAATTATATAATTCTAAACTGGTACAATTTATAATGATGGCTTGATTTCGAGATCTTATAGTTCTAGGCCCAGTCTTAAAGATTTAGTGTTAGCTGCAGACTTTGGCAGAGAAGTGCTGTGCAGACAACGTCTGCAGGCTAGTTTTTGTGTCAGGTGCAGTAAGAGTAGCTAAGGAAGAGCCTAGAGAGAAATGCCTCTGCAAATGCCTCTCTGAGAGGTATCTGGGGAGTAGCTGTGTTTTTCCTGTTATAACAAACTTCATGCTTTACTTATTAATTGAAGATTTGCTGAAACATGAAAAGGCAAGTTATCAACAGACACAAAACTGCTCTAATTTTCCTTTCCCTCACCCCTCCAGATGAAAAAGTAAATTTCTACATTGATCAAATATTTTTTTGGGGGGGATCAGTTTGATATATTTTCATATTGAAGAGCAAAATATGTTAACTCAAATGAAAAAAAAAGATTTCAAGTTGCTTAATTCACTGAACAGCTGGAGTCAGTTGAGCAGTTGACCACCTCACCCTGCTCAGGCAGCTAACTCTAAATGTGACAAACAGCGTTCTCAGGTATCCAATTTAAAATTCTGGTACAGCATAGGAAGATGTAAGGTCAGTGCTCAACTTCCTTAAAACAGAACATGCTAGCTTGAAGAAGTTATACAGGCACTATCCAAGCTGAGTTTCGGACAAAATCCATTGAGTAGGATTCTGAATAGAAACTGTTCGGAAACTTGATTTTACAATGTTTTTTTCAAAATTTTGACCTTTTAACTAAAAAGTAACATAGGAATAAAGTTTCTAAAGAGCAGCTCCTTACTGGTAGAAATTAATTTCTTAAAACTGAACTCTCAGTAAATCACAAATGGCATGAATGACAAATGCAGATGAAGAAGAGTCCAAAAATTGTTGGTTTTTTTTTTTTCTGGGAGAGGTGAGAAATAAGAAAACAGGAAAGATTTTTCTGGTAAAATATTAAGATGAAAATAAATCAAATAAATACTCTTAGGAATCTTAGAAACTTCAGTATTGCATACGTCATTATTGTTTTGTACAACATTGTTTTCTACAACATTGATTGCCTTTGCAGATGTAGTAATCAGAAAATATGACACAATTTTAGAACTATTTTTTTAATAGTTTGTTCAATTAGGCAATTAATTTGTCCATCTAAAATTCAGCGAGTTTCTGGTAAATTTTCTTCCACAATGAGCAACAGAAATAAATCAGATGCTGAAATGATACAATCACTTTATAAAATTACGACTCACCTTTCTCGCCTGGTGGTATTACGGTGTTCACAGACATCATAAGATACATTCCAGCAATCAAAGGCTGCCTGAAATTCAAAACCCAAGCTCTGTTAAACAAGCCTTTTATAAAACCTGACTGCAAGTGACATAATACGCAATAACGTTTAACACTACCAATTCCTAAATATTGGAGCATGTCTGAAACTGGTCCAGTGAGAAAGTTGTTAGACAGCACTTCCCTTTCCGTCTTTATTTTTTCATACTGAACTACAATTTTTAAAGCATCTTCTAGAATGTATGTGAAACAGGACAAAATGATCATTTACATAATTGCTCTTCTTGTCCCAGACTTCTAAATATGAAGCCTTTAAGCTGGATTAACTCAGTAGTGATAGCACTGTTTCATCAAGTTTCTTAGTAGAAACGAATTTTTTTGCCAACAGATGACATATGGCTTCAAAATTCTTAATATTATTCAGTATGTATTATATTTATTTCACATGTTTTCAAAGGAGGGGTTTCCATGCCTTCTGTTACGATGAAAAAAAATCATAATAGGTAAGTATTTTTAAAAATACTCACTTTTGATGTGTCAGATGTAAAGTTACACCAGAGCAGTCTTTGTGTTTATCTGTACAAATCACAAACCAAGTTTAATCATTAGCAACTGAACCCATTTGAAATTATTCCATGTTAATAACACTTTCCTGCTGTATAAAAAATACTATAAATTAGTTTTAATCTTAACTGTTTGCAGTAAAACTTTTAAATTGTGGAAACATTACTGAAATTTGCACAAACATCACATTGCTGCCTTTGTAGCAAAATCGTAATATACAGCAAAACCCTGGTGGAGGAAAAGGTAATGCTTCAGGTAAGAAAGAGAACAGAGTAGCTATGGATCTGCACGTAAGTGCTAACTTGGGAGATATTTTCCTCCCATCAGTAGCTAGACTCCAAACTGCAAAAAGCAGTGCATTTGAACAGGAGAAAGGATAATGATTACAGTGGGACAAAACAGGGAGACTTTACAGATTGAAAAGTATCAGTTTAGTTTCTCAAACATTAGCTATTTCAGTCACATGTCATTTCATTATTAAGGGACAATATTCTGTTTGGTTTTTATCACCATTGATACTAGAATTTATTTTCATTATGTTCACAAAGTAGACAGTCACTATTTTTACAAAATATATAAACTAGTACATATGTTACGCAACTGAAAAAGTTGCTAACCCAATTTCTCTAAGTTCTCATAATGCTCATCATCTTGCTATCTGAGAATCCTTAAGTTTCTCCAGCATGTGTGTCCCAACAAACACTTCTGTATTTAAAAATCTGAATCAGTAAATCGCAGCGGTACCTTCACAGATAGCAACAAAAAGGAAAGTCTTCACTGTATATGCAAAAGAAAAATTAGAACAGTAGCTCTTTTCATCAAAACTACCCACTACTGTAGTTGCACTGAATGTTTGTAAAGCATGTCTCATGAGAAATTTTGAAACCAAGTGTGATGAATCAGAAGGAAAGCAGCTGAAAATTCCATTGGTAATCCAGAAACAAAAGCATACCCATTCAATGCAGATGAAATTTCTGACTGTTTGTGTTAAGCTACATGTAATATTGCCTCAAACACAGAGAGTTCAGTCCCTATATTCTGCATAAGGGATTGAATATGGGTTCAGCAGAGTACTGACAAAGTTCATTTGCAGTTACACTAGAAGTATTTTAAGACTATGCACTTGTGCACAAAAAAGCAACGTCAGCCAGCTGCTGCCACTGTACCACTCACATTTTCTCTGTTCTACAAAACAGCCAAATAAACAATATATTGTAGCAAATGGAAATTTTCAATATAGTAACCTACATTCTTACACATAATTTTTATGCAAACATGCTTGCTTGTACAGAAAAATAACAGACTCTGAAAAATTAATCTAAACTTTAAGATTAAAATTCTCCAATTTAAAGTACAGTCTTTAAAACACATTTTAAATACAATCTTCTAATTTTTTTTTAAAGTTACTTCTTTAAAAAAAAAAAATTTCCATAAACACATTCACTGCATAGCAAGTCATTTGCAGGGGGTAGCAGTGGGAGACATAAAGAAGGAGGAGAAAAGGTTGAAGGAGAGAGAAAGGATAGGACAAAATAAAAGACTAAGTTAGAATACACAAGGGAAAAATGACAAAGTCAAGACATGGTCAGCACTGGCTGAAGATGGAAAGAAAAAATGCAGTTATGCCATGCCAGAATAAGCATTAGTTTTCAATCACAGAGAACAAATATTGCTTTCAAATAGCCAAGTCACGAATCCAAAAGCATCAAAAGACTAAGCTATTAGGACAAAAGTAGGGGAATGGTAGGAAAATATTTAAGAGAAAGAAAAATTAAATTACTTGCCCATGGTTTTAGAAAAAGTTCAAGATATATATATACTGTTCATCCTCCTCAACTTTTCACTGTAGGAATCTTCAGTTCCAGTCTCAATACCTCTATTTGCTGTAAAGGTCTTTCTGAAGTCTCCTTCCCTTTCTTGTTTCAAGCTAGGTTTTTTTTGACTAAATTTTTGGCTATTCATATAGCACAGATGACGCTGCAGAACTCTGCTTTAATAAGTCTAACATTGTTAGAAATTTCACACTATATTGATTTCAATGGAAGTTGGGAAATGCTTCCTTCCTCTCAGAACATTTTACTTTCTTACTTAAAGCAATACAATTTTAAATTAAAAAATTTTAAAAGCAACCGGTGGTTTTACACCTCTCAGTTTTGCAATTTTCAGTTGAAAACATCACCACTGTCTTTTAAACAAAGCTGAAAAACTATCCCAAAGGAATAAAACCAAATCTGTCATATGCCAAACATGAGTCATATTTGAAAAATCTCTTTACTAAGTCACAGTGTCTCTTAAAAACAGAGACACAGGAGGAGGGAAACAAGTGCAATGTATTTCAGTTTGCCAATATTCAATTGTTCTCACACTATTTAAATTTTCAGAATATTGAAAAAAATGCATTCAATATTGAAAAAATTTTCATATAAATTGAGCAATTTCAAAATGAACTGAAGACAGTGGGAAAGTTATTATTGCTACTATACAAGGCAATCATTATTCAGTATAGGGAGAAACACAAATCAACTTATGTCCCAAGAATTTGATCTGCAGTGCTCTGTCAACAGTAAAATAATAGCTGGATATGTCGGTGTAGACTTTTAAGGAACTCCTACAGCGCATTGTAAATTTGTCTGTGGTTATATTTAGCCATGACTGAGCTAAACAGTTTTCTAACAACTATAGAGGTATGCTGGAAATGCTGTACAGCTCACCTCCTTGAAACACTCAAAGCTGCTCAAACCCCTGCCCAAGAACACCAACTGCACGGAGGCCAGGGTGGTTCCTGGTGCAAACTCTTTTTAAGCTTTGCTGTGTGACCTAAGCAAAAATATCCTTAAACAATACATAAATAAAACAAAATCTTAGTCTCTTTCCAGTCTGCCAGTCCAGCTTATCTAACTACTTTGATTTCTTTGTTTCAGCTGTTCAGCAAATACGCACTGCTCTGAGACAAAGAAGTTACTAGTTACCCCTGCCATGTGGCAAAGACCAGAAAATACATTTTTATACACGTCAGAAACAGATTCAAATGAAAGTCAACTGTTCATGCAGAGTTTCCAACTCAAATGAAACTAGAAGCTGTGCTTATGACTGCCTTCTGTGTGGTGTGCAAATATAACACAATCTTATTAAATATTCTCTGTTTTTATTTACTCATGTCAAACAAAATCAATGGTGCATGTTAAAGCCTAGTACTCTCTTCAGATTTTAAATACAGCATTTGTTTTAAAAATTGTATATGACAACTTTGTAATGGTAATTCAAAGTTTAACTGCCAATAAACCCTTGGATTAGTTTAAAAGAATCACCCATGCCAATCCCGTTTATCTCATTTTCTAAGAGAAATATCTCAAATACTAGAAATACTCAGACTTTGTAAAATTAAAAACTCATAATTAAGGAGAAGCCAAATTGTCCCGAACAGAAACGCTTTCTTTCTGTAGGCTAATTTTGATAAAAGTTCCAATGCAAGTCTGACAGGCTTCCTGCCAGTCTCTCTATCCAGACCTAGAATCCTGAACTCTTTAGTCCCATATATTATAATCTGCCATAGAAGCTGAGACGTCTAGAGCTTCCTAGATATTTGAAATTCTGTGTTTTTTTACTCAGAAGAAAACTTAAATCACTCTTCAAAACCTATTTACTTGTAGTCTGTGTACATACATTATAAATTATAGAGCACACTGTTCAAACTACTCAGCTTCTTCATTTCTCTGTTTCTAACAGGAACAGTATAGCACTCATACATGGCTACTAGAATACTTAAAAGGCTTTCACTGCAACAGAGTGCAAAGCCTTATGAAGCTCCAAACACCTTGTTATTTCAGTCAGCCCTTTGATTTGTACCAGGATTTCCACATATGGTCTCAGAATTGGCTTTACCTCATTAAAGATAAGAAGTTGCCTCAAAACTGGAGCACAATCTCAGAGCATGGTAATTCAAAATCTAATGCCCACAGGGAAGTAACTTTGTACCAGTTCTATTTTGAAAGACTAAGACATACAGGAAAAAAATGAACTTGAAGTCTTGGTAAAGCAAAAGGCAAGTTCAGTATGTTGCATTCAATACTGATATCTAATATTTGATACATAAAAGAACACTAGCGGAATTAATTTTTTAATGAGAGTCAAGGTGCTTGCTCTTGCTACTCTCTTCACTTACCCAAAACAGATTTGGCAAAATTATTTTTAGAAGTCTAGTAATATATAGAATAGAACTATTATCTTTATTCAGTTTCTGAAAAACAAAATAGAAGCACAGACTCCTCAGTGTCATTTTCACAGCATACTTTCCAAATAGAAGAGACAAACAATTGTTGATCCTGGTCGGGTATAAATTTTTGAACACATAAGTAGCTTGTAAAGGCCACACATGACTGATTTGCTGAAAGGATATAATAATATATCATACACATGAATATCTGTGAATATGCAAAATTAATTTTATTCAAGATACAAAAGTTAAACCTTTTGGTTATCAAAGAGAAGTACACTAAATTCAGTGCTGAAATAAGATTAGAACTCAAATGACAGCTTACAGTTCACATGCTTATGAAGAAAATAGCTATTTTTAAGGCATCTACCAGCTTGGTGGTCAAAATTAATTACTCTCCCTAACAAAAAAACCCAAAACCAAATCTAACACTGAGAACCTCACACCTCCCTCAGAAGAGCAGTTATGTCTGTGGTATCACATGTAACGTGAGTAACACAATTCTTGTAGGGAATGACAGCAGGAAAAAGTAAATCTACTCTCAATTAAGAAGTACGGAGTAGATAAGGAGCTGAGAATGCAAAGATTATACATGCCTTGTGCAAGAAGAGAGGGAATAAGAAAGGGAATGAGAAAGCAGCCAAAGCTGAACAAAAAATAATTCCCCAATAGTTTGCTCCAAGCATACTGACAAAAATTATTACTTACTTCAAACAATGCAACAGTTATACACATACAAAATGATACAATGGGATTACCTTTAATACAAAACAAATTAAAAGATATTATTATTGATAACTTCTAATTACTTCGTTTCTGAGCGATAAGACCTATATTTTCACGTGTTGGAGAGGACTAAGATAATAGAATGGTGGATTAGAAACATTAGTCTTTGTTATAGGGAGGGCAGGAAAAAAGAAATTCTAGCAACTGGGAAAAAACCCCACATTTTAAAAAATCAGATCTGAAGGTCCTTACATGGAAGAATAAATCAGTAGCAGTGTGCAACTGCATTGCATACCCCAACAGCCCAAACTGAGAGTTGGCTGGGTGCCTTTACAGATCTAAAGATGGCTAGATTTACTTTTATTTGAGTCTGAATCTTAAACATCATAAACAACAGACAAATTTTTGACAACTTCTTACTTGTTACACAACTGTATCTATCAACCCTAACTCCAAACCAAAAGAATTTTTGGTTTTGTAATATAAAAAGGGAAGAAAGTCAATTAGAACAATTACTTGTAGAATTTTTGTAGAATTTGCTTTTAGTTTTCCAGCTTATTTTTTATTTATGCAGTTTTTAGACAAGATACAGTAAGCTTTATTTTGATACTGGAACGTAAAGTGCAAATCGAAATATGAACATTTAGCTCGGGATTATAGCTAAGGAGAGAAGAAAAGCATAATTAGTTTAATAATTGGTTAATGAAATGAAGAAATATTCTTTTTACAAATAGTTGAAAATGAGAGTTGATAAATTTTAATATTTTTTACCCCCAAATTGATAGTTGAATTAGGTGCTAATACATAAATAATCACTACCTCAAGCACAGTATTTTATATTTGCAATGACTGCTAAGTCAGAAAATTAAACTCTGAACAGTGCTTCGGAATATTTGATGTGCTACTGAAAGCATAACAAGTTAACAGTATATTTCATAAATAGTTCTCTGTTCTGAATTGCAAAAACTGTATGGGCTTATATTCATACTGTGATCACTATATTCTTATACTCTGACAAGACACAGTTATCAACAGATATCTTATTCACACAAAAAAAGTTGCCTTTAGGTCATTGCTGAAGCCTAAAAATACCTGTAAAACTAGTCAAAGGCTATTATTACAAGACTTAAATTACATTTTTCTCTAACAGAATTTTTATAGGCAGATTACATTAACAACATTTTTTCCTCACAAAAATGGCAGATTATTTTTCACTTTTAAATAAGATATCAGACTGCCATGTAAAAGGCACTGAACTAAAACAGAGGGGATCCTGTCACACTCTAACTGTTGACATGGTACATCATACTAGTATCATCTCCTAAATTATAGTCCTATCAGTTCACACTTCTCAAACTTTAATGATTTTGCAGGCTTATATCTACAAAATTGATTATTCTAAGTTCTGCACAAATATTCTAAACAAAAAATAAGAAAGTTTGCTGCAGGGGGAGTGCTGGTATAAAATTAAGTTTTAATTTCAGGTGCTAATGTTCACTATGGTTTCTCTAAGGGGGCAAGGGGATTTTTTGAGTAGAATCTTTGACTACTGAGTTAACTTACTAATAAAATTTTCCAAACACATCCTCAACTACTCTGCAATGGAGGCTACTGATCTTTTTTTTTTAGTAACTACATACACTCAAACTACACTTAAGAGTGGAAATGAACAGCGAGAACTCTCACTGTCCCCAGGCAATAACAAAGACCAGGCTCTCAACTAACATTCTCTCTTTAGAGGTTTGTAACTTTAATTATTTGCGATTTTAGCAGGCAAAGAGTCTCAGGGGCTGTACAGCTTCATCTGAACTGTTTCATGAAAATAAATTTTTTCAACTTCAGGTGTGCACATTGGCACATGTGCTCCATTTGACCAGCGCTGGCACTCTCAGTGTATTCCTTCCCCCTCCTCCTCAGTTACCATTATTGCCATTATGCTACATTGTATCTTCAAGTCAGGTAGAAACCATACTTTCAGCTTCAGATAGTGCTGCTGAAAAATCTAGATGAGTACTGCCCAAACCTTGCCAGAGGTGTGCAGAAGACAGGCTGCATGGCACCGGGAAGCTGACAGCTACAGGGTAACTTCTCTGTTCTAAACCAAGTAGAACCTGTGGATCATTTACCATGGTATCCCAGAAAGATCCAGAGGCCAGCGGCATAGCTCAACCTATCTGTGTAATGCATACTCCTCCCTTAATTTTTTGTTATTATTCAGCTTACTTCCCCTTTCCTCTTCCAAGTCCAACATTTTCATTATCACTTAGCCCATGAGGATCTTCACGTTCTTATTTTAATACCACACAGTAATGTATCACAGCTGAGTTCCAAGAGAACGACAATCCACAGGTTTTTTGTTCTTGAAGGCCAGAGAGGGTCTAACCCAAAAACTCCGCACAGGATACGATTCACAGAGTAAAAACAAGAATTCATGCATCTCAAAGGTGTCAGAAGAAGGCATTTCAGGTTTAAAGAACAAAGTACAACATGAAATTAAAAAAATTATATATTAATCTTGTCCCAAAAAACCTCAGATAACCAATATCAAAATGTGCATTAATGAAGTACAGCATTTCATTAATCCAAGTTTATACTGTATGGGCTAGATGAGCAGATAGTTTGGTGGTCTGAAAACTGGCTGATGGTCAGGTGGAGAGAGTGGTGATAAGTGGTGTAAAGTCTAGTTGAAGAATGCCAAACAGCAGTGTATCCTAGGGACCAATATTGGGTCCAGTCCTGTTCAACATCTCCATTAACAAGCTACATGATTGGGCAGAGTGCACCCTCAGCAAGTTTACTGATGACAGCAAATTGGGAGGAGTGGCTGACAGGCCAGAGGGTCGTGCTGCCATCTTCCATAGGCTGAAGAAGTTGGCTGACAGAAACCTCAGGAAATCAAAAAAAGGGTAAGTGCAAAGTCCTGCACCTGGGGAGGAACACCCCAGACACCAGTACACGCTGGGGGCCACCCAGCTGGAAAGCAGATTGGCAGAAAAGGCCTTGGGGGACCTCGTGGACACCAGGCTGAACAAAAGCCAGCAATGTGCCTTTGCTGCAAAGAAGGCTAATGGTATCCTCAGCTGCCAAAGTTATCGCCAGCAGGTCAGGTCAGGTGATCCTTTACTCATCACTGGTGAGGGCACTCCTGGAGTACTGTGTCCAGTTCTGGGCTCCCCAGTACAAGAGAGACATGGACATACTGGAAAGAGTTTAAGGAAGGGCCATGAAGATGATGAAGGGACTGGAGCATCTCTACTACAAGGAAACACAGAGAGAGGTGGGACTGTTCAGCCTAGAGAAGAGAAGGCTCAGGGGGATCTCATCCACGTATAGAAATACATGAAGGGAGGGGGAGAAGAGGATGGAGCCAGGCTCTTTTCAGTGATGCCCAGTGACAGGAACAGAGACAATGAGTACAAATTGAAACGTAGGTTCCCTCTGAATGTCAGAGAACACTCTTTCACTGTGAAGGTGATGGAGCACTAGTACAGGTTGGCTAAAGAAGCTGTGGAGTCCTCGTCCTTGGGGATATCCAGAAGCCCTCTGGACATGGTCCTGGCAATGGGTTGTAGGTGGCCCTGCTTGAACAAGGGCAAATGGACCAGATGACCTTTAGAGGTGCCTTCCAATCTCAACAATTGTGTCATTCTGTGAAACACTCACTGACAACACACAGATACTGGCCAGTATCATACTGGACATCTTTCTCATCCGCTATTCAAGTGAAGTGATATGTTCCAATATCAATGCTTCTTCATTACTTTAAGTTATTTGCTCTATATTTTTTGAAGAAAAAAAATCTTTTCATCTTTCAAACATTTATAGAGATGAAGGAAGTTTATAAAGAAGTCCAGTTAATAAATAAACTTCATTACAAATATGCCCACTGATCTTTACCTTTGTGAGTAGCTCTAACAGCAAAATTATTTTCTACTGGGAATGTAAATATTTTTGATGCTGTAGCAGATATAATTTACAGAACAAATTTCCAAAATACATACCTCTAAATGCACTAATATCCCCATAGTGTACCTGGAGCACAAAAAATCTGCCACCTGTTTCTCCTCCAACTCTGAATCCAACACCTAAGAGAAGGAAAATGTGTTGTTTTCAGAAACAATAGAATAAAAGATGGCTCACCACTGCTGACGTATCTAAAAATACAAATCACTGAAATGGCTTAGACTGAAGGAGTAGAAAATTTCCCTGAGACACAAGTGAAGAAAACATCGTCCTGAAAACTGAGAAAACCACCATCACAACACATTCTCTAGTTATTAATGAACAGGTACCTCCTTTAAGCACAGAATTCTCCCAATCCAAGAATATGAATACAGATTTTACATATACATATTTAAACACAACTATATACAAGAAAAAAAAATCAAGTTTCGCCATCCTTGTACAATTTCGTAGAACTTTTATTTCCCATACAGCTTGTGAATGACACAAACTGATTAACACCGACTTACTAAGAAGACATTGAGAATGAAAAGATAAAATGATCTGCAGAAAAATATTTCAAGATGTTAATTAATACTGTAGAAAAAATATTGTGGAAATTATGAAGCCATGTTACTTGTTGACAGAAGTAAGCACAGACACAGAAGAAAATAGAGGAATCTGAAACAATTTGAAACAACGAAATTGCAAAATATTACCATCACCAAAAGGGATTTCTCTAAACCAATTCTACAATGAACACTCTTAAAAAGAAGCAGAAAAAGCAATTTCTTCCTATGCGGTCAGTGAATCCCACTAGATTAAACACTGCCTAGGGCAAAGTCTACTTATAAATGGGACTGTAGTCTGTCTCTCTGCACAAACGAAATATCATTATGAACCTCCCTCCCACAAACTTTGTATTTATGGACACCTTAGAGACACAAAAATTATTGCTAGCTGGGGTTTAAGACGAAAGCAAATACCAGGCTTCCACAGAATCCTCCAAACAACATTTTTTTTTTAACTTGACACTCTGATAACCAAATCAAATAACATTTGTGCTGGATTGTTAAAAACAAACCTCTTCAGGACACTGCACTGATCCTAGTTATGAAAAGAGGTAGTAAAAGATAAAAGAAAAAATGTTTATAATTCAAGGTATTTTCAGACTGAGGCTATATAGATAGTAGGTATTTCTAGTACCCTTAGTGGTTACTGGAAAGAACCACTTCTCCCTGTCTTCCAGACATCCCACTCCAAGTTGCTTAAAATATTTTGACTGAATTCAACAAAATAATCTCTCATACAAGAAAATGGGTACCTAAACATGTTGCTCAATGACATTAAAGCATTGAGAAATGAAAAACACATAAAATTGTCAAGTATACTTAAGACACAGAAAAAAAAAAAATCAATGTTCAGATTGAACTCGTTTGTGCTTTCCCAAACACACAAAAATATTTTAACGCAGTTTGTGTGCAACTGAAAGATACATAAATAGTACCCTTCCAATAATGTACAGTATTAAATGCAAGATTAATGCTATATAAATATAAAACACTGTATTATGACCATTATCTCTCCCTTAGCCATTTTCCCCCCCTACTGAAACCCATAATGATACAGTACACAGGATGACAAAAAATCTCCAAGTACATTAGCTAGCATAATATATTCACAGTTTATGATGTTGGTATTTATACAGTTTCCATCAACTAGGCATAATAAAAACGTTATAGGAGGATCCTAGATATGCCAGGTGCTTACTTCCACATCCTCCTCTCTCCTTTGCCCCTGTACACAAGAACTTCACATTAAAGGCACAATACCTTTGGGTAGCCTGGTGGGTGGAGCATTTCTTGCCCAAGCATACAAAATGTTAGATTTGTCTTTGCAGGTTCCTTCATCACAGTCCCTAAAAATATGAGGAAAGAAAACAAAATGGAATATAATTTTTAAATTTCAAAACCAGAAAAGGGCAGGTGACTTAGATGCAAAACAACTAATTTTAAGATCTCTGAAGATGCTTTTGGATGTATGTTGATTAAACAGTTTTTTTAATGTAGATTTCTTTCCTGGATATCATTAGATTCTCCATCTTCTTTTTTTTTCCCCCCTCCCTCTGCCTTAGATAGTGTTAGGCAAACAAGGTCAAAACCATAGATAGTTCTGATAGTCCCTGCTAGCCTAGCAGCCAGTGATGAAAAGAATAAAGGAACCTTTTGTGAGAATGAACCACATGAAAATTGCTAGCACTACTAGGTCAAGTGCCACAAAATGACAACAGTTGCCACATTTACAGAGTGACAGGATTTGTGCACAAAACAGAAAACCACTCACAAGACAACAAAGCTCTATGTCAAAATTAATATTTAAAATTCATTTAAAAATCACTGACAAAAAAAAAGGTGACGTGGAGCTGTATATGAACCACAGGTGGGAGGCACTCATGGTCTTCCTTGTACTTAATGAAAAATCACTGCTTTAAGTTAATTTTAATTCCACGGTACAATTTATTGTTTTTCATAAATAGAAAAATAACATACACAAAAAACCAACACCCCCCCCGCCCAAGTGTTTGCCAAGTTACAGACCACAATAAGGTCATAAATACTTACACCAGCTGAGAGCTCTAGAGTTGTCCCTAGCCTCTGCAGCTAACACCTTACAGGTAACACTAAGGGTGGAGTGCAAAAGAC
This sequence comes from Chlamydotis macqueenii, assembly GCF_036417535.1. Lineage (NCBI taxonomy): Eukaryota > Metazoa > Chordata > Aves > Otidiformes > Otididae > Chlamydotis > Chlamydotis macqueenii. Next base: position 56,361,292 of record NC_141593.1, on the reverse strand, counting down.
TCCCAAAGACTGTTAAACTCTAGACACCTTGAATATACAGGAACTGACAAACTCAGGGCACAGACACTACCAAATCCACAAAAGGCCATTCAGACACAGTCATACAGACAGCACCATGTACCGGGACCACATCCAAGAGGGCGCTGACTGCTCTACGTGTGTGTAGGCTACAGGATGATGAGGGTCTTTCCAAACACCCACCTAGAAGCCACTTCTCCCTCTTGATCCTCTATTAGGGAAACCTGTTATTTACAGAGTGCATTTGTACCTTCTTCAGTGGCAAACATCGTGGCACTGAGCACAGAGTGCAGAGGTCATTCCATAGGTGCAGCATACACAGCTATGACTTTTAGAAAGCCTCGACCTGAAACTATTCAGACTAGACCAACTGATCAAAGCCAGATGCAATGAAGCTTGATACCCATGCCAAGGTTTCAGTCCAAAACAAAGTGGTACAGCCCCGTCTCTGTTTATTCTCGCTGGTAAAATGAGACCTGGGAAAATGTTTGTACACATAAAGATGGTTTCAGTCACCTTAAATACTGGGGGAAAACAGAGTCTCACATAGTTTGAAGAAAAGTATAAAAGCTTTTATGCTTTTATGGTCTTTTATGACCAGGACTTTTAGCAGACGGAGGCTGCTAAAGATGCTGAAGATGCCTGAGCCATATGGCCCACCTCTCAGAACAAATGATGATTATGCTTTGCAGGCTGCCCTCCCAGGAATAACCAGTTCTTCCAGCATGTAGGGAAAACCATCTCAGTGGACTTTCTGTGTTTCTCTGAACCTAGAAAGCCTTACTGCAACATAGCTGCTGTGCTTTCGGACAGAAAGCACTGCCATAATCTTCCAATGACCAAGAGAAAAGGGAAGATGTCACTTCTTCCTTTTCATTAATTTTGCTCCTAACACATATTTCTAGACCTTCACAACTACTAGTTGGTCATCTCCTCCTTCAAACATGCCCCAACGGGCAAGCAAAACTTATTTCAGGATAAGTGAAATTTTTCACAACTAATGTTTCATACATTGAATTCATAGTTGCAGGTAAAAGCTGTGCAGCTTTCAACTGCTAGAGTCTAAAAACCCCAAAGGACTTCAGGGATCTAACCAGGTATTGAGTTGCACAGTTTGGAAACGTGTTGAAGAGACTGGTTAGGAGGAACAACAGCAGAAACCACAAGCACCGTCGCAGCTTCACCACAACACTCTGGGCCAGCTGGCCTTAATTTATACCACAGTATATTTTAGGAGCATATTACTTAAGTAAAAAAAAACAAACCAAAACAAAACCCACAGGCTGTTTCCAACTTTCCTCCTGAGACACTGGCCAGTGGAAGACTGCAAGGAAGAAAGATTAAATACACACACTGCTCTTTCATTATGCTTAGAAATGGTCAGCCCTCTCATTTAGCCACCAATGCTGATCTTGAAACATCAAGTTTTCAGAAAAAAAATAAACCTAGAGGAGATTACAAAGAAAAGTTAAGATAACTGATGAACAGATTTAAAAGCAGGAAGCTAGTAAAAAAGTATAAATTTATAAACAAGTAAAAAAAAAAATCACTGAAATTCATAGCTTCTTTTCATGCAAAAAATCATGATATTCTGAACAGAATGAGTGGCACAGAATACCTTAAAAACAGAATACAACTGCATAGTATCCTGTATTGTACTAACAACTAATTTTGACTATGATCAAAATTTGGGGGAGACGCAGGTAGGGGAGGGCGTGGAAACAGAGCTTACTGACTGCTTCTCCGATCTTTGTTCTTTGCAAACTCTCCTGAACTTTCCAAATGCATTCTCCTCAACCTTGGGTAAGCTCAGGAGCTGGGTTTTTTAATGGCACTGGGGTTTTGACTGATTACCTAGACTGAAAGCAATATATTTCACTATGTCAGCAAGACCAGTATTTGGCTATGCTTTTAGGATATTTGCATTGCTTAGGAAAACAAAGAACGTTTTTTATTTCATTCTCTATTATACTGTACTCCTTGTTTCTAACCAAGATTTGTAAAAAAAAAAAGGATAATTGAGGTGACTGAGTAAGAAAAAATACACTTTTTAGATCTTAAACTGAATGGTGAAGGACACTCTGGGGCAGTGACAACTCAGAAATATAAATCTTTATACTTTTCCCACTCTCCTCAAGCAGCGAAATATTTTACTGAACCAGTCTTGACATCTTTTGCAACCTTTACTGAACTTTTGATGTCAAAAGCTTCCGAAACCATGCTCTTCCACCAACTGAAGCAGCAAGTCTGATGGAGGAATTACTAGGTGGTGATCTACAACCTGTATTTAGACATTTGTTTAGATTAGATAACTATTTAAAGTTGTCCCACCTGATCTCTAAATAAAGGCTATGTCTATGAATCATCTCATTCACAGGAGCTCATTTCAGTGTTAGGTTTGATGCAGCGTGAGACCTATCTTGCCAGGACACTCAGAAGTTCTGAATAATTCAACATTTTCCTTTAAATCGTTCAAGTGTATTCTTGATTATCTATGGAGAATCTGAACTTTTGAAGAATCAGCTCAGGCATGCTACTTCAATTTCAGCAGTTTATCAGCTCAGGCAAACCCTCTTGTCATAGTGGCTGAACTGTTTTTAGGGACAATTATGATCAAGAAACAGAAACAGCTACATCTTTTATTGGTGCACTGAGGAAAATCCGAGTAAATGAGCCCTGGGAGTCTACTGTATTTCTGTGGAAGGGCCTGGATGTTTTGAGAAGGGAGAAACATCTGTGTACTCCTTTAGCATTTGTTCAGATAAAGATTCTACCATGTTTCAGTGAATGTGTCACTCTGCAGAGCCAGCACGGGTCCCACACGGTTAGACACTTTCAAAAGACCAGCGGCATTTGCATGAATAGCCTCAAGTCACCAAAAACGCTAGTGGGCCAGAGTGGCATCACAGATTTTGACAGGACAGCTAACCCCAATAGAGTTATCTGGATGCTGTATCTTCCCCTCTCCCATTCCTCCACATTCAAAACTGGCCTGTATAGAACTTCACACTTCAGGGAAATGATTTTTGCCCGTGTACTCTGAACGCTCCTAAAGGACTATTTTTCCAGAGTACACCTAGTCCACATCATGATGGTATGAAAAATAGCTCGACTTGGTATGTTTTAATGTTCTTAGAAACAATTACAAATCACCTGACTAATGTTGCCCAGAATTTTGAAGAAGAAACTATAATAAAGCAAAAAATCAATGTTGTATGCCTTAATTGAATAAAAACTAGGTATGTAAAAATGTTGACCATGTAAACAGTAAGGGAAGGGTCCTTGCTAAACAAGTCTTACAGTGCTGTCCTCAAATGTCAGTTCTCAAACGACCATTCCTTCCTCTAGTAGACGGAGGAGCAAGTGAAATCATCACTTACTAGTCTGCAGGTAACAAAAAGAATGACAAGTAACAAAAGAAAACAAAAAATAACACAGACATCTCATCATTAACACAGAGTCACCACAATAACTTTAAGGAAATTGGTTCTAGTGGTTGGAAGTCTCTAGTGAATTTAAACTAGTAGGAAAACCCTTGCTGTGAAATTCTATGTACTCTCCATAATGACTTTAAAAAACGTGCAACAGTTTCTACACATCTGAACATTTAAATGAACATGTTTACAACACAGACATTCATAGATAAACACAGACGTGTATGTCTATATACATACATGCTACATTAATTATATACACTCACATAGCGAACAGGCATTTATACAAGCTTACATAAGTGTGTCAAACAGGCATAAATGCAGATGTCTAAAGCCTGTTTTATGAAGTACAGACATGATCATGCTAGGCTTGCAGATAGCCATGGGCAGAGTAAGATGAAATGTTGCAAACTGTTGCAGGCAGCAACAGGGATGTGAAACGAGGAGACACTGAAAGAAGAGCTTTCATTCTGAGAATGTAAAGCAAATACTACACCCCAGAAACTACGCACAAAAAAACCAGCGAGATTTAATCAAAACCTGCATATGAAAAATTGGAAATATCTATTTAAATACAACATTAATTACGTGTTTCATAACATTAGTTATATGTTTCAGCATTTGACAGGAGGCTGTTAAGTACAGCAATCAAGAACAAAAGCAACAGACTGCCACTGGTGAATTTTCTGCTGCGCAACTGTTCTTCTCCAGGAAGAGTGGTGATACAGCCAGAGAGCTCAAACTACCAGAACCCTAATCTCAAACCTAGGATTTCAGTCTGATTCAGTTTTGAAGAACTTCATGACTTTCCAGCTTTTGATCCATCTCTTCATATCAGAAAGCTCAGGAACTAAACATTCACCTACATCTTCAGAAAACCAGCTAGATGTGACTCAGGCATCACCTTGTGACTTCATCTCAACGCAAGCACCTGACCAATCTAAAACAATAGAATTCTATCACGTACACATTATTTCAAGGCTCTCATAAAACTACTTCCAGATATATGAAAACAAAACAAACTACCAAGTACAATCTACTCACTTTTAAATAGCACAGTCAAGATGTAAACTAGTTTTAAAAGGTCACAAGGGGAAGAGTTTCATGTTGGTGTATTTTTCACATTAAACTACTCAAAAAGTATATTCTAACATACAAGACACAATAAAAACATCTTGAAAAAGCTGTCTGCTGGGAAAAGAAAACAATAGAAATTCTGTGCTTTCATAGTTTTACTTTTTTTCTGAGCTTTCTAAGCATCTGCTTTTCTCACAAGACAAGATTACAACATTTTCAATACTAAATCTGTTGGCTGATAAGTAGGAGGGAGACAAAACTTTTGGTCAAAGTTTGTCGTATGTTTAAATATTAATCAAATCATCACCCAAAACCACGAAGAGATTTTTTGAAATGCTAATTTTATTGGGAAATACAATATATTATACTGTTAGCTGTAAATTCCAGCTCTAGTTACCTTCTTGGTAAATACGTAAAAGATAAATTGTTATTACACAACTCTTAGAAGAAAATCTACATTAAAATAGTTTTACATATCAGAATAAGTCATACAAGCTCACCAGTGTCAGTAAAACTACCTTATCTGCTCTGTCTTGAAAACCTGGAGAAAACTTGCAAAATTACCAGCCAGACCATTAATTTCCACCCACCTTCACATCTTCTTCACTTTGGCTACCCACAACTGTTTTAGCGGCACTGAAAGCTTCCCTCTGCCCTCAGTGCTTAGGCATCTTGAAGGGCAACTACCAAACCACTGAACAGAGAGAATCTTCTTCAGCTTATCCTTTACTCAGTTTCCTTCCTACCTGATACAATACTGCAGACACAGAAAAGCAGCCAACTATAGATGAAGCTTAGATTTCTTCGTATCCAATATCATTACATACTGTCCACTATAGCTCCTCTTCCTTGGAGGCAGTCAATTAGTCATGAAGAATCAGAAAATCGATCTTTTTCTCCACCTTACAGAGGAGTTAGTTAAAAAAAAATAAAACACTTTAAGTGCCAAAAGGCAGGAATGTTACACATTTCTTCTTCTTTCAAGATCTGTCTACTTTTCCAAGAAATTGCAAGAGTGGAAAATGTCTATGTGCAAGCAATTAACACAATCGAAGTTAGGTACAATAACAAAAGTAAGTTGCAACTCTTACCAGTAGTTTTCAGTAGAAGAGGGTTCATTACATCCAAAGAGTAACATGTGATGGACAGTGTCCATGCTGGCATGAGGCTTAAAGTCAACTGAAAAACAAAATGAAAAAAAACAAATAAGCTATCCTTATTCTTAGCATGTTACATATGTAAGAGCATTTTGTGCCATTTTTTCTCTCTAATACTAGAAACAAAGCATGTATGTCCCCACTCACTTATTTATCTTCTGCATTCCACTTACACATTTTCCTTAAATTCTCACTAATATGTCACAAAAAAATCTCTTTCCTGAGAAGAAGATTTAATGTGCTATTCAGGGATTTTATAACATAGGTCAGTTTCCATTTTTTCTGTTATTTACAATGGCATATGTTTGAGTCCAGTCTTTCCAATGATTAGGTAACTTCTGTTGATTATGGAGACTTCAATCTGACAAATCTTTTCCACTGAAAACATTTTCCAGTGACTATACTGAAGCAAGATGGAGCTGATCACATGCTTAAGATTGACCACATGCCTATTCATTTTGGTGGAAGGGATCAAAGAGAAAAAAAAGGTCAAATAAGCAATTTGGTTTTATTTTCAAGGCATCCAAACATAAGAGGTTGTAAGCAATGTTATCATGTGAAAATTTTATGTTCACAGAATAAGTTTTTTTTTCTTTTTTTTTTTAATTTGCTCATCATCTTCCTTTTGCTCTTCAAAGCTCCACCTGACAACTAGAACGGTTTCTTTGTCCAGACCTTACACTGCTTTGTAATGAACTCAGCACAGTGATCATTGGAAAGGTGACCAAATCCTATAATAACCTGGTGAACAACACGTAAACACATAAAATGGAAAAAATTCTTATTCTTCAGAGAAAAAAATGGGTTGCCCTGCATGATTCACACTGAGACTTTGCTTAAGTATTTCTAAGCAAATTCTTATAGTAGGTCCTTTTAAACATACACACACCGAAAAAAGCTTATGTGGCTTTAACACATGTAAACGTCAAAGACAGAACTAACTGTGCAGCAGTCTAATAAAGAATTGAACTATGCAATTTTGCAACTCAGTGAAGCACTAAATAAAAATTGCTTAAGCAGCAGGTTAGCAGTACGCCTTTGAATGACTTGAAAGCAGAATAGTCTATTGCACACACTGCACAGCAAGTATAGTTTATCAGAGAATGAACACTCACTCCCTTTTATGCTCATTTTTCTTTCTGGGTTCAAACTCACAGCCCAACTGTGAGGTCAGGTTCTTACTTCTTCACAAAACAGATGTACAGAGAAAGCACTGAAGAAAATTCACTCAATTTTTTTCAGTTACCACAATACAACACGAAAATCTAAACACAATATTCTATTTTTGAAGGATTTCCACAAGGAAATGTACAAGTAAAAAGTCTTGTAATACACTACAACGAAAACTACACAGGATTCCCACCATATTTATTGTAAGCGCAGATATACAAAAACACAACAAAAGAGTAAAGGAAGAAAAATATAGACATTTTAACTTTGTTTTATTTCAGTTCATAGCATGTTCTGATAATGAAACTATCTTCAGCCAAACCAACAAGACTTCTCTCTACCTGAACAACAGTATGTTCACAAGGAAGGCAAAATAAAAGTACCTCAAAGACCTTCTGAACAGATGGTGTTGTTTTCCTGATCTATATGATCTCAGCATTTGTACACTACTATGCACTACACTACTGTATTTCCTGCTATTTGTCTGCCATTTTATTCATGCCATGACATTTAAAAAAAAAAAAAAAAAAAGGAGGGGAGAGGGTTTGATTGGTTTTGGTTTTTTCTCCAAGATAAGTAAAATCTCACTGCAGCCAACACTGACTGTAAGTGCAAAGGATTTACAACCTGTACCAGCAGGTAAATAAACAGTCAGCTCAGCAGAGCAGAATTAAGTATCCGGCCAGAGACAGAAAGCCAATACTTAACAAATAGGATTGGCTGGTACTGACTGCCAGAGGCATCTGCATGCAGCTCCTTAACTACTACTACTCATGAATCTCTCCAGATACAGTTTGTTATCTTGACTCTAAGTAGCACTCTCTAGTTTGTTTCTGCATTAGCCATGACGAATGCACTTTGGAAACTCTGACAGCCAAAGATTAAGTCAACACGTGTCAAAGAAAAAACAAAATGCTGAGGTTCTTCAAAATGTCTTGCTTAGGTTCTTCCAGTCAACAAATACTCACCTACGTAGGCTTCATCATCCACCGGCAGGGGTACTGACATGCAGAGGTAGGTATCAGACTATTAAAAGCCAAAAGAATAGAAATTACCTTTAAATTTTGAATATTTAGAATGAAAAGAATAGAAACAAAGCACCAAAATTCTCTACACTTTCTGCAGATGAATGTGGGAATACTGAGCAAACTAATATATAAAAATTATATACTTATCAGCCTTAGCACTCAGTTAATTTGCAGTGGTTAACAAACATCATCCCCTCTCCATCTGCTAAGAATCTGAAGGGGTAACAGTGCCTTCTTGATGTCCAAATGAACAGCATGAATCAATTAGTGCGCTACATAAAGCAAAAAGAATTACTGAGCTTCTGATTCATTTTGTTCTTGGTATGCACTACTTTCTCAATATTCGTAAACTTACTATAATCTAAGAATCAACAGCACCTGAGTGGAGGGGAAGCTGCTGATCTCCTCTCTCTGGTGACCAGTGACAAGAAACATGGAAATGGAATTAAATTGCACCAGGGGAAGTTCCAATTGGACATTAGGAAAAGGTTCTTCACTGAGAGGCTCGTTGCCCACTGGAACAGGCTCCACAGGGCTGTGATCATAACACCAAGTCGGTCAAGAGTTCAAGGAGCATCTGAACAATGCTCTTAGTCATATGGAGTAGTTTTAGGTAGTTCTGTAAGGAGCAGGGAGTTGCACTCTATGATCCTTATGAGTCCCTTCCAACTCAAGATATTTGATGATTCTACAACTTTATAGCTAAATAGATTTCTACCAATAGCAGTATTTCACATTATTCCAAGATTTCTATAACAAGACAACAAAGTGTAAAAATGCTGGCCATTATACCAACAATCATAGAAATTTTTTTTTTCATGCATCTAATTCTATTACGATCAATGAAAATATTCTTCCCTGGGCATTCTAACAAACACCACCTGTCCTCTAGAACAAAGAAAAAGAACAGAATCAATTAAAAAGAAACACCTCAATAGATTACTTTCTTGCTTAAGCACTGTAAAGAACTAACACTTTCCTGGAGGAAGTGGATGAATCATCTGCACAAGACACACTGCAATGGGTACTCTGGGCAGAAAAGTTATCAAGAATGCCTCATGATACTACAGTTGCTTTTGTTGCCTAAAAGACTTTTGGTTTGAGTTTAAAACATTCAGCATGTAAGCCTTCAAAGTATTGGTGGATTAAAACATGAATCAATTAAAATGCAAACTCAGTAACTCAAAGCAACAGCCACAAACAAAATCCAGTTTTTCCATCTACAAGTACCTTGGATAACTGTGAAAGAACTTGCAATATAAAACAAAGTCCTTGAGAACAGTAAAACCTAAACTTTCTTTCAACCCTATTGAAAGAAAGGCTCTTACTTTGTATATCAAAAACACCAAGCAGTAAATCATTGCAACAGCCATTTTTTAACATGTATGTCAACTATCGTGTTGGTTAGCTGAGCCTTGGGCAGACCTGCTGCTGGCCAGGGCTGAGCCAATTGGTAGCAGAATGATCACTGATAATGTCTCTATAATAACATACTTAAGAAGGGGAAAAATAATTATTAAAACAAACAAAAAAAAGAAGATGTGAAGAAGCTGAAGTGAGGGCAGAGAGGGCAAGACGTGAGCCTTGTGGGCCTTTTCTTAGTAGAAATAAATAGTAGATATTTTGCCTTAAACACAAACTGAATTCAGAAACGGTGTGGAATAAAAATAATGACAATGTATTTTCTGAAAGTATCAGTTACCCAACTAAGAATTAAATTAGCTAAGAACAGAGTATTAGGCTGAGATTTTATGAACTGTGTTGTAACATCTACAAAGATTATTAGGAGTCTAGATGTACTAATATTTCTGGCTGTTTCTTTTTTAATCAAAGACTGTTAACTGGAAATTATATATGTATTAAAATGCTATTGTGCTACTACTCATTTACCAGAGGTGTTACAGAAGTCAGTCGTGCATCTCTGACTCAGTGTTACAATACATCTACAAGCAGCAACTGTCCCAGTGAAACATCCTTCTTCCGTGTCCTATGTCATCTCTCTTCAATACCAATGTACTTTACATCATATAGTTTAGAGACATGCTCTTATGTAACCTAATATGGCTTTAGGATTTTAATCCTAAAAAAGATCGAAGTTTTTTTTTAAGGAAAAAAAACACAAACAAAAAAGCCTAAGATCAGCTGCTTTGAAGAAGAAACAGGGTGAGAGGTGGGAAGAAAAGGAATATTCAAAGTTTTTTATTTTTTATATTGTTTGTATTGCCTTACATTAGTCTTCTTCAGATTGTCTCCAAAGTAATCTAAAGTGACTCCATTTCATTAACAAAAGAGCCTGGCCAGCAGTTACTTTAGCATGACAAGCCTGCAGATGATCAATACAGTCAAAGCACTGCACCGCGAGAATTCCATACTACTCACAGTGTAGTTTCATATCCCTTACCCCTTCCTACTGTTCCATCCTACTAACCCACATTTAAAAAAAAAAAAAAACTTATCTCCTCTCCTTCTTTATCAAAATATATTTTTCAAAAGTAGAGAAACCAAGAAACTAACCCACAAAACCACTCTAAATACGACTTTTTTTCCAAAATGTTTCCAATAACTTCTGAAGAGGAAAGAAGCATATTTGAAAAAAAAAAAAACCAAAATTATTTATGGGTTAAAATTTATTGACATGACACAAAACTAACACTATTTAATAAATATGATAGTCTGGACTAAAACTCCAAGCTAGCAACCTCTCATTATTACTGTAAAGCAGGAGAGTTTGTTCTAGTTTTTGCATTACTACTCTCCTATCCTACCTCTTATGGTCTTTCTGTAAATAACTCCTATTGGGTACAGTCAGAGAAAAGATCATTTGGCCAAATGGATGATGCAGCCAATCAAGGTGGTCATTCTGAAGTCTTTACCATTACTGGCATGAAAACTCATCCTGGCATAGTCACAAGAGTTTTCAATTTTGTTTCTGACGTACAAGCCAAGTTGCATTTATCTAATAAGATAAAATGAGCAAATGAAAAAACAGTTATGGGATTCAGCAAAACCAATTCTGGTTGCTTATCTCCTATTGTCAATATTCCAGACTTGAAACAGAAGAAGAGTAAGAACATCCTGACACTAAAGCATTACAAGACTGTCCTGGTTTCAGCAGGGATGGAGTTAATTTTCTTCTCAGTAGCCAGTGTGTTTTGGATTTCATGTGCGAAGAATGTTGATAAAAACACTCTGATGATACGAGTTGTTGTTAATGAGACCAAGGACACTGTCTGGCTTTCCAAGTCTCGTTAAAGTCTCGTTAACGTGTAGATGCGGGAAGCTGGGCGAAAGACAGACAGAACAATTGATCCAAACTGGCCAAAGAGAGTATTCCATGCCATAAACGTCACGCTCAGTATATAAGTGTGGGTTGCCCATGGGAGGGGGCATTCTTTTCTGGCATCCATTTCATCCGGGTATCCGTTTGGGCACCCTTGGCACCCTTTTCTTCTCTCTTGCTTGCTGGCATTGTTCCCTCTACCTTGCTAGCTTGCTCTCCCTCCTTTGCTTGCTGCTCGGTGTCGTTCCTGAGATCGCTGCTCAGGACGGGCTGCGTCAGTCATTCGGACATCGGGTGGTGAGAAATCATACATTGTTCATTTTGTATATTTTGTGTATATATATCTCCTTATATTCTGTTAGCTTTGCAGTTTTTAGTATTTTAGTAAACTGTTTTTATCTCAACCCACGAGTTTTCCTTTCTTCCCAATTTCTCTCCCCCGTCCCGCTGGGTAGGGGGAGAGTGAGTGAGAAACTGTGTGGTGATCCGGGCTAAACCACCACAAAGAGGCACGTTGCTGAATCCACAATAGTTCTGTCCTCTTTTCTCTACCTTACCATAAGTAGGTCTGTGAGCATGAGGGTGCACATTTGATCCATCTTGAGAGGAGAATTATTATGTAGACTTCAACTTGGGTAAGAAATAAGCAGAGGGGAAAAAAGTGAGATTGCTCCACTATGCACAAACCCACCAAAAAAAAAAAAAAAAAGTAAAATGACGTGATGAATAGAACTTTCAAAGGCTGCTTTTTGAAAGCATACTGGGGAGGGCAGAAGAGAAAAGCCCCACACTTTTCCCTCCCATCACCTGCCCCCTTCCTCTTTTCTTTAAAGGAAGAATCTTTGTTATTAATAAGGGCCATTACTGACTAATAATTGTATCACTTCTCATAAACCTCTGAGATTGATATTCACTGTGCCACAGTTCAGATTCATGTAAGTAACTGAATTCTACTTTTTACAGAATTCCACCCTACATAATAACCAAGTCATTCACATAACTTTCTCCAGAATCAGAGCAAGTCTTGGCATCAAGATCTCAACTTGGTTGTTGTTGTAGCAGTAAAGAAAGAGGTGCCAGTAATGTGGGTAGCTAAATGATCAGATTTCCTTCGTGTTTTACGTAGTTCTATCCGGTATGGTATACCCAAGCAAATCAAAGATAAGAAGAAAAATTTTAACCAAAAATTTCAAACTAAGAAACTAAAGTTACAAAATTGAATATAGAGGTATTACGAGTCACTGCTGAGCCAATGCTCTACCAAAATTCATTTACCAATGAAAAGTTTGTTCAGTCTCAAACATAGTAGTAATGAATTAAGAAACCCAAACAAATTATTATTTAAGAACAAAATTACCTGAGATACAGTCTTAGTTGCACTATATTTTTTTATCATTATTTCTTATTTGATCTGTAGCAAACACAGATATTCACAGCAGCAAAACTGTGTTACTGGTAGAGTAAACATGTTTACCCTGCATTCTTAATAGTGTTTTCAGAAAATAGCCTTCAATTTGCTTAACAGTATCGGGTTTCGTATCTGAAATTTAGAGTTTTCAAAATGAGTTGCATTTTTCCCTACTGTGCAATTGGAATAATTATTAAGAAAAAACAGAGTATTTAAGTATCACAAATATTGTTTCTCCCACTTATGAGAGGTGGCACTCTTCAAAAGCACCAATGAATACAGACCACACTTATCTACAGAGCTGGAAAACTATTCTACCTCTCTGATTTCCAAATTTGTATTGCTTGAATATACATTTCAGTGCCCCTGCTCATAAGGAGCACCTGGAACAGCTTCACATGAATGTTCATGTTTGGCACTTGTGCCAAAAGAATGCACAACTTGGTGGCAGATCCGCACAGCTAGCGCACTCCTAACTGCACAAGGGGTCAGTTCTCATTGGTTCACCCAAGGGCAAGTGCAGCTACAGAATGTAAGGCAACCTCCCCCCAGCCTCCAAAGTCATTATGAGTCCAGTAACATATTGGAAAAACAAAAGTACGTTTTCTCACAGCCTCAACTACACGAGATACATACGAACTGAATTTTATGCAATTAACCTACCAATACAAGGACAGATGTTAAACTTGGCTCCAGTCATTTGCAAATCGTTCCACCAAGAATCCTATTTCCTCCACCATTATAAGGCGCTACCTATGCAGATGACACAAAATCATTTGGGGGTTTCTTTTCCCTCCCCCTCCTGTTTGGACATGTGTACATATTTCCTCTGTCAATCAGGTATATATTTTACAGGGTTCAAGCAGTATTTTAGCTGTATGCCCCTACACTAAGAGAATTTAAGGATTCCTACAGTAATCATTCCAAAACAACAACGTGAACATTCATAATCTATGTACAAACTTACTGGTAGTACCAAAAATTCATTTTAATTTCAGGGAATAAATACAGATGGTTAGACTTCTTGGAACCCAAAGAGATTAATTTTCAGTATCTGTTTTCAACAAGAATTATCTGGGAAGCTGGAGTACCAGGGTCTTTGGAAAACAAAACTAAATACAATTGCCTACAGTGATACTACGGAAGAACTCAACTCAGCAGCAGTACTATTTCAGAGGTTCCCTTTCTTTTTCCAGCTTGGAGGTATTTTTCACTAAAGAAGCAAGAACTCCATCCTTTCCGGAACAATTCCTATGTTGCATAAACCTTCTGACTATATGTCTACCGTAGGTCACGCTTGTCATAAATTGTAAACAAAGAACTAGTTAGTTCCATTAAACATCCTTCTGTTAGCTAGCTATGACTCTAGATAATGAAAGTGACTGTTCCATGTACATTCCACCAAGAAAGAGGGCAGAATTCAGTTTGGGAAGTCTCCTGAAAGTACTAACCTGTGGCCAAAGTGTGAATTCAGAATTCATAACAATCCAGCTGAAATAAGATTTTCTTTTCACAAAAAATACATGACAAAGAAGAGATGGCACGTTGCTCTAATGTGATACTCCTCTTTCTCTAGAATGTAACCCATTCACATCTTCTCCACTAATTTCTGCTCTTCCTGCTTGGTTTTCTTCTTTTCCTGCCTTTCCCATACAAATAGTTATGCTTGAGAATGCAGGAACTGAAATTAGTCATAACCAAGATAGTGCTACACCTCTCGAAAGCCCTTAATAAAGCATTTTAGAAATTGCATTTGTTCTCTCATTCTTTGGTTTATCTTGGCAACTTTTATGAATAGAGATAAACTTGCAGATAGACCCTGGAAAGAGAAACCTATATATCACAGAATCATAGAATATCTTGAGTCGGAAGGGACTCATAACGATTATTGAGTCCAACTCCCAGTTTAAGTTCTTACGTAAATATCAGTATGGACAACGTGAACTCACACCAGATCAATGGTTGCTAAATACACCCACCCGCAATTAGGGCCAAGCAGTAGATGAAGAAGACAGTGAGCTAGTAACAAGCAACTACAGAAGAATCTAATAGAGGTCTCCTCCCTTCCATGTTCTTTCTGCCACAAAAATGAACTAATGGCCCTAGAAGCATGAAGCTGTTGGTTATCTCCTTCTGTGAACTGTAAGAAAATAAGGATTGGCTTTTCTGCCATTGCTTCTTGCTGAATGTATCAGTGTTTAACTTGTCTAAATGGGAATCACATTTCCTGTACAGTTAGTGTGAGACACTGAGGAAGTAGGAAGGGAAACGAGAAGAGTGGGTGAGACTGAGAGAGGAAAATAAAAACTAGACTTAAAAGTATATAAGGGTAGTTATTGATTATTTTCACTTACTTTTTTTAAAAATCAACTTGCCAAATTGCCTTCTATTGTTGTCTTCCCCCATCCTTCCCCCAAATCTACACTAGACCGTAGCATTTCAGTTTATTGTGTATGTAAAGGTTGCGGGCTATAGGTACACATGAATATGAAAAGTATTATGTCCTTTCTATTAACTATCACGACCTTTTGTTGTTCGTACTGGGATTTGGTTTTCTCTTTTTTAATAGGAACCTGAAATGACTGATTTTCAAATAGAGGGTGGTAGATTTGGATCGGATATTAGGAAAAAAATTTTTACAATGCGAGTTATAGAACACTGGAACAGGTTGCCCAGAAAGGTGGTGGAAGCCCCATCCCTGGAAACGTTCAAGGCCAGGCTGGATGAGGCTCTGAGCAACCTGATCTAGTCGGGGATGTCCCTGCTCCTTGCAGGGGTGTTGGACTAGATGACCTTTGAAGGTCCCTTCCAACCCTAACCATTCTATGATTATATGATTCTATCCCTTCATATATGTTTCCTAGTCCTCAACCAATGGCTCCTCAGGTAAAACCAATAAAACGTAATTCTAAATGTTCACCTGGATGAGCTGTGAAAGAGAAGTTTAATATTTTGCTGCAGACAAATTACTACATTTCTGCTTTGCACTAGCTGGAATGATACCACTTGCTCTAAATTACATGCTCCAGAGAGGTGCTCCCCAATGACCGAAAACCTCATTCTCACTTCAGTATTTTTTGAAAGTGCTATCTGCAACAATGAGTCATCATCTACTGCAGCACGACATCATGCTCTTTCCAAGCATCTGTCACCCTCTAAGAGAGATGCAGGGTCTTTTAATGACATACATAACTCCCTGCATTGCCTTACTGAAAAAAACAACTTGATTAATCATTGTTTGTCTTGCTTAATGAAACTAGATCTGAAAATGCAGCAGAATCTCAAGACTTTCAGGTGAATCTTAAAAATGCTAATGCTAATGTTAAAAATCTTAATTCTTGTCTTCATTTTTACTCACTTGGCTCAATAGAACATAAGTAACTTCAAACCTGAAAGAGTATACCATTATGACTTGTTTGCAGTAGCTTTCCTGGAGTATTTTAATTTACTGGGTCAAAAGGATTGCCCTTATAAAATGCTTTTTTGGTTGTTTTCTCTCAACTTGCCAAAGTTGCAGCAATGTTCAACTTAATATAACCAAACTCACTGAGGCACCATTTGACATTTGGTGTAATCTGCAACTCTAAATAAATGAATGTCTTATGAGCACAGCTGGAAATATTTCACTTTAATAAAACCCATGTTCCTTGTTTTAATAAACTTTAGCAATTCAGCTTATGAAATCAGTATTTTAAAAATAAAATTAAAGAGATGAGAAGATTTTTCTCTCATTTGAGATTACTTTTCTATTTCCTACTTTTCTCTGTATATACATATAGCTATAAAAGCCACCTCAGTTTCTTTTTCTATTTTATGTGAGTGATATCATAGTCAAGGCTTTATTTTTGTAGATTAGGAAAAAAAAAAAAAGTATGTGGCAAAAAGGAAAACTGCATTTCTCCCACCTGCTTAGGTGTCACCCCAGGCATGCGAATGTCCAACGCAAAATCTGACAGACCAAGTGAAATCACTGGCCGGTCGCTTCCAAGGCATTCACTGGAAAGAGATCTGGTAGTATCTTTATACCTTAAAAAGAAGGAGGAAAGATTTTTTAAAATATTGATTTTTGTTACATCTTTCTAAAAAGAAGAGTCTTCAGAACTAGTAAAGAAGTTTGACAATGCTGAGTAGCTCCAGGAGTGATCTGGAAATTTCACTCCTTCATGAGCTGAGAAAAACATCTTCGTTACCAAGCTCTTACTGAAGTAGTTCCTCTGAGCAAGCAGATAGCCTAGTTTGGAAAACATTAGCTGAAAACGTAGCCTGTCATCTCATCTAAATAACTGTCTGAGGTACATCGATGTACAGAGAAGAGAATTAATTCACCAGAAAGTGGCAAGTTTTGTTAATCATTCAAGACAGTTTGGGGGTTTTTGTTAAGACTAGATACCTGATGTATGTAATTCAATACAGATTATATTTTTAAAATGTGTAAAGGAGAATTTTTTAATTCCAACACCACAACATTTATAGCAACACGTATTACAAGCAGTGAAGTAAAACAGTAAGTTTTACAACTTCACATGAATATCAAAGTCTGTGTGGAATGCAATGTATAAACAAATTGTAAAAAGATGTAGATCACTGTAAGGAACTAATTGGTAAGACATCTGAAACACAATGCAACACTGATATAAATTTTGAATACATATATTCATGTATGTATAGAAATGTAGAAGTGAAATGGCCACTACAGTGCTCAATATACCTTGTAAAGAGTAGAACACTTTTTGGAAAGTTGAAAGGTTACTTCTCTTGTACACACTACACCAACATTTACCTAAGCAATTCTGCATTCAGAATCCCCTCAAAATTTCCCAGGATTGCCTAGTTTTAAGGTAGTTCATGCCTTCTTGTCAAAACATCCTTTTATACTGCAAGCTAACTCGAGCAGCTAAAACATGTTTATTTTCTGTGTAGTCTCAAATACACCTGCGGCGTTATGTAAAAAGTTCTATTAATTGTTGTTTTATCATCCTAGCCTCACATTTTATAGAGCAATTTATGGATAAAACAAGAGTTTCTGTCTTTAGTATGACAACAGTGCCATTTCAAAATTGCAGAAAGAAAATTCAGAGCAAGTAAGCAAAAATCAAATACCATACACATTTTTATCTCAAACATGCTTTTTCATACATCCATAATACCATAAGTGGCTGCATGCACTCAACACATAAGGTCTTCTTGCATAACCCACCTCTTGAAGACTGATAGTGGGCTTCTGAAACCCAAACAGATGTTCTGAAAAACAAGAAACAGTATTAGCAGGTTGCTAACGAGGCCAGCCATGTCTACCCTGCTGTTCCTGGCCCGATTAGGGAAGCAGAAAAAGGGCACTGCAGTTCTGTCGGCTGTGATCCTGACAATTAGGCGGCAGTAGGAGCAGTATCAATTCACTCTTTCATTATTATGTGCTCTGCAGGCATCCTCCAGCTTCTGACAGACCATCTGTCTTGGAAGGTGATGCGCTGTAAATCAGGCAGGTGGATGATGCTATGTTGTCTTTATTATCAGCTGTAAAAATCTGTTGAAGAATCTTCCCTTGCAGATAGATGACACTGTACTTCTGTCCACTGAAGGAGCTGAAAAGAAGTAGCACTCCTGACGCTTTCTCCCCAGGCTGGCAGTTAAATCTGCACGTTACTTATCAACCCACAGTGCCGGAGACTCCAAGCGGCATTGCAGAAACCAGCGTCAGTCATCCTTCAGAACCTGTAAAAATAGAAGCAGATAAAGGATGACTAACACATTACAGCATTAGTTCTCGGCAAATCCGTGTTGAGGCATTTTAATACATTAGTAAGTTATTTCACAAGCTGTAGCCCAACACAGTGAAGACTGAACCAAGTCTGTTGATTCCTCCTTTTCCTCCTCTCCCATCCATACAGTGTTGGAAACTGACACATTTCATATCGATATACAAAATACATTCTTGAACACATTTTACATGACAGGAAGAAATAGAAAAACCTCCTCAGTATGAAAATGGCAACACATGAAGTATTTCACACATACAAACACTAGTATAATATGTTCTACAAAAAAAAAAGCCAAATACTGGGATGGCAAGAATCAGGGTTTGTAAATTTTATGAACTATCACTAAATGTTTCTGCACATATTGCAGGCTGAGAGAATATAATATAATACACCATTATGTCACTAAGGTATTTATTTCTTATGTATTTTAATAGCTTTTTACATGCATTTTGGAAAATCGATACTTAAAATAATGTCCAGAAATGCTGCAACAAGAACTACTGAGATCAGACTGCTTTATATTAGTTAACTACTTTTCTACCCTTTCATTTATTGACCTTGTATCAGTGTAAACCATTACTCTCCTCAATGCTTTTATTTTAACTGTTCTTACTTCCCCGTTTTAGTTGATGGGACATTTTAATTTCAAAATTTTGATTTCTTTTATAAGTATGGCTCTAACACTTCGTGTTACTGAAGACATATAATAGTGTTTTTATTAAGCATTCAAATTCTGGCAGAAGGAAACATTTCAAGTCATAATAAAAATTGAAATCTTTAAAATACATTATATGGCAATTCTTTTAAGATAAATATTAATAGGAAAGAACCACCCAAAACCAACTATCTCCCAGCCCCTAGAAGACATAGACAAAATACTGCTACAAGGATGAAATATAAAAGGATTCAGACATGAAACACAAATAAAATACATGTTTTTTATGAAAAATCACTTCCATCTCAGGTCACATACACCATAAAGGCTTCATTTGAAACAAAAGTGCTTATGCACAGACTAAGAAGCCATGCTAGCTCCTAACCTGTAGTTTAGCAGCTACACTAGATTTGCATTGAACTACTTGTAAGAGCTAAAAACCTGATTACATTAATCATCACTAAGCTTGCATAATTTGTTCACTGAAGGATGAAACAAGAGATCCTGTAACAAACAACTAAAATCAGACTTGAACTTAGTTTCAGCTTGCCAAAAACATGCCAGAGCTGTCGAAAATCATTCATGCAAGTAACAAGACAATTCTAGTTCCTTTTTTTTAATGTAAATTCTCATGTCTTCATTTCTGTAATCTACCTCGTCTTCACTAGTGAACTATGGAAAGTTGCCACACATACAAAGGATGGTACTATGACAAAAACAAAAAATGATTAAAAAAAAAAAAAGACAAGTGTGATATAATTCACAAACAGTTAAGACAACTACAAAAACAAAAGGCTTCATTGCTTTTGCTCTTTAAAATATAATTATGCAATAGGAACTGCTCCGCATCTTTGTATGCCACCTGGCTGGAAGATCTTGTACTAGTATTACCCTAGAAATTATGTCTTTATTTTCAGAATATACTGTAAATGGAATCGACAAGCAATTTTCCTAATATCTAATCTAAATCTACTTCCCTCTATTTTAAAACCATTACCCCCCCCCCTTCCTATTGCAACAGGGGCTACTGAAGAGTTTTTCTCCATCTTTCCTGTAGGCTCCCTTTAAGTATTGGAAGAGCACTATACAAGCTTTGTTTTGAACTACAGCTTCATCAGTTGGATGGACATAAAATGGATAAAAGTTTAATGAACCGGTACTTAAGATTAGATCCCTCCATAACCAAATTTTACATTTGGGAGAAAAGAATTTAAAAGAGAAAAAAAAAATAAAGCAGCACTGTCCTGAAGAGACTTCAATGTAATTTTAGATACAATGCAATACACAAGAATAGCAGACAACAAGAGAAATAAGTGAGGATGAGTAACTCAATAATAAGATTACACAGTTACTTAGGTCTGTTACGTGGACATCTTGATATCACTGTTTTGCTTTCAACTTGGGGTAAGAGATCCCAAAGAAACAGAAGAAGTGAAGTAAAAAAGATGTAATTAATGACAAAGACTAGAGTGAAAGGAGAGAAAGGGAGATGAAAATTAGATTGGGCAATCTAAGCTTGTTATTTTATCCTGCATGCCCCACCTAGACACAGCAGAAAACAATGACATAAAACAAAGGAGTGAAGAAAAACAAAACAGTCAGCAGCAATGAGCATGAAGACATCTTACTGAACAGCCTGAGCGGGGAAAAAAAAAAAAAGAAAAAAAAGTGGCCAAGAAGTTGGAGTTCAAAATACAACTCAAAATAGCATGCAAAATAAAGTAACAATATTTCAATGTGATGTCATACAAATTAAACTGTAAGTCTTTTAAAGGAATAGCAATTAAATGATCAATTTCCAAAAGTGAACTACAGAAAAAGAAAGCTCTGTATTAACCTCAAGTTCATAAAGCATATTATAATAATATCTTGTTCTCAGTTTAGTCACTAGAACATTTCATATACAGTACCAAGTGAACAAACCAGAAGGAGAAACCTCACCTTCAACCCCCAACCTTGAAAGAAAACAACAAAAAAAGATGGTCAAAGCGTATGAGGATTGATATGAAAGTCTATCACAGGTGGTGATTTCTCAGCTGAATGTATTTTCTTGTTTCTTACACACTGAAATAATGGAATTAAGCAAGGATTACGTGAGGTCTGTCTTCAGCTAGAGCAGAGAGTCCACATTTCATCTTAAACAAACCTGTAAGCTTAAGCATCAGCTGAGCATACAATCGCCAGTTCAACAAGTGAACTGCAGCTAGGCCTCTAGGTTGAAGCACTTTGCTTCTAATAACACAGAAAAATCAATATGGTGTGGGACTAGCTTAGGGATTCATTAATGCACTAAATATAGACACTTACGACACTTTGGTCACAGATGCACACAAAAAGCATTTGGCAAGAAGCTGTCAAATTAAGACAACCTCTTGAGCCTCAACGTCAATAAAAAACATCTCACAAAACAGTTCGATATCTCAGGGTTGGGAGAGTAATTATCAAAAATACAGATGTAGAATACGGATGACAGCAAATTTGGAGGAGTGGTTGACAGGCCAGAGGGTCGTGCTGCCATCCAGAGGGACTTCCATAGGCTGCAGAAATTGGCTGACAGAAATCTCAGGAAATCAAAAAAAGGGTAAGCGCAAAGTCCTGCACCTGGGGAGGAATATCCCAGACACCAGTACACGCTGGGGGCCACCCAGCTGGAAAGCAGATTGGCAGAAAAGGCCTTGGGGGACCTCGTGGACACCAGGCTGAACAAAAGCCAGCAATGTGCCTTTGCTGCAAAGAAGGCTAATGGTATCCTCAGCTGCCAAAGTTATCGCCAGCAGGTCAGGTCAGGTGATCCTTTACTCATCACTGGTGAGGGCACTCCTGGAGTACTGTGTCCAGTTCTGGGCTCCCCAGTACAAGAGAGACATGGACATACTGGAGAGAGTTTAAGGAAGGGCCATGAAGATGATGAAGGGACTGGAGCATCTCTACTACAAGGAAACACAGAGAGAGGTGGGACTGTTCAGCCTGGAGAAGAGAAGGCTCAGGGGGATCTCATCCACGTATAGAAATACATGAAGGGAGGGGGAGAAGAGGATGGAGTGAAGTGACAGCTTGTTCAATATCTTTATCAATGATCTGGATGAGAGGATCAAGTGCACTCTCAGTCAGTTTGCAGATGACACCAAGTTTGACAGGAGCGTTGATCTGCTTGATGGTAGGAAGGCTCTGCAGAGGGATCTGGACAGGCTGGATCAATAGGCCTTGGCCAACTGTATGAGATTCAACAAGGCCAAGTACCAGGTCCTGCACTTCAGTCATAACCCCATGCAACACTACAGGCTTGGGGAAGAGCAGCTGGAAAGCTGCCTGGCAGAAAAGGGCCTGGGGGTGTTGCTCACAGCTGGCTGAACATGAGCCATCAGTGTGCCCAGGTGCTGAAGAGGGGCCATTACCATTCTGGCTTGTATCAAGACAGTGTGCTCAGCAGGAGTAGGGAAGCGATAGTGCCCATGCACTAGTGAGGCTGCACCTCGAATACTGTGTGCAGTTTTGGGCCCCTCAGCACAAGAAGGATGTTGAAGTGCTGGAACGTGTCCAGAGAAGGGCAGCGAAGATGGTGAACAGTCTGGAGAACAAGTCTTATGAGAAGTGGCTGAGGGAACTGGGTTTCTTTAGTCAGGAAAAGAGGAGGCTGAGGGAAGACCTCATAGCTCTCTACAACCACCTGAAAGGAGGTTGTAGGGAGGTGGGTGTCGGTCTCTTTTCCTAAGTAACTCGTGATAGGACAAGAGGAAACAGCTTCAAGTTGCACCAGGAGTGGTTCAGATTGGATATTAAGCAAAAATTATTCACCAAAAGGGTTGCCAAGCATTGGAACAGGCTGGCCTGGGAAGTGGTTGAGTCATCATCTCTGGAGGTATTAAGAGACAGGCAGACGTGGCACTTAGGGACACGGTTCAGTCGTGGATTTGGCAGTGTTAGGTTTACGGTTGGACTCAATGATCTTAAGGATCTTTTCCAACCTAAATTATTCTTTGATTTTATAATTTTTATGACAGGACCAGAGTAAATGGGTACAACCTGAAACACAGAAGGCTACCTCTGGACATCAGGAAACACTTTTTTTTATTGTGAGGGTGACTAAGCACTCCACGGGTTGCCCAGAGAAGTTGTGGTCTCCATCCTCAGAGATTGCCCACGATACGGAGAAGATAAAAGGCACCAAGAATAGATAATGCTAAGGATTTTCCCTTTGGATTGTGGCAGCAGATGATGAAAACTTTGTATATCCAAACTGTATTTCCATTTCTTCGTTACTTCTACAACTCCACTGTCCATACAGGTCTATGAATGGGTAACAAAGTGCCAGGAAGGACAAGAAAAATTCTCCACATGTAAAGTGCTTTTACAGCTTAAAATTCTTTGTACATCAATGAAATTGTGACTACAGAAAATATAGGGTCTACACAACTTTTAATGCAATGCATGGTCAAACAAATGTCGCCCTATATTTAGAAGTGGAGTTTTTTAAAAAATAAATATCAAAAATTGTCCTGTCTTCTGTGTCATGTTTTTACCAAACTTTTTGCATTAAATAAAACATTTATCACTTTAGAACATTTAGAATATTGTTATAAATCATCTGAAAACTAAGGAATTTGTTGGGTTTTTTTTAAGAGCAGAAGAAGCTGCTTCAAACTAACCTTCACTGGACTGTTCCTCCAAAAAGTGCTAAAGATAAATTTTCACCGTACACCAAACCCATTGTAATTGTAGGCTGCCTTGTATTTTCCTCCTCCTCTTGCTCTGCATTGGTTCAGGAAGCTGATGCCCTTCCCTCTGCCCACCCCAGCGGTGTGCTCATTTTCCATCAGATGAGGATGTCCACGTGCCAGCAGGCAGCTGCTGTACTTCTACCGCAAAAGAAATGGTGTGAGCATGCAGCTGGGCCTGTAAAGGAAGCCCCTGTTTTGGCAGTAATCCACACTGGAGTTGGTGTAACACTAAAGATACTTTTTAAAAATGAGAATTGTATGTTGTCAAATATGGTTTGCCTCTTGGTTTAACTAAGATTTTACAAATTTGTATCTTTGGCTACCAAAACACTTTTCAGATACGGGTATCAAAGGAAAAAAAAGACAAACATGATTGGTCTTATTGTTGTTTTTACAAACAGCCTTCTCTAAAATTTGATCTGCTGAGTGTAAGGACAGTGCATATTTTAAAAAGAAATATTTCATGATGATATATTGTCCACTATACCAAAGGAAGCACAGTATTTATATAATGAATAAAGAACTGCAACTTGAGTTTTCTTGTATGTGTGACAGCAGTTAAATTGGATGCTTTCTAAATAGATTTATTCTTTGCATGCTTTCAGTATATATTGAAATTGGACAACGTGTATTTCCTTCCTATTTCACTAAGAGTATTAAATGAAAATTTGTATTAAGCAGTGCTTAAAAGGATGGTTTATAACAGCAATAAAAAAAAAAAACCTGAATGCTTTAATATCTAAACTTTTTTGAGGGATTTTGTTGACCTCTTAGTCATTTATGTGCTCTTTGTTAAACGAAGCATTTTTAATGAGTTTTCTACCGGGAAAGTAAGTTCTCCTTACTAACTGATGACAGGCTATCTGTACCAAAAAAATCAATAAAGCAAAATCTTTTGAATGCTCTGTAAATTCAGTAAGTATGGAGAGTTTTAGCTACCAGATAGCTTCCTTTTGAAATTAACTGAAGTTTTATATAGCAAAGAAATAAAGGACGAAGAACTGTTACTTACACTCTGCCTTTCCCTTTTGGAGATCAACAAGTTCACAACGCAACTTACAGGTTCCTAACTGCTATGAAGAGCAAGAATCACAAAGATATCACAAACCCTATCACCCCAAGCCTTAAGCAAACCTTGTTCACTGAACAATAAAGGAAATATTTCAATCATACTCAGTAGGCAACTCATACACCAATAGCAATCATGGAAATCGCAAACAAATAGACACAAGAAAAAACGTTATAAAATGTGTTTATGCAAATAAAGAACAAGGATATAATTTCCAGGGCAATTAGGCAAAGAAAAAAAAAGTTTATCCTCTCCTAATTTGCAGAATAAACAGAAATTAAAACCAGCCTCGGAAATTTTTGTGAGGATCAGGAAATGCATGGGTAAAAACAGAAGAACCAAGAGAAGCAAAAAAACCCCCACAACTCAAATTGTCAGAATCACTGTTATCCCAGCCTCTGAGCTCTGCCCACAGCTGCCATCCTTAGCAGTTCCAAGACAACAGAAAGAGGCAAACTTCAAAGCCTAAGAAGGCCTGATTTTGTCATATCAACTTCTAGAAGAGTTAGTTTTCTAAACAGTGAAAACTCAGTGAAAACAGAAGATAATGAGTAAGAAAAAAAATATGCAAAAATGTTTAAGTGCTACTTTGTAACATGATCTTACCGAGCAGCCTTTGCTTAAGACTCACTTATCTGCCAACAAGTAGAGTTGTCCTAAGACTATCTTCGCAGCCACATTATCTCCTCTTTCCCAAAATAAGTACAACAAATACCACTCCCCAAAACAATGTGCACTCAGATGTAAGACAAATAAACACCTGAAAAAGAAGGAAATTCAGTACCACATAACCTAGAAATACATGCCATTGTGTTTCAGAACAAAATGAAACTAATTTTCTTGGAAATTCTGGAAACTTAAATCAATTTCTGAATTCTAAGCTAAGATTTTCAAAATGTGATACACAATTCAAGGTCAGGTTTTTATCCATTTTCTCCACCATCGCACTGTAAATTATTAGGTACAAATTTATTTAAGAATGAGGAATTGTACTTCTTTTGATAGAATAGAAACATGTAAGCAAACCACTACACAGAATCCTTTCCTGCTCATGTTAATATAAATATGCTTCCATTACTAAAACATTAGAAGCATTCAAGCAGAAATTCACTTCTATAACCTGATTTTTCATCCTTGCACACCCACAGACTAGAAAACCCTGTAGTCAAACATCAGCAAAGCTGCATGCCTTCTTGGAAAGTCTAAGAACGAAAGGTTTTACTTTTTTTTTCTTCCTCATTATCTTTTACAATTAAGAATGGTCACAATTTGCTAACTCAATAATCATTACTAAATTGATAAGAAAATCTTTCATAATTGTGAAACCCAAACTCATGAAACTGCTTGAAATATTCCCTATTAAAATAGTAAAATGCAAAACCTCCTTTTCATCTTGTGGGAGTCACAGACATTTTTCAGAAGTCTGAAGACCAGAAAGAGTATGTGTTAGTTCTTCCATTCTGCATTTTAATAGTATTTGTAAAGCATTTTATTCACAATAAACCTCCTTGCAATCTTTCTGCTTTGACCAGGTATCAAAATAAGTAAAATTCCATGGTCAAAGAAGATCAACATTTTTCATTGAAAGATGACATCTTAACAAACTGCTCATTTCATATTCTGAAAAAACGAAGATGTTGGATGGCACTAATTACTTGCTTAAAAGGGAAAACACACAAGAAGCTTCTGCTTTCATTTTAGTATCCAGATCATCATCAGTAGCACAATGTAATAAGGATAAAGATTCACTGAAGTGCGCTCTGTTTTCCCTTTGTTATGCAAAAATAGAAAATACTAAAGGGAGAATGTTTTATAGAGTTAGGTTCAGCCTCCAAGGAAAAACTAAACGAGAGATCACTTTAGATACTTAAGTTCAATTACACATTACATATGAACTACGAATTAAATTCATTGCATGTTCCTTCACTGAAAAGGACTCCAAATCTGGCTCCTTAAGTTCCTTGTGTACAAGTCACATACTCAAACAAGAGCAAAGCACCATTCTTTTCAGTCAAAAAGTGTAGAACCTTGTTAATATAGTGTATTGCACTTACATGCCAAGGCTTTGGTAGTAGGGGGTGCTGCATAGGTGGCTTCTGTGAGAAGCTGCCCTCATATTGGACTAAGGCAGTACCAGCTGGCTCCAAGATGGACCTGCCACTGCCCAAAGCTGAGCCCATCAGCAATACTGGTGGTGCCTCTGCAATAACATATTGAAGAAAGGGTAAAAAACACTGCACAGCAGCTAGGAGTGAGAAAGATGTCAAAGAAACAGCACTGCAGACACCAAAGTCAGAGAAGGAGGGGGAAGAGGTGTTCCAGGCACTGGAGAAGACCATGGTGAAGCAGGTTATCCTCCTGCTGTCCATGGAGAACTACAGTGGACCAGGTATCCACCCTGCAGCTTGTGGAGGACCCCAAGCCAGAACAGGTGGATGTACCCTGAAGGAAGCTGCAGCTCCTGGTAGGAGCTACAGACCATGGAGAACCCATACTGGAGCAGTTCATTCCTGAAGGACTGAATGCTGGAAGAGGTCCCATGCTGGAACAGTTTGTGAAGAATGGATTGAGAGCAACCCTGAGGAGGAGGACTTGCAAGTGATGGTGGACGAGAAGCTCAACATAAGCCAGCAATGTGTGCTTGCAGCCAGAAAGCCAGCTGCATCCTGGGCTGCATCAAAAGAAGTGTAGCCAGCAGGTTGAGGGAGGTGATTCTGCCCTTCTACTCTGCTCTGGTGAGACCCCACCTGGAGTACTCTGTGTCCAGCTCTGGAGCCCCCAACATAAGAAGGACATGGACCAGTTGGAGAGGGTCCAGAGGAGGGCCACGAAGACGATCAGAGGGCTGGAGCACCTCTCCTATGAGGACAGGCTGCGAGAGTTGGGGCTGTTCAGCCTGGAGAAGAGGAGGCTCTGGGGAGACCTTATAACAGTCTTCCAGTACCTAAAGAGGGCCTACAGGAAAGACAGAGAGAAACTCTTCAGCACGGCCAGTTGTGACAGGACAAGGGGTAATGGTTTCAAAATAGAAGGAAGCAGATTCAGATTGGATATAAGGAAACTTTTTTTTTTACAATGAGGGTGGTGGAACACCATGAGGTTACCCAGAGAGGTGGTAGATGCCCCATCCCTGGAAACATTCAAGGCCTGGTTGGAGGAGGCTCTGAGCAACCTGACCTGGCTGAAGACGTCCCTGCTCCTTGCAGGGGGGTTGGACTAGATGACCTTTAGAAGTCCCTTCCAACCCTAACTATTCTATGATTCTAAGAACTGCAGCCTGTGGGAAGGACGCACATTGAGAATGTCATGAAGACTGTGTGCAGTGGCAGGGACCTCATGCTGGAGCAGGGGAAAAGCTCATTTTCAGTGAAAGGAAAAAAAAAGTTAAGATTCCTATTTTTTGGGAACATACTCCGAAAATAAATTAACCTTACCAAATAACAACAGGTATGGGTGCTGGGGGGGGGGGGGGGGGAGGGGGGGGAAGAAAATGCTTGTTATTACTGAAGTAGAGTTATGTTATGCTACAGTTTTGTTATGAGTGGTAAATCTTCTAGCAGAATATTTTATTTGAGAGAAATGTAGGGAGGGTTGTTGGCACTTTTGCCCCCCCCCTCAAAAATACAGAATTTATTTCCCTTGAACTGTATGCAGTAGGAGACTCTTAACAGCCACTTCAGATTAAAACTTGCAATATCCTCCCACAGATACAGCTTAAGTAATGTAGTTAAACTGAGATTTACAGCATTGTAGCTTCATAAAAATCCAAAGCAACTTAATTTAGTGAAAATAATTCAACAGAAGTTTCTTAGAGTTCATTACAAAACTAATGTTGTAGTCGTTCCTTGTTCCAAATGGCTCAGATAACAACATCTCTTAATTAAAGAAAAGATAATAAGAAGACTGGAAGATGAAAAGCAAGTCATCGAACCTAATTCAATTTAGTGCTACCTAATAATTAAGCAATATAAGACTCATACTAACAGCAGACAAATAAATTCTCAACTATTATAGTTCTTTTTATTATAAACTTTCTCCTAGTTGAATCCTGTATTTTTTCAAAATCAGTATCCATCAAAGTAAAAATAATAATTCTATAAACATCACAAAAATGCTAGAAATCTAGCATCTCCAGAAAGAGATACAGCTTTTCAATATTACAAAATAAAACAATGCTACTACTAAGGTAACTGAACACAATAAAATAGACCAGTACTTCAGATGAACAAGTCTTAACATTAAGTGGAATTTTTAAAAAGTAAAAAGGTAAGTACAACACAATTGCCTGTGATTACACTGTCACTAGGCTTTTCTATGAAGCGACTATATATGTGGAGTATATAGGACTGTCGTAGTTTCGCCTGGCTTAAGACCAAGCTACACAGTCTCTCACTCACTCCCCCGACCCTCCGAGGGAACAGGGGAGAGATAATACAAGAAAAAGGCTCGGGGTTTGAGATAAGGACAGGGAGAGATAATCCAAATTATCGTTAGCGCAAAATAGACTACACTTGGGGAAAACTACTTATTTATTATTATTAATAAAACCAAAGCAGGATAATGAGGAAGAGAACAAAAACAATTTCTCCCCACCCCTCCCTCTTCCCAGGCTGAACTTCGTTTCAGTTCTCTCTACCTCCCTCCCAGCCCTCAGGGTGGGAAGAGGGAATGGGGGCTATGGTCAGTTCATCACTTGTCGCTATACGCTGCTGCTTCCTCCTTGGGGGAAGAACTCCTCACATTCCTCCCCTGCTCCAGGCTGGGGTCCCTCCCATGGGCTACAGTCCTTTATGAACTGCTCTGGCGTGGGTAATTTCTTCCACCGGCTGCAGTCCCTTTGAAACGGCTGCCCCAGCACAAGGCCTCCTTCAGGCATCTGCCTGCCCCAGCGTGGGGTCCTCCACGGGCTGCAGGTGGATCTCTGCTCCTGCGTGGGCCTCCATGGGCTGCAGGGGCACAGCCGGCCTCACCATGGGCTGCACCTCGGGCTGCAGGGGAATCTCTGCCGGGAGCAGCATTACTGCTCCCCCTCCTTCTTCACTGACCTTGGCATCTGCAGCCATTCCTCTCACAAGAAATTCTTCACAACCGGCTCAGGCAGATGCCTCTCAGATTCTCTTCGCATCTCCTCTCCACTTCTTGCAGCTGGGCTGGGCTGAATCAGGACCTGATGACCCTTGGCAGGAGGCCAGAGACTGAGGGCTGCAAGGCCCTCTCTGTCCCTGCTTCTGCTTCTTCACTTCTTCTTTTTTTAATTTTTTTTACCCTTCTGAAATATGTTATTGCAGAGGCGTTATGAGGGAACATTCTGCCACCAACTGGCTTGTCTCTGGCTGCAGTGGGTCCGCCCTAGGCCTGGCCAAGTCCACCAGACAAAGGGGAAACTTCTCACAGCTTCTTGCAGAAGCTGCCACTGTAGGCCCTCCCACCCCCCCAAACAAAACCAACACAGGGACATAAATGGATAATCAAGAAGAATCCCAAGTTTCTTTCTGTAAGTCACCATTACATATGGGAAAGTTATACTTCACAGGAGAAACTGGAAGAAAACCAGAGTACATCAGAAAAGGAAGAGTAAAGGAAAAAAGTAGAAACCAAAATCACTGTGAGACACAAATGCTGAGAACATGTATGATCTATTACTTCATACAAAACATGCAACCCCATGGCAGAAGTCAGTAGGAGGGACCCCACTCCAGAGGAGGGGAACAGCCTCTGAAGGAAGCTGCAGCCTGTGGAAAGCTCACAACAGAGCAGGCTCCTGGCCGGAGCTGCGGCCCATGCAGAGGTACCCATGGAGAAGCAGGTTTTTGGCAGGACACGTGGCCCTGTGGGGGATTCACACTGGAGCAGTCCATTCCTGAAGGGCTGCACCCCATGAAGAGGGCCCACCTCAGACCAGTTCTTAAAGGACTATATCGCATGGGAGGGACCCTGCATGGGAGCAGGGTAAAGGGTAGGAGTTTATCACAATGTTAAACCCTATGGCCTGGTCCAAAGGGACAAGGGGTGGAGACTGTAATGTAAACACCTTGTGACTTGCATGTTACGGGATTTATTATAGCAGGAACCTCTTGTTGCTAGGCAGGCTCGTAGCAAGGCGAGTAGTTCATTGCAATGTTAAGCTCTACAAACTGGCCCCAAGGGACTAGGGTGCAGATTACAATCTTTAAATCGTTGTAACCCGTGATTTGAGTTAGATGTTAGGGGAAGTGCTATAGTAGGAACTACCCAAACCAGTGGAGGAAGAGATTCACACAAGGCAGTTCCAGTGCAGCAGTGACCTCACCTGAGCCAGCTTTGGTGCCCAGTAACTCCATCTAATACACTACCTCTCCTCCTCTGAGTGATCACCACAACAGGTAGAGGCCAAAGGTATGGACTAAATGAACTGAATGGACATTTTACAGAGATGATCCATAGAGTAAGGGAACAGTATCTGTGTATACACCTGTTGTGGTTTAACCCCAGTCAGCAATCAAGTACCATGCAGCTGCTCACTCACCACCACCCCCCCCCACCCCTCCCCTGAGTAGGATCGGGGAGAGAACTAGGAAGAAAGAAGAACTCGTGGGTTGAGATGAAGACAATTTAGTAGGATAGCAAAAGAAGATGATGATAAAAACAAAATATAGGAATAACAAAATATACAAAAGGAATGATGCACAATTTCTGGATAATAATCTGGATTCGTATTTAAACTACTTTGGCCATGTTCCCTCCCCTCTACAACCTCCAGCTTCAGGCTCCTGATAAAATCACCTTGTAGAAGTGTTTCTTACCCTGGGTCCTGAAGTATAAAGGGGGATTCCAGGACATGTCTGTAAAGCATTTCCAATGCACTCAAGCTTGTTCATTTCCAGAGTAGAGCGAATAAAATGTTCTTACCTAGAAAATGCCATTGGGCTACACACCAGTAGGACCAGAAAGATGATACATGAAAAAATAACAGGATCCCCTCCCACCTTGGGACATCTGAATTTTAGACTCAGTTCCTAAATAAATGGCATTACTGCCAAAAATGTAATACTTGTAGGGGAGAAGGATATGAAATTGGATCTGTGCAAGGTTGGGAAAGACAGCTTACTATGTCTGGATACTGGAATTTTAAAAAATATTTTAAAATATATTTATATAGAAGTATTTGCTTTCAAAATTTAGGTAGTTCAAATGACATTTAACCTTCTTTTCCACAAACTGCAGGGGCAGAAAAACCTTTAAATCCCAAAACTTTTCAGTAACTCTGTCATCTATTTTGGCTCGTGCAACAACGTTTGACTTACGAGAAAGGATATCTTTACTTCACATTTCTTTTACTTCCTTTGCTTGGTTCAGGTAAAAGTATGTACAAGTAATAGGGAAGATATGTGTAAAATCTACCATAACCTTCTTCCCTCAGCACAATAAACCAAACTAATAATAAATAATAAAATAACACCGATTTTTAAAAAGGGGAACAAGGAGGACGCAGAGAACTTTAGGCTGGTCAGCCTCACCTGAGGTCACCCCGGAAATCATACTAAGGCATATGGAATACAAGTAGGTGGTTGGTGACAGCCAACATGGCTTCACTAAGGGCAGATCGTGCCTGACCAATTTGGTGGCCTTCTATGACGGGGTAACAGCATCGGTGGACAAGGGACGAGCAACTGACATCATCTGCCTGGACTTGTGCAAGGTATTTCACACTGTCCTGCATGACATCCTTCTCTTTAAACTGGAGAGACATGGGTTTGATGGATGGACCACTCGGTGGATAGGGGACTGGCTGGATGGCCGCACTCAGAAAGTGGTGGTCAATGGCTCAATGTCCAAGTGTAGATTGGTGACAAGTGGCGTTCCTCAGGGGTCCATGTTGGGCCCGGCCCTCTTCAACATCTTTGTTGGTGACATGGACAGTGGGATAGAGTGCAGCCTCAGCAAGTTCGCCAATGACACCAAGCTGTGTGGTGCCGTCGACACACTGGAAGGGAGGGATGCCATCCAGAGGGACCTGGCTGGAGAGGTGGGCCTGTGCCAACCTCATGAAGATCAACCAGGCCAAGTGCAAGGTCCTGCACATGGGTTGGGGCAATCCCAGACACAAATACAGGCTGGGCGGGGAATGGATTGAGAGCAGCCCTGAGGAGAAGGACTTGGGAGTGCTGGTGGATGAGAAGCTCAACATGAGCCAGCAATGTGCCCTTGCGGCCCAGAAAGCCAACCGCATCCTGGGCTGCATCAAGAGAAGTATGGCCAGCAGGTCGATGGAAGTGATTCTCCCCCTCTGCTCTCCAGGTGAGACTCCACCTGGAGTACTGCGTCCAGCTCTGGAGCCTCCAACATAAGAAGGACATGGACCAGTTGGAGAGGGTCTAGAGGAGGGCCACGAAGATGATCAGAGGGCTGGAGCACCTCTCCTATGAGGACAGGCTGCGAGAGTTGAGGCTGTTCAGCCTGGAGAAGAGAAGGCTCTGGGGAGACCTCATAGCTGTCTCCCAGTACATAATGGGGATCTACAGGAAAGATGGGAAGAGACTCTTCAGTAGGGCCTGTTGTGATACGATGAGGGGTAATGGTTTCAAAATAAAGGGAGACAGATTTAGATTAGATATTACGAAAAAATTTTTTACAATGAGGGTGGTGGAACACTGGAACAGGTTGCCCAGAGAGGTGGTGGATGCCCCATCCCTGGAAACATTCAAGGCCTGGTTGGAGGAGGCTCTGAGCAACCTGACCTGGTTGGAGATGTCCCTGCTCCTTGCAGGAGAGTTGGACTAGATGACCTTTGAAGGTCCCTTCCAATCCAAACCATTCTATGAACTAATAATAAAACAATTAGTTATCACATACTTGCGAATTCAATAGCGTGTGCAATTTTAAAAGCTTATTAACATACCGGTTACTCCTGTTCATCAGTAACACTAGGTTTTATTCATTCTGAAAATCTTGGCTGACATTTAAAAAAAAAAAAAAAAAAAGTTAGAACTTTTGCCAACCGCCATAGGTCATACATGTTTTTTCTCTTCCAGAGTCTGTTGAGTAATTTCAAACACTACAAGTTACCTTAATTTTACGTTACTTTAACTAAAGCTAATTCATTATTATCAGCAATGCTGACAACATGCAGTTGAAAAGCAGATCCACCATTGAATGAAATGAACATAAATCAGATCTCTTTGAAGACATGAGAAGGAACAAGAAGCTACTACTGAAGTAAATCTTTCATGCTACAAGAGGAGGTCCTTACAAATGTCAAATTTAAAAATATACTATTTTAAAGATTTGACTTCTATTATATAAACTTAGATAAGCTTTGGAAACTTCTTCTTTCGGAAGAAAATAAACTTTAAAATTGTGCTCATTTCCTTACTGCAAAAATAAAGAAAATATTTCTGTAACAAATCTGTTGATACACACATATTCATTCAGTTAAGTTATGAATGATAAAAAAAAATATGACTAATTTCAGTTCCTACTGGATAAATATGAAGATACAAGATTTTTCTGTGTGACCGACAACTGCACACATTTGAGAGTACAGAACTGCAGTAAGCAGGGGGAACAAATCCAGATGTTATACAGACAGATGTACTGTGCGCTCCTGTTCAACAATATTCAAGACTGATTTAAATTCACATATACTTACAATTCAGCTTTAATATATCTATACACACATACCAGTTCATAGCGCCAATAAAACTTTATTGCTGTTACATTGTTTTAAAGAAGTTTCACTGCACACACAAGTTCTTCAGGACAGGGTAGAATCAGATATCATGTCAGCACAATTTAGTTTTGGTGTTTATAACATAATTTAAAGCCATATACAAAATTTGTGTCTTGTATGGAGCTGCTAGGCCAGGTCAAAAATATCTACAAAATATTCTGTTCTCTACCCCAGCACAGGAGTACACTTTACCCACTGACCTTTGTATTGACGTTAGCAACAGCATTCACTGAGACTACTTTTTAAAATTATGTTTTGAACACAAATTTCAATAGGTACCTGCATGGTTTATAACCGCCGCACTAGATCACAAAGTAATATTTTCAGGCAAATATCACCTACATCTTAGTTGGGATATCAGATTTTTATGTCGTCTGCTAAGGGGTTTTTTGTGTTTTAAGGGGAATCTTGCGCAGAATCTATGAGAACCATAACACAAGAAGCAACGGCAATAGCTTTGCTTGATACTAGTTTATTGCTATTTTCCACAAAACTCTGACATATCCGGGTATAAAACTGGCCATCACACTGCCCTTCCTGTACAACTCTATGAAATTATGAAGCTTTATGTTTTCCGATTCGTGCATGATGGCCGTAACTTAAGGATGTGGAAGAATCTGAATCTACTCTAATAGAAGGAAAACTAAGGACAAGACTTAGCTTGCCCTTAGGTTTACCTAATTTAAACAAATTAGTTGAAAAGCATTTCTGGAATACACAGTTTGGACAGAACCTAAGAATTCAGGTTTAATCCCTTCTGAGCACGTACATCAGAGACCAAAAAATTAAGCTTTGCATTTTACTACAGAAGTTCGCTTGCTAAGATCTGCAGACATCTGGCAAGGGAAGCTGGAACGTGCTGGGACACAATTAGGCTTTCTCAGCTGTCAAAGTACAACCACTTCTTACTGAAAATTAAAGTAAATTAAGATGTACTAGAAATCTCCCCTAGGAAACAGCAAAAATTGGTTACTTTTCCTAATCTCAGTATATGTGAATCCCACTGACCTCTGGACTCTCAAATTCTACTACAAGGATGGAAACAGAAGATAATTCAAGAGCTATAATGAAATCTTTTCAGTTTTAAGGAAAGGACTCAGTTCTTCAGCTCAGCATTTGTCCCATTGCTTATGACCAGTCTTACAGATCCTATACTGGTGTGGCAAGTGATTTCCCCCCACCTCCCTACAGTCAATACAGCTGCAGTAAAGGTGTGGGTGGATATTTAAATGCAAAGTTTAAACACTTTTAAAAAAAAAAACAAAACAAAACAAAACAACAACCTTGCTAATTATTTCATGTATTTCTGTTTTGTTTGCCTTTTCTTCAGAATGCAAACTTTCTTCTGTCCTATTCCATCTGCCTGGTGATTATTTCTATTTTCTGAAAAAGCAGAAATTAAAAAGGTTGATTTTATTGGCGACTTGTCATGCCAAAAGTCTTCTGTTAAGCACCATGAAACTGATTTATGCCAGTACACTACTCTGAACGGTGTTTGTCAAGTAACCGCTCCTATGGAAGAAACAAGTGAGCCAGAAGGGACTCAGAAACACAGAACATACCAGGAATGGATCCATTACTGGAGCAGGGGATGGCACAGTTTGACAGACGATGGCAACAAAATAAACATCACAGGAAGCAAGCCTTTAAATACCTTTCAAACATTATTTTAACTACAGGCCAGATCTTGAACAAAAAAAAAAAACGACAACTTTTTCCCGTAATATCATTCTATTTAGAGATTTCATTTTATGGAACAGAATTAAGAATAGCCTGGACAATACAGCTTATGGGCTACAATAAATCTTTACAATGCACATTCATTTGTCCATTTTACCTTTCCCCGTAATGGTCCACTCTTGTAACTGGACACATTTAATTGTCCTTTGTTGGTAATCAAATACAGACTAAAGATAGCAAGATAGAAACCTGCATTTCCAGAATTTTTTACCAATCCTTCTACTAGTTTATTTAATAATATTCTACTATTTATTTATTTAATAACTTAATCCAAACAAATAAAACATAAACTAACCTCTTAGAGGAAAAATGAGAAAGAGGAATAACTTCTAAGAATATTGGCCTTTGCTGGAATAGGACACAAAGAGAAATCCCACAACCTCTCAAACAGATTCAACAGAATCAAAAGAAATTATAAACCATCAAACACTTAAGAAATCTAGGTAAGAATGTTTTCCTTGTTTGTATATAACTTAGAGAGGTCACAATGCAAGAAAGCTTGCTTTTACAGCAGTTACTGGTGTTGAATGAGGCTTTTAGGAAAATACTGAGATTACAAGGTTACAAGGTCAAACACTTCAAAAAAGCAGAGTGTGAGGGGAAGAACATTCACTTGCAGACTTAACGTAATTCCTTTTTCCACGTATGCTTTAAAATACAGCCTTTTGTCCAGCTCTTTGAAACATATGGAATTAAATCAAAACCACAGAATAATTCCATAGTTTTGTTTTTTTTTTAGTGCAGACTTCTTTCAGACAGTGCAAACCCCAGCAGAAAACACACCTCAAGAAAACGGCTTTGTACTTTCAAGCAAAAGCCTACCCTTTGTCCCTCAACTCATTCTTCATCAATTCCTTCAAGCTCTTCAGAAGACTTCTTAAGGTACACTTTCCAAAGCCACACTTCCTGCTGTTCCATGTGTTACGGCATTATTTTCCTAATGATCCAGATAAACTGTCAAATAATACACAACTAGAATGAAACTTCAAATGCAGTGCCTTTTGTAAAACAGACTAGAAGTCTAGAAATTAGCAGATTATTTTAATAAGAGACCTTTAGTATTTACTCTGGTCATTGAAAAAAGTAGATGTGATTCTTAAATCTCTAAAAATATATATATTTATTTTTAATCTATGTATATATAAATCTCACAACACTTAAATTGCAGTCTTTACCCTTAAGGGGAATTAATGACAGAGTAATTACAAATTGTGCAAAAAGCCTATCTTGCAGCAACACATTTAGGTTGGCATACAGTAAATTGCCAGTGCACATAGCAACAGTCCAAAACAGTAACCTTTAATACACCAACTCAACTACAAAATGTATGTTGGAGTTGTAATAATACCACTCTACTAATCTGAAATGAACAATTCTACATGATGAAAAGGCGGTAGATAAAAGCTGTGCCAAACCTCCTTCCAAATAAAATTCACCGTCAATCAGAAGCACCATGCTTTAAAAATAGAAGAGAGAACAAAAGAGAACAGACTATTTCCCTCCACCAACCCCCCTCTACTTTTAGAATATTATATAAACTCAAAGCATAGTTACCTATGACTAAAATCGGCATTTACTACTTCCAAATGTCAGATCATGTTTGAAGTCAGGAACAATTCATTAGAGACAACCTAAGACTGTTTAATTAGGTAATTGTCCAGCATTACAAAAGAATATTAAGAGTAAAAGTTCATCTCTGAATCATCCACAGAACAGTAACAGAACTATGGCAAAACCGAAAAAGAGCTCTGAGAGCAAAGTAAAAAAAATTTCAAAGATTAATTTTTTTAGGTCAGCATTAAATAGTTCACACAAATACTTCATTGTCACATTGTAAGTCCTCCTTAACGATTGACCGAATCAAAAGAAATCAGACTTTTAAAATGTGTTTTAGTGTGAAATATGACAAGAATTTTGTACAACAAAATTTGCTCAGTTTGTGATAAAAGAGAAGCAAGTAAGCTATTGGTAGACTTAAGCACACCATCAGAAAGGTCAGCAGCTGCATCAGTTGTTGAAAACAGTTGAAGTTTTTAACAATATTACTATCTTAAATGAGGAAACACATTCCAATGGATTACATTAACTGACAATTTAATATAAAGCAGGTTATTTCACTGACAAATAAAATAAATTGGTGCAAAATAAAAACAAGGTAGTCATTACAACAAAGTGTATTAAAAAATCTGACTGCACCAGCTAGCCCACAGAAACTGGATAACCTGAACAACCGGTCAAGGAAGTGGGAGAAAGACTTCAAAGACTTCAGTAATACATATTAATTCTGCTTCCAATACGCCTGTACAGAGGCATACATCTTGGCAGGGAACATACAACATACTCCAGACTCACCACGGAGTATAATGCTTACCTGCCCTTACTCTTTCAAATTAAATGCGCTGTTTCCACAGTTACAAACATACCATAAATCTGTCCATTTTTACCTGAACTGCCTTCTGGCAATACAGGCTTGAAATCAAGGCACTAAAGAACATGGGGTAAGGAGGTGAAGACCAAGCTCCAAGTCAAAGACGGAAGCCAGGTGATCAAATAACAAAGACAGACAGTGACTCTGTATTAAAAAATGGAATCGGCATGGCCTTTTTCAGCTGGAATCCAGAGATTTTAAGTGTCAGAAACACAGGTGTAACTCATATAGCAGAACCTCCAGAGTAGGAGGATCTGTCTTTTCCCCAGAGTCATATCGAATCCTGTGTTTACCTTCCTTCTTTTTATTCATGGAGTACTTTCTGACTCTTCCACAAGATAGAACTGCAGGTCTGATGACATGCAACCCTTTTCAAATACTGCTGTTTGCTCTCATCAAAGACGACAGCCTCAGTGACTCAAATGCTTTTACATTGTATTTCTGTCTTCTCTTATCCTCTGGAAGAGGGCTTCTAACTTTGAAGTTAGACTTCAGCAGTGGGAAGGGATAATATTAATGCTTCTGTTATTCAAAACACTTTTGGTAGAGTTTTGGTAGCATTTGGTAAAGCTGTTATATTTTACACATTGCATCATAAGCAGAATTACCTTCCCTAGTTTGTACCCAAATTCGTAAAATCTTGCTGTCGCAAAAATCCAAATGACAAACCTGACTTTTAGACTGCTTTTCAAATCACCTTCTTAGAAAAAAATTCTTGTAATGTTAGGGACATCTGTCTTCGTATTAAGACATAACTTGGTATGGTGAGCTGTAAAAGCGCCAGCGCACGTTGGCAACACACTGGTTCAAGGCTGTTGCGCTCACAGCACTGTGAAGACTGAGGTTTGCATTCTTCTGTCTAGAGGATCCAGTGATGCCACAGCAAACTTAAATTTGGATGTTTTAAGCTAAGAAAAAGAAAGCTGGAGCAGGAACTGCTGTGTGATTACAAAACACGAATATGTGCCAGAGATAGTAGAGGGGAAATTGGAAAACAGGGCACAGGAAACCTCACCATTGAAACTCCATGGTCTAACCTGCACTTCATATCCAATGATTAGGGCACTGCAAACTGTTTGCGAACTAAAAATAAGAGTATTGATTTTAAATATACACATTGTTCTGAGTATTAGGCTTGAGAACTTAATGCCAATTTTCTCTGTTCAAAGCTGGATTACTGTAACAGCTACTCATGCCAGCCAAGCAAACACTCCCAGTTTCCTTTGGTAATATGTTTTTATAATGATGTTTGTATGGCTTTGTAATGGTTTACCTAAAGTCACATTGTTTGTGAGGAATACAGAATTACCACAGAGTGCTGGTTCTCCGCAGTGAACAGATGTCATTTCTAGCTAAAGCCTTCAAGGGGGAAATGGTGTGCTGTATCATCAGCAAAGACCCCACATCCACCACTTGATGTAAGAATCAAACCACCACACTTTATTAGATCTTTATAAAACATGTTAATGCTGTTTTTTCAGATAATACTTGAAAGCAGAAGCAATTCCAACACTTTGTAACTAGTTGGTATCTCATCAGAAAACTTGGTAATAGATTTCCTTGTGCACTTGTATAACAGAAGTTAGGACATGTTTATGTACGATCTTTATATGATAAAATGAAACTATTCATTAGCAAGGTAATACTGAAGGGAATGGGAAAAAACGGCCACTACCTTGTATAGGACCTGGTAACTTCCTCCTATATTATGTCTCTCCTTCCCACATTCAGTTTAAGTTATTGCCATGCCTGTCTCTCAGCCCAAAGACTGCCAACAGCATCTCCTTTAAGGAGTCATGTGCAGGCACCAGAGAGGCACAGACACCAGAGGGTGGCAGATAAGTATACGGAAACTTGTTCCATGTTGTATCACACGGTCACCTGGGCAGTTTGTTGGAATTTTTCAGTTTTCCAGCATGTAGCAACTGAATGTTCTTATCTTGTCAGCACTCCCTTGACAATGAATAACCTGAGCTCTTCTTTTGTATGGTACTATCCTTAAAACTTCATTGCATTCTGCAACCACTACATGTCACTATTAAACAAAGAAAGACTAACAAAGATTTTTGTAAGGTTCATAGGGTTTTATGAGGATGGATTCTGTTATTGTTGTGAAGGTAAGAGCCACTTAAAAAAATATGAAGCTGAAACTGCTAGTTTAAAAATATTAACTAAAAGCAACCAAAAGTAACAAATTCAAAAAAAAAAAAAAAAAAAAGCCCCACAGCCCACTACAGACATGTTCCGGTATCCTAACCTCCAACAAACAAGCGAACTTCAACATTGTTAAAGCTGTATCTATAAAACATTTAAGAAAATATATTGTAAGTAAGCATCAACTGGGTTATTGCTTTACAAAGAGTAACCTAATGTATGCGACTTCTTCTTTGAGGTGCGCAGTACACTACGGAGAGAAGTATCAGTTCCAAAATCATCATCTTCCCCTATGCAAAGGAAGTGATTACTTTAACAAAAGCAGCGATGTTACTCTTCTGTTGAAGACAGCTACAAGAATGAAAAAAAGCTCCTGCTGGAAAATTACTTGCCTTAAAGTTTGCACACCTTATTTATTCCTTGAGGAAGTCTGTAGAAACAGCAAATTAAATCAATACTCATTCATGAAGAAATACAACCATCCTTATGTTCAATTCCATAGTGCCACCCCATGAGTAGACCCATCATAGCACACCTAGAAGTTTAACTCCCAGTTTGGGTCTGTACGCATTCCTTCCTCCCTCCACATCAGCCACCTGAAGCAACGGGAGCGATAAAGGCTTTTTTCGTAACTGCACAGCAGCATGCACACAAGCTCTGCAAGCACGACAAATTAATAAGGATACAGCTGCAAACAAAGCTTAACTTCTACGGAAGCAAAGGAGATGGGCAGTGCAGAGGAAGAGCATGTGGGCAGAATAAAGCAAAAAAAAAAAAAAAAAACCAAAAAACCCTGACGTTGTTTAACTGCGTGTACTCTTCACTCATTTTTAGCACAACTGCTAGATGGAAGGCGGGGGGGCGGGGAACTGGCAGTAGGAGGGGACACCAGCCCAAACCAAAAAACACAGCTGTGGTAAATGAAGCTATATTTAGCACTGCATGAATAAAAGCCAGTGCTGCTCTCTTTCACCACAATACTGCCAGTACCAAACAGAAAGCCTGACAGCTTTCCAGCAGACCACAGCAGCTATGTCAGCGCTGCAGACAACAGATTTCCACTGAAGCATCTTTGCACCGTGTGCTTTCCTACCACACCATGATTCTATGATTCTATACAATCATAGAATAGTTTGAGTAGGAAAGGACCTTCAAAGGTCATCTAGTCCAAACACCCTGCAAGGAGCAGGGACATCTCCAACCAGGTCAGGTTGCTCAGAGCCTCCTCCAACCAGGCCTTGAATGTCTCCAGGGATGGGGCATCCACCACCTCTCTGGGCAACCTCTTCCAGTGTTCCCCCACCCTCAGTGTAAAATTTTTTTTCCTAATATCTAGTCTGAATCTACCTCCCTCTATTTTAAAACCATTACCCCTTGACCTATCACAACAGGCCCTACTGAACAGCCTCTCCCCATCTTTCCTGTAGGCCCCCTTGAGGTACTGGAAGACCGCTATCAGGTCTCCCCAGAGCCTCCTCTTCTCCAGGCTGAACAACCCCAGCTCTCTCAGCCTGTCCTCATAGGAAAGGTGCTCCAGCCCTTTTATCATCCTCGTGGCCATCCTCTGGACCCTCTCCAACTGGTCCATGTCCTTCTTATGTTGAGGGCTCCAGAACTGGACACAGTACTCCAGATGGGGTCTCACCAGAGCAGAGCAGAGGGGGAGAATCACATCCCTTGACCTGCTGCCCATGCTTCTCTTGATGTAGCCCAGAATGCAGTTGGCTTTCTGGACTGCAAGTGCACACTGCTGGCTAATGTTAAGCTTCTCATCCACCAGCACTCCCAAGTCCTTCTCCTCAGGGCTGCTCTCAATCTATTCCCCGCCCAGCCTGTATTTGTTTCTGGGATTGCCCCAACCCACGTGCAGGACCTTGCATTTGGCCTGGTTGATCTTCATGAGGTTGGCACAGGCCCACCTCTCCAGCCTGTCAAGGTCCCTCTGGATGGCATCCCTCCCTTCCAGTGTGTTGACGGCACCACACAGCTTGGTGTCATTGGCGAACCTGCTGAGGGTGCACTCTATCCCACTGTCCATGTCGCCAACAAAGATGTTGAAGAGGGCCAGGCCCAACACAGACCCCTGAGGGACGCCACTCGTGACTGGTCTCCACTTGAACATCGAGCCGTTGACCACCACTCTGAGCGTGGCCATCCAGCCAACTCCTTATCCACCAAACCCATGTCTCTCCAGTTTAAAGAGAAGGATGTCATTTGGACAGTGTCAAAAGCTTTGCACAAGTCCAGGTAGATGATATCCAT
The DNA here is from genome assembly GCF_036417535.1 of Chlamydotis macqueenii. Lineage (NCBI taxonomy): Eukaryota > Metazoa > Chordata > Aves > Otidiformes > Otididae > Chlamydotis > Chlamydotis macqueenii. Next base: position 56,318,226 of record NC_141593.1, on the reverse strand, counting down.
TGCTCGTCCCTTGTCCTGTCATAGAAGGCCACCAAATTGGTCAGGCACAATCTGCCCTTAGTAAAGCCATGTTGGCTGTGTTGAAGCATTTAAGTAACAAGAGTGACCGACCCGCTGTACTCATCATGTACTAGAGCTTCTTCAGGAGACTTGTAAGGACACAAACAGTTGGTAAGATACTCCTTACATACCATCAAGTAAAAAGATTTATTAAGAAAAAAAAAAAGAAAGAAGGTACTGGACATGCTCAATAAGTAATGGAAGTCAGAAATGGAAATCTTGTAGAGAGGTCCAAGACTGTTTGTTTCCTTTAGAAACTTCATATGGTCTGGTTTAGCTCTGGACTTAAATCTCCATTCTGGCTCCTACATTTTTCCTACAGATTTACGTTCACAAAAATGAAAATCAAACTAATTCCCAGTATAAACTGTGCAGCTTTCACTGAAGTTAACATAATTCATTTTCAGGGAAGATTCTTACAGCACTCCAGCTGAAATCCTTTAACCTTAATATTAATTCTAGTGAACTGGAGAAGAATAGCATTGGCTTTATAAAAAAAAAGGAAAGAAAAAAAATACAAAATACTCACCTATGACCTCAGTGAGGTAATACACGACAGAACTGCAGGAACAGTAGTACTTAATTGAATCGTAAATTAATGCCTCTGCTAGATGCACAGCACTGCTTCTATTCTGCAGTTAAATAGTCAAAAGGCGGCAAAATAATTGCGTGGCTTCATAATTTTCACTTTTATTCAGGAAGGAAAAAACACAAAACCAATGTTACTGCAACTTGGGGGTATGGAAGACACATAAAAAACACAAACAAAAAACTACACAAGCCTAAAATGAAATCCTAAAAAAAAAAAAAATTAAAAAAAAATTAAAAAAAAAATCAGTGCAGTCCTACTTCTGCCTTCATGTGGAACAAGCTAAATATTGTCAAGGTATTCTTCTTTGGTTTTTTTTTTAAAGTATTCAGAATTAGGTGTTGTAGGTAATACAGTAGGCAGAACATCCAGTTCAGGATAACACGAGCTCTACAAAATGCTACAGTGTTTTTCTTAGTACATTATTATTTTTGTTGTATATTTGCCTTTACACTTTTTTTCCTTCTATAGAACGATCACCTAAGCCACCCATCATTGCAAAATAATATTTGCAGGATATCACAATATTCCCAAGACCAGAAAGCAGTATTTTTAGAAGAGGAGAATATCATATTGGAAATAAATGCATTAGTGGAATGAAGACAGGTTACCAGTCAATATGGACTGGAAGTATTTATAAAAAAATCCAGAACTTTAGGGGAATACCAGTTCTAACTAGCAGTTCTGCATGTTTTATTATTATTTCATTATGCATATTTGGATAAACACATACACACGGTTGCAGACAAAAGAAAGGCAGTTAAAAGAATTTTAGGCAGATTGTTCTTCATTTTCATACGTTACAGAGGGGAAATTCTACATCTCAGGGGTTCAGCAGAAAGAAGATTTTTGGAATAATAATAATAAAAAAGACACAGAAGTGTTGTATATGGATTTTTCTACACTTGTAGCCCTCCTGATTAAAGGATCCAGTCTTACACAATTATGTGAGTTCTTATCTCTAAGTAATTTCATTTATTTTGGCAAGACTAAAAATATTACATACATCCTGTCAGCAAATCTTGGCAAGATTAGGGCACTATTTTTCTCCTGTTGACTAAAATGCAAGCCATATGGCCCTCATCTCCCCTTTCCACATGCAGATGTACAAATAACATCCTAAGAGACAGGAGGCAATTGAGTAAACACCACTGATTGATTCTGAAAGACTATGCATTTCCTCCACTATAATTAACTTATATCAAAAAAAGGCAGAAGCTCCATGCTTTAAAGGTGTAACTATGCAAAACAGTGTAAAACTTTGTTTTGGGGAAAACCTGGCCAGATCAAGCAGACTGAGAAAGGCAAGCCAGTCGCAGCTCCATGTCCCCACATCCAGTCATAGTGAGGTTATGCATGTTCTCCCGCTAGCACACGCACACAAAGCACACGTACACAGGACACACACCACCCTGTCCCTGTGCCAGGGACACAGACCCCCATGACGCAAGGTCCCACTCCAGTTACCGGCACTTAAACCCACTCACTCGGGTCTCTCCAGTCACTGCACCATCGACACGTGGTCCCTTCAACCCGTGGGTGTGACCCCCATGGCTGCACCCAGACCCCATGCACGCAGAACAGAGCTCTCACCAGGGAAAGCGTTAGAAAGGAATTTAACAATCAGGTAGGACAGACTGCACTGATGAGATGCAGGGCATGGCCAGACACACGTACTGACCAGCACACTATTTGCACATGACTAGCCCTTTTTTAATCCCTCACCCTTCTCTTTTCCCCACCCGTGTTCATCCCCAAATCACTTCACACCATCCATTTCCCTGCTTTTGGTTCCTCTTCTACATACCTCATAAGCAGCCTTGTGCAAACCCAAAATGCTTGCATCCCACACATCTGTAATGTGTCCCACACCCTTGGGCAGCAACCTCTCTCAGTCCAAAATGTGCTCCCATGTTGATTCATCTTGATGGGTTTTCACAGCTAGACACCGGGGCTGAGGCTCTGCCAGGACAGCCCTGGAAAGGTAACCAGACAGGGTGTATCCCTCCTTTAAGTCCCTAATTTGGTGTATCCCCCTACCTTTGTGCTGTTGTGCTCTTCTCAGTCTGCAGAGACCAGGCCTTTGATGTGCTGATGGCTCCTGTGAAGGGCCTGGGCACAGCCAGGACAGGATGTTATTCAGGTTCCCCCACCTACCATTGTCTCCACTCCTTCGAGGGTGTGCAGATCAGCTTTTATCACATAACCTAACACTTCAGATTTTAATCAAACAGATAGCAAATAAATATTAACCTTAAATTTGCTGCAGAAGTCTTCTGCCCCGCCCTTGCTTGAAAGATTTTTGGGCAGGGAGGTAGAGCGTCATCATTTTAAAAACAACACACTCCTAATGTCAGATCTTGAACTGAATTTATGTATTCAAACATGATCAAAAATTTCTCCAAGATTTCTGTCTGAACAGTAACTTTCCTAAATTTTTGGGAAAACATTCAGAAACTGTCCATTTAAATCAACTATATCAATTAACTAAAATCTCCTGTGCCAACCAGCTCTTCTACTTCACAGCTGAGTTTGAAAAAGAGATTTTAAAAAACATCAAACCCCATCACAATTTTAGGGCATGGTTCCTCTCCATGGTTAAGCTAATAAAGCCATGTGTGCTCAGAGCTCACACTCCATGCGGCACTTGATTCTATCTTCTCTACTGTGACAGACTGTGTGAGTCCATAGCTTCAAATGGAGTAGGTTCATCTCACCAATTTGGTGGAAAACCTGTTTGTTTTGCTACAGGTTAGGTTTCTATTGCACTGGCCAGCTCAGTGAACTTACCCTATGACTGCTGTAGGGAGAGAAAAGCAACAGGAGAGCGAGACCAAGGAAAGCAAGAGCAAGACTACTCTCTTCTGCAGTACCCAGACACTAAATTGAATTAACATTATAAAAAAAATTATTAGCATTAGCTTAAATAACCTTGTTCTCTTGTTATATAATAGAAACAGAAAGGGTTCTCAATTTACCCTGTTCAAGCTTTTTTTTTTAATAACTACTCCTTCAGTCTGTTTTCAAGGTAATTATCTCCATCTCTTCATTCTCAATATCCTTTTGTCATGTCCTTCTGTATGGCTTTGAAAAAACATTTCTCTTTTTTTTAAAGTAGTCTATATCCCTTCCCTCAGTCCCTCTATAATACTGCTTGCTTTCTGCTCAGAATGGAGAAAACATGCCAATGATTAATGACAGCACTGAACAGGAGATCTCAAGTACCTCTCCAAGTATTACAACACAAACAGAGTACACCCAAACATGCATCCCTATAATTGATCTAACAGGGTTATAGCGGAAGAGCAAATAGAAGTCTTCTTTCTGTAAGAAATCGTTTAAATGTGAAATCTGAACACAAAGTCAAAAGCCCTCCTGAGGAAAAAAGCACCCTATAAACAAGGAAAAAAGCCCAGCCTCAAACTACTGCTATGTAATTGGACAGAAGAAGTCATTAAAGAAACAGTTCAGCCTACGACAATCACTTTTCCCTTGCTACACATACTACCTACTGGATGGCTATGTGTAATATGCCCAGGCAAAAAAAAAAAAAAAAAAAAAAAAAAAATCTTATAGCTGCTCCCCAAAACCAATACTGAACAGTTTACACTGGGTACAGAATTTCTTGTTTCATCCTATGCCTGGATACAAAGCAGGAAGAACGCCTGAAGAGAAGAAAAATATATTAAAAAAACAAAAGCAGGCTTCCTCCCCTTCAGGAACTGCCAAGTGTCTGCCACTGGCTGAAGACAGCTTACTTTTCCTTGCTGTCTTTAAAATCACTCAAAGAACTGAGCAGGATACTGTTACACAGAATTAAAATGAACTAGAACTGAAACTTAAGCTCCATCTATGTACACAAATCATCAGTAAACCATCAGCCTTTAAAACAGCATTCTTCAACCAGTTCTCTCCAATGGCCAAAATGACTTTTAAAAAAAAAAACAAAAACAAAACCAAAAAACCCCAACCACCTGCAAAAAAAAAAAAAATCATCAACAATTTTGTTTTCCTTCAGTGATAACCATGTAACATTGTTTGCACCCACAAAACACCACAATCAAAGCTGTTTAAAAGCAAATTTAGGAAGTAACAATCAACAGCTAACTGTCATTCTAATAATTTAAGATGACTTGTAGTATGCTGCTTTTAATTGGGATGATAGCTAAAACTAAACGCACATGCTTGAGAGAAAATGCAATAATAAAAAACGTAATTGATACAATGGCGTCTTCCTGGACACGAAACATAGTCCTAAAGATTATAAAAATGTCATTGCTGCTAGCACATACTAAAAAAATTAACACTTGAAACTACCAACATGCTACAATAATTATTGATTATCTAGATTCAGTAGGGTAGAACTATAAATTTGATTTATAGAAGTACGGTATTTTGAATTAATAACTCATTTTAACAACTTTCCAAAATGTTGTTATAATCAACTTCGACTTGTGGCTGAAACAGGGTCCATTTACATTTAAACATAGTAGGTATTCAATGTTAGTGAATAACTGCACTGGCAAAGATGAAGTATTTATGTTTGTATGTAAAGCTTTTACTACTTTTTGCACCTTTACAGTGTTTATTCAAAAAAGATAAAAAGGTTACACTTTCTATGATAAAACATCATATTCATTTTTACCTGGAAAGTGACAATTACACTGATTTATGATGAATGTAGAATATGATTTTGTTTTAAAGAATAAGACTTTCCTTTTTTCAAAGCGCTTGATCTGTTGGTTTATGTATGACAACTTAACTTGCAAGCCATATTTGTCTGTATAGGTTCACTTCGGCCCATTGAAAAAATATGCCAAAAACTACACAGAAATTTGTTTAATAAAAGCAATTTACAAACACATGAAAACTGTACACCTGTATACATTCTACTCCACTTACATGTACTCCATATATGCATTATTTCTTCTGAACTGACATCTTTGCTCATCTTCTAAAACAGTTTCTGGCTTAAAAACAGTATTTCTAATATTCAAGATCATAGTCTTGTTTGCATCTAAGCCCACCATCAACCTTGTCAACTTCGTAAGAAGCTACATGCGATAACCAGCATATATGCACAACTTGAAACATATTTCCTTATTCACATAATATAGAACTGGTCAAGTGAAAAAATACTCAGAATCAGCTCTTTTTCCAGAGCTTCCAGGAGAAGAAATTATGAGTGGATCTTTAGTCTTAATTTCTTCTGCAGAATTATATAAAACTTTTGACATTTAGCTAAAGCAGTTCCAAAACTCTGACTACAGAACCCTCAGGGTTGGTGGTTTTTTCCTAAAATCTTGGAAAGCAACTTTAAAATAATTCAAATTATAGTAGTTAAATATAGTTAATACATTTAAATATTCCATTCCTGAACATTTCATGCATCTTTTTGTCCTTACTTGCTAGGTATCCTTTCAGATCAAAACAGAAAAGATGCACAACACCTAAAGCCATAAAATAAAGAAGCACACCGTGACCAATAAGACATTGCATTTAGTACATAAAAAAAGAGTATTTTTTTAAGTGTCAAATACGAAAGTTAATAGATAAAAGCCTTGGAAAGCGAGTTGGCTTCTTTGGTTTACTTAAAAATACTCTTCTTTTCTACATTAATATCCAAACTAACAGTCAAGTAGGAAAAAAAATAGCAGCTATATCTTTGTATTAGAAAGCAAAAAATTCTCAGTTTAAATGGACTTAAAAATATCCAAGAAACAAACATAATATTGTAACTAGACAGTCTTCCTAGTTCTTCTAATGCAACACATCTATTGTGATTAAATATATTTACACACCTCGTGTGTAGCATTAAACTGGCTAAGTGTCTTACTAGTCAGTGCACAGTAAGCACTTTGCCTAAGAAATGTCAATAAAAGACCTCATGCCCAAAAAAGACTTAGTGTCAATAAACCAATGGACATTATGGTCAGAAATCATAAAACAAAGCAAGTAAAAGCAAGGAAAAATTATTTGCATACTGTACATTTAAATTGGTCGGCTTGTACAAAACATACCCTCTCAACATGGAATTTCGAGCAACACCAAACTCCTTTTTAAAAAACTTGTTTCCATTTGCACTAATAGTTCTTTTCCCATTCCCCATTCCCATCTCAAAATTCTTCTGCTTTTAAGTATTAAATACATAGATTGTTTGATAAGTAAAACCACACAGAGTTTTCAGGGTGGAGAAATCAAAATACAATGAACTCAAAATGAATTTACAAGGCACTAAAAGAAGACTTAAAGGATATTTTATTGTAGTTCTGCAGCCTAGCTCCTGCAGAGTTGAGCTTTTTCGTTTTGCTTTGGGGCAGTATTTTGTTGTTTTCTGGTAAAAGACAGAATCAGACCGTTTATATACTGGGCATGGCCATTTGCAGCCACAGTAATCTAAAGCAATGCAGAAAGTGGACTAGAAGAAGGAAAAAAAAAATCCAACTGTAAAACCAAACAGTTAACAGTGTAGCATCTCAGGCTTACAAATAAACTTAGCTTGCAAGGCCAAAATGTGCAAGTTCTCGGAGTTTCTCATAAAATCAGTTCCTTCAGTGTTTTATTATGTTTTTCCACTATTCAAGATAAACAGAACCTCTGCTTTCCTAAAAAGTAACAATAGATTTCAGTAAGAATTCATATTTCCTGATATAAACAAAATTGCACACAGAATAGTTGCATGAGTGTATGTTTTACTGTTCCACTATCCACATAAAGAAGACAATAAAAAAATGGTAATATTGAGTTAGGGGTTAATTTTGGCTGTTGTTTTGCTTTAATAAAAAAAAGCTTGAATATTTTTGTCTTAGCTAATGCTCCCATTACATAATTCGTGTTCTCATCTTATGATTAAAAAAAAAGGCTCCGGGAATTTTAATTGGTAAAAAAAACCCCAAAAACCTAATTACTTAATAAACCAGTTTTTAACTTCAGGAATTTTTAGTTTGTGGTTTTTCCACACTGTTGAAGATTAGCTAGACTTTGCCAAGTTTAAATTACACAAGCTATGCAATTGGTTCAGCTAAAACACAGTTTATGCATAATTTAGTGAACGATACAAGAGAGGATAAAAAAAACCAAGCCTGACACCTCACAGTGTAAGGATACATAAAAATTATTAAATACGAAGCAAAAGCCACTTACCTTCCAGTCTCATTAATTCCTAAAATGACACTAGACAATAGAAGACACGGAGTGATGCTTATGATCTTCAGCAAGGGCTGAATCTTCTTAATGTAGATGCCGTGAATAGCCCCTGTATGCATACTGACATCACCAGTAAAGACTTGGAGACAGAGGATACTATGGTAACCATGAAATGTGCTAAGAGAGAAAAGCCTTTAATTGCTTTAACAACTTCCTGAGGCTCGCACTACTGGGCTTCCATTTGCTCAGAAGGAAATGAAGGTTGTCACAGAGGCAACGAGGGTGACACTGTGCAGAGAAAAAAAATCACTGAATTCTGCATCTATTAATTGTGATGTGACTTTTTAAACGACAAGTGTCATAGCCTGAATCCATCACGGAAATTTTCTGACATCTGCAAGCTCTGCCAGGAGTCACAGGTCAGGAAGTAATACTGTCAGGTAGCAATTTTATAAGCATTTGTGGTTTGTTTTCTCTATGGACACACGTTGATACCACTACGTTGAGATGTGCCCCTCTTCAAGTCACGGCATAGTTTAAATACAGCATGTTCTTCTGTGCCGGAGGGTCAAAGACTGATCACAACGGAAGCTGAAGTCCTAATACTAAGGCTCAGGTACAATGTAAACTGACATGCTGTAAAGTGAGGTATTTATCCTAGTATCATGTCTCTCTCAACTTCAATGACTATCTGCCAACATATCACTTATTAAGGACACAGCTCATGTAAATATTAAGAGGTGACATGGTATCACCAATGGATAGCTGAGTAAGAAGTTTGGACGAATCTTTCCAGAAAACCTCAGTATTACATCTTCATTTTGCATACAAACAGCTCAGCTGGGTTTTGTTTTTCCAAAACTAAAGCATAACCACATGACTGATGACCCAATCAGAATTACACAAAACCAAAAGGAAGCGTAGGGGACAAAAGAAACCTCCAAGTCACATTGTTTTTAGTTTCTAGTTCCAACAAGTTTCGGTTTTTAAGGGCAGGCATGTGGGGGAGGAAATCGCTGTCTGTGGGTCTGGCTTAACTATAATAGGGTTATTGTGATAACAATTTCACTGCTTTAACACAAATATTACACATATTAGAGAACAATGATGCAGATACTCCAGTTTTGAACTCTCTGGGCACTCAAGTTCCCCCCACCAGTCATTTCCTCAGATAAAGCTCTGCCTGAGCAGTACGATCAATTAACAGTTCTTTTAGAAGTATACTATTTTTCCAGAAAAGACAGAATCAATCATTTTACCTACTGGGATCAGCTCAAAGCTGCAAGTTAGGATCTTGAAACTGATTTTATTTTTCCCTTAAAGATCCTTTCATCTTTCACCATTTATATTCCAATCTAATCTTAACCTTCTCCTCCTCCACCCGACAACAGTTACAATTAAAAAAAAAAAAAAAAAAAAAAAAGAACAAAAACAAATAAAACCAAATCACAAATCAACAAAAAACCTCAAACCAGCCAAAAACTAAAGGTTGTTGTCAATGTATAGATACATTAAATTTTCAAAAGTAATGCTACAGTGCTTTAATTAATTTCTATGATACTTAAGAGTCCAAAAACTTCATGAGAAAACCCATTCCAAAGAAAAAAAAGTTCACGAGATGATTCATTACACAAGTTCTTTAACATCACCGCTGACACAGGTGGTTCATACTCTGAATCTGTGGGAAAATAACACAGCATACCATTCTGAACTGTACCGCCAGTGACTTCACCTCCTTACGAGCCACTCTCACTCCGTAAAGAGGCTGATCAGAATGCACACAGTTCTGTTTAGACCGCAGCTTGCCAATGCAAAAACTTCTACTTCTTCCTAAGGAAACCAGCGTCTCCTACGCAGACAGCCAATGTCAGCTTCCTACCAACACACAGACATTCTTGTCACGCACTGCTAGTCCGGATCTGGAGTATCTAGAAGAGCTGTTGTAAACTGGTTGTTTAATGAATGTCATTGTTTCAATCCTAACACCCACCAAACCCTTGTGAAGAAGCTGCACTTTACACAGTTAGGCTGAAAACCCTGATCATGAGGTGACAGCTTGAGAACACTACTGGGCCAACCACTTCCATGGTTAGTTGTCATTCAACATGACAAATCTTACAGACTAAATTTTGCACTTTTGTTTTTCCTTAAAAAAAAAAAAAAAAGCACACTTTGCCGCCCCCTTTTCAAATACAAGTGCAAAATGCTTCAGGTACTTCACATACACAAATTGCTTTTCGTAGCAAACTTTCTACACTACACCTGGTTTCAAAACCACTGACCTAAGGGACAAAGAAGTGTATTGCTCTCCATCACAGTCTCTGTTGTTTTATGTATATAATGCTATGCACACTTTAGGGAAAAGAAAACATAGAGAACAGAAGCAGAAAACAGTTGGAGAACTGTCTTTACCATAAAGCTGTATATACAACTCAACTAAGTTTCCCTCTAACTACAGCAATGTAGAAAGCCATAGTTTTTTTTGTTTATTCTCTGTTGAGACAGGTGTTAGGTCCTGAGGGACACTAACAGCACTCATCTGTGTGGATGTCTAGATAGAGACACAAAGAGCAGCTCAAAATAGCAGAAAATTGCACCCACTCTATTCCCTCCAACTCCACCTTCAGAGATTGACATAACAAGCCAGTTAACTCTTGTTAGGAAGCCCAAGAGCCAAAAGGGCTACAGCAACATGCACAGCTAAACTTCTTCTAAAGCCAGAGTGTGAAAGATTTAGAGGTGTTTACCATCTCCAATTCATCCTCAAGTGAATAATTTAAAAAATAAAATTCCAAACAAAAAAAAAAAAAACAACCCCAAACTAAAATACTAAAATAGATCTGAAGCCAAACACAAAAGCTTGTTCTAGAATTGAAACACTAATCTCTTGACTACAAAGTTGAAAATGTAGTTACAAGGGATGAAAATGAAAACATATACAATCTTAAATTGCTAGATGACACATGCAGCTTTTAAAGTGGCATTTATCCAAAACACCTCTCCCACAATCACCATTCTGTTTTGGGAAGATGAGGAACAGACAGTGTCTGGTATGTCTAGTAAATTACATCCATTCCCTCAGAGGATGTAACAATAAATAAATCAAATAAATCCATCACCTCAGAGGTCTTGATTTAGTACCTAAGTGACTGTCTCAGTTTTTTCAACTAGACTTTCATGTGAAAGTATTTTTCTGGGCAAATTCTACAACTTCCTCTTCCATCTCAAGCTAACTCACTTGACTGCTTTAAAAACTAAAGAAAAATAAAGGCTAACTGCTCCATTCCTTGAACGGTAACTTAATTTGGTATGGAAAGGTGATACTGTCAGCCAAGAGGGTCCAAATGACAGTTCTGCATACTTCTTAGTGGCTTCATTTGAGATGAACAAAGTGTGGGTTCCAACATTAAAAAAAATAAAATAAAAAACCAGTAAATAGTCACATTATTTTTGTGTGACTGTAGACAGACACAAGATTAGGATATCAGCATAAGTTAGAATGGGATTGCAAGTAACAAAGCAAGTATAGCACACAAATTCTTTCTGAAGGTCAAAAAATCAAGTACTAAAAAAATTAAGATTGGTATGCAGAAGAACAATCTTGACTTCATTTTTGTGGGTACATGTAATAGTTTCCTCGTATGCCTAAGCTTCTAAGACAGACTCCATAATCTTCCAAGAATCTAATTTGTACAGCAATAGAAAGAACGAGAGTAGCTGAAGCAATCACGACAGCTTATTCTGAAGGTCTGTTCTTATTAAGAGACATTCCAAGCTACTTACTCCCATCTTTTCTGCAGACCTCTTCCCCCACCCACAATTTCTGCAAAAGAGATCAAGAATACACAAACAAAATTTACCAGTTTACCCAAAACATTTTCAGCAACATTTACGTTATCTGGGCATAAGCCATTTAGGTCAGTAACTGTTAAACAGGTAGGTGTATAAAAAGTATATAAAAAGTATATAAAAAGTACCAGCCTATAAAGTGATGAACATTTACCATGTTAGAATATTGCTGAAAATAATCAGACGATTATTTGTCAAAGCAGGAAATGGTAACTTGGTACTACACACAAAAAAATATACTGTTAGTATGATGGAATGTAAGGGATTATAAATAGAAAATTCAATTAGAAAACATTTTTAATTAGGAGATCATTGTGTTCTATTTCACATAGATACATCTCCAACTGAAGTGTTTCTCTAATTTTCTAGGGTGGTATGTTGACAAAACAGAGCTGCAATTCTTACCATCACCAAGACTAGTGGTAAAAAGGACGGAAAGTACTCTCAAGCAGCAGCTTTTGACTCTAATATCAAATCCTGAACTTGGTCATATAACAGGGCATACACACATAAACACAGAGCTGCTACAGGCCAAGCAAAGTATTTTAATTACTTCACACAGTTCTACTACCAAATCTATGCAAATCTGCCTGTTATTTGGCACCAGTCCCCACGTCAAGCATATCGCGGACTGGGTAGTCTTGGAAGATGCTAACAGTGTTGTTTATTCCTCCACATATCTTCACGACAAACATCTTTTCTGATGTTGCAATGCTGGGGGAGGCGACCAACATGTGCACATACTTCTGGAATGACCACCACCAAGAACCTCTTCAAGAAAAGGAGAGGGAAAAAAAAAAAAGAGAGAGAGAAAGAAAAAAGGTAGCAGCATAACTGTGTTTTCAACAGGCAATTCTGTCTGTCTCCAGCTACACAAATCTTTTCCCCTTAAGCACATGAAATACATCCTATTTTTCTAAGTCTGTGCAACCCTTTAATTAGAGTTCTGAACAGAACACCTCCTGCCTGGGCAAATTTGCTGTATGTAGCACACAAGGGTTAACTACAAAAAAGGAAATCAGAAAGAGGCAGGACTATACTACTGCTTCCAAAATAGTTATGGTGTAACCAATTTACAAACAGCACACACCTAGGCACTTGCATTGGTATGTTCACATTGAAAAAAATGTAAGAAGAAAGATGCTCGGCAGATCTTTCCCACAGTTCAAGCGTAGCTCTGAAGATTAACATTCACACAGAAACAATATACCACGATACCCACATGCAATTAATGCTTGTAAACATGGGCCTTTGAAAAACACAAGCATTTTTGTAGAAAACAAAACTTCTCATAACTCTGATACGCGTCTTTAGAAGGAACAATAGTGCACACAATAGTATCTACTTATATCTATAAGGGTGGAGTCGTCCACACCACCCTGTTTGTGAGCAAAAAAAATGAAGCACTTGCCAAGACTGCTGTCTGTACTGTTCAAACTTCACTTCATTTTACATTTCTGCAGTTCAGACAAGAATTCCAAAGTAAATCCCAACTTGCCATCATCTAAAAATGTTAGTCTGCTCCTCACAGAAACACTGATGAAGAAATACACATAAAACCTCCTTCCACCCCCCCCAGCTTTACATATGCATGTTCAATTATCAGATACCTTCTGCAGCTCTGCCAGTGGAATGACCACAGAGCTTTCATTCAATACTTACAGCAAAATTTCCTGCTTTGCCCTAAAACAGGGTTATCGGTCAGTCACTGACTGCCACCGTTTCTTTACTGCTCTCCTGGCATGAGAGCTGACTGAACTGCACGAAAGGGCAGCTAAATGCTTGAGAGTACAAAGTAAAAATATTTTCAAATTTCTCATTCCACTCCACTGTCCTGCAGCAACTTCTAACAACACTTCCACTTCAAGGAGCACACTGAGTTTACGCTGCTTCCACTTCTCAGAAAGGTCCCAGTGACACGTGCACACCCTGTTTTCCGGAGTCAGAAATCTCTCTCTTGAAGAAGGGACTTTCCACAATCATCACACTTCAAGATGCCTCTAGCTTTTATTACAGTAAAATGAGTTATAAAAAGACCTCAGTCTGCTTACGGCACAAGAGTAAATTACTTGCCTCAGCCTCAAAGTCTACCACTATTAGACGACAAAAAAAAAAAAAAAAAAAAAAAAAAAAAAGGCACTGTCCCAAATTAAGAGGATAACTTTTCCAGGTAAGAAACTCCTGACTGAACACAAGAAAAAAATAAAAGAGGAAATTTAACACTGTGGCTCCAATCTCTGCCCTGTAACCACAAGAAGTCTGAGAGGCGGCCATGTAAGAAGGATTAGAGTATGACTGTGTTTTCATGTTGAAGTGATTTACAGTTTCACAGTGCTTTACAACTAGCAAATCTCCACACTGGATATTTTACAGATGGACTGTGTTATTTCTGTGTCTTCCAGTAGCTCCTGTCTAGCTTTTACACAGAAACAGCATAGGTAAATTTTGATCACGGAACTTTTAATATTGAATTAGGAGAAGAGAATGCCTTGCAGAACATCTGGTAAGCAAGCTGAGCAAGGCAAGCAGCGCTCCCTAAATTAGTGCAACTGAGACATACTTCACAGTAAAACGAGCTCTTTACACCATCAAGTGTAGGTTCAGGACGATCTAAGGAACATGAAGGTGAACAAGTCCATGGGACCTGGTGAGACGCATCCGCGGGTCCTGAGGGAACTGGTGGACAAAGCTGACAGGCCACTGGCCATCATATTTGACAAGTCATGGCAGTCTGGTGAGGTTCTTGGTGACTGGAAGAGGGGTAACATAACTTCCATTTTCAAAAAATAGGAAAAAGGAAGACCCAGGCACCTACAGGCCAGTCAGTCTCACCTCTATGCCTGGCAAGGTCATGGAGCAAGTTCTCCTGGAAACAATGCTAAGGCAAATGGAAAATAAGGAGGTAATTGGTGACAGCCAGCACAGCTTCACTAAGGGCGAATCGTGCCCGACTAATTTGGTGCTCTTCTGTGATGGGGTTGCAGCGCTGGTGGACAAAGGACGAGCAACAGACATCATCTACCTGGACTTGTGGAAGGCATTTGACACTGTCCCACACAACATCCTTGTCTCTAAAATGGAGAGACATGGATTTGACAGATGGACCACTTGGTATATAAAGAATTGGCTGCATGGCTGCACTCAGAGATCTGCAGTCAATGACTCAATGTCTGAGTGGAGACTGGTGATGAGTGGTGTTTCTCAGGGGTGGGTATTGGGCCCAGGCCCATTTAATGTCTTTGGCAGCAACATGGACAGTGGGATAGAGTGCACCCTCAGCAAGTTCACCAATGACACCAGGCTGTGTGGTGCCGTCGACACGCTGGAGGGGAGGGATGCCATCCAGAGGGACCTTGACAGGCTGGAGAGGTGGGCCTGTGCCAACCTCAAGAAGTTCAACCAGGTCAAGTGCAAGGTCCTGCACATGGGTTGGGGCAATCCCAGAAACAAATACAGGCTGGGTGGAGAATGGATTTAGAGCAGCCCTGAGGAGAAGGACTTGGGGGTGATGGTGAACAAGAAGCTCAACATGAGCCAGCAATGTGCACGTGCAGTCCAGAAAGCCTACTGCATCCTGGGCTACATCAAAAGAAGCATGGCCAGCAGGTCAAGGGAGGGAATTCTCCCCTTCCTCTCCACTCTGGTGAGGCCCCACCTGGAGTACCACATCCAGTTCTGGAGCCCCCAACACAAGAAGGACATGGACCTGTTGAAGAGAGTCCAGAGAAGGGCCATGAAGATGATCAGAGGGCTGCAGCACCTCTCCTATGAGGCCAGGCTGAGAGAGCTGGGGTTGTTCATTCTGGAGAAGAGAAGGCACTGGGGAGACCTTGTAGCATCCTTCCAGTACATAAAGGGCGCTTAAAAGAAAGATGGGGAGAAACTCTTTAGCAGGGCCTGTTGTGATAGGTCAAGGGGTAATGGTTTTAAAATAGAGGGAGGTAGATTCAGATTAAATCTTAGGAAAAAATTTTTTACACTGAAGGTGGTAGAACAGGTTGCCCAGAGAGGTGGTGAATGCCCCATCCCTGGAGACATTCAAGGCAAGGTTGGACAGGGCTCTGAGCAACCTGATCTGGTTGGAAATCTCCCTGCTCTTTGCAGGGAGTTTGGACTAGATGACCTTTAAAGGTCCCTTCCAACCCTAACTATTCTATGATTCTATAATTCTAACTATGGACTATGTTGGAAAGTTTATTTTTATTTAAAGATGACTCTGAGCGACTAAATTTATTATAAGTAGACAGACATGCTTGACTTAGTAAATTAAAATAAAGGATTTGTACCATGGATAGTGAAAACAGAGTTATAGTAACTTTCACAAAACAATCACAAGAGCAGTACCTAGAGTTGTAGTGTTTTCTCCAATAAGGTTTCACATATAAACAAGAAATGCACAGATACAAAAAGAAAAACAGAACTCACTGCCACAGCATCATTTTATTACTGATTTTTTCTGCATCTTATACATAATACTCCTACATAGTCACAAAGAAGGCAAATCTATAATTATGTTGTGGTTTAAGTGGAACTTTCTCTCATAGCGTGCAGAAAACAAAAAGTAAACAGAATCAGCAAATATATTTTCTTTAAAGTAAATTGGAAAGACAAAGCATGCTAAGAGAAGCAGGACTTCTAACATGCCTTCAAGCAAAGCACCTTTTTGCTTATCTGCAGGTAAAAAAGATGCCTCTAATGTATCAGCTCTTCTCTAAGCACAACAAAACCCCTTCACAGTTATAATCCTAAACCTGTATCACTGTTAACATATGGCAGTCTTGCCCGTAACATCAGTTTAAACAAAAACAAAATACTCCCTGTAACAATCAGTTTGAGTTTTACCAACAAGGAGCAAACAGCTCTAATAAAACAACAGATGTGACGCTACCACTCCTAAAGACTATCAGGAATCACAGACTGCTTGGAAAGCAAAGCACTGAGCTAACTGAACACGCAACACGAACAAGCACATCTAACAGAGTATATCTTATTTTGGTTTTGGTTTAGAGCAGTACTGCTAGGCAGCACTATACAACAGTAACTGATGATCTCCTCCCCTAATGCCCGAGCAAAAGGAGAACTTCACAGAACATGCGCTTATTAGCTCCCAAAGATGAAACGTAGGGGGATGCTTGAGGCACTCCTTCAAGCAGTATGCACCACACCAACACCCGAATATCTCACCCCTGGAAAGTTTCAGCATTTATCTGCTTGGTCTACAAAATGAACCTTAAGAAATACTAGATAGATATGCATTATTAAAAAAAAAAAATCAGAAAAATAAAGGACAGCTTGACACAGCTCACAAGAACTTAGAGAAGAAACGCCAACTTAGAATTTGATATGAATGAAAAATGCTTGTCAAAACATCATCACAGTACGGTCCTACTAGGTGCGCCATTCTTCATGTCCACCACGCAGCATGACTGCTGTGTATTTTACATAACTGTTGAAGTTTCTTTGTACTACCAATCAATAAGTTATTTTTCTAAATGTGGATACATGACAGGTTTCACTTCTAAAAGAAAGCTGTCGCTTGCAAATGATTTAATCCAAGTCAGAAAACTGAATATGCCAGGCCTAATCCCATCTGATATTGTGTGATTAAGCGGGAACAATCTAATTTTCTCTAATCCTCCTTTGAAAGAAGGAAATAACTAGGGTATAGCTCATTGAAAGTTATAACTGCGTACATCTAAGATCTGCTACAGACACCTCAAAGATTAACAGCAAGGCAAAAAAAAAGCCACCCGACAGCTCATGCATAGCAAGGGAAATGGCATTAGAGGATTCAGATATACAAGATAACAGAGTTGCTTTTAAGATGAGAACTAGTTTGGTCCTTTACAGAGTGTGTGCTACCATCCCTTTTCAGGAAGCTATGTTAAATCAAAGACAAAAATCCTGACTGTAATAATATTTGTTCTAATTGGGCTCAGAGGACATTCTTTGAGCACACGCACACAAAGCTCACATTTGAAACTGAAGAGCAAGCAAGGACCAACTCAGTTATCTGTGTAAAAACACAGCTGACAAGAGCTGCAGAGGTTGAAGTAACTGTGCATCCACCTGCCTAGTGCACGTGCCTTGGCCTAAATATCCCATTTTCACTGAACACATATTCTTTTCTTGCAGACACATAGAAAAGACTGCTCCAAGGCAGACAGCTGGCTGCAGCTGTGCTCTTCCACATACTAGATGAAAGTGAACGTGGAGCATAAGCTGATACTGCTAACAGCAGCAACGGCCACCACTGAAATAAATAAAACTCATTGAACTACTGCATAAAGTGGTTTATGTCCATGTAGAAGCAAATAATTAACCTTACGTGAACCAATCTCCTGGCTTTTTTTTATGTTACAAAACAAGAGGAAAGATCATCACTTCCCCAGCAAGGACACCGGGGGGAAGTCTGGAGCAAGGAAGACATACCCTTGATCATGTCAGGGAATAATTAAGGCCACTGGACATACATAAGTCCACAGGCCCTGGACTGGATGCACCCATGAGTGCTGAAGGAGCTGACAGGTGCCACTGCAAGGCCACTCCTGATAATCTTTGATCAATCATGGTGACTGGGAGGGGTGCTGAAGGACTGAAGGAATCACCTATGAGGGCAACCAGGCAGTAGAACAAGTTGCCCAGTAAGGTTGTGGAGCCTCCTCCTGGAGGAAGCTGCAGCCCATCCACTCTTCCTGGAGGAAGAGAGCATCCTACTCTATTTTTAATTGGCAATAAATAAAATTAATCTTCCCGAAGTTAAGTCTGTTTGCCTGTCATGGTAATCAGCAAGTCATCTCCCAGCCTTTATCTTGACCCATGTTATATTCTCTCTCAATCCTCTGGGGGGGGAGAGAGAGCACGCACCAGTGAGTGGGAGTCTGGCAGCCGGTCAAGGTCAACCCACATCATACTCAAACAAGATTTTAAAAGAAACAGGCCACACTCCCAGTAAACGATTGACAGAACTGTTCACTGAAGTAGTAATGCAGCTGTGAAACAAAGCAAGCCAATCCAGCCCCAAGTAAAATTTCAACTTGCAGTGCAGAACAAGGTCAGCAAGTGATAGTTTCTGCCCTTGTCAGAAGAACTACTCTTCGTTCATTAAAAAACAAACAAAAAAGCCAACACTCCGCAATTTCAAATAAAACTAATAACCAGATACTGCAATGCTTGACAAAGATCTTGCCTCCAAGATCAATTTCAAGGACACAGTCTAAGTGTCAATTTGTTACTAATAGCTAAATATATGCTATTACTATTGAAAATATACTATTTATTCATTCATATATACACATACACAGTGTAACTCAAAAACTTTTCCTAAGCAAACTACTGTGGTTGTATGTAGGTCAAGTGGTCTTGACAGAGATGGAAGAAGATGAAACAAGACACAGACGGACATTTTCATTATTTGAACATCATTCAAAGAAAAGCCTTAGTGCTTACTGAAAACCACAAGAACCACGGGGAAACAGAGCCTTGTTGTGAACATAGAGCTTCTTAGAATTGACCAACAGAGTCGTACATATTACCCATCCTTTGGAAATATTTGCTCCTGAAAGCACCTAATAAAAACACACATTCAAAGGTCAGGTCAGGCTGAATAGTTTTCAACAGCAGCCTTCTAAATTTCCATAAAGCAATAACTCTGTATTGATTCTCCCCAACTCAGCTGCTCAAGAAAAAAAAACACTCAGTCTTAGACCAAAATACCACATGACAGAAGTAAATCAAGTTCAAAAGAGGGCACAAAACTCGAACTATAAACAGAATAGAAATATGAAACAAAAAATACAGAAAACCAGTCCTATTTAGAAAAGCCAATTATAGTTAAACAACTGTTTTGAATGAGTATTTAAGACACAGCTATGAAGTTGAGAGTTATTTTTAAAAGCCTCCAAAAATTAAAAGGAAAAAAAAAAAAAAAAAGGAGGAAAAGAAAAAGCTCTCAGAAATGTGGCAAACACAGGAGATTATCCTCCAGTAACAGTATTTGCTAATAAGAAATTGTTCTAAATGAGACTGGTGGAAAAAATAAAACAAGCCAAGATTACTATAAGTACCAACCGTAACAGCTCTAACAGTCTTGTACTTGTGGGCACTACTGTCAGAATAGCACTACTTCTCCTCCAGTAGATAAAAAAGGTTTTGACAAGATAAGGCCAGGTTACAGATCCAGTTATATAAACTAAAAGCAAGAAAATTATATTTCCCTTAATTTCCGCCCTCCCCCCTATTCTTTGCCAATGTAACAGAAGAGAAATGCTCAAATTTCAAATCAGAGACCGCCTGACTAGAGCAAGGGAGAAAGAAATTAATGGGAGCAACTTTGAGGATAACACTGAAAGTCAGTCTACATTGAAAGTCGATTGGTTGAAGAAATGAAAAACTGAGACTGGCTAAAGTGAGAGACAGAACAAAGACAGAGAAAAAGCCAGCTTGGGTGAAAGCCAACAGGGAGGATGGAAATCTGGAGCCACGGGGACAGGAAACAACAGGCAGGAGCGACGGGCCGCTCTGCCCGCAGCTAGAAGGGTCCATTCAAGAAAATCTTGGCAGCATCATGAACTTAAATGACAAAGGTGGCTTTAATCCACAGTTGCTCCTTTTTCTGGCACATGTATTTGTCTAGTAAGATTACCAGCACATCTTAGTAACTACAGATGGTATCTCACAGCTGAAGCTCCCAGCATCCCAAGTAACATGAACCTTGAGACACCTTCATATTGTATTTCATAGTGAATACTAATTCTTCAAAAGGCACTTAACAAGGTAATAATTTCTAGTCTATTTTGCAAACGTATTTAATACAAATGTGTCCACTAAATGAATAGTCAGAACAGAATCTGAATAAAAAGAGGTCAAATAGAGTAACTATATAATGAGAACACTATTTGTAGCAGTAAAAACCTGCAAATTGCCTGAAGATGACAGGAAACTGCACTTATGCAAATAAAGAGAGTTGGGTTTGAGATGAATTAAATCATTAATCCTTTTTGTTCGCATGTCATTTTCAGAAAACACTTCAGCTTGACATTAGGAAAGTACTGTACGTGCAATATTTTACACAAGCCATCTTCAACATTTTAACATTGCTTCTGAATTCGTGAGAAAAATACTCAGCTTGCCATTTCTGAAGGTTTTTTTTTTTAGTCAATTATTTTTGTTAAAGCTTATTTTCCAATGTGACCTCATTTTAAAACCTTCTTGACATCACTTTATTTTTTTACACCTTACTGTCATACCGGAGCCTGAAAAAAGAAAAGGTGTTAGCCTACGAAGCTACTAGAAGGTAGGTCTCCCAATACTAATAAAATCAATGGAATACACTTGCTCAAGGCCAGCTGCTTTTGATTTATACTATTAAGCTCTCACATTAATACTCCAGAACACTCCTAACCTCACCTAGAGGTACTTTACTCATGCAAAACCAGTACTTCCAGCTCTCCATGGGGAGTGTGATGTGGCAACTGTAAAAGCTCCAGTGCAGATTTTCTAAGATGTCCAAGTATCAATATTGACTTGAGAGTATTTGCTTACTATTGCCACACTATGCTGAAGCTTCATTTTACTTTATCTTTGAGATATAACACCAGTGTCACTGTTCTTGCGCTAGTAATGTATTTTTTTTTAATTTTACGCAATTCAAGTATCAGAGATGGCAATAAAAGAAGCACTATTGACTTCCCTAAAGAGACACAGGTATACTAGCTTAGATCCATTTCCTACCTTGTCACCGTTTCTGGAGCTAGAGCAAGGTCACTTAAAAAATAAATTAAACTGAGGGGTAGAGAAGGGAACAGGACAACATGGGATGACAACAATAAAACTAGCTAGCAATGGCAACCACCCCAAAATATGAAAAAAGTAGCAAACAAACAAAAAAAGCACCCAACCATATTCTACAAAAATATTTAGTTTAACTAGTATATTAAAATACATTTTATACAGAACTTACAGACTGAGCAACACAGTTCAAGGGACACGTTTCTTTTCAAGCCCTGGCCATCATTTAAATCGCATATTAGCTTAAAAAAAACCTCACACAATCTTCATGCTCAAACCTGCTCAAAAATGCCACCAAACCTCCCACCTACAGTGCACTCTAACTATACAGTTCTGGGCTCATCTCTTATGTGTTGCACAGCTAACAGGTTTTACATTGAAAGCAGTGCAAAGAAATCCTCTTTTCAAGTATGAGGATATTTCCAGTAAAGCCAAAGATTAAATATAAATAAATAGTCCCAAGTAACTAGACTCCTACGGAAAAGTAACCAAAATAAGTTAATGTTTTAGGCATCTTCCTGAAGCTCAAGGCTGTAAGACACAACATGCTAAGAATAAAACACTCGCATAATGAATCCACTGAGAACACCAGCAAGTTTTCTCTATTATCTAAAAAGTGAGATAACTGGTGCTAGAAGCTAATTATTTGCTCCCAAGCAACAAGAACAGGATAAATACAAACCTCAGTATAAGCCAGAGGATAGCTTCGGGAAGACCAGAGAACCAAACATTTCCACAGATCAAAGATCCTCTCCCATGAGCAAGCGGTGCTCTGAGACTAAGCACAGACATCTGAGGAAAACTACATCACTTCAAAGCAAGTTTTCTGAAATAGGTTGATGCTAATCAATTAAAAGCATGCTTGCAATTCATTTCTGAACCAGCAGCTACTGCAAAAAATAGTCACAAGTAATCAAATGAACAGACAATTTCATTGCTATATTAGCTAACTAAGGAATACCTTTACCAGAGGGAAAAGGACAGCAAAAAAACACCACAGTATCAAAAAGAATCATTACTACAATGCACAAAGATGACCCACAACGTCATCACAATGGTAGAAGTATATCCAGCAAGCTGATCTGACTTTTGCAAGTGGCCAAAACCATTCACGATTCCTTAGCACGCTGCTAGCTTTGACACCTACTTAAAAAAAAAAAAAAAAAATTTGCTTCCAGTCTGGTTAGATTCAAAAGCCAACCAAGGCAAACAAAAGAACTAAACTGATCACCAATTCACTACGCATGCCCACAATTTCCACTTATATGTATTCATGAGTGCAACAATACATGAATCAATATAACAATATAGATAACGAAGTACTGCATTATCGATCTGTATTATCCTCACACACCCTTAGGAAAAAAAGATGAAGTATCACATGACACTGAGAATACTGTTACAAGACCAACCTCCAAATAAGAGACGTCTTTTGAAGACCACGTAAAAATGGTAGTGGGTCTCTAAATACAGCTCTGAATATTTTTTTTTTTTTTGCCACAGGCAAACCAGAAGATTTAGTAGCTATTCACTTTCTTCAATTCAACTGCTTCTGAAGATGAAGTGCATCACATTAGACAAAAGCAGTTAAAAAGAAGCAACGGGCATTCCGTATCCCACGTGGGGAAAAAAGCCGATATCAAACAGAATACGGTCCAAAACCAAGGCAGACAAATACAATGTCCTTTTGTTTGATCAACTCTTTTCAGAAAGAAAGGTGAGAAAGTTTCACTGCAACATGCCCTTTTTCATTATATCTGGCCATTACTGATTTTGTTTCAGGTCAGATATAGTCTCAGCTTTTTCACCATACAACATCAATATATAAATACTCATTATCTGCACTTCTGCCTTCAAAAGTGATATGACTATGAACCTCAAAGAGATCTCTCTTTTAATACTAAAAAGAAGCCTGCTCAGAAATGTTCTGTTTGCTATCTCCTCTTGAAACTCTGGCCCAATCATCTCAAATTCAACAAACCATAAGGTGTATTGATAGTGCTATGGAAGACATTGCATTTGAGGAGTCAGCAATGTTGGACAAGCCATGCTTGCTCTATCAGACCTTGTGCTCAAGGCTTGGGAAGCCCATCTGTTAGCATGGCCAGCCACCGCAAGGAAATCTGCTGGAGTGCCCCGTGCCAGCCTGTGCTGTCTGCTGGTGGGTATTATGAGAGACAACCCCTCCTACTTGTCGGGGGAAGATAATATTGTATACACTCTGTGGATATATCCTCTGCAACAGAAATGTTACCTAAAATGAGATGCTTTTAGTTTCATAGAATCATAGAACGGTTAGGGTTGGACGGGACCTTCAAAGGTCATCTAGCCCAACCTCCCTGCAAGGAACAGGGACATCCCCAACTAGATCAGGTTGCTCAGAGCCCCATCCAACCTGACCTTGAATGTCTCCAGGGATGGGCCATCCACCACCTCTCTGGGCAACCTGTGCCAGTGTTCCCCCACCCTCAGTGTAAAAATTTTCTTCCCAATATCTAATCTGAATCTACCTCCCTCTATTTTAAAACTGTTACCCCTAGTCCTGTCACAACAGGCCCTACGGAACAGTCTCTTCCCATCTTTCTTGTAGGCCCCCTTGAGGTACTGGAGGACTGC
This sequence comes from Chlamydotis macqueenii, assembly GCF_036417535.1. Taxonomy (NCBI): domain Eukaryota; kingdom Metazoa; phylum Chordata; class Aves; order Otidiformes; family Otididae; genus Chlamydotis; species Chlamydotis macqueenii. Next base: position 56,294,177 of record NC_141593.1, on the reverse strand, counting down.
TATAAGGCCTCCCCAGAGCCTTCTCTTCTCCAGGCTGAACAGCCCCAACTCTCTCAGCCTGTCCTCATAAGAGAGGTGCTCCAGCCCTCTTATCATCTTTGTGGCCCTCCTCTGGACCCTCTCCAACTGGTCCATGTCCTTCTTATGTTGGGGACTCCAGAACTGGACACAGTACTCCAGGTGGGGTCTCACCAGGGCAGAGCAGAGGGGCAGAATCATCTCCCTCGACCTGCTGGCCATGCTTCTCTTGATGCAGCCCAGGATGCAGTTGGTCTTCTCAGCTGCAAGGGCCCACTGTCTGCTGTTCTGGTTTTGTTTAGGGGGACTGCGGTGGTAGCTTCCATAAGAAGCTGCTAGCAGTCGCTCCCCTTTGTTCAGCGGACTTGGCCGGGCCTAGGACACACCCGCTGCTGACCAAGGCCAAGCCAAGTGGTAGCAGGATGTTCCGTGATAACGCTTCTGCAACAATGTATTTAAGAAGGGGAAAACAGAAAAAAAAAAAAAAAGAAGAGAAGATGTGAAGAAGCCGAGCGGGAGCAGAGTGGGGGAGGCGTGAGCCTTGCAGGCCTCACCCTGTGGCCTCTCGCCAGGCAGCCGACTGGGCCCGACTTGGCCCTGCCCAGCTGTGAGAAGTGGAGAGATGAGACGTGAATGAGACATAAAAAGATCCTGAGAGGCATCTGCCAGCCTGTTGTGAAGAATTTTTCTTGTGAGAGGAACGGCTGCAGACGCCAAGGCCAGTGAAGAAAGAGGTGGAGCAGTAACGCTGCTCCCGGCAGAGATCCCCCTGCAGCCCAGGGAGGACCCCACTGCGGGGCAGGCGGATGCCTGAAGGAGGCTGTGGCCCGTGGAGGGTCCGCGCTGGGGCAGCTGTTCCGGAGGGACTGCACCCGTGGAAGAGATGACCCACGCCAGAGCAGTTTCACAAAGGACTGTGGCCCGTGGGAGAGACCCCATGAAGGAGCAGGGGAGGAATGTGAGTAGTTCTTCCCCCGACCATGAAGCAGCAGTGTAAAACAACATGTGATGGACTGACTGTAACCCCCATTCCCCTCTTCCCCCTTGTGCTGCTTGAGGGGGAAGGAGGTAGAGATAATGTTAAGCCTGGGAAGAGGGAGGGGTTGGGGGGAAGTTATCTTGTTCTCTGTCTCATTATCCTGCTGTGTTTTTAGCAATAAATGAACAGTTTTCCCCAAGTCGAGTCTGTTTTGCCCGTAACTTTAAGGATTTTCTCCCCGTCCTTATCTCAAACCTCGAGACGTTTTCCTTATATTTTCTCTCCCTGTTCTCTCGGAGGGTGAGGGGAGCGAGGGAGAGACTGCGTAGTCTGGTCCCGATCAGGGCTGAACTACAACATCGGCTCATGTCGAACTTCTTATGTACCATCACTCCCAAGTCCCTCTCCTCAGGGCTGGTCTTGATCCATTCTCTGCCCAGCCTATATTTGTGCCTGGGATTGCCATGACCCACATGTAGGACCTTGCCTGGTTGAACTTCATGAGGTTTGCAGAGGTTTCACTGCAGTTTGGAGTCCCAAAAGACTAAATGGATAGGAAACCAGCCTTTATTTACAGGAAAAATATATTATACCCTCTGTTCCCCCATTCAGTGGGGGGAGTACACTAGGACCAATTAATTACCTCAGTCTGGTGGCTCACGTACAAAACCCATACTGATGGACTAGATTTGGATCTTCCCCCACAAAGGTGCAATGGGTGGCTGGGGTCTCACAGGCAGGTAACAAACCTTACATTCTTCTGACAGTACACTGGACCAGTCATAACCATCAGGGGGTGATGGCTCTAATGGTTACAGGATTGAGGTCACCATAATTCACAGCAACTCATCCCAGCGTCTGAAAAATAAAAAAAAACTTAAGCTGTGGCATGCTGCATGGGATCCAGCAAAGGCTTTCTTTGGCGTTCCAGCTGCTAAAGAACCACAGGAGCAATCTGCACACTCATGGTGGGGTCAGCAGTACACCTTTCAGGGTACTGCCCGAGAGTTATCCACACAGCCCCACAATTTGCCAGAGGCTGGTAGCCCAGCGTTTGGAAGATTTCAATACTCTCCCACACTGTAAATTACTCAGCTTACACGTACAATTTTATTTGCATCACTGAGGGGACAACTGGTCCCACTGAACAAGAACTGGGAGAAGCATTGAGTAATGTTACGCAAAATCATGGCTGGGAAATTAACCCCAAGAAAATTCAGAGCTGCCACAGAAGTAAAATTTGGAAGGATAATTTGGCAGGGACTTTGCAGAACAATGCCCAAATCAGCTAAACAAACCATACTTTATACAGCAGAAATGCAGAGTAAAGTAGAAACTCAGAAAATTATTGGTCTTTGGAGGTTTCAGAGGCATTTTATACCATATTTGGCCCAGATACCAAGATCATTATATAATACAGTAAGAAAAAAAAAAAACCAACAAAAACAAGTCAGTTATTTCCAGAAGAAAAGGTAAGAGCTGCCTTTGAACAAGCAAAGAAAGCAGTTTCCCACGCAGAAGTTTTAGGTCAAAAACTAGCCAATAAGCCTTTCAAGCTCAAGGCTCTAATGTCAGATGAGGACATGGCTTACTGGAGCCTCTGGCAGCAAGGGGACAGGTGGCACAGGCTGTTGGGCCCCCATCAGCACAAAATTGCAACAACTTCAGGATGCTTGTTCAGCCCCAGCTGAGAATCACCCAAGAGGTCACCGACAGCTGGGCTCCCAGTTTTGCAGTAGGTACTGTCAAATGGCTCCAATCAGTAAACTGGGAAGGCACCACAGACTAGTGCTGTGAAACAGAAACAGTATATTTCTGTGCTTACGTCTCACAGTGCAAACAAAGTAAGTGCCTTACAGGAGAAAACAGCACGAATTGGCCTGGGTAATGACAGTGTGCCTCCACCAGCTGGTTTGCCTCCATCTTGGGCACAGCAGGCCCCACCATATGTGCAATTAACCCATGAGCAGGAGCAGAATGTACGGTTCACGGGTCAGCAAGATATGTGAAACAAAAGCTGCCATGGAAAGCAGTTGCCTTTGAAATGGCTGGGCAAACCTTCCTAACCTATCAAGGGAAGAGGGGAGCAGACAATACGTCGAAATGACGGCTGCAGCTACAGTGCTGGAAGAACCACAAGCTTCAAAAATCTTTATATTGACTCTTGGGCAGTATAATAAGGTCTCACACCATGGGTAGTACAAGCAGACGACTGGACGACACATGATAAACCTCTCTGATAGCAGGACGTGGCAAACACCATTGCTCCCTGGGTAAGACATGCAGACGCCTACACTTCACATCATGGTGAGCCAGAGTAGGAATACCAAGCTGCTGGTAATCAGTTAGCTAAGGTACACATTTCTGCCACATCTCCCGATGAGGAAGTGTTAGCCGAGCGGGCTCATAAGGAGTCAGCTCATTCGGGGATAGCTGTTACCTACAAATGGGGACAAAATAGAGATATTCTTTGCTCCAGAGAAGCCATTCAAATTCCTTTCAAGAATAACAGATCTGCAAATTATTAGAAGAAAGAAAAGTGTCTATGAAAAGACAGAGCGCTGGGTAGCCCTAGGCCACATCTGACAGACATTACTTTGGGCCACTTCCAAAAGGCCAGAGTCTGCAATAAATGCCGGTGATGGCAGACACACGTACAACCACCTGGCTGTATTGCCTGCTTCCCCTGCCGACCAGAAGGCCACTAAGAAAGGCCTTCACTTTTTAAGCCAGCGGTTAGGTATTCCCACTTGTATTAAATCAGAGAACGGTTGTCATTTCCAGGACAAATGGTCCAGCAGCGAGCTGGTGAAAATCGGGTAGCATGGGCTTATTGTATACCCCACCAACTTTGTGGAGCCAGTTTAGTAAAGCATACTAATGCTGTACCAAAAAGCAACTGCGAATTATTCCACCCACCCACCCTTCAGTGGAACCAGCCAACAGTGCTGCCATGATAAAACTGAATAGCAGGGCGAAGTCCAAGGTTACAGTACTTACAAGACATTTTTAGGCCATCACCATGCAGCAACACCCATGAGGTTCCTGTCTGAACTGAAGAGGGGTGTATCTTGGCATGGGATGGACCATCTTGTTGACACTGATCCCTGCCAAGATACTGGCCCAGGTGCTGGCAATTCTTAACTTCAGAACACTCAGCCAATACTTCTTAATATGTTCTGCAACATATATTTCATAAAAAGGCCAATTTTCAGGAGATGTCTGTGCTGGTCAACATCTGAGGATGTCAGGAAAGGGAGCCTTGGGAATGGCGTGTGTGGGAAGATCCCCATGACTCGATAACCTTTGCAGAGATCACTTTATACCTGCTGCTATGTACTACTGACCTCTTACAGATTATTCTCATCAGTAACTCAGTTACTATCTTTCTTTCTAACCACGTTAAAACATCTTTGGCACAATACAGTTATTAAGGTTGACTCCACAAAAGAAAGACCATAATAACTCACTGCCACTACCACCACAGCTTGTGACTTACGAAAAGCATGGAAGATAATTGTCCTTCCTGAGTAGATTACATGGGAAATGTCTTATGGGAATTAGAAGGTATTTTCATATAAATCACTTTGTCAGCTAACAATTTGAGCCCACTTTACATTTTGAGGTCATATCCCAAAGAAACATTTTCAGGCCTGCAAAGCTATTGTCAGCAAAATCAACCTCAAGCCATTGCTAGAGTTGGCCCCTTACCACATCTGCAGGAGGCAGACTCAGAACCTCCAGATAAGCAGTCTCCTTCCCTGTGAATCTCCAGAATCGCCATTTAACAGACCAGTTTGCAAAACTGTTATTTTAACCAAACAGACTTACTCACCCAAGCATATGCATTTCACACAGTCTCTCAGCCTCACAGGCAAACTGGAGAAATATAGTGTAGAAAAACGGACAGCGAGGGGGACTGGCTGAACTTCCAGGCTCAAAGGGCTGCAGTGATCAGTAGCACAAAGTCCACCTGGAAGCCAGTCACCAGCAGTGTACCTCAGGAGTCAATACTGGCTCTAGTTCTGTTCAACGTCTTCCTTAATGATCTGGATAGTGGGGCGGAATCCACCCCTCAGGAAGTCTGCAGATGACACCAAACCGGAAGCACTGGCCAATTCACCAGGTGGTCATGTGGCCCATACACCAGAGGGACCTCAACAGGCTGGAGAAAGGGGCCAACACGAATCTCATGAAGTTTAACCGAAGGAAACATGAAGTTATGCATCTGGGAAGGGACAGCTCCATGCAATAGTACAGGCTGGGGGCTGACGAGCTGGAAAGCAGTTTTGCAGTAAAGGCTCTGGCAGACAAGGTGAACAGGAGCCAGCAATGTGCACTCCCAGCAAAGGCAGCCAGGGGCATCCTAGGCTGCTTGAGGAACAGCATCACCAGCAGGCTGGGGAAGGTGATCCTTCAGCTTCCAGTCAGTATGGGTGAGGCCACATCTGCAGTGCTGTGTCCAGTTCTGGGCAACCCAGTACAAGACAGACATGGACATACAGCACAAGTCCAGAAAAGGGCTACAGAGACGACTGGTGGGCTAGAGGATCTGCCATACGAGGAGAGATGGGACTGTTTATAGCCTGAAGAGGAGGCAGCTTGCTGGGGAGGGGGTGGAACCTCATCAATACATGTAAGCATCAGGTTGGTTGGTGTGGGGTGAAAGCAGAAAGTGCCAGACAACACTTGGTTATTATGAGGGTGGTCAAACATGGGAAAAGCCTGCCCAGAGAAGCTGTGGAGTCTCCATCCACAGAGGTACTCAAAACCCAACTGAACAGCATCAATGTGATCTAGCTGACTCTGCTTAAGTGGGGGGGGGGGGGGGGTATTACACAATCTCCAAAGGCTCCTACCCATCTCAACCATGCTATGATTCTGTACTACTCTCACAGATAGAAAGCCAGGTGAGACAAAGAAAAAAATAAAAATAAGAAGAAAAAAAATAAAAGGATTAGTAAGCACATTTTTGCAGTTAAAAAGAAACAAAATTATAAATCACTGTTTAATTAACATTCTCATAACTGTCACGTAATAAAAAGCTATGGTATATAGGAATGGCTAGGTTCTCTAAAATTATGTATCTATCACAGAAAGTTCTTCTGAAAGGATCACTCTAAATTAACATACTTAAAAATTAATAATTTTGTGATCAAAACATATTAACGCTGTTTCAATACAAATGTCAGTAAGCAAGCCGAAAGGAAAAGCTATTTTAAGTCAGGATAAAAAAAGATGAACTAACATCCAGCAGAAATCCTTAATCTCTTCCATAATGAGATCGAGATTCTTAGTAGCATGCAATCTAGCTCCTTAACTTGAGTTCAGGGTACAACATGCCTGCGAAAGGAATTAAAACCAATTTAATTTAACCGGTCTGAATACAAATAATCCATGGAAAACCAAAGAATATAGTATAGAAGCCTTCAATGGAGCACTGCTGATTTACAATGAATGCTAGTTTTCCTAATTTTTTTGTCTCTTCTCTTCAAGTGGATTGCTGTAAGCACACAAGGCTGATTTGATCAGTTTTCAAGTTCCTCTTCCCCACTCCTGAAAACATCCAGCTTTAGGGTCCAAAAATGAGGTTCAAGGAAGAAAGAATTCTATGAAAGGAAGCTGACTTGTAAAGCAAAATAACCAGCGGCACTCAAGAATCAAAAATGGTCCCAAAGCAATAAGCACTGGTGCTGTGGATAAAACACTAGACTACAACCAACTTCAGTACCTGAACAGATGCAGAGGTGTAGTTTCACATAGACCTGAGTCAGCTAGGAAGGGGTACAGGGAGGAATGATAGATGACAGGTGAGTATCTGCTTCAAAAAGAAAAGGCTATGGCTTCCTGGGAAGATGTGGATGAAGAAGGTAAGTAAAACTGTGTATCACTGATGCTGGATTATAAGTGTATGTCAATGAACCCCACAGAACAACTATCCAACTATACTCAATAATTCTGATGTAATCTTTTAAATACCTAATAACAAAGACATGAGAAGTAACATGCTTGTTGCATACATGACCCATTCCAGTCTGTCTTTCCTATCTCCTCCTCTCTTCTACTTCACTCCACATTAGCCTGCCTACACTTCACTCTTCCAGTCTTTCACTTACTTCTCCTTTTCCAGTTTTCCAGTTCCTCACCTGACTCTCATCCTCATCAGCCCATCCCCAGACTTCACAGGACTTTTCCCTCTCCTGGCTGCACACCCCCATTAGGTCATGGTCCCAACAGTATCTACAGACGCCACATTTCTCTGGCTTGCTTCAGCAGACTTACCTTTATCCCAACTCCTCTTCTCCCCAGCTCACCTAGCTCTCTTCTAATCTCTGCTTCTTGGTCCTCTGTTCTCTTCACAGAAAAGTAACACTTCAACCCTAGCATGGAAGGCTTCATCACCAGTACTTAACAATTTGTGAATATCATGAGCTGCAGACCTCAGACACTTATTGTGGGAAGCATGAGACAGCCTTTTTAATTGTACAACGGTGACTATCATCCCATATTTTAGAAATGTACCTTGAAGCTACTTCTACTTAACATCTACGTACCTGTACACTAATTCATTTTAGTTACACCGAAGGTGCTTTTAACGAAAAAGAATCAAAGAGAAGGGGAGATTGAACAGACTCGGAAGTAAAGAGTAATTAGAGACACAGGGAAACGAAAAATGGTGTGGCAGAAGTGAAATATGAATTTACTTCCATTATCTCAGCAGACTATACAAGCTTTCTTTGATGAAATAGAAGATCCTTCCCCTCAACAAAAGAAAATGCAGTAGAGCTGGTCTGGGCGAGGGGGTGGGGGGTGTGGAATTTGGTATATTTTCATCCACACCACAACAAGTAAAATTATTAAACTCAAAGAAACTGGATTAGAAGATAAAAGGAAAAAAAAAAAAACAAAACAAAAAACAAACCACAGTGTGAAAGTAGTTAAAGATAACTGCAACTCGCATTGAAACAAGTGAAGTGATAGAGCTTCATTAACTAAGAGTGTTTCAAAAAAACAACCTTAGTATTTGCACACAGGAAGCTGGCAAAAAATACAGGACAGAACCTATAGAATTTGCTGAAGAAGGGCTGAAGAGATACTACTCACTCCCAGGAAGATCAGAGTGCCATAAAATATAAATGGATACTTTTGAGAATGAAAACAACAAAAGCATCTACTTTCTCTAATCTCTGCTTTTATGTCAAACACTTCTGCTCTTAGCTACTAGTTTATCAGCTGGAAAGAACAAGATGTATCATATGATTACACAATCATAACTACTATGATGTACTCAAGATACGAAAGAGCAACAATAAAATGCAGTTTTAAGGGGTATTTAGTAATTTCAGCTGCTCTCCATTATGGATCTGGTCATACTAGTGCCACTGCCTTCATGGGCAACATCAAGCACAGTCCCAGTCATTATGTACAATAAAGATGTGTTCAAACTGTAGGTAGCAGGAAAAAGGGCTACTGGGAATCACAGAATACCTTGAGTCGGAAGGGACCCATGGGATCATAGAGTCCAACTTCTTTCTCCTCAGAGGACTACCTAAACTAAACCATATGACTAAGTGTTGTCCAGAGACTCCTTGAACTCTGATAGATTTGGTGCCATGACCACTTCCCTGGAGAGCCTGTTCCAGTCACCGACCATCCTCTCAGTGAAGAGCCTTCTCCTAATGTCCAATCTAAACTTCCCCTGATGCAGCTCCACTCCATCTCCTCATGTTCTCTCCCTGACCATCAGAGAGGAGATCAGCACCTCCTCCTCCGCTGTCCCCTCGAGGAAGGTGCAGACTGCCATGAGGACATCCCTCAGCCTTTTCCTCCCTAAGCTGAATTCGGCAAGCTTTTCTTTTTCCCAGTATGCTGCCAGACAAAAACAGCCTTGATTGCTCAGCCTAGCAACATAAAGTCTAAAAGTAAATATGATTGCTCTCTATAAATAAACCAAAGTATATACCAATCATAGAGAAAGAACTAAGAATTAAGCTACTGAATTATACTAAACAAGAACAAATGAGTATATGAAGGTCATGAGCAGTTTAGGCTGGAAATTGGACAAACATTTTTGAAACAAGCCAGAAAGGGTATGCTGTGGATCATCAAGATGAATAATTGTTTTAGCATATGGATTGAAAGACATTATTTACAGGCCAGCAACAGAAAGCAAGTCTACAGCTAATAAGGAACTCATTTGTACAATTGGGTGGAAGGGATAAAACTATAGAAGACTTGTTTTGCTTTTATAGTGGTCCTCCAGTATTAATCTAGTCCTGTGCCAAAAACAAACCCCCCCCCAAAAAAAAACACAAAAAAAAACCCAAAAACAAAACAAAAAGTTTCACAAATCTTAAATTCAATGTAAACATTTCTTCATAATCCCTTTTTGTTTTCAAGTATGAAAGACTAATAATCCCTTTTTGTTCTTAAGTATGAAAGACCCGAGGCATAGACTAACACAGAAGACTCAGAAAATGAGTTGTGCACTTGTAACATCCAATGTCAGTGTCAGAAGCAAACTTTTTTGTTTGTTTGTTTTGTTAAGTTATTTAAGCCTTGATTAACTCTAAACACTAGAGATCCTGACAGAGAGACAGATGATTTTAAAACAGATATTCTCCCTTTGAAAAGATTTATGTAGTAGATATTGTACTAGCACACCAGGACCATGAATGTACAACAGCATAGATTAAAACAGCAGACCAGGAATAAGAAGAATGGCACACCTACTGCAAATAAAGAGATCATAAAAATCCAAGAAAGAATATTGATAACAGAAAAGAACTGGCAGGCACTGGTGGCATGTGGGGCCGTACCACATACATGGAACCGCAAATATGCGATATGACTCACCATCACCCTTGGCATTATTTGTCAAACGGGAACATAAAGGCAGCAAACATCACGCAACATCACCACCAGTGAAGAAAAACCCACAAAGCATGATGAGGACCTAACTGCCAGCATCCCGTCCTCCCCTGTCTCTGCAAGTAATCCCGGTCAGACCGATGGGATACTCATCTGTCCTGGTCTTCAATAAATGCAGGACTGCAAAAGCATGAGCAGGAAAGGATGAAAAATCTATGAGATAACAAACGTGAGTTACTGAAATCAATTTTGTTCAAAATAAAAATCATGTTTCCTTCTATCCAGTGTTCCATTGTGAGCTTCTGCACTTTAAACTCTTTCACTTCTTCTGGTTACACATCCTGTTTGGCTGTCGCAGAGCCACGCTATCTTAAAACAGACCATTTGCCAAGTGACATCTGCTGCATAAAATGTGGGAAGTTCATCACCGAGGCAGGAACAGCCTAGCTTACCATTTATTGTCTTCTGGTTTTGGCAAAACACACTTTTCTTTCTTTGCATAAAATGGCAGGTTCCTCTAATTACTTTGATTAAAAGTAATATAATACACTGATGGGTGGAGTGAGAGTGAGAAAACCCCTTCCTGTAAAAAGCATGGCAAGTGGTCACAGTGCATGGGCTCTTACGACAGAGCTCTTCCAACTAATGACTGCTAAGCGTCTTCTTTAGACAGAGGCCAGGCAGCTTGTTTCTATTAACTAAACCAGGAAAGTTCCTTTTTTTTGGCATCTCTTCACATATAATCTGCACGCATCCTTTTAGAGGATACTTTTGCATTTCATTCACATTCTACATAGGCACTAAAAAGAGAGCTTCTATGCAACTTTTGCCTCTCAAAAATAATAAAAATTTAAATAAAAATCTAGATATATACTTGAAGAAGAGTAAGTTTCAAAAGCCAGCAGTAACCACATATTTTGCTCCTCGTTTATACCTACACTACTCTTCTTTGTCAGTACTTGTTCTTTGCTCACACGGCCACAAGTTATATCTCATAATCTTACTTGATTTCACTGTATGTTTCCAGAACTTCAGCATAGTCTTAACATACAAAGCACTCCATACTTTCATTCCCACATCTTTCTAATAGAAAACTTACAAAATTGCACTGAAGTACTTATTTTAACACAAATTATGAAATAACCCACAGAAGTTAAGAGACACTAAACCAAAATATTTCTCAAGTAAAATTTTTAGATCCTTCTGTAGGAACATGTTGAATCGTTATTTCAAAAATACTTTTAGTTTGATTCAACACCCCTGGGCAGGGTATACATAACACCCTCTCCTCCCTACCTTGGCTAATTGGAAGAAACTTAATATGAGTAAAGGTAAAATTGATGGGACATTAGAAAAGGGTCTTCCATTTATCACAGCGAAATGAAGGGGGTTATTCATTAAGGACCACCTTAGCCGCCCCCCCCCCCCACCAAACAAAACCACAGCACTTGTAAATCCCCACTGCCTTTCAGCTGCCTGAATTATTTAAATTGTATACGTTGTCACCACCTTACACAAAAACAAACAAAAAAAAAAAAGGGGGGGGGGGGGGGGAAGATCCAGCAGAAAGGAAGGAAAGCTACCTTGTATTATGCTACAAATATTAAATGTCTCAATGGTTCCATCTCCTTCCAAACTACAGTTTTATGTAGTCAGAAAATCCTTAGTTGTGCCTTGGGAAATAAATTCAATTGATCCAAGTTTTGCAGCACGGAAAACCAGAACTTCAACTAGGCTCACTAGTTAGAGAATATCTAATGTTTCTTTCTGTCACTTTAACATTGGACTGAACTTTGATGCCTCAAGTAGAGATTTAAAAAAAAAAAATTATTTGGAATACTTTGACTACACAAACTATCATTTTAGACTGGACTGGTAAACAATTCTAGCAAGAATTTGCTCAGAAGAGCCATCACCAGATACCATTCTCAAGATACAAGACAACTAACATGGTTCAACGTACCATACAGAATACGCCGCATATAGTATAACCCACACCAGAAAATGTTTAATCCTAATTCTGCAAATTGTTTTCAAGTATAAACTGGGAATATTTTTTTCTAGCCCGTTTGGCTTGATTTGTGTCAGTTTTCAAATATTTGTCTGTACCAATAGCTGTAATTTTGGAGATTTATCCACTTCAAATACCACCAGCAATGGTCAGATCCAAGTAAGTGTTAAATGGAAAACTGGCATGCTATTTTATAACTTTAAATATACTCTTCATTTCATTGTTCTTGAGTGTGCAACATGGATGCTTCTGTCAATCTGTAAAATGAGGACAGCAGAACAAATCCCAACCTCTTGGCTCCCTTTGAGCCATGACTACACATAAAATAGAAGTGATACACCGAAAACAAGTTTGCCTTCAATATATACACATTTTACACCATGGCTCCCGAGGATTCATATGTAAGGAATCAAGAAAACTCCTCTCAAACTGAACATTTTGTGGTATGAGCCACATGCAGGGAAATAACTTTCAGAAGAGCAGATTCAATCGTATCCTGTTCTACTTGACACTCAGCAGCCCGGAGGTTATCTCACTTGACAAGGAAACAGATAAAGCAACGAAACAGTGGGTTTGTATTTGGGATTGGATCTCAGAGATAATTTGGAGCCTGCGTGTACACATGCAGGTGCAGACCTCTGCCTCCATTTGTCAAAGGAAGGGCTGTGTGTCCTCTATCTGATTCTGGCTACTTGTTAGCTCTTACCTCCTAGATGTCCCATTTTCACCCACATCAGTGATGGCATTACCACATCAAAGAAACTAGCTGAGCATGTGAGGATTAAATTCAACCTGCTTTCCATTTTTATTCCAAGCGCTAGTTGGCAAACATGCCTCAATCTTCCAGTAAAGTTATTTTCAAAAACTATCTCCTGATTTCAGATCAACTGTACACAACAGAAATAGAAATCAGAGTCTAACATATTAATCATCTAAAAAAAAGCAAGTTTGGTTAAGATTCTGGGGTTGAACTGGGATTTTCTGAAAGCTAGAACTATTACTGATGCTTTTAATGCTGAAACACCTGTAAAGACACAGAAGTACCCAAAATCAGAAGGGAAACAAAAGGCCTTATTCATATCAAGTGACTTAGCAATTAAGAGACTCGATATTAAAATGCCTGTCCTCTTATAAGAAAACTGCCATTTCCATGCCAAACAAACACTTAAGTCTTTTATAAGTAGCTTAAAAAGTCTCATTAATGACAGTGATTTCTCATTTTTATTGGAACCTGTAATGATGCTCATCGGCAAGCCTACCATAGCCAACCTGAAAATGGCATATGGTAAGCCATACCAACTCGTCAATGCTGCACCTCCCTGCTGGTGGTCCACAGGACAGTCTGAGAACCCAGTGGTCCTACCCTTCCCGAAGGGCTTGGGACCCCCCCGTTCCTACGGCACCTCTCACAGCACGGCCGCACGCTGGCAAGGTACTCGTTATCTGGTACGTCCAAGAACATGTGCAAATCAAAACCCTGAGAGACTGACACATATATCTTTCAAAACTAATGTGCGACAGCTAATACATGAGATTTTTAAAAGGATTGACAGAAGGCTTAAAAAAGAAAAAAAAAAAATAGCCACTCCCAGGGACTAATAGGAACCATACCACAGCTCAAAACAACTGGAAGCCCAGACTAAAAAAAAAAAAAAAAAAAAAGTCAACACTTGACCGCTTTCCACGGCTGGACACGCAGGGGTGAAGAAATGACGGCCTCAACGGAACAGCGCCAAAGTCCGAAGGGGCTCCGGCCCTCCCGCGTTCAGCCATCTTCCCCACCACCGCGCCCGGGATGCCGCCCGGCCGCGCCGCCCCCCAGCTGCCACCGCCCCTTTAAGCCGGACCCCATGACGAGCGGCAGGAACCGGCCCCCGGGACGGCCGCCCCGCTCCCCCCAACCTCCGCCCAGCGCCGCAGGAAACTTTGTCGGGAGGGGAGCGCTCCGTGCCCCCGGGAAGCGCGTGTCCCCCCCCCCTCCCCCGGTTCCCCTACACGGGACGCAAAGTGCACGGGGCTCGCCCCGGCGCGCCCACCCCCCCCCCCCCCGCCTCAGCCGGCGGCAGAGCTGTCCCCGCGCCGCAGCCCCGCCGCAGCCCGCAGCGAGGAGAGCGGACCCGGCGGCCGGCGGACGCGGCCCCCGGCAGTCTCCCCGCGGCACTCCCGGGCCGGCAGCCCGCCCTCAGGCACCCGCGTGGAGGCGCCGCTCCCCGGCGTGGAGCGGCACACGTGTGCCCGGGAAGGGGCAGCGCGGCCGGGGCGGGGTGGGGCGGAGGGGAGCTGGCGAGCGTCCGGGGCCTCTTCACCAGGCGAGGGGACCGGCCCCCGCCGCGGGGCTGGGGCAAATCACCACAACTCCAACTCCCCACCCCCGCCTTCTCCTCCTCCTCTTCCTCCCCCCGCGCCCGGGCTGGCGCGAAGCACGTGAAACTCACCGGAGAGAGGAGAGGAGAGCCGAGCTGAGCCCCGCCGCGCCGCTGACTCCCGGCTGAGCTCCCTCACCGCTGCCGGCAGCGGCGGCAACACCGGGGGCTGCCGCGCGCCGTCGCTGCGACCCACCCCCCCTTCCTGCCGCCGCGCCGGCCCCGGCCCCGCCCCGCCCCCCCGTGACGACCCGCCCCGTCGCCCCGCCCCGCCATGGCCCCTCCCCGCCCGGCACGGGGAACGAGGCTTCTCTCACGTCTGCTTGCGCATTTCGGCGGGGGGGGGGGGGGGGGGGCGCGGCTGCGGTCGGGACGGGACGGGACGGGGCGGGATGGGATGGGATGGGATGTGATGGGAGCGGGCGGGGTGGCGGTGCCGCTCCCTGTCCGGCGGCACCTGTCTCCGCCAGGAGGCGGGAAAGGGCCTCGGGCTCAGTCTCGGGGGGGCGAGGGGTGGGAGATGAACAAACCGCCCCGCCCCGCCCCTTGGAGGTGCGGGCCGGGGCCCGTGGGTACCGGGGGGAGAAGTCCTTCCGCTCCGGGAGCGGAGTCGAAAGCGGTGCCAAGCGAAGCCGGGGAAACGTTCTGCCAAATCCTCCCTCTCCGACGGGAAGGGTTCCTAAAGGCGGGGGGCGGGGGTCCGTATGGCCTTTGCCTTGGCGAGCGGTAGCACCTGCAGCTCCGACGGACGCAGGCGCCTGGCGTTTGCCAGGATGAGAACGCTGGGCCCGCCTAGAGCCGAGGGAGTTTCGGCGGTGGAGCTGTGACGGCTCCCGGGGAACCCCCGGAGGGTTCTGACCCGAGATAACGGCGAGGGCGGGGAGGGAGGCCGGAGCCAGGCGGCCTCGGAGGGGCGAGTGCTGAGAAGAGTGCCGTCGAGTACCGGTCATGAGGTCAGGCGTGCCGGTTGTTGCGGGAAGCGTGTTGAACTCCAGAGAGCTTGAACGGGATGATGATTTCCATGGAATTCATAACGTATAACAGCAAGCTGGCGCGTGAGCATGTCTCAGGGTGAGCCGCATCTCACCGCACATAACCTTCTGGGTGTGAACGTGGCTCAGCATCCCTGGCTGAACAGGTTTATGCAGGAGAACTTCCAGAGATCCATCTGCCTAGGTCAACTGGAAGAACCAGGACTCAAATCTGTACTGTATGCCAGGGGCTTTGTAATGAAGCATTGGTTTGTTAAGCGGGACTGCCTTAGCGCTGCGTTAAAACATAAATATATATAATGGTAAGACATTCTGCCACCTTCAGGTTAAAGTAATACCTTGTTTGGTAAGCAGATCCACCGACTTCTTTGTGAAAACAAATTTGGGTAATTGGGCCTGCGATGGAAGTTTCAGCATTTCTGCAAAGGCTAGGTGTGTTATCATGATTAAAGATTCTTCTTATTCATGTAAAACACAAGATCCACAGACTTCGTGAAATGATTATTTGAAAGCTTATTTCCCAAATTAAAGCACATCAATGGGTTTTTTGTTTGGTTTTAAATACCTGGTCCTTTTTCTTCAGAAGGTGAAAACTTGCCTTTGTGGGGCTGTAGGACATAGGCAAGCAATGAGTGTCCCAAATATGTTTTCATTCTTTGATGATGGGAAATACTAAGCTCTTCGAACAGAAGTGATGACCCACTGGCTGCAGCTGATTTGCAGGGCCACGCCAACATCTCTTTGTAGAGCCCTTTGCCGTACCCAGCGCTCGCGTAAGGTTGTGCCAGGCTTCCCTCACACCGTTGACCTGGCTCCTGAAACTGAACGCTGCCATTGCAAAGGCCCAGCCTAAGGGTTTCAGACCTTCGCCTGAGCAGAGTGATTGGGCGGTGGTTTTGTGAAACGACAAGCTGACCTACCCATCCGCTGCCTAGGCAGGAGCATACCGAAGGCCTGCCCTCACCTTTCGTTCTGGCTGGGGCGGTGTGGCTTACAGAAGGGTGCAGCTTCACAGTCTCTCACTTGCAGGGGGCTACGTCCTCTTCTAGCAATGTTTCTCATGCCAGCTGCTCTTACACAATTTCTTTAATTGGTGCAGATAGATTTATTTTCTCAAAGCAATCTTTATACAGGAAAGTATGGTCAAGAATTTGGAGGAGAAGCTGAAAACAGTCCTTAGCATGTGAGTGTTCCCTGAAGTAGAAGGTCCTGTTTTATGAGAATAGTAGGGCCCTGCAAAGCCAGTCTTTTTTTTGTAAGTGCAGAACATCTGACTTAGAGGTATTAATAAAAGGAATCAAAATATTTGGAAAAAAAAAGAAAAAACATTGAAGCGTTATATTGTCAGCTCTTTGAAAATTAATTGGGAAATAGAGCAAACTTGGAGCCTACTAAGAGGATATTCTTTAAAGTTTCATGTCTGATTTTGAAAAGTTTTTTTTCTTCAAAGTTAGAGAAAAGATATTAAAATCTCAGCTTTTTGTGAATACCTTTGTACTGAAGTAATTAATTTGAGCAGAATCTGCCAACTCTTTTATTTTTCATTATGGTAAACATAAGGCTGTCTACCTTAGACTTCTCTAAATAATTCTACTGTATTTACCTCCATTTGCTCATATTGCTTTCATTACTTTGAGTGTTGTTTGAATGCTTTTTGACTTTAATTTCATTTATATTACCCACCTGGTGATCCCTGTGCCAAGTGATTTCGCGTTGCTTCACAAAGGCAATGAAAATGAATTCATTAAAATGTGGTGTTTAACTTTTGCCGCCTCCTCTCCTGAAATCCAAGGCTAGGCTTATAGTGCTTTTTTCTTTGCGTGTGAGATCTTCTAGCATAGAAAAATAAAATAAATTTTAAACTTTATTTTGTGACTTATGCTGTAGCCTGCTAGCGTGAGGTGCAGAAAAATAAACAAACCACACACTGGATCCTGTGAAGTGTTAAGCTTCCTGCAAGACTGATGTTGCTGAGTTGAACAAGTACTTCTCGTCTGGCATGACGGGATGTCTAATGATTTTCTGATTAAAAACAAAGTATTATAAATGTTTTTTTTTCATAAAAGATCACTTATTAAAATGTTTTAGTGGGAAATAAAACTGTGGGGTTTTCTTTAGGTTGCAAATCCTTTATTTAAGTCTGTATACATTAGGTCCAAATTCAGCAAGGACTTTAAGCATTGGGAAATCAGGTATGTGCTAAAGCAACGAGATTTAGGCGTTTGACCTGAAAGTTATATCAAAACATTTCTTTGATCCATGGTTATGATCTCATGATAAGGTACTTGGGCTTCCCTGTATGCAAGAATAAACTTAATTTAATGTCATGAGCTCTTGCGTGATGGTAAACATGTCTTGAAGGTTTCCATTATCCGTATCTGAGCTGTGCAGGCAATCGCCATCTGCCCTTTACAGGTACAGGAGAAAGTATTGTTTGAGTGTGTCCAAAAAGCTTTTGAATCATGCAGTCCTCTTGCTTATACTTCCATAAGACAATAATGTTGTTACTGGCAAACAGCTATAATAAATATTAAATTATAAAGGTCAGCAGCATATGTCTTGAAGTATTTTAGACAGATAGATACATTGATTGATTTCAGGCTTTCAGCTCTTCGCTTTGAGCACCATTTGCTCTACTTTTGCCACAGATACATATTTCCTTTTCCCCTCTTTTTTGGGCGAAACAAAATGCCACCCTTCCCTTTGTTCTTTAGCATGCATGAAAGCATGGACTGCATCAGACACTGGAGAGCTGCATGGAGATTTTACTTTGCAAATGGAGCAGCATGCTGGCAGCATAAAGGATGAAAGTCTTTGAAGAGCTCTTTTGAGGATAGAAATCAGCCCCTGATCTCCTTCAGGCTGCAATCTTATTCATCGTTACTTCCAAGATTTTTTTCAAACACTCACCAAGATAAATTCCAATTTTAAAAAGAGTCCCAGTGAGCTGGATATATATTGTATAGATAGGTAACACAGCTACAGTTAATGCACTTTTTATACCTCAATGTAATGCAAAAATATTACAAAACAAATACCTTTACATTGGCTTAATTTTATGCAGGCAAATGAAAATATGTCACAAATGCAGTTACCTCAGCTAGCATCCTTAGCAAAACTTTAACTCCTGTGTGCACTGAGTGGTCTCTGCAGGCTGCAGATGAGGTAAGATTTTTGGGGCACTGCTGCTTGTGTAATGCCTTTCCAGTGAACAGAAGATTTTCATCGCTAGCTCTGCCAGGCCAGTTCTTAAAGAATTAAACAATACATCATATACACGTTATTCATGACACTGTATTACCTAGTGATGTCATTTTTTACATGCCATTTTGAATGTTTTCTAATAAGACATAGTTTCAGAAGAGAAAATATTTATTGTTATATCTGTCTCATCTATTTGTCTGTTGCTATCCTACATGCCTACTAGCCTTTGGATCTTAAAGCGTAAGAGAAATCTGACATGGCTGAATATATCTACGAGTGATTACTGGTGCCCTAATGCAGGTAATTCAGTTAGTTGTCATTAATCTGAATGTGCCAACTCAAATAACTATCCTTGGAAAATTATCTACATTTCTCCTGAGGTTTTTCACATGTCTTTAAATAACCTTACTCTTGCCCCTTTGCCTCCAGGATCTCTACACAGGTATCACTGAAAGGCTGGGTTTTTTCATGTACTTACCATTTTTTCCTTTGTTTTGAGAAAAAAAAAAATTGTCAGATACGTATGGTAATAATGAAAGGAGACTTACAAAAAACGTTCAGTAGATTTGAACTAGATCTTAGACTCCATCTTTAAATTGTCTTCTAAGAATTTAGTGTAGAAATATACTGGTTTGAGA
Source organism: Chlamydotis macqueenii (assembly GCF_036417535.1). Taxonomy (NCBI): domain Eukaryota; kingdom Metazoa; phylum Chordata; class Aves; order Otidiformes; family Otididae; genus Chlamydotis; species Chlamydotis macqueenii. Next base: position 56,275,101 of record NC_141593.1, on the reverse strand, counting down.
TTCATCTTTTGTGCTTCATTGCATTAAGCAGCAACAGCTCACCACTAAATTCTGCCATATTTACTCAGAAACCCGATGACTAAGCTGCAGATATGGTCTCTAGTGAGACAGATCACTCTAAAATGTTATTTTTTTCCTAGTACAAGAATACTTGTTTACAGAAAGAGAAGTCAGAGTAAACTTTAAAATGTTTTGAGAAAGCCTAGCAGTAGTCTTTCCTGCTCATTGGAGAGTTGTGCTGCAGCTACATTGTAAGTATTTTAAGAAGTACTTACATTACTCAATTTCAGGCTGAAACTACAAAATAGTCCCAAATTTCAGAAAACTGACCACAGGCATGCCAAAAAGAAGGGAGGTCAGGTGTTTTTTTTTGTTACGAAACCTGGAAAGAAGGTCAGAGGAGATGAAAACAGATAAAGGGAGAAGAGTAGTGATGCCAAATTGTCCTTTGCGTATAAGTCTCTAATTGACCATACATATAAATGATTGTTTGCCTAGAACATGCCAGCAAAGTCTACTGAACAAACAACAGTTGTTTAACTAACTTTTAGAGACCATTTATTCTACGCTAACATTGTTTTTTAAATGCAACTGCAACCAGAAACACATGAACAGAGAGGTCAGAGCCAGAGCAAGTCATGCTGTGGCAGCTGTGTATAAATAAGCAGATTTATGTTTTAAAGTGTGGGAAACAAACATTGAAAAATAAGCAATTGAAAATGTGGCAACATTTAGCCATGATTTATCTAGGGGTAAATTTGCCAGTGTTGTGCCAGGCTTAAAACACTTTTAAATGGGCTGAGTCATGCATCCACATCTTTTGAAAATCCAGATAGCTGGATAGTTAGTCATGGGCTAACTCATGGTGTGTTCCTTACAAGCCAGTTATTACATACAGACTATGCAAAATAACACAATATTTAAAATTCTGGACAAGGATATAGCCTCAGAGTCAACACTGGGAAAAATTATTCAGCCACAAGTATATAACGTAACCAAAAGTGTATGTGCCATCCCAGCTGTGGGATGCTGGATGGATGCCAGCTCTTGCTTTGCTTCAATCAGTAAAATCAATTATCTGTTCAAAATTACTGAAAAGAATAAAGTTACGACACTGGTAAGAGAGATAGTGAAAGAAATGAAATTGTTCTATTTAATATTTGCTTAGTACTTTAAGTTTATTACTGAGTGTTTGAATACTAATTGAATAATAACTGAGCAGTGTAAAGAAGGTAAGGCATTTCCCCCCCCATTTCTACCATGTTCCACAGAATCTGGTAAAATCTTAATTTCTCTAAGACTAAAAATAAAGATATCCAATTATGGATGTAGAACAAATTAGATAATCTTCCAAACTCATCATAGTATTGCATCTTTATTGAACTATCAGTCAATAAAACTCTGAATTTTAGGAGAGTGGGCCTTCAGTCATTCAAAGAATTAGTAGGTGGGACTCCCTGGAAAATTGCCCTCAGGGATATAGGAGCAGAGCAGAGCTGGCAGCTGGTAGGGTTTTTTTGAGCACAAGAGTTTTCAATTCCCATATGTAAGAAATCAGGCAAAGAAGGTTGGAGACCACATGGCTGAGTGAGGACGTCCTGGCCAAAGTGTAAGAAGGAAATGCACGGCAGTGGAACCAGGGATGTGTATCCTGAGAAGAATATAAGGACACTGCAGGGATGTGTATAGGTGGGATCAGGAAAGCTATTAGGCAAGGAATGTGAAGGACCGTAAGAAGGGCTTCTACAGGTAAACTGGTCAGAAGGGAAGATTAAAGAAAACATACATCCCTGCCCCCCCCCCCCCGCCCTAAAAAATAAGACAGGAGGACAAGTGACAACTGATATGGAGAAGGCTGAGGTACTCAAATTTTTTTGTCTCATTTTTCACTGGCACTTTCTTCCTACATCTCTCAAGTCCCTGAAGCTCAAGGTAAGGACTGGGTGATCAAAGTCTCTCACATCTTAAGAGAAGGTCAGGTTTGAGACCACATGAAGAACATGAATATATACAAGTCTACGAGATCTGACAAAATGCATCCCAGGCTTCTCAGGAAATTAGCAGACATAGGTGCTAAGCCACCATCTATCATGTTTGAAAAGTTGTGGCAGCCAGGTGAAGTCCCCAGTGACTAAAGAAAAGGGAATATCACATCTGTTTCTAAAAAAGGTAAAAAGGAGGACCCTCGGAGGTATTGACGAGTCAGCCTCATCTCAGTGCCCAGTAAGATACGGAACAGAACCTCCTGGTATGTTGCAGCGTATGGAAGACAAGGAGGTGATTAGAGATAGTCCACGTGGCTTCAACAATGGCAAATCATGCCGGACTAATCCAGTGGCCTTCTATGATGGAGTGACTGCATCAGTGAACAAAGGAAGAGCTACTGATGTATCTACCTGGACTTATCTAAGGTCTTTAATGTGATCCTCCACAACATTCTTACCTCTAAATTTAAGAGATACTGATTTGATTTGACAGATGGACTGGAACTGGCTGGATGGCTGCATCCAAAGAGTTACAGACAACAGCTCAATGTCCAAGTGGAAACCAGTAGTGAGTGGTGTCCCTCAAGGGTCTGTACCAGGACCCTTGTTTAGTATCTTCATCAGCAACATAAGACAGTGCGATTGAATGCATCCTAAGTAAGTCTGCAGATGACGCTGATCTGAGTAGTGCAGTTGATATACTAGAGGGAAGACATGCCGTCCAGAGGGACCTTGATAGGCTTGAGGAGTGGGCCCTTATGAAGCTCATGAAGTTCAACAAGGCCAAGTGCAAGGGTGGGTGATTCACTTGCAGCTGGGCCAGGGCAATCCCCAATATCAGTACAGGCTGGGGATGAATGGATTGACAGCAGCCCTGTGGAGAAGGACTTGAGAATACTGGTGGAAGAAAAATTGGACATGAGCTGGCAATGTGTGTGTGTAGCCCAGAAAGCAAATCATATCCTGGGCTGCATCAAACGAAGCATGATCTGCCGATCAAGGGAGGTGATTCTGCCCCTCTACTCTACTCTCGTGAGACCCCACATGGAGTACTGCATCCAGCTCTGGAGCCCTCAACATAAGAAGGACGTGGACCTGTTGGAGCAAGTCCAGAGGAGGACTCCGAAGATGATCAGATGGCTGGAGCACCTCTCATATGAGGACAGGGTGAGGGAGTTGGGGCTGTTCAGCTTGGAGAAGAGAAGGCTCTGGGGGAGACCTTATTGTAGCTTTTCAATATACAAGGGAGTTTATAAGACAGACAGAGAGAGGCTTTTTTTTTTTTTTACCAAGGCCTGTAATGACAAGTGTTTTAAACTCAAAGAGAGTTGATTTAGATTAGACATAAGGAAGACATTTTTACAATGTTGGTGATGAGATACTAGGGTAGATTGCCCAGAGAAGTTGTAGATCCCCCATCCCTGGAAGTGTTGAAGGCCACGCTGTATGAGGCTTTGAGCAACCTGGTCTAGTGAAAGATGTCCCTGCCCATTGCAGGGGAGTTGGACTAGATGATCTTTGAAGGTCTCTTCTGACCCAAACCATTATATGAGTCCATGATTCTACGATTTGATTATTTTAAGACTTGATTAACTTAATTTCCTTATTTCTCATTAACCCAGTATTTATTTGAGAGCAAAAGAGTCACTAGGAATCATGTTAGACAGATTTACTCTGTTGCCTCTAAAGAGGTCTTTAGAAATATATTTAGTCCTTCAAACAGGAACACATATTTCCCTTTCTTATAATATATTTACTCATTTTCTGGTTCACTTCCTTTATATCTGATTGGTATTTGTCTGCCAGAAGATTCCTACTAGAAGCACCTCCAACCAGATTAAGAAAGCAGCAGGAGAAAGTGCTGAGATCTGGCAGATGGCCGTTAGGTTAATGATTAGGTTTTTTTTTTTTTGCAGAGGTCATTGTCCCTCAAGTGAACAATGATCACCTGTGGAGAATGATAGCAAGCCAGTGAGTGAATTTGGAATATGTCAGGGATGTGGCTCCACAGCATGCCACCAAAACCAATTTTTTCCTGGCTTACATGCAGAAAGCTGGGCAAGGTATGTGAGCCTACTTGAGCTTACCTCGTGCATGATGTGCTTATTTCTGTGGCCAGTGAACCCACGTTTTCAGAAAGGGAATCCTTTCTCTTCATCCTACAACAGACCAGATAACAACATATGAGAATAATTTTTGCCTTGTTATATGATTCTTCTGAAATAACTGAACATATGATCGCTAGAGCCAATTAAGTTGTTTTCTTCCATTTTTGTTTCTGACATTGTGGCAGATGTAGCCATTCATATTATGTAGCTGGAGCCCTCTAAATGTAAATAAAAAGGTTTAACTCCATCCTGCAATCCATTTTAACTGTAATGTAAGCTTAAACCTGATTATAAATTGCCTATTTCTGTGGGGAAATGCTGGACTAAATATTAACAAAAATGCAGTTAGTGCTTTTAATGCCTGTCATGGTCAAAGACGCAGGCTAGTTTTTCAACCACAATCAAACTGAGGTTTTGGGTTTGTTTTATTTTAATGACATGAAATCAAGATACCTATCCCTTGTGAGATACCTATTCTTGTCTTGTTGATGTCAATATTTTCCCCTCTGTTTTTTCTAGTCCTCTTGGAAATAATAATGTTTTGGATTTTTTTTTGTAAGATTAGCTATCAACGTACCTTCCTTATAGTTCATAAATCAAGAAATTATATCCAAATTATTCATTAGCTGATGAAAATCTGCTGTATTGTATGAGAATATTCACATGGCAATGTGACCTGGAACATCTATCCAAACATAACTGCCATTTGAAGTACCACATTGTTTAAATTACTTGAATTTCCTTTGGCATTTGATGAAAATTCCTAAAAGTTAATGACCAATGCAAATGTTCTCTGCTCTGGTGAGACCCCATCTGGAGTACTGTGTCCTGCTCTGGAGCCTCCAGCATAAGAAGGACGTGGACCTGTTGGAACGAGTCCAGAGGAGGGCCACGAAGATGATCAGAGGGCTGGAGTCCTCTTATGAGGACAGGCGGAGAGAGTTTTGGCTGTTCAGCCTGGAGAAGGGAGGTCTCTGGGGAGACCTGACAGTGTTCTTCCAGTACCTAAAGGGCGAGAGACTCTTTAGAAGGGCCTGTTGTGGTAGGATGAGGGTAATGGTTTTAAAATAGAAGTTGTTAGATTCAGACTAGACATAAAGAATACATTTTTTACAGTGATAGTTGTGGAACACTGGAACAAGTTCCAGGAGATGGTTGATGCCACATCCTTGGAAACATTCAAGGCCAAGTTGGACGGAGCTCTAAGCAACCTGATCTAGTTGAAGATGTCCCTGCTCCTTGCAGGGGGTTTGGACTAGAAGACCTTTAACGGTTCCTTGTAACTAAAACTATTCTATGATTCTACAATTCTATGAAATGTGGGAATCTTTCAGTGGTGCTTTTTATATGTAAATATTCTGTGCATTCAAAGCAGATTTTTATATAAATGCTTGTACTAAATTCCTCAGTCTCTGTGTCAAGATAGTATTTGCTTGCATTCAAACAAAAACATGTCTTCAGTCAACCTAATGCTGCAGAGATTTAAAGACTTCCATCATGGCAGCTACTTATTATGGATGTAAAGTTCGAAAAGGAGCTGCAAGTGTAGGTAGACTGCTGATGACAGGCTATAATTGCCTGAGCCATCAGAACAACTAACAGCAATTCCTGTAGCTTTGTCTTCTTCTCAAAGGTCAGTGAAAATTACTTGTCACAGTCTTATTAAATCTATTCCATGTCATAAACCTGAATGCTTCCTCCACAGCCAGCCAAGTCAATTCTCTTTTGTCAATTGTGTAGTGTTTCCACTGAGGTAGTGGAAAATGCACTAAGGCATGGGTCTGACATGTTTCTGGACTGCTCTGGATGTAGAAGGTACAATGATACTTGCTCAGACCCTCCAGGAAAACAGTAGAGGAGACAGAGCAAGACCAATAGCCCTGAGCGCACAGTTAGTGAAACATGCAAGTTGATCAATAGAAGAATTATGTGTGCTTAAGCAGATCTTTTGGATCTTCTGGAAGCAAGTACGGGGGGAGAAAAAATACCTATGGACGAAAACTGCTGTTATACAGATTTTCTTGCATTCAGGAGCTGATAGCTAAGTGGAGGTTCAGTGAAACATCTATGTAGCAACAGTGTCTGTACAAATAATCTTCAGTGAGGAGGTCTCCTGGGAAGTAGTCTTACCACTGAATATGGCAACAGCACCCCAGCATCTATGTTTGATTGAAAGTTGTCTCATGATCCATTAAAAAAAAAAAAAAAAGACACACTATCCTTTTGAGAACATTCTCATCTCTGTATCCTTAATGTCAACTTTCAGCCCTGATCCCAGCATATAAACCTTGGAGAACTGAAAGGTTCAAGATGTCTGCCTTTCTTTCCTCCTTTCCTTGTGTTTCCTGTAGGTTGTATTTAGAGGATTTCCTGCTCAGCATGTAGATGTTTCAGGTCACCATTTCACTATAGATTTTTTAGGACACTTAACTCTTTCCCACATTATATATGAAGCCCGGGAGGGTAACCTAATCCTGAGTTTTTAATTCCACTAAGTGAAGTGCTGCACTTAACAGACACGTCTTGTCCTAAACCTGTGAAATACTGCATTTGTACAAGTTATTTTCAGCCAGCATTCCCTTACTTGAACTTTCCTTCATACCACAGATATAATCACAGTTTTAGGAAAGAAAATATTAGTTCTATTAAACCACAGTTTCTAATAGTGGAGCTCTTGTTTGGGATGGCAGAGTGACAAAACACTAGCACAGTCAGTCTCTTTGTGAGTTTTATACGGTAGATCATAAAATGAAGTAGCTATATTTCCATTAAGCTCTATTAACAGCAGAGGTGGGGTTACATAATTCAGACAACCTACTATTAAACTCTTCATTTTAACCACAGGGGAGCGGGCAGTGGGAAATACAGTGTAGAAGGTTATTCTATTCATATCTGTGAATTAGTGTGGCTATTAGTATGCCCTTTGTATAAGAAATAAAAGAGAACTGTTGCAAGAGTGGTGTTGCCCACGGTATACAATGTGCAGTCTTCATTCAATAAGAAAGCAAATACTCATTTTCTGAAGCAGCATCATTCCTGTTGGTAAAATTGCTAATTGATTTCTCAAAAAAACCCCAACCCAAATAAGCCATAAAGCAATGAAACATTATTATATCTGAGAAGTGCTTTAACATTTTGGTGAATACTCTGAAAATATTTTTGAAGACTTCTAAGCAGTTCCTAATAAGCACCCACTTAATTTTTGCTAGAGTTTTGGAAGAGAAAATCTCCAGAAGAACTTCTGTCTGGGTTTTCTGTTTTATTATAATGGATTTTCCTTAAGGTGAAAAAAAGTAGTTTTGTTCACACGTTGCAAAGATTTGAAGTAAGCCGGGTCTCACTCCCTGAAAACACACAAGCATTGCACTTGACATGTTAGGAATCCAGACTTATTTCTGCCCATAAGCTTTCCTTGGTAAATACTCTTGAAACAGAGAAAGAGTTTGTGAAAATATAGCTGCTTTCAGCACTATAAATGCAGATGAAAAGACATGATTTTGTAGAGAACCATCCAGTCACTTCCATGTCTTTGTCTCCTAGACTGTACTAACGCTTCTATTCATTTTCACAAAAAATTTTATTGATATTTGCTTTTATGAAGTTAAAAGTTGTTAGAAGTGTGATTCATTTAAATGGTATTGCTGTTCCGAGGAAGCTCCTTGGAGCACTGTAAAAGTGCTGATCAAAAATCAGGGAGTAATTCCAGGTTGCTTAATATGCAGATTGCTGTAGAAACAAGTCAGAGGCTTGATTGCCTGAAAAGAGGAGAAACTTAAACAATTGCCATGTTGTAGCAGCTGACAGGAACAGAAACAGATAGTAGCTTTTTTTTAGGGGAACAAAATAAGCTAAGCAAACCTGCACCTCCCTTCTACGTTGACTGAGACTTGTTCCAAAAGCCCTGAAGTTTGGCCCTGTTAGCTAAAGTATGGAAGCAACATTAGTGAGAAAGAGCACTGCACAGAGAAAGACCACCATTTCCAATTCTGTTTGCATGGCTAGAGGTTATTATCTATTCTCTATTTTTCAATATACATATAAATATATATCTGGGAGGCAGATTTTGCTAGAAAAGGAAAGAGTGCAAGAAAAGCCCAAATCATTTAAATGAACATAACTGAAAGTTTCTTTGGCTGCTTAGATTCACTGCAGCATATATAAAAAAAAAGGAATGTCCCTTGATTAAGGCAATATATTCAATGTCAAGACCAAAATTCAAACTATTTAGGAGAATGAACTAGGATTTATAGTTCTCATGTGACTTTAAAACTGTGAATGTTTCTGCTTTTGGGGCTCTGCCAGTTCCACACAAACAAACAGCTCCATTAGCCAAGAAGTAATTCCTACTATGCAAGGCCTTACTGGATGAATATCTGTACAAAATTTTTTGTATATTTTTAGTGATTTTCAACTCACAGCAGTTGTGCTTGTGAGTCTATCTCTACTGGGGATCTTGCACATTTATTTTTGAAAGGCATGTATTTATCATCTTTAACCTACATCTAACAAATATCAGAATATCAAAATAGCCATTCTCATCTTCCTTCAAAATAAGTGATCTTGGAAAAAAGCCCCTTTGGTAAATTACTATGACTGTAATACAAATTTATTAATCATTCAGGTTGGATGGGGCTCTGAGCAACCTGATCTGGTTGAAGATATCCCTGGTCCTTGCAGGGGCATTGGACTAGATGACCTCTAATTGTCCCTTCCAACCCAAACTATTCTGTTATTCCATTAACATATTTAGTTGACAGCATACCAACAGGCAATATTAAAACATGTTCCATTTATTTAATTTACTTTGTTGGTTTTTTTTTTAACATCTAGACTAAGATGGGGGGCTAGACGTGTATTGCTGTATTTTATATGGGTGTAGAGCTGCAGTATTGGAGCTTGAACGTTATATATACTACTACATATTGTACTTTACTTTTTTTTTTTTTCACTCACAGGAGATTGTAAATGAGGTACTAAAACAGCTGTTTGCACATTTTTGACCTCAGGTAAGACATATTGGAAAGCACATACCATGTTTCTAAAAGCGGGTTGTCTGAATTTGTTTACTAATGATCCAGAGGTCAAGGAACCTGTGTTTATCTCTGATGCCTGATGTAGTGGGTTCCTCCTCCTGATCCAAGTGTAAGGGTGACAGTTACAACATGTAGTCGCCCCTTCAGCAAAGGGCATGGAATGAAAGCATCCTAATTGTACAACCACTAGTAGTGAATTTTCCTTAATAAAAAGTCTTTGTAGGAAACATAGTTCTACTGGAAATATAGCGCTCAGTCATACTCACATGGACAAAACACAGAATGGTGTTCTTCCCTCATAACCTGATGCAGAACAGTGGGGCATGTTTGAAGTTCTATAAAATAACTTAATGTCACAGATGTCTATCCACTGTACTCGAAATACATCACATTTCGGTGAACTTCAAGAACTGAATCATAACCAGGGTTTTGTAATGGTCTAATCTGTGTCTACAAGCTAAGAAAGAGAAAATGCAACCTTAGAAAATATTTTCCTTCATAACTGACTCTTCATCACATTTAATGCTAAAATGCATTGCTAATCTTGGAAAATATTTAGAAATACTTGGAAAATTCAGAGATTTTAGTATCCCCCCAAATGGCCTATTTTCATACTGGTAACAGTATAGCGCTTGTATGAATCCTCATTCTTCTTCCATAGTTCAAACTAAGGGAAGGGCACACAAAGTGTGCCAGGTTTTCCAGGGAAAGCTGATAGGAAACCTGTATTCCCTAGCTACCTGCCTGAGTGCTTGTAGCTTGTATCAGGGTGTGCTTAGGCATACTGTCTCAAATCACAAAAATTTCACCATAACTGTTTTAACCAGTGATGTATTTTATAGCTTAGATATTTTAACAGACACAATTACCAGTTCAAGAGAAAATAGCAGGTGAGGAACAACACTACTGTTGTTGGTCTGTTTTGCAGATGTGTGCATGCCTGTTGATGGAAGGCAGAAGAGAACATGAGGACGCATTTAAAATTGGCACTGGCATCGTAATGTGATTCTTGATGCTTTGGAAATTTGTAGTGCAACTTAATAAACATTCTGTTAACACTGATTTAAAGGGCAATGTATTATCAACTTTAATGATATAATCACAAGGTTATTTGCCTTGGAATATGTAAGCACCCAGCAGATTTTATCATTTAGGATTTTGGTTCATTTCACAGATTAGGCAGTAGTTCTGTAAGTATAGTACATAATTTACTACATGGGGGTTCTAGTTATATAAAAATTTAATTGTTTTTATTTCTTATTTGTTTAAGAGACTTTCATAATGGGAAGATAACTTTAATAATCCAGAAAAGTGTCTTGTGTAACAAACATTTCTTAAGTAATTACGTCTCTGCTATACTACTGGCATGCTTACGCATGAAAATCAACTGCACATCATAAAAATCTCTGATACTCTCTGTGTGACTGAGAGCTAAATTCAACCTTGTAGTTGAAACCACCCTGTATAGACTGATGCTGAAGAGCAAATTACTTGCTTCCTTCATCAGTTAAACAGACTTTCTCTTGGAGGGGCATAGCCCATGATGGCAACCAAGCCAGAGCTTGTGGCCAACATGAGAAAGCATGCCCTCAAGAGCATTGCAAATATCCCTCCACTGAGCAATCAGGCATCTTTCTTCCTTTTCAAAACTGCTGGTGAGACTCATACTGCTACTTTGCTTCCAGGGATTAGGCTTAGCCACATGCTGTTATGAACAAAGCACAGATCATTCAAAAGGGAAGAAAGAAGGGAAAGTAAAGGATGCAAAGCATGAATAACAGTAACACAGAAGAGAAGTTTTGATAAAAGGAATGGGAAATAGGTATGAATGCTTATGGGATAGGGATGAAATGGGGAATACAGTGTCAGCTGGCAGTCGTGTCATGAGTTTATTCTCAAGGTCGTGGAGCTCATGCTATTTTGTTTTGCCTTCACTCTCTGCACATAAATGCATAAAGCTGTAGTGCAGTGTCTCTGGTGTGACCAGACTGCAGTGCAGAGCCACGTCACCCCAAGGGGAGGCTAAGGAAAAGGTTCTATCACTGATACCCAATGGTTGTCCCTGCCATGGGGAGACATGGCCAGGATGGTGAACCTACCCAGTCACTGGGGACAGGGACAAGGCCCCTCTCTGACCTCTGCAGGGCACTGTATGCCTACATCATGCCCTGGGGAATCTGGCTTGCAGCTCCACTTCCAGGAGTGGAGAGCAATGCTCTAGGGAGACCATGTTTGTATTTTTATCTCTTTCTTTCCGTCTTCTGCCTCATCTCAACCTATTACAAAATAAATGACCTAAGAGAAGAAAGCATCCTAAGAGCTATTATTTTAAGTGCAAGGTATTTATGCAAGCTGGTTTGTTCATGTTTTAGATCCTGGATGGGATAACATTGGAATATTGAGGATATTGCAGGATAAAGTTTATTTCCTGTGATGGACATAAAAGATCAGGTGGATGAGATTTTCTACGGAAAGACTTCTGATGCTCTGTATCTCACTGTATATATCTCTCTGTCTGTACGTATGTGTGTGTATGAACAAATTGTACCTAAAAGAAAAACTTAAAAAAAAAAATTTGGTTCTGTCAGTCATTCCAGGGCTGAAGGCTTCTCCTAACAACCTGAAATTGTGTATGCATCCAGGTGGAGCAAACAAAATATACATTTAGAGAATAAATTATATTGCTGTGTGTAGATGGGACACTAATGATCCAGTTGGCCAACAAAGTATGGCAATAGTGGGTTTCATTGTTTCAAAATGAAGCTACCTTGTTAAATCATTCAATTCAAGTCTACCTGCAGGCTTCATAAATAGGCATCAATATGACCCTTTTTGTCATACAGCGTGTGTGGCTGTCCTGCCTAGTAATGCACCTTTGCCCAGCCAGTATGCAGTCATGCATTTTTGTTTTGCATGACCCATCTTAGCTACTCAGGGCAGAGGAAGCTTTTGCCGTTGGAACAGAGCAGAGGAAGAGGACTTACTTTGAACATGAACAGACCCGTGCTAAAAAGACCATTTCACAGCTTCGCTCTTTTGTAGCCCATGGAAGCTGGAGGCATCTTTAAGCCTTCTTTTCCTTTCAGTCACAGTTCATGATACGTTAGAGCACTAACTGCTTAGCACTCAAAGAATATCAGGAATGTGTTACTTTAAATAGAGGAGGCAACATGAACTCTCATGCAGAGTAAGGAAATGAGAGGTCAAATGGGTTTCCTAAGGTCATGCAGCTTCTGGTATTATTGGTAGCATCCACAGTTCCTGTATCTTTAAATCTCACAACAGTATCTTGTTCCCAGGGCCAATCCTGCCTGCTGTTGCTGTCATGACTTACTGCATGCTTGTAGAGCTTCATGGCAAGCAATTCTAGCATCTTCATTTTCCAGCCTTGTATTCAGTCCTGTCCTGTCCTAACCGATTCAGTCACCCCTTGAAGTTACAGCTGTAGATGAAGCTGATTGATAAATAAACCTTACAGTTCCTCCCCCCATTTTAATAATAATAACAGGAAAACCTTGCTTTCTTTGCAAAATTGAAGTCAATGGAAAATTCCATAGCTAGGAATACATTAGACAAACAACTACCAGTGTGAAAAAGATTTAGAGAAGAACACAGCTGGACCTTATGCTAGTTACAAATGCAATGTGTATGATATGTCATCAAGTGCTGCAAGGTCAGAGATAAGATGGATTTTTTTTTCTTTCATGACCTAGAATATTCTTAATTGGTCACTTTCAGAACAGTATTTTGCTCAGGCTTCATCTACTTTCTCTCTCTTTCCCTGAGATGCTGTAAGCAGCCTGTCTATTCCCAGATCCATAATTAAAATGAATTACTTTCCAAGAGAGTAAGTGGAACTAATACAGAGGCCTGTAGAAAGCCCATGCCACCATGGCTGAACAAAAATATTTTAGCAGGAGCACAGGTCTACAAAAGAAAAGTCTCCCCAGGGGTTCTTGCTTTATTCACAGCTTGAGTGACCTAAAAATAACATATTACTGCATAGAATCACAGCTGTATTATTCCCTATGCAGTTTTACCAGTATTTCAAACTAAAGAAACCATTCTAAGTTTAGTTTTCTGAATCTGTTTTGCAGCTCATCTCTCCATCTTCTCTGACTTCTGCTGTATAATCTACCCTCATTTAATCTGTTTAATTAAGGAAATACTGCTTTATTCTGCACATGTCTGTCTTGATAATGAATATTAGCATTTTCCTCTACTTCCAAATTAGAAAGACACCCTTCCACACACATTTACTCCAAATCCACATGATTTGCCTAGGATCCAGATAGGAGTTCAGTATTTTCCTCATCTCTGAGCAGTGACTAAAGAGAGTAGCTTGAAACAAATAGAGAGCATTTCAAAGGGTCATTGGGGTTTATTATAGCATAGACTAGTTTTTTTTTTTTTTCTGGCCAGATATATTTTCTGTTGTTTTGATGCTTAGAATAGTTTCAGTTACTGAAAAGAATATAAAAAGATGACACTGTGCACCCCTTTGTTAAAGGTCAAAATTATTTTAGAGGAAATGAATCTCATGTAGATCTTTGTGCTAAGCAATTCTTTCTGCTACAATGCTACAATGCTAATGGTAGGTAGAAAAGTAGAAAGAAGTATGTGCATGTGAATTAATGCTAGCTGGATTGTTATTGACAATGTAGCCTCTTGTTTCCAGTTTGCATTGTACAATGCCCATCTGCCAGTGTCAGGAACTGTATGTGTGGTGGCAGCACCTTCTGGAAGATGAATTGCCATGCTGAGTTGCTATACAGTGTATAAAGGCTAGTCATCCTCTGTTAGGAGACTGCAAGGCTGCATTGCTAGGTTGCAATAACAGCATCACTTATACTAAGCTGTTGGATATAAAGGGTTCTTATCAACGTATGTAGCTGATGAAAAATATTTTTTTTCAGAAGTCTAGAGTTAAAAAAAATAAGTAAGAGCTTCTAAAAATTTATGCAGTTCTCACAGCTTTTATCTCAATGCTGTTTGTGCATGTGTGTTTATCATCCTGAAAAAGAGCTTGTAAGAGAGCTTAATGAAGACCCCTGAAGAGGAAGGGTATAGACTTTTCCCCAAGATAGCAAAAAACTCACCACTTTCTGTCAAAATGCAAACTGTGCTTCTACAGAAGAAACAGAGGCGGGTCTGGACAAGAAAACTGTAGAACTTTTTTCAGGTTCTGCACAGTAATCTCTATCTGAACAAGTTGCCAAAAGTAAGAAAATACTCGAACTTAGAGGATATGGTGCAGCTATAGCTGTTTGTGTACCATGGACTTTGTATACTATATCAACTCACCTTTCATTCAAGTTGCTTCCATTCCTATCTCCAGTGTTGCAAAGTGCTTCTTTTTGGGTAGGGGTAGGAAACATGATGGCATTCCCCCCGCAAAAACCAGCTGCATCTTACACCAGAGTGAAGCATCTCTTACCAGGAAAAAAAATGCACAGTGCAATAGCTAATAATGTCAATGTTTAAATAATCATCACTAAGCGTGTGCATTAATTCCTCATGGAGACAAATGAAATACATTGCCCCATTTCCTGCTAGTGTTCCACATTCATCCCTTATTCAGTTTTATTTGCAATCTGAATTGCTGCAATTTAGGAGGAAGAGAAAGAGATAGACAGAATGAAGATGAGACTGGAGACTGGAGCAGGTAATTTCTTATAAAATGCCTGTATAGCATCTATTAACTGTATCAAAACTCAGCCTATTATAAGATTGAAATGTGAACTGAGACCCTGTATGGCCAAGACACCATTAAGCTTGACATTTTAAGCACTGACTGGAGTCAGGATTAATTTGTGACTTGACACTCTGATTGCGTTGGTGTGGGTTAAAGGACAGGAAAGGCAGTTAAAAAAAAAAGGAAGAGGGGGATTGCAGGCACATCAAACTGATCAACTTTTCCTTCTGGTGCTAAACGTGCAGAAATTTGCAAGAATCAACACATTGCATTGGTGTATGTGGAAATGAGGGAGGTATTACACAACTTTTCAGAGGCAGACTTCTAGTCTTATGAAATTCTTCCTACTGATCCCTCTCTAATTTACATTACTTGGTTACTCTATGCTATGACTCCAGAGGATAGAGCTGTAGATTTTCCTCTTTGAAACAAAAGTCCACAGCACCTTCATCCTACCCCTGTTTTTTACTTAACTTACTGTGCTTAAATGGTTCCATTGCTTGTTGTTTTCTGCAGCAGAAATGTACCTCTAACCTCTGTCTCAGCAGTTTATAAGAATTTCTGCATGCTGCTAAAGAAACGGAGCTCATCTATTAGAGCCTCTTTCCCCATATTCACAGTTAGTTTCTACTAGTCTGCTTTTTTTTTTTTCCTGAGCAGATTCACAATTTATTCTGCTGGTTGTCTTTAACTAGTTTTGCTTAACTTAAAAAGACATTAAAAACAACTGCTATCAAAACCAGCCACATCACCTTATCCTTTCATAAACTCCATGTAAGCTGAATCCTGTTCCTTCATAAGTCACTTCCAGAACACTCCAAGCCAGTTCAGGATCGCTCAGCCTGAGTATTATGTTGGATGAGCATCTTCATTTGTGGGCAGAAACAAATAATTTCTTTTTGCTTCTCCTGTTCTTAAATATTTAAACATCCATTCTAAACAGATGCATTTTGGACTGCTTTCTAAGGTTAGACATTTGATTTGAAGAAGGCTGGTTATTAGATAAGGAGAATACGAATCCTTGAAAGCTGGTTTTCTTGCACTACTCTCACTGTTGCTGTATTCTATGTAGGATGTTATAACCAGGCACCGAACCTGAAGGAGACAGGACATATTATAGAAACTTCATGCAAACTTGAGAAACATAGAAATATTATTTGTAGATGCCAGTAAGAGTTGTTTCAGTAAAATCACAGTGTGTTGTAAGACTGTATTAAATATTGCTGACTCAACTATAATGTAATTTAATATTTCCTTTATTTTCACACACAGTTTACAGGGGAACATGCTATACGATACAGAAACAAATATTAGATCTTAGCTTTATAATACATGGAATGCAAATCTGGCATATATTAGAAATTATATACCAAAATATAGCAAGAACAGCAGAAATGCAGAACTTACTTCCACATTAAATTTGTTGTTCGCAATATGAGAAGATAACATATTGTTAAAACCACTCCACACAATGCCAATTTCAAGACACAAAGCTGGTGACGAGCAAGGAATTTAATAGGATGTCTTTGGCAATGTCACTCTGCTTTAGAAAAAACAATTATAACAGAAATATTCCAGTTTTTCCTTCTCAGTGGCAGAAACAATCCCAGAAATTTGTAAGATACCAAGCCCCCAATAGGCACAAAATGGCTAATGAAGAAGAAAAGAAAGCATGTCCTTGTTGAGAACATAAGCAAAAGACTTAAAAACCAGAAAAAAACATATTAAGTATCAACTGGAATTAAATATAAGCAAGTTTTGAAGTTGAATCTTAGCTGTGCTTAGTGAGAAGACTCAGGGGTTCAGAGAATTTCCAGCAGACAGTTCTCTGTTGAAAATTCATATGTGCTCGTTTTAGTCCAAAAGAAACTTGTGAACAGAGAAGAGAAACATTTGGTCCAGTTCACTGCATTTTAAAGGTAGCGAATGAAGAAAATGAGCCTCTTTCACAAGCATGTGAGTCAGTGAAAATTCAACTTCTAAAGGAACTTGGTCCTGTTGTTCTCTCCATGTTGTCCTCCTGTGCAGATCTCCCTGCTCCTTTGCAGAGGGGTTGGACTAAATGACTCTTAAAGGTCCCTTCCAACCCTAACAATTCTATGATTTTATATATTAACTTTTTCAGATCGTGGTGTTTGTGTTATTCAAGCATTATTCAAGATAAAATTGCTGTTATTTAGCTAATAAAAACATTTTAAAATTAGGTACTCTGATTTTTATGATTATGTCTTACAATGTATCAATTCTGATCTAGAAATAAGTTGTTAAGTTCTGGTATTTCTTTCCTTCATTTTTTTCAAAGCTCTGGTTACAATCACTGTGATTTTCTCTGCAGGACAATCAAGACATCTGCAGATCAAGCACAGCAACACAAATTCCTCTTAAAAACACAGGCATTGGTCTGAATCTCTTCTCTCTATCCCCTGGATAATCAAAAGGGCATGAAGAACCAAAGAGAACTAGATTTATCCAAGGTTCTACCAATGCTATTTTTTTGTCTGCCCTGCCTCCCATTTCAATAGGGGTACCTGATTATGTGTCAGCAGAGTTGCTGTGCAGCCTCTCTCATCTTTGTGAGACAAGCCTGTATGACAAGCACATAATGTATTGTCACAGCTGTTTTTAATTTTAACTTTGAATCTGATATTTCTCTAAAAGAAATTCCTTGATTTATACATACAACTAAAGCAATAGTTTTTAAGAAGAAAGGTTTCTGTTGCAAGTCTCAGATACTCTCAAAATATTTCAAAATGGATGTCTGAGGCTTACACAGCAGTAAAATCAACGTGCAGGAGAACAGCAATCAATTCCTTCTGGGGAACAAGGTATTTTGCATGCATTCATTTGTACATGAGGCTGCCTGTGTTTTATGTTGGGCTGGAATGAGAACAAACAGTGCACAGCACATGTACCTCTCTATTAATGATATGACCTTTGCTACCTTTTGAAATGTTATCCTGGAAAGATTTAATCAAAGGATTAAAGAAACCACTGGGCCACTTCAAATTGATACCGGACAGTTTATAAGCAGGAGATACTGTAACAGCGGCAGCATTGTTAAACACTTACTTTGCATCAAACACAGAGGAGATCAGTTCGAGCCGGAGATCAGTTTACAAGTAATGACAGAGAGTGAACGAGATCATGTACAGATTAGAGTATTGCTTCTTAAAAGCTTAGATCCACTTAATGCAGACAAAGCATGCTGCCCTGGCGGCACGAATCTCTCAGAGGTTACAAACGAGGAAAGGAGCAAAGCAATAGCTGACTTTTTCTCTTGCTTTACAATTTGTTTCAGGGGATTGGAAAGCAGAGAAACAGATCTCATTATTGCAATTGTTTCAAAAGAAAGCAAAACAGAACAACAATAATTAACTTAAGAGTGATTTGTTTCATTTTGGGGGAGTCCTGGGTACTATCTTAAGGAATCCAAAGAAAGGATAGGAGGTAAGATGGGGAAGCAACTATCAAAAATCATGGAGATTTGTTTAACTTAAAAACCTACTGCACTGTTTTGAATGTGATATAATATTTGCCAAGTATTTGAACATCAATGAGCATGACAGACTGCAGACAAATAAAGGCAAATCTGACTATTCAGGTTTCCCACTTACTCTGTGTAATTAGACGTCCAGTCTCTGTACGGCAGACGTGCCAGCTGTCGGTCCTTTTTAAGAGATCATCCTGGTACCCATCATGTGAGATCAAGCGTTTATGACATTATGCTGGCAGTGATGGGGAGGAAGTCTCTGGCAGGCAGGATAATCAGCTTTTAACATTTTCAAAAACTGATTACAATGCAAAATTAAGACTCTTGGTGCCGACCTCCTTTGCGTCAGAAGGGAGCTGATATTTGGATCAGTGGGCAAAGAGGGCTGGTGCATAGGCCTCATCTCCCTGCAATCACCACAGATTTGCAGCTGGTCTGACAGTCCTATCGGACATGTAGTACAAAACAGAGAGCTAACTAGGCCATCTATTTTAAAGACATTTGGAGATACAGGTGAATGACTCATGAGGAAAAGCACATTTCTCACTAAATGACCAGATTTTGGATGTGTGCATTCATACCCACTGTTACTATGTTCTCATTTTAATTTTATTGTCACAATTGCATTCTCAATGTTTTGTTGTGATGCCTTGATGCTTTTCTGAAATTGAGGGGGAAATGATTCAGGAGTGCTATGAAAATATAAGTCGGTCTGTTTCTATCCAGTACTTGATTCCCTTTCCGGCTATTCTGTTCAGTTTCAGAACAGCAGGGGAAAAAGCAATGCTCCAATTAATAATTTTTCAAAACTTGCAATTTGAACAAAACAGGTAGTTTTTTTTTTCTGAAGCTGTGACAATACCAGGAGAAATTATAAGAGAGCTGCTAAGCTCTTCTGCATAAACCAGAAAAAAAAAGATTTTATTTAATGTGACATAAGTATACAAGAATATGAAGAACTCAGTAATAAGTATGAACATACCGTAGTTAATGGAAGTGGAGCATTTCACCCACCTTCAGAATTTCCTTGTTTTAGGCAATCCAGGGAAATATCTAAAGGGCGTATCTCTGGGTTGATGAAAGATGACATATTTGACTGGATCTTTAGATCATCCACTTACTGTAGTTACAAAGGCTAATGCCAACAATCACTTGTGATGGATGCTGAAGGAGGAACCTATTTTTTATTTCTATCACAGTCCTAGATTTGTTGTGCATGGAGGCACCTAGCATAGACACATACTGATAAACTGACACACTGGGACAAAACGAGCAAGACTACTTTTTTTTTGCTTAGCTTTCAGCCTTGCTTGCTTCTCTTGCACCCTTTCTCTCTCCTCATCATTCCACAGTCATGTCTACTCGCTCTCCCATGTGCAGTGCGTATCTTGAGCAGAATGAGTTTGCAGTTCCTGCACATCCACATGGCTCTTGCAAGTGTTTGCCAGTGTAGCTGTCCTGAATGGTATCTGGAAGCTCACGAGATACATGCACATACAACTTGCAGACCTGCAACTCTGTCCTACTGTTTTGACTACAGCAGCAGAACGGTTAGATTTAAAAAACTGTTGCATAATTGTATATTAATTACATGATTCAAGATGCTGAACAAGCCTCCTAAGAAGGAGATGCAGTAAAGTAGAAATATATTCTGCTATGTCCTCTTCCTCTTCTTATTTTCTTCCTTTCCTTGCATTGCTTTCCCTCCTCTTCCTTCTGCATTCTCTTCATAAAGAGCTCACTTCAGGGTGATGGATTGAAATAGGCATGTATATTCACAGGCCTTTAAGCTCTTCTCTGCAACTGGAGTTCTTAAGATGCCATGCAAGTGCAAAAAAAAATAACTCTTGTTGATCCATATTTCTTCACCAGATAATATTTGTTGAATACATGAGAATAATACACTGGTACTGAATGCAGTATGTTACTCTCCGATCTTGCAAAAAAAAAAATGCTGTCTACACAGCTCTGGCTTATTAAAGACAAGTTGTGTCATGGTATAAAGGGTAAAAATAAAAGGTAAACCACTTTATCCTGAGGGGGTAAATAACTATTGTTGTGTTTTATGATGTCATTACTAAGATGGGAAACACTTTCATCTGTTGTCCCTTAATTTCTGCAACTCCTCATCAAACATATAGAAGGAGTTTGCTGTAGCCAAAAGCTTACACCAGTGGAGATAGAACTCTTTTCTTCTTATTTTTAAATTTTTTTTTGCTTTCATGCATATATGAGCAGGAGGATGACTTCTTACGTTAAGGAACAACTTAGCTTTGGACCACAATCTCAGTGTCACCAGATCTTACAGACCAGAGAAATGATCTGCAGAGGCACGGATTAATAAAAATTCTGCTGGTAGATTTTTGACAATGTTCGAACTCTGTTATTTTAAAAATGAAATCTAACTCTTTTTTAAGCCTTATGCCTCAAGTCAAAAATATCAAAGAAAAAAGAATGTATTTCCAAATTGTTAAATAGTTTTTAAAGTAGTAAAAATAACTAGACTAAATTTAGTTACCACTAAGAATAATAAGATGTTGAATTAATTTCTTACCTTCTTATAGGTATTTCATATATACTGGACAAAAATTTGAAAGGGTGGTGTTGATACCTCCAGTCTGTAATTAATATAGTAGTATTCAGAAAAAGAAAGAAATCAGATGTACTGTTACACAATATTCACTCAGCTGCATTTTCCATCTGAGCAAGTAATATGACAGCTGGAGAAAGCAGTTTGTGCCTCAGTAGAGTAAATGAAAAGCTAATATTGCATTCACAAGGAAAAAGGCACAGAGAAAGGGACACATGCACACGTGTGCACATACACACACACACACACGTATCAGACATATTGCATTATTATCTGAATGAATGAGACAAAATTGCAAAGCTGTCTTGAAGAGCACCATCTAACTGGGTTAAGATATTTGATCTAGCTTTGCTGTCTTTATCATGACGTAACATGGGGAAAGACCTGCTAAACCCCTGACTCCTGGCTTAATGAGATCTGTGTTCTAGGAGCAAGCCCAAACCACCATCTGGCTGTCTCTCAGCAGTGCAGAAAAAGTCAACCATGGTACCAGAGGAAACAAAGGATTGAATTTAAAGAGTCGAGACAGAGGAGAAAGGAGGAAAAGAGATGACTCTTGGAGATGAATATATCAGCAGGACATTGACTGCAAATTTAAGTATTCTGCCAAATACTTTGAAAAAATAATGAAAAATTAAATAATAGTATTGGAGCAGACAGACACTGTAGTCACATTCCTATTTGATAAAAAATAAATATTTTAAATGAAATAATTGAAAACAACCCTCTTAATTCAACTGCTCTGGAAACAACTCTTTCTGTTTGCTGTTCCTGGCAGCCTCTGGCAGGTCAGTGCCGAAAATGTGGAGTTCTGGCTGCCCTGCACAGAACCTTGCTTTCCAATACACATTCCACTGATAAAGGCTTCTATGTTGAAATGAAAGTAATTAGAAGCAAGTTAAGACGTCATTGGTGGCTTATCTCCAGTTTTTCTTCTGCTCAGGAAAGGGGATTATAAAGTGTCAATGTTTATTTAATACAAAATTGAACTTCTATTATTTAAACTAGACAAAGTAGAAAAAAAAATACTGCTTTGTGCTGAGGTGGAGATAAAGGAGAAGGGTGGCGATATGTAGAATGACTGTGTTTTTCCAGTTTTGTGGGTTTTGGAACAGGTGTTGCTGCAAGGCTGTGCTGGGCTTTACTGGTCTCCAAACCAGGCACAGCAGCCCAGTGCTCCTATAAGATGGCAGAGCCCCAGGCTCACAAACAGTCACATCCCTACACCAGAATGCCCTAGCACATGCAAAAAGTCCCAGGCTTGCTTGGACAATGGTGCAAGTGGATTTGTGCGTTTTTGCTGGGAGAAGCCACAGAAATGAGCCACACTGGAAGGTAGAATTACAAAATTAATGTGTGAAATATGATGATGTTTCCACTTTTGTAGAAACTAAACTTTCACAATTGCTGAAATACTTTTATCTTGGCAACCAACCAACACAGCAATTTGTAATGTGGTGCGCTTAGCCAATATGTTTAAGGAAGGAAGCATTGTTTTGTGGTAATGCCATGGACTAATTTTCCATTTCTAGCACTACTGAAAACTTCCTGTGTGACTGTGACCCTAAGCAGGAGTTCTACTCCTCCAGTAAGATGTGTCCTATGTCTTCCAGGGGTATACTTTTACTTTTCAATACCAGAAGCAGAGCTTTGTGAAAAACAATGTAAATACATTGGTCAGCAATTTATATTAATCCAGAACATTAGGTGAGTGATTCTATAAAAAAAAAAAAAAAGGGGAGAAACTATCACTATTTCTCTTGTTTCAAATTAGGAAAATTTTGACAGGAACTGCTTTCCAAAGTAATGGAAATGCTACTTTCTCCTGCATTTGTTTTTTTTTTTCCTCTGGGGGAAGAGAAGATGCTTTCTCACACAGTCTGCACTCAACATGCCTGCCTAGTTTAGTTTCTACAATGAGCTTACTTAGTAGTAGGAAGTAGAGAAAAAGAGCTGTTTTTCTTTTCAGTTCAATGTGAAAAATATCAGAGAAAACTGCTGCTGCATGTAACCCATATATTGCAGTTGTTATCCAAGCTACTGCTTCACATTATAGAATGCACTTGAACTCATTGAGCCATATGAAGCAAATTTTTAAAATGCCGAATCTGTACTACAAGATCGTCCCTGGAGGCAGAGGGGGTGACATTTATACTGCTGTGCTAAGGTTATCAGCTTAGGAAGAGGAATATATCCAGCATCACATTTAGACTGATAAATATGATGATAACAGGACAAAAAAATCCTTAAGCATTGATAGCATGTATTTACTGCTCCGAACCCATCATGGCTGTCATGTCACATAAAGGAAGCCGAAACAGAAGAGTTGCAGGGAATAGACTATGTAAGAAGACTAGACAAATGAAAGTCTGGCATCCAACTATGTCCTTCAGGAGTGCAAATTGTCTCCTTATCCATATGATTCTTTCCCCCCTCCCACCTTTAAATACATACTGTATCACCTACAGCTACTGTAAAAGCCACCTGTATGCAAGGATAAATCACATAAGTCCCAGGCTCTGCAGCACAAATCACAATGGATTTCTTGAGGTAAATCTGCAACTAAAAGAGGACTGCGCTCATGTTTCTCCTTACTGGCATTTACAAAAACCAATAGCACAAATATGAACATCTAATGTTTGAAACAGAAAATCACTCAGCTGATGGAGGGATCGGGAACTAATGAAGCAGGAAAACCACTAAGTGCAAATGAGCAGAGCTAGTAGTTTGATAATTTCTCCCAAGAGAGGCTATTATAGAGATACCTAGTAGCAGATCTCTGCTTAAGGGGATATGCTAAGATTTCCATTATTCGCGACATTTTTCAGGGGTCGGCAGCTTCAGGGACATACTTGATTTTAATACTTTCAGTTCAGGAGAGTATTTTTGCTAGTCAGAAGTTAGAAAATGCATAGGACCAGCAACCTTTGCCAAAATGTGGTTCAAAAAACCAAATAAGTAACCTTGGTTCAAATCCTATGCAGGTATTAATAGTAGTAAGCACTTTGACAGTAATTTCCTCTGCCCAAAGTATTACATTATTTCACAAAGATTAAGGGCAACATTTTCAAAAGCTTATCTGAAGGCAAATAATCAGGTAGCCATGTAGCTGGAGACGCAAACAGGGATTTTCCAAGCAGGTGAACAGGTACAGTTTCATTGCACAAGTGCTTGTGCTTGGGTATTCAATTTCAAGGAAGGATGAGATAAGTATGGTCATACAGGCAAGTTAATTTATGTTTATATCTCTGTTTTCCTAATTGTGCTTAAAGGTGTGGTGTGTAAACCTTATTAAAAACATTGTTTGTTTGTTTCCTGAATGTCACAGAATCCTGGGTAAAACAAAGTTGAGGTTGTGTTTGTTTTTTTTTTTCCCTCATAACTTGTAATTCCTCCGCATGGTGATTTGTAGTGGCAGGTTTACAGCCTTCTCAGTCAGCTCCATCGAACACTTTGGAGTCCTGATGCTGTGGCTGGGCTGCTTACTGCTCTTGTCTTGAGCTGAAATGTGTTGTCTAGCAACAGACAGCTCTCTTTGCCACACTAGAAGAAATACGACGCTTATCTCACGTGTTGTCTTTTCTCCATTTTTCTACCTGCCAAAAATTGGCCAAGTGTAGGAAAGTTTGGAGAGTGCTTTATGTACTGAATCACAGACACTGATGCAAGAATTTAAGCTGTGTTGAGGCTACACATTCATGCAGTAACAATGTAGGTCAATCTGAACGAAATGCTTTTTTACCCGAAGATGAAACCTTAGAAGGGAGTAGTCTGTGATGTAATTTAAACAAAACTATTTTCCTCCTATAATTAGGGTTTCTTTTCAGGAGTGATACAAGTTTTGGTATCATCAGGGCAAGAACATACCAACCATGTAGCTGTCCAAGCAAAATCTTACGATGGCAGCTAGCTAGGCAGCAGAACTCTACTACTCTGTCTCCATACAGAGTAAATACACACATGCACCCCACCCACAAACACCTCCACACGCCCCCCCCCCCCCGTCCAGATTTTAAAACACAATCAAAATATTACAAATGTTTCTGTGTTCTGAGTAACTCAAGTTTACACACTGTGGTTAAGGAGGCATCTTTTAAAATACTGTTATAAATTATTATACTTTGCAACAGATCTTTGTGCTTGACAAAATAATATTACGTTATATCCACACCTGACAAAAAAGACTGGCTACATTACTGAGTGTGGGGTAAGGAGATCTGTGATGAGAAGTCTGCCCTCTGACACAGTGGAACAGTAACCACAATTCAATACTTCCTCAGCCCAGTAAAAGTGAAATAAATGAGCATTTATATGTACTACATAATGGAGACTTGTCAGTAGAAGAAAACGACTATGCAGGCTAGCATGACTGCTAATCCTTTTCCAAGCCTAGGGCTGCAGTGAGCATAAATCATCCCTAAGATGCTCTGGCATACTTTTGCAAGATAACCAGAAGATCACATGTAATATCAGCTTCTCTAACCTTGTTGCTTCCTCCCCTTAGTGAGTAACAAAAGAAGAAAGCTAAGACAACATTTAGCATGTAATAACTTCTTAAAATTTAAATTATAAATGAAAAAAAGCACTAATTTCAGGATTTTTTTTACAAATTCAAAAATTAAAAATAATTTTTTCCTATCTCTAGAACATAGTGCAGTTATTTTTAGGACCCTATCCAGCAAATCGGTTGTTACATGAAATTTAAAAGCAAATTCAATGCCTAAGTGTTTTGAAGGACTGCGTACCTAGAATTTTAATTAAATCAGTAAGCTCATTATTTAAAGTACACTTGAATTTGAGTGCTATGGATATATAGTACACTTAATTTTTGACATCTGTATCTTTTTTAGCATCACAGTGGCTCTACTTCATAAACTGCATATATTGTAGATGCCTAATCTGACAAGAATTTAAATATTACTTAAATAGGGACAATTCTGTCCTTGCTTACAACTGTATAACTCTAAAATGTTTCTGTTTACTTTGATAGTCTCTACATGCTAACTTCAAAATATTTTTCTACGTAGAGCTGTTGTCTCAAAAAACACAGGAGCATGACTAGTCTCTGTATAAAAACTCCCATAGCGATAGTGAAAGAGCAAAAATTAACAATGTGAAAAAGAGCTGAGCAAGACTTTCAAACTTAATTTCTGGACTTGATTTAATGAATTTCAGTGAACTATATGGGTTCAGAAATCTAGTATATTAGTTGGAAACATCCTTGGAGTGTAATGGTAGGCAAAATACATAAATGGGTCTCTTCTACACTCTCCTAGCCTCCATCTCAAACGCATGCCAGGAGCACACCAAGCTATTATAGAAGGGTATATTCATCTAAGTGCTCTTCCAGCTCTGGCTGCTCTGAGTCTTGCCATTGCTAGCATTTTCTTTTGACAGCCTAAATTAAAATGAGGTAGACCTATGCGTAAGCCCAATATTTGAAATATATTTGTCCCTATGCCCTGCTCAAAAAAAGTCAGGTCAGCCTGGGAACTTACCTATTTCCTAACATATCATGTGCCTGAAGCTCGATAAAAGGGTAACTAGAAGTATGATAGATAAAACCACATGCTGCTTTACACAGAATTAAAAACTAAGATATTGATAATGAATTTCTCTGAAATTCTATGTTTCTATCCACAATGTTAATGTTTTAATGCAACAGTGTCTTAAGGAGAAATGCAATATCCACACTAAATAAGAGAAGCCAAATATGTAGCATCTATCCACGCTGAGTGGCGAAGTGCCCACTGACGTAACATTCAGTTTTCACAGCTAACTGTATCACAGACAGCAAATAAGAAACATATGCATTTTCATGGAGCTCCTGGCTAAAACTTCATTCAGAAGAGCAAGCCTTAAAGTAAATAGGGAAAGACAAATTAAACAGAAGGAAAAAAAAATGTTTCTCTGGCTTGAAACCAAATTCATGCAAAAGCCAAGAACAGCTTGAGAACCAATTTCATGCTAATAGGCAAATGCTAGTAAAGTATGATGTTTTAGAAAGGATTTTCAGTAGAGGTACTTTTATATGCCTCAATGGCTTTGTGAGATAAGTATTATTTATTCCCACTTCACAGACAATGCAAATGAAGGTCATTAAACTGCTTGTCCCAGGACATGTGGGATTAAAATAGTGTTGTTCTAATCCTTTCTCTCCAAGGCTGCCATACTAGCTGTCCGTATGCTCTAGCTTACAAAGCTCTGGTCAGAACTAAGATATTTTGTCTCCTGGGCATTACTGAAAATTTGATATGTTTCTGCATTGAATTCCCTATTTTTTTATTAAAGGCAATTCGTGTCAGGAGTCTATTACCATGCCAGCCACTGCAGGCAGCTGTAAACCACCCATCTGGCATATGAGAATAATGATGCTGATACATATTCAGTACATTTCACTGAGTCCTCTGGAAATCAGATGCACTTCAGGAGTAAATTAGGAGGCAACAGGGATCTGAGAACACAGCTATCTGAGGCAGTATCCTGTCTTACATCTTTGCAGGAACAGTGAAGCACAAGGAAATGACAAGCCAATCATTAGGATCTTCTGTGCATCCCTTCCCTCCTTTGTAAATGGTTCAGTGGTTCAGAGGAAGGAACAGAAGGAGCACGTCCCTCATGAAGGATAGACCAGGTCCACTCTTAAAAAAACGTGCAACTTGGCTTCTGTTTTACCCAAGACAAGCATATTTGAAAGTCTGGTTACTACATGAAGGAATGGTTAAAAACTTTCTGGCAGTTTTATCAGTTAAACTGAAACTTGTCCTTCCTGCCCTTTTTCAGTCAATTCTAGTCCAAAAGAGGAAACATCTTCTAATGTGCTCTTTCATCTTTTCCCTTTGTCTGAATGTTAAGCACCTTGAAATTAAGACATAACTGCTGGATACTTATTTTGCAAAGCAAACAGAAAAAATGTTACACAACTAGAAGCTGTTGTGAGGTAAGGCCTGATACTCTGAAGCCACAGAATGGATTGCACACCAAAAACCTGTGACAAATAATTAATTTATTCTCATGTATTTCTTGATGTCCGTAATCATTCATTAGCCTACTGTAGCACTAGTGACTTCCTTAAGGGCTCTTGACTTAGAAATACAGCAGATGGCAAGAAGATGCCCACATGTTCTATAGAATCAGTTAGAAACATAATGTGTTGCTTCTACAAGGACTCCCTTTCAACAGATAGAAATAATTTATAGTCATCTGTCAATCCTTTTTGAGTGCCTGCTCTACATCTTCTAGTGGTTGCAAATTATTGCCATACAAATTATTTCCTTCCCTTTCTATGTTGAGATTGCCACAAGCAAGGTGATTAAGGAACAAGAATACTTCTGGGCTAATGTCATAGCTTCAGAGTGGGCGTTTGATTCATAAACCTCATTTTATGTGTTAAGCAAAGGCATTCATCATAATTGCTACAGTTGTTTGCTAGGAAAGCATTTTGCGGTTCAGAGAAAACTTCCTTGCAGAGAATCAGAAGTGTCCTAACAGATAATTAATCATACTTTTTTTTTCCCCCTCAATATATGAATATTTGAAACCATAATGTCTATTATACTAAATAATTATTGGGAAAAAAACAGTATAGAAAAAGTTGATTCATTTAACAGGAATGAGTTTTCCGTTGAATCACTGAAGGTGTAGGAAATATCAATTAGATTCTTTTGGGTATATTCACTGTGATACTGTCTTTACTGACATGACCAGATTTACTTATGCACATGGAAAAACAGTGGAAAACAACAGAGGTAGCTTTATTTAGAGTGGTGGGAATTTTTGGCACGTACATGGATCTTTCTTTTCTTTGAAGAGTGAGAGAGCTCTTAGAATCATTCTGAGGGAATGGGAAGGAACCCACGAGGATCATCAAGTTCAACTCCTGACTCCACACAGGGCAAACTAAAAGTTAAACCATGTGTTGCCCAAATGCATCTTGAACATCAACAGGTCTGGGGCCATGACCACTTCCCTGGGGAGCTTGTTCAAGTGCTTGACCACCCTTTCTGAAAAGAACTTTTTCCTAATATCCAATCTGAACTTCCCCTGACACAGCTTTAAGTCATTCCCTTGTGTCCTGTCACTGGACAGCAGAGAGAAGAGATCAGCATCTCCCTTTCCATTCCCCCTCATGAGGAAGGTGTAAATAGCAGTGAGGTCACCCCCAATCTCCTCTTCCCTAAGCTGAACAAACCTAGAAGCCTCAGCTGCTCCTTATAAGTCACGCCCTCTAGACCTTCCACCATCTTTGTGGACATATTCTAATATTTTCATATCCCTTTTATATTGTGGAGCTGAAAACTGCACACAGTACTCCAGGTGAGGCCACATCAGTGCTGAGTATAGTGGGGCAATCACTTTTGACCGGTGAGCTATACTGTGCTTAATGCACTCCAGGGTACAGTTGGCCCTTTTGCAGAAATACAGGCTTTAGCACTTGTCTCCACTCACCTCAGGAATTGCTGATTCTTTTGGGGGAATAAATCAACATTATGATAAGATACCACACCAGAAGGTGCCATAGTGGTTGTGCTTAACTTCTACTCCTGCAGGCATGTCCTTCACGTAAGTTCAGAAGTTAGTCTGAAAATATAATTAACTTACAAAACAGATATAAAGTGCTTCAGGCCAAATTTTTTGCAGTGTCTAGTGGCAAAGAAGTGTAAAGCTGCCAATCAATCAGAGAATGCAATCCTCCAGAATAAATCCAACCTTTGCAGGATCCCGGAAACTGCTGTGAATGCATGAGCTATGTGTTGCTCCCAAGGGACCATTCCTCCCTTGGCAGCAAATGCAGGATTTGGCAAAGTTACCCTGTTACATCCTTGCCCAGGTGACTTAGTTGAATATAGTGTTAAATTTACAGCTAGCTCCCAGACTATCAGATAAATCTAGTCTAGAAACTTCCTGCTGTTTTCCCCCTCTCTTGGGAGAAATTAGGAGGAGGGACTTCTGGAGCTAGAAATCAGACAGTGCTCTTGGGGGTTCCTCATACAATCTTCCTGATTGCTTATGAACGTAGTTTCTCCTCTACCTCCACCCATTAACAGCATCTCCCAGCTCCAGAATGTTTATGCCAGATTGCAAGGCAGAGAAATGGATGCTTGTATTGGGTCATTTTCCATTACTGGTGGGGAGAAGGGGAGGGTTGAGAAAGGTGACTGAAGCAAGTTACTTCATTTTCTTCAGAGGTCAAGCACAGGTATTTTTCTGTACCCAGATGTGACACTACTAATGGCAGGACTGACTGAGGTCTACTGTAAGTAGGCATAGAGTGGAAATCCTCTCAGATGCTGTCTAAGTTAAAACTATGCAAGGTAACCATAATTTTACATCTAATGTTCCGGGAAAAGGCAGCTAAGGTCTTCTGGCAATGACAGGCATCTCTGAGACAGGACATTGTATACAAAATGATCGCCACATTGTGAAAAGGAATTTCTACCTGACCAGTTTGAAGACCAGCCTTTGGACAGTTTGGGCTGTGTTGAACTATTCAGTGATAGAAAAGGGGAATTCGCAAGCATCTTTCATTAATATTGGGCCATATTCTGCATATATATGGCTTCCTTTCTTGTAATATTTCAACAACATAATTAATTCTGTGGTACTTCATGGAATGATATGTAAACTGCTGTCCTTACAACAGCCTTTTAAGGAAATTTTAGTTTACAAAATCTAGTAAAATAATTAGTATAATAATTGTACTAATTAGTTTAATTTTATGATTGACCATAAGTAATTTTTCATTTGATTCATTGCAAATTTATTTTGTTTTATACATTTGCTCATGTATTTAGTTTAGTTAACAAACTAATGAAATCTGTAAACAATTAAAGATTCAATGGGAAAGGTCACTCTACACTGGCAGCCTATGGGTCTGTTCTTATCTTTCTGTAAGTGGTCCAAAACAGGAACATTATTAGCTTTTGAATACACAGTCCAAAACTTTTGAGCCTCTGGATGCCTACCATTTAACAGCTGATCACTTTTCCCTAGTAATTTGTACTCTCCAAACATTTCTAAAGCCTTTCTAAAGCCTTCTAGTGCTCTCTCTGTTTTCTGTCCTGTAAGGATGACCTGGTCCTATTGGATTTCTTCAGTCAGATTCTAAAAGTATCCCTACTTTTAGGCTAATCTTACTTACTGAGGTGATGTCATCTGCCTGCTTTTCTTTGAGAGTTAATTTATTCATTAGAAATCCAGGACATCTACTGAAGAAGGTGGGAATTGTTGCAAAAGTAATGTTGGATTATGGCTTGGATACCTTATTAAGATTCAGTGAAATGATTTGCTGAAAGCAAAATATTGGAGAAATACTGTTTCAAACTTGAAATAGCCTCAGTGGTCCTGTGGCCCAAACTAATGTGTTTATGTATTACATGCAAAATAAAGCTTAGGTCTGCTAATAGTGCCATGGAAAGAAAATTCTGTTAAAATTAAACAATCAAAGAAGATAGGTGAGGTGTGACTTTATGTAGTAAACAGTGATTGAGGAAAGAAGATAAACCAGCAGGTTTCTGCATGAAGCAAATTAATTCATGCTGGAGTTTCATGCTCCTGAAGAAATTAAATTGCCCACTTCCTAATCATTGCAGCACCCTGCCATGTGAATTCTTTACTTCAAATTTCCTCTCACATATTTAGCATATTTTGTTCTGTATGCAAGCTCCCTAACTTATGCTTTTACTAGATTTTAAATATTTTTATTTTTCACTTATTCTACAAGACTGTGTTGCTTTGCATTACTTTGAGGAAATCACCATACAGCTATGACCATTCCTTTATCTTGCTGTTAAAAATATAACTTACTGTTGGCCCCTGCTTGCTTTATTTTTTGTTTCTTTACTGTCCCTAGAAGTGAGGTATGAAACTATGCTGCTACTGCATCTATAAAACACAATAATACTTCACATCTTTTGTAGGATAAACATATTGAGTACACTGCACACTACTTGAAGAGTAAATCAAAACCATCAACCTTTAAACTAGATATAGAACTAAAACTCTATCAAGGACAGATCTTCAAGAGTTCAAACATAAATAGACAATGAGCTAATCTAAAATACTAATTCTAACCACACCTTGGTTTTGAGTAAGTTTGGAACTGAAAGATGAGTTCCAGATCTTAAATTAGAAACTCATTAATACACAAATATTGTGACTGGAGTCATGGAGTATCATCTTCCCTCATCCAACTGAGTCTCTAAATCTGGCAGCATGAGTGTTATCCATTCTTCTGAAATCGTAGCAGCAACTGCAGAGAAAATGTAAATACCCATTATATGCTGTAAAGGGAGTCTGGGATAAATCAGAGCATTTTGGAAATGGCATCAATATTAGACTAAAAGCTAAAATACAAGGTTTATACTGTACATAGTTCTTTCAGTTTGCTTTGTTACTAGGTATTCTTAAAATATACATGTTATACACGCACTCAATTTTCTTGCATAAATTGTTATGATAATTATGTGTTATTCATAAATCAAAACCTCTGTTAAACAAGGCAGCATTTTGGCTGTCTGGAATACGGAAAGCAAATGAGATGGATGGATCTCATTTCCTAGATTCAGGCGCTGATTCAGGAAAGCACTTTAGCAAATGATGAAGTATAAACATGTGCTTTGGTTTGTGCTTTTTTGGTTAGAGATCACCTTAAACACGTACTGAGTTGGGGTCAAAGTTCTGTCCATGGGCTTTAACCTCTGTGCTGTTTTGAGGGCAGGAATACAACCCACATGCAGCAGAACTGTCAGATATTGTGAGGTTTCCATTCTTTAAAATGGATGTCATTTTTAGTTGATACCTTGTGAGAAGAGCTCATCAGATTTGTGTCTCTGAATATGAACCCTAGCATGATCTGGCCTTGAGCCCAGACACTAAGCTTCAGCTTAAAACCTGATTCAGATCTTACTCTGAATACCTCGCCGACTTCTTGCTGATAATGCAGTATGGAAAGTGAATTATCTTGTAGCCTGGAGAGGTGGTTCACCAATACAAGGATGACATATACTTAGGAGTATCACTAGAATGTCTGATATGGAAAAAAAGAGGAATTAGTCCTTGGGATTTCCATGCTTGCATCTATGCCTGATACTACATTACTTTTAACATTTTGTATTTCTGTTTTAAGGCTCAACATTGCCATTGTGACTGAAATGTATCTGAAAAGATTTAAAACTACCAGTAAAACTCGGATTCTAGTGTCTAGATGTAGCTGAAGTTTCTAGACATCTATTCAAATTTGTGCTAACGTATATAAATTGCTAAAGGCTGCCACAGTGTTTGCAGTTTGTTTTCAAATTAATTTCCTCAAGCCTTCTTTTCAGGTAAGCTATTTAAAAACTTTTTCCTTAGCCAGGAAAATTACCGTCACCATTTTTTTGTTCTCGTTCTTCAAAAGAATAAATGAAAAAAAACGTATTCTAGCCCCTGCTTTCTACTTTCTTCTTCTTTTGACAAGTTAACATGTGGACAGCTCCAAATTGCTGCCATCCCATTACCATCAGAGAATAATTACGGCAGGAAGGGACCATTAAAGGTCATCTAGTCCAACACCCCTGCAAGGAGCAGGAACACTTCCGAGCAGAGCAGGTTGCTGAAAGCCCCGTCCAACCTGGCCTTGAACGTTTCCAGGGATGGGGCATCAACCACCTCTCTGGGTAACCTGTTCCAGTGTTCCACCACCGTCACTGTAAAACTTTTTTTCCTTACATCCTTCTATTTTAAAACCATTACCACTCTTCCTATCACAACAGGCCCTGCTAAAGGGTTTCTTCCCACCTTTCTTATAAACCCCCTTTAGGTACTGGAAGACCGCTATAAGGTCTCCCTGGAACCTTCTCTTCTCCAGACTGAACAGCCCCAACTCTCTCAGCCTTTCCTTATAGCAGAGGTTTTCCAGCCCTCTGATCATCTTTGTGGCCCTCCTCTGGAGCCTCTCCAACAGCTCAACGTCATTCTTATGTCGAGGGCTCCAGAGCTGGACACAGTACTCCAGTGGGGTCTCATCAGAGCGGAGTAGAGGGGCAGAATCCCCTCCCTTGACCTGCCGCTCACGCTTCTCTTGATGCAGCCCAGGATGCAGTTGGCTTTCTAGGCTGCAAGGGCACATTATTGGCCCATGTTGAATTCCTCTCCACCAGGACTTCCAAGTCCTTCTCCTCAGGGCTGCTGTCAATCCATTCTCCACCCAGCCTATATTTGTGCTTGGGATTGCCCTGACCCATGTGCAAGACCTTGTACTTGGCCTTGCTGAACTTAATGAGGTTTGCACAAGGCCCATCTCTCTAGCTTGTCAAAGTCCCTCTGAATGGCATATCTTCCCTCCAGCATGTTAACCACACCACACAGCTTGATGTCATCAGCATGCTAAGGATAACTTCAGCTAGTGTGTCCTTCTGTTCTGACAAGTAAAAATCCAAAAAGGCGAGATAATAAAATTGGCCCTTAACACAGTCACAATAAATTGACAGTGATTATGGAAGCCTTCTATTCTCAGTTCTGTTTCCAAAGTAAGACATAGGGCTCTTTCATTCACTCACTGTTGCACATTCAAACTTTTGTCTAGTATTTTCTAGCTCATGGACAAAATTCTTGACTATGTCTTAAAAACATAGATCCTGCCCATTTTGGGAGAAGGACGTTAAACCTTTTATGGTACTATCTTGTATTAGCTCAAGTGGCAGAAGGCTTGATTCATGTTGAAAGTGCTTGTGATGCTCCCTGTGCCAAAAGACACTTTTGGCTATATAAAGTACCTTCTTCTCCAATGTGTCAGCTCAATTGCTCTCCTCTGGAACACATTGCTTTTATGTAAACTAAATAAAATTTCCACACTTGTTATGCCAGTGAGATTTATAATGCTAAGTCAATATAGAGGAGAACTTCAGATCCATACATTAAATGCTGCCTATCTGTGACTAATAGATGTGGTTTTATCTTACTTTGGCATCGTTTTTTTCTGTCTGCTGTGTTGTACATGCATGCATGCCTAAGTAGAGGAATACAGCAGATGAACACATATTGCCAACTGTGTATTGGATAAGTCAGGAACTTTATGAGGTTGGCTAGCACTACCTGCTTATTTAGTTTAATGGTCTGGTGATATGTCATACCATTTATTTCAGATTTAGCACCCTATCATAATTTGTCTAAACAAGAAGAGCAATACACATTAAAAGAGAAAATAAGAGTGCTCCCAAATGTTTCACAATGAGCCAAGTTTACAAAATGACAAGAACATATTTAGTTTCTACATTATTTACAAGGCTTTAGATCGAGAGTATAAGTATTAAATTCTACATGGTTCTCTATAGCAAATGTTAATTTCACCAAGTATAAAGAAATGCATGTTCCATCTCAATGGTACAGTTGAACATTGTCATACCATCGGCCTCTGCAGCATAGATAGCAGTATCTTGACATGACTTCCAACAAACATTGCTCAGAAATTGCTTGAATTATCCTGTGACAACCATCTATGCCATTAGCTATACTAGAAATCTAAGTGTTTCAGCTGCAGAGATTGGAAGTGATCAGATGCAGTGCATAGAGCCTTAGGAAAAGCTGAGGAGGCAGTATTTTTCTTGAATTAATTGCAAGCCTTCTGGCTGATTAAGAAACATTATTATCTGAGGCATTTGCTCTCGGTCATGAGTCGAAGTGCAATGCTGCAATGCTGCCCAGAGAGGTGGTGGATGCCCTATCCCTGGAAACGTTCAAGGCCAGGTTGGATGGGGCTCTGAGCAACCTGATCTGGTTGGAGATGTCCCTGCTCCTTGCAGGGGGGTTGGACTGGATGGCCTTTAAGTCCCTTCCAACCCTAACCCTTCTATGATTCTATGATACTATATAGACAGACATATCCACAAAAGAAGTCTCTGTTTGTGAGGTATTTAGTATAAGGATCACAAAATTTGACACTGGAGTTTTGATGTCATCTTTCATGTCTTAATAAGAGAATTTCTGAAGGCCACCTGTCTCAGATATCTGTATAGCTGTCTACAGTGTCAGCAGGATGCCATCAGTGTAAAATAGAGAAAAATTACAATCTTTAATTTTGTATAAAAATTGAGTTACTTTCCCCAGACTCTACATAACTGTAGATTACATTTGATTTTGATAAAATACCACTTTACTTTCAGTAAAACAAACTGAAAATCTGTTTAAAAACAGGAAAAAAGACTTCATGTTTTCTATCCCCATTGTAATACTTTTCACTATTTGCTTTTTGTTTTATTGAAAGTACTTTTACTTTGAAAATTTGCTGTTGTACCAAGGGACATTCCAATAACATGTTATGTCCCTGAAGTGGCTGCATTTCAGTAGAGAGTAAGCAATCCATGAATAATGCACATTACTTTCAGTCAAGAAAGATAAATAATAGGCAATGCTATTACTTGTGCTTTGACGCAGGCCTGTTCTGAGTGATACGCTTTTGTTGCCATAAAGTGGATCTCCAGAAATCTGTATTGATAAAATACTTTCTTTTATTTTGTTTTGTACATGCTTGTTCTTGAGCTGGAATGAGTCACCAAAGTTGATGTTTCATCTCTTAGTCATCTAATGGATTCATTTCTTTGTTACGCAGAAGAAAATATGGAACTCTTCCAGGAAATCAGAATGAAAAAATATATTCCATTTTTAAAAAATTAGGCTAATTTTACAATTACTTGATGTGATTATTTTGGTGGGGGGGGGGGGGAGGGCTACGCAGCAAGAAGCTGGGAGAAGTTTCCCCTTTGTCCAGTGGACTCGGCTCAGCCCAGGGCAGACCTGCTGCTGAGCCAACTGGTAGCAGAATGTTCAGTGATAACACCTCTGCCGTAATGTATTTAAGAAGGGGAAAAATTAAAAAAAAAGAAAAAAAACCCAGAAGAGAAAAAGTGAAGAAGCAGAAACCAGGGCAGAGAGGGGGAGGCACGAGCCTTGTGGGCCTTGCAGCCCTCACCCTCTGGTCTCCTACTAGGCGCCGTCTGGTCCCGGCTCAG
This sequence comes from Chlamydotis macqueenii, assembly GCF_036417535.1. Taxonomy (NCBI): domain Eukaryota; kingdom Metazoa; phylum Chordata; class Aves; order Otidiformes; family Otididae; genus Chlamydotis; species Chlamydotis macqueenii. The sequence continues at coordinate 56,238,214 of NC_141593.1, read as the reverse complement.
CCCAGCCCGGCTGCAAGAAGTGGAGAGGAGATGTGAAGAAGTCCTGGTGCAGCCCATGGTGAGGCCGGCTGTGCCCCTGCAGCCCATGGAGGCCCACGCAGGAGCAGAGATCCACCTGCCGCCTGTGGAGGACCCCAGTCCCTGAAGAAGGCTGTGGCCAGTGGAGGGCCCGCGCTGGGGCAGCCATTCCTGAGGGACTGCCCGTGGAAAAGGACCCCAGGCTGCAGCAGTTCACAAAGGACTGTGGCCCATGGGAGGGACCCCACGAAGGAGCAGGAGAGGAATGAGAGGAGTTCTTCCCCCGAGGAGGAAGCAGTGGTGTAAAACAACGTGTGATGAACTGACCATAACCCCCGTTCCCTCTTCCCCTCTGTGCCACTCATGGAGGGGTAAGGAGGTAGAGGTAATTTGAAATGAAGTTAAGCCTGAGAGAAGGGATGGGTGGGGGGAAGTTGTTTTTGTTCTCTTCCTCATTATCCTGCTTTGGTTTTATTAATAATAATAAATAAATAATTTTCCCCAAGTTGAGTCTGTTTTGCCCATCGTGGTAACTTGAACGATCTCTCGCTGTCCTTATCTTAAACCTCGAGCCTTTTTGTTGTATTCTCTCTCCCCAATTCCCTTGGAGGGTGGGGGGAGTGAGAGAGAGAGAATGCGTAGCTTGGTCCCGAGTGGAGCTAAACTATGACTCTTGACTGTATGAATTAGAGCTGTTTTATGGTGAAGAATCTTAAAAGTCTAACTGCGAAAAAAAAAAAGCTTTTATCAATGTATACTTTCCTGGTTCACTCTGGAGTTCTGGAAAATTGTACTAGCTTTGAAAGAGGAAATAGTCCAAAAGTTTGGTGACTTAGCTAGCCAGAAGGGCCTCAAAATCTCCTGAAGTCTTTAAGGTTAATGTACTTGCTGCTAGAGAGGATTTCTTTGATTTAGTGTTCTTACAACAGATCTGAAAACTTACAGCAAGAGTGACTGATGGATGCTTAGTTTCTGAGATGCAACTTTTATTACTGTGTTACACAACCCATCCCTTTATCTTAATTAAAAGTCATCCCTGCTGTTCTTTGTGTGCCATCTAATGTTATTATGAGATATTTCATGCCACAAGTGATTGTCATGGCAAATGGTAGTGTGTTCATAATCTGAAAGTAAAGGAAGAATATCTATGTTAATTTACTAGCTTAGTAAACAATTTTTTTTTTAAAGACACAAGAATGTGTGAGCTTGCTAGAGAAAATTGAATCCACTATACTATTATAAGAGTTGTATAGCAATGTTTGTAGTGTAATTAAAAAAGGAAAAGCAATGGCAGACTAGATTTTTGGCACAGGAGACTCTGAACCAAATTTCAGTCATGACTTATATGAGAATAAGGCTTCATATTTGTCAGTTGTTACACGTTTGATAAGTGGTCTAGAAAAGTAGTGGCAGGACGAATATTTTTTACTCATGACACTATAACCACAAGATTTCCTGAATGGCACAAATTTTCTTAAGGAAAAATTAAAATGTTAGTGAAAAAAAAATTGTATTTAAATACAAGTAGAAAATTGATGTAAAATTTTTTGAATAGCCTTGCTTTTCCTTGGCTAGAAAGCAAGGGTGATGTTCAGCAATTGTACATTTCGCTCAGGAGTGGCAGTCTGTGCTAGTCACCACATGTCATGTCAGGGCTCTGACAGCCCTGACTGTCCCTACCCAGCCCCATTGGGGCTCCCCTCACTTGCCAATGGCCCAGGACCCCATCTCACCCCCTTGGGGCCATCAGCCCTTGCCCCAGTAATGCTACAGCAGGGACCATCTCCAGCTCCCCACAGCCTTGTGCTGATGGTCCATGGGCCTCTCCAAGCTAAGCCCACCATGGGCCGACATACTGGCCCAGCCTCAGCCTGTCCCCAGGGAGGTGCCCAATGCCCAGGGCTGGGGCTGCCCCTGGTGCCCCCATGTGCCCTGCTCCTGGCTGGGACGGAGGAACAGGCCCTGGCTGCCAGGGGAGCCTCTACAGCTCCTGGCCCCTCAGCCCCCAAGGAGTCACTCATCCATGCAGTGCCCTGACAGGTCAAATCAGATATATTGATGGGGTCTATACTTTAGTCTATCTTTTATTTTAGTAAAAAACAGGAGAGTCATTTGCGAAAATGAATTTGGAGCATCCCGTGTTGTCAGTTTCCTCTCTGCACATGGTCAGAGGGGGTGAAGACAGGTCCTTATCTTCTGTAGGGTGTCCTTACTGAAGGCTTCTCAGTGATGCAAGCAGACAGCATTTCTGTCCTGGGGATGGGACAACGGGAACAGTTGCCATGGAAGTAGTCAAAAGGGGAGGAACTGGTGAGCAGAACGGTGGAAAACGGAGCTTATTTTCACTCCTGTTCCTGAAGTAGTTTCTAGAGTACAATCAGAGCAGCTGTTTCTGAGAAGGAACGCTCTGCTTCCCCACTCATATCCCCAGGAGTATCCTATCAATCTTGACCTCTCCTTCAACATGAGCACTAAAGGATGCCAGATGTTTTCCTACTCTAGGCAATCTGCTGCCTTACTTTGCTTCTGCTCAGAGCTGCCCTGTTTTACTGGTAAAATGTTTCGATTTTCTCATCTTTTCAATGCATTTTGAAAAGGCCACCACAAAAACATCATTTTTCTCTGTGTGTGCAGCTCTCTTCAAGTTCTGTTTGCTGAAAGTTCTGAAAAGAGGTAGTTGGCTACCAGCTCGTCATTGCTGCATAACTAGCGATTAATTATTGCAAAAAAAACCCCACTATATTGTACCAGCAGTAGCATGGCAGGATAACAAAGATGGCCTTTCCTCAAAGACCTTGCTCACACTGTCCAGGGAAGAAGTCCACAAGGCAAACTAAAAATTGACTGGCTTATGAAAGAAGCTGTGAGCCCCAAATCTACGTTGCAACTATGAAAGCGCATTATTCTAAGTTTGTCATTGCAGTAATGTGGTGTTACTGTGCTGTTACCGGGCACAACACCTGGAGTCCTTCATAGGCATTTGGAAGACACCTCTGCTAAGCACATGCTGGCATGTGCATGATTCAGCTGTGTAACTCAATCTAGTAACTGTGCAATGTTGTTGTTTATGCTTAGTTTCTTCCTTGTGCTGCTACAGAATCCCATGTAAATAAATAATAGTGTTTTCTTCTGTAAGGAACCCGAGAAACTTACACAGTAAAAGCTCACATCAGCAGTTCAGTAAGGAGGATATGAGGGAGCAGCAGGAGGGGGCTGCTGTGGAAGGGCCCGGAAACTGGGCACTGAGGGTGGCAGTGAAGAAAGCAGGGGTACAGGGTGCAGCCCCACAGTGCCTGGGGAGTGGGGAGAGAGGGGAGCAGTGACAGGAGCCAGGGACAGCCAGCAGGACCGACATGCACGTGATGATGAGGCAGGTCCCAGGCGAAGCCAGGAAGTCAAGTCAGTGGGTCAGGGTAGCATGCAGGGATGTGCATGGCTCGGGACAGGAGCACAGGGATGGGGACAGGAGCACAGGGATAGCGACAGTGTAGCTCAAGTCAGGGTCAAGGGCTTGAGCTACAGCTGGATGCAGCTCCCAGGGGATGCAGGGATAGTCCCCTGTGAGGCTTCGCCCAGCTCCTGCTCTTGTAGCTCTGCTCCCAGTGATTTGAGAGCACATGTATGCCATGTCAGAGCTGGCATGAGCGCCGGTGGGTGAACCTAGAGGAGAGGAGATGCAGACCCTCTTGGTGCATTGGAGGCTGACAGTTAGTGCCAATGTTTCTCCAAATGTTGTGCTTCAACAATGACTAAGATAGTACGCAAGGAGTTCATCGATGAATACCTTAACAAGCTGATATTGAGAAAGATTATGTCATTATTTTCGTAAATATTTGGAATTCTCCAAGATGGATTTATCAAACATCTGAACTTCCTGTGCAGTCTCACAGAAAAGGACTATTTGAGGAATACTACAAAGGAAATGAAAAATTAGACATAAATTATGGTGACATTTTCATAGCATTAATGTATGAACTAAATACACCATGAAGTAGAAACAATTAATTAAATCCTCTTAGGTAAGAGCTATCTTCTATTTGTTCTTTTACAAAAACAGATGCAGCTTTGTCAGAGTGACCTGCACTAATGTGATTCTTTTAAAGGACAGCCACTTAAAGGAAGGTGTCATATTGTGGGAGGGGTTCTGCCCACCAGCTCAAAAGCTGCCTCTTCTGCTCCATATACTGTCAAACCGTGATTTTTCAGAATATAAATTGTGGTAGTGGTTTCATTTTGTCCCTACCTTTCCTGTGTGCTTTTATTGGAAAGTTTGACTGGTAGATACTAAAATGCTTTCCCCTCCATTTAGTTTATAGCTGTGACTTGAAACTTCCTGCTCAGGTACAAAAAATTCTTCTGCATTTAGAATACATGAGCCTGGTTAATAAAAAACTCTACTGGGTGTAAACATAGCTTATTCATTCTCAAATCCAGTAATTTTATAACTTGTTAAGCAACCTTCAAGAAATAGTTATGCATTATCAGGCTTTGAAATGCTCTGTATATGATGAATATGGAAAGCACAGCCTGCTGTATGTATAGGCTTTATTTTGTGGATGGAATGATATATATTGCAGAGGTGATTTAATCAAGTGTATGTGACAGACAGACGAAAAAATTGCACTCTTAAAAATATATCTCTTCCTTCAAGAGTCGTTGTTAATTAGCTGCTTGACCTTTTTACTTACCGGTCTTCAGACCACAATTTAAATCTTAAAGAAATTTAAACTCAGATAATAAACTTAGTGTCTGAATAGTTATGTTCTTTATAAGCTATAATCAAGCTATCTGCTTAAAGTAAACAGTTTGCATGTAGATCTGTTTAATGTTTCACTAGTATATAATTTTAATGCAGAATAGCTTCTTTGCAGGGAATTCAGCCTGTCACTGGATGTTTAAATTTTCAGTGTCTGTTGTCATGGCAACAGGAATTGACTCTGGCACCCACTGTGTTCAACATAAATTAATTTAAAGTCATAGCATCTTGAAACATTTTATTCTTTTTTTAAAAAAATCTTCCTTTTCCTTAAATTTATTGCAGTAAAAAATAGCTATACTTGAAAGAGCATTAAAAATGCATTGAGTCTCTGCTAATTATTAGTTTTACTTGCAGAATTCAATAGATTGAACTTAATAAATAATTTATGTATGGAAAGACGGTTCCTCCATTTCTTGTGGAACTGTACTTTTCAAATAATATAACTGACACATTTTAACCATTTTTTACTTTGAATTCTTGTGCTTTCAGGTTTCAGTGCTTTCGAATCTGCATGTTAGACTGACCAAGTGAAATGTTAGCATTCATTGTGTCCTCAAAATTCCTAAGTCTTTTGCAGCTTTTTCATGCTGTCATAGAAATTGCTAGCTTATGTCTTATGTCTAGTTTTATCCTATTAACCTTTATGAAAAAAAAAAAAAAACTGTAAAACACAGCTATGTGTACATTTAAAGGAAACAGCGTGTCACGTGTGAGATCCCTTGGGATTCATGATTCTAAAGAGGATTAAAAAGACATATTAAATGCATGTAGTACGAGAGAGAAGATGGTTCCAGCAAGCATAACAAAATTATTTTTTCTCTTGATAGTTGCAAAGTCAGTCACTCACAACCTATTCTATGCTCTTATATGTCTAACTAAAAAGAACAGCTTATGATGCACAGAATTGTGTAGCGTTCCTCAGAGCAGGAGCCTGTCATTGACTCTATTTTGCATAACATTATTGACATTTAAAAAATTTTATGGTTTAGCCTTCCTGATGCAGGTAGATCTTAAATATTTTACTCCTTATGGTTTCAACAGTACAGGGCACTCCTCACAGGGCTAATGCTGAAACACTTCTTCGAAAGAGCTACGTTTCAGTTTTATTTTATGTTGAAAAGATTATTTAATGCTTTTATAATGTATCTGAACAAAATGTGATCCTTTCTGAAAATGCAGGCATCTCAAAAAATAACATTTTGAAACAAGTAAAGTGTGTGTTTTTCTAGGCAATCAAAGCCTTATTTTTTATTATTTACTCTGGAAATCTTAAAAAAAACCAAAACAGTTCAATTCGAACAATTGTCTTCTGGATATTGATCCTTACGTAATGAAACACTTTACACTGCAATAAACCATGTTGTTCAGATTCTATTTCATTTCTGTGTGGAAAACACTGATTAATATTTAAGGCTTTAAAAATCGCTGCTGAAATTCAGATGTTAATGTGTTTTGGTGTTTCTATGTGCCTAGCAGTTGTAACCTTGCCATATTGACACGTACTGTAATGAGACATCTAAGAAAACAGAAATCTGCCACAGCTCTGCATGAGTCATTTGAAGCAGCCACACACATTCATTAATAACCCAGCAGAGACAACAAAGCTGAATCTAAGTTTCCTTTGCGGATTTGTGTTGCAGCATTTTCTATGAAAATGTTAATGGATGCAACTTTCCTCATTTGGATTAAATCTTCCAAACACCTCTATTTCTTAATGAGTATTCTGTCACTCATTATGTTAAATCTTCTGTAACGAGCTTCAAAGGAGAAAGGCTCAGATAGCTATTCTCATCTGTCACTGATGGAACAATTACAGTCTTATAAATGACTTTGTTTTGTAGACTGCTTGATGCAAACTAGAAGTTAAATAGAATCTTCTCACTCCTGAGTTACTGAGAGGATTTTTTTTTCAGTTCAGTAAGCAGTAAGTATCATAGAGCTCGCAGCAAAGTTGTAGAGTCATAAGGGTGTGTTCTTACACAAAGATGGATTTAAGTATCACATCAAGAAATGCCTTCCATAAAACAGAACTTTATTTTCAAGTTCATTCTGGACAGCTGACAGCTCAGTTGATGAACTCAGTTTGTTGAGTCCCTCCTTGCCTTGACGAGAGAACCCGTTCTTTAACATTAGCCAGGCCTTGTAGTAGGCGTTGGCAGGCTCCCTCAAAATGCCGTATAATCTGGTACCTTTTACTTGTACTGTGTTACTTTTAAAAACACGTGTCTGATCAGGGATTTTTCAGCTGATTATTCTGAGATTATTCTTTAAACTGTTTACTGATCTTAATTCTCTTTCCCTGTTACAAGTGGATGTACAGGTGGTGCCTCTTTAAGATAGGCGGGTTGTAATACTGAAACATGCCTTTCATTTCAGCTCTGATTTTACTAAATTACTATTTTCATATCACCAAAGTTCATTCTTGAGAGCATGAATGATTTATCTAACTCCTGCCAAATAGTGAGTAGCTTATTACATAGCTTAGCTTCTCCAAGGAGATGGTAAAAACAAATTAGTAATAAAATCTGTTGCCTGTTTGAGAATGCATACCATATGCCTCCAAAAGGACTCTTGCTATGATTTCTTTTCATAAGTGGGAAGCAGAGTCCAAAACTTTTCTAGAAATATGGAATGCTATTGCTAGGATCATATGGTAGGTTTACTTTTTGAAATGGTTGGCAAAATTTCCTTGAATAAACCGTTCTGAATGTCTTTGCTATTACTCTGGGTAAACCTTACCCCAACCACACATATATATGAATGTATGCAGCTAAATCACATAGCAGAAATCAAACTTCCAATCATAATGTCTTTAATTTTCATTTACTTGGAAAGCTAAGATTTGCCAAAGTGTAGTTTAGTGAGGTTTTTTTTGGTCTGTTTCCAGGCGCTTTATAAAGGTATATGTTACATTTTTATGCTCTTATAAGGGAAAAAAAAAAGAAGCAGCATGCTAGTAAATCTTGATGATTTTGCTTTAGATCAAGATTACTGAGTTTTTAAATATTCCCAGTTTCTCCCACAGTCACTGATAATGTTTTAGTTGTAATTACTATCTAATATTGCTTCCTTCCAATATTTGAAGCATATCAGCTTAAGTGAACAGGGCAGTCCAAATTAACAGGTAAGAGAGCCAATTTATTTGCAAGTATTTTTCCTGCCTGCCTCTGTGAGATTTCCTTAAGAAATTCTTTAAAAATGTGTCAATTTTTGCACTGTTCTTTCTTGCACACTTGCTGACCATTATTTGGTCTGGTGGCAAAGTTCATAAGAAATTCTCCTTAATCTCTGACGGTATTTTTTTCCCCAAGAGTCAATGAACGCTAGCAACACTTGCCACTTGCTCTGTGTTCTGTCTTTCCATGGAAGGGAAATAGAAGTGTCATCTTGAATTAAGTATGCGTTTCCCCTCCTAGGTTGTCTGGTATAGTTACAATTTTGTGAACAGTGCAGTCAGGAATGCATTTAATGCCTCAGTGAGTTGAATCCTCCTAGGATAGTAGCCCAAATTCTTTCAGATGTGATTCAGAACAAGACTTTGATAATTCATGTGAAATGAAAAAAAGCACCATATAAAATATAGAACAACAACAACAAAATATCTAGCAGTAAAATCAATAGGTGCAGGTAGGGGACTGGGGATTACTTGTCTGTTTTGGAATAACCTGTGTGTTGCAGTGATACCTGCCTGTGCTCATGTTTGGCTTCCTGTCCACTGAGATTCATTTAAACTTTCTCTCCCCTGTGTAATTAGCATTTATTTCAGGACAATGCATTTAACTTTTTTTTTTCATTCCAGGGTTAATTTTCCTCAGCTTTCTTTGAACTCAGTAAACCTGATTTTAATTTACATCAAGAACCTTTTGAGCCACTCTGTTAACTTATTTCCATTTTAAAGGGCTTGTGTACTGTCACTATGATGGAAAAGGTCATAGTGCAAGTGAAAAATCAAGGCCAGTGGGGTTTCTAGACATCTTGTATGTTTCAAAGCAATCATAAATAAGAAGGGAAAGAAGTTCTTGCCAGTTATTTATTTTTTTTGGTTCCAAATATTGAATCTTTCTTCTTTTGTAAGACTTCTAGACGAAGGCTATAAAAATGTTTTGAACGCTATTAAAAACACTTTCAGTATTTTCAAACTGAATTACATCCTTTAAAAAGCATCTGAGTTTATTTGAAGTAAAAATTTCAAAATGCAGCTTTCCACTTTTCTCACATTACACATTAATTTCTGACACTAGAACCAGTTTATGCACTGAAAATGAGTACAAAAAGGAAAGCTTTGTTTATAACAATAACCTCTTACCTTCACAATTGTGATTGGTAAGTCTACTATGTCAAAGATGTGAACCTGGGCCTACTGAAGAATGTGCAAAACTCGCAATCAATTCATAACCAGATTTCAAGCACTTCTTCCATACAGAGCTTGTTTCACAGTTTTATTTATCAGAGATCTGTTCAGTTTAGCTGGAAGCATCTGAGGTAAAATGATGGTATATCGCTTTCATATGGAGATTGTTCCACAGTCTGCAAATCTTCTGGCCAGGAAATTTTTCTCAGGGAGACAGCCTATGTTTTCCTTACAGCCACGTTAAAATATTTACTTTTCAGTCCTTTTAAGGGATTGTTTAATGCCAGGCTGTTGTACTGACATTTAAAGAAAACATGAAGCCTCAGAGACTTTTAAAGAAAGCCTAAAGGAGCTAGGTACGCACTTCTTATTCATATGTTTTGAAACAAACATTTTATTGGTTGGAACTGGTCAGCAGGCCAGACTACTTCAGGCTTCTTTGTTCCAGTTCCTTGTATGCATATGAAGAGGTATCTGTCTTCTGCTCTATTGTTCGCTTTCACAGCAGTTGTCAAAATTTGTTATTCAAGCAAGAACATTTAGTAATATGATTCATACTAGTGCCCAGATTCTTGAATACCAGGCTTATCTATGGATAAAATTGAGATCTTTGTTTCAGTAGAGACACAGCAATACAAACAGCTGTAAATCACATGTAAAATATACAGACATTTAGCAAACAGCTAAATTACATGGAGAACAAACTCTGAAAACTTACTGGAATGTATTTGTAACACAATCAGGTCCCTGTCTGTGGTGGAGTCTCTTAAGCATCAGACCTACATAAATAATAAAGCAGACCAATGTGGTGGCATTTTAAATAGCTACAGGAGATGGGGAGATGCTGCATGCAGCTCTGCTGTGAAGCTGTAGATCAGAGCTGCAAATAACCCTAGGAAAATGGCAGAAGCTTTTGTCAAAGTAAGGCAGGCTTCAGGATATTTTGAGGTCCAGGGTCAGAACATATTACTTCTGTTTCAAGAAGAAAAGCCTCTCTCTGCAAAAAATAACATGGAAGAATTTCCTTCCTGTGGGCATAGTCTGGTTAGCAGTAAACAGTTGTCACTGTGATGTATCCATGTTCACTGATCTATTTTATTTTTTAACCACCTGCTGTAACAGAAACAGTTGAAATGAAATGATATCCCAAGGATAAATGTGTACTCTTTGCAAACATTCATATCTCAGTGTTTATGTTCAGAAACTGTCTTTGTTTCTTGGCTTCCATCCAGCAACAGGAGACTATTATCCTGTCATGGAGTTGTATGCCAATTACATTATCCCTTAATTAAAATATTATATGGACTCTAAGGATAAATGTTGTGCCTGTCCTATTTTCAGGCTGAACTGCATGAATGACCCTGTAATTTGGAGCAGCAGCCTCTACATGTTAAAACTGTTATCTGCTCCTCTCTTGACATGTTGTCATTCACCACCACAGTGGACGCAGTCCTGGTTTTACCAAAAGCAATAGAAATACTTCTACCAAATTTACAAGGAAAAGAACCACATCCAACATATGGGAACTGAATTCTCTATTAAAATACAGTGATTATGTTTTGCAGTTGTTTTTAATTTTTATATTGCTTTTGAACAGAGTACTTGGACGAAAGAATAGCAATCTATTGATCTCACTCATCTAGATAGAACAAAAGCATTGCATTCTGCCAACTATTTGATTAAAAGAATTACAATTAGCTTTTCTGTTTCCTTTGGGACTTCAACTGAGAGTTATGTTCTTGTCATGTTAAACAAACCAGGTTATGCTATTTATTACAAATTCAGTGACAGGGGTCTAAGTAACTGCATCATTTGCTTTGACCTGCTAGTTAAAAATGGTCTTTATTTGTAATCTAAATTTTACTACTTGTTTTAAATGTAATGCTAGTTATACAAGGTGTTACTATCCAAGATAAATAGAAAATATTTCCAAAAAGAAAAAAATATTTACAGAATCTTTAACACTGAGTAATTTCAGAATAGACCCACCTGAAGAGGTGTTTTTCCATTCAAAAATAAGGTATAAATGTCAGACATCAATTTCCATCTCTTGTTCTGTCTCTGTTTCCAATTTAGAATCCCTTGTTACTTGCTGAAAGAAATGTAAATTTCAGTGGTGAAATGATGTAGTTATATCTCTCCAAAGAAATCAGCAATTTTGAGAAATATATTTGCTTATACATGCAGAGATACTTGTAAGTACACTAATAATCAGTAAATAAATGTGTTGTCATTTTATCTATAAGGCTGTCTAAATATAGAAGATATGTGCATTAGTTCAACTGAAAATGACACAGTTATGTTAGTCACAGGCATCAGAAGCCTCCTGAATCTTCTATCAATTTCCTGGCTTTTATTCTTTTCTCGTAGTTCTCATGCTGAGCCTTTTGTTTCTTGGTAGGTATCCAAAGAATAAGCCACAAATACTCTTTTTGCAGCATGAGCCATTTCGTCCTCTTATCCAGGATACCAATTCTGCAGGCTTCTTCTGACATACTGTGCAGCAGATAGACCTATTATTTGAAGCCTCTCCTGTGCTTAATCTGTAATATCCAATAAAGGGGTGGTTCTGGATTTCAGAACTACAGGCTTCTCAAACTAGAGCCAGCTGGCAGCAACCAGTACTGTCCAAAGGGTTAACCTGAAATTAGAAAAAGCTCTCTTACATCCCATAATGAAAATGATGATGATGATATTAACGACAACAACGACAACAACAACAACAACAGTAATAAGACCACCTGTCAACAACGGAAGCATCTAAAACGGGCATGGAGCAATTCTTGGTAATTCCTGATTTTGTCTAAGAAGATGTAAGTCATTGAAGAGCTCTCAGACACTGGCTGTTAACAGTCCAAGTCTCCTTTCACTTCGATATCACTACAATAAAGCTTTCTTCAAGTGAGATATTCTCATTTTTCATTGATGCAGTTGACAGGACAAAGAGACCCACATAGCTAAAGAGAAGAGAAGCAGAGGACCCCCATATTATATAGTTATAATAGCTCTAGCAGTGGTAAATGATATTAAAGGAGATGAGGGAGCCTGTTCTGAAAACAGTTAACACAGCAAATGATGTCCAACATCTGCTTTCAGATATCTGATTCATTAACAACAACAACAACCACCCTTCCCCTTCCAAAAAACCCTGTTCTCTGAAGTTTGTAAATATATTTCCAGAGGAGTTCCCTTATTATTCCCTTCTATAATGCAAGTAATGACTCCACATATTACTTCTGTGTTACAGATTAGAATTTCTCCATATCTCTTGTAACTTTGTAGGCTGAGTAAAGACCAAGCCTGTAATAGATGGTCAGTCCTTGCTAACATTTTGCAACATTTTGCATAATATAATTTGAGTGTTATATGGGGGCAATCCCAAGTCTTGAGGCTTGGATAAATATCTGATATATCAATACAGTTATTTAAACCAACTGAAATAGCTTCTGTGCTCAGAGATTCCTTTCACTTCTTTCTTTGGGGGCATTTCCTTCCTTCTCCTTGGCTTCTAACAGTTTCCTTACTATTTCCTTATTTCATGCTTACATCAAGATTTCTGCTTTCCTAATACACCCCTCAAAGAAATGACCTTTGTGACAGATGTTACTCTCAAAAGCCTTCCTCTATATCTATTGCTTCTGGGCTGTGAGAATTCAGTAGTTTGCAGGTGTGTACCTCTAGCCCAAGAAAGGCCTGTTGAAAGAAATTTAAACTTTTAAAGGAAAACTACAGTGAAGATAGAGTCAGAGAAATATTTTTTAAAAAATATAAAATTATGAGTCCAAGTATCTATGCAGCTTCAGGAAATCTGGAGCTGAATTCAAACTCCTTAGTTGAAGCCACTTTATGAAAATTCTGGTGAACTAGCTGTGGAGCAGGACAATGTATTATAACAACACCTTCGGCTCCTCAATTTCATTTAAATTTTTAGCCCTATCCAGTAACATATCTCTTAGGACAGTACTGATAACTGAAGCAGTATAAACCTGATAACTTTTAACATCAGAGTTGTGCTCACATTTTTGGAACCAGTTTACATACAGAGCTCTCCAAGTAGTTTGTTTCACTAGTAATTTTCTTCATATTATAGTGTTAAATATAGAATTTATTTTTCAGAGCTTTTGCATTTTATTAGAAACACACACACAATTTCTCCCTTCTAATGCATTCCCCAAATCGATGGACCACAAAAGGAATTCTTTAGTTGAGAGCCTCTAGCCAGAAAAAACTAATTGATGCCATCTTGTGGTAAGTAAAGAAAATACAAACCCAATCAAGCCACGTTCTTTGTCACATTGCGCATAATTGTGCACCAAATATTCCTTTTTCTTCTCTTGCCTTTTCTCTGCCTTTCCATGCATGCAATTTTGTAACTATTATAAGTCTACCTTAGCTCTGAAGAGATGCTGGTACAGTTGAAAAACGTTACATTAAAACAATAATTTAAGCAATCTTCAGAAAAAGAACAATCTGTAGTATCTACTATGATCAAACTAAAATAGGAGATACAGAGCAAACAGTTAAATTTATGAAACTAAGTTGAGCTACAGCTTCCTTCTGCGACACATGTAACCTAAAAGCAAAATTATTGAAAGATTCTGTTTGGCATAGGCGTCACTGTGGTAGCACAAAACTTGGCAGAGACACACACTAAATTTTCAGTGGAAATACATTATACTAACTGGAATTTCTAGCGCTTTTTGACACACTTCCAATTTCATATTAGAATGAGGTTAAGAATTTTTTTCCTTGGAATGTTTCATGTCAGTTTGGCCATCCCAGCTATGACATGGTTTCATCACTGTAACTTGCAGTGCTCCCTAACTGCCAGCATGAACTGATCAGAAGCATTTATAGAATGCAATGAAATCTGCCTGCCAGCTGTGATTCACAGGCATCCCAAAGAGGAGCTAGAGTCCCACTGTGTGATCACATTGTCCATATTCCATTCTGATGCTTTTCATTGTGCATCATTTTAGTAATGCTCTTGTAATGAGGTAGCTAGTAAAATAATAAATAGACAGTAAAAGAATGTATCTTTCCTTTAAGGAGTGTCTGGGAGCCTACAAGATACAGAAATGCCATGAGGACCCTTATCCTAGGCCAGACTATTTCTTTCTGTGGTAAATCTATGGGAGAATATAATATTGAGGATTACCTATGCAACAGTTAAAAGAAAAATTCTCACACTCAGATATCCATATGGAATACAGAAAGCCTGGCCCTTCTAGGAGCAGGCTTGTGATACTCCTTGGTTATGCATTCCCATTTTTTTCATCTTGTCTTTTCCCCTTTAATCCAGTTTCAGTATCACATGATCCCCTAGTTGTTTCCTGAACCTCCCTTTAAAAATGTGCCCTGCTACTCCAGAGTAGTGGTAGAAAAGACAAGCTCTACATTATGCTCTTTGCTTTATAAGCTCTTGCAGGGGCGTTGCGAGAAGCAGGTAATACATAGTCCCCTGACTCCCATCGACATTTTTCTACTACCAGCACTTCCCCAAAGAAAATCAGTGGAAAAGCCTTTCTTCAGTCAAGGGTACACTGCAGGAGCAAGGGGGATGACACTTTCATATTCCCTCCCATCAGAGTCCTCCCCACGGCCAAACTCAGCACACTTTGTAACTCTTTAACAAGGCTCCGTAAGGCACAAGACCTCACCTTTCTGCAATTCTGTGGACCATTCTGTCTCTCTGAGAATCCCTGCTCCTCTCGGTTTACAATCTCTGCAAAGACAGACAGGTGGCACAGAGTGTATGTATGATCTGAAATCGCATTCAACACACAACAGCTAATTGGAAGAACACTTCAGACCTGAACTGTGTATTGTAAATGCCTCCTAAATAGCTGATGATATGCCTGAGAACGTCAGTAAGCAATTTGCTAATCGAGTCCCTGCACCTGAAAACGTATTGTACTATCCCATCCTGCTTTCAAGATTCTGACAGAGCCTTAGGTTGCTGAAACAGATCTGAACACATAGTTTCTTTTGTTCCTAGCATATGAAATTCCTACTCCCAATTTACCCCTTAGTCTCAATATCTTAATTGTGCAGATGGAAGCTGAATAACAAAAATACAATGGCTGCAGTATCTGCTTAGTGGTTACTATGGTCATCATGGAGAAAGACAGACAGAAAATATTAGTCAGCTATGTTTTCAAACTCAAGATCAAAGATGCAGCCATACTGAATAGTTTTTCCTTCCTTTGTCTATGCTGAAAAGAAAAATCCCACGTCTGAAATGGCTGAAAATGATAATGAAATGGGAGTCAGTGTACCAAGTAGTTGGATGAAAAATATATGGATGATTATGAAAATGTGAGGATTATCTGTTCTGAAAGTTTCTCGGTAACATCCTTCAATTTTTCATTTCAAACAGCATTTTTCATTTAAAATTAATGAAACATTTCACAGAGTCATATAAATCCCTGGACTCACAGTACCTTGAGATGTCACTTGATCTAACTTCGTGCCCAAAATCATGTTAAACTATAACTTCAGCATTTCTAACTAAAGTTTGTTTAACTTCCAGTGATGGAAACACTACAGCAACACCAGGAGATCTGTTCCAGTTCCTTACAATCCTTATTGTTGACCCATTTATCCCACTGTTTAAGCCAAATCTTCCCTGCAGCACCTGTGCTATTCAGCTTGGATGGGTAGAACAGCTTTTCCCTTTCCTTTTAGCAAAAGCCTTTACAAATTTGGGGATTTATATACCTCTTCATTTCTCTTTTCCTGCAGCTGTCCAAGCTCCCCCTGTAGATCACACTGTCTAGGCCTTTGAACATCTCTGTAGCTCTCATCCTTATTGATCCACATGCCCCCTGAAGCATGGTGCCAAAATGCCCTGTCAATGCCCAAATACCTTACAACTGCAGTATAGAAGGAAAAGACTGCTTCATGTTCTCAAAGCTTCTGCTTCTTTTTATTGAACTTGTATTCTTTCTTTTTTTCAACTATATGGCACTACTCATATGGTCAGCTTTGCAAACCACTGTGAATTCACAAGCTCTTCTAGGAAACTGTTGCCCAAGCGGTTGGCTCACATTTGGTATTTGTGCAGCTGCTAATTTCAGCCTACATACAGGCTTGGAAATTTGAAGTTCCAGTTTTTGTAGCTGGCTTTGGAATTTCATCCTATTTTTTTTTTTCAAATCGGTTCTTCCATATATCAAGATTGTTTTGCATTCTCTCACAGTTCTGTAAGCTAGAAGCTCTAGATTCTAGCTCTGTCACATGTAAGTATAATGATCATGTTCTCTGCAACTAGAAGACAGCATAGGGTATTTTCAGAAAGTCTATGAAACCTGAAATACTACATTTTCTTTGAAAACTACCAATCTCTCCCCAGTTTTTCAGGTGTTGAAAAGGGAACCCTCAATTTCGAGGAGTCTGTATATACAAATTTACAAAACTTCCTTCCTGACAGTTATTTCTACTAGTAACTAAACCTTCTTGTTAGCAAGAGCAAGCAGGGCCTCTCTAAGATCTCTTTAGGTTCCCCAAATAGAGTCTTTTTTGCACTGCAAGGTTTCACTGTAATGACTCTAACAATCTCTGAATTTGTTCCCTGTGAACTGGAAGCAGGACACTCTACTGTTAAAGGGGGGAGATTGTGCAGGAAGTTTCTGGTTTACTACAAAGTATGTTTGCAAGAGATCTGTTTCATTACTTCCTCATATTTGCTAAGACAGGGTTAAGGGTTGGAAAACTGAACAGTCATCTCACACATCATGACTCAGTAGTGCATAATAACTTTCAGCTGTACCTTGTAGGGCTGGAAATACTTTTTGCAATAAAAAATATGTGACATATCCAGCCTTAGCTACAGAGACTGTTCTTGAATTTGGCTTTTAATTAAAAAACATAGAGTAAGTTAAACTCTTTTGCTGTGGTTTTTTTTTTTTTTTCTGTAGGGTAGATTGCATATGTACTGCTTTGTTTTATTTTTTTGGCCTTGTTATCTGTCTGAGTGTCATTCTTGACTATGCATTGCAGATGGAAAGAAACTATGGTTTAGTGGTGGCAGAATATTTTTCATGCACTTTCCTTATGCAGTTAGTCTCCTCATTCATTTTTTGTCACCATGTGACAAACTACAGAGGTTGTTTGTTATGTTATAATATTTCTATGGAGGAAATAACTTGCAGTAGCATGTAAATAAAGAAAAAAAATTCTTTCCTATTACACAGAACTTTCAGTTCAGTCAGCTGCAATTGGCTCAGTATCTGCAAGCCTAACAAAACATTCTTGTTTGCCTGTGTGTACATGTATGTGTATGAGCATACATGTGTCCTATGCTTTTATTGTATGTATGTGCCTCAAGAAATACAGTCTATAGCATATAAGCCATTTTGATGTAATTGAAATAGAACATTATTTCTTTGATAGCTGTTTTAGGAAATAATGCCCATGATATAAAAATGTGTGTCTGAACTTTTCTTCATCTGCATTCCAAGATGCTTCTAGGAAGAGCTGAAATTTTATGTACTTTGTAGTTAATTTTTGTCCAGTTCTGAGACACTCAATCAGAAGCTGAATGAGTAGAATTTCATTTCTAGATATAAACATTATTGCTAGGAAGGGAATAGCAGATGGCCTGTGGAAACATCTACTTATCCTTGCAGTATGAATCATCACTCCAAGGTTTTCTGCATCTTGTAACACGGGATAAAAAGAGGAAAATCTGACAAGAAAAGTAATTGGAAAATGGAATTATCTACCTGAAATGCTGTTTTCTTTTGTGGCTCCCATTCATATTTTTAAATGAAAAGGGATCTGTGTATTGTCTTAGGAAATAGAGATGAAACAGTTCAAGAAATAACATACCTCACTGAAATACTGCCAAAAGAGTTCATAACCCTTAAAATGACTAGTGGTTTCAGAGCTTACTCTGACATACGGATATTTTCTTCTAAAATGTCTCTCTCTCTTTCTCTCTCTCCTTTTTTTTTTTTAAAAAAAAAAAGAATAATCAGAGAATCATAGAATTGTTTAGGTTGGAAAATACCTTTAAGATCATTGAGACCAACTGTAAACCCAGCACTTCCATGTCCACCACTAAACCATGTCCCTAAGCGCTACATCTCACCGTCTTTTAAATACCTCCAGAGATGGTGACTCAACCACTTCCCAGGGCAGCCTGTTCCAATGCTTGATAACCCTTTTGGGGAAGAAATTTTTCCTAATATCCAACCTAAACCTCTGCTGGTGCAACATTAGGCCATTTGTTCTCGTCCTATCACTTGTCACTTGGGAGAAGAGACCAACACCCACCTCCCTACAACCTCCTTTCAGGTAGTTGTAGGGAATGATAAGGTCTCCCCTCAGCCTCCTCTTCTCCAGACTAAAAAATCTCAATTCCCTCAGCCACTGCTCATAAGACTTGTGCTCCAGGCCCTTCACCAGCTTTGTTGCCTTTCTTTGGATGTGCAAAAAAAGACAAGAGATTCAACACCACAAAACAGAAACAAATAAGTTCTTACAATATTCTAACACAGTAACATCATGGCTGACAGAATTTTGTACCACATATGATTGATTTTATGGGTTGCATTCATTTACACTTAGGTGTGAATATGCAATATAAACTTCTCTGCATGATTTTTTGTTTATAATTGAGAATAAATTCTCGAAGAGAAGAAGCAGAAAACAACCTCTGATAATTTTTTTCTGTCCTTTAAGTATGAGATGCACCTTTAAATTTTACCAAAGGAAACTGATGGACAGAGCTTGTGTCAGTCTTGTTTTAGTGAAGCTGCTGTTTAGTAGAGGTTGTATAGATGAAAAATAAGATTTAAAATAGCAAATATCCTCTATGAACAAAACCAATCTGAGGACACCCTGAGAGCATCTTAGAGGTTTATAGATAATAACTGAAATCTCTTCCTATGTGTGGTATACTTAAAAATTAACATTAAGTTACATACATCTAAAGGCATTATATTAAACAAACCCCAAAACCAAAATAAAAATGCTGGCGTAACACAGTGTCTTGCTGACATAACCCAGGAAACAATGAATTTTGGACAATGCCAAAACAATGGCGTTGTTTCACGTGAGACAAAAGATACCCCTCAGCAGAAGAGAGGATCACATTTGTTCTGCTACTGCAATCAGAACTTCATTCTCCTCATAGTGATAATCTGTGATACTATTTCTATAGGAAATCATCCCAGAAATTTTACAACATATTCCTTTTTGTCATTCTAACTTTGCAAACATAGTCTATACTCAATAAAAACAGCAGCTAAATTCATCACTGATCCTTTTCATGTCTTGGTCCACATAGTACCTTGTGTGAAAAGATCAGGGAGCTGGAAGGTAGGAGGGTGGCTGACACAAACTTTTTTGCTAGTTTATGAAGAATGCAATTATTATAAAATACTAAGACAGTGTTTTCATAAGTATTATGAACTCATATATACTATAATATGTAGCATAAAACAAACAGTAAGACACATAAAATAATTGTCACAGATTATGCACTATAATTGATAATTTCAGTACAAAAAGTAGTAGTCAGTTAAATCAAAAGCTTTTGCTATTTACATTACCATTTTATGTCATGTTTTCATTTTTCCATTTCGAAGCATAGAGACAGACTTCACAGTAACAGGATCAAAAAGGAAAAATAAACAATTCTGAAGCAAACAATTTTGCATTAAAGTCAGTAATGAATTGAGGACTAACAAAACTCTTCTAACAGAAATATGAAGCTGTGATTAAATAATTTTTTTGTTGTAATAAATACTTATTTTTGCTAAGATAGCTCTAAATAAATTTTGGCCTAAGAAGCAGATTACCATTAGGGATTTTTCTATTTTCTTCAGTATAATCTGAAAAAAAAAAAAGATATGCCTAAGTATTTTACATGCATAGAAGTCTAGGTTTAAAAATTAATTTCACCCCAGCTAAAGCAAAGAGGAAGGATGACCTTTAAAGGTCCCTTCCAACCCTAATGATTCTATAATTCTGTGATTGACTGCTAAAATCAGTTCCAAAAATGCAATGTGACCTGTTCCTTTTAATTCACAAAAATTAAAGTCTTTAAGATACTTTGCTTCTTGACAGAATGATCTCTGTTCTTTAAACAGCATCAAGTAATTACTCTAGCCTATCTCAAAACTTTTGTCTGGGAAAAATACACAACTTCATTAATTATCTCAGACAGAAATGTACCGTTTTGCCCCCAAAATTGTCTCTCTTGTTAAAAAAAAACCTTTTTTTTTTTTTTTTTTCTCTTCACATTGCTGGTTTTGCTACAGAGTCACTGTAATAAAAATAAATTTAATATCTGGATAATAAGAAAGTATCTTCACAGATACAGTTGTAGAGTGGCTGTAAAAATCTCTGCAAAGATATGATGAAACTTTTAACAAGAGATGACTAACAGCCAGGTCTCTTTCTCAATGTGCAGGCAGTTACCTTGGTCACTTGTATTAGTTATGGCTTTGCAAGAATTGTGTAGTGAGCTTCCACCTAAAGTAGTAAGATTCAAAACAACCAGGTGGTATCTGGATCAATATGCTCACCATAAATTTCATCCAGGACTCAACTGGAGTTGAGCCAACATGGCTTCACCAAGGGCAGATCATGCCTGACCAATTTGGTGGCCTTCTATGACGGGGTGATGGCATTGGTGGACAAGGGACGAGCAACTGACATCATCTACCTGGACTTGTGCAAAGCTTTTGACACTGTCCCGCACGACATCCTTCTCTCTAAACTAGAGAGACATGGGTTTGATGGACGGACCACTTGGTGGATAAGGAGTTGGCTGGATGGCTGCACTCAGAGAGTGGTGGTCAATGGCTCAATGTCCATGTGGAGACCGGTCACGAGTGGCATCCCTCAGGGGTCTGTGCTGGGCCCGGCCCTGTTCAACATCTTTGTCGGCGATATGGACAGTGGGATAGAGTGCACCCTCAGCAAGTTTGCTGATTACACCAACTTGCGTGGTGCCGTCGACACGCTGGAAGGGAGGGATGCCATCCAGAGGGATCTTGACAGGCTGGAGAGGTGGGCCCATGCCAACCTCATGAAGTTCAACCAGGCCAAGTGCAAGGTCCTGCACCTGGGTGGTGGCAATCCCAGGCACAAATACAGGCTGGGTGGAGAATGGATTGAGAGCAGCCCTGAGGACTTGGGAGTGCTGGTGGATGAGAAGCTTAACATTAGCCAGCAATGCGCCCTCGCGGCCCAGGCGGCCAACCGCATCCTGGGCTGCATCAAAAGAAGCGTGGCCAGCAGGTCAAGGGAGGTGTTTCTCCCCCTCTACTCTGCCCTGGTGAGACCCCACCTGGAGTACTGTGTCCAGTTCTGGAGCCCCCAACACAAGAAGGACATGGACCAGTTGGAGAAGGGTCCAGAGGAGGGCCATGAAGATGATAAGAGGACTCGAGCACCTCTCTTATAAGGAGAGGCTGAGAGAGTTGGGGCTGTTCAGCCTGGAGAAGAGAAGGCTCCGGGGAGACCTTATAGTGGTCTTCCAGTACCTGAAGGGGGCCTACAAGAAAGATGGGGAGAGGCTGTTTAGTAGGGCCTGTTGCAACAGGACGAGAGGTAATGGTTTTAAAATAGAGGGGGGTAGATTTAGATTGGAAATTAGGAAAAAATTTTTTAGAATGCGAGTTATAGAACACTGGAACAGGTTGCCCAGAAAGGTGGTGCATGCCCCATCTCTGGAAACGTTCAAGGCCAGGCTGGACGAGGCTCTGAGCAACCTGATCTAGTTGGGGATGTCCCTGCTCCTTGCAGGGGGGTTGGACTAGATGACCTTTGAAGGTCCCTTCCAACTCTAACCATTCTATGATTCTATGATATTTTTTTCTTGATGGGGTAGGTTAACCTCATCCAGAAGCCAAGCATATACACAGCTGCTCACTCACTCCTCCTCTTGCCCTATGGGATAAGGGAGCAGGATAAACAAAAGCAAGAAAACTCATGGATCAAGATAAAGACAATTTAACGGGAGAAGGAAAAAGAAAGAAAAAAAAAGTGATGGAAAAACAATCACTCACCGCCTCTCAGAAGCAGACCAATGCTCAGCCACTCTCTGAGCAGTGGACTCCTTGGAAGCCAAAACCACCCCCCTCCTTTTTCATTGCTAAGCCTGACACAATAGGTATGAAATATCCCTGTCACCTGCTGACGTCAATTCTCCAGGCTGCGTGCTGTCATGATCTCTTGCCCACCCCCAGCCTGCTCACTATGGGGTTGGGAGGAGTGCAGAGTGGGAAAAAGAAATCCTTGACACTGTGCAAGCACCATTCAGAAAGAGACAAAGAGTTGGCATGTTACCAACTCTGTTTTAACCACAAATCCAAAACACTTGATGTGAATAATAATATAATAAAAGGAGAATAAGATTCTTCATAATAACATATTTCAAAATGTTGCATGTATCACATGGGTCTGTAATTCATACCTGAGATAATAATGAAACTGAGAGCCGCAGCAATCTTGTTTTTTAAAAAGAAAAATAGAGAAAGGTATATTTTTCACCATTTATTCCTATCTGTATCAGCTACCTGCAAATAATTTTTGTATGTGACAAGACTCATATACAAACATGAAAAAAACATTGTGGGTATTATTACTCAGTAAAGAGGGTATTGTTTCTATTGATGATTCAACTAACTTACCACTACTTGTCTGGACTGAGGTCTCCAAGCATTAGTCTTTGCTAGACAATGCTGAGGAGAAATAGCTGATACGTAGAGATGTAGAGCTGAAAAACATTATCACCCTAGAGTATCAAAATGTCTGTCCAAGTGTCCTTATTAGGTCTTTAACAAATCAATGCGTGCATTTAATAAGAAAGACAAGATGTAAAATCCTGAAGGTGTAACTGCCTACTAATACTATTTGTCAGTCTTCTCAGAAAAGGAGCATATTTTCCCAGGATTAGCTAGGGGACTAAAATCTCATTATCAGTACTAAATAGTCAAAAGATAGAGATACATGAGTGTGATGTGAGACTTTAATTCCTTACACATATCAAGGGACTCAGTCAACTACAGTAAATGTGAGAATAGAGATCTCTAGTCTGAGTTCCTCACATTTTCCTGATATGAGTAAAGTGGAAGAATTGAAGTAGATAGGCAGCTGGGAAAGATATCTAAAAAAAGAGGTAGTTTCTCTGCTTTTAATACCACTGCTGTTGTATACTGACATTTACAAGGCAGAAGGTCAGTTCCCTAACTTTGCAGAAGGTCAAACTGCAACATAGAGACTTTGCCAATATCAGAATATTTGCATTGTCTAAACACACAGCTTAGAATTTATTCCAAGCATTAATGGCTGTCTCTTTATAACACAATCAAGTTCTGAAGGAATGAGTGATGCCCAGTGCTCACAGTTATTGAGTTACTCTCTCTAAGAATTGATTTCCTACAACAGATCATCCTCAGCAGCCTATTCAGTAGCATACCCAGCATTTTCTACTTGATGATACTCTGCTCTCTCTAACAGTATCTTAAAGTTTCAAAAATTGTTATTTAAATGTAAAACTAAAAATGTTTATTTCTTTGTGAGTCATCAAGATCAGGTTAGCTTCCTTTACAACACTGCAAGGTGTATATTTGGAAACGTTCACCTTAGTGTTCTTTTGGAAATTACCCTGGTTTTGGTTGAGACTATCAGATAACAAATGGTAAATCAGTGGTATTGTGGGACCTTCCTCTCTTTCTGCTTCTATTTGCAGGAATTAAGTCATATAAAAAAAGCAGAATCAATCTGAGTGTATATGTAAATAAATTGGGTTCTGTATTTCTCAATACAGCTCTAAAATTATGAAAGCCATGGTAACAACAGACATTCCTTCATGCATCCAACAGTTATTATTTCTAACAATTCAATTTTCATAGTTTTCTAAGAATCAGAAATAATGTCTTAAATATAAACCTAGTATTTACAATGTGTTTTCCTTGGTACATTTTTATATTAGGTCACTAATATTTAAACTATGGTATTTGCTAACTTCTGAGATCCCAAATACAGAATACAAAAGTAGAATTCTCTGTATCTCTTTAACCAGACTATTCCAGCATTTTGTTTTCAGCATGTTACTAAATTCCGTATACACTTAGTCACATGAGGACTGAGAAAAATGCACAGGGATTGTTTTACAATCTTCACATACTAATTACTCATTACTAACATTTACTCATGTCCTTCTTTTCTTAAGTTAGAAGAAATATATGCAATCTATCTACTGAAAGAATACATATTCTATTTTTTTAAAAAAAGTATGTTCCTTCCATTTTGCAGCAGCTGGGTTACCAGAGGAACAGCCAAGGCCAAGAATGTGGCTTCTTCATTAATATAGTCATTTGTTCAAATCAGCACGCAGAAAAAAAAATTGAGGATACACTAAGGAACTCCTTATTTTTTTTTTTGTAGAAGAATAGTGCCATAAATTTTTAATAAAATTACTTGAAGTATAAGGACACAAAGAAGAAGGACTGGGCTGTAATATAAATCAGAACAAAAGAAAAAAAATAAAAGCAGATGTCCAGTTTGGTTGGGAAGAGAAGAATAAAGTAGAGTTATTCAGATAAAGGTGACAGTCTAACTGACAGGCCAGAATATGATCTCATCATTTCCTAAAGACCACAGTCAATGGACCCATGAACGTGAGAAAGGGTAGGAGATGAATTAACAACACTTTCCTTGCAGTTTTGGATGAAAGTGAGAATGACAGTGTAACTTGGAATGGGAGCAGAGAGGATTTTAGAGAAAAGATAGGGAATTTGCTTTTGTCCATGCTATGCGGATGTATCGGAGAGATAGACAAAATGAAGTACAGGAATGTAATTTCTTAGATCTGGAGTGAAATCCTGTTTTAAGTGTAACCATTTTAGCAATACATCTTTTACAGGTTCCTTTTATCTGAAAAGTAACTCGTCTTACAGTAAACTAAATGGCTTCAGTTCTAATCCTGCTAGCAAAAAGGAGAGGTTTATGATGTCAATAAAGCTTCCTCAATGAATCATTGCTTAACAAAACATTAATATTTTATTTTACTAAAAGATTTGTAAGAAAAAGTAACAGCTGAGTGGAAGACTTCAAATTGTGAAATTTGGGAAACTTATATCATCCAGTATTTAGTTTCTCCATTTTTGTAATTTTCCTCAGTTGCTACTGAAATCACTAAGGACAGCAATTCTGGTTCTGAATGGAAGCTCCGTTACACTCACAAAATGAGTTTCCATCCATGCAAATGTCAACATAAAAAAAGTAAAGTTTCCCTTGCTATTAGGCCATCTGAAATCAAGTGTCTGGTCTCACTGGTATTTTAACTTTCTAGTTCTTGTGCAATTACCAGTTCCTGAAAACAGAAAATACAGAGGCCCACATACAAACCCGAATTTAAATCCAATTTAGTTCAGTGGAGGAGCTCGTGCTTCCACAAATCAGTAAAGGTCCATGACAGGCACAACAAAGATGGAGCAGACACGGCACTTGAATTTTTCCTTTCCCATAATGATGGTCTTCAAAAAGCCTTAAGTAATCACGAGTGACTTTTATTGAAAAAAGCTATATATTATTACTCTTTACACCAGCTGCCAGTGTCCTGAGGGTGCTGTCAGCCCTGACTGTTCCTGTCTGGCCTCCTTGGGGTTGCCCTCACCTGTTCACAGCCCAGGACTCAATCCCAGTCCCCTGGGGCCATCAGCCCCTGCCCCAGTGATGCCACAGCAGGGACTTTTTCTAGCTCCCCTCAGCCTGCCCTGCCCTTCCATGGTCTCTGCCATGGAAGCCATCCCCATCCCCAGGGGGGTGCCTGATGCCCAGCGCTGAAGCTGCCCATGGTGACCCCTACTCCTGACTGGGGTGGTGAGATAGGCCCTGGCTACCAGGCCCTGCCTAGTTTTGTCCTCAACTCCTGTCCCATGGGAACCACTGGCCTTCACTGGGCCCTAGCATGGAGGAAGAATTGTAGGAGGTGAGAGGAGGAAGAGATTGCAGGTGAGCCCAGATGCTGTGGATGAGTTACCCTCTGCTGCTCTGCTGCTGTGGACGACAGCTCTCTATTGCCAGATCTTTTCTCAGCGATTGCATCCATCCCACACAGGCCCCTTCTCTCCCTGGAAGAGTTTCCATCGAGAAATTTATTTCAAAATCCAAGCAGCAGCAGAAAAGGAAAAAAGCAGCAGAAAGCAGTAGTAGAAGAGAAAATGCTTTTGTTAAGCTCCTGTGCTTTGTTTTAATAAATAAATTTGTGGTCATGCTCAAAGTTCTCATGCCCTTTTGTTTACTTTTAATTATGGCACTATGACGTATTGCACAGCTGGTCTTTGTGGTTTTAAAAAACATGCTTATTAGAAACTGGCAGTTAATTCATCACTTTTTGTGTACCTTGGCAAAATATACAATAGTAGCAAAGTAGCACCTGTCAATTGAAACAATGACAATAAGAAATATGAAATGTCAAATGAAACAGTGGTAATAATAAATGTAAAATATTTGTAATGGCTCTACACTTTATATCAAACTCCTAAACAAAACCTTCTAGAAGTTTCATTTGCATGCCAATCTCACCATAATACCTGTCCTGGGAACTTCCAAACTGAAAAGGAACCTTCCTCAAAAATAGTATTTCTGTTAGTTAGATTCTGCTAAGTAAAAGTAATGCCTAAAGCACACAGTGGAAACCAGCACTTGAGTTCTAATTGCTGTACTTTAGGATCCAAGGAGAAATGATTTCAGAAACTTAGCCAAACTCAGACTTCTGTAGTTGTTTCTTTAGAAACTTATCTTTGCTAACGATGGGGACTTCTTGGTAATACAAATAAAATCTGCCTGTGTTTTTTGAACTCAAGAGTATTAGTAGCTTAATCTCACGAAGAAATGACTAGCATCCAGTCCAGTAACACCATTTCATTCTAAAGTAATACATTAAATACACAAATTACACACCCATACTAAGTTTCCTCTGTTTTGAATTTGAGTCAGCTTATTGTCTGTCTTGACAATGCCATTGGCCATAGTACCAGAGGATACAAATGAAGATAGAGCCATTGAGGTACTCTATTTGCCCTAGCTTTACTATGGTTTACTGCCTTTAAATCTTAAGGTAATTGTTTTAAGTGGACACCAACATAATAACTTATTTCTAAAATAGTGTTCCAAGCAGTTGTATTGATCTTTTTGTATTTACATTCTCCACTTCTGGCTGCCACCCAAGCAGCTCTTGTGAAATTGCACTGGCTAAGCTGGAACAAAACAGTCAGCCTTACCTCCAGTTTCAAGCCAACAGAAACTCAAAGAGATTTCCGAGAACAGGCATGGAATGTTGAAACAGGAGAAAACTACTTCCTTGTGGCTAAAAAATTTGGCTGAGCCAAGTCTGGTATAAAGGAAGAAACTAAGTTAAATCCAGCATTATTCATAATTTGGGAAATTAAATGACACTGGCATGAACAGCATGAATAGCGTTTAAAAACTACAGTTGAAGATTTCAAAGAATGTGTAATGACTAGTTTTTAGTATAGGTGTAAAAAAGTAATTTTTATTTAAGTAACAACAGCCTGTATATTTTCTACAATGTTTTAGTGACTTTATTGCTTGTACACATTTAAAAAGAGAATCCAATGAAAACAACACAATCCATGTTTCTGTTAGTGTGAGCAAGCATTAACAAGATCCAGCTCAAAACTTTTCTGCAGCAAAAATCTGAAGAGTCCAGAGCCAGGAGTACAGCAGGAGTTCTGTCACAGAGGCACAGTTTGCCTTAAGAGTGAAATGCTGACAGAAAGAGAGAATCCTAGAAAATCATAGCTGGATGAAAAAATTATTTCTTGCCAATGAATTCATTTGCGTTTCTTGCTAATGAGTTCCTCTGTGTTCTCCCAAAATGCAGCTGAGGACTAGGTACTTGCTAGTTTCTGTTGAACCATATGAATACAGGAATTTTACAGGTATTCTGTTATCAGGAGGTTTCAGTCATGCTATTGATTTCAGAGTGCAACATAATTCCAGAAATAATATCTTTAAAAGTGGCATTCTTACAGTCAGTTGAAATACAACACTTTGCCAGCCCCTCCGTCCCCTCTAAAAAACAAAACCCAACCCAATCTTTAGCATTAAGGTAAGATACCATTAGGACAGCAAAATATATGACTGATTTTATTGTAGATACCAAGTATGAAATAGTAATAAAGGAATTATCATACTACAGACTATCACAGTGTCCAGCAGACCCTGATGTTCCAAAAAGGAGCTGCAGTACTTGCTGAAGCTTGAGCCATGAACGTTGTTGGAACTTCTAACCATTGTGCAGATTGCTTTAAAATTTTGGCATTTTCGCAGTTCACCCAATTCTCAGCAATTTTTACTTACTCTAAAAGCATAAATGTCAAAGCTGAGAAGGAATAAATTGCATTCCTTTATGTCCAAACAAAATATTTGTTATGTAGATGAGAATACAATATGCAGTTATCTCTTCCCTTACATGACCACAGATACATAAATTTGGTCACATCCATTGCTTATTACATTTCTTTTATTAATCGAGGCCTAAAGGTATGTTCTAATACCATTAATAGCGATTTTTGTTCTAATACCATTCACAGCAATTTTTTTCAGGGTTTTTAACTTAAGTTCGAATACCAAACTCCTGACTGAAAAATAAGCAAACAACCAAACTCTGTCCTGCCCCAGTGATTTGATACAGTGACATGCTCAGGCTTCTCTTTGGCCCATGCCTTAGAACCGAACCTCCCAAACTGCTCTGTCACTGGCAAGTGCTAGACAACCTACCCTCGCTTGCTATCTCTTCTCACTGTCACAAGTCTTATGACGTTGTGGTGAAATTGTGTTCTCTAGATACGCACTGAAAGGCCAGTATCTCCTGTTGATCACGTCACTCCGATTTCTGGGGCACAGGCGAGTTCTTAACATACCGCTCCAGTTTAACAGGGCAATTGCTCTGCAGCTGGCTGAAACGCAGATACTGATCTAAGCCCCGCTGACTCACAGCACAGACCGGACCTGTTGCCTGTGCTTTCAATTTATGTTGAAATCACGGGGTAATGACCACTGCTATAACTGAGTGCGTTATTCATCTTCAGCCATAAGGTCTTCTTAGGCCTTTTAAATCTAGAAATTAAATTCAAATAATAGATAACTGAAAGATATTTTATGCGTTGAACCCCTTTCTCTTTTCTGTAAGACAAACTTACACTTTCAGTTTTGTTATTGAAAACAAATACTGTTAAATAAACAAGATGGGAAAAAAAGAAACATTGGTTTTATGAAATAAGTAATCATTTTCCTAAATAACATTATTATGAAAACTTCTGTGGTCTAAATCAATTAAACTGACTAATCCAGTGCTAGGTTCCAAGCAGATTAAGACCAAAGTGGTAGCAGCAAGTTAGCTGCTTCCAGAGTGTACCAATGTCTCTGCATACAAAGCTAAACAAAACAGTAGTGAAATAAAACAATTATTTCAAAATCTGGATTCATCCTATCACACAGAATGTGGAAAAGATACAAACCCCTGCAAAAGGTTGGGTTTTTTTTTTTCTTTTTCTCATCTTAGCAGTCCAATTTAGAGCCCTCTCCTTGAACTTCCAAGCATCAGAAAGACTAAGTGAAATTCCAGTGAACTTTGTACATTTGAGACCCCTTGCTGCCACTGTTGTCTCTCTGAATCAGTGTGTTTCTTTAGTTCTTTTACTTTATGTGAGTCACATTTTTATATCAGCTCTGCTCCCTCAAATGGCCAGATGTACAACAGTTGTATTACTTGAAACAGCAACTTAGAAAATTCTGCAGCTATTATCTATTTCAGAAAGACGGAAAATTGGCAGCCTGAGACATGCTACTAACTTCTGTTTCCTAAAATGTTATACTCTTAACATGAATCTAATTTTGATTTTAATTTTTGGACAAAAATAGGATTACGGAAAAATAGCAGACTGCTTTTTCACACTTCCAAATGATTTTTAATTATCAGAACTGTGAAGTGATAGCCATGTATTTAATTAATTAAAGATAAAAGCTTATTGCTTCAACATTTAAATTTAATTTAATACTTAAAACATGGAATCCAAACTTACTGTTACAGAAATTTTTTGAAAAGTTCTCATTCAAATATGTAGATTTAAAATAAAGCTGCTTTTATAATTTTTCCTTTCTCAAAGGAGAAATTAAATAAAAATGAATTAAAGTGAGTTTGAAATATTACACAGGAAATGCTATGTGAATTATGTCAATAATATATATTTATTAAAAATTTAAGAATTTAACAGGTAAAGGTGGCTGGACCTGTCTTCACAAACATTTCAACATAAAGGATGAGTTGAGAAAGTTAACAGTAGTACAAGTATGGGATATGAATAACCCTTTCCTTTAAAACTGTTTTTTTTTTTCTCTCTCCTCCTTCCTCATCCTCCCCACATACATGTTTGCTATTTGCAGCAGACGTGTCCTACAGATTTGACTGATCAGATTATTTCTGAAGGTCAAAGCCAGAATTTTTGAGTGCTTAATCTCGTTCCAAAAGACAGCAGGAGTCTCTGTGGAATAATGTTGACATTCAGGGTGATGCATGGGTGAACACTGCCTTCAAATTTTATTCAGACTAGATGTTAGTTGTGAACCCATGGGATCATTGACTGGGTACAAGTTTATTTTTCATACCTACTACTGTATTTAGTTCTTACTTTCTCGTAACCATTTCAAACATTCACTCCATTGCTGGGTTTAGTACTGTGGGTTTAGCTTAATGTTTATGGCTAAATCAATTAAATGTTGTATACGATTACAATGTACATACTGCCACACAACTTATAAACTAGGAAAACTGTATTTATGAACTGAATTTTAAAAGATTTCATATGTAACACAGCTTACAGTAATGCTGCCCCTGAAAAATAAATGCCATAAAGGGTTTCACAAAAATATCCAGTACCTCTTTCTGTTTCAACCCATAAAAATATTTACATAATGAAACTGATTTAAGGTAACTAATGATTATATTAATTTTTATTATTTGGATATACTTTTTACTTTGTAATACTTTATACTTACACTTTTAATATTACATTTTAATGTATTTTACCTGGCCTAAACTAACAAACCCTGAAAATTACCAATTTTTTTTGTACTATCTTACTATCCTGTTTTCATACAATGAATTTATTCCTCACTCACATCATCTGCTACTACAGGTACATAGGTATTTTTTTTTATATCAATGGATGTTGTCTATTTACATCCTCTGAAAAGTATTTCCTAAGCAGTTTCACCTACATTTATAGAAGAATATTGCAGTCATTTAGATTTTGCATGTTCCTGATGGAGAATACACGTTGTAGTGTTCCTTCTCATGCAGGTGTCCCATTGATATCAAGGTGATTATCAGAGTGGATAAAGTGTGTGAAATAGTCAAAGGCAAAAAATAAAATCCTTTCTCAATGATGTAAATGTCAGGATAACCTTCAACTTCAATATCGTCAGGTTTTTATTCTGACTATATTCTTACATGAGGCTGTTGAAGTAACTCCAGTCAGTGGGATACGTACTTCTCGCATATTTGAATTGAGAATCAGCATTTGTAATTATACCCTAAAACCCTTCTTCTGGACAATCTAAACTTCCTGTTTTGGGATTTACGCATTTAAACACATATTTCAAAAGCACAGTTATGTCATAGTTATACTCTTGTTTTCATATACTTTTAAATGCTCTTCCCAGAAACTGCTGCATTAAGCTATATGCATAGTTCCCCAAGGGAACACATCTCTCAGCAGGGCTTGATTTAAAATCCTTTACTTGTGAAGAATTAGATAATTATTTAGTGAAAAATGCTTGGTGTCACACCAGTTCCAAATGTCCACTGGGGCATGTGTTGGCATAACTTGTAATTGCGACAGCTAACATCAGTAGCAAAAATAATGGCATCATAGCAAGGACAAGTTAAGATGGCACCAGATTTGCCGGAGAATTCCCGATGTGTTGTCTCTATAAAGTAGTTGGAGTTGCTATATTTAAACAAGCTCAGTTTGTTTTCTTTCCTTTCTATCCAGGTAGTGACATCTATCTCCTGGATTACTTGCCAGTCTTCATTTATTTAGAATGCTTTCCATTCTGTTTAGTTCCTCCTCAAAGTTTCCCTCAGATGACTAGCACTCTTCCAAAGAGAATATCCTCTAAATGGAATAAGTTTGTCTCTTTCTTCCTGGTAATAATCTAGTATTCTGAAATATATTTAAAGTCAGAGTGAATTTTAGCAACTACTTTAACCTTCTGCATCTGCATGGGTGTGAGCTGCATGCGTGGAACAACTGAAAGACTCTCTAAGGCTCAAGTAAGATTGCTAAGAGCTTATAGTTGGAGGCAAAATAAAGGACAGTGAAACAGGCAGAGTTAAAAAACTGTGTGTCCCCCCAGCTGATTGTCGTTTCCAACGGCGTGAAACAAAAGAAGAAGGGCACATAACAGTAACTAAAGAAATAACAGGTGGGAGAGATAGATATCTGGTGCTCTTTAATAGAATGTAGTTCAAGAAAATTCTAACAAATGCTCATAACCTGAGTTATTTCTTAATCAGTCTCCAGCACACCAACCTCTCTCCTCCCATCCACCTCTCCTCCAGGTGTGCCTGCCTGTGCTCATGCCAGCTCTGACATGGCGCAGAGGTCCTGCCTCGGGTCAGGCCTCTGGGAGCAGAGCTGCCTGAGCAGGAGAGGGGAGCAGCCTCGCAGGGGGCTGCCCCTGCTTCCCCTGGGAGCTGCATCAGGCTCAACCTCCCTGCCTGCTTTGCTGCTGCCCTCAGCCCCGGGCTCCTCAGCCCTGGCACAGCAGCAAGTGCTGCTGCTTCCTGACAAGACCAATTGTGGATGTACTTCCATCATGTCCATGAGTCTAACAGAGATGTATCTCTATTATCTCCAAGCCTCGGCCACTGCTCACTTTCTTGCCCTCTGTAACAGCTGCTGTTATCTACCACAGTCCCTCAGCCAGGTTACGAAAGTCCATCCTGTG
This sequence comes from Chlamydotis macqueenii, assembly GCF_036417535.1. Lineage (NCBI taxonomy): Eukaryota > Metazoa > Chordata > Aves > Otidiformes > Otididae > Chlamydotis > Chlamydotis macqueenii. The sequence goes on along the minus strand of NC_141593.1, from coordinate 56,205,083 downwards.
TTTCTGATGCTGAACAGAAAGCAGTAGGGATGTTTTCTCTGGGTTTAAAGACTTCCACAGTTACTGCTGAGAATTTGACTTTCTTTGGGTGATGCACCCTAAGGCATCCCAGGCCTGCGGGCCGGCAGGGCGCCGACAGACCCCCACCAGCCTCGTGTGGGCTCTCCACCCAGACTCCTGCCTGTGGGCCTGGGCTCCAGGGGAGGGTGCAGAGGGAGGCTGCCAGGGCTGATCAGGCTCCTGCCCTCCTGGCCATGTTGTGGCCTTTTGCTTCTGGCTCCCTGTCCCTTATGCAGCCACTGGACCTTTCTGCTCCCTGACCTTAGGTTAAATGTTCTCCTACCTGGTCTCTCAAACAACTGTTACCCCTTAACAGTTCCTTCACGACTTTCTGCTAGTCTGGACATGATTCTTGCTGCCTCCAGCCTCCGGAGGGTTTCACAACCTCAATGCACCAGTGCTGGTGTCTCCCCCTGGAGAATTCAGACTTTGTATTGGGAAAATCTAAGTACGGCAGAAACACACTCCTAGCTCAGTCCTCAGCTGATCCTCACCTGTTGAGGGGTGTCGACTAAGTAGTGGATAGGTAGGTTCATAGGCTGTCTTGTTGTCCTGGGCGTCCCTTTACAAGATCCTTTTCTGAGTTGCATAGGTGAAAAGAGCATAGCAGCCTTCTAGACCACTAAATATGGCTGCCACTGCCTGTAACAAGCCACAGGCTTTGTGTCCAGCTGATGAAACAGGCCTCAGGACTTGTCAGGCTTCACTGGACTTCACTTGGCCTGCCTGGAGACCGAGGATGCTCATGGCTTGCTACCCTCTCCACCCAAATCCAAATTCAAGCTGTCAACCTTGAGATCCAGAGGGTCTGCGGAAGTGTGTCTATAACACCAAAGAAAGGGACAGACACTAAAAGTTTGTGTGTGTCCTTTTAACTCTATACAACTTGAACTATAAATGTTAAAACCACAGTAATTGGACTAACAATAATTCTTTGATTAGACTGCTAAGACAGCGTGTTTGTTTTGCCAAGAACAAGATTGAGTTTAACAAATTATTGTGGATTCAAGCAAGCTACTCGTAACTTGGATCCCATAAACTGGTGACAGCATGAAGTGCCCCTAGATCTGTCAAAATCTTGTGACACCTTGCTGTTAGTGATATGTCTTCTGACACTTCTGATGAGTATGCTATACTGTCTCCTGTTGTATTTAGCGATTTATTAATGGCTGGAAATCCTCTGAGCCTTTTTCATTCTATTGCTCTTCTGTCACTGTGGTTTGGCTGTTAGATAGATTTATATAAGGGTTCTTTTTTTTTTTTTCACTCTTATGCTGAATGCAGCCCTTTCTTTCTGCAAGGCTTCTTTAACATCACCTACTTCAATATCTTAGTATATAATGTAGAAATACAAATGTGATTTAGCTGATGAAAGGCCATCATTTTGACTTCTGTTTTCTCAGAGTTTCAGCTTCCCTACTAGGTCATCTTCAGTAAAATAGGTAATGATGACGAGGGTATTTTAGCTATGTGCCTCAAAACAGAAGTCTTGTTCCACTACATATTACAAAAGTCTAAACAAAAATCTAGTAAAAAACTAAACTGTACATGAAGTAACTTTTAAAAACCGATAAATACAATCCCTCAATCAGAAATGAAAACACGGAAATCTATTGTTAATGTTTCTCCTGAACAACTCCTATTTTATGATTCCATGTATAACGTAAAACGTAATTTAAATTATTGTGCTATGGACCTCTAAAATGATAATTTCTCCATAACTTCTCCTTAAAAATAAACATTGTAATGAAAATCAACTTTTACTTTCCAGTCAAATAAATCACTTACTCACCAGAGACTCTTTGCAAAAAAAAATCTATTATGGCTTAACTCCATAATTTGTCTACCACATTTGGCAAGACCTAACATAGAAAGGGTTTGGATTTCTTTTTTCCTTACATCTTTTTTTATATACCCTGTGAATGAAATCTACTTGATCAACCTGATATTCAGTGGACTGCTGAGCAGGAAAATTGCTAAATTTGCAGCTAAAAATATTTTAAACTTCAGTGCAATTGACTTTGAGTTTTCAATTTCTTTTCTTCTTCTTCTTTTTTTTTTTGCAATTACAGCTTTTAATTTTTATGTTTGCTTTTAAAAGTTAATATCAGTATTTTGTTGGGTTTTTTCCAGGTTAAGAGACATATAAAAGGCAATTATCAATTGGAAAGCTTAATTTTGAGAGTTTTGTCAGTGCAAGGTAATTTTTTACAGAGTAATGTGTTGATAAATTTTTTGGGGATAGAGATATTCTAGGGAGTTCATCAACTTAAAAATTTTCATGCATAAATTCTCTATTTTGTAATACATACTAATACTTTCCAGCTTTTATATTTCACATATGTAATTATCATTACTAAGCACATAAATTAAAAAAAAATCTGTCCAAGAATCATTCACAGAAACATTATTTTTGGCCAGGATAATAGTGAATGAAATCAGACTTAAGTCTACTAAACAAAGAGAAGCTTTATATACTTAGAAAGAGGGAAAATCCTTGAAAAACCCTGGGCAAGTTTATGCTACACCAATAAAAACATGGAGCAGAATTGTGTAATTTCAGCTTTATTACACTTAATGGTAAAAATTTCCTGTAAATCCTACAACAGTTTGAAATACTTGACATTGAGGTACTTCTGATAATCAAAGCAACAAATTCAGGATTTATATATTTATCTGAATATATACCTGATATCTAGACAGAAATATTTAGCTAATAAAGAGCCTTGTTCATGCACTGTGTGGCTATAATTTTCAAAACTGCTACAAACCCCATATAATCTTGATCCCTTGAATTGCAGAGAATGTCATATCAATTGATGTATCCCTTAAAACACAAAGGATTTTCCAAAACTTTAAACATCCTTTTTTTTTTTTTTTACAGAAAAATCTGAGATTTCTGGAAAGATTCAGGTATCTCTTCTGCCAGTTTTTAAGACAAATCTAAAACCCATACTATTTTGTCACCTATTTTTGAAACTTTAAGTATACAAACTGTACAGTTTTAATATTGATTTGACTTCTTTTGCAGTGGCATCTGTAATATGCTAGCAAGTTTCTTTCTGTGCACATTTCTTTCAGAGATTTAAAAAAAAAAACTCAGATGAAGAGACTGGATATAATCTCTTTCTGGATGCACACTCATAGCAGTGCTCTCTGTTAGTAGAGAGTCCAAGTCAACAGTAATTAAAACTGTGACACAAGAGAATTATACCATCCCAGCACAAAAAGGAACTTTTTTTCCTGCTGCTGAAATCTGTTTTGTGACAGGTCACAGAATAACAGAGTGGTCAAGGTTGGCAGGGACCTCTGGAAATCATCTGGTTTAACTGCCTGCTCAAGCACCACCTACAGCCAGGTGCCCAAGACCATATCCAGGCGGCTTTTGAATACGGTCAAGGAGGGAGACTCCACAACCTGTCTGGGCAACCTGTGCTGGTGCTCAGTTACCCTCACAGTGAAAAAGTGTTTCCTGATGTTTGACAGCATGTTGCTGACAGCAAGGTTTTCCCAATTGTTCTGGCAGCATCCATCGCCTCTGGTCCTGTCACTGGGCACCACTGAAAAGAGCCTGACTCTGCCTTCTTCACACTCTTCCTTCAGGTATTTATAGACATTTATCAGATCCTCCCCTGCCCCCTGAGCCTTCTCTTCTCGAGGCAGAACAATCCCAGCTCTCTCAGCCTTTCCTCATAGGAGAGATGCTCTGGTCCCTTCATCATTGTACTGGCCCTTTGCTGAACTCTCCACTAGCTCCATTTCTCTCTTATTCTGGGGAAAACAGGACACATTATTCCAGGTGTGGCCTTACCAGTGCTGAGTAGAAGGGATCTGAGGATGAAGCCAGTGAAGCAGAATGAACACAAAGCGAGTACGCATTTTCAGCTGCCATATGAATGTTATAAACAGATTAAATTCACTGCTAAAAAAAAAAAGGAGTTGCCATCATGGTAAGCATAGCATTTCAGGGAGAAATTTTGTGGATTTACCTGTTCCTGTATAGGCAGAATTTACTTTACAACATACTTCATTACTAACTCCCTGCCACTAGAGGTCATGTACTTGCTGATGAAACAAACTACGAGGTAGATCAAATTTTGTTTGTTTTTGTTCAAACTGAACAACTGAACAGGCAGAAACAGACTGTGCAGTTCCAGAAAACACTGAAATTAGTGTTTCTGAAAAGAAATTAACTAAATAGTTCTTATCTATTCATCTACTCCTTAGATTCCATGAGTAGAAAACAATCTGTGGAACTTACTATGGGAAAAATCAATGACTGTGGTAAAGGATTTGTGACATTAGCTCTGAATATGTTTGCAGACCAAAGAACATGAAGTTTACAGAAAACGGGCAAGGTTTGGTTATAAATAAAAGATTATGGCATTGAGATAAAAACAGGAGATGCCTTGAGTTTTCACACTGAGGCATATTCATTAGACAGTTTAACAAATGATGGGAGTAACTGTAGGAATTAATTGCAGGACATCAGTTTAACCCCTTTACTATCACTAACCAAGTAAAGAAACTTCCATACACTTAAATGTATTTCATTTGCTGGGTGAGTTGGTTAGACTTCCCAAGGATAAAAATGACACAAAAGAATAGAAGATCCATTACTAATGTCTTAATAATCACTCAATAAAATTTCTTCTTTGCCATATATTCAAAACAAGGAAAAAATTTATGTTGCTTCTTTGGGCCTACACTGATGGCAGAATTAGACACAGGGCAGATTAAGAGCTACATTACCTTAATTAACATAGGCACAGGACTCTATAAACAAGCAGAGAGGTTAATGCTGTGTTGGCAGAAGCACATGACTGCCCTGAGGCACAATGTAATTTAGAGACACCTTGAGCTAGTTGGGATCCTACAGCAGAAGAGGACACAGCTGTATGTTTGCTTTGTTCACTTTCAAAAGAATAAATGTATTCACAAAGAAACAAAAACTGATCATTTTTGCATAAGTAACTAGAAAACTACACACAGAAATCAAAATGCTGATTTTATGTTGTTTCCAAAACAAACATGTAATCAAGACTTAAATGGAATTAAAATTTTACTAAAAATACGAAACAGTGCAGATAGTAAAGAGAAAAGATAACTGATGTATTAAATTCTTGGTTCTGCAAGCCAAGCAGGCAGGCTGATTTCTACTCTATCATGACTCTCTCTGGGTGCTAGCACATCCCAATTCACATGCGTTTTCAAAACGGGGAAATACACTCAGTAGACGTGTTAATTGCATCTTTGAATACTATAGACAAAATTTCAAGACCAAGGGTTTTTCTTCACTGGGCAAAAAAAAAGCAGACACAAATGAAGATTCTTCATTTAAAAAAGTAGCACTGTTTTTTTTCACAACTTTGAGTGAATTCTGACCTAGGCCAAATAACACAAAATGATGTGGAGAGAGCTACTGCAGTAGAGATAAAGAAATCCACAGAGGAGAAGGATTTTATTCACAGTGCCAAAGTATCAGAAATAAAGTTGTGGAAGAATCTGACATCTGAAACATTCAGCAAACACTGAAAAGCTGCCTGGAAAATGTGTTGTAAGGATTCCAGGTAATCTGCTTTGCATCTTATTTTATAGCTGGTAGAGTCAAAGGGAGTGTTCTACTGACAAAACGTTGTGCCATGTTTCTGGGAGATAATCTTTTTACAAGGTGAGAGTGGATCTGTGTAGCACCTGGGTGTTAAATGAGAGGGGATGGCTTTGAGATGCTTGAAAAAAAAATTTTAAAATATGAATTATTTTATTTTATCTGATGGCAAAAACTCAAACACTTTCACAATTCAGAGAATGACAGTTCTCAGACTTTTTAAAATGCAACTCTACTTCTTAAACAAATCCACAGGTTTTACCTGGCATTTGCATGGCGGGTTTATGTCTGATCAAAAACATGACAGACCATGACAACCTGCAACAGGAGAACTCCTATGAATTGTGAGCCTGCAGAAGCTGTAGGTGATCAGATACAATACCATGAAGTTAGAATAAGGCTACATTTTATAATCCTTCCACAAATTTTGCATTTTTTTTTCTTTAAAACACTTGTTTGTCTCTCTGCAAGGTATTCCAGTATGAATTTTACAATATTCTTCTAAGTTAATAATCCTTTTTTTTTTCCTAGAACATAGTTTCCTGTTCCCAATTCACAGGAACTTTGGATCAGAAAAAGACTTCTTAGTTAATCAGTTGTCATGTCCTTAACTGAGTCATAATTTTATCAAACTCCATCTAAAGTTTCAGGATCTATTAAATCCATTAGAAGTCTCTTCCAAAACTCTCCTCTGCTGAAGACTAAAAGCCTTCTAACTTCTAAGAGAAGGTAAATTATGGTCAGATAGTCCTAATTTGTTCTAAAATTTTCTGTTGCCTTTTGTCCTTCTTACGGTTGCTTATTATTTCACAGAGCACTTCACTTTGCTAGACTGAACAAGCTCGTTTCTTTCAATTCTCTGTTGGAAAATAAACCTCTCCAGTAATCTTTCTGCACATTTTCTCCTTTAAAAGTGGTTTCTGGGAAGTTGAGGATCCACATGTTACACAGTATGGTAAATAGCAGCTTGTTGAACAACTTCAGAAGGTCACCATTAGCTCTAACAGCAATACACACATAAATGTTAGGTCACATTTGCCTTCTCCATGAGCAACTTCCATCTGGTCAAGAGATTACTCACCTCATAGTCTATTACCATTTTTATCTGAGCACTTTAGATACTTTCCTAGAAACCAGTTGTATTTTGCCATTTTCAGGTTGGTTGTGTATCCAGGCTTGAATGTCAGGATTTGTAAACTTCTCTAATAGCTTTAAGTAATGTCTCATACTAACACAGTTTATAAAAGCTGTTTGAATCTACTGCATTTTTCTGTAAGTTGCTTGTTGAGGAACAACAGTATCACTCAGGCAACATAATCACTACAAAAATACATCATATTTTATTCGCTCTCTCTCCCCCTATCCCTCTGGCTTTCTCCTAAACTAGCACGGTATAAACTCTTGAGAGTTCACTCCTATTTAATTCTCTGGATTATTCAATTCCCTATTTAATTCCAAGACTAAGCCTAGACCGGCCACCACAATGCTACCCCTCTCCAGTTTTCTTAAAAATGTTGTTGTCTTCAGCTGAACACACTATTTTCCATAGCGAGCTCCACTCACTTCTGTTTTTCCCTTCCCTTTGTCACCTTTGTGTGACGATCAGCTGGGAAGGTGACAACTAAATGAAGGTAACAACAAACTTAGCTGACCTAGCAGATCAAGGGAGGTTTATATGTCTCATTAGCAGTACAATAATTTAGTAATTTCATGCATTAGTCTTACTACTCTAGCATGTAGGCACCCTAGAGAAGATCAGGATATTATTTCACATTAGGTGTCCTACTTTATTTTAATTAGGGGAAAGAACAATAAAATGCAAACACACACAGGCAAAAGAAGACTTTACTAATACGCTATTCTTGAAACAGGTTAGCGTGCCACTTTGTTTAGGCACATCCTTGGACCTCTCAAGAGGCTGTTACCCAGGCTATATCTTGATAACCAGTTGAGGACTATAGCCTGAAATAATAATAATGTAATTTCAGGGTTTGGGGGCTGTTAGTGACCAGCAGAGGAATGCTTCACTGAGGAACAGCTATTTGAGCTCCTGTGTGCTCAGGAAGGCCACTGCTGGCTGTGGGGCTGAGGCAGCACCTGAGAGGGACCCCGAGGTGGCCGAGGTGGAAGGTAGGGAAGGCCCAAGTGCCAGGGAAGCCCGTGGCCCTCCAGCTCCAGCCACCACCTGCAGCCCCTGCAAGCTGCAGCAGCAGCAGTAACAGCTGAATTCTCATTTGCAATTTATCTATACAATTATATTGACACATATTCTCTTCTCCAACTTTCTGGTTTGTTTTTTTTTTTTTCTGCAGACGGCCATCTCCATGTATTTTCTGTGCTGCTAATGAAGACTTGAAAATGTGTGCTTCTCTCTGAAAAGCTGTGACACCAGGGGAAGCGAGGATGGTTGGGAATTCAGGAGGATGCCCTAGCTTTCACTGTGAGATCAAAGCCACCTGCTGATGTCTCCAGTTTCAGTGTTGTTTCACTTGTCTCTAAAACATTTTGGACTCTTGAAAGGGGATGGAGTCTTCAGCACAAACCTGTACTCCCCAGAGATTAACACCAGTGGTGACGGTTACTTGATCCCTGGACTCCTTCCCAGCTGTTCTCGTGCAGATGAATAAAATAATTCTCACTATATGCAAGCAAACTCGGTACTTCCTTGTACGCTTGACAAATTCTCATAGTTGAAGTCTGCAACTGAATAACTTATTCAATGATGGGAAGCTCCTGCAGGTGGGAACTTTCTGTGGTAGGAACAGTATTTCCAAAGGATGGCATTTACAAATGTCCAGGGACCTTTTTTTTTTTTTTTTTTTTCTGTGTTGGAGATGGGTTTCCACACCCAAGCGGGTCATGCACCAACTCACTTGCCTGAAGTGGGAAAGTACCGCCTCTGGAAAAACACTCCCTTCACTTTTTGCAACACTTACTAAGAACACTTTGAATTTTTCGGTTTCTCGGAAGAAGCATTCATGAGGACTTTTTTCAAGTGCTTGACTTTTTTTGTTGTTGTTGGTTATTTTTTTTTTTTTCAGCGGGCGAGTGCTGCTAGATGAAACCGACGTGCCGCTCTCGCTGGTGCCCGCTGCCCCCCCCGCCGCGACCTCCCCGCCCGTGGTTCTGCCCGCTGGGCACCGCCGCACCCCGTCACCCGTCCCCGACCGGGAATTTAAAGCAGAACTCGGAACAAAGCGCACCCCGGCCCCGGCCGCACCCCGGGCTGATCCGCCCGGCCGCCCGCCCGATGTTAGCGCTGACCGCCGCTGTGAAGGCTGCGGGGCTCCGGCCGCGGCCGATCTTCCCTCAGCGAGACCCGGGCCAGGGCCCGCCGGGACTGGAGACCGAGGAGGGCAGGCGAGCGGGCGACCAATCCACAGCAGCAGCCCCTCCAGCCCTCTTCCCGCCGCGGGCTCCCCGCCGGCCGAACGTGTTCCCTCTGCGGCCCCGGGTGGGGCGGGGCCAGGCCGGGCCGGGGCGGACCGCCCCCCTCGGGAGGAGGGGGAAAGGGCCTCCACCTGCCTCCGTCGGGGCGGGCCGGCGTCCTGGTATTTAGAGAAGCGCTGGGCTCGGGCGTTGTTGGCAGTTGGGGTTGGGTAGCGGTGTGTCTGCGCGATGAAGGGTGGCGGTATCGAGAACCCGGTGTTCGAGCCGGCCAGCCCCGATCTCGGCAGCCAGCGCCAGGCGAGCCCCCCCGGGGCAGGTGCCGGCGTCGCAGCGGTGGCTGAGGTTGAGTCCGAGGCCGAGGAGGGGCCCTGCGGGTGGGGCCGCTGCGCCCCTAAGGCTCTGCAGCTCTGCAACAACCCCGAGGGCTACCTGGCTGCCTACAGCCTCCTGGCTATCTTCCAAGGTAACCTGTCCCTGCCGCCTTGCCCGGAGCTGCAGGCCTGGTTGCCCTCCTCTCTGCCTTCCCTGTGGGAGCTGGCACCTGTGGGCCTTCTCCTGCACAGGGCACATCTCTGTCTCCATCCTGGAGCTGTGGAGGAAGCCAGGCAGGAGCCTGGGCTGGGGAAGATGGTGGAAGCATGGTGGCCATGTGGGTGGCAGGTGATGGAAGGCAGGGTTCTTCCAGCTGCCGGAGCCTGGTGCTGTTGCTGAAGAGTGATGGTAGCGGCTTCACTAGAGGAAGACAGTGTTCTGGTGTCCTGGATAGAGAAGTTGCTCATTCAGTATTACTCTCTGTACTTTCTTCCTCTTTTTCTTCTTTTCCTGCCTACCTCTTTGACTGCTGCTGAGTCAATCCTGTCAGCTCTGTGCTTCAAGCTCTTCTTCATACTGTGTCCCTGTTGCTTCCATGGAAGTGGTGCTCTATATGTGCCTCAGAGGTTGAGATATATGAGACAGGGGATAAAACACATGCTATAAACAAATAGGCAAAACTGTAGTGCTCTAGTATATACTTTGTAACCTGCCTGCCAATTAAATAAGTACTTTGGCATGGTTAGGTGGGACTTTAGGTAATTAAAATGACTAAAAAAAGCTGGTTTTGTTCTGTGGATTGTGGTGCAACCATCTTTCTAACACTTAACTAATGGCTTAACTTACCCTTGGGTCGAACCTGAAGTTTAGCTTGCTCTTAATTTTTGTTGTTCAGCTTCAGATATTCTTGTCCATGTTTTTGGTTTCGTGTAAGAAGATTTGTTAGGGCCTTGGCAAGCTTTAGGCTTCGAAAGGAGTAGTGATGGCTGATGGGGAGAAGGAAAAGCATTAGTGTACCAAAGGTACAAACCTGAGGTTTGTAAAGCTTAGATGCTTGTCTGCCCAGTTGAGCTATTGGATTAGTATTCAGAACCCTTCAACTTGGTAGATCTAGTTAGGAAAGAAAACTGTTTCCTGAAAAACGATGAGGCTTTAAAGCTCATCCTTGTTGCTCAGAAAGAATGAGACTGCTGTAGAGAAGAGGGAGGAGATTTAGAAGAAGAGATTCAGTGCTATAAGAGCAGGCAGCCTGTGCCGAAGACATGGGCTATGGATGGCTGTGTACCTGCCTGGAACCACACTGAAGTAACTGGGATGGTCTGAGGACAACTGAGCAGGAGGTTCTGCTTAAAACCTAGAAGGACCTGTCTACTACTTGCATTATTTGGAAAATCCTTAGAAGAACCAGTGTCTCTCAGTATGTGTTTCTATGAACTTTTTCTGATTTAATCTTGTTTGAAATATGATCTTTTATTAGGATATATGTGTTGTGTTTAGAAAATAAGTATCTGCCCAGAGAGTTCTGGGCAGAGCCTATTGTTCCTTTCTTGTATTTGAAAGGCTGTTCTACAGCTGGTAGGACCAGAAGGTGATTCCTGTTGCAGTTGTCCTGTTATTAGCTCAAATTTATTTTCTCTAACATAATAAAAAGGAAGCGAGGGGTAGGGTGGGGGGTGTGGAAGAACTTCAGTGGCAGAAGACTTTTGGATCATGCACGTATATTCTTGTAGAATAAGAATACGGAGGCAATAAAAAATGCCCTGAATGTGACATGGAAAAGTTTCAGGTTATATTTCACTAGAAAGTGTCTTGAATGTTTCCAGCACTACTGAATTTGCTATAGCAATATTTCTTAAAATCCAGTTTGCTGTGCTGATCTGATCATCTGCTCAGCTGAATAATGAATTCAGTATCATTTAAATTTTATCTCTTATTAGTAGTGTGCATAGGTTCCCAGTGATAAAAAGACCTTGTATCATATGAATCTTTGTCCCCTTAGGATGCTATGGGTGTTGGTTATGCCACTTATCCAGGTCTTGGTCTTGTTATCTAACTGTAGATGTATGCCGGACCTCGGAGAGGTACCTATCTTATCTAGTTAGGATTTCGGGCCTTAATGTAAGGAAACTTCTGATTCTTGTTTTGAAAGCTGGGTAGGCGTGGCTCTTACAGACCTTGTGGTGTTCCTAATGATGTGTTCTTAGAATTTTCTGAACAAGTACCTGTAGTTTGTCTAGATCATAGAAAAGAAGTCAGGCGTTGAAGACTCAAGTTGTAACTTTTTGAGAAGCAGAAAAGACAAGAATCATTTTCAAACAAGAAACACAGTGCTGCATGTGAAACTGCAAAAACATTCAGGTCATGCAGTTTTGGAGGTTAGATAAAAGAACAGAAAACATAAGTGGAATTTTGAAGTTATGTGAGCTACTACTGTACTTTAGATCTAGTTATTTAAGTTACCTTTCAAATTACAGAAACTGTCACTGAGGAAGCTAAGATATATCTATAAAACTTGATAATGCTAATGTATTTCTAGGAAACTTTATTTCCTAATCCTCTGAAGAATAATGAAGTAATCCTTAAAGGCGCTTTTTTTACAAGTTGTTATACCAGACTTTTTATACAATAAGTAAAAATAGTAGGTAGTTATCTGCAGTGACCTGGTACATGTGTGTGGAATTTTGTATGTGTCTAAGTGAAGGCATATATTTATTAGCTTATTTTCTAGCTACCCTAGAAAAGAGGTTATTGTTGTCCTTGGCACCTGATTTGTTGTATTTCAGCTGCTTGGAAGATTCTACGTGAAACTTAACTTTCTGTTTCAAGTACATGTGAAACCTGTATTTCCAGAATAGAAAACACTTATTTGTGTAGGACATAGTTACATGACGAATATCTACTTTCTGTATTGCACTTAGAGTTGCATAAATGTGTGATTGCATCTTGTAATACAATAACAGGGGATATGCTGCACTTGATAGCTGTGGTAACTTCTGCCTTGTTTGCTATCTCACTATTTTGAGTACGAGAAGGACTGTTTATTCCTCGTGTTAGTAATAATTTTATTAAATAAAACAGAACCACAGTTTGAGACTAGTCCAGTCTAATCCGCCTGAAAACTGGATAACACTAATATTTTATAGCCTGATCAAATTTGTTACTGGAAGAACTTCTTAATTATTTTTCTCTTTTTAATTGAATGTATGCAAACCACTGCTTCAAAGCCACCATACTTAGAACAATTTTAGAGTACGATTTTTAGTTAAATGGATGAAGAAAAAATATTCTTGTTTTTCATGAAAGTAAATTAAGTTGGTTTATGATTAATCTGGATTTTGTGGGTCAGTACACGCTGTCCCTAAACTTCTAACAGATGTGGTAGGACAATAATATTTTGCTTGAGAATAGTTAAAAAATAATTTCTATACTAATATTTAAGTGTTGAGTTGTCCTTGTAGAATTTGTTTCAGATAAAGTTATTATCAGCCAGGTTCCATCTTTTCTGAAGAGACTTTGGTGATTAATCCCTAGATGATGGTGTTGGAGAAGTTATGCTGCCATTCATCACATCTGCATTTTTACAGATGAAATCTAACTATTCAATAAAATTAACTGCAAGGTTTTATGGCTTTTAGAATGTATATTAAAGGTGACAACTTAAACTATAGGTAAAAGACAATGTCTTCTAGTTCTATAATCAACTTGCCACATAGCACACTTAATTCATGTGAGTGTTCTAAAATAATAAATATTTGAAGTGCTGGCGAATGGGAAAAACTTGTTTGTTCATTCCTTCATGCTAGTATTGTTCTATGGTCAATGGTCCTTAAGAAGAAAAGAAAGCTGCCAAATTTATAAATAACGGCAGTAGAGTAACACCTGAATACTTGTGTTGATCCCATATGAATTTAAATGTGGTGGTCAGACTGATAGGTGAAATTGTCATCCTTAATAGTAGGCCATAGTAGGGTATTAGGGTATTAGAAAATTAAGACTGTGCCAAGAGCTGCATCCTTATAGAAAGCTGAAGTGTTTAGTTATGGTGGGGATTGCACTTCTAAGAAAACAGCTGGTTGATCACTGATTTGGAGTAATATTTTTTTTTAGTATGTTGAACAGTTTAGGCAGATCTGTTGAAGTTCAGCCTATGTAGTTGCACTTCTGGATGGTACAATGCTTGTTGAAAACTAACTTAAATCCATCGCTGTACACAGCCATCTGTCCATCTGTTCTGGTCTTGGAATGACAGCAGAGAATTGTTTGAATCTTAGAAAGAGGAAGTATAGCAGTATGTCCTGTGTCATGAGATGCTCATCAGTCAGTCAGGTTACACAACTCTTAATATTATTTGCAACTGTGGCTCCAAGACTCCCTAACTTTTTTCTGGGGTGCCTAGTTTAGTCGTAGAATCACAGAATAATTAAGGTTGGAAGTAACCTTTAAAGGTCATCTAGTCCAAGCCCCCTGCAGGGAGCAGGGACATCTCCAACCAGATCAGTTTGCTCAGAGCCCCGTCCAACCTGGCCCTGAATGTTGCCAAGCATTCACCTTGGGCACCTACCACCTCTCTGGGCAACCTGTTCCAGTGTTCCACCACCCCCATTGTAAAAAATCTCTTCCTTATAACTAGTCTAAATCTACCTCCCTCTATTTTAAAACCGTTACCCCTTGTCCTATCACCACAGGCCCTGCTAAAGAGTTTGTCTCCATCTTTCTCACAGGCCCCCTTCAGGTACTGGAAGACTGCTGTAAGGTCTACCTGAAGCCTTCTCTTCTCCAGGCTGAACAGCCCCAACTCTCTCAGCCTGTCTTCATAGGAGAGGTGCTTCAACCCTCTTATCTTTGTGGCCCTCCTCTGGACCCTCTCCAACTGGTTGTCCTTATGTTGGGGGCTCCAGAACTGGATGCAGTACTCCAGGTGGGGTCTCACCAGGGCAGAACAGAGGCAAAGAATCACCTCCCTCGACCTGCTGGCCACACTTCTTTTGATGCAGCCCAGGATAACTGATGGATCGCATTGAGTTTCTCAACTACCAGCACACCCAAGTTCTCCTCATGGCTGCTCTCATTCTATTCTCCGCCCATCCTGTATTTGTGCCTGGGATTGCCATGACCCATGTGCAGGACCTTGCATTTGGCCTGGTTGAACTTCATGAGGTTGGCATGGGCCCTGCTCTCCAGCCTGTCAAGGTCCCTCTGGATGGCATCCCTTCCCTCCAGCATGTTGACGGCACCACACAGCTTGGTGTTATCAGTGAACTTGCTGAGGGTGCACTCTATTCCACTGTCCCTGTTGCTGACAAAGATGTTATAATGGGACCAGGCCCAATACCCACCCCTGAGGAGTGCCACTCCTCACCGGTCTCCACTTGAACATCAAGCCGTTGACTACAACTCTGTGAGTGCAGCCATCCAGCCAACTCCTTATCCACTGAATGGTCTGTCTGTCAAATCCGTGTCCCTCCAGTTTAGAGACAAGGATTTTGTGTGGGACAGTGTCAAATGCTTTGCACAAGTCCATGTAGAAAACTTTATTATGGGCACAGTTTAGTTAGACTACAATAAAGTTATCTGACATTGTTGTGAAGTACAGCTGTTCATCTCACTTGTAACAGAATCTGTTTTGGAACTATTAAAAGTAAACTCCTGTAAGTTTAACTACTTGGTGTTTCACATACAAACAATGTGAGGCAGGATGGAAGATTCTAGGGTAGTATCTACAAACAACACATTTTGTAAAAATGGACAGTGTGTATAAGTGTACACTGACAGTTGCAGCTTACTTGCTTTGAGTTTTGGATCAGTTTTCTGAGCTTCTCATGCTTATGTACAGCTCATGCAAGGCATTTTCTCTAGGTTGTCTGATACTTCTGCTTCAGGGAACCCCAAGATTCAGAGGCCAAACTTTTTTTTTTTTTTCACTTAAGGTAAATCACATCAGTTGCTCTGAAACAGTTGGAAATTATTTTTAAATAGCTTTATACTTTTTTATATTATAGGGAAAGATGTCTGTTCAAAAGCCTTCTTTTATTTTTCCCTTTGTGATGGCAGGGAGGAAATGATGTTTGTTTGACAGTCATAATTTGAAAGCTGTGTCCTGAGCTTGCTTCAGTCATAGCTCACATTCTAATGTGGGTCATAACCTTGACTAATTTTCCTTTTAATTTGTATGGTATCTTATGACACTGTAATACATTCTG
This sequence comes from Chlamydotis macqueenii, assembly GCF_036417535.1. Lineage (NCBI taxonomy): Eukaryota > Metazoa > Chordata > Aves > Otidiformes > Otididae > Chlamydotis > Chlamydotis macqueenii. The sequence goes on along the minus strand of NC_141593.1, from coordinate 56,189,513 downwards.
TTTGAAATCTGTCTGTGCTTCCAACTTTATCTGGAACCTTAATACATGAACAGAGTTTGAGGCATTGTACTTTGCTGGCTTATACTTGAATGTTGAATCTTTAATGCCCACAGGAGAGAATAAAGTTGAATTGGTCCTTTGCAGTTTGGCTGGCTTAAGTTTACAGTCTATCAAACGACTGTATAGCTGGATTTTAAAGCTAATAAATACCTTAAAATGTGGCTTTGTAAATATGGTCATTTTAACGCTTCCATCGCACAATGGTAAGTTTACTGTTGCAACTATATCAAGTTAAAGTATCTTTTACTAATTGTCTCTCTTTTTTTTTTTTTTTTTTTTTGTAGGTATTGTGGTAAATGGCCTGATTAACATTAGTATTTCAACAATTGAGAAGCGTTATGAATTGAACAGTTCCCTCACCGGCTTAATCTCTGCAAGCTATGACATTGCTTTTTGTATATTGTCACTGTTTGTATCTTTCTTTGGAGAAAGAGGGCACAAACCACGATGGCTTGCTTTCTCAGCATTTATGCTAGGATTGGGCTCACTTATATTTTCCTTACCACACTTTGGTAGTGGAAGATACCATTACGGAGCTAAACTTGAAGGTAAGCTTATCCTTATGTTTTGAAAATGATTGAAAAAAATCTCTGTAGAGACTTATTGCAACTGTTAATGTGGTACAACATAGTTAATCTCTGTCAAAGTCCTAAAAATAGAGTATTATTTCTAACACTGAAAATAAAATGATTCTGTGAAGTCTGTAAGTTCAAGAGCTGTCTCTCTGTACAGTGAACATTCTTTTTCAGAAGAGATTTGAGTGTCAATATCAGTTCCTACTAATATGCAACGTTTGAATAAAATGCTTTTTGGCTTGCATTGATGAATGCAATTAAAATTCACTTTGAGTAAAAAAAGATCTGGCATTTCTTTGTGAATAGGAATGCAAGTTAGGTCAGTGATGTAGAATAAATGTTAAAGGACAGCTGTTAGACTTACCATTGTCTTGTTGAAAGGTGACTACATTGTGCAGTTCTGAGTTTTGAACTACTAAGGGCATCTTGACTAATTCATTAACAAGTTTCACTAAGTTATTGTAAAACCACAAATTTGTGGGTTTCTTTGAAGTGGAGGGAACAGGCAGTACCGAGCTATACTGGCCAAAGCAGTAAGCAGTGTTGAAATTGTGGGAGTAACCGGCTCTTGGAGATCTTACATATCTTTTCTCATAAAACAAGACTTTGAGTGCAGTGTGCTTAATGACAACTATTTGCTTCTTAACTTAGTGGCACACCTGTAACTAATAAAGAAACATCCTGCTTTAAAGATAGCTGCATGACTTAATCTTTTAGGATTGTCTTAGTTGTTATTGCAGTGTTTAATCAGATTTATGCCTTCAATGACTAAGCATATTGGAGTGCTCAGTAAGAAAACTCAATAGCTACTAAGCAATCCGATGGAAGTTTCTCAGTCTTCCTGTTGTTGATTCTCAAATTAGTTGTGGGTTTTTTTTTTTCTAAGTGTTGATCATGTCACACACTTCCATGAGCTGTCCAGACATTGACTATTAGTCAAATAACTTTGGTAAGCTATTGTTCCACATCTAATAAATGAGAATCTGAGGCAGAAGGTAACTGAACTTTTAACTGAACAAGGCCAGAAGAAAAAACTCTTCAGTGTTTGGAGACAGATGCTTGTTATGCCTTTGTAGAGAGGCAAAAACTTACTTGCTGCTAGCTCTGTTACAGTCCCGTTTGTCTACAATTTCAGCTTCAGTATTGCCCTTCTTACTTCAGTAGTATGTATGGAAGAGAAGCTGAATGTAATATAAAGAAAGTTCCAAAGTGATTGTAGTGGTGTGTGGTGGTTTTTTTGGTTTTGTTTTTGTTTTTCTGGCTTTTTTTTTTTTTAATCAAAGCAAGATACTGACAGGGTGGGAGTGTGAAGGCATATAGCTAACTATTGCAACTGATTTCTCTCTCTCCTAACAATTTTGGCTGAAATCTCAAAGAATCTGTGTATGTTCCATCAGATATCTGCCACTTTGTCTACCATTTAAGATGCTGTAGGTGTTGATAACTTATTAGGGCTTATTTTCTACATGAACATTTGAAATCTAAAAGCTGTAGGGAAAATTTTAGATGGAACATATGCTTTCTTCTCAGTGGCAGTGTAACATGACTGAATTAATGCTGTTTTGACTGCTGTAATGCAGGTAGCTATGCCATGACTGTGGAGAGCAGATTTAAGGACTTAAGCTGACTTAAACAAGTCACTATCAAAGATAAATGACTACAGAGTGCAGGGGAATGTCTGCACCATGACAGACTTGATGTAAATCTACAGGTGCTGTGCAACGGCATCCTTCAACAATTAAGTTAACCACAGTACATGATTACATACAATATCTGGTTTAGCTAGTTTTGATGCTGATTAAGCATCCAAACTATACATTTAGTTGCAGAATTTAATAGCACCCCACCCCAAAAAACGTTCCTTTTTGCTTATTTGTTTGGATGAGTAGTTTATATAGACTTCAATGTATGAGAGTAAACTTTTATTTGATGCTTCGTATTAAAATCTACCACCTTATTTGTTTTTTATCAGTTCCTAGTTGGTTGCTTGATTATTTATGTTCATTTAGTATATGTAAGTACAGTGAGTTTCACCTGTAGGACAACCTCTAAGTATAGTTCAGTGTGGTATTTAATATAGTTGCCAGGTTCATTAATAGATCTAGTCTGGTATCCAAAATACACCTAGCCTCCAGTGTAAAGTTTACAGACTTCCTGGAACTTACTGTTTTGCCTTGAGATATTAATTTTCTTTTATTCTGAGTATATACATATCCTACTCTACAAAAGTATTAAACTGGAAATATTTATTGTAATAACACTCCTTAGAAATTGTTTAATCCATTTCGTATTGAAAAAGTAGATAAACAACAGTCTACCTATTTACAAAAATTTTCAGCCACAGCAAACGTGTCTTGTCTAATCTCCAGGAAGGCTTCAGATTCAACTTTGTAAGCTAGATGTAATCAACTATTTGTTCTACTAACTTTTTTAGGTTCTATAGGGTCTTAGGTGTCTCAGCTGGCTCTGGTATTTGTAGTCAGGAGCTCCATCTAGTGGTTTGTCTGTAATGAAACCATTCTGTATTTGATTACCCATAGACAGTGCAGAGGGTACTTTTAAATTTCTGTCTCAGATCTTATTGAAACCTTTAAATTTGTAAAATAGATCTGTCACAGCACATGTTAAATGTAGATCTTCACTTGACACAAGGAAGATGACTTTCCTCAAAATAAAGGTAAGTATTGGAACGGATTCCTCATAAAGATTGTGCAGTCTCTGTCTTTGGGGAGTTTCAAGACCCTGCTGAGTAAAGTCCTGAGGCAGCTTGGTCTGCATGTGCCTTTGAAACTGTTTGGATTAGGAGGTTGGACTACATGACTCCCTGATGCCCCTACTAACCTCAATTATTCCATGAGTCCCTTCAGTAACAGGATGTGAATGGTATCTTTGGAAAACAGTAATATCTTTGTTAATAGTAGCTCTTAGCCATTTGAGATGAAATGTGTGTGGTGTGATTTGAGAAGAGGGAGAATGACTTGAACACCTTTCTTCAGTTCTCTTTTCTACTGGAAACTCAAGTGGTGGATAAGTAATTTAGGATCTGAGAGTTAGTGAATCGTCTCAGAAAGGCATTAATTGATCTTCCTTCTGAGAACATGCCAAGGACAATTAAAGACTGAAGAAGACTGTGGCATTTGGGTACTAACGATGACAGAATGTGTGTGATGCCAGCTTCTAATTTGACTGTTTTGTCTTGCACCATCAGTGTGTCTGTGGTTTTTCTGTTGGTCTTGTTCTCTGAATAGACTATCTAATCAGTTGAATAATGGATATAGTGCTGCTGTTCTCTTCACTGCTTTGTCTATTTCTCTATATCACTTACATGTTCTGTGAAACTGTAACATCTGCCTTTAGAAGATAAGAACTTAGTCTTTATTCAGCATGTTTATTGAAGCTTTAAGTGACTTTCCCATTCAAGACTTAAAGAGGAAACAGTTTTTTTAAGTTTAAAAAGGAATAGAAACCAAGCTGTTCTTTATTTCTCACTCCTTAGAACCCTCTCTAAACTATTCCCTGTCCCTAAAAAGACAAAAACCCCCCACACTGGCTGCAGTTTAAAGTGTAAGTAAAACTAGTGTTGGCCTGTCTCACTTCTAGCATTAAAGCATGCAAGGTTTATAATGACTAACTCTGTTGGATGGTGTTGCCTTTAACGCAGTTCTGCTCTTTAAAATGCAGGTATAATCCACTGACTTTTAGATGGGAAAACAAGTTTAATGATCAGTTAAAGTAAAGTGCTGTTTCTGTCTTTCAGACACCTGTCAAATTCCAGGAACAAGCTCTGCTAACTTCACTTGCAGTGCCAGCACAAAGTCTTCATTGCCCAACTATCTGTATGTCTTTATCCTGGGACAGCTGCTGCTGGGAGTTGGAGGAACTCCACTATATACTTTGGGGACAGCTTTTATTGATGATAGTGTCCCCAAACACAAGTCTTCCCTTTATATAGGTAACTCTTAAAACTGTTTATAACACGTTGTCTTGATCGATCATAGACTGCAATGCCTTACAAATGTTTTTATGAATTCCTCTAATTAAATCAACCTTGTGATTGTTTACTTACGTGTATAAAATATTTCTGTATCAGTTACTGTGTAAGTCAGGTATTAGTGTGCTGTAAGTGTCAAGTCTTTTTCAATAGTTATTTTGCGAGCATGGTAAGGCTACTTTGTGCACCTTTTCTGTTGTTTTTGCATGTCAGTAACTGAGAGTGATTAAGTGGTTAATGTAGCCTGCCTGTTAACAACAGAGTAAGCTGTAGCAAAAATTGGCTTTTTACTGTCACAGGTATTGAAAACTACTGTATTTCAGATCAGTAGCCACACATTACTGTATCCTGTAACAGTTTTATTTATTTACCTTCTAACAGTAGGCTGTCCCCTCAGTGCAGGAACATTCCTGTGCATCGTGATCAATGAAATTCTCTCGCCACGTACAATTTTGGCACTTCAGGAGGAAATACTGGAAGCATCTTTCCTTAATTGAAAGTAAAGAGATTGTCTAGAAATGTGGCGAACATGTTTGTCTTACTGTTAGGCTGTTTGAAAGCTAAGGAATACTAATTCTTAGTGGCGGTCTTTAGTCTTTCCAGTCAGCATTTTCTGGGTTATGTGCACTTTTACTGCCAAGTTCATTGCAGTCTAAATGTGTTTTTGTGGGTGTGAAGATGTGTTATCTTCTCCATTTTTGGGTGTAAGCTCTTAAGTATTAACTATACTGGTAACTCTCAGTAGGAATTAAAAGCATCTTAGATTCCTGATATGTTTTCTGGACTAAGTATTTTAAGGGGCAAAATTGAAGTCTAATCTATTTGCATACAATTCTTGCTTTACTTTTCCAGGCAAGCCACTTCATTTGATGCCAATACATTAGAATAGTTGCATATGTTAAATCTTAAATAGCAAACACAGCTTTTATTTTTGCTGTTTCTCTATATTGAGAGATAATAATATTCCACTTTTTTTTTTCTGAGGCCAGTGAAATAAATAGAGCAGAATTAGGGCTATCTGCATGACTAGGGGATCAAGAAGTGGCCTGAAAACTCAGGATAATAGTGTCAGTTATCATAGTTAAAACATAACAGACCTGTACAATAAATTAATGCTTGTGCAATCTTCAGACAACTGCTGAGTTCAGAAGAACTGTGTGCTCTGCCTATATAACAAAACTAGAAGGCAAGTGAGTGGACAGGTAGCTACATTAAGCTTTAATTCTTTTTCTTGCTTTTATGCAATATATTGAGGGTTTAAAATGTATTGTGTTGCTTTTCCTGATGCAAGAGGGCTTGTGCAAGGCAGTGAAAAAACTCCTAAAACTTTCTGCTAATGTCTGTAAATAGCTGCTAGCATCTTAAGACCATAAGCTTGCAACTCTGAAGCTAATAGTTCTTGTCTTCTGAAACTGGGTGTTTTCATGAGAACTCTTCTCTTGCTGAACTGGGGCATCTACATCTAAAGCCAATGAGAAGTTAAGCAGTTCCAAATGGTAATTTAAACTGAATGGTCTGTAGGACCAAATAAGCACCTTCGAAGCTAATTTTGAAGTTCTGTGGTATGAATGTGGACTCACAGAGATCCTATGAGCTTGTTATTATTTCCAAAATACAGGAAAACCTGGCATATGTTAACTCTATTTTTGACTTACTGATACTTGAATCACCCCTTCTGTGTCCCTTCCCCTTCTTGCGCTCCTCCCAACCCCTCTCTCCCATCATTCCATCTTGCTGTCTAAGGGGAGTGAAATAATACTAAAGATCCAGGCACTTTGTAAACAAATGAGAAATACAGATTCTTCAGCCTGGGGAAGAATATCAGCAGTATGGCTGCACCTCTTTCCAGTTATTTAGATAGATCTAGTTACTATTAGTTGCAAGTCTTTGTCTGCAGAGATAGTGCTCCTGCCAGCAGTGCTGAAGTGCCACAGAAGTCTGTGTGGTTAGCCAGGGAGACTATTGTGACATTGAGAAAATCTTGTCCGAAGGCAAAAAAAATAAATGGATAGACCTAAGAGTCCTCTTTAGTAGGATATGGTTACACCTGCAACTTTAGAGTTTTTTTTAGAACTATCAGGAGCTGTTAAGAGCCCTGGCTTTGTATTTTAAGGCTCATATCAATAAATGGAAGTGCATATCATTGAGTTCTCAATGAACTCAAGTGGCAAATATTACTCCAGTCAAAAGTTTTAATGGAACCCTGGCTTCTGGTCTTGGCAGATCTGAAAACCAACTTAAGACTCAAAATAAAAATATAAATAAGTAGATCCATAAAGATTGTGGGTATGTACTATTAACAACTGATGCTCATAGCAACCTCACTTCAGAAACTTTTTGACAAGCTAGCTTGTGATTGTAGGCACATGATGTGTAAAAGGCAATCTAATAATTCATAAAGATGCTGTCAGTGAAGTGTCTTTTGCTGAACCTGAGAGTTGCAGTTTTAGAGAGCTGCAAATCTTCGTGTTGAGAGATAAGTATAAGTTTTGTCTCCTACATTCTATACTTTTAAGTAATGACAGTGAAAGAACAGAAACCATTTGGTCTGAAGTTGATCTGGGATTTTTTTTTGTAAAAAAAAAAAAAACAAACCAAAAACCTTCAAAATTGTGTAGTCAACCTTATGTATTTTCTCTTCTAGGAATTGGCTATGCCATGTCACTGCTGGGTCCTGCTATTGGCTATGTCTTAGGAGGGCAGCTACTTAATATTTATATTGATATCCAGATCCCAGAAAGGCAAGATACAACTTAGTCTTTTGCTTTCTATTTTTTTTTTTTTGCCTAGTAATTGTTATTAAAATTTTCAGCCTGTCTCCATATGAGGAGGAGAAATGGTGAGGAGTATTTTGTTTGTAAAATACTGCATTTTCAAGAGCTTCTTTAACTTCATAACAAGTTGCATTCCCAAGGGCTTCTATCAAGTCAGTTACTTCCCATAATGAGTAGTCACTCCATTGTGTGTGAAAGTTTCTTTGTAGTGCAAATACTTCTAGTTTTTTGAGATATTAGCTATTTTAAAGCTGATTAACAAAAATGCTTTGTCTTTTGATTAGTTGCTCATTTAGGGTTAGATTGCCACTCTTGATTTCTTGTGCAAAAAGTTTCCCTGAGGTGGGATATGAGGGGTAGGATACTGTTATACTTACCTCATGGGGAAGAAACTGCTAGAAAAATCTACCAGTTTAGTACTCCACTATTAAAAATATTATAAATTGTACTAATATCCAAATCAACAACTTAATTTACACTTATTTCCTGTGTTTTAGGGACTTCAGATCAATGCAGTAACATTCTGAATTTATGTATTGGCTTTCACAACTCATTAATTATGAAATTCTTTCTAAAATCGGTTTTTTAAGTATCTTAATACTATGGGATCTTGAAATCAAGATCAAATAGTGGCCTTTAAATCAAAATGAATTTAATAAGTTGAAAGCTATATTTGATAGTATACAATATTATTATAATAGAGCTGATGAATGTGCTTTAAACAAGCAATTAATTTAATACATGTAGAAAATAAGAAACTGACAATATTCAAAGGCTTTCTGTTAAATTAGTAATAAAAAAATTCTAGCTCACTGACATCTGAAGCTGCTGATTTGAATTCATGATTGGTAAACCTGCTTTTTCCAAATTATTTTTCCAGTGCAAAGATGGATCAAGATGACCCACGCTGGCTTGGAGCATGGTGGATAGCATTTCTTGCATGCTTTTTTGCAATTTGGCTTCTTATAATACCTTTTTCATGCTTTCCGAAACACCTACCAGGTAAACATTTAAGAACAATGGCTACTTTGGAAGAGAGATTTGTTTATGCCTGTGGATTATAGACTTCTGGACTGACTGATGCTTCCTCTTTGATTCTGTTTCTCAGTTAACTGTCTTTGGCTAAAACCTGGTAAATACCTTGTTTCCAATGTGCAGCCTTTAGAACAATGCAGATAGGCTACAGTGAGCTTCCTGTGTATGTGATGTACTGGAAACAGGTATACATGGAAATTGATTGTCAAAGTTTGGAAGATACTTGCAGCTGAGCACCCAGGATTGTATTTAAACCTATGTTACCCACCTAAAATCATAAAGAAGTTCCATTTACATGCATTGTTGTCTTTGACTCGGTTGCCTTATTGTTTTGTGTGGAATAATAAAGCATGAATCAGTGTCCCAGAGCAGTCTTCTAAAAAGAAGAATTTTAATATAATTTCTGCTTAGGCAGATATTCTCTAGGAGTCCCTTGGAAGAGCACTTAAAGGAACTTGCTATGCTTATCTGGAAAGAGACATGGTGGAAGAAAAGAAATAATGAAGTAGGGAACTGGGGAGAATGTGAGGATGATTTGAAAATAAAAAATTGAATGGGCTTCAGGATAGTCTGAAATTCTTAGAATACCCCTGATAATATCTTTTTACAGCCAAGACCTTCCAATGGAAGCATGATGCTTTGAGCCACATTCTTCATTCTGCAGCAATACATTACTGATCTTTTTATGGATCTATACCAATGAAATACTGAAGACTTGCAATGTCTGAGCTAGTTTTGCCAAGTAAAGAAAACACTTATTTTGATTATTTTTTCTGACTTTAAGTCTAACAGCACATGTATTCAGTGTTTTCATTGTCAATAAATATGCTCGTCTGTAGGAACAGCAAAAATACAAGCTCAAAAAATCTCTGAAACTCATAATGATGGAAGTGAGGTGTTTGTTGAGACCAAGAACATTGGAAAAAGTTTTAAAGACTTTCCCATGGCTCTCCTGGTAAGGAAATCTTGAATTTACTAAAACTGATATAATCTGAGAAAGTAAATTTTTTTCAGGTAATATGTAAGTGTTTAGAAATGTAATTGCTTCTTTATCATGTTGTGATAGGGAAGTCTCCAGTGCTACTGATAATTACTGTTAAAGCAAGAAAAACATATTAGTGAAGTTCCACATAAGAGTGTCTACTTTAAAATATAGTGACTTCTATTTTACATAGTATTGCAATGAAATAATTTCCTGAGTGTTAAGCTACTTTCCCTCTCTAGATACTGTTGAAGAACCCAGTGCTTATGAGTCTAATAATAGCCAGTTCTTCAGAAGCTTTAGTTGCCACTGGCTTTGCTACCTTTCTACCAAAGCTTATAGAAAATCAGTTTGGAAAGACGTCAAGTTTTTCAGCAACTCTTGGAGGTAATGTGGCTTTTTGTTTTGAAATCTTAAATATATTGTGCTGAACACATAATTAACATTATAGGTGGAAGCCTATATAGGTACCTTGTGCTTGTCTGAAGTATTTGTGAATATATGTGTATGAAATGCAGTTTTCACAGCAGAAACAGTGTTTTTATATTACTCTTGCCTGCCCTTTGAAAAGCTTGCTACTTAATTCATCAAGGGTGCAAAGCTACTCATTGCCTGTAAGTTCAGAAGACTTGATACTCGTCCAGATTAGAATGAGAATTGTGTGCTGCTGAAACTGTAATTTATTCCTTTCCTTGTGAAAAACATTTTCTTTTCCTCATTTAAAATCAGCTGAAGGAGCATTAAGCCTTAGTCCCTACTAGAGGAAGCAAGACCAAGGGAGATGGGAAAAAAAAGCAGTGCTTACTTGCAAGTAAGAGGTTGACTTGGCCTTTCCCTTCAATTCCACCATAATGTTACAGTGAGCTTAAAATAAAGCAACTGATCAGGTTATATTATAAAACTGTTGCGTAACTGCTTCTATAGTTGGCTTACTGGCACTTATTCCTATTATCTGATATGCAGAAGTAATAGGTAAAACAGAAGGCTATGAAAAGCTGAGTATTGGAGAAAGAAATGGAAAAAGCTGATGGAAGAGTTGCACTAGGTAGTCACATGATAAACTGACACAATTACTTCTGAAGAACAGCAGCAGATCAAGGCAGATAGGCCAACAGATGCTTGTGATACGGCAGAATTAATATTTCTGGAAGATGTCATGGTAAACTACTTCAACTAGCATATGCTGCAGCAGTACACAGCTGAAGTGCTCTTTCTCCAACAAAAATATGTTTGGGATAGACTTTCTGAATGACTTAATCCCCTGGATAATAGACAGTACAATCACTATTCAGATATCATTGCTTCAAAAGAAAGTATCTGCAAGTTTTACATAGAAATACATGGAATACATGCTCAATTGTAAAACAGTAATCAGCAGTTAGGTGAAAAGCTGAATATTGCTTTTTTTTTTTTTGTCAATAGACCTTGTCTGAATTTCTCTTTAATTTGAGTTGAAAATATTTATAGTGTTAATCAAAAGTACAGCTTTAAAGAAATGCCTAGACTAATGTTGAAAGCTAGCGGTACCTGAACTAATGTTGAGATACCTAGTAACCATATTAACTATTTAAACTACCTTTGAGTATGAGCATCTGTGGCCTGTGCAGTTCTGCCACTGTATCTGAACTGTATTAAAATTGTCTTGGATCAGTGCAAGTTACACTGAGGTCTATGTTCTGTTGTAGATTAGCCATATAAGAACACTCAGTTAGGTACCTAGAGTCCTATTAGTGCAAAGAGGATAAATAATTATTGATGATATGAATTATGACAGCAAAAATCTAATCTGGACTTCTAAAAATCTTTCTGTAGATGCCTTATTGTATCTTGTGCTCTCTCTTGTATAATAGTGATTATGTTCCCTTATAAAAAAGTTCATAACAGATGTGTAACAAAGAACATGGACATGTGAAAAAAAAAAAAACACTGAAGCAATGAAAGCATTTTCTGTTTTCATGAAGCGGCCTACTGGTGTTCTGAGATTCCTGCCCAGTATGTAATACTCTCTAGTTTGCTGTGTTGAACTTGAGTTTTGGACAGCTATAAATACACTTTCAAGTTGAACTTCCGGAAAGGCTAAAGCTAATATAAGAGTAGAATAAATTACTCATGCTGACAGATTCTGGTAGGATGGTTTGAAAATGACATCACATGAACTGCATCTTAAGATACAGGTAACTTGTGATTTTTTTTTTTTCTTAACATAAAATTGCACTCTAATTTGCTTCACTAATTATATCTTGCATTTTTGTGTAATTGCTGGTGTCTTGTTTTCCTCTAGGGCTTGTATTAATCCCAGCAGCAGCACTAGGCCAAATCATAAGTGGCATCTTGGTTTCCAAGTGCAAAATGGATTGCAAAAGCATAATCAAGTTCATGATAGGCACTTGTACAGTGGCCCTACTGTTAAACACAGTGTTTTTATTTGCTAAATGTGGGAATGAACCTTTCGCAGGTGTCTCTGAAACATATAATGGGTAAATATATTTTAATGCACTCTTGGGTTTGGTGTTAATGTTTAAAATAAATAAGCTACATCAGAGAATACAAAACCTTTGAAAATGTCATTTTTTGGCTTTGTGTATGAAACTGAAATGTTTTAAGAAACTCTAAAATCTTGTTCTGTGAATCTTTAGTAGATTATTAAGAAAATGTAATGATACATTGCCTGCAAAATGTTCTGAGCAGACTTGACCTGCTCAACAAAAGCATTCCAGCCACTGTAACCATTCTAGGTGTAGTAGCCATGATATTGACTACAGCTAATTTTGTATCTCTGTAGAAGTAGCCTGCCTTTTGTATCTTGTTTTATTACCCACCTCTTGATAATCTGGGCAGTTTATTTCTGGAAGGGGTCTGCCCATGTGCAACAATTTCATGAGAGCACTGAGGTGCACTGCAACTTAAACTGATTATGAATTTTTCCCTAGAAAAACAGGCATTATTTTAGCATCAAGTTTTAGCACATTAGCCTCCATTTAAAGAGGAGGCTTTCTTTTTCCTGACTAAAATTGCTGATAGAGGTAGAAATTTAATTCAAAGAGAGCATAGCTCAGTGACCCAAGCTGAAGAATAAAATGGGTGGAGTAATATGGTTAATTGAAACATAATTAAAAATAACTTTAGCTAACATGTATAGGAAATACTTCTCTAAACAACATGTACTTTTCTTTCCCTTAAACAGCACAATTGTTATTCCTAATGAGAATGAAGTTTATTACTCATTTTTAGATATTTGTAGTAATTGTAATAAAAATTCTAGGATGAATGTTCTTCCTGTTGCTGTGAACAAAGCATACTCTGAAAACCAGCATGGCGGTAGGGTGAAAAAAGTCAGAAAAGTGACAGTAAAAATGAAACAAGATTAAAAATAAATATCTACAAGGATAAGCATTAATTAGAGAATGGATTTCTAGGTCCATTTTTAAAACTTCAAAATTGAATGTATGTGATAAAATCACCAGCATAGGCACTATGTCATATAAAATGCTCAATCATGCCTTATTAAGGAATTAATTATGAGAATTGAAGCATAATAATCTTATAGTTATAAATACTACACATTTCTGTAGCATAAGCGGTGTTTAAAAGCAGGAGGAAGGCAGCTAGCTGTGCCAAAACTGTGCTCTCAAGTGGTCAGTTACTCTGTCATGAAGTGACAGAGCCAGAGGCAACTACAGCTGTTTGAGAATCTGCCAAAGAGCCAGATGCTGTTCTACAAAATAACTCTAGTAGGCTGCTAGCTAGGGACTGCTAGCTGCCATTTGAAAAAATCCTAAGTGTGAGCAGTGTGCTGTGCAACTAGGTGAATGACTTCTCAATACTTTCTTGTTGTTTTCCCCAGATTTCCCATTTTAGAAAAGGGTTAGGTCCAACTATCTTGTACAAAAGCAGAATTTCTAAGTTATGCTCCAATGAATGTACTGCTGCCAGTAAAAAGGCATTTGAACCTAAACAGGTTGGAGAAGAGGATCTTTGCACTTTACTGACAACAATAGCATGAAGTGCACCATGAAATGTAGCATATAGGTTGGGGGGAAATGGTTTTGTAGCCTGTAACACAGATGCAAGTTGGTAATCCTACTAGGAAAAAATGATAAACATCTAATCAACAGCTAGGCTTATAGGTTCTTAGCTTGATATTTATCATGCTTCCTGACTGACCTAAAATGAACATATAACAAGTAGAAGAACAGAGGAAAATCACATCTTGCTCATGGAGGCAACTAAGTGCACAAATATCACAGAATATGAAGGTTAATAATTTTCCTAAGCCCTTTAGGGAATAATTGACATAAAGATAACCGACAAATATTACAAAATTTTCCCAAAAATGCAGAGTGACATGAAAGATTAATCAGGTATTTTTCAGGTCTCATTTAGGTAAATGTGAAACCAGTAAAACAATAGTCCTAGGTTAAAAGGACAAATTCAGAAGGCTTGCAAGCAGTAGTGATTGAAGGCAGTCAGGCTTCTAGTTCTCTAAGAAGAGTAGGAATTTAATACTATGATACCTTAAGTATTCCTTTGTATTTCCTTTTCCAGAAGGCACAGAAAATGAATAAACCAAATTTGAAACACTAGTGACTGGAAGAAAAGAAAATCCTTAAAGCCCAAGTTACCACTTGCTCTGCCTCCATCTTTACAATTTGCTGTATCAATTGGCAGTATGTTCAAAGGCTGGTGTTGACATTTGACACTTAAAACGTGGCACTGCTTCAATGTCTGAAAAAAATGCTAGCTGTTTCTGTGAATGCTTCAGAACTGTGAAAACTAGGGTGCAGACTTTCGTTGTGGAAAGTTTATAGTTCTATATTGAGCAAAAGAATCTGCATGTAGCAGTTGAATACTGAAGAGATTGTATAGAAAATAGTATGTAAAGGTATCCATATCTCTATACCAGGTCCTATGATAATAAGAAGCTGACAGAAGGTACAGGTGGACTGATTTTCATCCTAAGTTAAATGCTGTTAACCTGTATTTAATGATTTTGTGTAACTTTGGCAGTTATGTAGTTTAACTGTTGCTGAAGACCTCTTATCTACAGCAATTTGGAGTTAACCAATCCTGAAATAACTCTCTACACTCAGTATTACAGAAATTGTTAAATTTTATCTAATTCACTGTTACATCTTGGGCATGTGACCTGCATCAGAGTAGTTAGTGGCACTTAATATAGTTCCAGTTCTGAAACTGCTTTCCTTGAAGCAATAAGCAACTAAAATATGTAGTAGTAGCTTTAACAAATTTTTAAGCTTGTAGAGGAATAGCCAAGTGTCTGACTCCTGCTTATGCTATTGAACAAATGCTTCTGAAAGAACAAACTTTAAGTGCTCTGAGAGTTAACTTGGAAATTGATATGGATTCACTTTTTGTGGAGATTTTGAAGAAATCCTTGATGGCACGCATTCTCCTTCTATTGAAAAATAGCCTGAAAGTGAGGGGGTGGGGAAATGGGGAAGCTTTTATAAGCTTAGTGCCAGAACCACAGGAGTACAGGGTAACTTTTGAGTTCATATATTAATGAACGAGGTATATTGTTTGTAGTAACTCCGTTTATTACTAAACTAGGCTATAGGTAAAACTGATGTGATTTATTTCTAGTAAACACTTCAAAGAATTGTTTTTGCTAAATTCTTTTGCCCAGTATTTCCTTGAAAACTTGATGGTACAGAAATGCAATGACTATTTATGTAGTTCTGTTCATTCTCACAAGTCTCTGACTCCTTGTTTGTTTTGCTGTGGAAAAAATGCCCAACCTATAGAGCTTTTAAAGACCATTTAATGGCTTCATCTACTAGGCTTCTTTAGAAAAGTCATGTTAGAACAAGAAGTTCAATTTCATAAGAACTTATGTACACTAAAATGTATTTCTTCTGTATTTTAATATTTTTCTGACCATGCATAACTAAAGGTTCAATCCCTCCTTGTAGATTAGGGAAGAGAGACATTGTCTGCACATGTAAACAGGACAAATGTTGCCATTGAATTGAATAAATACTTCTAGGCTTGACATGTCTCATAGGTTAACAAGGCACTTTATGAACAAACTTGTGATTAGTGAATTTGCTTATGGTACACTGTAATGCTTTAAGCCAGAGCAAACTAACTTTGATTCTTCTATGTACGAAGGATGAATGCAGGCTTCAACTGTATTACAGCCAAATGAAGTATATAGGTAGTATGATGTCCCTAATATTCCATGTGCAGTTTGAATTCTATATAAGTAATCAGCTTAATTCCTAGACAAGTTATTTCTCCTCTTAGTATTTTTGACCATCTTAAATTCTCTTGAAGAAACCTGCCTTTTAGATAATGAGTCTGGAACTTTCATTTCACAGTACAATATTTAAACTACTGGCAGTGTCAATATCCTGGTTTCAGCTGACTGAACTCAATCTGTGAAGCTTCTTTATTATTACATGTACTATTAGAAAATCAGTCTCTTTATTCTCTCCAATTATATCTTTTTTGAGAAGATCTCCCTACAACCTAAACTGACTTTTTCATACTAATAATATAGTGGAACTACTTCAAATACAACCATACTATGGCCTATACTGTAAGTAAATACCTAAATTGAGAGTAGTTATAGTAAGTGACAGTTAAATTAAACTGTTATTCATTAGTTACTCCCTAAATGGCCAGATAACATCTTTAAGGTCCTTCTGGGTGTGATAAGACTTTGTATGCCATGGCACTATACATTTACCATGTGCAGTTGTCTTGGTGCTGGAATAATCTAGATGTCTGGACAGTAGTGTTAAAAATAGTAAAAACGCAGTGGGTTTGCCACTGGACTTGAATCCAAAACAGGAAAAAACCTTAGAATACAATCAGTAAAATAAACAACACCAAACTACTTTCAATGTTTTTGCAATTTTTCTTCAAACTCTAAATTGAACAAATTCAAGTGTGTAAGGGTGTGGGAGAGAGGAGATGATACAGATAAGAATTGGGTTGGGACGCAGAATTTAATCTCTTTTGTGAATGCAAACTGGAGGATTAGTCCATGGAAGTAATAATAACACAAAAGTAACTCGGTATAGAATAAGTAAGAATTCCCTCTAGAGCTGTAACTACTAGGAACATGGCTTATTTTTAAACAATTAAGTGCATGAATCACCTGAATTGAATATTTTGATATTTATTATCCTATAAATACTACATTACTTATTTACACATATGCTGTTTTTAAATTACTTTATTACAAAGCCTATAACTTTTTTACCTTTCAGAACAGGTATGCTGTATAACTTAACAGCGCCATGCAATGCTAACTGCGGATGTTTGCGCTCCATGTACTACCCTGTTTGTGGCAGAGATGAAGTCCAGTACTTTTCTCCCTGTTTCGCAGGATGTGCATCACATCTTTTTAACAACGTGAAAAAGGTACTTTATGCTAGGAAGATAACTGACATAGTCTGTTCTGGTTTCCTGCAAAATGCATTCTGTATTGAAAACATTTTTCCTGTAGTATGACAAGAAATCACAGTATTTCTGAATCTAAGTGGTTTCAACAGGAAAAATTATTGTGGATTGGAACACATGTATAAGTAGGATGAATGTTGGTCTGCATCAGAGTCCAATACTCTTTGACCAGGTGCTTTTAGATACTGCAGTTATGGAGGGTGTATTGTTTAATATCAAACTTACTTATCTGATGACAGATGATATTACATGGGATTTCTGATTTAGCAGGGTGGTACAAAATATACTGAAAACACAATATAAATTTAAGTTATGCTTGCTGGTATAGTGAAATTACAATACAGAGTTCTGTCGCAGTACCAATGTGATTCCATTACTGGTTCTAACATGCTCACCATTGTGATGGTGGGCCTCCCCAGTTGCTGGGAAGGCATATGTGGGTTGAAGCCAGCTGAAGCCCATTGCTGTCTTTGAAAATTCATCTGTTAGTTCTCTGGCTTTTCATACTCCTACATTGGACTGAGCCACACTCCCCCTACACTGCTCTGGTGAACTTAAGAGAGTGCTTCACACTCTCTTAATGACCTCCAGGAGAAACATTTACACCACCAGTTGGTCCACTCAACTGACACAGCAGTTTCTTTTCTACATTGCTTTCTTTGCAACAGCTGTGGTCACTTACAGCCTGCATTGTTCCATGAGCTTCATGGGCACATCACCCTTTACCATCTCCTCTGAGCCTTCTTCCATTGTTGGGTTTTATTGGTCAGTCACAGTATGTTTCTCTCTGGTCCAGTGTCATGTTGCAATTGTTACTTGTATTTTCAGCATTACAAAGTATAGTACATTAAGCCTGAATGTACGTTAAATAAAATTGATGGTCAGAAAAGCACAAATCAGCAACTGCCTTGACATTAAATTGCAGTTCTTACCTAGATCTTTAAGCATAATTTGATGCTTATTGTATGCTGGCAACCTGCTGCTGTGAGTTTCCAAACCTTGAATGTCAGTTGCCCCTGATGTAGGAATGGTAATTCACGAAAGAGCCTATCCAGAACTGAGACTTTCTGTGCTTGTCTCTACTAGTACAACAAACTCCTTACAACACTCTTGAGCAGGCCTGTACTAGGAATGTAAGATGATCCTAAAGGTAGGCAAGCTGAACTAGGAGATGCCTCTGGGGACTCTGTATATCAGAAAACACATTATCTAGAAGAAAATGTAGGAAACTGACTACTTCTTGCTGTGGAAACTTCACGCTTCGCTGATTTTATGTGTGTGTATATATATATATGTATATATGTGTGTGTATATATATATATATATATATTTGAAAACAAACTTGGGTGGATTTAAATTAAGAGCATAAGACTATTCTACTTGTTTATTCGCCTACAAAAGCAGTCCAACATTTCTTCTGTTCTTTCCTGCTTAAGTCTTGTAAGTACAGCTTATCTCTCTTCCTGTCAAGTACAGCCTAGTGTGAAAACCAGCCTGTTAATAGCTAAGACTGTCAAGCTAGGTGATCTGGTACTTGCCATTGTCTCTGAAGAATGTGAACTGTTGTGGTTTCCAGTTTGTTCTGCTACTGTTGTAACTGGATATGTATTATCTAAGCTTGAGGAAATAGTGGTGCAAGTAGATGTGAATCTAAAGAATAAACCCTGTTCAAGTAACAGTTTTTAGTAATCAAGACAGTTAAAGTTCTTTGGAGTATAACTTTGAATTGTACAGAAATAATCAGCAGTTCTGGTTAATAGACTATGTAGCAGTTAACATTTGCTTATTTCAGTATTGGAAAAACAACTTTGGAGAACCACGTAAGGTATCTTTTGCTGTAAGGGAACTGAAGCTTCTGGCTACCCTTTGTTCAGAAGTCACACTTTGCAAATGAAATCAGTCTCATAGGGAGAGAGAAAAGAGAACACTTCCTCCCATCCTCCAACCCTTGACACTCTCCATGGTGTAAATATTTTCAGAGGTGATTCATTTGAAAACTACATATTCAAAATTTTTCACATCAACATAAAAAAATCTTGTTTTGAACACTAGCTTGCCCTTTCTTAATTTATACAGTAACTGGTGTTATCTTCACTGATACATAACAAAATTTGAGTGCAAAAGTTAGCATTTCAAGGCTTACCTTTGTATAATGTTGTGTACTGCATATGGTTCTTCCTCTAACTCTAAAATCTTCTTTAGTTTTAAGTTTTCTATGCTTGACCTAAAAACTTTCTCCACACAAAATAGAGACTATCTCTGTCTTTGTAGATCACAAAACCAAAAATAACTTTTACTCAGGTGAGCTGGATCAGTCAAGTTCTGCTGAACCAGCTTTAAAAAGGTGGGTTATAGTGTTATGTGATCACCAGGAAATGTACTGTTTCCCATACTGTAAAGTCAAGGTTTACTGTTGTATTTAGAGTGATGCAGACCTAATGGACCTCTACCATGTTAGTGTCGCTTAGTGTCATTCTTAGAGCTAAATTTTGTTTTATAAATTATTTGTAGATGTACCACAACTGTTCCTGTATTGGGAAACCAAAAAGAGCAAATGGTTCAGAAGACTTCCTCTATGAAGCTGTCTCTGGGAAATGTCCAACACAATGCAAATTTTTACCTATATTTCTGACCTTCTTTTTCTTTGCTGTTGTTTTTACATTTATGGCTGTTACTCCAACAACTGTGGCCATTCTCAGGTATGTTTTTTGGGCTACCTACTCAGGTAGCATTCTTGTGAAAATTCTGATCAATGATGCACTCTAATTTGTTTTGCTTTAGAATGTGGACTTAACCCAACGTGCAAGGGATTTCCTGTTGTAGTACTTCGTGTAGTAAGCAGGCAGTACTTGAAGCAGAGGACGGTCATACTCTGTTCACGATCTCTGTAATTATATTTGGTTAGTAGATACTGTTTCATACTCTATCCCTAATGCCAGGAACTCAAATTGTATCAAGAAAAGAACAAAATAGCACTCAGTCTCATATTTTCAGCCTTTGATTCCTGTCTCAGTTCAGAGTTCTGCCTTGCAAAATTGTAGTCTGTCAAGAACTGCAGACTACCTTTCAAATGATATTGATGTTTTATGTATGGTAGTCATTAAAATAAAACATGGCAGCATGTATGTGACTGTAACCAGTAGTTTGACTGTCTTTCAAATCACTGAAACTCATATGCATGAAAGCTAGATACTTTTTTTTTTTTTAATACTTAGTCCTCATTCTGAAAGTAGAGTTCTTTCACTTTATGTTGAAATCTGACTTGTACCTGTAATACTTCTAGAGAGAAAATATTTGTGATGCATAGGCGTGCATACAGTATACACGTGATGCTTTGGGAGAGTGTGGTTAGATGCTCTTTTTCCAACATTCTAGGCAGGAGGCTGAGGAGTGCAACAGTGTTTTGTAGTAGCCTCCTGTTCAGAGTTGGCGTAAGTCTGGATTAACAGCTTGTTGTATTAGTGTGGGGGCAAAATAATGTGACGTGTTGCATTATCCTGAAAACTGAGCTCACGCAGTTTTATTTAGATAATTCTAAGCTAAAACATTTGGAGTTTTGAATCCTTGTACGCTTCAACTGAAATGGTGAAACAGTTCTTATGGAAGAGAGGAGAGTAGAGCAGTTGAAATGTACAAAAACTAATTTAAATAGCTAAGCGTGAGGTAAGTTACTACAGGGTGTTCTGATACATTTTTTTAGTGAGCTTGTTTTGTGCAACTTCAAGTGTAAACCCATGTGTTTGTGACAGTGTTCTGGTGCTAAAAATAACCACCCACACCATGCAAAACTCATTCTCCTTCCTTTATTTGCTATTATGGCTAGGAGGACCATAACAGTGACTGCTGATAACTGCTCATCTTGGATATTTTTCTATGGCTAATCCTCATACATACTCCAGAATGAGAGAACAACTCCTGAATATTAAAACATTGTCTTTAAGCACTCACAGTGCTTCAGTGATACAGTTTATTAAATAAAACAGTGCTGAAACTAAATTGTATAAATTAAGTTAGGTTTTATTTAATCTTTACTGTAATGTTTGTTGCTAGAGAAGTATCTGAAAGAAATGGGTAGGAGGTAAGTTCTGTTAGTTAAGTCTTTATATTGATTTGTATAGCATAGGGCAGGACTACTTAATTATAAAATCAGGTGACAATATGTAAAGGTTATGGGAAATACAACACCTTGTGCTGTGCTGAAGCCTAGTCTCAATTAACATATTACTTTAGGAATAGTAGCTCAGGGTTGCATTCTAGCGCTGTCCTTAAGTCTTTGGTGGTTCTGTGGAAAAAATGTTCAACAGTATATCAGGTAAAGGAGGTAAGCTAGCTTTTTATTTATACTGTTTTGTTGAACTTGTTCTATTTAAAATTCCTTGATGAGGTACAGCAGTTTCTTTGATCTTTTGTTAAACATCTCTTGAAGTTCTTTGGCTACTTACTCTGCACTGTAGATTTCTAAAACCCTCTGCAATTAACAGGTTAAAAAGACTATATTAAGACAAAGTGTATTTGCTGAGGGACAAAGCAGAGAAATGGAACAGTTAAAACTTGTTTTCCAAGTCTTAAACTGCAAATCTTGTTACAGGTGTGTGCCAGATAAACAGCGCTCATTTGCTCTTGGAGTACAGTCAGTGTTTCTACGACTACTGGGTATGACTTGAAACACTTGCCTCTGAATAATCTACTTACTTGATGCTTTTCTAGACTTAAAAATAATGCTCCTTTCAGAGGAGCTTGAACTAGCCTGTCATTGGCTTATAGAACACATTTGTTATAAGGCAGATGTCATCTGGATTCAAGTTCCTCTTCATATAGGGCATGCATGCTCATTTTAGCCTTTCTTGTTCCTATTGACATGAACAAAACAGAGGTAACTTTCATTCTTTCAGCAAAAGGTACCTGCTGTTAATTCCCCAAGAAGGAGACATTCTGGAAGATGAGATAAGAAAAAGTGATGTAATAGAAAACAGCTTAATGTAGTTAATGTCTTAAGTTCCAGAAGTTAAAAGAAAGTAACACGTCTTAAACAGTTGTATCCTTACTGGCTATGCCAGTGTATTTTAAAGGGGATAGGTGGTGTCTTCCCTCTTCGCCCTTCCCTTTCAATTTCTTTGACTAATTTTAGCCTTTATTGGAATTGTAGACACTTGTATCTAGATAATGACTGAATTTTTGTATGGGAAATATACTACTTAAATTCTAAATCTAAACATCTCCAGGATCCCAGTAAGACAGATCACCTTAAACACAACGTAAAGCTAAATGTAGATGTGCTCTGAAACAGTATTTTAAATTTTCTCAGGCATATTTTAAACTCTTGGCTTTGTCTTAGGCACTTTTTAAATGGCATGTGTAATTCAAGACTGAGTCAAGGCGCAGTTACTGGGTAGACTTTTATGTCAATATGTAGTACTGCAGCCATTCCCTGTCACTTGAGATTAAGTATCTAGCAGTGTGAGTTCTGCTTTGCTGCACATATTGAAACTCCAATTAATACAAGTACTTCTACCAATAAAGCATAACAAGAGTTGACATCCTCACAGGTAGAAATTAGCTGTGAGGTAGTGTTAAGTGTTGTATGAGGGCTTTTCTGTTTCATTTTACTCAAGATATCTATGACAGAGTTTTAACTCTTGACTTTACTGTGGAGCAGAGGATAGGATAACTTTTTGCACTGCATGTACCACTGTGGCTGAAAAAGGCAGCAACTAACAACATTACTAAAAACAAGATATTTATACTATAGACTTGAGGAACTACACAAGGGTCCTAGACAGAAGAGCTGCAGTGAGGATATAGCTGCTTGTTAGCTGAAGAGTAGTTTAGGCCTTAAGTAGGTTAGGTAGATGTGCAGTGATGTACCTAGAATGTTTATAATAAAATTGGCTATACTGGGATGCAAAATACTTGTGCTTTATAAAGCACTGTTGTAACAAAAATTACACAACACTAATAAATTCTATGCAGGAATAATTTTAAACACTACATATTTTATGTGAAATCTTTCCTAAGAAGCCTGGCTACATCTGAGGGATAGAAAAAAGTATAATTAAACATGTTAACATAATATTTTATGTTATGTTAGGAACAGGTTAGTATATATGATCTGAGGAAAGGGACTTATTTTCCTTTAATTAAAATCCTGCTTCCTTGATTAGCTGTTTTCTCCCTAATTTTCATCACACTTTTCTTTTCCAATGAAAACTGAGGAAGTTATGATAAACTCAAGTCTTTGGACAAACTTTTTGCTTGATAAAGTGAGAGCTATGTGAAGAATTAACTGACACTGTACACATGCTACCTGTTAACTAACAGCAATGGAAGAGGCACGCTTGCTATCTAATGAGCCCTATGACTTTGAGTGAAGTGTTATGTTTAGTGTGTAGCTATCCCGTTTTATCTTCCCCACCAGCCTGGCATTTCACTGTATGCGTAAAGACCAGGTAAGACTATTCCAAATAACTCAAACATTCTAACATGTTACTATGGTTTTTAGGTACTATTCCTGGACCAATTTTGTTTGGTGTTGCTATCGACAACAGTTGTACTCTGTGGGATATTAATGAATGTAAAACTAAAGGAGCCTGTTGGGTTTATGACAATGAAAGAATGGCTTATCTGCTGATGGGCATAAGTAAGTGTCTTCTTCATATTAAGTACATGTAAAAGGGAATAGATATACTTACTTTGACTGCTACATGAAAATTATTTTAAAATAGAATGTTAAACTTTTATTTTTTAGCAACAGTGTTTTCCATAAAACCTTTATTTTTTCATAAATAATAAAAAGCAAAATATAATGTAAAGAACAAAACCACATTAAGTGGCTCTTAAATTATATAGAATTTTTTTAATAACAATAATACACTGTAGTTTTGTTCTTTGATAGTCTTTGTCACAGTTCATTTACTGAATTTTAAGGCATTGGCACACATTTTAGTCTCATCTGGCTTGGTCTGTTGGCAGATGAAGGTCTGAGGAACTTTCTTCCTCTTGTATTTCAGTTCTTTTTGCTAAATGAATATCAAGATTTTGAAAACATCTCTGAATACTTATAAAAAATTTTCCCACCTTGTTTAACAGTCTGTTCCCTTCAAGTGTCTGGGGCAGGGAAGGCAGGCTAAGCTTGCATCTGTGATAACTGCTGTTGTCCTGTCTTGTAGCAACTGTGATACTTACAGTGCATAAACTGAATTGCTAACATCTATTCTTGAAACTGAAAAAGCAGGAGTCGCGACTTCAGATTTCTGTATCTCTCAGACATTATTTGTAATAAAATACAATCACTCCCCTTTTCCCTCTGTGACTCCTCAAGTTGCATGAACACCACAATGTACAAGTGATGAGTAAATGGAACAACCTTTTACAGTCACTGAGGAGAGAATACTTAATAGGCTTGTACGTGGCGAGTTTTAGTTTGTGGCAAAGGGAATATGGATGCAATGAAGAACAGTACTGAAACAAGAACTAGGAAGACTTGATTTTAAGGCTATAATAGGGTGAAGAAATTCAGGACTGAAATAATGGCAATAGCTGCTGCAAGCAAGAACTGGCAGGCAGGTGAGTGGTCTGAAGTCAGTTGGAGGACTGCCTTTACCTGTCCTTTGCAGTTCATGTAAAATACATTCAATTTCATAGTGTCCATTTAAAAGTCTTACAGCGTAACTCACCATGTGAAACTATAAATGACTGGAATACTCTTGTCTGTTATTGAAGGTGACTGCAACAAGGACTCTTCTGTTCTTTGCATTCAGGTGCTGCTTGCAAAATCATCACTATCATCTTTGTGGTCATGGCAGTATGTCTGTATAAGCCTCCACCAGCAAATGCAGCCCTGTCACAAAAGGATTCAGAAATGGTGTCTGCTATACACACATAAATCACTAACAAATCGAGGACTTTCAAAAGAAGCCAATAAGAATAAGCACTGTTAACAGCACTTGTACCAAAGTTCTTGTACTCCATTACCTAAATATAAAAGACTATTCAATTCTTGAACAACTTAAAATATTTGTGAATGTGTAGTGTTCTCTAACTTGCTAAATATGCTTTTTAGTATTCCATTGTTTGTGTCCAAAAAAAGAGTGACACTTAAATTCGCAGTCCAGTTTTTTAAAGTTCTGACTTAAGTGAAACGAGGTGGAATACTCTAATAAAAAACCAGGAAAAATGAGCTGAACTGGGCTAACTGTAAGCCCCATTTCCCCCTGGTTATAAAGTAATACCTAAGTGAAATGGTAGTTGGAGAAAACAAGTAACTTGGTATACTAAAGGGAACTGGGGATGTTTCAAATTGACTTATTTTAATGTGCACTTAATCTAGGCTACTGCCTTAGTTGAGCAGGTTTGGCTGTAGATACACTTGGGAATGTGCAAGTATGGACATGTTTTAAAAATATTTTAATGTTATCTTAATTGCAGAAGTTCACTGTTTAGTATTTGTAGAAAAATGTAAATAGTTATTGTAGAAAAGCTGGGTTTGTAAATGCAAAATGTTTGTTAAATTAAGTCCCTGAGTTTCTATCTGGAATATATACAGAAAGTTGTTGTCCAGCTGCTTTCTTTAGGCATTGTTAACATTTTTCTATAAAACTTGAAAATAAAACCTATTTTCTTACTACTTCTGTGTATGCTGTCATTTCTAAGTGACTTGGTTCTCAACTCCTAGAAATACAATGCTGAAAGCTAGCAAATAATAGATACGCAAGCATCAAAAGTAGGAAAACATAGCTTCACTTGTTCCTTTTGACTTACACACTGAATCCTATTAAAACTCTGTTTGTATAGTGCAATGGATGTGCTATACAAATTAGCCATGCTTACCAGATGTTACACTATATTACCTACTGCTGAAATATAATTCAGTATTGACAGGAAATTTTTAATGAGTGAGATACCCTCTGCACTTGCTTTCCTTTGTTAATGTAAACTTCCTTTCTGTTGCACTAGTTTGGGAATATGGCCTAAAACTCTGAATTCAGTTTCCAGCACTGACATGGTTTATGTGGGTTATAGCAAGTAACCTGATCATAGTAAAGCTAAACTGGTAAACTTGGCTCTATTCTTCTGTCTTAGGCAGTGAGATCATAGTTTACAGTTTCTGCTGCTTAGTGTGACTGTGCAGATTACAAAACTTGTGGCTCAGAGCAAAAGGAGCTTCCTCTTCTGAGGAAGTTATAAGCACTCTTACTTGCACTGGAGTGGTTATTTGGGTGGAGTAGGAAGGAAGTATTGCCATAGCGTAAAACTACAGTTAATGCTAAAAGCTGTTGCAATGTATAATCTAGCCTATGACTTGTTAAAGGTTACCCTCTAGTTTAGGAGCAGTAGCACAATGATTAGCAGAGACAAAATATTTAGAACTGGCTAAGTTTACTCATTTACCTTGTGTCACAGCAATGTTAAATTAATACATATAGCAACAGACAGCAGAGAGCAGTAGATGTACTGTCAAAGGTTTTACTAAGTAAAGGTAAACATAGCTGACAACCTGAACAAGCATGTGTTAGGTATTTGGATAGGGAGGGTGAGTTAAAAACTGCCCAAATGACTGGGCTCAGAGGGTCAAAGTGCAAAGTCCAGTTTGAGTCAAGTCACCAGTGCTTTACCCTACGGATCAATACTGGTACCAATCTGGTTTAATCTCTCTATTAATGACCTGAATGATAGGATAGATTGTGCTCTTGAGAAGTGGCTGATAGACCAGATGGCTGTGCTGCCATCCAGAGGGACCTTGACAAGATGGAAAAGTGAGCAAAGGGGAACCTCATGAAGTTCAAGTGCAAAGACCTGTGTACTCTGGGAAAAATAGCCCCATGCACCAGTGGCAGGGAGCCACTCAGCTGGAAAGCTGCAATTTAGAGAAGGCCATTGGGTTAACAGTGGACAGCAGACCACAAGGCAGCTATACATCCTTTCTTTAAAAAACGCCCATGGCATCCTGGGCTGCGGTAGGCAAAGCACTGCCAGCAGGTTGAGGGAGGTGATCTTTCTGCTCTACTCAGCACTAGTGAGGACACACTTGGAGTGCTGGGTCCAGCGTTGGGCTCTCCAGTACAAGTGTCACAGATACTGGAGGGAGTGTTGTGCAGGGCTACAAATATAATGAAAGGACTGGAGCATATCTTGTACTGAGAGAGCTGAGAAAGCTCTCTTTAGCCAGGAAAAGAGAAGGCTCAAGGGGATCTGAGCCTTGAAGAGTAGGGAGCCAGGCTTTTCGTATTAATGCCCAGCTGACTGGACAAGAGGCAGTGAGCACAAACTGAAACACATAAAGTTCCCTCTGAACACAAGAAATATTTTTTTTTTTAACTGTGAAGGTGGTCAAACAGCTTTCCTGAGAAGTTATGGAGTCACCATTCTTGGAGATGTTTAAAACCTGACTGGACATGATCCTGAATAATCTTTTCTGGCTGACCTTCCTTGAGGAGGGGGGCTGGACTCGAGTAGTCCCTTCTGACCTAAGTGGTTCTGTGTTTCACCATATGATGTGTAACTTCTGTATGGATTCCTGCAAGGGAAGACCTATCTGTTTTTGTGAGGTGTCCTTTGGTTTCTTTTTTTTGGGTTTTGTTGTTGGGTTTTTTATTTGTTTGTTTGCTTTTTTAATATCGGCTTGTGTCTCACATTAAACAACATCTAGCAGGTAATACTGTGTGTATGTCTCACTGGTCATGCTAACAATGCTAAAACATTTCAAACAGCAGTTGACTTTGTACATGCTCTGTGAACTACTGTTCAGAGTCTGTTTAGACTGCTAAATTAACGGACTCATATCTTGCGGTTGTGCTAACTACCACAGATTTGGGGTTTCAGAAGAATCCTGAGTATTTTTTCCAAAATAAAGATGATTTAAAACTTTTTGAAAGTTACATCTTCTAATTAGCATAATTATTTTTAGAAACAAATCCTAGTGTAAATGAGGCTGTCCAGCTAAACATTGTAGTTGAGCAAAAGTTTTAATTAATCCGAGAGCCAGAAGTAAGCTTCTAAATCAAAGTATGTTCCCCTGCATGGCTAGCACAAATGAAGTCTCCAAAACTACTGGAGCCTCTGCTTGGTACATCTGTAGGATTCCAGGAGTCCTACATGGGAGTGACAGTAATTAGCTGATACAATTGATACAAAGCTTCTGATATAAACTTTCTTTGTCGTTGTGTGTTATTTTATATCAAAATCAAGATGACATTTCTTTCTATTCTGCAGAAGATGGATGATGATAAAGTAATTTCAGGATCTGTTTGGACAGTAGAAGCTGGAGCCCCTGTTAAAATAAGCTAATTCTTTGTATTTGAGCACTTCTCCAAAGTGAATAGCTTAACACCAAAATTCACTGCATTGGCAAGAGAACATTCTTCCTGGCTTCATTAATACTGAAAAAGGCAAAAACTGGAATTTTATTTTGCAAGTGGTTACCATACATACCATTACTTAGAAGTATGGAGTATTTTGTGTACATACCTTGCTTGCAGAGACTCTTTGCATATGATTAAGAGCATCTAAACAAAATGACCTGAAATGGGTTGGTGGTGAACAGAGAAGACCCAAGTATGTCTACTGACATATTATGGACAGAAACAGGGGAACGTTAGGAATGCTGCAGCTTGCTAGCTGTTATTACATATTTGAGGTTCAGTTGCTGACCATTACTGAGGTAGTAACAGTGTTAAAGGTAGATCAGGTGTAAACAAATGTAAGAAACTTATTGAAAAAGCATCTTTCAAGTCTGAAATTCTTCAAAAGGATTGTGAGTTGAGTAGTATTTCAGTTTGGGAATGAATGAGTGCAAAATACTTCCGTAATCTTTTGTTATAGTAGCAGAATATAGAGTTGTGATTTCACATATGACTACAGCTGGGTTTTTTGTTGTTGGTATGTTGGATTTGGTGTGTTTTGTTTTTTTTTTGGCCAGCAGATGGCTCTGTTTCTGCTAACAAAAGTGGTTGTTTTTTTTGTTGGAACTTTACAGGTCTTTAGAGTGCAGAGCATAAAATATACAGCTTTTGCAAAAATGTTCTGTTAATGAAAGTGTGACTAGTGTCTTTTGTCTGCTTGATTTCTGTTTTTCCAGTGGCACTGACTTTGTTCTTGTGGTAAACACATGAATATGCCTGTTTATTTATGATTTCTTTTCTTTTTGTGACACATCTGTACATCACTTTACACAACTTTATTTTTGTATGGGTTCTTGTGTTTCTTTTCCCCAAAGACAGAAATCCTCTGGCAGTGAGGGCCCGTGTTAATTTAGAGAAGCTTTTCAAAAATACAAATCTTATAGCTCAGTAATAAATGGTGCAAAAAAGCTGGAATACATTATTTGTGTGCTGCTCCCATGACAAATATACCCAAAAGGGTGAGTGCACTATACAGAGGAGTCTTATGAATTTGGGCTGCCTATGCCTGTGTATGCATTTCAAAATCTGTGTAATGTGAGTGCTGGTAACTGGTTGTAAGCCACCCATTCCTCTCCAGTCTACAGAATACCTTAGCAAATGCACAAAATGGAAGTCCCAGGGGCACATAGGAAGCTTTTTTCCCCCTGATTATTATTAATATTTAAGCATTCATATTGAATATGTGAAATTTTAGTCTGAATTTGAGCTCTTGAGCACAGGTGAAATATAAACCAGAAAAATAAAAACCAAGCTGAGTATGGAGATCTTTTAAAAATGCCTCATTTGTTACATATTAATTGTCTAGGTTTAGAGATTGGTTTCATAGATTAGGAAAAGTCTGCCAATTGATGCAAATCTACATTTCCACCTTTGCACTTTGTTTTTCTTAGGCATCTGTTGCCATTCCTTCAAATGGCCAACTGTCAGGCTACAGATAATGGAGGTTCCAAAACACTGAAGTAATTACCTGCATAAGCGAACTGAAGCAGTTCTAGCAAGAAATTGGCAAATAAACATACTAAAGCTGCTATAACAGGAAACATGAAATAAGAAAAGAGAAATGAGGGCTGAAAATGTGACACATGGAAGGAAATTCATACAAGAGATGAAGATCACATTGTTATTGTATTTCATTCTAGTGAAAGTGAACAACCTTCATTTAAAATGCTTTGTAAATCAGTTTTTTGTGCCTATGGTTGATTGCATTGGGGCATGATGTCCTGCAAACAAACCCTGGAAACAAATCTGGTACTATGTGTACATTAAAATATGTGGTAGGATAGCTATGAGAAAAAAAGATGCATTATACGCAATGTAAAGAAGTTCAATTTTCTGATACTGTAAAAATGATTTAACCTCTTGTAAGGATGTGTCTTTCTAATGCATATACTAGTCTAATTTTTGTGATTTTTCCTTACAATCTACCAATGTTTTCTTTCCAGATATAGATGGGTTTTATTTTTAACAACATTCTCTTGAGCGTGGCTCTGCCTTTCTTTGGGTGCCCCACCATTTAAAACAACACTGCAATAACGAATCTCTTTAACTTGACCTCCTAAGAAAACAAGACAAGTGTGACCTATTGTCAGTTCATTTCTTGCTCAGAGTTCTTCCATATCCTCCTTGAGAATTTTTTGGTTGTGAGTGAATGTGTACCAAATTTGACAGACACAAGACATAAATCTGTGAAACTTCCATAAAAGTTCATCAAACTTCACCAGAACTCGGATAGCTTGGTGCCATCCACTAAAGAAAGTTATAACTCAGCCATCTGCCTCTTTTTTTTTTTCACAGCTAGAGGTCAGCCAGGTGATTGTGTGTAGATCTGGAGGAGTAACTGCTGCTCGTAAATGCCCAGTGAGACAGCACTGGAAGGCAGGGATCTGTGCTGAGAGTGTAGGACAAGTCCACAGGAAAACAGGCTTAGTTGATCCAAGCTCATGGGTCAGCTTCGTTCTAGTTGTAAAATCCTTTGCTTTCCTTTCCCTTAGATATAGTTTTTGTTCACTTTCTTGTGTGACCATATACCTCTCTGCTTTTGTCTTACTCTGATTGTTTTCCCAGAAAAAGAGAATTTTAAGATCCCTTTAAAAAGCAACTTTATTCTTTCAAAATGGTTCCCTAAGAAATGGAGAACAAAATGGAAGTTTTCTGGTTTAAACCTACACTAACCAATACGACAGTAATCTAGGGAATTATTTTTATATTTAAAAATCCTGAAGACAACACAAACTTCAGATTCACTTAGTTTTAATTCAGACAGGGCTCTGACTTCATACAGGTAGCATTTTTACCATTACTTAGCACTTACTATTGAGGAACTGTCTCTTGCACACCCTGTTCACTGGAATAGATGGAAAAGGCCTCGCCTAGTGTTTTAATCCTGCCACTCTGTGTGCAAGAATTCAACTTCAATCATGAAGGCATTTCCCTCAAAGTATCCATAGATTTCCAGCTGAGCAGATGCATAAATGTTTGTAATGAAAGGATATAAGCAACTCTGTGAGCTGCTAAGGCAGTGGCTTCTACCATGAAATGGTTCTCTCATCGTGTTCACACTTTCAGACAAACATAATCTCATATTTGATGCACAAAGCCCATAAAAAAGACAAAGCTATTAAAAACAATTGCAAAAGCAATTAGATGTTATTAATTCAGTTCCTGTATAAGCATGTCTTTCCTACTTTAGTGATTTTCCTGCATTTGTGAGTAGGACTTACTACAACCTTTTGGGGCATTTCTATTTCTTGAATAATTGATCCGTTGTGGAAAGTGTACCTCAGAGCCTTTTGGAGTTAGAATTTTTTAATTGGTGTATTACAAAAAAACACTCTCTGTTTTCTTGCCTCCTATGTTTATAAACTGAAGTATATGGGATGTTTTTTGAATACTGAAGATAGAGTCCAGGTGTTGTAGTTTAGCCCTGCTCAGGACCAAGCTACACAGTCTCTCACTCACTCTGCCCACCCTCCGAGAGAATAGGGGAGAGAGAATATAACAAAAAGTTTGAGGTTTGAGATAAGGACAGGGAGAGATCATTGAAGTTACCATTACGGGCAAAACAGACATGACTTGGGGAAAACTATTTCAATTTATTAATAATAAAACCAAAGAAGGATAATGAGAGAGGGGGAAAAAAAAAATCCCCCCACTCCTGCCCTCTTCCTGGGCTTAACTTCATTTCAAATTATCTCCACCACCTTTCTGCGCGAATGGCACAGGGGGAAAAGGGAATGGGGGTTATGGTCAGTTCATCACATGATGTTTTCCGATGCTCCTTCTTCCTCAAGGGAAGAACTCCATATAACATGGCTGATCCACCTGATTCACAGAAACACAGTTGCATTAGAACACAAAATTTGCACTCATAGTCAAGTCTATAATTTCACACTCTCAGGATTTCAGGATGAGATATTCCTTCTCAAAAAAAAAAAGAGGTATGAAGGAGAGAAATGGTGTGACTATGAGTTACTAATGGTTTAATAATTCTTTGACTTTGAAGGGAAGGGAACACAGAGTAACACCAATGCATTCCCTGAGTTCCTCACGCCTATGCTCCTGCGTGGGCCTCCATGGGCTGCAGGGGCACAGCCGGCCTCACCATGGGCTGCACCTCGGGCTGCAGGGGAATCTCTGCCGGGAGCAGCATTACTGCTCCCCCTCCTCTCTCTCTTCTCTCTCCTCCTGCAGACACCTTGGCGTCTGCAGCCATTCCTCTCACAAGGAATTCTTTACAACCGGCTCAGGCAGACGCCTCTCAGGTTCTCTTCACATCTTCTCTCTTTACTTCTCGTGGCCGGGCCGAGTCGGGCCCAGACGGCACCTGGCGGGAGGCCAGAGGGTGAGGGCCCAAGGCCCACAAGGCTCGCGCCTCCTCCTCTCTCCCAGCTTCAGCTTCTTCTTCTTCACTTCCTATTTTTTTTTTTTTCCCCTTCTTAAATACGTTATTGCAGAGGCGTTATGAGGGAACATTCTGCTACCAATTGGCTCAGCCCTGGCCAGCAGTGGGTCCGCCCTAGGCCCAGCCGAGTCCACCGGACAAAGGGGAAACAACTTCCAGCAGCTTCTTACAGAAGC
This sequence comes from Chlamydotis macqueenii, assembly GCF_036417535.1. Lineage (NCBI taxonomy): Eukaryota > Metazoa > Chordata > Aves > Otidiformes > Otididae > Chlamydotis > Chlamydotis macqueenii. Next base: position 56,156,691 of record NC_141593.1, on the reverse strand, counting down.
TGCCAGTGTAGCCCCTGCCCCCAGACAAAACCAACACAAACCCCTAGCTACACAAAACTAGCACACCAGGGAATAGTTAAATAGATATTTTAATTAGTTTTTCCTGTGTTATGGTTTTTTTTTTTTTTTTTTCATTTTAAGGCCTGCAAACTGAAAAAAAAAAGTTGAGATTATGTGTGAAAAGCAAACAATACATATTTTGTGGGGTTTCTTGCATTACACTCAAACAAATCAGTGTTAAGTGGTCCACTGGAGAAAAAAAATGTTATCCAAACATGCTGTGTTAAGAAACTTCAGTGTGCAACAGTCAAGTAGGAGAAGGCTAAGGAGGTAAGATGGGCAAGAATTCAGCCAATAAGTAGTAGATGCTAAGTATTTTGATTTTATTTTTTTCCCTTTGAACTTGTAGAGTATGCATGCTGTGCTAAAGATGTACTTAATTTAAAGTAATTTTAAATCTTTTCTAAGTCAATTCAGAATGATACTGTTCTAAACAAATTGCTATAATGAATGCATATACAATGATACAGATTTCTGGAATACACAATATTATTAAATAACAGTTCCACTTACTAATCTGATTGAGCTTTGAATTCCTTTGTATTCTTTACTATGCACAGTTGTGTGGTGGGTTTTTCCCCTGTTTTTTTTTTGTGTTTTTTTTTTTTTTTGTTGCGATAGTGCTTGTAGTATTTAAGATCACTGTTGCTGAAGGCTGCATGCATTGATAAATAAACTTTGCTTTTTTTCCCTCCTCCTTATAATTAAAATAACAAACATAAAACTGCTTGGAACAGCATGGGGACTTCTAACTAAAAATTTCTGTAAAACTCAAAAACCATAGTGAGCCTCTGCTATGATCACTGCATGAAATGTCTATGGAGATATTACTGCTGGACCAGAAAGTGTATCATGTAACGGGATGATTTGAGGTACATGTTGAAGCCCTTAAGCTACAGAGCAACAGTTTGTTGACAGTAAACTGTGATGGAAATCAATGTGGACTGGGTAGAATTTGACCCAGTAGAACATCTGTCCTGAACACCAGAAGTAAGGAAAATTTGTGTTAATTACCTACAAAAGCGACATAAATAATAGAGAGTCAGAAACGCATATACCTTTTAGCACATTAATACTTAATCAAAGTACTTAGTGGCCATGAAGATCAAATTTGTTCAAGAATAGAATATTAATTTATCAAGAGGTATATTCCCAGGATAACATAACTGAATAAACAGGCAAAAATATCTGTACATATTTCAGTTTTTGTATTCAACTAGCTTTGTACTAGTGGTGTTTCCTACTCAGGTGGAATATATTATTATATGCTATTTGTTAATGAAGATTATTGTACCATGAAGTCAATTTCAGGAGAAGCCTTAAAAAGAAGGGATTGAATTGCTGCAGGCATAAATCTGGAAAAAACTTGTGGGATAGGTGGAGCAGACATTCTATGTACTACCTTGCATATATATAATTGCTTATTAATGTGCCTTCTGGAACTTCTTCAATGTCAGTGTTTGGGGGAACTTTACATTTGTGCATTGTCTTATGATGGTATTTGATACTTAAGTAAGTGCAATTCAACATGATATCCCTTGTGTATGTAATTGGCAATATTAAAGTTAGTATAGGCACAGTGATTAAGCTTGCCTCTTTCTGAAGAATTAACAAACTAAACTAGACTGACAGCAGTGATCTAGTTCATTCTTTTGTTTGTTGGTTCGTGTAGTTTGTTTATATATAGGCAGTCTCTGCAAATACTGTGGTTTTAATATTGTCAGCAGAAGCAGCTGAGCTGGGCTCAATAGGGTTTAATGCTGTCACTATGTGCTCTGTGGAAGAAGTGTGAAATCTTTTCATACACACAGTGAATGGGTTATACTGTCTAATTTATAAGACTATATCCTTTGAATAGATTCAGATTTACTTCTAGTGGTATTTAATTTGCTTACAAACTCCATGGCGGTTTCCGTGGATTGCTTGCTGCATTCTTTATATATTTTATTGTCCTTCACTTTCACATTGAAGTTAATAAAGCAGAAGGTGATGGTTACTAGTTTTATCTTGTAACTTTTTCACATTATTTATTAGAGACAAAATACTTTCCTTTAATTATCATTTAAAAATTTAATTTACAAAGTAGAAATATCTCACACTTTGTATATGGAATTAGAAATGGAAAGCATTCATTACTTTTTGATATAAAGAAGCAAAACCATTAGAAAGATGTGCTGATTAGTATTTGCCTTAACAATAATGTCCTTTTAGCCTACTGCATAACATCACTTGTAGGTGGTAAGAGAATATTATTACGAGGCCACCATAGTACATATTTTAACATGAACATTGCTAGAAGGAGCCTTGTGTTTCATTGTAGAGACTCTTCAGAGTGTCCAGGGGAAGCTTCGCTGAAAGCTTTGTGTCCTCAGCAATCTGAAAAATGAGACCACTTAATGAGATACCTGAAGGGACTACCTGTATGTCCAACTGCAGTAAAATTTAGAGGTACTTGAGCTCCATTTTAAGTACTGAAGACAGAAGCCTCTGCCTCTGCATGGACTAATATATTCAACATTGTAGCATTTATGCTTTTTCAGGCAAATTTACGTGAACAGAAGTCTTCAATGTAGACATTCTCAGGGGATGCTACACTTCAACTTGCATTAGAAAGCAAAGCTTCCTGTGATCTTCTATCTGGCATTTTAAGTATTTGTTTGTCACAGGGAGCTGTGTCTACTTTTTCTTGAGTGAGTAATTTCTGTTCAGAAAGGATATTAGGAGAGTAAGAGTAACTGAGAGATAAAATGGGGCACTGAGGCTCCCTTCTTCCCCTCCCCCCTATATGCTTCTAAATTGCTACACTGTAGTGACTACGTCATCTAACAATACAAGTATAAGCAATTGCTACTCTCTTAAAATTATGATCCTAATGGGAGTTTATTTCTTCAAGCAGCAAATTCATTTGCTGAGATCAGCATATTGGTAGCAGAAAATTAAGATGAAAGTAAAATGGTAACTGTCAGCATCTGATGCACAGCAATACACCAGTAACCATTAAATCTTATTGTTCTCTCTGCAAAGGGAAAAGGATGGTGATGCTGATTACTTTTTTCAATACTTCCAATTCAACTCTGTTGCACAGCCTGTTTTTTAAATAATTATGTGCCTGTACAAAATGCCCTTTCCCTTGTACAGTATTAACCTCAGTTTAAAATTTCCTGCTAATTCTCACAGAGTGTACTAGCCCTATAAAGCTTCTTACAAGATTAGGTTTGTTTTTTTTCACAGACTAAGAAAGAGTAAAATCTGAAACATGCCATGTCAGCTGCAGCATGTTAGAAAGCTTTTCTGCCTTTTTTCCTTGACAAATTGTAATGCTGTAACAGTTCAGCAATGACCCAGTGCCAAAAATCTTGACAGATGTTTCATGCCGTACTTGGACGAGTGGTGGACGAGAAGCTCAACATGAGCAGGCAATGCGCCCTTGCGGCCCAGAAGGCCAACAGCATCCTGGGCTGCATCAAAAGGAGCGTGGCCAGCAGGCCAAGGGAGGTGATTCTGCCCCTCTACTCTGCCCTGGTGAGACCCCACCTGGAGTACTGCATCCAGTTCTGGAGCCCCCAACATAAGAAGGGCATGAATCAGTTGGAGAGGGTCCAGAGGAGGGCCACGAAGCTGATCAGAGGGCTGGAGCACCTCTCCTATGAGGACAGGTGGAGAGAGTTGGGGCTGCTCAGGCTGGAGAAGAGAAGGCTCTGGGGAGACCTTATAGCGGCCTTCCAGTACCTCAAGGGGGTCTACAGGAAAGATGGGGAAAGGCTGTTCAGTAGGGCCTGTTGTGATAGGACTAGGGGCAATGGTTTTGAAATAGAGAGAGGGAGATTTAGATTAGATATTAGGAAAAAAATTTTTACAGTGAGGGTGGTAAAACACTGGAAGAGGTTGCCCAGAGAGGTGGTGGATGCCCCATCCCTGGAAACATTCAAGGCCAGGTTGGCCGGGGCTCTGAGCAACCTGATCTGTTCGGAGATGTCCCTGCTCCTTGCAGGGGGGTTGGACTAGATGACCTTTAAAGGTGTCTTCCAACCCTAACAATTCTATGGTTCTATGATGTTATGCGGGTGTGTCCACACACCCGTCGAGAAGGTGAGCCTCTGTTGGGCACAGTGCATGGTGGGTCCAAATGGCTCTTGAGAAACTGTGGAAGGCCTCACACACTGATACTGCGTGCTTGGCAGGGATTCAAAAGGTCTGGTTTGCTGCATTAGCAGTGGAAACTGGGAGGCTGAATTTTTCAAGAGTCCATCAGTATAGAAATTTAACAAGCACAACTCCTGTGCTATACTGTCATTTTTTACGTAATATTGAAATTAATTTTGGAGAAAATCATAAATCTTTCAGAATGCCAGGCACCTAGTTAGCCTATTTCACATTTTGGGACAATAGATAGAAAACTTTTATTTTCTTAAATTGTAGCTCTTAAAAAATGTGACTTTGAGCACTGGAAATATATGCTAAAAGTTAAAATAAATCTGCTGGTGACAGGTTACAAACACTCTTTATAGGGTACTATACCTTTCTGTTCTCAGAGTTGTATCCCAATGAAATGATTGTTGAGGTCCCAATGATAGGCCTTAAGGTGACAAGAAGGTAAAAATCTGTAGCTGTTCCTGTCATGCTTAAAACAGCGAGATGAGCCACTCCATCCTTCATGTGCATAAATAATGTTCTTACTTAGTTCCTCCCTCTTATACCTTTTGTAATCTCCTAATTTTATCAAGTTAGTGAATGGCTAGAACAACTTCTAGGTGCTGTGGAAGAATTTTTCTTTGGCATTGGGCTTTACTGTGAAACATGATCACAGAACGGGGTGAGAGAAATGAGCTAGGACGTGATCTTGATTGCAATATGTTTTTTCTAACCAAGTTCATTAATGACTATCTTCATTCATGGGTGATTTAAGCCATTCCATGAAGGATAATTTTATATCTTTGAATGCAGACCAGTTCCTAGTATCTGCATTTTACAGGAGATAACACTCTGCTTCTAAGCAACAAGACAAAGTTAGAAGACAGATGTGTGGGTTTTGACTGGGGTTTCTTACCTTCATTCTTCAGTGCAACTCACCCAGTCATCTCATGCTCCACTTGTGGAAATACTGTCTGGGCTTTCGACACTACTGGGGACAGCCATTCGTCTGTCTTTGTCTTGAGTGGCAGTCATGGATCTGTTTTAATTTTCATGCTTTCAGGCCAATTGTGCATACCACATCTACAAGAAGACTCATTGATGGAAATATGTACTTCATCTTTAGTTGAGGAAAAACAATAAAACATACAATTTTTATATGGCCTAATGGCTTTAATTGTTGGTATAATTCAGAAAAACCTTTGCTCATTTCAGAAAGCCATTCAGCATTCATGGACAGCCACATGCATTCAGTCTGACAGGATTGCAATGTCTGCGCAAGGCTGATAACACTGAGCCAGATGCAGGACCTGCAGGAAGAAAGTTGTATTTGGGACTGAAGTCCAAATTTTAGATTCTTGAAATCCTTGAGTGATTGCTGTCTATCTCAGGAAATGCACAAAGCCTAGAGGCACCTCTTAGTTTCTGTTTGCAAGCTTCTCCATATGCTTAAGGATGCGCCTTTGGGTAAGTCTCATTAATTATACGGGCCACCTATACTTAACCCGGAAAAGGAACATGTATAAATTATATTTGAACTAATTATATATCTGTGCTAACTGGAGCTGGAATATGCATCTCCTCCGTTCCAGCTAATTGTTCTAACAAAAGCTTTAATGAACGCATTGTCGTGGTGTGTTGCAAGCAGCTGGAAACTAGTTCTGCTCCTGTTCTAATCTGACCAAAAGACATATGACTTTAATTAATGTGATGTTAAACTCAAGTTAATAAGCTCCGCTAAAAGACATGATTGCATGGCTCAGCACACACAGAGCATCTTCTGTTTGTACATTTTGCACTTCCTGTCTCTCTGAGCAGCAAATACTGAATGGTTCCATATGTAAGGGAATATGCTGTAGCTGCTGCAGATTTTCTTTCTTACATTTTTTTTTCTTCCTATTCCACAAATGCGGAAACAACTTTACTTTTGGAGAAAATACAATACATCGGAGGGCTGGAGCACCTGTCCTGTGAGGACAGGATGAGAGAGTTGGGGCTGTTCAGCCTGGAGAAGAGAAGGCTGCAAGGAGACCTTATAGCGGCCTTCCAGTACTTAAAGGGGGCCTACAGGAAAGATGGGGAGAAGCTCTTCAGCAGCGCCTGTTGTGACAGGTCAAGGGCTAATGGTTTTAACTTAGAAGGAGGTAGATTTAGGCTGGATATAAGGAAGAAATTTTTTACAATGAGAGTGGAGAAACACAGGAACATGTTTCCCAGAGAGGTGGTAGATGCCCCATCCCTGGAAACATTCAAGGCGAGGCTGGACAGGGCTCTGGGCAACCTGATCTGATTGGAGATGTCCCTGCTTCTTGCAGGGGGGTTGGACTAGATGACCTTTAAAGGTCCCTTCCAACCCTAACTATTCTATGATTCTATCATTCTGTGATATAATAACATACAATAAAACAGACAATAAAAAGAAGAAACAACATGTCTGTAAAATAACCAGGTAAAGCTTGGTTGGAAAACTATTTCTGTGAAAATGACATCTTGGTGCTCCATATTTATTTTCTGTTCGAAGCTTCCAGATCAGATGTGCTTAGTTAATATGTCAAAGTAAGGTTTTTCTGACAGCCCACACAGCATGCCCAGTGATTTATCTGAAATTCAAGCTGTGTTCGTTCCACTTCCCACATCACCACTAACGTAAACAGTCTGGACTCAGAATTTTGCTGGCAATCCTGTGGATGTGTTTTCCAAATGAAACGTCTTTCTTTTCCTCAGTTATTTTGGCTCTAAGATACTGGCAGTATACATGACTATAAACTTGATTTGGACACTGAAGTAAACAGTTGTATCTCAGAAGGCAGAGAAGAAAAATATATGTGCAAATGACAAGGTTACTTTTTTATTCCAAATCATTTGGTCAGAACTGTAAACAAAGGAAATTGATTTGGGGATGATATGTAAGAATCTTTTTTTAAAGACACCCAAATCTTCAGTGCTTATCGTAACTTTTAGTCTGTCCCTGTTTGAAATCAAACTGAATCTTTTTCTTTATGGTGCAGAGAATGACCAAAATCTCAGAAATGTAGCCTTGTACTTCTTTCCAATTAGTGCTTGGAAGTAATGAGAATATTTAGAAGGATGGCGGTCATAGTTATATGTGAAGTAAATCTACATGCTACTTTTAAAACATGCTACAATATTATGTTTCTTACACTGCAGTAGTACTGAGAGACTGCGGATCAGGTTAGAGCACCTTTTGTATGCAAGGAGGTTAAGTCCAATATTGAAAGACAGGGAAAGGCTGCAGTTTTGCAGTTACTTCAAGCTCCAATCATGGAGAGATGCCAGAGAGGCGTCTGCCTGAGCCGGTTGTGAAGAATTTCTTGTGAGAGGAACGGCTGCAGACGCCAAGGTCAGTGAAGAAGGAGGGGGAGCAGTAATGCTGCTCCCGGCAGAGATTCCCCTGCAGCCCGAGGTGCAGCCCATGGTGAGGCCGGCTGTGCCCCTGCAGCCCATGGAGGCCCACGCAGGAGCAGGGATCCACCTGCAGCCCGTGGAGGACCCCACGCTGGGGCAGCCGTTCTGGAGGGACTGTACCCCATGGAAAAACGACCCATGCTGGCCAGAGCAGTTCACAAAGGACTGTGGCCCGTGGGAGGGACCCCATGCTGGAGCAGGGGAAGAATGTAAGGAATTCTTCCCCCGAGGAGGAGGGAGTGGTGGAAGGTGACAAGTGATGAACTGACCATAACACCCATTCCATCTTCCCCTCTGTGCCACTTGGGGGAGGGGAAGGTGGTACAAATGAAGTTAAGCCCAGGAAGAGGGAGGTGTGGGGGGAAGTTACTTTGTTCTCTTTCTCATTATCCTGCTTTGGTTTTAATAATAAACAAATAATTTTCCACAGGTTGAGTCTGTTTTGCCTGTAACGGTAACTTTAAGGATCTCTCCTGTCCTTGTCTCAAACCTCGAGCCGTTTTTCCTTATATTATCTCTCTCTATTCTCTTGGAGGGTGGGGGGAGTAAGAGAGAGACTGTGTACTCTGGTCCTGAGCGAGGGCTAAGCTACGACAGAGGGCAACTGAAATGCACATTATAAGGAATTAGAAAAGCTTTATAATGAGAGGAGGAAATGATTCTGAACACGTAGTTGGGAGACGTGGTGAACCCTTGAAGATTTTGAAAACTTGACAAGGCCTTGAGCAAATTGGTCTACTTTTTGAACTAGATTTTGGAATCAAAATTGGACTAGGTGATGTCCAGAATCCCTTTCATGCCTATGATCCTACGGTAATACTGTAAGTGACCTCTCCAAGATTATATATTAAGGCTCTGGCAAAATTTGGTGTGTTCTTTCCCTAATCGCCTAGAGAAAACGTCTTACAATTCAGTAGGAGGTAGCCTGTGTGCAGCCTATCAATTTTGCTTTACTAAATGGTCTGAACCTAACCATTAGAAATATTTTTCTTCTTCCCTTTAATCCCCTTTGATAGTTCCTGGTTGGTTATTTTGGAGCAAGCATATGTGCCCTGGATATATCAGATAGGAAGTTTATTTTGATGAGCTGCAAATGTTGACAGCTTAATGAGGATGATTCTTTGTGGATGGTGATTCTCCTTTCTTTAAACGTTAATTGAAGACACAGAAAAGCTAAATTCCTTATGTTTTAATGTTTGAGTGTGAAGAAAGTGACTTAGTATCCAAAGTGCTAAATGAATAATTCTTAATCACAGTTGGATTCTTGTTCTTTTGGCAGTTAATGACCAGTTGGGAGGATTTAATGGTCCTCAGATGCATCTTGGACCATTACCCACTGAGGAAATGATTTCTTAGTAAGTGCCTGCTGTTAAGAGTTTTACTATTACAAGCTAAATATATTTTAATGTCTTCTGAAATGCTGGTGGATTTTTCCCCTGAACTTGTTTTGCGTATGTGATGTCATTGCCTGGAGTTAACTTTTTATTTGAAGTGTCAACAAAGAAGGTATCAAAATGAAAGTATCTTCTGGTTTAAAAATTGAAGAAGTCAATACTCAAAAGTATTTTCTGTTATTGGAATTGAAATCCGTTCTTTTTAATGCACTTGAGCAAGGAAGAAACATTGCATAAAACATAGTCTATTTCTGTCCTTCACAGGGTGCTTGGGGATAGCATGAAGACAAGGATGGTGATTACATGTAATCTCTGTAATTTGAGCAGTGTTCTGTTTGTTGCATATGGGATTGTGCAGCATCTATGATGATTCATTGGTATACAGCCTCTGCACATAAATGCACTCTGTGTGTTATTGTTTTTTTCTTTACATTCATATTTTATTATTTATTAGCAACATCTATACAAGTAAGTTTGAGATGAAAGATCATGAAATCTTTGTACTGTCTCAAATCAACTAAGGCACCTAATGTCAGAAAAGATGGGAGTTGAGGTAAAGTCTTAGATTTGTTAGTGAGTTTAGTCTGGAAAATTTCCACATAAAGCAAGTGTCTTCACCATAATTCATATTTCTATGTACTGGCCCTCGCAATTACAAAAGCTTTAGAAATTACCCATGTTTTTCTTTTTTTTTGGTCTGCATTACTACTTTAAAATCTTAGACTCTTCTCTTTCTATTAGTATAAAAGGTAGTATTTCTATCTTATAATATTACAGTATGCCTACTTGTAGCAGAATTCATAATGAAACAGCTTCCATGTTTCAGATTTCCCACATCAATTTTGAAAATGATACGGCAAAATATAGTACCTGACATTCTTCTAATTGACTTTATCTTTCCAGGGGACCCAACCAACTGATTTTTTTTTGACAAACAAAATATAATAAAAGATTACTTTGTGATGGAAGTTCTATTCTGAGCTTGATGTCTAAAGATATAAAAGATGTACAGATGTTTTTAAACACTTCTGTCCTGGCTGGGAGGGAGGTAGTGTAAAAGTAATTGCTTTTCTTTTACTACAAAATCAAACAAACTGCACAACAGAGCTGCTTCAAATTAGAGAAGACTTGTGCAGTCTGGTCTCCTTCTGCATTATAGCTGATCAGAAGACACTTAACTTATGAAAAAATACATTGCTATTTGGGGTTGAAGCTAAACACGATATGCCTGGGCCATTCAGTGTTCAGTTCAGTAATAAAACAAAATCCAGAAAGAAGGAAATGGGAACTTGTCTTTTCTGCTGGAATGTCACAATTGATTGGGCTACTAAGCAAAATATTGATGAATGAAGGCACATCCTTGCTGAAGGACAGCACTGGAAGAATAAACTGAGTCAATGCACTGTTCTGCTGCCATAGATATAAAGGCAGAAAATTAGGCAGTCAACAGAGAGAATCTTGTGAACTTCCACTATGTAGAAAACATGCAGAGGAAAAGAAGGCAGGAAGGTCACTAAATGGCCCTCAAAGGTTAGAATGGGATATCCGGGAACTCACAGAATGCTGCTGTACCTGGACCTCACTTGATTGTATTTCATTCAGTTGCATCATCATGTATCATACTGTGCTATCTGAAGGAAAGAGTAAAGAAACCATACTGGGTATTGCGATGCAGGGCTTGCAACTTTTCTCTAAAACATTTGTTTTACTACTGTGAACATGTCATATCATTGGTTTCTGTATTCTTTCTGCATCTGACAGAAAACTATAATGTTCTGTAAGGCAAATGTTCTGTAAGACAGCTCTGTGGGTCCAACTGTGTTCCCTCTGCTCTCTTCTGTTATGGTCCAAGACTGGACATCGACATCTAGAAAGGAGCAACAGAAATGGAAAAACACAGTACAGCAAACAGTAATGCTTTCTGTGGACTATTCCAGGCTCTGGCAATTTTCTGACTCAGTGATTTTGTGAGTGGTTTCTCCATCTGCACTGTGTTTATTAGCAGATGGATTTTCTATGAACTTGTCCATTCTTTCTTTAACTTCTGGAAAGCTTTTGCATCCATGATATCCTGTGTTAAAATGGCTTATGGAAGTGTGTCTTGCAGGAAAAAGGGCAAATTTTATGTGAGTGGGCTTAAAGATGATAAAATCTGAAGACTTCTGTGTTTGTTTAAAATGAAATATTTCCACTATGTCTATGTATAAATTCTCACATAGCAAGAATGTAGCTTTTCAAATTTTCTTTGGATTCACAAATTCCATGGAAGAGTTGGCATTACCATCTTTTCTTATAATCAGAAAAAGGTGAAATGAAAAAAAGAGAGTGATATACTTGGTGAAACTTATTTTGTATTTACTCTGATATCTTATCTTTGATAGTGTTATCAAAGTGATAGTAGAGGTGTCTGAGTATTCAGAGCATACCATAATGCTCCTACTCATTGTCCAGCTGCCTTCCAACTCCTGCATCTGCCTTCTGCTCATCTTGTCAGCTTGGCTATCTAATCCCTCAGCCTGTGCAACTAGCCCTAGTGTTACCATGGCTGCACTTTCAGAGAAATGGCGTTAGGATCTCTGTAATGTGCTACTGTGAAAATAACCAAGTTGGAGCTGCTTCTGAAACCTTGACTTCCCTAACCTTTGACTCTACAGCACAGGAGTTTATAGACTGGTTTTTTTTTTGTAATCTCTAATATAATAGAGTTGTTCTTGTTAATTATATCAGTACCTAGTTTATTCTGAATCTCACTAAGCTGGTTCCTCTGCTACGTTGTGGCAATGAATTATCAAATTATCACTTCTCAGTTTAAGAGAATATGGCTTTCTTCTTATGTGACAGATCCAACTGAATCCTTCAGCTCATCCTCTCTTTTTTAAAGTTCATTATTTCGTATATGTCTCAATACTATTTTTTTCTTTGATCTAGTTGTGACAGTTCATCTCTCTTCATGAGGAATTTTTTAAGGGTCTGTTATTACTTTTACTATGTATCTCAAACAGTTTTACTGTCATGGAGTTTTCTGATGGTACTGGACTCAATATTAGCTTTGTCACTGATTTATATAAAACATTTTCAACATTAGGTTATATATAGAGAGAGTCATAGAATATCCTGCATTGGAAAGCACCCATAAGGATTGTTGAGTCCAACTCCCTGCTCCACACAGGACTATGTAAAACTAAACCATATGAGTAAGAGCATCATGCAGATGCTCCTTGAACTCTGACAGGCTTGGTGCTGTGACCACTTCCCTGGGGAGTGTCTTCCAGTGAGTGACCACCCTCTCAGTGAGTAACCTTTTCCTAATGTCCAGTCTGAACTTCCCCTGATGCAGCTTCATTCCATTTCCATGTGTCCTGTCACTGGTCACCAGAGAGAGGAAATCAGTACCTCCCTTCCCCTCCCCTTGTTAATATTCACAGTTAATGGCTTGTCCATCATTTAGGTACTGGAACAGTTTTCACAGAAGTTATTGAGGGAGTGACATTTAGAGTAACTATGACTACCAGAATAGGCTGAAATCTTCTTAAACAAATGCACAGAAGTAAATTAATTTTTAAAAATGTAATGATGCATGGTTTGTATGTTTGTAAGTGTGTAAACTTTCCAGAAACAGGGTTTATACTTTTATCAGAATGCGTTATTTAGCTATAAATACCAGAAGTGTCTAATGTTTGGATGAGATAGACAAGGTTATCTCTTTGCATGTACTAAAATGTAAATAAATAATGACATGCTATGAACAGTTATTTTTTCAATTTAGAGATTCCTATACTTCTCCCTGCCAACTGATGACAGCCATCTGCTTCTCTCTTCTAGGAGGATCTTCTGGAGTTCTTTATAGACGTAAAAAGGTTGAGCTTCACCACGAACAGTGTATGTTGAAATGCATCCTACTGATATAATAATAGGTATATAAAGATGATACTGATTTTACATTAATGTGGGGTGACTTTCTTGAAAGCACTGCAAAACCTAACAGCTGACATGTCAGTTATATTGAGGGATCATATAAGCCAGTGAATTGAAAGCACTGAACTGCCCTTGAGATTAATTGGTGCTGAAACATCTGCTAAATAAATAAGAGAGCCTAAGCAAAGTCTAAACAATCTTTTGTTAGTAGTGGTTTAATTTGTCAACTACAAATGATCCAAAGACTTTGTAATTAAAATGGAAAAGTATGGTTTGGGAGAAATATTAATACAGAACTACTGAACTTTGGTCTTTTTTTTTTTTTTTTTTTTTAATAAGCAGATGCCAATGGTGAGCTGGATTTATGAACACACTAAGTAAATTTTAAAGCAGCTAATCATAACAGTCTGATGCATTAGTTTAAAGCACAGGAGAATCTCTAGTGAAGCTAATTGCACAGATAATTGAATGAACGTATGGATCTGTAAATTACTTTGTATTCTCTCCAGTGTCAGTAAAACAGAAATGCAATAATAAAGCTAACTTTAATAGATAGCACTGACAGATAGGCTGCTGGCAGCTGGCCTTGCTCCATACAGTCCATTTAGGGTAACTCAAAGTCTTTATTGTGCTTCTACTTAATAACTTTACTGAACTCCTCTGTAAACTTCTTCACAGCATAAGTACTTAACACATTTTAAGAGCAGTTGGCTGTAATATATGCCCAATAATATATAACTAGTTAGACTGTAGCAGCAATATTTTCATTTTATGGATTTTAAAGACTTAAAGATTAGTTATTGCATCGTTCAGGTTAGAAGTCTATAAGTTACAGATGTTATGGCTGGCAGGTCGCAGCTGTGAGTATAGGGCTCTTTGCTAAAACAGCAGCAGAACCACAGTATCTTCTTCATATGATTAAGTAATGGATTGCATTGCTGAACTCATGCACCAAATTCTCAGCTTCATTCAACATAAACTTTCTGAAGGGTGTTGGGAAGAAGTGGTGATGTCTTTTCACTGCCTTTGTAATGACTAAAAGATCTGCAGGTTAGCAGAGCAACTGAGGTTCTCCCTTATGTGTCTTAAAATTGATTCTACAAACTCTGTGTCAGCTTCAAGGTGGTAGTAAGTGAGAACTGCTGGCATCCTTTATACTTCTGATACGTGTTTTCCTCCTGCAGGAGCATATACCAGGAAATATCAGATCAGTGGCAGGAGTTAAGAAAAAGTGAAACAAAACAAACACCCTTGCAGCTGCCAACCACACCTGCATTCTGTCACCAGGATTTGCACTACTTGAGGGAAAACCATGGGAGAACCTGGTTACAGATTTTTTTTTTTACACACAATCATGATAATCCATTGAAATGTATATGTTTTGCAGAGTGCTTTTTGTTTGGATAAAGTGCCCTCGAATATCAAGCAATGTGCTGATATGTGCTGGAAAGGGGGACGTATACTCCCCTTGAGGGGGAAGTGCTGATGAATCCCTGACCACTTTGTGGTTCTTGAGGGGCCAGTAACTGCATGTACCTCATTTTTTGATCAATAAAACAGTAGAAAAAGTAAAAAAAAAAGAAAATATTTACAATGAATATAGAAATGCAAAAGTGGCCTTTATAATAGCAAAGGCCTTTAATTTACAGTTGTTGACGTGAAGCACCATGTTTAAATGTATGATTCTGTTTACATTTTTAATTTTTATTTTAGGGGCAATTGAGGGCAATCCTTTTTTTTTTTTTTCCAATGAGTCTACTGCTGTATTTAGCAATAGGAGAAAAAGGCCAGTTGAAGCCAGAAGCAATTTTTTTCTGTGGTGTTAAAAGATTTGGCGCTGCTTACCTTATGACAAGATGAAGGATGCTGGAAAAGTTCAACGTACAGCTTCTCATCCTGCTGAAGTACATTTTCTTAAACTTAATTTAGGCTTTACTCTCATATCTGGAATTACATACTTTGTTGTGACTTTCCTATCATTTCTGCCATGTGAAAATCTTGCTATTCAGATTTATAATCCATATCAGCACTAGTGGGAGTACATTTTAGTAAATATCTTTGTTTTAGTCTATAAATGCCCTAGGAGTTTATCAGGGTGCAGTTGTAACTGACAATGTTTAATATTTGCAGGAGAATTTTTACTGTGGGAATCATGTGTTATTCTAAGTACTTGCTTCTCCATACAGAATTTAGTTCTTCAAGATAAGACAGTGATGGAAAAATTGTAATTACTTTTGTACTTTTACAGTCCTATTCTTTGAACTTGTACAGAGCCGTCCAAGGAAATCTGAGTGACTGGCTTGTCCACCACCAATACAAATCATAGAGGTCATTAAACTTTTAAGTAAGTTTGGCCTACAATATCTGTATTTCTGTATCCTCTAGGAAAATGGTCCCAGCTCGTGGTCTTATAAATTCATTATTTTTCCAGAGCATAATGGGATCCCTAAGCTGCTTTTTTCCTTTGCTAGTAATTTGTTTTTATCTTTGGCTATTATTGGTGATTGATCCAAATGAAAGATTAATTCAAATTAACTTAAAATAACATTTTTATAATGGAGTCATAATGAGGAATGAATACGTGTGGAATCCACTTTGAACTACTGCTTTGAGCTATCCACTTTCAGTGGAAGATAATACATACCTCGTGTTCCCTAAGCACTGTTTGAAGTACAATTTGTAAGTGACCATTGGGTGTCACTGTTGCTGCTCTTAATAAAGACCTGTACCATCACTATCAAAAGGGTCGGCCCGAGGATTAATTTGGGGAAAAGATGGGCTCACTCTGATTTCAATATCTGTTTTTTTCCCCCCTTTTTTTGCAGCATGAAAAAGAGTGAGACAGAAATACAGACACCAGTGAGTGATGTGAGTAGAGGAAAAGTGCCACAGTAACTGAGATATAGCTTCCATGAATATTCTGCAAGGTCTAATGTGTATAGTTAAATGCAATTGCTCTGGGATGATACTGACAAAATTATGATAAATTTTTCCATTAAGGAACAAGTTTCCACTTAAATAAAACACTGGTTTGATTGTTAAGGGAATAAAGGAGCGTGCTGTCATGCTGCAGTTCTTAAAATAAAGAGAGAGTTTTAAGTAGAAAAAAAGAAACGGTGAGAATCCCAAAACTGTAAAGCAGCATTAAAATTAAACTTCTAATTCTTCACATATTCATTAATGAATGAGCGCCTTACAACACCAACAAGCACAGCAGGTGGCTTCTGAACCTTGAAAGGCTGATATAGTTCATAGTGTTGTCAGAATCAAATATGGTTTCATCTTGGGTTGAGAACAAGGCTCTGATACTGTAACATATGCATGCGTGATTCAAATCATTACCTGTAGGCTCTTCTGTATTGGCCAGCTCTGTGCCTGCTCAAAGGCACACTAACTTTGACAAGACTCAGTTCAGACCCAGAAGTCTGTTTATATGGAAATGCTACACGTCCAAAATACACACTGTAGATCAGGAAGAATGTATTCTTTTAATATCCTTTGTATCTGAGAAATCAAATCAACCGTGTACACATTAAGTATATGTAAAATCTATACAAAGTGTTTCTAAAAATGAATGTGCTTAAACTGTGTTTAATGCACCTTGTACTTATGCATCTTTTTTTCAGTAATGTTTTTATATATGAGCTTTTTTTTTTCCTGCTAGGAATAAACTATTAGCAAAGAAGATCAACACTATAATTTTGTCATATTTTTTAGATCAAAGACATGAATTTAATGTATAACTTTAATATTACCAATATACAAGGTCTTAAGATGTTTGTAGACTTCTGTGAAATGGCTTTTTCTTGATCATTTTTATATTTAACATTTTCTCTTCCTTTCGTGAAGTTGTATAACTCTAAGTATGCGTCTATGGATATTTTCTGCATGGATAATGTTATGTTTAAATTAGCACAATAAGCTCTAGAAAACATTTATAATGGCCTTGTGGTGTTCTGTGAGTCAGGATAATGCTACTATCCTTGTTTTCAAAGGTAGGGAATTAAATAAAAACACACCAAAGGCCTTACTTGTATTTACATAAGATGTTTTAGGAGAAACAAGGAGTTGACCCTAATAGTACACAGACTAATGAATTTTTAACTACAAAACCACCAAATTAAAGTTTGGTTTGTTTTTTTTTTTTTTTCCAACTGGGCTTTTTAACTTTGGCAATAGACAACTATGGGAGACTTGTTAAATAGATTAGACTGGATGGGACCTCTGGGAGTTAGCTGGTGTGACTGCTAGCTTAGACCACGGCTGTCCAAGCTACAATAGGTTGTACAGGACCATGTCCATTTGATTTTTAAGCATTTCTAGGAATGGGATACCGTAACTTCCGTAGACCACACACGCCAATGTTTGACCACTGTCACGGTAATAAATTTTCTCTTACCTGCGGTCAGACTTTATCACTGCCAGTCTGGGAAGCATAAAATGCCATGAAAAAGTGCTGATGAGTGGGTAAACTTACAACTGAGGATAAATTAGGCTTGTATCAGGCTTCTGACTCCCAGCAGGAGAGAGAGCAAAAAATACATAGCAGTAGGTACTTTTGTTTCTCGTGCAGTAATTCAAGAATAATACACATGACATTCAGCAACTTTTATAGCAATCCAAGCTGGTAGCATATGTTTTGTTGATCAGAGGTTCTAATAGGTACAGGTCCTGTAAGAAAATTAAAGTCGTATCCCAGGAAATCTTAAACGGATACAACTTCTTCCTGATGGAATAATTTAATTTTATAGGAATCAAAGGAATCAAGCATAGGTCTGTGAATCTTTTAAAGTAATGAATGAAATTTTAGCACAATAAGATTCTTCCAAGACATACAGCATTGACTCTGCACTTCAAAGAAAAGTAAGTGATAGTGCCTTCAGCATTTAAAGTTCAGGTTTCAGATTTTTTTTCAGAGGCACCTCTCTCTTTTGGGATAACATGGAGGTGTGTGGTGTACATTTTAATAGAGGTATTTCATGCTTTTGAAGAACTCGGTTTCTGCTCCGTCATTTGGAGTGTTGAAGGGAGCAAGAAGCACACCCACTCTTCACCAAGAGGAAGTCTGGAATGTTTTCACAGACTTTAAGTGTGCCGTGAGATAAGTACTTTTGGTACAGAATTAGAAATACTCTCCTTACTCCCTGTCATTTTAAATAAGGAGTTGTTGGGGGGGTGTTGTATGTTGCTTGTGTCTGTTTCAGGTATCTGGGAGTTCCTTATGTAGCTGAAACGCATTAATAATACAGTAAAAATAATACAACATTTATATGTAACTTCATATAGTTGAAGCAGTAATCCTTTTGGGAGAGAAACAAGGAGATAAATGAGATGATAGTTTTCCCAGAAGACCACAACAATAGCTTTTAAACAGAAAATGCTGGAAAACTTTCAGTTACATTGTCTCCAGATTCAGCAAAATACTTCAAAACATACTTAACTTTGAGAACAGGAGTCTCAAGGAAATAATTGAGTGAGTGGTTCACTACAAGGGAACCTGTGTGTATAAAATGTGTATGCAAGATACAATAGGATGCACATAAATTATTTGCATTACTTTTATGCTACAAAATATAACATACCTGTGTATATTATGCCCTGCTGTTCATAATAGTTCTGCCATTTTAGATCTTGACACTCTCTGTGTACTTTTCATGAGACAAATTTGTTTAAATAATATTTCCACTGGAGACTTGGACTTCTTTTGGTAACTTGCCTTTCTAGGTCTATAAGATTTCTTTTTTCTTTTGTATTAGTTCAGTGTCAGAGCACTACAATATATAAATCACCTAAAGGAGAGGAATGTCCAAAATTTACAAAAATTCTTAGTACAAAATTGCCAGGAACCTTATTTAATTTCTGTGACATTCACCTTAATTTTTAACCTTCAGGAGTACTGCCCAAAAACTACAGGTTCTGGTATCACGCTTTGTCTTGATCAAAAGGCCTTCTATTCACATGGGTTTTACATCTTGTTCACATTTTTTCTTATTATACAATCCACACTTAACTGGATGCTGAAATTGTTATCAAATTGCCTATGTTTGCAGCCCTTCATACAGGAGAACCTTTTGAAGGTAACTGTATAAGCCAAAATTGTTTTTAAAACACACAGTGTATGCTGTGAGGCATTGTCTGAAAGATGAACACTTAGAATATTAATTAGTGTATCATGTTGGTACTATATTCAGATAAAAGGAGACAAACAGTCTTTGAGACTTTGTGTTTTTCTTGCATGTAAACAGTGATTTATAGGGCAGTTTTGGCCAGACATCTGCCAGCTGTGAAATAAATTGTAAACAACAAGAAAATGCTTAAGCGCACAGAGAAAGTGTGAGGGAAGGATGAAACTAGACAGAAAAATCACACTGTTTACTCAAAAGGTTTCTTAATGTAATTCTGGAAATCATTGAACAGAGAGTGTAAACTAGGGATTAGAAAGCTAAAGTTGTCAGATTTAGAATGTAAGAACTTAAGCACTTTCAGCTGAACTTTAAAAGGTACTTGTATAAAAGTGGACATTTCATCAGGACAGTTTAATGCATTCATATCTGCCCATTCATCTGAAAGTTTTATTATTATCTAGGTAAGGTCCATGAAAATGATATTGTAAAAGGATTTCAGAATAACAAATTATACAATAATAAAATGGCAGATTAACCTGGATACTGATAAACAAATAGGAATGTACATAAGAGGATTACTTACCTATTAAAAAAAGAAAATTTATGAAAGTGCACAATGGGTGACTGTACTCAATGAAATTCTCAACAGAGTTTACACAAGCTTGAGTTTTCTATCCCTGAACTGCAGAATTCATTGTCCTGGGATGTTCTAGAAACCCAGGCTTCTTCAGATGTTTCAGATACCTACAATCTGATGTCATGATCGCTATTTTTCTGTTGTAAAGACAATCTTTAGTGAGGGTATTGTGAAAGAACTCTTGACTTATGGGAAAATGTAACAAATGTGTGTCCTATTTGAAGAGTGGACCATGCTGTAACCTTATGCTGACTTTCATCCTCAGAAGAAGAGGGAACGTTCACATTTCATTTAGAAGCTTGTCCTTCAGGAAGATTATTCTATCTCTGCCTTGAATTTTTACATCAACTACTGCTCTTCAAACTTCAGCCATTAATAAAGACCATATAATATAAGCATAGGTTTCAAAAAGGAATGTTGTATATGTGAATCTTGACAGTTGTAGATATTTCAAAATTACTCTGAAATGAACAATAAATACTCTTTCAAATTTCTAGCTCTACATACATACAAATGTGCATGTTAGTTTGTTACAATTAGAGACAAGGTTTATGTTTATGAATGGAACAGGAGATCACAAACATGAACTGAAACTTTCTTAAAAAACAGGAGGTACAAGAGAAGCTTATGGGGATCCCAGTAGTGATGGTGAGGCAGACAGACCAGGCTAGATACTAGAGAGTTTGTTTTTTCTTAAAGACTCCGGTGGAATTCACATGTTCCTACAGAAAATTTGCATTCTACTAAAACAGCATTTTGTGTGTAAGCATTATTCTTTATACATTTTTTGCCCAGCTTTTCTTCCAAAGTTTCTGAGACAATGATAAAGATGGCTGTTCCAGCTCCAGTACAATGTCCTGTTGTGAATTCTGCTGATTCATGATTTAGTGGTCGCATCTTTTTTTTTGACCTGGGGTAGTGTATGAGGCAGATGTGGAAGGGTTAATGTCCCAATTTCTGGTTGAAACTGCCAGATATGGCAACTCAAGATAGGGCCTAGTTCTTGGAGATGCACAGGAGCCAGCTGTGCCTCACAGCTCCTGAACAGCCATTCATACTGTCTGATTATTGAATTAAGTGTCTGAGTTTAAGAAAATTAATACTGTGGACACATTTAGAAATGCAGCAAATCCCACAAGCTCTAAATGTTGGGAAATATTTTTTACACAAATGTTTGCTTCTAAGCTCTGTCTGCTTCATTGAAATTAAGGTTCTTCTCAGAGACCTCCTGGTGTCCCAGAACTTGTATTGGTTTCCAGCCTCAGGGTCACGATTGCTAAATTGCTGTTAATAAAAGCTAGAATCAGCTCAAAAATAGGTTAATTTATTTTCCTTTGTTTTTAATTTGACCTCTATTATCACATATGGTTTCCAACTCTCAGTTTTTCACAGCACCACCTTCACTTGGGATTGTGAAGTTGCTCTGCCCAGGGAGGTTTGAATGATGACTGAGGTTTATCATTGATTCAAAAACAGCTGACAGGTAGCAATGATTTTGCTTTATGATCATATGGATACGAGACAGAAAAGTCTGTATATACTCAAGGGGTCTTTAACAGAATCCATTCACATAGAACTTGCAGGATTTAAAGGGGATGAAAAAGACCTTGCGATGTAAATATTTCTAATGAGATGGGAAATTGTCCTACTTTCTGTACTTCAGAAGAGTGTATATTCAAAGAGTTCTCTGGCCTGATCTTGTTAAAGAAACACAATAATAGCTCTCAGCCTTCTTATTACTAAGTTGTGGGCCCCTGTGTTGGCAAAATCTAGTGATAATCAGAATCCTTTTGCATTTTCATAGTTATTATAAGGAAGGTCTGTACTCCAGGCTGATTTAAATTTTTTTTTTTAAAAGTGTAATGAATCTGTGGTTCATATTGAACTGGTCTGAAAATGACAAGTTGTGATCAGTGTCTCTTCCTATGAAATAGTCTGTAGAGGTCTCAAATTGATTAGTACTAGCAGGGGGTCACAGTATCCTACTGCTTCGTTAAACATTTTGCTACAGACATATTGCACTTCTTAATTTAACTTGGCAAAAGTCCTTTCTATTGGCCACTCAGCCTGGGGCCTACTGGCATATGATGCCATATCCAGAATGTTCAGGATAACTTCCCTCAAGCAAAATGAGCACAGGCTAATCCGTAGAAGAAGGGAGATGTGCCACCCACTGTAGAGGTCTGTATGGATTTTGGTATCCACTTTCTTCGGAACTCAGCTATGTGGTGTTACTTTCTTTTTTTCCCTTTGTGATGTGCTACCCTGCTCTGATCTGAAAAGATTTGGTTTCCAGGCCATTAAGTATGATTTATCACTTCAGGACATCTGAATATGTTGAAGGTGTCTCTATTCCTATTTGATTCAAACAAGGTCTACTATGGCATGTTTTCAAGGAGTCAATTTCAGTAACGATCTGTTAGGAGGAGGATATTCAGAATTCTTTTGCTAAATTGATTACTTCCCTCCTTCCTCTCTCACGCACATGCTATTATCTACTGCTTCACTCGTTACCTTAGGAGCAAGAAGAAAAGTCAGTTTTTTTCTCTCTGCTACTTTGTCCATGGAGGGCAGCATAAGTGTACCACATGAAAACTGTGACTCCTATCAAAGCTGCTACTACATGGTTGAGAAAAATACCTAGTTTCTTAAACGGCCACTTGTAATAGGAGGGCTGTGTTTCAGCCCCACAAGGTCTTTTCTTCAAGAACTCCATACAAAGAGGAAAGAAGATACCCTCAGGAGGCAGGTTAAAGACAAAGAACATAGATGTGAAAGTCCAAGGGAGGATGAAGGACTCAGGAGTAAGCTAGTGAGGAAAGAATTGCCTAGAAAGAGAGTGCACTCTGGAGCTGGATCACTATGAATACTTTCCAGAAATGACATACAATACAAAGGTTCACTAAAATGTAGTGTAAGAGGTTAGGGAATTTAGCTTTTAGTATTGCAGGATTAAGAGTGAAGACTTTTTAAAGCTATCATCAGCTAATCTTGGAATTTATACACAAATTTTTCAGGTTTTGTTACAGAGAGAACATCTTCATTAGTAGAAAGTTGGCTACAGCCTTGTTAAAATTTAAGACTGGTTATGCCTAGAGAATTACAAACCTGTAATGATATTAAAATCCAATTAAATGGACTTAAAATAAATAAAAGCTTTAGCCTTTTATAATTTAAATGTATCTAAAATCCTCAGTCCTGTAAGTAGAGTTTGGTGCTTTAAGAGAGCCCTCCCCATGTTCATTGGGCCCAAGCTCGGAGCTGTGGTAAGAGTTATGTCAGTGGTCCTGCATCATAGGTATTTGAATCCTTGTTCCTACTTGCTCACACATACAAGGGTCTATAGTCTTCCTTCCGCTGAACCTCTCTGTAAGGTGGAACTGGGTGCTTTCTCTCCTTTGTTACTGGAGGCAACTGTAAGCAGAGAAGAGATGTACTTTCTCATGCTCCACACAATGTACTGTTTTCTTGGCAGAATGACATTTGGTTAATGCAGTCTAGTGAACTGCACTATTCAAGCTGCCCAGTGGCCATTATTGCCACTGAAAATCATTCAGTATCAATTATGTAATGTGTCATTGACAGTACTATCCTGCAAGACCCTTTATGGCTCAAAGCAGGGCCATCTCCTGTAACTTACTTCTATGGTTAACTTGGCTTCTGTTGAAATTTTACTGCTATGTTGAAAACATATTTGATGAATTCTGATGGAGTAAAAATAATATGCAACCTGCAAAACCCAAAATTTTCAGCAAGCTCAGGAAAAGGTCAGATTAGAAGGACCTCTGAATTCTAACAGCAGATTTGTAATCACTAGTTGTGTCATTTAGCTACAAAATTTAAGTGTATTTTTATTTCCTCAGCATTGAAACCAGGAGGATTAATATTTAATACTCTTGTGGTGTAAGTCTGTCTCATTGCTTCAAGTATTAGTGACTACCGTGTCATATGTTTAATGAACAAAAATTTTCATATGTTTGAGGTTTGCAGATATGATCTATGCAGCAGTAACTATAGATTGCTTCACTTAAAATACATTTTATTACTGATACATGGGTCACTATCACGCATATAAGTGGAAAGTAACACTTAAACAGATGACACTACTTAATGTTATGAACAATGTGAAAATGGAACAGAAAACCTTTCTTCAGTGATAAAGCAACTGAAAAAAAATAGCTGTTGAGATTTGATGTTTTGAAGTATTTGTTCACCTATTTTAAAATGTTCAGATAAATGCAGTATTTCAAATGTTGTGTGCAGCAACATGGAAGATAATCAAACAGCAAATGTTTCCATTTGGCAGTTCAATCACAAATGTATGTTTGTGCAATTATGTCTAATTATACAGAGTGGGAAGAAAATGGAGACATAAGATTACAACATCATTATAACAGACAGTTATTTAACATGTGCACTTTTTAGCCTCTGTTGTGAGGGTCTTTTCTGATGAAGAATGATAGATATGTGGGTTTTTTTTCTCCCTTTGAAGCAGACATCACACAAAGCTGGACTCAGAATTATTTTCTCCCTAACAAAGTATATTCACTGATTTGTTGTTGAGGTAGCAAAGGAAAGCTGACAAACTGAAACTGCATCAAATTTTCTGTGCTTTTACCATCAGGGGCAATGGCAAACCTCAAATACTGATTTTCAGGAGTCCTTAAAAGCCTTCTAAATTTAAATAGTTAGTTTTTCTTTTTTTTTTTTTTTTTTTTTTTTTCTGCTGGTCCAGTGCATTTTGTGTCCTCTCAGTGATCCTCTCCAGTGATCCTCTCCACAGCTGAACTCTTTCTTCATTGGTATGTATAGTTAGCACAAGTCATGATTTGGTCACTCTTCATAGTCTTTAACTCTTGAGTAGAAGGGGGGTGGGGCACATGAAATAAAGATTAAAAAGGGGTTAAGGTACATCTGAAGGTGGAGATGAAGGATAAAGAAAAGAATGGTTGTAGTACATGCCTGGTGGAGTTAGTGAAAGAGTTATATGTAATCTTTTGAGTCTCATCATAGAAGAAATACACAGCAGGATAGTAGTCTTGGGAAGTCCACAGCTCTACTAACTGAAGGCAAGGGTATAGTGTTTATAGTGCAATCGGCTGCAAAGAAGTTGTAAGAATAATAGAGAAAGAAGATTTTTCTGCCAAAATTACTTCAAGTAGTATATGGTAAGAAAGACTCCACTAAAAATATGTTGGAGGTTGTGCCAGATTTGGATATTGGTTAAATCTCTGTCATTCTGCTATTAGTTGAGTAGTTTTAGTAGTTAGAGTATAGCGGAAGTATGGGAGAATTAAATTTGTCAAATGAAGATTAGAACATCAGCTGCAAAATAACGACATCTCAGACAGTAGAGGTCAGCTTTGTATAGTCAGACGAATGTGTTTAAATACATTGGAAAGTAATTAGATCAAATATGCAAAATAGGTAGAATCTGTATTGTAAACAAAAGAGAAATCCTGAAGTATTTACTGCAGCAAAGCCAGGGACTAGCAGATGTCTTCAGAAATGGAAACAGATTTTCTCAGCTTTCTGAGCTCAGTTTTTATACCTTAGATATGTGGAAGGTTAGGAATAAAGTAAGGACTGCTGAGAGTTGAGTTTGACTTTGCAAGGCAAGTAAACCAAAACCCTCAATGTTCTTCAACTTCATCAATAAAAAGAATAAGGGGAACAAACAAGGTTACTGTTATGTGAACCTGTAGATTTTGAGGCAAAAGCTCTCCATGTGAGTTGAACTTTTATGTCAATTTTCATCTAGGACAATAGTACTGAAAATAGGACCTAACCTACAACAGTTGTGGGGGAAAGGCTAGAATATGAAAATTGCTTCATCTAGGGTGGAAGTAAAACTGAACTGAAATGTTTCCAAACCAGGTTATCTAACCTTTTCCTTTGACTACTAAAAGAAGTGACCCATGTTCCCTCAGCACCTGTGTAGTGAGCTTCATTGTAAGTGATAGTGTGTATTTGAAAAGATGAGCACATAAAAGGATTTGGAGCCCGTTCCTGCATTTTCTTTTTCCTTAGGAAAGTGAAAAGTTCAAGGTAGTTTTTTACATTTAATTGAATAAAGTTCAAGACTCCTCTACATTACAGTGCCTTGTAAGGAAAAGAGCAATAAGAGCATTAGTCTGTTCTTAGCTATTTGCAAGATTAATGGAACCTTTTAAGAAAAGAGAAAATACAGACATAGAAGTAATGGACTAAGAATTAATAAAAAAAAAGCAACGCCTCATGGACTAACGAAAGGTAACATTTGAAAATAATTCAAAACAGTTGTTTGTAAATGTATTTTGCAAAGACTTTAAGGTCATTAGAGAGGAAATTGCATTGGCCTACTCTGAAAAGGAAATTGTCAGGTTGGAGGAAAGTTACAGGTAGAGTTGTTCAGAGATCAGTCTTGGGAGCAATATAATTTAACACTTTCATTACAATCCTTGGCAGAAGAGTGCTAATGAGACTTGCTGACAGACAAAGTTAGTCAGCATAATCAAAAGAGGGATGAAAAACTGAGTCACCTTGTGGAATAGTCTGTAAGGTATGAGGTGAAATTTAGTAGTACAACTGCTTACTCATATCCTTAGGGAGTGGTAATAAGAAAGTTCATTATAAACTGAAAGCTATTTAGTTGGAAATGACAAAAGATTAGAGGAATGTAGTGTAACAGTAGATAACAGAAGTAGTATGAGCCAACAGTCATGAAAAAGGATGTTTTCAAGAAAAGAGGAAAGGAGATACCAGGATTCCTTGCTAACACACTATATTCTTTGCTAGTATAAGAATGTTAATAAGTCAGTGTTTAAGAAAAAAGAATTATGTCTTATACAGACGAAGGTGAAACTGCAATCTCTTATGAGCACCGATGAAAAAACTATGGATTGTTTGGCCTAGCAAAGTGAACGCATGACCTCTAGAAAGGGAAAAGGACTAGTTAAGCTATATACTACTAAGTGAGCAAATAAAGTGACCACAAATAAGTTTAGAAAACCAGGAAAAATGTCCACCTATCAGAAATAGTGGGAGGTTTTGAAAAAGAAAATCCAGTAATGCTAGTGGGGATTGATAGTCTTAAGTATTTTCAGTGCATTCTGATGAGTTTGTCACCAAGAAGGTGTAATAGACTTTCTAAACATGATAAAGTGCTATAAGCATTTTTTTTTTCAGACTTTACATCTATTAAGTAATCTGAGTTTTGTGAAGCCCTAAATGTTCTCCTAAGAGTTTAACTGTGGTTGTTCATGTATTTATAACTATTTTAATATGTTTCCTTTAATGATAATTTACTTATTAGCTGCTTTTATGCTTGTGGGTGGATTCTTTTTTTTCTGCTCTGAGAGACTGAAGACAAGAAGTTGGCAAATAAACCAAATCATTGGATGTTGTGTTACCTTTTTGACATCACCATAACTGCCCTTGAATTCCTTTTTTTTTATCTTTTCATTTTTTTAATATTTCTCTCCTCCTTCTGTTTCAGTGAGATTCTTCTCCCTTTTTCTTCCAGTTGTCATGTCCATGCTGATATGTTAACACCTCCTTGCTCCTCACCTCTTCTTAACAAATCAGCAGTGAAATTGTTAAAGCCTCAGGTTTTATAGGTTTCACACTGAAAAGAAGCCAGGCACCTTACACCTTAGAACAGTATTTTTCAGCCTGTTTGTAGTCACAGAGGGTCCATGCCAGTTCACACTTGGTTTACATCACAAATTAATTTTCTAAACATGAAGATTAGAAATTTTACTTTGTGAGCAATAGCTCAGTTTAAAAAAAAAAAAAAAAGGTATGTGCACCAAATCTGTATGAACTCGTGTCAGTTTTTCTGATCACAGTAGTGTTTTTTTCCAGTTGAGATTCATGAACCTACACCATATGCTATCCCTTGATCATATATGAACAAATCAAAGGGGGTAGAGTTTTCAAATGTCACTGAAGCTTAGTAAAATCCATGAGAGGCAGGACCCTGACCTTTCTGGAAGTGGCATTCAGAACCTAAGGAGTCTCAAACTGGTGACCATTTTACTATATGAATAGTCCTAACAGAGATCCCTGTCTTCCCATAAGGCATTCTTACAATTTCGCTCTTTTAGATTGACCACCATTCTTTGCTTCTGTTTTTTTGGATTACTGTCCCAATCCAGGATAAAATGAGATCTTTTAAATATTCAGCAGCATACTCTTTTGGTTGAGAGAGATAGGATTGCAGTGATTGACAAGAATTATGTCTGGGCAGTGCTGTCTGTCCACCTTGACATGCTGAGCTAATAAAAAAAATATGGAAGAGATTAAAGTGAGCTAAATGCTGCATGCCAGTTCAGAGAGCGCTAAAGAGTTATGCTGGCCATCAACAACGATTTCTTTTGGAGGATGGCATTTAATTTTCGTTCATATGGACAAGAATATCTCTCTCAAAAAATTGTGGTTCTCCAATTTTTCTTAGCACTATCATGGAAGCAATAAACATGCTGACAGAGCTGCTGAGGCTTGGTGCTGAAGGCAGTGATTTAGGGAAACAATCAGCATTTAGAAAGTGGAAATTAGAGAATAAAATAACTCTTGTTGTCCCATCATTTTTTTTAATGATATACTACTGTAGTTCTGATATGTGTGGACATGATCTCATTTAAATTTGGGTTGTTTGAATATTGTTTATGCCTTAGCAATATGCAGGGTTGTTTTTTTTTCCCTAGAAAAAGTACTTAAATGCTTTTTGCATTTTCCATAAGCACTTTCCACAGAGGTTTTTGTAATAAAGTACTGACTTAAAGGTTATAAGAATGACTATAAATCTGTGCATGGCCTCTAGGCAATGAATTTGTTAGTGAGAGTAATGCTGAGTGACTGCACATTCTAGTGTCATTCAGAATTTTGAATCAGGGTATTATGTTGACACATGCTTGAGACTGTTGAATAATTCAGAATTCTGGCTGTATATGCCATTCATTCTGATGATCTGAAGTTAAGGCTCCCAGGAATCACACTTTCTGACCTGATATGCCTCTCAATGTACCAAGGAAGCATCTCTTTCATACTGAGATATGCAAGGCTTCTTCTTGTCCTAGGTCAGACTGGATTGACTGCAGCTCTGATCATAAATCAGTGGGAACTTTGCTATTGGTTTCTGTAAACAAAATACAGAGCATAAACTCTCTAGAAATCATAGAATCATACAATCATTAGGATTGGAAGGGATCTTTAAAGGTCATCTAGTCCACCGCTTACAAGAAGCAGGGACATCTCCAACCAGATCAGGTTCCTCAGAGCCTCGTCCAACCCGGCCTTGAATGTTTCCAGGGATGGGGCATCCACCACCTCTCTGGGCAACCTGTTCCAGTGCCTCACCACCCTCATTGTGAAAATTTTTCTGCCTTATGTCTAAATCTGCCTCCTTCTGTTTTAAAACCATGACCCCTCATCCTATCACAACAGGCCCTGCTGAACAATCTTTCCCCATCTTTCCTGTAGGCCCCCTTTAGGTACTGGAAGACTGCTCTAAGGTCTCCCCAGAGCCTGCTCTGCTCCAGGCTGAACGGCCCCAACTCTCTTAGCCCTGTCCTCATAAGATGTGTCTTACTCAGATGTCTTCTATCCTCCTAGTGGTTTTTGATTAATAGGAGGAAGCTTTTTCAGAGCTCAGAAGGTCTTTTGTGAATTGCAGGAGTGAAACTTAGCTGTGTTCTGAGTTTGTAGGGCATCATGGAACTCAGTAACTCAATAGAGTCTTGGAATAAAGTTTTTCTTTGAATTAAGTTAATGGAAATTTTTCCATATTTAATAAAGCAGATAGTTGAGTAGCATTGTATTGCATATTGTATAGCTGTTTATGATGACCTTTAAAGGTCCCTTCCAACCCAAACCATTCTATGATTGTATGATGACGTAGTGATAGCCAACTAGCTATTTAGAAAAATAATTCTATTATTGTTTTCTAGAAAATAAATTCCAGGATATATTCCTTATTTCCATGGTGTTCTTTCAACACTAATAGAAAGAAATCAGTGGTTATTATAAACATAAGTATAAATAAATTATTTCTTTTTTTTTACTCTCCTCCTGCATAAAAATTAATAAAATATTTGAAAACATTGTTTAAGTTGTTCAGGCTGTAAAAACAATCACTCTCAAAATAAGTATTTTTTTACGCTCTTTCTTTCGTGTTTGTCTTTAAACTAAGACTTGGTGTACTAGTTCCTCTAGAGAACAAACAAGACCTGTTTTTCACTTTCAAGTGCTTTTTTCCCCGAAATCTATTGGCAGTTTTGTTGGCTTATCGCAGGCCTTCATTTTGTTGTTTGGAAAGGGAGGGTGCATTTCTTTAAACCTATTGATTGCTTGAAATACTGACTGCTAAGAGTTCATGAAGCACTTCAAAAGCAAGAACCAAGTAGTGCTGTTTCCAGTGGTTAAAATGAAGCACAATTACACAGGACTACTATTATTACTACTTAGTTTCTAGAAAATATGCTCACAAAAGTGCACCTGAAGCAATTAGTGAAGAAAGAAACAGACAACAAATATTTCAACTTCAAGAGTGGTGCATCAAGTTTAATAGCTGCATTTGGACTGGGAAGACACACAACAATGTAGCAGGCATGCTGATCCAGTGGTGATTTTATCTGATCTGATGACCAGTAGGTGAGCATATGAAAGCTTCTTGACTTCTTTGTCCTCTAGTATTCATGAAAACTAATTTTAAAATTCACTAAGGGGGCAGAAAAGAAAAAATCTCTGAAGTTTGCTTGGAGTCTCCTTACTTAAGGAGAAGTAATGCAATAAAGATGGCTGGTGATAATGTGGTTCCAGGCACTGCAAGTCTATTTCTACTCATTTCTTATTTTTCAGTAGAGACTAAAGACATGTTTAGAAATAAATACAACTTTCAACTTACCAGTTTTATTCTTAATGCTCTTACAGTCTTGACCCAAAAGGAGAAGTATGGTTAGACACTGACTGACATTTTATGATACATATAGGGGTCCAATCTGGTGAATGAACTAATGGTTACAGGACTGGTGCCACAGCCAGGAGTTCGGCTACTCAGACCATAGGACTCACTTTGAGAAATGTGACCTACTGGGGGCTGATGGGATCCATCTGTCAAAGAAGGGGAAGAGCGTCTTTGGTCATCGGCTTGCTGAGCTAGTGAAGAGGGCTTTAAACTAAAGCTGCTGAGGGAGGGAAATCTCAATCCATCCCACTCTTACCTGTTGATGCCAGAGCCAGCAACAGATGCCCAGAACCTGGAGAAGGTTCACAGGTCAGCAGGAGAGCACCTGAAGAGCAGCACAAAGGAAATACAGCCATTTCAGCCAGTAAGTCAGGTTTACTGGGCCCCAACTTAAAAGCCTCTATGCAAACACACATGACATGGAGATAAATAAAAGAAGTTAGAGATGTGCACACACCTGCAGGGATATGATCTTATTGGCATCACAGAGATGTCGTGGGCTGGCTCCTATGATTGGAGTATTGGGATGGAAGGACACAGGGTCCTCAGGAAGGACAGACAGGAGAGAGAGATGAGGAAGAAATGTTGCCCTCTATGTCAGTGACCAGCTAGAGGGCATGGAGCTCTGCCTAGGGATAGATGAGGACCTGACTGAGAGCTTATGGGTCAGGATTAAAGGGAGGGCAGAGACAGGTGTCATTATCATAAGTGGTCTGCTACAGGCCACCTGACCAGGAAGACTGAGCAGATGAGGCCCTCTGTAGACAGACAGGAGCCCTGGTCCTCATGGGGACTGCAATCACTCCAGTACCAGTTGGAAGGACAACACAGTAGGGTATAAGCAATCCAGGAGGTTCCTGGAATGCATTGATGATAACTTCCTTCTCCAAGTGATAGAGGAGACAACAAGGAGAGGTGCTATGCTAGACCTTGTTCTCACTGACAAGGAGGGGCTGATGGGACATGTGGAGCTCAAGGGCAGCCTTGGCTGCAGTGACCATGAAATGGTGCGGTTCAAGATCCTTAGGTCAGTAAGGAGTGTGCACAGCAAGCTCACTACCCTGGATTTCAGGAGAGCAGACTTTGGCCTCTTCAGGGATCTGCTTGGCAAAGTACCGAGATAAAGCCCTGGGGGGAAGAGGGGCCCAAGAAAGCTGGTTAGTGTTCAAGGATCACCATCTCCAAGCTCAGGAGCGATGCATCTCAACAAAAAGGAACTCAAGCAAAAACGCCAGGAGGCCTGCATGGATGAACAAGGTTCCTGGACAAACTCAAACATAAAAAAAAGAAGATTATGGAGAGTGAAAGCAAGGACAGATAGCCTGCGAGGAATACAGAGAAATTGTCTAAGCAGGCATGGATCAGATAAGGAAAGCTGAAGTCCTGATAGAATTAAATCTGGCCAGGGACATCAAGGGCAACAAGAAAAGCTTCTATGTGTACATTGAGGATCGAAGGAAGACAGAGAAAATGTAGGCCCTCTCTGGAAGGAAATAAAAGATCTGGTTCCCTAGGGCATGGAGAAGGCTGAGGTACTCAGTGACTTTTATGCCTCAGTCTTCATTGGCAAGTGCTGTAGCCACACCACCCAAGTTGCAGAAGGCAAAGGCAGGGGCTGGGAGAATGAAGACTGCCCACTGTAGCAGAAGAGCTAGGAGACCTGTTAAGGAATCTGAAGGTGCACAAGTCCATGGAACCTGATGAGATATATCCCTGAGGGAACTGGTGGATGAAGCTGCCAAGCCGCTGTCCATTGTATTTGAGAAGTCATGGAAGTCTGGTGAAGTTCCCACTGACTGGAAAAGGGGTAGCATAACCCCCATATTTAAAAAGGGAAAAAAGGAAGACTTGGGGAGCTACAAGCCAGTCAATTTCACCTCTGTGCCTGGCAAGGTCATGGAGCAGATTCTCCTGGAAACCATGCTAAGGCACGTGGAAGATAAGGAGATTTGTGACAGTCAACATAGCTTCACTGAGAGCAAATCTTGCCTGACAAATTCAGTGACCTTCTATGGCCGGGTTACAGTGTTGGTGGATAAGGGAAGAAAGACTGACATCATCAATCTGAACTTGTGCAGAGCATTTGACACTATCCCACATGACATCCGTGTCTCTAAAATAGAGAGACATGGATTTGACAGACGCACCACTTGGTGGATAAGGAGTTGGCTGAATGGTCGCACTCAAAGAGTTGCAGTCAATGGCTTGATGTCCAAGTGGAGATCAGTGATGAGTGGCGTTCCTCAAGGGTTGGTATTGGGACTGGTGCTGTTTAACATCTTTGTCAGCGACATGGGCAGTGGGATAGAGTGCACCCTCAGCAAGTTCACTGATGACATCAAGCTGTGTGTGCTGTCGACATGCTGGAGGGGAGGGATGCCATTCAGAGGGATGTTGACAGGCTGTAGAGGTGGGCCTGTGCAAACCTCATGAAGTTCAACAAGACCAAGTGTAAGATCCTGCATATGGGTCGGGGCAATCCTGAGCACACATACAGGGTGGGCAGAGAATGGATTGAGAGCAGCCCTGAGGAGAAGGACTTGGGAGTGTTGGTTGATGAGAAGCTCAACCTGAGCCGGCAATGCGCCCTTGCAGCCCAGAAGGCCAACCACATCCTGGGCTACATCAAGAGGAGCGTGGCCAGCAGGTCGAGGGAGGTGATTCTGCCCCTCTACTCTGCTCTGGTGAGACCTCACCTGGAGTATTGTGTCCGGTTCTGGAGCACCCAACATAAGAAGTACATGGACCGGTTGGAGCAGGTCCAGAGGAGGGCCACAAAGATGATGAGAGGACTGGAGCACCTCTCTTATGAGGACAGGCGGAGAGAGTTGGAGCTGTTCAGCCTGGAGAAGAGAGGGCTCTGGGGAGACCTTATAGCAGCCTTCCAATACCTAAAGGAGGCCTACAAGAAAGCTGGAGAAGGACTTTTGACAATTGCAGACAGTGATAGGACAAGGGATAATGTATTTAAACTGGAAGAGGGCAGGTTTAGATTAGACACAAGGAAGAAATTCTTTACTGTGGGGACGGTGAGGCACTGGAACAGGTTGCCCAGAGAAGCTGTGGATGCCCCATTCCTGGAAGTGTTCAAGGCCAGGTTGGCTGGGGCTTTGAGTGTTCTGACCTAGTGGAAGTTGTCTCTGCCCATGGCAGGGGGATTGGAACTAGCTGATCTTCAAGGTGCCTTCCAACCCAAACCATTCTATGATTCTACACATGTTTATTAATTTTTCATTGCCTTGTTTGGTGATGTTATTAGAGAATATTCTCAGCCAGTAAACTTTAATCTTCCTTCAAGACTTCAGCTTCTGTGAGTGTTTGAGAGAAAGGGTGGAATTTAGGACTGTGACTTGACCTTTTAGGCTCGTGTTCTGTGAGACATTCTGCATTTTTACTTCCCACTGCAAGATTTTGTTGTCCTTTCCTATTCATATTTTTCTTAAATAAAAGACTTGTTCCTCTGCTCCTTAATTAGGCCATGTAGCCACTGATTTTTTTTTTTTTTTTGTGCTTTTGTTCCTGTTTAGGAGGGGACTGTAAACAGCAGATCAAGCATAGGGACTGGCAGATGCTTTAAAATATTCCTGAAAGAAAAGAATAATACTTGTTTCTGTAGAGTTTTGGGAGTTTTCACAAAAATTTGTTAGTTAAGATAGGAGAAGGAATGTGTAAATACAAAACATGAAGTGTTCAGCAGTGTTGAGTAGAAGGAGGACATTGCTATTTCAAGCTGAATGGCATCCTGATTGTAAAGTTTGTAGCCAAATAACACACTTTCATGGAAAATTTGGTATGTCTGTATATCACAGAAAACATGCAGTTGAGTTTTGTCTTTGCATATTTTAAAATCTGATTTTTATGGAGGTTTGTCAACATTCAGTTTGATAGCATTATACACAAGAATAAATTTATGCATATGAATAAATCTGTAAAAGGCATTTTGAAATAACACTGGAAAAACAATGCGGTTCTTCCTCACTAGGCCATGTAAGAGAGAAATATTTTCTTTGTGTCCTGAACCACTCTGGAAAGCTGATGTGAAGGAAAGTATTGGGTTATCTTATCTAATGCCCCTATTTCCATGACAACTCTATTTCTGCTGCAGGAAAAGGAATAATACTCAACATTACTTAACTGCATGTTCTAAGCAATAATAATAAGCTGTTGAATCAAATCCTACCATTTGGGTGAAGTCCAATATCAGTCTGTGGAGGCAAAATAATTGCCAAAGTGATGGTTAAGTAGAGAATGGAAGATGAAAAGCATAACGGAAAAAACAAAGTCCTTATAGCTTGTCTACAAATTCCTAGGTATTCTGTACTAAGACTCTAATTAAAACTCTGTGAATAGTGGAGCATCTTTTATATAAATTCAGAGTATCTCAGTTAACTTTAGAAAATTCAAGGAAGATATAATTAATGTAGATATTCTTGAACTAATTCTGTAGATGAAAATAGAGCCATGACTAGGCTTTAGGGTTTAGTGGAGAGTAAAGCTTTTCACAAGCATTCTAACTACATTTCTAAGCCCCCGCAAAATAAATTCCATGCTAATCAAGTAGAATTGTCATTGTAGGACTTAATACTTCCAGGAGATGTAATTTGTATAGGTGAATTGGTGTAATTTCCAAAATGCCCTATATGCTTAGTTGTTCTAAGAAAGCTTGTTCTCTACATCATATGGTTCTGATACATGATTGTGTCCTTCTTTTATTTTTCTGTTTGTAAACCTTCAAGTTGGTTAATTGTGGAAAATTACAGGTCCACTGGAGGAGCAAGGTATTCTCTGTATCTGTTATGTTGGTAATCACAGGTATAAGAATGACTGATTCATGTGCAAATGGTGGATGATGATGTTGTTCATGATCTTGTGGAACAAAAGTAATCCTAAATTCAGGGAAAATACATCTTGTTCAGCAGCCCTTGTACCCTAATGAATGGAAGGGAACTGTATTTAGCAGCAAAATGCAATTACAGTAGAAGAACATAAGAGTATGGCACAATACAGGAACATAAAGTTACCGGAACACTGAAATGTCAGGAGAAATATAACTAGGGTGGATCATACTTTGGTCCGTTCAGACTTCTGACTGGTGCTGCATGCAATGCACAGACTATACATTTACATTCTGTGTTACTTCTATGTATCATGTAATACTTTCGTAAAAGGAACTTTACCAAGGGCAAGTCTTGCCTGTTCAACCGAATGGCCTTCTATGATGGAGTGACTACATCAGAGGGCAAGGGAAGAGCTACAGCTGTCATCTATCTGGACTTCCATAAAGCCTTTGACACGATCCCTCACACCGTCCTTCTCTCTAAATTGGAGAGATATGGATTTGATGGATTGATTTCGGTGAACAAGGGACGAGCAATGGACATCATCTACCTGGACTTGTGCAAGGCATTTGACACTGTCCCGCACGACATCCTTCTCTCTAAACTGGAGAGGCATGGCTTTGATGGATCGACGACTGAGTGGATAGGGAACTGGCTGGACGGCCCCACTCAGACAGTTACGGTCAACAGCTCAGTGTCCAGATGGAGACTGGTGACGAGTGGCATCCCTCAGGGGTCTGTGTTAGGCTCGGCCCTGTTGAGCATCTTTGTCAATGACATGGACAGTGGGGTAGAGTGCACCCTCAGCAAGTTCACTGATGACATCAAGCTGTGTGGTGCTGTCGACATGCTGGAGGGGAGGGATGCCATTCAGAGGGATGTTGACAGGCTGTAGAGGTGGGCCTGTGCAAACCTCATGAAGTGCAACTAGGCCAAGTGCAACGTCCTGTTTGTGGTAAGCCCAAGCACAAATACAGGCTGGGCGGGGAATGGATTGAGAGCAGCCCTGAGGAGAAGGACTTGGGAGTGTTGGTGGACGAGAAGCTCAACATGAGCCGGCAATGCGCCCTTGTGGCCCAGAAGGCCAACTGCATCCTGGGCTGCATCAAGAGGAGTGTGGCCAGCAGGTTGAGGGAGGTGATTCTGCCCCTCCACTCTGCTTTGGTGAGACTCCACCTGGAGTACTGCGTCCAGTTCTGGAGCCTGTGACATAAGAAGGACATGGAACAGTTGGAGTGGGTCCAGAGGAGGGCCACAAAGATGATGAGAGGGCTGGAGCACGTCTCCTATGAGGACAGGCTGAGAGAGTTGGGGCTGTTCAGCCTGGAGAAGAGAAGGCTCCAGGGAGACCTTATAATGGTCTTCCAGTACTTAAAGGGAGCCTACAGGAAGGACGGGGAGAAACTCTTCAGTAGGGCCTGTTGTGACAGGACTAGGGCTAATGGTTTCAAAATGCAGATTACATAGTATGAAAATTTTTTTTACAATGAGGTTGGTGGAACACTGGAACAGGTTGCCCAGAGGTGGTGGATGCCCCATACCTGGAAACATTCAAGGCCAGGCTGGACGAGGTTCTGAGCAACCTGATTTAGTCGGGGATGTCCCTGCTCCTTGCAGAGGGGTTGGG
Source organism: Chlamydotis macqueenii (assembly GCF_036417535.1). Lineage (NCBI taxonomy): Eukaryota > Metazoa > Chordata > Aves > Otidiformes > Otididae > Chlamydotis > Chlamydotis macqueenii. The sequence continues at coordinate 56,119,593 of NC_141593.1, read as the reverse complement.
GTAGATGACCTTTAAAGGTCCCTTCCAACCCAAACCATTCTGTGATTCTATGATTCTAAAATGTGTCTTTCACCCCAAACCCAGAGGTTATAATATTCAGAACTGTAACCAAGGCATTTGTTTTTCATTTCTCAATGAACATAATTAATCAGTGTCTGATTACATCATAAAGCATCTGGGACACAGACTGAGCCTGACTGGCTTTTTAACATTTGCCAGCAATCATTAAGTTTTAGTATGGAGGTTTTTAATGGTAATTGACAGTTTATGTTGTCAAAGCATTTATTTAAGTAATTTCTATGAGATTGGAGGGGAAAAAAGGGCCAGGGAGGCACACATCCTTTTGGATTTTCTTGTCAGGCCAAATCGTGTACTGTTGCTCAGCATTCCTTATTCCTTCAATTAGAAAATCTAAATTTATTGGGAAACTAGCCTCCTGATTCCTGACAGTTTAATAACCAGTCTAATTATTAATAATTAGGTTTTGAGATTTCCTTTCTTGATTGGTGGGTGAGGTGCTCCTTTTATTGCCCAGTTCTCCTGCAAAGATTTTATCATGCTCTAGAACTAGAGATGTAGTGAAATTACAAACAGAAATGCAATTTGATAGCCAGACATTTTAGAGAAAAGAGCTATTCACTCCTGTTCCATGTCTGCTCAATGAAAGTACTGTGGTCATTCTGAAGGAAGATGTGAGGAATTAGGAAATACTTTTGGTATTTTTTTTCTGCACTGATTTTCTTGCTGTTTATAATTAACCATGGGCACCCAAAGTTGAAATTCTTTTGTTCCTTGTTCCAAGAACTACTAATACTGTAACTGAAACTTGTTCTGACTGATATACACTCTTTATATGAAAAAGCATTGTACTTTTTATCTCATGCATGATGGGAATATACACATTACATTTCATCAGATCTTGCTTCGTTTCCTTGGTGGGGGTGATTCACATCACTGAGAGAGTGTAAGATATACTTACCTCTCATTTGTGCTGCATTTTGCATGGTTTATAGACATCGTGCCGACTTGCTACATGGACAAATTTCATTACACTTGAGAAAAGGAATTGTGTTCTAGAGAATTAATTGTGTGGTAGATCAGTGAAGTACTTCTTTGTCTGTTCTTAATCTCAAAGCTTTAATAACTAGAAAGTTACTATGTGCCTTGTATGTCCTCTCACCATTTATTTTCAAAGTCAGTTCAAGACCTCAGTTCTAAGGGCTTATGCTTCTCAGTGCTTAAGGAATGTGACTTACCTTAGAGATCCCCCTTTGAACAAGAAGCTGTGTTTCCAGCCCTCAGGGCTACAGGGAGAAACTGGAAAATGCTGCCAAAGGTAAACAAAGCAGTATCATCTATTAGAGTCCCTAGGGGACCTGCTACAGTAACCCTGAGAGAGGTGGCTGAGTTATTCCCTTTCCTTCCAGGAGGCTTTAATGCCTTTCTAATAAAGCTACATGCCTGAAGGAGCGACAACTGAAGTGGGGAGGGAGGAAGAAAGCTTTTACTATTGCTATAGTATAGGAATAGCCTCTTGTTGCCATATAGGGCAGCAGTGTAGGTCCACAGACCCAATGGTATGTTATTACCACTTTTGAAAATTTCTTAATCAGTCCTGTGCAGTTGTGGACCGAGAACTCTTGTTTTCAGACTCTCTTTGATCTAGGCATAGAAGCTGCTTGGACGTTTGCTGTTGACATTAAAAATGACCGGAAAATTTTCTCACACGGTGATAGCAGTGGAACTGTTTCATGGCTCCTGCAGTCTTCATTTAAAGTATAGTTAAGAAGAAAAATGAGTGTAATTTTAGCTTTGTCATCTTTGGAAGGATGTCACTGGTGATCTAGCATTTAGAGGAAGAGAAGATGGCACATTTAGTTGTGCTCCTATCAGTCTCTTTTAGCTTGAACTCTGGTAAGTAAGTATCAGCAGTCCATATCTTGTCTCCAAAACAGAGGTAATAAATGTTTCATACATATGAGGTTGTTGTGATGAATTAGTCAATGATTTTGAGGCCATAGTTTCTTGTACTCTCATTTAGAAGGACTTCATGTCTCAACGAGCACCTTCTAGCATAAGCATCTAAGAAGGCACTGGTATTTACTGGTAAAAAGTCTAAAAATTTTGATACTGCATTGTTATAACTAGAAATTACCATAGTTACCACTTGGGAAGCTAGTGCTGTAAAACATCATTTTTTTTTTCTGTGGTAAATTGTTTTCAGAATGCTTCCTTCCTTTCTTTGGTTCAATATATTTCTAAAGGTAGTACACATCTCTAGAGATGCTCAGTGCATTGACATAACTGAAAATGTAATTGTCTTGCCTACGCATGAAGCACAACTCAGCACCATAAAAAGCGGCACACTCATTTTTTTGACATTAACCATATTGATACCAATGTTATCAATCTTCCTTATGAAGTATAATACGGTAAACACGATTTAGAGTTGGGGGAAAGAACAGCTTATCTTGAACTTAAAAAAAGTCTCAGAAATACAATCTCTGTTCTGGTTTTACTTGGAGGCTACGGTGGCAGCTTCTGTAAGAAGCTTCTAGAAGTAGTTTCTAGTGGACTTGACCAGGCCTAAGGTGGACCAGCTGCTGGCCAAGGCCGAGCCAATTGGTAGCAGAATGTTCCCTGATAACTCCTCTGCGATAATGTATTTAAGAAGTCAAAAAACAGGGAGAAAAAAAAAAAGGGAGGAGAAGATATAAAGATGCAGAAGCAGGGGGCAGAGAGGGGGTAGTGCGAGCCTTGTGGGCCTTGCGGCCCTCACCCTCTGGCCTCCCACTGGGTGCCGTCTGGGCCCGACTTGGCCCGGCGCGGCTGCAAGAAGTGGAGAGGAGAGATGTGAAGAGAACCTGAGCGGCGTCTGCCTGAGCCGGTTATGAAGAATTTCTCGTGAGAGGAACGGCTGCAGACGCCAAGGTCAGTGAAGAAGGAGGGGGAGCAGTAATGCTGCTCCCGGCAGAGATTCCCCTGCAGCCCATGGAGGGGGCCCATGGTGAGGCCGGCTGTGCCCCTGCAGCCCATGGAGGCCCACGCAGGAGCAGAGATCCACCTGCAGCCCGTGGAGGACCCCTGAAGGAGGCTGTGGGCCGTGGAGGGCCCGTGCTGGGGCTGCCTTTCTGGAGGGACTGCACCCCGTGGAAAAATGACCCACGCCAGAGCAGTCTGAAGAAAGACTGTAGCCCGTGGGAGGGATCCCACGATGGAGCAGGGTAGGAATGTGAGGAGTTCTTCTCCCAACAACGAAGCAGTGGTGTAAAACGACGTGCAATGAGCTGACCATAACACCCATTCCCTTTTCCCCCCTGTACTGCTCAGGGGGGAAGGTGGTAGAGATAATGTTAAACCTGGGAAGAGGGAGGGGTGGGGGGAAGTTATCTTGTTCTCTGTCTCATTATCCTGCTTCGGTTTTAGTAATAAATGGTTTTCCCCAAGTCGTGTCTGTTTTGCCCGTAACAGTAACTTTAAGGATCTCTCCCTGTCCTTATCTCGAACCTTGAGCTTTTTTTTTCTTATATTATCTCTCGCTATTCTTTCAAAGGGTGGGGGGAGTGAGAGAGAGACTGTGTGGCCTAGTCCTGAGCACGGCCAAACTACGACATCTCAGCACTGTGCAAATACCACACATTTTGGCTTTGTGTATTAAATAACTGGCAGATGGTAAAGCAAAAAAAAAACCCAAAAAAACCCCCAGCAATTCTCAGATTAGTTTCTGTTTGCTTGTATCAAGAAAATGAAAAGCACTTCCTCTTGGGGCCATTTAAAAAAATAATCTGTAGGAGCAGTAAAATGCTGAAGTTGAGGCTGGGAAAAGTGGGACCTGTGAAGAGGTGATCAGTGGCTGTTTTGATCATGTTATGTTTATGTTCTTCAGTGAAACTGTTTTAAATACTATGAATAAGCTTGATATCTACAGCTGTCCAGGACTTTTGAATGAAATGTGAATTCCTCAGTTTCAAAGCTTCCTGGAAGAAAAGATCAATTTTTCAAATAGGAAAGAAATTGAAAAACAAATCTTAAAAATTATGTATTTAATTTTGACAGTTTAAAAATAACATTTTATGTCTTAATTTGAAAATTAACTTCATTTTTATCTTTATTATTTTACATAAATATTGATAAAAATGTAAAATAAATTAGTTCAAATTAAAATTTTTTAATTAAATTCCCATTTATTTTCATTCTTATAATGCTTTAAAAACATTAATTTAAACCATACCTTTCTCTTTAAAAGAATTTGTGGTTCTAGAAAAGATATAAAATGTGTTTAGAAGAATGATGAATCTGTTTCTTTATCAGATCTAACAAGCTATCTTCTGTTCACGTCTGATGTAAAAATACAGCCAGCAATAGATAATTGTCAGAATTTTGTGCCATCTCAGTTTCTATAACTCCTATGCATTTCCTCTTATCATCACAATAGGAATGTGGAATGAGAGGCCTGTGATCTCAATCATAAAAATTGAGCTCTTGAAAATTATAATGAGAGACTGTTACAGTTCACATCTTTCATGCTAATATAACACCATCATGGGGGCAGTTACTTTTAATCTGTAGTTTCAACCTACACTTTTGATTAAAGGTGTTTATTTAAGGCGCTCAGCTTTCCTTCCTTCCATAGGTATCTATGGCACTGTTTTGTGATGCAGGTACTACTGCATCAGTATAGTTGAGCGTAGATAGCCAGACTAGATAGAATGGATATAAAATTACAGGACTTTTTGCAAGGAGGCGAGGAACCGCTGTCCACGATATGTTTTTCTTTAGTTATAAGATACAAGTTGAACTTTCCATGCATAGGCTGTATTCGTTGTTCTGTTATGACTATGCCATGTCTGAGGGTGCTGCCAGCAGTGGCGGTTTCCAGCCCTTTACAAGTTCCTCCTCAAGTTTCTTTGCTCTGACCCAATACCTGCCCTCGCAGTTCTCAGTTTAGATTTACTTCAATATCCACTAACTGTGAGTGATTCACTAGGAAAGCTGTAATTTGAGAATTTGTTTTGGCCAGAACTCTCCTCCCCCAAGTAATTCCAATGGGACTCTCTATTTATGCTGTTTACCCCTTGGGTTAGCATGGCCAGTATACATGTACTCCATGGCTCGTCTGTTTCCAGCTACTGAATGCATCCACAGCCAACAGGCAGCAGCATCCCACAGTACAGCTGGGAACGCCTATTGTCGTGTCTTCTGCACAGAGCTCTGTGATGCTGAACCATCACTGCCTCAGCTGAGTACCATGATTTTTGTATCAGGAATGGATTGCAGGAGGGGTGTTCAGGATAAATGGGACTTGCTTTTCTCTTTTGGTTGGTAAGCATTTTGCCCATTTCTTGTGAAGGTCAAGACGGAGATCTGTTTATATGCTCATGATGATGTTGATTGGAAGTAGGTGCCTAGTGTTCCTGTATGACAGGTAGAATCCTTGGTTGATTGATTTAATATGGTTTGATAAATGTTCTGAAAAGCTAATTTAGGTTAATTTTAGAAATTGCATAAGTAGCGTGGTGAAACTCTTTTCTGAAATTAGAATAACCTGTAGACTGATTTAGCAGTAGTCCTTAGTGGATATGGTATTAAACACTAGGAAGAAGTCCAAGTTAGAGGTGAGAATGTGGCTGTGCCTCTTTTGGCGTTAATAAGGGATGGCTAGTTTTAGAGTGAGCAGACTGTTTGCTTTTTAAAGCATATATAAGGGACTACAAAGTGAGTGTGAAGAGTTTCGGAACTGTATTCCTGAGCTATTTGTCGCTGACTTATATCACTTGATGGTAGCATGCAGAGTTAGTAAAAACAGCTTCATATTTTCTTGTGCATTAAACCAGAATGAATTCTGAAATCTCAGCTTTTAACTAGGAAATTAAATTTCTGAAATATTTTTCAGAAATACCAGAAATTCAAAGTATATTATTTAGATGAGTACAGAGCCCTTTTCACACTTTTGCAATACAATAAGTAATATACACACAAAATTTAATATACAGAATATATGAGATCATCGAAAGGAAAAATAGTTTTATCTCACTATCTTGCAAAACTGGCATTTTAATCCTTGGTGATGCAAAAACACTGCTACATTTCTTCAAAATCTTTTTATTAATTTTCAGATCAAGATTTTTCAGAAAGGCTGGAAAATGAGGTTTCTGACTCTTCAGTAGCAACTTCAGGGCAGATATGGCCAGGGGATATAATTTCAAGTGTCACATCTAAAGAATTGGTACAGCGAGAGTAAAGGAACTTAAAGATGCCAGAAAAGTAGGAGAAAATAAAACAAATACTGCACTGTAAGCCTATTATTCTGCTAACTAATAAACAGATGACAGTAGTCTATTTGCTTCAGTTTATATTAATCTTATTTCTAATGCATTTCTCTAAGCTCCACAGAGATGGCAATTACATCCTACTGGTACTATAAAATTAATCTGTAGGCATTTTAAATTGGAGTGAGAAAATGCAAGAAAGAGTTCTGGTCTCACAGAAACAGAAGAAGCGTGAGTCTCTTACTTTCTAAGAAAAGAAGGGAATATGAAAAAGAAGGCTTTCCTCAGGACATACGTTCTTCTTGTACCTTCTACTGTGGGGATCCTTTTCGCCTCTTTGTGCATCTTAACTATTCTTCAGTTATGACCATGCCAGCTTTATAGGCATACTAAACTTCCTCTTTCCTGAACTCTGGTAACTTTTTTTCGGTGGTAGGATTAATACATTAATACATTATTAGCATTAATTTGTCTAGTAACCATTTAGCTTTCCAGCAAACATAGAAGACTATTCCCTGCTGTCTGATGTGGTCAAAGGAAAGCCAGAAATTCAGTGCCTGAAATTGTCTTCAATATAGGAATAACTGAGCAGATCTCCGCAAGACCTCCCTGTCAGTGAAGTAAAGCAAAGATTGGAGGGCTTTCTGCATTTCCTATGTCTCCTTTGCCTCAGTACTGTCAAAATATGTCTTGCTCTCCTCCCCATCCTTCCCATCAGCAGTTCGTTGATACTAGAGAAAGTAATGAATTTTAGACCAGGTTTTAGGTGCTCTGAGCTGTAAATGTTCTCCTTTCATGCAGCCATGCTTTGAACACGCTGCATCTCTCAGCTGGCACCAGCTTAATTTTGTGCAGATCCAGAAGTAGCTCAGTCATGTCAGTGGCTTTTTGCACTAATGTGCACTAGAGGAGCTGGGTTAACTGCAAGGTTCTACCTCCACCAGACTGTTTTTGCGATTGCATTGCATCATGTAGCTGTGTCAAGAGATCGGTATTAGTGGTGTTAAAAAAAAGGAAAAGAAAGATAGAAAGAATGAAAAAAAAACAAGAAAGAGAAATAATAATTCCTTTGCTGTGCGCACTAGGATTGTACTATCTGTCGCCATAGTGTTTAAGATAAAATTATCATAATGTATCACATGAATCATATTGACACTCTTGTTGGAAGTTGTGATGCCAGGGAGTTTGGGTAGCTTATCAGCCTCTCATCCGTTGCCTCCTCCTGCTTCTGCAATTGATTCGTAGCTGTGTGATTTTTTTAGAGTGCAGAACTGCTGCTTGCTGCTGCAATTGCCCTGTGTTTCCTCCTCTCACCTACCAGCTTTCTTACCCAAAGACAGTGAGATAGGAGTAGGAGTTGAGCAGCTGATCCATGTGTTAACTTTCAGATAAGTTCCTTTCCTGATGCTACTTCCTTGGTCAAACCTGCAGAAAAGAAAAACTTAAATCAGTATCAACATGGTTTGTTGTTTAATAACAACACATAATTGACTGACAATAAATGAACTGTAATTCAGGATCAGTTTTAGATATACAACAGATAAGCTGCAATACTTATTGATAGGTGACATTTCAGGGAGTTTTATGTATTTGATGCATGTCTATTAGTTATACTCACATTCCTAACATAACAGCTGTTGCTGTCCAGGGCCATTTTGCTAAGGGTGTGCAAAGCAAACACCTCTGTAGAGGCAATTAAGAAAAAACCCCAACGAGATGTGAACTGGCATTAAGCAAGCATTTCTGATGAGATTTGTGCTAGGGCTGGCAAGAAGACCAAATAGCAGTAGTCATTGCATTACAAAAAGATTATTGTTTAGTTGAGAAATACCAGCATGCAAAAAAAAAAAAAAAGAGCAAAAGAAGGGCTGAGCTGCATAGACCCACATTAATACAAAAAACCCCTCTGTATAGCCTGTGCATTGCACGCCACCACAGAGTTGTGCATGAGGTGATGGTCACATCTGTCTTGCTTTGTGTGTGGAGCTTCAGGGCAAACAGAAGAAGATCTGAGGTGTGGCAGAAGCATTGTCAGCACTTGCATGCAGCACTGCTGCAGTTTGCATTTGAGATGACAGAAGACTTGCACTAGCAACGTGTCAGGTCTGTTTCTTCCTAATTGAAAGTATGCACTTGGCTCCTCTCCTTTGCTACTCTCCATCAGCTCTTTGCTCGTCCTCCCTCTCTGGGCTCTGTGATGGGTAGTTCCACATGACCTGGTGCATCAGAAAAACTCCGATTTTGACATTGTAAGGAGCAGTGGCATTCTCTCTGTAGAACACTTCTAAGACATCCCTTCTAATTTTGTAAATTAGAGACACATTTTTTTTGGCAGCTGCTGTCTGATACCTGCAGGCTAAATTGTTTTCTAGGAGATTATCCCTGCTAAAGAAGCTGTTATAATGCCTGGGGCCAGACCAACATTCAGCTTGACTCTTGTTAAATGTATCTTTTCTGGACAAATGCCTTCTTCATTGGAGAACATAAAATCGCTCCTGCTGCTCCTGCTGACTAGTTTAATTTCTGAAGGCTATGTCTCATGCCAGGCCACGGTAGAGCTGTCATGTTTCTTGGGGACGATGTTTCCTTTCTAAAACTGCATATTGAATAATGATCATATTGCATTTAATACCTGCAATTCTAGGTGCGAGGAAAGCAAGCTATTTCCAATTATACTAAAGTATTGGGTAAGAACTCTTCTGACAGATTTAACAGCTGTTATTATCTAAGATTTTAAGCACAGCAAAACCAACATGCCCTCAGCTTCATTCTCATTAACATCAGCATATATCAGGGGAACTATTGAAGAGATACTAAGGAAATAGCAAAGTCAGACACCAGAACTTTATCTGACAGGTTGACTCAGCACATGAAAAATGAAGACCTAGGAAGAAGGGTAAATCAACTGCTCCCAGAAATATGATTTCTGCTAAGTTGGTGGCAGGAAGATTACAGTAAGTGCAGAAATCAAAAATATAGCATGCATATCAGATCTTTTGACTAGTTCAAATTTAATTTTTTATTGCCTTGCAAAACACTTTTTCTTTTCCCCCTTGAACATCTACATTTTGAACTCAAAAGCTCTTTGTACAGGAGAATTTATACTTAACAGTGTAAAAATTCATTCAGACACATTTGGAATGGTGTTACAGAGTCGAAAATTCACATGTCTAATAACAAATGTAAAGTAGCTTTAAAGAGTACAACACACAGTCTAACAGCTCTAATGAAGCTAAAAAATACTGTGATAATAGCTGTCTACGGAAACAACATATAGTACATATCTATCCTTGTGTGATGAGGTAAGTGTCTAGATGAGGAGGTGTTAAAGAATGCTGAGACAAAACTAGGCAAAATTTTTATAAACTAGGTAACACTTACTTGCTTTTAGGAATCTGCCACCTGTAATTAATTTTAAATGTATGGTGGTCATGGTAAAAGAAGGTTGGAGAAATACATTGTTTGGACTTAAAATTATGTGGTAGTATTAGCTAAGTTTTGGGAGGATTATGTATGTATGTATGTATGTATGTATGTATGTATGTATGTATGTATGTATTTTTCTTTGAATATAATAATACTTCAAAAGAAAATAAGGGTATAAACCTGTACAAACTAGAACTGAAGGAAAAGCTTCCCACAAACATTTTCAAGTGGCAACCAGTCAGTGCCCATAAGAGCAATTTCAGTGTGACAGGCTATGGGGATCCATTTCATCTTCACTTGCTGATGTGCTGGGATAAATCTATGTCCCCACATTGACTGGTGTAGAACTATGCTCTGATCTCTCTTTTTTTTTTTTTTTTTTTTGTTCTTCCAAAAATTGAGGTTCTAAAGTAGACAGATAAAGCATAAAGTGAAGACAAAATTGTGTCATGAAGGTTGAATGGGAAATAGTACAAACTACATTACTTTAGGAACAATATAAATAATTTTATAACATACACTGTGTTCTGTATAGGTACATGGAGCTTTATTTCATTACAGTGATCTGCTTGATGTGTTGGATTTCAGTGATGGCTGATGTGATCGCCATGTGTTATAATTTATAGAAGTCTCTAGATTTGTTTTGGTAAAAAGTGCCAGGTAACAGTAATGTGGTATTGAGGTTGACAATTCCAGTGGAAGCTTTTCTAGTAGCTTTAACAGTCTGATTTTACACATTCCAAAACTTGCTGAGTCACTATTAATTTTGTATCTTGCTTTTGGTCAATATCTAAGGCAAGCTACAAAAAAAGTGCTTGTCATCAAATACAGTATTATAAAAACTAATATAGCTTTCATATTAGCAAATATAGGAACTGTACTGAGTCTTTAACTTCTTTCTCATCAATTGAGCTATAATTACAATAACCACATGAAAATGTTATAAGGTGTGCCAGTAGTACTACCAATTATTAAAGATTATCTTACATATTAGACTGCAGCTGTAGTTTTGACATAACAGTTCTTCCTGTTTTTACCATATGAAACCCCAAGAATTAGTTACACACATCTGTAAAAATCCCTCTTTTCCATTTGCACCTTTCTAGTGAACTTCAAATAAAGAGTTTTACAACTGTACTTTATGTGTTTTATACTTTTAAATTGTTAGAATGAGGAGAAGAAATATTACTTTTTGTTATTCTCTTTCTAACACAGGGAATACATTATTTCTATGGAGTGTGATTCTCCAAATACTCTGTGTGAGAGAAAAATCAAAGGCAGTGAAAAGGAAACTGCAACAGCATGCTGCAGAACATGCAGAGATGACAATGAAAGTACAAACAGAATCCTCTGTTTTAAGAAGGTCAGAGATGTGACTAATCACAGCTCTCTTTTTTTTTTTCTTTCTATGAACAAGATTTGTTACTTAAATACAAGGATCTTGGCATAGTGATGGAATAAAATGACAGGTGAAAAATCAATAGGAAGAAGGAGGTTCTTCAGAAATCTATATTCGCAGTGTATTTGCATGAGTGAGGCAGAGATGTCTTTTGCTGCTGGAGATTAGTGCCATGAGAGTTAGCGTCACTGAACAGCTAGGCTAGCCCAGAGCAATCTTGAGGTGCATCTTGAGCTCCACACTTCTTAACTTCCTTTGTATAGACTTCAGGGAGCAGCTCATCTAACTAGGATTCCTAGCTTTGATCAGCCTCCTGGAGTCCTCTGCCACGTCATACAAACCTCTGTCTGAGAACCTGGCATCTCCTGGTGATTCTGTTGTGACCAAAGCCAGACCTGCAGGTGAGCAGAAAAAGCTAATTGGTGAAAGACAGGTAATTAATAGGTGGAGGCAGGATCTCAGTTTTGAACTGAACTATTATATGATGGCAGCTAGGTAACAAGTCTAGTGTGAACACAGCCTTAAACTATTCAAGTAGCTCAAAAGCTGTACAATTTAGTAGATGGTTATGTGATATGTAACAGGTTACTTGCATGAAGTGTGTTAAAAACCACCTTGTAAGAGATACACATTCCATCAGCCAATTCCTGAAAGATCTAAGCTCACATATACAGTGCAATGCTTTCCCTGCAGAGGTGGTAGGCAGCAGGCAGTCCACATAGAGATGAGTATACTTAAGTGAATAAATTACAGTAAATTATTGAAGATTAGTTTGCATTATTTTTCATGCTGTAGGAGACATTTTAAAAAAAATGTTAGAAGGAACCACTTGAAATAGTTTCAGCTATGACAGAAATCAGTTGTAGTGATGGAGGCTTTTTGTCTTGCAGGAGGTATTCAAACACCTTGGGATTGATGTCTGTATCATTTTTCATCAGAAGCATAAGTGCCCCAAGCACTTCATGCCTTAAGGAAAAATTAACCTTCCCTTGCTTTTTCAGACTGCATTTTACAGCTCTGACTGTTTAGCACCCCTCTGCTGCTTCAAGTCCTCTCCTCCACCAATTCTGACTTGCCAAGCCATGGGCTAAAAAAAAGAGAAAAACTGGCACATACTTTTTAAAAAAAGTACCCTGTGCTAGCTTCAGAAGCTATGAATCAGCATCCCATGACATGGATCTGTACCCTAATCAGGTAATATTGATGCCTGGACACATTTGTTACTACAAATGATGCCCTTTCAGCTAATCAAGATTGAGAAAAGAGAAAAGAGAACAATATATATTTACATTTACATATTTATATATTTATCTTTTAATAGAGTTATATTGGGCATGCATGAAGGATATAAGAATGTTATACTGCCATGGGTTTAGAAACCTGTGTTGCAGCCAACTGGCAAAGCCATGAGTGGGCTAGTTTTCTCAAATGCATGCTGCTAAGCTTCTGTTCACATTGCACCATATATTAAACCCTTAGCATACTGCTTCTCCTGTACAGACAAGACTGGCACTTTCTCTGTTACAGGACAGTTTTTTCTAGTTTTCTTGCATTTCCTGTTATACATCTGTATTTTATTTTCTCATAAATTTGCAAGGTATGGTTGTTTTTTTTTTACAAGACATTTTCTGAGCAAGTATTAGAAACCACAGTTTAGTTTTCCAAAGGGAAAAATTAAGGTCACAAATGGCTGAAATTATTCAACATAATAAATTCAGGCATAGGTGTGTATATATGCTAAGTGTTTTCTATTTAGATACCCATGTTCTTTACTGACCTCCTCCATAATCTATAGGGTGTTTGGGAGAGAAACAGGAGGCTCCATGACATCAGAAAACCAGAATTTATGTGGAGTTTTTCTTTGAGTGTTGCTAAAGACTGTCAACGCAACCAACGAATAATGCTCAGAAGAAAAGGCCTAAACAGATTTCATGCATTCTGCTTAAGTCTTCTTGGGCTGGGAAAACAGACTATCAGGACTAGAAACTTGAGTTACAGCTCTATATGCATTTTCTAACTTGCAAGTGCCTGATTTATAACCTGAATGTTTGTCTAATGCAATTAAGAGTCTCCTCCAGATGCTCAAGTCATCATAGGCTAATTTTTTTTTTACAACTAAAACGTTGAGTAAAAATTTTCAATATACTGTCTGTCTTGCTTTTGGAAGGCTGAGCAGGTGTGGAAGTAGGCCTTTGAGCAAAGCACAGTCTACACTGGACATTGAAATTAGGAGCTTTCCTGAGGCTAGCAAAGATTACTTGATCAGGAGATCAGATTAAACACTCCTTTTGAGCTTGCAGAGCGCCATTTATACTGTCTGTCTGAGTATGGAGTCAGGGTTTGAATATATTCGAGGAGTCAAAAGTACTCGCAGAAAGAGAGCAGACTATCTTCTGCAGTGTAATTTAGGAATAGAGAACTTTACAGGGATCCAGTTGAACCATTATTGCTACTGACATTTACCAGAATGATTTTGCTCCTATCCCCTTATTTCTTTCCTTTCTCCACACTTGCAAGTTATGTGAACTATGACACCCTCTCATGCCTAAGAAATTCCTGTGTGATGAGAGCTGTCCCATGACGGTTGTACCTTAGCTCTGAGCAGGCTTACTGCATGGTAAGTGAGTTTTCCTTCATCCTTCTCCTTCCCATCAGTCCCTTTTCCCCAACTTCATGTTCTCCTGGAGAAGGATTGAAATTCAGCTTTCAAGCTGTAGTTATTTTATTTTTCAAGACAGATAGATGAGCAGACAGAAGTCTGGGCAGGTGGCCAAGCTCCCTTATCACTGAAAAGAAACAAGAACTCCTAGTTCAAAGGAGAGGAGAAGACGGGGGAAAGGAAAAGCATGTCATCAGTCAAGTGTCCTGTGGATGGGCAAATTAAGTGCTATCAGATTTTAAAAATCCCATGAACAGTTAAACATGTGCAGATTTAGAATCTATTGCTAATCACTTAGCAACTGTACTGATGGCCTGATGTCATCAAGATGTTAGCTTATGTTGCTGAATCTACAGGCAGCCTTGAAAGTCAGTCTTGCTAGATAAGCTCTTAGCATCTCATTACAAGAACAATATCTGACGTTGGTAGTTGATGGAAAATGACAGAAATAATGTCTGAGTAAGATAGCTTCACAAAGCCAAAGATTAGTGTCTAAAAGAAGCACACTATGTGTGTCTCAATTCTGATTAGCTCTGAGAGGATGGTGGGAAGAACTAAGCAATGGAGTAGATCTCACTATAAAGAAGCAGAGAAAAAAAGCAACAAAAAAAAGATGTTATAGCACTGTCTCTCGTGATACATTTTCCGCAGATTGACAACATGCGGTGAAACCATACTGAGAAATTATCTGAACCATGGGGTATTGTAGTCAGTACCTGCTTCAAGGAGGTGAGGCTGGTGCTCATCTGAACTATGTGACTCCTCTGAGATAAGTACTCATCTGCTGCTTTTAGAAACCTAGAAGTCTTTCTGATAGGATAACTGGTTTCAACACCATGAGTGTTAGGTTATGGAAAGCAATGCAGCAATCAAAAAAATAGTCACTTAGCTATCTCCTCTTGAGCTGAAGCCTTCCCCATGCTTGCAAGTGAGAAAAGATTTCAGTTAGAAAAGGTGCAGAGGGAGCTTTTAGGAACACACCTTATTTGTACAGAATATCTTCCAGTCAACACTGATTCTCTTATCTGCCCTTTGTCTGTGAGCCGCAGACTAACTTGACATCAGCTTTATGCCTGGCCATCACCATTTCCATCAGAAAAGGTATACTCATTTCTGCATGGCAATTGTGTCATTGTATTTCACTTTTAGGAGCAGTAAATGGGAAGAACTGACTAGATGCAATGGCAAAATATCTCCGCAGTAAGGACATTTATATACTTGAAATTGCATCTCAGTACAGTGTGCAGAAATTGGAAAGGTAGTCTGGCTTACTGTTTAGTCTGTGGTCATGTAAAATGATTTGTGACCACGACACATGGACACAGGCTGTGGATTTAAAAGAGTAACACACTTAGATTCATTATTTATATTCATATTAGGTTCACAGACATTTTAGGCATAATCCTAGGTCAGTCTGTTACTCTGTGAATTTTTTTTCAGGCAACTGTGGTAGCTAAGACACCTGTTCTCAGCATCACCTGCAGAATAGCTTGCTTGTAATTCATTTTTGTATCTTGCCTGCTCCAGTAATGAGCCTGTGTAACTGTTTGGCACAGTGTCCTACTGTTCATCTACTTGACCCTAGTAGTCAGCATCAGCAAAACCTTCCAGTTTAATTATGTGAACTGCCTGCACTCTGCCCAAACTGCCTACACTGATTGTAAGTTGAAAGGTTTTGCATAAGAGTAATGTACTTTTTCTTTTTTTTCAATATTGGAAGACATTTAAAATCCTAAAAAAACAAGCCTGATTTTTTTTTCCATTTGGTTTAGCATTATGGGGTAATATGTGAAACCTAAATGAGTTTTAAATTAAAACACATGTATTTTAAAATATTTCTTTGTTGAAGTCACTTCAGAAAACCCTAATTATAAAACACAGTAAATTAAAATGTGATTTATCTCAAGGCTTCATAAAATAGAAATGTTTTCCTGCCCACCTTGTTTAGCATTTCAACTAAATTGCTATATATAACACACAATTTTAATATTTCTTAAATTAAATAAGAGATGCTATTAATTTGGGCCTAAAGTAGCATAAATATGTCACTGCAAATTCATAAATCTGAAATAAGATGTTTATAAAATAGAGAGAAGGGCTTCAGTTCTAGTTACAATAAAATGTGACTGTAAGATATATATCCCTGATTCTGATGTACAGCAGCTATTTAAAAGTATGTTAGAAGCTGAATAAGTCACTCTACAAATGACTGCAATCACCAAATGAAAATTAAATACTTTGTGTGCTCCTGGAAAGACCCTTCAAAATATGTCCATCTGACTTTTCTTCAAATATTTATCCTTAGAACACCAATCATACTTTGTCCAGGTTATCATGTTTACAACAAGACTTGAACAGACTTTTAATGAGACTGAAAATCTTTCACAGATTGTTTTTCCCTTATGTTTTTAACCTGGTTTATATCCATTTAAAATTACCTGTGTCTTTCCTTCTTATTGCATAATATTATGTATTAGCAGTAATATGGGTCATTTCATATCTATTTGTTTTAATGAAATTGCTAATTGGGTAGTAAGAGTAATGAAGGAATTCTGCTGTTACCATGAAAATGACAGACTTCTACAGCTACTTTTTTCTGCGAAGACTGGTACGGTGGTATGCCCTTACTGCTTCCTGCTCTCTTTCTTTTTGCTAGTCATTAATTTTCATGTACTGCAGCTAAAATATAGACTTATTTTTCATTAATCAACAACACTTTTTTTCACCTATGTTATGGGTTTAGTACCAATATTTAATAACATAATTAGTTCACTAATAGTACATGTATTATCAGTACCTGTGTGAAATTTATTATTTGGACATTCAAACCAGAACAGGGCAATGTTAATCTTATTACCAAGACCTAAAGTTATGCTGAACTTCAAGTGCAGAGGTGTTTTCTTTCCCCTAAACATTATGTGAATTATGTGCCTTTGGGCCCAGTCCTGCTTTTGTGTAAGCTTGTGACTGAAGTGCATAGATTTATACATCCAAGCATGCGCCTCTTTTACTCCTGCAATCATAGGAATGGCTTTAACTATGAAGCACAGATTTGGGTTATAACAGAATATTACTACATGTTTAATACTAAAGATGGTAACTTTCAATCATGCAGGCTTAGTATAATGAAACACTGCTCCTCAGAAGCCACACAGTGTCAGGTGTGCATATGTCCCTAGCTTATAATGCTTTCAAACCTGACAGAGAAATGGTAGCCTTATTAAATGAAAAGAGAGTGTTAACCACTGAGTTCAGTGGGATCAGGTTTCTACCTCAGTTCTAAGTTAAAAATGAGATCTTCAGTGGCATTAATTCTCTTTGTAGCTGTCTAGTTTATATGCATACAAATATAGGAGCTCAGTGACTTTTTGCACAATTGGGAAACCATTCACAGATTCCACATAACTCCAGTTCAGTACATCCATTAATTCTTTGTTGTCTTGTCAGTTAAGAAATTTGAAATTAAAAAAACACCACAGAGAACATGATTTCTCATTATTTTTCTTTTTTTTAATGAAAATTGTGTTGTGGAACACATGAATATTCTTGGAACAATACGAGGTATTAGAGCTCCTCTAGCAGGTTCACGGTGTACTGGGTGATACACTGGCTGAATGTCAGGGCTCAAAGGGTTGTAGTGAATGGGGCTACATCTGGCTGGTGACCAGACACCAGCCGTGTTCCTCAGGGCTCAATTTTAGGGCCAGTTCTGTCCACTATTTTTATCAATGATTTGGAGACAGATTTTGAATGCACCATTAGTAAGTTTACTGATTATACTAACCTGGGAGGTGCGGTTGTCTCTCTCAAAGGCCCTACAGAGGGATCTAGATAGATTGGAGCACTGATCAATCCTCAATTACATGAAATTTAACAAGAACAAATGCTGGATTCTGCACCTGGGATGGAGTAATGCCAGACACAAGTGTAAACTGAGAGAGAAATAGCTGGAGAGCAGGCCTGCAGAAAGGGATCTGGAGAAACTGCTAAAGACCAGACGCAATAGTAGTCAGCAGTGTGCCCTAGCAGCCAAGGGGGCAAACTGCATCCTGGGGTGCATCACAGCATAGCTAGCTGGTCAAATGAGTGGATTATCTTGCTGTATTTAGTGTTGATGTGGCCTCACCTTGAGTACTGTGTGCAGTTCTGGGCTCCACAATTTAAAAACAATGTTGAAGTCCTTGAATACATCCAGAGGAGGGCAACAAAGCTGTTGCAAGGGCTGTAAGGCATGTCCTGCGAGGAGCAGTTAAAGACTCTGAGTTTGTCTAGTTTGGAGAAAAGGAGGTTGAGGGGTGACCTCATTGCTCTCCATGGCTTCCTGAGGAGGGGAAGTGGAGAGCTCTACTCCCTGGGATCCAGCGACAGGACATGTGGGAATGGTTCAAAGCCATGTCCATCAGGGAGAGTTCAGATTTGACATTAGGAAGCATTTCTTTACCAAGAGATGATCAAACACTGCAACAAGCTTCCTAGAGAGGTGCTCAATGCCCCAAGCCCATCAGTGTTTAAGAGACTTAGTAACATGCTTTCACTTTTGGTCAGCCCTGAAGCAATCAGGCAGTTGGACCAGACGATTGTTGTGGGTCCCTTTCAACTGAAATATTCTATTCTATTCTATTCTATTCTATTCTATTCTATTCTATTCTATTCTATTCTATTCTATTCTATTCTATTCTCTCCAGCTGATTAATTGCCTGAGACTTGTCTACACAGTTTTACTTCCATCTCTTTTCTCATTCTGACACAAAAGATGTTGGATACTTTCTGAAAAATGGAAGTTATGACAACAGGACCTCACTCATCTCACTCTTCCAGACCATCAGGGCCTAGAGCTGAGTAAAAAGTACAGATCTGAATGCCTGTGAACATCTGCATGCTTGTGGAATTCAGGTAGCCCAAGCCTACATGGTATGACCAAGTCAATACCTATGTTTCTAGCTTTAGTTGGGGCCTCATGGTAAAGTGAGAGAAGAACCCTGAATGGTCTGAGGGACTTTCTGTTCATGTGCAGAGGCAAAAGTCATAGTGGATGTCAAAGGGAGAAAAAGGAAGACTCCTCTGGAAGATAAAATCGGCAGTACTGAGCTACAGTCTTCAAGATCAGAGCATTGGATTTAGGTACTTAACCACAAACTCCGAGAAGTTCTGCGTAGTAAGGACTTTCAGACTTACCACTGAAGACACATTACAGAGAGGATGACGAAACACAGCCCAGAACAATGCACCTACAGCAATTACATGTTTAAAGCTTTTCCAGCTATGGCAGACATTACTCTAGTCTTTACTCTAATGAAGAGAAGTTGCATGTTTGGGGCTGACTGACTGAGCAGACATATCTCAGACTGATTCAAGTTAATATTTGCCATTTCTGACACAGACTAGACTGCTGGGGAAAAAGGTTCTATACACCTGTCAAAACTACAGATGGATTACTGAAAATGCAACTGGTTCAGCCATCTGTTTGTAACAGTTTTTTCATCTTGCTTACTTTAACTTTAATCTTCCTTTACTGTAAACACTCTTCTTGTGCTAATAGTTCTATCTGTAAGCAATGAGCATATTTCTGTCCCAGTGCTCAGTTTTGGAATGTCAGATTTAATACATTTATATGAGACACACCATGCAAGCTGCGTAGTTGCAAAAAAGTCAATGTGTTACGGGAACATACATTATGCAGGCAGGGCTCTCTGAGTGGTTTCACATGCGAAACCCAGCCAGCCCCTCCCAAATGACAGAGCAATCTATTTTGAGAAACATAAACAGAAGCTGACCTTTTGTTGAAGAACATGGGAAATTTCACTAGTGAACTCACTGTACTCAAAAATTCCTCCTGTCTCAAACAATCCTTTTTCCTATCAGGTTTAGGTTGACATTAAATAAAAAACATACAATGTGAAACCTGCCACATGGTTAATCTTCTTCTGTTTCTTCCCCTCAAGCTTAATCATTTCTTCTCATGTATCTTTGTCATTCCAGGTCCCTCCTACTTCAGACTCCTCTGTAACCCTTGTGTGCATATTATCACTTCACTGAAACGTGATTGCCACCAAGAACTTTAATCCTTAAGAACAGATGATGTTAGAGACCCCAATCCCATCATGCAACGATGTATAAGGTATTAAAATCTTATAACTGAAATCAGAATTCAGCTAAGTGAGCATGGAAAGCTTTGACAAAGCGGATTAAGCAAACAAAAGCTTTTTTTCAGTTCCATATGATGGAGTGGAAACAATCTTTGATGAAGCCATTCACTATGATACATAATTATTTTATAAAGTATTATATAATTAACTTTGTTAAGTGGAATATGATGCATAATTTCTACAAGATGTCTTCTGCAAGACATGTTGGAAGAGTGTAATCGATAGATCTAAGGACACATCTTTGCCCTCACTGAGATTATATGCTATTTGGTGATTTAAGGAATCTGCAGAAACACTGTATTTGGTTAGAACTTAATCTTTCATCTTGCACTCATTTTTCTCTGATCTGTGGCTCCATAACTGACTTACAACTTAACTAGCATGAAATTGGGAATCACACTTCAGCAAAATACTTGGGTTGTTTATTTATAATCTTGAGCAGCTGTAATAGGGCTATTAGAAAGTTCTTTATCCAGTTTCTGAAAGGTGCTGCTTTTGTTCCTGTAAAGAACATGAATGCTTTTGATGTGATAAATGTATTCTCTTTACATGTCAGTTTTTTTTCACTTTGCTCTCATGTATGCAAAGCCATTTCCTCCCCATGGAGAAGAATGAATCAAGAAGTTGGTTTAATGCATGTATCCTCTTGCTAAGGAGGAGTGAGGTCCTGAAGGAAGCTGCAGCCCATGGAGTGCCTATGCTGGAGCAGGCTCCTGGCAGAACATTTGAGTCTTCCCATTGATTTAATGTGGCCCCAGCAAAGTTCTCCTCTTTTCCATCTGCAAATTGGTTGACTACTTGATTTAGCAGTGTATCTAATTTAATCTGTTAGGATTCCTCTCTGTCTTTCACTCTTCCTGTTAGAACTCAAAAATGGATGGGTTCCTGACCTCTTGAACTTATCTGGCTATCTTATGGTCCCGCACTAAGATTCATAAACAGCAAATACCATGCCTGCCATATTTCCTGTGCAACTTGAATGCAGTGCCAGACAACATGCACAGGGAGATGTACATTATAACCTAAATGACATAATAAAAGTGTTTTGTTGCCTGTTGATTGCCCAGAATTATGCTCTGTCGGTGCTAAAATGTATGTCTGTACAGCAGAGAGGTCTCTTTCTGTAGCAGAAGCAATGAACGTACTTTTTCACAAACACTCGGGTCTTATCAAAGTTAGGGCATACATTTACGTTTGGCAAGGGTTCTTTCTAGGAGGTGGCCTGGATGTACAGTTAGCCCTGGGATTGCCAATGCTTGAATAAATATGACATCTGAATTCAAAAGGAAATAATGTGTATTGTTTTGTGCAGCCATATGTTTGAAAAAATACTGTGACTATCACTTAATAACTAATATGCTAGTAATATGTTCCTTCTGGATGTAGTCCTCATGCTGCTGTCAGCTCCTGAACATTCCTTTTCCCATATTTCAGTCAGATAGCTCATGCAAAAATGTATGACTAATACAGTGTTGTTTGGGGGCTATTAGCTAAGACTGCTGCTGCATTCTCTAGCTATTAGGCTGCTGTGGTTTTGTTTAGTGAGGCGGGGCCTAAGGTGGTAGCTCTGTGGGAAACTGCTAGAAGTTTCTCCCCTTTGTTCAGTGGACTCTGCAGGGCCTAGGGTGGACCCACTGCTGGCCAAGGCCGAGCCGATTGGTAGCAGAAAGTTCCATGATAACGCCTCTGCGATAACATATTTAAGAGGGGGAAAACAGAAAAAAAAAAAAAGGAGAAGAGAAGATGTGAAGAAGCTGAGCGGGGGCAGAGGCGCAGAGCGGGAGGCACAGGCCTCATGGGCCTTGCAGACCTCACCCTCTGGCTTCTTGCCAGGCAGCCGACTGGGCCTGCCTCGGCCCGACCCGGCTGCAAGAAGTGGAGAGGAGATGAGATGGATGATGTGAAGAGATTCTGAGAGGCGTCTGCCAGCCTGTTGTGAAGAACTTTTATTGTGAGAGGAATGGCTGCAGATGCCAAGGTCAGTTCAGAAGGAGGGGGAGGAGTAATGCGGCTCCTGGCCAAGATTCCCCTGCAGCCTGTGGTGACGACCATGGTGGAGCAGGTTGTCCCCCTGCAGCCCATGGAGGTCCACGCAGGAGCAGAGATCCACCTGGAGCCTGTGAAGGACCCCACATCGGAGGAGGTGGATGCCTGAAGGAGGCTGTGGCCCATGGAAGGCCCGCTGGGGCAGCCGTTCTGGAGAGACTGCACTCCATGGAAGAGATGATCCACGCCGGAGCAGTTTCACGAAGGACTGTGGCGTATAGGTGGGACCCCATGCTGGAGCAGGGGAGATATGTGAGGAGTTCTTCCCTTGACCATGAAGCAGTGGCGTAAAACAACACGTAATGAACTGACCGCAACCCCCATTCCCTCTTCGCCCCTGTGCCGCTTTGGGATGGTCGGGGTGGAAGGTAGTAGAGATAATGTTAAGCTTGGGAAGAGGGAGGGGTGGAGGGAAGTTATCTTGTTCTCTGTCTCATTCTCCTGCTGTTTGTAGTAATAAATGAATAGTTTTCCCCAAGTCAAGTCTGTTCTGCCCGTAATGGTAACTTTGAGCTGTTTTTCCTTATATTATGTCTCCCTATTCTCTCAGAGGGTGGGGGGAGTGAGAGAGAGACTGCATAGTCTGGTCCTGATCAGGGCTGAACTGGGACATAGACACTTTATAATTAATTACTATGGCTTAATCAACAAGAAAATGTTCAGCCTCATACCAGCAGTCTATCTGCAGTGTAAAGTCTGATGATGTCATCAGAAGAAGTTTGAAACTTCTCTTGTGCTGCATATGAGGAAATACAATTTTGCATATGACAAAAAAGGATCTGAATCAAGTGTTAGGCATCTAATTGTTGTTAAATCAATCAGGCAGTGAGATGCAGCGGCAGGAAAGCTTAACATCATGTATATGCATCTTTCCCAATACAGCTTCTACATTTTGCAGTTGCAATATGCACAAGAAAATTCCTGTTTTCAAACACAGTGGTAGTAGTGGGCTTTCATTCTGGAAGTCGCTGTCTCAGGCTTTTACCACCCTAAGCTAGTGGCCCATACACATCTGAAATTCCTTTTTCTGGTCCTCTGAGGAGATGCATGAGCTAACTAACAGATTTAAGCATATTTGGTCACTATAGATGTAAGTGGCAAATGAAAAAGATTATAGTTTTACTACACCAGAAAATACAGTGTTGCTGACTGTAGCTAAACCAGGACATCTTGCTTGTAAACGTTGTCAGGATGTTTCTTGTTCTTACAAAAATAAATAATTTCCCTAGTGTATGCAGTAGTCAAATCAACCAACACACTTGCATGCATTTTGTATTGCTATGTCCTTGTTCTTTTTAAGATACATTTGAGGAGTAGAGTATTTTTAGTTAATGTTAATTATCTTTATATGTTGAGTTGAAGCAAATGAAAAGATAATTTTTTCTAAGTCTCTGTTTCTATACCGCTTCTCATTTGTGTAATCTCTCCCTGACTGGACCTTCCAGGTACTGGGATAGAGTAATAATGATGTGAAAAATGAAAATATGTTAACAGTGTTGAAATTTTAGCCATTTTAGAAAAAAATAAACATGGGATAAAGTCAGTTCACGTGTCTTTTCTGAAGTAACCAATTCTGAGATAGGGGTTTTCTTTTCTTTCCCAGACTCTGCTGTCCACTATAAAACATTTTATGTTTAAATAAGCTCAGATCTCTGGGATAATTTTCTGAATTTTAGACTACTGCTTTTGGTCAGTTTTATGAGTTTATAAATGTTCATTTTTGTGTGTATATTCTTGTCACTTTTGAAACTACAGATCTGTACCTCATTGTGTTGAGCTCTGGAAGAAAAAGCAAAAGACAAAGTTTCATAGTTTAACTATACAGGACAATTTTAACTTATATAACTGTTTTCTTGTTCTCATAACAAATAATAATGATTAACATGAGAAGGATGAAAGATTACTCAGAAATCCTGATTTGTTTGTCTGGTGATTGAAAGAAAATTGGTCATTAAGTACTTGGTTGTCCCTTTGAAATGTTGGAATCTGTAGGCAAAATCACAGAGTGGAAATAATAATTGTTCTAAATACTCACAGTACACAGTCTGGAAGAATGTTAGGCCATTTGGGATTATTAAATCCCTTTGTGGGCTAGCAGTCCTGCTGTACATAAGTGCTTATTTTTAAAAATAGGCACTTGTATGGCACAGTTGGACATGAAGAGGAAAAAAGACTTTCACATTCTAAACAACCTAAAATTTCTTCCCTGTGATTTTGTGAATATTTTTTGTGTGTGTGATGGATTTTGTGTAATTTTGATATAGCTCCATCACGTGAAAAACTGCAACATGAATGGTTACTTTATAGTAACTTGATATTATGTTCTCCTATTACTGAGATCAGAAGTACTTTATAAAAGGAAACTATTGTATCTGATTAAAGTGTGTTAGGGATCATACCGAGGATAGAAAGGACATATTTTCTTTCAAATTTTCCCAGATTTTATTTTTTGTAGGCTACACAATGACTAGCTCCTGGATGATTAAATTCCTGTTTTATATCCAGCTTGTCACAGTGGCACAGGATTTGATGGGCTTTGGGCGTTGTGTTGATTTTGTTTAGTTGCCGGGGGGCTATGGTGGCAGCTTCTGCAAGAAGCTGCTAGAAGTTTCCCATTTGTCTCGTGGACTCGGAGGGGTCCTAGGGTGGACCCCCTGCTGGCCAGGGCTGAGCCAATTGGTGACAGAATGTTCTCTGATAACTCCTCTGAGATAACACATTTAAGAAGAGGGAAATGAAAAAAAAAAAAAAAAAAGAAGTAGTGAAGAAGCTGGAATGGGGGCAGAGAGGGAGTGGCACGAGCCCTGTAGGCCTTGCAGCCCTCACCCTCTGGCCTCCTGCTGGGCAGCCGACTGGGCCCAACTTGGCCCGGCCCAGCTGCAAGAAACAGAGAGGAGATGTGAAGACAACCTGAGAGGCATCTGGCTGAGAAGAATTTCTTGTGAGAGGAACGGCTGCAGATGTCAGTGAAGAAGGAGGGGGAGCAGTAATGCTGCTCCCGGCAGAGATTCCCCTGCAGCCCGAGGTGCAGCCCATGGTGAGGCCGGCTGTGCCCCTGCAGCCCATGGAGGCCCACGCAGGAGCAGAGATCCACCTGCAGCCTGGGGAGGACCCCACGCTGGGGCAAGTGGATGCCTGAAGGAGGCTGTGGCCCATGGAGGGCCTGTGCTGGGGCAGCTGTTCTGGAGGGACTGCACTCTGTGGAAAATGACCCACGTCAGAGCAGTTTATGAAGGACTGTAGCCTGTGGGTGGGACCCCAGGCTGGAGCAGGGGAGGAATGTGAGGAGTTCTTCCCCCAAGGAGGAAGGAGCAGTGTAAAGCAATGATGACAATCTGACGATAACGCCCATTCCCTCTTCCCCCATGTGACACTCTGGGGGGGAAAAGAGGTAGAGATAACTGAAATAAAGTGAAGCCTGGGAAGAGGGAGGGGTAGGGGGAAGTTGTTTTGTTGTCTTTCACATTATCCTGCTTTGATTTTAATAATAAACAAATAGTTTTCCCCAGGTTGTCTAGGGGAACAAGGGAGACCCAGGCAACTACAGGCCGGTCAGCCTCACCTCTGTGCCTGGCAAGGTCATGGAGCAGATTCTCCTGGAAACCATGCTAAGGCACATGGAGAGCAAGGAGGTGGTTGGTGACAGCCAACATGGCTTTACCAAGGGCAGATCGTGCCTGACCAATTTGCTGGCCTTCTATGAGGGGGTAACAGCATCGGTGGACAAGGGACGAGCAACAGACATCATCTACCTGGACTTGTGCAAAGCTTTTGACACTGTCCACACTCTCTAAACTAGAGAGACATGGGTTTGATGGACGGACCACTCGGTGGATAAGGAGTTGGCTGGATGGCTGCACTCAGAGAGCGGTGGTTAATGGCTCAACGTCCATGTGGACACGAGTGGTGTTCCTCAGGGGTCCGTGTTGGGCCCGGCCCTGTTCAACATCTTTGTCGGTGACATGGACAGTGGGATAGAGTGCACCCTCAGCAAGTTCACCGATGACACCAAGTTGTGTGGTGCCATCAACACGCTGGAAGGGAGGAATGCCATCCAGAGGGACCTTGACAAGCTGAAGAGGTGGGCCTGTGCAAACCTCATGAAGTTCAACCAGGCCATGTGCAAGGTCCTGCACCTGGGTCATGGCAATCCCAGGCACAAATACAGGCTGGGCAGGGAATGGATTGAGAGCAGCCCTGAGGAGAAGGACTTGGGAGTGCTGGTGGATGAGAAGCTTAACATTAGCTAGCAATGCGCCCTTGTGGCCCAGAAGGCCAACCACATCCTGGGCTGCATCAAGAGGAGCGTGGCCAGCAGGTGGAGGGAGGTGATTCTGCCCCCTCTACTCTGCCCTGGTGAGACCCCACCTGCAGTACTGTGTCCAGTTCTGGAGCCCCCAACAAAAGAAGGACATGGACCAGTTGGAGAAGGTCCAGAGGAGGCCCACAAAGATGATAAAAGGGCTGGAGCACCTCTCCTATGAGGACAGGCTGAGAGAGTTGGGGCTGTTCAGCCTGGAGAAGAGGAGGCTCCGGGGAGACCTGATAGCGGTCTTCCAGTACCTCAAGGGGGCCTACAAGAAAGATGGGGAGAGGCTGTTCAGTAGGGCCTGTTGTGATAGGATGAGGGGTTATGGTTTCAAAATAGAGGGGGGTAGATTTAGATTAGATATTAGGAACAAATCTTTTACAATGAGAGTTGTAGAACACTGGAACTGGTTGCCCAGAGAGGTGGTGGATGCTCCGTCCCTGGAAACGTTCAAGGCCAGGCTGGATGAGGCTCTTAGCAACCTGATCTGGTTGGATATGCCCCTGCTCCTTGCAGGGGGGCTTGGACTAGGTGACATTTGAAGGTCCCTTCCAACTCTAACCATTCTATGATTCTATGATTCTAGGTTGAGTCTATTTTGCCCATAATGGTAAATTTAAGGATCTCTCCCTGTCCTTATCTCAAACCGTGACGCTTTTTTTTTCTCTTGTATTATCTCTCCCCCATTCCCTCAGAGGGTGGGAGGACTGAGTGAGAGACTGCGTAGCTTGGTCCTGTGCAGGGCTAAACTACAACAGGCATCTAGATTGTCCCTTTGAGACTAACATTAAGTATTGGCAAGCTACATTTTTGATTACCGAGTAGAACTACTGTTCTGAGAAGGAGGCATTGATTTCAGTATCTTTTGGTTTTCACTGTGACTCTTCTAGTGTGAGGGAGTAAGTCTCTAGCAGCACCTAGAATGAGCAGAAAAGCAACTAGCTTTTGTTCCTAGAGTTCAGTATATCAGATGCTTAGATTTGCATGAAAAAGGTGTGCTTACACACATATGTATGTTGGCAGCTGTCCTAATACCTCATACCTTTAAGTAGCAACTTCACTATTGTCCTAGTTTCACAGGGATGGAGTTAATTTTCCTCTCAGTAGCTGGTGTGTTTTGAATTTCAGATGTGAAGAATGTTGATAAACGCACTGATGATATGTATCATTGCTAAGGAGACCAAGGAGATTGTCCAGCTTCCCAGGTCTCGCTAATGTGCAGGTGCAGGAGGTGGGGAGCGATGTAGTTGGAATAATTAAACCAAACTGGCCAAAGAGAGTATTCCATGCCATAAACGTCATGCTCAGTATATAAGCGGTGGCTGCCTGAGGCGAGGGCATCGTTTCCTCTACCTTGCTGGCTCTCTTTCACTCCTTTGCTTGCTGTTTGATTTTGTTTCTGTGATCACTGCTCAGGATGGGCTGTATCAGTCACTGGGACATTGGGTGGTAAGAAATTGTGCATTGTTCATTTTCTATATTTTAGTATCCCAATATTTTGTTATTATTGTAATTTTGCTTTGCTATTCTAGAAAACTGTCTTCATATCAACCCACAAATTTTCCTTTCTTCCCAGTTCTCTTCCTCATCCCATTGGGGAGGGTGAGCAAGAAACTGGTGACTGGGGCTAAACCACAACAACTATTTACACATTCTCACAGTGCTGTGGCTGTAAAAAGCAACTTCTTCCTGACATTGACCAGCCTTAATAATTCAGTCATGCCACACACCTTTGCTTCTTGTCTCTTATGTCACTGCCCAGCAGATGTCAACTCAACCAGTTCCATTAAGGCACAAATAACTCTGTAAGGATGTGAACTGCATTACGCATGCCTATTTTAAAGAATATACAGAACATACTCCTATGTATACTCATACTCCTCTATGATTCCAGATATATATTTTCCTTTCTAATGCAAAAATAATACTGCTCAGTTTTCACCTGCTCTGAATACTTCTAATGCCAGAGATAGAGGCACAGTAGAATATTTTAATAAGCAGAACAAGTTTATCTTTCTAATTAGTTTGTTATTGGCCATTTTAATCGGTAATGAAGAAATTTGAAGTAAATGCATGTTCACTATTATTTTTTTTTTATGCCAGTACTGATTATATTTTATCCTTTGGGCCCCGTACCCCCAAAGATCTCCCTTTGTTTTCTCACCCAGACCCTCCCCATAATGGGTACATCTGCTGGATTTACCTATGATTTCTTTCTGGACAAATCCCATTCTGCCACTTGCTGATACTCCTGTCCCTGACAAGTTCTGCTCAGCCTGCCAACCTCAGAAGACAATTTTCAGCAGATGTCAGTGAAGGCATCTGTTTATTTTTGTCATGTTTCTTCTGTGTTTTGATTTTGTCCTATGCCATTAAACAGCCTTTCCCTCTCCCCTGGATGTTGAACAACCTCTTAAGGGTTGTTTTCCTTTTGCTCCAAGTAAGCGTGACTCTTTGTGGCCCAAATTTGTGGGCTCACACTATTTGGCTATCACCTGTGCCTGAAGATCAGCTCTCAGAAATAGGCTTTCTGGCAATCTCTGGTGCAAAAAATGACCTCTTCTGCGAATTCTTGACGCTGTTTTCTTAGTAGACATTGAGAAAGTATAAGGAGAGGCTTACTCACCCCCACTCTAATAAACAACAAATTAATGCAGTCATATAAGCATAATTTGCAGCAGTGAACAAGAGATAAGAAAGAGAGCACTAACTATTTATCATACAGTGAGAGGAATATTTTTCAATGTTGAATTTAAAAAAAAAAGGTGTTTACTTGGGACTTCTTTTGGGAAAAATTGGCACCTTTCTAGAAAAGGTACATGAGTAGGAAGGCTATTTCTAGAATCTCTAAACTTTGAAATTTCTTAGAAATTACCTAAAAATTTTGGAAGGAAGTAACAGGAAATTAAAGCTAGTTTTAGACAGAGACCTTAGAGAATAAAATGTTGGTTCAGTCAGTAGGGACTGCTGATCAGAAGCCTGTAAATCTTTCTAGCTTAAGTTAGGAAAGCTTCCAGTTTCATAAAACCACAGAAATCAGAAACGGAAAAGGAGTCTTAAGTCATTTAGTTGCCTCCTGCCAATACTCCCTAATATATTCCTGATCTTGACTGCTTTCTCACATCTAATTGCAAAAGATTCAAGTGACAGAACTCTCATTGCTTCCCTTGGGGTGAGGGGCTTTAATTGATCTCATGGTGAGAAAATTACTTCTTAGGGTGCAGGAAGTGGTTCTTAAGAACATGTCCTGGTAACTGACAGAGATTTGCATAAAATCTAATTGCGGAGGCAAAGATACTTAATGTACTTTTGGAAATTTAGTAGCTGTGTTACCTCTTTGCTTCTTATTCAGCAGGGGCTGAAAGCTAGCATGTGAATTGAGCTGGCTCTGTTATCCTGTGCAGTCTCTAGTACGTGCCGTTTTACCCTGCAATCATAACATTCACTTTTGCAGGAGGGCAGTGGCACGATGTTGTCAAGGTGCAGAGGTGTATACCCTATTTAGATTTCCGGCAGGGACTAGACAGCTGCATGCTGCTAGATTTAGAACTTAACTAGACTCATGCAAAAGTCTATAAATAAAAAACTGGATCACACTGCAAATCGGATGCAATCCTTTGTATAAAACTCCTACAGAATTTAATGGGGATGAGCTTGTGGGAAGCAAAACAGTCTCAGCTCAGAGAATTTTTACTGAATGAAAGGTATTGCATTTTATTAACATCAGCTTCTAGTCACTGATTCAGGTATTGAGAAAAAGAAAAAAAACCAACCAAACAAAAACAATTAAAGAAACACTTAGGGAGACCGTTCTCCTCCTTCTTTTCCAGAGTCAAATTCAGTCAAGCACCTCCCTACTCCCTTCCTAATCTCACCTTCCCTTGTGTGTTACTGTGTGTTACAGTGTATTGCACTCACCCATCCCAACCCTTTTGGCATGGCAAGGGGCAGCCTGGGAGGCTGGGGTCGCATCTGTAGCGGTTTGTGTATGACACTCCTTGCTTCCTCTGCTCTAGAAAGGGTCATCCATGGGTTGCAGTTCCTCTATGAATGTTCATGCCCTGGCGTGGGCTGCTTTGGGCTGCAGTACTTTAGGAAAGTCCCTGAGTGAAACTCCTTTCTTGGAGCTTCTCCTTTAAAACATGCATCTCTAGCTCTGTCCCAGACAATGTCTCCTTCCATTGCCTCCTCCCCTACTTTTCCCCTTCACAGCTGTAACTTTTTCTTAGATATAGGTAAGCAATGGTGTGAGCAAGGACCCCTATGCCTGGCTTCAGGGTTTCTTTGCAGGCAAGGTGGTTTTGACTGTGGTCTCAGAGAAATCTGGCAACAACAGTGATTGGCACTGGGAAGTTCCTAGTAAACATCCCACGCAGAACATCCTGCGGTTCCCTGCTAGGGTGCTCCATGCAGTAGCCAGTAGGATTCTGTGGAAATTGCCACGAGGCTGGCATAGTATCTCTTTTATAAAGCTTCCAGTGCCGTTAACCAGTTTGAAACTTGTGCTGAAAAATATATTCTCTATTAAAGATCCTGGTGAGCTATTCCCAGCACATAAATGCTTTTAGGCACATGGGAAGACACATGCCTATGCATGAAGAGGCTGGAGAACTTGAGGAACATAGCTTATATTTTTCCTCCTCTCCTTTTGCATACCAGTGCCCTGGTTTGAGGAGAAATACTTTGATACAGGCGTAGACCATAGTATTGGGATTCCCATGGCAGCTGCTTCTGCTTTAGTGCAGCACTGTTTCTAGGATACTCATTGCTAACTGAGGAAACATGAGGTTGCAGGCACTGAGAAGTACTCTCCATTTCTAGAGGTGGTATTCTGAACTTTGGTAGGCATTACTGGAGTACTCTTGTATGGGAAGCACGGGATCTGTATATGGAAATTGTATGTTAAATATACACCCTTCTACACCTTTATCAACAGTGCCACAAGGCCTTAATGTAGAAGTTCCTGCTCTGTTGAAGGTCCACTACTGCATATTACATACTTCTAGCACTTCGCATTTGTAGCTGAACTGCTCTCAGAGGGCCAGTGTTGTTTGGTGCTGATAAGCTAATTTACTGGAATTACATGAGTCACTTCTAAAACCTGATCACTCCTTAGGTTTTAGACTTTATATCTTTTTTTTTAACTGACTGATTCAGAGACTTGGTGCTTCAAAGTTTTTGCAGTTGAAGAGGAAATCTTTCTCTTAAACTGGTGCCCTTGGCAATAGGACTCCTAGGGTTGCACTTTGTCTTAATTTCTCAGAGACTGGATCACGCATTATGACTTATGTGTTGTTAGTTGAATCTCAGTCTGCTAGTTGAAGGATAGTCATCATGACTTAGATTTCTTTTTAATGGCATTAAGAACATTTCCAATTAAAAGAAAAACCAGGGTTTATTTTGTTTTCTAGTAAAAGTAATAACAGCTGAAATATAAAAAAACTGAATAGCCTGGTGTCGTGGTTTTGTTAGTAAGGGGGGGCCTAAGGTGGCAGCTTCTGTAGGAAACTGCTAGAAGTCGCTCCCCTTTGTTCAGTGGACTCGGCCGGGCCTAGGGCGGACCCGCTGCTGGCCAAGGCCAAGCCGATTGGTAGCAGAATGTCTTGTGATAACGCCTCTGCGATAACGTATTTAAGAATGGGAAAACAGAAAAAAAAAGAGAGAGGAGAGAAGATGTGAAGAAGCTGAGCGAGGGCAGAGGTGCAGAGGGGGAGGCGCAGGCCTCATGGGCCTTGCAGGCCTCACCCTCTGGCCTCTCGCCAGGCAGCCGATTGGCCCCGACTCGGTCCAGCCCAGCTGCAAGAAGTGGAAAGGAGATGAGAAGTGAATAAGATGTAAAAAAAGATCCTGAGAGACATCTACCAGCCTGTTGTGAGGAACGGCTGCAGACGCCAAGGTCAGTGAAGAAGGAGGGGGAGGAGTAATGCGGCTCCTGGCCAAGATTCCCCTGCAGCCTGTGGTGACAACCATGGTGGAGCGGGTTGTCCCCCTGCAGCCCATGGAGGTCCACGGAGGAGCAGAGATCCACTTGGAGCCCGTGAAGGACCCCGTACCGGGGGAGCTGGATGCCTGAAGGAGGCTGTGGCCCGTGGAGGGCCCGCTGGGACAGCTGTTCTAGAGGGACTGCGCCTGTGGAAGAGATGACCCACGCCGGAACAGTTCCACGAAGGACTGTGGCGTAGGGGTGGGACCCCACAACGGAGCAGGGGAGGAATGCGAGGAGTTCTTCCCCCAACCATGAAGCAGCGGCGTGAAACAGCATGTGATGAACTGACCACAACCCCCATTCCCTCTTCCCCCCTGTGCTGCTCGGGAGGGGAAGGTAGTAGAGATAATGTTAAGCTCGGGAAGAGGGAGGGGTGGGGGGAGGTTATCTTGTTCTCTGTCTCATTCTCCTGCTGTTTGTAGTAATAAATGAATAGTTTTCCCCAAGTTGAGTCTGTTTTGCCCGTGACGGTAACTTGAAGGATTTCTCCCTGTCCTTATCTCAAACCTTGAGCCGTTTTTCCTTATATTATCTCTCCCTATTCTCTCGGAGTGTGGGGGGAGTGAGAGAGAGACTGCGTAGTCTGGTCCGATCGGGGCTGAACTACGACACCTGGATCTCCCAAGCCTCACTGGTCCTCTTGTTAAGCAGCACACTGAACATTATAGACATGTTAAAAGGATTAACAAGAATCAATTTAGACACACTTTAGACACCTACAGTAGTGCAGATACTGTGGATAAATACAACAGTTCTGAGGAGATGATAGGAAAATCTTCATTACCCTCCCAGCCAGCCGATAACCAGCTAATTTGTATTGTCGAGATGCTTGTAAGACTTGTTACTATGCAATTTGCTTTCCTTTGGGAAATGTGTTTCATACAGTGTGATGTCAGATGCATATGAGTGACTGTGCTTCCCTCAAAATAATGCTGAAGACCAAGAGCTGCAGCATATTCATAGCACAATAACATGTGAATCCAATTATTTTTTAGGGATTTTAGTAGAGGATTGGTCATTCTTTTTTAAGATTTTCAAAAGCAGATAGAGGAATTTCCCTGTTAAATGCATTTATATGCACCTTTGTGAAACAGCATATTGTCAAATAAAACAGTTGTTGTGATTCTGAATATAAATGTCTGCTGAGTTAATATGTACCCATTAGGTGGGATCTGCCTATGCCTCTCAGCAGCTCTTCATTACAATAAAACTGTGCAAAAGTGGGACTGTGACCAGCAGGATGCTGTTCTGATATTTCAACCATTACACTGTGCCTTCTTTAACTGGTATTGCCTTGCAAATACTAGTGGGCCTTACTGAGGACTGAGCTTCAGCGAGAAGACAAAACTCTGTCCGGTGTTATTCACTATGGAAGAGCCTGACCCTGCTAATAGTCTCTGATTCCTTTTTCTAAGCACTGACACTCCTGTTGCCAGTTTCTGTATGGTAGAGGTTGATGGGTGCCTTGACCCAAATTTCGTTAGCCTTTAGAGAAATGTATTCATCATGTAACTTAGTCACTGAATTTTTGCCATGGGGCCAGCCGCTGGGGCTTCATAGTGCGTCTCAGCACTATCAAGTCCCAGCACAAACCATCTAACACATGAGAGAAAATACAAGCTCTGTTTCTGATCATATGAATGATGCTTATTCTTAGGAGCTTGCAGAATAGTTTATAGGTTGAAATCTTTCTTTAAACTATTCTTGTTTTACTTTGAATCATATTTGAACAGTTTCAAAGCTCCAATGTACAGGACAGCTGAAGAACAGCAGAAAAAGACATCTTTTTGACTCTCTTGAAAACCCTTTCATAAGCATTGTTCAATGCCTAAAATGCTGAGGTGATAGACTAAAATTTTTACCACTATCAATGCATCCTCACATGTGTAATAAAAATCAGTGTATAAAGGCAGTATACAAGTAGCTACATGCTGATTTAGCTTTCCTGTTTTCCTGTAAAGCTTCCTCAGTTTTCCTGAATCCTATTTGGACTCATTTGATGCAGTGAGCCTCATCTCTTTTGCTGAATCACTGATGTTCTGACTGAGTGGCATTATTGATATCATTTGGGTTCACTCACTCTTCTACAATAGTAGCTGTTAACTACCATTAGTGTCTTCACATCAAAAGAAGTTTTTTTTTTTGGATGAAGTGATGAATGAACTCACTTTGAGTGAGGCTTGAATGACAGCTTGTAATTTGAGGGGGACTGAACAACCATTTCCGCTTTATAATGATTCTATTAGAGCTGTGTACTTATTCCATATAAATTGGATTTGATTCTTCTCCAGAATTTCTGGTTTTTGTTGTCTCAAAACAAACAAAAAAACCCCAAACAATAATATTTTCAGCATGTTAAAGTTTTTCTGCTTTTGTTCAGACCTCCAATAATTAGGTAAGGATTAGAGCTTTCAGCATTTTCTGGAACTTCTGTCTTTTGAGACCTCCAATAAGATTCTCTTCATTGTTTTCTGTCTTAAGTTTTCAGTACATGTTGCTTTACTGTTCTAGGCTAATAGAAAAAACAAAGGTAGCCTTCAATAGCTTTTATTTATACACATTTCACTACATTCTAGCCAGAAATAATTAACTGGAGGGGAAATCTAGGGTATAAGAACTCTGAGAAGGAATTGTAGAAATTGATCTCTCCAGAATGGCAAGGAGATAGAAAGAGCCAAGTGGAGAAGGGAAAGACCAAAAATCTGCACCACCTGAAAAACTAATATGTACTGGGGACAGAGAGTTGATCTCAAGCCAGACCATTTGATTTCCTATTTGCGTCTGACAGTTTAGTCACTATCAGCAGTTGGGAGCTATGATGTGCTGGCATCAAACAGGACCAGACTACAGTTTTCCTGCCAAGGCTTTGAATTTATTTAACAGAATAAGCATAGTGTGTGGATAAAAAGACTGCCATCTCCCACGTGATTAATTTATAGTTCTATCTGATGTGCCTGTCTGTCTTTGGGTAATTTGGAATTAGATTTTTTTTCTTGCATGTCCTTTCTTTCAACAGTTTAAGAAAAGCTATTAGCTTGTGCACTTTAACTTGGAACCTATATTGCTTAGCTTTACATATGCTTTGTTATTTATCCCTTTAACTGCTTTCTTGATGATCTGTCAGACTTGGTTGAATTTGTGAAACACATCACATCTCAAAAGCTGCAGCAACCTAAGGAAGGAGCCTAAATTGACAAACTCAATCTTCATTTCCTTATTTCACACTTCAGTTTGAAAAGTCACAAAAAACCACCCATACCATGTCCTCATTATGTACATATGTGGAGAGTTGCACAGGCTTTCCAAAAGAGTAAGGTACTGGTCTGGCCATTGCAGCAACTTGTAAAGTTTGGCTTATCATTTAATGAAAAAAAAACCAGGTCACAATGTTCATGTTCATATTTCACTGAAAATACAGTGTAGTTAAAAGAAGTAATTTCCATTGGTCTCAAGAGAGTCTCTAGTAAGTAGCTAGAATCACGTGAGGTGCTGGCTGACGGGTGATCTTTCAGTAATATAGGATTATAGCACTAGTTAGAACAACCCCAAAAAGGCGTGGAGAGAGTCTGCATTGTGGGAGATCATGAGGGTGAAAGGCAAGAAAGAGAACCTCTGCTATAGAGCACCATATTGGAAATACCTTAATTGCCTGATCTATATTTCAGGTTTCTTCTTTCCACTTTTAGTGATAACAACATAGACTAGAAGATACAGGACAGAAAATAATTGCTTATGATCTGTTTGATCTTTTTGAGTTTTACCAATCCACAACATTTTTTTTTCTTCTTTAGAAATGCTTTAAGTGGAACAAAAAAAAAGCCTCATTGACAATGGCTATAAGTAAGAAGGAGAAGTTCTACTGGAAAGTCTTTTCTGTAGTTCCAGTTAAATGAGACTGATTTAAAATATACGAATGTGACTACCCACACACATCGGGTTTGAGGAAGATACAGACACTCGCCCCCCGACTCCAGTTGCCGGCACTGAGCCCCTCAGTCATGCTGGTGCACCTCTGTAGCCTTTTTTTTGGTGGGATACACTGTTCCGACCCCATGACTAACTCCAGTTGCTTGCACTGAGACCCCTCAACTTGCTTCAGCATGGGCCAGGAGTGCCCACAACCCCAGTCTGGCTCCAGCATCTGGCACTCAGTCCTCTCATGCTGGTCGTCCCAGTCATTGGCACTCATTAGCCATTCAAAGGACAATTACAAGCTCATTTTAGACCAAGGTCGTAGACGGCTTGATCAAAAAACCTAAGAAGCTTACATTAATTTTATATTATTTTCAACCAGTTTTGAGTCAAATATATGCCTGATATAAGTGCATGGGTCTCTAAAGTGAGATACATAGGGGACTTGGGCCACAGTCATTCCTTCTTCTGATAGGAAGCAAGCAACAGAACTTACCTCTCTTTTTGTTATATCAAGAAGTGCTTTAATGTATTAAATAGTCTTTCCTTGCTTATAAGTTATTATACTTGCTAAGAACTAGTCTAAATTTGTTTTCTTGCACTAGTACATTGCCAGTGTAATATGAGCTTGGCTGTAGATATCAGTGGAATGGCTAGCTCTCCTGAATATATACAGCTGTGCATTATCAGCTGTGTGCACTAGCCATAACGTTCAAGGGAGAATTTTTTTTTTTATAGAAGTTAAAAGGAACTATGAAAACTGTGGGTAAGATGGATTTCAGATTTGTAAAAGGATGTAATTGATTATATGGTTACCTGTGATTGCATATTGAACTTACAGCGTGTTCTGTCTGGTTTTATACCCTTGTAGAACTTGATGATTGAGGTCTCCTTTCTTCAATTGTGCATTTTGCTGACATCAAGCTATGTTTGTTTTACTCTTTTTTTTTTCCCCAGATTGTCTAGAGGGGTTCTTTATGCATACAGTGAGAATAAACATTGCACATTTACATTTAATGGTACAAGTATGTCTCTTTTTTTAACATTATACCTGATTATCAAATATTAATTTAAGGAGCAACACTTGCAAATATATGCTGCTTTTTCTATAAATTTGAGAATCTAGATTGGCTGCTCTTCAGTATAGTGGAGTGAGCCTTGCAGTATTTTCTTCCCTGGCTTGTGTGGGCTGTCATCTCCAAACAGTTTCTTTACTCTTTGGGACAACTGATTTTCTCTATCCGTGAAGATTATGATCTGGTACTTTGAAGACAGTTTTCAGTTCATTTTTCAGTTGCTTTCACAGCAGTACAATTTTAAAAAAAATCATGATTAATGTTTTGCTACAGGACTAAAGAATCTTTATCCAGAGCTTGAAGTGAGGTTGAGTAGGAGCCTTGTGCTTGATCTGGTTTTCATGGTGTCCACTTAGGATCTCTAAGTATCTGACTACCACATTAAATATTTTCCACTGTATGCAGCTAGTTTCACACCAGACTTCCCTAGCATTTGATCCTAGCTGTCATTACTCAGCACCAGAGAGGTGACGACCCCATGGTAATGGTAAATGTCTCAAACCCTCGTGCTTTACCTGCACGTTAGATACACCACACCAGTGATGTGAATCTAACTGACTGTGAGCCAAATATCTCATTAAAAAAAACACCTTTTGCACTTCATGGTTTTAAGCCAACAGCTGTATAGTGAGATGTGTTTAGGTTCATTTACTGTTTATTGAGTTATAGTAATATACAGACAGGATAAATGCCTGGTGCTTAACAAACAAATAGAAAGAGAAATCTAGACTGTGTTTCAAATACGGTATGATCTCAATACTACTGATTTCAAAATCTCTAAGGAATTTGATGCTGCTTTTTAGTTACTGTTAAATACAACAAATGGACGGAACAACTGAATTTAGCTCATTAAAAGAAGATCATTTTTCATAGCTACTAAGGATCATTTGAGGAAACTAATATATAATCTCCTTTGATAGTCTATATCCCAATATCAGAAAGAAGAGAAATTTTAGTGTCTACAGAACAGCAGTGTCTTTTGTTTTCATATTCCGCTATAGCAGTATTAGTCACTTCCTTCAGGACATTTTAGATAGAAAAGTATCGGGGTAGTAGAAATACCTTTTGCCTACAGAAGTAAAATACAGGGTAAAATTAATGTTTCGGGTGCTGGAGACAACATTCAACCTAGACATCCAACCAAGTAAGATCCTAGCAGAGTAATTTCCTGCAGGAACAGTAACAACAGACAGCTTTGAAAAGGAGATGTTTTCTCTAAGTAATTTTGTCCTCTGTAAGGAGGAGAGAAATTCATGCCCTACTGAATGTATTCTGTATCTGGTAGTCATATTTTTCTCCATCTTTGAGGATTCAAACTGTTAAATAAATACAAGTAAAATGGGCTTTGCTAGTTGTGTGTTGTAAAGCCCCAGCCTGGACCAGACTACACAGTCTTTCTCACTTCTCCCACCCTCCGAGAGAATAGGGAGAGATAATATAAGGAAAAAGGCTTGAGGTTTGAGATAAGGACAGGGAGAGATTCCTAAAATTACTGTTATGGGCAAAACATATTCGACTTCGGGAAAAACTTTTCATTTATTATGAAAACCATCAGGATAATGAGAAAGAGAACAAGATAACTTCCCCCCACCCCTCCCTCTTCCCCTGCTTAATGTTATCTCTACCTCCTTCCCCTGCCCCGAGCAGCAAAGGGTGAAGAGGGAATGGGAGTTATCGTCAGTTCATCACGTCGCTTTACGCTGCTCCTTCCTCCTCGGGGGAAGAACTCCTCACATTCCTCCCCTGCTCCACCCTGGGGTCCCACCCATGGGCCACAGTCCTTCATGAACTGCTCCAGTGTGGATCATCTCTTCCATGGGGTGCAGTCCCTCCAGAACGGCTGCCCCAGCACGGGCCCTCCATGGGCCACAGCCTCCTTCAGGCATCCACTTGCCCCAGAGTGGGGTCCTCCCCGGGCTGCAGGTGGATCTCTGCTCCTGCGTGGGCCTCCATGGGCTGCAGGGGCACAGCCGGCCTCACCATGGGCTGCACCTCGGGCTGCAGGGGAATCTCTGCCGGGAGCAGCATTACTGCTCCCCCTCCTTCTTCACTGACCTTGGCATCTGCAGCCGTTCGTCTCACAAGAAATTCTTCACAACCGGCTCAGGCAGATGCCTCTCAGGATCTCTTCAAATCTCCTCTCCACTTCTTGCAGCTGGGCCAGGCCAAGTTGGGCCCAGCTGGCGCCTGGTGGGAGGCCAGAGGGTGAGGGCCGCAAGGCCCACAGGGCTCATGCCTCCCCCACTCTGCCCCACTTCAGCTTCTTCACATCCTCTCTCTTTTTTTTTTCTCCCTGTTTTCCCCTTCTTAAATATGTTATCTCAGAGGAGTTATGAGGGAACATTCTGCTAGCAATTGGCTCAGCCTTGGCCAGCAGCAGGTCCGCCCTAGGCCCGGCAGAGTCCACTGAACAAAAGGGAAAAGTACTTCTGGCAGCTTCTTACAGAAGCTGCCACTGTAGCCCTCCCTCACTAAATAAAACCAGAACATTGCACTAAGTAAATGCCTGCAGTAATGCAAAACATGAATTTAAAAAATTTGAGGTTTGGATATACAATTCAAATAATTCTTACTTACCCCTTTATTGACAAACGCAAGGTGAATGTATATTAATGCCTCTATAAAACACTCCGGTAATGTGCAGTGCTGACCATATGCTGTTGCCAAAGAAAATTATAGATCTCTGAGTTTTCAGCTGAGGAGGCTCACGGTGAGTTTGCTTCTTATTAAGAGAGTGCTAACTTGCCTCTGCAGCAGAAAGATGAAACACAGCTATGCAGGTCATCTAATATGCTACACAGCTCTGAACTATGCAGCAAAAAAAAAAAAAAGGAAGCAGTAGAGGAAAAAGAGACAAACTGCTTGATTTTTTTCTGCTTCTCTCACATTTTAGGCATGATTCAAAGCTTAAGCAAATAGTAAATCACCTGCTTTCTTCAGTGAAATTTGATCCAGCCTATGGACTGCTATATTGCAGATGTCACATGAAGTTGTGGAAAGTCACGGTTAGCCATTTCAATGGACTATTTCATAGGCCATTAAAAACAAATTAAAAGCGAAATGTTAATTCCCCGTGGAATAGATTAAGCTTCATGATGGTACTCATTGTGCTAATATGTAGGAAGATTGACTACTTAAGTAAGTTTGTTAATTACTATATTTGTTATAAATTGTTAATTTTTTAGAACATATTATGTGCAAAGTAATTAAAGAGAAACTCTTCTACAGATGTCTTTCCTGAAACAGTTTTAAATAAAACTTCTGTCGT
This sequence comes from Chlamydotis macqueenii, assembly GCF_036417535.1. Taxonomy (NCBI): domain Eukaryota; kingdom Metazoa; phylum Chordata; class Aves; order Otidiformes; family Otididae; genus Chlamydotis; species Chlamydotis macqueenii. The sequence goes on along the minus strand of NC_141593.1, from coordinate 56,079,097 downwards.
AGTTCAGCCCTGATCGGGACCAGACTATGCGTCTCTCACTCCCCCCACCCTCCGAGAGAATAGGGAGAGATAATATAAGGAAAAACGGCTCAAGGTTTGAGATAAGGACAGGGAGAAAATCCTTAAAGTTACCGTCACGGGCAAAACAGACTCGACTTGGGGAAAACTATTCATTTATTACTACAAACAGCAGGAGAATGAGACAGAGAACAAGATAACCTCCATCCACCCCTCCTTCTTTCCAAGCTTAACATTATCTCTACTACCTTCCACCCCGACCATCCCAAAGCGGCACAAGGGGGCGAAGAGGGAATGGGGGTTGCGGCCAGTTCATTACGTGTTGTTTTACGCCACTGCTTCATGGTCAAGGGAAGAACTCCTCACATTTCTCCCCTGCTCCGGCATGGGGTCCCACCTATACACCACAGTCCTTCATGAAATTGCTCCTGTGTGGATCATCTCTTCCACGCAGTCTCTCCAGAATGGCTGCCCAGCGGGCCCTCCACGGGCCACAGCCGCCTTCAGGCATCCACCTCCCCTGATGTGGAGTGGGGTCCTTCATGGGGTCCAAGTGGATCTCTGCTCCTCCGTGGACACATGATCAAATGATGCATGATCAAATAGTAAGGCAAAATACCTGATATTCCAACAACATTTTTACACTTTCAAAAATAAAATGAAAATGTTTGTATGCTGTGAAATATAGCACAAGAACCACATTTTTTAAGGAAATGAGAAAACTTATGACCCAAATAAATACCTCAGTGTTCAGATGTACTGAAACTGAAGTAAAGGAGAGGATATATATAAAGTCAGTTAATGCTCATCTTTGAGCATAGAAACTAGGTTTCAGTGAGTGGGCCAGTCCTGACTCTTCTGAGATAAAGGCAGAGAGGAGGAACTACACTTTTAATTTCTATGGCCCAAGGTGCTTAGATAGCTGCCTGTAACCTTGGTCTTGGGATATGATAATGAAAATCTTCCTTTGGAAAATCTAAGACCCACCTCCAATGGCTATTCTTCAGTTCTCTGTTTTAAGGAGAATTTATTTTCAATATAAGTAATTTGTGGAATCTTTGTGTTTCTGATAGTCCTCCCAGTCCAAGATAAACAAAAGCTCGTTGATATTCAGAACACACCTTGTGCTTGTGTGAATCTGGCTGAGAACATACATCAAGTTTGTGATGGGTTAAAGGCTCCTTCTGGCCATCGAGTTCTATGATTCTGTAGGAGTGAGTATTACCTGGCCCTTTTTTTGGATATAAAGTAGGAAGAACAATATACAGCTGTTTTCATGTTCTTATTTTTTTTTCTTTTTAGTTCTCCCACATATTTTTTTTCCAGTGTTTAGGAGATTTATGATGTGGAAAAAGCTGGTATTTTCCTTCTTTATCCATGTCTTCCAGAAGACTCATGCAAAAATAAAGGCAAGAGAAATTAAAAGAAAATAGCATTAATTAATTAAATTTTATCTTAAGATGTTTGCCAGTGTCACTGAAGTAACATTTGCTCTTGAGACACCACAGCTGGCAGTACTGGAAGGTGTCTATTTACAACCGACTATGTTCTTCTATGGTTAAATATAAGATCTTATACTTGGGAGTATGGATTTATGTAACCATCCTAGTGGTCAGCTTTTGCTGAACAAGTGTTCAGCTTTTCCAATTGTATTCCCTGTTACATTAGAATAACTTGCCACAAAATGAGTGCCTGAAACTTCTAAGAGTAAGTACTTGTCAGTATGAGTATACTAAAATAGGAAGTTTGGTTGCCATTACCACCTGGAGTTCAGTACTTTGGGATGAGTGAGAAGTATATGATCTTCTTTTCTTTCTTTCTTTCTTTTTTTTTTTTTTTTTTCCCAAGATGCAATAAATGAAAAACAAGTGTTGGGTGTCTCTATGACAGGTGAGCCAGAAAGTGACAATAAGGCAGGGAGGATCAGGCAGAGAGGATCTCCATCATCTATAAGCAGTCCTGGTTAACAGGGGAGGTCCCAGATGACTGGAGGCTTTACAATGTGAAGCCTATCTGCAAGAAGGTCTGGAAGGAGGATCTGGGGAATTACAGGCCTTTCAGCCTGACCTTGGTGCCGGGGAAGATTATGGAGCAGTTCATCTTGAGTGTGCTTATCTGACACATGCAGGACAACCAGAGGATCAGGGCCAGCCAGCATGGGTTCATGAAGGGCAGGTTCTGCTTGACCAACCTGATGTCCTCCTACGATCAGGTGACCTGCCTAGTGGACGAGGGAAAGGCCGTGGATGTGATCGACCTGGACTTTAGCAAAGCATTTGATACAGTCTCCCACAGCATTCTCCTACAGAAGGTGGTGGCTCATGACTTGGACAGGTGTACCCTGTAATAGATTAAAAAATGGCTGGATGGTCGAGTGCAGAGAGTGGTGGTGAATGGAGTTAAATCCAGTTGGCAGCTGGTCACAAGCGGTGTTCCCCATGGCTCAGTGCTGGGGCCAGTTCTGTTTAATATCTTTGTCAATGATCTGGATGAGAGGACTAAGTGTTGCTGAAGTATGTCCAGAGAAGGGCAACGAAGCTGGTGAGGAGTCTAGAGAACAAGTCTTATGAGCAGTGGCTAAGGGAACTGGGATTGTTTAGTCTAGAGAACAGGAGGCTGAGTGGAGACCTCACTGCTCTCTACAGCTACCTGAAAGGAGGCTGTAGGGAGGCGGGTGTTGGTCTGTTCTCCCAGATAACTTGTGATAGGACAAGAGGAAATGGCTTCAAGTTGCGTCAGAGGAGGTTTAGGTTTGATATTAGAAAACACTTTGTTACTGAAAGAGTGGTCAGGCACTGGAACAGGCTGCCCAAGGAAGTGATGGAGTCACCATCCCTGGAGGTGTTCAAAGAGCGTGTAGATGTGGCACTTCAGTACATGGTTTATATGGCATGGTGGTGTTAGGTTGATGGTTGCACTTGATGATCTTGGAGGTCTCTTCCAACTGTAAGATTCTATGATTCTATGATCAGAAGGTTTATTTATTTATTTATGTTTTGTTGCTTATGTGCAAAAATACTAAATGCTAACCTCAGTACTATCATTGTCATCTCCCATTTCAATTGAAGGGTCAATGTTTGTATTTTGCTTTATGATTTCATTGCTATTTGACAATATACATCTTAAATACATGGCACATCCAAAGTCAATAAAAAAGAAATCAAACCAATGAATACTCTCTTCTCCTAAACCAAAAGTAAAATAAACACATGTATGTTCCTAGAAAGCAGGCGAGAGAAAAGATTTACATCTAGAAGGTGTTCAGTAAATGTAGTGATATGCATATTAAAAACAATGTCATACAGAACAGAGAAGAGTACTCACCATGTCTACCTATTGCATACCTGGAACAGGGCTATACAGAAAAGTCTTTGATTCAGTTCTTCAGAGTGCTTGCTTATAGGGCTGTGTGAAAAAGTATTTTACTCTGAAGAAATGATTTCAACCAAACTTGCACTGGCTGAACCACTTCCTAATTTTCTTAACTTTTCTACTCTGAAAAGATGAAACTCTAAAGAAGGAGAAATTATTCTAGCAGAAAAGTTGAGAAGGGCCAGTATCTGGGTAATATCTATTTTGCTGCCTCATCCTTTACGTATTTAATTTTGACAGACAGTTAAAGGCTATGCTTATCTCAAAATGCCCTCTGTCTTCTACTCAGCTTTTTCACTGCAGAGGCATCTTTCTGTAGAGTCAGACTTTACCAAAAGCTAAGGTCTAGTTTATGTGTGTGGATAGCTAGGGAGAATGTCCTTTCACGGCAATCATGCAAGCAAAGTACATTGTCATCATGTTCATCGTCTTTGTTAGTAATGTCTCCAGTTTTTTAGCCTGGAATCACTATGGATGGCTAAAGAACACACTAAAGGTTATCAGCTTTTCAAAATCCAGAACAGTAAGCATTTCCCATGTATGTGATTTGTGGAATTTTCTAAATATGTGGAGTAGCTCATCAAAAGGTTCTTGAACAAAAGCAGTAGCCCTATCACTGTTACATTTGCATTTGAAACGCAATATAAGCACAAGTTGGGAAGAAGAATGAGTTTATGGTACCTCTGAGATACCAGCACTGTAAGACTTAGTTAAGAGAAGCAAGATCTTGGAAATGTTCCTTGCCAGGTTGTTAAGGATCATTACTGTATTGTCTATTGCTGAATATTGGGGCACAATTCCTATCCAATAAGCTGTCCTTGAAAGATATAGAAGTCTGAGAGGCATGTTATTGTGAAGTTTCACATTCACCAAAGCGTTATGACCTAGTAAGGAGAAAAAATTAGACTTGTGGGAACAACATAATTGACTAGGGCAAACACATATGCAGATTGAATCAAGGTTTTGAAAGTTTCAGTCAATATGTTTTAAGGCAATTTAGGGACACAGCAGCAGCATTTTTTTATTCACTATTTAAGTTGGTGTGAAACCATCCTAAATGCCACCTGGAGAATATATTAGCAAATAGCAATTCAAAGAAAATAATAAATACTTGAAGGCACTGTGGGTAGCTTTTTTCAAAGAAGAAAAGTGATATGATCAGCAAAAAAATCTCCCAAATGGCTTTATAATTGAAATAAAAAAAAAAAAATCGTCTGAACTCTATATTAAAAAGTCAAGTGATAGGATACATAAGCTGCATATTGTCCTCAAAATCTATGTCATGATACTATGGAAGGGAAATTCCCTTTTGCTAAAATTTCTTCACTGTTGAGTCTAATTCTTTGGAATAGCTGTCCATCTGGTCACTGCATTTTGTCTGCTTGTGAGCTCTGTCTCCAATTCTAGCTGATGCCCTGGTCCATTTAATTACAAGGCTTTAGAATAATTACTTTCATGAATGGTTCTAAGTATTTTCTGATTGTTAAGTGCATTCTGACTTTGAAAAATCAAACGACTGATAGATAATATAAAACGAAACAAGATAGGATTAGATATCATGCTGACAGTTTATACTGGTTTACTTTGGTAGCCTATATATTGCAGATTTAATGACAAGTCTTTAGAATTACTACAATGTGACAAGTAATGACCTTGAGCCGTAAAGTGGAAAATAACTTGTAATTCCTTTGCTTACTTCAGACTAGAAAAAGTCATGCTTGTTGTTACCTAGTATATCTTCTCTACCTACAAGTAGGTGAAAAATAAAGAAGAATTTCTTCCTTCATTGTTTCAACAAATGTAAGAAGGAATAGGGTCCCTTTTAAGTAGGCAATTTCAGTAAGGAACAGAAGACATGGCAATTTATTTGTACTTAAACAAAAATAAAATGATGCTATATTTGAAGATAATGACAGAAAAAAGTTTACTTAAACACTGTGTAATATGAACATAGCTATTCTTTACCCACTTCTGGCTAGTCCTCCAAGTCTACACATACTGAAACTTTTATCTTAAGCACTCTTTTTTTTTCCTTGCAAAGGGCAGCATCTGGCTGTGTATATTCACATCTGCATTGCAAATTGTACTTTAAGGACTTCTTTATTGCCATTAATCATTCCAGGCACAGGGGTAAACATTCACACAGAGCTCTGGGAGTATCATGCACAAACTGCATTAACATTAAAAATGGCATTCTCAGCTGCTCATAGTTCACTTTGAAAATGCATCTATAATGTCACCTTTTGTCACTGACTTCACACAATATGTCACATCAACTGTTTCAAACAGGAATTGTGAATATAAAGGAAAAAGAAGGCAGTATTTGGTACATTTGTTCATTGCCAAACATTTATACATTTTTCTTTGTTAAATCTAGGGAAAGACAAGATCAGTGAGCATGAAATCACTCTTAGTTGACAGGAGTCTGGAACTGTAGTGTGGAACCAGATATACTTTGCAGTCTCTGTAGATGGAAATGTTCTCGTTGAATTGTTGTGATGGTTCACTATTAGACATTATCTGGGCCTTATCTGGGCCTCCCAAACCCTTCTAGTTTTCTGTTATGACTGCATTGCCTGTATTCAGTAATCACCAAATCCAGATTCCTTTAACATTCATAAGCAAGGCTCTACAGCACAAGGAGATGATGCTTCCAGATGTGTTTTCTGATGCTGTTAGTTTGTATACTCCAGAAGAAGACAGTTTCTTTTCTCCTCTCTGAATAGCTACTTTTAGGCAAACGGCTGAGGATGGACATATTCTATTGACATTGATCTTTTCTTATTTTTGATGGTGTTATCTTGACCCTCACCTGCCCTTTGTATTTGGAAGAAGGTACTTTATTTTTAAGATTGCACTGAAAATAGTGATACAGCTTCAAAGTAGACAATACAACAGTTCATTTCCCTCATGGCATCTATGTTTTTGTGCCAGTCATGAAGAAACACTTCACTGAGGACATGTGTGCAGTAAGTTAATTTCACTGAAATCAGAGCCAAACCTTTGAATGAAGTGTTTGCTTACTAGAGAATACACATTTTTTGATAACTTGATCTTGTTCTTTCCACTGGTGAATTGAAAGTGTTATGATTGAATGATATCATTTAAACTAGAGACTGAAATATTTTCTTATATCCAAGCCAATTCTTTCAAAAGGCACCAGCTGTCACTCAGGATTTGTTTTCCTGTGCTGGCTCTGGCTTATCCAGGATTCTCAGTTCATGTTTAGTAGCGCTAAGGAGAAGAGTAAGCTAACCTGAAGGAAAAGCACCATGTTTCCTTGGTTATGCCAGATGTTTCTAGTGCACTTAGTGACAACTGTTAATAGCTGTACTGCAGAGACAAAAGACTAAGACTTGCAAATGTAAGGCACTATTTTCCTTGTCACTGTGTAAGTTATGGTGCAAAGGTGGACAGTTACAATTTGATAATCCATCCCAGGAATAAGCAGGGTAGAAATGAAACAAGTTGATGATATCACCCGGGGAACTACAAGCTGGTCAGCCTCACGTCTGTGCCTGGCATCCATCTGTTCCATGGAGCAGATTCTCCTGGAAACCGTGCTGAGGCACATGGAGAGCAAGGAGGTGGTTGGTGACAGCCAATATGGCTTTACTAAGGGCAGATCGTGCCTGACCAATTTGGTGGCCTTCTATGACAGGGTTACAGCATCGGTGGACAAGGGATGACCAACTGATGTCATTTACCTGGACTTGTGTGAGGTATTTGACACTCTCCCACATGACATCCTTCTCTCTAAACCGGAGAGACATGGGTTTGAATGACAGACCACTCAGTGGATAAGGATTTGGCTGGATAGCCACACTTAGAGAGCGGTGGTCAATGGCTCAATGTCCATGTGGAGATCGGTGACCAGTGGTGTTCCTCAGGGGTCAGTATTGGCCTCGGCCGTGTTCAGCATCTTTGTTGGCGACATGGACAGTGGGATAGAGTGCACCCTCAGCAAGTTCGCCGATGACAACAAGTTGTGTGGTGCAGTTGACATGCTGGAGGGGAGGGATGCCATCCAGAGGAACCTTGACAAGCTGGAGAGGTGGGCCCGTGCCAACCTCATGAAGTTCAACCAGGCCAAATGCACCAAGGTCCTGCACCTGGGTCATGGCAATTGCAGGCACAAATACAGGCTGGGTGGAGAGTGGATCGAGAGCAGCCCTGAGGAGAAGGACTTGGGAGTGCTGGTGGATGAGAAGCTCAACATGAGCCATCAATGTGCACTTGCAGTCCAGAAAGCCAGCCACATCCTGGGCTGCATCAAGAGGAGCGTGGCCAGCAAGTTGAGGGACGTGATTCTGCCCCTCCGCTCTGCCCTGGTAAGACCCCACCTGGAGAAGGACATGGACCAGTTGGAGAAGGTCCAGAGGAGGGCCACAAAGATGATCAGAGGGCTGGAGCACCTCTCCTATGAGGACAGGCTGAGAGAGTTGGGGCTGTCCAGCCCAGAGAAGAGAAGGCTCTGGGGAGATCTGATAGTGGCCTTCCAGTACCTCAGGGTGGCCTACAAGAAAGATGGGGAAAAACTCTTCAGTAGGGCCTGTTGTGACAGGACGAGGGGTAATGGTTTTAAAATAGAAGGGGGCAGATTCAGACTAAATATAAGGAAGACATTTTTCACAATGAGAGTGATGAAACACTGGAACAGGTTTCCCAGAGAGGTGGTGGATGCCCCATCCCTGGAAGCATTCAAGGCCAAGTTAGACGGGGCTCTGAGCAACCTGATCTGGTTGGAGATGTGCTTGCTCCTTGCAGGGGATTGAAAAAGATGACCTTTAAAGTTCCCTTCTTGACTCTTCTATGATTCTATGACTCTATGGTTCTATCTTAAAGAAATATTCTAATATGAATTTTGTATTACTTAGTGATGTCACAGGTAATTAAAGTTAGTTTCCTACCTGAATAAAAATGATCTCCTGATTGCTTTTCTCCTTGCTTGGAATTACGGCTTCAAAACTAAGTAAAATGTTCCCTAGTCTCAGTAGATGATCATCCACTGTAGGGCAGGAGGCAAATATTTTCATATTCTGTTATAGGCAGGAACACTGGAAAGCTCTGGGGAAAGATTTAACAACCTCTTAAGACTCCTTTTTTTTTGAGGTAAGTTGGGATAAAATTTGGAAACTGGGAACTATTTATTGTTACATATACCAACCAAAGCCCACTGTAATATCATAACTTCCTGTCCCAAACTGTTCAGGGAGAATAGAACTTTCACACTGGTATTGACTTAGAACTTTTTTAACATAAAACAATTTTAAAGCGAGATTGTTATGCCTTGACTTGTATTTCCAATATTTTTGCTAAACAGTAGAACCACTGTTTCAGATCATGGAGTCATGGGTACTACTATCATGTAAATCAACACTAATGTTGTGAACATGTTTGGTTGAAAGGGAAAGAAACTAGCAAATCCAAGCAATGATACTGTCTTTCACTGTGTCAATCCACTTCATACCAGTTTATATTGTTCAAATACATGATTACTAAAAAAGCACAGCGGGATGTTAATATGCAGATAAGTGATACCTAAAATTAGTTATTGAATGAATGTAGGAACAGCATATTCATTACTGAATGGAACAACCAACTCATGTAGTCACCCCTGACAGTCAATGTTATACAAAATATAGCCAAGGTAAAAACTGTGTTTATTCAGTAATATCTGCACCTTCATTGTACTCTTTCCTAGTTAGAGGATTAATGAGACTGATTTGCTTTTCATTTTAGTGTGCCTTCTGGCAGCACTTTGTATTAGCTGAAGTATAAAAATAGTCCCATCTACAGGACCGTATAGTTCTTTGTGATATATGTTTCCCAGTCTGTGTTCCATTGTGCTTCAGCCAAGTTTGTCTTCCAAACAAGAGGGGAAGGAGTTAATAAATGTCTTTGGAAGTCAAGAAAGCTAACTCAATATATTTTGGGAAGGATCAGAGCCTTACATGAAGAGACAGATGGCTGTGTCTCCTTAGGAAGCTAGTCTTTCCAAAGAAGAGTTTGGGTTTCAGGAACACTTGGTGCTGAAAAATAATTTTCTCTTTGTGGTGCTTGGGCCTGTGGTACTGAGTTGTGAGGTGACAGAGACCTTGGGTGGAGCCTAGAAGGCTGAGGTGTCACCTTGAGTACCAGTGACATATTTGTGGTTTCTTATTCTAAAACCTAATAACCGAGGTTAGGACTACAGCAGTGGAAAGCGTTTAGGAACTGAATCCTCTTGAGTTGTGTAAGCCTAAAGGTCTAAAGTACAAGTTTTATAAACACAAAGGTCTAAAGTATGAGTTTTATAAACACATTTCAAATGTGGCTGAAAAATTGATCTTTCCTTAAAAAATCAAAATATTCTCCAATCTGTGGCATGAACCATCTTGGAAATCTAGTTTATGAAATCAGGTCCTTCATGGAGGGAAAGAGATTATTCTGGAACAGAAAGAATAAGAAATAGGAAAAGACCCTGGGGTCAATCAAAACAGTCTACCTACTATGCATAGGTAACTGCGCCATAAATATGGCACAGTTCAGGAAGATTCAAAGATTTTGTATACTGATGTGTGATATAAAACCTTTACAAAATTCTGTACTGAATTTAAGAAGGTGAAGGACTAATTGTCAGTTCGGTTTTTTACACTCCATAAAGTGTTCTTAGTCTGTGCCTTCTGTATGTTCCTGTAGAAGTCTAAAATAAGAATTTTGACTTATGAAATCTGAACTTTACTCTGGACATAAGAGAAAAAGTTAATGTAGTGATTTTTTAAAGTGATCTTTACCTGATTAAAGACTTTTCAGTGAACAGTTTCAAAATGAATAAGAGATGGAAACTACTTCCTCCCCAAATTCTTCAGTACTTAAAAATTTACGAAGTCTTCAGTTAAATCTTACAGGGCTAAGCATAATAGAAGAATGTACTCACTGATGCACACTTCAAATTAAAGGAATAATGAAATGTAGCACCTACCTTGCATGATATCCTGATATTCTCCACTAATGTTTAATACTTTTAATTGAGCAGATCCTGAGGAACTCTAACAGTTTTGGTCAGCTGCCCTGCGGGGTGATCTGGAGAAGGAATGACAAAGAACTCTGCCCTTTTTGACTTCTTCCCTCTGTCACTGAAATGGGGTAGCTTTTAGAAGCAGGCATTCCTTATTGCGGTGCTGAATGCACAGGGCTTCGCTCTACCTAACGTGCACGCCTTGTAGCACTTGAAGAAAAGTTTATATTATACAGAAATATGCATATTCATTATATTTCCTGGAATAATCATGCATATTCAAAGCAATTCTTAGAAATTATTATAATAAACTCCATGTCACTGCACATGCTCATTAAGTCTTTCTGGGGGTCTCCAGTGGCCTTCTGAGACTCCTGGTGGTCGTCTTACGGTTGTCCTTTAGGTGACCCCTTCTTATGGGCATGTGCGATATCACCTTGCCTATATAACTTGTTTTGCTTCTCCGTGGTGCATGGTCTCTAACCACAAAAATCTGGTATCTATGATATGCGTGACTGCCCCTATTTCTGTTCTAGCCCAAACCAACTATTCTAATGGGTTAAGTACTTCTTGACCTATTGCGAAGATAGGCTGGGGCTGTACTGGGAGCATAGCAGCATAGAAACACAACATTACAGTATTGTCTGTCCCGCTCCCATTTCGATGTTGATTCTATTACCTTAGTTACAAAAGACCACACAACAAAGTGATCACTTTGGTTACACCACCAACACAAATGGCTTTGTCAGCATGGTGAGACAAATTGTGGCCCATCCTTAACTGAACAGGAATTAGGCACAACTTCAGTAAGTCTTCTCCAGAGTCTTCCTGTACAATAATAAAACTATTTATTTGTAGCTCCTTATGCATGACGAAATATTCTTCCAGGTGGAATAGGTGCTGACTATAACCCTTCAGCATTTTAGTGGTATCTTTTTCATGATCAAAAGAGTAAGTGATGGTGAATAATTCCCAAATTATTAAAAAAGAATAATTTACTGGCTAGGTGAGCTTCTGCTGCAACTGGGCCATGTCTGGGAATGTTTTTACATGGGCTTTCTCAGACACTGCTAAAAATTACAGGAAATCAAACCAGCAGTTCCTTCCCAGCGTAAATTCCTCATAATGTTGTGCTTTCCAGAGGAAGGATTAAAGTGGGACTGCTGTGACAAATGTTTCCCTAAAGCAAATTTTCTTCCCTTTTGAGATTAATCACTAATTATTTTCTGTTATCTCACTTGTGGACCAGTGTCGGGTATTCTATAAAGTCATGTCTTCTTCCAGATGAAGTGCTTCCTCTAGGGGAGTTTACTATCCAGTTATATAATCCCCCTTCAAGCATTTTACTGTGAGATACTTACAGTTTCAGATGAAATTGCACTGAACTACTTTCGTTGTAATTGATTGTGACTAGTCCTCACATATATTTAAAGCTCGCCATTATTACTATGCTTTCCAGATCTCTTTTATTTTTTGTCTCCCTTTTTTTTTTTCTCTGACTAAATGTCAGAGCTATTGAAGTATTAGGATAATTTCTCTGTGTGTGGATGGAAAATATATAAGATGATGGCATCTGTCATTTTGTAGTGGTGGGAGGAAGCAGGGGAAAGAACTGCTACCAATTTCAGTAAAATACTTGCATTGGAGTTGTGAAAAAGGAACCTAATTAGCAATAAAAGGCTTCTTTCAATGTAGCATGGAAAAGACCACTCCACCTCATACTGGCTGGAGTGCTGCTCCACACCTCACAGTCTCTGAGACACACTTCATTTGAAACTTTTTCTTGATCTTGTATCTAATTTCACCTCCACATTTTGTTTTAGTGTGTTTGTCTTTTCTGGTTCTTCTAATTGCTAAATAAAACCTTCAGAAGAAGCACTTTCATATGCCTTTTGTACTTTTTAGATATTGCCTTTAAACATTCTTTCCCATTTTCTCAGTTCTCTCTACTTTTCAGTTATTATATTTTAAAATTAGAATCTGAAAAATCCTTACAAACCTGTGGCAATATAATTTTGCATCCCAGAGAAAAATGATAAAGGCTAAATTCAATCTATAAAGCGGGATTTTTTGCTTTAAAAACAGGTCTGAGGAAGTAAGAGGACAGAATGGCAGAAGTTTAAATATATTTGAGTATAAACCTTTACATGTAATAGGATCTAAATAATTATTTGTATCCTTTTTCTTAGAAATATTCCGCTTCACCATTTTCCCACCTATTTTAGGAATATATGCTCTTCTGTAAGGGTTACATACTGTTGATAGAATTATTTTATGAATGTAAGTCTACTGGAACTATTGAACTGAGTTCTTTTTTTTTCCTCACAGACTGAGTTTGTTGGAAGGCTACTGAACTGACCTTTGAGATAAACAGAGGAGAGGATAAATAATTAGTGGTAATCATAATAAAAAAAAAATTATTTCCAATATATTTTAGTTTCTCCTGCTACTAAATTCCTGAGACATCGTACTAGAAGACAAATCTCTTTAACCAGCTCATCTGCTGATAAACTTGCAGAGACTTTCAATTTTAGGAAACAAAATAAATCTTTTTACTATGCAACCAAACCATTCCTAAATGCTCCTTATTATGTCTTAATTACTTTTAGTGCTTCCTATTCTACACTTTTCTTTTGAACTTATCTAATCATGAAGTTTCAGATTTTCATGTAAAATAATTTACCTGTTTGTTGACTACAATAGAAAATCTGTATTGTTGACAGTAAGAATGGCACATGAAGGGCTTCTGGCATCTATTACAGTAAAAGTCTTCTTCATGGTTATTGTAACCTTGCCAAACTGTCAAAGCTGATATTTAAATACGTGTTTGGGCTGCCTGATTGCTTCAGACTGATTCTCCCTGTTTCTTTCTCCAGCCTTTGCCTTTCCAGGATCTCAGTGCATAAAGATGGCTTTTCTTGGAGTGGTTTACACACAACCTTTAGAAGAAGGACCTCATTATAAATCATGACACCCCATATTTGGCCTGTGTGTGAAGTGTGTACCTGTTTTATGTGTTCCCTCAACACACAGGAAGTTTTTATAATCAACTCAGAACTTAGATCTATAAGGAAGCATGTGATGGGAGGGAAAAATAACATTTTATACATGTTTGATAGAAAGTCTTGGGTCTAAATCTCTTCAGAAATTACAGATCCTATTTTCATGGATTGTGAAACGTAGGTTTATACAAGTCTTCCCCTGCAGTGGGTTGTTTTTTTTTTTTCTGCTACTGTGATTTGGGGATGTGTTTCCTAAGCTCCTAAAATCTCATGCTGATTGACACAATACAGAAAAAAAAAAAGAATGTATTGTTGTATGTGTGTGTCAGCCCTTGTGAACAGAATCCAGAAGCTGAGAATCCCACCATGCCTCAGCTAGAAGCTGTAGTATCTGTAGTATGGCTGCTTCAAATAGTGAAGGGTGGCCACTTTCCAATTGCACTATTAATGATTCTACTTCAGAGATAAAAATCTTGTGATTCAGAAGGCTCCAGGCCTGTTAAAGACTTGTATTAATCTGGCCAAGATTCTCTAGGCTGTAATTAACACCTTATTTTCTTGCATTAAAATCTTATTTATTAAAAGTAGTCAATCAATAGGAAATACCAGAGTAAGTATGCCTGTTCAGTCATAATGTATTTCCATTTATATGCCACAGTCTGTAACTACAAACTGTTTTTCTTTTAGATATTAGCTTTATTTGGGGCATAGAAAAGACAAAATGAGAAAGTTAATGAGCAGCTAAATACTGATTTAACCTCACTGCTTGAATATGTGATGCCATGTTTTCTGTGCTAACTTTTCAGTGGGCTCCTCTGCCAGACATTTGTTTTCTCTTAGACATGTGAAAAAGGACATTGTATCCCTTCCTATGTTGAGATTAGAAATTGAGACAAAGAAATTACGATCAGCAGTATCTGCTAAATTTGGATGCTTCGGTGTGAGCCAGGCAGGATCTGACAACATCACAAAATCTTTCCCACATTTGAATCATAGCTTATATTGTTTTCATCACTCAGCACTTCACAAATTCAGCTTACAGCATCCCAGGTCAAGCATTAAGAAAAAAGTAACCCACAGCTACTGACAACTTGAGCAGAATGTCATTGATGTGATTTGCTTAAATTGACCATTATTTTCCTCTTGAGAACTTTTGTCTCATTCACTGCATATCTTTCAATTTCTAAGTTAAAAAAAAAAGTAATCTTTAATACATATGTTGGATCATTCCCAAAGCAGGCTTGTCTTGTGGACTGAATGAATTGAGATTTTATTCTTCTATACCTTATACATTATAATACAGCCTACAATGCAATTAGCCTAACAGTGTACCTGCTATTCAGCTACGTACAACAACAAACTGATAAGCCAGCTGAGCATTTTGCACATATGTAGATTTAATGGTCCTTTGCAGATGAATATTTTTATTGCTGATCTTGTGAGAAGCAAATGAGCAAACCTTTGCTGAGCCAGTAACGTCTTATGGAGGTGTGGAGATCTAACTGCAGAGTTCTTTTTTATGTTTGGTCTGGCAACGAGAACTACCTTTATGATTCCAGTGTGTGTTGTCCCAAATCTGGGTCCATCACACAGTGTGCAGAGCCAATCCACACACAGAGTGGAGGTATTTCCTTTCATTGCATATGTGCGCAGGTATGGCTGCCTGTCCCAAGACAGCACACATCAAACCTCTAAATTGCCTGTTATTTATACACAAAATATTAACATATTTATCTTTCTAATACCTATGCATTGTTATTTTATTAAATGATTGGTCAGAGTGTCTTCGCCTAGTATGTAAATTAGTACACATGCTCTGTCCTGTTACTCGACCTACTTCTTTTGAGTCAGTGGTATGATTTGGGTAGAGGGTCTGTGAGTCGGTGGTTGTGGTAACCCCTGCCAGAATTACCTTTCCTCTTGTTTCTTCAGTAGTTTGGCAAAACTAAGTAGTCCTTCACGGGTTGCTGATGGAGCTAGCATTTTATCATTTTTACTTCTTGCTTTTAGAGAGGTTAGACAAAGGCACATTTTTAAAAGTATAAATCTTTAATATTATTGTGGCTTCAAACTGTAGGATAGGGCTATAGAAAGGGTATCTATAACAGCAGTTAATTGGCTATTGATCTAGATTTTACATTTTTAATTTTATTGCAACATATGGACAGATTCTGAATGTGGACTTTCTGTTATCTTCATTGGGTTGAAGAAGCAGACTTTAAGATAGCTTGAACATCTCTCATTATCCTGTTGTCATATTTGGAGCTGCACTGCAGATGTAACTAAAGAAGATGGCTGATACAAATCCCTCTGTATAGCAGATAAATGTTCAATGTTAGCATCGGCTCAAAATAGAAGACTGATATTGTGTTAGGTAGGAACAAAATAAAGGTGACAAAGTCCAAGTATCCTTGGAGATGGAGATGGAAACTCCCCCTACCAACCAGGATATGCATCCTGGTCAAGGACAATAGTATATTCATAGACCTATTGAGTGTATATTGTGTGTAGGTGATCTATGATTTGTTATGTAAGTCTTCACTGGACCCTAACCAAAAGTCATGTCCTAAACTACCCTTAGGTGATTTTAATGCTAAAAATTACACCTTCTTATGATTAATGAGTATGTTAATGAAGAGGACCTCCCTGAATGTTTAAAACATGAACATATGTAATCATGGGTGGTAGGAAAAGTACAGGTAACCAATCAGTTATTTTATTGTGATTTCTTCCTTGTTATTATTTTGTGTAAAAGACATTTTGTATTTCTAAGAGGTGTGCTAGCTTTGTGGAATAGCACCTAGCACCCATCTTTGGGCAAACATGAAATGAAACAATACCTCTACTCAATGTGTTAATTTGTTTCTGCACATCAGGTAAACGGACCCAGATTTGAGATAACAATATGACACATCCTGTTCCTCCAGATCCTCTGAATGATCTCTTGTAGGACATCAGAATGTCTTGCAGTTTACCCTGCACCCCGATATTCTATTAATATTTGCTCTGTTAATAATGAGTATAGCAAAAAGTATTCTCAGTTTTCTGTTATGGCTTTGATGCCTTGGTAAGTTTTCCTTCAAGATTAATAGGAAGTTTTTGTATGCTTTCTGAGTTATCTTTGTAGCTTGCAAAAGGGACAGGACTTTGTACAGCTTTGCTGACTTACCAGAGAGTGAGAAGTTCTATTCAAAATACCGACGGGGGTTACAGGCTAAACTTAAGGTCTGCTCAACACGCAAAATTTGCTGCTTTGAGAAAAAGGACCTGGGGAAAAGGACAAACTGAGCAGGGAACCTGAGAGTGTCTTGCTTTCAGTTGCTGCCTGAAAAGGTGAGGCAAATGCTGGTGATAGAAAAAGTCAGAGGAAGTGTTCAGTATACCTTGACTCCTCCATTAGCAGCAATAAGAAAATAGCAACAGGGTTAAAGGCAAAATGTGAGACCATGGTAGTTTATTGCTCTCCTGCAGTCTGCTTCCCTAGTTAGGATCTAGGTCCAAGTCTGGACAATATGCTGGTTCCAACACAGAAAAAAGACTTCAGTTACTCTCGTCTGAATTTGTATAATTCAGTGATTACTGAGCTGGCTCTTGTAAGTTTTGTAATTGCCTGCCTTCCTGCTTTCATGAAGCTGAAAGCTCTTTGTTGGCATGAACATGTACATACATATATATGTACATGCTATATGGACATCCAGGCTATCATGATTAAAAGGCCAACATTATGTTTTGTTCTGGGACGATCTTTTTGATATCTAACTTTTGCATCTTCCTTCTAGTCCATAGATATGTTTTATTCATCTAAGAATATTAAATACCATTTCTAGATTTAAAAGAAAATTTCAGGCTTCATATCTGAAACCTATTTTGACCCCCACTGTTCTCATATTAGTGAATACTTCCCTTGTAAGAATCCACTTGAATATACAGATAATGATAATGGCACTCCAAAATCAAGTATCCTTTTTGTAAGACACTGCCTGTTACTGATGATCCATTTGTAGTACATGCCACATACTGATTCACTTACAATGAGTGGGAAGAAAAGCTACAGGACTAGCCATTAACAAAGATTGTAGACCAGCTAAGTAACATTCTTTTTCTCCCCCATGAACCTCTTAAAACTTTTCCCTTGCCTCTTTTTTTATTCTTAAAATACTGGCTTTACTTGCTGCTGTTGACTGAATATGTATTGCAGCTGCAAATGGAATAACTAAATTGGAAGCTGGCCATCATTTTTTTAATGTAAGCTGTTAGATGATGGGTCAGGTACAATTGCACCTGACTCTTCTATACAAAATTGCTAGTAGCTGTGGATGATCTAGATTAAACCTTTAGTATTTTACTGAGATCATTGCAGAGAGCAAAAAGCTTCTATCAGGAAAAACACCCAAAACAAAGCATTTCCCTGAAACAGCTGAGGCAGATGGTAGTTAAAATCTGAAAGGCATATTTGTTGAACAGCTGGTAACCAATATTCTGTAACCTTTATCAAATGCTATGATTAGGTAAGGTAACTATTTGGTAATATCAAGATGTGAAAAGAAATGCATTTTCCAGAGAGCATTAATTTTCAGAATTTAAATAAGTTCCCTCTGAATTCAATGTTTATATGTTTTTCTAAGCTTAAACATATTATATCAATGCTTTTTTCTTTATTTCTGAGAAGCAAAGACTTAAAAACTTACATATGTTCAAATGTTTCACATCTATTCCTCATTTACCCTCTCTAGATCCTCTGGATACATCCTCCCTTTCTAGTATCTTGGCAATGTTATGAGGAACAATTAGCTTTACATCCAGAAGTTAATTGGTCTTCTTAGTGATTTATATTATGAAACTGTTGGGTAACTAAGAGGAAAGTGACATACCTGAATCTGTTAGAAAGCTTGTTCTTTACAGGAAGATGGATGTTTAAATATTCAGATCACACCTGGCACTACTTACCTATTTTTACTCTTGATATTGAACACATTTAGACTCACAATTGGAAAATTGGTGCTGCAAAAACAACTGAACCAAACTGAGCAAATAAGTGATAGGACTTCCTGATATAACTGATGGATGAGTAATGGCTCAATAAGATTTAAGCTATTGTACAGCACAGATCCAAGGTAATCTTATACAGTCTTCCTTACGGTCTTGATATCAGGTAAGAGTTGATTGTAAAAGGAATACATTTTCTAAAACGAAAACTCGAGCTTTCAAAATTTTATAATGAACAAACAGGTGAGGTTTATTTTTTCCTTATATACTTTATTATATCACATAAGAGAAAATATGGGAAAAATAGTGTGTTGAAGATCTGTCTTTTCCACTGTATTATGTGATTTGGCTTATACAGATTTTCGTTTCATAAGCAGAAGCCAATCACTCAGCCACAAGTCCATTTTTTGGTGGTAACAAAACTTGCACAAAGAGTGCAACTGTCTCTGAGATTGATTATGTGGCTTGAGCTGTTGTCTGTCTAATATTTGTCCAATATTATTCTTTCATAAAAGCTTAAACAGACAATAATTTTGTCACACCAAGTCACTATGTTTAAGTTTACTTTTCCATTGCTGACACTGTACTACTTAAGCTGGGAATCACCAAAGCTTCATATGGGCTCATATTCAGAATCTTACTTAGGACAAGGTACAGATCAGTTCTGCATTGGCACGGTAGCCGCCTTCTACAAACTTTGTGTAGACAGTCTTTTACAGTCTTTGGCACAGACTGAGCCAGGGGCAAAAAAGAGTGGCTGAAGCATGAGATCCCTCAAAACCGCCTCCATCCTCACAAGTGAGGAGGTCTGGTCATCTCAAACCCCATCTCCTCCAGCGCTTGCGGACAGAAGCTGCTGCAAGGACTTAACCCCTAATGGGACAAAAGAAAGCTGATTTTCATGTGACCACTGGGAAAAGCAATACCCAAGCCTTCCAAGAAAACTTCCATAAAAGATGGAAAAAGAGAGGAGTCCCTATTCCCAGTAAATCAGGGAAGAAGGCATTAATATCAAAAAAGGGAAAAACCCCAAAACACAAAAGAAGAGTAGTAGTGGGAGAACGGAGATGGGGAGCAGTGCAAGCCCATGCTGGTCTCACTGCACAATCCTGGTTGCCAGGGCGAGCTCAAAACAAGAGACAAGGACAATAAGATACAAAGGCTATAGCAGACAGGGGCTCGAAGAAGCTGAAGTCTGCCTGCTAGTCAGTTTTGTTAGCTCTCCTGATAATACAATAAGGGCAGCCGTTGGTATAACACTTACAAAATGCTGTCTCCTTTGAGTATATAGCTGTGTAACTCTGATAGAGATCATGGGCAAAATGGGAAGAGGTTAAGGAATTTTAGGAAGAAGAAATGCTTCTGAGTCTAGTAAGTACTATTCACTGTGTTACTATAGATATAGACCTAACAGTCCTTTCAATTCACGCAAACTAACAGAAATGCAAGGTAATAAGCATTCAAACAGCTAGCCTGAAACCTCAGCAAGATGGATTTGATTTCTTCTTGGTACAGATTTCCTTTTATGACTTTCAGCAAGTAATTTAAAGGTAGGTTCACAATGGGGACTAACTCCTGAAATGAGTTTCTCAAAATCTTAGATCAACAACTACTTGTTTCTGTTAGGATTCAATCTTTATATACTTAGGTTTTCACTGCAAAATACTTATGTGACTTTAAAAAAAAAAGTCAAGAGTAGATTTGTTTGTCTCTATTTGTTCTCTTGATTGATAGTAAGGTTCGCCTGCTATCAGATATACATTTAAATATTTTCTCTGTTTAGGGTTTTTCTTGGGGAGGGTGAAGTGAGTTTGCTCTTTACTCTGAAGACGCTCTTAACCGCTCGACTACTATCTGTTGTAGAAGCCTTACTCTGTTTTATGGGGCTTGTCTGTTTTCGAAATGATTCCTTAGAATGGAGAGTTGAACCTGATTCTCACACGTTTAAGCCTGAAATGTCCCTAGGTGCTATGGAATCAATATATTTCTGTCTTACTCTCTGTTGTGAGAAAAGACTTTATTGACTTTAGATGTCGAGAAGGAAGAAGGGGGAGAGAAGGTGATTCCCTCTACAGTTTCCACCAGTGCTTCATTCTGCCCGCTGTGTGCTCATAATAACATTCTTTAAGCACATGCCAGGTATTGTATAGTCAAAGATCTGTGTCACTGTCGTGGGTTCCAGTATGCAGACAAATTACTGGTTGTAATGCTGAATGACAAAGAAACTTGGTATCTGGAGACTAGATCCATTGGGGCCTTCATTCCCCTTTAATAAGACAGTATTGTCTTATCTTACAATTTAAACAGAGGTACATGTGAATGCAGCATAGAAGATCATTATGATTTCTATGTGTATACATGCAGTAATATAAGTTGTGATATGCTGGAAAATGTGTGGTGATATGATGATTTCAGAGTAGGTACCTAAAATAACAGTAATGTAAAGCTGATTTAGTAATATTGGGATATTGAATAATCCTTAAATAAATTATTGTCAGACTCATTACAGTAGGACTTAGCAGCTCTATTCACCTGAGGGAGACAGTTGGAAGAAGCCTGCTGAGAAAAGTGTTGCGAGTGGGAAAAAACCTAGCGTAATCACTTGCACTTGCAGTAGTTAGGCAGGGAGCTGACTGTCACAGAAAATAACCGTTGTATTGTAGCCCATGAGATCAATGACTGTCAAAGGTCATTATGAAGGAATAACTTCTATATTTTGCAGATAAAACTGGGGATGCCAGGTAACTCAGCAATAAGATAATGAGGGATTCTGACTTTTTTTACACTGTAGTAATGAAAGCCCATTTAAAACTTTTTTTGAAGGTTCTTTTCACAGTTTCAAAGTCTTCTTGGGAAAGAGTATTCAAACTAATTTTGGAATTGATATTGCTAGAGATTGAAAAGGAAAGTGAAAATTTGTTGATTATAACATCTATATTTAGTTCTTTTGCAGAATATATATTACTCCAGCTGAAGAATATCCTGCTAAATTATTTTATGTAATACAAAACAGCATTAACTAATAGATAGATAACACCAACTCATTTCATTAGCATTTGGTAGGAATTTGCATTTCTCTGTCCACATATTTTGATCAGGATTTATGAGCTCACTTGCTTTTTACTATGTAGAGTGAATACAGTTGATCATAAAGTATATTTTGAAGTGCATAATTATGCTTCTAAAAAGTAATTCAATAAAGATGAAATGTTTTATTTTAAAATTACTAAAATGAACCATCAGTGCCATTAAAACAAGTTATTAACTGTGTAGAGGCAGCTCTTATTAACTGTCTGAAATGGTTTTTGTCCAACTTGGCTCTTGCGTCATGAAAATCAAATTATTATTGTATAGGCAGAACCCAGAAATATTAATTAAAATAATTCATCAATATAAACTATGAAATCAGACATGATCTAAGATTATCTAGGGAGTCTGTTGATTTACTTTTGAGTTGTACTACAGTATGCTATAATTTGGTGTTAAAAAGCATAAATGACAATAGAAGCCTTTATTGCTCTCTGGTGTAATAGGAAGGTATTAGAAGTTGAAAAGTAACATCAGCAAACATGTAAGAACAAGGAGTTAAAAGCACTTTCTCCATTTCATAGGAGGATATAGCCACAAGCAGAAGCTCCTCTTAACCAAATTTGATTCTGACATCCTTGTATAAAAAAAAAAAATTAAAAAGATGAGAGGACAGGAAAAAAGTAGAATATGTCAATGTCTTCTGTGTGATTCTCAGGGGTGTTTTGTTGTTGGTTTTGAAGGCAGAAGAACAAGGCCCAATGTGATTCAGCTCAGTGTGAAGTACTGAATGCAGGAAGCCTAACTGTGAAATAATAATTCCAGAACTGAACTTTCAGTTTTTCTGTAGAATGGCTAGACTGGTAAGAACAGTGAAATAGTGGAAGCATAAATTTTCAACTCATGGCATTAAAAGTGACTTAAGAGCATTCCCGGCTTTGTCAGAAAGGGTAGTTTTTAAGGCTTTTCTGGCCATTGCTTAGAGTCCTTGTGGTGACTGTGAACATAGAGATGATAACCTATTTAAACATGAAACATGGGTTAGAGCTTTGCAAAACTACATGCTAATTTAAACAGAAAGACCACTGTGTTATATAATTTAAGACATGTCTTTCCTCTAGAAAGAGAATATTCAGTGCTTTTGGCATTCATTTCAAAGGAAAAACAAATATAAGGGATCTTTTTGTGTTATATTATATTTTAAATAAAAGGCAGATTATAACTCCATATGGAGCCATTGAAAACTGAAAAGTCTGGTCCTAGTTGTAAAATACTTTTTAGTTTTCTTAGACTCTTACCAGTCAGTGGAATATTTGGTCAAACAAGGATTTCAGGACTGTGCCCACACTGTGTATCAAAGAAGAATAATATCTAAATGCATTAAAAAGCATATCAGATTAATGAATGTCAGTGGGAATGTTTTCTGAAATTGAATGTTTGCCAGGATGGTGTTGTGCCCATATTTTGCAGCTATACAGCATCTGGAATATCCCGTGCAGCCCTGCTAAAATCATAGCACAAAATGTTTCAAATACAAAAAGTCAAGTGTGTTCCTGGTTTGGTTTTTTTTTTTTTTTTTTTTTGTGTTGCATTAGCATTGTTGAAATCAGAGTTGTTTCATCTGAAGATACATACCTATGTATCTTAAAATACTTTATGATCTTGGAATACTGCTCATTAGGATCCCAAACGTAAACCAAAGAGGCATTTTGGTACATGTGCTCATTGCCTTTCTCCAGAAAATTACAGCATAAAGCTTGTAACATGAGAAATAGAAGTCACTCCCTCAAGAATGACAGTGTAATTACAGAAAATACCTTATTAAGAAGCATAAATTAATTCCTATCCACATGGCCCATTGTCTCCACAGTTTCATTTGTCTAACTAGCAACTGTGAAATACCTTCATGGATTTTGAGATTCAGCCTGCGCTAAATGAGTAGAAGCCTAATTGCAAATTCAGTGAAAGCAACAATGCAGGACTGCAGTCTGAGAAGTTGAATCTGCTGGGTACTGAGTTCCCTGGCCCTTTAATGGCAAAGGATGCACAGTTAAGTCCTTTAACCATGAGAACGCATATATTTCAATATATTTATCATATATGGTTCAGAAGACAGGTTCTCCTGTGTAATAACTACGTATTATAACTTCAACAAGCAAACCACATATTATAATGTTCCTCACTTCTAGCATTATCTCATCTGTGACTGGCCATGGGCTAGACATATGAAAAAAGGGAGGTTTTGAAAAAATTACTGCAGCTGTTTGTATCATATGTCAAGGGTACATTAGAGAGAGCCAAGGAACATGAAAAAGAGATACTATTTTTACTTAAAAAATTTGTTATACTCTTAACTTGTATATGCAAGCACTCTTGAGAGGGAAGGCAAAGAGAAAATCAGGCAGACATATTGAGAATATGGCAAACAAAGAAATAAAAGTGATAAAAGCCATGGCTACATTTATGGCCTGAATTGTATAAAGCACCTGACTGTCATCCGTGATCCTATTCCACTGAATGCCCATGCTGTGTGAGTCCTGAACCAACTCTAGCCCAACTGAATTAAGGGTCAGGGTTTGTTTCCTAAGCTGAAGCACAAAGCCTGTGTGGCCACAGATGTTATCTGGCAAGGATCATGTTCCAGATTTTAGTAAATTGTTGTCGTTATCCTGCTCCAAGTTGGTGATGCTAGATAAGCCACTCGGTTTCTCTTTTGTGGCAAGCGTGTGTCTTTTTGTATGTAAGTTCTAATATTGTATTTGCTCGGATAGAAGTTCTAGCCATGGTTGTGATTTACGCTTTATTAAGTACATGGATTTTTTTAAAGTGCTGAAATATGTTGGCCTGCTGTTCACTGTGGGGAAGACTAATGTACATATTTGGCACACCCGATGTAAACATCTGATGTATTCTAGGTGCCTTGACACTAATAGGAGTATGACACATTTTATTCTTTAAACAATGGGAAAGTCCTTGCTTAATGAATATGATGTAAAATGAGAATAAAAAATGTACAATATGATTTCTGTAAACAGCTATCTTTGTAAGATGACTGAGTGCAAACACTCTTTAACAGATTATAGTGCTGCACAGGCTTCCATATTAGATTTTACATGCAACACAAATGCTAAAGAAAGTCCACTGCATGTTGATCTGAGGTCTCAGGTAAGTGGCCACACGGATGAAATGTGCATCAAAAGGCTTGAGAAACCTATTCTGCTAAGACTTATTAATCAAACGTATGAATTAATATGTTCCAGTGAATTAGAAATCTTGTCTTCTATGTGCTTCCAGAAGGAAATAGTCCCATTTTGTTTTGTGAAAGAAAGTGAGACTATAGCTGTTGCAGCTCTGCATTGCCTAGGACCAAGTGCTTGCCCGAATAAGCACTAGCGGGCTAGAGCTCTGACTTCAAGAGGAAACAGGTAAGTCCTCTTTCCTGCTCTGCAGGCAGGAAGTGTTGGTACACATCCACCTACCTCACGAAGGATAAGGATAAAGATCAAGAATAGGAGTAAGTTTAAGGATGGAGCCTGAAGTTTACAGCAATTCTGGTATAATTGTGAGTGTGCTAGGTGGATTCCAGGCTACCTTATGTTATTGCATTTCATAATGCATATGCTACAGAGATCAATACTGCAGGGAAACCTACACAGATAGTTTTTATTTTAAAGTATGCTGAAGAGCTTCCAACTGAGGCCACTGTCTGACTTAAGAGTTGCATTTATGTTTGATAGCCCAAGGCATTTCATGCAAATGTTGTTCCCTCTTGGAGCTACTTTTAACCTTGGCTAAATTCAAAGTTGAGCCATAATTTTCAGTCTGTTCAATTTTCACAAGTTTAATTGTATATTATATGCTGCTTCACTGGGGCACAATATCATGATATCATCACTCATGAGGTGATGAATTTCTTTAACAGGAGTCAATGGAAATACAGGTCGTTACTCCAGCTTTTAGACAGAAATTGTCCTGAGTAGGCACTTGCTGTTTGAAGTCACAAAAATAAAGTCGTATGTTAAATAATTGCTTTGTTTCAGTTTACAGAAGATCATATTTCAATGGTGGATCATTAAAGTGTCATGTGTATTTGATACAAGACTGTAAATGCAAGAGTAACTTAAAGGCATCATATAAGAAACTGTTTAACTGGTTCTCAGATTTAAGATGTAGTTACCCTTTGACTTTACTAGTTAACAAATTGTGTATGACTTACTTGGCCTGTTGTAATAAAAATCCCTAGCATATTGACTGTTCAGAAACAGCACTGTCAATCTGACAGGAAAATTGACATTCAGACATTCTTTTCTTCTGAAAACATTGCTAATTTGCAAGCAGCTGGGCTGCTGTAATTCAGCTTCAGCCTGAATTCTGTTTTTCAATTGCTGCACACCTAAAAATAGATAAAATAATGTCCTTAGGGTTCCTGGTGGACATGAGGTTGAACATCAGTCAGCAATGTGCCCTTGACACAAAGGTGGTGAATGTCATCCGTGGCTGTATTAGAAAAAGCATTGCCAGTAGGTGGAGAGAGGTGATCATTCCCTTTTATTCAGCACTGGCGAGGCCACACCCCGGAGTACTGGGTCCAGTTCTGGGCACCCCAGTGCCAAAGAGACATTAGCATATTAGAGAGAGTTCAATAGAGGGCCACAAGGATGATAAAGGAACTGGAGCAGCTCATGTATGAGGAAAGGCTGAGAGAGTTGAGACTGTTCAGCCTGGAGAAGGGCCAGGGGGGTCTTATCATATAAATACTTGCAGGAAGGGTGCAAATAGAATGGAGCCAGGCTTTTTTCAGTGGTGCCTACTGACAGGTCAGTGGGCACAAACTGAAAAAAACCAGGAGCTTTCATCTGAACATAAGAAAACAATTTTTCACTGTGAAGGAGACTGAGCACTGGGACAGAGTGCCTAGGGAGGTTGTGGAGTCTCCATCCTTGAAAATATTAAATTGTTTAGACACAGTCCTGGGCAGCCAGCTTTATGTGGCTCTGCTTGAGCAGGAGGATTGGACAAGATGACCTCCAAGAGATCCTCTCCCATCTCAACCATTCTGCCATTAAAAAAAGTGCAAGCCAGTATCAATGTAATCAACTATACCCTATTAACCCCCATCTCAGCTCATCATTGTCAAAAAGACATCTCTTTCCAGAATATGACATCATTCCAAGAGGAGAAAATCTGGTCATAAAATTCTTGAGATGCTTTCATTAGCTATGGCTGTGAGTTGCAGATAGTCATGGACGTGGACTGAATGCTTTGGAGTTGATTACATATATGTTTACTTCACATCAAATCACAAATCTTTTAAATACATACTTTATCTCATTGAATTCTGGCAAGATTCCACAGACAGTAAAAATTCAAGGTCAGCTATAGCTTTTCTAGATACAGCTATTTGTCCCTTTAGACTGTTGTGTGCTGTTAAATCATCATGTATTTATTTGGAAATTTAAAAAGAAAAGTGTTAGGAAAGGAATCTAATTTTTCTGTGTGTAACTTTAGTGTCTGAGACATCTCACAGATGAAACATGGGGTACAGCTTCCTGAAATCCACAAGATTTATCTTTTGCTAGGTTTTTTTTCTTTTTCACTGGAAAAACGTCTGCTTATCCTCACTTCTAAAATCTTGCTTCTAAAACCTGACATGCTGTTTAAAGTACAGTGAGGCACCAAATACATTTAACTCTTTAATTCTGCTGGAGTATATCCTGGTAGGTAATTTTACCAGCTCTGATATTTTTAGCTGACAAATTGGCTAAAATGATAACTGTAATTTGATCTTTGCAGAAATCCTCATTTTAGCTATGTCCTGTTATACAGGGATCATAATAGAGTTTTTATTTTTATCCATTAGAGTATCTGCCCTGTACTTGTCATCCCCTTTACCTTGCCATAACAGATGAAGAAGGTAGAAAATGTTTATAATATACAATTCTTTTTTTTTGCTAAGGCAGCTAATGACATACATATAGATATGATATATCTATATAGAGATATAGAAGGTATACATGTATATATCTATATATATCTATATAGATATATACATATATCCAACTCTATCTATAACTTCAATGAACTTAGAACAATAATTTAGTCATTAATTGCTATTTTTTTCCTATTAAATATCAGAGAAATAAGTTTTCCATTTTGGAGTGGTTTTGCAAAATTTTATGTCAGTATGTATGCCTGGTGCTTTCTGCTTAATGACTGGAGAATTGTTGAATAGGACTTACTTTAACATTATCTGTAAGTTAATGACTCAGGTTAGTTAGTTTGTCAGAAAACATAGCAGATCTTCAAAGCTGGGATATCAAAGACTTGGAAAGTTGTTAACTACCACATAGTGCATTTGCATTTAATTATTTTGTTTAATAACTTGGACAATATTTGTTGTTTTGTAGTGTAGTGATATTTCATCCTGCCACTGCAAAAGCATTAGCTGCCTTGCTGGTTGAATTGTCTGAGACAGCATTCAGGGCTTTTACTGTTCCTCCAGGATTTACTCATTTCTGTGGACAAGGTACTGTACAGTAACTCCTGAAGTATTTTGTTGTGATATGGCGGTTCCTTTCTCAGAGACTTTGCATCTGTTGTTATCCCATTTTGTCCAGAGCTTTAGATCAGTACATTTGAAAATACTGAAACGCTTGTCCAGATGGTTTTTTTATTAAAGCTGAAAATACTCTTCAAGTTCTATGATCAGTCTGGAAAAACTAGGTTTTGGTTTTGCAATTGTCACTGAACTTACAGGATAATTTCCATTCTCTGTATTTTATTTAAGTAAAAAGTGTTTCTTAAGGGCACGGTGAGGTGGCAATCTCACCCTTCACATTATATCGAAGTGTTACCTGGTTGACACAGAGAGTGACCTTAGATTTTTTCCTAATAGCTCTGATACCTCAAGGAAGGACTTTTGTTTGACCCACAGTCTAGGCATTTTCAGCATATAAGAATACTAGAGGTTACCTTCTGTAAGAAGTAATAGTGCCATCAGAAAAGTGTGCCACTTAATTTGACATGATGCTATCTAAACATGGTAAAACACTAGGAAATAAAAAGAACAGCCCGTAGGTTAGTTATTTTTATCAGATCAACACACAGCTGGAGATACTGATTTCATATTTTTGCTCAACTTGTAAATGAATTATAGTTAATTGACTTACTTTATTCAGCCTATCCCACCCTATCAAAATGCTATTTGCTGCTTTATAGTATTTTATAGTTTTCATATGTCTTGTTGTTTTATAAGGAAGCCTCGTCTTTTATTTCTTCTTTTGGGTAAATATGCTTTCTCAGACATTATGTTTCTGGAATTTTTCCTGGCTGATGTTAGTAAATGTATTTAACACTACGAGATGGAAGGATTCTTGTTTGAAAGCTAAACAGACATTTAATGGTACTAATATTTTGACTCCCCTAGCTATATTATTTGTATATTATTGATGATTTAGGTTTTTTCCCAGTTAGAACATTTTCTGTTTTCCACCGTAAATGAATATAGCTCTGAAGGAATCTGCAAATGAATAGCATAGATATTATATTTGAAGGTAGAATGCTTTAAATGTTTACACAGTTACCATATGTTTGATATTTCTGCATCCAATATTTATTTTCTGCCATAGGAAAAGACTCAGATTTTAGACTGCGACATTTAGTTTTTCTCCCAGTGGACCTGCTGCATAGGTTTTGAACTTTACCTTTAAAGATTTGTACTTTATAATCTTCATGTGAAATTTTGACTGCAATAAGTGTAATAAGTGATTGTGCTTTCCACTATATTAAAACCCTTCACAAAGTATTTCAGGAAAATTTGCAATGTTTGACTGAAAGAAAAAATAAAGAAATTGAGCATAACACTGTGGAAATAACTTTAACATGAGCTCAACCAAGAGAAATTTATTATGACTTTGCCAGTATGTACTTTGCATTATTTGTGCAATTAGAACAACTACTATAGCCTAATTAAATGACCAGGAAGCAGTGCAGCATTATTTACAATTAGTGACAACACACATACATACGCCTAATTTTAAGCATACAGATAGCACCATGTATCCAGGAAGCACTTGTCTGCCCTTCTCAAAGTCTTTTTTTTATGTATGCAACCAGTGTGTTCAGAGAAAGATTTGTGTAATATAGGAAGAAGGTCAAACATGTGAGCAAGCTGCAGACAAAGTACCTCATGCAAAACTAAACAAAAAAAAAAAAAAGCCGCTGTTTTGATGTTTTATCTGACAAATACAAGGTTAAAACACAACTGTCATATTATTTCATTCCATTTAGTTAACTTGAAGAAAAAAAAAAAGTGTTGAATCACTAACCCTAGGACAAAATTGCTTTTTTATTGGTTTATTTAGATTTTTCCTAAGATATATTTGTGCTCAGGGTTTGCTAAACAAACACATGTGTTTGTCCTGAATGATTTATAGAGCTTGAGAAAATCCCATAATCTTTGTAATGGGCTCCTTGGGCATGTGTTTGACAGGTATAAGAAACTAGCAACCACTGAACATTCTCTACACTTGACATCATCAGTTAATGGCAATCCTCTGAAGCTTAGCTACTGAAATGCCATTCGCTGCAGGAAACATGACATGTAGTAATTCCTGATGGAATCTTAAATGAAGCCCTTAATAATGAAGCTTGACTTAGTTCAGTTATTATTGAATATTGCATCAGCTGTGATAAAGCTTTCTTTTGTAATTTAGTCTTATTGCTATGGGCAGCTGGTTTCCAAAAAGTGATTTAGTGCTTATGGAGGACTGTAACTGAACAGCCTGGAGTCCAAAAGGGCAAAGTCTGTCTGCTATGCCAGTGCCTGTCAAGGGTGACTCCCTCAGCACTGCCATGACTGAGCTGCTTTTAGCCACTGCATTTCAAATAGCCACAGTCTTTCCCTTGCATACCTGCCTGTGTGTGGTTGCCACTTAAACACCTAAACGTATTATTAACTCTTTATGAATGTGTTATTGTGAAGGTCTTCACATAAGGCCCTTTCCTAAAAATATATCTTACTCTTCACATTTCCAGCACTACCAGTGTGACAGCACAGAACACTCCCTAATGAATTAATTTGACTTTGGGATGCAGCGAGGTGGGATGAGCTACGATGTTTCTGAAGAACAGATGGGTGAAAAGCCAAGATAGAGAACAGAGACAAGTAGTAACCTGCTCGTCTTCTGTAGGTGATGCCTGGTCCCCTCAAGACAATAGGAAATCCAAAGTGGCACTCTACCTTTTTAGGGATAGGACTGCAGTTTTTTAATGAATTGAATTGGTCTTCCGCATTATCTTCTGAAGTCAAAGGAGAGGGAAAGTACAAGCTGAATTCACATCTATTTGTGCAAAGTGAGAAATTTATTAGGACCTAAATGTCCTATCAGTAATATTTTTAAGATTACTTTGGCAGAAGGGTAGGGAGAATACTTGGATGTGATGGAAGCCTACATGTACTGCATGTTTGTACAGGAGCCAAAGCTATTGATGAACAGTCTTACATGATCCACTGTCTGAAGAACAGTACCTCTGTGGACTGGGGAGGCAGGCACTCCAGACTGGACCTGCACAAACTTTCTATGACACCTTCTCTTTTTTTTTTTTTCTGTTGGGTGGGGCAGAGAAATCCTGATGTGAGAATATTTTTTGTTAATTTAATGAATGTCATTAAAACCAGTCTGTGAAGCTAGATAAACTTCATGCATGATAGACAGACATATTTTGATTGTTGCTTTGTCCATTTGTTCACTAAGTTTGCTGCTCTTTAACATTCCTCAAGTCTCATCAAATGTTAGTATTAATAATCTTATATTATTAGAGTGGGTTGTACTCTTCTTCAGAATGATATCACAGAGTTTCAGCTTTTTAGCTGGGCTGCACTGAATATTTGATTCTGCTGTTTTGCTGAGTGGGCACAGAAGACTGTCTAAGTATAGAGGTAACTCATAAATTACTTAATGAAAAGGAATGATAGTGGTATTTCCTGTATCTTTATTTTTGATTCTTTTTTTTTTTTAATGTTTATTGTAGCATTGATGACCACTAGTATAGGGAGCAACACCACTCTGGTAAAGTGACATTTACTGCATTAGGCTTTTTTTTTTTTTGCTTCCAACTTGTAGAACTATGTTAAACCTTGTCAACTGCCAACAGAAAATGATAATGAAGTCATAAAACGGTTCAGTTCCTTGGAATTTTAAACGAGCTTGTAATCTTTTGGAGGAAGGGAGCACAATACTGAGGATATGACTCAATGCTACTGCTGGTCTGAAAGGGAACCTGCAATCCTCTTCTCCTTCTCTTCTTGAGTTTCATGCTGCTTTCTCCACACTTCTGGTTCTTGTTGGACTCCTTGATGTGCCACTTAAGCTTGTGAGGTCAGTATTTTTAGACTGAGTCGGCAAGCTAATCAGTTCAGCTACAATTCTAGTAAGCATTAGAGAAAACAGGATGGAGGGAACGAGAAGATAGCAGGAAGTCGCCTCCAGAAGTAAGCAAATGGGTCAGTACCCAGTTATTTCATTACATTGTACATGAGGTAATCCATCACTGACCCAAGGCTATGGTTCACATTTTATGGTACACATATTGTATCATGATCAATGGGTCAGAATCTGGGATGTAAACAATGATACAGTCTTTAAACTGCCACTGTTCAGTCTCCAGAAATCTTGACTCAGGTTTTCCAAATATGCTGCTCTCCCAGAACATTGTAGGGCATCGTCACAATTAGAAAAGACCAGCCTCAGATTTGTCTACTTGACAAGAACATAAGTTCTCAGGTCCCTATAGGCTTCATATCCTGTGAACACCTCCCGCTGTTTATAAACAAGCTTTATGTAGTTCCCCTGCTGGCTTATTCTTGACCAGCACCTGGTTCATAAGCACAGTATTAGTCATCTGTCACTATGCCAATCATATCAAGCATGTTAAAAGGACTTTTAACAGTCCAAGAAAGTCCAAAAATGTTTTAAGTTATATGTTAGCAAGTAGGTGAAAATTAGCTGTATTCCCCAGTCCTCGGCCACAAAACCCCAGCAGACTAACCCCGGTCCTCCTCCCTGCAGCGAGCGCACAACCAAGGTCCAAGTTGGGCCCCAGCTCTTCCTGTTTATTCCCCATGCTGCGTGCATTGGTATAGAGCCACTTCAGCTTTGCCCCCGACAAAGCCGACTTGCTGGCTGAAGCGACAGGGGTGCTGACAGTATACCATCATGTTGACGGTATCCGTCAAGGAAACGGTGAAGGTTCTGAAGGTACTGGCTACAGAGGTGGACGAGAAGGTCTCCTCTAGTGGTATGGAGGATCTCATCCAATGGATGATGTGTAAGGGGATGATCCACCAGCCTGCGCAGGTGATGGATCTGGAAAAGGTAGTAGTGGTGTGGGGGGAGCTGTTAGCTTCTGCCGCTGCGGGGAACAAAATTGCCCTGTCCTTTATTCCTGAGTGGGGGGTGGTCAGGAGGTGCCTTGAGAAGGTCTGCGATGTTCGGGGTGTCTGGCAAGCTGTGGCCTCAGTGGTTTACGGGGATCCACTGAGTGAAAGGCGATCCGACTCGGGTTCCGATGGTCGGGCTAGTAGTGATACGTGGAGCGACAGTGAGGCGGAAGCCAGTTTCAAGGTGGTGCCCGAGGAGCCGAGGGACGCGGAGCGGGGTCCTAGCACCTTCCTGGTGGGGAAAGGGGATCCAGTTTATAAGCAAGACACCGCGGCTGATTCGTTCTTCGGGGGGGAGCCCAATTTTCCAGTGACACCTACCTGGGCGGGGCTTCTGCCCTCTGCGCCACCAGCCTATGAGGGCTCGCCCGCAGATGTGAGCATGCCTTTAGCCCGGTCAGAGAACGTTCCCCTACCCCCATCGGTGGGTCCACAATCATCGTTGGGATCGGGGGAGGACTTAGTGCACTGTTTGCTCTTGGAAGTCAGTCGTTTGGCAGTTAATTCAGGGGGGCTGGCCCAGGAGCTGGCGGGGCGGTCATCCCCGCTGGACCCAGCCAAAGGCAGGCCGAGCCCCTGAGGTCCGGATGAGTCCTCGCCAGGCCCTGACCCCGCCGCCCACTGGTGGTTTGTCATTAAGAACTGCGCCCTCCAAGGGGTAGCTCATGTGACTTCGACTTCACCATCTGTCCCCCAGGAGGGAGACCTGATGGCCTTCCTGGTGGTGAAGGGTCCCAGTGGGGCTAGGTGGGAGTCCATCGACTGGAAGATTGTTAAGGAAATCAGTAACGCGGTAGTCACCTCGGGTTTAAGCAGCCCCGCCTGTGAGGCTTTGTTGGATGTACTTGAGCCCAGTGCCTTCACGCCTTATGACTGGCCTAATCTGTGCAAGGCTATTCTTACGCCTGCACAGCTGGTGGTTTTTGGAAGCAAGTGGGAGGATTTCACGGTGGATGCTGCCATTGGTTTCACTACTGCCGCAAATCACCCATGTTTTGGTGTGGGGGCAGACCAGTTGCATGGTGTTGGGGCCCACATTGATCCTCGCTGCCAACGCACTTGGGACCCTGCCATCCTCCAACAGGTTGGCCTCCTAGCCAGGAAAGCGTTGAAAGCGGTTGCTCAGATGGACACGAAGAGCCCACCATACACCTTGATTAAACAGAAGGCCAACAAACCTTACCTGGATTTCTTAGATCGCCTTAACAAGAGCCTTGACGCTTCCGGCCTGCCCAGTACCACTAAAGGTCCTTTGGGGAAAGACCTCGCCTTTTTGAATGCAAATGACGCCTGTAAAAAGGCGATCCAGGGATTGCCGGCAGGTTCTGGGTTGGGCCAGATGATTGAAGCATGCACTAGAGCTCAGAGAGCGAGGGACGCGGAACCTCAGCCGCCGAGGCAACAGCTTCGGAGTCGGCACGATTCGCAGCGGCGCGGCGCAGCGCAGCGCAGCCAGGGGATTCCCGCGGCAGGGAAGCTCAGGGGGCAGCGGAGCGAGGCGCCCCCAGCCCACAGCTGCGCGAGAGCGGCTGACCAGACGTGGGCGGAGCCAGGGGGCACCGGCGGCCCGGCCCCGCTCCCCGGATAAAGCAGGGCCTAGGGAGCGCCCGCGACCCGGAGCGCGGGGAACAGGACGGGCAAACAGGGCGTGGCGCGGCAGTTAGCGCGGCAGTTAGCGCGGCAGTTAGCGCGGCAGTTAGCGCGGCAGTTAGCGCGGCAGTTAGCGCGGCAGTTAGCGCGGCAGTTAGCGCGGCAGTTAGCGCGGCAGTTAGCGCGGCAGTTAGCGCAGGAAGGGCGCGTCAGCGAGGGTGCCGCCCCGGGGCACTTGGTGATTCACGCCTCTCAGGGCGACATGGCCAACACCCGCCTGAGAACAAAGGCTGCACCTCCGGCCGGGAGGTCTGCACCGGCTCCCCCTGCGGCGGTCAATGCCTCCGTGCAGACGGGGCAGCCGAGGGGGGAGGCTGCGGTGCAGAGCTCGGGCTGCAGGCAGTGCCTGGACCCTACTCCCGGGGCAGGGG
Source organism: Chlamydotis macqueenii (assembly GCF_036417535.1). Lineage (NCBI taxonomy): Eukaryota > Metazoa > Chordata > Aves > Otidiformes > Otididae > Chlamydotis > Chlamydotis macqueenii. The sequence continues at coordinate 56,044,231 of NC_141593.1, read as the reverse complement.
CAGGCGGCAGCCCTGACTGCAGAAGGTGTGCCCGGGTGGAGCAGCTCCTGCGGCAGTGGCTGAGCTGCAGGAGGCGGTCAGGAGGCTGCGGGACATCAGGGAGGCGGAGAGGGAGCTGGACGCTTGGTTCCAGGCACAGTCTTCACCGGAACCGCAGCACCCAGTGAACCAATCAACCCCCCCGCAGTGACACACGACATTAGCAAGCAGGCAGAAGATGCCACTGAATGGAAAGCTGCAAGGGCAAGGCGCAGGAGGAAGAAGAAGCAGCTTCCCCAGAACCCCGAGGTGCCCCTGCAGAACCGCTTTGCTGCTCTGCAGACTGAAGAAGTGAGACCCAGCACCTCGGGGGAGGCACGGGAGCCGTGCGAGGTAGCGCGCCCGGCTTGTGTAATAACTAGCGCTACCAAGAAAAAGAGACGAGTGGTAGTAGTGGGTGACTCCCTCCTGACAGGTACGGAGGCACCCATCTGCCGCCCTGATGTGGTCTCTCGGGAGGTATGCTGTCTCCTGGGGGCTCGTACCAGGGATGTCACCGAGAGAATACCTAGCCTCATACGGCCCACGCACTATTATCCACTGCTGGTGTTTCATGTGGGGGCCAGTGACACAGCCGGCAGCAGCCTGAGAAACATCCAAAGGGATTTCAGGGCTCTGGGTTCAACAGTCAAAGACTCTGGGGTGCAACAAGAAGAGCTTTTATAGGTACGTAGGGGACAAAAGAAAGTCCAGGGAAAATGTAGGCCCCCTCCGGAAGGGAACTGGTGTCCTGGTTACCCAGGACATGGAGAAGGCTGAGGTACTCAATGACTTTTTTTGCCTCAGTCTTCACCGCTGACAAGAGTTCTTGTCCCACCACCCAAGCTGTAGAAGGTGCAAACAGGGACTGCGAGAATGAAGAACTGCCCATTGTACTTGAAGAGCAGGTTCGGGATCATCTGAGGAACCTAAAGGTGCACAAGTCCATGGGACCTGACGAGATCCATCCTCGGGTCCTGAGGGAACTGGCGGATGAAGTTGCCAAGCCACTGGCTATCGTATTTGAGAAGTTGTGGCGGTCTGATGAGGTCCCCAATGACTGGAAGAGAGGGAACATAACCCCAGTTTTTAATAAGGGGAATAAGGAAGACCTGGTAACTCCAGGCCAGTCAGCCTCACCTCTGTGCCTGGCAAGGTCATGGAGCAGATTCTCCTGGAAACCATGCTAAGGCATGGAGAGCAAGGGGGTGGTTGATGACAGCCAACATGGCTTCACCAAGGGCAGATCGTGCCTGACCAATTTGGCCTTCTATGACGGGGTGACGGCATCGGTGGACAAGGGACGAGCAACAGACATCATCTACCTGGACTTGTGCAAAGCTTTCGACACTGTCCCGCACGACATCCTTCTCTCTAAACTAGAGAGACATGGGATGGACCACTCGGTGGATAAGGAATTGGCTGGATGGCCGCACTCAGAGAGTGGTGGTCAACGGCTCAATGTCCATGTGGAGACCGGTCACCAGTGGCATCCCTCAGGGGTCCGTGCTGGGCCCGGCCCTGTTCAACATCTTTGTCGGCGACATGGACAGTGGGATAGAGTGCACCCTCAGCAAGTTCGCCGGTGACACCAAGTTGTGTGGTGCCGTCGACACGCTGGAAGGGAGGGATGCCATCCAGAGGGACCTTGACAGGCTGGAGAGGTGGGCCCGTGCCAACCTCATGAAGTTCAACCAGGCCAAATGCACCAAGGTCCTGCACCTGGGTCATGGCAATTGCAGGCACAAATACAGGCTGGGTGGAGAGTGGATCGAGAGCAGCCCTGAGGAGAAGGACTTGGGAGTGCTGGTGGATGAGAAGCTTAACATGAGCCGGCAATGCGCCCTTGCGGCCCAGAAGGCCAACCGCATCCTGGGCTGCATCAAGAGGAGCGTGGCCAGCAGGTGGAGGGAGGTGATTCTCCCCCTCTACTCTGCCCTGGTGAGACCCCACCTGGAGTACTGTGTCTAGTTCTGGAGCCCCCAACACAAGAAGGACATGGACCAGTTGGAGAAGGTCCAGAGGAGGGCCACGAAGATGATAAAAGGGCTGGAGCACCTCTCCTATGAGGACAGGCTGAGAGAGTTGGGGCTGTTCAGCCTGGAGAAGAGGAGGCTCCGGGGTGATCTGATAGCAGTCTTCCAGTACCTCAAGGGGGCCTACAAGAAAGATGGGGAGAGGCTGTTTAGTAGGGCCTGTTGCAATAGGACGAGGGGTAATGGTTTTAAAATACAGGGGGGTAGATTTAGATTGGATATTAGGAAAAAATTTTTCACAATGCGAGTTATAGAACACTGGAACAGGTTGCCGAGAAAGGTGGTGGAGGCCCCATCCCTGGAAACGTTCAAGGCCAGGCTGGATGAGGCTCTGAGCAACCTGATCTAGTTGGGGATGTCCCTGCTCCTTGCAGGGCTGGTTGGACTAGATGACCTTTGAAGGTCCCTTCCAACCCTAACCATTCTCTGATTCTATGATTCTATGATGAGTTCTGGATTACCCCGAGCCCCGCTCGCTTTGGTGCACTGAAAACCCGATCTGTCAGATCACGTCCGGGTCACCACTTGTTGCCGCAGGACAACAAACCAACCTCCCCTACCAGGATCCCATCCCAGGGAGAGAGACACAGACATGGATGCCGTGGAGTCAGCTCTCAATTTACTGCTGTGTCACATCATAATATATACCCGTACGCCTGCTACGCAAGCCCGTACACCCGCTACGCAGGCGAATGCACCTGCCCCCTACGCCCATGTACCTATCTGCACCTAGCACGAGGCATTGTGTCAGCAAGCGTGTGAATCGTTGCGGACTGCCCTTCCTGTGTACGTGCAGCCCCGCTCGTAGTCTTGTTGCTGCCTTGCAGGGCCCCATATTCAACATTCTGCTAAGCCAAATTTTTCCACATAACACTGCTGCTATATTTAGATCCTTTAAATACTTCTGTGTTGATGGAGTATTTTGCCAAGATAATGAAGTCAGAGATATGGTGGCACTGTTCAAATCCACTTACATTTTTAATATAATTAGAATGCATCCAAGAGAGGTAGTGAAGGAATAAAGCCTCTCAGTCTCCAACCAAAATACTCTTAACCACAGAGTAATATCAAGAAAATAAATAGTGTTTGCAATATTCACATTTAAAATAGATAAGTTAAATGGCTGTTTTATATAGAGGGGAGTTTCTAAAACACAAAATGTCGCAAGTTTGCCGGAAGCCCAACACTTGAATTGGCCTTAGATGTGTTGCGTGAATAGTTTATTTCAAAAGATAAGTGTATTAATACCTTGCCTCTGAGGGGACAGAATGTAAATTTCCTGAATCACTGCTGTGCTTATATTACACACTATCTTGACTGCAAGATATGATTATCAAAACCAACTTCAACCAATTTTATGTATTGCTTTCATTAACAGCTCTTGTGTCACAGCTGAGTTAACTTCATTGCCATAAGGAATAGTCAAACAAGAAGTAAAAGCTTCATGCTCATTTGTGCAAAGCTTTCTTCTATTCTCTGATAGTGTTTCAGAAGAAATAGTTATTGACAATGTATTTTTTACTGTTTAATGTTTGCCTGTGTCAAAAGAGCCAAAGTTAAACAAAATATGTCATTCAGCATTCTGACAAGCAGTGCAGTTATCCCAGAAAATCTTTTATTTTTTAACAGTAATATCAGTACCATCTCTTAATTTTTCCATCTTGTACTTAAAAGAAAATCAAGTTTATTTCAAGAAATACAAGCTCTGGATCTGTTAAAAGAATGAATGAATAACCTGACTAACCATCACGCTTAAGGGGTATGACAAATGTGAAAGTGTTACAGGAAGGCTCAGAATCGCCCGCAAGGTTTGGACAGCAACTCCATTGATGGCTTCATAATACAATGTTACACAAAGTTACAAGGTTAATCGCATCATACATCATAGTATTCTGAGTGGAGAACTGCTGATGTTACATTTGCATTCGTTTTCCTGTAGGAACAATGTGCAGGATTGCTTTCTCTCACCAAATCTATTGTCTTGCTTCTAAAGATTTTTTTTTTAAATTCCAGAAAGAACTATTTTGATAGTTTTTTTGATAAGTGCAAAGTCAACTTGTCTTCCAGAGTATTCCGAAGTTGTAATTATATAAAAGTTAAGAAGAGGTGGTGTCTGTTCAGAAGAACGTACAAAACTGTCTCCTTGCTTCCATAGTTTTAATAGGACGATATAAACATAAATTGGAAGAGGTTCTGCATTCACATGTAGAAAACAAAAAATAGAATCTAGAAACGCAGGAGTGATTTATTTGACTACCAGTCATTTAGACTCACTAAATATGCATAAGCACATCACACTTCTGTTGTGGTGTCAGGGTTGTTATCTGTCATATTAATGCCTGAATTAGACAAAGACATGCATAGCCTCTGCTCTGATATATAAAGAAGAAAACTGTAATGGGTTCTGCTGGGTTCTGTTAGTATCTGTTGCCTCTGAACACTCAGTTTCACAAGGTTTGATGCATAACAGTATCCATGAGTATTTTAATAGCTTCTTGTCAGACCACCCAGAGACAAAATATTTAAGCAGAATTTGGTGGGTTTAAAAATGTTAGAAATATTTTATAGGAAATAATTTCCAGTGTGCCTCTTGAGCTACTGTTACTTGATCTATAGGAAAGAGAATATTCTACAAATATATTTTTGAAAAGCATGTGCATTGCAATGACACCTTTTTTCGACAACTTGGAGGCTTTTTTTTTTTTGCCATTTCTGAATACTAATATTAATCATTTCATTTTAGGCTAGAATCATAGAATCATAGAATCATAGAATCATGGAATAGTTAGAGTTGGAAGGGACCTTCAATGGTCATCTAGTCCAACCCCCCTGCAAGAAGCAGGGACATCCCCAACTAGATCAGGTTGCTCAGAGCCTCATCCAGCCTGGCCTTGAACGATTCCAGGGATGGGGCATCCACCACCTCTCTGGGCAACCTGTTCCAGTGCTCTACAACTCTCATTGTAAAAAATTTTTTTCTCATATCTAATCTAAACCTACCTCCTTCTAATTTAAACCCATTACCCCTTGTTCTATCACAACAGGCCCTACTGAACAGCTTTTCCCCATCTTTCCTGTAGGCCCCCTTGAGGTATTGGAAGACCGCTATCAGGTCTCCCCGGAGCCTCCTCTTCTCCAGGCTGAACAGCCCCAACTCTCTCAGCCTGTCCTCATAGGAGAGGTGCTCCAGCCCTCTGATCATCTTCGTGGCCCTCCTCTGGACCCTTTCCAACTGGTCCATGTCTTTCTTGTGTTGGGGACTCCAGAACTGGACGCAGTACTCCAGGTGGGGTCTCACCAGGGCAGAGTAGAGGGGGAGAATCACCTCCCTCGACCTGCTGGCCACGCTCCTCTTGATGCAGCCCAGGATGCGGTTGGCCTTCTGGGCCGCAAGGGCGCATTGCCCACTCATGTTGAACCTCTCGTCTACCAACACTCCCAGGTCTTTCTCCTCAGGGCTGCTCTCGATCCAATCCCCGCCCAGCCTGTATTTGTGCCTGGGATTGCCATGACCCAGGTGCAGGACCTTGCACTTGGCCTGGTTGAACTTCATGAGGTTGGCACGGGCCCACCTCTCCAGCCTGTCCAGGTCCCTCTGGATGGCATCCCTCCCTTCCAGCGAGTCGACGGCACCACACAGCTTGGTGTCATCGGCGAACTTGCTGAGGGTGCACTCTATCCCACTGTCCATGTCGCCGACAAAGATGTTGAACAGGGCCGGGCCCAACATGGACCCCTGAGGGACGCCACTGGTGACCGGTCTCCACTTGGACATTGAGCCGTTGACCACCACTCTCTGAGTGCGGCCATCCAGCCAACTCCTTATCCACCGAGTGGTCCATCCATCAAACCCATGTCTCTCTAGTTTAGAGAGAAGGATGTCGTGCGGGACAGTGTCAAATGCCTTGCACAAGTCCAGGTAGATGATATCCGTTGCCCATCCCTTGTCCACCGATGCTGTTACCCCGTCATAAAAGGCCAACAAATTGGTCAGGCACGATCTGCCCTTCGTGAAGCCATGTTGGCTGTCACCAACCACCTCCTTGCTCTCCATGTGCCTTAGCATGGTTTCCAGGAGAATCTGCTCCATGACCTTGCCAGGCACAGAGGTGAGGCTGACCGGCCTGTAGTTGCCCGGGTCTTCCTTGTTCCCCTTTTTAAAAACTGGGGTTATGTTCCCTCTCTTCCAGTCATCGGGGACCTCACCAGACCGCCACGACTTCTCAAATATGATGGCCAGTGGCTTGGCAACTTCATCTTCCAGTTCCCTCAGGACGCGCGGATGGATCTCATCAGGCCCCATGGACTTGTGCACCTTCAAGTTCCTTAAATGATCTCGAACCTGCTCTTCGGGCACTGTGGGCGGTTCTTCATCCTTGCAGTCCCTGCCTGTGCCTTCCACAGCTTGGGTGGGGAGACAAGAGTTCTTATCAGTGAAGACTGAGGCAAAAAAGTCATTGAGTACCTCAGCCTTCTCCACATCCCGGGTAACCACGACACCCGTTACCTTCCGGAGGGGGCCTACATTCTCCTTGGATTTTCTTTTGTCCCCTACATACCTGTAAAAGCTTCTCTTGTTACTTTTTATATCCCTGGCCAGATTCGATTCCATCAGGGCTTTAGCCTTCCTCACCCTATCCCTGGCCACTCGCACAGTCACTCGGTAGTCCTCCCAGGCTACCTGTCCCAGCTTCCACCCTCTATAGGCTTTCCTCTTCACTTTCAGTTGGTCCAGGAGCTCCTTGCTCATCCACGCTGGCCACGTGGCCTTTTTGCCCGACTTTTTCTTCATCGGGATGCACCTCTGCTGAGCTTGGAGGAGGTGCTCCTTAAATATGGACCAACTTTCCTGGGCCCCTCTTCCCTCCAGGGCCGCCTCCCATGGCACTTGGCCCATGAGGTTCCTGAAGAGGCCGAAGTCCGCCTTCCTGAAATCTAGGGCAGAGAGCTTACTGTGCAGTTTCCTTGCCGCCCCGTGGATCTTGAACTCCACCGCGTCATGGTTGCTGCAGCCAAGGCTGTCCATCAGTTTCACGTCCCCCACCAGCCCCTCCCTGTTGGTGAGCACAAGGTCCAGCATGGCACCCCTCCTTGTCGGCTCCTCTATCGCCTGCAGGAGGAAGTTATCATCCACGCATTCCAGGAACCTGCAATAATACTGGAATAATACTTCATGACTTATGATCTCAAGTGATAGCTGATGCTTAATGAAATATCGAAGTAAAGAAGAATATGGATAACTTTGTGGGCAGCATCACTGTATTAGTTTCAAATTTTCACATTAAATCTTGTATAGTTTCTTAAAAGAAACACCATATGGCTGTCAAAATGCCTCTGAAGGAGCAATAAATCGTTAGGTAAGAAAGCACTTGAGGATTTTTATCTTGATGGAATCATAGATCTTGTAGTATTTTTAACTACAGACTCCATTAAGATTGCAGGCCACTGATATAATACTGACTGCAAAAGAAACTCTAAAGGCTACATTAATTTAATAACTATTTATAAACATCTGTCACTTGATGTTTAGAAAACAGGCATATTTATGGGTAGCATTTAATAGCTTTGATATTTTGCTGGTTGCAGACTGGAGAGGAGAAAGCATCACAGAAATTGAAAAGAACTTAAATGCTTGTGGCAGGGATTTTTGTCAGGAACTTCTTTGACACAAAACATTCCACGAGGCTTATTTTGATAGCTGCTGAGTAGAAGGAAAAACAAACAAGCACCAGTAACAAACTCCCAGCAATACAGGAATAAGTAACAGTAATAACCAGATTCCTGTGGAAAACATTGAATTAAAATTGGCATCCAAAATATGTTTACTTAGAGTAAGTAAAAAACTCCAGCTGGAGGATGGAAGAGAACTTCCCATTTAATTTCAGTGCATTTGTGGAGATACCCATACAATTTGATTCTCAAAGAAGTACCTTAGCATTTATTTTAATAGAGTTGAAGGGAATTGTAATTATACAGCACAATTTTTCATTGTTTCATGTATTGAGCAGAGCCATGCCTATTTAATCCTTTTTGAACCAGTTTTCAAAAACTCTTCAAAACCTAATTGGTTCTCAGAGCAACACCACATAGAACAAACACAGAGAACACAAGTCAGCAGAGGAAGAGTTGCACAAAGGGACACCTTTGTTTTTATGGAATTGAAGTATGCTGTTGACAGATTTTGTACAAAAGATAGTACTTGTTGAGGAGGAAAAAAAGTAAACACAAAAGAAAAGAAAAGCACAATAGATAGGAATGGAAACCTGAAGTAAGCAGGCAGATGGCAAATAACAGGGTGACTTGCATGTCCACTTCTGGCGCCTTCAAGGAGTATTATCTTACCATTACTATGACTCCCTTCTCGGGAAGTTTTGCACTCCTGACAGGCTGCTTAAAGCAGATCCTTCCAAGCAGTGTTCTGTAGCCGGGACTGACAGTCACTGTGAGGTCTTTGACTGAATAATGTGTGTTATTTAACGTTGACTACATCTGAAAAGTTAAGGTGAACATTTTGACCTCTGAATTTGACCTCTGATTACCAAAATGTTAAAGGTTGGAAAATTTAGAAGACTTGTCACTGTAAGCTTATCTTTAAGGAAAGATGGCTTGCTACTATGAAAGGGTTTTTTTTTGTTTGCTTTCTTTTCTTTTTTTTTTTTTTTTGTGAGATGTAGCCTTTATTCTTGCTAGGTTAATGAAGGGGTTGAAGTTGCCAAAAAATCCCCAGCATTATCTAATACTTACCATATCACTAGTCAATATATTTGTTGCTCTCTTTATTTTGCATTTTATTAATACTCAATTATAAATATTGGATTATATTCTGATAGACTTATTTGGAGTTATGTTTTGATTAAGTTTCTTTCATTGCTATTAGAGGAAAGTATTACTCACTTTTACAGATCAAGGCAGAGGCCAAGAGCTCAAGACTAGAAGCATCCAGTAATTTAAGGTGCCCTTTGCAAGATAACTAACACCTCATTTTTGAGATTATGTAGTATTACATAATGCTTTGCATGTTCAAATGTGAATCTGAATTATGAATGTTGCTGTGGGTGTTTGCACTCAGCTGTTTTGTATAAATTTTGTCTGAAGTTTCAGTGAGAAGAATTGTCATCAGCTGTCCCACTGGCCATGCCAGATTTGAAAGCAATTTCCTGTGGCAGATTTTTAATATATTTTTTAAGAAGAGTAGAGAAGTACAGAACTTGATCTTTCCCACAAAACTGAAAAGGAAACTGGGGAAACTATTTCCCCAGAGAGAAATAAAAGGGGAGCAAAACCCGTCAAAAGAAGTCTCTGATTTGTGTCAGACTGCTGTAGCAGATTGTATGAGAGCGAATATGAATTCTTCCTGAGCCTGAGGAGCACGGTAAGACTGCATGAGACCTCCCCCTGAAGGCAGCTCCTCTCATGAATTATGTGGTCTCCAGAGACAGCTCGTGTCTTGCAGCTGGGTCCTCTTCCCAGGGCAGACCTTTGTTGGCTCATGCAGGGCCCCTGCCCTGAGACAAGCGCTGTGGGTACTGGTCCTCTGCTCTCTCAGTCCCTCTTTCCCCAGAGCTGAGCACCATAGGGCCTGTCCTGGGTTGTGCAGGGCCGCTTTGTCCTGCTTGGAGCGCGTGGCCAGTGCAGGAGCCAGGCCCCAGGGCAGCCCAGGCAGGGCAGACAGGTCCAGTCTGAGCAGAGGGCCTGGCCACATGGGACTCTCCTCAGGGCAAAGGGGCCTGCAGAAGCACAGGGCCAGGCCCCATGGCAACCTGCTCATGGGAAGGGGGCCCTGCCAGGCCATTGTGTCCAAATCGGGGCAGGGAGCCTTTGCAGGAGCGAGCAGTGGGCCACCACCCCATGGTGCTCAAAGGCCCCCAGGCACCTGCATCAGTACTTGGCGGGGGCCTGGAGGCCACACAGCTGATCTCCATGGCACTTCAATCAGGGCCAAGGGACCCTGCAATGGCAGAGAGCCAGGCTCATGGCACTCAAGTGAAGGGAAAGAAGCCCTCAGAGCCAGTGGGCCAGAACCTATGGGACATGAATCGGAGCTCAGAAGCCCTGCAAGAGCACAGGGCTAGGCCCCATGGTGCTCCAGTCAGAGAAGAGATGTCCTGTAAACCTGTAGTGCCGGAGCCTGTGGTGCTTGAATGAGGGGAGGGACCTTGCAAGAGCACAGAGCCGGGCACTGTGGTGCCCTGCTCAAGGGAAAAAGGCCCTGCAAGAGCAGAGGACCAAGTCCTGTAGCACTCAGATGAGGGGAAAGAGAGACCAGTAAGACCAGGCAATCCAACTCAATGGCACTCAAATTAGCACAGAGAGGCCCTTCAGGTCCATAGGGCCAGCTCCCAGCTGGCCCTCTTCTTCAGGGGTGGCTGTGGCCTCTCAAGGGAGGGTTCCCTGCCCTGGCTGGAAGTGGAGGAACTTGGTGCAGCCTCCTCTGGCTACTCCTGCGGCTCTTGTTGCTCCCCTGGGATGGGAACAGGGTCAGAGGAGGGGCTGCTGCCATTCCCACCAAGGACAGCTGTAAAGGTGCTGGGGAGCTCATCTGTGTTGTATCTGGCAAGGCTGCTGGAGGCAGCTGGGCTGGGTGCGGGAGACCCTCCTTGGAAGGCAGTGGGGCTGAGAGCAGCTGCAGGGCTGCCCTCCTCCCACCCAGCAGCATGGGAGTCCTCCAGGAGCAGCAGGCGGTGGGCCTCCCTGCTGCACAGTCGCACCATGGCATCAATAAGATCGTTCACAAATGTCACTGTGCGGTTCTGAAGGAAGAACTCCAGCAGGCGCACCAGGACATCTTCATCTGGTCCAAAGAGGACCAGGCTGGATGTGATGATGTCCTCCACGATGCCTGCCTGCAGATGGTTGTCCTCAAAGATCAGCCCCAGCACCTGATGTAGCCAGGGCAGCAGGGGCTCCAGGAGAGCTGGGTGATCCCACAAAAGTCTTTCCCAGGTGTCAGTCTGGAGGCTGCCCACTGCAGCCCTGGGTGCCTGTCCAGCAGGCGGTGGTGGGTCTGCTGCAGGGCTATGAGTGGCCTGGTGGACAACAACTGATGATGCTGTAGGTGGTGTGACGACATGCTCTTCAAAGTCATTGCATGCCTGCACCGAGTGCACAATGGAGCTCACCCTCCTCTTGCAGAGGGGGCACTCGGGCTTGATGTCAGCCCACCGCTGGATACAGGTGAAACAGAAACGGTGGCAACATGGCAGCACGTAGCTGGCCTCCTCACAGGTGTCCAGGCATATAGGACAGCGGTTGTCCAGCTCTGTGGCAGTGTTCTCCATGGGCTGTGGAGAACTGGTGATGACAAGCTGCTCCCTCCCACCTGCGCTGCAGCAGCAGGTGTTGCCCTGAAAACAGAAGAGAGGCCATGGTCATTGGCTGACCTGGACAAGGGTGGAGGAAAGGTCAAGGTCCCTCAAGAAGGAAACCCTCCCAGCCCCCCACGCTGAAGTTTCCCTATACAGCTCACCCCTGCTGCTGTGAGCGTGCCTCCTGGGTGCCCCAGCTGCCTGAACTTGGCAGGGCTGGGGAAAATCCTCTGATATCTCTGGGAATGGGCACTGGGAGCTGAAGTCAATAACCCTCTGCGCTCAACACCACCACCAACTGAAAGCCTCACTCAACGCTCTAAACCTCGCATACTTGCTCAGCTGGAGTGAGGATAGAGCTGGCTGGGTGAGACTCACTGCCTGGATACAAGCAGCGAAGGATATGGTCACAGTCCATCTCTCAGTGATGTCAGAATCCATCGCTCAGGGATGTCACAGTATGTTCCTCGAGGATGTCACAATGGGCTGTCCTTGCTCATAGCGCTCACCATGGCAGCACTGCAGCCCCACTACATGCGTCTGCGGTCACCACAACAGCACTGCCCACTCCATCTCCTCCATCTCTTGTCCTCTGCCTGGCATCAGTGTTTCATGCCACTCACCAAGGCCTCAACTGTGTCTTCCCACAGCCCCATCAGGTTGCTCTGGCTGTGGTACATGTCTCCAGGCACATATGGCAAGAGGGCTCATTTGATAACGTCCCATGCCTCCCTTTGAGGCTGCAGGCAGGACAAAGTTGCACAGGCTCCCCCCACACTCCAGCCCTGCTGGCCAGCTTTTTGGGCTCTCCTGGTTCCCCCCATGGTGAGTCAAAGGTGGCACTTGGCTCTCTTATGGGTATGTTCTCTTATCTTTGTCCCCTAGCCCATGGGCGCAAGGGTGATCCCCTCTGCTCAGCATCAATCAGGTCTCATTGGGGCAGTATGTTCCTTTTGGGGTCCCAGACAGGAGAGTGGTCAGACACATCAAAGAGGCTCAGGTGAGGCCACAGAGACGGTGGGTCTGGAGCACTGGCCCTGTGAGGAAGGTCTGTGGGGCTGGGGCTGGTTCAGCATGGAGCAGACAAGACATTGGGGTACCTCATAGCACACCTTGGTGCCTGTGGGGAATGGATCAAGAGGATAGCGATAAGGTATTCCCAGAAATGCTTAGTGGGAGGGTGAGAGACAGTGGCGTCTCCTGAAACTCAGAGAAGTTCTGTCTGGAGACAAGGAAGAAAACCCAAAGTCACTGTGAGGATCCTAAAGCACTGGAGTGGGCTGCCCAGAGACATTGTGGGATCCCTGAGCCTGGAGGTTTTCAAGACCTGAGTGGGCACAGCCCAGAACACAATTGTCACAAGCCTGTGAAGGAATGCCCTATGAAGTCCCAGAAGACAAACCACTGACAGTGGGAACTGTAGCAAAGGTTTCCAAAAACAGCTTCCAGAAGTTGCAATGTCAGAAAACCACTTTTTGTTAATTTTTTTTTTCTGCAGCTTCCAGGAGAATCTCTAAAAATCTGGTGTGGGGGTCTGTGGGTTGTGGTGACTATTTTCTCATTCTGTTTTGCTTTCTAAAGAGGTTTCTGCAGCCAAAACATCCATATTTGTGGGGGCTATTTTGATCTGACAGTAAAAGCTGCCAAAAGCCATTCAGATTGAATTCTGACATCATTCAATAGTTGATGGTGTTACCTTGATCTTTCTCACAAAACTGAGAAGCAGACTGGAAAAAAAAAAACAACAGAAGAACAAAATCTAATAAACAAACCCCCTCAGAGAGGTAGCATGGGAATCCAGATGTGGCATGTTTCAGTAGATACCTTATAAACAGACGTCAGAGTCCAATACTCTCTGATTAGGTTTTTTTAGACAGTTCTAGCTGTGGAGGGTATAACACTTAACATCCTTATTTAAAGATACTTATTTAAATACATTACACAAGATTTCTGATTTAGCAGAGCAATACAAACAATATATTACATAACACAATACAGATGTACGCAACTAACATAGCTGTCTACTTGAAACAAAGACCACCCTCGAGTCCTCTTTGTGTGCAAAGTGAGCTTCTTAGCAACAGGTGAGATCAGTAACACCGTGCATTATTCCCCTGAGCTTCACAACAGGCACATCACACCTGCCTATTTCCTCTGAGCCTTCTTCCATGGTAGGGCTTTATTGGTCAGTCACAGCAAAAATGAATATTTCTTTCTTCTTTAATGCTTTCTCTACTAAGCTAGACAAGCTGCTGCATTTTGAGTTTAAATCAGCAAGAATATCCTGCTGAAAATACCATAACTCAAGAAAAGATAGGAAGTGATGACTGTTGTTCAGGAAAGTGATGCAATATTCAAAAGAAAACAAAACCATGAAATGCATGCATAATATGGGGCGAGGTTCCTGAAATGGAAGGATGGAAGAAATGCAGTGCAGTGTCCTTTACTTGACAACTGTTTGTGGTGAGAAGTGGATATAAGCATGTTTCAGAAAGCTGACATACTTCATTAGTATTTATAGTCATCTATATCTACCTTACTGCTTCCTCTGCCTAAATAACACTGCTTCCTATGTCTTTCCAGTCTGGAGAACAGTCACTAGTTACTTGTGAGCATTATTATCTAAAAATACTTAAGAGAAGCACAGCTGAGAAAGAAGTGAAGCAGGTAACAAGATTTTAAGCACAAAAATAATGGTTTTTTTTCTGCATGAATTTTCAACTATGAGTTATTTTATGTATCCAAGCAGTTAAAGCATTTTAGGGCATGGTAAAATTGTCCAAATGCCTCTTCAACACAAACAGGCATGGGGCACCGATTACCTCTCTAGGAAGCTTGTTCCAGTGTTTGACCACCCTGTTGGTAAAGAAATGCTTGATGACAGCACAGCTGACTTATTTGTGCCAAAGCAGTTCACAGGAATTAAACTCCAATATTTATACTTCTCTAGAGAGCGTTCAGCCTCTACTTGCTAACTTCTGAAACTGTCTGTTCTCAGATATTGTCTACTATTTACTACACCTTTTCTTCTTACTTAGTGTAAATCTACAGAGACTGTAGCCTTTGCCCAGAAGAACTGGGCTCAAAAGTCTATATTTTACCTGGGCAAATCAGCCATAAAATACTGAAATAGTCCAGTTACATGCACTTTACAGCATTCTGGAATGGCAACCAGCTACTTTGCTTTTGAAGCCAATATTATGCTAACTATTTTAGATTATCAGAAAAATTAATTTTTTTTAAAAATTAAATCTTACAGTAAATATTTTTGAATGTTTTGTTGAATATTTACCCCCAAATGTGATTCTTCTTCTGAAGAATTCTTCTTTACTATTGAAGATTTCAGGAAATAAAATGAACATCTTGATGTTTTACTTCATTGCTTACTCCGCTTACTGAATTTTACTCAAGGAAATCTCTTGTAAGGCAAGGAAAACCAAATGACGGTAGTGGCTTTTGACTAAAGAGAGAATAGTTCATCAACTGGAAAAGAGCTCATGCAATAACTTCAGCTTGTACTGCTAGACATTTGTGTGCAGTGAAAATGGAAGAAAGCCCTTGGCCTTTCATATGCACCAGAAAACAAATACAGCTACCAATATAATTTTATCCCCTTTACTAGGTAAAATTTTCTGTACAGCATTATGTGAAAGTCAATAGTGATCCATTCAGACATTGAGTTTACAAACAACAAAAGCAGAAAAAACTCTACTTGTTTTACTATTAACTACAGTAATTAGTTCAATAAGATTAACACTGTGACTTGTGTCTTTTGCCATTATACAACTAGATAAACAATTAGAAAAAATAGAATATTTAGACGTACAGTACCTAATTTTCTTTCATGTACTTGAATTTTTTTTTGTATTACAGGCTGTAGAAATCCATATATTTAAACTATCTACTCTTCCCGTTTTCTTGTATGCTAGAAAATTCCCCTTTTGTTCTCCCTGGTGAGCAGGGAATTTGTTTTCTACTTACTAATATTAGACTTCAAGTGCGTGTTGTAGCATACATTGATTCTAGCTACTGGCTCAAATTACTTTTTCCAGGAGCACAGGGTATGGAGGTCCTCTGTCGTCTATATGCAGGTTATATTTATGGTAACAAAACACTGTGTGTGTGAAAGGGCAAATGTAAATGATGAGTCAGGTCTGCATTATAGCAGAGATGCTTCAGTTTTGTTGCCCTGCCTTGACAGTTTGCTTGCCAGAGGGGATAATGTAACCAAGTTAGAGCCCTCTGTGAAGTCTCTGTAGGAGTCCTTCTTGTCTATCATGATGTGGAACATCTAGCCGAAAGGGAGTTGTAGCACAAATAACTTTCTATGACCGCAGGTATTTTCTATGATGTAAGTTTCAGAGAAACAAGCTAGAAGAATTCACACACACTGAATTTTCTAAGCCAACGGTAGCTCAGATGGAAATAGATGGATAAATAAGGAGGTTTTGAAGGTCGACTTTTATCTTTAATTTGCATTTCTTCAGGGACACATTCTTCCTTGGGACGCAGGCTTACTTTACACTCATAGTCGTGATGGACTATAAAACATCCAACTCTTTTTATTAAAACCACTGCATTGTGTGGACAAGTCTGGTGAGATATTCTTTACATGACGAGATAATGGAGACATCTGACTTGCAGCATCCACTCCAGAAAATACATGAAATGTCATTTTAGCATCATCATGAGCTCAAACCAAGAAGTAGATCCAAGACTAAACTATTTAAACTTATTACTTTGAATGAGATTAAGCGCTTTTGTGACATAAGTGAAAATAAACAAGAAATGACTTTACAATATATTTTTTTTCTCTTTCCTGTCCATCTAATGGGAGTAATTTTTGTTCTTTATGTGCATATTCCTAACCTCCTTTAGTTATGTTACTAAATCTTTTGAAGCATAAATATTTTCTAAGTTAAGAAAATGAAAAACTATTGAGTCTTATAGAAGCAAACTGAAGAAAAAAAGATACAGCAGTTCAGAAAAGAAAAGATTTTGCCAGATAATATCAAATAGCTCAACCTTGACCTTTGGAAAAAAAAAAAAAAATCTCAGCAAAAACATGCCCCAAACAGCCCTGATGTTTTTTTTTTTTAGTATTTCTGCACAAACAGCCTTAGTGATGATCCAGGAAAGTATTCAAATATGACCTTGATATTTCTTTCCTTTTAATTAAAAAAAAATAAAAAAACAGAACCCAACTCCCCCTCCCCCCCAACAGTAAATCTTCTCCTCAAATCTGGAAATAAAACATTTCTTCTCCTTCTTTTCATGTCTTTCAAAAGCCTACTTTTAAGTATAATCTTAGGAGAAGCAGGGAGTCAGTTTTGGCAATTGTCCAGCCCAAATCATATATTCAGTAATTCATCAGTAATGTCAGGTAAGCAAAATCCATAATGGATTTTTTTTCTAACTGGCAGCTCTTCGGTTGTGGAGTAGAGGTGAGCTAGGAAATTTACATTCAGAATACAAAATGATTTCATGCTTCTCAGTTGCCAAAACATAAAGTGAATATCCCCTTTAGCTGGTCTGATACTGCACTGCGTCAGACTTGTAACTACAGGCAACTGGATCCTCCAGTCTGACTTTACTGTGCATTTTGGATGGGATAGTATTGGGTAGGTACCTGTCTATGAAAGGTATTGTTAACGTCAAGATTTTTTTTATTTAAGCAAATTCCTGTAACACTAATAGTTAAAGCTGTGGCACTTATAAAGCAGTGAAAATGTACCTTCAGATATGTATAAAATATATTGTTACTTCCAAGACGAATTGTACGTTGATGACTTTGGATCTGAGTGTGAATTGTGATCCACTGATTCTCAGAGTTTGGAGCATGACTTATGGTGTGGAATATTATGAAATAATTTTGGGAAAATATAGATTCCAATAACAGATCAAATTCCAAATCACCTCTGGCAACTGTTACCAGGGGTAGCGTGGAGTTGCTACCCTTGTAATCCCAACTGATATGCCTGCAAGGTAAAGCAGCACTATTATTTCCATTTCTCACATAAGGGAATTTAGGTACTGACAGGTTAGTGCTTCTCCAAGTCATATGGCACAACAGACAGCAGGACAAAGGATAACACCTGCTCACTTGATTTGCTGATTCTGCCTCTTAAACTTTTTTCTGGTCAGCTGCCTATTTGTCCACTGCACCAAAAGGTAGCACCCCTCTTACTTTTCCTGCAAAAAAAACTGGAGTGCTAAGCAATATGAGTTCTAAGATGCTTCTGGTAAGGTGCTTGGGACTCTCAGCAGTTCAGAGCTGTCTCGCTACTTTGCCCAACTGAACCCCAAATGGCCTCAGTTCTGCAAAAGCTGTCTTTGTGTGATTAATACCCTTCATATTAGCAGTCTCCCTTGTTTCAATGCTTTTGCTATGAGTTTGGTTCCTGGATTTCAGAATACAAAAATCTTTCCACCAGTGGGAACAGACTGAATAGTTTTCCATTCCTAAAGTAAAGTTACAGTGCTTGAAAAACTATTTTTTTTTCTAAAAGTGTTCTTAATTAAAGTTGCATTAGATGGTTTTGTTCTGGGATGTGTAAATCTCTGAAGGTTTTTATTTTTCTGCATGGGAAAGAACTGAGGGCTGAGCATGAGAGCATGTTTAAATGATGGATAACACTGCTAAGTTAGGCATTGTGGTAGTCAAATTGGATTCTGATGAAGAGTAGTCTCATGATCCATTGTAATTTTTATCTCTCAGTTATTACAGTCTGAAATGGTTGAGATTGTTGTTGCTTTTTTCCCTCAAAAGTACTCCAGTCCAAATAAAAACTAATGCACAGAAGTGCCAGCATCTGGGAAATGAAGGACAGACTCAAAAATCACCACGCTGCCTCCTATCTGTGTTCTCAGTTTTGTCAGTGTCTTGCTGTGTGACTTGGGACAAAAATAGTTTCCCCTCTGAGTGTCTTGGCTTTGCCTTCCCTAATACAGGATTAATAGCTTAATCGCTGGCCAGCTGCTGGATTGTAGATGGCTGTTCATTCCTCTGCTTGAGAGCGCATTTGAAGCATCAGCAAGTGTGTGGGCCAGCTTACTGCAAGTGTATAGGCCCTTCTGACCAGTATTTAAATACCGGTCAGACACAAGCAAATATTCTGGTCCACAAATATGAACCAGTTTAATATTATAACTGCACTAATTATAATTTTGCAGACTGCATGTACTTTTGCAGGTATAGAAGTAGACATTTATAAAGAAATTACTCAGAGTTCCATGAGAGTTTGGACAACTTAAGAGAACAGCTGTATTTTGTAGCTAGTTTAGATAATAATGTTTCTAGGTATATTTATTTGAGTGAAGTTTCAGCAAGAGTCTTAGCAATTTTTATAATAAATCTCTACTTCAGTAATTTAGGATGTTTAAAGAAATCATTCACCAAGTGGAGTTCTTTATATGTGTGGCTGTTTTTTTTTTATTCTAGGAAATATTAATAAAATTTTGATATTCACTTGACATTTTATTTTTAAAGAAAAACTCAAAGAATTTTAGAACAGCTCTGTGCTTTAATATATTAGGGGAAAAAAAATCTTTTTTGAAATTAAAACAGATTTTCCACAGAAGTGACTGATGAGAGTGATTATAGTCCTCAAGATACAGTAGTGTTCTGTTTTTCCCTTTCCTCCTTGCAGAATATTTATTTTAATAATTTCCAAGACAAAATCTTAGGATACTGTTCAGGAGCATTTTAGAATTTTTATTTGCGATCACTATTTTTGTTGCCATGACCTAAGATTTCTGAGTTTTTATTCCTTACCCTAATTTTTTTCATTTTTTTTTCTTTGTGTGTTTCTGAATTATTGATAATTTTAAAACGTATCTGTGCACCACAGGATTTGTTTGCCTCCAGATGACAGTACCATTATTGTTTTGTTTACATGATGCTGCTTAAGATAGTGAAAAAGTAATGGCCATTATCAACTTTCATGCTCACAGTGCAATGTAGTTCCCTATACAGATATTTTTAATGATGCTTTAAATTTTAAGTCAATATTTTTTGTGCAACCAATTTGAAGTAGTTGGAAAATAAAAACTGACTTGAAGTAGTATTTCTGAACTTAATTAAATGAGAGTGTAAACACTCCTTTGACCTCGTTTGAATATGAAGAATGTAACTATGGTGTTTCATAGATACATCTTTTTTTAGTGACACACAGTAAAATTCAGTCTGATCCATGTATCTTGGGAAGAGGCACTTAGAAGAAAATATGCCAATAGGAATGTATCAACAGTTTCATATGCTTAGGTTGCCTTCCAGCCTTACTAATCTGTCCTTTGTTGAAAGAGTGGGTTTTTGTTTCATTCAAGCATAGTTGTTAAGACAATCTGTTCAACTTGTGACAGTGCTATTCAAAATAAAATATGACAGAAAAGAGAGAACCTTTCTTGTTGCAAAAATTCCACAGGCAGATTTTTAAACATTATTCTGTCTTCTAGATTTTAATCCACACATTCTTAAATTATTATAGGCAACAACTTTGTCTTTTAAGGAAATACTAAACCAAATATTTCATTAAAAAGAGGTAAAAAATTATATGATATAGTGTATAATTGCCTCAGTTAGTAGAAATGTTCATTAAATGAGGGATAAAATAATTAAATAACTTGCATAATGAGCTACATCAGCATGTCATTTAATAATGAGAACAATTAAAATTCAGATCAATTTAGTGGCATCAGAGGAACTTGTTCCTCCCGTTTCTATCAGCAACGATACTGCAATTAGTATTATTAGGGCCAAATTGTGTAAATACCTTCGATGGGAAGCAATGGCATAAGCACAGTGCCATCAAGACACTACGTGGTTGATACAGCTGCTTCTGTAGGTTTTTGCTTACGTAAAGAAATGACTCTAACAGGTGATACAAAAGGTCCAGCTAGTCAAGGTGTTCGGAGAGTACTGAAATGGTTGCCTCAGAGCACAAAAGCAGAACACACACTTCTAATAATTCTCACAACCCTTGTTTTGTCTCAGCCTACTAAGATTTGCAGCTTAGAGCTTTTCTCAGATAAAAGATTTTGTGAGGTTTTTTTAGAACAATTCTGTGCTGTGTTTCTAATACAGTTCCAATGGACTCCTATATCCTCATAGTCCTGATCAGCTTCCTTTAAATCAAAGTTTATTCCTCATATACTAGGTACAAGATGGCAAAGAGCTCTTCAGCTTACATACACACCGAATAAAGGGATTACTCCTTTTATTTACTTTTCAGCTTGCTGTGTTTATTTAACGCCCTTTAGTTCTTGTACTGGGTGTTCTGTTTATGCCACTAATGATCTTGTAGACCTGTATCCTCTCCTCTCTCGGTTATCTTGTCTCTAGGCTAAAAAGACCAAGCCTAATTAGTTCTTCTGTAAATGCAAATGTATCAGAAGCTTTTCCATTAAAGTTTTTGAGATTCTCGACCTCTATGCTCACATTCAACATAAAAAAAAAGGAAAAGTAGGCTGTTCAACTGTTTCCAGCTCTTCCCAGAACACTTATGTTTTTACTCCTACTGAGCATAGGCAGGAAAACTTTCCTGTTCAGTAGTGGATGATAGAGTTTTTTTTTCTTTGATGACATAACTGAGCTCCATCTCTTGCTTGGAGCAGAAAGTGAAAGAGAAGTTTTTCTTTCAGTTTTTTTTTTGAGGCATATGTTTTCAAAATATGTAACCTGAGGGTGAAGTATATCCACAGCTCCCAAATTGTCTAAAATCAAGAGGAAGTGTTGTAACATTTATTTTTAATGCATATACTACCTTTGTATTAACATATCTGGGTTTACTGCTCCAGTGAAAATAATTTGTATACCGTGTATGAAATTAGCAGTACTATAGCCGGAGTAAGGCCTGCTCATGTGAGAAGTTTTTGCAAGGTTAGTTACTTAGGACATGAATCATCTTTGCAGTCCATTTTCTCCTCTTCTGATAGTCAATAATTACCAGCACAATTTTTAAAGATACTTCAAATGTAAATATATGTTTTAAAAATTTTAGTGCTACTATTTCTGTTTCCAGTATTCTTTTCAGACTCTTTTGTGGTCTTTAAAATTTTTTGTTTGTGGTTAGTGTTGCTCACTGTCTTTCCATTGTGCTCTGTGTACTTGAAGTAGAGGTCAGATGTGGACTCTGTATAGCAAAATAAATTACTTGTTCACTCATCTATGCCAGTGGGTTACTTCTGTCCTCTAACAGCTTAAATGCCTGATTACAGAAATTTATTTCATATTAGGGAGTGGAATTTCTGAAGGATGGCATCATGGGTCGGTCATCAAGACATGCATTTGAAGATGGACTAGTGGCAGTGACTTTCTACCAGTACAGTGCAATGCGGGAGAGCTTATCTGTCCATAGACACAAAAACAATCAAGAATAAGACAGGGCCCTCAACTACACAGACTTCTGACAAAAGAACACTACACTGAAGTACAGTAACAAGTGCATTGGCCAGGTTGCCTCAAGGACAAATTCCTTTCTAAAATTCACTTTTGGAAGTGTAGCTGCCTAGCACAGGCTTTTCAGTGGCAAAAGGGGCATAAAAAGCATTGGATTATTCTTTCAGTGTTGAATAATGCGGTTCTAACCCAGAAAGCAGAATCAAAATAAAAATAACAAATTCCAAAAAATGCAGACTACCATATGTGCATACTTAAATACATATATAATACACATTCTTGTATATATTTGTTTTTCTTGTATGCTTAACCTTGGAAATGTTAAAAATGATGAGTTTTCATTTCAGCTGAAATTGAAGAACTGCAGAATCAGTGTGTATCAAGCTGCATGATGAGAATATGTAATCTGATCTCATATCCCTGGGAATAAACAGACTAGATTTCTTTTTTCCTTAGGTAAAGGAAAAAGGTAAAGGTGAAAACTGCAGCTTTTTTTTTAGTTACCTTGTTCAGCAGTTAAGCAATGGTAAAACTTCAGTTAAAGGCTTGTCCACCCAAGGGATGGTCAAAATGAACTTCTAGCCGCTTACTCTATTTATGGGAAATAAATACTCACAAAAGAAGATGATTTGTTGATATTAAACTCATTTATCTCATGTGGCATGTTAGAAGAAATCAGAATCACAGATTAGAATTGAAGAATCATTATCAATATCTTTCTTTATCCTGAACTAATTGGTATGTTAAAACTTACAGTGTTTAACTTCCTGCAGAGACCTGCATGCTTGGAACTAGACTGTCTTCTTGCAAAATACACAAATATTGAAGCCACTGCACTAGAATGGTAGTCATAAAATTGTAAGTCATAAAATTGTAATGAAATATTTAAATGGTTCCTCTGCATTCAGAAATTTAATGGTGCTAGCAAATATCCATGGTCACCATATTGAAAGAAAAAAAAGATGTTATGTGATTTTCAGTTTCATTTCTTCAGTTGCATCCTGATTGGCTTACTTTATTCCACTGATTATTTAGCTTTAGCTGTCTGATTCCTCCAAGTCAGAAAATGTTAATGGCTTCTTAAAATAAACAAAATATATCCCCTTGTGTTTGACAACAGAAGTATTAGTAAAGCAATTCAGTACCTTTCAAAAGTATTCAGAATAGAAGGAGCAACTTCTGTGAGAGCTGGAATAATAAAAATGTCAATCCTTTGTTGTAGTGGCAGTGGTTATTTTTTGATAGGTCAATAGTACCATGCATTGGAGTAAAACACCTATGCCTGATGGAACACAATTGTGTGATCTCTCATGATCTTTTCAAATATATTTTAAAGAACATCAAAGCTGTGGCATACCTCAGTTCATTTTGTGCACAGATGATGTATTTGATTGTATTATTTACATTTCACACAATATAGTTCTATTTCTTAATGAATGCATAAAGTTGAAATGAGGCATTCCCAAGAAAGAGGATGCATATTCAGTTCAAAACATTCAATTTATAAGATAATTTCATATTCTGCACAAAATTGTGAAGGCATAATTTAATTTCCAGACCAGATAAACTAAGAGTAGATTATGAGAAAAAAAAAGCTGACTCTTAAATGCTATATTCTCAGATGATGATAAGATAAACAACTGTGAACAAATTGATTTTATGCCTTAGTATCTGGAAAAGCATCATTTTTTTTCTAGATAGTTGCTAGAAACCTTGTCTTCAGTAGCTATATGAAGATTCACAAGAGAGAAACAAAAAATATTTGCCTAGCAAAATTGCAAATATTTGCCCAGATAAAATGTGGCAATTTTTTTGTGAGATTTTAAATAAGGCAGAAGTTGATCTTCTCCCACCCTGGCATGTTCAGTCTTTTGCTCAAGCGCTCTATGTTTATCTCTGATTTAGCTAAACGTAACTCCAATGGCATCCATTGAATTCTGGTGATTTTGTCTGTGCATGGATCACACCTGGACTTCAGATGTTTCCTGAAGATGAACTTTTAGAGGCTAATAAGAGTCACAACAGGGAACAGTGTTTTTCTTCACTTGGTAAATGAGTGAATTTTAAGTCCTAGATTGCCATTATGCTTGCTATGTGACAAAAGGAATGTCCCTATTACTGAAAACTCAGGTAAACGGGAGTTATTACAGTCTGGCAGGTGTGTAGGCTTTCTTTCAAGTCATTCAATGATATTAAACTCAGTGGAATATCCAAATACACTTTTTGGTGAGAAATTTAAATTGATGTTTGGAACAATCTTGGTTTTTGACAAGCAGTAGAAGACTAACTGCTCTGAAACACATGGGGGGTTTGTGAGCCTCAAGATAAGTCATGTCTGGAAAGGATGGTTTCCAGAGAACAGAGAACAGAAGAGAGAAGACAAGTGTTAGCCCACCGGAAAAAGAACATAGGATATCCTGTGAGCACTTCCAACTTATATCCTCCATAAAGACTGCAAGTTAAAGGAGCTAACAGTATAGATATATCTGTCAAGTTTTGAACTACTCAGGATTTCAGTGCAAAACACCCTATGCAACCCTCAACTGAAAATGCAGATGGTTGACAACCAGCTGAATATGATTGAAACTGTTGTAAAAAAGGCATTGCTTTTTCCCTGCTAAAAGCATCCACATCAGTTACTGTGTGAAATGAAAAACCTATGATGCAGTCATGGGTTTCATTTGCTCACTTGCCTATATTAAAGTCGAATTCACTATAAAATGTCAGGGATGATAGCCTTGTCTTCTGATGATCTAGCTTTTCTTTCTCTCATAGACTAAACCTATTACTGATGATGTTAAGCATGAAAGTGAAGCATTAAAAGAAATTCTGAGATTTTAAAAACCCCAATAAATTCTAAATAGTAGGAGGAATCTTGGAGTGGATTATTTCTGCAAGTGTGCCTACTAATGTCATTTGCCATAAATTTCCACTGTATTTTTGTATTTAGTTGAGTCAAGGGGAAAATGGTAATCTCAAAGATGACAAACTTAGATCAGTCTGAAAGAGTAGCCAGAGATTAGAACAGAGAATAGAGCAATGCACAATAGTGATGTCAAAAAGGAGTAATTCTTCCTAAGAAATAATAGGAGTGATTCCACAGAGACAGAGGGCAGTTAAGAGCACAAGTTCACCAATATAATATATTGCTTGAATTGCTATTTTTGCTTTAAATAAAAAAATATCTGGTAAACACACAAACAAGGCAAACTTAAGTGGCTAGCTGACATGTCAGTTTTTCATAGTAAATATTAACTTCTTTGCTATTGCTACTCAAAGTACGCCTTCGTTGGTGGAAGTAGCTATTAACAACTGTTACGAGACATATTTTTAATAGTCTTATGAAATGAGATGGACACTAGCTCCTTATTTGGAAAATAGCCACCATAAATGGAGCTCTGCTTGGATGGTCTTAATGGAGAAGAAAAGTCCATTCATGGTCTTTAAGACTGAACAGCTACAGTGCTTCTCTGCGAGAACTCATAGAATCTTTAAGGTTGGAAGAGACCTCCAAGATCATCACATCCAACCATCAACCTAGAGAAGAAGTCATTCCCTTTTATTAGCTTGCTAACTAAGTATCGTGATCTTATGGCCTAATAGTTCTTATACTGTTGCAGGTACTCAAGTGAGATTGTAATGCCATTGAAACAATAAAAGGTTACTATATTATGTTTTCTACTTTAAATCTCTTACATCTGGGACGTGAAACAAGACTTTATGTTAAACTACCAAAATTTCTAAAAAACAATAAGTCTGAAAACTTGAAAGAGAGTTTATTACCCGCATTATGTTTATTTTTTTCCCCCTACATCTATATAGGTGTTCTGGGCTACGGACATAAGCCTTTATATTTTCTGGCAAGTCTCTGGAAATGCCTTATCATAAGAAAATACCTCAAGAAATTGTACAGTAGTCTTGTTTTCGTGTCTGCCTTCTTGGTATATCATCTTTTCTTTCCTATATCCTGCAAATGATCTTACTATTTTTGCTGCACAGGAAAATGGCAACTAAATATTTTGTTGAAGGTTGTTGAATAAAGACTGCAGTGTTACCACAGTGAATGCCAGATGTGTAGCACAGTAATGAAACTCATTAATAAACTGCTAGCACCCAAACACTACATCTGGGGATTTGTGAAAGTCAACAGTTAATATTTTCCCACAGTTACTGCAGTCTGTTATAAAAGCTTTTACAGTATTCTGCTTTTTACTAAAAAATGAAGGTGCCTGTCCCTGTTTATATAAGTAGGGACTTATACTGGGCTCAGGTAAATCAATAGTAAGATAAAATGACTGGGGTCCAGGAAGAATTTTGTGGTTATCCTCATTCACCATCAACGTCCCATAGTATCCTCATCTCTGCAGGAGCCAATACAAATGCATTCCTCCTAAAGAAGTTACACCATAGGGCTAGTAATAAAACTGACATTAGGCTTTAATTGTAATGTCTCAAATTCTGCTCTATGTTATCTGTAGGTAAAGACTGACTTTTTCCTGACCAGTGTTATAGTCTCCATTCTTCTCTTGACATGCTTATGAAAATGTTGTTGTCCTTAGAGTTTAGTGAGCAGACTCAGGGTGGCTGCATCTATTTTTTCTTTTTCTTTTTTTTTTTTTTTTTTTTTCAGCATTCTAGCAACAAAGTATTAAAAGGAGGAAATATATTGGCCATAAAAATAGCCTAATAAAAAGAGGGGTTTTTTTGCACCGTGATGCCTGGTCTGACATTTCTATGCAGCAGGATCTGTATGATGAAATTCTGTTTTATTCCCTGCTATAGCTTCAGAGTATCTCATCACCAATTTAGGAAATCATTGGCCTCGATATAATCTAGAATGACTGTCATCTTTCCTCCCTGGGAGTGCATTGACAGGAATAATGATGCACAGTAAGTGGGAAATTCTTTAATGAAGTATTTTTTGGTGGAGGGTTATAGCTAGAAAATTCTGCTTCAATGAAGCAGTCGTATCTGTCCTTGGATGTCCTCAACATACAGTACATAGCTTCAGTAGGGAGAGCAGAAGAATTGCATTTAGAAAATTTCCATTTTTATCTCCTCTCTGGCAAGCAATGAACTGAAATGTAATTAACCCTTTCATTGCTTTAGCTTTGCAACACAACGTATTCATAGGAAGGGGACTTCTGTGAGACCTCTGGTATTTGACAAAATTTACAGAGGGAGCAAAAGCAGTCTCACATACTCTCAGAGTTATTTCTGTGACCACATTCCTACATCTCTTGTAATCTGGACTGGAAAAAAAGATTAAAAATCTAGTATTTGTGCTTGATTTTCAATATAACAGTTCCATATTTCATCTTTACTGCAGCCATCTGCAAAAAAAATAATTCTTAGATATACTCATGACTGAAGGACCTTTTTAATGTATTGAATGTGGATTTAGTTTAACTTTTTCAAAACAGCCCTATCTTTGTTCACTGCTCTTGTCCCATATTTTACTCTAATAAGGTGTTTGCGGTTTGTCTTTTTATTTGGAGCTCTACCACACAAGTCACCATGCAGTTTATAGCTATTTATTTATCTATTCAACACATCAATGCTCTTGTGCTTATAGGCTGTAGACCAGATATACTAATGGCAGGAGTATTTGAATGAAATTGTATGAATGCAGCTATCAGTATTTCTAAATATTTCTACATTTATTAATGCATTCCATATAAGATGACTTTCCTGTTATTCACTCAGCTATAATCAATACTGCTCTTAATCCTTAGAAATATATCTATTTCTAATCTGATTTTCATATCATTGCAATACAAAATCTGTATCTTTTCTGAATTATGTTTTGTAAGAATTAGTTCCTCTGAATCTGGAGGCAATTTGAATTTTAGTATTAAGAAGGAAAAATATTTTGCTTTGTGCACTGGAAAATATAGGCTTTCCAGCACAGCTAACTGCTATTCAGTCAGTGACTGGCTTCATAATAAGTGATATACAATTTCTGAGATAAAAATTACTAGGCAGTATGAGTGATAATTTGAAAAACCTGTGTAGTGTTCCAAGTACTAATGGCAATGAAATGAAAAAGTGATGAAGAGAGTTTTCTGTAGTTTTTGAATAATATACATGAATACTTCTTTGTAAATTAGAATAGAAAAAAAAAACCCACCACCACTCCTAGTATCCTTTCAAATTTGCTTGGACAAAATTCAGCTTATTTCTGTGTATGGTAACTACACCACAGCTTCTTCTTTTATTAAGTCCAGGCAGTAGATTTGGTTTAGAAATTGCAATGAAATTTCTCTATCAAATGTCTTTTGATTGTGAACTGAAGTGACTATACATATAAGTTACCATTTTAATAAAGAGCCACTGTCTCAAACTGACAAATCTTGAACACAAGCAGAATAAAAATATGGGCCATGTCTTTTAAGTAAGAGTTATAGAAACATTTGTGTTGGTTTTTTTTTTTTTTTTTTTTCCCAAAAGACAACGTTTTTAGGAATGTCATCCCAGAATTTCATGTTTGTTGCTGAACTGTACACACTGGGATACCAAATGTTTTAATATCTGGTGAGGGAACTGTATGCATTGGGATACCAAACATTTTAATATCTAGTGAGGGAACAATGGATATTTCTTCTTGGGTTGCTTCATTACTACAATATTAGTTGAGACTTTATTCATTTTCGTTTGTCCTACATGCTATCTGTTAATATTATAGATTGATAAGGTAAAACAAGATTAGAGAGAGAATTTTCTCTGCTTAAGCTTATCTGAAGAAAACAGATTTTTTTTTTGTTACCAAACAACAGGATGGTAGGAATGAGGTGGTTAAATTACAGTTTTGAGACTGTATACATTGCTTAGTTTTCCTTGTTTGTACAGTGATGAGTATCCTCACCTGTCATGAAGGAGACTGGGGTTCATTTCCCCAGCTGGGAGTCATTCAACAAGGGGAAGTGCAGTCTTGCACCTGGGGAAGAATCCCAGGCACCAGTACTTGCTGTGGAACCATTGACTGCAAAGCAGCTTTGCAGAAAAATCCTTAGGGGTCCTGGTGGACACCGGGTTGAACATGAGCCACCAATGTGCTCTCGTGGCAAAGAGGGTTAACAGTATCCTGGGCTGTATTAGCAAGAGTGTCACCAGCAGGTCGAAGGAGATGATCCTTCCTCTCTGCTCAGTGCCGGTGAGGCCACACCTGGAGTGCTGGGTCCAGTTCTGGGCTCCTCAGTACAAGAGAGACATTGACATACTGGAGAGATTCCAACAAAGGGCCACAAGGATGACGAAGGGACTGGAGCACTTCCCCTGTGAGGACAGGCTGAGAGCTCGGACTGCTCAACCTGGAGAAGAGAAGGCTCAGATGGATCTTCTTAATTTATATAAATACTTGAATGGAGGATGCAAAGAAGAGGGATCCAGACTCTTTTCTGTGGTTCCCAATGACAAGACTGAAGGCAATGGGCACAAACTGAAACACAGAAGCTTCCATCTGAACATCAGAAAACACTGTGAGGAAACACTGAACATCAGGAATCACTGATGATTGATCATGATCAAGCATTGGACAAATTGCCCAGAGAGGCTGTGAAGTCTGGCTTCTAGGAGATATTCAAAAGCTGCCTGTACATGGTCCTGGGCAACTGGCTGTAGGTGACCCTGCTTGAGCAGGGGGATTTAAACTAGGCGATCTCCAGAGGTCCCTTCCCACTCTAATGCTTCTCAGAAATACTCATGAGATCATTTCTCTAAGCAAGTTCATTTTTTAGAATTCATGTAAATTTTAGTGGAATTTTGACACGGTATGTCTTTGTGGCACAGTTGTTTTGTATGAAGGAGAACAAGAAGGAGAATAAAGAACATGCCCCTTCTAAACCAAAGAAATATCAGAAAGGTTGTGCTTTCCTCTGTTCCATCACACTTTTTGTGAGTTCAACTTTCAGTGTTCCTTATGAGTTCCATGTATAGCTTAAGAAAATCTACAGTCAAATAGAAAAGAATAACTGTCTGAAATACTAATATAGGAGAGTGACACGGTATGGGAAAATGCAATCTCTTGCTTGAGTAATGTACTGTTTCGTTATGCCTGAGAACAACCTGTAACCTTGCTGAGCTGAGTGAATACTTTGCTCTTTGTCTGTCTCACAAGCTTCTTGAGTCAAATGCTTCACTTTATCTAGCAGAAACACTGATGTGACATGGTTGATATGAACAGTGAATGCTGAATTAAACCACTTTTGAAAGAGTAAATAATAAGTCCAGGTACTGATCAGAGTCTACCTGTCTAGTCTGATTTACATGATATAACAAATGCTAAAGCATTTATGAGAAAGAAGGGCCAGTGAACAAGAATTTTGTCTAAGCAGTGAGGACTACAATTTTGGTCTGCATCTGCACCTACTTGAGAACATAGAGAGGATTGTGTGGGACACAGATCTGTGGTTTAAATTTCCACTGGTGTGAATTAGCAAATGGTTACTGAAATAGAAAATCAGAAAAACAGAAAATCAAAAGAATGCAAAAGCTTATATTCTGTACTAAATGTTGGCTTGCAAGTATAAAGCATTGATCTTAGAGAGAAAGTGGGGAGAAGAAAGGAATTAATTCCGTAAATCTCTCTCCCAATTAAGAGTATTCATGATCCTCATTAATAAAACAAAACAACTTTTTTTTTTTTCCCCTCATTATTCTTTTAATAGTTTTTTCTCTTCTTGTTTCTCCTACACTCTCTGTTGCAGGCATTTCTCACTAAGTGCCAGGCATGGGAAGAGAGATAGAAACCGTGCTGTTATGTACATAAAGAGAATTTGACAATGTGTAATCTGCATGCTGTAATATTTATGTAAGTGATGGATTTCTCCATTACAGTAAGATGTTGAAAGCTGGTATTTACTGAAATTGTTTTGTGAAGGTGTTTAACTTTGGTAAGTACAGCAATGTGTATTTCCAAACAAAACCATATTTTTACTTCCTCTCTCTGTATTTTTTTTTTCACCCTGTATATGACCTATAGAAGCTACTATTGCCATCATTTTGGGATATGTGAAGTCATTGTTCCCGTCATGAACAGTTGAACACTTCAGGTGATTTTTCAGGTTTGACACTGCTATTTCTTAATGCAATTGCTAGCCACACAGGCTAGCCTTTTTACTGTTAGAAACCATAAAGTGTTGGCTTATACTCTGGGCTCAGGTCTTCCTGATGTTCAAGGTTTATTGAATCCATAGACCTCTTACCCAGTAGCAGTAGAAATGTTAGTTTTCTAACTGCCACTACTTGAGCTATCATGAAGGAAATCGAGGGAGTTCAGAACAGAATCCTAACCTTTCAATTGCCTTTCGATTCAGCACTGGAGATAGCCTGTGTTCTGCTTTTAGCTGTGGTTTGAGTGTGACCTTGGGAGACTAACCATTCTTCTGAGGCTGTACCTCAAGGAAGCTGTAATCTAAGAAGAGCCCTTGTAGATATTTTTGTGTCCATGTGGGTGGTTCTTTTTCAACAGTACCACTACCAGAGGCCTAGAGATGAAAGAAAAAGTAACTGTAGACTTCTATATGGAAAAGTTCTGGAAGTCTACAAAGAGCTGAGGTGACTGGCAGTTTTTCTTACATGCCAGTAAATTCTCTTCCCCTATGATTTTAGGCACTGTGGAACAAGTAACTCACACACTAGCAGGAAGTCACTTAGTGACTTGATGCCAGCATTGCAACTTTCTTTGCCTTAAGCATTTGGGATGATGAAGATTAATTAATTGACTGTCTCTCGAGGAACAGATTTATTAAAGAGTGAAAAATAATCATTAATGGCATATAAATGAGTCTCCTAAAAATAAGGATATTTGCCACCAGTTGTTAATCAGTGAATCTAAAACGGAACATTTATAGGCACTAGTATTATGACATAGTTGTAGAAGAATAATCTGTACCAATCATGTATTCATCAATCTTATGAAAGTGATAGTGAGTGAAAGAGAAATTATGATTATTCTGTAAAAACTGGAGAAAGGATAACGTGAAATGTTTGTCCCTTGTATCTGCATTTTCTCGGTATTTCTTAAAATGAAAATTCAATGCTGTTTATCCTCATTTGGTAAGCTAAGAAAGTTTTCTATGAGGTGTATTTACAAATATACAAGTAAAATACCTTCTGTACAACAGATGTTTACTAGTCGTATTTGAGATACTTTTATGTTAAAATCAAAGCAGAAGCCACAGCAGTATATATCAAGATTGGGCATATTGTTTGTATTTCAATACTTTTCTCTCAAGCTTTGTTGTATGCAGTAGTTAATGTCCCACTCTCCTAACTCAAATATAGTATGTTCCAGCTGCTGAGTAGTGAAGTGCCTAATGAACATTGGACACTTCATTTGCTCCTAATACCTTAGTGCAGATTCTACAAAAATTACTCAATTGCTGCTTTTTACACTCTTTCCCCATTATAGAAGAGGGTTGTTGTGGTTTTGTTAGTGAGGGTGTGCCTAAGGTGGTAGCTTCTGTAGGAAACTGCTAGAAGTTGTTCCTCTTTGTTCAGTGGACTCGGCTGGGCCTAGGGCGGACCCACTGCTGGCCAAGGCCGAGCCAATTGGTAGCAGAAAGTTCCATGATAACGCCTCTGTGATAACGTATTTAAGAAGGGGAAAACAGAAAAAAAAAAGAGAGAAGAGAAGATGTGAAGAAGCTGAGCGGGGACAGAGGCACAGAGGGGGAGGCGCAGGCCTCCCCCTCTGGCCTCTTGCCAGGCAGCCGACTGGGCCTGACTCAGTCTGGCCCGGCTGCAAGAAGTGGAGAGGAGAGGAGATGGATGACGTGAAGAGAACCTGAGAGGCGTCTGCCAGCCTGTTGTGAAGAACTTTTATTGTGAGAGGAATGGCTGCAGACGCCAAGGTCAGTTCAGAAGGAGGGGGAGGAGTAATGCGGCTCCTGGCCAAGATTCCCCTGCAGCCTGTGGTGACGACCATGGTGGAGCAGGTTGTCCCCCTGCAGCCCATGGAGTCCACGGAGGGGCAGAGATCCACCTGGAGCCTGTGAAGGACCCCACATCGGGGGAGGTGGATGCCTGAAGGCAGCTGTGGCCCGTGGAGGGCCTGCTGGGGCAGCCATTCTGGAGAGACTGCACTCCGTGGAAGAGATGACCCACGCCGGAGCAGTTTCAAGGACTGTGGCGTAGGGGTTGGACCCCACGCTGGAGCAGGGGAGGAATGTGAGGAGTTCTTCCCCCGACGATGACGCAGCAGCATAAAACAACGTGTGATGAACTGACCGCAACCCCCATTCCCTCTTCCCCCCTGTGCTGCTCGGGGCAGGAAAAGGTAGTAGAGATAATGTTAAGCTTGGGAAGAGGGAGGGGTGGAGGGAGGTTATTTTGTTCTCTGTCTCATTATCTTGCTGTTTGTAGTAATAAATGAATAGTTTTCCCCAAGTCGAGTCTGTTTTGCCCGTAATGGTAACTTTAAGGATTTTCTCCCTGTCCTTATCTCAAACCTCGAGCCATTTTCCTTATATCATCTCCCCATGTTCTCTCAGAGGGTGGGGGGAGTGAGAGAGAGAGACTGCATAGTCTGGTCCAGATCACGGCTGAACTACGACAAGGGTCTAGTAAGAAGTCAAGAATTGAATCAATGTCAAAAATGTAATGACTGCTTTGGGGTTTAGCAATGTCCAGACTTAAGCCTATTCCTGAACTGTCCTGTAAATAAGTTAGCTGCCTTGGAATCTGAAGCCCTTTGTCCTATGTTTGTTACTAAGCTGCTCAGTATTGAAAGGAGGAATGAGAGCTCTTCAGAGAAGTTTGTATTCCATGTGCTCTTTTACCTTTTTTTTTTTCATTTTGTCTTCCATTATTGCAACCTACGTCTTGTTTTCCCGAGTATTCTTTCAGATACCACTGTTAAATGGATGTTTCCAATCCTGTTCGATTTTTTTTGTTGTAATTGCTGTCCTATCCTGAAAAATGCCTAGGCAAAAACATTTCCTTGAGGAACCTATTTCCACTTAATGTGTTGGGCATCATCCTGATTGATTAGCCTTATGGCACAAAGGAACCTATTCCAAGTTTTGCATCAAGAATGTTTCAGTTCAGTACAAAGAACAAAATGTTGTGTATCATCCTATTTAAGAAAAGTTTGGTAAAATCTACCTATAGTGCTTTTGAGAATGCTATTGCTCCGTTCTCATAAGCAATGCAGTACGCAATCTAAAATGTGGTAGTAGTAGGTAGTAATGCAAGTAGTCAGCAGCAGGAAGAGTAAAATTCAGTTTCTTCATAAATTTGGACAAGTACATTTCAAAACCTGAAGTGTCCAATGAAAGTAAATACAAAAAGGTTCACAAAACTTTGGGGTAAATGATTTCACAGTAAAAAGCAACAATGAGACATTTTTAAAACTTTATATTTTTTTTCCAATCTACCTGAACTCTTTTTAGACATTGACTGTGTCACTAACACAAGAAAATAGAGGTCACTGAATGACACCTTCTTCGTGAAGGTCAGATTATAGCTAAACTGAGAAGATGAGTGGAGTTGCTCTTATATTTCCTCATCAGGGCTTTAAAATGAGGGGATGAGAAATCTCAGCTTCTTGCCTGCAAAGCAAATTGTCATCTCTTTCTTTTTGTTATGACAATTGTTCTTTGATCTTAACAGTCACTCAGTAGATTTTTAGAGTTATTCTTTTGGTTCCTCCAATAAATCTGGATGAGCAGTGGTATGTATCAGTTGTTTCCATTACACTTCTCCTTTCCTGTCTGATAATGAAGCTATTGAGCTAGCATATGCCTCAGAACTCTCCTGTGTCTCAAGCATCTCCCTATTCTCTATTTTGATCCCTCTGTTTTATTATCACTTTCGGATTCATTGTATCACTGCAATTGTTAAAGTAACCTGATTTTCATATCTTTCAGGTGAAGTACCTCCGACTCTGCCCTCCTGGTATATATGATGCTTCTCTTTTCTAGTTTACTAACACATCACATCTTCTATGTCCTGTTCACACTTAGCATTTTGTGTATTAATTATTTAAATTTATTATAAATCTTGTTAATATTATTTATTTACTGTTTTTACTGCAAGGTACTAATAGTGACTGATACCAGACGTATTTGTGGTGCTGTGTGGATACTGGCTTTTGTGAGAAACCCGCTCATAGTGTGATACTTAAATAACAGCATGTTTGTACAAGTGGTAGCCTGAGTTTCAATCTTTTGTCTAACTCAAGCCTGAAATTTTGGTCAGATATAATGTTTTGTGTAAGTAGCAACCTTACGAAGTGCTGCAGATTTCTTTCTGTCTAAGCCCTGCAAAATTCCAGTAGAAACAGTGACACACCGAGCTTCCCACTTCATGTCTTCTCTACTTGTGAGTTTGATTCTGTTTTCCTCTACCACAGTCATACTGAGAAGTGTGTTGAGAGTCAGCTCTCCCTGGGGAGTTTATATTTGAATTATCACACAGATGGATGCTTTATAAACATTGATGAAAAAGGCTTTGATGCCCTAAGGAGTAGATGTAAGCATAAATGCCGTCGTAGCACAGCCTAGCTAGTTTGGTTGGACAGTAACTCTAGTACCTATGTGAAACATTTCCCTTATTCTCACGGAATTTTTTTCATAGGAATAATAGTCTGCTTCTTTCTAGAGAACACCCTATGTAAAGAGATGAGTTTTATCTTGCACACCAGCCTGCGTTTACGTAACATAAATTAGGACCACAGTGAAATACGTAAACCGCCCCTGAACCAGTATCGATATCATAGTGTTACGCTCTATTTAGCCTAATTAGTTGTACTGAAAAACAGCCTTGGTGAAACACAGCCCTAAAGTAGCTATATGGCTGCCAGTTCTAGAAGTAGACTGAATATCTCTGCATGGTATTTATCACCTAAATGCTTGAACTAATAAGAAGTTGCAAACAATTACGCTGAATGTCGTGGGCCACATAGCTGGCTGTAAGAAATGTTTGAGAAGGCAGAGCATAAAAACACTTGATTTTCTTGCTGCAAAAAGCTTCAAAAAGCTGCACTCACAGAAAAAAAATAAAAAGTTTCTAGTTCTGTTAAGATTTCTTCTGAGGAGATTGCAGCTGTTATTTCTGTTAACTACTGAGTAAGCTCAGCCAGTGGTTCTCCGCATGTCTGTGTGTGAGCTTTGAGGCTGGAGGAGGTTGTAGGCACAAAGAAGAAGTAGTTCTGAATATAACAGAGGAAGATAAAATTGTACTTAATGGCAAACTGGGTAGCGTTCCCTCTGAATAGTATCTGTCTCTATACAGGGAGGACCACATGAACCATAGGACCCTGTAACAGAAGCAAGGTCAGAGGTGATTCATCCTCTCTGACCTTGAAATCAATGAATCTAAGAGAAGGAGTTTGGCAGGGTTTCTCTATGGCATGTGGCTTGTGGTTTGAAATGTGTCATCTGACATTTGCTTACCGGTGTCCTGAGCTTTCTTTAACATTTACTTAATATCTGCTAAAATGACACTGTCAAAAGCATAAGCTTAATTTTACTGGCAAGTGTTCAGTCACTGAACACAGTTGTGACTTGCCTTACACTTCACAGTTAACACAAGTATCTACTATCAGCACAAAATTATTCCATAGAGAGACTACACAAAATTTCATCTTAAATGTACAGCAAAATTGTAAAAGACAAAAAAGGCAGATACACGGAGCCTCAAATCCATAGTTTAAGGAGCATAATATACAAAGTATATTTCTATCTCATTTAAATGTCACTTAGATTAAGAACTGAATTGTTTCCACGATTTCTATTTTAGGTACATTATAGGAGATAAGAAGGGAGGAAAAGAAAAAGCTAAAGAATAAAATACATAGTGCATGAATAAATGTATTAAGCATCAAAAATAGGCTGCATATTAGTGAATTGTCACTGCATAAAAGATACTTTTATCTTTAATTTGGATGAGGACTTAGAAAAGTAAAATAAAGTTGTGACTGAATTATTTCCAGTGCGTTTTCTTAAGGACAGTCCTGACGTTAAAATGTTCTGATTCTCCCAATAATTACTTAGGTCCACAACACTGAACACTTCTTTATAAAAGATATGACTTTATTTTTTAAATAGTTGTACAAATAAATGTATACTTAAGAGGAATTTTGTTGGAAAGTTGTGGTAACTGGACAATTTCTGTAAAAACACACACACCTACATGCTAAGTGCTCTTCTTTCTTTATCTGTTCTTTCTTCTCCTCTTTGCCACACTCTAAAATAAATATGTTTTTGTATTCTTTTTTTTTGCCTGTAGGTTTCTGTGTCTGTCATGTATGCTGAAATCAAACTTGAAGGAGTTTGCAAAAATTGTTTGTTTTTTTTTTTAACAAGTAACTTTCCTCTACAGTAGACTTCATTAGTCTCAATGACTCAAGGAGATTCCAATAACTCCATTGTGAATCTTGCTTTGGGCTCTGAAGGGGAAAATGGAGGAGGTATGAATGCAGAGGAGTATGTAACACATGTCAGGATATGTATTTGATAAATTTGTGCACTTTTTATTTATCTATTTTTTACAAAGTCTTGCACACAGAGATCACATTTCTTTGCAGCTGGTACCAGTCTTTACTTTCCAAGCGGTATAGAAAAGCTTTTGTAATATTTCCAAAGGGTAGTATATAGACATCTTTATTTAATTTTCTCCTATCAAGAATGGGAATTTTACATATTGTGTTGTGTAGGAAAAATAAATAATGGAGCATGATGCGTCTGCAAAATAGTAATTGCTGTAGTCTTGAGAGACAACTAATAACATATTTAATTAGTCAGCTGTGATTTTATGCCAAGATAATGGATCTTGTATTCGTTTTTTATTGCACATAAAAATTTCTAGTAAGAATTTGATTGTGAACAGTCAGGAAATTTCTTATTACCTTGCATGAGTTTTAATATATCTAGTTTAGCCCCAGTCAGCAACCAAGTACCACATAGCTGCTCGCTCACCCTCCCCTCCCCTTCCCTTCCCCGGGGGGAGCAGGGGAGAGAATTGGAAATAAAGGAAAACTCATGGGTTGAGGTAAATACAATTTGCTAGGACAGCAAAGGAAATATAATAACAACAACAACAACAATGATAATAATAGGATAATAAAATATACAAATGCACAATTTTTCACCACTCAATGACCCAATAACCAACACAGTCTGTCCTGTGCAGTGATCACATCAACAAAACCCAGAGTGATCTTGGAACGATCCTGAAAGAGAAAGAGAGCAAGAGAGCTGCTCACTGGCCAAACTCCACTTATATACTGAGTGTGACATTTATGGCATAGAATACTCTCTTTGGCCAATTTGGATCGACTGTTCTGGCTATATCCCTCCCAGCTTCCTGCATCTGCACATTAGCAAAACCTGGAAAGCTGGAGAAAGTTCTTGGTCTCTCTAGCAACAACAAAGAACGTCAGTGTATTACCAACATCCTTCACACACCAAATCCCATACTAAATCCAAAACACAGCAGCTACTGGGAAGAATATTAGCTCCATCTCAGCCAAAATCAGGACACTATTTTATATTTTAGTTGATTACATGAAATTAACCAAAAGAATCTCTACAAGAAAAAAAAAGCAGAAGAAGGCAAGTAAATAAAAAGTCAGCAAGCATTTATTTTCATTGTTGTGAACTGCTGAGTGAACAAACTGTTCATGAGGAAATATCTGCTTGCCCTTTTCACCCAGGTTAATATGGTTATATTTTGGTTTAGATCCTAACAGCAAAAGACAGTAATGCATGAAAACACCAGTTCTAAAAGAGTTGGGAAATGGAGTGTCTACATCAGTGACAAGATGAAATAAACTGCAGATAAAGAGCATCTCTCTTCTTCCCCTGCAGAGAAGCCAGGAAGCCTGAAGTTATCTGAGACAACAAACTCTTCTGACTAATTTCTGTGACAGAAATTACCAGACCTAGAACTCAGGTGGTTTTGATGCTGCATGCATTGAGCAAACAAGAAGATCTTTGAATTAATGTCCAATACATTCATTTGGAAGAACTGTCTGTCCTGAGCTGTTTGTGACAACCACTGAGTTTTGGCACCTGTAAAGACACACTTTTTGCTAGTGCTAGTTGAATTTTAGCTGTCAGGTTGATATAATCAGCAACAGAAATTCTGTCCGGCAGAGGTACCGCAGAGCAGGAGGGGGCTGCTGTGGAAGGGCCGGGGAGCTGGGCACTGAGGGTGGCAGTGAAGCAGGCAGGGGTACAGGGTGCAGCCCCACGGTGCCTGGGGAGTGGGGAGAGAGGAGAGCAGTGACAGGAGCCAGGGACAGCTAGCAGGACCCACATCGCCAGACAAGCACGTGGTGGGTTTTCACTCCGCTAGCAGTGCAGAGAGTTTCAAGAGGAAAAAGGCAGAGATTATAAAGCTTGATCAGCCTCTGAAAGGTGGAAGCCCCACTGGCAGCCTGCAGAACAGCAATTTCCAGCATTTCTAGACTGGAACTTGAAACCCTCCATGGAAAGGTTAGCCCTTGCCTCTGGCCCACTCTTTTTCCAAACTTTGTCCCATTATTAAACTTGTTTGCTTTTTATAAAATGAAATGAAATAAAAAGTGTTACAGAAGAAGTTACCCCTTAACCTTGAGCTTTTGTGTGACAATCCATCTTCCCTCATGGCTGAAAAGATTATGATTACACTAATAACAGAGGACTTGTCCTTTTATATACAGTATTGTACGTAAAAACAAATTTCCATAAATCCACATCTGCCATGTAAAATTTCAGCCCAATGCAAATATAAAATATATAGCTATAGTCCTCTGAAACAGGGCTTTTGTATGCTGTCCTCGTACATTTTATTCTGAAAAGGATGAGAGTTCTGTCAGGGAGGGGAAAGTGCTGAGGGTTTGAGGAGCTTTATGCTCTGATGTTTCTGTCCACTTTATCAGATTGCAACTGATTTCCATGCATTTCTTTTTGGTATTTATAGACATAATTGTGCCTTTTAATAGCAGCAGAATGTCCATCTGCCCTATTGAAATGTTAAAAAATATCAATTATAAACAAAGGAAATAGAATACTGAGAACGTATTTTCAGGCTGTTTGGGCCCCTAGTAGTTTTACTGAAATGGAAATGTAAGGAAGAGCACAAGAACCAAAACAAGTTCCATTCCTGAAGTCCAAGTAGGGAAATACATACTATTCCTTATTCTAGGAAACTGCAGCAGAGTGCCATCACAGTCCTGTCCTCCTCCCCCAAAACTGATGTAATATGCTTGTTAATGATCATGTCTGTGAGTCTGTTACCTTGTGCCTTTTATGAATTCAGACTCTAAGACTCCTGTCAGTGCTGTGTAAGACTGTTCCATGGCACGAAGAGATGGAGTGCTCTGTCCTTTAGCTGTGTTCTGGGCGCCCCCACATTGCTTCTGTGGTATCCAGGTAATTCTCCAGCTATAGCACTGGGAAAAAGGACTAAGATTTGCACTAGAAAGAGTTCCTATTTTTTTTTTAAAAGAAAGGATATAAAAAAGAAAGAAAACTTCTCTGGTACCTGAAACACTGAGCCAGAAGATTAACACAGCAGCAATGGAAAATGAATTTAAGATGAAAGGAGCAATAATGCAGTGACTGTTTGGGAAAAGGAGAATCATCTAATGCAATGAACATCAATACAAGGTGGCAAAATGAAGTTGCACGATATTCTTACTCTAGCAAAGTGTCTGAGCAAGGAAGTTGTTCATCACAACTGGACACCATCCCTGCTGTTATAGGGAATTGTTCTAAACATTTTCTGGTTAAAATGATGTTCTATCTGGAAGTTTATATAATATGCCAGATAAATACAGCTTGTAGCTCAAATATTATTTCAAAGCACTAAGATCTGCAGACCTTACTCAGGCAAAACCCTTAAGTCTATCAAAACATCTGAAATTCGACCGCAAATTGGAGTAACAATGGCTATGTCTAATAACAGTTTTTAAGAGAGAGCACTATATTAATTTGAGGACTTTTTAGTTGCTTGGCTGAATGAAATAACGGGAATGATTATTCTAGCTCTCTACTAAGTAAATCAGAAGTCTGATGAACATAGTCTACTGACTACCTAACACTAGATTTATCTGAGTTTAACTGAAAATTGATTAGTCAATGAGAAAAATGCTAGATATCAGTAGTTATTTGATGAAATGTTTTGGAGAAATAAGGAAATCTCTTGCAAGATAACAAGGCTTCTGTGCTAGGGATAATAATTGTCACTGCATTATTGCTCCTTTCATCTTTAATTCATTTTCCATTGCTGCTGTGTTAATTGTCAGGAAGCCATCTATAACCTGATTCTAGACTTTTAAGTCCACAGGCTGTGCTAATAGAAAATTGCCCAGTAAGGCTACTTGTTCTGTATATATATATGTGTGTGTATATATATATTTTTTTTTTTTTTTACTACTGAGCTACTAACGTATTATAGTTTGTACTTTTTTATAATATATTCCATTTTGCAATGTTACCTTCCTTTCACTCTCACTCAAAAATAAAACTTCTTTACCTTTAAAAAATGTTTTTTGTATATCTTAATGTTCAGAATAAGCAAAATATAAAGTAGTGTACCTATTTTCTTTTACCTCTACTGTCTTTTCATGCTTTCATTTTCTAATATAGATGGAACTAAAGTACAGAGATGTTACTCTTCCCTAACTTTGTGGGTCAGTGGATTTTCCTGCACTGGGATGCATGCTCAGTCTGAAAACAATCTCAAAATGAGAGTATGTAGTACTCATATCCCTACTGTTCCACCTTTCTTCTTCTTATCTGTTTTCACCTAAGTCTGATGTTAATGGTAATTATTTATTATGTAAAGCCCTTGGTAGAACTGAAGTCCTGCGCTCTCTATTTTTTATTAGCTTTCTCTGACAGGTTTTAATGCATTGGAGTAGAGGCTGGAGCAATTCAAGAGGACTAGTGGCTGTGCAAATCCACTAGCCTTACCTTTTGTGAGTGCATGACCCTCGGTAATTTCTGTAAAAACAGTAAAGTGGCTTTGTGTTTTCCCTTTATTTGTAAAAGTCTCCATTCTTCTCTAAAAGCCAATTTGATTCAAGTTTGCTGAAGGAATGCAAGAACAGCACTTGCCCTGTGAATCACAAGAAAAATCTTTGTCATCTAGGGATATTTTCCATGGAACAGTTCACATTTGTGTTGATTTAGTGGTGATTTATAGAGGTCAGTCACCTTTTCCCCCTGATTTTAATATTATTGTGAATTTTTAAATGCATGCCCCACAAAATTAGTATGGCAAATTTCTTTAGCTGAAAGCAAAGAAAGAGTGCCCTGCCTCTTACTGAGTTGAAATTTGTTACTTTGCTGAAAATTGACATAAAATAATTTCCAGTGTATCTGTCAATTGAAAATCAATATCCTTGACCTGCAAAATGAAAGTCATTGATCATGCATGATGAAAGCTGAGTTTAAATATTAAATAGTTTTTTTCAAAACAAACTGTAATTTTATGGCTGAATGGATGTTGATGGAATATGAAATACATATATCTCTCTCTATATGTATTCGAAGAGTTCCGCTACAATGACTTTATTTTCAGTTTAGCCTGGTCAAACTGCAAATCCTACTAAATGGAAAAGAACATCATGGAACAGTGATGTTAGCAGTTACTGAAGTCAACTTCAATTACTGTTAATAGTAAGCAATCGTTCTTCTTCTAAATAAGACTTACCTAGAAATCACTAAGCAAAGCCTCTATCTGCCATTACTAGATATTGCTACCAGGTGATCCACCTCATACCAATAAAGAGATACCTCTCCACAGAATATATTTTACTACTCTAGTTTAAGTTAACCTACATAAAATCGTGAATAAAAAATACTCAATATTCAGATTAATTTGTGAGTTCTTAATTTAAGCAATAGGATGACTTTCTTGTGTGTGTTTAATTTTTATTTCAGATATTCCTCTTGTTTTGCAGTGGCAGACTTCCAATTTATGTAGTCATTTTATGTAAGAGATTCAAAGAATTAATCTGTGTCTGATTTCTCCCCATATTTTACATGACAGAAATAAGAAATAATTTCTTATATTTTGTGAGGTAGTGGCCTTTCTACCTTCTTTTTAGCTTATAACACAAAAGGGATCAAATTATTTCAAAAACTTTTTGATTGCGGCAATATACAATTAATAATAGTAAAAAATTTATCTTTTTTTTTGGTCATACGTAATCTAATAGATACCAACAGGAAAATATTTTGACTATGAGCACGATAAGTATTCTGTTCAAGATACTGTTTAAACTCAGGGCTTTTTTTTTTTTTTTTTAATGAGGACTGGAAAACTCCCCCAACTTCAGTTAATTACATTATTTGTGATTTTTCCCAAATCACTTTGATGCTTAAATTTGTATATAATGAG
This sequence comes from Chlamydotis macqueenii, assembly GCF_036417535.1. NCBI lineage: Eukaryota > Metazoa > Chordata > Aves > Otidiformes > Otididae > Chlamydotis > Chlamydotis macqueenii. The sequence continues at coordinate 56,001,140 of NC_141593.1, read as the reverse complement.
CAACAGTTATAATCGCCCTAATCATAGAGTAAGTCCTCTTGGAGTACATTTCTGAGCACTTGAAAGAGAAGGTGAATGGAAGAGCCAGGACGGATTCACCAAGAGTAAATCATGCTGGACCAACATGATTGCCTTTTAGGCTAACTTGATCAGACTTGTGGAAGAGGAGAAGGCAGTGGATGCCATTTACCTGAATTTTAGCAAGGTTTTTGACGTTCTTCCACAATATCCCTGTAGCACATTGTGGTTTGGATAGATGGATGACTGGATAAGTAAAAAATTAATTAAATGATTGCAAAGAAGTGCTGCTGGAGCATTCTGCCAGGCTGGGCTAAGCTGAAACTGTGTATAGATATGTGTGCACTTTGGAATACCAGTCAGGAATGAGTTTCAGGCAGACATGGAAAGACCTGGGGAAAAATGGAAGTAAGAGTGTTTTGGATCAGACATAAACTTTTTGCAAGCTGCCAGTCTATGTAATAATTTCCTTCATACTGCAACAGGAAAAGAATAAAAGTAAGCCCTTGTACTTGAGGCAACTTTTCCACACTATCCCAAGTAATTGCTTTTTCTGGAATGACACCACTCAGCATTTGACACTGCAGCTGCTTTATTCTGCTGATGTCTAAAGAAGCTGATGTATTTTGATAACTGTGTTTTATGTCTGTGGGGTGGTTTTTATAGTCAAATACCCCACATCAAATAAATTTGCCTTGGCACCCCTTCTCAATAAAAACAATAGGGTGATTTTTGTAGGGCAGAACAGCTGACTGGAGTAAAATATTGCAAAGCAAACAAGCTTCTTCCCCTCCCCTTTGTTTTGACAGTGATGTTAAGAGTCCCTAGCATTACATGCGACTTCAAAGCATTACAGAAATTCATAGGTTCTTGTGCACAGAATCAGTGCCATTCTTCAGCTCTGCCTGGCCTTGGGCCTACCACAGGACCCACGTCCTGGCCCATTCCCAGGGAGGTAACCGAATCCCAGGGCTGAGACTGCCCCTAGTGCTCCCCGCCTGCCCTCTCACCAGACTCAGAGATGTCTGTATGTACTCAGTTTCATTTGCTAGGTAGTAGACCACCGGCTCTCCACCATTGCTTTGGAATATCTGCACAAAGTATTGTTGTGAAGTAGGCTAGCAAATTTCAATTGTGATAATTTACAGAAATGATGGTTTCTCAGTATCTGGTGTACCATCTGTCATAAGCATCTGTGCATTGCACTTACTGACTTTTTAATTAAATGTATAATCAAAATAGGGTCTGTGTGGAGTAGGGTGGGGAGATGGGGTAGCTCCCCTGTAAAGAAGTTAGACACAAAAAATACTCAATATACTAGTCTGGGAGGAAAAATCTAATGCTGACTGTAAGTGAAATTCTTCAGTTTGATTACCTGAACAAAAATGGTTGCCTAACTCTGATGAACTTTTCAATAAATCTGTAAAAATGACCCATTTGCACATGGAAGATGTAATTGCATGTAAGAAGCAAACAGTTTAGTGTGTAATTACCTGCTTTATGCATGTAAATGTACAACTGAGTCCAACTGAAATGTGAATCTATTGATGATGCAGAATAAACAGCTGAATTTCTAGTAATCATGGCCTTTAAAAGATGTCTACAGCTGAATGAGACTGCTTTTATGCAGCTGACTTTAAATACAGCCTGCCTTTCTCTTTTCAAATACCTCAATCCCCTAAGACTGCATTACAAAAGGTAATGGTTTTTCCGCTCCACTGAACTGCATGTTCAGCTGTTCTACAGAACCACAGAGGAAGGGATAAATTTTAATTATTAATTGATATGTCTTTTGCATATGCCTTTTTTTCTAATACTACTTATGTGGTGCAATTAGTGATGGTGGTGAAGGGTTTTTCTGAATTTCATTTTTTTTATCCAATGTAGTGTATTACATCACATGTTTTCTTACTTCTTTGTTTTTTTAGCTCCTTGGATGCATTGGCTTCATTAATCAAGACATTACACAATTATTCACTGTGCTGGGGAGAACATCAGGTGATAATAAAGTTACTGGAAATCAAATAAAATATTTTTTCTTACTGCTGATCTGCTTGTGTGAGGAGATTGGGAATATTCTGTTCCATTACTTTCTAAGCCATTTTGCTCCCTGTGCCTCTGATTTCACCTCTGGGAATCACAGAATGACTCAGTCATCTACTGTAGGTTTAGGAGTAGTGAAATGAAACAAAGGAAAGTTCTCCATTTTATGGTATATCCCCAGACTACAAGAAAGGTAAAATAAGTAGATAATTGTTGTCTATGGAAAATGCAATTTCTGAGAACGAGAATTAGTAGTAAAAACCCAAATTATTCTATGCCTTGTAAGCAGTGTCTTCACCTAATTAGCTGCAACTGCACTATCTCTTTAACCTTTCAGAAGATATGTTCAAAAAGACACTTTTGGAACTTATGCTATCTATAATAGCTGTACTGACTCAGCGGTAACATTAGAAGTGTTTTAAACCTGGCACAAATGTACCATTAGCCTCCTGTTCTAACTGCTGGGATGATTCTGTTAACTTTTTCATTATTATTTTTATACCTACCATGGCAAATAACTGCTTTTATCTACTTTATGAGGCCACTGAACAAGTACACCGAATACAATCATTACCTTTGGCACATTCTGCTGGTATCTTGCCTCAAATTCTGTGAGTCACTATAGTCTTTCTAGAAAGCAACCTATCTTTTAATTTTGTAAGCAATTACCAATGACCTGAAAATACCTTGTAATACCTCTGCTGCTGGTGTTTGTTGTTTGGTTTTTTACTGAGCTATTGCATACAGAGGCTCAGCCATTTTCTTATTGTTCTGGTTTTGTTTAGTGAGGGACACTTATCTCTCCAAATCTTATCTTGTTCTATATTTTTTTATTTTTGGCCCAAGCCTTTTTATCCAAAAAAGAGAATGTCAAAGCCAAAAAGTTCTTTATGTGATAGAGAAAAAGAAATCTTGTGAAATGGCCTTTCCTATCTGATACTGAGACATTATTTTTTCCTTTACATCTGACAAGGTGTGCATTCATGCTTAGTCCATTAGTAAGTAGACTAGCAAACGCGCCAAACAATGTAAAATACAGTACTGAATTCTTTAATTTCAACCTGCTCATTGCAGGATGGAGCTGGATTAAAAATCATTCTATGTGGTCCATGACAATAGTTAATGAGAACAGAATATTCAGAAACCAGATTTGTGAACTCCAGGTTTGGCATGGAAGGATAAGAATCTACTGTGGAGAAATACCACTCTCCGAGTAGATGCTGATGCATTTTAACATGTACACTGCATTTTCACCAGCTGTTTTGTTTGGAATCTGTGATGTGTGTTTGTTTGATTGCAGGCTGAGGAAGGGTGCAGGGTCCTCCAGAGTGTGCCCCAGATTTGTGACTAATGGATAAGAGAGTGTTGCTTTCAGAGGGAAAATCAACATTTACTACTGCTATGATCAGAGTAGTTGCACGAGGTTAGGCTGAATTTCAGCCAGCACAGCTGGGTGAAAAAAAAATGCTGTATTCAGTTTATATTTTTCTGTGCACAACATTCCTATATGGGAACAGTTTTAAAGCAAAGCAATCTCTACCCCCTCCTCACAATCTGACTGATTGCACTTCAGGAACTTGTCAGCTTCCCCATGAACATAAAAACACAGAGCTGCACACCTTCAGCTGCCAATGGTGTTTTATTACTTGAGGATCATCAGTGAGAGCTAGGTCAACAGTTAGCTATTTGCCAATATCACAGTAGATGTGAAAAAAAAAGCAGTTTTCTTATCTGCTTGTAATCGTGTAATTGCCAGCACTGTACTGGGGAAAACAAATCATACATGTGTATGGTGTTACATGGCTATGCTGTCAAAAAGAGTAACTGAGTATCATGAGTTTCGTTATTGCAGAATTTTCACTTCATCTTTGGAGTTGACAGGAAATTTATGTTTTCAAGAATGCCACTCCCATCATTTTAATTCTGTGTGAAAATTGAGTAGTAATATATTAATTGTCTGGGCTCTTTCTATGAAAAGTTAATATTTTAAATTGTTCTTTTATGACTAAAATATGATTTAGTTATTTATAATCTTCATTCAGTTTAGTTCTGTCTTTCTAAATTGTTTCCCTCCCTCCAAGCCTACAGATTTAGTTGGCTTAATTGTATTAGGCAAATTATAATTGTAAAAACTAGTGATGAGCGTCTAATGAGATTGATGGCTAATTTTCATGGAATTAACAGAGCTTGCACTGGGGGCTACCACATGCAGTATCACTTTTTAGAAGGGCGGTAATTAAATATAGGTTGTGTATCTACTGATACCTTTTATTGATTCTGCCTGGCACTACTTTCTGCTCTTTTTTAGGTGAAACTGTTTTGATGGAATTATCTACAAAGGTGATGATAACTCATAAATATTTTAAATTTGTATTACCCTATCTTGGTCTCAGGTTTTAAGTACTATTTCTAATTTCTGTGTTCATCAATGGGAATAAATAAATGAGTCGTTGAGAGAGAGAAACCAGAATAGACTGCTTTAAGTTCTCAAGAAGAGTGAGAATTATTTGCATGAAATAAATCAAATTAAAAATAAAGCAAAAAGAGAAAACATTTAAAACACAATCTTAACCCACTGAAAGGCATGCGTCCCATGTAGTGAATGTTTTCCTCTTTACTTTTGCCTTTGAATTAGTAATAACCTTGTGACCGAGAACATGGCCCTTAGGATCCTTCATTTTGCTGCAGGTGCTGTATAAAAACACTTCATGTAACAAAGGCATATTTTAGAGCTTTTTTGTACTCTGTTGAGGTTCTGAAATTCTCACTGAAGTTCAGAGCAAGTGCCAAAAGAGTAAGATGAAGTTTTCTGGGGGTCTGCATTGCCTTTTAATGCAAATTGACAGTAACTCCAAAGTCCTTGGTGTGCAAAACTATTATGATGTAGAGAGATAAGAGTTCTGGATGCATTTTTTTTTAAATAAAAAATAAATTCTCTGATACTCTAAATATTGTATGTAAATATATATCTCAGAATCAGCAAAACCATAGAATTATAGAACAGTTTGGGTTGAAAGGGACCTGTAAAGGTCATCTAGTCCAACCCCCTGCAAGAAGCAGAGACATCTCCAACCAGATCAGGGTGCTCAGAGCCCCATCCAACCTGGCCTTGAATGTTTCCAGGGATGGGGCATCTGCCACCTCTCTGTGCCAATGTTTCACCACTCTAATTGTAAACATTTTTTTTCCTTACATCTAGCCTAAATCTACCTCCTTCTATTTTAAAAGCATTACCCTTTGTCCTATCACAACAGGCCTTACTATTGTAATGCTAAAATGCTATTGTAATTACTATTGCAATTGGTGTTCACTTTGCGTCTGAAACAGCTCCTGTTGTTTTTCCAATAATGGTGAAAATAAGTGTCGTCTTCAGCTTTAAACTTTAAGTTAGAACTAAGGAAATAAAATTAGGTTGCTATCATAATCTTAATGAAATTCCATGTAATGAGTGGCAAAGCTTAAACTATAAACAGCAACAACCACCAAACTGGAAGATATATTTCTGTCCTCCTTATCCATCTTATGCATACACATACATACATCATTTTACTTATTATCTTCCTCATATGGGAAGAAATGTCTGTCTCTGGCAGTGGAAAAAGCTATTTCTTTGGATTAGTAATATTACTGAGCACATTTCCACAGTGCATGCTTGCCTGCTTCTTGGTAAACATGAAGCTGAACAAAGCAAGCTAAGAATTAATTCCATTCTGAAAGAGAATTGATACTTGTACAACTTATCATCACATTTCTGTCAAAATGTTTTTATTTGCTAATGTTCAAGAAACAGCAGATATTTCTTGATAAGGTACAATCTTTATGAGATGGAAAATAAGAAATTTGACTTGAAGAATTATAATGTTTTGTAGGTTCCTGCCAATCTATGAGTCTAATTTTCTTCTCTGACACTGTGGCGTATAGAAGAAGCATTATTTACATGGTGAAGTATTACTCAGTGTGAATAAGGATGAAATAAATTGATCCTAAAGTAATGAAAGTAATGAAGAAAATTCAAAAGGCAAGGGTGTTATAATACAGTAAGATCTCAGTTTTCCCAAGCATCAGTAAGGTATGGATGGATGGTATGTTTATGGATTTGCTGTAGGATCCATAATTGTGGTATTCAGTTTTTATTTAATTGTAGCCTGTGATAAACAGAGATGTAGGACTCTGTTCTGAGAGAAATCACACAAGTTGTTTTGGTGGGTCTAACTCCATACTTAGATTGGGTAGCCTCTATGCATATGCTGTAATGCAGTGAAAATGTATTGCTTCAGATGGACAAACCACCCTTGGGCTCCACAGATACGTAATCACTTTGTGACAGATAAAGATTGGCACAGAGTGCATTTCATTTTAGTCCGTTCAGGTTCTTCTGCAACACTAATCAGTGTGAGCATTTTTCAAGGTAATAGCAGTGCACGTTATTTTCCAAAAGGATGTGAAAAGTGAGAAACAGGTGAGGAAATACTACATTATACATCAACAGAATACAGATTTGCCTGAGCATCCATCAGAGATGGAAATCAGGGCTTTTAAATGTGTTTGGATAAAAAATAAACCAAACAAAACATAGAAGCAAAGAAGCTGAAATTATGAGAATTTAATCTACTTGGGAGGAGATGGATAAGTTTTGTTTTTCTTTGCCTTTTTTTTTTTTTTTTTTTAAGAATTACCAGGAGCATTTAGAAGACATGACCCGATAATGTGGAATTTAAGCTAAAATAGGTATTTTGGAAAGGACCGAAGAAAAGGTGAGCTAATTACTAGTTAGGAGAAAACTTGTGTTAGAATGTGAATGAAGGCCATAAAGGAAAGTAGTTTACTTGGGCTTTTGGGTGGAGTGGCACAGGCATCATAAGGTGGAGATACTTCAGATGTATGTTCACAAATTCAAGATTGTGACAGATGCAGAACTAGGGAACTAAATAAAACCTCCAAACAAAACATCAGCTAAAGTTGGCATTGAGATGCTGGGAAGAAATTCCAACAGGAAGAGAGGCCTGTAGAAAACCTAACATATTTTAAAGGCTCTGAGAGGCAAACTGCAAAAGTTTGGCATTCTCAGTTGTCTCTGATTTTTCTCTAAAGCTCACAAACCACAGATGATGGAAGTGGGACATATTTAGGTGTCAGCTTCAACTAACTTTACTGGTAGTTTGAAATAAGATGGTAAATGGTGACTGTTGAAGTGCGTACCATTTTATTTCATCCTCACACAGGTGACAGAACATTTTAAAGCTGGTAAAATCTTAAACTTGCACAGCTAAACTTGCTGCAATGTATCTGTTAGACCACTATGAGAGTGAATGATAAAGACTAAATGGAAAATAATCCTAATTCAGCAATAAATTTATATGGGAAAGACTTGCTGGATTGTGTAAACAGATGTATAACTTGGAGAAAAGGAGAGAAACAAGGATGCCAAGAAATCAGTATTTTGTGCCAGGAACAAATACAAAAGAATAGCACAAACATGGACACAGAGAATCAGAAAAATGAAAAATGTAAACAGCAAGGGATCATAGAAAAAAACATCATACTTTATAAGTATTAGAAATAAATATACAAAAGAAAGAATGGCTCAAAACTTAACAAAGCTTTTAAATAAATGCCAGATAATAAAATAAGAAGCTTTTTGGGATGGAGGTAGGAAAGCAAAGATTCATCTTGACTGGACTCTTAACACGGTTGATTTAAATGACAAAGGAATGGAAGATGTTGACCAGAGTATGGAAACACAGTAAACAAGCTTTAAGTTAGCTAAGCGTGTTTAACTTGAATAGGATGAATGGAAATTAACCTTAGGTATTTAAAGAATTTTATGGACCCATTAGTCATTGTTTCTGAGAATTCTTGAAGGGTGAGTAATGACCAGAAACCAGAGAAGGGAAAGCACAGAATATCTCTTTACATGCGGGAATGGAGATGTGTGCAATAACAGAAAAGTGAGCCTAATGTCACTTGCAGAAAGATACAAGCTATTAAACTGTATGTATGTAAATTAGAAGATGAGAAGTGCATGCTGGTTCTTCTAATATGTAAGTTGAATACAACTTTTTCTTTGGCAGGATGTGGGAACTCATCAGCAATGGAGAAGCAATCACAAGCTTCAGTAAGCTTTATCTGCTCTTCACATTCTCCCATGCAAGTTAAAAAACAAATATAGAGCTGAAATTACTGTTGTGTGAGTGTAGAGCTAGTTCAAAAACTATAGGGAGTGTGTTGTCACTCATGGCTTTCTGTCTAGCTGAGTGGTCATGCATATTTTGAAGGACATGCCAAAAGACATTTCTGGGTGCTGTTCCATACTAACATACTAAGTAATTATTTGCATAACTGGATAGGGAGTACACTTGTAATTTCTTGGTGGATAACAGTAAGATAACAAGGTATACAAGTGGTTTGAGAAACAAGATTAGAATTCAAACTGATTTTGATGTGCTGAAAAACCTTTCTGAAACCTATAAAAAGGAATTCAATAATGATAAGTACAAAATACTTGGCTTTAGAGGGAAAAAATTAAATGAGATAAGAGGTAGGTTTATTTTGTTTAAATCAAAGTAAGATTATGGGGAAAGATTCAATTTTAACTAATTTGTCTCTGCCATGTGATTAGCATAGGAGTCTTAATGCAATTATTAGTTTGGACACAAAACTAATTTATTCTCTGCTGGCTTATCTGAGCTTTCTGTTACCTAGATAGACACGTTCTCCACTGAATCACCCAAAGGACGTATGAATTTATTTAACCCTGTGTATTTAGCTTAAAAGAATGCAGCAATAATTGTGGCTTTTTTTCTGTCATTTTTTTTCTATTTTGAATTAGCAATCAGTGAAAAGACAGAAAAGTAGGGTACAGAGTTGGAGATGCAGAATATCTGTAAATCACACAGTAATTTATTCTACCTCAAGTCAGGTTTAACTATATCTGGAATAACTCAAGTTCTTCACATTGGTAGAAATATTTTTGTTTTTGAAGTTGCTAACAGAAGTGTTCTGAGTACTTGGTTGTATTCACACGAAGTCTCCTTTTCTGTTTTCCTCTTCAAGGAAGAGACTAGTAACTGTTTTGATCCTAAATTCCAAAGCAAAATTATTATGAACATATCTACAGTAGTGCATATGAGGGCTCCAATAGCTATCCATTTTGAGGCATGCTTTACAATTCTGAGAAAAAAATGTATTCTTCCATCTGCTGTTATCACCATTTTTTTGGTGATATTTTTGATGATTTCTGTTTATATTTCACTGAGGTTTTTTTTCCTGTTTATAACAGAGAAACATTTTAAAGCTATTATGAAAAAATGTATGCACACACAAAATTATGTGGTTTTTTTTTTTTTTTAAACTGAGAGAAGCAGTCCAGCCAATCTCTTTATAGAGATTTTTTAGTGTACATGTTGGATGAGAAGCGATGCTACCTAGCAGGTATTCAACATGTTTATCTATCTCATCTGAGAGAATCTCTGTCAAATGTGATGGATGCAATCTCTTACCTGTCTTTTCTCTTATGCTAAAAAAAAAATTTGAAACTCTACATGCAGACAGTTGCTGTCTCTCAATATTTTTTTAAGAACATTCTCTCTTTTACTTACTGTTATGAAAAGGTAAACCAACTTCCCTAGCAATTTTGTTTCTTTTAATTGTTAGGTAAAAGCAAGTTTGACTATATTTGCTTGGGAAAAAAAAAATATTTCTTTTCTTTGGGTATTTCTTTGATAAGGTTCTTAGAAGATCTAGGTAACACCCCAGGGATATCCAGCTGAGTCATTGGCTCTGGATATGGGGGACAGCCCTAGTTTCTTAAAACATCTAAAGCCATTTTGATTAAAGAGGTGAATTCCATTCCCCTATAGACAGAGGGAAGAACTTCACAATATCTTTTGTGTCAGACTTTTCTCTGTAAAGAGATTCTGTAGAATCCTTTACATTCCCCAAAAGACTGAGGTTTTAAGCTGTGGTTGAGACAGGACTATATGTGGACAAAGCTTTCTCCATCCTCAAGGTGAACTGCCTGGAGAAGGCATGAAATTGGAGCCAAGATATGGGATTGCCATGATAGACAGTTAACCTTGGTAAATTTTAGTTTTGCTAAGATTTACTTTTTCGAAAAGATTTGATTTGCAAAAGTAGCTGACATTTTTATTTTCCTTATGGGATCATTTACAATGAACCATTATGCTCTGCATATTCTTCAGTATTTGAACATGAAGAAGCAAATAAGATTTGGGTTGCTAATGCATAATATTATTAAAACCAAGTACAGAGTATAAAACAAGTTTCAAGTTGTTGCATATCTTCTTTTTCCTAAAATATTTGTTTATGTAAGTCTACTCTGTCTGACTGCAATTCTCAGTGGGGAAGATGATCTTACTTTAGTAGATGCTAATGTTGCACTGCCGATCTTTGAGGCCATGTCTGCTTCTTCCCATTCATGGATGAACAGAAGGTAAATACCTTAAGTGTCTGCTTCCCTTATATGGCATCACTCAAGCAAAGACTGTGAGAAAAATATTTTTATGGCTGGACATTGATAAGTTGTGTACAACCTGTCTGGCAGAAATCTGGTCTAACACAATAGAATAGTTTCAGCACCAGAAAAAATTCTATTTACTACACAGTATTTTTGCATCACTTTAAGACATATTCTGTTACTTCTCTTTCTCATACTGGAAACTATTAGTTTCATAACAAAATAAGTATCTTATCTGTGAAAGTTAAAATACAATTTGATGCATTGATTTGGTCAATGCCTGCTAGTTATTCAGTGCTTTCAGATATGTAATAATAAAAGAAGACGGAAGGAATTTACATGCAGAGTGAGCACCTAAAGCTGGATTTATTCTTAATCTCTGGTATCAAATCTGTATCAACATTATTCAGTCCATTAAATCATAATTTGAAGCTAAATCAGGAATGTAAGCATAAGGTACATAAGATTGCAATCTTAGACAGCTAATTACCAGGAGGGAATTGGATCATAACCTTTAATATGACATTTGAAACCATAGCTTTCCCATTATGTAATTTCTAAAACTGTATTCTCCATTCTGAAGTGGCATTTCCATTCTACAGGGCGAAAAATAGTGAAAGCAATGAGTTTACATTCAGAATGCTTCGATTTCTTTAGGATAAAGTATAACAAATTTTGTTCAGTAGAAAACATAACTGGTGATTAATTTAAGCATAGGAAAACAACATTCAGTATTACTTTTGCCCAGTAAGGAGGAACAGGAACATATTTGCTGCAGGAGACTGTGCACGTGAAGCTTGATTCAAATCCCTAGAAGGTCATGGAAAGGCTCTCATTTCCTTGATGCTAAAGAGTGTGGCTAGCATACATACTAGGATGCACTGCACTTAAGTTGGAAAGTCCTGGATAAACATATATGCTTGTGCTTTTCTACAATTACAATACACCTAGTGCTGGTAAAGCCTGTTAAAAGGCACTGTGTACAAATAAACTTTGCTGCAGATGCGTCGGTCCAACCTATTACTTAAAGAATTGTGCCACGATAGAGCAGGCACCTGCATTTACGTAGAAACCTGCTGACTTGACATGAACTCTCCAGAGGCATCAATGGAGTTTCCTGAGCAATCTGATGAATTCTTATTTCAGATGAGAAATTTTCTGTCTACAGAGAGTGTAGGAAAAAGCATATCACTTCTAGAGATCTCTGCACCAAGAATAGCTGTCATAATCTTTGAAGAAGAGGAGGTGCAATTAAAACAAATGTACCTGACCAAATCAGATTTAGATTCCATACCATATGTTTCTGTATATTCTATCAAAATAAAACACTTGGTCAGAAAGACTTATACTGACAAACATATTTGGCCTATACTGGGAAATGAACTTTCATCCTTTATGGTGAATTAATCTTGAGACCCAAAGTACAACTTTAATCATCATAATCCCCCATTTACACATATATGAACATTTTGAAAGAAAATCCCTGTACCATTTTGTAAAAACAATCACAATATCATATATGATAAAATGTGGTATTTTTTGCTCTCCACTCAGAATGAAGATGGTCTTCAAATATTTTCAAGAATCGGAATTTCATCAAAACATTTTTTTTTCAGATTAAGAAAAAAAAATATTTCTCTTGCAGTCTTAAAAAGGATAAAATCAAGGGCCTAGCAGAAGTGTTCCTGTCAGAGCTGTGGAAATTGGTGTTTTTTGTAAGATGTTTTCTTTTATTTAAAAAAAAAAATGCAACTGTAGCTGAGTCTGAAACCTACTATTTATTTATAATGATTTGTGGAACAGCAGTTAGTAATTTGTGGTACTAATGGTAGCTAAGCTAACTAGGCAGTTAACTATACTGTCTATGTGTGGTGTTAGTGACATATAGACATAAGATAAATTACTTAAATAGACAAATAGACATATATGACATATAGACATAAATGACATAAGAGAAAAAAAAATGTGAACAGTGCAGCATCTTGTCTATCTAGCACATTGGCCATCCAGTGAAACGGTGGGCAGCAAGACAGACATCCTGCAAGTTATTCTGCTTGGGGGTACCCAGCCAGCCAAAGCAGCACATTAATTTTGAGATTCCTGATCGTCAGCTTTGTACTGCTTCTTTCAGACTATTTAGCCATGAGAAATAAAAGAGTACAATAATTTTTCAACTCAGTCTGACCATTGGTTCCAATTGCTGCTATCTTTACATTATTTAAATCTAACCTTCCTTTACTGAGGACTATGAGGGAGAAAGTTAAGTAGACATTAGCTTCAGATGAGTTTTTAAAATACTTTGGATTTCACTCGCCCTTTATAACATACTCTTCTGGACTTTCTAATTCTTTCTCAGGCCAGAGAAAGACAGCAGCAACTACTGCTTCTAGATGTACATATTATCTTCAGTAAATCCTTCACAGTAACAGGGATTCTCAATGTAGCACTGGACCAGACCCTGATTTGTTATGTTATTGTGATACATATGTCTTTTATGACAATCAATTACACAGAAAATAAAACAAGTGAACAAATTGCTTTTGCTTTGTGCGTGCTCCTTTTGCTAAGATGTTAAACGACATCATGCTACTTCTTTCTAATTCACAAACTAAAGATCTCCCCTTTGTTTTAGCACTTTAATTCAGATGCTGCAGTTCAGGAATACTGTGGAGGTATCTGACACTAGTGATTTATGTGTAAAACATAATTATTCTTTTTATCATGTTTTTGGATCTGAGTGGAGAATTGCTACTGAGCTGAATGTGGAAACCTGAAGGCATGCATTTTACATTACACATGGTAGCATGGAATTATATGAAGAAGTGACTGCCATAACAGTACAGGAAAATAATAGCACGTTAGGGAACAACTTCACAGCAAAAACCATTGCACCAAGAATCTGTGCCTTGTCTTCCTGACTTTTTTTGGTTATAAGTCAAAGTGACTAAATAATTTGATTTCAGAGTTCAAGATGAGAATGTAAGAATTGCTCCAAGGTAATCAGATATCAAACCACATCAGCTAGCAAGAGACACAAAACCCTACCAGATGTGGAATATAACTTTCTAGCTGCTGCAGTGCCAATTGCTTTTTTTTTTGTTTCTTTTAATAGAGTTGCAATACTTAACTTTACTTAGGCTTTTTACCACACTTGGTGCATTAAAGAAATTAGAGTAAATCTGCAGAGCTTGTGCTAAGATACCTGGAGCTGCTTCGCGAGAATCATTCTTGGAAGGAGTATTGAGTGCAGTAACATTCAAATTGATTTTGGAATAATATATAACCAAGGTTATGTAGATTTGTACCCATCATATCAAAACTAGCAAGTTACACGTCAGGAAAATCTATCCAGCTTTTAAGTTCAAACAAGCAATACTTCTATGGGCTTGAGTTCCATTGATAATGGATTGGGCTAGCACTATGGGTGGATCTCAGTACCACACTCCCGTAGTGTACTGTGGCAAGTGTTTTGTTACGACTGTAGTAAGAAAAGTACTCCAACTCCATAAGGCATTGTTTTAAAATACGAGGTATTGAAGCTAACACTGCAAGGCAAAACCCTGAGCTTTGCAGCATCAGATGGACTTCCAGTCAGGGCATGGCAGACTGTACAGATCCTTTCCATGGAGGCATTCTTCAGCATTATGGTCTTTAGAGCTCTTGCAGGATTTTATTAGAAGCAAACTACCCAATTCATCTTTTCTACCGTTAGAAAAAAAGGATTTTCACTTGAGATCATGCTGCTCTACTCTAAGATAAAGACAAAGACATGCAGGTGGTGCCAAGTGGGAACCACCTACAAACTCCTCCACTATGATTAGATAGTTAATTTCATCCTATGGCCAAGAGATATTGACAGCACAATGCAGGCATAAAGGAAAAGCTATACATGCAGCATAGCACAGTGCAGCACCTGCCTGAGCCTGCTTAGGTTAACTGCTGTGTGGACAGTAACTGCTGAATGTACAACAGCCTCCCAGCTAGGATCAATAGAGCTCCTTATTCAATGCAGATGTGCCCTTCAAAGCCTTTGTGATCTCAATCTGATTCCACAGACTTCGGATTTGCATGACTAGGGAAGGAGAAGCTATGCTTCCTGAAGTATATTGAGAGATGACCATTAAATCCTAGTTATGTGGTGCTTTCCAACATGTATTAAACAGTAAAGCATTTAGAAAAAGTGGCATTTACCACTGTTTCACAGGATATGTGAGATTAACTTAACTCTAGAAATTCAGAGAAATTTCAGTGCTTCATTTAGTCTTCAAAGCCCCATTCATCAGCTATGGTGTTTCGATTTGAGTAAAGACACATTTCAGTCCATTAGAGGAGAGAGGCTACTCAAAGACCTTACTGAAGACAAAATTTGTAAGACCATCTACCAATATGGAAGCAACTGAAGTACAACTGCTTCAAGGATTCAAAGGTTGCAAAGACAATATACAAGGAAAAATGCCATACATGCTGCTAACCACTCAGGATACCTGTTCAGTAATAACAAGCACTGAATCAAGTTGTTATACTATTTATAAATCTTGGAACTACAGAAAAAGGAAAGGAATCACTAGGCAAAATGTGTTTTGCATATAAAAATACATATGCTGAACAAATATTACTTTCAATAACCTTACTGTAATATTATAGAGGATGAGGACATCTGGAAAGGAATTGGTGGAAATTTACATTTAAATCCTCAAGGACTATTTACTGTCACATCTGAAAATAATTATTTATGTAATTCAGAGAAGCCTAGTCAAGATTATTTTCCTTCTCACTCCACACTAGGATTAGGCCTAAACAGTCCCTCTTCTGCACTCCTGTGAACAAGATTTTCAAGCTTTTTGAAGACATTTTTGTCCTCTTCCAAAGACGTGTTACAGCTGCATATCCACAAACTCATTGGTAAGAGGCAGAAGATAGCTCTGTGATCATTAACAAAATATTAGCTGATAATTATAACATGTAGGAACTGATTCGAGCCTGCAGCACTTCTGGAAGTTTGACTGTTGGAGCTGAGGGCCATATGGCAGTGGCAGTGCAACTGACGGCTGCCCTTTCCTACCGTTGGCCTTGGAGAGAGATTCCCAGGCATCCCTGTGGGAAAGCTGCAGCCAGAGCCAAGCTCCTGTCCCTGCCTGTGTTGTTGTCATGGCTGGCTCCTGGCTCCCGTCCCTTGCCGAGCAGCTGACCCTCACTGCTCCATGACACTTGGGCCCAACATGTTGTAATTTAACATTAATTTTCCTCAAAAACATAGAAGAAATTTCATTTTCCTAATGGCTAGCCAGGCCTAATTTGCTGAGTACTTCTATATTTTTACTGCTCCTTGTAATATTGCTGCTCCCATAAGGAAGTAACAGTTTCCATTGTTGCTGCTGCTTGACATATTAAATTTAGTAACTGATTGTCTACAATAGATACTTCTAAGTCACCCAATTTTTTATTTTCTTCAACCTGTTTTTAGTTTGGCTGTGTACGTGTAGTGCTTGGCACAGAAGCCTGAACTCCAAGTGTATCTGGTTGTTTAGGGAACTAAGGTTATTCTTCTTGGATATCTGTGTAAAGGGGTAGGCTGAGCAAATTTCATCAGATACGGCAAACGCTAGATTAGTTAAATGGGCTCTGCTAAAAATTCCTCTTCATCCTCTGTAGGTAAGAGTAGTGAGAAGGTGGAAAATAGATGCTGTTAGGAGTAGGCTATAAGGTGATGGGAAGTATAGATTAAGGAATCCTCAGGAAGGATTTTGGTCCTTCTTTTCTCTGCTGGGAGATGTCTACCTTCATTAATACGATCTGTGACCAGCAGTGAGTATGTACTCAACATACTTGCGGCTCAGTGTGTTTGTACAGGATTTGGTACTTGGGAGAGGCACAATCTGTTTTTCTTCATCCTGGCATTTATTGCCAAAAAATGTATATGGGAATACCTAAAACAATTCCTCTTGGCTAAATTAAATACGGATTTATGCTAGTTATAGAAGTAAAGTTTTTATAATAAGACTGGTGTAAAATTAGGGAGAAGATGGCAACTCTGAACAGTATAAGGTGGGAAAATCACCTAATATCTACACTAACACTGCCTCAGCATCTTAGCATAATTCCTTCTATTGTAGGAATTCTCTGTTGACAAAAGCAATAGTTTCATTAGTGATTGGCTCCTGAAAACTTTAATACAGGACGTGCATATCTATTAATAATTTACCACACTTGAATATAGCAGGCAAATGGCATCCCACTAGCATTATATGAATGACAATGTTAAGTTAATATGTTGGTTCTTTTTCCTGAGACATCTTTGAGACGCTTTATAGCTATATCAGCGAAAAATAAGATGCATTAAAATGTAACACAGTGAATTTGTTCCAGTGTGACACTAGATCTCTGATTACTGAGATTAACTAAGAAAAACTTGAGCTAGGCTACTAATATAATATTCTTCTTAGATAACAAGTGTTAACTTCACCTTAAATATCTTTTTTTTTGTTATAGCATGGATTATTATTGTTGTATGAGATCTGAAAGTAGTAACAAGGATAAGTAGCAACAAGGATAAGAAAGATGAGGAGAAACTCTTCAGCAGGGCCTGTTGTGATAGGACAAAGGGTAATGGTTTTAAAACACAGAGAGGTAGATTCAGACTAGATATGAAGAAAAAAAAATTTACAATGAGGGTGGTGAAACACTGGCACAAGTTGCCCAGGGAGGTGGCAACATTCAAGGCCAGGTTGGAGGGGCCTCTGAGCAACCTGATCTTGGTTGGAGATATCCCTGCTTCTTGCAGGGGGGTTGGACTAGATGGCCTTTAAAGGTCCCTTCCAACCCAAACTATTCTATGATTCTATCATCTGACCTATTTTTAAACTTGTTTTTCCTCTTATTGGCACAAAGTTCAGCCACTCAAGCTGATTTTTACAGTGTTTGTCTCCTTTTCTGAGTAGGAGTCCATGAAGTGTTCATGAACTCTAAGAAAAGCTATCACTTGAACTGAATGCTAGGCTATTGCTTCTCTTTATAATGTTCAAATCACATGCTACAAAGTATCAGCAGAGCAATTAATAATCCCAGTTTAATGGAGTGTCTAGGTATAGTGAAATAAAACAGGCAATAATGATTATGTGCAACTACAGACTGCAAGTGCTGTGGTAAACCATAACCATAAATGAAGGGAAACACTACAGTAAGTGTATTCAATACTAAAAATATAGATAGTTAGACTCAAAGAGTCATCACTTTAATAAACTTCCTAAAAAGTAATTAAAAGTTTAACAAAAAATATGATATAAGAATTATTTTTACAAACAAATATAAACTTGGTGCAACTCTTTAATTCAGTGTATGACTCTAGATTCATCAAACTGTGACTGGAAACATAGTTTGTCCTACTGAATATAATGAAATATTTTCTGTTGACAGAACATTTATTTATTCTATTGAAATTCAGAGCAGCTTGCAGTCATCAAAAGCATCTGTACTTAGTGATTAGAACCACTCTGCGTCAGGGATAAATAGGGGAATGGGTTTTAAGAAAGAAATCTCTAATAATTCTGTAGAATAAAATTTATGTCCAATTTTTAATTAGTTTTAACAAGCTCAGGGATGGGATTAAAGGTTTTAAGTAAATGTGTTTACTTTATCCCATTAAAGAAAGAATGAAACAACTTAAATGTAGAAAACTTGAGTGACCAAACCTAATTGTTTAGTCTAATGCCATGCAAAGTACATGTGGTCCTTAGAAGATAACATTTTCTCCTTCTAGACCACAGCACTTTGAATATTTTTTATTGCTTTTATCTATTTTGACTAACATATACATGTTATATGAAAAGCAATGTTAGTTTATTACGTAGCTGTTGCTGTGATTACCTGTCTGTATCAGTGTATCATGAATTTAGAAGCAGCTGTGTGAAAAATAAAAGCCTTGTGTTTCTTTAAAATTGTTTGGAACCCACCATTAATGTTCTGTGGAGTTTGATGGATGCAGAGCTGTAGCCTTGCAGTAGTCTGGCCACTGTTTAGAAGTACTCTGTCCAGAATTTAAAAATGAACATACATAAAAATGCTTTTGAGTACATTTCTTTTATCTTCTGAAAGTTCAACAATCCATTGTACATAAGTAGATACTTAAAAAAAAATCTAGGACATGCAGTTGTGCTTTGGGAGCTTTGCTATTAATGAAACACATTTAATTTCTGCTATGTGAAGGAAAAGAGACTTACATTTCAGCTGTCTCCTAAAGTTAGGAATTAAAGATCAAATAATCTCTCAGTGTTTAGGAGATATGAAACAGAGGACTTGCAATGCTTAGTATTCCTAGTGCTTACATTCTTTCTCATTTTTATTTGACATTTTTAATGTTTCTAGAAGTCTTGTAGGAGCAAAATTTTGTATGATTTGAAGTAAATACAATTTCCAAGTACACTGAACACCTAACCCTGGAAAATCTCAGAGGATTGTTTGTTTGTTTGCTTACTCATCCCCATAGTATCTTACTGAAAACACAAATATATGCTCATAGGAATGTTAAAAGATTTGAGAAAAACTAGTCCCTTTTCTTTAATAAAATAAATCAAATAATGGAGAGAAAAGAAATTTTTCAAAGTTTCATGGGAAGTATGTAATTGAACCAGGGACAAATGTATATACTATCTATCTTGTTGAGAAAGTCAAGGCTACTAGTAGTGCTGTCATTGTTGGTGTTGGGGACCTTCTTCATATGCAACTAGTGTAATGGACGGGAAAGTACTTAGGCTACACCTTACACCTTACTATATACCCTGGGTGTTTAGTCTCACTGATCCTGTTTCAGCTGGCTGATTTCCTGTGAGTTTTAGATAGGTGCTACAGGAAGTCAAATCTGAGATTTAAGTGGTAACAATGACAGTAGTGTTAATGTATTTTTATTCACCTGTAACCATATTATCTACTTGTGAAAGACATGAAATGGCTTAGATCTGGCTAGGTTTTCCTGACAGTGCTTTTATTTATTTAATTAGCCATTCATCTGCTGTTAGTTTTGTCATTCACCTGAAAGAAGAAGGAAGAGCTGATTACTCCTGTTAAATCTTTTTTTTTTTTTACTCAAAGTACATTTTTGTTCAAAATCCTCCTCCTTCTTCTGCAGCACTCTGTTGTAGTTTAGTCCCGCTCAGGACCAACCTACGAAGTCTCTCACTCACTCCTGGCAGCTTTCTGCCGCTCCTTCCTCCTCAAGGAAAGAACTCCTCACATTCCTCCCCTGCTCCAGCCTGGGGTCCCTCCCATGGTCTACAGTCCTTCATGAACTGCTCCAGCGTAGGTCGTTTTTCCACTGGGTGCAGTCCCTCCAGAACAGCTGTGCCAGCATGGGCCCTCCACTGGCCTCAGCCTCCTTCAGGCCTCCACCTGCCCCAGGGTGGCGTCTTCCCCGGGCTGCAGGTGGATCTCTGCTCCTGCGTGGGCCTCCATGGGCTGCAGGGGCACAGCCGGCCTCACCATGGGCTGCACCACGGGCTGCAGGGGAATCTCTGCCGGGAGCAGGATTACTCCTCCCTCCTTCTTCACTGACCTTGGCATCTGCAGCCATTCCTCTCAAGAAATTCTTCACAACCAGCTCAGGCAGGCACCTCTCAGGTTCTCTTCACATCTCCTCTCCTCTCCACTTCTGGCAGCTGGGCCGGGCCCCCAGATGACGCCAGGCGGGAGGCCAGAGGGTGAGGGCTGCAAGGCCCACAGGGCTCACACCTCCCCCTCTCTGCCCCTGCTTCTGCTTCTTCACTTCTTCTTCTTCCTCTTTTTAAAATTTTTCCTCTTCTTAAATACGTTATCACAAAGGCATTATTAGTGAACCTTCCATCACCAATTGACTTGGCCCTGGCCAGCGGTGGCTCCACCCTAGACCTGGCCGAGTTCACTGGACAGAGGCTTCTTACAGAAGCTGCTGCTGTAGCCCCCCCGCCAAACAAAACCAAGACACACTCCCTTGATGGCAGTTTGGAGAGAAGGCAGTCTAACAGAGCCCTGTGAGGAAAGAGTGTGAGGAGGGCAGCCTGTCATTACTCAGGTCCCCTCCTGAAATTTGAAGCCTTGCATGAATTGTTCATCAAGCTTTCTGTGGCAGCACTTCTCAGAGAGATGGACACACTTTACTTATTTTTGTCAAGCATCAAATACCTAATTTGTTTTCAAAGAGCTTGGGGAGTCATTTTAGGTCTGCTGTGCAGTGGTGCAGAAGAGCATATGCTTTTGTTTCTAAGGATCAGTTTCTCTACTGGGACCAGGACTGCAATTTCTTTAGTTTTCCACCATTGAAGCATCCTAACACTGGAAAAGAAGTTCTTTTTATTTGTGTGCTGAAGTATTGTTGTGCTTCAGTGCATATCAAAGACCTCTTCATGAGTGCTGAATTGGCATCCTATTATCCTCCTTTCCCATGGACAGGGCCATCTGTTTCTTCTGTTGATAAATCTTTCCTCTGGAAATTTTGGCTTTCTGTGGTAAAATAAAGTCTGATGACACAACCTAGTTGTTTCTGGGAATAATGAAATACTGGTACTGAAAGTCTGGCTCCATTAAAATCAACAGAACTTTTGTTAAGGAATTCAGAGGAGCCAAGACACTCTGTTGCAAGAAGAATGTTAAAACATAGTTTCAGACACACTTAATAGAAAACAGTCAAATGCCAAATGCACATAGTTTGACATTGAAATGCATTTCCTAGTTGATGTTACTTATCAAAGCCTTGTGATGTGAGCACAAATAATATCATGATAATTCTAATAATACACTTGGATGCTATAAAGTTGAAGAGTATATAGAAAAAGAAAGGCATTTGAACTCGTTACATTGTTTTACCTAGTATATGTGTACGCAGGTGTTTGACTGTTGTTCACATAAGCCATATGGCTTAGGGATAGGTGAGGGCATGGCACAAATTTCTGAAAATCTGTATCAAGTATTTTACCCAGATACCTCCTTTTTTCTTCCCTGCTTTCCTCTCCATTTATATAATTCTATTATAACTAACTTACATATGAAATTAAGAAGGGTCTCTGCTCTCACCAGGTGTTTCTGTGCTGCTGTTGTACTTGTATTTTACTATTTGTAGGTCAGATCCTGCTGTCTTGTACAGGCTCCAGGATGGAAGTTAGTGTGTGTAAAGTGCTGCTGCTGTTACACTGGGCCTTTTTTGGGCTTTTATCTTGAGTTTCATATTCTTATTTTATTGTATTAACTTGTATTTTCAAGTGAGTGAAAATTTTCAGTGTGTGGTTTAAGTAATGACTAAATTACTTAAATACTTAATTGAATAATGTGGGAATATTTTATCTGGGAAAACCAAAGAATAAATAATTTCCATAGAAAAAGGGTCATTAAAACAATGGCAGTGTAAACTCACCTTTACAAATGTAACCCTGGAAACCAGGCAGATGGCTTGCTACAGTGACATCGTAGGTAATAAGTGCTTGTGGAAGAGGACTAAAGAAGCGGGACTAAAGAGAGTGATCTCATGATGGACATCAGATGTGGCTAGGTCACCTTTCTTAGCTCCATAAGAATGCATGAAGATTGAGTAAAAAGAAAAAAAAACAAAAACAAACATTTCAAATGATTCAGAGCTGTGCTCAGAGGTAGTCTGTTCTATTTGTTTTATTTACTTTTCTTCACTGCTGAAGGTGTGTAAAATACGTGCTTGCTCTTCTCCAGATTGTAAGGCAAAATGTGTTTTATGATTGAGAGACTATTGGTTCTAACTGAGTGAATATCCAAACACCACTCTTCGCAGAGAAGGAAAGGGAGATCTCAGTCTGGTTCTTAGAAGACAGATATCCTCATCACATAAGCACAGGCACCATTGGCAGCTTCATTAACTGTCATCAACAAGAGCAAAATGAGCACAAAAAAAGAATCATACTTCACCACTTCGGGTGATTTATTTAGATCATAGTTGAGGTTTATGAGGGATTTTTCTTGCTTCACCTTCTGTAAATGTTCTACAGCTAAATCAGTACATTGTCCTTTTAGAACCTTCCATTATGTCTTGAAGTTTTAGTGGCCATGAGAATAGTAAAAAACCTATTTCTCAGTATTTCCAAGCAAAACAGTTTCATTGTCATTTGATATGGGTGAACATTGCAGTTACTCTATGGAAAAAAATACTGAATATCACAGAATATTGACATACAGTGGAGTATTATCCGGCATTTCACATGTGTGTGTCAATATCTGAAAAATGTTTGAAAGTCTACAGATGTTGCAATGTTCTTCTCATGTGACAAACCTCTCTACTGAACTGCCAATTTCAGCTAGTGAAATGGAAAATATACTGGAAGCTGAAGCTTCTCACTTTATATGGTCAGTGCTATTGTTGTTGGACAATGAAGACCTGACAAATGAATCTGCTGACTGGTCTATGTAGTAGGTCATGATAGATGTGATGTGAGCAGATATTCAAACCCCAACTGGACAGTGTCCTGGGCATCCTGCTATAGCTGACTTTGCTTGAGCAAAGAGGTTGGCCTAAATCTCAATAGGTCCCTTCCTACCTAAATGATGCTGTGTTCTATGATCTATATTTACAGGTCTTCAACAGTAAAAAAAAAACAACCTTTGGAATAAAACACTACAAAGAAATACTGTCTGTCAGTTTGCATGTGTTTAATTTCCAAGTCAAGTAGTAGACTTGTCACTGTTGTGATTTCTATGCTAAAAATCTGTGATTTGTTTTACTCAGTGGAATAATTTTGGCTGCAGCTTTTGTTTGTTTTCATTAAGGTAGACTTCTAGCTTAAGCCAGAAGTCAGAGCTGTTAAAAGGCTCAGTACACTGTTTGAATGAGTACTTTGAGGCAAAACTTAGGCTGGAAGGAAAATATTGCCTATGTGTACAGTGAGAAGAGATGCTGGCATTTACCTGTTTGCTATGGAAACATGAGTATGGAGAAAAAATATTTTGTGTACAAAAATATTTAGAGAAATGGAAAAATAAAAGACTATTCAGCCTTAACCAATGTGTGCAAGGTGTGAGAAGAGGAAAATATTTACGATCTTGTTAAAATTGGAGTTCTGTGTTACCTTTTATTTGATAACACAGCTGCAGGATTTCCTTGTCTCTGCCAAAACCTCCAGCTGCTGTTTATTACCCCCTCAGCTGTCCTGATATACTGTTTGCAAATCACTGCAAGTTTGATTATTGAAATGACAGTGGTTTTAAAGAACAAAATAAGTCCTTCCTTCCCTTTGTGAAGTGATCACTGAGGTTTTGGGTTTTTTTTAATGCTTTAAGAGATTTGAACAGTGCCCTTTGCCTGTGTCTTACGAAAAATATTAATTAAAAAAAAATTACTATAAATTCTGACTTGGTTAACAAACAGCAAAAGGTAATCCCCATGTATCTATTTGCTGAACATAACATTGGACTAAACTAAAATGAATTCTGGTTGAAAAAAAAAAATTCATTCCATGCAGATGTAGTAAAGAATCTGAATGTGCTGTAGTTAAGGTGTCCTCTTGAGAGGAAGAATCTGGCCCTTAATATCCAGCTTCGATTAGAAGCTGCAACAGCCAGAAATGCACAGCTTTTACTAATGTGATAATTTACATATCATTGAAAAAGCTGGAAGCTAAATTCTGAGCAGTGGATAAGTGACCCTGGAATGTAGAAATGAAGCTTGAAAGGATGCTGTACTATTGTATTTCAAACACTGGATGTTTTAGTAAGATGCTATTTGAAAGCAGGCCTAGTTTTGTAATTGTAGCAAATAACCCCAGGGAAGTTCTATTACACTGCTGTCAACCCACGTCACTAATGCTTACATCAATGCAGAGTGCCTCACAAAACTTTTCCTTAAATGCCATTAATTTCTTGGAGCTTTTTTGGACTACAGCTGTTCATACATTATTATAATATTTAAAATATGTTTTAAAAATTTGCATGTAAAAGTTTATAATTTTATTTTATTGACATATATTTAAGTAAGTGGTTACTCTTTCTTCTGAAAAGAAAAATAATATGAATCTTTTAGGTCACTGGGTGACCTTGAAAAAATGTGTCCTTTCATTTTCCAAGGAAGTTACAAAAAATTACATTTTTTTATGTTATCAGAAATTATGGTTTCCATTTAGGATCTATGGTTGTCCAGCAATTCTTTTTATAGACTCCTAGCTTCATGCAAATGCAGTTAAATAAAGGACAATGCTGAGGACTAACACAATGATCATCTTTTTGGCAACATAATGACCTTCTTACTGACCTATGCAAAAATCAAACAAAACTTTTAAGCTTTGTTAAGCAAGATCTGGAAGAATATACTCAGATAAGTATATCTGAGCTGTGTTATCAAATAAAAGGTAACACAGAACTCCAATTTTAACAAGATAAGGTTGAACAAATTATTATTTTAAAATAATAATAATAATAATAATAATGTAATTTTGTCTAAGATTTGTTTGGGAGGTGTTGATCTCCACAGTCTTACAACCACACGCTCTTCAAATTTCATATTTAAAATCAGTTGTCAACATCCCATGTGTAGTTCAGTGTCTGGTTACCCATTCTGTGTATCAATATAATAATTGACAAAATGTCTGGCAACCCAAGGTGCATTTTGATGCTTGATGGGTAAACCAGAAGCTCTGGACAGACATGTAAACAGTCCAGTGAAGTCAACGAGATCTCTCATTTAAAGTTGAAATCCTTTGTTGACACAGTAATTGCCCTTATATTCCACTATTACCAAGTCAGAATATCAGATGATTTGATAGCACTCCTAGAAACTGGACTACTTGAATATTTACAGACTGCTGAGCCAGTGTCGCAATCTGGTACTGCCACATATGTGGCTAAAACATTACTACAAAATGTGAATAATTTGCACATTAAAAAAGAAATTCACAGGTTCTGGCAGTTCTCAGCAAAATGTAGAGGTCTGGGTCACAGATGACAACCCTGAAACGCACCATGTATATAAATAAAGAATCACAAGCAGAGACATTGGAGCCAATGTCACAAATGTCTATTTTAGATGGTGTCCTATGAGTGCACTATGCCTTGGATCATGGATATAACCGCTTCAGTAACAGTGCAGTTCCAGAAACTTATTTTCTATGTCAAAACAAAATGACTTCGAGTTTAAATAAAAACAAACAAGTGTTGTTATCATTACAGAAATGATTTTGCATGGTTATTCTGAACTTTTGGCAAAGCTTAGTTATTGTCTCTGCTCGATGGCTCACGTCTTCCTTGTCAGAGGACTATTCTGACCTTTGCAATTGATATAATTGATCTGACCTTCTTATTTCTGATTTGTCTGATCCTAGGCAACTAACAGCACAGTGAATATCATTTAAATTATTGACAAAGTCCCACAACATACACAAATGTATTCACCAATCCTTCTTGAAAAGAATCAAACCAAACATATTTAGTAGGTACTGAATTGATTGACTGTGTTTCTAGAATACCACTACTCATGCATGATTAGCTAGTCAAGGTGAAATAAAGAATTCATTATGAAAGTGAGAGGAACAGCTCTATATGACCAATCACAGGTGAATAGACAGGAAAATGTGTTATCTTCCATTTTTAAAAACATAAGATACTATCCTAAGCAGCAAAATAGAAGAAAAACTTTGCTATTATTAGCAACACATTTTTAAAGACACAGAGGGATGACTTAAAATTACATTGATAGAGCTGAGTAATTAGCTGCCCTTTTTCACTTTGACAATTTTCTTCGTAAACTTTTGTGCTAAATTGCTGTTACAGCAAGGAACAGACTGGAAAGCAGAGTTTCACTCTTGACACTGTGCTCTCTTGTCAAAGACAATTCTCTAGCAGGGCCACAGTCTCAGGACAGTGAAGCAGTTAAGTTGTCCAGTAACAGTAAGATTCACTGTAGGCACCAGAGTGCCATACCCTTCCCCATGTCTCCCTGGGTTCTTCCTCATTTATCTGCTCATGTATTGAGAGAAAGCAGCTCAGTTTATGAGTATATATGAGTAAAGGTTTTCTGCATCAGGGTCAGGAATTTGGAAGTGTAGATTTGGAGCAGAATACTTTGTAGAAAGGAAGGGAAGGAAATAAAATGAAACAGAGTTTTGTGTGTACCATCTTAACTTCTTTTCTCCTTTGAAAAACAGGTGTCACTTAAAAAGTTTTTGTTTATACCTTAACTACTGCAGCATGATGAAACGCTATACATACAGTAATTTGGCAGACCTGTCTTAGAGCATTTCAGAGGCTGCAGTGTTTGTCACATCAGAGAATTTTATCTCTGCCTGTGCTATATGGTCCCTTATAGGCAAGCTATGTCCTGCAATTGCTGACTGCAAGGGAGGTGTCTAAATACGGAACAGCTGTGTGGACCCCAACAGTAAAGGTACTATAAACATTATTCTTACAAAAGTAAAAATCACTGAGAGAATAAAAATTATTCACAAGAGAATTTTCTGACAGCCTGTAAATTCTGTGCAACATTTAACTCCCCCTGGACCATCCTTTCTGCCAGAGGTTTGTTGTGAGGCGAAAGAACATAATTTAAAATGGAGAACCCCGCTATATGAAGCCAAGTCGATCAATGGGAGCATTTAGTACAGCAGCCATGCCTTGGAATGAATTACTATTCCTCTCTCACACAACATGCAGTCTTCATTCTAAGTTTAATGAACATTGCTGGCTTTTACATTTTATCTGCTTTTGTTGTTTGCCTTGTAATGGGAAGTGGCAGGCCAGCTCAATAATATTATTGGTTTTTTAATTAAGAAACACTACTTTTGTTGTTTTGAGAAATTTCTTTTTAACGAGTCTATATATAATATACCAAACAGTGGCCTGCTGAGTCTTGGGAGTTTAGATATCTGCAAAGTTCTACCTCGACTTAGACTACAACTCAAATAATCCAAATTTACTTAAAGACTAATGTAGATAGTTCTATGATTCATCCTACATCTTTGTACAACACCTCTGTCTTAAACAGCTGTCATAAATATTTAAAAAATCAGGTGAGGTGGATTTAGCTGTATTCAACTCACTATGAAGTCAATTAAAAACATACTAAATGGAAAAAAAAATACAGCAATATTTTCTTTGTGTAGGAGACCAAGAGGTAAAACAACGGCTTCTAGAAATTGTGCTTAAAACTTTTCCTCTTCCCATACGCTATCAAAGGAGAAGCAAAAAAAACCACACAGAGGGTACTGCCTCTGTCTTATAATGGTGTAGTATAGCCTCAGTGTCTGAGAATTTATTTATTTGCATGAGTTTTAGGAATTGAAAGAACAGCTAACTCAGGAGGTGTGGAGTTTTAATTTAAGTATAAAGCATAAAACTAAAGCTGTTCTTTAAGAGGAAAACTCCAGAATGTATATGGGAATTTAACTGAGACAGTTGAAATTTGGCTGTGTAGCTATAACGTGTGGCCACTTGGGGAAAGCCTCAGTTCTAGTTGCATGTTGCACTTCATGAAGCTACAGCTGGAACAGGAAAGAAAATTGCTGTTAACACTAGCAGTAGCTCATTTTTTTTTTTTTTTCTAAAAAAAGCATTTGCCTTTTTCTGTCCTTGCATAACCAAATAATGTACTTTCAAATCACAGAATCACAGAATGGTTGAGGTTGGAAAGGACCTTTGAAGGTAATTTGGTCCAACTCGGCTGCTCAGGCAGGGTCACCTGCAGCTATTTGCCCATTATGTCTACATGGCTTTTGAATGTCTCCAAGGATGGAGACTCCACAACCTCTCTGGGCTACCTGATGTTTGGCTTTCCTAACTGCACCTCTCCATTCTCAGACAGTTTCTGTATTCTCTGGAGGTTACTCGTCCACCTCGTGTATGTTTCCTTTTTGTGTTTCAGTTTTCCTAGGAGTTCCTTGTTCATCCATGCAGAACTCCCGGCACTTTGCCTGACTTCCTGCTCATCAGGATGGCCTGCTCTTGAGTTTGGAGGAGGTGATCCTTGAATACTTACCAGCTTTTTTAGGTGCTCTTCCCTCCAGGGCCGTATCACAAGTACATCTTTGAAGAGGCCAAAGACTACTCTCCTGGAGTCCAGTGTTGTGATCTTGCTTTTCATCCTTCTTCCTCCTTTCAGGATTCTGAACTCTGCCATCACTGCAGCCAAGGCTGCCTTTGACCTTCACAACCACAGTGAGCCCCTCCTTGTTGGTGAGTATACGGTCAAGCAGAGCACCTCTCCACTCCTCTACCACTTGGTTTAAGAAGTTGTCATTGGTGCTCTCCAGGAACCTCCTGGATTGTTTGCTATGTTGTCCCTCCAGCAGATATCAGAGTTGCTGAAGTCTCCCATGAGGACAAGAACCTCTAAATATGAGACTGCTTCTACCTGTCTCTACAAAGCCTGATCCCCTTGTTCTTCCTGGTCCACTAGCCTATAGCAGACATCTGCTATTATGTCACCCACATTGGTCTGCTCTCAGTTGGTTTGTCTTCCATTCCTAGGCAGAGCTCCATGCATTCCAGCTGGTCTCTGGAATACAGCAACTCAACCTCCTCGCTTTCCAGGTCTAGTCTTCCTAAGGAACCTTTATCCCTCTGTTGCACTGCTCCAATCATCAATTTATTTTACCTTAAAAAACTCTGACCAGTCATGTTATGATTGCCTGCTGTGGGACTAACAGATATTTATTTCCTTTAAGAAGTTATTACTAGCAGAAAAACGTTGTGCCTAGCTATGGGAGTCATGCCAAACAGCACCAGCATCTAATTACGTATGCAGAAGGTAAGATAAGTGACTCTATTGTGAGTTTATTCCTAATCATATATAGTCCTAAGTATTCCCTGCTCATATGTTTCTTTTCTTAATTTCCTTTTCCAATGAGTGTGTTGCTTCCTTAATCAACTTATCTACTAGATAATAGAAGAATAAGACTGTGCTCTCAAATCTGATTTTTTAAAAAATATTTCTATCTCTGCCCATCCACATTCATAAGTAAAGAACATAGAAAAATAACACTGATTCATCTCCAAAATATTGATCTGCAATAAAAACCTATTTAAAGTTTAAGAAACACAGATGTTTTGCATTTAGACATGTTATGACTTTGGGAAAGAAGAGTAGGTAGAGATGGGAAAGAATTTTTCTTTCAACAATTCTTGTTAAAATAGTTTTAGTTGATAATCATACACTCAGAAAAGTCCAGAACCCAAAACTTTACAGTTTTGAAACTGTATCCTGTCCCTGACTTCTACAGAATATTCAACTCAGATCATAAGTAATATTCTTTTTTTTTTTTTTGGTAAAATTTCATGTCTGTAAAAAGTAAAATTGACCAGAGGAAACTTTTTAGAAACCAAAGAATCAAAATATTTTGCTTCAAGATGCTGAGTTCTGTCAGAACTTCAGGAAGAAAAAAGACCCCTGACAGTGCTAAGAAGTTTCAGCTCACATTATTTTTTGCTTTATTTTTTTAGGTATATGATAGAAAATATTAAAATGAAAATTTCAAACAAATTTTATCTGTGCAATGTGTAATTTCCTCCATATAGCTCAAAGTAAAATTTAGGCATACAATGGCAAAATAAACTTTCCTTCTACAAAGATCTTCATAGAACTGACGGGGTAAAATGTTAGGATATCATAAATGGTAAGGAAATTCTTCTGTGCAAATGTTACAATGGAATGGTAACTAATATTTTCCAAGGTAAAATCAGGTTCAAACTGAGAAAAACTATGAACTCCTGTATGATATAAATTAACGGTTTAGGAATTGTTGTGTTGTTCTCTTTTCTGTTTTTTTAAAAATAAAAAAGGAAAAAAAAAGAAACAACACTAATGCACACTACATGACAAGTCTGTTTGAAACTCGCACAATACTGAATTGCTTTATGTCATACTGTGATACTGTTGTCTGGAAATCTTTCATTGTCATTAGGATAAGATCACTTGCATCTGTGTGCGTCATAGGTAACAATAAAGTCAATATAGGTCAGACATTTTCCTGCTACGTATATATAAAACTATGGGCCCATTTATATTTGCTTACATGTTCAAACACCATATGTAATGTTTAGTTCTCGTTTTCTGTATTTTTTCTTTTGCCTTCTTTTTTTTTTTGGTTGTTGAAATTATTTATTAATTCTATAGGAAACTATTTGTACTTCACTTCATGCTTTATCAACATGATTCAACAATGCTGCTGTAATTCTGAAAAAAAAATTGAAGATGTGGATGCACATATTGCAGTTGTTTTTTAGTAGAAAATTTGAGAATGGAGGTTGTTACTATGTTGAGTTTGGAACCACGAAATACTGAAGTTTACAGAGATTTTGAAACTGAACAAAGGTGGCTTTTGCCATTGAATCACTGATGTTGCAAAACAGAACAGTCTATATTTCAAGCTTTTTTTGAAAAGTGAAAAAAGGAAAGAGCAGCATCTGTAATATGTTATTAAAATCTGAACTAGAATATATCTTACCTGCTAAACAGGCTCTGACAGTCTTTTCTGCAGTAATAGTGCAAGGCTTCTCTTTCTCTCTTTGTGTTGTAAACTTTTTTTTTTTTGATCCAGTTAATGAAGCACAGTAGTAGATCTGGAGGACTCA
This sequence comes from Chlamydotis macqueenii, assembly GCF_036417535.1. Taxonomy (NCBI): domain Eukaryota; kingdom Metazoa; phylum Chordata; class Aves; order Otidiformes; family Otididae; genus Chlamydotis; species Chlamydotis macqueenii. Next base: position 55,970,068 of record NC_141593.1, on the reverse strand, counting down.
AGAGGATACAAGTGTATGTGAATTTATGATCTGATGAATGTTAGAGCTTTCTGAAAGCAAATTATCACTCTACAAATGACAGTGCATACAATAATACAGACTAGGTGTTCGGGACTTTGACAAAGTACCATATGTGCCTTAATATTTATGTGCACACAGGAGGGAGCAGGGTTTAGGTTGCAGTAGCAGGTGCTGAGGTATTTCGAGAGTCTCAAAACAGCTGGAAGATGTTCTGAACCATATGTGCAGAAAAATCACTTGCAGTGGTATAGTGACACAAGTGAAGGAATACAGCTGTAGGGAGGGGGAAAAACACATGCTGGTTTGTACTTGCCCTTAAACATTTTTAAAAGACCTCTTGAAAGATCATGGGTAATGCTTGTTTGAAAAATAAAGAAGAAAATGAAAAGTCTGCTAAACTGGCTAAATAAATAATTTGACATTATGCAGTCACAAAACAGAACTAACACTGCAAACTTCTTCATCCAAAGATTTTATCTCAATTTTTATTTGTTCATACATATTGATTACTGATTAATGAGGCAAATGTTGGTACAATAGGATCATAAATTGATCATAAAGACCTGAAACAAGGCAACTATGTTTCAGAACAGTCGTAAGAGTACTGAATGAGTCATAAGGACTTAAACTGCAATTTTTTGGAATGAGGAAGTAAGACAGTAAGAAGGGAGCATCCAGTAGTTTTCAGATGGAGGCATCCAGTCTTAAGATTTGGATAACAAACATCTATCCATATCAGTTGCCACAGAGTGTTTAACAGGACAACAGAAAAGTGTGTTCCTTGCTCCATTGATGCAGAACTATCTGCTTGTCTTTGTTGAAAATGACACCATTCACAAGCCACATAAAGTAGGAGAAAATACATCTTAGATGAAACTTGGACAATAGCGGGTGCATATTAAGTTACCAAAGAGGTAACATTTGTCAAACCTCATTAATACTAATCAGTGGCAGCATAGAGTCTCCATTATTATCTCAAGATCATATTATGGAAGTCAGCATTTTTACCACTTGTCTGTCAGATTTATCTCTCATGTTATGACTTTTTTGAGCCAGATTTATCCTACTTTATGTCATGATTTTTAGAATTTTTTTGTTGTTCTTTTTTTTTTTTTTTTTTTTTCATGGAGAGGAAGTAATTTTATTAGACTGCAAAAATATAGTCTTCGTGGTGTTGTACCTTAGAATCTCTTAGGAGCTGACACAGGTGTGGTACATAATAGTTATTTACTATTGAGAGGGCAGAAGAGGGTATTTTACTGGAAATGTTGATGTACTTCTGTGGTATTTACAGTGCCTGCCTCGTGGTCTACAGATGGAATTTAAGATGTTTGTTATGACCCATAAAGTCCTAAATGGCCCATCAGGAATTAAATCTCTCCTCATGCTGTTCTGCCACAGCTGCTACCAACTGATATATAAGAGACATGGTGGTTGGCAGGACATTACCCATGAAAGCTTTTTCTCTCATCCTTAGTTCAAAGTAGTCTGAAATTGGCAGACTTCTGGGAAGTCCGCAACAGATGTGTGATATGGCTTTTTGGAGAGGAGTAGAGGCAGAGGCAGAAGGAAGCAGGCTTCAGCCTGAAATTTGTGGAATTCACTGAAATTCGCTTGAGATCTTAAGTCTCAAGATCACTTGAGATCTTAGTCATTGTATGATTAATTATTTTAGACTGCCAAGTAACAATAAATAATGTAATCTTATCTCAGCAGTAGAATCTTGCTAGTTCATAACTAGAAAAGCATCAAATGCTTCACTGTTCTTCCAGTGTATTGTCATATTTCTAGCCTTGCCTTAGAATGATGACTAGCAAAACATAGTAACGAACAATGTACCAAGTCTACAGAGCATTGATAAAACAGATTTTCTAATTCGCTATAAAGAATAACTTAAGCTAAATTACATTCATCAAAACTATTAGTGTTTTAATGCAGCGTTCTTGATCTTTTCTTATTTGCTTATGTACTGGTCTATAGATAATGGACAACTTACACAGTGAGTATGAGTCTATATTATGGAATAGTGATTATTCCACTGTGTAGTTCACAGCAGATCTCTGAAGTTAGATTTCCTCACCTATAAGAACACAGTTACCTAGAAGATTGTAACTGATTAAACCATATTCAGTTTAAGCCATAAGGACACATTTGTGGTTGATACCTGATTTTATAATGCATATATTTTATTGCATTTGAAGAGTTGAGGAAAATGTACAGTTTCCCTATCCATGCCCAAAAAAATCCATAACAAAACCCACTCATGCAATTCAAGCTGAGGAGGAATGAGCTGGGTTGCCAGGCAGTGTTAGGGAAACAAAAGCTGTCAGACATATTTCCATATTATACAGAATATATGAGCAAAGTAGGTTTTCATAGAATCATAGAATCATAGAATGGTTAGGGTTGGAAGGGACCTTCAAAGGTCATCTAGTCCAAGCCCCCTGCAAGGAGCAGAGACATCCCCAACTAGATCAGGTTGCTCAGAGCCTCATCCAGCCTGGCCTTGAACGTTTTTGTATATTTACCTCAGAAATAGAAGACATCTTATTTCACAGCCTAATTAATTTTAAAAGAATGTGAATCACCAGACATTAGAAAGCTAACAGACAATGAAACATTCAGTAAGTCTAAGGCATTCAGTAACTCTGAGGCACTATATAGAGAGATATATATTCAAATATTATATAAAAAACAGAAATAAAGTTTACCTAGCAATGTTCCCCCTCTCTTAGGACAACAGATACCTCAAAAATGAGCTGAATAGGGATAGTTCCTGTATGAATCTTAGCTGGTAAAATGGGGTTTCTTCTGGTCAAGAACAAGGAAGAAAGCCCTAGAAACAGATTTCATAGAAGTAATATAGGTAGTTTCATAATACAGTATTGGATCAGCCTAAATAGAAATAATATTTGAGGTTTCATGGAGGTCATACTCTGTCTGTAGCTAAGTACACGGTTAGCCTCTGAGTAGGCTTAATGAAAGGAGAAACCCTCAAGAGGTTAGTGATGATTGCAATTTTGGGGCATATAAAATTAATAATATTTTGAAATGGGTGAGTTATTACACATTAATAAACATTTAGAATAGCATTTTAAAAATTTAGTTTAACTGTATCATCTTTTAATGGATTAAGATAAATATTATTTATTATTTATTATTTTAATATTATTTAAAACTTCCTTAGAAACTAGCGATTTCTGCTTTTTTTTTTTAAAGTAAATAAACTTGGTCAAACCATGAAAATTGGGACTTTTTTATTTTAATAAATGCTGTCACTACTTAATCATCAATAATGTTGTGTATGTTCAAGACTAGTTTGCTTTCAAATGCTGAAAAATTCAAAGTTTTAGATGAAGAAGTGATTTTAAGATTGTTTTGCAACAAAAATTACGTAATATTGCTTGAGGGCATTATATTCAAGGCTAAGCCAGTGCAATAAAACAAAAGTATTATCCTGGAATCTTATTGTTTACCTATTTTGAGATTACCTCATGTCTCTCAGTGGGTATGTTTAAAACACGACATTTATAACTTCGCAACTTTTTGGCATATTTTGGCAACTTTCTGCTTAGAACTGTAATATGCAGATTTCGACAGCCATACATTTTAGCCAAGTCAAAGAATATACTTCAAAGCCTCACAGAACAAAGCTAACACCCTCTTTTACAGACGTGCAGCAGTTCAGACAGTCTTCAGGTGAAATGCAGAGGCTGGTGAAGAATAACAGGGTATTGTTAATTACTGCCAGCATGAAAGGTGTCTTTGTAGTGCAAGACCTCTCACAAGCACAGCCCTTTACGTCTTGCTCAGTATATGCGCTTTATAGTTGCAGACTGCTGGCGTTGAACAAGCTGCTGTTACTCCTACTACAGAATAGAAGGTGCTCCCGATTTTATCCCACGCAGGGTATTAAGCGCAGTCCAGTTAGGCTAGGGTTTCATCGCTAGGTGGAGGTATTGCTTACACAACGCGGCCTTTTTTCAGGCTGCCAGACGCAGTTTTTCGGTAGGACACCACGATGTGCTAATTACCAAATGGCAGGGGGCCAAGTGCCAGACAGCTAACTGCCTTTAAGTCTAATGTAATAAAACCTACGCAAACAGTTTAGGACTGAACCTTCTGTTAGCCATGTGCATATTATTGGAACGAAAAATGTTCTCAGTTACAAAGCACTTTATCTAGTGACGGTCCAGCTCATACTATCTTATATTTCTGCATCTCTTTTGGCCTGGTTTCTCATCCCCCCTCACAAGGTGCTATAATCAGCTGCCTGTGAAACACCTGCAACTTTATGGTGAGTGACATCTTGCAGAGCTGAGATTTGTTTCATCCTCACAACTGTAAATCTTCCCTCACAATAAAGAGCTCTCTTTGCAATCTACAAGCACTTCAGTGTTATTGGTCTTGAAATTGGTTTCATTCACTGCTTTGTAAGCACAACATTTAGCAAACATAAGCAAATTAAACAAAATATGATATTGCTTAAGTCACGCCAGAATTTTTCAGAAAATCACCAATTTCCTATCAAAACTTTTACTCTATTTTTCTCCAAGTTCATTATGTATCATGCACAATACAGCATATATGCAGCTGTAACATATTCGTAAATGTTCAAGTCCTTCATCTGTGTTCAATTCGCCATGGATGTGATCTCTTTTCATCTACAGAATCTGTAATACAGAATCTACATAGCTCAAGCTGTACTACTTTAGCCCCTTAGCTCTGCAGATCTCCAGCTCTATCTCCAGTTATTAACCAGAGCAGTAGCTAAAGTAAATCCTTATACTTTAATATCTGACTCAAGGTTAGAAAATCTCAGGTCTCTGTTATCCCTTGCTGAAGATGAGAATGACAAGCAAAATTTTTCTTGTAAGATAAATGATAGCATTTGAAAGTATAATAATTCATGAATATCACTAGCCAAATAGACTATATAATATAAGAATCTGGGAAACAGTTATAACTATGAAAGAAAAAAAAAGAATTAATATACTAGTACGATCTAAAGTTTATTTCTTGTCAATATTCTGAATATCTGTGGGGCTGTTTTCAGAAGTTGTTTGTGGAAGTGATTTTATAGAAAGTTTTTGAAACCACGAAAGCAGTGAATAGATCTCTTTCTGATCTCTTTCTTACTACAGAAAAACTGTGAAGGACTTTTGAGAAAGCTCTGCATCACTTTAAATTTAATAACTGTTCCCTGATCTATACTTGTGTCCACTTTCTTAAGGTTGTTTGCTATATTCAGTTCACAAATTTCTGATCTCACTTTGCAGTTCAGGAGGGCAATAATCTTAGATGTTACTAGTAATGTTCACAAACTCACTGTCGTAGTTTAGTCCCACTCAGAACCAAGCTACTCACTCCCTGCACCCTCCAAGGGAATAGGGGAGAGATAAGATAACAAAAAGGCTTGAGATTGGAGATCAGGACAGGGAGAGATTCTTAAAGTTACTGTTACAGGCAAAACAGACTTGACTTGGGCAAAACTATTCCTTTATTATTAAAACCAAAGCAGGATAATGAGAAACAGACCAAAACAACTTCCCTCCACCTCTCTCTGTTCCCAGGCTTAGCTTTATTTCAATTAACTCTATCTCCTTTCCCCCCAGAGTGGCACAGGGTGGGAAAAGGTTATGGGGGTTATGGTCAGTTCCCCCCGACTCCTTGGGGGAAGAACTCCTCACATCCATCCCCAGCTCCAGCCTAAGGTCCCTCTGCTTGGCACCCCAACTGCTTTGGCATGGGTCATTTATCCATGGGGTGCAGTCCCTCTGGAATGGCTGCCCCAGCAGGCCCTCCAGTGGCCACAGCCTCCTTCAGGCATCCGCTTGCCCTGGCATGGAGTCCTCCCCGGGCTGCAGTGGATCTCTGCTCCTGCGTGGGCCTCCATGGGCTGCAGGGGCACAGCCGGCCTCACCATGGGCTGCACCTCGGGCTGCAGGGGAATCTCTGCCGGGAGCAGCATTACTCCTCCCCCTCCTTCTTCACTGACCTTGGCGTCTGCAGCCGTTCCTCTCACAAGAAATTTTTCACAACCGGCTCAGGCAGATGTCTCTCAGGATCCCTTCACATCTCATCTCCTCTCCTCTTCTTGCAGCCGGGCTGGGCCGAGTCGGGCCCAGACGGCGCCTGGTGGGAGGCCAGAGGGTGAGGGCCGCAAGGCCCACAAGGCTCACACCTCCCCCTCTCTGCCCCCGTGTCTGCTTCTTCACTACTTCTGGTTTTTTTTTTTTTGTTATTATTTTTCCCCGTCTTAAATACGTTATCACAGAGGCATTATCAGGGAACATTCTCCCACCAACTGGCTCGGCCTTGGCCAGCGGCGGGTTCACCCTAGGCCCAGCCGAGTCCACCCAACAAAGAGGAAACTTCCAGCAGCTTCTTGCAGAAGCACCCCCCGCCACTAAACAAAACCAGGACACTCACTTAAGTCTGGTTCTGAAGAAACTGGAATAAAAGATGAGTACAATATAAAATTAAACCTATAGAGTTTGAGTTTTTAATTTACAGTTGGCATTTGAAGAATAAGCTGGAATAGCTTTTGATGTATGTGCTATGTCTCTGCAAAGACACTGAACGTTTTGAATAACATTGCTGTGTTATGAAACAGATGACACTTCCATGTCTCTTTGAACCAAATTCTCTAAGGTGGGAGGCAGTTACTTAAATTAAGTTATTAATTAACTTAATTTACTTAAATAATAATAATAACTACTACTCTACAATTCTCCTGTTTCTATTACATTTAGTTTCAAAATATTAAAAAATAATCATACTTAGGAAATGTAGGGTTAACTGTACACCTGAAAATGCTTTTTAATCAAATGAAGAGTGAAGAATGGTATGAAGAAAGTACTTTGTCTTCCTTACAGACCTTTAATTTCATTGCATCTTTACACATTTTGATAAAAACTTGTTCATAGTTCATGGTTGCATTAGGGCCAGTTAGCTGTCTTTCTGAGAACAGAAGTCTGTTGCCTTGTACAGGCTCAGAAGAGAGTGTTCTGGCAACAAGAGTTGTAGTACCAAGCACCTTATTTTCAATTTCACAGCTTATCCTTGCTGGGAAAGTTATTGATACCATCAGTCACAGGTGAATTATTCAGAGAAGTCGTTCTTATGGGGTTAACTTAAAGGTTTTATTAATCATTAAACAATGATCATTTGACAATTCTTTGATGATAGAATGATAATTAAATAATATTTGAATGGTAATTAAACAGCAATTAACAATAATTTAACAATAACTAAGCAATAAATAGGTGTCAGTCAAATATTCTACTACTTACTACACGTCTAATAATTAAACTATAGCTGGAAATATAAGTGTCACTAGCATACAGTACACTTTTAGATCTAATATAAAATGCTGCTTACCTTGCTACAGATAGCCGATGCTGGATAAGGGGTCTCTCAGCCTTCAGGATTAATCTCGAGAGGCAACCCTGCTCGGAGAAGAGATCCACAACATGCAGTCTGCTGCTGTACAGGAGAGATCAATGGGCTTAGGGGGAACTGCAAATATTTATAGCATGAAGTGATTGACTTAGATTCAAACCCCTCTTTGGTGCACGTGCAAGTGTGCAGCTGTAGTTTGTGCAGTTTTAGTTTTGTCTAGTCACAGTTCAGGCTGGTACTGTTAGGTCCTGATAAGATACGGCCTAGATTTCAGAGTGCCTGAGAAGATAACAGTTCTCATGGTTTTCACAGCGGGGTTGTTTTCAGCTAGGTCTCCTTGTCAGTGATTTCTGAACCAAAGTAGTGTTCCCACAGTCACAGTGGAGACATCTGACAGACTACCTGAAGATTACTTCCATCTACAAAGCAACAATTTCTTAAACTTTTTGGAAAGAAGTGCCCTTGGATTTGGTTATGTGGGAAAGAGTGGCTGCACTTCCACACCAAGATGTGTCCTAATTTGAATTGGCATTTGTGTTTGTGTAAATTTATTGAAAAGCACTGCTTCTGTGCAAGGGGAATGGTGCAAATTTTCCTAGCAGACAATGGTCCTGGATTATGACTTGTCTGTACCTCCTGTGAAGAGAAAGGCAGTCAGTTTTCTTTCTTTGCACAAATTCCTTTGAGGCAGTCACAATTACAGTTTCTCTTCCTGCAGCATTTATGGCGTGGTTAGAGCTGGCCGTATAAAACTGAGGTTGAAGTGGACTATGAATATGCATTAGCAGGCCTTGTAAAGAATTGATGTTTCTGAGACAGATCCAAATTCATAGCATTTCATTGCCCTGGCAAACTACTAAGTCTTAAAATAATCAACTAGCACTTCTATAATCTCAAAATTAAAATTTATTTTCATATGACTGTTCTGAAGTATTGTTAAATAAGAGAAACTACTATCTTCTAATCTAATTTTCTAATGCTGAGACATATATGTGAGCAAATGTCCTAATTCCTTCTCTTTTTTCTTCTAGAATTTGTGATCTGAGGCTTCTTCTGCTTCTTTCTGTTGCAGATAGAATGTAATATGTACATAAAATGATATGTACAATAGGTACACAGCACAGATTTAAACTCTTCTTAAACTAATCCACACAGTTTGTCAAACATCACACCAGCTGATCACTAGATTTTTTTTTTCAAATTACAGGTCATATATTATTACAATTTTATCCATGTGGGGATTACCATTACTGTGTGTTAATGTGAAAAAGAACAGGTGGAATTCTGAACAAAATATCAGTAGAAAGTCCAAACAAATTACTATTCAATGGGTAGGTAGGTTGTATCCCTCTGCATCCATTCAGACTTTTTTCTAGGTGTAAACTTTGTTTCAAGGTTTTGTATATTTGTCATTTGAAATTAACTGTATTTGGGAGCCATGCAGCATATATTCACAGGTAGCAAGGAACAGAGGAGATGGGGCTTTCTTTTTGAAATGAAGGAATATAGAGAGCATTCCTTGGAAAATCTGCCCTGTACACACTGCTTACAGGAAAGTCTATGTTTACCGTACAGTAATACAGAGAATTCTCAGATGATCAATTTTTCACTACCTCCCTCTTACGAAAGTGTGAAAAGGTGGGCTTCAGCAGAATTACTTCTTAGCTCCTTGACAGAAGTAAAGGAGCTTTTATTAGTGTGGACTTTTCCTGCTGTCAGTACCCAGTTCATAAGATCATAGAATCATAGAATGATTTGAGTTGGAAGGCACCTTAAAGATCATCTAGTTCCAACCCCCCTGGCCTGAGCAGGGACACCTTCCACTAGACCAGGTAGCTCAAAGCCCCATCAAGACTGACCTTGAACACCTCCAGGGATGGGGCATCCACAGCTTCTCTGGGCAACTTGTTCTAGTGCCTCACCATCCTCACAGTAAATAATTTCTTTCTTTTGTCTAATCTAAATCTACCCTATTTCAGTTTGATCTGAAAGTTATCTTCCCTTGGCGTTAAATGCTTCATCTAGTAATATTTTAATGAAGTTTATTATTTCCTGAATGTGTTTTTTTAATGTTTGCTAAAGCACCAAATACCATTTCACAGAATATTGTAACTAATACGTAGTATGCTGAATGGTCTTCTTATACTATCTGATTAAATCCCTGCTGATTTAGCATGAAATATCATTTTCAATATGTCTTTATTATGCAAGCAGTATTATAGTTACTGTTACTATGTATTTATGAAAATACATAAATTAAACTTGTAAATAAGTCACCTGGCATTCTTATGGTGGTCCACAGTCGAAGGGGAGCAAGCTTGGTTTCTATACAGCTGTGTTATCTGATGTTTATATGGTGAATGCCCAGTAAAATTAAATGCTTTTAAAATGTTCCCTCTCAGGTAGTGATTGACAGTTAAATAAAAATAAAAATAACAAAAAAAAATCTGTATAACACTTGCTTGTGTTTTTAAAATAACAATAACAAAGCCTCCATAAAAACCTTGGAAAGGAAAAACTATGAGAGTGGAACAGAGGTATTGCAAATTTTCTGACTACAGAGAGCAGTGAAAAGCAGTTAATGATGAATTGCTATATTTCTCTGTGTTGGTACAGGTCCATTGGTTTTATGCTGTTCATGGAGAACAGTTCTTAAGCACAGGTCACTTTTGAAAGTTAAAGCTAATGAGTCCTGCTGTTGCAAAGACCAGATGAGGCAATTCTCTGCTGCAAATTTTTTTTGTTGCTCTTGAGGAATGTAAAGCAGCTGGGTATGGGAAAAAAAAAAAGTTTGTTTCTATTTCTCATTCATTTATATGAGGGATGGAGAAAAGAGTGCAGGATATGTTTGAAAAAGCATAAAAGAAAAATTTATATAAATCTAGGTTTGCACATGGTGGGCCTGGACTGCCAGGTTTAAAGTCTGCTCAAAGTATATGATATGAGAACTCTGTCTGGCATTCCAGACAGTCACACTCACTTTTCTTGGATCTGACCTCAACCTAACAGTGGATACTGCTGATTTCTTAAGATTGAATTCTGAATGTTTTCTGAAAGCTTAGTTTTTCTAATGTCTTTTTAACTAATAGTCTTAAATGCTATTTTAACTTTCATTTTAACAGCTATATTTCCTCTTAGAGACTTTCTCTGAAATCTTAGATTCAGTCCACAGGGATAATAGTATTCTGTCTACATCTTTAAGTGAGAAAAGAGTAATTGTTCTAATTTATGGAACAGCAAATGACAATTTTAATTTGTCCACCTTCCAGGTTTTTTTTTTAAAGACAAAAAATTAGTATATCATGGACAGCTCCTTCTCTGACACCAGAATTTTAGTCATTACAATTTGACTAAAGTGCTTCACATAAAAAAAAATTGGATTGAGAAGAAGATTGTTTGAATAGTTTGAGGATAGATTGAAAAGCAAGGCATTTCTCTTAAATAGTGTACCAGATACTATTTGGTATCTCCAAAGTGTAATTCTTCTTAGTTCACTTATTTGAATATGATTCAAATAAAACTGCATGGTTACTGGACACAGGAAGTAAAATTATATAGAAAACACTGAGTAACAGTACCTAATATTGAACCATAAATTAAGTTACGCATACTATTAAGATATTAAGTTTTCAGAACCTGTAATGTGAATGATGGGATTATAATATTAATATAATACATCTATTTTCACAGGAAGACTATAGAACTGACTGAAATTTTTTAATGGAATAATATTTTTAGAGAAATATATAGTTTGATCTAAATCCAAATATTTTCTGGGATCCATTCAATTTCAGCCAGACTTAAAAGTAATTAATTCAGTATCTGTGCTTTGTTGAGATATTAACAGTTTATCTAAATTGAAATCAAAACACCACATTCATTTTCAATCAGTAGCTTTGTGTGTTCATGATTTCCATTCCATAGACAACAAACCATTGCTGTAATTTGGAAGAAGAGATTTAATTTCATGATTTACAGAAAAAAGAGAAGAAATGATAAAAGATGGAGGTCTCAAAGAAATAGGAATTTTGCTTTTATCTGCAGATGAAATCAAAGAAGTTAAAAATAGGAAGCTGAATTGAGGACAAAGCAGAAGTATTTAAGTGGCTTACGGAGAGTTTCAGAGTTATAGAACAGCCAGAAGTCTTGCACTTTTGCATCTGATATTTCCAAAGAATAAATGAAAAGTTAAGTAATCAGGTATTATCTACATTGTGATCTTGTAAGACTCTGTATCTTACTGAGCTGAGAACCATTATAAAGGTGAAGACATGCAGCTGTATGTGGGCATATTTTTGTGTCTTCAAGAGTGTCAAGAATGTCCATGATGAACTTTGACTTAAAGACTGGATTTTTAGGTGTGCTGAAAGGACTGTAGAAATAAGAGCATTTACAATATTTCTGAGAAGTTTCAAGCAGCAATTTGGACATTCTGCATTATTGTAACCTTCAGCTATTTCCTCTAACAAATTATTAGGTAGTTTGTCTCATGCACAAGCTTTGAAGTCTGATGTTACCATCATACAAGAAGATAGGTTACCTAAATAAGTCAACTATCAAATCTTAACATTTCTCCTCCAAATAAGTCTGGAGGCTAGGTGAAAATTTATTTTTTAATTAGGCTAGAAAAGCCAATAAATCTTTTATAAATATTTGGCTGATTTCTCTTTATACCACTTATCTTTATAAGTGGTAGTCTTACTATGTGAAGTAGAGAGACTTAGTATGTGAGGTAGAGTATGTGAAGTAGAGAGACTTCATTTACCATGTTTTACTTCCTTTTGATATATGAGCTGGTATCACAGTATTTCCCTGGATTCGACTGTTGCGATGAAACCTGTTAAAGACTGACTGTTCCATTCGTATGCCAGCAAGAAGTGAGAGGAAAAAACATCAAGTATGCAGAATTAAATTAAGGCTTTGTATTTCTTTGATACGTGCTTTTCATTGTGCAATTGAGGCAAATCCAGAAATAAGAGTTAACAGGAATGTTTATGCTTTCCAAAGATGGCAGATTGCGGCCTTACCTGAAAACGTACTAGAAATGAATAATTGTTATACAGCATGTAGTATTGTATTGTGCTATGTTCTGTAGCATACCTTGCAGTCTTTTCCATGCTTTCAAGTTGTGTTGATAAGTGATGGGAGATGGACTGAAAAGCTTACAAAGATAACCTTTATATAGTCATGTAAAAAAACCATAGTTGATCAACAGACCAAACTGTTGAGCATATTGGTAATTCAGTACATTAGTATGAAAAATGTTAAATAATCCATGTAAAGTACAACTGGGCTGCTTTATTTTGTTAATGCCATTTCTTTATTGCATGTACAAAATTCACTGTAATAATGCAATTTGCTAATAATATGAAGCCATATAAACTTGGAAGTCACTCTGCAGTCACGAGCTGGCCAAAAATTCCTTTGAGTGTAATTAGAATTAATCCATCCAGAGAAGGAAATGTAGCTGTAAACACCCTGTATGTCTACATTTCTTGATTTTAACTATTTGGTACTGTGTGAAGACTGCTTAGCGACTTCAGTATTTTGATTTAACAACAGAGGTCATGTGGACGAAATGGCATCTAATGTTCAGTTTTGACCCCAGCATTACTGAAAAGCAATAGGAAGCATTGCTAAGCTGTATAAACTGTTCCTTAAAAGAGGAAAGATAAATGTGATGAATGAAGGTTTCATACATATTTGCACCCGAAATGATAGTGACAAGGAATGGATATGCATTTATTACATTAAAAAAAAAAAAAGCTTAAAAAAATTGTTAAATTGTAGAGTGGGCAATTCTCAATGTAAACCTAAAATACCTATGATTGGAGGGCAGGAGGAGCGCAAGAAATAAAATCTGCTTTAACTAAAGTAACAGGAAGATTAGATTTCTAACAAAAATGTATCTTTTTTTGTTGTTAATAATAGTCCAAGGATAGAAATAAAGATAATAAAAACTGACATAAAATAAAATCAGAGAAGGATTCCAAATCTGTTGGCCACATAAAAGTTGAGCAGGAAAATGACTGAGCTGTTGGCTGGTTTGACAACCTGCTTCCACATTCCTACATTCAGTTTTGGTAGTCCAGAAAATAAAATGTTGGAATATGTTGCAGATAACTTGAAAGATGTCAGTTTTGAAGGTTCTGTTTTCTGTCAGGACGAGGTTAAGTCATTGTGAAATACTTCTATATTGGCTTGCCAAATTAATCAGATAGCTTCTATACAGGGAAATAGGTAAATATATATATATTAAAATGAACAAAATAAATGTAATTATTTCATAACTAAGTAAGCATTAATATAAAGCTTATAGATACTCACATCTGTTCTGTTTAAAGAGCTAGAATACTTTTCACTACCAATTACCAAAACTACCAAGAACCCTGATAAAAACAGGCATGATTGTGTCTGCAGTAGCCTCTTTACTGCACCATATGTCACTGATGCAAACAGGGGATCTTGGGTCTGTTGACAACCAGATTAGATGGAGACTAACTAGGGACCAATTAATACCTATTAACTTTGCTAGGTAAGTCCAATCAATAGTACTATAAATAATGTAGTAAAGCAGTAGCTTATGTATGCAGAAATCAAGAAGTATAATTAAATTTTTCTTGTTAAAATCTGAAGAGTTTATCTGTACCATGGACTGGAACAATGTGAGGTACAATAGGGTACAGAAGCCTGTCCTCTAAGGATAGATTCAGCATGCCTTTTCTTAATTTAGATGTTAGTTTCTGAGCAGGATATAATTATAGAGGTTAACATAGTAATCTCTCAGTGGCTGTAGAAATCACTTTCATCAGTTTAAATCAGCCCAACTATAATTTTATTATAAAAATATAATATTTTTCTTCAATAATAGACATAAAGTAGCACTAGCTAATATAACAAACAGTCTATCTTAACCAAAAATACCTTGTCTTTATTACCTTTTCAGTGATAAATGAGAACATAATAACGTTCTGTGTAGGAAAGTAGCTTCTGCATTTCAGTTTGCAAACAATTTACTTCTGTAAAGCTGATTTCCTGGGCTTTATTTTTCCCAATTTGTGTTTCAAAATACATGTAAGAGCTCTTTATAGAAACTATTTCCCATGTAGTATATATACAGTGTCTGGAATCAAGGGCCTAATACAGAAGAAATCCAATTTACTTATAAAATTAATTAAAGAAAATAATTGTCTTAGAAGAAACCTCTCCAAATAAACCAAGCACAAGCAAACGCCCTTGATTTTACAGGTGTCGTCTGCTACCATGGGTATTGCTTTTGGAGGGTGATCTGGAAGACTGAAGAATTACTTGCCTTCAAATGAGACAAAATGGAAGAAGGGAGACTAGTTTCATCTGCTTCACAGTAGATGGGAAAAGGCATTTAAGCAAATGAAAGACGAAGGCTACCATGAATGAAAGCACTCATTAGTAGTTTCATAAATATAAGATGATTTCTTCTGCCATTAGCTAGAAGTCAAGTCCAGAGAAAGAATTTTCTGCTATGTTATTCAGAGAATTTTATTCTATTTTTAAAATGTTACAGTTTTTTTTTTTTTTTCTGAGTGGCTGTAGACAAATCACTTAGTGTGAATTCCACAAGGGGAATTTGTTCAATATGTTATCCTCAATTTTTTAATGTTGTTCAGAGCCCAAAGACTAGTTTTTGTTCGTGTATGGGGATTAGCCAAACAGGGAGAGATTTGAGAAAGACCCACTCAAAAATATGTGATAACTGAGTAAGTAGGACATTATCTTGGGAGTTGGGACATTTTCATTCAGATTCCTTTGCAGATAGATGGCATTTATAACCATGGTTGTCCTTCAGTCCTGGATGAGGGACAGGTATGGCATCACTGTCACTCTGCCTGACTGTGGGCTGTGCAGATGCGAGCTGTCCAGATCTTCCAGATATATTTTAGGGGATCTAAGATTGTCAGATTGCCATTGCAGGAGCCTGGGAAAATGACACATTTTGATTTCTGGTAGGGTTTAGGCATAGGACTCCTGATCACTGTCAGAAACTAGGCTGATATAGTGGCCAGACGGGAACATTTAGGTGAGTGTTAGTGGGTGAAAACACAGCTTTGAAGCTCTGGGCTTCAAAGAGGTAAGAGTAGCAGTACCTCAGTTTTTAAGGACATGGATTTGAAATATAGGCCCTCAACTCTATTTGTGGATCTAGCCCAATTTTGTTTCTCTATCCGTATGATATGACATCTCTGTGAAGAGGATGAATGAATTAATACTTGGAAGAATTTAGTAGGTCATGTGCTGAAGCACACATGTAGAAAGGCTTATAAATACATTAAACATCAGTACATAAGCAGTTAGAATATTTGTTGTGTTGATGATTGCATTTGTGCTGGGTTGCACAGTGGTCTAGCTGCTTCTTTGAAGCAAGGAGAGTGGGACCTGTGGGGGCTTCCCATGGGGCAGATATGGAGTGGGGCAGGCCAGAGGGTCAGCTGAGGGCAGCTCCAGCCCAGTAAATCAGGCATCTCCCCAGGGATGAGGATGGGCTGAGGTCAAGGCAGGAGTGAAAATCAGTGAGCTAGGGTGAGGATCATGAAGCTCATTGTTAGCTTCACTGAGCACCCCAACACTTTCCAACAGTGGACAGTTTTGTGTATCAGTAATGAACTTAGCACTACCTGTACCAACCTTCCCACACTATTGCAAATGTAAACAGAAACTGACTTATAGAATTGTATAGGAGAGAAAAGCTGCATCCTATCTTTGTGATGAATTGTCATATATCTTTAGAAGAATAATTATCGCTCTTAGGGTGGCTATTGCTATGTGTACTGCCAGTGAAAAGCTAATAATAAACTAAAAGCACTTCTTCTGAACAGGTATTTTTATAAAGTATCTTAGTTAATGTTGGCATAAAATGAATAGTTTAGTAGCTGGAGACACCTTACACTGAAACACATGTGTTGAGTCATCCAAAAAAGCAAAAGGGAGTTTCACCCCTTACTAGATCAATGTTTATCTATCAGTTAGGCGGGCAGGCATACTGGAAAGGTTCTCTTGAATGTTAAAATGCAGACTCAGTTTAATAATAAACTGAAGAACCAGATCTGAATTTTTAAGCCACGCTGCAATGTTATCATGATCCATAAGCTTCCTAATATAATTGTTTTTCCTGTTTGTCCAGTGAGGTGAATGGTCCTCTTCACACTCTCTACAGTTCAGAAATTACAACATTCGAAATAGCATTTGAACGTAAGTATCTTGTTTAATGATCTAATGCATTATTTTATCAATTTAGAAGTTTTGCTTGTTCATATAACTTGCTGAGGAAGTTTTAACAGATTAATCAATGAAGACTGATTTAGGCTAATGGCTTTATCTCCTGTGGCCAGCATATGCGGTTATTTATGAGATGCGAGGAGAAAAGAAAAAGCAACCAGTTTGCACTAAAAAAGATAAGAGAGACTGGATAACTACATGACAGAACTGGGCTGTATTACTGAAATACAGCAAAAGCATAAAAGAAAATCAGAGTACTTAGTGTAGGAAGAAAATCATAGACATTGCTAAAAGTGCAGCCTTTCTGGGGTTTTTTTTTGAGGTTTAGAGGGAGTTTTGCCAAAGTGTTTACCAACTATAGTATATGCTTGAGGGGAAAAAAAATGTAATAATGCAGGAAGCAAACCTAGGGAATCTCATATTTGTTTCAAAAAGAGAAAATATCTATGCACACACAGGCATACTAGATACAACTGAATCCCTGAATGGTGATTTTCTTGGGACAACATAAAGTGACACAGTAGTCATACCGACATTTCTGCAAGGATATATGGGGATGAATTACTGGAAGCATGAAGGAATATTGCCATGATATATTCATTTCTTAAATTCAGGTATGTAAAGGTTAATAATTTGAGGTGAAATGGCAAGATAATAACTAATCACGAATACTTGTATACTTCATGCATAGTTCTTGCTTCCTTGTTAATGAGGATGTGTCATGCTTCTTTCTTGGCTAATGTGCTGGTTTTTTTTTTTTTTTTGTAGTGGAGGGGGCTACTGTGGCAGCTTCTGCAAGAAGCTGCTAGAAGTTTCCCCTTGGGGGGATTCAGCTGGGTCTAGGGTGGACCCACTGCTGGTCAGGGCAGAGTCAATTGGTGACAGTGATAATGTCTCTCTGATAACATATTTAAGATGGGGAAAGTAAAATAATTTAAAAAAAGAAGGGGAAGCAGAAGTGGGGGCAGAAAGGGGGAGGTGTGAGCCTTGTGGGCCTTTTGGCCCTCACCCTCTGGCCTCCCGCTGGGCAGCCGTGTGGGGGCCCAGCCCGGCTGCAAGAAGCGGAGAGGAGATAAGATGTGAAGAGAACCTGAGAGGTGTCTGCCTGAGCTGGCTGTGAAGCATTTCTTGTGAGAGGAACGGCTGCAGATGCCAAGGTCAGTGAAGAAGGAGCTGGAGCAGTAATGCTGCTCCCGGCAGAGATTCCCCTGCAGCCCGAGGTGCAGCCCATGGTGAGGCCGGCTGTGCCCCTGCAGCCCATGGAGGCCCACGCAGGAGCAGAGATCCCCCTGCAGCCCGGGGAGGACCCCACACCGGGGCAGGCGGATGCCTGAAGGAGGCTGTGGCCTGTGGAGGGCCTGTGCTTGGGCAGCCATTCTGGAGGGACTGCACCCTGTGGATAAATGACCCACTCTGGAGCAGTTCACAAAGGACTGTAGCCTGTGGGTGGGACCCCAGGCTGGAGCAGGGGAGGAATGTGAGGAGTTCTTCCCTTGAGGAGGAAGGAGTCACAGAAAACAATGTGTGGTGAACTGACCGTAACCTCCATTCCCTATTCCTCCCTTGTGCTGCTCCCGGGGGAAGGAGGTGGAGATTATCTAGAATGAAGCCTGGGAAGAGGGGAGGGGTTCAGAGAATTTGTTTTTTTTTTCTCTCTATTTATCCTTTTTTTGGTTTTATTATTAGTAAATTAAAACAGTTTTCCCCAGGTCAAGTCTGTTTTGCCCATAACAGTAACTTCAATGATCTTTCCAATGTCCTCATCTCAAATCTTGAGGTTTTTTTTTTTATATTATCTGTCCCCAAGTCCCTCCAAGGGTGGAGGGGTAGTGAGTGTGAGACTGTGTAGCTTGGTCCCAAGTGGGGCTAAACTACAACAGCCAATAAGGGATGGTTCTATTCCCAATTTACAGTTGGGAAGGAAAAAAGATGCCATTTATGTCATGATACTTTAGATAAGGGTAGTTATTGGTTGTTTATGGGAATAATGGCTTAGGTAGCATCATTTTGAACTGGAGGAAATATTTGCTAGTACCAGAGTAGTTACAGTCCATAACCAATACAGATACCAATACAGTATCACATCTACCATAGAATTAATTTGCAACAGGTTCCCAAAAGAAATATGAAGCATTGGGAAGGCCTAAGTAAATTCAGGAGAATTACATTGCTTGCTTTGTGGCAAAATTTAGAATTTTACCCAGAATGTAGCAAAGTACTCAGGTCACTGGTGACATGGGAGAAGGAATGATCTTTGCCATGTACAGAACTTTAAAGGCGATGATAAAAGATCTGTGGAATGCACAGTGTCATGGAGGGAAGAAAAAGAATATATCCTTTGCTATCTCTGTCAATGAATGTAGCCAGACAAAGTGGTTGAGTTCACTTAAAGTAAACTAATGATAGAAAAAGCATGCAGTAAGGAATGTGACACATGTAACACAAAATTATGCGTATATCTACAAAAGTTTGTATACACTTGTGGACATATATTTGACATGATGCATTTGCATTGTTGCTCAGATAAAATTGCATTAGGTGTTATCTGTTGCTTTTGCAACAGCTTATGGTCTGTTCCAGTCCTTACAGTTCATTCAGTTTTCCTTTTGGTTTTCTGTCATCTGCACTTGCTATTACCTTGCTCAATGTTTGTTTTTGTTTTTGTTTTTTTTTTTTCTGGATCAGAAGCAAATAAAATTCAGTCCTCAACTTTATGGCAACCCACTTGTAACCCTCACCCATCTGTTCTCAGGTGTTTTCACTCTTCAGGACCACTTGGTTTCAATCCTCAATAATTTGTACTCAGCTTGCGTCTTTACATCAGATCTTCTAATCTTGTAGATTAGTCTTCTGTGTGTTATGCTACATTGAAAGCTTTCTTGAAGTATTGGTAAGTTATGTCCTCAGCTTTCACCTTGCCAACTCTTTGTATTAGTTATTCAAAAGCTTCTGTAAGATTTATTAAAATGTCTTTTGCTTTACTGAGCCCGTGCTGTGACTATCTTTAATCAACTTGTGCCTCACTAAATGCCCTTCAGTCATATGCCTTGTTGGTCCTTCTGATATTTTCTCCTGAAGTTAAGCCAGTCTTGCATTTCTCTAGTCCTAAGTTCTCACCAGCTAATGTAGACCTTAAGAAACTGTTACATTTTCCACGCTATTTAAAATTTATTTTAAAAAGGACAGTGGAACACTGCAATCACTAATAGCTTTTCCCCTGCATTCAGAACATTGGACTATAAAAAAGCCTAAAAGACTTTTTTTTTCATATGGAATCATCCAAAGTTATGTAAAAATTCACTGAATAGCACACAATCTCACAGAATCACAAAATTACAGAATAGTTGGGTATGGAAGGGACGTCATATGGTTCAACCCTCATGCCTGAATCGGGACACAAGTTACCCAAAATCGTGAATATCTCCAAGGACAGAGACTCCCCAACATCTATGGTACTATGGTAACTAGTACTCGGTTACCCACACAGTGGAAAAGTGTTCCCTGATGTTCAGTTGAAACTTCCTGGAATCGTCCTTTGCTATCCTAGTAAACTGTCTTCATCTTAACCCAGGAGTTTTCCTTTCTTCCCTGTTCTCTCCCCCATCCCGCTGGGGAGGGGGAGAGTGCGTGAGTGCCTGTATGGTACTCGATTGCTGACTGAAGTTAAACCACAACAAATGTGTACTTTGAATTTACTAACTTCTGCAGAAATCCAAAAAGAACAATGCAATAAAATAAAGATAAAAAAGCAAAACTGCAGTTTTAACAGTACCCGAAAGTCTATTTGATTCTGTAAGGTAGAATACTTGCTTTATTCTTTCCATTTTCCTAATTTTAGACACCTATGTTTGAAACTTTTTCTGAAACCATGTTCAAACTATCCAACCCCTCTGAGCAACGTCTGCTGGTGCTTAGTCACCCTTGCAGTGAAAAAGTGTTTCCTGATGTTCAGAGGAAACTTCTGTGTTTCAGTTTGTGCCCATTGTCTCTGATCCTGTCACTGGGTGCCGCTGAAAAGGCTTTGGCTCCATAGTTTTTGCACCCTTTCTTTGGGTATTTATATACATTAAGATCCCTGTAAGCCTCCTCCAGGCTGAACTGAGAGCTGAAAGTCCCAGCTCTCTCAGCTTTTCCTTGTAGGAGAGATGCCCCAGTCCCTTCATCATCTTAGCAGACATTCGCTGGACTCTCTCTAGAATGTCCATGTCTCTCTTGTACTGGGGAGCCCAGAACCAGACACAGTACTCCAAGAGTGCCCTCACCAGTACTGACCAGAGGGAAAGGATCCCCTCCATGGACCTGCTGGCCATAACTTTGTCTCATGCAGCCCAGGATACCATTCACCTTCTTTGCAGCAAGGGCACATGGTAGGCTCACATTCAGCCTGCTGTCCACCAGGAGTCCCAGATCCTTTTCTGCAAAGCTTCTTTCCAGCTGGGTAAGCCACCAGCATATACTGGTGCATGAGGTTGTTCTTCCCAAGACTTTGCACTTCACTTGTTGCTGAGCTTCATGTTGCTGAGCTTCATAAGGTTTCTGCCATCCCGCTTCTCCAGCCTGTTGAGGTCTCTCTGGATGGCAGAATAACCTTCTAGTGTATCAGCCATTCCTCCCAGTTTGGTGTCATAAGCCATCTTGCTGAGGCGACACTCTGCCCCGTCATCCAACTCATTAATGAAGATGTTAAACGACTGAACTCAGCATTGACCCAGTGGGCACACCACTAGTCATTGGCCTCCAACTAGACCTTGGGCCTAGTGGTGATCATCACCCTCAGTGCCCAGCTGTTCAGTTTTCAACCCACCTCACCGTCTGCTCATCCAGTCCATACATCAACAGCTTCTCTATGAGAATCTTATGGAAGACAATGCCATAAGCCTTACTGAAATCCAGCTGTTTTTGTGAAAACTTATGAAACAGTGGAAGTATATACACCAAATAATAGTTAATTTTTTAATGAACAGTAGGAGAACATGTATTTTTGCATAAGTAAAACTTTATTTTAGGATTCTGTACCTTTTGTAAGAAATAAAATGAACTCTTGCTTTATAGAAAAGAACATTTTTAGATTCATTTCATTTTATGTGTTCTAAGCATTCATTTTGAACACATAAAGTGATTTAATTAGCTTGCTGTGTTAACTTCAGGAATTTATCCATAAATGTTTTGTGAATGTTTAATATCAGAGACTCTGCCCTTATCTATAGCAAAATGAAAGCTTTATTTGATCGTAGTCAGAATAATGATGGGATGAAAATCTAGCAATGATGGCAGATTTTAACTCAAAGGTTCAGAAATTGGTTATTTCAGTATGTGAAGAACCATACAGAGAAATCTGAGTGCATGCAGAGACTAACAATAGGACATTTGCACCATGTAGTCGTGTATGCAGAATGTATGTTTCAAAAGAGTACAGCACAATGTGACTGCAACAACAGAGAAGGAAAGTGGCTTACCTTGCAACAAAAAGAAATGCAGCAGCATAGTCTTTGGAACAGGTATTTCACAGAAGGAAATAACCCAAAGGAATATACAAGTACAAAGTATTATGACCTCTCTCATGCTATTGCTTTTCCATAAAGTTTAGCTGTAGCATTATACTTGCCAAATGTAGTTAAAATACAGAGATGTAGTTAAATTAGAGAGATCCAACTTTAAAGTAAAGAATTGTTTCTAACTGGGCTAGTTGTTGCCTGCTGTGTTCCAGAACACCCGTTCCACTTTCTGTCATGAAAAGTCAACCCAAGTTTCAAGAGTAATTGTCCCATTGTTTACTTTTCTGTCCAGTGCAGCCATATTTTTCCTTTAAAAAACACCTGTATACCACCTGCCCTTTCTTTTCACTTGAAAATGTTTGCCTTCTGGTTGAAAATCTCTCCTTTTCTTTTTAAAATCTAGAAAGTCTTACACAACTACTTTGAATAGTTTTACATTACTCTCATTTTGGTTACACTGAACTGTGTGTCCCTCTGTAATAAGGTGACCAGAATGGTATGGATTATTCTAAGTTAGTCTCACTAATCCCTTATGTGGTATTAAATATAAATTGGACGAAATTATTTTAATATATCTATGCAGTCTAGTGTTTCTATTGTTAATTACTCTATATGATAATTCAGCATTTATTGAGAGTTTCCACATCCTTCTCATCCTCTATATTTGTACAGAAAGCCAGTTTAGTTTGATACACTTCCTTGTACACTGACTCTTCCTTTCCTTATCATATCTAGTGAATGTTGCTGCTATCTGTCATATTACAATTCTTCTTGTCGCTATTAATAGCTGTATTTTGGTAGCTCCACAAGGCTTTGATCATGGTCAGGATGTTGTAAAAACAACACCTGTCCAAATAATCTTGTAACTGAATAGTTTACATTTCTAAAATAATCACACTTGTACAGAAGCTTGGTCTGTTTTAACAGTGACTTATTTCCAGTGAGAAGCCAAAAGCAGTCATTATTTAGACTGAACTGCAAAGTTGGGGGTTTTCTTACATAGGAACATTTGCACAAGTTTGACTTACAGCACAATTTAAGGAGTGCTAACATCAATGGTACTTCATGTTACTCACATTTTTAAGAAAGCAGTGCTTGCACACATGCAGACAAGGTATAATAGCAATTCTTATTTCCATATTCCAGTGCAGAAGTGAGAAACTAACAAGTCTCAATATAAAACTGAGTCCTATTTCCTGTCGGGAGTGGTTTCATTATATGAAGGCTGTAGCAGAGATTTTTCAGAATTTAAGTTTTAAAGTGCATGACATATTTCTTTGTCCATGTTTGCTGGATTAAATGAGGTGTGACCAGACAGAAACCAGATATAGCCTTTACAACGTAGTACCTTGCAAAAGAATATAGGAATATGTGATTCTTCTTTCAGTAACTAGCTTTGTTTTTCAGGATAACACAAAATATTATTGAAAAAATGCAGCCAGTTTCTGATCAGCTGCTGATTGTGTTTTGAGCCATTAGCTAGTAATAGAGAAGAACCAAGAAATTATTTCAAGGTGCACTTCAGGTTAAACGTTTCTCCCATTATTTTCTTAGAAATTAAGCATCAAACAAATTTGCCTCTATGATTTCACCAAAGATCTAACTGTCATTCTCAAAAACATAACCAGTTGTGGCCCACCCCTCCCCTGCTCTCCACTGGATGATACTGCACTGCGCACACAGGACTTGACATCTTACTTTCTAGTTTTGTAAACTCTTCCTTGTAGGTTGATAACACTGGTTAGAGCTTGAAAGTATTGAATCAGATGCAGAGCGTGGAAAGAAAATCTAGCTTCTTGACCTATCTACTGCCTTGTCAATGAAATCCACGCTAAAATACATGTAAGCATTCTGGGTCATTCTGGGTAGTATGATACTACCTACATCCCTCTTTATCACATTAAGAATATTAATTAAGTTCTTATTCAGGAAATGAAAGGGTATTACCACAGTCTGGGTCAACCTAGGACAGCCTGGGATGAAACTGACAGTGGATGTGATTTTTATATGAAGTATACTTGATTTTAGTGACATTTACTTACGTGCATGTCTCAGTCTTGTAAGTTTGGGGAATACTATTCCTAAATGAATTGATAAGATAAAACTTCATTGTCAGTATTTATTAAAATGCTGACTTTATATGTACTTACTTTGCTCAAAAGAGTACTAGCAAATACTCACCTCCAAATAAAAAATAGATTTTAAAGGATAAGAGTGGTAGTAGACCTTTAAGGACTGAATCTCCATATCTTTCCTCAAGACTTCTGTGAGAGATTGTAGTCCTTATCATCTTTCTGGGCAGTGACACTTTTGGAACATTTCAGTAGGAAACAGATACCGACTAACTTTAGACTTCGCTCATACAGTTTAGATCAGCTTTTAAAGGTGGCATTATCATTTTAAGGCAGTCCTGGAAGGAAAGAATATTCAAAGAGTAATTCAATAATTATATTATCTGTATGCAACTGATCTCTAAAATTATACTTTATTTTCCCTTAATCATAGAATCACAGAGTCATAGAATAATTTGGGTTGGAAGGGACACTTAAATGCAATCTAGTCCAGCGCCCCTGCAAGGAGCAGGGACATCTCCAAGCAGATTAGGTTACTCAGAGCCCCATCCAACCTGGCCCTGAATGTTTCCAGGGATGAGGCATCTACCATCTCTCTGGACAACCTGTTCCAGTCTTCCACCACCCTCACTGTGAAAAATTTTTTCCTCATGTCTAATCTGAATCTACTTCCCTCTATTTTAAAACCACTACCCCTCGTCCTAACACAACAGGCCCTGCTAATAAGTTTCTCCCCATCTTTCCTATAAGCCCCATTTAGGTACTAGAAGACCGCTATAAGGTCTACCTGGAGCCTTCTCTTCTCCAGGCTGAACAGTTCCAGCTCTCTCAGCCTGTCCTCATAGCAGAGGTGCTCTAGCCCTCTGATCATCTTCCTGGCCCTCCCCTGGACTCAATCTAACAGGTCCAGGTTCTTCTTATTTTGGAGGCTCCAGAGCTGGACGCAGTACTCCAGGTGAGGTCTCAAGAGAGCGGAGTAGAGGGGCAGAATCACCTCCTTCATCCTGCTGGCCATGTTTCTTTTGATGTAGTCCAGGGTGTAGTTAGCTTTCTGGGCTGCAAGGGCGCATTGCCGGCTCATGTTGAGCTTCTTGTCCACCAGCACTCCCAAGTCCTTCTCCTCAGGGCTCCTCTCAATCCATTCTCCACCCAGCCTGTATTTGTGCCTAGGATTGCCCTGATCCATGTACAGGACCTTGCACCTGGCCTGGTTGAACTTCATGAGGTTGGCACAGGCCCACCTCTCAAGCATCTCAAGGTCTCTCTGGATGGCATCCCTTTCATCCACCATGTTGACTGCACCACACAGCTTCGTGTCACCAGTGCACTTGCTGAGGGTGCACTCTATCCCACTGTCCATGTTGCCAACAAAGATGTTGAACAGAGCCAGTCCCAATACCGACCCCCGAGGAATGCCACTCATCACTGATCTCCACTTGGACCCTGAGCCATTGACCACCACTCTCTGACTGCTGCCATCCAGCCAGTTCCTTATCCACCAAGTGGTCCATCCATCAAATCCATGTCTCTCCAGTTCAGAGACAAGGATGTCATGAGGGACAGTGTCAAATGCTTTGCACAAGTCCAGGTAGATTACATCAGTTACTCGTCCCTTGACCACTGATGCTGTAACACCCTCAGAGAAGGCCACCAAATTTGTCAGGCACGATTTGCCCTTAGTGAAGCCATGTTGGCTGTCACCAATCAGAAGTATCTACTCATGTTGCAAAATTTTTATAAGTCGTTTTGGCCTGTTTTGATGTAGTCATTTAAATGCCATGAAAGCTACTACTTACGCCATTCTTGTTCTACTACTTAAAGGCAACTCATCACATTGTAGCCCTCTGAAGCAAATGAATAAACACTATTTCTGAAAATTCTCCTGATCTCTGGATTCTAGAAAGTTACTTTTAATTTGATGTATGTTTTTATCCTTTTACATGAGATACTGAGTCGCATCTTTTAGATTTCAGCTTCCATGGTTACAAAGTTCATTATACTTTTTATTCATTGTTCTTATAATCACCAGTTAGAGGTTCACTTTATCAGCTGCTGAAATTACTACAGTGCTTTAAACAGACTAACTGGTGGCAAAAGTAAGGACTAGACTGTGAGGATGAGCTAGACCCGTCTGCATATTCTAAGAAATTTGCTTTTTTTTTTCTCTAAAATGTAACATTCTAAATGCCCAGAAACAGGTGCAATTATGCTGCTTGTCAAACTATGTTCTTTGTATAAAATTAATTCTTAAAAGATAATGAAGTTTTACAGCAACAAGAATTTTCTTCAAGTTTAGGTGAGACATAGAATAATGAGTTTTAAAGGTGTAGTTTTTCTCACTAATAATTACTGGAATTTTATCTGCAAGGGACATTTGAGATACTGAGTTACATTATGACCTTCAGGCCACTTGTGCTGAGCTGGAAGAAACCAGGAAGAATGATATTCAGAAAAAGGGCATCTTTTTACGCTTGTGAAAACAGCTGGCTATATAGCTGTGTTGTATGTATCTTCTCGAAATATCCAGAGATGTATACTCATAGCCCCTGGGGGAAAGGGAATAGAATGAGAAGAGAGGAATCTCTTGATGTACTTCTAGATCTTGATCACAGACTCTTTCTTGACACCAAAGCTAGGATGTCAGCTTGCAAGCTGTTCCCACATCCACACCCAAAATGTTTGGCTACTAACTTAATGTAACTATTCAATGAAGCTATGAAGGTCAAAGTTACTTAATTTCTGTCAAATGCAGTCTTCACATGTTTTTGAAGTATGGAATTAGGCAGGTGAGAATCTTTAGCAGAACCAGGTTTTTTTTTGGGAAGGAACCAGGTAAAGGTTGCATTTGAGATGCTGTGAATCATCTAGATTACCCAGAGTAATCAGCAAAAGTTTATTATGCCCAAGACATGATTTAAAGAAGAGGCAAAAGAAGTCTTTGCAGGTGGATCTAAGAATGGAATCTAAAACAAAGTGATTTTTCTGCTCATTGTGTTTTCATTTAAATCATTTACACCCATGGGATCCAAAGGGATGCAGCCATGAGTCTTGAGGAAGTGACTGAGACCATTGTGAGGCCACTGCCAATTTTCTTTGAAAGGTCGTGGCAGTTGTGGAAGATTCCTGAGGACTGGAAGAAAACAAGTGTCACTCCTGTTTTCAAGAAAGGCAAGAAGGATGAGGGAACTACAGGACAGGGTATCTTCCCTTGATCCCTGGGAAGGTGATGGAGCAAATTTCCCTGGAAACTATTTCCAAGCAGATTGAGAGAAGACCTGCAGAAAGATATCTGGGAGTTTGGGTTGAAGGCAGATTGAATATGAGTCAGCAGTGTGCCCTGCCAGCAAAAAAAGCCAACTGTGTCCTGGGGTGCATCAAGCACAGCACAGCTAGCTGGTTGAAGGAGGTGATTGTCCCACTGTACACTGCATTGGGGTGGCCCCATCTTGAGTACTGTGAGCAGTTTTGGGCACCTTAATATCAGAGGGACATCAAACTATTAAAGTGTGTCCAGAGGAGAGTGACAAAGATGGTGAAAGCTCTCGAGGGCAAGACTTACGAGGAGCAGCTGACGTCACTTGGTTTGTTCAGCCGAAGAAGATGTCTGAGGGATAACTCATTGCAGCCTACAACATCCTCAAGTGGGGCAGCTGAGGAGGAAGTGCTGATCTCCTGCCTCTGATGACCAGTGATAGGACATGTGGAAATGGTAAGAAGTTGCATCAGGGGAAGTTCAGATTGGACATGAGGAAACATTTCTTCATTGAGAGGGTGGTTGATCATTGGAACATGTTCCCCAGGGAAGCCGTCACAGCACCAAGCTTGTCAGAGTTCAAGGAGCACCTGGATGATGCTCTTAGTCATATGGTTTAGTTTTAGGTAGTCCTCTGAGGAGTAGGGAGTTGGACTTGATGATCCAAGCTGCCCTTGCACCAGCTTTGTTGCCCTCCTCTGGACACATTCAAGTACCTTAACACCTCTTTTAAACTGTGGGGCGTAGAACTGCACACAATATTCCAGGTGAGGCTGCACCAATGCTAAGTACAGTGGGATGATCACCTCTTTTGACCAGCTGGATATGCTGTATTTTATGCACCCCAGGATGCGGTTTGGCCTCTTGGCTGCTAGGGAACACTACTGACTGCATCAGTACTCAGGGGGCCTGGAGGCCACACAGCTGATCTCCATGGCACTTCAATCAGGGCCAAGGGGCCCTGCAATGGCAGAGAGCCAGGCTCATGGCACTCAAGTGAAGGGAAAGAAGCCCTCAGAGCCAGTGGGCCAGAACCTATGGGACATGAATCGGAGCTCAGAAGCCCTGCAAGAGCACAGGGCTAGGCCCCATGGTGCTCCAGTCAGAGAAGAGATGTCCTGTAAACCTGTAGTGCCGGAGCCTGTGGTGCTTGAATGAGGGGAGGGACCTTGCAAGAGCACAGAGCCGGGCACTG
Source organism: Chlamydotis macqueenii (assembly GCF_036417535.1). NCBI lineage: Eukaryota > Metazoa > Chordata > Aves > Otidiformes > Otididae > Chlamydotis > Chlamydotis macqueenii. The sequence continues at coordinate 55,941,376 of NC_141593.1, read as the reverse complement.
TGGCGCCCTGCTCAAGGGAAAAAGGCCCTGCAAGAGCAGAGGACCAAGTCCTGTAGCACTCAGATGAGGGGAAAGAGAGACCAGTAAGACCAGGCAATCCAACTCAATGGCACTCAAATTAGCACAGAGAGGCCCTTCAGGTCCATAGGGCCAGCTCCCTGGCAGTTAAATCAGCAGAAAGGGCCACTGTAAGAGCACAGGGCCAGGCACCATGGCAACTTGCTAAAGGGAAATGGGCTCTGTGAGAGCAGAGGGCCAAGACCCGTGGTGCTGTGCTCTGGGGACAGATGCATCAGAGAGCACAGTTTCAGGCCCATGATAATCAAGGCAGGGCAAAGAGGTTGTGCCAAAGCAGAGGGAGAAGCCCCACGGTGCTCTTCTGAGGACAGAGGACAAAAAACCATGGACACAGCAGCAGGAAAAGGGGGAGAAAGCAGCACAGATGAGGATAGGAAAGCTACCTGCATTCTTAGTAACACAGAGATTTTCTTCTGTAGCTTTCATGCCTTTATTTGTCTGATTATCAGATCTAGACTGCTAACGAGAGCCTTCTGATCTTCCTGGGGGCTGGCGCATGTCCCAGCTGATGGTGCAGCCCTGGTTTCAGCAGCTCCTGGGATGTTCTTCTAGTGTTGCTAGTGAGGTGGTCTCTTGGTGGGTGGTGGAAAGGCCTCAGGGCTTCTGGCCCTCTTCTTCAGGGGTGGCTGTGGCCTCTCAGGGGAGCGTTCCCTGCCCTGGCTGGAAGTGGAGGAACTTGGTGCAGCCTCCTCTGGCTCCTCCTGCAGCTCTTGTTGCTCCCCTGGGATGGGAACAGGGTCAGAGGAGGGGCTGCTGCCATTCCCACCAAGGACAGCTGTGAAGGTGCTGGGGAGCTCATCTGTGTTGTATCTGGCAAGGCTGCTGGAGGCAGCTGGGCTGGGTGCGGGAGACCCTCCTTGGAAGGCAGTGGGGCTGAGAGCAGCTGCAGGGCTGCCCTCCTCCCACCCAGCAGCATGGGAGTTCTCCAGGAGCAGCAGGCGGTGGGCCTCCCTGCTGCACAGTCGCACCATGGCATCAATAAGATCGTTCACAAATGTCACTGTGCGGTTCTGAAGGAAGAACTCCAGCAGGCGCACCAGGACATCTTCATCTGGTCCAAAGAGGACCAGGCTGGACGTGATGATGTCCTCCACGATGCCTGCCTGCAGATAGTCATCCTCAAAGATCAGCCCCAGCACCTGATGCAGCCAGGGCAGCAGGGGCTCCAGGAGAGCTGGGTGACCCCACAAAAGTCTTTCCCAGGTGTCAGTCTGGAGGCTGCCCACTGCAGCCCTGGGCGCCTGTCCAGCAGCCAGTGGTGGGTCTGCTGCAGGGCTATGGGTGGCCTGGTGGACAACAACTGATGATGCTGTAGGTGGTGTGACGACATGCTCTTCAAAGTCATTGCATGCCTGCACCGAGTGCACAATGGAGCTCACCCTCCTCTTGCAGAGGGGGCACTCGGGCTTGATGTCAGCCCACCGCTGGATACAGGTGAAACAGAAACGGTGGCAACATGGCAGCACATAGCTGGCCTCCTCACAGGTGTCCAGGCATATAGGACAGCGGTTGTCCAGCTCTGTGGCAGTGTTCTCCATGGGCTATGATAGGCTGTGGAGAGCTGGTGATGACAAGCCACTCCCTCCCACCTGCGCTGCAGCAGCAGGTGTTGCCCTAAAAACAGAAGAGAGGCCATGGTCATTGGCTGACCTGGACAGGGGTGGAGGAAAGGTCAAGGTCCCTCAAGAAGGAAACCCTCCCAGCCCCCCACGCTGAAGTTTCCCTATACAGCTCACCCCTGCTGCTGTGAGCGTGCCTCCTGGGTGCCCCAGCTGCCTGAACTTGGCAGAGCCGGGGAAAATCCTCTGATATCTCTGGGAACGGGCACTGGGAGCTGAAGTCAATAACCCTCTGCGCTCAACACCACCACCAACTGAAAGCCTCACTCAACGCTCTAAACCTCGCGTACTTGCTCAGCTGGAGTGAGGATAGAGCTGGCTGGGCAAGATTCACTGCCTGGATACAAGCAGCGAAGGACGTGGTCACAGTCCATCTCTCAGTGATGTCAGAATCCATCACTCAAGGATGTCACAATGGGCTGTCCTTGCTCATAGTGCTCACCATGGCAGCACTGCGGCCCCACTACATGCGTCTGCAGTCACCATAACAGCACTGCCCACTCCATCTCCTCCATCTCTTGTCCTCTGCCTGGCATCAGTGTTTCATGCCACTCACCAAGGCCTCAACTGTGTCTTCCCACAGCCCCATCAGGTTGCTCTGGCTGTGGTACATGTCTCCAGGCACATATGGCAAGAGGGCTCATTTGATAACATCCCATGCCTCCCTTGGACGCTGCAGGCAGGACAAAGTTGCACAGGCTCTCCCCACACTCCAGCACTGCTGGCCAGCTTTCTGGGCTCTCTTGATTCCTCCCATGGCACATAGGAAAACCAGCAGACAGTCTTCCACCTAAGGACAATCCAGGACATATGAGCAGCCTCCAAATGTTGCATCTCTTGCCCTCTGCCTCACGTCAGGTTATTCTGTCCAGAGTAGACGGAAATACACTTTTCAGCTGCTTATAAATATCTGGATATGCCAGCATAGATGTGAATGGTGAAATAACTTTTATTTTGAAATAAAAATCTTCCTCCCTTCCTTGCTTTGAACGTTCCAATATTATTAAGATTTGTTGCTACTGTTTGCAACAGAGCTGGAATACCCTGAATATCCCAGGAAACTGGATACACACAAACTGTATGTAGAGACCAATGATGCAATGTGATCTAAGCAATGAAGGGGTAAGACTACTTATTGCATGACCCTTCTCCTTGCTCAGAAAGGATTTTGTGAGCCAGATGGCTATTCAGGGGTCAGAATAATTCCATTTATAAATGAATACACTATGCTATAGGAAGTCTGAAAGAAGAGCATGGCCTTTAATTATTTCTATTTCCCCAGGTTTATTTTTTAGCCAAACTTTTTAAAGTAAGTTGCCTCATGTTATCAAGAAACATGGAGAAAATACTCTTTAATGCATTACGTTATCAAAAGTCATTCTCTAATGTGATGATGCATTTATAACTTATGCAACAAGGCCACAAAGCAACCAACAAAGACAGAAAAAAAAACCAAGCAAGCAAACAAAGGAGAGGCCATGGAAGTATCACATCATTTCAATGACCACTCTTTCCCCTCAGCCTTCTACCTAGTAAGCTAGGGAAAAAAACTCTAACAAGGGATGAATTGTTGTACTTTAGCCCTGCTCAGAACCAAGTTATACAATCTCTCACTCACTCTCCCCACCCTCCAGGGGAACTGGGGGAAAGAGAATATAACAAAAAGGCACAAGGTTTGAGATCAGGACAGGGAGAGATCATTCAAGGTAGCGTTATGGGCAAAACAGACTTGACCTGGGGAAAACTATGTATTTATTATTATTAATAAAATCAAAGCAGGATAATGAGAAACAGACCAAAAACAACTTCCCCTCACCCCTCCCTCTTCCCAGGCTTAAGTTCATTCTTATTATCTCTACCTCCTTCCCCCTAACACCAAGTGGCATAGGGGGAATAAAGAATGAAGGTTTCAGTCAATTCATCACTTGTCACTTTGCACCGCTCCTTCCTCCTTGGGGGAAGAACTCCTCACATTCCTCCTGCTCCACTGTGGGGTCCCTCCCACAGACTTCATGAACTGTTCCAGTATGCATTGTTTTTCCATGGGGTGTACTCCCTCTGGAACGGCTCCCCCAGCGCGGGCCCTCCATGGGCCAAGGCCTCCTTCAGGCATCCACCTGCCCCGGTGTGGGGTCCTCCACGGGCTGCAGGTGGATCTCTGCTCCTGCGTGGGCCTCCATGGGCTGCAGGGGCACAGCCGGCCTCACCATGGGCTGCACCTCGGGCTGCACCTCGGGCTGCATGGGAATCTCTGTCGGGAGCAGCATTACTGCTCCCCCTCCTTCTTCACTGACCTTGGCGTCTGCAGCCGTTCCTCTCACAAGAAATTTTTCACAACCGGCTCAGGCAGATGCCTCTCAGGTTCTCTCCACATCTCCTCTCCACTTCTTGCAGCCAGGCCCAGTCGAGTTGCGCTAAGACGGCGCCTAGTGGGAGGCCAGAGGGTGAGGGCCGCAAGGCCCTCAAGGCTTGCGCCTCCCCCTTTCTGCCCCCGCTTCAGCTTCTTCACTTCTACCTTTTTTTTTTTTTTTTTTAATTTTCCCCTTCTTAGATATGTTATCACAGAGGCATTATCACTGAACATTATGTCATCAGTTGGCTCAGCCCTGGCCAGTGGCGGGTCTGCCCTAGAGCTGGCCGAGTCTGCCAGACAAAGGGGAAACTTCTAGCAGCTTCTTGCAGAAGCTGCCATTGTAGCCCACCCTCTCCCCTCCCCCCTCATCCCCAATAAACAAAACCAACGCATGTATTCTTGCCAAAATCCAAGGAACGCCTTGGACTGCATGACAGTGCAGCTTAGAAGAGATGATCCACCAAAAGGGAAGTTTTGAGGTCAAAGTGGCTTTCATGGCCCTATGAGCTGAAAGGAAAAGGTACTTGAGCCTCCTTTTTTTTTTTTCCTTAAGTCACCAAAAGCTCCCCAAAAGTGTGCTGTCATTGGAACTGGGCTTACAAGGAGTTCCCATGGAGTTAGGAACTTCTTTCCCACTCATTATTAATCTTTCAGTTCTTTGGAAGCACACATTTGTCTTCAAAGTCTGGGCTTCCATCTTAAAACCTGGCTGCTTGGGCAGCAAGTAAATTTTAATATTTTGATCAAAGAAGATATGTTTCTTTAATTTCTTCCAAAAAATTTTATCTCTGAAGGAAATGAAATTGAGTTAATTTCTGCAGACCTGATCTTAACCTCATTTTAAGTTGCAGTGGAAGGAGCTTTTCTTTTTTCCTTAAATCTATTTAATGTTTTTGTTTCCTTATTAATTCCTGCTTTCATTTCAAACTTGATTTATTGTACAACAAAAATCCATTCAGCTGAAGTACTGCAGGAATCATAGTCTTTGACATTCAATTTAATCTTAATGAAGAATTTTAAATTATTTTGATTACACTTCCTGGAAGTCCTTCATTTTTCATGCAGATATCTTCTCCCTGCTTTATTAATGAAAACCAACCCTGTTTCCCTCTTCCACTGCCAAAATCCTACAACTGTAATGTTGCTTTAAGGTTTTATCTATATTTTTTTTTAAATTTACATAGTTAAATAAAAGAGAGGCTAACTTTCATCCCACAAGTATCTGTGAAATGCTTTTGTCAATTAAATGCCCAATTTTGATAGTTTAAAAGGGGTAAGGGTAGGACCATAAAAGTAATTGCCATTTTATTGACAAACTACAGAAATTTTTTTAGATGATTTGGACTGACCCCAAATATTGCAGAAAATAGGAGCAGAGAAAAAGAACTAATATGACATTAAAATAATATACAGGCAATAATTGCTGAATCAGAATCTGAAAAGGTGGACAAATTAAGCAGAAAAAAAAGGTTAATAAAGTAATAATACCAACGGAATTAAGGGTTAGCCTAGATGATGATCTGCCTCTGAAGAAAAATTTCAGGCCTATAAAGTTGCAACAGACAGTGATCTCTCTCCTATAAGGTTATTAGTGACTACGTGGAAGGAAAGATTTTCCAAATATAACTTTACTTCTTGAGTGTATTAGCAGCCAGGACGTGGCTAATGACTTATAGCAAGAAGTCTCAGCTGTTCTGTAAAAGGGTAAGCCTGTGAGTGGTACTGACAAATGAGAGCTTGCTTAGCAACAAGCATTCTCTCCACCAAGTTAATCACTGTTTCCACAGTGGGAAAGAGAAAAGGAAGCAGAGAAACAGAGAAAGGTAAAAAAAAGGTGTGTGTATGTATATACGCTTACAATACATAGCTTTATAGTGTAGCGGGTGTGAATACTTTCAAGGCAGGATTTTGTTTCTCTAATAATCTGCACCTGACTTTATAATGTCAGAAAGAAATATCAGAAAAAGCTTCAGTCAGCTCTTTTACACTTTTCAAAAGAAGTTGAATTCTTTTGTGATTTTATTTTTGATAGTGAAAATTGAAAGTCTGTTTCTAGTTTTCACCTGGTTGCATGCAAGATCAAGTGTTTAATGGAAAGATGTGCCTAGACATGCAGTTGTGGAGCAGAGTTCTTAATCATTTAATGGCAACTGTATTGCAGTCTTAAAACTGAGTGTAGTTATCACCTCTAGTTTTAACAGTTAGGTTCTAAATTTGGTGCTGTTCAAATTTTAAGTGGTTTTTGTGTGTGTGTATATCTTTTGTTTGTTGCTTTGTTTTTTTTTTTTCATTATGTAGTGGAAGTTCAAACTAGTTTTCCTCTTTTGGTACAATTACAAATTTTTGTACTGAAGTAAGGCTGTTTTTTTTTCTGCTCTACATTCATTAGGGATACTAGATAGTGGTGGCTTATATCTCTGAAAGAAAGACCTACTCTGAGATATTTCTCTGTTGGTATTACTAGGGTTCAGGTTGGCTGTTTGCAGCTTTCAGCTTTCTGCTGCTAAGTTCTTCAAATACATCTCAGGGCATCCAAACCTGATTGATTGAGATGTATGCTAAACTAAAAGTAATACAATAAAAAATAGGTATGTTTTATGTCAAGGTTTTAAGAAATAGGAATAAAACTTTTTTTTAAAGAAGAAAGAAAAATGAAATTAAGAAAACTCCTGAAGATTAAGCAAATTTCTAAATTTACTAACCCAGTACTTCTTTGAATCTCTTCACGATGTTCCAGCTGCCAGTTCTCTTGCTGCCTGTTCTTGTTAGTGTCTTGCTATTTTAACTTTTTACACTTTGTGTATTGTTTTCTTCAGTTCATGCCTTTATAATAATCTCTGGATTGCATGAAAACTCTTTATTACAACAGCATTCTTGAATTAAGTGATTAATGTAAATACGTAATACTATAAGTAGGGCATTTTGTGTACTGTGATTTTTTGTATGCATGCACATACACACGTACATGCAATTTCTTTTTATGTTGTTAGGTCTTGAAAGACTTGGGAATTGTAAGAGCCCTTTTTTAAACATAAGATCTATCATCTACGAAAGCCCTAAGAACAAAGACTTTTTCTTGGTAAGTCTGTAAGGACACATTCTACAGCCATCTTCAAAGTAACTTGTAGCTTTTTGTTGCATTCATATTGTTCATGATTTGTGTAACAATTCACTGAGTTAGCTTTCTGTAATGAAAACAAGTTTGTTGTTGTTTAAAAGTTTCCTTTCAAGGAAGCTATCCCCCTGTCTCTGTGATTCTCATTTTAAACCTGAAGGCACTGACGGTTTTTGTCTTTGTCTTATTTTTTCCTTACATCTGTTTTGCAAGATGGTTTGAGAAATAAGATTAAGTAATAAAGCTACAGTTTGGTTATTTGTGTGTTATTTCCTACACAGTTTGTAAATAAAACTGTAGAATATAATTTTTATAACTTGTACAAAATTATATTACTTTTAGAATATAATTATGTAGTACCAGTCAAAAAGCAAGAGTCTTGACTTTTATGATAGATGTGTATTTTGTCATTTAGTTTCTCAGAACAAAAGATAACTACATTGAAATAGCCAAGCTTTAAATCTTATATTTTTTTTTCCCCCTGGAATAGTTAATTTGTTTTTATTGTTGCTAAGTGTATGATTTCATAGGTCTTATGCATTTTGTATTAAAGCTCTAACTTCAGTGATTCAATTAAATGAATATGGAAACTTTCTTTAAATTAAGGGACCAGGTGTTTATTATATTTTTAAGTAAATAAGTTCTAAATCTTATAAACTTTTGAGAGCAGGGCATCAACTCACAGATGTGTGAGGGTTGGGCTGGTGGTAATAGTATCTTGAATATTTTCTGTAATTTATTTCACTTTAGCTTAGGAAAGTCTAATTTCTGTGGATAACTTCCTTGCATATAGAATCATAGAATCTTTAAGGTTGGAAAAGACCTCCAAGATCATCAAGTCCAACCATCAACCCAACACCACCATGCCTACTAAACCATGTCCTGAAGTGCCATGTCTACACATTCTTTGAACACCTCCAGGGATGGTGACTCCACTGCTTCCTTGGACAGCCTGTTCCAGTGCCTGACCACTCTTTCAGTACAGGAGTGTTTCCCAATATCCAACCTAAAGCTCATCGGCTGCAACTTGAGGCCATTTCCTCTTGTCCTATCACAAGTTATTTGGGAGAAGAGACCAACATCCACCTCCCTACAGCCTCCTTTCAGGTAGTTGTAGAGAGCAATGAGGTCTCCTCTCAGCTTCCTCTTCTCTAGACTAAACAATCCCAGTTCCCTCAGCTGCTCTTCATAAGACTTGTTCTCCAGACCAACCATCTTTGTTGCCCTTCTCTGGAGGTGCTCCAGCAACTCAATGTCTTCAAAGCATGGTAAATATCTTTAAAATAACATCCTGAAAATGATAGTTGCTATATTATCATTATCACTCTTAGAATGCATTTATCTTCAAGTACAAATAGAGGCTAGGTGGATTGTGAGTAGCCATGAGGAGAAGGATTTGGGGGTGTTGGTGGATGAGAAGCTCAACATGAGCTGGCAATGTGCCCTTGCAGTCCAGAAATCCAACCACATCTTGGGCTGCATCAAAAGAAGTGTGGCCAGCAGGTCAAGGGAGGTGATTCTGCCCCTCTACTCTGGTGAGAGACTCTGGAGACCTCACCTGGAGGATTGTATCCAGCTCTGGAGCCTCCAACATAAGAAGGACATTGACCTGTTAGATTGAGTCCAGAGGAGGGCCACAAAGATGATCAGAGGGCTGGAGCACCTCTCCTATGAGGACAGGCTGAGAGAGTTGGGGCTGTTCAGCCTGGAGAAGAGAAGGCTCTGGGGAGACCTTATAGCGGCCTTCGAGTACTTCAAGGGGGCTTATAAGAAACATGAGGAGAAACTCGTTAGCAGAGCCTGTTGTGATAGGACAAGGGGTAATGGTTTTAAAATAGAGGAAGGTAGATTCAGATTAGACATTAGGAAAAAAATTTTTACAGTGTGGGTCATAGAACACTGGAATGGGTTGCCCAGAGAGGTGGTAGATGCCCAATTCCTGGAAACATTCAAGGCCAGGTTGGATGGGGCTCTGAGTAAACTGATCTGCTTGGAGATATCCCTGCTCCTTGCAGGAGTGTTGGACTAGATGACCTTTAAAGGTCCCTTCCAACCCTAAGTATTCTATAATTCTATGATCCATTTACACTCATATCTTAGGGTGTCAGTAATTCAAGAATGTAGGTAATCTTAAAAAAAAACCAAAAACAAAATTTGAAATTTCTCAACTATGATCATCCTAATACTATACTATTGCTTAGTGTTGGTCAGTCTGCTATATTCTTCAGTTTATGTAGAGGTCCTTACCTGTGTAAGCCAAAACCTCTAAGTTTTTTAATGCACTGACATGCTAAGGAATATTAAAGTGAAGGTATTTTTAAATACCGAACTCACCTGGTAGAAAATTAAGATCACAACTGGAAACAGGTTAAATGATGAAACCTCTTAAGTGTATAGGAATTTTCCATAAGTAAGAATTTATTTACAGTCTTATTTAGGTAATGTAACTAAGTAAATAAATTACTTATTAATATCACAGTAACACCCAAGAGGCTGTAAAAAAATAAACAGTGCTGGATAGTAACATCAGAAAATCCTTCAGACCAGGCTTTCATACTGACACAGTCACTAAGAGGAAAGATTCTACTGTAGAAAGATGTCCAATAATTCTTTCCCCTACATACTGTATGCATTGTATATCTCTCTCAGTGTGCTTATATAGGCCCAGCACACAATGAGTGATAAATACAATAAGCAGTAGTGAGTGCTTCTTCCTGCATTATATCTGTAATCAGTTTGGAAATTACTTACACCTCCAGTCCATCTCTGCCATTTTATGCTTCAGGGAGGGAGAAGTGGTAGTCTTTGATGCCAAGACATGAATCTATGATAGCTGAGGAAAAGTAAAATTGAAAACTGCAAAAGCATATTAAAGTAGATTATGTTGTGAATAAACTAGTTTTGCCACAACATGAGTTGGATGCTAAATTTGTTATATAAAGCTAAACTTGTGTGCAAGATTAATTAATTCAATTCACTGTTTGTCAAAATTGACTCCAGTGTGAAAGTCTCTTCAAACTGTGTGTTTGGAACACACATAAAAAGCTTGGATTAGACTGCCTGCACTGGCTAACCAAACAATGGAAGAATAAAAGATACTGGTCCAAAGCAATAAGGTGCACTGACAGACAGAAACAGTATCCGGAGACTTTTTAAATTCAAAGGAAAAAGTCAGGGGTGACTATCACAATAAGCAGTTTTCTTTAAGTGGTAGCTTCAATCACATTGAGAAAGAATTAAATAGAAACAGAACAAAGATTTTATCGATCTCATAAGCATACAGAAGTCAAGACAGGTCAATCTGGGAATAGCTGCTGTAGAGGGATCACAGAGATAAAAGTATAAAATTGACTTGCCTTAGATCTAAAGGCAGTCACACTAGCAGTTGAAAATATCGCTCATCTGTAAGATTTGCTTTCTTTAGGTAGAGCAGAAAGTGTCAAACAAAAAAGTCAAGGCTATTGACCCACATTAAAAGCTAACTTTAGGAGATAATAACATGAGTCAGATCCAGGGCTATGAGTAAAAGTGACAGAGTGGAGTTTTCATAGATTTTACATCTTTAAGAGGAGAGAAATAAAAGTCATTTCAATAAGCACTTAAGAAATCCTCTGCTCTGAAGATGAAAACTCTTGACATCTAAAGATAAAGAATAAAATTAGAATGATAGGTAAGTCTGAAGAAATTACATAATGAAGATCAGCAGATCCAAAAAATACACACACACACACACACACACACAAACTCCCTATATTTCTGAACATAGATTAGAGCATTTCCCCTTTTTTTCCACGACTAGTTCATTGAACTGGTTGAAATGAGTAAGTGTCATGGTGCCAAGAAAGGACACTTATTCCTGGCAAACAAACTGTAGCTGTAGGTCTTTGCTACCATTTAAGGTTTAATTGGAATGTACTGCAAGCATATACAAACTAGACTTAAATCAAGTTCATCTGGGCACCACAAAAAGAATAACTGTCTGGAGTCAAGTGCAAATGTCAACAAGTCCACCTCAGAAAATACTTAGGTAACCAAACTATGACAAGCTTCACAATATGCCAAGGGAAATGAAACTCCCTCCAGGGATTTGGTGGTTTGTTTTAAGAATATTATATTCCTTTTTAAATAGAACCAGAAAACGCAGATCAATTACGTAAAATAAGGTATATTTGCTGTACAGGAAGCATCTGATCAAAATTTCAGTCATAACATGAATATATGGCTAGACCTAATTAACTACTGTTTCCAGTCCTCAGATAGCTTTTCAGCTTAAGCACAAAGATGGAAAGTTCTTGTTTTATGGAGCATGAGCTCTCTGCCTACTAAATAACAACACACATAAGCCTACTGAAATAATTTGAAAATATTAACTGCTTGAGGACTGGGTTAACAATTTCCATGTAACTTTAAATAAAAAACCCAGCAGATACTGATATAAACACTCAAATGTGTTTAATACATCTGCAGGAACCAGTGAAAAAGCCTTCTTTGTTCTGCAAAGAAATATTAATTTTAGTTAGAAAATGAAAATTGCTTACTATAATATCAAAAACCATATGAAATGAACAAACTTATATTAACACGATTTAAAAAGTTATGACTAGCATTTGGACTTAGAATCTCAACTAACTATAAATGAGTTTTGCAAAGAAGTACACAACTACCTGAAAGGTAAGTATATCGCTAATGCCTATACTGACATTCTTCAAAAGGGCTGATCTTCATACATCAGAAGAGGAAAAATGCAGTGATGAAGCATGCTTTCCCAGGTGACTTAGCACTATCGTTAATTACTTTTCTTCTTTATATTATATAAATGTCATCGCTATTATTTATTATCTGTGAAGGCCTGATAGTAAAGAGCTGTAGCAGAAAGGTCTTAAAATTCCCAGGAGAGAAGATAATCGAAGAAAATCTTTACTCCTAGAAAAGTATAATTAAAATTCCATTGTCTTCCAAGGCATTACAAGATTCAAATTTTGGTTCAAGTATAATAAATCTAACCTTGCTGTGTCTTCATCAAAAAAAAAAAAAGACTTTTCCGTACTAAATAATAACAGCATCTATCCAAACTGATGAAAGGAGACATTTCAGCTGTATTCTGTTACATACAACCATGCAGCCCTTCATTCTTTTTTCACTGTTTATCAGCCTCATGTCACTGAGCTGGTTAAGAATCCCTAAATTTGCTATACTGTGAATGGAACTCCTTAGAGACATAGTTGTCACAATGACAAGCAATACACCGTGCAGAAAACAAGGCAAATTATTCTAGGAGAGCTATGTCCAACCCAGCAGTCATCTCATGTTCTATTATTTCATCCTGTCAGCCAGCACCTGCAAAAGACTAATGCCTACAGCTTCAGGTGTGAACACTGTTCTATAGAGGACTGCTGCTTTGTCAATGTAGAAATGTTTTGTGGAAGGAATTTGATTGTGAAATGTGACAAGTTTTTTTTTGGCAACCCTCCTGGCAAGCTGCTGAGGCCCTATCCTGGTAAACAGTCAGGAAGACAGAAACCAAAGTCCTTCAGCTTCTAGCATCCTAAACTCCCAGACTCCTTAGATCTTTTCACAATTTGTCTGCTCAGCAGCTGAGGAAGAGTGTTTCTGGAGTTTCTAAGCACTAACTAACTGCCAGAACATCTGTTATACTGATAAGAATCTGAGACTTCAGACTAAAGCCTCTAAGTTCCCGTGCTAACCACCTAGCCATGGTTCCTGGCTTACGTTATGGCAGACAGCCCACTAACAGTCTGAGCAATCTCAGATCAGGGACTAGGAGTGCTACTCTCTGTTTTCCAGATTGAATCTACTTGATAAACTGGTTAACACTCCAAGAGCTAGACTGTCCCACAGCTCCATCCCCTCTGAATGGAAGCTTAAAATGTCACCACACAGCTCCTTAACTCCGTTCAGAAAAAAAAAATCCAGTTGAGTAATCTCTTTTTCAAACCAGAGCCTGTCTGCACAGTTTCATAGACCCCTTTGCTGAATCTGTTACACTGGAGACCTTCCACATTGCCTCTGTGTGATCATGTTTTCTAATGACACTGAGGCTAGAAAATGGTTGACTCTCCTTCAGAAAGTATCCTGCCCTTTCTTTTGATGGTTGCTTACTCTCCAGATGGATAAATTTGCTGAAAGAAAATCCTGAGGTCATCTAAAGTGTATTGAGTTTTCAACTCTAGAAGATTTCTCACTTTGAAAAAGAGCAAAAATACACTGTTTTCAGTTTCAGTTTCTCAGAGATAGATAGCAACAGCCACATAAGATTAAAATCTACTCCAGCTGCTGGGATAGTTTTTCTCTGGTGATATTTTTCTGTAATAAATACTGTTTGTGTGTTACAGGTAATGTTCCTTCCTTTTGAGTGCAAGCGCTATGGCATCCACTCTAACCTCTCAGATTTGTCAGACACTTTGATAGCTCTCCCATCCACTACAGTCAAGTTTGTAAAATTAACTTAAAATCTTTTATGCTGTCTTTTTCATTCTTTCTGTGCTTTTAATGAGTTGCAGTTTTTAATCATACAAATTCTGCTTGGCCCATTTTTTTTCTAGCTGTGTCCTAGTCCCTACAGACTTCTCTTCAAAGCTCTGTGGAGAGCAGCTCAGCTCTTTCCTATGTTTCCTTCCTATGCCTATACTCACATCTGTTCTTCAAAGAGTCTTCTCTCTGAGCACAATGTTGGGGCACAGGAATAACATGGTATTATCTCCAACTCAGACTAAATAGGGAAGAGTACAGGAATACAACAAGTGTACAGTGATGACCATCCCCAAAATACTCTCCCAACCTATTGCTGTGGGGATTTTTCTAGGCAGGATTGCCTTTTGTAGGTAAAAGTGCATTATAGATTTCTATTTTATGGACTTTTTAGTCTCCTTTTGAATGTTAGTTTAGTGTCCACAACACCTTGTGGCAATTGATGTCGTAAATTAATTAGAAATCGAGCAAGAAAACTCCTTTTATCTTTGGAATTTCACTGGGTCATTCTCTGCTGGTACACTGTACAAAACATCTTTCAGAAACCCTCTGCCTCACTGGAATTCAACTGTCTTGATAACTATTTTTTTTAAAGCAACATCAACAGGGTTAAAAATAGAGTAGACATGCCCTATCACAATGGTCGGAGGTAAAAGCAGGGTTATCCATACAGCAAATCAGAGCTGAACTTAGGCATCTGGAACTGTAGCAGCTACAGAGAAAGCTAAAGGAGACTTGTCTTTTTCTGTTTTCTCTGAACCTCTCTGTATCACTTCATTATTGGGGTAACAATAATTTTATAGCCCAGGACTGGGAGTCTGGAGGACCATCATTTTATTTTTTACTATTGTACTTCTACTGAGTTGACTACAAACTTGTTACACTTTTTTTGGGGCTTGCTTCTTTTCCTGCTGTGTCATGTAATGCATGTATTTCATGTAAGTTTGAAGGGAAAACATCTTGAACAGTTATAAATGTGACAATTTCACAACAGAAAATAAAAATCTGTACAGTGAAGTAAAATCCTGAGTGTAAAAATGGCTAGAATTTTGTAAAAAAAAAAAAAAAAAAACATTTAGACCTTCTGTGACCAGAAGTCATTGTTGGTGTGTCCCCTAGTAAAGAAAGGATTTGCCGCCTTCCTGAACTGTAAACCTGTCATTAGACATTAGACTTACTTTTGTTTAACTGAATATTTGAGGTTTTTTTTGGACAACTTCCTGTGAGTAGGAGATGTATTATAAATAACTTTAAACGCTGACATGTGTGAACATATATAAGCATGTGTTTGGGGAAGAGGGGTGTGCATGCATATATAGATACATATGCACAAGAATAATTATATCTAGCAGGTTCCATTTCAGAATTATAAAACACCATGAGGTATGAAGTCTGGAACTTGACCTTTTAATACTATCTGCTGGCTTTCACTGCAGTGCAATTCTAGGGAAGAAAAACATGACCTTTCATTAAAAAAGAATTTCTGCCCCCCCCCCCCCCCGCCTTGATAGCACCCTTTTGTGTCTTCATAAGACTCCAGTGTTTCAAGACTCCAAAAGCTTAGAGCAAGTTTAAGTGGAAAAAAAGTTAATGTTGAAAAAGACAAGCCTAGTGCATGAAATCACATAGTTTTGCAATTTTCGTGGATGGATAATATAGAGGAACATCATATCTTCATACCTGCTTGCTGTGTGTGTGGATTGAAGCACATTTGCAAAAATGCATCATGTGTAGGCTCCGTCTTAAGCAGTGGAATATTATATGCCTACATATCTATGTTATCTTTATTGCACCACACAGAAGGACTAAAATAGACTTTTTATTACTCATAAGCATATTTGTTTAAGATGTAGTGATGGCCAGTAAAATCTCAGCAATTTTAAGAACTGCCAAAACACATTTTATTATCTATTATTTTTGTACAGCAAATCTGAATGACTAATATTTATAAGGCTTTATTTCTCTCTGGTTATGATTTATCCAGAGTTATTACTAATTTTTTAGACTAATTTTTTCCAACTGTAATTCATTTGGCAGTACAGAAGAAAAGATTCACATGCCTGGCATTTGAAAAATCTGTAAAGAGTTAACCTTACAGACAGAAGAGACATAACACCAGCAGATAACTTGGTGTTATGTCTTGACTTGCTGAAAAAGCTCCAGTAGCCAAATAAAATTAAATAAAAACATTCATTTAATGCAATGGACTGTGTGATAACAGCGACACACAACAATTCAGTGAAGAATTGGATAGTTTGTGCTGTGAAGCAGAAATAAGAAAAATCTTAGAAAGGTTCTGTGCTTTTGACAATTCCCACAGGAATGCTAGAGCATTACCTTTGCAACTTTTTTTTTTTTTTCCTTCTTCAGTGCTCTCTCCATAACATCAGTATCCTTCCTATGACTAACATGGATGATATATTGGGCTTAAAACCTCCCTTCCTCCTGCATATGGGCTTTCACAGTGTGTGACTTTATTTTCCCCCAAAATGCTACGGAACTTGATTGTTAGCCATGTATGCCACCAGTAAAGCCATCATAGTTCAGCTTTCATTTCCTCTACTTTGCTTACTAGTTTGTCTGCCAAGTCCTCTGTTTTCTCAGCAGTCCATTTATACTGTGCTGAGACTAGGCTGTTTTTTCCCTTCTCCAGGTTTCTCTGAGTCTTCCAAGCTGCATTAATTTTCAGAACATATCCAACAATGATAAACTTGCTTACTTCTCTTGCTTCTGCTTACAATGTTCCCACCCATTGTAAGACCTACAAAGCCTGTTTTCTAGCATATGCTGTTTCCATGGTTATCTCATTTTTTAAAACTCATTTTTTTGCAATTTTCTCCACTAGGAAAAAACTTGTTTCCATTATGATCAAACTCAGTTAGCAATCATCTTAAACTTAGACCATGATTTCTACCTCCAACTTTGATAGTCAGCTAAGATTATTTATTTGTGTTTTTAGAAGTGGGAATAGAAGAGTCAATTGTTAAAAAAAGCCCAACAAACAAGAAAAAGCACTAGTGCATCAATCTTAACATATCAGAATAATCAGTTTGTTCCCTCCTGGTCCTTGTCAAGTGCAAGGTCCTGCACATGGGTTGGGACAATCCCAAGCACAAATACAGGCTGGGTGGAGAATGGATTGAGAGAAGCCCTGAGGAGAAGGACTTGGGCATGCTAGTGGATAAGAAGCTCAACATGAGCCAACAATGTGCCCTTGCAGCCCAAAAAGCATCCTGGGCTGCATCAAAAGTAGTGTGGCCAGCAGGCTGAGGGAGGGGATTCTGCCCCTCTACTCTGCTCTCATGGGACCCCACCTGGAGTACTGTGTCCAGCTCTGGAGCCTCCAACATAAGAAGGATGTTGAAGTGAGTCCAGAGGAAGGACAGGAAAACAATCAGAGGGCTGGAGCACCTCTCCTGTGTGGACAAGCTGAGAGAGTGGGGGCTGCTCAGCCTGGAGAAGAGAAGACTCTGGGTGAGACCTTATAGCGGTCTTCCAGTACCTAAAGGTAGCTTATAAGAAAGAATGGGGAGAAACTCTTCAGTAGGGCCTGTTGTGTTAGGATGAGGGGTAATGGTTTTAAAATAGAGGCAGGTAGATTCAGATTAGACATAAGGAAATAATTTTTTACAATGAGGCTGGTAAAACACTGGAACAGGTTGCCCAGAGAAGTGGTGGATGCCTTATCCCTGGAACCATTCAAGGACAGGTTGGATGAGGCTCTGAGCAACCTGATCCAGTTGAAGATGTCTCTGCAGTTGGATTAGAGGACCTTTAAAGGTCCCTTCCAACCCAACTATTCTGTGATTCTATGATTCAGTCTCCTTCTCAAGCCATCTTTACAATCATATAAGCAATTCCCTCCTCAGTTCTAAAAACTGTCTCTACAAATGCATAAATGCACAGATGCACCACACATTAAGTTGATAAAGCTTGGAATAATAAGAGAAACAAAAGGAAAATGCAGTTCACAGATAAAAGGGACAGCATTTAATTTCTTATATTTTAATGTTTGTATCTTCTGTCTATATAGACAGAAAGGATTAGTTAAAGATAATCTTATTTGGAGTTGTTCTTTGCATCCCTTCAACTGAAGAAGTGCAATGTATTAAAATGACAGACATAACAGAGGCATTGTTCTATTCTGTTAGTTTTAGCAGAGGGACTATATAAACAGTAAGAGCTCCCCCTGTACTGTCTAAACACAGAGGTTCTCAGAGGCTTAGTTTTTAATTTGAACTCACATTATGAGCACAGTGAAGCAGACTGACTGTTACTGCTGTTATGTATTAGCAGCCATTTTGTTTTATAGTATAGTCATGTAGCAGAGAGCTGTAATTGCATGCTCACTAGAGGGACCAATAGGTACCATGGCAGTTAAAATCAGGTGAGGCAATTTAAACCTTCATGGGAGCCTTCAGTTGTCAGAAGATAGGTTTATTACATGTGGCTTCTTTGTAATGTTTTTTTTTTTTTGAAGGTTGTATTTCCATGGAGTTTGTATCTCTGAGCTTGGAATTTCAGCTCTAATTTTTGTTTCACTGTCTTATAGCTTGCTTTTGTAATGAACGCTGTACAGAGTACCACTCTGATAGTTCGTCTTCAGGTGAACTTGGTGAAACAGAATTTTTACTTTTTCCTCTTATCTAGTCCAGACTTATCTAGATTAGTTTGAATAGTTTGATTTGAACCAAAAGGAATTAGTCAATAACATATGTCTGATTTAAAAGGATGAAGATGCCACCAATGGGTGGCTTATTATTGACTAATTCCTCTGGTATAATAAGTCTTTTCAAGGATGAGTGCAATAACATTTTATCTTTTTATCTAGCTTTTCAGTATCAATTATTTCACTCTATGCACAATCCATTAGTGACTTTGTCAATTAATCCCTGCTGACAGAAGATGAATTGGCATTTTACGGAGTGGAAGAATGTGGACCTTCATATATTTTCTGTCACTTCTCAGATAAGTCAGTGTGAACCATGAAAAGCTCCAGTTAAGACCTTCAGAAACACATCTTTATGTAAGAAACCTGCTAATACCACATGTACAAAGTGGCAGCTAGCTAATTTAATTATATTACTTTTATCAGGTAACCCTCATTTTCACCCTATTTCTGCAATAATATCCACAATTTTATATAAGCTAGTATAAAAAAAAATTAAGAAAGTTATCTTTTAAAAATATATGTATTCTTAAAATTATATAGCCTAATTATTACCTTGCTCATTTTGTAGTTCCTTCCCCATTATGGAGAAAGGCTAGTGGGAAATGGCTGACTCTCCACTTGCAAAGCTTCATATATTGTAGACCAGGAAGGAAATACCACACAACCTTACTCCTGCCTGCTTTCTGTAAGCTGGATAAATGAATGGCTTTCAAAACAAGGTACCATGGGATGCTGAACAGAACATGAGCATCTGCTGGGAAGAACTTTACTTCAGAAGTATCTGTCTATATACTGATTAGAAGCTTGCCAGTGAATTAAATGCTTTAAAGCAACAGCATTAAGGGAAAGAATCACACCATGAAGAAGGAATCATAAAAATGAGTAACAAAACAGTTCTAGAGAGGTTCTCTGTTGCTTTTGGTAACAGGTGATTTCCAGGAGGATCAGCAATGTGAAGTGCTATGAGAATTCTTCATCATAGGAGGAGAAAGTACTTGCTATTAATAATTTAGCTTAAACAGACTTTCAAACACAATCTAGTTTAATAAATCCAGGAATGCTGTACTATGTACTGATTCAGCTATGTATAGGCTTGCTACCAAGACACGTTAGGTTACAGCTTCCAAGCACTGCAGCAGAAGGTCCTGCTAATGCTAGTTCTCCCTCCACAGCCTTCAGAAGTGTTTTTAATTATTTATTGGGTAAACCCCTTTATACTAGTGTAGGAACACATGTTGTCATGATAGCTACTAAAAATACCTAGCTTTTCATATTTTTAAAAAATTTGATCATATACTTACATAAGTTCCAGTTAAGATACTGTGCGGAGGATGTTCAGTTCAATGTCTAGTAACCACTTTTGGTATACAATCTTAACTGTAACAACCTTTTCTTCTTTTCTAAGTATAGAAATTATTTCCATCTCTTATTTCTTCTCTCCTTGCCTGGAAGAGATGATAGATTCAAGCTTATAACAACAATAAATAGGCAGGGGTGTTTTTCCAGATGTCAAAAGTGAGGCCCTCTGCGATGCTTTAGAACTCGTGTTCTACTCTAGAATTCTGGTTGCATATTTTAGGAAAAAAATTTAAATTTGAAATTTTTTCATATTTAATTCCTTTTTAAAACTCAAATTCTTTGGTCAACAGCTGGGGTTTTTTTTGTTTAGGATTTTTCAATTACTGTTCTTCAAAGGAATGTTGCTTTATCTATAATATACATTTTCCTTAACTTCAATGCAGTAAAGGCTGCACAGAAAAGCAATGTGTTCCCATTTAACATGTGACATGCGTACTGCATGTGTTTGTATGTTTACAGATTAATACTTTTATGTTTTATTATGTTCTTTGATAAAAATATTTAAAATGTTATTGTATACTGACTTTTTCGTATCATCTGGCTAAAAATCACTGGAGGGAGAAAGGAAAACTGTATTCTTATAGGAGTTACTTAACACAAGTTAGGTATGAAGTTTCACTTCAGCAACTGAAGACAATCATGGTACAAGATTGATGCTCAGAAGTGGAAAAACTATGGTTCACACTTTTTATTTGAGATACTTGTATTTCTGCATGTTGTTGTATATGTACAAATGATTAAAGCAAAAAACCACACAAAAAAGTGATTTAAGTTGTGTTTTACCATTTAAGATTATATAGTATATTATTTGAATGGGCTTTACAGTACTTGCATGCTAAGTTTAGATATGCCTTTGCCTATGTCCTATGTCCCATGTCTCTGTTCCCCTCAGATAAAAAGAGTTTCCCTTTCTTAATATCAAGGGCAATAATTTTCTGTTGCCTGTCACATCCATGTATTGAGAACAACAAAATAACTCTTACTATACTTTACATTCATCCAGCTTGGGGTCCCTCCCACGGGCTACAGCCCTTCGTGAACTGTTCTGGCGTGGGTCGTTTTTCCGTGGGGTGCCATTCCTCTGGAACAGCTGCCCCAGCGGGCCCTCCATGGGCCACAGCCTCCTTCAGGCATCCACCTGCCCCGGCGTGGGGTCCTCCACGGGCTTCAAGTGGATCCCTGCTCCTGCGTGGGCCTCCATGGGCTGCAGGGGCACAGCCGGCCTCACCATGGGCTGCACCTCGGGCTGCAGGGGAATCTCTGCCGGGAGCAGCATTACTGCTCCCCCTCCTTCTTCACTGACCTTGGCGTCTGCAGCCATTCCTCTCACAAGAAATTCTTCACAACTGGCTCAGGCAGATGCCTCTCAGGTTCTCTTCACATCTCCTCTCCACTTCTTGCAGCCAGGCTGGGCCGAGTCGGGCCCAGCTGGCGCCCGGTGGGAGGCCAGAGGGTGAGAGCAGCGAGGCCCTCAAGGCTCGTGCCTCCCCCTCTCTGCCCCCACTTCAGCTTCTTCACATCTTCTCTTATGTTTTTTTTTTTTTTTCCCTGCTTTTTCCCCTTCTTAAATATGTTATGGCAGACACATTATCAGGGAACATTCTGCTACCAATTGACTCAGCCCTGGCCAGCAGCAGGTCCGCTTTAGGCCTAACCGAGTCCACTGGACAAAGGGGAAGCTACTTCTAGAAGCTTCTTACAGAAGCTGGCACTGTAGCCTTGCCTAAATAAAACCAGGACAGACTCTCACCATGATATCTGCCCTTTGGCCTTTCCCCTAATTCTTATCTAGAAGCATTCAACCCTGTCAGCATTATTATCGAGCTCTAGACAATCAAAACATTCCCTCACACTCCACTGCCTCTTGTTCCTTGCCTATCCCCTCTGAAGAGTTTATAGCCATTCATAGCAGCACTCCTATTGTGCAAGTCACTCCACTATGTTTCCATGACGGCAACTATATAATAGTTTTCCTGCTGCGCAATGGTTTCCAACTCTTCCTTTTTATTGCCTGTACATTGATGTAGATGAACTTCAGTTGGGCTATTGATCCCACCATGTTTTTGGGGGAAGAAGCCCTAAATCTTACATGGCTGTTCTCAAGCACTTCTGTTGTTTCTAACACATCAATAACCTGTGCATCTTTGCTGCCACATGGATCTCCATCCTCTACCTCCACTGAGACGGCAGACCAAAGGACCTTGCTAGCATACCATATCTCAGACATTGGTGTCCTCCGCCAGGCTTGTCTCTAGCAAGCCTGGTTTTATTCCTTTCTCTCTTCAAATCTAATTTGAAGCTCTTTCAATGAGCCCTGCTAACTCCTGTGCAAAGATCCTTTTCCCCCTCTGAGACAGATGTACCCCATCTGTTGCCAGCAGGCCTGATGTCATGTAGATCAACTCCTGATCAAAAAATGCAAAATTCTTCTGGTAAATATAGTATCCTGCTGATAAGAAAGGAGAACTCCGGAATTTATTTCGTTTATAAACCTTGACAGCTTGAAGATAATATAAGGTTCTTTTTTTCTCATGACAAATAAATTGGTTTATCAGTTTTATTGAAGAAAAAGTAAGGAACATGAGTTACCAAGATTCAATAACTAGCTTTTATAGGTTTTGATGCTTTGTGATATGAATTAATGTGGTTATATACATTACACATAAGGTAAGCCTTCCAATGGCCTTTACATGGTACTCCTAAACTGGAAGAAAATATTTTTGTATTTCTTTTAATACAGGTAACCATTGAAAAGGCTAAAAAATAGCATCTACAGTATAATCATTATATGAAAATATTTCACTGTCCTGAGGACAGGTGCTTCTATAGATCCTATTGTCAGCATTGTTCTTTTGCCATTTACGCACAAATTATCAAGTAAGAATAATGCACATTCTTTTGTGATGTTTCAATGACTAACTTACTGTAAAATTGAAATCTACATTGTGTTGTATGAAAATATAATGAGTTATGTGAGAAAACTTCACATTAATTTATGAAATTAATTTGTATTATTAGAGAGTTTCCAGAGCACTGGTGATTTGCTGTCAAGCAGCTCATTTATATTTTACATCCCAGAGGTTAATACGAAACTTAGGCTAAAGGGCAAATTACAATGCAACAGTTGGAATTTAGGCTTCTTCTTCAGTATGTTCTGCGTATTTTTTTTTGTTAGAAGTGTCTATAAACCAAGAAAATACACATAATTATTTGGAATCCTTGTCTGACTAACATTCTAAATTACTTTGGACTAGCATTAATTTTTCCTGTTTGAAAGCATAATTCTAAATTATGAAATATTTTATTGTTTACTGCACTGTTAAAGCAGAGCTAGTTGGCAAAAGAAGTAGATTAGAGAGACTTTCTGTGTTCAGACATCTGCTTTGTTATGTGAATTGGATAAAGCAGGAACTTGAACTTGACTATTTAAAAGGTTCATGTCAGCAGTTAGCTCAGCCCCCAGCCATGTATAAATGAGATAGTAAGTTGATAGAACCATTATCTGAGGATTTGGTATCATATATCCAGAAACATCTTTCACTGAAGACTGCTTTCCTAGGTTCAGTAATGTCAGCTTGATGTCATGCACATCCTAAGAGCTTGCCGTGGACATTGATTCATTGGGTTGAAGAAACCCATTTATAGCATACAATTTTTTAAACTGGCTCATCAATGAGTTATCTAGGATGCTGCTTCTCTCCCATTTACAATCAGAGCATAACTGACTGTATAAATGTGAAAAGAGGAGTTAGTATTAACTTTGACCACTGGTTTTGAGTTCAGAAAAATTTAAATTTAATTATAATAAGTATCAAGTCCTTTTCATTTTTATTCTAATGTTTTAGTCATTTCATGGTGAATTTCATAGACATGAGAATAATATTCCTGTGTAATGAAAACCACAAGATGACAAACTGCACTGGCATTTCTAAGAGTATATTTACCCACTGTTTGAAAAAAAGACCAACACAAGCAGGCTATTTCAAATTATAGAATCATAGAGTAGTTTGGGTTGGAAGCAACCTTTAAAGGTCATCTAGTCGAAGCTCCCTGCAAGGAGAAGGGACATCTCCAACCAGATCACATTGTTCAGAGCCTCATCCAACCTGGCCTTGAATATTTCGAGGAATGGGGCATCCACCACCTCTCTGGGCAAGCTATTCCTGTGTTCCACCACCCTCATTGTAAACAATTTTTTTTCTTATGTCCAGTCTGAACTTGCCTCCCTTTATTTTAAAAACCATTACCCCTTGTCCTATCACAACGGTCTCTCCCCATCTTTCTTATAAGCCCCATTTAGATACTGAAAGACCGCTATAAGGTCTCCCCAAAGCCTTCTACTCTCCAGGCTGAAAGCCCCAACTCTCTCAGCCTGTCCTTATAGGAGAGGTGCTCCAGCCCTTTGATCATCTTTGTGGCCCTCCTCTGGACTCAATCTAACAGGTTGATGTCCTTATGTTGAGGGCTGCAGAGCTGGACGCAGTACCGCAGGTGGGGTCTCACAAGAGCGGAGCAGGAGAGAATCACTTCCCTCAACCTGCTGGCCATGCTTCTTTTGATGCAGCCCAGCATGAAGTTGGCCTTCTCAGCTGCAAGTGCTCACTGCTGGCTCATGTTAAGCTTCTTATCCACCAATACCCCCAAGTCCTCCTCACAGCTGCTCTCAATCCATTCTCTGCCCAGTCTGTGTGTGTGTTTGGCATTGCCCTGACCTATGTGCAAGACCTTGCACTTGGCCTTCTTGAACTTCATGAGTTTTGCACAGGCTCACCTCTCCAGCCTGTCAAGGTCCCTCTGGATGGCATCCCTCCCCTCCAGCATGTTGACAGCACCACACAGCTTGGTGTCATCGGCGAACTTGCTGAGGGTGCACTCAATCCCACTGTCCCTGTCACTGACAAAGACATTAAACAGCACCAGTCCCAACACTAACCTCTGAGAAATGCTACTCATCACTGATCTCCACTTGGACATTGAGCCGTTGACTGCAACTCTTTGAGTGTGGCCCTCCAGCCAACACCTTATCCACTGAGTGGTCCATCCATCAAATCCATGTCTCTTCAGTTTAGAGATGAGGATGTCATATGCGACAGCGTCAAAATGCTTTGCATAAGTCCAGGTAGATGATGTCAGTCACTCTTCCCTTACCCACCAACACTGTAACCCCATTGTAGAAGGCCACCAAATTGGTGAGGCACAGTTTGCCCTTAGTGAAGCCATGTTGGTTGTAGCCAATCACCTCCTTATTTTCCACATGCCTTAGCATGGTTTCCAGGAGGATCTGCTCCATGACCTTACCAGGCAGAAAGGTGAGACTGACTGGGATGTAGTTCCTCAGGTCTTCCTTATTTCCCTTTTTAAAAATGGGGGTTATATTTCCCCTTTCCCAGTCAGTGGGAAATGACTATATGCTACATAATTGATCTCTGCTGTATACCTGATAGATGTTTCTACTGTTGAGATATCTAAAGTTGTTATCTGCTGTTCTTGCCCCTAATCATGAATACTGGTGTCCTTTGAATTGAGTATTTTGCAGGGAGGTTGGAGTCCCCAATTTTCATCCCATCTCATCTTCAGTAGTTTTAGATCAGTATCTGAACTACATAATCTGTGCAGGAGCACATTCCGTTTGATCTTGATTTTTCTAAGAATGCTCCATACCAGCACCTTTTGACCTAGAGGTGGCTTCTTCTTGGTAGTAGAAGAATACACAGGCAGATAGTTTTCAATGAATAAACTGTTAGGTACTGGTAGCAATGGTGCAGTCATGTTCATATTCCCACTATAGACAGTTCCCATGATCCCTGAACCATGTCTGGGTATTGCCCCAGTGAACAGTATTAGTCATAAACAGCGTTCAGGGAACATGGAATGCAATATGGATGATCAGTGCTGCAGTGACAGAGGAGTCTCCTCAGCTTTAATCTATCTAGATGTACAGGCATCAGTATAGGCATACCTTTAAAGATTAGTGTGTGACTAGGGGAGATCAGGACATGACATTGATAAAACATAGGAGAAGTATTTGGAAATAAAATTGGAAACAAAGAAACAGAATGGAAATAAAACAAAAAGTACTTCTAGGAACAATAATTATTAAAAGCAACTAAAAATTTAGCTCTGTAAACTCAGGAGCTTTTCTTAGGTGGGCGTCTATCAACCATTGATGCTAAGGGTACCATTTCAGTGTTAATTCACTGTCTCAGTTACTTTGTAAAATTGTCTGCTTGGTTTCTAGTTATAACCTGCTTTATTGGGAAACAAATAGAAATGAATGAGAGGAACCTCAATTCCTATTTTCTTTTCCTTCTGTTATTCCCTGTGTTACTGTTGTTGTATATTGGTTCTATGTACAGTGAAGATGAGAGTGAAGCATTGTTAGGCTTGCCCAGACACAAAAGGCAGCAGAAGATCTCTTTGAAATGCAGGTTTGATATCTCTGAATTGCTCTTCTGCTTACAATTCCATTGTGTCCTTTAACTGGTCTCCTTTTTCTTGCTTAGACAACTCTCTGGCTCTTTCTGCTCAGCTTGTTTGGTTTATTGTGATATGCCCTATAACATCAGAAACAATTGCAGTACAAACAACTTATTAGCCTTACAATTTTCAGTTCATCTGGCATTTTATAGACAATAAATTTGACACAGCAATATAAAAGAAAACTTCTACCTCTTCTTTTTGGACATTATTGCATTCGCTTAGTCATCTTTGAGTGCGGATCCTTTAGGCTACAATGCTAAAAAAGTTTGACTGTCCAGACAGTTTGGTGACTCGGAATTTTTTTTGTTTGGGCATAGTTTTTTCAGTTTTAACTACAGTGAAAATCTACATTACGTATATACAGTAGTTTCTCTAGTTAAAATCAGTAATATTCGGCTCTAATCTTCTTACACGGAATCTGAAGTAATCGTATGTAGATAATACACTAAATATAATGGAGCTATTTTAAGCACTAGGATCAGGTAATGCTACTATTATATTAATGTTAGATGATGAAATAGAAACAGATTTTTAAAATCCTTCTAATGGAAACAAATTCAGCAGCATATCTTTCATATATTTTTAATCTCTCTTTTCCCCTCCAAAGTTGATTGATCTTAAGCCAGCTCAAATTCATTAAGCTTGTATTAACTGTCTATTCAAGGCCATATTTATCATTCATGGACAGAATTTTTACCTTGCTTGCTAAAACTGACTTCATTTTTCCCGAAACAGAAAAATGAAACAGTTGCAATACTTTCTTATCCTTTACAACAACTGCAAACTCTGTTCATAAAGGATTTTCTTCTTGCCCAGTATGAGAAGAAAAAAAGCAAACCAAACTTTTAATGATAGGTTCAGATTTGCCATAAAGGTGTGACTGGAAGGTTAATAGACCATGTTTATAGTTATTGATTTCTGGGTGGATTTTTTAATATAAAGAAAGAGTATTACTGAAACCGTGAAAACAATCTGGGCTCCATGTGGCTAAGAATTCCATGCTTTCAGAACTTTCAGCTTATGTTTTTGCACTGATGTGTTGGTCAGGGTAAGCTCCCCTTCCGTGCGCGCTGTGATTGCAAGCTTCTTTTTAGACTATTTTAAGAAGGCAAATAGAGCCAGATTTATAAGCACACTGAGATGGAAGACTGTTTTGCTCAAACTATAACACAGTCAGAAGCACACTTGTTTGTCTGATGCACACTGGAGAAAGTGGCCTTGTTGCTGTGCACATACAAGTGCAGTAATTTAAATAGCATCAGCTGGGTGCTTAACTACCTGAAAAACTAAATATGTGCTTCAAATTTCCTGCAGTGAAAAAGGGTGTCCCATATAGTCTATCCTAAAAATTGACTTTGCAAGATTCAGGGGCATCTGCTTGACCTTCAAACACTTTTTTTTACAGATGTCTTTTGAGCATTAGTCCCCTTTTGATCAACTTGTATGTTGTTCCATTTTTCCTTCTTCCCTTCCATCTCCACAAAGCTATTTAGTCTGAGTGTGTAGTGGTAAAAATAGGCAGAGGTTTTGATACTAACTACCTTCAGAACATCTGAAATGACCAAAGTTTGCTTCTAAACATGATCTGACATCCTGAACCAGAGATACTGTAAAAACAGTCCCACTGGAAATAAGCAGAAAGTAACAGAAGTAATTCTATGATCAGGACACTATCAACTTTAGCAGTTGCCTGATGGGAGTATTTAATTTTTCTTATTGCTGGAGAATAAAACTGTATGTGTATCTCTAAGCAAGGTATTTATTTCTATTTATCAATGCGCTTCGCACTTGATAGCCATGGAGAATTTAAGTTCTGCCTACAATGAAACGCTGGTACCTGAGACCTGTGACACACAAACTCATGCTGAATTCCCTGTGTACACTGTTTCAGTAATGCTACACAACAGCTTTGTGTTTGATCTCCTAGGCAGTGGCTGATTTTTCTGGAAGATTAATTTAAAATTGGTGCCTGATTACTTTTTGCACTAGATAAATACCTGGAAAGATATTCTCATGGCTGCAAAAAGGTTACAATTTAATGGCAGACAGAGCTGAAGAAGATAAGGCTATTAACAATAGGAGGACTGGGTTGGTGGGAGAGTTTTGTTTTCAGTCCCATAGTTATTTAACTAGATTACTTATTCCAAAGTTTATGTTTATCGAAAGCTGACTGCCAGTCATTGAAGGATTTTAAGAAACAGGGTTTTTAGAATTGGGATCATTAGTTTGTGCATTTCCATGAGATTTTACATGAGTGAAAACTGATAGATGTTCTAATTGTTGGTGTTATGATGGGAAGGAAGGTCACATAAATCTTTCCTGGATAAATCTATCTGGATAGCAGATACTTGATACTATTTTGTGACACAGGAATTCTCAAGCATGAGCATAATCTATCAAGGTGAAGAAAAGGACAAGTGAGTAAACTACTCTCCCCAAGTCCTGGAGAGGCTGTTATACTTGAGGGTTGTATTATATATGCCTTGCTGTTTACCACAGCCTGTACAAAGCCATGAGTCTTTGAGTTATTTCTGTCTAAACCCTAGCACCTTCTTATGCCTTATAAAGAATGAATAAGTACTATTCAAAAGTTATACTCATCTGGAAAAAAAAAAAAACCCAAACAAATATTTGTTTAACCAAGATAAAAACCAAGAGGTCCTTGTACTAAGCTCTGGAACATAGCCCTGTTTTGTCTCAAAGAAATAAGTGTCCTACAATCATTTTCCCTCCCAATAGGCTAAGGAAAAGATGCAAAAATTTGGTTGCTACATGGAAACTCAAAAGAGTAAAAAATAGGCATAATCTTCTGGATATCCTCTGGCAATATTATATCTTTCCCACATTGTTTTGGTACTGAAATGTCTGGGTGTTTCTGAAGGCTGTCTTTGATATTGGAAAAAGTATTTGAAAAGGTGCTCAATACTTCTAGAATTGGAACATCTAATCTAAACAACTGTTGATTCTCTCAAAGATCAGACAATAACTCCAAAATAAGAAAACCATTTTGTCTTTCCAAGTGCCTGTCGTAGTTCAGCCCCAATCGGGACCAGACTACGCAGTCTCTCTCTCACTCCCCCCACCCTCCGAGAGTATAGGGAGAGATAATATAAGGAAAAATGGCTCGAGGTTTGAGATAAGGACAGGGAGAAAATCCTTAAAGTTACTGTCACGGGCAAAACAGACTCGACTTGGGGAAAACTATTAATTTATTACTAAAAATAGCAGGATAATGAGAAGAGAACAAGATAACCTTCCTCCACCCCTCCCTCTTCCCAAGCGTAACATTATCTCTACCACCTTCCCCTCCCGAGCAGCACAGGGGGGAAGAGGGAATGGGGGTTGCGGTCAGTTCATCACGCGATGTTTCATGCCGCTGCTTCATGGTCAGGGAAAGAACTCCTCACATACCTCCCCTGCTCCAGTGTGGGGTCCCACCCATACGCCACAGTCCTTCGTGAAAGGATGCTCCAGCATGGGTCATCTCTTCCACGGAGTGCAGTATCTCCAGAATGGCTGTCCCAGCGGGCCCTCCATGGGCCACAGCCTCCTTCAGGCATCCACCTCCCACAATGAGGGGTCCTTCACGGGCTCCAAGTGGATCTCTGCTCCTCCGTGGACTCCATGGGCTGCAGGGGGACAACCTGCTCCACCATGGTCATCACCACAGGCTGCAGGGGAATCTTGGCCAGGAGCCGCATTACTCCTCCCCCTCCTTCTGAACTGACCTTGGCGTCTGCAGCCGTTCCTCCCACAAGAAAAGTTCTTCAAAACAGGCTGGCAGACACCTCTCAGAATGTCTTCACATCATCCATCTCATCTCCTCTCCACTTCTTGCAGCCGGGCTGGGCCGAGTCGGACCCAGTCGGCTGCCTAGTGAGAGGCCAGAGGGTGAGGCCTGCAAGGCCCATGAGGCTCGCGCCTCCCCCTCTCTGTCCCCTGCTCAGCTGCTTCACATCTCTCCTTACTTTTCCTGTTTTCCCCTTCTTAAATACGTTATCACAGAGGCGTTATCACGGAACATTCTGCTACCAATTGGCTCAGCCTTGGCCAGCAGCGTGCCCACCCTAGGCCCGGCTGAGTCCACTGAACAAAGGGGAGCGACTTCTAGCAGTTTCCTACAGAAGCTGCCACCTTAGGCCCCCCCTCACCAAACAAAATCACAACAGTGCCATAGTTGTTCATTCCCATTCCAACAACACAGAATAATCTCTAGAGCTTTGGTACTGGGCTGGCCAGAATAGCTTTGGTATCTGATACACAGAACAAGTCTTTCAAGTGTTTTTAATAAGTTTAAAGGGATCTAATTTTTTTCTCTTTTTGCAAATTGTCTTTCCAAGAAAGAGTATGCTTTAGTTCTTTTCCATTTGCCAATCTTATGCATTATTTTAGCTTGTTACCATTATGCTAGTGGCTCTTGCCAGTAAGCATAAACATGAAAAAAAGTCCAACAGAACTGCTTGGTTATTCTGTGCTCAGCACATCTCTTTTAGAAGCCACCTTGAACAAAACCAATATCTCTGATATACTTTTGTGTAGAAGCATCAATGTAGATAAAGCATGGAAATAATAAACAAAAAGCTAGCCAGTAATAGAGATTTTAAAAGAGAATTTAATCTACATCTTATGTATTATTTGTCTGTCCGTGTATAACCTACTCACAATTGAACAGATGAATTATTTTAACTTTCCTTTTTAATTTTCTCTCTTTTTACTTGATAATCAGTTATTGCTTGGTTTTTCTATGCTATTAAATAGTATCAAGATAATTTAATGAAAATATACAACAGAATTACATAAAGCAAATGATGTTACATTTCATTCACATTATGAATATGTTAAGCTTAAAGTAAAAAAAAAAAAATTACTGACTTAGAAATAGTATGTTCAATAGTATGTTCAACTTGCCATGTGTAAGAAGCCGAACATATAGACATATCTATTTTCTTTGCTGGTATCTAGGTGGCAAATGTTAAACTTAGTGCATTTCATACAGGTTTCCCAGCAAATAAGTTTTATCCCTGTGCTAAATTTTAAATATGTACTTTGGGTAAACACATCATTTTTACTGATAGTACCATTTTATGGCTCCGTTTGGATGTGAAAGAACCTTGCTTTTACAGAGGAACCATGATTTACAGCATTTTCTTGCATTTATTTTAATGGCTATTTTTAAAATGCTGCAACATGTTCTGTATTCATGAATATTTTGCATGGATTTATGTAGATTAGCACTAGTAGAGGAGAAATAAATATGCCTTATTTATTTATTCTTTACATATCATACTGTAAAATTGTTGAAGGCAAAATAGTTCCGTGTTTTGCTAAGGAGAGCAGCTTGAGACATCCCCATATGTAACTTATTTGGCATCGCTAATAGATACAGTCCTATAACAGTAAAATTCATTATGCAAAAATGATAGCATTTACAGACAGAAGACTGATGACAAATCAGAAGTTGATGTTTTCTACTTCAGTTTGTTCTTCAAGCTCATTTTCTTGGTGTTAAGATGTTGTAACACTTCTACTGTTACCTGTGTTTTTTGTGACATTGCTACACAACACTGTAACAAAACCAAAGACCTTTGATAGGTATGGTATTCCTGAGAAAGTATTTTTTTTACTTTTAATAAAACTTCCAGAACATAAACAAAAGGAGTTTTCAAATATTATCAGTTTAGTCTGTACATAGCATAGGCAGGTTGTGGCAATCCCAGGCACAAATACAGGCTGGGCAGAGAATGGATGGAGAGGAGCCCTGATGAGAGGGACTTCGGAGTCCTGGTAGGTGAGAAGCTCAACATGAGCAGGCAATGCGCCATTGCGGCCCAGAAGGCCAACCGCATCCTGGGCTGCATCAAGAGGAGCGTGGCCAGCAGGTCGAGGGAGGTGATTCTCCCCCTCTACTCTGCCCTGGTGAGACCCCACCTGGAGTACTGTGTCCAGTTCTGGAGCCCCCAACACAAGAAGGACATGGGACAGTTGGAGAAGGTCCAGAGGAGGGCCACGAAGATGATAAAAGGGCTGGAGCACCTCTCTTCTGAGGACAGGCTGAGAGAGTTGGGGCTGTTCAGCCTGGAGAAGAGGAGGCTCCGGGGAGACCTTAGAGCGGTCTTCCAGTACCTCAGGGGGGCCTACAAGAAAGATGGGGAGAGACTCTTCAGTTCGGCCTGTTGTGGTAGGACTAGGGGTAACGGTTTCAAAACAGAGGGAGGTAGATTTAGATTAGATATTAGGAAAAAAAATTTTACAGTGAGGGTGGTAAAACACTGGAACAGGTTTCCCAGAGAGGTAGTGGATGCCCCTTCCCTGGAAACGTTCAAGGCCAGGTTGGATGAGGCTTTGGGCAACCTGATCTAGTCGAAGATGTCCCTGTTCCTTGCAGGGGTGTTGGACTAGATGACCTTTGAAGGTCCCTTCCAACTCTAACCATTCTATGATTCTATAATTCTATGATCTCAGTTTTCATCTTAAGACTAGAAAGATTATCTTGCCACCCTTCTAATTGGAAGACAATCAGAATATTTTGCTAACTTATTTTCTAGCCAGGATTTTTCCTTACAAATAATATTTAATTATGTATGTCGTGCAGCTTTTTGTGATATCATCGATTATATGATCTTTTCATACATTAATGTTAAGTGCATAGTAATTTGCCTTCATTTCCTCCATCTTTCAAATGCTGAATACCTCTAAAGAGAGCACTTAAAAAGTTCATCCAGTCATTTGTTCTTTATGGATATTAATGGCAGTTGTTTCAGTTAAAACCCCACTCAGTTTTCTCAAATACCAGGAATAAGTTCTTTCCATTAGGCAAGAAAAGCACCCTTAACCACACCTCTATTCTTGTCGCTCTGAACACTCACTGGACACACATCACATAAACCCCAGGGTTAACCACGATATTTATAAGACCTTTCACTTCTCATCCTGTCTTCAAAATCCATGTTCGTTCTCATTCTTTCCATTATTGGGTTTTGTTTGTGACTCTCTGCTTGGAAGTCAAACACAGTTTTAGACCCAGAATACTAAACACACATCACTGCTGAAAAAGAAACATTTTCAGTTAATATCTAACGACAGATAGACACTTCTCAGTATTACTGTCCCCGAGCATTTATAAACATATGATTCCTTCTTTGCTCTCAGGATCAATGAAAACAAACTTTGAGTTAATTATAATTTTATGTAAATGTATGGTCCTTCCTGAGTATTCTTGTGACTTTTTTGTTTCGCTATTGTGCTGTACATTACAGATTATCTATCTGTTTACTGTACTTAATATCTTGAACCTCTTCAATTCACTGATAGGCCGTTAGTAGACTGCTTCACTGATCCACAGGCAAGTGTCTCCTCTTGTCTTAACCTCATCTAGACATTCAGTGCAGTGGATAAGAACAGACGTATGACAGAAGCTGGAGATCTGCTGACAACCACACTTTGGCTGTCCTAAAACAAAGTCCTCAGCCATCGTCATGCACAAGCATTCAAAACCAGCTTTATTTATGGGTGGTTATATTTGATAGAATCATCTTAGCATAATTCAAGAGGTGTTAAAGTATTTCTGCCACTCCCAAGCCCCAGTCCCCACTGCTGCCTGAAAAGGAACCAGGTAGCCTGCAGGAACAGTCTGGGGAGGGGAAAGGGGGTGAGGAGAGGTTACACAGAGACAAAGGCTGTTTTCCCAAAGTGCTTGTCTGTTTTTTCTTTCAGTGCCATACTTGGTGATTAGCACTCTAATAATGGATAAATTCCATTGACTGAAATTCCTCCCAAATCAGTGAACTATCTATTTAACAATTCTTTACCCTAGTTACAAGTTTCTCATGTTTGATCATGGACTGAAAAATGAGCATTAGATTTAGATGTCATTTCAGACCCAGGTATTACAAATTCCTAAATTGCACGTGGGAACAGTATTCTAAGACATGCAATGCTCACTTGCAGAATAATAGAGCTCTTCTACCTCCAAGCATAAGAAAATAGGAACTAAAAATAACGCAGAATGCAGCTTTTATTTCATGCCGCAAACAGCAGTTGGAGATGATCCAACTGGGATCCTGTAATCATAATTTGACGTGTTGGCCTACAAGGATGCTGCCAACTACACCATTCCACAAGACGAAATGCTACACCGTGAAAGAGAAAGGTGCTACCAGATAAAAGGGTGAAAAAAAAACCCCAAAAGGCAGCTGCGAGTTGACTATCGCTAATGAAACACGACATGAACTATTATGTGATGTTAGTTCGCTGCCATCACCACCAGTTACTCTGGCCCAGGCTCGCTCCTGCCTGGCCGGTGAGGGGCGCAGGCGCAGCGTCCCCGCACTCCCCCCACCTCCGCAGAGGCCCGGCAGCAGCAGAGGGGCCCGGCCCAGCCCAGCCCCCGCTCCCTCGGGGCGGCAGAGGGCGGAGGGTGCTGGTGCCGCGCACGGGGGGCGGTCTCCAGGGTCACGAGCACGCGCGCGGCCGCGACCTCCCCCGCCCAGCAGCCGCGCGGCCTCTTTGCCCGCCTGGCTGCTGTGCCCTCCGCCGCCGTCCCCCCACAGCCCCCCAACCTCCCGCCCCACGGGTCCCCGCTTCGCCGGCTGGTCCGGCTCGAAGTGTGCTGGTCGCTACCCGCGCAGCGCCCCACGCACGCCGGGTGCGGGAGGATACAGACCCTCACCTCCCAGCAGCCGGCACCAGGCTCACGGGCGCTGACCCGCGCTCCTGCTCCAGCCACGGGCGCTGAGCCCCTCACCCGCCTCACTCAGGCTGGTGACCCCACAGCTGTAGCTGGGAACACACACTGTTCCCACTCCATCCCACGGCTGGAGGTAAAGGCCCCCACTTGCTCCAGATGCTGAATCATAGAATCGTTTAGGTTGGAAAAGACCTTGAACACCTTTGAGTGCAACCATAAACCCAACACTGCCAAGTCCACCACTAAACCATGTCCCTAAGCACCAATCTGCCTGTCTTTTAGGTACCTCCAGGCATGGTGACACAACCGCTTCCCTGGGCAGCCTGTTCCAGTGCTTGACAACCCTTTTGGTAAACAATTTTCTCCTAATACCCAATCTAAACCACTCCTGGTGCAACTTGAGGCCTTTTTCTCATGCTATCACTTGTTACTTGGGAAAAGACACCAACACCCACCTTGCCACCATCTCCTTTCAGGTAGCTGTAGAGTAACTGTGACCCCTGACTCGCTCCAGCAGCCGACACCACAGGCCAGGGGCACCCACATTCCCAGTCTGACTCCGGCAGCTGGCACCCAGTTCTCTCCCAATGGTTCCCCAGCAGCTGGCACTGAGTCCTTGCAGCACTCACACATGGAATGGAGAGTGAGATTATGCGGAGAGGTCGTTAAGAAAAGATTTAATGGGGAGTTAGGACAGATTCTGGCGATCAGGCCGAGGGCTCAGCCAGACAAGTGTACCGACCGGCCAGTTTACACGCGACCGGCCCCTTTTCTGTCTATTCCTTTTTTCCTCCTCCTCTGCACATTGCTTCTTCAGTTTGTACAGTCCCACCGACTCCCCTCCAACATCCCAAACCCTCAGTTCTGCATCTTTCACAGTCGCAAAGTCCTATTTCCCTGCAGTTTCATTGAAAGGGTCGTTAGAGTGAGAAGGGACCTTCAAAGCTAATCTAGTCCAACCCCCCTACAAGGAGCAGGGACAGCACCAACCAGATCAGGCTGCTCAGAGCCCCATCCAATGTGGCCTTGAATGTTTCCCCAGCTGGGGCACTTATCACCTCCCTGGGCAACCTGTTCCTGTCTTTCACCCATCAATTACAGCAACTGGCCAGGTTTGTTTCTGGTTATTTTCATTAACACTAACTGGTCAGGTTTTATGTTTCTGAGTCTTCCTCTCCATCCCTTTCCTTATCATCCCAATTTGGCAAGGTTCTTAGAAAATTTTGCTTAAAAATAAACATTCCCACACTCCACATGTCCTTACCAATAAGTGCATCTGACCAGGTTTGTTCTCATTACTGCTTTCCTTATCACTTGTCTGACACATTTGTGTCTCTCTGTTCTTGTTTATGCCTTCCTCCCTTTCTTAACATCCCTTTTTGCACTGCAAAGGCACTTGACCACATACCTTTGAAGGAGCAGACACTCACCTTCCACATATCCTTACATGAACCACTGCAATTGTTAGGACTCTGCCAGATACTGACAGTAGTATTCCTGGAAGTTGAACTGTAGATTTTTTTAAGACACTAATAATTTTAAGGATAATATCTAACTGTGCCATTTTTTTCCACTGTGCTGAAAGTCTTCCTTAAAACGTTTTAGAAGTCCCAGGCTCTCAGATCAGTCAAGCAGAAATTTTTTGAATATATGAACAGGGACATTTTCAAAGTCAAGCAAGCAGAAAAATTTGAAATTGAACTCTTTGTTTACACATGCATTTTTTATTAGAGACATATTTACCCAAATTGAAGAATAAATATTGGAAAGCATAAATTGAATCCACTGCATTATCTTAACTCAAAGTTTAAATACTCCATCTGAACTTTTACTATTTAGCTGTGGCTTTTATGGCTCCAAGGGATTTTTAGTTTGAATTTCTGGTGTTTATGGTAATGCTACTGGCTAACAAGGTTCTGTTGCTAAAGGGTAAGCTTCCAGTGTTCTGTATATTGGCTTAATATAACAGCATTCTGCTTGTTATAAAAGCGCTTTTAATCAGATAGGGGATACTAGAAGTGTGGCGTGGTTGTTGCTGCTCTCGTAAACGTGTAGGCATCCACACAGCTTTTACAATTAGCAAATAATGCAGTCCAGAATAGTAGACATAGAATTGTTCTCATATTTGAAAAGATTTACTCCATTTTTATTAGCGCTTCGAGTGAATATTTCTGCTGATTTCCATTTACTCCTGTAAATGAGTGTGCCGTTTAAAATTGTTCTTGCCTCATAGCTCCCAGTTTCCCTTTATTAATCGGATGTTAGCATGGCCTGTGTTACCACACTTCAGCCGCTTTGGAACAAATCCACTGTATCAGCTAATCAGCTGTTTAATCTAACATGGCCAACTGGGCACTGAACCAGACGAATGGTGATTGCATAGTGCTTCTTGCTTGCTCTCTTTCCAGCTGAATCCTGCTTGCAGCCTGCAGTGAATATTTGACAATAGTCCAAGACATTTGCTAGCTCCACTAGCTGTGATTTTGTATCTGTTTTTGGCTAGGTTACTAGCACTTGTTTACAGTAGAAAAATGTTCAAGTTGACAAAGTTCTGACTTGGAAACAAATATAATTTATTACTAAATTAATAGAAACAATTGAAGCATTTTCAAAGCATTAAAATGGCTGTTCTTGTCTTGTAATTCAAGTTTAGTACTTGAAAATTGTCACCAAAGAGTTTAATCTTGCTAACCAGGTATGTGAGAAGATGATCAGAGCTGAAGATCCAACTAGTGGAACAAACTTCTATCATGTTTATATGACAAAAAGAAGTGAGGTTTGTGTGTGACTGATTCTGAAAAACAAAACACCATGAAAAATGCAAAGATTGGACAAAGGCAGAACAGGATTCAGTTTTGAAACTAATCAGGAACACACAGAAAAAAACTTTCTGAGGAAAATATCCAGGGAATTTTACCTCTTTTGAAACTTAAGAAGAAACAGAGGAGTCAGATTATTGGGTGTAATACTGTAGACCCTTTCTCTAAAGAATGCCATGCGCCATGAAAAGAAAGGACTCCAATTTGGAAGGAAGACTAGGAAAAATACGGCAGGACTGAAGATTCCTTATAAGGCATATTTAAGGGAAGAATTGATCAAAGCTTTGAGGGATCTCATTTATGTGTGTTTTTTTTTTTGACAGAGCCTTTAGAAAAGTTTTTCTATTACATATATCAAATGTAAACAGCTCCTCTTCTGCGGTACTTGATAGCTGACTTTTAAAAGCCCATTAGATATGAAATAATAATTCATAGTTTCACATGTGATTGGAAGAGGATGTGCTGCTTCATGTTCACTCAGAGGTTGAATAAACAGATCTTCTTCCTCTGAATTCAAGCTCTGAGTTAATGCTGAGAAGCATGGGAGACCTGGAGTAAAATTTTGTGTAGCAGTCTTAGGCAAATCAAAAGGTCCCTGGAGTTAAAAGCTTCTGAAAGTGCAGGACAATACTAAGTCTGGTTCAAAGTTACACTTCATAGTCTGCAAAAAAAACCCAGAGAGTAACAATGAGGAAGATGTTTGGCTAGTATACCTTACAACATCTTTTTCTGAAGTGTTCATTTTTCTAATAGCTGAGTGTCTGGTCCAAGATTCATTTGGGTTCTTTCCAAAGTTCCTGAAGGAACAGAATGTCACCTTCACAAAAAAGCTTATTGTATTTATTTAAGCAACAGTATTTGTCATCTCTAGAGGATCACTCATCCATCTTCATTGCTGAGGTTGTTTTAAAGAGTAGTTTAAGACTGGACACACAATTTAAGGATGATTAAGTCACTTGAAGTCCTATCCATAATTAAGAAAAATTCTTAAACAGGTAATAGGCCAAAGGCCTAATAAAAAAGCCAAAACAGGTTAAAAAAAAAAACCAAAACAACGGTATATGTGTATGAGAGAGTGTCCTTGTATAACAATACTGAGTCATACAGAGAAAATTTTGACTCTAGAAAGAAGTAAAAAGACCTGACAGATGTTTAAGAAAAGGAATACTCTTGTATTCACTAAATGAAATTAAAAGCTAACATACTTAAAATAGAGGAGAACTAATATTTCCCTGTTAACCTGAAGTTGGTCTCTTGAACTCTCCGTTGTGGAATATTATAATTGACAAATCACTTTGTAAATGTAGGCAGCTAAGAGGAGTAACTTCAACTCTATTCAGTAAGGGTAAAAGGGTTTTATATCCTAATTCTTCAAGATATAAAATGTCATTAGATAATTTTTTTTGTCCATATCATACCATTGTATTTATGAACGCTA
Organism: Chlamydotis macqueenii; assembly: GCF_036417535.1. Taxonomy (NCBI): domain Eukaryota; kingdom Metazoa; phylum Chordata; class Aves; order Otidiformes; family Otididae; genus Chlamydotis; species Chlamydotis macqueenii. The sequence goes on along the minus strand of NC_141593.1, from coordinate 55,902,268 downwards.
ATGAGAGTTTATGCTTTTCTGTGGAGGCATACGTAATTGTTCAAGAGAGAATAATTATTCTTCATAGTATTATGTTAGTTTTTGTGGTCTGGCTACATTATAAAGTGTATAAAATATTTACAGCAAATATTTAATGAAGAATGTAAAATATTTACTCAGTTCATGATTTTGTGGAACTCCTCCCAACACATACACAGTCATGTGTGTATGTGTCTGTATGTGTGTAAAATCACACACTGGTTCATTAGAATTAATTCAAGTGGCTATATTTAGGACCCTGTTGCTTAAGCAAGTGGGTGAATTTTAAAAAATCCCATAAGTCTAAGATGCTTAAGAAAGTGAGATTGAAAAATTCTTCTTACCTTCGTAAACATGTCCATATATGTAGTTAGATTAATTTGATTAGTCATTTAGAATAAGGAGTGATAGTATTCAGAACAAGAACATTTTGATCAACCTATTTCTGTATGGCTGTTTGCCTCTTGGACACTGCTGCAGAGATTCATCTGTTGTTTCTTCTGGTAGCTGGTTTAAAAAAAATCCGGAGTTTATGGTAAGAATGATCATCACAAATCATAACATCATTCTTACCCAAGAAAACAGGGCAGTATTCTTGCCCATCCCATCCCATCCCATCCCATCCCATCCCATCCCATCCCATCCCATCCCATCCCAAGGTACTAGTGAGTGTTAGCACAGCTTGACAGTAACCCAAAGGGAGGTGCTCTGTACCTCTGAAAAGCAAGGTCAAAGCAGTTTTATTTTATAGTCCCGTGGCTCCCTTAGCAACTATGTCTCATGGGATGTGTTTTACTGCAAATCATGTGCTTGAAGTGAGAGTAAGAAAGAAGAATGTGTCTCTACAAACACTTTCCCCAAAACTATTGTACACTGGAGAACGAAAATGAAGAAGTTACATGATCTGCCCACTACTTGTGAATACAGTGCAGATTAGATTATCTCAGATTAGAACAACCCCAGCGTGTGCTAAAGTGTGTGAGGTCTTTAGGAAGTCACTAGTCCTGCTGTCCAGTAAGATAAAAGAGACTTGGGGTTTTTTTATTAGGTGCTGCTGTTAAAGAGGCTAGAGGAATGCTATGGTGCCCAATACCTAGCAATAGGTTTTATAACACTGAATAATTCAGATAAACATTTAGCACACATCCACATCATGCTGGTGGATGAGAAGCTTAACATGAGCAGGCAACGCGCCATTGCGGCCCAGAAGGCCAGCTGCATCCTGGGCTGCATCAAGAGGAGCGTGTCCAGCAGGTCGAGGGAGGTGATTCTCCCCCTCTACTCTGCCCTGGTGAGACTCCACCTAGAGTACTGTGTCCAGTTCTGGAGCCCCCAATACAAGAAGGACACGGACCAGTTGGAGAAGGTCCAGAGGAGGGCCACGAAGATGATAAAAGGGCTGGAGCACCTCTCTTATGAGGACAGGCTGAGAGAGTTGGGGCTGTTCAGCCTGGAGAAGAGGAGGCTCCGGGGAGACCTTAGAGCGGTCTTTCAGTATCTCAAGGGGGCCTACAAGAAAGATGGGGAAAGACTGTTTAGTAGGGCCTGTTGCAATAGGACGAGGGGTAATGGTTTTAAAATAGAGGGGGGTAGATTTAGATTGGAAATTAGGAAATATTTTTTTATGATGCGAGTTATAGAACACTGGAATAGGTTGCCCAGAGAGGTGGTGAAGGCCCCATCCCTGGAAACGTTCAAGGCCAGGCTGGATGAGGCTCTGAGCAACCTGATCTAGTTGGGGATGTCCCTGCTCCTTGCAGGGGGGTTGGACTAGATGACCTTTGAAGGTCCCTTCCAACCCTAACCATTCTATGATTCTATGATTCTAAAACTTTAGTACTAAAGAAATATTAAGTAAATTCTGATGCTGAAGAAAATGTGACATATGCTAATTTATTTCAATTTTACCCAATGATCTACCAGGAAGATATGTGCTTTTCTAATTATTTTTACTATCATGAAGCTGCTGTGTAATCAAACTAATAATGGATTTTGTTGTTATGAGGGGTACTGGGTTTTTGGGGGAGTGGAGGAGGGGGGTGGCCTGTATAAGAATGACACAGTATTTTCTTAAAGAGGAGCATAGGACTGGAGTATTATTCCAGTTCTAAATATGTTTAGAAGGAAAAAAGAATGTGTGGATAGAAATTACTTGTGACTCTGAGGTGCATACATAATGACTACATGAATGCTCGTTCTTGTGTAGCCATTCCATCTTGCTACTGCAGCAGCTTCACAGAAAAGGTTAGCTAAGGTAAGAACTTTGTACTGTTTTTTTTTTGTTTGGTTTTTTTTTTTTTTTTTCACAGAGGTGTCAGGTTGTCATATGCAGCAATTATGGTATTAGCAGATACTGAAGAATGAGCAAGATTTATTCCAAGAAGCTGAATTACCATCAGCCAGTTCCATTCCTATCCTCCTTTTGGCATTGTGAAGAGAAGTAATCTGCCACTGCATTAGTCTTCAAGAAATCAGAGACATCATACCTTCTTTTAGTATTGGGGTGTGGCAAATACCAGAAGAATTAATGCTTTTTGAAACCTGTAAACTTAAAATAAGTAAATCTGTTCCATTAAACATCACATTATTTTTCACTGTAAAATCAATGAGACTATTACTTTTTTGGTAGAAGACTAACAAAATAATTTATATTGCACATATAAACTTTGCTACATAGTCATTATGATGTTATTACTGCAAAACACTTTATAGATAAAATTCTCTATGTAAAGGTAAAAAGCAGAGGGCTTAAGGCATACTGTAAGGAGAAAATGTTTATCTCTAGAAGAGAACAAAAAGTGAGGTGTTAGAAAAACAACCTTTCATTTACCTGCATGACTTTTTAAACCAAATAAGGAATGAGTGTTTCCCATTGAATCAAGACTGTGGCATATCCATTAGAGGATGTCTATCTGTGTTTGTTAGGTAGGGTAAACCAGAAAGGTTTAAATTATGTATGCGTATTTCCCTTCATGTGCAAAGATGATCAAAGACATTTTTTGAAAATGTTTTTTTTAAATAATGCTGACTTGCAGTGAGCAAATCAATATCTTTTCCTTGGCAAGGTGAATTGCTAGCTTAGAAGAAACAAGCTCAGCTTTTCACTTTGCATCTTCAATATCTGTGAAAATATAGTTTGAAATGAACAGCAACCTGTTGTGCCTCCACTGAAATACACGCCATGCTTGTTGCCTGCAAGACAGCATTGTTAGAAATACAGTGTAGAGTACTACTGTTGTCCTTCACCTTCAGAAAATGTTAGGAAGCCCTTAATCCACATTCGTAAGTGAAGACGAGATTTTTAAACAGGGCTTTTTGCCTTGCCAGATGTACTTCTTATCACATTAAGGAGTAGAGTGTGCCGTCAGAGCGAGCTGCAGCACTGCATGGGATGAATCGTATGAAGCTCATTAATTTCAAGCCTGTCATACCGAACTTTCCTATAAATACTCATTACATTTCAGAAACACTTAAAAAAATAAAAACAATGCATCAAAGCCCTGATGTGAAGAAATAGTCTTTTCTATCCCAGGCTTATTGAGCTGTTCCTCAGTCAAAAGCCTGTCTATAAGAATATCTTCGCAGAACTGCAGAGATTACCACTTGTATTCTCAGCCAGTGCATTACAGAAGTTGATGAATGGTGCTGGAAGGGTGACTGCAGGGCCTCAGTGAGAGCTCCAAGGAGTTTGTAGGTCATTCCATGAGAGTAGGTGTACTGGGTCTGGCTGGGATGGAGTTAATTTTCTTCACAGCAGCCCATAGGGTGCTGTGTTTTGGATTTGTGATCAAAACAGTGTTGGTAACATACCAACGTTTTAGCTACTGCTGAACTGTGCTTGAACAGCATCAAGGACTGCTCTGTTTCTCACCGTGGCCACACCAATGAGTGTCCTTGGTGTAAGCAAGCACCTGGGAGGGGATACAGCTGGGACAGCTGATCCAAATTGACCACTGAAATACTCCATACCATGTAAGGTCTTCCTCAGCAAGAAAGCTGAGGGTGGAGAGTTTTTGCAAAGTAGCAGTTACTTGGGAATGGCCTGGGCATTGGTTTGCTGGTTTTTGCATCATGTGGAGGTTGTGCATTTGTTTGTTTTTTTTTTTTCTTTCACTTATTAAACTGTATCTTGACCCACTTTTGCCTTTCTGGTTCTCTCCTCCGTCATGCTGGGAGTGACTGAGTGGGGACTTACCTGCTAGCCTCACCCTTGTTCTAGCTTCTTCTCTTTTAGCTCTAGGATTACACCTGCCTTTCTGCGAAGTGGCTCAGTTTCAAACAAAAAGCTGGAGAGTGACCAATTCCTTTTGCACACTAGGGGATATCTCTGCAACTGGAAATGGATGGTTTGAGCTTATTTCATGTTCAAGTGAACTTAGAAATGAAATTCTTACCTGTGAGATGAGAACATTATTTGTTTTTATAAAATTACTTTTGCTATAGCTTCTTTCATCCATGGCTTGACCTGAATTCTGTGTTATTTGAGTTTATTAGACATCTTTGGACTAAGGAAGCAAGCATTTAGATGGAATTTTGCTGCTTAGCTGTGAATTGCAACAGCTGTGAGGCCGTACTGGGCAAGTGCAAAAGACCAAGGTCTAACCCTTGCATTTTAAACCTGAAGGCTGCCTTGATTTAGGTAAGCAAAATAGTTCTCAGGGCCTGACATCTGCTTTTTAATCAGCAGAAATGGGCAGTGTGAAGCCACTAGTCACAGCCTAACAGCATTTAATCCATCTGAACATTGATGGAGGGCCTACAATTTAATATTATTTGGCATTTTCTTTATATCAATCTGGTATCATCCAAAAAAAAATCTTTATATCTCATTCATTTGTGAGACAACTATCTGGATACCTTGTGAAGCTAGAGTCCTGAAACTTTCCCAGATTATGAGTGGTGCTGGCTATGAGCTAGCTAGCACAGCTTGCTTGTATCACAGCAAGTGTTTTTTTCTTTGAATAAACAGCTAATGTCAGGCAACTTATACTGAATTGGATATAGCTATAAATAAATCATGACGGTGCTGACTGATCTCTGGCCCCTGTTATATCAGGAGGCTGTAAACTTCTGTAGTCTTTCAAAATACTACAATTTTTATCAGGTTCATTTCTGATCATATAAACAATTTTATGTTGCATTGATCTGAGTTTTTTTTCCCTAAGTGGCTAGTCTCTGGGGTGGGCTTATGTCTGGAAGTATGGATAACCCTATGTTAGGTGAGGAGATGGACTCTTCCAAGCTTATTATTATTTATGTAGCTTCGAAAGCTTGAGAGAAACAGTGTCAATACTGACCTTGAGTTTTGGCTAGTGGCAGTTACCAGGTCGGTCTCTGTCACTCTGCCCTTCTAAAGGTGTCTCTTACTAATCACAGCTATTTAATATCTAGTCATAAACAAAACAAAAAACACTTGATAATTTCATTTCTAATGATCCTTTCCAGTGATCCTACATTTTGTTAATTTCATTGTAAATTATTCCTTTCTCAGTGTGTGAATATTTACATTCTCATGAAGAAATCAATATTAAGACTCCAGTGTAGCTCTGACTTTGTGTTAGCAGAAAGGTCCTTCCAGATTTGATGGCACTTTTAAATTAATGCCATTTAAGAATGTTTTATGGTATTTTGTGTTCAGCTCACTAAGAAAAAAAAGATACAAATTTCCTCAGATGGACAGGGAAAACAGGTAGATTTTTTTTCTCCTTCGGTGTGCCTTCAATAGCTGTTTTAAAGAAGGATTTCCTATTCAGAAAGACCTGGCTTAGGAACTCCTGTTTTCTAGAATGTAAGGAGTTAATGGAAAACAATATTTTAGTTAAGCAAATATAATTGCTCATGTTGGTATTGCACTTCCCAGTTTTAATGCAAATTAAGGTGCTCCTATCACGTGCCTTGTAAGTTAACATATTTGACTTAGATGTGAAGCAGTAACCCCACAAACATGATTTGCTATCAGCATACATTTTTTCTTACTATTACAAATATTTGAGATGAGACTGGTATTGTTTTATCTTCTTCTGTGTGCTCCTTTTATTTAAAGTGACACTTACCCTAATTGCTAATGAGCTGGAATTCTTTTTTTATACCGTTCCTATGGCTATTTCAAGATTTTAATTTTTCTGACCATTGTGTGCCAGTATTTTGTTACAACAAGAAATTTATACCTAACCAAAATATCTAATAGTGAAACACTTCATAAATCAAAAGCTATTGAACATTTGGATCTATCAAATGAGTCCTTTGATTATTTTACTACAAGGACTTATTTTTTTTTCTATTCTCTTTGTTCCCTTGGGGTTTCATATCTGAGTCCATGAGATACTACAGAGATGTTCATGTTCCTATTATAAAGATATTTTACTTTTACATACTCTCAACAGACTGGATAGATTTCATATATAGCATTCTATCTGAAAATTGCTTTATTCAAAGCTTATGACTGTTAATTTAGTTTTAGTGTGGAAGGTCATAATGATAACTTCTCAGACTAGGACTCAGGACCAACTTGTTCAAAGTTTTATGTTGGCTTTACCTGTATACCCTTAAGCTTAGTATCATATTGATATTGCAAGCCCCACAAGGCTTTATGAGAGTTTTTCTAAAATCCCAAAACCCTGTGACACTTGCTTAGGTAATAATGTAAGCTTTCATTTTGAAAATAAGTGTTTATAGACATTGTGGTTGCAGAGAGAAACTGGAAAACACAAAATCAATACTTCCAAGTGAATCTGCTCATTTTTAAAATCAGACCATGTATTTACACCATAAATAAAGCACATAAATACTTAAAATTGTTACTGTCAAGCTTGAAAACTGTAGGCTCTTTGGAAAAATTGTACAATAAAATTATTTAACTTCCCTGTAGCTGCAAATCACTTCTCACTTCCAGCATCTCCTATCAAAATCTTTACTACTGATCAAAAAATTAAAGCTTTCCCCCCCTAGATTTTCCTTAGGTTAGGGTAGATTTCTTTCCCAAAAGGTCTTTCCCTTGAGCATCAATACAGCTTATGTCCTGTGGGCACATCAAATAATGTATTCTGATCTAGTAAAAAAAAATTACTTTAGCTAGCTGCTGTGCAGTTTCTTTCATGATTTTTTTCCCTTCTTTGTGATTTCTGATTTTCTGCAGTGTATTTCCTTGCTATGGCTTATTTATTGATTTTGAAGTTTTGATGGAAATTCCTCAATATCCTATGACTTAGAAATTACATTTGGCCAAATTCTTCTCCAAATTTCATTATTATTCCACAGTGACTTTGTTGCTTGCTCTAATAAATAACTGATACTTTTGCAATTAGTTTGGCTTTGCTCAGAGCAGGAATTTGTTCTGAAATGTACCCTTGTACCAGTGGATGATGTTCCATATGTTGGCAAACATCACATGAAAAGGTAAAAAACAATTATTAATGTTTCAGAGAGCTGTTTTCTACAGCAAGAATTGGGCAAAGCTGAAAATACCAACAGATCTTGTTACAAAGGCATGCAGAGAAATCTGAGGAGAATCGAGGAAACACCATACTTTATTTGTAAACATGTATGGAAAAAATGCATTTTTGATATTTTTTTTTTTCACCATGAGCAGGTAAGAGAGGAGGGACTGAATGGAGGGAGTATCCAGAGTTGTGTTATAGAAATAAACAATAAAAACTTGGAGCTGCACGAGTGGTACACTTATGAAGATATATGGGAAAAATAACAAATGTATGTTAAGCATGTGTTTCCCTTTCAAAGGAGATGAAGTGATGAGTATTGATCAAGAGAGCATGTTAGTAACACTCATGCTGAAGATCTCAAACTATGGGATAAAACCTACCATCTCACTCATATGGTGTCTCCTTAAAAGTCTGTCTCTTGCCAGAAAAGTGTTAGCATTAACGTTCTATTCTGGTCTTGTTCACCTACAGGAGTTATCTAGATGAAGGTGAAGATGAAAAATACTGCTTAGAACAGATGAGAAATGAAAGCTACACAAAATCATTTTGTACATTTAAGTTCAATATCCCTACAGTTTTTCTTTCCTCTTTCAGAACAGTTAGTCTTTATAATGTTTCAAACTGTAGAGGGCCAGATTCCTGTACCATGTAAATCATCTAAGTTAATAAATCATTTCATATCAGCTGAGGGACCAGTCCTAGCAGTTTAATAACATTAGGAGTGCTTGGTAAGTCAGAGAACAAGGATAATCTTTGATCAAAGTTGTCCAAAGAACATTCAAAGAAGACAAAAGAGGTCTGTTCCCTTTTCTACTTTTATTGGAGCCAAATTTGTGGTTAGCCCTGCACTTCATCGTCTGACCTTGAGTTTAGAACTGAGTCTTCTCTCTTTTACCTCTGACCATTACCACTTCTTCCTCAAGGAGCTGATTAAAACCTGGTTATTCTTTAAAAAGGATGGACAAAAACTATTTTTAGAAACAAGGAAGAGTCAATCTTAACCAATATGCAAGAGCAGGTAAAGAAGAAGGGATACCTGCATTCACCTTCTTCAAAAGAATTTAATAGAATCACATAGTTGGTTTAATCTCTAGATCACAGAAATGGCTCTGATTAGCAATACTGATTAAATACTAAAGCTGTTGAAAATCCTAGCACTTAACCTAAGAAACTGGCTTCCCAGTGTTGGCTTCCCAGTTGAACATTACTTTCTTTATGAAAGACAGATAATGATTTCTCTCCGGCAAAATATCGCTTTCAAAATAGATATTACCTGCCACAATTACATTGCAAACATAAAATAAAATAATTTATTCTGGGAAAAAAAAAAAGTTACAATATTTTCTTTTTGTGAGCCAAAGAGCCATTGCGATGTTTCTTTTTCTGTGGATACATACAGTAGCCGAAATCCTGACTATTACTAGCTAATGGTTAATATAATCTCTCTAGATGTTGTCTCTTTCCCTTACCTTTCTCAGGAGATACTGTTATTTACTACTGTGCAAGATTTTGTCCTAAGCATGGCATAGTATGTCTTATAGCACATCCATTTTAAAAGTTTCCTCCTTTTTAGAAGGAAAAGATACCAAACTTCTCAAATCCAGAGAGATTCTAACTTTTATTTTAATCACTGTTGTATTCAACTTTTAATTTGCACTGCTAGAAGGTTCTGTAAATTATTAAAATTGTTGAAATAATTTCTGATTCTTCATAGGTACTAAACGCAACTCAATACATCATTTATAGCATCTAAGGCCAGAAGGCAGTAATATGTCATGTAGCCTGACATTTTCAGTAACATCCACCATGGGATTTGAAATATACATCAGTCTATTAAATAATGTAATAAAAGCAATGTTGTGCAGGAAATGTTTGAGATTGTAAATCTTTGGTTTTGATAAATGGTAACATTACTGACCCTCTTTAAATGCTGTTTAGTTCTCTTGTATTGAAAGGGCAAATAAAAATCAATGTGAGGATACTGGACATAAGGGATGCAATACAGATTAACATTTTCACAGCTGAAATAGATACAGAACATTTTATTCGAATGTATCGAATGTATAGCTCCTTGTACAATCAGTTTCAAATTCTAATGGCTAATGAACACGTGCTTTCCAGAGATGTTTTTGATAGTTTTTTAATTATGGAAAACAATAGAAGCATCCAGAGCTTGAAATTCTACGGCAAATGTATCAATGTAACCATTTAACTAGTGATACTGATTAAAGTATTTGCAAAGTGTTGTGGACACAAGTGCTACGAGAAGTTGTTTGGTTGTATCAGTATAGTAAAAATATTCTTTCATTATATTGCGTAGAAAGAGCAACCTTTACTTTTTCTACTCATATCTCCACTTTACTTACTAATACCCAGCTGAAATGCCATTTCATTAATTTTTCCTAACTGTTACCTGGTATTTTCTGTAAAAGTAGATCTTGTCTTCTGGTTTATTATTCAGCAGTGGCCCTTTCCAGGAGAGGTTTCAAAGTAAGCTCAGCTTTCATCTATCTTTCTTGGAATTTGCTGGAGTCTGAAAATAACTGTGGTCTAAAAAGAAGAGTTTGTGGAGTATACTTTATTTAGTTTTCCATTATATGCAATCCATATAATAATGGATTATATCCACTAGATATGTTGAGTACTGTATTATTGTATGATATTCCAAGGAAAGATTAGAAAACAAGATAACTGAAGACCTGTACACACACTATGATTATTAAGTTCAGTGGCAGTAAATAATGATGCTTCCTACTATAGTGGAAGCTGGAGAAGTTCCATATGGAAATTCAGGGAGTATTATTTGCTGCAATTTTCACCAAACATGAGTAAAATGACATATATCATAATATTAATAGAGCAAACAAAGATGCTGAGCAAATAGAGTGGGGATGACAACGAAAGTTAATTTGTTAGATAACAGATTAATTAAAAATACTTACAAGGTGTTTTAGAATTTCAAAATGTAAGTCCATGTTTTCTACAGCTTCCAAATCCTTGTGAAAGACTGGCAGATTGAAATCATAGAGGAGAGCTTTTGGGTTGATATGAATGAATTAGCGGTTACTTTACAAGCCCTGAAGATAGCACATACTGGCCACAACCATTGTGTCCCAGCAGTATCTGCACTGCAAATGAAACATAGCAGGGGTATATAATCAGGCAGCTATAATAACCCTTATTGTCATGCTTTACCAAAGCTCAGAGTCTGAAATATGAAAGTATATGGATTTGAATATGTATCATGCCTTTCCCTTTCTCCTTCTTTCACAAGAATGGTTTACAACACTCAAAGAGACACACTACAGACATGAGCGAAAAAAAAAATCCAGTTATTTCCTCTTAACAGTCACCAGAAACATAAGGATGGTCACAGAAATCTGAAGTAGTGCTGGAAAAATGGACTAGATCAAGTGCTGGGATTCAGTTTCCCAAGTATATCTCAGGGGTCTCTTCTGTGGTAAGTCTCCCTTCCCATCTGGTCAGTGATACGCTTCTGATAGAAACGTGTAGACTTAAAATCACAGACCAGAAGAAATAACTTGTAATGTCTCAGAGCCCTAAGGAAAATGGACCCCTGTTGACGCATCTATTTGCCAAACAAATATTCAAACATGATTTTAACCACGTTTTTCTATCAGCCTTCCTTCTCAGAGTTAGGTATATCAAACCATCCGGCACAAACTCAACAACCCAGTGCTTTAGATCATTTCAAAAAGAACTGCTCCCTGAACTTCTCTCCACTGAGAGATCTTGCGATCTCTCATCTGGGCAAAGTTTAGTCTGCTTTCTCAAACTACTAGGATAAGTTTCTCACAGGAAAGCCAGATATTAATTTCTGCCAATGAGGAAGGAAGCATAGCAAATAAGGTGCAGCTGCTATCTAAAATTAATTAATTAGGTAACTCCCCTGAACACTGACTGCCACAGTGACTACTCTTTACTAAAGCAATTACAGGTGCCTTATTGTGTGAGAAGTGGAGGATCCTCCCTACCACTCCCACCCACAATACCACTTGCTAGGAAGGATGGGAAAGGGAGAGGAATTTGATAAATTTTGATAAATTTCCCCTCCTAGTCTATGAAGTTGTGGGTTGAGTCCAAAGAAAATATCTGCACTCATACTTAGGGAATATCCTGAAGTTTTAAAATAATTATTAGCTGACACTGCTGTTCCTGCTGCAACGCAACAGTTTCTGCTTCTCTGTTGAAAGGGTAAAAGCATTGCAGAAGTTGCAAGGTGTTGAGTATCAGCCTGCAGTTCAGCTCTTGTCTTTTTCCCTTTCCTTCCATAACAGATACTCACACATAACACAATGAAGGAAGAAACCTCTCATTCGCTAAAACTCACCATGCCTCTTCTCTAAAGCTATAAATCATTTCAAGGAACAGCAGTTTGTCTCCTAGCTACAGCGGGGACTGAAGGAGCAAGAAACTTATGGTCACCCTTTGTTGACTATACTTGCAGCGTTCAGACTGGAGTAGAATAAAACAGGAGATCTCTTTGGAAAGTGAGGACATGGATGAGGGTGAGGCAAAGCTGATGAGAGAGATGTGATTTATAGAGACAGAATGGATAGAAGGAAGGGACTGTGTTTAGGAAAGCTCAAAGGAATGGAAACTTCCAGGAAACTAAGGCGAAAAGCTTTTGTGTGGGCAGGCTTTTTCAGGGTGAATGTATATAGGCTAAGCAAGGTGTTAGGGAGGCAGCTTATTAAAATACAAGAGCTGGGGAATAGGAAAGCTTAGGAAAGAGAAAACAGGCCTTACATCAATAGCAGTGAAGCTCATGAGAACTGCTTCGTGGTATGGGGATAAAAAAAGCAGCAAACGTTCTGTCAGAAAATGAAATCACAACAAGAATTGGGTGGAGGGAGAATGAGATTTTGTTGCAAAGAGCATCTCTTATTTAGAAGTATTGGTCTTGTATACGACTAAATTATCATGAGAAAAGATACAGCCTTTCATAGGGACCTTTCCTGTGCTGTGTCACATTTTCTACTGATGAAATTATGAGGTTATCTGATAAGACTTCACTGCTGATGATGTGAAAATGTGAATATATATGGCAATGTGTGGAAACAGGGTGCAACATTTCAGGTTTCCAATGAAGCTATGTAAGAAGGAAGTCTGAATGGTATTCCTTGAGCTGGCAATTAGGGAAAGGAATTATTTGTCCATGTGAACGGAGGTATGGGGCAGAAAGGAAAATATGGTAGAGTTTTCAATGTTGCAGTCAAAAAGAGAATGAGCTTGTCCAAATATGTATTCTGAAGTGAAGAATTAAGAATATAAAAAGAATGAATGGGAATAAGAAGGAAGGGGCTAGTAATTCATGTAAAGCAGAAGTGTGAAAAAATTGCAGAGGCAAGAAAAACTTAAGGGAACAAATGGTGAAAATTAAAGGCTGTGTGAAAGGACGTTTTTTTATTAAATGTATTAGAAGACTGAAATTGCTTTCAGAATAGCCCCACTGTAGCTGGAGAACTGAAGTCTAGAAACAACCAACCAATTGCTTCTTTTGCTGGGATCTTTCAGAGATTAATGGTTCTAGCTTCTGAAAAGGACCTACATTTTTTTTTTTCTGATATGGATGTATCTGGTTCTGATATCTATCCATTAGTTCTTGTTAGGAATATATCATTAAGCATCTGAGATTTTCAGTCTTTGAAAACACTACAATTTATTATCATCTCTTAATCTTCTGTTTGCTTAATATATTCATAAGCTTAATACATTAAGCTTTTAAAGATTTTTGCTATAAGGCTTTTCCTGATCCACATATCATTTCTGTAGCTCTTTTCTACATCCTTTGCAATTTTCTCAAAAGCATGAACACGAGAACTGACAGTTTTCAAGTATATACCTCGTCATGGTGATACACAGAGGTAAAACCTGCTCTATTTTTATAGCTGGAGAATGCTTTAGCCAACCTCACTGCAGCATAACAATGACAGTTGCTTGTCCACTGTTATCTATAAGTCTTTTCAGAATTGCTGCTTCCTTGGTTTTATTTCTTCAGCAATTTTTATAGCCTACCTCCCCTTGTCCACGGGGTGGAAATCACTTTGCTTATAATTGGCAAGCTAATTAATGCAATCCAATCTTGATAAGGCCCAAATTTTTCTGTAATTTAAACAACTGTTGAAGATACCCTGTATAGTTTCATGAGAAACAGAGAACAAGAATCCTTGGAAAGGCACTCATCTTATCTGTCTGAATCATCTAATTTAGGATAGAATTAGCTGAAATATTGAAAAATCTTGATGTCAGCTGAATATGTACAGTCTGTTTATATATGAGATGCTAACTAATAAAGTAGAATACCAACATAATAATTAGCAGAGATAATTATTCTGTTATTCTCATTATTCAGTTATTGGTAATCATTAGACACAATCATTCATGTTTTGAAATTTCTCAGAATAACCTCACAGGAGAATACAACAGTCATTAAGACTACAGAGAGAGTAAGGCTTTTATGCTATAAAAGAGTTGGATTTTTAGCAGGGCCGCCCTCCAAATCTCATTTGAAAATGAAGCAATCTGTTCCAACTGAAACATTCATCTGCAAGCCAGTGTGTTTTAATTTCAGAGGGAGCAGTTATGGATTATGAAAGTAACTGTAAAATAGTAAACGGAAAGCCTTTGCCAGTATTTCAACAAAAATGCAAACTATTATGTGTTGTAAATGGATCCATATGATATCAGTCAAATGGTACCAGCCCAACAGAAATACTTGCAATCAAGAACAGTCATTGAGGTTTGAAAAGCTTGAAGGGAAATGTGTTGTTTAAAATAAGAAGTCTTTCAGAGTGTCTAAAAAATGAATGAATCAGTTGAATTTTATTAATCCAAAGGCAATGTTTTTCAATCCTTTATTTCCAAATTAGAATTAGGTAGCTTTACTTTATGTCAGATATTCTCACTTTCATCATGTGTGTATAAAAAATAATGAATAGCCAAAAGACAAAGAATATCAATTGGACAGTGGCAGAATATATATCTTTATAAATTTTTATTCTCTTCTCCAGTCTGTTTTTCAAGACAATATATGGCCTTTATTAAGCTAGTCATGGAGGACTTTTATTAGTGACATCTTGTGTATTGTTTTGGAGTTTCCTGATGATAATCAACATACATATATTCTTGTACCTCTCTTAGTTATTTCTGAATATTAACTCATGAGGCCCTTAAAAATCTTGATTTCCCTAATACTCTGTGGTTCTACAAACAAACTGGTTTGTGTAAATACAAATATTTTGTAATCCTTACTTTTATGCATTACAGTTTATATTTATAATGCATTTTTTTACTAAGATATTGACCTTTTCATATAAATCAAGGTTTGTTTTGGATAGAATAAACATCATGTTTGTTGGTCTTTAAGAAAACATATTACATTTTAATGATCAGGAAAGAAATATTCACTGTTTACTCTAAAAAGGCTACATATTAATTCCTGAAAGCAAGTCTTAGCAGTTTTATTACAGTCCATTTTGCCTGTTATTTCAATTTTCCCAATTTAATTAGAGATGGTAATGAGATTCTAATGCCCACTTAATTACTTGACTCCAGTTACCAGTCTAATTAATCAACTGCCTGTAATGCTCTCCTCCTCTGCATACCCCCCTTTTACAAGTCTCACTTTGCAAAGCAACTTGTGAAAAGGTATTACTATGTCATTGATTCTGTATATATACTGAGTGAAAAAGCAAAGCAAACCATTTGCTGATCTCTTTGAAACAGAGTAGTCTTGGGGGAGAAAGCAATTGAACCTAGATATAGATACTGAATCATGGAAATGTATGTAACTTACTGTTACTATCTTTTAGAAAGCCTAGAGTAGTACTGAACTGCACTATTATGATGTTGCTTGCAGGTTTCATAACTTTTTTAAATTGTACATGTTGCACTAATACTAAGGGTTGTCAACTTGGACCCATTTGAAACATCAACCAAAACAGTTGCATTTCATAATTCATAGTTTTTGCCAGAGCAAGAAAAAGAGAACTTCACCATACAGACATGACAGCATGCTTTTTACCCTCAGGAGTGTTGCCATCTATGCCTTGCCTCTATATCTACTCTGGTTGCAGCTGATACACCTGCATCGCTGAGATACTCAGGGCTAGATCCTTCTTGAATCCTGCTGATCATGGGGTGACATCAAACAGCATAATTCAATCAAGATATTTCCAGCTATGCTTGTCTTCTGTTTGGGTTCCTTCTGGAGTATTTTAAAGACAAGGTGAAATGTGGCTGGTTCCCAGTAGCCTACATATCGAGATCAACCCTGCAGTTCACTCAGTGCTTTACAAAATAGTGAGTTTCCTGCTCGAAACGAATGTGGTTTTGTTGATGTGAACTGGCGATGACAGCAAGCATCAGATGTGTGTGTCTTTTGAATATGTGGTATTAGTTAACAAAAATGTTTAAATTACTCATTTGCCACTATTTAAAATCATTGGATCATAGGAGGACTGATGACAGTTCCCAGCCTACCGCCATAACAAGCTCTTCACAGTATCTGTACTCAGATGTGTTCTAGTCATGACTGCTCTTTTTCCTCTCTGACTCCCAAAGTGCCCATACAGAATTTATTCTAAAATATCCTGAGCACATGCCTTTCCTGAAACACTGAGATAGAGATCTTGCTCTTCTACCATCTGATTCCAACTCTGAATACTCTTCTAATGCTCTGAGGAAGATATAGAGAAATTGTGTTTTAAACTATCACCAAAATAACTTGCTCTTAACTAACCAGTGTGGAAACCACTAAAAAACTTTCCAGAAATAATTAAAACTCTATTATTGCACATTAATTTCACCCTGTTCCTGGATTTTCTATACTGCCATGGCAAAAAAAGTAAGTTCATGTGTACAAGCTATACTGAAAACTAACAATGGTTAAGCAGCAAACAGTGTGTTATGGGCAGTGATACTGCCAGAGCAAACGAGCATTTTACTGCACAGCTCTTTTCTCATGAAACTTTCAAAAGTGTATCAAAAACTACTGAAAACTGGCCCAGTAGGACCACTACATAGAATATTGAGAGATTACAGTGCTAATTAATATGATCACAATGACAGAATTCAGTCCTCTTGGATGTTTGAATTTAGGAGTTTGGTACAAGATACTTGAAAAATAAAAACAAAAAAAAAGAAAAAGAAAAATATCTAAATGCCTCACAGAAATTATGTCTAAGATGCTAAATAAAAATACTAATAACATTTTGAATGTAGTTCAAGCTGGTCTCTTTTTTTTTGCTCTGAAAATATTTTCTGACCATTTCAGAAGATTTTGGAATGCTTTCCTCCATTATTCTTCATTTAAGCTGCATTTAAAGCTACAATAGTATCTAAACCAACTCATTAAAATAAAATAGTCTTTGTATTGAGGGTCCTCATTGCATTTCTGAATTTGAGAGGGTACAAAATCATTAAACTCAAGATTGTGCAAAGGAAGGAAGCAAACATTTCTGATTCCACACTGCTTTATCACCACTTTGGCCAGAAAATGAAATACTTTTAATGCAAAAAATATAGATATTTTGAAAGCTGGTTTTAGACATATGGTGGCAGGAACTAACAGCTTTATCTTTTTACATGTTCCTTTCCTCTTCTCTTGTTAGTTTATGAAATAATTTGGCAACACATCTTAAACCACTGTAGTACTGGATCTAAATTTTCCCTCTACTTCAGTCTCTTTCTGTGACAGTCTTAATGGTGACATTTTATGATGTCAAGTGTTCACAGAGGATTAGTGAGAGAAATCACCTCATTAAAAGCGCCAACCTTTTGCTACTATATTTTATATCTAATTGTGTATATGTGTAGGAGGGAAGGAGAGCAACTCTCTTTTTCTTTTTTGAAATAATAGCTTCATAAAGGATTTGGGATCTACTGCAACAAATAAGTCACATGCTATCAATACACAGCATCAGGAAGAATCTAAAAAAAAATTCTGTATATTCATATGGCTTTTGGCATTTAGGCACTGACAAAGAAGGATCATTATCTTCAATGTTCAGAAGCTCACAGAAATAGAAGCAAGGTGAGTCTAGCCCTGCCAATGTTTTCTCACTTTGATACGTGCTATGACTACTTGCTGTAAGTAACCATAACATGAGTTAGTAGCAAAAAGAAATAGCATTGTCTGCAGATAATTCTTTCCCTTTACTAGGAAATAAGATTGTTTAGTATTTTTCCCTTCATGAAATATTTAGTCTTCTGGTAACTGGAAGAATTTAAGTACAATTTTCATGGATATGGGTCATAAAAGCAGGAAAAATCCTCCAAAACTCCAGAATTTTGATTTAACAATATATTATGTTATAATTTGCATATTGGCAATAATTTCTATATGCTGTAGGTGTCATCCCTACAAGACAGCAGTCATGTTTTGTGTTAGGACTGTACCCTCCCTACCCCAGGCAGAGCTGCTGAGCAATGTCTTATGCATCAGAAAAGCACAGCACAATGGTTTTGTGTATGTGATTTAGTAGCTCTGAATTCTGTCTTGAGCACTGGGGAGACTAACTTCTTGTAACTATAGGACATGCAGTTTTCAGGTGTTGAACTCCCATTGAATTAAAACTCTTTGATACTTGAATTCATTCATCTTGGTAACTAATGATTTCAACTTTAATGAAAACACAGATTGGCGCCTAAGGCATATGAGTTTGGATTTTCAAGTGTTTAGGTTTTCATAGCCAGCTGCTAAGTTTTCTAGGAGGCTGAAAAGTGTGTGACCAGTGCTGTTAGCAGGTGTAAGCAGAGGTGGACACATGAGTAAAAAAGCCCTCTTGGGGAAGCAAGTTGGTATGGCTGGAATCTCAAGTTCAAGACCTGGTATGTCTCCCAAAGGGAATTGCGTACCTGAAAGACAAAATATTCCATGCGTTGTATTCACACATCTCCTTGAACAGAATATAAGCCAACCCTAATGGTTTGTATTGTGTTGTCTTTCTCTCTCCTTCACCCTGTATTATTTCTACATAAATTCTGCACGTCCAAAAAATAAGATGAGCAAACTTGAAAGAAAATGGTCTTAATATGAGAATATTGGCATAATAACATTAAACACTCTAAAAGAAGAGTAAAAGTTTGTAGGAATGGTACAGCACATTTTGTTAGGGGAGCAGTAGTGTATTACAGTAAGCTAAGATCAAATATTCAACAGGTACCAAGGAATCTCTGTAAACTCAGAATCTAAAATTACTTAATATATAGATTAGGGCTATTCTACCAGTCATCTTGTTAGAATGGTGCTAGTGATCATTTTGAAAAAGGTTAAGAACTTGAAAAAAAATTAATAATAATAGGCCTTCACAAATATTTTCATAATTATGGTGTAAAAGCAGTGAAGCAACAATGTCAGGGTAAAGAAAGTGGTTTTTCATAAGTAAAAATGCATTTGCAAAATGTAGACAATTTAAATGCTTTAGAGATGCATTGAAAAATTACAGTAATTACTATAATGCTTCAGCCTGTGTGTATAATTTGACCTTTTTTCCTCAGGTGGTACAGAAGCAGCTTCTTCTCTCACATCCCACACATGAAATAAATTATTCTTGCTAGGCTCGGTTTTCCATGAACAGTTGATATTTGCTTGGGGAATGAAAGAGAGTATAAAAATGAGAAAAATATATTTATAAGAATGTATGGACTGCTGTAAACAAATTTCTTGTATGTCAGTAGCAGAAAACTGTTGGTAGGAAGGCTAGAGAGAACTTGAGAAATTGGGATCAATTTTCAATTTGGAGTCTTAATTCTACATCAGTTCAGTAAATCAAGTCATTTGTCAGATAAGCCAATCCACAGTGGACTGAATAATGATTTTTTGTGGACATTTTAAAAAGTCTTATGAAAAATTCACATTCCTACAAAAGACATACCCTACAGTTTGTCTTTATACCTGTTGTTGCAGTGGAGACTTTCTGGAAAGCTCATTCTCCCAACTTCTCAGTATTTTGAGTACAGTTCTCCAAGGGAGGGGAGAAGGATTCTCTAAGGCAGGAAACAGAAGGTTCAGCATTGAGAAGACAGGCTGGCAACCTTTTGATTAGTCAGGTGAGGATAGTATATTATACTTGTGTCAAACACAAGGGCACTAGTTAACATGAACAACCATATTTGCCTTGGTCCTTAATAGTTAGACTCATGTATCAGAGGGGTTGTTTTCTCTCCCTTACAGGAGACAAGAAATAATATTAAATTGCTTTTTCTGCAGTCTAATATAATATCTTCTACAGGCCATTACTAAGTCCTTAGTTTGTTGATCCTTCAATTATTTCCCTCGCTGGATTTGTACAAATTAATGCTGTTTTAAATCATGCAGGGTACATGGTAGGGAGAACCGCCTCACTACAACATACATGAAAGAATGATGTACACTAAACATGGGATTTCTGCCCTTTCATTTGGTCAGCCATTGACATCAGTGTTTCTGAGAATAAGTACAGTAAAATGTAAACATGCTGTAATAATGTTGTAAAATACTGTTAATAATATGGGTAGTGCATAAAAATATTACTGAACTCTTGAGGCTATATTGGTTTATTTAATTATTATTTAATAGCTAATCTTGGAAAATGAAGTTGAATTCAATATAATATTAATTGTCTGGTGATTGTTAAGGGTAGTTCTTGGTTGTTTTTCAGAGTTTATTGCAACGCATATCTAGGTATCTTTTTAATTATATTTGTCTTTAATATGTTCCTTTTAAATATTTTCTTTCTGAAATCTGTATTTCGAGAGTTATCGTTTCTATGGTGAGGCACTCCGTCAGTAATATAGTCTAATGATATTTTGCCATTCATTCAGTTTTTAGCAGTATGGAGTTAATCCTTCTGATCGCTGATCTTGCCTTATGGCAATTTCTAAGTGGTTAAGAGGCACATGCATGGCAATTAAAGGCTATCTGATATCTAAATTTGAAGTATCTCTCATGGCTCTAAGCTTGGGTTTGCATTTTTTGGCTCAACAGTTAGATACAGTGGATATAAGTACTTGACCACATCAGCTGTCTTTGCTGATCACTGTATTTCATTATACATTTGCTGGGTTTTATACCTTTGACACATGAATGTTGAAATGATTGCGGGCTTTTTTTCGAGTCTACTAAAGGGATCATTATGCATTCAATGTGATGGAAATTACTATCAGTCTAGGAGGTTTTAGCATGTGAGAAAACCATATTTTCAGACCTAAATTGCATTCTTGATACAGTATATGGAAAATACATCATAGGTTACGCTGCTCTGTCTCCCACAGAAGCTATTTTCCACTGTTCCCAGTGACTAGATGAAACAATATCTAAATACATTTAAGACAAGGGCAATATTAGAGTCAGTATTTTTGATCTTTAATGTTCACTGTCTTGGTCCATGTGGTTAATGAAATATCAATCTGGAAATTGAATGGGATTCTTGAATACGAGGAAGTGTCATCTCTGTCTCTCTTTCAAAATCATTACTTAAAAACTGCATATGCAGGGTTTTAAGTATAGAAGATACCCTTTGCTTCCAACCATAAAGATTACAAAATTCCACTGGAGTCTTTTAATGCAACTGTGGTTTGTTTCATTTAAATTTTATTCATTGTTTCAATATATGCACTATGTGCCTATCCTTAGTTCATGTTCAGGAAATATCCTTGGAAGGTTTTCTTGTACAAAAATATTAAGAAACTGCAGAGATAGACTGGAAGTAACTAAGTCTGCTACATTAATTTTCCAAATCTTCTCCTTATTCTGTTCTACAGTATGTAAAAAAAAAATTCTCATATCGTCTATACCTCAAATAACCTATTCATTTGACCAAGTATGTCAGGATTCTTTGTTAAGTTCTTATGTTTGGCATGGGATTGTAGTTTCCTTAATTTCACAATATGCCCTGAAACCTCTTTTTGCTAGACACTTTCACAAATCAATAATCTCTGTCTTTCTGCTTGTTTGATTGGTCTAGAGATTAATGTGGTTTGATTGGAAACGGGAAAGAAAGAGAATGCTGTTGATTTGGGTTTTTCCTTTCCAATGCATTATGGTCTTTGTGGAAATCTTGATATGTATAGGTAAGACCACCATGTGCTTTGCATGTTGTGATTTAGTTACTGCTTCTCAAAAGTTGCTCTGTGGGTCCCTAGGTTATTTTAAAATAACTTAAGTACCACATACAGATGTTTAAATCCATGCTTGAGAAAGCTGTGTTAAATATGAACCACTGTGGAATCTCTGGTGAAGTATTTGACATGTTTAACATCCCCCAGGATTTTCTAAGCTGGCTTATTTGTGATATAGATTCATACAATCATAGAATAGTTAGGGTTGGAAGGGACCTTTAAAGGTCATCTCCTCCAATGCCCCTGCAAGGAGCAGGGACATCTCCAACCAGATCAGGTTACTCAGAGCCCCATCCAACCTGGCCTTGAATGTTTCCAGGGATGGGGCACTTACCACCTCTCTGGGCAACCTGTGCCAGTGTTCCACCACCCTCAGTGTAAAATATGATGATAACAAATTATTTATTGAAACTAGCTGTGAGTTCCGTGCATTTTCTTCTGTGAGATATATCTATAGCTTTATCTCTCATGAAAATCAACAATAATTATATGCAACTTACCATGTTACCAGGAGAAGAGATTAATCTTGTCCATGAAACTGTGAGACAAAAAAAAATGCCTACTGTACTTCCAGGATGGTGACCAAAATGACATGTTTAGTATGAAGCAAACTAAATTTTGGAATGTAGAGGTAAAGAATTGTTCTTCTAATGCAGTTTGTCTGCTCTTTATAACAGAATTATGATTGTACAAATCTGCCAACTCTCTTTTAGATACATGTCCTGAATTATTGAATTATAGTTTGGGAGCAGATGCTCATGATAGTTGCCAGAATAAGATAGTTTGTTTTGCCGCCTGGCCAAAATTATTAACCACTTTGGTGAAAAAAATATGAAAATCAAGAATTATAATTCTTTTTCTCCCTACACCTCAATATTTTTAATAGTCTCATTTAGATAGAGAGCAGCTATGCAAATAATTGATTTAGCTTTTGGCAGTAACAAAGTTGAAGATGAATCAGACTGGTACTGGGTTGGGCAGGGGCAAACAGTAGGGGCTGGAAGGAGTAAAAGACCCCATAAAAGTAAACTTCCTAACACTGGTGAACATAGCAACTAATAACAAGTTCCTGCTGAAGGACTGTGGTACTTATTGCATCCAAACCTACCAGTCTTCATGAAACAGGCAAATTGAAGAGATAAAAGTTGTTAGGTTAGATCTCAGAAATTGACATGGTGGGATGTGAGGGGTAAGAGAAATTTCTCTAGATACATCCTAGACCTTTGTTTTTTCCTTTGCAAAGCCTTTTATGTCAGCACTCGCTGGAAAACGAAATACTGGAAATACCCGCTCTCTGTAGCGGAAGGCAGAACAGCAAGTTTGAAGGGAAATATAACTCAAAAACATTCTCTGATGGATATGTTTAATAACATACTGCTTCCATACAAGAATTGTTGGATACCTGGAGTATCAGGGACACTTAGTGAACAATCCAGACCTAATGGAATTGTTTGTGAGCAGCAGGCCTCAAGGACATCACTGACGCCGCTTGTGAGAAAGTAATGAAGCCGCCTGTGAGAAAGTACTGAAGCCACCTGTGAGAAAATAATGAGGACGCCTGTGAGAAAGTAAACGAAGCAACCTTGAAGAAGATCATAAATAACTTTGAGAAAGTGAAAACATGAAAATACAGGACTTTCCAGGTTAACTAACTGCAAGTAGGAGGGATATGCAAATATAACCATTAGACCTTAAGCCAATCACACAATGACTAGTAGGCATATTTTATCTTAGCAATATAAATATGGGCATCCGGGACTAATAAATGGAACTACGCTTATTACTCATATTGGGTGTTTTGTCGTACGTTCCTCCGTCGCTCGCGAAGAATCATCAGTGGCTTAGTGTGACAGAAATCTTATTATTTTGTAAGCCTAATAGAACACCTCAAAAAGTTTGGGTTTTTTTTCTGTCCTGCACTTACCCTTTTTCCCAGCAAACCATTTTTTTTTTTTTTGTTTGATCAGACAAACTGTTAATCATTGCTAAGTTAATTCGGTTACAGAAATCCTATTTTGCAGTGAGTCCTGTAATATAAAACGACATTTGAATTCTTTGGGGCAGAGGGGTGATGACACATCGTTCATGCAGCAACTAAATCTTACAAGAGAACTAAGAGAACTTTAGTGTTGTCATGGCTTCTTCTCCAAGCAGGATTTACAATCTATAAATATATTTTTCTGTGATCCTTAAGAAAATGAAAACTGACTTCATTTATACTAAAGAAAGGAATTAAATTACTTTCTATCCAACTGTGATTGCTTTGTAAGTATTATTTAGTTTTTGTTTATTTGTTGGTGGGTTGTCAGTGAGAGTAAGAACTCAATTAACTACCTTCTGCTCCCTTTTGTGGGGGAAGTGACAGGGCAGTAGCTTGGGTTGCAAAGTAACCTACCACCTTAGGCCCCCCCTCACTAAACAAAACCAGAACACACCAAAAAGCTTGGAAATGTCAGTTGCTTGCATGTTTTCAGCTTTTATGCTACAGAAATCTCTCTAATGGTAAGGGTTGTATCATCATAAGCAAGTAACTCAAAGTTCATTTTGACTTTTGAGAAGCTGCTGCTGCAGCCAATGGTTTTCATGTGTGACACTTTCTAATGTAAAAGAAAAAAAAAGCATACCTATTGTGTACAGTTTTGTGGTGATTTTTGTATTGATACAGTTTTTACCCCTTCCTTTATGCATAGCATGGAATCTAAATGGTCCTCGTGGCAGTGTAGACTTTTCCAAGGTCTAGCTGCATTTACTGCTGACAGGAGAAATTTGCTTACCTGCCAGAAGATAGTTAAGTGGAGCAAGTTGGGAAGTGTGGTCAAAGGAGTCAGAAATTTATTCCTTTCCTATTCCTTGCAAAAGTGGAAGGAGCTTGCGCTACAAATACTGCCCTGGAGAGACAACAGAATTTTAGGGAGACTGTGTCAGACCAGGTAAAGGATCTGAGGGCCAAGCTGTTACTGGCTTTTCTTTTTCAGTTGTTAAAACACTTTGCAAAATTAATAGCAGATACCTACTGCTAGATAGGTAAATTCATCCAAAATGGAAACTTCTTGGAGAGCAGAACATTGCACTGTGAGCAATCTCATTCTTTTTCCACTAGAACATTTTTATATTATTGCACATCCTAAATGTGTTATGCAGAGTTTGATGATAACATCTTAAGGTGGCTTCTGGTGTGTTAAGACAGTACAGAGAGTCAAAAAATATAATACCCATCTGTTCAAAACTCAAAGAGTATCTAAGTTGTGAAACAGATATTTCCCAAATTGCGCAACTGCTTTTCCATTGCCTCCCAACCAATAACCACTACGTAAAAGCACAAGTATATGCTG
Organism: Chlamydotis macqueenii; assembly: GCF_036417535.1. Lineage (NCBI taxonomy): Eukaryota > Metazoa > Chordata > Aves > Otidiformes > Otididae > Chlamydotis > Chlamydotis macqueenii. Next base: position 55,877,355 of record NC_141593.1, on the reverse strand, counting down.
TACTAAATTGAAGACTTGAATTGAAGCAGGTGAATCTACACACAATATTTAACAAATTAATTCCTTTTTATGAAGCTGCTTTAAAACTTCAGTGATAACCAAAATCTGTGTCTCCTTGCTGTGTGCTTTGGAAAATAACTGTCCAGAGAGAAAGATATTTAGTGAATGTCTATAGGTGAGTGTGCTTCATGAAGCACATTATTCTACAACCCTTTTTCTTTACTTGGATTGTATCATCTATATTTACAGATTAATAACTTCTATTACTATCCAGACCCTTTGAGGAGTGCAAAAACTGCCTGCTCTATATTGGAAGAATTTTAAGAGACCTGTAAAATATCATGCATCTTTTAAACATCTTTCAGAGATGTCATGTGGAGGCATAAAACAGCACATGAGAAGATTCACCCACACAGTAAAAATATTTGAGCAAAGCCTCTGGGATTAAAAAGCTCAAAGACAGAAATGTAAAATACATTACTAGCTGTCTCTTTACTGGGTAACTTGTTGTATGAAATAGTAATTGAGTGGAGCAGGAATAAATAAACTTGCTACAGACGGCTAATCCTACTGATAGATTTCCTATTTCCTTTATAGTTCCATATCTTTCACCAGAACTATAAAATTTACAGATCCTCCCCAAACAGACAGGGAAGCAGGAATCTTCTTCAATCTGTAAAACTTCTTATGCTCAAAAGTATCCATGTTTACTGTCACCCACAGTGTTCAGGGTCAACTGTTACAGTCCAGAGTATGTACAGTCAACTTTCAGCTATCCATAGTCAATTTATCTAAGTTATGGAAAATGCGGTGGGTGCAGAGGCCTTTCACTGTTCAAAGAGCAGCACCTTGTAAGCAATGCTACACTTGCTACGTCCAAGACAGCATGACTCCAGTGGTCCAGCTGTTTTTTTACTAGAAGGCACTGGCACTAACGCATGCTGGTAGGCCTAATGGGCTCCATGCAAAGCCAGCACTGATAGCTCTGAACTGCATTTCCAACGGCGACTGTTGGAATGGGCTATGGAAGTATCCCATTGTCTATACAGGTTGGGTTACATATATATGGTCTGGGTTCATTTCAGCTTATTGACAGTCAGATACACCGTGGAAGAGACAATGCTGTTTTCCATCACACTTGTTAAGAAACAGTTATTGTGCACTTGAACCATGACTTTTGATCTCTTGGCGTATCCCATGAATATCCAATCCCTTACTCCTCCAGAAAGTGGAGTTGATGATATAATATTGTAAAAAATTGTATTTGTAAATATGAGTTTACATACTGCACATAGATATTTATACTTGGTGAGTTACAAAAACTGAGAAGAACTGGCACTGACAGTGGCAACCTGCATCTACACCTGTCATCTGATTCATTGGTGAGTATGCATTACATCGTGGTCTCATAGCTCAGAGACAGAATAAGTAAATGTGCTTTGAATATATACTTCAGTCATTACTGACAGCAGGAGAAAATAACTCCTAGAATAGAGGACTCCCATGTGACACAGTCCCATGTCAAGTTTGTCAGCTTTTACAAAATGGCCCACTACTTGGAATAGTTCTGCTGATGCATATTGTATGGCACAGGACTATAAAACAGCACCTTGTTGGAAATTAGTGTGTCTTGGGTGGCTCTGCTACAAACTCCCACTGTGCTGAAAGCTGCAGATACCTTGTGCTGTGCAGCTGAGTAATTTTGTTAAAATTAAGATAGACCCAGTCACCTGTGTACCAAGAAGGGGTTAAGTTTTCAGCCATGATAACATTGTGTTTATTGTATTCTGTATAACTTGTTCTCTCCTAAAGTTTAAAGTCAAGGTGTGGGCTTCTGTAACATTTGGCAGTAGCGATTGTCTGTGTGTTTCTGTACAAAAACACTAAGACATTGGTTGTGTGAATTCCTGTATCAGCAACATGAGCTAATCTTTGCATCTCTGCTACCAAGCTCAGCAACCCTCTGAGCAAATTTCAAAACCCATTCAAAATTCCAAATTATTTTTTATTATCAGGTTCTCTAAATTAATAAGTACATTTAAATAATATATCGTTCACCTGAAATATTCCTGCATGAGAGGTTAAATCACTTGGCCTACGCAGCACTCAGCTATCTGGTCTCTCCAGGTAGCCTCCAGTACTAAATTTTTGCAAGTCGATTAATTTTAGCTGTGGCATTTCCCATTCCTTCTCAGCCCTTATCTGCTCAAAACCAGATATTTAAAAATAAATATTTTGAAAATTAAAATCCTGTCATCTGTATTAATAATAATTACTATTTCTTTTGTGCAGAAGCATCAGCAATCCTTGAAAAGGTTATCATTGCAATACATGTCAGGTGGATACTACTGTGTGTGAGGCATCCACGCTGGCGCTGGGTTCAGTTTCTCTGTTCCCTTTCATTTCCTGAATTTAAGAGGTAAGTGGAAGACATGTTATGTGGTATTAGCTACTAAAGCAGGTTTGCTATGGCTAAATGAGAAGGCTTGCAGCTTTTCTGGTGAGTCATTTAGCAAAGCTTTAGATAAGGAGGTGTAAATGTTAAATAGAGATCACATGCCAGAAATCTATATTCAAATGCAAATGTTATGTCTAATGCAGAAATTACATTCCTATTTGGAAGCATTGGTTTGTGGTTTTGTTTTATAAGCAACAATTTTGAATTTTTGTATTTATTCTCATTCTTTAATGTTACATGTTGAGTCTTGCCAAACATGAACCGAATCTTTTTTTTTTTTTGTTTTGAAATTCAGCATTGGTTCCTCACTGTCAAACAGCAAAAAAGGTCCTGTATTTCTAAGATACACTGGAAACTGGAATCATTGTTTAATTTAATTGTTCTGAAATGCTTGATTGCAGTTAACAAGGGTGACATGGGTTGCATTTCTATTTGTTAACGTCACTTTTCACAACACAATAGACTTTTTAAACCACAGATTTTATACAGTTGCAGTTCTTAAAGGCTCATGCATGACATGATTAAGTTTTCAACTCTTCCAGTATTTATATTCTTGTTCAAAAAAAGGAAAGTAGAGATTTATACTTTTTACATATTTTGTTTCTCATTAATCTCCACTGCTTCCAGTTGCTGAAGATTTCTCTAATGTCTAGTGTCACACCTTTCTGAATAAATGAGCCACAGCCTTACTGTCTGAAAATTGCCTTGGATCGTAAAGGATGGTTTTTTTTTTTTAAAAAATCTCCTTTTGATAATCTCATTTCCTATGATAGACTAGATAATTGGAGAGAAGATATTAATAATAGGGAAGTCCATGAATCATAGTAGTTCAGGCAGTCTATCATTCAGTGAAGTTACTTCCAGAAATTTATTTTGTGACTCTATATTTTTCAATTTTCTGTATGTTGTTTTTGTTTGTTTGTTTGTTTTTGTTTTCTTTAAATAGGCCTCCCGCACTTCTTTTATGGCAGTATCTTGATGAAGATTTGAATATGTTTCTCTAGTTTCACCTATATCGGATAGAGAAGAACACATGGGTGAAACCCTGTGAGAACCTCATGAAGTTCAACAAGAACATGCACATGGGCTGGGGCAATCCCAAGCACAAATATAGGCTGGCCAGGGAATGGATTGAGAGCAGCCCTGAGAAGAAGGACTTGGGAGTGCCGGTGGATGAGAAGCTCAACATGAGCCGGCAGTGTGCACTCACAGCCCAGAAAGGCAACCACATTCTGGGCTGCATCAAAAGAAGCATGGCCAGCAGGTCAAGGGAGGTGATTCTGCCCCTCTACTCTGCTCTGGTGAGATCCCACCTGGAGTACTGCGTCCAGTTCTGGAGCTCCCAACATAAGAAGGACATTGACCTGTTAGATTGAGTCCAGAGGAGGGCCACAAAGATGATCAGAGGGCTGCAGCACCTCTCCTATGAGGCCAGGTTGAGAGAGTTGGGGCTGTTCAGCCTGGAGAAGAGGAGGCTCCGAGGAGACTGTATAGCAGCCTTCTAGTACCTAGAGGGGGCTTATAAGAAACATGGGGAGAAACTCTTTAGCAGGGCCTGTTGTGATAGGAGGAGGGGTAATGGTTTTAAAATAGAGGGAGGTAGATTCAGATTAGATATTAAGAAAAAATTTTTACAATGAGGGTGGTGAAACACTGGAACAGGTTGCCCAGAGAGGTGGTGGATGCCCCTTCCCTGGAAACATTCAAGGCCAGGTTGGATGAGGCTCTGAGCAATCTGATCTGGTTGGAGATGTCCCTGCTTCTGCAGGGGTGTTGGACTAGATCACCTTTAAAGGTCCCTTCCAAGGTAAACTATTCTATGATTCTATGAAAAATTGTTTCTAGTAAAACCCATAGGCTTAAATTACTACTAAAGACAATTATTTGTATTTCTTCTGTATGTAATTCCTATTCTGTGATATATTCTTTCAAACTCTAGAAGGAATACCAAGACCAGAAGCACTTAGACTAGTTCTGTGTTTCATGATTTTGCATCTGTTGGTCACATTTATTTAATAGACTCATATAATTTTGGCATCTGTAAACTTCATCTAAGAACTTCTTATAACACAGGACTGAAATAACTCAAAGCAGGCATTTTAATAATGTCATGCTTTAACTCTAGTCAGCAATCAAGTTCCAAGCAGCCGCCCATTCACCCTCCCCCTTCCCAGCAGGATGAGGGAGAGAATTGGGAAGAACGGAAAACGTATGGGTTGAAATGAAGATAGTTTACGAGGGCAGCAAAGGAAGATGATAATAATAACTAAATGTAGGGATACTAAAATATACAAAATGAATGATGATGCACAATTTCTCACCACCCAATGACCAATACAGCTTGTCCCAAGCAGTGATCACAGAAATGAAACTGAAAAGCAATCCCAAGCAGCAAGCAAATGAGCGAGAGACTTGCTCCTTGGTCAATCCCCATTTATATACTGAGCATGACATCTGTAGTATGGAATACTTTCTTTGGCCAGTTTGGGTCAACTGTTCTGGCTATACCCCTCTTAGCTTCCTGCACCTGCACATTAACAAAACCTGAGAGGCCGGAAAAAGTTTTTGTTCTCTTTAGCAACAACTATTTTGTGACTCTATATTTTTGTGACTCTATACACTCTTATAACAGCAGTGTATTATCAACATTCTTAACATACCAAATTCCTTACTAAATCCAAAGCACAGCAGCTACTGAGAAGAAAATTGCCTCCATTGCAGCCAAAACCAGGATAGTAAGTTGTATTTATTATTGTCCTGCTGTCAGATTGTAGAGCAAGGAGTTTCAATAATGAAGGACTGTGGACATACACTTCTCCTCATCTGGTCCTGCGTCACAGAAACATACACCTAAAGGATTCTCAAGAGATCAGTAATCTAATCCATGGTACCACCTCAAATAAGGATCAATTACATTTATGCCAACCTTGGTAGAGGCTTACCCAGTCTATTGTTAGCAACTTAGATGCTTTCCCTACGCATTCTATTCCATTGCTCTCTACCTGCACCATTGGAAGGTATTCCTCAATACTGAAAATAAATCCTTCTTACTGCAATGGAAGACCATTGCTTCTTGTTCTGTGTGCTCTGTACATGGAGAACAAATAATACTTTTCTTCTTTGCTATAGCTTCTTAGTGTTTTAAGACCATAATTGTATGTTCCCAGTCTTCATTTTTTCACATTAAACAGCTCCTAGCTTTTCCCTTTTTCATGTTTCTTAAACCTCCACACATCTCTTCTGGACCTTCTTCATTAGCGTCTTAATGTTCTTGAATTGTTACACCCCAAATTGGAGACCGTACTGCAACTGAGACATACTGCCAATGAATATAGAAGAAGAATTGCTTCAACAGGAAAGATGCAGTGTTCTTGTTTATATCTTAATCTCCAGCTGTGAACATTTGCAGGTTCCTCACAGCACAGATAAACACGTCTCTTTGTAGAAGCTGTGAAGCGGCCTGCCTGTGGCATGCTCCCTCTCTCCACCTTTCAGTATTGGTATGCTGACCACAGATTTAGCTAGTTTTATATGGATCTATATTTTAAGGCTTCAGTATTCTCTTTAATCCTATGTTTTGGATTTGGTGAGAGCTGTCTTGCAAAACTATTTGAAGCAAAGCAAGAAATGCTTCTCCTTCTTCCACCAGGTAATAACTTCCACCAGGTAATTAATAACTTCTACCATCAGGAACTGTGACCCACTGTGACCACCTGCTGAAATGAATTTCAGAAACATGACATATTCTATACAACTTTCTCAAAGTACAGACAGAAAATGTACACCGTTATTTGAATTCTTTGCAGTCACTCAAAATTACAGCTCTCTCCTCTGGAATTACAGCATGCTTCATTTACAAAATGTCACAAGGTAAGACCTTCAGGAAGAAGTAATCTGTTTCCCATTTTAGGTACCTGCTAGGTACAGCCTTAAATATATTAACATTTTTTTAAATTGATAACTGGTCTTAAGGATGTTCAGCTTCACAGAAATAGAAAAAGAAAAGTATTTTTTTTTCTCTGGGACATATGAGTAAGAATGTCATAGACTTCCATCCATTATTACAACAAAAAAAACCCTAATAGGTAGTAATGAAAAAGTGAGAGTACATTATGTGTCAGTACTTTCAAATTCACATTTGAACAGTCTAAAACAGTGATGTCTTAAACTGTATTAACTACCTTATTGCTTTAAAATTAATCAAATTGCACATTCATTTTCTCCATTAATGCCTGATTGCAGCTAATAGAAATGTGGACAATACTTTTTCATTATGTTGCATTTTACTTTTCTTTCCTGATCTCTACTAATGTAACAGATGAGCAAACTGGTATTCCTAATATAATATTATTACAAGTATGAAACTTCAAAACATTTGTATCCGCAGCTTTAAAATATAATTGCTGGAGTTTGTTGTACCAATTATTTGAAGGGAACATTGTGGATATAAACAAAAGCAAACACAAAGTAAATAATATGCTGAAACCTGTTTTTGCTGAATGTGTATCGTACCCAGCATGCGCCTTTTTATTAGCTATGCATTGAGACATCAAAATTTTGACTGATAGCCTATTCTATTGAAAATAATAATGTAACTTCTACTGTCTTTAGTGGAGTTTGGATTTGATCTTTAGCTTTCAGTACAGTGATGAAAGACTGGATCAGAGTTCTTCATTGTAGAAACAGAAATTGACCACACTAACATATCATCCTTCATTTAGAAATTAGTTCTGCTGACTTAGATTTAATGTTCTGGAGACTTTCATTACTCTGACCTGAAAGCCTGGATTGGTATGTGATTCCATACATATACATATTCCTGAACATAGAAGATGTGGACTGAAATAGCAGCATGAAGTATATGTAACTGGTCTTCTTTCTCTAGTGTCTTTCAAATGCAGTAATCCTGGTTTGGTAGTACTCTGGAGCAGAGGTAAGATTTAGGCAAGTGGACTGTTACTGTTTTCACTTTCCTCTCTCAAGTGACTTGGAGAATTACTAGCTAGCATAATAGAGGCTACAGTTCAGCTAAAGCAATAAAAAATCTTTGCATTTTTTCATCCAAGAGTCTAAAAGTTCCTTAGGAACATTAATAAAATGAGTGTTGTAACATTGCAGTAATCCTAGCATTATTATTCCAGTTTAAAATCTGGGAATATTGAGAGGATAAGGTCACACACAAGGTTTTAGCCAGAATCTTGAGTGAAAGCCCATATATCCTGACTAACAATGCTATTCTTTATCCATAGTATCATCAGTAATACAACTGCAGGAACTATTTTAAGGTAGCAATATATTCAAGAAATGTAATCCATTTTTCTCTAAAGGTTTTTCTTTTCAATACCTTCCATTAAAACAAATGTCTTCATTATCTGGGATTATGTTACGAATGATATATGCAAAATTTTGCAGGCTAGATCTCAGTTAGTCTTTTCAGGCAAGGTCAATGGTAGTTCATTCTTCCAGTATGTATATTTCTGTATTGATCTGACTGTTGCAGTTTGCAAGCTTCAGGTTCCTGAAAGCTGCAAGCTATGTGATCATAGCCAGAAAAGCTTTAGCCAATTAATTAAAGACTACTTAATTTTGCTGCATATTTGGAGCAGAGTTACTAGAAAATAAAAAAGTAAGCTATAGGACTAACCTTGTAAAGACTTACTTAATCAACCTCTCTTTGAAGAAGCATTTATAGACCACCTCAGGTATGTCTGTTAAGTCCCATTCATGAACAGCAATGCTTTTTTTAAAGCTCTAACCAAGCTAACATTGTCTTCAGCAGTAGGGGGATTTTAGTGTGAATTCTAGATTCCACACAAGAGAGAAAGTCTGGATTAATGTCTCTTTTTTATTCTTGCCACTAAAATATTGACATGAAATGAGGTAGCTGCAGAGGACACAGTTGTATTATTCTTAGCTTTGATTGGAAGCACAGAATCACCTCCTGCCAACAGTGAGCAGAAGGAAGACAGATTTCAGCATGCCTCTAGAAAAAGGCTGCAACTGCTGTGCAGAAGACAGAATAACAATGATGTGTTCTCCTGCCTGAATTTGTGCAAGGCTTTGTTTAGGAAATGTTTTCAGATTACAACCAGCAGCCTGAGCCCCAGAGAGGCAGGCAAATCATTGCACTGTGAACCTCGCCAGGGCCTACGTGCCAAGTTGCGTGCTTTCATAGAGATTCATACAGCAATGCTTCTGCTATATCAGCATCTCAGAAACTTTACTGATGGAATTATTGGCACCTCACTCATTTGCATGCATTTAAAGGGAGGGTTTTTTTTAGCGAGAGGAGGGGAGAATTGAGAAAAATCTAGTTGAAGAGATGGTTATGCCTTATATTACAGAAGCTTTATGAAATGACATTAGCCCAACAGCTCTTACTGAAGTTTATTACACTCAGTTCTGATTTCCTGAACTGTCTAATGGGTATTTGAATTGAGTGAAAGTAGGAGATGTTACTTATGGGAAACTCTTCAAAGTTTTATAGAACAGCTGCAGCACCATGAAATCTTAAGCATAATGCAAATGAAGAAAAGTTGATTTCATTGTTGTGACCACTTCCGAAATCTTTTTCCAGTAGTCACCCACTCAACTTTTTATTAAGCTTCTGCCTAATCTGAATCTGAGAGCTGATCACTGTGAAGGCAGAAGTTGGTTAAGAGTAAGTGTATTAAAAAGATTTCAATTTTTCAAAACTCTCCAAGCAGCAGAAATACTTTCAGTTTTTTTTTTTTAAACAGAAATGAGGTACCAGAACTATCTGGTAGATATTTCAGGCCTGAATATAATTTCAAGTATGCCTTTTATGGGTCAAAGCTCAATCACAATAGCCATGGCTGAAGAAATTGTTGTATTTTGACAAGATCATGCATAATAGTCAGGAACATGTAAATGACAGTCTTGTAATGGTGTAATGGTTCATCTAATGTATAGTATCATTCCTTCATCAGTGGACAAAATGCTTAAAAATGTTAAACTTTTCTGAAATAAAACTATTAGATATACAACACTTTTTCCTCAGTGGAATAGGTTTCTGACCTCATAAAGCAATCACTTTTTGCCCTGAAGCAAGAAAAGCAAAACCTCTGTCAAAAAGGATTTTGAACAGCATCTGTGGAATACAGGAGATCTCAATTTCCTATTTTACTTTATAAATATGTTGAAGTATACAAGCTGTCTTTATACATTTATATACTAAGTGGTCCATTCCCCATACATTATGTTTTGCTTCTAGTTACAATGAAATCCGCTGTCAGAATATCTAAGATGCTTTAACAGAAACGGGGATAATGTTTCCAATGTGGCCTTGCTCTTGTTATAGCTGCTGTAAATATATAATTTTCTATCGACAGATTAAGTGGTAGGAACAGGGGAGACTCATACACCTTGCTCTAAGTTTCATCATTGGTGTTTCTCATGTTCTGGAGTTGATGTCATTGTAATGGTGATGACAGAACTGCGTACTTTGTGGCTGCCCAGTATCATGTCCAGTATGACCTGAATCTCAAAAATAATGAGTTGCAGGAGTCTAGCAGTTCTGTAATCAGCATATGCATACACTAAGCTTTTTTTGCTGAAATTTTATACATGTTCTTGGCACTAGAAGGCACACTTCTGATGCAGTCGCCATTCCTTGCCGAAGTTCAGCTGTGTCTTCAAAAACAATACAAAATTTCCTCTCAGCTGATAAGACCAAAGTTTTTAACATAGATGAAGTATGTCTGTTCTCGTATCTTGTTCTTGGATTTGCCAAAATATTTTGCACAAAATATCAAAAAAAAAAATACCATTCACTTTGAGAGAGACATTCAGCAAACAGAATTGTAGTCCTCCTCAGCAACTCAAAACCAGTAATTTTCTGTCAACGTAAATCTGCTGTGCCACAGGTATTGCCTAGAAAACATTTGGGGTTTGGTTTCCTAAAATGTCACTGCATACTGTATGACCCCTTTTCTACTCCCTATCAGGATGGTTTTCTGTCTTCAGGTTCAGTAGGTCTGCTTTCATATTTGGAAAGTCATTTTGGCACAAGGAAGTGTATTACTTCAAATGTATTATGTTATATTTTCATATTTTATTTTATTTCAGTTGTTGAAAAGAGCAGAGATCATACATTTTGTTCCCTGTGCTCTGACAGATATTCTTAAAATTGAAATTGCTAAGGATTTTTTAAAAAACCTTAAACAAATATGGTCAGGTAATCCTATCTCTTTATTGAGTTAAGTTGGTTCCCTACCAGTTTTTTTCCTATCACAAGAAAAAAAAAATCTTTCCTTAAAACCAAACTAGTAGAAATTTAAGAAAATATTTTTCTGTGGACAAACTCATAGAAGAAAATACCATATTACATCTTTAAATCACAAAACGTAAAGGCTGCATTTTCTACTGAATGCACAGCTGACGTTACATCTTATATGTTAAACATACGTTAAGTATCATGAAAGAAAAATAGGCTGAGATATCTGAAATTATAGCACATTTTTAGATAAAATATGAGAATAATTTCAGTAGTAGAATTGGAATGATTGATCTGTCCATGTGTTGGTTCTGATTCTAGTATTTTTCTATGTTTTATGTATTTATTTCCACTATCTGTTAATTTTTAACTGCTGCATAGTAACTGTAGAGTGTTGCAATTTATGTATTTTTAGAAATATGTAGGATTCTGTTGTTTTTAAAAATTGAACCCTTCAATGGAAAATAATATTTTTAATTTACTATAGTAGTGTGTATATATATATGTGTGTATATATATGTGCACTACGTATTTTTGCTAATTGTAGAGCCACATAAGATTTTATCAACATACTTACAATATTTATAAAGTCATCCTGGTACTGTTGCAGGACGAGGGTGAAGTTACTGTCATTATACTCCTAAATTTGAACAATTTCCTGCTTGTTATTGTTGGTGACCTGAAACACAGACATTTCAGAGGCTAGACTTACCTTTTCATCAGAACAAATACAGTCAGGGGCAGGTTTAGCTGAACATCCCAAGGTTCTTGCATAACTAGGTAAATTGTTAATATTTCTAGGAGCATTATGTGAACTAATACCAACACTTACTCAATACTTCACAGAGAAGCCTATGGAAAGGCAAAGTAGTTTCTCTGAACAGCTCTTTTTTCATGATCAGAGCCTAACCAGTTACCTGGTTAGTCATTAATAATCACATCACAGTAAAAATATATTAAATCTAAATATATTTGTTCATTACACTGTCTGATCTTCTTTTGCTGTTGATATTACTTGACATATCACTGTAACAGTTTTATGGTGGTCCTTTATTGTTGTTATTGATGTTTTGGATCATATGAATTGTGACTGTGAAAGCTTGACAACTCTGTGTAAGGAGCCAAATTATATTTTCTCTAGGTACCATTCAGAACATGTATTTGTATATTCTGGAAGTAGGTGTGTTTTCGTAAGTTTCTGTTAAACAAAGAAAGAGAGATAGACATTTCTTTATATTTTGAATTTTTCTCTAACTATCATGCATGTCTCAGCTCTAAACTGCAATTAAAATCTTCTCACCCAGGTAACTGACTGATCATAATGTTTTCTGGATTATTATTATTCACATTACGTGCTGTGTCTCTCAATTAACCTACTGATAGAAGGACAGTCTGGTTCTAACCAGCAGTGCAATAGGACATCTGAATTAGTGGGTAGCAGCTGGAAATCTAGATTCCCAGGGCTGTACTCGTTATGATAAATAATGAGTGCTGTCCTTGTAATCTTTTTCATTTTTGGGGGTGTGTTTTTACAAAATACTTGAATATTCAGCAAGGTGCCTGCCCTGTGCTATACAGAATATTGATCCCAGAATAATTTATTCAGGCATTTCAGACCTGACTGAATTTTGCAATATTCCTTAATTACTGCAGAAGCTACCTGGAGAGAATGCAGCTCCCTGTTCTGTGGCACATCTTATAGATTGAGCAAAAAGAATGACAGGTGTGATGTTGCAGTGTTTTTTCTCAGTTTCTAGTTAGCCTGCTTTCTGAATGTCCTCTAAATGGTGTGGATTCTTCACTTGGTGCTATGCTTTAGGACTAGCATTCCAGAAGAGAATACTAATGTAATTGGGTACTGGTCTGGCTGGAGTGGAGGTAACTTTCTTCATAGCAGCCCATATATATTCAGAGACTCATAGAGTCGTTAAGGTTGGAAGGGACCTTTAAAGGTCATCTTGTCCCACACGGACATCTTGTCATGTCCTTGTCATGTCCACAGGTCATCTTGTCTTGTCCTGCAAGAAGCAGGGACATCCCCAACCAGATCAAGTTGCTCAGAGCCTCATCCAACCTGGCCTTGAATGTTTCCAGGGATGGGGCATCCACCACCTCTCTGGGCAACCTGTTCCAGTGTTTTACCATCCTCACCATAAAAAAATTTATTCTATATGAAAAACAAGAAACCAGAAGGCTTTTCAGATGAGATCTTCTTGCAGGCATGTATTTATGGCCTGTTTCCAAAAACAGTTCAAAGATGAAATTTAATGGAAATGTACCAAAAAGCTTTTTTTGGTTAGCGAAGAGGCCACATATTAATCCTGTTGCACATGCAGAGCTACAATGAAATCAAATAATCTTCATACAGTGAACTATTGGTGTGAACAATTTTATAGGAGTTTATTTTTTGTTTAGCTGTGAGTGGCTTTGCCTTTCATGTTCAATGTAATTTTATGTTAATATAAAATGCCATATGTCTTGTTTCTAATTTAGATATCTGTCTTTGATTTTCCTGTTAGTTATTATTTACTATTATTTTATAACATAGAATTATAATAATTACTTTATACAGCATGTTATCAGTGTTAACTGGGATGTTCTCTAGCAAACCAAACAGAAATGCTTTCTAATAGATTCACTAATAGAATACTTCTCTCTGGATACTCTTTCATACAAGATTTATTATAAGGCACATCAATGAAATCTGACAGCAAGATGATGCTGAACTAGTGCACTAAATTGAAAGCCAATCATAGTAAATTTCACAAAAGGCAATTCTGACAGATAATTGTATGACAGAAAAGGAAAATCCTTGTAGAGTTGTTCCCCACAAACTAAGAGTGTAATTCAGATAAATGATTTACTGTTTGTAAAACAACAAACACCTGTAGAAATATAGATCTAAGAGACAGTACAAAGCAAAAGTTCTTGGTTCATCTTGCTACTAAGCCTATAAGAGATTAATCTCACATTGTCCTTATCCAATGCCCCAAAAAGCAGGCCATCAATTGGATTTTCCCTTTCAGCTTCTGGAAACTGTGAAATGCACAGGAACAAAAGTTCTGAAGATTCAGAAAGAGACAAAGCAGGAGATACTGATTCTGTACTAGGACACTGACAGAAGGAATTTTGGTCCCTATTTCCTTAGCTTGTTTTTCAGCTTTAGCCAGTGCATAAGCAAATCTACATCTTCCAGAGACCTAGCTCTGGATGGCCAGTTCTGCATCCTCTTAGCGGAGTACTGTCAATGCTATGGCTAAACAAAACCTTCTGCTGTCTCCCTTTTCAGTATCCCAAATCTTTGCCTTTTTGACCACACAGCTGGCTAAAGATTATGAGAATGTGTTCAGTCAGAACACCTACAGCCAAGTATGGGCAGGTACGAGCCCAAACTGGGGCAATTCCCTGTAGAGTGAGAGCTATGGGTTTACTCGCCTTGGACAGGGCTCACCACTGAGATATCCCACTTCCTGACAGAGCCTTCTGATTTTCCAATTGCAATGCAAGAGATAGCTATTACAATTGTTTTCACTTGTCCATCCTCTTAGCCACCTAGAAAAGGCACAGAAGGCCCCTGAGCATAGTGGACTGTACCTCCAGTCAACTAGCTCTGGGCATTTCCCAGTGTGTCCCTGCCATCTAAGTGGAAAGGGTTAATTGTGGTGCCCTGGAATATATTGCACAATCAGTAGGGCAAAGTTGTGTCGGCTGAGTGGTTTGAGTAATCTTTTGTGAATCTTCCAGTACTTTCATCTCAGTTCATTGACTGAATAAGACATCATAGATAAGTTTGCAATTCTCTTTAATCTCCCTCCTCTAGACTAAGAGTCTAAAATTTCAGTGCTAAGTGCCAAAAATCAGTATGTTATGTATAAATTAATAAAAAAGAATAAAAACAAAGATTGTAAACTCCTGTAGGGAAAAGAAACAGAAGGTACTGGAATTTTATTATATTTTTAAAAACTAACCAACCAAGAAAAAAAAAAAAAAAAAAAAACAACAAAAAGAATAATGATCTTTGTGTCTGGCAGGTAAGATGAACTGCTTGTGTAAGATGCTTGTTTCTTATATTCAGTAGATGTAATATGACATGTAATAGATGTGGCAGTTGTAGGCCCCGTGGGAGAAGGGAAATGGTGTCAGTATGGCAACACTGATAGATACTCCCTCTTCTGAAGGATATGTCATTCAAGGCAGAAGAAAAAATCTTTTTCTTGGCTTTTCAAGTGATTCTATTCATTAAGGATTTTCTGCTCTCTGTGAAAAAAAAATGTTTCGATCTCTTCAGGTCAAATTTTGGCTTATTTAAAGGGAATTTCATTGCTTTTATAAATGTTTAGTCTTGAGAGTAACTACTAAGGAAAAATGGCCATAATCTTTTTTTTTTTTTCCTGAAGTCAGGGCCAAGTTTTGATTAAGCATGACTTGAAGCACAGGTTTTGTGGTTTAACTCCAGCTAGCAAGCAAGCACCACACAGCCACTTGCTCATTCCCCCCTGCAGTGGGATGAGGGAGTGAATTGGAAGGGTAGAAGTGAGAAAACTTGTGGGTTGAGGTAAAGACAGTTTCATAGCTAAAGCAAAAGCCATGTGCACAAGCAAAGCAAAATAAGGAATTCATTCACTGCTTCCATTGACAGGCAGTTGTTCAGTCATCTCCAGGAAAGCAGGGCTCCATCACACATAATGGTTACTTGGGAAGACAAACGCCATCATTCCAAATGTCTCCCCTTCTGTCTTCTTACTCCCAGCTTTATATGCTGAGCATGATGCCATATGGTTTGGAATATCCCTGTGGACAGCTGGGGTCAGCTGTCCCAGCTGTGTCCCCCTCCAAGTTCTTGTGCACCCCCAGTCTACTTGCTGGTGGAGTGGTGTGAGAAGCAGAAAAGGCCTTGACTCTGTATAAGCACTGCTCAGCAGTAACTAAATCATCTCTGTATTATCAACACTGTTTGCAGCACAAACCCAAAACATAGCCCCATACTAGCTACTATGAAGGAAATGAACTCTATTCGAGGCCAAACCAGCAAAATAGGTTAGAAGTTTTTGAGGTGGTGGGTAAGCGTCTAATGTCCATTTGGGTACCTTCCAGGATAAAACAGCAACTAAGCAGTCAAGGGGAGTTCTTTAGTGGAAGGAGACAAGACTATAATGCATAAAAAAAACCCTGAAGACATAGTAATTACTATTTTTGCTTCTCTAGCTGATGATATATGCTTACTACATGTCTTTTGGATTCCCAAACTGTCAGACTTTCTGTTGTTTTCCGACAATCAAATAGCCTTAGCAAGCAGAATGGCTTTTTGCCATTCGTGTCTCATGTATATGTTGCCATCCTTTTGCTGTCATGTAGATTTTGAAAGACTGTCTTTGTGGTCTTGGGTAATGTAGAGACTCAGAGATGCAACAGCTTGCTTGTTAGCAGAGATGTGCTACTTTAGGTACTCAGCACTAGTGCTTTGGAATGTGAAAGCAATTCCTGCTGGTTTCTAGGGACAGTTCAAGTGTTGGTTTTCAGCTGTTGGGTTCTCCATGGTTTTAGAGCTATTTTGCTGCCTGCCTGCATCACTATCTTACAAGACAGTTGTAAGTAGAGTTGAGGAGTAATAGATTTTTTTTTTATCATGGTAAATTACAGTATTTTAGAGAAAAAAAAAAGATCTGAAACTGGAATGTACCTTCCATAGCACATTAATTCTGAAAAACACTCATCAAGACTTATCAAATTGTTTCAATACAGTAAGTACATTTTTATTTCCATTCATTGTCTTGTGGAATAAGAACAGAGGTGAACTGATTGCTTAAAATTTGTGTTAGTCAGGCATGCTAACAAAAAGGACAACTCTAAGCAGTAAAATATGTATCTTGTGCTTCAAAAATCTTGTTTCAACAACTGCATGTATATATAAATATACATGCACACTTTAGTACCTTCCAAAGCTGTCTAGCATAACACAATCAGAGAGTCTCACAAACAATTAATTTGAAGTGTATCTGTCAGCAGATAGTTTGTCAGCCCAGGTGGTGCAGGCAAGACAAAGGAGATTTCTATCCACCCATTATACATGGCTTTTTGCCCCAAAAGACACCTTGCAGTAAATCACTTTGCCCACCACTACACTACAGCAACTTCTGAGAAGAAAAGCAACAGCTGTATAAAAACATTCATCAAGTATTTCATGACGGTTCAGATACAGAACTTAAAAGCTCCTTGTGCAATTGAAAATAAAGGGATGGGATTTAGTTAGCATGTGAGTATCCAAACTAAAATATGTCAAGGACTGTAGTGATAACAACCCCATAGACAAAACCTGCCACTGAAATGGTAATAGCTACAGATAACCAGTATCTCTGTTTTGCGTATCATCTGAAAGGCTTTTCTGGTCAGAAATACTTTGTGCTGGAAGGCTGCTTCTCCACTGTTTGAATCTGGATACTGTCAAAGAATGACAATAAGTTAACACTGCACTGCAGCTTTAGTGAAGGTTGTTACATTACTTTATGATTTTTATTTTCTTTTACCTAAATCCCACTTGCTCACTCTTAGGGACTTCAGATCAAGTCTGTGGTTATAATGGTGCTATGACTCCTCATAAGAATAAGCTGAGCAGGATACAGCTCATAGAGTGCCCCCTTCTGGCTGCATTCCCCTTCCCGATGAACAAAGGTCTTCAGAAAATGAGAAAGTCACACAGATGGAAAGGTAACTATCATATGTATCTGTCTATCTCTCTTTTCTTCTAGTCAATCCATCATGTAAGAAGAACTCCATTGCTGTAAGCATGTATATATATTTCTTAGTGATTTCACAGTTGTTAGGCAAAGCATTATTGGAAACATATGCAATATTTCTTGTCTCACAGTTTGTTCATGTTGTTTGTGCACTGACAGCTGAACTTAGTGCATAATTTATTTCTTTCACAATAAAACCTTCCTATCTTCAGATTGGCCATCATTCTCCTTTTGTGCTGTATCTCTGTCCTTTATCTATAAACAGATGTATAACAATGCAGTTCTGAGTTCTAAATAATTTCCTGTTTTGAGGAATCACTATCACTATACTTAACATTTTTAAACAGATAACTTTTTCTTGCAGACAAGACATGCTTAAAAACACATTCTCAGCTTTTGCTAAGAAAAAAAAGTGCAAAGAAAGCTTGTGTTTGTGCTAGTTTAGGATAGATCTTTTACAAGTTTGAGCAAGACTTAACATACTCTTAATTATTTCATGTTGTGCTTATCTGAGGTAACTGTGAGTTTGGTGTTTCTCAAGAAAGTGCTGGCCCAGCCTCCTCTGGGTTGTTTGTTCAGCCATGTATTTTAATCCAAAGAAAAGGAGCCTCACAGCTATGATAGTAGTTGTTTGCTTACTTTAGAGGAATTGTTCAGAAGTGTGGGTAGCTGTGTCTGCAATGTCAGCAATAGTGAGGTAATATATTCAGTAATTTATATTTTTAAAATAACTTTATTATTTACATTGCATGAGCATGGATTAATAAAATGTTATTATTACATATGCACAAATATTAATATATATTTCTTCACACTGTGACTAGCTGTAGTCCACAATCAGACTTATTTCCTTACGTGGGTTCCAGTGAGGGCTACAGTCCCAGCTTTATCATCTCAGGCAGCAACCACTTGCTAGCAGAAGTAATCAGCCTGCATTTCAACTTATTGAGAGGAGTAGTATTCATTTCTCAAACACAAAGTGGCCAGCCTCACTTTAGCCAACACTAAAGGACTAGAGTAAATAGGTATGACTGTCAATTATTACTTTTCTTGAAATTCTTTATCCCTGACTAAGTATTTTGTGTGGCTTCTACCCTATTGATTGAATTAACTACTAAAATGCTCTATTTTAAACATATGAGTAACATGCAAGTTATAGAAGTTTGTTTGCGTATACTGGGAAAGGTACCTTTCTGTGGAAAAACTAAGTGTAGCTAACAAGTAATTTTCCTCCTACTTCCATTATTGAGAATAATGTAGACACAGACACTGCTGAAATTATATATACAATTATATATATTCTGAGTTTAGGGAGGAACAGTAGAACAAAATTCTACACTGTAATTTAATCTGTTTCTTCAATTTCTTCACAGGGTGTCTAGTATGTACAACTACTGTTAGAGCACACTTCATGTTATTTTTCACTGTCATTTTACTTTCCTTCTTTGTTATTTCAAAGAAAACAGCTCTCTGCTCAAGAGAGAAGGGGGAATGACATTCAGTCAAAAAAAAAAGGCTTGAGTTTTTTCTTTAAGTAGGACTAGTAGCTTGGATAGAAAAGTTATTGAATGAGTTAATACTTCAATATATAATGTGAAGGATAAACTATTCATTTCTTCTCTGCCAGCCACCAGAATTACGAGTTGCTTCAGAATCTGTTTAAATTGTTCTGAGGTAAAAATTGTGCGTGAGTTCAGATTGTTAACTCAGTCTGATTGATGTAAGCCAGAAGTTTCTTGCTAACAATGTTAAAATATCATTTTTTTAAAAATAGACACAGATACCTCTGGAAAAGATATAGCAATTTGCCATTCAAGAAATGCTGTATCCATTATGGGGAAACTGAAGCTTAAACTTGTTGTTATGCAAAAGAAACATTAGCAGTAGGTTACTTACAAGTTGGTATTATTTGATTATAATTAATATAATAAAGTATAGTATAATAATTTAATATAAAGATGAAGAATTAAGGCATAAATATTTGTATATTTTTAATTTAAAAGGCCTAGTCTCACAAGTCTGAAAGCAATGATGAACCACAACACCTCAGAGAAAAATATAAACAAGATATATATGAATTATAATTGGCAACTGCTGATGGATCTTTCAGAAAATTCATAAACCCCACAATTCTGGAGAATATTGCACAAGTTTAAGAACATAAACTGAGACAAGCGAAATAATTCCTAAAAGACAGAAGAGACATATTATACCTGAAACTAAAAAGGGATTGTTGGTCATTAATATAAATTATTGGAAGGTTAATCTTCTGGAAATTGACAAAGTAAGTAAAATTTCAAAGATTATATTGGCATCTGGGAATGAAAGAATTTCCTCTTCTTTCTGGAAAAGATACAAAAAACAAATGACCTTTTAATGATACTATTGAGAAATTTCTGAGAAAAAGGTAGATCTAGCCAATTCAAATTTTATCATTCAAATGTAAAGCATGCCAAACTAAAATGATGAACTCCTTTTAAAAAGCTCATGAACGCAGATACTACACATCAGATACTTCACATCATCTCTCTCTCTGCCTCTAAACCTGAGATGCTAGTTTCTTCTTGCATGTTGCTGCTATTCAGTAGTGGTTAATTAATAAAAAGCTAGAGCTTCTATTGAATGAGAAGTCAGACTAGGTGACCACAAAAGGTTCCTTAGGAGTAACTATAGTTCAGTCTTCTGCCACTGTCCCCTTGCTGTCCAGAATGATCCTGCTAAACATCGCTGGCAGCACAGCTAAACCCAGCTAGGCACTCCAAGCTCTGCTTGCTTTTGTTTCTTCATGTTTTTACAGTTTATTAGAGTGACAAGTCCTTCTTACACTCTTATTTCGCACATCTGTGTGCATAAAGTGAAGTTTTTACATTTCTTAAAATTCCATATCAATGGAAGGCTCCGTATTTACCCTGTCATGACTGCCAGTAAGTGGAATGCAAACAGAAGAATGATTTTGTTGCCCATAATAAAGAATAGTACCATGTACTATTTAATTTTAAATAAATAGGCCTTTATTACAAGGATTATTAAAAAAGATCCTGAAACACCCTCCCCAGCCCCTATGGATTATTGATGGGTTAGAAATCACAGAAGCACCTGAGAACAGTCACACAGGAATTAGGGCTTCTCCACCCAAAAAAGGTGGTAGGATCAATAGCCCAACTGAAGTGCATCTAATCCAATGCATGCAGCATGGGCAACAAACAGGAGGAGCTGTTTGAGCATTGAGCAGCAGGAAAACTATGATATAATTACCATCATGGAAACATGATGGAATGACTCACATAATGGGACTGCTGCAATTAATGGGTATAAACTCTTCAGAAGGGACAGCAAGGAAGGAGAGGTGGTGGAGTAGCCCTGTATGTCAGGGAGTGTTTTGACTGTTCTAGAGCTTGATAACAGTGATGAAAAGGTCAAGTGTTTATGCATAAGAATCAGGGGAAAGGCCAACAAGGCTGATATCATGGTGGGAGTCTGTTATAGAGCACCCAACCAGGATTAAGAGGCAGCTGAAATACTCTATAAGCAGCTGGGAGAAGTCTTACAATCTCTAGCCTTTGTCCTCATAAGGGATTTCAACTTAGGAGCTGTCTGCTGGAAATACAACACAGCAGAGAGGAAAAAGTCTAGGAAGTTCCTGGAGTGTGTGGAAGATAACTTCCTGACACAGCTGGTGAATGAACAAACTAGGGAGGTGGCCACACTGGACCTGTTTTTTATGAACAGAGAAGGACTTGTGAGTGATGTGATGGTTGGAGGCCATCCCAGGCACAACGATCATGAAATGATAGAGTTTTGAATTCTCAGAAAAGTAAAGAGGTGGGTGTCGTAGTTCAGCCCCGATCGGACCAGACTACGCAGTCTCTCTCTCTCACTCCCCCCACTCTCAGAGAGAATAGGGAGAGATAATATAAGGAAAAACGGCTCGAGGTTTGAGATAAGGACAGGGAGAAAATCCTTAAAGTTACCGTTACGGGCAAAACAGACTCGACTTGGGGAAAACTATTCATTTATTACTACAAACAGCAGGAGAATGAGACAGAGAACAAGATAACCTCCCCCCACCCCTCCCTCTTCCCAAACCTAACATTATCTCTACTACCTTCCCCCCTGCCCCAAGCGGCACAGGGGGGAAGAGGGAATGGGTGTTGCAGTCAGTCCATCACGCATTGTTTTACACCCCTGTGTCATCGTCGGGGGAATAACTCCTCACATTCCTCCCCTGCTCCAGCGTGGGGTCCCACCCCTATGCCACAGTCCTTCATGAAACTGCTCCAGTGTGGGTCATCTACTCCACAGGGTGCAGTCTCCAGAACGACTGTCCCAGCGGGCCCTCCATGGGCCACAGTCGCCTTCAGGCATCCACCTCCCCCGATGTGGGATCCTTCACGGGCTCCAAGTGGATCTCTGCTCCTCCGTGGACTCCATGGGCTGCAGGGGGACAACCTGCTCCACCATGGTCGTCACCACAGCTGCAGGGGAATCTTGGCCAGGAGCTGCATTATTCCTCCCCCTCCTTCTTCACTGACCTTGGCATCTGCAGCCGTTCCTCTCACAAGAAAAGTTCTTCACAACAGGCTGGCAGATGCTTCTCAGAATCTCTTCACATCATCCAGCTCATCTCCTCTCCACTTCTTGCAGCCGGGCCGGACTGAGTCAGGCCCAGTCGACCGCCTGGCGAAAGGCCAGAAGGTGAGGCCTGCAAGGCCCATGAGGCCTGCGCCTCCCCCTCTGCGCCTCTGCCCCCGCTCAGCTTCTTCACATCTTGTCTTCTCTCTTTTTTTTTTCCGTTTTCCCTTTCTTAAATATGTTATTGCAGAGACATTATCATGGAACATCCTGCTACCAATTGGCTCGGCCTTGGCCAGCAGCAGGTCCGCCCTAGGCCCGGCCGAGTCCACTGAACAAAGAGGAGCGACTTCTAGCAATTTCCTACAGAAGCTACCACCTTAGGTCCCCCCTCACTAAACAAAAACACAACAGTGGGTCAGCAGAACTGCTACCTTGGACTTCCAGAGAGCAGAGCCTGTTTAGAAATTGGTTGATAGAGTTCTTTGGGAGGCAGGCCTGAAGGGCAAAAGAGTCCAGGAAGGGTGGGCATTCCTCAAGAAGGAAATCTGAAAGGTGCAAATCAGTGATTTGCACCTGTAGTCTGCACTGGTGAGGCCACACCTTGAATAGTGTGTTCAGTTTTGGGCCCCTCACCACAGGACAGACATTAAGATGCTAGAGCATGTCCAAAGAAGACCAAGAAAAGTAGCGAAGGATCTGGAGCACAAGTCTTATGGAGAACGGCTGAGGGAATTGGGGTTGTTTAGTCTGAAGAAAAGGAGGTTCAGGAGGTTCTTGCTCTCTACAACCACCTGAAAGGAGGTTGTGGTGAGGTGGGTGTTGGTCTATTTTCCCAAGTAACAACAGATAGGACAAGAATAAATGCGGGGGGGGGGGGGGGTTAGATTGGACATTGGGAAAAAAAATCTTCTTTGAAAGGGTTGTTAAGCATTGGAACATGCTGCCCAGCAGAGTGGTTGAGTCACCATCCCTGGTGGTATTTAAAAGATGTGTAGATGTCATGCTAGGGACATCGTTTTGTGGTGGACTTGGCAATGTTAAGATTATGGTTGGATTCGATGATGTTGAAGGTCTTTTCCAACCTAAATAATTTGATGACTCTATGATTCAATAATGTTAAAATACAGTCTTATCTTGTAAAGTCAGTGTAATGGGCTTGTTCTGAAAATCCAGCTAAAGAGAATTACTTCTGCCTGTAGATATTATGTGCTTGGTTTTAACTTAAAATCAACCTATTGCTGTCACAAACCAATGCTCGAAGGAGGGGTATTAAGCATCAATTTGCTTTGAGAAGTTTTACCACCTGTAGTAGCTCTTTCCAGATAACTTCTGCATGGTAACCATGCCTCTCTCTGATATAACTGATCTTTTCCATAGCTGCATATAAAGACTAGTGTCATGCTATTTAAGTGGAAACCTATACAGCTAAAATATGAAATTTCTTTCCTTTACTGCATTCTTCTGTGTTACACAGGAAATAAATTCCTAATTTATAAAATGGCATCTATAGGAATAACTTATGGTACCTTAGGCTGTCTCTGACCTATATTTGTAATGTATTTAAAGATGTATCTATATTTCTGATTAATTTTGTATATGTCCAGAGAGCACTCTGTGAATAATGAAAATAATCCATCTGTTAGTTATGAATAAAAATTGCTCATAGATTTTTTTAATCTAATAATTAGCATATCTTTTGGGAGAATGTTTATGAAATGTAATAAAGAACAAAGAAGGATCAAATTAGATGTGATTTTAAGAACTCAATTTGATTCATTAGAAAGAAAAATTGTGGCATAGTGTATCTCACTCTTAATCATCACCTTCTCCAATGCTGATCATAAATGGTGACCTCTCTCATGTACTAAGCAATTACATGATGAAGAGAGTCTGTGTGGCAAATACCCTGAAAATCTGTACTGAGCATTACCATTTGCATATTAAAGACACAGGAATACCCTGCAAAAAAAAAAGCATGGCATTGAGGTGATACCCTGGAAATATATAAGGGATATAATTATTTTCTGAGTCTTCCAAAAGTGTATCATTCTTAACAATGAATTCTACCTACACACTGTCACATCATATTCAAGGTGCTATGGAGGAAATGTGTTCTTATTTCCACAGGCATCAGAGATTTCCTGTATCAGCATGACATCTTTCAAGGTCATACTGTGATAAAATTCCTTTAACAGAGCTGATTGCCAACCAGCATACTAAATGCATCAACCTCTGTAAAAAGTATCCTGCAAGTTTGCTGCTCCTTTCATAGTAGTCCTGCAAATTTTTATTTTTTAAAAAAGGAAAAGTGTGAGGTTAGTCTCACAGTCTCAAACCACAGCTTCCTTTGGAAGACAATCGGGTTTTTTTGTCCTGTAATTCCTCTGTAGCACTACATTCAGTATGTACAGCTGCTTCTGGGGCTGTCTTGCTAAGACTTAGCAAAAAAGTAAAAGAAGAAAAGAAATGTCATACTTTCTCTTCCGATTAGCATGTTTTCATGACATTAGGATGTATGTCACTGACAGGTTAGTTTGAAGACAGAGGAAAGACTTTGTCGAGTGTCTGCATTTTGATGATTCCAGTTCTACAGTTTAAATTAGTCTTCACATCAATAACAAGGACAATTAAGCTGGCCAAGGAGGAAGTGCACAGGGATCTCAAGAGTTAGGAACTGGAAAACAACACTGGAGTTTCAGTGTGTCTTCTATGTAGAGAATATTCCAGATTGCTTTATGACAGACTTTACCAGCAGTCATCATTACCCTTCGCTTCCAGGCTTTATGAAATACAGACAAAATTACTTTCTTGTTTGACATTTTTGTCAGTAATAGCTGTAAATACCACCTGGTTCCTACTGATCAATGCGACAAAATAGTAGCCCATCTTCACTGACATAAACTACATTTCACAAAGAAGGCAGATCTCTGGAGGCATCAAATTAACACTGCATGCTGAAATACATTCTCTTTTCTAGGATTTCTTCTTGTTAAAGAACATTCACACAGTATTGATGAAGAGCTTAAATTGCTTCCTGTTCTGAGAGCAGCAAGTAATTAAAAGACTAGTTCATGGGCCTCTGAAATTGTCTCTTCTCCTCCAAGCAGAGATATTTTTTTTCTTCTTTCACATACACACTCTCTGAACTCTTTGCAGTACTGCTTTCTTAATGTTGTGACACATGGTAATAGGAAAAAATTGCCTTCAAAATCTCCAAAACTTGCAGCTTCTAAATTACTGTGCAGTAGGAATGATTGTAGTAGACCTCCTGCCTTTTTTCTTTCACAGAGTAAGTAGGATTTCCTAAGCGTATAGTCTTAGCTATCAAATACTACCACAAGAATATTTTCACAGAACAGTCAGAGAAAAAGATCTAAAAATGTATTTCAGAAAGTCAAGTTGTCCCTAAAATAAGCAGAGAACAGAATGTTTCATTTCCATACTTGTATGGGCTTCAGTTCACTATAAAATAGATTATATGGTTTCACTGTGCACTAGATCTATCTCTTTCCATTTATTTTATATTTCTTTATATTATTGAAGATACACAAACCTCTTCATTTATTCCTCTGTACTCTGAAATCAGTCTATGGCACAGACTGATGTATACTGAAATTAGAAAAAACAGGCTAATCAGCAGTGTCCTATCTTTTAAACAGAAAATGGACCTCAGTTATTTTACAATGTCAGTTGAAGCAGCTAATGATAGTTGACATGGGAACAGGACGATATTCACTGAACATTAAGCTTGATTTGTCTTGATCAGTTTTTAGAAGGACAGGAAAAATTCCATGGGATAATTACTCTATTTAAAATAATTTTGCTTGAGAACTACATTTAAAAAAAAAAAAGAAAAACAGACAACACTGGAAATACACTCAGGCCTTTTACAAGTGGCTTGAAAGCTTCTTCTCTGTGCTACCATGATCCTCAAAGCACCCAATGACCTGGAAGCCTGTACTTCTAATGCAGCTGGTGTTCCCATTAGAATGTATCGCCAGGTGTACTGATCTAAGTTCTCTTATTTTGCGATATTTATGCTTCCAAAGTGCACTTTATTCCACTGATGGCTGAGGGTACCATCACATACCACTCCATTAATCCAAATTGTGTTCTTCTAGGAATACATAAGTGAATGTTGAAATAGCTTCTGGATCATATTAGAACTTGGAAAACAATGTGGTATGTCATACTTTGCTAAATGTATCTGTACACACATGTATATACACCCACACCATACATATATTTCAGATGAGTCTTTTTGACAGTAAAATGCTCTTATCATGCTAAGGACTGATAAATCAATGGTGAAATTTCATCATGGACATTCTTTCATGCTTCTTTAAATAGTATATTCTTCACTTATTTCCACTGTTACTTCCTGTGATAAAATCAGAGGGGTTCTCAGTTGTTTTCTTGGTAGTCAAGGACAAATGTGAACATTCCATCAGCATCAGTGATTTCTGACTCCTGGATTTCCTGGGAATATTCAGAAAAAATGTAGTAGAAGTTGTTTGTTGAGGAGCCAGTACTGTACTGTAATTACTCAGGGTAAAATGAGTCCCGTTGGGAGCTTCCTTAACCTGGCTACATCCTTTTCTTATATTTGTGTACCTTCTTTATGTATCTTTCCTAGTCAGAGACAGTATTTTATTTTTTTTTATTACAAGCTATCATGGAAAGCGATGAAACTACACAGTTAGTAGTAAATCCTGATTCTAATATTTTGTCTTTTGCTGCTCATGAGTTTAGTAAGGTAACAGTGCTTTGGAGAACTTGATTTTGGATAATGCTCATGTTCTAATCTTTTAACTTTGTGCCACATACAATTCCTTGAACTGTAACTATGTTGAGTAAGCCCTGAGAAAACTTGAGATGTTGAATATAGAATTAGAAAGATCTGTGCCAGAGTCTATGGGTTCCTATTGCTGGCCTCTTAAATGAGAGTCTAGATGCCTGTAATTGACTCAAAGCAATTGTTTTGGCAAGTCACTCCATTTCTTACATTCCATTTTCTCCATTTCTGAATCAGAAATAATAATACTAAACTTCCTAAACAAAGATGACGGTACTAATTTTGATCTACTCTTAAGAAGTTTCCCATATTAGCACCCTTCTTCCATGAAAGTTATACTAATTATACTTCATGAAATTGAATCACAAGTCGATCTTAACAGTGTGTCCTAGCTTCTTTGCCTTCCTGTCATAATTTGAAGTAATCATCACATTCTGTTCATATATATTTATGGCTATTGTACACAACAAGAGCAGCAAAACCAGCTGGATTTCATCTGTGCATCTTCTCCATTATTAAGTTTACACTTAAGTTTCCTTTTAAAATTGGGATGACAGGGGTTTTCTGTGGTGCTCTTTTAGGTGCATCACTATGTGGGGTTTTTTTAATAAGCCTGGTTTACACAGTGTTGAAATTTCAAACAAAGTGTTTAAAAATATTCGTAGTTACTTTGTCCATTGCTCACAGATTCCATTGTGATTTCTCAGTGGACTACTGAACTAGTTTCACGGATCTTTTCCTTAAAATATCCGAGAAAGTAGTAATAATTATAACTTCTACTAGTTACTCTTTCCTCAACCAGTTCTTATGACAGGTATAGCATATATTCCTGGGGGGTTTTTTTTATGCATGCCCTCTAAGCATGGAAGGTAGATACACTTAAGAACTCCATGAGTAAATACCAACAGCAAAAGAAATGCATATTCTTCAGATTGAAATTAGCCTATCACTTTGCCTGTTGGAACAGAAAGACACATCACACAACCACTGTTTAGAGCACACAGTCTTTCAGGGTGAAATAGAAGGATTTTGCTTATATGTGATTGATAGCTTCAGAGCAGGTAAAACTGCACTGGGCAGGGGATCTGAAGAGAAATAGGCAACCAAAAAAGCTCTTTTAGACTTTTTTGGAGCCACCAACAGCCAGCTATAGTGCCTGTGCCTGGGCTGGCTGCTGGCAGCTTGTGGGCGGGCTCCTGACTCACCA
Organism: Chlamydotis macqueenii; assembly: GCF_036417535.1. Lineage (NCBI taxonomy): Eukaryota > Metazoa > Chordata > Aves > Otidiformes > Otididae > Chlamydotis > Chlamydotis macqueenii. Next base: position 55,849,350 of record NC_141593.1, on the reverse strand, counting down.
GGGGCAGAGCTGACAACTCACAGCTGACCACTCTTAATCTCTGAGTCTGACCTTGACCCATTGTCTGTGTGGTTAAAAGCAATTTTGGGGAGAACTAGTTCTTGCCCACATGTCACAGTAAGTGAGTAAAGGTGTTACTGACCACCTACGAAGGAGGTGATCAGAGTGTGAGCAGCCCGCGCTCCCCATTCAATACAGTAGCAGCTGGAGTGGGAGTTGGGTCTAGTCTTTTCTTGGGCAACCTGCTCTCCTATTGACAGGCCCTGACGTCACAGCTTTAAAAATGGTCCTCACCAGGAAGCGGGCTTCCCCCAAGAAGACTGTGGCAACCCAGACAGAAAGTCTGCCCAAAAATGCGGCAGTTCAGGTCTCTGGCTGCAGGGAGTGCCTGAGCCTGCTGCTGCCAGGAGAGGACGGGAAGGACGCCGCCTGTGAGAGGTGTGAGCAGCTGGACAAGCTGCTCAGTCTGGTGGTGGAGCTTAGGGAGGACGTAGAGATGTTACAGAGTATCAGAGAGTGCGAGCTGGAGATTGACGGGTGGAGTGACTCTCTGTGAGGAAGACACAGAGATTGCACCCCCCGGACCGAGGGAGTAGTGGACCCTCTCCCTTGCCATAGTCAAGCGGAGAGGGACTGCTTGAGAGGAGAGGAGGGATGGCAGCAGGTCCCAGGTTGGCATTGCAGGCAACCCCCATCCCGACCTACCTCGGTTCCCCAGGTCCCTCTGTGTAACAGGTTTGAAGCCCTGAAACCGGAGGGAGAGGCGAATGAGGATGACGTGGGAATGCTGCCTCCTAGCTTGCGTAAGGTGAGGCAGTCGGATCCACGCTTGAAGACTGCCTCCTCCAAAAAAGAAAGACGGGTGATAGTTGTAGGTGACTCCCTCCTGAGAGGGACAGAGGGCCCAATATGCCGGCCTGACCCTACCCGTAGGGAGGTGTGCTGCCTTCCTGGGGCCCGGGTCAGAGACATAACGCGGAAACTCCCACAGCTTGTTAGGCCCACTGATTATTTTCCACTCGTCATAGTTCAAGTGGGCAGTGATGAAATTGCACAGAGAAGCCTACGAACTATGAAAAGAGATTTCAGGGGTTTAGGGCGTTTGGTTCAAGGAGCAGGAGCTCAAGTGATCTTCTGTTCTACACCTTGAGGGTCAGCAAGCGGCATGGAGTGGGCTTGGAAAGTTCCATTAATGAATAATTGGCTTAGAGGCTGGTGTCGAGAGAGAAACTTTGGGTTCTTTGATCATGAGGCAGTTTACTTGGCCCCTGGCCTGTCTTCTGTTTGTGGAACCCACCTTTCTCACAGGGGGCAACGAATCCTAGCACAGGAGCTGGCGGGGCTTATCGACAGATCTTTAAACTACCTACAAAGGGGGAAAGGGACAAAACAAGGCCCACAAGGGAAGAGCCCAGGGGAATGGTGCTCAATCTGGGGCTGAGCCAGCTGTCTCGGCTGAAGTGCATCTACACCAATGCACGCAGCATGAGCAACAAGCAGGAGGAGCTGGAAGCGATTGTGTGGCAGGATAACTATGACCTGGTTGCTATTACTGAAACGTGGTGGGACCACTCCCACGACTGGAGTGCTGTGATGGAAGGCTACAAGCTCTTCAGAAGGGATGGACGAGGAAGGAAGGGTGGTGGTGTGGCCCTTTATATTAAAGACTATTTTGACGTTGAAGAGCTTGGGGTTGGGAATGATACAGTTGAGTGTCTATAGATAAGGATAAGAGGAAAGGCCTGTAGGGGTGACATCATGGTGGGGGTCTGTTATAGACCGCCTAATCAGGATGAAGAGAAGGACGAGGTGTTCTATGAGCAGCTTGAGCGAGTCACACGATCGCCAGCACTCGTTCTCGTGGGAGACTTCAACTTCCCTGATATATGCTGGGAATATCATACAGTGCAGAGGAAACAGTCCAAAAGGTTCCTAGAGGGTGTGGAAGATAGTTTCCTTATGCAGCTGGTACGAGAGCCTAGCAGGGGTGCTGCCCTGATTGCCCTACTCTTTACTAACAGAGAAGGACTGGTGGGAGACGTGAAGGTTGGGCACTGTCTTGGGCAGAGCGACCATGAAATTGTAGAATTCTCTATTCTTGGAGATGTCAGAAGGACGACTAGCAGAACGGCTATCCTGAACTTCAAGAGGGCGGACTTTGACTTGTTCAGGATGCTTGTTGCGAGGGTCCCTTGGGAGTTGCTCCTTAAGGGTAAAGGGGTCCAGGAAGCCTGGACGCTCCTCAAGATGGAGATCTTAAAGGCACAAGAACAGGCTGTTCCTGAATGCCGTAAGGTGAGCCGTAGGGGAAGAAGACCGGTGTGGATGAACCGGGAACTATTGTTAAGGAAGAAAAAGAGAGTCTATGTCCTCTGGAAGAAGGGACAGGCTACTTGGGGAGATTACAAAGAAGTTTCTAAGGTATGCAGGGAGAAAGTTAGCAAGGCAGAAGCTCAGCATGAACTCAGATTGGCCACCGCAGTAAAAGAGAACAAGAAATCCTTTTACAAATATATCAGTGGTAAGAGAAGAAACAAGGAGAATTTACACCCTTTACTGCTGCAGCGGGGAATGTGACCACTGAGGATAAGGAGAAGGCTGAGGTCCTCAACGCCTTCTTTACTTCTGCCTTTAATAGGCAGATCAGTTATCCTCAGGGCACTTTATGCCCTAATCTGGAAGTCTGGGATGCCAGGCCGAGTACACCCCCTGTGGTACAGGTGGAGACAGTTAGAGAGCTCCTCCTCCATCTGGACTGCCACAAGTCCATGGGACCGGACGGGCTCCATCCTAGGGTGCTAAGGGGGTGATTGCCAAGCTGCTCTCAGCCATCTACCAGCGCTCCTGGTTATCTGGGGAGGTCCTGGAGGACTGGAGGCTTGCCGATGTGACTCCCATCTACAAGAAGGGCTGTAAGGAGGATCCAGGGAACTACAGGCCTGTCAGCCTGACCTCAGTACATGGGAAAGTTATGGAGCAAATCATCTTGGGTGAGATCACTCGGCATATGAGTGGCATCCAGGGGATCAGGCCCAGCCAGCACGGGTTCACGAAAGGCAGGTCATGCTTGACCAACCTCATTTCCTTTTACGACTGGGTGACCACCCTGGTGGATGAGGGAAAGGCTGTTGATGTGGTCTACCTGGACTTCAGCAAAGCCTTTGACACAGTCTCTCACAGTATTCTCCTAGGGAAACTGGCTGCCCGTGGACTGGGTAGGTATACCCTTCTTTCGATAAAGAACTGGCTAGGCAGCCATGCCCAGCAGGTAGTAGTTAATGGAGTCAAGTCCAGCTGGCAGCCTGTTACAAGTGGTGTCCCCCAGGGGTCGGTACTTGGGCCCATCTTGTTCAATATCTTTATTGATGACCTAGACGAGGGGATTGAGTGTACCCTCAGTAAGTTTGCAGATGACACCAAGTTGGGTGGTGGTGTTGATCTGCCTGAGGGTAGGGAGGCCCTTCAGAGGGATCTGGATAGGCTGGATCGCTGGGCTGAGCTGAATGGCATGAGGTTCAACAAGGCCAAGTGTCGGGTCCTGCACTTTGGCCACAATAACCCCATGCAGCGCTATAGGCTCGGAGCTGAGTGGCTGGAGGACTGTGAAGAGGAAAGGGACCTGGGGGTGTTGGTTGATGCTCAGCTGAACATGAGCCGACAGTATGCCCAGGTGGCCAAGAGGGCCAACGGCATCCTGGCCTGCATTAGAAATAGTGTGGCCAGCAGGAGCAGGGAGGTAATCATCCCCGTGTATTCGGTGCTGGTGAGGCCGCACCTCAAGTATTGTGTTCAGTTTTGGGCCCCTCACTACAAGAAAGACATTGAAGCCCTGGAACGTGTCCAGAGAAGGGCAACAAAGCTGGTGAGGGGTCTGGAGCACAAGTCTTATGAGGAGCGGCTGAGAGAGTTGGGATTGTTTAGTCTGGAGAAGAGGAGGCTCCGGGGAGATCTCATTGCACTCTATAGCTTCCTGAAGGCAGGTTGTGATGAGCGGGGGTTTGGCCTCTTCTCCCAGGCAACAAGCAGGACCTGAGGAAATGGCCACAGGTTGTACCAGAGGAGGTTTAGATTGGACGTGAGGAAAAACTTTTTCTCTCAAAGAGTGGTCAGGCACTGGAATGGCCTGCCCAGGGAGGTGGTGGAGTCGCCGTCCCTGGCAGTGTTCAAGAGGCGGCTTGATGAGGAGCTACAAGATATGGTTTAGTAGCGGTGGCAGCAATGGTAGTGGGAAGACGGTTGGACTAGATGATCCTATAGGTCCCATCCAACCATGTGATTCTATGATTCTATGATTTACCCCGAAAAGAAATAATATACAAACAAGTCAGCAAAGAACATTCCTGTATTCTGTTGTTGGAAAGTCTCAGAAGTAATTTTTAGCAAACAAGGACTTGAACCTGGGGTGTCAATTCTGCTCTCGGAGATTTTGAATCTTGAGGAAAAGGAGAGAAAGAATAGTGCATTTTCAGCTGATGTGTGGAAATTGTTGAAGAGTTAATTGCCTGCCTGTTCTTCTGGTCAGGTTGTCAAAAAGTATTGTTGCGTGCTACAATACACTGAGGTGCAAGTACTTTCATTTCCTCCTGACAGTATAGCTGATGCTATTGACAGCTTGGTGCTGTTAGACACTCTCACCAGTTTTGTAGTATGTTGCTAGGAGCAGTCTTAACTATTTTAATATCTACATGGGGACATCTGTAACACTGGCAATGTGCAGCAACTTGGGATATTGATATACTGGTTGCTCCACTCCCCAAACCCCGACCATTTGTCTTTGTAGTAACTAAGGAAAGCCAAGGAAGGGGTCTGATACTATGTCACAAGGAAAGTACTCATGCAGTTACTCTGCTTAGCAAACTATACCTGTAATGCATCGGTTGTCTTCAGTGTAATTTTCCTTCTGCAAGGGCTATGAGCTTCCTGAAGCTCACACATCCCTTGCATAGCTATAGACAATCTATGTTGATTACTGAAGATGCATAACACAATCTCAGCAAGATCGCTTTGCAGTCCTTTTTGCTCTGCATACCACTCCAAAGGAGCTGAATGTAGAAGAGGCTTACTCAGTTATAAAGATGTCATCTGGACCAGTGACATTGTCACTTCCCAGCGTGAGCTCCAGATACAGCTCAGTGGCTTCAAGAGCTACCATTGATTCCACAGCTTTTCTTAGTGGCTGTTGCCATGCCAATGAAAAGATACCAAGACAATGGGTACCTCACTCTAAACAAAAAAGAAGCCCTGCTAATGGGCTAATGGGGTACTCTAATCAAAACCAGGTACTGACCCTAAATATGTAAACTTTGCCAAATATGCAATCACACTCCTATGCTGTGGGAATACCAAATGTAATTTCTGGAAATATCCCTTATCTCAATTATTTTCTTGCCTCTCTTATTTGGTAATGACAGATACAGTCTGAGGTTTCAGTGTTATCATTACAAGGAGATACACTGAACTAATATTCTGTTTTAATATTTACTTGCATTTCTTGTTTTCTTTTGCATTACCTGCAAATTTAACTGGTCAGCTGAATATGTATTTTGTATTTCAATTTAAACTAAATGAATATCTGACTAAGCATCCCATGCCTTGATGGAAGGAAAAGCTAAGGATTTGGACAAAACTCTTTAAGATAGTTCAGTTATTTGAACTGCTGACTAGCAAGTTAGCATTCAGATTATTCTGGGTGTTTTAAGTGATTGTAAGTATTGATAAGAGAGCCATCTTACTGCCTGAAGATACAAAGTATCTTTTCCTTATCTGAATAAATAATAATTTTCAGCATTGCCATGAATTAGATGTTGATAGGATATAATTCAAACGGAGCTTCTTTATGATGCTAAGCTAGTAAATCATAATATAAGTGATGCCACATGAATTCTGTAGTCTAAGCTTCTTTTTTTTCCCCCTCTTTTCCAGCCTTTCTTTTCCATGCATAGGCTTCTGGCTTGCAGTGGTAAGACTTGCACATTATTCAAACTAAACTTGGCAAGATGACTTATACTGGAACTTTTCATATGCCCAAAAGAGAGAGGTAGAGTTGAACAAGTCACTGTAGTGTGCCAGACTCTTTGTTGCATGCTTGCCTTCCTTTCTTGACTGCTGTAATATGTTTGTGATGGTGCTTTATTATTATCTCTGTTTATGTTTTTCCTCCTTCCTCTCATTCAGGCTCCAGTACATTACAGTGACAAGTGATTCTAATGAGTATCTTTTACTTGACAAAATCAAACCAAAGGTGTGTAACAATTTGTCTGCTTTGTACCAGCAGTGGCAAGAGAGTTGTTTACACTTTTGTCAATGGATTAAATACTTTCATTCAGTGAAATGTGAAAGAAAATTACAACACTGTTTTAAGATGAAAACTAAAATCAAACAGATCTGCACTTTGGACACGCAAAATGGCCAAAATACATTGATAGCAGCTGATAGGGTACCATTGAGATGGTGGCATATCTCCAAAATAAATAATAAATAATCATTCAAATTATTTTGAATTTGTGATTTCTTGCTTATAAGTGGTAAAATATTATTTTTCTGGTGTCTTTCACACTGATACTTAGTTGTGCATAGAAATTAATTTGATTTTACCTGGATTGGAAAATTTATAGGTGTTTTTCTGTTAGATGGTGATGTAGCATCCCTTTCAATGAAATTTGGCACACTTTATATTGAAATATTGCAATTAAAAAATCCTGAGGTGCTACAGGAAGAAGGAACTTTTACAAAGTACAAGATGTTTTACTGGTCTTCATACTTTGGAAGTTACATCTTTTTGAGTACCATTTATTTCTAGCTCATCATTAAGGTATGTGTTCACATTCATATGTGCAGTAATGACTCAGACACTTGTATGTCAATCAGTGAACAGTAATTCTAAATAGCAAAACATAGAATTTTCACTTTTAGGAAAAAGGAAACAAAAGTCTGTCAGATGTAGAAAGATATATGGCTGTGAATCCTAGGGGCAACCTATTTCCATCACATTTTCCTCTGCTACTTACTTCATTTTCCTTTGTTTCTGCAGAAAGTTTACTCAGAGGCCCCTCCAACCTGACGTCGAATGTTTCTAGAAATGGGGCATCTACTACCTCTCTGGGCAACCTATGCCAGTATTTCACCACTCTCATTGTAAAAAAATTCTTCCTTATATCAAGTCTGAATCTACCTCCCTCTGTTTTAGAACCATTACCCCTAGTCCTGTCACAACAGGCCCTGATAAAGAGTTTCTCCCCATCTTTCCTGTAGGCCCCCTTTAGGTACTGGAAGACCGCTATAAGATCTCTCCAGAGCCTTCTCTTCTTCAGGCTGAACAGCCCCAGCTCTCTCAGCCTGTCTTCATAGGAGAGGTGCTCCAGCTCTCTGATAATCTTCCTAGCCTTCCTCTGGACTCGCTCCAACAGGTCCATGTCCTTCTTACACTGGGGGCTCCAGAGCTGGATGCAGTACTCCAGGTGGGGTCTCACAAGAGTGGAGTAGAGAGGCAGAATCACCTCCCTTGACCTGCTGGCCATGCTTCTTTTGATGCAGCCCAGGATGCAATTGCCTTTCTGGGCTGTGAGTCCTCATGCTGAGCTTCTAATCCACAAGTACCCCCAAGTCCTCCTCCTCAGGGCTGCTTGCAAGCCATTCCCTGCCCAGCCTGTATTTGTGCTTGGGATTGCCCTGAACCACGTGCAGGACCTTGCACTTGGCCTTGTAGAACTTCATGAGATTCACATGGGCTCACCTCTACAGCCTGTCAAGGTCCTTCTGGATAGCATCCCTTCCCTCCAGTGTGTTGACCTCCAGGACCTGGCAGCAGACAAGGTCAACTTGCCACAGTGAGCAACATCAAATTTGGCCAGATTTATTTCCAGCTCTTTACTTAGCTTCTCAGCCCAAGAAATATTAATATAACTGAGGAATGAAAAAAGGTAGATTTTAAAATGAATATGTGCCAACATTCAGGCCTCTATTTCATTTTGTACAATATTTATCTATGTGTTTATATACAGACAGTCTAGGCAAGATTTAAGCTGTGGAATAGCATAGAAGTTGATAAGAATCATAACACAGTTACTAACCTGTAACCAACTACTCAAATGAGCAGTCCTATTGACACAGCTGAAGTGAATTACTTCTCATTTTTCAAAAGTAGTACTTCAATGTTTAATACTATGCAGTCACATCTTAGGGTGTGAAAAGAAGTGCATGCTTACTTTCTTCTGGACAATACAAACAAAAATAAAGTGTTACGCATCATGCTTTCTCTTGCACTTATAGAAGCCAATTACTTTAAATTATTTCAGTGATGCTACAGAGATGTCACTGGTTGGCACTTCAGTCATGTAACTAATCCGGTTGTTGCACAGAAAGGGATAAAATTTAGCTCAGTTTTTTTCTAAGTGTCTTGTATTGATTATGATAGTTCCCAAGTGTAAAAGGAGGAAAAAATATTTAAATCCTTTAGAACTATAATCACTTCACTTAAAAACTGTGTAGAAGTCAGGTGCCTAGCTTGATCTAGTTATCCAAATTTCTTCTGTACCCAGCAGAGAGGCACCTCCAGACGTCAGTTCTACTGTTTCTCATAGGCTTTTATTTTAGGATGGAATCAAACATCTTTTGAAGGTAAGGAAATTGGAAAAAAATAGATATGTTGATAACTATCTACAGTGAATTTCAAAATCTCCTTAGGCATAAAAATACACTGAAAAACATGTATCTAATATCTCATGTTTATTAGGCAGAGAAAACTATCCAAATTTTCTGACTGTATATGGCAACTGCCAGCAGTGTTGGATTTCACATGTTATCTGACAGAATTACTGTTTCTTGGCATACCAAAAATCACTTGACACCAACTAATTGCTCCTCATGGATGGTTTGTTCCACCAGTGTCTGTCTCAGAGTAATTCTTCTATAATAATAATTTTCTGCTGTGACAAACCATTATCCTTGTATTTACTCACATTCTACGACAGTGAGTGTGTGGGAGGTGTAAAGGGCACTACGTAGAGAAGTGTGGTTGGGTACTGATTGTAGGTGGATATGTTTATTTTAATGTTCTCAGTCTTGTATGAGTGTGCACAAACCAACATGCATGAAAATACTTACAGTAAACATATGCCAAACCTGAGAAATACACATATTAACATTTCAAAGTGAGAGGACCAGAGGTGAATCTAATTGTAGTTTTTAAAAAAAGATATAATAGATGCACCTTCCCTGTTTGAGAAAGAAAAACCCATGAAGTATTTGAAGGGAACTCAGGAGACCAATGTTACTAGAAACAAACAGTATTATGGATTTTGCAGATTCGCTCTCTTCCTAAACTCCCAAATCCTCCTTTTGTGGCCTGCTTATTTTTAAAATAACATGATGAAGTGCGATACTAACTTCCAGACATTTGTTCGTATTTTCCCTTAAACATTTTATGTCAGTCTTTGTGCTTGTCTCATTGCATGCCAAAGGAACTTAGATTTCAAATAACCAAGTCAATTTTGAAAATAGAATTGATGCTTCAAAGTCACTGTGAAGCAGCAGTGGTTCTGTAAGGCCATAACATTCTTCAAATGATTTTGTAGTAAAATCACAATAGTAAGTTCAAGTGCTCATGGACTTTTAAAACCCACTTTAATGATCAATTTGCATGGTGTTTTTTGCCTTTTAAAAAGGGATTTTACATTATTTTTTCTCAGTTTCTAAGTTCTAAGTACACAGTTACTGTACTTCTTAAATATGATCGCACTAAAAATGCTGTGCTTTAGAGATTAAGCATAAGAAAAAAATAATGGAAAAAGAAGGCGCACTATCAACCTCTGGGCTTTATTTTCTCAGTCATAACTGCCTGTTTGCACAGTTTTACACTGATCTAAATATGAGGTAATGTATCCCTTTCCCGTTCTTTCCCATCTCTATCATCATCTTCAATGGGACAAATATATACACGTGGGCAGCCACATAAGTGTATATATGTGTGAAAGTCACCTGAAACAATGCAGAGTAGCTGCACTGCAATTAGCAATGCAGAGTAGCTAATTCACCATTTTCCACTTTTCTTTCCCCAGAGTGCAGGTACAAAGAACACCTAAGGAAACAGAAAGAGGAAGCTTAAGAATTATGCAAATAAATGCTTCATTTTCTAATACATAATTATTTCATTTCATTAATTCTTTTCCCACAAGATAGCTAGAATCAAACAGGAAGTAGATTGGTATAAGGTAATTAGAACATCAAAAATTGTGTTGAGTAGGAAAAATAACAGGGATTTTGATACAGAAGGTAAAGAAACCATTAGGTGACTGGAGATAAGTGCCAGAAAAATACAGCTTACTTAATTTCAAAAATTGCTCCACAAGCATCTTGTAGTTTGCTCCACAAAGGTTGACACTAGCAGAAACTGATCCAAGCAGATCACTGGACTCACCTTGTATTTTCTGTGACTCCTGTGTTGGGGATTGTGTTTGCTTATTTAGCAGGTTCATCTCACCATAACCAAACTGCTGAATTTTCCAGTGATTAGGCTTGCTACAAGCCCCTCCACTGCCCACCTACCAGATTAGTATTACATTCATAGAAGCACTTTTTGGTACAGAAGTAAATGTTGGCAGCGAGGAACATACAGTTTATTAGTAGAAACTCTCTGTTGCAATTTTCCTTTCTCTATGAGAAAGTAGACTTACTTCTCTAAGGTTCACTGACATCTTTGCCAGATATTTAATTTTTTTTAATAAAAAAGAATAGAAAGGCAATAAAAAAGGTCGAGTGATTTTCAGATTGTCTGGCATTTTTCTCTTGACGAAATATGACACTTCAATTTTGTTCAGACCCAGGAGATACAGAAATTGAAAAAACATGGATTTAGCTCCATTGAATACTTTTTTTTTTTCTCTAAAAAGAGATCTTTTCTGCAGAACTGTAAGAATGTCAGTATTTTGGAACTATATCACTGACTATGAAATGCTTATAGGAACTAACCACCTTAAACTGCCATTTTCTAACTCAGATTTTCAACATAATTTCTTCTTCCTCCTCCTTCCCCCAAAAAGGAATAACACAATGCAAATCAAACAAAATTCTCCTGCATTTTCACGATGTCTGGAGTGATGTGTTGAATTAATGGTTATACAATGAAACAGTAGAACTGATGGGTTAATTTAACACCACTTCCAATTAGTCAGATCCCTGATTTTAACAATGTCTAAGTGTTCTAAGTCAAAGTGTATCGCATGACAGTACTTTTCAGACTACCAGGTTTTTCCAGAGATATGGCGGAAAGCTCAGGTCTAGGTGAACATTCCAGCACAGCTATATTAATGCCCAGCACTGACAAAGTTTTCCCAAGTTCAATGTATTTTTTAGCAGCAACTTATGCTTTTTTTTTTTCTGGAATAAGTTATCCTAGAATCTTATTCAAAAGCAAAATGCCAACCAAATTATGGTATGTTGGTGTAATTCAGGACTTTCAGCAGTTGAAGCTATGGCAGTCATAAATCAACTGCTGTTCAATGTATCTGTGGTGATTAAAATGCTACACTGTAGAGCTGGAAATTAAATGTCCTGGTCTCAGAAACAGATGAGCTTTCTCAAAGCAATATATGGTTCCTAATGCTTTAAGTCAAAGAGAATTTAGAGTAAATGTGTTCATCCACTACTATGCGGCAAAAAAAAACTTTGTTAATCATTGATTTATATTATTACACTAAATTGTTTTTTTAATCACAAATAATATCTAAATTAAACTGGCAACAACTTCACCGTCTCATACTATAATTTTGCTGAGCTTTTCTGCCCTCTGCTGATGAAATAGTCATCCCCGATAAAGACACCTAGGTATGCAAGAAAAATGGCCTGTTACAAGGAGTATTGCCACCCAAAAAGGCTACCTAGACCAGGGGCTTTAGTTACCAGATAGAGGATTGCACAGCTAGAGGTGGTTGGAAACTGCTCCTCTCTTTCTGTCGGCCATTTTTGGCAGCTCAAACAGGACAGCTCCTGCAGAATCTGAAGTGACAGGGTGAAATGAGAATTACTGCATAAGTCCCAGAGGGCTGGCAAGCAGGTGAGTTTTATGTTGCACAGCTGTACTGCAGTCCTTCTCTATGGCATGTCAGGAGAGGACACAGCTGTAAATAAATCAATAAATCAGTATTTGTTCTCAAAATAATCTATATGATTTTATGCTTTGTCTCTTAAGTATACTTGATTTAGAAACATTTTTGCTAAAATTTTTTCTATTTTCTTTTATTATTTTATATCCTTGAAAATGTAAACTTCCTGGAAGCTTACAAATGCTGGGTAGCTGTGGAGAAATGCTGTGATGGCCTGGGCATTTACTTTGTGTTTTTCCTACTGTCACAAGGACTAGAGTTTCCATCTAGAGTACCCGTGACACAACTAAATTCAAGCAGGCTTTGGTCATGTGAAAAATCAGCATTTGGATATCTGCATAGTAGTGCTAGCAACCAGGAAGAGGACCTTAACTTCGTTCACAGGATAACCACAGACAAAATAATACTAATTAAGTCTGAGCTTGCAGTGCTTAAATTCCTGATTCCAGTCTGACAAAAGACCAAGATTTGTCATTTTATAGCTGTGCAATGTCAAAGATAAAGTGAAAACCTATGCTGTGAAAGTGAACAATCAGACAACAGAAGTAATATGTATACTTCAAAATTTCATATTCTAACAGGGGAGAAAAAAAAGAAAGAAGAGATATTCTGAAGTCAAGAAGTCACTGAGAGATACAAGGATTTAGGAATATTTTCCTGCATCCTTAAGTTCCTAAAAATGTATAAAATCAGGCATTTGTTCTGTGTATCAAGTGTCTGCTTTTATTAGACACAAAAGACTTATAGTCTGATATTTGCTTTAAAAGGTATAGAGAACACAAAAAGGATTCATTTGACTATTTATATTAAAAGAATGCATAGCTATCAAACATATGTTGCATTTAGTCTTAGAGCTACAAGTTATGTAAGTAAATTTATCCCATAGTGTAGTGTAGATTTGTTAGCTTTCTTTCTCCCATGTAATTTCTTTAGCATTTTTAGATTCTTCTTTCTGAAGTGATACCCAGTTTAAGTTGCAGTTATTATTGGTATTATAATCATCACATCTCACATCGATACCTTTCCTATATCCCAATCAAATCTGGATTTTAACATGGATGGGTTGTTTTGTATTCAGTGACAGCTTATGATTTTTCTACTCTGCCTCTTATCTTAGACGGGTACTGAAAATCAGTTCTTGTGATCTTAGGGTAACGTTGGCCAGCTCAGTACTGCATTTGTGATGGCGGATATGGCTCCTGAACCGGCTGCCAAACTGCAGGCCCTCCATGGGCCAAGGCCTTCTCCAGGCATCCGCCTGCCTCGGTGTGGGATCCTCCACAGGCTGCAGGTGGATCTCTGCTCCTGCGTGGGCCTCCATGGGCTGCAGGGGCACAGCCGGCCTCACCATGGGCTGCACCTCGGGCTGCAGGGGAATCTTGGCCAGGGGCAGCATTACTGCTCCCCCTCTTTCTTCACTGACCTTGGCATCTGCAGCCGTTCCTCTCAAAAGAAATTCTTCACAACCGGCTCAGGCAGATGCCTCTCAGGTTCGCTTTACATCTCATCTCCTCTCTACTTCTTGCAGCTGGGCTGGGCCCCCCGACAGCTGCCCAGCAGGAGGCCAGAGGGTGAGGGCTGCAAGGCCCACAAGGCTCACACCTCCCCCTCTCTGCCCTGGCTTCTGCTTCTTCGTTTTTATTATTTTCCCCTTCTTACATTATCACAAAGACATTATCACTGTTGTGAATTAGCTTGGCCCTGGCCAGCAGTAAGTCTGCCCTAGACCCAGCTGAGTCCACCAGACAAAGGGGAAACTTCCAGCAGCTTCTTGCAGAAGCTGCCACCGTAGCCCTGCTCACCACACCAAACCAGCACAGGGTGCTACAAAACATGTGGCATAACTAAGGACTCCACCTGTCTTCTTATGAGCAGGCAATTAGCTGAGATAAAAACCTGAGCGCTGCATATATGTAGTGCAGACTTGCAGTCTGTGCTGCAGTCTAGCGTAGAGATGCCTCAAGTAGATTTACACAGATGAGCACATTTTCCAGGAAACTTCCAGCTGCTCGATGCTACTTTGTCCTGTTTATCTCCATCGGTTACAGTTTATCAGTTTATGCTTCTGTGACCTAAGGACTGCATTTGAAGCCAGTTCAGATATCCTATACAACCAGTCAGCGTGCAACGTAGATATCCTGTTTTTAATTATACTCAAGTGCTGCTTTCACTCCTAAGGGCAATGACAGCAGCAATAAACTCTTCTCTGCTGTTTCCCTTCTACCATCATTTTGCAGCCTTTAGAATCTTTTCTTCTGATAGGTACTTCTAGAAAACTTCTGGAGTGCCAGCAGGTTTTATGCTCACACTTGCAGTGTTCTCACTTCCTGAAGTCCTATAGCTCCAGCTGCTTCTGTTAAAATTCCATCTTTGGAGACAGAAGTTCTGGAGGACAAAAACTACCTCTATTTCCTAATTTGTTTAGAAAATTATTTTGAACTATTTACTGAGGAAAAAAAAACATTACTGACAGCTACCTTTCTTTATCCTAGAAGATTGCTGCAAAAGCATTTCTTAGAGGGTCTGTAATCTCCTCTGCCTCTGCAAAGCATAAAAGAATTAATCAGTCTTTCAGACCTTGAAGGAAATAATAAAGGAATTTAAGGCATTACTTCTGTTCAGAGAATAAATCTGGCTTAGATGCTGCCAGGTGGGCATTTATGGGTCTGACTGATATGAAGAAATAGTGTTGCATTACAATTTTTAAAGCATAGAATTAGTCACTGTATCCTCTCCAAAGCAGGCAGACCAGCCTGGGGAGATGTATCAGTGATGAAAATATCCAAGACATTACAGCTAAGTCTATACTAGTACCTTAAATAGGGAGAGTTCCCAGGCAACTAAATTCAGTCCTGTCTGCTATTAAACTGTTAGAAAAATCCTTGCCATTATTTATTTCTTTATTTATTTTGGGCCTGTGTTAGCTAGGAATTTCCCTTTTCTTTCAGTGTATGCATTAAAAGTTAGTGTGAGGTAGGAGGTCGTTTCTAGTAGGCAGCAGTGACACCCTTTTAAAGATAGGTTAATAGTGCAGAGACAGGCTGTTCCGTGCTTGTTGGCCTCAGTGCTAGGTGATGGTCCTGTGTTAGTTTATTAATATAGCTAATGAGTTTCCAGTATATTCTTGAATATCTAGCAGCAGAGCAGAAATGGGAATCTTACTGCACTGTCACACTTTCTTGAGAGAGTACAATGGTGCAAATATGCCTAGTCAGGTTTGATGAAAGGCTCGAGGTTTGAGATAAGGACAGGGAGAGGTCATTAAAGTTGCTGTTAGAGGCAAAACAAACTTGACTTGGGAAAAAACATTTCCATTTATGATAAATAAAACCAAAGCAGGATAATGCAATAGAGAACAAAACTTCCCCCCACCCCTCCCTCTTCACAAGCTTAACTTCATCTCAATTTTGTCTACCTCCTTCTCCCCCCAGAGCAGCACAGGGGGAATAGGGAATGGGGGTTGCAGTCAGTTCATCACACAAAGTTTTCCACCACTCCTTCCTCCTCGGGGGAAGAACTCCTCACATTCCTCCCCTGCTCCAGCCTGGGGTGCCTCCCATGGGCTACAGTCCTTCATGAACTGCCCCGGCGTGGGGTCCTCCCCAGGCTGCAGGGGGATCCCTGCTCCTGCGTGGGCCTCCATGGGCTGCAGGGGCACAGCCGGCCTCACCATGGGCTGCACCTCGGGCTGCAGGGCAATCTCTGCCGGGAGCAGCATTACTGCTCCCCCTCCTTCTTCACTGACCTTGGCGTCTGCAGCCGTTCCTCTCACAAGAAATTCTTCACAACCGGCTCAGGCAGACGCCTCTCAGGTTCGCTTCACATCTCATCTCCTCTCTACTTCTTGCAGCTGGGCCGGGCCGAGTCGGGCCCAGATGCCGCCCGGCGAGAGGCCAGTGGGTGAGGGCTGCAAGGCCCACAAAACTCACACCTCCCCCTCTCTGCCCCCTGCTTCTGCTTCTTCACATCTTTTTCTTTTTTTAAAAAAATATTTTTCCCCTTCTTAAATACATTATTGCAGAGGCATTATCAGGGAACATTCCTTCACCAATTGCCTCCGCCCTGGCCAGCAGCAGGTCCATCCTAAGGCCTGGCCCAGTCCATGGGACAAAGAGGAAACTGCTAGCAGCTTCTGTAAGAAGCTGCCACTGTAGGCCCCCCTCACTAATCAAAACCAACACACTGGTCCACAGTGGATGAATTGCCACAGTTCCCAGAGACACTGCAGTAGCCACAGTCTTCTAAACTGCAGGTGGGTTTTGTTACTACCCTGTTACTTGAACACCAATAACTATATTTAGTATTCCTGACAGTGCCTGCTTGGAAATGTATGCTAAACCTTGTGCCTGGCCTTTTTAGACTTGAATTTGGTTTTCTTTAGATGATTGAAGTTTGTTCACTGGATTTATAGGTGCATTTTTACATATGTATTTCTGAGTATGTTCCCCAGTTGCATCTTCCCAATAATGGAACAGCATGCCCTGCTGTGCCCTGTGTTGAATACAATTATTTTCTCTTCTTTTCTGATCTTCAAATTGAATTCACGAATGTGGAGCTATATTATTCTTTACATGTACTGGTTAATCTGTGGCATAAAACCAGAAAAGCTTCTTTTACTAACTCATTTGTACATTCCTCATAAATATTACATTGACCCCCACTTATGCACCATCCAATCTGTACTATATTTAACATCACCATGCATCATTGTGGTATTTTTTTTCCATCTGCTGCTGTTTCTGTAAAGCTGATATGCTCAAGAATGTTTAATATCATGATCAGTGACAGGCAAATAAATAGTCTTTGGAGAATCTGGGAATAATCGATTTTTGTGGAAGTCTGTGACACAGCAAGGAAATGAGCATTCCAAGAGCCTGCCCAAGACCCTAATGTATATGCTTGCATTTAGCCTGGTTAAACCAACAGTGCTAAATAATTAGATAATTTATTTTTATTTATGAAGAGGTAGTGGTGGGAGGAAAGCTGATTGCTTTTTATATACATTTTGGGTATTCAGTGATGTTATCCTAGGATAAGCAATGCATTTAGCTGCTTAAATCCTTCTAATTTCAGTACATACTCGGAATTAAGTTTGGCCTTCAACCGTTTTTTAGCTGGTGGTCTCTTTAGTTAGCAATAGCATTTTACTTGCTGATTGGTTAATGCGCTTAAAACTGGAAAAGAAATTATGAAAAAATGTAAGTTGCTAAATACACCTCACTGTTCTTAAAAATTATTTATGCATATATATTTTAATGTATACAGAAGATCCTGTCCTTGTGAAATGGAAAGTTACTTCTAATCATCATCATGACAAACTGAAAGAAAAAAATTTAAAATCTCATCAGAGTGAAGTTTGAGTTCTGTTCTGGACAATTAAACACCTTTCTAGCTTTGGAATTTGGCAAGAAATTTCTATAAGCCAGATGTTATTGAAAGGTATGGCAAACGAACTATTTAGAAAGAGAATGTTAGCTTGGAAAACTACAGGTAAGTACAGCTTTTCCACTTTCAATATATTATCTAGATTTGAAAAACTTGAAGTAGCTGGTGAATTAACTGAGTTTTAAACAAAAAATATTGATATACTCCACTGTTCTCAAGTAACACCACTGGCAGATTGATGTTAAACATACTCATCTAAGACATAAAGATTTAGGGTAAAATCTCATTTTTAGAACAAAAACAAATAAAATAAAATAAAGGAATGATCTGATTCTGGAATCTGTTTTTCACGTGCTTTGCATGTTTTCAATTAATCAGCAGGATTTTGATGAGAAGGCTTAAATATGTTCAGTACTAGGTAAACTAAGCCATTATTTTCTAATAGGCTAGGGAAATTTGTATGAAAATGTTCTGACCACCTCCTTGGCTGACAGATAAGGAAGGAATCTTATAGCCATATAACAGTGCTGAGGAGTCTTTGAATATCCGATTTCTGTCTCTACATCTATAGAGTAGCAGCATTACTAGGAAAAGTCCCAGGTTTAAAGCCTTGGAGAAGCACTGATTTAACTTCTTTAAATCTATCATTATCTGCCAGGTTTTATACAAATAGTAATTTCTGGAAAGCAAACAAACAGGGGAATGTACATCATTAAAAGAAAACTAAGAATTCCTACCTTGGCTGAAAAAATAAAGAACACGTGAACATTAAAAGATGTATTGGAGCCAAAATAAATGAAATAAGTCTAAGTAGCTCTACGAGGAACGCAAATTTATTTACTTCCATTTAAATAATACTGGAAGAAATTTAATAAGGAAGAAATTCTTGGACGTTGTTTTAAAAGCAGCCTGAAAATATGAACTTGAATTGAATCTTTTTATAAAAGGAAAAAAAATCCAAACAGACAATAATAATATAGATAAAGGAATGTGATACCTCTGTTGTAATTCAGTGTGTGTTTAACTCACAAGAGATTTTTAACCTGGTGCAAGGCATGAACTGGGTGGAATACAATGTGGATCTCAACACAAACTAATGTAAAGTCTGTCTTTTTTTACTAACTTTGGACCTTGAAAAATCGTTCCAAGAACACTTTGCCTGCTTTGTGGAACTGCAGTATTACCAAGCTTGATAATCAAGTAAGTTATACAGAACTCTGGTTTTATTTTGTTATTTTACATGCATGACAATTTTCTCTCAGAAGAACTTCGAAAGTACCATTCTATAACAAAAGGTCATTTGTTTCTGTGGTCTTCATGACTCAGCAGCAGGTATGCTCTCATTTACAACCGGGCACTGAAACTCCCTAATACTTAGCACTTTTGAGTCTGGTGCACTGCAGAATAAAACTGCTGTTCTAATAAATGTAGGAAAGAGAGTTTATGGGGTCAGAAGTGTAGTTAAAAATGTACTTAAAAGTGCTTCATATGTAAGAAAGCCACATCTCAGCTGCATAAAATGTTCAATCTAAGTTACCAAATCTAATGTCAGATCCAAGAAAAGCTGCTTAAAGTGGAGCTCATATGCAGAGTGAAGGTATCAAAGTATAAAATTACTGTCTTGGATGCACTGATTAGCTTCTGTGGTGATTTTAAGCATGTCTTCTCTTGACTCCGGTATAATCATTTCTGTGTGATGATAGTTTCAGCAAGAGATTTTGTCAATCAGAGTAATACGGTCAAGCATTGTCCTAAAAGCCAGGAGTGTCTGTTTGAACTCCTCAAGGTGAGCAGGGAATTCAATCCAGATCTTTCTGTCTGGTTGAGAGCTTTAAGCAGGAATTGTTGTATGAAAGGGGTTACTTTACTACAAAAAGCAGGCTACAACAGCACTGTAGAAATAATGATTCTCCCTCTGTTCTTTGAAAGCATGGCTGGAGATACATGCAACAGTTTCTGATTTGCAGCTTAGTGGCCTTTCTGGGGTGGCCACTGCTTGATTTCCTTTGCTTAAACTGGTCTACTATAAATAAATTCAGCATTTGTTGAGCTGGAGGAAGAGGTTGTCTTCAAGGAAAGCTAATTAGAGAAGCCAGCATAGAGGCTATCAGACCCTCCATGAAAAGAGTCGAAGTCTGCCTAGGAATTACAGAGAGAGCAAGTCCACAGTCCTCATTATTTGATAGTTGTTTATATAAACACTTTTCTTGCAATTACAGCTCCTTTAAATGCTTCTCAGAAAGGATTACACCAGGAAAGGATGCCCAGTGGAAAAATGTTTCTGCTTGCTAGGCTTAAAGATCTCAGTAAATAATCAGTTAGCGGAGGAGAAGTACCAGAAGTAAACCTGACTATTTCTCAAATGTCAAATTATGCATGAAAGATGCCTTACAATAGAATACTGCCATAGGTTTTACTGTATGCTTTTCAATAAAATATTGAAAAATATAAAATATTGACCAAACCAATTTCATTTTCCTTGAAGAATCTGTTACATGATCATTTTGTGGAATTGTTTCATTTTTAATAAAAAACTTCCCAAGGGGACAGATTTCAAAGTTCCTACTGTAACCTTTACCAGGGACACTGGATTGTTTTGGAATTTTGTTTGGGTTTTGGTTTTAATTTGTTTTAAGGTATTTTGCTATTAACAGTACATTGACTGATTATATCACAAATAAGTGGCACTCAGTTCCGAAAAAGCAGCTGTTTCAGTGGGTCACACTTACATTTAAATTAACACGGACATAATATTTGAACTAATATATTACCATATAATCATTACATTAGTGCATATATTTAATACATGTCATTACATGATTCAATAGTTAAAAATTATTAAGTAAAACTTAAAATTTTGTATACATGCTAATCTCATAAAACATAAACATATAAATATGCTGAAAAAAAGTAGAAATTGCAATGTGAAAACTGTGGCTTTTGACATTCCATTTCATGAGACATTCTTAAATATTTATATGTTCTAGGAAGAAAAACTGAAATCTTAAGTCTGGCCAAGTGGAAATTCTGAATTTAATTGACTTTTTCATGAAGAAAAACTCATTTTTAACAATACTTTTTCTCAATAAAGGAGTAAAAACATTAGTCAGCATGAAATGTACTGTGAAAATAAATAAAAAACATCTGAAAGAAGCTCTAAGGACTAGGAACTTATTCCAAAGAATACCAGTACTCTTCCTTGTTGTTTTTTTTTTTTTCCTTTCACCTCTTCACTTTTTCCTTCTGTTGTTTTTCCTTCTTTTTTTTTTCCCCCTTCTTTTCTGCTCCCTTCTATTTTTTCTTTCTTTGTTGTTGTTGTTTTTGTTTTTCCTCTCCTGTGACTTATAATGTTTAATTTCACATTTGGTCCTTTCTGTAACGCAAAAATATTTCCCTCTTGAGGTATCTTTGCCTATGATTCAGTAACTGAATATTATTGAATCTGGTCTAAAACTAATTTTAAAATAGAAAGTGGGCTATGCCATCACTTTTTAAGGAAAACATCACTGTAGAGTATTGCCTGGTATTTAATGAGACAATATGGTCTGGTCTTTTTTCTTGCTTAGGCTTTCTGCTAGTGAAGGTAGTGGCTGATTTAGTAAGAGAGCATTTATTATTTTTTACCTTGAAACTGTTTTATGCAAACATATCAAAAGTATTTTTATTTTTGCATTAAATCCTGTGGCTTTGTAAGAAATTTATTTTTTTCCTAAACATATCTATTTTCATTTAAAACAAATTGCTACCTTTCTTTTCTTTCTGTCACTGTCGAATATCTTTAACTACATGGGTCAGTAAATCCTTTTATTTAAACAAAAATGAATTTGATTTTACAGGTATGGGTAAGAAGGCTTAACTTCTTCATATTTCTTTGGTTGAATAGGTATAGATTTATATGTAATGCATGAATTTTGTTGCTTATGCATTCTTATATCTTGAAATAATTAAAAGAAACAAGCATTTTTACTAGAACTAAGTACTCAGTAAACTGGGTAATCTGAATCACAATTGTGGAGTGCAGGTGTGGTTGATCATGTGCCTTTACACATGTCTTTAGTGAAATTAGTGCTTTAGTTGTAGTATGCTTGCTTATTAAACAAACACAAAATTGTTAAAAGAAAACTAATGGGATTTCAGAATTAACTACTTGAAAGTTATATGTAATAGTTACATAATAGCAGAATGAGTATTGGGTATGGAAACTTAATTTGCCTGACCGAGTGCATATATTGCATTCTCCACAGGACCTCCCACTTCATTCAGTGTTAGCAGTAGATACTGTTCCCTTAATTATCTCCTGTTCAAATGATGTCCTGTGGACAATGTTAATAACCTACTCTTGAAAGTGCTGCGGTATCTGCCCTTATGATTTCAATGTTAGTTAATTATTTTCACAGCATAACTTTGAGGTGAGGGAGTGACACTAATCCTGTTTTGCAGAGATATCAGAAATGTCCACAACATTTAGCTACCATGGTTGAAGTGCTAGGGCCGGAGTTTCACCATGCCATTGTGTACATGTATTAAAAGTACAACTCCTGGTGACTTCAGCGGTGACTTTCATAAGTGCTTGACCCTGCAAATCAGAATTTGTGTATATTGGGTTTACAGTCCTACAAGAGCCCTCCGATCTCTTCCCTCTGCTTCTTCCCATTCAAAAATACCCACGGTGCCTCCCACTACTACCCCCACTGTGAATGATCTCTGGCTTGTGCTGTCTCCTTGGCACTGACAGGGTCTTAGTCTGTCCCTGCCAAACACTACAAGGTATGACGCTAGCAGTCTCTCAAGACATGATGGTGCTTCATAACCTTGGGAAATTTGCTATATTTTGTACTGGCATAGCCACAGGATCTTGACTGCATTTCCCAGGAAATAAGGTGGTGCTTACAGGAAAGAACTTTAGGGCCAAGGGAAGAGCAGGATCTAGCTTTCCAGAGCAGTGTTCACTTACTTTAAGAAGAGCTTAGCCTTTCTCTTGCCCCATTCTCAAACAAAATATTCTGCTTCATTCATTCCCTTGTTCTGAGATAAGGACACACTGAATGACATAGGAGAAAAAGTTAGGGAATAAATAATGTTTTGCCTGTCCTAGCAGGCAACTATGGGAACTAAATTAAGGCACAAGCAGCTTGAAGGTGATATTTCCTAGCTCTGGAGTGCTTACCTTGGCAAAACCAATAATATTCTCTCAATAATGATATCATTGTCTCCTGTGAAAACTGTGAGCTGAAAAAGACTGTGAAACAGCTGCTGGAAGATGTTTCTTTGTCTGATGATCTTTGGTCCTAACCTAACTGCTTGTTAACACAAGATTATCATAAGCTTGGGTAGCTTGACCATTAAATTAATTTTCTCTCAGAGGTAGGGATGTAGCTATATTCTGATGGACTTATACAAAAGATCACCTGTTTTATATCTCGTCCTAGGCTGCTAAGAGTAAACAACACAAAACCCCACCCACCCAACTGAAAAAAAAACCAACCCAGGCAACTACTAAAACAGCAGTTCAGAAGACATTTTACATTATTTTGGGGATGTGCAGCTTACATTTACATACATAAAATGAAGTGTGAAGGGAATGACATTCAGGTTTTTTTTAAATGTAGTGTTAAATGTCATAAAATGTCGTAAATCATTACTTTTTTCAGATTTCCGACTGGTAAGCTGTAATTCTTGAGGGAGCTTTTATTAAAAAAAAAAAAATCTTTACCCTGGAACAGAACATTGTGGACTTTGATTTCTTTATCAAAAAATCATTTCAGAGAGATTTGGACTGAATGGAAATTAAAAGTCTTTTTAAAATATAATTTTTATCTCTTTTCAGATACATGGTACACCATCACTGCAGAGGATCACTCTCATTGTTGCTGCATCTGTTTCTCTGTTGTCTTTACCTCAAAGGAAATTTCATTACAAGCCCCTTGCATTTTCTAAGCATTGAAATAACTACTTTAATTTTTAACTTGTGACGGTGTGAGAATCAGCAAGACAGAAAATGGTTACATTGTGCTCATTTTAGCACAGCAATGGAATCAAGCTGAACACAGGCTGAGAGATTGTAATCAGCTTTACAAAAAAGAAACCTTTATGTAACTCTAAAAATGAATATTGGCATAAAAATAGCGTCAATGTTTAATTTAGGTGGAATGTGGTTTTCTGATGCTTTACTTAGTTTAAACAATTCCTTCATACATGACAAATCTGCAAATACTGATGGTCTTACCTGCCTTGTTTTGGAAACTGTAAGCCTGGTGACAGCTTCAAAAGTGAGTTTCCTTTATATGAGGCAACTTGTAGCTAGTTAGGTTTAAGATAATCACCCAAGCTCTTAATGAATACAGCAGCATTTTTTTCCCGATTTGTATGTTAAATTTTGTACTCCTAAACTCAAAAAGAAAGAAGGAAGCATTTGTCAAAACCTCCAGAGAGCCTTCTAATCCACCCGAAGTTGAGTACCTCTCGTCTTTTTAACTGACTACACAGAGTCACAAGGTGTCTGTCCCCATTTTGGACCTGGTACTTTGTTTTGTGTAAAAAATTTAAGACACCATATATAGTTATATATAGATACATAGGTCTGTGAATGCAATTTTATATATATATATCTATCTGTGTACATATATACATGGCCATAGAGCTTTCAAGTGTCAGAGTTGGTCTGGAAATAGGAACAAATCCTGCATGGTGCTGAGTTGAAAGTGGAGAATACAAGCTGGTCGTGGAAAATGATGACATTCCAGTATCTGGCATGGGTACTTAGAACCTGACCAGATATGACCTTTAACAGGGACAAGAGATTTTGCTATGTTTGAAGGA
Source organism: Chlamydotis macqueenii (assembly GCF_036417535.1). Lineage (NCBI taxonomy): Eukaryota > Metazoa > Chordata > Aves > Otidiformes > Otididae > Chlamydotis > Chlamydotis macqueenii. The sequence continues at coordinate 55,825,048 of NC_141593.1, read as the reverse complement.
GTTTGGTTTGGAGTACTAGCATTATAGATGTTATTTTATTAATATTTTAATGTTAACACTACAAATGTTTTTCTCTGGAGCAGGTTCCTCCCAAACAAGGATAATCCTTTATTTGATGTTACAGGCTTGCTTATCTTCTTACATTTTCCATTGTCATAGTTTTCCACAGTGTCCACAGCAGGACTACTGATTTTTTTTTAATTGATTCTAGCTGGAGTACCTTTTTACATTAGCATCATCTGTTTATTTTTAATGTAACTCTTGCATATAAATAATCTGTTGCGCAGGTAGTAAAATGAAGTTAGAGTGCTTATTGCTAAAAGAGAATACTAAGACTTGCACAAAGTATATACAAATGTATGTTGTACAGAATAAGATTAGATGCTCTCTGTCCTTTATTTGGATGGACAGTCACCACATAGAGAGGAATTCTGATCTGAAGGCTGTAAATGAGAATTTAATATTGACATTATTTGATAAGGCTGCCCTATGAATTGAATATAAAGCTCTAGAGAAGGTTTATTTGTGCCAGATTATTTGACTTGCCCCTTTTCCATTTACATTTCTTGGTTTTAGCTGTCTTACTGACTCTGTATGCTTAGAGAGGCCAGGGCTGACTGTGATACTGTTCCAATTCTTTTTGACAGATATAGAGTCCTTCTGGGAATGGTGCTTAATGCTTTTCTTAGGCCTGTCCAGCTTGATTCAGACAGGTTTGATAAATGAGGGAGCAAGTTTAGGTCCATTTTAAAATAACAAGATATTCCAGCACTCTGACTCTGTTGATAACTTGAGATCTGTCTGAAGGACTCTCTTATTTTAGGCTTGCCTGTTATCTGTGTGGGTAGTGTATTGTCTGTTGACTCCGCTAAGCTTTGTGCTTATCAGCTTTTGAAGACTTAAGATATCGCTAGTATTTCATTGTTCTTCTGTGGAAGAAGAAGGACATTTTCATTTCTGTCCTCCACAGAATGCAGGGCTATATTTCCTTCCTTACGGGATATTTGAAGCCTACAAAATGTGGGAATTAGAAATGCAGGGCATGTTCCCTCAGCATTACAGTGAAGAGAAGAACTGGCCAACCATATATCCCACGGTGGGCTGTGTCCTGCAAAAGTGTGCTGACAGGCATCTTTGCATTCTTGGATATTCCAGGCTGCATGGTCTAACCTTGTGTTTCTCCACTCTAAGATTATGATACATTAGAGAGGGGATTGCTAAATGGAGGAGAGGCGCAGGCACCAGAGTGAAGGGATATGATATTTAAAATATCTTCTATATTTGTACAATCTGGAGACCTGCCTTACAAGTTCTCATCCTGGAACCACTTTTTATGAGGAAACAGTCTAAGCCTTGTCCCAAACTGAACAGCCAATGGCACCTCATCAATGTCACCATCTAACAAATAAAATTAATTACATTCGTCTAATAAATGAAATGCACAGGAACCCTGTTATCTAAAGCAGAAGAGTCACTCAAAGTAGGAAAGAAACTTAAATATGAAAATCCAGAATTATTAGCCAGCATGTAACTGTGTTGAAGCCTAGTACCAGAACAGGAAAAAAAAAACAACTGTATTAACCAACCTTAAAAAGGGCTTTAGGAGAACTGTAGAGCAATACATTTTTTAATCTGGTTTCCATACTTGGCAAATGGTTTGAAATTATAACAAAAAAAAAAGAGAGAAGAATTCATTGCATCAAAGAGGATCTAGATAATTTACTACTCCTACATTAAAGCAAATTTTAACATATCCCTCACTAAAGACACTTAAGAGAAAGCTTACCTTTCATAGGATAAAGAGACGATCTTCTTATGTATTAACAACCGATTAGGAGTCATTATAAAGCTGGAAATGTACAGTCAGTTTTCACAAAAAGATATTCCTTGGGGGCTGTCGCACCTGTCTCTGACATTTCAATCCACTCTTTAAAGTGAATAAGATCTTTAAAGGAAGTTGAAAGTGAGCTGAGTATGGTAGGTAGGTCTCGGCCGGCAGCAAAGCACCTGCACAAATGCTTGCTCACTGCCCAAGCCCCTGCTCTGTAGGCAGGGGAGACAATAGCAAAACAAGATTGAAAAAACTCATGAGTCAAAACAAAGGCAGGGAGATTTTTTTTGTCAATTACAGTAGAGGGCGGACTGTACTTTAAATATATTACCAATTAACATGTTTAGTAACTGACTGGGGCAGTGAGAAAAAAACCCTAAAAACACATAGGGAGAAAAACATATGCCATATTCCCAGGCTTAGTTTCACTCCAAATTCCTCTCCTCATCCTTGTTAGCACCACAGGTTATACATTTAGTCCCTTCAATGAGGCTGTGAGCAGCACAGGGTGTTTGAGGTCAGGATATAACCGTTTCCCTGTGCTGCTCCTTATTTCTCACAGTTTCCTCTGTGCTGTTGTGGGTCCTTTGAAAGCTGCAGCTCCTTTGGGGGAGCAGCAGCAGCACCACCACCGCTATTTTTTGCCCCTCCTTAAACATGTTTCCACAGAGGCTGTACCACCTTGGCCAAGGGGCTCAGCTGTGCCATGATGGGTCCATTGCAGCTGCCCGGAATTAGCTGTGTCTGGCACAGGGCAGGCCCCACCTTTTCTTCTGCTTAAAAATTATTCAGAAAAGACAAAATTAAAATCTCTACAAATGATTGCACGTAGCAGCTGACTACTAGATAATGTGGTGAAATGCAGATTTGATAAATTATTATTATTATAAGGAAAAGCACTCTGGTTTGACAATGAAGAACTCCGGATTAAAGGGCATTTTTGCCAGTCAGGAGTGGTAGTAGGCAGCTCAATGCTGACTCCAAAAACCTAGGAAATGTTAGGGAAAAACAAATAATAAACCAGAAAATATCACTATTGTACTGTATATCTTGAACATAATATGCAGGCAGGCCTTCTAGTCCTATCTAAAAATACAGAAGTAGAAAAATACATAGAAGGGTAACAAGGATGACTGAAGTTATGGCATGATTTTTACAGGAAAATAAGATAATTAGGCTAGGACTCTTCAACCTGGAGAAGCAAAGACAAATGCAAGAGATGACAGATCTCGGCAAAATCATGTATGGTAAGGAGAAGGTGAGTATAGACTGTTCATTACTCCTTTTAGCAAAAAAAAAACTGGTAGGCGTCCACTGAAATGAGCGGGCAGCAGGGGTTTTTTGGCTTTTTTTTTTTTCACACTGAGCTTAATGTTAAACTGTGGAATTAATTTCCACAGAAGGTTGTAGAGGTCAAAAGTGTAAATGAGTCTGAAGAAAAGATTAGGCAAACTAATGGAAGGTAAGTCCGTGTGGACTATTGAATGCAATCACTTGACTCAGGATGTCATGAAACTACTGATTCCTGGGAAGGCACGCCAGCAGATGTACCATTTTTTATTTGCCTTACAGACCAGGTGTTGCATGACACTGCTGAATGCAAGTTATTGGCTAATGGTCTGAACCCATACTGCAACCCTTAAACTCAAAAGGTAGGGAGTAACCTGACCTGGCCTAACTCCATTGAAGTGTGTATGTACTAAAGAAAACGGTGTTTCAATTTTATCTCTTTTTCTTTCTCTTTCTCCTGTTGATAAGTTGTAGGCCTTTGTGCATTTTATTTTCATTACTTTTTCACCCCCTGAAAATGCAAGAGAGGGCAGTATGAAAATAAATTTCAGTACCAGCTCTACACCTACTTGTTACTGACCAATAAACCTCTATTATGGAAGAAGGTTCAGAAAAGATGAGCAGGCATGATGTGCCATGAAACTCGGAGAATAACGCAGGATGTGACTGGCCACGGCTGTTGCAAAGAAGCTGACTTTATCTCAAGACAAGAGAGACCAGAGGGTGGCTTTTGTTTTAGGTAAACAGCTATCAGCAGAGTGAATCAACTGGTGGTGTCAATGTTTGTGTGAAATTCTCACTCTCTCAGCCAGGCCAGCATGGGAGGAGTGAGTATGTGGCTCAGCCCAACACAGAGTATAAGAATCAGACAACTATTTAATGGGCTTGAGCTGCCTTGAACCCACGTATGTGTTCTCAGTGATTAGGGAGGCCCAGCGTTGAGATGGTGAGCGTGTTTATGCCTGGTAATGGGAATCACACTGATACTGTGAATGAACTCTGTATTGCAATTGCTATATTTTGCTAAATGTAATCTACATTTGTATTGTGTTTCCAGCATGTTTTGTAGCACTGTGTTAAATCAGAAATACCATGTAATACCAAGTATATTCATGTAAGTAAATCTGGTATTACAGATATCCCTCCACAGGTGGAATATCTAAAAGAACTTGGTCGGAGAGTATTGGACTGTGACACTACTGTAAACCAGCAAACTTTCTTTGAAACCACACAGTCAATGAAACTGTGCTGAGGAGCCAGCCACACCGGAGGAATATGTCACAGCTTCTCCTTGCTTCTCTTCAAATGATTTGTCATGGCACATTTTAGTTCCACTTTGAATGTGTTTGTAGATGCAATGGAGATTTCAGTTTACATTTCCGTATGCAGCCTGATGCTTGATGAACGTATATTTTATAAACAAGATAGCAAAAAGGAATTTTTATCTTTTCTGGATGTTTGTTTTATCATTTATGGCACAAATAAAGCTCTGCTTTTGGACTTCTCTTCTTTGTTTTTGATTTCGTAGGTTTTAGCTCTCTAAATACCACTCAGCATAATGAGTTTTTCAATCCCCTCCATTCACATAGCTGCACTGCAGACACTCATACCTTATTCTTAATAAATCCCAAATGTATCTACCCTTTTTTTTTCTGAGTTATTTCAGGCCTGATGAACTGTCGAGCGATCTGATACTGTTAGCATCTATTGAAAACACATTCTTTCTAACATGCAGGCTTTTCCTCTGGCAATGAGAGGTCTGTTGGTGTCCTCTGGATTCCCAGCTTTCTTTTCCACAAGTTAATCTGGAAACAGTAATTAAAATGAGAATGCATACTTTAAGTTTTGCCTTTAATCTTTGGCTTTTTGTTGACCAAATAAGTTGATGTAAGTTGAAAAAACTTGCCATTTTGTTACGTTATTTACTTTGGCATAGCCCAACTATTGTGCAGTTATTGCTGAACATGTGAACTGACTCAGCTATTGTATTAATTTGGCCGCTAATACACTGTTTCCACTGAAATATGCTAAGGTGATCATTATTAAATACGCCATTTCAGGGTGATGACCAGTCTGCATGAATATTGGTAGCACTAACACATAGAATTATGACAACAATGAAATGCAAATTTTGATTTACAATTCAAGATGGCATTCTCTCATCTGTAATGGTTGGTAGAAGTATCAACTTCATCATGAAAGAAAATGTACACATGTGTAATATGCCTGTAATAGAACAAAAGCTGTAGTCTTTCTAAAGTATGTAAAGCACATATCTTCTTTCCAGTCATTTGATGTTTGTCTTGCAACTGTCAGACTTTCTGTCAGTTAACGGCAGACACAAATAGTAAGAATGAAAGTGTCAGGCTGTGGTTATCACCTGCATTCTTGTTAAATTGTTCATTCACCTCTGTGCTTCCTTTAACTATGCAAGCTGTGTAGCTAAAATATAAAAATATACAGCCACATGCACATAGATTTTCCTCTTTGAATTACAACACCATTCCAGCCGGCTCTACAGCAAACCGTAAAATGTTTCCTGACACTGGTCTTTGATTGATGGTTCTCTATGTTAATGGAGCATGCAAAGCCAGTATATGCTTTCTCCTAAAATTACTTATTTACTTATCTTGTTTTGTCCTGGAACAAACTAGGGACATCCATCCATCCATCCTTGTGGCAGCAGTGCTCTTCGAGGCAAGTCCTGACATCAGATACACCGCTATTGCACCTCTGGCATCCTGGCAGTCACAATTTATGTTGCGTTTTCCCATTATACTGCCGTAGTTATGCTTCCCAGTCTTGACATTGATGCTTGCCATTTTTATAGAAAAAAAATGTTGGCTTGAGCTTGAAAGACTTTTACAAGTTGATAATTGATCTCATAATTATAGCTGTTCACTTCATACTATGATTGATTTAATGACTTAGATCCAGCTTAAAACCATTAAGCTCCTAGGTCATGGGTAATTTTTCGGCTTTGGAAATTATAATTAATGCTATTTTCTTTGAGAGAAAATCATCTTACCTTTGCAACTCCAGTATTAATTTATTCTTTTTAATTCATTTTTCATGTCCTATCTCTCTACATTCATTTACTCCAATAAGTTTGACATTACAGTCCTTCATGTTTTCTCTCTGCCTGCGTGCTTTCTGTATTTGCAGACATTGATTTTGTGTTCCAAAAATCTATCGGTAGAGTTTGGTTCTCCTTTAGCAACTGATTCCTCAAAAGCTTTCTGTTATTGGGGCTCATCAGTCCAGCAAGTTCAATGCCATTTTTTTTTTAATTTCTCTGTTGTTTAAATTTTCTTAAGACAAGCTTTTGACCTTTCACTCTTTCTCCTACCTGAGGCATCAGTTAAATAATATATTTTTCTCTCTCCTGCCCCCATCAGTTTGTCATTTGTGTGCATTTCCCTACCCTCATTTTATGAAATTGTATTCTGATTATTTGGAAATTTCATTTGTATGATTTCTAAACAGACTTTCTTTTTAAATAACAGACTACAATATTCTACCTTGGGACAACTGAATGTTTTCAATTCAAAAAAATTTTTGACCCCTGAATGAATTTTCAGCTACTTGGATCCCCTTATGAAAACTGTCTGATAATAAAAAAAAGTTACCTCTCTGGCAAAGAAATTAGCACCCTCATTTTTGGCCTAACACGGAAGAAAATTCCATTTGAAATTTACTCTGACACTGAAAGTACCTGTGAATTATCTTTATATATATGCATCTTTTTAAACTAGACTACATCTTAAATGGAATAACAGAAAGAGACTTTCAATCTGTATCACACTGACTAAGGAAGATAGAGTATGATATTACGTAGAAGGCACTGCCCAAGTCAGCAAATTTTGACTATGTGGGACGATAATGCAATGACGAATAAAGGTTCCCATCAGACAGTACAGCAACATTTCCAAACTGAAATTTTCTAAATTTGACTGAAAGCTTTGGTTTTTTTTCTCTACAGAATGAAAAAAAAAATGTGGAAATTGCATAGACTATAACTTTCCTCCCCAAATATTTTTATTAGCTCCAGCAATTACCACTTATCTGGGCCTGAGCTCCAGACACGAATCTTTAATGTTCAGTATGCATGCATACTCATATAGTAGTAACTTTCCATGAAAGTGTAAGGAGAGCATTAACTTTATGACATGTTGTTATATGAAAGTAAAGCAATTAAATTGTGTCATGACTGCATCCTCTCAAATTGCAACTCTCAAACAGATGCTTTACTGCACTCAATCTCTCTATACTTCATTGTCATGAAAGCAAATGCAGTTTTTAAAATGAGAATTGTATAACATACATAAACCAGATTATTATGGAGTTTAAAATATCACTTTATAGACAGTTACCTTAGTAAAGTAATAATGATGAATCCCAGTTTTTATAGTGTGTTCATTAGCAGCAACACTCTCACACCAAACTCTCCCTGTAACTGGAAAAAAACCCCCTGAATTTGGTAAATATCTGCTTTAATAGCAAAGGCTTTTTTTTTTTTTCATACAAGTCAGTACTAACAGTTTTTCTGTGGTAACTATGTGTTTCTGTTTTCTGACTGTGTGCAGACAGATAGGCGAAGTAGCACTGAAGACAAAGGAGTATCCTTCTATCCTTATGGAGAATAGGAGAAGGAGATACAAGAGACTATTTTGGATAAATTAGATGTATTCAGATTGGCTGGGCTTAATATTTAAAGACCTGACTTTATCTCATATTCAGTGTAGGCCATTTAGAGAAAATTTTGCAATGGTAAAAATGGTAATTTATAGAATCATAGAATAGTTAGGGTTGGAAGGGACCTTCAAAGGTCATCCAGTCCAACTCCCCTGCCAGGAGCAGGGACATCTCCAACCAGATCAGGTTGCTCAGAGCCCCACCCAACCTGGCCTTGAATGTTTCCAGGGATGGGGCATCCACCACCTCTCTGGGCAACCTGTTCCAGTGTTCTGCCACCCTCATTGTAAACAATTTCTTCCTGATGTCTAATCTGAATCTACCTCCTTTTATTTTAAAACCATTACCCCTCATCCTATCACAACAGGCCCTACTGAAGAGTTTCTCCCTGTCTTTCCCGTAGGCCCCCTTTAGGTACTGCAAGGCTGCTATAAGGCCTCCCCACAGCCGCCTCTTCTCCAGGCTGAACAGCCCGAACTGTTTTGGGAGATTTTTCTCCCTTACCTGTTTTACTGCTTCAAAGAGTAAGAACATAATCTGCAGACATACTTTTTTTGTGTGTGTGTGTGTGTGTATTGGTATAAGGTTGCAATTTATTGACATGGCAATTCCTCATTATCAGGCTATAAATTAATAATATATGTATGGAAGGCATATTGAAAACAAGGAGGGATAGTATTAAGGAATTCAGCAGTTCAACAAGTACATTTTTATTTTCTGGGTTTTTTTCTGGTCTTGACTGAAAAAAGGATCATGGTTCAGAAAGTTGTTATGATGTGAATGATTCTCTGAATTAGTTCTACATATGAAGAAAGTAAAAAATTGTCCAATAATCAGTTCTAACACATTAAAAATAAAACATAATATACAATTTAACAAGAAGCCAAAATGCTTTAGAAATAGACTGAAAAAAAAATGTGTGTAGTTGATATACAAATGACTTAGTTGTTATTTTTGGCAAAAGAGTTCAAATATTTAAGTGTTCAAACATTTTATTTAGACTCTGCCTAAATACGGACTTACTAGGCACCTGTACACTTTAACATTCACCCACTTCTATGCTTTCTGTTACTTAGGGCTTAGGTATATATAACCTAAGTGTTGTAGTTTAAATTTAGATTTGTAGGTTAAATTTAACCAGCATTGTTGTTAATCTGCATACTAGAAGGCGAGCTATTTCTCTTGATTATTAGGATGTGACACAACAGTTACACTCGGAGTATGCTTTCTTAGAAATCATTCAAATGAAATGCAGTATTGCATTTGAAAAGCATCCTATTGCAGTACTATCAATATACCAGTCTATTTTTGTGTTTTGTGCATTTTGAATCTATAGCTAGATGACTGGATTAACATAAATGTAATATTTCTATTGTTTTTCCTCATTAACAAAAATTTTGCTGAAATTAAGATGCAACAATATAGCTTAAAGCATTATTTACCCGTCAGTCTTTAATCCAGGACCCAAAGTCCAAGGCATAGCACAAGCTGATTAGGGCCAACAAGTAGGTGCTTAGGATGCACTAAGGTAAAATCCAAGTGGGATATGAATTGGTTCTGCCCTTTGCAGATCATGTGGTGGGAATGGGCACAGACTGAGCCACCTTCTGAAATGTTGGCTGTGTGCTGCTCCGTTTTGGCACTTTGACTTCTTGATGGATTAATTCAACAGCTTGTTAAAACTTTGCATGTAAGTAATATAGGATGCTGTTTACATATCTGTACCATAAGAGTGAATCTTGTCCTTCTTTAAATCCTTCCAAAGTGTCGCCTTTGAAAATGATGTGATGGCTGTTGTCTCCTGTTTATTCCACTGTATGCATTAGATGTATTTTTTTTCAAACATAGAATTTAATGATGGATTTTAACACTCAAAAAACCTCCTATATTTGGCACTTCTCCTTAATCTATATTTATTTCTCTAAATATTAGAACACATATGCACCCTGTTAGTAATTTTAGATCATGAATAGAGCTATGCCATTTTCAAAGCAACTCCATCTGTTCTTAAATATACAAAAAAATAGAGTAAATCTGAAGAAAACAAAGAAACATACAAATAATATCTGTAAGAACTAAACAGTATCCTAAACAGGGTACTGTAGTCTGAAATCCTTCCAAATTTTTTGTCCTTAAAAAAAGTCCCATCCAAAATACAAACAAATTATTATGAATGCAATTTCCAAAGTAACACAGGGTGAAATGCAGTCCGCTACATACTGCAGTGCAATGCTTGAGTTTGTCCTCCTTTACATGTTTGCAGTTTTGTAAGCATAGCCAAAGGTCCTGAGAACATCCCCTAGTGAAGATGAAATATGTCTGATTTTCTCTGCTGCCTGTAAAGTGTGGTAGAGTCCTCTCTGTAGAAGTATCTCATGCACCACTTTGAGTTGCAAGAGAAGACAGCAGCTGTTATGCTGTTCATAGGGCAACTATAAACAGCAGTAAGGAACATTCTTGACATTGACACAGGAATCACTCCATACAAGATGCTTGCAAGCATGGTCAGTATATAAAAATCTAACTATAGTGTCAGATAAATGTTTACATGTCTGTAAATACGCTGTTAATCTAATGTCTAGAGATAAGTAAGTGCCAGTCATCCAGAAATGATTTTTTCTAAAATCACTAATAGCAAATATTAATGATTTAATAGCAAACATATGTATGCAGGGGACCAATGATATATTTTTCCCTCTTATTGTTTTATTTAAATAAGTCCAATTGCCTTTAGGTTGAAAAGCCTTGAGACACTTCCCTGAGAATGCTAAAATACAAGGTGAGAAAATGGAGGTGAGCAGGGTAATATTCCAACCATGTCAGCTTTTAGAGATTCAGTTACTGCTCAGATAAAAATGTTACAACAAAAGTAAATCTGTGCTTTAGTATATATAAAAATTTTACTTAGCAGGAGAATGAATTTAATTTTTAGATGGGCCAAAGATAACTTAGGCACCTTAAAGGTAATTTAGTATAGAGTATTTCCTAAAACATAAGTTATTTTCAAATGGTGCATTGTCCTCAATCTTTTGTGTGGCAAACTGATTTAGGTCTACCAAAGGTAAAAATTATTGGAATGGACTCTGTTCTAGCAAACTATTATTTTGCCAAAAATGTTAAAGTGTTTTGAAGCGCGGATGATAAAATAGCTCAACCTACTACCAAAAAGCAAAACGCATCCAGGAAAAAGAAAACTTTAAGTCTTGGCTCTGTAAATCCCTGAGAACCCCAGCTTGAGTCTAAAACTTCTTGGAATAGGCTTATAGCTCTATGTCCCATAGAATGCATCTTAAGACAATACATGTGCTTTAATCCAAGGAGAATGGGACAATTTTTTCTTAATATTTTGCAAAATTGAGATCTCCATTTTTCCCTTTTGACTGGGCAGTCCCTGGTGGATAGCCTTTCTTCAAATACTTCATCACTGTCTTTAGTCCGCTCTAATAAATGGATCAACTGTAGGATGTATCCTTGTATGTCTGCCATCAGTCCTGACAAACAACTGATTCCGTATCACCATGGACCTCAAATTCTCTGCTTTTTCCACCAGCAGGGTATTTTTTTAAATACCATATGTTGCTAATGTTGCCATTACTGATTGTGTGATCTATTGCCTCCTGTCCTGCACGCCTTGGCATTTTGCTTTGAGAACTCTCCCATTTATTTCACATACAGCTTGTTTCAGTCAGTGATTTAGTCCTATGTTTTACTTCTATGTTTGGGTTGTTGTGTTTTGTTTTTTTGTTTTTTTTTTTTTCCCTGTGGTATCTGTGTTTAATTAGGTAGAGTTTCTTTCTTCCTCTGCTCGTTAACAAGAGCATTTGTGAAGCACGGTTTTCACTAGCCCTGGAGATATTTGTCACGATTTGCAGAGCAAGTCTTTTTCCTCACATTAACTTTGTGTGTTGCCTTTCATGTCGGGTGGTATGTGGTCACTGACTAAACTTCTGACTGGGGTACTGAAATACATACAACTTAGCTACATTACAGGCATGGAGAAAGATGAGTCTGCAGTTTCACGGGCCATCTTGCAATTTCCCCCCAAACCAATCCTTTATGCACTGTTCAAATAATTCCTTGCATTTTTAATAACTTAATCTAGTATTTTTTTTCCTGCTCCTGGTGCAATACATCATAGGTTCCTGAATCTTTAAATGTGTAGAATTTCACACATTCAATTTCTTTACACTGTTATTTGCTTCAAGAAGAAAACAAGAGCTTTACAAAGACTCAGACTGACAGAGGTGGGAGGGACTGTGGAGGCTTTACTTCACTTTTGCTAAGCATTTTTTTTTCCTTTCTCAAACCATATAATGGAAATGTGGCATGCACAAGTGATGGCAAGAGGAAATATTCTAATTTCTCAACAAGTTTCCTCCAAAGGTTGCTTTGTTTGGTTACTGAAGGACATCACTGGGAATTGAAGCAAGTTTAAAAGATCAAGGGAGCGCTGAATTTTATTTTCCACCTTCCATTTCTTTTTAGAAGGCAGAAAATGCTCAGATACCTACTTTGGCTGCCGCTGTGAGACCTTGCCTCACATTTCAGCCTCATTTAAACAGCGGAGAAGACCAGTTGCATAAAGGTAGGTACAGCTTCAGTCACGAACTCTGATTTTATATTGTTTCACTTGTCAGATACAGGAACTCTAAGGAAGAATGTCATGAATAGATAAGACATGTTACAGAGAGACTGGCAGACTTCTTTCACTGCATGAAAGAGGGCAGTATAGCCTTGGACTGACTGCCCACAGAAAAGTATTCCCACAGGACATGTAGAATTGCAGTGGCTGGAAGGAGAGGGCAGGTAAGTGTTCCAGTAGAGCTAAAAATGTGGTAATTGTATGGAACCGACTGAAGTGATGGCTTCAGTTAATGTTCACTTGACACCCGAGACAGAAATCAGAGGACTGCTTTACTAAAAATGGAAAGGAAACATACCAAAGAAATAGTTTTTAACTCAAAAGTAAAAAGTGACTGAAACGACAAAGGATAAGTGTTGCAGACTTAATCAATTAAAACGAGTCCTTCCTAAAAGAGATTATAGTAGCTGGAATATGGAGCAACCCATTAAAACAAGCAGATGAAACCCACTAAAACTTACTGGACCAAGAGGTATCTTGGCAATAAGAATGAACAGTGCTTTGATACAATAATTACAAGTTCAAATTGGCTTAAACAATATAATTCTAGTCTGGAAATGTAAATATCAGAATCAAGGAGATTAACTTACACAGGTTATGACAGCCAGTGAGACAGGCATTACTTGGCACATGGAAAAATGTACAAGAAATGCAGCAGAGTTTGAATGGGCTGGTCTGCACATGTAGAGCATACACAAGGACAGCTGCAGAGCAAGCTAAAATGCAGTATTTTCACTTCTACTTTAATCTCCCTGTTGGAATATAAGAGTGAACTATGCTTAAATACAGGACTCTACTCTTAAGTAGTATTATTCAGTAGGGTTATAAAAGCTTCACCTGAGGAAAACGCTACTTTCACTTGAACGGTAAAGGATCAAATTAATTTTGCAGGGGTCTGAAGACATTTCACAGCATTTAGGAAGCCATCAGTAAGGCAACATCTAAAGGTGAAACTAAGCAAGTGACACACAATTGAATTCATTACAAAAACTTCCTATACTGCACAGCAGACAAAGTAAAACAAATAAGCAATGCAGTGGGTAACTGACTAGATTTGAGGAGGCAGCACAAAGGAAAAAAATGTTCTGTATACAACCCTAAAGAATTGGTAGTCTGCTGGAAACGATGTATATATTCAGGGCAAAAAAAAAGAGTATTTGTGTGGTGTAGGATCTGTTAGTGGTGAAAAAGGCCTGTGAATACACAACAATGTTTTATCTGAAGAGAGTCCATTTCCTCAAATTGCTTTTTGGGTTGCCCTGTAGAAAGAATTTCACAGGGGAATACAACAGAATGGCACAGCTGGGATAAAAGTTAACCTAGAACAATGATTTTTTTTTTGCAACAAGCATAAACTGATTCATCACCAACTATCTTCCTTCCACAGGCTGTAAAAGTGCAAAGTTCTCTGCAAATAAGCACATTTTCCTTGAAAATAATCAGCCTGTATTCTAAAGTCATTGCCCTAAGAACACAGCTTTCCAGGATGTACAGCTCAAATCCTGATAACCTGAGATGCTGATGGAAATGCTAAGAGGAGTCCTAGATATGAGACACATCCAGCATTAAGTTGTCTGGACAAAGATTCTGAGAGAGGTGATGCTAAAGCCTGCTTGCAATGGTGCGGTCAAAACAATCTAATGCATCACAAGTCCTGTCGTAGTTCAGCCCCAATCAGGACCAGACTACGCAGTCTCTCTCTCACTCCCCCCACCCTCCAGTGGGACAGAAGGGAGAACTGGTAAACAAACAAACAAACAAAACAAAAAAAAACCCCAGCAAAAACACGTGGGTAGAGATTGAACAAAAAGTAAATTTAACAGCAATAACAGAAGAAAAAAAACCAGTGATGGAATACAAATACAATATAATGGCTTACAACAAATCTCCACACCTGGTTTCTTCCAAGTAGCAGGAGCCTCCCCTCAGCACCCTCCTCACTTACATACTGAGCATGATGTCAGATGGGATGGAATAGCCCTTTGGCTAATTTGGGTAAATTAACCCCAGCTGTTAGCTAATTAGTTAATTATCCCAGCTGGGTGCCCCAGCCATAGGGGCTACCAGCTCCAGTTCTCCACCCAGCTCAGGTGAATATTAACTCTATCCTGGCCAGAACCAGGACAAGTCCTCTTGAAAGCTGAGTGTCAATACACTGATACTGAGAGATACTCCCACATTATACTATAAAATCTGCATGCCATTGATTTTTGGGAAGCGAGTGCCACCTGGAACTCATAATAAGTATTATTTTGTTATTGCCAAATGGGCTTCCTAAGCCCTTCCTCATCATAACAACACAGAATATTTCTGTGCTCTGTACCACCACTTGGGCTGGTAGGACCTGGCTCCACAGCAATTGCCGGTCACTGCCAGGGGAGGACTGACATAGTATGATACAGCTGTCTTCTGTCTCCTCTTCCCTCTGCTTGGCATTTTTTTCTGTTTTGAAGCAGGGACGTGGAGAGGAAGCACAGACCTAAACCTGGTACATCTGTGCTTTGCACTGTGGAAATTCCCCACTGAGAGCACAAAACCAGACTACAGCACTTTGCAGCAGCTGGCCAAAATAATTTCAAATGACCGTTTCTGGGCACAAATCTATATTAATCATAAACTTTTGTCTAGCCTAGGATCAAGACAGATTTTCTTACTGTTTAGTCAGACAAAATAGACATGTAAAAATAAGTTCTCAAAATTCTGCCCAGGTAGGTGGCGATTTCCTGTTCAAGCACTTCAGACTCAGATTTGTCCTTTCCTCTGTAATTAGAGAATATTTACATCTTGTGACTTACAGCACTTTACATGTGTGTATACATATAGTCCTTTCTTTCACATGTTATTTTATTTCAGTCAGGGCTAAACGAGTGATTTCAAAACCAAACATTCCTTTCGCTTTAATGTTAAAGTTCACAGTTTGTGATAAGCTTGGTAAATCAAATTTACTTTCCACAGCATTTCTCTGAACTATAAAAATAGTTATTGTGCTATTTGTTTCCATCAAAAATAGTTATTTTTTATTTTGTGACATAATTTCCTTTATAGAGCACTAAACCATGAAGTATTCTAAGCAAAACTAAAAAATCCTCTGCCTTTCATTTAATGCAAATCATATTTTTAAAAGTCAAAAGAAAAACTCTCTGAAGTTGATACAGTGCTTATATTTCCTCAGATGAAAAAGTCTTAACATTGAAAAGCTTCTAAAGGACTTCTGTAACTGTGACTGGTTAAGATACTGTATGCTTTCCCTAAGTCATCAAAATATGGAAAAAAATTATTTCCCTCTATACTGTCTTTGAGCAGACTACAAGTAATAGCATTAGATTATTAATACAATTTCTATGGGATACATTTCTTCTTTTTGTCATTTTTTAAACCTTTTAGCCTAAAAGACAATATTTAATAAAATACACTAAGTAAAATTAGGGAATATCTTTCGTGATACATTCTTGCTACACTTAGCGGCTTCCTATTTTGAGTACAGGACTGGAAGGTAGCAGAGCTGAAGTGATATCTTAACCCTGCTGTAGTCAATCAAAATTTTAGCATCTACTTCAGCAGAGTCAGAAACTCAACTTTAGATCTGCTTCACATGTCTGCCCACTGACGTAGGTGACATACAGGAAATCCCATTTCCGTGTAGGTTTTTCTTACCCTACTTGATGCCAGTGTCTTCTGTGTGGACTGTAATTTCTGAGGTGGGCTTTTCCATGGAAATTTAAATACCTAGGACCCTGATCATCTGTGACAGGAATACCAAATCCTAGTTTGCAAAGAAATGAAACAGAGCAAAAGGGGAAAAAAAATAGAATAGGACGTTGCATTTTAGAGAAGGACTTGCCCTGAAGAGGCTAGTGCTAAATTTAAGATCTTACTTGAAATGCAGCAGATGGGGGGGTTGTGCTGTCTTAAGCACTAGGCAGTGGTGTAAGCCTCTGTCTCTCATTCCTACTGTAAAACTGTCATTGAAAGCTGCCCTTAGAAATGAACTTGATCATAGCAACGCAGGCTATGAGAGTACAGCTTCACAAACAAGTTACCACAGTAGAGGGTATACTGTGAACTTAGAGCATCTGTTGGTTGTTACACAGCAACAGTTCGCACGCGCCCTTTTGTCTGCAGCAAATACGAGGTCACGTTGAGGTAGCTTAGCTGTCAATAAGAGGGGCTCGCTTGTTTGTCTGCCCATACAAGGTCTATAAGCTGCTGATGAAGACAGCCAAAAACCTTCTGTGACAGGGATTTGAGTCCAAATTCTTTATATGCCAGGTGAGTGCAGAACAGACTAAACTACTGGTAGGGCTTACCTCTCCCACTGACCAGCAATTCAGTTTTGGCATGGAGAAGATTTCCTTTTGTGGAAACTACAAAGATACCATAAAAGTGTTGTTGAATTACACTTTTCCAATCAGAAAAAAAAAAAAAGGGAAAAAATGCACAACAGGCTGTAGTCTTGATCACAGTAAACGCCTTAAAGTGTTACTGTCAAAGAGATAAGTAAGAAAATAGAGCTGAAGACATATGGGAAGCTCTTTTGTGTGACTTTATCTAACACAAAGAAATAAAAGGTAATTTTGTTGTATCTATCTATATACAGTTTAACCACCATTAAATTAAGTGAAATTTAAAATAGCAATATTAAAAATTTGAATTAGTTCTCAAAAAGTGAATGGCTCCTGCTGTGGTTTGAATTCAGACAAAAGCTTCTTTCCCTGCCTCCAGATCTATATAGCCTAGGTGGGTATCCTGCTGGGAACTATTAGTAAAATGATGGTTCTCATTGGGAAGCCATTCACAGTTGTGAAAATATAGTAGAACCTCACAAATCCACCTTACAGCTTCCCAGAAAATCTCCTTCCAGTTCTCAGACATGGAAAATTCATGCAGTAATCTCTTAAGTTATATTTTCACTACAATGTGTTTAGGAAATACGTTACTCTGCATGCAGTAATGAGTTCTGAAGTGCTATAAATAAATGAAACTAAAGCACAGCCTTTCAAATAAAGGAAAGAGTCACTTAACGTTGTATCTCCCTTGATTTTATAATGCTGATTACTCACTTGGAAAAAAAATCAACATGCAATCTCTACATTAGTAAATGTAAAGCAAGTATTATTATGTCTTTCAGATACTTCCTTAAACTTCATTTCTGCAGTAACAACAAAAGACTAATCTGGTACCAAGTGTGCTGACAACATGTCTTAACTAGAGTTAATCATGCTGTTCCCTATCTTGTGTTTGAGTACTGCTTCTTAGCAGAAAGCAGGACTCAAATTTTCAGGCAGACTCAATTAACATTGCTTCCAAATAAGTACCTTGGTGCTGGATTTTGAGCATGGGTCTGGGTTGTGTAGAAATCTAAATTACCCTTGCTGCAATTCCAGGTCTTTCAGCTCCGGAAGGTTGCCTCAAGCATGAAGAACAAAAGAGAAAGATTGAGCTTGTTCTAAACCGACCTGGACTTTTTGTGCCGTGTTGAATGAGTGTGCAAGAGTAGAGATGATCTGCCTGATCTCTTCCTGTCTTGGAAGGACTTTTGGAAACACCACAGGACCAATATAGGGCAGACAGTCTGGGACCTTCCTGATGTCCCATGTAGTAAGGGACTCCACTGGGACTGCTGGTCTGAGGCCACCTAAAAATAGAACACACTCAATGCAGTTGAGTTAAACCTAGCCCTAAACATAACCCCTAACCACAGCCCTAACTGTAACACTAACACTGTGGGAGATTTGCAATATCCCATGTCACAAAAGTAAGGAGGAGATATAACAACTGACTATCCTCTTTTAGGTTGGCCTCTGTCTGCATGATCACTCTCCTTGAAATGTTCATACAGTTTGTATTTCACTGGTATATAAAAGTGTGCCTGGAACAGAGAAGTCTGCAATGCAATAACCACAACAGTGTGTTCCTCTAAATTAAAGATTCTTCCTTGCAAGCTCATCTGGGGACCTCTGTACAGGATAAATACATTACTGCACAAAAGAATGAAAACCAGAGAACATGGCCTCATTGGGATTTAGTTCAACCGCTTTCTAAGGAATTGCTGTAGCATGTCTTCTAGAGAAAAAGACGTTCTCTCCCAATCACATACAAAGAAACTGCTGAGAGATTCATGTAAGCTTATTGCAACTGTCTCCACATTATTGATCCTGTGGCTGTTCTGCAAGACAAGTGCAAACAATAAGTCATCATTGCATGTTTGTCGCAAAAACGAAAGGGGAGGTGAATCTGAATACAGATTCTGCCCTGCTTTTTCTGTCTCTGAACATCAAGAGAAATCTAAGCACCACCAATCCAAACCTTGTGTCCTACACAGTGGAATAACTATACAAAAATGCAGTTCAGTGCATCATCTTTAATTCTGATGCCTATACAAATGCTTTTGCATTATAAAGCTGATGTATTTGAAATTCAGCTATTTGCAATGCCAGTAACGCTAAAGATGTGATACAGGACTATACTTCTACTACAATAGCAAGTAGATTATATTTCAAAGATGAAGACACTTTAACAAAAGTATGTATGGATGATGACAAATAGAAACATAGAAGCTATTCAGATTTCGGCTATAAGACTACTTCTGCAAAGTATTAGTGTTCTGTGCACATTAATATTAAGCAAGCAATGCACATGTCTGGTGCCTTTGCTTGAGCCATCAATGAAAATATTGAAGGATATTGATGCCTGCATGAAAACAGATTCAGGTATCAGTGGTACTCAGAAACTTGTCAGAGAATCATTCATTGTTTTAACTGATGTTTCTTTCTAGAGTTAAAAGTGTTAAGTAGATGCAGAATGAAGCCTCAGCCATGCCTGTTCCTGAAACAGAAGCATCTACAAATACATACTCTTTCCATAATACTGAGTATTCTGTTAAAAGTTATTATATAGGAATCAGAAAGCTCTACTTAGTGTTAATTGAGCAGATTTACATTTAAATTATGTATTTAGAAAATAGTTAGAAGAGACCTGAAAAAGTTACCTCATCCATCCTTGCACCTTGAGTTAAGAACCCAGGGATTTCTGTAACTTGGTCCTAAAGACATCCAGAGATGGAAATGCTACAGCTTCCTCTGGCAATCTCTTCTGGTGTTTCTCTATCCTCAGCGATAACAAGGACAGAATTAAGTCAGAAGGTATTTCTGGGCACCCACACAGAACATGAAATACTCTTAATGCAAAAAGGACTTTATATGGTAATATGTTTTAACAAATGTAAATCTTTCAAGTTTCTAGCTACTTTCTTGAGCACAAAATACAGCCTTTCAAGAACTCTTTGCCGTAGGAACTAATTAGCACTCTGAAATCTGAAATGCTTAAATGCATGATTATTTGTACTATTCACATTTTTGCTCCTCCAGTAGTCCTGATGAAAGAAATTTTACTGTCATCACCAGTTGCCATGGAATAGGATTTACTGAACACGTTTCTGGGTTAACAGAGCTAAAACATTCCTTTAATTCACATAAAATAAACCATACTATTTGATACAAACTCTATTCATTATTTAAATATCATTAGAGTGTATGAGAAAGAGGGAATCATTTCAAGACATAATTTGGATAGCTTGTTAGAGTTACGAAGTGCTCTTGATGATACATTAAAGAAAGGTAATTAAAGGAATTTATGAGGTACTAGATACGAATGTTTAAATTCTCTACAGAGTAAGCTCATTTTGTGTTATAATAAATTTTGTCATTGCAAATGAAATCTGTCACCTGGTTCAATTATGTTATACATATGCTATACACCTATATAGTATACGCATCTGCCTGTTACTTGAGTACATGAGAGAGCTGGAGAATA
This sequence comes from Chlamydotis macqueenii, assembly GCF_036417535.1. NCBI lineage: Eukaryota > Metazoa > Chordata > Aves > Otidiformes > Otididae > Chlamydotis > Chlamydotis macqueenii. The sequence goes on along the minus strand of NC_141593.1, from coordinate 55,804,778 downwards.
AGAGTATATTGGGAGGGAAACCTGGTCAGAACAGCTATGAGAGGGGTCTTCCTCACTGTAGTCACAGCTGTAAGGCTATTTCTGAAATACAGATCAGAATAGATTTGGGAGAGCACTGAACACATTGGGAACTTTTAAGCAACACTTAGGACTCTGGGACCCTGCTACAGAGATAATCTCAGGGCTTAGAATAGCATGTGCAGAACGTGAAGACAGTGAATCACCGCAGGATAAGATTGACAGAGACGATAGATGACAGAGCTGCCAACAGCAGAAGTCTTCAAGAACAGGTTAGGTGACACAGGTCAGGTACATGAGTGGTATCGCAAATCCTGCCTTGTGACAGGGGATGCACTGGGTTACCTCTCAGGATCCCATAGTCCTCTTCTGACCCAGCAGTGTTTTTGTGCTAGCAGAATGACAGGCATGGGAACAGTGTGAATTTTCAGGAAAATGGCCACAGATTATTAACGCGTGCTTCTGGAGAAGTGATTTCTCCATATTCTACTCAAATTAATAAAATAATTAATAAAAGGTTTGGAGTCTTAATAGTCTAGAGCTTGTAGTTACAATACTAGATAGGTTCCTCAAGGGTGCTGGGAGCATCACAGAGCGCATGCTGCTACTGCTGACAGTATTTAAAACCACACAGACACAAAAAATGCCTGGAAGTTTCCACTTGACTGGATGAGGCTGCTGTGGCTACCTGTACATGGAGTCAGTTTGGAGTGAACTTTTTTGGCCTCTCTTGCGCTGCTGGGCAAGGCATCTCATGACATCCATCACCATCAGTCCTCAAGTCTTTTGGATGCAAGCATGGATTCCTTGTGCAGGGTGAGGATTAGTTCCTATAAAGCAGCAGGGGAGCGGGGTTTTAAGCTTCAGGGGGAAGGAAGTGCAGCAGAAGGTGAGGAAGAAGAAGATGAAGGCATACTACTTTCTGAATGTGCACGTAGCCTGGCATGAAACCAAGAGCTGCTGTGGCTAACTGATACTGTAAGCTGCCGTTGGTGGTTGTGGGCGGAACCGAGTAAAACCAACACTGAAGAAGGGTGAAGTTAGATCCTCTGTATACATTTGCTGTATCAGTTGCTGATGAGCCCATCTAACTATAAAAATAATCTAATAAGCAAAAATAATATAATGTACAAAAAAAAGAGTATTACAGATGTTCAACAGGGCTGAGAAGACTGATGGAATGCTAACTTTTAAGCTGAACAAGTGATGCAATTTTTACAATGGCATTAAATAGGGTTTTGCATTGAATCCACTTTTTTTTTTTTTCCTTTCCTAGAAGAGACTGCCTGACATGAATTATACCAAGTGAAATTTGAAGTTCACACTCAGCTAGAACAGGTTTTTCTCCTTTTGCTGATGATACTATTTAGAGGTCACTTGCTGAGACTAGGTTATCCGACCTACAGCAGAGAAGAGCGTAGAAGACACAGTTTGATCTGGCTTGTGTGGAAGGCAATTGCAGAGTTTCCATTCCACTGAGGCTGAATTAAACCTTTCCTATTAAACAAAATTGATTTTTAGAACATAACAACTAATAGCGGCCATGACATTCTCGGGGATTTCTCTAACCTTTCTTCACTTATAATGCCTGTGAGGGAATACTCTCTTGGGGAAAAAAAAAATCCGTACTTCTCTCCAAATTTGCTTGCATCTTGCTGTAAAATATCTGTAACCAAACAGTTCTGCAGACAGCGTATCAGACCAAATAGACTCAGGGAAGGCTCTGTCATCCCATGAGCTCCCACTTAACCCAATTTAGAAGGAGAGGAGTCACACTAGGTTTGTCACAAACCCTTCCTGGATCCCTGTGAGAGAAGAAGTAGAAGTAAGAAAGATACGGCCACGTTAAGACCCTGCGGATGGAGGCTGGGGAACGGGGGCTGGGCGGTGGATTTGGCCAGGCTCCGGTGTTGACCTCCTGGTGAGGGGGTGCAGGGCGCCCTGCTGCTCCCCTTCCTCCCCCATCCCCGCATTCTCCCGCTACTGCCTGGGCCGGGGGAGCTGCCAAGGTGGTGCTCCGAGGCTGGGAAAAAAACCAAAACAAAACAAAAACCCCAAAACCCCCAACAACTTCGATCCCTTTTTCAAGCTCCAACTGTGCATCGAGAAAGGAAGAAAAAAAAAAAAAAACCCGTCAGAAAAGGAAGCGTGTCGTTTCTTTTTAGTGGCACTGCGCTGGCGGCCCTGTGCTCCGAACTTTCTGAAACCCAGCAGGCGACAGGGCGCGTACGACGTCCTTCACAGTCGAAAGGCACCCCGTCCCCAAGCACAGCGGGTCTACCGTGGCGGGGGGGGGTGCCCAGCGCCGCTCCAGCGGGTGCCCTCAGCGCGCTCCCGCCGCGGTCCGGGCCCGCCCGCCGCCCGCCCCCGCGCGGCGCCCATTGGCCGGCGCTCCGCCCGCCACCGCCCCGCAGCGCGGAGGGAGGCGCCAGCGTCGCCCCCGGCCCGCCACCGCGATCGCAACGGGGCCGCGGTGCAGCCGGAGCCGTGAGCCGGGGCTAGAGCGGAGCAGCGGTCTTGGGCCGGTGCTCAGTGGCGGCACCACGGACTTTGCCCATTCCCACCCCTCGCCCCCGCCGAGGAGGGCGAGCCGCCGGCCGCGAGCCCGGCTGCTGGGCAGGGGAGGACAGGGTGAAAGAAAGACAAAACTAAACGGTCGACAGTCCCCTGCGCTCGCCTCATTTTTTAATTTTTTTTTTCTTCTTTAACTATTGCGAAAAGAACCAGCGTTGCTGTGTTTTTGGCAATTTTTGCTGCGCGTGGAGTTGTTTTCCGCACACCCCTGACAAACAAAGGAAAAGGGGGAGGGGGGCCGCGCTTCGCAGAAGACATGCGTTCCGTCAGGAAGCGCTGGACTGTGTGCACCATCAGCCTCCTCCTCATCTTTTACAAAACGAAAGAAATCGCCCGGACCGAGGAGCGCCAGGAGGCACCGCTGGCCGGGTAACCGCGGGGTAACCCCTCTCCGAGGGGGTGGCGGGGCCGTGCCGCCGCCCGGGGTCCTCCCCGCCGCCCCACCCGGGTCTTAGGGGCACCCGGCGTTCTCCCGCCCCTACCCCGGGACCTGCTCCCTTGCGGTGCCGCCGCAACTCGGCGCGGGTGGGGGGCGGGTCGCGCCGCGGGACGGGGTACGAGGGGGTTTGGCCGGCGGGGCTCGGCAGCTGCGGGCTAGGGGCTCGGAGGAGGGATGGGGGGAGTCGCCCGGTGCCGAAGGCGGGGGGTGACGTTCGGCAGCCCGCGGCTGTGCCCGGAGGGCCGGCGTGGCCCGAGGCGGCGGCGGCCGGAGCGCGTGGTGCCCACCTCTTCTATTTCGGGAGCTCTTCGGAGGCGGGCGTGCAGGGCGGCGGGCGGCGCCGGGTGGCCCCTGCCTCCGGCCTTGAAGTTCGCCTGGGAGCCATGCTTAACTTGGCTGCTCCTTGGGGATGCCAGCTCCGAGAGTGTGAGGGGCATCCCCCCGTTAGCCCCCGGGCCACCCCCCTGGAAACTCGGGTCCCTCGCTGAGACCCTCTGTTACGTATTTCCCCTCTCCTGCCTGTCTTCTGTTGAGAATAAAAGGCGAAGAGTCCCTTGCCGTTTTTCTGTTCGCACCTCAGCTCTCTTTGTCGCGCGGTGTGTTCGTGTATGCGCGCGCCTGTATTCCTTATTTTTCTCCCAACTTGCAGCTATCCTGTGAAGATGTTGAGTTTTCAGCCAAGCCTCTTTCTCCTTAGAGAGGGTCTGGGTTGTGTTTTAGTTTGGTTTGGTTTCTTTTGTTTTTGGTTTTTTTTTTTTTTTATTATTTTCGGAAGGAGGGATGCCCAAGTTCCGCGGTGGCATAGTGACATCGGCGGAGTCGGGGAAGGTGCTTACACTTTCTGTTTGCTTGTGCGGATCGACGGGGACGCGGGGCAGATTGCGTTCTCAGCAGGTTTTCCTCCTTTGGTGTAAGCCCTTGCCTGAAGGGCAGGCAGGAGGCACAGGGGTGTTGTAGGTGCCCATACAAGGCCTGGAAGAAGCTGGGGCAATTGCAAGCTAGTTAGTCTTCAGTTCGCCCTCCGCAGTCCCCAGAGTTAAAGGCAGAAAGTGCACCCCTCGTTCCCCGCCCTTGCCCAGGCAGCCTGCTGCGGAAGCGGGGTGCAGGCAGCAGGACACAGCTGGGCATAGCAGCGGCCCCAGCACCTCCCTCGCCCGTGTGTGTGTGGCTGGGGTTGATGAGGTGATGTTTACTTCCCTTGGTATGAAAGATTATCACAACTTGCTGGTCACTCCCTCTCTTTCAGCCTGGGTGTAAGCCCAGTTCCTGCCACGGCGCTCTGGTGTCTGTGTACTTATGAGATGTATGAAAGTTTAAATTTTTTGAGTTGTAGATGTGCAAAAATAATTTGAAAAGGAATGTGTGAAGGAGAATCAGCACTAAAGACACTCAGGTTTCTTAATGTGTACTCCTTCCTGCTAAAATGATTCAGAAATTAGTCACTAGGTAGAATCTGTATATATTTGCAAGAAAAGTCCCCTTCAGGTTATAGTACATTGTTTGACACGATCTAAAAGGCACTAAAATGAACTGAAGATTTAATATTAAATGAAAGAAAATAAATATATTTAGTCATAAATATGTATGTTCTTAGCAGCGCTTTAAAATATACCTATAGTGTGCTTCTGCCAGGTCATTTAGTAGCATCTCTACTTCTGTGGTATCAGCGAGACTTCTTGTGCAGTATGGTGCTACTTCCTTTGGCTAAGGATATTAGAATATGGTTTATTTTCCCAGCCTGTCGTCTCATCTGGTACTGTACAAAGCAGGAAAAAAAAAAACAACCCGAGTGTACCACTAGTATCTGCTGCCGCTATTGATGTTACACCTGCCTTTCTCCTGAAGGAAGGGCTCATGCCATTTGTTTATTTTTGACTGGCCGCATGGGAAATAAAAGTCAGTTCTCCATGGGGTGTTTTACATCCAGAAGTACCAGTAATGCAGACCCGTGAGTGCGCGAGGTGGCCCATTTTTTTGTTTATTAGTGACACTGCAGATAAATCCCAGACGTTCCGAAATGGACGATGTGCAATTCCAAAGTATGTGGTAAACCTTAAATCAGCTGTGTTCTCACATAAAAGTTTGCAAGGGCAGTAATTGCAAAAGCGTGCCCTTCTTTAAACTAGGCAGTAGTGTCCTTTTAAAGGTTAAGCAAGTAATGAAACACACATATTATGTGGAATGCGGTGTTTCCTGTGCTGTCTTTTACTGATACGGAATATGGTCGAAGGCAGTTATTTATATTTAATGAACTATCTTCGGGAGAAGAGATGGTCTGATGGGTCACCAAGGCAAGCTAATTCAGAGGGAAGGTTGACGCTGTCAGACACAAGTTGGTGCCACACTATGGCAGCTGTTTCATTTACATCAGAGAGGATTTGCATTATCCTGGAAGATAGGAAGTAGCTCAATTTTTTTTCATGGTTGTTTACACAGTGAACAATTCTTAGGAGTAAATTTAGCTTTTTATGTGTTAGTTTATTTAATATTACTTTAGGTGAAAAATGAAACAATACCAGTAAAAGGGAGAGAGGCATGTAAGTGAACACCTTGGTATCCCTAGTAGAACTTTAACACAAAGTGCCTAGGACCCTCTTAGCTTATGAGAACAAAATTTAAAATTGTTTTACTGTACAGTCTGTATAGCTCACTGCAGATGTAAATTGTGAGTATGGAGGACAACTGCATTTCACATGCTGTGGTGCTTTAGATATTGGCAATGTAAGTTTTGTCACCTCTGTCACTGTTAAAGTGTCAACTGGATAACATTTAACCCAGCATAAACTGGTGACATCTCCGAGGTACATTTAGACTGAGTACTTTACCTGGACGTATTTTGGTAATTTTCCTTTAGATGCACACGCTCTGTGCATCTAGAAAATATAAGCAGGAAAAGTACGCATAATAAATATAGTTACAGCCCTTATGGAAAAATTTTTGCTGGTAAAACATTTTAAAATAGCAAAAAGTGTTAATCGCATTCTGGTTATTGAATTTTAGGACTACTGCAGCATCCTCCCATGCCCTCAATTAGGGTGTTTTGGATGGTTTGCATACAGATTTTGTACCCAGGCGATGTACTGAAGCTGTAGGTTTTTCGGTAGGTGGCACTCTCCCCTCTGAGTCAGGGCAGCCTGCGTCCTGCAGCGCGTTGGCTTAGGGGGGATGAGGGGAGGGATGGAGGGAGGGCGTTGGTAGTCGTCAGTGTTTTTAATGGGGTGTGTGATCCTGGTTCGTTAGTTACAGGAGCTTTTACCATCGTAGCACTTTTTGAAAATGACTACATGTTACCAGTTCTGTTAATTTAGCTTAATTAATGTCCCGTTGCAGCTTAGTTTGAGTTCAGTCTGCTATGTAATTTACCACATATTAATACTTTATTTTTATATATATATATACACACACTACGGTAATGTTGTTGTAGTTCTTACTAAGGGCAAAGATCCAATTGTTTTAAGAACTTACAGCCACAGGAAAAAGAGTCAAAGATTCCCTAGAAAGCATATCGTCTCACACCTTTTCCGTTCTGTTGGTTGAATGCCTGGTGGTCAAAAGTTCTGTTTGTGAGCTCAGTGAAGTTACTGTTATTGGCACTATTTCGGAGCATGAAGAGATTTCTGTGTATTACTGTTACATGTACTCCTGAGATACAAGACATTCTACGTAGCAGAACGTTATATCCAACAACTTTGAGTTGGATTCATAGCTGTGTTTGAACTCATCAGAACGCTGCTCTGCACCTGAATGGAAACAGTATGGAAGATAATGGAAACATATGAAGATAGAAACAGATTTTAAACCTAACACCATAAGTTGTGCTTGAGGTGTTTTTGCTCCTCTGTCACATTTGTGTGACCCAATTGGCTAATACCATTGCAACTGGTAACTTCAGATACCTCACCAGATGTTCAGTCGTCATCACACCACAGCTTACTACATCTTTTTATCTTTTTAAGGTTACCTTACCAAAATTTATGAATATGGTGAGATTGATGAAGAGAATAAGACAACTGTGATTGTTTGTACTTGTGCATATGAAAGCTGCACAAAGTCTTGGAAAATTTTGTGCTTTGTATGCTGTTAAACTCTGAAATTTCATGCATGAAAGTCTTTTTGTATCAATAGGAGGCAATTCCCCTCCCTGCTGGGGGAAGACTTCAAAGTTAATGCTTAATTCTTAGTTTAGCACTGGCAATTTGGAATGTAGAAGTGCAGAATCTGCCTCACAAACATACTGAGGTTTCGTACAGGTTCACAAATCTGAGTTTATTGTGGTTCTTATTATGTCTGTTGCATTACAAATACCAGCATATTTATGCTTGTACAGGGTATATCCAAGTATTAGATATAGGTGTCCCATGGATTTCTTACAAGTGCAGTTTATTTGCTTTGGCGAGCAGAATAAGTCTGAAGAGGAGATAATTGCTTCTTTTTGTTGTGAATAAAAGGAAATATCACTGCTGCTTGTGACGTAAATGATTTAAAACTAGAGTCAGCCTTGATGTAATTGTGTCTTTTATATTGCATTGCAGAGATGGTGAACTGAGTTTGAGTAGATCAATGATCAATAGCTCTGATAAAATAATTCGAAAGGGTGGCTCCTCGATCTTCCAGCATGCTGTAGAAGGTTGGAAAATCAATTCTTCTTTGGTACTGGAAATAAGGTGAGTGTCTTAAATGAAAAGCAGTTCATTTCATATTTCCTATAATTCTTTTATTTTCATATTGCCTATAATTCTTCTTGTGTGGGAAACAGTCATTTGATTTATGGTTGCAGGTGAATGTTTTATAACTGTACATATTTAAGGTGCGATGTGAAATGCAACTAAATTACATTAGACTCCAAAGTCAAGGCATCCTTCATAAAAATAAATAAAATGTTTTCATCCGGCTGTGTCAGACCCGTGCAGTCAGTACCTGTGTTATGCAAGTCCACGTTTGAGCTGGTTGTCTAAAACTCTCTTGCAATAAGTGGCGTGAAATCGGTACTTCTAGGACGTGATCTCCTGTCATTCTAAAGGTCTCAAATAGGACAGATGAAAGTACCCTGAGCATACCAGCTTTTCTCCGTTAACTGCAAAGGGAGTTTAGGAGAACAACTTAGATGTAGAAGTCAAGAGTTAGGACGTTGGGTGCTGTGAATCCAACCCTGTCTGTGGCTGGTCCGAGTCACAAGGTCATTGACTCTACCTGTGTCTGACGCAGTTTTCTTTCCTGAGGTCAGAGAGGTGAAAAAGAGCTTTAGGCTCATGTTGGGAGGGGGAAACACAAGTAGCAGAGTTCAATTGAGTTGTAGTTCTGGTATGTCTTAGCAGTTGCAATGGGCCTGCTTACCTTGGGGCCTGAGAGAGAGAAAGCAAAAGCCTCTTAGCGTGTCATATCGTCATCCTAACTTCCCCGTCTTAATGAAGAAGGTGGCCAGTGAGAGAAGCAAATGGAGCATGGGTTGGCAGTGTGGAGGGCTGAGAGAGTCACATTCTGTGAAAAATTGTAGAAAATAACTATTTTTATGAGCAATCACATAGGAGAGTAGACCTGATATTCTGTGATTTCTATGTCATTTCACTTTCTGCCTTTTTTTTTCTTTTTTTTTCCTTAGTTAAAGGACAGTTTACAAAACCCTTAAACAAGCAGTGTTTCCATGTATGAAAACCTGGCTGCTGTGAATGAGAATGGATTCTTTTTTTTTTAATGACCGCTGTTTTATGTCCCTAATTCTAAAACACGCAGAAGATATGGGTAGCTCAGAAATGTATGAAGCTGTAGTAAAGGACTGATGTTCGGAAGTCTTCTGCTATAATGGACATAGCACAGCCCCGCTGTGAAAGCTGAGGAACGGTGTTAGGGATGGAGAAGTAGCAGGATTTGGATAGGCAGTAAATTACTTATCTGGAGCCTACAGCTGTGTCTCAGCTGCCTGGCAGGTGCTCTGTGGAGTCCCCACTCCCTGACTGGCTAGGCGAAGGGACCCTTGGGCACTCGGCTGCTCACCAGGCACCTGGGTTTCCGACCCGTGAAGACCTGGTGGTCGCCCTAAAATGTAGCTGAGTTGCAGCTCAGGAATGGAGTTTCTCCCAGAGCCGTTGGTTCAGGTGCAGCCTGTTTGACCAGTGTATGGTTGTTCCGTAAAGGCTAAGTTCTGCTCCGGGGTAGTCTAGGAAAGATAGGCAGATTTTTTATAACAGTAATACTATTTAACATTTTTATACGTGTATCTGACAACTTAAGTTGGAGAACTGTTGAATAAATTCAGAACAATACTACTGAAATTTCAAGTCACAGGTTGTGGGTCTGACAATTAGGAGTAAATAGCACACTGTTTTATTTGTGAAGTAAACTGATTTGGAAGCCATTGAGTGACTGTAAGTAGAGACAGTAACTCTTTTCAGTCATTTTGTTGAAAAATCAGGTGTTGTATTTCACAGCCCTTTAAAATTAATACGCCTTGCTGCTTAAGCCAAACAACAAGCAAGTAAAAATGTTACAGTAACTTTTTTGATTAAAATTAAGAAAGAAAATGAAGCATGGATTATGCAAATTTTTCACCTGTTTCAAAAGCAAAATACATCATTCAGACAAAGAGGTAAAACAGTAGAGAATACTTCAGATTTTTTTTAAGCCTGTTACTACATGTGTATCATTTCAGTCTACTGAAATAAAGAGTTTCAAAATCAGTTTTTTCCTCACTGTTGGCTGGAGAGGAGAAGTTCTCTCATTTGATAAATTACTAATGTGCTCTTAAGAAGCACTGTGATGTGATTATGTGGTATTTTTTAAAAATTGAACAGTGAACGGGTTTTTTTTTTTTTCTCTCAGTAGTACAGTGAAGAAAAACATGTATTTTGTAGACTGGTTTAAGCAGTAAGGGTTCCACTTTATCAGCATAAAGATTTTCTTTACTGTAAAGAGCGTAGAGCTGAGGTGTCCCCATTGCTAGTCTTGTTTTCAGATGAAATGACGGACCATCATGAACACCAGGGCAGAGAGTAGGTGTTTGCATTGAAGCAGTAAAAGATGTTAGATCAGTGTGAGTTAATTTGACATGAGCTAAATGAATTGAGTCGATGCTACCAGCCAGTCATATTCTTCCCAGAAATCCTCTTTGCTAATGCGTGTAGCGTATTCAGTCATGGTACTCAGGGGTGAGGGAGGGAGGTTTGGCATGCTTTTTCTTGAGGAAGCCCTGTGATAGATGTTCAACTCTGATGCTGACTAAACAACGTGCATTCTTCTTTCACTTTTGCAGGTGGTTTGCTATACACCTTTCTTCCCTGTCACAGCAGTAAGAAGCATCTTAGCCGTAAATATTTTTACACTTACAGACCTATCAGGACTAACTTCAAATATGTCTAGCCATCTCCTAGAGTGTTCTCGTGGTTAAACTAACTGTTCAGCTTTCCAAAGTGTATTACATGCACTGTGTAGACTGTGAAGATGATTCACACTGCACACATACATACATACTGCAACTGTTAATGTGAACAGTGGTGGTCTTGTGGTATGAGGTTGACTCTAGCAAATAGTGGTAAGAGAGAAACAAACAAACGAAAAGCCAGTGCCTATTGAATAATGCATAAAAAGTTCTCACTTCTTAGCAGTGCAGAAATAATTTATGAAACCATTAATGTACAGCATAAAGATGTTTCATAAAACTTATAACCACTTGTAAACAGCAGCCACTTTCCTGTCTTATGGCAGGTTGACACCCACATTAGCAATTTTAAGACATAGGAGATACCTGATAATTTTCTTTTGTGCAAGAACTGTTGATCAGCGGTATGTCTGGATGTAGTTAGCTGGCTGCTAGAATATTATGCTTTGCTGTTTGCTTTGTTGACCATGGGCATCATCTCTGGCCATCTTATTTTTGCTCAGGTTGCTCCCCAGTCTGTCAACCTCAAAGGTCATAGGAATTCTTGGCAAGGCCAGGCTCAGACAGGAGTCAATGAGTGAAAAAGCTCCTTTATCAGCACCCCATGGGAGAATGAAAAGCTTCCGCTGGGCATCACAAGATGCTCTCAGGGACTTTGCAGCCAGAAGATGCAGTTTAGGGAGTGTAGCAGTTCTTTTGGGAGGGCAGCAGCCTTTTGGAGATGTTAAGCAGGCATTGGAAGAAAGAGCTAGACTTTCTGTGATAGAGGTGGAAAGAGTGAGTATTACTAATTACTTGAGACTAGCAGACGTGCTGCCTTGCCAGTCACGATTGCTCTAGTGGGAGAGTGATTTTTCCAAATGATGTTACCTTCTGATTGCTGACAAATCCTTTGAAGAATAATTGGTAATTCCTGTGCCTAAGGGAAGGAGATTGCTTGCTTGGCTCCCGTTCTGTCTGAATTATTTCAGTCATGAAGAAGAGAGAGAATTTTCCCCAAGGTTTTGTGTCTTAAGACCTTGCCACTCTCTGTAGCAGTGTGAAGGTTTTGCAGTTATGGAAATTAGGAAACTTCGGTTGTACTGAAGGCTGTACTTTAAGAGAGGAGAGATGTGGCTGAGGTGCTATGAATCTGTCTGGGGAAGCCTTCCACACAGGACTGATGCCAGCACATCTGTGATCTGTGTGAAATGAACTGCAGTCTGACATCTCAGTGTGACTTTCTCCTTCCACTTATTTTTTATTGAATGTGGGCATTTATGTTGGGAGGAGAAGATAAAGGTTTTGAATTGCAGGAAGGTAAAATTAAAAAAAAAAAAACAAAACAAAAAGCAAACGTTGGTCAAGGTATTTGTGCAGTGTGACAGAGAACTTGATGAGTGGCTATTTCCTGTCAGAAAAGTGTGAGAACTTTTAAGATGTTAACAGCATCATAAAAAAAAAAAAGTGCCACTTCCTCCTTAGGAAGGTTCAGATTATTATCATTGTTTGTCTTTCAGGTTGATATGAAACAGCTGTGGTAAGTCCCTGAAGTGCAAGCAGTAAATACTGAGCTGGTAATGGACCAGTACAGTTGCTCTGAAGCTTTTGGAGCAACGTTTTGGGGCCAGTTGCACTGTTTCCTTCACATCTTCTGTGTCTGTAAGACATGCAAACTGGGGCTGTCTAGTCTGGTTTAGTCATAATAAACCGTAAGGGTGTTTTGCTTGCTTTAGACCCTTACCTGAACTGAAAAGTCAGTATTCACTGTGAGTAGGTCCCCCCTCACTAAACAAAACCACAACAGGTGATTAACTCCTTTGACTCCTTTCTTTTGACTGTAACTTGCTTAAATTAATGAAAAACTGATGTATGGCTGGCCATCATGGTGAGCAGTAGCCGAGTCACCCATGTAAAAGCCCTCTTTTCCTTTTTTTATGCCAGCTGAAGATTTGTGTGCGATTAGTAGGTGCTTCAGCTGCTGAAGTGGCTTTTCTGGTCAGGGGAGAGCGGCGTGCCCTGAAGGGCACGAGGAGGGCTGCAATAGAGACAGAGTCAGACAGCAGCTTCCCTTAGTACCGCACTTCTATTTGTCTGGTCCTCCATGGTCTGGGGAGCACCAGGAACCTTTCTGTGGTTAGTTGCTGTTAGGCGTGTTTTTAACAAATCCAAGGCTTGGAGAATTTTTGAAATGAAGGAGAAAAAAGTGAATGAGAATCTTCAGTAACTTCAGTGGGATGAGAGTCTCTTGAGGGTGAGATGTCACTGGGCATGTACTAATTATGTATCAAAACAATTTTGTATGTTTTGTCTTATAAAAAAAAAACAAGGGAAAAAAGCACCAAATGAATTTTTAAAAAAATCTAAAGTTTGAAGACTGTATTAAATTTCAGAGAGATCCGAAGTCAGCACTTAAACTGTTTAGTTACTGTCGAAGTGATCAAGACAATATTTAGAAATGGAAATACTTATGGTAAGATGTCTTACAAAGCAAATAAAAACATTTGAATATGAGTAACCATTGGCCTTGCAGTAATAAATAGCTCTTTAAAAAAATGAAAAAAATAATCTTTTGTTTTGGTAGCATATGAAAAATCCTCCCTATAGTTGCTTGAAGTACACATTCAGGAACATAGAGCTCAACTGTTAGAACTGTTGTTAGAAGTCCTAAACTGAACTGAATTGATTAGAAGTCTGCTTGTGATCAGTTTGCACAGAGAGAGCATAAAAAGGAAATACAGGAGAGGAAAGATAATTAATCAAAGTAAACTACTCATTTTTCCCTTACTCGAACATACAAACACAGTTTGGTCTTAAGTACCTGTTTCTCCTTCAGCGCTAGAGGCAAGCAGAGAGTTGGAGAGAACTACTCTTTTGGGACGGGAGTATTTTTAGTGTTGTTTAATTAAAAACCAAAACAAAGCAGGAATGAACTGTGTGGTAGCAGAAGGTCACAGCCTGCCCTTGTAGGTGGCTGCATCTCCTGTTGGCCTCCTGAGGAGACAGCGGGGACTGCACGTTTGCAGCTGTGCTGGGTCTGGCTTCAGTCTGGCTAAAAGGGACTTTTAAGAAAGCCTCTTGAAGGAGAACAGCATTGCCTGGCATTGCTTTAACTAGGTCGTGGTCCTTGGTGATTTCAAAGACTGAAGCTGCCTTCTGCATTCCAGCTGGAGAGCGCAAGGCAGCGTGAGGACTTGCGAGGGTTAGAGGGGAGTTGTTTGGAAAATCGAGTTCTGTGTGAGTCGCTCAGAGAAAGTCTGCAGGGGAGCAGCAAGAGGGGCCAGAGATCTACAACGCATGATCGGTTCAGTTCAAAAATAAAAGTTTAAAAAAAAAAAAAGTTGAATGGCTTCTCAGCCTCAGGTAAATGAAGGCTATTGCAAAGAGTAAGGAATAGTCTGTCCTCCACAGGCAGGGTGCAAGGAGGAAGAACAGACTTCGGCCACTGTGGGAAAGATCTGAGCTGGTGTGAGGAATATTGTGCTGCTGGCAAGGCTAGGGAAGCACTGACATAGATTGTGTGGGGTGTTTACTGAGTCCCCACCATGGGAGGTTGTTAGGAATATATTAGATAAACATGGGCTGGAGGTTGTGCAGATAAAGGCACATCTTGATCATGAGGACTAGGTAATCACTTGGTCCGTCTCGGTTTCCATAATGTGGTTGCTGGGGAGCTAGCCCAGCTTCCTGGGTACATCCCTGAGGATGCACTTCAGGGGCTTTACTGTTATAAAACAGTTGTGTAGTACAAAGACTACTGTACAAAATGAAACTAGAAAAATGCACATAAGTAGCCCCAGAGCAATACCTGGGGTGGGTGTGCGGGGAGGCCTGGCAGCAGCCTCCAGCCCTGCGAAGGTAGCTTCTCCGACGCCAGCCCTGAGTGTCCCTGGGGCACCTGGAGCTGTTGCTGAGAGAGAGCACGGCCACAGGACCCAGAGCCTCAAACCAGGGCTGAGTAAGCACAGGAGTAATGGCTCTGAGGGAAAAAAAAATCCCACAATTCCCCTTTTATTTGGTTTAGTTACCGAAGTTTGGATGGTAGAACACTGGAACAGGTTGCCCAGAGAGGTGGTGGATGCCCCATCCCTGGAAACATTGAAGACCAGGTTGGACAGGGCTCTGAGCAACCTGATCTGGTTGGAGATGTCCCTGCTCCTTGCAGAGGGGTTGGACTAGATGACCTTTAAAGGTCCCTTCCACCCCAAACTATTCTGTGATTCTATGTTTATAGCATGATCTCTGAACAGCTTTCCAAATTATATCTGCTTTATGAGATAATGGGGAATTGTAGTTGATACTTAAATTACAAACATCTGTTTCTGGTTATCAAAGAAAAACCCTAGGTCAACCACAGATTGTGACACTATGTTTCTGTGAGTTGTGTAAACATATTGCCAACAGCTGCTTAGCCTCAGATAACATCAGGTCACATCTGCCTCACCTGCCCACAAAAGGCTCTGGCCACACCCCAGATTCAATTTTATTCATCAAAACAAAACTTGAAGACCACCTCAAATAAAACAAGTTCTTTTACACGTTTTAGCTTAAGGTTGCCGGATGCCTTTGCTTCAAGATTTACTAAAAATCATGCTGTTTTTTTTCTTTCCTTTAATTGAGCCTATTTTTGAATTTTATAGGCAGCTGGATGTGGATGAGCACTTACTTTAAATTATTTTGTCATGTCTGTTTAATCAGAACAACCTTGTGCTATTTTCAGTGGTCCTTGTGAGACAGAACAGAGGTTTAAACAAGTTCTTATTAGTAACAAGCATCAAGACTGAGACACTCATGTATGTACTCTCAGGTTTTGTCGTGTCTTTTAGTAATTTTTTTTCTCTCAGCACTTAATATGGGAAAATGGGAAATACTACTATTCCCATGGTACAGATGAGTCAGTAGCACAGAGGAACTTAAAACAATAGTGTGAACGTCTACGTTCTTAATCATATTTTTTCAGTATTAAAAGATACCTGGATACAGTCAGATTAATCAATTAAAATCAATCAATTAAAATATTTTCATGTTAGCATTATTACACTTCTCTTGTAGAAGGATTCTTATGTGTATTGTAATAACCTGTCTATATCTGACAACTCTAGAGAAGAAAAAATATGTGAGAAGGTACTAAGATTCAGTTACTTTTGCCCATCTCAAAATTATATTATATTAGGAAAAATATATTCCTTACACATTTCAAAAACTTCATCTGTGTTAAATTTGAGTCTAATTCAGGTCCACTTGAAACCCTTTGGAGGACTTCTATGAGCATACGTAAGCACACAGCTAGATAAATAAGCTTTGACTGTAAGTAACCAGATGAATAATGGAAGCCAAGGTGCTTTTATTTCTTTTTGGCACTGTTTGCATAACTTCAATACCTTCCTCTTATATTTTAAAATAATGTACAAGGTACTCTGTTTGTACACAAACGTTGCTACTTTTTTGTTGACAGAAACAGTATTAGGCCCATTCGTTCTAGGTAACAGAGATGGGCGCTTTAAGTTTCTATAGTTCTATAGTGAATCACGTGTGACTTTTTTATTAGTCAGAGCTTAGGTTTCTGTACATTTCACATAATGTCTTTTACTTTTTGAGACTCGTTTGTGGTCACCCCTTCTCACTTCAGCGTGAGTGTGAAATGAGTCTCTGGATCGCTCGGCTGATGCTATTGATAGCTTTTCATGCACTCATCTTGTCCTTTACAGCCATAGCTCTGGTAGCTCTGTTCTTAGGTAATGAAGAATTCTAGTAATTTTTAATACTGCTAGACTGGGCAACTCCTCCTTTGTTACTCTTTTTCATTTTCTAGCATTTTATGTGTCTGTTGCAGAGTACTCACAAAAAGAAGCTTGTTAAACCCATGGAGATTTTAAGTCCACTTAGCTTACAGACTGAAGTAGAGTCTGCATTTTCCTTTTACAGAAGTACCTTGCCTAGCCTTACCAAAAGCTTCAGGCACTCAGGGTTTTAACATTATCTGTCCTGCTTTGTTATTCTGAGTCCCTCATAGGCCTCAGCACAAGCTGCCTTTGCTCTGATGCTGCTTCATTCATAGATGACAGCAGTAACATGTAACAGATGGAGCCCAAGATGTTATTTCCCTTTTTTTTTTCGTCTTAGTTTAAGAAATGAGGGGAAACACTAAAAGAAATGTTTTGTCATGTTTCACTTCCCGTATGGCTTTTCAAGTCAGTTCCAGGGTGAGTATTTTGTGTCACTGGCTGCAAGTTTCAGACAGATTTTCCTCTCTTGAGGTGGTGACACAAGAGCTGGCTGGTGAGCATGGTGTTCCTGCAGTTCATCTCTTTTCACTTCTGGAGGATTATTTCCCCTTTGTGTCTCTCAGTGGGTGTTGCAATTGCTAGACTGGTGTCTCTTTTCCTGTTTTGATCTGCTCTAAGGAAGTTCTGCTCTAAAAACTGATTACATAGAAATAGCATTCTCTTACTCAACAAAATGTGTATTCTTTTTTAAAATCCACCTTACCTGCTGACAGCAGTGGAAAATATAAAGTTACTGTTCTTCTTCTTGTCTTGCTAGAGTTGCAGAGGCAAAAGTTGCTCTTGAAGTAACAGGCAGTGAACTCCCTAGGCAGCTCAGCGCCATAAGTGTGCTCCGTCTGCTCCATAAGTGTGTTGTACTTAAATATGTGCTTAAGGTCAGATGTGGTCTTTATGCGCCTTTGGAAACACACATGCTTTGCAGAGCAGGGATGGACACAGACTTGTGAGGCTTTGCTCAGTAGTCCTGAGCTACCAGTGGCTCCTGCAGTTCCGGCCTGGATTCCTTCCCAGCTTTTCATACCAAGGATAAATATGTACTGAAAACTGCTTGACACTACCAGTGCAGGTATCGGTCATTATGTAGCTGCAGTCATTAAAAGCATCTTGAACTTATGCATTGAAGGTGTGTCAGTGCCCTCACCCCTGTAAGCAGGTACAATTACCATGACTTTAACTTCTTCAACTGACGTTGAACCAGACAGACGCTCTTCACCTGTTACCTGCTGTGGACTGGGAGTATACAGCTGCTTAATTACCAAGCTCACTTGACCCGTGGTAGCTTGTTAAACTCCTGTCTTGATCATGTATATCTGAACCCTGCTAATAGTTCAAACAGTTAATTGCAGAGGAGCGAGATAAAGGATTGGCTGAACCTGATTTAAAGCAGTGATAGAGTTCCTAAGTGTTTCTCTGAGTTCAGTTAACAGCTTGGTTAGACCCTGAGCTGCGGTGGTTTAATTTGCAGTATGTTTTTAAGCTGATTTTGTTTAAATTGGTCCAAAAGACTGGGAGTGTTCTTATTTCACGTTAATTAGAGTAACTTTGGCTGAACTTCAGTTAATTAGGGACAAGTTTATGTTAAAGTGAATTTGTTGTTCTTACAGTGAAATAAGAATCTGTAAGAAAACATGGCCATTCCTGAACCAAGCAGATTTGTGAGAGATAAGATTGTAGTGAAACGTTTATTTCCTAAAGCATGAATACCTCGTGTATTTAACTATGTTTCTGTGATGTTTCTATGAAAACAAACTGCTCTGGTCCTTTCTCAAATATGTGGTTATTCCAAAGTTTTGTAAAATACACAAAAATAGTATGCCTTCTAATTACCAAAGTCATCTTCCCTTGGTCTCTCAGTGCCTTTGTCTCTAGGGAGTCATTAAGCTCTGTAACTGTAGTATTTGTGTGTTGTATTGTAACCGAGATTTGATCTCTATCCTAACAGCTTTGCTCTAACTCCATCCTAGAGCATGGGAAATGACCTTAGTCTGTCTGACACTATCTACCCTCTGCTTTACGTTGTATGCTCTGTACAGTCTGTATTACTATTAGATAAACCCCATGCGAGCAGTGAGCGTTGGGTTTTATCTGTGCATTTTTCTGTCAACCCAGAAAGAACATTCTTCGATTCTTGGATGCTGAAAGAGATGTCTCAGTGGTCAAAAGCAGCTTCAAACCAGGAGATGTAATCCATTATGTACTGGACAGACGTCGCACCCTAAACATTTCTCAGGATTTGCACAGCCTTCTCCCTGAAGTTTCCCCAATGAAGAATCGTCGGTTCAAAACCTGTGCAGTTGTTGGGAATTCTGGCATCCTTCTGGACAGTGGATGTGGAAAAGAGATTGATAGCCATGACTTTGTAATAAGGTGAGTTTTCATCCACTGTTGAAGATACAGCCTACTATGTTTCTTGGACAAAAGCTGGGAGAAATGTTTTACTCTGAAGTATAGATTTCAGGCATTGTCTGAAATTAATCCGAAACAGTATCCTTCACTATATGACTCCCTAAATTTAAATACATGCCAGTATTGTTGACAAGAAGATTATTTTTGCAGTGAAAATAAAACAAGGGCCAGAGGAGAGAGCTTTGTGGCACTTGTTTTTGCTATTTGTTAGTTTTATTCCAGACAAAATAAATATTCTTATTGAGTCCTTGATAGAATAAGTGCAAAATATTTTCTCTTTCAAAAATATCCTTTCTTAGCTGTTGGCCAGTAAAGATGGCTTGTTGTAAATTACTACATTACTTATATGCAGCATGAGGTAAAATTTCAGTGTGATGTATTGATGTTGAACCAAATGGCTGCCATTAAGGTAATTGGAAATCACACATCTAAATCCCTTCACATTGCTCTAGAAATGTATCCCTACAGTTTGGGCAAAAATGTTGATATGCTTAACTGTTTATTCATTCTTCAGAAATGCAGAATAGAATACATTTGGACTTCACGTATCAATAGGAAATAAAGTAGAATAGCTGCCATTATATGGATATAGAGTAGAGAAGGCTGGCCAAGAGATAGGTCCTTCTGCTCTTGAAGCAGAAGTTTCAATAGGTTTGCTTTGAGAAGGGTCAAAGGGCAAAAAACAGAAGAGCAGTGACAGAAAACGATGTAGAACTAGTTGTCATTGCAACTTACTTGCTTTTTTTTTTCCTCACCTTGAAGAAAGATGGTGGCAAAAAAAAAAAAAATCACAAGGATATGGAAAAGTTACAGTTTTTCAGTACATAAAGCAGCATATACACATGAAAGCTCTATTTTATTTGAATGGTGTACGAGCAAGTGGCAACTGAAACAATAACACACCACTCTTTCATTTTCCTTATTTGTTTTGCTTCTACCACTACAGTCTTTCAAATTAGCATCCTTTTTGCAGAAGGAATCAAAAAATAAATAGCCCATTTCAAAACCACATTTAGCCTATGGTATGCTTTTGTAATCTCTGACAGGTTAAATGTGATTCATTTAATAGGACTAAGGAAAAAATCAGATAGTAGATTTTCTAGATGAAAATTTTCTTTCAGAAGGCAAAGTACATACTCTAACTTGAATTGTATATTGAATTTCTTTGAGGTCATCTCCATGCTCTTCCCTGTGTTTTAGCTAGCCTTGAAACTAGGTGATACAATCATAGAGTCATAGAATGGTTAGGGTTGGAAAGGACCTTCAAGGGTCATCTAGTCCAAGCCCCCTGCAAGGAGCAGGGACATCCCCAACTAGATCAGGTTGCTCAGAGCCTCATCCAACCTGGCCTTGAATGTTTCCAGGATGGGGCATCCACCACCTCTCTGGGCAACCTGTTCCAGTGTTCTACGACCCTCACTGTAAAAATTTTTTTCCTAATATCTAATCTGAATCTGCCTCCCTCTATTTTAAAACCATTACCCCTAGTCCTGTCACAACAGGCCCTAAGAGATCTTAACTGATTCGAGCCATCTGCAGTAAAGATAATATTCTTAAAGATCTGTTTAGGAATCAAAAAGAATGGTGGAGCTTAATAGGAACATCAGGAAGTTACTGATGCTAATCAGTTATTTAGACTGGAGAAACGTCTCTCATGGTGGATGAGTAGTAAATTGATCCATATAACAACTAGTTATTCTGATGATATTGTGGGTAATAATCTTTATATGGTTCTAGGAGTAGATTACTTGACTCTACAGCCTATACAGAGTTGTAATACAGTGAAATTTTTGGATTTATAAACCCAAGTTAAAACATTTTAGAGTTCAAAGGTTATCGCATAGGTTAAACTATATGGTATTTATTTATTTATATCTAGATGGGTGCAAAGGTACGTAACATCTGTTTAAAGTAGATAGCAACGAATTTGTATTTTGAGTTTAAGAAAAAGGCAGAGCATTCTTCAGGGTTAGTTTCCTCCATTCCTCTTCTTCCATTTAAGAAAAATTGTAGGCAACATGATATGTAATCAATCACAGGATCTCATGGTACTGACATACTTAGTAACCACTCACCTCTGTTGCTATTAGGATTCTGGTATGAAAATCTACCATGACACTCTGTTAATCTGCTTTCAGCTGACTTCTAGAGAAGTAAGATGCACTCATTCTACTTGCCACCTGACGTTGTTCTGAAAAGCAGAACATACTGTATGTACAGTATGCATGCAGCTAGGTGTATAGGCTGATGAACAAAATTTTTGTAGAATCTCCTCATACCGGGTGCGATTATGCCTGTGTGCTGTGACTAGTATGCCATACTGTTTTGGTTAAATATATTATCCAGTTAATTTTCATAGTACTCTTATGTTCCTTTTGAGATCTGAAACAAAAGTGTGTGTTTTTGGCAGAGTTGTTTTTCATAACAGCAGTTCTAACTAGAGCTAACACCAAGAATACCATTGATTTAATGATAAAACTGATACTGAAGATCTGTGAAAGTGAAGAGGACAAAACAGACATCCAGCAGTATTTGCATTACAGTACAATAAACTCAAGATCTTGAACTATGATGCTCCTGTAAAGGTGAAGATGTTAATAGTAACTGATAAAGACACAGAATATACTCTTTATTAAGGGTTAAGAAGAATGTCAGCACCTAGCACTTCAGTTAATTTAAGCTTGATAGTATCTGTGAATGTCTTTGAAAGTCATTCAAAGTTACCAATAACTGTCCATCTTCCTTTGAGATATTCCAGCATATTCAGTGTCTTCTATATAACAATGTCTCTCAAAGAACATTGATCTGACAGGTATAGGATGATTGGAATACTTCTATTACAAAAAATGTTTAAAAAGAGACACCTGAAGTGGAGTCAAATAATAAGCATACCTGCAAGCCAACATATAATTCTGTCAGCAAATTTTACAAGTAAACAATACGGGCCTTCTTCTTTAGACATCTGTGAAAATGCATAAATAATGGTCTTTTTTTTGCAGGCAAGGTAATATCTTGTCAGCATAAGCAGATTTACTATATTTATTGAACATTTTAAAATGGCTTGGTTTTAATTACTTGAATCACATAAAGCCTTATTTTGTTCTCAACAGCATGAGAAATCAAAAGTCTAGGGACGTATCTTCTGCTAGGATAAAATGCATTAGTTCTCCAAGTTTAGAGAAGACATGCCTATTTTGACAGTAGAAAATGTGACCCATCTAGTTGAAATGGGAAGCAAGGAGACTCTTTGCTATTAAAAAAAAAACCAACTGTGCTGACTATAAACTATTTCCTGTTTCCCATATTCCTTTCCTCTTACGTTTTTACACCCTACTAAGTGACTATGGATCTTTGCACCTCTACTACTTTTGTAGTGGTGAGCTAAAGCATGCTGCATTGTGATACTATATCCAGAAAGGGTCTGAAGCATTCCAGAATATCTGATTCCGTAAAATAAATAAGAATGAAAACAGGAGATAATCAGCCAGATTACATTTGAAATGTATAAAAGGCACAGTGCTGTTGCTGGAGCTGTTTTTCGCATGGTACTGTTTTCAGCTGTTTCTCTAATTGTTGGGTCACGTATACATTGCTCACTCCCCGAGATTTAAATACGATTCAAATAAACATAAAACTCCAAACCTAGTAAGTAATCTTGTGGGTTTTTTTTCCTGCTGACACTGCTTCTGGAAAAGTCAGTTTCATTTCAGTTGGGCTGTATGGAGAACAGGCCTGTTGAGTGAAGCTGTTTGACTAGCTTAGGAATTCTCTGACAAGGAACAGTTGTGGCAGGATATTAATTGCTTCTTTCTTTGGACTGAAGTGCCTACTTTATACCTAACAACTCCTCTTTCTCCTCTTGGAGCGTTTTCTTGCTAACTCTGTTGACATCTACGATTTGAGTATTTTTGCCATCCTTGGTGATAATGATCTCTTATGAGGCCAGGCTGAGAGAGTTGGGGCTGTTCAGCCTGGAGAAGAGAAGGCTCCGGGGAGACCTTATAGCAGCCTTCCAGTACCTAAAGGGGGCCTACAAGAAAGATGGGGAGAAACTCTTTATCAGGGCCTGTTGTGATAGGGCAAGGGGTAATGGTTTTAAAATAAGGAGAGGTAGGTTTAGACTAGATAGAAGGAATACATTTTTTTTTTTAGGATGAAGGTAGTGGAACACTGGTTGCCCAGAGAAGTGGTAAATGCCCCATCCCTGGAAACATTCAGGCCCAGGTTGGACGAGGCTCTGAGCAACGTGATCCTGTTGGAGATGTCCTTGCTCCTTGCAGGGGGGTCGGACTAGATGACCCTTGAAGGTCCCTTCCAATCCTAACCATTCTATGATTCTATGTTACGATCGGAAGACAGCGTATCTCTTCAAGAAGAAGGACAGACCTTCCAACCATACCATGGAGGTGTGATTGCTCATTTCAGGAGAACAGTTTAAATTTCTCTGCTAATCTTAATATGTAAGCAGAGAGTGGTAGTAGCTTCTTTCTTCTGTGTTTTTCCTTCAGCTGATAGGAAAAAACAGTCATGCATTTGTCAGAATAAAAAGATTTAAGATGTTAATATGCTTACATTCTGGAACTTTTTTTCTTTTTGTAGCTTGTGTCAGCTTTCATGTCGAAGTATTTATTTAATACACCTTGCTTGGAGCGGAACTATTGTGCCAGTAGAGCTGGATGCTGTGAGCCAGCAGATCTGCTGAAATCAAATTTGCCAGTTTTACAGACTTATTTTAAAATGTGATTCTTCCCTTAAAAACAACATTTAAATACATCATGCCTGGCTCATTAGGCCTTTTTCAGCTCTCAAATGTGGCAGCTCTGTTTTTACCCTGTCTCTTCCTACAAACTGTCACAGTACATTGAAACATTAAAAGAAAGCAGAAGAAAGGCAGAAAGCTGTTGTCTTCAGATGTTCTTGCTCAGTAATTTGGGTGCCTGAGAAAGGGGGAGAGCCAGTGTAGCTGTTCAGTGTTTGCAGTCAAGTTAGACATGGGTGGCCTCCACCACAGGAGAACCTTGGAGAAGTCCTGACTTCCTGTGGCCACATTTTCAGTTTTTGGCTTAGCTCACGACTTCTTCAGCTGCCAGGAGCGTCTTTGCATGACCTCTACTCCAGGCAGCCCGTGATAGGTGACAGCTGATGCAGAGATGTCGTCTTAGGAAGCTGAATCTCTTGCTCATTCAGTACATAGCACCTGGTGCTGCCTGCACTGATGGGCCACAGTACTGGGTACCCTTCAGAAGCATTTATAATTCCAACTTTGATGCAACGTCCTCTCTCCCCCCCCCCCCCCCCGCCAAAATGGAGTTAATTCTTAAGTAGGTGATACAGGAGGCGATTTAAGGACATAAGTTTAGAAGGCTAAGGAAGCAGCAGTAAGAAGTGACTTCTGTACATAGATATAAATATTTATATATTATAATTATTAAATATTTTAATCAATATACAGATTAAAGATTCTGAAGTGGTTTCTTAAATAAATACGTGTCCTATGGGCATCCATATGTAAAGCACATAGGGTTAGCCTGACTCTTTCGATAACTATCCTGAGATAAAAGGATAAAATTATTTTGAAGTTGCTTACTTGCATTGTTGATAATGCAGAGCTTTTAATATAGCGGTTTTCTGAACAGTTTCAAATGCAGGAAGGCTTCACTAATCCATTTGTTCACTGACATTTTTAACCCTTTCTGTCTCACGGTGTTCTAGAACTGTTCTAAAGATCTCTGTATCAGAATAGTAACACTCCTGTAGCATTTTGATAATTGCCCCATAGAATATGCCCATTATAGACAGTAACTTGAAAAGGTATTTTCACATAAAAAGGCAAAGATGCAGGCATTCAGGAAACGACTAAGTTTCATTTCTCAGGTTTTCTTACGTTAAAATATTCTCAATGTTTCACTGCTGTAGTTTTTTTTTTTCCATATGCAACAAACTTTCAGTGATAGAAATGCCTTTATTTTGGTGTCAAAGTAATGGTGTTGGAAAGAACAGTAAGACTCCGTAATTGAAGAGTAATGTTGCAGCAAGGACTCACAATAAAGAGGTAAATGATGTGTTTTGCCACTGTTTCAGAAATACCACTTAGACCTTTTCTGTCACTTCACTATGCTGTGTCAATTAAGGATTACTTGCATTTCAGTCACTGGCGTTCAGAAAGATGCTAGGAAGAAATAATTTAATGATTATCATTATAGATTATAGTTTGGGCAACAAAAAGTGATGAAGTTTATTAGCAGGTGATGTTACGAAAATGCGTCTTCTAACTAAAGCGAAATCAGACATAAATTCAGTATTTTTGTGGACTTGTGTTATAAAAGGGGATATCAGGTCAATAGTGGTGTATTTTACATGGCACATCTTAAAAGACAGCTGTGATTCCTGTGTGTGAATAGAATCCGTAATTATGCTGTACCTGAGTCTCTACGCAGCTTGCAGCTCTCATGAGATGTTCTCTGTTGTGCCATGCAGAGGATGGGATGAAGTGGAATACATCAGGGGTTTCCCTGCTAATCCAGGTCCCTGTAGTTAATCTGAAGCAATTTTAGTTTTATCAGGAGCCAAACAAATATACAGAACATAGGAGAGTCCATGCATTTTACTAACCATTGGATTCAGCAGGGAGGGATGGAAGACTTGTGCATGGTTTTTTTGGTTTTTTTTCGTAAATCTCTCTTTTTTGGTTGTATGTGTATGTGAAAGCTGTAACAGTGCTGCTGCACATCTTTATTTGAAGAACCAGATTAAATGCTACATATAAAGTGGTATTAGGGTGATGTGCTTCCTGCAGATCGACTGGGTAGAGAGTACTCCAGCTTTTCGGTTGTCTGCTGCCTTGGACTTAACTTTTTTTTCCCTCCTGTGTGCTTGAGCCTTGAATTTTACTTTCACATACAAGTGTTTCTTAAAGTGTCAAGAATCTTTGAATTCAAAATTGCAATTTTGATTCTTAACAGGAATCTGGATATGAACCTGAATATAAAAGCTTGCAGACTATTCAGGAAAGTGTGTGTATAATTGATACTAGTTTAGGTAATGCCTTATGTTTCAGAGAGGTTTAATGTCATGTCTTCCAGCAACAATCTAATTTTTCATTTTTTGGCTTCTCAGAGTGTATGTGGTTAATACGTGTATTATTTTTGGCTTTGCTCTGCAATGAGAAGATATTAATGAAACAAAGCATTTAGAGTGGTTTCTAAGTATGTATTTCAACCTGTAAACCTCAAGTGCATAGATTGCTAAAGAACTAACAAGTGTACATATTCATGCCAATTCTTGCATTATTATTATGTGAAGAATATTCTTTTAGTTCTCAATGTCAAA
Organism: Chlamydotis macqueenii; assembly: GCF_036417535.1. Taxonomy (NCBI): domain Eukaryota; kingdom Metazoa; phylum Chordata; class Aves; order Otidiformes; family Otididae; genus Chlamydotis; species Chlamydotis macqueenii. The sequence continues at coordinate 55,778,875 of NC_141593.1, read as the reverse complement.
TAAAATGGAAATAGTAATCACTTTCAAGCAAATTTTTATTACTTTTACTTAAAATTAGCTTGAAAAAGAGTACCCACACATGGCCACAAACATTGTATACTGACATACACATGAGCTGTATGTTTTTTAGTGACTAAGCAAGCTCAACTGAATCTCTGTGGAATAACTGACTTCTCATTTGAGTGTATTTTTGTGAATATGATTTTATTATTTACTTTGTTAAGCTCTGCTTTCTAAAAGACTAGGTACATTATGGATGTTTGGGCCATAAAGGTGTCCCAGCAAACCCAGGGTTGATTACTTTGATGTAAGTGTGGTATAGCAGCACTTACTCTGTTATTTAGTCTTTTCTTACGGCATGCAACTCCAGCCATTGACAGTTTGGTTCTTTTTTTCCCCACACTTTTTCCTAGTGTATCCCACTGTAACTAATATCTGCAAAAGAGAGTTGTGGAAGAAGCAGGTTTTCAATCACTGAGACTTTTTTGTCTGTCTATCTTTAGAATATCAGTTATTCTACAGATACTCAAATACCATGTGGTATTTCAGACATGAGCTAATTTTTCCCTTTTACCGCAGATCTGTTTTTAGTGATAGCATTGCAGTGGGTGTTCCCCTTGAAAATCTTCAGCTGTCACATTGAAAGCTTCTGTATGGGAACCTCTGCATTTTTACTATGAATGTTTTGTGTATATATATATATACATTTGCCTTTCAGTATTATGATTATACATGAATATTATGTAAATTAGGTGGCCCTGTAAAATTACCTATTACCTAACTAATATAATTGATGCCTGATAGTAAGTTTAGGCTAACTACCTTGTGGAAATGGCTGTGCTAAGGTTTTGGATATGGTCAGGGCTGATGTCACGGGAAGAACAGGGACTGCAGCACTAATTTGAGGTACCTTGCATATTATTGCCTATGATACTACCAGTCACACAGATTATGAACATTTACCACTTACTGAGGTTTTTTCTAACCCAGTCTCCCAAATGTACCAATCTTTGTCTCATTAGACCAGTCTCTGAATGCTTCTACTGCGGAGAGTGCTTAGAAGAAGTAAGGGAGCAAATAATGACTCTAATTAGTTGCTAGTTTAGTGCAAGGGAAAAAAGGAGAATCAAGAGCTGTTCACTGGAAACAGTCAATAGCCTGGGCTCAGGAGAAGGAGGCTTACAAACTTTTATATGATGTGATACATATTCTTAGTGCTCACATTTGCAGCTGTTGGCTTAATTGCTCAAATCAATTTTCAGTGCTATGTGTGACTGTTTATTTCCAACCTGTTCTCATATTCTCAGTGTTAGTAACCTCATAGCAAGTTTGTCCTGCTCAGTTTTGACCTGCAGCCTGCTTGCTTACAGGCTGACTAACATGAAGCCAATACTGAAGGTTTTTTTGGAATGAATGGAAGGTAATAGTATGTTGTAGAAAATTGTGCTTTAGAGTCAAATTTTAAGCAATCATATAGTTGCAAGGTATTAATAATGCAGCATGTAAGAAAGAGGAAACTCAGTAAATTACAGTCTTGCATTTACTCTTCCTGCTGGATTTGATATAGCAATGAAAACTTAAAAAAAAAAAAATACTTCATTTGTTGTGTGCAATTTCCTAGGCAGGTGTAATGGTAAAGCTTGTGGTGCAGAGTCTTCCTCACCTCATCACTTTTGTGGATATATTTGGCATTCCGTGCCTTACAATAAATGAGCTAGAATTAAGGAATATGAAAAGGGATGGCTAGGCATTGCCTATTTCAAAGTTGTTCAGTTAATAGTCTTATTAATTTGACTTAAAATAAGTGTATGTTTATGTGTGTCTCTGAATACAAAGTTTTCTTGAAAGGGTCATGAGAATTGATAGGAGATCATTGATGTCTGCTAACACACTTAAAAATTCCAACAACAATGTGAAGCTGACATAATGCATAAAGATGCATTAGGGGTTAAGATAAAAGCTCTGAAACGGGTAAAAAAAAAAGCTATTTACATATACACAGGTCTGTATGCAAATACACAATAGCTAGCTTTATCAGCCATGAAACATACCTTTCTATGAAATTTTATTGAACTCATCTGGAAATATAAATTATCTGGTACTAGCAGTTTAGGATAAGTGTTAAAGTTCATCACTTTAGCACCTAAACTCTTGAAATCATATGGAAACACTTCTGACATAACTGCTCCATTTACTCCCTCATAAAGAATGTGCTGATTTTAATTGATGGGGTTTAGGAGGTGTTTGTCTTTCGGTTTGATTTTTTTTTTTCATTTATTTTTAGATTTTATGCAACACCAAACTTTTGACAATTCCAGGTTATAGGTTCATGCATTAAGTTTTTTAGAAACAATTTTCAAAGCCAGTATTAAAATCAGTGGGAGTTTTTCTTGTGCCCTAACTACAATTTTCTGAAAGATATTACTCTTAGCATCCTGTAATATATGCGGATTGTTTGTGGAATAGATGTATAAAGGTACTGAAGAATGTAAATCCATTTCCTGAGAAAGCTTACATCTGCCCACGTGTCATCAGAAACTTGGATGGCTTTATCTTCTAGGAATATAAAGGTTTTATGGTCTTCAGAACATTTATTTCTGGAGAAGATAGGACCGCTTCTCTAGTTGATAATTACAGAATGAAAATTATGTTCTGAGAAATAGGTGTTATCAGTCAGTACTACATCATTAGTTGGTGTTAATAATATTGCCCTGCTGACTTCAGTTATTTTTATACGACATTGGAGATCTGGCCATTAGAAGATGCGCGAAGATAAGATTAAGTAAAAACCTTACTGTATCAGAACTGTATTGTACTGCAGAACTACAAAAATACTATTTATATGAGGAATATAATAACATACAAATGTTTTGAAGGACCTAGTTCCAATAATGCTTCTTAGCTTCCTTCACCTCAACAGAGCCAATTGTTAAATTGTGAAAATACTGTGTTGAGATACTTACTTGGGGCATACTAGCTACAGGCCAATTTGCCGAGGATGTAGTGGAGGTGATTTGTTTCAGTCAGATCATACTGGTCACTGGAATCACAATTAATTTCTGATTTTCATTTTGTCCCCTGCATGCAGTGCTACCCATGAAGTATGCTGCCTCTGTGCGATTACATATGTATGCATTTATATAACTGAGGTAAAAAACTATGCTGAACAAAGGTCTAATGAGGCATTTTTCTCAAGCCTAGAAAAAGCGCAAAGCCTATTGCAAAGTTAAACCAAATTTGAAAATGAGACATCAAGGAAAAATGGAAAGGTTAATTCTTTTTTTCCAAAAGTTTCATTTCTAAGTGAAATGAAAATACAAAATTTCAAAACATACCATCAGCTGCAGTGCTAATACCAAAAACAAAATACCAAAAACTCTTCTAACATGGGGTAAAGTTCATTAGTAAATCATATTTAAATGCTGTGTTATAAAAAAAAATGCAATTACTATCCTGTATAAATTATACCGTAATCGGCTGACATTGCTTCCTTTAAGAGTGTGAGCTGTTGGTAACACGGTGACAAATGAACACTAATGAAAGGTGATAGGTGTTAGAAAACATACTCTTATTTCTAAGTGCTACTCTAGCTGTTGATGCATTTTGAAGCATGGTGACATGGTTTTCAAATGTTCAAAGAACTTTTTTTTTTTCTCACAGCATTATGTAGATGTAATGTTTTTAAAAATTTGTCTAATGTGTGTCTGTCCAAGTTGGGTAAAACTCTAGGCGTTACCACACCTGTTATCACTGGTATTTTTTTCTCACGTTAAATTGAAATGGACTGGCATGTTCATTTTCAGCTTTCCCTTCATGCACGCATTTTTCTGAGTTAATATTTCATATTTATTTTCATTTTTCCCATTAATTTCTTCCTCTTCAGGTGCAATCTAGCTCCTGTGGTGGAGTTTGCTGCCGATGTGGGAACTAAATCTGATTTTATTACCATGAACCCATCAGTTGTACAAAGAGCATTTGGAGGCTTTCGGAATGAGAGTGACAGACAAAAATTTGTGCATAGACTATCCATGCTGAATGACAGTGTCCTTTGGATCCCTGCTTTCATGGTCAAAGGCGGAGAGAAGCATGTGGAGTGGGTTAATGCATTAATCCTTAAGAATAAATTGAAAGTGCGAACTGCCTATCCATCACTGAGACTTATTCATGCTGTCAGAGGGTAAGTGTCTGGAAAAGACTGGTCTGTCCTTGGCACAGTGAAACTCATAACTAGAATTCCTAGCAGGCAGAAAAAAAGCTCAAGTAAAATGTTAAAAGGAGTATGATATTTCCGTTATTGTTGTAATGGATTGCATTTATGATAAAATAAGTTTGTTTGGTAATAAATGTCGTCCACTCATTTAGCCTGAAATGTATTAACTGAAATGTATTAACACAATAATATTTCACTTTCACTTTTATGTACAAAGTTTTTTAATGATCATGATAGTGATAAATTAATGTAAAAATAGTCTGCATTCAAAAGATATCCATGAGTCATCAAATCAGAGGACAATAAAAGTGCTATATGTCTTCACCTGGGCAAAACTCTGGCAGACAAAAAGTATAATTTAAATAGCATGGGGGTAGGGTAACAACTGTGTAAATAACGAAGTCTGGCAGATCTGAGAATAATGAGCTCCTTCCTAAAACACTTAGGATTTTGGAGCAATCTTTCTCCTTTTTAATTTGGCCACATGCTTGGGCAATTGAAAAAGATTGATCAGAGTCACTGAAAACATTTAAATAACTGGTAACACTGATGTTACCAGTTATTTAAAAAAAAAAAAATGCATCCGTGCTTTGTGCAGAGACTTTTTTTTCTTTTTTTTCAGCCCCATAATTAAACAGGAGTGTCAGATGAAGGCTTCAGTGTCTTTATAAGAGTATTTAGGGCTATGCATGAAAAACATTCAGATGATGGTAGTGCAGTATCAGTTTGTGCAGTCAGTTACGGCAGTATTGTAATATTCAGCTTGCGTGTCTTGGCCTGTGCTGTCTGTTCGTGGGATTTGGTGAGATGCCTTAGAGTATTAGTGCTGGCTTGTACACCAGTTACTGATGATATATCTGCCGAAAAAGTTGTTTCTATTATGGCAGCAGAGATAAGATCAGAGGGGATGTTTGAACTGTTACCCCAATCTACTGTGAGAGTATGAGAATAAAGCTCAGAAATATGTTGTTCTTCAGCTTATTAGGACTTCTGAATATGCTTTTCTCCTTCTGCTGTGTCTCAAATAGATTAACTGCTGTGTTCTATGTGGTACGCTTCTGGCACTTGAAAAAAAATAATCTCTTCCCTTTTGGAATTTGAAAATCTTTGGAAATCCTTTAATGTTTTTTTTTCTGAGTTGCTCAGTTTCCATAGTTGTTTGGATAGTTGTTTTATTATACAGTTACACTGTAGCTATTTATGGATCTTAATTTTGTTGAATTTTCAAGTATTCAAAATGCATATAACAGATGGCTAGGTGCAGTGGGGTTTGGTTGTGTGTGTAAATCTGGGTAAGATTATTTCCAGTTTACAAACAGCTGTTCTCATTTCCATTTGCTAAATCTGGGCAAAATTATCAAATATGAGTGGTAATTCAGAGTGTGCAATCTTTCTGTTGGTCGACTTGAAGGTCCTTTAGGGGACTTTGTCTTAAAAGAAGAATTAGCACCTACATTGTTTCTCCAAAAGAAGGCAACAAGAGCTCTACCATCAGAATTGGTGTTGAAAATTTAGATTATCCCGTGCTTAGGATTATACCTAGCAGTGTCGTCTGATACGACTGCACAGATTTGTCAGGTTGAATCTAAACTGTTAGTCCTCCTATTCAAACGTTGTTGTTCAGTTATGTCGCTTTCCCTTTTTTTCTTCTTGTGGGAAGTCACCAAATGTCATAATATATTCTTTACTGTTCTTTTTTTTTGTGATTTGAGTAAGAACAAAACAAGAAGTAAAGCTTATCTTTGATCTAACTCTTGATTTTACGATGTGAGGGGCATGAAATGAATAGGTCTTCATGAGTCTGCTTTGGAAATGATACTCTTAGCAGTAATACATTTGGAACAAATATTTTTCAGAATTCTTAGAAGGCAATCTCAAATCACCAGCCCATAATAATGAGATTTGTATTACAGCAAAGTTAAATCTAGGGAAAGAGTATAATCTCCTTCCAGGTTGAATTACATCTCTTAAAGATCTGTTAGGTTTATACGTCAAATGGAATACTATGGTAGTATTAGATATTAATAAGCCAGAAAACTGTTCTTAAATTAAAATGTGCCTGAGCTGAAAAATATTTTCTGCAAATAAGTAAAGTAACTTGAAAAATAAAGTAAAATTTAGACATGCATAACCTGATTATCAAATAAGTCAATTTTGAGCAGTAAGACTTGTGAAAGTTAAGGCAAATTCCAACTGCGAACTTCAGTTTCAAACTAAAGGATAGCTAACTCTGCTACCATTTAAAATAGCAAGTTACATACTTAATTTTAAAGGAAAATCTTCATAATGCTGTATTCTATCTGTTGTGCTCGTGTTTATTTAAATTCACTGTAAACTGATGATTTCTGAGCCTCTGAAGAGATACCACGTAAAAGGAATTCCTATAAAACACTCATTGTTTCCTGACTCTTAACTATTTTTGTGTATCAGTTTTGATATATTTGTTTGTATATTTGATACTTCTGCAAGCTCTGTGCTTGCAAGTTTGGGTCTTTTGTGACCGGAGGCCTGTGGTGCTGTAAAACAGAAGGGGCAAAATAAACATGATGTGAAGATTGCTGTTAGCTGAACAAGAAGCAGAAAACAGGAAATCTACCCACAAAACCTGTGTGTTAAAACACACATAAGGCCTGTGCAGAGCATCTCGTCTCCTTCACAGGATGCCTGAGCGTATGTGCAAGACTGTGAGAATGCAGGGCTTGTGCAGCATCTCAGCCTCTTAAGCCGTAAAAGGGAGATGGAGTTTGGTTTATTGATGAAAGCATGATAAAGCTGAATTGCAAGAAGCATTTTGTTGTTGTCTGTCTTACTTTACACAAGGAAACTCATTGCATCTGCAGCCTTTGTTTTGCAGGCTGTGAACATTTTCAAATAGCTGTGTCTTTGTGCTCGAATGTAGCTCAGTGATTTTCATTAAAGGTTTCGAAAGTGTAGAGCAGAGACATGGGAGCGTAGCATTTGCAGTGACTGTCCTGTATTAATATTTATAACATCCCCCAACTCCTCTTAAACTCTGTGCAAGTAAGTATTCACTTATTTTGTTTCCAGTTTCTTGCCTTGATAATTCCAAAGTATTCTGACTTTCTTTGAGTATGGATATTTTGCATTAAGTAATAATTTATCTGAAGGTAGTGGGAGCTGTTTTAAATTACACTGTTATGATAAGAGAATCAGTCAAGACCCTCCCAAATTTGTAATGACTCAAACATAGGCAGATTTTTGTTGGACCATGTCAAAGACACAAGTACCAGGAGGGTGTACTGGAGAAGTGTTACTCAGCTGGAAAGCATAATCCCGCTTCGGAAGACTTACGCACCCATGCTGGTTTTCTTGTACCACAAATGGACCTGTTGGTGTGATACACCACAAGGCTATACCATATCCGTATCATTCAGCTGGTTGAAGTGTGGCTTTTATTTGAAACTTCGACATATTATATTGCAACTACAGGTCTTCGCAATCTAGAAATAGAAAATGCACTGATACAGGCCTGAAAACTGCCTGAAAAGATAAGTTATCTGCCCTAAAAAGTTACAATGATAAAGTCTTGTTTTCTGGAAGAACAAATTCCCAGTGTAAATTTTAATTGGCATCAAGCATTCTTTGATTTAATGCACCTAAAATTTTACTAAAAATACAGAAATGCAGTGTATTGTGGGCTAAATCGTTTAGTAACTAATCATCAATAAAATAAAGTTAATAATTCCAACCTGACAAATTAAGTACTAATAGAGACATTTAATGCTGAAGGGTGCAGGCTGATGGCCACAGGTTTGGAAGTATTGTCTCTGCTCCTTTTTGTGTGTATCACACTGCCAAATTGTTTAGGCAGATTAGGTTTTTTCCTTCATCAATCTTTAAAGCATAAGGCACAGGCAGTTTCTAAAGACAGAACATGAACTTTCTTAGACTTCTGTTCTGACCTAGTGAGGCCAAATTCTGTGTTCCTGTGTACTGTTTTAGGTAATAACAGGACAGTTTTGCTGGAATCGCATACGGCACTGAAATTCTCCTATTTTTTCTTCTTTTTTAATAAGAGAAACTTTCTGAACACCATGTAGTATTTGGGAGTTGCTCTTGATCAGATAGTAGGGTAATAAGTGCATTCTGAGATCATTTTGAAAAACTTTATTTTTTTCCTGTCCATCTGTGCACTTTTTGGGTCATAAAAAAGGTAATGTGGTGTTTGAAAAAGAAATTGCTTTTTTTGCAGATTTCATGCCTTATTAAACTTCTGTGAGTGATGGCCACTCCTCTAAAATCTCAGAAGGTTTCGAAGTGTTGAGAACAGATTATGTAAATACTAAGTCCAACATGGTAACTACTTTTTTAATCAGTAGCATATCTTAAATGGCCATTTGATTCAGATTTTTTACTTCAGTAGATTTAGATGAAGTGATAATTTATTTTTCTCTATTTTACATTTGTACTTCAAGTTTGTTTGTATTTCAAGTTAGAATATTGGATTTGGTAAGTGATTTGGGGCAATTGTGTGATTTTTTCACAAAGTGTTTCTAAAGGCTGTTTTGTGGAACTTCTAATGTAATTTCGCACACATTATTGACAAAATAATTGAGGTAATCAATACATAACAAAGTTCAAGATGGAACCAGAATCTGTAAATGAAAAGCTTAACTGATTAAAAGGATTTATTTGCTCTCTAATGCCACTGCCAGGAAGGTTAATTATGAAGTATTTATAATGAGCAAACCATGTAACATTTATTTTTCTTTAAATTGAATTGAGCAACAATTTTCAGAAACTTTGCTTTATTAACATGCCTGAGATATAATGTTGAACTCTTTCATTAGGATTATTCTTAATAATATTTTCCAAGTGAGATGATACTCTTTGAAGTGTGGACAGTATCTGTGAGGAGCTTGGTCTCAGTAGCAGAGCTCTGATGGAATATGCATTAAACAGTAGGCGAACAGCAACTGAGCCTGCTGGGATTAGACTACAGATCTTGTTTACTTCCAGTGGTGGCAGACAACCAAACCTGAAAGTAGGATCAGCAGATGCTTTCTGCTGTGGGTCCTGTTTTGCAGTTCCTGGAAGGGAGTGGAGAGGACTCTAGAGACGAAGAATGTTGTTGGTACGTTAGGTGGAGGCCAGAGTTAACTCCTAGAGCCTTGCACAGCTCTTCTGCTTCTGCTGGCAAATATCTGAAGACATCTGCTGAAGAGGCAGAACACTGCCACCCCCCAAACCGCCAAGCAGTACAGTCCTTTTACGATACGGTAGTTCTCTGGGAAGTTTCTTTCTCATATTTCCTCTCCCAACTCTATAAAACAAAGTTCTCACACTCATCTTCATGTGTAAGAATGTTTTCTTGGCTTTTTTTCCTATTGGAGCCATCCCATGAGTTATTAGTCACTTGGCAGCAGTATTGCTGAAATTGCTTCACATAAGATTCCTTCCTGTCTTTTGGGTGTGGAACAATCGCGTGGACATCCTGTGGGATTTGCCTGTGCTCAACTTATTTCCTCCTTGCTACTGCCTGCGAAGGAGAGGTATTGGAGTTGATCCTGCATTAAAAATGTCAGAATTCCCACTGAAATCTCTGCGTTTTGCCTACGTAAAGAGTATGCTTTGCCTATTTATGGTCACTTCTCGGTGCAGAGTCTTTTTTTCCTTTATTAGTGAAAGCAAACAGCTGCTGTTTGAATGTAGTGACCTTTTACACAACTTCATCATAGTTCCAGAGTCCTTTACTGTGGGAATTACAGAAAAAATACTTTGTGAAACTCAAACATGCAGAAATCAAATAGTTCTCCAGCAGTTCTATGCTAATAAAGAAACAATTGCTGGGAGCAGTCTATATTGTAAACACTTCTGTTTATTTTCTTGCTGCTAAAAGACTTACTTTTTTTTCTTTACTGCTAAAATATGTTTCTTAAGACACTTTGGAGTAGATGGATGGCTAAATAATCACTGCAGAAAACAGAAGATTTTAAAAGTGGCCATTAAGCTAGAACTACACAATACTTAATAGAAAATGACCGTGTCTTTTGCATCATGTCACACAACTGTTCGAAATATTAGGAAAAAAAACCACGTTTCCCTACTTTGCAGTCAAGTACAATCCCATTTTTCATATGTGTGGATATTAAAATAGGAGTTCTGTGTCACAGTACCCTTGTGCCCTTGCGTAACTCCTCAGTAGAGCTGACTTTGGTAAGTTATACGAACGAATGGTACACCAGTTAGTTTGGATTTTCGGAACTTAATCTGTTGTGTGAAGTTCAGGGCCAGGCTGGATGAGGCTCTGAGCAACCTGATCTAGTCGAAGATGTCTCTACTCCTTGCAGGGGGTTGGACTAGATGACCTTTGAAGATCCCTTCCAACCCTAACCATTCTGTGATTCTAAGTTGCTCTTCAGATCACGGAGTCCTGTCCTAATACGAGAGGAGGATGTGATGCTCCTGTTCCTGAATTGGAGACACTCCGGGGTTGATCTTTCAGCCCTGCAGCCAATTTTCAGGGCCGCAGGGCCCGTGCAGCCTGTGAGGCTGCCTCCTCAACTGGTTCAGAGCTCAGGATGAGCTTTTACTTCCTTTGCACGAGGTCTTCTGTTTTACTGTGTTTCAGGAAGATTTAGCAAGGTCTGCGAAGAGACATGTCACTTTTTCAGAGAAAGGAGAGCTTATTCAGTGGGACCAAACACAGTTAAAGTAGAGAACAAAAGGGGGAAACTGAATGTGCACTAAACTCTCTGCTTTTTATATTTTTCATTGCCTGGTTCGTTCCACAAGGTAGGCCATGAAAAGCCTGATCATGATTGTAGGGAGAGAACCATTATTCTCCTTTAATCTCCTTAATTTTATTTATGATAATAAAACTTTGTGAGGTTTTGGTTTATGGGTTGGTTTGGGGTTTTTTTTGTGGTGTTTTTTTTTTTTTTTTGTCCCTTTTGCTGTCGCAACTGCTTTGTTGCCGATTATGAGCAATGTATACACTTAAGACTTGTAAAACTTACTCTTCTAAGATAGAATTTTGGGTGTTGACAAGAGGAGAGCAACAGAATCTGTCATAAGAAAAATAATAATGAAATCACCCATTTCAGGTTTTGCCTCTTAGTTTATCTACCACGAGCAACAGTACTGTAGCTAATGCTAATGACTGCTATCAGCTAAGCTATTAAATAACACACAGTTTATTCACATAGTGTATTCACAGATTTATATTTATTTTGAAAATTACTTTGCTACTGTATTATTATTTTTTCATTTTAGATGTTTTTAACATTTTATCTACATTTGTGTAAAATCTGTTAATTTCTCTATTTCTGAAAACTCTAAAAATATGCAAAATTAATTAACTCTCATTTGGGCATATCGTTCTCCTGTGACAAAAATTGTGGCTGTGCAGCTAAGAAGCAAACCAGAAATGGTTTTTACAGCCTGTCTTTGAGGAGCAAAGTATAGAGAGGAGTGGAGTCCATAGAGGGTCATGTTGGGCAGATAGTATTAATAGGATGAGGAGCAGCTTCTCTCTTTTTCTTGACATGTGCAGTGAGCTGTCTCTTGTTTCTGTAGGATACATGTGTACATGAGGAAGTCCTGCCAGGTTTCCTTCTTTTTTAAAGTAGTGTTTCTAAGGTAAAACTTAGAATAATAACAATTCTGCTATTGTTTGTTTTAATTGTAGTGCCTACTGAGAGTTTTCAAAGACGTGTGCATTTAGCTTTGATCTTACTGACCTTTTGTGATGAGGAGCAGTTGTATTGAGCACCCAGCCAGTAACAGATTTCTTCAAATACTTAGTTAATTATTGAGGTGATGTGGAAATAAGCAAACAAAGCTGTAACTTTGTACTGGCGGGAAATGCCATACCATATAGCGTCGTGCTCAGTAGGCAATGCAATTGCAGTAGTGGAAGAAGGTAGCACGAGGGGTTGTCTTCCAAGGTGGCCATTGCTGAGAGACAAGGTGGACCTTGGTCTGCTTGTGGGTGGTGGTGAGCGATTGCCCCCCCTCGCCCCCCCCCTTCATTCACCTAGTAAGCTGTCTCTGTCTTGATCTATGAGTATTCCGGCTTCCGCTCTTCCTGTTCCCTCCTCGCCTGAGGGAGAGAATTTGTGTGTGTGCTGCATCAGCCAAGTAGGTGTAGGCTTTTCAGAGGCTGAGGGAAGCCTACTGGCCTGTTCTGGTTTGCATCAAGGAGTTCAAAAGTGAGAAAAAAGGGGAGCATTGCTGTGTCTCAGACACTTGGGAGATGAAGAGGCAAGGTGGTTAGGTCAGCGCTGTCATGCGTGGTGGTGTTTCAAGCACAGAACATCTTTTGGGAGAAAATAACTGATTCATCAGGTTGTGGGTCTGGGTTCCACTTCTTTGTTGTTCGAAGGCACACCACAGTTGAGTTAGGTGCTAGGTGCCTGCATTTCAGATGAAACAAGATTTAAATCTCTCACTAGTCCTTGTTTCCTTCCCAGGCTAGACTGAAGTCTGTGCGTTCTGTCCTGCCCATCTCTTTCAGCAGAGGCTTATCCTGTGCATCCTGTTCATCCTGTTTGTAGGTGTCCTGCTGACCTTGTGCTCTTCTGTAGGCCTAAGGATTTGTCTATACACGTATGGGAGAGTTAACATTGTGTGTGGATTCACATTGTGAGTTTAATAGGATAAGATTGCTGCATTGAACTTTTTTTTTTTGAGATTTGTCTTTCAGTCTTCAACAAGTGAATTAGTGGGCCATAGCAAATACTAAGAAAATAACGACTACTTCTAAAATGTAAGAAATCATTACTTTATTTCAAACTTTTTAAAAACAATATTCGTCTATTGAAGTAATCGTTGATATGACTCACGAGGACTGTGGAGACAGCTTATATACATTTTCCGTTCTATATTTAGTAGGAACAAGAGGCATTATTTGCATTTTTTGAAGGATGTGTTCGGTGAAGTAGTCAAAGAAAATTGACTTAGAGAAAGTAATTGCTAGAACTTGCCTTTCATTTTTAAACGTAGTTGTACTTTATTGGCTAGCAGTGCCATACAGGGGAATTTCCAATCCAAATGAGTAATCATTTTCTCTTACCACTTGCAGGCAAAGATGACCTGTAAAAGGATCTGAGATAAGACCCTGCCAAGAACAAGTGCAACTGCTGGTTTCGGAACATTTTGGAGGCTCATTAGGGGGTTTTTATTTTATTTTTTTTTCCATTTCAGTATAAACGTGGGCACACTCACCAGAAGTGTTGGCAGGGAGGAAGCAGTGGGTGTATCAGTCATACCGAAACCAACAGGTGGCACAGCTTTTGCTTATATCAAAATCTTCAGCTTTGTATGAAATGTAGCATACAGAAGGGCTAGGAGGGCACAAAACTGTCCTGCTGTTTGCTCCTAGAATGTAACATCCATCCGTGAGCTTTGCAGACGGTGGGAAAGGTTTGTGTTTGGCATGAACTTTCCAGATGAGGCTTTTCTCATGTTGTAGACCACATGCAGACCACTGATGGCGGTTGGAATTCCTGCTGCTTGAGAGGGGTTTGTAGCAGGTTTTCATAGAGGAATTGATTTGCTGTAGTTTGTGGGTTTCTCCGAGTCCCCAGGGACATTTCACAGTGAGAGCATCTCTGTAGAGGTGATGCTGGCTGGCTGTGGAGTCAATTAGAAGGTGGACTGAGTGAATTCTGGGGGGAGAGGAGGACGGCTTTGAGAGGTATGGGTAGTAGAAGATTTGGCTGATGCATCTGGAAATCTCAGCTCTGATCTTGGTAGTAGTGAAACATCTGTACTTTTCCTCTTGAATCCATTTAGAGAGCAGCAGGCTCCTTACCAACAAGGATAACGCAGAAGGGCTATTGTAGAGCACGAGATTTGCCGGAGATCTGGTTTAAACTTAGGAGATTGCTAAGCCATTGTTGCTATTGAGGTACAATGATCATCCTCTGAAACAGAGGTGAAAAAGAAGACTAAATCTATCTTTCTGTTTTTGTTTTCAGTTTCTAAGAACTTGCTTGTAATATGCAAAGCAAGTTCCAGGCATAAAGTATCTGGGAAATGTGCCACTGTATAAACACACTTCATTTCTATAACACTGATGACTTGAAGTTGAGTAGCTTGAATTCAGACTGAAGATCTCATTTCAAATTACTGTTAATTACATGGCTGATGGTAACTTTGTAAAGCCCCTGGCAATATACCATGACTTTAAGTAAGTAACAGTAAGACAGTTCAGTTTTTGCTTAAAGGCTTTAATCAAGGAAGTGGCAAATAGTTCCTTTCTTTTTAAAAGAATTCTTTAAAATGCATTCACACAGCCTTTTTTTTTTCTTTTTATTTTATTTTATTGTAATCTTACAATTTAGTGATCTGGCTAGCTGATTTGTTTCAGAATTGTCATAATTCCTTTTTTTCTTTCGTTGATTTATGACAGCAATAATAATAATAGACACCTGCTGGATGCCTCTACTGATACACTTCAAAGTGCATGAAACCCAGAGAAAGAAATAAACCAAGTTATACAATAGAGAGTACTAGCCAATCATGACTAAGTCTTTTGTCATATTTCTCTATACTCCTTTCTGAAATACGTAGTAGAAAAAGATAAATTGATCCAGAAGGCTGCCAGCAAATCTGGGAGGAAGGCAAGCTAAAGACAGGGTATCTTTCTAGAGGAAAAACATAATTAATCTCCTTACTTGAAAACCATGGGAATTTCTCTTGGGAAGTTATTGCTTGTAAAATCAGTGGTAGGATCCGCAGTCTTTCACATAAGTATCATCATGTATTTACTTCTGACCAAGTGTAGCAGTGACTGAAAACGTTTCTTTCTTGGTCCACTGCATGCCCTTGTGAAACCAGTTAGTGGGCTTGGCAGAGCTCCAGTCACATCCCATTGCTGCTCACTGACATTTTGGTTGGCATTGTTTGCAGTGAAGCTAGAGCTTTAATAGGATGCAAAAAGTGAGCAACAGTTGTTCTTAAAGGTCCTGGTCCTTTGATGCAGCAGCATGTGGACTCCTGTGTATTGTTTAAGTGTGCTTTTCATATTTAATGGACTTTATAAGGCAATCTCTCGCTTTTGAGCTCTACATTAACTCGTGATGCAGCGAATTGTTTCTGTTCAATCACATTCTTCAACACATGCTTGCACATGCTTCCGTCAATGCTTTTTAACTGCTGAAAGGTTTTGTGAGATCTTGATCTTAAGGAGTAACTTCTGCCTTCTTCTTTTACTGAAGTAGTTTACTTTTATTTGTATGAAGCCTGGCTCTTCTGGTTGCTTAATTCAGTGACAGCTGTGGGATTTATTTTGGTAAAATCAATAGCTTTTATATCTGCTCTGGTTCATTGCATTGATCAAATTTAAGGGCCTGGAATCTATATTTTATATAATAATCTCTAAAAGGGAGACTTCATATTTTATCGATTAAATCAAAAGAGGTCAAATTTTCTTTCATATAATTGAAGTTAGTCTAACAAGTAACATAGCATTGAACATGTTGTTTTACTGCATCTGTCCAGAGCTGATGTTAGATATTATTGACTTTAGCCTTCAAGGGGAGTTGAGCACAGACTGAAAGCAGTTTTAACGTTTTTATCAGTCCAATGAGCAAAAAGCATTCCGAACATACTGAGTTCACAGGCTACATTTTTCAACATTAGTTTCAGTATCAGTGCCATTAATGAAATGCTCCATGGCACAGGGCGTAGTCCCCATCCTGGGATCATCTTTCTAAATTTCCCCCGATTGCAGGGACACGAAAATATGATATTCCACAGCAGCCATTTTGTGTCTTTTTATCTTTTTTTTTTTTAGGGTGGATTTAACAGTTGGTATAAGGTGTTGGAAGATGGTCTCTCAAGAATACAGACCTGCGGAGTATATGTTCTGGAAAACAAATACATTTTTCCAGGGTTTTCTGAAGTGTCAGAGACAGAATTAAACAATTTTAGTAGAGCCTTCCATTATTGTGTTCCTGATTCCTTAATATACATAGTGGACACACTGCATTTTATTCTTATTCCTCATATATTTGGGGTTTCTATTTTCTGAACGTGACAGCATTTGTGTTGTTTTCAAAAAGAGAGAAAATTTGTTAGGATTTTTTCTGTTACAGAAATATGTTTACTGGGCATTTGTGTAAGAACAGATATTCACATCAGTAGGAAAGGCTAGATCTAATGGTGAAAGCTAGAATTAGTGCGAATTACTAACTTAAATTACACCACTCCAGTCACATTCTGTTGCAATTTGCTTAGGAAAAATGCTAATCAGTTTTAAGTTGTAATGCTTTCATAAAATACTCAGAATGCCGTAAGTTTTTGAAGTGTGTATTTTATAAATCTAAACCAACGTTACCTGTATGTTTCAAAGCATTTAGCAGTGTCCACTGGTCAGTCTGCTGCACATCACTATTATTATAACTTCTCAGTAAGACTACATTGTTCTCTTTCCCTTACTGGCCTTGAGCTGAATTGTCATCTTTGCTCAAACTAAAGACTTTTCTCTGTTCTTAATTTGACGTGTCTTTCCTGGAGAAGCACTGGTTGCATGGTTGAAGAATCTTACCCAATCAGTCCCACTCTTGCATTGTTACAAACCAAAATCCTTTTCCACTCCATTTGCCCATGTTTGGCCTGGGAGATAGCTTTGCACGTGATAATCTTTAATGAACATTTTGTCATGCACTCACAAATCCCCAGAAAAAGTCAGGACCCCAGGGCACAGTTTGACAAAGCATCTAAGATCAAGATTAACATGAACATGTGGTTATGTTGTATTATATATTATTTCAGTGACATGGGTATGTATTATTTTAATTGAAATGAAAATTCAGAATTACTTAAATTCTCTTGTAGCTGAAACATAATCTGTGTAATTGCCATCATCTAATAGATAATTAATAGTCATGCAATAGGAAAATTGTCATTTTGCATTTATTAGAGGATTCATCCTTACTGTGCAGGATATCGGTCAAATTCATTTTTTGGCTGCAGTATCTTTGCTGACTCAAGCCATTATCAAGGTTTCCTACCAAGGAACGGCTTCAGTAGCCTTTCTGAGACTTGAATAGCTACTCTGAGATGTACAAATAAAGGCGCTCTCAGGAAGGGAAAATGACTGGTAGGAAGCAGGCTGCTTATTTATCACTCTGCCCAATCTCTGCCTGTTAAAATTGCCCCTGTGGGCCAGGTGAAATTGGATGCAAGTCTTGGATTCTGATTTCTCAGTCATAGCTCCAGCAATAGGAGAGGTCCCAGTGTGGGCTTATGTCTTCACCCTTCAGCTGGCGGCTGACCTCTCGTGTCAACCCTGCTGATGCCACAGACCAAACTTCTGCCTAGGAAGCTAGCTCACCACCACAGCTGGTCTGGATCAGCCCCATGGCCCGTGAAATGTGCCAGCAGCCAGTGTCGGAGAGCGGTGGTGCTGCCTCTTGTTGCCACCCCTGAATGGGAAGAGAGCCTCGGAAGGTGAGTGGAGAGGAAAGGAAGGTTTTCCAGCAGTGGCTGCTGCTCAGGGCAGAGCTTTTCCTTCAGCAGAGGAGGGAGTTCTGCTTCAGAAACAGACACAGCATGATTGTGAGACAAAATGTAAGCTTAGGCTGTAAGTGTCCTAAAAATTTGAAAATCTCAATGAAGTAAAATACCTGTCTTCTGTGACTGCCTTCTCATTTTGCTGTTAGGAAATGCTGGTTTTTCTATATGCTACACATTTTCTTTTGTCTGTAACTTTTCCAGTCTTTGTTTTACCTTATTTCTCCCACCTCGGCATGTTTCAGTGGGTGAAAGAGCTTGGTAGGTAGTCTTATTTTACTGAATAGGAAATCAGTTGTGAAGGCAAAGGTAGTTTTTTCTGTAAAACCAGTAAAATATTCTTGTGCCATCTCCAATCTGATGATGATTTTTTTCATCCTCCCATTCATCCCTTTTGCTTCATCACTTCTGTTTAAGCCAAACTAATGCCAACACTTTTTTTTTAGAGAAGGAAGTAAGTAATATTCACAATATACATGAGAGGGGAAAAAGCAATTGACTCCCTGTAAAACATAGTAACATTTCTAACCCAATTTACTTAAAATGCAGTTGCTTTCTTTTGCTTACTTTTGTAACTGTTTTGGGCCCAGTGTGCTTTCCAGAAGGGAAATCCAACACTGCTTTTCCTGCCAAAGTTTTTCATTTGCACTGTCAGTATGCTTCACTTTTGCAAATGTTTTTTGCTGATGTTGAACTGTTGTTTGGGGAGTGGAGACGTAGTGGTGCTCCAGTCTTTAGTCTCTGAAGTTCTGTATAGAGGTCTGATTTGGTTAACCACTTACAATGAGTTTAGAGGTGTTTAGATATTCCCTAATGTATGTTTAATCGCAGTGGAAAACTGCACAGCTCAGCACTGTTTAAAGTCACTTTTTAAAAGGTCTGAAGATGTGTGTTCATCTGGAACAGCAAAGACATACTCTAAGTGAAACACATTAGCACCGACTGTGTAGGCAGAGCAGCACAGTGCCTGTCTGCCATCACGCTTGGCATGTTCACTGGTCATGAGCATTAGCATTAACTCAGATTCTCCGAATGTATTGCTGCCTCCAGTCATGAGTGACAGAGAACTGTTGCTATCATCACTAGCTATGATGCAGGTCTGCAAGAATGTATGACAGAAGCATCCTTCCAGTCAACTAACTGTCTCACTCAAAAGAGTTTTGCTGGGTATTTTGCACCTTCCCCCTTGGTGCTAAAAGACAGCCAGGTAGTTAAAGCCTGGATTTTAACACAGACCTGCAAAACACAGAAAAGATTGAGCAGAACTGTCTTCTAGGTTACACACAGACAAATTGTTTATGGAGTTCCAACCAGGTATTTCTTTCCAGCTGTGTTGTAAGAAGTCGAGAGATAATTGTGTAACAGAGGATATAGCGTTAATGAAAAGATGTCATGAGAAAAGATTCCTCTTACATTGTGTGAATGAAACCCAAACCTCAGTGAAACAAATCATAGAATCAGAGAATCATAGAATCATAGAATGGTTAGGGTTGGAAGGGACCTTCAAAGGTCATCTAGTCCAACCAGCCCTGCAAGGAACAGGGGCATCTTCGACTAGATCAGGTTGCCCAAAGCCTCATTCAACCTGGCCTTGAACGTTTCCAGAGATGGGGCATCCACTACCTTTCTGGGCAACCTGTTCCAGTGTTCTATAACTCTCATCATAAAAAATTTTTTCCTAATTTCTAATCTAAATCTACCCCCCCTCTATTTTAAAACCATTACCTCTTGTCCTATCGCAACAGGCCCTACTAAACAGCCTTTCCCCATCTTTCTTGTAGGCCCCCTTGAGGTACTGGAAGACTGCTATCAGGTCTCCCCGGAGCCTCCTCTTCTGCAGGCTGAACAGCCCCAACTCTCTCAGCCTGTCCTCATAAGAGAGGTGCTCCAGCCCTTTTATCATCTTTGTGGCCCTCCTCTGGACCTTCTCCAACTGGTCCATGTCCTTGTGTTGGGGGCTCCAGAACTGGACACAGTACTCCAGGTGGGGTCTCACCAGGGCAGAGTAGAGGGGGAGAATCAGAATACAGCTATGAACTTCTGTACAACAGAGATTGCACCTTTTGCACTAACTTGGCCTTTTTTTAATGTTAGGATTTGGAGCAGGAAGATGTGCACGTAATTTTCAGATGAAAATAAACTGGGGTATTCCTGTGGCTCACCAAGTACGCCTCAATGCAGTTTATGGTGAAAAAAAAAGCCTCTCATGCATATGGGGTGGACATTCTGTGCTCAGCACCATCTCTTTTACACTACAGAGCAACTCCTGGTAGTCCCCACTGCTTACTAATATAGCCCTAGTCACTGACTCCAGGGGGGGCAAAAATCCAGGTAACTTTATTTGGGAACATTTTAAGTACTCTTTTGCCCAGGCCACAC
Source organism: Chlamydotis macqueenii (assembly GCF_036417535.1). Lineage (NCBI taxonomy): Eukaryota > Metazoa > Chordata > Aves > Otidiformes > Otididae > Chlamydotis > Chlamydotis macqueenii. The sequence goes on along the minus strand of NC_141593.1, from coordinate 55,758,801 downwards.
TGCTTTTGAGTGGTGGTACAACTGTGGAGCATTGCAAGGTGGATATAATTCTGAAAAACAATTTTCTGCCTTACTTTCTAATAGTGATTATGTTGTAGAAGTAAAGACAGTACATGGTAAAGACAGAACAGTTCTCCCACTCCAAAAAAAGAGAAACCGAGTCTAACTCTGTGCTTCTATAGTTATGGTCTATTTTAAGAATGGGTTCTGGTATGAAGCATTCTGAGACCGTATGATTTGGCAGAAACTGTTGACTGAAAAATGTAAATAAGAGTTTTGGTAGAGGACAATATTCTGTTATTTTACAAGTGTTTATACTTACTTAGCTTTTTTAATGTTTGATGCTGAAGTATTTATCCATCTGTTAGTATCTGACTTGAGAGACATTATCTGTATATCAAAGAATGCTCACATAAGTGTTTAAACCATGTTATCAAGAAATCTCTTCTAGCATGCTAATTCCCATAGCATCTTCAGACTGAAGTAAGTTCAAAACATTTGACAGGCCACTGGTATGTAAATAACACTCCAATTCAAAGTGAATCAGTTTCCTATGTGTACTCTTCTTGGCGATCCCATGTCCCTTATCTTTAAATAAGTTATTTTTGAACACATTTACATCAGTGTGTAATTCAGTTTAACCACTTGAGAGTTACTTCTACAAAGGGTTGTGGGGGTGGACCTTTTACTGATACTATCCCTTACAAGAAATCAGTGTGTTTTTCCAAAAGGGCTTTTCTACATGCAAAATAGATTTAGAAGTACAGTAAAGAATTTTATTTTTTGCTCTCAGAGTACCTGTACTCAGCTAGTGTCAAAATAATGATAGTATCTCTGTGAATCACCAGATGAGTTATGTTGCCAGTTTGATCATTAGTTTATTGCTCACAGAATGAAAGCAAAACATTTTCAGCCACACCGTGGCTGTCTTTTTTCAAAAGACTATCACTTTCTTAATTTGACATGTTTGGCATTTTGGAAGCTGCATCAATTCTCTTTTCGCGGAAGCATTTGGAGACACTTCTTAATGCCATGTGTAACTTAATATTGTAAAAGAAAATATATTCAAGCCTGGGCTAGTGTCTCTGCATTCTTGTTGCTTTCTCTTAGCCTGTTGCTTGAAATCTCTTCTGCTGAGGTTTACTACATGCTGCTGGAACAAACCAAGTGAGGCTCAACTTCTTAAACAAGGAGGGTGTTTCTAATAGAAACCTTGACATTTCTTTGAAAGTTTAAAGCATCTTCAGAAAGTTTTTTCTTTTTAATGATGAGTTACTGCTCTACCTACTGTAGTAGGTTTTAAATGGCTTTATATCCATCTGGGTACATACACATTAACCAATTTCACAGATACAGTGTACCTTGTAATAGTGTTGAAATAAAAGAGCATTTACCAAAGTTTCATGGTGAAGTGAAGGCAATAATTTAGCGTCAGTTAAAATGCATTCTGCACAAGCAGGTTTTCATGCAGGCATAAATGTTTAGGGAAACAGCTTGGATTAATTTAGAATTTTGGTCATACAATTTGACTTTTGTTCACGTTCAGGAATGTCTTCGTCACGGCAGCAGTGAGCAGGGTGCCAGGTACCTCTGTGCTAAGCTTTGCAGAGGTGTGGACGGTGTGACCTTCTTACAGCCTTGTAAGAAGAGCTTGGTCTTGTAGGCATGCTCTGAGGAGGCCCTGTGCCTGATAAAAATCAGTTTTCACACAGATGCACTGCTGTTTTTTTCCAGGAGTTACTTAAGCAGGTGGGAGATGATGACTCTCATTCTCCTTTTGTACTGCAGCACAGGGTACGTAGCATCTGCAGAGGCTTAAACTTGGCTTCTCCTGCATCTGACCAGCTTGAGGTCTGTGTTTTCTGCAGAAGTCATGCTCTGCCTCCTCTCTGCTGGGGGCTTTTCTGGGCACAGGGACGTCGTCTGTCTCTCGTGCTGGAATGCTTCTACATTAAAAACAAAAAAATAGGTAGGCAATTTTGAAAGTCCTTATTTATGAAGGAAGAATCAAGGGCTCTGCAGCATGGGCTTTTTATATTTTGAAACTAATGATAGTTTAACATAAAAGGCTGTTGCCATTGGTTCATCAAGGGTTGAAGCATGGGTCTTTTCCTTTGAGTGAATGCTTTTATCAAACGGTTACAGAGATTTATGCATCTTGTGATTTCCTTCTAAACCTGTGTCAATATTTTCTTTTTTTCAGATGAAAACTGAAGGAGCTAATGTGGGTTCAAATACAAGTATCCTTTTATTTGCTAGGAAGGAGCGAGGGAATATTGCAGAAGTAGGATAGAAGTTGAAACACATTCCCAGTCTCAAACATATCCTGTTAATTAGTCCTGAAGGCTTTCTCCTTCATATATAGACCTTACTGCCCCATTCTTCCAAATATTTTATAGGGCATGTGGCTTATGGCTGTGGGGGATTCCAGCTGTTACACCAAGATCTTTTTATGTATGAGAAAAGAGTTTATAGGCTTAATTGGTCTTAACTTTATTAAGTGTATCTTAATTCACTGGCAACAGAAGGACAATATTGTGCTATATTTTCATACTTCTGTATCCTTAGCAGATCCTTTCCCTATTGAGGTGATTTTCCGAAAGTTGGTTAAAGCTGCTGTGAGAGCAGATCATGCTAGAGCAATGGTGCAAAGTGGAATAGCCTCCTACACCAGGGAAGCGCAACCATTTTATTTTAAGATGGGTGAAAGTGAGCTTTAATATATTCTTAATTATTTTGCCACAGCCAGTAAAGACAATGCTCAGAGTGGTTAAAATTCTCTGCAGTGGTGGTAACACTGAATGGCAGCCTGCTGCCCATGCTTTCATTTAGCTGTGGCAATGCAAGGTTTGTAACATGACTGCATTCACTGTTCATATCACCGGCCTTTTCTTTCCCTTTCTAAGGACGGTTGGCAGGCAGAGTCTGAATCCTCAAGTGGTCTTTGAAATCTGCTTTATAAGCATGAACTGAAGGGGTAAAGGAAAAAAACCCTGGACAGCAGATCCCATGGCCAGCAGCTTGGCAAACCCTTGAGAAGGAGCTTAATCTGCACTGCTGTCTTTGTAAATTTTTAACAATTTGTGTCTTTTTAGTCAGTTGGCCATTGTCATCCCAAACATCATGTTGCAGTGAATTCCACCCTTCAGTGGCATGTTTGATGAAAAAGTACTTGTTTATTTTAGACCTACTGCTGAATAACTTTGCTGGGTCCATATTTTTTATGTTACAGTGCTTGTGTTAAAGTAGTAGTTAAATCCCCATTTGCTGTCTTTACAGACTATCTAGTTTTGGAGCTTTCTGACATATACCCACTTAGTTGTCTCTTTTTCTGTCTACTCTTCTTACTCTGTCCTTATACAGAAGTTACTTTATTCTTCTGATAACCTATGTTGCTCTTCTCTGTGTTTTGTCCTGTTCTACAGTATTTTTTGAGGGAGTGGAATAGAAACAATATACATCCTCTAGCTTCTCCCGCTGACACAGACACTCTTGAGTTACTCTAAAATGTTTTGTCTTCTTTCTCACAATCTTTCTTCCCTACCTTACTTCTTATTAATACTAATATTTTAACTTCTCAAATACTATATAGAATTTCTCAGAAAGCCTTTAAAAAGATATTCTGTCCATGTAACGGCTGTAGCAGGAACAGGATTTCAGTGACAGACAAATGTGTATGAGTGGGTTTATTGGAGATGACCTTGCCGCTCAATGAGCAGAGCTTGGTATATAATCTTCAGGAGTTCTTCAGGGTTATAACACCTATGTTTCCTCAGATTCAGTCCTGTCCAGAGAAAGGAGTTAAAAATCCGTTGAAATATGCACAGCTGATCTCATTATACTTAGAAATCCTATGGAATCTGTAGATATGGCAAATAAAGATGTTAAACATGCTAAATTATCTGATGTTTGAGTGTAGCTTGTCATACCCAGTGTTCTTTGTCCGAGACAAAGCGTATAATTTTGAGTTCAGTCTTGGGACAGCACACCTCACATTTTAATCTAGTCAGAAGTCATATATTTCACAATAGCAGAGTAAGCAATTGTTATTTGAATTCCCCACTATCCATTTAATGCAATGATGATCAGCATCAATTGTTGCATATATTAGTCATTGTAATAGAGTCTTGTCAGAAGATCATTTAAGCATTAACTTTTTAAAACAGATGTCTCTTTTTATGTGTTCATTTGAATTTATTTTTGTCAGTAGCTGCAAGAAGTCATTATCTGGTAGCAACATGCTACTCAATTTTTCTTCTGCAGTCGTGCTGATAGTAGTACATTTTTGTAAATGTAAAGATATCTTGGTAGATAGAAGTGAAAATCTAATGGTTTTGACTGTAGTTTAAACCATAGGTGATATTTTGATCTGGTTCAGTGTATTTAAAGGCCAAAATACTGAGGTTCTGTAAAGACTAAGACAAAGTATCAAAGCAATCATTTAACAGTGATTATGGATGTAAAAAAGGGATGTATCTCATATTCATCAGGGCAGACTTTTACATCTTGAATTGCTTTTCTTACATTTTCAGCTGTAGGAGTATTTTTTCCACTCATACTCATTTCCTTCATGGTTCCATTCATTTTTCCAGATCATTACAAATTGTATCAATTTACTGCTAACACAGGTTTAAGATGAATGTACAGTACACCCAATTTATAACTTCTGTGGCATTGTAACTGTTTCAGAGCCCCGTGGCAAAGAATTGCTTGCAACTATGGAAGTGGTGTACCAATGACTGGGGGCAATCATTTTGCCAGAATGTTACTTTTTCCCAAAGAAGGAATGTTTTATAAGTATTTATATATTATGTATATATATTTGGTTTCACTTTATTTCAAATTTCCTTCATGCAGAGTTGAGTTAAATAGTTTGAGGCTAGCTGAGGTTAAGAAAAGATGAAAGTTTGTGAGGATTGACACAGTAAAATGTTTAAAAAAAGAAAAAAAAAAAGAAGATATGTATATGTAGAAGTCCAAAGCTCAAGTAGACTCACTGTTTACATCAATGAAAGCAAATTCTTAAATTGTTCCCTTCCAGCGTAATCTCATTGATTCTGATGGAGGTACAGCAAGTGTGGGACTGGAGGTTTCTGGTAAAGAGAAGTTTTCCAGTTTTTGCTTCTTTACTTGGACTGGAAAGCCTTCCTGCAGGTCCTAGGACGGCAAGAATTGGCATGCAAATACCTGAAATTACAAGCAGGTTACAGTAAGGGTATCTGTAATTTGTCCTCTTGACTCGTATGCAGTTCATGACCAGTTCTAACCTCCACATGTACCTCTGCAAAAGTACCAGCTTAAAGAGTTTTTGCCAGCCTTTGCAGGCAATTCTTTGCATAACCTACATCTTCTGTTTCTTAAATTGTATCACTTTTTTTTTCTTCTTCTATCTGTCAGGCTTATTTTGTCTTTTCAGTCGTATCCTCTACTTTCCACCTGTGGTATATGCAACTTACTATTGATAGAGAACTAGTGATGCCTACTGATCAGTTTTCAAACCAATTTTTCTCTTAGATAGTACGAAACTAGTATTTTACTACAAACTTACGACTTTTAGCTTGCTTTTAGTAGTAAGAAAATAAGTTTCCACAAGAAAATGTGAAAATAGTTTAATTTCTAACTTTAGCAATTAGAATTTATTGTTTGTTGTCAGTGTGAAAAAGAAAATAATGTTATTTTACCTGACAAAGATAAGCAGTTTTTAAAAGGAACTTGCTTCACAAAGAAACTGTTGTGCACTTCTACTGAGTTTAGCTGGTAAAATAACAGAGCTTTTTATAAACATCTTGTGCTTTGTGTATGATGGGAGAGCACTGGATGTCATGTACCTCAATGGTAGCAAGGCTTTCGGCACTGTCTGCCACAATATTCTTGCATGCAGATTAGGATATTGTGGTCTGGATAACTGGACAATTAGATGAGTCAAAGTCTAGCTGGATGCTTGGGGTGGATGCATAGGCCAACAGGAGCCTTGTGAAATTCAGCAAAAACAAATGTGTAGTCCCTTACCTGGGAAGGGGTAACCCTTGCAGCAGCACAGGCTTGGGGGTGGCTGAGTGGCTGGGACCAGCTTTGCTGGAAGGAATCTGGGCGTCTTGGCAGACGGCAAGAAGAGTACACACCATCAGTGCTCCCTGGCAGCAAAGGGCCAAAACCATCTGGGGTTGTATTGATGAGAGCATAGCTAGTCAATTGAGGAAAATGATTGCCCCCCTCTACTCGGTACTTGTTCAACCGCATCTGGAACACTGTGGCGTATTTTGAGTCCCCCTAATATAGGAACGATACTGGGCAACTGCAGCAATTTGAGCTAGGAGCTACAGAGGTGGTTGGGCTGGAGCGCAGGGCCTGTCAGCAGTTGCTGAGGAACCCTACTTCGAGAAGGAGGTTGGACTAGAGATCTACTGACATCCCTCCGAACCTGAATGATCCCGTGGTTCTGGTAAAAGTCATTACCGAGATGTTTAGTTTTTATACCCATGTCTCAATTTAAAATAAAATTATTTTATCTAGCAAATATTTTTTTCTCCTTTACTCTAGTTTTTATTATTATCTTAGTAAAGATAAAGAAGACTCTGCCAAAAATTACATTTTTACCTGCAGAATATTAAAACATGCAAGTCTCTTATTAATGGTGTGGAACTACATGTGAGAACTAGGTTTCAGTAAGATAATAGCATTAAAAAGGAAGGAAAAAAACCAATTTTCTCTATGCCTGAAACATCAGAAAGTATTAAAACAATGCTGGCACAAATCCATTATTGACAATCCTTCTCTCCAGTCTCAACAGAAGTACTGAAAGATGAATTTGATTATTTTTACTTTTTATGTAACATACAGTGAAACATACAGGAGATCACTGCTCAGTTTTTAAAATCACATGAAATATCTTTGAAGTGTGTATGCCCAGTAAAAAGGAAGAATTGTAGAAAAGAGATCCATATTGTCCTGAATGAAAGAGAAAGTGTGTGGCCATGACTTACTACAGAATACGTCTGAGGCAGGTAAAAACATTTTGGAGGCAGAGATGCTTGGATTTGGGAGGAGTTGCTGAGGTGAACATAGACAGGATGATCTCAGAAGAAAGGAGTAGGAGCAGAAGGGCATAGATAGAAGAACCAGCACCTGCTTGAGCATACGTTCTTGTCATGGAAGAGAGAGTTTTAGCAGTCCCCTGTGATCAGGAAGGTCTCCTTTAATCTTATGGTGTATTGTACTATTTTTATTTACCAGTTAAAATCGTGATAATTAAGTGTAATTGTAGAAAAATCAAATATATGAACCTGTCTAAGTACTGAGTTGGCCTTCCTTTCATTTCAGAAAGTTCAGCGTACTCCCTGTGCTTGCGTGGGGTTTTTTCGTGTTTAGTGGCACTATGTTTTTCGCTTTCCACTGGAGGTTTATTTTTAACTTCTGCGTATTAAGCTGAAAGTCATGATACATTGCTAGTGTTTTTATTAAGTTACCATCAGCCATGTAATTAAAAGTAATCGGAAGTGAGATCTGTTTGAATTCAAGCTACTCAAGTTCATGTCATCAGTGTTACAGAAATGTAGTGTATTTATGTGTTGGCACATTTCGATAAATTCAGTAGTCTGCTTTTACAGCATGGCCCCACGAAGGAGTTGTTTTATCACAGCTATCAGGAGAACAAGTGACATGAGCACTGTAGTGTGGTGTCCTGTGTGGCTGCAGCCTTCCACTTATGGTCTGAATAGTGATGCTTAAATAGCAGACTTTGTTTGCAAGGTGCATCTGTTCCTTTGTCAATTAAACTTATTTCTCTACCCATCCTGAAAATCAGGAATTGATCATGGGTGAAGATCTAGAGATTAGTTATGAGAAACAAGAGATTGTCTTTTGGGTCTATGGTAGGTTGTCCCCTTCACATTGCAGTCTTAGTTATACAGAAAATGAGTGCATCCCAGATAAATAGGTAAGAAAAGTATCTTTAGGCTTAAGACTAAAGTTTTAACAAAACGTCAGAAACTGAAAGCAAGAGCAAAAATGCGAATTGGTTAAAGCATTTACAACATCAGTCAATCTCTAAAAATCAGCCTTAACCGAGTTTCATATTAGAGTATCTACTTGAGTGACTAAGCAGATGACACATACTTCAGGACCAAAATCCCAAAGACTACTTAAACCACACAACCAATTTTATCAATTCAAGCAGAGGTTGGCAGCTGGAGATTTGCAGTGATCAAATGACCTGCAAGAAGCTTCAGCCTGGAGCACTGAATGCCTCTGTTTCATTCACTGCATTATTTGTGTTTTCTTCATCTGAAGTAGAATTGATCCCAAGTTGCAAAATTTTGATGCTAAGTACAGTAAGTACCAGATTTTGAGTACAGAGTTTGGATATCTTTTTCATTTTTAAGAGAAGTCAGACAGTTAAATTTCCTTTTTGTATGATAATCTGAATATGACAAGCAGAAGAAAATATTTGCTTTTATATTCTAAAGTTGTGAGAGGTTTGTTATTACATCTTATTTCTTTATTACATACTTACTTCTGTACAGAAACTCTTAAGAAGATGCACTGTCCTTTTCAGATATTTAGATCCACCTGTTTACTATTCTCTGCCATAATCATCCTATTTCTGGAAGGGTGAAATTCAGCTGGAATGATAGCAGTTGTGCCATGTAGTACCAGATTCATCAGGTTTGATTGCTATTTGGCTAGAGACACTCATGTAGGTGGCTGACTGTATGTGATTAGAGCAAGTACGGAATTTTGAAGAGACAAATAACCAGCTTCTACGAAAATTAAATAATTGGGTTTCACTTTTAATCCTTTCTGCTGTACTTGTGATATGAAGTGCCAAAGTGGTCAGATTTGTTTCTTCAGTAACTTTTCTATAAGCAAATATTTATAATTTTTTTTAGAATTAAAATTAATAAATATTAATTATATTGATTACTATATAAATAACAAAGTAGAAAAATAATTAATAAAAATTAAAATGAAAAAATCTTCTAGAATTAGTCTATCCTTTGGCTTGTCTTGTTTTAATATGTAGCCATTTCTCAGAGTAGGAAGCAAGCTACTTAGCATCTTATCTCAGAAAACTCTGAAAACTCAAGTTTGTGAAAACAAAGAAAAAATTATGTAAAATACATTTGTCATTTGTACATGTAACCATTCCCCAATGCATTTGCTTTTTAAATACGCTTTTTGCCATCTTGTTTATTACAACCAAACAAAATTCTGAGTCATTACCTCTGTTGGCTTTGGAGAAGCAATCATTCAGCCTAGAACTGCTTTTTGCTTGCAGTCTTTCAGCTTTTGAAAAAGAAACTGAGTAAAATGCAAAAATAATTATCTCTCACGTGCATATGTGCCTGTGATTCAAAGACATTAGCCTTTAGGCCCTATGGTTTTGGTGAAGAGTGAAACTGAAAAGGCCAGTTTCAGTGGGTTGATTATTTTTAATGTTGTGCAGCATCTGATGCTTTTAAGACACTTTAAGCTGTGATTAAAGACATATTTTTGCTATCCTATCTCATGGTTGTGCGTGGGTTGTTCCTCCTGCTACACTGCTAAATGCTGTTAAAGCAATCGGGTTGCATACTCAAGAGTTACAAGCTTATTGTCGTCCCGTTTAGCACAAGGCTGACTCTGGTCTGATGAAACTTATCTCCCTTGATGTCCTGTCTGAACCAGCAGAATGACCAGGTTTAAGTTTCTAAATGCCCTTTTTTATGTCTATAAAGTACTAGCAAACTTTGCATTGAGTCAGGCTTGGGAGAAGCATTTTACCAGTAACAGGCTGGCACTATTTTAATGAAGCTTCATTTTTTAAAGACTGGGGATGTAAAACAGTTTTGGTGGTAGATTTTGAAGGTACTAATGTGAGGTACATGCTAGAATCCAGTTCAGTTGCCATATTGTTTCCACACCTGCCCACCATTTGCCTCTTTGAAAACTCCCTGCAGCTTCTAAATGCACAACCAGACATGTTGTTACTGGCTGAGGAAGATTGTTCTATAGCTGCAGACAGATCTGTGTACTGTTGTGTACAAAACAACACCTTTTTTAATAATTAGTGTAAGATTTTGCTTTTGTGCAGACTGCTGTTAGCAAACAGGAAGCTTTACATACTTAGTCACAAGTAAAGTAATTAAAGCTTCACTTCTGATACTTCTGAAAGTCACATTCTTAAAGGGTTATGTTTATTATTTCCATTTCCTTTCTGTTTGGACAAGCAATCTGTGAAGTCATCACTAGGCCGGACAAATATTCAGTGTAGGGCTGACTTGATGAGGCGAATTGGATACTACAAGAGGTCAGAATTCAAAGTGAGAGACTGTTCCTTGATCTGACTGAGGAGGTTGACTGCAGATTTCTAGCATTTGCAGGCATCATGACTCCTTGTTAGGGTTAAAGCTTGAACTAAGAATTTTAGTTGGCCAGCTTTTCTTCAGCACTGTGTTAAATAAGATCTCAGTTATAGAATCATAGAGTAGTTTGGGTTGGAAGGGACCCTTAAAGGTCATCTAGTCCAGCCCCCCTGCAAGGAGCAGGGACATCTCCAACCAGGTCAGGTTGCTCAGAGCCCCATCCAACCTGGCCCTGAATGTTTCCAAGGACAGGGAATCAGCCCCCTCTCTGGGCAACCTGTTCCAGTGTTCTACAACCCTTGTTGTAAAAAATTTCTTCCTAATATCCAATCTAAATCTATCTCCTTCTATTTTAAAACCACTACCCCTCATCCTATCACAACAGGCCCTGCTGAAGAGTTTCTCTGCATCTTTCTTGTAGGCCCCCTTCAGGTACTGGAAGGTCTCCCTGGAGCCTTCTCTTCTCCAGGCTGAACAGCCCCAACTCTCTCAGCCTGTCCTCATAGGAGAAGTGCTCCAGCACTCCGATCATCTTCGTGGCCCTCCTCTGGATTTGCTCCAACTGGTCCATGGCCTTCTTACATTGGGGGCTCCAGAGCTGGACACAGTACTCTAGGTGGGGTCTTCACGAGAGCAGAGTAGAGGGGCAGAATCACCTCCCTCAACCTGCTGGCCACGCTTCTTTTTATAAAACCCAGGGTGCAGTTGGCTTTCTGGGCTGCAAGGGTGCATTGCCTGTTCATGTTGAGCTTCTCTTCCACCAGCACTTCCAAGTCTTTCTCCTCAGGGCTGCTCTCAATCCATTCCCCGCCCAGCCTGTATTTGTGCCTGGGGTTGCCCTGACCCATGTGCAGGACCTTGCACTTGGCCTGGCTGAACTTCATGAGGTTTGCACGGGCCCACCTCTCCTTTTCTTCTAGGTGTAATAAAGGTGTATCAAAACAGTGTCATCATTTATGATCTCAGTTTAGTGAGAAGAAGGAAACTTCTGTCTTTTTGAAGTGTAAAATGAATGCATAAATTACAGGATTTATTCACATGAAGTTGTATGAGAGTTTATTAATGTACCTTTTCTCTCTTTGCAGCTATTGGCTGACAAACAAGGTCCACATTAAACGACCCAGCACTGGTCTCCTCATGTATACACTGGCTACCAGATTTTGTGATGAAATTCACCTGTATGGATTTTGGCCATTCCCAAAGGATTTACATGGAAAACCAGTCAAGTATCATTATTACGATGATCTGAAGTATCGGTACTTTTCTAATGCCAGTCCTCATAGGATGCCATTAGAGTTTAAAACCTTGTATGTGTTGCATAACAGAGGAGCACTTAAATTAACAACAGGGAAATGCCTACAGCAATAAAGCACATGTAAAGTACAAGAACAAGTACAGAATACACACTTCATCATAAAGATGTTGTGGAATGGCAATGGGATCCCGGTGAGGATATGTTTCGATACCCACTAAGCCATTGGAAAAAGGAATTTTATCAGAAGTACATAACCAGCTATTATACCTGTAAAGTGCTATAAAACTAAGCTATCTTGACTGCAAGGGTTCAAGTAAGTGCCACTTTCACTAAGAACAAAGCTTGAATGTATACTCAGTAGTGTTTACAGGATCCAGTGACACATTCATCATGAATTACAGAAGAAAACTACAGCCTGCTTACTGTTGATTTGCCACTGTGGTCAGACAGCCCACAGAAGAAATCTCCAGTGGATGGAATATTTTCTTGAGCAAATAAACCAGGTTTTGGCAGAAAACATCGTGATGGAATAGAGTAGAGAAAGTGAAGTCCATAAGATCAAACAAATCAGTAAATGCCTTCAGTCAGAGGACAGTTTCTGATGTTGTATTATAACCTCGGCTTTTGTTGCTGTTTTTGTTATTGCTGTTGGTAGGGTTTTGTTGCTTTTGAGTATTGGAGCCCTTAAAGGATTTTGAGGATGTTATGAATAATTAAAAGTATATATCTTACAGAATGGTCTTAGGAAAAAAAAATCATGAGGGTGGAGGGAAACATCAAATATTTTATCAGTTGTTATTGTGTTGAATCCTGCTGTCACACAGTCCTTAATGTCGCAACTGTTTTTCTATCTACCGCTGTCAATACCCACTACATGGAACCACTCAGAGGTCGTTTTGATCCATTTTTAATGAGAAGTTTATTTGTCGTGTTCAGATTTGTAGATGTACGAGAAGGTGCCCTTATTTTTGGTACCAAAGATTACCCTTATACACATTTTTTCCTTTCCTTGAAGAAATGGCGTAGATTTAGTATGATGTTTCTTTGCTGCTGAAGGGAACATGTTCTTTATGTTACTTAAATTTTTGAATTAAGCATCTCAAAGCAAAGCCTCTTTACTGACTTTGCATGTAGAATTTCAATCTTCAGAAAAGTCTGCAGGAGTAAAGAAATTATTTCATACATTCATGTATATAAATATACACACACAATTTTTATTCCTGATTGAAAGTAAAACACAAATCTAAGGGAACTCAGGTGACATTGGAACACATCTGAAGAAAAAAAACCACCTAGCCAATTAAATGGAAAATAAAAGAACTGTAGATCAGAAAGTTCTTTTAAAACCTAAATTTCTGATGGTGTTGGATGATATCTCTTTCTAATATACCTCTTTTGTATCAGTTTGATGTTCTGATGTGTAATTGACTGAAATAACGCAGAGTTGCGTTATCTCACAGTGATTTTTCTGAGCATCATTCTTGTTTATCGACAAAACCAAGAATTCTTTCACTCTCTTCTTTCAAAAAAGAGAACAAGAAATTACAGGAGGGTAGGACAAGGTGGAGTGTCAGTACAGCATATATTAAGATACGAAACCTCTCTGCATATGCTGTATGTTAGCGCTAATGGAGCAGATAAATGAAGAATGCCATGGTTCTGCCGTTTTCATGTCAGGCTAGGCTAAAGAGGAGGCATGCAGTTACAATATATGGGTATTTTCTTGTTATGTTTTCAGCTCTACAGTAGGTCCTCATCTCCAAACATGATACTTGGTGTATGTATTGAATTTTGAACTAGCTTGCGCAATTTCATATGTAGCACAACCCTCAGAAACATTCACTAGGTAAAAGTGCCATCTACTACCCATTTTTCCTCTTAAGTTCATCTGTATTTCATCGTGCGTGACTAGAGATCTGTGATTATGCAAATTTAGTAGCTAAATCACTGCCTTGCAGACAGTTTTGCCAAAAGTTGATGGGAAATAGAAAGTCATAGTACCTTCCCTTTTTCACCTGTCTCTCCTACTCAGGACGGTTTACTTTGGCTATATGGTAAGGTGTGGGATGTGGCCCTAACATGATCACCACTGAAACTAAGGCATCACAAGGAACTCAACAGCAGTACAGACTGGAATGTGTTTAATTTGTTGTTGATAAGCCAGAAGGTATTATTTGTACACTGTGTAAACTTGCAGTTTAAGACAAGGTTATTTCCTTGATGAAAGGTGGGCATATTCCTATTCTTTCAGTTAGAGTTTTGCTGCTGTCGATCTTTTAAATTTCATGTACATTGACAGGATTTATGTTGAGATAAATTATTCACAGGTGCCAGTCTCACAGAAGCTCAGAGAAGCATCTGTTTAGCTTTATCTTTTCTTCTGGGAGTGTCTTCTCTTCTTCTCTCTAGTGTCAAGCCATCAACAAAAATGGAATTCAAGTAGACTGAAATATTAACTCACAGGTGATATTTTTTACCTCAGGGAAGGTTTTCATACGTGAATTGATTATTTCTCTGAGAGCAAAGTAGATGGAGATACTCTAATTCCTGTGGTAGAAGAAAAAAATTAGTTGTGTAATTGAATAAGAGAAAACTGAGCTGTAAATAGGAAGACAGATGAGAAAGTTTGTCTTTGGAAGTCAGCAGATGAAGAAAATTTGGCCTGAGCCTGTCTTGCACACTTCACATTTGATTCTCTGTGACTGAAGTTTACTTTAGTACACAAGCTGTGAAGTCCACATTTTTACCCTATCACTAAATCTGGTAAAACAGGGTGATACAGAGCAGGGTTTCTGTGACTTGGTTTGGCGCAAGACATGACAGTAGCACCTACTTCCAACACAACGGAGTTTGCCCGTACCTTCTCAAAACTAGGCCTTAACCCCATCATTTGTCAGGCTTTCCACCTTCAATACTGCACACTTACGGCACCATGAGGCATGATTTTGTGGCTCTCTACCGTCATCCACACTCATTCGTCTCATAGTACCCTCCCCTCAAACTAGCAGCTATTGTCTCCCTACCAAAAGCAGAGGACTCCTCACTAACCTATCTCCTGTCTCACCTGCCTCACTTTATCCTGAGCTGAAGTGTGATGCAGTGAGTGGTAGGTTTCAAACCGTCTCTGAGGCAAGTAGCAGTTGTAGTCTTTGACCGTGCAGGTTTTCCCAGGTACTAGGAGTCATTTTACTCTGTTGCTTTTGTGTAAGATTCGTGCCCATGTGGAGCCCAAAGCTTCTGGGGCTCCCTGGTGTGTGGTTTGTTGTGCTGCACATCGTCTGGTTTGAGGTGGTTTCTGACCACCAGTTAGTTACTGGTTATTCTAGGGTGACCTGAGGTGGGATATGCCCAGTTCTTTTCCTCTTTGGTTGCGTGGCCTTGGTCACTGCTGGGAAGCTGTAGCAGTGAACACATTGCAGACACCCTTTCATACCTTCCCATTGCAGCTCGTATACCTTCCCTTATTCCTATAGGTGACCTGGGACATAACCACAAAGGCTTAGCTGCTGTATAAGCACTTCAAGGTGGAATAAATTTCACTTTGTGGTCCTTCACTGGGCAGCAGTCCCTTCAGAGCTACCTGGGATGATTTCTGTTGTTTATATACATACACACCCTCTGTGCTGCCTACAGCACAGATCAGACAAACAAGCTTTATTATAATTACCACTTTTATCATCCAACACTAATACGAATCCTATCTAGGATAAAAAGAAGAAGGATCCCTAGTATTGTAATGATATCTGCCCTGGTGAGAAACAACTGAGGAATGACCATCAGTTCAGTGTACCTCAGATTTATCCTCACATCTCTCATTTCAGTTGCGCTGTGGTTCCTAAATGTATGTTAAAAATAAGTACTGGGAGCTACATCAAGACAGCAGACAGGGCATATTTTTCTGAATCTTACAGCAGCTTTACATTGAACAACATGATTTCATTCAGATAAATTTATTGTAAATTGTTTATTAATGTACATGTTAATGTTTCTAATGTTAATGTGGCAGAGAGTGTTTCATATTTCATAAAAATAATAGAAATATATATTCCATTGTTAAGTTTTCAGCTTTGGAACAGTTCTCTCCACAGCTCTGAGCCACTCAGATCTACTGAACCTTTCAAACCATGGCTGGTTTGCACAATCCAGTATGCGATAAAGACTACCATTCTTCTGTTAAACAGTGTAATCAACATGTGCTTGAGGTTAACATCTTCTCTCCAGTTGACTGCAATTGGAAGAAAAACAGGTGTGGGTTCAGTACCTTTTTTTAGTGTTTGATCTAGTGAAGTGCTGAGCACTCTTTACAGTGACTTTCCTGGGAGACACATGTCCAGGATTTAGATGGGGATCTAGATTAGCATATTTCAGGATATAACTCTGAAATTGCACATTATTTATTTTTAAGAGCACTGTTACTTTGTGTAGGGAAAAGCACAATTGTTCTAAATGTAGATAAAATAGAGGAAGAGCATTTACAGAAAGCTTCATTCCTGCACAGTACTATTGCTACTGAGCGTATGTAATACAATTTCTGTGGATTAAAGTATTGATATGTATTCTGTCAGGATTGTCATGTTTGACGCTGTTAATATTATTTCAAGTACAGCTATGGGGATTGTTTTTTATTTGTATAATTGTAAAATAAAGGTTTTTTTTTTCATTTTTTCGGCTATATTCTGTTCCATATTCCTTTGTAAGACAGTTGTAAGATAGTATTTTTCAATTCTGTGCTAACTAAGGATATGTGGGAGAAGAGTGTCTGCTCCTTTAAGATGTCTGGTCAAGGACGTTCTCATCACAAAAAGGGATATTAAGAAAAGGAGGAAGCCATAAACAAGAACACAGAGAAATACAAACCTGACCGAAAAATTATAAGGGAGGAAGTGGTGAGAAAGCAAACTGATCAGTTGCACTAACTGGTAAGGATATGTGGAGTGTAGGAATGTGTGTTCCAGTAAGATTAATTGATCGAGGACCTTGCGAAATGGGATACTAAGGACAAGGGGGAAGCAATAAAGTTTATGGAGACACAGACCTGGCAGGCAGATTGTAATGAAGACAAAGACAAGAAGCCAGCCTCATCAGTCACGCTAACAGAAGAGCTATCAAGAAACTGCAGGGAAACAGGACTTTGCGACTGTGAAGGATGCAGAACTGAGGGTTTGGGATGCTGGAGGGGAGTCGGTGGGACTGTACAAACTGAAGAAGCAATGTGCAGAGGAGGAGGAAAAAAGGAATAGACAGAAAAGGGGCTGGTCGCATGTAAACTGGCCGGTCGGTACGCTTGTCTGGCTGAGCCCTGGGCCTGATCGCCAGAATCTGTCCTAACTCCCCATTAAATCTTTTCTTAACGACCTCTCCGCATAATCTCACTGTCCATTCCATGTGTGAGTGCTGCAAGGACTCAGTGCCAGCTGCTGGGGAACCATTGGGAGAGAACTGGGTGCCAGCTGCCGGCGTCAGACTGGGAATGTGGGTGCCCCTGGCCTTGTGGTGTCGGCTGCTGGAGCGAGTCAGGCGTCACAGTCACTCTACAGCTACCTGAAAGGAGATGGTGGCAAGGTGGGTGTTGGTGTCTTTTCCCAAGTAACAAGTGATAGCATGAGAAAAAGGCCTCAAGTTGCACCAGGAGTGGTTTAGATTGGGTATTAGGAGAAAATTGTTTACCAAAAGGGTTGTCAAGCACTGGAACAGGCTGCCCAGGGAAGCGGTTGTGTCACCATGCCTGGAGGTACCTAAAAGACAGGCAGATTGGTGCTTAGGGACATGGTTTAGTGGTGGACTTGGCAGTGTTGGGTTTATGGTTGCACTCAAAGGTGTTCAAGGTCTTTTTCAACCTAAACGATTCTATGATTCAGCATCTGGAGCAAGTGGGCCTTTACCTCCAGCCGTGGGATGGAGTGGGAACAGTGTGTGTTCCCAGCTACAGCTGTGGGGTCACCAGCCTGAGTGAGGCGGGTGAGGGGCTCAGCGCCTGTGGCTGGAGCAGGAGCGCGGGTCAGCGCCCGTGAGCCTGGTGCCGGCTGCTGAGAGGTGAGGGTCTGTATCCTCCCGCACCCGGCGTGCGTGGGGCGCTGCGCGGGTAGCGACCAGCACACTTCGAGCCGGACCAGCCGGCGAAGCGGGGACCCGTGGGGTGGGGGGTTGGGGGGCTTGGCGGGGGGCGGTGACGGGGGCCAGGGCAGCCGGGCGGGCAGAGGGGCCGTGCGGGGGCTGCTGGAGGGGCTCGCGGCCGCGCGCGTGCTCGTCACCCTGGAGACCGCCCCCCGCGCGCAGCACCGGCGCCCTCCGCCCTCTGCCGCCCCCCGGGAGCGGGGGCTGGGCCGGGCCGGGCCCCTCTGCAGCTGCCGGGCCTCTGAGGGGGGGTCGCAGTGGGGGCGCGGGGGCGCTGCGCCTGCGCCCTGCCGGCGCCCCTGAGCGGCCGCGTCCGTGTGCTCTGTGCGTGTGTGTGTGCGCGCCGAGGGTAAGCGCTGCATTTCTTTACGAGTTGAACCTGCGAAGGGGGGCAGGTCACCAGAGTCCCTCAGCCTGGGCAAAGCCTCCGGGTCCGTGGACGCCGGCCTGGGCTCCGCCAGCCGGGCTGGAGCGGTCCTGGCTGGGACCAGGACGGGGCTACTGATGATGCTCCGTTGATACAATCTGTTACAAAATGTTTGCAGTGGTTCACATGAGAGCAAACTTAGAGGGCCAGAATTAATCTCTGTATACACTTCAGAATTCAAAAGAAAATGAAAAAAAAAAAAAAAAAGCTTGTAGAAACCAGGTGCAATACTGCAAAAGCCATACACTTTCACTTTAAAGCCTATCAAATCAATCAGTATCACGTTTCGATCAATAACTGATTTCTAAACCTTTACCAGTCATGCTGCAAAAGCAGATACAGAGCTCCACCCTGGCTACAGACATGAGGAAAAAACCTCAACCTTTTCCATCATGAATTTGATATTTTCATTCTATAATTGCAGATTCAGCCTTCACACACTGATGGAGCTTGTGTTACTTGAAAAATGCTATGACAGTCAGTATTTTTGCTGAGCTATGGGGTTTTTTTCATGGCACAGGCGCAAAAGGCCATATTTTGCTGAATCCTGCTTATAGCTCTGTAATATTAATTAGATTATTTTAAATGACTATCCATTTTTATTGGGGAAGTGCTGGTTTTTGATTACTTACTGCAGCAAAAGTATAAGCATATAATTCATAATCAGTAACTGTGTCCATGAAAAAATCTTGCTCTGTAATGAAGATCTGCTTACACTGGCAATATTCAGCTCTGCTTTCTCTTGAAGCCTTTTACAGTGGCCTTGTAAGCCCCAATTTTCTGTATTCAGTTTGTGCCTTCTTATTTTCTGTTTGTCTTTCATGTCCCAAAATAAATACATACTTAAATCAAGGGGATGTTTTTTGCCGCTTTCTTGTTGCAAAACTCCTAGTCTCCTCACAGTCATTCCAAGTTCTCTAGACTGTTGTAAACATACTCTGGGTATTCTCACCTTTTCCACTCATTGTACAATGCTAAAATTTGAGTGGAAATAGTGGAGTTCATTCTATTTAGTGCAAAGTGTGTTTAAAATAAAATAGTATTTAGTCTTTTGAAAGAGTGAAAGAAAAGCAGATCTATAGACATATGTCAGATATTACCTCTGCATCAAAGACTTGGAGCAGATACAGTCTTCACTGTGTTGCTATTAAAGCTAGTGTCTAGAATTAGACGGGAAGTTTGTCCCCTTTCTCCCTTACAGCCTAGCATCTCTTGTGGTCCACAAAGGAGCATCCAGTTTTGAAGAGCCAGGGGACATCTCATGAGTCTTCTCCATTCTGAGAGGCAATGTGAAAACTGAATTTCTCTCCCAAAGTGGAAAATGCCAAAAATATGACTCCTATAAAGCTCAGGCAAACATCACAAACAAAACATTTACCGTCAAGAATGGCAAACGACTTTACTAGGACTCCAAATCCCCAAACTGCACTTACGGACATTTCCAAATATAATTTTGGAAAAAAAAAATTTCAGTCTCTCAGCTCTTTGTTTACTCAAGAGAAAAATAAATATAAAAATACTTTATTTTGCCTATGCTATAGCACTCTTGATTGTATCTGTGGATGAACCCAGATTTTTGTGTTTCAAAAAACAATCCTTCCAATTCTTCCAGAATTGCTTATGTGAGACTGTTGTATTTCTCCTTAGAACTAGACTATTTTGTAGATCATTATTATTAATGGATTTTTTTTCTTCTGTTTCCTATGTTTGAGCAGCTCTGAGTGTTACTATTATTTCAATGTGCAGATAACGTTGAGAGAACAATTGTGAATCTACTGAAGGAAAGTTTGACTCCTGCCTTTAAACATAGTCCCTCTCTAATGGACACTCAAAGGCATTCCTGGAAATCCCCCTGCCAAAAGGAAGCTTGTTAACACACTGGGATGCTATCCAGGAGTTAAGGCCCAGACTAATATAAAGCTGGGAAAGTAATTAGTTCCAGTGTCAGAATGGGCAGAGGGAGTCAGCCAAGGCCCTGACTGCCTGAAAATATGCTCTGTATACAGAAGTAATCCTTCCAAATAGTCACCATCATCCTTAATGTTAATGTATATCTCTAATAAATGCATTAAGGAGACTTATGTTTTTCATAGTTGGCCTTCCTGCCTCAAGTTATTAAATAATCAGTCAATTTCTGAAACCCTGACAAAGGGAAATCGTGCTCATGAAGTGTTTCGCTAGTACAGAAGGGCTGGAATGGGCTCTTTCCCTGGATTGTAGCAGGTAGGCCGGTGCACACCAGTGTTTACTGGTGCACACCTTTTTTCAAATAGTACCTTAACAAAAAAAAATCTTCTTGATGAGCTAGATGTGCTGTCCAGATAGTGTTTCTAAGGCTTCTTGGCTTCCTTATTACCTCATTCCTCATTACCTTCCTTATTACCTTATTCTCAGTAGCTTCTGTTCCTGTCAGAGATTGAGAACTGCTATCAAATCCAACTAATCTGTCTGCTTTTGCTATCAGGTTTCTCAGACTCACATTCATGAATCAGCAGCTGTTCTGGAACATTCAAATCCTTGTCTCCATCCACTGCTTTGTTGCGTTAACGAAAACCAGCTTCAGGTCCAGTAAGGTCAAGAACAGTGTCTGAGCATCCAGTTCCCACATTGTATTTTTTATGTATAGTCCTCTGACTGCAGGAAAGCAAGAGCGAAAGGTTAATGACATTATGATAGTATGAAGATAGCAAGGAAAAAATACAGTAGCAAAATAAGAGCAGATGCTTTCAAATGTCCCTCTCCTGAACCCCCAATTGAACAGTCTTCATCTTTTCCTTTCTGGGGCTGTCAATTTGCTCTCCAAAATTTCTGTTCTTTCTCCTGCTGAATTGTTGGCAAGTACAAGCTGAGTCCTAAATCCATGCGTGAAGACAGACTATTTGAAGCCTGATGCAGTGTTATATAGCAATGCACCAGCCTGAAAGTGGAATAGCTATTGTAGTATGGTACTCCATGTGGATTAATTACTTCTTTTAGAAGAAGGATGGAGTAGCCTGGGCCATGCATCGTGGTAATGCTCTCTGCTCTACTTCTACACTGAAGAGAAGAGTGTTGTGTGATACACAAACAGTGCTCAGTGCTATAATAGCTCTAAATCTCAACTCATCCTATGAGTAGTACAATATGTAAAGCCTGATTTTACACAAAGTTTTGTCCTGAGGTAACCTCAGCTCCTCCCATGCCAACTACATCACTGTTTTTCCACCTTTCCACTTCCAGTGTTTTCCAGAGTCTTCTCACTGTGCTGCTTCCTCTTCCAATAATCCCATATCCCTCCGGTATCCACTACTGCAGCATGGAACAGAGGACCTGTTTTGCAAAGGCAGGAGAAGCTCACAAGCCCAAGTAAAGATGCCTGGGATGCCAGTTTGCAGCTGGGCAAGGGCTAATATGCCCATGCTAATAAACCTACATACCATTTAGGGAGTCAGCTGTTGATGCTGAGGGAGTCCAGCGTGCTACTTGTCTTTCCTGCAGCAGCAAAAGTGGTGTTCACCCTCCTGCTCCTTGTAACTTACTGATTTTAACAAAGTTTTAGGAAATTAAAATGTCTAAGACAGCTACTCTTCTAGCAAATGTGGCTGAATTCAATCAAGAGATTAGTACAGAGCCACAGCATCGCTTAGCTTGGAAGGACCTCTTGAGATCATCCAGTCCAAATCCTGCTGCTCAAGCTACGTCAGGTGGAGGAGTTTGCCCAGGACCATATCCAGTTGAGTTCTGAAAGACTCCAATGATGGAGACTCCACAACCTCTCTGGGCAGACTGGTCCTGTATTTAACCACCCTTCCAGCAAAAAAAAAAAAAATAAAATAAATTCTTGAGTACATATGGAATTTCCAGTTTTTAATTTGCACTCTTTGCCTCTGGTCCTGTCAGCATGCACCACTGAGAAGAGTCTGGCTCCCTCTTAATTCCCAGCCATCACGTATTTATACACATTGATGAGACCTCCTTGAGCCTTCTGGAAGCTGAACAGTTCCAGCTCTTTCAGTCTTTCCTCATATGAAAGATGCTTCAGTCCTTTCTTCTTTGTGCGTCTGTGCTGGACTCATTGGTCGAGTTGTTAGTGTCAGCTGACAGACAAGCAATGACATCATATAAGCCTTACTGCGTTATCAAACCAGACTGAAGTGAGCTGCAGGTAAAGACTGAGCTATGTGACTGTAGATAGGACGGAAAAACACCTGAAGAGAATTCAGGTATTTATTTTCTCTGTAAAAGTAAATCCTACTTCTCAGTCTCTACTAGTACTGCTATTGTTTGAAACTCCCTCACTGGGGCTACCAGTCGTGAAACAAAGCCAGGGGAGCAGAAATTCAGTTCGTATTCTCGCTCTTTCAGTTTTAGTAGTTTCTTAGCTGAAGCATATGACAGAGTCTGGAAAGATGATGCATAATTCTTAATAAGGAAAGTAACTTGCTTTTCAAGAACTAGATGAGAGTTACCATGCAGGGCAGGAGAATTTTGTTCCTAGATTCTTGTGATTCACTAGGCCAGATTATAGTTGTGTAGCCTTAACTTGGATTCTAGCTTGAACAGATCTTTAGGCAACTATGTTGAAGCAAGTGACTCTAGACACACTTCCGTGTTCGTTGCTTTCATATTTTGGAAAGGGTGTCAATTAATGGATAAGCTGTTAAAAAACTACGGCTTTGTTTTGATCTTTTTTTTTTTTTTTTTTTTAGAGCTAAATAGACCAATATATCTGGAAGCTGGCTTGCAGGAAAACACGCTGAAAAAAGATGATGGTTTGGATTTTCTCCAATTTGCTGTTGAAACCAGTTATAAGAAAAGGAGAACTTTGTGGTTTGAAAACTAGTAGATTTTTTCATCTCTGTATCCTGTTTATTTGTGGGCTTATTTGAACAGCACAGAGCACTAGAAAATGTGTTTGTAATTATTTGGCATAGAAATAGTTTGCATAAAGTATATTTCTTAGGAATTGCTTTACTTTTTTTTTTAACTAGTATACAGCAAAGTGTTGATAAATTTCAGTTACAGTTTGGTTGCTGCCATAATGAAAGTCAACAGAAAGACAGAAAATAAATAGCTGAGTTAAGGCGAATATCCTTGTGTTTTTATATAGTACACATCTAAATGGAGTCTTGGTCACTAAGCACAGGATCTAATCTGCTGTAGCAATACTCCTAGTTAATTAAAATTTATAATTGAAAGTCTGAGGATGGTGCTCTGACTTCATTGTGGGGTTATTTTTGCTATGAAAACACTGTACTGTTTTAATGAAGGTGAAGAGCATTTCCTCCAACTATTGTTTGCTTGCTTCTTTGATAATTGTAACAGAAACTATAAAGTCTATATCATATATATACCTGCCAACATTAAGAGGAAAATTAGCAGAAACCTTGTAAATTGGGAAAACACCTGTGTGCAGCCAACCTTTTGTCACAGGGCAATCACTCCATCCTCACCAGGTCGCCTGTCCAAGTCGTCAGCTCCAGCTTGCTAGGCAGGAGAGCATAGCAATGTGAAAACTGTGTAACCTAGGGGCAAGAAGTCATTAACTGTGAGCAGTGCACCATTGGAATCATAGCATCATTTAGCTTGGAAAAGACCTTTAGGATCATAAAGTCCAGCCATAAACCTAACACTGCCAAGTTCACCACTAAGCCATGTCCCTAAGCTCCACATCTACACATCTTTTAAATACCCCTAGGGATGGTGACTCAGCCACTTCCCCAGGCAGCCTGTTCTAATGCCTGATAACCCTTTCTGTGAAGAAATTTTTCCTAATATCCAATCTAAGTCTTCTGACATATTTTCCTACTTGCAGGTAAAGATCATGGAAAGGAAAGTTAGACATGCAGGTAGTGTGAAAGAAATAGTAGAAGATCTATGGGTAATGACTCAGTTGTTATTTATATCAATCTTTGGACTTCACAGGAGGTAACAGTACCCTCTGGCTGAACACAATATTGCAGGACTGTGGCTCTGAAAAATCTCTGGTTTGCAGTAGCACCATTCGGCTCAGCTGTTAAGAAGAAGCATATAGGTTCTAATTTAAGCCAATTCTTGGGTTGTCTTGACACAAAATAGTAAATATTTTACAGAGTAGGATAGCTAAAACATGCAGCTATATATTTAATTAATTTATGAATTATAGAAATATTGCTGACCATCCAAATCAGTTAAATGCATTTGAGGCAGTAAAGCTAATCAATAAAATTTTTAAGCAGACTTCTAATTTGCAAAAGGCAAAATCTGTTTTTTTGAATGCAGAATGCATAGTAAATCAAGAAAGAACCATAATAGATGTGACTTCAGACTGAGCTCATTAATAAGGTGGATATCAGAACTACGGATTTTTCCCGTGCTTATGGCTGATTTCACTGTTGATGTGGCTGATGATGCAGCTAGCAAAGAACTCTCCTGAATGCTTTTCTTTTCTTTCTTTTATGATGGAGTGAAATCGAAAGTGAAAAGGAGGCCAGGTAGAAAATAGATGTGTATTACACAGACAGCAGAGCAGATTACTTTAGACAATCAGCCTGCGTATAAGGCCAGCTTACTTTCTGGTAATGCTGTAGGCAGGCTTGCTGTCCCACAGTTTCTTATGCTCAAGTAATATGGAAGACACTTAAACTTTTGTTGTTTGACTTAGATGAAGTCCTCAGAGTGCACCTGAGTCACTAGCTTCACTTATACTATAGTACAACATATAAAATGTATGCAGAGAAGTGTTTCAGATTTCAGCTGTTTGAAAATACATTGTGTTTTGTGAAACCGGATTTTCCTCAACACTCAATTAGAAGTTTTCAGTGTATTGTTTCACACACAAAATCTCCAGACATTTAGTGTGGATATTTGAAAAAACATACTTTGTTTTTAAATTTTAATTGGGCCAACAGTATATTTACAACTTCTCTCTAGTGGCAGGCAGGATAAATTCAAATATTTCCTTCCAGCAGAAATTTATCATCCAGAGACAGTGAAATTAGAGCATGTTCGTTGTTGTGGCTGCTTTGTTGCAGCCAGCCTAGCATGTGGATGGGAAGCAGATGCAGCAAGAGCAAGGTGACCGAACAGTGATGTTTGACACATGTTGTGAATAGCTAATATTTGCATAAATTTGTTTTATCAAAGAACAGAGGTTTTGTTGCCTTAGGAGACATATTCTGGAATAAAGACTGAAACCACTGGCAGAAAGAAGTACATTAAAGGAAACTTAGGCTAGGAGAGCAATCAGTGATAATGAGGTAATGGACAAATTATGAGGACTGTAAACATCACAAGAGGGGGAGACAGCATGTGTTACATTTACATGACATGCCTGTGTTATTGACGTGAAAGAGCAAGAAAACCACTTTTTTTTTTTTTCTGTGCAGTAGTAAGCATTGACAAAGCACCATGTTGATACCATTAATATATTATAAATATTACCACATGTTGTCAGTCAACCTACCTTTTAGGCTTAAGCAATGGCTAGGATTAAAACTAATGAGTGAGTTCTGGAGCAAGGACCTCTGTGTCTCTGCTGATTGCTGTCAAGCTCTCTCCTTACCATAAATGCTTTCCTGCAGTAAGCCAGGAATTAAGAGTTAGAGGTGGCTGATAGCTGAATTATATTCTGATACTGTGTGTGCTAAACAGTGAAAAAAAAATAAAGGAGTATTTGAGTTTTCTTCTACCAGTATGAAAATCCAGCAGGATACAGGAATGATCAAAAGGAGACACGATCTTGTATATACAGATACATGGGAAAAGTGCCAGGAGCTAAAAGTGGAAAAAAAGTTTTTGAAAGGAATCAGTGGCCAGAACTGAAGCCAGACAAATTCCAGCAGGCAAGAAGTGATACCATTTTAGCAAGGAGGGTGGTTAAGTAGTCTAACATACACTAGGGATGGATAAATGTTTTAGCTGGAAAAGCAAGACCTCTCTGGAGGAAGTATCCTCCTGAATCTGACAGAGAGAAAGGAAGAACTAACACAGGGTCTAAAGGTCTGAAACAAGGCCTTTGCTTTTACTTTTTTTCTGCTTTTTGTTTTACAGAAATGAATCCAAAACTTCCTTATTTTAAAGAGGTAAAAAGTTTCCAGTTTTTATGAAAAAAGACCTAAGTCTTGGCAATGGTTGGGACTTCCCACAAAATCTTTTTTTGGTCTTTGTTTGCCTATATAGTTTCATCATTCTTGCATTTCTAGTCTTCTGGTGCCACCAGTACTGCTGGCTGAGTTGCCTGAATTTTCATCCATTTGAGAAATGTGATGGCATGATGTCAGGTCAGTACATGGGTTACTTTCAGAATTTTATTTATGGGCAAAGACAAAACACACTTTACCTATTAATCCAAGAACTTATTGTTATTATCACCAAAATCTGGACAATGTAATTGAAGAATAATTATTTATCTAGGTCTAACTATTACAAAAAAAAAAAAAAAAGAATAATGATACAGCTAGAATAAAGGGGAAAAAAATCTTAGTAACAACACAATTTAAGTTGTAATACACACACATAGTTTCTGGGTTTTCTTCAGTGCTATGCTCATCCTTCATCTGCTCCTTTTCATCCTAATGTCAGTGTGGTCTTTTTCATAGTTCATGGTGAATTATGGGGAGTTGTAAGCATCCAGAGACCTTTGCCAGAAGGAATGTGATGTTCATGTTGGTCATTTCTTTCCCACTCTAGCATTCACTTGAGGTAATTTTTATGTTTGCTAACGTCTCTTTATATCTTGCTTTTTCTTCATTAGTCTGCAACACTTTGTTACACTCAAATTTACAATATACGTACTTTAGATGCCTTTGTGTAGGTTGGACACCATTTCTTTATTACATAAAATCAGATTTTACTTCCAGCTACAAGTCTACATTTTTTAACTGGTTACTGGTGAGTTGTTTATTGCTGTGGATCTCCAGGAATAAGCCTGTGCCTTATCTCTCAACCCACTGTCCTATGCCACATCCTGTGCCTCCACTTTGCAAAGCTTCTGCTGTTGTACCAGACCTGTGCCTCTCTGCATCACAGAATCATAGAATGGTTTGGGTTGGAAGGGACATTCAAAGGTCATCTAGTCCAACCCCCCTTCAAGAAGCAGGGACATCTTCAACAGGATCAGGTTGCTCAGAGCTCCATCCAACCTGGCCTTGAATCAGAATAGTATCTCATGCTGTGTAGGATGACTATTTGTTACTATCAATATAAAAAATGTTGCTGTGTCATACAAATTAAAATAATAGAACAAATTGGCCATAAACTGCTAGTCAGTTAGAGGAATTGCCGTCACAGCTAAACCAGGCAAAAAAAAAAGCTGCAGGCAGGTCAAGAAAAGTCAGACAGAACAAGGCTGTGACAAGCCTCAGTCCTGAGGCCTTGCAGATAGCGTGAAATGTATGTCCTGTTGCTAGCCATGGCAATAGGGTTTTACAGGGCTGCATGGTTACACATGGGGCTGGTAGTGAGCTTAACATGGCTGTGAGCTTAATAGTAGCCTATGGAATCCCACCTCTAATGAATTGCTGACCTAACATTTGTAAAGCAGTTTATCTTCCTACTTTTTTCCCAGAAATTTCATCTTCGAACTGGAAGAACAAGTTGTCTGAATACCTTTCAAAACTATATTTGTTGAAATCAGTTTAAGGTGGGTAGGGGAAGGAATTCAGCATTTTAACTTAATGTCAAATTTCCAATAAATCTGTATAAAGAAAAATTTCTAGACCAAAGATGTGATGTTGATTATTAGTTTTTACATGTAATACAGCATTTCTCATGTTGCATTAATCTTTGGTTATAAGAGCACAGAATAAATGCTCTTGACTTTGTAAAACACTTGTAATCACGAAATATGCAATTTTTGATTGAACAACCACTTTAAGATGACTATTGAAACTAAAAGACAGGCTGAAGATAAAGGAGTAAAAGAGAGAAAATGGAACCACAAATGAGCAGATGTAGCCTTTCTTAATTGAGGATATCACAACTGCTAGGACCACATACTAGTTTTTAAAGTTGTTCCTACACACAAACAAGGCTTGAGAATCATTATAGAGTGCTCAGGAAGCATACTTACTTAATTTGTTCTTAAATGGCCCATGTAAAAGAGTATGTGTAAGAGTAAGAAGTGGGTTTGTTGGTGGGGTTTTTTTTAACCATATCTGACTTATGCAGAAGTAGTGGATAGCCAATTCTGTTGTTTTTCAGTAGGTTTGGGTTGGAAGAGACCTTAAAGATCATCTAGTTCCAGCCCCCTTGTCATGGGCAGGGACACGTTCCACTAGACCAGGTTGCTCAAAGTCTCATCCAGCCTGGCCTTGAGCACTTCCAGGGATGGGGCATCCACAGCTTCTCTGAGCAACCTGTTCCAGTGCCTCACCACCCTCACAATAAAGGATTTCTTCCTTATGTCTAATCTAAACCTACCCTCTTCCAGTTTAAAGACATTACCTCTTGTCTTATCACTACATACTCTTGTCAAAAGTCCCTCCCTAGTTTTCTTGTAGGCCCCCTTTAGATACTGGAAGGCTGCTATAAGTTCTCCCCGGAGCCTCCTCTTCTCCAGGATAAACAACCCCAAGTCTCTCAGCCTGTCCTCATGGCAGAGGTGCTCCTGCTCTCTGATCATCTTCCTGGCCCTTCTCTGGACTCACTCCAACAGGTCCATGTCCTTCTTATGCTGAGGGCTCCAGAGCTGGATGCAGTACTCCAGGTGGAGTCTCACCAGGGCAGAGTAGAGGGGCAGAATCTTCTCCCTTGACCTGCTGCCCACACTTCTTTTGATGCAGCCCAGGATGCAGTTGGCTTTCTGGGCTGCAAGCGCACATTGTTGGCTCATGTTGATTTTCCCACCCACTAGCACTCGCAATTCCTTCTCCTCAGGGCTGCTGTCAATTCATTCTCTGCCCAGCCTGTATTTGTGCCTGGGGTTGCCCTGACCCATGTGTAGGACCTTGCATTTGGCCTGGTTGAACTTCATGAGTTTTGCATGGCCCCGCCTCTCCAGCCTGTCAAGGACCCTCTGGTTGGCATCCCTCCCCTCCAGCGTGTTGACTGCACCACACAGCTTGGTGTCATCAGTGAACTTGCTGAGGGTGCACTCAATTCCACTGTCCATGTTGCCAACAAAGATGTTAAACAGGGCTGGTCCCAATACCGACCACTGAAAAACGCCACTCATCACCGGTCTCCATTTGAACATTGAGCTGTTGACCACCACTCTCTGAGTGCCGCCATCCAGCCAATTCCTTATCCACTGAGTGCTCCATCCATCAAATCCATCTCTCTCCAGTTTAGAGAGAAGGATGTCGTGCAGGACAGTGTCAAATGCTTTGTACAATTCCAGATAGATGATGAGATTATTTTATTTTCTTTCTCCTTTTCTTTCAAGTGTTATCACTTCACGTGTATGCTTGCCTAGAACAGTGAATGGTCATGTTTGCTTTCCCCAGAAAAATATATCAATCATAGCAAGATTTCCATGAGGTTTAGAAGGATCCCATAGGCCTTAGCAAAGTCTATTCCACTTCACTCATACAGTATAGAGTGCAAATTTGTGCTAAACTAATATTAAGAAAACTTTAGATGTTCAGGCAGACATATGGAAGTTGTATACTGCAGATACTCCAAGTAAAATGATTGGCCAGTCACAGAAATTTAATATTGAAGATGAAACATTTTCAAAGGCTGTGCTTTTCAGAATTTGATAAGTGAGGCATTTCTGGATGAAAAACAAGGATTTTTCAAAGTCTCTTGTGCTGAACATTCAAGAATAGAGGCAACCATAATCTTTAGTTGTTTAGAAAAATCACCATTATATAAAAATTAGCATTATGCATTTTTAAAAATGAGAATAAATAATGACAGTTAATATTTTTTTACAAATAGCTTTGCTAAGTTCTTGCCTCTTGAGTGCTCTGTGAGAAACACAGACACAGAGTCTTGTGGTCTCGCTCCTGTGATGTGCTGAGCATTGGCATCTTACAAGATCTTTTGCAGTGGGTGTAAGCTTTCAGCACCAAAATGATTACATTTGTAAGGTAGAAAATCATCCCAAAGAGAATGAACTCCAGTAGTACACAGGTAGAAAATATGAGAGAGACTCGAGGAATGACTTTGTTGGAGATTGCAGCCCACTTTCCATGTGCACTGAACATAAGTGAGCTTGGAGCCCAAACTTACTTTATTGCATTAGCTTAAATCCATTACTACACTAATGTCTTCTGCCTCTTAGCAGAATTCATTAGCTTAGTTTCAAGACATGGTAACAGAACTAAACATATTTTGATTTTCTGCAGGCTCCCTCTGTTTAGCTGAAAATATGGGCAAAACAGTCTTTTGTATGATCATGTCCTCGGTGTTTCACAGAAGATAGCTGATGAAAGTTTTAGTTCAAAGGGACTGTAGTTGACTAAAAGGATCTCAGAAAAGTCTGTATACTCATTTATTTCTATCTATGTCTGTAACCAGATGAAATTAACATCTGCTGAGTAGGTTCCTGTTACTGACAGGGAATTATTTTACCCTGTGAAAATGTAGAGATATGCATAGAGACATTCAAGTATGTCTTGTCCTGCTTGTTTGCAAAAATTAAATGAACTTCTATATAAAGGCAGTTGATATTTGGAAACCATGTACTCAGGGATGGTGGCATTATTCTTAACAATGACAGACAAGGGGAAGGAAACAAGAATATTGTCACAGTATATGACTTGGAATGCAGCACTAAATCCTTTAGTTCTTCAGCAGTGAAACTCCGCTTAGCTGATGGGAGGCCTTCTATAGTGAGAGTGTGACAGGATTGTGGGCAAAATCTTCAGCATCCATGTGCTCTGCAGTTTATGTACTGAAATACCCTAAAATGGCATGACTGAGAGCATGACCCAAAGCATGAAAATTAACTGCCTACCTCTGCTTTTCTGATGTTTGGATATCTTTCTCTGACCTAAGCCCTACTCCCTGCAGACAAAAATGGGAAAGCAGATTTAATTAAGCTATCATTAACACGTTTTCCCTGTATATATTCAGCTGCAGAACAAAACATCTCCAGAGCTGCCTAAGTAGTATGTATCCTGTTTGTTAAGCAGTGTGGATCTGTACCTGGTAGGAAGGTAAGATGCAATGAGTTGGTTTTGGCTGCCCTACTTCAGGATTGTAAACATACATTCTGACCATTTATGTGTGTTTTAGGTAAAATCCATGTACCTTTTTTTTTTTTTCAGATTTTAGAACAGAACTGACTTTCAGCACAAGCTATACGAAAAAAACAATCGAGTAATATATTTAAATGTTTGAAATGCTACTTTAAGTTTTAAAGAACTGTAAAATATCAGCTTCTCCAGCATGCTTTTCATTTGTTTGACTATTTAAAGAGCAAAGTTACAAACCAAGACTCAGTATTAACTGAATACCAAGAAAATGGAGGTGTGGAGTGTATTTGTGTGTCTTGTTAAAACTGTGATTGTAAAACCTCACTTTAGACATGAGTAAGTAAGGGAAGATGGGGGCAGGGAAGATGTACGCTTTTGATTGCTTTTCAAGAAACAATGCAGATCAACAAACAAAAGGTAAAAATATAGTCCTTGTGTTCTTTATATTTTTAGCATTTATCACTGAAGAAATTGTAACTTCTCCTTTCATTCTGAAAATCTTACAAAAAAGAAAAAGCTACTTAATGGATTTCTCATCTGACATGATATTTTGTGTTTGTAGTTCCACAAGCTTTGCCACTGAAGAGCAGAAAACATTTATATCATAATATTTCTAACTCATTATCTTAAATCACTAAGGTAATGTGAACATAATTGGCCTGCATATACTTTTTTTCTCCAAAATTATTCGGCTGTTTCATACTACTTTTTTGTCCATATGTTTTGTCAGTTTTTCTATAAAATATGCATGGAATGTTTATGCAAATTTTAAGAAGGCAATCACTTTCAAATGTATGTAATTTAATGGGATGGCTGCAGCTCTGGCATCTTTAGTTTGCTTGATAAAAGAGACAGACTGCAAAGCTGGATTCATTTCTGTGTTCCCTGATCCATGCAGTGGCCCCTCAGCAATATTAAAGTAGTCTTCGAGATCAGTTGAGCTGAGCTCAAGTGGCCTTGAGAGACCTATCAATCACCAACTGTTACAAAAGAAGAAATCCTGTGTTCTGTGGTCACTCTGTCTGCAGAAAACAGCCTGGAAACCACTGTGGAAAACCCAACATCTGATTTTTTTTTTTTTTTTTTTTCTGATATCAGCCAAACATAATAGAGAGCTATAAGCAAACTTTTTTTTAGAGGTAGCTGCATGCAGAGACCTAGGCTGATCCGATCAAAATTATTGATCCCTCTATGCACTTTGGACATGGATGCACTTATAGGACTAATCTTCTGAAAAGTGCCTAGATGCAGACTGCAGGAGTAAACATTGGTGGCATTAAATACCCTAAAGCTAACATGGTGCTTGGCAGATGAATGCGTAATTAGTTTATATGCCACAAGCATTCAAGTAGTTTTCAAAATAACCATATTTTCTAGTAAGAATCACAGAAATGCATCACAACTAGATACGTCTTGCTGCTTGAGTGAAAAGAGTTAATCCTTAGCAATATTTTTCAAAAATTTACATTCCTCCTGATGAAAGATTAATCTTATATGGGGTTTATTTTGTGCTTTAAACTCTTCTGGTCAGCATGATGCAAGATCTGAGTGATAGGATAATGTCATAGCTTCTATTGTATCACCACACCCTTTTCCTTTCCCCTGCCAGTAACAGAGAAGAGGAAGTTAAAGCAATGCTGAGCTGATTAGCTTCAGCCAGCAAAAAGAGCTTTATTGCCTGAGCAACCTGTGTCTCTGGCATCCTGGCCGCTTCAGAGGCTACTGTGATGGATCGACATGGAGAGCAGTAGCACAGTTGTATTTGGGAAGACTTCTTCCCAGAATAGCCTGTGGACCATCTTACAAAGATGAGAGAAGGTGATCATACATATTGGTCGAGAAACTGTCCCATTTTCAGTCTTTACTGACATTCTTTAATATACTGATACGGAAATGCTTCAAAGCAGAATAAGGTCCCTTCTTTTTACTTGCAGTCCAGTAAACATTGTAAGATGAGATCAGAGAAATCCTTTAGAAAAGAGTATACAAATCACATTAATGAAAATTATTGAATGAGCATTTGATATAGGTTCACTTGCTCAGAGCTAGTGACAGCTCACCAGGAAGCGCTCAACAACTCTTGACATCTCTGTTGCTCACCTGCAGGTTGTCCAGTTGTTCTGGCAGAGGCTTTTAATTCCATGTTGATCATATTTTTCAGGCCTCCATTCATATTATTGCACATTGCATGCTGCAAGGCACCATTAGAAATGAATTTGTTCTGCTTGGAGTCTGTAGTTAGCATCCCAGAAAAACGGCTGTGATTAGCCAAATCAAAGTCTTTCAAAGACAGCAACCATAGCCCAGCTGAAGTGCTGCAGCTGATGTCACACTATTAAAACACTGTCTTCATTTTAATCAGTGGCTGGAAGAGATTATTTTATTTAGTGCACACAGTGCATATAATGAACTGCCTCTTGCAAACTGAATCTTTGGGAGGTGACAAATGGAGGGTGGGCTGGGAGTTGTCTGTGGGGATTTTTTTTTTTTTTTTGCTTGCTTGCTTATTACTTGCTTCTGTATTCCAGTTCAAATTATAGTAAAACTGCTGATTCTTCTCATCCCAGCTTAATACTAAGTGACCCTCAGATACATTTGTTTTGCAGAAATATTGCTTTTATGCTTAGTACATCACAGTGCCTGAAGCAACACGACTCAAATAGCTACTCACCATTTCACAGCAGAAGATCTAACGGGAACATAAAGCTTCATGTCTGTTGCACTTGGACTCACTGACCTGGTTACTGGTAGGAAAGTGGTTTTGGAAGTAATCTGATATCATAGCTTTGCAGTAATTAAGTCCAAATCTACGAGCCTCTGACAAGGCAGACCAGATCCCTTGACAGGACCTTGCAAGTGGCATCAGGGTCGTGATTACAGCTGGTTGTCACCGATAGCAAAAAGGGGAAAGGTTTTGGTTTTGAGAGAGTTTTTAAAAATGAAGAGGAAATAAAATTTAGCAAAATAGTAAAATTTATAGCAGAAAAGCAAAGTTTATTTTTCTTCAGAAGTTATGTCTACTTTTCATTAGATGTCAGAAATCATTCTTGGTCATACTAAGACAAAGCAAAAATAAGTTGTCTCTTGTCCTTCTCTCTTTCTAATATACACTTTCTCTCTACCCATCCCAATTTTTCCATTTGTCTCTCCCCTCTCCCTCTTTCTTTCCCCTTTTCTTTCTTTCACACTCTGCCTCTCTCACTCCCTTTCTCTCTCACACCCTCTCTGTCTCTGACCCTGTCTCCCTACTGCTCCTCCCCTCTCCCAGCTCCCAGTCCCACTTCCTTCTCTCTCCCCCTCCCTGCCTTGGAAATAGATTTTCTCTGGATGCCTATCTTACCCCAGTTCCAAATTCTTGGTCAGAGGGATCAATATCTATCCCTTCCCTCTACCCCCTAAACTTACAATAAGAAAGCTTATTTTTAAAAAATCCTTCCTGTCTTCCAGCCCCTCAAAAACTTAATCTATGGATTTTGTTAGGGAAATCATAAGTATTGTAAAAATAGACACTTAGCCATGGTAAAACAAGCAAAACAAAAGTCCTGGGATATTGAAAAGGAATTCATTGCAATTTTTAAACATATGACACTCCGGTCTCTGATTTTCTACTCCGCTATTCATTATTCTTTTTCTTGCCTACAATGAGTTTGTATTTGCAGACAAGTATGCTGCTTTGCAGCTGAATGTCTCAGCTGAAACTGGGCTATATGAATAGCAGCTAATTTGGATGTTCAGTCCTTGACATCTGATGATTTGATTTCTGCTTCTTGAAGTTTAGTCAATTAAGAATGTAGAAAATTCTCTGTTGGATCTCCTTGCTGTGTCCCGGAGCTCATGACATTTATTAAATCTTATTTGATAAGAAACTTTTAAATACATATACATGAGATTTAAGAAAAAATCCTAATATTTATGTACAATACCTGTAAAAGTTTCTTTTGTTTTAAAAATGGCACTTGAATTTCTTGTGTCTTCAGATCAATCCCTTGTCAATGGAAGATATTTTAAATTGCTCACTTGAAAGTAATGAAATAGAAAATTAACTAATAAAGCTGCTTTTTTTAGCCCTTCGATTCAGGTAAATTGTATTTACGAAGTAAACAGTTTGGACTTAGTCTACCTCTTTGTTAGAATAAATTAATCTCTTTCTGTGGGATAATAGCAAACAAGACTGTATTTAAATGATAGCGTGAGCTCTAACAAAGAAAGTAAAACTCCAGATTCTTCTAAAAATGACAGCTCTTAGTCCTGCTGTTATTCCAGAGAATATTGTGAATTGAAAAACTGTATTCTGTCAGTATAGGCAGAAAATTATTTTGTCGTCTGCAAGCTCTTTGTTTAACTGATGAGCCATTTAAAGAAGCTGGAATTGATTCCTGTTAAGTATGTAGGTGATGTCATGCAAGGACAGCCTATGATTATGTATTTATTGTTTTATTTCCTAATTGTTTATGTAAAAATCTTCTGCTTCTTTGCCTTACCAATCTTTGTCCTTTCTTTTTTTTTTTCTTTCTTTCTTCTTTCTCTGTTACCCTATTTTAATATTTACATGTTTGATTTTTCTTTAAATAAATCTTCCTGGCAATGAGTTATGGTTTAGAGGGAAAAACGAAAGTGTTCAGGTTCTATCTTCTTCTTTCTTTACTAAAGCGTATATAGAAAAGAATAAATCATTCTTCAGCTCAATTTTACTCACTGTCTACAACTATGAAGAAGTAATAGCAACATAAAAATATAAGTCTTGAACAGTCATTTCTAGCAGATGATGATATATTAAGTCTCCAGTTGTGTCTGAAACATAAAGATACCATTATTCTCTTTTACTTGTTTATGACTAGTTTAGCCTTGCATCCAAATATATTGCTTTCTCAGATGAGTATTCAGCTGAGCTTGATTTGTGGAAATACCAGCTAATCTTGGTGTTTGCTCCTGCTGATGATCGGACTTCAGCTGGTTTACACAGATTTGACTTGGGATCATTTATCTCCTGCTGACAAGCTGTAATGAACATTGGGATCTAAGGAACAAGCTGAAGTATGATTAAAGAGAACAAGCTGGGAAGAAGAGGGATCCTGCCTCTCACTGCTAGGCAGTCCAAGGGAAAAGTGGTTCTCAGTCAAAGCATTAGCCAAGTGGCTATTAGGACACTGGTAGCAGAATTGGAAAGGGGCCTGTAAGAGCTGGCTTGAAAAACATGCTCTTTTCAGCACAAATCATTTCTGTCATCCAACTCACTCACCACTGTAAAGAATAAAGCAGGTAGAAAGCATGGCTAGGTGTATCAGACTGGGCGCCTCAATGACTAGTGTATATTGATCCATATTGCACTCCTATAGTCTAGAACAACGTGTAACTGGGATGCTGTTGGGCACTTTACATACATAACCAGGAACACAGCAGCTATGTCACGCATATAAGAAAATCCTTTAAATGATCCCTGTCTAATCACAGGCTCCTACCATGGCTTGTCTGGAGATTGGTAATATGCAGTTCTAGATACTTGAAAAATCTTTGCCTGTGGGAAATGTGTATTTCTTGACTAAGACTGAAAAGACTGAACATGGTTGTATGTAGAAGAAATCTAATTTCTAAGAGACCAAGGGAAGGTAAAGAAATACGACAGGGGTATATCACACAACAACAGAATGAAGAAGTAGCAGTATATAATGGAAGCTCTTCCCTTTCCTTCAAACTTATTCTGAATTTTGTGTGTGCAAGAACTGAAACAGATGGAGGAAGAAAGAAAGGACTTTTCTTCAGAAGAACAGCAGCATTGCAAACTGTGTATGTGAGAAAGAAAATATGTTCACCTTCACAGTGCTAAAAACCTTTCTACAGACAATCTCTGAAGTCTCCAAAGCTTTTTAACACGTCTGCAGCAAAACAGAAAGAGATCATCATCACCTTCACCTCACCTTCTACCAAAAAAGAATGGAACAAAACTTCAGAAACCTTTAACAAATTGCATATGATCTTTATTTGTTCACAAGCTGTTGCATTTTATTCACACATGGATACGCAGCAAATATGTTCAAAAGCAGACAGTACAAACAAAAACTTTAAAACAGTAGCATTTACTTTTCACTCCAAGGATCCTTCTGTTTTCTGTATCTGATTACATAAATTATGGTCCCTTGAGCTACAGTAAGTTAGATGACTAAGAATTTCTCAGACAGGGAGAAGTTGTTGGAATAGTATCTAGGATAGAAATCTGTCTTATTCAAAAGCTGACGATCTTATCAAAATGAGCCTTTATATCATTTTATGTATATATATATGAGTACATACATATGTATATATTTTAAAAACAGTTCTGGTTTGAACATAATAAAGCTGTACATAGACTACAAAGACATGAGAGTGGCTAGCCAGTGACAAGCTTTCCTACTTATACTTTGTCAGCTCTACTTTTAGTTGTACATGCATGAATTTATTACTGTAACAGAGATTTGTATGAGAACCTGTACTCAAATAGGTTAACTTTTAAAGTAAGACTCTTCCATTTCTGTAAATGTATGGACCCTCAAAATCTGGAAATAACACACTTTCAAATGTTGAATGTGATAAGACAAATAGCTGTCTAGACAGGAAGTATCTTATTCGACAGTCCACTGGCATGGAAGCCTCAGAGCTTAGCTTTGGATGGGAAGGGTACAGATACATCGCAAAACAGAGTTAAGCTGGAATAAGATAAAACTTTACTTTACAGGCCTGTAAAGCATTGATATCCCAAGGAAAAAGGGGAAGTGCTGGGGAACTGGAAGATGTCCATTCCCTGTAAGTGCAGAATTTTATTTCTCTACCCTTACCATGGCAAATGATGATGGGACCAAGTGGAGGCCCTGTGTTTTGATGGCCTGCTATTTCTTTGTTCTTTTTATCCATGACTTCTTGATTGGGTTTCTCAGGTCTGCTTTTCTGCTTTTTCTCCTACTGATCTGCTAAGGAGTAGCAGGACTCCCTGACAGTACAAACAGAATAACTAAGAAGATGTTTAATGTTCTTTAACTTAAGAAAAATGTCATACTAGGAAGCTGTTGTCTTCCTGCTGATGTTAATCTGTTTCAGATCAGGTTCTCTACAGTGTGGAAGAGTCTTTAAACAATTTTCTATTTTGAGCCCAAAAGTTCTTAATTTTGCTTATTCCCAACTGACTTGCTTTACTAATTGTGAATGCGCGCTTTCACCTAATTTGTTCCATAGGTTTAGGACACATACATAGACAGATATACACAGATACATATGTAAATAACACTAAGCTTTTGAAGCAAAATGTGTATGTATTAAATAAACACGTATATGTATAAAACCTAACTGAATTGTATATACTTCCTGCAGGATTTGTAGTTACTTAAAAAGTCCTGCCAATTTATTACTTTGTTTTATGTGTTCCATGTTCTCAGTTAATTAATCCCATTTTTTTTTGCCCTGTAAGTTTTATCTTCCTCTCTTCCTCAAGGGTGTAGGAGCCCCTAATGTGTAGGCCAAGATGAAAAAGGAAGCCTTTTATGATATTGGCTGTTAGACAGCAGGTATTTCATTAGCTATGCATTGTCTACAGCACTGTCAAATACTACTAGGGCAATTATTTTAATTTTAGCAAGCATGTCCCTTGTTAGGTAAGTGGCCACTTCTCTCTGGCGTTTTTACTCAACATGGAGCAGTCTTTCAACCTGAGTATGCTCCCAGAGTTGTGTGAGCTTCGCTGAAAAAAGGGATGATTTATCCCAGCTGACGTTAATGCCTCCCCATGTACTCTCCCACTGACACAGTTCACCTCATTTCAGTTTTGCCCTGTTTGACTCTCCGCCTACAGAAGACAAAGGCAGAGAAGTCAACAGTTTCTGATTAGACTGCACAAGACTTTCCACACTGATATATAGGAGAAGTGAAAGTCTCGCTCCCTCTTTCACTTCCTAGACCAGTGTTTGTCTGAATTATGTGGAAACACCAGTGTGAGGGAAAAGTGGTTTCATGCGTTACAAGAATTTGCATTTGGAAATTCCATGTGATATTGAAAACACTTCTTATATTAGGATGAGATCACTGTGGGTTTTTTTTGTCTTGAGCTTAAAAAAAACCTGTTCTTACTTAAGTCTGTGGGGCTTGAGAAAACTTTTGAAATGTGCTGTGTTTTAGCAGCAATAGAACTTCTGCAGGGTTCATATCAGCATTTGTAAATACACCCAAATGTCCTGTAAATTTGACTTCTCCGTAGGAGTGATCTTAGGTCTAACTGTAAAATTACTTAAAAAATGACTAATTGAGAATTGTTCAGCATATTTAAAAAAAATATTCTGTAGTTTTTTATATTTTTCCCATAGAGCTTGACACTGCTTCCTAAATTTATAGGGTAAGAATGAAGACAATTAAATGCTTTTTTAAAACAGTATATCTTTCAGGGTAAAAACTTAATCACATCAGTAGCTGTAGGTCCAGCAAAGAAAACTCTGTTTCTCCTTGTGAAATAAAAGATTGTATTTTGTGTTGGCTAAAGAATAATAAGAATGAAGAAAAATTCCTACAGTTTATGATCTAGTCTTGGCAGTATGTTCACGTATGTTCTACACTGTGAAATATTGATAAAACTAGGAAATAAAAGTGTTATTTGGATTAAAATTGGTATAGAAGCACTATAACAACTACTTAAAGAGAAATCTCCTTAAAATAGCCTGTCTTTTCATGCATTTTGCAAGCTCAGCTGGCCACAATGCCATTTCAGAACTAAGCTTTATGGTAATATAGAAGTTAACTAATAAGGTAACAGTTATATTCTTGGGGATATTCTGCTGTGTGTTCTTCTTCCCTAGTTATGCCTGTTCATTGAGCTCAATATGATGACACAAAACTAGATTACTTTGCACTTCCAAGACACATCTAGTAACCTTTTAAGTGTATGAGGTTATTACATCATTCTGGGATGTATGATGTAATAACATCATACATGGGGGGGATACTTACGTGTCTTGACAACAAAATCACAAAATTAGGAATATTTCATTGCATTCTGTATCAGTCGAGTGTAACAGTACGCCAGGTTTAAAGGAACTTCACTGGAAGCCATATTCCTCTACCATAAAGTCTGCAGTCTCTCTACTTGTCAATAAATCTGCCTTGCTCCTTCCTTCCTGCCCAGCAGGCAGAATCTAAAACACCAGGAAAGAAAAAAGTTGAGAAGTCTACACATCATTATATATCTGTACCTATCTATCTACAGTTATAAATGTGTATGTGTGAAGAGAATTTTTCATCTCAGAGAAAATCCAAGAATCCTGAAGAACTGAGAGCAGAGTTGGCGCTTCTGGTTTTGAAATAGAAAATGTCTCTTACACAATGAATCTCTGGAAGAAACTAGAAGACATTTTTCACAAGCAATTCTAGATCACGTATGATTGATAATTTGTACTAATTTCTGCATTCTATGTATTATTATTTATATAATAATATCAACAAAGTGGCAGTGAGCAGAAAATTCAAAACAGAAGAAGTACCATTTTGGAAACAATGGCAGTATCGACATCAGCAAAATGTTTCATGTTGTTATTTCAGTTACTGTTTTTACTGAAAAGCCATCATTATTGTTGCTGCCTGTTTGCATTTCTCAATCTACAAAAAAAAAAAAAAGACCTTGCAGACAGCTCTGTTCATTGCAAGAAATTAAATGAAATCCAATTGAACGAAAAAGTTAGCACACACGTTCCTTGGCTTTGACAATCATCTATTGCATTTTGAGTTCAAGAAATAAAAAAGAAGAAGATAACACACAGGATTCATTCCTGGTAGTTCTGGCTATTATTTTAATTACATGAAAATTTATTTTCCAGAGAACTGAATTTTAAAAGCTTTCATCTAAGAGAAAGATAGTAAAAAAGATTTAATTACTCCAAATAACTTCAGTTCTTTTTAAGGGTCTTTTAAAGCAGCCTCCCTTTGCTGTTGCTCCTCTAGCAACATCCTCATTAACTACCACCTTCCCTTCCCATCCTTTGATACAACATGCAGATATCATTCCCTTAGTCTATGGACCACCCTTGTAAAATGTCCATAAAACATCCAGCAATGTCCATTGAGTTCACTTTGTCCATGACTTTGGGCTCCGCCTCTTATTGTAGTCACTCAGGAGAGTAGAGGTACTGTGTTGCATGGAGTTCCTGGGCATGAAAGCCAGTTCAGGTCGGGTCGCTGCTGCACTTGCATTGCTTCTTGTAAGGCCTGTCCTCCATTGGTTTAGGTGGTTCCTGCTATAGTAACTCCCATGACATGCAACTCAAACCATGAGTTACAACAATTTAAAGAAGCTCAGTCGCCGAGGCAACAGCTTCGGAGTCGGCACGATTCGCAGCGGCGCGGCACAGCGCAGCGCAGCCAGGGGATTCCCGCGGCAGGGAAGCTCAGGGGGGAGCGGAGCGAGGCGCCCCCAGCCCACAGCTGCGCGAGAGCGGCTGACCAGACGTGGGCGGAGCCAGGGGGCACCGGCGGCCCGGCCCCTCTCCCCGGGTAAAGCAGGGCCTAGGGAGCGCCCGCGACCCGGAGCGCGGGGAACAGGACGGGCAAACAGGGCGTGGCGCGGCAGTTCGCGCGGCAGTTCGCGCAGGAAGGGCGCCTCAGCGAGGGTGCCGCCCCGGGGCAGTTGGTGATTCACGCCTCTCAGGGCGACATGGCCAACACCCGCCTGAGAACAAAGGCTGCACCTCCGGCCGGGAGGTCTGCACCGGCACCCCCTGCGGCGGTCGATGCCTCCGTGCAGACGGGGCAGCCGAGGGGGGAGGCTGCGGTGCAGACCTCGGGCTGCAGGCAGTGCCTGGACCCTACTCCCGGGGCAGGGGCAGGCGGCAGCCCTGGCTGCAGAAGGTGTGCCCAGGTGGAGGAGCTCCTGCGGCAGTGGCTGAGCTGCAGGAGGCGGTCAGGAGGCTGCGGGACATCAGGGAGGCGGAGAGGGAGCTGGACGCTTGGTTCCAGGCACAGTCTGCACCGGAACCGCAGCACCCAGTGAACCAATCAACCCCCCCCCGCAGTGACACACGACATTAGCAAGCAGGCAGAAGATGCCATTGAATGGAAAGCTGCAAGGGCAAGGCGCAGGAGGAAGAAGAAGCAGCTTCCTCAGAACCCCGAGGTGCCCCTGCAGAACCGCCTTGCTGCTCTGCAGACTGAAGAAGTGAGACCCAGCACCTCGGGGGAGGCACGGGAGCCGTGCGAGGTAGCGCGCCCGGCTTGTGTAATAACTAGCGCTACCAAGAAAAAGAGACGAGTGGTAGTAGTGGGTGACTCCCTCCTGACAGGTACGGAGGCACCCATCTGCCGCCCCAATGCGCTCTCTCGGGAGGTATGCTGTCTCCTGGGGGCTCGTATCAGGGATGTCACAGAGAGACTACCTAGCCTCATACGGCCCACGGACTATTATCCACTGCTGGTGTTTCATGTGGGGGCCAGCGACACAGCTGACAGCAGTCTAAAAAACATCCAAAGGGATTTCAGGGCTCTGGGTTCAACAGTCAAAGGCTCTGGGGCGCAGGTGGTCTTCTCATCAATCCTCCCAGTGGAAGGGCAGGGACCTGAAAGGGCCAGACGTATCTGGCAGGTTAACTCGTGGCTCAGGGAGTGGTGCTGCAGCCAGGGCTTTGGGTATCTAGATCACGGGGCGTGCTTTGAGAAGCCCGGGCTGCTAGGGGCGGATGGCGTGCACCTAACCAAGAGGGGGAAGAGTGTGCTTGGACAAAGACTTGCCAGGCTTGTTCGGAGGGCTTTAAACTAGTGTTGCTGGGGGAGGGGGCGCACAGTTCAGCCCACTGCGGTCAGCATGGCGCCAGTGCCAGCACCGAGGGTCCAGAAGCTGAGGAAGGATCACAGGTATGTGCAAATGAACCTAAACTGCAGTGCAATAGCAGCCCTGTCGCTCCAGCCAGCAAGTCGGCTTTGTCGGGGGCCCAGCTGAAGTGTCTCTATACCAATGCACGCAGCATGGGGAATAAACAGGAAGAGCTGGAGATGCTTGCACACAAGCAGGACTACGACCTCATTGGCGTCATGGAGACGTGGTGGGATGACATATACGACTGGAGCGTCAACATGGAGGGGTATAAGCTTTTTAGAAAGGACAGGAAGGGGAGACAAGGAGGGGGTGTCGCTCTCTACATCAGCAACCGGCTGGAGTGTGTGGAGCTCCGCCTGGGAATGGAGGAGGAGCTGACAGAGAGCTTATGGGTCAAGATTAGAGGATGGGGACGGACAGGGGACGTCATGGTAGGGGTCTGTTACAGGCCGCCTGGCCAGGAGGATAGAGCAGACGAA
The DNA here is from genome assembly GCF_036417535.1 of Chlamydotis macqueenii. NCBI lineage: Eukaryota > Metazoa > Chordata > Aves > Otidiformes > Otididae > Chlamydotis > Chlamydotis macqueenii. The sequence continues at coordinate 55,715,268 of NC_141593.1, read as the reverse complement.
GTGCTCTATAGGCAGATAGGAGCAGCCCCACGGTCACAGGCCCTGGTCCTCATGGGGGACTTCAACCACCCTGACATCTGTTGGAGAGACAACACGGCAGGGCACAGGCAGTCCAGGAGGTTCCTGGAATGCGTGGATGACAACTTCCTCCTGCAGGCGATAGAGGAGCCGACAAGGAGGGGTGCCATGCTCAACCTTGTGCTCACCAACAGGGAGGGACTGGTCGGGGATGTGAAACTAAAGGACAGCCTTGGCTGCAGTGACCGTGACATGGTGGAGTTCAAGATCCACGGGGCAGCAAGGAAAATACACGGCAAGCTCTCTGCCCTAGACTTCAGGAAGGCGGACTTCGGCCTCTTCAGGGACCTGATGGGCCAAGTGCCATGGGAGGCGGCCCTGGAGGGAAGAGGGGCCCAGGAACGTTGGTCCATATTCAAGGAGCACCTCCTCCAAGCTCAGCAGAAGTGCATCCCGATGAAAAACAAGTCGGGCAAAAAGGCCAGGAGGCCGGCGTGGATGAGCAAGGAGCTCCTGGACCAACTGAAAGTGAAAAAGGAAGCCTATAGAGGGTGGAAGTGGGGACAGGTAGCCTGGGAGGACTACAAAGAGGCTGCGCGAGTGGCCAGGGATAAGGTAAGGAAGGCCAAAGCCCTGGCAGAACTGAATCTGGCCAGGGATATAAAATGTAACAGGAACAGCTTTTATAGGTACGTAGGGGACAAAAGAAAGTCCAGGGTAAATGTAGGTCCCCTCCAGAAGGGAACTGGTGTCCTGGTTACCCAGGACATGGAGAAGGCTGAGGTTCTCAATGACTTTTTTGCCGACAAGAGTTCCTGTCCCACCGCCCAAGCTGTAGAAGGTGCAAGCAGGGACTGCGAGAATGAAGAACTGCCCATTGTACTCGAAGAGCAGGTTCGGGATCATCTGAGGAACCTGAAGGTGCACAAGTCCATGGGTCCTGATGAGATCCATCCTCGGGTCCTGAGGGAACTGGTGGATGAAGTTGCCAAGCCACTGGCCATCATATTTGAGAAGTTGTGGTGGTCTGGTGAGGTCCCCGATGACTGGAAGAGGGGGAACATAACCCCCATTTTTAAAAAGGGGAATAAGGAAGACCCAGGTAACTCCAGGCCGGTCAGCCTCACCTCTGTGCCTGGCAAGGTCATGGAGCAGATTCTCCTGGAAACCATGCTAAGGCACATGGAGAGCAAGGAGGTGGTTGGTGACAGCCAACATGGCTTCACCAAGGGCAGATCGTGCCTGACCAATTTGGTGGCCTTCTATGACGGGGTGACGGCATCGGTGGACTGACATCATCTACCTGGACTTGTGCAAAGCTTTTGACACTGTCCTGCACGACATCCTTCTCTCTAAACTAGAGAGACATGGGTTTGATGGACGGACCATTCGGTGGATAAGGAGTTGGCTGGATGGCCGCAGTCAGAGAGTGGTGGTCAACGGCTCGATGTCCAGGTGGAGACCGGTCACGAGTGGCGTCCCTCAGGGGTCCGTGCTGGGCCCGGCCCTGTTCAACATCTTTGTCGGTGACATGGACAGTGGGATAGAGTGCACCCTCAGCAAGTTCGCTGATGACACCAAGTTGTGTGGTGCCGTCGACACGCTGGAAGGGAGGGATTCCACCCAGAGGGACCTTGACAGGCTGGAGAGGTGGGCCTGTGCCAACCTCATGAAGTTCAGCCAGGCCAAGTGCAAGGTCCTGCACCTGGGTCATGACAATCCCAGGCACAAATACAGGCTGGGTGGGGAATGGATTGAGAGCAGCCCTGAGGAGAAGGACTTGGGAGTGCTGGTGGAAGAGAAGCTTAACATGAGCAGGCAATGCGCCCTTGCGGCCCAGAAGGCCAACCGCATCCTGGGCTGCATCAAGAGAAGCGTGGCCAGCAGGTCGAGGGAGGTGATTCTCCCCCTCTACTCTGCCCTGGTGAGACCCAACCTGGAGTACTGTGTCCAGTTCTGGAGCCCCCAGCACAAGAAGGACACGGACCAGTTGGAGAAGGTCCAGAGGAGGGCCACGAAGATGATAAAAGGGCTGGAGCACCTCTCTTCTGAGGACAGGCTGAGAGAGTTGGGGCTGTTCAGCCTGGAGGAGAGGAGGCTCCGGGGAGACCTGATAGCGGTCTTCCAGTACCTCAAGGGGGCCTACAAGAAAGATGGGGAAAGGCTGTTTAGTGGGGCGTGTTGCGATAGGACGAGAGGTAATGGTTTTAAAATAGAGGGGGGTAGATTTAGATTGGAAATTAGGAAAAATTTTTTTACGATGCGAGTTATAGAACACTGGAACAGGTTGCCCAGAAAGGTGGTGGAGGCCCCATCTCTGGAAGTGTTCAAGGCCAGGCTGGATGAGGCTCTGAGCAACCTGACCTAGTCAGGGATGTCCCTGCTCCTTGCAGGGGGGTTGGACTAGATGACCTTTGAAGGTCCCTTCCAACCCTAACCATTCTATGATTCTATGATTCTATGATATTTCCATTACAGTCTTCACCCCTGGTCTCTTTGGACCAGACCATTGGTTTTAACACTGCAATTAACTCCTCCCCTTACCCCTGCTCCAACTTGGACTTATCCCCAGATTGCAGTCCCTTAGGGGTATACCTTCATGAAGTGGAGCCTTATCTGTGAGCCCCAGTCTCTCCAGGAGTATACCTGCTGCAGCACAGACATAACCATGGGCACAGACCTTTTGAGATGTACCTGCTCTGGTATGGGCTTATTCATGGCCACAGATGCCTTGGGGTGTCCCACTCCTGCATGGACTCATCCACAGCTCACAGTCCCTTCAACTCAAGTTCACACTGGAGTTCCAGCTTGTTCAGTGCACTAGCACAGAAACAGCAGTGATGCCCTGGCCATCTCCCAGCCCAGGTGCATCACCATTGCTGCTATGAAATTGTTCCCAGGCACAGCAGAGTACAATGATAAGCAGCACAGCAAGAAGCAAAAACAAAGAGCAGCCACTAACAGGCACTAAACTCTAATATACAGTAAGGCAAGCAAGCCCCATGGCAAGCACGGGAGCCTGTCAATTACTAGCCAAATAGCAATAACAGCTCAAATTTGATCTAGCACATTGCAATAAAATCTGTCATTATCTCGAACCTTTCAAGCCCCATGCTGGGGAACAAAAAAGGCTGTCATGGTTTAACCCCAGCCAGCAACTAAGCACCACACAGCCACTCACTTACCCACCCTGCAGTGGGATAGGGGGGAGAATCAGAAGGGTAAAAGTGAGAAAACTCATGAGTCGAGATAAAGACAGTTTGATAAGTAAGTGTGAGAGGTAGAACAGGCCTTGACTCTGTGTAAGTTGTTCACTATTGCAACAGTAGCCAAGTACCAAAAATTTGTGGATACAAAATCTATCTTGTGTGGATGCCAATATGTTTTATTAAATATTGTACTTCACATTTCTGAAACATGATTTCTTTTTTTGAGGCAGACTATGAAGTAGTTCTGAACATTAAACTCAGGAATAGGGGTTTTGTTGAGATATCATTTGACTTAGAAAAATGAAAATCATACACATTATAAAAATAGAAAAGAGGACAATGAAGTCAGTGGGACTTTGTGGAGAGCCTGATCAGTGCTCTTTCCAGACACAAATCAGTCTGACTCTAATCCTACTCTCTTCTGCTCTAAGCTTTCAGAGTATTTTTTTGTTCAGGATGGTAGTATTGCTTGTAATGTTATCCATAAAACTACTAATTATCCGGGAACAAAGCTTAGTATTTGGGGAACTTTAACAACATGAAATGGCCTTTATTTATGGCTTTTGTGCCGTGTTGTAATGATGTGGGTGGGTGCTACTGAAACCTCCCTGTCCAGCTCACAGACTTCACACAGGATATGAATGAAGGTGGAAGCAAAAAATGTCAAAAAAATTTGAAGCAAATATTTGCATTTCTACTACTATTGTGAAGCTGTTGTAAAGAAAGCCTCATATATGTTTTCAGTCCCGCTTTCTGGGTTCCGATTATTTCTGGGTTTTATGCAAAAACTTCCTAATGTAGAATACAGAGAGTCATGGAAGGCGGGACAGAAGCTACCTGGCTGCCTTCACCACAGGTTTCACAGTAATGTTTATTCTTGCAAGTTTTTTTCATAGGCCCATAATATAGTCTATAATCAGCTCCAAATGTGTTTTCTAGATTGTAACTTCCACACGGATCACTGGGAAATAAGCATATCTGACTCCTATCAGGCCAATTATTGAAGTTTCTTATTTCTTGGGTGAGTCTCTGTCCTAATTTTGGCTAAGATGGAGCTAATTTTCTTCTCAGTAGCTTCTGTATTTTGTATTTAGTATGGATTTGGTATGTGAAGAATGTTGATAATACGCTGATGTTATGAGTTGTTGCTAAAGAGACTAAGAACACTTTCCAGCTTCCCAAGTTTCACTAATGTGCAGGTTCAGGAGGCTGGGAGAGGAATACCCAGTACAGTTGACACAAATTGACTGAAAAGAGTATTCCATGCCATAAATATCATGCTCAGTATATAAGTGGGGGTTTTCTGGGGGACAGCTCTCTCACTCACTCTTTTGCTTGCTGCTTGGTTCCGTTGCTGTGATCACTGCTTGGGACAGGCTGTACCAGTCGCCAGGACATCAGGTGGTGAGAAGTTGTGCATTGTTTGTTTTGAATATTTTAGTATTCCTATATTTTATTATTATTGTAATCTTCCTTTGCTATTCTAGTAAACTGTCTTCATCTCAGCCCATGAGTTTTCCTTTCTTCCCAATTCTCTCCTCCATCCCACTGGGGAGGGGGAATGAGTAGCATGGTACGAGATTGCTGACTAGGGCTAAACCATGACAGTTCCTTACTTCTGCTTTAATAGGCAGAAGACAGGCAAGCCCTGTATATGTTTTAAATCGAAGTACCAATGCTCCTTTGCTATGCAGTGAAATCAAAACATACTAAGTATCAGATAATACATCCAATGGAGTGGGATCTTCATGGCATATCAGGCTGGGAAGAACATACTGCCTGTGGAGCTCAAACAATTTTAGGTGGGACAACGGTCCTATTATACTTACCATCTTTGGGAAAGCTCAAAACAGGGTTGTTAGTGTTTAAGCCACTTTTAGCATCAAAGTTTGAATGGGTAGGTAAGCAGTAAAAACATTTGGATGTCTTCTTGTAAGCCTAAGAACCCAGCAGACATTTACATTATTTTATTTTGATGCTCTTCTAGTTTTAGGTCCATATGTGGTATGCACTGTGGCTGTGTTTATGATATGTAAGTGGGATTGGTTTAAATTTTGCCAGATGCTTTTAAAAAATACAAACTAATAACAAGAATTTTATCAGAAAAAAAACTTCAGCAAGGGAGACTATGTTTTTACAAAGCCCCACCAACAATTATGAGATGAAAACAACGTGATAAACCCCACCCTGTTAAACTCACTTCTACTTCCATTAATTTAATATTTGTGTTCTACTAGGTATTTCTCCCTTGTTATGCTGGGCAGAACACCCATGACCTTACACCTCAGTGAAACTGCCCTCTAAACTATTTAATTATGGGTAGTATTTCTTTCTGGGCTTTACTTTAAGACATTCAGAGCACTTGAAGTCCTCTAAGAATGCACTAAAATGTTACTGTTGATCTTAGTGACACTGGATAAATCTTGAGTAATGTCCTTGAAAGAAGCGATGTTCCTCTGGGCTTACAAATTTATTTGTGAGTAATTGTGCAAGGCAACGGCAGTATCACTAGAAACTAACAGTTTCTCATTATCTAACCCTAAAACAGAGGTTTGCTTTAAAATACATATTCTCCATTATAATTTTCACCATTTTAATGTTTTGAAATTCTTTGGAGCATGCCTTCCCACTTAAAGAACAGTATACTTGAGATAAAATCTCTACTCGAAGGCTCTGCCTTTGTTGTTGAGCAGATATTGGAAAAAGCGAATGAAATAAAAGCACTGTGAAGAATTTTACCAAGCATATAAAGATTCATGTAATCTCAGATGAATATTAGGAATATTATAATAGTAGGACTTTGCATTGCAGGATCCTGACCTCTTCTCTAAACATCAGCTCATAAGCTCTCTGATTTCCTCAGGAATTTAGAGTATCAATCCGTTTTCACTTGTATGCAAGAGCTGAAGATACATAAGTGAGAAATACTGGTCTTGTGGAAGAGGTTCTTCTTGTTTATTAGCTATTAAGACAAACAATATCATGGTAAGGACACACTCTAAGATTCTTTATTTTTGAAGTTATCTATTGGAAACAAAATATTTGAGTTACTTCATAGCTTCTATGAAAAATAGAGAAGAAATTTAATTTGGAGATAATACAAAAGTGTTATAAAAGCTTATTAAGCACAAAGGATAAAAGAACTATTGAAGCTTTAAAAATGGTAATTAAAATAGCTGATGTGTGTCTAATGCATTTCCTCAGTGTCTTCTAAGACCAGATCATGATAATGTATGTTTAACTTTTTCTTACATTGTATTGAAATTATTACTGCTAAAACGCCTATCTCAATAGTCTGTCTATACCCTTGTAATGATAGCTGTACTTGGAGCATAAAAGCAGCAGCATGTTGTCTACTGAAAATTCAGTGTGTGGACATGGACCTGTTGCAGTAAGTCCAGAGGATGGCCATGAAGCTGATCACAGGGCTGGAGCACCTCTTCTATGAGGACAGGCTGAGAGAGTTGGGGCTGTTCAGCCTGGAGAAGAGAAGGCCCTGGGGAGAACTTATAGTGGCCTTCCAGTACCTGATGGGGGCCTACAAGGAAGATGCAGAGAAACTCTTCAGCAGGGCCTGTTGTAACAGGTCAAGGGATAATGGTTTTAAAATAGAGGGAGGTAGATTCAGATTGGATATAAGGAAAAGATTTTATACAGTGAGGGTGGTGAAGCACTAGAACAGGTTGCCCACAGAGGTGGTGGATACCCCATCCCTGGAGACATTCAAGGCCAGGTTGGATGGGGCTCTGAGCAACCTAATCTGGTGGAAATGTCCCTGCTTCTTCCACAGGGTTTGGACTAGATGACCTTTAAAGGTCCCTTCCAACCCAAACTATTCTATGATTCTAGGAATGTACAATGACTGAGCCGTCAGCTGTAGTGTTCTACCTAATTATAAGGCAATGTGTAAAGCATGAACGGACAAGAACAAACGCTATCTCTGTAGCATATCAGGTGTATTTTAGGGTTGGTGTAATAAATAGCTTATAGAGGAAGCAAAGATGACTCAGTGATCTGTAATGCCTTTTTGTGCTTCACAGTGAAGGCTGCCTATCACAGTTCTGTGCTTCCAAACTTTGTGATTTATATGATGGGATGCTACCAAAGGTTGAGGGTCTGTTGAGCCTTGTACCTTATTGGTATGGTGCTAAACTACAAAATTGCTCAGGAACATTTGCTGTATCTGGCTGAAAATACAATTCATAGACTTCAGATTATTGGAATCATACTCTACACATGATTTGGACAAAAAGTGCAGAATGATATTTGTTACAATGTGTGCATGGTAATCTGGTTCACAAATTGTAAAATTCGTTTTGAGTTAAATCTGTACTGTTACATAAATATTGTACCCTCTTGGCTTTCTCCTTTCCAAAATGGCTGCATCCTTGCTAATATGCTCTGCATTTTGCAGCCTATCTGGGGTGTATTACACTTGCCAATCTGGAATATGTGTTCTGGAGGAGTGTGTTTTCCAAAGTTTTCTTTAGACTTTTCAGCTGCTTTACTGCACAATGGAAGAACCCAACTGTGTTGGTCTTTCAGATGGTTCTATCCTTACTGCAACGATCACGTCTATACAGTCCATTTAGTCCAGTTTGTACTTCTAGAAGTGGCAATTATTTGTAAATAAGGTGATTCCTTTTTCTTCATGACCTTCTCCTGGCCCATCAAGGGACACAAGCTGCTACATGCCCTTCCAAAGTCTGCCCAGCTCTTTGATCCTTTCAATCTGCTTATCTGTTTGGAGAGGGGAGGTTCTAGCAAAATCCCATGTGTGACAGGAACACAAGGGAGGTTGTTACTGGCAGACACTTTCACCTGCTTTCACTTGCTTAACTGTCCACCTTCTCTCGTATTCTTCTTAAAAAAAAATAAAAATCCCCATGGGCAATTAGCCATAGTGCTTGCAAATTTTACACCAGTCTTTGAGGTTCAACAATTCCATTCCTCTGCCACCCCAGCATGGATTTGTCATTTTAAAAGACTTTGTATATAATTGAACTCTTCTATTTTTCAAAGGTTATCAGGAAGACTTTCAGCAATTTATTTTGAACACAGAAAGCAGAAGAAGGGATTATTAATGACTATTATATTACCTGCCACCTGGAGAGGCTTAACATATGATAAGGTGTAAAGCTTGGGAATGCAGTTGCGGTACCTGGTTCCATACCAAGACAGAGCTCACTGAGAGCCATCTCTCTGAAAAACTAGCCTCAGAGAATCTGATCACGTTTCCAGCTGTTTCATCCACACAGGAACTGCCACAGTTACCACAGTGAGAGATGCTGTTTCTATTAACCCCCTACCATGAGATTTCTCAGAAGAAACAGCAATACAGAATATTTATGAAGTATTTACTCCTTAGCTATTTTTAAGGCAAAAATATTTTATTCGACTTGCTTAATTCTTAGAAATCTTAGATAACTATAGTTGCAAATGGAAATATCTACACCTGAGAGAGGTAACACTACCTGATAAGATTAATAGACAGCTTGTGAACAAACAAGGGCTGAGAGGCTCTTAAGATGGCTTGATAATTCCCACTCTATGACTTCGTGAACCTCTCTGATCAAATGCCAAGAGGGGATTAGATGTGTGATGCTTTCTACTGTCATGCCTTCAAGTTAGATTTATTTCTTAGAAGTAAAATTCACAGTGCTTCAAGTTCAAGTGACTACATTCCCCACAGCAATTTAGGCAGATTTAAACACTCAAAAATGCATTCACAGAAAGCAGCACACTGAGCACCATAATCCTTAATATATCTATGAGGAAACGCTGAAGCCATGAAATTCTCTGTCTCCTAGATGCCTAATAAAAGCTCTAAGCAAAGTTCCTCTGTGAGGCTGAGGCTTAGTGGCAGCGACTATTTCCAGTATTAGTTGTCCATCTCAGGTGGGCGTTTCATTTTGGGTGGGCATGGGCCACTGTGTCATTATTTGCTTTTTAAAAATGAACCAACAACTGGCTGTAGATAAAGCTGCCTTTTTACATGGTGGTCTTGTAGTTTAATCCCCTGCTCTCCAGTGAGGATGGTGAGTGCCTGAGCTTGTAGGAGTCTGAACCCACAGCACCTCACCACAGGTTTTGTCCCAAACTGGTGCTAGACAATGATTGTGAAAGAGACTGTGTATGTGTATGCGTGTAGTGGTTGTGCATGTGTAGGCATATGTGTGTGTGGGTATTTGTGTATGCGCATACTCTGTCGGAGTCCAGGAGCCTACTGAAATGAATGCCAGGTGTGTACCCTGCCCCACCACCCAAAAAAGGAAGAGGCATGTGAGAAAGAATCATAATATTGAACATATTTAATATTAAATCAGATGAGAGAATGCGAGACACTGTTCTGCCCTGCATTGGTATTACCTATTAAACTGTCATTTGAGCTGTCTGGATAAAATCCAGTAGTAATCCTGAGAACAGGCCTTGTGGACTCTTTCCTCTTGTGAGGACTATTAAACAGATATGTTGGGTTGTTCAGGATATCATTCCTTCTGTTTTATAGTGATCTTGTTTATTCCTCTCTTGTGTAAATCAGAACTGATAATTTTTCTGTACTATAAAAGAAACAGTTTGGTTTCAGCCGCATCAATTTCAAGTTTAGCAGGATAAAACAAGCACTCAATTTTGTAATCCCAAAGCTTCTTCTCAGTTTCTATGGATTCTGCTTCCTTTGTATTTTCATACTGCAATCAAGGAATAGCAATACTTATCTGAATTATAAATCAGACTTTTATTCAGTCTAGCCAGCTGTAACAGCTTATCTGTATTACTGTAATTAAGGAACTTTATTATAATTGCTTTGTGGAGGCCACTAGGTGCTCTGCTCACTGTTCTTTGCATGACAAAGAATGTAGCCATAAAATTTTCTATAAACATTTATTTAAAGAGGTATGTGTTGACTCTTTTGTTATTATTTTCCCCCCTCCTTCAGGCAAGTCAAGATGACTGATTGTTTCTCCTGCTTTCATTTTCTAATTCATCTACTTTCAATCTTTGTTGTCTCATTCATTTAGACATTCGCTATTCAAAGATTCTAGTTTATTCTGGAAAATCACTATTCTGGAGAATGTAGATCTCCTACATTAACCACTTTCATTTCAACTTCACTGACCTGTAATCTCATTTCCTCCTATTAACTCCATCAGCTGAGGTATAGATATCATTAATTTGGTTAGTAATTTAATTTTCCCCTTGTCTTTAAATTATCTTTTAAATATTTAAATACTGTGTAATGCCACATTGCAGTCTTTCTCGCAGCCAGAGCTACTGCTTAGAGCAGCTTCCTGAGATCAGCCTGTGCATAAAAGGGAAAGGGAGTATCGGCCATGTGCATTCCTGGGGCGGCTTTCTCCAGCTGTTTGAACGACTGTTTTGCATCTTAGCTGTTTAATCACTCCATCAGATTATATTGCCTTAAAAAATAGACTCAATTTCAAATTCCCAACTCCCTTTCCTGCATTTCCTCCCTTTCCCTTTCTTAAGAGAACAAAGTAGAGGAAGTACCTGCTGAAAGTGCCTACAAGGTGTATTGAAGTCCAGCTCCTCTCCACATAAAGTCAAGAAACGTACATGATAAGCTGTTTCTGGTCAATTGTGACTTGAATTAGAAATTTTAAAGCAATATTATATAATTTATTATATTTAATGGGAAATGTATAATTAATAGGAAATCTGTTGCCAAATGGCAACTAACACAAATGACTTCTAAAATAAAGTTAGTTGCTAAGGCAGGTAAGGATTTCAGCTAAACCTCCATAGCTAGAGAGTTTACAGTATTTAGGGAGAAGAAAATGGATATTTATTAGACAGAAAGGGGAGGTTGGTAACATTTTTTAAAAAAACCCAGATATTTCTCCAGTAAGTATTTATGAATAAGGATGATTTTGTTGTATCACAGAGTGATTACGAAGTTCAGTAATCATTGGGGAAAGTGCTTTAAGTGCTTTATTGTGAAGGGGATAAAAATATTTTTTATATCATTGGGCTGGAGTAATTGGCACCTAAGAGTTCTAAAAGAGAAGTATAAAACCTCTAAAAAAGGAGAATACTAACATTATGCTGACTTTAAAGAAAAAACAAAACCACAAAAAAAGCGCCTAAAAATACCGAAAGAGAATGATCTAAATAATGATGAGAGACATCCAAACAAATAATGAAAAAGGTCTTGCAAGAATAAAGAGTTTGGAGCAAATTTAATTCAGCTGATACTCTTCTATAGAAAATGAATCTTCTCAAACAAGTCTAATTTTATTCTTTGCTGAAATAACAAAATTAATCAAGAAAGGCAAATAGATGTTTTTGGATGCCGTAAGTTATTTGACCATGTGACACACTGACTAAAAGTTACAAAACCAATATAATAAAACCAATATAGTAAATGTTCAATAAAATCTACTTGATGGATTGGTTTTGAGTTATACCTTAATAGCTACAGTACACAATAAATGATGTGTGCTCCTCTATCAACATGGCATGGAAGTAAAATCAAGAAAGAAATTAATCCTGAGGATGAATTGATGAGGTTGACCAATTCTGATATACAATTTTTTAAAAAGCTAATGAAAAAATGGATACAGTATGGAAGAAAGATGCAAAAAAGGTTTGAGAACTAAGAAACGACTACCATTAATGTGATAGCTTCTCTATTTTTTTGCTGTTTTCCATTCTAAATGTGTCATATTTTCTGGGAAATATGCTCTGAGTAAATGCAAGTTACTGTTTTCTTTCTATATAGTTGAATTAGTTGTAATACCAAGAAGAGTAATGTTTAAATGCTATGACTATATGTCTGCCATACCTCAGGCTCTGATTATTTTTAAGTGTTTCTTTAATCATAACTTAAATGATTCCCAAGTTTTGTTGGACTTAGTCTTATCAGATAACTGCTCTTGCCTCTACGACAGCAAAGGTTTGATACGTGATAGCTGTCAAACATACCGTTGGTAAGCTGAAATTCCTCCTTAGGCAAACTCTTTTCCCAGCAGTTTTATATTGAAAATTTTTCAGCATCTATCCTGCTTTCTAAGGTGAAAATCTCTAAAATAGGTTACAGATAACTCACTGTATGGCTAGCAACAATATTTCTTTCCAAACCTGCTTGGAAAGTGTTTTTGCTTAGAAAAGCTGTGCACTCCCTTCTGTAGGACTGTGCTGTTTGAAGATGAGGCCTCTGCCTCTTACTGAGGATTGGTGCTGAAATGCAGAATCAGCTTTGCATCTTTGGTGTTCATACTGCCATCAAATCTAGAAGCTTTTATTCACTTGTCACATCAGGCATACCAGGGTTTCACGTACCTGTGTGGACAGAAGGGTTTGCTGACTTTCTACATGGAAAGACTCCTCTAAGGAAACAAGAATAGAGGGCCTTCTAGTGACATTTGCTTTAATACATGCCTTGCTACTACAGAAAACACTTTTGTACAGGTCATTGCAAAGGCACACTTTTAAGGAAAAGTCTGTAAGGGGATAATGTGGTTGTCTGAAATTGTAAAATTGGAAATTGTGGTTGTGTAAAGTTGTTGTTTCTCTAGTATTCCTGCTATGTACTACTATTATCCAGCTGACTTACCTTAAATTTCTTAACTTGCATCCAATATCTATGTGCTATTTGCCTTTTCTATTAGGGCTGTAGCCTGCCTCTACACTTTGTATGAACTGTGCTGAATTATGAATGTTAAAATTGATGCAGATTCTTGTTTTACCAGTCTTAAATACTGATGTATTTTATTAAAAAGCAAAAGGCTATGTTCTTTATCATTTGCATGCCATAAGTTTTGCACACTTCTGGTTCTTCATATTAGAAAGAGTTTGGTATACAAAGTAAATAAAAGAAAAAAACGCGACTGAGTCAACAGGTAGGAGATAGGCACTGGATCTGGGAAGACTTTTTCATCAAGATGCTGTATATTTCTCTGTAAATAATCTTCTCTCTCTTCAGGTTTCCCTGTGGTGCCTCAGTAACCTGTACTCTGACCCTGCCAATTTTACACACTCCGTCTCATTTTGGCATGCACATCGTTCTACCATAATTAACTTACAAATGTCCTTTGTATAAATGAGAAAGCAGGATTCCTTCACTATTGAACTCCACTAAAGAAAAAGGATGATTGTTTTTTTTTTTTTCTGACAGCATCAAGGCACACTATGTCAGTGAAAGCTGCATTTTTCCATTAAGAGAAATGAAATACCATTAGCTTTGACATGTGCTGATTTTCTCTGTTGTTTTGCTCACTCCCTGAGTGTCTGCCTGAGACGTTTTAGTAAAATTCTCATGCTTTAGAACTATAGTCACATTCCGATGGGCCTGCCTATCTTATGTCAGGGCAATAGGCAGTTACAAGCTGTATTCTCCATAAAGGACTTAGGTGTTGTCCCAATATTGCAGTCCATAATCTGCTCTGAAATCAAAGAAATGTATTTCTGAGTTCTGTTTCCTGTAGTACTGAAAGTCATGATACTAGTATAAAACAGGCCATTCCAGTCTTAACTACATCAAGGAAATGCCTTGTCTCACTCTCCCCATGAGGCAATAAGGGCTAGAGCCACTTGCAAGCACATTGGAGAAGTTCACCTGTTTCTTTTCTCTCAGTTCAGGATTTTGGTGGCAATTTACTCATAGTTACTGAAGAAGAGTGGAACCTGTCCTGAGCCCGGAAATGTGCCAGATTTAACAAGTTCTAGCATCAGGAGTCAGAAGCATCTGACTCCAACTGGTCAGGCAGGAGCAGGCTGGTACTATAAGGTTATACTGTCTGCTGGGCAAGGCTCTCCTTTCTGTTACTTTCTGTGCCCACTTACTTAATTCCAGAGCATGACTGTAGAGATAGATTTTTGCAGTTAGTCTTTTTTCCATCTCTCACTGTGGTGTTAAGTTTTAACAGTTTATTTACATCTATTTCATAGAATTTTAACAGTCTATTTGTGTCTATTTCCCTCTCCTTTTCTTCAAATTACACCATATTTGATAGATGGACAATTTATAAACGTTTGAAATACCCTACCAACTTTTTACAATGACATTCCCAACCACATCACTTATCTATCTCCTGTAGATCTTCTAAGCCCTTTTTAATGGAGAAATTCCCAAAGGAGCTGCAGTCTTAGGTACACTGCTGCCTCTCTAGGACCAAGGCCAAAATAATATAAATGTTGTAAGGCACCTACATCTTCAGGCATACCCTCAAAGGGTGTTGGCAAGTGAAGGGTCATTGGGAAGACTGGTCTGGGCAACAGTGTCGAATATTGTGAGTATCCAGTCACTAATAAAGGCATGCTTACTCTCTTTGACCCAGATTCTTCAAATTACAAGGCATTGGCCCTGGTGCCAATGAAACAGTGGTAAAAGACAACTAAGAAATATTTACTGACAGGCGCTGCAGAGAAGGCTGGACACCAGGTCCTGCCAGTATCAATGGTGAAGACCACCATGGGGATTCCCAGCAAAGGTGGGGTCAGGAATAGGCAGGAACCTCAACACTGCATTGCAATGTATCATTCCTATATTGCTAAACCTCCTGATAATTCTTCTGATTCTCCTCCTTAGCCAAGAGGTACACTGGCAACCTTTGGGCAGAAGACCTGTCTGCTGGGAATGGATCTACTCTGGATACAGTAGATCAAGTTCCTGGGCTATGTCGCAAAAGATCCTCATTTTTATTATATTTCACAGAACCCTACAGATGTTTATATTTCCTGTTCCACAGGTATTTTGATACCAGTCATTTCACAGTCGAATATATTATTATTAATTCCTTCTCTTTCTTGTTCATTTATCCAGGATTTTCACTGCTATGATTGTTATTTTCCTCCCTCACCCATTTTTTTTAGCTGTTGGGCAGAGTGTCTTCTGTTTTTTCCTTCAATACTAGAATTTTCTAGTTTAGCACTCTTTATCCAGTAAATATATATTTTGACGTTAGCTGTACTCTGCTCTTTTGCCTTTGTCACTTTGTTTTATTAACCTGTCCTAGGACATAGCACTGGAGCTAAGCAAGGAAAGAATGGCTCAGAACTATTCGAGTCCCAAGATGGGGCTTCATGTGCATGGCTATGACCATTTATTCAATACGAGACTCATACATAGTTGACTATTTTGGGGAAAAAGGATAGTAAGTGAATAAAAGAGCATGAAGACTTGATAACTAACTAGCAGGATATCCAGGTATGATTCATAGAACAGTAACAATCCAGGGTGCAGCATGATTGGGAAAGGAGAGCACTAAATTAAGTAAATCATACTGTCTTTTGGATTGCAAGGGAGGAAAAATTCCCACCTTTTTCCTCTAGTTTTGGAGAGAGGAAAGCAAAGCATTTTCAGGGCTGCAAAAGCATGCCAAGGGCAGAAAGAAAGGAAAAGGTTTGGTTTTCTTTTTCTCAAAGGCTTTAGAAGAGGAATAAGAATGAAGGAAATCAGGTTGATTTTATTTTGAATGGTTGTGAGGCAAAGAAAGGAATGACAAGGAAAGATAATTTTGTTTTGTTTGGTCTGTTTTTTTTTTTCTTCCGGGGTGATGCAGTGTGTGTATGTTTGAATGTAAGAACAGCTGTGTAGGATCCATTTGGTCCAATGTCCTCCAGCCATATCCTCAGGATGACAGTGATGAAAACTGAGTGCCTACAGAGAGTATGAAAATTAGGAAAGCATGGCATGGCACATGATACAGAGTTTTTTTAGTTTGGATCTGCAATATCCTTACCCAAGGATCTGCAACAGGCTGATATGATCTCCATGGTAATAGTTATTCTTGTCTTTAATTGATCGTCCACATTTGTCTGCAGGTTGTCAGTCAGCCAAAACCCCTGTGTGATCCTGGCAAGAATGCTTAAGTTTTCATGAGCCAACAAGTCATCCATGCCTGTGACTGATACATGTGGTGCTGCTAAATCTAGTCTAAAGCAGTAGCAATGGTAGCTTCTCCAGGACAGCCATTTCCAGGTGTATATTCAGATGGTGCACCTGGCTCCCTTCTACAAAGGGATCAATAACTTAATTCCTGATCCATAAACCCCATGAAGAATAGGACTAGATGAAATGGCCAGGTGCCATAGTCCATAAAGACTTGGGGTGTCTCTTTAAATAGTAAATTCAGTGTAATGTATATGAGGTAGACAAGTAGTGTGTTTGGGGTATGCGACAGAGGTCTGAGTAAGAAAGGCTAATGAGATAGCTATGCAGTTAAGATATAGTCTTGTATACACTAAACACTGTGCACACAGATTTTCTATCCCAGCAAGACCTTGTTTGGTACAACACAGGCACAAGATATCCGCACTGAAGGATCTCAGAGCTGGCATTTGCTTTGTGACAGGGAATGTACAGGACATTTTGAGGAAGAGTTACAATTTTTTTTATGTTATCTAACTCTGCCACAAATATATGGATACCTTTTACATTCAAAAATGGGCCACTAGGACACCATTCCTACTAAAATATAAAAGACAAGAGATGACTTACAAAATGTGCTTCAACAAGTATAATAAGGAGGAATGAAAAAGAACGAAGATAAAGAAGTCCAGAAAAATCTGCTAAAAATCCAGGAAAATCTGCTGGAACTTAGATTCAAGAATGAGCTATAGAATGGAGCATTATTCTGTACATCTTTCCTCTATTTTTAATATTTTATTTCACATAATATTGACATATTATATTTAAAGTTCATATATACAGTATATAGCTAAAAAGAATCTGAGAATAAGACAGGAGTGTTTTGCGCAAATCAAGTCTTGTAGTAGTATGTTATATAATGAATACTTTCATTGGGATAAGAAAAGGAAAGAAATTAAATGTAAATATGTAAATAAAATGGTGTTAAGCTCGGAATGCACGCTTGCAACCAAGAAAGCCAACCGCATCCTGGGCTGCATCAAAAGAAGCGTGGCCAGGAGATCAAGGGAGGAGATTCTGCCCCTCTGCTCTGCTCTGGTGAGACCCCACCTGGAGTACTGTGTCCAGTTCTGGAGCCCCCAACATAAGAAGGACACTGACCTGTTGGACTGAGTCCAGAGGAGGGCCATGAAGATGAATAGAGGGCTGGAGCACCTCTCCTGTGTAGGTAGGCTGAGAGCGTTGGGACTATTCAGCTTAGAAAGTAGAGGATTGGACTGACATTTTAAAAGTGTTGTAATTGGAGTAGATGATGTATGGCCTTCAGTTTTGAATATTTAGATGTCAATGATGAAAAGAGCTGTTCTTGAGATCCAAGAGCATATAAAAGCTTTGATATTTGGTATCAAAATCCAAATGGCATATTCTTGAATATTTAACTCATTCTGGCTTTAAGAGAATGTGTTTCTGCTCAGCATCTCCCAGAGTCTGGCTTGAAGAAGTTACAAACATTCAAGTTCTAATGCTGTGACACTCTACCGAAAGAAGATTGTGTAACTTTTTTTCCTGTAGTTTTGTCAGTTTCATGTGGTTTATGTGTGTGTTTTGGTCTATTTAGTCTTCTGCATAGCAATAACTAACAAATAGCTTCCTAACATATGTTAAGCAAAGTACTTCTCAGTAACCAAATCCACCTTTTTCCATACTGAGTCTGCATGGAGTAGTAACTCTAGATGTGTCATTCCTGGAGCATTGCCCAGTACAGCGCTATGCCATCACCCAGGCCAGCTGTGGTCTATTCAGTTCCAGTACCATAGGCAAAGCAGCCCCATTTCCACAGGCAAAGTAACCTTCTTTCTCTACAATACAGCAGAGCTGCAATATGATGGCAAAAGAGCTGTATTGCCTTCAGATTCTGATCAGTTTCTATGAATGATGCTGCACTATGCCTTCTAGACATATTTGACAGCATTCACTTACCTCAATGTGTGCCTCTGTTATCATTTCAGGCAATATAAGATATTTTTCCTGTCCTTGAGCCATCAGCCATCACCTAACCTGTCACTGAAGACCTCTGAAGCCTGTGCCATGTGCATGGAGCCATGCAGATGTCTTTCGCTCCCCATATACTCTCCAATGGGACAAGAAACCTGTCTTTAGACAGCTGAAACCTGCCCTCCTGCTTGGAAGACAGCTCAGGGATCCTGTGCAATGATGTCCTGCTGAGCACAGGCATGCTCTTCCCTTGTGACCAGGCTGGGAATATTGCTGAGAGGAAGTCAATGTCAAAGTCCTCATCCATGCTGACAATAAAGCAACACTTTCATTGGTGGTGTCCTTTGACAGAGGTGGAAACAGAACAGCAGACTGGGCCTGGGGGTTTCTGCCAAGGTGTCAAGTAACCCTGCCTAGGCATTTCTAATAATAGCTGGATTCCAGCAGTGAGTGCAAATTATGGGCCTCATTTTCCTGTAGATGTGGCCAAGAAAGGAAAAAGGCTTGCAGAATCCATTTTTCTATGGCATGGTGTGATACAAATTTAGATGTGGCAACATAGTCTTAGTGGGGTCTTTCAGTCTCTCTGTGCTCATGAATTATTGTTCTGATGATATTGTTGCAGGTAAAGAGGAAAAGATCTACAATCTTTTCATACAAACAGGTAGGGAAATTTCTTTAGCTTGCAGAAAAACATAGGGGAAACAGAAGCCTTCTCAGAAAGAATAATTTCTCAAAAGGAGTATGGAACAGTGAGAGGTGCATATAAAAAAGAGTCAGTTTACTTACCATATTTTAAGCATCATGCATTCAATCTCATTGTGGGTTACAAAATTACCAGATAAGCCATCTGATATTTATTTATCATGTTTTCCACAATACTTAAACACTTGCTCGAGATCTTCCCACTTCTCCTCTCCTGAATTAAAACACAGTGAGTGATGACTATTTACTATGGGGATTCACAGTCAAAAATTCCCTCCAGAGTAAAACACCTAAATCACGTCTTAAAATGGACATTGATGGCTCATTTCTCTTTTGTAAAGCCAGTAAAGATGTAAGAGGAAAACCCCACTTTTTTTCATAGTAGCTTGGTGCTTACTGTTGAATATACGACCTATATTAGTCATACTTCTAAAAAATTGCTGAACTCCTAGTTCCACTCAAAATTGTGATTTATTTTTTTTTCTGGTGGAAAATGTATTTTTTTTTCAATTCTGAGAATGCAACCATGCAAATAGTTGTTAGATTTGATATTTCATATATTTATTAGATTTAGCTGGCTTACCATCTCCTTAATCTTTCACACACACACACACAGATGTGTTTTTCTCTTTCTGCTTCTCCAGAGTACCAAATTCTGCTGACAGCTGTCCCAAGTGCCTATGACAGGTTCACTCATGGCAGTTGAAAGAGAAAGCTAGCAACTTCTTATTTTAAAAAAACATTTTATCTATTCAGCAGGAAAGAGTCAATTTGTATTTGATTCACTACTCACTTCTTAATCTCTCTACAAATAAATAAATGTTTGCTACTAAACCCAATGTATTAGAAGTATATTTTGTATTTTCCTTTAGAGGGCCACTGGGAACTTGCCAGTACCCTCCAGTTCCCCCTTCTTTCTGTTCCAGTAGCAAAGTAGAGGCAATGAAGGCTAAGAGATTATTTCAACTCATTTGGTTCCATGGTCTAGTAATTGCTAGGTATTCACCATGATCCCAGGCCTGTGTGGGATTTCTAACTGGTTTAACTTCCAGAGGTTAGTAAGGCCAAGGATTACTTACTTTCCAAGATGAATTATGCATTAATTATGGTGGAATCAAGCTACTCAGAGCAAAAGTAGTTATCAGGCCCGAGAACTCTTCCCTGATTAATACAGCACAGCAAGTGGTATCTCATGTGTTAACAAGCAGGTGTAATATAATTTAAATAAAATGAATTCTGATGCAAAATAAAATCATTTACTGAGGTGGAATGGGCAAAAAAATTAGCCTGCAGGTTTGATAATACATGGAAACATTTTACAGCAATTCTTTCTGGCAAGTTCCTTAGTAAATACTTCATAACCTGCTTTTCTATGTGAACTGATAAACAAAATTGGAGATAAAGAATTAAAATTTTTTTGAAGGGCAAAAAGGATTTGTTTTAATGTCAGATTTGAAAAGAATGAGAGAGAAAGAGAGGTTTGCAAACATATGCTAATAAAGTGGTAGGGATTAGATGGTTTTATGTGAGGTCAGCTAGTCATAAAATTCTAGCATTTCCTGGCATTTTTCATATTGCAAACCATTCTGTGAAAGTTGGCACACAAAGGGAAAACATGGTGAGTTCCCTGAGTGAAAAGTACTCAACATTGAACAATGTCAGTTAAGAGGATGAGATAACTCAGGCCATTAACAGTAGTTGCACCAAGGGACAATTCTGGAGCTGCCAACAAAACTGCTTGAGGTGTCTGCCAAGATGCCAGATCCTGCTGCTAAAAAAATAAAAATAAAAAATTGTTATCCAAAATTGCTATCTGAGCTTCTGCATTCGACAGAAGTGAAAAGAAAGACAACACAGTAAAGAAGTATCTTCACTACTGAGCACTTACAGATAAGTGCACTTACAGATATTTTTGATAATATTAACTGCTGGGGTAAACGGAAGAAACACCTCATCCTCTGCAATTCTGAGGCTTACGAGATTCAATAATGAAGAATTTCACTTGATACTATAAATCCTTTCCTTCCCTGAATTCTTTCTATTTCTTTATAGAAAAATAAAAATATTTAAAAAGCCTCCTCTAAGTTCCCAGCAGGAAAAACTATCTTTATGTCGAGTTAGCATGGAATTAAGAAGTTGTCTTTAGTGTGTGTGTACACACGCCCCAGAATTTCTATATTGTAAGCACTTGGCTTTGCTTTCTACGTCTGAATGTTGAGGGAAGAAAGCTGAAATTTTCCTGGCAAATCCACGAAAGGGTTTTTGCTAGCAGTTGTTATGGCTCAGTGGTGGCAATTTGCTGTGAAACAATGAAACTGCAAAACATAATTACAATGATGCCTATTCTGGAAAGACGTATGTCCAGCAACAAACTTTAAAAGGTTCTATCATGTCCTTAAATTCTGATCCAAACCTGCTGATTTCGGTGTGAGTATTTATTGTGGGCTCTGCTCCATGTCAGCAGAGCAGGAGTTCTCAACTCCTGCTGAGTCTCGAATGCTCGGATGGAAAGAAATGAGGTGAACAAAGTACTTGCTGTGCCTCAAGCAGAGCTAAAAGCAGAGAACGAGAATTAGGGCTCTGACTGCGTTAGTGGTTTGCCACCTAGCTACAATGCACAGGTGCAAGCTAGAGGTCAGGGTTCCCTGAAATGAACACAGGAGAAGGGGCAAATCTGTATGATACAACACAGCACTGTGTGAGAGATCCCCATACTGGCAGTAAGTGAGCACAGACTGCGCAGCTCTACTGGGGTCCCAGATTTGTACTTTTCAGATAGCACAAGCTGTCACACTTAGCTCTCCCTGAAGCCCAGGGAGTTGCTTATCCCAGGAAAAAAGGGGTAAAAGACACGGTGGACACTAATGCATAAACCACAAATCCGTGTACAGGCCCTGGAGAGGCAGTTAGATATGCACAGTCTGTTTGTGACCTCAGCTCACCAGTCTTCTGTTCTGGACAAGCTTTAATGCCAGGTAAGAAATCAGAAAAAAACACCCAAGCACTGGATGCATTTGCCTTTGTGATTATTGTTTTTTTTTAACAGAACATACAACCACGTATTCTCAATCTACATCTCTATTGTTGCTGACATATTTTATTTCCTTTATGAGCATTTGCAAACAAAAAGCATGTTTCTGTGCATCAGGCAGAAAATGCACTTGGCTTCTGCATGTGTTTCAAGTTGTTGATCATGCAGCGGTGGGCAGCAGAGTATTCATGAATATATTATGAATATAATTTTAAGTCAGGATAATTAATGTTATCACATATCTTCAGATTACATTTATACCCTAGATTTAGATATCGTTAATGAAAGCACCTGCCTTTTTTCTTTGATGACCTTCTTGCCTGTTGTTTTGTATCCCAGCCATCAGCCAGTGAGTTACCAAGCTATTATCAAAGTCAGTATCAAGGTAAGTATAATACAGAAGCAAAGCTATTTCACAACACTTTAGCTATACACAATACATCCAGGTGAAAAAAAGAGAAAAAAGAAATCTATCTAGGACATTGTATAATGTGTTGTAATCAAAACATCTATCCTCATATAGTGTGCAAAAGAATTGGAGAAGCAAAATTCTACTTGCACCTCTTAGTCTCTGTCTCTATAAAAACTGGAGCAAAACTATAGCACCCATTCCTCCCCTCTCAATTCCAAACTTGTACTGGCTGCTTATAATTCATGTTTCAGCTATTTCCAGGAAAGATGACCTTTTCATAAAAAAAGGCTCTCGTGTTTTGAAACAGAATGAGCAAATTAAGAGCCTGACATTTTGTGTAAAATACTGGGCCTGTACCAATTTACACAAACAGAGCTTTAAAGTGCAAACTGCACCTGGACATGTTCTTTTGACTTTAGTCCACACGTAGACAAACAAGAAAGGTGTGTGGGGCTCAAAAGTGATTGATTTTTAAATACCTAGGAAGGCTTTTAAATATTGAATTCATCCCTGTTATGCAGAGCAATGGAGATGCATTACTTGAGTTGCTTCTTCCACAGGGAGAGCTGACCATCCAGCTTTTGGGGGCTTTGGAGAATTACAAGGAAATATTCAGTAAAAATATATGCAGAGCTGGTCTTCTTCAAATCCTTCTGCAACTGTTTTGGCTGCTTTTAAACACATGAGCAGTGCCAAGGAAATGGATGGAACATAAAACCTAAGAAATTTTTGTGCCAAGTAATCACATCTGTGATCACTTACATACTTACTAGCAAAGCCTTTGCAGGAATGTTTTCACTGAGCTTTCTTTGAAACTGCTTTCTGTCACTTTCTCGGCAAATATCAGTATTGTTGCTGTCATTTGCTTTTTCTCATTGCTTGTCTATTGCTGCTATTATTGCTTAAGCAAATGCTCATCAGATAAACATCTTATGTAATAATTTATGATAGCCTTCAAAACTAGATTTCAGATCCAACCTTTCATTACCTAGACAGCACTGTTCTCCCACTGTCTGTTTCATCATTATAGCGAACTTCACAAAACATACTATCACTTATTTACTAATCTGTTATAGAGCATTGTGTATAGATTTTTATTTTATTTTCTAAACAAAGATGTTTAAACACAATTACTTCAAATTTAATGAATAATTAGAAATTACATTTCCTAGGTTTATTGGCCATTTCTGTAGTTAAATTCTATATAGGGCAAAACCAAACAAAACCCAACAAAAAGTGATTCCTAAATTAAAACTGAAATTAAAAAGGAACAATGCAGTACACAGACTGGCTTTAAAACCATAACGTACTGTGGTTTGAAATGTCCTGTAAGATTCAAAACAATCTAAATCTTGTTGCCTCCCTGATAATTAACTATTAGTGTTTTGTGGCCTTTGTGATTACACAAAACAGCATACATACCAAAGCAGACACTGTATTAGAGATTTTCAGCAGCACAAATAAGAAGATACAAAGCAAATGACAAAACCAAACAAAATTTCTCAATGATCATGCTAAATCTGTATTAACCCCATGACATGAACTCAAGTGTTGTATAGGTCCTGTGCCGATCCTCTGCAAACAGATGATCTTTCTATTCAGTCAGACCTCTCCTTATTACCCACTGAAATCTTATTAAACAAATAAATAACTCAACAAACTTTATCTTTGCCCTCTATGATAGGAGTGGACTGTAGTATAATCCTAATTCTGTATATGAGTACCTATATTTCTGCTATCCTGACAGTGAGTACTAACATCTGCAAAGCAAAACAACCGGTAAGTGTGCTGTTAACCAAGAGTCCAGTCTCTCTATCTTATTCCAGGACTCTGGGTTTTATGTACAACATCTTTGCAGGGCTGATTTTCAGAGTATGGTGGGAGAGTTTTCCATTTCTTCCAGTATCCATGAGCAATAGCCAATAGCAGCAATAATATTTTTTGCCCTACAATCTAATAAAGACATTTATAGCTTGAGCACTTTTAAATTTTTTTTTTCCCTCTGGCTGCTTTAGCATCTCTATTTAAACCAGGTCTTACAGGTGAATTTTGGATAGTTGTCATTTCCACAAAATTTATGAAGCTTTTACAACACAAAATCATCACATTGCATATATATCACGGCTATCCAAACACTCTAAATATACGATTTTACAAATTACAGGGAAAATATTTTGAAACACCAATTTGAAAAAAAAAAAATCAGTGATAATATTTACTTAAATAAATTAGTTGTCTTTATATTGATACCCACAGTAGGATGCAGATGGACAAAAGTTTTCCCTTAGAAATTGTAATAGCTAGTCCAGGATTCACACTGTGAGAGAACAAAGCTTTAGAGAAAAGCACATGATGAAACTTGACAGATGTTTTTATTTCCATTTGACATTTCTCCTCAGGTCACTCAGCAAAGCTATTGTAAATCTTTCTAGCAGACAGCTGAGGAACTATTAACAGCATCTTGTTATCTACCTAAAAGAGCCATTGAAGACTGGACCACCTGGAAGGACGCTGTAGTTTTAGTACCCAGAAAGGTGTAGTTTTCTTGTGGTGATGGAAGAGAGAAGGGAGAGAGCATCCTCAAAATCTTCAGCAAGAGTTACCAAATGTGTAAAGATCAAAGAAATTAAAACCTCTTGTCAAAGAGTCTATTCTACCAAAGGGTTATGCCCGTGTTTTACAGTGAGACTAGAACACTTCAATGATGAAATATATTAGACCTATTTACATTAGAGGATGTGACATGTTTCTGTGAAACCACTCATGCCATCAAACTACATGGCCATATGAAACATTTCACCTGCTGCGTTTTTCGAGTTTTGTTATTGTATTTAAGAGGATAAAGTTGATTGGTGACACTTTGTGAAATAAACTTTTAAGAATTATATATTTAGTTAGTATAATTAAGCATCATTGAGAAGCTCTAACAGAACAGTCTTCTAAGATCATGCAAAACTGACAGGATACAATTCCATTTTAAATGCAGTATATCTTCCAGATGATGTTATAAATGGTAATAGTCAATTTAATTAATCATGCTATTGTTACTCAATAATTGAGGAGGCACTATCTAAATTATAATCAGATATTTAAAATATAGCTGGTACAACACCAGCCTGTAAATTAATAATGCACAGTATTGGTATCATGAATGTGAGTAGTAGCAGCAGAAAGTGGTCACTTTGACCTTCATGTTGAAAATAATGATGGACAGGTACCTATTAAATGATCTCTGTTCTTCTGCATGAGTTACAAATACATCCTGATAGTAATAACATCAAAGTTATTAAAATGTCATATGGTCTAAATTCTCAGCAGACATTCAGCTAAAAAAGATCAGAAGACTGCTTGAATGAGGTCTTGCATTTCATTACAGTTTTTCCTTTATGTCCTGTTAGACTCCCAGTGCTGCAGATCAAGCTGATGCACATAAAATGGTGAACAGTACTCAGGGAAATATGACTCCCTGGAAAGGATGCATTACTGGACCAGCTTAGCTTATTCCAACTTTATGGAAAGTTTAGGGACATCAAAACATGAAACTACATGGGCTTTAGATAGCTAGGAGCATTACTGGGTTAGTGACTCATGGCAGGACACTTAACCCAGGTTAAAACTGAAATAGGAGAAAAATTTCTGTGTTTAGTTGATCAATCCCTTATGTGATCCATTTCAACACCTTTCCTGTTTAGGATGCTTTGCTGCCAGGAAAAAAAAAGAAGTTGCTGTCAGGATAAATTGCACCTGATCCTGCATACAGGCCCTACCTGTGAATATGAAGATATAGAATCACGGAATGGTTTGAGTTGGACAGGATCTCTAAAGATCATCATGTCCACCTCCCCCTGTCATGGGCAGAGAAATATTGCACTAGATCAGGTTGCTCCATCCACACCTGACCTCTAATACTTCCAGAGATGGCCATCCACAACTTCTCTGGGCAAACTGTTCCAGTGCCTCGTCATCCTCCTTGTAAAAAAAATGTCTTTTTTTTTACACCTAATCTAAATATAATCACTTTTACTTTAAAACCATTGCCCCTTGTCCTCTCACTAGAGGCCTTGGTAAAAAGGCGCTCTCTCTGTCTTTCCTATAAACTCCCTTTGTATATTGAAAAGCTACTATAAGTTCTCCCCAGAGCCTTCTCTTCTCCAGGCTGAACAATCACAACTCTCTCAGCCCTTCTTCACAGGAGAGGTGCTCCAGCTTTCTGGCCATTTTTGTGGCCCTCCTCTGGTCCCACTCTAACAGGTCCATGTCCTTCTTGTGTTGAGGTCTCATGAGAGAATGGAGTAGAGAGGCAGAATCACCTCCTTCAACCTGCTGGCCAAGCTCCTTTTGATGCAGCCCAGGATATGATTTGCTTTCTGGGCTTCAAGAGCTGCCTGATGTCCAGATTTTCATCTACCAGTATTCCCAAGTTCTTCTCTGCAGGGCAGCTTTCAATTGATTTATCCCCCATTCTGTATTGATAGTGGGGGTTGCCCTGACCCATGTGCAGAACCTTGCACTTGCCCTCATTGAACTTCACGAGATTCATACGGGCCCACCTCCCAAGGCTATCAAAGTCCCTTTGGATGGTATCCTTTCTCTCAAGTGAATAACTGCACTGCTCAGCTTGGTGTCATCTGCAGACTTGCTGAGGCTGCACTCAATCCCGCTGTCTATGTTGTTGATGGAGACATTAAATAGCATTATTTCCAAGAGAGGCGCTTGAGGAACACCACTTGTTACTGGTTTCCACTTGGACATTAAACTACTGACTGTAACTCTTTGGACATGGCTATCCAGCCAGTTCCTAATCCCTCTACCAGTCCATACATCAAACCCCTATCTTTCCAGGTTAAAGGTAAGAATATTGTGGGGGACCATATCAAAGGCCTTAAAGAAGTGTAGGTAGCTGACATCCATAGGTCTTTCCTTGTCAACTGACGCAGTCATTTAATTGTAGAAGGCCACTACATTAGTCAAACAATATAAATGTCTCAGAAGGTTCACAACAGCTAACAGCAGGAAATGATGCATAAATTTGGACAAACAAAAGCTCTGGAGAGCAAGGTGTCATTGCAGTTCTTTCTGTCTCCAGATTTGCACCACTTTTAGCTCTGAGGGCATTTAGCACTTAACATCCTGAACTCCCTTCTGAGGTCAGATGTTTATGCCTGGCCTTTCTCTGAAAAGACTTCTGGCAGCAAGAGGCACACTTTTAAAACCAATATTTAACAGCTGTACCATTTCACCTTTGCCATTTCTTCTTCTGTATAGGGAACTTTGAACCCATGGCTTCCGCTCTTCCCCCCTTTCCCACCCTCCCTTTTCTTTCTGCATCTGAATATGACAGAGGCTCTTACTGTGTAAAAAGTATGAAAACCACCTTGGTGACATGCATTGAAGTTTGGAGTCATGTCAGGTTCCCATTTTCCATGCAGCATTCAGCAGACCAGGGAGGAGGAGATCTCCTGGGTCTTTTTTTAGGCATTTTCTGAATGAGGAAAGAGATACCTGAGTCTCACTGCCTGATACAACACTGAGTGTCAGACAAGCAAGAAAACAAACAACTGTCACTCTTGAGAATGAGGAAGAGTAGAATATTTCCAGGTCCTCTTTCAGTGTCAAGAAACTTCCCTCCAGGTGTTATGCATTGACACTAGAAACAGCTGAAATAGTACATCTGAGCCTCTCTCCCTCCTGTTCCTCCAGCTGTTTATTGTGGGCCTCCTACTTGCATTTTCCCATCCCCTAGCTGAGCTAATTGAACAAACCGAATGACAGCGGCGATCCCAAGCGGTGTGGAGGGACTGCACACCCACATCAGAGCTCTTGTGGTGCCTTAGGTGGGGGGACCATCATCTCCAGTGGGTGGCATTTCTGGAAAGCTATTGGTAAATACCATTTCACGTGTATCGACAACCATGTTTCCAAAATATCAG
Source organism: Chlamydotis macqueenii (assembly GCF_036417535.1). Lineage (NCBI taxonomy): Eukaryota > Metazoa > Chordata > Aves > Otidiformes > Otididae > Chlamydotis > Chlamydotis macqueenii. The sequence goes on along the minus strand of NC_141593.1, from coordinate 55,687,139 downwards.
TCACTCTCTAATTCTGTTAATTCTGTTCTAATACTCAGGCAGCTGACTGTCTGTCTGATATATTTCCTTTTAATTTCAAAAGTTTGTTTTCTTTCAGGGAAGCAGGCACTGTCTAAGAAAGAGTAGTGCTGTGAAAACTCTTGAGGGAAGCATGAGAACCAAATCAGTTTTTCAAGTGCAGTCCCACTCCCCAACAACAACAAGCTGCTTTTCTGTATCCAGGCTGAGAGAAATGTATTTGATGCACTTTGTGAGCTCGATATAAAAACCAAAGGTTGGCATAACTAAAGATTATGCACATCAATTCAACTTAATTGACTTCTTACGTGGTTCACATTTCTGTTAAGTTAATGAATTAACAGAGCTTTCAAATCACTGTTGCACCGTATTCTCTGGAGCTATCCAACTTTTGTTTCCCAACCCTTGCAAGGCAGGAAAAAGCCCTCCTGGATACTGTCTTTTGCTTCAGAAAGGGGTAACTATTCAGCATCTAACTGAGGTAGTGCAGCTGATCTATTGCTGTTGTAGTATTTTTCCCTCAAGGAGAAGATCTGCTTAATCTGTGAGATTAGGCTGATGCTATGTTTCTATACATCAGGAAAGCCTAATACATACAACCTTAGGAACATTTCTGTAAGACTGTATCATATATATCCACAGCTTGCAACGCACATTACTGTTGCAAGACTCTCAATTTACTCCTCTAAGATTATGCTCACCTTAGCAAAAAGGAGTGCATTTGTAGAGAAAAAAACCTGACACTAAGACCCCACTGTCTGTACGTCCTGCGTTTCAGGAGGTTACCTCAGACTAGCTTCACTCTAGTTCCAAGGACTGAATGACCACCAGTGGCTGGACCCTGATAGGTATATTCCCAGAGTGCATCTTCTGTCTTGTTTTCATCTTGCCGTTCAGTGATGTGAACGGCATGCTAAATGGGGAAAATTAGGAGGTTTTTTTTTTTCAAAAGTGAACTCTTGCTAAGAGCAAGATTACACAGAGAAATGGACATTCCTAAGAGTTTGTTGTCATCCTATCCTAGTCACTTGATTTGCTCCAAGGCAGCTCCAAAAACTTGTCTAAATCCTCTGTTATTCCTTATTTACACGACATGACTGAGACACATCATATATCAATATATATACTGTCTTGCCTAGTCCAAGTTAAAAGACACTGTGTCACAGAATATAGATCCTGTTTTTAGTCTGGGCCTAAGAAGATATCGTTTGAGCAAGTATCATTGTTGTTCTGGTTTTGTTTAGTGTAGGGGGGCTACAGTGGCAGCTTCTGTAAGAAGCTGCTAGAAGTTGTTCCCCTTTGTTCAGTGGACTCTGCCAGGCTTAGGTCGGACATGCTGCTGGCCAGGGCCAAGACAATTGGTGGCAGAATGTTCCCTGATAATGCCTCTGTGATAACGTATTTAAGAAGGGGAAAAAGAGAAAAAGGAAAAGGAGAGAAGATGTGAAGAAGCAGAAGCAGGGGGCAGAGAGGGGGAGGCGTGAGACTTGTGGGCCTTGCGGCCCTCACCCTCTGGCTTCCTGCTGAGTGCCGTCTGGGCCTGACCCGGCCCAGCCCGGCTGCAAGGAGTGGAGAGGAGATGAGATGTGATGAGAACCTGAGAGGCGTCTGCCTGAGCCGGTTGTGAAGAATTTTTCTTGTGAGAGGAACGGCTGCAGATGCCAAGGTCAGTGAAGAAGGAGGGGGAGCAGTAATGCTGCTCCCGGCAGAGATTCCCCTGCAGCCCGAGGTGCAGCCCATGGTGAGGCCGGCTGTGCCCCTGCAGCCCATGGAGGCCCACGCAGGAGCAGAGATCCACCTGCAGCCCGAGAAGGACCCGATGCCGGAGCAGGTGGAGGCCTGAAGAAGGCTGTGGCCTGTGGAGGGCCTGCTGGGGAGGGGTGTGGGAAGATAGTAGAGGTAATGTTAAGCTTGGGAAGAGGGAGGGGTGGAGGGAGGTTATCTTGTTGTCTGTGTCATTATCCTGCTGGTTTTAGTAATAAATGAATAGTTTTCCCCAAGTTGAATCTGTTTTGCCCATAATGGTAACTTTAAGGATTTTCTCCCTGTCCTTATCTCAAACCTCGAGCCTTTTTCTTATATATTCTCTTGGAGGGTGGGGGGAGTGAGAGAGAGACTGTGTAGTTTGGCCCCAACTGAGGGTGAACTATGGCAATTGTGCATATCTATTAAATAAAAAAATTATTAAATAAAAATTTTGAAAAACACCCCCATCACTTGTCTGTGACTGCTGCTTAAAATTCATTAGCCTTTGTTTTGTTTAGACTTCCCCTTTAATTAGTTTTCAGATTGTACATTCTTTATAATTACCCCAAGCAAGATAAAATGAGAAAGTTTAATACACTCCATTTGTGCAATGAACTGAATCATTTGTGGAGGGTGCTGTATGATTAAGGTAGGTTTGTTGCTGACATACCATTTTCCATTTGATTACTGTTCACTTCTTGCTATGTCTAATTTAGGGTCCTACTGTATTTTGTGGATATATCTTCAAGATGTGCTAGAAATGCCCTCAGATATTGAAAACAGCCAGGATACTTTTGAAAAACTTGCTCCATTCATATCGTAGAAGCTAATTGGTTTTTGTTATTTGTTTGTGTTTTGGGTTTGGGTTTTTTTTTTGGGGGGGGGGAATGGGGGATGTTTAAATGATTTGTTATTTTAATATATTTTTCTAATAATAATGAAATATCTTCTTTTAGACAAGTACAGGTACTGGATCCTAAACTATTACATACCATTGCTTTTGATTTGAGGAGTGTAAAGTTTACTGAAATAAATTATATTATAATGAAGCCCATCATCGCAAGAAGAATTGCTGTAATATCCTCATACTAATATGTTTCTATAAAGCCTTCATGGAAGGTTACAAATAAAACCCTGATATTATTTAAATATTAATTTTCTGATTTAAAAAAAATATTTAATGAAGTACTTTATTCTTTGTTTTCCTTATCATATAGAAAAAAAATGGAAAACCCCATTTCAGATGTGAAATTGTTTTTACTGTTTTGATTCAAACAGCAAAACTGAAACTACTTATTTGAAGCAAAGAAAAAAAACCAAAATGAAATCAAAGCAATATTTTAGCAAATGCAGTATCAGTATATATGAAGGATGATCCAGCTTATAGTTTTCATGCTTAAATAACACAAATTAAGATCATTATATTTAAATACATATTTTTATTCTAATGCAGTAAATACAGGTGCAGGTGTAGAAGTACACAAGCTGGACTGACACCTGATAGGTTAAAGTCTTTCAAAGCTCAGCCCTTGATTAGAAACAAACATTTTATGCTCCCAGGAACAAGTAATGACCTCATTCTTTTCAACATAATGATTTACATTTTTTGTATTTCAGTAATTATTCCATTCTTTTCTTTCTTACTAGCAGGTAAAGAAATAAATTTCGACCTGAACTAAAGCTTGTAGATTGTGAAAACCAGAGCTTCTGGTTATATTTGCTCCTGGCTCCTGGCCTTTAACAAGATATTTAAGCATGTGCTTTAAACACAGGCATAGCTGCATTGAACAGCTCTGTAAAGCAGAGCAGTAATAATAGATCTCAATAGATTCTAAGACTTCTTCATGCTTTTACAGTGAAAAGTAGATGCTCTTGCAACAAAATCTGAGTTCCAGGTTTCTTACTATTTCCAACCAACGTTCTCCTCCCCATTCACAATTTATCTGTCCTTCTTGGGACAGCCTAGCCTTAACAAAACAACTGGAAACTTATAATGTAACTGATATTCATAGACACCATGAAATTTGCATTCCAAAAGGTTATCATAGTAAGCTGATGTATGACACAGTGTAGTGTTTTTCATATTTTCAGAAAGTTCCTTTTATGCAAGTAAATTAGGCTTCCTAAGATATTTACAAAATAACCAGAAATACTTTAACTGAAATGAAATGACCAGCTTAACATTTTCAGCTCCTTGATATAGTAGCGTAAAAGATAAATCTAAACAAAACACACAAAATCAATCAAGTGACTGGGTAAAAGCATGTGACATGGTAATGTCTTGTAGATATGGAAGAGCTGAGGGTTTGGAGAGGTTTTTGGGCTGCCTTTGAGTATATTTAATGGCTAGGAGAGGATGGCAACGAACTCCAATAGTGTATTCTAGAAACTTCAATTTCTCTGTGTAATCTTGCTCTCAGTAGGAGAAAATTGAATAATTCAAATTGTCCTGTAATTCTCTTAGGAAACAATCTTTTTTAGTCATCTTATTACTTAATGATATTGATTATATCAGTAACAATTTATAGAGGTTACACTGTGTATAAGTAAACAGCATATGTCCCTTTGCTAACTTAATACATTCATTAAAACCAGACTTTTTTTTTTGTTTTAAATTCAGAAATCTAAGGAAGAAAATCTTGTGTTAATCATTCATAAATGTCAGTCAGTAATTAAATGTTTAATGCAAAAATAATTGTAAAACTCATCTAATTATGCTATTCTCCTTTTAAATTCCATGTGCTGCCTTTCTCTTGGCTTTTTGGTCCAGTTCATATTTGTTGTTTCCACCTAGAAGCAGCCTATTATCCAAATAGACAGGAAACTCAACCTGAGTTATGATTTGCATTTATCAAAGCAATTTTGCTTTTGAATTTGGCATTTAATAAAGAACTCATATTTATGCAAAAAAATTCTGACCAGCTCCACTCATCTTGCTTCTGTGACTGCTTATTTTTCTGCTGTGTTTTGGAGCTTGAACAACTGTCAATAATGGATAGATTGTAACAACTTCCTTTTATTGTTTCTGGCAAAGACAAAACAAACAAACCCCCCCTGTTTCCCCCAGATTCCTAGGGAAGATATAAATACAACATATCATACATTTCTCATAGTAATTATGAACAGATTTCAACCATATTTTTACTTGAAAAGATGTCTGCCTAGACATATTAAACGGGCTTCCTTTTCTTCAGTCACTTGTACAGTGGATGTGCTGTGGCTTAATGTAGTGTAATTTAATTTACTATTTAAACTTCAGTTCAGGAGACACCCATTTAATCCATGCAAACTGGCTTTTGGAGTGGGCTTCTGTCATACAAAGCTGGACAACTGTGATGTAGGTTTTCTTTGACAATTTAAATTGAGCTAGACACTTTAGTAAAACTTTTATTTTCCCATTAAAGTTTGGAGTGATGGAAGGTGTGAAGTGATTCTGTCTGGTTTCAGAGCTAAGATAAAGAGCTAAGTACAGAGGATGAATCTAGGAAATTAATATTTAACAATTTATATCATAAATCCATAAGTAAATACTGGGTTATAAAACCAAAACTCTTGCTCTCAAGAGAAATTGGTTGAATCATATCTTTTAAAGTTACTGTTTATTTATACTTCTTTGCAGTAAAATTTAGATATTGTCAACAATAAACATCACTTACACTAGATTAGACCATATGCAAGTTACATAGGGTAGATATGTGTTCAGAGCAAGTGAAGTGAAAATCATTGGCTGGTAAATGTCCATGACTAATTAGATTTATGCAACTATAAACCTAGCAGTAGTTACCCAGAAAATTATGAAAGGAAAAAATTTGAAGACTCTCTTACAGAAAAAAACCCTCATGTTACTTTCTGTATATTCATATTCATTACATGGTAGTAGAAACAGCCAATGTCCTAGAAGTTCAGCCTAGGGTTTTGGTTTTGCTTTTTTTTTTTTAATAACACATTAATAAAATAAGGCATAAGAAAGACATTAAACACCTTAATGTCAGTATAGTCTAAATTAGCAGAAGCAGAACCAACTTATTGAAGAGCTGTAAAACAAGTTGGGAAGTAAAGAAGTAAAAGAAATGTGGGTTTAGACCTAAGTACTGCTGTGGAGGCTTTAGCATACTTCCACAACTGCAGCCATGGTACCTTATGCTGTGAATCTCTGGAAGATGAGCTATACTGAGCTTTAGGACCAAAGGGTAGATAATTCAGGCTGAAAGGGGCCTCAGGACATCTTCAGCCCAGCCCCAGACTACTGCAAGGTCAGCTCTGAGGGCAGTGTTGGACCAGAGGGGTAATGACAAATACTTGCTTCCTCCAAGCAGGACCAGTTCTCAGACTGGTGCTCTGTGAGGGTGCTAGCTCGTGCCTGCAAGCTTTTGATAGCCAATGTTTGGAGGAAATGTCCAAAGAGTACCAGGTGTTCATTCCTACACTCTACCCATTGCCTTACTGAGATAGTATTAGGACATTCAATGGTACTTAAGTCTATGCTGTAAATTAAGCAGTGCCAGGTAGGATTTAAGTACTAAAACTCAACAACCTTACTTACCAGAGTCCCCTGGGAATTTGCTTTTGAGGGCTTAGGAGTCCATGAGTGATGGTCAGTTTTAAGAACCACCTTTCAGAAGCACAGGAGCAGGCAATTCCGCTATCTCAAAAGTGAAGCAAGTGGGGCAGAAGACCAGCTTCACTCAACATGGAACTCCTCTTGGAACTCAGGAGGAAGAAGAAATTCTATAATCGCCGGAAGACAGGTTAGGCTTCACAGGAGGATTACAGAGCCCTGATTTGCATATGCAAGGAGAAGATATGAATGGCCAAAGCTAAACTAGAGTTGAAACTGGCCAGTGTTGTTCCAGACAACAAGACAATAAGAAAGGCTTTTTAAAGTACTTAATAGCAAAAGGAGGTCTAAAGAAAACATTGGACCAGTAATTGTTGAAGATACTCACCTGACAAACAGAGATGAAGATAAATTAGAAGCATTCAATGCTTTCTTTGCTCAGTCTTTAACAATTCTGATAGACCTTAGGCTGCCCAGTCCTCTGAATTGGAGGACCATGAGTATGGGAACCATGACTTTCCATTTGTGGACACTGAAATGGTAAGGGACCACTTGGATCAGCTGAATGTTCATAAGTCCATGGAGCCTCGTGGGATTCATCGCAGAATACTGAAGGAGTTAGCAGATATTACAGCGGGACCCCTCTTAATCATCTACCAAATGTCTTGGTAGTCTGAGGAGGTCTCTGCTGCAAGCTCACCACTGTTATTCTGGTTTACAAGGGAGCATGAGGGAAGGCCCAGGAAATTACAGACCTGTTAGTCTAAACTCAGTACCTGGAAAAACTATGGGGAAGATCATTCTGAGTGCTACTGAAAGGCATTTAAAGGCCAATGCCATCATCAGGCACAGTCAACATGGACTCACAAAGGGAAAGTCCTGTTTAGCTGATCTAATAACCTTCTAGGATAAGGTTACCCACCTACTGGATGAAGGGAAGGTGGTGAGTGTATGTTCTGGTTTTGTTAGTGAGGGGGGGTCTAAGGTGGTAGCTTCTGTAGGAAACTGCTAGAAGTCGCTCCCCTTTGTTCACTGGACTCGGCCGGGCCTAGGGCGGACCCGCTGCTGGCCAAGGCCGAGCCAATTGGTAGCAGAATGTCCCGTGATAACGCCTCTGCGATAACGTATTTAAGTAGGGGAAAACAGGAAAAAGAGGAGGAGAAGATGTGAAGCAGCTGAGCGGGGGGCAGAGAGGGGGAGGCGCGAGCCTCATGGGCCTTGCAGGCCTCACCCTCTGGCCTCCCGCCGGGCAGCCGACTGAGCCCAACTCGGCCCGGCCCTGCTGCAAGAAGTGGAGAGGAGATGAGAAGTGAATAAGATGTAAAAAGGATCCTGAGAGGCGTCTGCCAGCCTGTTGTGAGGAACGGCTGCAGACGCCAAGGTCAGTGAAGAAGGAGGGGGAGGAGTAACGCGGCTCCTGGCCAAGATTCCTCTGCAACTCGTGGTGAAGACCATGGTGGAGCGGGTTGTCCCCCTGCAGCCCATGGAGGTCCACGGAGGGGCAGAGATCCACCTGCAGCTCGTGGAGGACCCCACGCCAGAGCAGGTGGAGGCCTGAAGGAGGCTGTGGCCCGTGGAGGGCCCGCTGGGACAGCTGTTCTAGAGGGACTGCACCCCGTGGAAGAGATGACCCACGCTGGAGCAGTTTCACGGAGGACTGTGGCCCGTGGGAGGGACCCCACGCTGGAGCAGAGGAGGAATGCGAGGAGTTCTTCCCCTGACGATGATACAGCGGCGTAAAACAACGCGTGATGAACTGACCGCGACCCCCATTCCCTTTTCCCCCCCCCGTGCCGCTCGGGAGGGGAAGGTAGTAGAGATAATGTTAAGCCCGGGAAGAGGGAGGGGTGGGGGGAGGTTATCTTGTTCCCTGTCTCATTCTCCTGCTAATTTTAGAAAATAAATGAATAGTTTTCCCCAAGTCGAGTCTGTTTTGCCCGTGACGGTAACTTTAAGGATTTCTCCCCGTCCTTATCTCAAACCTTGAGCCGTTTTTTCTTATATCATCTCCCCCTATTCTCTCGGAGGGTGGGGGGAGCGAGAGAGAGACTGCGTAGTCTGGTCCCGATCGGGGCTGAACTACGACAGTGTAGTTTCTTGAGATTTTAGTAAGGCATTTTATACTGTCACTCACAGCATCCTTCTGGATGAGTTGTCCAGTTGTGGGATGAGCCTTCAACACGCTGGAGGTAATGGATGCCATCCAGAGGTAATGGATGCCGACCTTGAAAGGTTTCACAAGTATGTCCATGCAAACCTCATGAAGTTCAACAAGGCCAACTGCAAGGTCCTGCACATGGGTCAGGGCAATTCCAAACACAAATACAGGCTGGGTGAAGAATGGATCAAGAGCAGGCCTGAGGAAAAGGATGTGGGAATGGTGGTGGATGAGAAGCACAACACGAATCAGTAGTGTGCACTGCCAACCCAGAAAGCCAGCCTCATCCTGGGTTGCATCAAAAGAAGCATGGCCAGAGGTGATTCCGCCACTCTACTCTGCTCTCGTGAGACCCCGCCTGGAGTACTGCATCAAGCTCTGGAGCTCCCAACATAAGAAGGACATGGACCAGTTGGAGCGGGTCCAGAGGAGGGCCAGGAAGATGATAAGAGGGCTGGAGCACCTCTCCTATGAGGACAGGCTGAGAGACTTGGAGTTGTTTATCCTGGAGAAGAGAAGGCTCCGGGGAGACCTTACAATGGTCTTCCAGTACCTAAAGGAGGCCTACAAGAAAACTGGAGTGGGGCTTTTCACAAAAGCATGCAGTGATAAGACAAGGGGTAATATCTTTAAACTGGAAGAGGGTAGGTTTAGATTAGACATAAGGAGGAAATTCTTTACTGTGAGGGCGGTGAAACACTAAACAGGTTGCCTAGAGAAGCTGTGGAATCCCCCATCCCTGTTCAAGGCCAGGTTGGATGGATCTTTGAATGACCTGGTGGAAGATGTCCTTGCCCATGGCAGGGGAGGTTGGAAATAGATGATCTTTAAGGTCCTTTCCAACCAAAACCATTCTATGATTCTATGAAACTGGGAGAGGAGTGGCTGGAGAGCAGCCCTGCGGAAAAGGCTCTGGAGGTGCTGACTGGCACTAAGCTCAATGAGTCAGCAGTGTGCCCTGGCAGCCAAGAGGATCAACCACATCCTGGGGTGCATCCAACACAGCATAGCCAGTTGATCAAAAGAGGGGATTATCCCACTGTATTTAACATTGGTGCAGCCTCACCTTGAGTACTGTTTGCAGTTCTGGGCCCCACAATTTCAAAAAGGATGTTGAGGTTCTTGAATGCATCTAGAAGAGGGCAACAAAGCTGGTGGAAGGGCTGTAAGGCATGTCCTGTGAGGAGCAGTTAAGGCCTCTGGGTTTGTCTAGATTGGAGAAAAGGAGGCTGAGGGGCGACCTCATTGTTCTCCATGGCTTCCTGAGGAGGGGAAGTGGAGAGGGAGGTGCTGAGCTCTTCTCCCTGGGATCCAGTAACAGGATGTGTAGGAATGGTTCAAAGCTGCTCCAGAGGAGGTTTAGAGGGAACATTAGGAAATGTTTTTTTTTTTTTACAGACAGGGAGGTCAAACACTGGAACAGGCTTCCTAGAGAGGTAGTCAGCTCCAAGTCTGTCAGAATTTAACAGGCATTTGGACAACGCCCTTAATGCTTTAACTTTTGGTCGGCCCTGAATTGGTCAGGCAGCTGGACTAGATAATCATTGTAGGGCCCTTCCAATCAAAATAGTCTGTTCTAGTTTATTTTAGATCCTTGTGCAATGCTGTTAATACTCTGTACTACTGTACTCCAATATGTGCTATGTACTTGCCAAAATTTTATTACTAATACTTCGGAAATAAATGATTCTTCTGCCACACCAGATTGCTTTCTAAGAGCACAGTCTTTTATCACATTCATAAATTTACTTTGAATGAAAGTTTTTCCTTTTAGATGAACAATTACTGAGTACTTGTTAGGTACGGGCCTTTCCAAAAAGTCTGCTATGTTTTTTTCAGACTATTCCAGAGAATAGTGAATTATTACGATGTCTCAAATTTGTTTCTGCTTCCTAACAATCTTCTTTACTTAATATTAATTACATTGGAATTATGTATCTAAAAAAAAATTTAAAATAATCTTTACACAAAGTTATAGTTGGAAAGAATTTTGGAGCTGGAAATCTGTTGAGATTCTTATGCACAAAACGAAAATGCTGGGACCAGGTAGTCTAACAATTTAACAGGAGTAAAACTTTCTTCAAATGTCTGCATGCCTGCTGTGCTCACAAAAGTCAACACGACTGTTGTGTACCATGTTTTCCCAAATTCTGCAGGAGAAGCTTCATAAATAATGACAGCTTGGGCAGTGTTACAGGAACATGCACTGCTTGTTTCGCCAAAGGAAAAAAGCAATTCTGTATTCACTGGAACTAATACGTTCTAGTTTCCAACATACCACTCCTGCACACATTGTATTCAGTTTAATAGACTAAATCTGTAGTTTTCCCTCTTTTCTAAGGTGTCCCTTCTCTATTTGACTATATATATATTTTTTTTTAAGGTATAGGAGGACAATGTGTTTGAGAACTCTCTCTCTCGCTGTCATATTCAGATGAAACGAGACAGCATCTTTCATTATTAAGAGAGGCTAGCTAGAAAGACTTCTGTACTTACACAGATAATGTGGTCCTGAAGCTTGTTTCCTTAGAAAGCCAGGCTAAAAGCTGAAACTCACCTACAATAACACTTCCTTTGCAATACAGTGTAATCAAACTGAGAGATAAAAAAAAAAAACAGGGATGTTATTTTTGCACACTTTATAATGTTTCATTATATATATATATATAATATTATATATAATTTTGTCCATCCAGTGGCACAAAATTTTTGCAATGTATATGAGTATTTTTTCATTTTTATGTATTGTATTATTTTCAAAATATATTGTCATGTTTTCTGGTAATGTAGATCCCAAGGCATAATAGTGCAAGGCTAAAATTTATGGAGGGCCTTATCTTTTTCTTTCCTTGAATGTTCCTTATTCTGTCCTCCTGAATCTTCCTCTTTTTAAATATTCTGACAGGAATAGAAAGTAGAGTGTGAATTTGGCAGTTTATAGATATTTTTCATTTTTTTTTTTTAATCACCAAACAAGCAGACAAAGTTTTTACTGAATTTTGAAGACAGGCGTGAAAAGTCTCCTCAACAATACTACAGAAATAGTGCCAGAAGGACCCTGGCCAGGATATGAGAGAGCGCTTTGTGATGCACTGTATATGAAATTAAGTGCAGTTTATTTGCTTGAAGAGAAGTAGGAAACATTACAAATGTAGTGGAAATTATAGTGCATTGAAATATATATGCTGCTCATACAATATTAATTCCTGTTGTGTTTTCACACAGAAAGATACTGAATGAATACCACAGTGTGTGCATGTATGTGTATAAGTAAATAACTAAGAAGGGGAAGGGGGGGGGAAGGTTATGTCTGGATAAGTTAATTTTCTGGACAACTATGAATTTCTACATGCCCTCTCACTTACTCGCCTATATGAGGTTTCTTTTCTCATTAAGTTGCAGTTTTTGTGAACGTAGACTTTCCATAAATACTACAGTCCTGCTTACCTCAAACTGCTCACAAAACTGCCTTTTTCCAAGACACACAATCTAACAAAGGACTTGTTCCATTGTTAAAAACAGCTACAGACAGAAAAGAATGCTGGGACACTCAGGATTTTTATTAATATGTAATATTTACAATACACATCCAATTTTGAACATGTGCTCAGATACAGAGGCATCTTTAGCCTTACTAATGTAACTAACCACATTGCTGAAGAGTAAAGGCTCTTGAACCAATGTTTTTTCTCTTTTGTATGTCAGGTTATTAAACGTGCACACTGAAGTAACCCAAGTATGACACGTAGCTCCATTGAATGTGTGTAAAAAATAGAAGACATTATAAAAGGCCATTTACAGAATCTATTACTGTTTCCTGCTGGAAATACAAAATGAAGTCCTACAAGGGATATATAATACTAAAAAAGACTGCTTATGCAGCACTTTGTTCCCTAGGGGTCCAGTTTAAGGCAGGCCAAGCAGAGGACGATGAAGAGGAGATATAAAAAGGGCTTAAACCTTGGGGAAGCATGAAAGACCACTGTATGGATGGATAGTTTGTAACCTGAGCAGCTGCTTTGCAAAATCAACAAGGAAAAAGAAAGAACTGGAAAATAATAAAAAATTAAAGACATTATTTTGTTCATAATGAAAAATTCAGTAAAAGAGGTATTGCTTAGTGAAACAAAGGTAATTCAGCAAAAATAGGTGATTTATCTTTGCCAAACTGGTCGCAGCAATTGACAAAACTCTGTCCATTTGTCTTACACTGTAATCTTGCTGCAGGCATTGACAATGAGTCCTTGTCATTGCTTTTGACATCACAAGTATCTGTCTGTGGAAATGACAGACCTAGTGATCAAAGTATAAATGCAATGTACTGCATAAAGAGTTCGCAATCCGCATCTCACCTATGCAGTCAGCAATGTTCATTTCCGAGAACAAAAAGCTTTTGGAAGGTGAGGTTGTACAGGTGTCTCAGCACATGAATCAGAAAGAAAATAAAAGCTGAAGAAAAATGTCCAAAGGGCAAATATTCCTGTCTTACCTCTTTGTTTCCATCAGATGTTTCATATTTGTAAAGAGCACTGACAAGATCAGAAACCCTTGTGAGGTAAAAGCATATCATGAATAATATGAGTATTTCATGTCTGACCTCCATCAAAAAGCACTTGATCATATTTTACAGATTTTGGATCTGAGCCTACAAGTTATGCTGCAAACTCAGTTTCTTTTTTACTGATGTTCCATGCAAGCACAAAATCTGCCCGCAAATTGATAGATGGAACTCTCCTGGTGAAATTGGGCTGCTACACAGATGTGTACTTGTTTTCTCATGCAAAAGAGTATGGAACTCTTACTAGACATCTTCCTCTCGGCTTAAACCTCATCTCTTCTTGGAGAGGAGTCAGGTAAACATTCCCATTCCTGTCTGAGGTAGTTCATACATTCAAACATCCATCCATCCATCCATCCATCCATCCATCCCTCCACCCACTTAATTATAAAAAAACCACAATTGCTTTATATGAAGTGACTAACTACTCTGTGTTAGAGGGAAATAAGAAACAGGTGAGCAGAAATAATATCACATCTCTTTGCAAACTGAATTTTTGCCCATCCCCTCTACAAATACAGTCTGCTGAAGGTTTAAACAGGTCTTCAGGTATCTGACCTATTTCAAAATGAGTTTACAGCATGTTTTTTTTCCCCTCTTGGTTGAGAAGCTGGTGTCCAGAATAGCTAACGTAACAAAACTTTGCAGCAATGTATGCTATTGAATTTTTAAGCATCCGACGACTGGAGGAAAGCCTATACTTACAATTTAGGCAATCAGCCACCCTTTCAAACTGATGAATGTTTACTTCTTTTCAGCAAAACCCTAATGATTTTTAAACTATGAAATTATATATATTTCTTAGCTTCCTATTCCATTCTTCACTACATCAGCATACAGAGTCGCTGCCTTTGTGGTTTTTTTCCATTATGAGTATGCTGGGATCATCCTGGAGAGGAAAAAACAATTTATTAGAGCACGTTCCAGGACATGACACAGGTAAGTCTTAAGTAATTTCTATAACCTCCAGGGTTTTGCAATAGGGACAGAAAGTAGTTCACTGATGTCTGACATTTCTTCTGGTCTATTTATCAATAGCTTGTGTCCTGGCATCTTCATTTCTGCTACCTGACTAAGAACTAAAATAAGATAATAAGAGTCAGCGTCACTCTTCATCTGCTATTGTGGAAGTATTCAATGTCTTGAAATGACGGGAGAAAGAAAGGGAGAAGTTTGTCAGGATATTATCAGTCTGAAGAATTAGCACAATGAACTAGGAAAACTAATCTTCCATTTCTAGAGTGTTTAATTAGTAGCTCTGAGACCTGAGTCACATTTGTAGCCAGTGTTTGGCCAGCCTTTCTCAGCAATGTCACTCAGGTTGAATTTCCCTATCGCAAACCTTCTTTGGTAGCAGCATTCCACCTCAGGTGACATTCAAAGAGCAAGAAGAATACTGGCGAACCTCAGTAGGAGAATCTGGGGGTGACAAAGGTGAACAGGACAAATCAAAGGATACAAGGATTTCTGGAAAGCTGGAACTGATGAATGTGGTTGGCTTTTTGTGGGAGGGAACTAAGGAATTCACATTTTTTTTGCAACTTCCCTAAGTTGCATCTTGTTTTGCCTGTCTCCTTGAACCATCCATAGCACAGCCACTCTCAGCATCCTGTGGGGTTTCCAACATCTGTGCCCTCCTCCATCTTTCAATTACTGACCCAATGATCACAGCTGAGGTGGCTTGTGGCCAGCACCGGGGCAGAGGAAGGAGGAAGCTGAGATTTTCTCTGTGTGTTACCCTGTTCTAACTGTGTATATGTGTAATGATCTGGTCTCATCTCCCATCACAGATTGATGCAGCAGAGAGAAAGAGAAGTGAAAAAAAAAACCACCTCAATTAAATTCCAGACCTCTCTGCTGTCAAGCACACATTTTGGTTGCTTATTCAGCTCTATTTTAGTATTTTATGTTTAATGATTCATTTTTCACCTAGGAGTCTGTCTAAAGACTATCTATAAAGAGGTCTACAGCTACATTTTTTGAATGAAAGCAACTATTATTGGTTTAAATAGAAGGCTCTTCTGTCACAGATATGCTTGTTAAACCTATCTCACTTCTCTTTTAAAAATTTGACCATCAGTATCACAACAAGAACTTTTCTGACAATCCATCACCTATTTAAGGGCCTAAATGGGAATGAGAATTTTCTTAAAGTCTAGTTCCAGCTGTGCTGAGCCCAACAATGTCTTGCTTGAAGACTAAAAATCAGATTTATTGGAACTACAGGATCAAGCTTGTGCAAGCAAAACCTCAGATTTTCCTTCAGTAATTGAATTTAATGAAAATCTTTTCCAGGTTTGTACATCATGAAAAAGAAAGAGACCTGTTGGGTTGGGGGAAATAAAAAAAGGTTGACCAGGTTATACATAGGCTTTTTTTTTGGTCTTTGGAAAATTGCAATAGCATATTGTTCTTTAAAATTACAAAAAAAAAAAAAAAAAATATAGATAGACATTTCGCAGATGCAAATATGCTCTGAAATAATTTTTCAGACTTCAGTGAAATTAAACATTTCATTACTTTAAAGCAATATTGAATATTTGACTTATTATTTCAAACGAAATTTTTAAAAAAATGACATAAAATGAAAGGATAAATGCGTACGTAAGACTGGAAATTTTGCTTCATATAGAAGTATTAAACATATTTTTACATATTTGCAAAATAGAAAAAGGTGTGGCTTTTTGCGTGGAAAAAAATTAAGAGTTATAAAACATTTAAAAAAACAAATTATTTTTGCTGAAATAAACATTTTTCTGTAAAACCTTTTACTTTCAATGAATTATCTTTTTTACTAGAAACATTTCTAAATTAATACTTTTAGTCTGTAGTGATAGGTACCGATTTCTGACACTTGGATCCTCCATCATCATCCACATGTTGTTGTATTTTGACAAGTGTCTCCAATGATCTCGTATTTATTTTCTATCAAATTAGGGTAAAAATGGAGTTTTTCATCAGACAAAACTTTGAAACATGCACAGTATCTGTTTGAAACACAACCATGCTTTTCTGGCCCATACTAACTCCTGAACTATGCCTGAAAATTGTCTGGAGGGTATAATCTGTCCTGAACTGGCCCAGGGGTCATTAGGAGCATAAGGATGTATTCCGTTAAGTTCCAGCATCTAGGAATGTTTCTAGAGAATACCTAATCTGCTGTTGTTTTGAGTCCTTGCTGATTTAAAATCTATAGAACGTGACTGATGAGAATATGGTTTGTTACGAAATTTGCTAAACAAAATGTTCTGAAAATGTGTTCATAACCCGTGATGTTGGCATGACATATTCACACCTGAGACAGTTCCCATATTTATAAATCTGTACCAAGGACATACAGACAGCTTGTGATCTTACTGACATGTCCTACAGTCAGCAATACAAATTTCAGCTAAAATACATTAATATTCTAATGAAAATTCAAAGAATTCAGCTGCTTTTTTGAAAAACTGTTCACCTCCATAAAAGTATATTGAACCAACTAGTACGCAACAGTCTGTAAATACCTGATCACTGAGGGTATGTTTACTGCACAGAAGCACATGAGGCTACTCATGGCCAGCATTTTTTTTTTTCCTAAAACAGCAATACCCAGCAGTAAACTGCTTGAGATATGAGAGACTTTTGTTTGGGGAGAAACTTCTCTTCCAGAGGATTTATATATGTCACAAAAATGATGCTCTCCTCCTGGGAGAGGCAGTTGACCTGAACACTGGGGTTTATTGTAACTTAGAATCATAGAATCACAGAATGGTTTGGGTTGGAACTGACCTTTAAAAATCATCTTGTCTAACCTACCTGCCACAGCGCAAGGATATCGTTCACTAGATTAGATTGCTCAAATATGTTTTAAAATATATTTTAAACATAGATCTTCTACATACTGACTAGTCTACTTCCCCAGTGTTGAGAAGAGCTGTAATGAAACAGATAAGGAAGACATAAAACTTATAGTACATAGCAGTTATGTCACATTTAATTAAAAAACCCCTCCAAAATTATTTGAAATTCTTGTAATGATTCTGTATACTATGCTGCATTCAGGGTAGGAAGTAAAAAATGCACAGTTTAGGAGCAAAAGAGAAAGCACACCACGTGTCACGTTCTCCAGGCATGTCTTTTTTCTCCCTGCAAATTATACCTCAATAGAATAATTTTCTGTACCTATCTAGAATTATATTAACTGTGTGCAGCAGCTCCAATGTAGTGTCCCTGATGCCCACTATGCCTTCCTGGGCATAAGCACATGCTTCTTAATCACTGGTCATAGAATCATAGAATGGTTTGGGTTTGAAGGGACCTTAAACATCATCTAGTTCTAACCACTCTGCAATAAGCAGGGACATCTTCCACTAGATCAGGTTGCTCAAAGCCTCATCCGACTTGGCCTTGAATGCCTCCAGGGATGGGGCATCTACCACCTTGCCGGACAACCTGTTCCAGTGCCTCACCACGACTTATAGCTAATCTAAATTTACTCTCTTCCAGTTTTCCTAGCTTGTACTGACTGAGAGAACAGAGCCTGTGTTTGCACAAGAGCTAGACAAACTGCTGAAGGTTTGAGAGACAGAATGTATTGCTGATTACAGTAGGTTTATACACTATACTGTCATGACAAAACAAGAATTGGGAAAACCAAGTAGTTGAAGTTAGAAGAGGACAAGATAGAGAAAACATTCTTTATAAAGAACATGGCATTGCCTGAGCACAATCAAAATCTATCACAGCTCCCAAGACGCTTCTGCCTATTGTGTTGCCATGATCAGGAGCCATTTATCTGACCTTTCATGGGAGCTACTGGCTATGAGAGGTGGTTTACCGTCTTCTCATACTGTCTTGTGCAGAACCTGAGCCTGTGCTGCCATATACTGCATGGCAGCACCATTGAGCCTTCCGGTAGTTTAATGACTTCAAGATTGAAAACTGGGATACCCAATTTTGTGTCTTTGTAGAAATGGTCAGCAACTGAGAAAGAATTTTATGGAACTAGATGTTGCACTAAGACGAGCAGTTGCATTTAAGACCTATTTTAAATTCTTTTAAGAATCTAGTCCTGAAAAGTGACACAGATATGTGAGGTAAGAAATGGTCTTCAAGTAACATTGTGTGACTTGAAAATGAGAAAATAATTTATGTAGCAGTATAGTGAAAGAGAGCAGGAAATACCAAACACCATTTAAATAAATATGAAAAACCTGTGACTCTTTCAATTTCCTTTTTATGAAGTTTTTCAAATGTGTTTTAAGGAAACAAAATCTGTGCATTCTTTCTAGCAGATTCGGTCTTTTTCTTTTTCTCAAAGAATAAAATTACCAACCTCCCATTTTCAGCACTTGGATCCTGTCTGAAATCTATTAGGAAAGCTTAGTGTCAGCAATGATGCATCTGGAAAAATCTGCTTACATTAAGTATGGAAACTTATGGGAGCTCAGGAGATGGGAAATGACCGCTTTATGCCTCTTCTCAGAATTCAGTGTACATTGTCTACAGGAATCTCTACCTGCTTTGTTTTCCTCTTGGACACTGAACACATTGTGTTTCATGTAACAAAATTTACCTAGCAGTGCTGATCCTTCCTTTAGTCTTCTCTTTGATATTTCTATGTTTTACTTCAATTTTTTTTTTTTTTTTGCCAAATAATTCCACTCTTCTGCTAAATCTTCCATCCTTGCACTTCTCCAGCCTCCCTTCTCTCTGGATGCTACCTTCAGGGGTGTGCAAGTATCTGAGAACTTTGCTTTTTTCTACATAAGCTCACACTTCCTGTCTCCTGCCCTCACCTCATAATTTTATCCTGGTTTTACTCTGTAGTCAAAAAGGGGGAAATTAAAGTGCCAGCTGCACTGACGCTCCATGTACTAGTCAAAAAAAAAAAAAAAAAGGGGTAATAGCCTTACAGAAATAATAACAACAGCTTCCACCTAGAATGAGGCAGAACTGTGTCTCCTACTTAGTCAAGAAACAGCGTACCCATGTTTTCTACGGAAAGAGAGGCCTAAATTAAGAAGGTTTAAAAGGAGGTATGAATCATATGATTAAAGTGATCAGTGTGGTCCACTTAGGGTAGAGGACAAAAGAAGATTCTCTTCACAAATAATAACCATTTCAGTTCACATTTTTACTACACTATAGAGCGTATTGACTCAAAGAAATTAACAGAGATTTAACATCTTGCTTTTACATGGTTTCTCACGTGCAACACTGAGCATTACATAGTAGTTATAGAGCCTGCAAAACAGCTGTTTTCCAGCATTTACTCATGTATCCCATTCACATGTTAGCTTAGAATTGTGGAAGACAGTCAAAATTCCATAGGCCAAAAGGTATCAGTGATGAAAGAGTAAAAGGAGCTGAAGACCAGCTAAATGGTGAGGAATGAAGGGATAGGACAGCAGCAGAAATCCCAGTTTAGAAACGGATTAGCAATGAATATCAGCACCAATAAAAAACATTTAGGCTTCAGTAAGTTCTGAATTCAAAACAATAATGAAACTCAAAATGATGGACTGAAAATACAATGTGCAATCAGTGATGTTCCTATGTTAATTTCATTTTTGTTGTCCTAATCCTTCCCAGCTTAGAGAGGGCTGAGGGGTGTCCTCATGGCAATCTACACCTTCCTCAGGGAGGGCAGCAGAGGAAGAGGTGCTAATCTCCTCTCTCTGGTGACCAGGAGGTAGATTCAGACTTGATGTAAGGAAAAAAATTTTACAATGAGGGTGATAGGACACTGGAACAGGTTGCCAGAGAGGTGGTGGATGCTCCATCCCTGGAAACATTCAAGGCCAGGCTGGACAGGGCTCTGAGCAACCTGATCTAGTTAGAGATGTCCCTACTCCTTGCAGGGGGGTTGGACTAGATGACCTTTAAAGGTCCCTTCCAACCCTAATGATTCTATGATTAAGTATACAAACAAACAGTCAGCAACTGCAGAAGAAATGGAAGATATTAATTCATCCTGACTGAAGAAAGGTACTGGACGCTTGGGGTGTCCCAGTTGTAAAAGAAAGACTTTGGTGAAGAAACAGATAGTTCCAAAAGTTCTACCTTATCAAAGTAAACATAAAATGAAGCAAGTTCTCAACAATTAACTTAGATCAAAAGGAAACAGGAAACTAAAACCACATTATTTAAAAGACAAGGGTGTATGTTTTTAAGTAGGAGTGCACTGTTAAACTGAAGTTTAATATATAATATTTAATTATTTAATATATAATATATAATGACGTGGTCATTCAGATTTGCACACTGCTGAGAAGAAGGACGTAGAAAACGTATTCTATAATTGTGACTGTAAAACTCCTTTTTTTTCTTAGAGATGTAGGACATCAGATGCATTTCCATATGTACTTACAACAATAAGGCTACAGAAGGCCTAATCTCTTCATGACCTCAATTTAAACTCGATTCTAACTTTCCTAGACTGATCTAGGATGGCAGCAAGATTAATTTCATTTCAGTTCTTCATATCCATTTTGAATAGAAATGCATTTTTCTCTACTTCAACATGAATGAATGACAAAGCACCTGCAACATTTTTTCCATTAATTCATTTTACTATCATACTGGAAACAAAAAGAATCAGTACAATGTATTCCAGTCTTTAAAAATACTCTTGATATTCATAAATAAGAAACATTATCACACAATAAAGAATTATAACATATGTGAATAAAAAGTATTTCATAAAGCAGTAGACAGTAAAAAATATTTAACGTCAAGGCCATGTTTCTGACACATGTATTCTGTTGAATTTTACATAGTTGTTTTTAGCTGTTTCACATGCACAATAATCACCTTGTTGGCTGTCCCGTTTTTCAGATGCAGTCTGGATGAATAAATCGGTTGATTAAAGATTGTTGCAACACGAAGGAAGGTTTAGCAGCCTGAAAAAGAATGGTTAAACCAGAGCCAGACCCCTACAGTACTTGTAGTCACTTGTAACTCTATTGTGGTAAGAGTCAGCCATGTCTGCCCATCAGTTGGAGAAAGGGCATTACAAAATGTCAGATTGTCCTGGTTTCGGCTGAGATGGAGTTAATTTTCCTCTCAATAGCCAATCCGATGTGTTAAGGGTCATCGGGTGGTGAGAAGTTCAGCATAATTCAGGGGTTTTGTTTTGTTTTATTTTGGTTTTTTTTTAGAAAAATTATTATGACTACTATTGTTTTTCTATTATTATCATTATAATATCTATATTATTATATTTTCCTTTGCTATCCTAGTAAACTATTTAAACCTCAACCTATGAATTTTATTTTGTTCCCAATTCTCTCTCCCATCCCCTGGGGAGGGGGAGCATGATTGCGCAGCTCTTTGGTACTTGATTGCTGACTGTAGCTAAACCATGACAAGGTTTTAGCACTAACAAACCTCTAACAATTGAACCCATTATTGACAATTATCTACTTATTTCTGTAAAGACTCTGGGTCAAACCTCACATTATATTATTTAGTGCAAATTCACAGATCTAAATCCGCATCTTCAGTTTTTCTTCACCCTCCATTTTTTATTTCAAAACTGTAAGCTGAGCTATAGGAATTCCCATGCTAAAATTACCATAAAACTGAAAAATTAATAATATGGAAAATAAAAGCATTTTCATACTAGTACAAATCACTACAGGGAAGAGTTGTGCATAGAATTTTTTCTCTACAAAAATAAATGTTTGAACATGCCTACTCCGTTAAGTTGGTTTATGTATGCCATGAGCTATTTTGACCTAAGTTTCTATTTCAGAATCCACCATGAGAGATACGCAGTATGTTGCCTATTCCCATTTTTCATATGCCACAAAAATAAAATTAAACTGTCCACCCACTGAAAAAAATGCCAAACTAGGTTTCTTCAGAGATAATTGTCAGCTGAACCAATTTCAAACAACACATCTGTCTTAGTAGAGTTCATAGACTTCGTTTCTACCTTCTTTACCTTTACTGATCTTCTTCAGTGGACAATTTATTAATGTGATTATATAGAGATATTCCTTAGTCTTTTGAGAGAAACACCTTTGCATACTGTACTTTCTGGTACAGTATGCTTAGCTATTTTTTCTTGGTGTAACACTTACTGTGGAGTAGGGTGCTTGCTTTAAAGAAATAATAGTGACATAGACATGCAATTCATGGGTGGGATGAAAAAGATTACATTCACAGATGGACAAAGGATAAAACTGCCCCCTCTATGTTCAGGAGAACGGGCGTTCAGGAGACCATGAGTAACAATGCAGTTTATTTTGCTGTAAAAGTCAGGATGATAGTGTTTAAATAGTTTATGTGAAAGCATGGTCACTCTATAAGTTGTGAAACTGCCATTTACAACCTTAATGATGAAAAGCCATCGATATTCTGTGAGAACAGCTTGATTTCTGAAAAGAATTATGTCTTTCTTAATTCATAGCTGGGAGAATTTGACTGAGTCTGCTTAAATGAAGGTATCTGAGATAAAATAATACACAGGATACAGTTCTGCACATTCTGCACATTGTAGCAGAATTGTGGCTTTTGGGGCTTCTATTTAGATGCATTAGTCTTTTCCTTTATAGGTCAGTTATAAATCACTCCTGCCAGCAGGCACACTACATAAAATAGGATTCAAGTGAATATTTACAAGGTATTTAAGGGGAAATTTAACTTGTTCTCATCAGTATTCCTAATTGTTAGACACTAATAAAACTAAGGATGTAATTCTTGCTAGGATTTTAAAAGAACAGAAGAATCACAATAAATGAAAGCAAACCACACGATTTTCAGCAGCATTAAAGTTTCCAGTAAATGGGGCTTGTCATCCTTTAGTTGTCCAAAAGCAAGCCTAAAAAAAAGAAAACCCTGGCTTGTTTGAGGAAAGAGGAAACAAAGAACCATTAAATAATTTCCATTAATTGATAATACATGCGTCATTTGATAGAACAATATTGGCCCTATTTTAAAATAAATACTTTATTTACAATATGAAAATATTTCTTCAGAGGAAGAAAAGAAAAGCCATACTTTACTGGTCTAAAGAACACCTCATGAATGCCAAAGTTCTTAAAAATTTAGACATATCATGCACTTGAAGTTTTATACAATATTTTATAAGGCATAGAGAGTAGTTCTGTTATATTTTTAATAATAATTGTAAAATCACACTTAAAATACATTATTTTAATCTATCACTCAATAAAAACAGCAGTTTAAAATAAATAAAACAGTTACAGAAAGGTAACTTCAGCTGTTCTCAACTGAAAACATGAAGATAATTTTGTAAATAAAATGTATCTCATCTAAATGCAATGAAAATTACTTTTCTCCTTCGTACCTAAAATATATCTGAAATATTTGTTCCTGGTATTCACTCATTTACTGCTCTGTAGCAAATTCTTTAGTGAATTTGGAGAACTCATTCTCCTGGTCTATTACTTGCAGCATCGTATTTGATTTCCTCCTTGACAACTTGAAAAAGTCCTGTCTTTCACTCGAATACTTACGTCCTGCCACTTTCAGCAGAAGGTAACGCTGTCATCGGTTTTGGGCACTGATGTCAAATTGTGGCAACTTGTCACAAACTCTATTTGTTAACAAGCTTGGAATCAGAATTAACACTAAGCTTAAGAACTGAGACTCCAACCAAAAAGAAAAAGGAGCTATTGAGAGCCCTGCTGTTGCACCTGGGGCTCATCGAAGGGTTTGGTGCTCCTCATTCCTCCCTCCAGCTCCCTTGAAACAGGGAGCCCCGGGCTTGAGGCTTAGTGATGCCACCCTGTGGACAAGAAAATTGCCAAGGACGATCCCTAAAATTTCTAAGCTATTACACATCAGAATAACAGGAAATCAATAATTTTTTTATTTATTAAAAAAAAAAAAAAGGGTTTATTCCTGTAGAGAATCCAGCTGTGTTTAATTAACAGAAAGGAAGGAAAGGACTCAGACAAAGAAACCTTGGATACCAAATAACAAATATATATTGCTAAACATTAGAGTGACTCAAACCAAGTATTGGTTGATCTGCAAAGAGCTCTGTATACACATGCCTTTTCAGGGATTCAACTTCCTTTCAGAAGAATTAAGTCAACAATGACATTAATTCCTGCCTATCCACTATTTCCCGATTCTGCTGTGGCCTAAAAGAGACAAGCAGCACTGAAATTCATGGAGTTTGGTTATCCCTTGTGCGGCTGAGGGATTCAAACTCTTTTCAGGACCTCTGACTGTGGGCAGTCAAATGCTGCCTCTTTGTTTGCTGAAAGCGCTTCTCACTTGCCCTGACTCAGCCTTTCTAAAGTGTCACGTCTGTCCACATTCAACCCAGTAAGACAAACCAGTATAACACACCGACATGCAAATAGGAATTTGGTGCATTAATTTCTCCTCCTCTTTCCCTCAAACATTGGTAGCTATGTTTAGGAGCAATCTCTCCCTGGCCAGTAGTTGGTCCCCTAACTTGTCTTCTGGACCAACCCACGGATTGCACAGATTTGTGGATAGGCTCTGCAGTGTCCTCTGGAATACACCATCCTCAGATTTCATGTTAGTTAGGTGTTCAGGCATAAATCATAAAGTAAATCCTCATTCAAGGTAAAAATGACCCTTTGTTATTCTTCTATTTCATTACTTATCTATGTATACCTACACTGGTTAGACATTCAACAGAATCTACTTTAGTACAGGAAGACCAAGCTCAACACCTAATTTCTGTTACAATTTCCCTTGTTCAGAAAAGACACCTTACTTTAAAACTGACCCTTAAATAAAGTCGTTACATCCTTTTATTACACCTTCATAAGAAAACTAAAAGGAAAGCTTCTGTTCTCACTTTTTTTTGAGTGAAAGATCAGAAGGGGTTAGACTAGCAAAGAGTTTGTGATCTGCCCTACCTGATGCAAAGTTTGAGGCAGTCGGTAGTGGACACAACTTGTAGCCGTAAAATGAAGAAACTGCTGCTTCTTGTCTATTATCCCTTGTCTGCTTCACCTGCTTAGTTTCTAAAACTTAGTTTCTTATTATACTTATGTTGAACCATTTATGTTGAACCATTTATGTTGAACCACACATAGTAAATCCTTGATTCTACTTGGGGCTCTTTTATCTTTCTTGTTATAAACATTTTGTAGGTAAAGAAAAAAAACAAACACAAGTACTTGGGAAGGAAGGAAACCAGGTTATCTATAAAACAGAGCACACAGCTGTACCACAGCAAGCCAGATTGCTGACATGCATCTATTACAAACTGGAGTAAAGCATATCCTCAGATAGAATTTAAATTTTACTCCCGCCAGATAAATGGTTCCTTCAACCTTTTGGTCTGCCAAGCACTAAATTCCTGCCCAGTCATCCTCCAGCAGTAACTATTGAATTCTAGATAATTCATGCAGTTCACAGATCCAGCTTTGTAACAGGTTATTCAAGGCAAATAAATTCAGAATTAGTTTCTCTTAGAGAATTAAGTAAATTGAAACCTGCGGAAAGTACATTCCAAGACTGATATTTCTTCTCAACACATCATCTCATCTTCCCTGCCCTCAAAAAAACACTCCTTCCTTCAGAAGAATCTTTAATAAAATATTCCCTTCCAAAACAATAACAAATTTAACAGTTCCCAAGTTCATCCTCCTTTTTTTTTCCTTATTACTAGCCCAGTTCTCCAAAGACAAATAACTTTTCTTTAATCATAGAAGAAAGTTGCCCCCCTTGTGCATATGCACTGCAATTCAGTCCTTAATTAGATAATCAGAAAGTATTTTTCCCAAAGGACCCTGCTTCATTCAGCATACCAGATGGAGTACACTCGAGTAATGAACAAGATCTATGTGTTTTATTACAAGGTTAAAAGGAAAAACAAAGGGAAACAAAATGGAACAATATTCTACAGAAACAGATTCTACTCCAGGCTCTGCCACTGAGTTTCCAGGTGATGCTAAACAATTATTTTAATTCAAAATTTGTCCACTTTGTCACCCGCTATGTATTTCTTGTTTTCTGATTGTTCAAATTAAGGTTCTGGCTCTGATCTGTAAAAATTCTTACAACACAAAGATGAATCAAGCGAGACATACTTAGAACATGTTAAATGCTTCAACACCCTGAAAAATAACTTCTGGTTGTTTTAACTGAGGCAAACTTACTAAAATTAGTAACATTTTAGTCTCTCTCAGTCTCAGTACCCTACCTGTAAAATGGGAATAACAACTTCTGGTGTTTCTGTGAAAATCGATTTGGTTTTATTAATTTGAAGGTCTAAGCTACTACTGGCACAAGTGTCTTGGAACAAAGCTAAGAGGAAAGTAGTCATTTTTTATGTGGAAGAACTTTTAAATTCAAGAATAAGGCCTAAATTATACAAATGTGTGAGGAAAACAGTACACAAAATTTATTTATTGATTGAGTTTCTTCATCCTGCAGTAAGCAAGGAAAGTCCTGTGGAAAAACCATAATATATTCAGTAATAATGATTATATAATTATGTTTATACACATGCAAATTAAATTAAGGTTGCGTAGAAAACCTATATGATATTTTCCAATATTTAAATACTTGATTTTTTATTGTAACTTCATTTATTTTTAAGCTCTTTGTGTGGAATGTGGTCACACACATACACAAGCCATAAGAGAAGCTAACAAGAATCAGAGAACTTCTGTTTGAAATTTTGCCTAAAAAAATATTGACAATCAGTTCTCAACTAAGAGATCAACCATGTTATTGAAAAGGTTTTAAGATTTTGAGAGAACTGGGACTGTCCAGCCTGGAGAAGGCTCTGGGGAGACCTTATAGCAGTCTTTCAGTACCTAAAGGCCCCCTACAGGAAAGACAGGGAGAAACTCTTCAGCAGGGTGAGTTCTGATAGGACGAGGGGTAATGTTTTTAAAATAGAGGGAGGTATATTCATATTAGGTGTTAGGAAAAAATTTTTTACAGTGAGGGTAGTGGAACACTGGGAAAGGTTGCCCAGAGAAGTGGCAGATGGCCCATCCCTGGAAACATTCAAGGCCAGGTTGGACAGGGCTCTAAGTAACCTGATCTGGTTGGAGATGTCCCTGCTTCTTGCAGGGGGGTTGGACTAGATGACCTTTAAAGATCCCTTCCAACCCTAACTCTCCTATGATTCTAAGATTTAAAAAAATAAAAAAGAGGTACATAAAAACAGGCCATTGTTACTCTAAGCACATGCAAAACAGCAAAAAAAAAAAAAAGGAAAACCAAACTTCTCATCATGAAGAAGCCCAAAAAATCCCCTTATGGTTAGTAACAGTAAAGATTCATTGGAACAGATGTTATCGAATGCATGTGAAGATTTATGTTGTCTTAAACACAGGCCCATATCAAACAAGAACCTTCAAACAAATGAATTCCTTTTTGAAGATATCAAGGAATTTGATTGCCTAGTGAAACCTGATTAAATTTTTACTTTAATACAAAACAAAGAATAATGTTTAACACAGCATGTAGTTGAATTTTCAACATTGCATACTGCCATTAAATATGTAATTGTAATTTTTAAGTTGAATGAGTGCTCCTCCTCTTGGTACACTAAAGTATTTAACTTGGCTGAATATCTGTTGTTGAACACATACAATGAAAGTAGTTTACAAGTTCTTTGTAGGAAAGTGGTTTGTGTTACGAGTGATCACTTAAAAACGTCTACTTCAGAGTGAGCCAAAACCCTATGGTCTGTCAGATTTCGCTTAGTACTAATAAGTAACACGTAATTTATTGACACAACAGGTATTGTGTCTGCCTGCATACTTCCAAATGGTTTTCCACTGCCCTGGTACAGTTACCTGATTTTTTCCAGACAAACTGGAATTCCATTGCTATAATTTACGATGCTTTACGATCTTAGCCGAGCAAAGATGTCAGACATAGGTTAAATCCAGTTGACTTCTCTGGGAATTAAGCATAAGATTAAGTGCTTTGATAAATTTGTTTGTTTGTTTGTTTTAAATAAGCATCAATATTAATGCATACTAAGAATCTTGCAAGGCAGAGCTTGTGAGTAGCGCAGTTATTCAGGAGTTAAATGTGTACATTGCTTGTAAATAAACTGTTTCTCCTCTTAGTATACTGTATTGAGAACATAGAAGAATCTCTCTCAATTAGAGCTCCTTAAGAGTGAATTAAGTACATTGTAATGAGATATAAAATCATCATGCCTGAATTGCTCCTTCACATCTAATCTAGATTTGAAATGAAAATATTATCTGCCACCAGTTTGAGCTTATGCCTATGTAAAGTGAGCTTGGTTGCCCAGATGCATTCATGTTAGAAAAATATATCACAAATATGACAAAAGGACTTACACAACTCTTTGCACATGCCTGAGGGACTACATCGAGGTCAGTCTGCCACATTATTCCCAAGGATTTATTTAGGCTACACAGCTTCATGTATATGCACATAACATTAGCACATGGAAAGATATCAATACATCTTCACTCATACCTACGCTAATAACCACAAAGGGACTGCTAAATCAAGATTTAAGACATGAAGAAGGCATGATGTAAGGCAAAACGTTTCTTTTTTTTTTATTCTAAGTTAAGAGTAAAATATTTTTAAGATCAAGACTTAAAAGTCTTAATCTTTTCAGTACGTAAAAATCTTTTAAGTAAAAGATTTTTAAGACTAAGACTTAAGATTTATTCTAAGTTTGGCAAGTCCATTCTGGTCCTCTTCTCACTACCAACTCCATGGCACTTCACTTATCTATCATATGAGGTTTTTTAAGCTCTGCCTGCCATTTAGCTTCAATGTCCACACAAGTCTCACTGAGTCAGTATAGTGCACCAACCTATGATCTACAAGACAGAGATAGAGAAGACAGAGCATTTACCAAGTAGAATTTGAAGAGACATCTAGTCAAGCACAAGAGAGGCAGCTACTGAATCTGCAACAACCTGGTCAGAAAAAAAACCCAAAACATAAGTTGTTCTCCAAGTAGTTTTGAGTTGTTAAATGGCAGGTTTTAAGCCTACATCCACCACTGTTAAAAAACTACAGGTATATAGGCTGATCCCCTCAACTTCTGCACCCATAAATATCTGGGTCCAGGAGGTTACGTTCCTAAACTAGCTGTTAGAGCTGGTGCTATGTTCAATTCAGCAACCTGCCTTTTCTGGGCTTTTGTTGCAATCCAGAAGCAGGCAACGTTAACCTTCAAGGGGTGAGCCGCACAGCAGTTCAGTACTGCAGTTAAGAATTACAATCAAGTTTTGTGGCACCACCCGAAATATTTAGTGTAATGGCCACAGAATTCAGGACACAGATCAACTCCAACACTGCCAGCCCATAGAGGATAAATCCACTAACACAGGGAGCCCGCTGTCACAACCGAAAGAAGAATTAGAGTGAAATGAGGGTAGTGTCGCAGCAGAAGTGATTAATGCATACTGATGTTAAGCCTACTGGCTGTAAACAACACTGGTGCGTATCAGTATCAGAGCTCCAGTAGCTGTCTCTTGTGATAAGCTAGCACCTGTTTCAAACATGGGACAACAACTACAACATTGTCAGCAGCACTGGTCTTACATCTGTTGCTCTGGTGCCTAACATTGTTCTGTGCAATGATCAAAGCTATTGTAAATTCAGTGGGTCCTTAACTTCTGCCAAGTGACCGTGAACTAGGCCTTCAGACATCTCCATACACACTGGCTTTGCCTTCTGCACTTGTAGGATTATCATGATCTGCTGCACAATTTGCAATTCACATGAGGAATGGCAAATCCATCCAAACTGGTGGCTTGCAGGTTCATATTATTGTTTCTGGACAGTGATCCTCCTCAGGAGGGCATCCCATAGAAAGGATATGTCTCCTTGCCAGAACTTATTACGCAATAGAAAAGGATGGATTTGCTGAAAGAGGGAGGAAGGCGGCAGGGGGTGGCTGGGGGAGGTAAGACATGGAATTGTTCAAAGTCCACCAAAATGCAATCACTTGCTTCCTATATCTTGTATGTCCTAATGTCATCTGTGAATGATACCTATGCAAGGAGGTTCACCTTTCCCTTCCCTTCATGGCTCCCCAAAGGCAGGACCCTCCATTGCACTTCATATTATTCCAAGTGATCTGGAACACAGCCTTTCTTCCTTGAGAAGCTGACAGCAGGACAAGTCACAAAGGGTAGCATTTGCATGTCACAGAAACAGAGAAAATCAGGGCCCTTCTGAGACAGAAAACCCATATGTCGTACTATGCAATTACTTTGTTGACTTGCCAAAAGTGTATATAAATTCTCAATAAAAGGTGAAGAAATATGTTGGCAGTACTGCATCAGTGTTCCATTGGTAGCTTATCCAGTGAAGGGTCCTTCCCTTTTACGTTACTACGATCAGCTCATGGAGCTTGCCTGCTGTGGAGACCAAGTCCTTCTTCACAGCAGCTTCACTGCATGACTGGAGGGGACCATTTTTGGATTACACTGGCCAAGTGACTTGGGAAAAAAACTACAAAAACATCCCAAACCAAACATGTTTCTTGAATGCTTGGCTGATAAGGAAAAGGAAGCCTGGCTGATTAGAGATCAGTTTGGAAGCTGCTGCTGAAGAGAAGTCCATGCTGGTTGACAACAGACAGGTTAAAAAACCAAAACAAAGCAAAACACCAAGCTTGGCCTACCAGCCAGCTCAGTCAAGGTGATAGTAGTAGAGTGTCAGGGAGTATATCCTGCAGGAAATATTTCTCTACTATGTGGCAGGAATCCCAACAAGGTGTGCATATGGCTGTGGCTGGTAATGTCAGTGGATGGATGCTCTGTCAGTTTTGATAGCATACCAGATGTATGAGTGACATTATCCAGAAATATCCTTAGGATAAATGTTTGTGAGCCCTTCTGTTTTTGTCATTATTGGTAAGAGAATACCACTCCTCCCATTAAGAACACATAGGCTGAACGTTGGCTTTCCTTCAATTTTTAAGGACTTTCTGCATTACGAAAGTGCCATCTTCTTCCCACAACCACCAACACTTTTGTGAAAGTCTTGCCATAGTCAGTAGCTCTCATTTTGTAAACTTTAAGCTGTTACAAGTAATTAGAAAATACGACGTGGCCATGTCAGTAAAGTTCTTATAGCATACATATTTCATCCCTATGACCTCTTCCTAAGATCAAGTAACATCCTAGGTACTAGATTCCTGATTGCCACCTAGGGAGAAGAGAGATATGTATACCTTGGAGGCCTTGCACATGCTACAGATTTTTTTAAGGGGATGTGTTATTTCAGTGCACAGTCACAGAGCCTCTGACAAGTCTGCCATGCAGATTTCTAGAATATATGTCAACAAGATACAGTTCTGAAGGGTATAAAGGACATTATTGGCACAAACAATAATTGTCAAAATAGGTCACTCTGTTATCGACCCAAAATGGTCTTGTTGGTCAAGGCCTAAGCATGCACAAAGCATGTGCTCTCTTCCTGCCATTGTTAAGAGTTGCAGCTTCACTCTGAAGCGTAGACAAGTTCATATTGCTGCCTCTGCACACAAGACCACTGTCCACTGTAGTCCACTGTCAGTCTGGTACTTTAATGAAAAAGACTCTCCAAACCAAATATTTAAATTGAATCCTGAAAATGTAAAACTATTACCACCTCACCATTTAACCAGAAACAGATTTTAAGAAGCTGTAAATCTAACTTCGCTAAATAAAGCACATTTACAGTAGACTTCTCTTGCTTTTGCTCACTGGAGAATGGCATGAGTGCTACCCAAAACTGAACTTGTGTTTGCTGTGACAAAAGAAAGAAAATGACAATCCTAAATGTCCCAACAGGATTTTCCTTTAAAATTTCATATTTAAGGCAAGTCTCACACTTTGGCATAAGAGTGTTGAGCGTAGTTACTTTACTATGGAGAGCGTTAACACCTCTTACACTCAAAAGCACAACTGAGGTGACAGAACAGTGACAACTGCAACATCACCCAGCTAGATAGCCTGAATCTTCAATTCTAAAACTTCCTTTTTCTGGAAGAACTGCTTGGTTCAAGTTCTAGATTTAGATTAGATATTAGGAAAAAATTTTTTACAATGAGAGTTGTAGAACACTGGAACAGGTTGCCCAGAAAGGTGGTGGATGCCCCATCCCTGGAAACGTTCAAGGCCAGGTTGGATGAGGCTCTGAGCAACCTGATCTAGTTGGGGATGTCCCTGCTCCTTGCAGGGGGGGTTGGACAAGATGACCTTTAAAGGTCCCTTCCAACCCTAACCATTCTATGATTCTATGATTATAAATTAGAGGGGAAAAAAACCCTCAAACCAAACCTTTGTGATTTGCATTTTTAATCAGAATTTTGCCCTTTTATGATTTTAGAAAGATGATTAAACTTAATCCAACATGGGAATTTTAATTTTTACTTAAAATTGAAATGTTATGAACAATTTTATTTGTGGTTTGAGTTATGGTATCTAGCCACGCAAATGCAAAGAACAGTATCTTCAGAACAGTACTGTAAATTGAGGAAAATATTTCAATTTCACAGATACTGAAGACAGATGTATCCAGACCAAGGACAATCTAGTTTATATTCAAATAGCAAAATAAGGAACAACACATTTTATAATTAAATTTTTTTTCCTATAACCTACTTCAGCTTTCTTTTTTTTGAAACACCAACACAAGTGAATTTAAGGGTTTTTCTTAAGGGCAGCAAAAGTTGCCACAGTAATAAATTAAAATCTTAATCACTCTCTGCTATTTATATCCAGAAGACTATAAACACTTTAGTTACATCAGTCATGCACACTGGAGCTCAGATATTTCTTTATTATGTTAGTAGAGACCATATAACATTGGAGCCAGAAGCACAACAGCTGCTCAGGCAAATAAGCCCTGCTCTCAGCACCTCTGGGAAAATAAATGCTGTCATGTCCTAGCTTGGGCTGAACAAAGCTCTAGAACCTCCATCCTCCTTGCAGATGTAGAGCAGATGTGTAGTTATTCATATTTAATTTAGAATCCTATTTTCTGCATGCTTTCTAGTACTGAATGGTTCCAGTGCTGCTACAAAAAAATCTAAGGCCCTAAATCAACAAAAGTTATTTAGAGCAATAAAATTCAAAATAGAACTTACCTTTTATATAGGTAGGAGAGGAAGAGAAGTTCTTATTTCTTATGTTTGAAGCAAATGAATTGAATGCAAATCACTGAAGTTACACATAAGCCTCCAATCTCTGAGCTAAAAGCTAGGATTTCAGACTATCCCATTTAATCTCATATGGGGGAAAATTGTACCTAAGGGAAAACACCAATTGCTATTTGACAGCTGTGAATATTAGCAGAAAAACTCAAACATGCATGCTGCACTCAGGTAAGATACATAAGTGATTAAGGCCAAACGTTGTTTCAGCAGGAAAAAGCAGTTGTAACTACTGCTGTCTGAGAACTAAATCTACATGGCATAAAATAGCACTTCACAAATATCTGATCCAACCAAATAAGCTGACTTGGATAAGAAACAGACATGTAAAATAGACCAGATAAAGTACTGAGCTGAGGCAGATAGGCCCCTTTCAGTATTTAAGTTGGCTTATTCCTGTCTTAGTTTCTTTGCATGGTCCAGCATTGCCATATACCCAGGTACAACATGTACACAGAAGTTTCAAGATTATGTATCATTCAGCATGCTTACGCACACTTGAATTAAAAACTGTCACTGCCAGTAGGTTTCAGTACAGCAAATTGACTGGTACAGGGTTTACAGCAGACCCCCTCCCTGCCCCATCACTGCAGAAATGACCTCAAAGACAAATAAGGTACTCCTATTTTGTTCAAACACCAAGAGGAGACTGAAGAAGCAGGAAAAACAATCCCTCTTTCCCCGTAGCCCATAACACAGGAACTTTTAGTGCTCCAGCACTACTGTTTTAGCAAGTTTATGCCTCGATACTAGATATATACAAATTAGCAATAAATTTACACAGTAATTTTAATGAACTGGAATTTGAATGTTTTGTCAGCATTATCAAGATTCCTGTGGAAACTGCAACACATTTTTTAAAAATGAGGCCTTCCAGGTCTTAAAGCTTGTTCTATTAATTTTTATGGCACTACCTAAAAATAAATGTAACTCCTGGATGCCAGCTACATTAATGCAAATATTACCACACACTTCATAGTAACAGCTGCTTCTGATGTCACTTTTTCATTTTAGAGTTACAGTAAATTGAGTATTTGACCTAGATTGTTTAAAGAGTACAAAAGTAAACAACGCTACCTAAAGGCCTACAGGAAAGATGGGGAGAGACTGTTCAATAGGGCCTGTTGTGACAGGACTAGGGGTAATGGTTTTAGAATAGAGGGAGGTAGATTTAGATTAGAAATTAGGAAGAAATTTTTTACACTGAGAGTGGTGGAACACTGTAACAGGTTGCCCAGAGAGGTGGTGGATGCCTCATCCCTGGAAACGTTCAAGGCCAGGTTGGATGAGGCTCAGAGCAACTTGATCTAGTCAGGGATGTCCCTGCTCCTTGCAGGGGGGGTGGACGAGGTGACCTTTAAAGGTCCCTTCCAACCTTAACCATTCTATGATTCTATGAAAGTTTATCTCTGCTTCACCATAGGGCTGAACACTGACACCACGTGGACTCCATCAGCAGCACCCTAAAGTTGGTTAGCAAGATCTGTTTACAGAAGTTGAAGATGGACCTCACAAAAAAAAAATTGACCCAGCAGTTGTAATCAGTAGTCTTAACAGCAAAAAGGTGTTGCAGTACTGTGTTTTACAAGATCATATTAACAGCCTTAAAATCTACAAAGTGTTTAAGTATCACACTAAATGCTAGGAACACTGTAAACAGTTTTTATTTGTTCACTAGAGTTTACATAAAACATGTTAATTCAGTTTAAAAAAAGTCTCAACACGAAAGGCAGTAGCTTGGCTTTTTATTTGTAAAGGATAATGCACCCCTTGAACTATAACCAAGTTCTAACAATTCCGAGGAGTCCACAGAGGCTATGTTTACTTACAATTTAATATCAGGAAAAAAATGTTTACATTCCAGATTACTGTAGAAAAAAGTGTATACCACAGTTACGGCATACAAGATTTGTAACAAGCAAAAAAAATACCCTGTTTTAAAAGTAATCCCCCTTCCAAATAGGTTTTCATTTTAGTGCACTCTCTCTCCATAGGCTTTACATTTAGAATTCTCT
Organism: Chlamydotis macqueenii; assembly: GCF_036417535.1. Taxonomy (NCBI): domain Eukaryota; kingdom Metazoa; phylum Chordata; class Aves; order Otidiformes; family Otididae; genus Chlamydotis; species Chlamydotis macqueenii. Next base: position 55,651,976 of record NC_141593.1, on the reverse strand, counting down.
ATATACAAAAAGGTACAACAAATTGGTACAGTATTTATTGCAACAAATTAAGGATGTCATAATATACATAAATTAAATTAGTCCCCAGAACTTGCATACCCTCTTGCTTCTTATTCCTCCCATGAAGCAGTCTCCTTTTCTGGTTCTAAGATTAAGTTCTTTCACTGAAAGGCACGTACTTCTCTACAACAGAAGAAATAGATGCATTAATCTGAAATGCCCTGTTCCAAGGCGAACTTCAGCCTACATTTTGGAAGATCAAACATTACAAAAGAATAGAGATGTAACATTTCATTATTAAATTTGCCTGTAAAAACCCACTGTTAACATATTACTGTGAAGCAAACTGCCACAAAACTCCATTAATTTTAACCTCCCAAATAGAGACAGCTCACTTACAAAAAAACCTGGGTTTTCACCATGTTGGATATATTTTTAAAGTTTCAAGGCTCCTGAGTTCCTATTCAAACTGTGGTAACTGGAATGCTATAAAAAATAGAGTAAGTGCTTTTCCTTGTGCCTTGCAGTGTGTAAACTGATTTAATAAGGATTGTAAACTATTAGCGTGATATATTTTTGAAAAACAAAGATGTGGTATCAGGATTCTGTATGTCAGTTGACATGTAGGCAAAGTTGCATCATGAGAAACCAAAGGTTAGAAATTCACACTTTGACATGTAGTAGTATGCTATTGAACAAAATGGCTAAAGTATCCCATTCAGGTAAGATGCGCCAACCTGAAGAGGCACATGGGTGATGACAACAGTGGGAGTATGCTTAAATTGCATCTATGTTACAACACAGGACACTATGGACTTATTCTTCATACAGCTTTGGAAGAAAACAAAACCAACACTCAAAGTAGCAATGATACCAGCACTGCAATATACTAACACTGCTCTGCTGATTTTAGGAAAGAAGCTGGTTTCTCTGCCTAGCCTTGGAAAGAGTCAAACAGACTTAGCAGCTCACCCTAAACAAGCCAACAGGGATTTCTAACATAAGCATGCTGTGCTGCAGAGTATCACCTTAAAAAGAGTTTGATTGTTTTAGTCAAGAAAAATGAAAGCAGAGTTGATACTACTGCAGACAATTAACAAATCATAAAAAAAAGAAGGAAGAAGATATTTTTTTCTATATAAAACAATACTTATATAATTTGTTGTCCATAACAAATGTATATGAATCCAGCAGAACATGTAGATCAAAATTTCTTGTAATAGTGTTTAAATTTTTAGTGCCTTCCATTATGTGCTATAAGGGTAAGAAACTTATGAACGGAATAAGTTGTTTGTTGACTGCAGTTAAGCAAAACTGCAACTGTGATTTACTTAAAGGACTAAACTAAAAAAAAAACATTTAAAGCCAATCTTCCTCATTCTCTATTTAGCTGCTCCACACCTGACCGCATACTTACGCAACCTTAAAAAAAACAAACCAACCATACCACTGAATTACTGCAAATGTCAGGACAAAGTGTAATAACATCTCCTGAGAACATCTGAGTATCATTATCATCAAGCTGTCCTCAGTGACTCTTTGATTACTTATGCATTTTGTACTCCCTCTGGTCATTCTTGGTTAAGCAGTAGTATGAAGACTGATTACTAAGATTCAATGCAGATGCAAAAGACTTAGCTGAAACAAAGAGAAAGAAATTAACCAAAAAAAGGTACATTCCCAATTAATGATTTTAATTATTGTTATTATTTTTTTTTTAAGCTCCCCTACAGTAGTACTCAAAACTTCCCTCCCAGCAATGCCATTACTTGGCAAAGTTTGGACAGCATTTTATCAAGCTGTTGTACAGAAATTTGTGAAGTTCATTCACATTGTTCACTACTGTTCTCCTCTAATAGACAAACATTGCTTCAAGAGAAAAAGTAACTGTTAAAATTTTGAGAGCTCCTCCCCATAAAAGAGAACAGAGCAAGCTCTCAATATACATAAACAGAGTATATTCATATTATTGACTCAACATAACTGAAGTTCTTGTTTTTTCAAGCTCCCAATATCAAAATAATCATTTTGACAATTTAAGCGCTTACTTTCTTAGCTGTCTTGAAACAACAGTAACATCTTATTTCTTTCTTATCTACAGTTATTTACTTCTGAAAGTATTACTTCTGATCTGTTTAGTTAGTTTTTCTCAGCAAGTTAACAGAAATGTGTTGAAACTAAGTTCGGTTAGATCACTCCGTTACTCCAATACAATTACTTTTCTTGCAGATGGACTGAGAGGTTGACATTATCATCTGCTCTGGAACTAAACATCAAATTTTAGGTAATTTTGCAGCCTCATAGGGCAAAAATAAAGGTACGCCTATGCCACAAGTTACATCACTTGATATATCTACTTCAGAATACGACATGTTTGAACATTACATGCCACTTCTCTCTCCACTTTTTCTAGGCTCTTTGGACCTGGATCAAAACATCAGGTATTGTTTTTCTGTTATCTAGCAGAAGTTCTTTCAACAAGATACCACAGTATGTAAGGAACTGTATTTATTAAAATAAATACTTGATTTATCTTACAATAGCTATGCCATCACCCAAATGAAACACTACTGATGTATTCAAACTGTTTGTACCATACGTCATCCAAAGGACTATTTTTAAAATGGTCTGGATTGGTAACCTACTTTCAAATACTTCCAAATTGCCTGGTATAGCTCAAGTAAATGATAATTTGCTGCAATACTTCAATTTAAAGAGGGACTGAGCATTTGGATATTAGAACAGGGGCTTTTTAGTGTGGTTTTTTAGTTGGTTTGTTTTTTTTTTCCCCCAACTACAACACTGATAATAAGGGTGGGTTTTTTTTGTTGTTGTTTATTACAGTTAACGGCAAGTGTAGTTCAAAGCCTGCTGTCTATAGTTATAAAGAGTTTTCTTTAATACAAGTTAATTCAGTTCATGATTAAGAAATTAACTTCAACCACAGAACAATAGAACCTGCAGTGTCAAAAAACATTAATTTAGTATGTAATTTGACAAAACCCACATTGGGACTAGAGGAATTCATGAGACAATCACTTCAGTGAGAATGAGTTTCCAAAATAAATTTTGAAGGGGAATGTATAGAAATCCCCATCTGTGGAAACATTCAAGGCCAGGTTGGACGGGGCTCTGAGATGTCCCTGCTCCTTGCAGGGAGGTTGGACTAGATGCCCTTTAAAGATCCCTTCCAACCCTAACTATTCTATGATTCTTATTACAAGCAGTAGAAAAGATCAGAACACCTATCTACACACATAAGATACATGTATTTCAAAACCATTTACTAAAACAGGCTCCTCTGCAGTAGAGCACAGAGTGCATATACCTATTTAACACATTAATAGTATAGTACCTTTAGACAAAATACTGCTCTGGAGACATAATCAGCTCCTTGAAGCTTTACAACAAATACAACCATGCTTAATCTCCAAATAAGCATACAAGAGTATGAAGTAACCTCTATAACATGAATACAATACTGTTGTTAACTGTATAATACTGTTTGTTAATGAAGACTATCCATATTAACATTCATTCATTCCTAGTAAAAAAAAGTTACATTGAGGGAACTCCTGGATATAATGTGAACAATTACCTTTTACATAATAGGCGTAACTCATACTAGAACAAGACTAGGAACATGCGGTAACTTTAAGTGCCACATGACTGTAATACAGAGAAGCAGTAAGTGGAGATATTCCAACTAGTTTCTTCTACTGTACAGGGGAGAAAAAAGGAAAGAATAACTTTGACTTGTGAAAAAAAATTAATCTGAAATATTCCCCCTAAGGAGATAAAAGTTAGAAAAGATTGAACCTGTCACTTCAAATTCCAGAACTACTGACAAACTTGTTTCCTAACACACAGCAGAACATGTGACTTCTGCAATATTTTTAATGCATGAGACCTCATGTATTGGATCTGTTGAATTGCTTTGCTTGAGACTTTAATTCAGTTTCACATTAAACTGTTGAATCAATTACTAGCTGTAACTGGCAGAATTAATTATTTTATCTCTTCTGATACTTGACTATGACAATTCTATCAAGTTTTTTATGATGTTTTTGTACGTGCCGTGTGATGTCATTACTCAATAAGGAAAACTTTTTAAAGTCTGAATTGCAGAAGTTTAAATTTGAATTCCTCATAATGTTTAAGTGTAAGGACAATAAGGAAATATAACAAAATCTTCCTGTATCTACATAGTTTCAGAGAAAGATTTAAGAATATGAACCTTTCTATGTAGCGGTACCAAATCTAAAACTTGGGGCAGGATCATCATCCACTAACTGCTGACTACTTTAGCAATGAGAAAGCAGAATGAAGGTTCTAGAAGCAGAAATCATAGGAAAGAATATGCAGGAAAAATTAAGGAGCCTCCAAAATTTTTAAAAAAATAAATAATAGAGAAATGTAAAAGCTAGTTGTCAACTTTAACATAAGCTTCAATAATGACACTGTACTTGTAACAAAAATATCCTACCTTCCTCTCCATTTCTCTGAGGCTTAACATGCTGAAGACAAATGGTGTTTTATCTTCTTGCTCACTAAATTCTTGCCCATTTAAAATTCAAGTGATCTTGACATCCCTTCTCCAACTACATGCATATGAAACACAGTAGTGAGCCTTCTCAGTGAAACTGCTTATCATCCGTACTCCTTCACTTCTATTGCTAGAAGTACATTTGGCTTCTACATACAAACCTTCGAGGATGACTGGCATCAAATAGTGTTGTGTCGTCATCATCATTATCTTGCTCTAACGGGGTCAGCTCCATGTTTTCTATGTTTGTATCCAAAACTCCATATCTTCGGGTTTTTCTGTTTCGTCTTCTGAGCCTGAAATGTATTTTAAAACATTTAAGTTCTATAAATCCTGCTCTACTTTCCAGTCCAAGAATATATATTAAAAATATCCCTTAAAATACAGCTATATTGATACTTACACTAAGTTTTTTTTTAAAATTTATGATATGTAAAATGTACACACTTAGCGCTATGAAATTCAGAGGTCAGACAAGTCTTAATGTCAAGAGTTTACATTAAATGATTAAGGCCAACAAGAATGTCACCTGCAGTTTTGTATAGATTTACTGCAGTGAATACAAAAAGTCTATACAGGCACTTGGTAGCTAAATGCAAGAGCTAGGTAAAAATACATGCAAAAGCACAGTTCCAGTAGATGCTACAATGAGAAAAAAAAAAATTGCTGCTATATATTCTCTATGTGTTTTATAAGTTTCTACAGAACAGCAGATCAAATCAGAGAGAAACTTGACAAAACTATAGCAGTAACACAACTCATAGGCAATGTTGAAACTTTTTATTATCAGTTGTGGAGTCTTTTATAGCTATAAAGTTAAAAACATTGTTTATAATTACACTTTGGAAAAAGAGAAAAGTTGGAGACTCAATGTCTTGTACGCTTCACAAAACACAGAAAGAAGAGGCAACATTAAGGCACAGTGCTTATTGCAGATGAACAAACTGTTTGCATCTGCCTTCCTCACTTTCTGTGGCTTCTCATGGCCTGGGTCGCATGTAAGGCCAATGCACAACAAACTGTTCTGTTTGGCTTTGCAAAACTACTCCTATATGCATCAAAAACACCTTGCTCAAATCTCTGAGGATCAGGAACTCAGATCACCAGCTACTCAGTAAACACTATGCAAACGTGTTTGTTTACAAAACGCTGACACAGTCACTTTCAGCTCCTGTACACTAGCAAACAGCAGCTACATGAAAGCTATTGGACTTAAAAAGATTAAAATCTACTTTATAGCCACTTAGTGCTAAACTCAAAGGTGACAGCAGCCCTTCTTTTTAGAAACTCCAGAATTTACAAACCCAAGGTGCCTAGGAAAGGTGTTTACAAATTCAGGAACTTCAATACTGGATATTTCACAGCTAATAACTAATAATAATTTAAGTGCTTCAGCACAACTTAAAAGTACATAACTTTATTGTTTAAAGCCAGGGCTCATAGTGAAGACACAAATTTCACCTTTCAGTTCAAGGTTTCCATTTTCTTCCTTCAGCTCTCAACATAGAAAGCAGCTGTATACTTCAAAGCACCAAGTAGTAGAAAATTCTAAAACTTTAAGATGAAAGTGTGATGGCAAGTATGGTTGTTTCACACATACTGTGTCTTTTGTTTTGTTTTTACTAAAGTAGAAGCTAAGCAATTGGCACTAGGACAAGCATTCCTGGACATTCTAACAAACTAGAAGTTATTTTGAACACAAATAAAGTACAAAATGAAGGAGAGGCAGTTCATGCTATTTGTATAGTCATTATTTCTGTCAATTTCATGACACTCTTTACTTTTTCACTTAACAATGTAAATAGGAAAGTGACTTGATACCATGAGTCGAGAATAACCTAAGACAGTCATAGCAAATGTCCAGACTGTAGCTAATGCAAAAAAAAAAAAAACAAACAATCTTATCACAAGGCTGGCACAAATTTATAGATTCGAAGGAATGCTGTTGAAAAAGGGATAAAAGCATTACTTGTGACATGAAAACTTTCTGTAAATACAGATTAGTCAAAAGACTAAACCTAAAAGGATACTGGAGATGCTTATGCAACATACACATACGGTCATAACTATGACATTAGAGTAGTCTCATGTGTGTTACCAAAAGCTAACTTAAAATCTTTTACCTTGTGACTAATAGGAAGAAAACCTAGGACAAAATCCCAATTTCATTAAATCAGTAGTGCTCTCTTTACCTCTCATGAACTCATTATCTCTGGATAATTTTTATCTTTGTAGTTACTATGGTTACCTTGGGGTCTAATAAGACAAAGTTATGAAAATTGATTTAAAAGTATACAAAAAATTAATGTTCTATTTCTACACACTCAAACTCAATCCTCTTCAAATACAGCAAACAGGAATAGACGAATCCATGAGCAAATATGAACAGATATTTTCTGAATTACATCAGAGACGGCATAGAAAATAGACTGTTAAACCAAGAAGAGAGCTAAATAAGAGAAAACTAACAAATGTTGACGTTGAAAAAAACAAACAAAGTGTATGTTCAGAAAATGAGAAAATTGAAGCAAAACAACAGGTCAAGTTTAAAGGTCAGTGACTAAAGAAACATAAAACTGCAAGAGATATGAGAGGGTGGGAAGAGTTTAAAAAAACCCCCACAGAGTAAGGTAAAAAACCAGTTACTACCTAACATGTGACTCCTTTTAGTGGGGGGATACAATTTCAAAACCGACTGCTGACAGAACCTCAAAATCTCAGTCAATTCAGGCAGTTAAACCTCAGCTTACAGTCCAGAACTTCCTTGTACAAAATGGTATTCTCAATTACATATTCATAAGATTTTTGAATGCTTATCTGGTGTATCAAATACAAATCTCCCCTGAATATATCTGCACTAAAGAATCACTAAAAAGCAAAAAGAAATAGGGCAAGCAATTTTATTTTCACATGATTTAGTTTTGGGTATGGACACACTGATAGGGTACATCTCCAGAAACTGACATATTTTCAGTGTAAATACTACTCCACTTGAAAGAGGCAAACTTATTTTAAGTAACAAGACAGTCGAAACATAATTCTTACCTGAAACTGCTACTGCAGCAAAATAAGCTTATGCAAGCAAGACCTCCACTTCAAGGGATTCTAGAAAAGACTAAGGCTTCACTACAATAAAAACTGAATCTGATACCAAGTAAAAAGGTCACAGCAATACTTATTCTTAATTCCATCCAGAAAACTAATTTAGCGTAATAATTGAGCAAAAGAGTTTTTTTCCAAGGACTTTTCCATGTATTTTCTGTGTAGAACATAGCATTGTATGACTTACAGGGTAATGGCTGCTTATAAGCTGATGTAACTGGAACACTCTTCAAATAATGTTTACCTTCTTTTACCGAAATTCTGAACAAATAAGATGTAAACGTAGCCTGAAATAACCTACTATGTAATTAGACTGTACCAGAGAGAAAAAAAAATACTGCATGCATTAGAGAAAAACAGAGCCAAACAGAAAGAAAAGAGATTTTTAGTTTTCTTCTCTAACGGGATGGCTTTTCAATGCTAATAATGACACAGAGAAGCTAGTTCTATTCATCAAGTCTGTAAATGCTTTCCAAAATGTTCAAGACTCTCTGTTGTATGAATCCAGTCCAAGCAAATTCAAAAATTTAATTTAAATTTAAACACTGGGATAAATTCACACTGTATTAGTGCCGTAAGTGAAATCCCACTCCGGGAGCATAATCAGCAATATCTTTTCTTAAAAGAAGACTGACAAAATACAGCAGTGGTGGTCTAACAGAATTCCTTAGATTAATACAAGATTGACCAGAACTCACAATACATACATAGAATTTCTATTATGATTACACGCATCAGATGTGACATACTCATTACAAACTGCAAGCTTAACACATAAGTGCCTCTAAATGCTAAAAGAAATGTTAGCACAAAATTACATTTTCCCATAGTTATTTCCACCTGTGTAAGAGGAAAATAAACAAGCTATATTACAGTATCCTAATTTGTCTAGGTATAAGGTACTACCCTTGCTGCAAGCCAAAAACACTTTAAACGAGATCAGTTCAATAACATAGGAATTGTTAATCACCCTGTCTTTTTGGGTAAAATATCTTTCTACTAGAAGCTTTTTACTGTTAGCAAACTCTTCAATAAACCAACTTGTCAACCTAACTCGTCACCCTTCAGCCTCACAATATTTTAGAGAAGTGTGTGCCAAGGAAACTGCACCTCTCCCATCACCTCAGCCTACACACAGGTCTCACTTATGGGCCAGCAAGTGCCTTCTCAAAAGTGAAACTCAGATATTCTTGCTCAATAGTTCCAAAGACAGACTACTTTCAAATAGGTGAGTAAGTTACGGGAAACACTCACAGCTCAGCAAAAATATCATAGAAGAGTTCAGTAACAGTCTATGTGACAGAACTAAGTTTTATCTGTCCTAGAGTTGACTCAATGCTGTGAAAGTTCCATCCTGAAGTTTTCTCACACCTTGTTCTACAAAATATGTGTCGTAGTTCAGCCCCGATCAGACCAGACTACGCAGTCTCTCTCTCACTCCCCCCACCTTCCGAGAGAACAGGGAGAGAAAATATAAGGAAAAACGGCTCGAGGTTTGAGATAAGGACAGGGAGAAATCCTTAAAGTTACCGTCACAGGCAAAACAGACTCGACTTGGGGAAAACTATTCATTTATTACTACAAACAGCAGGAGAATGAGACAGAGAACAAGATAACCTCCCTCCACCCCTCCCTCTTCCCGAGCGTAACATTATCTCTACTACCTTCCCCTCCCGAGCGGCACGGGGGGGAAGAGGGAATGGGGGTTGTGGTCAGTTCATCACATGTTGTTTCACGCCGCTGCTTCATGGTTGGGGGAAGAACTCCTCGCATTCCTCCCCTGCTCATTTGTGGGGTCCCACCCCTACGCCACAGTCCTTCGTGGAACTGCTCCGGCGTGGGTCATCTCTTCCACGGGGTGCAGTCCCTCTAGAACAGCTGTCCCAGCGGGCCCTCCACGGGCCACAGCTGCCTCCAGGCATCCACCTCCCCCAGTACGGGGTCCTTCACGGGCTCCAAGTGGATCTCTGCTCCTCCGTGGACCTCCATGGGCTGCAGAGGGACAACCTGCTCCACCATGGTCGTCACCACAGGCTGCAGGGGAATCTTGGCCAGGAGCCGCATTACTCCTCCCCCTCCTTCTGAACTGACCTTGGCGTCTGCAGCCGTTCCTCACAACAGGCTGGTAGATGTCTCTCAGGATCTTTTTTTTACATCTTGTTCACTTCTCATCTCCTTTCCACTTCTTGCAGCCGGGCTGGACCGAGTCGGACCCAGTCGGCTGCCTGGCAAGAGGCCAGAGGGTGAGGCCTGCAAGGCCCATGAGGCCTGCGCCTCCCCCTCTGCGCCTCTGCCCCTGCTCAGCTTCTTCACATCTTCTCTTCTCTCTTTTTATTTCTGTTTTCCCCTTCTTAAATACGTTATCGCAGAGGCATTATCACGGGACATTCTGGTACCAATCAGCTCGGCCTTGGCCAGCAGTAGGTCCGCCCTAGGCCTGGCCAAGTCCACTGAACAAAGGGGAGCGACTTCTAGCAGTTTCCTACAGAAGCTGCCACCTTAGGCCCCCTCTCACTAAACAAAACCACGATAATATGGTATAGTTAATTCACATTTTCCGTTAATTAGTGTTTTTAACTAAACTAATTTTCCTGAACTACAAGGTATGTCTGTTACAAAAAGTTACTACTTGAGGCTAACCAAGCCTTTCTTCTGCAAAAGGCATGCATAAGCTATAGACTTCATGCTCATGAAAGACATTCAGTACTCACCCTTCAAAAGGCTTAGAAATAACTTCCTAGAAATTTGTTCTAAATTAAAATCATGATACATAATTCATACTGAAACATATTTTGGACCTCTCACTTAGTGTGCCAAATTACACAGGACGCTTTTCTCTAAAAAGAGGAAAAGCCATTTCACCTCATCTGCTACATCTGTTTTCTCATCACCTCAGAAAGACCGAACGAAGATCAAAGGCCATGCACGTCTTCCTACATAAACGTGGAGTAAAACTTTTGTCTGCAACAGACTAAGTTAAAAAATCAAAACTCTCCAGAGTAACAGGGAGAAAACCCAAAAGGATGTATGAATTGTAACCTTACCCTTTTGATGCATCGTGAAGGGCAATGACATACATGACATTTTACGTAAGCATTGAAACCAAGAAGCAAAAAAAGCAATAAAACTCCAGTGGTAGACTGAATAAGGCATCACTGTGTCTCAGTTTTCTTACTCCTAGCTCTGATGGATCTGCTGTATCTTGGTGCTATACACTATTTTTTTTTGCAAATCTTCTGTTATAAAAGGGGTTTGATGTATACCAGAATAAAAATCCATAAAAGCCAAAAACTTCTACTGTAATTGGCAGAATTAGCTATTGCAGCAAAACAAGCCTATGCAAGCAAGACTTCCACTTCAAGGAACTCTAAGAAAGACTAAGGTAAAACTTTTTTTCACAAATGTTATTGGAGAAAAACAACAACAAAAAAAACCAAACAAAAAAACCAAACACCCACATTTTTACTGTCAAGAGTGCTAAAACACAGAAACATGGTGCCCAGAGAGATTCTAGAATCTGCATCATTAGAAATATTCAAAACTCAGCGGGACGAGAGTTGAGCAACCTGCTGTAGGCGATGCTGCCATGAGCATGAAATTGTTCCAGACAATCTCCAGAGCTGCCTGTCAGCCTCTGCCGCTCTGTGACTGTCCATTTCTGTTGTTACAACTACTGACAATACCTCCCAAACTAGGCTATTAGTGTACCAGGAGAAGAAGAGGTGCAAGCAGTCTAACCTTTATAAAAGGTGGGTTCAAACAACAAGTCCCTATATAAAGCTAGAAATTAAATTACGATTTTTTTTTTTTCCTGATAGAGAAATTGTGTCATCATCAGTATCACTTGAGAAGGTTGACGGCAGATTGCTATAGTTTACATAACTATTGCCAACCAAAATTAATCTCCTGCATTGTGATGGTGTGCTCCCTGCCACCCAACCTGACCACTTTTCCCATAACCCTACTCAAGTGACAACCATCAGTAACAGATGTTTCTGGTCATGATGGCTGCATCCAACTCCAAGTGGATTCTGGGGAGAGAGATAACAACACAAAAGCCAAAGGATGGTGATGCACCCCCTTAACCACAGTGCTGGTCAATGTCTGTATAAGCCAAATTTGGCAGAAGCTAACATCTACAGTCAGTGTGCAAATATAACTATTAATCAACTATCTTACTCCATAAATAGTGAGCAGCTCAAGAGCCCTTTGAGCTCTCCCACGCGGCAGCGTGCTGCACGTCAGCATCTCCCCTTGGTTATGGATGCCTCTCAAGGTTATCCTTGAGGTTGACAGAATCCTTACTGCATCAGATACTCGGTAAATGAATCGGAAATAAGAGTGTTGAAACTTCGAAATCTTAGCTAAGAGACATAAGGACTCACTGCGCACATGTAATTCTTCAGACATAAAATGCTGATCAAGTCTGGAACTAGGATCAGATCCAGCCGCACCTGGACTTCTCTCTGAGAAGGAGTTCAGAAAGCAAGCGGGTCCTTTCTGAATCTCACAACTCAACAGGAGAGTCCCCCTGACAGTTTTGTGCGACTCCGTCCTCTACATAGTAAATAATCCAGTGTATGTTGCCACTAAATCTTGTTAAACCAGTGCTGCATTCATCATTTACTATCAAACATTGTCAACTCACTATTTTATATCAATAAAAAAGATTGCTGCTTCTCTCTTAGGAGTGAAGTGCATCACTCTCTCTGTGGCGTACGTGGAGAGAAGTTAAGAGTTAACGACAGTAGCAAAGTCATATCAGCATGCACGAGATTTTCTTGAAAATGTATTTACAGGACACCATCAGCAAAGAAGGTCATACCTCTCCGAAAACAGAAAAGTCATACCTTTATCAGAATGTATAAAATTGACAAAGGAAGAGATTGTCATCTTCCTGAATCAGGTAAAGCTTTGGCTAAAGGTATGTCAACAGAGAATAGTTAAAATTTCTCAGGTAGAGTCTTTACCAGAACTTGAAAGACATTACTTTTTATTTTAAAATTACAGATCTTTCCTCTGAATAAACAAAATGTATTTATTTATTTATTTGGCCTTTCTGTAGTACTACTCAGAACTCCATATCCAATAGGCTCCTCTTACGAGGAACCAGAACACTGAAAAGTGCTCTTGTCCATTTTCATTTGGTTAAAAGATTATGTTGTTTCCTTTAAGATATGATAATCGCCAAGATACACATTCTAATGAAAGTAAGATTCAAGGCTGCTCAACAGTGATCTCTAAGAGCTATGTAGCAATGAGGAAATCCTGGTTTACTCGGACTGCAAGTCTAAGTAAGTGCCCCACACAGATCACTGTCTTTCAGCTACCTTTCTGGAATAAATAATGAAGGTATCAGACACAGTAAGCACCAGTATATCTAACTACAATGAAACATACATTGAGAACTCGCTGCATAATGAATATGCTTTATGCATAAACACAGACTTGGGCCTTGCCTAGACGAATCCACAGTTTAAGCATGAGAGAAAGTAAGTAAAAGTGCAAAGAGAACAAAACACAGTGACAAACACTGTAATTAACTGTAAAAGCACACAAAGTTGTGTAGTCAATAGTTTCCCTGAGAAACATAAATGCAGTTGACTGGTACTGCAAAAGCTTTTTTAGGGGCCCTTTTCTCAAGAGAGTGCAAAACAGAAAAGTGTACTGAAAAAGAAAGCACAAAATAAAGATGTTTACTGACAAAGAAGGGGAGATGGACAGATTTCGTAGCTCCGCGGGACAGAAGTTTGCAAACGGGACAAAAATAACCCACAGAATGTAGGAAATAAAATTCAGGTGGACTGACAGATTTCAGCAGTGACACTTGAAGAGAGAAGGAGGGCGCCAGGTCCGGCCCGGCACCGCCACTGCCGCCACCGGAGCCCGACCGAGCGCCGCTCCCGCCCATGCGCGGCGAGGATGCGGCACCAGGAGCTCCCCAGAGGCCTCAGCCCCGGCGCTCTCCGCCGGCCGCGGAGACCGGCCCTCTCGCCAGCCCCCGACGAGGGGCCGAGCGCAGCACAGCACAAAAGCCGAGCCCACAACAGGGCAAGGCCAGGCCTGGCCCCTCGGCAGCCCGGAGCGGGCAGCAGCGCCTCCCCCGCCCGCCCGCTCCCCGCGGCCCCCGCCCTCACCGCACGGTCCGGATCACGAAGTAGACGATAAGGGCGGCGCTGGCCAGCACCAGCACGGAGAGGGCGCGCTGAGTCATGGGCTGGCCCTGCTCGGGCGGCGCCGACACCTCGGCCAGGCGGCTGCCGCTGCTTCGCGTCCCGCCCCCGCCGGCCACCTCCGTGGGGCGCGGAGAGGGAAAGGCGGTGCTCCGAATAGAAAGGGCCGCCGCCGCAGCCTCCCCGCAACGGGCAGCCAGCAGCAGCAGCGCCGCCAGAAGCCAGGGCAGCGGCGGCAGCCACATCTCGCCCGTTGCGATTCCCGCGCTGCCGCCCGGCGCGGCCTACGCGCGGCCGGGCCCTGCCGCCGTCTGGCCGCCGGAAGCGGAAGCGCTCGTCGGCCGGCGCCGGCCGCTGCTATGGAAGCGCCGGCAGGCGGCCCGCCCGGCTCCCGGCCGCAGTCACGTGGCGCAGGGCCGTGCGCGGCCCCGCGGGGCGCGGTGCGGTGCGGTGCGGTGCGGTGCGGTGTGTGCGGCTGTAGGGCCGGTCAGAGCGGGCGTGAGTTGCCGACGCTCGCCACGAAGCTCCCGCCGCGCCCCTTCGCCGCCCTAGCCCGGCATGGTGGTGCCTTCCGCTCTAGCGGCCAGCTTTCCTCCCGCCGCCTCGGCCCTGCACCTCCTCCGGGAGCGCTTGAGCTGCAGGGCGTGTAGCCGGGCCCGCCTGCGGGACAGGGGCTGCGTGGGCCAGGTGGGCTGGGTGCCGAGGCGTGGCTGCAAGCGGCGGCACCCACAGCCGTCGGCTCTGCCCTGTGGGCCAAGTTCCAGCCTGAGATCACTTGTAGGTCTAATTAGTGAGGGATGGTCATGATGTGGTGATGATGAGGTACCAGATTTATCATCTGCTCGGCTTCTCCTCTATTTAACCTTTCTGTGAAATGGTTAAGATAAGCAAAAGGAGGGCTTGGGAAATATTAAGGCCTGAAGACTTAGACTACAGTTTTTGCTTCATTTGAGGTGAAATGGTGGAAAGATCAGGAAAGCGGTGGTGTCTCAGCGGACCACAGCCAAAGGTGGTGGCACAGCCAGTACATTATGAACCTAGTGGACATTCCTGAACCTGGGAGACAAGACCCTGACTGAGGTTAATGCTTCGTACAGGGTTAATCTGCTGTGGTGTTCATTATGCTCGTGTCACACATATTCCTTAAGTAAATGCTTTTTAACATCTCAAACTCTAACTTTAATCGTTAGAGTCCAGTATTACATTATTTTCTTTGGCTTCTTTTTTTTTTTTTTTGTGAACAGTAAACTACAGCAAGGCTTTCAGGGGTCAGATGCACATATAGGAGATGAGGAAATCCACGTTGGCAGTGAGCTCTTTTCCATTGTCACAGTGTAGAAGGAAATAGATAACATGTCAGAGAAGTCTTGTACAGTAATACTTCTGTGGCTGAATGAGTAAGAACCAGATTTTGTGTATGAACAGACTTGTTTTGATATCCCAGAGGCCTTAAACTTTGCAGTTTACCAATCTTACAGGGTCATGTAAAATCACATTAGATAATTTCAGCAGTGATTAGTTAACTAATTTACAGGTTTAGCTGTTAGTTAACTGGGAAATTAAGTTCAAGGTCTTGTGTCACAGAAATAATGAGACAATTTGGATGGGATGCAACTGATTTAAATAGCATGTGTGCTATTTAACTATCTGTATATCTTCACTTTGAAAAATCGTGGTCCTTCTTGTGGGACTGTTTCACATGCTTTGAACAACAGTTTTTGCTGATTGTGCTGAAGGGAACATGTGAGTTAATTTTCTTGATAGCTTTTTCCATGGTTTATAACTTCAATAGAGCTTGACTTGTTACCGTGTTTATTGAGAACTTCTGTTATTATTTCCACTGTTAATACTGAATGTTGGTGTCCTGGTTTTATTTAGTGAGGGGGGGCTACAGTGGCAGCTTCTGTAAGAAGCTGCTAGAAGTTGTTCCCCTTTGTTCAGTGGACTCGGCCGGGCCTAGGGCAGACCCACTGCTGGCCAAGGCCGAGCCAATTGGCAGCAGAATGTTCTGTGATAACACCTCTGCGATAGCGTATTTTAGAAGGGGAAAAGAGAAAAAGGAAAAGGAGAGAAAATGTGAAGACGCTGAGCAGGGACAGAGAGGGGAAGGCGCGAGCCTTGTGGGCCTTGCGGCCCTCACCCTCTGGGCTCCTGCCAAGCGCCGTCTGGGCCCAACTCGGCCCGGCCCAGCTGCAAGAAGTGGAGAGAAGATGAGCTGGATGATGTGAAGAGATTCTGAGAGGCGTCTGCCAGCCTGTTGTGAAGAACTTTTATTGTGAGAGGAACGGCTGCAGATGCCAAGGTCAGTTCAGAAGGAGGGGGAGGAGTAATGCGGCTCCAGGCAGAGATTCCCCTGCAGCCCGAGGTGCAGCCCATGGTGAGGCCGGCTGTGCCCCTGCAGCCCATGGAGGCCCACGCAGGAGCAGAGATCCACCTGCAGCCTGTGGAGTATCTCGCTCTGGGGCAGGCGGGTCCCTGAAGGAGGCTCTGGCCTGTGGAGGGCCCGCTGGGGCAGCCATTCCTGAGGGACTGCAACCCCGTGGGAAAAAAAAACCTGCACCAGACCACTTTATGAAGGACTGTAGCCCGTGGGAGGGACCCCAGGCTGGAGCAGGGGAGGAATGTGAGCAGTTCTTCCGCCAATGAGGAAGGAGCGGTGTAAAGCGATGTGCGATGAACTGACCATAACCTCCATTCCCTAGTTCCCCCTGTGCTGCTTAGCAGGTGAAGGAGGTAGAGATAATTGAACATAAAGTTCAGCCTGGGAAGAGGGAGGGGTGGGGGGAAGTTCACTTGCTCTCTTTGTCATTATCCTGCTTTGGTTTTAATAATGAATGAATAGTTTTCCCCAAGTCGAGTCTGTTTTGCCTGTAATGGTAACTTTAAGGATCCCTCTCTGTCCTTATCTCAAACCTTGAGCCTTTTTCCTTATGTTATCTCTCCCTATTCTCTCGGAGGGTGGGGGGAGTGAGAGAGAGACTGAGTAGTTTGGTCCCAAGCAGAGCTAAACTATGGCAGCTAGTTCACTTATTTAAATGTTTGCAAGGTCAGCTCCAAATGAAGAAAATGCCCCCAGCCTCATGACATTATTTGCGATAGATTATCAAGCAACCCTTGCCCCAGTGAGCAGTCTGAGTGTCTGGCTCCTCCTTTATAGACATGCTGTAGAAAAGGAATAGAAATGGGTACTAAGTGAAGACGCCAGTGCAGAGGGTCTTTAAGGAAGGCTGTGCAATTTGGTTCAGTGAAGGGTGTGGAATAACTGTCCCATATCCAGTGCATCTGATTCTTAATACAGATGTATATGATGAATTTCACTGTCACTTCCAGCCTTTAGATGCTCGTTAATCAGCATTGCTTCAACTTTTGCTGATAGAACAATTTTGTACAGATCAAAATGCCTTTGGCTTCTTGGCAAAGGTCAGCTAACTGTCATAGAAGGAGGGATTGAGTTTTTGGCTTTCTACTAAAGCCATGGTGTGTAGTGATTATAGGAATAAAGAAAACTGACTGGAAAATAAAAAAGCTTATTCCATAGTAGTTGCCTTTAATCTCACACAAAGGATAGGCTGATGTGTCATGTTTTGGGTATTATTCCAGCACTGAACTTGTGCTCTTTTACACTCAGTTGGTGCCCTGCTCAAGCTGCGTACTCCTTGGTGCTCTCCAGCTGCCAAGTTTGGCAACGAGAATATAGTGCAGTTTGACAAAGCAAGCTGTCGCTTCCTTTGAACTTTAGTAAACACTGTGGGTTTTGACTGCCATGTACTCTGAGTCTGGGTGATCTTAACCTTTCTACCCTTTTTGGCAGTGTTGTTAAGTCTGGTTCTTTTGGGACTTATTTTACAAATTTGATGTATCTATTTCTTAAAGAAAACATAAGCCTGGAGAGTTTTTCTGGTTTTGTTTTTTTTTTTTTTCCCCTCCAGACCTTTATTGCATTCAACTGTATCAGAATCCCTTTTACACAAACCAGTCAGAGCAGTGCTTATTAGATAAAACAACTTTGTTTGGCTGTACTGATTTCCTGTGTTATTAAATACACAAAATGCTAAACTAAATCATAAACTTTTAATGGGAATACTAAGTTTTTGAGCTGTAATCAATAGATTATTGTTCAGCTGTAGAGATTTGCCTCTCACTGAAGAGCAGTTGTCACCTACATCTATTAATTTTATGAATTTATGTTTTCTATTTATTCTTGGTTAAGAAGTTTTATACTAAATACGTTCACTTTACACATCAAACAATATTCTTCCACTTGTATGGAAGTAATATGCTCTAAACTCTTTCTGAAAGTATGTGCTTTCCGTTCATGCATTTTCAGGCACATCAGTGATCTGGAAAAGATTTGGGGAACAAAAATACGCTTCTTTTGCTATGAATTGTTGTACAGGTACTATTTCATGGATCACACGAAAGAATGGGATTTAGCCCTCTGAAACTGCACTTTGTAGTAACGTGATTGTGCTGTACCTAGATGCACCTGACCCTAATTGCATCCGATTAAGACTGATGAAGACAGTAAAGTCAGACAGATAAGATACGACATGAAAATCAAGCTGACTGGTTTCTTAACTGCCCATGATGATTCTGGAATAAAAACAGTTAAATAAATGTAAGCAGCCACCACAAAACTGTGAGGTGGAGGAGTCAGCAACCGCATATCATATCTCTAATAATGTCATGTTTTCTGAAATGAAATACGAATCTAACTTCCATCACATTCAGAAATGGCATGTAAACTGCAAGAGAGGAGTACAATGCACAATACAATATATATAATGTATATGATGTTTCAAACACTGGAAAAATGATCCTAGAGACCTGGTTGATGCTTCGTGCCTATCAGTGCATTAAAAAGAGGCATTTGGAAAATGCCATTCGGAACAGGCTTTAATTTTAAAATGAAGACATTGAGGCTCTGGTGCTCCTGGCTCAGCTGACCCTCTGGTTTGTCAAGCTGTCTCTGGGACCCCAAAGAGGACGCAGTGCCCAGAGGAGGCCTTAGGAGTGCTGAGCAGAGGGGATCACCCTTGTGCCTTCCGGTGGGGGGAGAAAGACAGAGGACCTGCCAGGGCATGACAAGTGCTGCCTTTGACACCCCGTAGGGGAAAGCAGGGGAGCCCAGAGGGCTGGCCAGCAGCACTGGGGTGCGGGGAGAGCCTGTGGGACTTGGTTCTGCAGCCTCTGAGGAAGGCACGAGGTGTTGGCCAGTGAGCCCTCTCGCCATATGTGCCTGGAGACATCTGCCACAGCCAGAGTGACATGACGGGGCCCCAGGAAGACAGGGCCGAGGCCTCAGTGACAGACTCTGATGTCACCTAGCAACGGCTTGGAACATCCCTGAGCAACGGATTGTGACCAGGCGACCCTCAGTGCCTATGAGTGGGTGCTGAGTCTCACCCAGTCGGCCTGTGCCCGGACTCCAGCTGAGCAGTTGGCGAGGCTGGAGTGCTGAGCGAGGCCTTTGGTGCTGGTGTCGTGCTCGGGGAGTTGTTCGTTGCAGCTCTCCGTGTGCGACCCCAGAGCCATTGAAGGATCTTCCCCTGCCCTGCCAGGTTCAGGCAGCCGGGATACGCAGGAGGTGTGCTCACAGCAGCAGAGGTGAGCTGGCTGGGGAGGTGGGAGGGTTTCCTTCTGGAGGGACCTGGGCATTTCTTGCACCTCTCCCCGGGCCAACCAATGACGGTGGCCTCTCTTCCTTTTCTAGCGTGACACCCGCTGCTGCGGCACCAGAGAGAGGGAGCGGCTCAACATCCCCAGCTCCCCCCAGCCCACTGCAGCTGGTGGAGAGCATGGCCACAGAGCTGAAGGACCGCTGTCCAATATGCCTGGACAGCTGGGAGGAGGCCAGCTATGTGATGCCATGCCTCCACCAGTTCTGCTACCTGTGCATCTTGCAGTGGGCTGAAAGCAAACCCGAGTGCCCCCTCTGCAAGAGGAGGATCCTCTCCATCTTGCACTCGGTGCGGGCGGACAATGACTACATGGAGCATGTCATTACACCACCTGGGACATCATCAGTCATTGTCCGCCAGGCAGCAGGAGCTCCGAGACCCCAGGGCGCCCACCACCTCCATCGCCGTGGGGCAGCCCAAGGGCAGGCGGCAGAAGGGCCCAGGCATCCTGTGGGTGGCCTCCAGCCCCCAAACTGGCTGAGCCATTTTCAGGACCACCCAACGCTCTTCCAGACCCTGCAGTCCTGGGTCCATCAGGAGCTGGAGGAGCTCTTTGGCAACAGGGTGCCAGAGGCAGCCATGGCGGAGGACACCAACATGGGCATCCCCACCAACAGCAGGACGGACGCAGAGCTGCCGGTCCAGATGCTGGGAGGCTCCCTCCAAAACCGCACAGCGACATGTGCACAGCAGCGTGCACATGTCGCTGTGCAAGGGCCCAGCGGAGAGGCCCATCATCCCCTGGGTCAGCAGGATGCCCATGCTGCCAGGGGGTGGGAGGGCAGCCCCGCGGGTGCTCCCGGCCCTGCTGCCTCCCCCAGAAGGTGTCTTGCCCCCAACGCAGCCCCGTCTGGCAGCCCTGTGAGATCCAGTGGGGAGGAGCTCCCCAGTGCCTCATCCACTGCCACTGGTGGGAGTCCTGGCAGCCACCCCTCTGCTCCCATTGCCATCTCCGTGGAGCAAGAAGAGGCCCGGGTGCAGCCACGGGAGCCTGTGCCTGGGCCCTCCACTTCCAGCCCGGGCAGTCAGCGCTCCCCTGGGGGGCCACGGCGACCCCCAAAGAGGAAGACTGGCAGCTCTGAGGCCTCTCCGGACAACAAGAAGCCAGCACCACGCCGGTGACCATGGAGGGTGCCTCGGGGGATGACCAAAACAGGACCGCGCCACCGGCTGGGATATCTGCCACCTCTCAAGGGCTCCCAGCCCCCTAAACCCAATTATCCAAGTGAAATAAATGCATTGAAACTACAGAAAAAGTCTCAGTGTCACTAACAGTGCAGGTGGCCTTGCTATCCTCGCCCTTTTTTAGGTTTTTTTTTTGCCGAGAGGGCTGGGATGTAACGCTGAAGGCTCCTTCTGCGTGTGCTCCGTACTATTTCATTGTTCCCCACAAAGGCAGGTGCTGCCCACATCCAGGCCTGCACCTCTGCAGCTGGTTCCGGGGCAGATGTTTCCAGCTGGGGCCTCTCTCTCGGGCCTCCCCAGAGCTATTGATGGATTTACCCTGGCCCTGCCAGGTTCAGGCAGCCGGGATACGCAGGAGGTGTGCTTGCAGCAGCAGAGGTGAGCTGGCCGGGGAGGTGGGAGGGTTTCCTTCTGGAGGGACCTGGGCATTTCTTGCACCTCTCCCCGGGCCAACCAATGACGGATGGCTCAGGGCCTATTTCCACAGCTGGTGTTTGAGGCCTACCTTTGTTCTACCACCTTTCTTAATTACCCCAGACATGCTACGCTGACTTCTAACAAACAAGATGTTGTAACAGCTCTAAGACTCCCTGTTCCCTCTAAGGACAAATAGATTTCACATAAAATTTAACCTATGTGACTACAGTTCTACAGTTAGCAAGAATCACCTCATATTGTTATTTAATTTTTTAAAAAATCATATTATTCTAAAATTGTATTGATTAAACATTTTACGTCATGTAACATTTCCCCCCTTTGAGTCTTATTTAATTTTTTTCAGTGTCTCATTTACTTATAACTAATCTCCGTAATCAGTAAAACAAAAAGTATTATTAACATTACTACTAAAATTCCTTTGATAGATTCCATTATTTTGGTATGATTTTGTCTAATTCATTAAAAATGTGAGAGTGTTAACTTTAAATGACATGTTTCTTTAGAAATCCATTGTTTCTGTTTTGGAGGCCATGCTTCTTGACTCTCAAATAATGAATCCAAGAATCAATATCTACAAATTTAGTGGCTGTGTATATTGTAAGAAGCACCTGATATGGTTCTTTCCATTTTTATTGAAGAGATTCTGATTCCCAAATTTTCAGGTACACATAGTCTCCTGGTTGAAAATGGTGAACTGGGGAATCTAAAGAAAGAGGCTCTGTGGCAGTTCCGTATCCTTTTAAAGCATTCAGAGTTCTTCCAAGGGATATCAAATACAATTTCATTTCATTATCCCCAGTAACAGTCACATTTTGAACAAGGGTTGGAGTCTGATAAGATTTTCCATACGTTAACATATGGACTAATTTTAGTCTTAGATCTGGATTGAATCTTGATGCTCAGAAGTGCTTAAGGAAGAGAATGAGGCCATTTTAACGATATTTTCTGACAAATTTTACTTATGTATTAGATTGTGGCCTTCAAGGAGTGTGTAAATTCAATTTAATTCCCAGAATTTTGCCCAATATTTGAATAATTTCAGCTACAAAATGAGGACCTCTATTTGATGACATTCTTTTGGGGATTCCAAACCACGGTATTATTTCTTTTAACAGATTTTTAGCCACCTCTCTTGCCTATTAGTGCGACAGGGAAAAAAACTTTTGGCCATATCTACTAATACCAATAGATATCTATATCCATTTTGTTGTGGCAATTCTGAAAAATCAATCTGCCTATTATTTTCAGGCAATTTTTCCTTACATGTGGTTCCTGGGAATGGTTATTTAATATTTCTAGGGTTATTCTTTAAACAAATTTCACACTTTTTGTTACTGATTTTATTAACTTTATCATCCCAATACTAATCACCTGTCTTCTTAAATCCCTGATCATTGCCTCTATTTCCCAGTGAATTTCTCTGTGTTTTTAGCTTTGATTGTGGTGAGACCATGACTTGATTTTTAGGAGTAATCATCCATCATTTACCATTTTTATTTGAATTGATTTAGCTAATTCCAAATCAACCTTACTGTAATTTGGGGTTTGTTGTTCAAATTTCATTTCTTTAACTGGTATTATTGTCATGATGCCTTTTTCTGCTCTCTCCTTTGCCTTTTGATTGACTAAATTTTTTTCCAGTATTCACTGGCGAATTCCCAAATTGCCGGGCTTTGCAATGCATAACTGCAACTTCTTTGTGTTCCTGCACCACTTGGAGCAATTGCAGAATTTCTTCTCGGTGTTTATGGATGTTCCTTGTGCTGTCAGCATTCCTCTTTCTTTCCATGTGGCTCTATGGGCATGTACTACTCCAGAAACATACATATATTAACTGCATCCATATATTAACTTTTTATCTTCTGTCCATTTTAGGGCCTTTATGAGAGCTAGTTATCAATTCAGCCTTTTGTGCTGAGGTGTTCACTGGGAGCAGCTTTGCATCAATAACAGAGTTTATTATTGGTATTGCATATCCAGCCAATCTTCTTCCGTTTCTCATGAAGCTTCTTCCATGAGTACATATCTCAAATTCTGGGTCAGGTATATGTTCACTCCTCTGTTACTTCTGCTGGAATAAACTTGTTTGATGGTCTGTAGACAGTCATGACTTAGAACTTCTTCTTCTATTGAATTTAAAAAGATGGCAGGATTTATTATTGTAGTTGTTTTCAATTTGACATAATCTTGTTCCAACAGGACAATGTGATGTTTGAGCATCCTGCTTGGGGATAACCAGTGTCCTCCTTTCTGTTCCAGAACAGAAGGTACCATATGTGGTACATAAACTGTTCTTGGCTGTCCCGTTGTCAGCTTATGAGCTTCTTGAATCAGCAGGACAGTTGCTGCTACAGCTCGTAGACAACCTGGTCATCCTTGGCTAACATTGTCCAATTTTTTAGAGAAATAACCAACTGGTCTTCTTTATTTTCCATTTTTCTGAGAAAGGATTCTTCTGAGAGCGAAGTGTTATCTTTCATGCACAAACAGTTCAAAGGGTTTGGTTAAATCAGGCAACCCTAGAGCAGGAGTCGACATCAGAGCTACCTTTACATTCTGGAATGCCTTTCGAGCTTCAGGTCCCCACAGGAGTGGTCCCTCCTTCAATTCCTTTAATCCACAGGTGACACCAGCCAGCCATTCCCAGAAATGTTCGCAGCTCCTTACCTCCTTTTGGCTCCAGCTTTTGGCAAATTGCCTCTTTTCTCTCATTTCCAAGTCGTCTTTGTCCCTGTGTAATTTCAAATCCCAAATACATGAGAGTCTCTTTTCCAATCTGTGCTTTCTTCATGGAAAATCTGTTATCACTTTGGCCCAAGAAATTTAGCAGGTTAGTAGTCAAGTTGAAATATTCTTCTCTGGTTTCTGTGGCTATTAGAATGTCATCTACATATTGCAACACCAGTCTTTCAGGATAAATTATTTTGCATGTTTCTAATTCCTTAGCCAATTGATTTCCACAGATCATTGGGCTATTTTTAAATCCTTCAGGTAGCACTGTCCAGGTGAGCTGAGGCTTCTGCCCAGTTGTGGGATTTTCCAGTTCAAAGGCAAAATATGCCTGACTATTTTTGTCAAGGGAAATACAGAAAAAGGCATCCTATAAGTCCAATACTGTGAACCACTTGTGATTTTCTTTTAAAGCTGTCAACAAGGTACATGGGTTTGCCACTAAGGGGTGAATATCTTGAACTATTAAATTTATTGCTATTAAAATCTTGTACTAACCTATATTCCTCACTTTCTGGCTTTTTCACAGGTAAAATGGGAGTATTGAATTCCGATTCACATTTGACTAATAGTTGATATTTAAAAAAAAAAATTCAATTATTTTCTCAAGGCCTCTTCTAGCTTCTAATTTTAAAGGGTACTGTTTTTTGTCTTACCAGTTTGGTGCTTTCCTTTAGAAAAATCTTTACCGGTTCTGCTGCTTCTGAATGTCTGGGAACTTCGCCAGCCCACACCAAAGGAGTTACTGCATTGTCCACTTCTTGAGGGATTTCATATGGCTCTGAAGTTGTCTGTAACATAAAAATTCTTGCCTTTCTGGCTTTTGATTAGGGTATATTTAATTGAATTTCACAGTTTTA
This sequence comes from Chlamydotis macqueenii, assembly GCF_036417535.1. Taxonomy (NCBI): domain Eukaryota; kingdom Metazoa; phylum Chordata; class Aves; order Otidiformes; family Otididae; genus Chlamydotis; species Chlamydotis macqueenii. The sequence goes on along the minus strand of NC_141593.1, from coordinate 55,627,261 downwards.
AAAACTAATTTGTGCTTTCAATTTGCTCAATAAGTCTCTCCCAATAAGGCAACAGGACACTCTGGTGTATATAAAAATTGGCCAATTCCCCATTGTTTACCCACCTTAAAGTTAAGGATTGAAAGAAAAATTTCTTTTCAACTTTCCCTGTGGCACCAATTTTGTCTACATGCTTTTTACTCAGTTTTCTTCTATAAGTACTTAAAACTGAATAGGTAGCTCCAGTATCAACCAAAAAAAAAAGAAAAAAAATCCCTGGTTTGGGTCCCCAGCTGCATTGTAACCAGGGGAATTCTCCCCCAGTCCTCTTTGCACCTCTGACAAAGGCATCTGCTCTGCTGCCAGTTTTTGTTTCTTTTTCAGAATAAGGACATTCATTTTTCCAATGCCACCATTCCTCACACTTTGCACACTGATTTTTCCAATCTCTCTCCTATTGCAGTTATTTTATCCATTCCTCTGCCACACTCCCGACCTCATCCCTGGTTTGTTCCCCTACTGCTTGTCAAAGTGGGGAGGGCAGGGCTTGAGCCGCTCCTTGTTCTGCCTGGTCTTATCAGCTTCCAGTTCTCCCTGCAACAGGACTGAATCCCTCATAAGTCAACTGTCCCACTCTACAGCTCCCAGCAGGGGTTCGGTGTTCTGCCCACTTTTTCTACTGTTTCATTTGTTAAATCTGCATCAACACTTACAGACAACACATAAAGATAGCACAGAAATTTAACACATTAATTCTATGTCTTCCTCCTCAGTTCCACATGTTAAACACTACTTTCTATGCTACAAGCCAAACAAGATCTCTTCAACCTTTTCCCCCTTTTTTTTTTTTTTTCTCTAATGCCAAAACCATCGGATCCTTGGGGACATATCCGCAACCTTTCTGCCACTCGGGATGATTTCTCACAGTAAAGAACAAATCAACATAGGGAACCACATCTCACTTTCCTTCCCTTCTACAAGATAACATCAACTGTAAAATATTGTATCAATTTTTCCTAGTCATTGGGTCTCCCCTTATATCCTCCCAATGTTTAAGAACTCGTCCCAGTGGAGACATCATTAATATTTCCCCTCCCATTGAGGTAGACATAGAAGATACGTGTTTTCCCATATTTTACAAAAGAGTTTTTGGTACCAATAATACTGTTCTACAGACAAAGTCAATTCTGCCACCAAGAAAAGTTTAAAACCCCAAATGCAATACTGGATAACATTCAAGTCCCGTACACCGCAACACATGCATACAGACTTAAAAAAAAAACAGCATTGAAGCAACAATTACCAGCTTGTAAATCACTTCTAAAACACTCTGGGGCCCCTTTCCAAGCTCTGTACAAACCTTATCAGTACCTGCGTCAGCCCTACCCTATGAAGCTTCTGTCGCGATTTACGGGCAGGCAACTTTTACCCTTTTTAGCCCAACCCTGCGAAGCTTTTGCTGTGACTTATGGGCAGGCATCCCTTTACTTTCCCTTACCAAGGTACATTTTCATCAGTGTTAATATTTTCCATACTCTCACTTTTAAATAATTTGGCTAATGTCATTATACTTATACACCAAATATACCAAATATCAAATATACCAAACAAATGCAAATGATAATTGATCCAAATACACAAATGTCCAACCCAGCAATAGCTTTCGCTTATGACTTACGGGCAGATGCCTAGGTTTCCAGAACAGACGGGTACCCTCTGTGTCCCAACCCTGTGAAGCTTTCGCCGCGCCTTACGGGCAAGCTATCCAGACCAGACAGATTTCAAAGAAGTGCCTTGCCCTTTTCTCCCAGGAACGTTGCGGGTAGCTTTGTGAGTCGACCGCGATGGGCGTCTCCGAAAATCCCTTGGTGCTGGCTGGAGTTCGATCAACACTGATTCTCATCCAGTCTCACTCGCAAGGTCCTATCTAGGTTGCCAAAACCGTTACCGAAATCCAGAATAAAACTCCTTAAAAGCAATGAGAAGTTAAGAAGCAGGCACTCCTTTATTGCAGCGCTGGGCGCACGGGGGATCGCTCCACCTAGCGTGCGCACCTGTTCAATCAACAGCGCAGGTTAAATACACACTTGTTATACATATTCACTAGATTTCTGAGAAATATTATACATAAACATTAACTTTCCTGGAAGTCATTGTAATATTCCTCCACCCACTTGCGCATGCTCAGTCTTTTGAGTCGAGGGTCTTGTGGTGGTCCTGGGGGTTGTCAGAGCGCCCCCTCCTCGAATTCGTTGGTCGAACTCCTCCTTGAAATCTCCATATATGGTCTTGAGCACAAGGTCACGTTGTCCTTGAGTTTTCTGGCTCCAAAATGATGGCTCAGGGCCTATGTTTACAGCTGGTGTTTGGGACCTACCATTGTTCTACCACTCCTCTGAACCACCCCTGACATGCTAGACTAACTTCTAAGAAACAAGATATTATAATATCCAAGATTCTCATTTATTTTCAGGACAAATAAACTACATATAAAATTTAACCTATGTGACTACAGTTCTACAGTTAGCAAGAATCACCTCATATTGATATTTAATTTTCAATGTTTATGTCATGTAACAGACTGATTCAGGCTCCCCCACCCCCAATATCTATCAGACTACTTCTTCTCCCTGAATTCCCTTGAGGTGTGTTTCTTCCTGACAATCCCCAGCAACTGTCTTCCAGCACAGTGGCTTATGACTGAGGAAATTGTTACATTCAAAAATCAAGGAAGAATACTTTTTAGAACATTAGTAATTGATATTAAACAGTCCTAAGGAAATGTTGATGCTTGGACTGTGTAAGATGTAACAGTGCTGGGATACTCACTCAGGAGAATGTGGTAGCATACTGCATGGCAAACTGTATGTCAGATGCAAAGCATGAGGAAAAAAAAAGGATTGCCTTAGTCAGTGAAGACTATGGCAGGACTTAATATTCTTATTTTTCAATGTCCATATTTGCAAAACTACCCTCCTTAAAACTGAGGGTTCTAGTGCTGTATGGCCAGGGAAAGTTGCTAGTGCTCTTATTTCAGAAAAGTAAGGCAGTCTTCGAATGTTCAGAATAAAAAGTAAAAGTACAGCAATTTGTGTTCTTTATTTTGAAATAAAAACAATTATTGAAGTCTTTGTAGATTTCTTTTTTTTTTTTTCAAATCATTTAAACGCATTGATTTCTTTAGTATTCAAGTCAGGTATAAATAGACTTCAAGTTTGTATGCAAAAATTTGCTTTGAGAGAGCTGTAAGATAATTCTTTGATGAAATGTGGCATAACTTTGAACCTGCATGTGGGAATGCATTTGACAGTCATATTTAAGTTTTTTTAAGTGTACCTGCCTGTTAGTAATTGTTGTCTAAGTTATTGCTTGTAGTCAAAGAAAGGAAAGAGTATTAAAAACAAATGGTGACATTCTGCAATCATCCTGATACACAGCAGCTATTGAACAAGGTATCCTGGGTGACATTCCCCTGTTCTGAGTGTTAGTTGTAGAACTTTTCTCACTTATGAAAGACATAAAGAACTTCCACTTTCATATCTTACACCCAAAAGGTGAAAGAACTTGAGTGCCAGTGAAAGACCCTGAGACTGCTAAATTATCCATTAACATTAATGGAGCTTACTTGACTTTTACCTTTGAGAAAAACAAAATTGGCCAATTTTTTTTTTTTGAGTTCCTTAAAATAGGCCTTGTAGATGAGTTGAAAGAGCAGAGAAATTACTTTACAAGACTATGTGAGTGTCAGGGATGTCAAGGAAGGGGCCTTTTCATCAGGAAATGAAATGGTAATTCAGAGAAAGGCACTTAGAAGCTCTGTATGTTCTTTCATTTTCTTATTTTGCTAGTTCAACTAAAACAGCATTGTATGCTTCGTGCTACTTGTAGCAACAAAGGGCATAGTGCAGAACATATCTATTTCCTTTTCCTCAGCCCTCTCAGTCTGTCGGTGTCATCCTTTATGAAGTCCTTGTGAAACGACTTTCAGGAGATATTGAGAAATGAAGAAACCGGAAGTGACTGTGCTTCCCTGCTCTAATAGGAGGCTACCCAGATGCAAGCTGTCCTCCGCCCCTATGAGCCGTATTAAGCTCTTAAATGCTGAATAGCACTATCCAATTCTATAGGTCTCCAAACAACATTCTAATCTCTATTATTTATGCTGTCTGAGGACATCATTGTCCAAATATATCTATATTTACTCTTGCATAGATCAGAAATCTTTTTGAGCAATCAGTTAAAAAAAGTCCAGAGGTTAATCTATCCTTTTGCTTTTAGTGATTCTTCTCCTGATGATATGCAAACTAAGTAACTGTGAACTGTGGCAAAGGATTGCAGAAGAATGTACTTTGCAAAGGATTTAAAGGTACATTTTGTAAAAACACACATATATAACCTTCCTTAAATAAAAAAGATGCATTTTACATTTACGTACAATCAGCTGGAGATGGTCCTTGGCTGCATTTCAGAACGCAGCTGAGTGCTTCTTTAGGTAGGTGCCTTTAAAAATCTGGCTATTTAGGTTTACATAATTGTTGTTTTAAATGTCTTAAATAGCTCTGGACCAAACTAATCAAGCCATAGTATTTACAGCAAACTTTGTGAAAAAGACTGTATTATTTCCTGGATATTAAAATGGTATCTAGAATCTGAAGGTAGGGAATCTTTCCAAAGTTTGGGAAAATACTGTCTAAAATCATGTTTTGAGTGGTATTCTGGTGGTTCACACAGACGTACCACAGAGGAGATGTGGAATGGCTCTTCCTGTATGTACATGTGCAGTTACGGAGCGAGAGACTACTATATCTGGTCGCATTGAAGTAAAACAGTTCTATGATGTTCTTGTCATGGTACTCCAGCACAAAATGTTTATCATCATTAAAATAATTGATTGTATTTCTGTCTAAGTTTTTGACAAGGACAAATGCCTTGAAAGGACTGAGGTGTCTCATCCATATTTAGCATTATATTTTCATGTTTGTTTATCACCTTTTGTTGTAGTACCAAAAGGTTCTAGTAGTGCCAGGATCAATTTCTTGCGCTAAAGAACATGAAGTAATTAAGAGGAAAAAAGAATACAAAAAAAAAATCTCTTGCTTTTTTTTTTTGTAAATCATGAACATATGCTTAGGAATATAGTATTTAAGTTCAAATTTTATTTTTTTAATAGTATGTTTGGGGTGATATTTGGTAATAAAATCACAGCTTTTTATGCACTTTGTATTTTGCTTTCTTACTTTAAGCAGGCGTATAATAAGAGTTAACAATAAATGTTGCTCTTTTAGAGTGCTTTTGTAAAATTGGATTGCCAGATACAGTCTGCTTTTAGTATAATGGCAAATTACTAAAGGTAGACAAGCCACGTTAATTTGTTTCAAAAATTTCAGAAATTGCTTTATATACAACTATAAAAAAATCAGTAGTTTATAGCGGCAATAAATTGGCTTAAGGATTTTAAAATAAGTTCTTATTTCTGGTCTGAACAAATGTTTCTTTGGAAAGTTTTCATCTACATGAGTGTTTTCTAGTATTCTAGTGAACAGTATTTTTCTTTCATTGCTCTCACATTTATCTTCAGCTCGAACAGCTTCCAGCAGAATCTAGGCTGTTTACCTAAAGATGAAAGCTGGCAGGGGTTATGATTTGTATCATGCGTTGCTGTATTTGACCTTCTATCAGAGTCCTCTGCTTATTTTTTCATAACTGAATTGATCCAAGTCTGTGATTCCTAAATGGTATGAGCCTATGCACCATGGCAGCCTCTTCTTCTGTCAGGGTGATGTTGTAAACTTCCTAGAGGCACACTGTATCTCGGTGGAAGTGTTGCTACCAAACCCTGTCTGCTGCAGTGCTTCCTGAAAATCTTCTGCTCTCTCTTCCATAAATCACAGCTATATCCTGGTGTTGTGGTTTTGTTAGTGAGAGGGGGCCTAAGGTGGCAACTTCTGTAGGAAACTGCTAGAAGTCGCTCCCCTTTGTTCAGTGGACTTGGCCAGGCCTAGGGCAGACCTGCTGCTGGCCAAGGCTGAGCCAATTAATAGCAGAATGGTCCGTGATAACACCTCTGCGATAACGTATTTAAGAAGGGGAAAACAGAAAAAAAAAAGAGAGAAGAGAAGATGTGAAGAAGCTGAGTGGGGGCAGATGCACAGAGGGGGAGGCGCAGGCCTCATGGGCCTTGCAGGCCTCACCCTCTGGCCTCTTGCCAGGCAGCTGACTGGGCCCGACTCGGCCCGGCCCGGCTGCAAGAAGTGGAGAGGAGATGAGCTGGATGATGTGAAGAGATTCTGAGAGGTGTCTGCCAGCCTGTTGTGAAGAACTTGTCTTGTGAGAGGAACGGCTGCAGACACCAAGGTCAGTTCAGAAGGAGGGGGAGGAATAATGCAGCTCCTGGCCAAGATTCTCCTGCAGCCTGTGGTGATGACCACGGTGCAGCAGGTTGGCCCCTGCAGCCCACGGAGGAGCAGAGATCCACTTGGAGCCCATGAAGGACCCCACACCGGGGGAGGTGGAGGCCTGAAGGCGGCTGTGGCCTGTGGAGGGCCCGCTGGGACAGCCGTTCTGCAGAGACTGCACTCCGTGGAAGAGATGACCCACGCCGGAGCAGTTCCACGAAGGACTGTGGCGTAGGGGTGGGACCCTGCAATGGAGCAGGAGAGGAATGTGAGCAGTTCTTCCACTGACCATGAAGCAGTGGCATAAAACAACACATGATGAACTGACCGCGACCCCCATTCCCTCTTCCTCCCTGTGCTACTCGGGGGGGTGAGAAGGTAGTAGAGATAATGTTAGGTTCGGGAAGAGGGAGGGGTGGAGGGAGGTTATCTTGTTCTCTGTCTCATTCTCGTGCTGTTTGTAGTAATAAATGGATAGTTTTCCCCAAGTCGAGTCTGTTTTGCCCGTAACGGTAACTTCAAGGATTTTCTCCCTGTCCTTATCTCAAACCTCGAGCCATTTTTCTTACATTATATCCCCCTGTTCTCTTGGAGGGTGTGGGGAGTGAGAGAGAAACTGTGTAGTCTGGTCCCAATCAGGACGGAACTATGACACCTGGCCAAGTTATGACCAAGAGGACAAAAAGTCTCCAGTAGAGAGAAGCACAGTGAACACAATATATTAATTGTTCTCATGACAGCAGCTAATTTTCTGGGCTACTCCAGTAGAGAAGTATACTGTTTATTATATACTTTAGTATATTTTACTGCACTCCCAAAATATGATTTTCATGAACTGGAGAAAAAAAAAAATAAAGGCAGCACAAAAATAAAGTTTATACAGTTTTTCTTGTGTTGTAAACATCACCCAAAAAGGCTTGTTTTAGGAACAATAACAATACAACAGTTAAATAAATTAGTTACAGAAATCCATTTTTTTTTTCCTCTGTGAAACAGTGAAATGATACCATGGTTTTCTGCTTAGAACTGCCCGGACTGCTCACAAAGTGTGACTTAAATCTCAAAGGCCTGGATTCATAGCTTTATGCACACACACGATTTACATTAAAACTTGTAAGATTAGACACAACTGTACTTTGAAGATACACAAAGTAGAGTTCATTATAAAATTTTACTGCAATTGTAGAACAGATGATGGTGTTAAAGTAGTAGTTTGTTTAATATCTAACTGGTCTTCAACATAAATGTATTAGAAATGTTTTCAAATACAACCTACATCCATGAATCAGGGTGTCAAAAACCACAGCTTTACACTGTGGACTTTAAGAAGTGTTTTTATCTTTCCTTACTCTGTATCTTCAAAGACACACTGAGTGAAGGAGGGAAATGAAGAGCAGACTATGTTGGGTAACAGTTGAATTCTATTTAAAGAAAATATAGAGAACACTTGTTTGTTTATAACACTTACTATTGTTAAATATTTGGAGGTGTTACCTGTCAACAATTAAATACAATACAGAGAGAAAAAATAATTTTTAATCAGTAACTTTTTGTTGAGAATAGAAGTTTAGCAAATGAAAGTATGAAGTGTATCATATCCAAGCAAGATGCAACCAGAAAATAGAGCCCTAAAAAGGGAAAAAAAATTCATAATGGAGCCTGTCTAGACAGTACACCAAGACTCTGATGTATTTTAAATGAGGGGTTTTATGGAGATAAACCTGCAAGAATGTCTTGCACATTTACATTGTGTTCTTTCAATAGATTATCACATCACAGCAGAAAAGAGAACCTATAATTGCCATAACTAATACCTACAAAAAATTCAGTCTTAAATTGTGTGATTAAATGCTGTAATACTATACTAATTTGTTACAGGAAGTAATTTGTTATAGTGAGTTTCCTTTTATATGTCAGCCCTTTTTATCATTAACAGCTTTTCCAATATCAAAGTTTCAAGAGTGGCTTTGGGGATTTACCCTCTTTTATATACAGGTTCCTTACAGACAAATTTAAAGTGAGGCTGATGACAGACGACATTGCTAAATTAGGTTCTTAGAATCGTAACACCCATCTTTCCACCTGAGGCAGATTAGCAGAATACTTACAAAAAGGGGGAAAAAAAGAACACATTCAAAATATACTCTCTTATGTACAATTTTATTCAAAAAAAAAAGTGCATCACAGAAGGATTTAAAATAACTTTAAAATTGTAATGTCTTTGTAATCTTTTAGTATCAGGGGAAGATACTGGTCCATGTATTTGAATCTAATACTTCATGACAGAAAATGAAGCTTGCAACCTTTTAACAATTATGTGCCACATTTAAATTAATATTGTAATGCCTAATTCTTCCTGTGTAAGAGATCATGTTGTATCAGAAGAGATTTAGGAGGAAAGTGAGAGAACCTCTTCCATGTTTTCTCAGTGGCTGGGGGCAGTACAAAAGTATATTGACTCTAAGTGATACCTGCCGTAGAACTGGTTTTCAGACCATTCTTCACATTCAGTCAGAATTTCAATTTTACATCCTTATTTTGTCAGATGAATGTCTGCCTCTGAGAAACTTGAGGCTGTTTATATATATGTGTATCATTCATAGTACAAATTTCAAAATATAATTTTAAAACATAATTAGGAGTTTTTATTTCTTAACGAAAGCTTTGGCTAACAAAAAAAGGAAAAAAATAGCATCCTAATCAATAATTTAGTCCTGCAGTAAGCATGAACCTACTAGAAGCCAATATAATGCACCATCAATACTTGCTAACATATAGACTTGAAAAGTCTTTCTTTTTGACTTGGTATGAGAGGCAAATGCCCTCTGCCATTGCCTCTTTTGCCTGCAGGAAAGCATAGTAGATGGTGATGATGCTTGTATCTTTGGTCCTCTTTCTTCCTTCTCCTTCACCTCCGTGCATCATTCACTCTCTTCAACATGGTGTGCATATTACATGCTTCATTTATCAGCTCTGTCTTTTCCCTTCTCTGATTGCCTCAGAAGGCTGGGAGCAGGTTACTTGTACCTGTCTGTGACAGAGAAGCCACAGAGATGAAAAATGGCAACCAGCTCCTGAGCTGAGAGCTTCTGAAGAGAAAGAGGCTGGTGGTAGTACAGGTGGCACTGGCAAAGAAGGGACCTGCAAAGAGAAGAGCTACCTCCTGTGTGTCCTCATCCCAGGTGCCTGGCATCCTGCGTATGTAGAGCCAAGTCATGACTGACGAACAAAGGGATGCAGAAGGGTAAGAGGGAAGGGTGTTGAGAGTACAGTCCTGCCTGGGTGCTGTAATGCCTGTTATGGCACAGTCTGTGTTAGTTGTGTTTCCTCCTAAACCTGCTAACTGCTGCGAGGAAGTGATGGCCTGCCACCTTCATGGTTCAGCTTATTTAGAAAAGTGGAGGAAAGCCTTAGAGGAAGAGCTGTTAAAACTAGCCCACAACCAGCTCTAGAGAAATCTAAATTTATATTTTAAGTTACAAAGGTTGCATTTGCCTTTCTGGGATGCTTTAAGAGCATTAACACTTATTTTTCCCTAAACGAGTCTTTTTTTTTTTTTTTTGCTAGACCAGAGCAGCGTAACTTAGGAAAGAAATCCCATGTGAGGGAAATTCAGGCTGGATGAAAAAAGAGTCCCTTCTGGATAGCTCATCTCAGTGCCCAGCGTTATGACAGTGAGACATTTCTCCTTGCTTCTCTAGCAAAATACTGTCTATAATGTTCCTGAATATATAATGTCTCTCAAAAGTATCATGAAACTTATCTTCTATGAAAGCATGAGGCAATGACTGTAACAGAAGATAAAATTAAAAATAGGTATACAAAGATATAGCTATCAGTCTATGTTTCTTTTGGCTTAACACCTTTTTCCTAGCTGCAGTCACAGATGTTTTTGCATATAGGGAGCACCCACGGGCTCTAATGAATGTGTCCAGTCAGAATGAAATACCTAAGGAAATCTCATCAAACTTTCCTTCTTTTCTGACCTTCCATTCCTTCTTTCCTCTCTCTTGCCCTTAACTCCTCTCCCTTCTGCTGAGGGTCAGAGACTGCAAGTTTATCAATGGAATGGGCTACAGGAGCTGTTAATTTTGTCCAGGCAGGGGCTTACTTAATTGCTGGTAGCACAGATGTGGTTTTCTTACTCAAGCCAAGCAGGATCAGAGGATGTGCTGTGTTAAGTGCACCAAAACCATGGGCAGGAGAGAGCTTTATCTTCACAGAGAAGGTTAAGGACTACCAGTTTGAGCAAGGCACAGGTACAAGGATTCAGGAAAGGCTTCCCCTTCTGGACAGAGTCTTTGCAGATGGGGAGTACAGGAACTTGGGACAATTAACAAAAGATGAAAGAACGGAAGGGCTTTTTGAGAGTACTATGGCTAAAAGTGACTAAGGGAATGTAGAGCAGGACTGGACGTCCAGGATTTAGGGAAAATGCCTAGTAGGGGGGCAGGGACAAGGATGGCTTTTCTAGATCTTAGAGTTGAAGGTTAGGTAGTGTGAAGTCCTACAGCTGAAGGCTCAGGACTGCAGAATATTGATTCATGGTAGGTCATTGTATGATTTGTGTGTATATGTAAAATTAAGGGAACTTTGATGTGTATATCTGATCTCAAAAGTTTGGTAACTTCTGTGTTCGACTGTTCTCCATTTAAATTTAGAGCAATATCCAGTTGCCAGTAGGTAAGTTAAATGTGAAGTTTCTGTAGTTTTCTTGCAGATTAGTTTTCGAAAGCTGCTAATTAATCTTTTGTAACTGGAGTTCCTTGTTTGCTATTTTCTGCTTTTCAGAAACATTCAATAAATATACAAGAAAAGACAAAAGCCTTAACAGTTCCTCTGAGACATTTCAACCAGTTCCCATCCTTTCTGGCAATCTGTCCAATAGTTGTAATTTTCTGTGTTGAATATGTGGCCTTTTGTTTTCTGTACAATTAGAAAAAAAATTTTGTACAGGTTACAGACCTGTAATTTTAATTTCTTCAGATTGAAAACATGCTGTTTCTAGCTTCTAGTACACAGCTATTACTCCATCAAGTTAAATCCAAGCAAATTACTAGTTTCTGTACTGTTTCAACTTCCCAGAATTTTAAGCTTGAGTTCCAGAAATCCAGTTTTGAAAAAAAATTTCTCAGTCACCAGCCTCCAGATTCAATAAGACTTTTGATGGCCTGTTGTTCTATAAAATCTAATCTAAGACTTTATGACTGAGCTAGCATCTGTTAATCCTCTTATTTTAAAAAATCCCATTGTAATTTTAATACCTAAATGCCCCATACTTCTGTGCAAGTGCCCTGAACTAAATAGAGCCGTTGTCTTTCCTTGCATATCCAGTCTTTTCTTCATTTGCTTTCCACTTACTTCCAGTCTTGTGGTTCCTATCTTTGTGGCTAGATTCAAAATATTTGTGACAGTCTTTTCTGTGATCATTTTTTTTTTTTTCATGCTGCTGGCATTTAATTGAAATACTTAATTGTTTGCTTGTTTCTTGCGAGTTTTCTTTGTTGTATAAAGTGAATGTGCTACACTGTGTAGCCGTACATTATTGCTGTGGAAATTTAAAGATGTAAATGTGGCTGGTGGTCAGAGGTAAGTTTTTTGGCTCAGACCGGTACAGTTCACATGTGCTCTTCTTACTGGATAATATCAATGTGAACACTTGCTAACTTGGTAAGGAGAGCTTTCACTTAAATTCATTAGGGGGGTGGATGGTGTTGCAACTTAATGCCAAATTAGAAGTCTGGAGAGTAAGTGGACTTGGATACTTCAGTCACAGAGAGATGCACTGCCCTACTTATTATATGACTTCCCTGTGCTATGGGACAGCAGGGGCTGGGGCAGGCTGGGGCTGGCCAAGGAGGCAGTTCCAGCCCTGCAATGTGTCATCTCGGGGGAGGGCTGGGAATCACCTCTGTCCCTCTCAGGTGCCTGTGACATCTCTCCATTCTCTGTTTGGAGTGCGTCTTGAGTTCTCTACCAGGTGTCTCCCTGGGGTGACAGACAACTACAGGCAGGAGATTAGGTGGAGGATATGTGATCTTCACTAGCATATTTAGATTCCTGCAGCATCTAACCACTGGCCAGTGCTGGTGCTGGCATTCCCAGCCTGCACCCTCAGAAGTTCTCCCCATACCACAATGACACATTCACAGCTTAAGTATTAATTTATTTGTTCAGTGAAGTTCTATTCAAAAGCCACACCATGTCCACTCCTTTTCATTGAAGTACTTCAGGTCATGCTTGACCTTTAGTTCTTTTCTAAATTCTTAGAGGTTGTAGAATCAAGGTGAAAGTTTTGTAGCTGAGCCCTTGGTGAGTGCCTGCAGAGATACGATAAATAATATATTTATCTGGTACAGAAGGCTGAAAGAAGGACATATTTGGCTTCTCCAGAAAGACCATGAAACAATTTTTGTATCTGACTTGGAAGAAATTTTGTGCCTCAGTGAATTTTGACTGAGAAAATAAACTGATGATGTGCAAAAAAAATTGGGGTTTTATTTAGTTACATCATACACTTTATGTGAATTAGTCTAAATGAAATTGTAGGTCTAAGTTGCAGTTCTCTTCTCCTCTGGAAAATGCTGAAAGCATTTCCTGAAATGTTCTCTGAATATGGCTCTGTGAGGCAAAGAGAAACCAGCTGTTCCTATGGAACTCAGACAGGAACCAGGACAATCAGCTGTTTGTATTCACCAGCTCAAAGCAACTCAGTCCTTCTTACATACAGGGCCAGCGGTCTCTCCTTATTTGTGTAAGGTGAGCAATTCAGAATCTGTGTTGAATTCAAACAGGCTTTCAGACTGAGGAAGTAACTTGAATTGCAGGCGATAGATATGAAAGGCCATGATGCACGGAAGGTAGAGCGTAGCCTCCTCTCTACCAGGTAATCCCTGAAGGTCTGTTCAGCTGTCTGAGGATCTCCTGTACTCCCTGTCAGGTGCGCTTACGGTCTGCTCTCTAAGTGTGGCCACATTAGAAATAAGAATAAGGGTGAAGAAAGGGTGATGGGCTAGAAAATGAGAGGATTTTGATGTTTCTGAGGAGTGTCTGTCTGTAAGTGGTGATTGTGATCTCAGTAATTTGCCATGAGATCCCTGGTGGTCTAAATGCAAGTGTACCTCACGCTGCCGGTGTGAAGTTAGCTGCCTTCTTGCCTTCCCAGCACTTCAGTGCAACTCCATACACCTGTGGACCCTCGCTTTGGAGAACAGAGGCTGAAAAGGAATAACATACTGCTGTTACTTCATCTTTTTCTCTCATTTCTGCTTATCTTCTTGCTTTTATTTCCATGCAGGTACTATCTCTTACAAACAAGAAAATGGAAAGGAGGATAAAGTCCAAATTTGTAATGTGCTTCAAATACAATAGTGATTTTTTTTTTTGTGCATGAAATTCTGACACCTCTGAAAATGAATCCAGTGCTTTGTGTTGGCTATATGACAGCTACAAGGTTCTTTGGTTTTTTGTTTGTTTTTTTTTTTAAAGTGAGGACTTGAGTTTTTCTTTACAGGAAGGATCTCCTTGTTGCATTACCTTAAATAATTGCACACACCAAATAAAGAAGAGCTCTTTACATGTCAGTCAAATGTAGCAGCATAAAATATCTTTTTAATAGCATCCTTTTCAAAAACAGCATTCAAATGAAAAAAAAAAAACCAAAAACCAAAACATGAAGCATATTAGAAAGGCACTAAAAAAGTCTCTTACCCTTAATGCTTTATTAAATAAGTAGCAAATAATCAGGCAACTACGACAGTAGCTCTGGCTGCAATGCGGCCAGGTGTTCTGTATTCTCAAGTGCAAAACTCTGCTTAGCTTTTGGCAGAGTAATATTTTTCTAAAGATTATTAACTTATTGTGGGCGCCCAAGTACCTTTTATCCCCATGGCTGCCAGCCTGCTGAGAGGCAGGCATATTTCACAGACATGAACCTGCAAACAGAATGACATGCCTGTACCAGCAAAGTCTGAGACTCTTGTGGGGAGATGTGACTGGCACTAGGTCATCTGCAGTACAGATCTTCTTCATATTCTGTGTGGTTTCAGTTTCTTTTTTCTGGTAAGTGCTTTAAAAAAGGAAAGAACAAAAAAAAATAGACATATCAATGAGACACCACAGGCAATGAGTAGGAGGAATTGTTCATCATGAAGAAAGTGTTCATAGATTAATCTGTTAAATAAACAAACAGTGAAGAAATAATAAAAATACTATTATTTGTTGTTGATGCCCATAGCAGTTTGAGGGAGGTAGAAATAGGGTGTTCTTACTGCCCTTTCTCATAGCACGTCGATATGTTTCTTTACTAGAATGACCTGTGGGAGGTTCTGCTCAAACCCAGTATTATTCATGGAGGAGCAGTGGAGGAGACCTTTCTAGCATCTTCGCTTATCAATCAAAGGCCAGGAAAGGATTTCCAGTGGAAACTCTTCCTGACATGGCTATTGTGTTCAACTCTCTGAAATGTAACAGGAGTTTTGCTTTTTTCGCTAAAGTTATGCATTGCAGCAGTCAGAGGAGTGAATACAAAACACAGTAATTCATTTTTCAAAATGGCTTTTTTAAACTATTTGCCATTGAACTGTCTGCAAAAAGGAGCTCTAAGCTGACTGATCAAAACCAAGGAAACACTTGCATGAATTATTTAGAAATCCTCATGCCTATATTTTAGAAAGGTCCTCTAATAAGGTGACTTTTTACTTCCCTTTCAGTTTAGGATATGATAAAACCTGCAGTTTTAACAGGAAGTTAAAAGTGCCACATAAATGGCAGTGGGGAAGTGTACTGTATTTATTACCTGTTAAGGAAGCTTTGTAGCTACCACTGTACTGTATTTTGGGATGGCACAGATCACATGATATCCTTGTATTTAGACAAAGATAAAAAAAAAGATTTGACAGCAGGTTTCTCAGTCGCATTTCTACAGGATTTAATTTTTTAAAAATCTGGATATGTTTCTGCTATTTCAAAGAAAAATATCAAGAAGCCTAGATTATAATGTGCTCTCTTTTCATTTGGCTCAAAAAAACCATGTTTTATTTCCATGTAAAACCATCATATTAAAATATAAAGTTTAAAACATTCTGGCATGCAATCTTACCAATTGCAAACACTTCATAATTGTCACATTCTGTGTTGTTAAGTGCCATTAAAATGTACTGTCTTCTGCATACATATGGATTTTCATCGTTATGCTGATCATAAAAACATCATTAGCAGGAACTGCAAATAACAGTTTTCTCTAGCACATCAGTTTGATAGACATGATTTACCTTCTTTATAAGAAGAATTAAAATCAATCATCAGAAGCTTGGTTTTACTGACAAAAGGGAATAGCTAATCATATCAAAAGCATTACACAAATAAACAGTACTATCCTTTTCAAAGCTTAATGCTTATTATCTCTAAGTTTAAACAAAGCAGTATGTGCTGAAGAAATGAATTATGATCGTAATGTTTCACTACTACAAACATTCTTTTACATTTATACCTAGAATTTCAGTTTTCTGAAGTTTGAAAAAACAATGGTTTGATACAGTAATGTTGGTTGCTGTCCAACACTTTAAATTGAGATGGTTCTCCCTGGTCTTTTATCTTGAGTATGTTACCAGATTTAAAGTGTCACTAGTTACTTTAGTCTCTTACTCTGCAGCTTATTATTAGGGTTTACTTTTATGCATGATTCTTTTACTAAATCACTAATATACAGATACACAATCTGTGATGCCCAGAGGCCACTTTAACAAATCAATCCTTAAAGGAAGTTTAATTTAATTTAATTCACAGAAAATCAGAAATATACAAATTTTATCATAACTGTAAAAATTCTCTAGTCACTACAGCACAGAAAAAAAAAAGATATTCACAACTGTTTAGAAGTACTGAACTATTCCATATTGCATATAGCTTCTTGCTTGGTTGCTAAAGGCAGCAAAGTCACATTGTTGTTATCCCAAATGTTACATTATTTGATCATTTCTCCTCCTGCCGGTATTCAGGTGCCTGTAGTCTAGTTGTTCTTCCATTCTTAGTCACTTATGGACTGACCATGATTGTGTGACCTTGCATGAGGAAGAACTGGAAGAGTTTCAATACTTAAGTTTTCTCTCACTCAACTTCCGTCTATAAGCAATATTCAGATAATGGTTTTTGCCTTCAGAATATCTAGAAATAGATGTGCTGTGCATTATTAGATTGTAAAGCTCATTGCTGCAGTATATTCTAAACACCCAAAATATTACTAAGTTTGAAAAAATGTTAGACAAATTAATGGAGAATTTGGCTTTCAGTCACTACTGAAGATAGTCACAAAGGTGCATTCTGTAGTCTGTGGGTCAGGAGCTCCTGATAAATGATGAGAACTGGGAAGACATACATAGAAAAATAATATTCTGTACTTCTGTCTTATCTGTTTTTCCTAAGCTCCTGCTCACTGTTAGGGACAGGGTACTTTCCTGGGACCGTTAGTCTGATTTAAAATCTGGCAAAGAAATACAGAAATACCAGAGGTGCATTGGAGATGCTAGATCAATGGCTAGAGAGCAAGTGTCTGTCTTGTTGAGAACAACTATTTCGGATGTCATGCCATGCTATGCAATGCAGTTATGCTGCACCGCTCAGCTTGTTCTCTTCCCTCTACCAGAAATACCTAATGAAGGCTTTTACTATTTCCACTAGCTCAAAGATGCCAGAAATCCTTCTTTATACCACTTTAACATGCATTATTCCTTTTCAGTTTCTCCCATATTCTCACTGATGTTTTAATTTGTGAATTAATAGATACAGCCTTGAAGCACATCTCCTTCTCAGGCTGGACATAGTTTAAGTCTTGTACTGCATACAGACCTGGATAGCTAAGCACAGCAGAGACACAGAGACACCCTCATGGACTTTCAGTCAACTCTATTACGTGTTCTTTGAATCTCTTGGCTAGAAATACCTTTGTCCTTGCAATACATTAAGTCTGTGATTGCCTTCAAAATACTTGAGGCCTGTGCCCACTCCCTACTTGCTATTTTTCTCATTTTTATTTTTCCCTCTTACTGTGCCAGTCCTTCTCAATCACACTGGGCCTTGTCATCTTTTTTTTTTTGTTTATTTCTGGTAAATTAAGCTTTCTATATTTATCCATATAGACTCTAAACTTAGTTTTTGTGCATAGCTACTGCATTTTCTCCTCAGTGAATCCTTCCACAAGGGCCATTTAAACTATTTTACTGAACAGAAGTAAAAAAAAAAAAAAAGGACTAGTAAGGGTTAAAAATTAAACCCAGATAAATTAAAATAATTTGTAAAAGCCAGACAAGCATTAGGTATATATACATTTTTATTAAGAAAGAAGAGAGAATAAAAATAGCAATGAAAGAATAGTATAGCAGGATTAATTACAGCATACAGCCCCAGTTCAGCATCAGAATCTGCTGGCAATGATCACTGGAGCTATGCAGTCATTTAAAGGTCAAATAAATTTATGTAAATTAATCTCAGTGGAAGTTAGAAACTTTAAGAGTTAAAGGCAGTAGCTGCTAGAGATAGGTATAGTGATAAAAATAGAAAATCAATGTAAGAAGAAAGATAATAGAAATTAAAACTAGCCAGAAGAGAGAAAGATGTATTAAACATTAGCTAATAATATTAACACTGCAAATGCTCGTGTTCTCTAATGCAAAAGATCAGACTTTGAGAAGGAATGATGATCCTCATAAGGAGGAAAAGTTGGCAACTAGAAGATTGATAGAAACCCATGAGAAAAGAACATTTGATTTCAGGAAAGGAATTTGGGAACATTCAGAGTACCACCAGTTACTGAAATTGTGATCAGCTATAGCAGCTTTTTACCAAATAGTGAGGAAAAGGCATTTTAATAGTTAGATTAATTTTAATAATAGGGTTAATATATGGTTGTGAATGACAAGCTCTCTTGGAAACAATTAAGCTTTTATCTCTGTCAAATAAAAGGACAGACTGTTACCTGACTTAAGGAAGAAACCATGAACTGTCAGAATTAAACATAAGTATCTGATCTAGAGCACCTTAATTGGCTCATTGTACTTGCTATGCTAGAAATTTTCTTGATTTTCTAGTGTTAGCTTTTGAAAATCATCATTATTAATACAGAGCCTCAGTATTTGGTTCTCCAAATCATACTCATGTATTATATTCTGCAAAGCATCAGAACTCAATTCTGCTGCATGCTGTGGCAGACTGGAGAGACTGGGAGAATTTAATATACAATAAAGTAGAAAAAGATTGCTTGGATTTTTCATTATTTATTTAATCAGGGAGTGTCTCCTGCATTATTTTCTTTGAGATTAAATTCAGTTTATCTTAAGCCATCACCACACTTGCAGTTTTTTGTATGCTGGAGGTTTCTGAACTGGTAACAAAAAGCTACACTGATAAGAACCACAGATCTGCAGGGTTTAATGGTGTCATAGTTGAGCCCCGATCGGGACCAGACTACGCAGTCTCTCTCTCACTCCCCCCACCCTCCGAGAGAACAGGGGGAGACAATATAAGAAAAATGGCTTGAGGTTTGAGAAGGACGGGGAGAAATCCTTAAAGTTACCGTTACGGGCAAAACAGACTTGACTTGGGGAAAACTATTCATCTATTTCTAAAACTAGCAGGAGAATGATACAGGGAACAGATAACCGCCCCCCACCCCTCCCTCTTCCCGGGCTTAACATTATCTCTACTACCTTCCCCCCCGCCCCGGGCAGCACAGGGAGGAGGGGGTCGCGGTCAGTTCATCACGCGTTGTTTTATGCCGCTGCTTCATCATTGGGGGAAGAACTCCTCACATTCCTCCCCTGCTCCTTCGTGGGGTCCCTCCCACGGGCCACAGTCCTTCATGAACTGCTCTGGCGTAGGTCATCTCTTCCATGAGGTAGAGCCCCTCCAGAACAGCTGCCCCAGCCCAGGCCCTCCTCCTTCAGGCATCTGCCTGCCCCAGTGTGGGGTCCTCCACGGGTTGCAGGTGGATCTCTGCTCCTGCGTGGGCCTCCATGGGCTGCAGGGGGACAACCTGCTCCACCATGGTCATCACCACCGGCTGCAGGGGAATCTTGGCCAGAAGCCGCGTTAATCCACCCCCTCCTTCTTCACTGACCTTGGCGTCTGCAGCCATTCCTCAGAAGAAAAATTCTTCACAACAGGCTGGCAGATGCTTCTCAGGTTCTTTTTACATCTCATTCACTTCTCATCTCCTCTCCACTTCTTGCAGCCAGGCCGGGCCAAGTTGGGCCCCGTCGGCTGCCCGGCGGGAGCCCAGAGGCTGAGGCCTGCAAGGACCACAAGGCTTGTGCCTCCCCCTCACTGCCCCCACTCAGCTGCTTCACATCTCCTCTCCTTTTTTTTTTTTTGTTTTCACCTTCTAAAATACGTTATTGCAAAGGTGTTATCATGGAACATTCTGCTACCAATTGGCTCGGCCTTGGCCGAGCAGCGGGTCCGCCCTAGGTCCGGCTCAGTCCACTGAACAAAGGGGAGCGACTTCTAGCAGTTTCCTACAGAAGCTACCACCTTAGGCCCCCCCTCACTAAACAAAACCAGAACTCTCCCTGTGTAAGGGAGAGTTGAGTCATAACAGAAACTATGTCAGAGAGCTTTTGAGTTATAACATGGATATCTTAGTTGGATGGTTTGAGTAGAATACTCACAAACAATATAATTAAGGCAAGCATTGCACTGCAATTTTTATTTTCCCTTTAACACTCAGTTGAGAGGATAGGGTGTGTAAATCCTTTTCAGACCTCTTGTTTCAGGCTGTCTATAGATTTACTGAGAAAATACTGAACTGACCTTGAATTCTCTGTGCTGCTCTCCATAACAGCATTTGTATGGAGACCACAGGAAAGACTGTATTTTCTGTACACATTTCTCAGTCCCTAGGGTTATTGCTTCCCTTAACAAATGCCTTGGGTTTTGCACAGTAACTGCACAAGGTCCTGATGACAAAATATTACCCAGCACCACTCTATATTCAGGGGTAAACCACACCCCACCACTGTAATCTCTTTGGCATTCAGTGGAGTGCTAGAGACTCAGGAACCGGATTGTACTGTACTAGTACTGCTGCTCTGCATGATGGGGACAAACACAAAGCAAGAGATGTTGTGGATACTGTGCCCTGTACCCTAAATGCAGATTTTAGACAAAGGTGTTTGCCAGGGAGGTATAATTTAGAGCAATCCTGAAGCCTCTCTGAAGTGTGTTGCAGGTGGGTTCCTAGAGCTAAGTCCTCAGAGAGACACTGCTGTTTGAGTCATCACAGAACACATCTTTGAGAATTGCCAGCAGTAACATTTCACTTTTCATACAAATACCCAATTTATTCCCATCATCAAGGTCCATTTATCTCTATGAAAAACACAACCCACAAAATACAGGTTTGTTTATTTTAAGCATTACCCTCTGGTAAGTAAAACTAACTGTAATTCCAAGATAGTTTACAGTCCTGGAGAATATTTGTATTCATGCCATTGGATAGTGGATCATTCTCTGCTAACTCCATGATAATATACTTCCTTGGTTTTAGGGATCATTTCAGTATAGATATTTATTGTGGTAATGTGGTATGTAAGAAAAAAAAAATATTCTGCTACTATTTTCAGTCTGGAAATCAATGAAGGTGTGGCTACTCTGTGGTCACCAATATTTTCCATGATCATTTACAAATTTATTGGAATTCTTCTGTCCATTAAAACCTGATGGAGAAAAAGCCCAGGTTCTTTTCTCAGCAATACTTACTTAGAGACATAGCAAAACACAGGGCATTTGACGGAGCATAAATCAACCACTCTCTCCATCTACATTCCACTTCACTCATTTTTCAAATTGAGAGGTACTTTAATAAATAGCAGCTCTTGCCACTATACAGACACAGTGATGTTGAAAAATCACCCTCATTCTGGTCAGCTAGATTTGCAGTTTAAAAAAAAAAAAATCAAACTCAGTTAACTGTATCACTGCTGTATATTTGCATTTGAAATCTGTTTTTCAGAAAGATTTTGTCAGTAAGTACATCAATAGAATCAGTACAGCATTAATTTATTTCTTTTTACTCTTATCTTTCCTTCTAGTTATGATTTTAATACATATTTAATTGTTTCCTAAAGATACCCAGTGTAAGGCAAGCATCAAAGAAGGAAAAGATAAACACAAATTTTATATAAGTGAAACAGAAAAAAAAAACCCCATTAAAAATAAATCAAGTAAACTAGTAAGATTCAGAAGGCAGCAAATTTGGAGAAATTGCTAGCACCAAATTTGGAAGCCGATTAACAAAAGTAAATCTTTGTTGTATGACGTGAAAATGGACAGTGTATTCAGGAGAATAAGACCCATCCAAAATCAAGAGATCAGCATTGAGGAAGCACACATGGAAGAGTGGGAAGGAGTAGCAAAGTGAAAATAATGGGAAATATGCTAGGGCTAGAAACATGGCAGTTTTAAGAGTGATTAGATGGCCTAGTATTAGAAATACAGACTAAGATCCCATCACCATACTAGAAAGAGAGATAAGGTTCACAGCAGATTTTCAAGGGTGATTAAAATTGTCTATCTGCCAATCTGCCTAAACTGGAGAATACCTAAATTACACTTAGACTACTGAAGTTCCTAGGCACTTTGTATTTCTGGTTCTCTCCTGTGCCAAACTACCTGTGTCAGAACGCAGATAGGCATATGTCAATGCCTATCATGAGTGGGTGCTAGGCAGGATTCAGTCAGGCCAACCACTCAACCTAATTTAATAGATCTCCTCATCCCATGGTCCAGAAAACAAAGGAGCAGTGCACTGGGAAGACTGCAGCTCAAACTCTGATGTGTACAAGCTTTTCTAGAAAAGCTCAGATCAGTTTTCAAAACACAACATATTTTTTTTTTCCCAGCTGGAGTAGGACTGGAAAAGTGAAGTTTGAGGCAAAAACCTCTGCTTCAGATTTCCTATAGCAAGCTTAGGAAACTCACTTTGACCTTCCCGGCTTTTATCTTCCTCATTCCTGTTAAGCCTTTCCGTGAACTGTGAATTCCGGTAGCTAAGAGAGCATTTAAAACCTCAGGCTAATTTGTCAAGCCAGTCCAACAGCGAGAAAGATCTGTACCTCATAAGAGTCCAGGCCCTCTCAACCCTGCAAAACAAAACTGTTGTTGAACAGTTATACAGTTCTCATACTATAACATTATTATTTGTTTTATTGTGTGTGGTTTTGTTTAGGGAGGGAGGGCTGTGGTGGTAGCTTCTGTAAGAAGCTACTACAAGTTTCCCCGTTGTCCAGTGGACTCAGGCCAGGCTAGGGTGGGCTCACCACTGGCCAGGGCTGAGCTAATTGGCAGCAGAATGTTCCCTGGTAACGCCTCTGTGATAATTTATTTAAGAAGCAGAAAAATTTAAAAGAAAAGGAGAAGTGAAGAAGCTGAAGCAGGGGCAGAGAGGGGGAGGCGTGAGCCTTGTGGGCCTTGCAGCCCTCACCCTCTGGCCTCCCACCGGGAGCCATCTGGGCCCAACTCAGCCTGGCCCGGCTGCAAGAAGTGGAGAGGAGATGAGATGTGAGAGGCGTCTGCCTGAGCCGGTTGTGAAGAATTTCTTGTGAGAGGAACAGCTGCAGACGCCAAGGTCAGTGAAGAAGGAGGGGGAGCAGTAATGCTGCTCCCGGCTGAGATTCCCCTGCAGTCCATGGTGCAGCCCATGGTGAGGCCGGCTGTGCCCCTGCAGCCCATGGAGGCCCACGCAGGAGCAGAGATCCACCTGCAGCCCGGGGAGGACCCCACGCGGGGCCAGGCGGATGCCTGAAGGAGGCTGTGGCCTGTGGAGGGCCCATGCTGGGGCTGAGGCAGCCGTTCTGGAGGGACTGCACCCCGTGGAAAAATGACCCATGCTGGAGCAGTTAACAAAGGACTGTAGCCCATGGGAGGGACCCCAGGCTGGAGCAGGGGAGGAATATGAGTTCTCCCCCTGAGGAGGAAGCAGCGGCGTAAGGTGACCTGTGATAAACTGACCATAACCCCCATTCCCTCTTACCCGCTGTGAAACTTGCGGGGGAAGGAGGTAGGGATAACTGAAATTAAGTTAAGCTCAGGTGAGGGGAAGTTACTTTGTTCTCTTTCTCATTACCCTGCTTTGATTTTAATAATAAATGAATAATTTTCCCCAAGTTGAGTCTGTTTTGCCCGTAATGGTAACTTTAAGAATCTCTCCCTGTCCTTATCTCAGACCTCGAGCCTTTTTTGTTATATTCTCTCTCCCTGTTTCCTCAGAAGGTGGGGGGGAGTGAGAGAGAGACTCCGTAGCTTGGTCCTGAGCAGGGCTACACTACGACGTATTTTTGTTCAAAAGTGATGCATACTGTATCATTTTTACTTGGTTTGTTACTTTTGAAGAAATTTATTGATTTAAGAGCTTATATGTAACTATCTTTTTCTTTCATTTGATTTCTTTTAATTTGCTTTTCCTCACCAGCTCTGACTCTGTCCCAGACATTCTATTGAATGATCTAATAGTGAGAAATTAAGGTATGGGGACAGTACCGACTGTTTACAATGCAAATGCAATTAAAAAAAGTACACTTCAAGACTCTTGAAGCTCTTCTTTGCACGTTGGCTTGTACTTCTTGTATATGTATGCAAAAAAACCTAACTTTATTGAAACTGGTGATTATAGTAGCACAAAACCAAGATGAAAGAAAAATGCATCACCTGGTCACGTAATAGGTAGTGAAAGTTGAATTCACTACTAAATCATATTAGTAATTCTTCCCTGAGCAGAGATACATGTAGGTACCTGCTCACATACGTGCATAGATCCTGCAGGCTGTCTAGGTGTTACTTACCTGTCTGGGTTAAATACAGGAAGATACTGAATGCACTTGAAGTTTTATGCCCTGTAGGTAGTAAATATATTAAATTCTAAACCTGGCAGGATCTTTGAAGAAGCCACTAGAAAGATGACTAGATTAGCTCACTCACAGCCCCCCCCGCCCTCTTCCTCTTGCAGGGTGTCTGTTTATGGTTTGAAAATATTAATTTGAAGAAAATGCAAGAATTCTCCTTAGAGACTATTGGCACTGGGATTACTCATGGAGTTTGTTTCATTGTAGTAGTGGTTATTTGAACACAGCAGCTGAACCAATCACTGCATTTGGCAGCAGGGTGAGTTTCTTCTAATTACATACTGATGTTGGTCTTGGTGAAAAGGTGGAAAATCTGCGAAAGCTACTTCTCTCTCTAGCACTGAATTGGGACCATAACTGAGAACAAGTTTGCTCTCTCAGTTCAGTCTGTGTCCTAGACTGTTTTCCTGTGATTCCAAAAGGCTTATACTATTCCTTTCTCATCTTTGTTTCCACATAGTCCCTGGAGAAAGCAAGAAAGGTAAAGGAAGCCAAGCATTGAGAAATATAATTTAGTTGGAGTCATATTTTAGAAATATGCAGCCTTACATATATTCTATCTCTGCAAACTGCTGTAAATGTTGACATGTTGCAGCTCACAAATAATATTGCTTCTTGATCCCTGATGCATGGAGTAAGTGGTATGTGGCTATCTGAGACTACAGTAATTCTATTTCTGACATGGTATCTCTTGCTTTCATAACTTTTCTGCCTCACTACTCTTATCTCAGATGAGAATTTGTCTGAAAGAGTTATAAATTGCAATGTCCATTATTATTTTGTGTGCTATTAATATATTTTACGTACAAAACTGATTTATCTCTGTAGACTTCAAGCCTGTCTCACAGGAAACCACTTTCATGCCTCATCCAGTAATTTGTAAAAAAGTATTATTCTTCGCTATTCTAAAGGATTGTTAGATGAGCCTAACAATATTTGAATGTCCTTTTATTGAAAAGATATACAGTTATGCGGTGAATGCTTTTGAGCTTCAAGAAGTTCATTACAAACATTGGCCTTTTTCACTACACAAATTATATAAATCATCTGTTATATTTTCTGCGGTCTGATTGGGTGATTTCTGTCACTAAGCAACAGAAAACAATGGGAACTCAAAACTTTACAACAAATTATTTGTGCTTTTTCATTGGTTAAATACTAGTGAAATCATATGTTATTGTTTCTGTGTCTTGTCTACACAGTCAAAGAGCCTCTTTTTAAAAGGGGAAAAGAAACACTTGATGCTTCTAACATCTTTCTATGTTCATGAGCTAGTTCTTGGTAGCTTTCAGCTCCAATGAAAATTATAGAATCATAGAATCTTTAAGGTTGGAAAAGACCTCCAAGATCATCAAGTCCAACCATCAACCTAACACCACCTGTCCTCATAGGTGCTCCAGCCCTCTTATCATTTTTTTGTGGCCCTCCTCTGGATGTCAAAACCATGTCAAAATGGTTTAAAGGCTTAATGGCCATCTTAAACAAAGGCTTAATGGCTGCCCTTGTGGCCCAGAAGGCCAGCCACATCCTGGGCTGCATCTAGAGGAGTGTGGCCAGCAGGTCAAGGGAGGTGATTCTCCCCCTCTACTCTGCGCTGGTGAGACCCCACCTGGAGTACTGCATCCAGTTCTGGAGCCCCCAACATAAGAAGGACATGGACCAGTTGGAGAGGGTCCAGAGGAGGGCCATGGAGATGATCAGAGGGCTGGAGCACCTCTGCTATGAGGACAGGCTGAGAGAGCTGGGGCTGTTCAGCCTGGAGAAGAGGAGGCTCCAGGGAGACCTTATAGCAGTCTTCCAGTACCTCAAGGGGGGCCTACAGGAAAGATGGGGAGAGGCTGTTCAGTAGGGCCTGTTGTGATAGGACTAGGGGTAATGGTTTCAAAACAGAGGGAGTTAGATTTAGATTAGATATTAGGAAAAAATTTTTTACATTGAGGGTTGTAGAGCACTGGAACAGGTTTCCCAGAGAGGTGGTGGAAGCCCCATCCCTGGAAACGTTCAAGGCCAGGCTGGATGAGGCTCTGAGCAACCTGATCTAGTCAGGGATGTCCCTGCTGCTTGCAGGGGGTTGGACTAGATGACCCTTGAAGGTCCCTTCCAACCATAACCATTCTATGATTTTAAAGTTACAGATACTACACAGCCCACTACATCACAAGCAATAATTCAAATAATTTGGGAACCTTTTTGTACTCTGCTGAGAACAAAATGCTGAACATTTACAATATCCAGCCCAAAATAAACATTCAGGAGAGGATATAGAGTCTCTGGCTATGTCTGGTGATCTCATTCAAGTTGACAAACTGGGATAAACTTCCAAGGACAATGTAAGTGAGCAGAATCGAGGAATGTTAAATAAATAATTTTGCAATACTTGCACATGAGATTGGTTGGCATTAAAGTTGCAGAGTCAAATTTAGCAATACTAAGTTGTAAAGAGCTAAGAAAATATTCTGCTAAGAATATTGCCTATGCAATCTTTAAAACACAGGGCTAAACAAAGGAGATATTGTCTAACTTCTTATCTAGCTCAAGATAACAAGTACAAGAGATACACCGATGCTCTTTCTCAAGTGGTCTGTAGTTGCTGTAGCAGCTGATTCTTTCTTATTTGTTTTTATTGCAACAGTAGTAGTTGAATATATTTAGTATGCCGCAGAAGAGATAAGCACTAAAAAGAACATGAATTTTGTTCTGGAGAGTGATTTTGATATAGTAAAGAATACTTGTTGTCAAACACTTTGTTTACTTTTTAAAAATTTTCACATTTAGTTAAGAACAAAAACATACACTAAAGAATACTGAAATCAAATTATCTTTCAGATTTGGAAAACACTTTCAGGGTTCTACTGTAGAGATTCTCTGAATTTTATAAACACAATTTGTTTTCTGAGAGGTATAAAATGAATTGTAAATGTATTTTCAAAGGCATAAATGTAGATAATGTTACGGCTGAAAAGAACAGTTTGCACTCTCGTGTTCATATAGGCTCATAAAACCTCAGAAGTACTGAGTCACTCAAATTTGTCAAATTGGTACTTGATTGCTTGCAGGTGATCCAAACTGATGTGGTGCTTCCTAAGTTTGAAAAATTAGCTAGCTGTTATGAGCATTCATTGGAGGGAAAGTATTCTGTGCAAAAGAGAAGTCATAGTGTAGCTTTAGTCTGGGACCAGACTATGCAGTCTGTCTCTCACTCCTCACCCACTGAGAGAACAGAGAGAGAAAATATAAGAAAAAAGGCTCGAGATTTGAGATAAGGACAAGGAGTTGAAGTTATCGTTACGGGCAAAACAGACTCGACTTGGGGAAAACTATTCATTTATTATTAAAACCAAAGCAGGATAATGTGGACAAGAACAAGATAACCTCCTCCCACCCCTCCTTCTTCCCAGGCTTAAACTTAATGTCAATGATCTCTACCTCCTTCTACCCCCGAGTGGTACAGGGGGTAAGAGGGAATGGGGGTTACAGTCAGTTCATCGCACATCGCTTTACACTGCTGCTTCTTCCTTGGGGGAAGAACTCCTCACATTCTTCCCCTGCTCCAGCGTGAGGTCCCTCCTACGGGCTGCAGTCCTTCATCAACTGCTCTGGCGTGGATCACCTCTTCCACTGGGTGCAGTCCCTCCAGAACGGCTGCCCCAGCATGGGCCCTCCACAGGCCACAGCCTCCTTCAGGCATCCACCTGCCCCAGAGTGGGGTCCTCCCCGGGCTGCAGGGGGATCTCTGCTCCTGCGTGGGCCTCCATGGGCTGCAGGGGCACAGCCGGCCTCACCATGGGCTGCACCTCGGGCTGCAGGGGAATCTCTGCCGGGAGCAGCATTACTGCTCCCCCTCCTTCTTCACTGACCTTGGCATCTGCAGCCGTTCCTCTCACAAGAAATTCTTCACAACCCGCTCAGGCAGACGCCTCTCAGGTTCCTTTCGCATCTCCTCTCCACTTCTTGGAGCCAGCCTGGGCCGAGTCGAGCCCAGTCGGCTGCCCGGCGGGAGGCCAGAGGGTGAGGGCTACAAGGCCCACAAGGCTCATGCCTTCCCCTCTCTGCCCCCACTTCAGCTTTCTTCACATCTTCTATTTTTTTTAATTAAAATTTTCCCCCTCCTTAAATATGTTATTGCAGAGGCGTTATCAGGGAACATTCTGTTACCAATTGGCTTGGACCTAGGCAGCGGTGGGTCCACCCTAGGCCCGGCTGAGTCCACTGGACATGGGGAAACTTCTAGCAGCTTCTTACAGAAGCTGCCACCATAGCACCCCCTCACTAATGGTATTTCCATTACCATCCCACATTCTTCCTCTTTTCATACTCTTTCAGAAGAATACAGTGGTTGACACTAAATAGTCAATATTTTTACTTTCCTGGTTATTTCTTTCACTAGCAATTTAATACTATCATGTACTGACCACAGTATGTTTTCTGTAAACATTTCTCCAGTTCAAAAGTAAAGCTCAATTTTACTGTTTTCATAACCTTTTGTGTTCACTAGTTATGAAGTGTTGAAATGCTTGAGATCTAACTGCATAAATACCCATAAAAATAAATTGTTGAACTTGGCTGCTTGACGATACCTTTACAATGAATTTTATATTATAAATTTGATTGTAAAATTGACAGGTTTGCTCTTTGTGCTGTGCAGATGTGTTGTACGTACAGCATCCAGTTGGAGAACTGAAAAAGTAACCTGACATGCTGAGCTCACCCATGCCATGTGAATTATTGATTTCAGTTAATGGTCTATACCACATAACTTATTCTTTGAATAAATGTGTGCAAAAATTACAGGAGCAACAAACCTGAATGTTCTTCAGTCTCTTTCTGACCAATCTGCAAAACAAAAAGGAAAACAACTCAATTATTTGGGACTTCTGCTGCTGGGTAGACAATTGGAGCATTTGGCCTTTGCTCTCCTGATTTAGATAGTGCTCCGGTTGCTGTGCGGCTAGTCTAAGATGGAGTAAGCAACAGTTTTCAATCAGAAGCAAACCAAACATATAGGCCATCCATAGTCTAAGCCAATGTGGCAGCTGACTGTTGCAGTCCTCCCCTTTCCCCTAGTCCCCGTGCTGGACTCCTGCCACCTTCCCTGTGCTGGCTCTGGCACTTGTCTAACCATTCACTCAGCAGTGCTCTGTCAGAAAGCTAACCTGACAAAAAAAAAAAAAGCAAGTAGTTTTCTGTTGAATTTGTGTGCTAAAATACATCAGTGAAGGGTTGTACAGGCACTGCTACTTTCAGGAACATGTGGCCAAAACTGACATTTTACTTTTGGCTGACATGAAACTGTGGCCTGCATTGTGACAGAAAAAAAAAATTTGACAAGAATAAGCGCAAACCTCTGTCTGCTTTACTGTAGTGGTCTTTCAAGGTTATTCATGTAAAGTGTGAGTCAGAACTCATAACTATAAGGTCTCTTTAGTATAACAAAGGGGACAGGTCTTTTAAGAGAAAGATTGCCATGCTTTTCAGTAAGCTGCTATTACAAACAGAAAGCTGATCCAAACATTACGCTCAAAGTTTAAAAAGCCAAAATCCTTATATAGTGTGTCAGATGGCCAGTCCATTTTCTTTCACACTGTGGCAAGTGCACAGCACCTGGATATCCAGCAAAGGACAAACATGCAATGTATGTGAAATTTTTTAAAACTTCTTGATGTCCTTGTTAAAATCAATACAAATTTATTCCCTCTTCCAAAAGAAATCATTAATTTTAAAAACAGATATACAGAGTGGTTATTTCTTTTAATTTCTGTTGGTTTAAGTTTTTTCTTCCTTTTGGAGCCTACCACTTGCTGTATTACGTGGGGTCTGAATTCAAGAGTTCCAGCATGTGGCATTAGCTCCAACTCTCACCCTCTTTTCTGTCCCGTCACGCAACACAGTAAATCCTTGATGCAGTCATTAGCTGCAAAATTATCATGTCCAGGAGGCACAACCAAAACTTGGATACTTCATGGCTGATAACAAAATATATGTGCCCATCAAAAGGAGAATCTGGTGCAGAAGCCAACTGCATGGGGTTCAGGACTAAGACCCCAAAAAAATTAACAACTGTATCCTGAAAAGTTTTTCTACAGAAAACTGACATGGACAATGGCTTGGTTTTGAAGACATGTTCTCATAGAACTAGGTACCAAGAAAGAATTTTTCTTATTTTGCTTTTTATTCCATTTTCCATTTTTTTTCATGCTTTACAGGTTATTAAAAAAAGGATTGATTACTGCCAGAGAACTAGAGAGCTGACTGGCCCACCACTGTGAAGCAGAATTAATTACAGATTGTAGCATGTTGACCTCACAAAATGATCTTGAGCCTGTTTCCCACATGAAACAGAGGAATAATACTATAGTGCTATCTATTTCTAAGTGAAAGTCTTATTTTGCCTCCTACTTATCTTTTCCAAATAGGTCAAAAAACCCAAAACTAATAATGAATTCCCCTCTCAAATCAGTTGCAACCTAATCCTGTTACTGACCTCAACAGTATGACTCTTGATTTCCTTAGGAAAAAGAAGGAAACGTTTCAGTGTTTTGTATTTGATTTCCAAGATTGCTTGTCAGCTAAGGACCCTGGAATCGGAGGGACCTTCTCCAGACACTTGATCCAAGGCAGTGCATTCTGAATCCTCTTCCATTTCTATTTTCTTCTTAGCAAGTGCATACCTTCTCTTCATTGAAAAGGAATGACTCCACTCTGTCTTGCTTTTGTTCTGCTCCTATTAGCTTGTTTTAGGGCCTAAATGGGATTCTACTGTAAAAGCAGCACAGGAGAGCAAAAACTTTTTGGTAAAATGGTTTTTTTGAACACTTACAAGACTCTATTTCCTTGGTCTAAGCAACTTCTGAAACAGCTGTTGGAGGTATCTAGCATACCTTGTGTTGAGGTCCAACACCATCACCTGCAGGCCTGCTATTTGGACTGCAGGTGCAAGCAGGACAGTGATAGTATGTTGGCATTTGGCTGTGCGGTGGCCTTGGCATGAAGAAAGCGGAGGCTACTAGCCCTCATGTAAAGGGACTGTTTGGCATGGTGGGTATAGTGTGACCTGATGAAGTAGCAGATGCTGCAGAAGCAGCACCCTGGATGCCAGCTGGGCTGTGGCTGCTATGCTGTGGTAAAAGGTGGAGGGGAGGTGGAGGGGTAGCAGAGGATTTAACTTCTCCTTACTGATTGCTACAGCAGGGCCTGTAGTTGGATGAGCTGTATGTGAAGATGGAAAGGCAATTCTGACTCAGGTGGTTGCTTCAGCATGTCACTTGGCAAGTGGGGACCTCCTGGGTGCAGATATCTGTGTGTTCTCCTCTGAAGCTGCTGCAAAAAGATTTTTCTTTTCCTCAGAAGCAGTTCCCCATGCAGGGTGGCTATCAGGGATTCCTCTCAGGTGGTGTTCATTCAAATGTGAGCCTAGTTAAAAGGCTGCCAGAGCTCTCCTTTTCACCCTAAAGCTTCTTTTGCATTTTATTAGCAGGTGGGAAGAATCTTTCCTAAAATTTGGGTACAGTAGAAAAGCAACCAAAAATGGAAAAAAAAAAGAGTTAGTTGCTTCGTGAAAAACATGAAGATATGACAACTAAGAATTTTAATTGGAATGGACAAACAAAAAGTCCTTCAAAAAGGACTATGGGCCATTCTCAACCTGAAGTTTAGGCTGAATAAAATGTTGTGGTACAGTTCTGTTAGGAAGTAACCAGTCTTGTGATTTCACCGCTTGGGAGCAATGAAGTCTGGGATTTTTGAAAAGCATACAAACTGATTAAAAACCCACACTGCTAATTTTTAGCACCTTCAATGTGGAACAAACTTGAAGGTAATCATATGATACTGACATTTACTTTCTCAGCATTCAGCAGATGCCACAAAAAAATGACACATACGTAGCAAGATACAAAGCAAAGGCCAAATAATGATGTGCTCTTTCTGTTTTGTGGATTTAAAGTAATTGGAAATAACCAACTTGTATTTTGCCTGCGTTTTTACTACTCCGAAAAACTACCTCAAAACCTACTGAACCTGAGCCAAGAAACAAATGACAATCAGAACATTTACTACTGTGCTCACCTCCCATATTGCAAAGGCTTATTTCACTGAAACAGAACTCTGTCCCACTAGAATAATCTGAGAGTTAGTTTGCGTGTGGATAATCCATTGTACTTCCCCAACTGCTGCTCCTTCAGCTTCTTCTAGCAAGTCTTTGAGCAAGCCAGATCTTGGAAAATCCCATTGCTTTCTGGTGAATCCATGGAGATTGAGGTGACAAGTGAAACTTTTCATGCACACCATTTCAAAAATCCTCAGGGGTTCTTGCCTTCTGAGAACTTCCTGCTTGAACACTTCTTCCTAGATCACTACGCACTTTCCACTCTTATCCCACCAAATTGACTGAAACTGGTTGCTTTCAGCAATGTCCCAGAGCCTCTTCAGAGAGCTAGGGATGAAAAGCCACAACTTTTGCTAGAGCTCTCTTCAGAAGAATTGAGATCCCTTTGTTTTGTCCGAGGTGGATTACTTGAAGTTTGGAAAGCCTTTTCTTCTCCTAAGGCAGTGTCATCAGTGTCATATAAATTACTTTCTTTTTCTTGGTAGTATAAATGTTTGCAGTCAATACAGATGCTTTTCAAAAGACAGACTTCTGTGTTCTATATTTCTGTACAGACAAATTAAGACACATGAGCTTTGGATTATAAAAATGTCATCTTTCCAAACTGGTGAAATGCGTCTTTGGTACTTTTCTTTGTCATGTTAATGACAACCAAAAAGTGATGGAAAAAAAAGTCAGGACTATTTTAGGTAGATACTCTAAAGTATTCAGACACATCACCAATAATGAAATCCAGTAAAGTATTCCCAAAGTTCCTGGATATGTAACTCTCATTTCCTTCAAAAGAGGTTAGAATGTAATTACTCTGGAAAATTTACTAGCCCCCAATCTGCATCACTAAATGAAGTCCATAATTAGCAGAGCTGGTTCTGTTTTCTATTTTTCAATGGTGATTGAAATTTCTTACCAGTATTCAGAGTCTGAACAATGACTACAATGTGTTACATTTTTTTTTTTATTTAAAGAATGCTTCAAGCATTGATTTGCTTTTACATTTCTTATATTTTCAGTTCTTCCTTAAGATGAATATCATCCTGGACCAAAATAATGTTTCTGTAATTACTAAAAAAAAAAGAGAAGTTGACATGCTGGCTGGCCCTTTAAAAAATATAATTAATATATTTCTTGAAAAAAAATAAATTTCGAAGTGATTAAAGAATAATGCATAAAATCGCTCTCTGCAAATCCACAATTCATATCTACATTATTTTTTTGGGTATACTATAAGCTGTGGAGTCTGAATATGTCCCTGTGCACATAGGAAAATAGCTGAGTCATCTTAAAACTTAAAAACTGAAGAGTCTACAAATATGACTGTATCTTGGTCACTCAAGTGCACCATGAGGGTATTTTTAAATTTTAAGAGTGTGTAGCTATTTTATCAAACAATCTTTACTGGGCCTTTTTAATGCTGTAGCACTGCCAATCCCCTCTGTTGGTTTTGAGTAACTTTGTTTAGTGTGATCCCTCTCCATTTGCAGTTCAGTGATAACATTCCCTTCTTCTGCAAGTAAAAATTTTGTAAATTAATTGCTCCAGTTCTGGGTCATTACCCATCCTACTGTCAGAGCGATCTGGTGTTTCTTTGTTTTCACATATGAAGTGAAAGATTATCTAGGTGCCTTGTGGGATTTGTAAAGAAGCTTAGGCATCAAAATCCCGTCAAAATCTGGAGAATGAAGCTCTTGATTGGTGCAGGGACCCTCAAAATTTCGCAGAGCAGCTGTTCAGTCTTTGAAATTCTGACCCTTTGATTTTGTTGGAAGAAAGATGCAGGGCTTGATTCAGTTACTGATTCTTGATCTGAGAAATATAGTGCTGTGGGACTAGCAATCCCACTGTGGTAGACATTACAATTGCAATACTCTATGGAGGGTAAGTAGCTCCTTATACCTTCAGAAACCCTTCTGAAATATTCTTTAGCACATTTTGTGTTATGCTGTCTATAGCAAATAAATAGAGAGAGAAAGTAATTTGTGAAAAAGCTCTTCATAAACTATTCTTACTGCATACTGGAGATTAACAACACAAAGCAGTAGTGAAAATGTGCTGGAACGGACTTTAATATACTAAAGGTGGATATTTTGCTGTTTTATTCCCTGAACTGCACCTGAAAGAAGGCTGTGCTGCTGTGTAAAAATAAATTGTATGGCATATTTTCCAGTAGTAAGAACCTGATCTGTGACCTTCATGCAGACCAAGAGATACTTATGCTATAATCCTTTATTTAGACCCCACCGCCAAGAAAAATTTTATACTGAGAAGCGGAGGAAGAAAATTTTTTCAGAGTTGCATGCTGCAAGGTCAGCTTTCCTGCAGAGCTCCAAAGCCTTATTTCTGTCTTAAAAGCTCAAATTAAAAGAGCCACTAGTACCTAGAACTATCCACAAACAAACATGAACTTCCTATGAGCTCTCATTTATCCTTGTTTTATGCTGTAGGTTTTTTTTTTTTCTGACTAGCTGATTAACAAAAGATGAAGAAAGGTGTGGAAATCTTTCATGAAACATATGTTACATGTAGTCTTGTTATTGTTACTACTTTACTACACAGAGGTTTTTTTCAATGAAAAATGCTGTATAATATTATGAAATATTAGAATATTATAAAAATATACCTGATATTAAAAAAAAACAAACCAGAAAACCCAGGAAGAACATTCTTATGAGTTCTGTCTTCCAGAACCTCAGTAGATCAAATACAATGAATAATCATACTTAAGGGAGGTTGATCCTTTCTAGAATAAGGGTGAGTTATAGCTGAAGTTAAAACGATCAGTCAACAAGCACACACGCGCATGCGAACACTCAATGCTCACATACATGCAGAGCTGCACAGGCGAGCCTCGGCACAAGCAGACATAGCAAAGGTTTGGTGTATTGCAGCAGGAGATACTAGTCCATCATGACTGCAGTAAGAAAGGCTCTAGGACTCTGTAACATACCAATTAAAATGCTATTTATTCAAGCTAGCAATGTGAGGAGAGAGCAGTGTGGATAACTTACGTCCCCTTTGATGCTGGGTACCCTGGGTGGTGCAGCCTCACACAGGGGCTTCTGATCCACGCTGGGCAGACCCTGTTCATAGAAGGAGATTCTCCCATTTTGGTTGTTTAAGCTATTATAGGATCTTCGCAGAAGAAAACAACTCATATAAATTCATCATTTATACTGTCAAGCAGAAAGATTGTTCACATTGGACCTTCTTGCTGCACTGTTCGATAAAGGCAAGGCAACAGAAGAGGCATGACCATGGGTGCCCAGCGGGAGCTGCCTGCCATCTCCCCCGTTACAGCGAGAGCTGGCTGGGTTCATTCTGAGACCAAGGGATTGTGCAGCCCAGCACAGCCCTCAAGGCCACCGTGTATGTGCAGTACAGCACAGCAGAGGGCTGGGCTCACTCAGATTAACTGTAGTGGCTTTGGTTCTTGTAATGCTCATATTACTGAGATGTGCTAACAATACTAAATTGACATAAAATATAAGAACTAGGGAAGGAAAATAAACACAATCCATCTGGAAAGATGAGGTCAAAGAGGGGAGATAAGAGCTTCTGTAGCTTTTTCATGGTTGTAGGCAGACAGTTCTGGCTTTCAGCATTTTTAATACACCATCAACATTTAACACAACACTCATTATAACAATTTCTCCCTAGTGGGTCCTAATAGTCTTTGATGGATCCAGCTGTCATAGGCCACAGATTGTGGCATGTGATAACCCCCAGCAGTGTTATGAGTGAGTTACCTCTGGCCAGATGATATAATTCTTCATCATTATAGATCACTACACTTAAAGATGATAGTTCCTATACCCAGTGAATCTCCAGTTTCTATCACTGTAGAAAGATGCAGGGCTTCTTTTTGCAGGGGTTCCAGGAGAGATCAATTAATTCCTCCTGTAACTCTAGGACACAGAACTCAAAATGCTGCATCAGTAGAATCTGTTTATTTATCTCTCTCTACATGTATCTCAGATAGATATATATATAACTTTTTTTTTTTCTTTAAAGTCGTATAAATGACAAACAGCTTGAGAGAAGGCAGCTTCAAAACTTGGAACTGTCCAGGAAACCACCACACAGACAAGTTTAAGCCTTAAAGGAGTTAGAAATTAAATCTGGGCTAATAGTTCATAAACAACAACTTATCTAATCAATATAGGCTTTATTTTGCAAATCACCCATGAAACATTTTCTGATGCTATCAAATGTAATTTATTGCTTGATTTGCTTAATTTATTTTCAAAATAATTTATTAAATAATTAATGGGTGATGGATTATAGAAGTTATTAACTGGAAGTATTTAATATTCAAAATTCAAATGGCTTTGGTTACTTTTAATTGGAAACAAGACTGGAGCTGTTTCAATTCTTTATCTCAATGGATAACACCTAGAATACATTAGTCATGTAAATATTTTCACTTTTAAGTTGTTTCCTTCATATAATTCTGAATATTTTCCTGAAATTTACTCTTCTACAAAAAAAATACTAGTTCTTCAAAACTCAATATACATATTATTTAAATAAAATGTATTAACTTGGTTTCAGCTACAATAGAATGCAAATTCTGGGGGGACTGCAGACAATGTTCTTAGTGATTAATGTTATTAGTGGTATTCTTCTAAAAGTACCAATGGTTCCTTTGCAACAATACTTATTTACATGCTTAAAGCAGTAAGTGCAAAACAGGTTTAAAAAAACCAATTAAACGCCTCTTGCTTTAGAACTATGCTAAATTAAGTGCACGAATATAGGGATAAATGGCATAGCTTTTTTTTCCTAAAAAGTCCCCCAAACTTATATTTTATTGTTGTCCTTCTGTAATTGAAAAAGAGAACTGAATAATGTAGAACATCAGTGTTTTGGCACTGAAAAACTTTGGAACTGACTTTCTCTCACGGGCAACTAAGCTGCCA
This sequence comes from Chlamydotis macqueenii, assembly GCF_036417535.1. Lineage (NCBI taxonomy): Eukaryota > Metazoa > Chordata > Aves > Otidiformes > Otididae > Chlamydotis > Chlamydotis macqueenii. The sequence continues at coordinate 55,589,976 of NC_141593.1, read as the reverse complement.
TTTAACTGCAACTTTACTTCCTGGGCTTACCCGCAGGTGTGCATAATCCCATAGCAATGTCCCTAACCTCTTGGTTAATTGCCTGCTGCACTGTCATAACATGTCAGACAAATTTCAAGGCTGAAACAGTTCAGAATTTAATGAAATTCAAATGACGTTACTATTATTTTTATTTTTCAGAATATTTTATGACAAGGTCACTGACTCTGCACACTATGTTGAGTCTACTTTTCAACATACATTTTTCAAAATGAGAACCATCTGGTCCTCCCTTGACAGCCACATTAGAACCTCATCTACACATGTCACAATACTGTCAGCATCCTAGAGATTTACTCAATGATTTTCATCTTCATTTCTGATCATTTAGATCCGTAACTTCATTAAAAATTCTTTGATATTTTTAACCTAGCTCTTGATGGTAGAAGGGAGAAGCTCTAGTCTGTAACCTTCATGTTCATGTCCTCCAGAACAGGGAGATGCTGCATCGGGCTTGCTCTGGACAACTTCTTTTCTTTTTCCTTTTTCTTATTTTAAAAGAAATAAAAAATCTGTCTTGATGTTTCATATGAGCAGAGTTTCAGGATTTTCCAGACAATTAACAACTGTACTTGCATAGGTAGGCAGTTCATACAGTCCACAGCCCAGAAATTTGATCCATCTGCCATATTTAGGAAGCCTGCATACCTTGACTGTACACTGCATGGAAGCCTATTTCTATCTGGAAAATCATGGATAAACATATCGTAACCTTACTTATAAAAATTTCAGTTTCACCAGAAACGTTCTTTTTATCTTTGTGTGGGAGGAAATGTCACCTCTTACATCTGCTGATACAACAGATAATCCCCTGTTGCAAGTATAGCAAAGCCTAAATGTACAGCTATTTTACATTTTCTCTAATTGCTGAGTGAGTATCAATCTCTATAAGAAGGTATGTGTTCAGAGTTTTGGCTAATATCATAAGATTTTTTTTTTGTCACACTTCTGTAATCTAGGTTACTGACAGAAATTCTTACTTAAGCATGTTCCCCTGCAGTCGATTTATACGAGTGATCAGAAAGTATTACATAGATAGTCTTTTCATTGCCCCAACACCAGATACAAAGCAGTCAAGCCATTATGTTAACTGCTTTATTGTATAAACTGATTCTCATTGCTCCATTTTATCACAACCTTGTAATCCTAAACCTGAGACAACTGGCAATGAATTGTCACTCTTTCAGTCTTGAAAAAAGCTGAAGATATCTAGATTTCATCCCTCTTTTGTTTTCTGTCACATACTGTAGAACATGGAAATCAGTTTACTTCTTAAAACTCCATGCATAAGTGTGTGCACACATATGTACATAAGTCCTGGTTTTATTTAGTCAGGGGGGGCTACGGTGACAGCTTCTGCAAGAAGTCGCTAGAAGTTGTTTCACCTTTGTCCAGTGGACTTGGCTGGGCCTAGGGCAGACCCGCTGCTGGCCAGGGCCAAGACAGTTGGCGGCAGAATGTTCCCTGATAACACCTCTGTGATAACATATTTAAGAAGGGGAAAACAGGAAAAACAGGAGAAGAAGATGTGAAGAAGCTGGAGCAGGGGCAGAGAGGGGAAGGCACGAGCCTTGTGGGCCTTGCGGCCCTCACCCTCTGGCCTCCCACCCGGTGGTTGTCTGGGCCTAACTCGGCCTGGCCCGGCTGCAAGAAGTGGAGAGGAGATGAGATGTGAAGAGAACCTGAGAGGTGTCTGCCTGAGCCAGTTGTGAAGAATTTCTTGTGAGAGGAACGGCTGCAGATGCCAAGGTCAGTGAAGAAGGAGGGGGAGCAGTAATGCTGCTCCCGGCAGAGATTCCCCTGCAGCCCGAGGTGCAGCCCATGGTGAGGCCGGCTGTGCCCCTGCAGCCCATGGAGGCCCACGCAGGAGCAGAGATCCACCTGCAGCCTGTGGAGGACCCCACACTGGGGCAGGGGGATGCCTGTTAAGCCCAGGAAGAGGGAGGGGTGAGGGGAAGTTATCTTGCTGTCTTTCTCATTATCTTTCTTTGGTTTTAGTAATATATTAATAGTTTTCCCCAAATCGAGTCTGTTTTGCCCGTAACTGTAACTTTAAGGATCTCTCCCAGTCCTTATCTCAAACCTCGAGCCTTTTTTCTTATATTATCTCTCTCTATTCCCTTGAAGGGTGGGAGGAGTGAGAGAGAGAGACTGAGTAGTCTGGTCCTGAACAGGGCTAAACTATGACAATATATTAGATGAAGTACCTAAAATTAGGAAATGACAACGGGATGTTGCCTTACAACTTAAATATGTAAGAATTAAACAAGTTTGAACTAAAGAGTTTATTTTCCATAGAACCTTGTCTGAGTCATTATATAGACTAGATGCTCAGGAGATGAATCATTAATTTTCTTTACTTAGTGAAAAATTTGAAAGATGTCTAGTAAATGAGGAGATTTAGAAGGTCAGCTTTAGGGAATGTTAAGTTTTGATCATGAATAAACCTACAAAAATAGGAGTGCTTTCAGAAAGGGAAAAAATTCTAAATGTTTCATTTTTATATGACATTTTTAAACTCATTTACTTTATAACATACTACCAAGATGGTTAAAACACAAGGTGCTTTTATTACTTGAAACCAGTTATTTTCCACAAAAAGCTAATAATAATTGTATTTCAGTTTAATCTGTACAACTATTTTTCAAATTTTTCTTCTTGAGCTCTGAAAAATAGTCGATTATTCAAAAAGATGTATAATACTTTGGAGGATCATATTCTACACTTTTCTCTTGCACAAGCTGTGTGAAGACAGGGAAGTCATTTACACTACATTTTTCTGAGATGGTCAATAGTCATATATTCCTAATTTTCTGAGCATTTGATAATGACACCTGGAGTCTGATTTGAAAAATTGTTGAGCAACAACTTTACTTTGAAGTTTGAATTTGTAGGGTCTATAAAATGCTAAGTGTTCTGTAAACTCAGATCCTACACCACTCACAAGGTATTCTGAATAACTTAGTACTTTTCACTCTTATCTCTGTGTCTCAGATTGCCATCAGAAAATAAGCATAATACATTGCTTTCCTGTCACAGAAGTTTTGTGAAAATAAATGAATGTATGTGAAGTACAAAAATACCATATAAATAACCTGATAAAGAGTTCATTAAAATATTTAAATATTTGATTCTACAATGAGAAACTTCTAGTGGTTTGCCTTAACCAAGGCCTAGAACCGTTAAAGGACAAAAAAAAATCAAAAACCCTCTGAATAGCAGGCCAGTAACCATTTTATATCAGTCATATTTGATATGAAGGAGTCCTGTTAGGAAAAAACACTGTGCTGAGCATTAAATGAAGGCCAACTTACTGTTGCACAGAAAATTTTCTCTCTGACAATTCCTTGTGTTTGAATTTTGGCTTGCAAAGTATTAATAAACATATGCATATATGAATATTATTTCCTTTCTTGTTCAAATCTACTTTTTGAATAAGTCCTGGTCTAGTCCACTAGAAAATCCTTCAGTAACAACATTTCAGATGTATTAGTAATTCAAGATTCTTAGTTAACAGACATTGTGTGTATTGCTTGTTGGGTTGCTCACTGCTAGATCTCCATTCATTCTCGCCACCATTAACATCTTATCTTTGCATCTTTGCTTGGCCAGTTCAGTCCTTCACTTTCCAATCTTACATCTCCTTCTCTGCTTCCTGTATATTTTACTCATAGTCCCAGTCACCATCAGCCTTATTTAGCAAATCCACTTCAGTGATTCGACTTAATCAACTGTCCTCCAGTATCCTCAAATTATCAGTTCCCCTTTACCTTTCTCCTGTACCATGTGATTTTTTTAAGCTTCTTTTTCAACTGGTGAAGATGAATTATCCTGACATTTAGCAGCCAAAGTGAAAGGGACATCTGAGGGCCTCTATCTTCACAATATTTCAAAGTCTTATAAATTGGTCAAATTAATGAAAATTTTCACAAAGATAGCAAAGCATGGCTCACACAAAGGCCAACCATGCCAAATGTTAAGACTTGTAAATGAAGGTACTGTACTATTTCAAAGTAGAAATTTCCATAGTTTTTTCAATATGGCAAGCTTCTTGCCTCCAATCTCATTTTCAGAAATAACTGCCTTAGTAAGATTTAGTCTATAGTTCCAAGACCTACTGAGTGGACTGGTTGTACACATATGTTTTGATTTTAGTTTTGGCACATTATGACATTTTTGTTCCATCACAGCATGAAATACTGGATTTTATGTTCACTTTAAACTTTTTATACTGCTCTAAATCAGTTCCAGGTAGACAGATGACACCTGATTTAACATATTCTGTTTTTTTTTTTTTTATGGTGTTGTAAAAACCCCAGTGAATCAGTAGTGAGTTTGTTGTCCTATAACTGACAGAAAATCATTGTGTTTTTTTTGTCTGATACTTAAAGCTTTAACATTGGATTTACCTTGCTGTTGCATTGTGGTTACATATGTACTCAGCATGCAAAATCTCACCTCCAATAATTGAAGTTTGGCAAAGGATCAAGCAAGTAAAGACATGCTCTTGTAGTATGAAGTGTCAGCTACCAATATGATAAGCAATGTTAAGAATTCAATGTGTAATAAAGAAGGTATTAAAATCTGAGAATGTTCAAAATAAAATCAAGATTCTAATGTACATTCATCTAGTGGAATTCTAAATTCATCTAGTGAAAACTGCAAATTCTCAAAATGTCCCACTAATTATTAAAACTCAAGGAAGTAGAGCAGAATATATGTGAAATATAATAGAAGAAGGTGTCTTAATTAAGCGTCCTAACATGGATTTGGATCTGTGTGAAAAGAAAGAGCCTCTTTAAAATAAAATAGTTTAAAAAGCATTAAAAATCTGCCCAAACAGAAATGATTCCATTAAAATAAAAGCTTGAAAATGTCTGAAGTGAAGAACCTAGTTTTAAGTAAAGAACTGTTATAAAAAAATAGACTTATCCATAGCTGCTTCTAAGATAGCATAAAGTTTATATGTAGTGGAAGTCTGCACATATAGAAAATGAGAGTTAGTTAACTGAGCAAAAATTACTTAGTAGCAGGTTTTTGTTAGGGAAAAACATTAAAGGTATTTTTAAAGCAATTTCTTTTTTTTTTTTTTTTTGCATTTTCCTGTATTGCCACAGTCGGCACAGGCACATAGATTAGATGGAAGAATGGCTGACACCTGAGTTGTATTTGCCATGCTACTAGGTAACAACGCAAGAGCAAGAAGCTTATAGCATCTCTTATTTTCCCCTGTTTCCTCCTCTCCCACACTCAAAAAATCCTAAACCATAGAGCACTTTTAGAAAACAGTAATAAATGAGAAAAAGTAAATTATTGCATGTGTAGAAGAGAAGATGCAGCACAGAAAGAAACTTAAAAATTAGATTTCCCAGCAGTGGGAGAAAAAAAAATTACTCAAGGCAAAATAATATTTGAATTCAGCAGAAGAAGAAACATGTTCTCTTCATTGGTTGGCATCTGTTGAGCTAGAAGTAATGAAATGATAAAAAAAGCAAAGTTCATGATGATGATATGTCAGAACATATCTTCCAGCTGTGGTCTAGACAGCCAATACAACTCCTACAGAAGTCAAGAGAAGTTCTTGGACTTACATGGGTGAGGTATCTGAAGCTATGAAGCTGTAAAGTAATGTTACTGGGAAACCCTAGAATCTTAAGTAGTTTGAAAATAGACTGGACAAAGCACTGGAAAATATCAAATAAGTAAGAAAGCTCAGTGGTAAGGATTGAGCTTATAATTCTGAAAATAGCATGAAAGCTGGGTAGACTGAACCCATAGAACAAACAAAATCACTTCTGAATCTACAATACTGTGTTTTTGGTAACTTATTTATGGTTTGACTTTGTAATCCATAATTTAGTTTAATTCTAAGTATGTGGAAAATGATAACCTTTAATGGGAAATAATTCCTATTTTACACATTTCTATAAAAACTGGGAAAGGGGGCAGGGAATGACAAGAGATTGTCAATTATGAGTAGATTTCACAATATATTTTTATGAGTCCCTAAAATGAAAATGAGTAACAACATTCAAACTAGTCTTGGCAAATACATATTGGGTGGATTTCTGCCAACAGTTGCCTATGCAGACTTGAAGTGTAACAAAAGCATTTAGAGTTGTGCTCTGCAGGACCACTGCAACAAATGATATGTTCAACTTTTCATCATGAAACTTGACTTGCAGGGGTATGTACTGCTGAGATAAAGACTCTTTGAGCTCAAACATGAAATGCACACTCTTGATTTGGGAAGACACTTTGATATATTCAAACTCTCTTAGACAAACATGGAATTACAGAGTATTAGACAGAGTACTTGTGTGCTTAAATATTGTCAGACTTTGACAGTATAAGGATTTTACTCACATTCTCAAAAGGAGGGAAAAGTAGGGACTGTTTGGCCTCTAGCCAACATACGGATCTCCGTATCAATTTTCTGTGATCCAAAGAAACTCCCTCTCTGTCCAAGCTCATATTTTCATTTCCTTTTCTTTTTCAAGTTCGCATCAATCCTTGGCATCCTAGTTTGCCTCCTTCTCTGCATTTTCTATTTTACTCTGGGCCTCCTCCTCATCACTTCCACATAAACTACTGAAATTCATGTGTTGAGAATGAGTTCTGCTAAAGAGATATTGGATGCAATGTGCTTTGCATTGGGAAAGCCCTGTACTACAGGATATGAAGGGCTGAACACTAGTGTTGCTGAGCATACTGTGAAAGGCTGGGGGAACTGCTACACTGAGTCAAGGAGCCATGCGTTAGGCAAGTTCCCTGTGACACGCTGTCCTTGGAAGTGGTGTGGATGTGTTGTAAATATGAAAGTATTGCACTGCGCTAGGAAGCATGGAAGTAATAGGTAACCTGAGGAACACAGAAAGATGTTCTGGATGTGTACCTGTGCTGTTCAGTGGGGATCCATGGGTTTTGAAGCCTGAAATGTGTGACAGAGATGTGGCATTATGCTATGTGGCATGTCAGTGTTCACTATTAAGAAGTCCTTGTCAAATGACATACTGGCACTGTAAGGTTGGTAAGCGGTGGAAGTGAGGTACAAATTCACAGGTAGCTCTCTGGGGTATGAGATACTGCAGAACCTATAAAAAATATATGTTAATATGCAGAATGTGAGGAACATTTTGCAAGTCCTTTTTGACCCTTTGTAAGAAAAAATTCCCTAAGAAAATGTTACAGTGATACAGAATATATGTATAAAGTGAAACTCACTGGGAGGAACAAGCATGACAAGTGTGAGAAAGCCTCTGTGGATTGTGAGCAAAAATATGTAGAATGTTAAAGCATTAGCACTTTTCTAACATGCTCTGCAAAACTGATAGAAATGCTTCCAAAGTCTGAAAACATTTCTCTCCTACATACTACCATTTTGCATAGGTACATTTTGCTGCTGCTGAAATAGTTTCCCAAGCAAGGAAACTAAATAGCTTGGGTAAAAACTTTGCCTTTTAAAGTTTCTTTCAGTTAGATAAGCTTTTGTTGTGAGATTTCCCACCATGTTTTGCACCTAGATTTATTGCCTGAACCATGCTTATCTGATCACAGTTGTCTTTAAATTTTTTTCCTTTCTTTCTGGATCCAGTAACCTGAATGCTTTCATAGTCATTCCACATGACAGTAACTGCATGGGTACCTGTCTCATCCCACTGTCGATTTAAGCAGCAGCTAAGGATGTGTCATATGCTAAACTTCTCAAGGATACTTTATTCCACACACACCCCACCTCCTTGCCTTGGCACATCTCTAAATGAGGGACTACAAGGAATTACAGTAGAGAAAATGCTGCATTGGATTTACAGGATATAAGACAGTACCCAGCACTGCCACTTCAGAAAGGGGTTCTCATCCTTCTTCTGCCTGCTAAACATGGATGAAGGATCAGAGAATCTTAATAGTTCATGATTAATCATACCAATGTAAACATTTCTCAAGGTACACCATATAACAGACAAAAAGTAGACAATAGACAATGTCCATGGCATTTTGTTAGCTTATGACCACGTTCTTTATTACAGGGCTTGTTTTGTTCCTTTAATATGTAAATTTTACTTTTTAATCTTTTATTTTGAAAAATTTTCCAATGTTCTGCTTAGAAGCACAAATGTTGCTGAGTTTATATATAGAATCATAGAATAGTTAGGGCTGGAAGGGTCATCGAGTCCAACACCCCTGCAAGAAGCAGGGACATCTTCAACTAGATCAGGTTGCTCAGAGCCTCATCCAACCCGGTCTTGAATGTTTCCAGGCATGGGGCATCTCTGGGCAACCTGTTCCAGTGTTCCAACACCCTCATGGTAAATTTCTTTTTCCTTATATGCAGTCCGAATCTACCCCCTTCTATTTTGTTTTCTATTATCCCTCATCCTATCATAATAGGCTCTTCTAAAGAGCTTCTCCCATCTTTTTTATAACCCCCTTTAGGTACTGGAAGACCACTATAAGGTCTCCCCAGAGCCTTTTCTTCTCCACACTGAACAGCCCCAGGTCTCTCAGCCTGTCCTCATAGGAGAGGTGCTCCAGCCCTTTTATCATCTTCCTGGCCTTCCTCTGGACTTGCTCCAACAGGTCCATGTCCTTCTTACACTGCGGGCTCTAGAGCTGGATGCAGTACTCCAGGTGGGGTCTCACGAGAGAGTGGAGTAGAAGAGCACAGTCACGTCCCTTGACCTGCTGGCCATGCTTCTTTTGCAGCCCAGGATGTGGCTGGCCTTTTATTTTTTGTCATAACTGAAGTAACCTGTGTGAGTGTAAGGTGCTACAATATTTCTTTTGACTACTGGATAATGAAAATAAATTATCTATAAAACTGTAATATTTATCTTTAATTGAATTTAATCCTGACAGATCTCTGCAGCCATAATTTTGATAGTTTGCCTAGTTTGTCAAGAAAACTACATAGTGCTGTCTTTTCAATCTTCTTTCTCAACCATTATTTCAATGTTTCACTTTACATTTTTATGAGGTCATTGATTTATGGAAAACAGAGACTGATAGAAGATGATTCTTTTTCTGCTGAACAAAGCTGGATTGTTTGAAACTTATAGGAAAATTCACACCTATATTCTACAATGGTATGGACTATGAAAACTCAACCACGTTCTTCCCACTCGCCTACACATCCTTATTTAAATGTCACACCCTCTATGGACTCTGCAGTAACTAGGTGCAGCCTTTTTTACCCTTGGCATTTCTCATCGCAGTCATTGATATTTCTTATCTTTTATAAAAATAATATTTCTTATTTTTATAAAACTTCTGTGGGATAGTGTGAGAGACTGTGTCGAATGTTTGTCTCAACATTGTCGAAGCGTCAAACCATCACCTAAACAATGGTACATCGGTCAAACCATAGGACTGGAGTCTTCCTGTTTTCCTGCAAGATGATTCCCTTATCTTGCAAGCCAGTCAAGCCACAGGACTGGAAGCTTCCTGTTTTTTCCTCCTATTTTCCCATGAACCTGAATGCAGAGCTGATTCTGCAAAATTTAGCCTTACCCCTATGTATCCGCTCAGACCCAGGCCAGAAAAACAGAGGGGCCCAGAGATGGTATTGGGCATGCATATCACCGCCAGGTGAGGGGTGCGGCCAAGCAAACCCGCTCTTGAAATATGTGACATGAATAAGACGAACGATAAAAGGACAGGAACGACTAACATTGGACGGAACGTTTCCCCACCGAGTCAACTGGACTGTCGGGACACCGCAGCTCCGTGGTGATAGCTGTTGCAACTGAAACTCTTTTCCCTTTTTCCTTTCTTTCCCTCCTTTCTCTTGCATTTGTGAACTTCTTGTTGGGTTAATAAAGTTACCTGGCACTTGACTCTGTTTTGAGTCTTAATTCTGTTTCCGAGAATACAAGCAAAACCACGCTCCGGTGTGTGAGAGGTTGGTCCAGCCGCCCCTAGCCTCCCAGACTCATCTGAGGTCGGCTAGAACGCAAGGGGGCCTTCCTCTCATCCGAAATCAGAGCGTGACAGATGGCAGAAGAGCTTTCCATTAAATAGTGTCATTGGTATAAAATATATTTTCCTGTAAGAATTAAGAGAGTGCACAAATTCAGGTGGCATTTACAATATTCAGCAGCTGTCTACAATTGCTTGTTTTCATATTTTAAATAGTAATACTCTGTAGCTTTTTTTGGATGTTTTAATTGGTAATGCATATATTTCAATCATAATAATAAATTTAAGTTCGAAATAATGATTTAATAGCTATAAGATACTTATTTTTCCTGGTAAATTCCACATTCCATACACATTGCTTGAAAAGTGAATGGTTAGTGATCAGAATGAGAGCTACCTTACAGATCTGGAGACTGAAGAACACAACATGGAGAGTGACTAGAGATGGAACTAGGGGATTAATATTTATTTCAGCCAATGTCTGTGCTCTTGACATAAATTAATCCACTTTCCCTTCTTGTTGAGTAGTCTGTTGGCACAGAAGTCTCTGTAGTGAATTTCACATAAGGAACTTGCAATGTTGTATTCAAACTTTGGCATAAATGTTTTTCTGTATCCCTATTTAGGCATCTTTATCAATACCTGAATTTTAAAAGTTTTGAAAAGAAAGAAATCCCTTTAGAGAACTAGAAAGACTTTAGTGTTAGTATTTTTCTAATTAGGTCAGGAATATAGATGGTGCAATTTTATCTATTCTTGATTGATAATTTTGACATTTGTAAGTGGATGAGTTTATGAAGTTAAATATAGACAGAAGTTATTGGCCCTTCAGTGAGTAGAATTAGCATAATTCACAACTGAAAGTAAATTGATTCAGTGATTTATACAGTATGAATGAAAATTTAACCATCTTATTGTTTTAGAGGCTAATAATGCTCTCTGATCTTGCAGCATTTGCTCAGTTCCAACTCAAACTCAGTGTCACACTTTTTCTCCTGATAAAAATGACTAAAGAAAACATTAATGTTTTAGAATGACTGCATTAAGAGCTATTTCTAGGAGTCAGACACAAGGATGAGAGCACAAATCTGACATTAACCTTATAGTTTATGGACTGCTAAAAGTGACCCTCTGTCCCCATCCTGTTATAAGCAGCCTTTTGCCAAGGGGAAAAAAAAAAAACAAACAGGTTGCAGGTGAGTGGTAGCAATCTCTAAGAATGAAATCTGAGAGAATTTGTTTTGAAAGAACACAGAAGGCTAATCAGCAGCAATGAATGCAGATACCTCTTTTATAGGAAAAAAAAAAAGATACTTGGATTCTTGGATACCTTCTTGTTAGTATCTTCAAAAATTCAAAGATGCTGAAAGCATCTTTGTTACTGTAATAAGACCTTGGATTTGAAAGACGTGGCTAGTCCTGAGCACAGAATACAAGATCACAAATAGGAGACTGTGAGACAGCAGGTTGTATTTGTAATAAAGCTTAGCTCTTTTATAGCTTTCATTTAGATGTCAGAAGCCTTTGCAAAGTAGATCACCAACACTGTCCCTATAGGCCAAATAGAAAAATGGAAGTACAAGAGCAGAAATTACTTCTCTGGAGTCAACCACCAGGCTGATGACAAGTTACTTTGGGGAAAAATTTCTCTCTTCTTTCAGAAAAAAGGCTCAGAAGAGTCGGGACAATACTTGAGGTAGAAAAGATTTGCTCTTATAAGGAACTGACAGACCAAGGCAAACTTATCATAGAATCATTAAGGTTGGAAAAGTCTAAATATTGTTGTCCATATACATGGGCAACATTGTGCATTTCAGATATTTTAGAATAGAACAGAATAGAATAGCATAGAACAGAATAGAAAAGAATCATTAAGGTTGGAAAAGACCTCCAAGATTATCAAGTCCAACCATCAACCCAACACCACCATGCCTACTAAACCATGTCCTGGAGTACCACATCTACATGTTCTTTGAACACGTGTAGGGATGATGACTCCACCACTTCCCTGGGCAGCCTATTACAATGCTTGATCGCTCTTTTCAGTAAAGAAATTTTTCCTAATATCCAATCTAAACCTCCCCTGATGCAACTTGAGCCCATTTCCTCTCATCCTATTGCTAGTTGCTTGAGAGAAGAGACCAACACCCACCTCACTACAATTTCCTTTCAGGTAGTTGTAGAGAGCAATAAGGTCTCCCTTAAGCCTCCTCTTTTCCAGACTAAACAATCCCAGTTCTCTCAGCTGCTCCTTGTAAGACTTGTTCAATAGACCCCTCACCAGCTTCGTTGCCCTTCTCTGGATGCACTCCAGCAACTCAATGTCCTTCTTGTACTGATGGGCCCAAAACTGCACACAGTATTCAAGGTGCGGCCTCATCAGTGCTGAGTAGAGGGGCAAAATCACTTCCCTACTCCCGCTGGCCATACTGTTCCTGATGCAAGCCAGAATCCTATTGGCCTTCTTGGCCACCTAGGCACACAGCTAGCTCATGTTCAGCCGCCTGTCTACCAGCAACCCCTGGTCCCTTTCCGCCAGGCAGCTTTTCAGCCACTCTTCCCCAAGTCTGTAGCATTGCATGGGGTTGTTGTGGCTGAAGTGCAGGACCTGACACTTGGCCTTGTTGAATCTTACACAACTGGCCTTTGCTCACTGACCCAGTCTGTCTAGATCCCTCTGCAGAGCCTTCCTACTAGTCTCAACCAGATCAATATTCCCACTTAATTTGGTGTCATCTGCAAACTTAGTGAGGGAGCACTCAGTCCCCTTATCCTGATCATTGGTAGAACTATTAAACAAGACTGGCCCCAAAACTGAGCTACAGTGTCCAGTTCTGGAGCCCCGACACAAAAAGGACATGGACCAGTTGGAGAAGGTCCAGAGGAGGGCCACAAAGATGATAAAAGGGCTGGAGCACCTCTCTTATGAGGACAGGCTGAGAGAGTTGGGGCTGTTCAGCCTGCAGAAGAGGAGGCTCTGGGGAGACCTGATAGCAGTCTTCCAGTACCTCAAGGGGGCCTACAAGAAAGATGGGGAAAGGCTGTTTAGTAGGGCCTGTTGTAATAGGACGAGAGGTAATGGTTTTAAAATAGAGGGGGGTAGATTTAGATTAGAAATTAGGAAAAAAATTTTTACGATGCGAGTTATAGAACACTGGAACAGGTTGCCTAGAGAGGTGGTGGATGCCCCATCCCTGGAAACGTTCAAGGCCAGGTTGGATGAGGCTCTGAGCAACCTGACCTAGCCAGGGATGTCCCTGTTCCTTGCAGGGGGGTTGGACTAGATGACCTTTGAAGGTCCCTTCCAACCCTAACCATTCTATGATTCTATGATTCTATATATAAACTTAAGATTGTTACAGACATTAATAAACAGTGGATGACAACAACAACAACAACAAGATTATTTTTCTCTCCCACTGTATGAACTTAACCGTAAAAAAAAGGTTCAGTGTTGGTAATAAAAAGCTACAGAGCTTGAAACAAGTACATTCTGCAAAGATGCATATTTGAAGATGAAGAAAGGCTGAGAGAGTTGCAATTGTTTAGTCTGGAGAAGAAGAAAGCTTATTGCTGCCTTTGAGTATTTAAAGGGGGCTTGTAAGAAAGATGGGGACAAACTTTTTACCAGGGCCTGTTGCAAAAAGCAAGGGGTAATGGCTTTAATCTAAAAGAAGGTAGATTTAGCCTAGATTTAAGGAAGAAATTTTTATGATGATGAGTGGTGAAACACTGGAACAGATTGCCCAGAGAAGTAGATGTACCATCTCTGGAAACATTCAAGGCCAGGCTGGATGGGACTCTGAGCAACCTCATCTAGTTGAAGGTGTCCCTCCTTCTTGCAGGGGGGTTGGACTGGATGACCCTTAAAGGTCCCTTCCAACCCAAACTATCCTGTGGTTCTATGATTGTATGAGTCTATGATTTTCATTTTTTTTTTTGTCTACTGCTACAATTCAAATGGCTATATAACCAGAAAAATCTGGTTCAACTTCATGGCTGTTACCATCAGATACTGCATTTTCTATCCAAGGCAAACTTGCAATGGCTGACAGAATCCTATAAAGCCCATATGATCTGGCCTGAGGTTTCTGTCTTTTAGGAAGATGTGCATGTTATTAATCAAACACTGGTATCATTTACAGCACTGACAGTCTGTTTACCTCATTTTAAGTGATGTGGATGTCAAGTAGAGAAGAATTTGGTCCAATGTGATTTAAGGTACCACATTTCTGATGAATGAGAAAAGGTTTTCTGTAATCCATCATGCTAAATAAACCCCACTATGCGGAAACTATTGCAAGGCAGACAAGATAAAAGTAAATGTTAGAAGAGGAGTTTACCCACAGTTTACAAAGCATATAAAAGAATTCCTGAACTAATTTCTAAATATTGTTTACACATATATACCTTCAAATTTGAACACTAGGTCTTCTCATTGTACAATAACATAGTAGAGTAAGACAAGGCAGTGAAATATTATGGAAAGGAAGTGTTTACATGTAGATATTTTTTCTTTTAAAGGACAATGTAAGTAACAAGACTAGAAAAATTGCAGAATTTAACCAGCATGCAAACACTACCATACAAATTCCTATACCCTTTTAGTACCCGTAACTTTAAGACTGCACTGTAGGCATAACAATTTATGCAAATGTTTGTGGCCATATATCAAGCCCTTTAAAATGAATTTAGCAGCAATTCTTACATTTTCTTGGGGAAAAAAAAAGCACCATTATCTCTCTCAAACACACATATTTCACCTATTATGCTATTACGGTTGGTGTTTCATAAACTTTTAGGTGAGAAAGGAATTACTATGATCACCCAACTTTTCTCCACAACTACAGACATTTCAACGATCTCATGCATTGGCTTCTCTATCAAGCTCATAACCTCTGACTGAGGTAGAACTTCTCTTTCCTGATGGCAGCAAGTCATTCAGAAATCTTCAATTAATGGGTTTGATAGCATGAAGGCTTAGAAACATAGATAAAGAATATAGCTTGATTTATGTTCCTATCTGCTGTGGTTTTATACCTGCAACATCTGTCCTGCCCATGACTCACAAGTCATCAAAATGTTCCTTTCATAATTAAAGTAGAATCTGTTTTTCAGGTTACAAGATCAATTTTTCTGAATTATTATTTTGCTACACCCTAGTATTGACCACAGCATGTCACATTTGCTCAGTCTAAGTAATTTGCCATAGATATTTCAAAAATGTATTACTGAGGACTGAATGTGTTCATGTCATTCATAATTGTTATTAGGAATTCTGACATTTCATATTTAAATTATAAAACAAAGAGTAAAAGATAATCACAGCTAAGCATAAGCTCACATAAAACTCCTTCCTGACACAGATTATTAATAAGAACAGAACAGGATAAAGTTTCTATTGATCTTACAACAAAATAAACAGCATTACAATGCTACTCAGCATTTTGAGGATATTTCACATCATCTGCAGCATAAAGCAGGAATGTTTTGTAGGTTACATTGTGCAAGCTGAAGCTGGTTCTGAGCTGAATTACACAATTAGAAATAGGCAATTTCTAATGCATATAATCCATATCAAGTTATTTCAAGGTGAACAAACAGGGCAGTTTGCCCAAGGTATCAGCTAAATGAGCAGAAGCAAGCCATAGACGAAGTAGGGCAGGTCATCAGGATCTGTGCCTTGGTCTCTGCCAGGAACACATTAATCTAATGCTGGTTTTGACTGCACTACTCTTTCCTTTAGGGAATACTACTTTCCTTCAAGCCCTATTAGCTTCACTCTGGTGATTTTGATATGAAAATAAGTGAGTAAAGATACCACCATCTAACACTGTATGTTGGATGCCTGAATTGTGTGTCTCCAAGAGAGAAAAATCTGTTGTTGTGGTTTAGCCCTAATCACTACACAGTTTCTCGCACATCCTCCCCAGTGGGATGGGGGGGAGAATTGGGAAGAAAAGAAAACTCACAGGTTGAGATGAGGACAGTTTATTAGAATAGCAAAGAAAAATTACAATAATAACAGAATATAAGGATACTAAAATATACAATATGAACAATGCACAATTTCTTACCACCTGATGTCCCAATGACTGATACAGCCTGTCCCAAGCAGCGATCACGGAAATGAAATCGAGCAGCAAGCAAAAGAGCGAGAGAGGAAGAGAGAGCCATCCCTCCCCCTCCCCAGCCAACTCCCACTTATATATTGAGCATGACGTTTATGGCACAGAATACTCTTTTTGGCCAGCTTGGGTCAACTGTTCTGGCTGTATCCATCCCAGCTTTCTGCACCTGCATGTTAGCGAAACCTGGCAAGCCAGACAGTGTCCCTGGTCTCACTAGCAAGGACTCATAGCATCAGTGTGTTTGTCAACATTCTTCATATGCAAAATCCAGAACATATTGGCTACTGAGAGGAAAATTAACTCCATCCATGCCGAAACCAGGAAAACGTGGAAACAGGACATTCAAACAACACTTCTACTTGATTTATGAATATAAATATAACTATTCTCAACCACTTTTCTACAGATAACTTTTTGAGGATTAAAATAAGAAGTTCTATTCCTGAGAAAACAGTTAAAAGAATAGCATGAATGATATGTGTATCAACCACCAGTCCTAAGTGAAAAACACTACTGTGTATTTCTGTGTAAAGCTATGCTTATGAACTGTATAAAACTTCTTACATTTTCATTGTATTCCATGAATCCAAAAGCAAAAACTTCCACAAGAAAAGGACCTGCCAGAGTGTATTTCAAAACTGAGTGTTACAGTGTGTTCTTTCTATATAAGCTACCCTGAAAGCCCAAGTAGTCTTATGCTAGTATTGAATATTTCATACTCCTTTTGTATACAATGTATGAGATCCTCTGTCTTTAAGCTACTGAATCTTGTAATAAGTCATACTAATCAGAAACTGTTTACTGCAACTATAGTGGTTTTTGTTGCTTCAGCAGCCTTCTGCCTGCATGTGCACACTGATAAAAAAACACACCACAGCTCATTGTCACATAGTATTTTCTCCATAATTTCATTACTCTGAGGTAAATATCAAAGCATTCAAATCTGGAACAATGATGATTCGATATCAAGTAAGTAATGAAAACCATTACTTTTTTAAAAAATGCATTTTGTTAAAATTATAACTTTTATACTTTCTGATCTAAAAATAATTAATTTCCAGGTAGTAGTCATGGAAAGTGTAGCTGCACAATGATAATTTGTGGTATTCTGGATTACCTTTTGAGATTTCTAATAAGTAGCTATATTCTAATAAGTAAATATAATTCAAAAGTCTTTGCCGGTGAACTGGCTTTCTGAATGAATATCTCTAAAACATTCCCTTATCCTTTTTTAAAAGTTTCTTTTAATGACAATATTACTATATAGGCCTACAATCCTGAAAAAAAAAAAAAAAAAAAAAACAAACAAAAAAATCCAACAACTTTTGAAGCTTTCTGAAGATGTTTACCTGTTAAAATAAATATAAATTTTTATTGGAACAGTTACTGAATCTTACTGTGCTTTGATCTGACTAGCAGATAACCTAAGATGCTGTCCATAACAAAAGGTCTCTTTGGTCTTAGCCTGTCAAAACTCCATCTCAGATTTCAATCAGAATAGAGGGATTCTATGTAAAAATGAAGAAATCTTCTTTTTCAGTGACTGGCCATGTTTGTATGTAAAGCAAGCTTCATATACTTCCTCACAACTCATTAGTGAAAACATGACCCATGAACTGTATGATGGCTCAGATGAACCTTACTGTGCTAACTTTCATCTCTCAATACCAGCAGGTTCTCCTGTGTTTCCAGGTGGTAGTATAATCTTTCATGCAGAGAGATGTTTCCACTGATACTCTCACCTGGGTATCATGGAAGCTATGCAATTCAGCCCCCACTATTTCACTGTAAAGGTCTGAAAGAGATTAAAGAGATGATGCACTGAATCAAATGTTTGCAACATGTTCTGACCATGATCATTCTTCACTCAATTTTAGGAATCGTTAGATGATAAGCATCATCTCCTGGTACCTGAATGACTGTCACAAATCCCAATTTAGGATCCTTCTGACTACGACAATTTGTCATGAATCCTAATTTAGGATCTTACTGACTATGCCAATTTGTCATGAATGGTACGATTTAGATCACTTAAAGAACCACTGTCAAAGGTATCAAGGCGAGGCTGGATGAGGCTCTGAGCAACCTGATCTAGTTGAAGATGTCCCTGCTCCTTGCAGGGGGTTGGACTAGTTGACCTTTGAAGGTCCCTTCCAACCCTGACTATTCGATACTTCTCTGATTTTACGTTGTAAAAAATGTGACTTAACAAAGTGTGATGACAAGGTTCACTGTGTTAATTACTGCATGGAAAAACATACGCAAAGGAGAACTGAGTTACACTCCAGTTAAAATTATTCACAGAGAGACCATGCTGGAGAGAAGGGATGTCATCCAGAGGGATCTTGACAGGCTGGAGAGGTGGGCCCATGCAAACCTCATGAAGGCCAACAAGGCCAAGTGCAAGGTCCTGCACATGGGTTGGGTCAATCCCAAGCACAAATACAGGCTGGGCAGAGAATGGATTGAGAACAGCGCTGAGGAGAAGGACTTGGGAGTGCTGGTGGATGAGAAGCTCAACATGAGTTGACAATGCATGTTTGGGTCCCAGAAAACCAACTACATCCTGGGCTGCATCAAAAGAAGCATGGCCAGCAGGTTGAGGGAGGTGATTCTGCCCCTCTACTTTGCTCTTGTGAGACCCCACCTGGAGTACTGCGTCCAGTTCTGGAGCCTCCAACATAAGAAGGACATGGACCTCTTGGAGTGAGTCCAGAGGAAGGCCAGGAAGATGATCAGAAGGCTAGAGCCTATGGAGCCTACCTCTTCTATGAATATAGGCTGAGAGATTTGGGGCTGTTCTGCCTGGAGAAGAGAAGGCTCCAGGGAGACCTTATAGCAGCCTTCCGGTACCTAAAAGGGACCTACAGGAAAGACAGGGAAAAATATAGCAGGTCCTGTTGAGATAGGTCGAGTGGTAATGGTTTTAAAATAGAATGGGGCAGATTTAGACTTGATATAAGGAAGAAATTTTTTACACTAAGGGTTGTAGAACACTGGAACAGGTTGCCCAGAGAGGTAGTAGATGCACTATCCATGGAAACACTTAAGGCCAGGTTGGACAGGGCTCTGAGCAACCTGATCTGGTCGGTGCTGTCCCTGCTTCTTGCAGGGAGTTGAACTAGTTGATCTTTAAAGGTCTCTTCCAACCCAAACTATTCTATGATTCCAGTGGTTCATCACCCTCATTGTAAAAGTTTTTTCCTTATATCCCATCTGAATCTACCTTCCTCTATTTAAAAACTATCACCTCTTGTCCTATCACAACTCTGCTAAAGAGTTTCTCCCCATCATGAGCTTTAGAAGTAATGACATATTTGCTTAATGTTAGATACAAATTCTTGAACCATATTTTCTCGTAGCTTGAAAATATTAAGTGTAATTTTTAAAAAAAGAATCAAATTCTATAATAGTTAAAATCTACTCAAAAAATATCCTTTTTTTTTTATTTCCTTATGATGGCTTTCTACTAAAATAGTTTATCAGTCTATATTAGGACCAAAGACACTGTGTTATCATCTTACGAAATACATTATTAATAACATGTTAGACTCTCTGCAATAACCTATTTAAGAAGGGGAAAAATAAAAAAGATAATAAAAAAAAAAGATGTGAAGACATCGAGCAGGGGCAGAGAGGGAGAGGCGTGAGCCTTGTGGGCCTTGCAGCCCTCACCCTCTGGCCTCCCACCGGGTGCCATCTGGGCCCAACTTGGCCCCGCCTGACTGCAAGAAGTGGAGAGGAGATGAGATGTGAAGAGAACCTGAGAGGCATCTGCCTGAGCCGGTTGTGAAGAATTTCTTGTGAGAGGAACAGCTGCAGACGCCAAGGTCAGTGAAGAAGGAGGAGGAGCAGTAATGCTGCTCCCGGCAGAGATTCCCCTGCAGCCCGAGGTGCAGCCCATGGTGAGGCCGGCTGTGCCCCTGCAGCCCATGGAGGCCCACGCAGGAGCAGAGATCCACCTGCAGCCCGTGGAGGACCCCACGCTGGGGCAGGCAGATGCCTGAAGGAGGCTGTGGCCCATGGAGGGCCCATGCTGGGGCAGCCGTTCCGGACGGACTGCACCCCATGGAAAAATGACCCACACCAGAGCAATTAATGAAGGACTGTAGCCCATGGGAGGGATCCCATGAAGGAGCAGGGGAGGAATGTGAGGAATTCTTCCCCTGGCAATGAAGCAGCGGCGTAAAGCGACAAGTGATGGACTGACGATAGCCCCCATTCCCTCTTCTCCCCTGTGCCGCTCAGGGCGGGGAAAGTAGTAGAGATAATGTTAAGCCCAGGAAGAGGAGTGAGGGGTATCTTGCTCTATTTCTCATTATCTTTCTTTGGTTTGAGTAATAAATGATAGTTTTCCTCAAATCGAGTCTGTTTTGCCTGTAACAGTAACTTTAAGGATCTCTCCCTGTCCTTATCTCAAATCTCGAGCCTTTTTTCTTATATTCTCTCTCCCTGTTCCCCTGAAGGGTGGGGAGAGTGAGAGAGAGACTGTGTAGTCTGGTCCCAATCGGAGCTAAACCGTGACAGCTGCATATCTAAATTTACTGATAGATACTGTTGCTGCAGTTAAAATGGTCTAGTAGATTGCCGTTTGCATAGATTTTTTGAAGTTGCGTTCAAATACACTAATAAACATCTGAATAGCCAAAAATTACTTTTAAAGCTGTGTACGGAAAACCTTTGTAATCTCCACCAAAATCTCATACAGCTCCAGCAAACAGAGAAATTACTTTTCTTTCATCTTCATGCTGTGGCTATTCTTTAGCTGTATGACTTCAAAATTTTTTCCATTTCTAGGAAGACAGTCTTGCTGGGATCCTGTCACTCATTTGCAAGCATTTGTTCTATGTACTTTTCCTAGGAATAGGACTTATAACAGAAAACACTTTCAGAATCATTTAGTCATTGCTACTAAGGAAAGATCAAAATCAACTCAGGAAAGACCTCTGAAAATAAGAAAATTCTGTATCTCTTATGTTTTCTGACACTTACTTTGGTTCTAAAAGTTCTTTTTCTAATGAAGATACACAGACTCTCTTCTGGACTTTGCAGTGCAAAATCCCAGTAAACAGTTTTCAGTACATAATGACCTGGACAATCTAGATCTTATCAACCCTAAACTCTGTTTCTTATCCCACAATATAGTGCAAGATCAATAAAAATTACATTTAGGAGTGTAAAATGAAGAACATACAGCTTAGCACTGCTATGCTCTCTTGTCCTGTAGCATGACAAATATTTTTCTCATTCTTATTCTGTTTGCCATATTACTAGTGCATCCTGAAAGGTAGTGTCTAATTGAAGAAAAAAAACCTATAGTAAATAACCCCACAAGTTTTACAATTTACGATTTTACAACACCCAACTTTAGTGGAATGAAAACATTTTCTTTTGTGATGATCTAGATACGTTGAACTTTTGCAGAGCTCAAGCAAATAAGGATTCTCTAATTTAAAAAGTAGTTCTTATTTGAAGGCTGTGAGATCTATATATTGAGAGTACATGTTCTGTTTGCCAAAAAACTCCTGTTGATTTCATCTTTTATTGTTGTGACTCTTGGTATTTGTTAAAAATAGATTATATATGAAAAAAATCTGTTCTATAAGGTAAGATTCTTCTAGTATTCTCACTAGCTTAGTATATTTCTCAGAAGACATATAGATCTTGACAGTAAAATATGCTGAAGGGCCATTCCTTACCTTGATTTAATACTGGAATCTTAGCCCTGACAGGACCACCATAAGGTCACCATAAGGAAACATCAGAAAAAGAATAGGAGCAAGGGTGTGGGCTAAGCACAAATGTACAGATAAAAATAAAATAGTTTTATATGACAAAGATCTGTTAGAACTTATCTTGCCTTGCCTTTACAATTTAGCACATAAAATCATACCTAACACATATCAGGAAAGCTCCCAGACATCATCTTCCTTATTTTAGTACCTTATTGAGCCTTGTTGTGTTGTGCCTTACAGCACATTTCAGTTTAGGAAGAAGAATGCAGCACCAGAGAAAGATATTTAATACCTTTTTTTTTTCCCCGATAAGAAAGTATGAATCAGAGTTTCAGCAGATATCTTACTGTTAATATTTTCCCCTACTTACACAAGACTGAGCCTAGTTCTTTATTTAGAGACATTAAACACTGAACCAAGTGTCTCCATATGCCAAAGTTCTATATGTACACTGAAGGGAAGCCTTCAATAACTGGCTACCTTATAATCAGAAAAATAATTTCACATTGATTATGTTGTTACTTTAATTTCTCTTTTAATTTACATACACTGTCAGATTTTGACTTTGCAATTATAAAAAAAATACTCACAAAGCTGCCAGAAACTCTAAAATCTACTTTCTTAGATTTAACAAAGATGGATTATGTATAAAGCCAATTCAGCTTTGCATTTAATCTGCGATCAATAGGATAATGCATTGTTTCTCTTTGAATATAATTTATTGTGAATCATTTGAAGTACGCATTTCTTTTTTGTTCCTTTCTTTCAGGTTGTGGATTATGTATGTTCCTGTTAATTTAAATTTTTTTTTATTAAAATGTTATTTAAAAAAAAAAAATTTAAGGCTAATATTTTAGTTTCAAATTTTCCAACTAATTTTTCCAAATTGAAACTGGAAGAGAAGACTATGTTATTTTGTTTTACTAAAACTATTAAAAGAGGAGGGTAAATGAAATTCAGGAACAAAAGTTCTTAATCACAGAGTCATAGAATCATAGAATAGTTAGGGTGGGAAGGGACCTTTACAGGTCATCTAGTCCAACCCCCCTGCAAGAAGCAGGGACATCTTCACCTACATCAGGTTGCTCAGAGCCCCATCCAACCTGGCCTTGAATGTTGCCAGGGATGGGGCATCCACCACCTCTCTGGGAAACTTCTTCCAGTGTTCCACCACCCTCAGTGTAAAAAATTTTTTCCTTACATCAAGTCTGAATCTGCCCCCTTCTATTTTAAAACCATTACCCCTTGTCCTATTACAACAGGCCCTGATAAAGAGTCTCTCCCCATCTTTCTTGTAGGCCCCCTTGAGGTACTGGAAGACCACTATAAGGTCTCCCCGGAGCCTCCTCTTCTCCAGGCTGAACAGCCCCAACTCTCTCAGCCTGTTCTTATAGCAGAGGTGCTCCAGCCCTCTGATCATCTTCCTGGTCCTCCTCTGGACCCTCTCCAACAGGTCCACATCATTTTTATGTTAAGGGCGCCAAACCTGGGTGTAGTACTCTAGGTGGGATCTCACAATATCCATGAGTGAAATGGTGTCCCTGATAGCCAGTAAAATCATAGAATCATATAATAGTTTGGGCTGGAAGGGATCTTTAAAGGTCATCTGGTCCAATTCCCCTGCATCTTCAACTACCTTTATGTTTTTTTATAGTAGCTGTATATAACGAGCCTCAGCTTCTGACATAAAATCTACCAACATTATGTAGGTTAACTTCTACATAGTTTATTAATGTTGTCATTATAGCCAATCCAAGCATTATTACATTTATCGTCTGTCATCATAAATGAATCATATGATATTTTCCATAATTGAATTTAAATAAATTGCTTTCTATTTACATTTTCATTAAGTAGGTTTAATTGTCTTTATTAGCCAAGTCAATTTGCAACATTTACAAGTGAAGAAATGATTGAACCTTAAAATATTCACAATGAAAACTTAATTAATGTGTTAATTGAATATTTGAATTAAACTTTAATAATACAATGCAAATGTTTAATTATCTCTTGCAACTATGAAGATCTGGTTTTAAATATTTTAAGATAAATCAAGGGGAGCGGTTTAGAGTAACTTAGTGTAACTAAGTAGCACAGTAAGTGGCACATGCTGTTTAAATATCTACATAATTAATTAGAAACAAGTGTAAATGACTGAAAAACCAATCAACAGGATATGACAAAAGAACTTGCAGCATTCTGAGAATCACTAGAAAAGATTAAAGTTGAGATGTACTGGTTTACAACTTTTTGGAGTCTAGTTGCTCATCAGGTTCACAGAAAAAGTAAACAGAAGACTGAAATAAATACTGTGTTAAGAATTTTTCAAAACTCTACTATATAATAAAGATGACAACTCAGAGGAAAAGAGCAGATGATTCACAAGGGAGAATAGGAAGAGAAAATAAATATGTAAAATACAGGAAAAATTAGGAAGGAAAAGTTCTAATTGTGGAACATAGAGATGAGCATCAGTACAGAGCAATGAATACACACAATACACACGGCTTCTGCTTGTCTTATAGGAGAATTTACTTCAGTAATTCAGGGCAATCAGCCTTATTTGTAGCTATTGCTACATCCTCAGGGTTGGGAGAAATTCTTCAGTTTTTGGTCCAAGGTATGACACCTTCTTGATGGATCTGTGTAAAGACATCTTTGCTTTCTTCATGTTAGTCTTCTTCCTTGATAAGTGAGTCAACATTCAGATTCCTATTCCTAGCTTTTCTACAGCTCTCTTACAAATGTGATACTCATAGCATTCTGCATAAGCTGTGTAGAACTTTTCCCCATGAACATCACAAATAATTTTGAGTCTATTTTTTCCCAGCTATACCCGCATTTACTGCCATCACAGTTCTCTCCATGCTAGCTTTGGTAAGTAACTCCTGAGTCTGGGTTTTGTAAGCCCTACCAGTGGGAGCCTTGCCTTCAGTCATGTCAGCAGAGCAAGGCAGAACGTAGGACAGCTGAAGCAGTGCTGACAACCAGAGCAATGGTGGCTACAGGGGGCAAAGGGCAGGGTGCCAGCTCTGGAGAAGCTTAGGAGGTCAGATGGGTATCAGGGCCTGGGAGAAGAAACAGTCAGGAGAGGGCAGCAGAAAGCAGTACATCTGATTGTGGAAGCACACAACTGCTTCCACAACTATATTTATTCAAATGTGAGATAAAACTGGCACGTTGGAGAAGCAGAGCCAAGTTTGCCATCTGTTTTGTGGCAGGATGCAATTACACGTGCCTCTGGGAGGGGAACAAGGGTAGCGGGACAATTTGAGGGAGTATTTCTGATAAGAGGGACTTTCTGGGAGGAAAAATGGGAAATGGGGATTTGGGAAGTGGTCACCTGAAAAATGGGAGCTATGGGACAAAAGGAACAGCATGTCAGTACAAGGAAACCCAGCCATCTGTAGCATCCTATCCTTTCCCAGCTACATCATCTCTTTTTGCTTTCTATAGCACTCCTACAAAACTCTCCTTTCATTTTTTTTTTTATTTCTGTATTAAGAAAGACAGACCAACCTAAATGTCAAGATAATATTGTACTAATCTGTCTTTCCCCCCTCCCCCTAGAAAAGGAAGTTAGATTCCAAGGAGTTTTGGTTAGCAATAATGCATTTAGTTGTAAGACTACCATTATAATTACATTTGAGTTATGATGTTGCTACAAGCATGAGGCAAAATAATATATTTAAACTACTCAAATTGATTTCCATCAACTTTATTAAATATGCACAATTTTTAGATTAATGATAAAACTCAATTTCGTTACAATAATCTTCACAGTAAATCACAAATTACAAACATTTACAGCAATAATTTCAGCGTTTATGAGATAATAAGTCATTGATTGTGGCAGACTTGTCAATAACGATTTTGTGAGTTATCTCAGTTTGTAAGGTACTGCAGGTTAGAAAATTAAGTAAATCTAGTCACCAAGTAGTGAAACTAGCATGAAAAACATTCTTAGCGTTTATCCTAGAAGAAGATACTAGAACGAGAGGAAGCAGGAAATACTATGGAAGGGAAGGACTGGAAACATCTTGTAAACTTGTAATTGCTAAAATCTTTTCCTTTTCATAAAGAAAGGTTTAATGGTGTAATAAGATCCATGCCTTTCTAAAGATATGTTGTTAAAGTCAATGTATTATTGTCTGTTGCTGTGATAAAATATGTTTCAAGGCCCTGCACACTGTTGGTTTTCATCTGACTTTCAAATCTGGACATTACTAGCAATATTCTTGATTTTTAAACTATGCATGTGTAGGACAACTAGACAAAAAGATAAGGGAACACTGATCATTGAAAGGTCAGATTGAAAGGAAAAGGAAGGATGGCTTAGACAGGATCAGCTAATCTAATCATATTTCTAATATATACTTTATTTTCCTTTAAAAAAGAGCAAACCAAACAATCTGGGAGAGTATCACTATCAGTCTGAGAATAATAACCTTACAAGAACATCCTTTTGAGCTATTTGCATATGATGAGAGAATCCATAAGAAGACACAGCAAATAACAGGCTACAAAAAACAGTTCTAGGAGCCATAAATCAGCTGCAACTATGTAGGCGCTGTGGTCCTTAAATAAATGTTTCATAAATAAGCAAAATACCTAGTGTGTTAAATACATTAATATGCCCATTGCATTATAGAATAGACTATATTAATAACTTGCAATAGAATGAAAAAAAAATCTGACATTAAAATAATAGAAAAGTAAGATTTAAATAATTTGCAAGAAGCTCTTCTACATTTTTGCAGTTATCCTGGTAAAATGATTCAGGAAAGAGGTCATATCTGTGTTTTTATGTCATCTACATACGAAGAATTAGGGCTGCTTTTAAAAAAAAGCAGCAGTCCTCCCCCCCCCCCCGCCAAATACAGCTTTTTTAAAAAATGAGTTAACTGTCATAGGTGAATTATTCTTAGTCTTTCTGTCTTAATTCTGCAACTTATTTTTAGATTATTTAATTGAAAAAGCACTTTGATGTTGTCATGTTTGACTAAAAAGAACCATTTTGAGTTGCACTACTTATCTCTGAAGTATATTCAAAACCAACTTTTCTATGAAATATCAGTCTAAGAACCGTATTTATATTTTGTGTACCTTTTTAGAGATTTCATCCACAGATGAAAGGTTGAATAATATGTAGTGAAACTTTCTTTCTTCTAGTGAGAAAAGTCTAATAAATGACTAGGGGAAACCCAGTTATGTTTTAGAAAAATGCATAGACTGAGGAATCTCAGCAGAATAGAAGTTTGTTCGGTATCACTGAAAATTAAATTCTCTATCATTAAATCTTGTCCTAGTCCTCAAGACTCTCTGAACTTTAGTGAAGAAACAAAGAAATTTATACACATTCTGAACTGTTTGGAAGTTAACCTCTTTATTTTTGTATAGAAAACTCAGAAACAAACATCTTTACATCATTCAGTGACCACTAAATATTTTAAGACTGCCTTCATCCTCCTGTAGCTGTCTCATCATGCTTACAAAATTATTCAAAATGGCAAAAGTAGGGTTGAACTGAAAGGATACATCTTTAGTCATTTAAATTCCATTCTATTATTTTATAATCCTAACTGGGATTTGGAGAAAGCTCTCACAGAAAGCTGCTACTTCACTTCACACTCTGTAAAAGATATCTGTGTAAACCCCAGGTCTTTTCTCCACTATGTTTATTGCTGTTTCACACTCTCACGTGCTTTGCCTACTTCATACACCATTTAATCTCTCATGTCTTCCTCTCTTATCTCTAGAAGACATTTCCAAAGAATGTTTAGAAAATTGTAAATGAAAGTAACTACATGTGCTGTTGCATTTCATTACAGAAAAAATATCTTACACTTTAGAGTGCTCTGTGAAGAAAGAAGATTGAGGTACTTTTGTCTAAATTCAGAGGACTTCACCCACATCTTATGTACATTTTAAAAAATGTTTAAAATCTGTTTCTTTACTGAAAAATAGACTTTCATCACTCAGATTCTGATGTTTTAAAATACATTTCTTGAGGCTTAAAAAACAAATCAGTTTGATCACATCAGCACTTCAGAACTTATTGCCTAAGGGCCTTATTGAAACCTGCTAGAGATTGTGGGAGTATTTCATCAGGTCAGATTTTAAATACCTTGAGAAAAAGTTCATGTAACTGTTTTCCAAATGTGTGTGTAACTGTGTAAGAAGGACTGCAATGGACATAACCACATGCAATTACATTACATGTGTGCTGGCTTTGTGTAGCACAGGGGGCTACAGTGGCAGCTTCTATAAGAAGCTGCTAGAAGTTGTTCCCCTTTGTCTGGTGGACCTGACTGGGCCTAGAGTGGATCCACCGCTGGCCAGGGCCGAGCCAGCTGGCTCATTAGCAACAGTGATAATGCCCTTGTGACAATGTATTTAAGAAGGGGAAAATTAAAAAAGAAAAGAAGAAGACGTGAAAAATCAGAAGTAAGGACAGAGAAGGGGAGATATGAGCCTTGTGGGCCCTGCTGCCCTCACCCTCTGGCCTCCTGCTGGGTGGCCGTCTGGGCCCGACTCGGCCTGGCCCAGCTGCAAGAAGTGAAGAGAGGAGATGTGAAGAGAACCTGAGAGGTGTCTGCCTGAGCCGGCTGCGAAAGATTTCTGGTGAGAGAAACTGCTGCAGACATAAAGTCAGTGAAGGGAGCAGTAATGCTGCTCCCAGCAGAGATCCACCTGCAACCCATGGAGGACCTCACACCAGGGCAGGTGGAGGACTGAAGGAGGCTGTGGTCCATGGAGGGCCCACTGGGGCAGCTGTTCTGGAGGGACTGCACTCCATGGAAAAAAATACGCACGCCGGAGTAGGTCATGAAGGACTGTAGCCCATGGGAGGGACCCCAGGCTGGAGCGGGGGAGGAATGTGAGGAGTTCTTTCCCTGAGGAGGAAGGAGCGATGGAAAACATTGTGTGCTGAAGTGTCCACATCTCCCATTCCCTATTCTCCCCTTGTGCTCCTCATGGCAGAGGGGTGGGATGTGGGAAGAACATAGAGATAATTGAAATGAAGTTAAGCCTGGTAAGAGAGAGGGATGGGGGAAGTTGGTTTTGTTCTCTTTGTCATTGTCCTGCTTTGGTTTTATTATTAGTGAATTGAAATAGTTTTCCCCAAGTTGAGTCTGTTTTGCTCATAACGGTGACTTGAATGATCTCTCCCTGTCCTTACCTCAAACCCTGAGCCTTTCTGTTACATTATCGCTCCTTATTTCCCATGGAGGGTGAGGATAGTAAGCGAGAGACTGTGTAGCTTGGTCCCAAGCAGGGCTAAACTACGATAACATGTAATAATTGCAGCATGCAATTATGACAAATATTTTTCAGGTGTTAATGAGCACACATTTTTGCGTTGCAGTTCTACATTTGCATTTACTGCTTATAGCTTTATTTTGTACCAGAAATACTAATTTGAGAGAGCAATAGATTTGTGGAGACTCAAGCTCTGCTATCACATCAATGAGCAAAAAATACTCAGGCTGTTCCTCAGTATATTTCTAAAAGTGAAACTGAGTCCCATTATAGAAGGACATTTGTGATCTTTAGTTAGCAAGAATCTACACCTCCTTATGTTTTTTTTGTGAAATCCATTGGGTTTGTGTGAAAAACATTGACTTCTAGAAATCTCTTTTTAAAAGCAACATCCTTCTGTAGTCTTGCTAGGGTGCTTCACTGTAAGATATATATATTTTAAAATAATTCATGGACAAAATATCTATACCTGACAATATCTGAAATATATGGATGTTGTGAGTTTTAAATTTTTTAAAAATAATCATATGACCCCTTGAACCTCCACATTTTCCAGTTTTTGTTAAATGTATTTTTCTCCTTAAATAAGTGTGATGTGCAAGTATCCTTACTAGTGTGATGCCTGAATTCAGGTAAATCCATGTCTTAGCCAAAAGGCAAATTTTGTACAATCAGAAAGACTCTCACTAAACTTTCCAAAATATATCAAGCCTAAAGATACAAAAATAGAAGATAAAGCTATATAACAGATGTTAATTATGATGTTCAGACACAAGGTAGATGTGTAAAGATGTTTAGATCCTGCATGAACAGAAACTGCAGAAGAAGATTGAGCCTTTGGTTTCCTCCAGATCTAAGGCTTGAGTGGTCTTGTTTGTGTGGATTTCCTGCTCCCTCGTACAAACAGTTACCTCAAAGTTGCCTTCTTCCTTAAGGTACTCACGGAGCCAGTCTTTGTTACCTAATTTTTAGAGATCACTAGATCTCTAAACTTCCCACCTCTTAGGAATCTTAAGCGATTCCAACAGGTTAAATTCCTTTCTTATTTTTTTTTTTCTCATGTGTAGCAAGAGCGCTTTACAAGAAAAGAATTGGTGGAGGTTATTCAGAATGTGTAGGAACGCTACTCAGGAACTGATTGTGGAAAAAAAATCTAATCTAAGGAAGAAAATATGAATTACAATGGTTTCACTGCAAAAATTATGGTTTGTGCTTATAACATTTGTCCTGCAATGCTGCATATTTACAGAATATACTTTTTTAAAAATCAAAGATTTTTTAAAAAGTCATAAAATCATATTCTGATGCACAGAATATGATCTTAATCCTGATATCTTTAACAACACCATAGTGATAATGTCACAAAGAAGAGATGCTATCAGCTATTTGATGTCATTAAGAATTGTAAATTTAGGAACCAAGGCAGTATTAAAGCTATAGTCCAAAATACTCTTTTGCCATCATTTCTGTCTCTGAAAGCTACTTCTACAGTCAGATGTACCACAAACTTTTAAAATTTCTGAGAAACAAAATGATAACAGAATCAGCTACTTGCTGACTAGGATTTATGGGTAAACAACCCTCCAAAGTATCATGTATCCGGGAGTTCATCCTGCTGTTCTGTATATGGAACAGTCTGTTCCAAATTAATATCAGAAGTCAAATGTAATCTAAGCATCTAATTTAAATATTGTAAGCAAGAGAGAAAAGGAAGAAAGTAACACAGTTGTAACAACTGGGCTTAACTGTGTCCTTATTTTAAGAATACCAGTGAAAACATGGTTTAGTGTAGTTGTCAGAATCTTAGTTTAACAAAAATCTGAAGGGGGATCCAGCAAATTCAAAGAAGATAAAAGAAGCTAAGGTTATCTGGAAAGCTAAAGAGTCATTTGACAATAAAACAGGTAATAACTTATAACTCTAACCATTTTAATCTGTCTAAAAGATTTAGTGTGATAAAGCTACCAGTAGCATCACAATAGGCTGCTGCTTTTGAGCTTCATATTTGAACTCTCATATCCTATATAATAAAACAGAATTAGCATTGGTGGATTTGCGATCATCTATATCTTCTTCAGCCAAAACTGTTCTTTCAACTTCATATATATCAGAGAGAGAGAGATTTTAAAACTTTTTGAAATTGACCTTTGGTTTTTGTTTGTGGTTTATTTTTAATCTAAATGTCTTCAAAGATGAAGGAAAACAAAGTTAGTAGCATTTGCAGACGATCCAACAGAGCTATTGAGTTTTCCTGTAGAAAGCAGGAGAGATTTTGAAGGGATAGAGAGAAATCAGAGCTTTAGGTATGGTGAACAGCAATGAGTATTATCTAGGTGGTAAGTAGTCTTGAATAACAACCTTGGTGAGAGACTTCTGCTTATTCTTCCTTTGAATTTCCCAGCAGCTATTTGAAATGGAACCTAGAAGCTTAGTTTGTCCCTAAAATCCGTTTTATTACTTCAGTGTAGACATGAATATGCTGGAGTTAGAGTCCAGCTATACAAGTGGATCTCTGGGAACAGATATTGCACCAAGGTTAATTTAAGAGCAGGGCAACAGTCTTGAACTTTCTATGTGTGCATTCTGCTCCTATTCCTGTTGATCTGAAAGTAGCTATAAGTCCTTGAAAAAAGCTCTTTCCATTTATTCTGAAAATGTCTTAGAGTGTACTTTTATCTCGGCTTGTCTTGACACTTTACCTCGTGAATTTCATGAAAACTTTGAACCTCAAATGAAAGCTTCATGGCAGGTGCTACAACAAAAACCATTCTCATTTAAAAGAGCAGAAATACTAGTTTTGATATAATCAGCCTTAAAAGAAAACAAAGGATTAGAATGTTTATTTCCAAAAGAAGATGAGTAAAGGAGGAAATCAGGCAAGACAATGAGCATTAGTAGCATTAGGATTTTATTTCGTGCCTTCCACAAAGTAAGAAAAAGAGGGCTTTCAGTAAACTCGTAGGATAGCTGGCACTTAGGAAAAAATGATTATAAATTTCCCTCCAAATAATGGGAATTAAGCCTATACAAGTTATTCCATAAAATTTATCTGAGTCCAAATACTAATAAGAGCTTATTATGCAGACATGAAAGATATTCTCGTTATGCAGACTCGTTATGCAGACATGAAAGATATTCTCCAAACTGTTTGAAAGGATAGTAAATACTTGCACTTCTTGTGCATAAACCATCACCTACATCAAGGGAAAAGGAATGTTTAAAAAGAAACTTTCACTATTATTTGCTAGCACTAGCACTTTTAGAAATATTATGAATTATGTGGACCATTGGTCTGATCCATAGCAAACTTTATCACCTTACTTAGCAAACTTTATAATCTCACTTCTAAAATAGAGTCCTTAGGTGCCATGCACAACCTCTTTTGTAAAAGGAGAAATATCTCTGGAGATTTTTTGGAAGTCCAGTCTTGCTAAAAGAGTTAATGATTCATTCTTTTTCACTTTAGAACTCAATAAATGCAAATTATCCATTGAGTACCCTGCTAATTGATTCTGACATTTGAGTTAGTAATTTGTATGTAATTGTTTTGTCTAACTTCTTGGTTTTGTGTCCTACCTCCAGTGCATGAAAAACACTGGAAAAAAATTTACTTCCCCAACGGGAGCTTTAAAAATGTAAATGTAATAGAAGCTGCTAGAATTTCAGAAAGGAGGGTGAAATAAAGAAAAATGCTGCAGGGAGAAAATATAAAATACTAAAATATGTGAAATTTAAAAAATAACAATTTTCATCTAAAGAGAATGAGAGATCTGAAAAACAAATAAATGTAAGTAGCATGAGCTACCATTCTTTAAGTGTCTAGTCAGTAGGGTGGTAAGTTCTGATATGAATTTATTAGCTGAGGAATGATGAAAACTCCACTGAGAGTTACTTTTCTGGATTAGAAACTTGCCTATTCCTCATTCTAAAAATAAAATAAAATTTATGCAGAGTGTACAGTAGGGATGACATGCTGTACCTGTGTACAAAACATTACTAAAAGGGATTATAAATTCAGGGAGTCTGACAACCTGTTAAATTTTGAATACTAGACAGATTGGGAAACAAATTCTAAGAATTACAGGCTTTAAAAAAGGCATATGGGATATTTTCTTTCAACCAGCTTGTTACCTTATTTTCACAATTTAGAAATGCAACTGAAAAGAATCATTTAAGTAAAATTGCTCTTGGCTGAATTAAGTCGCAGAAAGATCTCTGCAAGTAGAGAGTTGCTGTCATGGTTTAACCAAGGCCAGCAACTAAACACTACACAGCCACTCACATACTCCCACCACAGCAGGATGGGGGAGAGAATCAGGAGGGTAAAAGACTTGTGGGTTGAGATAAAGACAGTTTGATAAGTAAAGCAAAAGCTGCGTGCACAGCAAAGCAAGGAATTAATGCACTGCTTCCCATCAGCAGGCAGGTATTCAGTCATTTCCAGGAAAGCAGGGCTCCATCACACATAATGGTTACTTGGGAAAACAAACGCCATCACTCTGAACATCCCCCATTCCTTCTTTTTGCCCCGCCTTTGTATGCTGAGCATGGCACTGTATGGTATGGGATTGCCCTTTGGTCAGCTGAGGTCAGCTGTTCCAGCTGTGTCCCCTCCCAACTTCTTGTGCCCCCAGCCTACTCACTGGTGGGGTGGTGTGAGAAGCAGAAAAGGCCTTGACTCTGTGTAAGCACTGCTGAAGCAGCAACTAATATATGTCTATATTACCAACACTGTTTTCAGCACACATCTAAAATTAACCCTGTCCCAGCCAAAACCAGGAGAGCTGCTGGCAGAAATAATTGTTTAACTAGATATTCTGAATGCGTCATAGGTAAATTTTTCAGAGGCACCTAAATACTAAGTCAAGTGCTCCCTCACAGAACTAAATCTTGAACTGGATTCAGTTCTAACCCCTGGTGAAGGCAGACTATGGCTACACAGAACTGCGGTGGCTTGCATTATTACCATTCATAG
The DNA here is from genome assembly GCF_036417535.1 of Chlamydotis macqueenii. Classification (NCBI taxonomy): domain Eukaryota; kingdom Metazoa; phylum Chordata; class Aves; order Otidiformes; family Otididae; genus Chlamydotis; species Chlamydotis macqueenii. Next base: position 55,555,918 of record NC_141593.1, on the reverse strand, counting down.
AACATTGCCAAGCATATAGGGCAAAGATAATTCTTGTTGCTCGTACCTTGATACATGCAAAAAATGAGACAAGCTGTCCAGCTAATAAGATCACAGTGTACTAATCCACACTGAAGTGTAGTGGCCTAGAAAGTAGCTAGCAGAGAAGAAAGAGTCTAGATGCAGAGGTAGAGTCTGCAGGCCTGCAGGTGGCACATGTATGTGCCGCTGAGGAAGGGGCCTAGATTACAAGGCAGAAGAAGGAATGAAGGCAAGAGAAGGTGTGATGGGAGTTTATCAGTTAGGTGCAGTTATAGTCAACTTTGTCGGTATAACGATAACTATTATAACTGGTTAAAACATTCTGTATCAACAAGCATTCAGGGAAGGAAAATCTGCAGTACAGAAGAGCTAGAAAGAAAATCTTATGCAGAGAGAAAGAAATTAAATGAACATTTCTCAAAGAAAAATTCTTATAGCTCCCATAGGACAGGAAAAAGATATGAGACTCAGGAAGATCTCCCACCAATATTAACTGATGCAATTAAAAACAAATTCTTACTTTGCTTTGACTGTATTTCCTTTAAAAGGTTTGGTGTTTCAAAAGCTTAAAAATTAGATTGTGAGTAAGCTGGATTTCTCTCAAAAAAGTAAGCACACTTTGAAATCTCACGGCCTTCTCTAAGAAATCCTATTTTCTTACTTGTTAATTGGATCCAGTATCTGTGTTTTTCCATTAAGGTCTTTCTGGACAAAAATATAGACAGTCTAACGGGATTGATAGTGAAAGCTAAAAAAATCTCCACCAAATAAGCCACTCATCCTCCCAAAAAAACCTAAGTTCCTGAAGTAACAATGTTGGTGGTTGCCATAAAGCATAGACACAAAATTGATGTAGATCACATCAACTGAAATTCAAAGACTCCTTATGCACTCTCTTGAAAGGGCAAATGTGGTGGTAAACGTATTTACTTAACATAGACTAAAAACGCTCATGTGGAGTCATGTATCTTTGCTCATTTAGATCACAATACCTGCAACAAAAATAGTAAGTTCAAAGTGTGTGTGACAGCTTTAACAGGACTCATATTGTCTGGGAATAGGCTATGGAGGCCACAAGAAGACAGAACCAGTAACATGTCTATAAGATATGTTTGTTAAACACTGTTTGCGTAATCAGACTTAAACACCATAACTGGGAACACATCATTCTTGTTTACACTAAACTCTGATCATCACCTTTGTTCTCTGATGGGAACAACAGTACTGCCTCTCTGGGGAGTAATACAGAATGTATTTCACCTCAGTCTTAAAAGTGGTAGAGAACTGCAGCTTATTTTAATTGAATATAGCTAAACAAATTATGAACTATACTTTGATTATTCTATTTTGCATGTAGAATAGGCAGCATAATGTAACAGTGTGCTTCAATTTATATCTTTATGGGTGTGACTTTAGTTGCAGAATCTGCTATGTTTAAAGGACAGTAAATAATTGTAATATACATTAAAGAAATCTGTTATATTTGTGAGCTTCCTAAATTCAAAGAAATTATTCAATGAGTTTAGCACCTTTTGCACTAATCTATTCATGGACTAAAATTGTAATTTTGAGACTAGCAGCTCAAAAACAGCGAGCAAAGTCAATTGGAAACTAAAGGAGCAAAACATCATTAATTTTTGAAATAGTGCCAGCAAAGCAGTTTGGAAATATGTTACTGCCACTGAGGAAAAAAAAAAATCTGTATCTATTACCTTCATTTATGAACTCAGTTTTAAGCAGCCACATTAGAAAGGAAAGAAATTAAGCCTTTTTTTCTTCAGTAATGAACATTATTTTACATACTTGCTTGTCTTTTCAGTTGCTTTTCTGAATTATACCTAACCACTGATTTCTCATTGAAATTTATCAACTGTCAAGACATTGGATGTGAAAATAAGTTTGGCTCAGTAGGGATTCAAATGAACTGAGGAAATTAGATTAGCTTGGTTCTATTATTGTTTGGAAAAGAAAATGCTGTGAAAGAGAGAAACTTGACAGAAAGAAGGTAAAGAATCCCTGGGGAAAATTACATTGCAAATTTTTATAGGAGGGAGATGCCACTACAGGTGTGGGAAAAAAAAATAGCTTAATTAAAAAAAAAAAGAATTCAATTAATTCTATAGTCAAGGAAATTCAGCTGCAACAATATAGACTGTGGGTTTCTTTTTAAGATCTTTTTTGCATTTCTGAAAACACGTCAAGCAAAAAAAAAATACCTCTAACACATTGTTCACTCTTAAAAGTTTAAACTGATTTAAAGCTTCTCTTATACCCTATGAGCTGATAATAATTAACTATAATTAATAAGGAATGAGTAAAAACATTTTAAATTATTCCTTTTTACTGACCTATTCTTCCTATTTGAATGCATTTGTACACTTGTGTATGTCTAGTAGGTCATCTACTAGCACAGATATGACTCCACTGTGACATTTTAGGTGCACAGAGTAATTCAGGTTGGAAAAAACCTGTCAAGGTCATCTAGTCCCACTTCCAGTGCTTAGTGATAATCTTAGAGTTTTAACAGGTTGCTCAGGGCCCTGTTCATTTTTGATTATCACATCTCTCATCATACTTTCATTGTGCACTGTGCACTTTCTTTGTAATCTACTGACAGGTAGATGAAGATGGTGATAAGATCTCTTTCCAATACTGTCTTCTCCAGGCTAGAAGAGCCGTTCTTCCTCCATCTCTGCTCACAGCCCAAGTGTTCTGGCCTAGGATCATCTTGGGAACATTCTTCAGAAATTGCTCTCTTCCTTTGTGAAGTCCCAAACTGGACACAACATTCAACGTGCAGAATCCAAGTAGTTAGTAAGAGGAGTAATCACATCTCTTGATCCACTGGCTATGCTCTTATTGTTGAGTTTAGTAAGCAGGTGCCTTTTTAGGCACTGGTAAACTCATGTGCTCCTTTTTGTCCCTCAGGACCATGGTCCTCTTCCACAAAGCTGTTGTACAGGGTTATTCCATTTCAGGTATAATATTTTGCATTTGTTATTACAGACCTTAATAGGCCTCTTGCCAGCCAGTTCCTCTGGCCTGTAAAAGTCCCCTTGAATGGTGGCCTTATCCTGTGCTCACAGCTTCTCTCAGTTTGCTGTTACCTGTAGACACAATGATATTCCCTTCTATTCCACTGCCCATTCCAATCACTTCTGAAGATGGTAAGACGTTAGACCTCAGATCAAGTACTGAGAAATGTCACTTGTAAGCAGCCACTAGATAGGCTCAGCCAGTAGATAGGCTTTGAACAGCAACATTTTCAGTCTAGCCATGCAGACAGTTTTTGTCTCTCTTGTAGTCCACCCATTCAGTCTGTACCTTCGTGGTTTGGCTACCACAGTAGTATAAGAGAACATGCCACAACCTAGTAGCATTGAATTAAGTTCCTTCCTGCTTTCATCTCTTACAGTGAGCTAGATGTGTCTTCATAAAAGGCAAAAATGAGTTTGTTCACTTCCTCATCTTGATCAGGCCTTTTGCAGAAGATGCCTACAGTGACATCCTCTTCCCTTCTAACCCTGACCCGTGGGTTTCTTGCTATTCTACCCGTTGCAGTACTTTAAGACATGCAAGCAATTCCACCAGCTCTTTGTAATGCCACATGTGCCATAAATCTGTGCCTGAACATGGACTTAAATTCTGTCTGCTGTGAAATCTTCATGAGTTCCTGTATACAGACATGTCATCTTTCTTTATTCTCTTTGATATTCTGGATGTGAAGTCATGTTTAATCTCAAGATATTACTCTATTATTAATCCAAATAGCTTTGCATCATATGAAGTAATCTGCCTGTCATAAAAATAAATGTTTAACAAAATTATTGGTAATTAATTAATTACTGAGATTAAAGGTAATCTAAGAACAAGGTAAAGGACTTTGAGAAGACAACACCTTTCCTAAAATCATTAAATGTAAAAGAATAGACAAGATCTGGAGTTTTTCCGGACATAATATACTTGGTCCAAGTTACACACAAGAGGACCATTGGAACATTGTATTTTATTAAAAAATAAAAAGCTAAAGAGAGAAATCATCTTCAACAGGTCAAGAAATATGGAACACAGTTTCTATAGTTAATGTCAACAAATGAGCTTTTGTCTCCAGCACCACATAAAAGCTATATTTTGCTCTGCTACTGAAAGGGCTGCACTCTTGTATTCATCATTTTGGCTTCTGTCTTACTGCATATTCAGCTTTTCAGGTGAATACCTGTCCCACCTGAACACTAGCAGTGAGATATTAGCTGACATTACTGACGTCATCAACCTGGACTTGTGCAACACATTTGACACTATTGCACATGATATCCTTGTCTCTAAACTGGAGAGACATGGATTTGATGGACGGACCACTCAGTGGATAAGGAATTGGCTGGATGGTCGCACTCAGAGAGTGGTTGTCAACAGCTCAATGTCCAGCCGGAGACTGGTCACGAGTGGCGTTCCTCAGGAGTTAGTATTGGGCCTGGCCCGCTTCAATATCTTTGTCGGCAACATGGACAGTAGGATAGAGTGCATCCTCAGCAAGTTCGCCGACGACACCAAGCTGTATGGTGCGGTCAACATGATGGAGGGAAGGAATGCCATCCGGAGAGACCTTGACACACTGGAGAGGTGGGCCCATGTGAACCTTGTGAAGTTCAACCAGGCTGAGTGCAAGGTCCTGCATGTGGGTTTGGGCAATCCCAAATGGAAAATACAGACTGGGCAGAGAATGGAATGAGAGCAGCCTGGAGGAGAAGGACTTGGGAGTGCTGGTGGATGAGAAGCTCAACATGAGGTGGCAATGTGTGCTTGCAGGCCAGAAAGCCAACTGCATCCTGGGCTGCATCAAAAGAAGCATGGCCAGCAGGTCGAGGGAGGTGATTCTGCCCCTCTATTCCACTCTTGTGAGACCCCACCTGGAGTACTGTGTCCAGCTCTGGAGCCCCCAAGAAAGACATGGACCTGCTGGAGAGAGTCCAGGGGAGGGCCACAAAGATGATCAGAAGGCTGGAGCACCTCTCCTATGAGGCCAGGCTGATAGAGTTGGGGCTGTTCGGCCTGGAGAAGACACCGGGGAGAACTTCTAGCAGCCTTCCGGTACCTCAAGGGGGCCTATAAGAAAGACTGGGAGAATCTCTTTAGCAGGGCGTGTTACAATAGGATGAAGGGTAATGGTTTTAAAATAGAAGGAAGCAGATTCAGACTGGATATAAGGAAACATTTTTTTACAATGAGGGTGGTGAAACATTGGAAGAGGTTTCCTAGAGAGGTGGTGAATATTCTATCCCTGGAAACATTCAAGGCCAGGTTAGATGAGGCTCTGAGGAACTTGATCTAGTTGAAGATGTCTCTGCTCCTTGCAGGGTGGTTGGACTAGATGACCTTTGAAGGTGCCTTCCAACACAAACTATTCTATAGTTCTATGATTCTGGGTTTAAAATGGTTCAAGACAGATTAGTCTTTTTCTAAGCTGTCCCTGAGAAACCTGGATTTGGTTCATCTAACTTTTAATTATCAATCCTACAATCTTCTTAGGCAATTTACTTAGTATTTAATTAGTCTAAGAAAACTCCTCCCAAGGCCTGACCTGAACATTACTAGAATTTAGGCTTGTTACTTCTTGTCTTGTCAATAGTGGGACACTGATAATTGTAGTTATTTCTTCCCACACTGACTTTTTTTTTCATTTTTGATAGTCACTCAGTAGTTTTATTTCCTGGGTACTAAGCAATTCTTAATATTTTTCTTATAGAACTTGATATCTAGTCCTCAAATTAAAGCTGAAATAGCAAAAATTAACTGTAAAAACATATTTCTCTTGTCTACTCAGGCTGTCCACCAGGATAATTTTTAATAATATTTCTTTGAACTGATATCTTACCCAGATGATGTTTTCCAAATATAAATCTACTTTTCCCCTTTTGACATTGTCTGGGCATGACAGAAGTTCCACATCTTTTGCTGGGGCTTTCTAAAGATACGTAACAGATCTCTAAGATTCACAGGAGAATTCCTAGTACAACTCTTCTATCATTAATAAGGCCCATATATTTTGAAATGGAAATAGGTGGTTCTTTAGTCTGAACTAACTAAAAAATGAAACAGCTTTCAGTGACATGAGTGTCTCTCTGTGTGCATATGAAACCTCGATTTTACTATTAAAAACTAAGACCTTTTGATTTCAGAAGTTTAAACTTGTTCCTAGCTATAAAGTACTTCATCATAAGAAAAAAAAAAGAAAGTGTCCAGCCCTCGAGAATTAAAAGTTAGATGTGTATTTTTTTTTTTAATATCTGTTGTGGTTTAACCTTAGTAGACAGCTAAGCCCCAGAAAGCTGCTCACTCACTCCCCGACAGAGGCATGAGTTAAAGAATTGGAAGGATAAAAGTGGGAGAACTCATGGGTTGAGATAAAGGCAGGTTAACAGGTAAAGCTATGTGTGCAAGCAAAAGAAAATAAGGATTTCATTCACTCCTTCCCATTGGCAGGCAGGTGTTCAGCCATTTCCAGGCATGTAGGGCTTCATCACACACAGTGGTTACTAAGGAAGACAAGTGCCCTAGCTCCAGCCTCCTCTTTCTTCCCCCAGATTTTATTGCTGAGTGTGACACTGTATGGTATAGGATATCTCTTTGGTCAGCTGGGGTCAGCTGTCCCAGCTGTGTGTCCCCCCTCCCAGCTTCTTGTGTACCCCCAGCCTCCTTGCTGATGGCACAGCATGAGAAGCAGAAAAGGCCCTGATGCTGTGTAAGCACTGCTCAGCAGTAACTAGTATGTCCTGATGTTATCAACACTGTTTCATCACAAATCCAAAACACAGCATCATAGAAGCTACTATAAAGAAATAATAACTTTATCCCAGCTAAAACCAGCACAATATACAGGACCTGATTGAAACAAGACAGGTAGATCCAGATGTACACAGCATTAAATTTTTAATTTGTTTCAATCAGTTTTATCTTTTTAGCTTTACTAGTGAAGTTATGATGCTCTGTTTGTCTGTAACATAGAAAAAATCCTTAGTCTGGATCTTTTATTTTTAATACTGTGAATGTTCTGGGTGTCACTGTCTCTCTGGATCTTGCTTTTATCTGTTCAGTGCTTAGGACAATAGGCAGCAGCACAGAACAAACAATCTTCTGTGAGATCAAGACAAACCTATCAATGATGGGCACTGCTGACTTTCTAATAGAAGCATATATGGCAGTTGAAAAGAAGCTAATGCAGTTAGGGGTTTGGCTAGCTCATCTTTTTTTTTTTTTTTTTCAGAGAAGACTATTCTATTTATAGCCTCTGAACCTTTCAACTTCTGTTTGGGAATATGTGCTGATGCATTATGTGAAAGAGAGTTTTTGTCCGTGTTTTCAGTTGTCAAATTTGTACATGAAGTTCCAAATACTTATATTTAAAAGGAGATGTTCCAAACAGTTTCAATGCCAAATGATGTCCAAACACCTTCTCTGAAAGAGTCACCAGACTACAGTGCTGGTCTTCCCGTAATAAGTGTGCATGCAGGGTGATGATGTAGTGACTGAAGCTGATCGTACTACAATACATAGTACAATTCTCTACTGTCTTAACACCTTCCTGTACTTAACCTGACTGTGACACCTTCACTGGAAAGGGGCCACATATGCCAATACCTTTCAGTCCTGCTCTAGTTTCCTTACTGTTTTGGAGAGCTCATTTGGTCCACGCTGAAAACTCCTAAATCCAGACTTTCCATCTCTCCTCTTTCACTCTCCTCCAGTTTTCCTTTTCAAGTTTGTTTTTTTTCTTTGTTTGTTTTATGCTGGGGTTCTTTTCGTTGGTTCATTGGGATTTTTTAACTTTACTGTCGCTAAAATTAAACATATTTCCAAGCTATAAAAACAAGCTTCTCAAAGCCTTTCTACTATTGAAGGCTGACTGCTCCATTCTGCTAATCCTTCAAAAGAGCTTCTCCCAAGAACACCTGCTTTCTTCAGTGTACTTCAGGAGATTTTCTGTTGCTACAAACTTACTTGTTCTGATACTAGAAGAATTTGTTCCCCTGGATTTATCCAATCCTTTATCACAAATTCATTCCACCTGAAAAGATGACCACTCAAGTATAACAACTGACTTTGTCCCTAATCTGTCAGATATGTGACAGCACTGCCAGCATGAATAAATTCCACATAAATTGAGGCACTGAGTTTTCAAAACATGAAAAGCCCAGCTGAAGAAAATTTAACTAAGGAAAAACATATAATAATGCTTGCAGGATAAAACAAACCGGATAACTGACAAAGCATTTTGTAGAACACTTTAATTAATTGATTAGAAGTGCCCAGACTCTACAGATGGAAACAGAACTCAAACCAAGGGGTAATGAAGATCTTAATGATTTGGACAAAACTCTTCAAAGAGCATAATATACGATTTATCTTTAGTTTTATTTAGAATGGTCTGAAGAGGAGAAATAAAAGGCATGTAGTCACCCGTCTGTTATATCAAAAATAGTGACTTCCTGTAAAAAGAAGGGTTGCATTCCAGAATTTCAGTATTACCCAGAGACAGCCAGTCCTGCATACCCTAACACCCTGGAAATCTTTCAGCCTCATATCCTCAGGCTCTGACCTCTCTGTATTCTGTGTCTGTGGGGTACAGCTACTGTAACACAAAGATTTGGGGCTACAAGTTGTCTGTAAATGCTTTCAACACCAGAGTTTTTCTTCAGTCATTTGATGCCAAAGGCACAGAATCTTATGCAAGGGCATGTACTGCTGCCTGGAGCCTGATACTTCTGCTACATGCTCAAACATATGGAAGAGACGTCTTCTTAGCCCTATCTTTCTCCAAAAGGATGAGTAAATCTCTATCTCTATATGCAGCAATATTGTCTCTGAAACTCTTATATTTCAGTTAATTGTTAAACATCCACAATGCTCTTTAAATGAGACTAGAAGTAAAAAAAAATAACAGTTTACATTTTCAGTACTGTGATCTTTTTTAATTTACAAAGTTTAAAGTAGAAGTCTACACCACAATATCATTTCCCCTGTTCCTTGTCAATGCTTTAATCTGACTTCTCCTTGCTTTCAGCCAAATTTCACAAAGGTGGTAGGGTAGTGGTGATGAAAAAAGCCAGAAAGCAATGAAGAAATCAATGCCCACCCCCAAAACCCAGGCTTTCCTCTTAATAGAATCATAGAATGGTTAGGGTTGGAAGGGACCTTCAAAGGTCATCTAGTCCAACCCCCCTGCAAGGAGCAGGGACATCCCCAACTAGATCAGGTTGCTCAGAGCCTCATCCAACCTGGCCTTGAACGTTTCCAGGGATGGGGCATCCACCACCTTTCTGGGCAACCTGTTCCAGTGTTCTACAACTCACATTGTAAAGAATTTATTCGTAATATCCAATCTAAATCTACCTCCCTCTATCTTAAAACCACTACCCCTCGTCCTATTACAACAGGCGCTACTGAACAGCCTCTCCCCATCTTTCTTGTAGGCCCCCTTGAGGTACTGGAAGACCGCTACTCCCTGGAGCCTCCTCTTCTCCAGGCTGAATAGCCCCAACTCTCTCAGCCTGTCCTTGTAGCACAGGTGCTCCAGCCCTCTGTTCATCTTCGTGGCTCTCCTCTGGATCTTCTCCAGCTGGTCCATGTCCTTCTTATGTTGGGGGCTCCAGAACTGGACACAGTACTGCAGGTGGGGTCTCACCAGGGCAGAGTAGAGGGGGAGAATCACCTCCCTCAACCTGCTGGCCACGCTGGCCTTCTGGGCCACAAGGGCACATTACTGGCTCATGTTGAGCTTCTTGTCCACCAGCACTCCCAAGTCCTTCTCCTCAGGGCTGGGCTCCATCTATTCTCTGCCCAGCCTGTAATTGTGCCTGGGATTGCCACGACCCAGGTGCAGGACCTTGCCCTTGGCCTGGTTGAACTTCATGAGGTTGGCATGGACCCACCTCTCCAGCTTGTCAAGGTCCCTCTGGATGGCATCCCTCCCTTCCAGCGTGTCGACGGCATCACACAGCTTGGTGTCATTGGCAAACTTGCTGAGAATGCAGTCTGTCCTACTGTCCATGTCGCCGACAGAGATGTTGAACAGGGCCGGGCCCAACACAGACCCCTGAAGGACGCCACTCGTGTCCGGTCTCCACTTGGACATCGAGCTGTTATGTCCATTAAACCGTTACTCCATTTGTCTTTGATGAGGAAAGGGGACACAGTCCTAGTCCCTCAGAAATACTGTACAACACATACAATGTGTGGGAAAAGAGAAACACAATGTGTGGGTCTCTAACACTTGGACATTTTCTTCTCCATGGAAGACATTAGAAGCAGTAGATATTTGATTATTCAACACAGTAATAAAAAAGCATGTTAAGATAGGTGGGAAGGTTCCAAACTTTAGAAGAAAATGCAGCTGATAAAAAATGAGATGTGCAATAATATGTAGTAAGTCAATTTCTCCTTCCAGCCATATGGAGTTTTCAGGGAAAATCTTGCTAGCTGTACTCCCTGAAATCTCACTAACCTCAGGGTCAGCAAGGATGGAGGTTCTAAACGATACTTTGCCTGACGTGGAATCACAACCTCCTGAATTAAGCAAGTGCTTTACTAGTCGTAGGTTTGGGTACTTTCTTACCTTGGCAAAAAAAAATGCCTGCTAGCCTACAAAGATCTTCCCTGACAAAGCCTTCATCACCATCAGTCTATTATAGTAAAAATGTTCAATTTTTACAAATCTGCATTTACTGAAGTAAAGTAAAAGATGAATGTCCATTGAAACAATTCCCAGATTAATTTACATGGCTCAGATTAAGCAGGCAGTTTTTGTAACATTTGGTGTTAGTTCCCCTAAAGGGCAAACCAAGGACTGACTTTATTCTGGGAATAAGTCTACTTTGTAAAAACATATAACTTTTACAGTCACTTTTTCATTTAAGTGATTGTTAAATTATGAATTTTCAGTGCAATTCTATTAAAAAATCCCTCAGGCATATATGCAGTAACTGAAATACTGATATTAATATTTGACTTATGATCTTAAAATTAAATTTAATTACTAAAATTCCTTTTTTCTACTAGTGTCACGCTCCGATTTCAGATGAGAGGAAGGCCCCCTTGTGTTCCAGCCGACCTCAGAAAAGTCGGAGCGTGGTTTTGCTCGTATTCTCGGGAACAGAATTAAGACTCAAAACGGGGTCAAGGACCAGGTAACTTTATTTACCCAAGAACAAGTTTCCAAATGCAAGAGAAAAGAGAGAAAGAAAGGAAAGAGGGAAAAGAGAAAAGAGTTTCGGTTGCAGTAGCTACCACCACGGAGCTGTGGTGTCCCGACAGTCCAGTTCACTCAGTGGGGGAACAATCCATCCGATGTTGGTTCCGATGTTGATTCCATGGACGTTTGGTTCTGTCAATGTTTATTCCGTCGATGTGTATTCCCCTTTTATGTTCGTGTACTCATTGTATTCCAAGAGCTGTTTTTCCTAGCCGCATCCCTCGCCTGGCAGTGATATGCATGCCCATTATTCTCTCTGGGCGCATGCCGGGTGGGGGTAGGGGGGTTGTGGGTAGGGGTTGGGGGGAGGGGGGTAGGGCTAAGTTTCTCAGAAGCAGCTCTGCATTCACATTTGCAGGACAACAGGAGTTGGCTTGCAAGATAATGGGAAGCCATTGTTTGGGTGGTGACAATGTTGAGACAAATATTCGACACAATCTTTTACACCGTGGCTCAACATTGTTGCCTCAGGGACAGGGTTCCCTGGTGGTGGCATGAATGATAGAGGAAAGGAGAAAAAAAAAAAGGCAAGAGAAAATAAGGGGAAGAAAGAAAAAAAAAAATCAACCACAATATATATATATACAATTCTAAACATTATTGTTTTGTCAGGCAAGTTACAAAACTAAAAGTAAAGAAAGAAAGGTTCTTTCCTAAATGTTATATGAGTGTACAAAGAGACATAAATGCTAACTAAAAGCAATATTTCTCTTAACTATAACATTTTTTATTTAATTAACAATATCTTATCTAAGTAAATGATCTTAACATATCTAAATCTAATTAACAACACTTATCTGACACAACTAAAAATTTGTCCCAGGCCAATTTTGAGGCTTATGGCTCTGGGGGGTCAGGAGGAGCAAGTAATTGTTTACAAGGACAATCACAAGGTAAACAAAGATAAACCAACAAAACTATAGCAATCCACAACATCATAAATGCCCCAAGATAAAACATCATCAAAATATTAAGCATTTTGTTCATTTTTTTGTGACCAGTTTTTTTTTCCTTTAGTGAGGCTGGTGACCAAGTCCTCGTGGAGCTGGTGGCTGTGCAGTCCTGGTCCACCAGAACTGGGGTCTGGATACGCAGCAGGAAGTTGGATTTCCATGCCTCCAACTCAGAGCACAGTCAATAAACAATGACACTATAAATTTGCTGTCAGTTTTATAAGCAGGCAGTTTTTGTAACCTTTGGTGTTAGTTCCCCTAAAGGGCAAACCAAGGACTGACTTTATTCTGGAAATAAGTCTACTTTGTAAAAACATATAACTTTTACAGTCACTTTTTCATTTAAGTGATTGTTAAATTATGAATTTTCAGTGCAATTCTATTAAAAAATCCCTCAGGCATATATGCATTAACTGAAATACTGATATTAATATTTGACTTATGATCCTAAAGTTAAATTTAATTACTAAAATTCCTTTTTCTACCAGCTTCAAGCATTTAAGCAGGATCTTGATGAAATTTTAATTTGTAATGTATTTTAAGGACTAATGTTTAGACTAATTAAATTTTATTAGTGCCGGGATATGAAATTAATTTAAAACGAAGATGGGTTCCTTTTTCTAGTATGTCTAATGTTTATTAAAGGTAAATGTTATTAAAGTTATTTGAATTGCCTAACCAGGACTGAAGATGCCCACAGTTGACTTGAAATATCACTACTTCTCATGTTGTTATTTTTTGTATAAGATCATGAATGGACAAGTATTCTGTTACATTGACTGGTAATTTCAGTGTATAGACTACCATGATTTTGAAAGTACAGAGGAAAGAAGAAATAATGAACCTTTAGGGTTCACACTCAAATAGGGAATATCATTCCTTTCAGGCATCTTTGAAGAATTATATTCAATAAATTATTCTAGCTTTTCCTCTTGACTTCCTAATGAATTTCAATTATTGCACACAGAGAGGAACTGGAGAGTGAGACAACAATGGATGACTAGGCTAGTCCTGCTAGGGAGTCAAAAAAAAGGGGAAGAAAAGGTGACCGCTACTTCTAAAATATTTTGGTAACAGGAAGACAAAGAGCAGGTATTCAAAAGTGGATGGCAGAAGGGATGTCACTAAATCTGACTTCTGAAATAAACTTAATTTCCTGGAAGAATTAAGGAAAGTTATTTCTTTTCATTCTTTTCTGTACTAATAAAGAGATTGTGGATATTGATTGGATGTTAGTGATAGAGTTTTTGGGAGTATTTGCCTACTTCTGATTAAAACTGTTAATTACTTTTTAAAGTTTCTAACATTATTTATTATGCTTAAAAGTGGTATAAATGTTGAGCTACATGACAACCATGAAAGTATGGCTTCTCAAGAAAGCTCTACTAAATTTTTTTTTGTCTTTAGCTGGTCATAACATTCTTCATATTGTAGCACTAAACACCGAGGCTTAGTCTTCTAAAGAGTATCCTTGTTGTACTTTACTAACACTATGCAGTTTCCACATTGGAGTTATCTCCTATCTGATTGACTCAATGTACAGTCAGTAGAGTGCCATCTGTCTTAATCATATGAGCCCTCTATTTATTTAAACCTCTCACTTGAAAAACTAAGATCTTAACCTATAAGTTAATTTTTGTTTATCTTATGTTTCATATAAGCACTATCATCTCATTATTGCTTAAGACTTGTTTTCTCTGGTCCAGCGTTCATCACTATTTACCAGAATCAGATAAAAAATACCACCATAGTTTGCCATTTGATTAATGAGTGTTGAAACATTTATTGGGTTTTATGAATGACCGGGTTCCATTTGTCGGTAGCATTTATTCTCCAGCCTGTATGTACTAAATCAAAATCTCTTTATAATGATCCAATCCTCTGTAGAGTTTATTATTCTGATAACTAAATTGACATCTCTATCCATATCCAGTTCCTGTCTCAGGAGTCTAGAGAAGTATCTCAGTATAATCTGAGCAGAACCTCATTTACCCTTCTCTCTAACGAGATTCATTTAAGTCATGCTTTGATCTTTCCTTAAAATCTGTATTTTACAATGTTGCTTTGCCAACTTCAAAGTCATTTTTTTTTTTCCTGAGGAATACCTACCTGTGTTAAATTGCAGCTGCCATTTCTTCACATCCCTATTACCTCTATGATATTTAGTTACAACTTTAATCAACAGTTCAAGCTCCATTGTTATACTATGTTTACACCTTACTTATTAAAGCATTATTTTCAAACTTTCCTTCATTTAAAGTTGATCTTATCAATCATGTCAGGTTCAGTTCAGTAACTTATTACTTCCCAAGCACCTAGTAGACTGCATCTGCTCAAGAGAGACATTTTTCAATTTTTTGTGCAAGTTAGTCAAGTACCCCTCAATCTTCTGCACAAATATCTTTCTATTCTGATTTGCTGTGATAGTGGTACGTTCCTCTTTCTGACTTTTTCTGTTGCCAGGAGCTGCAGCTGACCTCTCCCTGTGGTCTTTCTCACTTCCTGTACTCAAATCCACAGATAGTTGTCTGTAGTTGAAGCCTGTTTACTTCTGCAAAGCACTTCAAAACTTAGTTTTCTTGCTTTGCTTTTGCTTCATGGTTTCTACTTTTAGTCCACAACTAATTGACTAATGAAATCATAGTAATGTTATTGTCTATGCAGCATTATCAGCTGTAGGCAGCTTACACAATTTGTTTTGAAGTATAGTCGATTTGGTGACCAATGCTATCTTGAAGAATTCCAGTCAATATATAGTGATATCAGCAACAGTAATAGTAATTTGTTCCAGTATGAATCTGAACTCAAACAAATCAAGGGTATGCTGGTAGTTCACCCATAAATTAGAAACTGCTGATATAAAGCTCATAAATTGATCTTTGTTGAAATGCAGTATCATTTTGAACTACTAGGAAGAACTTTTTTTCCTCCTGCCCTCACATATGAAGCAAATTAAATTATGAGATTTTTTTATAAGAAATGTAATTTCACTTAATTCAAGACGCTGAAAACTATTTCTTCAGTGAGTTTCCAGAAGTAAGTGTGGAACAAATTTCTTAACGCTTATTTCATGAGTATGTCAACAAACAAGTGAATGCCAATAAAACAGTATACATTAAAAAATGTGAAGGCTGATGAGGTAGAAGTTAACTTTTCTTATATCTAGTAATCAACTGTATATTTCACTGTATAAACAGTGACCTGTTTTCATATTTAACTGATTTCTCATTGAAAAAACCTATCACAAAAAGTCCTGCAACACATTCCAGGTTCTTTTCTCTTGCAAAAGTGAGGAGGGATCATGGTCTGTGTGAGATTTGGATGATAGAAAGCTAACTTTTTCTAACTTTTCTATATGGGGAGATATTTTTCTTGTATTCTCTTCCTGGCTGTGTCAGTCGAGAAAGACAAAGAGAGATACATTGACAAACGGAGGCAGAGTTTTGAACATGTGGTTTGACATACACCACTCCCCTTACCTGCTCCAGGTACATTGACATGAGGGGGCAGGGAACTCACCCAAACAAAGCTGTGAGAAAATGTTGGCAGCTCAAATAATTACCACAGTAGGTTTCCTATGAGCCTCTTCAGTGCTGCTGCTGTGTATCTGCATTGCTTCTGATTACTGCTGAGCGAACTCCTAGTTCCGTTATGCGCCCCCATCCACCCCCGACTCCGTTTTCTGCTCTTGCCTGATCACAAAGTGGTACTCATTATTACTGAGATTGCAGAAGCTCAGCTCAATTACATGTATGCAAAGTAGTTATGTACCGTAGATCCAAGACAGGGTTTCCTTTCTTATTTGGTTGTCTTCAAAGGGCAAGCTTATCATCATTAAGCACTGTGGTGTCCCAGCACTTCCTTTCTGGAGTGTTTCAGATTTCTTCTCTTGGTAGAAGGGGTTCAGGGGAGCGACGGAAACCTAAGTCCAGGAAACAACTTATTCCTTATTTGTATACTGCCTGCATTTCTTTCATGACACCCACACTCTTACAGTCTTTTTATGCAAGACTGATGAAGATGCCTGGGAGAGGAGTGACTGATCTCCAGTGAAACATCACCACAAACAGTATTTCATACACATAAACGCTGAGATGTGTCAGGACTAGGGATACCATTTGTACCATGTATTTTAGGCTTAGACACAGTGAAACATAAGAAGATTGAAAATTTAGCTGGAGGAGCTGCATAAATGGGATGGGACTTTGGTTTTGTGGAGAGTAAGAAATAACTTTAGGAGAAATACAGTCTATACAGATAAGAAGTGTCCTCACAGAAGGAACAACTGGAATTGGGAAGGAGTTTAGAACATGGAGGGACTGCCAGTAGAAGGGAAGAGGATTAAGAACACAGAAAAAAAAAAAATATACTTGAGAAAAAACAAAGGACTATTATGAAAATAGATAGAGTGAAGGAACAAGTAAATTGTTGGCAGTGGAACCTGACAAGCAGCCTAAACTTCAGATTTTTTTAAATAGGAATATGAAGAAAGATAAAATCAAAGTAGTTACAGCCTATATAGGCTAAAGTAAAGAAAAAAAAAAAGAGGACAAGTGCGTTTGGAGATATTTAACTGTATGGATACCTAGTGTGATGGTTTAGCCCGAATCACCACACATTGTCTCGCTCCCCCTCCCCCTCCCCAGGGGGATGGGAGAGAGAATTGGGAAGGAAGGAGAACTCGTGGGTTGAGATAAAGACAATTTACTAAAATAAAGACAATTTACTAAAAAAAAAACCTACAATAATAACAGAATATAAGGATATTAAAAATATACAAAGTGAACAATATATGTTTTCTCACCACCCGATGTCCCAATGACCGATACAGCCCGTCCCGAGCAGCGATCACGAAAATGAAACCGAGCAGCAAGCAAAGGAGCAAAAGGGAGCCAGCAAGATAGAGGGAACGATGCCAGCAAAACGAGGAGGAAAGATGGATGCCAGGAAGGCAGATACCCACCCTCACCTGCCCCCATGAGCATGGCGTTTATGGCATGGAATACTCTCTTTGGCCAGTTTGGATCAATTATTCTGTCTGTCTTTCTCCCAGCTTCCTGCATCCGCAAATTAGCAAGACTTGGAAAGCAGGACGGTGTCCTTGGTCTCATTCACAACAACTGGTATCATCAGGGTGTTTATCAACATTCTTCACACACGAAATCCAAAACATACCAGCTACTGAGAGGAAAAATTAACTCCATCCCTGCCAAAACCAGGACACTTAGTAAATAATCTTCTGATTTGTAATGACAGATAATTAATATAATTTACACCAATATAGCTATCAATGGACTTCTATGAAATTGACTGAATGGAACTGAGATGTTTTTTCTAAAAGGAAAATGAATAGCAGACTAAAATGAAGCAGTATGTCACTGAGACAGAAACAGTCATTAATGGACCAAGTGGGAACAACAGGTATATTTTATGTTTAGTGTCAACAGGTGTTTTCAAAAGATATTAGGAACTGATATATCTAAAGAAACATGCACTTTATTTCTTAAAAAAATTGAAAGTTTCACCTTTTCAGTCATGTGGCCTTTGTAGCAAGAAGCTGAGCAAAATCAGAAAAAATTACTTAGAGTAGCCTAGAAAATGTTACATGTTATTGAATCTTGTATCTTTATTGTTAGGGGCAACTCTATTTTTAAATTGTAGAAGTGAATAGGTGGCCTGACAGAATTTTTAACTCATGCTTTGAAGCTGAGTTTTCAAAAAAAAACCCCTGGACACACTACATTATATCAAATTTATTGTTTAAATTCAGTCCTGTCTTAACGCAAAACAAAACTGAATTACTTTGCTTGTTTTCTGATAGAAAATAACATACTAGAATTGAATGTAACTAACATAAATCACAAGAATTAAATTTGACTACAAAGGTTTGGAGTACAAGATGCATGACAAACAAAATTACAAAACAACTACTTTCAGCCAATAGACTGTAGCTTGATTAACTACTGTAAGTCAATAGGGTGCTCTTTGCCTTCTCTGCTAATAGTAAGAACCAACAGTTCTCAGTTTAAGTGGCTCTGCTGATTGTTCCTCTGTGTTTGACACTTTCATAAAGACATATATTGTAGGAAGGCTAATCATCAATGTTGGTTGATATATCAAAAATATTTCAGTTTAGGGAAAATTAAACAAGCAAATGTAAACTGACTAGAGCAACTAAGATCTATTTGATTGTCTCTACAATGTTTTTACAAAGCAGGAGTCTTAAGAAGCTCATAATTTTAAATCCTTCCTCACCACTCTTTAGAATCATTTCATGTATTTTGAATTTATTTTAAAGGCAAGCATATCAGGCATAGGAAATGTACAACAGTATTGGATCCTTACATATGACAGGTACAGAAGAGCACAGTATTCATCAGTCACAAATCCCACCTATTCATCCATTTCCAGATAGCTTATATTACCTGCATTAGAGGAACTTGTTTTAAGTTACTTGTTGTAACTTAGAGAGAGCTAAGAGTAGGCACACACATTTTTAATAAGAGCACGAACCATTAAAAGTAGCTTTTCCACAAAAATTCTGCGTAGAATTAAGAAAAAAAAATTAATCTTTCACTTCCTTAAGATAATTCTTTCATCTTGAGTCATGTCACATTCGAGGAAGACCTATAGGAGAATCGTTCTCACTGAGGGCTTCTCTATATGGGAAACTTTTTGCAAAGTAGGGTACCATGCAGTAAAATCATATAATAACTTCATGCATACTGTCCTCCTAGTATAAACATCTGCAGTTGCTTCTATGGAGCTTTTTCAACAAGCATCATAAATTCACTGAGACCACATACCTGCATGTCTTGTCAACACACTGGACTCACCTTCATGCTCTACTTGAGTCTTCCTTTGCTTACTCCTTTCCTAGATTTCTTGAGCCTCCAGTACAACTCAAGGTAGGATGGATTGATGATACCAAACGTATTCTTAAATTGAATGATTCAATCATGATGTTATCATTGAGTATTAATGTTGTTCATTGTTTCTAAGAGTTGTGATTTTTCATATCTCACTAACTCTACCATAACCATTAAGGCCTTAATGAAATTTGTATATGCCTGGGACACTCAGACAAATTTAACATTGGTTTAATGAAAATGCATGGAAGTCTGAGGATTTCATGCAGGATAAACAAATTAAAGGTTTAACACAGAAGCAGATGGTAAAATGGGAAGTTCACAAATCGGCACCATTATTATGGTGCCTTGGAGTAAAGTTTCTGTGTATCATATTATAATTTTACCTGAAGCAATTTATACCAGCTTACCTGATAGTGTTTAGGAGCTAGTTATCTCTCTGAAAGGAGCATCTCAGTAGAGTTCTTTAAAAAAAAAAAAAAAGAAAAAAAACTTTTTATTTTTTCCTGAGAAATTTTAGTCTTTTGATAAAATGTCAAAACCTATCTGTTAACTCTCTTTTGTTCAAAGACTTTACAGACCCCAGTGGAAATTATTTTCTTCATAATATCTTTCATATTCAAAAAACTCTATTTGTTATCTGAAAATGCTTTTCAAAACTTATCTTTTAGTTTAGCCTATTACCTTTTTCAGAATATGTTTCAAAGCTGTTATGTACACAGAAAGCTGAGTGAAGACCCTGTAGTTACTCTGTTGACACAGGAGAAAAGAAAAAAAAAAAAGCCGGCATTATCCCATGATGTTATTATTGACTATATTAATTTTTCATAGCCATCACCAGACACATGTATGTGACAGAGTTCTCTGGTCTAACGGTTTATTGATACGTTTTAAATTTTTTTTCCTAAAAGCAGTAGTCATGGGTTTTGTCAGCTTAGATCAATTTGATGCATCTCTTTCTTAACATAACCGTTCTTAACAGAGTACACTGGACCAGGCAATGGTAGGGTCCCAGAATCTGATCAGAAGTATATCTCTCACTGATCAAATTTTGTTTCAGGTTGTCGGGGGAAGGATCCACAAACTATAGGAACTGCAAATTACAGTTTGAAAATACATTTGAATTTTCTTGAACAAATTTCAAAAGCATCGGTCATTTTTAACACTATGCTGTTCTTGCCTTTTGACAACGTGCTATTGAAAGCATCTCTCAGCCTCAGACCGAGGCTTCAAATTCCGCTTCTCATACCTCCCCATTCAGTTCCAAAATTAGATCACTTCAAAATGTGTAACACAGACATGAGACCTAGGGCCAGCAAATCTTTTTTTAGGCTTCCAATGAAATAGTAAATTGATGTATCAGACAGCAAAGCAAGATGTTGAGCTGTCTCCAATCCACATGTCTCATGGGTAAAGGAAAGGCTCCAGAGGCATTTTTTTCACTGCAAGATGACAGGTTAACTCATGTACCCTGTCTCTTGGGCTGTTTTTCTTCCCCATATTCCAGTCGGCAAATGGCTTTATTTTATTTTCTGTATTTGAGTAGAGTAGAGACTGATCTTGATTTTGTTCCCCAGGCAGAGCTTGTAACCATTAAATTATTTGTCTGGGTTGTACTTTATTCTTCCAAGTGAAGAGACCTCTGTGAATAGTTAGTCCAGGGGAAAGATATTAGTCTAGATTGCTATACTGATACTGCTCTTTTCACGTTTCTACTGTGGAAAATCAAGATGAGCTTGCATCCTGATTATTAATCCTGGCCTCTCCCAGATTTGAGTCCAAAAGGTTAAGTGTGAAAGCCTTGTACCCCATTATGGGTTGACATAAACCATTTTATCATCCACTCTTCTATTTCATACTGCCTGTCAAATTGCATTTTTAAACTTAATTCAAAAGATTGAGTTTTCCTTTAGAATTGACATAGAAAGTGATAAAAAATACTTTAACCTATTTTAAGAAAGAATTAACTTTCTGTCTTATAAACTTAATCTTTTTGTCCTTTTTTTTTTATCGAGTAGAACTACTTGATAAGTAGTGCAGACAGCATCTTTTAAAAATAACTTCAAGCATATAATATTCATTGACAGTCAAATAGAAAAAAAGTTTTATCCCATTCCCAGACATCTTTATTGACTGTGTCATTGGTAAGTGTGAAAGGAGCGCTGGTTCCCACATAGCTGACATGTATTACACTGTCTCAGTACTCAGAGTGATAGGAAGTTTTTTAAAGCACCTTAAGAGGGAACAAAGTATTTGCTTAATAATATTTTAACATTCCTCAGACAAATATGTAACTTTTTTTTCCCCTTCTATTCATTGTGTCACATTATTGATCATTACTAGATCTTGAACAAAAAGCTGTAAGGACACTTGCTCTAGTATGGCTAAGGTAATGCAAAATATTTGACATCGTTCTGAAGTGAGTCTTATGTAACTGCAGAACTAAGCCAAAATTATTTTTCCTCCTCTGAATTAGCTTGACATGTGACAATATTTCCCTGAAGGGAACACAGACACTTTTAAGCATCTACCACAAAGAAGTGAAGTTTAGTGTTCAAAGAAGTAGTTTTTATTGTGTTTGGTTAAAAACAAAACAAAAAAGCCCAAACCAATCAAAAAGAAAAAGAAAAAGAAAAAACCACAATAGGTCTTACTTTCAGTATTTAAATAAACACTAAATTCTCAATATTATTTTATAAGACTAGCACTGAATACAGTTATTAATTTACACACCACAGAGTACATTGTGTTAGTGTTCTTTATTATCGCTATATGGTTTTACAGGAAATCTGATAAAAAGCCCTTATTCACATTTCAAGGTTATGATCAACAAGCATATTACCTTTGCCTGAACAGATGGTTAAACTTGGAGTCTTTTCTCAAAGAAATTGAGTAGCACCATCACAGCAATTTAATTAATTTTTATTATATCAATTTTTATTATATCAAAGGTGGTGGTGTTTTGAAAAAAAAATTCTTATATTAAAATAATCTTGAAAGTAAAAACAGAAAGGCCTTGAAATAAAATAGAAATTATTATATTCAGTCAGAATCTAAGTTATTGCACTTATTGTCATGTAAATGCCACTCCTTCTGACATATCAGATAAATAACCGAACTTGGAAATTTATTTTCTCTGAGCTTTTTATTTAAAAACTATTCAGGCAAACGTAACTAGCTCTAAATTCAGACTGTAATCAGCCTTGTAGACCTGAAAGTCCACAAGTCTCTAGATAGTTGTAAATGTCTAAGAATATAGGTGTCCTTGGTCATTAGTATTACTAATGACAGATACTAAATTGTTTCCTGTCAAATTGTATGATAGCCCAGACAGACTGTCATGTAGATGTTATTGTAAGCTTCTGCTTTTAGGATCCTCCTCCAGGATTATTTTTTTGTATTTAAAAATGAATTGTACATTGCTAGCAATAAAACAAAAATCACTTACATTTTCCCATTCCCTAACTATTCTGATACGAAGGATTTTAAGACTGAAATGAGCGCATACAAAAAGCACTAGGATTTTATCTTTCCAGAAGTTTTACTTAAAATAATACTTAACTGCATTTTCAAATATGATTTTAAAAGTCTTGGTCAAGAGATCACATATTAGTGATTTCTGATCTTTTAAGAAACCTGTCTTTTGTTTTACATCCCAATTGCTTTTTTTTACCTCTCTTTTTTTTTTTTTTTTTTTTTTTAATCGAAATGTACAGTTTGGCTTTTGTCCTAGAAATACACAGAATACCAGATACTGTCTTTTCTATAGCTGCTGAAATAATAAAGCTAAAAATCTACAATATCTAAAATGTATGTTTGTTTAAAAAACACAAACAAACAAACCAGATAAAAAAGCTACCCTCCCTAGGGCTGAGTTAGACAAGTTAAACAACTTTTTAACAAAACTAAAGGAGAACAAGAAAATTTTAGGAAATCAGCCTCCAGATAAGTCATTGTATTTTTAGTTTGTTTTCACATGTCATATAAAAGCAGGCATCCTCAGAAATTTTAGTTCTGTCATACTAAGTTAAATATTATCCTAAAATAATATTTCTAGATTATCAGTATGCCTATCAAAAATATAAAATAAGTTTTATTTTTAGTCATGTGGTTACCATTATGTCTAATTTGGGATGCGTGAAAAAATGTTAAGAGTAAATGCTAAAATTGAAAAATACATATTTCCCATTTGACTTCATGAGGCTAAGACCCCTTACTATTTGAAAGTTTAAAATAGTTTATTAAATGACATCGCATGACATCATCTCCTATTCATACCTATGCACACAGAATATAAATTGGTATTCCCACTGCCATCATATTTAAAGACTTGTCTATACTTGCACGTTAAGATACAGTGTAACTTTTAAAGAAAAAACTATTGCTAATTAACGCCCTGGGGCAAAATACCTTATGGCTATTAATTTAAACAATGTACATTACATTTATTCAAAAAATGAAAAGTCTTTTACAGCATGCTAAGGTATATTCTCCTGACAGATATTCTTCACAGAGAGTGCTGCCACACAGTGAATGCCTTTCACGCCCAAACAGGCTGCTCAGAAGTCTCTGAGTACATGTCAATGTGTGCTACAGATAGACCTTAAGAACCTCCATACTCACAAGTATTCAAGAATAGGTTTTCTTGAGTGACATAAGTGACCCCTGAACTTAATTCCCTAAAACTTCAGTGACCTCAGCTTTTTCACCATTCGGCAAAACATAGCCTGGTGCTGGAGATGTCTTAGTGCTAGAATTCTCAGTAGCTTGAGGATCAACAAAAGTCATCTGACAGTACGCAAATTATTGGTACCTGTGTAGACACAACCATGAAATAAGCAGGTCAAATCTTCAGAGAACTCCTTTGTTTGAACAAAAGAACTGCAGTTGATCGTGAAATTTCTTTACCTTCTACCTGCTCTTCTTACATCACTTAGTATGGTGGAGACCTTTTACAAAAGAGCTGCCTATGCCTGAAATTCAGCAAAAGCTACCAGTTAATTCAAATTTGCACAAAATATATATTGACTAGTAATTAAAAGGCATGTTTCTTAATGATTCATTTAGTCAGAAATTTCCATCTATTTCAGTGTCCCCTGATTTCAGGGGACATTGTTGCCACAATCTATATTCTCACATTGTCATGTTTCCTTATCACAAAATTTTGTTTGTATTCCAAGTAAAAAGTAATTTTATTTGAATGGCAAATACTGAAAATAAGTCTTCCCTGAAATGGCCATTCTCTAGTAGTCTGTGTATTTTTAATTAACCCTGTCATTGTATGTCTAATTATTCCTGACTATGCTGTCCTCTACGGAACTTAGATAACATAAATTATGTAATCACACCAATAGTTCTTTTCCTCAGTGAAAAGTCTAGGTTACTTTCAGGCCAAATAGTGCAGGATTCAGTGGAAGAAAGACAGAGCTGAAACACAACATATAGACATCTAACAGACTAAAACTAGACTATCTAAATTGCTAAGTCATATCAGATTATAAAGAAAAAAAAATTGTAATGTGAAAGTGGGGTTCTGTTCTCCAAAAGCTCTAATATTTTTGGCATTTTACTACTAAATGCAGTATTATTTATTTCCACTGGACTTGTACTGCAAGTACAGTTATATGAAAGTGTAAAAGTTTGTGGCATCCATGTTCTTATGTCCTTGGAGCAGGTATGTTTAGTTTGCATCCTAGTGTCTTTACCCGTACTGGTAATGACTGGAACTTCCAGGTTGGCAACCTGCTGCTACAGCCCTTTAAATATAGTTACAAGTAAACATGAATGGATGATACACCTAGCAAACTGATAAGAATACTTTGATATGAACTAATACTCACTCTTAACAGCAGTGGCTGGACTCTTTTTCAGAGAGAAAAGACAGAAATAAATAGATAATGTTTGCTTTTTCCTCTTCTTTAGTACCATCAAGATTTTTTTCCAGTGAAATTTTAGTGGAAGGTTTTTTCTTCAATAACAAGCAACAAAAGCGCACTGCCTTCATACAGCATAAGTCCTATGGCAACAAATCTGAAGCCAGTTAAATGAAGGAGACAATACAGTTCTGTTAAAAATGCTGTAAGACTCTTTTCTCACTGTGTGGATTTCCTTCATGTTTCTCCAAAGTATAAAAGGGGAAAAATGAGGAAGATGTGACTGCTGGGCAGTATTAATGGTGTGGAAAGTTCCTGAGTGGCCTAAAGATGACATACAAACAGGGAATTTGGATAGCTGGCTGCAGACAAACATTAGTGCTTTTCTTCCATGCTAGGAGAGAAGAATTGATCTTTCAGGCTACCAGCCTCCCACTGACATTGTACTGAGATTTTGGCAAGTGTGTGGCTAAAGTCAAGAGGGGAAGATAGAATCTCTCTTTTCTTTGTGCCTGACAGTGGATGCCAAGTGGTAACAATGACCCTGGGATAAAACTTCCTGTACTTTGAAACTTCATCTGAGATATATGATGTTTCTTAAAAGATAGCAGCATTTTCACTGACATATAAATTGGGTTGTTTTTACCTGCTGAGCCTGAGCTAAGCACCAGAAAGACTAGGGAGAGGAAATGGTGCCCTCCAAACAAGTACAGAATATGACAAATTCCTTAGTATCTCTGAGATAATTTAAGTGTAGTTACAAGGTGTGCTTGAAGGAATGTTACAGCCATGGACTTACTATGGTTTTCTTATCCACTAAAAGTAAGTAGTGCACAAGGTTAGTTACAAGTAAAACTAAGAACATGTGATGCCATTGAAACACTACACTCAAACCTACACGTGAACATTAATGTCAACACACACACTTAAGATTAATAAACAGAAGGCCACATGCCTCAAAATAGGCATTTTGAAAGCAGTGGTAAAATACTGATTGGAAAAGCTGACCTTTTCCAGAGAAAGAAGGCATATTAGCTAAATGCATGGCTAACAAAGTGATATTGAATAAAATATTACATGAAATTATTTATTAAAATTAAGTAAAATATTCTGCAACAGCAGTTATTACATCATACTGCAGGTTAAGAGCTACCATCTATTTTACTAGTTTATAACTCTTAATATATCATAAAGGCTTGATCAATACATTAAGCTTAAAGGCAAATATAGTAGATTATAGTGCTTAAAGGCAAATATAGTGATATTGTTTTTATTCATATGTTCCTACTGAAGATGTTACGTGGGCATTACAGCACATCAAACTGATGTTTATGATGGCTGAGTGCCCTCTGAGTAAGGCGGCTTTCTTAGATTGGTATTGATGTGCTGAGATTCATGGCACCCAGCCACGCATCAGCCCTACATGGTACCTGCTCTCAGAACTGTGTGGCAGTCTTCCCATGTGGGGAATACCTAGCGTCATTAAACCTTAATGTTTCCCAACCACACAACTACTTCCATGAACATAAAATATTATCTGACTTTGTTTCTAGAGAGAAGGAACTGCCGCTAAAAACATCTTAAACCGTAAGGGAATAAAGAGGTATGAAAAGAAAGTTTTTATAAAAACAGCAGCATCGTTGGCAACATATGTATTGACAAATAAGCTGTTATTCTTTATATAGAATCAAAGGAATTATTCCTAGTTAACTTTTGGTGTCAAACTTCATAAAGACACAATAACAGGTTGTGTTATGGTTTTTATTCTGAACATGCAGTAGTGTATGTGACATTCCTTAGTTGTTGGCAACAGTGTTTTAATATGAATTTCAATTTGTAGCCAAATGATGAGAGAAACATTAATTGCCTAGTAAATAAGCATCTAACACAAGAAAAATTAAACTTAGAATTGGAATATGTTAGTGTATAATTGCCGAAATAAATACGTATAGTTGTAACACTGCTCTTGAGAGGCAGGCTCATCTACTGCAGAAACTATATTTAGCAGTAAATAAGCAAACAAATCTTGAATTTTTAAAAATGAACTGCAGAACATGAAACTCTTTTTTTTTTTTTTTAAATGATCTAAAAATTCAGATGTGAAACATCATTAAGACTATGTAAATTAAAGGTTCCGATTGTGGTTTTAAATTACACCTGCAAATGGTCACTTTGCTTAGTTTGGCACCTATCTGCAGGCATTCTCATCCTGGTAAAGGAAGAGAATAAAGAGAAAATATTCCCTTTTACATAGGCTTTCCCCTCCCCTTTTGTGAAGGCAGCTTGTTTTTGAAAGAGGATTCTTATGAAACTACACTCATGCACTTGATTGGTGACGGCAAAAAAACACAACTTCATTTACAGGCTATTGCTTAGACCTGATATTATCATACTGGTACTGAACGGACAATTTTTAAGAAAAAAAAATAGAGGTATAATATAGTATCAGTGATGTTCATATAAATGAGGCAACATCTCATTCTTTTAAAAATCTAGTAATCATTTTCAGGATGGACAGAGCTGTCACACACAAGTTCATTCTTTTTACAGCTGACTCAGGCATCACCATTGCAGAACCATATTCACATTCAACGGGTGGATCTTCTGTTCCCTCCACTCCTTGGAAATCACATCCTTCTATAGCCCACTGACTCACACGCTACAGTGAGCTAATTCAACTGAAAGCCCACTTCCTATTGAGACTTTTTTATTACTATAACTTTTCAAGAGCTACAGAAACAAAACTCTCCAAAGTTGGGATTCTGTTTTGTTGGTTGGTTTCTTAGTTTTTAATTTTTTTCCAGGCATCCTTACTGTGGACTAAAGTTATAATTATTTATTTCAAAGTTTAAGAACAATTTACTAAGTTTTCGGCTTATTACTATCTTCAAGGATATCAGAAAGTCTAAAGTGCTATTCTAGTTCCATTATTTAAAGCAGATATTTATAAACCTTCCTCTGATCTCAGTATTATCTTTCAAAACAGTCATTAGCTTAGAATGGTGCAAGTTCAAATGCATTTAAGCAAAGTCATGAAAGCAGATTTTATTACCTCAGTAGCAGTAGAGAATCAAGGTGGATGTAATAGGAGACATAAGTAGAAAGCAGTTGTAGGTTAAAGCACAATACTACTGGAAGCCACAGAGTTAGCAACTAAATGAATTACAGGGATACCTTAACAAAAATGTTTTTTTCTGTGTAATGTTTATTCTTCATGCTTTTCCTTTCTGCTAGGATATAAACAACATCAGTCAATAACTGCCTGAAATAATTAGCATATGACATCTGTGATGAAGATGAATTTAATGAAGGGAGTAGGTCAATATGAACTGTGACCTGGGAAAGCTGGAGGAAAGAATAATTTTATGGAAGTTCTTGCTTGGTTTTGTTTAGGTTCACTTTTGAATCTCATCCATGCTGTAAAGCTGCTCAGAAACAATTCACTACTCTGTTCATTTGTTAGGTATGCTGTTTCAGTCCTCTTGGGTAAAATTCTTATTTTCTCACTGTTAAGATTAAGCAATACTTTATCAGCATTTCCCCCATGAATGTGCCACATTTGAGACTCATGTCAGAGACCTGCTGTGCTGCCAAACAGTTGGCTGGTTTTGAAGCTTCTTAATTTTCTTTTTGACAGTCTCAAAATGTGCCCCATCCAGAAAGTTGTTTATATCCTCAGCATTTGAATACTTGACTTTACAAGGTATTTTTGTTCGGGAGGCTAAATTATATACTGTTGTCATTGTTTAACCCCAACTGAGCAACACACAGCTGCTCACTCACCCTCCCCCTCCCCAGGGGCTGGGGAGAGAATTAGGAAGAAAACTCATGGGTTGAGATAAAGACAGTTTACTAGGATAGCAAAGGGAAAATAACAATGATAATATATAAAAGTAATGATAGTGATAATAATAGGCATAACGATAGGAATAATAATAATAATAAAAACCAAAATGAATTATGCCCAGTTTGTCAACACCTGATGACCTGATGACCAATACAGCCCATCCTGAGCAGTGATCACAGAATGAAAAAACCCTGAAAATGATCCCAGAGTGATTCTGAACAGTGAGAGAAAAAAAAATGAGCCAGCTCACCAGGCAGCTCCCACTTATGTTCTGAGCATGATGTTTATGGCATGGAATGCTCTCTTTGGCCAGTTTGGGTCAACTATACGGGCTATACTCTCCCAGCTTCCTGCACCTGCACATTAGTGAAACGTGAGAAGCTGGAAAAAGTCCTTGGTCTCTTCAGCAACAGCTTGTAACATCAGTGTATTATCAACATTGTTCATATAGCAAACCCCATAATAAATCAGAAACACTGCAGATTCTGAGAAGAAAATTAGCTCCATCCCAACTGAAAGCAGGACAACCCTCCCTCTGGATATTTAATGAAAGTCCTGTAATTCATAGTACAAAACTTAAAACTGTAATTTGGTTCATTAAATGATGAACTAGTTTCAGTAATTTCTTCAAGCAATACCTCTTCAGTCTAAGTAATCGTCATATTTCGGGGAGGAGAAATGGCAGTTTTATTATGCAGAAACACTACAGTTCTACTGATTAAAAAAAAATGTTGACTTAAAAAAGATGTCAGTACATTTTTAAAAGCGCGCAAAGTCTTCTGCTGGTTTTTTAGGTTTTTAAAATCAAAATAGCAGCCAAAATAACATCTTTTTTACTGGGACCTTGATATAAACTGGATTACTGAACTGATTTATGTTAGAAATAAGGCTGTAAAAACATTAAATAAAACTAAATAATTTGCATTTAACCAGATCAGTGTCATGGTGATGCTGTTTTTCTGACAGAAACAGCAAACCTCAGCACAAAAGCAGGAACCAACTAGAAACTGAAACTTCCTAAGAAGGCTTTCTTTCCAAAACCAGTGTTTTTGTGAAAGTAAAGCCTCTCACAGCAACTAGTTTGTGACAAATAAAATAAGATCCATTATTTGCTAAAACTGCTAAATAATGTCTGCTCAACACATGTAATCTACACACTGCCTTTCATTATGTAGGCTAAAACATTATCAGAAGTAATGATATCAGTGTGTCTGTTAAAATTCTGAACCTTGCACTGAAACATACTTCAGGGACCTCCTTGGCACATTTCCAAATTTAGTGAGTAAATTGCATAAATGGTATTTATTTTCCCACTCTTTCTTTTTTTAAAAAGCTTTTAAAGTTTATTTAAGTTTTTTTTAAGTAGTAACTTCTATGTTAAAAGCTAGAAAACAAAATATTTTCTTTCTAGTTTGTAGCCCTTTAAACTATGGAAATAAAATAATTTACCATGCTTCAGATTTATCTTCTGAGTGGAGCTGTACAAATGCACTGAATTTATTAAAGGTAGATTTATATATAATAATAAAAGTATAGGTAGACTTGTTTTCATCTATATTATATATATATATATATATATGTAGACTTGTATGTATATAATCCAAACTTGAAACTTATTTACGTTGCTCTGAAGTTATCTAAGTTTTCAAGAACTCTACCTTGGTTACTAGGAATTCTCTTCTCATTTCTTCCAGTTCATGAACTGGAGAAAAAAACCCTTTTAGATCTAAAAGCTCCATTCCAAAACAAAAAACCCAAAGCACTGTTATTTGTTGTGGGATGCTTCCTGTCTGTGCTACTAGATGAACACTGACGAGTGCTGAGGTTGGCACCCACCCAGCCACAGTGGTACCAGTACTGTTCTGCCCCCTCGGTGGCCCCACGACAGATCCCACTCCTCCCAGAG
This sequence comes from Chlamydotis macqueenii, assembly GCF_036417535.1. Classification (NCBI taxonomy): domain Eukaryota; kingdom Metazoa; phylum Chordata; class Aves; order Otidiformes; family Otididae; genus Chlamydotis; species Chlamydotis macqueenii. Next base: position 55,525,204 of record NC_141593.1, on the reverse strand, counting down.
ACCCCTCAGGGCTCTGCGGCATCACTTTGCACTAGGGCAAGGTGGTTTTTTTTAAACTTCTCTCCCAGAGCAAACCTAGTTGTGCAGTGAACATTGTTCAGGCTGCCAAGGGACATGTCATTGCTCACAAATGGCAGAAGGAGAAGAGCAATGCAGCTTTTCACCAAGCTTTACATGGGCAGGAGACAGAAGCAACAAAATGTTCCTGTCATGAACACCAGACAGACCAGACGATAGTATGGTGGTCTCTAGGTATGCCTGAGATCCAGGAGATTATTTCTGTAAAAAAATCAGACCACGTGTAAAACACTTAGTGTATGTAAGCACAATCAATCTAAACCTTGCTTCTTGCCAACTAGGACCATTGAGTTGCATATATAAGAGAGCTAAAATCCTCAGCACCACATGTTTCAGTTTATTTGTCCTATAAAGCTAGCTTTTGTGAATATCATGTTGCCTGCTGTGGCAGGGAAGGGAACAAAAGAAAAAAAAAAAAAGAAAACAAAAAGATTCGTATTGGTAAAGAACATGTTGCTTTATAAGCCCACAGAAAATCAAGATGAATACAGCTGGTCTTCACCTTCTTCACAGGAGCCTGTTACCAGTATTGCTCTTATTTCCTCCTGCTTTCAAAAGCATATTTGCTTTTGAAATGATAAATAAAGAGGTGAAATTTGATTGCAAGTTTACTCCACACCGTGTACTACACTTCATATCTGTGTTTCTACACATACACATATCAAGCTTTCACAGCAGAGCAGTATCTAGAGAATTTTAGTAGCTTGATCTGATTTTGTTTCATATGTGTGATTCAATTTTTTGTACAAGAACCAGCATAGTCACCTTTCCTTAAATACTTAATTACTTTTTGGCTACTGAGGCAGTTCTTAGCTCAGATTAAGATGCTATAAGAAGTATTTAATAGGACACAGCCAAAACAAAACCAAACAATTGTCTTAACAGGATAAGGAAGAAGAGTAATGTAGCTGATAGTAAACAATGGCAAATCCTTTCCACCAGTGAAGGACTACAAAGGATGTATTTTGTTTCTTTCTTTTAAATTCTTCAGTTCCCATTTAAACTCTTCCCTTCAGTCTTTCATTGTCTCAACTCCCCAACATAAGACACTAAACAGCTGACATTTCGAACTTGTTTATGCTGTGACTGTTCTTACTTGTTTATTAACATTTGCGATATTCTGTCCAGATGTCAGTGTTTTTTCTCCCTTTTATATGAACATTTAGGGACAGTTTGCACTCAGGCTTCTCTGCCTGCAGCACAGACATGATGCACCAGTACTGAAAACATGTAGTGATAGGATTTCCTGATATAAACACCACTTTACTTATTAGTAAGATGGAACAGACAAACACCCAAACAATCATTTCACAGAAGGCCGACATGACTTACTAAGAAATCAATTACAGAAATGTTGCTGACTCTCAAATGAAATGCTCTACAAAAAGCATGTTTTCCCCATTCAAATTGCAGAATATCTTCCTCAATTGAAAAATGCAGTTGATTACAAAACATCATACCCAAATCACAGTGCTATTCCTGTTGCTTCTCCACAGTTCTCTGGTATGTCACGCAAACAAAATATACAAGTTTTGCCATTATATAGACTCCTCAGCCTCCTTTCCTTTTCCCTCCAATATGTGCTGCCTCAAGGCAAGTAAGTTCTAGGTTTGTGCATTTCTTGTGCTGATACTACCAGTGTCAGCCAGGTTCGTGGATAAAACTTAGTCTTGCTAACCTGCTCTGAAAGGAGGAAACCTCATTAGGAGCTAGAAGCTGAAGATCAGTAAGATGTATTGGCTAAGTACTTGAGCGTGGATGGGCTCCGATTCATCTCTGCTAGCTTCAGCCATGTGGTAGTGCCACAAACACAGACCCATGACCCAGTCTTTCAGACTGATGGGAAAATGCAGTCACAGGCATTTTAAACATAGAATTGTTTGATGTGTATTTTATATGTCTGGTTGCAGGGAGTTACAATGACTTTATAATTTCTAATGGGAACTGAAACATCTCAAAATTATAAATTATTTACAGTATTTTTTGACCACACACTGCACAGGAACTGTGAATTTCTGGTTTTCTATTGCCTGAATACTCACTGTATGCCTGACCACAGGAGAAAAAGGCACATGGAGGTTCTAGGAACCACTGGTCCCATTTGGTTTGCAAAACCTTCTTTAAGAATTCAGTCTTAAAACAAACACTTTGAACACTCATTCGCAGTATCACCCATTACACAAATGGGTATAGGCTAAAGCTGGTGAAGCAAGTCACCTTCTTTAATCAGCTTGAGTTTTTGCTGGTAACTTCTTTATTATATTAGTATTAAAAACCTACTATATCCCATGCCAAAAAGGTAGCTGTAATCCAAATTCCATATTGATGCATACATTCCTTTAATGAAATATGTACTCTCATCTCCAAGAGCTTCTGTTGATTTCTATTATAACCTCTAGTTAAAAGAGAATGACAATTTTGAGTAAATTAGTATTTATCATTTAGACTTCTTATTCCATATTTCTGTAGGATAACTCAAGCGCTACTTACCAATAATACCACAGAGTGATCACAAGTCATTAATATGGGTCCTACAAGAACTAAATAGTATTATATGAGGAGTAATACTCAGAAGGAACATGTCACCAGGCACAATTCATAATAAAAAAGGCTTTTTTTTTTGCTATTTGGGTCTTTTTAGTGCTTTGGCAATCCCGTTCCTTCCAGATGCAGTTGATCTGGCAAAGGTAGTTCTTCTGCCAGCTGTCCCTCTATTGGATCAATTAAAAGATTCTTCCAATATGGTGGTTTATTTCCCCTGGAATTATTCTAGTAAGCTTTCAAATACTATCTCAGTCAGTGTCTTGTTATTTGTGTGCTGAGATACATGGACATTCATTTGTAACTATTAACTCAGCATTAGAATTAGTAAAAATCTTATGATATGAAAATACATAGACCACCGAGTACACTAGAAGCTGTTGCAGAGGATGTACAGTAGCTGCTTGAGATTTTCATTGTATAGAGGCCTCACCCACTGTGCCAAAACTCAATTGTTTCAACAATATAACAATTGTCCTCCCTTTATATTTCTTCTATTTACTTTCTCACTTAACTTGTTCTTCTCTTCCAGTTACCACCAATACTACCAGTACAGAGGAAAAAACATAGAAAAGGAAGGCCAAAGGAAAGGAGGGAAGGGAATTTCTAAGGCACACATATTTAACGTTAACTTTTTTATTAAGAAGTGGAGAAAACAGGTTAAAATGAAAATATTCTATAAAAGTTATTCCAAATTTTACCTTGAGCTGACATTTTTGACAGCCAGTTAAGCTTTATATGCAAGTATTAGTAGAATTTGCTGTTTCCCATGAAAGTAAATGTGTTCATCTCCTTTCCTTGAGAATGCCTCCCATAATTATCTTCCCATATGTTTTGGGTATAAAAATTTGGACATCAATGCCTCTTCATTGCAATCTCTAACAAGCCAGTATTAGGACCAAAGTCTGTTGTATTCAGTCTTACCTAGAGTTAGATACTGTCCATATCTTTCTGCAAACCATCCACTTCTCATAATAGGATAATTTACAGACTCAATTTTGGACAATGCCTTCCTAGACCAGGAGTATACTTAAGTACAAGAGTGGCATTCTGAAGCACTTCTCAGAGAATATCATCTTGACAAGAAATTGTCAAGGCATAACTCGAAAGTTGTCTTTATTTAAGCTTGTTGTGCTTATTTAAGCACAATGGTACTACAGAGTACAAAATACAGTAAATCAGTCCCTGGTTGTTAGTAATACAAGAACATAACCAAAGTAATTAGTATTCACTCTACATACATGTTTCCTATAAAAAATATTATCCTAAGAATGGAATATTTATTTTCCTGTTCAGTCAGTGGGAAGCAACAGTATATTAGGGTTTATTAAGACAAGTATTTAAAGGAAAAATGTTGCTTTTACTTTATGCTGATTTATTTACTCTACTAGCAAATCTACAGTACATGTCAAAACTAATATGATGTCTCTGCTAAATTTTGTATGTAGGGTTTTTATTACTTCTATTGCTATTAATAATAATAAGAGTAATAATTAATATAATAAATTTAAATTGCCAGCTTTTTTAAGAAAAGCTTATTTCCTTATTATTTTAAAGGAAGTATTTCCTTCATCTGAGGACAAGAATTTGTACTATAAGAATGAAGGAGAACACTTGACAAAAACTTAATAAAAATTAGGTCCCAGAAGATATTTTTTTTTTAACATAGATATTCTACATACTGACTAGTCACATCCTCAGTGTTGAAAAGAGCTGTAATGAAAAAGTCAGATATGGAGGACCTAAAACTTGCAATACACAAGTTATGTCACATTTAATTTAAAGAAAACTCCATAAGTATTTGGAATTCATGTCATGATTCTGTGTACTAGGCTGTGTTCAGGATAAGAAATATGAAATACACAGTTTAGGAGTCAAAGACAAAGCATATCACATGTCATGTTCTCCAGATATGTCTTTCTTCTGCCTGCAAATTACATGTCAATAGAAGAATTTTTGGTATTTGTCTAGAATTTATGTTTGTTGTGTGCAGCAGCTGCAATGTAGTAGACGCCCACTATCCCTACCTGGGTATAAGCACCCACTCCTTAATCATTGATCATAGAATGGTTTGGTTTGTAATAGACCTTTAAAGGTCTTCTATGTCCCCTGCCATGACCAGGGACAGCTTCCGCTAGACTAAGTCACTCAAAGCCCCGTCCAACCTGGCCTTGAACACTTCCAGGGATGGGGCTTCCACTTCTCTGGGCAACTTGTTCCAGTGCCTCACCACCTTTAAATTAAAGAATTTCTTCTTATGTCTAATCTAAACCTACTCTCTTCCAGTTTAAAGACATTATCCCTTTTCCTGTCACTACATACTCTTATCAAAAGTCTCTCCCTAGTTTTCTTGTAGGTCCCCTTTAGATACTGGAAGGCCCCTATAAGGTCTCCCTGGAGCCTTCTCTTCTCCAGGCTGAACAACCCCAGCTCTCTCAGCCTGTCCCCATAGGAGAGGTGCTCCACACTCCTAATCATCTTTGTGACCCTCTGTAGTATTTTTCAGAGGCCTTTATGTCATCAAAATGAAAAGGAAAATGCCAATTGTTCATCATTATTAGTTCTAAATAAAATCTAGGTTCAACAGGTAGATATTTTTCCATATATCAAGCTGCCACCAAGACTTTCACTGGCAAGCAATGCAAATAATAACAAGGATTATTGCTTGTTTGATAACATTGGAAACTGCTTTACAGATGACTGAAAAGGAATCTGACTTCCTAACATCTTTTGGACAGAGCAGAAATAATGATTCATAACTCTCAAATCAAATACTAAATGTGTTTTATGTCTTGGCACTGCAACATTGTCATCAGATTGTTACTTTCCATTCTGTTCATTAAGAGTTAGCACAACTCTTTGTATTATAAAAAAAAAGGACAAATTTGTATTGTGTTCCAATGTCATATGTTCAGCCCTGGCCTGATCGATGCAGCACAGTTTATTTTTTATCAGCTTTATAAACTTGTGTAACTTCTCTGCCAGGAGTTGACTGGTAGCAACAAAGGTCATTTCCAATTTAAGGGACTCTCTACAAAAATTACTAGATCAAAGCTCTCCACTTCACTTATCACAAATGGGTTTAACTTTCCTCATTGGAGAACGTAATTTTCTAATGCTCAAAATTCTAATTTCCCCTGCTCACTAACATGAATAAAATGGCCAACAAATAATATCTATATTTAAGGGAGAAGGGAAAACTTAATATGATAGATAAATGAGGTTACAATCACTCTTTCCTGATACATAGCTGAAACAATCTAAAGTATGTTCATCTAGGCATGCGGCTGTGAGACCAGCAGACTGCTTTCCCCATCCTACAGTGATCTGCAATTACATTTCATGATTTTATTTCTCAGTGGATGACAAGTCTGATTTAGGCTGAGGGGGCCAAGTGATGTGAAACGCTCTTGTTAGCTGTTCTCCTGTTGGTCTTGCTCCACTAGCCCTTCTAGCTAACACTCTCAGCTTTGTTCTGTTTTTTCCTTTATTTTGTCTCTTAGAGAAGTATAGTTCATGCTGACAACATGTCCCTTAACTCACAGGAAGGCTTTTAAATGTTTCTTCTGTCTTACGTACCTCACAAGAAAATAGATATTTTTATTTTCCTTTGGATTCTAACTTGCAAAGTATTGCCTTAAATTAGGATGACCTCTTACCCCAGGCACATTTACGCAGAGTTAGTTGATCTGGACTTCTGTACACTGTTAGAACTATGCTTCACTTTTTGATACTGCTTCACTTTTAGAAATGAAGCTCTAACTTAGAAAACAACACATGAAAAACAGTCATAGTTCAGGCATGTGAGTTTTGGGGTTTTTTCATGTGTCTCATCTTCAGCATAGGTCAATAGAACTCCTCTCCTTGCTCCTGCTCCCCTGCTTTTCAGAGCATTTCTGGAGAGTATTTGTAGGTGACTATTCACAGATGAAGCTTTTTTAAGGTTCTTTCTGGGAATACTGCAAAAGCAAATTTCAAAGGGCAGAAGAGTCCAAAAAGTAATATTGAAAAAAAGGCATGCAAAATTGGTGAAGTCACTAAAAAAGTGTCAATTTTCTCTGGCAGAAAGCTATTAATTTGTAAGCGATTACTTTCCTCACAGTTACTTAATTAACTTACTTCTCTTCTGGGATGCTGTAGACATCATAAAAAGAGAAAAATCCAATGAAATATCTCTTGCCTACATAAGATGGAAAATGTATGACTGTACGAAACACGACTGTGTTCTCATCTATCATAACATTTACTTCGAAAGGGGTGTAATATACTCTTTTTCCTACTTCTTATGGAGAAAAACAAACCTTTTTTGAACACAGAGAAAATAATACCCCTAGTCTTTGCAAATTTTAAAAGTTCATTAGCAAAAGAGAAAATAGATTGTTTTGCTTACTCATCACAAAGGTGGATCGGTCTAGGTAGATCAAGAATTTCAGCACAACCCTAGCGAAAGTGGCGTTGCTCAGCAGTTTGCCCATTACCAGCAGTACTGTGGGATAAATGTAGCAAATAAATCCAGAATGCTAATGCATAATGAAATTTATACCTAAAAGTATCTCCTATTCATCTCTTTGAAATGAAAACAATTATGTTTTTCTATCTTTATCCTTGAAGTTTTTATTTGTTCAGACTGTATGTTTCTGTAGGCAGGGGTTGTCTCTCAGTATGGATGCGTACAATAATTAGCATAATATGGATCAAGTTTATGTTTAAACTAATAGGTCTTAAAACAAAATAATAATTACTCCTTTATATAATCTTAGGAATAGATAATTCATGGTTTCTTGGGTAACATTTTTATACCATTCATAAAAATATACTCAGGAGAAGTCCTATACTTACACAGACCAAATCAGCAATTAAGATTTTCATGATGTTTTTTACTTTTTTTTTTCACTTTTAGCAAAATTAAGTTCTGTAAAAGCATGAGAACTCCTGGGTATTTGTTGATAAGATCAGACTGATTTATCAGTGTAATTATTGGTAGTTTGGGCTTAATTAGATACAGTGCATCATTTGACTTTCTGAAGAAGATATTGTGATTCCCTTTGCTGCATCATCAGAAAAATAGCAGAGAGATTTCTTTCACTTCTTTATTTCTTTTTAAGTCTCTGTGTTAAAGAAATGGGTCTTCCAAGCACCCTCACACACTCAAATCTTAAACTTTATCTCAAATAAGAATGGAGAAAAGACTAGAACTGATTCTTTTTTCCCTTTAACAGAGGATAATCTTTGTGGGAACCTGAAATTGCATAAGGTCTAAGGTTCATTTGCATTCCAGGTGTTTTCACCATTTTAAATACAAAGATTATATGTGGAATGAGTTAACATGACTGTTCAGAAGTAGTTCACTGTGACATCCAATAGATGAGCACAGTGTGAGAAATTTGTCTTTGATGCAACTGCTTTGACTTTACATTAATTACAACAAGGAGAAACATGACCCCAAAATGATTATTCACATGGATGTGCATTCATGGAGGGGAACAATGTTATCTGAATATTGCATACACTTGTTACTGTTAATGTTTTATTTGTATTCACTGTTGAAAGATTAAAATTCAGGAAGATTTTTTTAAAACAATCAGGTCTCAAAATAGAATGAATGTAATCATTTGTATTTTGCTGATAAAACCCATCTTTATTTCTTATACGTAAACCTATTATTCAGTAGCACTACAAGTTTATGCTCTTTTAACATTGCTCCCTCTTGTAATGATTGAGATGGCATATCTGAGTGCTAACACAAATATGGTGTTTCTCCAAGAAATTATCTGTGATGTGTTTTCGGGAATCAGAAATCTCTGATTTTAGAGCCACATAGACCAAAGATGGAGTTCAGTGTTGAAGGACACAAAGCCAAATATCCTCAGGATGTGGTAGGAAAATTTTCAAGGATAAAACTACAAAATTCAAAAAGAAGCTATTTTCAAGTGTATATGTTTGCAAAATAAATAGAAGTGCCTTTCCCCAGATAAAAATAGTAAAGAAAATTCCAAAACACAGTGTCTAAGTGCCCACGTTATCACACAATAACATGAAAAATGTCTGCTCATTAGAGTAATCCTAGCAAAGGCAAATAGAAGAGTGGGGTGAAAACCAAGTAAGCTAAGTCTTTTAATACTGGAAAACTTCAGCATTTCTGGAATCTGTGTAGAATCTGATCTCCTTATGCAGCCTGTAGAATTGTTAAAAGTCTAGACTACTGGTTTTTCAATTGTGCATCAGCTTGTATCAACTTTCATTAAAAATCATTTGCTCCTAGGGTAATTTGGTCCTAATAACATATGAATCACAGAAAACTGTTTTTTTCTGGATTTTTAAAAAGACTGAAATGTAGAATGGCACACCCAATTTAAGAGCTAGAAAAATGCACCATGTGATTGTTGTGAAATAACTAGTTGGCAGGCTTTTGTCAGTCTTTTTTATTTCAGTTAGTATTCTGGTTTTATTTAGCGGGGGGGGGGGGGCGGGGGGACACACTACGGTGGCAGCTTCTACAAGAAGCTGCTAGAAGTTGTTTCCCCTTTGTCCGGTGGACTCAGCCGAGCCTAGGGCGGACCCGCTACTGGCCAAGGCCGAGCCAATGGGTAGCAGAATGTTCCCTGATAACACCTCTGCCATAATGTATTCAAGAAGGGGAAAAACAGAGTAAAAAAAGAGAAGATGTGAAGAAGCAGAGCAGGAGGAGAGAGGGGCAGGCACGAGCCTCGTGGGCCTTGCAGGGCTCACTCTCTGGCCTCCCGCTGTGTGGCCCTCTGGGCCCAACTCAGCCCGGCCTGGCTGCAAGAAGTGGAGAGGAGATGAGATGTGAAGAGAACCTGAGAGGCGTCTGCCTGAGCCAGTTGTGAAGAATTTCTTGTGAGACGAATGGCTGCAGATGCCAAGGTCAGTGAAGAAGGAGGGGGAGGAGTAATGCTGCTCCCGGCAGAGATTCCCCTGCAGCCCGAGGTGCAGCCCATGGTGAGGCCGGCTGTGCCCCTGCAGCCCATGGAGGCCCATGCAGGACTAGAGATCCACCTGCAGCCCGTGGACCCCACGCCAGGGCAGGCGGATGCTTCCCCAAGTTGAGTCTGTTTTGCCTGTAACGGTAACTTTAAGGATCTCATCTCAAACCTCGAGCCTTTTTTCTTACATTATCTCTCCCTATTCTCTCAGGGGGTGGGGGGAGTGAGAGAGAGACTGCGTAGTCTGGTCCCAATCGGGGCTAAACTACAGCAGTTAGCAAACCATTTCCATTGTGAACTAAATAATTTTCTAAGATTTCTACTTTGTAGACTCTAAGAGGGACCTGCTACTGCCCAAAGCTGAGCCCATCAGCAACACTGGTGGTGCCTCCGTGGTACCGTATTTAAGAAAGAGTAAAAATGCTGTACAACAGCTGGGAGAGAGGAGTGAGAAAATGTGAGAGAAACAGCTCTGCAGACACCAAGGTCAGTGAAGAAGGAAGGGGAGAAGGTGCTCCAAGTGCCAGAGCACAGATTCCCCTGCAGCCTACGGAGAAGCACAGCGGCGCAGATTTCCACATTGCCACTCATGGAGAGCTCCACACCAGAGCAGGTGGATGTGCCCTGAAGGAAGGTACAGCCCATGCAGGAGCAGATTTTCTGGCAGAAATTGTGACCCATGAGGAGCCCACCTTGGAGCAGTCTGTTCCTGAGGGACTGCACCCTGTGGAAAGACCTGTGCTGGAGCAGTTCGTGAAGGACTGTATCCCATGCAAAGGACTCCATACTGGAACAGGGGAAGAGTGTGAGGAAGAAGGAGCAGCAGAGACAAAGTCTTAAGGACTGTCTGCAGCTCCCATTCCCTGTGCCCCTGTGCCACTTGGGTGGAAAAGGAGGAAGAGTTGGGAATGCAGTTCAGTCTAGGAAGAATGGAGAGGTGGTGAGAAGGTGTTTCTATTTTTGTTCTTATTTCTCACTATCCTTCTCTTTTACAATTAATTGACAATAAATTAAATTGATTACCCCAAGTCAAGTTTGTTTTTCCTGTGACAGTAGTTGGTGAGTGATCTCCCTGTCCTTACCTCAGCACAAGAGTTTTTCTTCATACTTTCTACCTCCTGTCCTGTTAATGGAAAGGCAGTGTCAGAGTGGCTTGGTGGGCACCTGGTAGCCAGCCAAGGTCAACCCACCACAGTAAATGAAATCTTTTGCAGTAAATGTTTTCATAATTTCAATAAGATACACAAATGTCTTCTATACTATGATCTTGATACACATTCATAGTTGATTGTTAACTTCCCAAATATTTACATGGTTCAGTTCAGGTATTTTAGCTTAACTTCAGAGATTTAATTTTGTACAAAGCTTTTATTTCAAGAACACAGCAGTATGTGTCCTAGATTAAATAATTAAGAAAAAATATCCATGGAATAGATGCATGGAGTCTATTCAAAAATGGTCAAGAAACTTCAGTTATTTACAGCTCTTCTCTTGCATACTCAAGTTCCAAAGACCCAGCTGCAAATTAGCTGCCTGATCATTGACTCTTATTTACACTCTATCACAGAGTGTAAATACTGTATTCAGTAGCATCGGCAGCTGCTTAAATTTCTGAGTTAAATAAAAAGAAGAAAATCCACACTCCTAAATGTTCCACACTTAGTGTTCCATGTGGAGAAAGCCAGCAAAGACATAAAAATCCTATTTTCCTCAACAGAAGTGTGACAGCCAGGAACAAGAGTTCAGTTTATACAGCTGTTTCATCACTCTGATTCTAATAAGGATTTACTTTTAAATATGCCTTTTTACCCCCTAACCACTCTCATACACTTAAAAGCATAGATACAGTTCTATTTCGTTCCTAGTTTAAATAGATATTCACTGCTTTGACAAGCTAACAAAATCTAGAGCATTATTTCTGGCACGTAAGCATGAAAAACCAATAATTAACATCATACAGCCAAATGCAAATACCATCAATGAGAACATAATAAACTAATTTAAAAAAAAATATATGCTTATAGGAATTAATATGGCGGTCTGTAAAAAATCAAAAATCTTGATAATGTATGATGAAAATATTTTTTGTGTTAGACATGATGAAGGGCAGACCACTCTTTGAAGCTGTTGACCTCTACTAAGACAGTAAAGAATACATCTCTGTGTATTAGTCAATATCACAGTCAAAAAGAAGACATATTAGACTTTTTGCCACAACTCAGTGATTTATTTAGAAAACTTTATTTATTTATAATGCCAAAGACATCCAGTTCAAAGAATTTTGCTGAATTACGGATTAAGTTTTTCATTGCCAGATAAATATCCAGCAGCAATGGTGAATAAGTCATCTTCCTGAAGGCTTGCACATCAGCTCTAAGCCTTAGAGTATATACTTTTTATCATAATGACAAGACTTGTGAATTCTATAGAAATTCAGCACATCCTCTGCTCTTAGGGACTAGATGTGTGCAGAATATATTTTTGAGTGTCACTTACTTTAAAGAAAAAATACTGGAATAGTAAGCTGCACTTCACATCTGCTTGCCTTCCCTCTCTGCAAAGCTCAGCTAACTCTGGTTATAGGCCCTTATTATGAGAGCAAATGAATGGTTTTTTTTCCTGGAAATCAGATAATTCAAGAGTGAATCAAAGACTAGTTACATCAGCCTGGCTTGAGTATGCTAGCTAGAGGACAAACAGCATTGAAAGCTGCCTTTTTTTTTCTTTCCCTATGTTGCTTATTGCCCTTTTTTTTTGCTGTTGGGTTTTTTTGTTTGTTTTTTTTTTATATTATTATTTTTATTTATTTTTCTTTTAGCTAGCTCACTAGCTTTCTTGAAGAAGGCTGTTATCAGGGGTTAGAAGTCTGGATTTGGATATAGTTAGTAGAATAACATAATCAGTAACAAAATTACATTGGTTTTAGCTCAAATTACAACTGCATTATGTATTAAAATTTAGTTTCAGGTATGTTCAGTCCAAAGCTGCAAAGAGCATCCCTGTGTCCCGCCCACAACCAGCATGGCTGCTCCTCAGCCGTTTGACTCTTACAGTTTGCTGTGGATATAGAATCTGGTGGATGGGAAGACATCTACATCATCTTCCTCATTCTGTCACTAGCTAATCTTTTGATGGGATCTTTAACTTTTCTCTACTTTATTTTCTTCATCTTTATAGGAATATTTTCTGCATAGCTTTTATTGTGTATTAAAAAGTGCCTATCCTTTGATTTGAATCTAAAATCTAAGAAAGCATCTCTCACACTGTGACATACTAATGCTGTTGCAATCAGTGGTATTACTTTGACTTAAAGCCTGATGAATATAAAAGAAGGTGAAGCTGTCAGGATAACCCCCGTGAACTCTACAGTGTCTTAGAAACATTGGTTTTTGGTTTTTTTTTTTGCAGATTCAAAGCATCCTGACTCTCATATGATGTACTGGCTATTTTTCTTTCTTGCTGGCAAGAAAATGGTTATTCAGGTACGACTGCCAGTAATGATGGGTAGGAATAATGACTCTGTGCATGGTGTGGAGAAACATTGCTATTATACTCAGGATGATTTAATCCATGGCCAATTCTGTATCTGTTTGTTGTATTTGAGATGCCACTGGATTCAGATTGTTAGATGACAGCCATTTTCTACTAAGAATGAAAAAACCCAAACACTCAGAACAAGTAACGTATACCCCACCAAATCTATAATTAATTTATTTTTTGAGATGCTTAAGCACCTTGCTGTGTCAGGATTTCACAATTATAAATTATTCTACAAGAAAGAAATGTGGTTGCATATTTTTGCCCTCGACAAGGAAAATCAAAGTCTTTTATCACACAGCACAGAAGGAAGAAAACTTTCCACAGAATTTTATCTCTATAGCAACAATTTCTTAGGAAATTAAAATATTAATGATCCTTAGTTAAATTGTTCATAAAGCATTTAAATAGCAAATTTTATAATTTTTGCTTCAAACACTTAGGTTGTACTAAAGAAAAAGATGGACAAGGTAATTCACGGTGACATTAAATTGTCAGCTGTGTTTGTGTATTGCATTCATTTATTAAAATAGTCATCTAACTTTGTGTAAGAATAGTCATCTTCATTTATCGAAGATTTTCTTCTTCTGAAAAATCAATGTAAAGTCAAACACATATCTTTGTCTTCCTGAAATGTGAGAAAGAATTGGCTATTGAATTATCACTCCCTAGGATTCACTGGATTTACGGTCATTCATCATTTAAATGGTCTCTGTTTGCTTACAAGTTGGCTGACTTTAATAAGAAAAGAGATAGAGGTGCACTCCAAACAATCTTGATATTTAAGGCATTGTCTTAAATCTGGTAGCTGTGAATAAAAGTCACTTCAGTCTAAGAAGGGAACTAAAACCACTTACCAGTCATGTTTTCCTCTCTTACATGATTAAAAAGGCAGAACTACTTACTGTGATAGGATTTTTTAAAGTTACAACCTTCAGGTAAATATCTTTGGAGATTTTTAAAGGTGAAAAATCTTTATTTTTTCTAAATAGCTACATCTAAATGGCCATATACCTATTAGTGCTCATATCTGAGTATTCCTGTTAGATCAATATCTACTTGGGCACAGGCACTGGTTTCTCCCTCTGCTCTTGTCTCAGAAGTCCAGGGAGACTGTAGTTCCCCTACAGAGGCATCTCAGTGCCCAGCCAGAAGCACATTGGAAAACTGCACATCAAAACCCAAGGTTCTGAGTAAGCTTGTATGCTTACACAGATATGGACATTTTGAATTACATTTTTTTTACTTCACTATGTATAGCTTACTTAAAGCACATTCTGGTTTTTACTGTCTCTCCCTCGATTTGAGCCCAGGAATCATGGTGAACAGAGATGGTATAAGACACAAAAAACTGTCTTGTAACAGAGACAGTTCAGAAAAAGACAGGACTTAAAGAGGATCCAAGGTGGATAGTAATTAATTTCATTCATTACTGAAATTCAAGATGAGGGGAAAAAAAAAACACAGAATTTTTTTTTCTTTTTAAAAAACAGTTCTTAGTAAATAGTTTTCATTTTGTGGAACACTTCAGCTGCACTTAGAAACATATTTTGGCCAATGAGATGCTGAGCTTGATGATGTTACAGCAGGACCTCTCTCAATCATCTACCACAGGTCTTGGGAATCTGGGGAGGTCCCTGCTGACTGGAAGCTAGCCAACATTATTCCAATTTACAAGGAGACCATGAGAAAAGGCCCAGAAAACTACAGACCTGTTAGTCTAACCTCAGTACCTGGAAAAACTATGGGGAAGATCATCCTGGGTGCTACTGAAAGGCATTTAAGGCATTACTTAAAGGCATTTAAAGGCCAATGCCGTCATCAGGCACAGTCAACATGGGTTCAACAAAGGGAAAGTCCTGTTTAGATGATCTAATAACCTTCTAGGATAAGGTCACCCACCTACTGGATGAAGGGAAGGTAGTGAGTGTCAGCTTTCTGGATTTTAGTAAGGCTTTTGATATTGTCACTCTCAGTATCCTTCTGGACGAGTTGTTCAGCAGCTAGATGAGCGGCTATGTGGTGCGCTGGGTGATGAACTGGCTGAATTGCAAGGCTCAGAGGGTTGCAGTGAATGGAGCTACACCTGGCTGGTAGCCAGCCACCAGCAGTGTTCCTCAGGGTTGCATTCTGGGCCAGTTCTGTTCAACGTTTCATCAATAATATAGAAGCAGGAGTTGAATGCACCATGAGTAAGTTTGCTGATGATACTAAACTGGGAGGTACTATTGATTCTCTCGAGGTTCAAGAGGCCTTGCAGAGGGGTCTAGATAGACTGGAGCATTGGGCAGTGATTAATGGGATGAAATTTAACAAGTCCAATCCCAGATTCTGCACGTGGGACAGAGTAATGCCAGACATAAGTATAAACTGGGAGAAGAGTGGCTGGAAAGCAGCCCTGCAGAGAGGGATCTGGGGGTCCTGGTTGGCACTAAGCTCAACAGGAGTCAGCAGTGTGCCCTGGCAGCCAACAGGGCGAACTGCATCAAACACAGCACAGCCAGCCTGTCAAAAGAGGGGATTATCTCACTGTATTTAGCGTTGGTGCAGCCTCACCTTGAGTACTGTTTGCAGTCCTGGGCCCCACAATTTCAAAAAGGATGTTGAGGTCCTTGAATGCATCTAGAGGAGGGCAACAAAGCTGATGGAAGGGCTGTAAGGCATGTCCTGTGAGGAACAGTTAAGGACTCTGGGTTTGTCTAGTTTGGAGAAAAGGAGGCTGAGCGGTGACCTCATTGCTCTCCATGGCTTCCTGAGGAGGGGAAGTGGAGAGGGAGGTGCTGATCTCTTCTCCCTGGAATCCAGTGACAAGATGCATGGAAATGATTCAAAGCTGCACCAGGGAGGGTTACAGTGGTCTTTAGGAATAATTTCTTTACTGAGAGGGCGGTCAAACACTGGAACAGGCTTCCTAGAGAGGTGGTCAATGCCCCATGCCTGTCAGAGTTTAAGAGGTGTTTCAACAATGTCCTTAATAACAGGCTTTAACTTCTAGTCAGCCCTGAATTGATCAAGGAGTTGGACTAGATGATCATTGTAGGTCCCTTCCAACTGAAAATATTCTAATATTCTACTATATCCTAATATTCTAACGAGGATTGTCTCAGAAACTGTAAACTGGAAGGAACTTAGCATTTTGCAGGAATAAACAGGAATATAAGATTAAATACAAGTTTAATTTCACTTGGTTTTTTTCAAGGAAATTTCAAGGAAAAGTCTTGATTGCATCTGCTGAATCTCATTTGTATTTCACCCTGTTTCCATAGTCCTAATGAACAAATTGTGAGAAGACTGAGTAGTTTTTCCCCTCAGAAAATCAATTCATTGATTAATGGGAAAAGGAAAAGAAGCAGTGGGAAACAAGCAAATAGGGGCTGACTTCAGATCATATGAGCATCATATAAACCTGACACAGGCAGATTCACTGGGATAGAATGGGGCAAAGAGCTAAAATCCTGCCTGAGGGCACTACCACATATGACACAGCAGAAGACTGTGGTTAACATGCATCTATTGCATGGCAAAATGCATGGCTCTACTGGTGCCTTTTTGTATAACTAAAAGAGAATTGCCACAGATAGTTTTCAACAGGATTTGGCTGAGAAAGAAAATTAGAAAAAATAATTTTGATAAGCTCAATGTATTTCTACGTTTTGTATTTCAAAGTAATTTTTTTTTCAAGTGTATTTAATCTAAGAAGTTAATAAAGGCCCTAACTTCACTTGACATGATATATTTATATGGATTTTTACCTTCAGTATTACAAGTTTTGAATGCCATGTGAAGGGACAACCTAGACCCCTGGGTCAAGTACAGGTTAGGAAGTGTAGTGAGCTGCAGGTAGGGTAAATGCCAACAGGCACACAAATCTGGTGTCGCTAAATCCACCTGACTTGCTTTTCAAGATCAAAGATAAAAATAAACCAGCTATTGCTCAAGTAATTGCTGGCATGTCAGGAGTGCGTGCAGTATTATAACAGGTGTTTTCCCTTCCTGTACTTGATATGTGCATCCTCAGGAGCTGATGAGAGGCTTGCTGCACATTCCTCATATGCTTTCTCCTTCACAGGCTTTCACCAGCATCACCTAAGTGGAAAAGTGGAGCTAAAGGGACAGAAGCTTCTCCTCTGCTTAGGGGCAAGTTTTGTCACATTGAGAAATCCCTGCCTTGCTAATTTCTGTTTTCAGGAATCAGGAATGGGAACCCGACACTGTAATCCCAGGTCCGTATGCATTCACTGACAACTAGAGATTCATTACCTAGCTCAACAGACAAAGAGATCCATTTCCCATCTAACACTAGGAACGAAATATCAAGCAACTAGAAAAAAGGCAGCAGGCTCTTACCATTGCTCAAGCTTTGGGGCATAGTTCAGGGACCTTGTGAGAGCACTCCAGTCACTTCCACAAAAATAACACATATTCCCAGCTGCTGAGTCCTGGTTCTCCTGAGATTCAGTGCTGGCAGGTTGGAGCATCAGTAGGCTTGTATGATAGCCTTAATTACATTTTTGGATGCAGAGTTGGCATGAAGAACAAGTCTGATGATACACTTCAGTTTAGGCTACACATTATCATTAGTATAGTAAAGAGACACCACTGCCAGTCTTTAGTAGGATACTGGGAACAACTTTTGTATTGATCCACTTTGTCAATATTCATTAAAACCAGAGGCATTAAAAGGGCACCATCAGCATATGGGCCCATATGCTTTGTTCTGTGACAGAGAGCTTAACCATTCAGCTGCTGCATGCTCTGGTACTCATCTCCATTAAATAAACAGTATTTCTAGCTTTATCATCAAGCAGTAACATCACTAATACAAAAAGGCTGCTGGCTAAAATTCCCTGTGCCAGTAACTGGATTGGTGCATATAAGATGTCAAAGTTTTCTAGTTCCAGTATGAATATATTTAGAGGCTATACAGGCAAAGGATGCTGACTGTTCCCTCTTTCAATTTTAGTATGATATGCCAATCTCTTTGAAAATCAAAAAAATAAGCAATCTGCCATAGCATGCATTGTTAAAATAGTAATAACATAATTATATCCTTAGGACATATATACAGACTGAAAATGTAATGAAGTGTGTCTGGTTTCTCTTGTAAGAAAACGGGTAGAGGGGTGAGTCTGATTAAAATGTACCACATTTTAACTCTGCCCTCTTTGTTAGGTTATTTATTGAAAAAGACATTTTTATTGTTGGAAAGAAATAATACAGAGACGGGCAATTTAGCAAGCTGCACAATTATTTCAACTGAACTACAATATGTGATTAGGGAGTGCTCACTCGTAATTAGATAATCTATGACATGCCAACAAGTCAGAAGTCTTCCAGAGTCTAGATAATTTTAATCATCACAGAAGGAATCTTGCATCTAGTACTGCAACTAACAGCACCAATTAACTTCTAGGGAAACATGATGTGGGGAAAAGTCAGATAGAGCACCTAACTGTTGTGCTGACCTGGCTTTCCTTCTCTGTCTCCATGATTACCTCAGGCTGTTTGTTGCTGATGAGAGCATGGAAGTCCTTGAACTCCACAGTGTTGTCTCTTATCAGATTTAATACTGCTTATACCATTGTCACAGCTTTAGGCTGTAGTTTAGGGAAAAAAAAAAAGTTAAAATATCTAGCTATAAACAAACTTCCTGAAAGGGAAATTCATAGAGTCTTGATAAAATCTTTTCATCTTGGTTTTGCAGTATAGATTTATCTTCTACTTATAACATCAAAGAGATAAATGAACAAAAAAGAACACTGTAGGGTCTGTAGGGTCACTAGCTTTCAGTTTTATTCATAAGTCGCTTCTGATTCCCACTGAACACAGTTGTCATATTTCAACTAATTTTTGTTAATTATGTATTTCTTACATATTGCCAGATCTGTTTTTTGTCTCACATCCATGATATGTGATATGGCTATTTCCACACCAGCTGCTATCTGAGAGCAGATTTAAAATATGAGACAAAGGAGAATGAGTCATCAGCTATATACTGAAGCTGTTATGAAAATACTAGTTTTAAAAGTAGCTAATTAGTCAGAAACAAAATATTTAGCTGGTGAAAGCCAAGAAACACTTTTAAAATTAGAAAATAATGTGAAAGAAAAGCAAAGCCAAGAGATTTGAAGAAAAGAATAGATAAAGACATAGACAAGATATCATCATTGTATCAAAGACATTAATAATAATGCTTCTTCTATACTCTCTCAAAAGATTTTATTAATGAAAATAAGACAGAACCCCATGGAAATATAAAAAAAAAGGAACATAAATTGCCTCTTCTAATGAAATAACAAGTTTTATGCATACCACTAGGTATTATGCGAAGCAGCTTTTTTTTACAATTCTGATTGTAAAATATAAAAATAAAAATCAAAAAGAGTATACAGGGAAAGATTTATCAGACTGGTAAAAAAGGAGGTAATCCGTTTTTCTGTATTTCAGTCACAGTGTCAATAGGGATCAACTCCTTGTCTACCTTGTGAGGGTCCTGCTTACCATGCTCTGATGCATCCTCCAAATGGAGCGTCGCTCCCACGTGCTTCCTGGCTTTCAGTCACTGCTTCAGTGTGTTCAAAAATGTGAAATAAATAATGCTTGAAAACACTGAAAGGTAAATATTTATACAAAAATAAATTTAAATTAAAAATATTTTAAAATGTGATAGAAAGCGAAACTGTCAAAAAGAAATAGCAAGTATCTCATTGCATAAAATTATGTAGCATGGTGAATTGGATGTTCAACTTGCAGCAAGCAAGTGAATTCAAATCTCCTGAACCAGCAGACAACACTGAGCACAGATCTATCTCAGATCATTTTCCAAAGCTGCCAGGCAAGCAAGGCCATTTTCTGGAACAGTTTTGTTTAAAATCAAACTGTGTCTGTGCATAATGTTTCGATCTGCATGAGTTATTATATTCAAGCAAAATATTGCTTCACTGAAACATTTCTGACTGTCTCTGTTGGATATTTTACATAAACTGCCCACCTCACACGTATCTATTGTAAATTTTGGTAAATATTTCTTTATGAAGTTTTTTGTTTTGTTTTGCTTTCTACCTGTATATTACTGAGTATGTAATACTCTTATGGATCTTACCTCCAATGAATTTACTATTTAATGAGTTCGCATATCTTTGCTAATGTGTATTTACAGCACTTTTATTTTAAGTTTTGTGTTAGTCAGGAATGTGGGAAATAAATCCCGTCTTCTGTGCTATACTTCACATTAATGTGCATGCTCTTTTATTGATTTATCTCTGTATAGGATATTCCTTTTGCTGTACAACCAACACATCAGCTATTTTTAAAAAATGTTTATACATTCATATGACATTGTCATAACCTTTTGACTGTCTGTCAGTCTTGCTTATGACAAAGAAATTCTGCAAATACAGTAGATTTTGTACAGAAATGGTACTTGTAGATAGATTAAACTCCTGACAGATTTAGTGAGTTTTTATTAAGTTAAAAGAAAAGTAGGAGTTACTCGAAGAATCATAGAATGGTTTGAGTTGGAAGACGTCTTAAAGATCATCTAGTTCCAACCTCCCTGTCATGGGCAAGGAAAACTTCCACTAGACCAGGTTGTTCAAAGCCCTGTCCAACCTGACCTTGAATACGTCCGGGGATGGGGGCATCCACAACTTCTCTGGGCAACCTGTTCCAGTGTCTCACCACCCTCAAAGTAAAGAATTTCTTCCTTACGTGTAATCTAAACTTACTCTCTTGCAGTTTAAAGACATCACCACTTGTCCTATCACTACATGCTTTTGTCAAAAGCCCCTCTCCTGTTTTCTTGTAGGCCCCCTATAGATACTGGAACGCCGCTATAATGTCTCCCTGGAGCCTTCTCTTCTCCAGGCTGAACAACCCCAACTCTCTCAGCCTGTCCCGATAGGAGAGGTGCTCCAGCCCTCTGATCATCTTCATGGCCTTCCTCTGGACCCTCTCCAACTGGTCCATGTCCTTCTTATGTTGGGGGCTCCAGAACTGGACACAGTACTCCAGGTGGGGTCTCACCAGGGCAGAGTAGAGGGGGAGAATCACCTCCCTCAACCTGCTGGCCACGGTCCTCTTGATGCAGCCCAGGATGCAGTTGGCTTTCTGGGCTGCAAGTGCACATTGCCGGCTCATGTTGAGCTTCTTTTCCACCAGCACTCCCAAGTTCTTCTCCTCAGGGCTGCTCTCAATCCATTCCACGCCCAGCCTGTATTTGTGCCTGGGATTGCCATGACCCAGGTGCAGGACCTTGCACTTGGCCTGGTTGAACTTCATGAGGTTGGCACGGGCCCACCTCTCCAGCCTGTCAAGGTCCCTCTGGATGGCAAGAAGCTCCTAATATATGTAGTCATGATTTGTTTTTGTAACAACCACAATCTAGGTTAACATGTTCTAAAAGCTTTAAGCCTAATAAAACATGTTAATATTTTCATTCACCAGCAAAACTCTTGCTGAACTTTGGGATGTACAAGTCATGAAGTTATGTCCTGTCTTCCACCAGGCAAAGTGTAATTTAGAATTATGTGGCTGTTGGTTCTTTTACTATAAAAAAAAAGCTAATATCTTTTGCTGATCATCTCAGCAATTTCATTTGTACCCCTTGATTTTAATGTATCCTCTTGTGTAAGTTTCACTACAATAATATTTGACAAACATACATGTTAAAGGCTATTTTTTTTCTTCCACTAGCCCTGTCAGTTAGGGAGGTTGTAACATTCCCATTTGATGTCTGTTGATATACGAGAAGTCATGCCCTTCCTAGATGGTGGGCTCAACCAACTCATGTTAAGTGCTGAGGTGTCCTACAAGAACAGAGAGGTTGATCTTTGCAAATAGCTGTTCGGTAATCTAACCTCTTCAGCAGCGCTGGCTCACAGAAGAGCCTAGTCGAAGTCCAGCTCTCACATGTGGAAGAGTTCTGTCTCTCATATCTGGAAGAGTTTAGGCATTTGACTGTAGGCTGCTCTTTCCAAGCCTGTGTGAGCCACTGACATCAACAAAGCAGCCAGGTCTACAGAAATCTGTTTTTCTAGTCTTACCCATTGCACTTATGCAGTTAGTTCTCATTCCTCTGGCCATGCTTAGTGGTTTTCATGTTATATCAATAGCATAAGGATTTTTTGTACTTACTTTAACTCAGGTACATATATGAACTATTAAAAAGTATAAGTACTTGTTTAAATATGCTGGGTTCATGCTTGAAACTTGCAGTAACAGCTGGAGTAAAATTAGGCAAAAAATACAATTAAAGGAAGACAAAATTAGGCAAAAATACAATTAAAGGAAGACAAGGTAAATTTTCATATTTAAATGTTCAGTTGTATAAAATGAAAAAATTGTAAGATAATTTTTTTCTGTCTTCTTGTTTTATGTCTTTCATAGCCTACTATGTTTGAATTCATGTCCTATTCTTTCAAAGAAAGGCTCCTCTCAAGCAACTTTAGTGCTCCTCTTAGGCACATTTAGTTGGCTAGCATGGACACAACCTTAGCGTATCTAGTGTAGGTAGGTTGGGAATGCCCCACATGTTACAGTCACCTCTCAGCAGCTCTGTAGCAATGTCAGTGAAATCTGGCCTGTGTTCAAAATTGATAATCTGAGAGGTGAACCACACTTTTCTGTAAGCAAAAGTGTTATGTTTATTTTGAACACGTACATTGATTTCTGCTCAGTGCCAGGCATCTGTAGGGACACATCAATTTTTCTTGGGCTCTTAAAATGCAAACAACAGCAGTACCTGAAAGGGAATTTCTTATTGGCTATCTTGCTTTTCCCTCTTTTAAATGAGCCATAGTCTCAAGCTTACATAGACACACCTATTGCAGTGATATGCCAAAGTTGCGTCTCTTAAAAAATAAAAAAAAAAAAAAAGCCAAGTGTGAATTAGAACTAATAGAGCTTTATGTTTCAAGCAGTGACATTTCAATGAAGAAGAAATACCCGTGTTTTATAATTTTTCTTAATCTTTTTGACCTGTGCCATTGTAAAGAAAAGGCACGCCATAACAGAATGAGCACAAAAGGTGGGGTATGGGTTACAAAGAAATACATCCTGCCTAAGTTTTGCAAGGATTTAATCACATCAAGGAATCCTGTGATACATAGCAGTAGAGATTGTAAGTTTCACAAGTATTTTACTTTGAAAGTAGAATCCAGGTACATAGCTTCACATTCTTCCCTGAAGAAATCACCCAGAGTCAGTGAGAGCACAAGAGAAAGTCCTCATCCACACTTCTTTGCATCTGATCTTTTTGTGAATTCTGCCTCACCTCATCACAAAATAAGTCCCTATGCCTTTGCTTTTAGAAAAAAAAAGCAGCACTTAACTCTCACTTGGGCTGGGGACTGTTTTAAGTAGTTTCTTCTCTGAAATGGAGGGGTCACATTTTCACATAAATAAAAAAACAAACTCAGAATGCTGCTTGCCAGCCTTGCTTACACACGCTCATTTTCAGGCTGTCTGTGCTCTGACATACCACATTTCTAGCTCCCTTTCTTCTCTTTCTTCCAAACTCTCAGCTTTTTGCTATTGAAAAAATGAGGAAGCCTGCTTGCTCCAGGACTCTCCATTCAAAGGGACTGACTTCTTTCAGCTTCACCTGTGTGCTCAAGTGCATCTTAATATTGGAATCCTCAACAGAAGTTAATGTCTGTGAGGCATTTTCTTCTCAGTGAGATGGTAAAAAAAAATTGGTAAGTCAAACATTAACCACTTCTCCTCAAACCACAGCTAGAGAAATGTGAAGTGCTGCTGAAGGGTGTTAAAGAGCACTGAGAAACATTTTGTTTGCATAAATTTCATCAGTCCCCAAAGACTTGTAAAATAGTTTTTGAAGCAGTTGTTCTTCTAAAAAGATATAAACCATAATAGACTGACCCTTTATACCGCAACTTCTTCATGTGATAGTTGGGCATAGAGCCAAGGTTTATAAGGACATTAAAGAAAAATTAATTCTACATCGTAAGAATGTTTTAATAATATTTTTTTTCATTTAACTGATAAATATTTTGTTATGTTTATCTCAGGAAAACAGTAATTAAATCTAAAGGAAAAATCACAATGTGTTTTACAAGAAACCAATTAATGAGAGTTCTTAAATGAAAAATAAGGTAGAAAACATAATTTATGACATTTTTTTCTTCTATTTTGTCCAAATGTTTTGGTTGTATAGAAACTGGCCTAAATAAAAGAAAAAAAATCACGTACAAGTATCCAGGGCTATTCTCAGATGTAATTCTATTAACATGTTTCATTATTTTGGTCCATTTAGTCTGGTTATGTTTCCAGTGGCATTTAAAAGGCAATCCTCAAATTCTCAAAGACATATCATACATTTCAAAACAACCAAATCTGCTTATCCTAAAAGTACAGAGTATCACTGATGGTCTCAAAAAAGCTGGGATTCCTGTTATTTCTATAAGATATAACTGTGTTTTTCTTTGCTGTAGGAAAATTGTAGTCATGAGTTTACTATCAAAATCCCCATAGCACTAGGATATCAAAATTATCAGAGGTAACATGGGATCAACTTAGTTGTGAACACAAAACTCAGAGAAAACAGTAGATCCTGAAAATAGTAGATGAAAATATATTTCTATAAGTATTTTCCCGAATTGCCCCATGCTTAAAAGAGTGAATACAAATGTAAAAATTCAGCACTGCTAATAGAATTTTCTTCTCTCTGTAAAGTGAAATTAAAGCATCTCAGAGAGAGAGAAGCCAAGCCACAAGGACCATACTCCAGGAAATGTAGATCTCGTTGTAAAATGTTAAAGAAAAAAATCAATTCACAAGTGCATGTGTCTTTGCTGATAAACTAGCTGGAAATTCCTCAAGCAGGTCCCTGAATTCTGTAGGACTTTGACTCTCTGTAACCTCAGGCTCTAAAAACTTTTATTCACTTAAGAATCCTCCTTGAGCTGCTCTGGACTTGTAAGAGATTAGAATTTGCTTCTAGGCAAGACAGCAAATAGAGATTTAATAAAGTGCTTTAAATTAATTTTAAGATGGCAGAAGTGTCACCTGGTGAATACCTAGACACAGCATACAGAAGTATTATTTTCAAAATTATTTTACTGCCTAAAAGTTTCATGCTTTCATTTCTCCACCAGGTTATGCAAGGTAGGGTAAGATATAAATCTCTGGGATTATATTAGCAATGACATGATGAGGAAACTGGACAACTGCCTAGAGTACTTGTAAGAAGGGTACAGTCCTTAGTCAGGAAGAGGGTAGGAGCCAAACATATTTTTAAATGGTTTGTACGTATTCCTCAAGCTGACTTCAGACTAAATTGTTTACTTGTTGCAGCACAGATAAAGAACAAAACTCAGAGGAAGCCACACTGCTTTCAGTTCTGGTCAATCTATATAACTAGCTCAGGGACATGGTGAAGCATGGTAATCTACAGCACTTCAGAAATAAATATATGTTCAAGGAATGGGGCAGCTGTTAGCTGCTGTGCTTCCCTGACCTAGGTCTGCATATCATCAGTGGAAATTACAGCACTAAGCAATGAACCTGGTGTGGAGTGGAGGGAGAACTCATAGAATCATGGAATCATGGAATACTTTGAGTTAGAAAGGACCTCTAAAGGTCATCTAGTGCAGCCACCTTGCAAGGAGCAGGGAGGTGATCATCCCCCTGTATTCGGCACTGGTGAGGCCGCACCTTGAGTATTGTGTTCAGTTTTGGGCCCCTCACTACAAGAAAGACATTGAAGCCCTGGAACGTGTCCAGAGAAGGGCAACAAAGCTGGTGAGGGGTCTGGAGCACAAGTCTTATGAGGAGCGGCCGAGAGAGTTGGGATTGTTTAGTCTGAAGAAGAGGAGGCTCAGGGGAGACCTCATTGCACTCTATAGCTTCCTGAAGGCAGGTTGTGATGAGCAGGGGTTTGGCCTCTTCTTCCAGGCAACAAGCAGGACCCGAGGAAATGGCCACAAGTTGTACCAGAGGAGGTTTAGATTGGACTTGAGGAAAAACTTTTTCTCTCAGAGAGTGGTAAGGCACTGGAACGGCCTGCCCATGGAGGTGGTGGAGTCTCCGTCCCTGGCAGTGTTCAAGAGGCGGCTTGATGAGAAGCTACAGGATATGGTTTAGTAGCTGTGGCAGCAATGGTAGTGGGAAGACGGTTGGACTAGATGATCTTATAGGTCCCATCCAACCATGTGATTCTATGATTCTATGATTCTATGATCTCCAACCAGATCAGGTTGCTCAGAGCCTCATCCAACCTGGCCTTGAATGTTTCCAGGGATGAAGCATCCACCACCTCTCTGTGCAACCTGATCCAGAGTTTCACCACCCTCACTGTAAAAAAAAAAATGTATTCCTTATACCTAATCTAAATCTACCCTCCTTTAATTTAAAACCATTACCCCTTGTCCTATCACAAGAGTCCCTGGTAAAAAGTTTGTCCCCATCTTTCTTATAAGCCCCCTTTAAATAAGAAAGATTACAATAAGGTCTCCCTGGAGCCTTCTCTTTTCCAGGCTGAACAGCCCCAGCTCTCCCAGCCTGTCCTAATAGCAGAGGTGCTCCAGCCCTCTGATCCTCTTCATGGCCCTCCTCTGGACTTGCTCCAACAGGTCCACGTCCTTCTTACGCTGGGAGCTCCGGAGCTGGATGCAGTACTCCAGGTAAGTCACCCAACTTTATCGTGCTGCCAGAGGAAAGGAGAAGAGATACTAATCTAACTTGCTTGTTTCAAAACTCTGAGACTGTGGAGGTTGCACGTTTCTGTCACTTAAAATGAAGGGTCAATTTTGCTCTTTAGAGTTCTTCTGCTTTCAATATGAGAAACTTTAAAAGAGAAAACAAATTACGCCATTACTTTTCCATTTTTAATGAGTTGTTGCCCTCTCTTATAAAATCAATATTAATTCATGAATTCTCTATTTGTCAGTAAACATTACTGAGGCGGGCATTTTAGGGTGATAGACATGGTTACAAAGTTATATACTGATGTTTTATTAATGTCTGTCAATCCAAACAAATCTCAACTTTACATCAATGAGCCTTAAGACACAGAAAAGCATGTAAGCACCACTATGTAGACTACCTTTGCTTCTGAAGAGTTTGGAAACAGCACTAAAAATTTGCATGCAGAATACCATAATGTTGCACATTGCTACTCAGGGATGAGAAGGTTGTTTATGCTAAGCACCAAAATGTCTTCTTTTTAATGTGGATTCTTCCAGTGATGCAGTTTGTTGTTTTGTTTTGTTTTGTTTTGTTTCCCAGAAGTGCAATGAAGTCACTCCTAGAAAAGTGCAGTGTAGGAGAAAGTGCTGGATGTACAGGTTAGGTTGGTTCCCTGACTTCCTACACTTTGGTGCTGACTGTCTTGCTTTGCTAGTGTCTAAGTACAAAACCAACAGCTCTGACTGTGAGTATGAAGTGCCTCAGCCATGTCTTAGCTGACATGTCTGTGTCCAATCCTGAAGGCCTTTTGTCAAATGGAAGAAGAGCTGCCTGTAGATTACCTGTCCTTTGAGCCAAGGTCCTCTCACAACTGAGCACCCAGAGGCTGGAAAACACTTGCAGAAATGATGAATCTATGAAGTAGCAGTGGACTGAAGGAGAGACAAGCAAAGAGCAGGCAGATCCAGAAAAAATATCAACTCAAAAGGATGTTGTACTAAATTTTGTCTGCAGATTCTGAGAAGTAAAAACAAGGTCCCTCATAGTACACCACAGATCTATTCCCAGCTTAGCTGCACGAGAAAATCCAGGATAATCTTCATGGAGAAATGATATCACTCAACAGGAAATGTTTTGCCAGGAAAATAGAGA
Source organism: Chlamydotis macqueenii (assembly GCF_036417535.1). Lineage (NCBI taxonomy): Eukaryota > Metazoa > Chordata > Aves > Otidiformes > Otididae > Chlamydotis > Chlamydotis macqueenii. The sequence goes on along the minus strand of NC_141593.1, from coordinate 55,497,305 downwards.
AGAATACAGATGGTAGCAGTATCCGTAATAGTGCACATATTGTACAACCACATTAAAGACTCAGTCTGTATGTCTGTACTTGTTCATCATGCAAAACTTGGCTGGATACATTCCTAATTGAATCAAGATCAACTGCAGCATGAGACTTGGCTTTGAAATGTGGTCACTAGTCAGGATAACCAGTTTTGACATGAGTGAACCAAGGGACAAATGCCCAAGCACAAAACCAGGTCAGGATTGTAGAACAGGTCACACAAGTTCTACCAAGTTTCAGCAACAGTGAATGCTTTTGATATGGAAGTTACTGTTTTGGGTTTACCTCTGAATTAAATGAATTGACAGTTTATATGGTTTTGACCTATTGCTTCAGTTTCCTTTCTAATTCAGGAAGATGTCCACATCATTTCGCTCTTCATTTCCATTCTGACCAGTTTTGGTCCTGGGGATAAGCCATGTGACCCTCCCTAATAGTCATGTAAGAATTACTGTGAGGGTGCATTTTCAGGTGACATATATGGAGATATTTTGCTTGAACACAGTTTCACTTCTGTTGATAGCATTCTTGAAGGAGCCAACTGGAGCTAGAGGGAAGAAAAAAACAAAAAATGGAACTGGTATAAGCCTTGTAAGATACCTGACAGAAAAGTTGATGGGTTTGGAGTCTTTAAATTTATATAATCTCTGACAGCTGAAATAAAAAGCTTAACAGAAGGAAAAAAAAATCTTTTGTGGCTTAGTATCTACAGTGGAGATAAGAGAGATTAATACAGATATTTTTAAAAAAAGTGTTCAAGTGTTTATCTCAAACACACACATTCCACTGGTTCAACTAAATCAAGTAGCTCTGTTTCTCTATTTGGCTGCAAGAGTTTCCCAAACTTCCTACATCTTCTTTTTGTTTGCCGTTTTGTTTGAAGATCATGAACATATTGTACTGGACAGGATTAAAAACTGCACAACAAATTCAAAGTTATAAAGATAATTTGTTATCTTTTCCTCCTTATATGATGCTTATGTCACTGAATTTTCAGAAAAAAAAAAAAAAAGAAGAAAGCTTGGAAGATTAATTGGCAGTAGAACTAGCATAATAGCAAAGCAGATAGTGGAACATCAGGTCAGTGATTTTTGTTTCCTCTGAAAGCATGACCTTCACTGTCATTCTAGTTCTCACAAATGTTGGTGCTCTACAGAACAGATGATGAATAAGGATTTGTTTAGTTTGTGAAATTGATTTCGTTTCAGGTTATGATTACATCACAAATTTCCTAAAACTTAATTTTTTAATTAAAAAAAAATCAGTTTAATAACAATTTTTACTAAGCCTATAGTTGTTGTAGGCTGTGGTTATAAATGGTGAAATACTGATCAAAAGACTCCAAGGCAATTAAAGTTCTCTGTATCTTGTCTTGCAAAGCCTGCACTATATGTGAAGAATAGCATAACAAAATAAATTAAATCTTCCTGGGAAGCCTGATTTTTTTTGTCTTACGCTCAGATTGTTCACAGTCTTAGGAGTTTAGAGCTCTTATCTAGTAAACCAACAGCAAAATGACGGTATCAGGTTCAAAGAAATGAGATGTAATCTGAGTAAAATTACTCATAATCCAGTTCAATCACTTGGGAAAAGAAAATATCTACTACGTTTTTAATTAGCAAGATGACAACTATATAACTCCAAACTTTCCATGTTAGAATTGCATCCATCTTTCTTCTCAGGAAGTTTTGCTGAAGGTAGCACTACTAGGAGTCTTCTGTTACAGTGTCCACACCTGAACAATGCCCACCCCAGAGGCAGACATTCTCTAAGTAAGCAGGAGGCATTATTCCCCAGGAACATGTACATGTTGCAACAAAGGAAGACCAGCAGATCTACCTTTTATTTTTTCATGTAAAGAACAAGAAACCATTAATCACTTATAATAAAATATAGGCAAAAATACTTAGCAGACAAGCTGCAAACATAGTAGGAATAACAGAAGGATGGGAAGTCCACAGTGTATGTAAATCTGCTGCATTAAGCCTCAATTTCGTAAATATCCAGTGTCGTTTCTTGACGTCTAATGCTTACACTGGTATTCTATGTGAGTGAGCTCTACATTACTTTAATCACAGTAATTCATTGTTGAGAGAACTCACCAGAATCTGCCAAAAAAAAAAAAATATATATATATTTCCATTCATTTATTTCAGCTGTCTACATTAGCCTTTGCCTGTAATTTTTTTTTGTATGAAATTTTCCAAAAACTTTAAACATTCCTAACTAGTACTACTTTGTCCTTCCTCTTAAAAGTAAGCAAACAAAAAAGATTCTGAACCACAGGTTATTAAATCAGAAGTGCCTTTATTGATAATTTGTTATTTATTGATAATTTGTTCTGCTTTCATAGAAAATACAGAGTGAGGAACTGCATCTGATAATTTCTGAAGCAAATTCATAGCTTCTGTGTAAGACATAGCTTCCTATTTAGAAGTCATTCAATCTAAATTTAAAGATCCCACTATGTCTCTGGGTGATTCAGGGGCTGATTGCTGCAGTGATATACATTTTTTTTTTAAAATATGTCCTTGGATAAAATAGATCCAGCTCCTGAAGGTAGACTTTTACTTCCTGGAAAATGGATTTATTCTATGTATAAAACTCAGTAAACCTAGCACTAGCAGCTACTATCTTGAGGACTCAACCAGTATTTGCTTGTTTGTATCTTCACTGGTGCTAGGGGACAAGAATTCCATATTGGTCATAGGTTGCTAATGATTTGAACTTGAAGTTCCTCTAAATATCTGAGGATTTAATACTTGTATCTGCTCTAGATTAATCTTTAGTTTTCAATTCTTCCATACATTAAACAGATATTTTTACCATTACAGTCTTTCTTTTACATTCAGCTTGTCTCTTGCCTTGTAAAGATTTTGTCCTAGACATAAGAAACAATTGCTTTACTGGGAAAAGGAAAATTCATGTGCTTGCTGTGGAGGGAGAAATTCTTTCTAACAGATGCTTAAATATTGGCTAAAAGGTTAGTAATTAACCTATAAGCAAAGTGGCAAGAGTTGGTTAATGGTAAGATGAACTAGAACTAAAAACTGGTGATGTTGACCTCGTCACTAGCCTGAGTGGGTATATCGTTCTGTAGCCTGAAAAGAAGTGCCATGCAGCTAAGTAAGGCTGAATTTAGCTGATAAATTTGACCATCTATTAAAAATATAGCAAATTAAACTCTAACTTTATAAGGCCAAGAGTAAAACTTTTACTGATTTCATTGTGGCAAGGACTTTATCCAATGAGCTTGTTAGCTTTGTGTTTTTAACTTCCACGGTTAGTTTGTGTTTCATTTATTTATTTATTTATTTTCTTGTAGGCAGGCATACTTCTGCAATGGAATGTTTCTTTGAAATTTAAGATTTTCCTGATAGACTTAAGGAGCTATATGTAATTAAAGATTGGTAGAAATAGCATATATCTGTGCAGGAAGTGTTTAACACTGAACTGCTCTTTATTTTTATCTAGATTCTCTAACCATGGTGAAAAAAAAATGCAATTGCCCAGGTAAAACCAATCAACATGACAAGGTGGATTAAAAATATGAAGAAAGTGAAAAAAAAAAAGTAAATATAATAATTAAATCAAATAGGACATTCATAACTAACATACTCCAGAAATATTTTTGAAAGTTGGAGAGGACATGCAGTATAAGAGAACATAAACTATGTCAGATCTCCAAGCGAAACTTTTGCAGGAGAACAATTAAAACACTTCTTGATAATGTACCTGCGAGTTAGTCAGTCTGTCAATCAGTTTTGTGAGGGTAAGAAAATGAAAGCTGACCTAAAACAAGAACAAAATGAGCTACCTTTGAATTTTGAGGCAAATCAATGCAGAGGAAAATGGAAATGGAGCGCAGGAGAAAAAGAAACTGAGAGTTTCATCTACTTTCTAGAGAAGTACGTTAAAATAATGGGAAAATAAGCCAGATAGGTCTCTTAAAGAACATTTAACTGTTTCTCCTAGTTCTGTCTAGGATAGAGTTAACTTTCACCTGAGCTGGGAGGAGAACTGGAGCTGGTGACCCCTGTGGCTAGGGGACACAGCTGGGAGAATCATAGAATGCCTAGGGTTGGAAGGGACCTTCAAAGGTCACCTAGTTCAACCCCCCTGCAAGAAGCAGGGACATCCCCAACTAGATCATGTTGCTCAGAACCTCATTCAGCCTGGCCTTGAATGTTTCCAGGGATGGGTCATCCACCACCTCTCTGGGCAACCTGTTGCAGTGTTCTACAACTTTCATTGTAAAAAATTTTCTCCTAATATCTAACCTAAATCTACCTCCCTCTATTTTAAAACCATTACCACTCGTCCTATCACAACAGGCCCTACTGAACAGTCTCTCCCCGTCTCTTTTAGCCAACAGCTTGGGTAAGTTTACCCAAATTAGCCAAAAGGTTATTCCATACCATGTGATATCATGCCCAGTATGTAAGTGGGGAGGGTGCTGAAGGGAGCCTCCTGCTACTCAGGAAGAAGCTGGGCATCAGAATCTGCTGTGAGCTATTGTACCATAAATTACATGCTTCAGTATTTTCTGTTATTGGGTTTTGTTTGTTTGTTTTCCATCTGTGTTTTGTTGTCTTCTGTTACTCTCTTAACCTTTTTTTTTCTCAACCCATGAGTTTTACCTTATTTTCTTTACCAATTCTCTTCCCTGTCCCAGTGGAGGGTGGGGAGAGTGAGCGAGCAACTGCATAGCTTCGTCCTGAGTGGGGCTGAACTATGACACTGTTGCAGTGTATCTTCAACTCTACTATGTCATTCTCAACAAGCAAATAAAAGACTAATTACTGATGTTAAAATTTGTTTTACTCCCAAAAGCAGTGATGAACCAACCATACCATTACAGAATCACATTCTAATCTCTAAACTACCTCTTTAATTTAATCCTATTATTCCCTGTTTGATTCACAGTGAACAGGGAGCAGAGAAGTTTCTTCCTTAACACTTTGCTATGGCCTTTCATGCATTTAAAAACTGTTAGCATGTTCAGCTCTGAGTCTTCTTTTCTCTTAACAGTGCTACTTCCATGATCTTTCACCACAAGTAATTTTTTTCTAGCCTTCTGATCATTTCTGCTGCTTTCCAGCAGATTGCATCCTGATTTAGAAGTTCCCATAAAACTGAACAATGAAGTATATGTGCTTGTGCTTGGTTGTGAATTAATTCTGTGATAAAACTAGGATTTTTCCATCCCGTTCTTTCCCCATGCAACAAGTAATTGCTCCCTATTGATCTGTTCAGTTTTCAATATGCAAATCAGTGAAGCCACTATGAAACTTAAGCTACTGTAAAAACAAATTCCAAAACAACACTAGAGGTTATATTTTCTAGCTTATTCCAGCAGGTTCTGGCTGTACCTCTAATGTATCTGCAAGATTTGCAAAAGAGCTTCACCCACCACAGTTAAATCATAGCACCTATCAGAGCCAGGCAATCCTCTCAGAATTCTATATCAGCAAGCTCATTTTAGTATGCAAGAAAAGAAGAAAAAAATCCCATTCCACTTGTCCACAAGGACTTTCTTTCAGCATCACTAAGGATAGGATTTAAAAATAACAAGAGTATGATTCATCTGACCAAATGCACACACTCAAAGTAAAGATGTTTATAGGTAAGCTAGTCAGTGTAGGGTACCTTTAGTAAACCTTATGAATAAATGATTAATCTTCTTTCTATCCAGAAGCAGACTCAATTTAGGAGATTCAGAGTTAATTTAGAAGTATTTATTGGGATGACATTAAATATTTTCCAGAAGAGTCTGTATCATTTCTCTGATTATAAAGGCAGCTGAAAGTTACTTGCTGAAAAGTACATCTCCCTATTTAGCCAGATAAATCCTAGCCTCAGTGTCCATACATATACATGTTTCTGAATCTCTTATCTGGTCTCCCGAATTTCAATTTCCTTTGTTTTTTCACTCTCCAGCTGTTATAATTAACACAAACAAACAAACAAACAAGTAAAATGTCTCTCTCATAAAAAGGAGAGAGACATTTGATGGAAGTGTAAACTTGGCTCCCATCTATTTTTCTTCTGAAAATAATGAAATAAAAGTATTTTTCTAAGATTCTTTGCAGCAATGATAATATTTAACTATAATTCAAAATGCCAGCATTATTAATGCTTTATCTTCCCTATAAAAAAGATGTAAGAACACTCACATAATCCACAGTTTATTTTAATTCCTTGTTTTGATGATTTGCATAGGCAAACTGTGGAAGAGATCTTTAATTACTACTCCTTATTAAATATAATCTGTTTTAAATATATCGCTTTTTACTCAAATATATCAATGCTTAGACATACTTACAGGACTCTGTGAAATATTGAAGGCAGTCATTAAGAACAAGACCTGTCTGTATTTTTTACCAGGGTAGCTTGCTAAGCCAAAACGTCCAAATTGTATGTTAATGGCTTTGATATATTTTCAGTCATCCTTGCTGATTTTTCAGGATGAGGGAAACAATATTTTTCTTACTTAGGAACAAATCTTATCATAGCTATGTTAATTTTTCTGCTAGCAGGAGCCTCACAGTGACTACTGACTAGAAAGTCTTGCTAAGGGAATGCGTTCAAACAGTGATGTTCTCATCAAGCTGATGACAACTGCGGTTCTCGCTGTAACTGGTACCTATGTCTCTTGATTGTCTTCATATGATATTCGTAAAATGTGTTACATTTGCCCTTCCTTCCTGCCTACATTTACCTATATATATATGGGTTATATACCTTCTGATACTAAGGTTATACTTCTGCTAGTAAAATAAATAAAGACAGGATACAATCCCAAACACTGTCACACCATCATCTGTGCTCTTTGAGTTGTTATTACCATCCATGGCATATTTTTGACACCTGCAAACTAGCAATCTCCTTAGTATTAGAAAATGCCTAGTTTGTAAGTAAGATGGATTCAGAATTCCAAATAGAAGAGGGAGGATAAAATAATTTACTAGTGTGGATAAAATTTGTATTGTATCAGATGGTCTTGGTCCAGAGGACAGTTACCTGTTCATTTTATGTAGTCTCAGAAATGTAACTGGAAATGTCATCCTTTTCAAAAGGGAGTATTTCTAGGACACTTTCCTTTAAAGAACTGCATTCTGTGTGTGTGTTTAGAATAGTTTAGGGGTTTTCACAAGAACTAGAGGAGAAACAGTTTTACCAGCTGAAAGAAAAAAAAAAATCCATATTACTATTCCCAGATCAAATTTACAATGCACAACTGAAATAAATTTAGAAGAGTCAAACATGAAGGAAAGAAAATCAGAAAAGTTTTCATGTGGCGAACATGAAGTTGTTACTTTCTTGTTGTTTCCTGAGCTTTCACTACTGAAAATATTAATGGTAATGAAGTTGGAAAGACTCTTCAATAGATCCCTGGGCATGTGTATTAGGGATGTACCAAACAGAGACTAATATGCCATATCTCTGCCGCATGCTGCTGTTGCCAGGAAAAACAAGCCGTAGGTCTTCAGTGACTTTGTCTGATGGAAGAAGGGCTGAAGGCAGGTGAGCAGCAGGGTGCAGAAACTGTCCCTAGGGCCCAAATATGTCAACAACTCTCTAATTCTTTTTTTTTTTTTTTTCCAGAAAACAAACAAACCCCACCTCAGCCCTCAACTGAGATCAGGTGTGATAATGTGTTTCTGGGTGGCTCAAGTGAAAAAAAGTTGATCAGGGTCAACAATTTAGTGGCTCTTTTCATACTGACACTGGGGTCCCCACATACACAAATTGTGAGTGGATCTGCTGGCTGGTAGAGTATAGCTCATCATTCAGCACATTAATAGGTATGTTGTGATTAATAGGTATGTTGTGCTTATATCGTCCAAATCAGACATATCTTTAAACATACTATGAACCCTCGTGTGGTGACTGTAGTTAGATGTAAGTATGAAACAATGTACTAATGCCTGCCATATAATAAATCAACTAAAACCTGATCACAGCAAAATAAAATTTGAAAGGAAAGGACATGACATAGACTTACTATCACCTCTCATAGCGTTAGCACAATGTATCATTTAGCTACTGGAAATGTCAACCGTACTGCCCTTTCTCCTATTCCATCCAAGCATATATTGACATCTCAGTAACAGATGTTGAGAGAATCAACAGTGTAAGAGCAGCCGATGAGATATTTTTTCCAGTTTCTTTTTAGTAAATGTTATTTAATGCATTTTTCACATATCTATGAAAAACACTTTCTGTTTATACTAAGTTCGTCATAGCCTTGTTTGTAGAAAAAGACATAAGATCTAGGAGGAGTGTGACTATATGCAGTGGACCAGATTGCAAAGGAACAGACATATCTACAAACAGAATTAAAATCTAGCAAATTAAATAAAAAATCACAACTCTGATTATAAATGAAGCAAGCAATACTAGTTTATATATTTCACAGAAGACCTTAACAACAAGCATGTTGTTACTACATCACAAATATGCTACACATTACTTCCACAGAAATGTTTTATACACTCATCACCTGCAAGACAGCCGTCCATAACCAGAACTTCTAAGCATATAAGTAAGAAATCTCAGGGAAGAAAGACATTCAGTGTATTTTAAAAAGTCATTACCATGAAATTTGTTTACCTAACTAGCATATACTCTTAGGTCTGCTTATTTGCTCATGCTATCCCTACCATTTCAAAATTATAGATTCAGAGTAAGTCTACAGCAAACAGAGTACTTGCATTATTATAAAGATAATGAACAATCATAATACAAAATAGATGACCCTAAAACAAGACCTGAAATAATAAATCTTCTTTTAGCTAAAATTCGTTGAATTAGGGGAGCTTGGAATAATCTTTACAAAGTTAATATGGGAACTGATGCATGGAAATAATTCTCTCATTTGCTTGACATTGTTAGTTTAACTCACAGGGAAAGAAATGCAAGTTTTAGCAGTCTCAGGATAATCTTGATTTCATATAAAGCCATGTCAGCCAGTAATGTGACTCCAGAGGCACTGAAATTTTTTTTATATATATTAGAAGCCCATTCTGTTGATTTCTTATGAAAACAAATTTCGCAAAAATAGCTGAAGCTGATTTGAAAACTCATATAGAGAGTGTACTGTGTTTAAGACAACTAAGAAAGTTAGTGAATGAAAGTTCCTTTTCTTCGTATTTTTTGATGAAGAGTCCTGAAATGTCTAAAGAGCAACATTCCTTCCTTTTTGTTTTTTTTTCTGCTTTAGTGAGCTCATTTAATGAAACAAGGAAGCAATACATTGTCTCTGATGTGAGTATGCCTCCACAGTGCCATTGATTTTTACATATCTTTGTTAACTGCCTCTGGAGAGACTCTATGTTTTTGCCATGTTATATTCCAACAGATGAGATCTGGTAACAGAGAATTCAGATATCCAGGAAATTTTGAGAGCAACTTCTGTAAGGTTTATCCCAAACTTCCATAGGTCAGAAGTACTTTTAAACCTGTTGGTAGTGTTCCAGATTTCACATGTTGTCCAAGTTGTTAGATGTCCTTTTTCAGTTTTTGGTTCATTTGTTTGAAACTGAAAGAGATCAACATCAAATGCAGTGAAAATTCTCTGCATTTCAAAACTCTACTGAATTCAAGTGTGGTTTTGTACTGAAAAGAGCTTTATGATATATGGATGTATGCCAGGGCATGTAACTAGGAACTATTCTTCTATTTGCAGAACTGAGGGTTGTAGAAAATTTTCATTACCATCATTATTATATTCTGGAAAACCATTTAGGTTGGCTGGATGCCTGCAGAGGGACTCAAGGTCAGCTCAGAAACCTTGATAATTCACAGAAGAGAAGCTGGAAGAAGCTCTAGTAGGAAATACCCTCACTTCAACCTCCACAAACCAAATAGCTTCTATAAACTTCATGAGACATTTTAGAGGCAAATGCTGTCCTCCATTGCATCCACAGGTGCTAGCAAATGATGATTCAAGAAACATATTCATATCATAACAAGACAGGACTGAAACAGAAATCCTGCCTTGTCATTATAGTCCTTGCTCACATTGCTCACATCAGTAGCAGTTTCCTCGTACTCCTTTCCTACCTGTCCTTTCCCACCACACTCCCCACATCAGAATGATGTTCTGAGCCTTACTAGCTTTCAACTTAAATTTTTCTGTGGCTAGCAATGTATACTAGTTTTTTATTTAGCTTATGGGTTTTTTTTTTAGCCTTTGAATTTTTCCACTTGAAAGTATTTATGAACAGTAAGCATTTGATTTCTTGTTGTCATTTTCCTAACTAAACAAGTCAAACCCTTGTAGCTGGTTCTTAGTATGAGAAAAGTCTGTTCCTCAGTGTGTTGGGTTTGTGTAGCTGGGGGGTTACGCTGGCAGCTCCTGCAAGAAGCTGCTGGAAGTTTCCCCTCTGTCTGGTGGACCTGACTGGCTCTAGGGCGGACCTGCCGCTGGCCAGGGCCAAGCCAACTGGCAACAGTGATAATGCCTCTGTGATAACATATTTAAGAGCAGGAAAATAAAAGAGAAGCACAGGCAGAAATGGGAAGGTGTGAGCGTTTCGGGCTTTGTGGCCCTTGTGGCCGATATGGGGGTTGAACCATACGGTGATTGAACCATCCTCTGCTATCAGGGCCTCCCGCTGTGGTCTCTCACCGGTTGGCTGATTAGGCCTGGCCTGGCCCGGCCCAGCCAAGAGGAAAGAGAGGATAAGAGCCATCTTAATAGCCATGGTTTTCTCCTTGTGTAACAACCCGATGCGAAAAAATCCAATATAAAAAACTAGGTAAAATAAAGTTTTAAAATAATAATATTAAAATTACTTGCATTTGAGATGCTGTAGCCTTATTAATGCACTATTCAAAACAGATTTGCTGTTTTAAATAAAAATTATTCACATATTTGTGTTCACAATTCAACATTATGTATGATACTCTTGTGAGATAAAAAAGAACAACTTCCCTTTTTCTTTTTTTTTTTTTTTGGCTGATGGTATATTTCTACATAATTTTCCTAAAGGAAATGCACTGCAAAATGTACCCATAGGTAATTTTATTTCTTTAGGCACATTTGCAAATTTGCAAAGTTATGCAATATTGGTAAAATAGAATTGTTTAGTCCTTAGAAATTTTCTGCTGGCCAGATCAGAAGTTCTGGTATAGCAGTTCAGGACTGTAGGAAGCAGACATCAGACAGATACCTTCGTAAAAATATTGGAAGATATTAATGTAAAATGTAAGACATTTTATTTTGTATAGGAAAGTGGAAGCTCCATTCAATGACTTGGCACAATAAACATCAATTTGTTATTACTTTATGTCCTGGTTCTGGCCAGGATAGAGTTAATATTTACCTGAGCTGGGTGGAGAACTGAAGCTGGTAGCCCCTATGGCTGGGATAGTTAACTAATTAGCTAACAGCTGGGGTTAATTTACCCAAATTAGCCAAAGGGCTATTCCATCCCATCTGACATCATGCTCAGTATATAAGTGAGGAGGGTGCTGAAGGGAGGCTCTCCTAGTTGGAAGAGACTGGATGTAGAGATCTGTTGTGAGCTATTATACTGTATTTGTGTTCCATCACTCTATTGTTTTCTTGTCATTACTGTTAAATTTACTTTTTGTTTAATCTCAACCTGCGTGTTTGGTTTTTTTTTTGTTTGTCAAATCTCCTCCTATTCTCTCGGAGAGTGGGGGGAGTGAGAGAGAGACTGCGTAGTCTGGTCCCCGTTGGGGCTGAACTACGACAGTTATTTTGGCGCCCAACGTGGGGCACGAAGGGTTGAGATAATAACAGATCTGACTTTCTTTATTGCTTGAAACAAATTTGTTTATACGTGCTTGTTGTATTGGTTGTCAGTTATTGGTCATGATGTTGCAGTGGTTGGTTATGTTGTTGTATTGTCTACGCTCCTATATGTACTATGTGTTCCCAGTGGTGGTGTTTATCACCTCAGGGAAAATGATGAGAATTATCCTTCTGTTATACTATGCCATATACATCTATGACATGGTGACATCAATGGCCTTAGAGATAAATTGGTATTCCTATGTGGACAGCTTCCCGAATTCTTTCACTTCCAGGGTAGTTAAGCCACTTTTTGAGAACTTTAAAGATCTGGGGGATATTCAAGCCACTATGATGTTGTTGTTATGTATTTTGAATGTGTGCCAAGTCTTGTCTAGAGCTGCAAACCCACTTTTTGGGAATCTCCTCCCGAGATTTACCCTAAGGCAAGATACTAATACGTGGCATGGTGTGAGGGAGAACAAACTGACCTGCAATGTAGGTACTCAAACCCCAGCAACAGGCACTGCAGCTGAATCAGAGGGTGAACCTGTGCTAGTTTCAGTTGCCCCTGTATCCAAGAAGACTTGGAAGCGGAAGTCAGCTCGTTTAGTGAGGGAAGAAGAAGCCCCTTTTAGGACGGAGCAGGAGGAAGAAGAGGAAGGTTTATTTGCTACATGCCTAGGAAGAACTCGGCAGGCAGGCTCTTCCTCAGGGGAAGAACTCCTAAAGGAGACAGTGAGCACCAGATTTCTATCCCTGAGCGAGCTGCGAGACATGCGAAAAGATTTTAGCCGTCATCCTGGGGAGCACATTATCAGCTGGCTGCTGCGGTGCTGGGATAATGGGGCCAATAGCTTGGAATTAGAAGGCAGAGAAGCTAGGCAACTGGGATCCATTTCTAGAGAAGCAAGCATTGACAAAGCAGTTGGAAAAGGGACACAAGCCCTCAGCCTCTGGAGGCGACTCCTGTCAGGTGTGAAGGAGAGGTATCCTTTCAAGGAGGATATAATGTGTCATCCAGGCAAGTGGGCTACCATGGAGAAGGGTATCCAGTACCTGAGGGAATTAGCTGTGCTGGAGATTATTTATGATGACCTGGACAATGATCAGTTACCTAAGGATCCAGATGAAGTCAGGTGCACACGACAAATGTGGCGGAAGTTTGTTCGAAGTGCACCATCATCATATGCCAACTCATTGGCAGTTATGACCTGGAAAGATGGAGAGGAAGAAACAGTGGATGAACTGGCTGGCCGACTCCGGCAGTACGAGGAAAGCCTGTCTTCCTCCCTAAGGGCCTGTGTCTCGGCTGTGGAGAAACTATCCCAGGAGTTCCAGCAATTCAAAGCAGATATGTCCCATTCCCCACCGGTACGGGCCAATATTTCAGCTATTAGGAGTAAACGTTTCCCTGCTCAAGAGAGATGGTTTACGCGGCGAGGTACCCTGTGGTTTACCTTGCGTGACCAAGGAGAGGACATGAGGGAGTGGGATGGGAAGCCTACCTCTGCCCTAGAGGCGCGGGTACGTGAGTTGCGTGGAAAAACCATTGCAAATAGAAGTTCTCCCCGGAAAATTGTTGCACCAGTCTCCAATAGGGAGCGTAGAAGGAATAGCTTTAGCTCTGACCCTCTTGAAGGGACCTCTCATGCATATTTAAAAGAAATGAATAATGAATACTGTGGCCAGGATTAGAGAGGCCCTGCCTCCAGCCAGGTGGAGGAGAGGGATAACAGAGTTTATTGGACTGTGTGGATCCGATGGCCTGGCACGTCAGACCCACAAGAGTACAAAGCTCTAGTGGATACTGGTGCACAATGTACCTTGATGCCATCAAGATATAATGGGGCAGAACCCATTTGTATTTCTGGAGTGACAGGAGGATCCCAACAGCTATCTGTATTGGAGGCTGAAGTGAGCCTGACAGGGAATGAGTGGCAAAAGCACCCCATAGTGACTGGCCCAGATGCTCCATGCATTCTTGGTATAGATTACCTCAGAAGGGGATATTTCAAGGACCCAAAAGGGTATCGGTGGGCTTTTGGTGTAGGTGCTTTAGAGATGGAGGAAATTATACAGTTGTCCACCTTGCCTGGTCTGTCAGAGGATCCTTCTGTTGTGGGGTTGCTGAAGGTTGAAGAACAACAGGTGCCAATTGCTACCACAACTGTGCACCGGCGGCAGTATCGCACCAACCGAGACTCCCTGATCCCCATCCATAAGCTGATTCATCAGCTGGAGAGCCAGGGAGTGATCAGCAAGTCCCACTCACCTTTTAACAGTCCCATATGGCCAGTGAGAAAATCAAGTGGAGAGTGGAGGTTAACAGTGGACTATCGTGGCCTGAATGAGGTAACACCACCACTCAGTGCTGCTGTGCCAGACATGTTAGAACTTCAGTATGAACTGGAATCCAAGGCAGCCAAGTGGTATGCCACCATTGATATTGCCAACGCGTTCTTTTCAATCCCATTGGCACCAGAATGCAGGCCGCAGTTTGCTTTCACTTGGAGGGGCGTCCAGTACACTTGGAATCGACTGCCCCAGGGGTGGAAACACAGCCCCACCATCTGCCATGGGCTGATCCAGACTGCACTGGAAAAGGGTGGCGCTCCAGAGCACCTGCAGTACATTGATGACATCATCGTATGGGGCAACACAGCAGCAGAAGCTTTTCAAAAAGGGGAGAAAATAATTAAAATCCTCCTGAAAGCTGGGCTTGCCATAAAACGATGTAAGGTGAAAGGACCTGCAAGAGAGATACAGTTTTTGGGGATAAAATGGCAAGATGGGCGTCGTCAGATTCCAATAGATATAGTCAACAAAATAACAGCTATGGCTGCACCGACTGACAAAAAGGAAACGCAAGCTTTCCTGGGCGTTGTGGGTTTCTGGAGGATGCATATTCCAAATTATAGTATGATTGTAAGCCCTCTGTATAAAGTCACCCGAAAGAAGAATGATTTTAAATGGGGCCCTGAACAACAGCAGGCTTTTGAACAAATTAAACAAGAAATTGTTCACGCGGTGGCTCTCGGGCCAGTCCGGACAGGGCAAGAGGTAAGAAATGTGCTCTACTCCGCAGCTGGGGAGAATGGCCCTACCTGGAGTCTCTGGCAGAAAGCACCATGGGAAACTCGTGGTCGACCCCTTGGCTTTTGGAGCCGGGGATATAAAGGATCTGAGGCCTGCTATACTCCAACCGAAAAAGAAATCCTGTCGGCATACGAAGGAGTTCGAGCTGCTTCAGAAGTGATTGGTACTGAAGCACAGCTCATCCTGGCACCCCGACTGCCAGTGCTGGGCTGGATGTTCAAAGGAAGGGTCCCCTCTGCGCATCATGCAACGGATGCTACATGGAGCAAGTGGGTTGCACTACTTACACAGCGGGCCCGAATAGGAAACCCCAATCGCCCAGGCATATTAGAAGTAATTACAGACTGGCCAGAAGGCAAAGATTTTGGAAAGCCACCAGAGGAAGAGGTAACGCGTGCTGAAGAGGCCCCACCATATAACAACCTCCCAGAAAATGAGAAGCGGTATGCCCTATTTACTGATGGGTCCTGTCGTATTGTAGGAAAACATCGGAAGTGGAAAGCTGCTGTGTGGAGTCCTACACGACGAGTTGCAGAAGCCACTGAAGGCCAAGGTGAATCGAGTCAGTTTGCGGAGGTGAAGGCCATCCAGCTGGCTTTAGACATTGCTGAACGGGAAAAATGGCCTGTGCTCTATCTCTACACTGACTCATGGATGGTGGCAAACGCTCTGTGGGGATGGTTAAAGCAATGGAAGCAGAGCAACTGGCAGCGTCGGGGCAAACCTATCTGGGCTGCCACTCTGTGGCAAGATATTGCTGCCCGGTTAGAGCATCTGGTTGTAAAAGTACGTCACGTAGATGCCCACGTACCCAAGAGTCGGGCCACTGAAGAACATCAAAACAACCAGCAAGTGGATCAAGCTGCTAAAATTGAAGTGGCTCAGGTGGATCTGGACTGGCAGCATAAGGGTGAACTATTTTTAGCTCGGTGGGCCCATGATACCTCAGGCCATCAGGGGAGAGATGCAACATACAAATGGGCTCGTGATCGAGGGGTGGATTTAACCATGGACACTATTGCACAGGTTATCCTTGAATGTGAAATATGTGCTGCAATCAAACAAGCCAAGCGGTTAAAGCCTCTGTGGTATGGAGGACGATGGCTGAAGTATAAATATGGAGAGGCCTGGCAAATTGATTACATTACACTCCCACAAACTCGCCAAGGCAAGCGCTATGTACTTACAATGGTGGAAGCAACCACTGGATGGCTGGAAACATATCCTGTACCCCATGCCACTGCCCGAAACACCATCCTGGGCCTTGAGAAACAAGTCTTATGGCGACATGGCACTCCAGAAAGAATTGAATCAGACAATGGTACCCACTTCCGAAACAATCTCATAGATACCTGGGCCAGAGAGCATGGCATCGAGTGGGTATACCACATCCCCTATCACGCACCAGCCTCTGGAAAAATTGAAAGGTATAATGGGCTGCTGAAAACAACTCTGAAAGCAATGGGTGGTGGAACCTTCAAAAATTGGGATAAACATTTAGCAAAAGCCACTTGGCTAGTCAACACTCGGGGGTCCACCAATCGAGCTGGCCCTGCCCAATCTGAACTTCTACATACTGTAGAAGGGGATAAAGTCCCTGTGGTGCATGTAAGGAATATACTGGGGAAGACAGTCTGGGTCATTTCTCCCTTGGGCAAAGGCAAACCCATGCATGGGATTGCTTTTGCTCAAGGACCTGGGTGTACTTGGTGGGTAATGCAGGAGGATGGGAAAGTCCGATGTGTACCTCAAGGAGATCTAATTTTAGGTGAAAAGAGCCAATAATTTGAAGTGCTTGATGTCGGTTACTATACAGTACTGTATGTCATTATCTAGCTATTATGTGTCCCTCCTTGCTTCTTCCTGCTCCACGCCCTGAGATACTTATGTTGTGTCAAAAGTATTATAGTAAAATCGTTTATACCAACAAAGAATGAACTTTAATAAAATAGGAAAAATTGCAGCAGTGATGCAACCAGAACTGGCTCTTGCTACTAGCACCTGCCAACAGATCTTCAGTCTCCGGACTATGAACTTGCTAAGTCACTTGCACCAGACAGACTACCTGAGGAAACACTGTGTCATCTGTCCTATGCTGAGAGCCTGTTATGACAGATGGAGCCCAAAGTTATGGACTGGATAAACTCAACAGACCTTTTGAAAGGATGGACCATGGACTAAGAGAGTTACATCTGTGTGTCTGCATACAAGTAGATAAAAGGAAGAAAAATTTGATGATTAATTGGAAAGTGTAGAATCTGGGCATGATGTAGATGGTATGGAATAAGGGGTGGATAATGTCCTGGTTCTGGCCAGGATAGAGTTAATATTTACCTGAGCTGGGTGGAGAACTGAAGCTGGTAGCCCCTATGGCTGGGATAGTTAACTAATTAGCTAACAGCTGGGGTTAATTTACCCAAATTAGCCAAAGGGCTATTCCATCCCATCTGACATCATGCTCAGTATATAAGTGAGGAGGGTGCTGAAGGGAGGCTCTCCTAGTTGGAAGAGACTGGATGTAGAGATCTGTTGTGAGCTATTATACTGTATTTGTGTTCCATCACTCTATTGTTTTCTTGTCATTACTGTTAAATTTACTTTTTGTTTAATCTCAACCCGCGTGTTTGGTTTTTTTTTTGTTTGTCAAATCTCCTCCTATTCTCTCGGAGAGTGGGGGGAGTGAGAGAGAGACTGCGTAGTCTGGTCCCCGTTGGGGCTGAACTACGACACTTTATTACGACAATCCATAAGATTTGGCATGAAATCTGGTAACAAATTCATTTTGCTCTATGGATAAATAAAGTTGAGATTTTGCAGTAAATCTTATGGCAGCTCTGTAACTTGGCATTTACTGCACATCCTTGCCTTGATTTAGCATTTCTACCCGCATAATATTTCTTTTTCCAAATACTTGCCTATCTCCCATTTTAAAACAACTTATATTACTGGCTTCTTTTATTGCTTTTGGTAGTTCATTGCACATATAATATTGTCATAGTTGCAACACTGTATTTAAGGTTCTGTCAGGATTTTTATGCTACAGTCCTGTTTTACTTGTTTTATACTGTAGTACACAGTTGAAGGATTAAACTGAAAATAGAGATGAACAAAAATGTATGGATTGTACAACACATTTCTAAGCTCATAAAAAGGACCCTGCACTTGAAAAACTGAGCTTTATTAATCAAAATAGAATAGTCACTTAACCTAGGAAGAATGTGACCTTTGCCTGAAAAATCTTTGCCCCTTTGTTTTGTTGACATTTTGTATAGTGTCAGCAAACTCAGATAGGCCTAATATTGAGGTATACGTATTGCAAGTTAGAGTCTAGGATTGGTTTAACAGTAAAAAAAATAATTTTGTGAGTTGTTCAATATAAAAATGGCATCATTTAAACATTAGTGTTGTAAAACCATAAAGAAAAAAAACGGAATATTTTTGCATATTTTTTTGTGATGACATGTTAATATAAAGAATCAAGAAAAAATTGCATACAACAGAATTAGTTTAACTAGATTTCTTCACAGCTGAATCAAAATCTAAGATGTCAATAGAAAGGGTTTTGTTTCCAGAGGTAATATAAACAATTAAATCACAACATTCTTATCTGGACTACTGGATAATCATTAGGAAGATACTGCTACAAAACAAGAGAAAAAAGGTACCACTGTCACATGATTTGAAAACAATTTCAAAAGAATCTTCTCTTTCACTGTTTACTAGTTTGTTAAGTGGAATGAACTGTATTTTTTTATCACCTTGGCATCAGTAGCATGCATGAAACAGTAATACAAATAACAACTGAATTACATTATTTAATTAGGAATAAAAAATGTATGTCAATATGGGGAGAGGGAAACATCAAAAGACATTTTTCCACAAAGATACATAGTAAATATGCTCATAAGCACATTATTAATAACAGGTTGTCTTATTTTTAAAAAATCATTTATTATCAATATAAATTGAAATAGTGTTAATACAACCTTTCTTTTCACTTTCTCCAACCTCTGCCTTTTGTTCCCTTTTTTTAACTCCAGAATAAAAGTCTAATTTCTATAACTTTTGACTAAATGAGATTGCTGTGTGCTTGTATCATTTTATTTGCTAGTGATTTTTCCATTGTTCTTTCACTTCTGCAGACATCCTTTGCCAAACCATTTTCTGTAATACGTCTCATTGCAAAATAATTTCTCATTTTAATTTAAAGTGAAAATATTTTTTCAAAGCAATTTTCCACGGCACATTATGAAGCATCTTATCTCTACTCCCATTTCCCCTTTATGTTGGTCTTTTATAACTATACAAAAAAAATTTCCTTACTTCAGTACTCTTTGTCTTCACTAGGCTTCTAGATTATTTTAAAGCAAAGAGGTACTAGTTAATAAATTATAAATGCTAGTTAGTAATGATAAATGCTCGTGCTTCCAAAGTTACCCTGATATTTACTTGTAGAGATTTTAGGCATTACAGGCAGAACCAAATTAAGAATATGATCTCAAGACCAGTGATCAAAACATTCTTAATGTCACCAATACATAAACTTTGCTTTGTTTTGAGCTTACTGAGTGAAAACTATAATACGGTAAGTCTGCAAGACAGTACAGAATAATACTAAAAATGTAGACATTTGATAGATTCCGCATGGTTTTGGACCTTTTTTTTTTTTTGTTTCTTCTTTTGTTTCTTCTTCTGCTTGACAGATCTTGATTTTATGAAATAGCAGCATTTGTCTAGGAAGATGCATATGGAATGAGCAACTGTAATAAGAAGACAAATAAAAGCTTAACTAAACCCCAGCTTTCTATAAGAGGTTCTCAAACTGTATGGTAGACTTTCAAAGAGAGGAAAGAGACACCAGGGAAGAGAAGCAGAAGTCCCACTGGATTTATCTTAGAATATTTTCTTCTGCACTCTGCCCTTTCCTCCTTTCCCCTCAAGAGGTTTCATGCCTCTGTGGCAGCCATGTGAAGAGTACAGCTTGTGCTACAAGCTGAATTTGGTAGTCAGCAGAAAATACAGAAAAACTTGAGTCCAAGTCTGAAGATGCAAGGAATATAAACTTATATATAAATATGTAATTTATAATTATATATTATATAAAATATGAAAATAGCAGGCAATTTTACACACAGGGACTGAGGGAGCTGGTGTATAACAGACTGAGGCAAGTGGAGACTAGAGGTATGTGCACTTATCAGAGAAGTAAAGTGGGAATGGAAAAAAAAACCCACAAATCTGTAGCTTTTTGCAGTGACAGAAGAGAAGGGCTGATGCAAAAATGTCAATCATCACAGCTCTAATTTGTATCAGTATAAATCCTATTTTTAGAGTTGCTTTGAAGAGTAACAGCCAGTTGCGTCACTGAATGTTTTCTTTGATGTTCAAGGAACTTTATTTTCAGCCTCTGTATTCTTAAAGGGGTTAGAAACATCAAGACTACAATATCAAAAAGAAAAAGGAATTCTATTGTGCCTCCAGTTCCTTCAAAGGAAGGACTCGGGGAAATTAGAGACAGAATAAGAGGTTTTTTATTTGGTATTTGTTTGGTTGGTTTTGGTTTTGTTTCAGGTTTTTTTTTTCTAATAAAATGCACGATTCCAGTTTCGATAACCCAAATGACAACATATTCTTGCCCTGAACTGAGGCAGTAAAGCTGAGATCTAACTCAAGGTAACAGGATTTTATAACTGTGCTAGTTGAGGACAAGAACTAATTCAATTTTTTGGTTTTTGTTTTGCTTGACATGAATATGAACTCTCAAGGGAATTAGTATTATAGCCTTAAGTACACTGAAATGGCTATTACTCTGCTTTATATTATTTGTTTCCTATTTACTATCAATAATATATGAACTGTATGTATAAACCCAGACATGCATTGCAATAGGAAATAGTTCCTTGAGTGTCCTTCCATTAAATTTACACTCGTTTGTCTTTCATGAAGGTACGTAAACAAAGATTTTTTCACATTTCCTAATTTTAATCAATCATTCTGCATAAATGCATTCCTTAAGCCTATGAAGGTATAGGTTTCTTGTGACAGGTCTAGTTTCTAACTCCTTGGTACCTGTCTCATTGCTGAGTCGTGTAGTGAGCAAGTTAACCACCTGTATGTGACTCTCATACCTTTTTGGCCATTTTCTGGTACATAGAATGGTTGAGCATTTCTGTGTGTATGTAGTGCCTCCATCTCCCTATTTCCTGCCTGACACCTAGAGCAGTACCCCTTTCTCATCATGCTTCCACCAGTACACCAGCCATTTCAGAGCCAGTTTTGAATGGTCTAGTGAACCACGTCAGCAAGCTCAGGGACCAGAGTTTGTGTCTGCAGCCAGCCAGTTACTGGTCTTGAACTAAGAGTTCACTCATTCAGTGAAAAATTATGAAGCATTGGACTTTCATGGCACTGCAATCTTTGAATATGTTAATCTCAAAGCCACTCCATTAATCTTTCCATTTCAGCAGGCAAACAGGAATTACACCTACGTAATTCCAGCTATATGTGTTTATATGTGTCTAAGAATAGCAAATAATAACATGGTTTTACCTCATCAGTTTTGAAAGCCAGCAACTGGGTGCTAATATTTTTACTTTCAAAATCTGTACATCATGAAACAAAAGCAAGGAAATTTGAGAGATAAGGTAATGCACCATGGACAATGGGTAAGAAGAACTCCACCAACCAAACAACCAATTCTAACTTTCTAGGCTTCAGTTCCAGGGTCAAACTGAGAATTAAAAATGTAGATCTACATAAGAGATAAATGCTCAATCTAGTGTACCAATCCTCTTTCTATAGTCCTTACACTTCATAATCATTTAAACTTTTAAAATTAATTTTACAAATACTCAAAAAGCTGTTTCTTTCCTTTAGCAGTATCACTAACACTAAGATTACCACAGGCACTCCAGCTGGCAAGTTCCCAAGACAAAATTCTCCAAGAAATTAATTCTCATTTAGCTTAAGTTGACTTCAAAGGGGTTCTGCAAATTACCTGGAAGCTGTGTGGCCTTAAATTTCTGAAATAGGTCCTTCCCTGTGAAACTTAATTAATGTAACAGCTTCTAAAGTAGGCCTATATTTGCTGTGCTTTAGAGGCATATTTAATCAGTAGATGAAGTTGAAATCACTTCCTTTAGCTGAATTTAAGAGCTGGTAAACATTAGAGCTGTACAAATAATATGCTTTTGGTTTGGTGGCTTATATCGGGTTTGCGCGTCAAGGTTTTGGTAGCAGAGGGGGCTACAGGGGTGGCTTCTGTGACAAGCTTCTAGAAGGCTACCCTATTTCACATAAAGCCAATGTCAACTGGCTCCAAGACAGACCCACCGCTGGCAAAGGCCAAGTCAGTCGGTGATGAGTGGCGCCACTCTGATAACATATTTAAGAAGGGAAAAGACTGCTGCGCAAGAGCAGCCAGAGGAGAGGAGTGAGAATATGTGAGAGGAACAACCACGCAGACGCCAAGGTCAGTGAAGAAGGACAGGGAACAGTAATGCTGCTCCTAGCAGAGATTCCCCTGCAGCCCTTGGTGCAGCCCATCGTGAAGCAGGTTGTCCCTCTGCAGCCCATGGAGGCCCATGGAGGAGCAGAAATCTACCTGCAGCCCATGGAGGATGCCACACTGGGGCAGGTGGATGTCTGAAGGAGCCTATGGAGAGAAGAGCCCACGCTGGAGTAGACCATTCCTGAAGGACTACACCTTGTGGAAAGGACACATCGACAGGACACAGGCTGGAGCAGTTTGTGAAGCACTGCAGCCCGTGGCAAGAATCCACACTGGAGAAGTTCATAGAGGACTATTTCCCATGGGAGTGACCCCACACTGGAGGAGGGGAAGAGAGTGAGGAGGAAGGGGCAACATAAACAACATGTGATGAACTGACCGCAACCTCCATTCCATGTCCCTCTGCACCACTCACAGAGACGAGGTAGGAAAATTGGGAGTGAACTTGAGCCTGGGAAGAAGGGAGGGTAAGGTGTTTCTAAGATTTAGTTTTATTTCTCATTATCCTACTCTGATTTGATTGGTAAGAAATTAAATTAATTTTTCCCAAGTTGCATTTGTTTTGCCCATGATGGTAATTAATGAGTGTTCTCTCTCTCTGCATGACCCATGAGCATTTCATCACATTTTTTCTCCCCCTGTCCAGTTCAGGAGGCGGAGTGATAGAGTGGCCTTGTGAGCACCTGGCTTCCAGTCAAGGTCAACCCACCACTTGACTAAAACAGGAAAACAAACACAAGCTATTTTCAACAATTAAAAAATAGTTACAAATTTAATTGTATTAAAAATATGTCGTTTAGTTTTGTCTTAAGTATTTGACTCATATCCAGGTAAAGGTTAAAAATTAAAACGTTTTCAAGATGTTTTTGGAAGGTGAATGCAAAAGAAGCATCTCTCATAATCTCATCATCTCAAAAGAAACATCTCTCAAAAAAATTTTCTGATTTTCACAAATAGTGAAGTTATTTGAAGAATTCAAGTATAGAAGAATTCTAAGTATACAATTGTTTGTGTCAGTATTGTTTCCATCATATCACTAATAAAAGAAAAAAAAATCCACCACATAGCTGAGGATGCGTGAAAAAAAATAGTAATAGTAAATTATGGACTTGGTCTGGTTGGCTTTTGTTTTTTTTTCATTTTTATGCTTATTTCAAAAATCTAGACTATATTACTGATAGCAAAATATCCAAGAAGTAAGCAGAAGTGCCAAAACACTGTCAAAAGATAGTCTAACTTTGTCATTTGATACTTCTGAAAAACAATTTCTGTTTCTGGCAACATACCAAAATTAACTGAGTTGCCCAGAGGAAGGAGACTACCCTGTTTTAAATATTACATTATATATGCTGGCGAAAAATTTACTATGTTTTCATACATTTAATTCTGGCAAACAAACTATGAGAAAACTCATGGTTTGCATGTGATTATTTATTATTATTAGATAGTTTTTTTTTTTTAAATATTTTAAAAGTTTTACAATGAGGGTTGTAGAACACTGGAACACTGGAACAACTTAGGTTGCCCAGAGAGGTGGTGGATGCCCCATCCCTGGAAACATTCAAGGCCAGGTTGGATGAGGCCCTGAGCAACCTGATCTGATTGGAGATGTCCCTGCTGCTTGCAGGTATTTGTTATTTTACGTTACTGTAAAAAAGCTAGAAAGATTGAAAAGGAAAGATTCAGGTGGGAATGAAAAAATGGGAAATACAATTGAGACACAACTTGAACCAGAGGTGATCTTTACATAACTTAAGATTAAATGGATCTTAGTGTTTTGTTTTGCTTGACCTAATTCTGAAACATAGCATAATTTATGTATACTTGCTAAAAGTTTAACCATAATGTAGAGGGGTTTTTTTGTTTTTTATTTTCATCCAGGCAAAAAATCGATTTAGCTAGTTCCTATGAAAATTTGTTTACAATATCTACACTTATATTGAGGTACTGAAGCCCTCCAGTTTTATTTCATGCACTAGAGGGAAGAGTTGTAAACATACTTTAGTATGTTGAATGATCTGAATTAATTCCAAGGATATGACATATTTATTTTCATCTTACTAGAAGGGACAAGCTCATTTAGGTAAACATCTCATTGATAAAAGTGTCCTAGAATAACACATAATGAAATACAACCTATTAAGATAATGTGCTCCACCATTTGGAGCTCAGAGCATGATCGTTTAGAGTATTCTGATTCAGAGGCTGATTATATTCAGACTAGATATTGTGGACTGTATTTTTCTCTATTTATTTAGGCTGTTTTGCATGATTAACCATCTCAAGCTAAAATTATTCAGGCTATGCAGCTCTTCGAGTCAGCCACAGCTGACAATATTTTCTTTATTTACAGCATGAAAAAGTTAGGTGACAAAAGTGTCTCCTGAGATATTTGAGGGCAGTTTATCCCTTCATGGCAATGGGAATTGTAAACACGAGCTCAAGGTCAGAAAATAGACACAACTGCATAGTGCTGAATGCAGGCCTGCATATGCATTTTACTTTATAGTATAAGGTAAACATAGTCTAATTCTGTCTTACGAAATGCTCACAGTGGCAGCCTTAGTACAGTTCTAAATAAGAAGAGAGGCAAAAATTACTGGAAAGCAACCTTTCCAGTCTTACTACAATTCTCTTGTCAAAAGATTGCTCAGGCACAAAGTCTATTTAATTGTTAGTAGGAAAAGAGAAAATAGCAACATCCTGACTGTTAATGGCAATGTACAAAACAAGGAAAAATAATAATGTACTGATTGCTAAGAAAAGCCTGAAAAGTTTCCTAACAGAGATAACTGGAGCATGTGCAGAAAACTGTGAGCTTTCATAATCTCTTCCATACTAAATCTCACTTTACATTTCCATCTTAAGATCATAATGCCACCCTTCATGTCCCGTGCCAGCCAGGCTGCAGACGTCAGCTTTACGAACTTCCTGTGTGGCCTTATCTGATGCACTACAATGCCTACAGCTGTCACTCACACATCATTGCAAGACACCAGTGCTTTTGATGTGACTCAAAACTGGGGAGGAGAGGAGCGAGTATTCTGCTTTCCCCCCTCCAATTGTTGCAAATAAGGCTTTCATTGACTATTGAAATTCTGTCAGATAAACTAAGAAAAGCTGAGAAAATTATTTTCTTCTATAAATGTTAGTGATCACTCAGCTTTACATAAATCAATTCTCAAGTCTGATGCATCTGTTTTGACCTCTACTCCAAACTCATTAAGCTTGCTTGGGTTCCTCTTTCAGATCTAAAGAAATACTTTTTATTCTCGAAAGTATTCCTCTTCTATTGTATCAGCTGGTTTTACAAAAGGTATTTTACTTTTCAACAATCCTTTCATTACTTAATTTTCTCCTTTAAAGGAATGTTGGTTTACAAAGAATTTCTTAGTAAACCTCTGCAAAAGCTCTACAGAGGACAGGATGAGGTCTTAAGGAACTTGAGGCTCTTGAAAGAAAGCAAGAAGATTAGTATCCAAAGTCTGCAGCATGGAAATGGACTGAGTCTGATCTCAGAGACACTGATGTGACTGATGTGACACTGAACAACAAGCTGAGGAAAAAAAAAAAAAGATTTGGTTGTTGACCTGTATAGCAAAAGAGTAGGGGGAAAAAAAAAAAAGCAAATTGTTTAGACTTAAAAACTTTTCTTAGCTGGAGGAAAACCCAAAAATGGCTGTTGGCATTTTTCCCCAAACAGAAAAAAAAAGTCATAGCAGAATAGTCAGCAGATTGTTAAAATCTGTCCAAGATACAAATGTATTTACTTTGCTTCATAATTATAGGCAGAAGTATCTGAGGCATGAAAGACAATTTATGATAGGTGTACAGCTTGTGTCAAGTAGCGGGAGTTACTCAGAGGACTTTTTTGAAGCCAGGGTTACTTCAAAATAGATGACCTGAGAAGATCTGGAGAAAACAGGGAAATCAAGGTCTACTATCTTAAGGAGACTTTTTTGAAGGCTATATTTGGCAAGAATGCTGATGAATAAATAAATTTATGCATTGTGTCAACTACATTCAACTGCATTAAATTCTTGAAATTAGTTCTTAGAGAATCTGCTGACAAGGAACACTGTAAGGACACAGCAAATCAAAATGAAATAAATTTCTAATGTCAGAGAGGAAAATTACAACATGCAGAGCTGACAAAAACCAAGTACTACACTAACAACACTAACAATAAAATATGCTATTAGTTGTTCAGTATAAATGTAGTGGAGATTACAGAGAAAGAACCAGATTTTGACTTGTGTTGATTTGAAATGAGAATTGGGTGCCTAAACTAGTTTCGTATTCTGGCCTGTGTTGTTTAATGATCATATGATGGTGTTCTGGTTTTGTTTAGTAAGGGGGGGCCTAAGGTGGTAGCTTCTGTAGGAAACAACTAGAAGTTGCTCCCCTTTGTTTAGTAGACTCGGCCGGGCCTAGGGCAGACCCACTGCTGGCCAAGGCCAAGCCAATTGGTAGCAGAATGTCCTGTGATAACGCCTCTGCGATAACGTATTTAAGAAGGGGAAAACAGGAAAAAAAAAGAAGAGACGATGTGAAGCAGCTGAGCAGGGGCAGAGAGGGGGAGGTGTGAGCCTTGTGGGCCTTGCAGGCCTCACCCTCTGGCCTCCCGCCGGGCAGCAGACTGGGCTCAACTTGGCCTGGCCCGGCTGCAAGAAGTGGAGAGGAGATGAGAAGTGAATAAGATGTAAAAAGGATCCTGAGAGGCGTCTGCCAGCCTGTTGTGAGGAACGGCTGCAGACGCCAAGGTCAATGAAGAAGGAGGGGGAGGAGTAATGCTGCTCCTGGCAGAGATTCCCCTGCAGCCTGTGGTGATGACCATGGTGGAGCAGGTTGTCCCCCTGCAGCCCATGGAGGTCCATGGAGGGGCAGACATCCACCTGCAGCCTGTGGAGGACCCCTTACTGAAGCAGGTGGAGGCCTGAAGGAGGCTGTGGCCCGTGGAGGGCCCGCTGGGGCAGCTGTTCTGGAGGGACTGCACCCCATGGAAGAGATGACCCACGCCGGAGCAGTTACATGAAGGCCTGTGGCCCGTGGGAGGGATCCCACAAATGAGCAGGGGAGGAATGCAAGGAGTTCTTCCCCCGACGATGAAGCAGTGGCATGAAACAATGCATGATGAACCAACCGCAACCCCCATTCCCTCTTCCCCTCGGTGCCGCTCAGGGCAGGGGAGGGTAGTAGAGATAATGTTGAGCCCAGGAAGAGGGAGGGGTGGGGGGAGGTTATCTTGTTGCTTGTCTCATTCTCCTACTAGTTTTAGAAATAAATGAGTATTTTTCCCGAAGTCGAGTCTGTTTTGCCCGTGACGGTAACTTTAAGGATTTCTCCCCATCCTTCTCTCAAACCTCGAGCCGTTTTTCCTTATATCATCTCCCCCTATTCTCTCGGCGGGTGGGGGGAGCGGGAGAGAGACTGCGTAGTCTGGTCCCGATCGGGGCTGAACTACAACAGATGGCAACAACAGAAGGAATATACAGAGAATACAGTATACAGTAAATTTGAAGATTGATCTCTATTTCAGGGACTCAGTATAGCACATTTCTTAGTTTAGTGGCATAGTCATTAACTGTAGACAAAAAGAATCCTAGAACTGTAATGTTTGATCTTGCAAACCAAAATAGAATGCATAACTGATAAAAATATCTGCATTTTTTAAACAAATAAATTTATTTTGGTGAGCTGTTCATTTTGTAATTTCAGCTGATGTATAATGTGTTTTTCAGTAGCCAGCTTGTAACTTTTTCTTTGTGTGAAACATATTTTTCATGTCATCTGTCCTTTCAAAAATTTATTTTCATTAAACCCAAAACATTTTCCTATTATAAAAATATATATCATTTAACACTTGTAAAATTCTCTTAAATAAATAAATAGACTTTAAAAAAAATATTTCATAACAGAAGTTTGAGGACAGAAAATATTTTTGACACCTTCAAAATCTTCACTCTGCTTATAGTTGTAGCTATTCACTGAATTTGAACTGTCATCATTTCAATCTCTCCAAAATATTGTTTCTCAGCAATCTCATTTTGAAAACTCTATTCTTCATCACAGACTGTAATACTTACTTGTTTAACAAACCTTCCTTAACATAAGGCAAGTGAAAATCACTTAAACTGTCATTCTACATTTTATGGAACCATACCAATCAGTTCAGAGACAGATGAAATGACCAGTGTACCCAGTCACAAGCTTACAATGAACTACAATTTTTGCTACATAATTCTGACCTTCTCTTTTGTGTTCTGTTTTCCACTAACTTTTATTTTTCTGTCTTTTCTTACTGCCAGTAAGAGTCTTTTCTGTAAAGTCTGCCTCATGTCTCTAGGTTTCTTTTTATGAGGTCGTGTAAAGGACCAATCTTCCAGCTGTGGAGGAGCTTCCAGCTTCCTCTTTATGTTTTGCACAGTTACCGTTGGTTTAGAGCCTTTGATGGTTAACATTTTATGCATTGTAGGTTAGCTATACAGTTTATCTCCTTTAACGTTGGTAGCTCCTGATATTATAATTATCTCTTGTTTTTCATATGCATTTGCAAATTGCCTGTGCTACTTCTAAAGTTAGAAAACATTGTATTAAATTAAACAATTTCCAAAGTCACAAGTCCACATTTAACACTCTTTTCCTGGTGAAGGCCTAACAAAAAAAAAAGAGAAAGTAAATGCCACTTGGTGGAGTCTGTGACCTTTTTTGTTGGGAATACAGCTGTCTGATTTGATAATGTCTTGGTCGTACACTCGGGTTACCATGTAGAAAACAAATTACCTGTGCATGGTATAAGATAATACATATGCAGAAAAGATACAATGATGGGCTCTATATTAGCTCTTTTCACTCAGAAAATAGATTTGAGACTCACCATGGAGAGTACTCTGACAAGATAAGCACAGTATGTATCACTGGTAAAACGACCAATAAAATGAGGATTTTTCAGGGCGAATAGAGAAGAAAATACATGATCTTGTTGTTACGCTAGTGTGAAATCTGTGGTACACTAGAAAATAACAGTAGTTAGAATAATAAAAGATAAAGAGTAATTTTTGTAGAAAAATGGCATAAACATAGTGTAACTCTTCAACACAACACACTTCAATATAGTGTCACTCTTGAAACACAGACGACTGAGGTATGTTATAAGCAGTAGAGGTCTGAAAATTAGAAAGAGTATAAAGTTGTGAGGAGAAGAATCACATTCACTGTTTCTTACAATGCAGGCAAGCTAGTAAAGTTATGAGGAATTAGCGATGTGCTGATTTGGTGTCATTCGAATTGACCTAGCAGGCTTATTGTGGCTGACGATAGCAGGTTTAAGCAACATGAAATACATTTTCGAGTCATAACTACAAACAACTTGTGTACAATGCTGCCGGGGACAAATTGTGACAAGGTTTACAAGTGCAATTGCACAGATTCAGAGACAACCATTTGGAGTAATGATTATTGTATGATTATAAGACCCAATGGCAACCTGCCGCTCAAAAAGTCTCCATGTCACTGCTAGCTAGAAACTGATAAGTTACAGAAATGTGTACTTCCCCATCTTCCCAAGAAGGTTCTGCTCACTGCTCTCAGACATAACCTCCTGAAGTAGAGGCACCTTCGGCTTCATCCAAGCTGGTGATTCTTATGACAATACTTTCCTAGTAGATAAAGTCCAGCAGTAAGGTGTTAAGCCAATGGTTGCAAAATGTTATTGATACTGTGATTTTTTTTCTCTTTTCCACTCATGCTAATTCTAGTAGGGTTCTACAACCCTTTGGATTGTATTTTTTAAAAAATAAGCACAAAATAAATGGAACATTTTGTGGTTTTCTTCATGATTAGATAATGAGCAAAAGAAACAGAAAAAAAAAACCACTTGCTTAAAGGAAAAATGCACTAAAAACATCAGTTAGTGCATTGATATAATCTATACACTACTACACTACTGAGTTATATATTTTCTAGATTTATTGTAGAAATATATGTGTTTTCATTGTTCTCATTGATAAGATGATTGATTTTTTTGACTGTTCCTCATCACAGAGTCAGAAATTTCTGTCCTGAAGGGACAAAACTGATAATTTGCATGATCAATCTCTACATAACACAGAGCAGAAAACAGCTTTCACTTTTTTCCATCAAGTCTGTGACTTTTGTTTATGCTATAGTCATTACTCTAGAAAGAAGGAGAAATTTTGGCTCATTACATGCCTCAAACTGCTGTGCTGCTAAATCAATTTTATTTGTTATTTCAGTTGTGCTGAAACCTATGTGTCACTTCACATCATATGTTTTGCAAAGCACTTCATCACTGATCTGTGAAAATGATTGTGCCTGTCAGCTTACCAACCAGATCCAGCAGCATATATGATGACTATGTTCAGCAAAGCTTGCTTCTAATTTATATTTGTGACAGATCTGGGTTACGTCTGTCATCTTAGACTCTGTATTGCATGTCACATGGTTTCATCAAAACCAAGACCATTTTAGTTGCAGATGCTAGCATATAGCATGCAAAGCTACACTCCTTTGTTTTGTGAAGCCAACAGGAGTTTAAATTGTGACCCATGCAGTGGGAATCTGATTTGGTCTTAGAAGAAAATGTAGTCACTGAGATCTCTGAAAAGCTCAGCTCACAGCGTTCTTAGCTCAGTAAACTCTTCTTCTGAAATATCATCTTCTCCTCTGTTGCATTAGTACATTGCATCAGCCATCTGAAGAATGACTTTTTTAGAATTTATTTTCTTTTAAAAATCTGAATAGCATATTCAGCCCCAGATAGCAGTGTGGCTAGCATAGTATTCAATAGCTGTGAAAGCAGAGTCTGTCCATCTCTACACATCGATAACCACAAACTGAGGGAAATGTGGGGATGTTGCATTTTATTTCCATGTTCTTTTCAAAGTGTTACATCAGAGAAACAAGACTTCAGGCAATTGTGAGCTAGACACCACTCCTTTTTTTTCTCTGAAGACTCTTTTGCATTCTCATCTGATGGAAAACTGACTGGTGGAATAAATTTCCCACACTTTCCTAGGCTGTTTTCTCATGAGAAAGGAAGCATTGTTTACACCATTTTTCTCCAGTGCAACTGCAGCCATGGAGCAGTTTTTGAGCTATGCTGCAGTTGATAGCTGAGGGAATTTCTCTGTGCAAAGCCCAGCCAGTAGGAGTTGGACAGAAAGAAGGATGTTCCCTTCTGTGTTAGTGTAGAATTGCTGAAAATAAAAATTACCAAAGAATAGCTGACATTTAGAAAGAGCAAAAAAAAAGAGCAAATAACTTTATATATAGAAGTGTTTTGGCTGTGGTTTCCCTTCCTCTAGACAAACCACATAATATGACTTCTTAAGTCTACGTCTGCAGATTTTTAGGGTACTTAATGTAATATCAATGAACTTGCATGAGAAAGTGACCTTCTGTGATGGATACTGCAACCTAGCAGTCCAGAACTCCAGAGATACAGAAGTCCCCCGCATGGTTATGGCCGCTCTCTATATAGGTGCACAAGGAGCATGCACAGACACACAAAGACATGGTTACACATGCATGTGTGCGCACACACACATGGAGTTAATGAAAATCAGAACAAAAGAGCTTCAACTTATTTCAGAAAATTATGTCCATTTTTGACAGTGACTGTCCATCTTTCATGAGAACAGCAGGCCCTTTGCAGGGGCCCTTTGCAGGCATTCTTTGTTCACGCACTGAGATCTGATCCAAAACCTGTGAAACGACACTTAACACAATGCTGTGCCCTTGCGCATTTCGCCTGTTCCAGGCACCTTGCTATGCTGTTGCCAGTGCATTGTCACATGGCTTCTGGCTTGGATCTGTCTCCTGTGAGACTGGTTCGTAACACAGTATGATGAGCACAGATTCACTCACAAAAGAAAATGTAGGCACATAGTCAGAAAACTTCAGACTTAGTCTTAAGAGTAATGTTTTCATGTGGTCTTTAGAAGTATAAATTCCTCTTTTTTTTAGGAGGTAATGAGGCTCTTATGCACTTAAGAAATATCACGAATGATGTTAAAGTTACTCAGAGTAAGAACTCAAAAGAAACACAAGTTCTACCTCCCATCACATTCAAAATAAGATTTAACCCTTATGTTTCGTAGGACTTAATGGAATACTTGTCAAAGTTCTACCTTAGTCTTTGGGGCTGGTGAGATTTGACCTTGAACATTTTGTCTCCCTATATTGCTGTTTTCCACCCATTTAATTAATAAATTACAAATCTGTAGGAATCTGGTATCTGTGCATTCTGTATCAGGCATTCATGATGGCTTGTTGTGTTTGATCACAATGTAGACTAAAGTAGAACACATTAGCATTCCGTAATTAATCCTCACAAAAACAAAACAAAAAAAAAGCAGAAAACAACAAAACAAAACAACAAAACAAACAAAACCCCAGAGCATGCTTAGTTGTATATTCTGAAAAGAAATCGTATTTTAAATATAAGGTTTCATTAAGACAGCAGGTGTAAATCCCGATTGCTTCTCTGCAGCTGCCTGTTTTATCTGTGATTACAATGTCTTTTTAACCTAGTGTGTATAAACTATGCATTTTCTTCAAGTTTAAGATTGAGTTTGAACAGTGGTTTAGCCTAAATAATAAGAGGTTATCTTAATTACTGGTATGTCTGAATCATCTAACATAGGTGCAGTAGGAGTATGCAGAACAACACATCCTGTGCTCGTATTTCCTGATTGTGTACTACTCGTTACAAACTCCTAGAGACAAGGCCAAGGAAAGAAAGTATTCACTTCATTCACTCCACTGGTATATCCAAATGAACAAATATTTTTTGAGGTGTGATTGATATTTTAATATATAGTAGCTTTTGATAATTTAAGTACTTCCACGTATTTATAGTCTCTCAATTTCCTTTTTACGTGCTCACTTACAAAAACATTTTTTTCTTCTGTTCTCATAGTACACTGAAAGAGCTAGTCACTGATAAGAACACTGAATGGAATATTGAACAGAGTAGGGAATTCATCTTTCAGCCCTCTGTACCTCTTCTGTGGTTGAGACACTAATTTTTAACAGAAGTGAATAAGTTTAAGTCTTGCCACTAGAGAAGTTAAGCTAAAATTCCTATAACAATTGTAATTCTTTTTTCCATCCTAGCTAAATTTCCCAAGGGAGTTTGCAACTGCCATAATAAGCATTTAACAAACAGCTTGGCATTGTATTTAATGACTGAATTTATTAAGTCCCTCCACCTGGATGCACTGCCGGTTGGGACTACCTCTACGCTGCTAAAGTGAACAACACCAGGCACTTACGCAATTCGGCTGGATTTTTAACACGACCCCTGGCAAGATATGGGTCTGTGTCAATGAGCATTCACCTGGGAACAACTCAGGAATTAGTAAGGATTAATATGGATGTGACCACCCTGTTTTGGAAGGTTTATGGATGCAAGCCATAGTTTGCCAGCTGGCCTCAAAGCCAGAAAGTTATCCATTGCAGATTTTCGTTGCTAATATTTACACAAACAACGCAATTGAATATTTCCAGGACTACTCACCAAGTCCTTGTCATTACTGTGCCTTTTTGTATGGGACCTAGAAATTACTGCTTTCTATTTCAAACATTTTAAGACATATACCCAGCTTGGTACATGGCACAGTCCACTCATGGTTTATTCACAGGACTGTAGCTGGAAAGGTTTTTTTTCTCTTCAGGTGTTTTGCAGAGGAAGATAATGGCTAGAGCCAGACAGGGTCTTTTATGTAGAATGGTACAGATAAGGCAGACAAGAGACCACAGAAGAGTGTTGTGCCTTACACGTAGTGCATTGGGGGTGCAGCAGAGACAACCTAGAGATACTGGAATGTCCACAAGTTCAGATAGGATATGATCTCAGTGGAGATTTTTTTTAATAGGTGGAAAGCAAAATATAAAAATGGCCATCCAGTGCAATAACCCTCATTGTCATTATTACAGTTTCTGAAAAAATATTTTGAGAGCTCCAAGGTTACAGAACAGATATGTATTTTAAAATTAGGTGATCCATTCTGTGTTTCATAGCAGAGCCTGTTTTCACATCCTGAATCTGCATAGAGCAATTACACTGGAGCTAACTGTGAACATACCTTGGCTGGGAGTATGAGGTATTTTTTACCCTGATTTAGAAAAAACAACAATTTAAAAACCTTTCCTTCACTATATCCTAATCTGATAAAGCAAAGTTAGTTTTAAAAGAAACATTTATAATTTAAAGTATCAATTATTTTTACAGATTGCTAGAACATATTCTGTCTCAAACTGACATTTTTGTTTATGCAATGTTTTAGTTAAGTTGAAATAAGTTTTGGTTTTTTCTGATCTAACAATAAGAATGTACATGAGAGAGATAACACATGATGAGTGTTCTAGAACAACATTTAATAGACAGCAAAGCAGTGTGCAAGGGAGAATAGCTTATGTTGGATCCTGCAAACTTATGGGTCAAGTTCATCCCTGACACAGTGCCACTGAAGTCCGTGGCATTACATCCAGGTTAGATACAGCCTTTAATGTCTTCGTTTGAGTGATTTATTAACCTACTCCAATTCCATCCTTGGTTATGTGATTATTCACTGAGATTGCAGTAATTAAGGCTGACAAAAAGCCGTAAGTGTAGTGGAGTGGATCAACCTAACCAATGAATGCATTGTTAAAATGATTACGAAGAGCCGTGTAATCAGACAGACATTTTACACAGTTGCCTGGATTGGAGTAATATGCTACCAAAAAGAGATAAGACTCCCAGAGTATAGTTGAGCAGCGTGGTCTATTGGCCTCAGTAGGCAGAGAGAAGGCAGAGATTCCCAAGCACAGCTTCTAGCTGTGGGTTCTCAGATTTGCCACAAGTTGCCACCGGCGCTGTGCCACTTGATGCTGGACCACAGAATGACTGGGGTTTTGGGACTGCACTGACAGAAACTGAGTACTGGGGAGAAGTCCGCTGTTTCAGAGTGACAGGGTATCTGTGACCTTGCTACAGCAGCCTGCGAGGGAGGGGCTGGCTGCTTTCAACAGAGAAAGTGTAAGTCTCCATCTTCTTAGGTGCTTGGTTTGTCAGGCACTTTCTGAAAGATGATTAGGATAACCCTTTCTCACAGTTACAATATTTTGGGAAGCACAAATTTTAGAGGAACCATATCATTAGAGTAACCTATATTTTTTTAGACTCTGAACATAAACTCACAATTTTTCAGCTAGAGATGGTGTTCTTTCTGTAGCTGAATGTCTACTTTCTCGACATAGTTGTAAACTCAACTAGTTGTAAACTAACATGCACAAAATTTCAATCCAGGAAGAGGGATGTTGGAGTGAGCTTTACAAGTAGTAGTGCCTTTGACAGTTTGCTAACACTGAGTACTAACAGAAATAAGGATACAGTGCAACGAGCTTTGACTGGCAGTCAGAGTACTTAGGCACATTGGTCCACGCCAAATCTCAGTCAAGTGCATTTTTCTTACTATTGTGCCTCACATGTCTAGCTTAACTGTACTACAATCACTTGTCAGATTTTGGTTCCAAAGCATAAACATGCCACTCACTCTAAGTAACAAATGTTCAAATGCAGTTACCAAATTTTTTTTTCAGAGATGCCCTAACTCAAATAACATAGGGGAAGAATCAATTCAATTGTTAAATTTATTCCAGAACAGAAAACAAATCTTAATATTTTTAAGCTGCCTTTGCAGCACCGAATTTTCTACCTGGCAGTCTGCTTGTACTGAGCTTTTTGTATAAACCAACAGTATGGGGTAGATACATGCACAAAATAGTAATGAGAATAATAGCCCTTAAATTGCAATTTAGATGGCAAATGGTTCCACACATCTACAGATATTGTGGCACCATAACAATCCAAATTCAAAGTTACCAATGACAGTCATCATCACCTGCATTTGACTTGAAATAAGTCCCTAGAATTAACAACCAGAGAATAGCTGTTCAAGTTATTGGATTCATGAGTCTAAACCCATGTAGTTCTCAGGATCATGAGCATAGTTAGGAAGCC
Organism: Chlamydotis macqueenii; assembly: GCF_036417535.1. Lineage (NCBI taxonomy): Eukaryota > Metazoa > Chordata > Aves > Otidiformes > Otididae > Chlamydotis > Chlamydotis macqueenii. The sequence goes on along the minus strand of NC_141593.1, from coordinate 55,460,866 downwards.
TTTGGATCTCATCATGTTATATTACATGAGGAAGTGATAGTCCTTCTCCATTCATTGCTAAAAGAACTGTGAGTTGTTTCTCAAGATGGTACTAACCATGATGCTTGTGGAAATGACTTGTGAAACTGATCTTAATCATTCACAGAAAGCTCAGTTAGGATTAACCCTCGGTTATCATATGATTTGTATTTGCTCTTGGTTATCAGAAATATAAAATCACTTGATACAAGCTATTTTTTTAATAAAACTACTATTAAATATATAACAATAAATTGAAAAATTTAGTTTGAAAGAAATGATGTGTGCAAATATGGGCAAGAGTAGCTGTGCTTTAAATCAAGTGCTACATTGTCTAAAAACCAGAAACATCTTAAATATTTTTTGATTGACCTACAATGTCATTCCAGATTAGTAAATGTAAAACCAGCATTTTAATAACATTTTACCCTTGATAACAAGGCCTTATCTAATGTTGGCTTTATGGATCTAATTTGAAAAGAAGAATTTCATTAACATTTAGGCTCATTGAACTCATAAAGAAATGCATTAAGTTTTGACAAATATTCAAATTTTTCTAAACAACTTATCTTGTTCTCTTGTTGATTACTATCTATCTGATTATAAAAAGCATAGAATGGAAGCTGGGGAAAACTAGAGAGAAGTAATTGTCATTTATTATTCTTACACAACATATTTCATTTCCTAGTTACTTTAAAATATTTTCAAGCAACTGTGTCTTAAATAACTAGGGTTTTCCAAAAATTTAATAGTCTTGGCAAAATAATACATTTCACTCCTTTCTAAGAATGCTATTAAGGTTGAAAAGTGATTATATATTCAGGAAATTCCAGAATTAAAATTGCCTGAGGAGCTCAGAAGCAATTCCCCGGTGCATTTTCATTATGTCACAATTACCTGACAAAGTATTATTTTTCTGAAAGGGTCTGTTTTTTTTGTTCTTGCTGGTTAGTGAGTGGTATCTTTTTTCTTACATCATAGTGCTCTCTGAAGACAGAATCATTTTCTTCCTTATAAACTTATTAGTGGCATTTATCATCCTTGTGACCTTATGCTTACAGGTGTGAAAATATTTGACATCCTTAACATTTTGTGAAATTATAAGGTTCTATAGCTTCATTTTATGGAAAAAGATCAGATGTGCAGATTGTAGACAGTCTGTTGTGTTCTGAGTGCCCAAAAGGTGGCAAGTGAAGATATGTTCTCCTTTCCTTCTCCTTCCTTCCAGACATTTCCATCATACATTTAAAGTTGGAGATATGAATGTATGGTAATTTTGCAGTTCAGATTACGGGGGAGTCGTGTAACATGGTCCCTGAAAATGGGCAGCACTGCATTAGTAAACGTGTGACATACTTGATTTAAGTGATATTCCCAGCTCGGGAGCTGAACTAAGGAACTACGGGCAATCTGTTGGCAAAACATCCACTGGCTTTTGTCAAAGTAAGCTCCTTTCTTTCCTTGTCATTCCTTCCTCATGCACATTTCACATTTTACAACTAAAGTAAGACTTTAGCACAAACAGCCTTTTTGATGACATAACTTAGTTGCTCTCCGTACAGATCTGCATTGTACAATAGATGAAGCTAACAGTGTCTCGCTATGTGTTTTGATAGCCGTCACATGATATATATGGAAGGAGAGGTGAATTAAGACTATACAATAAATCTATATCTCATTCTTTTCAGTCAGGAATTTGAGGATCACTACCAGTCTGCAGAAGGGATCAAGGTGAGGTAGATGCAGTCTTTTATTTCTATTCTGCCTCCTGTTTCAACTCTTTCTGTTTCTCTCTTTCCATAATTTTTGGTCCCACTCCTTTATGTTTTCTGGTACTCTCTCCTCACCTTTGGTCACTGTTGGTTTCTAGTTTTTCCTTGGAACAACTCCTCAGACATTTAATTTCGATTGCCTGGTCTAGAAATTTTTTTTTTAATGCTCAGGTCTCTCCATACACTGGCATTTGCAGTTCCTCTCCCTGCATGGTAGATTCAGTTCCCTTCCTTTTCCTTCATATCTGAACAATTTCTCCCCATATTTTGTTGCCCAGCTCTTTCACACAGCTCTCTTCGCTCTCATTCATTCCACCTTCAATTATACTTCCTGAATTATCTCCTAACTTCAATGTCCAGCTGCTCCTATCACTCTATTCTTTTCCTAGGATCTGTCATGAAACTTGAATTGATTCTATGTTCATACATTTTTTTTCCCTTGGCATTGATTACTAACCTTCTTGTCCACTCAGTCCAAAATTCCAGACCTTTTCTCACAGTGTTTCTGTAATTCTGATCCAGTTATTATTCTGCTCAGAGTTAGAAGCAGACAGGTTTTCAAAAGAATATTTAAATCCTGTGCAGTTCCTACGAGGTATTCAATGACAAGATAAGAGAAAAAGCTCCCTGATGTACATGTACACAGAAACGCAGGCACTATGACATTCCAGATTCTGTACTTCTAACTTTGGGCATGCAGCTCTAAAAGAAAAAGTCACCAACATGTTTTAACACAATGATAAAACAAAGTATTTTTTCCTTACTCTTGTTCAGAGAACCTGTTGAACTGTTTTGGCTGGTATTTTCCATGAGTATTGCACCATAGGCAGCAACTCAGTGTAGAAACTGCTTTTTATACATTTGCAAAATCTTAAGAAAATGTAGAAATTCTACTAGGCCCTCTAAAATACTGTAATGTATTTTCAGAATTTTGTGCTGTCAGCAGAATTTACTGTATCACATGTAATCAAACCCTTACTGATCTTCCTTCTCCAACCATATTTATGTTGATAACTTCTGTAGACTCTTGAATTTTGTGTTCTCAAATTTGTGTGTTGCTTCTGGCTTTCTTTTTCTTTCTCTTTTTCTTTCTCTTTTTCTTCTTCTCTTTCTTTTTCTTCCTCTCTTTCTTTTTCTTTTTCTTCTTTTTCTTTTTCTTTTTCTTTTTCTTTTTCTTTTTCTTTGTCTTTTTCTTTTTCTTTGTCTTTTTCTTTTTCTTTTTCTTTTTCTTTGTCTTTTTCCTTTTCTTTTTCTTTTTCTTTTTCTTTTTCTTTGTCTTTGTCTTTTTCCTTTTCTTTTTCTTTTTCTTTTTCTTTTTCTTTTTCTTTTTCTTTTTCTTTTTCTTTTTCTTTTTCTTTTTCTTTTTCCTTTTGTTTTTCCTTTTCTTCTCTTTTTCTTTCTCTTTTTCTTTCTCTTTTTCTTTTCCTTTATTTTCCTCGATGACAAATCACCTAAATATTCTTCCATTTCCTCTATAACTTTTAAGTGAAATTGATATTCAAGCATTTGTAAAGCAGAATATGTGATTGAAAAGTAATATTAATTTAAAGCTGTTTTTTACAAGGCCTAGGAGGTTATGTAGCAAATTAGTATAGTACTCTATGGAATGGTAAAGGACAGGAAATGCATTAATCCCACAGAAAAGATGAAAACTACCTCTGTTAAGGGAACAGATGGCTAATCAGAATATTCCTACTTTATAGACAAACATAGTATTGCTGCAAAATCTCCAGTAGCTCAAAATTCACTAAGAAGTTGAGCAACACACCTGCACAAGGGTTAGAAGGAAAATAGAATGGAAAGAAAAAATTCTAAAATTTTCCACCAAAGAAAAATAATTAAAATACTTTGTTTTAAAGACATCAGAGAAATGTATGAAGGAAGCAACAAGACTGGATTTCTTGGCAGCCATCATGTGTATGCTGCTTTATAATGACAAAAAAACTTAAGGAGCCGTTTTTTACTTCAATGGCTACACAAGCCATTGAAATTCCAATTATAGTTCGTTCTGAAACTAAAATAAAATCTGAAAATATTTTCAGTTTAGATAATGTCCAAACCTTTAGTATAGTGTATTAATGTAAAAAAAAAAAAAATCTTTTTCATTCAGTTTGGAACATTTTGCTTTATTTAGTCTTCACATTAAAAAAAAAAGAAGAATTTTTAAAATGTCTCAATGGGTGTCTTAAGGGGTAAAATGCAACCAGTTCTGCTGAAAATACCAATATTTTCCTTAAGATAGACTTTTTTCCTTCTGTGTATTTTTTTTCTATGAATGTTCTTCTGGCAGGAGGGCAATTTCTATTTACCTTTCACTTTAAAGTGTGTCACTTAGAAATATTACCAAGTCTCATGATACACAATTTCTCTGTAAGAGACTTTTATTAATAATAATAAAAAAAAAATCATACAATGTTGTCACTCCTGTTAAATAACAGAAGAAATCTGTTATGAGACACACAGAAAGGCAACTTTTTGTTCAGTGGGAAAGCAAGTGGCCTGGTGTATTGGAACTGCCTTTCTGTGGGAATTAACTTTCTGAATATCTAAATCTGGCTTACCTTGCTCTCTTTCATTGCTGTGAGCTGGAAGTTAATAATTTACTCTAGACCATTAGCCACTACAAGACTTCAGCTACTTTGTAGCTATGTGCTTAACTGAGTTCGTGGTGGAAGAGCGTTGTGGGTTAACCTCAGCAGGCAGCTAAGGAGAGAAAAGGGGAAAACTGAGAAAACTGATGGGTTGAAATAAAGGCAGGTTAATAGGTAAAGCAAAAGCTACGTGCTCAAGGAAAGCAAAATAAGGAATTAATTGACTACTTTCCATCTGCAGGCAAGTGTTCTGCCATCTCCAGGAAAGCTGGACTTCATCACACATAGTGGTTACTGGGAAAGACAAATGCCATAACTCTGAACGTCCCCCATTTCCTCCTTCTTCCCCTAGATTTTGTTGCTGAGTATGATGTCATATGAGATGGGATATCCCTTTGGTCAAATGGGGTCAACTCCAAACTAGTTGTGCACCCTCAGCCTGCTCACTAGCGGGGCGGCGTGAAAAGCAGAAAATGCTTTGATACTGTGTAAGCACTGGTCAGCAAAACATAAAACATCCATGTGTTTTCAGCACTGTTTTCATCACAGATCCAAAACATAGCACCATACAAGCCACTGTAATGAAAAATTAAATCTATCTCAGCCAAAACCAGCTCAGACAACAAGTAGGTGGTGTTGAGCAGAAATGTATATGTACCACAGAAACTCAGGCTAAACTCTAATCAGTATCTGGCTCATCACTGAAAAAGAAGAGAAACATTTCCATCTAGAATTACCAGGTTCGGTTACCTGGGCCATGCTGAGGGTATTATGCAGCCAAAACAAATACTGACTGTTCAAGATAAAGAATAGCTGTATCTTGATCTTATGTGCACATCTAAACCAGGTCCATCTGGAAAGTTATTTTTGGCATAACATATTTGAGCAGTGGTGAGTGGGCAGAAAAGTCCTATTTCAGTCTAAAATGATGATAAGCCTCAGGCTGTGAGCAAGAGGGATGGGAAGCAGTAAGAGAGTGTGTCAGAATTTGGGACTGTTTTTAAAGATTAGAAACTCAGGGTTACTTTATCAATAATTGAGATCAATTTACAACAAAAACTATTAATTGAAAAAGTCCCCTGTGAATGTTACATTCCTTGTTTTCTTCACTTTCCAGGAGCTGATCTACAAGTCCAACGTGATGACAGCCTGCATGAGGTTTGGGTGGAGGATCAAGACAAGCAAGCAGTGGAGATCATGGATGAGCTATGGTCCAGCACAGAAAGCCTGACCTTGGCTTCATGGTCTGCTACAGCTGTCATACCTCAGTTTCCAAGGAAAAGAGCTCAGACAAGGTCTAGATGTGGAATTCAGAGTTAAGCTTCCCAAATCAAAAGCTGCAGCATTTTTTGCCTAAACCTAGATGCCTTGGGAGCCTGTGGATCTCATATTATTGTTCTATAGATTAATTTGGGGCAAGCCTGGAACAGCAACCTGTGAGTCCATTGTGTCAGGAGACCAGGCTTTCCTGTATCCATTACACCTTGAGGAGATCTTTGCATTCAAGGGCTGTCACTGACTCAAACACAGAGGATATCCTAGGCCATGCTCCAGTTTTGCTCTGCACAGTCACTTCTGTACTGCAAAGCAGAGGGGAGCATCTGGCCTCTGCTAAACAAAGAATTGCAGTTTCTGTATTTACTTTGAGGCCAGCTGTCTCTTTTTGAATTCATTGGAAACGATCGGTGTTGGAAACATTCTCAGGAGAGCATCATCTCATTTCAACTCCTAGAGCTCTGGCTTCTAGCCTTGGCTAATTTTCTGAGTTGGATGACTCTCTTCTTGTAGCTTGCCAAGTTCTGAAGTGATCCCAGTGCATGTTTTAATTTATTTCTCTTGAAGATTTTTATACTTTTTCTAATTGGCATGAAAATGAAAATAAATTATATATTGAAAGAGTGTTTGGCTTTTGTTGGACTTTCAAGCACTGCCACTCTAAAAAGCCTGTATCTGCTATCTTCCACAGTCTTAAGCTGTGCTAAAAAAAAAAAAAATCCATTCTACTCAAAGCTCACTGATATACTACTAGGTTTTAGAACTGCATCTTTCTTGTTATACTGGATTAAAGAAATGAATTAATGAGTTCTATACCAGAGCTGCTCTCCTATGAGTTTGGCCTGAAATAGTAACTACTACAGTGGGACCACTGCCTGACTGTGCTACTCTGGCTCTGCTCTGCCTGACTGTTGGCTTTGCTGTGCATTTCCTGCTCATCCAGGCTGCCTTGCTTGCCTGTTTCATGAGTAATTGTCTGATTTGCTCACTATTTACTGGATAAAAACACTGCACCACTTTTGCTTTTGCCAGCTGGAGGACTAAGGGAAACACAGAAGCAGTGCATGAGGGAAGCTAACAGCTTTTGGGAATAAATGACAGAATCTGTGCTTGTGTGGATCAGAAGCTAATTTGAAAAGTGAACCTGTAAGTGACTATTAAATTAAATGTACTTTATCAGAAGGTCATGGTTTGCAGGTTTTTCCCTGTAACATCATACATATAAGAACTCAATGAAGAACCTTTCCTAATGTCCAGCCTGAACTTCCCCTGAGGCAACTTCATACCATTTCCTCATGTCCTATCATTAGTCACCAGAGAGAGAAGATCAGCACCTCTCTGTCTGCTGCTGTCCTTGAGGAAGTTGTAGACTGCCATGAGGTCACCCCTCAGACTTCTCTTTTCTATGCTGAACAAACCAAGTGACCTTAGATGCTCCTTGTAAGTCTTGCCCTTGGGACCTTTCACCATCTTGGTTGCCCTCCTCTGGGCACACTCCTATAGTTTAATGTCCTTCTTATATTGAGGTGCCAAAAATTGCACACAGTTCTTGAGGTGGGGCCGCATCAGTACAGTATAGAGTGGGACAATCACCTCCTTTGACCAGCTAGCTATGCTGTGCACCCCAAGACATGGCTGGCCCTTTTGGTGTTGAGGGCACACTGTTGCATGTGTCATTTGCTGACAAGCTTCAAGCTGGACCAGCCACTGAGTAGAAGATCTGTGAAGGAGGTAAGATATCCCAGGATCCAGACAGAGGACGAAGGGACTTCACTGTCTGTACTTAGGTTTTATGAGAATCCAGTATGTGGGTACTTTTCAAGGCAATGCCTCATCTGTGGCAGTGTGACCAGCCACATCTGTATCGTGTGTATGTTTGTGTGTGTGTGTCTCTGGGATAGGCACTCTGCAAACAGCAGAGCAGCAGTTGCATCCCTCAACCTAGGCAGAGACCCCAGGTCCCCAGGCACTTAGCTGAGCTCAAGCAGCTAGACAGGAGAGGTCCTGGCCCAAATGCTCAAATCAACTAGTGGAGATGGCCACTCCTAACATCCTTTAACAGAGAGCATGGGATAGGATAACAGAAAAAGGAATAATAAAAGAAAAAATGCAGAATATAGTGTACTAGTGAGGAGATGTAATATAGATTAGATGTAAGAAAGAAATTTTATACAATGAAGTTGGTGAAGCTCTGGAACAGATTGCCCAGAGAGGTGGTGGATGCCCCATCCCTGGAAACATTCAAAGTCAGGTTGGATGGGGCTCTGAGCAACCTGATCTAGTTAGAGATGTCTCTGCTTCTTGCAGGAGAGTTGGACTAGATGACCTTTAAAGATCCCTTCCAGTGCAAACTCTCTTATGGTTCTATGATTCTAATGTAATCTAGAAAAGAAATAAAATACTAGGATTACTTTGGCTGAGGACAGATCACAGGTAAAATCCTTGCTCAAACAATCTCAATGATTTCTTAATGATGCCAGCTGTTCCATATATTCACCTCAAACTGCAGTATTTTTAGTCTAATTCTTCAAGCTTTGGCTTCACTGACTTTGTGGGAATGTTACTTCAGCGAAACATGCAGCAAGGTCAGCCTCCCTATGATAAGCAGAGGGTTTAAATAGTATTGACTACATCTAACCTTCTGGATTTATCATTCTTTAAATTACTTCATGTTTTGGTAAGTTTCACAACTAATTCCATGGAGTAATTAGAAGTTCTAAGACAGGGAATGATAACTATCATAAATCATAAAGACTACTTAATTAGTTCCCATTGTAGATAAGTATTAAATAACATGATCTTTCCACAAAGGATCATATTAGCTTGAGAAAGATGTTTGCCTTTTGATTTAATGAGCTAGTGGCTCACTTACTACAATACAAGGTGTCAGTTTGCTTCACTTAACAGCAAAAAGAAAAGAGATTTCTTTTTTTTCGGCTTGTGCTTCTTTTCTCTGTCACACAGAACCAAGAAATAAAAGATTAAATACATATTGTTTTCCAAGTACTATAATTTAAGAGAAGTTTACAAAACGTCAGTACAGCAAATGAGATGGAGGCTAACTATCTCTGGAAAATTCTTTCAGTCTTGAAGGTGTTATAGGATATTTACAACAAAACAGTCCAGTCTGGACTTACAATGAACTATGCTTAAACAACAAAAGCTATTGTATTTTTTTCCTAGTCAGTCCTAATACTCTGTCAACTATACCTGAGAAAGGTTCAGTTGAATAAGAAGAATGTTATTTTCTCCTTTTAAATCTAAATTCCATTATGAAAGAACCCCCTCCAATTTGTACTTTTTTTTTTGTTAGTGAGAAGACATTATTCAAGTAAAAAGTAATCATGAAGCTATTTGGATTATCTGAGGATCTCTCTGCATGAAGAATATTTAAAACAAAGTTAAACAAGGTTATCTGAAGGTTTCCTAGAAAGAAAATTTGAAAATCACAGAAGTTCCCTTAGAATTTCCCTACCAGACTTCAAAGAAGTTACATAAGATTATTCGTGAAAGGCTCTGGAGACAACATGTTTGTGTGATTGTCCTGTTTTTAACAGTCCCTCATCTACTCTGTCAACTGCACATGCTTTAAAGATGTTTTCAAGCTCATTTCCAGGAGATGTTGTTTCTTTCTTATTTTCCATTTTGATTTTTCTTCCCTTGTCTCAAACAGACTTGATCCTGTCCCAAGGCTCTTTCATTTATTTGTGAACTCTCTCGTTGAATTCTAGTTAACTATCTCTACTCTGGTAGGTACATAGTGACCTAGTCACAATCATTGACCTAATTTTGCACATTTAGAACATTTTGTTTTCGTAATGACTGGAAACTATCCTATATATATGAACATTCACAATTAAAAGTAGAAATCAGTGCTTTGATGGTATCACTTTCAAAGATCGTAATGAGATTATAACAAAGATTAAAGAGAAAGCCATGATGATACTTGTCATCTTGTAAATCACGTACCATTTTTTATTATTATATTTGTGTGACATAAAACTCTTCAGAGGACAGAACCAAAAAGCCTCCATTATTCAAAAAATCTTAGTCATAAAGATTACAAGGGGAGTCAAGGGGAAAAGGTATTTCTCAGGGCAGGCTGCTATTTTCTGAAGCAGAAATGATGCAAAGACTGCACACTTCTTAGAAGTTTTATTCATGACAGAGTATTTTTTTAATAGTACAACATATTTGACAATATATGTGTACAGGAGAAATAATTTTTGTTTTCTAAACCACAGTTAGTTTGCATTTGACAAAACAGCAAATATCTGAGGCCAAGGAGCATGTATAGAAGGCTCCATCTTCATTAGAACATCTATGCAAAAATGTCCTGATCTGGGTATTTGTAAAATTACTGTACAGGTTAAATGAAAACTCATATTCAGAAAAACAATTCTAGAAAAACAATAAAGGGCTAAGAATATTGTCCGGTTACAATCTACTTGTTATTATAGAGTTTTATCCAAACTTAACATAAAATTTTAAAGCATAAAAGGTTCACAGGCCCTTATCACTTTACTCTCAGTCTATTATATTCAAGTGTTTATATCATATTCAGGAAGTCTCCCTATAGCTATTTAGAAATCAAGCCACCAACCCCTTTGAATCTCATACCACCATATTTGTGAGCCAGATGTTATTATACTTCTCAGACTTCTCTCATCCCTCTTGTGTTGCCTGAGGAGGAGTCTTCTACCTATATCCAGCTATGCCTTCCGTCTGCAAAACTTCCAGACAATGAGAGGAAAAGAAGAGCAGAGTGATTCACCATCCTGGTTATCAGGCTTCTGAAACTCTCCACTCTCAAACCAGAGAATCAAAATAGTCTTAACTTGTATTTAGTTTATTGTAACAGTTAGGGAAATCTTTAGTGAAGTGATATTTAATTTTTACAAAAACAATATATTCTGAGAATTTGAGGTGATGGAAATATTCTTTTCATTGTTATTATTCACCTTGTTCAGTATATAACAGGTACTACAATGCTAGAAGAGAGTATATTGACTAAGGTAGAGCTTCCCAGTGTACAGACTGGAAATATGAGTAGATGCTTGTATGTCATTTCACGATTGAAAATCAGTCAACTGCTTTGTTCAGAGACGATTTTTTTTTTTCTGTGAAGTAAAGCTGAAAAGTTCTTGGGCGAGACCTTTTTTTCTTGCTTTGATGTTCCACATGTTTCATCATTCATTGGTTCTTCTCATTTCACCTCTCTCTGGCTTCAAGAACAAAGAAATCAGGACCTTAGCAGTAAGAAAGAAGCTAGAGGCTTTGGTGACTTTCACGTTATGCTCCAGTTCATAATTTATCATGAAAGTTGGGGATTTTTTTAACTGTACTGCAGCGTTTATCTGCTTAGATGGTCTTCATTTATAGAAACTGAGGTATTTTCATTTCATAATGAAACTATTTCCCCATCAATCAACAGAGTGATTCAAAAGATATTTTAAAGAGAGAAAAGTGAATATGGAAAAATTCTAAAACTTTTCAACAGGCATTTAGTGGGCACAAGGGAAAATAAAATATTTAAATGCTAGAGATGGACACTAATCCCTCATATTCCAAGAAGTCACCTTTTATTCCAAGTCTGTAATTTGAGTAAAATATTCACACTACTGTAATTGCAAAGTAGGCATCACCTCTGTAAAATTTAATTTGCTCATTTAATTGTAGGAATGGAAATTTGAAGGGAAAAACAATTGAAAACTCTTACTGCAATCTTCTACTTGGAGGAGCAATAGTCTGTAACTGAAGAAAATCTCAACACTTGTCCAATGCCACCAAGTTATGAAAAGTAAGTAGCAGAAGGATCTTTGATAGATGATTTCAATTATACAGTGAAGCCTTATAAATCTCTGTGATACATTTCCTATATTAGCTAGGAGATGAGACTTCGACTAAAAAAAAAGAGAGTAGATGAGATGCAAGATATGGAGATTTAAGAAGTACACAAACAAGCAAATGTCTGCAGGATTCAAGGGGAAGAAGAAAAAGAAAAAGCTGCTGTGGAATTCAGCAAGACATGAAAAGCAAGATTTTGAAGAACAAGATAGACAAATAAAATAGAATAAGATAAAAACTGACTGAAAAAAATATGAAGGAAATTAAATACCAAAATCTTTAGGCATTGTGATGATATTGTCAAAGTAAAATAGGATAAGAATAGAAGTGTAAGTAAAATCTTGTCAATATTTTCTAAAATAACGACAAAGAATAAGATCAAATAAGGAAGTAAAGAAAATAAATAGATGCATAAGTATTTAAATTAAAATCAACACACTAGTAATCGAAGAGAGTAATATATTTCTGAGTTTTAGGATTAGAGTATAAGGTCTTCAGAAGGAAGTTCAAAGCATTCACACACAGAAAAACCCTGTTTTCTTTGAGTTGAAATATTTTTATTTCAAAAATCTCTCAGGGATATTTTAAAATGAAATACCTGGATGTTCCAGAACAGTAAACTTTATTCTTATAACTGTAAATTGCTATGAAGTAAGTTTTAATTCAACAGAAGAAACATCTCAAATTTGCCAGACCCGACTGAAAAATCAACATTAAAGAGACACAGAAACTTCCTTTATCTAGGGTAGACACTTCAGCTATTTTTAAAATACAAAAATAAGGAGAATATCCCCAAAGACACTGTCTAGAACTTAGAACAAAACTGATCCAGAATTTCCTGGAAGTTCAAAATAGTTGTTCATTATGAGACTACTATAAGAAATGGACTCAGGACTTATAGCTTTGGGCGAAGACCAGAAGTCAAAACACTGAAATATTAAAGAAATAGAAACAAATATGTACTCAAACTGCTTGTAACTTAACAGAAGCAAAAATACATACAAAGTCTTAAGGAAGAACTCATGTCAGTTCCATTTCCTGCACCAGATCACAGAGGATTTCACGCTTATCCAAAACCAAGTAATGAAACTTCCCGCATTTCCTAATCATAAGTACGAAGTTTACATTTTCCTCATAATATGCTGCTTACTTGTTTGGAGTCACACATGATCCAGAATGGAAGATGTCAGGTCTATGGCCTTGCTCTACTTCTGTATCACACAATAGGTCAAACATGACCTGCTGAGAAGAGCAGCTTGCCTTATAGAACAAATTTTCCCAATCTGCTCAATCATTCCACAATCTGCACCATGGTTTCCATCATTCATCCCAGATTCATTATTTTCTGCTGCAGTACATAATAAAAAAAGGTGGTTGTGGGGAAAAAAAAAAAAAAAAAGGAAAAAAGAAAAAAGAAAAAAGAAAAAAAAAAGAAAAAAAGAAAAAAGAAAAAAAAAAAGAAAAATAGAAGCAGCCCTCAAGGATCAAGTCAGATTGTGACCTTCCTGTGTTCACAGGTGCACGTACTGAGCTACTAGCTCGCAGTAAAGCCCACACAGCTTGTCTTCACTGTTCTCTGTGTCCTTAACACAGAACTGAAACATTTGAGCAGAGTTGATCAAAAGCTGACAAAAGTTTACAGAAATTCAAAACCTTTGCAATAAAATCTGTACCACATGAATACCACATGGCTTCAAGACTTCTAGGAAGCTTTTGGATAAAAGAAGAGAATATCTCCTTTGTCTTGTTTATTGCATGAACATGAAAGTGTTCTCTGGACATAAAATGAAAAATAAAACCAGCTGCAAGACCATTGTAGAAGACAAAATAACTTTCTTCATTCTTTCCACATGGTAATTCTAATTTAATTTTGTCTTTATTTTCACCTTCAATCCCAAAATACTTCAGAGGGTAAGACTGAATCAGAAGCAGAAAGAAAAAGAAAACAAAGCAATAAAAGTCACATTATATTTTTAAAAGAACCAGTTAATAAATTGATCTACAAGCACAAAGAAAGGAAGAAAAACTAGGAGATGCCTGTCCAAAGAAGTAGCCTGAATAAATAAAAGCTTGATAGTTTATTCACTTTTAATATTTTCATTACTAGGAACAAACCAACAGAGGGTAGAAGAAAGGTCCTTCAGTGTCCTTACCTTTGCATTGCAAACTATTGGTCCTAAGGGATACCTCTATTAAAACCTAATATGGTGATGATTCTTGGTGATCAGGGAAAAGCAATGACTCTTTCTCTTGCTTAAATATAGAAATGCCTCCCAGAGATTTTAAATGACATGCATAATTATTTCCTTGTTTTCCTAAGAGGAAATTTGGTGCAGAAATCCAGGACAAATGAGTGAGAAAAACTTGACATCAATATTCTTGAGATCAATCATTATTCTTTTTGGTTTTGTGGTAAATTAGTTTAGATCCGACAACATTTGAGTCACCAGTAATCACATTCCTTAATGATAATCACTCTTCCTCCCTTCTCTTCAGCAGACTTTCCCCTCAAATCTCTCTGCCTCACCTCTCCTCTATGAAGGCCGTAAGAAAACCCCTCTTTGATGTCCAGAAAATACTGACTAAACATTTCCAATGAAAATGGCTGCCATGAGACGCATAAAGATGCCTGCAATATTTAAAAAACACGTGACATGAGTCTTAGACTAGTAAACAGAAATTATTTCCAAACTCTCTCTTTTCTTTTTTACTTTAAAAAAAAACCCTACAATCTTTCTCAAGGTTTTAGAACAATGTTATAGGTGTATTGAGCTTTTATATATAAGCAATTTTTTTTTGCTCCCACTTAAAGAAAAAAAAGTAAGCTAATTGTATAGTGGGTCTCACTTTTTCTTCTTTCATAAACAGAACACTTAAATGAGATTGTTAATTAACTTCAAATTATATCCATTCTATTCACAAAAGAAAGTATGAAATATATGTTGTTTACCTCTTTCCTTACTCTATTTTCAACATAATTTCTCCTCATTAAAGTCAGTAATTTCCTCTACATCCAAGTTGTTTACTACCTGAATGTTATAAATCCATTTCCACTACTTTCATGGAAAAAAAAAATCTATTTCTTCAGAATTTCTCTTAAGATTTATTTGTTTCCTTGTAACTTAAATAACTATTTTAGCCTTCTGGAAACTTGTCTAACCTGAAAAGAAATTAAGAGATGTGCCAATAGTCGGGGTACACCAAGGAAAAGAAATCAGTAACTTACACATTACTCTTGCACTGCTGCTCTGTGCATAGGAAAGTAATAAGTGAACATGACAGTAGTTGGGACTGACTGAAGTTGGAATTAATCAAAGATAAAATGAACTTGCCATATTAGCAAAAGCTTACAGGAATGATTTAGAAATTCAGAGTTTGTTATCCTGTAGTCTCTGAAAGGGAAAGAGCAATTTATATTTCCTTCCTCCAAAATAAAGGCCTCCATTCCACAAAACCCAAAAGACTTTTGTTACAAAAATAAATAACTAACAGGAGCAAGTCACATACATTCCCTTTGTAGTCTACATTTTATAAAATTATGTTTCTCTTAAACAGTAGAATCTCACATAACAAAGTGATAGGTTCTTAAATCAGATAAGTTGGAAGACACTAAGAAACTTTATTGTTCTGCATTACTTACATTTTTGTTACAGTTGTCTAAGACTGCACCTTTGTGTATAATTTCTGCATAAACATACAGTGAGAATACACCCTCTACCCTGAAACACTGTGCAGTGTAGGAGTCTTGCACAGGTAATGGATGCAAAATGGAGGCAGGTAGTGTCACCTAAAGAAAACACAGTTAATATTCCTACAAAAGATTTCCAAAGTCCTGTCTGCCCATCTCCAGTCACAGCTGAGAAAGTATTTATTTCAGACTTTAAAATAATGTTTACAACACAAGTTTGAGTAGAATGTCCTACATAGATCGTCAAAGTGTGCACAGTGATTTGGAAGAGCTGTTACAGGAAGTTACCACTCACACTAGGTTATCACTATGAGAGCTGCAAATGTCCACTGTGGTGCTGTCTGGCAATACATTGTCAAGGCCCCAAGGTACTAACTACCTGTGTGGACACAGGCAACAAGGTGACAGAGCCATCTTCCTACACTTAGAACTCTAAATCGTCTAAGTGGATTCTCGTTCTGTGTTACATTTAAGCAACAGAGTCCAGGCATTCTTCTCAATTAGAGAGGTTGTAATTATTTTCAGAGTTTATAGAGCACTTCTTTCTTTGTTTTGGGGTTAGTTGGTTTTTTTAACATCTTGTATGATTGTTGGTGTAACTGTGTGACTCAAGATGTGGTATTACATTTATATCACTTATTCTTTAACTGGCCTTGAAGTTTGGGCTCTAAAAAGGACTTGAAAAATCTAAGCTCATATTTTACAAAAAAAAAAAAAAAATTACTTTCAAACTTCTAATGCACTTCTTTTCTGTAATCTTCATGACATAAATGCTCTACAAACTACTATGAGCCTTAACTTCAACAGTGCAGTGTTCTGAACATTTACTGCCATTTCATTCAGAGATTTTCTCAGTCTAAACTATTATTGAATAAATTAAGAAATAAACTAAATTTAATTAAAGTAAAAAGGAAACATTTTAAACGTTTGAGCTGATATTAATAAATCAATAACTGGCAAGCACCAGCCTGGACTGCTGTATATCCCTTTCATTAACCTGTTGGCATCTAGATACATTGGCAACATTGTGCGTTTCAGATATTTTAGAATAGAATAGAATAGAGTAGAATAGAATCATTAAAGTTGGACAAGACCTCTAAGATCACCAAGTCCGCTGCCAACCCAACATCAACTTCTAAACCATGTCCTGAAGTGCTACATCTGCACATTTTTTGAACACTTCCAAGGATGGTGACTCCACCAATTCCCTCGGCAGCCTGTTCCAATGCTTGACCACTCTTTCAGTAAATAAATGCTTTCTAATATCCAACCTAAACCTCCTCTGCCACAAGTTAAGGCCATTTCCTCTTGTCCTATCATAAGCTATTTGGCAGAAAAGACCAACACCCACCTCCCTACAACCTTCTTTCAGGTAGTTGTAGAGAGCAACTCAGCCTCCTGGTCTCTAGACTAAACAATCCCAGTTCCCTCAGCCACTCCGCATAAGATTTGTTCTCCAGACCCCTCACCAGCTTCGTTGCCTTTCTCTGGATGCGCTTCAGTGACTCAACATCCTTCTCGTACTGAGGGGCCCAAAACTGCACACAGCATTCGAGGCGCGGCCTTACCAGTGCCGAGTAACAAGGGGCACAATCACTTCCTTACTCCTACTGGTAATACTATTTCTGATACAAGCCAGAATGCTGTTGGCCTGTAAATGTGATTGTCAGGTACAACAAAAAATTGTGACAGCAGGTAATACCACTGACTGTTATCTGATCTACTGTGACCAGAAGAGACAGCAAACTGAGAGCGACAGTATTCTTCAAATACTGGTCTCAGTCTATAGGGCCGGAAATGTAAATAGGCATCTAAATATTCTCCTTCCTAACACTTTAACTATACATTTTAAATCACTTTGATTTAGGAAAGTATGTGTTTTGGAAGATCTCCTATAAGATTGTATAATATATAATGATAGCACCGAAAACTACTTAAAGAAAGTATTATCATGGTGTATTTACTTAATTTGAGGATAATCTGGGAAAACAAGAAGCAAAAATAGAGCTATAAATCACTGGGGTTTCAAGCTGATTTTGTAACATAAAGTTGCAAAATAATTTAATAAAACTGAAAAGCTAAAGTTTGACTTATCTATTATTTAAATGTTAGGTTTACAGGTTAAGACAAAAGGGAACAAGTTTTTTCTAGAGATCATGCAGTATTTTTATTTGCCATGGAAACAACAGATTACATTATCATGAATGATGCAAATAACAGACAGATTTTTTTTTTCACATAGAAGGTTCTCAATGGTACAATACCAAAAAATTTAGACAGAAAAGACAGAAACTGTGCTTATGCTAGTAAGACATTACTACCTTGCATCACCTCTGCAGTGGCATAGCAGCATAAAGAGGATGAATAACAAGTATGAAGGATCAATAAATCTCTCTACAGTTCTTCTGACTTTTTATGGTATAAAAAGGGCGATATAATGTTTCACATAAAAATACCTTATGTTGCAGCACAGAATGTTGTCACTAGGTCCAGAATTGCTTTTCTATGCCATTTCTTCACACATCATCTCCTTTGATACATCATTTCCTTTTTCTCTTCTAGTTCCTTCTCCTTTCTAGTCTATTCTTGTCTCATATTTCCACCTTTTCTTTTCTGATTTTGTAATACTTCTTTAAGATTGGCCTTTCTAAGTCTCCTGAGCATTTTGCTGCAGTGAGAACTGTATGTGAAACACTGTAATATTATTTAAAAACAGAAATAAATACTATAAGAATCAATATCTATGGAACTTTGAGTGAATAGAAATCGCAATAAAAAGGAAAACCATAGACAGATTTACTAAATGCTTCCATTTGTCAAGTTTAGGTTTGTATACAGAAACATGTAAAAAAGAGAAGTGAACACAGAGGATTTATTTTTTTTTTTACAATGGTGAAGATATTTCATTAGCCTAACCATTAAAATACTATGCAATAGGCAGATTTTCAGTTTATGGTCCACAAAATCATGACCACACAGAAATTATCTTGTAAAAGTTCATATGGACCATACAGAAATATAAGTATGTAGAATTTCTTAAGTAGTTTTCATTTGCTCCCAAAAACGTATAGATATAAAATTGGAAAAGGTTTTTATTCCTGATTCTTAGTGCATTATTTCATTGGTTAAAAACCCCCAAATTCATAAATAACAAAAAAAAACAGAACAAAACCCGAAACCTCACAATGCAAGGTGAATCACAGAAACTGGCCACACTGTAATCATGGAGTTCCCAGAGCATGAAACCCATCTGTGTTCCTTAATAGGTCATTTTCCTCACATAGGAAAGAAAATCTTCCCATGCTTGAGTAACTGAAATGTATTTAAAACTTCAGTTTCCGTCTTCCTAAGCATATATGTCTACCTGCCACAAAACCCTCTGGAAACAAAGTGCAGTTGTAGCACCATTAAGATAATGAGCCCGTCAATACTCCTGCCGTGTTTCAGCTGTGAAAACTGGGGCCTTAACTAATCTCCGTGAAGTAAGTGCCTTGATTACAAAAGAAGATGGGCATTGCACTGTTTACATACTAAGCAACAATAACATTTATCACTGTCACTTTCAGTGTAAGGCTTTCAGAAACGTGTTTGTGTGTTTCTAAATGAAAGGAGACAAAGGAATAGAATATTTTGGTGTGAAGCTGTTTTTCTAATTCTGCATATCGTCTCCAACTTGATTTTGATTTTCAGTTAGAAAAACAAAATCCTTGTTCATCTAGACACACTTGTTTGGATTGTTTACATTTGAGGCTCTGAAAAATACTGGAAGCTATCTCATCAAGGTAATAAACTGATGTCAATAAAAATGTGACTAAAAAGTTTTCCAATATATTTGGATCTGATTCAGTCTGATCACACCTAGCTGTAACTTTTGTACAAGAAGAATGGGTCAGCTCTCATTTAGTGTACTTTCTATGATAGAGCTAATCTTTTGTGTTTTCATAGAAATACTGAAATATTTTTATTTATTTATAACTGAAGATAGTGGCCTAATGTGTTTTTATGCCATCATCTTCAGGATATACGTAGGTTCAAATACTAAGAGAATACAGGAAAACCCAAATCCTATCAGTTCTCTATTTTCATCCTTCCCCAAAATGGTAAAATAGTGTCTGTTTTCTCGCTCCTACCATGTTAGTTATAAGCAGATATCAGAAAACAGTTAGTCATATTGTAACTCTTAAAAGAAGAGACTGCAATTTCCAACTAAGATAATCTGAAGCAACAAAAATTACATTAAAAAATCACTGTAATGAGAATCCTAGGAAACAGGATCCCTGTAGAGAGATGATGATGATGAAACTATTGAGAGCTAAGAATAATAAATCCAGTAGCAGTTAGAGTGATTACTTTTAGAGAAAACCTTTTCTTTGATTATTTTTTTTTCTCAATTTCTAGACATGAATATTATGGGGGTTTGGTCGTGACTATCACTTTGGGCAGCCAGTCTTGAGAGTGAACTTTTTTTTTTTTTAAATCTGACAGGTTCACAATGAGTGCAACAATGAATTAGAAAGACAAAAATCAAGTGTCAAGAGTGAGCCAATAGGAATATATCCCACTGGAAAGGGTTATTTTCCTCTCTGGCTTCCCTTCATCTTGCTCTCCAACCGGAGAACCTTCCCTCAATTCCTTTTCACCACTCTAAAGGACAGCATGTGCCTTCTGCCTTCAACTTCCTCCTTTTTCAAGAGACCAGGATTCCTACAACTTTAAAGAATGGCTCTCTGAAGTTGTAACTGACGTTCCACTGGCACTGCCTCTGCTGTAAGGAGCTAGGTACCTGCCTAAATGCAGAAAAAGATCAGGGAGAGGAAAAGCTTGTGAAGGGCCTGGTACGGTAACTATCAGTGTATTATAAATGTTCCTCACATACCAAATCCTGTACTAAATCCAGAACACAGAGAAGAAAATTATCTCCATCTCAGCCAAAACCAGGACAGAATTAAAATAGTTGAAAACAGACGAATCAAAAAAGTGACAAGGAAATAGTGAATATGAAAGTTTATATTTTTCTAATCCCTATAGAACACAAGAAATAGTGGGATCATGTCAACACTAACAGGAAAAAAAAATAACTACAATTATTTGCTTTTCCTGCCTATAACAAATACATTTCTTAAGTTAAATTTCTTAAGAGATGCTCTTTTCTGAAAGCATGCTTTGTTCTGAGCTGACAAGGAGACAATCTGTGCTGTTTTCCATCTTAAAAGGGAAAAATATGACAGAAAAAAAACATAAGGAAACAATTAGACAGCACACTCCCTGCTGAGGGATCTGTAGAGCTTTAATTAAAATTAACTACCACAGTAGTGACAAACTATTAGTTTGGAGTGACAACAAACTATGATACTGTAATAGTATTTTAGTATTCTTTGTTAGAGCTCAGTACCTGATTCCAGGGTTTTTTTTCAAGCCATATTATCAGTGTAGAGCAACATGAAAAAGATTAGTTCAAACAACAGTTCTAAATGGTATCATGTTTCAGAAAACTTTTCACTTTTTTAGTCAGAACTGGACTCTAAGAACATTTTATAAATCTGATTAGGAGCAATCTCCATATGTCATTTATCTATTTAGAAACTTACAGTAATGCATTGCTTTAATACCTCAGTAAGTTACTGACATTAATGTATTTTTGTAATGTTTGTAATATAACAAATCACTATTATTCTAATTTTACGGGAGGAAGATTGAGGCGCATCACATTATCTGTGATTTACCCCCGTCAACTATAGTCATCTTAGAGTGAAGCGTTCCAATATGCCATTGCAGTTTAGCCTGCTGTCTAATCTACAGTGATAGGGCAACTTCCCTTCCCGTGAGAGGGATATTTGTTCAATTCGAGACACTTATCTGAGGATGGGATGAAATTAGTATCTGTTCCCTCCCATGACTGAGCCAAGGTGACTCATTTAGAGTCAGTTTTAGTGCCGAGATGAAGGAAGTTATGAGAGAAACACTATTTTATGTGACTTCTCTGGTATCAAATGGGAAGTTAATATCAAGATGAAGTTTGAAATACTTTGTTTGAAATATTTTTCAGTTTTCAGATTGTGTCTTGAGCTAGAAACTGTTTCTCAAAGGCTCTCAGTATATCAGTGGTCAACAGCAAGTATCTTACAGACCTGTGGCCAGGTACTTTTAACATCTGATATGGGCTTTGCAGAGCAACTGGCAGCTTTTCAGTGACAATCAGGTAACGTGATTATTTTGAAACACTTTTGATTTATTACTTTGGTTTTTATAATTAAAATCAACTGAAAAGTTGTGATATGTCTTGAATAATCTGTTTATGAGGATGGGAAGAAGGGTCAGAAAAAAATTACAGGGAGCACTAAAATTACAGGGAGCACTAAAATAAGCTATCTAAGTACAAACATTTCATCTGACCTACCGCCAGGCTGCAGAAGCAGATCACTATGTCAGGATAAATTCTTCTTCTCTTGTATGTGCCAGTGATACAATCATAAGAAGGAAAAAAAAAAAAAAAAAAAAGAAGCCAGGTTGTGTTTTTCATGTCCTAAACAGAACAAAGTGACTGCAGAGAAACAACATGAGACCATAGCTCTGCTGTGCAAACTGATCACAGTATTTCAGTTACCCACAGTCATGCAGGATACTGTTTCCAGGGATGAGGCACCTACTACCTCTCTGGTCAATCTGTTCCTGTGTTTCACTACTCTCATTGTAAAACTTTCTTCCTAATATCTGATGTGACTGTACTCTCTTTTATTTGAAAACCATTACTCCTTGTCCTGTCACAACAGGCCCTGGTAAAAAGTTTGTCCTGCTCCCTCATATAATCCCCCTTTAGGTACTGAAAGGCTTCAATAAGGTCTCACCAGAGACTTCTCTTCTCCAGGGTGGACAGCCCCAACTGTCTCAGCCTGTCCTCACAGGAGAGGTGCTTCAGCCCTCTGATCATCTTCATGGCCCTCCTCTGGACTCACTCCAACAGGTCCATGTCCTTCTTATGTTGGGGGCTCCAGAGCTGGACACAGTACTCCAGGTGGGGTCTCACCAGAGTGGAGGGGGAGAATCATCTCCCATGTCCTGCTGGCTATGCTTTTTTTGATGCAGCTCAGGATATGGTTGACGTTCTGGGCTGCAAGCACACATTGCATGTCCAGCTTTTAATCCACGAGCACTCCCAAGTCCTTCTCCACAGTGCTACCCTCAATCCCTTCATCCTCCATCCTGTATTTGTGCTTGGGATTTCCCTGATGCAGGTGCAGGACCTTGCACTTGGTCTTATTGAACTTCATGATGTTCAATGGGCCAAATTCTTGAGCTTGTTTAGGTCCCTCTGGATGGCATCCAGCCCCTCAGGCATGTCAACTGCACCACTCAGCCTTGTTCTGTCTGCAAATTTGCTGAGGGTGCACTCGATCCCTCTGTACATGTCATTGATGAAGATATTAAACAGTACTGGTCTTAATATAGACCACTGAGGGACACCACTTGTTACTGATCTCCATCTGGACATTGAGCCGTTGTCCGCTACCCTCTGGATGCAACCATCCAACTGATTCCTCATCCACCGAACAGTACACCCATCAAATCCATATCTCTCCAATTTAGAGAGAATGATGTTGTGGGTATCGTGTCAAAGACGTTACAGAAGTCCAGATAGATGACATCGATAGCTCTTCTGTTGTCCAGTGATGTAGTCACTTGTTGTGATTTAAGTCCAGTCTGCAACTAAGCACCATGCAGCTGCTTACTCACTCCCCTCAATGGGATGAGGGAGAGAATAGGAAGAAGGAGAGAATTGGAAGAGTAAAAGTGAGAAAACTCATGGGCTGAGATAAAAACAGTTTGACAGGGAAAGCAAAATCCTCACACACAAGCAAAGCAAAACAAGGAAGTTGTTTACTATTTCCCATGAACAGGCAGATGTTCAGCCACCTCCAGGAAAGCAGGGTTCCATGACGTGTAGTGGCCACTTGGGAAGACAGAACCCCATCACTCCGAATGCCTCCCACTTCCATCTTCTTCCCCCAGCTTCCTATTGCTGAACATGATATCATATGGTATGGGATATAACTTTGGTCAGCTGGGGTCAGCTGTCCTGGCTGTGTCCCTTCTCAGCTTCTTGTGCATCCCCAGCCAACTCACTGATGGGGTGGTGTGAGAAGCAGAAGAGGCTTTGACTCTGTGTAAGCAGTCCTCAAGCAGCAACTAAAACATCCCTGTGTTATGAACACTGTTTTCAGCACAAATACAAAACATAGCCCCATACTAGCTACTATGAAGAAAATTAACTCAATCTCAGCCAAAACTAGCACATCATTTCATCATAGAAGGCCACTAGGTTGGTCAGGCAGGACTTGCCCTTAGTAAAGCCATACTGGCTGTCTTGAATCACCTCCCTGTCCTCCTTCCAGGCTCAGAGGTGAGGCTAACAGGTCAGTAGTTCCCAGGATCCTTCTTTCTACCCTTTTTAAATATGAGTGCAGTGTTTCCCCTTTTCCAGTCACGAGGGACTTCACCTGACTGCCATGACTTTTTAAATATCATGGACAGTGGCTTGGCAACTACAACATCCAATTCCCTGAGGACTCTGGGATGTATCTTGCCAGGTCCCATAGACTTACCTGGTTCCTCAGATGGTCATGAAGCTGATCTTCTGTTACAGTGGGAAGGGCTTTGCTCCAGCAGTCCCCATCTTGTGGCCCACCCACTTGAGAGGTTTGAGAAGAAGAGTTGCCAATGAAGACTGAGGCAAAAATCTTGTTCAGTACCTCAGCCTTCTCCTCGTCCGTTGTCACCTGTTTGCCAGTCATGATCATCAGGGGGGTATGCTTTCTTTGACCTTCCTTTTGCAGCTAACATACCTGCAGAAGCCCTTATTATTATTCTTTGCCAAGTTCAGTTCCAGCTGTGCTTGGCCTTCCTGACCCCATCCCTACACAACTGGGCAGTGTCCCTATACTCTTCCTGGGATACCTTTCCCTGGTTACACCACCTGTGTATTTCCTTCATGCCCTTTAGTTTGACCAGGTCTCAACTCAGCCACGTCAGTCTCTTGCTTTCTTTTCCTGATTTCTTACACTTGGGGATTGAGAACTCTTGCATTGTATGGAAAGCATTCTTAAAGACATGCCAGCTCTTTTCAGCTCCCTTGTCCCCATGGGCAGTTTCCTAGGTGGTCCTATTGACTCCTTGAACAGCTGGAAGTATGCTTTCCTAAAAATCAGGGTCCTGACTTTACTCTTCATCTGATCCATATCCCTTAGGACTGCAAACTCCACCAGTGCATAATCACTGCAACCCAGGCTACCTCCAATCTTAAAATCACTGATTAGCTTGTTTGTTTTGGTGACCAACAAGTCCAGTATTGCACCCCCTCTGGTAGGGCTGTCTACTACCTGGCTTAAGAGGATACCTCAGTGCACTCCAGGAGTCTCCTGGATTACCTACAGCTCACCATACTACTTTTCCAGCAGATGCTAGGGTGGTTGAAGTCTCCCAGCAGGAGGAGCGCGATGCCTCCTGTAGCTGGAAGGCTTCATCAATAGGCTCTCCTGTACAATGTGGCTGAAATAACACAGCCTCAGTAATGGCCTTATTCCAGGATTGCATGGATTGTGTATTCCAGCTGAACAGCATGTAGATTTGGCAATACAAGAAAATACTTTAGCCATATATAAGATTTACTTCTTACACATGATATGACCTAGCCTGCATCACTGCTGAGGGTCCAGAGGTTCAGTCCCTCCTGAATCTGTTGCATGGTGTTAATTACAGTAGTTACTCCAATCTTTTCTGCAGAGACCTGTTTTCTTCTGACTCCTTTGTTGAATAAAAAACATACTGAGTCACTCCAAGATGACATAGAAGCAATGTGGACATAGAAGCAAGCAAAAATAAAATTAAAGTACTTACCCCAAACTAAGTAAATTGCTTAGATATTCAAATATTTTCCTCTGACCTTGGTGCAAACAAATTGCAGAACAGGATCCAAATCTCTCTGATGTTAGCAATGCTAAGATTTGGATCCTGTTCTGCAATTTGTGGTGGTTTAGCCCGGATCACCACACAGTTTCTCACTCACCCTCCCCCTACAGGGCAGGACAGGGGAGAGAAATTGGGAAGAAAGGAAAACTCATGGGTTGAGATAAAAAAGTTTACTAAAATACTAAAAACTACAAAGATAACAGAATATAAGTATATAAATATATACAAAATATACAAAATGAAAAATGTACGATTTCTCACCGCCCGATGTCCGAATGACTGATGCAGCCCATCCCAAGCAGCAATCACAGAAACAACACCAAGCAGCAAGCAAAGAGGGGAGAGCAAGCTAGCAAGGTAGAGGGAACGATGCCAGCAAGCAAGAGAGAAGAAAAGGATGCCAAGGGTGCCCGAATGGGTGCCTGAATGGAATGCCCAAATGGATACCCCCTCCCATGGGCAACCCCCACTTATATACTGAGCATGACATTTATGGCATGGAATACACTCTTTGGCCAGTTTGGATCAATTGTTCTGTCTGTCTTTCACCCAGCTTCCCGCATCTGCACGTTAACGAGACTTTAACGAGACTTGGAAAGCCAGACAGTGTCCTTGGTCTCATTAACAACTCGTACCATCAGAGTGTTTTTATCAACATTCTTCACACACGAAATCCAAAACACACCAGCTACTGAGAGGAAAATTAACTCCATCCCTGCTAAAACCAGGACACATTACCTGATGAAAATAATTTTTTAAAATAGTTGTAATTTTTTCATGTTTAAAATAGTGGTAATTTTTTCAGCTTTTTCTCATGTTTTCAAAATATCTGAACCAATATGAAGCCAAGTTGTTGCAATAAGATAAATTCATCTTCTGATATTTTCTAAACATAATCTTTTCAAGTTTTTAAAGTAATTTATCACTTAAGGTTAAGAATAAGCTCTTGTTTTTTAATCTTGACTATTTTGTTCTGATACTGAATCTAGAAGTTACTATCTTATTATATACACAAACTTAGATAATTATTTCCTAAAGTGAAATATGCAGTGTTTTGTTATGTGATATATGGGGAATTAAACTTTAGAAATTCATCTTGGCATCAGTAGATACTGACAGGATGTAACAAAGTATTATCCTTGAGCTATATCCTGATTTCTATCGAGACAGTATTTAAGTTTTTGTTATAGGGATACTTTTTTCTTTCTAGACAGCAGAAAAGTTACAGAAAGAATCCTATTCCTTTTACCAAGTCGATACAGTGAACAGATCAAGGAGTATTTAACTACACTACTTACCAAGATTGGACTTTCACTGCATTCTGAAGATTGTCTTGGTAGAGTACTTTGTGTGACTTCAACTTTACCATTAAATTATGTCATCTTTTGACCCTTACCCTCTACTAAAGCAGAATCTCCTAACTTGTTAAGAATGGTTAAATAATGAAAAGTATGCAGTCAAGCTACTATTCAGCTGATATTAACATTTTTATTTCATTTGAATACAAATAATTCCATTAATTGTAGTGAGGCTTTTACATCAGCTATTAAACTGCAGATCTTGACGCTGTGTTTTGTCCTAGGGCTGAGAAGACTATATAGTCTTCACAATCATCATAAGCACTAGTAAACAACAGCCAGGTGGTACTTATAATTACTCTGAAATGCAGACACTTTAAAAAAGCAACCAGATAATAATAACTTATTATTTAATCCACCATTTATTTAATCTCTTCTCCATCAGGAGTAAAGTATTCACTTCTTACATTTAAAAAGTGGAAAAAGCTTTGTGTTCCTTCACCCGTGATATTATGATTCCAGATGAAGCAGGTCATTGAATAGGCATCATTCCGTGCTGAATTTTAGTTTCTTCTCTGAAACCATCTGGCACAGATTTCAGTTCCTGGAGCTGTAAAATGACTTGATATATATTGCTTTTTAAATATAATTGAAAAGACTATGTAACCAAGTAAAATATTACATTGTGTTAAAAACTCTTGGCAAAAAATTAGGATTTTTCATGTGTGTCAGGGATTGATTGCAAAGTAACCTTTCATCAGAATATCTTATGAAGGTATAATTTAAAAGAACATCTATGTGTGTTCCCAACAACAGACAAGAATTCTCTTTCATTAAATTACACCTAACAAACAATGAATTGAATTAAAAGCTATTTCTTTATCATATAAAAGCTGCTTTGGGGTTTTTATAAAGTTCAGTCAGTCCCCTGCGATGTATTCATCAAATTAACATGGTTACTACATTCCATATTTGCTCTTTTGCTGGCAGGAAATAATCTGAAACAGATTGTGATGGTATTTGTCAGAAACCTCAAAAGATAATTTTCTCTGCCATAAAACAACTGGTAAACATTTAACTAACACATTACTACAATACTTCATTCTCATTAATTAAAATTCCAGTAATGATGTATTGATGAATGTGTTGCAAATGCATTAAATAGAAATGCAACATCATATATTCATGTAGTTGAATTCACATACATGTAAATACACATAATTCAGCCAACAGAGTATCACCAAATAGAGAAATACCTTAGGAAGCTGCCAACTGTGCAGTCTGTTTCCAAGCAGAAATATGTTCTAGCTCCAAGTGAACTCCACCATGGGAGCAGAAAGATGGGAGAGTGACAGGACATAGTTTATAAAAATAGGATGGGACATTATCATGCAGCTCCTATCCAGCCAATTACTCATCTAGTCCCCAAGCAGTCCAGATTTGTCAAGATAATTGGATAAAGCTCTGCTTTGTCAGGCAATGGGGAGTCTTAGCAATCAGCTGAGCAATAGGTGTTAAGGGAAGCACTATTGCATACCTTTATTTAGATGACAAGCCAGCCTTTAATGCAACACTTCATCAGCATTAAAGCTTCTAAAAATCTCTCAGGTCCAAGAAGTACAGTGAAAGCAATCTGAGTACTTCCATTTACCCTTAGGAAGATGGCTAAGAAAGCAGCACAGGTGATCCTACAAGTGTGTAAAGACATCTGCCTCCCATTTCCCTGGGTCCACCTGGTACTTTACCTTCCCATCACACAGCCAGAGCCCTGCCGATGTTCTCAGCCATACTTAAGATCCATTGTCTTATTCTACTTCAGCTAGACTGATCCTAGTATTTCAGATTAACTATTTCAGGTATAGTGAGTGATACAGGTATACCAATTCACAGCAATACGCTGCAAGATGCACTGTGGAGAACTCCTTATAATCAGCTGCTCACGGAGACTTCAGACATGTTTGCAATAAACCACAGGCAAGATGTTTGTCAAAAAAAAATCAAAACTGTTGACAAAAGCTGAAATCTTTGACAAAACTTTCTAGTACCTCAAATACTCAGTATTTCTGTATTTTCTCTTCTGCAGTTGATATTAAGCTCCTGTCATCTTTCCTGAAGATTCCAGGTGTAATACTGGACTTCATTATGATATCAGAGAGACATAAGTTATTCACCAAGTTAGAACGTGGAAGCTTTCCAGGGACCAGTGATCATGAAATGATCAAGTTCAGTATAAACAAACAAAGGACAATCACAACATACTGTAGATACACTTGGTGCTTCAAAAGAGGTGAAAAAAAAATGAGTTAAAAAATTAGCAGAAAAAAAAATATAGAAAATCTGAATGAAGAGGAGGAGAGGGTGGCAATTTAACAGTTTACTAAATGATTCACTACAATCATGAGACAAGATGGCTTTGGCTAAATGTCCATTCTGATTCAGGGGTTAAATTAAGGTAACCACTACATACAGTAAAATAAAAAATCCCAATGTATTACGAGCAGAATGTTAAATGATATTTAGTCAGGAACTGCAAAAGACAGAAAGTGTAAAGACATTGCTGAAGATATCAGGACTATCAAAATAAGGAACAATCAAAATAATACTTTAGACTTGTTTTTCAGTTGTGATGATAAAATCAGCTATGCTGATGCAGAAAAGACAGAAATTTGCAACAAAAATTTATTTTCTGAATAAGGCAATATACTTATAACATATAAACACAATAAGACACTGTATCATTTCTTTATTATCTACAGAGAATATGAATATTACACGCAGGTGAATTGCACTCATGCATTCCTGAAAACGAGAGTGAGCAAATCTGCACTACTTCTGTTCATTTTTATTGCATATTTAACAATAGAGAGCACTTTTAGTTTATCAAAAATATTATTTGGAAGTAAATTAATGCTATAGTGAAAATAAACTCTCATAATAGAAAATAGTTATTTGTAGAATCTTTAGGAAAGAAAACTATTTCATAAAAAAAAAGGTATGGAAGGTAAAGTCAGACAAATGCAAACTATAAATAAACCAACAAATTTAGAGATTAGTAACAACTAATTCCTTTACAATACAATCCAGTATTGTAAAAGAAATGAAGGATTTTCCATTTATTGATTCTTTGCCTTTGAAGGAAAGTCAGGATGTTTCAGGATGATACAGTTTTGTGAATGAAAAGCTATTGCACTCATTCCTGGACTAAATGCTGGAACTGTATTTTACATAGGGGATCATATTCAGTGCTCAAGTAGTTCTTTATTCACAAATGAATTTATACATTAGAAAATTATGTACAAAATGTGTCACTTTATATAGATTAATGAATACACCTTACACATAACAAACATTTACAATTAAGTAATGTAAATTTTTTTACCAATCCGTATTTGGAATTGGAAAGAAAATTCAACCTTTAGTTCTCCTCAGCAGCTTGAGAAGTCAATGACAATACTTTCACAATGGACGGAGGGGTTCTCAACCACTTTGAGAACACCATTTTCCTATCAAAGCAAAATAACCCATGATTTTATTAGATACTCCTATTTTTACATCTATGTATGCAAGTTTCATTTCAGAGTTATTTTGCTAACATTCTATATTTGGGTGAAAACACTACAGGTTTTTGCCTGAGAGAAGGAAATGCTAACAGCATGACTAAAGGCAGATTTCCCAAAGTGGCAGCGGCTGCATAAAACTTCTATTTCTCCTGTCACAGAAAGGGCCAGTGACAATCTGTGTCTCCCGAGTGATAAGCAGTAGCCTGCCTCTTGACTGAGCTACAGTATTTCATCTGTTGGCCAAAGCTTGTC
Organism: Chlamydotis macqueenii; assembly: GCF_036417535.1. Taxonomy (NCBI): domain Eukaryota; kingdom Metazoa; phylum Chordata; class Aves; order Otidiformes; family Otididae; genus Chlamydotis; species Chlamydotis macqueenii. The sequence goes on along the minus strand of NC_141593.1, from coordinate 55,430,602 downwards.
ATCTTTCGGCATCATAGACCTTACGGACAAAATCCATCTGGCAATTTGTCAATGTGTAGAGCTGGTCAAGGAGACTCAGGGCAAAGCAGGTCCACAGACGCAGTTTGGTTTACAGCTTTCCCAAAAACTGATGAGCTGCAATTTTCAAACATAGGTTTCATGTTCTTGCTCTTGCCTATTTTTTGTCATGCTTACTAAGATTTAAATTTCTTTATTAAAAAAAAAAAAAAAAAAAGACTGATTTAATTCATCACAGATGAGGGAGAACTAAGCTTTAAGTTTGTGCAGTTGGTGGTTTACAGGTGACTTGCCAGGCTTGCAAAATGAACCTTGTCTTGTCTCCACATAGAAGAACCTGTAGGGAACTTCAGTTCCATGACTAGGAATTAAGCATGAGGGAAAGATACATTCCTAAGAACTCTACTTTATACAAAGAATCAGACTAAATCTTTCAGAAATCTGCTTGTAGGAGTTATTGTTTGCCTGCACACTTGTAGACCATTAAAAAAAAATAATTCTTCAGCCATCCACATTATATCACTAATAAAAACAACAAAAGTTAGAGGTGTAATAAAAACCCATGCATGTGGAAGAAAAATAAAACTTTTTTTTTTATTGTTAGCAATTTCTAGTAAAATAGCTTAGATATCACTGGATTTCAGCTATCCCACATTTTGACTTGCCGTATATTCTAACTTCAGACTACCTCCTGCACAATTAGTCTGCTGAACATGAAGAAGAGTGACAATTAAATATTTTTTCATTCTTCATTAATAATATTTAAATATTCTCAAAAATACTTGCTAATAGTGGAGTGTAAGTCCTCCAGAAACCACATATTGGGAGACTGTTTTCTTTTTTTTTGTTGTTGCTCTTTGCCTCTATGCAGACTGATGACCAGAAAGAATAAAAGTTGCCAGCATAACATACTTTGAAAAATATAGTGTTAGAGAGTACTCTAAGACAAAAGTGAAGGACAAGTTACCCTTTATGCAACTAAGAAAGCAACTAAAACTACATGTCTTATTTAGGCTCTTTTTTTTTTTCCCACAATGAAAGGAGTAAAACAAGGAAGACATCTGAGGCTAACAGTGCATTTTACATCTTGCTTCTGGGAGAGAATATAGCAATTACCCTAAAATGGGTAAGATTAGCAAAGGAAAAGAAGGGACTTGTAATTAGCTGTGGTTTTATTAAATTGTGTAACCTAAAGAAATTGTGTCCCTGTCGAGCTGAACTTTCAATAAAAGTAAATATATATTTGTAAAAATAAACCTGTTGCTGTGGCAACTATTTCCTGCTGTTCTCTAAAACACACAAATAACGAAAAATACAAACACATAAAATAAAGAAGCTGTTTAATACATTGAAAGGTGATTTTTTAAAAATGGCATTGCAGAGAAAGTCAATCAAGCAAATACATTCCTTTAAGTGATGCTAAACAATAGACAAAAGAATAAGTAAATATAGGGTACAGTTATTATTTGGGCTAAGCCATAAGTTCCAAACGCTACTTCAGATTTCCTCAGCTGCAAAATCTTTTGCAAATACATTCAACCTTCTATTTTCAGTGCTTTCTTACATAAACTGTCCAAAAAGTTTTTCTTCTGGAATCTCATTAATCTGCCTAGGTAAAGTCTAGTCTTTCACAAGTTAAATGTGTTCTCTGAAGAAAGCCATCACATGAAAATAACAAAATAAAGGAAATAACTGGCTCTTGCATGCATTTCTTGTTAACCTAATGCATAACTGGTTGGTTTGTTTGTTTGTTTTTTTGACAATAAAAGTAAATTGAGTATGATTAATATTTCAGCTCATAAGTTCTGAAAATTCTATCCAAGTTTGTCAGAATTTTAGGTATTGTTTGGATAGCACTGTGCTCTGTAGTTAATCGCTAGAGAACTGGACACACCTTCTTACTCTAGTTGAAGTGAAAATAATAGCCACCATAAAGTTAAAAAGAAAAACAGAGACTCTAGAGAACTGTACTAGTCAAGAGAACCTCTAAAATTGACATCATTCAGCAGCTGAACTTCTCATCTACAGCTCATGAGGCATATGTGATAATTGTAATGGCATATATATGTTTAAAATATTGCATTACTTTTATCATCATCTCAGTAATTTCTGTGGGATTCAATTTAGCTAGTAGTTGCAAGGCTTTGGAAGACATTTTTGTTGAACTAAAATGTGATTCTTGGAGCACTTTGTCATCTAGGTTCAGAGCTGGTAGTAGGTTTAGTGGATTTCACCTTTCACACATAGAAAAATGCCTAGATAGTTCCAGAGCAAAAGATGTCTAAGATCCCTCCTCTCTATTTTACTGCTGAGCATGACCTTATATGGCAGGTAAGACCACCACTGGAGTACTGCATTCAGTTCTGAGATCCCCAGAGCAGGAGACATGGACTTGCTGGAGAGAGTCTGGCAAAGGGCCATGAAAATGATGAAAAGAGTGGAGCATCTCTCCTATGAAGAAGGGCTGAGAGAGCTGGGACTGTTCAGCCTAAAGAAGAGAAGGATCGGGGGGGATCTTATCCAGGTACACAACTGCCTGAAGGGAGGGTGCAAAGAAGGGGCAGCCAGGCTCTTTCCAGTGGTGCCCAGTGACAGGATCAGAGGCAATGGGCACAAACTGAAACACAGGAGGTTTCCTGTGAACATCAGGAAACACTTTTGATTTGAGGGTATCTGAGCACTGGCACAGGTTGCCCAGACAGGTTATGGAGTTTACATCCTTGGACATAATAAAAATCCACCTGGAGATGGTTGTGAGCAACCTGCTTCAGCTGAGTAGGGCCGTTGAGTAGGGACAGGATGACCTCCAGATGTCCCTTCCAACCTCAGCGATCCTGTGATGCTGTGATATCAGGGGTGCTTGTCTTGGTGAATCTAGAGTTTGCCAAAGCCTTTTAAGGGTTTGTTTTTAATTGATTTTGATACAATAGCACTGAACACAGACCTTGAGTAGCAGGTATGCCAGAATGACATTTTAGCTGTAATATTACGTTGACATCTCCTATCTACTAAATTGTGTATGATCTACAAGTCTTTAACAAATTCACAGCTTCCCAAAGTAACTCCCAACCTACGTCTCTAACTATGCAACTTTAACGTACTTTAAATTTGTCCTTATTAAATTTTACCTTATTTATTGGGTCCAATATATTGAACGATCCCACTAGTGATCCTCCCTTCAGATCTGCAGATTTTAGGTGTTCTAAATGTGTCAGCTAGTAAAATGAAAGAAAAAAGTGAGAGGAAGCCAGCTATACAAGCAAGGGGGGCCCTGTGGATGGGAAAGACAAGACCAAATGCAATTTGCTCCTCTCACTCTTCTTGTCTGGTCAACGGTAGGAAGAGAATTTCACATGGCATCATCTCACAAGCAACGCGTAACCCAGTAAGGATACTAAATACCAGATACCTAATCTGTGAGATTTTCCAGAGTGATGTTCTTTCTCAATCCATTCACCCTTCCTTGCTTCCCTCATTGTGTTGTGTAGCTTGAACTATTTACACTGGGTTTGTTTTCATTTTTTTTTCTAAAACAACGCGATATGACCTTATCCTACATGATTCCACAGGCCTTTTTTCCTACTTCAACAGCCTGTTAGACTTAAACATAAACAGATTTTGTTTTTTACCAATATTTGTTTTTCAAATTGTGCAAGGAGTATATTAATATTAATATATTAATATTAATATATTAATATTCCAGCTTGTATTTTGTTTGTGAATTATGTATTTCATCTTTGATTTTAAATACTGACCCTGCTGAATAAATTTATGACTGACTCTCAGAATATAGTCCCTTCTTCTTCCCCACATTTTTTCTCTCTTGATGTCTCTCCCTCTTTCATACACCTGCAATTCATATACATAGAGGCATGAAGCAAAAACAACTATAAAAGTTAATTCGCATGACAGGAAACTAATTCACCCAGTAACACCTAAAAAAAACCCCACTGAAGTTCATTATTAATCTAAATCTCATTTTTTAAAAAACTGATACAAGGTTAGATTTGTTATGTTTTCTTAAAACCTAAAGGAACATATAAATACCAAAAGAAAATTTTAGAAATCTGTCTACTGTTGAAGTCAAAGACAAATACTCATCTCATTCCATGCATGTAGTCTGCAATTTTTGTGTATCTGGCTGAGAATTATTTTTTAAAATGAGTCCTTGCCTTCTAAGTTACTAAGTTTTTTGTATTTTCACTCCCTCTTTGAAAGCACAAGTCTCTATTTTCAGATCACAAAATGTATTTCCCTTAGACTATTAATGCATGGCTATTATACACAAAGCAAAACAATCATTCGTAATGTGTTCTTCTCTAGCCTGATCCTTAGTTACTCTTGCAATTCACTGATAGTTTGTGTTTAGAAAACAAAAATCTGGAGACCATAAAGCTTATTTTTCATGTAACAAGTTACCTATCATTTCTCCAGTGTCACAAGAGAATTGAAGCTATAAAAGCAGTCTCTGAAGAAACTTATCTTTTACCGAATTTGTATGGAATAAGCAGTTACAGGAAAGAACCAAATCTATTATTGTTGATGGTTACCATAGGGATTGGAACATGACTGTGGTACCCAGAAACTGCCAAAGGGCAGTTAATAATAGCAAGACACAGTTGTGTCACTGGATTTAAGGCAGAATTCCCCAGTGATTTCAGTGGTTAGAATAGCTGACACAGTATGGCTTGGAATGACTGTTCATGTTTATTTCACATAGATGCTTCTTTCCACAGCAACAAAACTAAAACCATAATGTGAACAAGATTTGCAGAAAGCTTTAGTATTTATTTAACACTTTTCCCACTGAAATAAAGCTAACCCTGGAAAGAAACACAGGCCAACTCAGAGAACCGAAGGCTGGATTCTTAGGGAATAGCTTTAACTTGCATCACAGGACTTTTTATTCCTGACATACAATATGAAGATATGAAATACATGTGTGGTCCAAATCGGCAACAATTAATTAATTCCTAAAAAAAAAAGAGGAGTGTATGTAGGAGTAATAATCTGTAATATTGCTCTGCTTGAGATAAAATGCACAATAAATCTGTACATTTTACAGGGTGTAAATAGCTGAGTCAGATAATAATAAATAATTACTAATTAACAACAGGAATGTTTCAGAATCTCACTTCCAACATTTATCCATCTCTGTCAATAGGTTAATATATTTTTAAGGCAGCAAAGTAGCTGCCATTAATTATCTTGTTGAGATCTTACTCCAGCCAGCATTTTATAGGCCTACAAATCTTTAACCAATCATAGTCATTAAATTTACGATTCAGATGTTTCCTGTCTCCTTCTCTGAACATGAAGTAGAGACAGAAATGATTTTTCAGGGCATAGTGGTGGGACATGAGTTTCAGCAAAGGGATAACCTGCGACAACAGATTTTGTCATTTAGAGGAGTAGTGTGCATGAATGAATAATAGATCTGTGGCCTCCCCATGACACTTATTGTGTGTGCAAGAGATCAGTAAAATTGAGTATGTAGGCTTCAATTTCCTTTAAGACTCAAAGTCCCCTGGATCACATTCATCTTTCATAATGTATCTGGTATTATTTCTGAATCAAGATTTTTTCAAGATAAATATCTTAGAATATAAAAAATCAATCTGTATCCCAGAGTGGGAGGTTTTTTCCAAATATGAAGAAGTTATTAGATTTTTAAAGACACTATGAACTGGAAAGAATAATGATTTGGGATGGTTTGGGACTTCTTTGATGCACCAAAAAAAAAGATCTCTTTAGACCTATAGTTACAGTATCAAAATGAAAAACAGAAATACAAATGATATTAATTTAGGACATTCAAATTCATTGTTATATTTTAGCATGGTTCTAGTAAAGGAATATTGATTAAGAGTCTTTATATTTCAGTACAAAAAAGAACACCTTTTTTTTCTGACTATCATTTTAAAAATGTGAGTCATCATTGTTAAAATTAAGTACTTAGTAAAAGAAAGAAAACAGATATATCCAAACACAAGAAAACTGAGTTTTTCTAGATGGTAGTAAAATAGAATATGGCCATTCAAGTTTTTCCTTCAGAGAATGGTAATATGTTCTTGGTTCAGGTTCCAGTAATTGAAAATATACAGATCCTAATACTGGCAGGTACTAATCACTAGCCTTGAGCTCAGCACCGACATCAAATGCCATTAAATTAATTTCCCAGAACTTACTAAGAAGGAGGGACTTCCAGCATCTTTTAGGAGGAAAGCTCAGCATTTTGTAAAATTTTACTTTCAAATTGCCCAGTACATTGCAGAACTAATCATTTGAACACAAAATTGAGCAGAATTTTCAGAGATAAGTTCAGAAATCATGGATTTGCTAGTAATTAAGCCTTTCCAGAGAGGGTTTCTTCCTCATATTCTGAGATTTTAAAGTTTATTTGTATACCTTTTATTATCTTGCAATATTTTATGAGTTTCTTAAGATATGAATTTTGATTTCTTTATCCATACACAGCTTTCTTAAGTAAAATGTTACGGAAAATACACTGGAGGTAATAAAATAAAAAAACAGTAACACTTCATAGAAATCATAATTAATCTATTTCAGTTAATTTTTCCAAAATAAAGGTGAAAAAGAAATCTGTAAAACCCTAAGGAATATAAAGAAATAGTGCACGAGGAAGGACAGACTGCCCACCCAAACATCCTGTGTCCATGCACTTGTGTTGATTTTCTGCTCTTGGCAAAGCAGAATATGCAGGATCTGGACTAAAGATAGGTAGTACCTCACTGCATAGCAGAGAGAAACACATCAGCTCTATGCAGTGATCTATAACTCTTGATTTAGCCTTTCAGACAGTTACTCAGCTATTTCATGACCATCAGCTAAGTTAGCCTTATTGTATACTTCAAGAGAATTAACTCTGCTTTAATTTATATGCTTCTAGTCTTCTGCCTCTCCATTAAAATCAGTGCAATCACCCTGAATTTGCACCGATATCAGAAATCAGGGCTAGCTCATATAGCCAAAACATAAAAACCAGCAGCTTTGCTCATCTAAACCACAGCCCCAGTAGCAGTAATTTCTAGTAGCACATTCATGGAATAAATCTTTCTTAGCCATGCATTAATATTTTCATCACTATATACAATTTCAGTATCCTTTTCTGAGTTATGGTCCTGCTCAGCATATAATGTCAACCACTGTAGAAGCTATCTCCTATATCACTTACCACTTCGTTTTCCGCAAATACCTAATTTAACACCCAGTGAAATCAACCAGAGATTAAATATATGCTGAAAATTTGTATTGCGATTACAAAAGATAAACCGTTAAACGTTAAACTGTTCCTAATTAAAATAAACTTTGAGCTTTGTCATCTTGAGACTAAAATTACCACCAGTTATTCACATTGATTTCTTTTTAAATTCTGTATTAAACCAAAAAGCTTTAGGTCAGTTCTAGAAAATACAAATTCAATTGGCTGTAAAAGTAGCAGAATCTCTCATTTCAAAATAAGATATATTCACCCATTTAATTTCTTTCAAACCTCATAGAAAAGAACTTAAAATAATTGAAAAGAAGCTCTTTTTTTTTTCTATTGTAAGACTTAAACTTAAAATTACTATATTTTTATTAGTATTTCAAATAGTAATTTAAATACAGCTTAGTAGAAAAGACACTACCTGTAAGCTTTCTCACCACAAAACAAAATGTCTCCTTGTACAACAGAAATGTTTGCATGCAACTATTTATAAGATTTTCAGTGGAAACAGACTCAGCTTGAGCTGAAAGACCTGTAAGATCATTGGAAATGGACATTGAAGTACCACATATATGAAGGTGCTTCACAGATACTGATTTCAGTACAGATAAACAAAAGAGACTCTCATGAAACAGTAAACTCTAGTGAGAGAACTTTTGAAATCCAGGACACTTCTATAGTTATTTCTCCTAATGACATTAAGAAAAGAATTTGAGAATAATTACTTATGCAGTATACATACACACAGATTTTATTTTCCAGCGTTTTAAGTTCAAGACCACATCCACTATAAGGGTTCTAGAGCAGACATACGGGTTCAAAATACTTTTTCAATATTGAGATCTGTTCTGAGAGCTAATTAGAACTGAATTTTCTTAGAAACAATGACATTCTGGAACCAAGCATTATTGTACTGAGGTCCTTGGAAATATAAGATTTTTTTTTGTGATTTCCTTTCAAGATTTGTGCAAATGTGTAAAGACAGCATTTCTTAGTCATTATTTTTTACTTCTGCTAGAAAGCTGTCATTCAATGTTTAGACAACCACTAGTGTCTAACAGACAAGTAGTACCAAAGGCTTTTACTGCTAATGAAAATGATGCAAAACATAAGAAACAGCAACAAAATAAAATTCTGTACCTGACTTGTTCATTGATGAACTTCTACCTCTTGAGAATGTTCATTTTAAGATCTCCTTCTTAATTAAGATTTTTTTTTTAATCCAATCCATTCTTTAATATTATATTGGAGTAATATAGTGCTTAAAGAACTGGGACACAATCTGCTGCCTTTTTTTTTAGTTCTTACTTAAGGAAAAAATAAGACAAATAATACATTACGCACCAGATTTAATTAAAATATCCAATAACTGACCAACCTCTCTCACTTGTAATGATCCATGTAAATGGTTATTAACATAAACAATTTAAAAATTTTATTTACCACAGCAGCAAAACTCTTTGCAAATTTACAGAGTACCAGACAGTGCTTTATCTTGAAGTTTTCCCTAATGCAATACATTAGTTCATTTTCATGGATTTTTTATCTTAGATTGGCAGTATAATTGGAAACTGTCAAAGAACTATATGTAAAATGAGCACTGACCTTTCCTGAATTTCTATGTGTCCTCCTGAAGGCCAAGACAATGTGTTATGCTTTCTAATAAGGTACTTTGCCATTTTTCAAGCCCCTTGTTCTCAAACTTGGCTAAATGACAACTCTTAAATCGAGGGGCTGAAAATAGCACAATCATTATTCTCAAGGAATATCGCCATTCACCTTACCCTCTGAAAGGCAAATTTTGCTACTTTCCTCTGAAGCCAGCTTCTTGAAAAATGGTGTGAACATACGGACATTTTTAATGAGTTCTTTTCAAAGTGTGATTTCATATATAATAAAAATGTAACTTTTTTTTTTCCTATCACCTTCTTTTTGATTACCCACGTTTGCTTTAATTATTTAGCTATCAAAGGACTTTACGTGAAAGATTTATGAAAAAGAAAAATACAACATGCATACAATTATTTTGGTTATAAAAATAATGAGGGCTATAAAAACACAAGATGCTTTAAATGAAATGATTATCTATGGATATACTACTGAGAAGCGTTTATGCAAATACAGAACAGAGCTATTATATTGAACAGAATAAACACTTCTCTGAATAGTTACATAGCTTTCCAGCAGACACTTGAATACTGTTTATCAATTTGTAGACAGATGGAAAAACAGCTGCCTATCATATACCCACAGACGGGATGAGGATGCATCACTCAATAACATACAAAATAGCGGTAAGACCTTGAAAACCACCTAACCAATAATAAAGCTGTACAGAGTTTGAAGTTGCACTTTTCATCCAAATGAGATTTAATCCTCCAACTTGTGTGTAACCAAAACTCTCATTGTCAAATACTAAGGGAGTATGAATATATAAACTACTACTCTGCTGAAAAATGTTGAATGTGGGACAAATGTTTAGCTGATAGAAATTGAAGTGCTTAACTATACTATTATGGCAGAGGAGGATCTGAACTCATATAGCCAGAATAAAGTACTACAGAGCTTATGCTAAACAGTTAGTTTAAGTGCCAATTGAAATCTCAAATTTACATGTATTTTGTCACACTACACTTCATGCATTCTTTCTTTTCATGCTCTTGTTTTCCCTCTTCGTACATTGAAATGGCAGATTATGAAAGTGGTGCAGTGGAATGACAAGAAATACTTAATTCTACAAAAAGTCTGCATACAAGCACTAGATGGAGGAGCTCCCAGCCCTGTTATAGAAAAGCAGGACACTGGGACAAATAACTTAAAGTTCCTTTTCTCCCTGTTAGGTCCATGAATGTCATTTTCACCTGACAAAGTCCTCTTTCTTCCCTCCTCCTAGGCATAGACATAATACATTCCTTAAAATTTCTTTTTTTCTTTTTCTGCATTTTTTTTAAAATTCTATAGCTTTCAGGGTTTGTAGTAATGTCTATTTGAGGACTGTTTTGTGGAGAGGAACAGTGGATTTTTAAGGACTAAATAAATGTCTAATTACATGATCACTTGAATTGAATCTGATTTTTGTGATCCCAGTCCTGTCTTCCCACCACACATGATAGATTTCAGGAAATATTAGGAATTTAACATTAATTCAGAAGTAAATAATGAAAGATTTGCATTTCTGCTTCTTGGCATTGATGAAAATAACAAAAATGAAATACTGAAAATAAAAAGTAATACAAAAGTTTTCATAATGGTAGTGGTTTTGTTCCTTTATGAGGAGATAGTGTAGAATACATAGTAACAACTGAAACAAACTCCTTAAAGCCATATGAAATTTGCAGAACAAAACTTAATCAGTAGTTAATAACCCCACATGGTTGAAGTAGTCAAGTTATGCTTTGCAATATGTGTACCTTTACTGTGGAATTAGGTAACCATTTAAAAGTTTAGAGTACAAAATCACCCAAAGCAGACAAAAAGAATTCCTTCATGTTTCAAATAAAAGATGGCTACATTTTGCCAAGAACAGAACAAAATATTGATGATTGTAATTATATTTTGAAATTTTTTTGTTTGTTTTCGTAGCTGTTGTTTGACAATTACTGCCAAAAGCAGATAACACTCAAGGATATACGCATCCTAAGAATGCAGCACAGTTATATCATTTTATAAGACAGAAATTTATCTACTAACTAGATATAATCTGTCATCATCTGAAGCATAATTAAATGTAATAACTTTAAAGCTACTTACATTATAAATAAGTGGCTAAAATGTGTAACAGAGAGAACACTTACATAATTGATAATTATTTTTGATATTCACTTATAAAAGTGATTCAGACTTTTAACCAAAGAACATAACTCTTTGAGTATTGTTGGCGGTTTTTGTTGAATTAGATAAAAGGATTTTTTGCTGAAAGATTTAAAGGGTCTAAAATGATTTATTAAACTAATGTCTAGAATGAATTAATGCTTGTAACATACCAACTTTCATTAGTAAATTCTTCCACTCCTTGATTTTCTGTATTTGTTTGTTCTTTTTTTTAAGAACAAAGGGACTCTCTGAGTGCATACGTGTGCATGGAGATCTGATCCTCAGCAACTAGCACTGGACCACAGGTTATAGAGGCTTGTGCGTCCATGTTGACAGCAACTGGAGTGAGGGAGGATGTATATAACAATGTGTGATAGCTAGCAAATATCAGACAGAGAGTAGGATAAGTGGCCTGAGAGCCAAGTATCCAAGCCAGCCTAAGCCTAGGCCAGATAATGTGTGTGAATGCCTTGTAAATGAACTTACTCTGTAAGACGACTGGAAGTCAACTACTGGAGGGACCAGGACTAGTTAGCATCAACCACTGGAAAGATAGTGGGACCTGGGTGTCTGCTAAAGCTGTGCAGCACTACACATGTCAGTGTGTGTAAAGGGTCTGCACCAGCAGCTGGCATGGGGCTGCTGCCTCAGGGGTTCACATGCCCAGGTGCCAGTAACTGGGGAGAGCAGGGATTCAGCAGCAGCCGCTGGGTGAGCTGAGTATCTGAGCCCAGCTGCTGGAGAGATTCACATTGTATATATTTGTATAAATTTGCCACTGAAAAAACTTTATCAGATCAGCCAGAGATGGGAACAGGATGAGGCCATTGGTGTTGTTTCTGTGCAAGGGCTCAGTATGTTTATCTGTCTTGATCTATGTGACTCACCATGTATATACATATTATATATGTACATACATGTGTGTGTGTGCCTATTGAGAATATGTGTTCAGCCTCATGACCAGCTGGATGTGAAGGCATGAAGTTGCCTCTGCTGGGCTAATGGTTTCATCAATCTCTGTCAATATGTTGAGGACTGGAATAGTTTGTACATGTGCCCCATCCCTGGAAACATTCAAGGCCAGGCTGGATAAAGCTCTGAGCAACCTGATCTAGTCGGGGATGTCCTTGCTCCTTGCAGGGGGGTTGGACTAGATGACCTTTGACCCTTCCAACTCTAACCATTCTACAATTCTATGATTCTATCATCACTTAAAATATAGTATGCAGTGTTAAGGTATAGTTCATGATAGAAAAACAATATATATATATATATATAGTGATATCACTATAGTGGGTTTGGGCCAGAAGTTTATCTTCTCTGGCAATAGGAAACATCACTGACACATACAGGGTACACAATTAGAGATATAGTGAGGCCTAAAGGAATAACCAAGAAGTATTGCTGAGGGCTGCTGTGAAAATTAGGGGTTTTTTTGCTACTAGAACACTGATGGGCTTTCTCCAAATAATTATGTTGAAAATTGAGGGCTGATGACTGGCTTATGAGACCAACCTTACCTTTGAGAGTAATCCCAAGGGAAGATCATGCAGGTATACTTGGTATTAAGGTACCTGATTAATGTTAGCTGGTGTCTTGAGTTCCTGATACTTGACTACTGTCTGTAAAAAATATCTAACTCTAAAGAAACATGTTTATATGCTAGTATTAGTATTATAGAATTAATCTTGGAAACTAATTGTGTTTCCTCAGGCTTTTAGACACTGCAACACATACTAGATTACAATATCAGAAATTGCATGGGTGCACATCAACCAAAAAAAAACATTTACATATAGACATTCATTTTCATTTAATATTAATATAAAATGAAAAAAAACAAAACACAAAGCTAGTTGCAAATTGTTCAACATACTTTATACAGAATCATGCACATGAATAGATCCACTGACAGCAACTGACTTGCTGAAGCAAAAAGGAGCCTAATCACTGAAATAAATGAGAATCATTTAAATTAGGTTTAAATTAGGTTTAAATTCATCACAAAAATGACTGACTGATTCAAAACTTGTCTCTATCGTATTATGAGTTAAACTTGTAAGACATTATATAAAATAGTGGAAGGGGGAGCTATGACTTGTAAAAGGTCAATATTAGAATAATCAGACAGAACTTGTCAGGCAAAAGAAAAACAGTGTTATAAATCTCTCCTTAAAACCAGAATGAAACAGGGAAAATATATTGCATTTGTCAAACAAATACAATACATATAAGAACAAACTACACACCAGCATCTTATTAATTGCAGTTTCCTGAGGAGAGAATGTTGGTCAAAACTCCGCATTTATTCTATTATTTAATTGTTGTTCAATTATTTGATTTATTCAATTATTTAATTGTTGGCTGGATGAACGAACTCAGAGAGTGGTGGTCAACGGCTCAATGTCCAAGTGGAGACCAGTCACGAGTGGCGTCCCTCAGGGGTCCGTGTTGGGCCCAGCCCTGTTCAACATCTTTGTCGGGAACATGGACAGTGGGATAGAGTGCACCCTCAGCCAGTTTCCTGATGACACCAAGCTGTGTGGTGCCATCAACACGCTGGAAGGGAGGGATGCCATCCAGAGGGACCTTGACAGGCTGGAGAGGTGAGCCCTTGCAAACCTCATGAAGTTCAACCAGGCCAAGTGCAAGGTCCTGCACCTGGGTCATGGCAATCCCAGGCACAAATACAGGCTGGGCAGAGAATGGATGGAGAGCAGCCCTGAGGAGAAGGACTTGGGAGTGCTGGTGGATGAGAAGCTCAACAAGAGCCAGCAACGCGCCCTTGCGGCCCAAAAGGCCAACCACATCCTGGGCTGCATCAAGAGGAGCGTGGCCAGCAGGTTGAGGGAGGTGATTCTCTTCCTCTTCTCTGCCCTGGTGAGACCCCACCTGCAGTACTTTGTCCAGTTCCGGAGCCGTCAACATAAGAAGGACATGGACCAGTTGGAGAAGGTCCAGAGGAGGGCCGCGAAGATGATAAGAGGGCTGGAGCACCTGTCCTATGAGGACACGCTAAAAGAGTTGGGGCTGTTCAGCCTGGAGAAGAGCAGGCTCTGGGGAGACCTTATAGTGGTCTTCCACTCAAGGAGGCCTACAGGAAAGAAGGGGAGAGGCTGTTCAGTAGCGCCTGTTGTGACAGGATGAGGGGTAATGGTTTTAAAATAGAGGGAGTTAGATTTAGATTAGACATTAGGAAAAAATTTTTTTTACAATGAGGGTTGTATAACACTGGAACAGGTTGCCCAGAGAGGTGGTGGATGCCCCATCCCTGGAAACGTTCAAGGCCAGGTTGGATGAGGCTCTGAGCAACCTGACCTAGTCAGGGATGTCCCTGCTCCTTGCAGGGGCGTTGGACTAGATGACCTTTCAACGTCCCTTCCAGCCCTAACCATTCTATGATTCTATGATTCTAATTGGCAAGTGTTATTTAATACAATTTTCCTTCTTGTCAGTCAAACTAGAAAAAAAATTTGGTCAACATCACTAGACCTTTTCACATGGTTATTTTAAAAGACAAATTCTTAAAATTGGTGAGATTTTATTAGGTCTTATTTTAGAAAATAGTTCAAAAGAGCAAATACAATGTCATGGAAGACTTAATTTTGTTACATATTCTACATCTACCACCAGGTATAAAACTGAGTAATCTTGGAAATATTATGGCTTTCTCAAGAAAAAGAGAATTTAAATAGCCTCCATCATGCAAGATTAGTGATCTGATGACTAGATCATTGAACTCTCACTCTAGCATTTCTGTGAACTTAGCTCTTGGTTTCCTTTGTTTTTTATACCAACAGCTAAAAGGGAATATCCCATTTTGGACCAAATAGATTTTTTTTTTTTTGTTAAGCACACACTGTTCTTCACTGGAATTTGTTTTTCAAAGAAAACCTTCTATCCTTGTCACAACCAAAACTTTTTTTATGACTCTCACAGGAATTAAATCTGCTTAAATCTGCTTCACTGCAAGACAAATATATACATTCAGGTCTTTCAATTTTCCTGTGCAACTAAAGAATTATTTGCACACCTCAGACTTGCTGAGGATCCTTTACTTACACACAGACAGTTGTCTGTTATACAGTGTACAGAATATCCAAATAACATTTACCTATGTTTTACTCTTAATGTTTATAAACTGAAATTTAATGTTTCAGGGAGCTTAGAGACACTTAACTACATACTGGTTTTACTCCCGTGGCCTTATTAAACACTATATCTTGTTCAATTAGATTTTCTTCAGAAGTTAATTTACATTTAAATTTCTTGAATCAGTGATAAAGAAAATGTCATAGCACAGTACAACAGAATAGACAGGTGGAAGCATACAGTAGGTCCTTGCTGAACAGGCCTTTTCTCTCTGCTTGAGCAGTAAGATCAAAGTCTTTTTTATTATTTGATACTGTTGCCCTTCAGGGCACAGCTATAAACTCTTTCAAATAGTATCCTTGCTTTGTTAGTGACATAAATATCAATTTACTTCAACAGAAGCAGAATTTGGAGATCAATGTCAATGATTACTGTAAGGAAAAAAGGCGAGACTTGTCACAAATCGGTGATTAGCGTAGAAAGTGTTAAATGAATTGAATATAACCACAGTAGCCATTTTTTATAGTTTCCCACTCAGTTTAAAACACTTCATATCAATTTATAAATTGCAAAACCTGCCCACCCTCCCTGTAAGATTCTATACCTGCAGGACATAGCAAAAACCAAAATTTCCTTGAATATTTAACTCAAATCACAGCGATAGCAGATGTAAAGAGAAAGGATTTACCTGGCATTCTATCAAGAAATCTGTGTGTGTGGAGGAGTGAATAAACATGTATGAAAGAGACTATATCTCTCTAAATTGCAAAAAGACTGAATAATTATTGTAAAAAACAGTCCTTAAAGTACTAAAATTAGAAATGTACATTTCAGGCCAAAGAAACAGCAGAAAAGGGAAACTATTGTGTTTGGAACACACTATGGTTTTTTTGTTTGCTGCTGTAGCGTAACAGTAAGCCAGTCAGGGGAAGCCTGATTCACAGGATGTAGCTCACAGTCAAAGCTTATGATATTGAAGGCAATTTCACAAGATACATGCTGAGCAAACTTATACTTTCAATAGCATTTCTGCATTTCCCAGAAAAATTCACTCTAAACAATTTCATTGAAAGAAAGATGTCACAGATAAATCTTTTATTTGATAAACAAGAAAAATGGAATCCAAGTCATTTTAGAGAAGCTGTTTAACAGTGCCCTTACCAAGTATCAATTAAAGGTTTGTTAAATGTCATATTTTATATAAAGTGAAACAGATAGCTAGGGTTATAAAATTACCAGAATTGTTAAAAATGGAAATCACAATTCCATATTGCTATAAACTACGTGTGATTTCTAACATTCAGGTATCTAATTATCTACACTGAAGCCAGAGAATCTAGATACGTACACATTCTCTAAGGATATGGAAAATCATCAATCTGAGAGATTTTGCTCATGGATTTTAGCAGTTTTGAGTAATTGGAAGTTTTTCCTGTGTGTTTCAGTATCAGATTATTTTACTTTTCTTAACTGTCAGTGCTACCCTCTGTGAGACCACTCTTATGAGAATAGCTGTTTATGGGAAATTTAGAATCTCCAAGTCTGTATATTCATCCTGTATGTCTGAATGACTCTAACTATCTGTAGCAATACTTGTAGGACAGTAGATTCTCTGCTTCTAAAAGAAAAAGTTAGACTGGACTCAAAGCAAATGAGAAAATATAATTTGAAAAAAAAAAAAAGTTACATAGTTATCAAAACTTTCCTCTTAACTCTTACAACTTTTGGTCACTAAATATGCATGATTTGTGCAAATGCTGTGATAACCACTTCCTAAATTTCTGAGTAATTCCTAAATTACTGTGATTTCTTGAGCTGCTTGTGTCCAGCAGCACATACACAGAGCCTAAAGATCACATTTGGCTTATTTGACTTATTCCTTCTACTGAGTTTGCCTGGAATAGAGTTTACCTTCCTCACAGAAGCCTGTAGTGTGCTATCTTTTAGATTTCTGACCCAAAGAGTGTTAGTAACACAATAATATTTTAGCTTTTGCTGAATAGTGCTTACACAGCCTCAGAGCCATCTCTCTTTCTTACTGCGGCTTCCCCCAATAAGTAGGCTGCAGGTGGGTAAGATGATGTGAAAGGCAGAGGTGAGAGAGCCTGACACTAGCTGACAAAATTGATGGTCCATACCATGTAACATCATGCAATGGAAAATGGTCTGGAGCTACTGCTTCTGCTTATCACAACCTCCTTCTCTGACAGGGTTTCTAAGTGTTTAAACATTTAAGTGTATTTATACTTTTCCACTAATTTTACTTTACAGTGATCATATTTAGTTAAAGCAAGGGTATTTTTAAAAGGCAGATGTCATCGCTGAAACAATAACAATCTAGTTGGTTGACCATTATTTCACACTTATCTTTTAGTTTTTAAAAGTCTGTTCAATTCTTGCAATCACAATGAAACAGAGAAGTCTGCTTTAAAAAGGTTACTAGTTCAACTATGCATGCTTTTATTTTCCATTACTGTGGAATGAACTTGAGTATTTTATATAAACTACCTATAACTACAAGAAAAACAGAAAAAAAAAAAAATCCAACAGACCAAGCAGCAAACATATCACTTTTGGACATTTTTTCCTTTGGTAAGCACTGGGGCTTTCCAAAGCAAAAAAAAAATCTGTTCATGACCCTTTAAATCCTTTTGAAATCCTTAGAGGCATTTTTTAAGGCTTTTTTCCTTATTTTTCTTTCACAAACATAGCTCAATTTTAGACTAGTTTATGGAAAATCTATAAGACTTTGAAAACAAAATCATGTCAGATATATTAAGGAAACAGTTTTTGAAAGTGTTATGTTTGTAAATCTAAAATCTCACTCTATTTTAACCTTTCAAGAAACATCATGGAGTGGGGAGGGGGGGGAAGTTAAAACAAAAATAATTTATACTAGCTTTTTCAATAACAAGGAGTAAGAAATCTTTTTACTTACAGTTCTTGTTAAATCTAAACAGTTGTAAACACTTTTCCAGTTAATAAATGGAAGGGAGAGTGCACATTGCTAATCTGAAGGAGAAAGTAGAATTAAAAAATAACAGAAAAGTGAAAGTTGTTATTCTAATACACAGTATATCAGGAAAATATTACCTAAAACATTGTAACTTCCCACTTAGGATCAAGCAGCCTGCCAGACTTCAAAGTGCTGCATCCTTTTGTCTTTCTGTTCTAATGGGTCCTGCTCAGACAAAAATTAAGGTTTTTCTTTCTGGTTTCAACAAGAGCGTCAGATTTCTGCATTCTGCACCTGAATAAAACTATAATCTTGTGGTTATAGCATTCACCTCAGGGAGAGGATAGAAGGATTATAGCTTTCCATCCGACTTTCATATAAAGCACTTTATTTAGGTTTCAGAGTGCAGCAAGCTCTAAGGTGGAAATGTGATAAAAGGATGAAATTCAAGATTGTCCTATAGGTACACCTGTGACTGTGTGCACTGCAATGGGCAGCTCCCTGGCTGGTAGAGGAGCTGCCCCGTGAGGCTCTGCACAGGAGAGGCAACGGGCCAACCCGAGACAACAGACCAGCCTGGAGCGGTAAGGATGACTAACTTCCAGTCAGATTTGGAGCAAAGTCTTGGTCTAATTTTAACAGGAGCTCTCCAGGTGGGATCAGTCCTGGATGACCATCAGGCAGCCCCAGCTGGGCTCCAGCACTCTTTATTTACATGCTTTGGTGTATTGATTAACTCCCTGGGTGGAGAGTCTGATTGGCCCAGCCACTGCCCTGGGGAATCTTGCTGCAGAATTGGCTGGGCTGTAGCCAGGTGAGGCTATTTTGCAGTCAGTAGAAACCACCCCTGTAAATGCAGTTTATAAAGCAGTCTTTTGTACATCTTTAAATACCTAAAGGGTGCCTACAGGAAAAACAGGGAGAAACTTTTCAGTAGGGCCTGTTGTGACAGGACAAGGGGTAATGGTTTCAAAATAAAGGGAGGTAGATTTAGATTAGATACTCGGAAAACATTTTTTACAATGAGAGTGGTAGAACACTGGAACAGGTTGCCCAGAGAGATGGTAAATGCCCCATCCCTGGAAACATTCAAGGCCAGGTTGGATGAGGCTTTGGGCAACCTGATCTGCTTGGAGATGTTCCTACTCCTTGCAGAGGGGTTAGACTAGATGGCCTTTAAGTCCCTTCCAACCCTAACCATTCTGTTATTCTGTGTTTTGTGCATAACTTAAGATAATCAGTAACATTTGTGGTGTAAGAATATTATAAAACCTTCGATACAACTTTGGAGAGTTTTTAGACCTCAGTTAGGTTTGGAGGGACTTGCTCACTGTGGTGCTTGAGCTGGAGGAGGGAGAACTATGCATACAGAGTGTTATCTGTGCAGGCTGCTTGATACTTAGCAGATCAAGCCACCTGAAGGGTAAGTGTGTAAAAAATTCCCCTAAGTTCTGGCGCCATCCTTACAGATGTCTGTCTGTCTTCTACAGTGATTTACATCCACAGAGACTGAGTATCAAGTGAATAGAAAAGCTACACCAAATGGGAGTTATAGAAATGAGTTATAGCACAGAACTTCTTTCTAAAAAACCATTAACAATATAATCTTCTATGTGAAAGGGCATGTTTGTGAGCCAAAACAGAAACAAGAAATAGAATCACCACAGAATATAATTTGATTGTTTTGCAAGGAAACTCAGAAGTATGCCATAGAATAGAGTATACTTATCCCAGTTCTGAAAAGTTTTGGATTATCCTCAAGAAACTAAGGCGTCCTCACAGAGATCCTGTGCTTCTGTGTTAGCGACAGGCAACTTGCTCTGAGTAGGGACTGAATAAGGCTTCACAGGACTAAAAAGATTTAACACAGAGAGCAACAGTAGAAAAAGTATCATGGAAGACATCAGGGAAAAGTTGTGACAAGGTTTGTTATTTTGCATCATTCTGGGAGGGTGAAGCCCATCAAAATCCTCCCTCATGTTTCCTCTAAATTACTGAGTATCTGCAGCTCCCCACTCTTCAAACTCAGCAGTGCTGCCCTGACATTGGGGCAAAAGAAAGGAGAGGAAAGGGTTGTCTCTTCTTTCTAACAGATTTGTGAGAAATATTTCAGCTACTACAAGCATCTAGAATAACAATCACTGTTAAGAGAACAACATGACAAAGAAGTAACATGTAGAAACATTCCCCTTTTTTTTCACACAGAGCTTGCATAATGAAACAGTCTGCAACAGTTGTCACATCTGTAGAGCTGCCTGACAAAGGCAGATCCTCCCAAGAAAGCAAAAGACTATAGGAAACTGAAATATAGTTAAAAAGAGGTATTTAGACAAGCAACCAAAAGTGGACTTTTAAATTAATTAAATCCTGTTATTTACATTTTCAGCAATTATGTACAATCAGACAAAAATATCCTAGATGGAAATCCTTTATTTACTCATAGCAGCAGTGTTGGTATGCATAATGAATGTCAAAGGGGCTGTTGTAGCAGGTCACCTCATCCTTCTCCTTCACAATGCAGTACCTGGATTTCAAAATGTCCACACTGAATTCAATGGATATTTTGACCAAAAATCAGTAATATTGCTGCAATTTGAATGCTGTTTAACACTATGATAAACTACAGGTGTTGCTAACTCTCACAGAGAAGCCACTTTTGTTTCAAACTACACCATACAAAGAATTATATAACCAATACATGTCCTCCTATACTGCGTACACTCATTTTTCATGTTTACTAAAAGTAGCTTAGAAGCAGACATGAAAATGATGAGGAACCGTTTGCCAAAATTACTGCTAGCTTTTCAGTTTGTAAAATTCAGCTATTTTTCTGCTGTTTACTTGCCTTTGGTATATTTGGATTTTTCATGTTAAAGCATTTGGGATAAATTTCTCCTGTTGGAGATATCTGACAAATTCTACAGAACTATTTTTTTTTCCTATTAAGTAATTTAGAGTATTTTTCCTCCACAATATTATTAAATTCATCATATTTTGTGCTCCTACCTTATGGAAATGCATTTTTTTTCCCAAAGATAAGCATTCTTTTTGCTTTCCTTCCAAATGCAACTAGCCAACACAAATAAAAAAGGTAGCATCATATAATGAGAAACTAACAAAGCATATTCTTATTGTCATGCTTTATAACCGTTTTTCTTCATCCCTATTTGACTTTCGATTATAAAAACCACTGAAGCTTCTTACTCCATAAGAATAATTACAGTTCTATTTCAACAAAGATTTGACGACTTCAGTAAATTGAAATCTTAGATTTTAGGGGTTTGTTACAGTGTCTACATATCCACTCTGATAATATGATAATAGCCTTTTCCACATCATTATGCCTTATTTAATGGTACAAAATGGCTTCCCTGTTTCCCTGGCTTCCCCCAGCAGATGAATCATAGAATCATAGAATCTTTAAGGTTGGAAAAGACCTCCAAGACCATCAAGTCCAACCACCAACCTAAGAGCACCCTGCCTACTAAACTGTGTTTTTGAACACGTTCTTTCAACACCTCCAAGGATGGTGACTCCACTACTGCCTGTTACAGTGTCTGACCACTCTTTCAGTAAATAAATTTTTCCTAATATCCAACCTAAACCTCCTCTGCTGCAATTTGAGGCCTTGAGGCCATTTCCTATTGTCCTAGGATGTGTTTTTTGTTTTTTGGTTTTTTTTCTTTTTCTTTTTTTTTCTTTTTCTTTTTTTTTCCAAAAGCTTGTGTAGGGGGCTGATTCTCAATACATTGCAGTGAGGGAGCTGCTTTGCTGCTTACAAAACCCTGACCCAGAATCAGGTTGTTAACAAATGCTTTAGCACTGGGTGCCCCATGATCATGAGGTACACAACGGAGGAGAGGCATCACCACATCTATCCAGCTCTCTGGTCCCGACCATGAGTGGTGCTCCGCACCAGACACGCCGATGAAGGACATACTTTGTGTGAAAATCTTAGTGTTCAGCACCCTTTAAAAAACTGTACCCTGCCTCAGTTTAAGTATTCAAAGATATTCCTGCCTAACATACTTTGCTACAGATAATCCTTGCAACACCTTCAGTAAAAAAGTTTAGTTCATTATCACAGAAGAACAGAAATTTTCTCAAGTCAGGCTGTGAATCAGTGAATAATGGGATATTTGACTAAGGATTTTCCCCAGGGTTTTTTGAGACCTTTGGTGCTCTTGACAAGAAAAGTTCCTTTGAAATGAAAATTAGAGCTGCTGGGTGCAATACAAAGTGTAGGTGATAAGCTTTTAAAGCCCTCAGTGTTCCAGAAACTAAGGCTGGCCAGAAAACAAGAATTCCATTTTGACTTCTTTTTTGGGTTTAAACATGAGTTTCTGCTCTTATGCTGGAAAAAAAAAAAATAGTAACCTCCAGAAAAATTTGTGACAGCTACAATGTGTCCAATTTTACAGTCTATTGCTCCAGTGTAGGACTTCAGTTGCTGTCAGCAGTGTAAATCAGTTTGGGCTATGAACTCGAAATCCTGGAAAACAGTCTGACCTACAAACCAAAGGCCACTTCATTCCAACTCTACTCTGCAGAAAGTTTCCTCTCAACACATTACAGTGGAAACAACAACAACAAAAAACTTCAAAACTCCCAGTACCAATTTTTTTTCATAATAAATCTAATTACAGAGGTAAAGAAGAACACACAGAAACTGTTATATTGCTTATTTGATTTCAGGGTTTATATCTGTTTATTTGAAAGGTAACAATTAGGTCACTGATTTTAAATATAAAGTTAGGATTTGGTTTGGTGTGCGTCTCCTGTTGTAAAATTTTTAAAGCATATGCAAAAAAAAAAGCATATACTTGAACATATTTGAATGACTTCTACCAAGTTGTTGATAGTATCGTGGTTTAGCCCTGTTTGGGAGCTAAGCACTACACAGCCTCTTGCTTACCCTCCCAGACACCGCAAGGGAACTGGGGAGAGATAATAAAACAAAAGGCTCGAGGGTCAAGATAAGGACAGGGAGAGATCATTCAACAGTTACCATTACGGGCAAAACAGACTCGACTTGGGGAAAACTAATTCAATTTATTAATAATCAAACCAAAGAAAGATAATGAGAGACAAAACCAAATCTTAGGAACACCTTCCCCCTACACATTCCCTCTTTCAGGGCTCAAGTTCCTTCCTGATTTCCCTACCTCCTCCCGGAAAGCGGCACAGGGAATAGGGGTTGCAGTTTATCACACGTTGTCTCTGCGTCTCCTGCCTCCTCAAGGGGAGGACACTTCACACTCTTCTGCTGCGTCAGCTTGGAGTCCCTCCCACAGGAAACAGTCCTGCATGAACTTCCCCAGTGTGAGGTCCCTGCCACAGGCTACAGTCCTTCCCGAACTACTGCAGTGTGCGGTTCTTTTCCATGGGGTGCAGTCCCTCAGTAACAGGCTGCCCCAGCGCAGGCCCCCACAGGCTACAGCTTCCTTTGGGCATCTCTCTGCCCCAGCATGGGGTCCTCCATAGGCTGCAGGTGGATCTCTGCTCCTCCCTGGGCTGCTATGGGCTGCAGGGGAATCATGCCAGGAGTGACTTTACTCCTCCCCATCCTTCTTCACTGACCTTGGTGTCCCTAGGGTGTTCCTCTCACATATCCCCATTCCACTCCTCACCTCTCCTCACCTCACTCCATTGGGCACAATGCAGACAGCTGTGCAGTGGGATCCTGAGGGACAAGACTTGCACCTTAGCTCTCTCTCCCCAACTGCTGCTTTGTTTTCCCCTTAAATACGTTATCACAGAGGTTTTATCACTGTCACCAATTGTCTTGGCTCTGGCCAGCAGCAGGTCTGCCCTAGACCCAGCTGGCTCCACCAGACATAGGGGAAACTTCTGGCAGCTCCTCACAGAAGCCACTCCTGTAGCCCCCCCTGCCACCAAAACCCAACACAGATAGCTACTAACATCTACATGTGATCTGAAACCAGCTTGCAGGGATTTTACTGATCATATACATGGATCAATAAAGAAAACAGCAGAATAGACAAAAGAAAGCATATTCATTATAATTAGTTTTTCCATGAAGCACAGGATCACAGAATAGTTGAGTTTGGAAGGGCCTTCTTGGAGCTCATCTTGTCCAACACCCCCTGCTCAAGCAGGGTCACCTGGAGCCAGGTGCCCAAGAGCATGTCCAAGTTTTTAAATATCTCCAAAAATGGAGACTTCACAACACGTCTGGGCAACCTATGCCAGTGCTAGGTCACCCTCACAGTGAAAAAGTGTTTCTTGATGTTCAGAGGGAACCTCCTGTGTTTCAGTTTGTGCCCATTGCCTCTCGTCCTGTCACTGGGCACCTCTCAGAAGAGCCTGACTCCTTCTGCTTTGCATCTTCCCTTCAGGTGCTTGTGTACATGGATAAGATCCCCCCAGATCCTTCTCTTCTCTAGGCTGAAAAGCCCCAGCTCTCTCAGCCTTTCCTTATATGAGAGATATTTGAGTCCCTTAATCATCTTAGTGACACTTTGCTGGATTTTCTGTACTCCATCTCATGCTGGAGAGCCTAGAACTGAAACCAATACTCCAGTGCTTAATACAAGGGAAGGATCACCTCCCTCAACCTTTAGGCTTTGCCTAAAGCAGCCCAAGATGCCATGAGCTCTCTTTTGCTTTGAGGGCACACTACTACCTCATATTCAACTTTGTGTCCACCAGGACCTCGATGTCATTCTCTGCAAAATGCTTTCAAGAACCGATGTTTGCAGTATCCCTACTTCTATACTGTATGTGTGGACCTGCTTCAGGAATGAAGATGATTGACTCTAACGTGAACAAATTAGGATTCATAAACTAGGTGGAATCCAAGATCTTCAAGCCCTTACCTAAATGGTCTTATATTGCCATGGAGTTTTACCTGAAGCAGTACACCTATATCCTGTTTCCATACAATTTAGTCAAGAAGCTCATCTTTTTAACCTGTGTTCAGTATTATGTACATCTTATGCCAGTCTGATTTCCTCCAGTAATCCAAGAGAACAGGCACAATTTGATATTATTTCAGAGTCCTTATGCCTCTAATGCAAGTTAAACTGTCTTCTGTCCCATGTCAATGTGATTCTAATGTAAAAACTTTTTCCAAAGCAATTTTAAGTGCTTAATCAACACTTACTCAAGTCATAATACAGAAAATATTGAACTTAGTTTACCAATTTGTAGGTTTTTAACGGAGTATCAACAGTTAACTCAGTTGCATGAATATATGTTTGCTCTTCATTTCCCTATCCATGAAAAATCCTTACATTAACTAAGACTTACATTGGACCATTTCCACTCAGATGTATCAGGAAAAGGAATAGAGAATGAAAGACAAAACCAAAATATTAATTTATATAGTGAGTCTACTGAATCTGAAAACACAAATCACAAACAGTTATCTGATCTAATCTTAAATACAAATATTGGTGGCTGAAATATTAGTTTTATTTTTAACTGAACTTACCGTCTTCCAGTAGTGTGTATGTTGGATAATATTTCAAGTTCTTTTCTAATAACAGAACATTTTGAAATGTCCAGTTCTGTTCCTAATTAAGTTAGTGGTAAAGCAACTATTTATGCCAATAGGAATAAAATTGGCCTACAAGGGTGAAAATGACCTCTTAAACATAAGGAGCTGGTGAAACTATATTTTATGTCTTCACCTGCATAGCAACGTATTTCATACTTATTCCATTTCTTCAATTAATTTAGCATCACTGGAAAAGATTTCCTAAGAAAAGGACACAATTGCATCAAAAAGTAAACCATGAACTTTTGCAACTGTAAGCCACATACATTTAGTCTATAGTATCTGAAGGTTTTTACACAGTTTTTCTAATTCCCCTAGTGCTGAATCAGGTCAAAATAGTACTAGCAACATTCTGGTTGTCACTGTATAATTTCACCACTTTAAACAGTTTGTAACTCATCCTGTGACACTTTCTAGAGTCTATAGTTTAGAAGTCAACATAGAAAAGAATGATCATAAAAGCCAGTTTCTAACATTTGCTTTACAATCTAATCACAACCCAGCTCTTCTTTACATTTAATTTGAACACCTGTTTCAGAAAAATAAGAGCTAAATAGCATGAGAGGGATTTTTTTCTTTTATTTGTACATTTTCAGCACTAATTTTCTGAGATTTCAACTAGTGGTCTCCGCTGTTCTGTAGGCAAAAGGCAAAAATTTTGTCTCTCCTTATTGAGTGTTTATTCATATGTCATTAGCAGTTTGTGCTAAAGACTGGTTGTTCTGTTCTCTTTTGCATGAACGTCCATCATTTAAAACAATACATATTTTCCAGTACTGCCCATCCACCTTAAGCACAAGACTTTTCAATGTAAATCATCATTCCACAGAACAGAATTATTTTAGAAAAGATATTTGAATTCAGTTGATTGAAAAATCCTTCTAATATCAGCTTTGTTGCTGCCCTAATGTAAGGAAAGACATTTTCTTATCATTTTTTCCTGAAGCTTTCCTTAATGCTTAACTGATTTACAAAGCATGGTTGGTTCTACAAAGTTCATTCCTACAGCGAGCTAATTCTTAGTTACATAACAACAGTGGCAGACCTGAAGCTGATATTAGGAGTACTGGAAGCTGCACTAAAGGTTTAAATATAGTTATCTCAGTTGTAGGTGGCATTTTTTTCATTTTAATTTCTATATTGGTGTCGTAGTTCAGCCCTGATCAGGACCAGACTACGCAGTCTCTCTCTCGCTCCCCCCACCCTCCGAGAGAATAGGAGGAGATGATATAAGGAAAACGGCTCGAGGTTTGAGATAAGTATGAGGAGATATGAGCAAAACAGACTCGACTTGGGGAAAAACACTCATTTATTTCTAAAATTAGCAGGAGAATGAGACAGGGAACAAGATAGCCTCCTCCCACCCCTCCCTCTTCCCGGGCTTAACATTATCTATACTACCTCCCCTCCCGAGTGGCACGGGGTGGGGGGGGAGAGGGAATGGGGGTTGTGGTCAGTTCATCACGCGTTGTTTTACGCCGCTGTATCATCGTCAGGGGAAGAACTCCTTGCATTCTGGTCCCTCCCCCGGGCCACAGTCCTTCGTGAAACTGCTCCAGTGTGGGTCACTTCTTCCATGGGGTGCAGTCCCTCTAGAACAGCTGTCCCAGCGGGCCCTCCACAGGCCACAGCCTCCTTCAGGCCTCCACCTGCTCTGGCGTGGGGTCCTCCACGGGCTGCAGGTGGATCTCTGCCCCTCCGTGGACCTCCATGGGCTGCAGGGGGACAACCTGCTCCACCTTGGTCTTCACCACGAGTTGCAGAGGAATCTTGGCCAGGAGCCGCGTTACTCCTCCCCCTCCTTCTGAACTGACCTTGGCGTCTGCAGCCATTCCTCACAACAGGCTGGCAGACGCCTCTCAGGATCCTTTTTACATCTTATTCACTTCTCATCTCCTCTCCACTTCTTGCAGCCAGGCCGGGCCGAGTTGGGCCCAGTCTGCTGCCCGGCGGGAGGCCGGAGGGTGAGGCCTGCAAGGCCCACGAGGCTCGCGCCTCCCCCTCTCTGCCCCCCGCTCAGCTGCTTCACATCTTCTTCCTTTTTTTTCTGTTTTCCCCTACTTAAACATGGGACATTCTGCTACCAATTGGCTCAGCCTTGGCCAGCAGCAGGTCCGCCCTAGGCCCGGCGGAGTCCACTGAACAAAAGGGGAGCAACTTCTAGCAGTTTCCTACAGAAGCTACCACCTTAGGCTCCCCCTCACTAACAAAACCAGAACAATTGGCTTGAATAAAATAATGCACGTACTTGCACACTGCCCAATTAGTAGATTGCAGGACTGAAGCCACAATACTATTCTATATAGCATAGAAATAGCCTGTTATTTTAACTTAATTTAAATAGAGGAGGGATAAAGAAGACATTACCTCTGGCTTCAGCAAGAATGGTTTTATTCCCAAGGTGAATTGAGGTAGAGAAAGCAAATGTTTCAGGAATTTTTACCCTGAGTCTACTTGGGGTTCAAATCTCACTGATTTTCACTGTTATCTATGATCCTAAGTCATTGGCCTGCTCAGGACTCTGGTTGAGAGAGTCCCTTGGGAGAGAGTCCTGAAGAGCAAAGGGATCCAGGAAGGCTGGACATTCTTCATGAAGGAAATCATAAAAGCTCAGGAGCAGGCTGTCCCTGTGTGCCATAAGATGAACTGCAGGGGGAGATGACTGGCCTGGCTGCACACGGAGCTTTTACTCTTCAGGGAAAAAAAAAAGGAGAGTCTACCACTCTTGGAAGAAAGGGTAGGCAACTCAAGAAAAGTACAAAGAGCTCGTTAGGTCTTGTAGAGAGAAAATGAGAAAAGCAAAAGCCCAGCTTGAACTCAATCTCACCACTGTTGTCGAGGATAATAAGAAATGTTTTTACAAATACATTAACTAAAAAAGAGCTAAAGAGAACCCCCATCCTTTGTTGGATGCGGGGGGAAACATTGTCCCCAAGGATGAGGAAAAGACTGAGGTACTTAATGCCTTTTTTGTCTCAGTCTTTAGTAGCCAGACCAGTTGTCCCCAGGGTTTTCAGCCTGCTGAGCTGGAAGACGGGGACAGAGAACAGAATGAACCCCCACAATCCAGGAGGAAGCAGTTATAGACCTACTACACCACCTGGACATGCACAAGTCTATGGGGCTGGAAGGGATCTACCTGAGGGTGCTGAGGGAGCTGGTGGAGGAGCTTACCAAGGCATTCTCCATCATTTATCAGCAGTCCTGGTTAACAGGCTAGTTTCCAGATGACTGGAGGCTTGCCAGTGTGACATCCATCTACAAGAAGGGCTGGAAGGAGGATCCGGGGAACTACAGGCCTGTCAGCCTGACCTCGGTGCTGGGGAAGATTATGGAGTGGTTCATCTTGGGTGCCCTCAGCAGGTATGTGCGGGACAACCAGGGGATCAGACCCAGCCAGCACGAGTTCATGAAAGACAAGTCCTGCTTAACCAACCTGATCTCATATGACCAGGTGACCTACCTAGTGGATGAGGGAAAGGCTGTGGATGTTATCTACCTGGACTTTAGTGAAGCCTTTGACACTGTCTCCCACAGCATTTTCCTAGAGAAGCTGGCAGCTCACGGCTTGGACAGGTGTACTTTTCACTGCATAAAAAGCTGTCTTGCTAGCCAAGCCCAGAGAGTTGTGATGAAAGGAGTTAAATCCAGTAGGAGGCCAGTCACAAGTGGTGTTCCCCAGGGCTCAGTCTTGGAGCCAGTCTTGTTTAATATCATCAGTAGCAATCTGGATTAGGGGATTGAGTGGTCCCTCACTAAGTTTGCAGATGACACCAAACTGGGTGGGAGTGTGGATCTCCTCAAGGGCAGAAAGGCTCTGCGGAGGGATCTGGACAGGCTGGATCAATGGGCCAAGGTGAACTGTATGAGGTTCAACAAGGCCAAGTGCTGGGTCCTGCACTTGGGTCACAACAACCCCATACAACACTACGAGCTTGAGGAAGAGTGGCTGGAAAGCAGCATGGTGGAAAAAGACCTGGGAGT
Organism: Chlamydotis macqueenii; assembly: GCF_036417535.1. Classification (NCBI taxonomy): domain Eukaryota; kingdom Metazoa; phylum Chordata; class Aves; order Otidiformes; family Otididae; genus Chlamydotis; species Chlamydotis macqueenii. Next base: position 55,400,989 of record NC_141593.1, on the reverse strand, counting down.
GCTGGCAGAGAGCCAGCTGAACACGAGCCAGCAGTGTGCCCAGGTGGCCAACAAGGCCAACAGCATCTCAGCTTGTATCAGGAATAGGATGGCCAGCAGGAGTAGGGAAGTGATTGTGCCCCTGCACTCGGCACTGGTGAGGCCGCACCTCAAATACTGTGTTCATTTTGGGGCCCCTCGCTACAGGAAGGACATTGAATTGCCGGAGTACATTCAGTGAAGGACAACAAAGCTGGTGAGGGGTCTGGAGAACAAGTCTTATGAGGAGCAACTGAGGGAACTGGAATTGTTTAGTCTAGAGAAGAGGAGGCTGAGGGGAGACCTGATTGCTCTCTACAACTACCTGAAAGGAGGTTGTAGGAAGGCGGGTGCTGGTCTCTCCTCCAAAGTAATTAGTGATAGGACGAGAGGAAATGACCTCAAGTTGTGGCATGGGAGGTTTAGATTGGATATTATGAAACATTTCTTTACTGAAAGAGTGATTAGGCATTGGAACAGGCTGCCCAAGGAAGTGGTGGAGTCACCATCCCTGGTGGTGTTCAAAGAATGTGTAGACATGGCACTTCCGGACATGGTTTAGTAGGCATGGTGCTGTTAGGTTGATGGTGGGACTTGATGATCTTTGAGGTCTTTTCCAACCTTAAAGATTCTATGGTTCTATGAGTCTATGGCTGTCTTTAAAAAGTTGTCCTAAGCAAGTTCCACAGGTAGTCATAGGAACAAGTCTTCTCACATAGGTCTGTGAAATTCAACTCAAGTTTCTGTCCTTTCACAACAAACACATATGCATACTTGTATGTATTAGCGCACGGCTCAAGTCTTGCAAGTATTTCAGCATAAGCAAGATTTTATAGTTTTTCAGGTGCTCAGGTGTTGCATTATTAAATGTACATGCAGTGTAACCTAGCCAGCTGCATGCATTCACAAAAGTAAATATTTATTCCATGGTAAATTTCCAGAATCGCAATCTTATACAACAAGTATAAAGCTGAAGTCTCAGCAGATTTGGCTAAAGTTCTCTGCTGATTTCCATTTCCTCTCATCTAACAAGTCAAAGAACATAAAAATTAAATGAGTAAATCCCACTTCATTAACTCAAACTGAGATGTGAATTATTTAGAGATTTCTCACAGCTGCATTTCATGTGCTGAGATTCACATATTTTGGAGTGTTAGGTGCAAGAGACAGGCTACAGTGTTAGAAACCTGTATCATGTGCTGCTACAAATTGTTCCAATTGCACATACAGTCACTGATAAGTCTTGTACGGCTTTTTTTTTTTTTTACAAAATTGTCTGAGATTTCAAAACCAGTTATTGATGTTCTTAAGCCAGTCTTCCTAGAATCTCATGGGATATATTGATCTAGTAAATCAAAATAGAATATGAATGTACCATCAACATCCATATCAGTAAAATCATAATTAATATATGAATTCCAAGAAAAAAAATGCCTTCCTTTTAATGAGATTAAGAAGAGAGATGAATGACTGTGGATTTCAGCGATTACCAAGAATTATTATAAAACTAATAGGTTTTCTGGTTTCATTCTATCTTCTTTTATAATATTTCTCAAAGAAAATATTAACAACTTCAGAATTAAGGCAGCTAAATGTGTTACCACCCATCTGCAGAGCTGCAATAATTGGTTATATGTTTGCTTTTAGACAGGGAGTTAAAAAATAAAACATATTAATCTAAGCTGGTATGGACATGGCTTCATTGACAATTGGGATTATGTCATTCTAATTTCTTGTTTATTTGTAGGTCATGGTAGTGACAATGGTTCACTTCTGATAACGCTCAGATGTATCTCAAGTAGACTGACTTGTTACTTAAGATCATTTGAATTGCTTTTTATATTTCATCTTTTCATTTTTAAATATTATTTTTCCTAAGTGATCTACCAGCAGAACTTTTCACTAAGTAAACCCTGTAGTTCAGATATATTGCTTTGATCAACTTTGTGATTTTTTTCTATATATCATTTGGTTCAACAAAGTTATTACCAAGGAAGATGCAAAGAACTACATCAGCTTAATCCATGATAATGGATAACTCCACCCATTTTCTACCCAATATATTCTTATTTTCTGAATGCTTTCCATAATATTGTGGGCTTGAGCTTTTTTTTCTTCTTGACCAGCAACAGACATACCATTCTTTATTCTGCTGGTCTTTCCACTTATTTGCTGAGGATTTGCATTAAGAAAAGCCACAATGAAGCTTAAAATATTAAGGTTTAGAAGGAGATCTTATCAATTCCGTTTTAGAAAATTCTTCCTACTATCCCAAAAAAAAAAAAGATGTGGTCAGTAATTCTGGACAAAAATTAGTGCTAATTAGAAATTTGGATGATTTTGAGCTATATTGAAGAGGGCTATACAATGAGAAGATAAAAGTCTGAGTTATTAAACCAGTGCTTTAAATGTAGTTGGTGGACTGATACTAAGTTGGCTACAGAAATAATTTAGCTAGAGACAAGGATTCAGTAAAGTTGAATTATGACAATTACTCATTGCATACTATGCATTATTTAATAATACTACAGTAAATTGTAAAATGGAAGTTTATAATAATTTCAGCAGAAAAAGACATATGCTTCAAGAACCTTAAACTAGACATGGCTTCATTTAAGATTAAATAATAATATCTGCTAATAAAGCTCTTAAACTTAGTAACTTTTCTATGAACAACAGCAATACAAATCAACTAAAAATATGGAACTGCTCAGAAGCCTTCTCCTGCTGTTCTCCTTGCTTTTTTGAAATAATATTAATCTGTATTAGATAAGTAATGGTTTCACATGGAAAATAGTTTTGATACTGTATTATTGAGTCTAAGAGTACTGAATAATAATATAACAACATTCATTCAGCATATTTAACCTGTAAATAACATTCCTTGCTACATTGGAGAAATAATCTGAAAGTAGTGTAGAATTTGGGCAACAATATGAATATTATACTTTACAGAAGACTGTAGAACTGCAGAACTTAAAATGGTAAAAATAATCACAAATTATTTGAAATCATCACATACGGTAATCAAATTGGTAAGTATAATGTATTAATAAAAACCTCATCACACATACAAAAAGACCAAAACCACCTAAAGTTTTGTTTGTTTGCCATTATTTGAAGATTGTGGGCAATTAAAGCGAGGATAATAAATGTGAAATCCTTTGGTTTCTTCTTCAGGAATCAGTAGGGTGGAGAAGGCAGCAGAGGATCACGTTGAGTATTGACCACAGTTTGATTGATATCAAAGCATACAAAGTCTCTGAGAAGAAATACTTAAATAGAATATAACTCTTTTGAATTATTATACGTAGTATTGGAAGATTTCAAAGATTAAATATATATAAAGTAAGTTGAAAACAATTAGGATTGCTTCCCTGAGCTGGAGAAAAAAAAAGGTAACTCATTTGGAATTGTGATAGCAATCTTTTCATTTCTACCCTTTCCTCCACTGGTTATACAAGAAAAAATACTGACTGAAAAGTAACAGCAAAAAGTGCTGACAGGAAAGTAACATTCCTTATTGGAAACACAATACTGACATGTTTTTCTAACCTCAAAGAGACGACTGTTAAAATGAATACACCACACATACAGTTCTAGACAAATCTTAGTCTTACAGCTGGAATAGAAAGAAGTACCAAAGAATTCAGAAGTCTCCCATTACATCTATTTTATGTGTTTCTATACTAACATAACTAGTGACAACCCCTAAACCAAAAGGTGAATAAGTATAAACACATGCACAATCATTATGACATAAACACATACTTCTGGGTTAATGGAAAAAAAAAATAAACTCTTAGCATGTGTATAAAGCTTGCTGGAATTATGACCATAATCATTTAGAAAGCTTTTTTGTAACTGTAGTAAAAGCCATAATTTTTTTTTATTTTGGACTGGAAAATAGCTCAAACTGCTTGACAAAAGAAATACAAAATAGCTTGACTGTTATAACAAAACTCTATCCCATCACAAAGACCTAAGTGGGACAGTGGGACATAGAGGAGCTTTACAAGTAGATAGACCTGTCTCCTTCAGGTGTTTTTTTGCTATGAATGACCATTTGTTGATAACCTGAACATTTCAAAAGAACTTTTGGTCTTGGGAAAGCCATACAAAATGTTGATTTTAGTTAAGGTAGAAATAATATCTTAAAATAACAAAACCAAACTTGCAAATAGAATAACGCATTTTCTTGACCAATTTAGTGGAGGGTCCTGTTAATACTGCTATTATACCACATGATGTACCTCCTAGCACACAGCAATACACAAAGTTACCAAGCTATTCAGATGGACAGTTTAGAAATGACCAACAGTTTGAACAGTAGCCATACTCTATTCAAACAACAGGAGAAGGACATCATTTTTCAGCTTCTCCTCAGACTATAGAACAGCTGAATTCAGCCATGAGGGTGGACATACTCCGTGCCTGCATTAAAGGAAGAGGAAAGTATATACTTCTATGGCAAAGGTACTGCTGTAGGAAGGAGAAACATGACTGAGTCATGAAACTTTCCATGGATACTCTTGAATTACACAAGTAATATAACATTAAAGGGGGTATGACTGAAGCTTAAAATGCCCATGCCTAGGTATGAGTATAAAATAAAGTTTTTCTGTTCTTATTGGTATTATTACTGGCCAACTGATCTGACTTAATTCAGTCATCTGAATCGGTTTTGTTCCCTGACTAAGCATATGACAGTGCAAACAAAAAAAAAATCTGACACAAAACACTGAAGACATTTGATGGTGAGTTAATATCTATGCACCACTGAACATAGTAATAAATCCATCTCTCCTATTTGCAGAGTAGATCTCAGATGTCAGAAGTGAATGATGATCAGCTGCAATGCAGAAATACTGATCCACACAGTATTCTCATATTTCAAATGATGTGTTACGCTAGATTTCTAGCCTCAATTATGTGCTGTAATAAAACAGATTCTATATCCACTTACTTAGATAATGGCAAAATCCTGTGCTGTTTCATTGGGAGTGTTAGTATTGAGATTTTTGTCTTAAAATCTCAGTAGCTGTAATTTAAGATACGTGACAGAACAGTGGAAGAATGAATCAAAATTAACAGACAGATGTCAGTACTGTAGACTGAACAAAAAAAAATGTAAAGTATCAGCTTATTTTGGTGTTCACGTGTGGGCAGTTCTACCCAGGTACACCTTCAACAGGCATTCTCAGTACTGCCCTCAGACACCAGTAGAAACTTTGGGCACAGCCTGGAAGGCTGTACATTGCCTTGGGAGCTCTGTTTGGGTATCTGCATCACTCTCAGTGGGTGTTAATACCACAGGTGACACACAGGAAACAACTTTGTTTTGGCTGGTCAATATTGTTTGAGCTCCCTGCAGGGAGATTGTGCCTGATAGTGTGGTCCTGGAGACGGGTGGTCTGGCTGGTGACGCAGCAGTCCGTCATTCTCCTGGTGTCCTCCAGCAGCCAGTTGTCTTTGCTGCATTCTCCCCAAACAGAGCCCAGGGATGTGAGGGCCCAGAAACCCCTTTACACATCCTGCCAGATACCTCGCAAGCCTTGAACTCCTCTCAGAACGAGCAACTGCTGCTGCTGCTGCTGCTGCTAGTGTTGGTCTCCCACAGTTTACAGGTAAAAGAAGGCACTAAAAAGACACTGAGGAAGAGCAAATTATAAAATATCTTCTGTTTGAAGAAAGATAAAATAGTTACTTTGTAGCTGTAAGATTTTGCAATGCAAATCACAATTAAAGGAACTAAGAAACAACATTGTCACAAATTTTACAGTCTTGTAATACTGTACTATCTCTCAAAAGGCATCAGTAAGAGTTAATTACTCGTTATCAGTTTGGGAATGTATTTTCAGTGTACTTAGCAAACATTGCCCTTATAATTAAACATTTGTAAAAGGAATGGGCCTACTGAGCAGCCTGCCAGAATTTCATACCTCTCGTATCTTCATTAGTTTCCTTTTATTATAAAATCCACATTCAAAGGAATTCTAACTTTGTCCTGATTTTGAATTGAAATATTTCCAAGCCAAACCGTGAGGAAATAATTGCACTAGTATCATTTTGTTTGTTTTTTTAAAAGACATTTTTAGGACCAATAAATACTTTATTGCTAGTATTGAAAAAGACAGATCTGCTTAAAAGGTTGATTACTTGAACTGATTAGCAGTAGAGTTGATTTGCTGGCCAAAGTCTACTCCAGAAAATGTTGTTTTCCTGAACAAATAAGGTCAAGATTTTTGAAAAACACTTGCCAAAATGTGTGTCAAAGTGGGGAGATCAAAGAAGAAGTAGGTTAGCTTGTGACTAATCAAAACTAAATATGCTTTATGGTCACCGAAAAAAGAAAACACATATGTCAGGTTGTGGGGCTTAAAAAAAATTGTGTAAAAATATAATCTAAACTAACATTTGCTAGATTGCTGCTATTGAAGTAACTCTCTTTCTACCAAATGAATACTCTTTCATTATTTACTTCTCTGATCTTCTGATCAGAGGAGTAAACTTGTGATCTACAGTACGTCTACATTTAAACACTACCCTGTAGCCCCACAAACTCTCAAGGGCAATAAGTAAACAAACAAATAAATAAATAAATAAACAGGTTGTTTCATGGTTCACATTTTACTGTGTTCAAAATAATAATGGACATAATTGTCATTTTTCTTTCCAGTTCTAAAACCAGCAAGGTATAAGACCTATTAGTATGAAATGTGTTAACAAATCAGTTTAGTCAAGTCTTGTGGGAAAGTTTGAAAGTGGTGCGTTGTATCAGCATTAAACACTCCCGCAGCAGAAGATTAATTCAGTGATATACAGATAGATACAGATAGATATACATGTGTGCAGGCACCTGAACACACACAGTTCATGTTCTTTCAAACTGTTTCAGATAGGGCTGTTGTAACATACAGTCAAAAGACACCTGAAGTCATTTTTTTTTCCCAACTCCAAACTGTGATGGAACCAGCCTTTCAGAGGCTTGACTTGTCTATCATATTTTTATTTAGAAATGAAAAAAAAAAACCAAACGAATTTCTTCTGATGATAGTTCTGAGCCAAATTTCAATTTTCATTTTCAGACCATTTGCTACCAACTTAGAGAATAATGTATTCCTCCTCTGCTCTTTTAGAAGTTCATCTAAGTAAATCCCTGGATTTTAAAATCAGATTCTAATCGTAAATATGATTATTTTTATATTTGTTGTTTAAGTGGTGAAAGAAACCCCCCAAAACATACAAATTAAATTTCCAACAAAATCAAGTGATACTGAGTAATGAAACGCATATTCTTTTGCTAAGTTATCTCCCACTAGAACTTAGGAGTCTACACATTAGACATGCTGTGTGGACTCAGTCTCTAGTTGACACTATAGAGCTGCACTGGAATAAGTGAGAAGAGAATAATTCCTTTTTGTTTTATTTTGGTTTGGTTTGGGTTTTTTTCCCTATTTATTTTCTCTGTAATTGTTTTGTAGTATCCTTCTAAGCTGAATGACATGTTAAATGTAGAACCAGTCTGGATTAGTGGGAAATAAACTGCCACTGACAATGAGATTGAAGATACTCAGCAACTCAAGTTAGTCATATCAACTTTTGCACTCACTGAAGGCATCATTCACTGAAAACATACAGAATTAGCATACAAGTCTGATCCTAGGGGCAGAGTTGAAATTCTCAGCTCCTGTTTGAGCATTCATCTTTGAAATACAACTGCAGAAAAGTATACTACACTTTTACTTTACACTGCTGAATCAAATATACAACAAAGGACATTATGTTAAGATATATAATAACTGTTTTGCTTTCTGAGGATTTTTTTCATGAAAATTAAGTAAAGTAAAACATACAAAACTAGTTAGCAGCTCTTCTTAAAAAAATAAAAATTTACAAAAGAAGAATATATATCTTAGCTAACTTTCCATTGTACTAAAGATAAATTACACTAGAACTACACTATAAAGAAGCAATTATTTAATATATTTTAAAGATTTTTCATCATCCTTCCCACTCTCAATTCTCTAACAGATAAGTGATACTAAAATAAAACAATGGCTAGAAAATATTTTCATGGTACTACACATTTCTAAAAGACAATTAAATATAACTCCTACTTTTGTAAAAAGATCTCTTTGGATGAGAATTCTTGTTGGCTAGCAAATTTACTATGCATCAGATGTTTTCTTGCTGCAAACCAGTATAGAAACCATACTAAAAGACAATTCATTTTCTGACTCCCAAACAAATGAAAAACTAGCCAGCTGAGGACATTAGAAACAACTAGAGCAGACAATGTCTGGAAAACTGTGATTTCTTTTCCTCCAAGCTTAGACATAGCTTTTCAAACCCATGTCTTATATAATAATATGGAGAGAAAAAAAAAAAAAAGTAGTTTTACGTTTCATATAGAACAATGCTTTTAATAGATTAACCTCCACAATGGCAGCAGAAAGTAGAATTTTTCACTATCTTGTCTTGCAACTTGCCTTCTGTTATCTTCCTTACAAAGATACAGTCTTTTCACTACCTAGTAAACTTACCTACAGTACAAAACAAAACCCTGCAGTCTACTAACTTTAGCAAAATGTTAAACCTGGTCTCAAGCTACAGGCATCTATCATCACAAAAAAAAAGTTTAGCTGGATCTGTTTTACAACTCAGACATACTTATTTAGTTTATCAGCAGGATTTAGATTGCCTACTACAAATTTCACAGCAGGCTGAAAAACCTCACTGAAAATGGTTTTATTTGTTATGGCAACAAAAGCTGTCTGCTAAACTTTAGAGCTGACTTAACAAAACAACATCTGAAAGAATCTTCTAAAAGTTGCTTCTGCCATTTTAATCATTCTTCTGGAGAAGCAGCAGCAGATGTAAAATGCCAAAGTGCTCTATCTGTAACCTGGATCAGCCAACTGAGATAAAACTATTCCCCACAGTAAGTATTAACTTCAGAACCACTACGGCTTCATTTAAATCCCTCTAAAACTCTTCTCTGTGAGCCTGGTGCACTAGTAAAGTGTCTTATCTTAATTCTGGGTGGCAGAATTTGCACTGCAATCACTTTGTATAAAAGCTGCAGCAATCAGGTATTGTACAGCCATTCATTTGTTGCTTGTCAACTGAAAAGAGTGATAGACACCATTCGCTCACTCCCCCACAAAATGCTCTTTCTAAAATATTTTTTCCTACTAAGAGCAAAATAATTCCTAAGTGTTTTATGGCCGTTGAGCTTTGAAAATCCATTACAACATCATTTTAGTCACCCCTTTCTCCCTTCTAAACTGATCTCTTTAGAAAGCTAAACCACTGAATTATAACTGATGTTGTGTGAGAAGAGTGAAGGATTCAGTGAGTTTCACTAGATTACTGTGCGCACACTTTATGAAGTTCAACTCACCACCTCTGTATGGCTATAGATGTGATCTCAGTGAATTGCTGCATATTCTTTGAAGACCTGCTCTCTCCTTCCTCTTTTCTAAGACTTTTCCCTCTTTTTCACAAGTAGCCTTCGAACTTCCAGGGTTGATAGGGGCTGTAGCATTTTGCAGACCTTATCTCACAGATTTACCTTCAAACATAAGGCAAATGAAAGTCATTTATATATCACTACATTTCCTTGTTCCTTCTTTCCAGTTTTGCCAGAAAGTAATACAAATTTACTGTTGTCAATTTCTGGAAACAAGAAAGTCTTGTTATAGAACCTGATATTAAAGCAGAAAAAAAAAGAATTCTTTTTCTTCCTTGAATATACCAACACTACAGATGTGGAAAGAGAAAAACTATTCTTCTCTGTGTTTTTTAGTTTTTTGTTTTTTTTTTTTTTTTTTTTTCATTTTAGGGCATTTGGCTTTTTTTTTTTTGAGAAAATAGGTAGTTGTGAGTATTATCATAGTGTAAAAAATGATACTTCAGTTTCACAATAACATCTCCCATTCAAACTGCAGAGCCCAGCTTGTGACCCAGCTTGTGACCTGTTAGTAATTGTTAGTTCTCAGCTGGAAGCCCATATCACTTTTAATTTGAAAAATATTTTTTGTTGTTGTTTTCCTCTCTTGTGCTGATGTCTGTTGTTGGGAAGAGACTTACAAAGTAATTATTCATCACAACACTTTCATTAGATACATAATTCACCACTCAGCAGAATTCCTGACCTCTGCTGTACTGGGCCGTGAGGCTGAAGAAGCATTTGACAGAATGTTTTCCAACAATCGAGGAATATCAATACTCATTTTTGTACAAAAAGCATGTCAATTAACACAAATACATTCAAAAATATATATTAAAAACCAAGCCTAGCCTGATGTTGCAAGCCATACTCTGTTCATTTTTAATTTCCTAACATAAATCACCTATTTCTAGATGGTATTTTCTCTCTTTAAACTATACTGCTCCTGTGTGCCGATTTCATCACCTAGAGTACATGATGGAGCTGGACCTTCAGCTTTTTCTTTAACATGAGGCACGTAACTACAGCTAGCAAATACAGAACAAGCAACTAACAAATCTCCTTGAGTTTGTATGCTCTGCTCCGCTTACTAGTACTGCCTCTATCATCACCTATTCATCTTTCTTTTCTTCATTATCTCACCTTCTTCAAATTTCTGCATCATCTTCAATAACTGCAACATTTGAATTGATAGTTGGTATATTTTTATTTACAATACATTACCTATTTTTTTTTCCTATGGAGAAATTTGAACTTGAACCACAGTTAAGGAAAATCTAGTAAAGTGGGTGAGAGGCCATGCATAATATTACTATTTCTATACTCTATATATTCTCTATAGTATTCTCTATACTTCCAATAGGGGAAGTTCAATGGGTGCATAGCTACAGAAGAACAGTTACAGGATAACGGACCTTGCCTTCAGATACCTGCCTCTCCCCACAGTCAGCCCTTCACACATAATTTAGAGTCACCGTATTCATACGGAAGAGCAGAGAAGATGCCATTGACCACCAAGAAAGAAAAAAGAGATAAGAAAAAAGAAACTGTTAATGTTATAATGCTTCTCATATATTTTTATATTCTTTCTTAAGCAGATTCTGACAACAGCATCTTTACTCTCAGAGCAATTTTTCAATGATTGGCAATGTCAGTTCAATGATACAAAGCAGCAAACTTCAGAATTTCACTTTTGCCATAAATGAAAATGTTACAGTTCCTTTCCATTCTAGGAAATGCCACAGCCAATAACAATGACCTAAAAGAAAACATTAGTCAGCTAAGAATAAAGGAAGAAAACAAATGCCTCCATTCTGTATTTTTGTCACTTTCACTGGATTTTTTTCTTTCATTGGTGTTTATCTCTGCAGCTGTGAGTGGGAAAGGCAAACTGCCATGAGCTTGACTTTAACAATATACATATGTGTAAATAAATATTAGGTTCTAAAGAGATGTATTACATTGTTACAATTGCAGATACAAATTAACCTCAAATATACAGCTCTTTTTGTATGAAGGTCATGATTATTGGGTTAAACATAGCCTTACTCTGTGCAAGACCAAAGCAAAATGAGATCAAGGAAAACAGGGTGTTGAATCTAATAGCTCCATGAACTGTTGCTAGCCGTGCCCACTGGGGCCTCTAAGTCAACCCATCTTGCCAAATTCCGGAAGTTATTTGGCCTTACCTCCAGCAGGAGATGTGAGACACCCAGAGGGAGAGCGGTGAACGAATCTTTTTATATATGCCTTAAAATGAACATGCACCTCCTGAGGTCCATTTTATTTTCTAAAACTCAGATAATTCTTAAACTATTGCATGTAAATTTGTTTCTGTTTGTTCTCTTGGAAAATGTTAGGATTTGAAGATATGGAAAAACAACAGAAATGGGGGGAATGGAAAAATACTCTTTCCCAAAGTTCAGCTTATAATCTTAACATAAACTATAATATTAAAACAGCCTTGAGGTAAGATGCAGTTGCCGCTCGTGGGAATGGAATGCGATTGTCATGGACAAGGTCAACACTGGCTGAATGGAATATAGAACATCCTTGAAACAGGGAACAGAGTGATGCTGAGGTATCACAGCTTATCCCTGTAATCAAAACTGGCAAAGATATCCACACAGCTGCTACGAAGGAGGATGAAACATAACTGCTGTCTCAATAATAATGGTAAGATCATGTCCTGTAGCTGAACTTTGCTCATTATAATGTCATTATAATACCAAAACACACCTCCATCCCAAAAGCTACCCGCCTCCAAGGTGCATCCACCCCTCACTGAGCATGCATTCTGAATTTCTTCTAGTCTATACCTTTAAAAGAAAAGTGAGAAAAATTTACACCAATCCTAATGACGTTATGTATGACTAAAGTCACTCAAGCTCCACCTAAAATTAAAAAACAGTATAAAAATGGCTTAAGAGATGGGGAATATTGGGAAATACCTCAATCAAAACATCTGGGATCAGTCAACAGGCTAGATCTTTCTTTCCCACCCATAAGGGATGCCTATTGAGTAAGAGCTCTGTGTTATGCACACTTAGTTAGTAACATCTTGCTAGTTATTAAAACTCAGTATTGGTAAGTTTTATTTTTATATATATATATCTATCTCTACACATATATATTTTCAAATCCCTTTTTGCAGTCAGTATCTTATCACCAGCTATCGTCAAAACTTTATCCTGTCACAAACATAAACAATAAAATTTGTCTATCTATAAATATAAGTTTCTGGGAACTTTAATAATTGTTATAGGGGATATAAGGGATTTGTCTTGGTGTCACTGCCCGTGAGAGTCCCTGAATAGGTTAGATGACCACCCTCTGACCTTGCGGGCTGTCGAGAGGGATTTGTCTCAGTGACGCTGTCAGCATAAGCATGATAGGCTGGCCAAATTGCAAAGGGTTTGAGGAAACCTTCCTTCTCCTCAACAGAGTGTAGCAGGCTGGTTGAATACAAGGGACTCATCTTTCTTAGGAAACTGGCAGGCTAGTCAAATTGAAAAGGGTTTGAGATAACACCCCTCTCTGTCCCCTGTCAACACTATATCATGTCTTATCATGACAGAAGAGAAAAATATAAACAGACAGCTAGAGTATAATATTATGCAGGTTTTAGTACCATTTACTAATCTTGGGTTTTGCTCCTACAAGAAGTTGAGAGAAACCAGATGGCTAGTAATACTCCTATAAACAGACAGCAAGCTCTTGTATAGCAAATGAACCACGTGAAAAGTTAATGCCAACCTGTTAGCCAGTGTTCTAATCTGTAATCTAATTTGTAGACAAGCATTATAAATGTAATTAAGATTATCCCTTTTAGCATGTTATAATTATTTTCTTTCACTCAGGCATTTATAGAGAGAATTCTGTTTTCCTGAATAGAAAGGGAAAGTGTTAAAACACAATTTAAAAGGCTGTCATTCCAGAACTTGAATGACAGTAAAATGTTGCCAGCAAGAATTAAGAAATTATTGAGTATAATTTTGCTGGTGTTATAGAATTTTGACTTTTAACTGACAAGGTTATCGGCTCATCTCCTCCCTTCCCCCACCTTTTCAAATATTTTTGGATAGACATTGATGTTCTCATCATACATTTTATTCAAAGTGTATTTTAGATTCTTTCCACTAAGCTCCCTTAGTTTGAAATCAAAATTACGTAACTTACATATTAAAAAAAAACTTCTCCTGGATCACTTTTCTTTAGCATTTTTATTGAAATTGAGATAGGAATTATTTTTCTTTATCTAAGTGTGACTTTTCAGTGAAGATATTTGTGGCTTAGGAATGGATAGATTATTGCACTGGCTTTATTTCCGTATTTCAAAATATTTCTTCCACACCTCTAAACCACCCATAAAACCTAGGATTAAAACCAAAACCAAAACCAAACACATAAAAGGAAATAAATCTCTCCAATGCATCAAAAATTAAAACCCTTTCAGTTTCCTGGGCAAAATATTACTTAATAAGGCCAAAAAATAATTTTAGAATCCCAACTCAAATTTCTGGTCTAGGAAAATGTTATTTATCGAGCTTCATTCAAAGAAAACTGTTTCTGGTAAAAAAAAACTTTCCAACAACCCCATATAAACTACCAGAATGAAGATCTTTTAATTGCATATGAATACCAAAATCTCATGTACACATTAATCCATTCTGTTTCTTCACCTTCAGTAAAATCAACATAACTTCTGAATTTTCCTGCTTCCTCTATTCTCAGTAATCACAAGTGTGCATTGCCCATCATGGAAATCTCAAATGCTCTTTCCCCCTCTTTGTTACATAGTGTGTTTTGCTCTACACTTGGAACAACTCTTTTTCTGGAACCATATTCGCATTCATTGAACTGTATGTAGTCTAATGATTTTCCCTCCCCAGTGTGACATAGACATAGAATTTTGTAAATGCATTGTCTATGTGCTGATATATATTCAATAAGCCAGAGCTTGAACTAGCTATTAAAATTGCCCATTACTTCTTGGTATTGAGGAAGAAGTGGTTTTTGAGAAAACTTTGCAAAGGAAAAAGAGTATCCTACATAGCTCTTTAAAAATTTACTGAGTCTGCTAAAACTATCCAATATTCTGTCATGCATGGCAGTCAGGTATCTACAGTTTCACAGACAAATAACTAAACTTTTAGCTATCCTTTTGAAATCTGGTTATATGGATATTAGAGGAATTCTACTCAGTTCAGCTCAATAAATTATTTTGTTAAAGTCAGTGACATAAAATTCCCTTTGTTACAACGAGATTGAAGAATTTTGTCAGCAGAGGACTTAGTAGTAGTAGTGATCCCTAGCTTCCACTGAGAAATGCTGAGATTATATCTCAAACCAGAATAGTTCTAACTACCTTTCATATTCAGAAATTTAGTCAACTGGTCTTGAAATGGAACAAAAAAAAAACCCCATACAAATCTATTAGATTTTTCAGCTAATCTGTACAATATTTCTAGTTTGCAGTTAAGGCTCATACCTTGGCTGCAGCCAGATGGTTCATCCCTTAAAACTCAGTAAAACTATCCAGGAGATAAGACCAAAGTAAGTACAGTCAGATGTGTATACACATGCATACAAGCACATCCATGCAAAACCATCTTGCTGTAGATGTTCCCCAGGCAACAGTTTGTGTGAAATTAGAGCAGCTGCTGGAAAGATCATACTTAAGCTTTCCTGTGTAATGCCAATCCTGACGCTTGGAGGCCATTAAAAGATGACTTAGAGCTGCCTTTAAGAAAAGATCTAGCAGACCTGAAGTTTTTCCAGTGTTTTACCAGAAATAAACTTCTAGGGGGAAAAAAAAAAAAAACATGTTAAGATTCAGAAAGGGTAAGATCACCCCACAGCTGTTTCTGCTTTTTCATTGAAAAATTGCTGATTTGTCTCAATATTTTTAAACATTTCTCTCCAACCTTTTTGTATTAATCCCATAATCTACCTCATACATTTTAAATCTCTTTTTCCTTGCAGACTCAGATCCCTCACTCCTTCTTTTCATTGTTCTCATTCCTGTCACTTCTACAGATGTTTATTTTCTTTCCTCCTAATTAAATTCCACTTTCTATCCAAGGCAGGTAGTGGAAGGGATGAGAAAGGAAACAATTGTTATATTCATACAATATTTGGAGCTATAGCAATATATACTGTAAGTGTTTCCTATACATGCTCTATTTTCCCTGTTAAATTGTAAGATCTTTAAGACATTGTTTCCAAGTAAAGTTTTCCAACATCTTTGCAATAATTAGTTTAAATATAAAACTTTGCAGTTAGTTTCTTCTTCCACAAAACAATGTTCTGCCACCTTGCAGGCATTTTTTTAACCGTTTCTGAGGAGAAGACTAGTGAGAGAGGCATAAATTTGTTCTTTAAAAAAG
This sequence comes from Chlamydotis macqueenii, assembly GCF_036417535.1. NCBI lineage: Eukaryota > Metazoa > Chordata > Aves > Otidiformes > Otididae > Chlamydotis > Chlamydotis macqueenii. The sequence goes on along the minus strand of NC_141593.1, from coordinate 55,385,128 downwards.
AAATTGTAGGATATTCTCTCTGAACAGTTTTAAATACTGCTTTAGGAGCTCTAAAACTCCTTAGCAAGATGTGAAGTTTGAACAATTTTTATTCATTGAAATATCTTTTACTATGTTTGAGTAGTCTTAACATTCTTCCAAGTTATTGGCTTTTTGTTTGTCTAATTCATCAGAAAATAAAATTTCTGATGGTTTATTGTATTCTGGGAATGCTTCTCCTGTCATAGCTTCTACAGATGGCCAGACTATGCACAATAGCTCCTCAAAACAGTTCAGCTCTATTCAAGCAAAACTGAAGTTTTCCTGCAGTGTTGGCTCCATGTAAACCTGGAATAAGTTCAGTCCCACACAGGAAACATGAGCAGAAATCTCCCAGTCACTCTTCTTCTTGGCATATGCTTCATATGCTGAGGAGCCAGAGGGCATGCTGAGGACAGAAAAGATTATAGAAAGTATCTTTTAAAATTGGAATAGGCAAAGGGAACCCAGCTGCAGAGGTATAAAAAAAGTTTTATGCTAGTTGGGCTAAAAGGCTAGGTTAGGTCATCATTGTGTAACTGAGCATGAAAACAGCAGATATAAACAACATAATTTTCTAGAACATAGAATGAGGGTGATACATTGAAAGTAAGCACAGGAATTAAGTGTCTAGACAAGCAATCTGGAACAAATATCTGTATTAATAAAAGCAATAAATAGGTTAATAAGCCAAGATGGACATGGTGATCCTGGAATAAGGAAGAGTACAAGAAGCCAGCACTATTTGTAGTACTATGGGCCAGAGTATGGAACTTTGAAAAGGAGATTAAACAAGGAAAATTTGCAAAGTAGAAAAGAAACAGTGCATGATTAAGAGAAGACTGGGAAAAATACAGGCTGGAGATAAGAAGAACTAGAGGACTAGAGCAAAAGAAGCAGGAAGCAGAAGTTATTGTATCCCCTACCCATGAGAACCAAACAGGAACAATCTGGATTCTCACTATTGAAACTACTCACTCTTTCTCTGTTGTGGTGTGGTGTGGAAGGATCATGAATTTCTGGTAGATTTGCCAGCAAGGCAATATTTTTATATGGCTCTTTCTGGAAACATAACTAACGATGCTGGAATCAAATGTCAGTGTTCACCTGAATTGGATTTTGTCAGTCCCATAGTTCATTACTAGCTTGGTGCAAACTTCAGGTTTTGCTGATACTGTACTGCAGTCAAATTCTTTGATCACACCTAACACTAGTTTTTCACAGAATGATGAAAGTTACATTTCATTAAGGCACATATTGTTATTTGAGAAAGGCAAATTCTACAATCCTAGCTTTCACCAGGAAGAAGAAAAGATAACTGCAGAGAGGCAAAAGTCAAAATTTGTTTTGGGGAAAAGCCCTATGTCACTGAAAGGTCTCATATTTACTATATAATCTTAAACTCTTAATAAGGGATTTACATAATTGAGGTATTAGATTTCTGAGCTGGAACCTCTTTTTATGGAAGAAAGATGCTCAAAACTGCATTGTGCTTCAGAGGAAAAGCTTGGAATGACACATAGATAGTCTCAACCCATGATTCATACTGCATGTCTATGCAAAAATAACTCAATTTTTAAATAAGGAAAAAAGCTCAGCTATCTAGTTCTTTGGTATAAAGAAACATCTACAAAGTACTTGCTTTTGTACTTTTCTGTTCCCTTACACCTGGATGATAATTTCTGATCTGTGCAATAAGAATAGACACCTGAGACAATTGGACATGGAATTAGATTCCCCTTTACGAAATGTGTGTTTACACTGAAAGAATATATTACTTTTTTTTTTGTTTTCTAAGCATAGCATAGTCTTCCTAGAATCCCTACAGCAAGCTGCTAATGATGTATAAAACTCTATATGTATCCTTTCCTTATTCCATGCCTCAGAATATGCAACCCTAAAGATCACTGAGCTGTTTCATGTAATTTTCATCTTTATAACAGCCTAAAAGGCTTGACAATACAGGAAACACACCAAATAATTTTTACACACTTTTCTTTTGCATTTTTTTTCTAGCCAATCCATCTCTCTTGAAAGGCAGAGATAAAAGGAGAGGAGAGAAAAATGGTTAAGCTGAGAATTGGGCTGCCATTAAGCTCTTCTCAGGGAAGAGCAAAAGAACTCCCTAACAGTGTTGTGGTATATATGCGTGTATTTATATAAACAGTAGGAAAGTAGAAAAGTAATAACTTTTTCTGGGCCTGCAACATTATATCTGAGCATAGTTAGGACAGTATATTTTCATTAAAGAATTACCCTCTTACCAAAGCAGCTACTATTATGAATATGTCTTTCAACTCTTAAGCTATTGCTTAAGCTAAACAAATCTTGGAGAAAACTTTTGGGAGAAGTATCAACATTTGAGCTACAAGCTTATCTTGCTTCCTGGAAAGATTTTAGCTGCATGCATAGGAAGCACTCTGTCCTCGTGTAATGCATTATAATTTTATCTTTTACAATAGATCTTGAACTTATCATATCATATTAGAAAATGGGGGGGGGGTGGTGGGAGAGTGTGAGTGTGTGCGCGTGTTTTTGACCCATCCTGAGACAAAGTTTGGTGAATTATTCTGGATAAAATATACATATACTCATTAATAAAGTCCAGGACCCAGTCTGGGTACCAGTCTGTACCAGCCAGTACCTGGCTATGTTCCTTTCCACAGACTCTAATTTATGGGCCCATCTTCTATTTTTGTAAACAGTTCCTGAAGAGTGAATTGTTAGGGCTTGCATTTTGAGTCTGAGACTTGCAGCACTGCGTCACAGAAGATGAGCAGAAAAAGGGCTAGACTGATAGGAAGAAAAACAATAAAAGCAAAGCCCAACCAACCAAACAAAAAAAATCAACAAGCAAAAAATGCAGAGAAAAAGCTCCTAGCATTTTTTTTATATAAGCATCTTCTACATCTCAGAGAAATAATTCTGATTTTCTTCTTTCAGGATACTATATTAAAAGCATAAAATGATCCTATGTTAGAATTTCAGGAACTGACAGATTAAACTATAAATATAGTACATGTTTATTTTGTACTAGGAATGTATTCTACATCCCTTTAACAACCCCTACTCTTCAACGCCATCTTCCTGTAATGATTTGAAATAAGCAGAGAAGATGCTTTGAAAGAAGACACAGTCTCACAGAGATGAAACTAAATACTGTGAAGTCATAAGAAGTAGAAAGACTGTATGAGCAATTAAGAAGCCTTTTTGTAAACTCTTTACAAGATCCTGCAGCGACAGAAGTGCTTTCTGATAGTTTAGGCATATCCGTAGCTATCAAGACTGCCCAATGGACAAGACTATATATACAGGCATATATATGTCCAGCAATGAACAAATACATATGCTTCTTGGTTTGTAGTGTCTGATCTGACTCAAGTGATTTTTACTCTACTTTGTAGCAATTTAAAAAATGTGAGTGAAACACAAAACAACACTAAATTCTCCCGACTCTCCTACTTACTCCGCCTTGATTATTGGTCTGCCTTTGGTCGCCAAGACATAACAAATGGAACAACTGTTCAGTTTGTTCAATGGAAAAAGTAAATTTGACACATGTACAAGGAATTGTGAGTGAATTTTGAGTGAAAGGGAAAAACAGGGAATGTGTATCAATTTAATTATCGAGCACTGAATGCATCATAACAAAGAAGGTGAAAAGAGCTTTAAAATAATTTTTTAATGTTCCATTAACAATGATTGTTGGGAAAATACTCTATCTTTGCAAATATCTTTTTCTGACTATTGGCAAGCTAAAGGAAGGAAATAGATTAACTAAAGTTAGGGTAAAATGCATTCTAAATGAAATAATTCTATTCCTGAAAGAAATATCAAGTGTTTGAAAGGGAATGTATTTGGCCAGCTTCTGGACCTCCTCTGTACACCAGTGCATTGGTAAATTTGCACCAATAATGACCTCTTATTTCTAAACCAGAGGCTAAAATTCTGTCAATTTTATCCAGCCACTTCCAGATATTCCTGCAAGAACAGTATCCATTTTTTCAACTTTTCAGTGCTAAAGATAACTAATACAAGTGGCTCAGAATTGCAGAATGGATCTGTGAAGCGTTTATATTGGTATGACATGAAAAATGACCAATTGAATTCTGTATCTTTTACAAGACATATGCTTACTGGGTTTAGATTTTTACTACAGCAGCAAGTCATCTGAAATTTGCTCACTTGCAATAATTTAAAGGCAAATTGTCAAGCAACTTGAATTTTGTAATATACCAATCTTTTTAGAATATAATTTTATGATGATTTACTGTCAAAAGAACTGTATTACCTGATTTTCAAAATATTATCTTCTAGCTGTGGGGGAAAAAAAAAAAAAAAGCATAGGGGTTTATCTGTGCTTTATTTATTATTTAGCAAATAAATGATGAAGTCATTGGATTTCAGCAATTTCAGCTAGTACAGAACCCTAAAATACACTCAGGGATAAGAACTACCATAAGTCCATTGAATTTCTCTTTCATTTGCTCTCTAGATAGCAAGTATTACAGTATAAGATCTGAGTTCTTATTACTGAATGCCCTCATTCCACAATATATAAATAAATGAATAAGTAATCTCCTAAAGCACTAGGATGAATATTACTGTAAACAACTCTACCTCAAGCACACCGATCGTTGCAAGACGAGGATAAACTAATCTGCACAAGATTCCCTCTGCCCTCCAGGAGCCAGCTAAAAATGGATCTATCTCCTGCAGGAAAAAAAAAAAGCAAGCATCATTGAAAACTTCATCACCTTATACTCCTAATCAAGTTACGTTTCTTTGACCTTCTTTTGACTGCTTTAAGTTTATATCCACAAGTAAGAACTAAAGCAAAGCAAAATAAGTCTGCCCTTCTTTAGGGCAGTGGTGAGGAGTGAAAAAAAAACACTTATTTATGAAACTTGTTGACTAGTCTTTCTTTGTCAATTACATGAAAGCAAAAAGATGGTATTTGTTTTGTCTTGACTGAGTTGTTTCTATGAGTAATTTTATTATCTTGCTGTAAAGTCCTGGGTTTCTTGCTGTGAGATTTAAGAAATGGTATTTCAAAGTCACAATGTTGATGAAAGCCAGGAATTCTTAACTGACTAGACATTAGCTGAGTGAGGAAATCTTGTTGCAAGAGTAAATTCAGAGTCTTAAAGTTCAAGCAGCTTTTTAATGACACTAAAGATGGCTGACATAAAATGACATGAATTAGCCAGAGGTATTTTGTTTTATTAACGACAGTCAGCACATTGTCATTAATACATTGTTCTTGTTTAATGCATTTGCTCTGCATATACATTATCTGATATAGAATCACAGAATAGTTAGGGTTGGAAGGGACCTTTAAAGGTCATCTAGTCCAACCCCCCTGCAAGAAGCAGGAACATCTCCAACTAGATCAGGTTGCTCAGAGCCCCATCCAACGTGGCCTTGAATGTTTCCAGGGATGAGGCATCCACCACCTCTCTGGGCAACCTGTTCCGGTGTTCTACCACCCTCACAGTAAAAAATTTCTTCCTCGTATCTGTTCTAAATCTACCTTCTTCTAATTTAAAACCATTACCCCTTGTCCTATCACAAGAGGCCTTGGTAAGAAATAAAAAAAAAAATAAAGAACTTCAGTCTTTTATTCACTTACTTTCTTGTTATACAAAGCAAGCTAGTCTTTTGCATACTTTGTACAAGAAGGAAACTGAAAGATAAATTTGGGTTCTGAGCTCATTTAGACTGACAAGAGGACAGCATTCAGAGAAGAAAGGAAGAGAAATGTTCAAGAAAGTGGAAGAAGTTGAGATGCAGCTGACTTACTTAGTAAGTCCTTTGTCAACAGAGTTCTGGTAAATCCAGGCATGTGAAGTCTTTCTAAGCCTATTGCCAAACTCAGGCAAACATGTATGAAAAAGTTCCTTCTGATATTTTTGGTATAAATCCTGGATTCTCCTATGTCCCTTTTAGCAAGTTCCCTTTAAGCACCACAATGGCCTGCAAAGCAATGACAAATCAGTACTACACATCAGCAAATGCATTTTTAGTGTAAGTGAAGTATAAATCTGACAGATGTTAATTCAGGCCCTTCAGTTCCTGCAGATCTCTGAAAGCAAGCATATCAAAGATAGCCTCTGGTGCTAACTAACATTTTTAGTAACAGTTTATCTGTATCCTTTGGAGGAGTGGATATTCCCTTTTAGCACTTCACTACCTTCAGTAAACCATACCAGCATTCCAGTAAACTAAGGAATGGTGATCCAGCATCAGGACACATTTTAGCTGTGTCTTGTTAGCCACACATTCCCAGCATTTTCCGAAAATTCCCAGGAAGTCCCTTGATGTCTTCTCTAGCATTTGCTTCATGAGTCATAATTAAGGCCCAGCTGCAATGGTGGAGAATTGTAACTTATTTCCTTAAAATTGAACATAGCTGGATTGAAAAGACACAATCTACACTGTGGGCAAACTTTAAGGGGAAAAAAAAAAAATCGAACACAACAGATTTTGGAATATCGTAATGCTGAGAAATAATAAAATAGGCACTCAGTTGCCACGACTGGTAGTTACCAAGTATGAAAATGGAAATAGATATTTTTTAGACTTTAAAAAAAATCCAAATTCTGTTTAAGAGGAATATGCCTAAATTGCAGCAAAAACTTGAATGATCAGTACAAGATTTGAGAACTCATAATAGCATATGCTACAAAGTCCATACACTACTGTGAGAAACAACAGAAAAAAAAAAAAAAAAAACTAGATCAGGACTATTTACTGTCTTAGGCGATATGTCAGTCTGAGGCAAGGCATCTCTCAGGGTGAAGTATGTTGCCTAATCAGAAGTCTAGGTGAGGAGGTTTTACGTATGTGTTGGGAGTTATTTATTAGCAACATCAATGCAAACAGTAGTTCCACAATATGGTACAGAACACCATATTGCCATAATATGAATAGCAAAAATATATTATATTGCCAAAATAGAGCAGAAGAAGAAACCAGTAGTTTCTTCTCATGATTGTATAACTTACAGACAAATGTCAGTCTGAGTGAATAAACAAAGCAAAGAGGTTGAACATAAGAGGAGTATGAAGTGAAATCTTTTCTTACCTGCAGAAGAAGCATCTCATAACTTTTTCTGCAGCCTTACTGATACAATGACATAGGTGTGTATTTCATGCAGAAAGACTGAGTGGCTGATAGGTGAATGTGACGTCCCTGGCCAGATTTAAATCTGTCAGGGCTTTAGCCTTCATTACCTGATCATTAGCTGCTCGGACTATCTCCCTGTATTCTTCCCAGGCTACCTGTCCTTGCTTCCACCATCTGTAGGCTTCCTTTTTGTATTTCAGTTGGTCTTGGAGCTCCTTGTTCATCCATGCATGCCTCCTGGTGTTTTTGCCTGACTTCCTCTTTGTTGAGATGCATTGCTCCTGAGCTTGGAGGAGGTGATTCTTGAACACTAACCAGCTTTCTTGTGCCCCTCTTTCTTCCAGGGCTGTATCCCATGGCACTTTGCCCAGCAGAGCCCTGAAGAGGCCAAAGTCTGCTAAGTCCAAGGCAGAGAGCTTGCTACGTGCCCTCCTTGGTGCTCTAAGGATCTTCTGCTGCAACCTGAAGCATCTGGTCTCTATTGTTCAGTGGTACTTGGTATTGTCTAAATTGAAAAATATTTGCTGATTGAAATGTAAAATATCTGAGTGAAAGAATATCTACATAATTACGATTCTGCTGTCCTCCAAAGCAATACTTACAGCACCCTAGGAAAAAAAAAAAGTGCACACAGAATAGAAAAACAAGGTTACAGCTGTAAGACTTCAAATTATATAGATCAATCCTACAATTCCCCATAAATCTCCCGTTGGAGAAGGAAATCTTGCCAAGGGCTAAAAGTGACTGCCTCAGTCAAGGAAAAGAGCAGTGGCCACAACTTTGTGATCCTGAAAGAAAAATAGACCTAACATTGTTCAATTGCCTAAACTTAGACAACACCCAGAACTTAACCAACACTGATATCCATTTCTTTCTAGCTTCTTTTCTTAAGTATCAGAAGTTATTACCTACAATTAACTATATAAAAGATAATAAATTCCATAACATAGTGTGGTTTAGGAACATTTTTCACTTCAGAATCAAAAGTGACATTGTTAATCACAGCTCCTGTGAGCCATCTGCACCTTAGGATAAAAATTTTCTCAGAGGAACTCGATAGCATACACAGTTCAGAGAAGGGATAATTATATCTGCACTGCAATTTGGTAATACAGCTTCAAAAAGCCTTAGTCAGCTTTAAGTGAGTTCTAGCATCAACCTATTCACATCAACACAGAGCATACAGCGCCCATTTACACTGCAGTTCAGTAAATATGACTGCTGCTCTTACTGCATCTATACATCCAGTGATTTCTCAAATAATGTAAAACATTTTTTTGATTTCTGCCTGGAAAATATTTTAAAATACTATATACAAAAGGAGATAAGGGTCAATATCCTTTTTCAAGCATAGAGACTTTTACTTAATAATGGAAACATGAATATAGATTTCTGAAACAAAATAGATTTGAAGCAGTAATTCCAGTTGTAAATTGAACATGAAATAAAAGAGGCTATATGTATAATATTGGTTATTATGTTTTACCCATCTTCACTTTCATTATGTTGGAAAAAAAAATATATAAATCTTAACAGAATTAGAATAACTCAGAGCATCCTAGACTGAAAAACACTTAAATTCTTGAGACTGGCTAGCTAAACAAGACATAAATAATTACTCTTGTGAAAAGTACTGCTTGCTAAATTCCTTTTTGTAATGAAAATGTAAATGTAGACAGATATCTATGTGTCTTTCAGTAAAAATTCCCTAATTTTAAAATATTTGAATATATTAAAAAAAACCCCTTTCATATAAATAATCAAGAATAAAGATATATAAGTCTAACATTTTTCAAAATATTGTGCCTGAAAAAGCAATTATTATTCCTGGTGTTTCTTTTAAGTGCTACAGAGCAGAATCAATATTTTTTCCCTCTTGGTACAAGACCCAGAAAGGTGGTGGAGGCCCCATCTCTGCAAACGTTCAAGGCCAGGCTGCATGAGGCTCTGAGCAACCTGACCTAGTCAGGGATGTCCCTGCTCCTTGCAGGGGGGTTGGACTAGATGACCTTTGAAGGTCCCTTCCAACCCTAACCATTCTATGATTCTATGATTCTAAGACAAGGAGGGCACATCTTTTACCATGTAAGTTAAAAATTATTTTACATGAGGAACATATCTTTTCTGTTCTAAAAGTATAACTCTTGATAAGTGGGATGTGAAAAATTAATGTTCAGCATTCTTACTAGCTTAAAAATTATTTAGTTATAAAATCTATTCTGTAGTGTAGAAATTATCTCTCAAGATAGAGACAAAACAGTATGTGTAGGTGTAAATTATGGTATAGCTGGTGATAAAAATTACTAAATAGAAGTACATATAAGATCTTAACATTAAAGACTTGCAGTTGAGAGAATTCAGTAAAAATTTGAAATGTGATTTTATTTCAAGAAAATAGTTTTAAAACCCTAGTATCCATCAAATCTTAAACTTGCCCTAGTAACAGAGGATTTCTTATCTATTCTAATGTACATCAAAAGGAATCAAGCATGAAAATTGTGCATAATCCTTAACATACACACAGAATAAATAAAGTTGATTTTAACTGAGTAAAGGGTCATTGAAGGTCACTGGTAGATCCATTATTGCAAAGCAGATGAAAGAAAAAAATGCTGCACTGTTGTGTGAATAATAATTCTCTACAGTAGGAGATGATAAGAAGGAAAGAACAATTCAATAAAAAAAAATAAGTTCCCCTCTATTTGTAATGAGCTTAAAATTCATTAATCACAGATATTCTATAAGACCAGAAAGCTGGTATGTGTCACACCACGAAAGGCTGAATCTAAAATAAAATGTATCAATTGCTTGCATACAGGGACTACTCCTATAGTAATCTAGGAGTTAAAGCGATCTAGTCCCTGGGCAAATTCACTGTCATGTTGGCAGAACTCTTAATGCTTTGTTTCAAACATTTCTTAGGAAGGAATCTTAACTACATGGCTATACTGACTTCTGAGTTATTTAAGCTGGATGCAAATACTACAAAAGAATGCTAACTTCACAGATAGGAATGGAGCGAAGAAAGAGAAGTTTCAGAATCCCTTCACTAGTTAGCTATTTTAATATAAACAATGTTTAAATGCAAAGACCAGGATGTATGTATATAAAGATGGCATGGGTAGAATACTGCAAAGAGAATGCATCGGTATCCTTCTTGACTTTTCAAATAAATAATTTTAAAATTGAACTAGAGAGAGGTCTGATCTTGTGAAGATTAAAAACTGTACTTGGATAGTTTGAAAAAAAAAAATACAAGAAATTAAACCACAGCTTTATATTAGAAACTTACCTTAATTACAAGGTGCTTTTGTTTTTGCCAATAGTTTTTGTTCCTTGTCACCACTATCTTGTCCCAACATCTTTTCCTCAGTGGAAAATTCAGAGTATACATACATCCTTCCACAGACAGATGACATTACCACTTGTGTCTCAGAAGCAACAAATGAGATCCCAAAATGGATCAATGAAACAAACTTCAGTTACAATAGAACATCATGGCTTCCAAGAAAAAAAAAACAGCCATTCCAGAACTATGAAGCATATTCACTTGAACCATGAGAGGAAGAGGAAGAGAAATGTTGGAAAGTTGGGTACATTAGTACACTATTTGACCATTTGATTGTATCACAGTGCATGATGCTACTGGAGCAGATACAGCTCCCAGCTCTCAAGCTGCACATTCCAGGAGCACTGCCAACACTTCAGGCTATTTATTCAAAGAATTCTCTGCTCATCAACAAACGTTTTCTTGTAGCTGAATTTTTCTTTTCAGTTATTTCATTCATATTTACTTCTCCATCTCCATCAGCTCAGGAGCACACTCATTATCCATGTTTGTTGAAGTCATGTCTCACAACTTAGGCCTAGCTATATCTTAAAACTGATTGATTAACACCTTTAGTGTAAATTTGTCAAAGGTACCTTTTGGTTGAAATAAATTATTATGTTCTAGAAAAAAAATATCTAGAGATATAGCCTCCAGGTACATTGTAACCCTGCTGATCAACATTTGCAGCACTATTTCAGTCCACCTTCTGCCTATACCAGCATTCATAATTGGTTTTTTTGCCATTTTTTTTTCTGTACTTTGGGACATCTTACTAAAACGATAAGACTTTGGACTATATTAATCTCCAGTGCAACTCTATTGATTGTAATTAAGGCATATAAAAATTACTTTAACCTGTCATGTATTTTGTTGTGACTCATGCACCTGTTTCAAAACCTGTTAATTAATGTCTGTAACAATAATTGTTATCTGCAAACTTCACTATGCAACACCTCCAGGTGGGAATCTAAAAGTTGTTCTTTTTGAATAATCAAAGGTAGGAAGACAAGTCAAAACAATTCACTAATATTTCTTATAGATTCAAGAAATCATCAGTCTATCCTGTTGTAGTTATGAATCATTTTGAAGGAAAAATATTTATATGCTATATATTTACCACCAGCAAACATATAACCTGTTAGGTGTAGAATCTGGCATAAAAGTTTCAGTACCTGTTTTCCCCAGTGCAATAGTGATTGAAGTATTTCCCATTCTGTCATCAATTTATTATCTTAATATTTCCCTTTTTTTTAGAACAGCATAGTGCTAGCATTTTGTTAGCTAGGGAAAAAAAAAAAGGCAATGTTTCTGTTTAAAGCAACCACTCCTTGACTAATTTGTCCACCAGAGAAGTCTTCTCTTTCTCAATTAGCACATCTCAATATGTTGCAGGAACAAATTCATAATTAATTCTTATTAACTTACCATGAGAAAGCATATGTAAAAAACATTAAGTCCCCGATTGTTGGTTATCGAAGACATCACGACACCTTGAGCTTGAAAAATATGAAACAAAAGTATAAGTTCAGAGAATCTTTCTCTGTTAATTCTCTCTTTATCTACTTCATCTTGTTTAAGATTAGCACCTTCCAACTCTATGATTCTGTGATTCTATGATTCATTTTAAAATCCTGTGCATTTCAAATAAGAAAGACTGAATATCTACAAAGAAGTTGCAACAAGAACAACACAAATATTAAAATATTTAAAAATAAAAATAACTTTATATTCATGTAGATTTTATTTAATTTCCCAATGAGAAAGAGATACATCATCTGTCCTATGTTTCTTCAGAGAAAATTTCGAACTTCATGTATTGTTCTTTCATTCTACAACATAAAGTCCAGAATGTTGAAACACTGAGATTTGACTATTGCAAACTGCATACATACCCTGTGTTGCTAAGGTCCAGCAAATATTTCTTTCTGCTTTATGCAACAGGATTTCTGCAAGGAGATTCAGTCAGATAAAAATGGCAGTAAATGTAGCAATATAGTATGGCAATTTCTTTAAACTATACCATAAATTAACCTTTCATATGCAAATTTGCAACTGAACTTCATGAACAGACCAGATATTCCTGCTTTAAGTAAAATATTTGAAAGAAAATTCAATAAAATATTTCAATTATCAGTTTCCAAATGATAAAATCTTACTGCTAAGACATAATATGGAACAGATTTGATCTCTCATTTGTCAGAAAGTTAATTACAGCAATAAAAGTTTTGGAAATAGTATGGATACTACAATATATTGCCTCATAAGCTAATTTTCATACACTTTTATAAAAGAAGAGTAATAAAAATCTTATTTCCCAAAAACATCACAGAACTCTGAATTAATTCCTTGCTGTACTCATGTTCCCAAAATAGGTATACTACACACAAATCTTTTTGAAGGGATACGTCTCACTGTTTTTCCAATGTTACCCAGAAGAAAACATACTCACCTAGATTTCATTAATGTTATTTCTGCCTTAATTATTACAGACACATTAGTGTGCCTCTAAGCACTAAAGTATAAAAGATTCTTGTATACTGTCTGTGTGGATATTAAAATGCCTTGATTTTCAAAGGTGAATATTTCCTACTGAAACAACTTTAATTTACAGAGTACTTTGAGAAACTGATCTATGTTCTATTAGAGACAATGAGAAATGTACTGCAGAAGAGAATGCAAAACTTAGTATTTGTAGATTCTAACAGCAATAGTGGTGCTGATGTCTGTCATTCAATGATGCAAAACTCATTGACCAAATGAAGCCGCCTAATTTCTCATATAAATGAGTGAGGCTGAATCTGCATTAATTTATGACTCAAAACTGAATTAATGAAATTTCAGGTCTCCTTGTGCAATGACATGTTCTATCAACAGTGCCTTTCAAATCTCCCATTGAAATTCAGTCCTTACTTTGTATGCCAACATCACTCTAATATCTACTCCACGCTCTTGTTTTAGAAACTGAAGAGGAAATGAGTTGCCAGCTGGCTAAGAATGAAAATGGAAAAGTCAGCTAGCAGAGATTGCTATATTTCTGACAAAGTGGGAAAGCAGAAAAATTTGTAAACAAGCAAAAGACCTAAAAATATGGAGAACTTGGTATGGATTAAGACTATATATATACTTACACTTTTTCTTCTCATGTTGAAGTTTCAGTATTCATATAACTGACTCATAGCTTCCCTCTAGGAATCAAAAAAAATGCAGCTGTCAGTACTAATCTTCGAAGTTCTTCCTGCAGCTTTGCATGCCATTGACAATTAGTTCTTTTTGGTTTAACTGCTGCCAGGGTTACATGTGATTTTCTGAATGTCTGCAAAGAGTAGAACTATTGAGAGGTAAAATGTGAATGGGCAATTGCTCATCCACATCAAGAGAGATGGGCTTTTGAAGGAGTCTATTTTTCTCCTTTTCTGTCCACCGCGTATGAAAATCTGAGGCAATAATGAGATAGTTTAGATGTCAGGTGTATCAATATACTTGATGATTTACACTTCTGTATGTCTCTTTCACTGAGCAGCTCATTGTTTCAGTATTTCTAGATCCTGGCCAATACAGAGGTGTGAATTATGGAATTCTTATTGAAGACTAATCTGGACAAAACAGCAGAATGCTGTCTACTTGGAAAAAAAAAAAAAAGGTGGTTTAATGAATATGACAATGCTAACATATTAATTCATGCTTTCAAGATGGTTTAAAGTTTGCCTTTTTGGATTATTTTTCTTTCCAGTTCCTTTCTAGGTAATCCAAAACACTTTTGTGGGTAGCAGAGTGTGTAGATAGAGCAGTATAAATCACTGTGGATGAACTCACGTTTTGATCTAAATTTACTTTAAGATCATCCCCGGATATGTGGGGAAAATTAGAAGTATTCATTTAATCTGGGAAGATTAATCTATATCTGCCTGTAAAATACCTCCTTCAACATGGTACATCTGCTAACCTCAAGTTATGGTGATACTTCATGCTTGCTCTGTTCTTATGCCTGGGCTCTTCAGACATCTTCATTTTGTTAGAACTTTAAGGAGCTTGTTTTGATGTGAACTACATAACTTCTTGAAGCAGCAGCAATATAATGAGTGGGGTGACCTTTTCACTTGCAACTTGTTTAAAGTTCAGAAGATTGTTCCTCTGCTGTCTACTCCATAGACTGTATGTTGAGCTGGTTCTGTGTAGTATCATTACTGAAGACAACTGAAAAGCCACAGCTGATGAAAAATTCAAAGTCATTTTCTCTAATAGAGAATAGATGGTCAAAGCAAGCAAATTGTCTGCCAAATGGGTAGACAGCAGAAGAAACATTATTTCCCTTCCTTCCCAACCAGTAATGCTGTAAGATTTACTGTAAAGTCTTCTGTGGTGTGGTTTTCTGAGTAGCCATAGAGAAATTATAATTCCAAGAATGTGAGTAGTTCCAGGATCGTAGGAGGGCAATAGGAGATGGTAATAAAACCTCTCCCAGTAGATATGATGGGCCTAAGCAGACCTACTGTCTGCTAGTGTCCTAAGGCTGGAGCAACTCCACTACAGCACAGTTTGCATAGCACCTCATCTGCTGAAAAACTAACTCTAGAGAACATGTCCAGAATGAGGCTGGGATGGCTAGTGCACATCACTGACCCCATCGTACCTTCATGCAAACATTGATCTGCAAAGTCCTTGTTTGTCTGCTACCTCCACCTCTGTCCAGTATCTTTGCCTTCCTTCAGCAGAGTAGAAATGAAAATAGTTGATGTGCTGTCATTAACAGTTTCTATATTTAACCTGATTAGGTCTTCCAGCAGAGCTAACAGTGAAAAATTCTTACTTGCAAAGAATTCTGCTTCCCCTAGAGGAAAGTTTGGTCTTTAAATACAGTGGCTTGTTAGAAAATGTCAGCATGCTTCCTGGTTAAGGTGAAGTTCTCCGATATTGAGATAAAAGATTATTTGAAAAATATTATAGTTACATTCAATTAATGAAGATATTAAAATACTGTTTTATTTTAAATATTGTAAGTTAAGGCAAAATTTATGATTGTAAATGGTTTCTGTTCCTAAAAATAACAATTCATTTTTCTTGTTGATATGTCCACAGGCGACATGCTAGGGTAGAGCTTTTGAAACATATTGCAAATCACTTTTTTTTTTTCTGAGATACAAAAAAAGAATAAATTAGTTATGCTGGGGAAAATAACTGAGATTGAAGTAAAAGTGTGTTTGTGTGAATTTATGAAATACTATCATAAATGGAATAGCATGACATATTTCCCAATAGCTATGTTTTCACTCTTTTCAAGATTTATTAGATTCAGAAAGTGACTGAACAAACCACTTTTTAAAATCAAAGACTATTATTAAGATACTGGCAAGTGAGCAAGATGTTAATAATTTTAAAGTACAACAGCAATGAATAATGTTAATTTACTTTGGAACAAATGGAAGAATAGCCTAAATAATTATAGAGAAAAATAAAAGTAATTCCTTTATTAGAGTAGAGGAGTTTTTTTCTAAGGTATGTCACATCTAAAATTGACATTAAATGGTTTGCCAATACTGCCTTTCTAGTGTTCGTATCTTGTAACGCGAATCAGATAAGCAGTTCTGCACCAGAACTAGAAACACAATATTGGAAAACATTTTTAAGCTAATATTTCAGAGCTTTACATTTTGTAACAAGCTTGTCTACAGATGTTTTAAAGGCTGAAATATATTCAAGAATCCAAGTAAGTAAAGAAGCAGTTTTTGTCTGTATACTCTATTTGACTGGGGGAGACAAAAAAAAAAGAAAAGTGAATTTAGAAAAAAAGTTTTACTTTTGAAGTTAAAACTAAAACCCTGTGCATCATCCAGGTTTTTTTAACTAGTCCATTAAGTACCAGTACATCTCTCAGCACTACCTTTAGCTATTTCTAGTTGTATTTCTTATCAGGACCACAGAGCCATGGCTGAGAAATAACTTAATTTGATTATAGGGCTAGATCTGCAGAAGAAATGTGCTTAGTTGTGGCTCACAAATCTTCCAAATGTAGTGATCCAGTACCTAATCCTGGCTACTCAACACTAAGCCTTTTTTTTTTCCTTATTTCCTGATTGCCTGCTCTGTCACAGTGTGTACCTTTATTTGAGCAACAACTTTTCAAATGTACAGTTCCAACACTAGTGCACGTATATATTCTGACAGATTTGTAAAGTGTCAGTACTTCTGAAGAACTGGGTTCTACCTAAACATCAGACCAAGAATGAGGGATGCTGTAAGTCCCACAACCAAGAGACTTATATTCAGTAATATTAACCTCAATAAGGTTTAAGGGTTTTATATGTTCTGCATAAATTACATCAGCCTTTCAGTATCACTGAAGAGTGTTACATGTGTATTTTCAATGCAGCAAAACCTTAAGAAACTATGCTTCCGTTCCCCACGGCATGGATCCCGTTCTTACCTCTTCATTGCAACTCACTGTCTTCTCAATTGCCTCTGTCTATAGGGGCGTTGCATAGGCTGATCACCAAAGCGATCAAGGCTAAACCAATAATATTTTCTTTTCTCCTCTATCTGAAGTGGGGAGAATGATATCAGTAAGTCATTTTATCCTGTGGACCAGCAAACATCTCCATCCACTCAACGGAGACAACAAAATACAACACAGACATAAATTCAGCAGTCAATGCCATAGGTGAGCAAAAATGTCTTTGGCCATCTTTGAAGACAGATATAACTAATAAAAAAATAACAGAGCAAAATAACAGAACAGAGATCACTGCAATAGATTTACTAGTATTTGTGAATTCTTCCAAGACAGTATATGAATTATTTATTAATTTTCATAGAAAATACTAGTAAGAATTAATGAAGGTTTATATCAAGACATGTATTACCTAATTATAGTGCTGTGGTTTCTCATATATCTGTTAAATTCTAAGTAGGGTTTTTGTGTGACTAGCATAATTGGTGAAGTTACTGTGAAATTTGTAATTACTCTATTTTCTATGATTCCATGTTGGAACATTATGTGTTCATCAGTTTCTTATGTTATCGTCCACGCACCTCTGCTGAGTTAGCAACAGAAGTTTATCAAAACACTATTACTTCCAAGTGAACTCTTCCTGAAATTTGCAAATTACTTGGCTTCAGACAGTTTTATGTAAGTTCTTAAAACTTATTTATTTAACATTTAAATTGGAGCAATTATCTACAGTTCAGAAAATCATAGCTATTACCAACAGTCCTATATAAACAGAGTAATGACTGCAGAATCTCTTTTTAAAATAAAATAAATACATCATCAACTGTTGCCTAGAAAGTAAAAAAAAAAAAAATGAAGAAACAGGAATCTAAACTTGCAAAAAAAAAAAAAAGAAAGATCTCACCTGTGCAATGACCTTTAAATACTGAGACATTGTGGTGGGTTGACCCCATCAAACTTTTTACAGGGAAGTTTAAAATACAGTTTTAGCTAATCCTTTCCTACTTCCAATGTGTTATCATGGGTCAATTTACCAGATTTCAAGATAGTGGATCAGTGGCTATGAACTTATATGAGAAGACTGATTTGGGAGCTTTCAGTGTGCGTCGATTCCCAAGGAAACATCTGTTGATTGCATCTTTTAAAAGTTGACCATATATCACATATTAGCTCATTTTCCTTCAATATTACTAACTCTGTAAGCATTATTCAGATATGATTTCACTGACAGTAGTTCAAAGGAGGAAAATCTTCCCTCATCCGCTGTTCCCATCTTTGAAGACAATTTAGTAGAGCTATGGCAACTCAAAGGACTTTCATTTTAATCTTTCACACCATCTCATTATGATTTTTGCTCCTTCTGACTTCTTATATAAAGATTTCTTTTACTTGCTTATGATTATCTTTTTTTTTTCAGGTAATTACTTTCCTGTATCTTACTAATCAGTCAGTAACTATTTTAATTTTCAAAGATAATTTCTTAATACCTTTGTAATTAATAGCATGAAATGGCTGGTAAGCATCAAAACATAATTAATTAAGCCTCAGGCAAAGCTACAGAAATTTTGAAGGATTCCTTTTAACTACCAAGTTTTTATTGTGTTTTGTTTTAAGCAGGTATTAACTTCGAAATTAATCATGCAATTCTATATAGCATGATATATTCATGGGCTGTAACAACTAAATTCAAATCAAAGGAAAAAAATGCCTCTCCTAGAGTTCAACTTTTTTTTTCAGGTAGCAATTGAACATCAAATATATGGTGATATTGATGGAGCACACTACAAGCTTTAGTAAAGATATATACTTACAAACAGATTTTGATGTTATGTTATATATCTATATTGATAGCCCTGTGGAAGACATTACATTTGAGGAGTTATCTATCTTGGGCAAGACATGCCTGCTCTATCAGATGTTGTACTTAAGGCTTGGGAAGCCCATCTGTTAGCATGGGCAGCCACTGCAAGAAAATCTGCTGGAGTGCCCCGTGCCAGCCTGTGCTGTCTGCTGGTGGGTATTGTGAGAAAGATAACCTTCCTACTTGTCAGAGGAAGACAAAATTTTGCTCTTTACATGAAACAAAAGGCATCATGGTATAAGAGGGAGACTAAACACAGAAGGGATCATTGCAATGTGTTGTGGGAAAATGCATCTGGGATCTGCATGAAAGCAGGGTTCCCAGCATCTGAAGGGATGTAAGATTTATTCACAATCGATATTGATTTTTTTCATTGTATTTATTAAAACAAATATCTTATGCCACTATTTGCTATTGTATCTTTCTTATGGAAATCCAGAAAGAACCCTGCACTGTCCCTCCCCATGGATGGTGCAAAATAGTATCTAATCTGCCTGTCTTCTGAGCATATTTGTAAAGTTCTTTAAAATATTCCAGTCTGATTAGATTGGAATCTCCCTTTTTTCCAAAATTCTAGGAATTTTTTATCTTCTTCTCCTTAACATTTTTTTTTCTTCCTCAATTTTTTCCTGCTTCTCTCCATCCTCTTT
The DNA here is from genome assembly GCF_036417535.1 of Chlamydotis macqueenii. Taxonomy (NCBI): domain Eukaryota; kingdom Metazoa; phylum Chordata; class Aves; order Otidiformes; family Otididae; genus Chlamydotis; species Chlamydotis macqueenii. Next base: position 55,365,695 of record NC_141593.1, on the reverse strand, counting down.
TGCTTGCTACTTTTAAGTCTGAGCAATAATGGAGAAACGAATTTACTAAAATTTGCATTTTGCCTCTTCATGCTAGTCTCGCTAGGAAAGTACTTTTCTAGGAAAGTATTCTACATCTACAGGTCATCTTAGACTCCTCAGGAGGAAGACTTAGAAGGCACAATGATGCTCACTGCATTAAGTACAGTCTTGGTGTGTCTCACTGTTGTGGTATAACTCTAGCCAGCAACTAAGCACCATACTGCTTTTCACTCACTTCCTGCAGTGGGATGGGTAGAAAATAGAAAAAAAAAGAAAAAAAAAAAAAACCCCAACCAAAAAAAAACTTGTATGTTGAGATAAAGACAGATTAATAGGACAGAAAAAGAAGGGAAAAAAATAACAATAATAAAATATACAAAATAAGTTATGCACAATGCAGGTGCTTACCAGCCGCCAACCAATACCCAGCTTGTCCCTGAGCAGTGGCCCCACTGGCCAGCTGTCTCCCTAGTTTATAAACTGAGCATGCTATCATATGGTATAGAATATCCCATTGATTAGCTGGGGTTGGCTGTCCCAGCCGTGTCCCCTCCCAACTTCTTATGCACTCCCACCCTACTCGCTGTTGGGATGCTGAAAAAGGCCTTGAATCTATGTAAGTACTTCTTAGTAGTAACTAAAACATCAGTGTGTTACCAACATTATTTTCATTCTAAATCCAAAACACAGCACTACATCAGCTATGAGGAAGAAAATATCCTAGCCAAAACCAGAAAAATATCTATCCCTTATTCTATACTGTCTGTGTCATGCCCAGGTCCCACACTTTTCAATACCAGTTAACTACCACCATCTTTCCTGTCTTTTGGTATGTACACACAGATATAACTCATTTAGTCTGTGGGTGTCTTCACACCTTTTTTTTTTTTTTTTTTCCTGTTGTTCCCTTTCTTAAATATGTTATCACAGAGGCATTATCAGGAAACATTCTGCTACCAATTGGCTTGGCCCTGGCCAGCAGCGGGTCCGCCCTAGGCCCGTCTAAGTCCACAGGACAAAGGAGAAACAACTTCTAGAAGCTTCTTTCAGAAGCTGCCACCATAGCCCCCACCTCACTAAATAAAATCACAACATTAAGTTAGGGCCATTGTCCCTAGCTGCAATGTAGAGCACATTTTTTTCATCTTGACCTGCTCAGACTGGCCCAAGGGCTACTGCATGAACTCTCTCCTGTTTAATTTTTTCATAGGCTTGTGGTTGCTCAGAGCCACATTTGAAGCTGTTCTTCTTGAGGGTCACTTGATAGAGGGGGCTTGAGACAATGAGACTCTAATTAGAGATACAGAACTCTATCCCAGATGAAACCAGGACACTCACTCAGCACATTTTAAGGAGGTCTTGTTTGGAGGTGACAGTCAGTAGTCAATGAAAAACACTCTTGTCTACAACACACTTTATCCAAATGAAATAATTTAATTGGAAGAGATACAATGTAGCTTACCTGAAGATAATTAAAAATAAATTCAAGATGTTTTAATTTTATTTGAGCAGAATAAATAGCGCTGAGATGCCTGCTCCACACTGACAGAAATAAGAACACATGGTTAAGAAGAAAAAACACATTTGGAAGCTTATGCTCTACCTGGACTGAGTAATTGTTGTAAAATCTCAGAAAATCCATTCCTTCTCTTTGTCCTCTCATCTGTAAAATGGCTAGTTTATTTAAGCAGTATTTATCAATTTAAGCAGCAGTGAAGAAACTTGGCTGGAAAATATTTTGTAAAAGTACCAATGACTCAAATAAAATATTGCTTTGTGATTCATAACCTGCAAGTAGTCATATAATATACATTCATTTAAAATTAGTCCCTTCACCAGTTCATTTTTCATACAATAGTGAATGATGAAGGTTAAGAGAGCAAACAAGAACAGCATCCAGGATGATAATATTCAGCATGTGTTTTCCAATCCATTTTTACATACAATTCTTAGATTGTTCAGAGCTCTTTGCTTGATCACTGTAAAATAATGAGGAAAAAAAAATAATCTTCATATAGGATTATTTAATGGAACTAAACCTGGAGTCACAAGACACTTCAAATTCCATCATTGAGGTGAGAGAGGTGGTGGTGATTAATTATCTTTGTGGTAAAAGAAAGCATAATTTTCAGTTCTTTTCATTTTCTATTAGACACATGGGAGCTGCTATTTTCTGCATAAGGTATTGAGGCATCTGCACTTAGGCTTACCTCTGTATTAGTTTCTCTTTGCTTAAAGTTGCTTTCACTTATGGAAAATGTGGAAAATTTTCCACAAATGGAAAAAAATTAAATCAGTAGTTATTCATGGGCCAGTGCCAGTTTTCTCCTGATAATATTTAGCAACCTATTGTTGCTCTATTGTATATTTTCACACTGTATCTTCATATACAGTTTAGTAGAAACAGATATGGCACCAGGGAGAAGGTCTAGAACATAACTGTGATCTAATGATTTAAATAACTGCAGGTACCATAAAGAACTGAATTTTAGCTTTATCTCTGTGATAAAGTATCTATGACTGAAATGGTGCATTATTTGAAATAAATAATGCTTATTCTGGGTAGGTAGTATTCTTTTTACCTTAAAAAACATATAATTGTTTGTCTCACTGACAGAGATAATGTGGTTAATCCTCAAATATTTTGCTCTTTCAATTTCCTACATCCATTGAGGGTATTTTATGATCAGAAAACTTGTGAAGTGTCAAAGTAGACATCCTCTTTTAATCTTTTTTCATCCTTTTCACTGGGAAGATATTTGGAACATTTTTAAAGGTCTGCAAGTAAGTGGACAAATAAAAATTACAGAGAGCACTTAGGTATGCTAAACCCCTATAGAAAAACTCTAAATTTGATAGCAAACTGTTGAAGTGTAAATGTTTGGGAGGAAGGAAAATAACACCACAAAAACCCAAAGCATTTTACCTAAAAGCTAAAATAACCCAAGTATTTTCTACTAGCAGTCACAAATCCAGTAGAGAATTTTGGAAACAGCCAATTTTTAACTCTAGAGGAAAAAAAAAAAGAGTTTAGTATGTTAAAAGTCAAATAGAAAATTGACATAGATTTGGTTTGTTGAAAACTGCTCTTATTGAAGTTCTCCTGCAATTTCTGGCTGTCAAGGAAATTCAATTTTCTCTGAAACCTCCACAAATCTCTCTTGATGATGTGAGTTTGTATTCCGCTTATTGTATCTCAGAAGCAAAGCAGAAGTGACTGTTTCAATTTAATGTATTATCTATTGAAATATATGTTCAAAATTATTATTATTCCAAGGATCTGAAACTGGACCAGTGAAACAGCTATTATGCCAAATGAATGGCTTAAACAACATATTTGAGTGACAACTTAAAAGAGAAGAAATTCAATATCCCTATAATACAATCAAAGACTCCTAAATCAGCAATAAAGCAGTATCTTGCTCCTCTTCTTCATGAACAAAGAAACCTTTACAGTGGCCAAGAGCATTATATTTACATTCATTTACATATTGAGTAATGGGCAAAAAGGAGCAGAAGTGGAAGGCAAAGTCTGTAAAAATTGAAATGGGAAGTCTTGTGAGATCTGATTAGGGTCTTATGTGCTAAAACCTGAGTTTGTGATCATTGGTTGAGACCAGAGAACAGTTCATCACACTAATTGGAAATAGAATGCACTGAAGGAGATTAGTCACTGAAACAGAAGACAGACAAATGACTGCAGTGCCAAAATGGAAGGAAGCTATAGAATATCAAAGAACTTGCTAATGGTTTTTGGTAGGAGATGTTTGTGATTCAGCAGTTTCCCAAGCATAACACCCCTTCACTGTGAAAGATGAAAGACTCTTTCTTGGTAGGTGTTGGTGATCAAGACATGCTTTATGATGTAGGCCTTTACAGTTTCCAGTGAATCTTCTTTACCGGCAGAAATAAGTTTTCAGGATTCATTCAATTTAGAAACTGGTTTTTTCCACATTCATTCACTCAGAGCTTTATGTCCCTTTCACTCTTAAAACATAGACCTTGATGACAGAGCTATATGACTTTTTTATACTTGCAGTTTAACCCCACTCAGGACCCAGCTATGCAGTCCCTCACTGCCCCTACCCTCCAAGGGAATAGGGAGAGATAACATAACAAAAAAAAAGGCTCAAGATTTGAGATAAAGACAGGGAAAGATCCTTAAAGTTGCCTTTATGGCCAAAACAGATTCAACTTGGGGAAAACTATTTACTTATTATTAAAATGAAAGCAAGATAATGAGAAAGCGAACAAAGTAACTTTCCCCCATCCCTCTCTCTTCCCAGGCTTAACTTAATTTCAACTATCTCTACCTCCTTACCCCACCAAGTGGCACAGGGGGAAAGAGGGAATGGGGGTGGTGGGCAGTTCATCACGAGATGTTTTCCACCGCTCCTTCCTCCTCAGGGGAAGAACTCCTCACATTCCTCCCCGGCTCCAGCCTGAGGTCCCTCCCATGGGCTACAGTCCTTCATGAACTGCTTCAGTGCAAGTCATGTTTCCATGGGGTGTAGTCCCTTAGTAACAGCTGCCCCAGCGTGGGCCCTCCACAGGCCACAGCCTCCTTCAGGCATCCGCCTGCCCCGGCGTGGGGTCCTCCATGGGCTGGAGGTGGATCCCTGCTCCTCCGTGGGCCTCCATGGGCTGCAGGGGCACAGGCAGCCTCACCATGGGCTGCACCTCGGGCTGCAGGGGAATCTCTGCCGGGAGCAGCATTACTGCTCCCCCTCCTTCTTCATTGACCTTGGTGTCTGCAGCCGTTCCTCTCACAAGAAATTCTTCACAACCGGCTCAGGCAGACGCCTCTCAGGTTGCCTTCACATCTCATCTCCTCTCCACTTCTTGCAGCCAGGCTGGGCCGAGTCAAGCCCAGATGGCACCTGGCGGGAGGCCAGAGGTTGAGGGCCGCAAGGCCCACAGGGCTCGTGCCTCCCCGTCTCTGCCCCCACTTCAGCTTCTTCACATCTTCTTTTTTTTTTTTTTTTCTGTTTTTCCCCTTCTTAAATATGTTATTGCAAAGGTGTTATCAAGGAACTTTCCATCACCAATTACCTTGGCCCTGGACAGCAGCAAGTCTGCCCTAGGCCCAGCCGAGTCCACCACAAAGGGGAAACGTCTAGCAGCTTCTTGCAGAAGCTGCCACTGCACCCCTCCCCTCACTAAAGAAAACCAACACAATGCTTCATGGCAGTAAAGGCTGGTATACATCACCCAATGTCTGCTTTGAGTTTTGTTTAATTCTTTCAAATCTGTTCTGAAAACCACTATCATGAGAGCAAGTAGTCTTCATGGACAGCTACCTCTAGTTCTTCAGACAGTTTGACAACCTCTGTTAAAAATTTAGATAAAAGTACTTAAATCTTACTTAAGTAGAAAGTACTTACAGTAGTAAATCACTGGAGGAGGTCAGACGAGTGGAGCAAATATTGTGATTTCAGACAAACAAAAATGTATTGTTTGTAAAATATGTAGCTTTTTTGAATAACAAAATTTATATTATTTTTGCATAGCTATTGTGATTAATGTAATGAAAGGTTAATATCTTAGCCAAAAATTATGGATTATATTTATCCAAAATTTTAATACATACTATATTTTGTTTACTTGTACCATGGACATGTGGGTCTTGATTAAGTGATGTATTACAATAACAAACTAATTTTAAACCCATGAATTGAATGTACAAGTTTCAGTGTATTGATGTATCAAAGCAATAACTTATCAAACTCTGTATTTAACTGAAATATTATAGACTCTGGCCTTTAGTACAGTAAAGAAGTTCTGAGCAACACCAGAATGGTTTGGAATTTGAGGGTCCTTGCTAACAAAATATTAGAAGCCTTATTTTACACATGTATCTTTGAGCTGTTCAATCAGCACTGAACTGTATTGTCTTTGTATAGACCATAAGATAGAAGAGTGAATGCAAACTAAAAGCAAGCAATGTATTATAGCTTGAGGATGAGCAAAAGTTTAACACATTATATATGGGTGCAATTGTTATTAGCTTGGTAAAATTTTAGTCATGCATGGACTATATTTTATTTAAAATATGATTCAAAAATGTATTTCTGTTCAAAAGGCATACTTGCACTCTGAAATATAATATGACTTCAGTTACAAGGAGAGATAAGTATTAGTTGTTCTTGTTATCTTGTTATCAAGGGATACCAGACAGGACTTAATGTTAGTTCTGTAAGTATGCAAAAAAGTATATAGACATAATACATAAAATGACAGATTTTTTTTTTCTAGAAAACAGTTGAAACAGCATAGAACCTTTATTACTTCAGTTACCTTGAAAAAGAGTGAAAGGGGTTGCTGTATTTATTTTAAGTTTTCCTACCAGTCTGGCTTCATGTGCTATACATCTCATTTTCATAAATGTCCTATAGGAACAAAAGTCAAACAGCATTACTGAAACATATTTCAGCAAAATAAAGCAATGTAATGCAGGATATTCAATCTAATGTAGTGGAGAATTAAAATGAATGTTCACAATTTCATAGACTGACAAGGCTTTTCAAGATAAAGTGTGAAAAATTTCTTTAAAAACAAATAACATTTCAGTTTAACAGGGAGTTTATTTCAGATAATGGAAATGCCCTGTTAGTCTCCAGCAAGTATATTATAGACTTAGGCTATGTATTGGGATAATTTTCAATATGTACTGGGAAAGTGAATACAAAAGCATGAGTACAGAAAGGTGCCCATGATTGTTCACTGTAACAAACAAGCTTGTTTGGAATGATTGCACAGCATTCTTCAGCTCATAATATTCTGTTGTAGTCACAACTTTTGCAAAACAATTGTTCACCATTATTAACTAGTCAGTCTCCATAATATTTGGTGCAGTAAACGGGCTAAGTTGCAGTCAGTGACAGCAGTTACTGTTTTTCAGAGCGCCCTCTCTCAGCCTTTTGCCATACTGCACTGTCAAGAGAGATGGGGGTTTTGGCCTTTGAAATCCAGAACACCAGCTGTATCCTGCACTTTCCCCTGAACAGTCCTGCACGAATGATAAAAGTAATCTTGCTTTTCATAATTCACATACCTTTTTGTGAAGTTGCCACAAAAAGAATAAGCATATCTAAGCAGACCATTGGTTTGTAAATTATTGTGATTCTAGAACAATAACTTTGTTAGGTCTGGACAGGACAAGAAACAGATGAAATATCTTAAGGTTACTTGAACTCTTGGGTTTGGAGTTTGTTTATTTTTCAGGTAAGATGTCAAGGTGTTAACTAGATCTTGCTGCAAAACTGACAGCAATATCTTCCCAGATGGTAACCAGCTGACAACCAGTGTGGCTGTAGCTATAAGTTTAACTGTGTGTGATGAACATAATGTAGCAAGTTTGCCAAATACTGAGAGCAGGGGTTTTATTGTCTAGCCTTTGGTTTGAGTTGTTGATGCTTAGCCTATGAGGGAATCAGTTTGCAAAGCATTACTATACATGTGCCTAAAACCATTGACATTTCTACAGCCAAGACCATTTAAACTATTGTTCCCTTGATGTTTTTCTAAAAATTTAAAATAGCATCCAACACTAATAGAAATGAAAAATATGTTACTTGCTAGGATTGACTAATTACATTCATTCATTCAAATGGTCAACTATTTTCTTAAATTCTATCAGTTTTCTCATTTTGCTCCAGAGTGAGACCATAAAGAAAGACTTCAAGATAATACACTTTTCAATGGCCAAACTTCCCCAATGTAAATCTAAAAATATTCTATTTCTCAATCCATATGAAACTGAGTTTTCTGTGAATTACAGTTCATTATAATTAATCCATGGAACACTGGTTATTCAAGCATACAAAATTCTTATGCAAGAAAGAAAGAATAACAGAAGAAAAGGAAGGATAAATTTCCCGCATTTTACAACACACTGATTAAAGAAGGACTACAACCAAAGCCCAGTGAAGTGCAGTCCAACCAGTACATGTAACTATGTCTTTTTCTTGCCATGCATTCCCACTGAGGAGATTTATTTTTAATGTTCTGGTTAAGGAAAACAAATTTAAATTTGGGCTGTATTCCAAGATTGTTAGACATAATTTGTGACCCCTTATAGTATTTCACTTACAAGTAGCAAAATTTATCACATCTTGTAACGGTTTGATCTTTGATAAAAGAAAATTTGGAAACTTCTTTCAGAAAGAGTAAAATAAATCCATGAATCCTTATCACCCCTCATGTTAATAATGAAACATAATATATTTATGCAGATTCTTAACCTTCTTTGGTTTGCTAACATTTCAAATCTAGAGAACACAGAATCCTACATGACTAATACCAACCAAAAAGTCTATAGTATCACTTAATACTTCGCTATAAATACAAGATGCCAATCCAATATAGATGAAAAACTTGTGATTAATTTCTGCCCATATATTTGAGTTTCACCCTGTTATGAGAGGAATCTTAGCCTTAAAACTATGAAAGTATTCAGGACCTGAAAACATCAAAACCATGAAGAAACTATAGTGCTGCTATTATTGTTGATGACGGTTAATGACTCTGAACTAAAAATTAACATCAAGGCTTTTTCTTTTAACAGAGCAACAAACATAATATTAGTAACAGGACAAGCAACTGACATCATCTATCTGGACTTGTGCAAAGCATTTGACACTGTCCTGCACAACATCCTTGTCTCTAAACTTGAGACACATGCATTTGATGGATGGACCACTTAGCGGATAAGGAATTGGCTGGATGGCTGCACTCAAAAAGTTGCAGTCAATAACTAAATGTTTAAGTGGAGATCAGTGATGAGTGGCGTTCCTCAGGGGCTGGTATTCGGAAGACCCCATTTAACATCTCTGTTGGTGACATGGACAGTGGGATAGAGTGCACCCTCAGCAAGTTCACGGACGACACCAAGCTGTGTGGTGCAGTTGACACACTGGAGGGGAGGGATGCCAACCAGAGGGACATTGACAGGCTGGAGAGGTGGGCCCATGCAAACATCATGAAGTTCAACCAGGCCAAGTGCAAGGTCCTGCATGTGGGTTGGGTAATCTCAAGCAGAAATACAGGCTGGGCAGAAAATAGATCAAGAGCAGCGCTAAGAAGAAGGACTTGGGCATGCTAGTGGATGAGAAGCTCAACATGAGCTGGCAATGTGCGCTTACGCCTGGAAAGCCAACTGGATCCTGGGCTGCATCAAGAGAAGCATGGCCAGCAGGTCAAGGGAAGTGATTTTCCCCCTCTACTTCGCTCTCATGAGACCCCACCTGGAGTACTGGAGATCTGAAGCCCCAGCTTAACAAGGACATGGACCTCTTGGAGCAAGTCCAGAGGAGGGCCAGGAAGATGATCAGACGGCTGGAGCACCTCTGATAAGGAGAGAGTTGAGGCTGTTCTGCCTGGGGAAGAGAAGGCTCTGGGGAGACCTTAGAGCAGCCTTCCACTATCTAAAGGGGGCTTATAAGAAAGGAGAAACTTTTTAGCAGGGTCTATTGTGATAGGACAAAGGGTAGTGGTTTTAAAATAGAAGGAAGCTGATTCAGACTGGCTATAAGGAAGAAAACTTCACAATGAGCGTGGTGGAACACTGGAATAGGTTGCCCAGAGAGGTGGTAGATGCCCCGTCCTTGGAAACATTCAAGGTCAGTTTGGATGAGGCTCTGAGCAACGTGATCTGCTTGGAGATGTCCCTGCTTCTTGCAGGGAGGTTGAACTAGGTGACCTTTAAAGGTCCCCTCCAACCCAAACTGTTCTATGACTCTGTGAAGTCAGCAAAATGTTCAAAATATGAGTATTCTAGGGTCATATTACAACTCTGTTAATTATATTTTAATATATGTATTTCTGAAATAACAATGGGATGAATAGTCAATGTTAAAAAAATATATAGGAAGAAGCAAGATTTTCTGATGCAATTTGTTCATGTCCTACTTTATTTACACAAGTAATGTGGAAAAATGCTTCTCAGATGGAAAGGGATTTATGATTTGCTTGTAGGTGTTGTCAGACTTGTGTCTTACTCAGTATGTGATATGCTCTGAACATTTTGATTGGCATTCTCTGGCTATGTGTTTTGGCAGCAGGTATCTGCCTGCCAGGTTATTTATATCTCTGTGAAGATATTAATCAAACAAAGCTTAGAAACAAGAAAAAAAAAGTCCTTTTTTTTCAGGAAAAACAGGATTTTTCAAGCTGTAAATGAATTGATATTAATAAAGGGAAACTTTTATTAACCATAATTTGAACAGCATTTAGATTATTGATCTAGCAAAATAATAACATAATCATTCCTAGAGCCAGTTGGAGGCAACAACAAAGTGAATGAGTGCTCAGAATGTGAATTGTCAGAGGTGACAATATAATCAATTACTTTCTGTCTTGATCTCATACACATCAGCACAGCAACAGGACAGCAAGTACATCTGCAAAGGTTTCCTTTCTCCGCTCTTTCCACTTCTCTGGTCTTTTTTTGTGTACAACTCAGCTAGGGTCCAGTCCCTTATCCTTAATTTAGCCTGTAAAGCTAAGAAGCTGTCAGTGAGTCTTTGATATCCAAAAAAAAAGAGAGATGTGTTTTCTCCTAGGTTTTTCCTTGGGCATTTCTATTTATCAGCAAGCTATTGGTAGATGGCAGATTGACATACCAACTTGATTACTACCAGCCTAGCCAATATGTTCAATTTCAAAAGCACAAGTCAAGATTACACCTCTCTTTTTTCTTCCTAACTATAATCTAGTCACTTTCCAAGTTAATTCATTATTTACAACAATATTCACTGTCATCAGAGTGATGCGATCTGACACCACTTTGGCCAGGTATGAGATGTTAAAAAACAGTACATCTTCACATTACAGAATCAACAATTCAGCAAACATGAGGAAAACAAAAAAGCAAAAATACCACCATCAGTGTATTTCCTGACTACAAGCAATTTAATTCTGTAACAGTTTTGCACCTGTATATGTTTGAGGACACAATGAATGTTACTTGGACATCTAAATACAGCAGATCAGGCTATTACACATGTAACTTACATCAATTATAGGCACCAAAATGAATCCGTGTTTATACTGGGTTTGTTAGTCTCTACTAACTCCTATCCAGAATGTAATATTCACTTTCCATTGAAAAAAAAAAATACCCACTAACATATATACAGTGAAATGGATAACAGAGTTAATTTCCTAACCATACAAAAGCTCAAACTTATGACTGTAATTATCTAAACAGCTAGATTCAACCGATAACCATAACATTGTGGTAAGAATAAAACTGTTTATAGGTTTCCTCATCTAGATGACAAAATGCTATGTTTCTATTACCTCTCCCTCTGCTCCTCTCTCTTATCATTTATTTATGCCTCTCTTTTTCTTACCTAAAAAATGCCAGATGAAACAGTGCGGCATTGTACACACACACACACACACACACACACAAGCTGTCTTGTCTTTTGATCACTGGAACAAGTGGGAGGCTTTCTGTGGTAAACATTAGAAACTTAATCCACTAATCATTAACAATATTGATGATGACATATGGCAATGGAACTTCAGTGTTTTCAGTTCTTTAATCTTGTTTTGATTACAGGAAAAAAAAAATCTAGTCATATTTCACAGCAAAATGGAAGTCCTCATTTCCTTTCTCCACACTGCATTTAATTGTCCTTAGAAATTCATTGCATAGTTAAACTACAGAGACAAAACGAAGCTGGCTTCTGCACTCAATAGCACTAGAATCAAAACTACTGAGGGTTCATGTGGAGGTACACTTTAGTCATGTGCATAGGAGCCCAAAAATCTTGGAAAATGGCAAGTAAAACACCAAAGAGTGACAAGGCTTATTAGCCTATCACTTCCAGATCTGAACTTCTAGTTTATTTGATGTTGCCTCTTGTTCCTCTGCAGTCAGCAACAGAACCCTTCCGTAGTTATAACTTCTATTTATTAGGTTGAAATACAGACAAATTCAGCAAGCCCTGAGTGATTACATTTGCCCAGTATACAAAACTCACAATAACATGATAGGAAAAGTCTTAGTAACCACTATTACAAAATAAATGTTTTCCTAGCTAATAGTCATAAAGGGTTATATGGACAACTCCATTCTGATAACCTGGATTTCAAAGCAGAATAACATGAAATTGCTAAAATTTGCAATCAACATTAAAAGATATTTAATTCCTCTTGGTATAGAAACATAGAGGTAATTCAAAGCAGAGAAGAAATGTGTTTGTTTATCTGATCTTTCAAATAAAAACCTTCTAATCAGCATAAATGAAAAAGTGTATGGTTGTGAAAACTAACATAAAATTAGAGAAGACCAAGAAAATAACTACAAGTTATTCCTACCAGGGATTTATGCCAACTATTTTCTGACATGTCAATGATATACATATATTCAGATGAGCTATATTATAAATTCCCTACTAAAGAAGAGAACATCTTTGAGTCCTTACTGGAAAGTGAAAATAATTAATAATATTAAGAGACACAATTTAGGGTTTTTTTAATCAAAAAAATATAATCTACATAGGAAGAGAGTATGTCTCTTCTGAAAGAACTGGAGAAGTGACAGAAACATTCACAGAGGGATTATGTCAGCATCTTTATAACTAAGACTATGAGGGAGCCAGAATGAAAACAGAAAAATCAAAATTCTATGTGGAATTTCCAATAAAAAGACTTCCCTTGCAGTAAAAAGGCCTTACTTTGCAGTAAGCTGCTACTAAACCGTATCACATCGTTCCTGCATTTTTGCTTTAAGTTTGGTCAGTTCCTGAGTAGTGTTAAATTATCTACTTTTTTCTGTGACTCTCATGTTCATGTTTCTGCATGTTTTTCTTGTAGGTTCAGTAATTCAAAGATCTTCCAAACAAAAAGACAAAGTTATTGGAGTACTTGAAAGAGTCATTGCTACTACAGAGTTTCTTTTTTGGAATTTGAATTATTTGGAGAGGAACACAATGAAAAAAAATCAAGCTTGGAAAAAATAATTTCAGCAGGTCTGCTGCTCAAAAAGGCAATTTTTTTTATTGCACAAGGAACACTGTATTACACCTACATACATTTACATTCATATAGGTAAAAGATATCAAGTCCTCCAAATACACCGTAGCAGAGATAAAGTTCCTATTTCAATTCCAAGCTGTCAATTCAAACTGTCAGAAATCTACACTCATCATTTAAATGGGGCTTAAATAGCAAGAATTGGTATTAACGCAGTCTTAGAATGAACATTTGAAATAAATTGAGTATGGTACACCAGTATTCTTCTGTATTAATTCAGTATGCAAATGACTACTTATATAGTTTGAAGCAGCATGGATTTGGACAAATCTTTTTAAAGTTTATAATGTTGATCTAAAACCAGAGTTTGAAGTTTCAACGACAGAAGCAAAATGTCGAGCTGCATTTGTCTGAGATTCCTGAATGATCCCAGCTATGAAATACTGCTTCTTCTAAGACCAGTACTGGTCAGGTGAGGTTTCTCCTGTAGTCTATGGAATAGCTTAGACAAACTGTAGTTAGAGCTCCTATAGAGAAAAAGCAGCACTGGTAGTCATAAATCAGTATCAGCAAAGATTTAGACTTCTTTGAAAGAGTCACTGTATAAGTAAGGAAGACCCATTTGTCACAATCTACTCTGAATCCCAAGTAGTGTTAGAGAAATTTAAGATATAGTACAATACAACCAAAAAGTCTATGGAATTATTTTTCTTCTCTTTAACAGGGCAGATCTGTATTTGAAAATGATTAAAAAACAGAGTAGTAACTAATCATTGTCTCAGTAAAGACAAGTGTTTGATGAAATCTTTATATTACTTGTTTACTTACAAATGATCTGGGAAAGTGAAAATGAAATGAAGTGACAAAGCATCCTGCTCCTGATTAATTCAGAATCGGAAAGATTTTTCTGAGAAAAAATACTGGATTGAACCTCACAATATTGTGAGAAAAAAATGGCAGATGTAATCCTATATAAGTAAATGTAAAGGGATAGCCATGCAAAACAAATTAAGACTTCCAGTTACACAGACTGTGAGTTTCAGAGTTATAAATTACGATCTCATTGCTCAAAAGTAAATGCCTGGAAAAAACAAACGGATTGTTTCTAAATTATTAGGAAAGAAATAGAGAACAAAATAGAAAACATGCCACCACATAAATTCAGCCCAAATACTGTGTGCCATGTGGGCCACTTCAACTATAGAAGGGTACAGAAGTACTCAAATAGCATGTTGCAGCAAATATTATTACTCAAAAAAAAAAGCTATTTGAATGTGACTCAAACAAGAAGTTACACCAAGATGATAAACAGGACGTGACAGTGCACTATCTTTTCTGATACAAGAAGTAGAGGAGTCATAATTGAAGCAATTAGCAGCAAAACAAGCAAAATAAGATACTTTCCTATGAAAGAGTACAATCTTAGTACTAAACATCTACTGAGATTCAAAATGGAATTTGGCAAGTTCATGGAAGAAAAATCCATCAAAGAGTATTAAACACAGAGGTAAGATCTTTCTCACACAGTTAGTGCTCAGTCACTCAAGCATGGGAAAATATTCCTGGTAATTAGCACTGTGTGCTTGCTCTGATTTTATACACTTCCAAGAAACCATTATTGACTGTGGTTGGAAATGTTGGATGCCTGATAGATGGAGCTTTGGTCAGATGTAATATAGTTCTCCAGGTATTTTTAACAGCACTGACTACAAGAATACCGTTCCTGAAGTAAGAATGGTAAGCAAGATGATTTTTCCCACTGCCTAGTGAGGTGTTGTCTGGCAATTTTCCTTCTCTGTTCCCTAGTGGCAAGTGTAAAAGACTGTGTCAAAAATTTGTCTCAACATTGTTGAAACAGTGGGCCACCACCTGAACAATGGCTTCCCGTTATCTTGCAAGGCAACTCCTGTTGTCTTGCAAACCTGAATGCAGAGCTGGTTCCCAGAAATCTAGCCCTAGCCCCCGGCATGCGCCCAGAGATACATATCACCCGGTAATGGGCATGCATACCGCCCAGTAATGGATCACCCGGTAATGGGCGTGCATATCACCACCAGGTGAGGGGTGCGGCTAGGAAAACCAGCTCTCAAAATGCAATGAAAACAACCAACATAAAAAGAGACACCTCTTCGAGACTTCTACACTTCTTTAACACTACACTTCTTCGAGACTTCGACACTTCTTCTACACTTCACTTCACTTCATTCAACGGAATACACATTCGCCAGAATACACATCCACAGAACCGACATCGAGACGACCAACACCAGACGGATCGTTCCCCCATCGAGCGCACTGAACTGTCTGGACGCCGCAGCTCCCTGGTGGTAGCTATTACAACCGAAACTCTTTTCCATCTTTCCTTCCTTTCTCTCCTTTCTCTTCCATTTACAAACTTCTTATTGGGTTAATCAACACTCCAGAATACACATCCACGGAACCGACATCGAGACGACCAACACCGGACGGATCGTTCCCCCATCGAGCGAACTGAACTGTCTGGACGCCGCAGCTCCCTGGTGGTAGCTATTACAACCAAAACACTTTTCCCTCTTTCCTTCCTTTCTCTCCTTTCTCTTCCATTTACAAACTTCTTATAGGGTTAATAAAACTACCTGGCACTTGACTCCATTTTGAGTCTCTGTTCCCGAGAATATGAACAAAACCACGCTCCAGTGTGTGAGAGGTCGGTCCAGCTGCCCCTAGCCTCCCAGACTCGTCTGAGGTCGGCTAGAACGCAAGGGGGCCCTCCTCTCGTCTGAAATCGGAACGTGACATTATTTAATTGGCATAGTTGGCAGGATTCTCGGAGAAACAGAAGGTGTCCAGTTGCTTTATTAGAGACTGTGTGTGTGTGTGTGTGACTGAGACGTACACTGGTATGAAGCGAGTGCTGAGTCCGGATCCGCGGTTCTGTTTGTCCACAAGGAAAACAGCCGGAGAAGAACGAAGAGATAGAATTGAGCAAAAGACAAGTATCTTTCGTGAGAAATTTGAAAGGTGTGTCCTCCTGAGAGTGTCGGGGGGGGGGAATTGTGGTAGAATTGTGGTGTGGCCCTCTCAGGACGAAATAACTCCCCTCTTTGGTGAGATGGGTGCTTGCGAATCTGCAAATATTTGTGGTGAGATCCCCGCAACAGTATTGAATGGGGATTTAGAGAAATTGGATGACCTTTTGAAAAAATATCATGCTCGCCTGTCCCTTCAATGGCAAGAATGGGTGAAAAATCATTGGTTCCAACCACAGAGTATAGTGGATAGGATTGTGGTATTGCAGAACGACTCCAAACTTAGGCCCAGGAAGGGAAAAGCTATAATTTGTGCCGTTTTAGGGGCAAGCCTGGCAGCAGCTATAGAAGATAGGAGGCAGAGATTGTGTCAAGATAATGCCGTGATAGACTCTTTGAAACTGGCAGTTGAGTCATTACAGGAACAATTAAAAGAGACCAAGCAGTTGTTGTTGGAAAAGAAACATTGAACAAAGAATTGTGGAGAGAAAATGACTGTGTGGAGAGGTGGAGTTGAAGTTAGAAGATAAAGGAATCAGGCAAATCTACCCTCAGGGGGACTTGCAAAAAGCAAAAGAAATTATAGAGAGTCCCCCTCACATGTATCCCCCAGTTAAAACTAAGTATGTGTATGAGGGAGAAACGGATAACCATCCCCAAGTTGTTACTAAAGAGGTTCCGTTTACAGCAACTGAATTGGCAAAATTAAGGAAGGATTTTGCAAGGACTCCAAAGGAATCGGAAACAGTATGTTTGGAGAGTGTCGTTGTCGGGAGGGGATGGAATCTTGTTGTCAGAAAAGGAAGCGAAAGGATATTGGGGTCCGGGTGTGTTTTTAACTACTGGCAATTATTAGGCCCCGTGGTCTTTGACACAGAGGGCAGCATATTGGGCTGGGGGGCTGAACCCTTTGGAGAGGGGAGACCCCCTAGCCATCACAGGCACAGTGGATCAACTGGTGGAGAGTGTGCAGAAGGCTGCTTGTTTGCAAATGATGTATGATAGAGAGCTCAAACCTAACCAGGGCTCTCCAATGATGATGCCTGTGGATCCTGAACGGATGACTCCTCTAATTCGAGGACTTCCTGATTCCCTGAAACCTATTGGGATCCAGCTACAGGGGAAGATACAAAGTACCCCTGTGGCAGACAGACTTACTGGTGCTCTGGAGGGAACAGTGACCCCTGACCATAGAAGGACAGGGAGGAAAGTGTGGACATGGGGAGAAGTAGCCCAAGAACTCATAAATTTTGGGAGGAAATACGGTCCCGTTGGTGAAATTGGGCAAAAAACTGAAACCAGAGCTGTAAGAGCCACAGGAAAAGGTGAAGGGCAGCCAGCACTGGTCAAGAGAAGTCACGATTCTAAGTCAGTCCGACTTACTGATCCTGGGAGAGGGAGACCCCTCAGCCGTCAGGAATGGTGGCAACTGGGACTCCAGACAGGTATTCCCCGAGATTTAATGGATGGGCTTCCAACACAGAAATTGGAGAAACTTGTGCAAACACGGTCGGGGCAAAAAGTCAATTTTGGAACAACCCCTAGTGCCCCACCATGGATAGACCTTGGGGAAGAAACTGATGCAGCAAGGAGGGTGATGGGAAACTAGTTCCTCTGTTCCCCGAAGTGGGGGTGGGGGGAACAACTCACCTTAAATGTGAGAGGGGATTTGTTGATTACAGTGGCTGTAGGGCCACAGAAAAGAACAGTAACCTTTGTGGTTAACACGGGAGCACAAGTCACCACACTGATGCAGACTGAGGAGGAGCAATGTGGAATTTTGACTTTGTCAAAACAAGCAACAACTCCCCCCAACTCGCCTCTCAATTGCTTTTTCTTTTTTTTTTTTTTTCCTATTCTATTCCTCTTTCTCTAACCCGAGAAGCAAGTTCTATTTTGTAGGAGGAAGAAAGCACCAGACCAGAACCCGACATGCCTGCAGAGCAAGTGATAAAACCTATCAGTGAAGACATCTCCCTTTAGGAGACTATAATACAACCTACTTGCAACACCCACAGACTGCAGCTGGACCATTTGCTGGAGGGGTCAGAGCCAGAAAAGGACATTACTGGATCTGCCTACAAAATAGTACCAGCAAACTGGTCAGGGGTTTGTTATATTGGAATTATCTGGCCTCTTATTTTTCCTGCTTCCAGAAGCAGAGAGTCCCCAACTAGGAGTGAAACTGTATGATAATTTGGGCGATGAAGGTGTTGCACGCAATAAGCGAGCTATATTCCACATAGGTGGAAAGCAAAAATGGGGGAAAAATGAGTGGCCTCCCAAGAGGATAATACAGCATTATGGGCCGGCCACTTGGAATCCTACTGAATTGTTAACAGGGGCTCGGGAACCAATTTATAACCTGAACCGCATAATTCACTTGCAGGCAGTTTTGGAAATCATTACCAACAAAACCGCCGATGCTATAGATCTCTTGAATCAACAATCTCGAGAGATGTGCACTGCGATCTTGCAACACCGCATGGTTTTGAATTATTTGTTGGCTGAAGAGGGAGGAGTATGTGGGAAGTTAAATATTTCTAATTGTTGTTTAAAAATAAGGGACGTAGGTGAGGTGGTTCTACAACTAACCTCAGATATCAGAAAACTAGCCCATGTCCCCACTCAGACATAGAATGGCTGGGATGGTGATTTGTGGTCCTGGCTACCAGGAACACTATGGATGAAATGACTTTTATTTTATTTGCTATGTGGGTTAGCAGCCTTAATGTTTTTGCCTTGTATTATACTGTGCCTAATTCAATTAATCCAGTGTGGTGACCCGCATGCAAGCGGTCACTGTGACTTCACCCGATGGGGTTAAACATATCAGATTTGTACGGCAACCCAAACATGTAACTGTTAGAATCATATAACTTTACCACTTTTAACTTTTCTGCTTGCTATAGAGACTATTGGCTTTTGTCAGCAAGACCGCATGGCAGTTTTCACCCCCCCCCACCTTTTCCCCGCCTTTGCTTACAGATCCATCATAGATGTGAACAAGAGACTCCTGAATGAACTGCAAAACTGAACTTTATTGTAAAACATATATTAACTAGATTAATAAGCACTAACAACACACAAGAACTGTGAAAACAGCTTATGCACAACAATCATAGTAGTAACAGTAAATCAGAGAACCTAACAGAAAAATAAAACCAATAATTGCAGCCCCTAACAGCAAACACATTAACACCCACAGACACCCCCAATCGACCTCCTCAGCACTTTCGCCGTGGGCAGCACCAGCTCCCTCTCCCTCAGTCCCTGCAGCAGGTATCATGAAGCTGGAAGTGGAACAACAAAAGGAAAACCTTAACAATCATGAAAGTTAAGGGAAACCTCTTGAAATTAATGATACCAACCTCACTGATCGCCTTGTGTGGTGATCAGGTGCTTGACTAGGTCTCTCCCCTTCACCGAGCGGCGACATCTCATTAGTGACATTCTAATGATAAGAGAACATTACACCACCATAGCCAAGCAACAGGAAAAGTAAAGGAATAAAGGAAAGGAGAAAACGCTACCGCTGGCGCATCCGCCGACATCTTGAAAATGGGTGCTGGTGACTCCTGCCGCTCAGGTGGTGCGTGTGTGCGTGGCACCTCGCAGATTGCCCCTTTTATAAATTCCAAGTCTGGGATTGCACACGCGCAGTCCCTCCCTTGGAAAGATCTAGAAACAGATCTCGGGGCTCGTATACGCAGTTTCTTCTTCCAGAGGATATTGGTATTGAAGCGGGAATCCTGGGTAGTAGTCCAGCTTGCCCTCAAGCCCACAACTCCAACCTGGCGCAGCCGCAGTCACCCCATTTTTGGAAAAACACTGCCCTGCCCCCATGGAGCCTATCTCAGCCATGCCACAACTGGCAGAGAATGGCTCCAGACGATTTTCCAACTGATGACATATAAAACTCAAAAGTGGTCTATCTGACGGATAGACCTCTCTCCAAAAACCGTATTGGTTCCCCACCCCCTATTTGAAGGCAAACCTGGAAACCTACCTAAAACTTTGTTCTGGTTTTGTTAGTGAGGGGGGGCCTAAGGTGGTAGCTTCTGTAGGAAACTGCTAGAAGTCGCTCCCCTTTGTTCAGTGGACTCGGCCGGGCCTAGGGCGGACCTGCTGCTGGCCAAGGCCGAGCCAATTGGTAGCAGAATGTCCCGTGATAACGCCTCTGCAATAACGTATTTAAGTAGGGGAAAACAGGAAAAAAGAGGAGGAGAAGATGTGAAGCAGCTGAGCGGGGGGCAGAGAGGGGGAGGCGCGAGCCTCATGGGCCTTGCAGGCCTCACCCTCTGGCCTCCCGCCGGGCAGCTGACTGGGCCCAACTCGGCCCGGCCCGGCTGCAAGAAGTGGAGAGGAGATGAGAAGTGAATAAGATGTAAAAAGGATCCTGAGAGACGTCTGCCAGCCTGTTGTGAGGAACGGCTGCAGACGCCAAGGTCAGTGAAGAAGGAGGGGGAGGAGTAACGCGGCTCCTGGCCAAGATTCCTCTGCAACTCGTGGTGAAGACCATGGTGGAGCAGGTTGTCCCCCTGCAGCCCATGGAGGTCCACGGAGGGGCAGAGATCCACCTGCAGCCCGTGGAGGACCCCACGCCAGAGCAGGTGGAGGCCTGAAGGAGGCTGTGGCCTGTGGAGGGCCCGCTGGGACAGCTGTTCTAGAGGGACTGCACCCCATGGAAGAGATGACCCACGCCGGAGCAGTTTCACGAAGGACTGTGGCCCGTGGGAGGGACCCCACGCTGGAGCAGAGGAGGAATGCGAGGAGTTCTTCCCCCGACGATCATACAGCGGCGTAAAACAACGCATGATGAACTGACCACGACCCCCATTCCCTTTCCCCCCCCCCCGTGCCGCTCGGGAGGGGAAGGTAGTCGAGATAATGTTAAGCCCGGGAAGAGGGAGGGGTGGGGGGAGGTTATCTTGTTCCCTGTCTCATTCTCCTGCTAATTTTAGAAATAAATGAATAGTTTTCCCCAAGTCGAGTCTGTTTTGCCCGTGACGGTAACTTTAAGGATTTCTCCCCGTCCTTATCTCAAACCTTGAGCCGTTTTTCTTATATCATCTCCCTCTATTCTCTCGGAGGGTGGGGGGAGCGAGAGAGAGACTGCGTAGTCTGGTCCCGATCGGGGCTGAACTACGACAAACTTTCTTTTTTTTTTAGGAAAATATTGGGACTCACGAGGTGGGAAAAATATTATTGATATTTAAATCTATGGTTTTGATGATTACTATAGTCATGGTTAATCTATTAATCTTTATTTGTGTTATATGTATGATTTTGAATAGGTTATTTGACATCATTGGATCTGTGAACATCATATCCACAAATTGCTATACGTGACCTGGATTAAGGTATGTTACCTTGGGGTGGTCGATATTAAAAATGAAGAAACCCCTCAAAGTATCATACAACAATATAAACCCATTTTGTGGCCACATATTATAAGCATAACTAAGTCACTTCACCCCCCTTTTCCTTCTTTTTTTTTTTTTTTTTCTTTTCCCCCTTCAATCTTGGTGAGCGATGCTGAGCCACGGGGTGGTGATAGAGACTGAAAAGGTTAATTAATGTCTCAACATCACTAGACGATGGAAAGATATGAGATTTTGTTTGGTTGGTTGTTTTTTTGTTTTGTTTTCTTTTGGTTAGTGGTTTTTTTTTATTTTTCTTTTTTTTTTTTGGAACCACCATGGGTCCACGGGGTGTTATAAAATTGACAGCAAATTTATAGTGTCATTGTTTATTGACTGTGCTCTGAGTTGGAGGCAGTGAAATCCATTTTCCTGCTGTGTATCCAGACCCCACTTCCAGTGGACCAGAATTCCACAGCCACAAGCTCCACGAGGACTTGGTCGCCAGCCTCACCAAAAAGCAAAAACTGAACTGTTTTGCCAAAGAAAAAAAATGGTTGCAAAAATGAACAAAATGCTTAATATTTTCATGGTGCTTTATCTTGGGGCATTTATGATGTTGTGCATTGCTATAGTTTTGTTGGTTTATCTTTGTTTACCTTGTGATTGTCCTTGCAAACAATTACTTGCTTCTTCTGATCCCCCAGAGCCATAAGCCTCAAACTTGGCCTGGGACAAACTTTCAGTTGTCTAAGATAAATGTTGATATGTTAATGTTCTGGTTTTGTCATTTATTTAGAAGTATCTAGCATTTATATCTCTTTGTACACTGACTGATAAACAATAATGTTCAGAATTGCATACATCTATTATTATTATTATTATTATTATTATTATTATTAATTTTCTTTCTCCTCTCCTCTATCATTTATGCCACCACGGAACTCCGTCCCTGAGGCAACAATGTTGAGCCACGGGGTGGTGTAAAAGACTGTCAAAAATTTGTCTCAACATTGTTGAAACAGTGGGCCACCATCTGAGCAATGGCTTCCCATTATCTTGCAAGCTCCATGGTGGTAGCTATTACAACCGAAACTCTTTTCCATCTTTCCTTCCTTTCTCTCCTTTCTCTTCCATTTACAAACTTCTTATTGGGTTAATCAACACTCCAGAATACACATCCACGGAACCGACATCGAGACGACCAACACCGGACGGATCGTTCCCCCATCGAGCGAACTATTACAACCGAAACCCTTTTCCCTCTTTCCTTCCTTTCTCTCCTTTCTCTTCCATTTACAAACTTCTTATCGGGTTAATAAAGCTACCTGGCACTTGACTCCGTTTTGAGTCTTAATTCTGTTCCTGAGAATATGAACAAAACCACGCTCCAGTGTGTGAGAGGTCGGTCCAGCTGCCCCTGGCCTCCCAGACTCGTCTGAGGTCGGCTAGAACGCAAGGGGGCCCTCCTCTCGTCTGAAATCGGAATATGACAGCAAGTAGAAAGGGTTAATGAAATTGCAGTTGGTTATTTAAGCTAAAATATTTGGCTTTAACTTGGACAGGGAGAGAAGGTCTCACTCAATCAACATGGGTGTTTGTAGAGCAAAAGAACTAACAGCATCACTTTTCAGCTTAGACAGATATTGCGCTCTGTAAACACTTCTCCTTCTCTCCTCTGGTCACTTAAGAAAATCCGTTTGATTTCCTTCAGGAGGAGAAGAGTAGAGGAGGTGCAGTGACTTCACCCTATGTACTAGCCTGAGGTTTTAAGTGCTACCTTCTCCCAGACATATTATTTAATATAATGGTACTACAAGAGAGAAGACAATTAAAAATTCCATTACTGTAATTTGTTTTGCAATTCTTGTAATTTCTCTGAGGTAGCAAAAGAGGTCTATTAAAAGCTGTTTTTCCACTATACTTTTAGATAGATCAGTGACACAAACAGCACCATGATGAGACCTGTAGGTTACGTAAGAGCTGCCAGGACAGTATGTCTACCAAGGCTTCTTTTTAAAATACAAATTTAAGACCTGAAAGGAAAAGTTACACCTTCTGTGGGAATAAGCCAGCACTATTCTTCCGCAGAATTGATATGAATTACTTGGCTCCACTGTTTCTCTGCTTAAATCAGTTCTTTATTTTTTCACCTACGTGATCTATGCCAAATACTGGGATGACAGAAATATCACTATTATTGGCAATTAGATAAAAAAAAAAAAAAAAAAAACCAAAACACTGTTGGTTCATTTAAAAAAAAAACCCACAAAAAAACCTCAAAAATTTAAAAACCCTTAAGAATGGCTACATTATTGCTGACATGAAAGAATCAATTAAAGTCAAATAGGCCAGACTCCCAAATCTACAAGTATTCAGGATATGGAGATGACAGTGGACTACAAACCTATGTTGAAAACACATGTGTTCTAACAATATAAAGTTAGAAACAGGAAGTTTATCTACCAAATGACATGAACCTCATTATCTAATTGTCTATGAATAGCCAATATAAACATAATACCTAAATAATATAACAACAAAGTAAGTTAAAGCAAAAGTACTTTGATATAAACATTTTTAATAACTATTCTTAAAAGAAACATAGAAGTTTATTTGCTATACTTTCAGACTAAACTCATCAGTACTTTTTCCTCCCTATTTTTTCCTACCTTTAACATTAGATCTTCTAATGAACTTTGTGTTTGGTTCTTAATAGGACAGACATCCATAAAACAACCCCCATTTCACCTCTTCAAGATACGCATATTAAACTAGTGTTACATTTTAGCTAAAAAATGAAAATGGCAATTGCATTAAGCGTTATTTTTAAATAGTGAGAGTGATTATAGAATAATTCACCCTGGCCTCAGGAAACCTGACATTTCTTTAATCATTTGGTGGGAACACTGAACATGTCTTTCTGTTTCTTTTTGGAAAGAAGTTTCTTTTCTGGAAGAAGTTTTTTGAGTTTTTTAAGGAACACATATTATGTATCCAAAAGCTATAAAAAACGTTTCAGCCTTCATTCAATAATAAGCTGTTTACATGTGCAAGGTGTAAAGAGTATGAAATTTCTATAGGATTTCCAGTCTGTATTTGGGGATGGCAGATGGGCTGCAGTACAAAAATACCTGATTAGGGATAATATACTGTAAAAAAATTTCACAGGTATGTAGAAAAAAATTGTTTTATCTGGGAAAATAAAACTTTTAAAATATTACATTCTGTACGTAATATAAAATTCAAACCAAAACAAAACCATTTCAAAGTCAAAGAAACAATTAGCTTAAATATGTAATATTCTCAAGAGTTGATGTTAAATACGGTATTATAGTAACAGTTATTTTTTACTTTAGAGAAAAAAAGTATGAATATAGTACAGCAAAAAAAAAAAATTATTTACTTGTAAAAAGCTGAAGATTCAATAGGTATTACAATTAATTCCATATATCCAGACAAGGTACATCCACATTGTAAATGCTGTGAGACCTTGCTAATTCACAGCTGTATGAAGCTTATGTGTCACATGAATTTTCATGCTGAATTAGGATACATCAGTGAGCAAATATTGGACCAAGGTTACATTCTGCAAAAATAAATACGCATTCCAGTTTATATTAAATTTAGGACATTTATATAGACATGCAAGTAAGAACCTTAGATGTAAATAATAGTACAGAATTATGAGAGTATAAATTATAAATCCCAGACAATCTGGAAGGTATCAGATAAGCAATCAAACTGCAAAACAGCTCCTTTTTGCCTTTTCCGTCCCTCTTGGAAACACAGGAAGCAAAGTAGAAAGTATCTAGATCTGAGTTCACACAGCTTTCATCTTAGAATTGTGTTTAAGCAGCACAATCACACCTCTTCAGTGATTTCAAAAAGAGCAGGAAGTCACCTTATTTTAGTCTTACTGAAAGCGATTACTCCATATCTAAGCTCAGCATCTCTTCTTCTCTTAGCAATTTACTCAAAGTTAAATTTATCATGTTAAATTATTGTAAATCATGTGAAATATTTTCTTTTAAAGAAAAATTGCATCATTTCAATAACCTGAACAGAGAGTCATTCCCACTCAAATAATACCTGCATCATTTGCAGGTGCTTTGAATTCTCTCTGTGATAAGACAGAAAAACTAATGTGCTCTGACATTTAAAAAAAAAAAAAAAAAAAGAAAATTTATCTAAAAAGCCTAAAGAATTACTACTACATACCAAGGACTTAATTTTAGCTGTCATTTATTTGCATCAACGAAGTGTGGAAAATTGGTTTGTGGTGACTAAAGTGTCACTATAATGCAGTGCACAACATATCTGTACTACAAAATCGTAAGATTCAATTTGCAAAAAAAATGCTTAGATCTCAATGAAATTGATAACATCCATACTGAAGCTTTTGTCTGCTAAAGTCAGATTTGCACTGATTAACTATTAAAGACCAAAAGTATTGCTATCCTTCCACTTGATACTTCTGAAAGAGTAGAGCAGTAATCAGTATTATTTTGACATAAGCCCACTTTCTTGATTCTTTTATGAGTGATCTGAAAAAAAATAAACTACTGAAGTCACTATTGAAGCTCTTCTCTGAACAACCTAAAAGGTCAGAAAGATCATTTTTAGTTCAGGTCTATTGTACAGAGTAACTTGGATTGGGTTGCTGATTTTAAAAATAAATCATATGGAAAAGAGACTGACTTTCTTTTTGGTGAAAACTCTCTTCATTTTTTCCCTCAGTAGGGAATTTTTGTCCACAAACCTACAACCTCTTTTGCTCTGGAGAGTTTTTTTTAATAAAATTCAAGTGAATTTAATTTTTGTGCTGTAGTACAATGATTTATTTGTCTGGTCCAAAGATAAGATTCTCTCTTTTCAAATGAAGTAACTCGCAGGTACTTAAGATTTTCAGTTAAAAAAGGTGAAAGAATAGATAGTCCATGATAAATCTCACCTCACTCAAAGAAATGGCTATCTCTGCACATTTGTGTTTGTAGGAGGAGTTGTCAGATCATTTAAGCACACTCTTGGTATGCTCCTCTGGTGCAGTCAATGGAGCAGTTTATAATGAATACTCCATTATGTTTTCTCTCCTGCTACTCTTCAAAGCTACTGTCATTTTTTTCAGAGATAATGGACACAGGAGCAAAGAAGACTGGAGAACTGACCATGTCAAAATTAGCAGATGGTGCAGGGCAATAGCAGCAGAAGAAGAGTGAAATGGTCCCAGGGCACCATTGTATGCTACATATAGATACTTGGGGAACTTCTGCAGCCTAGTCTGGTCCTGAGGAATGAACACGCGCGAGTAGACAGAGCACATTAACTGTACATTTTCTAGTTTAGTTTGATCCTACAGAATTCAGTTTGAGAACTTAGGGAGCCACACTATAATACAAACCTGAGACCAATAAATAAGAATAACAGTGTGATTTAGTTGAAAACCTCCCTATATTAAGTAGAGCATTAATATATATGCACCTGTACAATGCCATTAAAGACGGTTTAACAGTTGCTTGATATGCCATAACCAAATGCCAACATTTCAGGTTTTATTACTTGACTAGCTAGAAAAATTTGGACAAGAAAAGAAAACAATGGAGGTAAAATGTCAGACAAAAACTTACACGGGTGTTTTGGCCTGACCTCCAATGGGGCACTGGGTGAGGGAGTACCTAAAGAAACTGAACATACATAGGTACATAGGGCCTGTCATGTTGCACCCACAAGTCCAGGCAGAGCTTATTGACATCACTGTAAGGCCACTCTTTACTGTCTTTTAAAGGTCATGGTTATTAGGAGAGGTTCCTGAAGACTGAAAGAGAGCAAATATCACTTCTATCTTCAAAAATTATGAGAAGGAAAATCCAGTGAACTACTGGTCAGTCTCACCTATGCATTGGGAATGCAATAGAGATAATCTTCCTGGAAACCATTTCAAAACACTTGAAGGACAAGAGGGTGATTGGAAGTAGTCAGTATGGATTTACAAAGAGGGAATCACACTAATCAACCTGATAGCCTTCTACAACAAGTTGACTTGCTTGATGGGTGAGGTGAAAGCATTAATGCTGTTTACCTTGAATTCAGCAAGGCTTTTGACAGAGGATTGTTATCAGTAGCACAGTGTTCAGTTGAAGGCCACTCAGTAGTGATATGTGCCAGTGGTTGACACTGGGACCAACGCTGCTAAACATCTTCTTTAAGACCTAGATGCTGTGACAGAGTGTTCCCTTAGCAAGACTGTAGGTGAAGTAAAACTGGGAGGAACAGTTTATAGACCAGAGGGTTGTGCTGCCATTCAGAGAGAACTGGACAAACTGGAGAAATGGGCTGAGAGGAATTTCAAGAAGTGCAACAAAGGCAAAAGGCAAAGTCTTGCATTCAGGGAGAAATAAGCTCAGGCACCACTACACACTGTGGACTGACTGGCTGGAAAGTAGCTCTGCAAGGAAGGACTTTAGGGTAATGATGGAAAACAAGTTGACCATCAGCCAGCAATGCACCTTCAAGGCAAAGAAGATAAACAGTATGTTGAGTTGCATTAAGAAAAGCCTGGTTAGCAGGCTGAGGGACATGATCTTTCCCCTGTACTCAGCACTGGTGAGGCCATATCTAGAGTGCTGCACTCAGCTAGGGGCTCCTCTACACAAGACACATAGGAACTTACCGTAGCAAGTTCAGTGGAAGGCCACAAGATATATAAGGGACTGGAGTATCTTTCATACCAGAAAAGGCGTCAAGAACTGACACTATTCAAGAGAAGGATCAGGAGCATCTTATCAATGTGTTTAAATATCTGATGGAAGGCAAAGAAGAAGATGGAAGCAGGCTCATTTCAATAGCGCCCAGTGACAGAACAAGAGACAATGGGCACAAAGTGAAACACATGAAATTTCATCTGAACACAAGAAAACAGTTTTTTATCTTTAGGGAGGTCAAACACTGGAACTGTTTGCCCAGAGAGGCTATGGAGTCTCTGCAGATACTCAAAACCTGACTGAACACAGTCCTCAGCCACCTGCTTTAGCTGACATTAGAATCATAGAATCATAGAATGGTTAGGGTTGGAAGGGACCTTCAAAGGTCATCTAGTCCAACCCCCCTGCAAGGAGCTGGGACATCCCCAACTAGATCAGGCTGCTCAGAGCCCCATCCAGCCTGGCCTTGAACGTTTCCAGGGATGGGGCATCCACCACCTTTCTGGGCAACCTGTTCCAGTGTTATACAACCCTCAGCGTAAAAAATTTTTTCCTATTATCCAATCTAAATCTACCTCCCTCTATCTTAAAACCATTACCCCTCATCCTATCACAACAGGCCCTACTGAACAGCCTCTCCCCATCTTTCTTGTAGGCCCCCTTGAGGTACTGGAAGATTGCTATCAGGTCTCCCCAGAGCCTGCTCTTCTCCAGGCTGAACAGCCCCAACTCTCTCAGCCTTTCCTCATAGGAGAGGTGCTCCAGCCCTCTGATCATCTTCGTGGCCCTCCTCTGGACCTTCTCCAACTCGTTCTTATGTTGGGGGCTCCAGAATGGGATGCGGTACTCCAGGTGGGGTCTCACCAGGGCAGACTAGAGACAGGGGATTGGACTAGATGATCTGAAGAGGTCTCTGTCAAAACCTCAACATTTCTGTGATTCTGTGTGAATCTGTTGAAGACATAAACTGGTGCTATTTAGATTTTTAAATGCTAAGTGGCAGGAAAACACTGAGCAAACTACTGAAAAATATATCCTGAAACAAAGATCCATTCACCCTTAGAAGAAAAGCTCATACAGTAAACTCAAGAACAGACAGAAAAAACATATTTATAAAGTAAAATTGTAAACCCTTTAATGGAACAGTTCATAATGGAAGTACTGACATAACCTTTACCACAACTCTGAGAGAGTGTCGCTATAATCAAGATAAAGAATGACAGCGAATCAAAGGTGAAAGAACTGTGTGTATTTCAGCAGAAAGGGAAAGACAAGTCTAACAAGTTATAAGCATCGGTGTCCTTGTCTATGATAGAAATTACATGGCAGCGGACAGGCTTAGATGTAGACCATAAAAATAAAGAAAGAAAACAGAATTTTAAAGGAAATAGATTTCACAGCTTTTACACTTCAGTAAAGCAAAATGCTTATTGGAAGCACTAGTGAAATTTCACAAATATATGAAAAAAAAAAAAGAAGTAGAATCTAGAGTAATTTGAAGGCATTTTTCGATATTTCATGCTCAGCTATCTTGTACCTAGATGGATCTTTAAGCAAGAATGGACATTCTCAGACTGCAGTAGGAGAGAGACTATCTATTACAGCTAGACATTTTCTTCAGAATCCATTACAGCTAAAATTATTGAAATATTTCCTGTGTATCAGCAGCTGAAAAGATATCTGCTAGAGTAACAAAAAAAAAAATACAAAGAAAAATTTCACAAAATAATGAAGAGCAATAAACAATCATATAAAATAGAAAAATATATTTATGGTTTTTTTATTTATGTCCTGGTTTTGGCAGGGATGGAGTTAATTTTCCTCTCAGTAGCCGGTGTGTTTTGGATTTTGTATGTGAAGAATGTTGATAAACACCCTGATGATATGAGTTGTTGTTAATGAGACCAAGGACAGTGTCCAGCTTTCCAAGTCTCACTAATGTGCAGATGCAGGAAGCTGGGAGAAAGACAGACAGAATAATTGACCCAAACTGGCCAAAGAAAGTATTCCATGCCATAAACGTCATGCTTAGTATGTAAGTGCAGGTTCCCCATGGTGGGAGGCATCCATTTTTTCCATCTCATCTCTTTTGCTGGCTCGTTGGCATCATTCGCTCTCTCGCTTTCTCTCCTTTTCTTGGTGCTCAGTTTTGTTTCCATGATTGCTGCTTGGGACGGGCTGTATCGGTCATTGGGACATCGAGTGGTGAGAAATCATGCATTGTTCATTTTGTATATTTTAATATCTTTACATTCTGTTATTATTGTAGTTTTCCTTTGCAACGCACCAGTTTTCCTTTTTTCCCAATTTGTCTCCCCCATCCCGCTAGGGAGGAGGAGAGTGAGCAACAAACCATGTGGTGATTTGGCCTAAACCACTACAATTTAGCTTTAAATATTTTGATTGCTCTAGGTTATGTTATCTAATCATTATATAGGAGATAAACTCAAGAGCTGACCTAAGAGCAAAAAACACATTTCGGCTCTTGACAGACATTCATTATTTCACTTTGTTTTACAACTTGCAAAACACATTTTGAATGGTATCTTATGCTACTTGCCAGCTCAAGAAACCATTAATGTAATTGCTGTCCATGATGCAAAGCTGTAATGCTGGGATAATAGAGAATAAAGTCTATTATCCACCTTTTAAAAGTCGTGTTTCAGACATTATTCAGGGTAAGGCTTTTATGTCATAAAGACATTTAGTGTTTTTATAAGAATTTGTTGTGTTGCTTATCATATAATGATGTTAAGGGCAAATTTCCTTTTTTATTAACATTTTATGTTATTACTTAAACAATTCAAATTAAAACAATCATCTACCTCAGCAACTCAGAAATACTGGGGAGAAATTCCAAGCTGATCTCTACCCTTAACACAAACGATCTATCCCTTTACCACACTTTTTAGTATTCATTGCACCTTTCAAGGTGACACCAGCTCCAGCACTTGGATGATATTATTCATGACCTCTCTTAAAAATTAACAGATCCATAGACTTTTCTAGATCTGAACAAATTGTTTATGTGGTCCTTGGGTAGTCATAATCAGAAATCACACTTACTTATCAATTTTTCTACAATTATTTTTTAAAA
The DNA here is from genome assembly GCF_036417535.1 of Chlamydotis macqueenii. Lineage (NCBI taxonomy): Eukaryota > Metazoa > Chordata > Aves > Otidiformes > Otididae > Chlamydotis > Chlamydotis macqueenii. The sequence continues at coordinate 55,334,521 of NC_141593.1, read as the reverse complement.
TTACTTCTAGTAACATCAGCAGAAGGAGAAAGTTCCAGCAAGTCCCAATTCCAACTGGGGTAACCGACTCAATTTTGAATGCCTCATAACCTGTCTCACTCTTAGTGTCCTCCTGACATGTTAGCTAAGCCACTGTGTATCTGTTTGCTAGCAAATGTAAATCATGAACCCTGATTGCAAATATGCTGCTTTTTAAAACATGTCAATCTCAGATGTCTGAGGCTTTTTATCTATTCAAAATTCAACAGACAACATGCTGAAGCAGTTTGGAAGAGAAATGCCGTTTGTGAGGCTAAAGTCATTCAGCCATCTTATCCTTAAAAACAAGTCTCATGATCATTATTTGGGCCATCTTGTGTTATTGGCAGAGACAATTTAACACCCTAGGGTGCATTACAACTCTCCCAGTGCTGACTTTCAGCTATATGGCAGATGGCAGTCCTTTCATGTTGAGAGTATGGAGGCTGCCTGAAGTCAGTGGAAGCCTTTGTGACCGTGAGTTGATAATGCTGCTACCAGTAAGCACTCAGCACTGCAGTCCTCTGCAGGCTACAGTCCAGCAGCATGAATGCTTTGTTCTCTTCAAGTTATATCTAGCTAGTCACACATTTGCTTTCTGATTGTAATGGATACTAAAGTTTCATAAAGCTTCCCCCATTTGACAACATAGCTACAAGTCTCTGCTGATAACTCAAATTCCTACTAGCAGTGCATAAAAGCATAAGTATAGTTCAGATTTTTTTTTTTAACTGCTTGAACGAGAGGACAATGAGATTATAGCTGAACCTAACAGGTTTCTAGACAGATATCCTCTAATAAAATACAAGTTGCTTACATTTCAGATATTTGGTTTTAATTTTTATGCTGTTTCTGCTGCTGTATATTAAAAAAAAAGGGCTTAAGAGAAGATGCAAGGCCCCTAAAAAGCCATAAAATAAATGTCAAAAACTTTCAGTAATATTTAGTGATAAATATATCAGAAAAATAAATTTAAAAAATATCTTTCAACATCCAACCAACAAAGCTTAAAGTTGTCTTTTTGAAGGCACACATACTGATAAAATGTGACCTTTTTTCCTCATGGAAGAGCAATACAAGTGGCACTAGCCACCATGCCTAATGCAAAGTAATTTAAAGCACAAATAAATATTCTCAGAGCTTTCAGTATTTAGATCAGAGTATTGGCTAAGCTCATTTCAAATAATCTAGAAGTAAAGCTTAATATGAAAGGCTTTGGAAGATGCTAGAGCATCTCAATGATAACAAAACTGGACAGCTGGTTATCAGCTTTTAATAAGAAATTCAAATTCACTGTTCTGCTACATATGGCACAGTGCAATAGCAGTACTTGAATATGCAGTATAATTAAAAATTATAGTTAATGGTCATCAGGAATATTGATCTCAGCCTTGCCAGAAACTTCTAAAACATTGCCAATTAACAAACTTTTAACTATTTATTCTGGTACTGAAAAATAAAAACAAGCATACACTTAGAGAGACAGACCTCAGCTTCGCTCCTCCCCCTTTTCCAGTCCCCAGTCCCCTCAGGGTGCTGACGGGTGGCACAGGAGGCTGGGGTCAGAGCATGGCAGCTCCTACTCTATTGCTGCAGCATGGTCCTCTCCACTGGCCACAGCCATAGTTCCTCTTCCATCTCCCTCTGTCCTGCTCAGGAGGTGTCTTTTCTCCTGCCTGGCTTGGGGCAGCCATTTTAGCTTCAGGCCTGCTCAAGGCAGCTAATTTTGGTGCTGTCCTGCTCAAGTGGATAGTTGTGCTTCAGATTTCTCCTGCTCTGCCATCCCTCCCACCCTGGTGTTCTTCTGGTTCCTCTTCTGCCCCTCCTCAGTTTTCTCTACTGCCCTGGCATTGCCTCTTGTGTTTCCCCCCATTCCTCAGGGTTCCTCCTATTCTAGCATCTCCCTTGTGTCTCCTCCCAGATGTCTCACCTGCTCTGGCATTGTTTTCTCAGTGTTTACCACTCTTAAATAAGTTCTGAAGAGGTGCCATAAGCTCCTCTGACTGGCTTTGTGTGGAATGCATCTGTTGTTGTTTCTGGTTGTGACCAGCATGAGGGCAGCCACAGCCTCCCTGCCACAGAGGCAACCCCTGCAGCCTGAACTCTGGCAGGTATACCTGGTACCACCTTGTCCTGAAGAATCATGCCCCAGGGATGCCCATGCAGCTTTGTATGCAGAATGTCGCTGCCAGCAGCCAGTCGTTCTGATTCCTGTTTACCATATAAGCGGACAGGCTGAGGCAAAACATTCCAGTGGTGTGGCCTGGACAGTATGCTGACAGGCAGCGTGCCGAAGACAAAGACAAGATGGAAATCAAATGCAGCTTTCTCCTAAATATAGAAAATCATAGCCATATGTGGAGTAAAAGATTTTTTCTTCATACTTCTTAATCAATATTGAAGAATACTGACCTCGACACATGTTATTAAACACTTCTTTTTCTCCAAATGAAAAAAACACAATTATAATGCAATATAATCTTTAAAACTTAAGCTTGTCTAAATTTAAAACTCAAAATTCTCTGAAACAAAAAAAATACAAAACTATATTGAGGAAGTTGAGAATATACATAAAATGTCATTGTCAGTTTTGCATATTTTTCTCAGTTCTGCTAACATTAATTCCATAAAAATAGATCTGAAAGATACTCTTCTGATATGACATTAATGAATGTTTGGATTATCTTACTTGGGAAGAGGTTAATAAAAGGCTTTCATAAGAGCAGAGATGTAAAAAAGCAAGCTATACAGTTGAATTAAGAAATTATTAAAAGAACAACTATAACCTAAAATCAGTCTTACAGATAAATCTGTTGTTACACTTATTTATTTCTTCTAAACAAGTCAAACAAATATTGCATAAGAATAAAAAAAACAACAGTCAGATATAATTGAACAACATATTTTAACACCTATGTGAATCCACTTAGTGATAAAAGTTCCTGTTAGAGCAAAGACCTTAGTGATTGTCCACAGAAGATTAGACATTTATATCCAGAAGCTACCACAGAACACTTACAGCTGTTTATTGGAGGATAAAATTTGATCTTCAATAGATTAGTCTTGAAAAGCAACAAATTCGCTAGTTTTCTCACAGATGCTTCTGAAACTTTTTGGCATACATTCCTTATGATTCTTTCAGTATTTTCTACACCTTATGTAGCTGACCTTATTCTTTTTCGATGTGTACATGGAAACTGGGGAGATTTATAAAGCAAAATACTCTTTAAAATCATAGCCTCTTACCCTTTACAGACAGATCTGCCTGAATTGCAAATTTTAAAATGAGCAGAGTCAATGGGCTTGGATTATCAAATTCATACAAATGTAAACACACAAACCTCACTTGAAGTAATGGTACAAGTAATGACAAACTTATTGTAGGTGTAATTGATTAAAATGACAGTATAGACATGGAGAAAACAAAATATTTTTATTACTAGATTCAAGACAATTTGGAGAGAGAGAGAAAAAAAGATAAAAAGAGGGAGAGAGGAGTGGGAAAGAGGAAAGAGAATGAAAGACAGACATACAGAAAAAAAAAAAGTTTTAAAATCAGCCTGGAGACAGTTTGTCTGTCATAACTGTGAATAAGGACTTGGACGATTTTGCCATATTCTTTTTAGGGTTTTTTTTTTTTTACTACGTAAAAGAAGACACAGGTTCAGATTGATATAACAAAAAGGATAACTTGTAACCCAATGCCCCAATCAGAGGCCTTAGTTCAGAAGGCACACAGGGTAGGCAGGATGAAAAAGCTTCTTTCTTTTAGTTTAGTGCAGAAAACATTGTCCCTGTGAGGCTGATGGGGCCTGGCAATCTGCCTGAGGAGACATAGCATTTACTTTTTCCAAAATCTCCAGGACCAAGGAAAGACATTAAAAGGCCACGTTTTCAGCAGATGTTAATGTCATAGACACACTACTAGAGCTGGAGTTGGGAAGTATGGCCAAACAATCTGCTTCAGTAAGATGATGTGGAAACAAGTTCTATCTTTATTTTTCCAATTGTCTTTGGAAATTAATGGTTGAGAAAAAATGTGGATGAAAATATAGAGAGGCCCTGACACAAGGTTAAAAGCACTAGTCTTGAGCACTAGTCTTTTTCTAAGTAGCATGGAAGAGATACAAAGGACAAAAAAACACTGATGAAATCCTTAAGTCACAGTGTATATTTAAACATATTTAGACCAGAGATGGGCTGAAGATTTAGGATCTTGGAATTGTATGGTTTGCTGTCTAACTGAGCTTGATTTATCTACATTGGGCTTTTATACCACATCAATGGTATTGAAGCACAGATTAAGAAGATATTAAAAGCACTGCCACCACTCTAGCTCAAAGAAAAAAAAAGTAGATCTCTTCATCTTCATTCCTGCAAGGAAGGGAACTTCACTGTGTTAAGTTCTGAAAGCCTTCTTATTGAAATCATAACCAAGAAAACAGTTACTTAAAAGGTATAAGTAAGAAGTTTTTCCTTCTTGAGTGAAGTCTCACATTACTAACAAACTGTTGTCAGCTAATTTACACTATTGTTACCTTCTCACATTTTTTTTTTCCTGAAGACAATATAAGCATAAACACTGTAATGAGTGTGGGTATGAGCCTTCCTGTTCTGCAGCTACCAGGCAGGAATCCCCTAGGGGCTCCAAATGAACACTGCAGAAGTAAATATAATTCATTGGAAAGTCACACTTATGTACAGAGTAAAAAGAAATTTTAATTTTAACAAACGTAAATATATTAGAATTACCTCTGCTTTATTTGAACATGGGCTGAACCAGGATTTTGAAGTAAGCGGTCTAAAATAAATTATCCAGTGGAAACACTGCACAGAATAATACCTGGCTGTTCAGAATGAGCTATCCTGATTCCAGGATTCATGAGAATTTATTTTCCTACTATTATCTCTGGCTTTTGGAACATCTCTCTATGTTGTCTGTAAGTATCTCTGTTAATGTAGGAAATTCTCATGAAAGCATGATGCAGCACTCTTATTCTTCAAAACTGTATGTCTCACATGAAATTAAGGTCAGTTTCTTCACTGCTTGAGAACTATTGTATGTCACTTATCTGTTTAAAAAAAGCCAGTGCAATAGTTCAATGTAGAAGTGCACTATCTTCATTCACAGGGACTTTAACTGAACAATTTTAAGTTGCAAGAGATGTGTGCATTTGACTTGAATGTCTACATTTTGAAAGTCTTGAAAGCAGACTTGAATGTTGATTATTTTATGTTTTCACTGTAAGAAAAAGCTAAAAAAAAGATAAAATGGAATACATAAAAATAACAAAAAAATTTTTAAAATACATAATGGTGAAGGTTTTGGAGATTTTTTAAATAGTCTTCAAGTTCTTTCTCTGCCATAATTAGGAAACGGTTTGACTCTATTTTGCCCCTACTGAATTGACAAATTAGAGTTTCAGTTAGCACAGAGGCAAACAGAAAGATGAAAAGCAGACAGATCCAAAGATGTCATCTGTAGACTGATTTGCGTCATGTTCAGTTAGGAAAAAAAAAAATATTTATTCAGTGCTGAGGATCAGGGCATTTACTACAATCAGTAGCAGCACTTAGAATGGAGGGGAAGGAGGGAAGTGTTAAGATGCACATGGAGTCTCTCTGGAGAAACTGAACAAGATAAACTTTCTCAGACTTGCTTGGTTTAGCTGGTGAAATTAATGTTTTAACATGCACCCTTATTCGAAAGTATTCTGTGGAAGCACAGAAAATTGTGAGACAACAATATAGTGATTTTGAAAGTAGTTACACATGTCTGATTTAATCAGATAATTTTCCCATAAAAGTTAAAGGAATAAAATTTGGGCCATGAGCAAAAGAATATGCTTATAAATATAAGAGAAGAATCAGAAAATCATTGTAAACTGGTAAGGAATTTGTAAGGAAAAACAATAAAGTCAAAACATAGAAAAAAGCAAAATTCTTTATTATGGCTTTTTATTTCACTCATAGTAGGTTTCCAGTTAAATGGCAGAAATAGGTTCTACACATTTTAGTCTTGGAAGAGGCAAATAGGAAGATATAGTACACATGCAGTCATCTGAATGGTTTCTAAGCACTTACTATAGGTTACTGAAAGAGTGAGGGATGCAACATCTTTCGGAAATTTCAAATAAATCAGAACATCTCCAGAAGATGTATATTTTTTTTTTTCTGATAAAATTGAATGTCCTAATTCTTGTCCTTTTTTTTTCTGAGTTTAATTAATTGGAAATTGGTTAGACAGAAAAGTTCATTTGAAGCAAAAACCACATAAAGTTCTAGTATTTTAATTCTGTATGGTTAAAATGCCTAGCATTCAAAAGAGTTAAAACAAAATTCAAGTGTTTAAAATATTTAGGACTGATTTCACAGAGCTCTAAAATCAGAGGCTCCAACGGCATCTGGCAAAAGATCCTGTCTTAATGCTTTTAAACTAACAGCTGAAGAGTGCAAATGGTGACTTTTCTTCAGTGGGAACAGGCACATGCAGCAGACTTCTTCTGTTGTTAAGCACTTTCTGAACCAATTCCCTGACAGAACTAGGCAGATGGGCAAGCCAGTCGTCCTGGGTGGTAACAGGTCTTTTAGAAAACGATGCAGTTGTAGGTAATCGTTTGTCACGAGGCCTTAGGGAATTGCACTCCTTTTTTTTTTTTTCTTTCTCCTACACAGTGAACCTGGCAGTGCAGGACTCATACTGACTCCCAGTAAGGCATTTAAATTATCCCATTAAGTAGATTTCAATGATTTTTATTTCCATTTTATGGCAAGCTAAAATAAAAGTCTTAAAGAAATTAAAACAAAGTAAATAATTAAAAATAATGGCTCACAGCTGAAAAAAAAAACACTGGAAAACATAGACACACAGTTTATAGATTAGCGGTGCGAAGTGCAAGTATCTAGAGATTTTCCTAGTTTTAAAAACTTAAAATACACTATCACTTTATTGAGGATATTCCTGAATAATCTAAATGTCCAGAGCACTTTATGCTTTAAAAGATTGTGCTGGTTTTGGGTAGCAGCAGGGGCTATGGTGGCAGCTTCTGTAAGAAGCTGCTAGAGGTTTCCCCTTTGTCCGGTGGATTCAGCTGCGTCAAGGGCAGATTCGCTGCTGGCCAGGGCCGAGCCAATCAGTAGCAGTGATAATATCTCTGTGATAATGTATTTAAAAAGGGGAAAAATAAAACAAATTTAAAAAAAAAGAATAAAAAAGAGGAAGCAGAAGCAGGGGCAGAGAGGCAGAGGCGTGAGCCTTGTGGGCCTTGCGGCCCTCAACCTCTGGCCTCCAGCCGGATGGCTGACTGCACCCGATTCGGCCCGGCTGCAAGAAGTGGAGAGGAGATGAGATGTGAAGAGAACCTGAGAGGTGTCTGCCTGAGCCGGTTGTGAAGAATTTCTTGTGAGAGGAACGGCTGCAGATGTCAGTGAAGAAGGAGGGGGAGCAGTAATGCTGCTCCCGGCAGAGATTCCCCTGCAGCCCGAGGTGCAGCCCATGGTGAGGCCGGCTGTGCCCCTGCAGCCCATGGAGGCCCACGCAGGAGCAGAGATCCACCTGCAGCCCGAGGAGGACCCCACGCTGGGGCAGGTGGATGCCTGAAGGAGGCTGTGGCCTGTGGAGGGCCCACACTGGGGCTGGGGCAGCCATTCTGGAGGGACTGCACCCCATGGAAAAAAGACCCACGCTGGAACAGTTCATGAAGGACTGTAGCCCATGGGAGGGACCCCAGGCTGGAGCGGGGGGGAATGTGAGGAGTTCTTCCCCTGAGGAGGAAGGAACGGTAGAAGATATCTTGTGATGAACTGACCATAATCCCCATTCCGTATTTCCCCCTGTGCTGCTCAAAGGGAAAGATGTAGACATAATTTGGAATGAGGTTAAACCTGGGAAGAGGGAAGGGGTGAGGGTAAGTTGTTTTTTTTTCTCTCTCATTATCCTGCTTTGGTTTTATTACTAATAAATTGAAATAGTCTTCCCTAAGTCCAGTCTGTTTTGCCCATAACGGTAATTGGAATGATCTCTCCCTGTCCTTATCTCAAACATCAAGTTTTTTGTTAAATTATCTCTCCTTCATTCCTTCGGAGGGTGGGGGGAGTGAGTGAGACACTGCATAGCTTGGTCTTGAACAGGGCTAAACTACAACAAAGATCTTACTAGATACTAACTCAGAAAGTGGATAAACGATATACTGTCACTCCCTCAGTGAGTCCAATACCAGATTAAGCAGGCAGTGAACCAGCTGTGGTCCAGGTGTGCTGCAGAGCTTCAGGGCAGAGCTGCCTTGCCGTTGGGGTTATGTCACCAGATTTCATAAACAAACAATGCATCAGTTATCCTTTCATATTCTGACAGGATAAGAAGCCTTTATTTGTTTTGCCAAATCAGATATTAGGTGGCTGGATAGTCTATAAGACAGACTGGAAAAAAAGACCATCTATCTTTACTTATGAGGAAACTGGACATGCGTTACATTCTCTGGTGTATGATGATGAAGACCAGAGATGGACCAGCTAAGGGGAAAAAGCTGTCTCTTGGAAAGAATACCTCTTTATCATGTGACAATACTAAATCCTGTCAGGAATTGAAATAAATCTCTTCATCCTACCTTTGAACTTAAACCTGCATGCACTCTTTTTCTTATATTAGTGGTGCCACAAACATGCAGATTTTGGAAATGCTTTGCTTCTTAAGCCCTTGTGAGGAAGCAGAGCACAATAAGAGCTCAATAAGAACAGCTTCCTATCTCTTAATTTTCTTTCCAGTGCCTGAGTGTCATAGAATCATAGAATCATAGACTGATTAGTGTTGGAAGGGACCTTCAAATATCATCTAATCCAATCCCCCTGCAAGGAGCAGGGACATCCCCGACTAGATCAGGTTGCTCAGAGCCCCATCCAACCTGACCTTTTGTTCTGCAGTACTCTGATTGTGAATTCATTACATTGATTTATAAACTTTCCTTATTGAATTTCTTTCCCAGCTCCAACATTAGTCTGTACTCCTTCTGCAGTTTTTAGTTACGTGCTGTTAATTACAACACATGCTGTGAGTGCCAGGCAGCTGATTTTTTAAAGGTCAGATCAGTTTCAGGCTTCTCTGTGTAAATTCACTTCAAGTTACCATGTACCAAAGCAATCCATATCCAAAAAAGTTTGGGTTTCCACCTATTTCTTCATCCTCATTTTCAATTTAAGTGGAGATGCCTATCATATTCTACTTAGCTTTTGTTATTCTACAGTTCTATGTGAATCTAGATTTTGTCTCACTCATATATTTAATTTTTGAAAAATGGATCGGAAAATAACTTCTAGTAACAACACTGAAATCTATTGTTTCCAATGAGAGACATGTCAGCTATCAAATATGTAATATTGGCATAAGAACCTGAAAAAAAAGTCTCTCTGGTCCTCAGAAAGACACTGTATGACAGCAGCTGGAGATTAAAGGGTTTAAAAACTCAAATATAATTCTCTAATCTTAAAGCATTAAATTCTTTCTTAATGGATAGGATTGCCTCTGAAAAAAAAAAACATGAATAAAACAGTATGAAGAACTGTAATTCAGTTTTGTGGAGGTATTTATACATTAAAACTTGTTTTTCTCCAAATCAGCAATGAAAAGTAAGCCTTTGGAATGGTTCTCTGCAGGGAACAGACCCTGGCTATGTGGCAGCTCCTGGAGCCTCGGGACTGGAATTAGTGGGAGTGCCATGATTTGAGGATGGATGCTCCCAGTGCTTATGGGCAGTGAACTGTGTGTCAGCCTGCTGAGAGGGCTGCTGAGGAGCCAGGCAGAGAGCCTGGCAGCAACACAGGAAGATTTTGAAATCTCCCTGACAGCAGTCAGACACAAATTCTGTCTGCCTTGTCTCTGGGTTAATTCTTTCAAAGTTGAAGAAATTGAATGAAAAATACCACTTTAGAGAAACCGACTTTCTTTGGAAATAGACTATTCCATTGTTTTTTTAACATCAAGTGTACTGAGGAGTATACACTGTATTGGTTTTAGGTGCCTAAGATTTTGATAGCATGAGAGCTGCATGAGTGGCTTGTGCAGTCAGGGGCTGCTCCATGCCAGACACAGCCATTCCAGTCAGCTCCAGTGACCCCACCATAGTGCACAGCTTAGCCCTCCAGCCAAGATGGTGGCATTTCTGTGGATACATACTCAGGAAAGAGCAGAACACCAAGAAAACACCTCAGAAGAGGAAGAGGTTTTCCAGGTACCAGGGCATATATTCCCTCACAGCCCATGTGGGACCCATGCTGGAGCAGATAGCTAGTCCTGATGGGAGCTGCAGCCCTTGGAGAGCTGACACCAGCGCAGAGGTAAAGTGACAGAAGGAAGGAGCAGTAGACAGGAGTTGCTATGTACTGACCCCCTTCTGCACTGCATCTTGCATCACTGGTGGGACTGGGTGTAGACTGCAGCAGTAAAAAGTAGAGAGTAGAGGAGTCTGGAGAAAAGGGAAACAGGTGAGCCTGGAAAGGGGAAGAGGGAAAGGGTTTTACCTATATATTTTAATGTTTGTCTTTTTGCTTCTGCATGTGTGAATCAGCATAGATCTATAGGTATATAAATTGGCAATAAATCAAGTTTCCCCAGTTCTAGTCTGATTTGCTCATGATGGTAATTCCTAAGTGGTCTCCCTGTCTCTATCGCAAACCATGAGCTTTCTTGCTCCCATTTGTTTTGTTCTCTCCTGCTGTCCTGCAGAGATGGGGGACAGAGGATGGGGAATGGGAGGAAGGGGACAGGGTAAGGAGGGAGCAAGGGGCTGGACAGGGGTTTGGCTGTTAGCTGAGGACAATCCTAGCACATAACAGCATCGTGTAAAGCCCATTCACTTTTCCTTTTGCCAGAAAAGAAATTATCAGTGTTCCATTCATCAATAGATTTTATAGCCAGGAAAGCTAATATGATCAGCTATCCTATCTGCATGCTAAATACAAGTTATAGGACTGCCCTTCTTCCGTTACTGCTTGAGGAAAGCAAAAAAATCCAGTGTCCAAAAAAATCCAATTATGGAAAAATCCACCACAACTCTTTTTACATTTTTATGTGGTTAATTATAATCAAATTTAGGGTTTATTCTAAGTCATAAAATTATAATTTTCTACCTTTTGTCTTGATGCCTTACCACTTCTGCTGTGTTATTTCCAACTCCATCACACAATCCTTCTTTTCTGATATCTTTTTAGGCTCATTTTTACATCTTTAGATCCGCTACTAGGTGCCCTATCACATTTGTTTTCCAAGTCTTCATTCAACAGTGCTTTCCCTCCTTTGCATTTATATTCAAACAGTCTGAATTTCACAAGTATGGACCCTGGAATGCAATGCCATGATACACTCTCAGTATGTGTTCGCACCACGGTATCTTTCACGGTTATGCAAAAACTGCTTCAGAGTGTGCAGGTGTTTCTCTTGTCCTCTGTCTTGTGCAAAGGAACTACACTGAAGAGAACTTATCAGTGATCCTCATTGTTACAGCTGCTGTTTTATGCACACATATAAAGCAACACGTAGTCTTATAGCACAAGGATGTACACAATTTTTAATTGGCAACTCCTAGTTCTTAACAAATTTTTCTGTTTCATATGTTTTATATTTCTCCACAAAAAAAAAAGAAGTTTTAAATAGAAGTTATTTTTTAAAAACCACACAAAAAAAGTTTTGAAGCAATAAGCATGGAAAAGGAATTGTATAAGTATCCAAAAGAAAATGCCTTCATGCTTGAGTAATTCAGCAATGTGACCAAACATAACTATAGCATTTATTATTGATATGAGTTGTTCTATATTATCTATAGGATAAAAGTAATTTCAGCCATAATTTTTTTTTTTTTGGAACATTGTAAATGCTTGAGAACAAGGGATTATAATGAAAATATTTCCTTAGTGATAACCATAGTACTGTTACGATTATTAGTTTATAATAAAGACTTGAAAGGAAACTATGGAGATGTACAAATTGTGGATGTGCAGCTCAAGCTAAATTTCAAGAAATGTTCATGTGCGTTCAAATGTTCATGGGGGATTTTTTTGTGTGCACGTTTGAGAACGTGAAGATACACAAAATAGGAACAGAATACCATTCTTGTTAATTCAGGTGGAAGACATGAAAAATCAAGCATAGAATAGAACTGAAAAACAACTCTTGCTGTTAAATTTCTTAGTAAGCAATTATTGCAAATATACAGATACATGCAATGAATATAATAATGTCTGACTGGAGACATTATCTTAAAATTGACAAGTTCAGACATTTAAGACTGATTCAATTAAGGCAATAAAAGTTACACAGACACACAATTTCCTGTTCCGTCTCTCTCCACATAATAGAATAAAATAGTCTGTTAATATTTAAAATAAATATATAGAGGGACATCAGTGGTCATATATACAAAAATTAAATAATTACTAACAAAATCTCATATGTGGGGGACTGTGGGAGTTTGGGAGTCTAGTCTCACCTTTCTGGCATTTGAGATGGCAACTATATAATTGATTTAATTACTCCATTAACAACTCAGGAGTCTGTAAATCAAGTATCATATACAGTGAAGAGGAATAAATTATTTATGAAATACAACAAAAATAAGTGTTTATAACAGTGAGATTTTGTAATGTGGTACAATTTGTGCTCACAATGCTTGTTTCCACCAAACTATATCTTTATTTGAGTATGGATAAATACAAAACTGGGGGGATGTGTGAAGGATTTGTGCAAAAAAAATTCCAGTGAAAGAAAGACAAAAGAGAATTTTTTCTTTCTATATTTACATTGTTGATTCTACTCTGCATTATTGTAAAAGAAAGCAATAGCACTCTCATTTTTACAGACCACCAGCATAGCTTTTAATATAACTAAATAATCATAACTACAGTATTATACAGCAACTAACAGTTTCTACTGAACTGAGCATCTGTAATCTTTCAAGCATCTGATCTATTCCCTTGCTTCATAAGATTAGACTTGCCACACTACACAAACCGCTGTTGTCAATAACCTGCATACTCTCTGTGGGAGAGGCTAACTTCAACAGTGCTTGCATAATTACAATAAATTATCGTCATAATATGTATACAACAGTCAGTGCTTTCCCAGTCTGTGTTTTTCTTTTCACATAGTCATAGCACTTCTTTTAAAGCCTGTGTGAACTTTCAGCAAATAAAAGCTATCAAAAAAGAAAATTCTTCGTGCAAGGACATCAGCAATGTCTACAAATTCTCCCGTGAATGCTGCAGGATAAACAGTGTACTCTTCTGTCAGCCACAGGCAATACCTTGTTTCATTATTAACTGAGATATATTTACAAGTATACTCCAACATGTTGAAAGAACACATTAGATAACAGTAGCCCACATTCAGACTTCTGCTTTTAAACCCTTAGCAGTTATTCTTAACAAGAATCATCATATTAGCCGTAAGTTTTTCCAGTTTTTGTTGAGTGATTCACTGTGTCAGATAAAGCCTTTTGTAGAATAGGATGAAATATTTTGGCCTTTAATTTTCACTTATCCCAAAACCACATGTTCGATGATAAGAAATGTCATTACTTTATTAAGTTTCTGCCACACTGTTCATGTAAAAATTTATAAATATTTACATTTTTTAAGATTCCTTTTGATTGTTCGCTTTTCATGAAATATTCATGTGCTCCAAAAATGCTGACTATCAATGTTTAAATCTTTTTAATAAACAATTTCAAGCTATTCAAACCTAAACTGTTTAAACCTAAGCAATTCTAGTGTCTTTGTTTAGAAAAACAATTGCTCTAGCTTATAAATATTTTCCCAGTATTTAAAAACTAGCCCAAACCAATACCGTAATTACAGTCCTTTCTAAGAGAAATAGGTCAACACAGGAAAGAAAACATGTTAAACCGACTTACATTTCAATGTAGCCTCGTGAAGGCCTCCATCTCCCTTGGTTTCTTAGCTTCCTCCACGTAAGCAACTGATAAATCAGAGCTTCAAGTTTTGTTCATGGGGATATGGCAGTTCGTACAGTTGATCTCCATAAAAAGTATTTCTCCATAAAAGAGTATGGAATAAAGATTTAATGAATCCAGTATGTAAGTGACCTTACAAAGAACTATTTTCCATTTTCAGTACCCAATCACATGACCATAGACAGCTAATATAACTATCTGCTGATATGTCTATATAACCCATCCTTATTTTTGAAAGACATATACTATTTTGAGGTATGCTACATGTTCCTGAATGTCTTCTCACTGCACAGTATTGGAATATTAAGGCTACATATACCCTGACAAATCTGCCATTGGACAAAAACAGTAGTACCAGAGCTCATTAGAGAACAAGCATAGTACCTCTTAGAGGACCTCAGAATGGTGAGAGAATTTTAAAGCTGATGATGCTGAAAGCAAGGTGATTCCTGTGGTCACTCATAGAGATGTTTCATTTCTAGGTGATGCATCCTCTCTTTCACAGACTTTTTATCTATTGTGCTTAACTCATGAGATCTGTATTCTGACTGTGCTTAAATTTACAGTGAGGTCCCACAAAATTTTCTCCTTCATTGGTATCAACATGTACCAGTAATGAATAATCAACAGTTTGGTGATCTCCAGCAAGTAGATGAACCTCTCTGCAGGCAGTGTGCATGGAGAGAATACATATTACAATTTTTTTGTCTTTTTCTCCCTACTGAAGCATTTACTTTATGCCACTGGAACTTCTTAATTCAAGTGTTTTCTTATATTAGTCACTTTCAATCAGTTCCTTCTCTGACTGGACATTCTTCTCTATGGATCCTAAAGAGAACCTGGAAGCACTTCTTTCTTTTTCTTCATTTTCCCTGTGAATGGTGAATTGATTTAGTGCAAAATTCAGGCTGTCAGCCATGAACTATTATGGGCTTTTGCTCTCTACTCATGGCTGTTCAAATATATGTTAGTCCAGGGAGAAAAAGTCCAGAATCCTTTAGAGGCACTAAAAGGCCAAATCCATAATTAGCGTGAATAAACAGGAAAAGCAAGGAGGAATGAATGAAGACAGCAACCGCTGTAGTGATTGCAGCAAAAGTGGTCACAGTGAAAAAGGTCACTGCAGAGTCAGTTACTTCCTTTACCGATGCTAATAACAATTTAATGCAAACTTGCAAACAAAAATAACTAAAATTATTCCTGCACAAGAAATGTAGGCAAAACACTTTTGCTGTATTTGCAGCACCGTTAAGGAGCCCTGTGTCTGTGTGGGTTATTGTCCACTGAAACTGTTTCCCAGATAAAGCACTAATCCCTCTCCTGTTGGCACATCGGGCAAGATTCTCTAAGGCTCCAGTGCATGTCTAATCAGTGGGAGCATAATGCTCAGAGAGAGAATTTCTAGCCAAAATATGCCATCATGAGATTCTCATGAAACATAAAATGAAAGTTACTTGGGGCTATGCAGCAGAATATTTTCATCAGCTGTGCTGTGATCAAGAGGTTGCAGAAAGTGGAAGAGCCAACATAGTGAGGAGAAAATAGAAAGGTGACAATAACCTTGTTATGAGGATGTAAGCATTAACATTTCAGACATAATTCAGATTTAACTCTCTCTTCCTTCAAGAAATACTGGTAAAGCAAGAAGAAAATCTGCATTACATTTATGAAGAGCAGTAATTATCTTTCAAAGGTCCTGATATATGCTCAGAAGTTGCCAGCATATGCTGATCAAAATTTTTTCTTGACTTTCTGAAATTGCGCCATGAAAAGTTTTCATGAGTTCCCCACAGATATTCCGTGGTTCCTTTACCAGCCTTTATTGTAAATGGAACTTTCTGATGGTTCATCTCCTGGTATAATGGAAGGCCACAGACTGCATCAACAAAAAAAAAACAGCTGCGGAAGTGTTTTTAACTAAAATGGAAGAGGAAGAGGGGAATATAAAAACATGAGTCAATCTCTTTACACCTGTGATCCAATTGACAGACTCTAGTTCTAAAGTGTAATAAGCATAAAATCTTCTTTTATGAAAGGTTTTAAAAGCAATGAAAATACTGAGCAGAGAGAGTATGAATCAGTTTCTCCAGTTATGCAGTTGCTTGAAAAATTCAAGATGGTTGTATGTTTGTGGCTGGTACTGATATCCTGAAAGTTACCACATGGCTGAGGTAACTCAGCTGGTACCTGTCCTGCAATTTTTTAGTGAGTCAGGCTTTCTCTCTTAATCACAATCCTAATAAGAAAGGAAAATTAAGCTGATAGAAACTTACTTGTGAGGATATATCTCTCTCTTGGGCTGTTCGCTGTTGCTCTATTAGAGAGCATCTCCTGTTTTTCACGATGTGCAAAGATGCACAGATGGTGGAAGTTTGGAAAAATTCTCAGACTAGCACTGAGGGAGCAGTCAGAACAATAAAGCAAAGGTAAGGAGGACAGAACTCTGACCCTATCAAAATTTTGAGTAAATATGAGGTGATGAACAGATAAACCAGGTAGTCCAGTGTTTATATTAAATTCTATAACTGAGTCACTTTTTACTGGTGGTAAGTTTTCAACAAAATTTTTTCACTCTTTTCTCTTAGCAGTGTCAGTGATAGACAGCTTTATTTCTGGTGTTTCCAATAAAGGGTCAAACCATGGTAGAGAGGCTCATAAAAAAATACAGCTTACCATGAAGGTAGTAGTGATGTGTAATTGTTTAAAGTGGTCATGATACTTCCTTATAATACAACAACATTGTGCAGCCTGGAGAATACTGGCAGACGCATTTTGGTTCAAAACTGAATATACTATTGTTTGATGTCTTTCCTATTCAAGAGTATCAGTGTATTTTAGTTTTCAGTTTTTAGATTTGTTTGCATTAATGCTACTTAAAAGGCAGAAGAAAAAGGTAAAAGAAAAAAAGAGAATAGAAGCCATTTTTCCCTATTAAATATTTACCTTATAAATTTAATTCAAAACATACCTAGCTTCATTTGTACAATTCAGAAATGAATGAAACTTCATTTAATTATTACTCATAATCGTAAATTATTTACTTATTATTCTAGCAGACTTTATTGGTTGAGTAGCGTGAATTACACTTATAAAGCCACATTCTGTTTTTCTAGTCTATAAATTACACTTCAAATGACTATGACAAAAAATTCTGTCACGCGTATCAACTATTCAAATCACACTTGAAGAGCTATTGTGGCATCATATTTGCACACAAGTAGAATAATCTGTCCAGAACTTCTCAATTCCCCAGTGAAAGTGGTTCTTTATGAAACTGCAGTCTTAGAGTTTTCTACTGTTCCAAAGGCAGTAAAGAAAGAGAGGAGATTTGGAAAACTGAAGGAGGATTGACTTGGCCACAAATTGAATTAAAACGTTATTAATTATGTGGCCAAGCATTCACAAAGATTAAATGACAGTTTGGAACTTAAAAATTACATAAAGATACATTCTTTCTTTCGAGGAGTTTTCTTTATAGCAGGTAAAGGGTGTCTGGGGAGGAAGAATCACTTTGCTGTCATGAAAACACTGAGATTAAAAACTGCAGATGGGGACTTTTCCCTGATAACCTGATACTCCAGTTTGTACAAGGTACCTTGCAGAATTCGTGAATAAGTAACTGATTCTTCTTATATCTTCAGAAAAGAGGGATCTAACCTATCTATCTAGCTTGAGTCATGTTTGAATAATATTTAGAGTATTTTAACTAATTCCTTGAGTCAGTAAAGATTACATTCCCGGACAAGATTTTTAAAAGACCTGTACAAAACTCTGTGTTTTTAGCAATTAACAGATGACATTTCTACCTCGGTAAGTGTACTTAAGCATTTTGTACTTACAATGGCAACTTTTACAACACCACTATTGTTATAAGTAGCAAGGGCTGAATTTGTCACAGTGCTCACTATAAAAACTAAATGAGTATTAAGGTCTTAATGAGTATTAAGTATTTAAGTATTAAAACTAAATGAGTTAAGGTCTTCCAGCAAGCAGAAAATGTTCAAAGGTAACTAACTAATTAAAACCAGGTTTGTACTTCCGCTTTTAAAGTATAGGAAAAAATCCCTAACATAATTTTCCTCTAATTTTGTTTTAGGTTCTGTGGACAAATGGAGAGCTGGCATGGTTATAATAGCTCAAATATCTTGGAGAGAAAACCCAAAGTGGGTGGGTGGGGGCTGCTAATATTGTTTTTATTAACCTACCTGTAACTAAACATCTTGGGGAAAATATATCTTTGTTAAAGATTTAATGTTAGCATTTTTGCCAGCATATATTAAAAAAAGACCTAGAATGAACCCTGCAGCAGGACCAAGAGAAACAAGTCTTGCTATACTTGATATTTCTAAGTTTTAAAAAAAGTTTTCATCTTTTAAAATATCCTGACTTTCTCATTCCTGTCTCCTCTGTACATGAGAATAAGATGTTAGCTGCAACACTCAAAATCAGGCTTTTTCTTTATACCTCATCTTTTTATGGAAATAAATTCAAACATCAAAATGTGATTTTGTTTATTAAATAGAAGCTATATGCATTCAAGCATAGCAAAACCATTTATTTGTGTATGATAGCAATTATTGCTTGCTGTCACTGTAGTGTTTGCTCTCATTTAGTAGCCTCAAATATGACTTTAATATGTTTGCATATTAAAGGTGAACTTCAATTATAGTAAAAGGGTAAGAGTGAACAAGATTACTACACAGTTTTCTGAGTTAGCCTTATATTCAAGTAGCTTTTATTCAGGATTTCTGAAATTGTAGGTTTTGCCAAAGTAGCTCTGTGAACTAGTTTAAAGCAAGCATGCTCTGTTGCATTGGGAATCTTGGTGGATTAACATATTACAAAGCAGTCTGGGGAAAATAGGCAATTTCCAGTGAAGCTAGTTTTAATGAAAGGGCTGGAAACCTGATGTTTGCTGAACGTGTAACTGTGCAACTCGTTTCGTAACATTTCACAAAGCTGCTTTCGCATGTTAAAACTGCCATTCCATTCAGACACTTTCCTTCTACTTTGTAAAATCTGGTTGTTTTGCAGTACAGACTGAGCTCTGCGTTTGCTGGATCATAAATTAGGTCGCAAGGAAAGTTGGGATAAATGGAGAAAAACTATTCCCGTCACTGCTAGTCCTTGTTTGTATGACATAGGTGTTTACAGGTGTTTGTGCCATTGGAAGATACCAGTACTAAGTCTTCGGCCTGTTTGAAAACTCACAGAGAATATGATATAGTCTATGGTCTAAAGCATACCCAATCTAGTTAGGGAAGACAGAGGGCTAGTAAGAAAGAGACTGAAAATTCAAACAGGTGGGCAGTGTAAAAGCCTTAAGAATCATCTTATTTCCTCAAGTTTTTGTTGTTGTTTTGTTGGTTTCCCTTATTAGGTTGAATTTGACCTTATTTAACACCATCAGGTTAAACCCTTTTGGAGAGTTTATTTCAGGATGTCAATGGAAGGACAAAGGACAGCAGGGCAAACTGGAGTCAGTGTAGCACAGCAGACATCAGAGACAGGCAAAATATTTTTGAATGAAAACTTTAGAAAGCCATCTGTGAGTGTTTCTGGTGTAATTCGGTCTGACGCTTCACTCTGTCGGTACAGCATTCAATTTAATCATTGCCTTTTGGTAGAGAATAATTCCCAGATTCACAGGCATAAAGAATTGACATGTAAAACCTCTACTGGAAGTATTTCTCCCTGAATTTTCTGTAATATGTCTCCTTTTTACTTGCTTTGTCAGAGATTCATACCATCTAAAGAATATCAACTATTGGTGACACGGTGAGGAGCCCATAGATTCCATTCTTTGGGTCAACAGAATTAATTGCTGAGGGCTACAAAATATTCCTTGTAAAACTAGAAGGTGCTTATTTCTGCTGACTAAATTTCATTATGCCAGAACTGTAACTCTCCTTATGTTAAGATCTGCATCTCTTCATTAATCTCTTTATGGCAATCTCAAAGGGGTGTACTTTCCTTCCTAGTCAAAAGATTCTGCTGAATGTTTAGCAAGGTCCCTAAGATGATGTGCTGGATATTACTGGCTATTCATGTGCTACTGAAACTTTTTTTAACCACAAGAATACGGAGCATATTGCAATATTCCATGATAAATAATCCTAACAATATCGATAATAAAAATGATACAGAAGCACTGCTGATAGAGCTGCATAAAAGCTTTAATATTAAAGTATTTTAATAACTTATTTTCCCCTACCATATAATAAAAAGCAATATGGCTAGGGCAAACACAAATATTAATCTGTCAATCCCAGCCTTCTCAAATTTTTTATACTGAAGTTTTGTACTAAATTTTAGTTACTTCCACAGGCATCATAAGACATGACGGCAGTTGTATCTCTCGCTAAAATTTCAAGAATATTCTACCAGTTATGAAAGTTCCTCAACCGTTTCTAGTTGCTAAATTACATAGAACATACCCATTGTGAGCTGATTATAACATTAACTGAGAAAATGCTAAAGGTAATGAACTATGAAAATCAGATGTGTTATATGTGTATTTTCCCAGTCGAATTTTCTATCACTGTAGCAGTAAAACCAAACTGCACTAGAGCCAGACCTTTCCATTTAGCACACTGAACATCTCAGGGAAATGCTGCGTTCAGTTTTGAACTGCTCGGAGCTAGCCTTTCAAGTTTATCTCTTTATAGGACATCACAGGTCAATATCAGTGCCAGGCAAATGCATGCTGAAGACCTTTATAGTTAAAAAGTTCTGGAATACACCTACCTGTAATGTGTACAGATTTTTTTACTATTATAGACACATTCTCAATAGCATTGCCTTGATGGAGAGACTGAGTTGACCCATCAGCTCCTACGGGCTTGTTCAAAATTTTAAATCAGGTTGTTCATTATGATCAGTTCTGTGAAACATTTATCAAAAATTATTATGAAACAGGTGTCTCGGAACAAACGGGTGGTTTTCTGTTGAGATGTCAAGGGCTAGTTTATCTGAAACTTAAACTGAAAGATGAAGAACATACAGTTGTCTCTCTCTCTCTCTCTCTCTCTCTTATAGTTGAGGAACAGTTCACCAGTCAATAGTTATAGTCAATGTGCTCTAGCTAAAGCTACTGTATTAAATATTTATTGGAAAACTTATCAGGAATTTGTATCACAGATGCTGCAAAGTTAAAAGAAATGTCTTTAAATGCAGCCTACTTGAAAGACCTGAGATCTTCAGCTTTCTTACATGATGGCGTGGCAACATTACTAAGAGATCCTGCCTTCTCTTTTGTTCAGTTTTCTTGTTCTGCTCAAATTAGAACAATCTGGTAATTTGCCTCTCATCAGATTTAATAAAGTTAGATTACATGCAGGTCTCATAATACCTTCCTGGGTCTTGATCTCAGGAAGGCACTGAAGTCAGGGTCCCATGAGTGAGGTGCTCATTGCCTTGATAGACAGTTGCTTTTTCACTGGTGGATGTTGCCAGAGAGGTTGCCCAGAGAGGTCGTGGAAGCCCCATCCCCGGAAATGTTCAAGGCCAGGTTGGATGAGGCTCTGGGCAACCTGATCTAGTTGGGGATGTCCCTGCTCCTTGCAGTGGGGTTGGACTAGATGACCTTTGAAGGTCCCTTCCAACCCTAACCATTCTATGATTCTATGATTCTATGTTTGCTGTTAGTACCAAGTTCAACTACTCAGCTAATTCATATATTTGTAACCACAGACCACCAATGACTTTTAAGAAAATACGAATTTTCTTAAACATGATTTGAGTAATCATCCAGCCCCAGTAACGATATCCCTACATTTGAATTCTTGAACAGAGAAAAAAAAATTAATGTCTTTGAAGGCTACCAGCATCAGTAATTAAACTCCATTCTTCCTCCTCCTTAATATCAAGTATCTATGTCTTTCCTAATTGAAATATAAAGTCACATTTAGAGATGCCATGACAAATACTAAGTTACAGCTGCTTCAACTAGAAGGACATGTGGCTCCAGAAGAAAATACTGCAACAGTGAACAGACTGACACCTGCAAAAAAATTATTTCAACAGCAAAGAGAGCGTCAGCAGTAAGAACGCACGATTTCTGCCAGGAATCCAGAAATGCAGTCAAAACATCATTTTCCTAGTGAGCTGATAATGTATAATACCTTTCCCATTGGATAAAGCCTGCCAGATTAAACTTTTTTTTTCTTTCCTCCCTAGATAATGCAATCTACAAAAGCTCTAGCTAGTCTCCAGGAGGAATCAATGCAATTTAACTTTACTTGTGCAGCTACAGATGCTCCTCTGCATATCATCATGGATTTTCAGTACAGGGGAGAAGCTGATGCTTTTCCTTCAGACATAACTCAGTGCTTACATATCAAAAGGTAGAATGGTATTTCGTTGTAATGCATAAGTGGTTTAGAATAAGTTTCTTTTTAACAGTCACATAAAGTAGATTGGATGTTGGATCTATGATGCAAAATAATACATATAGGAAAAAATGCTCTGAGATTTAGGATTTGGTTCTAAGAAAACTCAGCCTTTATTGGCATCAGACAAGTAATAGGTTGATAATTTTAAGGAAAAGTTGTGCAATGCGATCATAATAAAAAAGGCTAGATGAATAACTGCACACATGTTAGCAAGGTCCAGATTTACTTCAAATTTTACTCTTCATCACCCTGCACAGGTTCCTAATGAAATTAATGGGACACTTGGATTCAACTTGAACAAGAACAAGATATTCTGTATTTTAACTACTCTATAAAGTTTTTTAATTTTTATTCGTTATGACTTGGTGTGAGTTCAAGTATTTTTTCCCAGAGTTGCAAGGGCACTTTTCTACAGGGAAGCAAAATTTCATGCTAATGTTACCAAGAAACACATGGAAGGAAGTTGCAGAAAACTGTGGTTTAAAGGAAAACACGGATTGGTTTCTCCACAGGCCAAAAAGATCCATATTGCCCTGTAGAAAATTACTGTAACTGATAAGTAGTTCGTGTCTGTTGTAGGAAATGTAAGCTTTTATAGAATCATAGAGTAGTTTGGGTTGGAAGGGACCATTATATTCAGACATTCAGGGCATAATGTGTATGTAAGAGAAAAAGATAAGTTCAAAATCTCCCTGCTAATATATATTACAGTGATATGTAACTATTTCTTTTTTCCACATAAGAAGTACCTGGTATCTGAATTTTAGTGTATTAAAATACAGCAGATAACAACTCCTGTACAAGCCAAATATCAATATTTATTCACAAAAATCATCCAGTGAGCATGTACAGATGCCTGAGATAATTTAACAAAAAAAAAATACATATTCCCACAGCATACACAATCACAATTTTAATTTGTTAAGTAAAGAGGGACTGAGAGTTATGCAACAAGGTTACTAGTGATGTAAAAAATGTATTCAAATGAACTTTGCAGTAAAGAACTCCCTGTATTTTGGGTTGTATATCATGTTTTACAACAGTATGCAAAATATGGTATTCTACTCTTTTTAATAATAGCTGATGATTCAAAAACCAGAATTATCTTAACTTTAAACTTCAGATCAAGTTATTTTGAAAGGTCATGTAAGAGTCTTAATTTTCTTATTTCAACATGGAAAGTTGATAAACAAAAGTCACATATTCATGCTCACTTTTAAAACAAATACTCCATGAGGTTTTTTTTTTCAGAAATATGACTCATTGCCTTCTTTCAAATCTCAAATATTATTGTTTAAGCATTTTATTGTCTTCCCTTTGGTGTGAGGTGGGGGGGGGTTAGCTATTTTCATTACTGAAAGCATACTTCTGCCTGTCAACAAGTTCATTTCAGACGTGGGAATTAAAAAATAGATTAATTCAGAGGAGAGCATAATCCATATGAACAAAATACCAAGGGATCAATGGACCCAGAGAACATGAACAGGAATAAATAAGTAGTGGGAAAAATCTTCTAATATCCATCCCCTGGTTTACAAAACCTAAGCACATAAAAAAGCACTTATTTACAAAATGTTTTAAAAGTTAAATACTAGAAACTATCAGCCAGGTTTTGAAGGTATATTCAGAGAAATAATAGTTTAGAGAAATAATAGTAAACATAAAATGTATATCCTACATAAAACAGTTGTATATTAGTACAAGCTTACATTTTCGCTGTTACTACAGACTGAATGCTCAGCTTTATTCTGGATATGATGATTCATGCTGCTCCAGACTAAAATTATGCTTAACTGGTATAATTTAATCTGGAGAAGCCTGCCTCCCCTTAGACATTATCCAATACTGCCATTATTCGAATTTTATGCTGCAAAGATGTATCATAACTGTTATGATTTTGGAGCCACTTCCTCCAACAGTCCCTGAAAATAACTTTCTAGTTAATTTGGGAAGAAGCATATCTATTTTGAAAACATTACTAAGATATTTACTGACCCAAATAGTTCACAGAACTACTCCATACATGACAAATATTACCATTTTTTCCCCAAACACAAGCAAAGGAAAAAACCCACATGCTCACCAAGGAAAGAAAATGTTAAAGATAGAGGAAACATGGATTCCTTCTTTTTTGTGCATTTCATACAGGGAGATCTTGACTGTAGCAAACAACACCTTTTCTACTCCAAGAAAATAAGATTATTGTCACAGTTGACAAAAGTTAATGAAATATCCTAGAATACGCTAAAAAAATACAAGCCGATAAAATCTGCTATAGCTCACTTTAATTAGATGTTTTTACTGTGACTTTAAAGAAAAAATAACAGCCTGTAGGGTGCAGTGCGTTCAATAAAAATCCCTGCCATGATACAGACTCATAATAAATGAGCCTTCATATTCACTTTTCAAGCTGAAGGAGTGGGAGTTATATGTTTACACTACCCGAGTGAATGACATTCCTGCCACCAAAGAATAATTTTAAGTGAGTGATGGATGTTTTTCAAGGACAGTTTTTCTGACTCCATGATAAGTATTGCACAATCGTTGTGAGATTGGTTAAATTCTGGGCATCCAGATGTTCAGGTTTATCAGTTTGGATTAAATGGCACAGAAGACCCCACCTTCTTCATTAGCCTGGTTCTCCACAGCATAGAACCTGGCTGAAGGAGTTTTCATTCATATGCAGGAAACTGGCAGTTAGTTTCTCAGTGGATAAAATTAGTCTAGATAAAGGTCCACATAACGTAGGCTCAGTTTCTTGTTCTTAACTCATTTTAAAGTAGCTCAAGGATCTTCAGAGAATAATAAATGTGCAGTATGGACATACCTGTTGAGTAAAATTCTAGCTTATGTTAATTGGAATTCAAACTCTAAAGAATTTGTCCCACGAGAAAATTTATATATATATATATATATTACCATTTGTTCTGTTTAGCAGCATGATGTTCTTCAGCTATGCTATTCAAAAGTAAAAATATCACTGATGTTCTAGGACTCTGCTCAAGGAACTGGAGGAGAATGGGACAGCATTTAAAATGATATTTTTCCTCCAACTAGTTAAAGATCTTTGAAGGCAATCTTTTGTTCAACTTTCATGTATAAATAGTGAGTTTAGGACACCCAAAGTGATCCCAAAGGCCTCTTCTGCAAGGCTTCAATTACTCATGAGCCGGCAATGCGCCCTTGCAGTCCAGAAGGCCAACCACATCCTGGGCTGCATCAAGAGGAGCATGACCAGCAGGTCGAGGGAGGCGTTTCTGCTCCTCTACTCTGCCCTGGTGAGAGCCCACCTGCAGTATTGCGTCCAGCTCTGGAGCCCCCAACACAAGAAGGGCATGGACCAGTTGAAGAGAGTCCAGAGCAGGGCCACAAAGATGATAAAAGGGCTGGAGCACCTCTCCTATGAGGACAGGCTGAGAGAGTTGGGGCTGCTCAGCCTGGAGAAGAGGAGGCTCCAGCGAGACCTTATAGCGGTCTTCCAATGCCTAAAGGGGGCCTACAGGAAAAACGGGGAGAGACTGTTCAGTAGGGCTTGTTGTGACAGGATGAGGGGTAATGGTTTCAGAACAGAGGGAGATAGATTTAGATTAGATATTAGGAAGAAATTTTTTACACTGAGGGTGGTAGAACACTGGAACAGGTTGCCCAGAGAGGTGGTGGATGCCCCATCCCTGGAAACATTCAAGGCCAGGTTGGATGAGGCTCTGAGCAACCTGATCTGGTTGGAGATGTCCCTGCTCCTTGCAGGGGAGTTAGACTAGATGACCCTTGAGGGTCCCTTCCAACCCTAACCATTCTATGATTCTGTGATTCTACTCTCCTGAATATCCACTGTATTGATGGGATCAAAGTAAAAGGCAAAAGCAGTGTCTAGATAGGCATTTGGTGAAGTCTCTTCCTTAGCACAAATCACTGAGACAAAAAGAAAAGGAGCACTGAAACAGGAAAAAGAAAAGGGGGAGAGGAAAGTCTATGACAGGCATGTGTGAAGCTATATACTTCCAATATGTGCAAAGCAAAGCTTGAGAATTTTGGTCTGGGGCTGATACCTGTTTTGGTAAGTCCTTGTTGCTGTGAACTCTCCTCTCAGGTAAAGGGGAAGCTCTTGCTTAACAGGTTATTTGGAGGTTGAAGATCCACCACAGATATTTATATGCATTTATGCCTAATATGTCATATTTTTGTTTAACGTTCTTGTAGCGTGGGAATATTGAGTTTATGTAATGGATTAGGGGCAGAGGGTGGTAGAAGGTAGGTAGCTGACACCTATGAAGATGAGACTAAGCCCTACTAGCCTAAACACTATCGTAAGCATTACCAGCAAACTAACTTGTAACAGAGTAATTCCAACAGACTGAAGTCAGTGAGAGTTCAAAAGGATTTTCATCACTGTTATCCTTGTTTTTCTAAGTATTTGGGGCTATAACTTAGGATCTAGCATATGATACATGTGCCACGTGTATTACAGTCAAGAGGTTAAATAATCCTGGCAGGTGTATTTCTACTCCGTTATCTCCAGTAGACTTGAAAAGGGTGACATACTAAAAAAGCACAGTAAAATATAAAAATACATTATATATAGCTTAAATGGTTGTTTGTATTGCCATGCATTCAGATTTTTATGTATTTTTTCCATGCTATTACATCTCATCAGAGTGGCCTTACAAGATGACAAGCTATCAGTATGAGGACAGCTTTCACTTCAAGTTTATTTCAGATTTTTCAGGTTTAAGATTGCATACACTTAAATAAGAAGTATTCTGAGTTAATAATGATAAAATCAAACTCACAGAAATACCTACACATTCTCTGACCTTAGTGGCAGGCACCACAACACAAAAGCAGGCCAAGATTTGCAAAAAGCTGCCATTCAATGGCATGTGATATGATAGTGTTATAGTGCTATCGCCAACAAATCTGCATAAGCCATTAGCAATACCTAAAGTTGCAACTGGAAGCTCTAAATTATCAGCTTAGACATGAAGCTTTGTAAACTGAAGAAATTTACTTAGGGAACCATAAATTCCATATTGAAATATGGTCAGATTGCTAAAACTGGCCAAAGGGAAATTAAAAGCCCTTACAGGCACAAGAATTTCCCAGGTTACTTTGAAGTGGATGTATAGCTCTTTGCCAGTTACTCACAAGTTGAGCTTTAAGAGATACCGGTGACAACACCAGTATCAGAAAGTTCTTATACATAAGACTGAACTCTCTGTTTTCCATTAAAATGCTAGGAGCCTCACTGAGAATACTGATTTCAGAAGGTTTAAAAGCAGCAGAGCATGTTAAAAAGTGTAAATCTCTAAGGTGTCACAAATAAAGAGGCATTCCTGTGATGACATAAGTTGATTAGCTTCCTACATCCAAAATCAGAACAGATTGTAACTGAATCTCAAGATATGCTCCCTGTGACATGGATTACTAATTCTTTAAACTAAATATCGATAACATCAGACAGATGCCAACGCTTCCAGTCTAGCTTTCAGTTTAAATGCCAAAGTCTGACTCTGTTGACTTCAGCATGAAATATTTCTGCCAGTTTGAAATCTGGTTTTCCATGTACAAGCAAAATTTATACTGTCAAGTTTCTTCAAGTTCATCACTTGATGCACTGGTTAATATTGTAGCCCACTGAGATATCATTTATCATTTCACTTAAATAATACTTTCCATCCTAACTGCTCTTGTGATATTAGGTGGGAACTAATATTCTTCATGTAATTGTATCGAAATAAAAGCTGAAGTTAAATTTACCTTTCTGTCTTTTCATTTAAAATAACCTTTTTTTTTGAGTTTACATAATAATAAATAAATAGTAAATAAATAAGTAAATAGTTTCCTTCCCATTTTTACATCATGTGCAGGAACAATTCAAATCACTTGATAATCGTTACTTTAAGTAATGTATTAATGTGAAAATGTAAAAGTTGTAAAGAGTATAGAATACATTAGAAGGCAATTGAGTTTAAATGCATCCCTGGGACTACTTTGCTGTGGCGAAACTGTGTTTTGCATGGAAAAAGCACAAGCCTATGAGATACTCGTTAACACCTACTGAAATCGTATTTGAGTCTGATGTTAGTTTTCAATCCCCAGATAATTTTTAGTCTAGATAATGTCATGATCTGCAGTACCCAGCCAAGATTCCACACTGAAATATCAATCGTATTCATTGGTTTTATCCTTTTTTTTTTTTTTTTCCCCCAAGGAATATGTATCACTATGTAATAATGTGGGAGCTATGGAATGCGCTCAGTCAAGTCTTTACAAAATATTGTAGAGGAATTTAAAGGTATCAGAATTATATTATAACATCTGCAAATATGTAACAGAAATCTCCCTATCACAGACATGGCTTTAAAAGGGGTCATAGGAGTTACAAATATGGGTAAATCTACAATAAACAATAAGTTCACTGAACATAGAGAACTTGGAAAAAAGACAGTGAACACAATACTACACCAAGATTTTCAAAAAGATTCCACACGAAAAGTGACTAGAGAAACTAAATTGATGTCAGATTAGAGGAAATGTCATTTTATTAACTGAAAGCTGATCAAAGATAAAGAAACAAAAAGCAGGACCTGACAATCCCTTTTCATGACGGAGAAGGCTTAGGAATACTTCAAAATGCCCAATAGATCAGTGTTAAGACTGGTTTTATTCCATGTCTTCACTGCTGATGTAAAGAAGAAAGTGAAATTTGGAATTTGCAAGTTTTCATATTAAGCTCTTTTTCATAGTCAATTCTGTGCACAAACTCCAGAGTTTTTGTGAGTGAAGTCTCAGTCACAAAACTGAGTGCGGGGTCAGTGAGCTACAGAACTGGCAATTGATCTAGGGAAAATTAATCTAAATCATGCTCAAATGTTGTTGAATTTGCAACTGACAGTCACATCCAGGGAAGATTTTGGAACTAATGGTTCATTGAAATCATAAACTTTACATGCAGAGCAGTCAAAAAATCACAATATTATTTTGGGTAGTATCAAGAAATATGGTTAAGAACTAAGATGGAAAGTGTAATTTTACTGCAATATAAAACCTATGTACATCTACATCTTGGTTTTACAACATTGCTTGCATTTGCAGGGTAGGAGAAAGCACCATTTCAGAGTCAGCACCAGGGGGATCAACACGTCATTACTCATACAGGACCAGACTTCACAGTCTCTCTCTCACTCCCCCCACCCTCCGAGGGAATAGAAAGAGATAATATAACAAAAAAGCTCGAGGTTTGATATAAGGACAGAGAGAGATCCTTAAAGTTACCGTTACAGACAAAACAGACTCGACTTGGGGAAAACTATACATTTATTATTAAAACCAAAGAAGGATCATAAGAAAGAGAACAAGATAACTTCCCCCCACCCCTCCCTCTTCCCAGGCTTAACATTATCTCTACCTCCTTCCTCTCTGAGTGGCACAGGAGGGAACAGGGAATGGGGGTAATGGTCAGTTCATCACATGCTGCTTTATGCCGCTCCTTCCTCCTCCCCTGCTCTAGCCTGGGGCCCCTCCCACGGGCTACGGTCCTTCATGAACTACTTCAGCACGGGTCATTTTTCCATGGGGTGCAGTCCCTCCAGAACAGCTACCCCAGTGTGAGCCCTCTTTCTTATTATCCTGCGGTAATGATACGGTAGCTTGTTACGAACTTCACTGATATCGAGTTTGCCCTATTTAAATTAGTGGTCATGGTTCAATTGTTTGTAGGTACTCTAGATCTACACATTAAGTGTGTTATAATTTTTGTAACGGAATTGTTTATTTGTTTGGTGATATCAAACACAAAAATCAATGCAATTAAAAAGATGATGGTCAATACACTTCAATTATTTTACTACAGATGCTCTCGTGCTTTCTCCTGAACTTTATTCAAAAGCACAATGTCATCTCTAAATAAATACTTTTAAAAATAAAGAAGCAAACAGAGGAACAGATGGATACCAGCACTCACTTGCACTTGCCTGTAACAGGCACCTCATAAACAGATAAATAATGATTGCATACTCAAAGTACAGGAATGACAGGCATTATTTCTAGTGTACTTTATTCTTATGGAACACTTTAAATTCACAGCCTCTATACTCAAACTACAGAAATCAGTTTTGGGAGGTTTTAAATCCAAGGTCTGTGAATATGCGAAGTTCTTACTATACTTGGAACAATGTCTACAATTTGGTTTGTTGCTAAGTAACCAGGTTTGTGTGCCACCAAGGATCTTGAGATCAGAGAAGAGGAAGGAGAAGAGGAAGAGAAGTTATCACTTCTCTTACAGAGAAGAGGAACAGAAGTTATCACTGCTTAACAAAGTTATTTAGAGTGACTGAGACAATAATATTGACAAGAAAAACAAGGGGAAAGACAGTCACATACATGAAAACAGAGCCAGACAAAGGATCTACCTATCCCTATATTCTATCTCTAGTAGTACCTACGATGACATCCCTTGGTAAGAGTATAGGAATAGAGTGAACATGTGGTAATACTTCAGTAAACTTTCCCAACTTCCATCAATCTGTGATTTAGAATCATAGAATCATAGAATGGTTAGGGTTGGAAGGGACCTTCAAAGGTCATCTAGTCCAACCCCCCTGCAAGGAGCAGGGACATCCCTGACTAGGTCAGGTTGCTCAGAGCCTCATCCAGCCTGGCCTTGAACGTTTCCAGAGATGGGGCCTCCACCACCTTTCTGGGCAACCTATTCCAGTGTTCTATAACCCGCATCATAAAAAATTTTTTTCCTAATTTCTAATCTAAATCTACCCCCCTCTATTTTAAAACCATTACCTCTCGTCCTATCGCAACAGGCCCTACTAAACAGCCTATCCCCATCTTTCTTGTAGGCCCCCTTGAGGTACTGGAAGACCGCCATCAGGTCTCCCCGGAGCCTCCTCTTCTGCAGGCTGAACAGCCCCAACATTCTCAATTTAGAGACTTCATGAGCCAGAAGATAATATCTTGATATGCAATATCTTTAAGTGGCTTTTTTTCCAACGAATTTTTCAGGATTCTTTCTGGACTCCTACAATCCTAAACTATACAACTAACATTAAAAAAAAAAAATGCAGTCAAACTCAAGATTGTGTGAGTAACTCTTTCTTTCTTTTTCCAATTTACCTTCTCTAGTCCACTCAGAATTTCATGGAGTTAGTCCTATCAGTATTATTGCACCCATTGCAAAGAGGAGAAAGAAACAAGGTCCATTACTACCGTTTGCAGGAGTAAACACCATTCTTCATTGATCTCAGATTCACACAAAACTAGAGGCTGCTGTTGCATTTTCCCCTACCCTGCAGCCACTCTCTCTCACTCCTCACAGATCAAAGGCAATCAGCTTCCTAGTTTTGCCAATTCGATTCTTTATGTGACTGTGCTTTAAATTGTGTCTGTTAAATAATCAGTTGTTTTAAAACCTCCATTTTCTGTTGTTTATTCTTTTCAAGTGTGGATGCCTAGATAACAGAAATTACAGTATGTGTGGAAAGGAAAATCAGATGGGAAGAGAAAAAGAAAGAACAGAGCTGAAAATCAGAAAGAGTAGAATCTTTTAGCTGCATCTGCAATGAACCAGCACTAAGAAAGTCAATAACATTATGGAATTCAATGTTGTCATACTGATGACTGGAAAAATGCTGTCCATAGTGGTGAATGAGTATGTTTATGCAGTGATAGGAATATACATACAATTAGAAGTTAATTCTACTAATGAGTTTGTCAGGTATTGGCATATAAAGCAATGCTTACAACCAAAAAGATGAACTGAGTGTAGAATACTGAAGGAATTTACTTCTTTTCAAGGAAGTTGCTGCAGTGAAATAGCTACTTTCATAATTTAAAAAAGAAAACATTCCATATTTTTCTCAGCAGTGTGATTGTACTGGTGTAAGCCACTAAATTCAAAACAAATAAAAATAAAAGAGACCATATAATGGAATGTCTATTCATTACTTATACCTCAATTTATAGAAGTACACTTATCAAACTCTCTATGTTTGATTATTTGATATACATTTGATATACATCATTTTTGAAATCATATAAACTAAAACATAACTAAACTGATTTTTAAATATGAGTCAAAGTTAAAGGATAGTCTTGAGTATTGGATGAAATGGTTATCTGATGGTATCTAGTAGGCAAAATTGGGTAATCTGTTTGTTTTGATATAACAAAGCACTTCACCAGAGTGAACCATGTAGTGAATGGTTAACAGTCTATTACTGTTCAACAAAGTATTCAGTGGATTTTCAAAGAAATATACAAAAGCACATTTTTAAATACAGCGTTTTGAATTGTTTTGGAAATATTTCTTTGGACTTCTTGTTTCCAACCATTTGGCTGTATCAAGCAACAGGAAGTCTGTGTTAGCTTTAACAATGAGATTGATTTTGAAAGTAATATGATTTGCTAAACTAATAGTTTATGTCTAAATTGCAGTGTCTAGAAACATTAATGTTATATGTTGTTATTAATGTAACTAATTATTACAAATCTGGAGCAGAAATCAATGTTCACTTAGTTGCTATATTTCTCCTTTTTTCATCTGTATGGTATATATCAGATAATTGGTACCCTTAAAAATAAGTTTGCATAGTCTTTCCTTAGGTAAATTCAAAAACTAATGCAAGAGGACAAATAGAAAAAAAGGAGCAAGGTCTAGGAGACAAAAGATAGAAAGGCTATTGAAAGTGAAAGACAGTATGGTAAATTTACATTATCTCAGTATATTATACTTAAGTGCACTATTCTGATTATAGCCCTCACTCCTGCTTAATTACAGGTTAAAATTTGCTGAAAGGCAAGTTGTAACAAGATGCACCTAGGCACTTTTCTGTAAAACTTCAAGTTTGCAGAAGAATAAGCTCATATTTTATAAGGAAACTGCAAAGTTCATCTATATTTTTCTCCATTTTTTTGGCCATTTCTAGAAGATAAAACAGTTTCAATTCTCTTTCATAGAATTAATAACCAAGTTATTTACTATCTACTGCAAATGTGCACCTGCTGAGGATGAATTCACGGAATATTTCAAAATATAGAAAATAAATGAAAAAAAAAAAGCCTTCAGAAGCTGTATTGTCTTCTGTACATATCTTCATGAGATTTTACAAAACGATCAGGCTTAAATTCCTTCGTGTTCAGTCATATCTGCATAGGTCTAGTAATTCTGTTCCACATGATTCAAGGAACAATCAAAGGTCACTCCCCCATGCCTTGAATTCCAAGCCAGTCTCCTGACAAGGTTAAAGATTTCTGTCTTTCTGTTGCACATAATAACGTCTCTCCATTCCCACACAACACACAGTCCTGACAATTAAAACACAAGTCTCTTCATTTCAGATCTAACATATGGCATTAAAAGAATCCTTGATTGGAATCTTTCCTGCAACTGCCATACTAATCCTGCACAGCTGCCGTTGCTCAGTTTAAAATGAGAGACAGTACATTTTTTACCACATTTTTTAGAGTAAATCAAACCACAGCAAAGCTAAATAGAACACATTTATTTATCATATTCTGATTGCACTAAGAGAATGACGATGATCTGGTATATTGATATGCTCAGCAGTAAAGCGAAATTGAAACATTCTTCAAAGTGACAGGGAGACATGGCTGAAGACACTTGTGTTCTGAAATTTTCATTCTGAATTTCAGACTTCTTACAATTACAGTAAAGTATTCCATTAGTGAGAGGAGATATATATTTCAATCAAATAGCAGTAGATTTAATAGGACCTGGACAAGAAATGTAGGTGACTTGTGCCCAGAAGTACACTAGAGTAGGGTTCCTCTCGTAGAATTATTGTATAGGAGCACTGTAGCTGATCGCATTTTTTAGAGCATAAGTTTAACCACTTTCAAGTGAGTGGAAACTATTTCATCAGCTCATAAGCAAGTGGTGTGGTTTAACCCAAGAGGTCAGCTAAGGACCACACACTCACTCACTCCCCCCTGGTCAGACGGGAGAATGGGTCAGAAAGGTAAAAGTGAGAAAATCTGTGGGGTGAGATAAAGACAGTTAAAAAGGTAAAGCAAAAGCTGCATGCATAAACAAAACAAAATAAGGAATTCATTCACTCCTTCCCATTGGCAGGCAGGTATCCAGCCATCTCCAGGAAAGGAAGGCTTCATTACAGGTAATGGTTACTTGGGAGGGCAAAAGCCATAACTCCAAACATGTCCTTCTTCCCTCATCATGATGTTGTATAGTCTATGATATCCCTTTGATTAGTTGGGGTCAGCTGTCCCGGCTGCGTCCCCTCACAGCTTCTTGTGCACCCCTCAGCTTGCTCCCTCACAGGGCAGTGTGAGAAGCAGAAGAGGCTCTGTTGCTGTGTAAGCACTGCTCAGCAATAACTAAAATGTCCCTGTGTTATCAACACTGTTTTCATCACAAGTCCAAAACATAGCCCCATACAAGCTGCTATGAAGAAATTTAACTCTATCCCAGCTAAAACCAGCACAACAAGGAACCTTACCTTGCAGTCCTAGCAGACATCAATGATAATGGACTGATTTCTGTACCTCATCTTGCATGAACAGTGAAAAGATGAATAATTCAACCATGCATTTAATTTGCACTAGAAATTACTGTGGTCCTACTCTTTAAAAAGGGTAAGAGTTAACAGAGATCACCTGCTAAATATATAATTTTCTTTATTCTTCTCCATATAGCTATTCTTTATATAGCAGTAATAAACAGGTGCATGAAGGAATGATGAATGCAATAGTAAGAACATATTTAAATATGATGTAAAATCCTTATGTTAAGTAATCTCTGTCAAAAAAAAAGGCTTTTTGACCATGCTATCCACTACATTTATTTTGCAGTTAATACCATGTAACACTAAAATACTCAGGCAGTATCTGGCTTATTGAGAAAATACATATCACTTTAAGTTATATTATGGGGAGTCCGATTTCACTGGGAGTTTCTTTGACACACTGTTTGATTGCTGTAACATTGAACAAACATAGTCTGGCTATTTTCGCATTTTACAAGACTCATTAAAGAGGATGGTGGGTTAGTGTAATAGGTGGAAATTATGAAACAAATTGATACTAGCAACATGAACAGATCCTTAGCAGTTCTGCCAGAACAGGATTTTCACCACTGCCTTTTGAACAGTGTTTCTTTCCAGATGAAATATTTAACTTCACTGCTGCTATTTTTTTCAAACATTTTACAAGCATTTCACTGATGGCCAAACAAAGAGCATTCACCTAATCTGTGATTCCTATCTCTCTTCTACCCAATGCCACTTCCACTTAGTTGGATAGAATGAGGAATTACAGAGATTACTGATGAGAAAATAAAATTGCAGAACACTGTATCTCCAACATACCGTACTCATTCTTGAAGCAGTGGAAGTTCTGTAAGTATAGAATCTTTGCATCTTCGCCTGGTACACAGAGTATACCAGCCTTTCTCTCCAGGTTACTTTGCAAAACAGAGGATGAGTATTTCTGTATACTCAAATTTCATTTCTTCCAACTTTTCACTCTCTTTCTGTTGGGTTGAGGCTTCCCAAGCTGTGGAGGAAGACTAAGAGAACTTCTAGATTTTTAATATGACTTAAGACTGCTTTCTAATTTTCCATGTGGAACTGACCCCAAAACTGAGCCCTGTTATCTTATACTATATCATGTTCTATTGTATTCTTCATATCTTTGTGTCTCCTTAATACCTATATCCTTATTCTTATATATTAAACCTTAAGTGAACCACTGTACTACAGCACCTAGGACACCTGCTCATGGGGTTGCTTATGGAGTTACACAACAGACATTGCATGGCGTTGTGTAACAGCAATTGTAATGCTAGCAGTAGGATAATTACAACACTACCACAGACACCAATCAGCATTCACAGGGCAGTACTTAGTCTTTCAAGTCAAGTCATAGCATTATTTCAATTCATGTTGATTTAAAGAAACCACATCTGGGGACCTCAATTCAATATCATAAAGCTGACTACATGACAATTTGAAAAAAAAAAATTAGAGAGTAAAACAGAAATATTTGTTGCATGACATTTATGATTTATTTACAGGCTTGTATATATTAATTCCCGAGGAGTTAAAAATTACTTGATCTTCCATCCAAAAAGTACAACAGAAGAAAGAGATTTTATAAGAATTTGGTCTTACTGCTGTCTACATTTATTAACACAGAGTTCTAGTGAAGATATGCTCCAACTTTAAAGGTTATCTCAAACACGTGGCTTCAGTGAGACAAATATAGGAATGATGTTCAGCCACTTATCAAGCTTCATCATTAGTTTAACTTCAGATATATTGTAAGACCCACTGAAGCTTCATCCTTAGACAGATGTTTACCTAGTTTTTCTCCATGTGAGGATGCTAGCATAGATAGCACTAGTTCTTTAAAAACACACTAGATCTATCTGTTTCTTTTTAGCTATTACTTGTTTGATTGCCTCAGGTAAGGGGATAATTTAACCCAGCACTTTCTGTATGCTCATGTTTTTTTAATAACAAGCACAGCACAGTAAGTTGATTCGTACTGATATAATACTTTTTGCTTTATTATCAGGGCAAATATTTCAAAGTTAGCTCTGCTTCCAGTTTATCTTGTTTGTTTCTTTACTAATGTAGCAAACTTCATGTGCCCCATATCTTCTTTACAATAATCTGATTGGTTTGTTGTGATAAGCAATACTGAGCTTTTCATTTTGCAGTTTTTCATTCATTAATGGGATTACTGAAGGGAATAGAGAAGCAATAACACTGTTCTTCCTGTTTCTGAAATATTTTTATGGAGTGAAGAGAGGAAGACATATGCACTAGTGCAGGGTGGGTGCCAACCAGCTTTGGAGAGAAAGCTCTGGGGGTCCAAGTGGACACGGCAAACACAAGCCAGCAATGTGCCCTTGCAACAAAGGTGGCCAACAGTATCTTAGCTGCATGAGGAATAGCATTACCAGAAGGTCATGGCAGATGATCCTTCCCTTCTGCTTATCACTGCTGAGACCCACCTGGAGTCTGAGTCCAGGTCTGGGCTCCCTCAGTACAGGAGAGATGTGGACATACTGGAGGTAAGTCCAGGAAACAACCACAAAAATCTTGAAGGGACCAGAGCAACTGTCGTACAAGGACTGCTGAGAGAGTTGAGGCTGTTCAGCCTGGAGAAGACAAGTCTGGGGGTGACCTTATAAATGTTCATAAAAATCTGAAGTGAAGGTATAAAGAAGACAGAGTCAGGCTCTTCTCAGCGATGACAGTGACAGGACCAGAGGCAATGGGCATAAAATGAAATATAGGAAATCTGAACAGTACTTTTTATTACTGTGAAAGTGCTTGAATACTGGAATAGACTCCGTAGAGATATTGTGGAATTTCCATAGTTAGATATATTCAAAACGTGACTGGACGTGTCTGGGACATCCTACTCTAGTTGATGCTATCTGAGCAAGGGGGTTGGACTAGACAATTTCCAGAGGTCCCTGCCAGCCTCAACTACTCTGTGATTCCATGAAATACAAGGAATTGAAGGCATTTGAAAAGCACATGTAAATAGAAATAAGTAGATGTTAGATCATCTTTGCATTTACCAGCTTCTACTAAAGAAGATTAGTAGATTCTAAAGATTCTACTAAAAATATGACTCAGTTCTTTCAGAAAGTCATACGTACTCCTTGTGGTAGCCTATTCTTCAAGTCAGATAAGAGTTTTACTGAACTACTATATCTCTTAATTGCAGTCATCCTGCAGAGCATCTATTTAGATAATCAGGTAACCCAATTTAGTTATGTAACCACTATAATTGCATGTTCCCAGAAAGGCTTAGAAAAAGAGAAACATAATTGTGTGTTTATATGATGTTTTCTGTCCTAAAATATAGCCTAATATATGACTTAAAAGGCAAACAAAGTTTCAATATTCAAAACAAAATAACATAAGAAAATTTATGTTGCAACATGCCTTCTATCAACTTCTCCGGAAAGTAAAACTTCAAAGTGCATCTTCCAAATAGTAACACTTTAAAATAAATAAATAATTGAATCAGTTATTCTGAGAACAATCACATCATTTTTTTTTTTATTTAGCAGGAATAAAATGATACTCCAGATACTAGGATGTATTTTAGACTGCATCAAGAGATTAATTGACACTTGCAAATATTAATTTTTACTTATATCTTTTGTCTATTATTGCTACACTAGAAAAGGTGTGGGATTAAATTTTAACCAACATACTTGAAATACTCAGCATCTTCGTGGATAAATTTTACATTTGTTCTGGATAAAAAAGTAGATATCCATATGGAAGTCATATTAATCTGGCCCATGAATAAACTCTAATAGAAAAACTACTTGTAGGTAAAAGAATGTTGCCTGAAAGCACCAAGAAATGAAAGCAAGCAAATGATTCAACTACTAACAATAGAAAAAGATTCTGTATTGGCTGGGAAACAGCAAAACCAGAGGGTAGAATAAAAAACAAAGTAAAACTGGCTGCTGTTGATCAAATCAGGATGATTGTGCTAAACAAAAACAGTGAAAATGACTGCATTTCAATGGAGAAAGCAATCTCTGAATATTCTGTTGAAGAACAGTGAGATTTTCAGTAACAGTACTATGATCAACTGTTACGAAGCCTGCGAGAAGTTGCATAATAGAGTTTTATGAAACCCAGACACAAAGTCGTTCCTCTAGCAAACTATTTCTTCTCTCAATAGCTATCTCCCTCCTGTACCAGAGTGTTGTGTGAAGCAGAAAAAAAAAAAAAAAGAACTAAAAGCATGAAAGAATGTCCATTACTTTGAATTCTTTTTGTTCTATAATTGTTTATGGTCTCTAAGGCTAGGCATGTAAGAAAACTGGACAACAATTGACATGGCTTCTGTGGAAGGCTCCTGTGGGGAACGTTTATCGTAAAAATGAAAGCCCTCAAAACTGCTCCAAATATCAAACTGATGAGGCTGTCAGACTGATGAACAAAAGCAAATAATTTTCAGAACAGATTAGTCCAAATGTCCCTTATGGGAAAAATACTTTTCCTGTGCAGGTGAGGTTTCATAAAATATATTGAGGAAGAGCATGGAATTACACATATCACCTGTAGCACAAGAGAATGCCACACAATAAACCACGATAAGCACGGCTATGCTACTTGCACTGCTATTGCACACACCTAAACATGTCACAGCTTGTCTGAATGTCAGACTGCTCACTGACACTGAAGACAGACCATCTGAACTAACACTAATCAGATTGCTCAAACATTTTTCAGAAGACACCCTGGAAAGGGGAATTCTGGGGCTGCCCTGTGCTGGACACAGCTGGTTCCAAGCCAGCTCCAATGGACCCACCGTAGGGCATGGCTGAGCCCTCAGCCGAGATGGGGGCAT
Organism: Chlamydotis macqueenii; assembly: GCF_036417535.1. Classification (NCBI taxonomy): domain Eukaryota; kingdom Metazoa; phylum Chordata; class Aves; order Otidiformes; family Otididae; genus Chlamydotis; species Chlamydotis macqueenii. The sequence goes on along the minus strand of NC_141593.1, from coordinate 55,294,770 downwards.
CTCTGAGCAAACGTGTTTAAGAAAGGGTAAGAAACTCTGTGCATCAGAGTGTGAGAGAGGAGCAAGAAATGTGAGAGAAACAGCACTGCAGGCACCAGGGTCAGAGGAGAAGGCACTGGAGCAGAGAGAGATTCCTCTGCAGCCCATGGAGAAGACCACAGCGGAGCAGGTATTTCCCTGCAGCCCATGGAGGAACACACTGGAGCAGATATTCCTGCTGCACCCTGTGGAGGACCCCATGCCACAGCAAGTGGGCATGCCACAAAGGAAGCTGCAGCCCATCGAGAGCCCATGCAGGAGCAGGCTCACGGCAGGAACTGCAGCCCTGGAGAGGAGTCCATGCAGAAGCAGGTTTTCTGGGAAGAACTGTAGCCCATGGGGAACCCACACTGGGGCATTCCATTCCTGATGGCCTGTACCCGATGGAGAGAAGCCATGCTGGAACAGTTCTTGAAGAACAGTGACCTATGGGAAGGACCCATGCTGGAGCAGTTTGTGAAGGACTTTACCCTATGAGAGCGACCGCACACTGGAGCAGGGGAGAACTGTGAGGAGGAAGGAGTGTCAGAGACAATGTTACGGACTGACCACAGTCCCCATTCCTCTTCCCCCTTCCACTTAGGCTTGGGGTATGGAGCTGCAGCAGCCTTGTCTCTGTCTGACTGCCAGATTTTCCCCTCCCTAACATAATCTAGCAGTGGAACAATTAATGTACATCTATGCTGGGTTTATCACTAACAGAAGATAATGAAACAAGTGCTTTTGTATTTTTAAACTCAATACAGCCAGCTGTAGCCTTTACCTTTGTTGCAACTGAAGAACTAAGTTTCTTTCCATCACACCTTTTTTTTCTTGGAGGTCATATTTTATAAATTTACCTGTTTATGTATTTTAATCCTTCTTTCTTGAAGTTATTCTTGGAATTGCATTCCTGAGCATGTTCCAAGTGCCATTTATTATGCCTTTCTTGTAAATGCTGGCAATCAATTTCTAAACTGAAAATGGTTTTGTTTTCCAAGGGAATGCTGCCAGTCTGATTTTGGCTAAGAATTACAGGTGAAGTTTGATTCCCAACACAACTATAATGCACAGCAATCTTTGCAACTCTATTTCAACTTGACAAAAGAACAGTCTTACTAGATCTTGACATTCAAAGCAAATAATTTATGATTAATGGAACGAATCAACAGAAGAATTGAACTGTAAAGAATCCTCTGTCTGCCAATTCCAAAACAAATGTGTTTGTGAGTAATGTTTTATAACACTGCTAGTGGGGACTGCTAGTCTGTATCACTGAAATAAATAACAGGAGGGCTTTGACTAGAAGAGTGAGGAACGATATAAACTGCCATTGTCTAAAACATTGGCAAGGGATGCAAGGAATAATAAGAAGGGCTTCTACAAGTATGTCAGTCAGATAAGGAAGGCCAAAGAATATATACCCCTCTCTGATGAGCAAGGCTGGTGAACTGGTAACAATGGACAAGGAGAAAACAGAGGTACTCAACAACTTTTTTGACTCAGTCTTCACTGGTAACCCCTCTTCCCACACCTCTCAACTGCGTGGACTACAAGACAGGGACTGTGGGAGCAAAATCCCTCCCACTCTAAGAAAAGATCAGGCCTAGGAATGGCATTTTAAAAACTACTAAGGTAATAATGACAACTCCAGGCTCTGTGATGTGGACCGTCTTCAAAGTGAGACTTCTTCTGTCATTGATTACCCCCACTCCTGGGAGCGGCTTGGTGAATGTTGTACCACTAACATCTCACATGGTATTTCTATAGGCCTGCACATAGGTAAGAGTTCAGAAGTGCATACCTGCTTCACTCGTTGGAATTCTGTAGTAACTTGAAAGATACATAAATTTGCTTTACTCTTGTAACATATATATACTTATAGACCTGCTTTCGTAGTGGCGATTTTGTAGTGTCTGGTAGAGTACATATGTACATCTATTTTTTCTTACTAACAGTTACCTTTTAGTAATTTTTAATAATGAAGTTCTCAGAAACCCAGGCATCCATGTCCTTGTGTATTGCAGAATGCTGAGAACCCCACAGTCAGGATCTTTACACGCCCACAGGTCAGATAACCCACATAGATCATGACCATGACTGCCACAGATTTCCATACTGTGGAACTACAGGAGAGCTTGTTGGATTACAGATTCAAAAGTGGCTCAGAAGAGGAGAGAATAGCATAACATTCCTGAGACTCTTTTTAAAACTAATTTTTAAATCTGAATATTCAGAAAAATATTCATTATTTCTTACATACCTAAATTTTATTTTAGTTTCACTTTTATTTTTGTTTTTAAAAAATCTTATAGTTTCTATTGATCAGTAGGCGAGATATGTCCTTTCCTCTCTCACTTACTTATTCTCTAGATTCTTTTGGGCTCATATTCTCTTTTGCTTCCTCTTGAAGTACCTGTACCACACAACCATGACTTGAAACTTCTGTTGCTCTGAAAGCAATAATTAATAACGTTATTCTTATGGGTACCCTAGCAGGTTTGAGTAAAGGTGGCAGGTTTTGTACTAGCCAAGGTCCTTTCCTGTAGTTGTTCACATCAGCGTTTACCCATGTTCACTAACACTCTGTAGCTACAGATAAACCAAGGGCAACTTAACCAGCCAGGAGAACAAGAATTGCCATCTCCTCTTGGATTTCTGTCAGTGCTGGTCAGTGTATTGCACAGCTGAGGAAGAGGCAAAGGTTACAAGAACAAGTACTGCTTGGAGCCTGCCCTAGAGAACAAGTTTTGACACAGTGCGTGCAAAGAGGTTCTGATGTGATCTTAGTGCCAGACATTCCTCCTGGCACACATTGGTCCCTAAGCCAATAGGCCAGGCATTTTAGATGCTTTACTCTTCTAAAATGTTTCAAATATTACAGGTATCCTCTTAAAAGAACATGGCTGCCTCTTCTGAGTAAGAATCTGTTCTTAACTGTGATTGATACGGTAATTTGACATGACATAGGGGAAGGAGGGGAGTTGTTATGTGTGTCATTTTTCCTCAGGACAAATAAAGTAATCAAGATGCTGCTAGTGTATACAGTATTTTTTCAATTTTAAAGGAGGATTAGATCAATAATTTATGCCTGTAAGTCTTCAGTTCTCTTTGAGGAGGTTAAGAAAAAACAAAGCCTTTTTTTTCTCTGTGTGGGTTTTAGATCAATAAAGGTCAAAAAGTTTAAAAGTGGGGCAGATTGAGTGAGTCCTTTAAGCATTCTTTTAACATTCCAGGATAGAGGTGATGAAAATCTCCACTTCTTTATCCTGCTGGAAAGAGTTTGTAATTTGAAAGTGCCATCAATTTTTAGGTTTTTTGCCTCCTTACAACCCTCCCAATTTCCCACAGGGTGGCTTTAAATCAGAGTCTCATGACATTTCGCTTGTTGATCTCTATGCAATTACAGCAGTTAATCTATACTGCAGCATGCTTTTATTCCTGCTTGTTTGCAGGTTAGTCAGAAACACAGGTTACTATGGGATGCTAACAGAATTTCATAGGAAAAACTCAGGAAAGGGATCCTGCTATTAGTTCCAAGGTATCTGTGCTTCATAATTGTGTCAGGTGCAGGTGCCCAGGTGCTGGCAGCAAGGGAGATGCAGGAGTGATCTCTGTGAGGAGCCTCTCAGCCACAATGGTATTGCCTCTGTGGGAAGTTATTTAAGAAAGGGAAAAAAATGCTGGACAGGCAGAGGAGGAGGGAAAAAAAAAAGAAACACCACTCTTCTGGGACACGAGGGTCAGAGGAGGAGGGAAAAAAAGAGAAACAGCACTGTTCTGAGACACAAGGATCAGAGGAGGAGGTGCTCCACGGTGGAGATATCCACACTGCAGATGATGGAGGATTCCATGCCAGAGGAGAGGGATGTTCTTGAAGGACCTGTGAACACTGGAGAGCCAACACCAGAGCAGAGGAAAACTGTGAGAAGGAAAGAGCAGCATAGAGGAACCACTGCTTACTCACCAGACCCTGCACCCCCCCCACCACACAGGAGTGTAGAAGAATTAAGTTGAGCTTGGGAAAAGGCAGAAAAGTGTTTTAATGTTTGTATTTTTTGTTTGTTTCTCACTACCTGAATCTGTTTTAGTTGACAACAAATTAAGTTTATTTCCCCAAATCAAGTGTGTTTTGTGCACAATGTTAATTGCTAAACAATCTCCTGTCTTTATCTCAGCCCATGAGCTTGCTTTCTCCTTTTTTTTTCCTGTTTTCTTCCCATGTCCCTCTGGGATGAGTGAGCAGCTGGGTAAGAGTTCAGCTGCTTCCCAAGGCTAACTCACAACAATAATGTAAGGAGCTGCCAGGAATAGTTAGCTAGACATTCATGGAAGTCTAGTGCAATTTCTGTGCTTATGTTTGAGTCAAAGCTTTCTCAAGTAGCATTTCAGCTTCCATGGCTGAAAGGAGAAAAATTATACTGTTTCTTGTTCTGTAAGTTTTACAGTGTCTGACACAGCATGTGTTAGAAAGAAATCCAAATAATATAAACCAAGAAGATTTTATACTTCTTGTTCTGGAGTTTAACATTAGTCCTATAAAGAAATTCAGACTACTTTGATCCCTCTGACATCACTGTATGTCCATCCTAACAGTTCTGCAAATATTGCTTTCTGTATGTTCTCGCAAAATAAATCTAATGAGACTTTTAACTGTGACAGAGGAAAGAGCTTATTGGACTAGCGAGGCCAATCAGTCAGGAGGGTTTTCAGGAGAGCTTTTCATTTAAAGCAGGAGTCTGCTTTTGAGGGATTGATGCATGCTGATTATTCTGCAGGTTTATACTATCCAAGCAGTAGTACATAGGTGAGCATAGGACAGGATAGGATAGCTGGCAATTACAGTCAATTGTTTTTCTTAGGTTATTTCAGCTGGAAGTGAAAAATTATGATACTGCTATAACAGCCTTTCTATTGTTTGCCTTCTTATACTGGCTAGGTAGTAACAGCCATTCATCAAGTTCAGAGTTCTTGGAAGACCCAGATAAGAAAACAGACAGGATTTGATCTAAATTGAGCTAAAAGTATATTGTTGTTAATGAAAATATGGCCAAGAACAACAGTAATTTTCTTACAGGTTAGACATAGCTAGGCTATGAAAGCAGGAAGCTGTTGTCTGGCCCCTTGATGTATTCACATTCTCTCTGAAAATTGTGAAAGGTGCATGTGTAGTTTTATTTGGGTTTTAGTCTATTTGCATACTTACATGGTTCCTACATCCCACTCTAGAAGTCCTTCTAATATGTCCAGCTATTGCAGGCTCATCCTTTTGGTGATTATTTTGTAGGGTTATCGCAGGAGAAGAGTCAGAAAGCACTCAGACAGATCTGATCTAGCAGTTAGTATATTTAATCAGTAAATTTAAGTATATAAAGTATTTGACAAGTACAGATGGATTCGCAGTCAATACTCTACTATTTACTGCACTTAAATTTACTATGTCTCTTTCTTCTCAGCATTAACAGCTGTGAGGAAGAACTAGCTCTAAAATGTTTCTTCTTAAAACATTGTTTGTCTGTTCACGTGGCTGGGGCTTTTGTTTGTCTGTTTGCTTTTCTTCCTTTCCTGCCTGCTTCCTCTTTAGCCACCTTTTATAACAAGCCATCACAAACTAATCTGTGAAGTCTGTAACATGTTCTCTAAGATGGCTAAGATTTCGCATCGCTCAGCATGAGTTTCAGGCATGGTCTTTGTGAAGCAATACAATCATTTTCTGAGGAAGAATCCATGCTATTAAATTGGCTGAAAAACAGGGTAAAGCCTGAAAACTCTGGATCTAAGTGCCTCATGCTTTGGAAAAGTCAGTATCTAACTAAATACTGCATTAGCTCCAGTTTTGGTCCTTTATATTTCCAATCTGGGAGAAGCAAAAGAGTTATCCTTACAAAGCAAATTGTAATTTAATATTTTTTAAATGAACATGGACTACATAATATGACTAAAAACAATGTATTTTATAAAGTAGATTAGAGAATTAGAGGATATTAATTTTAAATACTTCATCATGGAAAAGTGTAATGAATTTCCTGTTAATTAACTTGAAAGTTTAATCTCAGCTGATACCTACAAATGTTTAGCTTTAATGTGAACTTCTTTATTTCGTCTACATGCAAAGCTCCTTTGAACAATATATAAAGCAGAAATAACTACATACTCTTGAAGTAATAATACAGCAGTAATTGCTTTATTTTATTTGCTTTTTAAGTGCAAGAAAATTGACCCTTTTACATAGTAATTATATCACTTTTTTTAAAGTTTTCTTACCCTGTGGTCACTGAATGTGTTTTTCCAGTTTATCATTCTTTCAGATCTTTCAGATTGCAGTAAAATTACCACAGCCAAAATGAACAACACAATCTAAAGAGTTTTTCCAAGGCAAGCTTGCTTTAAATAGGTTGGTTTATATCTCCTTTGGGCTTCCATGCTGTTATTCCCTTTCTTTCTACTCTCACATTTACATTTTTCAATAATTAAGAAACTTGTGTCACCTGTTCAGCTATGTGCACAGCTTTGACATCTTCGAAATTCAAAATGCAGAAATCTCACATTACTCAAAGAGAGGAAAACAGAACTGACAAGGTAAATGGACTAATATGTCCAAAAATGTAAGCAAAGGAGCAGTTTGCAATATTTTAGAACTTCTTGTAGCTTGCATCCATGATAACACAATTTCTCCTCCTTCCTACTATAATTAGAATCCTTGATAAGTTTTTACTCTGTTGTGATATGGTCCAAATATTACATTGACAAAAACTTTTGCTTACAGCACAGAGACACTCAAAAACATAATATGTGAGGGACTTCCCTTATGCATACTAGTTCTAAGTGATTATGTTGATTCAGGAATTAATAAGACACAGTCTTTTACTTCCGAATTACTGATCTGAGTCTAGTACAAATTTACAGTGAGTAAAGATAATCTATTTGCTTATTGACACATGTAGAAAATAACATTCTGATATACATTTAATTCCTAGTGAATATGTCTCCATGTGGCAAGAGCAACTAATAAAATTGACGATAATTTATGGTATTTAGAGGACCTCGCTTCAACTTCTGGATCCATTTCTGAATTTTTCTAGATTTTTTATGAATTTGAACCAAAATTTGACTACGTTGCTTGAAGTCACTTGTACATTAACCCTAGAGACCATAAGTTAATAGATACCTAGGACGTATCATCATGGACAGTAACAGTACAAGTGATTCTTTATGGATGTTTATCCTTACGCCACTGTCCTGGTTTCAGCAGGGATGGAGTTAATTTTCTTCTCAGTAGCTGGTGTGTTTTGGATTTCGTGTGTGAAGAATGTTGATAAAAACATTCTGATGATACGAGTTGTTGTTAATGAGACCAAGGACACTGTCTGGCTTTCTAAGTCTCATTAAAGTCTCGTTAACGTGTAGATGCGGGAAGCTGGGCGAAAGACAGACAGAATAATTGATCCAAACTGGAACTGGCCAAAGAGAGTATTCCATGCCATAAACGTCATGCTCAGTATATAAGTGGGGGTTGCCCATGGGAGGGGGCATCATTTTCTGGCATTCCTTTCCTTTTCTGGCATTCTTGTCGGGTATCTGTTCGGGCACCCTTGGCATTCTTTTCTTCTCTCTTGCTTGCTGGCATCATTCCCTCTACCTTGCTAGCTTGCTCTCCCCCCTTTGCTTGCTGCTTGGTGTCATTCCTGTGATCGCTGCTCAGGATGGGCTGCGTCGGTCATTCGGACATCGGGTGGTGAGAAATTGTACATTGTTCATTTTGTATATTTTGTAGATATTAATATCCTTATATCCTATTAGCTTTGTAGTTTTTAGTATTTTTAGTAAACTTTTTTATCTCAACCCATGAGTTTTCCTTTCTTCCCAATTTCTCTCCCCCGTCCTACTGGGTAGGGGAGGGTGAATAAGAAACTGTGTGGTGATCCAGGCTAAACCACCACAGCCACTTTCCCTCTCTTCTGTGGCATTTTGAAGGTAAGATCACAAGCAGTTACCCTGCTTCTGTATAGCATTTCTGTCCATTACAGATTCAAATCAGTGATCTACATCCACAAGCGGAATTGGACAGGAATTTTTATCACGATTCTTGCAGAAGGATGAATTTCCTCCTACATATAATCAGTGGTATAGAGTTTTATACTGCACAGTGGGTGTTGAATAGAAACTTAAGTTTCAAGAAAATTAGTGGATATCTAATATTAATGGTTTGATTTCAGCATAATACTCTTTATTTCTTATCTCATTTTGAGCTTAATAAAGGAGATAAAACTATAAAAACAAAATAATTGTATTTACTAGAATAATAAAGTATGCTGCAGTAATTAAGGTGAAGAGACGTTAAGAGACCAGCCTTCTGGTCACTTTGGATTAACCATGTTCATCTCCTATGTAGTTAAGCTTTCTATGAACATAATTGAAAAGATGAAGTAAGTTGCAGTGGATCTCAAAGATCAAGTTCAAATGTTTTCAAGTATGCAGGCAGATCACTTAGCCCTGGCTGGAATTTTGCCTAACCGAGCAAAACATGAGGAACTTCTGTAAGTGATGGAGAAACTGCTAGATTTAATGAGTAACAAGAGTGTGAAGCTGGCAAAAGTGCTGTGAGAAATGAGTAGATTTCCCAGATGGTTATGGGGAGTTATGTGAGAACTGTGCAAAATTTATGGGTAATTGGAGGTGAGTACCAGTTACCTATTTGGGGACTAGAATATTGCAAGACAAACACTGCCGAGGTAACTGCATCAGTAGTACTAGGGAAGGCTGACATGACCTAGGTAGCCACATCAGAAACACCAAATTTGAGTGTGGATATAGCAACACTGGGACCAATGGGGTAAAGCAAGGAGGGGTGGGTAGGTTTTTTTGAGAGGAGACAAGGGAAAAAGGGACAACTCCAGGTGAGTGGAGGAAAGAGCAATGGAGAGAAGAAGGATAAAAAGGCCAGTTGTGTGTAAGGAGGCTGACTGTGCATGTGAAGTGAGGGAGTGAGGATGCATGTATATAACGAAGTCAATCCTGATCAACAAAAGAAAAGCAGCAGGTTCTGGCTGTCTGTGGTGTTCATGTATGTGTGAGTAATGTCAGTGTTTATATGCGTCCATATAAAGCCGCTGCTCTCTGTGTTCATCTGTGTGCCCTGCCATACCAGTGTTTTGTCTGTGTGTATTTGCACGTTTGGAGTTCACACTCAGCATCCTTACTGGCTGGATTTGTACTCAGGAACAGTAGGAATCTCCATCTAACAGACCAGGAACAAGAAACCCCTTGGTTTTCAAAGTCCATGGCATTTGGCTACAGTATAAAAAGAGTGAACTTAGAGCTTAGCTACAGTTACCAGGAGTTGCTAATAACTTGGGATTCCTTCCTCTCCCTTCTTCCTCGTCCCCCATTTTCAAATAAAACTGGTTTTGAATACAGTTTTGCATAGACATTGGCTGAAATAACACAGATCTTAGCAATTTGTGCTGGAAATGCCTTTCAATGTAAAAGCATCGTAGGGTTTTTTAATGGCTAAGCAATTAATTTTTTAAGTTAGTCCACTCCATAGACAGTAAATCCTAGATTTCAGCTCCCCTAAAGCGAGTGTGTCTGATCTGACCATCTGCACTGTAACTAACTACAGAATCAGTAAGCAATAGGAGAATCTTCTAGGAATAGTCTTTCAAATATACATGTAGGAATGACTTTGAGTCATTTTGTTTGTACAAAGAGATATCTAGATGGGGAAGAAACAAAAGCATTATTAAAAGGAAATGTTTGTAAAATGTTGTTTCAAATCAAGCTAGCTGGCATGCCACACTTGCATTAGTTTTGATGAACTTCAACAGCGCAATAGGAGAAAACTAATATTCCACTGAATGATTTTTTAGTGTCTGAAGTACAGTGTTCTCAGTTCCTTTTTCAGGAGAAAAGTACGCTGTTAGAGTGATTAGTCCAATGACATGACCAGCAGACTTTGCAAGGAGTGAGTTCTCTTCCATGTTAGCAACTTGCTGGAGTTTATATACTCCTAATTCCTACTTAAAGGAGGAGAGCTTAAGAATTTTAATCATGAAGGGCTGCCATTAGCTTTTTATAACTGTCACTGGTGTTCAGCACAGTCAACGTAAAATACAAATGAATTAGTGAAATGCTTAAGAATATGAGTGAAAACAAGAAGATATTATGAAATTTGAAAGGTAAAGCCCTTCTAGCACCGAGGTTTTCATTGCAAGAGACTCTTGAAATCATAATGGGGTTAAGTGACCTCATATGTTACGGCCTAGCTGTGAGATACTGTTCTGCCAACAGAAGATACACTGCTGAAAGTGTGGCTGAAACAACAGTCTATAAGGATTACCTTTCACACCTTAACTACAGGTAGAATTAGTCTACAAAGAAGTAGCTGAGTAGGAGAAAATTGTTAGAGGCTAAGCAGGCAGTGTATAAATATGCTGCTGTTTAAAATAGGCTTGAGGCCAATTTGGTACAGACTCTCTGTGTCCATGCTACACATAGCACATATCTTGGGATTTTTCTGATCCCCATATAGCCTTCCTATGGCCCTAAAACAATAATATAATTTCTGCAGTGCTTGTGCATGCTTTTTTATTATTATTATTATTATTATTTGTTTGTATGCTTTTTCAATGCAAAGCATGTAAAATAATATCAGAGTTGCTCTGTGGTCCAAAACTATGAAGTTAGCAAAGCATGAAACTAAGAGTTAATTTTGAATACCTAAAACGTAGCCTGAGATCATGTGAAGGGCACTTGAATCTGAGTGCTGGAAGGCTGTACCTAGTGAAGCTGATGCATTCCTCTTTGTGCTGCTCACTGGGAGGAGTTCCTGACACCTGCTGACTCTTCAGTGGAGCTAGGCATTTACGTGGGGCATACTTGTTCGCACTGGCCAAAACCATACCACAGAGAGGGCTACTACTCAACCAATATGCATGTTCAGTGATTATGATCATGCACAGACTATTTTACTTAGCAGCATAGACTTTGCCTCAGATTCTTAATTATATGCTAGACCAGGCTTTAGATATTTTATTTCATTGAACTTAAGACCTGAAGTAAAAGTGTGTAAGAAATTGCACAGTTTTCTTTTGATTTCCTGTTGACTCATATTTGCAGTGTACTTTGGATCCCGGGCAAAGTAACTTACTGTGTTGGTCATATCAGTGTAACTAAATAATCTCCACTTTTGTGTGATATTTGAAAAGGAATCACATTTCTGTCAAAGAATATTAGCAAGTCTAATTTGAAAAAAAAAAATCATTATTACTTTGCATTCATCTTGATGGATTTATGACAGTTCTGTGTGACTATTGGCACATTAAAGGACTCATGTTAAATTTGTGTTGAGGATGATGAAAATAAGGAACAAAAAGACATACACAAAGAAGAGCTGCAGCATATACGCACAAGGAGAGGAGACACCTGCATGCCTTATTTTGCAGTTTCATGACTTACAAGTTTTATGTTGGTTATGACCTCAGGTTCTCTGACCAGTCTTAGTACTGAATGAGGTAACTGATTCTTCTGAAGAACCAGGATCACACCTTGGTTATTTACCACTCTCTGAGATCTTGAGGAACGAATTAATCACTCTGGGAACAGCCTAATTACAGCACTGTTTGGATTGCAAAGATGACCTAGGTGTAGAGGCCAGGGTTGTAACCTGGAAATTCCACGGAAATGGCCTTGTCTCTTCAAAATAATGTTGTAAGTGCTGTTATTCACTTTCAAGTGATGAATTAGGTATCTGTACTAATTCATATACAACTACTGATCTGCAAATACACACTGTGAAATAACTGATCCTGTAAAATACTGCTGTTCGTCACACTGTGCTTGTAGTACTTTCATTAATTGCTCTCTTAATGAACTCCTGACTGAGTTTAGAAAATAACTGGTTTTACATCCAAAAATGCAAGAATGTGTGGGTTGAATGGTGATAATACAGAAAATCCTGAGAACCTGTTGTCACCAGAGGGAAAGAAAGGAAATCTGTGGACTGCATTGCCTTAGGAAAACCAGTTTCCAGTCAGTTGAGGGTCAAATTACATTGTAGATTAGTGCTAGCTTTTCAACCAAAGCCACCAGCTTTCCTTAGAAATTAGTTTTATAGAGACTGAGGTTTTTGGTGTGGAAGTTTTTTTGCTGCTCAAATAATCATCTGACAATGGGTGAAGAGGGATATGATAGCTGGAAAAATGGAAAAATCCTTATTGTACAAAAAGAAGTGAGTAGAGTGAGAGGGAAGGGAAGAGAAAAAGTGCATCTCATAACACTATCATGTTTAAAATTCTCACTGACCTGATTGCACTGTTCCCATGTCCTTTAGTTGTTGTTCCTTTTGGTTGTTTAAATAGAATTTTCTACTATGTATGTCAATCTTTCTAAAATAATTTTCCTTCAAGATATGTATTAACTTCTTTTAGATCCTATCAACCACAAATATAATCTTTTAGGTTTCTAGGACTATCTAACTCCAGAAGATATGTTACTAGTAGTGTATTGAAACTGTTTCAATAAAACTAACAACCAAGTTAACGGCTGTCATAGATACCCTTTGTATAGCCTTAATGATTTAAAGCCAAAATAATAATAGTTAAAGATTTATAGTTTAAACAATGTACCTTTGTCTGACTTGTCTAAAAGCAAGAAGCATAAAATGATAAAATGCTAGCTCTATCAGCAACCCATGAAGAACTGCTTAGTTTTACCAAACTACTGAAGAAACTAGAGGAATGGTAGTTCTGGCAGGGGTTACCATAACCACTGACTCACAGACCCTCTACCTAAATCGTACCAATGACTCAAAAGAAGTAGGTGGAGTAACAGGACCGAAGATGTGTATTAATTTACGTGCTAGGTGAAGACACTCTGACCAGCCATTTAATAAAATAACAATATATATGTATTAAAAAGTTAAATATGTTAATGTTTTCTGTATAAATAACAGGCAATTTAGAGGTTTGGTGTGTGCTGTCTTGGGACAGACACTGATACCTGTGGACATATGCAATGAAAGGAAATACCTCCACTTTGTGTGTGGATTGGCTCCTTGCACACTGGGTGATTAACTCAACTTTTTGGACAATAAAAGGAGCACATGTCATCTCAAATCTAATCAATCTGTTCCTGTTTACATTGCATATGCATTCAGTATCTATATTTTTAATCTAGTAGTAGTACATTGCAGTGACATTTCAGTTCATACTTTAACATTCTCTAGATTGTCAGAATAAACTTTTCCATTATATATAGGAAACTGATAGTATTCCTATTATTTGAGGTGCTTGTCCAACATGTTTCCTGTGTTTGTTTTTCCTTTAACTTCTCTAATAATTTAATTGTGATTAAATTACTATCTCTCTTTGTTATGAGTACCATGTATTCCTCCAGTAATATCTCACTGCGTGGTCCAGAGTCTTTCTGGACACTCAGAAGTCTTTAGGAAGTGTACTTAAATCACTGGATCTCCTAGTGTGAACATAATCTGTCCATTGTTTCCAGAATTAAGGCCAGCTGTCTTAGTCTGTGAAAAAATTGCCTCTTATATCCCACATGCCCTGTTGCTCTTAAGTACTCAGATGTCTGCTTTGCTATAAATACTCCAACTTCTAACTTGGCAGCGACTGAAAAGCAAAGCAGATTGTACTGAACCAAGCAATGTAACAAGTGGTCACTTTTATCAACAAACAGAAAAAAAACTCTACCTTAGAATAAAATCAATTGAGAATTACATTTTGTAAAATGGAAAAGAAAGATTGCTGAAATGTACCTGCCCTAATTCACTGTGGTGCTTTGTGTTTGATATCTTGGATTCTTTTCTATGCTTGGAAAATTCTTTCTTTTTTCCTGTATCCAAGCCAGTCTTATCAATACCATGTTTGATAGCTCAGTTGCAAAGAAATGACAGTCCTATTACTTTCTTCCTCTACTAATGTGGCTGTGTTCACACATCTTAAGTGTGGGATAAGAAATACACTGTTCAGTAGAGTTACTTGAAATGTAATGAAATACAACATGAGCCCAAGGTGGTCTTTCTTTGATTTTTTTGTCAAACATCTCCCTTCAATAATCTGTCAAAAATTTAATGGGCTGGAGCATGGAGCACATTCTGGTATGCTGGCTCTGGGCTAGTTGAGATCTCTCTTCATCTCAGAATATGTAGTTATACAAAGTAAAAACCACAATTAACTCTTTTCAGATTTTAGGAAATATTTATTCAACTAAACATTAGCATGCTGGATAACCTCATAGACTTTGCCAAAACTGTTGGCATTAAATTATTAAAACATTTTGACATATAATACAGATTGATATAAAGACACAAACAAGAAGATCAGCTTTTTTTCAAACAATGCATCAGAAATTTCATTTTGTGATTTCAAAAATTGAAATAATCACAGGATTTCCTACAGGCTGGAAATCTACACTAATTATACTTATATTACTAGTAGGAGCTCACAATTTAATTCAGGCATCCTCAGTCTGTCCTGAAGCACTTTTTTACAGAGTGAAACATGTATGGAAAAAACATGTCTATATATGTATATGGGGAACAGCTCAGAAAGTACTATGGGAAGAGCCAAAGGAAGACATTTGCCCTCAGCATCATGCACTCCTTTTCAGAAAAGAAGACAACTTGCCAATGGCATAGAAATGCCTTTCAGTAGCATGCCCTTCAGCTGGCCTGACTGGAGGAGATGGCTTTGTGGGTCTATAGGAAGCAGCCAAGGAACAACGGAAGATGATTTTGGCCTCGGGCTGACTACCTGTGACTAAGCAGTGCTTGAAGAGGAATGACTCTGTAGGTGATGGGCCCATCTCCCACTCTACCAGACAGGTTCTTCCTTGCTCCCTGAGTACAGTCTTCTCCCTTGCCCCCATTGCAGAATTACTTCCAGGAGGACCATGCAGACCTAATCAAATGCTCATATAATGCCTGGATTTTAACTGCCTTTAAAGTTAATGTAAACTCAGTTTCCTACCTCTGTGTTTCTTTTTTATTATCAATCAAATATATACTAATTTTTATCCCTATTTATGTCCATATTTTTATTCTTCAAACAAGGCAATGATTAATTTCAATCCCTTGCTAATGCTCAGTAAACCCACCTCCAGCCAGAAAAATGCATTTGAAAAATAAAATAAAAACATGACACTAAGCCCTGAAAGCTGACAAACAGGCTCAAGGGAAACTCTAGGAAAAGAACACAGGCTTGAGAGTTCTTGGTCCAAAACACGTCACATTTCACCTTGTGATGGGTTGACCTTGGCTGGCTGCCAGACCCTCACCCAACCACCCTTGCACTCCCTCTCCTTAAGAGGACAGCAGGAGAAAATAAGATCAAAAGGCTTGTGGGCTGAGATAAAGAAAGGGACATCACTCACTAGTTACCATCACAGGCAAAATAGACTTGACTTGAGGAAAATAGTTTTAATTTGTTGTCAATTAAAAATAGAGTAAGATGATGATAAACAAAGAAAAAGGTAAAAACATCTCCCTCCTGGTTTTCCTAGGCTCAATCTCATTCCTTCATTTCTGACTCTTCTACTTCCTTCCCATCAAACAGCACAGACGGTATGGCAATTGCAAGTTCCAGTTAATCCATAACAGTCCACCTGCTGCTCCTTCCTCCTCACAACTCTCCCGTGCTCCAGCGGGGAGTCCCTCTCAGAGTATAAAGCGTTTCACAAACTTCTCCAGCATGGCTTCTCTCTATGGGGTACAGGCCATCAAGAATGGAATGCTCCAGTGTGGGTTCCCCATGGGCCACAGTTCCTCCCAGAAAACCTGCTCCTGCATGAGCTTTCAATGGGCTGCAACTTCCATTGTGGCATGTCCATTTGCTGTGGCATGGGATCCTCCACAGGGTGCAGCAGGGATATCTGCTCCAGTCTGGTCCTCTATCAGCTGCAGACAAATACCTGCTCCACTATGGTCTTCTCCATTGGCTGCAGAGGAATTTCTACTCTGACACCTGGAGCACCTCCTCCCTGTCCTTTACTGACCTTGGTGTCTGTAGAGTTATTTCTCTCACATATATGTCACTCTTCTCTCACACACTCTGCTGCACATTTTTATTCTTTCTTAAATAATTTTTCAGAGAGGTACCACCAGCTTCAGTGGTGGGTTCAACTGTGTCATAGTGGGTCTGTTTGAGCCAGCTGAAACTGACTGTGTACTGCATAGGGCAGACCCTGGCCTCTTCCACCTCTGCAGCCCCCTGCCCCGGGTCAAAACCTTACCTTGTAAACCTAGTGCAACCACATATAGATGTGTATTCACAGCCAGCCACACATCAGACAGACAGTGACGTGTATCGAAACATCTGGGGTTCATCGTATTGTGGGCTAGTCAAGGCAAGATTCACTAATTCATTTATTCAAGCTAAACAGTTTAGTTTTAGAAAATTATCTGACACACACACACAAACAAGGCCTTGGTCCCAAATTAGGGGTATATAATGCTATGGACATTCCTGCTCCTCTCTATGAGCCACCTCTCCAATTATTTCTCTAAAAATTTCTCACCACACTGCAGCCACACTAAGTTAACTTAGGTCTTCCTGGCTGTTGTCATCAGGGGTGTCAAGGTTTGCTGATGATAATTTTCCACAGTTGCAGTGCAGTTGCGCTGACCCTGGCTCACTTGGCCTTCCACACCCTCAATGCAGCCGGGTGTGTGGCCTTCTTCGGAGCTGAGGCATTCCATGCACTGCCTTTGCCTGCAGTGCTTCTCACAGACACGGATACAGACACAAACAGCCTCATCCTGTTTCCCTCTCTGGCTGACCAGGATGGAGTTCAGTTAGTGAAAATAAATATGCATAAGTACAATGTGAATCCTTTAAGCAGCTGATCTTAGACAGTCTGCCCAGTAGCTGGCCCATGCATTGCAGTGTCTCAAGCTGCTGGTACACAGGAGGCCCGGAGGCCACAGCCCCACTCCAGTTGTTGACACAGTCTGTGTCACTTACACACAGGCACACATACACTCAGGGGTCTCCAGCAGTTGGCTGGGACTCCCCTGGTTTCCCCAGTAGCCAGCTCTTCCCATAGTCTCTGCCTTAGAGTCATGAACACACACGTGGCTCCTGGGTCACTCCATCTACTCACCAGCTCATCCAGCTTGATCCTTGCTAGTGCTCACACACTCGCTGTGTTGTAGGTAGGAACAAAATGGTGGTTACAAAAGCCAGGCATCCTTGGAAATGGAGATGGAAACTCCCCCTACCAACCAGGATACACATCCTGGTCAAGGACAATAGTATATTTCTAGACCAGCCGAGTGTATATTGTGTGTAGGTGATTTATGGTTTGTTATATAAGCCTACACTAGGCCCTAACAAACACTCATGTTCTGAACTACACTTAAGTGATTTTAATGCTAAAAATTACACCCCCTCATGGATAATGAGTATGCTAATGAAGAGGACCTCCCAAAATATTTAAAACATGAATATATGAAATCACAGGTGGTGGGAAAAGTACAGGTAACCAATTACTTATTTTATTGTTTTTTTTTCCTTGTTACTATTTTGTATTAAAGACTTCTTGTATTTCTAAGAGGTGTGCTGGCTGTGTTATATGCCTAGCACCCACTTCTGCAGAACAGAAATAAATACAAATATCTCAACTCAGTGTGTTGATTGGCTCTTGCACACCGGGTAAGAGAACCCCTGGGTTTTGGGACAACATCTGCACAGCCACGCTCATTGCAGTTGCTGGCATGAGCGATGCACTCTGATCCCTGCTCCCACCCTAGTGACCAGCACTTTGTTTCACTCACTCCCGTCTCCCCAGTTGTGAGCACCCACATGCACAGGTCTCCTAGTCTGCTGTCCCAGCCCCATAGCTGCCACTCAGATGCTCACCTACTCCAGTTGTTGGCACAACAGACAGATGGGCTTTTGTCACTCAAGATCAGACCCCAGCTGATGGTGTTTACATTCACTCACTGGTCTCTCCAGTTGCTGGCACCACAGACGGATGAGCCGTTTGACTCCAGTTGCTGGCACTCAGACCCCATACATACACAAGCACACAGTCCATACCTGCAGAAGGTTGTTAGAAATGGAGATTCATGAGAAGATGGCACAGACAGCACTCATCAGGCACACAGCAAGACTGGGCAAGCGTACCAACCAGCCCACCGTTTACACAAAAATGGCACTGTTTATCCCTGTTTTCCCAGTGTTGTTTCTCCCCATATCACTTACATCCGTCCCATTCCCTGTCTTTGGTTCATCCCCTAAACATCCCATTATAAGTTTTGTGCAGCCCCACTCTTCCCCTGTGTGGTGGTTTAGCCCAGATCACCACACAGTTTCTCACTCACCCTCCCCCTACCCAGTGGGACGGGGGAGAGAAATTGGGAAGAAAGGAAAACTCATGGGTTGAGATAAAAAAGTTTACTAAAAATACTAAAAACTACAAAGCTAACAGCATATAAGGATATTAATATATACAAAATATACAAAATGAACAATGTACAATTTCTCACCACCCGATGTCGGAATGAGCAACGCAGCCCATTCTGAGCAGCGATCACGGAAACGACACCAAGCAACAAGCAAAGGGGGGAGAGCAAGCTAGCAAGGTAGAGGGAACAATGCCAGCAAGCAAGAGAGAAGAAAAGAATGCCAAGGGTGCCCGAACAGATACCCGACAAGAATGCCAGAAAAGGAAAGGAATACCAGAAAATGATGCCCCCTCCCATGGGCAACCCCCACTTACATACTGAGCATGACGTTTATGGCATGGAATACTCTCTTTGGCCAGTTTGGATCAATTATTCTGTCTGTCTTTCGCCCAGCTTCCCGCATCTACACGTTAACGAGACTTTAATGAGACTTAGAAAGCCAGACAGTGTCCTTGGTCTCATTAACAACAACTCGTATCATCAGAGTGTTTTTATCAACATTCTTCACACACCAGCTACTGAGAAGAAAATTAACTCCATCCCTGCTGAAACCAGGACACCCTGTATCCCATAATGCGTTCCCTACCCCTAGGCAGTGACTCAACACCAGTCTGAAAGCTGCTACAGAGAACTTCTCCATTCAAGACGTATTTCACACCTGGATAGCAGGGCTGAGCCTCAGCCAAAAAGACCCCAGAATCAGCCTAGACAGGGTCTCCTAAGTCCTAAATTTTGTTCTCTCTCTGCCTGTGTTCCCCTGTGTACCTCTGGGCTTGTGATGGACCTGTCTATGGATTGGTCTTTGGCTCTGATGATGGGCCTGGGACCGTGTGGGACATGGTATTATTTGGGGTCCCCCACCTACCATTGTCACTCTGTGCTCCTTTGTGGAAGTACATATGAGGTTTTTAACAAATAATCTGACTACATCATTTACTAATAATTTTACTTATTACCTGTATGAACTCGACTGGCTGAAAATTTCCAGCTACTTGATGTTTCTTACCTTTGACTGCTATGTTAAACAGACCTAGCAAATGTCTGTTCTTTATATGACATTTAAGGATTTATGATTAAATGTTTGTTATTCCTCTCCTCAGAAGAGTCTTTCAATGTGTTAATCTGACCAAGTCCATTGAATCTCTAAGTCTTACATCTGTTGTAATTTTACAATCCTGTTGTAATTTTCCAGGTTCCTTCTTAAATTTAAAATACATGTCCACCTTAATTTTTGAAACAACCAGAATCTTATTTTCGTATGAGCAGCACTCACATTAGTCTCTTTGACCAGTGTTACACTGAGGGGTTACATTTATTCGATTAACAACTTTGACCCCAGCATTTTATACAGTTACTGCTTCTCACTTTAGACTGTCCTCTTCTTGCAGAAAGACTCTCCATAACTTATATTAAAAAGCAATCTAGATTATTCTGGATCAGTAATTAGTGTTCTTTGTTACATATTATCTACCTTTGAACCCACTGAAAATACGATCAATTATATTGGCTCCAGCTCATTGACAGAAACGTTATGGAACTCGGGTTCAAGAACAAGACTCACATGGGACTCTACTAGGATCACTTGTTGATTCCTTCATTATAGTTACACTTCCAGTCTTAGCAGCCGATTTGTCGTCAATGTAGTGAGAGCCACGCTAAGTTGGCATTCTCTTGATTTCTGATATGAAATGGCATGACTGCCTTTCAGAAGCATCAGAAAGTGCTCTCACATCATTACATTTATCAACCAGATTATTCTATACATGTACACACAATATTAATCCAAGTAATCTGTTTTCCACATATACTGACCGAAAAATATTCTCAGGTTTATAATAATTAAAGCTATGGTTTATCATGTGGCCTTGCTTTTTAATAATCAAAACCTGGAAAGCTGCTGTGGTTAGACTGTTTGGTGTCAGGCAGAAAAAAAAACTCAATTACTTGTGCTATTTCATTTATCACTTTTAAATACTAGCACACTACTTTCCTTTCAGTCTTCTGAAATATGCAGTCTAGTACAATATTTGCTGGAAATAAATGTTAATATCACAGAGTGCTTCTCATCCAGGTCTTTTAATACTGTTGTGTGTATGTCATGTGGACTTGGTAGTGTAAAAAAATCCAGTTCTGATAGAGGCTGTTAAATATTCTCCAAAGTTGGTACTGAACTAAAGTGTTTCATCATCATCCTGATAAAGAACTGTATCACTTGGCTTTCAAAACCCTCTAGGCTTATTACATATGCATTGCTGACAGAATGACATTCAATATTTGTCTTTGAGATAACATAAAAAGACTTATTTTATATTCAAGGAAAGATTCTTTTTCTTCTCAACAGTATACGCATTGTTCACTTAGGGTCTGACCCCGCCACTTCTCGCTCATACTGAACCATTTGTTGAAATGGAATTCCATTAATCTACTCATAAAGTAACGACTAAAAGGAACTGTTGTTATTATTAAACAGCTGACAGAATTCACTAAACTTGCCATGTTCATTCTTTTTCACTGGAGTGGCACCTTGGATATTTCCAAGATATTCCATTTCCATGGATATTCCATTTTTCAATAATAGCTGCTTGCAGACTATTACATGTGAATTTGACTCTGGAGAGTGTTTTAAGTGTAACTATTATTGCACTCATTGTAAGTTTTTAGTGTCTCTCTTTTATATCTAGGTTACAGTAGATATAATAGTATTTTAAACATAATTTTTGGTGCAATAATTGAAAGCTATAACACTATCGGTAAGTAGGGCACTCAGTGTAAAGTCTTTTGAAGAATTTATAATAAAAACTTAAAGTATTAGTTACACATTATGCTGTAGTAGTTTCATACACTTCAAAGAAAAGTTATACTCATTCATTCTACTACTACTTGAAAGAGAACATTCTGTAGTAGCTGAAAGTAACTTTTTCTTAGACTTACAGAGAGTTTCTGAGGAAAACTTCCAACCACAAGCCTCAGATTGATATATTTTTCTTTTCATCCTAAAGGTTTTACTTTGCATCTTTCAATGATCCAAAAATCCTTTACTCCTTGTCCAAAGATTTAAATTCAGATCTTTAATTAATTTAAGATTGTCACAAACAAATGTATTTATTTTCTTTCATAATTATGTAGAGAAAAGGCATTACAGAGATGTTATTCATATGAGCTTCAGTCAAGTATTTGATATGATAATGTATTGGGAAATTATTATTTAAACGTTAGAGAAAGGAAATTACTAAAATATTCTCGCAAGAATACAGGGAAATAACTAAGTGGGAGAAAATTTGAATATAGTTTTTGACTGGTTATTAGTTAATGACTAAATCTAGTGGAGTTTCTCAATAACTCATTTTAGGCCTGTACTTATTAAATATTGTTATTTGTATGGCTTATAGAAAAAAAAAAAAGAAGTATGCTAAGCAATATGAAAGATGTGAGATACTTCAATGAGCTTTAACAGATAATATATGCTTCAGCATTCTACTTTGAAGATTCTTTTCATACAATTAGCAGTTCACTCCAAAGAGAACAGGCCAAATAAGTTATACTTGGCTTCCACCTTCCCTATTGGAGAAAGGATTTACCTGTTTATAAAAAAAAAAAAATTGTGAGAAAGGGACAAGTGGTGCAAAAAACCCTAACTCTATGAATTGAAAATCAAAACAAAATTAGTAATTCACTAATTGACCATGACAAAACACTAGTTGATGTCAAATAAATTTATTTTGTCTATACCTTAGCTGTTGTTCATAAAGCAGATGGGATTAAAACTGTTTGCAGAGAGTCCACTGCTCTGCATTTAAATGTTGTTTTGGAAGACATCCATTCCATCTAATAGAAGAAATTTGATCACATACCTCATTGCCCCCTAAACACATCCTGTTATCAAGAATTACAGCTTTTTCTCTAATTGGCTGCTTTTTATGAAAACAAGCACCTAGAGCCAACATGGCTTCACTAAGGGCAAATCATGCCTTACTAATCTAGTCACCTTCTATGATGATGTTGCATGGATGGATAAGGGATAGGTGTTGGTGGATAAGAGAAGACTAACTGACCTCATCTATCCAGACTTGTACAAAGCATTTGACACTGTCCCACATGACATCATTGTCTCTAAATTAAACAGACATGGATTTGATGGACGGACCGCTCAGTGCATAAGGAATTGGCTGGATGGCCAAACTCAGAGAGTGGTGGTCAACAGCTCAATGTCCAGGTGGAGACTGGTGGTGTTTCTCAGGGATCGGTATTGGGACGAGCCCTGTTCAACATCTTTGTTGGCAACATGGACAGTGGGATAGAGTGCACCCTCAGCAATTTTGCTGACAATACCAAGCTCTGTGGTGTCATCGACATACTGGAGGGAAGGGATGCCATCCAGAGGGACCTTGACAGGCTGGAGAGGTGGGCCCATGCAAACCTCACGAACCAGGCCAAGTGCAAGGTCTTGCACGTGGGTCTGGGTAATCCCAAGCACAAATGCAGACTGGGCAGAGAACAGATCACCAGCAGCCCTGAGGAGAAGGACTTAGGAGTGGTGGTGGACAAGAAGCCCAACATGAGCCGGCAATGCATTCCTGCGGCCTAGAAGGCCAACCACATCCTGGGCTGCATCAAGAGGAGCACAGTGAACAGGTTGAGAGAGGTGATTCTGCCCCTCTGCTCTTGTGAGACCTCATCTGGAGTACTGTGTCTAGCTCTGGAGCCCCCAACATAAGAAGGACATGGACCTGTTGGAGTGAATCCAGAGGAGGGCCACAAAGATGATCAGAAGGCTGGAGAAGATGATCAGAAGCCTGTCCTATGGGGACAGGCTGAGAGAGTTGGGGCTGAGAAGAGAAGGCTCCAGGGAAACCTGATAGTGGCCTTCCAACACTTCAAGGGGGCCTACAGGAAAGATGGGGAGAGATTCTTCAGTAGGGCCTGTTGTGATAGGACAAGGAGTAATGGTTTTAAAATAGAGGGGGGTAGATTTAGATTAGGTATTAGGAAAAAAAATTTCACAATGAGGGTGGTGGAACACTGAAACTGGTTTCCCAGAGAGGTGGTGAATGCCCCATCCCTGGAAACATTCAAGGCCAGGTTGGATGTGGCTCTGAGCAACCTGATTTGGTTGGAGATGTCTCTGCTTCTTGTGTGGAGGTTGGACTAAATGACTTTTAAAGGTCCCTTCCAACTCTAACGATTCTATGATTCTATGACTCTATGACTCTTGTCACACATCTCCCATGGGATAAATTCCAGACTCATATAACTCTATGATTCTTAAGTTTAGGTGCAAACTCCTCATGGCAAGCATACACACAAACATGGATACAAGAGGACTACTTTAAAATATTTTTATTTTAAATGCTATCAGAACATCTTGAGCACTGAAAAAAATACAGTAATGTATATATAACAGAAGATAGCCTAGAAAAGATAATACGTTTCAAGCTCTCAAAGCATTATAGTTACTGAGGAAATCTATTTTTAAAATTATTGTAGGTAGCATACCATTTTCCTGTTTTCTTGGTGAAGTAGTAGCTTGCATTTCTCCAGAAATGGGAATTAGAAAAAGAAACAGGAAAACATAAAAAATTTCTCTTATTCAAGACAAGCAAAACAAGCAAAAATATAAAATGCAGAAGCTAAAGAAAATTGGTTTTCAATATTTTTGAACAGTCCCTCCCCATTTCTTTATTCTGATGCAAGAAAACTAATACATGTTAGAGTATTAGGGTTCTGCATGGGAGAGGCAACAGCCATGGAAATCTCACACTGAAAGACTATATACATCCTACATATTGTAGAAATCTGGGGTCTGCGGTTGCTTAACCCATTATTATACAAATGAGTAAGAACAGTATGCACTGAAGGTAAAGATCTGATTCACAAAGTGCCCTGAGTATAGCCCGGAACAGATGACCCTGGAGTTGGCCATCAGCCAAGAGAAGGGAAAAGCTTCACATTTGTTTGTAATTTAGAAGAGATCTAAAATGAGCTGTGTGCATACAGAGAGGAATCTAGTTCTGAATGATGGAAATACATACCACAGCTCCCATATCCATCATCTCTCTTTTACTTAACCTGGCTGACCAGGATTTAATGGCATAAACCGACAAACTAGAGAGAAAAACAACTGCTTTCTCTCCTTCAAAGCAGGGCGGATCTGTATTAACTTGCTTTACTTAGTAATGAATCCTGTGCCTGGTAAGGACTGTAGAACTGTAGTACAAAGAAAGAAATCATGAGCTGAAGAAGTACATTCTGCTTTTCTAAGATGTTTCTTACTTGTTATACATGCTGGATCTAATTCCAAAAAAGATACTGAACTTTAAAATCTGATGGTGAGAGAAGGGGTTAAAAGAAAACTCCTAAGTTTTAAGCAGTTAAGCATTAATCAATTGCAGCTCTGCATACTAAGACAGATGGTGCTTTATGCTTTACTAACTAGCCATTGTGTAGAATATCTAAAGCGAGAAGTTTTGTATCCCTCCCAAGGACAGTTCTTGATAAAAGCTGAGGTGCCTTCTGTATGAACCAGCCAGAACTGACCCTGCGGTTTGGACAAGAACCAAAGCATAACTGAGTCTGCGCAAAAACAAAGGGTTACTAGCGGTGACGAAGAGCAGCAGCTCATCTTCATCCCCAGGATCCCCGACGACCACCACCATGAGGCACTGTGCAAGCGCAGATGGGGGAAGTTTATGAAAATGACCCCTTGGGACTAATTTTAATACGAAGCGAGGATAGATCATGCATATGTATAGGTGAATTACAAAACTTCATGTATATGTAACACCTGGTTGCATAAATTCAAAGTGAGGTGCTGCGTCAGGCGCGCACGATTTTGGTGGGACTACCCCCCATGCTGCCCGGCACTGAATAAACATACCTACTTTACAATCTTACAGATTGTGGAGTCCGTTTTCTGCACGTCAATGGTATCTCATGTTATTATGCTCATACTGCACTCCAGCTAAAAGGAAAATACAAGCATCAAAAATGTTGCTGTTCTAGCTAGGTGAACAGGGCAGCCAAAGACTTGCACATCTTAGGTCTCTCCAAAAAGAGGATCACTGTGAAAGTATCACTAACAACAACTGTAAAAATATGCAATATGGTTTACAACAAGCTGAAATTAATCTGGGTCCTTTTCCTTTTTCTATTTTTTTCCTTTTCTTTTTCTTTTCCTTTTCCTCTTTCCATCTTTTTCTCTTTTTCTTTTTCTTTTTTCTTTTTCTTTTCCTTTTCCTCTTTCCATCTTTTTCTCTTTTTCTTTTTCTTTTTTCTTTTTCTTTTTCTTTTTCTTTCCCTTTTTCTTTCACAAAAGAAGTTCAAATACAACTGTATTTTTTTCCTTAACAATGTGGATTTTCCTGTGTATATCCTTGTATGTTGTAGCCTGAGCCTAGCTTTCTAGTGCCATTGCAGCAGGCAAAATTCCGTTTAAAAGTCAGACATCTTAGTAAATGGCTGACCTTGAACTATCAGCTCTACAAGATTTACACGGAAGTGCATATACATGCCAAAACATGGGTCTCTGTCCATTACTTCAGCTGCTATATATATAGGAAGGCATTACTACAGAACTTGAGAGTAAGAATTGCAGATATATGTTTCATTATGCAAATTTTCAGTCAAGAAGTTGCAGAGACTTCATAGATTGTAGTCAGCTACAATGGCACCAATATACTCTCCGGTATTTTAAGCAAGAGGAATGCTGCAACCAACCTAGTATTTTAGGATTGAGCAAACTTCAATGAAAAATGGGGTGAAAGATAAGAGGAAAGTATTTGCAACACAATTTGCTTAATCAAGCAGTGAAATGTACACTCTATCAAAGAATTCTTGAAGAGGATTAACCTTCCACATTATTAAACAGCTTAACACTTCCATTCAAACCAGAACCAGAAAATGCAAATCTGGAGGTAGCATGGTCAGCTGTATTCCTTTCTAAAGCCACATTTCTAACTTGGGGACACAGTTTTTCTCACATGTATTCTTAGTTTGTGAAACTCCAGATAAACCACTCAGAAATTCCACTAATCTGTGAAGAGACATTTTTCAAAAGGGATATCTAGACTGCAGTTCTACAGACTGCAGATCTGACCTATAAATAGTACAGTGTTCTGCATTACCTTAATGTACTAATATACCATGCTTCCCTCCTGCGCACAGATCCAGGATTTCCTTTTCGTACATTTCACAACATTTGAAAGTCACACAGAGATTATATTCTGGTCCAGAATGCAGATTTGATCCAGAAATTGTGAAATACTCTCTAGTTCCAATCTGTAAGCATGTACCAATTGTAATCACTGACCTGTGGTGCCAATATGCCATTGTTTTCAGTAAGATTTAATGCAAACAATGCAGGACTTGACCTGATCAGAGACATTATTTAATGTCTCATGTATCTCCCCACCCTTTACCATGAAGAGTAACCCTTATCTTTACATCTTTTCACATCCTGTATACACCATCATATAATTACTCCTAACTACAAAATGAATTTGAGTTAATATATTAACTCAAAAAAAAAGTATTACATTTCACAAATAATATCAAATATTTTTCACAAATAATGGAAAGACCTATTTTCACTAACAGGACAACTAAGTTATTTTAAAATTGCATCTCTAGATACTCTAGTAACAACAGAATCCTTTCCATTTTCTTCAGCAGGGCCCATTGTGAAAGGATGAGGGGTCATGGTTTTAAAATGGAAGGAGGTAGATTTAGACTAGATATAAGGAAAAAATTTTTTACAATGAGAGTGGTGAAACAGCGGAACAGGCCACCCAGAGAGGCGGTGGATGCCCCATCCCTGGAAACATTCAAAGCCAGGTTGGACAGGGCTCTGGGCAACCTGATCTGGTTGGAGATGTCCCTGCTCCTTGCAAGGAGGTTGGACGAGATGACCTTTAAAGGTCCCTTCCAACCCAAACTATTCTATGATTCTATAATTCTATGATTTGCTGCTGTATAATATTAATTGAGAATATTCAGCCACTACATAGCTGACAAGAATGTCTCATGCAATTTTCTTCACAAAATCTCCCTTTATTTTTCACATATATGGGGAAAGGTTTTAAAAATCAAATCTCTTTGGATGAACTACCAGTCAACATCAGAATTAATCTGAGGCATTTCTGAGCTAAATATCTGAACAGTGAGAAAAAACAGGAAATTTTTCATTGACTATAACTGTAACTACTGCTGAAGTGGTACATAAACAGGTTAGTAAAAAATTACTGAAAGACGGGTTAGCACTGGTTCTGCACTAGACTAACTTAATATAGTATTAGTACAATACAGCAGAAATCTTCTCTGAGAACTATCTTGAAAATACTGTAGGCCAAATAATTTCTGAGGATTTTACAGTTGCTTCATATGCTAATCCTGTTTTGTTTTTTCATGACTTGAACTCAGTTCTTCTGAAATAAATGCATGCAGTAGGAACTATTTTGTATTCAGAGCTGTGACAGCCTTTCAAGAATTTCACATACTCCCTTAAGGCCGCTTTTCATTCTCAATCCAGGAAACCTAAAGTTTCTGGCAGGCATTTACTTTTATCATCTTGGTCTCCTGTGGACTCATGTAATTACCTGCATAGTACTGGGCACTAGGAATGAGCATCCTTTAGCTTTTTCTGTATTTACTTCCCTCCATTTCAACTTCCAAACCATCTGACCTTTCTTTACAGCCTGACACTTCCAATTACACAAAAGCAAAGCAAAAATAAACACCCTCACAAAATTCTGCTTACAGGCACTAGATGGGCAGCTTTGGTATATTGATCAATAGCAATAAAGAAAAAAAAAAATTGTTCTTGCACAGGAAGCAAAGGACAAGACCACTGTGGAAATCAAAATGAGTAAGTAGTCTATTTTTACCAAGTAAAGGAGCCACAAGACACCAGCTGCAGTGTAAAGAAGTATCACTGTTACCTTAATTAGAAGAAAAATTAAATTGAATGCTTTAATTTATTAAGTTTCCTTTGACAGCATGGGTAGAACAGTGCTTATCAAGTTCAATCACTCAAAACCTCTAATCAGTCACAGTGGGAAGGATGCTCTTTGGTTGTGGAGCTGTTTGTTTTTTCCTCTCTTTAGTGATTTCAACAGATTCCGAGGTGATGGTATATTTGGAATTAAGATCTTGAGAGACTAAATAGCTGTGTTTTCTTGTGAATTAAAACCATTTGGATTTCAGAGATAAAATGATGATACTAAAAGAACAAAAGAATGTGGGGGAAAAACAAGATCCTGAACAACTTCCTCAGATCCTGAAAATTACCATTCCTGGTTCATAATGAAGGATTTCTTCAGGGTGAAATAAATACTCATTAACATTCCTATAAAATTTAGACCACAAATCATCAAAGGTATATGAGTACATTCCTTTTCTTGAGGCAGGTGATGGGTACTGCTGATTTGCTAGGAACACACAATTTGCCTAATGTTAAGCAGGGCAAAATGTCTTGCCAAATCAGAATGAAATATGGTATCTAAGAAGCAAGTTTATATTTGAGTCTATGGCACCCTGTAGTCTTAGTCAAAGCAAGGGGACAATTAAAGGTACTTCATTATTTAAGTATTTTTGAAACAAACTCTTGCATAGTCATCCACAATTCTAAACATACACAGACATCACATCAGGTATTAAAAAATAGTATATTTGGCTATACTTATTATACAGATATCTTTAACATAACATTACATTTCAATTGCAAACAGAATTTATGTTTCCATTACAAAAAACAATTTATCCAACATCTTAATTTACTTACTTAATCCATTTGTGATTTCAGTTTTCATATATTCTTATAACTCAGTATTTAACAAGTTCATAAGCATTCCCTATAAGAAAAACAAACATTATATTTTTCTAATGGAGAGTTTCATTGGTAGATCAATACCAGAGGTATCAAATAAACTAATGAAGTCTTTGTCGTAGTTTAGCCCTGCTTGGGATCAAACTACACAGTCTCTCTCTCACTCCTCCCACCCTCTGAAAAAATGGCAACAGATAATATAAGAAATGCATGATGAAGATAACAAATTATCACCTGCACCACTATCTTCTGTTAAAGCCATTTATATTTATTGGTCCCTCAAGACTAACATTGTCTCCACTTTATGATAAATTCATTATCTGATATTCATGGAAATTTACAAAATTTCATTCCCAATTTTTTTCCATTGTGGTTCTAAGGAGGCACTTCTCTATATTAACTGTACGGGCATGTAAATATTTTGCTAGTATCCCAACCTGAAGTCAGGAGTATATCATGATGGATGAAATACTGTTAGCATGTCAGTGCAGAACAAGGACTAAAGGAGTAATTCTCAGACCGAAAATACAGCTTCCAAGTGCTAGTCCTAGTAGAATCCTAAGGGCTGAAAAAAGAATACTGAGAGTTAGTTTAGGAACTGGAGGAGCTCTGTCATTTTATTAAGTGGGTTGGCTTCATTAATCTATTTAGTGAATCTCTTCCTAATATAGTTAAGTAGTAATCTCTTCCTAATATAGCTAAGCAGTCAACTAAAAGCATCACTTTTCCCTACTGCTTTGTAATGTAACACCAGAAGGAAAATGGTAAAAAGTCCAGTTACACCTTATAAAATAGCAGCTCATTATACTTCTGTAGAAAGAATATGATCCAAAAATTATTCTTTTCAAGAGAAAAGCTTCTCAGAGTTCAATTAGGCAGGACTTGACTTGAAAGACTTCAGAATCAGAGGCTGTGCTCAGTGTGGAGTCCTCAGTGATATGGCAGAACTAGTGAAGACTCTGATCCAGCTAAAGCTTCATCCTAGATGGTAATGACTCTGATGTCAGTGGGAGCATGCTACAGTCATACTAAGAGCACTTCTTGTAACAACAAAACAAGAGTTAGTGGCATGTGAGCATCTAGTCTTCTCCTTTCCTGCCCACTACCTCTGTGTCTAGTCTGTGAGGTAGTATATGTGGAATCTGTCATTTTTTCCCTTTTTCTCCTAACTGCAGAAAACATTCATGTATCCTATTTTTGGAAAGGCTTCTGCAAGAGAATCCAATTTTGCACCGTTTGCCTTGTTAATAAGACTTAACGGTGTTGGCATTAACTGTAGGTAACCTTCCAAAAAAAACCTCACCATGTTACTATTCAAATCCTACTACATACAGTATATGAAAAGATATCAAGAAGTTTTGACTTTTTATGCTAACTTTAGACTTTCAACAACAACCAAACCTAATGTCAACGACCTCCTCTTCTGTATCCCAACATCTATAATCCACTTTACCCCATTAAAGCAGACTACCTTGTACTTTGGTAAATAGCACATTTAGAACCAAGCAACATCACTTGTGCTACACTCAGACAAAACAGTCTATGTCTGTGCCACAAGGCACTGCAACAACTTGTATTTATATTGCTCAAGCCTGACTGCTAATGTCTAATCTCCAAGTGAAATTGTTTTTCCTTATCTGGATTAGCACTGTGTCTTTAAATTTTTTAATTCAAGGACTACTCCTAACTCAACTTTGGAAGCTGACAGTAATGTTTATATTAAACAGAGAACAATCATACAATGTTAATTTTGCCTTCAGAAGTAGTTTTTCTGTAGAAGGAACAACTTGACTGAGAAAGACACTGAAATGTTTTGCCCAATGTGGGGTAACTGTGACTAGATACATTTCAGTCCCACTATACCTCAAAAGGGAAAAAAAATATTTCTATTTACTCTCAAAGGGCTTCAATGCCTATATAACAGAAAGGCTGAGAGAGTTGGGGCTGTTCAGCCTGGAAAAGAGCAGGCTCCGGGGAGACCTGATAGCAGTCTTCCAGTACCTCAAGGGGGCCTACAAGAAAGATGGGGAGAGGCTGTTTAGTAGGGCCTGTTGCAATAGGACAAGGAGTAATGGTTTTAAAATAGAGGGGGGTAGGTTTAGATTGGAAATTAGGAAAAAAATTTTCACAATGCGAGTTATAGAACACTGAAACAGGTTGCCCAGAGAGGTGGTGGAGGCCCCATCCCTGGAAACGTTCAAGGCCAGGTTGGATGGGGCTCTGAGAAACCTGATCTGGTTGGGGATGTCCCTGCTCCTTGCAGGGGGGTTGGACTAGATGACCTTTGAAGGTCCCTTCCAACCCTAACCATTCTATGATTCTACGATTCTATGATATAGACCTCAAAATTTTCCAAAGGTGAGATTATTTAACCACTGTCCAAGAAAGATTCCCCTGAAAACATTCTAAAAATTAACATTTCAGAGCTTCATAGCTGTGCCTACACATTATATTTTAAATTCCAACTATATTAAAGAAAAATGCTTTAAAATGACACTGTTTTCTGCCTTCCACCTGAAGCTAAGTTACATACCTGGTTTGTGCACTTTTGAATAATAAAAATACAAATTGATGTTAAGACTAACAAGACATACATTTGACTGACAAACTCTCTTTAATTACATTGATCTTTATCTTCCCACAGTGAAAGAAAAGTCACATTTCTGTGTCATTTAGAACAAAATAATGAATTATCTTTATTTTCTCTTTAAAAATTAAAAAAAAAAAAAAAAAGAAAGGAAAATCGTGAAAACCATGCTGGAAGTCACTAGAATTCTATCACAGCAAAAATGTACAAACTGGTTAAAGTAAGACCTTGCTCCAGTCAGGACACAAAAATAGGTAAGGCAGGAGATGCACAACACCTGTGGGAAGCTTCAGAAACTGCTGCTGTTTGGAGTTCAGGTTACCTCATTACTAGTTTTGCTTCTAGCAGCTTACACGATTTCATGAATTCTTGTGACTATCCTAATAGTGCATCTTTTTATTTCTCCTTTTCAATCATCTTCAATGACTATAATTGAGCCACAAAAGATGAATTTTTACAAAAAAAAAAAAGATACACAATAATTCTTTTGACTAACATCTTTACTAACTTTTTAGTCTACTTAAACCAATAATTTAACTGACAACTTCTGAAAATATGTATTCATGGGATGATAGCTAAGAAGAATGATAAAGTTCTGAGAAAAGTAATATTTTCTGAACAAAGATCTGGGCTGTCAAAGACTCAGACGTTCACAGAAATAAAGACACTTGCATTATTCATTGGAATGATAGCGCAAAAATCCACTGAAAAAGTGGGCATCTGCTGATTATTTTCAGCAGGTGGTTTGGAAAATTAAGGCAAAAGTGCTGACAACCCTTAATGATCACAAAAGGAATGATAATTGTTTTATTGGCTTATATATAGTGAATTCTGTGTCATCAGCCAGCAGCTCTTCTCATGATCTAATCAAGGCCCTCCATTTTCCCATTTCTGTATTTAGTTCCCATTTATTGGTGGAGTGAGGGGGAATTGAATTAACTGAGTTGCAGAAGTACTAATGTACATATACACTTACATTCGTATGTCAAACCAATGTAAATTCTGAGTTAATGAGCAGTACCAGTGAAGCCATCTGAAGACACAGTAAGAACCTGGCATTACCTGACATTCCAAGTGAGGTTCTGTTACAGCAATGCAGTTTGTGAAGCAGAAGTTCCACCTTTGAGAGACTGAAACTTTATTTCTGCCTCTATCACATAACAGAAAACTGTATATATGTTGTATCAAAGTAGAAAATGGTTTTTTTTTTTAAAGAACTGATACCAACAGCTCTGAGTGCCAGATCAGTTAAAGCTGAGATGTTATTTCTTTCGAATATATGGTGAAAGGAACAAAGGAGCTTTTTGAATGTTTAAAAAATTGGTCTGGGAGCTCACTTCTGGTCACCATTCTGAGGCATTACTTTTCTCATTTGAAGTTTCTATTTGCTATGTAAAGATGTTGAGTGTCATCATCCCATCCAAACACAACTGAAAAGTAAAATTAATAACTTTTTGCTTACCTGTAATGAGTAGCACTTTGCTACTTGTGTGGGTAGCGATAATAAATAACTTTTTTGAAAGAACTAAATGTGGAAAATATTAACCAGATGTTTCACAGTCTGCACACTTCAAATAATGCCAAACGTGTCTGTGAAAGACCATCAAGAGAAACTTTTCAAAGTCCTCAGAAAAAGAGATTTGTAGAACAAGTAATACCAGAACTGAATGGAAAGAATATGTAATAATCTCAATTTCCGGGATAAGATATGGAAGAAAGCATTTCAGACAACTAGATTTAGATCATCATCAGAGTACAAACTGTCCTGCATTGAGAGGAGTTCTACAAATCACAAAATTTATATTTATAACTCATTTCTGTTAAGGAGTTTTCTCAACCAAGAAAGGTATATTCATACTAAATATCAAGAGGCTTCTTCCCCAGGGAACAGGAACAATCTACGGGATAACACTGCAAAGTCAGATAGTGTAAGTGAACTGGAGCTAATGCTGAGCTGTGTTTTGTTTGCTCAGATTTTCTAAGATGCATCTGCTGGACAGGATGGGAATGTGAAAAAGATCAATCTGTTTCCAGACACACATTTCTAATTTCTGAAGAGATTCAAGACAATAACTTATTTCAAATGTTAGAGTCTTATGTAGCAATTCGAAGTACTAGAAAGTAATGGGGAAAAAAATGTCTAAGAATTCAAAGTCATTGCATAGTACTTTCTTTCAGAAGGCATCATTGCAACAAGGCAAGGAACAAAAAACTTTGTGTCTAAATAAGTGGCAACTTTCCCTTAGTTGGGCTATGCAAAGCAATTTTCAGCCTGCAGTATGCTGAATTACTAGTTGAACTGACCTAATTCAAGCCACAGCTAGACTGCCAAACAGCAGGCCCAACTATTACTAAGAGAGAATGTTACCTCCTTCCCTTTCCTGACTTTGCCAGTTTGCATCCTATTTAACAGCACTCACTTCTCAGATCCTTCTGTAAGTGTCATCAGTACAGTCTTAAAAACATTCATGCTCTAATTTCCTGCTAGACACATGGCAAGAGCTATCCTATGACATTAGCAGATCCGCACACAAAACTTCCCACCAATATTTAAAATATATATACATTTCTTGCCTGTGTGATAGAGACATACACACAGGAAAAAGGAAAATGAACTGAACTTAACCTGCAAGGTAGCTTCAGAGTTTCTTGGCAAAGTACATCAAATTTTTCATACCATCTAAGGGATGAAACACTGAATTTTTAGCTCCTTCTGTGAGAAAAAAAAAAAAAAAAAGGACAAAAAAGAATACAGACAAAGTGCTGAAATAGAGTTGTCCTGGATTGCTGACTTGTACGTTTTGACTGTAAGGAGATTAGAGCAGGGCTAACAGCTGCTCCTGAAAGGAGATTCTCTGCAAACCCAGCAACAGTGAGCACAGATTTCCAAAACTCCAAATGTCAAGGCCAGGTCTACGGTGTCGTGTCCTTGCTGACTGTGACCATTGGCCTCTACCTATTTTGCCAGCCCCAGTCATGGCACTACGAATGCTCTGACATATCAAAATACACCTCCTAACCACAAGGGACAGTTTAACAGGCTATAGATTACCAACTAATAGGACTAATTTTCCAAGAGTTAGAATTTATAGCAGTCTTGGGCATGATTCACATCAGTTCATCCAAGTTCTTCCAGGAAGCTCAAAGCAGCAATCATGCTGAAATGTTAACTCAATGCAAACACAAACCCACAGCTTAAAGCCCTGTGCACATCAAGAGAAGAAACATCAAGCAAAGTTCAGACCTAGGATTTAAGAATGTTCACAAGTTGATCACTCACTAATAATAAAGTTTCTCTGTGTTGCCTTTTAACTTGCCACACTGACTTTGTTAACTCCTTTCAAAGCAGATCAAAGAAATATATGTTAGTATGGCAGCAGGAACTTCAATAAAACACAGAATATTGCAGTTGATGTGGTACCTTCCAATAATCTATTGCTTTCACTGTATGGAGTACTCACGTTTAAGCAGAAGCATAGTATAAGCTATGAATAGAGATTGCAATATGGTACTTCATGCAGAAGCTTTTATTATCTGCAAGTAACAGAAAGGGAGAAGTAAGCCAAAAAGTGCATTTATCAAATGTTCATTCCAAAGTTATTTCCAAGTTTCCATTAAAACTACTGTGTATTTTCAGGAGGATACTGAGTTTGAACATGAACCTTTATGGAAGTACCAGTGATCCTCAAAGGCTAGTCTACTCACCACGGACTGGGCATACTTGCAATGTAATAGCATTTTACCCTGTATCTGAGGGAATTTTAACAACATTATACACTTTCCAAATAAGCATCCTAGTCACTAAAGTATAGCATATGTAATGAAAAATAGTCCTTGAGCAGTTAAAAGCAAAAGAAGACTCCCTGGCATGTTGTTGAACTTTCAGATAATCACAGGAAAAACATGCAAAGTTTTATGATTTATCACTGCATTGTGTTTATATGGTCAAGGTTCCTTTATTTTGTAAAATTGATTTATATTTAGGAAATAAAAGCATTTAGATACAGCAGTGAACCCTCGACATAAAATCTCTTAATAATAGCAAAGTTAAAAATTTACTCAAAGAAGCATCTCAAAATCAAAAGATATATTGACAGCTAGGATCTGCTGTTCAAAAAGGAAATAAACAGTTGCTGAACAATTCACATGTAATGGAATACTCTGTTGTTGTGCATATACTTTGTGCCAGAAAAAAAAACCAGCATCTCAATAGTTTAATAAGAACAATAAGATTCAAGAATAATAATACAATAATAAGAACTCAACAATATAGCTATAAGGGAATTCATTAGATAGCGAGAACAAGCATAAGGTAAAAGCAGCAAATGTAATTGTCATTCATACATCCACCCAGACCAAATTTTTCTGCTTGTCAGGAAAAAGTTATACAAAGTTACACTCAGCAAGGCATTTGAAAACTGTTTGTTATTTATTAAAACACATAGGTTTTGAATTTGTAGTACACTCTATGAACTGAAAAAATTGGGGATTCAACCCTTGATAATACTTGAACATAAAACATATTTGAACTCACTATAAATAAAGCCACTGACTTCAGGG
Organism: Chlamydotis macqueenii; assembly: GCF_036417535.1. Lineage (NCBI taxonomy): Eukaryota > Metazoa > Chordata > Aves > Otidiformes > Otididae > Chlamydotis > Chlamydotis macqueenii. The sequence continues at coordinate 55,258,362 of NC_141593.1, read as the reverse complement.
TTGCTTAATAGGAAAAACACTAAAAGAATGCCAGTACTGGTAGCTTATCAGAGAAGTTAAATCTAGAATTCTAAGACATTGCTTAGACAATCCTAAACAAGGTTTATGTTTATTTTCTCCAGAAGAGAAAAAAACGTATTTAGAAAGATGAGGAGCATCTTAAAAAAAGTTACTTCAGTGTGTTCTCTCCTGATAAAAGTTCTTTCTCTCCTCCTCCATCAATGCACTGTTGTCATAGTGCCAAGCTACACAGTCTCTCTCTCTCACTCCCCCAGCCCTCCAAGGAAACAGGGGAGAACACAACAAAAAGGATCGAGGTTTGAGTCAAGGATAGGGAGAGATCATTCAAGCTACTGTTGCAGGCAAAACAGACTCAACTTGGGGAAAACTGTTTATTTATTATTATTAATAAAACCAAAGCAGAATAATGAGAAAGAGAACAAAACAACTTCCCCCCATCTCTCCCTCTTTCCGGGCTTAACTTCATTTCCAATTATCTCTACCACCTTCCCCACCCCCAAGTAGTACAGGAGGGAATAGGGAATGGGGGTTATGGTCAGTTCATCACTTGTCACTTTCCACCACTTGCAGAAGCTGCCAACATAGCCCCCCCACCACTAAACAAAACCATCACAATTGCATTTAAAGAAGTCTTTCAACAGTTTCCTTTCCGAGAGAAGACTGTCTGGCAGTTCTGGTGCATTTCTATTACCGCATTAAATGAGTTTTCTTTCCTCCTTTCTGCTTCTTTATTGTTTAGGGATTTGGGGAGGGAAAAAAAAAAGTTATATGTTCTTTAAATATTTTTAAAATAACTTCAATGCTTCTAATACATATATGATTTTGAAATTTTTATGTGTTCTCCTGGGAAATGGGGATTAGCCTGCCTGAAGGAATTGTACCTCTCTCTTGGGTGGAGGAACAATGAAAAAATGCATGCTTATTCTGTAAAACAAAAGACATATTATAATGAAACAAGTGTTAGAGGCAGAGTGTTTCCACCCCTCTGCTCTAACATACATCTTTACTTTTGCTTTTGGAGCAAAAGTTCTCCTTGGCAAATGCACATTACTTTTAACTGTAGCATTACAGGGACCAGAACATTGTCCAGGACGCTCACTGAAGGTTAGCAAATAGTAAGTAAAGCTGAATGAAAAACAATTTTTACGTAACATGATTGCATTAAGGCAAGTCAAAATATTCTGAGATAACTTTTAAAACATTATGTTTACTTGCATTACAAGAACACAGGTACAACATTTCAACAACATGAAATAAACACTCGGCACATTTAGTAGAAAATAAAGATTTTCAATCTCCCATGCTGTCTTAAAATTTTTTCCCTAGGTGATGATATTTCTATGGTCCCAATGGACACTGCAAGCCTCTGTTTTAAGGAAACACATGCTTTTGAACTCAGAAGGACAGCTAGTTTAAACTCAAAAAGCTTATCATAAGGAAAAGCATGGTCTCTTTCAGCCTAAATTCACATTTAGGTGAACTTGCTTTGAATTAGCTAGTAAACATTTTGATTTTCCGCTCCTCATCAATGTCTGTCTTTTTTTTTTTTTTTGTGAGAACCTGATGATCTTGCCTATGTAATGTAAAATTGATCTTTATAAATCATTAATGAGCTTGTGCCCTGGAAAAAAATACTGCACTACATCTCAAAAGACCTGTCAGTGCACTCTCAGCAGTCTGCTGTGCACCAGCACAAGAATTTTAACCTTTCTAAATGTCTTCTAAGGATACTTGTTTTCCCTTTGGAAGTAACTTGACTTTGTTAGTATACTGGTCAAACCTATGCTTCGGTTGGCACAGAGGTCAGATGCTTGGCAAGGTCCATGTCAAAATAACCAGAAAAAGGATGTAACTGCAGTATATACTAGAGTTTCTAGATGTCAAAATTACTTGGAAAGACATGTAATTGCAGCATATATTATAAAGTCTCATGCCAGAGTTTTTGCATGTGTGGCTTAAGCTACCACAGAAGCATAGGTTTCAGTGTTCACTTGCCTCTGTGATGGAAAGCTCTAGAAACTAATTTACTTTCCATTTTCTTACTTTTTTTAAATTTTGTTGAAAAAAAAAATCAGTAATTCTTTAGATAAATTGGTGAATATTACTGATGAGTTTATGAACCATCTCCCACCATCTTGTGTCCAAATTTCTATTACTTTTTTTTAACAGTGAATAATGTTTTCTTGTTAGTAGGACTCTGCCCCAAACTTGTATTACTTATTTTGTCGGGGTTTTAGAACTATTTCCCTTATACTCATAGACGATTAAACCTGAGGTGCCCCTTTACTTTGGGAATCAAACTAGACTTTTAAATGTCTTATATTTGTGTATATGAACTGCAGATCCTATGATTTCACAATGTGTAATAGTATAATTCAATTATTTGTTCTGTTGGTGCTCAAATAAGACACATTGGCTTGTCTATGCTGACTAAAAGTTAGCATGGCATGTCAATAGTTATAACAAAGGCATACAACTGAGTTACAAATTATTTTCAGTGTGGAAAGGAAAGGCACAGTGGAAATAAAAAAAAAAAACAAAACTGAGAAAATGTTAATTGCATAACTTCTTTTGCTTGTGTTGAAAAGTCATTTTGGTTGTTTCTGCATTCTTGATAGCTTCCATCTTTTGGTTCTTTTTTTCTCATTTTGAGAATTGAGTGCACTTCTAATCATAGATCCATCCTCCAGTTGTGTGCACTTTAGAAAAGAAACAAACACATCTAGCCTAACTCCAAATGTATGGGGAGTACGATTTGCTTGCTCATTCAATAGTGATTCAATTGCACTAAAAAACTCTCATTTCATTTCACCTGAGTTTTAAAACCAGACACATTTGATTCTCTTTTCAAACTGATGCATCCAAAGCTAAACTAAAAAAAAACAAAAACTGAGCAATTCTGATGGATGTTGCCAGGGAAACCATTTGCCTTGTCACTATACATTCAAAATGACCTTCTTTGTTTAAAGGGGGCTCTAACCACAAGGCAGAAAGTCACAGCAATTGCAGGAGATGCAAAGGCTGAGAAGCACACAAGTAAGATTAAAAAAAGATCTGTCAGTAAGCTACTGTAAGTATTGTGTTTTGCAAAATGACTACTCTTCTCTCTCTTGCATTCTGATCCTCTTTTCTTTACAGATGGAGAAAATATTGAACAAATGTTTCTTCTTCATGTATTAACTGAAATAAGTTTACAGCAACTGTAATTTAAAATGTCTTTCTTCATTGCATTTTCTCTTATAGACAAAGAAAATAAAACCCAAACATTTAACTGAAGTGTTTTCCTACCTTCGTATTCAGAAAAGGTTGGCAATTGCTTTTTAAACTAGTGGTATCAATGACCCCTGTGGATAATCTTTCTCTCTTCTTGTCTGTTTAAATGGCTATAGTAAATGAATCAAAACCAATAGCACAGTATAATAGAAAACAGAGCTGACAGGAACCTGAACAGGTTCCTAGACCCAGCACGCAAGTTCCAAGACAGAGTGAGTTATAATTTAACCGAGCCAATACACACGTCTAGCCTGTTCTTGAAAGTCTCCAGCAACACAAATTCCTTATTGCCCCTCAACTACCTCTGCCGTCTATTTTAGTACTTAATTAGATTATCATTAGAATTTTTTTTCCTAATAGCAAAGATAAATTTCCCTTGCTGCAATTCAATCCCATTGCAACGACTTTTCACAATGGATCACAGCTACAGGCTTAAGCCCTGACCCTCCATCTGTTCATATATTTGAAATACCTACCCCAGAATTTAATACTCTCTAGACTCTGGGACCAATCAATCACCATGAGTCAGGAAAACAACGGAGCCTATGATCTGCAGCATTGCATATTTAACTGACCTACCTTCAGAATAAGTTATCTCAGGTCATTATAAACTTCTTTTGAGTTCTCACAGGTTAATGCTGCTGCAATCTGTATTTACTCTTGCAAATCATTAGTCAGCCTTTCCAGGACACATAGCAATCACTTTACAAGTAAAAATTGGAGTATCTGTATTACATCTAAATTATTTGTATTAGCCATGGTTAAGTAGCCTGCTAATAGCCATAGAAAGATATAAGAATTTGCACTTTACTGATTTCTAAAAATCTCTAAGATATAGAGGTTACATTAAATGTAATGAGAACAAGAAACAAATTAATACCATGTAATCCCTGAATTCCTTCTCCTATCTACTTTTCTTTATTTGGCAATTTTAATAAAATATACTCATTTCCCACATGTCCTGCCCTTTTGTGACTGGTTGAATATTACCAACTCAGCTTCATTATGCAAGCCGTGAAAGAACAAGGCAAACACAGAGTGCTTTGCAGCACAGCACTATCATAATTTACTCTAAATTTTTAATTGTGATGTCAATAGTAACATCAAATTGATACGTATCTTCTCTAGGTGAATTTCAAGGAGCTGAAATTGAAATGTTATCCAAGACAAAAAAGGCTCATGCCTAGAGCTTTGATACTTTTCAAGTATGTGATGTACACAAACTCAACTTCTCTCCTTTCTTAAGAACTTTTTCTGGTTTACAATTTTGGAAATTTTTACCCTTCATACTTTTTCAAGCATGCATTTCTCTTTCTTTTTCTTTTTTTTTTCTTTTCAACAGTGTAAAAATGAGACTGAGGAACAGTACGTACTACAGTTTTGCTCAGATTCTCTGTAAGGTTTAGGGCACCTCCAGAGGCATCTGAAGAGCTGTGCTGCTGCAGGATCATGAGACAGGAAGCCACTCTACCTCCAGCAGCCCTCTAGTGTGCATACATACACTATGTAACACTGGAAATAGCGAAAATGCTGCATTCTGGATCACTCTGGATTAGTGCACGGAACAAGGTACTTCCTGCCCTTAGAATGCAAAACAAAAGCATCAGGGGTTAAAACATGCATTCAAATATTTTTTTTTTACCTTTGCAGTAATGTCAGTACTATACACAATAAAATGGGAGAGCAAACAAAATTGTATTTCTTGTATCTGATTTAAAAGTGAGAAAAAAAAACAGATTGGAAAGTAATGATGACAAAAAGAAGAGCTCACTTATAAGTTGTATTAGGAAGCCTCATTTGCAGTTCCATTAGTCCTGATTCATGAGCACAACTTAAGGCAAAGGAAAATGGCAACCGTAACAGATATAAGCATTTAGGTGACTTTGCACAAGCTGGTTGAATCGTGAGCATTGGAGGGAGGAAGGAAATCTTGATTCAAATTTCATTGATGTCTACATAATAATACAGAGAGATCTCAGGGAACTCTGCCTACCATACATATACATAATATATCATATAAATATTTTAACTCTCTTTCCTGGAGCCACTCAACTCCTCAGCAGATTTTGATCACACATTCATGCAAGACAGGAGTAAAAATCCTCCCATTGACTTTGTTAGGTTCTGGAACAAATCTTCAGACCACAAAACTTATGCTGGCTTAAATATGATGGTTCATAAAAGTAATATGGCTTTTTAAGTGGACTAGTTGAGACAAGAAAGTAGAGGTGCAGAAATAAAAGCATACTGCATTTGCATAGCTCATGCTCGGGCTAGTTAAAGATCATAAACATCAAAACCAGTGTAAAACCATTATATTTTTTTAAAATTAATATATCCAGGCGTATTTCATATGTATATCTGACTGTGCATGTGATTACTTGACAAATATACATATTCTGCCAGTGCAGCAATTTATTAGAATATCAATGGAAGAAAAATGTTTACTGCTTGCAACTTGTTAAAACATGAAGGAAAATATTCTCAAAATTAACAGTAGATTTATTGCTGAAAACAGTGGGGGTAAGATTTTATTTTTAATTCATAGATGAAGAAAAAGAGAGAGAAGAGAGTTCTCACTCTTTGGTTATCAAATTGAATGGTCTACCTTTTTAAAGCCATTATGAGATTCAAACCCACAAACTAGACTAACCCCTTAAACTCCCACCACCTTCTTATAAGAGCTTTTCCTTAAACATTTCAATCAATTCTTCTCCAAGCAAGCTGGCAAAAAGATTCTCTAACAGCACATTCAAGCATTGTTCCAAATGTTCTTCCATATTATTCTCTTGGATTCAAAGGATTAGCACCATACCGTTCCCAACAATGATCTGGAATAAAATACAAAAGTCATTGTCAATGAAATTTACAGATTATACAATCTGTATACCACATTCTCAAAGTGGTAAAAAATAAGAACAAACTTATCAAGAAAGCTTGGCTTGCCTGACAAGTTAAGCCTGTTCAGACACTGGTTTATAATCATGAAACCTCTCACAAGTGTTTAAATACTATTTATGGGTGATAGTGATCAATAAAGTTCTTAGTGCAATTAAGTTTATAACTGTAAACCTAATACAAACCAGAGAACAGTGAGAAGAATGAGAAACTGATTTTTCTTTTTCATTCTGTTGGCAGGCATTACCGGATTCTTTATCTGTTTCTGCTGTCACATTAAAAAAAATAATAATTCTGGAATTTTTTTAAAAACCTACTGTCATAGTTCAGCCCCAATCGGGACCAGACTACGCAGTCTCTCTTGCTCCCCCCCCACTCCGAGAGAATAGGAGGAGATGATATAAGGAAAACGGCTCAAGGTTTGAGATAAGGACGGGGAGAAATCCTTAAAGTTACCATCACAGGCAAAACAGACTCGGCTTGGGGAAAAAAACAACTCATTTATTTCTAAAATAGCAGGAGAATGAGACGGGGAACAAGATAACCTCCCCCAACCCCTCCCTCTTCCCAGGCTTAACATTATCTCGACTACCTCACCTCCTGAGTGGCACGGGGGTGGGGAAAAAGGGAATGGGGGTCGCAGTCAGTTCATCATGCATTGTTAAATGCCGCTGTGTCACCATCGGGGGAAGAACTCCTCGCATTCCTCCTCTGCTCCAGCGTGGGGTCCCTCCCACGGGCCACAGTCCTTCGTGAAATTGCTCCAGTGTGGGTCATCTCTTCCACGGGGTGCAGTCCCTCTAGAACAGCTGTCCCAGCGGGCCTTCCACAGGCCACAGCCTCCTTCAGTTCTCCACCTGCTCCGGCGTGGGGTCCTCCACGGGCTGCAGGTGGATCTCTGCCCCTCCGTGGACCTCCATGGGCTGCAGGGGGACAACCTGCTCCACCATGGTCTTCACCACGAGCTGCAGAGGAATCTTGGCCAGGAGCCACATTACTCCTCCCCCTCCTTCTTCACTGACCTTGGCATCTGCAGCCATTCCTCACAACAGGCTGGCAGACGTCTCTCAGGATCATTTTTACATCTCATTCACTTCAACTGCTCATCTCCTCTCCACTTCTTGCAGCTAGGCCGGGCCGAGTTGGGCCCAGTCTGCTGCCCAGCGGGAGGCCAGAGGGTGAGGCCTGAAAGGCCCATAAGGCTCGCGCCTCCCCCTCTCTGCCCCCCGCTCAGCTGCTTCACATCTTCTCCTCCTCTTTTCCTGTTTTCCCCTACTTCAATACGTTATCGCAGAGGCGTTATCACGGGACATTCTGCTACCAATTGGCTCGGCCTTGGCCAGCAGCAGGTCCGCCCTAGGCCCAGCCGAGTCCACTGAACAAAGGGGAGCGACTTCTAGCAGTTTCCTACAGAGGCTACCACCTTATGTCCCCCCTCACTAACAAAACCAGAACACCTACCAAAATTACTAATACAACACAAAGAGAAGAAAAAAACAGCCCCATCCCTTGAAACATTCAAGGCCAGATTGGACAGAGCTCTAAGCAACATGATCCAGTTGGAGATGTCCCTGCTTCTTCCAGGGGGGTTGGACTAGACGACCTTTAAAGGTCCCTTCCAACCCAAACTATTCTATGATCTTAGGATTCTTTACAACTACACTCTAGCACTGGGCAGAAACAGTGAAAGATCTGGATATCTAACAATACTTTCTTCCCTAGTGAATTCAGAATCCTACAATTGCATACACTGGATACGTCAAGACATATCTCAACCCAGACAAAAACTTGGACAGAAGGGCACTTAAGGTCATCTTGCACATGACTGGGGCACAGTCCTGGTTTCCCCAGAGGGAAACTGTGACTGAGTGTGCAATACAAAGCACACACATTAGAAAGGTAGAGGAGAAGCAGAAATATGATCTCCAGTCTTTTCTCTCAGAAAAATTTCTGTGGTTTATTAAAATTATTTTTTAAGCTTTAAAAAAAAAAATTAAAAATCTATTCATCATCAACTAAAGTAGATAGTGGTTAACTTGACTTTGTCCCTTATTGACTATTTCTTGGAAGAAAAGCCACAACTTTTTATGCAAAGCCTTAACTGTCTCTATCATTGTTGGTGCTTTAAGAAAATCTACAGCATCAGGCCCTTCAGAAGACACACCATGAGAAACAGATAGTTCTTGAATTCTAATCAAGCTTTAGAAGGATGCAAGTGCCAAGCACATTAGTTCAATAAAGTCTATAGTCAGCTTTAGGTATGGCAGATTTGCCTGGTTCAACAGGGTTGGGAAGCTTGTAGAAAAATAAGAATGAAGCCACATGTGTGGAGCACAAACATTTGAATCATTACAGCTCAGTATGTCTTTTCAAGTATAGAGTCTTGAACTTAGATGCCTAAATCCCTTAAGACCCCAGGGTTAAACTGAGTAACCAGTTTTCTCCTCCAGTTGAAGCACAAGCTGATTTATAGAAAAGAAAACATAATGTACAGGACTGCACATAGGTCCTCTAAAGTTGACAGTAAACCATCTGTAACTACTCAACAACAAAGTTTTCAAGCCAGTTGCACCTCTATCCTTCTAGAATAGTTTAGTCAGGACCATGTTAGTTTATTTTTCTTATGAGATAGCCAGGTGCAACTGTGCCTAAAGCCCTGCTTATGTCAAGGTTTGTTACACCTATTTCAATTTCCTGTCCATATCCCAGTTACCCTGTCAACAAAATCTAATATCCCCTTCTGAAATTATTTATTCCTGACAAATTCATGCTGGCTGTTCCTGGCTGAGTGTACTGTCTGGTTGATGACAAGTAAGCTCAACGAGTCAGCAGTGTGTACCCTAGCTGCCAAGAGGGCAAACCACATTCTGGTGTGCATTAAACACAGCATTACTGGTTGGTCAAAAGAGGGGATTATGCCACTGTATTTAGCAATGGCACAGCCTCACCTTGAATGTTTTGTGCAGTTCTGAGCCCCACAATTTAAGATGGATGTTAAGGTACTTGAATGTATCCAGAGGGCAACAAAGCTGGTGGAAGGGCTGGAAGGAATGTCCTATGAGGAGCGGCTGAGGACACTGTGTTTGTCTAGTTTGGAGGAAAAAAGGCTGAGGGGCAACTTCATCACTCCTTACAGCTTCCTGAGGCGGGGAAGTGGAGAAGCAGGTGCTGAGCTCTTCTCCCTGGGATCCAGTGATAGGATGCCTGGGAATGCTTTAAAGCCATTTCCATCAGGGGAGGTTCAGACTTGGCATTTGGAAACATTTCTTTACCAACAGAGTGCTCAAACACTGGAACTGCCTTCCTAGAGAGGCAGTTGATACCCTAAACCTGTCAGTGTTTAAAAGGCCTTTGGACAATGACCTCACTTCTGGTCAGCCTTGAAGTGGTCAGGCAGTTGTACTAGATGATCATTGTAGGTCACTTCCAACTGAACTGTTCTATTTTATTACCACTTTCTGGCCCTATTCTCCTCTTTCCACTCCTGAATTCTTACAGTGAGGTTTTGCTATTTCAGAATGGCTTAGAATTTCCCTTCAGCACAGTGACAGGAGGAGCCAGCTGCACAAACATGATGAGTTGGAACTTTCTGGAGAATTTGCTTTCCACCAAAAACATCTGTTTGCAAGAACTCCATGCTCACACTACCCTCTTCTTGAATTTAGATCTTCATCAATGTTTCGTTGAAAGTAATTTCATGTCAAAAGAAAAGACAGCTCTTCTGATGCCTTAAAGTAAGTGAGAGCTCAGTGGTAATGAGTGGCACCTATGGGCTGTGTTGCTCTCATTTTGCAGATGCTGCTTCTTAGCTCTCAGTTCCTCATCATTCACATCAAAACCTTGAATTTGTGCTCTTCTCCCATTCAGCTTGCATCTTCATCAGTAGGTTCAGATAAGTTTTAAACCACTTATTTCCAGATTCTCTCTCCCTTATTCCCTCTCTCCACTTTTTCCCCTTCTTCCCCTTCCTTTATCTCCCTTTATTCAGTGAAAATACTGAAAAGCCTCTAGAGAAGATTCATGTGAAAGGCTCAAATACAGAAAAACCTGTTCTCATATTGTTTTAATTGCAAGTATGGTATCAACAGTATGGTATTAATTTAGGCTTAGAAAGATCCAATTCCTTTAAGGGTAAAGGAATTTCACTTTTTTATATGAGGGAACTAAAGCCAAGAGAATTCCACTCAAGCTTTTATCTTCTGTGAGACCAGGTTAGAGGCAAATCTTGTGGTCTATGTTTGTCTTCTCTAATCTATTAATATTATTTCGCTGCACCATGTGTATGATTTTTTAACTGCTAGAAACTTTTCTACCAACCAAATTATTCCTGACAAAGCTTTATAGACATACCTGGATGGTAAAAGTTTTACAGCAGCACCACAAAATTAATATTTTTTTCCAAGATAGCTTACAAAATATTTATTTTAAATCCTAGGCACTGATTGGGAGGTTCCCCATAATATAGGTTCCCCATCATTATTGCATTTTGTAGAAATGTTCATCATCTTTTAGAATTTTGTATTCATCAACTTTAAAATGCAGTTCAGAATCTACTTAGTGCCTTTCTTATATTCTGACACATTTAACTACTTTTCTACCTCCTTCACATGCAAGACTTAAAAAAAAACACTGAAAACCTTAACAAAATAATATTTTTCATTACTTCTATTGTAGCTTATTAGGAATAGCATAATGGCTATTTTATCAGGCTAAAGAGAAAAAAATATACTTTTCCCTGGTGAAAAACAATGCAGCAACAATGAACTACAGCTGCTAGATGGGGAATGTATTTGAAATGCAAATTTTTTGAGTAATATCTGTATAGCTTATGTTAAAAGTGCTAGTGCACTATTTTACTTTCTTAGATGCACAGTTTTCCCACTAATAGTTTCCAATGTTTAAACAATCTTGGATTTTAGCTCAGCTAGATTCTAAGAAACAAGATGCCAAAAAACTTCTAAATTTCTTTTATAACAGAAGATACCTCCCACCTTCAGCAAGTGTATCAGGTACTTAACATGTGGACAGTAGTTCAAATAAAACATGGCAAATCACTTTCAAACCTAGTTTTCAAGCCTTCTGTCTCCTGTTGCACTGTCTTGGTTTCGGCAGGGATGGAGGTAATTTTCCTCTCAGTAGTCCATGTGTTTTGGATTTCTTACGAAGAATGTTGATAAACACACTGATGTTATACGTCGTTGCTAAAGAGACAAAGGAGACTGTCTGGCTTTCCAGGTCTCACTAATGTGCAGGTAGCTGGGAGAGGTATAGCCAGTACAGTTGGCCCAAACTGGCCAAAGAGAGTATTCCATGCCAAACATCACACTCAGTATATAAGTGTGGGTTGCCTGTGAGGGGTGCATCTCTGGCATCCCTTGCTCTCTCCCTCTCGCTCCTTTGCTTGCTGCTCGTTTTCATTTCCGTGATCGCTGCTCAGAATGGGCTGTGTCAGTCATTGGGATATCGGGTGGTAAGAAATCATGCATTGTCCGTTTTGTATTTTAGTATCCTTATATTTTGTTATTATTTCCATTTTCCTTTGCTATTCTAGTAAACTGTCTTCATCTCAACTCCTAAATTTTCTTTTCTTCCGAATTTTCTCCCCTATCCCGCTGGGGACCGGGAGGGGGAGCGAGAAACTATGTGGTGACTAGGTCTAAACCACAACAGGCATTCAAAGAACATACTAAAATATCACTGATATACAGCAGTGGATATTTTCATAGCCTTCTATCAGTCGCATCCTGTTGGAGTGTTTCAGACCTCTGAGGATGTTCAAAAGAAAAAAAACACTCCTGGGCAATAAAATATCATAGCATAGTATCATTTGGAATCCACAAGAAGTAAGCCTCTCAGGTGCAGCACACTGGTTATGAAGCCAGACTGACTGTAGAACACACATGTCATTCACAGGACCCTTTAGTAGCCAAAATAATTCATTACACAACTGGCAGAATATTGCTCTTATTTTTATCTTTTCCAATGAGTTATGAAAATATTGTTGATAAATACCTATTGTTCAAAAATACCAAAACCAACTATACAAACAGCTACCATTTTTTGTTACATGGATGTTATTCAGCTGTTTAAAACCAAAGTTTACCTTATGAGATAACGTTAGTGAAAGGATATGTTACAAAACATAACCCAACTAATAAGGTTTAATGCTAATAAGAAATATTACAGACACTTGAAATTGCCTAGCTTTGGAGATGGGGTCCTTGATACCAGTCACAACCCATTCTGCACTCTTACATGTCTGAAGGTGCACAAGTCCATGGGTCCTGATGAGATCCATCCTCGGGTCCTGAGGGAACTGGCGGATGAAGTTGCCAAGCCACTGGCTATCGTATTTGAGAAGTCGTGGCCGTCTGGTGAGGTCCCCGATGACTGGAAAAGAGGGAACATAACCCCAATTTTTAAAAAGGGGAATAAGGAAGACCCGGTCAGCCTCACCTCTGTGCCTGGCAAGGTCATGGAGCAGATTCTCCTGGAAACCATGCTAAGGCACATGGAGAGCAAGGAGGTGGTTGGTGACAGCCAACATGGCTTCACCAAGGGCAGATTGTGCCTGACCAATTTGGTGGCCTTCTATGACGGGGTGACGGCATCGGTGGACAAGGGACGAGCAACAGACTGGACTTGTGCAAAGCTTTTGACACTGTCCTGCATGACAACCTTCTCTCTAAACTAGAGAGACACGGGTTTGATGGACGGACCACTCGGTGGATAAGGAGTTGGCTGGATGGCCGCACTCAGAGAGTGGTGGTCAACGGCTCAATGTCCATGTGGAGACCGGTCATGAGTGGCGTCCCTCAGGGGTCCGTGCTGGACCCGGCCCTGTTCAACATCTTTGTCGGCGACATGGACAGTGGGATAGAGTGCACCCTCAGCAAGTTTGCTGATGACACCAAGTTGTGTGGTGCCGTCGACACGCTGGAAGGGAGGGATGCCATCCAGAGGGACCTTGACAGGCTGGAGAGGTGGGCCCGTGCCAGCCTCATGAAGTTCAACCAGGCCAAGTGCAAGGTCCTGCACCTGGGTCAGGGCAATCCCAGGCACAAATACAGGCTGGGCGGGGAATGGATTGAGAGCAGCCCTGAGGAGAAGGACTTGGGAGTGCTGGTGGATGAGAAGCTTAACATGAGCAGGCAATGCGCCCTTGCGGCCCAGAAGGCCAACCGCATCCTGGGCTGCATCAAGAAAAGCGTGGCCAGCAGGTCGAGGGAGGTGATTCTCCCCCTCTATTCTGCCCTGGTGAGACCCCACCTGGAGTACTGTGTCCAGTTCTGGAGCCCCCAACACAAGAAGGACATGGACCAGTTGGAGAAGGTCCAGAGGAGGGCCACGAAGATGATAAAAGGGCTGAAGCACCTCTCTTATGAGGACAGGCTGAGAGAGCTGGGGCTGTTCAGCCTGGAGAAGAGGAGGCTCCGGGGAGACCTGATAGCGGTCTTCCAGTACCTCAAGGCGGCCTACAAGAAAGATGGGGAAAGGCTGTTTAGTAGGGCCTGTTGCGATAGGATGAGAGGCAATGGTTTTAAAATAGAGGGGGGTAGATTTAGATTGGAAATTAGGAAAAAATTTTTTATGATGCGAGTTATAGAACACTGGTACAGGTTGCCCAGAAAGATGGTGGAGGTCCCATCTCTGGAAACGTTCAAGGCCAGGCTGGATGAGGCTCTGAGCAACCTGACCTAGTCAGGGATGTCCCAGCTCCTTGCAGGGGGGTTGGACTAGATGACCTTTGAAGGTCTCTTCCAACCCTAACCATTCTATGATTCTATGATTCTATGTCAATAGACTTTTTCCTATCAGTTTACTTTTCACCCACTGCACAATGAATATGGGAGAATATGTTTATTCAACTGGTACTGTAGTGCTGAATAAGATGTTAATTTCCTTTAGCCCCTTCAAACACCTACTGTATTACCTACTAATGAATCAAAATATCACATTTATTCTTTGTTCATAGCCTTCAAGCCAAGTGACTTCTCTTAATGCTGTAGCATAGCCTACAATCTTTTTTCTTAGACCTTACAGCTGACCATATTAAAACACATTAAATTTGTCTAGACACACTTTGTCCTAGAGATCCAGTGCTGATTACTTTGTGCTGCTTATCCTTTTCTAGTTTTTCTGTTTCTGGATCTGAACACTTTATCAGTATTTGTTGTTCTCCAATATCTATAAAAGTTAATTATCAAGATGTTGAAGAAAATGAGTTGAAACTTTGAGCTAGGCATCTGCACCTTTGCGTGTCTAATGAGCTTTAAACATCTTGCATATGTTTAGACAAAAAAAAAAGAGTTTGTTTATACTGATGGACAGACATATGTGAACTAGACCTTAGCATGATATCTCAGTAGGCTGTGGAGACTGGTACAGAAAAAGATTATGGCACATGAACAAGATTAGTTTTTACTTCAAGGGTTTTGTAGATCTGTTTCTCAGAACTTCAGTGAATAACACATCAGAAAATCATAGAATCATAGAATAGAATGGAATAGGTTGGCATGGACCTTTAAAGCTAATCTAGTCCAACCCCCTTGCAAGGAGCAGGGACATCTTTGACTAGATCAGGTTGCTCAGACCCTTGTCTAACCTGGCCTTGAATGTTTCCAGGGATAGGGCATCTACCAGAAATCACATTTAATGAATGGTTCAATCAAAATTTCTCAGCTACATAGATTTATATGAGCTTTAAACAGACTAAAGACACTGAGGTTTTATTTTAGAACATTCCTTTAGTGCCAAGGTGAGGCCACACCGCAAACACTGTGTTCAGTTTGGGGCCTCTCAGTACAAGAAGGACGTTGAGTTGCTGGAGCACATCCAGAGACAGGCAAAGAAGCTGGTGAGGGGTCTGGAGCACAAGTCTTATGAAGAGCGGCTGAGGGAACTGGGATTGTTTAGTCTAGAGAAAAGGAGGCTGAAGGGAGACCTCATTGCTCTCTACAACTACCTGACAGGAGGTTGTAGGGAGGTGGGTGTTGGTTTCTTCTCCCAATTAACTAGTAATAGGAAGAGAGAAAATGGCCTCAAGTTGCAGCAGAGGAGATTTAGGTTGGATATTAGGAAAAAATTCTTTACTGAAAGAGTGGTCAGGCCTTAGAATAGGCTGCCCAAGGAAGTGGTGGAGTCACCATCCCTGGTGGTGTTCACAGAACGTGTAGACATGGCACTTGCGGACATGGTTTAGTAGGCATGGTGCTGTTAGGTTGATGATTAGACCTGCTGATCTTCGAGGTCTTTTCCAACCTTAAAGATTCTATGATTCTGTGATTCTATGATAATTTTAATTTGTTTATGAGTACTAAATTAGTTGCACTAGTAAATTCAGAATATGGAAAGCAGACATCACAGGAGTTTGTATCTTGAAGACAAACTTTTTTAAAAAATCTTCAGGTGACACCATTAAAACATTTTATTTAATTGTCTAGACAACAAAATAGTAAATTAATAAAATTATGAATTATAAATATTCATGAAAACAATGTTCTCTAGGTTAAGTCCAGATTTTCAAGTGTTTGGAAACTGGACTGATTATCACATGAAAATCATCCCCACTTGAAAAAGATCTTTCAACTCAGGCACTCATATTTGGCATAATTTCTGTGGCAGAATCTGTACACATCCTGAAATCAAAGCCAAATTACATAGAATGAAGAAACATAGATAATGTAAGTTAGCCACACATAAAAGAGTTAAAGTTTTCTTTTAAAATTTGTTTTACACAACTAGTGCATAGTTAGTGCTTTCTGACAGTAGCCCACAAAGCACAGAAATAGTGGGGGGGGGGCAGAGAAATGGGGAAAGCAAAAACATTAAATCTTTATGTCACAAAAAAAAGTCAATACATTTCACATTAGCACCATTTTGCTATTGTCGCTTAGGAATTCAGAAAGAACCTTTTGGTTTATCTTTCACTGATCTAACAGAAAGTAACTGCCAACAAAAGATATAAGAGGGTTAGTTTTTACTGTAAGGATTTGTAGACCTATTTCTCAGAATTTCAGTGAATAACACATCAGAACAACATGAAAGTGAGTTTCTGATATCAGTGTTCTCTATGAGATCCCATAAAACTGTCTTGAATTGTCTGATGAGGACAGATGGGTGGTTTACTCGCACAGTACAAGTGCCCACACAAGCTGTATTTACCATCTACAATACAATTGCTATTCACTTGTATAGAGAAAGTGCACTCATGGGGCATGTAATGGAAACACAGATAACTAGCAATAGTAAACCCATAACAGAAGACAGAGAAGGAAAAAAAAAGATAGACATGTAACGAGAGAAAGAATTCTTCTTGAAAATTATCTCTTCACAATTCTATAAACCCTCAAATAATAAAAATCTGTTCCTTTCTAGAGACTGAGAAAAAAAGGATGCACAACCTATGTTTACTTTCATTGCCACTCTAGATTTGTCTACCAGTATGTTCCATTAAAGTGAGGTAGTGTCACCAATGAGCACCAGTGACACCAACAAATGTCACTACAGAACATACTGTTCTATTACAAGTTTTGAATTTAGTCCTCTGCTCTTATAGAAAAAAAAATTACAGTAGTTTTCCTGAAGAACTTTAGTTTTGTTAACTGTACAAAGTACTATTTGGTGTTAGCTCTTATAAGAGAAGGGAAATTGTGTCCAAAAAAAAAAAACAACAAACCAAAAGGTCTGCAAAAGACAGACCTTTTATACACAGCTGAACAACAAGAAAGCTAACATTACCAGTGTTAAATGATGAGATGAAAAAAAACTGGTCAAACAAAAATACAGAGGGAAAACTGGCCTAGAGTCACAGCTTTCAAAAAAAAAAAGTGAGAATAATGGTGTAAATGGCTAGCTAGGCCAGAATAAAAATTACCCTTATTGGATGCTTAATACAATGTATTAAGTCTCGAATATAAAGTAAGTCAAAGCTCGCGGCTTTAATTGATGCATTGGCACCACTGTGTAATATTTGAGCATATCATGTCTCTTTGCCTTGGCAACTGAGAAAACTTGGGATATTTCTGGCATGACAGTTCCTGTATGATGCCAGAGAGATACTTTGGCTGAAGGACCTATATCCTCCACCATTCATTTATACAAATCACTCACTCAGCTCTGTTTCTCAGTACCACCTCTCTTTTGGATACTCACTATGGTATCACTGATGGCAAGCTTATAGTGGGTCAGTACACGTGCAATACCACCACAGCAAAACAGACTGGTGATTCTTCCCCAAACATGCGAATAATTCCTCCAGAGAAACTGCTGCACCATACCCAAAAAAATGATGTCAGGAGTGGTGAGCATAATGTGTTAAAAAATATTTGAGAACCATTGTCTTGAATATCCTGGTAATCCAGATGGTAGTGTCAGAAATAACAGAACTCCAGCACAGGCATCTGTCTCAAAATCAAGACAGGACTCACCTGCATGATATGGTAATGTCCCAGCTGTCTTCTGGAGAGCTTACAAAAATTGTCAGGTAAAATGAATTCCCAGCTGCCAAGAGAAAGGCCAGATGAAGCATCCTAATGCTGCTGTTGTAACTACTTAGTGGGACGTGGTAAGGCCAAATTGTTAGTCATCCTTAAAAAAGAAAATTTTGGAGGCATTAGGCATCTCATAACATGTGTATTGTGTATGCTTTGAAATCCATTTGATTTTAGTTTTTGCTTATCTTGATCTGATCACATCACTGCCAAGATCTGATTTTATTTGTGTTCTACAGAAAAAGTTAGGAATAAAAGCACTCTTTGGCTATACTAGGTATGTTTAGGTCTTGAATATTATATCAGAGAGCAAGAGCAAAGGTCATATCTAGAACTAGCAAAAATAAGTTTACCTTGACAGGAAAGCTGGACATACAAGATGGAGTAAATTTGCAGCACAGAAAAGATTAGTCCTATATCTTTGAGTGTCGTGCTATTTTGTTTTACCTTGCTTGCTCTACATATAGGCATTATCAGAAGGCAGTGTGATGTCCCAGAATATCTTGAATGCAACTTAAATGTTGCAGGCTCTTACCTGAGAGTTAAGAATAAGAACCTGAGTTACTCTTCATTCATTGCTAGCTGTTTAATCATAATTACATATAGTCACTTTGACTCAGCTGGCTTGTAGGAATTACAATGTAAATTTGAATAGCACATTTCTGCAGAAATTAACAGCTTCTTATATTGAAGTTGTTGAGCAAATACTGTCTCCCCTTTGAATAGCAGTACCATATTTATACTACTGTTGGTGAGAAAACATTCAGAATAAAATTATGAAGAAGAGTATTTATTCCTGCTGACTATATTCAGTAGACAATATCTTTAAGTCACTTAACATGCTTGACAACTCTGAAGCTTCCCAAACTCTACTATAATATCCACAGTATGTCCTTTCAGTACTTTTGAATATAGACATTACTTTGTCGATGCATTTTAGTGAGTAGATAAAGCACAAGAATTTCTACAGTAATTTATCTTCTCTAAGACTCTTACATATGCTTTCATTTCTACTACAACCTTATATTAAGCTTTTCACTTTCCTTTCCTCAGCTTTGGAGAGTTTCAGAGAGCTTTGCTGTAACTGATCAACATCACAGAATCTCAGTTTCAACAAAACTTAATATCCAGTTCCAACTAGGTCAGGTAGAAATTTCTTAAAAGTTATAAAAACATAAAGTTACTCTTGAAAAGTTTACCAAGATTCTGTCTAGGCCTTATTCCTTGCTACCATGGGAGTTTTTCTCTCTCCTTTGCTGCAGAGAACCAGCACACAGACACTTTCAGCCAGGTCTACTCTTGCTCTGCCTGTACTCCAAGCCAACTGCATCAAAGGACGACCCAAGAGACAATTACCCCTGATAGCATAGCGCTGTGCTGCCCACAAGGCACACCGCACTAGCTCAACACAGGCAATTCTACTTCCATATAGGAACTTGCTTGCTAGCTGGGAAAACAGACATAGCAAGTACAGGTCTGCCTATGTAAGGTCAAACAAAATGCCAATACTCATATTCATACAACATAAAACTAATTTTCAATTACACTAGAACAAAAGAGGTACTAGTGAGAGCAGAAGTAAAATGAAACAGAGGCATTCGTCCCTATTGTGAATAGGCATTGACTGTGGTAGCTGAAACACACCAGAGTATTTTATTCCATCTTGCAATTGCAGAGCAAGGAAAATGCTAATGATCAGTACTGTCCCAAATGAGGCAGCTCATAGAATAGTTTGGGTTGGAAGGGACCTTTAAAGGTCATCTAGTCCAACCTCCCTGCAAGAAGCAAGGACATCTCCAACTTGATCAGGTGGCTCAGAGCCACATCCAACCCAGCCTTGAATGTTTCCAGGAATGCAGCAAATTTTGCTCAATATTCCAGCAGCCATAAAACTTTCCAGCAGCAGAAGAAAAGGCCAAGTCTCACAGTGTTCCTGAACTACGACACTACCACATGTTACTGCTGATTTCACCTTCAGGTGACTAGCTGGAGTTTTGTGTACATGTGTGTGTTTGGGTTTTTGTTGTGAGCTGGGCCAGTTCACTGAGAAAAGAAAAATACCTCTAATAACCAAATGCTAAAAGATTGCAGCCAAGCCAAGTGACTCATGCCTGTTTTCCTTAGAACAACTGGTATCTAATGAACAACAAAAAGACTTGACAGTGAGCAATGATTTCAGAAAGCCTTCTTGCTGTGATGGTCCAATTCAATGAAGCAGACAAAAGAAGAAGCACATCGAAGTATCTATATACATCAAGCAGTTCCAAGCAAACCTGAAATACAGCTTGAGCCATTGAGCAGTATTAAACAATGCTTTTTTTAAAAAACCTGAGTCACAAGCTATAATAAAGCAATAATAAAGACTCATGTCTGAGAGGGAACCAAAGGACTTTTCTAGTTAAGGCAAAATGTTAAAACAAAGGCTTAGGACTGCAGTTCAAGTCATCATATGAAAAAAATATGTAAACAGTGACAGCAGCAGTCCCTGAAAGTCCCTGTTTACTCATCTCAAATAACCATGAAGATTTCAATTAGCAGTCTTAGAAATATTATTATTGGATCAAATAGAGTTAACAAGCTGAACATGAAAAGTTGCAAGCAGAAAGTAATAGCTCTTCCTTCAAGAGAAAGTGTGTGTAAGATGACAAATACATCTTAGAAAATCCTGACAAGACGGAAAACAATAATAACAATAATAAAGCTATTGAATTATTGAATCTAAGCATTCTGACACTTTTTTTTCCTCTAGTTAATAAATAGATTAAAGGCATAATACTAAGCATCACAGCTTTTTGTATGACAGTGTCAGATTGTTAGCTTGATGAATCAGCTTTGGAGCTAATTTTTTTTTTTTTTTGGAGCTGCATTTTATTCCTGGCTTCATCACTAGAATATTCAGCAGTTCTGGACCAAACATTTCACCTCTGTCCGCCTCTGCTTCTTCTCCTAGTCTAATTCTTCCCTATTATGGTTTCCTATACATTTATTTGCAGTAAGACTTCACTTCCAGTATCTCCATTCAAGAGCTATAACACTTTTTGTCCATGTCTCATTCAAACATTAAAGTGCATTTGAGATTGTCTTCCAAAATGAATTATTTTATTACCATTGATTCTAAAAGCATTGATTGCTGGCTTGTTTTCACATATCAGTGCACTGCACCAGTCAGGAAAAGAATCACTGGTAATATTTAAATCAACTGATATATCTTTACATTCTCTTACAAAATTCATTTTTAAATTACAAAGTTCCAATAGGTAACTAGTTTTCATGGCTAGGTATACAAAGCAATAGACAATTGTGACAGCTTAAGAATGACTGTTAACTTCAGCTATGTTTTTATGAAACCATTCTGGCAGGATGACTATAAACATTTCTCTCCTGTGGATTTGTCCTCTATCATTTGCTTTGACCTTCAAGTTTGAGTAAGCTTCAAAATATAAAGCAACTTAGTCAAAAACTTTCACCTATTCTCTAAGAAATTGCCTGTGGTATACCCATAATTAGGTACAGCTGAAAATTAATTGTCTTTCAGTGAGCTTGCAATGCCTTCTGAATTTTCAATGAAATTATTTGACTCTGATTTCTTGTACTTCTAGCATGTACCTCCAGCTATTGCCCTTAACAGCCACACTTCTTAACATTCAGTTCAGCTTGAATGCCTGTAAATGATAAACAGGCCTAGAAAAGCCATTAAATGCATTCTAAATTTACTCCCAAAAGAGCTAACAGACATAAAAATTGCTGGAAAGGTGAAATCCTACTCTATATAGAATCATAGAATCATAGAATAATCTGCGTTGGAAGGGACCTTTAAAGGTCATCTAGTCCAACCCTCCTGCAAGAAGCAGGGACATCTCCAACCAGATCAGGTTGCTCAAAGCCTCATCCAACCTGGCCTTGAATGTTTCCTGGGATATGGCATCTACCGCTTCTTAGGGCAACCTGCCCCAGTGTTACACCAACCTCATTGTAAAATTTTTTTTTCCTAATGTCCAGTCTGACTCTACCTCCCTCTATTCTAAAACCACTATCCCTTGTCCTATCACAACAGGCCCTGCTGAAGAGTTTCTCCTCATCTTTCCTGTAGGCCCCCTTCAGGTCCTGGAACGCCACTCTAAGGTCTCCCCAGAGCTTCCTCTTCTCCAGCCTGAACAGCCCCAACTCTCTCAGCTTGGCCTCATAGGAGAGGTGCTCCAGCCCTCTGATCATCTCCATGGCCCTCCTCTGGACTCACTCCAACAGGTCCACATTCTTCTTATGTTGGGGGTTCCAGAGCTGGACGCAGTACTCCAGGTGGAGTCTCATGAGAGCAGAGTAGAGGGGCAGAATCACCTCCCTGGACCTGCTGGCCATGTTTCTTCTTATGCAGCCCAGGATGCAGTTGTCTTTCTGGGCTGCAAGTATACATTGACAGCTCATGTTGACCTTCTCAGTAGCCTCCCTGCTAGCAAAACCTTGCTAAGCAAACCCAATACAGCTGTATATGTGTGCTTTGGGTACGTGGGTGCATACTGGCAATAGATTTTCAGTCTGTCTAGTGACTGGACCAGTGGGCACAGAGCTGAGGCAGCTTCAACTCTCATTGGTTGTAATTTCCAGCCTGATACCTCTCGTAACAGTTTCCATTTACGTATCTGGCTTTTATAAGCTATTTTACCAGCTATGCTCCAGCCCGTGCTCTTACAGAAGCTCAGAAGAAAGAAAGACCTTCAAGGAAAACCATGGAGTTGTTGCTCCTACATCCAAATGCAATCCAAGTGAAGTTCAATACCTCTCTTGGAGTTAAAGTGGGTTTTACTATGATAATAAACTGAGGCAAAGAAAAAAAAAGAAGTTCAAAGAGTTTAACACGGAGTCACAGATTTAAGATGCTTGGGAGTTTCTGTGTCAGAGTACTGAACATTGCAAGTCACTTTGTGGCTTCCTAATCAGAGTGTATCTCCTATTGACCTCAGTAGCAGCTGAATACTCAATATTTACCCAAGAGAAATCATGGATGTCCCAGCAAATGAGAAATACATTTACTGTCTGTTTTGAGAAATAGCATGCAAGTAACTTGCTCCCAATGCCACATAAGAACTCTATGGTCTATACAATGAAAGGAACAAATACCTCAGAGCTTATCTCTATTGTGAAATAAATCTCTCTCTGTGTAGGCATTCACACTACATAATTTTAAATTCCTGAAACAAAATGAGGTGGATGCAATGCAGAGCACAGCCTCTTTGATTATAGAAATCATATTCCTTTTCTGAACAGACTGACATTGAAGGCAGGTATCTTTTCAAACAACTAAAATTATATTGGGTAACTCTAACCATGTAGAACTCTGAAATTTTCAGAGAATTGAATGTATCACAGAGTAAACTCAAGCTTCACTAGCATTAGAACTCATTATTAGGTAAGCTTTACAAGTTTAAATGGCAAAGACTTTTAATTTCTAGGACAGTCTTTCCAAAAATAAAACTCTAACCTTTAAAAGACCTATATTCTGTGCTGCACCAGAACAGCAAGCTTGTTTTTAGCCTTTTCTACACTATTCAGTTCAAGAGTAGATGATAGAAATTAAATGCTGCCTTTTGCAAAAGGTACATATGATGCTTTTGAAAACAGGTATATTCTTGACTGAGTCATGTAGCAGCCATAGGCAACCGTCCAAAGATTTTTTTTAAATCACTTTGGATAGCTATTCAAAGCTGTACTAAGACACTGCATTTCTTTGATGTGAAAAAAAAAATAAGATAAAATCCTTAAAAGACCTTTTTCAAGTGTCATGTTGATATTTGCTTTCAATTCTATCAAATATATTTTTTAAATGTCTTCTGTTGTGATATTTTTAAATGTTTCTTTCCAGGCCTCAATCAAGAGAAGAACAACATAAAAATTAACAAATACTGTTTACATTACAAACCGTCCATTTTAGTCTAACTAATTGGATCTGCCACTCAATGAACAATTATGTTAAGGTGGTGATTAGGCTCTCCAACTCCATCATAGAGGAAGTTTTCAAATGAAAAGATTCTGTCTTTCAAACGATTCATAGCCTAAACTTAATATGTAATCTACCTTACACTCTTCTACTTACTCACATCTGGAGAACTAAATTGAATGAGAAAATTACTAATTAGACTTTGCTGATATGAGAGTATATAACAAGAGAAAGGATGGGTCAGTGGTTGCAGTACCAAAATGGAGATTGGAAAGAGAGAGTTTCATTCTTTTCCTCAGTCTCTCAGCTATTTTAAATAAACCATTTAATGTCCCTGTCCTTCAATTATCTGTTAGAAAAATCAGTTTTCCTTTACCTCCAACCCTCTTCTACCTCTAAAAGAGTCAAGAAATGAGCCAAGACTAAGATCTCTGCAATAGGAAACACACTTCATTTTGCTATTTAACTAAAGAGGTTCAACCCAGGAAAAAGGATTCCTGACCACTAAGTATATTTATAAAAATACAGTATAGAGGCATTCCAAAGAGAAACAAATAAGAAGAGGAGGAAGCAGGCTGTAACTCTTCCCTGTTACAGAAGATCATTCAACTTAAGATCGTCCAAGCAAACAAAACAGAGTAAATAAAGTATTAATAAAGGAAGCATTTCCATTAAAATGGAAATGTGACAGTATTTCATTGTCAATGCCACCAGAACTAGAAAACAGTCTTTTGGAGCTCCACCTGTTTTTATATGCTATAATATTTTGATTTGACTGGCAACAATGACATTAAGCTGAAGTTATAACCTCTGCTGCTATGGCATAAGAAGGCCTCTGCACTCTAGTCTGTGCCCTTTGGCCATGCAAAGCTTTCAATCATCAAATTCAGGTGTTAGAAACCCAAGAAATGTTAGCCACTTTGTATTTAACCTTTCATTTTTGTTTTGCCATGAAATGTCTCAAGTATAATCATATTAAGTACAGCGAAAGGCATCCTGTTACACACAGAGCATGCCAGTCCTCATGCCAGTATCTATATCATGTTTTCAATTGTGATAATTTGCGAAAGTTTCAAGAAGCCAACTGGAAAATGTTCCTCTGGAAACCAAGGGAGAAAGTTCGCAGTATGCAATTCAGTGTTGTCAGTCAACTGCAATCCCTCTAAATACCGAAGCTCTATTGAACCTTTCTATGGTTTTTCTATAACTGTCATGATTGATTATAGGCACAAAGGAAGTTGCATCTCTATCAAGGCAACAAAATAATGTACTACTGCCAGTTGTTAGAAATAAATGTCTAAGGATTTTTGGTGGAGCAGTAAAGACACGCTCATCAAAGATCAGTACTGATCTTTCTTTCTTTGTTTCCTTTCTCATATTTTCTCATTTGTAAGACTCTGTTCCTTCTTTAAAGTGACCATCCCTAGAATGTGAAAGGGCATTGTTGGAAAATGATGATTTGCCATCAGTAAAGAAATTCTCCCCCATTAAGAAGGTCAGACATTGGAACAGGTGCTCAGAGAGGTTGTGGACTCCAGCCCTGGGCATTTTCAACACTTAGTTGAGCAAGGCCATGAGCAGCACGATCAAACTTATGTTAGATCTGCTTTGAGCAGATTGTGACTACAAGATTCCAAAGCGTCATGTTACATGAGAAAAGGCTCATCTGGACATGCCTGAGGGAGCACTGGGCAACAAACCTTACAGACTGGGAGGGCTTATTGCCTACCAGTTTGAGACTCAGGGGAAAAGCATAATGTGTGTATCTGTGTGTGTCTGGCTGTGTTTAAGGGGAGCCTGCACCAGCAGCTGGAGTGGGCCTGCAGTCTTGTGGCCCACGTGCCCACGTCCCAGCAGCTGGAGTGACCTGAGATCCAGGGTATGCTACCTGTCAGACTGAGCACCTGAGTCAGTTTTTGAGGAAACCAGACTTGTGCATACACATATTTCCCATTAACAGATGTTTATCTGCCACAGAAGAGAACAGAATGAGGCTATTGGTGCTTTTTTGCATTTGCAAGTCTTTTCTGTCTACGATCTGTGTGGCCTCCTGCAGGTATGTGGACTCTATGTATGTATTTGTTGGTGCCTCTTGGGAATACATGCTCAGCATTGCTCCTGGTTGGGCCTAGGGGCATGGAGCAGCAGCATGCTGTCGGATTCAGCAACCCCTAACACAGAGAATCCTTGCAAGACAATTTTTCTCTGATTCTACAGGTTCTGAAAGAATCTTAAGGAAAACTAGATGTCTGAAGTGAATGTCAGGGAAAGTGATATGGACGGAAGTTAAAACTGGCAGCTTCTCCTTCTGGGATGAACATAGTGACCTCCAAAGAATTTTGTACTCTTATAATGATGTCTAGATTTTAGGCACAAAATGTTAAAATTCAAGGACCAGGAAGCTAGCCTGTATGACCTTTAAGATCAAAAACAACACAAGAGTTTAGGTAATCATTTTTACTTCAGGTCTTTTGTGGAGCAATAATTAAACTTGGCCTGTGTGTATGTCTTTCCCTCCCTTGTCCCAATTCAATAGTGAAAGTTAGCCTTGTTAACAACTGGTATCTGACTTCTTTCACCTAGAGACTTAAAAAGCAGCACTTAGTTCAAAATAATTTTAAAGGTCCAAACTATAAAGCCACAAGTACTAGCCAATTAAAGTCCATATTCTACAGGGAAATTAACCAAGACCTCACTGTAGTATATGAAGTAGGCATGGAAACAGAGAGTTTGCAGTGAATTATGTTGCTCATTAAATAATATTTCTGAATAGTTTTGCTGTAGCTTCATACATCTCACATTGCATTACACCTTTCTAGAAGAAAAAAGAAAAATGACACAAGGATCTCTTTAGACTTTTCTCACATATATTTAATAAACTTTTTGGTAACATTCACATTCTCATTAAGCACTTTGTTGACTTTAAATGGCTTCATACTGATTAATGAATAAATATAATTCCTCTGATTCATTAGCTCAAAGCTACATTCTAGTTCCAGCTACAGCTCCTTTAAGTGACAATACCATGATAACAGTTCACATGTAATAGAGATAGACTGTAGACTGCATAGCCATGCAGCAAGTTAGATCAGTGTAATGATCTGCAGGAAAACAAACCTTTACCTTTTTTTTTCGTTCAGTTCATTCTCAGCCAACTGACTGAACTCTCCAGACACAGGGTGTCCACATACTCTCTAAAGCTGATGCAAAGTAAGAAACAAGACAGCCCTGTCAGTGACAGAATGCCCTTAAAGCAGATTATTCTGACTCAGAATTTGCACATACAGTTAGCGTAAGTTTGATGTAGACATCCCCTTACTAATATGGTGGAAGGAATTTATTTATTCCTCCAAATTAAACCTCACAGAGGATAAAAATCCTTGTCAATAGGTTGGATCACTATTTTATTCTTCTCCTGGCAGTTGGAGAGAGGGAAGAATGGTAATTAAGAACACTGCTATGCCCATCTGAAGGGGGAGCACCATTCAATTAGCATATCAAAGAAAGTTGCATTTCGTGTGCTGCTTCTCTGAAATAACAAAATAGCCCAAAATTGTAGATGACTGAAACACCTGTGGTGTGATTAGAAAAATTTACCAGAAGATAGAGAGACAGTAGTTTCCATAAATGCTGAGTGGCATGGAGAAAATTTTGTTAGAAGATCTAAAGATAGGGAAAAGTAATCAAATATAAAAGCATTGTAGAGTCTTTTAAATTGAAAATGTTGGGGGGGAAAAAAAGCTTTTAATTATCATTTCAGCATTTATATGGCATCTTTTCCCAGCATCCTGGCACTTGCCTCTACTAATTTATTCAAATTCTGTATGCTACAACAACAACAACAATCTGATCAGATATGGAAAGCCCAATACCATAGATAGGTTTTTAAAGTTAAAGTGTGGTTGGATGCAAAACAAAATAAAGTCAAAAACAAGCAGATGAAAGCTAAAGTTATTTCAAGTCATTACAGCACCATAATTAAAAGTGTGAGCTTTTTTTTATTAATGTAATGCATGGGTAATTCAGAAAAATCTCTGCATAGTAGGGAAGTATTCAGCATGTAGAATTTGGAAACGTTACTTTTTTATCCGTAAAACTCTGATAAGAGATGGTGTTTTAGAAGGGTTGAGAGCTAGAAAAAGGAGAAAATTCTCTCAGAAACAAAATAATCCTGTAAGAGACAGTCTATGATGTGTGCTTTTATGTGCTGGATATTATATAAGTAATATATTTTCTTAAATAACAGAACAAAACTAGTGTTTCTATAGGCAGCACTAATTTCAGATAACAGAAAATCAAATACAATATTAATCAGAAATAAACTACCTGGCTAGAAAATTTAATACCTGACTAAATTTACAGCTCTTGCTAACTTAATCACAGCCGGGGGGTGTGTTTGCAAGGCATCTCTCCATAACCTGTATTAGGTCCATCTGCCATTGATAAGGCCTAGATAATGGATAAAACAATGATAAGCCCTAGGACTGTAGCAACACAGAAAATAGAAGTTGTGGGAAACAAGTACTGAAATCTGTTGCCATGACAACAAAATCCTAATTCCATTTTCAAAAGGAAGTCAATTCCTCAATGAAAAATAAACAGCCTAAGCAAGTTAAAAAAATTATGTTTGGGCTCACTGGCTCGCATAAATATACAAAAACTAACCTGGTCTCTACACAAGCCCGCTTTAAAACAAGACACTTACCTATAATAAAAACTACTGGAAGTTCCTCTGCAGTGAAAAAAAAAAATAAAATAGACCAATACTTTAGTGTGGCAAAGGAACACCAATTTAAAGAATCAAAAGTGTCACTGATTTCAAAAGAATCTAACACAGTGAAGACAAGGTAGAATATATTTTCTTTCAGTTTGGTCTTTGTGAACTTGACACTGTCACATACCACATTGTGGCTTTGTGGCCAAATACTTCCGGCTAGAGAAGTCCACCTCTATAGATATAAGGAAAGAGACATTTTGTGGGGCTTTCCAGTACTACTGGAAATTCAGCTGATCCTACATACAAGTGCTGTCAGATTCTTTAATAAAAGCACTTCTCATGATGCCAACATGGCTAATACTAAGAATGTTCATAGAATTATAGAATAGTTTGGGTTGGAAGGGCCCTTTAAAGGTCATCTAGTCCAACCCTCCTGCAAGAAGCAGGGACATCTCCAACCAGATCAGGTTGTTCAATGCCTCATCCAACCTGGCCTTGAATGTTTCCTGGGATGGGGCATCCACCACCTCTCTGGGCAACCTGCCCCAGTGTTACACCAACATCATTGTAAAAAAATTTTTTCCTAATGTCTAATCTGAATCTACCTCCCTCTATTTTGAAACTATTATCCCTCATCCTATCACAACAGGCCCTGCTGAAGAGTTTCTCCTCATCTTTCCTGTAGGCCCCCTTCAGGTCCTGGAACGCCACTCTAAGGTCTCCCCAGAGCTTCCTCTTCTCCAGCCTGAACAGCCCCAACTCTCTCAGCTTGGCCTCATAGGAGAGGTGCTCCAGCCCTCTGATCATCTCCATGGCCCTCCTCTGGACTCACTCCAACAGGTCCACATTCTTCTTATGTTGGGGGTTCCAGAGCTGGACACAGTACTCCAGGTGGAGTCTCATGAGAGCAGAGCAGAGGGAGAGTATCACCTCCCTTGACCTGCTGGCCACACTTCTCTTGATGCAGCCCAGGATGTCGTTGTCTTTCTGGGCTGCAAGCATACATTGACAGCTTCTCATCCACCAATACTCCGAGGTACTCAGGGCTGCTCTCAATCCATTCTCTGCCCAACCTGTATTTGTGCCTGGGATTGCCACAATCCATGTGCACGACTTTGCACTTGGCCTTCTTGAACTTTATGAGGTTTGCATGGGCCCACCTCTCCAGCCTGTCAAGGTCCCTCTGGATGGCATCCCTTCCCTCCAGAGTGTTGATGGCACCACGCAGCCTGGTGTCATTGGTGAATTTGCTCAGGGCGCACTCAATCCCACCGTCCATGTTGCCAACAAAGATGTTAAACACGGCCGGTCCCAATACCAACCTCTGAGGAATACCACTTATCACCAGTTCCCACTGCACTGAGCTGGAATTCAGTGGCAAAGAGTACCATTTGTCCTTAGAAACATATCACATCTGTCCTCCTCTTCAGAAAACTAGTGATACAAATCTTGACTCCTGAGATCTGCCAGCCAAAAAGCCAATAATTTATCAAGGTCTATAATGAAATGACTGTCACAATAACTGTACCATCATAAGTAGAGCCAAGAGCACCAGTAAAAATATATTATCAGTACTTTCACATATATACAGCACACTTAATTAAGGTAGACATCTTTAAATGGAATCCTTAAGTATTCAAGTGAAGAGAGAAGTTCAGGCAAAAGGCAACTCAACAAAAAAAAAAAAATCTTTACCTTCAAATTGTACCAAATACATATCCTCACCCCTCTCCATAAACACTATGAAACAAGTAGCCTTTGAAATATTCTGGAAAGATCATTTAATCTAATTGATATTGGACCAAGAGATAGTAAATCCCAGGGATCGCACAGAGAACATCCTTCCCCAAGCACCTCCGCAAGCAACCTTTGTGCAATATATCATAGAGTAAAAAATAACTCTGAACACACAGGAAGTACCTTTAAGCATACACACAAAGTAGCTTCACAAAGAAGACATGCATGTAACATACAAACCTGTATTGCTTTTATTCTGCCTCCTCTTGTTAAGGACAGAAACCACTTTTCTTCTCCCTTTCTTTCTTTAACCATAACTTCAGTGTTACTCTTTAAACAGATTTGTTCTAGATTATAAATGCATCTATAAGGAATCATTTAGTGTTCATGAGTATTTCTTCAATCTGTTAAACTGCATGCTCACTACTTATCAATGCGCTTGAAGTTCTATTCAAATCATGGTCAAACAAAAGTCTCCAGCTCAGATAAGCAATGGCAAATCTTTCTATAACAGAAGACTCTGAATATTGCGACCAAAGTTCTGGTGATGTTTTAACATCTTCATCTTAGCTGGTCACAGATTCATTCAACTACCTACCTTTGTTTCTGTTTATCAGCTACTAATAACATTCATGTTCAAGATACTCATCATTTCTGAATGGATCTTGAACAATATCTGATTCAGTACGAATCTGTCTTAAAACTTTAATCCATTATTCGTGCAATCTCCCTTCCACTGTCTCCTAACAATAATTATTTTTAGGTCTGGATTTTTTTCAAAGCTTTCAGCACTAACCCAATGCAGTAACAACAGAATTAGGATACTATTTTTCAGTTATTTTTCAGTATTCAACATATAAAGCCTTCATAGAATCATAGAATCATAGAATGGTTAGCATTGGAAGGGACCTTTAAAGGTCATCTAGTCCAACCCCCCTACAAGGAGCAGGGACATCCCTGACTGGATCAGGTTGCTTAGAGCCCCATCCAACCTGGCCTTGAACATTTCCAGGGATGGGGCATCCACCACCTCTCTGGGCAACCTGTTCCAGTGTTCCACCACCCTCATTGTAAAATAATTTTTCCTAATGTCTAATCTGAATCTCTGTTTTGAAACCTTTCATCTTTATTGATAGGAAAAATTATATATTTTTAACTAAGACAATAAAGGGTGAAGTAATAATTTTCTGAAGAGACATAGAACAGAGACTTGCTCTTAGAAGGAGCTTAAGGCTTTTTCTGTTTAACATGCTTCACAAGCAGCTGCACATTATTTTAAGTTGTATAGTGCTTCAGCTATATTGCTAATAACATTACATCATTATTTAGTGAATGTAACTAACTGAACAAGCACATATTCTTTAGCTGTCAATCTTTATCTAAATCATTACCTTTTTTTCCACCTTGTGCCTGCCTTATTACAGACAACATTCAGTTCTGAACAATGGAACACATAAAAGAAGGAAAAATCCATGTGGGAATAGTCACTTGATGCCATCTTCCTTCCACACCACATCTCATAGAAGTTCCACTTTGTAAAGAACCTCACACTTTGACAGAGGAGTGTACATACCCTGAGCGTCCAGAGGTGGTGTGCTGCAGGAACTACACAGGAGTAAGCCAGAAATTCTACCAAAATCTCAGTTTTTTCAGCATCTAATAAAAGGAGATTTTTTTTTTTTAATTCTGCATTACAGTTGATAGAGTTTGTCATACTACTTTTTTAAAAGGATGCTAATTAGGCACAGTTTTTACTTTGATCAAGCATTTAGTGGGGAAAAATATGGCAGACTTAGAATAATAAAATGTAGGGGATGCTAGATCCACTTTTGTCAAAAAAAAAAAGGAGTCACACTCGTATCTGTGTTACATGTCACCCTGAAGTGGCTATACATAGCTACTTTCACTGAATTTTTAGAGCACGCAAAGCCAGTAAAAACAGAAGGATTATCTGGGGGGAGGAAGGGTAATGCTTGCTTTGGATTTACACTTAAGAACTGAAACACTTCTGAATTACGTAAAAGCATGCCTTACACAACGTTTTTTCTCTCACAGGGAAACCAGCACTGCTGAAAAGCAAATGTTGCAGCGAGCTAATTACTTTTAAACCTAGCACTATGCAGGTTCCCCAGGTGTATGTTTTGCATTCACCTGCGCACTAGAGAAACAGGGGAAAGGTGCAATGCTCGGGCTTTCGTTTCAGTGACATCCAGGCAGCCTTTGCCCGGTTTATTTAAGAGTTTCCAGTTTCCTCTCCTCGCTGCCTTTTCCAGCTGAACAACAAGGAAAGAAGCCGCCAGCGTACCCTCCCCTGCCCGACGTCTGCCCCCCGCCGCGGGCCCGCCTCCACCAGCCCTCCCCACGCTCCCCACGCCCCCGCCCCGCCCCGCCCCGCCCCGCCCCCGTGGGCGACGCCCCGCCCCTTGGCGGCGACGCGTGCCGCGGGCGACACCTGGCGGCTGCCGGGAGGAATCGGGCGTCTAAGGACGGGGAGGGGGAGCAGGGGGGCAATCGCTGTCGCAGGCTTGGGGCTATCTCAGCTTCCTGAGAGGCTTCTCGTAGCGGCTGTACGTTCTGAGATATCTAGAAATTATACGAAATTATAAATTCCTGTCTTCTCAGCAATTTGGCGGGGTTTTGGAGAGGAGTTCGGGTTTAGGTTTTTGTTATGTTCTTCTTGAAAAAGTAGATGGAGTCTAAATTAGGGGGTAGACTGTACTATCTCAAGGTATATTTTGTTCCAAAGGATTGGACTTTTTTTTAGCAGAGAATCGTTGCAATACAAAACAATCACTATGGCTCCGTTCTACTTTACAGTTCCAATTTCAGAACAGGCCAGTTCCACTGAATCTCAAACACAAATCAGTCATGACTGAGGAAGAAAATTCCATTCCTAGTCATCCATGCATAAGACAGTACACCTGATTTTCATAAACCACTAAAGAAAACTGGGGACAAAACACATGCTATGATGGACAGGGAGGAAAATCTAATTATGTGTGACTATATTTCTTTTGAGACAGCACTATTGACAATGATGACAAATTTGAGCAGATAATAAAAACTAAGAAATTATAATAAAACTCATGTTAGACAAAGATTTACAGGGTCCTGAGTGGGCAGGGGTGCAGAGCTGGCAGCAGGAGTGAGCCAACAATCAGCAGCTGAGAAGGCAGCTACAATGATCTATCAGTCCAAAAACATCTGTAGAAGAAGATGTAGCATTCTGTTATTAGCAGAACAACACAACTTTAAAAGCTTGACATGGAAAACAATACATTTTTGTCACAGATGTCTCACTTTGAGACAGAATAAATCCCCAGCTATGGCCCAGAACAGTACCTACTACCAAAACCCAGGGGTGTTCTAATCTACACTGGGACACCAGCAACAGTCAGTTAAGATCAAAGCAACCCAGCAAACACCAAACTCAATGAAACAAAGCTCCAGGCTGACCAGAGAAGACTTGTAAGAATCTGCACAGGAGCTTGAACACAGCTCAGGCAGTCAAACAGGAAATTAATTTCATCAATACAGAGATGATACAGGTTATAAACCCAAATGCGTTTGTGTTTAGATACAACCAAGGGGTCATATCTTTGGACTTAGAAAAAGGTATGACTGGAGATACAGCTAGAAGTAGAGGGAAAGAGAGGTGTTGTAACTGAGAAGTGGTTAACCCTGAATCCTGTTTCAAGAAGGATACCCCTATTATTGAAACCACGAAAGAATGATACTTCTAAAATTCAGAGTTGCAAATTTCTTTCCATCATTGACTCTCTTCAAGAGTCATTACCATCATGTGATGGTTTAGCCTGAATTACCACACAGTTTCTCGCTCACCCTCCCCAGTGGGAAGGGGAAGAGGATTGGGAAGGAAGGAGAACTTGTGGGTTGAGATGAAGACAATTTACTAAAATAACAAGGGAAAAATACAATAATAACAGAATATAAGGATATTAAAATATACAAAGTGAACAATATATGTTTTCTCACCACCCGATGTCCCAATGACCGATACAGCCCATCCCGAGCAGCGATCACGGAAACAAAACTGAGCAGCAAGCAAAGGAGCAAAAGGGAGCCAGCAAGGTAGAGGGAATGATGCCAGCAAAACGAGGAAGAAAGATGGATGCCAGGAAGGCAGACACCCACCCTGGCCTGCCCCGACTTGTATACTGAGCATGGCGTTTATGGCATGGAATACTCTCTTGGGCCAGTTTGGATCAATTACTCTGTCTGTCTTTCTCCCAGCTTCCTGCATCTGCAAATTAGCGAGACTTGGAAAGCAGGACAGTGTCCTTGGTCTCATTCACCACAACTTATATCATCAGAGTGTTTATCAACATTCTTCACACATGAAATCCAAAATACACCAGCTACTGAGAGAAAAAATTAACTCCATCCCTGCCAAAACCAGGACATTTATCCACATGTTTTAATGTAAGTTTTCCCTTTGATACACACTGATGTGGTTTAACTTGTAGTTCTCAACAAGTAGGTCAAACGATTCTTTAAGCTTTTTCTGACTAAAAAGAAAGGGGTGAGTATGGAAACGATGTTTCATTCCAGCTATTTAGCAAGCATGCCACCTCGTTTGTTAATCTACACAGGTGCTACCTGCAGATATGAATAGAGATTCACCTGCCATTTCAAATTCAAAATAAGCAAGTGTATTTGGAGGTTTACATAAACCAAGCAGAAGGCTGTAGAAGACTGTAGTAAGATTTATTTATTTATTTACTTACTTACTTCTTAAAACAGCATCTAAAATACCAATAATCATCCTATAATCCAACAGGGACCATGCACCTATATTAATGCATTTCTTTTGCACACAGATTAGAGTCAATTTTGAATCACCATTTCAATGCTTTAGAAAGCTATTTCCAACCTCAACCACCTAGAAGGATCCTGTGACATCTCATTTATAAATTTATTAACTTTTAAAGCTTAAAAGCAAATGTTAGCATACTACTAGGGGTTATTAAAGTGAATATACAATTCCATTTTGAAGTTAAAAGTTAAAATTACAATTACAAAATTGATTTGTGTAGGTTATAATACCTGCCTCCAAAGAGATTATTAGTCTTCAGAAATATGAGCTACACTTGAAAATTGTAAATTCATATTCCCTGTGACCCTATTAGATTTACTAAATAACCTCAGATCAACAGTAGTACAGTTGTAAAAATTATATTAACATACTTACAGGGTGCAATGGGAACAGATTTGAAAGTAGTTTCTTGAAGCTTTGAGCTCTGAAAGCAAACTCGAACGCCACCTACTGGCCAAACTGACAGGAAGGGGTGTGTGTGTGTTTGTATGAAAGGCATCATCATCCTATGGTATCACAGAGTATCTCAGAAGAAAATTGAAAAATTCTTCAGACAATATTCCCCAAAGTGAAAAGTATTGGGTTTCACTTTCAGTCGACATCAATCAAACTCCATATTTAACACAACAGCTCTCAGCAAGGGGGCAGGGAGGGGGATACGAAGAAGAGAAGGAAAAAAACTTATTTCACAGTCGTGACAATGGTTTTGAAGACATAATAACTAACTGTACTAGCTCTCAGGTTTAAGTTCCATGAAACGAAACAACTATGGAAAGTCTATAAAGGAAAGCACTGTAGGGATGCATTCACAAGTCTCCACTCAGATTACAGATGCACCTTACATAATTTGTACAGAAAAGTTTTCACAAATGTCTTTTTACAGGCAGTTGTTACCATTTTACAGATGTGGATATTGCTGCAGTGGTTTAAAACATAATCTCTAGCTGTTTATACTAGCGTTCTCTCAGGTCTTACACTTTCATAAGACAAAAAAGCACAAAAGTCTGCCTGCACTTCAACCATCGCAATCCAGTCCAGAAATGTTTCTAAAACCTGTCAATGCTGCCCTCCAATGGATGCATGCTGACACAGGCTGGAGAACACTAGCTGTACAGTACTGGAGATCAGCTGGCTGTGGTCAGGTGGTGCTTCATTTCTATGGACAGAATTGTGTTCATGATGTGTTGCACTCTGAATTGTAAAGGACCACAAATAGTTCAATGAACAGTTCCCACCAAGTTTTAATGTGCTTTGCCATCTAGCTGCCTTTAAATTCTCAGCCTTAACCTAGTAATGAAACTTTAGCCTCCTGGAAAAAATAAAACCAAACTAAACTAAACAAAACCCCCATACATTAAAAGCAAATTATCTCACAGTCTAGGTAAAGGTGAAGTAATAAAATTTACTTGTCAGGGAAGGGAAATTATTTTCACTAATCATACATTAAGAAAAAAAAAAGCCTTATTCTTCTGACTTGTTGAAAGATTCAAGTTATGCAAACTTTAATTAATACAGTTTACCCTGTTGTAAAAGATTAAAAAGAATCTAGGAGTTCTCAAGAAGTCCATGATACTTCTGTTGCGGGTCAAGGAGCTTAAAAGAAGAATGCCACCCAATCTCTGAAGAGTTAGAAACAGGCTTTAAGAGGCCTGTATTGGTATTTTAGGCTCATTTCTGACTTGACTTTCTGCTGATGTTCATTTCAGCTACAAAGAGTATGACTGCTTTAAATGGGGATGAGCAGGAGATTATTTGTGTAGACCTACAAATAATGAGGAGGTATGTTAGTAACAAGGTAACATCCATGAAATTGTCATCTCAGAATTGACTCTTTCTCCTTCAATATATTACTGTTAGCTGCATACAGAAATGTTCCTGGTGTCTCAGTTTTATCATCTGCACCAAGGATCTCCTTTGCTGTACTCTAGAGTGTGGTCAAGCCATAGTCAACCATCTACTTGAAGGCTGTGCAATATGAGGAAGAGACTAATGAGACACTCATCAGCATGCAATTTTTAAACTTTTAATTTGGGTTTAACATATCCTTGCAGCTTTCTTTTAATGAAATTATGTCTCAGTGTTTCAGTAGCTTCATTACAGTTCATTTCATTCAGACACAGAGACATTCAAAGCTCAGAGTGGACAATTCACAGCAGGCTTGAAACCGAGATTTTTTACCTGTTTTAGCCAGACATATATCCTAATAAAATTGAAAAAGAAAAATGTAATTTTGTCTTAAGTCTAGTTTTCTTTCCAAATTTCTTCCATCAGTGGGGAAGACACCCCACTTCTTCCTCATTTGCCCATCTTCTGTCTTTTCAGCTGCATGGTACCACCACTTAATTTGTGTCTCTACAGCAATGAGACCAAGTGTCTCTACACCAATGCACACAGCATGGGGAATAAACAGGAAGAGCTGGAGATGCGTGCACACAAGCAGGGCTACAACCTCGTTGGCATCATGGAGACATGGTGGGATGACACATATGACTGGAGCGTCAACATGGAGGGGTATAGGCTTTTTAGAAAGGACAGGAAGGGGAGATGAGGAGGGGGTGTCACTCTCTACGTCAGCAACCGGCTGGAGTGCCTGGAGCTCCGCCTGGGGATGGAGGAGTAGCTGACAGAGAGCTTATGGGTCAAGATTAGAGGATGGGGACGGACAGGGGACATTATGGTGGGGGTCTGTTACAGGCCGCCTGGCCAGGAAGACCGAGCAAACAACGCGCTCTATAGGCAGATAGGAGCAGCCTCATGGTCACAGGCCCTGGTCCTCATGGGGGACTTCAACCACCCTGACATCTGTTGGAGAGACAACACGGCAGGGCACAGGCAGTCCAGGAGGTTCCTGGAATGCGTGGATGACAACTTCCTCCTGCAGGCGATAGAGGAGCCGACAAGGAGGGGTGCCATGCTCGACCTTGTGCTCATCAACAGGGAGGGACTGGTCGGGGATGTGAAACTGAAGGACAGCCTTGGCTGCAGCGACCATGACATGGTGGAGTTCAAGATCCACGGGGCAGCAAGGAAACTACATGGCAAGCTCTCTGCCCTAGACTTCAGGAAGGTGGACTTCGGCCTCTTCAGGGACCTGATGGGCCAAGTACCATGGCAGGCGGCCCTGGAGGGAAGAGGGGCCCAGGAAAGTTGGTCCATATTCAAGGAGCACCTCCTCCAAGCTCAGCAGAGGTGCATCCCGATGAAAAACAAGTCGGGCAAAAAGGCCAGGAGGCTGGCATGGATGAGCAAGGAGCTCCTGGACCAACTGAAAGTGAAAAAGGAAGCCTATAGAGGGTGGAAACAGAGACAGGTAGCCTGGGAGGTCTACAAAGAGGCTGCACAAGTGGCCAGGGATAAGGTAATGAAGGCCAAAGCCCTGGCAGAACTGAATCTGGCCAGGGACATAAAATGCAACAGGAAGAGCTTTTATAGGTATGCAGGGGACAAAAGAAAGTCCAGGGAAAATATAGGCCCCCTCCGGAATGGAACTGGTGTCCTGGTTACCCAGGACATGGAGAAGGCTGAGGTACTCAATGACTTTTTTGCCTCAGTCTTCACCGACAAGAGTTCTTGTCCCACCACCCAAGCTGTAGAAGGTGCAAGCAGGGACTGCGAGAATGAAGAACTGCCCATTGTACTTGAAGAGCAGGTTCGGGATCAGCTGAGGAACCTAAAGGTGCACAAGTCCATGGGACCTGATGAGATCCATCCGCAGGTCCTGAGAGAACTGGTGGATGAAGTTGCCAAGCCACTGGCTATCGTATTTGAGAAGTCATGGCTGTCTGGTGAGGTCCCCGATGACTGGAAGAGAGGGAACATAACCCCAATTTTTAAAAAGGGGAATAAGGAAGACCCGGGTAACTACAGGCCGGTCAGCCTCACCTCTGTGCCTGGCAAGGTCATGGAGCAGATTCTCCTGGAAACCATGCTAAGGCACATGGAGAGCAAGGAGGTGGTTGGTGACAGTCAACATGGCTTCACCAAGGGCAGATCGTGCCTGACCAATTTGGTGGCCTTCTATGACAGGGTGACGGCATCGGTGGACAAGGGACAAGCAACAGACATCATCTCCCTGGACTTGTGCAAAGCTTTTGACACTGTCCTGCATGACAACCTTCTCTCTAAACTAGAGAGACATGGGTTTGATGGACGGACCACTCGGTGGATAAGGAGTTGGCTGGATGGCCGCACTCAGAGAGTGATGGTCAACGGCTCAATGTCCATGTGGAGACCGGTCACAAGTGGCGTCCCTCAAGGGTCCGTGTTGGGCCCGGCCCTGTTCAACATCTTTGTCGGCGACATGGACAGTGGGATAGAGTGCACCCTCAGCAAGTTCGCTGATGACACCAAGTTGTGTGGTGCCGTCGACACGCTGGAAGGGAGGGATGCCATCCAGAGGGACCTTGACAGGCTGGAGAGGTGGGCCCGTGCCAACCTCATGAAGTTCAACCAGGCCAACCTGCACCTGGGTCAGGGCAATCCCAGGCACAAATACAGGCTGGGCGGGGAATGGATTGAGAGCAGCCCTGAGGAGAAGGACTTGGGAGTGCTGGTGGATGAGAAGCTTAACATGAGCCGGCAATGCGCCCTTGCGGCCCAGAAGGCCAACCGCATCCTGGGCTGCATCAAGAAAAGCGTGGCCAGCAGGTCGAGGGAAGTGATTCTCCCCCTCTACTCTGCCCTGGTGAGACCCCAACTGCAGTACTGTGTCCAGTTCTGGAGCCCCCAACACAAGAAGGACATGGACCAGTTGGAGAAGGTCCAGAGGAGGGCCACGAAGATGATAAAAGGGCTGGAGCACCTCTCTTATGAGGACAGGCTGGGAGAGTTGGGGCTGTTCAGCCTGGAGAAGAGGAGGCTCCGGGGAGACCTGATAGCGGTCTTCCAGTACCTCAAGGGGGCCTACAAGAAAGATGGGGAAAGGCTGTTTAGTAGGGCCTGTTGCAATAGGACAACGAGTAATGGTTTTAAAATAGTGGGGGGTAGATTTAGATTAGAAATTAGGAAAAAATTTTTTACGATGCGAGTTATAGAACACTGGAACAGGTTGCCGAGAAAGGTGGTGGAGGCCCCATCCCTGGAAACGTTCAAGGCCAGGCTGGATGAGGCTCTGAGCAACCTGATCTAGTTGGGGATGTCCCTGCTCCTTGCAGGGGGGTTGGACTAGATGACCTTTGAAGGTCCCTTCCAACCCTAACCATTCTATGATTCTATGATTCTAAATTATTCTTATGACAGTGAATGGAGATGTATTTATTTAAATTACATTGCATTCTGAGATTTTTAATTTATGAGTCTATCAATCCATCTGCATCATTAATAACAAAACAGAAAAAAAAAAGGAGGAAAAAAAGTCTTCCTGTGAAACAGTGGAGGGACTAAATTCTTCATAGCACCATACTTCCAGATACATGTGTCTAAACTTGTTCTGCAAATGCAAAGAGCTGACTAGATGATGTATAAATAGAAAGCCACACAAGAAAGTCCACAGCTGGCGACCGTCCAGGGAGGCAACCTAGCATGAAGACAGGCTCTGAGCAGGGATTTCAAGGAACATTGGCCCTTTCCAGAATCAAGGAAAAGCTTAAGTTAAGATAGTCCTTCATATAGCATATGGTTGAGATCAGCTCTGTCTTACTTGCTTTCAGAAATGGAGTAGGCTCTCTAATCACTGGTTATTGCTGTCACTGCTCCTAGAGGAAAGGATTAGAGGAAAGAAAATCAGCCCTAGTAAGGTAACCTTCGTTGATCACTGGAGTTCAGGACCTGGCTAACAGTAGGCTAATTACAGAGTTCCACCCCAGAGATGGGAGATGGCACAAAGCCAGCACCTAAAGGAAGAGCATATTCCAGACGGACCTGGAGGGCTCAGAAGTGCAGTTTGCTCTAACTGATGCACAGTGCAAAAGCACTAAATTTGGCAACAAGCTTCAGTGACAAGGACAATGATGTTTATTCACTGGATGAGCTGTAAATTTTCTGAAGCACTTAGATTCTCCTAACACAGGTCAATCATATAACCAACATCTTTGACTCATAATAGTCCTAGTCCTTAAAACAAAAAAAAAACCACCTGCCCTTCATTTCAACTAGATGCTTTTCCCTGCTTCCATTAAATTACACCTTAGGTTTAATCATGTGTGGATTCTATGAAGTTTCAGAGTTTTAAACACCTCTGCACCATTCAGATTTATGTTTCCTCACATCCTTATTTTTTTTTATTCCTCAGGGACTATTATTTCCCCCTCGTCACCTCAGCTGACAGGTAGCATCAAAACTTGCTGCACATCCCCTGTCTCGCAGCTGACATTTGGGAAATAAATTAGAAATATTCGGTTTGTTTAGAGTTCTAGGAAAAAAAATAGCTCATAATTTACTAAAATGTATTATTACAGTATCTGTATTTTCTTTCACTGTGATTAATTATGGGAAGTATACTACCTATATGGCTCAAGCCAACAACTATTCAGAGCTGTTAGCTTTGTCCAATTATTGTTTAATTGGGGCCATTATAAACACCAGTAATGTTTGTGAAATGATTCTCTAAGTCTTAGAAACAGTAGTTGTTAATATAATCTGAGGCATACTTTCTGAATGAAGGGAGAATGTATATGTATGGTTAATGACTGATAATATTCCAGATAGACTTGGAATTATTACAATGCTCACAAATACTGTAATTTTTGTTATTCTTCATGGTTAACATATGCTTTTTCTTATTCTGATCTGTACTGCGTTTGGTGTTTCTCTAACAAACTCTACTTTTAGCTTCCTTGAGATGGTTTATTCCCTTGATTATGGAGAAAGTGCAACACTGAGACTTAGAAACAACACAGAAAACCTCATTTTCATTTCTGCAATGCTCAGCAGGCAATTAAGGATCTTGGGCTCTTGAGCAAGTTGCTTTATTAAACTTCTAAATATTATTCCAAGTTATTGCAATATTGCCACACGTAAAGCATTAGTTTAAAATACACTGCAGTGTTTACTGATTTATTTACAATCTTGCTCCAGTATGACACACAAAGATGTCATCATCCTCCTTGATCCCTATTAATTGTGAAAATGTCACCTTGTTGCATGTTTATAATCACTGACTACAATGAAATCAAACTCAAACTTGATTTTAGTTTTCAACTTTCTGCTGTTGTATAATACTGTCAACAACTACTACTTGCTGCTGAGCAGCAAGTATAAATTGATACTCTTTTCAGGCAAAGTTTTCAACTGAGCTACCGTTTACTTCCTGCAGAATTCATTTCCTTGTATTGAATTCATTCATCCTCATACAGCAGGAAAACCTAGCACTGTCATTGTGTCTCTGAAGAAAACACGGCCAAGGTCCCAAGTCTGCTCTTGCACCTTTACCTAAGAGGGTCAGCTTGTCATGAACAGCTCGCCATCTGAGACCTTGCCGCAAATCGCAATGATCTTATATGCCCTTCCTAAGTTCCTAGTAGAACTAACAATCAGCTTCCCTCTTTTTCTGAAAAATGCAGCTCTAGTCACAGATAAACTGCAACATTAACTCTTTCTTACCAACACCTTCACTTGTGAGCAGGGAGTTTCCTAAGAAAAAGTAACCAGTTTTCTTATAAGCCCAGGCTTAAACCTTTTTCTCTCACCCAAAGAAAAATCCTAGCTAGATATTTCTTTCTGTGCACTCTTACTCCTCTTTGGTGCAGGAGAAAAGATAATAAATTTGCTGGAACCAGTTCCATGTCTTCTGGAGTCACACATATATAGGTAGGTTATTGCGTTAGGAAGTTCTTAGTTTTTCTCCTTGATACACATTTCTGTGGACTTGTGGGACACACAGGTTAATTATCCAACTTTCAATCTGCATTTTTAAAAATTTTTAATTAGCAAACTCTCATTCTTCCTTCCTTCTATGACACAGCGGTAACACAACTTACACGTCTTATAAAAATGATTGTCAGGGTTCTTTCCCTTGACCTTTGAGAAGAGTAAAATACACTGTAGTAGTGTATGAAGAAATTAATTAACTGCTGTTCTGGTTTTGTTAGTGAGGGGGGGCCTAAGGTGGTAGCTTCTGTAGGAAACTGCTAGAAGTCGCTCCCCTTTGTTCAGTGGACTCGGCCGGGCCTAGGGCGGACCTGCTGCTGGCCAAGGCCAAGCTGATTGGTAGCAGAATGTCCCGTGATAACGCCTCTGCGATAACATATTTAAGAAGGGGAAAACAGAAAAAAAAGAGGAGAGAAGATGTGAAGAAGCTGAGCGGGGGCAGAGGCGCAGAGGGGGAGGCGCAGGCCTCATGGGCCTTGCAGGCCTCACCCTCTGGCCTCTCGCCAGGCAGCCGATTGGGCCTGACTCGGTGCAGCCCAGCTGCAAGAAGTGGAAAGGAGATGAGAAGTGAATAAGATGTAAAAAAAGATCCTGAGAGACATCTACCAGCCTGTTGTGAGGAACGGCTGCAGACGCCAAGGTCAGTTCAGAAGGAGGGGGAGGAGTAATGCGGCTCCTGGCCAAGATTCCCCTGCAGCCTGTGGTGACGACCATGGTGGAGCAGGTTGTCCCCCTGCAGCCCATGGAGGTCCACGGAGGAGCAGAGATCCACTTGGAGCCCGTGAAGGACCCCGTACCAGGGGAGGTGGATGCCTGAAGGCAGCTGTGGCCTGTGGAGGGCCCGCTGGGACAGCTGTTCTGGAGAGACTGCACCCGTGGAAGAGATGACCCATGCCGGAGCAGTTTCACGAAGGACTGTGGCCCGTGGGAGGGACCCCACAATGAAGCAGGGGAGGAATGTGAGGAGTTCTTCCCCCGACCATGAAGCAGCGGCGTAAAACAACATATGATGAACTGACTGCAACCCCCATTCCCTCTTCCCCCCTGTGCCGCTCGGGAGGGGAAGGTAGTAGAGATAATGTTAAGCTTGGGAAGAGGGAGGGGTGGATGGAGGTTATCTTGTTCTCTGTCTCATTATCCTGCTGTTTGTAGTAATAAATGAATAGTTTTCCCCAAGTCGAGTCTGTTTTGCCCGTGACGGTAACTTTAAGGATTTCTCCCTGTC
The DNA here is from genome assembly GCF_036417535.1 of Chlamydotis macqueenii. Taxonomy (NCBI): domain Eukaryota; kingdom Metazoa; phylum Chordata; class Aves; order Otidiformes; family Otididae; genus Chlamydotis; species Chlamydotis macqueenii. The sequence continues at coordinate 55,214,424 of NC_141593.1, read as the reverse complement.
CTTATCTCAAACCTCGAGCCATTTTTCCTTATATTTTCTCTCCCTGTTCTCTCAGAAGGTGGGGGGAGTGAGAGAGAGACTGCGTAGTCTGGTCCGATCGGGGCTGAACTACGACAACTGCATTCCTGTTCCTTCAGCTCATGTTCATTGGTGTGCAGGTACTCTTCAATGCTGAAAAGACAGTATGAAGCAAAAGGCTATAAACCCATTATGCCAACGAAGGAATAAATAGTGGTCTTAAGCCTCTCTATTGCTCATAGCTATCTACTAAAATGAAGCTGACAAGCAACAGAGTGTTGAGAAACCCTGTTCCCTGCTATTTCTTGTCTTGAGAGAGACAAGCGTTTGTTGTCATTTCCTCTTTTGTTTTTCTTTTGCCAAGCTGGTGACAAGCAATAGCACACATTTTATTCCAGCATTTACTTCCTTCTACTTTCCCCCTTGTGTCCTCTGAACACTTAAGTGTTCCAACTTGAGCTAGTTTACTGCACTCTGACATATGTATGTTACAAAAGAATCCAAATTAAAGAGTAACTTATCTGAAAAATACAGAAAAATTTCCATAACTTCACAATTAAGGAAAAACTGGGGCACTTACCAAGAAAATAACCATAACCTTCTATCCTTCAGATAATGTCTTTGGGACAATTTACAGTAAATTAAGGAGAGATGCATCTAAAGGAATATAAAAAAGGAATATTCAGAAAAGAAATCAATTTAACAAGCCTGTCTTTGCACCCTTCTTCTGTTTATTTTAAACTCTTTATGTTATTGAATAAAACAATGAAAGATATATTGGAGATGACTAATCATTGTGTTTAAAAACAAAGTTTATTTGGGAAAAAAATAAGGTTTTTTTTAATATCTTCTTTTTTTAAGTTCTAAATGGGTTGAAGTGAAGAGAACAAAAACCTCAACAGTCTATTTTTGATAGACCTGATCTTTCAGACCTTGATCTTTGCAGAAAATTGAAGTTTTACTTTACATGTCTTGACCTGACAGAAAAACGAATAGAAGAAAACTGAATTTTTCAAAAATCTTGACAGATTATTAAAAAGAACAGACTTCTTTTGCTCAAACAACATAAATTCTACCTTCTTATGCCTCTGCCATTTTGACTAATTAGTAGAAAATTTTGAAAGATTGTTATAAGCACTTTAAGGAAAGCTGTGCCATCTGGGAGAAATAAATTGTTTAAACCACACCAACAGAGCTTGAGATCTGACAAGCTGTTTTTCAGCTGAACATTTGACAACAGTAGTCATTATCTTGTACTATTGTCAGTGTTATTGTTCTCTCCTTAGACATGTTATTTTGCTATATCTCTTAATTTTTTCTTTCACTTGGTTTTCCTATTCTCCTCTTAAAAATGAAAAAAAAAAAAAGGGAAGTTAAAAGACAAGAAAAAAAAAAAAGTTGATTTAAGAACAACTAGAAACAAAATAGGTGTATCCACCATCGACTTCTATCCAGGAGTGGATCTATCTTTTGTTTTTAATTCTCCCTTCTTTTCTGCATTCCACCTAATAATTATCTTCTCTCCATTATTTTTATTATTTTGAGAATTCACAAGCGCTTTAATACAAAAGGAGCAGCTGTTAAAATTTTTTTTTAAAGTAATCAATTGTCAATCAAGTCCTTAAAAGCAGCCTTTCGTTCTATGTACTTGTACAGAAATGTAAAAAAAAAAAAAAAAAAAAAAGAGAAAAAGAAAAAATACTCTTAAGGAAAATTTAGAAAGAAATGTCTTGTAGTTTACCAAAGATCATCCAGTACTGAAACTTATAGCAGCAAAGTCGCACATTGATTACCTTGTGTAGCAGATCGAGCTGCTACAATGCATTAGTCAAACATCCTGGAACGATTTTCCCTTTCATGTCTGCATGGGTGAGCCCAGCCGTCACTTGAATATTTATGTATTTTTTTCACTAGAGGGAGCCAAAATATCTAAGTATGTAGTTTTAAATACCAATATTTCTGAAGTTTTCAGTCCAGTCCTGTATTAGCAGCGACTGTGGTAAAGCTAAACATGCTACCTCAATAATATTTTATTATTATTATTATAATTTAAAATTTTAATATATTATTGCAGGATAAAGAGGAGGAATTTTAAAAGACACTGGTTTAGTCCCACTGGTACAAGTTTACAGGAATTCAGGCAGCTAAACTTAAAGTCTTGGTATATAGCAACAAGTTACGCATTTGCATCTCGGTACTAGTAAGGAAGTTACTTTATATCCAATCACCTCCCCTACTAATTCATGCTCAGAACAAGGTGGCCCAGTGTCACTGTTTTCAGTGACAGAGGATAATTCAGAACACATGCTAATTTGGCCGGTTTTAATCATGGGTCTGTCTACATGACACCAGGCCTGCTGGTGACAGATGGAGTACACCTGTCTCAAAAGGGGAAAAGGATCTTTGCACAGGAGTTAGCAGGGCTCATTGAAAGAGCTCTAAACTAGATTTGAAGGGGGAAGGGGATAAAGCCAGACTCCTTAAAGTTAAGCCTGGGGGTGGCATGTCAACGTTTGAGGGACAGTATGCTATTGAGGTCCTTCGGTTTGCCATCTCAGTGGAGGTAGGGGATGGAGATCTGTGCAGCAGCAAAGACACAAGGGTTCTTGATGTGTTAGAAACCATCTAAGTGCCTTAGAACAGCCATATAGGGATTAGGACTTCTCTCAAAAATATGGCAGGATCAACAGCCGAACTGAAGTGCATCCATACCAATCTACATAGCACAGGCAACAAACAGGCAGAGTTGGAAGCCATTGTGCAGCTGGAAAACTATGGTGTAATTGCGATCAAGGAAACACAGTGAGATAACTCACCTAACTGGAGTGCTACAATGGATGGGTATAAAACTACTTCTCCCCAGAAGTGACAGCAAGGAAGGAGAGGTGGTGGAGTAGCCCTGTATGTCAGGGAGTGTTTTGACTGTCTAGAGCTTGATGATGGTGATGAAAGGGTTGAGTGTTTACGGGTAGGAATCAGGGGAAAGGCCAACAAGGCAGATATCATGGTAGGAGTCTGTTATAGACCACCCAACCATGATGAAGAGACAGATAAATATTCTATAAGCAGCTGGGAGAAGTCTCATGATCACTAGCTCTTGTTCTCATGAAGGTCTTAAACTTGTCAGATGTCTGCTGGAAATACAACACAGCAGTGAGGAAACAGTCTAGGAGGTTCCTGGAGTGTGTGGAAACTAACTTCCTGAAACAACTAGTGAGTGAGCTGACTAGGGAAGGCTCCCCACTGGATCCGTTGTTTGTGAACAGAGAAGGACTTGTGGGTGATGTGATGGTTGGAGGCCATCTTGGGCACAGTAATCAGGAAATTATAGAGTTTTCCATTCCCAGAGAACTAAGGAAAGTAGTTAACAGAACTGCTACCTTGGACTTCCAGAGGGCAGACTTTGGCCTGTTTATGGCCCGTTATAGAATCATAGAATCATAGAATGGTTACAGTTGGAAGGGACTTTCAAAGGTCATCTAGTCCAACCCCCCTGCAAGGAGCAGGGACATCCCCAACTAGATCAGGTTGCTCAGAGCCTCATCCAGCCTGGCCTTGAACGTTTCCAGGGATGGGGCCTCCACCACCTCTCTGGGCAACCTGTTCCAGTGTTCTATAACTCGCATCATAAAAAACTTTTTCCTAATTTCCAATCTAAATCTACCCCCCACTATTTTAAAACCATTACTCGTTGTCCTATTGCAACAGGCCCTACTAAACAGCCTTTCCCCATCTTTCTTGTAGGCCCCCTTGAGGTACTGGAAGACCGCTATCAGGTCTCCCCGGAGCCTCCTCTTCTCCAGGCTGAACAGCCCCAACTCTCCCAGCCTGTCCTCATAAGAGAGGTGCTCCAGCCCTTTTATCATCTTCGTGGCCCTCCTCTGGACCTTCTCCAACTGGTCCATGTCCTTCTTGTGTTGGGGGCTCCAGAACTGGACACAGTACTGCAGGTAGGGTCTCACCAGGGCAGAGTAGAGGGGGAGAATCACTTCCCTCGACCTGCTGGCCACGCTCCTCTTGATGCAGCCCAGGATGCGGTTGGCCTTCTGGGCTGCAAGGGTGCATTGCCTGCTCATGTTAAGCTTCTCATCCACCAGCACTCCCAAGTCCTTCTCCTCAGGGCTGCTCTCAATCCATTCCCCGCCCAGCCTGTATTTGTGCTTGGGATTGCCCTGACCCAGGTGCAGGACCTTGCACTTGGCCTGGTTGAACTTCATGAGGTTGGCACGGGCCCACCTCTCCAGCCTGTCAAGGTCCCTCTGGATGGCATCCCTCCCTTCCAGCGTGTCGACGGCACCACATAACTTGGTGTCATCAGCGAACTTGCTGAGGGTGCACTCTATCCCACTGTCCATGTCGCCGACAAAGATGTTGAACAGGGCCGGGCCCAGCACGGACCCCTGAGGGACGCCACTTGTGACCGGTCTCCACATGGACAGTGAGCCGTTGACCACCACTCTCTGAGTGCAGCCATCCAGCCAACTCCTTATCCACCGAGTGGTCCGTCCATCAAACCCGTGTCTCTCTAGTTTAGAGAGAAGGTTGTCATGCAGGACAGTGTCAAAAGCTTTGCACAAGTCCAGTCTGTTGCTCGTCCCTTGTCCACCGATGCCGTCACCCCGTCATAGAAGGCCACCAAATTGGTCAGGCACGATCTGCCCTTGGTGAAGCCATGTTGGCTGTCACCAACCACCTCCTTGCTCTCCATGTGCCTTAGCATGGTTTCCAGGAGAATCTGCTCCATGACCTTGCCAGGCACAGAGGTGAGGCTGACCGGCCTGTAGTTACCCGGGTCTTCCTTATTCCCCTTTTTAAAAATTGGGGTTATGTTCCCTCTCTTCCAGTCATCGGGGACCTCAACAGACCGCCATGACTTCTCAAATACGATAGCCAGTGGCTTGGCAACTTCATCCGCCAGTTCCCTCAGGACCCGCGGATGGGTCTCGTCAGGTCCCATGGACTTGTGCACCTTATGGTTATGGTTGACAGGCCCCTTGGGAGGCAGTCCTAAAGGGCAAAGGAGTCCAGGATGCCTGGGCATTCTTCAAGAAGGAAATCTTAAAGGTGCAGGAGCAGGCTGTCTCTATGTACTGAAAGATGAGTCAGCAGGGAAGAATCTTCATCCTTTATTGGATGCAGAGGGAAACATAGTGACAAAAGCTGAGGAAAAGGCTTCAGTCTTTAATGGCAAGAGCAGTTTTTCTCAGGGGTACTCCACACCCTGAGCTGGAAGGTAGGGACAGGGAGCAGAATGAAGCCCCCATAATCCAAGGGGAAATGGTTAGCAACCTGCTACACCACTTAGACACATTCAAGTCTATGGGGCCAGATAGAATCCACCCAAGGGTACAGAGGGAGCTGGCTGAAGTGCCCATCAAGTCACACTCCATCATTTACCAGCAGTCCTGGCTAACTGGGGAGGTCCCAGTTGACAGCAGATTAGCTAATGTGACACCCATCTACAAGAAGGGGCAGAAGGAGGATCCTGGGACCTATAGGCCTGTCAGCCTGACCTTGATGTCAAGGAAGGTTATGGAGCAGCTCATCTTGGGTGCCATTATGTGGCATGTACAGGACAACCAAGTGATCAGGCCCACTCAGCATGGGTTTACAAAAGCAGGTTTTGACTAACCTGATCTTCCATGACAAGGTGACTCACTTAATGGATGATGGAAAAGTGGTGGATGTTGTTAACATGGACTTCAGCAAAGCCTTTGACACCTTTTCCCACAGCATCTTCCTGGAAAAACTGGATGCTTATAGCTTGGGTAAGTTTACTCTTTGCTGGGTAAAAAACTATCTGGATTGCCAGGCCCAAAGAGTTGTGGTAAATTGAGTTAAATCCAGTTGGTGGCCGGTCACAAGTGGTGTTCTCCAGAGCTCAGTATTGGGACCAGTTCTGTTTAATATCTTTATCAACTATCTGGACAAGGAGATCAAGTGCACTCTGAGTAAGTTTGCAGATGACACCAAGATGAGCTGGAGTGTGGATCTGCTTGAGGTTAGGAAGGGTCTACAGAGAGATTTGGACAGGCTGGATAGATGGGCTGAGGCCAATTTTATGAGATTCAACAAGGCTAAGTGCCGGGTCCTGTACTTCGGTCACAACAATCCCACGCAACACCACAGGCTTGAACTGGCAGATAAAGTTGCCAAGCTGCTGTCCATCCATCATATTTGAGAAGTAGTGGCAGTCTGGTGAGGTTCTCGATAGCTGGAAAAGGGATAACATAACCCCCGTTTTTAAAAAGGGGAACAGGGAAGACCAAGACCCGGGTAACTACAGGCCGGTCAGACTCACCTCTGTGCCTGGCAAGGTCATGGAGCAGATTCTCCTGGAAACCATGCTAAGGCACATGGAAAGCAAGGAGGTGGTTGGTTATAGCCAACATGGCTTCACGAAGGGCAAATAATGCCTTACTAATTTGATGGCCTTCTATGACAGGCTTACAGCGTCAGTGGACAAGAGACGAGCAATAGACATCATCTACCTGGACTTGTGCAAGGCATTTGATACTGTGCGCACGACATCCTTCTCTCTAAACTGAAGAGACATAGATTTGATGGATGGACCACTCGGTGGATAAGGAGTTGGCTGGATGGCCGCACTCAGAGAGTGGTGGTTAATGGCTCAATGTCCATGTGGAGACCGGTGACAAATGGCATTCCTCAGGGGTCCGTATTGGACCCAGCTCTGTTTAACATCGGCGATATGGACAGTGGGATAGAGTGCACCCTCAGCAAGTTCGCTGATAACACCAAGCTCTGTGGTGCTGTCAACACGCTGGAGGCAAGGGATGCCATCCAGAGGGACCTTGACAGGCTGGAGAGGTGGGCCCGTGCCAACCTCATGAAGTTCAACCAGGCCAAGTGCAAGGTCCTGCACCTGGGTCATGGCAATCCCAAGCACAAATACAGGCTGGGCAGACAATGGATTGACAGCAGCAGGAACAGTGTCACAAACTAAGAGTTACAGTAAGTCTTTCCTCATTCAACATTCGCATTCCTTCTCACAGAAAGATTTTGTACAGGACCTCAGACTAGATGAGGAATTTTAGAACAGGATCAGCCATGCTGCAATGTTAGTGTAGCGTGGCTGAGATGTAAGTTTTGTAGTAACTGAAAGGCAGTATTCACCAAGCAAGCATACGGAAGTCTGCAGAACCAAACTTGGCTTAACAATGTACATAAGATTACAGCTAGAGAACACTCATTTGGAGTGTAGCGAGGAGAATCTTCAAATGTGTCTTTAGCCTGAAAAACTGATCTTCTCCATCATTTTGACAGTGTAAAAAAGGTCTTTTTTTTTTTTTAGGTAGATCTATGATGATTCCAAGGATGTTGCAATAGTAAATTTGATTTCTGTTTGGCAAAAGATTTCATACAGGGACTGAAGATTTGGTGACCTGGGATTTGGGGTTTTTTCAGGTTGTTCTTTTTCTTTTTTCTTAATAACTTCCAAATACTAAGGCTTTTATGTTACTGAAAATAAAATCTACTTTTTCTTAACTATATAATCCTCTTTATTCCTCTAAAAATATTTGATACAAGACAGGTTTCATTTGTTACATAGATTGCTATGCTCTTCTGTTTCCTATTTCGTTTTGGCGGTTAGCTATAATTTATCTAGGACTAAGAACAGCCCAGATCAACCATAATGTATACAGCACCACACATTGCTGTTTCTTTAGTTGATTTACCACATGAAAGGGACATAAAAGACAACACAAAAAAAAAAAAGAGAAGATAGGATCTAAGCACTGTTTAATCTTGAAAGCAACATATTCTAATAAAGAAGGAAATTATTTTAAAAAGGCTTCTGAAAAAAAAAAGGCTTCTAACAAAGAAGGAAATTACTATGCTGTGTTCCAGGGGAAATATTACTTACCGATATAAAGATCTTTTAAATCCTCCTTAGTGGAGTGTTCTTTTTTCAATTCATTTTCAATTTTTTTTTACCTAAATGAGTTTTTCCTTTCATCTAGTCTCATTGTCTATGAGGGGAAAAAATGCAAGAGAGTAAGGAAAGTAATTACTCTTTACCAGAGGAAAGAAACTCTCATAGATTTGCTAGTGTAACAGATGAACAGTACAGCCATAAGTAAGGTAATTTTAATTAAGTTAGACAGAGTTCCTCAAAAACTGAAAGCAGACTTTGATATCTAAATTGCACTACATTTGTGCTTTGAACTTAGAGTCACACACGTGCAAAGTTTTGATACAATCTTAAGCTGGTTTCAAGAAATGGGTAGATGAGAAACTCAACATGAGCAGGCTATGTGCCCTTGTGGCCCAGAAGGCCAACCACATCCTGGGCTGTATCAAGAGGAGCGTGGCCAGCAGGTCGAGGGAGGTGATTCTCCCCCTCTACTCTGCTCTGGTGAGACCCCAACTGCAGTACTGTGTCCAGTTCTGGAGCTCCCAACATAAGAAGGATATGGACCTCCTCTGGAGAGGGGTCCAGAGGAGGGCCACGAAGATGATAAAAGGGCTGGAGCACCTCTCCTATGAGGACAGGCTGAAAGACTTGGGGCTGTTCAGCCTGGAGAAGAGGAGGCTCCGGGGAGACCTTAGAGCAGTGTTCCAGGACCTCAAAGGTGCCTACAGGAAAGATGGGGAGAGACTCTTCAGTAGGGCCTGTTGCAACAGGACTAGGGGTAATGGTTTCAAAATAGAGGGAGGTAGACTTAGATTAGATATAAGGTAAAAATTTTTTACAATGATAGTGGTAGAGCACTGGAACAGGTTGCCAGAGAGGTGGTGGAGGCCCCATCCCTGGAAACGTTCAAGGCCAGGCTGGATGAGGCTCTGAGCAACCTGATGTAGTTGGAGATGTCCCTGCTCCTTGCAGGGGGGTTGGACTAGATGACCTTTGAAGGTCCCTTCCAACCCTAACCATTCTATGATTCTATGATTCTATGAAAAGCTGTAAATAATATGGACGTAAAAATATAAATTTCCTACAGGTGGGGGTAACATTTGTTTAAAATATTTTTTAAAGTCACCCAGTTCTAATCATAGCACAAATAAAATAAAAATATAAACACATAATATTGGCTTTAGTATCTAAAATCCCTTCAATTTTCATGTTGGATTGTGAATCCATAGTCAGTGCCTGCATAGTAAGTAACTACCAGTGCCAGCTTCAGCATTTCTAGCCTAACAATTTGTGACAGTCATTCTAGCCCTTGCACTGTATCAGTGAAGTTAGGAGTATTATCTAACTGTCTCTGTTGTTTATACAATTTCCTTGTCTAGAATATCTCTCCAAGGCACAACAGCAAAAGCATTGTCTCCTCTATCACCCATCTTCACACTACATAAGTCTCAATAATAAACACAATGCAGCTGGGGATAATTTCAAAGGAAGCTGTCTCAGTGAAGCATACAGAAACTGTAACTTACTTTGCATAACAACTGTGCTTGAAAGCACTTTAGAGATCTAATAAAGGTCTGTGTATACAGGAAACAGGAAGTAGCAGCTCCGCAGTAAAGATGTTAAGACTGTCTAGTAAACTGCATCATAATTATAGAGTTATGCATTATAGTCCGAAAACATCACTTGGGGGTAAACGTATACTTGTACTGGCTTTGGCTAGGATAGAGTTAAATTTCTTCATAGTGGTCCGTATGGCGCTGTACTCCGCATTTGCAACCAAAACAGCATTGATAACACCAGTGTCTTGGCTACTGCTGAACAGTGCTTGCACAGACCCAAGACCCTCCCCATTTCTTACTCTGTCCTGCCAGGGAGTAAGCTAGGGGTGAGCAGGGGCCTGGGAGGACACACAGCCAGGACAGCTGACCTACACTGACCACGTGGAAATGCCATGCCATATAATGATGTTCTCAGCAGTAAAAACTTGGTGTGCAGTCTCTCCAAAGTAGTCCATGCTCAGCAACAACTTGAGCATTGATGTGCTGGTTGGAGATGGCAAGTAACTGCCTTTGCGTCACTTGGGGTTTTTTTCTCTTCACTTACTAAACTGTTGCTATCTCAACCCATAACATTCTCTTGCTTTTGCTTTCCCAGTTCTGTACCCCATCCCACGGAAGGGAAAGGAGAGGTAAACACGAGAGTAAGTGACCGGCTGCGTGCTTAGTTGCTGGCCAGTGTCAACACATTTTCATATAAAAAGGGTATAGCTGTTGTCTACTTGTGTGTGACTTCTTATACATGTTATACTATTGACAACAGATTAATCCAAACTGCAAGAAGCACCTCTTTAACCAGCTTGCTTATTCAGTACATAGATCATGTTGCAGAGTTTCCATTTCTTAGGGGCGTTGAGGCACTAAATACTTTAAAATTAGTAATAGCAGGAATAATAACTAAATTTGTGTACATCTCAAGAATATATATTCAGCAGTGAATACCAGCAATAGGAAAGCTGTTCTTTAAAATATGCATTCACAGAGCACCTGCTAAAACAGAAATCAGCACATACAATTTTAATTTTTGCCATGCCATCATTATGAAATCAACTGGCAGAGTTTAAAGGAACCCTTCTCATAAGAATAATAGCATCCACTATTCTAGCAAATATATGTAAAGAGTCCATTATGTTTTGCATAAACCTTGGCTTAAGCCCTTGTTAACAACTGCTTTGAGTAAAGCTTTATGGAGATCAGCAGTAAGCCTTCTACACTTCTGAAGTCTTCATCCATAAAAAGAAAGAGTGCCACTAATCATAGAGCATTCTCTAATAATAAATCCATTCTGTAATTTCTGCAGTCCTTAAGATTATTTTTCTTTACATAACCATAGCCTGAGAAAACCAAAACAGGAATTCCCTTATGTCTGTCACTACTGTGACAGAGTCAAATGGGTTGGAATACTTGGGAGTGACATCAGATTACCTCAGCATGTGAAGGAAACATTTGTTCTCCTGTTTGTAGATATTGTTACTGTCATAAATCAGACAAATTAGATTCTTACACTGATGAAATAATAATCAAATAAAAAAATACAAACAGCGAATAAGAGAGAAAGATTAGCACAGTCATGGTGTTTTCACCTCCAAAGTAATTCCAGAGCATTTGGTAATAAATAATGAAAAACTATTTATATTATATTTCTATTACCACAAATAGCATCTCTAACTGTGGGAACAGACTCCAGTGCTTCTGCATACACTCCCTGCTACACCACTATACAGTAGAAAACAATCAGAAGAATTAATGACATCATCTTCAAAATGGAGGGCAGCAATTAGCTTATCATGACCTAAAAGCAAGGGAAGGCAAACTATGTGTAGCCACTGGAAGAAACCCCTTTTTGAGCAATAATGAATCAGAAAGAGCAAAGGAGAAAATTATGGAATTTCCAGTTAGTGGAGCGTGTTAAACCCTCCTTCAGAGTCAAACTTTGGCACTCTTTAAACATTAAGCCATACAGAAACTCATCTACCTTGAAGGTGCTAAAATACTGAGACACAGATATTTAAAACCCGTAAGGAACACTCTTGACAATCTAGTCTGAAATTTTATGCCATAGAGACCAAAACTCTGTAATCAGCAGGTTCTGCATCGAGTTTATCATGTGTCTGAACCTAGAACATTTGCAAGTAAGGCACTTTGCACATACATAGGCACTTCAACATCAGGAATCTTTATGTGATCCCTTTATACTACATTCCAATTGCTGTCAAAAAGCTACTCTGTCTCTAGTCTGAATGTCTAATTTCAGCATCCCCAAAATGAATTTCAAAATGCTTCTTTATATCAAAGTGAATCTAAAGCCAGCTCTTTTCACAAATCCTTTCCTTGAGTATACATAGACTATAATTAAATTGCTGCTTAACCTTTTCTTTAAAGAAACTGTATAAGTGGCTATTCCTAAATATTCCTTCTAAATCCAGCTATCAAACTTCCAGACACTGTAACTTCATTTTGAATTCTCACCTTGTAGCGTTCTCTTTCTAGGACACAAGCAGGGAAGGTTCACCTCAAAAAACACTCTCCTGGATGTCAGCTGAAGAGAGTGCTGCTTTCCTGTCTGCCAAAAAGCTTTCAGGCTGTTGCAGAGGACTCCAGGCACACTCACACTACGAGAGGACTGACATAAATCCACTGACTCAGGAAAGTCAGTCCCAGTTTGACATCGGCAAGAGATTATTCAACACTGACACATTTCTGCCTTTGACACCCTCTTTGCTGGGCACCTAATAAAATATCTCCCTTCAAAGTATCTTTTTTGCAAGACAAGCTGTCATAGCTAAAAACCTATCCAAACTATAATTAATGGCATATCTAGTACTCCTTCACTTAGACAGATATATATTATGAACCATTTATTAAATATGATCTCCTTGAAACTTTAAACCATTTTCTTCCTGTTCTAATAGATCAATTTTATACAGAAATATTGTATATGTTACTGAAAATAGCAATATATGACATTCAGAAGGATATTAAAAAATAACTTAGGCACGGCAAGATTTTTCATTATCCTGGACACATAATAAGAATGCACCAGAACCAATCTCTTACTCCCTTTCTGACATGGAACTACAGTCCATGTGAAATTTTATGACCTGTCATAACAGCCAAACTGTGACTGATTGCCTCTCTTAACAGTTCAGAAAGAATGTACCTCAGAATTTAGAATCTGGCCTAAGTAGCTCATTTTGCTTAAAGTCTGCAATGGGACAATTGTTTCAATTATTAAATTAACAGTTAGAGACTGCTGATCATGTCTAGGTTTTCAACTATCTCACAAGAGCCTCCTTAAACAAAATTTATTTTGATCATGTGTTTGAAGAAAATTGTCACTAAGCTATCACTTAAACAAAACTGAAGTACAATATTACAAACTCACTGAAAAATATTACACTTGTGTTACTTCTAACAGCTGCATAAAATTACAAGCTATTTTGATAAATCCATATTTTGAACCTGATTCATAGCTCAGCAGGTATTCCCATATACACAGAACTACAAATTTTGGCACAAGCCTTCAAGTTAAAAAAAAAAAAAAGTCTTTAATTTCTTATACAGTTCTTAGAATTATACATAGAATAGCATCTTAGAAAGTCTAAGACTTTGCAAGCATGATGTGAAGAAATTAGGAGAAAGGAAACAAAGATCCACTACTCCATTAGCATCTCTGTACCTTCATTCAGCTGTAAACTTTGGTCATAAATAATTTTAATAAAGGTAAAGCACTTGTTCACGTCTATTACCTTGCACTTGGGAAGGAACTCTGTTCCCTGAACCTGTCGTAAGTATTCACAAGTCAGAACCATGCATTCTGCCAAGGCCTCATCAACAATAAATTTATATATAGGAAATTACTCAAAAATCATGCAAGATAGGGCATAAGAGGTCATTTACAGCTCACGACCCTGTTTGATGCAGTTCTCACAAGCCTATTGAAGACAGTTAAACTTCTACCTTGCCATAAACAGTGTATGCGCTGATTCTAAAACATTCACCAAGACTTATGCCTGCCCCGCAACTTGCACCTGCTACTGACAGTAAATATTGGGTTACTTGATTAACAAATGCTTTTAAAAAGGTATATAGGGAAGTTGCTGATGACTTACAAAAAAAAAGACATTTTAAGACAATTCAGCTAGTTTTGCCTAATAGATAGTTGCATTATCTCAATACTAAATCCATTCCGAAGGTCACATTATTCCCATACTAAACTGTAAAAAGATCTTTGTAGCTTTTATATTTTTATAGCATCATTTTTATTTGCAATTAAAATGACACCAGTTTCTGCACAGGCTGATATTTAAAACAAGATTGCTAATACAGCGAAAATCATTTGCTCTTATTCAAAGCTCTTAATAAAAAGGCTTTTCTATTCAAATTTGCTTTCATTCCTCCTAACTCAGCAAGAGAGGGTAGTGTAGAGAGAGAGAGTTTACCAAAGGCAATGGAATAATATCAGCTCAAGTGTCAGGGATCAAAGAATGACATGCTCACGAAGTAAAAAGTTTTATTTATCATACCAGGGGGGTGGGGAGCTGGGCGTATTTATTTTTTTAATCAAATTAAAATGCAGCCTTTTCATATTTCTTGGAAGAAATAAATTAATGATTCAAAAAAGTAATTTTTCCCATTTTTATTCTGTTTAAAAAAAAATTATTAACTAACAAATTCCAAATAGGTAAGGTAGCAGCAATTTTTTAGGTGTTAGTAGCCGGTAAATATGAAAATTCTTGTTCAGTCTGATCTTGATTTCCAATATTTCTTAGAACTGCATCTGTTTTAATCTAGGATTTTAAACATTACAAATTATGCTGTTTCCTCAGGTAGATATAGAGAACTTCCAATTTTCATGGCATTTCAACAATTTTTGGTAGTTCTGCTGAATTTATACATACTAAGTTGTTTAGTCCTCCAGAACCAGATTTATTACTTCAACTGTACTAATAGTTTATTATTACAAAAGTGGGCTTTATAAAAGCCTTTATCCTTCAGTTAAAGCAGCAAAAGAAGAATTTTAAGCTGAACTTTTGACTGAAATTTGGTTTATTTTCGAGATTTTAGGGAATATCCTTGTTCTAAGATTTGCTCGCCTGAGCTACCAGCATTGGATCCTATGTTTTGGCCTAAGTAAGGCCTTTCACTACCACAGCTTTTAAATGTATAATGGAAAAAACTAGTGAGGTATCTTACATTCTAGTAGAATGATCAACGACTGCCTCTAACAAAATCCTTAAACCTTTGTTTCAGCACTAGGTTACGTAACAAATGATGTTTCAAAACATTACAATGAAACTCCTCCCTCTACTGCAGAACTTGTAAAGAACATAAAACATACTAAGATTCTCTACAGGTATGATTAATGATTAATTAATTAAATGATTAATTATTTTATAGTCTTAATCTGACCTGCATTAAGTGAGATTCTGAAGGAGATGGTGTTAGTAAAATACTTACTCCAAAATAAATCCACCATGATGTCCTTAATGATTAGGTGAGTACTTGCATTTTTTAAAATAAAATAATTTTTTCCAGTTACTGATCAATCTGCCCATTTCTCTGTCCCTTTCTAGTACCTGTTTTACCCTACTGAGTACTGAAAAGATCAACAAAGAAAGATGTAGAGTGATGATCTTGATTTTTAGTTTAGTTATTATGCTTTATTGACAATATTTCTCAATTATCTGCAGAGTTCATCTTTCTAGAAGGGAATAAGATCTTCCAGTTTCTGAGTTAACATAATAGTTACCCATAACAATCTAGCAAAAAAAAACCCACCAAACAAAAAAAACAAAAGGCATTTCATCAGTAGTGGTTTAGAATTAGTGGACCTACACAGTAGTTTAATATAATAGGTACCTTCTATAGAAAAGCAGTTGTGGGTTATTACAAGCCAATTATGACTACTTCAGGACTACAAAGATTAAAGGACTATAAAGATATGTAAAACTAACTTACATTTTAAAAGAATACTGAAGATTCAATTAAATAGTTGTATTGGGTCTGGCTGGGAGTCTCATTGGTGCTCTCTCTACTGCACACTGACAAATCATACAAAATCAAATTTCAGCAATACAAACGTAAGAACATGTTAGAATTTTATTTTCTCCAATTACTGTGTTTAGTTTGAATAAAAGTTCAATACCAGTAGTACCTTACACTGTAACTTATCAGTGTCAAAAATGCCAGCTGTAAATACTAATATAAAAAATATTCCACCATGTGAAATTAATGGTGTGATGACAAAGTGTCATTTTTCAATCCTTCTGTTCAAAAATATGTTATTTTGTCACAGAGCATTAGCTGTTGCAACAATATTACAAATTTAGTTTTATTTTAAAATGTGTGATAATTTATTTTAAAATGTGTGATAATTTATTTTAAAATGTGTGATAATTTGGCGTACTCCAATGTTGTTAAACACCTCACGCATGTTTAACAGATCAACATTCCTCAATGCTCCCTTTTACATCATACCAATTACTTCAAAATCCTAGATCCTTCAAAGATGTGAAAGAATTAGTGCATACTGAAGGACACAACATGTATCCATATTATAATCCAGGCTTCTCTAATAAAAGTAGAGAAATATCTACTGTCACTCTCATTTACATGCTGTACTAGGGCCTCTAAGCTTTTTTTTTTTTTGTGCTGATTGTCAAAACAATTTTAAAAATCCAAACAAACAAACAAATAAAAACCTTAAAACCACACCACACCACAGCAATAGCAAATATTTCCTACCTAGTAAAAGAATGACTTTAAGACACATTTATTATTTATTATTTAGACACTACCAAGAAAAAGAGACGAGTGGTAGTAGTGGGTGACTCCCTCCTGACAGGTACGGAGGCACCCATCTGCCGCCCCGATGCGGTCTCTCGGGAGGTGTGCTGTCTCCCGGGGGCTCGTATCAGGGATGTCACAGAGAGACTACCTAGCCTCATACGGCCCACGGACTATTATCCACTGCTGGTGTTTCATGTGGGGGCCAGCGACACAGCTGGCAGCAGTCTGAAAAACATCAAAAGGGATTTCAGGGCTCTGGGTTCAACAGTCAAAGACTCTGGGGCACAGGTGGTCTTCTCATCAATCCTCCCAGTGGAAGGGCAGGGGCCTGAAAGGGCCAGACGTGTCTGGCAGGTTAACTCGTGGCTCAGGGAGTGGTGCTGCAGCCAGGGCTTTGGGTATCTAGATCACGGGGCGTGCTTTGAGAAGCCTGGGCTGCTAGGGGCGGATGGCGTGCACCTAACCAAGAGGGGGAAGAGTGTGCTTGGACAAAGACTTGCCAGGCTCATCCAGAGGGCTTTAAACTAGTGTTGCTGGGGGAGGGGCGCACAGTTCAGCCCACTGCGGTCAGCATGGCGCCAGTGCCAGCACCGAGGGTCCAGAAGCTGAGGAAGGATCGCAGAAAAGTGCAAATAAACCTAAACTGCGGTCCAATAGCACCCCTGTTGCTCCAGCCAGCAAGTCGGCTTTGTCAGGGGCCCAGCTGAAGTGTCTCTATACCAATGCACGCAGCATGGGGAATAAACAGGAAGAGCTGGAGATGCGTGCACACGAGCAGGGCTACGAACTCATTGGCATCACGGAGAGGTGGTGGGATGACACATACGACTGGAGCGTCAACATGGAGGGGTATAGGCTTTTTAGAAAAGACAGGAAGGGGAGACAAGGAGGGGATGTCGCTCTCTACGTCAGCAACCGGCTGGAGTGCCTGGAGCTCCGCCTGGGGATGGAGGAGTAGCTGACAGAGAGCTTATGGGTCAAGATTAGAGGACGGGGACGGACAGGGGACATTATGGTGGGGGTCTGTTACAGGCCGCCTGGCCAGGAGGATAGAGCGGACGAAGTGCTCTATAGGCAGATAGGAGCAGCCTCACAGTCACAGGCCCTGGTCCTCATGGGGAACTTCAACCACCCTGACATCTGTTGGAGAGACAACACGGCAGGGCACAGGCAGTCCAGGAGGTTCCTGGAATGCGTGGATGACAACTTCCTCCTGCAGGCGACAGAGGAGCCGACAAGGAGGGGTGCCATGCTCGACCTTGTGCTCACCAACAGGGAGGGGCTGGTGGGGAATGTGAAACTAAAGGACAGCCTTGGCTGCAGCGACCATGACATGGTGGAGTTCAAGATCCACGGGGCAGCAAGGAAACTACATGGCAAGCTCTCTGCCCTAGACTTCAGGAAGGCGGACTTCGGCCTCTTCAGGGACCTGATGGGCCAAGTACCATGGCAGGCGGCCCTGGAGGGAGGAGGGGCCCAGGAAAGTTGGTCCATATTCAAGGAGCACCTCCTCCAAGCTCAGCAGAGGTGCATCCCGATGAAAAACAAGTCGGGCAAAAAGGCCAGGAGGCCAGCGTGGATGAGCAAGGAGCTCCTGGACCAACTGAAAGTGAAAAAGGAAGCCTATAGAGGGTGGAAGTGGGGACAGGTAGCCTGGGAGGACTACAAAGAGGCTCCGCGAGTGGCCAGGGATAAGGTAAGGAAGGCCAAAGCCCTGGCAGAACTGATTCTGGCCAGGGATATAAAATACAACAAGAAGAGCTTTTATAGGTACGTAGGGGACAAAAGAAAGTCCAGGGTAAATGTAGGCCCCCTCCGGAAGGGAACTGGTGTCTTGGTTACCCAGGACATGGAGAAGGCTGAGGTTCTCAATGACTTTTTTGCCTCAGTCTTCACCGACAAGAGTTCCTGTCCCACCGCCCAAGCTGTAGAAGGTGCAAGCAGGGACTGCGAGAATGAAGAACTGCCCATTGTACTCGAAGAGCAGGTTCGGGATCAGCTGAGGAACCTAAAGGTGCACAAGTCCATGGGTCCTGATGAGATCCATCCTCGGGTCCTGAGGGAACTGGCGGATGAAGTTGCCAAGCCACTGGCTATCATATTTGAAAAGTCGTGGCCGTCTGGTGAGGTCCCCGATGACTGGAAGAGAGGGAACATAACCCCAATTTTTAAAAAGGGGAATAAGGAAGACCCAGGTAACTACAGGCCGGTCAGCCTCACCTCTGTGCCTGGCAAGGTCATGGAGCAGATTCTCCTGGAAACCATGCTAAGGCACATGGAGAGCAAGGAGGTGGTTGGTGACAGCCAACATGGCTTCACCAAGGGCAGATCGTGCCTGACCAATTTGGTGGCCTTCTATGACGGGGTGACGGCATCGGTGGACAAGGGACGAGCAACTGATATCATCCACCTGGACTTGTGCAAAGCTTTTGACACTGTCCCGCACGACATCCTTCTCTCTAAACTAGAGAGACATGGGTTTGATGGACGGACCACTCGGTGGATAAGGAGTTGGCTGGATGGCCGCACTCAGAGAGTGGTGGTCAACGGCTCACTGTCCATGTGGAGACCGGTCACGAGTGGCGTCCCTCAGGGGTCCGTTCTGGGCCTGGCCCTGTTCAACATCTTTGTTGGCAACATGGACAGTGGGATAGAGTGCACCCTCAGCAAGTTCGCCGACAACACCAAGTTGTGTGGTGCCGTCGACACGCTGGAAGGGAGGGATGCCATCCAGAGGGACCTTGACAGGCTGGAGAGGTGGGCCCGTGCCAACCTCATGAAGTTCAATCAGGCCAAGTGCAAGGTCCTGCACCTGGGTCAGGGCAATCCCAGGCACAAATACAGGCTGGGCGGGGAATGGATTGAGAGCAGCCCTGAGGAGAAGGACTTGGGAGTGCTGGTGGATGAGAAGCTTAACATGAGCCGGCAATGCGCCCTTGCGGCCCAGAAGGCCAACCGCATCCTGGGCTGAATCAAGAGAAGCGTGGCCAGCAGGTCGAGGGAGGTGATTCTCCCCCTCTACTCTGCCCTGGTGAGACCCCACCTGGACTACTGTATCCAGTTCTGGAGCCCCCAACACAAGAAGGACATGGACCAGTTGGAGAAGGTCCAGAGGAGGGCCACAAAGATGATAAAAGGGCTGGAGCACCTCTCTTATGAGGACAGGCTGAGAGAGTTGGGGCTGTTCAGCCTGGAGAAGAGGAGGCTCCGGGGAGACCTGATAGCGGTCTTCCAGTACCTCAAGGGGGCCTACAAGAAAGATGGGGAAAGGCTGTTTAGTAGGGCCTGTTGTGATAGGACGAGAGGTAATGGTTTTAAAATAGAGGGGGGTAGATTTAGATTAGATATTAGGAAAAAATTTTTTACGATGCGAGTTATAGAACACTGGAACAGGTTGCCCAGAAAGGTGGTGGAGGCCCCATCCCTGGAAACGTTCAAGGCCAGGCTGGATGAGGCTCTGAGCAACCTGATCTAGTTGGGGATGTCCCTGCTCCTTGCAGAGGGGTTGGACTAGATGACCTTTGAAGGTCCCTTCCAACCCTAACCATTCTATCATTCTATGATTCTATATTCTATGATTTATTTATACATAATCATTTATGACAAGCTAGTTCAATTCCTTGGTTTGCTTGTTAGAAAACAGTATCTTCATTTTCCAACAGCAGAATTCATGTTTTGGAATAGTTAGTTGCAAGAAGCTTTTTTCAGGTTTAGCCTACCTCACGTGACTGTGATATACTGAATTAAAAAAAAAAAGTTTTAAAATAGACATTATTTTGAAAAGCAGTATGACAAGTCCTCAATTACATATTTTGAAGGTAAATCTCTGCTGCTTACCATAGGATATCTCATCAAGTATAATCCGTCTCTATTCTTGTTTCCAAGAAAATGTTGCTTAATGCCAGATCCATCTCACACAGCTGTGTGATCTCAAGCAATTCACAATCACTATTTATTTCCCCACTTTCATAAATGCAAATCTGGATTTTTTTTTCATAGTGCAAGCAAGGCATATATGCACATACTTCTCTCTGCATCTTGAGGCACTCTGTCTTCCTCACTAGTCTTAACATCTAATTTTTGGACCTTAGGAATAAAATTTAATAATATACAGAATAAGTAAATTTTTTTCTTCCCTTTGAATATGTATGCATGTGCTTCCTTAATGTCAGCATACATTTTAAATTATTTATCAAATTGCTAGGTATACCATACAAAACTAAAATAAACTGAAGGTGGCACTCATTCCTATTCTACATAACCATGATATTTAATATTGGGGAAATATTCTCCTGTCTGGTATTTATAGGCAAAGTCAAAGTTGAAAGTTAAGAGCACTACTGGGCTTACATTTCCTGGATTTTTAAGACAGAAATTGCCATTTTATCCTGATCTAAGATGTTATTTTTCTTTTCTTAAATTAAAAACCAGTACTGTGTCTATTCCAAATTCAGTAATCAAATTTATTTTCTAAAACAAACTTTTGACATCTAAAAAATGGAAACAGGTAAGAGTACAGTCTCTGTATTTAAAGTCTCTGTGTACAGAAAGATATGACAGAATTTCTGTCGTATGAAAGTGTCTTCAATCACAAAAAAAAAATATCTGTAATAATAGTGAGAATCATAATGATACTATATACTGTAGCTAAAGATCAGGAGAATTAACTAACTGAGCACTAATGGTTTATTCAAAATGAGGAGAGCTGGTATGGTTCACTAATTTGGTTATATTATAGTATCCCTCATGTCTTCAATGAAAACAAATAAATAAATAAATACTCATTTCTTCAGTAACAAAGTTTTGGAGTTTAGCGCTTTATTTCTTTTTTAAACAGACATTCTAAAAATTGTAGATGTATTTTTTTGCAGTAGGATTTAGCCTGGAGAAGAGGAGGCTCTGGGGACACCTGATAGCGGTCTTCCAGTACCTCAAGGGGGCCTACAAGAAAGATGGGGAGAGGCTGTTTAGTAGGGCCTGTTGTGATAGGACGAGTGGTAATGGTTTTAAAATAGAGGGAGGTAGATTTAGATTAGATATTAGGAAAAAATTTTTTACAACGCGAGTTATAGAACACCTGCATTGAGGTTGCCCAGAGAGGTGGTGGAAGTCCCGCCCCTGAAAATGTTCAAGGCCAGGTTGGATGAGGCTCTGAGCAACCTGATGTAGTTGGAGATGTCCCTGCTCCTTGCAGGGGGGTTGGACTAGATGACCTTTGAAGGTCCCTTCCAACCCTAACCATTCTATGATTCTATGATTTCTAATTCATATATTTGTATATGTATTTCCCATCCAAAAGACTGGAATAAGGCTGTTCATATATAGTTGATCTAACATTTTCTAAATTTTAAGTTGTCAGTTTCTTTACATGATTAAGGGTCTCTTAAAGACAGCCACATACTGAAATGATACAACACTGCTGCTTTACCCAGTATGCAGAATCTTTGGTATCCGTATCACTGAATGTTCTCCATTTAAAAACACGTAATGACCAAATGCACTCCTGCCACAAATATAAAGGTATTAATTTTCTCTGAGGCTTTTCTCTAACAAATATTATTATTACATCTTCTTGTTTCATAATAATTTACTAAGCTTGATGAAATCTCTCTGAGGTACAGTAATGCTCTTACTTCCATTCTGCACCTGGAGAGCCATACTGCAGAAAGTTAGATATGATGTTCAATAACTTTGCATGTCTAATTTGAGAAATCCAAGATCTGATCTGCCACTATCCCCATATATACATTTACTCATGTTGTTGTGTGGTGGTTTAGCCCTGGTCACTACAGTTTGTCACTCACCATTCCCCTCCCCAGCAGGATGAGGGAGAGAATTGGGAAGAAAGGAAAACTGGTGGGTTGAGATGAAGACAGTTTACTAAAATAGCAAAGGAAAACTACAATAATAACAGAATATAACAATATTAATATTTACAAAATGAACAATGCACGATTTTTCACCACCTGATGTCTCAATGACCAATACACCCCGTCCCAAGCAGCGATCATGGAAATTAAACCGAGTGGCAAGTAAAGAAGCAAAAGGAAGCCAGCAAGGTAGAGAGAACAATGCCAGTGAATGAGAAAGAGGGATGGATGCCAGGAAGGCAGATACCTGCCCTGGCCAATCCCCACTTACATACTAAGCATGATGTTTATGGCATGGAATACTCTCTTTGGACAGTGTGGGTCAACTGTTCTGTCTGTCTTTCTCCCAGCTTCCTGCATCTGCACATTTGTGAGACTTGGAAAGCCAGAGAATGTCCTTGGTCTCATTAGCAACAACTCACATCATCAGGGTGTTTTATCAACGTTCTTCACATAAGAAATCCAAAACACACCGGCTACTGAGAGGAAAATTAACGCCATCCTTGCCAAAACCAGAACATGTTGTCTTGAATATCACACTAAAAGCAAGCAATGCCCAACCTTACAAACATATATGTAAAACCACACATGGTTCCAGGTTCCTTACTGCCACTCCCTTTGGGAGACTCTTTTAAATTTCAAAATCTGAGTCTTGTTCAGGTTTGAAACAGGTTGAAGCCTTTTGCCGGTTCCCTCCAGATCTTGTATGCCTTAAAGAAGGACAGGACGTTCTGTTAATCACGGAGGGGCCATTTGTTCCCAGCCTCCTCTGATGGAAAAACAGGCAGGGCGCAGCTTGTGTTCACAGACAGCTCCACACCTCCTGCTTTCTGCTTTTTACATTTTACACATGTAAATACTAGGATAGAAGAGCACAACTTCCTGTAATACAATACAATGTTTTTTTTTCTAGTCATCCGATCCCTCAAAGTCTTGCCACACAGCTAGCAATTTACTAGGACTTCCCCAGGAAATGGAGGAGCACCTCAGCAAATGACTTCGTTAGGGCCATCAAAAGGAAGACATAATTGCCTAATCTCTGTTGCATAATCCACATTTTGGTGCGTGCATAATTCATATCTCTCCAAGTCAGTCCTGACTTGTGTCTCTTGAGCTATGCTTGGAAGGACTATCCAGTTCTAGAAAAAAAGCTACACGCTCCCTTCCAAGGTCAGGAGTGCTGCTATTACCTGGGTGCATATTCAGCTACTGATAGTCACCAGAAAGAAACTTTTTGCTCTCAGAATTTTGGAGTATCATCTCTCAAGCAGACTGAGCAGCTCAAGTTGGGGTACAACATGAAACCTTTTGGAGATACTTTTTGGAGTTCTGGTTACTGTGAAAGCGATCCAATATCTTAGTGTCTTAGGTTACAAGGCAACATTCTGGTAGCTGGGGTGGTCTGCAAGAGTGGCCTTTGGGAGCAGAAGCCGGAGCTGCCCCATGCCAGACACAGCCGGTTTGCAATGGGCCCACCACAGGGCATAGCTGAGCCCATCAGCCAAGATGGTGGCACCTCTGGGAAAATGATTCTATGATTCTATGTATTTAAGAAAGGGTAAAAAACACTGCACAACAGTTGAGAGACAGGAGTAAGAAATATTTGAAACAGCCCTGCATGACCAGAGTCAGTGAAGGAGGGGAGGAGGTGCTCCAGGCACTGGAGCAGAGATTTCCCTGCACCCTGTGGAAGAGACTTCAGTGGAAGTGTTATTCCCCTACAGGCCATGGACAGCCCAGGCTGGAGCAGGTTTATCCTGAAGGAACCACAGCTTGTGGACAACCTATGTTAGAGCAGCTTGTGACGGCCTCTATCCCATGGGGGAGATCTGCCCTGGAGCAGGAAAATAGTGTGAAGAGGGAGGAGTGGCAGTGCAGAACCATTATGGACAGATCCCAGCTCCCATTCCTCATACCTCTCTTTTGCTCAGGGGAGGAGGTAGAAGAGTTGAGAATAAAGGAGTGAAGTTGAGCCTGCCAAAAGGCAGGAGGGTGAAGGGAACGTAGTTTAGGTTTTTTGTATTTGTTTCTCACCACCCAACTCCATTTTAACTGGTAAAAAATTAAATTAATTTCTTCCAAGTCTAGTCTGCTTCCCCTGTAACAGTAATTAGTAAGTGATCTCCCTGTCTTTATCTCAACCCATGAGCCTTTAATCTTATTTTCTTCCCACCCTGCTGAGCGGGGAGAGGGAGAGAGCGGATCCACGGGCATCTGGCAGCCAGCCAAGGTCAGTCCACCACACCCAGTGGAATTTGTCACCATGAAGAAACAGAAGAGTCAGATAAAAGCATTCAGTTTCATTGACAGACAAGTTATAAGGTGTGCTGGTTTCAGCAGGGATGGAGTTCATTTTCCTCTCAGAAGGCCAGGTGTTTTGGATTTCCTAGGTGAAGAATGTTGGTAAACGCACTGACGTTATTAATTGTTACTAATGAGACCAAGGACACTGTCCAGCTTTCCAAGACTCACTAATGTGCAGGTGCAGGAATCTGGGAGTGACGTGGCCAGAATAATTGACCCAAACTGGCCAAATACATTATTCCATGCCATAAAAGTCATGCTCAGTATATAAGTGGATGTTGCCCAGGGTGAGGCATGTCTCTCTCTCTCACTTTCTCCCTCTTGCTCCATTGCTTGCTGCTCGGTTTCATTTTCCATGACCGCTGCTTGGGACGAGCTGTATCCATCATTGCGACATCGGGTGGTGAGAAATTGTGCATTATTCATTTTGCATATATTAGTATCCTTATATTTTGTTAGTATTGTAGTTTTCCTTT
This sequence comes from Chlamydotis macqueenii, assembly GCF_036417535.1. Classification (NCBI taxonomy): domain Eukaryota; kingdom Metazoa; phylum Chordata; class Aves; order Otidiformes; family Otididae; genus Chlamydotis; species Chlamydotis macqueenii. Next base: position 55,189,529 of record NC_141593.1, on the reverse strand, counting down.
GCTATTCTAGTAAACTGTCTTAATCAGTTTTTTTTCCTTCCCAGTTCTCTCTCCCATCCTGCTGGGGAAGGGAAGGGTGAGTGAGAAACTATGTAGTGACTAGAGCTAAACAACAACATAAGGACAAAATAACTTGTTTACTTAAAGTTGCAGATTGTAGAAGAAATAAACAAACAAAAAAAAAAATGTTAAAATTCACATTATACTTTCTCCTTAGCCATTCCACCTTCTAAGCAAGTTTATGAGGCTTTCTGATTTGTTTTTACAGTTCATACCTGCCATGAACTTGCAGAACTTTATCTTTTCTGCTCTTGCTCTGACATACAGCTTGATATTTTCTAGCAGATGCAAATAAACCCTCTGTTACTATTTCCTTGCCTCTTGTGACCTGACAGTGGAGTCTTAAATAATAGCCTGATAACAAAGTTGTCTCTCTTACCTTTCTTTGGGCTTTAGAGTTGACTCTTCTATCTCAGTTATCAGATTCCTAGCTCTACAGTGTTTCTTCCTGCTAAGTGAGTTCTCAGCTCTACAGTAATTTACTTCTCTAACATTTTGGTAGAAGTATTACAACTCAGTATTAATAACTTCAGAAAGAACTTTTATCCCAGCTTGTATGTAAGACCCTAAGACAGAGATATACATTTCAATATGTTAATGAACTGTCTCAGACAAGGCCTTAAAAATTTCAGGAGTTCCCATTGCCCTTCTTCTAATTTACATTAGCAGTACATAAAATATGCAATTAGTGTCTTGAGAAAATAGATGCAGTGAGAGACACTGTTATGTCTTCAGTGTCTTGCTGTAAAGTCCCAACAGCCTAACATTTTGCAGACCTTTTTTTCTTCTGATGCTATTGAATAATTTTAATTCTTATTTATTTTGTAAGTACTTTTAATCTTCATTTTCTTACTATAACCTGGCGTAAATGCTGTGTCACAGGGAAATTTTGAGGATCAAATTCTTAGTGACAGTACAAATGCTTTGAAGGAATTAATGTATTTCACATTTGTTGTGACTCTTCTCAGCTTCAAAACCATTGCTTTTCACCACTTTCTACATCAAAGAGCAAGTTACAGATCTCAACCCAATTGTTACTGTTGTATACAGCAATATAATGCAGGCTTTTTCAACAGACCTCTGCATGTGTTGTATGTTACATGGCTAAGTCCACTTTCAGACAGTTTCTGTTTACTCTCCCTTTAGTAACTGGAAGAAACAGTTCACATATAATTCCCTCAATTTATCTGGTCTACTTTCCCGTCAGCAGCAGAGATAGTAATAACCCTTAACTTTGAGCTGGACTTCTGCATGCTCAAGTTATAGCCAGCTGTCCACTCTCCCGGAGATAGTCTAAACTGAAAGCACTGAAAACACTCAATTACTTTTTGTAAATTTATTTACACTTAAAAGTACTAAAAGTATTGAAGTACTAAAAGACTATTCATCAATATAACTGCTAGCATGATCTACCCATTATATTGGAACAACTGAGAGGGAAAAAAACAGTGTCTTATACAGCTTGGACCAAGTCTAAGGCAATACATTATTTCAGTTGCTCTAGTGAGAAAATCGCATTAATCCAGTAAGCAACAGGCACAATATTCAATGTTTTGGCCAAATACAATAGTTATACTAGTGTAACATATATTGATTTCATACAATTGATACCCAAGTAGACTTCCTGTAGTTGAGGGGAAGCTCCAAACATTTGCATTTGTATATGTTTGTAGTGTAAACTATGCTAGGCTGGGATATGAGTAGAAGAGGCTTGTGTCTGAAATAGGTGTGCAAACAAAAGCTCCAGATGTAAATACAGTGTTATATATAGTGGCATACAGATATGTCACTTTATGCCTCTTTCCAGTGAATTATAAAATCCAAGACTACAGTGACATGTTACAAAGAATGGGCATTTTATGCATAAGGTCACACAACAATAATGCTTATCAAATGAAAGGGAGGTTCCCAGCAATACATGGCCACAGAGGTGGGTCTACAGCACAGAAAATGTCATATAATGGGAGTTCATTAGGTAAAGGTGTATATTCCCTGGCAGCTGCTCAGTACCATGTCTTTTGCTGGGCCACTCCACCTGCCATGTGTATCTGGCCAGTTTTGTTGGTTTTGTTTAGTGCGGGGCCTATGTTGGCAGCTTCTGCAAGAAGCTTCTAGAAGTTTCCCCAGGCCTAGGACGGACCCGCTGCTGGCCAGTGCCAAGCCAATTGGTGGCAGAATGTTCCCTGATAACGCCTCTGTGATAACGTATTAAGGAAGGGGAAAAATAAAACAAACAAACAAAAAAAAAGTGAAGAAACAGAAGCCAGAAGCAGAGAGGGGAAGGTGCAAGCCTTGTGGGCCCTGCAGCCCTCACCCTCTGGCCTCCTGCCAGGTGGCCGACTGTGCCCGACTTGGCCTGGCCAAAAGAAGAGAAGAGAGGAGATGCGATGGGAACCTGAGAGGCGTCTGCCTGAGCCGGTTGTGAAGAACTTGTTGTGAGAGGAACGGCTGCAGACGCCAAGGTCAGTGAAGAAGGAGCGGGAGCAGTAATGCTGCTCCTGGGAGAGATTCCCCTGCAGCCCGAGGTGCAGCCCATGGTGAGGCCAGCTGTGCCCCTGCAGCCCATGGAGGCCCACGCAGGAGCAGAGATCCACCTGCAGCCCGAGGAGGACCCCACACTGGAGCAGGTGGATGCCTGAAGGAGGCTGTGGCCCATGGAGGGTCTGCACTGGGGCAGCCGTTCCAGAGGGACTGCACCCCGTGGAAAAATGACTCACGCTGGAGCAGTTCATGAAGGACTGCAGCCCATGGGAGGGACCCCAGGGTGGAGCAGGGGAGGAATGTGAGGAGTTCTTCCCCTGAGGAGGAGGGAGTGATGTAAAGCGACACATGATGAACTGACCATAACCCCCATTCCCTATTCCCCACTGTTCCGTTCGTGGCAGGGAAGAAGGTATAGATATTTGAAATGAAGGTAAGCCTCGGAAGAGAGAGGGCTGAAAAGAAGTTGGTTTTGTTCTCTTCCTCATTATCCCGCTTTGATTTTATTAATAATAATACAGTTTTCCCCAAGTCACGTCTGTTTTGCCCATTAAGGGTAACTTTAATGATATCTTCTTGTCCTTATCTCAAATCTTGAGCTTTTTGTTATATTATCTCTCCCCCATTCCCTCAGAGAATGGGAGGAGTAAGTGAGAGACTGTGTAGCTTGATCCTGAGCAGGGCTAAACTACGACACCAATACTCTACCAGCCAGGCCAGATGGCCCGTCAACTGAATTTGGGAGGACTGATCAGGAAGGAGACCACTATAAGGTCATTATACACTAGCATGAAAACAGGAAAAGCAAGACAAACCAGACCTGTATGATATTATTACTGCAAACTCTGAAAAAGGAAATCTATACTATAAATAGTATAACAGCTCTCTAAAACAGACTTATGATGACTTAAATCTGTATGTAGGAGCTGACATTTTTTGATTGTTCAAGAGATATTTTAAGTAACTTTAAACTTAGATTTTTAGGGGTGTTTTGCAAGTGGACAGTAGAGGGACTCTTTGAAAGATTGGCTAGTTTCTTTCTCACGAGCATTGCTGGCACTCTTCTTCTAGTAGAGCTTCCTAATTAAAAAAACATATGGTTGCACTGACTCTATTTACTTTTTTTCATTCTGTACCTTCTTCTGCAATAAATTTTGAAATCAGCTAGTAAGTTCAACCAAGTGTATCAAAAGTGCTGGGGCTCTGAAAATATAAAGTCTGTGATTATAAAGAGATGTCTAAATGAAGGACCCTAGTATCGGGTATCAATTGGTATCTGACAAAGCCAAATCAGTCTCCTCCTGCCTTCCTCCTCCCTCGCTCTGCAGCACAGCACAGTTAGTGGACATAAAAAGGAACCTGAGGCGTTGAAGAGTGGGAAAGGTCAGGGAACATAACAGAGATTGAGATGGTGGTGTAAAGGATACAAGTTTGCAGAAATAAAAATCTTAGTTAGTTGTCCCCAGAACACCTATTTTTTTTTCTTCTTTCAAGTACTTGGAGACACCCAGGTACTGTGTAACCCTGCAAAGGTAACTAGTCTCACTTCGTAAACAAGAAAAAGGTATCTACTATCTGGTGTGCTTATGGCTGGGTCTGCTCATGTCATTTTTTAAAAATAGCCAACTCTGGTTTTACATTCAAAGCCTAAATGATTTTAAAACCAAAGTGCTCTTTTGAAATAAGACACTGATTTTTCAAAGCGACAGGTGAGAACCAAATTAAGCTGTTTCCTGTCTTGGACGCTGCTACTGAAGCCATATACTTTTCCAGGTAATTGAAGCACTCAGTAAACATTGCAAGAAAGCACAACCTAAAGGAAAAATGGTGCCAAGTGGAAACACAGTCTGAAAATACTGTTGTTGTTCAGCACTGGCTTGCCACTTGTGTTGGAATTGCTCTGATGTACAGGACCAGAAAACACAATCGGAGTGTTAATCATTTGTACAGCTACAGATGAGGTATTACTAGTATGCTGTCCTGTTTTCTGGAAGGATGGAGTTAATTTTCCTCTCAGTAGCCAGTGTGTTTTGGATTTCTTATGTGAAGAACGTTGATAAAACACCCTGATGATGTGAGTTGTTGCTAATGAGACCAAGGACATTCTCTGGCTTTCCAAGTCTCGCAAATGTGCAGATGCAGGAAGCTGGGAGAAAGACAGACAGAACAGTTGACCCACACTGTCCAAAGAGAGTATTCCATGCCATAAAAGTCATGCTTAGTATATAAGTGGGGATTGGCCAGGGCAGGTATCTGCCTTCCTGGCATCCATCTCTCTCTCTCGTTCACTGGCATCATTATCTCTACTTTGCTGGCCTCCTTTTTTGCTCCTTTACTTGCTGCTCAGTTTTGTTTCTGTGACCGCTACTCGGGACAGGGTGTATCGGTCCTTGGGACATCGGGTGGTGAGAAAACGTACATCGTTCATTTTGTACATTTTAATATCCTTACATTCTGTTATTATTGTAGTTTTCCTTTGCTATTTTAGTAAACTGTCTTCATCTCAACCCACCAGTTTTCCTTTCTTCCCAATTCTCTCCCCCATCCTGCTGGGGACAGGGAGGGTGAGTGAGAAACTATGTGGTAACTCAGGCTAAACCATCACAGATGCTTACAGTGATGATTATCACATGCAAACCAAGTAGTCTCAGAAAGGCTTGGAGATTACAATATTCTGAAATTAATTTTACTTAGCTGACTGTTGCTCCCCACCCTTCTTCAGCTTCTCTTGATTTCTTCAGCATCTCTTGAACAGCCAAAACTTAGCTATGCCAATGACTTATGTGTTAATCTTTAATTTATGAGCTAATTTTCAACTAAAATTAGAACTAGAAAGCAAATTTAGAACACTTAACAAAATTGGTTAATTATGAATAGAATCACTTCACAAAGTGAGATCATTTGAAAACAAATAATATAGGAGCCTCAAAGTGAGAGCTAATATACTAGAAAAAAAGCTTCACTAATATTACCTACCTATCTAATATCAGGCTTGATTGCATTTTGCTTCAGCAAACCAAATAGTCTGCTTGTTGAAGTATAGGCTACTTCAAACATACATCTTTAAATCTTGCAGTATTTATTTTGGCTTTTAACAGTTTCCTTTAAGTTACCTTGTAGACTAATTCAATACATGTGTATGATAAGACAACTATAAACCAGAACTTAGTAGGGGTCATTGTTAGAAGTTACCACTTCCTACTATCATCAACAAAGAAGGCTTTATTAGATTCTCAAATTAAAATTGCAAGAAATCTGCCTTTGGTATGTCTAGCTCTCAGCTTTTACAAGTACTAAGCGTGTCCCCCTCCCCGAGTCTTGCCTCGTCAAAAAAAAAAAAAAAAAAAAACTAAAAACAACCCATAGACCTACAAATATCACGTTCCTAATAAGGACATGGGCTGAGGCTACAACTTTTAATAATTACAGTAACAGCTGTAATTGCACTTTCATGAGCAGAACAATCTGAGATTGTTGAAAACAGTGTGGGAAGAACTTAAAGCACAGGCCAAAGATATATTTATAACAAAGCCAGGCTATCTACATTCCATCCATATCAGAAAATGTCCTTCCCTTTCCAGACACACTGAAACTATAGGAAACTAAAGACTGGCGATATCATCACAGAATGAAGGTATCATAGACAATGAAGAAAAAACAATCGACTTATTTTATTATCAGATTCTAAAGCACAGGTAAACAAATGAAATATCTGGAATTAACTGCATTACAAACTCCTCTTCCTCTCAATATAAAAATTCCTTTTTTTTAATTTTAAAAATCCTCTGAAAGAATTATTATGTATATGATCAATCTGACTGAAAAGAAGAAAGGCTACAGAAAGAAAATAGCCACGTTTAAAATTATTATCTGACAATTATTTATACAAAGACTACTTGTGGCCTGAAGGATCCTTACTGTAAGTTTCTTCTCTGGATGCTAGATTTATTATTGTTATCTGCAAACATGTATGTGCTTACTGTGATTAAGTAAATCTCCAAGAATTAATTTCTTTCTCCTACTCCAGAACATAGTCTAAAACAGTCCATGGTTGTCTCTGCAACAAATAGGCACAGGTTTGTCTTTATTTTGAAAATACCAAAGGTTATTGCCTAAGAGGGAGAAAAAAGAAAAAGTTTATTTCAATCTCAGTTTACACTTTCTCTAGCTAAACATCGAGAAGATTACACTAACAGACACCATGCTTATAAGGCAGGCAAGGTCTACAGCCTGCAGCTGCTTGTGGAGAGAATTAATGTCTCCAACAAATCAATGGTAATTTAGATAGACCAAACAAAACAGTACTCTAAAGAAAAATGTGAACTTTTCTCAGTTGGCCTGGTGGATATTAACTTTAAAGTCTCATTATAACCGTTTGAATGCCACCGTTTTAATTACTTCTTTGATCTTTTCAGCAAAACATTCAGTCAGTGCACTGATCCAATGTTTCTGTTCAGATGTTCAAATCATGTTCAGATACTCTGTCCAGATAAGGCAGAAATTTGTAAGTAAAGTCTTGAATCATACTTGCCCAGTTATCAGTTTGTTGTTCAATTTAATTAAACTCATATATTTAAAAAAAATTTATGTATACACTTGTACCAGTTGAAACTGTTATATTTTGTTTTGACTGAAAATAACTTACTTGAAGCTGATGTACTTCATAGGGATTGCATAAATAACTTAAGAAATTTATAAATAAATTATTTTAAAAACTAGTTAGTTGGTCAAATTTAGCCAATTTATTTAACTAGTCATTAGGATTTTTTTTTCTTTCATATTTTCAGTTTCCATGCTCTGCTGTTAACAAATCTGCCTACATTTTAAGTATCTACAGATTAATGACATTTAAAACAAACAAAACTTTGTATCTTACTATGATGTAAGTATCTATACACAAAATTGTTTTGAAATAAGTACTTCTGATCAGCTAAACAAAAGCTAAACAACTGGTGGATTTAAAAGAAACTAATTTCTAACAAAAGCACCCTGAAAGTGGCCCACAGGCTAAATAGATAAAAGATTTAGACTAGTTTTTTCCTCCTAGCACAGAATATTTTTCTTTTCTTTTTCTTTTAGCAATTTCTATAGAATAAGTGATTTTTTGTCACCTTTGTTTTCTTCTAAACTTAATCTCCCTAATCTTTAGCATTGTGCAGCTGGCTGGCTGATGAGGCACAAGTGTTTTAGAGTTAACTGAAGAAGAGTAAAGTAGAAGGAGAAAAATCAAAGTACTAAGACTAGTGGGAGAGTTGTTTAGAAAGAAGATAAGAAAAAGGGAAGAAATCAGCACATAACTTAGTGCTTAGTTAAGGATATTTCTTGTGTCTGTCTTGCCTCACTGAAGGCTGCTAGATCCAGTATTTAAGGCCTCAGTACTTTGAAAAGGAAAAAGCTTTGTTCTCCAGAAGAGCTTCTAAATGTTAAGAGCAGATCAGTGATAAATCTTTTCTTTAGCATAAGATACTGTGATAAATATGAACCACTACAACTGAAAAAAAAAAGTTAAGGCAAATAACCTGAAAACATAGACATTCAAATGGATTGTGCTTATTGTGTAACAGTGCACCTAACTTAGATTGTATATTGATTATGTTTTGTCTATAAGCATGAATCTAACTCAAGAACAGGTGAGGTGGAGGGGGTATAGGGATGGGGTAAATCAGTGGCACCTTAGGCACAAGAAATATTCTTACCCACATCCTGGAAGCATGCTGAGATGCCAGAAACCTGTACAGTTTAAGTAAAAGACAGCTTATTCCCATGGGTGATAGCTTTTCTGTCACAACAAAAACCTCTGTCCAGTCATCCTTAAAATGTTGTGCATTACATGTATTTGTCTTTTGATACAGACTAAAAGCTATTTGTATCAGAAGTTAGTACTACTTGTGGTATGAAATGCTTCTAAGATAGGAATGTCACACATACTTTACTATGTCATCTAGGAAAGAAGGAATTGACTAAAGATGCAATACACACAAGTTCTGATGTGAAAGAAAAATCCATATTTCACAGGGATGTGGAGAAAGATCTGCAGATTCTTCTCATGTTTTAACTCCAGTCAGTAATTGAGTACCACACAGCTGTTCACTCACCCTCCCCCTCCCCAGGAGATGGGGGAGAAAATCAGGAAGAAGAGAAGACATGTAAGTTGAGATAAAGACACTTTACTAGGATAGTAAAGTGATGATAATATATATACACACACACAAATAATAATAATAGGATTTTTTTTTTACAAGGAGGGAAAAAAAACCAAAACAAAACGAAACAAATGATACACGATTTCTCACCATCTGATGACGCAATGACCAATACAGCCTGTCCTGGGCAGCAATCAAGGAACGAAACAAAAAAAACCTGCAAACAATCCCAGAACGATTCTGAACAGCAAGAGAAAAGCGAGAGCTCACTGGTCCACCCTCACTTAAATACAGAGTGTGACATTTATGGCATTGAATACTCTATTTGGCCAGTTTGGGTCCACTGTTCTGACTATATGCCTCCCAGCTTCCTGCACCTGCACATTCACAAAACCTGGGAAGCCGGACAGCATCATTGGTCTCTTTTGCAACAATTTGTAACCTAAGTGCGTTTATCAACCTTCTTCACATATGAAATCCAAAACATGTGGGCTACCGAGAGGAAAATTAACTCCATCCCAGCTGAAACCAGGACAATACTGTTGCAGAAACTGCTAATCACTCTAAGTAACAATTGCTGCTGCTATCTTACTGCACAAGGATTGCTCCATGAGCAGCTGTATGGTCAGCTAGTTCAGAGAGCAGTACTTTTTGAGAGGAGGTAGTCTTGGCCTGATATGGCAGCACGAGGATAGGATCACAGCAACTCTAACTCCAGTTAATTTAAACCATTGTGAAACCATACCTTCAAAAGGGATTTCCAAGGCAGTTGAGAGACTACCAAAAAGAATCTAGGTGAAGGAAACTGAAGAAGCTTAGACAGCTATTAAGTAAAATACTAAAAATGAAGACTTCTTCCCAGTTTTGTAATTAGGAGTTCAATTCATATCTTGCAGAAACAGAAATTTATTCTGCTTTAATCTTAAACCTGCCTTACATTGCAGTGACTCCAAATGAGGTTACCAAATGTGAGGCACCTTAATTTCTCAAACACAAATGAAAGGGTGTGTGCATATTTAGAAGACTTAGGGAATGGAGGTTATCTCCTGGGTTGCAAAGTTAGGCCAGTATTTTTAACTGCTGGGTTCAGGAAACAATTCATATTAGTGAGCACATAGGCTAGCATGTTTGCTACAGACAGGAAGAAGAAAGGCATCTCACAACCTAACTAAATCATGCAACTATTAAAAAAAGCTCAGAATTGCTCTTCATTGGAAAGGAAGTATGTTTAACATTATTAATTTGGTTATGAAAACTACTGCTGTTGATAGTGAAAAAAAAAAGTGTTTATAGCAGACCACCCAATAGTAACAGATTATGATAAAGTTTACACATAAATGCCTTTCTGGCAAAAGAATGTTGATAGCAGATAAATATACGTGTGTATTGCTTAATTAATCTAAAACAGCATTGCCCACTCCAGAACCTTCTAGCAACCACAAGGCAGCTCTCCAAGGACATCTGACATGCTGGACTGCATGTAACTGTGACGAGGTTAGAAGTGCTGCGCATCTGAAAATGGAACCATATGTAACAAAAACATTAAAATCTTCATAGTGCTGCTGGTAAAATTCTCTAGCACTCACTCTGATTATTAATTCATGGTAGTGTTCATTCTGTCTTAAGTTCACAGTTAGTTACATTTGATAGTTAAAATAAGCTATTACAAATATACTTAATATAAGTACCTTCCTATCATGCAGACAATCTTGTAGAATGTGACCATCTTAATGAAGCAGAGGCCATAAACACTTAGAGAAATGCCAGGACATTTTACTCATATTTAAAATGAGCACATTTGCTTGAAGATTTGGGGCCTCAGCCCAAAAAGGAAACTGTATGTGCAGTGTGATCAATATTGAAATCTAGAAACTGTCACAACAGTAACTCTAACTATGCAAAAGACAAAGTACTAGTTGCCATGTGAAATGAAAAAAAACCTGGACTTTCTCCCTTATTTTCCTGAAAGAGTAGATAGTTTTTGTTAATTCCTGTACTAACAGCTAAACCAACTTACTGGACTTACAGGAATACTACTTTACTTTCATTTGTTAACTGAAGTTGATTACTATTGTTGATGTTACTATGGATTAAAAATTAACATGTATTAAAACAAAATTATGCACGTGACTCAAAGCAGCTGCCAGGAAAGATACTTTCTAGCAGAATAAAACTCTTTTCTGTACATTATTTATTACAGAGGGGTAGGAAGGAGGAGAAATAAAGAAAAGAAGATGAAAGTCACTGTATCTCTGTGAATAATCAGGAACTTGACAGGAAGTTGGATAGCAAAAATAGAGGAATTTAATTAACGTGCCCTCTTCATTGATGTTTAGCTTTTTGGATGGTTAGTAAGAATTGAGTGCATTCTGTACTTGAGCAACTGCAATTGCTGGAATTTATTTAGTTTTCTCTTTTTTTTTTTCTTTTGTTCCCAATCTCCTTTCTTTCCTAAGCATTTTTTATATATCTCCAACCAGATAAAGTGTAGCAGTTTTACAAGACAGATTCTGTAAACAGAAAGGGACTTCTAAATTCATGTATTTCCTTTTATTTGTATTTAGACATGATTGCATTATTAAAGATTTTACTGATTCTGTGGATTATATTGATATTAAAGGCATAAATTTTGTATTTACATATCTATATTGACCTATGGGAAGTTTCACAACCAGCTCTAAAACCCACTGAAAAATGAGTTGTTATTTATCTATGTAATTCAAGTTACTCATCAATGTAAGTCACATAATTTGTACACCTAACCCTGAGCATGTACCCAAATTCTTATCAACTTGGTTTTACCTCCTGCATGCTGCAGATAACTGCTTTAGTCCACAATTTCCGCTTAAGGCTTATCCCTTCTGCTTGAACAAGGCAGTGGCTTTCCACTGTTTCTTTCCTGAAAATTATCAAATCCCTAACAGTAATAAAAATCTGTGTCTGAACTATCCTTGGTAAAGTGTTTTGGTATGAATTACCTTAATTTAAAACAGTTCCTTTCATTTTGACATTCTGATTTTTATTTCAGGCCATTGATCTTGCAGCACTCTTGTAGAGCACAACAAAATATTCTCCCTTAAGCTGACTTAAGCAAACTTTTGTGCTTCAGTAAGGAACATAGTGTAATATAGCCTCCTTGCAAACGTTGAAGCTGCTTTCTTGTCTGAGCAATTCCTGGTGTATTTTTTTTTAACTCTAGGGGGAAAAATTATTCTGTACCATCAACCACTGAGATTTTGGGGTACTTTCCTATAAGGTGCCTGGGAGCTGGGCTATTGTATATGCCTCATCTAACCTCTTCTGCTCCTTAGACAGTGAGTCACAGTGGGTGGCAGCCAATCCCACAACCTGCTTGGTGGGCAGAAGGTGCAGCTCCAGGAAACCCCAGCAACCCAGAAAAAAGGTGGTGGGTACATCGCCTGCCTGCTGAGGCAACCAGCTTTGCTCATCTTGGAAGAGCAACCATGAGGTAAGCTATAGGCCCAAGAGGTCTCCAGCTGACTGGTTGCGGCTCAGGCATTGGCTCCCAGCCAACACAACTCTTCAAGGTTGAACTCATTTGACAGCTACTATAACCACCTTCCTAGAGTGAACCCACACCGTGACTTGCTTCCTTCTGTCGAAGAGCAAACTGTGTTTTAACGCTGATCTTGACTTCCTTTGCTCATGCTGGGTTCTAAGTGAATAAATGTTGAAAGGTCTGGTGCCAGATGTCAGTCAGCAATGACCCTACAACCCTCCTTTAGAGTGACAGAGCAAAACTGCCTCCATGTGCCTGCAAAGGGAAGAAGGCAGGTGAGGTGCTTCCTCTTTCCAGTGTTTGGCTGCTGCATCGTGTTGTTTACGGAACACTCTCACTCAGCGGCCACTGCTTTCCTTTGCCACTCTGAGACACTCTGGACACACAACTTACACGACTTTTTTTCTTATGTCTTTTATGCCGGGTTCGTTTCTTTTTTTCGTTTGTTTCCCTGATAACCAAACTGAGGCACGTTAAACTAACGGCAGACGTTAGGCGCTTCGGAAAGAGCGGCGTTAGGTCTGGAATGGAAGGAGGAAGGCCAGCCCGCAGACAATCCGCACGGCGAGCAGCGTCCCCCAGCAGCAGCGCACCCAGCCTTCTTCAGTAAGCCCAGTACCACTTCTAGCCGCCTCGTTAAGACTAAGAAATGCGGTCGTGTTGTCGTCAGGCTCTGATTTTACACCGAAAACCGTCGAGCAAACACAAACCCCGCGCTGCGCAGAAGGATTAACGGGCAGCCCCAGCGGGCAGGCGGCCGCGCCGCGCGGGTCATGGCGCCCCTCCGCACCCAGCCAGGCCCTGCGCCTTCACACGGGGACGGGGACGGGGACGGCGGCAGCGAGCAGCCACGCCGCCTCGCACTCCCCTTCCATGCAGCGAGCGCGGGAGCCTGCTGCCGGCCCCTGAGCCCGCGAACGACCCATCCGCCCCCCGCCGCCCCCGCCCTCCCCCCGCTCTGAGCGGCCCGGCGGCGCTGCCCGCCGCCCCCGGCCGTGGCTCCTCCTCCTCCTGCCGCTGGGTCCCAGGGCGCAGGGCTGACATCACGCCCGGGGTTTCCATCCGACCCAGGGAGGGGGAGGCCGAGCGGAGCGGCAGCGTGATGGCGGCGATCGGCAGGACTTGAGAAGCGGTGGTGGAGCAGAGCAAGAGAGGAGCGGAGCGGCGACCACCCTGGTTCTCCACTCCGGTTCTCCCTGCCCGGTTCGGGGCCCCATTGTTCGTAGCCGGCGGGCGAACCCACTGCCCGGGGCTGCCGGGAGCCGGCGGAAGGAGCGGCGGCCCAGGCCCCACCGCCGCCGCGGGAGCAGCCCCCCGACCCTGGCCTGCGGCAGGAACCTTCCCGTGGGGCGTAGCGCAGGCCGAGGCGGCCCTGGGAAGGCCGGGCCGGGCCGAGCGCACGCAGGTAGGCAGAGGCCCGCCATGCCTCCTCTCTCTTTCGCCGTCCGGGAGTTGTGCGGCTTCCGAAGACGAAGGAGGGGGGAGCGGGCGCTGCAGAGGCGGTGGGGCCTGGGGCCTGCTGTCGGCCGGGGGGAGCTGGATGCCCGACGCAGGGCTGGGCTCTTGGGCCCTCTCGCTGTTTTCTGCGGAGGGAGGGAGCTGCGAGGAGCCGAGGCGGGCAGCGGGGTCGAGCCGCTCTCGCTGGCTCCTGCTGGGGGAGCCAGCGTTGAGCCGCCTGGGAGGCAGGAGAGCGGCCGTGGCTCTCCTCTGGCCATGGGGGGCGCCGGGGGAGGCGAGCACGGAGGGCAGCGGCTGCCTTGGAGACGCTGCCTGGGAGCCTTGGCTGGGAGCGGCGCCTGTGCAGGCCGCGCCGCCGGCCGAGAGCCGTCTCCGGGGGCGGGAGGCGGCCCTGGCCCGCGGGCTCCCGTGGGAGCGCCCTGGGGGCGGGCAGCAGGAGAGCGGCAGGCCGCGGCAGCGCGGTGCGGGCGGCCGGGGCCCCGGTAGAGATCGCCGCAGAGCGGGAAGCGGGGTGGCAGGGAGCAGGTTTTCCGAGGTCCTGAGGGTGCTGGGCCCGGAGGGGAGGCGGGCGCAGGCGGCTAGGAGCCCCGCCAACGTGGGGTCCCCGAACTCGCTTCGCGGTCCCTGTGGGGCTCCAGGGCTCGTTCCTGTCACTTTTCCCTCCCTCGTCGCCTTTGTTTGCTGGCCGGAGTGGCCCGGGTGTCTGAGCGTAGGGCATACCCCCCACCCACCCGGTGAGCTCTGGATTGGGCCGTTGCAAATTAGAGGAGAGCACCTCGGGGCAGGCAACCGGCAGGCGAGCCCTTAATCGGTTTCACACCACTAAATCTGTGAGAGGCGCTGCTCTTTATCTGATTATCAGTGAATTTATACTTGCAGTCCCTTCCCCGTGAGCCTAAACTTTCTCTAGCTCCCTCGGATACTGCAGTGATCTGATTTCAGGTGCTCTTGTATGTGAAATAATGATCATTCCATCTGTGGGGTCTTGCTGGTTTCATTTAGTTGAGACAGATTTTTTTTTTTTTAACGGGGCAGTCTTTATCTTCCTGCTTCTACCCACAACTGGATGTAAGCATTATGTGTGTATCTGGAAATGCTTCCATCATGTTTTGTACAGGAAATGTATTTTACTAAGCAGCTGGTGTTTCAGAAGAAATTGCCAGCTTTATAGCACCATCAATGAAAAGTTGCGTAAAGAACTGTAATGGCCTGTGTGCCAGGACCCAACTGCAGTCGAGGAAAAAGCTAAGACAAGTCTTTCACACTTTTGTGAGTTTTGCTTGGTAATTTAAGGTTTTTTAGGTTTAACTAATAAAAAGACCTGTTCTCTTGAGAAAATTTTCTTCTGATTTTTCACAGCCATCAGGAAAGATTTTAGGTTTTGGTTTTTTTTTTGTTTTTTTTTTCAGATAAGAAAATGGTGATTCATAATCAACCATGAACAGGTAGCACACAAAAAGATATTTTTCACTTAAAAACATGACGTCAAACATGGTGCTCCCTTTCAGTGTTACTGAAAGACCAAGTTATTTTTGGTATCTTTTTAGCTGCAAATGTACTTTCAAGTTGTGCCAATGTTTTCCTTTACTGTTTTAGGTATTTTGGGAAAAAACGTGAATACCCGCAGAGAAAACTAGTGCAAACACATCACCTGGAAAACATACAGTACTAAGAAGTGGATTCTTAATATCCACCTTGTATCCTGAGTGGACTTTTATTTATCTCTTAAACTTCTTAATATTTACAATGAATGGGCACAGTGATGAAGAAAGCTTAAGAAACAGTAGTGGAGAGTCAAGGTAAGCACTTGTTCATTTCAGTTATTCTTGACTGTATGTTCTCCTATATTTTGTTTGCTAAAAGTGGTTTATTTTTGAACTTGGTGCCGAAGCTTACTGGTTAGCAAGCAGACCATAGTCAGGAGAACTGGATGTGCTTTCTGCAGGTACTTAATCTGCTTGTTACATTTCCATTGCTTCAGCTGAGAGTCGTAGTAGTCTTGTATGTGCCTTGTGTAATAAAGATTAAATGGTATTAAAACCACATCAGCATCCAACAGTCTCTTGAGGGGAAAAAAAAGTCTAAAGTATCAAAAGCTGAAACATTGATTAGAATGTTTTAATAAAACTACTGTCCATAAAGTGCAAGGCACACTTGCGTAGTATTTGTTGTATAAAACCCTAACTAGACATTCTCTACAGGTGGAGCAGTGAGCTGTTCATTTTAGTTTTTGTTATGGAGTACTTCATTATTCTTCCTTCTTCAGAGCTGTCAGTGCAATATAACTGAAAATGTTAACTTTGTATTTATTTTCTGAAGTGAAAGTACAGTTTTCCAGCCATTTTTTTTAGTTAAAAAAAAAGTCACTCCTAATGTTAAATGCTAGTCTTCTAGCATGCGTACAGTGTTCACATGTTTGCAAGAGCCTGATCAGAACTTCCCTGCGTCAATGCAGGATGACATCCAATTTGTAGGGGTGAAATTAAGTTCTCGTTCTAGAACAATGCTAAGTTCAAAAAGTCTCTCCTGCGCTAGAAGGTTTATGTTTCTAAAACTGGAAATTTGGTGGATGCTGAAGGTTTAGGAAGTCAAACTAAATTTGCAAATAAAAAGTGATTTTAGGCTTGTAAGAGGTGGTTGTGACCATACTGTTAGTCGACCCATCTGTCTCTCTGCCCCTTGTTCTGATTGCAGCCTGTTGAAGCAGTTACCTGATTCTGTCAGTCAGAGGATCATAAAGAAAAGTGTGTTCTGCAGACTTTAAGAAAACTTCCGGTTGGGTAGAAAGTATAGAAATGCAAAAAGAATATAATTTCCAGCTGATCAGTCAGCATGTGCTGGCTATTATGCTTGCATGTAGCCCAATGTATGGTGGAGTGGGAAGCAGGGGAAGAGAGTAGTGTTTAGGTGAATTTAGGTGCAAATTGCAGGGAAATCTATGAACAGTAAAACTAAAGAAATTTTAGTAACTTTTGTGTATTTTTATATCAAGCTTCCTGTTACACAAAGGAATGTCCTAGAAAGACAGTAAACTTTCAATCTTGTGAGTAATTTGTAAGCTCTAATACATAACCATTTTTGAAGATTTCTCCTTCTGATAAAGTTGATACTGTTCCAGTTAGAAAAGAAATCTGTGGTTTTTGTGAGTAAGGGGTGGAATATTCCTGATTCCTTAAAAAACAAAAAAAATGCTTGTCAGGGAAGAAGAGAAATGTGAACAAGTAAAATGGTGTGAGCAAGGCTATTCTTCTGAACTATAAGACCTCCAACAAACATGAATTTACCAGGGACAGGTCTGACGATTTTGTGTGTGAATTTTTTTACTACTTGAAACAACCTTGTTAAAGATTATGTGGTAGAACTACTTTGTATCCAACTGTGACTGACCATAGATACCAGTATACCAAAGTTATTTAAAAGCTGTAGCAACTTGTAAGACTAAAGCAGCTAAAAACATCATGAAGTTCCCGCCAACTTCATTAAAAGTAAGTATCAGGACAACGCATCGTACTCAAAACTTTATACTTGCCTGTGAAGCAACACTCTGTTCTTCATCTTTAATGCTCCACTGTGCACATCTTAAAGTTTTAGAAACTTTAAAATGCTAAAAACTTTTTTTTTCCTAGGCTCAGATCAATCATTAACTTATAGCCTAATTCAGAGGCAGGTCTTGGAAATCTTGTTTTCTTGTTTGCCTCGCATTATTAGGAAACTGTTTTTGTAAATGAAAAGTGAAAGCTTACAGTTTTAAATGATGGAACCCTTTTCTGTGTAGCCTAGTTCCATTATTAAAGTAATTATTGCAAAAGGAGTGTGATGCTTACGGAGTATCTTTATGTGGCTTGCCACTGTTGTTTAGTCTTTTTTTTTTTTCTTCTTCTTCTTTATAAGTTTCCAGAACTCTAGATCATGTTTATCTGGGAGTGAATCGCCTTAGCAAGCTGCAGCTGCAGACAGATAGCTAACTGTAACTTGAGAAGCGTTGCTGTATTTAGCCTTCAAATCTGGAAATGTGAATTCTACAGAATAGAAGTAGAGATCAGTAGCAAAATACATTTACTAAGCTTCTAGTGGTCCCGTTCCATTCAGAATGCTAGGTAGGGAAGTGGAACAAGCAAGGAAAACAATTGAGAATTGCTGCTGGCTGTAAGTTGCAAAGAAGATCCAAACTCTCAAGAACTGATAGAAAAGAAGACATGAACGCAGTGGCATTGGTGATAAGTACAAATCTTTGCGAATTTGTGTCCTTTCACAGATTTGGCAGTTTACAAGTGGGGTCAAGCCATTCACTTTCCTTTGTCTTGTGTAAACTTCCATTGCTGTCCTTCTGGAGTGACAGTCTTAATAACAATTCAAGATAGCCTGATCTAGAGGAGTCACCATCATTACTTCAGAAAGCTAAGTAGAGGATCAGGGCTCAATTTACAGCAATAAACAGGTCTCATGGATCCTGCATTGTATTGTTTTATGGAAGCACCATGATTTGCAAAAGGAACTGATCATGAACGTTTGATTTTATGCGCTCGTCAGCATTGTGGTAAGGAATTGTAGCTGTCCTTTACTCCCTCTGGCTGTGAAGGTGAATTATTTCTGAAGAAATGGCCAATTTGCCATGCTCCTTCATTCCCTTCCAGCATTACATCTATTTATCTGTCTTGTAGAGGAACAGAAAACTTTCCCTTGCTGCAAGTGTTAGTCTGAAGTTCTGTTTTGCTACAGGTGGAAAAGTGCATCTCTTGTATTTTCACAGTTGAATAGCTGGCTGCACTGCTTGTACTTTCCTTGCCTATTTCAGCAATCTCTGGAACTATAAATCAGTGATGGAAATTGTAGACTAGCATAAACTCTATTACCTAATCTTGTTACTTGATATTCTGTTTTCTGTGTAATAATTACAGTGGAGACTACTGCTTGTTTACTTGAACCATTATTCTGGAATATTTTTCAGTAGCTCAAGGTAAAAGTATCACAGATATTGTTCACCTGAACAGCAAGTGAATGTAGACACAAAAACGTTATAGCAATACTCTGAGAATCTGACTCTTAAGCAAAGCATCTTTGGGTAGTGTTCTTGAAAGCATTCTGTTGTAAACTTGAATACAAGTACATACATAGTAGTTAGATAGTAATAAGAAAGCTTAATCAGCAAGGAAGGGCAGTTATACCTGAACTGCCAGAGACGCTCCAGGTAGAACAGGGACTGCTGAAGTGCAACATTGGTGCTAATTGAATAACAATCTGATTTTCCATCTCTTTACTCTTCCTATGTTTCCTGCAGAACAAGGTATAGAGGACTTGAGCAAACCTTCCTTCTCTGTAGGTAAAAAGGGATGTGCTCAGAGCAGCTTCACCAGAAAGTAGCTGGCTGGAATATATTGTACTCCCATTTTTTGCAGAAAGCAGCTGCTTACATGAAAGACTCATACCATTCCTTACACACTTGAAAACTGATGTTAACACAAGATAGTAATTTCAGTGGGTTTCATTTGCTTTGTGGATTGAATACTCTGTGTACCACAAAAGGTAGTTGAGTAAAGACTAGACTTTGTCAGCAGGCTTGAATTTACTATATAAATTCATATCTTCTGTAAGAGGTAAAAAAGATTACTTGAAAGCCATGGCTTAAGGTTCTTCCTTGCTAGAGATCTAAGTGGGAATTAAAACAGAGATTTCCCAAGTGTATTTGCAGAATTACTCTCATGTGCTGGCTTCTTTTTGGTACAAGTTTAGTAGAAATATTAATAAAAATGTGTGTGGGGCAAGAGAGAGCATATACATAAAGCTATACATATGTAGATACATACTTAGTGCACTGAAATTCTCAGATCAACAAAAGTACCTGAATGGTAAAGGAAACTGTTGGTAGAACTTGCTGTGAACGGTTAGTGGGTAAAGCAAGCTTTTCACTTTTGTTAGCAGTGATCTTCTCTTTGGTTAGTAGGTTGCTATTTAGTCAGGAATGATCTCTTACAGAATTAAGTATACTAAAGCATGATAAGGTGTCCCAATTCAGGCATCTTTTTGCTTCTTTTTGGAAGAGTTCAGAGAGAATAGGTATCAAAACCCAGGTATTATTTGTCTAGAAACCTTTCTGACTGAAAGCAGAAATCATAAATTCATGATACAGTTTTCATTGTGTGTACGGTCTCTAGTTTGGCTTCAGGACTCCTGCTGAATTTATCCAGATCCCAGTCTTTGTGTAACCTAACTGGCTGGCAAGTAGTTGTTCCACATATTTTAGGTTAAATTCCACCATTATAAGAGTATCAGTATTTTAGGTGATGCGAGCTTTTCACATTCCTCAAAACTGAGTAAAGTGGTGTGATAGATTCAGTGTAGAAACTGCCTGTATCTGATGTGGCCTCTCAAGTGTTTTGTTTTGTTTTGTTTTTTAATTAAATTCCATTTAATACTTTTTTGCTGGTGATCTACAAGGAGTTTCTTGTAAAAACATCACTGTATTGCCTCTGGAACAAGCTTCAAGTCGAAGCATGGCCACTTTACACAACAGAGTAGTGTGCTGATACCTCCTGCCTGTGAAGGATTCCTGGAACTTCTTTGCAGTCTTAAGATATTTGTCTTGGGGCTCTGAAATAAAGACTTGCAATGCGGTTCATAGGATCACAAAAGTTGGTAGATGATGAGTGTAGTTTTGATACCTTTGTTTTGGGAAAAGTTTATAGTAGTCACAGCAGATAATACTCTGCAGAACTGGAAATATAAAGCATCTCTTTTAGTTGCTAGCCCGTATCAGGAAAATTCACTTGAGTTCATGCTTTCTATTAGCTGAGGACAGAAAATAACACTTCGTAGCCTGAACCTTATACTCTTTGTCCCCTCTCCTTTTTACTGGTGGTGCTAAATAACATAAATCTTCTTTATGCATCTAATTCAAGTTAAATAGTTAAGATTTCTTTAAATATAAAACTAAAAACCACTTACATAGCATTTGCCTGAAGAAACTTACTTGTGAACTTGCACTTCTAGGAGTTTGGCATTTAGTGTCTGTTACTTCTGCGCATTTTGAGTGGACTGTTCATATTCATATGCTTGCCTTCCTTCAATTTCTGGTTTATTTTAAAAACAAAACAAAACAAAAAACCCAAACCAAACAGTCCACTGTCATTTCAGATGCTTTTCAAACACCAAGCAGAAAGTAATCTTTTAAAAAAATTTATGATCTTGAAATTGGTACTCGTTCCTGCTGTTCTTAAAATGGAAGATTCTTAAAGTAGCTTAACTTAATGAATGCACTTGAAATCAGTGGTAACAGATTACCTGCTCTTGGATCCATTATTAACCTAGACCTTACACAGGAATCTAAATACTCAATCAGTTATTTTACAGTGTGACTTGTGCAGCTTTCCATCTTATGATTTCTCTTCCTAGTGCCTTGTGTAAATTAGCAGACTTTGTTCCTCGTTGTGTGATCCTGTCAGGGGCACTTTGTTTTAAGGTGTAAGCTGGTGAAGCTAAATTAAGACTATTGAAAAGAACTTATGACTCTGGGTCAGGATACTTTTTAAAAATCTGTTTCAGTGATCTGTTCAGATTCTCCAGTTTCATTGCATAGGTATTTATTGGGGGAGGCTGAAAAACTAACAGGTAAAATCAAATGTGGAAAATTATATCCTTTGGTACTTCATTAAGCTATGTTGCTTTTCTTGGAAAGTAGTTTGTAAATAAATACTTCCTTCAAGCATAAATTCCCCTTGAATATATAGGGAGTATCCAGAGACTGTTTATAAAAAAGAATAGGCAAATAACTTCTGTGTGTCAAACATCCATAGCAAATCACATTTGACATGTACTGCTGTATGCAACTACTTGACTCAAGGACTAGGGGTGAGAGGTGTTTCTTGACTAGATATTCTGGAAGGTGCTCTTTATAGACTTCACCTCAGTTTGTCAACATGCATGAAACTGTACATTTTCAAGTACAAATCCCATCCTGAGAACATGTTACACATTTTTACTATATACTGTTGCATGCCTGCTATGGCAAGTTATTACTGACAGCTGACTTTGTCATCACTGCTGTGGTTTGTTTGCATGGTAGAGAAATAGTCTCACTCCAACAGTACTGAAGAGATCATAATTTTTGCTTTATCCATCATGTTTATTTCTATTTCCAAAAATTTTACGATGTTTTGCTGTTTTGTACTGTCTTATGTATTGCTCTCTTTGTTTAGTTTTGTGTTTGGTTTTTTTCAGTTGAACAAAGTACGGTGAATGTAATGTAAGATCTCTTATTCAGGAACACCTTAAAGCAGCATTATGTGTTTACATTTTACTGATTTTTCTTTTTTTTTTCTTTTTTTTTTTAATAAGAAATATATGTAATTTGCTTGGAGTTGCAGCAGTGAAGAAGGCTTATGAGACACATTCTTAGATGAGTGACAAAACCCAGAATTCAATTTTGAATAGTAGAGTTAGGTGCCTAAAAGAGCACAAATGGTCTTCAGCAGTTGAAGTTAGCAAATACTGTATTTTTTGTCTACATTATGTATACAACACCTCTATTCTGTAGCTTAACATGCTTTGCCCTGTTGTTTTCATAGAATCATAGAATGGTTAGAGTTGGAAGGGACCTTCAAAGGTCATCTAGTCCAACCCCCCTGCAAGGAGCAGGGACATCTCCAACTAGATCAGGTTTCTTAGAGCCCCATCCAGTCTGGCCTTGAACATTTCCAGGGATGGGGCTTTCACCACCTCTCTGGGCAACCTTTTCCAGTGCTCTACAACCCTCATTGTAAAAAATTTTTTCCTAATATCCAATCTAAATCTAACCCCCTCTATTTTAAAACCATTACTCGTTGTCCTATCGCAACAGGCCTTACTGAACAGCCTCTCCCCATCTTTCTTGTAGGCCCCCTTGAGGTACTGGAAGACCACTATAAGGTCTCCCCAGAGCCTCCTGTTCTCCAGGCTGAACAGCGCCAACTACACTTCCTATTTTAGTCTTGTTAGTATTTATAATTTCTGTTGGCATTTTGTTTCTTGGAAGCCCATTCATCAGTGAAGAAGGCAGGAAAAAAAAAAAGCAAGTTAGACCAGAAAGTTGGTTAGAAGAGGTCAGCAGTACAAGACCAGCGCAAATGGAAGACATAATGTGACACGGTAGAATAGGGTAAATTTGACAAACACAAGTGAATAGTTAACTAAGAATGAAGTCTTTTATGCTGACTGTTTCTCTGATTATGTTTAAGGTATGTATGACTCTTCTACCAGAAGACTGAACGAAGAAGGTAGGCTCCAGCTGTGGATTGTCGTGCAGAGAGGCTGTCTTGACTATGTTCAGAAAGGATGAGGGGAAGGACAGGAAAGTCCTAATTTATGCTAGCCGACTGAAAATAGGGGAGATTTTATCTTACTTTCCAGTTTTAAACAGGACTTTATGGAGGAAGCAGAAAAGAGGATACAGATGCACAGGCATAAGGCTGGTGAAGTTGTACCCAAAACATCTCTCTTACTCTTACTCCATCTGCTTACACCTCAAGTGTCAACAGCATGATGGGTATGGCGTGCAGTTCAGCCTTTTGCTGAACTGTTTCCAGTAAAAAAAGCACCTTAAGCAAAGACCAACAAGCCTGGCCTGTACAGGAGGAGAAGGTGGCAAGAAATGAAGCACTTCATCTCTCCTTTTCTGTAAGAGGAGCTCTAAAGAGCAGGGGACCTGCTCCTCTGTTCCTGAGACAGTAATTATATAACAGCATTAGACAGCAGATGACAAGTAATAGTGGCAGTATTCCAGTCCATAGTTGAAATATTTAATGTTCCTTGCATCCTACCTCTAGAGAGATGATTCCAGAATGTCAGTAGTTAGTAGTGCCATTTTGTCGAGGTCAGTGGTGCTACTTTGCCCTAGTGGGCATTACTCATTGCAAGAAAAGTTAGTCAAATTATGGACCCTAGCTAGACTACATCAGACTACCTCAGACTACATCTTAAAGCTTGTTAGCTAAAGAAGGAATTGCTTATAGACTATGCCTCAAAAATGCAGGGAAAATTAAAGAACCCCATAGGCAAAGGTGGAAATGAAAGTGACCAAGGGTGTTAGTGACTACCTCACAGCTATTATCTCCTTGAATTAATGTTTTTTAAGTGTTTGTTACAGAACTTAGGTTCTATTTCTTTAATGCAAGTAAACTGTCTTGTTATGACAGGATTTTAATGTATTTTTTTTTAATGCAGCAACTATTTTTAAAGTCAAATTTTAGTACAGTGTGAAATGCTCTCACTTACTTGGTTTGCAATGGTAGCTTCCGTTGATTATAGAAAAATATATGTGCTTTTTTTCTTAGATTGTATCTCCTTTCCTTTTCCACTTCAAGGAAGATTAAACAATTTCTGGAATTCTGCTGATACAAGTTGTTAAACTAAGAGATTACTTGTCTTCAAGCTCTGAAAAGCTTGTAGACCTCTCTCAAACTGATTATGATTGGTTTTGCCTTGTTATAGTTGGCTGTTAGAGTATCCATTGCAAGAGACTAAGAAAATGTCATCTGAGCCACTAGAAATCTGTATGAAACTTCTATATCCTGTATGTCTTTTCCTCTGAACTTCAAACCTCAAACAATTATGTTTTAAAAACTCTGGCAAACAAGCTCTCTAAACTTTGGGTGATGCTGGTGGACACTGCAGTGTAATAGGAGTTCTACATGCTGTTGCCTTTTTTCTTAGTCGTGTCAGCAATGCCATGCTCCATGGGAAAGGGGAGAAGGTATTACACCATATAGCAGTTTAAGCACTTGCAAAAATTACTTGTCACAGTGCAGTGTGGAATGTGTGTGTACTAAAATTGAAAACTGCCAAAAAACTTCTTCGTTTGAAATCTATTTCATTTTTTTCTAAATTTTATATTGGTTTGTGCTGTTTTATACTTCAGTGTCAGGGCAGCAGTCCTAAGAAATACTGCCTGTTTGTTCCACTTCTTCACTGGGTCTTTAGAATGTTTATGAAAACAGAGGCTGTTTTAAAAAGCTGAATCTGTTCCCTCTGTGGGTGGTACTGACACCATAGGGGGAATTGGAGGGAGCAGCGATAACAATGTCAGAAGAAGTTATTCTTCTAGAACCCTTACCAACAGGTGAATGTGTTAGTAAGGACTGAGAGTGTTTCAAAGTGCTCATACTGCTGCTTGTATATTTGTTTGAATTGTGTGAAAATTGCTGAAACACGGAGCAAAGGTAGGAGCAGTTAAAGGGAAACTTTGAAGTTCATTTTTCCTGTGTTACCCCTTTACTGTGAGGAGATGATGGATTTAAATTTTCTTTTTGAATGCATTTGTAAATGTACGTACCTTTTCTTAGACAATTCGATCTTTACTCTTAGGGTTAGCATCAAGCATACTAGGATTTAATCTGAATTACTGCTCATGTGGAAGAGGGTCATAAGTAATCCTGTGAAAGGGATTACAGATTTATGTTCATTTTTAATAGCCAAGGCTTGCCTAATATGTCTGAGTTAGGGAGAAAGGAAGGCTTCTCTCCATTATGTGTTTTTTTTATTACTTAGTGCAGTGGTCTCAAATTTTTGCTTGTACACTCCTATCAATAAAAAATATTTGAGCACACACCTCCATTGTATGTATATTCATTTATAAATTATATACATCTACTGCTGTACTAATACCTACAGTATAAAACATACACAAGAAATATAAATTTTTAAAGTATTATTGATATTTGTAAATATTTCACTTTGTTAATGGCAAAAAAAAACCCCTCCTTTTGCACCCACTAAAAAAAAATTAATAATATTCTTACTTATTTAAATCTTAGTTTAACACTTTATGATGCAGCAGTTTGAAGGTATGGTTCTAAGCTCAGTTTATGTTGATACTTGGTTTTAATGACTGGTGTAGCTGAAAAAGATACCTCACAAAGATACATGGATCTGAATGGAAGAAGTGCATCGTTGACTGTGCTTACTAGATCATGATACTAATGTGTTCAGTCCTATCCACTAGTTATGCAAAGGTTTTTCTTAAAACTTGGCTAGTAAATGCCCATATGTCCTAATGTCAATCAGTTCTTGCAAATTAATCTGAAGCAGTTGCAGTTTTAGGTTTTTAGCAAATGGGTTCAAAACCCACTAAAACTTCTTTGAAGATTTTTAAACAATTAGAAATTTCTCTCTTTGACTCTTCAAGTGTACAGAGATGATAGCTTTTATAACTGACATGCATTGGTTTTGGCGATAAAATCACATAATAATGGAAACCTTTCCAAGCATCTGTTTTGAGAATGTGCTCTGCATAGCGTGACTTCCTTTTGAAAAGCAGTTGCTTTCTCATTGTTAAAATGTCACCTTTATCTGGAAGGGATACACTAAGTGTGTTTATATTTTTGAAAATACCTGCAAGGTACCATGCTACTGGGGACCACTTATTTGCACTGAAAAGGTCAGCAGATTTTAAAGACTTGATTTTTTTGTTTGTTTGTTTGTTTTGTTCTGCCCCTCCCTCCCCCCTCAGACAAATGAACAAAACCCCTTGAGCTGGCCAAAAACTAAGTTCAGGGTCAGTGATGCTTTTAAACAGTGAACTTCTGTTGGTCCAAAAGACTTGTATGGTCGCTCCCCATCAGATTGCAAAGTATTGTAAAAATACTACTATTTAAGTGTCTTGTTTTCATAAAATTAACCACATTGATGACATCCTTTCACACTTGGTTCACTCTTTCTTGGCTCCTGATTCTTTGCTGCAGTAGCTTACTCATGGTTGATGAATTTCATGTGTGGTGCTATCTCTGTCACCCTTATGAGAATCTATTTTTTATTCCAGTCAAAGCAGCTGCTCCATCAGTGGTTACACTTGCACAGTTTTTCTGCCTTTTTTTTTTTTTTTTTTTTTTTTTAGTTAAAGTTATTTACTGCTGAGAACATATCTTCTCTGGTACATCTTTCCTTTAGTGGCTCACAAAAAAAGTAGTTCTTCATGTATTTCATCATTGAAACAGAATCTAGCAAATACCATAAGCTGGGACGTGTTAGAAGCATCTATACTTTCATCCAACCATAGATCAAGCCTCCTACAGTGCATGATTTGTTCTAGTACTTGTTTCTTCAAATCTTCACCACTGTTTTCTATGTGTCTTTCAACAGTGTTTGCTGACGAAGAAATGCACTTTAGTTTGTCACTATTTTTTTCCATGTATTTATTTTAGCCATTGTTGTGGTTTAGCCCCACTCAGCAGCTAAAATACCACACAGTTGCTTACTCCTCCCCTAACCACCCGCCCCAGTGGGATGTGGAAGAGAATCAGGAAAGAAAGAAAGGGAAAACTTGTGGGTTTGTGGTAAAAACAGTTTAACAGAACACCAAAGGAAGGGAAAAACAGAGATGGAAAACAAAACCAATAACAGAATATACTTAAGTGTAATTTACAGTACAGTAGCTCACAGCAGACCCTGATACCCAGCTCCCTCCGAAGTGGCAAGAACCTGCCCTGTAGCACAGTCCACACTTTATACACTGAGCGTGATGTTACATGATGTGGAATGGCCCTTTGGCCAATTTGGGTAAACTGTCCCAGCTGTTAGCTGATTAGTAAGTGATTCCAGCTGTGTCCCCCAGCTGCAGGTGCCACCAGCTCCAGTTCCCCTCCTTGCTCTGGTTCCTAGCCAGAACCACAACAGCCATTTTTACAGCAGCAAGAAGTAAATTCTCCAATAGCATGTGGCATTTTTGTCCCTTGCTGTTAGGTAAAAGAACCTCAAAAGAGGCTTCTCAAGTTTTGTCATTAAATTTAGTGTTATTTTTTAAAGTACACAATTGAGTATCACATGACTTAAACATTACTGGAAAAAAACAGGTTTGTGTTATGGGTGGTTACTTTTCAAACGTCTTACTGATGGGGATGGCTTCATGCAATTGTTGGCTAGTATCTCAAGGCACAGTATACACTTAGGATGATGTTAATTGTTAACAGTAGTGGATGTAAATACATATTTCAAATAGCCTTGATAATTCCAATTTTCTTTTCTAACTTCTTGTCAGATGCGACTAGATTGTCATTGTTTTTTACTTCATAATGTGGCTGATGAAGAGCTTGTACTAGGAGCAGAAGTGTCAGCTCTGGCCTTTTCTTATTGTTCACTCGTGCTCACAGTATTAGTGTTATCTTCAGTCTACTGTGTTTTTTCCAGGAATCTTTTTAAACTGCTCTTCCATTTTGTGAGGGTTACTTTGACTAAAACTAAGTTATATAATCCGCCTAACCAGGCAAACTGCAGTGTGTCACAGGGCACAGAAAGGGAATGAAGGAGTGATTGCACCACTGTCATCCCTCTGCATTGTGGAGCATACGCTTCCCCCAGGACACCTCCTCTGCCATATGTTACACAGGAGCCTCAGACACATGAACTGAATAAAATCACCAGTGTCAATCCATATATAAAATGTTTGTAAAGCTGAATTTCTGGGTTGTTGGTTTGTTGTAGTTTTGGTTCTTTTTGTTTATTTGTTTGTTTTTATTAAAAATAATTCTAAAGAGAAGTTCCAATATTTTCTTCACCTATCTCCATGAGCTGTGTTGCACACCTCCTGGGAGCGTGCACCGCTCTTTGGAGACCGCTGCCTTCATGTGCCAGTAGTTTTTGTCTTGACAATGAAGTGTGGTGAGGCTGGGAGAGGAGGGAGCTCTTTCTGCCTCATGAACACGTTAGGGCAAATAGTACAGCTAAAAGATTGGCTCCCTAGAGCACGGTAAAGGCTTCAGTTAAATCCTGGCATTTCTCATATCAGTTAGCGGAAGTATGGATTGTCTTACTCAGCAGGGAGGCTGGCTTTCAGAGATACCTTTCTCAGTTAAGTCCTGAGGCAAGATGACTCTGGGTCCTGCTCATGTGATAATGAGAAGCAATGACTCATTGTTGAATTTTATGTAAGTCAACACTACATGTGAAACAAAACCAAAAAGCCAAGTATAGATGATGTGCCAGTGATTTTATTTCTGCAGAGGCAAGGTGCTAGAGAAGATTGGTCTCTGAATGTTGAATTGATACAGTGTAGCAAACTACTAGTATCTGTGCTGAAGAGGTTGAAGCTGAAAACTACTGCTATAGTAGTTTTTCAGTAGGACTTCATTTTCAGGTTCCTGTTTTTTTTCATTAAGGAGGCTGCTTAAGAGACATGGATAGGAAACCCCACAGAAACATTTTACTTTTGTTGTGAGGGAGAAGGTAGTTCTTTATTCTCCTCTTCACATAACATTTCTTCCTTTGTTCCAAGCCAACTTTTGTATATTTTGGTGGCTTTCTTGATTTTTAGAAAAATGTGAGATAGGTTTACCCAGCAGAGGCAATTACTTTGATAGAAAGAGTGGGTGAACTGAGTTCCTAGTTCTTCAGCCTTCTCATGATGACACCTGTGTTAGTGTAAAATAACTTGAAATTTTAGTAGAGGAAAACCAAGGACACAATCTGTGCCCAAAAGTGTGTGATGTTTTGATCTTGACATAAACATGTGGGATTTTTGGCTGCAGTGACTTAAGTGGTAAAAAGAAAAATAACACATTTTTTCTGCAATTTTGAAAATATTTTTTAATGCTGAAAACTGAGCACTTAACCTGTAGCTTTTACTGTATGGTTTGTGTTTTGCCTCAGGTTCCCCATCACTGTTACTGTTGGTTCAAATCCTTTAACCTTATCAGAGGAAAGTCCTTCGATGTATGGACTGTTGCTGCTATTGGGGATTTATAGGTATTACATGTCACACAATGCTGCTCAGTACTGTGTTGACAATCTGAATGTATCTTTATTGCATGTGTTCATGCAGAACTTACTCATATGTTACCCTATCTCCTCTCACCTTTGCAAACAAGAGCTTTAGGTTTCTGGATTATAGTACTGTTGTACTATAGGGTGTTCCTCCAACTCAAAGTTCTGCTGAAGCTTGGGTTGAAACATGGTGTGAAAGAACATGTTGAAATAAATATGCACTGGTAGTCCTCAGAGCCTATCAGTTACTTTTGGTGTGGCCAGTGAAGAGGGAAGCTCTTCACAGTTCAGTAGAAATGAAGTCCTATCTGTTTAATGTTACCTGTTTTCTTGTATATGGTGTAATTGCATCAAGACTCTAGGAATGTGTGGTGCACATGAGGAGGTATATAGCTAGAAACTGGTGTAGTTTCACACATCTGTATTAATTTGGATTAGAGTTGAAGTAAGCTCTGCCCAACATAGACTAGTCTTGTATGCGTGAAGTCCTATAGTTCTTTTTGCTAGTTAATTTCAGGCTTTTTTTAAGCATGTACAGATACTGCCATGTCATCTTAAGATTTGATAAATGTTTTAGCAAGTCCTTGCTGTTTCACTAGTTCTAAAGTTACTTGCTGCTACTCCGTTTGTCCTTTCCCATTTCCTTGTGCTGATTTAACACTGTGGGATAAGAAAGATTAGTAAGACATTGTTGATGCTATGGCCTTTAAATTTTATTTTTCTGGTTTTCTCTGTTCTATTTACCAGTTAACTATTAGTCTACAGTAGTGATCCTGCATTGTCCTTCATACATGGTATCGTTAGAGCAGCCTTAAATCAGTTGTGGTGAACATTATTATTTGTTCTTTCTTCTTGCTTCTTTTAATTTCCTTTCTTTGTCTTCCCGTCCCTTTTACTTTTACCTGCAGGTTTGTTTTGTAGTCTGTGTTTATTAGTAATGTGGTTGAGTATTGACTTTGAGATTTTTACTCTTGTCAGATGTCACTATTAGTTGATATTCAGTTGGATTGTATTAGTCTGCCCTTTTCCAAATCAGGCAAATTTATTGTGAGAAGCAGGGTTTATGAAATAGCAGTTCTTTGCTGGTCCTGCTTGTAAGCCTAATGGGAATTCATTCCCACACTCCCACCTTTTTGGAGAGCTAGTTGGCAAGGTAAGGAGTCTGTGAGTTTGTCCGAATATTGAATACTATATGATCCACATCTGTTGACAGTGTGGTACTACTTAACAGAGACCTTAGATGATAGCTAGCTGATCCCTTAATAAACAAAAAGGCTGGGACTTAGTTGGGTTTTTTGCATCCAACCCCAGAGCAACTAGAATTATCTACTGGATGACTTCTTCCTATCTCAGTGCCCTTGTTTTTGAACTTACCGCTTAATTTGTGTGTTCAAAAACATCAAACAGTTTAAAATTTCCCATCAACTGTGAATCTAACTGACGTGATTTTTGCTTACTAATTTAAGTAAACTGGAAATTTTGGTTTTGTTTTTTGTTGTTGTTGTTTGTTTTTCTCTCTTTGGTCTCTCTGTAGCTGGTTTACATGTTTTGCCTAACGTTGGCAAGTTGTTTGACCAAGGTGGCTTATTCCAGTGTCAGTTTCCCCACACTGCCTTAGAAAAGAGGTACTTTGTTTTGGTTGCCTCTGGCTTTATGTGCAATTGAATCTATAGTTAGTACTGTATTAGTGTGCATGAAATATTTCACTGCTGTATGGAAAGCTAACTTAATTACCATCCTTATGGCTTAGTGTTTTGTGTCTTTTTTAGATTTGGTAATCCACATTATTATTGCCGTCTTTGAGCAAGTCTTTTCCTGCGTGGAAGTATTTTATTCCCTTCCCCTCCTCCCAGGTTATGTAGAATTTAGATATTTTGGGTGGCTTTTTGTTACTGCGGCTTGTCTGGCTGGTATTTGCTTGTGTCTCAAGGTTTCTTCCAGATGAATTTTCTTCTGTTTTTCTTCATTTATATTTAGTGATGACTTCCACAGTCCCCCTGACATTTACTTATGGCACTTTACTATGCTGAGAAATACTGTTGTTTTAGAATGGTCTGATTTACCCAGCATTAAAGGGAAGGTAGTGTTTATATACAAGAACACTATTACAATTATTATCTCTTTGGAAGACCATAATGGAGTGCCGTTAATTTCTGGTAAACAGTTTAAACTCTGGTCATATTCTGTAGCGAGTGCCCTGGTTTATTTGGCAAATGAGGTTAGTGTTATGGCACCATGCCTGAAGTAAGCCTTTGATGACAAAAATAGGAAATTTGGGAGTGGCTGTATTGCCAGTTGTCTTCTTGGCATGTGCAAGGAAACCCAGCAGCAGTGTATTTCTCTGTATCTCCCCTTTTGCAACAAGGAAGCTTCACCGTGTTCTGTTTCTTTTTATTTCAAAGTTCACAGATGCAGATGGCTGATTGAGGTGCAGTCTACAGGAGTAGGTTTATTACTATCTTGATTTCTTCTTTACTGATACAGTTTTGTTGGTGTTAGCAAAAGCAGAAAGAGGAGCAAATTTGCTTTGTTTTGTAGTCTTAAAATGTTGTCAATTAAGTACGTTATAGGGCAGAGGATGATCAATCTGCCCTCTCCTCACCCTACTCCAGCTCCAGTTGACTTTCAGCCAGATAATTGTGCTGGCAGAGATCAGCTAGGTTTTGATAACCAGTTTTTGGTTTTATAATTTTTGATTCTAACTTCATGTTTACTCTGTTTTTTAAGTGTTGCACTCAATATGTGTATAATTTGAAATTATTTTGCTTTGTATTGGTGTGATTCCAATGTTTTTTCTCATTAAAGCTTTGAAATGTGGTAGTATTAACCTAATGAGGAATCTTACTGAAGTTTTAACTCATCTCCGTTGTGAAGGAGAAGTTGTTGCAGAAATGCAAATGTTTTTAAGTTTTTGAATGGTCCTAAAATAAATATTTGTCTTCAAATATTATGCTTTCTAAGTATATTAAGTCTAGTGTAAAATAAATATGCTCATGGAATAAACTGGCAGCTCAAGTATATGCCAAGGAAAGCACCTTGGCACAAGTCATACCTTCAATGACAAATTCAGATTTGTCTACTTTGGGAATTTTTCTGCTGTTATTTTAACAGGAAAATGTGTTCTACAAAGGTTTTTTGTTTGTTTGGGGTTTGGGTTTTTTGAGAGAGAGATATGTGCTTCTAAATTATTTTTTTTAAGGACTAGTGCTGATCTATGAAGATTGAAAACAATCTTTTATATTTTAGTTGGGCAGGTCTTTGTGGACTAGACTAAACTGTTAAGGGATCATGTGTATGTGGGATTTGATGGAGCTAAACAAGGATTTTGGAGGGAGTGGGGGTGGAAAATTTGTGTGGGTAAGAAACATTTCTACCACTTTTATATCCCTTGCTTGACTCCTCCATATTAATTTGAATGTTCTTGCTTTATCTGGCTTTTTTTTAGGCTTCAGAAAGAGTACCTGATTACACTCCGAATTCTTTTTTATTTCTTTTTAACTTTATTAATCGCAACTTATTTAATTAACTGCATCCATTTGTGTACTACCCATTTGTCTGGTCAAACTTAACAACTGATTTGTAGGTGAAGCTAAGGCAACTTTTTTTTTCTTAATCCTCTTACCTTGGCAGTTGTGTAATATCCTACTAACTTCTCATTGCAGCCGATCAGATGACGATTCTGGGTCAGCATCAGGTTCTGGATCTGGTTCAAGCTCTGGAAGCAGTAGTGATGGAAGCAGCAGCCAGTCAGGCAGCAGTGACTCTGACTCTGGTTCAGAGTCAGGCACTCAGTCAGAATCAGAGTCTGACACGTCTAGAGAGAAGAAACAAATTCAAGCGAAGCCACCAAAAGTTGATGCATCCGAGGTAAGAAAAACATATAAATGAACCCTTTGTGGGGGAAACAAATACTTAAAGAATTGCTCTATGCAGTTAGTTTCAAGAGCAGTTTTCACTTAAAAAACAAAAAGAGATAATTAAGTGTTTTCAATTAGATTTTAACTTGGGTTAGTGAATGCTTGTGCTTAGCTGGCCGAAACGTTGGGCTAAGTTTCTCATGGATGAGTACTTGAATTGGAACTTTTAAAATTCTCGCATCTTTAAG
Organism: Chlamydotis macqueenii; assembly: GCF_036417535.1. Classification (NCBI taxonomy): domain Eukaryota; kingdom Metazoa; phylum Chordata; class Aves; order Otidiformes; family Otididae; genus Chlamydotis; species Chlamydotis macqueenii. The sequence continues at coordinate 55,156,039 of NC_141593.1, read as the reverse complement.
TATTTTGAGTTAAATGCTTACCTAAATTTTGTCATGCAGAAGCATGCCCTAATTTGTTGTATACTTATGGAAGGCAAAGGCACATGTAATATTGCTATTTCTGAAATTCGGTTTTTTAACATTGTTTCTCTAACACTTAGTTTCCTAGTATCAATAAATGATTGTATAAAAATGTCAAGCTTGCATACAGCTGGCTTTCTTTATCAGTATGTCAGCTAAATTCAGGAAAAAGTGGTGTTTAGAAATATCTTAAATCCAGTGAGCCAAAATTACCCGTACTCTCCTGTGTTATATGGACTGAATTGGGATAGTAGACCATAAATATGAAAGGTAGTTGTATATTAGTTACCACAAGAAATGAAGGCTGTTAATTCTCTGTTATCTTTTTGGTCGTGTACTTCAGTATTACTGTATGAAAGAAGAACATCAGCTAAGTGGTCTGAAAGGATTTATCTGTATCAGTTTAAAAATGTGCTTTATAAATGTTTTAACTTAACAGTACCTACACACCTATTGTTAAATGTGCTGTAGATGTTGTCCTGCCAATTATTATGTAACATTCTGTTCTGCATTAGTGCATGCAGTATTCTCTAGTCAATTTTTATATTGATAAAATTTAAGTTCAGTCTTAATATTCATGATACTCAGGAGGAAAAGTAAGTACGTTATAAAGTAGAGACCTTCACTATGCTTAACGGACTCTTGCATCTCCATCCCTGTTCAGTTTTGGAAGTCTAGTCCAAGTATACTTGCTGTGCAAAGATCAGCAGTGCTCAAGAGGCAACAGCAACAACAAAAGGCAGCCTCATCAGACACTGCTTCAGAAGAGGTGAATAACATAATTTAGATTTTTAAAATGTAAATATGCCCATCTTACTGTCAGAGGCAAGTTATATTCTCTAAGTATGCATAAAAGTCTGGTTTTAATCTGTAAAAGTAACATTGAAATAACTGACATATTTATGAAGAAAAGTAAAAATATCTCTAGTTACTTGTTTTCAAGTGAATTGTGCCAAAATTGTAGCAGCCTCAATTAAGTGATATTTTTAGGTGGATATTCTGTGATATATGGACAAAATTTTCCAGTCACGTAGTACTGACTTGCATTGTGTTTTTGGCTTCTTGTTTTTTGTGAAGACAGTTAAAAATGCTGAAAGATTTTTTTCAACTTCTTCTGTACAAAGGTAGATGCTGTAGTTTTCAAAAATTCTGTAGAGAGTAGAAAACTACATTTATTCAAATTCTTCCTACAGAAGAATTATTATGTTTTAAGAATGCTACCTGTATTCTAGGTATTTTAAAACATAAATCGTCGGCTAAAGAAATCTTGATTTTGTGCAGTAGGAACATATTTTAAGGACACCAGTGACTATAAAATTGAATTTATTTAAAAACCAGACTTTTTCTCTTTCATTACAAAAACTCTGCAGTGTAGTCACACTCATTTAGTTGAATTTCTGGTTTTCTCTGGTTTAGCAGCTTATCTTCAAAGCTTAAACACAGTAGTTAATCACTTATCATTAAAACATTAATTTACAGCTGTTGTTTAGTACACTTTCTGAGAGGTGTTTTTCAGGATAAAACTTAATCTAAATCTAAACTTAATCTTGGTAAGATTGATTTTAGGAAAAATTAATTTTAAGAGGATTCTTGTTTTTTCTTTGAGCATAGATAAGTAAGAAACATGCTATTCTCAAAATTTTCTTAAACTGGTGTTTAAATGTGAAAGAATAAGGAAAGAAACCTCCTAAGGGTAGGAGATTTTATTAGGATTCTGATAGAACTATCATTTTGATTAACTTGGGGCAGCTTAAACCATGACTGTTTCTATGTAGGCCCAATGGTTATTTTGTAAGACAGAGGGGTTTTTTTGGTGATGCTCTATAGAGCTGTACTGGGACAATGTATTCATAGATGGATAAATACAAAAACAATAGCAGTCCTTATCTCATTCTGCATTAAGAGCTACGCTGCGGGGGATGAAGAGGGTAAAATGTGAATAATAAGCCTCCAATTTGAAAGCAGAAGCTGATTTATCTTTTTAATGTCAGAACTTATTCTTTTTGTGATAATAAATTGGTTTTTTTTTTCACCTGCAGGACTCATCAAGTAGTGAAGATTCTGCAGATGACTCATCCAGTGAAACCAAGAAGAAAAAGCATAAAGAGTAAGATAATTTCATAAGTAACATCTCATAATTTTTTGTCATAGTGACATTGGTCATAATTCGTCCTTCATTTCCTCACACTTGAAATTATTAAGTTCCCTTTTTAGTTAATTTTGATCTTGTGTTTCCAATTTTGATAAATATTTTGGAATATTTAAAGTAAGCTCTCAAAGGAACATCTGTATCATATTAATTTCTGAGCAAAAGAGTCTGCGATATTGTTCAAGAACATTAATCAGTGCTTTTATGTTTAAAATACTTTGTTGCAGTTTATTTTTGAGCTGAAGGCCCTCCGTAAAAATTCTTGTAGAAATGCAAAAGCTACTTAAGTAGGTTTTCTCACATCAAATTTAAGTTAGAATCCCTTGGTTAATGCCAAGTTCTTTTTGTTTGATTTTTTTTTTCTCCTACATGTTTAAAAGTTATTATAGTTCTGACAGTGATTAGCTGTCTAGCAAATTGACTAGCAAATAATTTTAATTGCAAATAAGCTCCTTAAGTGATAGATGAAAAAGTTGGTGAAAAAGATTATACGTTGTTATTGTGGTGGTGAGGGGCAGTGACCTTGTTTTTTATAAATGGTATGTAGAAATAAACTGTTCTATCATTTCTCTTCTCCCAGTTCATGAATCACTTCATTGTTCAGGGTGGCCAGTATAATATTTTTAAGAAATGGTAGTTGCAAAAAAAAAAAGAGTTTAAAAAAAAAAAAAAGCGCTAACTGTGCAAAATGGCACTTTACTAGCGATGAGCTGTTATTCATAGCCTTTTGTAAGTTAAGAATTTGATTGCATCTAATAGCATACTCTGTCACAGGAGTGATATTTAAGTTTAGGAACCTATAACCAAATCACTTCATATATCCAGTGCTTGAATTTTTTCTCCTATGGCACTTCTGAACAAGTATGTCTGCAGTGGTTATCTGAGATGCAGATCAGAGATTTCTCAGTGTATAACTCAGTACATGATTAAGCCTTAGAAGATGGTGCTTTGTAACTGTTTTGTATATTTCCAAATAAATACAGTCACGGGTTTATGTTATTTTTTTAATTTACTGTTTGTAGAAAAAATATTTTGATAAGACATTCTATACCACTGGCTATGTGCCGCCTATACAATAGACATACAGATATATTTGTTGTGAATGACTGGAACAATGGGAATGTAATTTTCTCCAGGACCTAATGTCCTGGAAGACAGGAAAGAGAGAATAAGAAAGGGATCAAAGCACTGATTCCTAAGCTTCCTGATTGGAAATTTAAGGAAGAGATTTCTTGGTAATATTCCAGCTTTGATGAACATTACTGCTGCTCAAGTAGACTTAAACCTGATGTTAGCATAAAGATTTAGCAACATTTAAATAATGTATACTAGACTTTTTTTTCCTTTCTTTTTCATGACAATATTAAGATTGTATTTGCTTGTATAAAGTCAGAGTTTGAAGCAAGATACTGTTCATCAGTGGGTACATCATTCCTGTTGCAAAGCAGAAGATCTCAGTTAAGCAGGAACAAGCAGATACTGTGCTCAGTCACAGGTGTCTTCCTTATAGTATCTTTCCTGATTGTGAAGCACTCATCTGGAAGCTTTTGGGAGCCAGTGCCATTCACAGGTTGCTGCAATTCAAGTTTTTCCAACATTTCTCAGATCTGCCTCTTACTTTTTTTATTTTTGTGCCAAAGTTGCTGATTCTTCATGTGGGCTATAGGGACCATAGGCATTAGACGATATGGGACTCTTCAGAATATAAAATGACAGTGCTTTATGATTGGAGCATGTGTAAGTTCTGATAAATACGTATCTTTCCGGTTAGACCGGTTAAGTGCTTTCCTTTCTTAATGTCATGTTAACTCATTTCTTAATGCTGAAACTTATATAGAAATCCAGGTTTTTGATAGCAGGAAACTTACTCCAACTCCCTTTGGAGCCACTGGACATTTTTACTTATCTGTTATTCACAGATGACAATTTTCTGTCTCATCAGCTGAAATAACTATTACAAGATTTTTATTTCTGGCAGGAATGTTGAAATTACAGCAGGTACCCTGTGGATGAATACCTGATTTTAAAAAACAAAAACACAAAAACAAACAAACCCCCCACAAACCGTCAATGTAGTTTACTCTTTTGTCTTCCATTATGTACAGTGAAGACTGGCAAATGTCAGGATCAGGGTCAGTATCGGGAACTGGTTCCGATTCTGAATCAGAGGAAGATGGAGAGAAAAGCAGTTGTGAAGAGAGTGAATCTGACTATGAGCCAAAAAACAAGGTCAAAAGTCGGAAACCTCCAAGCAGGTAAGAAGTAATGTATTTGGATACTTTGGTATTATTTCTAATAAGCAATTGAGCATTTACTGTTACTATACATGTGGATGAAAACATTAATGCTTCTTTAAAAAAACCCCTTTTTTTAAAACTACGAAAGATGTTGATATACTAATGCTTTATATTCTAATGCTGTCTACTGTAACTGAAAGTAGAGTAACTGAACATCCATAAAATACGTATATACAGAAAGCAGTACAGAAGACTTATGTCCCTGTTGAAACATTATTGTTGTGTCATATCTTATTGTCTTCAAGAATTAAGCCAAAAAGTGGGAAGAAGAGTGCAGGACTGAAAAAGAGGCAACTTGATTCATCGGAGGATGAGGAAGAGGATGATGATGATGATGATGATTATGATAAGAGAGCATCTCGTCGCCAGGCAACAGTCAATGTTAGTTACAAAGAAGCTGAAGAAACCAAGACTGATTCTGATGATTTACTAGAAGTTTGTGGAGAAGATGTCCCACAAACTGAAGAAGATGAATTTGAAACTATAGAGAAGTTCATGGATAGTCGAGTTGGCCGAAAAGGAGGTAATTTTTTTTTTTTTTTATGGTGTTCTTACTATCCTGGAGTGCATCGTTGTGCAACTTCAGCATTTGTTCTCAGCTGTAGGTCACCTGTGAGTTTTACAAACAGCAATAATTTTAAAGTTACCAAAAAGTGATCTTGTTTTGTCTTTCGTATTCATGGGATGTTCCTTTTCTAAGTCTCTTCTAAATATTGCGAGGTAAAATGTGGAAGGATTACATATGTAAGTAGAAAATAAAAATGAAGTGGACAATAGCTCCATGTTGCATTTCATATTGTTACACCACTGTTTGTACAGCTTGGTGATACCTGATCAGTATAAGTTACATGTACTGGAGTGGAGAAAGTCGATTAGATAGGAGAGTAGACTGTTAACCTTAACTTGGAAAAGTTATGTTGGCAAGGCTGAACCACTGAAGTTATGATTTCAGTTATTGCTGTACAGATTGTCTCAACGGTGTGCACTGTGTGGAATGACTACAAAATGCATTTAATTTCAGTGGTGCACTTGCATGTGAACTCTTAAAAGTATTTTGTGAATAGTGGTAGGCATGTCATATTTCCAGCAATAATGGGATGCAGTATCTAGCAGTTCTGCTTATGTGTTTGAGTCTGCAAATTAGGATTCAAATTAAAAAGAAACACACACACACAAAAATAAAACAAAAAAAAACCCCCACAAACCGTAGGCTTCTTGCACTTCAGAGCTACTTTTCTCAATTAGTTAACCCAGTCTCTAAAGTTTCTGACCCATCTCAGAGCTTGCACTCTTCTTAACTTTCTTCTCCCATGCTGTGCCAAATTCTTGTGTATCCTGCTCCAATACATAGTGTTGCTGCTGTGGTCAAAGCCTTTGGAACTAAGCTTCTTATATTCTTCCTGCCCAGATGATGTTGCTAATTGTGCTGTCTTTTACTGTTGCCACTCTCTGTTGCTTTTTCTGGCCCCTGCAGCTTGCTGGACTTATTTCCTTACCTGGCTGTTCTCACAGAAATGAGCCTGTTGCTAGATTCCTTCAGCTGTGATACAGGCAGTATATAATTAAACATTTTCCCAGCGAACATAACAGAGGCAGAAAAAGTAGTAAAATATGTTTAGGAAGAAACAGATTTGTAGTATCCCTAGTAGTAGGTTATTGATGTTTCAAGGCTGACCAAGCGTAATGTCAGGTATGTTTTGTATGCTCGGAGATGAGAGTAATGTAGAGACAAGACAACAAGCAGCGTTAATGGAGCATTCCCTGGTGATCACTTTGAAAACTAGGAATGCAAAGAAAATTCTCATGAGAAAAGATAAGGAATTGCAGGTTAGGTGCGGAAGTTTTGATTGCTTTTTTTGATTGTCTTTTGACTGTTTGTGCATGTGTTAACGTACCTATGTTATAATTGTTCAAATAAGAGTAATGACATGAGAGCTGTAGATACTAGTCAAGTATATGCTCATCTAAAACTACCACTAGTTGCTTTCTACACTACTTTTGTTACTGGTTAACTTGTGACAATACGTACTTAATGCTTATGATGTGTTTTCTTTCTCAGCCACAGGTGCTGCAACCACCATCTATGCAGTTGAGGCAGATGGTGACCCAAATGCTGGGTTTGAAAAGTCAAAGGAGCCAGGAGAAATACAGTATCTTATTAAATGGAAAGGTTGGTCACACATCCACAACACTTGGGAAACTGAAGAAACACTGAAGCAGCAAAATGTTAGAGGAATGAAGAAACTGGACAACTATAAGAAAAAAGATCAAGAAACAAAACGATGGTGAATATTTTTATGTAGACTTCCGTGATACTTATTTTGTAACAATGTGGAAGTTCTTTTGTGTTCTGAGACCTGTTACCTCTTTTTGAGGGCGTAATTTCTAAGTGTCTGTGAAACAGGAAGACTAAAACTTAAAGCCTCCTTAACATGTTCCTGTAAGATAATCGTCTTAACCTGATTTTAGTGTATGTGTGTGTTTTATAAATGGAGTTTTAACAAGATGGGTAGTATTTAAAATAAAAAATAAATTGTACCTTTTACTAGTTTTGTTGTTACACTTTGATCAGAATTCTTTGGGAATTGCTGCAGAGATTGTTTTCTTGGTGCATTCGCAATTTCAGATTACTTTGAAGAATTCGGTTTTCTTGGCTCAAACCTGAGGTTCAAGCTTGAGAACAAAAACCTGAAGAAATCGATATGTTTTAAAGTTTTATTAGTATGTTTAATATAATCAATGAATACTGGTGGGATTTTTAGCAACTTAATAAGATGGATTGTTATAGAGTGAGCCACCTGGAATACTGTTCCATGAAAATAACCTGTAAAGTACACTACTTATTGTTGAGAATAGCTATTCCAAATTAGCTGCATGACTAGTACCACGTGTAGCTGTAGTATCTTGATAAACATTCTCAGTCATTAATGATGAGGCACCTAGGCCAGATGCAACGATTTTGTAGTAGGAATTTCTAAGTTGTCCGTTCAAAGAACCTCTCTAAGCAACATTCCTGTGATGCTTACATTCAGAGCTTTAGAGCTGCCAAGTTTTCTTAGTTTTAAAACTATACAGTGTATTAAATGTTGTAAATTAATTTCTGTTACAGGCTGAAAAATGCTTCTCCAGAAGATGTGGAATATTACAACTGCCAGCAGGAGCTTACAGATGATCTACATAAACAATATCAAATAGTGGAAAGAATAATTGGTATGTTACAAACTTGCAGATAGAAAACAGTGTTGAGAATTTTATATGTTTAGTGCTTATAGTTGCATTTGTAGTTAAGAAATTTAGAGTATTAATGTAACTACACTTTTGAATCCAAACTAAAACTTTGGGTAAAGAGGAAAGTTATCATACTGCCTATGCTATGAAGCTAGCTTATGTTGTCTTATTACTTAAAATAAGAGTTTTCGTAAGATACAGGAGTAAAATGCTGATCAGATATCTCTGGTGTGTTTCTGAAGCTCATTCAAATCAGAAATCAGCAGCTGGTTATCCAGACTACTATTGCAAATGGCAGGGTCTGCCTTATTCAGAATGTAGCTGGGAAGATGGTGCTCTCATTGCCAAAAAGTTTCAGGCACGCATTGATGAGTACTTCAGCAGAAATCAATCCAAGACCACTCCCTTTAAGGATTGTAAGGTGAGTATGTAATTTGCAGTGGATTTATAATTAGTTATACTGGGTCTGGATGGAATGGAGTTTATTTTCTTCATAGCAGCCTCTATGGACCGTGTTTTAGATTTGTGACCTAAACAGTGTTGGTAACACACTAGTATTTTGGCTGTTACTGAACAGTGCTTGCAGTGTCAAGGCCTTCTCTGTTTCTTGCTGTGCCCTTCTTGCTATGAGCAGGCTGGGAGTGGGCAAGGGAATGGGATGGGACACAGCCAGTACAGCTTACCTCAACTGACAAAAGAGATGTTCCATGCCACTTAATGTCATATGCTCAGCAATAAAACTGGATGGACTGAGCAGGGGGTTCAAAGGTGGCTGTTGCTTGGAGGCTTGCTGGTCATCAGTCTGCTGGTGAGTTAATGTGTAACTCCTTTTCTGTCACTTGTGGAGTTTTTTTTTGTTATGAGTTTTTGTTTTGGTTGGTTGGGTTTTTTTTTCCTTCACCCAATAAACTATTTATTTTGACCCACAAGTTTTTCTCACATTTGCCCTTTCGATTCTTTCCACTGTCCCACTGGGCTGGGGAGTCAGTAAGCAACTGGGCAGTGGCTTAGTGGCCCACCACAGTTAAGCCATCACGTTGGTTGTCATAGTAAAAATGTTAAAGTCTTCTATGAATCCAAAGATCAGATACATATTATGAACTATTTTTTGAAGGTTGTTCAGAATAGTGATACTGATAGATAGTAATATATATGGAAGGTATTAGTACAAAGAGTAGCTTTTTGTAGATGCCAATCCCCTGCATTTTTACTGACATTCAAAGGTCAACTTTGGTATTGTAGTTTATCTTTAAAGTAAACTTTGAGTGACTTAGTGTCACTCCCATTGTGAAATTTAGATTAGTAATCAAACTAATTTCAACTTGCAAATTTCTTGGATGTTTTTATATGGCCTAGTTTTTGTCAATGGATAAAGAGTAGACTTGGTGACTGAGCAGATCCCTACTGCTATTTTTTCTATAGGAAGACATTTTGGTAACTTCAGTCAGCTGTAGGACTGATGATCGATTTGCTTTTGACAGGTTCTGAAACAGAGGCCGAGGTTTGTTACACTAAAGAAGCAACCGCCCTACATTGGAGGACATGAAAGTTTAGAGTTAAGAGATTATCAGTTAAATGGATTGAATTGGCTTGCTCACTCATGGTGCAAGTAAGTATAATCTGAAATTATATTTTCCACGTGTAAATTGTAGTCAGCATTTGCAAAACTTTGAAATTTATTTTTCTGGTTTTTTTTTTAAGGTGGAAGGTTTCATACAGTAACCTCAAAGTAGAGAACTGAGGGTAGTGGTTTTGCTCTAAGTAGTACCGAAGCTTATCATTCCATGGCTGTTCTGGAAAACTAGCTGAGCTCTGTTGTTGCTTTACTTTTAATTTTGTATTAGGTGTAAGTTGTATTTTTAAAAATAACAAACAAACCTAAAACAGTAAAACCAGAAAACCCAAAGCAAACTGTTCTGAAATGTCAACAATAGTATTATACTTTTAAAATTAGTCTCATGAGAAATACTTGCAACGTTTTTGTTAATTTTGTTAATTAAAATAAAGTATTAAGGGCACGGTGTGGAAATTATTTTTATAGAAAAACAGTGGAAATAAACTTCAAGATATATAGTTGCAAAATCTTGAAAACTTGTATGAGTGGATTTTTTGCTCAAAATATAATTTCTTCCTGTCCAGTCTCCCCTCCTCTCTATGCTCCCTCTAATTTTCTTTTTTTTTTTTTTTCAGAGGGAATAGCTGTATTCTTGCGGATGAAATGGGTCTGGGTAAAACAATACAAACAATTTCTTTTCTGAACTACCTGTTTCATGAACATCAATTGTATGGGCCTTTCTTGCTGGTCGTGCCACTTTCTACCTTGACATCTTGGCAAAGAGAGATTCAAACCTGGGCTCCTCAGATGAATGCTGTAGTTTACTTAGGAGATATAACTAGCAGAAATATGGTAAGTATTTCTCTGTATCATTGGAATGGCTTGTAGATAAATAAGACTCGCCTCATATTCCTGTCCTCTGCTAATCTCCGATATTTCATTTAGGACTGAGCAGATACTTGCTGAAACACGTTGTGTTTAACATGCAAATTGAAAGCTTAAGAATTTGATCCGATATAAGCGTGTGTGAAAATTTTCCTTCCTGCTTAATAGTGAAGAAGATTAAGAATTTAGTATTTCATTTGAGAATAAATTATCTTCTGTCATATGATTATTTAGGTGGATATAGTAAAAATAAATATGTAAGCAAGCCAGTCATGACCTTAAATTTATTTTCCAAAAGATTCTTTGTTTATTTTTTAATGTATTTTCTGCATGTTAGTAATCTTATCTGTTAAAGTTAAAAATATTTTGTATAAGTTCTTTGCTGTTTATTCATAAGATTAAACAAAGTATTTTTGGAGTGCTTAGGCTGAAGTTCAGTCTTGCGGTGTTATTATTGTATGTCATTAAACATATACATTGCTGCAGTACTTAAATTTATCCCAGTCAAGTCCTTTTTTCTTTAGCTTATAGTTCATTTGATTCTTTTTGTAGATTAGAACTCATGAATGGATGCATCCACAGACTAAACGATTAAAATTTAACATACTTCTAACAACATACGAAATTTTGCTGAAGGATAAGGTAATCACACTTCTTCAGTGAGATAAAAATAATTTCTGCAGTGTAGAACTCTCTTTAGACTTGCATGTATTTGGGTTGTGAGTCACTGAATTTATGGAGAGTGTGATAGCTTTTGCTTTTGGAAGTACGACAGTGTGTGACTTGGGTGTTTGAGGTTTTTTTTGTGTGTGGTTTTTTGTAAGCACTTGCAGATTTTTTTGTATGTGTGGTGAGGCTTTCAGCCTTTTTATATTTTAAGTGGGTAACACCTCTCTTTCTCAGGTTTGCTTGGGATTCTCATTACTATAATAATCTCCCATCTTCAATAGCTCTGCTTCTTTGCAGACCACCATCAAGGAACTGAAAAAGAACCCAACCCCTAGCCCCAAACATGATACAGAACTCTGAAATTCCATGTAGTTTTTCTCTGTTATTGTGCATACAGTGGTATGTGTACATGAATTAATGCTGTCTCCATTGTGGTAGCACTCAGAGTTATTGTTAAACCTTCTAACAGCGTATGGAAATTTTTATAGATAGTCAAGAAGCAGAACATCTTTACTTCATTTGTTTGTACATGCTGGGAAGAAGAGGTCAAAAGTAATTTTTTTTTCTGTCATGTAAAAATTAATGTGGGTCAGACTTTTGACCATTTTTTTTCCTTTTAAACTTAATTTATACTTTCTCGGCATTCTTGCGCAGCCTTTCATTGAATCTGAGAAATGTAAAAGCCATAATTAGTACTAAAAACATGTAACTGTCCATATTTTATTAAAATAAAGAAAGAAGTGATGGGGTTTATAGCTCGATTATAAACTATGAGAAATTATACAATGTGTTTATTTGTATAACGTTCACCTCCTCTTCCGTTTCTTTAAGTCATTCCTTGGTGGTCTGAATTGGGCATTCATTGGAGTTGATGAAGCTCATCGTTTAAAAAATGACGACTCTCTTCTGTACAAGACTTTAATAGACTTTAAGTCTAACCATCGTCTTCTTATTACTGGAACCCCTCTGCAAAACTCCCTCAAAGAGCTTTGGTCTTTGTTGCACTTCATCATGCCAGAAAAGTAAGGAAGAGTTTTATGTGATGCTTTTTAACATTTTTTTTTTATCAAGTTTCTTATTGTGAAGTAGCATAGTGATTTGAAAATCAATAGAGGTAGAGAGTCATACTGAAAGATAATTTAAATATTCTGTACAAAGTAGATGCATATATTTTTTTTTTCATGCTGCTATTGATATGTAATGCTGGTAACAGTTGTCACTTTTTTCAGTTTTAGCAGTCCACAAAAATGATGGATTGATGTATGGGTCAGAACCTAGAAAAAAGGCCTTGTCTTAGCCTAAGAGGAAAACTGTATGGATTTACTCTGGGGAAATAGAATGGAATCTTTTTCCTATTAGTACTATTAATGAAAACAGATTTGTACTGAGATGCCCAATATCCTGTAGTTCAGTCAGCTGGTTTTCCCAAACAGTTTTCATACAGTGAGCTTACTGTTTTGACCTTACTTTGTACTAGTCTCTGTTTATACCCAAGGTAAACTAGAGCTCATGTGTGAGAGCACATGTTCCTGTCAGACATCTTGTAAATGCAAAGTACCATAGCTCCATTTAGTTTGAACTATGGATTGTACTGACATCTTCAGAACCTTACAAGCAAAGCCACTATAGTCTAATACCCATTCTTAATTTGATTATTATTCTGTTCTCCTAGTCTGCTAGAACAGAGGATAGTTACATTTCTGCTAGACCATACAAGCTGCAAAAAGTGCATTAAGTAGTCTCTTGTTTTCTTGCACACCCTCCAGCCATGCAGCTGTTTTTTCATGCTGTTCTTGATAAATGTAGTAATGGCATTTCTGCAGCTGTCGAGGTGAGTATCCTTGCAGAAAAATAAAAATGCTGGGTTGCCACTAGGGAAGTTAAAATTCAGTAGTTTTCATTCTGGAAATGGCTTTGGAAGAGTCCATTCTCCTATTTACAGGCACAGTATTTGTAATTTCTTGTGAGACGAAATTCAGAAATTGGAAAAATTAAACAAAAGTGAGTGGGGAAGAAATACAAATCCATCTGCTCTTGTGGTACATTTATATGCATTCTGTGCTTGTGTTATCTTTCTTCTTCAATTTTGCTTTTTCAGGTCACTGAAAATGTTACTATTTTGTACTCATTCTTTATTATGTTGAAGGTTTTCCTCCTGGGAAGATTTTGAAGAGGAGCATGGCAAAGGGAGAGAGTATGGTTATGCAAGTCTTCACAAAGAACTTGAACCATTTCTGCTGAGAAGAGTTAAAAAAGATGTAGAAAAGTCTTTACCTGCTAAAGTTGAGCAAATTCTGAGGATGGAAATGAGTGCATTACAGAAGCAATATTACAAGTAAGTAACAGCACTTTTTCAGTTGTGCTGGTTTAGTGATATGACTACATGCAATTTACTGAATTATAATAGTTTCTGAAATGCAGCTTGAATTTGAGGCTTCTAGGGTTTCACAACAGTAATTCTATGAAGCAAGGGCTCAAGAATTTTACTGGTCTAATGTCTGTTCACGTTAGCTTTTTTTGTTTGGCATGTTAGTACATTCTTTTGGGAAATGCATTTTTTTTTCTTTTACTTTTTTATATTTTGAGGGCTTACATCTGTCTTGCTTCCATATATGCTTGGAAATTGCTTACATTGTACATCTTATATCATAGGTGGATTTTAACCAGGAATTACAAAGCCCTCAGTAAAGGTTCAAAAGGCAGTACCTCAGGCTTTTTGAACATCATGATGGAACTCAAGAAGTGTTGTAACCATTGCTACCTCATTAAACCACCAGATGATAATGAATTCTATAATAAACAGGAGGCCTTACAGGTAATGTAACTTTTTAATTTAAAAAAAAAAAAAGTTCTGTTTTCCATCTGCTATATTCACGCAATTTTATAGTGCTTTGGCAGTTTATTAATTCTTATTGAAGTATATTAAGAAAAAACAGGTTCTCTGGAAAATATGCATCCGTGAGTGAATTATTTTTTGTTTTTTAATTGGAACTGAATAATTGACAGATAATTGACCAAATAAAATATCCCTGATTCTAATTACAATCAAAGTAAAAAGGAAGTAGTTTGAAACAAGCTGTATATTTTTATGCAAAATAAACTTGAGACCTATTTTAAACCTAAGTGAAATAAAGCAGCAAGCAAGTAAATGTAATATGACTGGAAATACGTGCGAGTGGCAGTGACACACCAGCAATCTATGTGATAGTAGAAAGTGTGCTTTTAAGCCTTTTTTATACTCAAATACTGTTCTTTGTGTACCTGCAAAAAACCAAAGTGAAAGGAAATGAAAGTAGTTCTTTGAGACTATATATTATATGCACATTTTAAACTATGAAATTCTTAAGGAATGTTAGAAGTTGCCTTTTTTTCCCTTCCTACAGCAATAGAAATGAGTGTCTAGGCAACTGCAGTGTGTGTTAGTGTTGAGGTGAACTTATTTTGTAATACATGTTTCTTGGGTTTTCTAGCATTTAATACGTAGCAGTGGGAAACTAATCCTCCTTGACAAGCTACTGATTCGTCTGCGAGAACGTGGCAACAGAGTTCTAATTTTCTCACAGATGGTGAGGATGCTGGACATCCTAGCAGAATATCTGAAGTATCGTCAGTTTCCGTTTCAGGTAAGAATCTTGGTGGTAGTAGCCAGGAAGCTTTGATCTTGAATATAAGAAAAATAGCTTTTTTTCACTCTGAGGGTAGCAAAGCAGTGGAACTAGTTGTCCAGAGGTTATAGAATCTCAGTCTTCTGTGACATTCAAAAGCCATCTGGACTTGATCTTAGACAACCTGCTTTAGCTATCCCCACCTGAGTAGGGCAGTTAGACAAAAGGATCTTTAGAGGTCCCTTCCAACCTTAACTGTTTTGTGATTATGTGATTTTTGCCACATTGCTTAAGAAAAGATACAAGAAAAAGTGTTCTTTTTCTAGAAAGACTAGCAATTGCTATATGTTAAGTAGTATTTTGAAATTAAACTGATGAATTAAAAAACTATGTGAAGTGTTGCATTACTGTTTTTCCTTCACATAACAGTTTTGGAGGTTGAGAATTCCAATTGCTCTGATTTCGGATATAGTATGAGAATTACTGTTTAACAGTAATATTCAATCTCTTTAGAGACTTGATGGATCAATAAAAGGGGAACTGAGGAAACAAGCACTGGATCATTTTAATGCAGAAGGATCCGAGGTATGGTGTTTTTTTCCTAAGGAATCTGTTTTATTTTTTCCCAAGAAATACAAAAAACACTTCACAAAAAAATGAAGGCTGAGAAAAGTGAGTAGTATATTAAGGAGGTTGAAAATTCATTGTTACTGCCTAGGCTACAGGGTTTGCATCTGCTAGGTTTTTTTCTCTAAGAGGTTAAGTAGAAAACACATAACTTAAGAAAACGGTACTTAATTAGTTGTGTAGATGTATTTTTTTTTCTAATGCTCTTTATCAGAGTAATATTAATTACTATATAATTGCTGCAGAGATTTAAGCTCAGCCTTGCTGCTGTGTAGAACTTAAGCCAACAATTTTTACAAAAGCATTCCACTTACACAAGCAGTTAGTGTCAGAACTAACTTGTGTATATCATTGCATGAACAACCATCCTTAACTATTTCAAATCTGACTTGTTATCTTCATTCATTGCCACCTACTTACTTGCCCTGAAAGAAATAGTGCAGAACTGATTTGTAGCCGTTCTTTGTGAACAACCCATAAATATATAAATGTCTGTTACAGATTCTTTCTCTTCTGACTTGGAAGATTTGTAGTTTATTTAGCGTTCCTAATATGCAAGCCATTCCATACTTTTGATCTATATTGTTTTGTTGCATGTCTCAAGATCCTTCTACACTCCTTCATAGTTGTCTCTGAATGAATAATTCTGTGTCATCTATAGGCTTTTTCACGTCATTCCTTATTCCATTTTCATATTGTTCATTAATATGTTGAACAGCATTGAACCTGGCAGAAGACTTTTGCTTCCTGGCTCTGAACTAGTTACCTGTAGACTCAGGCATCTTCCTTGCTCTGACATTCCTGCTTAGTCTTCCAGGGCTTGGAGCAGGGAATGTAGGAAAGGGACTTTGTAACATACAAGGCTTTAAGAGTAGGATTTTGTACTTTTTGGCTGGTCTTTTTTTTGGTTGGTGATCATCTTATAGGATGCTGCTTCCTTTAAACTGTTGAGAAGTCAGTAACTACTTATGAAACAAATTGACACCAGTGTTTGCTTTATACTTAAAGGAGCTTTAACTATAGAACAGGTATTGGTAGTATATGATTTTGTAGTCTGTGCCACAGACTGCATAAACAAGTGTTATATTGGTTCCTTTAAGAATATTACAACTATTGTATATAAAACTGTTTCCTGCTTTATGATTTCAGGACTTCTGCTTTTTACTGTCTACCAGAGCTGGAGGATTAGGTATCAACTTGGCATCTGCTGACACTGTAGTTATATTTGATTCTGACTGGAATCCACAGAACGATCTGCAGGCACAGGCTAGAGCACATAGGATTGGACAGAAGAAACAGGTACACACGTTCAACTTTAACCTCGAAACCTGAAGGGAGGGTTCCATACAGTAGCTGTCCACTCTGCACCATTCAATCTTCATGTATTTTTAAGAATAACTAATACTTGCCGCATATGTCAAAAAATGTTAGTAATGCTCGTTTAACTTTCTTTTAAAAAAAATCTCTCTATATGGAGAGATAAGATAATATGGCAGCTGTGGTATATGGATGGGAGAGGGAGAAGAGTTGTGAGCTTGTCTGTCCCACATCCATTGGCATCATGTCATTCTAGAAAAAACCTGCTCCATCAGGCACGTCCCCTTGCTTAAATATTTCTTAGGTCTCTTTAGGTTTCTTTCTTGTAGAAGACATACCATAATAATTGGAAATGTGACAGTTGTGCCTGTGGTAATGCTTGTGCCAAATCACTGAATTTTAAAAAAGGCAGATCTAAAGAGTTTACTTCTCTGTTATTTTAAAATGCTTGTGTAGAGACTGTGGTAACATGATTGAAGTAGTATTTCATATTTGCAACCAGTCAATAAATTCAGTATTGAAGACTGAGATTTCTTTTGTTGTTGCTTACTTTTTAAAAAATATGCATAGGTTAATATTTATCGGCTAGTGACAAAAGGATCGGTAGAAGAAGATATTCTTGAAAGAGCCAAGAAAAAGATGGTGTTAGATCATTTAGTAATTCAGAGAATGGACACTACAGGGAAAACTGTACTACATACAGGCTCTACTCCTTCAAGGTATATTTGTGTTTATTTCCGTATAAATTTACCCTTAAGTATACTTGACAACTAAGTAAAAATTTAAGTTGTTTTACTAGGTTAACAAAAGGCAGAGTGAGGCTAAATAACTAAAGATGCAAATAATATTGTATTTATAGATTTTTATTTGCATATTTAAATATACGTATATTTTGTATTTGTAAAATAAATTGTATAGTAAAAAGAAAGCTTCATTGACTAATGATTATAGAGAACTTTTTTTCCAGTTACTCCAGTAAAATGTTTTTCCTTGAACCATTCTTTACTTCAGCTCAACACCTTTTAATAAGGAGGAATTATCAGCGATTTTGAAGTTTGGTGCTGAGGAACTTTTTAAAGAACCTGAAGGGGAAGAACAGGAGCCCCAGGTAAGTAGTGTTCCTGGACTAGATAGATAAAACAACCAAAAATATATATGAATTATTTCATTGTAAAGAGAAACTACTTGTTTTTTAGGAAATGGATATAGATGAAATCCTGAAGAGGGCTGAAACTCGAGAAAATGAGCTAGGTCCATTAACTGTAGGAGATGAATTGCTTTCACAGTTCAAGGTATTGCTATTGTTCCCTCCCTCCTGCCATAATTAAACTTTCCTTCATAAATGGTGCTGTTTTTCTTTTGTGTTCCTATCCATGTCTTCATTCTTATGAAATAGATGCCTCAGTAAGTCAACTCAGTATCTCTTTCTAATAAAATATCTTTTCACCTATACAAGTTACCTGCCATCAGTATAAACTTTTAAAAATGCATGATGTATTTCGCTAATGAAATAAGAGATATTTATGAATGTGTTAATGATTAGAATTCTAGGTAGTTTTGTGTTTTATTTACTGCCTTTGTTGTTAAGCTGCTGCGGTATCATTGAACACAAAATACCAAGTTTGCATTTCTTAGTTGGTGGCTTCCAGAAATAGCTTTTAGCCCTGAAGTAAACTTGAGTGCCAGTTATTTTAAGCATTATCAGTTAAATGTATTATAATTTGTATGCAAAAAAAATACAGAGCATGATGTGTTTGTTTAGATTGGCGGATTATTAAATAGCTCTCCTGCTGATCACTAATTTTTTATTTCTAGAGTGTATTAATGTTTGATTAGTTTTATATTATTATAGTTTCACATTAACTCAGGCATTCAGATGTCATTAGCCCTATTTTGAAGGCAATAAGCATACAGCTATTGGGGAGGTGTTTCATTATGCATCTGCATTAGTCAACTTTTAAAAGAAGAAAAAGATTCTCATATTTTCTCATCTTAGCCCATGTTGCATGGAAGCTGTGTCTGTTTCATAAAGGAATAAAAATACTTTCCTTAGAGACAGTGTTTCATGAAGCATTTTGTATGTATAAATTTTTTATATATATATATATATAAAAATACAGTATCTATAAGTACATAAAATACATAAAAGGATAAAATATGCCATCTAGAACTTCATTTTCCTAAAATATTAGTTACTTAGTCTTTTTGTAATAAAGTCATGTATTGATTTGATGAAAATATGTATATTCTGATATACAAGGTGGCCAACTTTTCCAATATGGATGAAGATGATATTGAGTTGGAACCAGAAAGAAATTCAAGAAATTGGGAAGAAATCATTCCAGAAGTCCAGCGGCGAAGAATAGAAGAGGAGGAAAGACAAAAAGAACTTGAAGAAATATACATGCTTCCAAGGATGAGAAACTGTGCAAAACAGGTGTCTCTCTTGGTTGTGACTGACTTGTACTTCTATGTTCCTGTTGGTTTGATTTGCTTGTTTTGGGGGTTGTTGTTGGGTTTTGGGTTGGTTTTTTTTTTTTCCTTTTATGAACACATATTTTTGACAGGTTAGGTAAGACTTTGCTTCTGTTTGTTAATCATGTAGATTTTAACTGCTTATTCTGAAATTCCAGATCAGCTTTAACGGAAGTGAAGGGAGGCGCAGTAGGAGCAGAAGATACTCTGGATCTGATAGTGACTCCATCTCAGAAAGAAAACGACCAAAAAAACGTGGAAGACCACGAACGATTCCTCGAGAAAATATTAAAGGATTTAGTGATGCAGAGATCAGGCGGTAAGATATGAGGGAACATGCATGTTTAATTTTTTTGCTACTATTATGGAGCTCAAAGTTTGGAAGGCAGTTTATTTTTCCTTAGTTTATTTGAAATTTTTTAGTCTAGGCATTTAATGTTTTACCTTGTGTTCTTTGTGGTGCTGATATAGTGAACTGTTATGGCAAGAGTTTGAACCCATTTTAATGAAGGATAAACTTAGGTTTGAAGAATATTCTTGATTGTTTTAAATTTGTTAATTCCTGCAACTCATGAAGACAGTGATTTAAAAAACCAACTGTTAACAGTGGCTGAGCTTTTTTTTAAAATACAAGCAAAATACTCTCCTTCCTATCATTTTATCTAAAAACTGCGGTGCTGAAAGAATATGAAGATCATTTTGGTGACAACTATAAAAGTTTGAGTGGATTTCGTTTTATTCTGAAACTTCTTGATACTGGAATTGAACTAGTGTTATATAATGCTTTTTTAAACTAAAAAAAAATCTCAAATCGTATTTGAATCTTGTACAGCAGATGTTTTCAATATTTGGTGCCAAAATATTTTTTTGGTAGGAGAAGGAATTGTTTTGGTTTACATTTTTGAGTTTGTGAAATACTACTTTGCTTCTGAAATTTAAGTATGCATGTTTCTCTAAAATGCTGTAAAGCTTGCAAAATATTAACTTTAAAGATCCTTTTTGACTTTCCATTTCATCTGACAACACAGCAAATTGGTACTTTTTTCCGAGATATTTTTGTGCTTACATTAGCACTTTGAAGCCTTGGTTGCTGAGGAAATTTCCTTTCTTTTTTTAAAATTAATTTTATTAATTTTATTTTTATTTTATTTCCTTTCTATCCTGGTTATCTGCAGTTTCTTTCCATCACTTACACATTCCTAGTATCTCTCATGTCATATTTTCCCAAATCTTCAGATCACCTTTTGCATATTGCTCCTTTTGCTATATAAGGCATAACATAACATCTGAAATCTCTACTTACTGTAAATCCACATTAAATTTTTACGATTAGACACATGCAGTTGCTGAATCTTCTGTCTTGTGAAATTAATAAAGTAATTTCTGAAATAATTTGTACTTTCTATTGTTTTATTTACATCAATTCTTTAACCCATAGACCTGACTTTCTTTGAGTTATCTGGCTATACTAAGCTGCTCTAATCTCTCTCTCTACTTACCCCCCCACCATTCTCCATATAGTATTACACTAAAATTAATAATTGTATTAATACCATTTTAAAAATAGTGTCATTAAGTAAGCATACATTTAAATGTCAAAATTATTTTCTGTTACTAGGTTTATCAAGAGTTACAAGAAATTTGGTGGCCCTCTTGAAAGGTAAACTTGTTTGTTCATTACTTGTGTAATAACTTGGAACCTTGTTTTCATAAAAAATTAGAATATACTAAGAAACCTCAGACTGAAGAGTAAATACAGTGTATAGTCTTTTGCCTTGACTATAACATGACTTTAGCTGAGTATCTTACCTTTCTTCATGTATGGTTATGTATGCAAACAGCCATACAGCAAACCTTACTACACAGCAGAACTACTTACTCTGTCTTTATACTTTACCTGCTGTCTTGTTTAATCTTCTTTGGTGATAATCATTCAGTTGTCTTATTTGATAGTCTGTTGAAAGCCTACCGGTTTATCCACTGTGACTGTCAAAGTCAGTTTTTGCGTTTTCCTTGTTGTCAGTTCTTATTTTAAGCTTTCTTTATTATTCCATATTTTAAGAAAAACTTCCCATACTTATTTTCTTAAAAATATTTATAGTCCATATGAACATATTATGTATGTTTATTCATTTTCTTTTTTTTAAAGAGATGTACAGTAGTTTAACTCAAAAAATTACAGTCCTTTACAGTTCTTGTATTTTCCTCTGATATCTGAATCACTTTTTTTTTTTTTTTTTTTTTTTCCCCTTGGATCAAAAGTGAACACAGCATAATAAGTGCAGGTAACTGATAACTTACATGATCATTTCTCTAGTTCCAGAGTCTGAAGGGAGTAATTCACAATTACTAAAGTTTCAAGGCTATAAAAATCTGTATTTGTTTCATTACAGATTGGATGCTATTGCTAGAGATGCTGAGCTAGTTGATAAATCAGAGACAGACCTGAGACGTTTGGGAGAGCTTGTGCATAATGGATGCATTAAAGCTTTAAGGGACAATTCATCTGGACAAGAAAGAGCAGGTACAGTGTGTTCAGGTGACTTCAGGAGCAATAAAAAATATCAAGAAATCTGAACTATTCATGCAGTCTGATAATGGCAGAAAACAGTTTTGTTTGGGGAAAGTATAAACAAAAATGTTAGCATGCTGGGTGATTTTGAAAAACGGTTATAGTAAGATGACTTCTTTTTCCCCCCTTTCTGTGGGTGAATTGTCATTGGAGAATCAGTATGTTTTTGCTTTACTGTGGAGTTTAAAAGTAATTTATTATCTGGAAGACCTTTTGATTCTGAAACTGAATTCAAGCATTTGGTTAAGAAAACATCATTTTGTATAATTGAAAGTTTGCTGATATACCGTCTGTCTTACTTCTTAACTTACATTTTTCTGTATGATATTATAAAGGTAAATATTATAATAGCTTTGTCATTTGTTTTAAGGAGGTAGACTTGGGAAAGTTAAAGGCCCAACATTCCGAATCTCAGGAGTGCAGGTGAATGCAAAGCTAGTAATTTCTCATGAAGAAGAGTTGGCGCCATTGCACAAATCCATTCCTTCAGATCCAGAAGAAAGAAAAAGGTATTGTGTTTTTTGTTTTTTTTTTTTATTTAAAGGAAGCAATAATGTAGAAATCTTCTGAAGCTTTTTTTTCAGACAACTTTGATTCAAAGCACACTGTGACAGCATTGTCCCTCTAGTCTCTGTAAGGGCTGGTAGCAGTAGCGTGTTCCACATCTGTTCTTCTTTCTTCCCTTGCTGTAGAAGCCAGTACCAGCTTTGGCTTCTTGGTTATATTCACTAAGGACTATATTCAGTAACTGATAGTAACCAGAACTAGAATTCAGACTTGCGGGGGAGCTACTGTATGTGTCATCTCTGCTTGAGGGGAAAGCAGCATCTGTCGAAGTGCAGCAGTAGTTGTTTCTACCCTCTGAAATTCTTCCCTTGCCACCCGTGTATCACAATCCCTAAACTATCCACTTAGTTAGCAGTTACACTTCGATGATGATTTAGGCTTTTATTCATGGTTAGCCAACTGTGTGACACAGCTATATGGCCACAGACTACTGTCTGTTTTTCATATTTTAGCCTTGATCAGCTTTAAAACACATTTCAGTGCTGATTTCAGTAAACACTTTATAGACATGTTAACAAAATTATAAATATTTGAATTACTTTCCGAAATATAACAGAATCTTAGAACAGAAAATAAATCTAGTTATGTGACTTTTACTATGTTCCCTTCCCCCTTGCTAAGCTTCAGAAGTAAAAAATCCCTTATTTGTCTTTCTCATTTGTTTCTGCTAGATATGTCATCCCATGCCACACCAAGGCTGCTCATTTTGATATAGACTGGGGTAAGGAAGATGATTCCAATCTGTTAATAGGCATCTATGAATATGGTTATGGCAGCTGGGAAATGATAAAAATGGATCCTGATCTTAGTTTGACACAGAAGGTATGTCATCTACAACATTTCATCAAGGACTCTTTTTGTTTAGGTAATAATGCTACTAAGAACAATTACTCAAAGAGCTTATTTTATGATAACGGAAATTGCAGAAACATTATACATCAGTTGTACTTACTGGTATCCTTCTAAGGTCTTTTAAGGTCTTGTGTATTCAGTTGAAGCATGTCTTTTTGCAGTCAATTATGTTGCCATATTTCCGTGTTGTTGGACTTCTCTCATTTGAATTTTTATTTTCAGACTTTTCCTTCTCTATTTTAGGTGTTTTAGTTTTGGCAATCTTGTATTCTTGAACTTTTGGAAGGGAATTTTTCTAGAGATTTGATTTGGTTTCCCCATCCCTACTTAGTCCCCAGGTTCTTCACTTGAAGCTGTATTTTCACTCACAACATGAGAGTAGTTGTACTAAAATTAGTGCAATAGTACCTTAGCAACAGTGAGCGATGGGTATTGAGGGAAAGACTGGGGTGAAGTAAACTTTGAGACAGTGCCAACAAGCTATAATTTTGGGATTTGAGGAGCCAAGATTGTGTCCAGATTTTTTTAATAATGATTCCTACTCCTGCCTTCCATTAATTTGCCTGGTTTTTGAAACCACTAATTTCTATTTTTGGCGTCTGCAATATCCTGTAGAGAGTTCTGCATTTCATCAGAAGATGAATGAGGCAGAGCCAGGAGTTCTAAGGATCAGTGGTGCAGGAGTTCACAATTTCTTAGATGAACTATCAGAGTAGAAATAGAAATCTGAGGCTGTTTTCTTGATTTTGTTTTAAACTGTGGGGCAATTTCCAAGACTCTGCATTGGCTGCATGATTGGAGAGAAATGAAAACTTTTAAGAAATTTTCCATTGCTTCAATCATGCTGGCGTATTTGCTAGGTACAGTTGTAGTAGATTGTTTTCCACCTGCTTTTATGAAGCTTTTTCTGTTATATGTGCTCCAGGCTAGCATCTTCCAAACTTGATAATATAACTGTGAAACTGCCATTGTTCTCCTCAGATTTTGCCTGATGATCCAGATAAGAAACCCCAGGCAAAGCAGTTACAGACCCGTGCAGACTACCTCATTAAATTATTGAATAAAGACCTTGCAAGGAAGGAAGCACAAAGGCTTGCTGGTGCAGTAAGTACAATTCTACATTTGTTAGTGAGATAAAACAGTACACTTACAGGCATATCAACTGATCCTTTTCTTTTACTTTTTTAGTTCTAGTCTTTTTATTTGTTTAGTATTGCTAATCATATTACATGAGACTAACTCAAGAAATTAATTGCTAATTTAGTATTGTATTCTCTTATTTGTATGTATTCTCTTCTGTTTTACTATGTTCTGTCTCCAGTTCAGAAAAAGTGGTGATCGTTAGTGGCAATCAATAAAATAAAATGAACCCTTTATTTGATGTTAAAAAAAAAACCAAACCAAACACAAGCATATTTTGCAACTGTGATGCAAAGGTGCCTGTCAGTTGACTTATTAAAGAGACCAATTTGCATTCAGGGCAGTTCAAAGAGGAGGAAAACAAGAACTAAGAAGAATAAGGTGATGAAAGCTGCAAAAATAAAAGAAGAGATAAAAAGTGATTCTTCACCACAACCCTCGGAAAAATCTGAAGAAGGTGATGATGAGGATGACAAGGTAAATATATTTTGTGTGGTAAAGATGGCTATTCAGTTCTTTCTGTTATCTATTTCTATTGTATCTTCTGCTTGACCGAATAAAATTGGAGCACTTGAGTGTCTGAGTGTCATTCTTTTCCTGTGGGCACTGTAGTTGATGCTGTATCAGTAGAAGTACATATTTTAATTTAATGATAAGCCCGTAGCTGAGGAATTATAAGCAGTTTTCCAAATCATATTATAAAAAAAATGTTGCAGTCTAATTGCAAGTAACATTGCTCAGTTTCAGCATTCTTTAAAGACTCCAGCATTGTATGAGCTAGAAATGTGAACGTAATGTAGCACACAATTATAAAACTAATGTTTCTGGCTAATGTATTATTATTACTACTGATAGCAATTCTTCAGGTAAAGTTTTTTAGTCAGGCTCAGGGAAAAAACATTAAGCTCAGTTAGAATGAGTAGCACAAATAAATAGTATTTCAAGACTTGCATGTGAAAGCTCCTGTATATGGCATGGCTTTCATTATCCAAAAAGATTATTTAACTGACTACTTAGCCTTGTTATGTTCTATTACTTCTGATGTGTTCCTTTTTATTTTTTAATGTTTTAACAAACGCAGAAACCACTAGAGATAAAAATGTAGGAAAAGCTTAGGGTCATGTCACAGCTATTTTATGACTTTGAAAGTGGCTGAAATAGATCAGTGCAAATCTGTATGTATCATTAAAATACTTCCTACTTGGTTTAAAATAAACTAAATTGAAGTGTCTTGGATAACTGTCTTAAACTATTACAAATCATTGTAGTTGTCAACTCACTGTAGAGGAAGAAATACTTATGCAAATACGTAGCTAAAACTGAAAACCTTAGAATGACCTTGATACATCTATTAAAAAAGAGTCATTTTTAACTGAAGTATTCCTATATGTATTTAAATTGTACTATGAAGAATAAAATGTAAAACCAGAAAAAAAACCTACAACTTTGAATGGAGACTGGCTTATGTTTACAGATATGTGTGTAGTCTGAAGTGTAAGACTAAAAACTCAAAGCGCTGTCACAGTTTCCAGTAAATTAACATGGGCAGCTGAATCCTAAAACAAAGCAAATTAAGTGTTCAGACTATTTAAAAAAATAGTGTTAGACTTATCTCCACTCAAAACAGAAGACACTGCCAGTCAGCTGATTGACTTGCTTTATTTTGAGGAAGTGCCTAGAATGCTCTTGCCTTTTGTATATTTGATAACAGATATTCATCACTTTCATACTTTTGGACACAGATTAACAATTGTACTTCTAAAAACTGGGCTTTAACCACCTAAACAGTTGGCTTTAGCTACTTAGCTGCCATGCTGTGTGCAATATTTGAAACTTGTCTGTTTAATTGCCAGAACATTCAGGACACTCTTGAAGTCTTTGGATTTTTGCTGGGAAGTTTCCATGATACCTAAATACTGAAGTCCTATTTGGGCTAATTACTTGATACCTCATCTAAGTAACTTGTTCAGATTCATGTATTAGGCATTCTTTTGTCTGTGTTTCTGCAGTGGAGCCTATATATGCCTTTCCAGGGTGTACTTCAAATCAGTTCAAAGATGATAATGATTCTCACACCTGTAGATAATATTTTTGTTACTTAGTCTAGTATTTTTCTGTCTGAAAGGATTTGAATTTCCATCTCAAACCTTGTAAGTGACTATTACGAAGACCAGTGGAGTGGTTTTTTGTTCACCTTCAAATAATTAAATTGTCCCTGTCAGACAATCCATAACTAAGACCTTTTTTAAGCCTCATGTAAAGAACACCTCTGGAAAAGAGAAAGTTAGGACTCCATTACCTTCTCTTGTGAATGTTTAATATGGGTTTGGTAAGTTGCTGGGACAAAGCTAACAAGAACAGAGGTCTTCTAACACCCCTGTCACTTGAATGTCCTGACCAATCAGCTCAGTTTTGCAAGACCTGCTTCCTTATAGTTTTTAGCTCTTCAGAGCCTAACTACCTTTTAGAGAAACACAATTCTAAGTTAATTCTCAGTTAAATTGACATAATTTCTCACCTCCACTGCCACTGCCAAATCAATACTTGCTTTGTCACATCAAGGAAGTGAGTGAGTAGTTCTCATCTTTCTTTACAACTACATTCAGTTCTGTTTAGTAGGGGTTAAATCTATGTTCAGCAAGAAAAAAAAATACACAGATGAAAAGTATGTTTTAATCTAATGGTTACGAAACTTGTATAGATAGGAACTCAGTTTGATATGACATATATGCTTGCGTATTGCAGGATGAGATTGTTTCAGTGAAACATCCACATAAAAAAAATAAAACAGAAAAAGAAAATGAAGAAAAACCTGAGCCAGATATTGGTATAAAGAAGGAAGCTGAAGAAAAAAGAGAGACAAAAGAAAAGGAAAATAAGAGGGATTTGAAAAGGGAGAAAAAAGAAAAAGAGGATAAGAAAGAATTAAAAGAAAAAGATATTAAAGAAAAGAGAGAAAACAAAATAAAAGAATCCACACAGAAAGAAAAAGAAGTAAAGGAAGAGAAGGTAACTAGGTTTACTTATCTTATATAGCACTAGAAAAGGCCACTAGGTTTTCATGGATGATTTCAAGATGAAAAGGTATTTTGGATCTCATCAATTGTAATTTCACTGAAGTCTTTTACATTGTTTGAAGTTTTATTTTTTACTACCTGAAACCATGAGGACTGGCATACGATATGGGAAATTACATCTTCAATGATAAGTATCTTAGTTAGACTGAGAGTAAAAGTGTGGGCAAGAAATTATTTTATTCTTTTTCTGTTCTCCTTTTCATCCCACAGAGAAAGTAAAATGTACTGTCATTGAATGTTAGCATAGTTTTTTATTCTTCTTATTGAGGAGAATGTAGTAGTTAGTGGGATTATCATATCTTACAGGTTAATTCCAGAGCCACAAGTAAGTTTTACTTAAATATTTTAATGTCTTATTCTCAGGTAAATGAAATCAAATCTGAAAATAAAGAAAAAACTAAAAAAATTCCATTGTTGGATACTCCAGTCCACATTACTGCAACTAGTGAACCAGTTCCTATATCGGAAGAATCTGAAGAACTGGATCAGAAAACTTTTAGTGTGGTAAGTCCCTTTTTGATAAGTTACTGTTAATATTTGATCATCTAAATGAGGACAATTTCTAACGTTCTTCGTTCTGTTATTCAGCACAGTAAAACAGGTGATATTTTGCTAGTGAAATCTCAGATCAATGAATGTTACTGACACTACATGAAAGAAGTTTTTGTCTTCATTCCAGCAGCTTTGTTTGGTTTAACAACCAAACTGTGTTTATGGAGGACAGTAGGAAAACTTAGTGAGTGATCTAGTACTGAATAGATTTAGACTATATACTGTAAAAATACGTCCTCAAGAATAACTTCTGTGTCCTGCTTCTTAAAGAGCAGTCATGAATGAATTTCAGTGCAATTGCTGGAGTGTTTGGTTCCAACTTAACATATATGCCTTTCTTTGTAAGATAACAAGGGAAATTAAGTTTTAGCACTTCCCTCCTGAAGTGTTGCAGACTTAAACTAGTAGACACAGGAGGGAACAAATGTTACAGCCATTAGAAATACCTTGCTGGAGTAATCTCTCTGACACCAAAAGCGTTTCACTTAATCACTACTTCTGACTAAGAACAGAATCAATATTTGAGGAAAAAAGCTACCTACACACAATTTATGTAAAGTTGTATAGGTCAACAGGGGCCTTTGGAAAGGTATTGGTGAGTTACTTCAAGCAGCTACTCTCCCATGGGTGTTTTGTTACTCAGATTTCAAAAGTTGATGTACAGGCAAGAGCTGGCAATGAAACAGCTTCACTGATTTTTCTGAGTTGTCCGTAGATGCTTACATGGTAAAGGTGATACTTTACTTCATTCCATTCCAAACTTTTGTTTAGGTTTTCAAAATTTTTTTTTTTTTTTAAATTTACAGACTTCCTTTTTTCCTTACTGGGAGTAGTTCTAGGTTGGGTCTGTGTATAGAACAACTTGGTTTTTTTTTTTTTTTTTTTTTTTTTCCTCCAGACTTTTTGTTCTGGAATCTATGTTTGTCATTATACCATGATCAGATGCAATCTAATTAGCATATTTAACTACACCGTCAAATGAAAATTACTACTGTGGGTTGTTCAGGCTTAACCAATTTGTCTCTTTGTGACAAGGCGAATATGAATTACCATGCTGTTGTAGTTGGATGGTGTCCTGAGCAGGTGTCTACAATTTACATCATGCTAACTGGTTTTATCTGGATTTATTGTTAAAATATTTGATTCAAAGTGTGAAAATTCAAGAATACATATCGGTGTTGCCATCACTGTTGTTACTAATCTAGACATACTTACACTAGCTTTACTCTAGACAGTACAAGTTCTGCTAGTATCTGCATAGGACAGGTTTAAAAGTTGCTCAGAGAAGCAGTGTTGATCCTCTGCTGAATGCCTGGTTTAATTCTTGCAGAAAGTATCTGAAGTGTAAAGAACTCTCTCATATTTAATTTTGACATTGAGTTTGTATAGCTTTCAAAGTGCTAAAAAGTATGTCTTGTCATATATGATTGTGCTGTAAGCTGTGATTGTAAAAACCAGTTGTAATGAGTCCTTTTCCTCAGATGTCTTATATTAAATTAGTGTTTTCTTAAATTCTTGATATCTGTATTTTATACAATCTAATGCTTTCATAGAGGGGTAAATTTCCAAATGGTTTGAAGTGCAGCTTTTTGCAAAGGAAAGCTGTAAAACATTTTTAAGAGCTGTGAGGAAGTCTTGTTTTTCATTTGGCTTGTAACAATACTGTCTTACTCTGTGTGTATATATATCACAGTAAAGGGTGGGTCATGTTTTTGAAATACTTTTATTTTTCTTTGATATAATACATTCTTTTTTTTCCAATTTTACAGTGCAAAGAAAGAATGAGGCCTGTCAAAGCAGCGTTGAAACAGCTGGATCGACCAGAGAAGGGGCTTTCTGAAAGAGAGCAGCTGGAACATACTAGACAGTGTCTAATCAAAATTGGGGATCACATTACTGAATGTCTAAAGGAGTACACAAATCCTGAACAAATTAAACAGTGGAGAAAGTAAGTTATCATCCTTGTTTTTTCTTGAAAAAGGAAAATCTATAACAGCTTCTATTAATCAGAATAGTTTTAAATTATTTCTCTCATTTCTTATTCTCACTTTCTTGTATCTTTCTGCTGTTCTCAATAGGAATCTATAAAAAGGTGATTATAGATGGTTCTGACTTTTAATGGATTGACTTTTTCATACTGCATAGTGATGTATTTTGTCCAGTAGGTGGAGTATCTCGCTTCTTACAACGGAAAGCAAACACTAGATAACTTGTTTCCTAGGCCATGTTTAGTGGAACAGCATTCTAACCTTTAAGCATGTGTCTTTTTCATCTGTGAGTTGTTTGGGTTTTTTTCTTAATTCTAGGAAATTTTTCCTAATTCTAGGCAATTCTAAATTTGTGTTGAATTTTCTATGATTTTGAGTTGCAGAATTATTTTTTTTTAATATACGCTAAAATTAAATTATTACATATTATATGTTAACTGTGACTTGATAAAAGTATTTATCATAATGTATTTGGATGTATTTCAAAAATTAAAGAAGAGTTTGCATCTTTATCAGGTGACAATGTAGAAAAATTGTTGGTTTGTGAGCTTCTTACATTTAATTGTTAAGTTCTTAACGCAATTTGAGTTACCTTTATCGGAATGTGCACTTTAATCTTCTGTGGTTGAAAATACATCCTGCACTTCCATATACAAAAGTCTGTTAAATGTTTCATTTTCTTAAACACTTCTGTTAGTGCAGAATGCTTCTGCTGTTTTTACATGCGTTACTTCAAAATATTAAGATGATGTGAGATACAAAACCAAGATCCATATCTTAGATTTTAGTAAATTTCTGTATTTCTTGAAGTGAAAGCTCGTAATAGAGCTGTTATTCATAATAATGCTAAAATAGTGTATGTAAATTATTAAAATACGTATTTCAGCTGTCTTTGCTAGAAAGTGTAGTTAAGGTACTTAGCTTATATAAAGTAATACAGGTCTCATTAGGTACACCATTGACTGGTTGTCTACTTCCACAAACCTCTAGACCAAAATTACAATGTTTAATCACAGTGAAGGAGCAGACTGATGCTTCCTGAGCCTGCATGCTTTAGATACTTCTGAACACTAGTATTCTGTAGTTTCTTTTTAAGCATTGCATCTGTAAATTTCAGTAAAAGAATTCTAGACTTTAGATATGTTACCTGTGATCATAGAAGCAAATGTTTTCTTCAGGATTTTGGCGTCTTGACAGCAAAAGACTTGATTTGTTCTTTCATTCCTTCAGGCATGGATTAGGCACAAATTTATTGTCATGCCACTTCCATCCTCTTCCACAGTTCTCATTTGGTTTCAAAAGCTTTGACTAGGCTTTAGAATTCTGTGGAAAAATTCTATCACTGATAATTTCATGAAAGAAGGCTTGTAGGTCAAATGTCTTACACTGTCAGATATTTCACGGTTTTTTTACTAACTTTATTTACTTACATTTTTATTTACTGAGTGGTAAATACTCAAAATTCAAACAAACTTTCAGAAGACATAAACTGATAGCTGCATTTTTAAGCAGTTTCACAAGTAATTCTATTAACACAATTGTTATTAGTACTACTTTCCATGGACTTTGCACTCTGAAGTACTTACGATAAATACTACAAAGAGAAAAATTGTTAAAAGGAATGAATCTTTCAATTTTTTGAAATACAGCTAGGTTATGTTTGCTGTGCAGTACTGTGTTTTGGGTTTGATAGTGTTCTGGGTTTGCTGAAGTACTGTTCAAATAATTTCTGTTAAATCTATGTTCTGCTGCATAATGCAAGAAAAACAAATGTATAGAAGAATTATAACTTCTCCTCTCTTCTCCCTCAGAAATTTGTGGATTTTTGTCTCTAAGTTTACAGAATTTGATGCCAGAAAGCTGCACAAACTGTATAAACATGCAATCAAAAAACGCCAAGAGTCTCAGGTAATGTTTTCAGACCCTTTCTAAATACACAAATATGTATTTTAAGTATTGTAACTCTTTTATTAGCTTTAAGGGATTATAAAGGACACAGAAATACACTTCAAGTAGTATTTGTGGTTTTAGTAAAGTAGTCTCTTTTGTTAGGATATTTTTCTAACTAATTCAGATTAACTTTGGGATTTAGCAATGAGTTTTTGTCCTTGTCTCTTTTAGCAACACAGTGACCAGAATATTAGCAGCAATGTGAATACACATGTAATGAGAAATCCAGGTAAGAAACCTTAAGTATATTCTTGTGTTAGATATCTTAGTTTTCATGTTTATTTAATTTCATGTCTCCTAGACCTGTCTCCCACACTGCTAAGTATCATAGAGATAAGCTGATTAGCAAAACTTTACAAGTTGGCTGATGAAATCCAACTGAGTGGAGACTGAAGCTGGTACTTGCTGGTTTTAGTAACAAGTTATTTGGCCATACTTGAAAAAAATTTGGCAACATTCTTTTGTGTTTAATTTTGGGGAGGGACAGAGGTCTGCTCAAAACTTGTAAGTTTCTTGGAAATTCTGTGCCTATTTGTAGCTGTTGTAATGTCACTATGATGTAAGAAAGCAAGCCATTCCTTGAAGTCATAGTTTGTAATTAGTTACATGGGCTATCTGTTGTTGTTGACACTGATTTTCCTATGCTTCCACATGTGCCTTCTTATAATACTTGCTTTTATCTTGTGTTATGTAACAGTTTGAGTATATTTTCATGGACTTAAAATCAACATACTGTATTTTAGGAATTACCACTGAAAGGCTTTCATTAACAAGGTGTGTCCTTAGAACTCATGCTAAGGCTGTTCCTTCTTAGAGAGGAACTTGCTATCATTCTGTTTAAAATTGCTCTGCTAAAGGCACCTCCACTCACAGTTCATTTGGACCACACTTTGCTTCACAGACTGAATGGAGAGGTTGAAAAGTTTGGTTCCTGAGTTATACACATCTACACTCTAGTTTGCTTTTCTCTTACTTCTGGGTTTCTTTCAGTTCACTCACATGAATGCATTGTCTTTCAACTGTTTAGATCTTGTTTCTGTCAGATTATAATGTCACTTGCATACAGCTTTACATCTGACAGGTAGAAGTGCTGTTTGAATTAGATGAAGAAAAGACTTTGAGACTTCCTTTTAACCTCTGCTTTATTAAACAGATGTGGAAAGACTGAAGGAGAATACAAACCATGATGACAGTAGCAGAGACAGTTACTCTTCTGATAGACATTTTTCACAATACCACGATCATCATAAAGACAGGCATCAGGGAGATACTTACAAGAAAAATGACTCTAGGAAAAGGCCCTACTCCGCTTTCAGCAATGGAAAAGATCACAGAGACTGGGATCACTACAAACAAGACAGCAGGTGCGTTTCCTCAGCAATTTTTATATCCTTTCAGAAGTCCCTTCCTGTTTTTGTAGTATGCTTGCAGCAAGCACCAAAACATCTTTTTTGAGTAACACAAAATTGCAAAGATGATATCTCTTCAATGCAATTCTGTTGATTTGACATTAATTGTGATTCTTAATCCGTGTTCAGTAACACTAATACAAATAATTTATATTTTTTAGATACTACAGTGATAGTAAACATAGGAAGTTAGATGACTACAGGAGCAGAGACCACAGGTCAAACCTGGAAGGAAGTTTAAAAGACAGCCGGGCTCATTCAGACCACCGTTCTCATTCAGACCACAGGATACATTCAGATCACCGTTCCACTTCAGAGTACAGCCATCACAAATCTTCTAGAGATTATAGGTACCACTCAGACTGGCAAATGGACCACAGAGCTTCGGGTAGTGGCCCAAGGTCACCACTAGATCAGAGGTCTCCTTATGGTTCAAGATCTCCTCTAGGACACAGATCTCCATTTGAACACTCATCAGATCACAAAAGTACACCTGAACATACATGGAGTAGCCGGAAAACATAACAAAGACTGACATTTCTGGACTTTCTTTTAGCCATATTCAGTAAACTAACACAGTAATTGCCTTACGTGACTTGAAAGATACAGACTGGATATTCTATCAGTAGCAGTATTGTTACTTCTTTCCAGGATGCAAGGTCTATTATCCCAACAGAAGAAAAATATTTTTGTATTTAAAGTTTATGCTGCACTCTGCTGCAAATGTTGTGGCACTCTTTTTTAAGAAATGGAAGATGTTTACTTTTACAGGGACCTCAACACTGCCCCTTTCAGCCTGGATCTTACTATAAAACTGTTCATGTCAAAGTGGTTTTAGGCTGAACACATTTTAAGTTATGTTTGTAAATGAACTTTTACTGACCTGTGCTCATATTTCAGGAAGGAATAAGGAGTTTATTTTCTTTTGTTTCTTAGTAAGGAACTCTCAAGGACTTTGTTCACTTTCCAAAGCTACTTGTTTACATTGTACACTGCGACCACCTTGCCGCTTTTCATCACAAGCTTGAATATTTAAATTCTGTACCTATAACTGTAAAATAGTCAGGATTTCTGCTGTTTGTGATCAGTTATAATGCATTTTTACAAAACAAACAAACAAACAATAATAAAAAAAAACAAAACAAAATGCACAAACAAATGGCTGTAAATTATTGTAAATTAATTAAATGAGCTTTTTTCCCTCTTAGGCTTTTTCTGACTGTTCCTTTCCCCACCAACTCAGGCCTTCTTGTCACAAGTATGAAACAAAATCAGTGTACTTACCTGTTTTAATTAAATACCTTGATGGAATCATTGTTCAGAACGTAAAAAAATGGGGAAAGGGAACATTTTATTCCATTTAGTTCTCCTTTTTTATTGGATACTTTAGAGATATGTTTTGCATTTTGGGGTTTTTTTTTTGTTTGTGGGTTGTTTTTTTTTCTTCCTGTTAAACTGTCAGTGTTGTGATTATTTGTAATGAAATAGTAAGAAATATCCAGCTAAACTATGCTCTGGAAAATTTTTCAGGTGCATTGGTTTTAAAGAAGGAGTATTAAATATCTAAACACTTCAGAATCCACATCAGCCAAAACTTATTGTAAATCCATTTTGTGTTCCCTCTTCAACATGGGCAATAATGTCAAATGTCTATGCAGCCAGTTTATATTTTAGAAGATTTTAATTACTTTATTGACAGGATTGTTACAATGCACACTGATTGTACATAGATAACTTCTATTGGACAAATTAAATTTAAACTAAAAGGATATGTGGGCTCTTGTAGTTTTCTGCTGTGTTTTTCTCTACAGCGTTACTTTTTCTCAGATTTACCCATAACAACATTAAACTTTTAAGTACTAAATTTTAATAAGCAATGTGATAATTAGGGAAGAGATGTAGCCTGGCGTCATGAGGTTGGAGCTATATCCATTGCTCTAGTTTTTCTCTGCTCCTGCAATGTTGAGCATTTTTTCCAATTAAACAGGTTTATATGAAAGCATTAATATAGAACTAAAATCTGTCCACAGAGTATCTGTTAGGATCTTACTGTAGGCATAGTTGCTGCACATTAAATTTTAAGCTTATTTAATGTAGGCTGAGACTCAATTAATGCTGCTTCATTTCTTAACTCTTCATCTTCCCAGGATCTGGAGGGTTTTGAGTTGTTTTGCTCTTGAGCTCAATTACTGAAGCAGTTTTTAGGCAGCGGAGTGGTGTCTGATAAGGTTGGGCACGTGTGTCATGCATCTTCTGCTTCTGGTGGTGAAAATCTAGAAGTTGAAGCATCTCCAGCTGCTGACTGATTCTTAGCTGCTTGGGTAGTGCATAAGTCCATCAACAGAGCATAGAGAGAGCAGTCCGACCAAGTGTTATTCACCATCAGTGTAGGTGTATTATGGCATTGTGGCGGAGCATGTCTAACGTTACATGATTAGTCTGCATCCATTTTTGTTAAAGGCATCTTCAGGTCTCTCTGAAATAAGCAAGACAGAAAATACTTATCTGGTGGCTTTGATGATTAGGATCTTTGGCAATTAGTTTACTTAGGCTGTATTAACTTTCATCCAATCATATTTACACATTGACAAATCATATTTGCAACAGTTTAAATTTCCTCCCCCCCTGGTTTCAGTCAAGTCTCAAGTATAAAGTTTAATGGTGGAGATAGCTTCCACTGCTTAAGAAGCTGACTGTTACGGTCTATGTGGGAGAATCCTCTATCTTCTGCAAATAAGCCATTTATAATTTATTTTCCATACATGCAGATTTAATCCTTCCATTCATTTGTAATGAAAAGTCTTCAAGGAGTGTGTCCAGTTCCAAAGCATCCATCAGATACTAATGTTGCCTGTCTGTAAGAGGTTTGGGGAAGTCAAGAATTCTGGTGACTGCAAAAGAACTTGTATGGCTGTTGATAAAGGCTCATGTGTTTCATCTACCATGCATGGAAGTCTAAGATTTTCATCTTAATCCTATTATGTATTTCTAGTCTACCATTCCCACTAATATTTAAAAAGAGCAGATTGTTGGTCAGTTTGAAAAAGCATGTTAAAAAATGTATTGCTGCTGTTAGATTTAAGGAAAGATAAATGCATGCTCTGATCAGTTGCCATTAGTTTATCAGCTGCTCTGTTGGGATCCTCATCTACCAGCTCACAGTTACTGTGTCTTCCCCATTTTGATCTTCAGTGCAGATGTTCTGGTGTCTGAGTGGCACTCAGACTGCTCCTGGTTTCTGGGAACCTTTCACTACGATCAAGAACAGGACTTGCAAAGGATTCAAGCACCAACTACAAAAAGATGGTAGTGTCTGGAGAAACATGATGCTTCTATTAGAGTGTAGTCAAGACTTAAAATAGGTAACAGCTGGTACAAGGTAACACCTTGTACTGATCAAGGTTTGTTTTACTGAGTTAGGCTGGGACAGATACGTAGTGCTGTTGCACATGAAATATAAGCTTTGTTCTTAAAATTTTATGCTGAAGCTTTTTTTTGTGAAATGCTCCAGAAGCAGTAGCTAAGAAATACAATTGCGTGAGACACTGCTAGGAGCAGACAGAAGAAGAGCTGCATGGAATTTGTTACTTGTTTCTTATTCTTTTCATTTTTCTCTGTAGTCCAATTATTCTTTGTAAGACACAAGCTGAGAATGAAAGAGTAATGGGGAGCACATTCTGGTCCACTTATCCTTATATTCTCGCTCTGTAGGGGTCAGTGGAAGATCTTCCTTTGGATATGATCAACACTAAACCAAATAATGTTTCTAGTATGTATTTTCCAACCTCCTAGCCCTACCAATGTACTGGTAATTACCTTTTTTTTATTATTTTCAAAACTTCTAACAAGTGAAAAATTGCTTTGGGGTAAATAATGATGTTTAATTATGATGTTAATTTGCATTCAAAAGTAAGAATTGCTATTTGTTGCCGTTGAAAAGAAAAATATTTCTAAGCCTAACATACAAAGAAAAGAATTCTGCTTTTAAAATTCTTTGTGGCATCTTCATAAACCTATGGTGTGAGCTGCTTGCTTTGTTTTACACTCTAAAGCTGAGTCAGCATTAGGCTTTTAATTTATATCAATAGAATTCCCACTTAAAATATAGCAGCAGAATATTTAAAAAAAAATCTCAGGTACTTGTTATATTCTTTGATATATATTGTAGAAAAAATTGAAGGGGGTGTTGTTTTACAGAAAAGTGGTAAGTCGTGGTCCAGTGCATAATTTTCAGTTTACTCTAAAACTTCATTATTTACATAAACTGATAAATACAGAAAATTTGCATGCGTTTATTGTGGATTATCAAGACTGTATTTCAAATTTGTTTTTGAATGTCTTCATGAACCTTACATTCACAGGAAGTAAAGTGAGCAACAATCCTTTGAGATACTTAAGTCCTATCTGGATTTTATGAAGAAACTTCAAAGTGATTAATTACAGTTCTGTATTTAGTCAACACTTGAGATCTCATTGTAACCTGAAACTACTTAGTCCAAGCTTGGTTCATTACAGTATTTCTTCTATTCTAGCTATAACGACTAACAGCTATGCAATGGTCTACAATAATACATATGAATCATATGTGAGGTAGCTGCTTTCTGAACCTTGATTAACTCTTTAATCCTCCTATAACAAGTGACTCACAGCCTTTGGCCACAGCAAGTAACGTGGCCACACGTGGGAGTTCCTTTGCATCTGGACCTCTCTTCCATTATGGGATTAACATGGGAGATCTCTCTTGTGCATATCGTGGATGTATCAATAGTCAGGCAGTGGTGGTCTGTTTCACCTGACCCACCTAAAGTGTTTTGGCAGCAGATATTATCTGTCACATGATTGGCTATAAAGAGGACAAAATGATGAATTTGCCTCCCACTGCGTGGCCACAAGGCACCTTGCAGCACTTTGAGAAAAGGGCAGCAGGCCACAGACTGCCAGAACAAGGCATACATTTCACAGGTCAGTCTTGGGCCACATTTGAAGGGCCTCTGGTGAAGAAGTATTCAAAGGATGGGTCATGGACCAGATCTGGTTGGCAAACCACAGCATGGACGTGTTCTTACTGACAAAATCAATGTAGCTGTACCAGCTCTATTCTGGAATTGATTTGCAAACTTTTAATAGAACATATTGCCTTTTTGTGTAAGTGAAAGCCAGTGACCATAAGCACTACTGACTAAAGCCATATAAATATTTTTCTATTTACGTCTTCCTGTCACAGATATTACCCCTAAACTTCAGCAAATTGGTGTAATC
The DNA here is from genome assembly GCF_036417535.1 of Chlamydotis macqueenii. NCBI lineage: Eukaryota > Metazoa > Chordata > Aves > Otidiformes > Otididae > Chlamydotis > Chlamydotis macqueenii. The sequence goes on along the minus strand of NC_141593.1, from coordinate 55,117,806 downwards.
GTGAGAGCTGGGCATCACTGCAGTTGATCTTGTATAGTTAGAGGCACCATGTTTGCCAACAAAAAGGAGGGCATTGCTGGAAGGATGACAGCCTTGCAGCTGCATATGGGGTGCCTGAACATACTTTGTGGGGAAGGGGAGTCAGATGAGCCTGTACTTCTTGTGTGTCAGCCAAGTGATCACTGGGGAGACGGTGCCCCTGGGTACTGCCAATCCCTCTGACCCCTATTGTTCAAAGCTGAAGTATCCAAGCCTGGCCTGCTACTGATGCCCCTGATTTTCCCAGCCCAAATTCCCACCCCACAGCTTCACCCTCAGTGTTCCTCACTCTGCATTTTTGTCAACCTGCCCCAGAGACAAGTAAGGAGAGTCTTCTCGAAGCTTTCCTCTCCCCTTCACCATTGCTCCGCTTCTGCAGCCATCTTGCCGACCCTGTTCCAGCTTTCTACCAACACCCTTAACTGCATCCTCTAATTAATTTGTTTTCTCCAGGGTCTCCAACTCAGCGCACTCATGCATGTAGCCTACAGCCTCTCCACAGCTGAATTTTTTGGAAGTGTGCTGTTTTATTGCTAGCCAACACCCACCTTTACTCTCCACTGGCTGTTGCAGTTAGCAAAGCCTGTGCATCCTTGTAAGATCAAAGCTTGAGGTCTGATTTTGGTGAGGATTTTGGAAACCCAGGCAGACTGCTCTTCCCCAAAATCAGCCAAGAGAGTTTTCAGATAACAGCAAAGGAAGACATCCCAGGGAAAAGTTACTCATGTAACATATCTAGGATTCTGTGAAACATGTGCTGACACAACACTCCAGAGCACAGAGGCTTAATACAGATGCTGCTTAATGTTGCGATAGCCCTGTTTTTGACGGTTCTGCAGACCATCATAGTAGTTCAATGGTGGATTAAATACTACAGTCAAAAAGTTGCAAAGAGAACTTCAAAGCTCTGATTTTTGCGAGTGTATCAAATCAGCATTCTCTTAAGGGAAGCTTAATTTAATCTTATTTAGAAGTTTCTGAGATACTTAGGAATATATTCTGTGAAACTATCTATGAAACAAGTGTCATAATTAAGTGCTATGTCTTGTGAATCTTGGAACTGTGAAATATAGTCAATGACGGAGCAACACACACACCTTCCATGGCACTCAGCATCCATAGTAAAACTGTTAGAAGTCCATAGCCTTAAATGCCTGTCACTTCTTTTGTCTGCAACCAACCGCTGCATCTCTTTTTGGTACTGTCTGCAAAGGAGTTGTTAATGTGAGAGGTAGTTTTCTGTTTTAAAGAAGGGTGGTTAATTATATTTCAGGTACCTGCCAAAAAAGTCCTGCAAGTAAACCATGTAAATGAACAAGATATGAATCTGGCTAGGGTGCACGTAAACCCCTCAAGACTGTATTTTTCTTCTCTGCTCAGCAACAAAAATACAGGTTCCTTGAAGGACTTTACTAGATTAAGAAGAGTGAGGTAGAGATCCTGAGGAAAAGCCTGGGTTCAAGATGAGAAGGCTTTAAAGTGTATCTCAATTTTGGATTTAAACACTTCACACACCAACTAGACATGCCAAATCTTTTGCAGACCTAGCCCTCAGCACACACTAGAATCCACGACACGAATAATATTGATTATTCTTCTGCTGTTATGGTGTAGAAAAGAAGAGGAAATTACGCCTTAGAACTGCAGTAATCATGAAAACAATTCCTATAAATAAAAATTATTGGCACTCCACATATGAGACATTAAGTCCTTTTTATATCTAGTTATCAGTTCTGATACATACCCCTGCATGTATCTGAAGTTTGTAATCAATCTTACCGTTCAGAGATGATTTACTAATCAGCAGCTTTTAATTTCAATGAAGTGTAATTTACAAACACAATCAAACTAAAAGAATTCTGAATCAGATCTGACAGAACTGTTTTACATCAGCATCGCGATAAATTTACCTGCATACCTGTACTTGATCTCTGGCTATCCAAAACAAGTTAAATAATAAGAATAGTTAAATTCTAATGAACAACATTGACCCACATAATCCTTGTTTGTTTTGAATATAGATGGAGAGAACTAGCAGAACAACATAGAGAATGCTTACCTTGTAAACAACAATAAAGAATAGCTTCTAAAAAAAAAAAAAGGAGTCATTACTAGTCATGTCTAGGCATTGTACAGATAGCAGTCTTTAATAACTGGAATAAGGAAAGACAGAAAGGAATACAGTTTATATCAGTCAAGACACAGATGGGAATTAAAATAACCCAAAGCATGAAAATGTCAGTGTAAAACACACCAGCTATATTTACATGAAGAAAATGAATGCAACATTTGAAAATGTGCTATGAGTCTGTCAAAAGGGCAGAAAGCCACAAGCCACGGCTTTTTTTCTAAGCATGTCCACTAATGAAATCCTCATCAGGCAGCACAAAGCTTGCAACGTTGCTTGCTCCACCTCAGTGTATATAAGTAAACTGTCACTTTCACATCCTCAAAACCCACAGAACAAATGCACGGTAGCCATAATGCTAAGTTAAGAGACTGTAAATAGTTGGTGTCCTATTTTCTGGCAGTACAGCAGCAGTTTGAAAGGAAATGCACTACTGAAGGGCCCTAACTTGACAACAAGAACAAAAGCCAAGTTGTTCTCAGATTCTGCATTCTCAGGTTGTGTTCCACTTAACAGGTGCTCTATGCAGATTACTCTTCCTGTAAGGTTTTCCAGGAAGAGAGAAAAAAAGAATTTTTGGTTTGACAGTCAGTTAAGCATAGTATTTCGTTTTGTAATACCCTTTGTTCAGGAGCCGTACGTACATAAAAAAAAATAAGGATTAAGCACCCAGTTCTCTTCTCAGTTCTGTGGCATGCTTCCCAGGGAAGCTGTCAGACTCCACAACTACAGAGAACTATCCTCAGTTGCTGTTAGCATAGGATTAGGAAATACTCTAGTTAGAAACGCTCTAGAAGATACTTAAAATAACCTTTTGAATAAGCCACTAATAACCAAGGCATCAGCCAACTTTTTAAAGACGAAGGCCAACAGACAGCATCAGCAATAGCTTACTAGTTGTTGCAGTAAAACACTGATGATGATGCTATATTGCCTTCTGCAGAGCTTGTGGCAGATCAACACCTTCGAAAGTAAGGTCTTACAGGTATGATGGCCATCTTTGTACACACTATACATAGATATATTTAAAGCTCCTTCCGCATTCTACAGTCATTTCCACAAAACATTTCAATGAGGCATCTACCACAGAAGATTATTACCCACACACCTCAAATTCTACCTGTACGACATGCTTAACAAAACACCACTCAACCTGTTTATTAGGTCAGTCTTTCGGGGTATGTATCTGACACAGCTCGTTTTATGTTTTGTCACTTTCAGTTTACCTTCACAAGCCCGGCAGCTGAAATATTACAGCTCCCACGTTTACTTAGCAGATCACCTTGTTATACAAAGTTCTGTAATCTCATGGACTCTTCTATAGAATTTATTCTTTCAATGCTTCAATATCTTCTTCAGTTTTACAGCAAGAAATTTTCTCTTCCAATGTTTCTGGTCTGAGAGTTCTCCAGTAACTTTTGAAGAGGATTTTCATAACACCTCTCAAGATAGATGCAGCAATATCAGATCACTGTGTTAAAGCTCTTCTAAATACCTACGCAAACATTGCAAAAGAACTGTGCAAGTGGGATCCTGAGAGGAAGGTTCCGGCTGTTCGTTTCCCATACACTATCTCCTCAATAAACTGTCCTGGTTTGCAGCTGCTGGGCACACATTTCACAACACAGCCTATTCAGCAGAGGAGAAACAAGCACCTGCAAGGAAGTGTAACAATTGTACTCAGCACATTCCAGTACAAGTGATAGCTAGGAAACAAATTTGGGCTTTGTTTACAGATTGTCTGCCCCTTAGGTGGCCCACATCCCCAATTTCTCTGCACCCCACCAGGGGTCACTAACATCACATTACAGACATTCCTCTGCAGGGTAGAAAATTTTATTCTTCTAGCGTAATAATTTAAAGTATTTACACACTGCACAGCACTCTTTTACACAAACATAATCTTACTGGTATATTCATGAACCACATCTAAAAGGTTTTGCAAAGAGTGACACATTGTGGGGTTTCCAAGCATGAAAAAAAAATACCTGTAGCCTTCTAAAAGACAGCCATTTGGAGTGCCTGTGGAAAAAAAAAGTGTTCCTTCTAAGCTCAGGTTCTCCCTAAAGACAATTCACTAGCTTCAAAATATCCACATCTGGCATTAACTAAAGTTCTCTTGGCAATGGCAGACTTCAAGAATGAACATGTGCAAATAACACTTTCTCAATAAATCCCACAGCAGGAACAGGAAAATGGAAAACTCTTCAGTAGAATTAAATTTCTGAAATTATTTATCTGAGAGGCTCACACCTCAATGCGAGTATACATATATACAGCATGTATATGTGTACACATCCAGGATCCAGGGTCAGAGGAAATTAGAATATGATGCCTGTCTGTAGTAAGTATGTGCACCACTGCAAGAAGCACTAGGTTCATCCATCAGCTTTCAGCCAGGGGAACTTTAAATTCAGAGCACTGATGAGAAAGTTCAGCCACACAAAATAGGCAGAAGCCTGTCACCATCAGGTGGAACCGCAGAAGTCGCATTGTCAGACACATCATAAACCCACAAGTCTAACTCATCTGAAACAGCACCATCAGACAGCATAGCCAGAACAAGCCGCCAGTAGTCTAGTCCAAAATAAATTTTTACCTTTGGCCTTAACTTGGTTCTAACTGGTTTCATCTCAAGTAATCCCAGAGTCCCACCTGTGTGCAGTTACCCATCCATACAGGGAATTAATCAGTTTCTTTGAGAAGACTACTGCTGTCCTTACCAGGCAACTAGCCCAAAAAGCCTTCCTAAAAACTAGCTTTCATTCCATGAATAACCTCTATCCCCTCCACCAAGGTAAACACTATCTCAAGCTTGCTTAACAAAAGGAAGCGCTGTTTGAGTCTCATTCAGCTAGCACTTCCAGTGTATCAGTCCAGTCTCAGATGAACAGCTTTAAGACTGAAATAAGCCCATCTTGGAGCTGGGTTTACTGTGGCATGCATTAAAGCTTCCACTTTCTGCAGCAGATTAAGGTACTGAGTAAAGCCAGCCTTCAGGCCACCAAATCATTCTTCTCCTAGCTCCTCAGTAAAAGCAGTCAGAGCCTGCGTCCTCACTCCCCTCCTCCTTCTGAATGTATAGACAGAATTAGCACCTAAGCAAGGGACAGAATTCAGGCTTGTGATTTCTCCAGTCCATCTTGGAGAATGACTTAACCCTCCAGGTTAGAGGCAGCTGCAACAGTTACGTTATGTCTTATACAACTAGACCGTTAATATATTTTGAAGTGATCTTTCTACTGGTTCTGTAAAGGTATGTAAGTCTCACACCAATGCATTCCTTATTCTTCTTTTGGAAGCTCATACCATGAAACTAGGAAGTGTTAGAATTACAAAGAAGGTTCTGTAATTTGTGTTATGCAAGATGGTCATCTGAACTAATGGGAAGCACTTTGCTCTCTCCCTCCAAAAAGTGGGATGGCCATTTGTTTGATAGAATACAATTCCATTCTTGATGATTTAACCTAGTGAGCGCAGCAAATCACAAATGTCATCACAGGACAAGAGACGTGCTGTCTCTAGAGTAACAGAAATGACAGAAAAAAAACCCCACAAATTAATCCAGTTTAAAATTTTGTTAAACCAATTCACAATTCGAGGGAGCACTGAGTATAGTATGCACATGTTTATATGTATAATACATAGTTACTCAAATACACACATAAATATTTAATATATAAAAAATAAAGTGCTTTCTATCACGTCCCAATGCAGGGACATTATAAAATATTTCACCAACTGCAAAACAAATAGATACAAAGAATACTACATCAAACATACAATAAAGCAGTTAACACAATATGTACAATCTAGTGGGTGTCCCAAGACAAAACATCCCTTCATATACATGGTATATACATATATACTCATCTTTAATCCATATATTACGACAATATGTATTTAAAAACTTTGTTACAGACAAAAAGCCTACAAAAACACAACAAGGATCAAGCACACAAGTCCAGGACCGACAAAGAATTCGCTACCCTTGCCCACACCACCATCTCCACTGCTGGGAAAGATACGCCAGTGCTCTTTTCTGGGGTGCAGTGCCTCCACATCCTGCAAGGCACTCTGAGCAGCAGCCGTGAAGTTCGCATCACCAGTGGTGAGTAGGTCAAACACACATGAGTAAAAATAGATGTCTTTCACCAGCATCTTCTCATGACATTTAGTGGTGGCAGTTTCCAGTGTGTACACTGACCAAGAATGAGCAGCACCACCCTGAGGGAGCAGCTGCCCCATCACAGGCAATGGTAAGTGGCCACTGTCGTCAATACGCTCACTTGAAGGGCAACCGTTCACGCATAGCTGCAGATCCTGACTCTCCTCGTAGGCCATGACCAACTCCTGAGGCATGCGAATGGCCAATGTTAAGTAGTGCCCAAGCTGGCGTATATACACTGTGGTCCCAATGTACCTGGCACGCATTTCAACGTATTTGCCACTGACTTTCTCCACAATTTGCAAGCTCTTGGTGTTCCCATCACCGCCGCTTGTTGTACCATCAACAAAAGCCGCTGGCAAGTCATCAGTCACTGCTTGATATACTTTCTGATCTGTACAGTCTTGGTATGATTTAAAGATAATAGTTATCTGAGGGGGATGGAAAAAAAAAGGCAAGTTAGTGGGGGGGAAAAAAAAAAAAAAAAAAAGAAATATTTTGATCCCTTGTCCATTTTGCAGCTGAACATATCTGGGACTGTCCACTAGCTCAGAGCTTGACAGTCGTCTCCAACTTGTGCCTGAAATAAAACAGTCTGTAGGTGTGCTTAAAGCAATATTTTACCAGGTGGCAATTGTTAAATTTGTTCTTAGGTTGGCCCAGAAGCAAGACTATTAGCATGTGGCAATAGCCACAAGGGTCAGGAAAGCAAAAGGCTTTATATTTAACTAAGCATCACAACTCCTTGCTGCCTGATGGTTTCTCATCACTTTGGAATACATCTTGCAGTCACAGAGAATAAGTGCCAAGTAACTCCCACAGTGCCACTATGGTCAAACTAGAATGAGATTGTGCGAAATCACGGAAAGGTACAAGAGAACCCCGCTTCGCCCACTAACAATATTCTCATCACTCCTTCTGCATGGACTGTTTGACCCTTGATAGGGCACTGTACACTTGTTGGATGTGTTGCCAGGATTAGCTGTCCGAGACTACTTTAAAAGCACTGGTGTGTTCACTGCTTTATCAGCCATCAACACAACAGGCAGTGAGATGAAAGACCAGGAAGAACAACTAGTCAAATAACTGCTTAGGGCTCCTGGATTCGTTAGTCCTAGGAACTGGGAGATTTGACACTTCCAATTCACTGTTGCTACAAAACATGCCCATGGAGAAACAACGCAAGACTGAAAGATACTTGAAGACGTACCTTTGAAGAGTGACTTCCAACACAGAAACCAGGAGCATAAAACAATTACTCATTCTTTTAAGATTACAACTGGCCTTTTAAACCTTTAGGCTTATTTGCATAAGCCATAACAAAAAGAATAGGTCCTCCAGTCTTAATTTAAGGGAATAACTAGGCTACTTGGCAGACCAAGTTTGGAGTGTCTAGTGGCTTTTCCTAAAATAAGAAGTATAATGAGAAATCACATGTAAATATTAGAAACAGGTATTCTATTTTCCTTACAGTTTCAGATGGGAGTGACTTCTTGGAAAGGTCAAAAGAAATTTTGCACCAGGAACAGGTATTTTATTCATTATTTTCACAATTTGCTGATTACATTAAAATTACTTAGTGTATGATTTAAGCAGCCTTCTACAAGATTCAGAGTACTCCAAAACACAATAGAAGGCACTTTCAGTCTGACATTGTAGTTTTTCCTTAAAATCTACTCTGTAGCAAGCCCACATTCTAATTTCAGTTAACCAGTACACTTCTGCACAATAGCTGTGGCCTCCCGCCCCTCTGCTTTGAAGTAAGAGCTAGAGGTTACATAAACAGCTGATTACAGACAATCTGAATAAAATCTCTAATCCTCATTAGCCTCACCTCTCCACACCAGTTGTGTAAGACAAAAGTCTTTCCTTCTCCCTCCTCCCATTGCAACAATTCCTCTTCTGAGTATGCAGACACACCCTAAGTGGTATTACATTAGTTTTCAACATTTGGTTTGTCACAACTGGTTGACCATCTGTCAGTCTTTCTGTCTGTCTCACACACACAGATAATACGTGCTACTTTGATTTCATATGTTCCCACTGGTGCTGTCTGACTGGAATTTTCCAGTGGTTTTTCTTTGCACTAATCAGTTACACAGCTAGCTTGAGACCATCTGTACACAGCTAAGCTTGAATGACTATGCCCAAAATCCAGAAAATGCAGAAGTGTCCTTATTGCTGTAAAGACCCCCTCACAATTCTATGCTTAGTGAAGTAAGCTCAGCAACTCAGAGAAGAAAAACCTGAGACTTGTCAAGTGATTAGTATTTCTGCATATAATCCAGAGCCTCATGCGGTAAATCACGTCTTATATTTTATATAACAGTTTTAATGAAACAGACTTCTGTCTCAGCCTGTTCAGACAAAGAAGCATTTTTACTTCCTCGAGTACATATGCACTGCTTTGCAAGGAAAGAATGATTTACATTCCAACAGAAGTAAAGCTGTAAGTCTGCTCAGCACCTGAGCAAATCCTGAGCCAAAAAAAGGTAATCGTTTTAGTGTATCACAGAACTGGCTACTTAAGAGAACAGTCAAGGCAACTGGCAAAATTTAACAGCAAGCAGCCACCAAACTGTTATCTCCAAAGCTCCCTCCTCTGCAAGAATGAAATGCACACAATTTCAGATACAGAGGGAGAACAGAAGCCTTCACCCTACTAAGGTGTTGTGGTTTTGTTTAGTGAGGGGGGGCCTAAGGTGGCAGCTTCTGTAGGAAACTGCTAGAAGTTGCTCCCCTTTGTTCAGTGGATTTGGCCAGGCCTAGGGCGGACCCGCTGCTGGCCAAGGCCGAGCCAATTGGTAGCAGAATGTCCCATGATAACGCCTCTGCGATAATGTATTTAAGAAGGGGAAAACAGAAAAAAAAAAAAAAAAAAAAAGAGAAGAGAAGATGTGAAGAAGCCGAGCGGGGGCAGAGGCACAGAGGGGGAGGCACGAGCCTCATGGGCCTTGCAGGCCTCCCCCTCTGGCCTCTCGCCAGGCAGCCAACTGGGCCCAACTCGGCCCAGCCCGGCTGCAAGAAGTGGAGAGGAGATGAGATGGATGATGTGAAGAGATTCTGAGAGGCGTCTGCCAGCCTCTTGTGAAGAACTTTTCTTGTGAGAGGAACGGCTGCAGATGCCAAGGTCAGTGAAGAAGGAGGGGGAGGAGTAATGCGGCTCCTGGCCAAGATTCCCCTGCAGCCTGTGGTGATAACTATGGTGGAGCAGGTTGTCCCTCTGAAGCCCATGGAGGTCCACGGAGGAGCAGAGATCCACTTGGAGCCCGTGAAGGACCCCGTACTGGGGGAGGTGGATGCCTGAAGGAGGCTGTGGCCCGTGGAAGGCCAGCTGGGACAGCCATTCTGGAGAGACTGCACCCCGAGGAAGAGATGACCCATGCCGGAGCAGTTTCATGAAGGACTGTGGTGTACGGGTGGGACCCCAAAACAGAGCAGGGCAAGAATGTGAGGAGTTCTTCCCCTGACAATGAAGCAGCGGCGTAAAACAATGCGTGATGAACTGACCGCAACCCCCATTCCCCCTTGCCCCCTGTGCTGCTCGGGAAGGAAGGTAGTAGAGATAACGTTAAGCTTGGGAAGAGGGAGGGGTGGAGGGAGGTTATCTTGTTCTCTGTGTCTCATTATCCTGCTGTTTTTAGTAATAAATGAATGGTTTTCCCCAAGTCGAGCCTGTTTTGCCCAGAATGGTAACTTTAAGGATTTTCTCCCTGTCCTTATCTCAAACCTTGAGCCGTTTTTCTTATATCATCTCCCCCTGTTCTCTCGGAGAGTGGGGGGAGTGAGAGAGAGACTGCGTAGTCTGGTCCCGATCGGGGCTGAACTATGACATAAGGCAATGTCAACAACAACACGGCACACTGAATGTCTAGTAACTGAATGAAGGCCTCCACACACCTTGCCAAGATGCTCCAGAGAATTAAGAGACCATTAAGACTTAACAAGAACACACTCGTATTTAAACACTGTAACTCAAGACATTAGGTTTGGATACTGTGTTTTCTGTCATATGACATCCATCTAATCCATAGGCCAGATCAGTAAAACCAGAGTTCTGTGAGGTTCTTCCCTTATCACCCACTCCTACCTCAATCTCACACCCTGGTACTGCAGGATACTCAAGAGATTGTTGCAAAATTCACTGCAAAGGTTTCTCTGTTTAACTTCTCAAGGTAACAGAAAACACTAAATAGTGAAAAAGGTTATTTCAAACAAATGTAACATGTTATAAGTGTACATGTACCTATAACATTTTCTACACTCTGGCTGGGTTGTAAAAATGCCCCCACAAAGCTCATGCATCACTGTTTACAGAATAGAAACTAGCTGCCCTTTCTATACCTAGGACAGAAAAATCCAAATGCCAGAATCTTCAGATGAAGAAAATTCTTTTGAAAGTATCTGTATGTGAGCCTTGTCCTCTGGACACATACAGAGCTCTTAAACTACTGCAGTGAGGAATCCTAAAAGATGAAAATAAGGTTGTTCCAGAGATTTACCAGAAGACACAATATACAAACATCAACTATACTAAGAGTACTAAAAAGAAACAAAAACATCCCGGGGATTTTGACAGTGGGATCAAGTACACTCTGAGTAAGTTTGGAGATGACACCAAGTTGAGCCAGAGTCTTGATCTGCATCCTGGGTTATATCAGAAATAGTGTTGCCAGCAGGAGTAGCGAAGCGATCATTCCTTGTTACTCGCCACTGATGAGGCTGCACCTCAAACACTGTGTTCAGTTTTGGGCCCCTAACTACAAGAAGGACAGAGGTGCTGGAGCACATCCAAAGAAGCGTGACGAAGGTGGTGAGGTGTCTGGAGAACAAGTCTTATGACAAGTGGCTGAGGGAACACAGGTTGTTTAGTTTGGAGAAGAGGAGGCTGAGGGGAGACCTTATGGCTGTGTACAACTACCTGAAAGGTTGTAATGAGGTGAGTATCAGTCTTTACTCTCAAGTAACAAGTGACAGAATGAGAGGAAATGGCCTCAGGTTGCACCAGGAGAGGTTTAGATTGGATATTAGGAAAAATTTCTTCACTGAAATTGAAATATTGAAACAGGCTGTCCAGATGGTTGTGTCACCATCTCCTGAGGTATTTAAAAGACAGGCAGATTTGGCACTTAGGGACAAGGCTTAGTGGGACTTGGTAGTGTTAGGTTGACAGTCAGATTCGATGATCTTAAAGGTACTGTTGAACCTAAATGATTCTATGATTCCATGATTTGTGATGTCCTCCAAAAAACAGTAGTATGTACTACTTCTGAGAAATAAAGCCAAATTCATCTTTACCTTAGGCAGGATGTCCATAAAGACGAAAAAAATTAATCATACGTGATCAGTTATCTGATTCTTCTACTTAGGAGAACAACTGAACAGTAAATATTACTTAACGGAGACTAAGTACTCAAGTGTTCAGTCTGACAACTTCTTGTTAAAATATAAACTATGCTGCAAAAGAGATACTTAATCTTTTGACTCTGGGAAAAATAACAGTTGTACCCAACATTCCCCTACCCTGCTAATACCACCAATTCCCACATTCAAAGCCTTACGCTCAGTAAATCCACTACAGTAAAAGCTCTGTGTTTTTTCCTTCTCTGTCCTTCCATTCACTCTCTCACCCTTAAACTATTCACAATGAAACACTGGATAGGAAAAACTCCGTTTCCAGTTACTGCAAACAAGAAGGAAAGTTTTCCATAGGCAAGCCCAAGTATTTCTGCCTCATTTGCTATTCAGGGACAACTACCTTACTGATATCCAGAATACTTGTCACAGCAATGAAAGGCAATAAAGACTTTGTACCCCTTCAAATAAAGCACATAATAAATAAACACCTCCTCCCTCTATTTTATGCATTCTACAATACCCAGCTTTTCTGTATCTTTTATAGCAGTCTGCTCCACAAAGAAACAAAGGAATCAAGACGATGCATTAGCAAGATAAGTTTGAATATCTCTAAGTTACTTGTACATTCAAATAAACTTCATTTCCTACCAAGAGGCGTGCGGGTAAGTTTGATTACCTGTCAAAGAAAAAAAAAAACTCAGGGACTGTACAATATGTAACAGGTATTAGCACTAGAAATATTTATAATATCCTAAACCATACATCTTATTTTATTTAATTGCTTCTGCACACTTAGCTGTACTCGTCCAACAGCAAGGATGTTAAATCACTATTATAAAAAGAGAAAAACGTATTATCACTTTTTCCAGAATGGCAACTCAATGAAAACCACAAAAGCATTGAGAATAAATAAAGACAGAAGGTGTGCTCTTTAAAATATGTACTTTCCCTCAGTATGTGCAGACATTTATCTCGGGAAATTCTCCTCTTGGTTACCTGTTTGAGAAGAAATATTCTGGCATAACATGCTACCATAGTCAACCACTTTCAGAATGTGGCTAAAGGGTAAGATAACATCACCCATCTACTACCATCACACCCTAGTCACCTACAGAATTTGTACACCAGAAGACTCAACTTTTTGCTCCAGTACTACCAGGAACAAGGAAATAAAGAACATTCTGCAAGTCTTTAGCAAAACTGAGAATAAAAGCTTACTGCAGATTATGAAATGTAGCTTTTTCTTGTACTTACTTTCTTGTACTCAAGAGTCTTTTAAAAAAGCCACTGGAGCAGATTTCAAGGGACCTAAGTCTCTTTTGCAAAGCTTATTCAGGTTAGCCTCATTCCCTCATTTTAAACTCCTTCAGAACGTATTCATGATGCAAACTGTTCTTGGAATAGGCACAAGTTAAGAAAAGGTGATTCTGAATTTCAGTGATGGACCAGTCCAACCTCTGGCTTCTGGCAAATGCAAATATCTGCCTCACTCATACAAGCCAGTATACATTGGCCAGTACCTCAGAATCCAGCAGGAATGCAACAGCAGGACTGATTTTCACCTATTAACATTACTGGACAGCTCTAACCTACTGTGACCAGCACCTCCTGATCCCAGTAATAAAACCCTTCTTCTGAGCTTAGCAAAACAGCGAAAATTCTCCAGTACTCATGGTCCTGAAACCATGTACACACAGCCTGACATACCTTGACAACAATGGCTACACTAGCACAATTTTAAAAGGCCATTTCACTCCAAATAGGCAATGAGATATGCAACAGCATCAGCTTCAAATGTGTGTTCAAGTAATTTCTTTTATTGACAGAGAGATGCTCCCAAAAGTGCAGAGCAGTTTTCACCCCTGTCTCTGGAGGTAAATCTAAGAACATCCCAGCCAGGCTCATGCTTTATACCGCCCCATTTTCTTCCTACAGACCCACCTGCTATCTGCCTTCAGCAGAAAGAGACACGTACTTTTCTTAAGGTAAGGAAACAGCATAAGCTATCAATACCAGTGCATGTATTCTTTCTCTAGCCACCTAAAGTGGCTGAGAGTCATCTTAAGTCTTGCCTGTCTGAACAGGGACTAACACCCTCAGCAGAATTTTCAGGCTGCTCCTTCTTTAGTAAGGCCAGAGTACTAAGACCTTCTGACGACCATTCGGCATCAATGTTAATTTTTTGCTACCTCCTCTAAATTCTCCACAGTTCCCCTTCTTGTCTCTGCTCTGAACCCTCAGAATCTTGGTAACTCATTTGTTGTGCCAGTCATTTTTTTTATTTCGTTTTCTACTGTTACAGCTATACCATTTAGAGAATTGACGAAAAGCAGGGACTTACACTCTCTCCTTGCCTCGAACTTCTACCCAGTGCAGAGGCAGTCACAGATGCTGCAATCTGATCACTGTTTTAAAGCATCACATTTAATATCCTTAAAGGCTTTGTGGTGATATGTACAGGGTTTTCTTGCAGTGAGGAGAAAGAGGAAGAAAAGGATCTGTTAAGTTTTGTTTGATTCTCAGAAAAGAAGAAACTAACAGTTTTACCTTCTTAGACTACTGCATGGAAGACTGTCAAGCTGCTACACTTCCTACCTGGAAAGGGCTAAGTGACTAACTCTGCTATCTTGGCCTTTTACTTCTGTATGCATGCACAGTGCTTAAGAACAATCCATACCTTATTTGTAGCAGTAGCGCTGGACCCTGGGACCACAGGCACGTTGGTCACTTGCACTGATAAGTAGTTATTGTCTATGAGGGGCCAAGCACCTTCCACTTTGCATGTCTGGAAATGATCCTTAAAAGTCCTCAGATGTGGATCACCAAATAAGCCACAAAATAGGTAAGTAGGAGGAGGAGTCTTCTCTCCTCCCTGATGTTCTCTGGCTTCCGTGTGACCACTGTAATTGCAGGGATCATGGGTCTCTTCAGGGTTGGTGGAGGATGTAGGTCCATCTTTGGAACAGTTTCTCTGGCTCATGAGGTCGCTGATCCCAAGCACTGCAGAATGGTAGTCTAGGTTTCCACGGCATACTTTGGAGTTGCGATAGGTGCAGGCAGAGTACGCTCGCAGGGCCTTGCAGAACTCCAAATCAAAGCTCTCAAGAGCCGAGTTTAGATGTGAAGTTAAGGATACAAAATCAGTCGTGCATTTCTGGATTTGACAAGGCGTTTGCACCTGGCAGTCACCTAAGCACAAGAGAGATGTGAGAGAGAAACCAAGCAAACCTCTTAGACTGCAATACCCCATTCCACACCCACAGGTACTGTAGAAAACAACTTGAAGACAACTTACAGTGCTCATCCACTGGGGAAACACTGTATAATAGAAAAAAAGGGGTTGGGAGGCAGAAAACAATACAGACCATCTCAAAGGCTGAGGTGACCCATGCATGACTTCATCCATCACTCGCTATTGTCTAGATGAAAATCACGAGCACAAACTCCTGCCAAGCGTGAGCCCAGCATTTCTTTCCAGATATCAAAGTGCTGATGCAATTCTGTGCTTAAGTTAATCTCTTACGCAACTGGCAAGTCTCCATTTAGTCTTTCACTGCTTTACACTACTTACTGAACTTTTAAACAGAATCCTGCCCCTCAGAAGGATGTGGTAAAGGCAGCAAGCAATATACGTTCAGACAAAACCAGACTGAATGAAGTAGAAATCAAAGTTTCTCTTCTAGAAAGCAGGGTGGGACAAAGGAGGGTAGGGAGGTGCACAGACCATAAATTTCCCTGGCACTGCCATAGCTAAAGCTTCACTGCTTGCTTTCTGGGACTAATGAGAGAGAAAATCCACAGCTACGTGAAGTGCAAGTTGCCAGCTAAGGAATCAAATACCAAAGTAGCAGTGCCTCTTACAGTGTAATTCAATAAGATGACAACGGGCAAAGAAACCATCTCCCCAGGAAAACCTGAAGTACTTAACAGATGTATGCAACAGGTGTATAGTTCAGTTTACATGAAAAAACCAGTTAGACCTTATCTGGTCACCTGATCTCTCCAAAGAAAGCCTAATTACCATCCCAGCAAGCAAACTCTGTTTTTACAGTCCTCTGCTCCACAGCTCTCAGTCACGCTCTGAAGTCCTTCCAGAGTCTCACGGTTAACATGAGACATGGTTAACAACAGTCTTCTGCAGGTAACTTTTACAAAAGAACTCATGAGAAGCAGAAACCAAACAAAGAAGAATGCTGCGCTAAAGTAAAGAGAGCCACATGTTTCACGGGAGTTAAAACTAGGATGGAATCCTAACAAAGGACAGATCTGTTTTTCTCCCATTCAAAGAGTCGAAAACAGCCATAATAGAAAATGGACCTTCATAACGCATACGTGCGAGACTTCATGCAACAGCTGTCCAGTCACCCAAAACTAGCTACATGCTGTGCTTATTTGTTCCTTTTATGACCTTCAAAATTCAGCAGAGCATATATTAATCTGTAATTTTAAACTGTCATAAAGCAGATTTTTAACACCACAGAAATGCTTACAAAGATATACGCAAGTGCGGAAAAAGGAAAATACAATATATCTAACAGATAGTCTTTTCCCTCCCCTCAAATACCTCTTTACAACATTCCCCACTTGTTTTTTATGTTCTCAAAGTAAAATAGGCACAGATCTAGTCTGATTTTAACTGCCTAATTAAAATGTTCCTAAACTTCTGAGACACGAGGAGTGGAAAACTGCCTGAATAGTAGTGTTGCACCTTTCATTTTTAAACACAGCTGTTTTCTGCAATTCACACAGTGATGAGGGGATATCAGCAACTGCTTTGCTTGCCCCTTAGCTGACCCTCCTGTGAGTCAGGACTCATGTGACTTACTCTGAATACCCAACCCTTGCATAAGGGCAACATGTTTTGTCCGTGATGGGTAGCTAATGTGAATCTCCTGCCAAAATCCCAAGCCAATGCAGAGTAGAAGGAGGAATTCTCTAACCTTCAGCTAAGCGTGACTATGAACAGTATAAGTAAGCAGTAAGTTTCTCAGTTTATCATTTATCTCACCAAAGCTATAAAAACGCAAAAAACCTCACGCCAGGGAGAAACCCCCTCGGAGAAGCACCAGCAGCAGCCCCTCCCCGCCCGGCGCCGCTCCCGTCGCTCCCCGCGCCGCTGCAGCCTTCGCTCCCGCCCCCCGCAGGCTGCCCAGGGCGGGGGGAGGCCGCGCCCACGCAGCCGCTGCTCACAACCCAGCACTGCCAACGCCCTCCCCTCGCCCCGGTACCCCGGCGGCCAGGCCGAGGCGGCGGCTGCACCGCCCCGCGGATGCGGCTGCTGCCGGACCCTGGCCCCGCGGCCCCCTGGCCCGCCCCGGTACCTGAACCCAGCAGCAGCCCCAGGGCGGCGAGGAGACCGAGGGCAGCCAGCGACGGGCGGCACGGCCCAGTCCCGGCGGCGCGGAAAGGCGCAGCTCTCCCCATGCCCGTCCATGCAGGTTCCCGGGCCGGCGGCGGGGACGGGGCCGCGGCATGAGGCGGCGGGCGGGCAACCTCCTCCTCGTCCTCGTCCTCGTCCTTCAGCAGCGCGGCGACGAGCGGAGGCCGCCGGGCCGCAGCGGGGCGGGCACGAGGCGGCGCGGCATGGCGGCGGAAGGAGACGAGCACAAAGGTGAAGCACCCCACCAGGCGGTGGTAGCGGCGGCCCGCAGGCCCCCGCGCTGCCGAGCCCACTGCGCTCGCCCGGCCCGGCCCGGCCCGCCGCCTCCCATTGGCTGTTCGGCTTGTCCAACAAGCCCCGCGACGTGCCGTCGGTGCGGCCGCAGCCCCGCCCCCCGAGCGGTATGGGTGTGTCGCCAGCGCCTGACGGCGGGGAGCTGCGCGAGAAGCCCCTCCTCCCTCCCTCCCGCTAGCTCCCTCATGCACGTCA
This sequence comes from Chlamydotis macqueenii, assembly GCF_036417535.1. Classification (NCBI taxonomy): domain Eukaryota; kingdom Metazoa; phylum Chordata; class Aves; order Otidiformes; family Otididae; genus Chlamydotis; species Chlamydotis macqueenii. Next base: position 55,100,244 of record NC_141593.1, on the reverse strand, counting down.
CTCAGAAGCTCGCGGCCAATCGTGGCGGCGCCCGCTGGCGGCCTCCAGCCCCCACCGCGGCGGTGATTGGCTGCGCCGGCAACCCGGGAGCTGGGAGGGTCCGCAGTTCCAGGTGCCGCCGCAAGGGGTCGCGCCAGCCTCGCCCCGCCCCGCCCCGCCCCGCCCCGGCTGGGTGGGGAGGCGGGCGGCAGCGCGGCCCGGCCGGTACAAGCGGTATCGGCGGCTTTTTCATAGCACCGCCCGCCCACGGTGGAGGGCAGAAGTGGCGGCCGTACGCCCCCGGGGACTCGCCCAGGCCGCGCCGGGTTTGGCTCCAGTGGGCCGTGTGGCTCGTTGGGGTGGAAGGCTGCAGCGCGCTCTCCCGCGGGACGGTGCGGGGCGCTTCGCGGATTATGACCTGCGTATCGAACGAGTGACAGCACGGGCGCGGCTGCCCACCTTTGGGAGGTACCTGTGGAAAGTGCGTGCTTGCTGCCACTGACCCCAGCGGGGCTACCTTTCTCCATCCAGGCCATCCACTCACCCACCTTGACTTCAAGAAGGGAACAGGTTTTAGGCACAGAGCAGAGAAGGCCCTGTGGAACCCCTGAAGGTGACATTCGTGGGAAGTGCTCCGTGTAGGGAGCTGTTTCCTTGCTAGGATGCCGCCTGCAGTTTGCAGACTTGCAAGGGAAATCCAGGTGTGGACAGGTCAGCAACACCCCGGCACGCCTGCCGCCCGTCCCTCTCTCCCTGGCACGAAGGGACAAGACGTGCTTTCAACGGTAGCCCGATCTTTCTGCCACCTGTAGAAAACCAATGGAGAGGAGAGGGGCAGGAAGCGGGGAACACAGGCAGCCCTCAGGGGAGTGCAGGGGTGCTGCTCCGCCCGCCTCTCCGCTCCCCTCGGTGCGCATCCTCCTCACACCTGCTGGCTCTCGGCCGCCTCAGCGGTGGCAGCCGCCCATAGTTCCGAGCTTTTCCTGGTGCTGGAAGCCGGCTTGACAAGCTGCATGCACAGCACAGCCCCCCCAGTTTGGATTTTCCCCTTGTGTGGGTCTTTGCACCTGCTGGTGAGCTTCCCTTTATGTCAGGCACCCCGTACGAGGGCTGTCCAGCCCCGTAGGAATAACGGTGACCGATCGATGATACAGCGCCTGTCTGGAAATCTGACCTCACAAATGCAGAGGCAGAATGTAGTAGCTGGGCAGAAAGGTGAACAGAGATGGTGAAAAGCTTCCAAACTTATCCTCGTGGCTAGGAAAATCTTGGCTGCGTTATTAGAAAACTTACAGATGCAACCTGATGTTCTTTTTCAGGCTCATTACATTTTCACCCCTGAATTTGCTACGCAGTGTTTTGGGGAACAGATGTGCCTCTGATGTTTTGAGGGGCTAAGGGCTGCGTTGTGCAGTGGGTGGGTGCATCTTAAAATGACCAGCCCTCTGCTACCTGTGCCACTGGCTTCTCTGTTCCTCAGTCCAGCGGCAGATGGATCTGAAGAAAGCCTATTGGAAATTCTGTAAGGTCCTCAGGGTGCTTTGGGTGAGGCCCTACCCTAGAAGAGAGGGAGACCTCATTCTGTTCATAAGTCTGCACCCACAGCCTGCGGTGATCTATCAGTCACAGATCACTGTGTGGGGCAATGGGAGTCCAGAGCTCCTGAAACTTCCTTTCACTTTCTGACACTGGAAGCAGGCTCTTCTTGTTAAGAACATTTCAAACAGCTCCGTTCATAGCCCACAGGAACATGGGATTTTAATTACACAATTGCTTTGGAGCTTGCAAATCCACAGTTTCAATCAGGAAACTTGCAGCTCTGATTAAAAAGGCAAGATTCATGTTGTTTCTTACTTTCCTTATACAAGCACAAAGGAGATTGGGAGCATGAAGTAACATGTGAGAGTCAAAAGCAATCCCAGAAAGCTGGCCTTGGAGGTTGTTTTCTAATGCAATTCCAGCTCTTTACTATTCTCCTTTGTTGAGTAAGTGCCAACACAACAAACATAATCTAGCAGCACAAAGCCCTTTTCTTTCCAAGAGCATTTGTGAATGTGTTTTAGAAGTCAGCTGGTCCAATATTACGGAAATATAGTAATTAAATAAACATTTTTAATAGGGTCTGAAACAGATCTTTCCTCTGTTATCAAGGCAAGAGGCCTGGTAAGGGAAATGTTTCCCCACCTGTGGCTTTTGTCAGATTTCTGAGCTGTTTGACACCAAAAAGCATTATTATTTCCAAAGGAGTTTTTCCAAGTGCTGAATAAGTTGCGGGGGGGAGTAGGCAGAGGACGAAAAAAAAGGTAAAAAAAGCAAAGAATAGAGAGGTCTTCTCTTTCATTACCTGTCAGAGATAAGCTGTCTTATGACATTTACCTATCAATCTAGTATTTCTCTACCTTTATAATGATGCTTATTATTAGCAGGTTGAGAAGTACCTCTGATCATCACTCTGATTTTAGCAGAAGTGATGTTTCACATCTGTATCACAGATAGTTAAGGTCCTTTCCAAGCAGGAACTAATGTTTGGAATATCCCCCTGAGACATGGCTCCTACACATTTTATCTGTACAGAAGCACTGTTGTGCCAACACCATCCCAACTTACAGAAGATGATAGTTTTCCTCTTTTTTAGAAGGGAAAAATGGAGGAGTAAGGCAAAAGAGAGAGGTCAGATACTAGGCAGAGAACAAAACAACTGTTAAAGTTCTGTTAAGACTGTCAAAAAGTTAAAACTTTTACAATAAAACTTTCTTTTTAAATGTAAAAAGGCTATAATTTAAATAAACCATCCCAGCTGGCTGCTTCTCTGACACTCATTTCTTTGCTATGATAGAAACCCTACATACAGAAGACCCAAGTCCATCTGTCTAAAGATTCTGCAGAAAAAAAAAAAAAACACTTAACTAGTTTTTCTCCTTTTTTTTGGCACTTAGAAAATTATTGTAATTTACTAAGTTCCTTTTTATTTTGCAGAGGAGGACTTAAGAGGAAGGGGTTTTGGCAATAACATACCTGCCATCTGTGTCAAATAGCCTCATTCCTCTCAGCCAAGTATCTCTGAGCAAGTATCAATCATTTGGATAGCAAGACTGGAACCTTAGCATCCTATGACACACATTCTCTCCATAAAGGGGGTAGAAAAGGGAGGCACAACACACTTCAAAAAAAAAAAGAAAGTTTATAGAAAATATTTTAGTAGAATGGCATTTTACGCATTTCTAAATGCCACTGAAAGAAAAAAAAAGAAAGGAAGGAATGACAGGAAATACAAAAGACACTCTCATAGTCAAGGAAGGAGGTGTGCATCCTTCATGCCTACGTTACTGGTACAGCCACTGTCCTGAGTCATCTCACTGTTTCACTCACATTATTTACAGAAATCACACTGGCTGTTTCTGCCTAGACACTTTGAGTGATGGCACGACAACGGTTCTGTGTTCATCCCCAGAACTCTAGGTTAAGTTCCAAGTGACCGCTGGGACTGGGGCTCTCCTCTTTATTTTGCAGAAATAACGGACAGCCAAAATCCATGTGCTTGTAATATTTCTTTTTACTATTAAAATGTAGCTGGGCCAGACAATGGATCGTGTTTAAGCAGAAGGCAGTAATGGTAGTACTGAGTAGTAGAATCTCTTTAAATTAAATGCAAAATAGGCATCACAAACAGGTTTGAAACAGATCAGGCATTATGGCTGAGATTCTCTATGCAGTCATGTCAGTTTTATCCTAAAACTGTTGGAACGAGCTTTCCTGGAGCTACACCCCTTTGAGGGGGGAAGCACAGTTTGGATGTGTTTATCGTGGCAGTTCACCGGGGTTATTGAAACAACCCTGCTATTACAAGCTTTTGTGCTTGTAGTGCTTTGTCTCCAGCAGTTCCTGTTACAGGCACAGCCCCGTTGTGCTCAAAGGCTATTAAAGCGAATCAGGAGGCAAAGAGAGAGTAAACTGAACTGGAGAAAGGCGTGAAAGTAGGGAAAAAAGAGCGCAAAAAGTAGAATACAACTGTCTAGGAAGGAAAAATATGTACGATATATGTACAGTAGGTGAGAATTCATACTGTCCCTAACGATCACATCCTTACAGTGGAGGAACGAGCTGCTGTTGAGGATGTGAGATAATGATGCAAACTAAACAAATCCCTGGTTTACACTTCAAAATACATCTCTTTTACCCTTCACCTTTGGCTTCAGTTCCTAAATCCCACTTATTCTATGCACAGCTGCATAGAATGCCAGGATCTTCCCATCTCAGACAGAGAGGTTGGGGCACAAGTGCCCTGTCCCACATGCAGCTTCTAATCTTGATCTTTTTTTTCCTCACATTGGTAAAGGATTTTTCATGCTGTTGGGATTGAGCTGTATCATTACTGCTAACTACACAAGCGCAATCATCCTACAGTCTGAAGTGATGTTGGTTGGGTTTCAGGCTTGGAGACCTCAGTTTCAGGTCCATGCTGGCATGTTTTCCTCCTGCTTACAAACTGCCATTTCGGAGAAAACAGGTCACACTGGCAAAGGTAAGTTTCAAAGAGGCAGCTTGTAGCAAACGTGTGTCACACATCACTGGTGTTCTTGCTGGTCCACTAGCATGGATGGACCCTGCTTCTTTCCTCAAGAGACATGGACAGTCAGGATTTCCACAGGGTATTAGGATCGGCCATAAATTACTGCCCTGGAACCAGAAAATAGTGCTTGGGTTTCTTTGCCACAGAAAAAAACAGGAATGTTGGGGAAAAAAAAATAATGCTAGCTGAGTCTTGTTCTGGTAGGAGTTGGTAGGGCAGTTCTAGGGTGTAAAAGCAGTAAGGCAGTGCCTCCTGCTCCAGGTAGTCTAGGATTGCTGTATAGCACTAATTGACTCACACTAATTCATACACAAAGCTGTCAAACATGATCTAATTCATTCTTCCTGCTAGAGCAGTCTGAATCTTTATTATGTGCTCCTGCCTGACTTTACTAGGTATCTGAGTGGTTACTGACAAGTCTGACCCTTTTCTGAGATATGGTGAGGGAGAAAGGGCATCATCGAGGGGCAGCACAAGGCTGGAGTTAGTTTTTCTTTTCCGAAGCATTTCGTATGGAAGCCCCCATTTCCCCTGCCAGAGAACCAATCCTGATGCGAGGTATACTTTTTTAAATCCTCAGAAAAAGGGACTTTGTTCCTACTCTAAATGAAAGGACTCAGCTGAGAAGACTAGTAGCCACTGCGTTTTAGGTCAGAATTACACTGTTAAGGTTTCTGCATTACCTGCTGCGCTTAGGTTTGAGAATAGTAACAATTTTTTTTTTGCTTTTTGGCTGGGATCAGCTCACAAACATCTTAAGAAAGTAGTGACACTTTGGAAGAAAGTAAGGAAATGGAATATTTTGATACTCCACTACTAAATTTGATAAGGATTTGCCATTTGACTACCTCCAGATCCTTCTCATTTGTAATACGAAGTGAAGTGTGATCTGTGAAATACTGAGCCTCACTGTTTAAATAAAAAACATTGCTTATGTGTTTTAATTCTATATTCATTATGTGAGTGCATTAAGTGATTTACATTGTCCTCTGAGTTAAACATACGTGCCAAGAACTAAGACAACTGTGCTTTTGGTTGTTCTCTTCTTTTATTAAAAGAAAACTGTACCATTATTACAGAACTGTGGCAGCAAGGAGAGAGGGTTTTTTTCAAGTTTATTTGAAAGATATTTTAAGTTAGGAGATGTCGTAGTTCAGCCCTGATCAGGACCAGACTACACAGTCTGTCTCTCGCTCCCCCCACCCTCCAAGAGAATAGGAGGAGATGATATAAGAAAAACAGCTCAAAGTTTGAGATAAGGACGGGGAGAAATCCTTAAAGGCAAAACAGGCTCGACTTGGGGAAAACTATTCATTTATTTCTAAAATTAGCAGGAGAATGAGACAGGGAACAAGATAACCTCCCCCTACCCCTCCCTCTTCCCAAGCTTAACATTATCTCTACTACCTTCCTTCCCGAGCGGCACGGGGGGGGAAAAGGGAATGGGGGTCACGGTCAGTTCATCACGTGTTGTTTTACGCCGCTGTATCATCGTCGGGGGAAGAACTCCTCGCATTCCTCCTCTGCTCCAGCGTGGGGTCCCTCCCACGGGCCACAGTCCTTCGTGAAACTGCTCCGGCGCGGGTCATCTCTTCCACGGGTGCAGTCCCTCTAGAACAGCTGTCCCAGCTGGCCCTCCACGGGCCACAGCCTCCTTCAGGCCTCCACCTGCTCCGGCATGGGGTCCTCCATGGGCTGCAGGTGGATCTCTGCCCCTCCGTGGACCTCCATGGGCTGCAGGGGGACAACCCGCTCTACCATGGTCTTCACCAGAGCTGCAGAGGAATCTTGGCCAGGAGCCATATTACTCCTCCCCCTCCTTCTTCACTGACCTTGGCATCTGCAGCCATTCCTCACAACAGGCTGGCAGACGTCTCTCAGGATCCTTTTTACATCTTATTCACTTCTCATCTCCTCTCCACTTCTTGCAGCCAGGCCGGGCCGAGTTGGGCCCAGTCGGCTGCCCGCAGGAGGCCAGAGGGTGAGGCCTGAAAGGCCCATAAGGCTCGCGCCTCCCCCTCTCTGCCCCCTGCTCAGCTGCTTCACATCTTCTCCCTTTTTTTTTTCTGTTTTCCCCTAGTTAAATACGTTATCGCAGAGGCGTTATCACGGGACATTCTGCTACCAATTGGCTCGGCCTTGGCCAGCAGCGGGTCCGTTCTAGGCCCTGCCGAGTCCACGGAACAAAGGGGAGCGACTTCTAGCAGTTTCCTACAGAAGCTGCCACCTTAGGGCCCCCCCCCACTAACAAAACCAGAACAGGAGAATTAAATCTCTAAAGCAACCTGGCATATAGTATGAAAGAAAAGCCTGTTGTTATGTTAGTCATTTTCCTTATATTACTGTTTGCAGAGAATCAGGCAGGTGTTAGAATGCTCAGAGTTTTCCAGTTATCCTCCTGTTCTTAGCTTCATAGGTGTTAATTTTTCATCTCTATGAGACATTTGTAGCCTCTGTGCAATTTTCTTTTTGTCTCATTGCCATATTCCTATTTTTCTTTTGGTGAGGCTTACCAAAGAAGTTCTAGGGAGTGTATAGTCCTTATATATAATAAGGTTTTAAGGACTAAAACATTTTCTCTTTTTCTCTTTTATTTCTTCTCTTTATCTTTTATTTCTCTCTTTTTCTGTATTACTTTTTCCTTTTTTTTTTCATTTTTCCCTTTTTTTTTCTTCTTTCTTTTTTTTTTCTTTTCTTTTTGCAGGAAAATACTAAACTTCTTTTGAGGAAACTTTTTTTCTTCTTTATAGGAAAAGATATTGAAAGACTGATGTTTAACCAACTGCTTCTTTAAATTCTTTCCAGATTCTTCTGTTCCCCTTTCCATCCACATTTGACTTTGCATTTCTATCTTAGTTTTGCCTCTGTCTCCTTAGTTCCCTCTCATTCCTCTTGTTTCCGTTTTCTGTCCCTTGCTTTCTGCTCTTTGCAGGCTTCCCCCTCACCTCCAGTTCCTTGTCTTTGAGCCTCTGTTGATTTCCGTGTGAAATTCCTACTCGTTTCCCACAGTTCTTGCCCTGTGGCTTTTTTTCAGACCTGATCCTTGGTGTATTTAGTTTCCCTTTCCCAGCTGTGCCATCCTATACCTAACCCAGATGAAGCCAATCACAGTTCAATGGCTGAAGTGGCTGCAAACTGCAGGAGCTCTGTGGTGTGTTTTTAGAGCAGCATGGGTTTATTTATCTGTTTCAAATTGCTACAGCTGTGGTGCAGCAGTGCAGAGTAGGGGATGAAGAGGGGGAGATGATGAATGGGGGCGAATGCCAGGTGCAGCACTTGAAACACACGCAGCTGTCATACAATGCCCTGGATCCTAATTGGTCTGCTCTCAGGCATCCTAATATTACCCAAGGGCATAAAGTTAGTGCCCTAGTGTGCTGCAGAATAAGATTTTTCCCTTATTCTGCCATCTAGGGTGCTATAGACCATCAGCCCTGTGTTGGGCTTCCAAATTGCTGACTGTTCTAAAATATCTTTATTTTAGCATAGTTACCAAAGAAAAATGTTAATACGATTATCTTTGTTTGCATATTTTTACCTGTCCCTCCTCCCACTTGATTTCTAAACTTTCTGCACTGTTTCAGTCCACTTAGCAGAAGGGGGACAGGTTGCAAAGATACGAATTCCTATAACTTTAACTTAAGATGTGTTCAAAGGAACAAAGGAAGAAAGCAAGCAAGAAATCCCTCCCCCTGGGAAGCAAAGCAACACTGTCAGTTTTGCTATTACTAGATGCTGCAGAATCTTTACAGAGGGCATAAGGGATGAAGAGAGACAGACCTGCTTCAACAGTGGGAAAAGCTTCATTTAGTGCTTGTACATTATAGACAAGAGTGACTTAAAGACTTCAACAGGGATACTCAAATCTGACAGATCCTAGTCTGTGATCATTTTGCTGCTTCTAAAGCTGCTTGTTCAAAGAATGGACTGTCACTTGTGTTTCTTCACATATTCACAGAGTTATTCACAATTTACAGTGTTTAATTCTTCACTAAAGAAGCTAATGAACACCCCTTTAGAACAAAAATAGCTTCATATCATGGTTTCTTTATGGGGGACATCTTTTTTGAGGTTGTTGTGTAGTGACCAACTTAGTATGCTTTTGTCTTCCAGAAAATAACACAATGCATATAAACAGTGATGGCTAAGATGACTAAGTCAACATCAGTGATTAAACTAGTCATCTTCAAAACCTGAAGAACAGAATTATGGAGTGAGATACTTGTTTGATAGAAACTGCTGTAGCTCCAATGTCAGTCAAGCTTTGCTGATTTACTGCATCTAGAGAAACATACAAGATTAACTGCTACGTATTTTAAAATATGAATAAATTTAACAGTCAGAGCAAGGTGCCATTCTGAATCAAATACATTCTTTCATATAGGGGGCTTTGGGAAATAAGTGTCCCAGAGAAGAAAAAAAAATAATGTTTTTCTCATCTGGAAACGGGGTATTTGAAATGGAGTAGCTGACACAATGACAACTGGTTATGGTGAACGGTGGTGCTGGAATAATTGGCAGCTTGCACTGGCTAAAGCCATTTACCTTAATCATTTATGGGCAAAAACTGACAGGAATTTCATAAAAGCAAATATGGCAAGTCTAGGGAGTGTTATTCACACGATGCAATCACATCTGATTGACTTAGAGACTCATTTGCAGCTGATGCCTTAAAGCCCCTGGGAGGATTTAATTTCATGAGAGTCACACATTCTTTGTAGTATCTCATCATGGCTTATTCATTCATCATCAGACTGTCACACAACCCCAAAAGTGTCCTGATATAAAGAATACTTGTCAGGGCATATAGATTTTTTTTTTCCAGATAATTCAGTACGTGTGTGTGCATGTGTGAGCATATGGTACTACATCAGAACAGGAAAGTATGGGCCTTTCTTTTGGATAAAAGACTTTTCTTATCTCATCCACCATTTCTTACTCAAGGGAAGCTCCTACGACAGACAGTAGTTTTTCTGTCACTGAAATTACACTACCCAGCCACATATATTATGCTGCTTAGCTTTGTTTTTATTAGTTCTGTCAGAGAAAATACAGCTAGCTCTACTTCACTGCCAAAGCAAAAGGGAGCGTGTCCCAGGAATTCGAGCTACTCTAGTGTAACTGGAAAACTTCTGGTTGTGTTCTGGAAAACCCAGTGACACAGAGAACCACGAAAGTTTGGCAAAACCAGATAAATTGTGCTAGAGGTCTGTAAAAACATGGAAAGGACATCTGTACAAGGTTATGAGTTTATGACTGCGCTGTAAAAGGGTTAATTACCCTGGTTACTCAGCAGGCTTTCAGCGATGCACAGACACAAATCATCCTGACAGGGAGCTGCACCTGCAGCTGTGTATGAATTGTGTAAGTATTCTAACTCCCAGAGAGCTTAAAAGAGGTCTATTCTGTTCCCCTTGATATCAGCAGGAATTTGACCACTATATTTTAGAGAAGCTGGTCTAAGCCAGTAATAATAAGGCAACTCAGTAAGCTCAGTTAAAATTCTGCCCTGTCACCTTCCTGTCAAATTTGGGCTCTAATGAAACTCAGTCTGCAGGTACTGTTAGTCTTCAGCAACTTTATAAATCATTGGGCTGCTTGGACAAATATCTCAGTACTGATACCAAAATGTGGTCACTTAGGTAACAAAGTTGGCTTTCTTATTTACTTGTCTTTGCTTTATATTCTTCATGCATTTTACTGTACAGAAACAGTTATACACATGCTCCAGTATGGGTTGGGTGGATTGTTACTACATGCTGAAGATTTTATAAATGTCTTTTCTACCTTTTCATTAAAATAACTGCTCTGTAAGCATTTATTTCAACTTGAAGTAATAAATTTCTTATCTTGGTAGGGTTTTTTTGCTTGGTTTGTTTGTTTGTTTGTTTGGAGGGTTTTTTTTATGTTTGTACTAATTTTGGCTGGAGTACAGTTACTTTTCTTTGTAGTAGCTCATATGGCACTATGCTTTGGATTTGTGACCAAAACAGTGTTGACAACACGTAGGTGTTTTGGCTGTTGCTGAGCAGGGCTTGCACAACATCGAAGCCTTCTCTGCCTCTCATGCTGTTCCCCCAGTGAGTGGCTGAGCATGCGCAAAACCTGGGAGGGGACGCAGCTGGGAGAGCTGGTGCCCACCAAAGGGATATACCATATGGCATTGTGCTTGGCAATAACAGCTGGGGGAAAAAAAGGAGACGAGGGGGTGTTTGAAGTTATGGTATTTGTCCTCCCAAGTATCTATTAAGCGTGATGAAGCCCTGCTTTCCTGGAGATGGCTGTAGACCTGGCTGACAATGGAAAATTGAATTAATTCCTTCTTTTGCTTTGCTTGTACACACAGCTTTTGCTTTCTCTATTAAACTGTCTTTATCTCAACCCATGAGTTTTTGCACTTTTACCTTTTTGATTCTGTTACTCATTCCACTGGGTGGGAGTGAGCGAGCTGCTGCTTAGCTGCTTACTGTGCCAAACCCACAAGATTTTAGATAGTTTTAAGGTGAAGCAGTGTTTACAAGCATACAGGGAATTCTATTTGAGAAAGCTAATGATTGTATATACTGATTAATGATTTGAATATTTTGTTTTTGAGAGCTGCATGAACAGATTTCTCTGTCCTCAATCTAGAAACCATTTGCCCACTTCTTCAGAGCTTCTTAGATAAATCATACATACCTCCTGCTTGCTTAATAACGTGCAGATCTTTCCAGCATTAGCTACAGATTGAAATTTGACAGTAGCAGCTGAAAAAGCACATGATTTTTTTGGGAAAGCATTTTTTTAGAAAACATTTTCTAGTAAAGAGAAATCAATCATAATCCCTGTTAAGATATCCTCATGATTACTTACAGGTAAAGTTGACACCTTACCATTCTACAGTATATTTTTCCAGAAAACCTTAGATATTGTTAAACCTTTACTTGTTAGCTACACAGTCCCTTCAGGTCTGATACTAACAATACCCTGCTCTTGACCTAGAGGAAGAACTAAGCTGAAACTCTTGAAGGTAAGTTTTTACAGGCTCTTGGACATGCACTGAGGTGGTAAGTCTACTGACATAAGTAGACTGTTAGATACTCTTATCCTGTGTAAGGACACATTATGTTAAAGTTTGTCCCTTCACATAGTCTACTCAATTGATCAATGTTTGTCCTGAGTCCTTGAAACTGAATTTGGTCAAAGCACTGAAGTTTTGGTGATAACAGAAATGCTTATATATGCAAAATAATATCCACTTTTCTAATCTGATTTTTTCTGTTCTTTATTCAAAGCCCTTCTGGCTGCAACATTTCATTAGAGCTCAGGTTTAGCAGTTGGTTTTTAGCAATGGATTTTCACTTTCTTTAGTCTTCACCTCATTTCTGTGGCATATAATTTTTTTTTTTTTTTAGATTGACTATAGTCTATCTGAGAGCATGTTCAGATTCTACTGATTTTTGGAGGGAAAGTACATGCAAAAACTGTTGCATTATGAAATATATCTTCATAGAAAGGATTGGAAAATTAAATTTTTTTTAATGCTACTAACATCTGAACTTACTTTATTGGTTAATTTTCTCATCGGGTCTGTGCAAAATGTTTGCTTAAGTCGTGTCATTATCCCCATGCAGACATCCTGAACTAAGACTCTCCTAAGAATTCAAATTAACATTGAAAGGTCCATTCATCAGCACTGTTGCCAGAAAAGTATCAACTGTTCCAGTCACTATTAAGACTTCTGAAGATTACTGGAATTTCTGGAACACAGGAGTGATTATCTGCCAACTCAAGAAATTGACTTGTTCTAGCGGTCTTAGGTGATTTATCTCATTCCATCCTGTATGAGATGGTTTATGTTCTGGAATTGCCTCTCTGCCTCAACAATAAAGACTGTTTAGGTGACTACATTAGATAAACAACCTTTAGCTAAGCAAATCTAAGTGATTTGAATCTCACCAATTGTATGATTGTAGTTGGATACATACTGGGGTCTCATTTAAAAAAGCTGTCCTAAGCACTATGTAGATAATGAGCCTACATCCAGTAGGGTTACTTGGAGTATATTAACAACTTGAATTATCAATTCGATGCAGACAATAAAATGATAAAGAAATCTTCTTAAAATAATAATATAGTAACTCTTGAAATGCTGTTCAGAACAGAAGAAAACCACACCACTAAAGAAACACATTACTTTATATAGATGGCATCACATAAGTTGTTCTAACAGAGGCTCTTATTAGATGTACCTTTCTCCTGGTCTGTGCTCCTGGCCAAGGACTCCACTTTAATTATGGAATACTGTCATAACAGCTTGGAATTCCTGCTGGAACCTACTCCTGTCAGTATTTCCATTTTCATTGTTATTCATTATAGTGTATACTCAAAACAATCTTGCAGTAATTATTTATAGTAGACATTTTAAAATAATATTATAGCAACATTCAGACCAACACCAATAAAACTGCTTGTACTTGGGAAATGAGTATACAGCATGTAGCACATAGGATATGCAAATACTGTCAAAGTGCAAATTTTCTTACTTGATACTAAATCTAACAAGTGATGAAAGAAAAATCTAATGACCTTTCTTCTTCTTGTCCTCCTAGAAGGCAAGAAGCATACAAGAAAAGCAAATTATTTTCCTATCAGCAAAGCCTAAGCTTCCCTTCTCCCTCATCACTGCATTTCCATTTTTTTTTTCCTTTCTATTCTTGGTGACACCACCTGCTACCCCCCGCTAAGGTTAATGAGCTCCAGATGTTACCACTTACTCTTCTGTTTCTCAAGCTCTGAGAATGTGCTAATAAAGCTAAGACTTTTTGTATGGAGTGGGCGATGCTGGAGCAAGTATCTACAGGCCTTCCAGATCTATGAAAAATAAGACTATCTCTTCAGTCATGATTATTGTTGATACTTTCACTATGCCAAATACCAAGGGACAAGAAAGCCAGATGTATCATGTTCAAGACTAGCTAAGTTAGCATAAGCATGTATTTCTGCTTCAACAAGAAGACTTCATATATCTGAGTTTAGTCAATGATATGCTTTTCTTAAGGGAACAACAAATTAAAACAGCTTAAAAATTGAAAAAGGTAATCCAACAAATATCTTTAACAGACTAGAGCATAAAATATGGTAAGACTACTGTGAAATAGTTTGATTTTTGTTACATATTTTATAGTTCAAATGGCTGAAATACATTAATAAGTCTTGGTGATCGAATTGTTTTAAAGTGGCAGTTAACTAATAAAAGACAAACTTCAAATGTGGATTTATGCAGCTAATGAAATTAAGAAGAGTAGTAATATAAGTGATGGAAACAGTGCTAACATTTATTTCAATACTACAGGGATGGGAAGATACAGATCAGTGTTATCACTATGACACCCATCACTGTGGGAGAAATATATAAGTCAGTCAACCAGCCAAATTCTTTCAAATGCAGTCATATCAGCATTCATTTGGGGAAACTAATAAAATGTTGGTTACTGAATTGTTACAGCTTGTTGACACTGAAGGAACTGTGAGACTGCCAGGCAATATGCTTAAGAACAGAGATTTTTTTGTCAGAAATTATGACACTTTGGTTTTATTTCTCAACATGAAGCTAAATGAAGCTCAAAATGTTATGTTTTTTTTTCCAGTGTGTAGAACGTGGAAACAGAATATACTTGACTGCAGTGAAATATTTTCTTATTAAACAGTAATATTTTAGGCTTGCCAATGTGATGCCCATCTACAAGAATGGCCAGAAGGAGGATGCAGGGAACTACAGGCCTGTCAGCCTGACCTCAATGCTGGGAAAGATTATAGAGTGGTTCTTCTTGAGTGCGCTCACCTGGCATGGGACAACCAGGGGATCAGGCCTAGCCAGCATGTGTTCATGAAGGGCAGGTCCTGCTTGACCAACCTGATCTCCTTCTATGAACAGGTGACTCACCTAGTGGACAAGGGAAAGGCTGTGCATGTGATCTACCTGGACCCTAGCAAAGCCTTTGACATTGCCTCCCACAGCATTCTCCTAGAGAAGCTGGCGGCTCATGGCTTGGACAGGTGTACTGTGCAATGGGTTAAAAACTGTCTGGATGGCTGAGCCCAGGGAGTTGTGGTGAACAGAGTTAAATCCAGTTGGTGGCCGGTCACAAGGAGTGTTCCCCAGGGCTAGGTGCTGGGGCCAGTTCTGTTTAATATCTTTATCAATTATCTGGATGAGGAGATTGAGTGCTCCCTCAGTCAATCTGCAAATGACACCAAACTGGGCGGGAGTGTTGATCTGCTCAAAGGTAGGAAGGCTTTGCAGAGGAATCTGGACAGGCTGGAGCAACGGACCGAGGTGAACTGTAACAGGTTTAACAAGGCCAAGTGCTGGATCCTGCACTTGGCACAACAATCCCATGGAACGCTACAGGCTTGGGGAAGAGTGAGAGGAAAGCTGCCCAGAGAAAGGGACCTGGGGGTGCTGATAGACAGCCAGCTGAACATGAGCCAGCAGTGTTCCCAGGTGGCCAAGAAGGTTGCATCAGGAACAGTATGGCCAGCAGGAGTAGGGAAGTGATTGTGCCCCTGTATTCGGCACTGGTGAGGCCACACCTCAAATACTGTGTGCAGTTTTGGGCTCCTCACTACAAGAAGGATGATAAGACAGCTGGAGCACCTCTCCTATGAGGACAGGCTGAGAGAGTTAGGGTTGTTCAGCCTGGAGAAGAGGAGGCTCCGGGGAGACCTTATAGCAGTCTTCCAGTACCTCAAGAGGGCCTACAGGAAAGATGGGGAGAGACTCTTCAGTAGTGCCTGTTGTGACAGGATGAGGGATAATGATTTCAAAATAGAGGGAGATAGATTTAGATTAGAGATTAGGAAGAAATTTTTTTTACAGTGAGGGTGGTGGAACACAGGAACAGGTTTCCCAGAGAGGTGGTGGATGCCCCATCCCTGGAAACATTCAAGGCAACCTGATCTAGTCAAAGATGTTCCTGCTCCTTGCAGGGGGGGTGGACTAGATGACCTTTCAAGGTCCCTTCCAACCCTAACCATTGTATGATTCTAACAATCTTCGTGGCCCTCCTCTGGACTCGCTCCAACAGGGCCACATTCTTCCTGTGCTGGGGGCTCCAGAGCTGGACACAGTACTCCAGGTGGTGTCTCACCAGAGCAGAGTAGAAGGGCAGAATCACCTCCCTCTACCCGCTGGCCATACTTCTGATGCAGCCCAAGATGCGGCTGGCTTTCTGGGCTGCAGGTGCACATTGCCAGCTCATGTTGAGCTTCTTGTTCACCAGTGTTCCTAAGTCTACCCCATCAGCTCCCAGTAGACCAGGCTTCTCAAAGCAAGTCTCATGGTCTAAGTAGCTGAAGCCCTGGCTGTGGCACCATTCCTGTAGCCATTTGTTGACTTGCCAGATTTGACTGGCCCTTTCAGGTTCCTTCCATCTTCTCCTACAATGAGCAGTTCTTCATTCTCACAGTCTCTCCTTTCACCTTCTGCGACTGGGATGATGTGCCTAGAGCCCTCACCAATGAAAACTGAAAAATGTCATTGAGTACCTCAGCCTTCTCCATGTCCCAAATAACCAGGACTCCCATTTCCTTCCAGAGAGGGTTCACATTCTCCTTGGACTTCCTTTTATCCCCGACACACCTAAAAAAGCTTTTCTTGTTATCCTTGACTTCCCTGGCCAGATTTAATTCAGTCAGTGCTTCCTTACCTGATCCCTTGTCACTTGGACAACCTCTCTGTAATCCTCCCAGGCTACCTGTCCTTGCTTCCATCCTCTGTAGCCTTCCTTTTTGTCTTTTAGTTGGTTCAGGAGCTCCTTGTTCATCCATGCAGGTGATCTGGCTTTTTTGCCTGACTTTCTCTTTGTTGGGATGCATCACTCGTTAGCTTGAAGGAGGTGATCCTTGACTATTAACCAGCTTTCCTAGGTCCCTCTTCCCTCCAGGGCTTTATCCCATGATACTCTGCACAGCAGATGCCTGAAGAGGCCAAAGTCTGCTCTCCTGAAGTCCAGGGTAGAGAGCTTGCTGTGCACCTTCCTCGCTGCCCTAAGGATCTTGAACTCCACCATCTCATGGTCACTCCAGCCAAGGCTGCCCTTGAGTTCCAGATTCCTCAGCCGTCCCACCTTGTTGGTGAGAACTAGGTTCAGCACAGTACCTCTTCTTGTTCCCTCTGTCATATGCAGGAGGAAGTTATCATCTATGCATTCCAGGAACCTCCTGGATTGCCTGTGGCCCTGCTGTTTTGTCCTTCGAGCAGATATTGGGGTGGCTGAAGCCCCCCATGAGGCCCAGGGCTTATGAACATGAGGCTGCTCCTATCTGTCTATAGAGGGCCTCATCCATTCAGTCCTCCTGGTCAGATGGCCTGTAGCAGACCCCCACTGTAATATTATCTGTCCCTGCCCTCCCTTTAATCCTCATCCATAGGCTCTTCATCAGCTCTCTGTCATCCATCCACAGGCAGAACTCCATGCACTCCAGTTGGTCGTTGACATAGAGGGTAACCTCTTCTTGTCTCCCCTGCATGTCCTTCCTAAAGAGCTGTATATCCCTTCATTCCAGCTCCCCAGTTATAAGCCATTGCACCACGTCTCTGTGATGCCAATAAGATCGTCGCCCTGCAGGCATGCACACATCTCACTCCTCTTGTTTGCTCCCCATGCTATGTGTGTTAGCATAGAGGCACTTAAGCTGGGCCCCCAGTGAAGCCAACTTGCTGGCTGGAGTCACTGGAATTCATTTGAGCTGCATTTTACGTGCTCTCCTGCTTACCTGTGATCCTTCACCAGGTTCTGTGCACCTGTTGCTGGCACTGTCTCCATACTGACAGTACTGGGATGGATTTTGGTTCCCCTCCCCCTGCAATGCTAGTTTAAAGTCCTCTTTACCATCTTGGCAAGCCTTTGGCCAAATCAACTCTTCCTCCTCTCTGTGAGGTCGTCCCCATCAGCCCCTAGTAGAGCAAGTTTCTCAAAATTAATTCCATGAACCCCTGTAGCACCATTCCTGTAGCCATCTGTTGATTTGCCAGATTTGACTGGCCCTTTCAGGCCCTTTCCCTTTGATTGGGAGGACTGATGAAAAAACTACCTGCACTCTAGAGCCCTTAACCATTGCTCCCAGAGCTCTGTAATCCTTCTTGATACTCCTCAGGCTGCTCCTGGCTGTGTCACTGGTGCCCATGTGAAACAGCAGCAGCAGGTAACAGTCAGTGGGCTGTACAAGGTTTGGTAGGTAGTCTCTTGGTGACAGCTCTTCCCAGTTTCATATCATCAGCAAACTTGCTAATGGTGCATTCAACTCCTACCTCCAAATAATTGATAAAAAATAGTTAACAAAACTAGCATTACAGCAAATAGGATGGAGAAACCTATGGTAATGAGTTGAATTCCACCTCTATGGCACAGGCATTTTCTCACTGACCTTAATTTAAATCAAGTAGAAAAGACATTTAGTTGAAACAGGAGGAGTATAATCCTCAAGCACAAAAACAGGAGGGAAAGAAAGAATAATCAGGACATAGGAAAGAAGGCAGGAAGGTAGTACAACAAATACTGGTCATGTTGTCCTATGAAGAATGAAAAAGACAGAAAGTTTTAATTACAAGTGCTGGGTGAAAGACATTGAAGAAGTAAAATACACGTCTCTGTTCTTTGGTTCTTCCTGAACCCTCTGAAGGAAGTCTTAGTCTAGTCACTGTAAACAAACAAGGTTATATACAAGGTTATATAAATGTTACCTCCTCCATCTTCTCCTCAAATGGAAGGAACAACAGGGTTCTGTACTTTGGCTAACTATTTAGGTCAAAAAAGGGTAATAGTATAATGCTTCTGATCCACATATAAAGAATTTTGGAGATCATTGCCTAATGTATTACCTCAGAAAATATGCAATTCAATTTGCTTCCAGTAATAATAAGATGACTGCTTCTATGTAAAGCTTTATCCAGTTAATACTAATGAATTATTTGCTATTTAAATACACATTTAAGTTTCCATCTTTGGAAACTGCCAAATCACTTCTAGCGGAAGAACAAGTTAAGGAAAGAAACTGAGACTTTCTAATGCCTGTGGATCTTTCCACTGAAACTTCTGGAAAGGTCCTGTAGCCTCTGTTTTCCTGAGGGTTGTGTCCCCTGGCAATACTGCTGCAAACTAAAATCAAAATATTGCTAAGAAACCCTAGCAGATCCTTCAGTTGACTCCAAAGTCCTTCAGTAGTTTTTAAAGAATTTAGGCAAACAAAATAGTTAAATGCTGTACTAACCTTGTAATTTCAAGAGATCAAAAGATTTGAGCTATTTCTAAATGTCTCTTGAGAACATGAGGACAGATTTACTTCTACACTGGAACTCTAAAATCCAAGGGAAGCGCTAAGAGTGGTGTTTTCCAGTTTACCAAGGAATTTAGTTCCATCCTGCTATATCCAGGACCATACAAACTGCGTTTATCAGTAACTTTCTGTAGAGTTTTAGACATTTAGCAAAGATGCAGTCCCTATAAGATGTCCATAATAAAAACAAAAATAGTAATAACAAAACTGTGTCAACAATTAGCTGAAAAAGTCTTCCCTTGTGATATCCAAGCTCTCCTCCTTTTTTGATATTATCATTTAACACTAAAGTGATCAGAGTTGTCAGGGCCTGGTGCAGGCTGCCCCACTCTTTTCAGTCTAGCTCTCTGCACTCAAGGCCACCTCTGGTACGAGCAAAGCCGCAGCCTGCCTTGTTGAGGACAAAAACAGGAGCCTGAGAGAGAACCTCTCCTTCTTTCCCTGGATGCTACTTTGGAGTCGAGGCTCTTCAGCTTGGTGTCTGCCTGAGCTGACATTGTAGCCTTGCCTGTGCCTGGCAATTTGCCCCGTTAACCCGAATCCAGACTTCGGACCTGACCCACATCCTTCCTGACTAGTTTGACTTTGACTTATCTGGCAGTCTGGGCTGCTGTGGTGATGGGCCCTGCCTGCTTTGTCATTACACTCAGCTCTCTGCTCCCCTTTACTCTCAGAGCAGCATGACTGCATTTGCAAATGAGGGCATCCTGTCATTGCTCAATAACAGCTCTTACTGGACCACCCCTCATGTCACCAAGTGCACTGTAGAGAACACGAACCTGAACGTGAACCATTTGTACACTCTCATTGTGTACAGGGTTATGCTGGGAGGAACACGGCCAGCAAACCGAGGAAAGAAGTTGTCTTTCTCTGTGTGCCTAGTTACTGGTGAGGCTGAACCAGGAATACTGTTCAGGTTTGGACTTCCAGTTCAAGTAGGATGTGGCAAAACATCAACATCAAAACATCAGGGATCAAAAGTATGTGGCCTGGTAGGGAGAAGCTGAGGGAGTTGGATTTGTTTAAGGTGGTAAAAAGGTGAGTGAGAGGCAATCTAACAGCTAATACAGACATCAGAAGGGTAGTTACAAAGATAATGGAGCCAAACTTTTCTCTATAGTGCCAGACAAAATAACACCGGGCAGAGGCTCCAGTTTCAGATTTGAATGTTAGGAAATTCTTCCTTGCTAGAAGGATTAGACAGGAGTGGAACTGATTGCAAGGTCAGTAATGGAAGTTCTGTCCTTGGAGGTCTGCCTTTGCTAGACAGAGACACAGGTGACCTGATCAATGGCTGGTGATAATCCCACAGCAAGCTGGAGGACTGGAGGCCCCTTGCAATCAACATTTTTATAATTCTGTGAGCAGTGACTATGTTAACAGACTGAACATCTTAATGGTGAAGAATATTTTTTCCATGCTTCTCTAAATCCCTTGGAATGCAGAAAATTTTTAATTGATATTTTTACATTTTTCACTTTTAAAAATAAAACTTTTTTTTTAAATGTTTGTAGCTATAAAGAAAATGTTTTCATCAAAAATCCTCAGAGCTGGCAGAGCTGGAATTAATCGAGCTGCCTGGCTACATGGAGGAAGCGAGACAGGAGGGGAGAAACCCAGGATCCTCATGAAAATTCAAAATGCATATTGTATCTTCTCAGTTTTCTCAGGGTATTTTTTCATCCGCGTGGACTCTGTTCTTCCTGTGACTAAAAGCTTCTTCAGGGTATCATGCAATAACAACCCTTGGCAGTCTGCACCTTTCCCTCTGCATTATTTGTGTTCTACTTGTGTTTAGAAGGTATAAATAAAATTAGAGCCCTATAGCAATGGGCACTGTACATACAAATTGTAAGGAATATCATCAAAAGGCATATAGCCTGAATGGGAAAGGAAAAAAAAAAAGAGAGAAAAAGTAGAAAAGCAGAAGGCAAATCAAAAGAGACAGGCAACATCATTTATCCAGTGTTACACAGTGTATCAGTGGTACACTCAGAAATAAAAGCATATCAGCTAGGCCAGGCTGTCATCTGCATGTCTTTAATATTTTCCCCAGCAGATTCATGAAAATTCTTCATACATTTTCCCTGGGGGAAATCCCACCTACCCTTTCAACCTGTATAGTCACGGTGTGCTAAAAAGTAATATAAAACCATCAGAGTCCATAGAAAGAGGTGTTGAGGAAGAATCAAGGCAGCTGAAATTTTTTAATGTGTTCAGTTTAGGGATACCCAGATTAATACCATTTTCTGACAGGAAAAAAAAACTCTGCACAGTGTTTTGCCAAATGCACTTACTAGGCTGGATGTAAGTAAACACTAAAATACTATACATATTTCTGGGTGGGGTATTTTTTTTTTTAATAGATAACCATGCACTTGATAAAGAAGGAAGTGTAAATTCTATCCAAGACAGAAATTTAATTTCAAATGCATTTTATATGTTTCAGAAATTTAGACATCTGGAAACCAAATTGCCTCAAGGTCATTTGTTTATGTGTCTCATGAAATACAATGCATTAGCCACATATACCTAACATTACCACTCTTTTTTTTTTTTGCTATTTATTATTCTATGGTACTGAAAATTACTCTAGTAGGACATACTCCATCTTTCTGGGATGGAGCTAATTTTCTTCACAGCAACTCCTATGGTGCTGTGTTTTGGATTTGTGACTAAAACAGTGTTGGTCACACACCAGTGTTTTGGCCATTGCGGATCAGCACTTGTACAACGTTGAAGTTTTCTCATTTCCCAACTCTTTCCTTGCCCAGCAAATAGACTGGGAGTGTGCAAGAAATTGGGAGGGAACACAGCTAGGACAGCTCACTCAAACTGATCAAAGGAATGTTCCCTGCTATGCATGTGTTGAGGCCCTGCTTACCAGGAAGTGCCTAAGCATTTACCTGGCAACTTGAAGTAATGATTAAATTCCTTATTTTACTTTGCTTGCACATACGTCTTCATTTCATTTATAAAGCTGTATTTATATTGACCCACAAGTTTTTCTTCCTTTTGCTCTTCTGAGCAATGACCCATTAAAACCAAGACACTGAACAGTTACCATTTAAGGCCTTGGTACAAGTTCATCTGGATTAAAGACTACTGCTGCTTGTTGTGCCCATACATTGAGTCTGCATTAAATATTCATTTTGGAATGTGCTGTTACACTCAGTAAACTTAGTTAAAAATTACAGTTGAATCAGAGCAAAAAAAAAAAACCCAGTATTTCTTTTTCTATTAAAGTTTTATTCAAAATAAAAAATAAGTTGGTTCTAACAGCACCATAAGCAAGAGATTTTCCCCTCTAGTTTATGTGAAACTTGTTGCTTTCCCTAGGTAATTTAGCTTTTTTTTTTTTCCACCCATCTACAGCTTCAGTCAATATTAGAGATGGCCAAACAGGTTAGAATAAAATTAAAACTTTCAGATCCTTCATACTGAATTTGAACATAGCCTTGAAAAAAATCCAACTTTTTTCCTTTTATGTTCACATTTACTGGATATATATATTTTCTCATTTGAGCCAAGATTGAAGACAAAGTATTTTGGAGAAAGACTATAATATATAAGGTCTGTGAATGAACAAAACTTGTACTTCTGAGAACAGTAACCTGACTTACGGGTACTTATTTAGTCATTCAAACAGCATTAGATCTTTATTTGTCAGAAATACCACTGTGAAGCAACAGTGTGATACTGGAAGAACGGATTGTTCAATGGTTCACCATTCTAGGCAAGATGAAATATTGTAGGAATTGAACCTCAGGTTCAGCACAATCCAAACATTACTAACTACAATAAAGTTCCACAAGGATCAAAGAGGAATGTAGGTCTCAAGATTATATAGGAGGTATAAGTACGATGAAAGATACAAAGTTTGTCTTAGAATGATCTCAATCACTATGAATCAAGTATGGCATTCCTTTAGGTCTAGTCCTCTTCTGTGAACATAGGAGCATTGAATCATAGAATCATAGAATGGTTAGAGTTGGAAGGGACCTTCAAGAGTCATCTAGTCCAACTCCCCTGCAAGCAGCAGGGACATCCCTGACTAGGTCAGGTTGCTCAGAGCCTCATCCAGCCTGGCCTTGAACGTTTCCAGGGATGGGGCCTCCACCACCTCTCTGGGAAATCTGTTGCAGTGTTCTACAACTCGCATTATAAAAATTTTTTTCCTAATATCCAATCTAAATCTACCTCCCTCTATTTTAAAACCATTGCCCCTCGTCCTATCACAACAGGCCCTACTGAACAGCCTCTCCCCATCTTTCTTGTAGGCCCCCTTGAGGTACTGGAAGACCGCTATCAGGTCTCCCCGGAGCCTCCTCTTCTCCAGGCTGAACAGCCCCAACTCTATCAGCCTGTCCTCATAGGAAAGGAGCTCCAGCCCTTTTATCATCTTCGTGGCCCTCCTCTGGACCTTCTCCAACTGGTCCATGTCCTTCTTGTGCTGGGGGCTCCAGAACTGGACACAGTACTCCAGGTGGGGTCTCACCAGGGCAGAGTAGAGGGGGAGAATCACCTCCCTTGACCTGCTGGCCACGCTCCTCTTGATTCAGCCCAGGATGCGGTTGGCCTTCTGGGCCGCAAGGGCACATAGCCTGCTCATGTTGAGTTTCTCATCTACCCATTTCTTGAAACCAGCTTAAGATCGTATCAAAACTTTGCACGTGTATGACTCTAAGTTAAAGCACAAATGTAGTGCAATTTAGATATCAAAGTCTGCTTTCAGTTTTTGAGGAACTCTCTTGATGCAGCCCAGGATGCAGTTGGCTTTCTGGGCCGCAAGGGCGCATTGCCAGCTCATGTTGAGCTTCTCATCCACCAGCACAGCCAAGTCCTTCTCCTAAGGGCTGGTCTCTATCCATTCTCCGCCCAGCCTGTATTTGTGCCTGGGATTACCACGACCCAGGTGCAGGACCTTGCACTTGGCCTTGTTGAACTTCGTGAGGTTGGCACAGGTCCACCTCTCCTGTCAACATCCAGCCTGTCAACATCCCTCTGGATGGCATCCCTTTCCTCCAGCATGTGGACTGCACCAGGCAGCTTGACATCGCTGAAGGGGCACTCTATCCCACTGTCCCTGTCACCAACAAAGATATTAAACAGGGCTAGTCCCAATACTGACCCCCGAGGAACATCACTTGTCACTGGTCTCCACTTGGATGTCAAGCTGTTGGTCACAATTCTTTGCATGCAGCCATGCAGCCATGCAGCCAATTCCTTATCCACCGAGTGCTCCATCCACGAAATCCTTGTCTTTCCAATTTAGAGGATGTCGTGTGGGACAGTGTCAAATGCTTTGCACAAGTCCAGGTAGATTTCAGTCTGAAGAAAGTTATTTTGAAGTTTTTCATTATGAATTTTCCCACCAGCTCCTGTGGCATAATTACATTTTTGCATGCTGACTTTCTAGTAGGGTAGAAGATATTCAGAGAAATATTCTTACCTGTGATATGTATAGCACTGTATCTCATGATAGTTAATGTTTTTGCAAGGTCCTTTTAAACCATGTTACTCTTGGTTTCTTTTTTTCCTTTAGATAGCTAATGATATTGCAAGATATAGAGGGAGTCTTGGCTTTTATGTGCATAGAAAATTCCAAATTGACTGTTGTGCAACAAGGTCTCTAGAAAGAAATATGAACCTGTAGAAGGGGAACAATGATCAGTGAATAGTTCATGCTGAGTACTTGTACAGTGATTCAATCATATTTTCCACATGCAATGTCCTGCAGGAAAGCAATGAAGGCAAGTGAAATATAATATTACATACTGTGAACTCTTTTCCATTACTGCAAAATTAATTGTGAAAGAGGTAGCTCCCAGCAGAGGTACTTGCTATGTTAGACAGGTGCTCTTGCATTTAGAGGGTACAAAAATGTAATGTTAGGTAGCTGATTTCCCTTATAAGACATCCTGAAGCAACTACCTTTACTTGTCCATCCTTCCACAAGCTCCTTCTCTGGGTTTTTTGAAGTCTGATCTATAAAAAAGCTTTACCCTTAATGATCTGTTGCCAAATACATGTATTGGCATGTAGAGCCTGAAGAATAACACTCATGGTGACCTCTAACCTTGAACCACATTAAACTGTTATAACATATTTCAGTGTTTAAAAGCAATTATTTTCTGTTTGTCTTAGGTAAAGAGATCCTCCACCTGCCCCAGTTGCCTTACTTCACAGACATTTCTATCAATTACTCATTTTGTACAAGCCTCTCCCCAATTTTCTGTAAAGACACGCTGCATGCCAGAGCAAATATAATGCCTAGGAGTTTTCAGTGTCAGGTTTGTGGCTTTTGATTGCTATGAGTTATACTAAATTCCTGAATGTAAAAGAAGAATTCACAATATAATAATTTCAAAGCTGATTGCTAAGACATTTAATAATTATATTAATTATCTGGATTACTACATAAGTGCAAATGCCAGATAAAACTACTAAAAGAGAAGAACGTAATAAATATACTGATACTGATCTCTAAGATCTCTGTAGAAGTAATCAGATAAACCTGTGTTCATCTGCTTGTTGTGTAAGCTGAAAGCTTTTACAACTTCTTCGCACTATTTTTTTTTTTTTAGCCCATATCTTAGTCTGAAGAATAAAAGGTGTTTTTCCCCTTTTTGTTCTAATGAAATTTGTTTTGTAGGGTGACATATAGTAAAAACCTTTAACGCTGGTGGGGGGGTGAGGTTTAACACAATAAGTTGTACTGTTATTGTGAACTGGTAAAGGGGAAGGTGACCGTTTTGGATTCATTTGACAGTGATATGATTGTTTGACAGAGTGGTGACTCTCATGTTACTTAACTCTGTAAGCAAGGAACAGACGACTCATCGATACTGTGTCCAGCATGCAACTAGATCACCATGCAGACATAAGTAATTAAAAGGCACAATGGCTGTAATCAATGGCATACAGGTTATCCTTGCTCTTGTGAAGGACAAATTACACACAAGCGTTTCACAAACTCAGGAAGTTCCATTACCTTCCTTTTGTATTTCACTTCTCAGTGTTTCGTAGTTCAGCCCCGATCGGAACCAGACTACGCAGTCTCTCTCTCACTCCCCCCACCCTCCAAGAGAACAGGGGGAGATGATATAAGGAAAAACGGCTCGAGGTTTGAGATAAGGACAGGGGGAAATCCTTAAAGTTACCGTAACGGGCAAAACAGACTCAACTTGGGGAAAACTATTCATTTATTACTAAAACTAGCAGGAGAATGAGACAGAGAACAAGATAACCTCCCCCTACCCCTCCCTCTTCCTGAACCTAACATTATCTCTACTACTTTCCCCCCCACCACCCCAAAGCGGCATGGGGGGAAGAGGGAATGGGGGTTGCAGTCAGTTCATCACGCATTGCTTTACGCCGCTGCTTCATGGTCGGGGGAAGAACTCCTCACATTCCTCCCTTGCTCCATTGTGGGGTCCCTCCCACGGGCCACAGTCCTTCGTGAACTGCTCTGGCGTGGGTCATCTCTTCCATGGGGTGCAGTCTCTCCAGAACAGCTGCCCCAGCAGGCCCTCCATGGTTCCCACTGCAAAACTTGTGATTTAATTAAATGGATGCAAATATAGGATGATGTTGCAGTATAGGGAATGTTGCCCTGAAACAGTAAGTGAGTGAGCAGCTGGGAGTGAGAGTTTCTTTTCTTGAAGGCTGGCCTTTTTAATCCTGGCCATCTGTTAGCTTACGGTGAAAAGCCCCTTTTCTGGTGTTCTGGCATTGCTTTGTCACTTAGTGCTTGAAGGGCATTCAATCTTGCATCTTATTCATGCTTCTCTGTGACACTATTCAACAATAAAGCTTTTGTTCTGACTGAGGTCAGAACTGCTAACTTTGACAGCAGTATTCTTAATGGATTGTCCAAGCAGAGACACAAATAGAAGGAGAAAGAAAAACAGAAAACGCCTTTGCATGCAGTCCCTCCAAGTTTCTAACTTGCCAAATTACATATTCAGCTTCCCTTTCTGTCCTATTCAAGCTCTACTTTCATTTTTTTTTACTAGTAAACACACTATCATTTAAACATTCTAACAAACAATTATTTCTACATTTGTTGTAGTATTTTTTAATTTATTTATCGTTATTTTTTACTATGCACAATCCTATATTATTCATATTCATTAATTATAAAAATATTAAGTGACAATATTGGAAGAAAAATTGTAAGACATATCAGAAAACTTCTGCAAGGGAAATAATTCTGCAGTAATTTTAGGAATCTTTCTCCAGGTGGAGGAAGTGTTTAGTGGAAAAGTTCTATATCTCCTGGACAAAAAAAGGAACAGAGTATTCAGGTTTATGGTAGAGAGAGTAAGATGAAAATCTAGGATTCCACCTTGTTTTGAAAACTAAAATTAAATGAAGAAGAAAGAAAAGATCAGGAGTGAGAAATTGATACTTACCACGTTTATATGCCTCCCAATTTTCTTACTCTTTCAGCCAACAGGAAATTTTTTTTTTTCTCTCTTTCACACCTGAGGAAATGAAGGTACCTCACAAGAAGGCTTTTTTCCACCCTTAACTGAAAAGCAATAGCTGAATAAAACTATTGAGAAGTAAGGCTGTTCCTAGTACTCTGCTCCAACTTTTCTCAAGTACTGCTTCTCTGCACTAGTTATCCATAAAGAAAGAAGAAAAATATAAGCTATTCTTTCAGTCCTTGCTGCTCACATGTCTTGAGAAGCTGTGCACAGTTACTCACTGCCTTTGCTTGTTCCTGTCTTCCCCTGGTGTGTTCAACAGCATATATCTGGGGTTTTATTTAAAAAAAAAAAAAAAAAGAGAAAAAGAGGGATTTTTTCTTGTGTTAAGAAAAATGAGCATATTTCCCATATTTGAAAAACAAAAAAGTAACCCAGGAGAGATCAGGAAGTACGACAGAGTTAGAAGATCACAAGAGATGTGAATAAATAAAATTTGCGTACATTGACCTAAATGTCACTACCATTTCAATTTTATCTTAAAAAAATAATAGCAGAAAAATAAAATGCTGTGACTTGATTTATACCACTTTTCATTGAATTTTGTAAGCGTGTGTATGTGATGGTTACAGCAGCTGACCAAGTTTATCAGCACATGAAAACTCTCATACAAATTTTTGCAAACCTATAAAAATTTCACCATCAGTATACTTCTTATAAAAAAAGAAGTAAGTTAAAGTCAAACTGAAATACAAACTAATCATGAAAGATAAACTAATAATGAATTTAAGAAAGGCATCACCATTACAACAGATGCATATAAAATATAATGTGAGGTGCTGCTTTTAGAGTCTCAGTTTCTCCTTTCTGTGTAGTATGCATTACCTTTCTGAGGTTAGCCAAGGAAGATAATTTTGAAGTTTGTCTACTATCTTATGATTTTAAAAGACATTGAATTGTTTTCTTGAAACATTTTGTTTAGTTGTTTTTTCACTATCCACATTAATAATCCATAGTCTATTTTTCTACTGTGGATACAGGATATATCTACGCTGTCTTTGCGTGTTACCCCAGTATGTCTCAGTTATATGTAAAGATACTACTTCAGCCTCTAATTTTCCATGAAAGTATCAGAAAAAAAAAAAATCCAGGCCTCCTTGAATAGATTATTTCATAAATAACTAGTAAATGCCAAGCTAATAGCACATAAAAAATGAAACCTTTGTTCTATATTGCTGCTATGAAGAAGGCCTTCTCATAGAGGTCCTAACCCTTCCTGTGTGGCATCATCTAAGCCTATGGAAATGGCAAACATTGAAGGAACTTCACTAGAGCAGGTCTTACTGGAACACCAGTCTAGCTGTAGTCCTCATGTGAACTTCATGTTGGGATTTGTCTTTTCTTTGCAAATCGAGACAGATGATTGAAGGGTAGCAAGCCTGGACTGCACATTCAGTGGCATTTAGGATAACTGTCATGACAATCTATATGTGTGCTGATATAGGGCACAGCATCTCACCGTGTGGTAATCTCCACAATGCAGGAATGCAATGTAGGAAGCCTTTGAAGCTGCTCAGAGTGAAATAGTCATTGTGCTGTGAGAAAAAAACACAAGACAGGTAGAAGGAAAAGAGACAGCGAGACAGAGTAAGCCACAAGAAAGCAAGTAGCTCACAGAAATGTCAAAATTTATGGTGACCTTATTGAAAAGACCTAAATTTTACCTAAGCCATGATTTTTCCTGTTTTATGTATCATAGTGCTTCATAGTGTTATAACAAAGGAATAGCTAAATCTCACAGGAAGCCCAGAAAACAATCCATTCTTATTGCCTTCCAGAACTGCTCAGCACTGTTTATCCTGAAAGCATCTGGGCTGCTCAGTGGACATCCACACATGGCCAGAGGTAACAGCTAAAATGAACTGAGCATCTACCTTCTCTGTCTCTGCATTAAGACCTGATCTGTGCTGAAAATCTTCCCAGTCCCACTTGCCTACCATAAACTATCAACTAACACCAAGCTACCACTTGCCAAATCTTCCTATGGCCGGTTGAGTCTTGCATTCCGGCGCTCCTGGCTGCTAGATGGACTGCCTCCAAGGCAATGTGCAATCTGGTGCAGATCACGTCACATTCATGTGGTCAGAAAGCTCTCTCAGACATGGATTCTACTCTCTCAGGCTCAATAATGGATAGAGACTAGGCTCTCCCATCTCCTGCAGGTCCATGGAGATCCTAAGCAAAAGCATAATCATCACTGCCTCTTTCTTCTTTAAAGGTCTGTGTTAAAGAGCTAGCAAAGTGGATTCTAGGTACTTCAGCTGCAGAAGCTTTCTTTATACCACTGAAGACATAGTAATTTTTGAGAGAGAATCATCATTTGAGACATCTAAGTTCCTTATACAGTCAGTGAAGAGGGAAAATGACCTGAGTTAGACATGATGGTTCATGCCAGGTTGCTCATCATGAATATTCAAATATTCTAACCTTTTCTCTACAAAATGTGGTTTACCATGTTTGAAAAACTAAAATTGAAAAACTAAATTCCTTCTCCCACAATCTTCTAAGTGTCTAAATTTGGCAGGCTGATTTCCATCTATGACAGACTATAGTTCAAGACAGATTTATATATTATATATTATATATTATATATATATTTATTTATTATATATTATATATTATTATATATATTATATATTATTATATATATTATTATTATTTATTTATTATATACAAGGAGAAGCTTGGAAGAAGTCCCGTCTAGATGATGCATAACAGAAATGGTAATCTACATTTTAGTTTCATAGCTTTTTAGAAGTGAAGCCATCCTTTCTGACATGAATGTAAGGTGTCAAGAATAAAAGAGCCTCAGCCCAGTTTAAACAACCTGAGAGACTCCTGGAATACAAATGATAAAGAATAAGAAAAGCAATATATTTGCATTGTTAAACTATAGATAAACAAAAATCCCAGCAATCAGCAAGATATCACTGTTGTCTTATGGGAATTTCATATATATAGGGGGAAAAAATATAGATCTGACAATGAGCTTTTTTAGAGGTAATTAGATCTTCTCATTATAGACAAATACTAAGTGGCCTTCATAGACTCCACCCCTCAGCTATCTCTCATAAATTTAGCAGAGATTCTCTCATTGGTTTTATGATAATTCTCCTAGGAACTCTAGGTTTATACACTGATGATACTCTGCTGTCTCTTAATTATTATACTTGGAGGCTTAACTTGATGGAAGAATGCATACAGTGGGGAATCAAAAATTAAGAATTCTTAGTATGGTGACTTAAAAGCAGGGAATGTATAATGAAGGAGAATACAAAGAAAATAAAAGAATGCTTCATAAAGCAAATGGAAGAATTTATATCACTGTTGGCCCCTTCTCCAGAGTCCTGAAGGCTCTGGAATATGCACTGTCATACATATTTTTGGCATTGCATATCAGAACATGTGCAGTAGCCACTCAAGATAAAATTTAGGAATATGTTTAATTTTCTGCTCAAGAAAAGGAATGAGTCAACTTTACTGTCTAACAGTAACAGGAAAAACAAGTCTGCCATCCTTCAAATTAGCTGGCTTTTTTTTTTTTTTTTTTTTTCAGGAAAACCACTCCTTTCCTGTCATTTTAATCTGACAGCTAGCAACCAGGCCACAGAAAAAATTTCTAGTACCTAGGCCTATTGCTTTTTCTTGTGATACGGTAAAAGGTGCCTGCTGGGACCTTAAAAGGCCTGTGTACTTTCATCTCTGTTTTTTTTTCTTTGTATTTACTGTCTTCTGTCAAGCTCTCTTCTTATTCAGAGGTAGAAACTTACTGGTTTACCCCCCTGTTTATCAATTAGATATTACTGTGTTTCCCTGACTTGTTCATTGCTCTCTCTCTGGGGCTTCTGCCTTTTTCCAGCTCCTAAAAATTCTGTTGTGACCTTGACTCCTGTTGGAATAGTTCTTTACCATAATGATTCAGCTAATTCTGGTGGTTTTTTTGCAATTAATTTAAATCCTTGGGGAAGACTATGAATTATTTGAACAGCCTGATTGTTTCACAATTGTCACTGAAACTGTCACTGTTTCAAACTGTCACTGAAAATAATTTAATTAGTTTCCTTCAAGCGTATTTATTAATCTCTGTTCCCATAGAGACATTGATACCTATTAAGGATTGATGCTTGTACACAGTCAGGAATTTAGCCATTAATTTGCTGTGCAATTAATCATACACTATTGTTTCTGTTTCCTGTCTGTGTGATTGGAGCTTTTCATGAACAGGATCATAGTCTGAATGGTCCACTTTTTGGTTTCAGAGAATCATAGAAAAACTCAGGTTCTGTGGTGGCCATCTATACCGACGCCCCGCTCCTAGAAGAGCTAAGCTTCAGTTTGACAGGTCTGCTTAGGGCATTGCCCAGGTGAGTTCTGACCTGGGTTCCACAACCTCTTCACATGCATAAGCATTCTCACAG
Source organism: Chlamydotis macqueenii (assembly GCF_036417535.1). Taxonomy (NCBI): domain Eukaryota; kingdom Metazoa; phylum Chordata; class Aves; order Otidiformes; family Otididae; genus Chlamydotis; species Chlamydotis macqueenii. The sequence goes on along the minus strand of NC_141593.1, from coordinate 55,068,463 downwards.
GGAAGATTTTAATTATATTCAGTTGGAATTTCACTTGCTGCAACGTCTGACTAATGCCTTTTGTCTTTTCACTGGACAATTCATAGAGAAATCATGCTCCATCTTGTATACATCCCCCAGTTAGGAAGCTGAAGACAGCAATATATTTTTTTTTCATCTGCAGTAAAACAAAATTCAAAGATAAAAAATTACTATTCCTTGAGTACTGCCAAACTACTTATCTGAGGGGAATCCAGATAAATTCTCCTTTCTGTTAATGATTGCATCACAGGACATAGTGTCTGAAGCAGAGCCCCTTCCAGTTCTTTGCTTTCTTGATACTACTCAGCATAAGGCAGGGACAGATTTCTCCAATGAGTCAAAGGAGCTGTGAAAGTTAAAGAGTCCGTACGTAGTGTGCCTCACTGGACAGGAAAGGGAATAATCTCCTGCTCAAATGTAGGAATGAGCAAGATGAGCTCCTTTTTCATTGGGGGAGCAAAAAGCTAAAGGAACACAGGTGCAAAGCTGTGGGAAAGCTGAAAAATTTGAGCAGAGACAAGATAAGTTCCTACAGACAGGGAAAAAAAAGGACCTCGATAAAGATAAGTTAGCTCTGTCTAAAGTATTGTATTTGCTGTTTGCAAATGATACAAAGGTTAAAAAGAATTGGGGATATTGGCAAGATGAGGGAAAAGAAAGAAAGAAGATGACCAGCTGCTCTGTTGCTAATACCTGTGGTTTTACAATCAATGTGTTAAGCTTTCTGACTGTGCTTTCTCTGTCTTTCAGAATTCTATCTATCACAGGATTCTTGCAATTACACATGATCTTTGCATTTGCAACACCCTTTGACATAGCATGTTATTGTCATCACACTGCAGCATTTGGCCTACTACTAAACATGTTTAGGTCATATAAAACGAATGAGATAAGAAATTGGTTTGTCTGTAACTCATTTATCTTTTGCAAAAAATGGAGGCTAATAGAACTGCAAGTGACGGCATCATTACCTTGATAAAATATTACTTGATTAGTGGGTTCTGATATTTTTAATTATGGTAACAGATAGGTGCATACATTTGTAAAGACATGCAGCCAACTGTTGTGCAACTTTTTCACAGAATCTTGTCACTTCTTTCCTGCCTTAAATGAATTTGTCAGCCCTTAACCACAATATTTCTTAAGCCACGGCAGTCAATTGGGCAACATATCGTGCGGTTTGCAATGAGCATAGACACAAACTAGAATGAGGGTCATTGTTTAAGAGACAAAATCACCCCCATCGTTACTCTTAAATATGTTTCTCTGCAGATGGCATATGCTTCTGCTTGTGGATATTGAATTCTGTGGCCCATATTTGCAGATAATATGATCTCTGTCTGCAGCCAAAATGAACACAGTCAATCTTATCTGCTAAGTCAATAAGCAGACCCTAACCTGGGGTCACTTCAATAAGAAACTCATTAGGAGTTAGAGATCCTATGGAAGTGGTGATGTAAATGTTTTTGCAACTCTTTCTATCATAAGAGATGATGACAAGTATAATTTTAGAATATTTCTTGTTGTTTCAGTTTTGTTTTGTGGAATGTAAGAATATTACCCTTCTGATTCTATGCACAGAGTAAGGGATTTAAATAGCACATCACTAGGACCTTTACTGTTACAACTCTAAGAGACACATTGAGAAGGAATTGTATTTTTCCATTGAATAAGTCAATGGAGTCAAAAAACCACTTTTAACACCAAAGTTAGAAACACAGAGGACTACAATATATACTGTAGGACAGTTTAAAAGGAGCAAATTTTAATGTGTTAGTGGAAGGGTAAAAAGAAGAGAGCAAAGTATTACTAGCACTATCAGATGTTCGGCATGCCATAACACTAATGTATTTCTTCACATTTACTAAACTGGTGGACTAAAAGATCACCTAGAAAAAAATCACAATACGTTGCCATTTTTAGGAACAAGCATCTTTAAACTACCTGCAACAGGGTGCCAAAATACTGCCCTAATACTATGCGTTTGTTATTTCCTACTTTATGTGTGTGAGATGTTCTGTGTTGGGTATTCTTACCACGGCAAAAAATGTTTGAAGGATCAATTCTGGATTGGACATCAGTATAACTAATAAAGGAAGTGGGTTTGTATTGATAAGAAAATTGGATTATATTGATAGCAACAGGGTTTTTTATATTGATAACAAAGTAGGATTATATTGATAGGAATTTATATTTGATTAGAAATTATTAATTATGAATTTCATGTTGATAAGAAAGTAGGATTATATTGATAGCAACAGTTGCTAACTAAAGTAGTTACATTAAAAATATTTCTAAACTGTACAATATGTTTTATTCTTTGTGCATCCAAGTGGAAGCAGCAGCCTGAGAAATACACAAGACTATCGAAGAAATTAGTTTGTACTTTATTCTGTTCTGAGTGGCTGTTGACATCATTGGTGATTTTACATTATATTTATGAAGCAATTGCATAATCAGATACAAAGCAAAGTGTTTGCAAGGTGTTCATTCTCAGGCAAAATTATAGGCTTATCATCTATTGCTGCTCAATGGTGGTGAATGTGAGAACAGACTGAGACCTGATGTCTTATAGCTAACACATCGATCTATTTCCAGTGAGGAGTAAAGAAGAAAAGGCAACATATTCTCTTTCAGTACATGGGAATGATAACCATCAGCGGTATTTTGTGTTTTACATATAGCTGCAGTGTTGTTTCATCTTCCGTTGTTACAAAGAACTAACATTTAGATTACAATAGCCAGAATTTACACTGGTCTGGCGTGTACTGTGATCCCTTTTTCTCTTTTCCTTTTCTGTGTCCACCTCTTCCATTTAGTCAAATAACTACTCCCAGCTTAGACAAGTTCATCCAGCCTTAGGCCAATTACCAGAGGCTTTTCTTAATCTAGAAGTGCCTGTTGGACCAACACAGCAAAGCTGGCCTCTGACTGAGAAAAGAGCATAAGAAATAAGAGCAACAAAGGACAAAAACAAGATGAGAAATAATTGGAGGCCAAATGAAGGGTTTTAAAGAAGTGTAAGGAGAGTAGTTAAAAAGTAATAGACTGTGGAAAGGTTTTAAAATAGAAACAGAATATGTGTGAGACTAAAAATTGCTGCAATAAAGATATTTCCTGCAAATTATAAGCATATAATCCTTTTGATTTAGATGAAACTACTTATAGCAGATCTCAGTGTCAGTTAAGTGGCCTGAGGAGGGGGTTTACAAAAGAGATTGTTTGGTTTTCCCTACCCTGTGAATCTAGCACTTTCCTGCAGGAAAAGTCTGTAAACAAAGACAAACAATGTTCAGGCTAGATTTTACTTAGATGAATACAAGAATCACTGTCATCAGATCCCCACTTATTTAGAGATGTATTGATGAATGACAGACAGCAATTTTTTTTTTTTCTGGCTCAAAAGAGAAGAACAGTAGTCCTGTAATTTGCTTATGTAGTGTTGCATCTTTCCCCCAAATACTTTACCAGCTGAGGGTCACATCTTGCAGATATGGTTTCAGCACTTGAGTAATTTCCTCTCGACTACTTCTGAGGGAGATTATAAAATTCCAAAAACGATCTTTAAGCAAACTAGATTGAAGATATCTGTCTAGGTGGTTTTGGTTTTGTTTCAATTTACAAGTGCATGCACTTTCCCAGCTCTGGGACAATCAAAACACCATCTTGATATGTCTTCTGACAGCCAAGTAATCAAGCTTTGCTTTGAAGCCAAGGTACCAAGCTCTTTTCAGGAGCTCTTTTCAGGAGGCAGAAGAAAATGCATTGTCTACTGTCTGGGAAGAAAGAATATTGAGAAAATAGCCCCAAGACTACAGTTACCTGCTCTTTTAAACACAAGGGGCACAAAAAGATCAATACTGCAGCCCCAACGTGGTGTCAACTGCACACTGACTGATGGTGCACTTGATCCCCTCATCCAGATAATTTATAAAGATACTAAACAGAACTGGCCCTTATACTGAGCTCTGGGGAACATCACTTGTGACTGGCCACCAACTGGATTTGACTCCGTTCACCATGACTCTTTGGGAGTCTCCTCCCTCGCCACACCCACATGGCACAGGGGAATGAGGAATGGGGGTTGCCGTCAGTCCATAACAATTCCTATCTGTTGCTTCTTCATCCTCATACATTTCCTCTCCTTCATAGGTCCCTTCTACAAGTTACAATCCTTTATGAACTGCTCCAACATGGGCCCTCCAGAAGCTGCAATGTAGTATCTGCTCTGGCATGGTCCTCTTCACGAACTGTGGGAAAGTACCTGGTCTCCTCCGCGGGATGCAGTGGAATCACTGCTCCAGCACCTACAGCACCTTCACCTCCTCCCTCTCCTCTCACCTGAGTGCTCACAGGGTTGTGTCTCACTTTTTTTTTTTTTAAACCCACTTATCTCTCTCTGAGCTGCTGCGCAATGTTTTTTACCATTTCTTTAGGATAATGTTCTCACAGGAGTACCCCAACCATGGCTGAGGGACTCAGCTGTGCTCTGTGATTGGAGCTGGCTGGAAACAGCTGTGTTCAGCACGGGACAGCCCCAGCCTCTCCTCTGAGAGGCTGCCACCCACTGCCAGCACCTCTAAGCCTATTATATGCATACATTTTTTTTAATTTATGGTAGATAAAACTGAAAATCATGAGTAAAATCTGATTGTCAAAACTCACAATATACTTGGAAAAACTGTGCACAGAAATTTACTAAAAACATTTTCCAAAACATTTGTAAATTACCAACAAAAGGATGTCTATGATCATTAAAATTTCTGAATTCTATTTTAAATGAGGAATTTTACAGTATAATTAATAATTTTTACTACTTAATTCCTATGGTTGAAATAATTTTGAATCAAAATTACAGTGAATATTATTCCAATCCTGAATCTTATAGTCTTCTTTTCTCCATTATATATTGCAGCATATACTATCTAAAACCCGTGTAGACACTTCCAATAAAGGTACTTTCATGAACACCACAGGTTTCAGGAGAGTTTACTGACAAACTTCTGTTAACACAGAAGGAAAACATTTTAATTGTACCCAGTACATTGTTTTCTTTGGCCTAGGAAAAATGAGATTACATGAGCCAACAATGTGCCCATGCACCAAAGAAGGCCAATGGTATCCTCGGCTGCATTAGGAGGAGTACTGCCAGCAGGTCAAGGGAGGTGACCCTTCGTGTCTACTCAGCACTGGTGAGGCCACACCTGGAGTACTGTGTTCAGTTCTAGGATCACTGGCACAGAAGAAATATGGACATATTGGAGAGAGCCCAATGACGGGCTACAAAGACAGTGAACAGACTGGAGCACCTCTCTAGAGGAAAGCTAAGAAAATGTCTAAACAGATGTGTGATTGTTGAGAAATCCAGACCTCAAATTTCTTTCTTTTCCAGTTTGTGCCAAGGTGGTGGTCCATCTGTTTGCAAGGAAAATACTTAGACTTTTTTTCCTCCTGGATGAAAAGTACTATTCTGTTTTTAAGTGTGTAAACTGTCTGCAAGGATATTTAACTTCCCTTCCCCACAGCTGTGTCTTGTATGAAGTTAAAAGTTGCTTTAATTCATAATTCATGAAGCACACACCTCGATTTTTCAGGCATAAGAATGTACTGAAATTAAGTGTCACAGAGTTTTCAAAAGCTGTGATTTTGCTATAGCACTTACTGGTCCAAGTTACGGTGTAGGTTATGCCATCAGTTCAAAATAACTCAAATAACTTTGACTAACATCAGAAAAGTTCCACCTCACAGACTTCATTAGTATTTACATTCAAGGTACTTTTCAAAACACACATATATATATGTTTTTTGGAAAGAGATTCTTTACTTAGTTAAAAGAAATCTTAGTGTGCATCAGTAAAAACAGATTCAATATGACACAATGGATTTGTGTAACATTGTTACTGTTACTGGAATTCAAAGTATATGTGGTATTTGACAACTAGCATGACAAAAGTAAAGGAGACTAATGGGAAAATATGCATTTATGATTTATTTTAGAAAACAGCTTTTTCTGTTATTTCCATAATTCCAATTGACATATTTTATTCAAATAACAGCAGAGAATCATTAGGTAAGAACTGCAATTAAATATTAGTCATATCTCTCTAAATAAAACCGATTAGCCTTGGTAATCATTTTTTCATATGTGAAATGCTAGCCAGAATATTGGATGTCATTCCCAGTGAGCCTTTACACTTACATAAATACAGAGGGAAAAGTCCCTTTATTCTAAAGAGATTAACAACACTATATCGTGGGTCTGCTTGCTTAGAATCTTTGCAGGCCGTTGACTTTTATCAGAATGTTTTGTATGAAAATTCCACATCTTTTAAGACATGCAACTGTGTGACGAAATATCCACTCAATCTGTAAGATCACTAGTATAATATACAAAAAGAAGGCATAAATATAGCTTTGAGTGCCAACAAGTAGACCTCTTGAATGAATAAATTTGTCAAGTTTGTACATCAGCTTTCAGCTTCATCAACTAAAATGCCTCCTAACTGGTACGAAAGTACAGATAAATAAACTTGCCTTAATTGGCAGTCTGAATATCAACTACAGCATTATTAAGCACTCCCTCATTTCAGAGGTCATTCTTAGGCAGAAGAGAAAATACTTTGATTACTAACATATTCGGCTGTTTTGAGACACTTATATATTAATGTGGGAAAAACATTAATTTTGGCTGAAGCTTCAAATTGAACATGGGTACAGAGAAGAGGTAACAGATATTCTATGTGTTCTTATGATATGATTAATCAGCTAAACTGAAAAATGTATCAGTAACTAAACAAAGCAGCTTTAGAAATCTTTGAAGAATTACCAGATAAAACATCTGGTTGGATGAGTCTGTACATACAATTTATACACGTGCTTTCATGTTACCATTATAGCCATCAGTTTATTAGCAACAGGATAAATTTTTTATATGGACCATTGCTGACTGAATTTGTTGAGATGCTTCCTTTTCAACTTGCATGCTCTCTTGTGTTAAGACAGACAAATTAGTGTGCCATTTGACACCTAGTATGGCACTACAGTTACATAGAACAGTAGTGCTTTGGTGGAAATATAAGCTGCCATGCCAAATAAACAAATAAATACTAGTACATATGACTATTACTTTGCTGTGATTTTTTTTTTTTGACCCCCATACTACTTGATAAAATACTGTAAACTTGGCTAGGTTGAAGGATCTGGATAAGGATAATCACCATATTCTATGACAGCTCACTGCCCCTCTGGATTATGAGTTTCTCCAGAAGGTATCTGAAGATGCCTTTGAATTTCCCCTCTGTTATGGTGGCAATCACAAGGCAGTAATAAATATTTCATCACAGCCACCCACTATCAGTGCAACTGTAAGCCAAAACACTACCTGCCCTTGTTTACTAGCAGCATAAATAACTGATCATAGCATTCCAGGGAAGGTGGATGATTTTTTCAGGATATAGTTTCAAAGAACAGATTACACAGAATCATATGTGCACCTATATTTATTAATTATTCATTAATAATTATTCATTTTGATGTCCCCTGTCGGATCAGCCAGCAAAGCACTACAGTTCTGAAGACAGCCTCACTGCAAGCTAACTGTCAGCAAACTAAAAGCTTACACTGCATCTTTTAAGAAACAGACACATTATACTTTTTTTTTAGAACCTAAATAACTCCTAAATCAAAATGTTCTACCCTACCAGGGTTTCACCTTAATCTATAAAATGCACAAAGCTGAAATAGCAATGTGTCTAAAAAATACATACTTTTCTGAGACTTAATAAAATAAAATATCAACATACATGTATACACACAATAATATCTAGCCATAAAAAAATCACTTATTATGGATATCTGAAAGAGACCAGCAAAAGAATTACTAGAACTTGTCAAGATTATAGCAACAGTCCAAAACTACTTTATTGCAGATAACTTTCTTTTCAGATATCAAGTGGAAAGGTACATTTAAGTATGGCTGCCTTTCTTTTTTGTGGGAAGAACAGGTTTTCTTAAAGCCATTATTACTAGAAATGAGCCAAGAAAAGGGAAGAATTCCTTTATATCAGTCCCGCGGATGACTGTGTCGTGGAACCTCCACAAGTTCCAAGTTTGCCCGCCATAGCTGTGATGAACATCAGCCTCAAAGTAATGCAGAGTAAAGCTGAGACTCAGAACAGCCTTGAAGAACATTAAGGTGATTCAAGAAATAATTAATCAGTTCACTGCTCTGCCATTTCTTGTCAAGAGAATGTGAGAAGATTTCACTGTTAAATACTCCTCCGTCTACTTCAAGGATAATGAACATTTTAAAAATAACCTAGTCTATGTCACTGAAACCCAAAGAAAAATAGGCAAGTTAACTTTACCAGGAAATCATAGCTGTTGCCAAATAAGCTTATGAGATAAAAATGCAGACACTGACATTTATATTTCATGTTTTATAAAAATACCAGAAAATCCAACATAACAGCTTATGTAAAAATGGAGAAATAATTAAATCAGAAAGCAAAATAACATGAAATTACGATAACTGCAACAAGGTTCCAGGCAAGGTGGGAATGGTGATATTGAGTTCATTCATGTACTACATCTTTGCCTCAATGCATCAGAATCTTCCCAAATTAGGATTCAGGTCCATAAAGCAGGTTCCTGCTGCATGGTTAACGAATATTAACCACTTCTAAGGCTGAAGTTCAGAGTCTCAAAACTCATCACTGCCATCACAAAGTTGTTGCATTCTTTCACCCCTCAGTCTCCTCTTCCCTTACCACCACAAGTCCTTTTTTATATATCTATATCTATATCTATATCTATATCTATATCTATATCTATATCTATATCTATATCTATATCTATATCTATATATCTATATCATCTTCTGCCCTCTCTAACGTTTGCCAGACTTTCTATGAGCTGATTTTGCACTTAAATAGGAGGAAAATAAATCCTTCAACAAACAAATGTGTGCAAGCACAGAGTATCCTACTGGGTTAGCAAACACAGTAGCTTATGGAAGACTATGGCAGGAATCTGATCAGGCATAACAAAGAAAAAGGTGTACATAGCTGTGAATGTAAGGAGAAAAAAGGAAAATGTAGCGTAACAAAGTGGTAATATGAATTTACTAGGTTACCTTACCTTACCTTATGAAAACAGAGTGTAATAGTGATAAGTCAAGATAAAGCTTCCATCAAAAGTCTGCAGTACAATCTAAGTATCTATCAAAGCAGTGCAGATCTTACAGACAGTGGAGTCCATACCACCTAGATCTTTATAAATTTTACTGAAATCTTTGAATTTTGTTTCCAGCATACACTAAGCATGGATGCTACATGTGTAACAAGCAGCACAGGAACCACAACAGACCAGAAGAGGAAGGATGCCATGCCTGCGCAGTCCCTCCGGGGAGCACTTCTCTAGATGACCCTGGAGTCCCATGGAACACGTACCGCCCAGGCGGAGTGTGAAAAGCTGCATATAGAAAAATAATTACAAAGTCTCAACACCTGGCTGTCCTGCGATTTCACTAGTGAATTAAGTGATCAGAATCTTATTATACAGCTCTGTGCTCCAAACATCTTCTTTTACAATGAAGTTGAAAGATACATGCTGTTTTTTTCCTTTTGCAATTACCCCACAAACTAAACCAAATTAGATCTGTCACTCTACCTATAGGTAGCTCTGTGCTTATCTGAAATTTGTGAAGTGATCTATGCATGTGATTTTTCTGCCAGGACTTCATAAACCCATAAGGGTGCTCACTGTAAACACTGAGGAATCATTTAAATTTTTTTCTTCTAAAAAAGAAAATATTTTACCAAAATAAAATTCCACTGGAAAATATATTATGCTTCTGAAGAAGTAGAATGCTAGTTTGCATTTCCTAGTAAATATCACTGAAGCATGAAACAGTAAGATTCTAATCCTGTTTTTCCTGAAAATGCTACTGCAATTTTGACTACTGCTACCAAAGCTTTCATAATAAAGATTTAAAATAAAAATTGCTTGTTTCTAAATCATATGCACGTACTGAAATTTATTTTGACTGAAAAGAAAAAGTTCCATTGACAGATTTTCTTCTAGTTGCTAAAAGAAAAGAAAATCACCTTAGAACTCACTTTTCCTAAGGTAGTTAAACAAAAGGAAGACAACATTCTTTTCCAAGGAGAATAAAGTTAAACGTATTTATTTATTTTGCATGGAAATCATTTGGCATAGTATCTGATTATTCCATAGTTAATTTAACTTCTGTTATAACCTAAAGTATGATTGTGAGGCTAGATATTAAGGTTAAGAAAAGAAGTTAACTTTATGGTTAATTAGGAGAATTCTTTTCTCCTAAAGCCAAGAATACTCTACTAGAGAGGAAAAAACCATGAAACATACCATGCTATACGGCCATTTCAAATCCATAAAGAGGTTGGTGTTTTTTAAAGAAAAATTGAATACTTCCTCTGCTACAGAAAGTATAAGTATTCCCTTCCATAAAAGTGTATGTTTATGCATATATGCATATGTACCAACACATACATACATGCAAAACCAGTTCTTCCCACAGCAACTAACTACTAGAATCTCATTGATTAGTTCCACATTCTATTCTGATAGTAACCAAGAATTAAGAGTTTTGTGCCTTCCAGCAGATGACACCTTTAAAATTTAAATGCTTTCATTTGTTAATGATGCTACTAAGTTTAAATTTCATATTTAAAAACTAATATTAAAAAAATGTGATGGATATGCTAATGGTCATTTTAAACTTCAGAACAACAAATCTATTTTCTTCTCATAGTTAAGTATATTTACATTTCTGGAGGCTCGAACAAAACTTTGTCAAAGCACCGATCTGTGCTTTGCATTTACACCTACTCTGTGTATTGAACTCTATCTATTGAAATGCACCATTTCATCAGTCTCACAAGTCATGAGTACATGACAAACAACTCAAGTTCAACATATATTATTTGTTTTGTTTTATTTTTGGAAAGGGGAGTAAATTCTTTGTTGGTAGTGTTTTTAGTTAAACAGTCTCCTAAGCAGACAGGGAGTTGGTGTTGCCTAAAACCAAGGATAGCAATAACATGAAACCACTTAAACAATTTACAACTTAATTATGTTTTGGTTTTATTAAAAACACACACACACACACAAATTCAAGCACAGAAATGACACCTATCTAATAAAGCAGAGAGGCACAAAACAAATTTTCAACTTGTCATGTCTACACTTGCACTGTTTCCTCTCTTAATTAATTTTTGAAACCTATTTTCTAAACTCAACTACATCTCCAACTAATGTCCAAAGCTTAAAGTTTTCAAAAGCAGAAAGAATTCACCAGAAGTATTGTCTTGGGGTCAAACGACACAATTCAGGCTTGGGAAATGCACACCAGATATTGGAATACTACTACACTGATATTTTTTCCATGGCTTCACATAGAAGGAAACGATTTTGCTCCAAGGAATAGGAAGTTTTGTTTTTCTACGTGGAAAACATTTTCTTTTACGCTGCTCTTATCCATTCCCATCACACAAAAAGGGACTTTAGAATTTCATACAGTCGATTTCTCCACTCTAAGGCAGGAATAACTATTGCACAGACACTTAGAACAACCGTGTATCTAGACTTCCAGTAGCAACTCTAAAACCTCACTGAGTGCTGTAGCTGATTGCTCCATGATCCTAGTACCAATACCAATACCATCTAAGCTATATTGAATATTTTAAATTTGAAGCTGTGAGAGTATCTCTCAAATTCTGGCTTTGACTGGCTTTGAGAGCTTAAGATGTATGCTAATGACACAACAGAGAGCTTAATCATCATCTCCCATTTTGGGAAATATCAATACGTTTCGCACCCCATTTAAAAAGTAATCTTGTTAAAGGAGTTTTACTCTCACTGATCTTTGCTTTGAGGTACCTAACACATCAAACTAAGCCCATTTTCCTGTGATAAATCAGTTGTTTATACAGGTTAAAAGTGACAGCATGAAATCATCAGACTAAGATACACAATACAAAGATAACTCACATTTACTGTGTGCATGTGCAAGAACATAAGGGGTTAAGTGCAAATTTCATCATTCCATTTCCTATGCACCTACATCTTCCCCCTTGTAAATGCAAAGTAGTTCATTCATCTTTGAGAGGGACGCAAAAACAACCAGAATTATCTTGTACTGCTACAAAGTAGAAATAAGTTGTCAGTCAGTTTACTGTGCGAGCTGAATCCAAATCCCAGAAGATGAGGAACTAATAAGGTACAATTATAAATCTCACTAAAATGTACATTCTGATCCTTAGATTTATTTTCATTAATCTACAGATGAGAGACACTCCTGTCTAACTCTCCAAACTCAGATTTTTGTGTCGCTGTTGGCAAAAACTGGTTTCTCATACATAATTTCAAAGAAAAAAAAAGTGAATCTATAGCTTCCTAAAAAATTGCAAGACAATAAACATGTAAATACACTTTTAAATTATTTAAGTTACAGACCTTTTGCCTCATTTGCTGAATGTGTTGAGGATCTAGTAAACTCTTTTTTTTCAGATCTGGAAAGAGAGAAAAAAAAGCATTTAAGAGACGTTAAATTTATCAAGGGGCTTAAACAAACTGCACTGACAGACATTTCTGATCTTTATTATAATAAATAACATAAGTTTTGCAAGAGTTCACAGTCTTGCAGGAAGTGAAATGAATTTATTCCATGTCCTACTTAGGACTGCTTAGGTGCCAAAGAATGGCTGGATATCCAAAAGCTTGCCTGCTTTCCAACTGTGTAAGTCTATCTAGAAAAACTACTCTCCTTGCAAATTTCACCCTGCAGATATCCATGCTTCACAGCTTCAACACTGTAGATATTTATGAGAATCATAGAATCACAGAATAGATAGGGCTGGAAGGAACTTTTAAAGGTCATCTAGTCCAACCCGCCTGGAAGGAACAGGGAGATCTCCAACTGGATCAGGTTGCTCAGAGCCTCATCCAGCCTGGCCTTGAACATTTCCAGGATGGGGCTGGGCAACCTGTTCCAGTGTTCTACCACCCTCAGTATAAAAATTTTTTTCCTAATATCTAATTTCTGCGCTTGCAGCTCAGAAAGCCAATCGCATCCTGGGCTGCATCAAAAGAAGCATGGCCAGCAGGTCAAGGGAGGTAATTCTCCCCCTCTACTTCCCTCTCATGAGACCCCACCTGGAGTACTGCGTCCAGCTCTGGAGCCCCCAACATAAGGACATGGACCTTTTGGAGGGTGTCCAGAAGAGGGCCACAAAGATGATAAAAGGGCTGGAGCACCTCTCCTGTGAGGACAGGCTGAGAGGGTTGGGGCTGCTCAGCCTGGAGAAGAGAAGGCTCCAGGGAGACCTTCTAGTGGTCTTCCGGTACCTAAAGGGGGCCTACAGGAAAGACAGGGGGAAACTCTTTAGCAGGGCCTGTTGTCATAGGATGAGGGGTAATGGTTTTAAACTAAAAGAAGGTAGATTTCGATTCGATATAATGTTGAAATTTTTTGCAGTGAGGGTTGTAGAGCACTGGAACAGGTTGCCCAGAGTGGTGGTAGATGCCTGGAAATATTCCTGGAAATATTCAAGGCCAGGTTGGATGGGGCTCTCCGCAACCTGATCTAGTTGAAGATGTCCCTGCTTTTTCCAGGGAGGCTGGACTCCATGATCTTTAAATGTCCTTTCCAACCCTAACTATTCTATGATTATAAATACACTTCGTTATAAACGGGTAGCATCAGCTTCTGATGTGCTTTGCTTGGAAAAGATACCCTATTGTTACGAGTTCCCTCCAGCAACTTCAATATTTCCAAAACAAGATAGTGCACTTTCATTTCCAATTAATGAATGGTACTGTTTAACGCATCTGCATAAGAGTGAGCTTTTTGTCACACTACCTGCTTCCTTAATTTATTTTTTACCCCTTCCCCGTTATTTGTCCCCAGCTTCAGGCTGACCAATTTATTTCTGTCCATTCCTCTCTGTAGAGGATAGAGCCACTTCAGTTGGCACAGCCTCTTGCTAACAACATGGCAAAGAACAGATATGAGTGAATTCCAGCTAAAGAGCCCACATAGAAAAACAGTGATGAAGTGGTTATGATACCCTGTATTCACCAGCTGGAGAAAATCAGAGAGATCAGCTCAGTAATTCTAGAGCTAATCAGTCTTTGGTTACGAAGAGCAAGAAAACAAATAACTTTGTTTTACACTACCTTCACAAACAAATGAACTGCCATGCTAGATCTTACAGCTTGTTTGTATATAAAACTGTCTTTAAAATAAAATACAAATGTTTGGAGTAAAAAGTAAGAACCATCGAAATATACTTTATATATAATAAATGTATGTAACATATAGATTACATTTTTAGCAACATAAGCACTTTATTTCTATTGGTTCAGAGTAATAGAGAATAGACGACTCAAACACTTCGTTCTTTTTCTTAAAATTTGTCAATGATAAGTACATTTTCTTTTTAAATCTCTGTTTTTCTGATAGTATTTAGCTTATTTTTAAAATGGGATGTTGAAAAAATACCTTGCTCTTTTCTTCTTTGATGGAAGATAAACATAGTCATTCAGTTTCACTACAACAGTCCAATCCTCCTGCACCGCTCACTTTATTTTTCTTGGGACTAAAAAACTTACTAGTTCACTTCCATACTTTTTGCTTATGGCATGTTTAAAATATTAAACTATTTGTTTTTATTGAAGCTGATCAATCTTTTTCACCCAAGAGAAAGGCAAGGTGTTCTTTCAAACGAGAAGTGGAAAAACACTTGCAAAATTAGAATTCCAAGCTGCAATTTTAAAAGGAAGACTATTCACTAAGATCTAACCTACAGGCCTTCACTTTGTGTTTTTACATAGTACAAAGCTGTAAGAGCACAAAGCTCTTGAAAGCTGAGCTGCCGAATGTCAAAATATAAAGGAAGCTACAAGAATCTCCACCCATATCCTAGGTCTAACTGAAAAATACATGGCATTTTCTTGAGACTTCAATTTCACCTTAACCAGACAGGGAAAATGGTAGGAAGATTAAAGTTAAGTAAAATGAGGCCAGAAGAGTGCTACAACCAACCTTTTATGAACATTTTCATGCCTAGAGTATTACTGCCATTTCTTTTGCTCAAATAGATAACTACTCCTAGCTGAAATCAACAGCATGTATTTGAGAATATTGCTATTAGGTTGAAAATATTTTAATATATCAATAAATTTATATTAAATCTTAACAAAACAGAATTTTCTCTTAAGTTAGACATACTTATATTACTTTAATGCTCTGGGTCTTCAGAATAGTGTAGGAACACATTTAATCCCTTAACCTCAAAGACATAGTTTCTATAATACCATTTTTGTAGCAGCTGTTTTGGCTAAAACAGATATGTAAACAATATTAGGTACATTAATGGCATATCATTTCAAGGAGACGGGTAGCTAAAAAAAAAAGACTGAGAGTTTTCAGCCATACAGATCAAGAAACTTCTAAAGACTTTAATGAATTTGATTAATGGAGCATTTTGTATCAAATTAAGTAATTTTATTTAACACTTTCTGCTTAGATACTTAATGAATTAGTGAACTGTATGTAGAGCTAGACAGTGGTGTGAATCTGCTTCTGATGTTCAGGTTCCAGACAAGACCTGGTTAACAATCCACAAATCTGCCTATATATTCTTCTCATTGGAGGTGCCTAAACAAAAAAAAAAACACCCTTCATTTCTGGGAAAAAAGAACAAGCAAAAGAGCAAAACCAAACAAATTAAAAAAAACCCCAACCAACCAAACAAACCCACAAACAAAAAAAACCCAACAAACACAAAACCAGCTCCTTAACCTGAAGTACTTTCTTTCAGTGACTTACATCTGATCTTAATCTCTTTTCAGTTCTGTCTTTCTCAGAATTCAGAAAGGCCGTATTTCTGGTAACTTCGGAATAGTGTTTGTGTAATTTAACCAAGGCCTGGGTCCATAAATATTAGCTAGCAGCAGACTTATAATTCTAATTTTACTTGTTTTCATGTTCATCATGACAACATGCCAGTAGTGGTAGTGTCTAATAGGACATGTCACACAGTAAAATGACTGTATACAACTTTACAAGAAATAATACGTAATGATTCACTACTTTAACTGATAGTGTAATACTGACAAATATTTTCTGACCAGTTCTAAATAACCCTTCTCTGCTGTGCCTCCTCTTATTCCCTACACTGGCACTAGTTAGAATTTGTAATTCTTCAAACGTATACTTAATTCCATCTGCTGCACTAATAGTGTTCTGAAGCTGTAGCTTTGCCTTCTCCACTGCAACGTGCTTGCACAAATGACAGGCTAGGCTGTTCTGCCGTACTGCCCTCACCAGACTTTTAAACTATAGGTAATAAAATTCAATTTGTATTGGACATCATAATTAATCATTAAAACAATTCTGAACTTAACATAAAGAAAACTGGTATCTAGTAATTCCAAAAGGAAGACCTTAAATCTTCTAATTCTTGCTTTATTTTCATATTTTCCACTTGGAGTTTCTGAAACAAAACAAAAAGCTTATTAATAACTAGTGCAAGTAACCAAAAAAAAAAAGCATCTGATCAAGATCAGTCATCCATAATGGATTAATTCATCATTTATTGACTGATGATCTAATTAACACATAGAATATCCAAGGTATGTTACAGAAGTGTTCAACTGGTATTTAGATGGTATTCAGAATAAACAACTGAAGTATTATATATGCCATTCAAAGTAATTGTATACATGAACGAGAAATTTGTAAGGGTGAACAAGAGCATGAGGCAGCACGAGAGCTCAAGAGCGACACTGTTAGAGTGCAAGAAAGAGGGCAAGCACTCCAGCATGCAAAACACTGAGCAGGAGCAACCAGGAGCAACCAGGAGCAACTAGGAGCAACCAGGAGCAAACCAAAGCAAGAGAGCACGTCCACACGACAGAGCCCGCAGGAGCACATGTAAAACTGAGGGAGTAAAAGTGAAAGAGCTAGAGAGCAAAGAAAAAAGGGAATAAACAAGGCAGCCAGCAAATCCAATCTCAACAGGATTAAGCATGTATACAAGCACATTTTTATATGTGAACATATATATACATATATATGTATGTGTATGCATATGTGTTAATATCCTTAATTTTTATATTAAGATACATAGAATATCTAAACAGAGAGGGTGGGTGAAGTGGTTGGTGGCTGCCTTGGTCACAGTGATCATGAAGCAGTTGAATTTCAAATCATTGGTGACAGGAGAAAAAGTGCCAGCAGAACTCTCTGGCTATGGGGAAAGCAGACTTCAGGCTGCTGAAGGAACTAGTTAGTAAGATCCCCTAGAAATCTTCATCGAAGAAGAGGTCCATGAATGCTGGTCATTTTTTAAGAGCTATCTCTTAAGAGTGCAGAAGCAGGAAATTCCAAAGTGTCAGATGTCAAACTAGCAGTGCAGAAGGCCAGCTTGGATGAGCAGGGATCTTCTCCTAGAACTCAGGTGAAAAATGAAAGTGTATGGACTTTGGAAGCAAGGATAGGTGACATAGGACTAGAGATACTGTTTGCTGCTGTAGGGAGAAAATGTGTGTGGCCAAAGTTGGTTAGTACTGTGAAGAAAAAAAAGAAAAAGGGCTTTTTAAAATATGTTAACAGCAATAGGAGGATCAGAGATAACATTGGTCCGTTACTTGATGAGATCAGTCACCTCACAGTAGGAACACAGACAAAGCAGACATGTTTAATGCCTTCTCTGCCTCTGTCTTTAATGCTGATGTGATGGACCCTAGGACCCTCAGAGCCCTGTTTTGGAAGACCATGACTAGGAGGATGATAACTCCCATGTGACCCTGAAGTTGTTTGAAACTTGCTGTTCCAGATGGATGCACATAAGTCATAGAATCATAGAATCATAGAATGGTTAGGGTTGGAAGGGACCTTCAAAGGTCATCTAGTCCAACCCCCCTGCAAGGAGCAGGGACATCCCTGACTAGGTCAGGTTGCTCAGAGCCTCATCCAGCCTGGCCTTTAACGTTTCCAGAGATGGGGCCTCCACCACCTTTCTGGGCAACCTGTTCCAGTGTTCTATAACTCGCATCGTAAAAAATTTTTTCCTAATTTCTAATCTAAATCTACCCCCCTCTATTTTAAAACCATTACCTCTCGTCCTATCGCAACAGGCCCTACTAAACAGCCTTTCCCCATCTTTCTTGTAGGCCCCCTTGAGGTACTGGAAGACCGCTATCAGTTCTCCCCGGAGCCTCCTCTCCTCCAGGCTGAACAGCCCCAACTCTCCCAGCCTGTCCTCATAAGAGAGGTGCTCCAGCCCTTTTATCATCTTTATGGCCCTCCTCTGGACCTTCTCCAACTGGTCCATGTCCTTCTTGTGCTGGGGGCTCCAGAACTGGACACAGTACTCCAGGTGGGGTCTCACCAGGGCAGAGTAGAGGGGGAGAATCACCTCCCTCGACCTGTTGGCCACGCTTCTCTTGATGCAGCCCAGGATGTGGTTGGCCTTCTGGGCCGCAAGGGCGCATTGCCTGCTCATGTTAAGCTTCTCATCCACCAGCACTCCCAAGTCCTTCTCCTCAGGGCTGCTCTCAATCCATTCCCCGCCCAGCCTGTATTTGTGCCTGGGATTGCCATGACCCAGGTGCAGGACCTTGCACTTGGCCTGACTGAACTTCATGAGGTTGGCACGGGCCCACCTCTCCAGCCTGTCAAGGTCCCTCTGGATGGCATCCCTCCCTTCCAGCGTGTCAATGGCACCACGCAAGTTGGTGTAATCAGCGAACTTGCTGAGGGTGCACTCTATCCCACTGTCCATATCGCCGACAAAGATGTTGAACAGGGCTGGGCCCAGCACGGACCCCTGAGGGACGCCACTTGTGACCGGTCTCCACATGGACATTGAGCCGTTGACCACCACTCTCTGAGAGCGGCCATCCAGCCAACTCCTTATCCACCGAGTGGTCCGTCCATCAAACCCACGTCTCTCTAGTTTAGAGAGAAGGATGTCGTGCGGGACAGTGTCAAAAGCTTTGCACAAGTCCAGGTAGATGATGTCAGTTGCTCGTCCCTTGTCCACCGATGCCGTCACCCCGTCATAGAAGGCCACCAAATTGGTCAGGCACGATCTGCCCTTGGTGAAGCCATGTTGGCTGTCACCAACCACCTCCTTGCTCTCCATGTGCCTTAGCATGGTTTCCAGGAGAATCTGCTCCATGACCTTGCCAGGCACAGAGGTGAGGCTGACCGGCCTGGAGTTACCTGGGTCTTCCTTATTCCCCTTTTTAAAAATTGGGGTTATGTTCCCCCTCTTCCAGTCATCGGGGACCTCAACAGACCGCCACGACATCTCAAATATGATGGCCAGTGGCTTGGCAACTTCATCCGCCAGTTCCCTCAGGACCCGAGGATGGATCTCATCAGGACCCATGGACTTGTGCACCTTCAGTCTATGGGGCTCGATGGGATTCATCCCAGGGTACTGAAAAGAGCTGGCTGGTGTTATCGCAAGGCCTCTCTCCATTACTTTTCAACGGTCTTGGGAATCTGGAAAGGTCCTGGTCAACTGGTAAATGGCAAAAGTTGTCCCAGTTTTCAAGAAGAGTACGGAAGAAGACCCTGGTAATTACAGGACTGTCAGTCTTACTTCAGTATCTGGTAAAATTATGGAGAAGCTTATTCTGGGAGTTATTGAAAAACACTTGAGAGACAATGCAGTCATTGGTCATAGCCAACATGAGTTCATTAAGGGAGTGTCCTGTTTAACTAAATTAATTTCCCTTTATGACAAGGTCCTCCATCTAGTTTACCAATGAAAGCCAGTAGATGTGTCAGTTTTTTATTTTAGCAAAACTTTTGATACTGTCCAGAAGGATACTGTGAGAGACAAAATGTCCAGCACACAGCTAGACAAGTCCATAATAGATTGGGTGAACAATTGCCTGACAGGTCAGGCTGGCAGCCAGTGACTAGCAGGGTTCAGCAGGGCTCAATTTTAGGATCAGTGCTCTTTAATGTTTCTGTAAATTATCTGGACACAGGAAGTGAATGTACATTAAGGAAGTTTACCAATGATACTTAACGAGGAGGAGCTGTGGACTCCCTTGAGGGCAAAAAGGCCTCCCAGAGAGATCTAGATAGACTAGAGACCTAGGCAATCACCAACTGTAAGAAATTTAATAAGAGCAAGTGCCAGATTGTCCACCTGGGATAGCATAATCCTGGTTATACGTAAAAACTGGGGGATGGGAGGCTGGAGAGCAGTCCCATGGAAAAACATCTGGGGGTCTGGGTTGACGGTAGGTTGAAAATGAGTCAACAGTGTGCTGTGGCAGCCAAAAGGACCAACCATGTCCTTGAGGTGCATCAAGCACAGTATAGCTAGCTGGTCGAGGGAGGTGATTGTCCCACTCTACACTGCACTGGGGTGGCCCCACTTTGAGTACTGTGAGCAGTTTTGGGTGCCTCAATATAAGAAGGACATCAAAGTATTAAGAGTGTGTCCACAGAAGGGTAACCAAGATGAACCAAGGTGAAAGGTTTCAAGACCAAGTCTTATGAGGAGCAGCTGAAGTCACCTCGGGTGTTCAGCTTAGAGAAGAGAAGACTGAGGGGTTACCTCATCACAGTCTACACCTTCCTCATGGAGGGCACTGGAAGTGGAGGTCCTGATCTCCTCTCTTTGGTGACCAGAAATAGGACAAGAAAATGGTATGAAGCTGCATCAGGAGAACTTCAGATCAGACCTAAGAAAACAATTCTTCACTGAGAGGGTGGTTGGTCACTGGAACAAGCTCCCCAGGGAAATGGTCACAGCACCCAGCCTATCAGAGTTCAAGTAGTTTCTGGATGATGCTTTTAGTCATATGGTTTACTTTCATGTAGTCCTGCAAGGATCAGGGATTTGGACTCAATGATCCCTATGGGTGTCTTTCAACTCAAGATATTTTATGATTCTGTGATTAACCAATTTAATCACATTAGACTTTTGTAAAAGTGGTACACATAAACCACATTTTCAATAAAAAATTTGAAGAAGTTCTACAACTGAATACAAAAAAATGCAATTCAACACTAAGTTCTACTCCAAACTCTGATAATTTTAGTCTTTTCATGTGAAAAGCCAAAAATTCTTCCCCATATAAAACTCAAACTTTCCCAAAAAGTATTGTTTCATTTCTAGCAAACATTAACTTTAAGAAGATACTACATATGACTTGTTTTTTATGAAACAGAACCTTAGCAAAACTAGCAGTATTACAGGTAATTACAGGTAAACTATCTCCTTCAATGTGAAATCAAATAAATAAGTAAAACTGGAGAACATTTCATTTACAGGGGCTATCACAACTTACTTATTATTATATTAATAAAATGTACAATTTTTTTTTAATTGTAATGTTTGCATTAAAAAAAAATAATCAGTATTTCTAATGAGGAAATAATATAAGAATAGAGTGAAGAGATCCAAAGCCTACCACAGTGTATTGGGTATATGAGGCAAGGTTTTGGCAGTGGAGGAGCTGCATGGGTGGAAGAGGCCAGGGGCTGCCCTATGCCAGACACAGGTGGTTGCAGCTGGTTCCATACCAGACTCACCCCTGGCCATCAGTGAAGCTGGTGTTGACTCTGTGAAAACATATTTAATCTTTTGCTCCTGTGCCCCTGCCACCTATAGAGGACCATGTTGGAACAGATATCCAAACTGCAGCCCATGGAAGACCCCATGCTGAGGTAAGTGGACATGCTCTGAAGGAAGCTGCAGCCCACAGACAGCCCATATAGGTGCTGCAGCCTGTGGAGAGGAGTCCACGCAAGAGCAAGTTTTCTGGCAGGAGCTGTGGCCTGTGGGGGACACATGCTGGAGAAACATGTTCTCTGTGGAGATGGACCCAAGTTGAAGCAGTTCATGAAGGACTGTAACACCTAGGAGAGACCCCACACTGGAGCAGGGGAACAGTGTGAGCAGGAAATAGCAGCAGAGAGGAACTCTGATGGACCATCCACAACTCCCATTTCCCCTTCCTCCTTGTGCCCCTCAGAGTAGGGAAGAAGGCAGACAAGTCAGTAATAAAGCAGTGAAGTTAAACCTAGGAAGAAGGGTGGAAAGGGACAGAAGGTATTTTTAAGTTTTGTCACCATCTTACTCTGGTTTTAACGGACAATAAATTAAATTCATTTTCCCCAAGTGGAGTCTGTTTTGCCTATGACAGTAATTGGTAAATGACCTCCCTGTCTTTATCTTGAACTGGGAGCTCTTCCATTTTTTCTCCCCTGTCCCGTTGAAGAGGGGGAGGAAAGAGGATAAGAAAATATGATTTTAGCAGGTGATAAGGAATTGCTTTCAGTGCTTTCTCTCTAGAAAGACAGCAGCTGAGTGGAGGTCTGCAGCCACCCAAGGTCAACTCACCATACTCACTCAGCTTTGGACTTCAAAAAGGAAAATACGTTCAGACTTGCATCTGAGCATGGAGTGAGGGGCGTGGGGGGAGGGGAAGGGGGGAAAAAAAGATTATGAGAAAGGTCTAATTCTTTTAACTGTGTTACTGGGAAAAAACACTCAGAGTAAATTTGGGTGATCTCAAAGAGCCACTCTAGAATACAGACTTAAGTCTGTAGTTCCATGAAAACCACATGCCAAAACAAGCTTATTTTAAAAATTTTACCTCATATTCAGTAACATACTTATCTCTCTAAAGGGAAGGAGGAAAAGATAAATAATTGAGTTAAGTTAAATATTTCCTGTGCCAATAATCATTATTTATCAACGGCAACATGCCATATATATCCTGAATTAATCATATCACTCACAGACTTTGCATTTACTGCAAAGTTAAATTTTTGTAGAAGTTTAAAATAAAAATGGATCCAAAATTCTAAGAAAAATTACCAGCACAGAAGACTACTGGCTCCAAATTTCTATCTAAGCATTACATGGGTAGAAATATATGATGAGTTTGAACCGCAGACTGGGCTCTGGTTAAGCAGAACACTTTATATTTTTTTTAATTTTTGAGTTGAATAATCACTGCATATTCCAATAGCTCCCTTTCTACCTATTAAAGTTATTTCAAAATTTTGTAAAGACTCAAATCTGTTTCTCTGCACAAGCTAACTATGCAGGTCTTTGCCAAGATTCCTATCTACTGTGCATTAATGAAAGCAAACATGAATGCCACTGATCCCTGTAGGAAGTCTCACACGCCTCACACATTCAGTGCCAAAGCAAGGGCTCTAATTAGTCAGCAGTTCTGGTCAGACAGTAAAGGCCTTAACCTTCCTTGGGGAATAATGAGCTAGGCAACGTCTGAAGCCTCAAAATAGGCTTTAGAGAACAGGGAGGGTGCAGAGAACTGCGTTAAAGGCACTAAATCAACAGACACAGGTGACTGAATAATGAACGGTGCACTTGGCCATTAACAAGCAAATGCCTGCTATAGATAGATCATCCAGTTTTCGATTCCTCTTCTTTTCCTGGATTACCAACAGAATTCAAAATATTATATTGGCTGGTACAACCATTTTAAACAAAGCAAGAGATTTGTTGAATTAGCAATAGTTTTAAGTATCTCTAGACTTTAGTAATTACTTCTATTCAAAGATTATGCTTGTTGACAATACTAGATTTCAAATTTTATCTCAACAGAATAATTATTAAAAACTCACTAGCAATAACAGCCTTTGAAAAACAGAATTGTTCAGCACCATGGGTAACTTCTATATTTCAAAACTCTTAGCTAATCAAGTAACGTACTTCTATTAATTTCTAAAGGAAATCTATCTAAAGATAAAGGTACATAGAAAATTCATAATAGGGACTGCATGAGCACTTACAAATACATGTAAGATCGACTTCTAGATTTCTTTATGTAAGTTATCTTGAATAGCTTTACTGCCTTCCTTGCGTTGCTATGTTAAGAGTTCTGACAACCACAAAAATCTCATTTAAAAATATTTCACATATAATTACACGAAGTGCATAAAGAAGCTTAGACGTCTTAAAAAATTGGTATGTGAATCTCAATCAAGCAATCATACATTAACTGTGAATATTGTCAGATGTGCAAAGCTCCAGTAGGAAAAAAAATCCAAACACTAGATGCATTTTACACAATGTGAAATATGTATTAACATAATCCTAAAGCAGACAAATTCCTACTCCATTAGAACTTTTCAGAAGATTTCTGAAAATACTTTTTCTAAAGAAAACACAATTTCTAAAAATGAAATATTAAAAGTTTAAACAAAAAATAAGAAAAAGAGGGATTTAAGTTTTGATTATCGTGATTCCCAAATGGCAGCTGTCCTTTTGACAGGCAAAATGTTTGGTCCTTGTGATGTTTGTTTCTTTTATCAGTAATATTACTACAAACCTATTCTAAACCAATTCAGATATTTTTTAAAAAGTGTATCAGGAATTATTCTTACTTTCAGATTAAATAATATTTTTACTTTAGTTGCAGTACTACATGGAGTATCTAGGGAAATAACACCAAAGAGCCACAGAAGCATGATTAGAACTGAGGACAAAAATATACTTACGATACTGCTCTCTTCTCCAAACCCATGTAGAGTGAAACTAAGAATAAAACTTACAGGGCATGAACAAATCCTAAAAATACCTTTCTCAAAAACCTTATTACACTGAGCGAATGTATTTTACTTTCTATTAAAACAAAACCAAGCACAGTAATCAATTCAAATATTACCATCTACACCAATTTCAATCAATTTACTCACCTGACTGCAGGATACTCACTTATATTCACACATCTTCCTGCAATAAAAGTATGTAGGCAGAAAGTACTTAAATATGGCAAATCTTGATATTTTTATTAAACGTAGACTTGTTATGGCCAAAGACACCAAACAAGTACTTAAAGGGAAAGGATCTGAAGAGGTGTTAAAGAGAACAGAGCCTCAAGTCTCGTTTAGGGTAAGATTTCATAAAACAGATGACAACACTCACCCCCTATTGCTCTCACAAGGGGCAAATCGTACCCTCCTCATTCCCTGCTTGGCTGCATGGCCTCAGCTCTCCCTCAAGGCTGCTCTTGTTCCCTGGCTGAACTGTTGTTAAACATGCACAAGGAAGCCCTTTTCCCACCTCCAGCACTGCCGAGGCAGTTCTCCACTGGCCCAGAGAGCTGAACTGGCACAGCACTGGGACAGAGCAAACTGGCAAAAGCGTGTACTCAAGGGGCACTGCATTAGCAGTGGTAGCAGGTCATCCGATTAGTATCACTGCCTTTTGAAGCCTCACCTCCTTAAACCCAGTATTAAATAAAAGGAAATAACAAACCACAGCAGTGCTAGAAAGAACAGCATGCATCAGAATTTACACTCTCAAGCTATAACAAGCAGAGAGGTAATAGTCATCAAAGATACCTATTTTTTACTGTTTGTACTAAAAATTTAACATCTCAGTTTACAAGTTCAACTTTCAAGGCACCTCCTTGTAAGTCCAGAACATACTTGTGCTGTAAAAAAGTGACTCTGTATTAAAAATATGCAACAAGATCTGCTGTAGTTAGAATCCAAAGCACAGTGGTAATAGCTCATACTAGAGACAGATGGGAGGAAAATTTTTAAAGTTACTATTCCTTGTTAAAGGCCATGAAAATTAAGCTCTGGGTAGGAGCTTATTATAGTTGTATATTCAAACACTCAGTCTCTTAATTAATTAACTATACACTGGGTTAAAGTCCTCATTTTTTTTGCCTTAAGATAGCTCATTTAGAAACTCACCTTACACTCACACGTTCCTGACGTTTCTAGTACAAAAATTTTATAGAACTACCTCATCTTCCAAGGCTTGCCAGCAAACCTTGCAGAACAGATGTCAGACAGCAAATCAGGATATGCCATTCTTCATCATGTCATGTGAGAACACAGATGAAATAAACATAATATTAATTTTAAAACACACAAACAAAAATACACACCTCTCCTCCCCACCAAAATCTCCAAACCTATGCACTGACGTCAAGTGCATCACTGACATACATTAACTGGCCAATAAATCATAGAATCATTTAGGTTGGAAAAGACCCTTAAGATCATGGAGTCAAACTGTAAACCTAACACTGCCAAGTCCACCAATAAACCATGTCCCTTAGAGCCACATTTACCCATCCTTTAAACACCTCCAGGGATGGTGGCTCAACCACCTCCCTGGCCAGACTGTTACAATGCTTGATAACTATTTCAGTGAAAAAAAATTTCCTAATGTCCAGTCTAAACCTTCCCTGGCACACTTGACGCCATTTCCTCTTGTCCTGTCACCTGTTACTCAAGACCAACACCCGCCTCACTACAACCTCCTTTCAGGTAGCTGTAGAGAGCGATAAGGTCTCCCCCTAGCCTCTTCTTCTCCAAACCAAACAATCCCAGTTCCATCGGCCGCTCCTCATAAGACTTGTTCTCTACACCCTTCACCAGCTTCTGGTGCTCCTCTTTCAATGTTTTCTTGCAAATATCCTGCTAATATTGAGGAAACATATAGCTAAATATATCTTAATTACACTCTGTGTTTCACTGAGTGCTAATCTGAGATACTGAGAATTGTTAGGTGTCCCACATACAGGACAACCTACATGAGAGACTCACAAAAGAACATCCCTGCCATACCACCTGGGAGAGGCACAGGAGTTCAGGTTTGCCTCCTCCTTTCCACAGCCCAGCCACTGTCAAAACCAGCAGTTTGTGGTCTGCAGCCACCAATCCAGGTACCACGTGATGCTATCAAGCAGTCCTGACTACCTGAGCACTAGCAGGCAGTAGACACCTTAGAGCTGACAGCTCTGCCCACCTGCACACTGCCCAACCCTTGCAAGCCAGGAGGCACAATGACAGGCAGTAGCAAACAACACAGACATAGCAAGCAGCAAAAACTCCTTGAGAAGAGATGTGGAATGAATAAAGTACAACTACCCCAGACAATTCAGTTCTACCTTTCTCCATCAGACACTATAAAAGTAACTGCTTCGGTCCTAATTAGATGTTGAGCAGTAGCAAACTGCTTGAGAAGTACCTGAAATCTGCAGCAGATAAGCATGACTACTTATTCCCTAGTCAAATACAATATTTTGAAAGGTACATATAGCATGAGTGAAGTAGAGGTGCGGATATGGAACTGGGGCTCCTGAAGGTTAGAGAGATGAGGATACTGTAGCAGGAAGTTAGAATCATGGGGCTCTGGTTTCAGGATGAACTGCCAGGAATTTCCTAGCTTCTGGTCCATGCAATCTTTCTTTTTCTTTCATTTTTTCTTTTTTTTTTTTTTTTTTGAGTTGCTGATTTAACTGTGCACAAATTAAAGAAAAAAAATAGAGTCCAGAGGAGGGCCACAAAGATGATCAGAGTGCTGGAGCACCTCTCCTATGAGGACAGGCTGAGAGACTTGGGCTGCTAAGCCTGGAGAAGAGAAGGCTCCAGGGAGACCTTATAGCGGCCTCCCAGTACCTCAAGGGGGCCTACAGGAAAGATGGGGAGAGGCTGTTCAGTAGGGCCTGTTGTGATAGGAGGAGAAATAATGGTGTTAAATGTCTTGTTCTCTGTTTTGTATTGTGCACTGTGCGTATGGGGCTACATTTATTGTACTTTATTGCATGTATTGTATCTCCTGTATGTATCATACTGTTTGTCGTGCACTGTACTGGGTTGCGTGGTGCGTATTGTAGGGCACGGTACGCACAGTACGCCATGTGCTGTACGGTGTGGTATTGTTTGTCATGTGTGTATTGCATGGCATAATATTTATCGTCTGTTACATATTGTATTAGTTCAAAGGCTTGCATTCTGTGTCGTTTCTGTAGTGTATGGTATGATATTTATCTTGTGGTACTACGGCGTGTATTATAGGGTACCTGTTGTATCGCTGTAGTTGTATTAGGTTCCTCATATTGTGTCGTATGTGTTGTATGTATTGTGTTGCTGCTGCAGTATTTTATTGCTTGTATTGTACTGCTGGTACGTTTTTGTGTCTGTATGATATGGTATTGCAGGTATGGTATGGTGTTGTTCTGTATATATTGTATGGTATGGAATGGATTGTATGTATTTTATTTTGTATGGCGGGTTTTGTATTGCATTTTATATTGTGATTTGTATTAAATTTAATGTGTTGTATTTTCTGTATTTTCTGTTATGCTATCAATTGTATTGTACCTTGTAATGTATTTTGTACAGTATTCTGTTTTTTTCTATATTTGTTGTATTGTATCTTGTAATGTGTTTGTAACTTATATTGTATTGTGATATATTTGTATTGTAATGTATTTGTATTGTAATTTGGATTTTATTGTCATTTGTGTTTTAGTGTAATTGGTGTTGTATTTCCTCTTGTGTTTTCTGTGCTGTACGGCTGGAATTGCACGGCTGGTACTGCGCTGCAGTGTGTTGTGCATTGTGCTGCAGCATTGTACAAGATTTTGTATCGCACTGCGCCCCACCCAGCGCAGCTCCGGCGCCCTCCAACACCTCCTCCCAGCAGGCTCCAGCACACAGCCCTGCTCGGGACCCAACCCCACCGAGAGCAGGCGAGCGCCCGCCCGGCCCAGCTGCTGCTCCGGGCCCAAAGCTCTGCTCCCCTGTTGCCTCCAGGGCCTGTGTGTATGGAAAAAGTTCCAATAGTGTAGTCTTTTGTAATATATTGTGTTTTGGTCATGTACTGTGCTTTGTATCATATGGTATGGTATGATATGAATGGTATTTATTGTATAGTACTGTACTGCATCTATTCTGTTGTACTGTACAATAGATCATATCATTGATTCTGTGGTATAGTATTTTATAGTATTTATCATATGGTATTGTATTTACTGAGTTGTGTTTGTTGTATGGTATGGATTGCCTAGTATGGTATGGATTTTGTGGTATGGTCTTTATTATATTTATTCTATCAGTTCTATTGTATGTTTTGTACGTAGTGTATGGTATGTAATGCATCCTATGGTATTCTGTTGTATTGTGTGTGTTGTATTTCGTACAGTATTGTGTGTAGTGCATGGTGCTGTATGTATTCTGTGATATGTATGGTATGTGGTGTACGGTATGGTACATATGGAAGGGCACATATTGTGGGGGTTCAACGCCCCCGTACTCCTGAGGCAGTTAGCGCTTGGTGCGATTCCTCTCTTGCTGGGCCTCACACGGACCCAGGACGAGTGAGGAACCCACCGTGAGGGCGCTGAACCGGAGCTTTAAGGTGTAAATAGCAGGAGGCTGTGGTTGTTGCTGGTTTGATGACCTGTGAGCAAAATTCTTTTAATAAATGTTTGAGCCACAGCTTCTGGTCCTCAACTGTGTGCCTTTTATGTACACTTTTGTTCTGGTTTTATTTAGTGAGGCAGGGCTATGGCAGCAGCTTCTGCAAGAAGCTGCTAGAAGTTGTTCCCCTTTGTCCGGTGGACTCGGCTGGGCCTAGGGCGGACCCGCTGCTGGCCAAGGCCGAGCCAATTGGTAGCAGACTGTTCCCTGATAACACCTCTGTGATAACGTATTTAAGAAGGGGAAAAACTAAAAAAAAAAAAAAAAGAGAGAAGAAGATGTGAAGAACCTGAAGCAGGGACAGAGAGGGAGAGGCACGAGCCTTGTGAGCCTTGCAGCCCTCACCCTCTGGCCTCCCGCCGGGAGCTGTCTGGACCTGACTCGGCCCAGCCTGGCTGCAAGGAGTGGAGAGGAGATGAGATGTGAAGAGAACCTGAGAGGCATCTGCCTGAGCCGGTTGTGAAGAATTTCTTGTGAGAGGAACGGCTGCAGATGTCAGTGAAGAAGGAGGGGGAGCAGTAATGCTGCTCCCGGCAGAGATTCCCCTGCAGCCCGGAGTGCAGCCCATGGTGAGGCCGGCTGTGCCCCTGCAGCCCATGGAGGCCCACGCAGGAGCAGAGATCCACCTGCAGCCCGGGGAGGATCCCACTCTGGGGCAAGCGGATGCACAGGTCCCTGTTGGGGCAGCTGTTCCGGAGGGACTGCACCTTGTGGAAAAACGACCCACGCCAGAGCAGTTTCACTAAGGACTGTAGCCCACGGGAGGGACCCCAGCCTGGAGCAGGGGAGGAATGTGAGGAGTTCTTCCCCCGAGGAGGAAGCAGCAGCGTATAGCGACAAGTGATGAACTGATCATAACCCCCATTCCTTTTTCCTCTCTGTGCCACTCTGGAGAGGGAAGGCGGTAGAGATAATGTTAAGCCTGGGAAGAGGGAGGGGTGAGGGGAAGTTATCTTGTTCTCTTTCTCATTATCCTGCTTTGGTTTTAGTAGCAAATGAATAGTTTTCCCCAAGTCGAGTCTGTTTTGCCCGTATGTGTAACTTCAATGATCTCTCCCTGTCCTTATCTCAAATGTCGAGCCTTTCTTTTCTTATATTAACTCTCCCCGTTCTCTCAGAGGGTGGGGGGAGAGAGAGACTGCATAGTCTGGTCCCGATCAGGGCTAAACTATGACAACTTTCTACATTGCATATTTGCCAGATGTACACTGAGTGATTTTCCTCTCATGTACACGCATTATTTAAACTGCCTAAACAAACCAAGGGAACACTTATCCAAATAAGCTGGGATGACTTCTAGGTACTAGAATCTTGCATATCTGCACCTGACACAGATTTATGGCCTTCCCTTTTCCAACGTGTCTTGGAGAGAGGTGCTGCCGAAGGAAATCCGAGTTCTTCTTATAATGCACAGTAAGCCCAGCTGGAGACACAGAGAAGGCCTGGATCGGTTTTCTCAACTTGGGTTTAAAAAAGTGTATAGATAACTTGCAGGCTGAGCTTTTTTTCTTTAAGTAAGGAAAGTAAGTCTTTAAGCAATCCGATTTCATATTTTCACATTGCAGGCTGCATATCCTGTACTTTACATGGTTTTCACTTCCTTGAGGGAGAGAATTGGAAGATGCATAAAGAAAATGCAACTTCTTCCTCTCTCTTTCATTACCTCTTTCTTGCTGCGTACCTGCTCCTACGTATCTGCTATCCGGAGTGTCCCTCCAAAAAGGGGAGGGAGAGCTGCTGAGAGAGTTGGGGCTGTTCAGCCTGGAGAAGAGGAGGCTCCAGGGAGATCTGATAGCAGTCTTCCAGTACCTCAAGGGGGCCTACAAGAAAGATGGGGAGAGGCTGTTCAGTAGGGCCTGTTGCGATAGGACAAGGAATAATGGTTTTAAAATAGAGGGAGGTAGATGTAGATTGGATATTAGGAAAAAATTGTTTACACTGAGGGTGGTGGAACACTGGAACAGGTTGCCCAGAGAGGTGGTGGATGCCCCATCCCTGGAAACCTTCAAGGCCAGGCTGGATGAGGCTCTGAGCAACCTGATCTAGTTGGGGATGTCCCTGCTCCTTGCAGGGGGGTTGGACTAGATGACCTTTGAAGGTCCCTTCCAACCCCAACTGTTCTATGATTCTATAAAAAACACTTGTTGAAAGTGTTGGAGTTTTGTAGACAGAATATCTTCTTTCACATATTTTTCAGTATTCTTCCTATTTCTGTTTATATAGCTATTGATTTGATATTTTCTACAGAAAGCTGAGCCTTCCTGTTCTCTTTTAATGTGCCAACTGTCTACTTTGTTGTTTAGATTGACTTTTCCAGGTGGAGACCCTGCATCTGAGTTTGCTTTAAACACTATTTTTTTTTTCAGATATTTTCCACATATTTAAATAAAAACTTCCAGTGTTAACTTTTGATTTTAAGGATTAAGGATTAAAAGACTTCTAGGATTATTTCATTGCCAACTATTTAATTGTCCCATTTTTCAGACAATGCTAATTTATAACCAAAGAAAATGTCTGCAAATCTGATGTCATTCTTCATCCATGCCAGCACCCTGCAATTATGATTAAGCCTAAGAGTAAATGTACTTAACTTTATATTGCATTGTGAACATTTGACAACTATAAGTACTCAGTGACTGGCAGCAACATCAAAGTTATTTGTAAGATTACCAAGGAGCCCTGCACTCCCAGCTCACTCTGGGAAAAGCAGCTGCTTCTTTTTCCCCATTGATTTGTGCCCACGTTTCCAGAGCGAGCCTCCTTCTCGGCCAAAACGCAAAACGGGGAATATTTACGCTACTACGACTGTCGCCAGAAGAAAATCTGTGCAGGATGCCACACAACTGACAACTTCTGCGGCCGCTTCTGCTGAAAGACGAAGGCTGCAACCAGGTCAAGTCTTATCTCGCAGATGTGCGTTTTCCCGTGCAGGCCGGGCGTATCTACACGGGTACACAAACGCCCCTCTGCCTCCGCATGTGCCCTCCGTTTAGGACGGCCGAAAGCGTCCCGCGAAAAGGAACGGCGACCTTTCAAAACCAGGAGGATCTTTGGCGCAAATCCTCCGCTCTGCAGAGAGGAGCCCCGACGGCCCCGTCCCGCTTCCGGACGGCTGGCGCGGGGGGCGGCGGCGGTGCCAGCCGCGGACAGCGAGCCCCGACGGAGCCGGAGCCGGAGCCGCACAGCCGCCCCCCACCCGCGACCCGGCGGAGAGAAACACCGGCGGGCGCCGGGCTGCTGCGCCGCTTCACCACCTAACAGTCAAACCAGGAGAACTCTGATAAGTGAGTCTCCGCCGCCCCGAGGACACCTCTGCCGAGGGCGAACCCCGCAAAAACCCCGCTCCGCTCCGCTGCGGCGGGGATGCCGCCTCGCCCGCCCCAGGATGTCGCCGCATCCGCCCCCGGCATCGCACCTGCGGGACGGGACGGGACGGGACGGGATCCTGCCTACCTGTCCCGCGGGCGCCCTCCCCGTCCGACCGGACGTGCCGGGAGCCCACGGCTGCCGCCGCCGCTGCTGCTGCTGCTGCTGTGCCGAGCCAGGGGCGGCCTGTGCGGGCCCCTCCTCCACCCGCCCGCCCGCCCCCGCCCCCGCCCCCGCCCCCGGCCCTGCCCCGGCCCCCGAGCAGCGGCGCGGAGCCACGACGGGCGTGCGGAGGGAGAGAGACTTCACCACTTCGACGCTTTTCGGGCTGGTGTCCCCCGGGGGGCGCTCCCTGGCGAGGA
This sequence comes from Chlamydotis macqueenii, assembly GCF_036417535.1. Lineage (NCBI taxonomy): Eukaryota > Metazoa > Chordata > Aves > Otidiformes > Otididae > Chlamydotis > Chlamydotis macqueenii. The sequence continues at coordinate 55,035,433 of NC_141593.1, read as the reverse complement.
TGCTGCCTTCCCCTCCCTTACGCCGCCCAAAAATAGCCCCGTTCCAGTCGCTTGCAGGCGAAGTGAAGGCCACAGAGGTCGCTTTGTTCAGCCCGCTGGAGGGTGGGTACCTACCCAGCGGTGACCGAGGGATAAAACCCTCAAACCCCCTTCGGCCCCGCGAACGTGGTCCTCGGCGACCCAAATCCACCGGAAGACCAACGTCCTGCGCTCCCCTTCTCAAGGGAGGATGGACGGGCATCGTTACTTGTCGGCTTCGGTCTATTCTCGCGCACTGAAGGGGAGCTGCTGGTTCTTCCCCAAACCTTCCAGGTGCGTCAGACCCCCAGCCTGCTGCCTGACCACAGGTGCAGCAGGGAGCAGGGGAAGGAAGATGGTTTCCGCAGCTGAGCACCGCTGCTCGTGCCCTCCTGCAAGAGAGAGCCCAAAGGGGACTGACAAATGTCCCCCAGCACCCCCCCCCCCCGCCTCCCACCCCGGCTCTTCCAACGCAGCCTCTGCACCACAACCAAACGTTCGTGTGTTTGAACTTTGCAAAGCAATCGTAGATAATGGGGGCAGCAGCTGACCTACGAAACCAGCTTTTGCAAGGGGATGGCCCGCCCGGCATAAGAGGTGCTGTTTTGCCCGTCGATGGAATGCGGCGCCTCGCATCCCAGGCAGCGGTGCCGCGGAGGCATCTTTGCCTTCACAGCGGGCGGGTTTGATCGCTGCCGGTACCTCAGGCCGGGGGGGCCGGGGCCGGGGCCGGGCTGTGCCGCGTCCGGATGCGCGGGGCTGCAGAGACCCCTGGTGTTGCTGCCGGTGCCGGGCCCCGAGCAGCTCGTTCCAGGGCGGCACCGCAGTGTCGTCCCGGCTGCGGACCGCGTCTGCCGCTTCCCGAATGAAAAAAAAGCGGCGACGCAGATTTTCGTCTCACGGGCACTGCTGATCCCTGCGGCTCACCCTGTGAGAACTGACGGCGGTTTTGCTCCGATGTCAAGCCTAAATGATTAGAAATAAGCACAAAGATAGCAAGTAAAACACTAAGAATAGCCCAAAGATGGGAAATTTAGGGAAAAAAAAAAAAAAGAAAAGAAAAACTTTCGGGCTGCTTCAAATTAAGCATCCTAATTACAGCCAGACTTTTTAAGGCAATCCAGAACGAAATGGTAGCTGTCTGCACAAGGAGGTGATCTCACCAACTGAAGATCACCAGTGGCGGCTGTGTGCTTGTTGTTTGAGTTTGGTTAACTTCATTGTCTTTCGTGGGAGCATGGATCTGTTTGCTCCTTCTCAATGTGTGTGCCTTAAGACTCATGAATGTTTTAAAACACTACAGTTTCTCCAAAACGGTAAGACTGTAATTTACTCGCACATCACTGCTCCTCCAGCTTTGCTGTCAGAAAGATGTGTTCGTTCTCTGATTCCACGTTAAGACATCAAAGGAAGTAATGCCAAATGTCTGTTACTCCTTTTTGGCATCTCTTACAACTTGAAGACCCTCCTCTCTGTTTCTTTTAACCATTTGTTTGTGTGTAATGCAGGCATATAAATGTGAAATAGAAATTATATATATTTATATTTTTCATCCTCTTATTTGTTGGGGGAGACAAATATCAGAAGCCATGGGATTGAGAAATAAGGGACTTTCTCTGAGAAGGAAAGCAAGACCGAGGACACCTGGTGGTGGGAAAAAGATAAGGGACACCTGCTGTTGGTTAGAGGAACTATGGGTATAAAAGAATGGAAATGGTAACAGTAGTTGGCTCTGTCTAGCATGCAGCAGGGTCTGAGGCTGCAAGTGGACTATGCTCTAAACAGCTGTGCAGCAACAACTGGTGCCTGAACAGCTGGAATTGAACCATTCTGTTGCCAGACAACTACAGGTTTGAGCCTGCACAGCTAATTCATTACCTCAACTAAGGGAGGTAAGCAACTGGGAATGATGGGAAGCATAGCGTCAAAGGCTCAGAGTTTATCACTGGCATGGTGTGTAATGTCTGAGAATAATGTGCAGAAGAGGGTTGTGACAGCATCTGTTATTCTGTCTGCTCCTCCATTTGAGACTGATAGCAAGTTGGAAAATTCCTTTGATCCAGGCCTGAAAAAGAAGTTGTTTTTTTTCCCACTCTGCCCTGATAATTTGCAAAAAGGTCGCTCCTTAGCTAATCTAGTAGCTCCAGTGATGACCATGGAATTGGTTGATCAGTGGAAAGATGTTCGAAAGCAAGCTGCTATGGAAAGGGACATAGAATTGCTGCAGGCCCTGGCCGTGCCTGTGATACTACAGCCCAATGGCCCTGCTCAGTGGGAAGGGTTTCAACTGGGACTAGTAAAAGAAATCTGATGTAGTGTAAAGGAGGAGGGACTTAATTTGTCATATACAAGGAGGTTAATTCAATCAATCTTTAATACAACTCTAATGCTACCTAATGATTGTCACACATTGGTGCAAATTATCTTACTCCCACCCAAAGAATATTGTGGCAACAATTATGGAGAGACCACTGTGAATGAGTGTTGCTTAAGAATTTGAACCAGCTGTCGGGATTGATGCATTAGTGGGAGAGGGTGCGTTCATGCTACATGATGCACAGTTGTGAATCATCTGTGAAGCTTTAGTACGGAGTCAGAATGCTGCTTTACGAGCCCTTTTAACCCTCCCTGATGAGAGTGGTACTGCAACAAAGTCCTTTGCAACCGTAAAGCAAGAGGCTACAGAGGCCTATATGAAGTTCGTAGGTCGTTTGAATGAGGCTTTAGAACGCCAGGTAGATCACATGGAAGCTCGATCTATATTGTCGAAACAGCTGGCAGTTCCTACTGCAAACCAAAATTGTAAAAGGCTATTGTCCTCTTTACTGGCAACAAATCCTGGTGCCTTAATAGTTCAAATGATAGAGGCTTGTAATGTGGTAGGGATGCATGGATGGCAAATGGCTCGAGCGTTTGCTGCTTGTCAACTAGGCGCATCCTGACCTCAAACATGTTATAGCTGCGGGCAGCCGGGGCATTTGTAAAGGGACTGCCCTAGAAATCTCAAAATATACCCTCCATGTAACAAGGGGAGATATTATGTGGAATACTGTAACTCAAAATTTGCCCATAATCAGGGAAACCACAAGCTGAGTGCTGCAGGGAAGTGCGTGCAGACAACAAATGCTCCCCGGAACACTCCTCAGGAACCACACGTGGGGATGGGCATAAGTAAGTCACAGCCCTCAAGTCAGGCACCCCAGGAAGTGCAGGGCTGTACCTGTCCACTTCCCAACCCATATATTTAGAAAACTCTAAACCTATAGCTGTACCGACTTGCGTATATGGCCCTATAGGGAATGTATGTCATACCCTCTTGTTAGGAAGATCGTCAACTACAATGCAAGGACTCTTCATATTACCAGGCGTTATTGATTCTGACTATACAGGGGAAATAAAAATTATGTTATGGACACCACAGCCGCCATGTTTCACACCATCTGGAGTTAAACTGGCACAATTAATACCTTTTAAGGACAGCTTAAACACTGAAACGCCTGCTTATAGGGGAGAGCATGGGAACCAGGGGTTTGGATCAACAGGTAGCCCTGAGATATACTGGACTCAAGATAGCGAGTAGCCATCCTAAACTGCGATGCACTGTTACGAAAGGAAGTGATCAAACTGTAACTGACGGATTAATTGACACTGGAGCTGACATAACAATAATGGCTAAACGGGACTGGCCATCCACTTGGGGGGCTGGGATGGCAGTAACTACAGTAACGGCAGTGGGAGGAGGAGTTACTGCACCATGACAGAGTGAGGCACTGGTACACATTAAAGGCCCAAATAATTGTGTGGGCACTGTGCGGCCTTTGATACTACCCATTCCTGTTACCTTATGGGGTAGGGATCTTCTTGCTCAGTGGGGAATGTCGTTACAAAATTTATCATAATGGCCACTGGTAAAGAGCAGCTTACCCAAAAGTTGACATGGTTAACAGATACCCCTGTTTGGGTTGAACAGTGGCCACTGGCAAAAGAAAAGCTGCATCATTTGAATGAATTAGTTGATGAGCAATTGCAACTTGGACATATAAGGCCAACACACAGTCCCTGGAATACACCTGTATTTGTAATACAGAAAAAAAATCGGGCAAATGGCGACTGTTACAGGATTTAAGGACAGTAAATAGGGTAATTGAGGATATGGCACCTTTGCAACAAGGGTTATCATCTCCTTCAATGATAACTCGTCATTGGAGTATTAGCGTAATTGATTTGAAAGAGAGTTTTTTTTCACCATACCTTTACATCCTGAGGATGCTCCACAATTCGCATTTTCTGTGCCTTCAATATGGGAGAACCTAATTGGTGGTATCATTGGACGGTACTTCTGCAAGGTATGAAAAACAGTCCAACCATCTGCCAATGGTATGTCGCACAGGCCATAGCACCAGTAAGGCGCTTACATAAGAACAGCCTCATTTATCATTATATGGATGACATCCTAATTGCAGCACCTGATGATTCTTTGGTAGACAGAGTTCTTAATGATATTACCGATGCATTATCCCGATTTAAGTTCGTTATTGCTCCAGAGAATATTCGAAAGGTATGTCCCTGGCAATATCTCAGCTGACAAATTATGGAAAGAACAATTGCACCGCAAAAGTTAAAAATTCTTCAAACAGTGTTTACCTTAAACGATTTGCAGAAATTGCTGGGAATTATCAACTGGATACGCCCGGTATTAGGCCTTTCTACAGAGATGCTCTCGCCTCTATTTCAAATGCTTAAGGGGGATCTGGATTTAACCTCTCCTAGGAGATTAACTCCAGAAGCACAAACAGCATTACAAACAGTTTTGCAACAAATCCAGGTTACCCAAGCCGACTGATGTGACCCCAATTTGCCCTTTAATGTATATGTATTTGCAGGAAGGATGCAGCCTAAAGCATTAATAGGCCAACAAGTAGAACAACAGTTTCTACGAATAGAATAGATCTTTTTATCCCATACAGGCAAAAATATGCTGACTACCTGGGCGGAGCAATTAGCACAATTGGTGGTTAAAAGTAGGTCTCCACTTCGCCAATTAACGGGGCAAGATGTACAAGAGCTGTACTTGCCACTCACAATGGAACAGTTGAATTGGCTATGGCAGTTTAGCGAACATTTTAACTATGCCACGGTGGGATTCACAGGACAAATATCTATTCATTGGCATAAGCAACCTATGCTGCAATTTTTAGGAGAACTAATGTTGTATCCAGCAACTCATCAAAGTTACACTCCCATAAAAAAACGCCTTGACAGTATTTACAGATGGATCGGGAAAAACGCACAAATCTGTAATTGTTTGGAAGCAGGAGGGTGAGTGGCATCATGACATAAAATTCGTAGAAGGTTCAATTTTCAAATCGTGGAACTTGCGGTGGTAGTACGAGCTTTGTATAAGTCAAAAGATGAATCCCTCAATATTGTCTCCGATTCTGCCTATGTGGTCAATATAGTACAACGCACGGAACGGGCAATGGTAAGGGAAATTGATAACCCTTTGTTGTATGACCAGTTTCAACAGCTATTATTGGTATTACAAGTGCAGAATCATCCTTACTTTATTGTACATCTGAGAGCTCACACTTCGCTTCCAGGACCTGTCACAGAAGGTAACGTGAGAGCAGATGCTCTTACTAATGTGGCCCTTGTTCCAAATACACTCATGCAGGCCAAGCTGTCCCATGAATTTTATCATCAAAACTCTGCAGCTCTTCAATGATAATTTAAGCTGACACGGGAACAAACTCAGGCAATTGTGTGCGTTCCTATAGCTTACCAAAGCACAATTATGCCATCTTTGTATGGGGTTAATCCATGCAGTTTGTGCTCTCAAGAATTATGGCAATCTGATATAACTCATGTCCCGTCATTGGGCCGACACAAATATGTACATGTAACTATCAATACCCATTCCAGCTTATTGTTTGCCTCTGCTCATACAGGAGAACGTGCCAAAGATGTTTGCCAACATTGGACGTCAGCGTTTGCTTTCATGGAGGTTCCCATGTGTATAAAAACAGATAATGGGCCAGCATATGCTTCTCATGCAGTCCAAACCTTCCTTGCTCTTTGGGGCATTGAGCATGTTACTGGTATCCCACATAACCCCACTGGACAAGCCATCACTGAACTTGCCCATGGCACGTTTAAAAATATGCTGTTAAAACAATAAGGGAGAATGGAAGGGAAATCTGCAAACGAAAAGTTAGCGAAAGCAATGTGTATGCTCAGTTTTCTAAATCGATGGAGTGACAATTCTTCCCCAATACAGAAACATCTTGGATCATCTACTGAACATGATGCCATCCGAGGGCAAGCTCCAGTGATGGTTAAGAATCTGGAAACAGGTAATTGGGAAGGACCATTTCCTCTTATAAGGTGGGGGAAAGGATATGCTTTTGTCTCTACAGGAGCAGTAAACAAGTGGATCCCTGCATGATGGATACGACCAGCGCTCCAAGCTGCCTTGCGTTCATCGGAGTGCTAACAAGCTGTATAGCAGCTCCATGGACATCAGTCACAGAAAGAAGATCTATTTTTATTTTAACTAATCAGGAGCTAATGTTACCACAGGAGTAATGATTGTAACATATATATACGTCAGCAACCGGCTGGAGAGTGTGGAGCTCCGCCTGGGGATGAAGGAGGAGCTGACAGAGAGCTTATGGGTCAAGATTAGAGGATGGGGACGGACAGGGGATGTCACGGTAGGGGTCTGTTACAGGCCGCCTGGCCAGCAGGATAGAGCGGATGAAGTGCTCTATAGGCAGATAGGAGCAGCCTCATGGTCACAGGCCCTGGTCCTCATGGGGAACTTCAACCACCCTGACATCTGTTGGAGAGACAACACGGCAGGGCACAGGCAGTCCAGGAGGTTCCTGGAATGCGTGGATGACAACTTCCTCCTGCAGGCGACAGAGGAGCCGACAAGGAGGGGTGCCATGCTCGACCTTGTGCTCACCAACAGGGAGGGACTGGTGGGGGATGTGAAACTAAAGGACAGCCTTGGCTGCAGCGACCATGACATGGTGGAGTTCAAGATCCACAGGGCAGCAAGGAAAATACACGGCAAGCTCTCTGCCCTAGACTTCAGGAAGGTGGACTTCGGCCTCTTCAGGGACCTGATGGGCCAAGTGCCATGGGAGGCGGCCCTGGAGGGAAGAGGGGCCCAGGAAAGTTGGTCCATATTCAAGGAGCACCTCCTCCAAGCACAGCAGAGGTGCATCTCGATGAAGAACAAGCCGGGCAAAAAGGCCAGGAGGCCGGCGTGGATGAGCAAGGAGCTCCTGGACCAACTGAAAGTGAAAAAGGAAGCCTATAGAGGGTGGAAGTGGGGACAGGTAGCCTGGGAGGACTACAAAGAGGCTCCGCGAGTGGCCAGGGATAAGGTAAGGAAGGCCAAAGCCCTGGCAGAACTGAATCTGGCCAGGGATAAAAAATGTAACAGGAACAGCTTTTATAGGTACGTAGGGGACAAAAGAAAGTCCAGGGTAAATGTAGGCCCCCTCCAGAAGGGAACTGGTGTCCTGGTTACCCAGGACATGGAGAAGGTTGAGGTTCTCAATGACTTTTTTGCCTCAGTCTTCACCGACAAGAGTTCCTGTCCCACTGCCCAAGCTGTAGAAGGTGCAAGCAGGGACTGCGAGGATGAAGAACTGCCCATTGTACGCGAAGAGCAGGTTCGGGATCATCTGAAGGTGCACAAGTCCATGGGTCCTGATGAGATCAATCCGCGGGTCCTGAGGGAACTGGTGGATGAAGTTGCCAAGCCACTGGCCATCATATTTGAGAAGTTGTGGCGGTCTGGTGAGGTCCCCGATGACTGGAAGAGGGGGAACATCACCCCAATTTTTAAAAAGGGGAATAAGGAAGACCCAGGTAACTCCAGGCCGGTCAGCCTCACCTCTGTGCCTGGCAAGGTCATGGAGCAGATTCTCCTGGAAACCATGCTAAGGCACATGGAGAGCAAGGAGGTGGTTGGTGACAGCCAACATGGCTTCACCAAGGGCAGATCGTGCCTGACCAATTTGGTGGCCTTCTATGACGGGGTGACAGCATTGGTGGACAAGGGACGAGCAACTGACATCATCTACCTGGACTTGTGCAAAGCTTTTGACACTGTCCTGCATGACATCCTTCTCTCTAAACTAGAGAGACATGGGTTTGATGGACGGACCACTCGGTGGATAAGGAGTTGGCTGGATGGCCGCACTCAGAGAGTGGTGGTCAACGGCTCAATGTCCATGTGGAGATCGGTCACAAGTGGCGTCCCTCAGGGGTCCGTGCTGGGCCCGGCCCTGTTCAACATCTTTGTCGGCGATATGGACAGTGGGATAGAGTGCACCCTCAGCAAGTTCGCTGATTACACCAACTTGCGTGGTGCCGTCGACACGCTGGAAGGGAGGGATGCCATCCAGAGGGACCTTGACAGGCTGGAGAGGTGGGCCCGTGCCAACCTCATGAAGTTCAACCAGGCCAAGTGCAAGGTCCTGCACCTGGGTCATGGCAATCCCAGGCACAAATACAGGCTGGACGGGGAATGGATTGAGAGCAGCCCTGAGGAGAAGGACTTGGGAGTGCTGGTGGATGAGAAGCTTACCATGAGCAGGCAATGCGCCTTTGTGACCCAGAAGGCCAACCGCATCCTGGGCTGCATCAAGAAAAGCGTGGCCAGCAGGTCGAGGGAGGTGATTCTCCCCCTCTACTCTGCCCTGGTGAGACCCCACCTGGAGTACTGTGTCCAGTTCTGGAGCCCCCAACACAAGAAGGACATGGACCAGTTGGAGAAGGTCCAGAGGAGGGCCACGAAGATGATAAAAGGGCTGGAGCACCTCTCTTATGAGGACAGGCTGAGAGAGCTGAGGCTGTTCAGCCTGGAGAAGAGGAGGCTCCGGGGAGACCTGATAGCGGTCTTCCAGTACCTCAAGGGGGCCTACAAGAAAGATGGGGAAAGGCTGTTTAGTAGGGCCTGTTGCGATAGGACGAGAGGTAATGGTTTTAAAATAGAGGGGGGTAGATTTAGATTAGAAATTAGGAAAAAATTTTTTACGATGCGAGTTATAGAACACTGGAACAGGTTGCCCAGAAAGGTGGTGGAGGCCCCATCTCTGGAAACGTTCAAGGCCAGGTTGGATGAGGCTCTGAGCAACCTGACCTAGTCAGGGATGTCCCTGCTCCTTGCAGGGGGGTTGGACTAGATGACCTTTGAAGGTCCCTTCCAACCCTAACCATTCTATGATTCCATGATTCTATGATTCTATATATATATATGTTACATATATATGTGTGTGTGTATATATATATATATTACACATATATATGTGTGTAGTATGTGTATATATATATATATATATAATTGCAATAATATAGTATGGTGTAATCATGCAAGCATTAACATATCAAGACCCAGCAATATTCCAATGGGCCTCTACTTTACAAAACAGAACCCCTGTTAACCAGTGAGCACATACTTGACAGGCATTGTTGCATGCACTGGCCACGCATGCAGCAATGTGTAGTATTATTAACACAAAGTTATGGTTGTTAGGATTGTGATGGGTTTTTGCTGCATGACTGGAATTATGTTTGTAGAATGGATTATGTTACTCTTGGAAAGAACTGTTTTTATTATAATATTGTTGGTCATGGCATGTATTCTCCCCTGTATTTTTATGGTACCTCTCTACTGTGAAAACAAGAAGGGGGAATTGTTGGGGGTGACAAATATCAGAAGCCATGGGATTGAGAAATAAGAGACTTCGTAAGAGAAGGAGAGCAAGATAGAGGACACCTGGTGGTGGGAAAAAGATAAGAGACACCTACTGTTGGTTAGAGGAACTATGGGTATAAAAGAACAGAAATGGCAACAAAGGCCAGCTTTCTGTCTAGCATGCAGTAGGGTCTGAGACTACGCTCTAACAACTGGATTATGTTCTAAACAACTACACAACAACATTTTGCACCAAGAACCACATTCTTCTGTGAATGGTCTCACTTTCTGTAGGGGAAGTTGTGGAAGAATACGGAACTACATTGTAAGAATACGGCCCAAAGTTCTCATCTGAAGATAACGTCCTGTGTAGTACACTTGTCAGGGAAGGACACATACCACGTAGGAAATGAACAAATTTAGCACCAAATGATGCCAAGAGAAGATGTTCAACCAATTAACTGGAGTGCCTTTGATAAGGATTGCTTTTTTTTTTATTATTTTTTGGGGGAGACGGTAGCGCAGGGGGAACAGGAACCTCTTGAAACTGAACTCTCCAAAATCGTTTTACAGTACTGTCAATAACCGTGTCTTACTATCAGGATAAGAATTCGTAACTGTGCAAGACAAACAAATCAGGGCCAGAGCCAAAATTATTTCTGTTAGGAGCTGGTTTTGGCATCTCTCTTCAGTGTAGAAGACCACGGTGTTTCCTGGTCATTTGGAACATTATTCTCACTGATAACACCCGGAGAACAACAGCGTGGTTGGTCATTTATGATCTCACACTTGCTCCCTTCGGGACACTGGATGTTGCTGCAATTGGGTGTCATAATAGAGGTCTTGATTTGGATGCATTGTGGCCAACCATTAATGATCCGGCAGGTGGTTCCCAGCTGGCACTGGATGTCTCTGCAGGAGGGCGGGCTGTAGACACACCATAGTTTCTCATTTATGATCTCACACTTGCTCCCTTCAGGACACTGGATGTCGCTGCAAGTGGGCATCATAATGGAGGTCTTGTTTTGGACACATTCTGGCCAACTGTTAATAATCTGGCAGGTGATTCCCACGTGGCACTGGATGTCTCTGCAGGAGGGCGGGCTGTAGACACACCGTGGTTGGTCATTTATGCTCTTGCACTTGGTCCCTTTGGGACAACTGACACTGGTGCACGTCTTGGTTCGCCCACACCAAGGCCACCCATCAACCATGTGACACACAGTTCCCTTCTGGCATTGAACATCGTCGCAGGAGGGCGGGTTGTGGACACAGCGTGGTTGGTCATCGATCATCTTGCACGAGGTACCTTTGGGACACTGGACATCCTGGCAAGGTTGACTTGGAGACGTCTTAGTTTGGACACACCATGGCCAATCCTTCACCATCTGACATGTGCTTCCTTTCTGGCATTGGACATCCTGGAAGGTGGGTCCAATGTGGACACAGTTTGGCCGTCAGTCCCCCATTTTTCACGTGGTCGTTTTTGGACAATGAATGTCACTGCAAGAAGGTCGTCTTGAGGATGTCTTGACTGGGACGCACCGAGGAAAACCATCAACCACCTCACACGTGGACCCTATGGGACAGGGATGATGGTGGCATGAAGACGGCACATGAGGACGTGGAGTTGGTGGTGCTTCACTCTGGAAGACCTGCTTGTGCACACATTTGGGTGAACCATCCACCATCTTGCACTGCCTTCCACTTTCACAATGGAAATCCTTACATGAAGGCAAGGGGACACATTTTGGCCACCCGTGCAGCATCTTGCATTGTGTTCCACCTTCACAGCGGAAATCCTTGCACAACGGCAATGGGACGCACTTGGGCAACCCATGCACCATCTTGCACTCGGTTCCTGCTTGCAATGAAAGTTCTTACATGATGGCACTGGGACACACTTGGGCGAGCCGTCCACCATCTTGCACTCGCTTCCTGCTTCACAATGGAAATGCTTACACGAAGGCAAGGGAACGCACTTGGGCAACCCATCCACCATCCTGCACTGCGTACCCTCTTCACAACAGAAATCCTTACACAAAGGTAAAGGGAAGCACTTGGGCCAGCCGTCCACCATCTTGCACTGGCTTCCAGCTTCACAGTGGACGTCCTTACACGAAAGGGACTTGATGCACTTGGGCTACCCGTCCACCATCTTGCACTGCGTCCCCTCCCGGCACCGGTAGTTTTTGCACGAAGGCAATGGGATGCATTTGGGCCCGGTGGCCAAGACAACGCATGTGCTCCCTGATGCGCATTGCATCTCAAGGCAGAGCTTGGCGTCTGGTGGATCAGGCCCTGCGGAATAAAACCAGGGCATCAGTGAGCGACAGCCCAACCCCACATCAGACAGCAGAGAATCCACTGCTGGGTGGGGCAGCTTCTTCTCCTGTGAGGCAGAATTGCCCCAACATTTTTGCTCTCCTCCCACTCAGACCTGCTCTTTCATTTTTTGGTCCATGATTTAAGGCTGGGGATTCTCCAGAGGCTTGCATAGGGGTTGAGCAAGCCCTGCTATGCATTCCAAAGGGAATCTGAGGCCAGAAATGCTGAATTTGGGGTTTGAGAGGCAGAGGGAGATGTGCAAGGAAAAGGCGTATGGATTTAGGGCTGGAAATGCCAAAAGTGGGGATGGAGGGGCAAAGGGAGAGGTGGGATGAGAAGGTGTGGGGGTCTGGGGCTGGTAAGAGCAGATTTGGGGTTGGAGATGGAGAAAGAGAGGTAGAATGAAAGGGTGTGTGGATTTGGGGTTCAAAATGCCACATCTGAGGTTGGGGATGGAAAAGGAGAGGTATAAGGAAAAGGTGTGTGGATTGGGGCCTGAAAAAGCCAAATTTGGAGCTGGAGAGGAAAAGGGATAGGTAGAATGAAAGGGTGTGTGGATCTGGGTCTAGAAATGCAGAATTTGGGGTTGGAGATGGAAAAGGAGAGATGCAAGGAAAAGTCGCATGGATCCGGGCCTGAATATGCCAAAATTGGTGCTGTAGGGAGACCGGGAGACCTGCACAAAAAGGATGGGTGTATCTGGGGACAAAAATGCCAGATTTAGGCTTGGAGAAAGAAAGGTAGAGTTAAAATGAAGGAGTGGGTAGATTTGGGGCTAGTAACAACGAATTTGGGGTTGGAGATGGAAAGGGAGAGGTGGAATGAAAGAATGCGTGGATTAGGGGCTAGAAATGCAAAATGTTGGCTTGGAGAGGAAAATGGAGAGCTGCAAGGAAAGCGTGGGTGGATTTGGGTGTGAAAATGCCGAATTTGGGGCTTGAGAGGTGCAAGGTGTGACTTTCGGGCTCGAAATGCTGAATTTGGGGTCGGAAATGGAAAAGGACAGGTGTATGGAAAAGGTGCATCCATTTGGGGTTAAAATGCCAAATCTGGTGTTAGAGCTGGAAAGGGAGCAAGGAAAAGGTGCATGGATTTGGGGCTGAAAATGCCAAACTCGGGGTTGGAGATGGAAAGTGAGAGGTGGAATGAAAGGGTGTGTGGATTTGGCGCTAGAAATGCCGAATTTGGGCTTGGAAATGGAAAGAGAGACCTGCAAGGAAAGCGTGGGTGGATTTGTGTCTGAAAATGCCAATCAATCCAACCACGCACCCATCCAACCATCCGTCCAACCGTCATCTATCCAACCATCTGTCCAACCATGCAATGATCCCACCAAGCATCCACCCCCCACCATCCCTCCAACAATCCCTCCATCCCTCCAGCCATCCATCCAACCATCCACTCAACCATCCAACCATCCCTCCATCCATCCAATCATCCATCAAAAGATTCCTCCATCCCTCCAACAATCCCACCAAACATCCATCCATCCATCCATCTATCCATTCATCCTTCCCTTCCTCCCTCCCTCCCTCCATCCCACACTCTGATCTTTCACCCCTCTTCCCCCTCTCTGCTCCCCCACCGCTCAGGGCTGTGTGGTGACACCTTGGTCCCTCTACTCAGCAACACCTCAAATGTCCCCAAGGACCCCCCTCACCCAACATGGGCCCAGGTGTCCAGGGACACCCTCCCCATTCCTCTCCCCTTGCCCCCCTTTTAGGGGACCCAGGTGTCCAGGGACACCCTCCCCCCCGCCCCCGCTACTCTCAGGGAACCCAGGCATCCAGGGACTGCCTCCCCATCCACCCCCCCTCCCCATTTTATGGGACCCAGGTGTCCAGGGACTCTCAATTCCTTACCCCTTTTAGGGAACCCAGGGGTTTGGGGACACCCTCCCCATCCTTCCTCCCTCCCCATTTTAAGGGACCCAGGCGTCTGGGGACCCACGACCCCCTCTCCCTTTATGGGACGCAGGGGACTCTGGACCCCCTCCTCATCCCTTCCCCGTCCCGCCTACCAACCCGCTTTTAGAGGACCTAGGCGTCTGAGGACTCACTCCCCATCGTCCCCCTTCCCACTTTCAGGGGACACAGGGGACTGGGACCCCCTCCCCATGCCTTCCCCCACCCCTTACAGGGGACTTAGGGGACTCACGGATCTGGGGACCCTCTCCCCATCTCTCCTCCCTCAATTTAGGGGACCCAGGGACAGGTTTGGGGGAGGTCCCTGGGGTGGTTTATGGCATGCCAGGGGGGATTTGGGGTTTTAAGGGGAACTGAAGGGGTCCCAGGGAGGTTTGGGAGTCCCTAGGGTAGTTTAGGGCATCCTGGGGTGTTCTGGGAGGTCCCCTGGAGGGGTTTGTGGATTTTAGAGGGGGCTGAAGGATCTTTATGGAGGTTTGTGGGGGGGGTCCTGGGGTGGTTTTGGTGTTCCCAGGGGAGGATTTTGGCATCTCTGGGCGTCATTTTAGTGGTGCCAAGGGTTCCCCTAGAGTGGTTTTAGGGCTTCAGGGAGGCTGAGGAGGTCCAGGGAGATTTGGAAGGGGGGTCCCTGGGGACTTGAAGGGTCCTTTGGCTGGTTTCGGAGGTCTCTGGGGAATTTAGGATGGTCCCAGGGCTGGTTTTGAAGGGGTACTTGAGGGGGTTGAAGGGTCCCTGGGGAGTTTAGGATGATTTGGGGGTTGCCAGGGATGTTTAGGGGGTCTCTGGGGTGGTTTTGGGGGTCCCAAGGGGGATTTGGGGGTTCCTGGAAGGATTTGGGGCTTTCAGAGTGACTGGATGCATGTTGGTGGGCGGCATAGGAGAGTCTCCACAGTGTCTGGGGGGTCCTTGGGGACATCAGGGGGTCCCTGGGGTGGTTTTGGGTTTCCCTGGGGGGGGGGGGGGGGGGGGGGCGGCGGATAGGGGTTCTCTGGGGTCATCTAGGGGTCCCAGGAGGAATCTGGGGGTTCCTCGGAGGGGTTCTGGGGTTCCAGGGTGACTGAGGACATTCGAGGGCGGTAAGGGGACTGGGGTTGCTGATAGGTCTCTGGGGAGTTTAGGGGGGTCCCAGGGGTGGTTTGGGGAGTCTTAGCGAGGATTTGAGGGGTGACCTGGAGGGGTCTGGGGGTTTCAGGAGGACAGAGGGGGTACCAGGGAGGTTTGGGGGCCTCTCTGGGTGGCTTAGGCAGGTGCTGGTGTGATTTGGGGGGCCTAGAAGGGGTTTGGGACGTTCAGGGGGCCAGGGGGTGAGTTGAGGGGAGTGGGAGAGTGCCCAGGATGTTTGGGGGGTCCTTGGGTGGACTGGAGGTCGCAGGGAAGGTTTAGGGGATCCCATGGTGGGATTTGGTGGTCCCCTGGAGGGATTTGGGGGTTTTAAAGTGGTTGAGGTTTTCCCTGGGAAGTTCAGGGGTTTCTGGGTAGGTTAGGGGGGTCCTGGGGTGTTTTGGGGGGGTCCCCTGAAGGGATTTGGGTGTTTTAGGGGGGCTGAGGGAGTTCCCAGGAGTTCTGGGACTCCCTGGAAGTTTACAGGGATACTGGGGTGTTTTGGGGTGCCTGGGGTTTTTTGAGGCGTTGTTTTTTTGCAATGCAAAAGACGATGCAAAAGGCAGTGCAAGAGGAGCCTGCTAAAATATGATGCAAAGGGGGTGCTATAAGGGGGTGCATGAGCACAGTGCCAAAAAAGGGGATGCAAGCACAATGTGCAAAAATGCAGTGCAAAAAGCAATGCAAAAGGCAGTGCAGGAAGGGGATGTAGAAGGCAATGCAAGAAGCAGGTGCAAGAGGATGGTGCAAAAATGCAATGGAAAAAGCGTTGCAAAAGGCGGTGCAAGAGGAGCGTGCAATAATGCGGTGCAAAACGCGATGCAAAAAGAGCATGCAAGGAGATGCAAAATGCAATGCAAAAGCTCCTCGCGGATTTCTGGGAAATCCGCGGCCTACCGCTGCCAAAGGCCGATTGCTCCCGCCGTCCTCCCACGCCTTCGCTTCCTGCTCGCCTCTTGATTTATTGATTTACTACATTTTATTTTAATATTTTTTTGGCAAGGAGGAACGGCTGAGATGCGACTGCCCCGGGGCAGGAGGTGGGGGGAGACACCTGATATTTTTTTCTCCCCTCCTGGCAAGTTTGCAGTACTCCTTGCTTTGGGTTGCAATTTCCCTTGACATGGATTCCAATGTCACTCACCGTGGCTTGTAATGCCCCTCGCATTTTCAGTTGTTTTACACTACTGTCAATAACCGTGTCTTACTATCAGGATAAGAATTCGTAACTGTGCAAGACAAACAAATCAGGGCCAGAGACAAAATTATTTGCTTTAGGAGCCTGTTTCGACATCTCTCCTCAGTCTAGAAGCCCACACTGTTTCCTGGTTATTTGGAACATTATTCTCACTGGTAACAGCTGGACAACAACACCGTGGTTGGTCATTTATGATCTCACACTTGCTCCCTTTGCGACACTGGACATCGCTGCAAGCGGGTGTCACAATGGAGGTCTTGACTTGGATGCACTGTGGCCAACCATTAATGATCTGGCAGGGGGTTCCCAGCTGGCACTGGATGTCTCTGCAGGAGGGAGGGCTTGATAGTAGGAAACCTCTCTTTACCAAGAGTCTCTCTCTCACTCCCCCCACCCTCCAAGGGAATAGAGAGAGATAATGTAAGAAAAAAACGCTTTAGGTGTAAGTTAAGGAAAGGGAGAGATTCCTGAAGTTACCCTTATGGGCAAAACAGACTCAACTTGGGGAAAACTATGCATTTGCTACTAAAACCAAAGCAGGATAATGAGAAAGAGAGCAAGTGAACTTCCCCCCACCCCTCCCTCTTCCCAGGCTTAACATTACCTCTACCACCTTCTCCCTCCCGAGCACCAGAGGAGGGAGGAGGAATGGGGGGGTTATGGTCAGTTCATCACCTGTCACTTTACGCTGCTCCTTCCTCCTCGGGGGAAGAACTCCTCACATTCCTCCCCTGCTCCAGCCTGGGGTCCCTCCCACGGGCTGCAGTCCTTCATGAACTGCTCCGGTGTGGGTCATTTTTCCACGGGGTGCAGTCCCTCCGGAACAGCTGCCCCAGCGCGGACCCTCCACGGGCCACAGCCTCCTTCAGGCATCCGCCTGCCCCGCAGTGGGGTCCTCCTCGGGCTGCAGGGGGATCTCTGCCGGGAGCAGCGTTACTCCTTCCCTGCCGGCTCTCCTGCCAGCAAACCAACCCCGCACGCACCGGAGCCCCGCCCCGGGAAAACAGGGCATCACACAGACACCCTCCAGCCAAGCCTTCATTTAATGCTGCGCAACACAGGGTTAAGCACCCGCACACCCGCTACGCACGCGAACGCCCCCGCCCCCTGCGCCCATGGACCTATCCGCGCCTAGCGCGCGAATCGCTGTGGACCGCCCCTCCTGTGTACGGGCAGCGCCGCTCGCAGCCCTTCCCGCGCACGTGCAGCCCAGCCCCGCTCGTAGCTTTGTTGCTAGGCTGCAAGTTCCGCCTTGCGACACCCACCTCTTTGTTAACGTTACCCCACACTTCCCCTCCTTCTTCACTGACCTTGGCGTCTGCAGCCGTTCCTCTCACAAGAAATTCTTCACAACCGGCTCAGGCAGACGCCTCTCAGGATCTCCTCACATCTCGTCTCCTCTCCACTTCTTGCAGCCCGGCCGCGCCCAGTCGGGCCAAGATGGCTGCCCAGCGGGAGGCCAGAGGGTGAGGGCTGCCAGGCCCACAAGGCTTGTGCCTCTCCCTCTCTGCCCCTGCTTCTGCTGGAGTACTCCCTGTGGCCAGTTTAGGTCAACTGTTCTGACTACACCCCTCCCAGCTCCTTTCACCTGCACGTTAGCGAAACCTGGGAAGCTGGAAAAAGGCCTTGGTCTCTTTAGCAACAACAACTAAAATTAGTGTATTGTCAACATTCTTCACATACCAAGTACAACACTAAATCCAAAATACAGCATCTACTGAGAGGACAAGTTGCTGTATCTCAGTCGAAACCAGGACATTCCCACTCTTCCAGATCCAGCCTTGTCTCTGGCATTCCTTCTCCTCCGCTTGCAGAGGACCCATCTTTGGCAGATGCTGGGCAGATGGATGGCAAGCAGCTGAGGGCTTTAGGTTTTTCTAGATTGGAGAAAAGGAGGCTGAGAGGCGACCTCATTGCTCTCCAAAGCTTCCTGAGGAGGGGAAGTGGAGAGGGAGGTCCTGAGTTCTTCTCCGTGGGATCCAGTGACAAGATGCCTGAAAATGCTTAAAAGCTGTGTCAGAGGAGATTCAGACCTGGGAGTAGGAAACCTCTCTTTACCAAGAGGGTGGTCAGACAGTGGAACAGGCTCCCCAGAGAGGTGGTCAATGCCCCACGCCTGTTCAGCGCCTTAAAAAGAGGCATTTGGACACTGCCCTTCATAATAGGCTTTAACTTTTGGTCAGCCCTGGGGCCATCAGGCAGTTGGACTGGACGATCGTTGTAGGTCCCTTCTGATGGAAACTGTTCCATTCTACCACCTTTCAATACCTCATTGTTTGCCTTTCTCCCATTTTTTTTTTATTTTTCACTGCCATAAACATTATCTGATGACAGAAGATAATGTTTACAAGAACGAACTTCTTTTTCAAAGTAATCTCATTATTCTTTCACTAAATGAGAAAATAGAAATAATTCCTTCCAGCCCCATACAATATTTCGAGGCCATGTGTGTTGTCTTACTGTTGTTGTCTCTTGTCCAATACAGTTTTGCTGGCATAAATACTTTTGACATTTGCTTCTTCACATTCAGAGCAACCAGGCTTTTAAAAAACATATGTTCTCTAGGCTTTTCTTAAGAACAGGAACTAAACACTCTGGGCACACACGTTGGCTATTGCTCTGTACCATGTGGACTTATAGTTTAACGTGTACTTTTAATTCATGGATCAGCCCCGGAGAGTTTACTATTTCACTTTTGTTCTCTAAACTGCCGCTGGTATTTCTAACTCTTTAAAGGGAAGAAGACCCAGAGAAAAGCACGCTCTATTCTGCTGCAATGCCCCTCATTGCATTTTACCATCTTGTCAGTGACTCGTAAGTGACTCTTCTCCTCCTGTGCTGCCACATCGCATGCTAGAAATGCTCCTGCAGCCCCATGATTGGGTGAGGCTTAGTCTGTTCAACCCTCCCTACTTAATTACCTAAATAATTGGGGGTTTCCGGTGCCTCAGCATGGACCAGCCTCAGAGAGAGAGATGTGTATGAAGAGTAGACATCTAATGCCTTGGCTTCGATGTAGGGCATCCTGTACAAAATGGGTACTGACCAAAATCACTAACGCCCAGGAAAATTTTCTTTGTAGAAAGGAAAATTGAGCCAAGATCAAGCTGGAAAATAGTTCTTCGGCATCTCCCGGCCTATCTTCCACTTCGCTAGACTGCTCGGGTTAGTCCCCCTGAGAAGCACAAAGAGGCAAATACAGAGCGATATTGCTGCATATAGAACAATTTCACTGAATACGGAATAGTCTTGCCGAATATATGGTGATTTTGCTCAATATAGAATGACCTTGCTGAACACAGGGCCTTCTTGCAAAATACAGAGTGATTTTGCCAAATGCAGGGCCACTTTGCCAAATATAGGGTGATCGTGCCAGATTTAGGGTGATCTCGCCTAATACACAGTGATCTTGCCTCAGACAGAGCAATCTTGCTGAATATAAGGTGATCTTGCAGAATATAGGTTGCTCTTGTGGCATATATAGTGATTTTGCCAAATAATGAGCAGTCTTGTCCAACATGGAGCCCTTCTGCCCAATATAGAGCCATTTTGCCAAACCCCAAAGCCACCGCCACAGGTGGTGGATCAGAATCAGAAGATTCCTCCAAGGGCCATCCCATCTCCACCTTCTGCTTGCTTGCCCCCACACCACGCCCAGCGCGCCCACGGGCCTGCCCTTGCTCCACTGCCTTCCCCAGCCCCTCTGCCACAGCACTGCCTGTCCTGCACGGCACTTCAACACCAATGCCTAACACTCAAACGTGCCATGACACAACCATTTAACCCCTACTTCCCCTCTGCTGCTGCCTACAAGGATGCCCTGGAGGGAGATCGGACAAGGTTGCAGCAACGGGGTGGTGGAGTGGGGAGGGAACTGCAATTTCTTGGCGATATCCATGACGTGGAAGATGAAGCCAACAGCACCGTAAAGCAGTAGCCGGGCTTGGAAACATTTTGAGCGCAATCCCAAGCACGGGGGCAGGATCGGCCCTGCAAAAACATGGTTGCATTGAGCAAAACTCACCTTTTAGGAAGGGGAAGATGAAATTTTCTGCCTCCCTGCAGGGATGCGATGATGAGGGTGAGGAAGGGCCGTTGGTTCCTCTTCAAAGGGGGGGATCCTGATGGCCATGTGCATTTTGTCTCTTCCAGTCGTGCCTCTAACGGATGGAAGTGGAAGCCCCTGTCTACCCTATGCAGTAAGTGAAACCACACGGAGACGGACGCGAGAGGACACTTTCCTGTTTCTTTGCTGTCAGAAAAATGTATTCGTTCTCTGATCCCGAATTAACACATCAAAGGAAGTAATGCCAAATGTCTGTTACTCGTTTTTGACGTCTCTTACAACTTGAAGAGCCTCCTCTCTGCTTCTTTTAACCATTTCTTTGTGTGTAATACAGGCATATATGAAATAGAAATTATATATATTTATATTTTTCATCCTCTTTTGCACCGAGAACCACATTCTTCTGTGAATGGTCTCATTTTCTGTAGGGGAAGTTGTGGAAGAATACGGAACTACATTGTAAGAATACGGCCCAAAGTTCTCATCTGAAGATAACGTCCTGTGTAGTACACTTGTCAGGGAAGGACACATACCACGTAGCAAATGAACAAATTTAGCACCAAACGATGCCAAGAGAAGATGTTCAACCAATTAACTGGAGTGCCTTTGATAGGGATTTCTTTTTTCCTTTTATTTTTTTGGGGGGAGAGGGTAGCGCAGGGGGAACAGGAACCTCTTGAAACTGAACTCTCCAAAGTCGTTTTACACTACTGTCAATAACCGTGTCTTACTATCAGGATAAGAATTCGTAACTGTGCAAGACAAACAAATCAGGGCCAGAGACAAAATTATTTGCGTTAGGAGCTGGTTTCGGCATCTCTCCTCAGTCTAGAAGCCCACACTGTTTCCTGGTTATTTGGAACATTATTCTCACTGATAACAGCCGGAGAACAACAGCGTGGTTGGTCATTTATGATCTCACACTTGCTCCCTTCGGGACACTGGACGTGACTGCAAGTGGGTGTCATAATGGAGGTATTGATTTGGACGCATTGTGGCCAACCATTAATGATCCGGCAGGTGGTTCCCTCCTGGCACTGGATGTCTCTGCAGGAGGGCGGGCTGTAGACACACCGTGGTCGGTCATTTGTGATCTCACACTTGCTCCCTTTGGGACACTGGACGTCGCTGCAATTGGCTGTCATAATGGAGGTCTTGATTTGGACACATTGTGGCCAACCATCAAAGATCTGGCAGGTGGTTCCCACCTGGCACCGGATGTCTCTGCAGGACGGAGGGCTGTAGACACACCATAGTTTCTCATTTATGATCTCACACTTGCTCCCTTTGGGACACTGGACGTCGCTGCAAGTGGGTGTCATAATGGATGTCTTGTTTTGGACACATCGAGGCCAACCATTAATGATCTGGCAGGTGGTTCCCTCCTGGCACTGGATGTCTCTGCAGGAGGGCGGGCTGTAGACACACCGTGGTTGGTCATTTATGGTCTCACAGATGCTCCCTTTGGGACAGTGGACATCGGTGCAATTGGGTGTCATAATAGAGGTTTTGATTTGGATGCATTGTGGCCAACCATTAATGATCTGGCAGGTGGTTCCCACCTGGCACTGGATGTCTCTGCAGGAGGGCGGGCTGTAGACACACCGTGGTCGATCGTTTATGACTTTGCACTTGGTCCCTTTGGGACACTGGAGGTCGCTGCAAGTGGGCATCACAGTGGAGGTCTTGATTTGGATGCATCGTGGCCAACCATTAATGATCTGGCAGCTGGTTCCCAGCTGGCACTGGATGTCTGTGCAGGAGGGCGGGCTGTAGACACACCGTGGTTGGTCATTTATGATCTCACACTTGCTCCCTTTGCGACACTGGATGTCGCTGCAAGTGGGTGTCATAATGAACGTCTTGATTTGGACGCATTGTGGCCAACCGTTAATAATTTGGCAGGTGGTTCCCACCTGGCACTGGATGTCTCTGCAGGAGGGCGGGCTGCAGACACACCATGGTTTCCCATTTAGGATCTCACACTTGCTCCCTTTGGGACACTGGACGTCGCTGCAATTGGCTGTCATAATGGAGGTCTTGATTTGGACACATCGTGGCCAACCAGTAATGATCTGGCAGCTGGTTCCCTCCTGGCACTGGATGTCTCTGCAGGAGGGCGGGCTGTAGACACACCGTGGTTGGTCATTTATGATCTCACACTTGCTCCCTTTGGGACACTGGACGTCGCTGCAAGTGGGTGTCATAATGGAGGTCTTGATATGGACACATTGTGGCCAACCATTAATGATCCGGCAGGTGGTTCCCTCCTGGCACTGGATGTCTCTGCAGGAGGGCGGGCTGTAGACACACCGTGGTCGGTCATTTATGGTTTTGCACTTGGTCCCTTTGGGACACTGGATGTCGCTGCAATTGGGTGTCATAATAGAGGTCTTGATTTGGATGCATCGTGGCGAACCATTAATGATCTGGCAGGTGGTTCCCACCTGGCACTGGATGTCTCCACAGGAGGGCAGGCTGTAGACACACCGTGGTTGGTCATTTATGATCTCACACTTGCTCCCTTTGGGACACTGGATGTCGCTGCAAGTGGGTGTCATAATGGAGGTCTTGATTTGGATGCACTGTGCCCAACCATTAATGATCTGGCAGGTGGTTCCCACCTGGCACTGGATATCTCTGCAAGAGGGCGGGCTGTAGACACACCGTGGTTGGTCATTTATGCTCTTGCACTTGGTCCCTGTGGGACAACTGACATTGGTGCAGGTCTTGGTTCGCCCACACCAAGGCCACCCATCAACCATGTGACACACAGTTCCCTTCTGGCATTGAACATCGTCGCAGGAGGGCGGGTTGTGGACACAGCGTGGTTGGTCATCGATCATCTTGCACGAGGTACCTTTGGGACACTGGACATCCTGGCAAGGTTGACTTGGAGATGTCTTAGTTTGGACACATCGTGGCCAATCCTTCACCATCTGACATGTGCTTCCTTTCTGGCATTGGACGTCCTGGCAGGTGGGTCCAATGTGGACACAGTTTGGCTGTCCGTCCCTCATTTTGCACGTGGTCTTTTTTGGACAATGAATGTCACTGCAAGAAGGTCGTCTTGAGGATGTCTTGACTGGGACGCACCGAGGCAAACCATCAACCACCTCACACGTGGACCCTATGGGACAGGGATGATGGTGGCATGAAGACGGCACATGAGGACGTGGAGTTGGTGGTGCTTCACTCTGGAACACCTGCTTGTGCACGCATTTGGGTGAACCGTCCACCATCTTGCACTGCCTTCCACTTTCACAATGGAAATCCTTACATGAAGGCAAGGGGACACATTTTGGTCCGCCATCCACCATCTTGCATTGTGTTCCACCTTCACAGCGGAAATCCTTGCACGACGGCAATGGGATGCATTTTGGCCTGCCATCCACCATCTTGCACTTGGTTCCTCCTTCGCAATGGAAATCCTTGCACGATGGCAATGGGACGCATTTTGGCAACCCATCCACCATCTTGCACTCGGTTCCTGCCTTGCAATGAACATTCTTACATGATGGCTGTGGGACACACTTGGGCAACCCGTGCACCATCTTGCATTTGGTTCCTGCTTCACAACGGAAATCCTTACACGACGGCAGCGGGATGCATTTTGGCCCCCCATCCACCATCTTGCACTCAGTTCCTGCTTCGCAATGGAAATTCTTGCACGATGGCAATGCGATGCATTTTGGCCCCCCTTCCACCATCTTGCACTCGGTTCCTGCCTTGCAATGAAAGTTCTTACATGATGGCACTGGGACACACTTAGGCAACCTGTGCACCATCTTGCATTCGGTTCCTGGTTCGCAACGGAAATCCTTGCACGACGTCAATGGGACGCACTTTGGCCCCCCGTCCACCATCTTGCACTCGGTTCCTGCCTTGCAATGGAAGTTCTTACATGATGGCAGCAGGACACACTTGGGCAACGCGTGCACCATCTTGCACTCGGTTCCTGCTTCACACTGGAAATCCTTGCACGATGGCAACGGGACGCATTTTGGTCCGCCATCCACCATCTTGCATTGTGTTCCACCTTCACAGCGGAAATCCGTGCACGACGGCAACGGGACGCATTTTGGCCCCCCATCCACCATCTTGCACTCGGTTCCTGCCTTGCAATGAAAGTTCTTACATGATGGCTGTGGGACACACTTGGGCAACCCGTGCACCATCTTGCATTCGGTTCCTGGTTCGCAACGGAAATCCTTGCACGACGTCAATGGGACGCACTTTGGCCCCCCATCCACCATCTTGCACTCGGTTCCTGCCTTGCAATGGAAGTTCTTACATGATGGCAGCAGGACACACTTGGGCAACCCGTGCACCATCTTGCACTCGGTTCCTGCTTCACACTGGAAATCCTTGCACGATGGCAACGGGACGCATTTTGGTCCACCA
Source organism: Chlamydotis macqueenii (assembly GCF_036417535.1). Taxonomy (NCBI): domain Eukaryota; kingdom Metazoa; phylum Chordata; class Aves; order Otidiformes; family Otididae; genus Chlamydotis; species Chlamydotis macqueenii. Next base: position 55,010,678 of record NC_141593.1, on the reverse strand, counting down.
TCCACCATCTTGCATTGTGTTCCACCTTCACAGCGGAAATCCTTGCACGACGGCAACGGGACGCATTTTGGCCCCCCATCCACCATCTTGCACTCGGTTCCTGCCTTGCAATGAAAGTTCTTACATGATGGCTGTGGGACACACTTGGGCAACCCGTGCACCATCTTGCACTCGGTTCCTGCTTCACAAAGGAAATCTTTGCACGATGGCAACGGGACGCATTTTGGTCTGCCATCCACCATCTTGCACTCAGTTCCTGCTTCGCAATGGAAATTCTTGCACGATGGCAATGCGATGCATTTTGGCCCCCCTTCCACCATCTTGCATTCGGTTCCTGCCTTGCAATGAAAGTTCTTACATGATGGCACTGGGACACACTTAGGCAACCCGTGCACCATCTTGCATTCGGTTCCTGGTTCGCAACGGAAATCCTTGCACGACGTCAATGGGACGCACTTTGGCCCCCCATCCACCATCTTGCACTTGGTTCCTGCCTTGCAATGAAAGTTCTTACATGATGGCAGTGGGACACACTTGGGCAACCTGTGCACCATCTTGCACTCGGTTCCTGCTTCACAATGGAAATCCTTGCATGACGGCAACGGGACGCATTTTGGCCTGCCATCCACCATCTTGCACTCGGTTCCTGCTTCGCAACGGAAATCCTTGCACGATGGCAATGGGACGCACTTTGGCCCCCCATCCACCATCTTGCATTGTGTTCCTGCCTTGCAATGGAAGTTCTTACATGATGGCAGTGGGACACACTTGGGCAACCCATGCATCATCTTGCACTTGGTTCCTGCTTCACAATGGAAATCCTTGCATGATGGCACCGGGACACATTTTGGCCACCCGTCCACAATTTTGCATTGTTTTCCAGCTTCACAGCGGAAGTCCTTGCACGACGGCAAGGGGACGCACTTGGGAAAACCATCTACCATCTTGCATTGTGTTCCAGCTTCACAACGGAAATACTTACACGACGGTAGCGGGATGCATTTTGGCAAGCCATCCACCATCTTGCACTCAGTTCCTGCCTTGCAATCAAAATTCTTACATGATGGCAGTGGGACACACTTGGGCGAGCCGTCCACCATCTTGCACTCGCTTCCTGCTTCACAATGGAAATGCTTACACGAAGGCAAGGGGACGCACTTGGGCAACCCATCCACCATCCTGCACTGCGTACCCTCTTCACAACGGAAATCCTTACACGAAGGTAAAGGGAAGCACTTGGGCCAGCCGTCCACCATCTTGCACTGGCTTCCAGCTTCACAGTGGGCGTCCTTACACGAAAGGGACTTGATGCACTTGGGCCACCCGTCCACCATCTTGCACTGCGTCCCCTCCCGGCACCGGTAGTTTTTGCACGAGGGCAATGGGATGCATTTGGGCCCGGTGGCCAAGACAACGCATGTGCTCCCTGATGCGCATTGCATCTCAAGGCAGAGCTTGGCGTCTGGTCGAGCAGCCCCTGGGAAATAAAACCAGGGCATCAGTGAGCGACAGCCCAACCCCACATCAGACAGCAGAGAATCCACTGCTGGGTGGGGCAGCTTCTTCTCCTGTGAGGCAGAATTTCCCCAACATTTTTGCTCTCCTCCCACTCAAACCCGCTCTTTCATTTTTGGTCCATGATTTAAGGCTGGGGATTCTCCAGAGGCTTGCATAGGGGTTGAGCAAGCCCTGCTGCGCATTCCAAAGGGAATCTGAGGCCAGACATGCTGAATTTGGGGTTTGAGAGGCAGAGGGAGATGTGCAAGGAAAAGGCATATGGATTTAGGGCTGGAAATGCCAAAAGTGGGGATGGAGGGGCAAAGGGAGAGGTGGGATGAGAAGGTGTGGGGGTCTGGGGCTGGTAAGAGCAGATTTGGGGTTGGAGATGGAGAAAGAGAGGTAGAATGAAAGGGTGTGTGGATTTGGGGTTCAAAATGCCACATCTGAGGTTGGGGATGGAAAAGGAGAGGTATAAGGAAAAGGTGTGTGGATTGGGGCCTGAAAATGCCAAATTTGGAGCTGGAGAGCAATGGGAGATGTAGAATGAAACGGTGTGTGGATCTGGGTCTAGAAATGCAGAATTTGGGGTTGGAGATGGAAAAGGAGAGATGCAAGGAAAAGTTCTTACGTGACAGCAGTGGGACGCACGTGGGCCAGCCGTCCACCATCTTGCACTGGCTTCCAGCTTCACAGTGGACGTCCTTACACGAAAGGGACTTGATGCACTTGGGCCACCCGTCCACCATCTTGCACTGCGTCCCCTCCCGGCACCGGTAGTTTTTGCACGAGGGCAATGGGATGCATTTGGGCCCGGTGGCCAAGACAACGCATGTGCTCCCTGATGCGCATTGCATCTCAAGGCAGAGCTTGGCGTCTGGTCGAGCAGCCCCTGGGAAATAAAACCAGGGCATCAGTGAGCGACAGCCCAACCCCGCATCAGACAGCAGAGAATCCACTGCTGGGTGGGGCAGCTTCTTCTCCTGTGAGGAAGAATTTCCCCAACATTTTTGCTCTCCTCCCACTCAAACCCGCTCTTTCATTTTTTGGTCCATGATTTAAGGCTGGGGATTCTCCAGAGGCTTGCATAGGGGTTGAGCAAGCCCTGCTGCGCATTCCAAAGGGAATCTGAGGCCAGACATGCTGAATTTGTGGTGTGAGAGGCAGAGGGAGATGTGCAAGGAAAAGGCGTATGGATTTAGGGCTGGAAATGCCAAAAGTGGGGATGGAGGGGCAAAGGGAGAGGTGGGATGAGAAGGTGTGGGGGTCTGGGGCTGGTAAGAGCAGATTTGGGGTTGGAGATGGAGAAAGAGAGGTAGAATGAAAGGGTGTGTGGATTTGGGGTTCAAAATGCCACATCTGAGGTTGGGGATGGAAAAGGAGAGGTATAAGGAAAAGGTGTGTGGATTGGGGCCTGAAAATGCCAAATTTGGAGCTGGAGAGACAAAGGAGAGATGTAGAATGAAACGGTGTGTGGATCTGGGTCTAGAAATGCAGAATTTGGGGTTGGAGATGGAAAAGGAGAGATGCAAGGAAAAGTTCTTACGTGACAGCAGTGGGACGCACGTGGGCCAGCCGTCCACCATCTTGCACTGGCTTCCAGCTTCACAGTGGACGTCCTTACACGAAAGGGACTTGATGCACTTGGGCCACCCGTCCACCATCTTGCACTGCGTCCCCTCCCGGCACCGGTAGTTTTTGCACGAGGGCAATGGGATGCATTTGGGCCCGGTGGCCAAGACAACGCATGTGCTCCCTGATGCGCATTGCATCTCAAGGCAGAGCTTGGCGTCTGGTCGAGCAGCCCCTGGGAAATAAAACCAGGGCATCAGTGAGCGACAGCCCAACCCCGCATCAGACAGCAGAGAATCCACTGCTGGGTGGGGCAGCTTCTTCTCCTGTGAGGCAGAATTTCCCCAACATTTTTGCTCTCCTCCCACTCAAACCCGCTCTTTCATTTTTTGGTCCATGATTTAAGGCTGGGGATTCTCCAGAGGCTTGCATAGGGGTTGAGCAAGCCCTGCTGCGCATTCCAAAGGGAATCTGAGGCCAGACATGCTGAATTTGGGGTTTGAGAGGCAGCGGGAGATGTGCAAGGAAAAGGCGTATGGATTTAGGGCTGGAAATGCCAAAAGTGGGGATGGAGGGGCAAAGGGAGAGGTGGGATGAGAAGGTGTGGGGGTCTGGGGCTGGTAAGAGCAGATTTGGGGTTGGAGATGGAGAAAGAGAGGTAGAATGAAAGGGTGTGTGGATTTGGGGTTCAAAATGCCACATCTGAGGTTGGGGATGGAAAAGGAGAGGTATAAGGAAAAGGTGTGTGGATTGGGGCCTGAAAATGCCAAATTTGGAGCTGGAGAGACAAAGGAGAGATAGAGTGAAAGGGTGGGTGTATTTGGGGCTGAATATGCCAAAATTGGTGTTGGAGAGGAAAAGGGATAGGTAGAATGAAAGGGTGTGTGGATCTGGGTCTAGAAATGCAGAATTTGGGGTTGGAGATGGAAAAGGAGAGATGCAAGGAAAAGTCGCATGGATCCGGGCCTGAATATGCCAAAATTGGTGCTGTAGGGAGACCGGGAGACCTGCACAAAAAGGATGGGTGTATCTGGGGACAAAAATGCCAGATTTAGGCTTGGAGAAAAAAAGGTAGAGTTAAAATGAAGGAGTGGGTAGATTTGGGGCTAGTAACAACGAATTTGGGGTTGGAGATGGAAAGGGAGAGGTGGAATGAAAGAGTGTGTGGATTAGGGGCTAGAAATGCAAAATGTTGGCTTGGAGAGGAAAATGGAGAGCTGCAAGGAAAGCGTGGGTGGATTTGGGTGTGAAAATGCCAAATTTGGGGCTTGAGAGGTGCAAGGTGTGACTTTCGGGCTCGAAATGCTGAATTTGGGGTCGGAAATGGAAAAGGACAGGTGTATGGAAAAGGTGCATCCATTTGGGGTTAAAATGCCAAATCTGGTGTTAGAGCTGGAAAGGGAGCAAGGAAAAGGTGCATGGATTTGGGGCTGAAAATGCCAAACTCGGGGTTGGAGATGGAAAGTGAGAGGTGGAATGAAAGGGTGTGTGGATTTGGCGCTAGAAATGCCGAATTTGGGCTTGGAAATGGAAAGAGAGACCTGCAAGGAAAGCGTGGGTGGATTTGTGTCTGAAAATACCAGATTTGGGGCTGGAGGGGAAAAGGGAGAGATGAGACAGGCAAGGGAAGGAGGAGCTGGGTGGAATTTGGGTGGAGAAATGGGGATTTTGGCCAACAGGACTCACCGCACTGCCACAGCAAGCACGTCAAGAGCAGCAGCCACCACAGAGACCGCATCTGCCCCACACGTGGGAGAAAGAGATCCTCAGTTAGGGGGCAGGGAGGGGACCCTGGCATCTGGGACCCACTCTGCCCCACAGTGAGGCAGGGGACCCAGGCATCTGGGGCCCACCCTGCCCCATAGATCCCACCGGGGACTCAGGTATTCAGAGCCCATCCTGCCCAATAGATCCCACAGGGCACTCGGGCATCCAGGACCCACCCTGCCCCACAGATCCCCCAGAAGACCCAGATATCCGGGGCCCACCCTGCCCCATAGATCCTACAGGGAACCCAGGTATCCAGGACCCACCCCATAGCAAGGGACTCACCATCTCAGCGCTGCCTCTCCTCTGAGGACTTTGGGGTTTTTGTAGAGGACAGGGGGAGGTGGCATCCACCAGTGGTGTTCTGGCTCCGCCCCTGCTGTTCCACCCCATTGTTCCACGTGAAAGGGATGGAACCCGAGGTGGGGGAGGGGAGGGCAGAGATAAGATGTGGGACTGGATCCATCTGGGGCCGGGTTGGCACCAGCAGGGCAGCGATGGTGGGGTGGACAGGGATCCCCTGGTGATGGTGTCTCCGTCCATCCATCCACCCAATGGCATGTCATCTGTCCGTCCGTCCTGGATCCCTCCAACCGTCCAACCATCTATCCAACAATCAAACCAGCTGTTCATCAATCCAACCACGCACCCATCCAACCATCCGTCCAACCGTCATCTATCCAACCATCTGTCCAACCATGCAATGATCCCACCAAGCATCCACCCCACCATCCCTCCAACGATCCCTCCATCCCTCCAGCCATCCATCCAACCATCCACTCAACCATCCAACTATCCCTCCATCCATCCAATCATCCATCCAATGATTCCTCCATCCCTCCAACAATCCCACCAAACATCCATCCATCCCTCCATCCCTCCATCCATCCTTCCCTTCCTCCCTCCCTCCCTCCATCCCACACTCTGATCTTTCACCCCTCTTCCCCCTCTCTGCTCCCCCACCCCTCAGGGCTCTGTTTGGTGACACCTTGGTCCCTCTACTCAGCAACACCTCAAATGTCCCCAAGGACGCCCCCTCACCCAACATGGGCCCAGGTGTCCAGGGACACCCTCCCCATTCCTCTCCCCTTGCCCCCCTTTTAGGGGACCCAGGCGTCCAGGGACACCCTCCCCCCGCCCCCGCTCCTTTCAGGGGACCCAGGCATCCAGGGACTGCCTCCCCATCCACCCCCCCTCCCCATTTTATGGGACCCAGGTGTCCAGGGACTCTCAATTCCTTACCCCTTTTAGGGAACCCAGGGGTTTGGGGACACCCTCCCCATCCTTCCTCCCTCCCCATTTTAAGGGACCCAGGCGTCTGGGGACCCACGACCCCCTCTCCCTTTATGGGACGCAGGGGACTCTGGACCCCCTCCTCATCCCTTCCCCGTCCCGCCTACCAACCCGCTTTTAGAGGACCTAGGGGTCTGAGGACTCACTCCCCATCGTCCCCCTTCCCACTTTCAGGGGACACAGGGGACTGGGACCCCCTCCCCATGCCTTCCCCCACCCCTTATAGGGGACTTAGGGGACTCACAGATCTGGGGACCCTCTCCCCATCTCTCCTCCCTCAATTTAGGGGACCCAGGGACAGGTTTGGGGGAGGTCCCTGGGGTGGTTTATGGCATGCCAGGGGGGATTTGGGGTTTTAAGGGGAACTGAAGGGGTCCCAGGGAGGTTTGGGAGTCCCTAGGGTAGTTTAGGGCATCCTGGGGTGTTCTGGGAGGTCCCCTGGAGGGGTTTGGGGATTTTAGAGGGGGCTGAAGGATCTTTATGGAGGTTTGTGGGGGGGGTCCTGGGGTGGTTTTGGTGTTCCCAGGGGAGGATTTTGGCATCTCTGGGCGTCATTTTAGTGGTGCCAAGGGTTCCCCTAGAGTGGTTTTAGGGCTTCAGGGAGGCTGAGGAGGTCCAGGGAGATTTGGAAGGGGGGGTCCTTGGGGACTTGAAGGGTCCTTTGGCTGGTTTCGGAGGTCTCTGGGGAATTTAGGATGGTCCCAGGGCTGGTTTTGGAGGGGTACTTGAGGGGGTTGAAGGGTCCCTGGGGAGTTTAGGATGATTTGGGGGTTGCCAGGGATGTTTAGGGGGTCTCTGGGGTGGTTTTGGGGGTCCCAAGGGGGATTTGGGGGTTCCTGGAAGGATTTGGGGCTTTCAGGGTGACTGGATGCATGTTGGTGGGCGGCATAGGAGAGTCTCCACAGTGTCTGGGGGGTCCTTGGGGACATCAGGGGGTCCCTGGGGTGGTTTTGGGTTTCCCTGGGGGGGGGGGGGGGGGGCGGCGGATAGGGGTTCTCTGGGGTCATCTAGGGGTCCCAGGAGGAATCTGGGGGTTCCTCGGAGGGGTTCTGGGGTTCCAGGGTGACTGAGGACATTCGAGGGCGGTAAGGGGACTGGGGTTGCTGATAGGTCTCTGGGGAGTTTAGGGGGGTCCCAGGGGTGGTTTGGGGAGTCTTAGCGAGGATTTGAGGGGTGACCTGGAGGGGTCTGGGGGTTTCAGGAGGACAGAGGGGGTACCAGGGAGGTTTGGAGGCCTCTCTGGGTGGCTTAGGCAGGTACTGGTGTGATTTGGGGTGCCTAGGAGGGGTTTGGGACGTTCAGGGGGCCAGGGGGTGAGTTGAGGGGAGTGGGAGAGTGCCCAGGATGTTTGGGGGGTCCTTGGGTGGACTGGAGGTCGCAGGGAAGGTTTAGGGGATCCCATGGTGGGATTTGGTGGTCGCCTGGAGGGATTTGGGGGTTTTAAAGTGGTTGAGGTTTTCCCTGGGAAGTTCAGGGGTTTCTGGGTAGGTTAGGGGGGTCCTGGGGTGTTTTGGGGGGGCTGAGGGAGTTCCCAGGAGTTCTGGGACTCCCTGGAAGTTTACAGGGATACTGGGGTGTTTTGGGGTGCCTGGGGTTTTTTGAGGCGTTGTTTTTTGCAATGCAAAAGACGATGCAAAAGGCAGTGCAAGAGGAGCCTGCTAAAATATGATGCAAAGGGGGTGCTATAAGGGGGTGCATGAGCACAGTGCCAAAAAAGGGGATGCAAGCACAATGTGCAAAAATGCAGTGCAAAAAGCGATGCAAAAGGCGGTGCAGGAAGGAGATGTAGAAGGCAATGCAAGAAGCAGGTGCAAGAGGATGGTGCAAAAATGCAATGGAAAAAGCGTTGCAAAAGGCGGTGCAAGAGGAGCGTGCAATAATGCGGTGCAAAATGCGATGCAAAAAGAGCATGCAAGGAGATGCAAAATGCAATGCAAAAGCTCCTCGCGGATTTCTGGGAAATCCGCGGCCTTCCGCTGCCAAAGGCCGATTGCTCCCGCCGTCCTCCCACGCCTTCGCTTCCTGCTCACCTCTTGATTTATTGATTTACTACATTTTATTTTAATATTTTTTTGGCAAGGGGGAACGGCTGAGATGCGACTGCCCCGGGGCAGGAGGTGGGGGGAGACACCTGATATTTTTTTCTCCCCTCCTGGCAAGTTTGCAGTACTCTTTGCTTTGGGTTGCAATTTCCCTTGACATGGATTCCAATGTCACTCACCGTGGCTTGTAATGCCCCTCGCATTTTCAGTTGTTTTACACTACTGTCAATAACCGTGTCTTACTATCAGGATAAGAATTCGTTACTGTGCAAGACAAACAAATCAGGGCCAGAGACAAAATTATTTGCTTTAGGAGCCTGTTTCGACATCTCTCCTCAGTCTAGAAGCCCACACTGTTTCCTGGTTATTTGGAACATTATTCTCACTGGTAACAGCTGGACAACAACACCGTGGTTGGTCATTTATGATCTCACACTTGCTCCCTTTGCGACACTGGACATCGCTGCAAGCGGGTGTCACAATGGAGGTCTTGACTTGGATGCACTGTGGCCAACCATTAATGATCTGGCAGGGGGTTCCCAGCTGGCACTGGATGTCTCTGCAGGAGGGAGGGCTTGATAGTAGGAAACCTCTCTTTACCAAGAGTCTCTCTCTCACTCCCCCCACCCTCCAAGGGAATAGAGAGAGATAATGTAAGAAAAAAACGCTTTAGGTGTAAGTTAAGGAAAGGGAGAGATTCCTGAAGTTACCCTTATGGGCAAAACAGACTCAACTTGGGGAAAACTATGCATTTGCTACTAAAACCAAAGCAGGATAATGAGAAAGAGAGCAAGTGAACTTCCCCCCACCCCTCCCTCTTCCCAGGCTTAACATTACCTCTACCACCTTCTCCCTCCCGAGCACCAGAGGAGGGAGGAGGAATGGGGGGGTTATGGTCAGTTCATCACCTGTCGCTTTACGCTGCTCCTTCCTCCTCGGGGGAAGAACTCCTCACATTCCTCCCCTGCTCCAGCCTGGGGTCCCTCCCACGGGCTGCAGTCCTTCATGAACTGCTCCGGTGTGGGTCATTTTTCCACGGGGTGCAGTCCCTCCGGAACAGCTGCCCCAGCGCGGACCCTCCACGGGCCACAGCCTCCTTCAGGCATCCGCCTGCCCCGCAGTGGGGTCCTCCTCGGGCTGCAGGGGGATCTCTGCCGGGAGCAGCGTTACTCCTTCCCTGCCGGCTCTCCTGCCAGCAAACCAACCCCGCACGCACCGGAGCCCCGCCCCGGGAAAACAGGGCATCACACAGACACCCTCCAGCCAAGCCTTCATTTAATGCTGCGCAACACAGGGTTAAGCACCCGCACACCCGCTACGCACGCGAACGCCCCCGCCCCCTGCGCCCATGGACCTATCCGCGCCTAGCGCGCGAATCGCTGTGGACCGCCCCTCCTGTGTACGGGCAGCGCCGCTCGCAGCCCTTCCCGCGCACGTGCAGCCCAGCCCCGCTCGTAGCTTTGTTGCTAGGCTGCAAGTTCCGCCTTGCGACACCCACCTCTTTGTTAACGTTACCCCACACTTCCCCTCCTTCTTCACTGACCTTGGCGTCTGCAGCCGTTCCTCTCACAAGAAATTCTTCACAACCGGCTCAGGCAGACGCCTCTCAGGATCTCCTCACATCTCGTCTCCTCTCCACTTCTTGCAGCCCGGCCGCGCCCAGTCGGGCCAAGATGGCTGCCCAGCGGGAGGCCAGAGAGTGAGGGCTGCCAGGCCCACAAGGCTTGTGCCTCTCCCTCTCTGCCCCTGCTTCTGCTGGAGTACTCCCTGTGGCCAGTTTAGGTCAACTGTTCTGACTACACCCCTCCCAGCTCCTTTCACCTGCACGTTAGCGAAACCTGGGAAGCTGGAAAAAGGCCTTGGCCTCTTTAGCAACAACAACTAAAATTAGTGTATTGTCAACATTCTTCACATACCAAGTACAACACTAAATCCAAAATACAGCATCTACTGAGAGGACAAGTTGCTGTATCTCAGTCGAAACCAGGACATTCCCACTCTTCCAGATCCAGCCTTGTCTCTGGCATTCCTTCTCCTCCGCTTGCAGAGGACCCATCTTTGGCAGATGCTGGGCAGATGGATGGCAAGCAGCTGAGGGCTTTAGGTTTTTCTAGATTGGAGAAAAGGAGGCTGAGAGGCGACCTCATTGCTCTCCAAAGCTTCCTGAGGAGGGGAAGTGGAGAGGGAGGTCCTGAGTTCTTCTCCGTGGGATCCAGTGACAAGATGCCTGAAAATGCTTAAAAGCTGTGTCAGAGGAGATTCAGACCTGGGAGTAGGAAACCTCTCTTTACCAAGAGGGTGGTCAGACAGTGGAACAGGCTCCCCAGAGAGGTGGTCAATGCCCCACGCCTGTTCAGCGCCTTAAAAAGAGGCATTTGGACACTGCCCTTCATAATAGGCTTTAACTTTTGGTCAGCCCTGGGGCCATCAGGCAGTTGGACTGGACGATCGTTGTAGGTCCCTTCTGATGGAAACTGTTCCATTCTACCACCTTTCAATACCTCATTGTTTGCCTTTCTCCCATTTTTTTTTTATTTTTCACTGCCATAAACATTATCTGATGACAGAAGATAATGTTTACAAGAACGAACTTCTTTTTCAAAGTAATCTCATTATTCTTTCACTAAATGAGAAAATAGAAATAATTCCTTCCAGCCCCATACAATATTTCGAGGCCATGTGTGTTGTCTTACTGTTGTTGTCTCTTGTCCAATACAGTTTTGCTGGCATAAATACTTTTGACATTTGCTTCTTCACATTCAGAGCAACCAGGCTTTTAAAAAACATATGTTCTCTAGGCTTTTCTTAAGAACAGGAACTAAACACTCTGGGCACACACGTTGGCTATTGCTCTGTACCATGTGGACTTATAGTTTAACGTGTACTTTTAATTCATGGATCAGCCCCGGAGAGTTTACTATTTCACTTTTGTTCTCTAAACTGCCGCTGGTATTTCTAACTCTTTAAAGGGAAGAAGACCCAGAGAAAAGCACGCTCTATTCTGCTGCAATGCCCCTCATTGCATTTTACCATCTTGTCAGTGACTCGTAAGTGACTCTTCTCCTCCTGTGCTGCCACATCGCATGCTAGAAATGCTCCTGCAGCCCCATGATTGGGTGAGGCTTAGTCTGTTCAACCCTCCCTACTTAATTACCTAAATAATTGGGGGTTTCCGGTGCCTCAGCATGGACCAGCCTCAGAGAGAGAGATGTGTATGAAGAGTAGACATCTAATGCCTTGGCTTCGATGTAGGGCATCCTGTACAAAATGGGTACGGACCAAAATCACTAACGCCCAGGAAAATTTTCTTTGTAGAAAGGAAAATTGAGCCAAGATCAAGCTGGAAAATAGTTCTTCGGCATCTCCCGGCCTATCTTCCACTTCGCTAGACTGCTCGGGTTAGTCCCCCTGAGAAGCACAAAGAGGCAAATACAGAGCGATATTGCTGCATATAGAACAATTTCACTGAATACGGAATAGTCTTGCCGAATATACGGTGATTTTGCTCAATATAGAATGACCTTGCTGAACACAGGGCCTTCTTGCAAAATACAGAGTGATTTTGCCAAATGCAGGGCCACTTTGCCAAATATAGGGTGATCGTGCCAGATTTAGGGTGATCTCGCCTAATACACAGTGATCTTGCCTCAGACAGAGCAATCTTGCTTAATATAAGGTGATCTTGCAGAATATAGGTTGCTCTTGTTGCATATATAGTGATTTTGCCAAATAATGAGCAGTCTTGTCCAACATGGAGCCCTTCTGCCCAATATAGAGCCATTTTGCCAAACCCCAAAGCCACCGCCACAGGTGGTGGATCAGAATCAGAAGATTCCTCCAAGGGCCATCCCATCTCCACCTTCTGCTTGCTTGCCCCCACACCACGCCCAGCGCGCCCACGGGCCTGCCCTCGCTCCACTGCCTTCCCCAGCCCCTCTGCCACAGCACTGCCTGTCCTGCACGGCACTTCCACACCAATGCCTAACACTCAAACGTGCCATGACACAACCATTTAACCCCTACTTCCCCTCTGCTGCTGCCTACAAGGATGCCCTGGAGGGAGATCGGACAAGGTTGCAGCAACGGGGTGGTGGAGTGGGGAGGGAACTGCAATTTCTTGGCGATATCCATGACGTGGAAGATGAAGCCAACAGCACCGTAAAGCAGTAGCCGGGCTTGGAAACATTTTGAGCGCAATCCCAAGCACGGGGGCAGGATCGGCCCTGCAAAAACATGGTTGCATTGAGCAAAACTCACCTTTTAGGAAGGGGAAGATGAAATTTTCTGCCTCCCTGCAGGGATGCGATGATGAGGGTGAGGAAGGGCCGTTGGTTCCTCTTCAAAGGGGGGGATCCTGATGGCCATGTGCATTTTGTCTCTTCCAGTCGTGCCTCTAACGGATGGAAGTGGAAGCCCCTGTCTACCCTATGCAGTAAGTGAAACCACACGGAGACGGACGCGAGAGGACACTTTCCTGTTTCTTTGCTGTCAGAAAAATGTATTCGTTCTCTGATCCCGAATTAACACATCAAAGGAAGTAATGCCAAATGTCTGTTACTCGTTTTTGACGTCTCTTACAACTTGAAGAGCCTCCTCTCTGCTTCTTTTAACCATTTCTTTGTGTGTAATACAGGCATATATGAAATAGAAATTATATATATTTATATTTTTCATCCTCTTTTGCACCGAGAACCACATTCTTCTGTGAATGGTCTCATTTTCTGTAGGGGAAGTTGTGGAAGAATACGGAACTACATTGTAAGAATATGGCCCAAAGTTCTCATCTGAAGATAACGTCCTGTGTAGTACACTTGTCAGGGAAGGACACATACCACGTAGCAAATGAACAAATTTAGCACCAAACGATGCCAAGAGAAGATGTTCAACCAATTAACTGGAGTGCCTTTGATAGGGATTTCTTTTTTCCTTTTATTTTTTTGGGGGGAGAGGGTAGCGCAGGGGGAACAGGAACCTCTTGAAACTGAACTCTCCAAAGTCGTTTTACACTACTGTCAATAACCGTGTCTTACTATCAGGATAAGAATTCGTAACTGTGCAAGACAAACAAATCAGGGCCAGAGACAAAATTATTTGCGTTAGGAGCTGGTTTCGGCATCTCTCCTCAGTCTAGAAGCCCACACTGTTTCCTGGTTATTTGGAACATTATTCTCACTGATAACAGCCGGAGAACAACAGCGTGGTTGGTCATTTATGATCTCACACTTGCTCCCTTCGGGACACTGGACGTGACTGCAAGTGGGTGTCATAATGGAGGTATTGATTTGGACGCATTGTGGCCAACCATTAATGATCCGGCAGGTGGTTCCCTCCTGGCACTGGATGTCTCTGCAGGAGGGCGGGCTGTAGACACACCGTGGTCGGTCATTTGTGATCTCACACTTGCTCCCTTTGGGACACTGGACGTCGCTGCAATTGGCTGTCATAATGGAGGTCTTGATTTGGACACATTGTGGCCAACCATCAAAGATCTGGCAGGTGGTTCCCACCTGGCACCGGATGTCTCTGCAGGACGGAGGGCTGTAGACACACCATAGTTTCTCATTTATGATCTCACACTTGCTCCCTTTGGGACACTGGACGTCGCTGCAAGTGGGTGTCATAATGGATGTCTTGTTTTGGACACATCGAGGCCAACCATTAATGATCTGGCAGGTGGTTCCCTCCTGGCACTGGATGTCTCTGCAGGAGGGCGGGCTGTAGACACACCGTGGTTGGTCATTTATGGTCTCACAGATGCTCCCTTTGGGACAGTGGACATCGGTGCAATTGGGTGTCATAATAGAGGTTTTGATTTGGATGCATTGTGGCCAACCATTAATGATCTGGCAGGTGGTTCCCACCTGGCACTGGATGTCTCTGCAGGAGGGCGGGCTGTAGACACACCGTGGTCGATCGTTTATGACTTTGCACTTGGTCCCTTTGGGACACTGGAGGTCGCTGCAAGTGGGCATCACAGTGGAGGTCTTGATTTGGATGCATCGTGGCCAACCATTAATGATCTGGCAGCTGGTTCCCAGCTGGCACTGGATGTCTGTGCAGGAGGGCGGGCTGTAGACACACCGTGGTTGGTCATTTATGATCTCACACTTGCTCCCTTTGCGACACTGGATGTCGCTGCAAGTGGGTGTCATAATGAACGTCTTGATTTGGACGCATTGTGGCCAACCGTTAATAATTTGGCAGGTGGTTCCCACCTGGCACTGGATGTCTCTGCAGGAGGGCGGGCTGCAGACACACCATGGTTTCCCATTTAGGATCTCACACTTGCTCCCTTTGGGACACTGGACGTCGCTGCAATTGGCTGTCATAATGGAGGTCTTGATTTGGACACATCGTGGCCAACCAGTAATGATCTGGCAGCTGGTTCCCTCCTGGCACTGGATGTCTCTGCAGGAGGGCGGGCTGTAGACACACCGTGGTTGGTCATTTATGATCTCACACTTGCTCCCTTTGGGACACTGGACGTCGCTGCAAGTGGGTGTCATAATGGAGGTCTTGATATGGACACATTGTGGCCAACCATTAATGATCCGGCAGGTGGTTCCCTCCTGGCACTGGATGTCTCTGCAGGAGGGCGGGCTGTAGACACACCGTGGTCGGTCATTTATGGTTTTGCACTTGGTCCCTTTGGGACACTGGATGTCGCTGCAATTGGGTGTCATAATAGAGGTCTTGATTTGGATGCATCGTGGCGAACCATTAATGATCTGGCAGGTGGTTCCCACCTGGCACTGGATGTCTCCACAGGAGGGCAGGCTGTAGACACACCGTGGTTGGTCATTTATGATCTCACACTTGCTCCCTTTGGGACACTGGATGTCGCTGCAAGTGGGTGTCATAATGGAGGTCTTGATTTGGATGCACTGTGCCCAACCATTAATGATCTGGCAGGTGGTTCCCACCTGGCACTGGATATCTCTGCAAGAGGGCGGGCTGTAGACACACCGTGGTTGGTCATTTATGCTCTTGCACTTGGTCCCTGTGGGACAACTGACATTGGTGCAGGTCTTGGTTCGCCCACACCAAGGCCACCCATCAACCATGTGACACACAGTTCCCTTCTGGCATTGAACATCGTCGCAGGAGGGCGGGTTGTGGACACAGCGTGGTTGGTCATCGATCATCTTGCACGAGGTACCTTTGGGACACTGGACATCCTGGCAAGGTTGACTTGGAGATGTCTTAGTTTGGACACATCGTGGCCAATCCTTCACCATCTGACATGTGCTTCCTTTCTGGCATTGGACGTCCTGGCAGGTGGGTCCAATGTGGACACAGTTTGGCTGTCCGTCCCTCATTTTGCACGTGGTCTTTTTTGGACAATGAATGTCACTGCAAGAAGGTCGTCTTGAGGATGTCTTGACTGGGACGCACCGAGGCAAACCATCAACCACCTCACACGTGGACCCTATGGGACAGGGATGATGGTGGCATGAAGACGGCACATGAGGACGTGGAGTTGGTGGTGCTTCACTCTGGAAGACCTGCTTGTGCACGCATTCGGGTGAACCGTCCACCATCTTGCACTGCCTTCCACTTTCACAATGGAAATCCTTACATGAAGGCAAGGGGACACATTTTGGTCCACCATCCACCATCTTGCATTGTGTTCCACCTTCACAGCGGAAATCCTTGCACGACGGCAATGGGATGCATTTTGGCCTGCCATCCACCATCTTGCACTTGGTTCCTCCTTCGCAATGGAAATCCTTGCACAATGGCAATGGGACGCATTTTGGCAACCCATCCACCATCTTGCACTCGGTTCCTGCCTTGCAATGAACATTCTTACATGATGGCTGTGGGACACACTTGGGCAACCCGTGCACCATCTTGCATTTGGTTCCTGCTTCACAACGGAAATCCTTACACGACGGCAGCGGGATGCATTTTGGCCCCCCATCCACCATCTTGCACTCAGTTCCTGCTTCGCAATGGAAATTCTTGCACGATGGCAATGCGATGCATTTTGGCCCCCCTTCCACCATCTTGCACTCGGTTCCTGCCTTGCAATGAAAGTTCTTACATGATGGCACTGGGACACACTTAGGCAACCCGTGCACCATCTTGCATTCGGTTCCTGGTTCGCAACGGAAATCCTTGCACGACATCAATGCGACGCACTTTGGCCCCCCATCCACCATCTTGCACTCGGTTCCTGCCTTGCAATGGAAGTTCTTACATGATGGCAGCAGGACACACTTGAGCAACGCGTGCACCATCTTGCACTCGGTTCCTGCTTCACACTGGAAATCCTTGCACGATGGCAACGGGACGCATTTTGGTCCGCCATCCACCATCTTGCATTGTGTTCCACCTTCACAGCGGAAATCCTTGCACGACGGCAACGGGACGCATTTTGGCCCCCCATCCACCATCTTGCACTCGGTTCCTGCCTTGCAATGAAAGTTCTTACATGATGGCTGTGGGACACACTTGGGCAACCCGTGCACCATCTTGCATTCGGTTCCTGGTTCGCAACGGAAATCCTTGCACGACGTCAATGGGACGCACTTTGGCCCCCCATCCACCATCTTGCACTCGGTTCCTGCCTTGCAATGGAAGTTCTTACATGATGGCAGCAGGACACACTTGGGCAACCCGTGCACCATCATGCACTCGGTTCCTGCTTTGCAATGGAAGTTCTTACATGATGGCAGCAGGACACACTTGGGCAACCCGTGCACCATCTTGCACTCGGTTCCTGCTTCACACTGGAAATCCTTGCACGATGGCAACGGGACGCATTTTGGTCCACCATCCACCATCTTGCATTGTGTTCCACCTTCACAGCGGAAATCCTTGCACGACGGCAACGGGACGCATTTTGGCCCCCCATCCACCATCTTGCACTCGGTTCCTGCCTTGCAATGAGAGTTCTTACATGATGGCTGTGGGACACACTTGGGCAACCCGTGCACCATCTTGCACTCGGTTCCTGCTTCACAAAGGAAATCTTTGCACGATGGCAACGGGACGCATTTTGGTCTGCCATCCACCATCTTGCACTCAGTTCCTGCTTCGCAATGGAAATTCTTGCACGATGGCAATGCGATGCATTTTGGCCCCCCTTCCACCATCTTGCATTCGGTTCCTGCCTTGCAATGAAAGTTCTTACATGATGGCACTGGGACACACTTAGGCAACCCGTGCACCATCTTGCATTCGGTTCCTGGTTCGCAACGGAAATCCTTGCACGACGTCAATGGGACGCACTTTGGCCCCCCATCCACCATCTTGCACTCGGTTCCTGCCTTGCAATGAAAGTTCTTACATGATGGCAGCAGGACACACTTGGGCAACCCGTGCACCATCTTGCATTTGGTTCCTGCTTCACAACGGAAATCCTTGCACGACGGCAGCGGGATGCATTTTGGCCCCCCATCCACCATCTTGCACTCAGTTCCTGCTTCGCAATGGAAATTCTTGCACGATGGCAATGCGATGCATTTTGGCCCCCCTTCCACCATCTTGCACTCGGTTCCTGCCTTGCAATGGAAGTTCTTACATGATGGCAGCAGGACACACTTGGGCAACCCGTGCACCATCTTGCACTCGGTTCCTGCTTCACACTGGAAATCCTTGCACGATGGCAACGGGACGCATTTTGGTCCGCCATCCACCATCTTGCATTGTGTTCCACCTTCACAGCGGAAATCCTTGCACGACGTCAATGGGACGCACTTTGGCCCCCCATCCACCATCTTGTACTCGGTTCCTGCCTTGCAATGGAAGTTCTTACATGATGGCAGCAGGACACACTTGGGCAACCCGTGCACCATCTTGCACTCGGTTCCTGCTTCACACTGGAAATCCTTGCACGATGGCAACGGGACGCATTTTGGTCCGCCATCCACCATCTTGCATTGTGTTCCACCTTCACAGCGGAAATCCTTGCACGACGGCAACGGGACGCATTTTGGCCCCCCATCCACCATCTTGCACTCGGTTCCTGCCTTGCAATGAAAGTTCTTACATGATGGCTGTGGGACACACTTGGGCAACCCGTGCACCATCTTGCACTCGGTTCCTGCTTCACAAAGGAAATCTTTGCACGATGGCAACGGGACGCATTTTGGTCCCCCATCCACCATCTTGCACTCAGTTCCTGCTTCGCAATGGAAATTCTTGCACGATGGCAATGCGATGCATTTTGGCCCCCCTTCCACCATCTTGCATTCGGTTCCTGCCTTGCAATGAAAGTTCTTACATGATGGCACTGGGACACACTTAGGCAACCCGTGCACCATCTTGCATTCGGTTACTGGTTCGCAACGGAAATCCTTGCACGACGTCAATGGGACGCACTTTGGCCCCCCATCCACCATCTTGCACTCGGTTCCTGCCTTGCAATGAAAGTTCTTACATGATGGCAGCAGGACACACTTGGGCAACCTGTGCACCATCTTGCACTCGGTTCCTGCTTCACAATGGAAATCCTTGCACGACGGCAATGGGACGCACTTTGGCCCCCCATCCACCATCTTGCATTGTGTTCCTGCCTTGCAATGGAAGTTCTTACATGATGGCAGTGTGACACACTTGGGCAACCCATGCATCATCTTGCACTCGGTTCCTGCTTCACAATGGAAATCCTTGCATGATGGCACCGGGACACATTTTGGCCACCCGTCCACAATTTTGCATTGTTTTCCAGCTTCACAGCGGAAGTCCTTGCACGACGGCAAGGGGACGCACTTGGGAAAACCATCTACCATCTTGCATTGTGTTCCAGCTTCACAACGGAAATACTTACACGACGGTAGCGGGATGCATTTTGGCAAGCCATCCACCATCTTGCACTCAGTTCCTGCCTTGCAATCAAAATTCTTACATGATGGCAGTGGGACACACTTGGGCGAGCCGTCCACCATCTTGCACTCGCTTCCTGCTTCACAATGGAAATGCTTACACGAAGGCAAGGGGACGCACTTGGGCAACCCATCCACCATCCTGCACTGCGTACCCTCTTCACAACGGAAATCCTTACACGAAGGTAAAGGGAAGCACTTGGGCCAGCCGTCCACCATCTTGCACTGGCTTCCAGCTTCACAGTGGGCGTCCTTACACGAAAGGGACTTGATGCACTTGGGCCACCCGTCCACCATCTTGCACTGCGTCCCCTCCCGGCACCGGTAGTTTTTGCACGAGGGCAATGGGATGCATTTGGGCCCGGTGGCCAAGACAACGCATGTGCTCCCTGATGCGCATTGCATCTCAAGGCAGAGCTTGGCGTCTGGTCGAGCAGCCCCTGGGAAATAAAACCAGGGCATCAGTGAGCGACAGCCCAACCCCGCATCAGACAGCAGAGAATCCACTGCTGGGTGGGGCAGCTTCTTCTCCTGTGAGGCAGAATTTCCCCAACATTTTTGCTCTCCTCCCACTCAAACCCGCTCTTTCATTTTTGGTCCATGATTTAAGGCTGGGGATTCTCCAGAGGCTTGCATAGGGGTTGAGCAAGCCCTGCTGCGCATTCCAAAGGGAATCTGAGGCCAGACATGCTGAATTTGGGGTTTGAGAGGCAGAGGGAGATGTGCAAGGAAAAGGCATATGGATTTAGGGCTGGAAATGCCAAAAGTGGGGATGGAGGGGCAAAGGGAGAGGTGGGATGAGAAGGTGTGGGGGTCTGGGGCTGGTAAGAGCAGATTTGGGGTTGGAGATGGAGAAAGAGAGGTAGAATGAAAGGGTGTGTGGATTTGGGGTTCAAAATGCCACATCTGAGGTTGGGGATGGAAAAGGAGAGGTATAAGGAAAAGGTGTGTGGATTGGGGCCTGAAAATGCCAAATTTGGAGCTGGAGAGCAATGGGAGATGTAGAATGAAACGGTGTGTGGATCTGGGTCTAGAAATGCAGAATTTGGGGTTGGAGATGGAAAAGGAGAGATGCAAGGAAAAGTTCTTACGTGACAGCAGTGGGACGCACGTGGGCCAGCCGTCCACCATCTTGCACTGGCTTCTAGCTTCACAGTGGACGTCCTTACACGAAAGGGACTTGATGCACTTGGGCCACCCGTCCACCATCTTGCACTGCGTCCCCTCCCGGCACCGGTAGTTTTTGCACGAGGGCAATGGGATGCATTTGGGCCCGGTGGCCAAGACAACGCATGTGCTCCCTGATGCGCATTGCATCTCAAGGCAGAGCTTGGCGTCTGGTCGAGCAGCCCCTGGGAAATAAAACCAGGGCATCAGTGAGCGACAGCCCAACCCCGCATCAGACAGCAGAGAATCCACTGCTGGGTGGGGCAGCTTCTTCTCCTGTGAGGCAGAATTTCCCCAACATTTTTGCTCTCCTCCCACTCAAACCCGCTCTTTCATTTTTTGGTCCATGATTTAAGGCTGGGGATTCTCCAGAGGCTTGCATAGGGGTTGAGCAAGCCCTGCTGCGCATTCCAAAGGGAATCTGAGGCCAGACATGCTGAATTTGTGGTGTGAGAGGCAGAGGGAGATGTGCAAGGAAAAGGCGTATGGATTTAGGGCTGGAAATGCCAAAAGTGGGGATGGAGGGGCAAAGGGAGAGGTGGGATGAGAAGGTGTGGGGGTCTGGGGCTGGTAAGAGCAGATTTGGGGTTGGAGATGGAGAAAGAGAGGTAGAATGAAAGGGTGTGTGGATTTGGGGTTCAAAATGCCACATCTGAGGTTGGGGATGGAAAAGGAGAGGTATAAGGAAAAGGTGTGTGGATTGGGGCCTGAAAATGCCAAATTTGGAGCTGGAGAGACAAAGGAGAGATAGAGTGAAAGGGTGGGTGTATTTGGGGCTGAATATGCCAAATTTGGTGTTGGAGAGGAAAAGGGAGAGGTAGAATGAAAGGGTGTGTGGATCTGGGTCTAGAAATGCAGAATTTGGGGTTGGAGATGGAAAAGGAGAGATGCAAGGAAAAGTTCTTACATGACAGCAGTGGGATGCACGTGGGCCAGCCGTCCACCATCTTGCACTGGCTTCCAGCTTCACAGTGGACGTCCTTACACGAAAGGGACTTGATGCACTTGGGCCACCCGTCCACCATCTTGCACTGCGTCCCCTCCCGGCACCGGTAGTTTTTGCACGAGGGCAATGGGATGCATTTGGGCCCGGTGGCCAAGACAACGCATGTGCTCCCTGATGCGCATTGCATCTCAAGGCAGAGCTTGGCGTCTGGTCGAGCAGCCCCTGGGAAATAAAACCAGGGCATCAGTGAGCGACAGCCCAACCCCGCATCAGACAGCAGAGAATCCACTGCTGGGTGGGGCAGCTTCTTCTCCTGTGAGGCAGAATTTCCCCAACATTTTTGCTCTCCTCCCACTCAAACCCGCTCTTTCATTTTTTGGTCCATGATTTAAGGCTGGGGATTCTCCAGAGGCTTGCATAGGGGTTGAGCAAGCCCTGCTGCGCATTCCAAAGGGAATCTGAGGCCAGACATGCTGAATTTGTGGTTTGAGAGGCAGAGGGAGATGTGCAAGGAAAAGGCATATGGATTTAGGGCTGGAAATGCCAAAAGTGGGGATGGAGGGGCAAAGGGAGAGGTGGGATGAGAAGGTGTGGGGGTCTGGGGCTGGTAAGAGCAGATTTGGGGTTGGAGATGGAGAAAGAGAGGTAGAATGAAAGGGTGTGTGGATTTGGGGTTCAAAATGCCACATCTGAGGTTGGGGATGGAAAAGGAGAGGTATAAGGAAAAGGTGTGTGGATTGGGGCCTGAAAATGCCAAATTTGGAGCTGGAGAGCAATGGGAGATGTAGAATGAAACGGTGTGTGGATCTGGGTCTAGAAATGCAGAATTTGGGGTTGGAGATGGAAAAGGAGAGATGCAAGGAAAAGTTCTTACGTGACAGCAGTGGGACGCACGTGGGCCAGCCGTCCACCATCTTGCACTGGCTTCTAGCTTCACAGTGGACGTCCTTACACGAAAGGGACTTGATGCACTTGGGCCACCCGTCCACCATCTTGCACTGCGTCCCCTCCCGGCACCGGTAGTTTTTGCACGAGGGCAATGGGATGCATTTGGGCCCGGTGGCCAAGACAACGCATGTGCTCCCTGATGCGCATTGCATCTCAAGGCAGAGCTTGGCGTCTGGTCGAGCAGCCCCTGGGAAATAAAACCAGGGCATCAGTGAGCGACAGCCCAACCCCGCATCAGACAGCAGAGAATCCACTGCTGGGTGGGGCAGCTTCTTCTCCTGTGAGGAAGAATTTCCCCAACATTTTTGCTCTCCTCCCACTCAAACCCGCTCTTTCATTTTTTGGTCCATGATTTAAGGCTGGGGATTCTCCAGAGGCTTGCATAGGGGTTGAGCAAGCCCTGCTGCGCATTCCAAAGGGAATCTGAGGCCAGACATGCTGAATTTGTGGTGTGAGAGGCAGAGGGAGATGTGCAAGGAAAAGGCGTATGGATTTAGGGCTGGAAATGCCAAAAGTGGGGATGGAGGGGCAAAGGGAGAGGTGGGATGAGAAGGTGTGGGGGTCTGGGGCTGGTAAGAGCAGATTTGGGGTTGGAGATGGAGAAAGAGAGGTAGAATGAAAGGGTGTGTGGATTTGGGGTTCAAAATGCCACATCTGAGGTTGGGGATGGAAAAGGAGAGGTATAAGGAAAAGGTGTGTGGATTGGGGCCTGAAAATGCCAAATTTGGAGCTGGAGAGACAAAGGAGAGATAGAGTGAAAGGGTGGGTGTATTTGGGGCTGAATATGCCAAATTTGGTGTTGGAGAGGAAAAGGGAGAGGTAGAATGAAAGGGTGTGTGGATCTGGGTCTAGAAATGCAGAATTTGGGGTTGGAGATGGAAAAGGAGAGATGCAAGGAAAAGTTGCATGGATCCGGGCCTGAATATGCCAAAATTGGTGCTGTAGGGAGACCGGGAGACCTGCACAAAAAGGATGGGTGTATCTGGGGACAAAAATGCCAGATTTAGGCTTGGAGAAAAAAAGGTAGAGTTAAAATGAAGGAGTGGGTAGATTTGGGGCTAGTAACAACGAATTTGGGGTTGGAGATGGAAAGGGAGAGGTGGAATGAAAGAGTGTGTGGATTAGGGGCTAGAAATGCAAAATGTTGGCTTGGAGAGGAAAATGGAGAGCTGCAAGGAAAGCGTGGGTGGATTTGGGTGTGAAAATGCCAAATTTGGGGCTTGAGAGGTGCAAGGTGTGACTTTCGGGCTCGAAATGCTGAATTTGGGGTCGGAAATGGAAAAGGACAGGTGTATGGAAAAGGTGCATCCATTTGGGGTTAAAATGCCAAATCTGGTGTTAGAGCTGGAAAGGGAGCAAGGAAAAGGTGCATGGATTTGGGGCTGAAAATGCCAAACTCGGGGTTGGAGATGGAAAGTGAGAGGCGGAATGAAAGGGTGTGTGGATTTGGCGCTAGAAATGCCGAATTTGGGCTTGGAAATGGAAAGAGAGACCTGCAAGGAAAGCGTGGGTGGATTTGTGTCTGAAAATGCCAGATTTGGGGCTGGAGGGGAAAAGGGAGAGATGAGACAGGCAAGGGAAGGAGGAGCTGGGTGGAATTTGGGTGGAGAAATGGGGATTTTGGCCAACAGGACTCACCGCACTGCCACAGCAAGCACGTCAAGAGCAGCAGCCACCACAGAGACCGCATCTGCCCCACACGTGGGAGAAAGAGATCCTCAGTTAGGGGGCAGGGAGGGGACCCTGGCATCTGGGACCCACTCTGCCCCACAGTGAGGCAGGGGACCCAGGCATCTGGGGCCCACCCTGCCCCATAGATCCCACCGGGGACTCAGGTATTCAGAGCCCATCCTGCCCAATAGATCCCACAGGGCACTCGGGCATCCAGGACCCACCCTGCCCCACAGATCCCCCAGAGGACCCAGATATCCGGGGCTCACCCTGCCCCATAGATCCTACAGGGAACCCAGGTATCCAGGACCCACCCCATAGCAAGGGACTCACCATCTCAGCGCTGCCTCTCCTCTGAGGACTTTGGGGTTTTTGTAGAGGACAGGGGGAGGTGGCATCCACCAGTGGTGTTCTGGCTCCGCCCCTGCTGTTCCACCCCATTGTTCCACGTGAAAGGGATGGAACCCGAGGTGGGGGAGGGGAGGGCAGAGATAAGATGTGGGACTGGATCCATCTGGGGCCGGGTTGGCACCAGCAGGGCAGCGATGGTGGGGTGGACAGGGATCCCCTGGTGATGGTGTCTCCGTCCATCCATCCACCCAATGGCATGTCATCTGTCCATCCGTCCTGGATCCCTCCAACCGTCCAACCATCTATCCAACAATCAAACCAGCTGTTCATCAATCCAACCACGCACCCATCCAACCATCCGTCCAACCGTCATCTATCCAACCATCTGTCCAACCATGCAATGATCCCACCAAGCATCCACCCCACCATCCCTCCAACGATCCCTCCATCCCTCCAGCCATCCATCCAACCATCCACTCAACCATCCAACTATCCCTCCATCCATCCAATCATCCATCCAACGATTCCTCCATCCCTCCAACAATCCCACCAAACATCCATCCATCCCTCCATCCCTCCATCCATCCTTCCCTTCCTCCCTCCCTCCCTCCATCCCACACTCTGATCTTTCACCCCTCTTCCCCCTCTCTGCTCCCCCACCCCTCAGGGCTCTGTTTGGTGACACCTTGGTCCCTCTACTCAGCAACACCTCAAATGTCCCCAAGGACGCCCCCTCACCCAACATGGGCCCAGGTGTCCAGGGACACCCTCCCCATTCCTCTCCCCTTGCCCCCCTTTTAGGGGACCCAGGCGTCCAGGGACACCCTCCCCCCCGCCCCTGCTCCTTTCAGGGGACCCAGGCATCCAGGGACTGCCTCCCCATCCACCCCCCCTCCCCATTTTATGGGACCCAGGTGTCCAGGGACTCTCAATTCCTTACCCCTTTTAGGGAACCCAGGGGTTTGGGGACACCCTCCCCATCCTTCCTCCCTCCCCATTTTAAGGGACCCAGGCATCTGGGGACCCACGACCCCCTCTCCCTTTATGGGACGCAGGGGACTCTGGACCCCCTCCTCATCCCTTCCCCGTCCCGCCTACCAACCCGCTTTTAGAGGACCTAGGGGTCTGAGGACTCACTCCCCATCGTCCCCCTTCCCACTTTCAGGGGACACAGGGGACTGGGACCCCCTCCCCATGCCTTCCCCCACCCCTTATAGGGGACTTAGGGGACTCACAGATCTGGGGACCCTCTCCCCATCTCTCCTCCCTCAATTTAGGGGACCCAGGGACAGGTTTGGGGGAGGTCCCTGGGGTGGTTTATGGCATGCCAGGGGGGATTTGGGGTTTTAAGGGGAACTGAAGGGGTCCCAGGGAGGTTTGGGAGTCCCTAGGGTAGTTTAGGGCATCCTGGGGTGTTCTGGGAGGTCCCCTGGAGGGGTTTGTGGATTTTAGAGGGGGCTGAAGGATCTTTATGGAGGTTTGTGGGGGGGGTCCTGGGGTGGTTTTGGTGTTCCCAGGGGAGGATTTTGGCATCTCTGGGCGTCATTTTAGTGGTGCCAAGGGTTCCCCTAGAGTGGTTTTAGGGCTTCAGGGAGGCTGAGGAGGTCCAGGGAGATTTGGAAGGGGGGGTCCCTGGGGACTTGAAGGGTCCTTTGGCTGGTTTCGGAGGTCTCTGGGGAATTTAGGATGGTCCCAGGGCTGGTTTTGAAGGGGTACTTGAGGGGGTTGAAGGGTCCCTGGGGAGTTTAGGATGATTTGGGGGTTGCCAGGGATGTTTAGGGGGTCTCTGGGGTGGTTTTGGGGGTCCCAAGGGGGATTTGGGGGTTCCTGGAAGGATTTGGGGCTTTCAGGGTGACTGGATGCATGTTGGTGGGCGGCATAGGAGAGTCTCCACAGTGTCTGGGGGGTCCTTGGGGACATCAGGGGGTCCCTGGGGTGGTTTTGGGTTTCCCTGGGGGGCGGGGGGCGGCGGATAGGGGTTCTCTGGGGTCATCTAGGGGTCCCAGGAGGAATCTGGGGGTTCCTCGGAGGGGTTCTGGGGTTCCAGGGTGACTGAGGACATTCGAGGGCGGTAAGGGGACTGGGGTTGCTGATAGGTCTCTGGGGAGTTTAGGGGGGTCCCAGGGGTGGTTTGGGGAGTCTTAGCGAGGATTTGAGGGGTGACCTGGAGGGGTCTGGGGGTTTCAGGAGGACAGAGGGGGTACCAGGGAGGTTTGGGGGCCTTTCTGGGTGGCTTAGGCAGGTACTGGTGTGATTTGGGGTGCCTAGAAGGGGTTTGGGATGTTCAGGGGGCCAGGGGGTGAGTTGAGGGGAGTGGGAGAGTGCCCAGGACGTTTGGGGGGTCCTTGGGTGGACTGGAGGTCGCAGGGAAGGTTTAGGGGATCCCATGGTGGGATTTGGTGGTCCCCTGGAGGGATTTGGGGGTTTTAAAGTGGTTGAGGTTTTCCCTGGGAAGTTCAGGGGTTTCTGGGTAGGTTAGGGGGGTCCTGGGGTGTTTTGGGGGGTCCCCTGAAGGGATTTGGGTGTTTTAGGGGGGCTGAGGGAGTTCCCAGGAGTTCTGGGACTCCCTGGAAGTTTACAGGGATACTGGGGGTGTTTTGGGGTGCCTGGGGTTTTTTGAGGCGTTGTTTTTTGCAATGCAAAAGACGATGCAAAAGGCAGTGCAAGAGGAGCCTGCTAAAATATGATGCAAAGGGGGTGCTATAAGGGGGTGCATGAGCACAGTGCCAAAAAAGGGGATGCAAGCACAATGTGCAAAAATGCAGTGCAAAAAGCGATGCAAAAGGCAGTGCAGGAAGGGGATGTAGAAGGCAATGCAAGAAGCAGGTGCAAGAGGATGGTGCAAAAATGCAATGGAAAAAGCGTTGCAAAAGGCGGTGCAAGAGGAGCGTGCAATAATGCGGTGCAAAACACGATGCAAAAAGAGCATGCAAGGAGATGCAAAATGCAATGCAAAAGCTCCTCGCGGATTTCTGGGAAGTCCGCGGCCTTCCGCTGCCAAAGGCCGATTGCTCCCGCCGTCCTCCCACGCCTTCGCTTCCTGCTCGCCTCTTGATTTACTGATTTACTACATTTTATTTTAATATTTTTTTGGCAAGGGGGAACGGCTGAGATGCGACTGCCCCGGGGCAGGAGGTGGGGGGAGACACCTGATATTTTTTTCTCCCCTCCTGGCAAGTTTGCAGTACTCCTTGCTTTGGGTTGCAATTTCCCTTGACATGGATTCCAATGTCACTCACCGTGGCTTGTAATGCCCCTCGCATTTTCAGTTGTTTTACACTACTGTCAATAACCGTGTCTTACTATCAGGATAAGAATTCGTTACTGTGCAAGACAAACAAATCAGGGCCAGAGACAAAATTATTTGCTTTAGGAGCCTGTTTCGACATCTCTCCTCAGTCTAGAAGCCCACACTGTTTCCTGGTTATTTGGAACATTATTCTCACTGGTAACAGCTGGACAACAACACCGTGGTTGGTCATTTATGATCTCACACTTGCTCCCTTTGCGACACTGGACATCGCTGCAAGCGGCTGTCATAATGGAGGTCTTGATTTGGATGCACTGTGGCCAACCATTAATGATCTGGCAGGGGGTTCCCAGCTGGCACTGGATGTCTCTGCAGGAGGGAAGGCTTGATAGTAGGAAACCTCTCTTTACCAAGAGTCTCTCTCTCACTCCCCCCACCCTCCAAGGGAATAGAGAGAGATAATGTAAGAAAAAAACGCTTTAGGTGTAAGTTAAGGAAAGGGAGAGATTCCTGAAGTTACCCTTATGGGCAAAACAGACTCAACTTGGGGAAAACTATGCATTTGCTACTAAAACCAAAGCAGGATAATGAGAAAGAGAGCAAGTGAACTTCCCCCCACCCCTCCCTCTCCCCAGGCTTAACATTACCTCTACCACCTTCTCCCTCCCGAGCACCAGAGGAGGGAGGAGGAATGGGGGGGTTATGGTCAGTTCATCACCTGTCGCTTTACGCTGCTCCTTCCTCCTCGGGGGAAGAACTCCTCACATTCCTCCCCTGCTCCAGCCTGGGGTCCCTCCCACGGGCTGCAGTCCTTCATGAACTGCTCCGGTGTGGGTCATTTTTCCACGGGGTGCAGTCCCTCCGGAACAGCTGCCCCAGCGCGGACCCTCCACGGGCCACAGCCTCCTTCAGGCATCCGCCTGCCCCGCAGTGGGGTCCTCCTCGGGCTGCAGGGGGATCTCTGCCGGGAGCAGCGTTACTCCTTCCCTGCCGGCTCTCCTGCCAGCAAACCAACCCCGCACGCACCGGAGCCCCGCCCCGGGAAAACAGGGCATCACACAGACACCCTCCAGCCAAGCCTTCATTTAATGCTGCGCAACACAGGGTTAAGCACCCGCACACCCGCTACGCACGCGAACGCCCCCGCCCCCTGCGCCCATGGACCTATCCGCGCCTAGCGCGCGAATCGCTGTGGACCGCCCCTCCTGTGTACGGGCAGCGCCGCTCGCAGCCCTTCCCGCGCACGTGCAGCCCAGCCCCGCTCGTAGCTTTGTTGCTAGGCTGCAAGTTCCGCCTTGCGACACCCACCTCTTTGTTAACGTTACCCCACACTTCCCCTCCTTCTTCACTGACCTTGGCGTCTGCAGCCGTTCCTCTCACAAGAAATTCTTCACAACCGGCTCAGGCAGACGCCTCTCAGGATCTCCTCACATCTCGTCTCCTCTCCACTTCTTGCAGCCCGGCCGCGCCCAGTCGGGCCAAGATTGCTGCCCAGCGGGAGGCCAGAGGGTGAGGGCTGCCAGGCCCACAAGGCTTGTGCCTCTCCCTCTCTGCCCCTGCTTCTGCTGGAGTACTCCCTGTGGCCAGTTTAGGTCAACTGTTCTGACTACACCCCTCCCAGCTCCTTTCACCTGCACGTTAGCGAAACCTGGGAAGCTGGAAAAAGGCCTTGGTCTCTTTAGCAACAACAACTAAAATTAGTGTATTGTCAACATTCTTCACCTACCAAGTACAACACTAAATCCAAAATACAGCATCTACTGAGAGGACAAGTTGCTGTATCTCAGTCGAAACCAGGACATTCCCACTCTTCCAGATCCAGCCTTGTCTCTGGCATTCCTTCTCCTCCGCTTGCAGAGGACCCATCTTTGGCAGATGCTGGGCAGATGGATGGCAAGCAGCTGAGGGCTTTAGGTTTTTCTAGATTGGAGAAAAGGAGGCTGAGAGGCGACCTCATTGCTCTCCAAAGCTTCCTGAGGAGGGGAAGTGGAGAGGGAGGTCCTGAGTTCTTCTCCGTGGGATCCAGTGACAAGATGCCTGAAAATGCTTAAAAGCTGTGTCAGAGGAGATTCAGACCTGGGAGTAGGAAACCTCTCTTTACCAAGAGGGTGGTCAGACAGTGGAACAGGCTCCCCAGAGAGGTGGTCAATGCCCCACGCCTGTTCAGCGCCTTAAAAAGAGGCATTTGGACACTGCCCTTCATAATAGGCTTTAACTTTTGGTCAGCCCTGGGGCCATCAGGCAGTTGGACTGGACGATCGTTGTAGGTCCCTTCTGATGGAAACTGTTCCATTCTACCACCTTTCAATACCAGCAAATCCTCATTGTTTGCCTTTCTCCCATTTTTTTTTTATTTTTCACTGCCATAAACATTATCTGATGACAGAAGATAATGTTTACAAGAACGAACTTCTTTTTCAAAGTAATCTCATTATTCTTTCACTAAATGAGAAAATAGAAATAATTCCTTCCAGCCCCATACAATATTTCGAGGCCATGTGTGTTGTCTTACTGTTGTTGTCTCTTGTCCAATACAGTTTTGCTGGCATAAATACTTTTGACATTTGCTTCTTCACATTCAGAGCAACCAGGCTTTTAAAAAACATATGTTCTCTAGGCTTTTCTTAAGAACAGGAACTAAACTCTCTGGGCACACACGTTGGCTATTGCTCTGTACCATGTGGACTTACAGTTTAACGTGTACTTTTAATTCATGGATCAGCCCCGGAGAGTTTACTATTTCACTTTTGTTCTCTAAACTGCCGCTGGTATTTCTAACTCTTTAAAGGGAAGAAGACCCAGAGAAAAGCACGCTCTATTCTGCTGCAATGCCCCTCATTGCATTTTACCATCTTGTCAGTGACTCGTAAG
The DNA here is from genome assembly GCF_036417535.1 of Chlamydotis macqueenii. NCBI lineage: Eukaryota > Metazoa > Chordata > Aves > Otidiformes > Otididae > Chlamydotis > Chlamydotis macqueenii. Next base: position 54,980,471 of record NC_141593.1, on the reverse strand, counting down.
TGACTCTTCTGTGCTGCCACATCGCATGCTAGAAATGCTCCGGCAGCCCCATGATTGGGTGAGGCTTAGTCTGTTCAACCCTCCCTACTTAATTACCTAAATAATTGGGGGTTTCCGGTGCCTCAGCATGGACCAGCCTCAGAGAGAGAGATGTGTATGAAGAGTAGACATCTAATGCCTTGGCTTCGATGTAGGGCATCCTGTACAAAATGGGTACTGACCAAAATCACTAACGCCCAGGAAAATTTTCTTTGTAGAAAGGAAAATTGAGCCAAGATCAAGCTGGAAAATAGTTCTTCGGCATCTCCCGGCGTATCTTCCACTTCGCTAGACTGCTTGGGTTAGTCCCCCTGAGAAGCACAAAGAGGCAAATACAGAGCGATATTGCTGCATATAGAACAATTTCACTGAATACGGAATAGTCTTGCCGAATATACGGTGATTTTGCTCAATATAGAATGACCTTGCTGAACACAGGGCCTTCTTGCAAAATACAGAGTGATTTTGCCAAATGCAGGGCCACTTTGCCAAATATAGGGTGATCGTGCCAGATTTAGGGTGATCTCGCCTAATACACAGTGATCTTGCCTCAGACAGAGCAATCTTGCTGAATATAAGGTGATCTTGCAGAATATAGGTTGCTCTTGTTGCATATATAGTGATTTTGCCAAATAATGAGCAGTCTTGTCCAACATGGAGCCCTTCTGCCCAATATAGAGCCATTTTGCCAAACCCCAAAGCCACCGCCACAGGTGGTGGATCAGAATCAGAAGATTCCTCCAAGGGCCATCCCATCTCCACCTTCTGCTTGCTTGCCCCCACACCACGCCCAGCGCGCCCACGGGCCTGCCCTCGCTCCACTGCCTTCCCCAGCCCCTCTGCCACAGCACTGCCTGTCCTGCACGGCACTTCCACACCAATGCCTAACACTCAAACGTGCCATGACACAACCATTTAACCCCTACTTCCCCTCTGCTGCTGCCTACAAGGATGCCCTGGAGGGAGATCGGACAAGGTTGCAGCAACGGGGTGGTGGAGTGGGGAGGGAACTGCAATTTCTTGGCGATATCCATGACGTGGAAGATGAAGCCAACAGCACCGTAAAGCAGTAGCCGGGCTTGGAAACATTTTGAGCGCAATCCCAAGCACGGGGGCAGGATCGGCCCTGCAAAAACATGGTTGCATTGAGCAAAACTCACCTTTTAGGAAGGGGAAGATGAAATTTTCTGCCTCCCTGCAGGGATGCGATGATGAGGGTGAGGAAGGGCCGTTGGTTCCTCTTCAAAGGGGGGGATCCTGATAGCCAAGTGCATTTTGTCTCTTCCAGTCGTGCCTCTAACGGATGGAAGTGGAAGCCCCTGTCTACCCTATGCAGTAAGTGAAACCACACGGAGACGGACGCGAGAGGACACTTTCCTGTTTCTTTGCTGTCAGAAAAATGTATTCGTTCTCTGATCCCGAATTAACACATCAAAGGAAGTAATGCCAAATGTCTGTTACTCCTTTTTGACGTCTCTTACAACTTGAAGAGCCTCCTCTCTGCTTCTTTTAACCATTTCTTTGTGTGTAATACAGGCATATATGAAATAGAAATTATATATATTTATATTTTTCATCCTCTTTTGCACCGAGAACCACATTCTTCTGTGAATGGTCTCATTTTCTGTAGGGGAAGTTGTGGAAGAATACGGAACTACATTGTAAGAATACGGCCCGAAGTTCTCATTTGAAGATAACGTCCTGTGTAGTACACTTGTCAGGGAAGGACACATACCACGTAGCAAATGAACAAATTTAGCACCAAATGATGCCAAGAGAAGATGTTCAACCAATTAACTGGAGTGCCTTTGATAGGGATTTCTTTTTTCCTTTTATTTTTTTGGGGGGAGAGGGTAGCGCAGGGGGAACAGGAACCTCTTGAAACTGAACTCTCCAAAGTCGTTTTACACTACTGTCAATAGCCGTGTCTTACTATCAGGATAAGAATTCGTAACTGTGCAAGACAAACAAATCAGGGCCAGAGACAAAATTATTTGCGTTAGGAGCTGGTTTCGGCATCTCTCCTCAGTCTAGAAGCCCACACTGTTTCCTGGTTATTTGGAACATTATTCTCACTGATAACAGCCGGAGAACAACACCGTGGTTGGTCATTTATGATCTCACACTTGCTCCCTTCGGGACACTGGACGTGACTGCAAGTGGGTGTCATAATGGAGGTATTGATTTGGACGCATTGTGGCCAACCATTAATGATCCGGCAGGTGGTTCCCTCCTGGCACTGGATGTCTCTGCAGGAGGGCGGGCTGTAGACACACCGTGGTTGGTCATTTGTGATCTCACACTTGCTCCCTTTGGGACACTGGACGTCGCTGCAATTGGCTGTCATAATGGAGGTCTTGATTTGGACACATTGTGGCCAACCATCAAAGATCTGGCAGGTGGTTCCCACCTGGCACCGGATGTCTCTGCAGGACGGAGGGCTGTAGACACACCATAGTTTCTCATTTATGATCTCACACTTGCTCCCTTTGGGACACTGGACGTCGCTGCAAGTGGGTGTCATAATGGATGTCTTGTTTTGGACACATCGAGGCCAACCATTAATGATCTGGCAGGTGGTTCCCTCCTGGCACTGGATGTCTCTGCAGGAGGGCGGGCTGTAGACACACCGTGGTTGGTCATTTATGGTCTCACAGATGCTCCCTTTGGGACAGTGGACATCGGTGCAATTGGGTGTCATAATAGAGGTTTTGATTTGGATGCATTGTGGCCAACCATTAATGATCTGGCAGGTGGTTCCCACCTGGCACTGGATGTCTCTGCAGGAGGGCGGGCTGTAGACACACCATGGTCGATCGTTTATGACTTTGCACTTGGTCCCTTTGGGACACTGGAGGTCGCTGCAAGTGGGCATCACAGTGGAGGTCTTGATTTGGATGCATCGTGGCCAACCATTAATGATCTGGCAGCTGGTTCCCAGCTGGCACTGGATGTCTGTGCAGGAGGGCAGGCTGTAGACACACCGTGGTTGGTCATTTATGATCTCACACTTGCTCCCTTTGGGACACTGGATGTCGCTGCAAGTGGGTGTCATAATGAACGTCTTGATTTGGACGCATTGTGGCCAACCGTTAATAATTTGGCAGGTGGTTCCCACCTGGCACTGGATGTCTCTGCAGGAGGGCGGGCTGCAGACACACCATGGTTTCCCATTTAGGATCTCACACTTGCTCCCTTCGGGACACTGGACGTCGCTGCAATTGGCTGTCATAATGGAGGTCTTGATTTGGACACATCGTGGCCAACCAGTAATGATCTGGCAGCTGGTTCCCTCCTGGCACTGGATGTCTCTGCAGGAGGGCGGGCTGTAGACACACCGTGGTTGGTCATTTATGATCTCACACTTGCTCCCTTTGGGACACTGGACGTCGCTGCAAGTGGGTGTCATAATGGAGGTCTTGATATGGACACATTGTGGCCAACCATTAATGATCCGGCAGGTGGTTCCCTCCTGGCACTGGATGTCTCTGCAGGAGGGCGGGCTGTAGACACACCGTGGTCGGTCATTTATGGTTTTGCACTTGGTCCCTTTGGGACACTGGATGTCGCTGCAATTGGGTGTCATAATAGAGGTCTTGATTTGGATGCATCGTGGCGAACCATTAATGATCTGGCAGGTGGTTCCCACCTGGCACTGGATGTCTCCACAGGAGGGCAGGCTGTAGACACACCGTGGTTGGTCATTTATGATCTCACACTTGCTCCCTTTGGGACACTGGATGTCGCTGCAAGTGGGTGTCATAATGGAGGTCTTGATTTGGATGCACTGTGCCCAACCATTAATGATCTGACAGGTGGTTCCCACCTGGCACTGGATATCTCTGCAAGAGGGCGGGCTGTAGACACACCGTGGTTGGTCATTTATGCTCTTGCACTTGGTCCCTGTGGGACAACTGACATTGGTGCAGGTCTTGGTTCGCCCACACCAAGGCCACCCATCAACCATGTGACACACAGTTCCCTTCTGGCATTGAACATCGTCGCAGGAGGGCGGGTTGTGGACACAGCGTGGTTGGTCATCGATCATCTTGCACGAGGTACCTTTGGGACACTGGACATCCTGGCAAGGTTGACTTGGAGATGTCTTAGTTTGGACACATCGTGGCCAATCCTTCACCATCTGACATGTGCTTCCTTTCTGGCATTGGACGTCCTGGCAGGTGGGTCCAATGTGGACACAGTTTGGCTGTCCGTCCCTCATTTTGCACGTGGTCTTTTTTGGACAATGAATGTCACTGCAAGAAGGTCGTCTTGAGGATATCTTGACTGGGACGCACCGAGGCAAACCATCAACCACCTCACACGTGGACCCTATGGGACAGGGATGATGGTGGCATGAAGACGGCACATGAGGACGTGGAGTTGGTGGTGCTTCACTCTGGAACACCTGCTTGTGCACGCATTTGGGTGAACCGTCCACCATCTTGCACTGCCTTCCACTTTCACAATGGAAATCCTTACATGAAGGCAAGGGGACACATTTTGGTCCGCCATCCACCATCTTGCATTGTGTTCCACCTTCACAGCGGAAATCCTTGCACGACGGCAATGGGATGCATTTTGGCCTGCCATCCACCATCTTGCACTTGGTTCCTCCTTCGCAATGGAAATCCTTGCACAATGGCAATGGGACGCATTTTGGCAACCCATCCACCATCTTGCACTCGGTTCCTGCCTTGCAATGAACATTCTTACATGATGGCTGTGGGACACACTTGGGCAACCCGTGCACCATCTTGCATTTGGTTCCTGCTTCACAACGGAAATCCTTGCACGACGGCAGCGGGATGCATTTTGGCCCCCCATCCACCATCTTGCACTCAGTTCCTGCTTCGCAATGGAAATTCTTGCACGATGGCAATGCGATGCATTTTGGCCCCCCTTCCACCATCTTGCACTCGGTTCCTGCCTTGCAATGGAAGTTCTTACATGATGGCAGCAGGACACACTTGGGCAACCCGTGCACCATCTTGCACTCGGTTCCTGCTTCACACTGGAAATCCTTGCACGATGGCAACGGGACGCATTTTGGTCCGCCATCCACCATCTTGCATTGTGTTCCACCTTCACAGCGGAAATCCTTGCACGACGTCAATGGGACGCACTTTGGCCCCCCATCCACCATCTTGCACTCGGTTCCTGCCTTGCAATGGAAGTTCTTACATGATGGCAGCAGGACACACTTGGGCAACCCGTGCACCATCTTGCACTCGGTTCCTGCTTCACACTGGAAATCCTTGCACGATGGCAACGGGACGCATTTTGGTCCGCCATCCACCATCTTGCATTGTGTTCCACCTTCACAGCGGAAATCCTTGCACGACGGCAACGGGACGCATTTTGGCCCCCCATCCACCATCTTGCACTCGGTTCCTGCCTTGCAATGAAAGTTCTTACATGATGGCTGTGGGACACACTTGGGCAACCCGTGCACCATCTTGCACTCGGTTCCTGCTTCACAAAGGAAATCTTTGCACGATGGCAACGGGACGCATTTTGGTCCCCCATCCACCATCTTGCACTCAGTTCCTGCTTCGCAATGGAAATTCTTGCACGATGGCAATGCGATGCATTTTGGCCCCCCTTCCACCATCTTGCATTCGGTTCCTGCCTTGCAATGAAAGTTCTTACATGATGGCACTGGGACACACTTAGGCAACCCGTGCACCATCTTGCATTCGGTTCCTGGTTCGCAACGGAAATCCTTGCACGACGTCAATGGGACGCACTTTGGCCCCCCATCCACCATCTTGCACTCGGTTCCTGCCTTGCAATGAAAGTTCTTACATGATGGCAGCAGGACACACTTGGGCAACCTGTGCACCATCTTGCACTCGGTTCCTGCTTCACAATGGAAATCCTTGCACGACGGCAATGGGACGCACTTTGGCCCCCCATCCACCATCTTGCATTGTGTTCCTGCCTTGCAATGGAAGTTCTTACATGATGGCAGTGTGACACACTTGGGCAACCCATGCATCATCTTGCACTCGGTTCCTGCTTCACAATGGAAATCCTTGCATGATGGCACCGGGACACATTTTGGCCACCCGTCCACAATTTTGCATTGTTTTCCAGCTTCACAGCGGAAGTCCTTGCACGACGGCAAGGGGACGCACTTGGGAAAACCATCTACCATCTTGCATTGTGTTCCAGCTTCACAACGGAAATACTTACACGACGGTAGCGGGATGCATTTTGGCAAGCCATCCACCATCTTGCACTCAGTTCCTGCCTTGCAATCAAAATTCTTACATGATGGCAGTGGGACACACTTGGGCGAGCCGTCCACCATCTTGCACTCGCTTCCTGCTTCACAATGGAAATGCTTACACGAAGGCAAGGGGACGCACTTGGGCAACCCATCCACCATCCTGCACTGCGTACCCTCTTCACAACGGAAATCCTTACACGAAGGTAAAGGGAAGCACTTGGGCCAGCCGTCCACCATCTTGCACTGGCTTCCAGCTTCACAGTGGGCGTCCTTACACGAAAGGGACTTGATGCACTTGGGCCACCCGTCCACCATCTTGCACTGCGTCCCCTCCCGGCACCGGTAGTTTTTGCACGAGGGCAATGGGATGCATTTGGGCCCGGTGGCCAAGACAACGCATGTGCTCCCTGATGCGCATTGCATCTCAAGGCAGAGCTTGGCGTCTGGTCGAGCAGCCCCTGCGGAAAAAAACAAGGGCATCAGTTAGCAACAGTGAGCGACAGCCCAACCCCGCATCAGACAGCAGAGAATCCACTGCTGGGTGGGGTAGCTTCTTTTCTTCTCCTGTGAGGCAGAATTTCCCCAACATTTTTGCTCTCCTCCCACTCAGACCTGCTCTTTCATTTTTTGGTCCATGATTTAAGGCTGGGGATTCTCCAGAGGCTTGCATAGGGGTTGAGCAAGCCCTGCTATGCATTCCAAAGGGAATCTGAGGCCAGACATGCTGAATTTGGGGTTTGAGAGGCAGAGGGAGATGTGCAAGGAAAAGGCGTATGGATTTAGGGCTGGAAATGCCAAAAGTGGGGATGGAGGGGCAAAGGGAGAGGTGGGATGAGAAGGTGTGGGGGTCTGGGGCTGGTAAGAGCAGATTTGGGGTTGGAGATGGAGAAAGAGAGGTAGAATGAAAGGGTGTGTGGATTTGGGGCTCAAAATGCCACATCTGAGGTTGGAGAAGGAGAGGTATAAGGAAAAGGTGTGTGGATTGGGGCCTGAAAATGCCAAATTTGGAGCTGGAGAGCAAAGGGAGATGTAGAATGAAACGGTGTGTGGATCTGGGTCTAGAAATGCAGAATTTGGGGTTGGAGATGGAGAGATGCAAGGAAAAGTTCTTACGTGACAGCAGTGGGACGCACGTGGGCCAGCCGTCCACCATCTTGCACTGGCTTCCAGCTTCACAGTGGATGTCCTTACACGAAAGGGACTTGATGCACTTGGGCCACCCGTCCACCATCTTGCACTGCGTCCCTTCCCGGCACCGGTAGTTTTTGCACGAGGGCAATGGGATGCATTTGGGCCCGGTGGCCAAGAAAACGCATGTGCTCCCTGATGCGCATTGCATCTCAAGGCAGAGCTTGGCGTCTGGTGGATCAGGCCCTGCGGAATAAAACCAGGGCATCAGTGAGCGACAGCCCAACCCCGCATCAGATAGCAGAGAATCCACTGCTGGGTGGGGCAGCTTCTTTTCTTCTCTTCTCCTGTGAGGCAGAATTTCCCCAACATTTTTGCTCTCCTCCCACTCAGACCTGCTCTTTCATTTTTTGGTCCATGATTTAAGGCTGGGGATTCTCCAGAGGCTTGCATAGGGGTTGAGCAAGCCCTGCTATGCATTCCAAAGGGAATCTGAGGCCAGACATGCTGAATTTGGGGTTTGAGAGGCAGAGGGAGATGTGCAAGAAAAAGGCGTATGGATTTAGGGCTGGAAATGCCAAAAGTGGGGATGGAGGGGCAAAGGGAGAGGTGGGATGAGAAGGTGTGGGGGTCTGGGGCTGGTAAGAGCAGATTTGGGGTTGGAGATGGAGAAAGAGAGGTAGAATGAAAGGGTGTGTGGATTTGGGGCTCAAAATGCCACATCTGAGGTTGGAGAAGGAGAGGTATAAGGAAAAGGTGTGTGGATTGGGGCCTGAAAATGCCAAATTTGGAGCTGGAGAGACAAAGGAGAGATAGAGTGAAAGGGTGCGTGTATTTGGGGCTGAATATGCCAAATTTGGTGTTGGCAAGGAAAAGGGAGAGGTAGAATGAAACGGTGTGTGGATCTGGGTCTAGAAATGCAGAATTTGGGGTTGGAGATGGAAAAGGAGAGATGCAAGGAAAAGTTCTTACGTGACAGCAGTGGGATGCACGTGGGCCAGCCGTCCACCATCTTGCACTGGCTTCCAGCTTCACAGTGGACGTCCTTACACGAAAGGGACTTGATGCACTTGGGCCACCCGTCCACCATCTTGCACTGCGTCCCCTCCCGGCACCGGTAGTTTTTGCACGAGGGCAATGGGATGCATTTGGGCCCGGTGGCCAAGACAACGCATGTGCTCCCTGATGCGCATTGCATCTCAAGGCAGAGCTTGGCGTCTGGTCGAGCAGCCCCTGGGAAATAAAACCAGGGCATCAGTGAGCGACAGCCCAACCCCGCATCAGACAGCAGAGAATCCACTGCTGGGTGGGGCAGCTTCTTCTCCTGTGAGGAAGAATTTCCCCAACATTTTTGCTCTCCTCCCACTCAAACCCGCTCTTTCATTTTTTGGTCCATGATTTAAGGCTGGGGATTCTCCAGAGGCTTGCATAGGGGTTGAGCAAGCCCTGCTGCACATTCCAAAGGGAATCTGAGGCCAGACATGCTGAATTTGGGGTTTGAGAGGCAGCGGGAGATGTGCAAGGAAAAGGCGTATGGATTTAGGGCTGGAAATGCCAAAAGTGGGGATGGAAGGGCAAAGGGAGAGGTGGGATGAGAAGGTGTGGGGGTCTGGGGCTGGTAAGAGCAGATTTGGGGTTGGAGATGGAGAAAGAGAGGTAGAATGAAAGGGTGTGTGGATTTGGGGCTCAAAATGCCACATCTGAGGTTGGGGATGGAAAAGGAGAGGTATAAGGAAAAGGTGTGTGGATTGGGGCCTGAAAAAGCCAAATTTGGAGCTGGAGATGCAAAGGAGATGTAGAGTGAAAGGGTGGGTGTATTTGGGGCTGAATATGCCAAATTTGGTGTTGGAGAGGAAAAGGGAGAGGTAGAATGAAAGGGTGTGTGGATCTGGGTCTAGAAATGCAGAATTTGGGGTTGGAGATGGAAAAGGAGAGATGCAAGGAAAAGTCGCATGGATCCGGGCCTGAATATGCCAAAATTGGTGCTGTAGGGAGACCGGGAGACCTGCACAAAAAGGATGGGTGTATCTGGGGACAAAAATGCCAGATTTAGGCTTGGAGAAAGAAAGGTAGAGTTAAAATGAAGGAGTGGGTAGATTTGGGGCTAGTAACAACGAATTTGGGGTTGGAGATGGAAAGGGAGAGGTGGAATGAAAGAGTGTGTGGATTAGGGGCTAGAAATGCAAAATGTTGGCTTGGAGAGGAAAATGGAGAGCTGCAAGGAAAGCGTGGGTGGATTTGGGTGTGAAAATGCCAAATTTGGGGCTTGAGAGGTGCAAGGTGTGACTTTCGGGCTCGAAATGCTGAATTTGGGGTCGGAAATGGAAAAGGACAGGTGTATGGAAAAGGTGCATCCATTTGGGGTTAAAATGCCAAATCTGGTGTTAGAGCTGGAAAGGGAGCAAGGAAAAGGTGCATGGATTTGGGGCTGAAAATGCCAAACTCGGGGTTGGAGATGGAAAGTGAGAGGCGGAATGAAAGGGTGTGTGGATTTGGCGCTAGAAATGCCGAATTTGGGCTTGGAAATGGAAAGAGAGACCTGCAAGGAAAGCGTGGGTGGATTTGTGTCTGAAAATGCCAGATTTGGGGCTGGAGGGGAAAAGGGAGAGATGAGACAGGCAAGGGAAGGAGGAGCTGGGTGGAATTTGGGTGGAGAAATGGGGATTTTGGCCAACAGGACTCACCGCACTGCCACAGCAAGCACGTCAAGAGCAGCAGCCACCACAGAGACCGCATCTGCCCCACACGTGGGAGAAAGAGATCCTCAGTTAGGGGGCAGGGAGGGGACCCTGGCATCTGGGACCCACTCTGCCCCACAGTGAGGCAGGGGACCCAGGCATCTGGGGCCCACCCTGCCCCATAGATCCCACCGGGGACTCAGGTATTCAGAGCCCATCCTGCCCAATAGATCCCACAGGGCACTCGGGCATCCAGGACCCACCCTGCCCCACAGATCCCCCAGAGGACCCAGATATCCGGGGCCCACCCTGCCCCATAGATCCTACAGGGAACCCAGGTATCCAGGACCCACCCCATAGCAAGGGACTCACCATCTCAGCGCTGCCTCTCCTCTGAGGACTTTGGGGTTTTTGTAGAGGACAGGGGGAGGTGGCATCCACCAGTGGTGTTCTGGCTCCGCCCCTGCTGTTCCACCCCATTGTTCCACGTGAAAGGGATGGAACCCGAGGTGGGGGAGGGGAGGGCAGAGATAAGATGTGGGACTGGATCCATCTGGGGCCGGGTTGGCACCAGCAGGGCAGCGATGGTGGGGTGGACAGGGATCCCCTGGTGATGGTGTCTCCGTCCATCCATCCACCCAATGGCATGTCATCTGTCCGTCCGTCCTGGATCCCTCCAACCGTCCAACCATCTATCCAACAATCAAACCAGCTGTTCATCAATCCAACCACGCACCCATCCAACCATCCGTCCAACCGTCATCTATCCAACCATCTGTCCAACCATGCAATGATCCCACCAAGCATCCACCCCACCATCCCTCCAACGATCCCTCCATCCCTCCAGCCATCCATCCAACCATCCACTCAACCATCCAACTATCCCTCCATCCATCCAATCATCCATCCAATGATTCCTCCATCCCTCCAACAATCCCACCAAACATCCATCCATCCATCCATCCATCCTTCCCTTCCTCCCTCCCTCCCTCCATCCCACACTCTGATCTTTCACCCCTCTTCCCCCTCTCTGCTCCCCCACCCCTCAGGGCTCTGTTTGGTGACACCTTGGTCCCTCTACTCAGCAACACCTCAAATGTCCCCAAGGATGCCCCCTCACCCAACATGGGCCCACGTGTCCAGGGACACCCGCCCCATTCCTCTCCCCTTGCCCCCCTTTTAGGGGACCCAGGCGTCCAGGGACACCCTCCCCCCCGCCCCTGCTCCTTTCAGGGGACCCAGGCATCCAGGGACTGCCTCCCCATCCACCCCCCTCCCCATTTTATGGGACCCAGGTGTCCAGGGACTCTCAATTCCTTACCCCTTTTAGGGAACCCAGGGGTTTGGGGACACCCTCCCCATCCTTCCTCCCTCCCCATTTTAAGGGACCCAGGCGTCTGGGGACCCACGACCCCCTCTCCCTTTATGGGACGCAGGGGACTCTGGACCCCCTCCTCATCCCTTCCCCGTCCCGCCTACCAACCCGCTTTTAGAGGACCTAGGGGTCTGAGGACTCACTCCCCATCGTCCCCCTTCCCACTTTCAGGGGACACAGGGGACTGGGACCCCCTCCCCATGCCTTCCCCCACCCCTTATAGGGGACTTAGGGGACTCACAGATCTGGGGACCCTCTCCCCATCTCTCCTCCCTCAATTTAGGGGACCCAGGGACAGGTTTGGGGGAGGTCCCTGGGGTGGTTTATGGCATGCCAGGGGGGATTTGGGGTTTTAAGGGGAACTGAAGGGGTCCCAGGGAGGTTTGGGAGTCCCTAGGGTAGTTTAGGGCATCCTGGGGTGTTCTGGGAGGTCCCCTGGAGGGGTTTGGGGATTTTAGAGGGGGCTGAAGGATCTTTATGGAGGTTTGTGGGGGGGGTCCTGGGGTGGTTTTGGTGTTCCCAGGGGAGGATTTTGGCATCTCTGGGCGTCATTTTAGTGGTGCCAAGGGTTCCCCTAGAGTGGTTTTAGGGCTTCAGGGAGGCTGAGGAGGTCCAGGGAGATTTGGAAGGGGGGTCCCTGGGGACTTGAAGGGTCCTTTGGCTGGTTTCAGAGGTCTCTGGGGAATTTAGGATGGTCCCAGGGCTGGTTTTGAAGGGGTACTTGAGGGGGTTGAAGGGTCCCTGGGGAGTTTAGGATGATTTGGGGGTTGCCAGGGATGTTTAGGGGGTCTCTGGGGTGGTTTTGGGGGTCCCAAGGGGGATTTGGGGGTTCCTGGAAGGATTTGGGGCTTTCAGGGTGACTGGATGCATGTTGGTGGGCGGCATAGGAGAGTCTCCACAGTGTCTGGGGGGTCCTTGGGGACATCAGGGGGTCCCTGGGGTGGTTTTGGGTTTCCCTGGGGGGGGGGGGGGGCGGCAGATAGGGGTTCTCTGGGGTCATCTAGGGGTCCCAGGAGGAATCTGGGGGTTCCTCGGAGGGGTTCTGGGGTTCCAGGGTGACTGAGGACATTCGAGGGCGGTAAGGGGACTGGGGTTGCTGATAGGTGTCTGGGGAGTTTAGGGGGGTCCCAGGGGTGGTTTGGGGAGTCTTAGCGAGGATTTGAGGGGTGACCTGGAGGGGTCTGGGGGTTTCAGGAGGACAGAGGGGGTACCAGGGAGGTTTGGGGGCCTCTCTGGGTGGCTTAGGCAGGTGCTGGTGTGATTTGGGGTGCCTAGAAGGGGTTTGGGACGTTCAGGGGGCCAGGGGGTGAGTTGAGGGGAGTGGGAGAGTGCCCAGGATGTTTGGGGGGTCCTTGGGTGGACTGGAGGTCGCAGGGAAGGTTTAGGGGATCCCATGGTGGGATTTGGTGGTCCCCTGGAGGGATTTGGGGGTTTTAAAGTGGTTGAGGTTTTCCCTGGGAAGTTCAGGGGTTTCTGGGTAGGTTAGGGGGGTCCTGGGGTGTTTTGGGGGGTCCCCTGAAGGGATTTGGGTGTTTTAGGGGGGCTGAGGGAGTTCCCAGGAGTTCTGGGACACCCTGGAAGTTTACAGGGATACTGGGGTGTTTTGGGGTGCCTGGGGTTTTTTGAGGCGTTGTTTTTTGCAATGCAAAAGACGATGCAAAAGGCAGTGCAAGAGGAGCCTGCTAAAATATGATGCAAAGGGGGTGCTATAAGGGGGTGCATGAGCACAGTGCCAAAAAAGGGGATGCAAGCACAATGTGCAAAAATGCAGTGCAAAAAGCGATGCAAAAGGCGGTGCAGGAAGGGGATGTAGAAGGCAATGCAAGAAGCAGGTGCAAGAGGATGGTGCAAAAATGCAATGGAAAAAGCGTTGCAAAAGGTGGTGCAAGAGGAGCGTGCAATAATGCGGTGCAAAACGCGATGCAAAAAGAGCATGCAAGGAGATGCAAAATGCAATGCAAAAGCTCCTCGCGGATTTCTGGGAAGTCCGCGGCCTTCCGCTGCCAAAGGCCGATTGCTCCCGCCGTCCTCCCACGCCTTCGCTTCCTGCTCGCCTCTTGATTTATTGATTTACTACATTTTATTTTAATATTTTTTTGGCAAGGGGGAACGGCTGAGATGCGACTGCCCCGGGGCAGGAGGTGGGGCGAGACACCTGATATTTTTTTCTCCCCTCCTGGCAAGTTTGCAGTACTCCTTGCTTTGGGTTGCAATTTCCCTTGACATGGATTCCAATGTCACTCACCGTGGCTTGCAATGCCCCTCGCATTTTCAGTTGTTTTACACTACTGTCAATAACCGTGTCTTACTATCAGGATAAGAATTCGTTACTGTGCAAGACAAACAAATCAGGGCCAGAGACAAAATTATTTGCTTTAGGAGCCTGTTTCGACATCTCTCCTCAGTCTAGAAGCCCACACTGTTTCTTGGTTATTTGGAACATTATTCTCACTGATAACAGCTGGACAACAACACCGTGGTTGGTCACTTTTGATCTCACACTTGCTCCCTTTGCGACACTGGACATCACTGCAAGCGGGTGTCACAATGGAGGTCTTGATTTGGATGCACTGTGGCCAACCATTAATGATCTGGCAGGGGGTTCCCAGCTGGCACTGGATGTCTCTGCAGGAGGGAAGGCTTGATAGTAGGAAACCTCTCTTTACCAAGAGTCTCTCTCTCACTCCCCCCACCCTCCAAGGGAATAGAGAGAGATAATGTAAGAAAAAAACGCTTTAGGTGTAAGTTAAGGAAAGGGAGAGATTCCTGAAGTTACCCTTATGGGCAAAACAGACTCAACTTGGGGAAAACTATGCATTTGCTACTAAAACCAAAGCAGGATAATGAGAAAGAGAGCAAGTGAACTTCCCCCCACCCCTCCCTCTTCCCAGGCTTAACATTATCTCTACCACCTTCTCCCTCCCGAGCACCAGAGGAGGGAGGAGGAATGGGGGGGTTATGGTCAGTTCATCACCTGTCGCTTTACGCTGCTCCTTCCTCCTCGGGGGAAGAACTCCTCACATTCCTCCCCTGCTCCAGCCTGGGGTCCCTCCCACGGGCTGCAGTCCTTCATGAACTGCTCCGGTGTGGGTCATTTTTCCACGGGGTGCAGTCCCTCCGGAACAGCTGCCCCAGCGCGGACCCTCCACGGGCCACAGCCTCCTTCAGGCATCCGCCTGCCCCGCAGTGGGGTCCTCCTCGGGCTGCAGGGGGATCTCTGCCGGGAGCAGCGTTACTCCTTCCCTGCCGGCTCTCCTGCCAGCAAACCAACCCCGCACGCACCGGAGCCCCGCCCCGGGAAAACAGGGCATCACACAGACACCCTCCAGCCAAGCCTTCATTTAATGCTGCGCAACACAGGGTTAAGCACCCGCACACCCGCTACGCACGCGAACGCCCCCGCCCCCTGCGCCCATGGACCTATCCGCGCCTAGCGCGCGAATCGCTGTGGACCGCCCCTCCTGTGTACGGGCAGCGCCGCTCGCAGCCCTTCCCGCGCACGTGCAGCCCAGCCCCGCTCGTAGCTTTGTTGCTAGGCTGCAAGTTCCGCCTTGCGACACCCACCTCTTTGTTAACGTTACCCCACACTTCCCCTCCTTCTTCACTGACCTTGGCGTCTGCAGCCGTTCCTCTCACAAGAAATTCTTCACAACCGGCTCAGGCAGACGCCTCTCAGGATCTCCTCACATCTCGTCTCCTCTCCACTTCTTGCAGCCCGGCCGCGCCCAGTCGGGCCAAGATGGCTGCCCAGCGGGAGGCCAGAGGGTGAGGGCTGCCAGGCCCACAAGGCTTGTGCCTCTCCCTCTCTGCCCCTGCTTCTGCTGGAGTACTCCCTGTGGCCAGTTTAGGTCAACTGTTCTGACTACACCCCTCCCAGCTCCTTTCACCTGCACGTTAGCGAAACCTGGGAAGCTGGAAAAAGGCCTTGGTCTCTTTAGCAACAACAACTAAAATTAGTGTATTGTCAACATTCTTCACCTACCAAGTACAACACTAAATCCAAAATACAGCATCTACTGAGAGGACAAGTTGCTGTATCTCAGTCGAAACCAGGACATTCCCACTCTTCCAGATCCAGCCTTGTCTCTGGCATTCCTTCTCCTCCGCTTGCAGAGGACCCATCTTTGGCAGATGCTGGGCAGATGGATGGCAAGCAGCTGAGGGCTTTAGGTTTTTCTAGATTGGAGAAAAGGAGGCTGAGAGGCGACCTCACTGCTCTCCAAAGCTTCCTGAGGAGGGGAAGTGGAGAGGGAGGTCCTGAGTTCTTCTCCGTGGGATCCAGTGACAAGATGCCTGAAAATGCTTAAAAGCTGTGTCAGAGGAGATTCAGACCTGGGAGTAGGAAACCTCTCTTTACCAAGAGGGTGGTCAGACAGTGGAACAGGCTCCCCAGAGAGGTGGTCAATGCCCCACGCCTGTTCAGCGCCTTAAAAAGAGGCATTTGGACACTGCCCTTCATAATAGGCTTTAACTTTTGGTCAGCCCTGGGGCCATCAGGCAGTTGGACTGGACGATCGTTGTAGGTCCCTTCTGATGGAAACTGTTCCATTCTACCACCTTTCAATACCAGCAAATCCTCATTGTTTGCCTTTCTCCCATTTTTTTTTTATTTTTCACTGCCATAAACATTATCTGATGACAGAAGATAATGTTTACAAGAACGAACTTCTTTTTCAAAGTAATCTCATTATTCTTTCACTAAATGAGAAAATAGAAATAATTCCTTCCAGCCCCATACAATATTTCGAGGCCATGTGTGTTGTCTTACTGTTGTTGTCTCTTGTCCAATACAGTTTTGCTGGCATAAATACTTTTGACATTTGCTTCTTCACATTCAGAGCAACCAGGCTTTTAAAAAACATATGTTCTCTAGGCTTTTCTTAAGAACAGGAACTAAACTCTCTGGGCACACACGTTGGCTATTGCTCTGTACCATGTGGACTTACAGTTTAACGTGTACTTTTAATTCATGGATCAGCCCCGGAGAGTTTACTATTTCACTTTTGTTCTCTAAACTGCCGCTGGTATTTCTAACTCTTTAAAGGGAAGAAGACCCAGAGAAAAGCACGCTCTATTCTGCTGCAATGCCCCTCATTGCATTTTACCATCTTGTCAGTGACTCGTAAGTGACTCTTCTGTGCTGCCACATCGCATGCTAGAAATGCTCCGGCAGCCCCATGATTGGGTGAGGCTTAGTCTGTTCAACCCTCCCTACTTAATTACCTAAATAATTGGGGGTTTCCGGTGCCTCAGCATGGACCAGCCTCAGAGAGAGAGATGTGTATGAAGAGTAGACATCTAATGCCTTGGCTTCGATGTAGGGCATCCTGTACAAAATGGGTACTGACCAAAATCACTAACGCCCAGGAAAATTTTCTTTGTAGAAAGGAAAATTGAGCCAAGATCAAGCTGGAAAATAGTTCTTCGGCATCTCCCGGCATATCTTCCACTTCGCTAGACTGCTTGGGTTAGTCCCCCTGAGAAGCACAAAGAGGCAAATACAGAGCGATATTGCGGCATATAGAACAATTTCACTGAATACGGAATAGTCTTGCCGAATATACGGTGATTTTGCTCAATATAGAATGACCTTGCTGAACACAGGGCCTTCTTGCAAAATACAGAGTGATTTTGCCAAATGCAGGGCCACTTTGCCAAATATAGGGTGATCGTGCCAGATTTAGGGTGATCTCGCCTAATACACAGTGATCTTGCCTCAGACAGAGCAATCTTGCTGAATATAAGGTGATCTTGCAGAATATAGGTTGCTCTTGTTGCATATATAGTGATTTTGCCAAATAATGAGCAGTCTTGTCCAACATGGAGCCCTTCTGCCCAATATAGAGCCATTTTGCCAAACCCCAAAGCCACCGCCACAGGTGGTGGATCAGAATCAGAAGATTCCTCCAAGGGCCATCCCATCTCCACCTTCTGCTTGCTTGCCCCCACACCACGCCCAGCGCGCCCACGGGCCTGCCCTCGCTCCACTGCCTTCCCCAGCCCCTCTGCCACAGCACTGCCTGTCCTGCACGGCACTTCCACACCAATGCCTAACACTCAAACGTGCCATGACACAACCATTTAACCCCTACTTCCCCTCTGCTGCTGCCTACAAGGATGCCCTGGAGGGAGATCGGACAAGGTTGCAGCAACGGGGTGGTGGAGTGGGGAGGGAACTGCAATTTCTTGGCGATATCCATGACGTGGAAGATGAAGCCAACAGCACCGTAAAGCAGTAGCCGGGCTTGGAAACATTTTGAGCGCAATCCCAAGCACGGGGGCAGGATCGGCCCTGCAAAAACATGGTTGCATTGAGCAAAACTCACCTTTTAGGAAGGGGAAGATGAAATTTTCTGCCTCCCTGCAGGGATGCGATGATGAGGGTGAGGAAGGGCCGTTGGTTCCTCTTCAAAGGGGGGGATCCTGATAGCCAAGTGCATTTTGTCTCTTCCAGTCGTGCCTCTAACGGATGGAAGTGGAAGCCCCTGTCTACCCTATGCAGTAAGTGAAACCACACGGAGACGGACGCGAGAGGACACTTTCCTGTTTCTTTGCTGTCAGAAAAATGTATTCGTTCTCTGATCCCGAATTAACACATCAAAGGAAGTAATGCCAAATGTCTGTTACTCCTTTTTGACGTCTCTTACAACTTGAAGAGCCTCCTCTCTGCTTCTTTTAACCATTTCTTTGTGTGTAATACAGGCATATATGAAATAGAAATTATATATATTTATATTTTTCATCCTCTTTTGCACCGAGAACCACATTCTTCTGTGAATGGTCTCATTTTCTGTAGGGGAAGTTGTGGAAGAATACGGAACTACATTGTAAGAATACGGCCCAAAGTTCTCATCTGAAGATAACGTCCTGTGTAGTACACTTGTCAGGGAAGGACACATACCACGTAGCAAATGAACAAATTTAGCACCAAATGATGCCAAGAGAAGATGTTCAACCAATTAACTGGAGTGCCTTTGATAGGGATTTCTTTTTTCCTTTTATTTTTTTGGGGGGAGAGGGTAGCGCAGGGGGAACAGGAACCTCTTGAAACTGAACTCTCCAAAGTCGTTTTACACTACTGTCAATAACCGTGTCTTACTATCAGGATAAGAATTCGTAACTGTGCAAGACAAACAAATCAGGGCCAGAGACAAAATTATTTGCGTTAGGAGCTGGTTTCGGCATCTCTCCTCAGTCTAGAAGCCCACACTGTTTCCTGGTTATTTGGAACATTATTCTCACTGATAACAGCCGGAGAACAACACCGTGGTTGGTCATTTATGATCTCACACTTGCTCCCTTCGGGACACTGGACGTGACTGCAAGTGGGTGTCATAATGGAGGTATTGATTTGGACGCATTGTGGCCAACCATTAATGATCCGGCAGGTGGTTCCCTCCTGGCACTGGATGTCTCTGCAGGAGGGCGGGCTGTAGACACACCGTGGTTGGTCATTTGTGATCTCACACTTGCTCCCTTTGGGACACTGGACGTCGCTGCAAGTGGGTGTCCTAATGGATGTCTTGTTTTGGACACATCGAGGCCAACCATTAATGATCTGGCAGGTGGTTCCCTCCTGGCACTGGATGTCTCTGCAGGAGGGCGGGCTGTAGACACACCGTGGTCGATCGTTTATGACTTTGCACTTGGTCCCTTTGGGACACTGGAGGTCGCTGCAAGTGGGCATCACAGTGGAGGTCTTGATTTGGATGCATCGTGGCCAACCATTAATGATCTGGCAGCTGGTTCCCAGCTGGCACTGGATGTCTGTGCAGGAGGGCGGGCTGTAGACACACCGTGGTTGGTCATTTATGATCTCACACTTGCTCCCTTTGCGACACTGGATGTCGCTGCAAGTGGGTGTCATAATGAACATCTTGATTTGGACGCATTGTGGCCAACCGTTAATAATTTGGCAGGTGGTTCCCACCTGGCACTGGATGTCTCTGCAGGAGGGCGGGCTGCAGACACACCATGGTTTCCCATTTAGGATCTCACACTTGCTCCCTTCGGGACACTGGACGTCGCTGCAATTGGCTGTCATAATGGAGGTCTTGATTTGGACACATCGTGGCCAACCATTAATGATCTGGCAGCTGGTTCCCTCCTGGCACTGGATGTCTCTGCAGGAGGGCGGGCTGTAGACACACCGTGGTTGGTCATTTATGATCTCACACTTGCTCCCTTTGGGACACTGGACGTCGCTGCAAGTGGGTGTCATAATGGAGGTCTTGATATGGACACATTGTGGCCAACCATTAATGATCCGGCAGGTGGTTCCCTCCTGGCACTGGATGTCTCTGCAGGAGGGCGGGCTGTAGACACACCGTGGTCGGTCATTTATGGTTTTGCACTTGGTCCCTTTGGGACACTGGATGTCGCTGCAATTGGGTGTCATAATAGAGGTCTTGATTTGGATGCATCGTGGCGAACCATTAATGATCTGGCAGGTGGTTCCCACCTGGCACTGGATGTCTCCACAGGAGGGCAGGCTGTAGACACACCGTGGTTGGTCATTTATGATCTCACACTTGCTCCCTTTGGGACACTGGATGTCGCTGCAAGTGGGTGTCATAATGGAGGTCTTGATTTGGATGCACTGTGCCCAACCATTAATGATCTGGCAGGTGGTTCCCACCTGGCACTGGATATCTCTGCAAGAGGGCGGGCTGTAGACACACCGTGGTTGGTCATTTATGCTCTTGCACTTGGTCCCTGTGGGACAACTGACATTGGTGCAGGTCTTGGTTCGCCCACACCAAGGCCACCCATCAACCATGTGACACACAGTTCCCTTCTGGCATTGAACATCGTCGCAGGAGGGCGGGTTGTGGACACAGCGTGGTTGGTCATCGATCATCTTGCACGAGGTACCTTTGGGACACTGGACATCCTGGCAAGGTTGACTTGGAGATGTCTTAGTTTGGACACATCGTGGCCAATCCTTCACCATCTGACATGTGCTTCCTTTCTGGCATTGGACGTCCTGGCAGGTGGGTCCAATGTGGACACAGTTTGGCTGTCCGTCCCTCATTTTGCACGTGGTCTTTTTTGGACAATGAATGTCACTGCAAGAAGGTCGTCTTGAGGATGTCTTGACTGGGACGCACCGAGGCAAACCATCAACCACCTCACACGTGGACCCTATGGGACAGGGATGATGGTGGCATGAAGACGGCACATGAGGACGTGGAGTTGGTGGTGCTTCACTCTGGAAGACCTGCTTGTGCACGCATTTGGGTGAACCGTCCACCATCTTGCACTGCCTTCCACTTTCACAATGGAAATCCTTACATGAAGGCAAGGGGACACATTTTGGTCCGCCATCCACCATCTTGCATTGTGTTCCACCTTCACAGCGGAAATCCTTGCACGACGGCAATGGGATGCATTTTGGCCTGCCATCCACCATCTTGCACTTGGTTCCTCCTTCGCAATGGAAATCCTTGCACGATGGCAATGGGACGCATTTTGGCAACCCATCCACCATCTTGCACTCGGTTCCTGCCTTGCAATGAACATTCTTACATGATGGCTGTGGGACACACTTGGGCAACCCGTGCACCATCTTGCATTTGGTTCCTGCTTCACAACGGAAATCCTTGCACGACGGCAATGGGACACATTTTGGCTCCCCATCCACCATCTTGCACTCGGTTCCTGCCTTGCAATGAAAGTTCTTACATGATGGCAGCAGGACACACTTGGGCAACCCATCCACCATCTTGCAATCGGTTCCTGCTTCACAATGGAAATCCTTGCACGATGGCACCAGGACACATTTTGGCCACCCGTCCACCATCTTGCACTGTTTTCCAGATTCACAGCGGAAATCCTTGCACGACGGCAAGGGGACGCACTTGGGCAAACCGTCCACCATCTTGCATTGTGTTCCAGCTTCACAAGGGAAATCCTTACACGACGGCAGCGGGATGCATTTTGGCCCCCCATCCACCATCTTGCACTCAGTTCCTGCTTCGCAATGGAAATTCTTGCACGATGGCAATGCGATGCATTTTGGCCCCCCTTCCACCATCTTGCACTCGGTTCCTGCCTTGCAATGAAAGTTCTTACATGATGGCACTGGGACACACTTAGGCAACCCGTGCACCATCTTGCATTCGGTTCCTGGTTCGCAACGGAAATCCTTGCACGACGTCAATGGGACGCACTTTGGCCCCCCATCCACCATCTTGCACTCGGTTCCTGCCTTGCAATGGAAGTTCTTACATGATGGCAGCAGGACACACTTGGGCAACCCGTGCACCATCTTGCACTCGGTTCCTGCTTCACACTGGAAATCCTTGCACGATGGCAACGGGACGCATTTTGGTCCGCCATCCACCATCTTGCATTGTGTTCCACCTTCACAGCGGAAATCCTTGCACGACGGCAACGGGACGCATTTTGGCCCCCCATCCACCATCTTGCACTCGGTTCCTGCCTTGCAATGAAAGTTCTTACATGATGGCTGTGGGACACACTTGGGCAACCCGTGCACCATCTTGCACTCGGTTCCTGCTTCACAAAGGAAATCTTTACATGATGGCAACGGGACGCATTTTGGTCCGCCATCCACCATCTTGCACTCAGTTCCTGCTTCGCAATGGAAATTCTTGCACGATGGCAATGCGATGCATTTTGGCCCCCCTTCCACCATCTTGCATTCGGTTCCTGCCTTGCAATGAAAGTTCTTACATGATGGCACTGGGACACACTTAGGCAACCCGTGCACCATCTTGCATTCGGTTCCTGGTTCGCAACGGAAATCCTTGCACGACGTCAATGGGACGCACTTTGGCCCCCCATCCACCATCTTGCACTCGGTTCCTGCCTTGCAATGAAAGTTCTTACATGATGGCAGCAGGACACACTTGGGCAACCTGTGCACCATCTTGCACTCGGTTCCTGCTTCACAATGGAAATCCTTGCATGATGGCAACGGGACGCATTTTGGCCTGCCATCCACCATCTTGCACTCGGTTCCTGCTTCGCAACGGAAATCCTTGCACGATGGCAATGGGACGCACTTTGGCCCCCCATCCACCATCTTGCATTGTGTTCCTGCCTTGCAATGAAAGTTCTTACATGATGGCAGTGGGACACACTTGGGCAACCCATGCATCATCTCGCACTCGGTTCCTGCTTCACAATGGAAATCCTTGCATGATGGCACCGGGACACATTTTGGCCACCCGTCCACAATTTTGCATTGTTTTCCAGCTTCACAGCGGAAGTCCTTGCACGACGGCAAGGGGACGCACTTGGGCAAACCATCTACCATCTTGCATTGTGTTCCAGCTTCACAACGGAAATACTTACACGACGGTAGCGGGATGCATTTTGGCAAGCCATCCACCATCTTGCACTCAGTTCCTGCCTTGCAATCAAAATTCTTACATGATGGCAGTGGGACACACTTGGGCGAGCCGTCCACCATCTTGCACTCGCTTCCTGCTTCACAACGGAAATGCTTACACGAAGGCAAGGGGACGCACTTGGGCAACCCATCCACCATCCTGCACTGCGTACCCTCTTCACAACGGAAATCCTTACACGAAGGTAAAGGGAAGCACTTGGGCCAGCCGTCCACCATCTTGCACTGGCTTCCAGCTTCACAGTGGGCGTCCTTACACGAAAGGGACTTGATGCACTTGGGCCACCTGTCCACCATCTTGCACTGCGTCCCCTCCCGGCACCGGTAGTTTTTGCACGAGGGCAATGGGATGCATTTGGGCCCGGTGGCCAAGACAACGCATGTGCTCCCTGATGCACATTGCATCTCAAGGCAGAGCTTGGCGTCTGGTCGAGCAGCCCCTGCGGAAAAAAACAAGGGCATCAGTTAGCAACAGTGAGCGACAGCCCAACCCCACATCAGACAGCAGAGAATCCACTGCTGGGTGGGGTAGCTTCTTTTCTTCTCCTGTGAGGCAGAATTTCCCCAACATTTTTGCTCTCCTCCCACTCAGACCTGCTCTTTCATTTTTTGGTCCATGATTTAAGGCTGGGGATTCTCCAGAGGCTTGCATAGGGGTTGAGCAAGCCCTGCTGCGCATTCCAAAGGGAATCTGAGGCCAGAAATGCTGAATTTGGGGTTTGAGAGGCAGAGGGAGATGTGCAAGGAAAAGGCGTATGGATTTAGGGCTGGAAATGCCAAAAGTGGGGATGGAGGGGCAAAGGGAGAGGTGGGATGAGAAGGTGTGGGGGTCTGGGGCTGGTAAGAGCAGATTTGGGGTTGGAGATGGAGAAAGAGAGGTAGAATGAAAGGGTGTGTAGATTTGGGGCTCAAAATGCCACATCTGAGGCTGGGGATGGAAAAGGAGAGGTATAAGGAAAAGGTGTGTGGATTGGGGCCTGAAAATGCCAAATTTGGAGCTGGAGAGCAATGGGAGATGTAGAATGAAACGGTGTGTGGATCTGGGTCTAGAAATGCAGAATTTGGGGTTGGAGATGTAAAAGGAGAGATGCAAGGAAAAGTTCTTACATGACAGCAGTGGGATGCACGTGGGCCAGCCGTCCACCATCTTGCACTGGCTTCCAGCTTCACAGTGGACGTCCTTACACGAAAGGGACTTGATGCACTTGGGCCACCCGTCCACCATCTTGCACTGCGTCCCTTCCCGGCACCGGTAGTTTTTGCACGAGGGCAATGGGATGCATTTGGGCCCGGTGGCCAAGAAAACGCATGTGCTCCCTGATGCGCATTGCATCTCAAGGCAGAGCTTGGCGTCTGGTGGATCAGGCCCTGCGGAATAAAACCAGGGCATCAGTGAGCGACAGCCCAACCCCGCATCAGATAGCAGAGAATCCACTGCTGGGTGGGGCAGCTTCTTTTCTTCTCTTCTCCTGTGAGGCAGAATTTCCCCAACATTTTTGCTCTCCTACCACTCAGACCTGCTCTTTCATTTTTTGGTCCATGATTTAAGGCTGGGGATTCTCCAGAGGCTTGCATAGGGGTTGAGCAAGCCCTGCTATGCATTCCAAAGGGAATCTGAGGCCAGACATGCTGAATTTGGGGTTTGAGAGGCAGAGGGAGATGTGCAAGGAAAAGGCGTATGGATTTAGGGCTGGAAATGCCAAAAGTGGGGATGGAGGGGCAAAGGGAGAGGTGGGATGAGAAGGTGTGGGGGTCTGGGGCTGGTAAGAGCAGATTTGGGGTTGGAGATGGAGAAAGAGAGGTAGAATGAAAGGGTGTGTGGATTTGGGGCTCAAAATGCCACATCTGAGGTTGGAGAAGGAGAGGTATAAGGAAAAGGTGTGTGGATTGGGGCCTGAAAATGCCAAATTTGGAGCTGGAGAGACAAAGGAGAGATAGAGTGAAAGGGTGGGTGTATTTGGGGCTGAATATGCCAAATTTGGTGTTGGAGAGGAAAAGGGAGAGGTAGAATGAAACGGTGTGTGGATCTGGGTCTAGAAATGCAGAATTTGGGGTTGGAGATGGAAAAGGAGAGATGCAAGGAAAAGTTCTTACATGACAGCAGTGGGATGCACGTGGGCCAGCCGTCCACCATCTTGCACTGGCTTCCAGCTTCACAGTGGACGTCCTTACACGAAAGGGACTTGATGCACTTGGGCCACCCGTCCACCATCTTGCACTGCGTCCCCTCCCGGCACCGGTAGTTTTTGCACGAGGGCAATGGGATGCATTTGGGCCCGGTGGCCAAGACAACGCATGTGCTCCCTGATGCGCATTGCATCTCAAGGCAGAGCTTGGCGTCTGGTCGAGCAGCCCCTGGGAAATAAAACCAGGGCATCAGTGAGCGACAGCCCAACCCCGCATCAGACAGCAGAGAATCCACTGCTGGGTGGGGCAGCTTCTTCTCCTGTGAGGAAGAATTTCCCCAACATTTTTGCTCTCCTCCCACTCAAACCCGCTCTTTCATTTTTTGGTCCATGATTTAAGGCTGGGGATTCTCCAGAGGCTTGCATAGGGGTTGAGCAAGCACTGCTGCGCATTCCAAAGGGAATCTGAGGCCAGACATGCTGAATTTGGGGTGTGAGAGGCAGAGGGAGATGTGCAAGGAAAAGGCATATGGATTTAGGGCTGGAAATGCCAAAAGTGGGGATGGAGGGGCAAAGGGAGAGGTGGGATGAGAAGGTGTGGGGGTCTGGGGCTGGTAAGAGCAGATTTGGGGTTGGAGATGGAGAAAGAGAGGTAGAATGAAAGGGTGTGTGGATTTGGGGTTCAAAATGCCACATCTGAGGCTGGGGATGGAAAAGGAGAGGTATAAGGAAAAGGTGTGTGGATTGGGGCCTGAAAATGCCAAATTTGGAGCTGGAGAGCAATGGGAGATGTAGAATGAAACGGTGTGTGGATCTGGGTCTAGAAATGCAGAATTTGGGGTTGGAGATGGAAAAGGAGAGATGCAAGGAAAAGTTCTTACGTGACAGCAGTGGGACGCACGTGGGCCAGCCGTCCACCATCTTGCACTGGCTTCCAGCTTCACAGTGGACGTCCTTACACGAAAGGGACTTGATGCACTTGGGCCACCCGTCCACCATCTTGCACTGCGTCCCCTCCCGGCACCGGTAGTTTTTGCACGAGGGCAATGGGATGCATTTGGGCCCGGTGGCCAAGACAACGCATGTGCTCCCTGATGCGCATTGCATCTCAAGGCAGAGCTTGGCGTCTGGTCGAGCAGCCCCTGGGAAATAAAACCAGGGCATCAGTGAGCGACAGCCCAACCCCGCATCAGACAGCAGAGAATCCACTGCTGTGTGGGGCAGCTTCTTCTCCTGTGAGGCAGAATTTCCCCAACATTTTTGCTCTCCTCCCACTCAAACCCGCTCTTTCATTTTTTGGTCCATGATTTAAGGCTGGGGATTCTCCAGAGGCTTGCATAGGGGTTGAGCAAGCCCTGCTGCGCATTCCAAAGGGAATCTGAGGCCAGACATGCTGAATTTGTGGTGTGAGAGGCAGAGGGAGATGTGCAAGGAAAAGGCGTATGGATTTAGGGCTGGAAATGCCAAAAGTGGGGATGGAGGGGCAAAGGGAGAGGTGGGATGAGAAGGTGTGGGGGTCTGGGGCTGGTAAGAGCAGATTTGGGGTTGGAGATGGAGAAAGAGAGGTAGAATGAAAGGGTGTGTGGATTTGGGGCTCAAAATGCCACATCTGAGGTTGGAGAAGGAGAGGTATAAGGAAAAGGTGTGTGGATTGGGGCCTGAAAATGCCAAATTTGGAGCTGGAGAGACAAAGGAGAGATAGAGTGAAAGGGTGGGTGTATTTGGGGCTGAATATGCCAAATTTGGTGTTGGAGAGGAAAAGGGAGAGGTAGAATGAAACGGTGTGTGGATCTGGGTCTAGAAATGCAGAATTTGGGGTTGGAGATGGAAAAGGAGAGATGCAAGGAAAAGTCGCATGGATCCGGGCCTGAATATGCCAAAATTGGTGCTGTAGGGAGACCGGGAGACCTGCACAAAAAGGATGGGTGTATCTGGGGACAAAAATGCCAGATTTAGGCTTGGAGAAAGAAAGGTAGAGTTAAAATGAAGGAGTGGGTAGATTTGGGGCTAGTAACAACAAATTTGGGGTTGGAGATGGAAAGGGTGAGGTGGAATGAAAGAGTGTGTGGATTAGGGGCTAGAAATGCAAAATGTTGGCTTGGAGAGGAAAATGGAGAGCTGCAAGGAAAGCGTGGGTGGATTTGGGTGTGAAAATGCCAAATTTGGGGCTTGAGAGGTGCAAGGTGTGACTTTCGGGCTCGAAATGCTGAATTTGGGGTCGGAAATGGAAAAGGACAGGTGTATGGAAAAGGTGCATCCATTTGGGGTTAAAATGCCAAATCTGGTGTTAGAGCTGGAAAGGGAGCAAGGAAAAGGTGCATGGATTTGGGGCTGAAAATGCCAAACTCGGGGTTGGAGATGGAAAGTGAGAGGCGGAATGAAAGGGTGTGTGGATTTGGCGCTAGAAATGCCGAATTTGGGCTTGGAAATGGAAAGAGAGACCTGCAAGGAAAGCGTGGGTGGATTTGTGTCTGAAAATGCCAGATTTGGGGCTGGAGGGGAAAAGGGAGAGATGAGACAGGCAAGGGAAGGAGGAGCTGGGTGGAATTTGGGTGGAGAAATGGGGATTTTGGCCAACAGGACTCACCGCACTGCCACAGCAAGCACGTCAAGAGCAGCAGCCACCACAGAGACCGCATCTGCCCCACACGTGGGAGAAAGAGATCCTCAGTTAGGGGGCAGGGAGGGGACCCTGGCATCTGGGACCCACTCTGCCCCACAGTGAGGCAGGGGACCCAGGCATCTGGGGCCCACCCTGCCCCATAGATCCCACCGGGGACTCAGGTATTCAGAGCCCATCCTGCCCAATAGATCCCACAGGGCACTCGGGCATCCAGGACCCACCCTGCCCCACAGATCCCCCAGAAGACCCAGATATCCGGGGCCCACCCTGCCCCATAGATCCTACAGGGAACCCAGGTATCCAGGACCCACCCCATAGCAAGGGACTCACCATCTCAGCGCTGCCTCTCCTCTGAGGACTTTGGGGTTTTTGTAGAGGACAGGGGGAGGTGGCATCCACCAGTGGTGTTCTGGCTCCGCCCCTGCTGTTCCACCCCATTGTTCCACGTGAAAGGGATGGAACCCGAGGTGGGGGAGGGGAGGGCAGAGATAAGATGTGGGACTGGATCCATCTGGGGCCGGGTTGGCACCAGCAGGGCAGCGATGGTGGGGTGGACAGGGATCCCCTGGTGATGGTGTCTCCGTCCATCCATCCACCCAATGGCATGTCATCTGTCCGTCCGTCCTGGATCCCTCCAACCGTCCAACCATCTATCCAACAATCAAACCAGCTGTTCATCAATCCAACCACGCACCCATCCAACCATCCGTCCAACCGTCATCTATCCAACCATCTGTCCAACCATGCAATGATCCCACCAAGCATCCACCCCACCATCCCTCCAACGATCCCTCCATCCCTCCAGCCATCCATCCAACCATCCACTCAACCATCCAACTATCCCTCCATCCATCCAATCATCCATCCAACGATTCCTCCATCCCTCCAACAATCCCACCAAACATCCATCCATCCCTCCATCCATCCTTCCCTTCCTCCCTCCCTCCCTCCATCCCACACTCTGACCTTTCACCCCTCTTCCCCCTCTCTGCTCCCCCACCCCTCAGGGCTCTGTTTGGTGACACCTTGGTCCCTCTACTCAGCAACACCTCAAATGTCCCCAAGGACGCCCCCTCACCCAACATGGGCCCAGGTGTCCAGGGACACCCTCCCCATTCCTCCCCCCTTGCCCCCCTTTTAGGGGACCCAGGTGTCCAGGGACACCCTCCCCCCGCCCCCGCTCCTTTCAGGGGACCCAGGCATCCAGGGACTGCCTCCCCATCCACCCCCCCTCCCCATTTTATGGGACCCAGGTGTCCAGGGACTCTCAATTCCTTACCCCTTTTAGGGAACCCAGGGGTTTGGGGACACCCTCCCCATCCTTCCTCCCTCCCCATTTTAAGGGACCCAGGCGTCTGGGGACCCAAGACCCCCTCTCCCTTTATGGGACGCAGGGGACTCTGGACCCCCTCCTCATCCCTTCCCCCACCCCGGACCCCCGCCGCCCCCCTTTTAGAGGACCTAGGGGTCTGAGGACTCACTCCCCATCGTCCCCCTTCCCACTTTTAGGGGACCCAGGGAACTGGGGACCCAGGGGACTGGGACCCCCTCCCCATGCCTTCCTCCACCCCTTATAGGGGACTTAGGGGACTCACAGATCTGGGGACCCTCTCCCCATCTCTCCTCCCTCAATTTAGGGGACCCAGGGACAGGTTTGGGGGAGGTCCCTGGGGTGGTTTATGGCATGCCAGGGGGGATTTGGGGTTTTAAGGGGAACTGAAGGGGTCCCAGGGAGGTTTGGGAGTCCCTAGGGTAGTTTAGGGCATCCTGGGGTGTTCTGGGAGGTCCCCTGGAGGGGTTTGTGGATTTTAGAGGGGGCTGAAGGATCTTTATGGAGGTTTGTGGGGGGGGTCCTGGGGTGGTTTTGGTGTTCCCAGGGGAGGATTTTGGCATCTCTGGGCGTCATTTTAGTGGTGCCAAGGGTTCCCCTAGAGTGGTTTTAGGGCTTCAGGGAGGCTGAGGAGGTCCAGGGAGATTTGGAAGGGGGGTCCCTGGGGACTTGAAGGGTCCTTTGGCTGTTTTCGGAGGTCTCTGGGGAATTTAGGATGGTCCCAGGGCTGGTTTTGAAGGGGTACTTGAGGGGGTTGAAGGGTCCCTGGGGAGTTTAGGATGATTTGGGGGTTGCCAGGGATGTTTAGGGGGTCTCTGGGGTGGTTTTGGGGGTCCCAAGGGGGATTTGGGGGTTCCTGGAAGGATTTGGGGCTTTCAGGGTGACTGGATGCATGTTGGTGGGCGGCATAGGAGAGTCTCCACAGTGTCTGGGGGGTCCTTGGGGACATCAGGGGGTCCCTGGGGTGGTTTTGGGTTTCCCTGGGGGGGGGGGGGGGCGGCGGATAGGGGTTCTCTGGGGTCATCTAGGGGTCCCAGGAGGAATCTGGGGGTTCCTCGGAGGGGTTCTGGGGTTCCAGGGTGACTGAGGACATTCGAGGGCGGTAAGGGGACTGGGGCTGCTGATAGGATACCCGGGGGCAGGAGGTGGGGGGAGACACCTGATATTTTTTCTCCCCTCCTGGCAAGTTTGCAGTACTCCTTGCTTTGGGTTGTGTGAGATATGTTCTCCTGATTCGTGTTAATGTGAAGCAATACTAGGGTTGCATGGTGAAATGCGACCCTCTTTGTATATGGAATCCTTAATAATCCTGTGTGTTTTTATATAGCCACAGGCTTAGGGGAAACAGGAAGATATGTACCTAGTTCTATAAGTTTTGTTTAAAGTTATAAATGTATTTGGGAGGTTTATTTAAGTTATTAAAAATGTGTTTGGCAGGATTCACTCCTGCCTTAGTAGTTTGACGTAATTAAGGATTTTACCTGCTTAACAGCGCTGTTTGCATAAGAAGGACACTTGACAATGGAGCGAACAAAACGCGGGAAAGGCGGGCTGGGGCACATGACCACGGGCACGTAAACAACCCCAAATATGGGACCAGCTGCTTCTGTACTTTTAGCCAATTAACACTTGTGTAGCGGCTAGTTATATGCTCTTGGCCAATCAGTACCTGCCGCGAACGG
Organism: Chlamydotis macqueenii; assembly: GCF_036417535.1. Taxonomy (NCBI): domain Eukaryota; kingdom Metazoa; phylum Chordata; class Aves; order Otidiformes; family Otididae; genus Chlamydotis; species Chlamydotis macqueenii. The sequence continues at coordinate 54,949,878 of NC_141593.1, read as the reverse complement.
TGTGAGTAACCAATGGAATATAGTTGTGAGCTCCCCCCAAAAAAAGGAGACGGGCACGATAGGGGGACCGGGAGAGGTTATAAATACTGTAACTGTGAACAAAGGGTGTGCGTCTTGGTGGAGCGAAGACTCCCGGCGCACCCAGCGCTGTTTGCTTGTTTCTATTCAATAAATTGGAAACCATAATTGGAATTCTGTTTTGGGACTCAACTCATTTATAACAGGTTGCAATTTTCCTTGCCGTGGGTTGCAATTTCTCTCACCGTGGTTTGCAATGCCTCTTGCCCTGATTTGCAGCGCCCCTCGCTGTGGTTTGCAGTTTCCGTCACCACAGTTTGCAATGCCCCTTGCTTTGGATTGCAACAGGCCTTCTACCTGCATTGCAACACCACTGATTTTGGATTCGGTGCACGTTGGTTTGTATTGCAATGCACCTCTCTTCGGATTGCAAAGCCTTTTGCTGTGGATTGCAAATCCTGTGGCGTTGGGTTTGCAGTCCACCGTGCTTTGTTTTGCAATGCGTCACGCTTTGGGTTGCAATGCAGCATGCTGTGGATTGCAATGCCCCTCACTGCAGGTTGCAATGCACCAAGCTTTGTTTTGTAATGCTTCACACTTTTGAGTTGAATGTACCATGCTGCAGGTTGCAATGCACCACGCTGCAGGTTGCAATGCACTTTGCATATGATTGCAATCAGCCTGGCTTTGCATTTCACCCATTCCTAGAGGACCTTGAAGCCCTCGGGCAGACAGTTGCAAAAATCCCCTCCTTGTCGCACTGGGAATAAAATTGCGGGGGTTTTCCCTGGATCTTCATATAATTGACATTTGTGGGGGGATAACATCTGATTCCTTCACCTGCATTGAGTCTGATCCCGTTTTCATGCACCCTGCAAAGTTTTCTGCCATTGCACAACTCCACTTGGAAAGGGCTGATCTCCTGGGGTCACCTCTACTCAATCTTTGGGGGGAAAAAAAACAATTTCTTCACCCCCGGGAATTAATTCTCTGGGGAAACACCCTTTCTTAGAACAGAGACCAACTGGTTTATGAGCAACATCAGCGAAAACATTTTTTCCGGGGAACTCGCCAAACTCCAACAATTGCAAGTATTTGAGCTCAAAGTCTAGCAAAGGACGGAATGTTAGTTCCACCACAAATTCGGTCAGAAGTCGGGAAACTGCTGAAATCCCCAAGCGAAAGGAGAGCATGGGTGAATGACTAAAGTTCATCCAGAGGAAGATCAGACCCCTGAAGAAATAAACGACCACCAGAGGCAGATCTGAAATGCTAACGCAAGTGTTTTTTTTAATAACCCCGCCTCACTTATGCATATGTATGTCTGTATTGTGCAATTCTATGAATATGTATACCTGCACCGTATAAATTTTTGGTAAAATGTGCTGTCGGTGTGCGTGCTTTTGGAGGAGCGATCCCCCACACACCCAGTGCCAAATAAACATGCCTGCTTTATAACTCTTTCCGAGTTGTAGAGTTTGATCCGCATGTCACAGGAACCCTAACAATTTAATTCGCCTATGAAAATATAAACTACTAACCTTGAGAGAAAGAACAGTAGAGCCATAAACTTAACATAACAAGATACTTTCAGGATGCTCTAGCAGAAGCTAAGATAAGTTAGATGGGAACATGCTGGGGGGGTACAGACACACTGAGACCAAGATAAGGGGATTTAAGAAGTTTAGAACCAACTGACAGGGTAGAATAACCAAGGAACCAGCAAAGATGAGTCAGCAAGAAACCTCCCTGGCAGCAAGAACAAAGCAGGACAAAGGTCTGAATCCACCCAGCGGGACATAGTGGTCAGGAGGAGAGAACGTCCGCCAGAGAGACAGTGACTCCTGAGCACAGACACGAGATGGATGCAGAGACCGGGGAATAACCTGTCGTGGGAGGAAACTTATGATAATGATTTCTCGGAAACCTAATTAATATATAATCAAGTCCACGGGAATTCTATGAATATACATGTCTATGATGCATAAATATTGTACCTGTTGCTTAACACGTTGCACACGTTTGGAGGAGCAATCTCCCGTGTGCCTGGTGCTGTAATAAAGAATACCTGCTTAATAATTATGTGGACTATTAAGCTTCTTTTATTACAGCTTTTTTTGGCTTCAGTTGGCGACCCAGATGGGACTACCGATGGGACAACTAATGGGAGCACCTCTGCCCGGCTGCACAACCCGCTGAGAAGAAGACTCCCTAGGGTACCCCCAGAGATTTCTCCTGGAGGGACTCTTTGCCTCATCCAGATAGCTGCGGGGGCAGACAAGGACCATCTAACTAACAAGGTATTCTTTTACTTCTGGTATTTTGGGAGTATTTTGGGATAATGGGACCAGTTTTCAGGGTAGGAGAAGACCCATAAGCCATAGGAAATGTCCTACGCTAGGCTGTGTGTACCAGGTAGCTAGCACCTGTGTATACATCTGGTTTCTGTTATATTCAGTTTTCATACGTTGGGTATTAGCATGATTTAGGCTACGTACTTCTGCAATAGTGAACTCTGTGGAAATATTGATACGTTGGCTGCTGGTACATGTTAAAGACTAGCACTTCTGGAGTAATGTATTATGTGATAACCGTTTATTTCGGGTTTTGAACTCAGGCTATGGACATAAGGTTTTGGGTTGTGACTGCTGATCTGGAATTGTTCAATTACATGGTTACTAACTCTCATGTAGCTTGAATTGGGAATTGAGGCTGCTGTAGTGAAAGGGGTCAGTATGATCATTTGTTATACGCACAGCAGTGTTTTAAACCTTCACCTTACCTCCCATGGCTATGTTAAATCCCTTTCGGTATTGATTTTTGGATATTCTAATAAGGCATTTGGTGCTGGCTACTGATTTAGACTTGTTGAACCATAGTGTCTGTGTGAGTTGTATTGTTTGTGTGCGAAGATTGAATTGGATCCAAAGTGTGTGTGTGTGTGTGTCTATAACTGCAGTAGTAGTTGATTGTATTTTGTCATTTTAGATTCCTTTGTTCCCTTGTGGTGGGACCCCAACAGTCCTGAATGGTGTCCTTTACACCACGATAACTCTTGTAAACCTATATTTGTTCTAGAGTGTGAGTGTTGTAGTGAAAAGTTGTGGGTAGAGTTTGGCTGGGATTTCAAGTGTCCTAAGTGTAAATTTTAGACAAATTGGGACAGGAAAGAAAGGGCTGTGTTTGTGTATGGTGGAAAAGAGGATCAAATAACAGATCAATATATATGGGAGGAGGTCAGAGCAGAGGTATATTAAAGAAAAGTCCTTTAAGGCGTATCCTGCACCATTGGAAAGAAGTTGGGGGTCCTCCAGGGAGTAATGTGAATAAGAAGACTCTGATTAAATATTGTAATCAGTGGTGGCTGTTACATAAGTTGGATGATGAAGAAAAGTGGCTGAATAATGGAACTTTGAATTATGATACTTTATTGCAGTTGATGCTGTTTCTCAGAAGGAATGATAAATGGGATGAGGTGGTATATGCTGGTATGTTTTTCACTTTAAGAAATTATTCTGAGTGGCAAGAGGAATGTGGTATAAATCTGGGCCCCCAGGATCCCCTTGTCTTGGCATTAGGAAAGGATAAGAAGAAGGAACAAGGAAAGTTGAAGAGGTGGTGATCAGCATGTAGTATTAGAGAAAGATGTCTGAAAGTAAGGAACTGAGAGAAGGCAAAGGAAAGAAGAGCAGCTAGAGTGATAGCTACAGGTACGGTGGCGGCCTTGCAGCAAGAGGGAGTGATAAATAGAGGAAGATTTAGAGGACATGGAAGGGGAATGTGTTCTGGGAATAGAGGCAGATTTGGTGTTCGAGGGGGACAAGGCGGAAGGATGCTGGGAAGGAACCAATGTGCATGTTGTTGGGAGCAAGAGCATTAGAAAAATGAGTGCCCCAAGTGCAGAAATACCTCAACAGAAATGGAGACATCAGACTGACGGGAACCTGCGGCATCTACCCTGAGTGGATCCACTGGTTAAAATTAAGCTGGGGGCGGGGGGGTGGGCAGGAAAAGGAAGTGAAATTTCTGTTTGATACGGGTGCTTCCTTTTTTGTCCTAAATCAAGAATTAGTACCTGTCAGTAACGATTCTGTAAATACAGCGGGAGCCGCTGGAGAAGGAGCCAGGGACGGGACCCCCACCCGCCCCGAGCAAGGAAGCGCTGCCCACAGCGCCAGCGAGAGACCCGGGCCCCGCCCGGCCCCGCAGCGCCGCAAGAAGGGCCGGGAGGCGGAGGCGGGGCTGCCCGCCCCGAAAGCACACCCCCCCGTCCGCCCCCCATAACCTGTCTGCTGCGCTTGAATGGGCAACTGCCGCAGCCGCCGGCTGCCCCACGGGGGAGCGGGAGAACGTCTACGAGCTGCACACACACACCGCCCCCGCCCCCGCCCCCACCAGCATCCTCTCCCAAAAGGGAAAAAAAAAACAAACCAAAAACTGCTGCAACTACCCAAATTGGTGGATAAACAGCTAAAACCTGGTCACATAGTCCCCACTTCCCGCCTTTGCTTACAGATATATGAAAAAGAGACTCTTGAACAACAAAACTTAATTTTATTGCAAAACTTATATAAACCAGGTTAACAACAATTAACAACAAGGAGAAACAAACAGGAACTGTGAAAACCGCTTATTCGCAACAATTATGGTAGTAGCAGTAAAAAAAAAACAGAAACCAAAATGAAATATTGGCAACAATGGCAACACCTAACAATAAAAAACCTAATATTCTTAGATGCTCCCAATTGACCACTTCAACAGCCCAGCCACGGGTGGCACCGCCTCTCTCTCTGTCCCCACAGCAGGTCTCTTGGAGCTGGAAGTGAAACAAGAAGAAGAAGAAAAACCTTGATCCTATCTAAATCAACCATGAAAGTTAAAGGAGACCTCTTGGGATTAATGATACCAACTTCGTTGATTGCCTCGCGTGGTGATCGGGTTCTCGCCTGGGTCTCTCCGCCGAGTGGCGACAGCTCGATAGTGGCAATGATAAGAGAACATTGCACCACCATAGCCAAGCACCAGAGAAAAATAAAAGGAACAAAGGAAAAGAAAAAGCGTTACCGCTTGTGGATCCACTGACATCTTGGAGACAGGCACTGAAGGTGGTGGCTCCTGCCGTTCAGGTGATGTGCCTGTGCATGGCACCTCGCAGTGGATGGTGTGGGGGCAAGCGAGCAGAAGGTGAAGATGGGATGGCCCTTGGAGGAATCTTCTGATTCTGATCCACCACATGTGGCAGTGGCTTTGGGGTTTGGCAAAATGGCTCTATATTGGGCAAAAGGGCTCCATGTTGGACAAGACTGCTCATTATTTGGCAAAATCACTATACATATATATCACAGAACCCCCCAATTATTCAGGTAATTAATTAGGGAGGGTTGAACAAACTAAGCCTCATCCAATATTGGGGCTGCAGGAGCATTTGTGGCATGAGATGTGACAGCAAAGGAGGAGAAGAGTCACTTACCAGAATATTTTCCGTGGTTTTGTGTGTCAGTCGCTGTGGATGAAACCAAAGAAGATGGAGAAGTGCTTCCCAGATGCCGCCTAGCCCAACCCATCGATGCCCGGTTCCATACCCTCTTGCTTGCCCAGGCTTGAAAAAATATCAACCCATGGTTTGATGGGGGGGTCTTTTCGAGTCACTCACCATCCTGCAAAATCCCTGACTTTCCAGGCACGAACTACTTCCGCGATGCTTCTCATGGCCCAGCCATCGGCCAGCTTCAGGTCATAGCTGGGGTCACCACTGAAGTTGCCACAGGGAGCACAGAGCTCTTTGACCAAGTCGGCTCCTATGGTCACCATCACCTCCCCATTGGGGCTGAAGATCACATCCATCCCTGATGTATGGGAGATGGTGATGTTCCCCGCCACCATGCTCAAGGAAATGGCTTTGAACACCACAGCTGGAAGGTGGGTGAAAAGACCACCTGCAGCAAGGTAAAATGCCAGAAATGGATTAAAAAATCCCAAACCACCCCATAAAAGTAGTCCAGCACCAAGATATCATTGGGATTGAACACCTAAAGGAAGAGGAGATAAATCCCACCCAAATTCTATGTCTTAATTTAATTGCTCATCTTCTTTGTCTGGAAAGGTTGCCCATGCCCTGCCCTGGCTTACCCACACCTCCATGTTGTTATTCACAGTGATAAAAGCTTCACGGAAGAAGATGAAGACAGCCATGGCAACCGGGATGCTGTTGTTCCAGCACTCGCTGACCTCGACCACCACCTTGAACCAGCTGGGTGACTCTGCGTTGCAAAGGACAAACTTTGTAGGTGCTGCTGGCGAGGAGCCTGCCCCCAGTGCCATCAAACATGGTCAAGGAGACTCTGGGGGAGACTCAGCACTGGCCTTCCTGCTATGTGGTGCAGACCTCATCCGGGGGACACTGTATGTCCTCATAGACAAGTCACTGGGACAGATGGCAATTGCATTTTGTGGAGAAGTTGCTGGAGGTGATGGTCTTGCCCTCCTGGAAAGGAAAGGCTCAGAGGTCAATCCACATCGACACCATCTCCAAATTTTAGGGGAATTTCCCTTCTTTAACGCGGGGAAGAAGTCCCAGAGAGAGAAAGAACAACCATGAGGTGGATTTGGTGGAGTTTGTGCAATTCAACAAATTAATTGTCCTTTCTCCCCTGGTCCAGCAGAGCAAAATATACATTTTAGGATGCTGTTAATTGCATTATTTCAGACATGTGTCCTTAAAATGAAGTGGCAACCCCCCTTATCAAGATTGAGTCCCAAAACCAGTTGTGTTAACTAAGGGGGGACAACCAACCTCATCAAAGATGGGATCCCCAAATCTGTTGCATCATCTAGATGGGACAAGCCACCTGACTAAAGATTAAGACCCCAAGCTAGTTGCATTGACTCAATGGGACAACCCAGATAATCAAAAATTGAGGCCACAAACCAGTTGCATCATCTGGATGGGACAACTCACCCCACAATCCTTTCTCAACTTCATTTCCACCAAAAATGCCAATGCCAAGACTTGATGGCCAACCTCACCTTGAAATACCATCCCTGGTGCAGTGCAGGCACACTCCGTCGAAGAGGTACCCGTCGTCTCACTGGCAGCCCTTGAAGCAGGTCCACCTGCACAGGGCCGACACAGAGAGGCTGGCGCAGGTGAAATTGCAGGTATGGACGCAGAGCTTGTAGTGGCTGTGGGGTGGGCAGGAGAGGGCTGGGAAAAAAAAGGGAGAAATACCAGTTTTACCCTCCGAAAATTGAGACTGTTTTTTTTCTGGATCCAATGGGGCATCCCTGTGGATGACAGGAGACTGTTGGCCAGCCAAGGGATATCTTTGGTGGCTCCAAAAGATGCTAAACCAAACAAATCCTACTTTTAACATCCAAGTTAAAGTATTTGCATATCGTTAATCACCTCAAGGCAAAGTAGAGGGACACTAATTTGACATAAATATTGCTATTTTGGAGGTGGTGAGCTGGAATTTATTTCTTCCAGGGTGTTTTTGGTGGGAAATAGGTGATTGAAGCCCCCAAGTAAGGTTTTGGATGAGGTTTAAAAATGATTTCTGGGTAATTGATTGATTTTGGGGGTGTTTAAGTATGACTGCATGATATTACACAGGTCATTCATGTGTCATCTTGGTCCGGACATCAAGGCAAGTTTCCCCTGAAAGCGGGGAAAAAAAAGGCATGATTACAAAACTGGAGCATTTTCCTGGGGGAGAATGTGGCTTTGGAGGAAAACAGGAGCTGAAGTGGCTCCATGCAGATATTCTCGAGCACTTAAGGTAAAAAGCAGTTGTTCACCTGCTGATCTTGGCCCCTGTGGCTTGGCAAGCAGCAGTGTAGGCTTGGAGGCTATGGCACAGGATGTCACGGGCACCATCAGCAGCACAGATGTTGTCAAGGCAGTGGTTGAAATACTCCACCGGGCTCACCCTTGGGTGACATGGCCTGAAAGGTCCTGCTGGGTCCCAGATGAGCCCGCAGGAGTTGCTGGCGCCATAGGGAGCGGTGTCAGTGGCATCACACACACGGTGGACTTTGCCATTGCAGCTCTCAGTGCATGGTCTATCCTCCACCAGCATCTTCCTGGAGGTGACAAATTCCTTGGTGCTCTGCGCTAGGGACCTGCCAGGCAGCTGGAAGTTGTCACCTTAGATATTGAAACAACAGCCAAGTAGCCTCTGCTAGCTGACATTGTTTTCCAGATACATTCAAATGAGAACTGCCATCTCAGAGTGAGCGATTGACAACCTGTTGTGGCTGGCATGGAGGCAACAGTACTGGAGCAAGAAATCCCAGAGCAACTTGACAGGCAAATGTAAGAAAACAAAGGGGAAGAGGGCAGAGAAATGGGTTGGTGTCCATGTACATGAATGAGAAGAAAGAAGATCCTTTTATTTTATTTTAATTTCTTTTTTGACAGCTATATATCAGATGATTCTTCCGTGAAGAATGACAGCAACATAGTAGAGATACCTGAGCTTAGCAGAGATAGCTGAGCTTGCTTTAAACTGACTGCACTGAGTACCAAGCAGGTTAGCGACATCATTGCAGAGCTCCGTGGGGACTTGGCCCTAATGAGAAGTTAACTGATAGGCTTATGTGCTAATAGCTACGTAGTGTTGTTGTCACCAGTACTAATGCGTACATATAGCAATAGTCAATGATGACAATAATGTCTTTCAGGTTTGAGCTGTTAGATATTCTGTGCAAGGCTTAGTAACCAACTCCTCTAGAATGATAAAACTATATAACAGGAAATTGAATGAAGAGATCTTGAGAAAATTGCCCTGAGTTTTCAAGTGGATTTGTGAAAGGAAGGCATGATTTTGGCCTCTGAAATAAACATCAGGTTTAACGAGTACATTTGCAATCATTTATCCGTTTAAGTTCTAATGCAGAACAGACGAAATAATTTTGACACAGTAGAAGAAAACATCCCTGAAATCTGTCAGGATGACATTTCAGTAACTGTGCCACATCCTGCCTGTAATTAGTGTTGGATGGAGTTGTTAGCACTTCAAGATCTTCTCTAATTCGGTCCTTTGAACAATAACAAATCTGAAAATGATGTCAATGGTATAGAGAGGTCCTTAGGTCAAATCTGCTTGTATTTAATTTAAACTGTACAAAGGTGATAGTAAAATTAAAAAAAAAAAAGAATCCTAATATTCCAAATGTAGGATATGTTTTTGTTTATTTTTTTCAAAATATGTGTTGTGTTTCATGTTAAAAGATATTTTACCATTTACAAGTATGTACAGCTTCCTGCGCCAGGCAATATGCAACGCTGAGGGGCTCGCTAGGATATTGCAAACATTTTTAGAAAGTTACGTGAAGATTCTTAAACTGCCTAACATACAAACCTGCTTTCTGAAAAAAAAAAAAAAAAACATTTTGTGATAATCTAAACTACAGATATAAAAATACAAATACCATTATGAATACATATATACACAAAAATATACACACTCATTCTATAAGCCTACCAGCTGCTTTCTAACCTTCAGGTATTTTTTAATAACAGAAAGAATATTTAGAAACTTTACTCTGTCTTAGGTGTTTGCTCTGAAAATGTCCTGATTAATAATAAAATGAGAAGTGTTACTTTTGCTTCCTTCATGATCTCAGCTATTTCTTGAACATATTCTTCTATGGAAAAAATACCGAGCTATGTAAATTACCACCATCTCACCAATGTGGTGGTAAAAATACATACTACTGTAATGAGTTGTATGTGTTATAACTGGAAGAAGCCTATATACTTGCAAATCTTGGAATCGTAGAATAGTTTGGGTTGGAAGGGACCTTTAAAGGTCATCCAGTCCAACCCCCCTGCAAGGAGCAGGGACATTTTCAATAGATCAGGTTGCTTAGAGCCCCATCCAGCCTGGCCTTGAATGTTTTCAGGGATGGGTTTGTGGAGAGTAACTTGTCATTCAAGCCTGGACGTCCAGTTTTAGGAAATCTAACAATGAACTGAAGGAAAAAGATGAAGGTTTCATCAGAAACTCTGTTTGTGTAAAGCACAGGAACATTTTAGGCAGAAGCAGCTTTTCTTTTTGAATCCCATAGGGCACAGAAAACTTTTCTGAAGAAGGAAAAGAAAACTCTGTAAAATTTAGGAGCTTGGAAAAGTCATGTCTTAATTTAAAAACCTCTCCATAGGACCTTTACTCAGTAGAAGATGATGCCTGAGAAATTTCAAGAGGAAAACATTTATTTTGTAAAAGTCAAATGTAAATAGCTGCTCAACAGAGTATAATTTTATCTCTAGACTCATTCCTGCTTTACCATAGCAGTGGTTTTGTAAGAATTAATATATTTCTTTATCAGTAATAATATTCTGGTCATAAGCTCTTGCAGAGAACAGAGACTAAAGCTGTGTAAGTATTCTTTGGCTGTAGGTATCAAAATGCTGAAGAAATGTCTTTCAAAAGAAGAACTCTTGCTTTCAAAAATACCTTTTTTCACCTAGAATTTTACATGAGACAGGACTGTCTGCTTCAAAGTGCGTTTTGGAAGCTATCCAGCCCAAAGAACCAGGGCATGAGGTAACTTATAAAATTCATATTTTTCGTAATCCTTCTGGGAACACTATGGAAAAGGCTGTGACAAAATGAGTCTTGGAGTGTCTGGGCACTCCTGGCCTCCTTACCAGGCAAGTGCTGTTGCAAGTGCTTGACCCTAGGCTCAGCTCAAGCTTGTTGCCTGCTTGGTCCACTAGCAAGGGACAGGCATCAAGGAACATTTTCCATTGGGAGTTCAGGGCCATGGATACATACCTGGGGTAGCTCTGGGCAGATTCTTGCATCCTAAAGATTGTAATTTTCATCTGATGCTCTGCTTAGACACATATAACCCATGGCAGACGGTGCCCTTTGCAGAGCTCTGTGCTGATGTGCGTAGGCTGCTTTACATGTACGCAACATGCAAACATGTCATTTAGACGTACCCTGAGTAGCCTTCTCTCAGCCTCATCTCAGCGGCCATTGAGAGTGTGGCCAGGAGAGAGGAGGTATGGAGACAGTGTCCCTGTTGCACAACCATCTCTGGCTTTCAGCCAGCACTCTCTAAAAGACTGTGTCAACAGTCTCAACATTGTTGAAATATCAAACCACCACCTGAACAATGGCTTCCCGTTATCTTGCAAGGTAACTCCTATTGTCTTGCGAACCTGAATGCAGAGCTTGTTCCGAGAAATCTAGCCCTAACCGCCCCCCCCAGCCCTCGCCCCGGCATGCGCCCAGAGATGCATATCGCCCGGTAATGGATCACCCGGTAATGGGCAGGCATATCACCGCCAGGTGAGGGGTGCGGCTAGGAAAACCAGCTCTTGAAATACAATGAAAACAACCAACATAAAAAGGGGAACATTTTTCAACGGAACACTTCTTCACTTCACTTCTCTTCACTTCATTCATTCAAGGGAATACACATTCGCCAGAATACACATCCACGGCACCGACATCAAGACGACCAACACCGGAGGGATCGTCCCCCCATCGAGCGAACTGAACTGTCGGGACGCCGCAGCTCCCTGGTGGTAGCTATTGCAACCAAAACTCTTTTCCCTCTTTCCTTTCTCTCCTTTCTCTTCTATTTACAAACTTCTTGTCGGGTTAATAAAGTTACCTGGCACTTGACTCTGTTTTGAGTCTTAATTCTGTTCCCGAGAATATGAACAAAACCACGCTCCAGTGTGTGAGAGGTCGGTCCAGCCACCCCTAGCCTCCCAGACTCGTCTGAGGTCGGCTGGAATGCAAGGGGGCCTTCCTCTCATCCGAAATCAGAACGTGACACCCTCCTAACTGTGCTCTGCAGAGGCAGAGGAGAGCAATTTCCATTTAAAGTCTGGCTTCCAGTGCAGGTCACCTGAACCTGAAAATCAACACACAGATATTCATGCTGACGCTATTACCTCTGTTAGATGCTTTTGATTGCAGTGTGGGGTATGAAGTGATATTTTCTCTAGAAGTGCCTAAAATGGCACAATAGCCTTGACTTCTTTTCCCTAGAAAAACCTACAGAAAGAGTCTTCTGTGCCCCAGGATTTGTGGCTTCCATTTACTTTGCTTGCTATGTGTACTTAAATGCGTTATAGCATCTGGAGTGGCTGCAGTTGTTCTTGAGACAGTGCAGTGAACTATGGCATCAAGTACCATGCAAGTGTTTCCCTCCTACAGTATTACGCCTTTTTCGGTTGTGGATCTACATCATGATTGATGGACCACATGTTAACAGGCACTGTGTCAGCTTCTGCACCTTTCAAGTGCTGAAGTGTAAAAATAAGTTGTCATTTCTGCTTTGTCATGTGTTAGAAAGCAAAGGTTGTAGCCTTGTTTCCAGTGCAATTTGAGGGTAGACTACATCACAAAAAAAGAAGGAAAAAAAAAAACTCCATCAATAAAACCCAAAGGTAATGCTATAAATGCATACTGAGCTGCTGTATCCACTCTGAGACACACTGAAGCTTGTGTGCCTGATCTGTTGCCTTCAACAGCACAGAGAGTTTGCTAGAAGGACTGTATAGCTGCAAATACAATGGCCTTATTGAAATCTGTAAATCTACAGAGAGCGGGGCTGCCCTCCTGCTCCTCGACAGGACAAAGTCCCACAGGCTCTCCCCACATCCCAGCGCTCTGGGCAGCCCTCTGAGCTCCTCTCCTCCCCCAACACAGGGTAGCAGGCAGCACTTGCCTCGCTCTCAGGGGTTTTCTCCTGTCTTTCTCCCCTGGCCAGAGGGCACAGGGGTGATCCTGGGCAGGTGGGAGGTCAACCAAGCAGAGGGTTTCAGGGGAGGCAAGGAGGTTCCGTGGAGCTGGTTCAGCATGGAGCAGAGGAGGTGTTGGGGCACTTTGCAGCACACCCCGGTGCCTCTGGAGAAGGCGTCAAGGGCATGGGGACAGGCTCTTCCCAGCACTGCCTTCTGGGAGGGTGAGAGGCAGTGGCATCTCCTGAAACCAGAGAGGTTTGTGCTGGAGAGAAAGAATCCAAACCAAACTGTAATGTGTGTCACTGGCTGCCTAATTGGTTGAAGAAGTAGATAAAATGGCATCAATACAGGAAGACACTGTTGGCTAACAATTTCTGAACCAAACTTTAATTTCTGAAGCTCAAAATGACAAACTGAGTAGCTCTTGAAAAAGGTTGCTAAGTACACATGGGTTGGCTGCATTCTTGTTTGTGTACTTTAATTTTTTTTTTGTAAGAAATGTCTTCTGTATTTCATAGAATCATAGAATCATAGAATGGTTAGGGTTGGAAGGGACCTTCAAAGGTCATCTAGTCCAACCCCCCTGCAAGGAGCAGGGACATCCCTGACTAGGTCAGGTTGCTCAGAGCCTCATCCAGCCTGGCCTTGAACGCTTCCAGAGATGGGGCCTCCACCACCTTTCTGGGCAACCTGCTCCAGTGTTCTATAACCCGCATCGTAAAAAATTTTTTCCTAATTTCTAATCTAAATCTACCCCCCTGTATTTTAAAACCATTACTCCTTGTCCTATCGCAACAGGCCCTACTAAACAGCCTCTCCCCATCTTTCTTGTAGGCCCCTTGAGGTACTGGAAGACCGCTATCAGGTCTCCCTGGAGCCTTCTCTTCTCCAGGCTGAACTGCCCCAACTCTCTAAGCCTGTCCTCATAAGAGAGGTGCTCCAGCCCTTTTATCATCTTCGTGGCCCTCCTCTGGACCTTCTCCAACTGGTCCATGTCCTTCTTGTGCTGGGGGCTCCAGAACTGGACACAGTACTCCAGGTGTGGTATCACCAGGGCAGAGTAGAGGGGGAGAATCACCTCCCTTGACCTGCTGGCCACGCTTCTCTTGATGCATATTTGTATAAACGTTGCCTGAGGCATAATTATGGTATGCTGTTTGTAGAATATCTGTCGACCATTACTTTTTTCACACAATTAATTTTCTTGAATAATTAATAGGTTACATAATTTAATTAGATTACATTCTGTTATTTAAGGTTACAGACTTTGTTCCATTCACATACAATTTTTTTTCTCTTCTTTACTTTCTTTGGAGGACATAGTTGTGGGCTGGTCATATGGTACACTGCCACTTAATGGAGCGATTGGACTGTCATTCCTTGAAAAGAAGCGAGTCCAGAGAAGGGCCACGAAGATGCTCAGAGGGCTGGAGCACCTGTCCTGTGAGAACAGGGTGAGAGAGTTGGGGCTGTTCAGGCTGGAGAAGAGGTGGCTCCGAGGAGACCTTAGAGCAGCATTCTAGGACCTGAAGGGGCCCTACAGGAAAAGACAGGGAGGAACTCTTCAGCAGGGCCTGTTGAAATTGGACAAAGGGTAATGGTTTAAAATAGAGGGAGGCAGATGCAGATTAGATATTAGGAAAAAATTGTTTACAATGAGTGGTGGAACACTGGGGCAGGTTGCCCAGAGAGGTAGTAGATGCCCCATCCCTGGCAACATTCAAGGCCAGGTTGGATGAGGCTCTGAGCAACCTGATCCAGTTGGAGATGTCCCTGCCTCTTGAAGGGGCTTGGACTAGATGACCTTTAAAGGTCCCTTCCAACCCTAACCATTCTATGATTCTGTGATCCTGACTGGAGAAAAAGATGAAAGACACTGTGAAGGACAGAAAATGACTGTGGAGCCTGAGGGTCAGGCAGAGAAATGGTTTCATTTACTTCTAGTAGTGGAAGTAAAGATGTGTGATTTTGTTGTTGTTGTTGTTGTTCCCTTGTGAATAATTTATTTTATAGTGGTGTTGGTTTTTTTTTCCCCTTGAAAGCAAGGACAGCATTGGGAAGTACTCACAAAGACAAAGTAAGGTCAAGAAGAGTGAAGAGTTTGAGCTGAAATAAAAATTAGAAGATGACCAGAAGAGAGAGAAAATATTTATCCTGTAGCATAATGATGGTTGGACTTGATGATCTTGTACTGGAGTCCCAGAACCAGACGCACTGCTTTAAGTGTGGCATCACCAGTGCCAAGTAGAGATGAAGGATCACCTTCCTCAGCCTGCTGGCAAAACTCCTCCTAATGCAGCCCAGGAGCCCGTTAGTGTCCCTTTTGGCAAGGCCACATTGTTGGCTTATGATCAGCTTGGTGCCCACCAGGACCTCCAGGGCTTTTTCTGCAAAGCTACTTTCAAGCCGAGCAGCCCGCCACGTGTGCTGGTGCCTGGAGTTGTCCCTCCCCAGGTGCAGGACTTCGCGCTTCCCCTTGCTGAACTTCTTGAGGGTCCTGCCTCGGTAGGGCGTGACCCAAGGCTGATGCAGAGAGCAGCACCGAGTCACGACCCTGTGTGCAGGAGGAGGGATTTGCGCGCTGCTGTAGCCAGGCTGCACCAGGCAGTGCGGGCTGGTGGGAGAGCAGAACCCCAGGACAGGGGGGCGGAGGGTGTGGTGAGGTGGAGGCCAGGCCTGCGGTGATGAGCGGTGGAGCATGGGCTGGCCCTGGAGAGCCCGCAGCTGGAAACATCTGCCCCGGGACCAGCAGCACTTGCCTTTGGGCAATTAATTTTCTTTGATCAATCGAGGCTACTGAGAGCCTTCTGATGGACTTGTGGGCCAGCACGTGCCCCAGCTGCTGGCCCGGCCCTGGTTTTGTCAGCTCCTGGGGCCTGGTTCAGTTTTGCTGATGGGGTGGCCTCTTGGCGGGGCTGAGAAGAGTCGTGGGAGCTGCTGGCTCTCCTCTTCAGGCGTCGACGAGGCCCCCCAGGGGAGTGGTCCCTGCCCTGGCTGAGGGTGGAAGGCCCGGGCAGAGCTTCCCCCAGATCTTCGTGCAGCTCTTCCTGCTCCCCATGGGTGGGAATGGGAGTACTGGGGGGGCTGCTGGGACCCTCACAAAGAGCCACAGTTGAGGTGGTGGGGCGCTCCTCTTCATCAGCTCTGATGAGGCTGCTGGAGGGGGCTGGGCCAGGGGCAGGAAACCCCCTTCGGGAGGCAGCAGGATGAGGGACAGCCGCAAGGCTGCCCTCCTGCTCCTCGGCAGCATGGCCATTCTCAAGGCCAGCAGACAGTGGGCCTCACCACTGCAGCATTGTACGGTGACGCTGATAAGCTGTTCAACAAACGTCGCCACACAATTGTGGAGGCTGACCTGCAGCAGCTGGACCAGGACCTCTTTATCCGCCCAAAGAAGCGCAGGACAGACAGGATGAGGTCTTCCGTCACAGCTGCTCTTGAAGGTTCCTCCACATATCTCAGCCACAGGTGGTGTTGCAGCCAAGGCAGAAGGCGCTGGAGGAGAGCAGGGTGGTCATCAAAGAGGGACACCCAGGTGTCTGGCTGGAGGCCACCCGCTGGAGCCCTGGGCACAGACTCTACTGCCAGTGGCTGGGATAGAATCATAGAATGGTTAGGGTTGGAAGGGACCTTCAAAGGTCATCTAGTCCAACCCCCCTGCAAGGAGCAGGGACATCCCTGACTAGGTCAGGTTGCTCAGAGCCTCATCCAGCCTGGCCTTAAACGCTTCCAGAGATGGGGCTTCCACCACCTTTCTGGGCAACCTGTTCCAGTGTTCTATAACTCGCATCGTAAAAAAATTTTTTCCTAGTATCCAATCTAAATCTACCTCCTTCTGTTTTAAAACCATTACTCCTTGTCCTATCGCAACAGGCCCTACTAAACAGCCTTTCCCCATCTTTCTTGTAGGCCCCCTTGAGGTACTGGAAGACCGCTACCAGGTCTCCCCGGAGCCTCCTCTTCTCCAGGCTGAACAGCCCCAACTCTCTAAGCCTGTCCTCATAAGAGAGGTGCTTCAGCCCTTTTATCATCTTCGTGGCCCTCCTCTGGACCTTCTCCAACTGGTCCATGTCCTTCTTGTGCTGGGGGCTCCAGAACTGGACACAGTACTCCAGGTGGGGTCTCACCAGGGCAGAGTAGAGGGGGAGAATCACCTCCCTCGACCTGCTGGCCACGCTTCTCTTGATTCAGCCCATGATGCGGTTGGCCTTCTGGGCTGCAAGGGCACATTGCCGGCTCATGTTGAGCTTCTCATCCACCAGCACTCCCAAATCCTTCTCCTCAGGGCTGCTCTCAATCCATTCCCTGCCCAGCCTGTATTTGTGCCTCGGATTGCCATGACCCAGGTGCAGGACCTTGCACTTGGCCTGGTTGAACTTCATGAGGTTGGCACGGGCCCACCTCTCCAGCCTGTCAAGGTCCCTCTGGATGGCATCCCTCCCTTCCAGTGTGTCAATGGCAACACACAGCTTGGTGTCATCAGCGAACTTGCTGAGGGTGCACTCTATCCCACTGTCCATGTCGCTGACAAAGATGTTGAACAGGGCCGGGCCCAACACGGACCCTTGAGGGATGCCACTCGTGACTGGTCTCCACATGGACAGTGAGCCGTTAACTATCACTCTCTGAGTGCAGCCATCCAGCCAACTCCTTATCCACCAAGTGGTCCATCCATCAAACCCATGTCTCTCTAGTTTAGAGAGAAGGATGTCATGCGGGACAGTGTCAAAAGCTTTGCACAAGTCCAGGCAGATGATATCCGTTGCTCGTCCCTTGTCCACCGATGCTGTTTCCCCATCATAGAAGGTCACCAAATTGGTCAGGCATGATAGCCATGTTGGCTATCACCAACCACCTCCTTGCTCTCCATGTGCCTTAGCATGGTTTCCAGGAGAATCTGCTCCATGACCTTGCCCTGCACAGAGGTGAGGCTGACCAGCCTGTAGTTACCTGGGTCTTCCTTATTCCCCTTTTTAAAAATTGGGGTTATGTTTCCTCTCTTCCAGTCATTGGGGACCTCACCCGCCACGACTTCTCAAATACGATAGCCAGTGGCCTGGCAACTTCATCCGCCAGTTCCCTCAGGACCCGAGGATGGATCTCATCAGGTCCCATGGACTTGTGCACCTTTAAGTTCCTCAGATGTTACAGGATGTTACAGGGCGAGGCGGGCTGTGGGTGGCGGGGTGCCTGGGCATTCCTTCTGCCTGGCGGGTGCCAGCCGATGATACTGCCAGCCCCGATGGTCTGATGATGACCTCTTCAAAGTCATTATCTCCCCGCACCGAGTGCACAATGGATTGCACTCTCCTCTTGCAGAGGGGGCACTTGGGCTTGCTGTCAGCCCACCGCAGGATGCACTGGTAACAGAACCGGTGGAGGCATGGGATGACATATGCAGCATTGTCCCAACTGTCCAGGCATATGGGACAGCGCTCCGCCAGCTCTGCAGCCATGTTCTCCACTCCCTGCAGTGGGCTAGGGGGAGCTGGGGATGTGGTGCCACTCCCTCTCTTGGGTGCTGCAGGGGCTGGTGTCACACCAGAAAAGGATGAGAGGGCACAATCAGGGGCTGGCCCAGGGAAAGGTGGAAAAAATGCCCAGGTCCCTCAGGAAGGAAACCGCCCCAGCTCCCCAGGGGGAGTTTCCCCACACAGCTCACCTCTGCTGCTGTGAGGGCGTCTTCTGGGTGCCCTGGGTGGCTGAAGCTCGCAGGGCCGGGGATAAACCTGAGAGGGCTGTGGGCTCAGTCCCAGAGAGTTGCAAGGAGCAACTCCCCAGTCTGGACACCAGCACCAAGGCTTTACGCCACACTCCAGCCTCACGAACCGCTCAGCTGGAGTCTGGGCACGAGCCAACTGGGTGGGACTCGGCACCCAGATGTAAGCAGCGAATGACAGTTCCATCGCTAGGAGACAACAGAACCCATCGCTTGGCGACTTGCTGACAACAGAACCATTGCTCGGAGATGTCATGACGGGCCATCCTCAGCAATGGTACTTGTCCCGGCAGCGCTGCGGCCCCAGCACACGTGCCTGGGCTTAGCGCAACACCACTGCCCACTCCGCCCCCCATCTCATGTCTTGTGCTCACCCTCGGTGTTTCATACCAGTCACTGAGGCCTCACCTGTGATTCCCAGGGCCCTCCCAGGTCACCCTGACTGTGACAGACGTCTCCAGGCACATATGGCAAGAGGGCTCATTGGATCACACCTCGTGCCTCCCTGTGAGGCCGCAGGACAAAGTCCCACAGGCTCTCCCCACACCCCAGTGCTCTGGGCAGCCCTCTGGGCTCCCCTGCTCCCTCCCACACGGGGTCACAGGCAGCACTTGGCTCACTCTCAGGGGTTTTCTCCTGTCTTTCTCTCCTTCCCACCCAAACCATTTTATGTTTCTGTGATTCTATGATTAGTTCTTAATGCTAAGAACTTGATCCAACTCTGATAGTCATCCTTGATCCAACTCTGATAGTAAGCAACAAGTTCCCACACCATCAATCTGTAGCCAGGGTGTTAATCTTACGGGATCAGAGTTACAAAACAAATCACAATTATGTTCTTTTCAGGCCATTTTTGTACTTTGGTTAGTGGCTTTTTAGTTTTTAATCTAAGGCTATTATCCTACTAAAAAGGGGAAGTTCTGTGGGTTTGGCAACTCAACTCCCCATCTTTCTCAAGATTAAAGGTTTAAGCATTCAAGAGACAGGCTTGAAACAATCATTGCATTTACAGAATTAATTCATTTGGGAACAGTCAGTAATCACAGAAGTTCAGCAGTTCACTATCAGCCTTGATTTTCCATAAAGCACCTCACAAACTACTTGCTTTCTGTAAGAGAGAAAATAAAATACATTACTTGGTAGTCTAGCATGGGCAAGGATGAATTTTTTTATATTTCCGTATCTGAAGATCCATCCTAAGCAAAAGAATTTAAAAAAAAAAAGGAAAAAATTTCAAAGCATTTCCCATAGTTCATTAGAAACTTTATTACATTAACCTACAGGTATGTGAAATGAAATAAATGGTAGTGAAGGGCAGAATGATGAACATCAGTCATCTTTGGAAAACAAATATATTTTCACAACAAAACACTTTTTTGTTACAGTTAAGAAAAAAAAGCCAGGCATGATTGATAGGTTTTCTTTAAAAATATATTACAGTTCAATCATATCAAAGTGAAGTCTTGTGGGCTAAAAAACTGAAGACAGAAGAGTTAGGTTCAGTGCTCTAGCACTAGTATGAGTGTATCAACTGACAGGATTTTCTCTACTGTAATTAATAAACATGCACCCATATGTTTTTAATCCTTTAAACTACCATATATGCGATCTTTAATATAAAGTATTTTTGTCAAAATTAGCTCCGTATTCTTTAGTCTGGATTTTAGAGCTTCAGTATAAGGATTATTATTTGGACACCTATCTAATAAAAAATGCAGTTGTACTCATAGTTCTTGGAAAATCTGATATATTTGAAATAACACATTCCATACTTTTGATTTTGTTTTATCCTAACTTCACTTCCATATTAACTTGACTTTGCAGATTGTCTAAGCAGAAAGTATGAGTACAATGAAATCTTCTTTCTCCTGTAATCTGCATACGCATCTCCAATTAAATTAACAGGAGTTCTCTGAGTAGATCAAGATAAGGACAAATGTTATGTGTAACAGTGTGTCATGATTAAAAATCTTTGATATAGTAAAAAGCCTTGAGGTTCATTATGTTTCTAAATGACCAGAATTAATATGCCTGCATTACTTAAAACCTAAAGTTTATACTCACTACTTACTTTAAAATTAGCTATTAACTTTGTGCAGCATTTATTAAACTGATAACAAGTGGCTAGGGGACAGTTATCTCCATTTTCAATGCTATGTTTCTCACTATTGCAATGTGAATAGATAGAGGTAAGGCATATCTTTCCATTCCTGTCTGTGGTGAAGCCAAACCTCTGAGTAAGATGGTGTTTGCTAAATTGTATCAACTTACTCATTAAGTTCCCACCACAATATAGTATGCATGTTCAGAAATACGTAAGTTCTTTAAAAAGCATACTGGGATCTATAAAAAGGGCTATGTGACAGTCATGAGAATTGAGTTGGGGGGGTCTCTTCAACTGATAGCAGGGTGTATACTCCAGAGCAAGCCTCCCTAGCTGTACAGGAGACAGCAGGATCGCTAATGCAAGACCCATGTGCTCTTCTCCTCTGGAATGATACACAGCTATCATTTAACAAGAATGCATTACCCCTGCAGGCAATCCGTTTTCTGAGTGTCTACCAATGATCATTCATTGAAGTAAACTCACAAGTTCATTTACTTCACCTATATGTACTGCAAATCCTGATTAGATATATGCAGACATTGCTTATGGTGACTACACACCAGGAATTTTACCCAGATACAGAAAGGCAGACTTCGGTAATGTGTATATTTAGAACATACACAATAGGCAAAAATCTCAGAAATTCATCTGTTTTCATGAATTTTTGGCTGAGTGTATCACTTGAGGATATGTGACATACCAGAAATTTTCAAACAAATATAATTTATTCAGCTCTTCATTTTTTCGTATAAAAAAAAGAACTTTATATTATGAAGACTAATTGATCTAGTGGCCCCCAAATTTCGCAAAGAGTAAGAAAATAAATTTTCGTGAGCCCACAATTGCTAAATACAGCATTTGCTATTCATGGTTTCAGAGAAGAAAGGTTTTATTTTAACGTCTGTTTCACACAGTACAAACGCATGTATATACCAGTAGCTCTACATGTTACCTAAATGCACACAAACCAAATCAACACTTTATCTTACGGGGGGATTAAATGGTAACTGGCTCTTGAAATCCTGTAGTTAATTTCTGCACTTGTAAAATAATAAAAAAAAAAAATTATTTATTCCAAGGACATACAAGAAATGCCCAGGGAATTGCAAAACAGCCAGTGCTCACGGCCAGTGAGAACCAAGAATGTTACAGGACGCTTCATATAGGCATATACATTCCCAGGCTTGAACACATCCACAGCATCTTTGGATGCAGATTTCTTGTTTATCACTACTTCAGTGACAACAAATAAAAGCAAACTGCATTTCCATTTCAGCTCTGGGATTCCTTTTAAAAAATTTTCTCTAAGTTTTTTCAGTTCTTCTTCCAGTTGATCCTGTTACACTTAGTATACCAAAGGCAATTTGGTTGTGATTTCCTTAGGGATAATTCTTTGTCTCAGACTGTATTGCAGTCCAGACGCAAAGACAAAAATGGTCGTGGCACTCCCTGTGCTAAGTCAGAGAATATATACACCAAACTCTTGACCTGCTGACTGCTCTTCACAACATTGTAGTATATCACAGGTCTCATGTGCCGAGATGTGACCCCAGCACAGGAGGAAGAGAGAACTAGTGCTTCCCATTACATGCCACATGGTGCAACTGCCTGTATCCCTTCCCCATCCATCAGGGATATACCAACCCTTGGGACAAGCTATTCGCAAGAAGCTACACAGTTATTGCCATGGCAGAGAGGAAAATCCTGCTGGGGTTATGCTACAAGGTCATTAGCGGGTAGCATCATTGACACTGGCAGCAGCTGGAAGTAGTACTGCTACATCATTTCTAGTTTTCCACTGAAAAAGAATGTCCAGTCTATATCAATCATTTTCTTTTTGGGCTGATCTGTCTGGGGGACAATTTTGCTTCAATGGATGGATACCTTGGCAAATTTGATTCCCACCAAATTGGGCAGTTCATAACAGACTATTTTAGAGGGAGAGGAAGGAGTCTTTTGGAAAGATGATCTCCATCCATTTAGTCAACAGAATAGGCTTAACTTTAAAGAGGGACTCTTTCTTGTTTTTCTTCTGCATTATTGTTTTTAACCCTGACAACACCATCTTATCTTTTTTACCCAATTAATTCACTAAGTTAAACTATTATGTATCAGCCAACCACCTCTGACAGACATCAGTATGACAGGAATTCTCACTTAATCCACTCCCTCTGCCCAGAGGTCCCTTTAACCAGACAAAATAAAGGCCAGTTGGCAAAAATGCAAAAGAAATGGACACACAGTAGAATATTTTTGCAATTACAAGCTAGATCAATAGAAACACAGACACACAGCATAAAAATGGAGACACAAGTTAATGAAGAATGGGGGTACATGTGTCACATTATTAGCAATGCAAAAGACCAGCTTAAGCATGTGTTTCCCTACATCAACTATAAAAAAGAAAAGGTGCCTTTTTAGCAAGTATGCACAGAGATTGCTTAGTTATTTCTAAGAAAAAAAATCAGAACACTTTACTATTTTTATCCTATATTACAGTCATTATTACTACCTGTTTATAAAATGTAAACCTTTCCTTGCAGTTAAGATTTACAGCAGTCATCACCTTTGTCCACTCCTTACATAATCAGTCCATGGTGACAAAAATAAACTGATTTAATTTACATATTTAATGAAGTAATTACTGATATGTTATGAATTATTAGTTGTGTATGGCAGAAATAGTCATCAGAACTGCAACATATGGGGTTGAAAGGTAGCAAAAGATTTGTTGAAGACCGGTGCTGGGTTTGGAGTACCAAAAGATCTTGAGGCATCATATAATATTGATGTATGCAATGCTTTTATCTCCAAAACCTACTGAGGCAAGGTATGCACACCACCAGTAATGGACAAAAATGCCTGATGATGGATTTCCCAAACAACTGCAGTATTGTGCTTACTCATCCCCATCAGATCTTGTTTCTTAGTATGTCTTGACTAAAGATCAGAATAGAAGGTAAAATTTGGCAAGGCAGTTTTTCTTCTATGTAACTAGTGAATCCGAATACAAAGTGGTATTTGGTAAATTGCACTGTCCTGGGAGTATTTCTACTCTGAAAGATGACAAACATGAAGTCTATAAAGTCGCTGAAATGGGATGTTATCAAAATTGATCTGCAAACTAGTATTTTTAAGCCAGTATAGTACAGTATAAATGTGTTGCATACCTGTTTCTACAAAATTTACTGCCATGAAAAAAAGAATGATCAGGATCCCCAGAGTGTGGCATTTGTCCATCTGTCACTTGTATACACAATACAAACCTCATATTGAGATTCTGTTTAATGTACAGCAGTTGTCTGCTGGACAGATTAGGAGCCAAATATGATGGTAAACTAAAGGAAGGAGCACAACCATGCCACTTTGCCCCTTGAGAGTCCCACTGTAGTACACATCAGCTTTTGGGGTCATTCACTGCTGACCTCCTTTGTAGAGGATGTGGGGCTATCTCGAACTGGTAGCAAGTCATAATGACATGGAATATGGCTGTTTTTTGGAAGATCATAAGGATCCTGGCTGAAACGTCCGCTGCTGCTGAATGCTCCCTGGACAACGCTCACCGTAGGTTCTGTGATAAAAGAGAGCACATACATTCAATAGCAATAAACAGAAGCCAAACACTCTATTTCATTTCAGTTTGCATTACAAAATATCCTCTCCTTTCTGCTTCAATACAGAGATTCCTTCTCATGCTGAGTCCTGAAATGCAGGTGTACAAACAAAGGTTGATGTTAAGGTGTTTTGGCTTTACACTATGGTATGCCTGTGGGCTTGCAGCAGAGCCCTGCCATGAGTAGATTTACTGACAGAAGCAAGTGGGCCATTATCTGTTCTTTGTGTGTGAACAAGCTAAAAAAAAAAAAAGCCCAAATCTGGGGCTTTTAATCAAGTTTTTATAATAACCCTTAGAAACACAATCGGGATATAGATGGATTTCAGAGGAATCTCTAACTGAGGACAGAAAAGAAAAATCATATCCTATAACATGTGACATACACTTTATTCCAGTCCAGAGACCATTCTACAAGACCCCACAGTCTTCTGTAACTACAGTAACTACAGTAACTAGACAGGGCCCATATCAGTGAAATAATACATCTGCAGGTGAAGATGTTGTTTTTTCTGATCAAGAAGATCTTGATCAGAAAAATCACATCTTTTCTATCCCTCCCATACACTTACTCCAGCTGTGTTCAGTACTTAACAGCCTAATCTAGAGTTGAATTATATTACAATCAAATGTTAAGCTTATCTTACGCTGTTGTTTAAAGAAAGGCTTTTGAACCAGGGAAATTCAGAGGTACCTCTAGGTTATAGAACAGAGCTGAAGGTATTTCAAACTGTTCTTGTGAATTACACCACTTATTGCAAAAGAATGAGATTGTTGGTACAGTTTTTGAGCAGAAAATAGAATCTGAGTACATAATTTTTTTTCAGTTATTTTTCATGTGTTTTGATTAAACTGATTCAAAGAAAAGAAGTCCTATGTTCTTTGTTCTTAACCTCCTGCATCTAGAATTAGATTTTGGACTTACCAACTTCATAAACGTTCTTATTGGCTGATGCAGAGCCGGAGATCTCAGCATATGGGGAGTCCCTGCGTGCTGGTGACTTCATTTCAACATATCCGCATTCTGAACTTTTTGGTGCAAGAGCTGGCGGGTCTTTTATAGTAGCGTATGGGTTCTCAGAACTACTTAATGAGCAATTACTTAAATTGTATTCTGAGTTCTTCACTAGATCTGCAAAAATAAAAACTTATTACTCTCTCAAGCATGCTACCTATTATGGACATTGCTACTAAACAGGGTGTTCTTTAATTCTGAATTCTAAAAAGTCACTCATAAATGAATATTTAAATGAAACCAGTAATCACACTTCAAAATTGTTTTACAGTAATTATGAAAGCATCTCTACTGCTATCCTCTTTTATGGGCTTCAATTTGCCATCAGCAAATTCCTGTTGCTAAGTCTGACCACTTTCAATTCTGATTAAAATAACAGCTAGCATTAAATAGATAATGTGTAGAATCAGTTTTTAATAGGCACTTCAGAATACTTTTTGCCTTTCTAAGTGCTGAACTCAGGACACTGTTAAAATAAGTGATCTAAGACTGTTCCAAATAGCAATGTCTGGGCAGATGGTAAGATGACTTCTAGGGATGGCCTGTTGGGTGCAAAGTTTGAGTATGCAGCCTAATTTAAAGAACAACTAGCTTCTTCTAAGCTTCTGCAAAGTGCATGTAGGAGAACTGAAAAGGAAACATCAGGTGGCTTGTCATTTCAGGATTTAGCTGAAGGACAGATAACTGTAGTTTAAGAAAAAATGTATTTTTTCACACTAGGAAGAGATTTTGTGGTGTCTGTGTTACTTTGGTTTGTGTGTTGTTTTGTGACATGCTGTGTTATTCAACCTTTAGAGTGGTGAATTCCTTAGCTTGTTCCTGACTCTGAATATCCAGCATGAGACTGACCTCGGTGAACATGTCAGTGGATAGGGGCTCATAACTTTGTGACTCCTATAAGATATTTTAAATTTGGCTTCCCCTAATCCCCCAAAACAAGGAAATGTCAGGTAGAGTAAATCACTATCACTCCTTCAGCTTACTTGTCCTGTATTATACACAAGGTGACAAACCAGCTGCTTTTGTCTACATATTTAACTCATTATTCATATGGACTTAGCTACACTTTTTTTCATTGTTCTGACAATGACAGGCATTCTAGTCACCCTTGGCATACCTTAATCATATAACAAAAATAGTGACACACCAGTATGGTCCATTATAAAGTCTTATGAGAGAACTGGATAATTCAAAAGATCAAAATATCATCACTACCCTGAATTTTTGAAGCTTTTCATTCCTCTCTATGTAATCATATTTTGGTGTCCTTTCAAAGGCCTGTAGTGAATGTGATGAAGCACTGCAGGCTTGTAGTCATGCAGTCCTACACTGACCACACCAGCTGCAAAAGGAATTGTCTCTCTTTTAAAGCCTTTCATCAGAGGCAGCATGCATCCTCACCTGGCTCACTAGGCTGAATTCAAAGGCCATTTCCCTTCTGCTCTCTAGAACAGACTAATTTTGTGACTCAAGCATCAATATTTGATGTATGTGACACATAGTGGACTTAGAAAGGCTTGGTTTGTTGTTTTTTTTTTTTTTTAAAAACCTTCCCCTCAAAAAAGGAAAAAAAAAGCAAAAAATTTCATGCATTGATTCAGTGTCTAGGAATATTTAGTCCAAAATTATTTTATATTTTCTTCACACAGAAATCAAAGATAATTTAGAATAGTAAACTGAACATCCATGTCATTCCATCTAAATGCACCAGAAAATAACCTCACCTTTCAGAGACTTCCCCAAATATCCCCTATCAAGTCCAAAAGCACCTGAGAAAAATTATACAAAAAAAAATTCAATTTTAAAATTAAATAAAAGCTATTAGATAACAGTTGCTAAAGCTTTAAAAATTTCTTTAGGACTGATTTCTACCTTAGCAGAATAATTCTCTTATAAGCACTGTGAAACTGCCCAGTATACGGTTACAGAAGCATTGTTACTATTTGCTTGCAGTCTTTCAAACAGTATCTTCCTGAACAGGGAAAGTGGTTAAGGTCATAAGGGACCACTAAATTATCTAGTTTGACCTCACATATGTCACAGTCCATTACATTTCCCCAAGTTACTCTTGAATGAGCCTAATAACTGCTGTTTGATTAAAGCATATTTTTTTTTGGTCCGGATAACCGTATTTACCAGAAAAGCATCCCATCTTGACCTAAAAATCTCAAGGTATGCAAAGTTTACTCCAATTCTTGGTACTTTGCTTCCAACGTTAATCACTCCTATTGTGTTGTCCAAGGTCACTCTGCTGCAGTCTCTTGCCCTGCAGGAATGTCCTAAACACCTATCACCTAAGTCTACAGCTTTGCAATTATCTGTTAGCAACAGATTTCTCTCAATATAAATCCTAATATAAATATCAGCAATGCCTGACAACTGTCTTCGGAGACCTGGCACGTACCTACTTACTAGCTTTGATTGATACTAAGGAGTGCTAATTTTAAAATCAGATTGTATTGTGGTACTATGCTAGAAGTCTTACAGAAGTCTAAAATAATTTTATCTATACAAATCTCTATAAGCAAAATTCACAGTTTCCAAGAATGAAATTACGTTATTTGAGGAGACCTAAACCAATTAATTTTATTCCTGTCTCAACTGTCAGCAGTTCTGTTGTTTTTTACCAAGACTAACGCCCGGGTCACCAGCCTAGAGTTACCCAAGCAATCCCAACTGATCTTCTAGAAAATAGACATAATACCAGCATTTATCCAGTCCTGTAGAATCTCCCTGTTACTCAAGATGTACTGCAGTCAGTTAATGATAGTCAGTATTTCTCAGGAGTCCTAAGGGCTAGTACAAATGCTTTAAGAAAATGTAACGTTGACCATTGAGCATTATTACTGAAACCCTTTTCTAAAAAAAATGAGATCTGAGCCTGAATTGTGGGTAGTCCAAGACTGATGATGAGCAAGGAAAAAAATAATGCTGCGTACTGTTGTTCTGATTTCCAGAATCTGACACTGATAAGGACGAGAAATGAAAGTAACTAAATGATCTAAATTGTACTGGCACTGTCCCTTTTAAGGGTTTCACTGGTCATAGATATGATCAGTACAATCCAGTCTGTTTGGAATGCATGAGATAGGGAAAGGATGAAAAGACAGTAAAAGACAGCATAAAGCAGGATACAGCAACTCTCACAACTTCTCAAGAATTTTTCTTCGTAAGGACTACAGTCCGTCTTATAGCAAGCAGGAGGCTTAGATGGGAAGATGCTCCTAGAATTTACATCTGAAGCAGCTCAGATGATGAGAAACTACTTTTTAAAGCATTGGTTCAATTTGATGGAGATTTAAAAAAAAGGATGTATGCAACTTTTGATTTATTTAATAAGAACAAGTAATTTTGCCAAAGCAAACCCGTATTGTACAACATCCCTTGTTTTATGAAACTAATTAATAAGCAAATATTTTAATAAAAATAACATTACATATTTTGCATATCATGTCTGCACTAGGCATTGGACTGACTCACTGTTCCTCACAAGGAGTCACTTTTTTATCTCTAAAAGTACTGCCTTAAAGGAAGGTCAAACCCATAACACTGAACTTCACACACAGTCTCACAACCGTGAGTGCAGAACCAGGAAAACATCCCTGCTTTCCAATCCATCCCAAACACAATGAATAATGAGGGCTACAGAACCTCTCCTATGAAGAGAGGCTGAGAGAGCTGGGGCTGTTCAGTCAGAAGAGAAGGCTCTGGGGAGACCTTATAGCAGCCTTCCAGTACCTGGAGGCTGGATGGGGCTTTGAGTGACCTGACCTAGCAGAGGGTGTCCCTACCCATGGCAGAGGGGTTGAAACTAGATGATCTTTAAGGTCTCTTCCAACCCAAATCATTCTATGATTCTGTGAATAACATTCACATTCTCCTCCTTTTTTTTCCTCTTACCGAGCTCATTGAGGTAGCCACCATGTTTCCAGTCTGCAGGTAATGTTCCTGTGTAGTCCATGATAGTGCCTCGTTTTCCAGGTTCCACATTTTTGAGGTTCACAAACAGCTGATTATTTTTTGCCTATTTCAAAGAAAGATAGGTAATAGAAACTGAAACTGACGGGAAGTTGTTGAATGTCCAGGTGATACTCAGGGAAAGCAAAAATAAATGAAACATTAAATATTAGGGAACAAAGTAAAATAAACCAAAGGCTAATTTACACACAAGCATCTAGATTTTTATGCTTTACCTTTGCCAGGGTCATTCTGTCCATGTTGTTGACATGAGGTGGGGTAGTGCATTGAGTTAGAGTATGATAACTGGGGTTAGAGAAATAGTGACTGTTAGCATTTCCACCATTATTATGAGGGATGGTTTCTAAAAAGAAAAAGAACAAGTAAAAACAACATGGCATTTCTTTCTTATGATATGTCTTTGACAGTGCTGCACTGATTTCAGAATCTCATTTGGAGTTTCTTGAAAAAATATCTAAAAACCTTGCATTCTTTTAAAGAAATTAGAGATACAGAGCATGTAGAACATACTAGTCATGTTCTCACTTTCAGCAAAGAGCATTCACAAGTGTAACTTGCTAACTTCTCCTCCCGTGGTCCCTTCTTTCTTTTGTGTCTGTAGTCATAGCATTGTTCTAATTACAGACAATTCTACCATCAAATTAACAGCAACATTTTCTAGTGCTTCAAGAGCACCACCACCTTTGCAGATACATCTTTCTTGACTCTGATAACTGTCTCTGCTAGCTTCTTTACCTGCTGCCTTCCTTAATAGCTGTGTACAGCTGAAGTTTCATGTACCCATTGCACCCCAAGTCACATGCACTTTCATAGATCGAAAACTCCTGGCTTGTTTCAGGAGCATGGCTTCTTCTCTTCATTTGTTTGACACTCGAGCTACTCTCCTATGCGCCTCTCTACAGAATCTTGCCACAGCTAGTGTGAAATCCTTATCTTCTACACTTATAGCAGTTTTTCTGTATTTAAGCTGTTGGCATTGAATTTAAAGTCTCAGTAGAAATCATATTTTTCCATACTTTCCAATTCTGTTTAAAAATAGGCACAGAGAAAGAGAAATGTCTATACTTCCACTGTTTAATGTAGAAAAACATTTGAGGGTGCAAAATGTCACACAGTAAATCACAGTGTATGGTCACCTGTTCCTCACAATTAACACATTTTACCAGGGTAAGCCACCTTCATAGTATCAAAAGCAGAGAATAAAAGACTGATGCAGAACAAACAAAGCAGCTATAGATGCTGGGGTAGCATCCTTCTGAATTTGGGTGAAATGTCTCTGACAGCTGACAGGTAAGTACACAAGTCTACCATCACATCCTGCTGTTCTCATGTGCCAGTTCAGCAGCACCACTGTCAGTGTGGTCTCAGGGGCTGGGCTACTCTCCTGAAAAAGGCCGTTGAGAGCAGTGTTTCAGTATTCCTCTTCCCTCCCATGCCTCTCTTTTCAGCAAGGCTTCCAAGGCAGAATTGTAGATGCCCTTTTCGGAATCGAGTATGTTCCTGCTCACAGCAGCCCTCGCTAATGTGAAAAGGTGAAACGTGCACATTCAAGCCCTGTTAGGGGCAGATCTGAACCCCTTCAGAGCTCAGCTGAAAAAGCACAAAGTCAGGAGATGGAGAAAGAAACCTGTTCTAAATGTCACTTACCTGAAATGGTGTAATCACCATTGATGACTCTCATAGCAGGAGTATAGGTCACTGCAGGCATGTTTGTTTCTTTCCCTTTCTGCTTATGTCTGTAAATGATGAACAGCACTAGCAGGAAAAGCACAACCAGGACAAGAATGATGATGCCTGCTATAGCTCCTATCTGATAAGAATCAGCAGGGATAGCAGTACTGGTACGGCTTAAACTGTTCAAGTTTCCCACTATAATTACACCAGCTGAAAGAAGAAATGAAAATGTATGGCATAAATTCAGAGGCTTATATGTCAGAAGCAGAAGACAATATTTCACTTCTAAATCTTCCTGCTGATTTAACTATAATAATTCTAAAATAGAACTGCATCAGAAACCAATGTGAAGACAATCCTAGCTTTAAGGAAGAGTATTCATCTTCACAGAATGAGATATCTTCATGGAACTGAAAAACTAAAAACATTCTCTAGGCAAAAGCAGAGAGCAGATAAAGCACATGCTCTGTCAGCAGCTTTGGACAGCACAGCACTGTAAAACATTTCATGCAACCTACACTTGAGTGCTTTGCTCCAATAAACTATCACTGAGGCATCTAATACTTAAAAAATATACAGAACATATCTAATTTAATAGAATGGACTATTTAAACACACATACTTTATCAGATTAAGTTCAGGAACGATACAGAGATGGAATTTAATAGGTTAATCCAAGTTTTATATAAAGCAATTACAGTAATTTTATTGCATCCAGGCTTTACCTTGATCACACCTGGCCCCTTTCCAGCCTGGGCTGCAGTAACATGTTCCTGTGATGTGATCACAGGTTGAGTTGTTCAGACAGTCACATATCTGCCGGCATCCATAGCCATATGTACCTTGAGGACATTCTGCACAAAATAAGTGCAGATAGAAATCAGACACAGTCAGTACTTCTTAAATGTTTCGATATTACAGATCTACAGCGCCGTAAGTGCTTAACCGTTTGTTTCTCACCCCCACGCGGTTTTGTGCATGGCCAGCAGATGGCAATGTGTTATCAGTGGTAGACCTCTACGGAAAACGTTTTCTTAAGAGGACCTCTCTGTCTGTCTCTCTGTTAGCGTGTGTGCGTGTATGCACAGGAAAGGAGAAGGAAAAGGTGAAAGCAATTGTATTCAGAAGTGGTTTTCCTTTACTTGTAATGCTGCTTCCACTAAGGCAGTGAAATTAGGAAGGAAAAAAAGCCAAAAAGGATTAACAGGATAGAAGACAGTGAAGAAATAGACAACATGTGAAAAAAGTTGCAATTCTCCGCCACAATGTCAGGTCTCCCAGGTTACTCGCATCCCAGTGCTTGAAAAATCACATAACCATACGAGTGGAGCCAGACATCTGGCTAGTGTCATGTCACAGAACAGATGTGCTGATGTGGTAAAAGAGCAAGAGGTAAGGGCCATAAGAATGAGTCCAACGTACACCACACATTTATATAAAAATAAAACTGGTCCTAGGCTGATTATAGCATACTTTCATAATGTAATGGGCACATTGAGAAACTACCTACAGGAGGAAAATGCTAGATTATGAATAATAAGATAACTGGAAGAGTTTTACATTATTTTTTTTTTCTCTCCCAGAATTATGTGAATACAGTAATTAATTACTGATCAAGGGGTCTCCTACATCATGTAATTAGCATGGTACAAAAATTATTTCTTTTAAACAGCTACCTCTGTTACTGTGTGGCTTGTAACATTATTGTAGTTTGATGATTTGAGGAAGTGTGGTATTTCTTCACCTTCTGAGACTCAATTTTCTGAAATCTCTCATGAGGTCTGCAATTTTTATTTTTGTCTTTTTAAAGGAATGTAAGTCATCTTATATGTATTCCCAATTTAAAATAATGCACAAGGTAATGTAACATAACAGGCACCAGAGAAACATTCCTGCAGTCTTGATAAATCCAGACTTAAGTGGAATTTCATGCTTATACACCTTTTCCTTCTTTTGGTTACATTCAATAAAACAAGATTATAACTACTGAAGTAAATGGCTGCGCAAAAACCATCATGTCGTAGTATATTCTGGCATTTTTAAATCTGAATTGGAATGAAAAGTCAATTTTTAAAACTGATGTTGAAATTCAGAAATATCAAAACATCTAGTTTACTATTGTTAAATCATTACTGTCAAATCACAGGATAAAATATAAAATCTATAAAACATAATAATAAAGTTAGACTTGTGAAAGTATTCAAATTTTTTTTTTAATATCATGACATCAAGGTAGGATCTTTAAAAGTGTATCCTAAACATTATTGCTTTTTTGAAGTGAAACACTGAAATCATCAGAGTATAATAAGAAAATTGAAATAGCGAATAATTACATGTTCCCAGCTATTATGTCACTGAAATAAATATATTCCTTTAAACCACTCCGAATTTACTGCAACTGTATTTTTCTTAGGAAAAAAAAAATCCACTTCCAAATTTTTAGTGGTTCTACCATAGATGTTGATGAGCCTTAAAAACATAACTCTTGTTGCAGCTGGGGCTAGACCCACTGCTGAGGGAATAAAGTGTGTCTACAGGGATGGTAACCTCCCCTCCCTTCTGTTACAGTGCTGCCAGGTGTGACACATGCTATCTTGGCCACTGCACAGCCCTTCAGATCCAGATGCAGCTAAATCAGTCCTGGTTACAGGTAATATGTAGTGTCCTCCAAACATCAAAAGCAAAGCCCCGTGCACAACACTGATGCCAAAGACAGGTTGGCATCAGTGTTGTGCACATCACAATGGTAGGTTGAACGGATTGCTTTGCACTGCAGTATAATGCATGAAGTGTGGCAGCACCACTCCATAATGTTAGCAAGAGTTGGACTAACAGTTCTGTGCTTATGAGCCTGACTGTTCTTTTAATGTTGTAGAACATTATAGCACCACTGATGGCAGTGGTGTTTTTCTTTATTTTCTTGGGTAAAGAATCACAGACATATTAAAACAAAATGCCATCTATTACGCTTTTATAATCCAATTGCACTCTAAAACCACATTGCAAGGATTAATTTTATCCACTAGGATTGATGTGGTACTTCTTATCTTTAGTTTTCCATTAGTTTTCATTGTGCTTTAGGCTAATAACAATTACTTGGATTCATTTGTTACTTTTACATGACAGAGTCGTTGGGGTTTTTTAGCATTATGTCCAAAACAGCCAGAATGTAGTACAAACGCCTCTTAGACGCAGCTACAAATTGAAAGAAATAGCCATCACAGTCATAATCAGTCTTAATAACTAATTCTGTGGGCTTTTATCTGTTTGGAAAAAGCCTAGGTTGAACTCCTGAAGCTCTTTCCACATCACAATTCCCACTAAAGCCAAGGGGCTGCATCACAACACTGGCCAAAGCAACAGAGGGTCGGCTCAGGGTTTAGTATTTGCTGCCAGGCACAAACAGTTCCCATCCGTACTCACTCTGCTCGCAGTGCTTCCCCATGAACCCTGTGCGGCAGGTGCACTGCCCACTGATATGGTCGCAGTCAGCTCCGTTCTGACACTGGCATATCAACGCACAGTCCTTCCCATAAAACCCTAGGGGACATCCTGGAATACAAGGAGAGGGAGGGGAGAAGGAGTGAAACAACTGCTCTGGAAATAAAATGCAAATATTCTGGTTAAGTATGTTATTGAGAAGTAATTTCTATAGCCCCGCTACTCAACATGGCATTCTATAAACAAAATAGATCAAGAAGTACTCTATTTTAAGTGGTTTAAAATACACATTAAACAAAAACTACATAAAAGTGAGGTTGGGGAATTGTGTGGACAGCAGATGTTCAGAAGAAGGCAGCAACAAGGGCTCCTCAAGAAATGCATTTAAGAAGATAAAGGAGGAAAAAGAGGGCAGTTTGTGAACCAGAGCAGGGAAACCGTTCAGTGATGAAGGAACCTTTGAACGTATTTTTTCTGCACAGTTCATGCTGAAGCATAAAAAATTAGAAGTAATAAAATCCTGTATCTCAGCTCCTTACAAATACACTATTTCAGTACAAAGAAGACATATCATGGTGAAGAGACCATTATTCATCAGCAGGAAGCAAAATAACCATGATAGCTAACAGCTGAACCAGTATAGTGAATGTCTTCCAGAGCTGCTTCTCTATGGCCCTATAATATATCTGTTATTTCCTGCCATAATGACATGATTCAGTTGAAAAAGGAGAGTTCTGATTTTATGAAAACCATGCACTTAAACACTGAATGCAAAACACAGTTAGCAGCCTTATTTTTATTGAGTTCAAAGACAATGGCTGTGTCCAGATTACAGACAGTGAGGGTGCCTGGACTGATGATACACTAAATTGAAGCTATAATATGATAAAGATAAGAAGCCAACTTTATCAATATCTATCTAACAAATGTTAATTTCTCGAACTTTGTATGAACTCTTACTCAGCATATAACGAGTGCCAAATACTTAGACCCAGTCACTGCACTGCTTGTATTTTTATTTTCGTGAGAAGCTCTTGGAAAAAAAATCAATATGAATGCTTTAATTACATGAAGAAAATTCCATAACAAATTTAACACTACAGTGTACTGAAGTGAAGTTTCTAAGTTCCAAATAAAATAGCTTCTATATCAGTATTTGAATTACAGGTGCTGAGCTACAGCTGTTGTTGCAATTGCCCCCAGGAGGTAACAATTACAGATACAAGATTTACTGTATGATCACTTTGCAGTGACAACAGGGACTGTGCCTCACTAGACCACAGTCACAGCTATAAGCTAGAAACTGTGGCTTCAGTCAGCTCTGTGTTATCTTACAGTCTTGGCTGTTGGGTCCCTGCTGCTGGAGTACTTCTTGGAGAGGTTTCAGAGAGTAAAGGAATTAGACAGTATCATCATCCCGTCCTGCGGGGAATGCTTGCAGAGCTGACACCATCCATGTTACAGACTGCAGCTATAACCGCACATCTGCAGTGGTAGCATCTGAATGTCACATTCATTCTGCATGTGCATGTGACAGACTCTTCCACAGGGATGCCTGGCTGCAGCCAAAAGTTGTCTTCCCATGACGGAAGGCTAAAGAATGTCACTACACTGGCCATTACTCTGCCAGTGATTATACAGGGGCATCCCTGCAACCATGGAGGTAATGTGTTGCATATTCTGGGTCAAAAAAGGTTCAGCAGCATGGGAAGAAATCAATCAATAAAGTGTGAAAATACTGAAGGAAAATTCTGTCACTGCTTTGTAGACTATGAACAGATAACAAAAGTAACTTACTTTGTGTACAGTAAAGGCCAGTCCATCCTGGGGTACATTTGCACTCCCCATCATAAGCACTGCAGTAAGCTCCATTGTGACAGTTGCACGTGTGGATGCAGTTTGGTCCCCAGTGGGAAGGTGGGCAAGCTAAAACAACCCAGAGTAGTTAATTAATCTCAAATGACAAAGATCCTTGATACTGATGAATAGAGCTGCTTATATTCACAGATGAGCACTACTTCGATTGGGGTTTGTTGTTTTTCTTTTAGATGCATTTTTTGGGCTGCTCCATTCTGAGCAAATTGCCACAGTTTGTTTTGTTTTTTTTTTTTAACTAAGGAATCATTTTACTCTAGATAAAAAGTGCTGAAAAAGACTAAATGTGTGAAAGGAACCACTGCCCAGCAGGTTGAGGGAGGTGATTCTCCCCCTGTATTCTGTACTCGTGAGACCCACCTGCAGTACTGCATCAGCTCTGGAGCCCTCAACATAAGAAGGACACGGACCTGCTGGAGCAAGTCCAGAGGAGGACCATGAAGATGACCAGAGGGCTGGAGCACCTCTCCTATGAGGACAGGCTGAGAGAGCTGGGGCTGTTCAGCCTGGAGAAGAGGCAGCTCTAGGGAGACCTTATAGTGGTCTTCCAGTACCTAAAGGGGGCCTACAGGAAAGATGGGGAGAAACTTTTTATCAGAGTCTGTTGTGACAGGACAAGGGTTAATGGTTTTAAAATAGAAGAGATAGATTCAGACTAGGCATAAGGAAAATTTTTTTTACAATGAGAGTGGTAGAACACTGGCACAGGTTGTCCAGAGAGGTGGTAGATGCCCCATCCCTGGAAACATTCAAGGCCAGGTTGGATGGGGCTCTGAGCAACCTGATCTGGTTGGAGATGTTCCTGCTCCTTCCAGGAAGGTTGGACAAAATGACCTTTAAAGGTCCCTTCCAACTCAAACTATTCTATGATACATACTTGATACTCAGTAACTAGGGCACTCTTACCAGCTTTCTCATCAAGAAAGCCATGGAAGTTTCTGTTCTTAATTTATTTTTTAACCTGCAAACTGTTCAGTACAGTCAAAGAGATAACCCTTTTAAACCTTAAAAGTGAAGGAGAAGGTTGAAACAGAGAATGTTGAAAAATATCTTACAGCCTATACTTTTAGACCCAATACTAAGCTTACTTCTTGTACTTCCACTGTTAGATTCTACATAATTGCCTAAATATGGTGCGTATAGTCAGGACTGTACCTCAGTCAAGTTACCTCAGTTGCTTCCATGGGTCCACTAATCAATATAATATTTATAAAAAGCAAGTAATTATCTATAAAATGGAGATTTTTTTTCACTCACAATCATTTTGACACATTATGATATAGAATTTTACTTACTGCTTTGAAAATGTCATGCTGAATGAATTCAGTACTATGTGCTGCCATTAGAACAGTGCAGTGGTTCCAAAATGCTAATTACTATTCAGAGACAGCACAAGATAATTTTCTTCATGTTAGAATATCACTAAGTGCAGAGGGCACTCTAAGAATAGCCCCTTTCTGTTGATTAGGATTCACATCTGGAGGTTTTTATTTATTTCTTTAGTAAGGAGATGTATAATTTAAAAAACAGTTTTGTGGAAGTACAACATGAGTATTTCACAGGAGAGAAGAAACAGGTCAGACACGGAAGCCTTAGCTTTCTTCCTGTGTAAGTCTGAAGAGGCTGATAACTCCTTATTCTTGTGTGCTGATTTGGTTGTCCAGAGACCTGTCTGAGAGCAATAAAACTCCTGATTCTTTTAAGTGTTTGCATAATGACTCCTCTATGTGTGGGGTGTATTTTTGCGAAGTACTACTTTTCCCAAATTTCACTTCATTAAGAAATATACTATATTGTATTGAAAAAAAAGTACTAAGTTGTTTTTCATTGTTTCCACTTCAGTTGTGCCTTAAAATAATTTTTATTATTGTTTTTTGTTTAAAATTAGTGGTCTGCTAAGAAAGAACGTAAATTACATAGGGATGAAAGGTCTGAAGTTTCAAAAA
The DNA here is from genome assembly GCF_036417535.1 of Chlamydotis macqueenii. NCBI lineage: Eukaryota > Metazoa > Chordata > Aves > Otidiformes > Otididae > Chlamydotis > Chlamydotis macqueenii. The sequence continues at coordinate 54,911,780 of NC_141593.1, read as the reverse complement.
GGCTAGTTCCAAAAGAAATTAATGGAATCATTATTTTCCATGTGAACGAAAGGCCTTTATACAAAGCAAATAAACTTCCTCTGTTACAGTCCATGAACACAGCCTCAATAGACTCTTCCATTCATATTGCTGGCACCATTTTCTTGTTATTGATTCAGTGAGTAAGTCCCTCCTCCTCCTAAATACCCCTATTCTGCTACTCTCCCAACTACCTACTTATTTTACCATAAAAACAGGGCCCTTTGTTGCTACTGGCTTCCACAGGAATAGGCCCAAGATTTATTTTGGTATCATATTGAGTTGTGCATGCTAATCACTTTGCAGAATTTAGCCAGCAAAGGTTTTTTTCCAAACTGACCAGATGTTACATTGCACTGGTACAGAGCCAGTTAACCTGGACCAGTCAAACTGTAAATTATATAAACCAATGGGGCATGTTATTAGGAAATGCACCTCCCCAGAAACCCCAGCACAATGTCTTTTGAATTTTTGACATATCAGGGTCTGGTACAACTTCTTTTATTCATAAAAATGGGTTGACTGATATTTTGGCATGCATGTGTTTCAGGCTGTGTGGATTTTGGAACCTTATGGAACTGGATATGCTTCTTGTGAGAATTTCGCTTCAGGTATTTCTTTCCTGTCATTAGTAATTTGCACAGACCCAGCAAGGCATTTGGAGAATTCCTAATTCTTTAATAAAATAACTCTATAAAATATAATAAAATTAGGGCCTAGCCCCTCTCCTTTTTAAGTTAGTAATGAAGTCTTCACCAAGTTTAGCATACCAAGACAATATGCATCGAGTGAGGCAGAATGACACCAAAAATGTGTATCTGTGAAACATTTATAAAAGGAAGAAAGAGCAAAATCCATCAAAACATTATAAGCACTTTACAAAATTCATGGTGAAAAATTTCTTAACAAAATGTTCAAATGTTGAACAACAATAAGGCTGGTCTTGCAGCCAGAGTACTAACTTGTATCTAAGAAAATCTTGGCTTTGTTCTAAGCTACTTTGCCAGTAGCTCTCTGTGCAACTGTAGTACGAAAAAACAGCCGTATTTCAGTGCCTGAGCTCCTTATTTGTGAAGTAATACCTCTGTTATTCATAAGACTGTCCTGAAGATACAAGCTCAGCGATATTCACAACACTGTAGTAAGATCAAATAATTACAGATAAGCAAACAACAGGTCAAGAACCCTCTCTGCAATGCAAGATTAATCAACTTAGAGACTTATTCATGTTGGAAGAGATCTCTAGCATCACCTAGTCCAACATCCTATTCAAAGGATCTTCAATGAGAATAATTTCGCCACCTCTTCCAGGCTGGAGACTTCAGAGCCTCTCTGCATGGCTGCTGTGTTTGGCCACTCTCACAGTAAGGATTTTTTTTTTTTCTTGTAAAAGTCACCCTTGATGCAACATGTGAGCATTGCCTCTTATCTTCTCTCAGTGCACTTCTGAAACTACTCTGATCCAGCTTCTCTACAACTCTTCTTTGTGCAGCAGAAGAGTGAAAATTGATCCCTCCTGTCATATGCTCCAGCCCACTTACAGATAGTGCAAAAGTGTTTCTGATAGTACTGATGAAATACAGAAAAGTTTAGGATCTCTTCACTATATACCATGAAGTCCTCATTTCTGACGTAAGACAGTGTTTCTTTATCAAAAAGTAGGTATTTTAAATAGCCAAACCCAGATTAATTGTTTTAAAAATAAAGGGAAAAAGGTTGATACTTACGCTGAGAGCAGTCACTACCAATCCAGCCAGGGTAACACTGACAGGATCTATCAATAGGATTACATGTGCCGTTATTGGTGCAGGTGCATATTCCAATGCAGTTTTTGCCAAATCTTCCACTGGGACACACTGAGAACAAGTGGTTAGAATTAGAACTCCTTAGTAATCAGAATAAGAGTTTATTTTCTTTATTTCAAGAGAAAGCAACTGGATCAATAAACATATTGCTTATGTTAAACGTTAAAGTAAGGCCTTATAAATCCTGGTAAGCCCATTATACCTAAACATTATACAAATAATACAAATAATAATACAGTGCATTTCATACTTAATGATCAAATGTTCAAAGAGCTTAAATCTAATTAAGACTATAAACTGCACATACTACAACAGAAACTACTTTTTGTTGTATAGTTTCCAAATGATGGAATTAAAATCATTACAGTGCTTGATCTCTACATCCCACAGAATCTTTATTACAACTTTTACCTTCATTACAGAGGGCTCCTGTAAATCCAGGTAAGCAGTCACATAAGCCAGTAATATGGTGGCAGGGACCACTGCTGTGTACACACTGGGGGCATGTCTGGCTGCAGCGGTGTCCATAAAACCCAGGGGAACAAACTGGAATCAGAAAGAACCAGCTGTCATTGCCTCCTGTACTTTCTACACAGCCATGAACTACTCATCAGTGCATTTGTTCCTGACTTCTGCTTTCTAAATACACAAGAGTTGGTGGTTGTTATTATTCATACAGTTCAATGCTTTACACTCACAAAAGGAGATTTACTCATCTTCCTCAAGGGTTTACTATGTTCTCACTAGTAATGACTTAGTTGACATTCTATTACTTGGCTCAGACCACACTGTACTTGGGCTATATTTGAAATGCATATATACATCACATATTATACTTATTTGGCTATACATTATATGTCCTCTACAACATGACCACCTTTTAAAACATATTTGAAGAAAGATAATTAAAAAAAATTGAGTGGATAGTTTTATTTGTAGATTAGTAGGGTCATCTTAGACCTTGACTTCTTATGTGTTTCCTAACTTGGAATACAAATAATCATTACTTCACAGAGAAAAATGTACAAACGTTTTCCAGTCATCTTTTCATTTAGGTACTTATTGTACTCATTACATAGTACAGATAGCTACGGATTATCTAAATTTTAGAGAGACCACAAATACAGAGTCTTCCACTTAATTCTTACGCTAAAGGCCCTAGTTTCTTTAAAAAAAGGCTGTCGCATAAGATCTTCTTTGTTGCTCTAATCCCATTTGGCATTTATTTCCTGATAAATTAGAGTATTAGGTAATGCGTCAAGAGAAATACCTGTTGCACAGTGGCAATTAGCACTCATGAAAACTAACTTGGAATCTTTTCAATATTTTAATTTCATTCAAGATTCAGTCTTTTAATTATACACTTCATATAAGTTACGTGGCCAGATCTCTCTAGAGAGATCAACTTTTCCAAGTGAAACCGTGCCAAAAGGTCTTCCTGTTTACTGAGAAGGCACTTTCTGACTTGGATCCAAATTATTCGTATGACCTTTGTCTTCCTGGCCTCCAGACTGTGCATCAGAGAGGGACTGTGAGAGCCAGTGGCTTGGAAGCCTCTTGTCCAGGTTATAAGCACAACTCCAAAACACAGGGAACATTTTTACATGTAGTGTTACATTTAGTCTGCCTCTGGATTAACTGATTAACTGCAAGGCCTGCAGAGATTAGATAGTGAGAATAATTACTGCACTTAGAAACGCTTAAGGAATACTAATGCCACACTAATGTGGGAATTAGTAGTGCCACAGGCAATCACATTCTTCAGCTTGAAATCTTGCCATTTCTGGACTGTTAGAACTTCATCCTCCTCTGGTTCTCCTACCTTCTAGTAATTGTTTCATGTCTTTTCTTGCCTTTTAAGCCTCTTTTGGAGGACCCAGTAGTATCTCTGCTTCGCCTTACTCCACCTGCTATTTGACTCTGTTTCTGGGAGACCTCCTCTGACAACAGGTCTACTCTCCAAGTGCAGAGGACTCACATTTCTCTTCACTGAACAACCCTCCCTCACAGCTTCAACAATTCAAACTGAAGACAGCTAGACTGCTGGCAAACTGTGATGAATCTTCATAGGAGGGTAGATATTTTGCACATCATCTTATCTTCGCCTCCCTGTTTCTAGTATGATTTGCCTCAGTTCATCTATATCTCTTTCCTTGTAACATTTAAATTTTACAGAGACAGATTTTTCAGATGCAAGTAACAGGTACCTAGGACATCCTATACTTACTCTGAGGCCCGATCTCACTGGCCATTCCTTGCTGCTTCAAAAGAAGTGTTTTAAAAACACAAGTAAGCCAATGATCCCTGCCAGATTCAACAGGAAGCTGATTTCTAGCTTCTGAAACTTGTGCATGTTTTATTTACCTACCAAAATATGTATTACAAAATTGATGTTCATCAATCACATTTGGAAATGCTTCCCTTTAGAATGGAATCCTCTACTAAATTTGTTTCTTAGAAAGCCACATGCATAATGATGCCACAGCACAGACAGTGAAAAAAACTAAAGTTGTACCACAACAAGAAAAGCACTTCTTGTAGGAAACATTTGTTACTTTCAGGTAACACTTTCTTCTGTATAGTCACACCTTTTGACAAAATGTCCACTCAAGGAGTGTTTCATAGTACTTAATATTATAATTAATAAACCATCATAGTATTACATCATATGTAGTCCAAGCAAGGGAGGGAAAAACAGAGATGTTAAAGTGTTCATTTTGTCCTTACTTCTCTGACAGGTTGTGCCTCTGTATCCTGGTGCACACTCACAGATTCCATCATCTGGAGAGCAGGATGCTCCATTTTTGCAGTAACAAGACAGCGAGCAATTTGGACCCCATTGTCCCTCAGCACACACACTGTCACAGTGAATGCCTGCAAGCACAAATAAACAGTAAGCCTTTGCAAAGAACACTTATGCATAGTTAGTTCAAACCTTTGGTCCTCAGAGAACTATTTTTAAAACACAGCTCACAAAACCTGTTTATGAAAATACCACTAACATCAGGAAAATAGTACAAGATAAACTTGCTTCTCTTCTCCTGCCTTCTCCCAAAACAGTAAATTTCTTTTGTATTCCGGTTTTGACAAGATGTATGTAAGGGCTGATCCTTATTTCTGTAACAGGAAAGCACTTTTGCAGATTCACATGCAACACAAGAGCTCCATGGGATGCTTCCCTCCAGGCTTGCTGCCCACCGATACTTTAAGATCTACAAAGATAATGCAAGCTTCTCAACCATATAGAGAGTTCCATAATTTTCCAAGACCTTTATACACATAAAAATATAAAAAGGTCTTTTATTCCTCTCACTTTCACCACTTGTATCAATAAAAAGAATCAAAAGTAGAAAGCAGTTAAAATGCTTGACAAAAGGTATTGTAGAAACTTTTCTTTTTGAATGTAAAAATTCTTAAGGACTGACATAATTTTGTGTAATAATGGGGTGCAGGACACAGAATGATTTCTAATTAGTGGTGAGCTGATTACTGCTAAGCCTCATACCAAATGGAAAAATGTAGTGCACACAAAGAGTTTCCAAACACACCATGTGAGCATTCCAAAATGCTTAGCTGCAACAGTGTTAAGGATGCTGGTCAGTCAGTGCTTTGTCTAACAATTTTTGGCAGAAAATTGATTATAAAATGGCCACAATCTGAACCCCTGTATAAATCATAATACAAACCAGTAATTATAATCATCCAATCATGGGATGGATTTTTCTTTGCAATGTAGCAACACTAAATATAACTTTCCTGTTTATTTTTCCCACTATCTGCTTTTAAAAAGCAGGCTGCATGTTAAATACCAGCAGCCACCCCTGTGGAACTCAGACCATATTGTGTCTACAGTACTTTGCATTAACAATTACGTATTATTGTAGCTCCTCTACTGAATGAAGCCCTTCGCTAAGGGAAAAGTGGACTGAATCCAACTACAAGCATGTCTTGCTTTGTAAGTATTTCCAGTAGAATATGCCACAGGTTCACTGGCTGCCAGAGTCCTAAAAAAGCAAAAGTTTCACATGTGACAAGAAAAAAAATCTTTTAACTTTGAAGAGCAAAACCCACTGTTCATAACAATATTGAAAAATAATTATACTGTTTACTGATTGACCAGACTCAGAAGTGATTCCTCAGCTCCTACAGCACATGCCTTGTAAAGTTGCCTATATCCAAAGACTAACTATCTAATTAGAGGAAAGGTGAAACTCCAGACTCTCAAATTGTTTGTTGCTCTGCAAGACAATTAACAGATCGAATAATGAAATATGTGGTTCAAGATTGCGCCAACTAACACAAGCAAGAGAGAAAACACTTGCCTTTTAGAATCCAAATGCTAACCAGCAGCAGACAGTACACAGGCCACCAAAAAGCCCTAATTGTACAATGATCATTGGTTAATAATGACCTAAAACAAAATCGTTGTAAAAAATTAAAGGCTTTTTATATAATTACTTCTTCATTTTTGCCTGCATAGGCAAATGTAGATCTTCATCTACATTTAAAAGGCAGGGTAGACTTGTTCTGAGTAGCCAGGGTCAACTTTTTTATTAACTCCTTATTTGTAGATAAATAGATAAAAGAGAGTGGTTTGATTTTAAGAGATGCTGATGAGCAGGATGAGATTACAGCATTTTTTTTTAGAAACAAGATCACTTATTTCAGATGTGTACAATTGCTCTGCTTGAGATTGCCAAATGTGAGAACTCAAGTTTAGACGTCTGCGAAAGCACAAGCAGACACTGCAGACGATTTCAGAACTGAGCCTGGCATTCTGCTCATGTGAGTGTTATCTGTCATATCATACATAGCTTCACTCAGTGAACCCTGCTAGAGAAAAGACATTTTTCACAGAGTCTTAATGGGTTTCAGTGGTGTTCAGTATACAATGGTCACTATTAACAAGTCAGCGGTTGCCAAGAGTTACCATAGTGCATTATCTGAGATTATGTAGACCAGTGACATACAATAACACCAAGCCCAATTATATCGTCTTGATCTGTGCACAGAGGATGCTTTATGACAGCATGGTGTCAAAGAGTGATGCTGGGCTCACAGGGATAGAAAAGACAATGGGCCCCATGCTATACTATATAGAGCCACGATAGTCAAAAGAGCCAACCACTATTAAAAATGAAAAAGGAAAAAGATCCTCCAGTACACATCAGAGAAAATTATCGATTAGAGAAACTGAAAAAATTACCTTTTACCTCCCACTTTCACCCCTTATGAGGAGGTAGTCAGGTGAAGAATGATATCCCTTTACTTAGCAAAGAAACAGTATATTCTAAATATCACTGAATAATAATTATGACAATATAACACACTGAAAGAGTGCTGAATATTACTTGTTTCACTATAAAAGAAATTTTATTATATTCACTATTGATCATAAGCAAAATCAATTTCACTTCTGTGTGTTAGTAGCAAGAATGAATGTAGCAAAGCAGAAATATTAATTCATACAGCGATTCATTGCATCTCTATTTGTAAAAATATATATAATCTCACTCATTCATTGTTCTTTAGATAAGTTCACAAGGCACTTAAAGGTGAGCAACTGAGTTTTACATCTTCTAGTTGTAAAAATCAAATATGCATATTTTTGAGAAAGGTTAGAAACATCAAAAGCATTAAAACATAAAAAAAAAAATTCCAGACTCTGATGCATTATATGAAATTTCAGCAAATAAATTTCTTTTACAGAAAAGCTAGAAATTGGTGAGGAAAAAGAAACATTTTTACTAGAACTCACAAAGCAAGATTAGACTCAGCTTTTACAACAATGGTATCAACAGTGCACTGGCTTACGATTACCACAATTTCAAGTGAGTATTAATCTCTTATGCAATAAAATTGGTTTTGATAAGTTTTTCTTGTTGATTTTGATACTGATAAGGATATCTGCGAGGAAACGTTTTTGCCAGAGCTATGGACAAAGAGCTCTTTGATGGCCTTCACAAGTTGCTAGGCAATAGCTGAATGGTCATGATAAACTTCAGCTAAGCTGCTCTGAAGAAATGCTTATGCATTTAATGCCCAGTGCTTTATGCTGGGGGCCTCACATCTAAATCAGCATTCCCCCAGCATTCGTAATTGCATGAATGAAGTAAATAATTCTTTACGGATATAAGCGTTTCTGCCCGGGCTAGCAGAGTGTTTACATACTCCCTATGCTATATTTTTAAGTTGAGACTCAACGATCCATCTAAGTTAGATCAATGGAGTGCTAATTTGTTTTAGCACTCAAAGGGGAAAAAAATCTACCAATTACTTCCTACAACCTTCTCAGGCGAATTTATTATTGGACTAAGTGCTCTTTTCCAGCTTACTATGTTTCCATTAGCCTGATAAAAAGTTATCTGAACTTTAAAAAGATTTCTTTTTTTCATAAAGAACATGGATTTGCTATACAATTTATCTTCACAACACATGGAACTTTCCAGTATAAAACCTATTTGTATACTGGTGTACCTCTCATATATCAGAGCTAATTTGATATACAATAGCCTAAACAAGAGAAGGATCAAGCCCTCAAAACTTGCGGAAATCTTTGTGTCGTTAAAGCTAATGATATATTTCCATTATGGTCCAAGATCTCACCCTTCCCATTTGAGAGAAATAAAACACTAGATGACTTCTGTTCAAGAAAGGTTAAGACTTCTGATGGTGAGAATCGCTTCCCTATTTCTCTGTCAAATGATGGATGAGCAGCCCAAAGAAAGATGAGAAACAACACAGGGAAGTGGTGAAAAACTTTATGGGCACTATTTAGAAGTACCCTCATTGTCTTTAAGGGAAGAGAAGTGCCTTGCTCCCTGGGTGAAGACAGTCAGAAGACAAAATAAAACTGTCTCAAATTAAGGACCTAATGAAAGGATTGAAAATTTTTCTTTGGATGTTCAGACTGCTGCTTCTCCACTACGGCGGCAGGACAGTTTGTGCCCGTGAGTTTTGGTAGGAAGCCAGCTACAAAAGCTTGTCAACAAAAACAGCACTGTATCAGAGTTTGAAGGCAAATATTAGTATCTGCAAATTTTAGTGGAAGGATCACTTTTCAGATATCCCCGGTAATGTTTCTGAAGGCCATACCATTGCTACATACTATCATCTGCTCCAGTGATACTCTTCATCTACCACATTTTAGGGAGCCACAAGAAAATAATACTTCTTTTCTTACCTTCTTGATACGTAGAAAATAAATATACTTAATTACTGATTCAAAGTTCTTCTTATAAAAGAGGGTATTTCTTCCACATACTGACCCACCACAAGGCACAGGCAATAGAGATACAGACACAGTGAAGTCCAGATGTAGGGGTAGGCCAGACTTCTTACTGAAGAATTTGTCTCCCTAAGTTTGCAAAGTAAACAGGCTGTTTATCATGACACAGTGCCCACATATGATTTCATTTTGTGGCACACTGAATATTCATCACAATGGGACCTCGTGCTTCAGAAGCCCAGGGGAAGTTGGCCAAGGTGGAGGGAAACCCATGTTCTTGCAAGAGGTTCTTGGCTTGGGTACACCAGAGTACCAGCACCAAGCACACTGTTCCAGCAGCAGCTCCCTTCTCAGCCTTAAGGCAAGGGAGACTCATGACAGTACTCTATTATGTCTTTTATCTTCTATGTAGGAGGCGAAAAAAATGTGTACACTTTAAAAGCTAAGGAGCAAGGGAGAGTTCCAGTTCATGCTTCCCAGGGGACCTGGTTATTTGCATTAGCAGGGCGGGTGTCAGATGACAGTCCTCCCTGTTATAATCCAGAAACAAATGTGCCTCTTAGAAATAATGTGAGAAGCACATGGAAAGACACAGCACTTCCTCACAGAAACAACACATCTGGTGATGGGCAATCTGACTAGCATCAGCAGGTGTCCAGCGCAGCAAAAAGTCACCAACACCCTATCTGCTGTAGCATATGGATGAATACTATGAATGCTGGTAAAATGTAGACTGATATTACTGCATCTGTCTTTTCCGTAAACTGACGCTATTGTTTTGGTACAGATAGCAGACTAGTGGTATTTCATAACCCCTGGCATCACATAACCTTTAAATTGATTTTTAAAATAACAAATGTTGTATCCATGTGACATGACATTTCTTCACAAACAGAAAGGTCCAGCAGAACTGCACCCAAGAAAGCACAAAAGTAATGTGTTATCAGTAACATTCATGTTGCTGTAATACAGTAATAAACAAACTATCTGGAGAAAAACCTTTGCTCTTTTTACAATCTTTAATGTGAAATCTCAGTTTGCAAGAATATGAATTCTCTAATTATTAGGCAATTTTGAAAAGTGTATTTTGACAGCTGCTTGCAGAACAGATAAGATTAAGGGATGAATTTAACAGTTACCATGGTGCTTGCTGGATTGTGGTCGTTGAGAGAAGTAGGAGATGTGGCTCTTTAATGGAAGACAACAAAGTTTTCATATAAATTATTAGGAGAATTAATTATCATTACCTATTGGGGGAGTACTTTGTCTAGGTCTTTCTTCTGCTTTCTATTTTAATGGTTCTTACTCCTTTCCATGGTCTAGGCATTGTGCTCTCTCCAAATAAAGAAAAGTTATTTATAAGATACAGTGAAAATGTCAAGGGACGAGAGCATTTGGGGCAGACATCATCCTCTGCGTGGGCGGATGTTTCTCATTTGTGCCATTCTGTCATGTGGCTCCTGGAACGTGATGGAATGGTCAGACTGCCAGGAAAAAACATCACCCTTAACTCTCGCTTTTCTAAGCAGAATTGGGTTGCTGTACAGAGAGCACTTGGTGTAAACTACAGAGAGGGTAGAATTTCTAACAAGAGTCCTATAAACGAAGTCACTTTTGCTTAGAACGAAAAATCTAAGTATCCTCCCAGGCAACAGAACCTGCATTAAAAATAGAAACCCTAAACTAAACCAGAACCTAATTAAACCAATTTTAATTATTTCTTGAGTTTTAGAACAGCTCATGACAACACAATAGTCAATGACTGAAGTTAAACTTTCATTCACAACTAGGACCTAAGAAGTAGAAGTTAATACATTGGGCATGTTCAAAAATAAAGAAAAAACTACTTCAAAAAACTAAACCATACAGCATATTATTGTTGAACCAATGCTCAGCTGTAGCTATACCCTGAGACTAAAGTAAAGGGTAGCATGTTAGCTAGGCTACCTTTTGGTACATGACAGTAGCACTTGTGCCCACTCCAGCAGCTCAGAGCTCCCTTGCTACCCAAAGGAACACGCACTGTACCAGGCTAGTGATTCCCCGCCTCCCCACGCAGCATGTTTCCCGTTCCCCAGCATTATGGCACAACTATGTCATCCAGCAAGGGAAAAATCTTCCACTCTTCATTTACTTCTGCAAAGTTATATAAACTATTCCCCTGGGGAAAGTGTAGACAGCTGCCCTGTTCACAGGGCTGAGAAAAATACGACATTTAAAATACTTTTCAGAAACTTTATATAATTTTGGTGGTATCAAAGCATTTGGGAAAGTTCACCTTGGATTTATCAACTTATTCTTGTTGAAAAAGAAAAAAGATTCACAAGTTCACATTTTTAAGGTTCTTCAAATGTATTTATTTTTTAAAACTACCCTTCCAATGTTTTTTTAACAAATAAATCCTTCATTCGGGTCAGATAAGCATTAGACTGATCCAAAACCAGTTTTTCTCTCTCCTTTTTTTTTTTTTGTCTGGTGGCTGATGATAAGTCTGTCTGATGGTTACTTTCTAACAGAAAAAAAAATCTAAGCTACTCTAATATAATTTGTTGCATTTTAGTACCTTCCTATATTTTCACAAATCCTCCATCTGCTTCTCCACCTATTATGCATCCAAATATGTATACGGCCTCTCTTCTTAATCCTACAACGTAATGCTATCTCTGCAATGTAATGTTACAGTACAGCTATTTGAGAACCTGTTTCTAAAGGATTCTCTCCTTTTTAAAAATCCTTCTAAATATAAGTATCCACACAAAGATCAGACTCCTCACGGCTACTGCTCTGACATGTAGAGTGTGGGAGGAGTATTCTTCCAGACATGGAGAATAAAGCAAACTATGCCGTTAATGTCATATGGTGTGTCTAGACATCACCAACATGTTGAAACTAGTCTGCTGCACACACTGTTGTGATGACATCATCCAGGGATGGACACTTAGTTTTATCTATAATCACGCATGAAGTCTCTTTCTAGCAAAATCTTCTTCCTTCCTAAACATGAAGATGAAATAAGATTTCACTAGAGGCAAATATATTGTCTCTTTTTCAGTACCTGAGTTCAATACCACAGCCAAGGTTTGTGCTATGCTTGAAGCCTCTGTCACATCCCAGGTCAGTTGTATCACACTAGCTAGGTAATTTTTATAACCTATTACAAAAAGTTGCTAAATTTTCAGTATGGCCTTTCAAAAGTATCTACTTTAATCTGACTTCATTCATTAATCTACTTTTGGTCCCTGATGATTTATCTCAGTTTCAGGTAACTCACAAGAGGTATTTTGAGCAGTACATCTGAAACTTGTGAAAAGCTCTAACTACACCATGGCTGCTCAAGATCAGCAACTGCTCACATGTTCTTAATGTGAGTATTCTTTGGTTAATACATTTATTAATTTAAGAAATCATATTTTGAGCAGATCCAAATGTAAGCTTGAGAAAGATCAAAGAGTTTTCCTAACACTTAGAGCTTGGAAATCTATGTGACAACTAAAACTACCTCCTAGAGAAAAAGGGAACATTTCATGATAGCTTGCTCTTCTGCATAGTTTCGTCATATTTTCAAAAAAAAATCTTGCTTTCCACAAATAAGAGAGTGCAACAACAGTGTCAAACACAAATTTTTATGAATAATTAAATGTATATAGTACTTAAAACCACAATGAAAATGCTGGAGCAACTTTGTGGAAAAAGTGCAACAATTTTCACAGAGAACAAAATATATGCAGAGAAACTTAATTTTTTCAAAAGTTTGAGAAACTCAAAGGGCAGCACAGCTTCTGCACGATTTATCCTCTTCTTGACTGCCTGAGCAAAGCTTTTTGAGTTCCTGGATGTGATGCTCTACCTTCTAAAACTGCCAGCCAACCTTGAGTATGTACAGTATTCACCACTTTCATAAGAAACTACACTGTCGACGCACCCAGGTTTTAAGATTTCCCATTCTATTGCCAGTTTTCTGCAGATCCCATGCTCAACAAAGTTTCCAGGCCTGTGAATCACAGAAGGGACACAGTAGCCACAGAACTGGCCCTTTTCTCCTTCCAACCTCAAATACTCCTCCTCTAACCACAAAAACAAAAGGTAAGACCAAGTCCCACCATAGTGGAAACTCTTATTGGCCTTCAAGACAGTCTCTTTCGTACCTGACCATCCCGGTAGACAGCGACAGTAACCCGTGGTGGGATGACAACCGTCCGCATGGCTGCAGTCACAGCGTTCAGCACAATCCATACCATATGTGCCGTCCTGTGACAACAAAATAAACATAACCCAGAGATGATGACAACTGGGAGTTAGAGGAGAGCAAGTTATGGTCAGTCAAAAAGCAACCCCAGATCTGTCCTGATTCCATAATCTGATTTCTTAATTTAAAACATTTCTGGCTTTTGGAACATTTTAGCATCCTGCATTTTCATTCTTTCATTTAAGAGGTGAAGACAAAGAATGAATTACATTGTCTTGAAAAATCCCAGACTAACAGACCTGGAGACAGTGATCCAGAACACAGTAACCTACACTATCAGAGAGTGCAATGAAAGATTATTATACTATCCTTCTAATTTCCTTTATAGCTGAGTTCCTGCTCCAGGACCTGGAGGTCCCTCAATGGGAGAGTAACTCAGTCTCCTTTTGGCCTCAGACCCTGAGTTCTCTATGTGTTGGTCAAAAAGGATAGCACATAAAGCCACAATTTCTAAAAAAAAAGATTAGCAAAACATTAGATTAAAATAGAACTTCAATGTGAAGTTTATTGCATAAACAATGCAAACTGTATTACTTTCTTTTGATTAAAAATCCTTCCTTCCGCACTACAGCATATATTATGTTAAAAAGTTAAGCTATTTGGCTATGATGCAGTACACAAAACAAAATTATTTTTTGTCTATGTAAAATTTTTTGAACCAACAAGAGAGATTAAAGTTACAAGTTGAACACCGTTCTTGGTGTATCCAGCTGTGCCAAAAGACCACAGCTGATTTTCACCGAACTACATCTAAACATTTGAATTTGCCTTTTCTGCTTCTTCCATAAAAGGTGGCACATACATTTGGGAGTAATTCCACACAAAATCAATCCGAGAAACTGAAAAGAGCAAAATCTTTACAACTGCATTCTCAAAACAAGGCAAACTACAATAGTAAATTGATCTTACAGAAAAAGTGTCAAAACCAAATTAAAACACATGGAAAAAAGACAGTATAATTTAAAGTAAGACTTTTGGAGTTACCCACAGAAAAGGCATAAAAGGAAAAAAAAATACGTCAAGTTTAAAATCTAAATTTGATGCTAAAAATTGGTCTCAGTCACATTAACAATCACAATAAAACCTATATGGAAATTCATCTGCTGTTTTTTGATGTTCATGCCTACATTTCTACTGAGTTCCACAGGATTCAGCTATTCGATTCCCAGCCTTCCAAGCCTAAAGTAGAACAACATCTTACATTACTTGAGTATAAGGAGCCTTTTGCTTATCTCAACAATACATTTTTACATAGAGAAAAAGAAAAGATTAAGCATTTCGTTTGCACATAATCAGATTTGGAAATAAACAAAATCCTCAAATATGTTGTTGAAAAGTGGTATTTTTAGTCTGCTATGTATTTGGACTGAAGTCTGAACTTCAGTTAAATCTTGACTAACAATCTGTGCAGTAATACTAATTTTCTGAAGTTATTGAAACAAATTGAAACACATAGATTTAAATAAACTCTCTGCTCAAAGAAGAAAAAAAATCAGACAACACTGGACACATCTGAATTAGTTTTCTGTTTATTCTCATGTTCTGGAATTTTGAGGCAGAATATGTGCTTGAAATACGTAAATGCTTATGGACATCATATGACATAGAGAGAGCGCAAGACAATTAGCATGGGCATGCTAAATTATCTGATATAGAAACGGTTTTAAGCAGTATTTTGCTAAATTTGGAACAGTGAAACAAATGCCATGAAACAATACCTATCTATTTAATAAGTTAGTTTTGGAAGAGGTAATGGAGCCTGAGAGATCTCATCATTCTTCTGAATCAGACACTAAGTGATTGTCGTAGCAGCAAAGCTGCTTTAGAAAAAGAAAAATGTGTCTTCTGATGGAGATGCATTGTTGGAAACACTGCATAAACATGCACAGATGGTACTCTAATCAGCTTTCCAGAATATTTTGGAATACTTACTGTATCACTCTGTGCTTTACCTCATCTTAAAACCAAAAACTCCCAAAAAATCACTTCTGAGTATTCTGAGAGCATTTCAACAGAACAAATTCTCATTCAAAACAAAGGTGTGGTTTCCAGTCTTATGTTATAGTTCAGCCACTCCTACCATCTTATTGCTCAGTAGAGCTAGTATAAACTAACAGAAGCTTGAATAACATATGGGAGGGGAATTTACAAGGTTTATGTTTAGTTCAGGGAATTCCTGAAATTTTTTCTTTTTTTTTTAAAGAAAAAAAAAAATCCATTTTTGTGTATGAAATCTAATTGAAACCAAACAGTTACATAATAAAACAAATCAGTTTTGAATTTTACCATTGTTTAAATTTTGAAATCATATATCTTTATGACTTCGCCAAACTACAGATTACAAGTCGCAACAGAATTGATGACAAGCATGCCTTTGTCAACACAATGATTTCTAATTTTGCACTTCTTAAAGTCTGTGAGATAGTGGAAGTTAAAGCCCCAATAGAAAAGCAAATATCTATCATGCGACTGGGCAGTAAGAGTGCCTTCTCATGTCTGACTGAGAAGGAATTAAAAGTCTTCACTCCTACTGTTCCACAGATATAAGCTAATTTAATTAAAATTATGTTGTTTGATGCAGGATATATTTTTGGTACATTTTTTCACTCATCATTTTTACTTAAAGTAGTTTAACAGAAGCAGTTTGGATAGCATTTGATCCTTGACAAAGAGGGAAAAAATTGGTTTTGTGTTTTTCAATGAATTTTAAAGGAGCTGGTGAAAAGTTTGAGACTTTAAAGTCTGAAAGCAGAAAAAGGGTTCATCTATGCATCTTCATTTTGTGTAGGCACTTTCTGTGTGCTTTGGTGTGCTGCACAGCGGAGTTCTTCCAGAGGAATTGTTGCTCATGTGCCCGATCTTGAACCCAGTCGTGTACGGGCTACCAGGTGCAGTGCTCCTTAGGTACTTATCCCCACTAAGTCAGAAGAATGACAGGAGCATCCCCCTGCCCAGTATTACCCTACAGTGCAAAATTCAGTAAATGTATTAAACTACCTGGCAAGGGAGTTCGCATTTTTCTCCTCTCCAGCCTGGGGCACAGGTACAGGTTCCATCCAGAGCATTGCAAGCCCCTCCGTTAAGACACTGGCAAGTTAAGTTACAGCCAAGTCCCCAGGTACCACTGGGACAATTTATTGAGCAATCTACACCATGCCAACCTGCCAAAACCAAGAATTAAAGAGACAAATTAATCAGACTTTCTCCTATTCCTCTTTGAGGATATTTCCCTCTGTCTACCATGTGGCAGCTCTCAGAGATGGGCAATACCAGGGTAACACTAACTACAGGGTAGTATCAGCAGTTTCAGCTGAGGACTTGTCCAGGTTTGAATAAATGTGCTCAAGGGCACCTTGTAACATCTGTGCACAGCACACATTCGCAGATGGGTGCCAACATACAAAAACAATTGATGGAAGATCTGAAATGAAAACAGATACACCTTGAAATTACACTGAGATGTACTAATATATACTGAAAGTTTTAAGGCATAGCCTGAAAAAAATTCAGAATATTTCCTAATTCACCACAGATTATGCCTGATAGCAATGATTTACAGACCGTACTGGATAGACAAAAATGTAAATACATTTTTTAAAAATGTGATCATCTATTGCATACAAGAGAAACGGCGTGAGCCAGTCATATGTTATCATCAGCAATGACACAAGCCAAGTTTCTAATTTTGTACCTTGTTTACAGTAAGTGAAAAGAAAAATAATTCTGCACTGAGCCTAATCAATAGACTACGCAAAACACATGTATTGAAATGAAGCTGCCTCATGCCCTGGATCGATAACTTTGAAATTTGGGGTCATTTTGGGAAAAAATGTTATACTGTGCTAGCTAGAAAATTGAGACACTTTCTCTCAAGTGTCTTTCCAGAATATATAAATTTCCTTCATTTACATGTCAAGTATCTGGCTTTCATTTAATTTCACCATTTGCTATCCTTTTTCATCACAATATAACTAAAACTGCACGATGCATAGGATAGGATTATGCATTGCTCAAGGAATAGTTTTTCTCCTCGCAACCAAGCTACTTAGCAGCAGTAGTTACTTAACATTAAGTTACTACTTAGTAGCAGCTACCACTTTAACAGTTAAATTAGTTCCACGGTCTCTGGCAAGAGTAGAAGTTGGAAACTCTCCACATTTGCTACATGACTGATTTAATTGTATCAGTCCCTGACAAATTTAGTGGCTATTTGTCTAGGTAACTCTAACACTTCTCCCCTACTCCCAATCTCCATGCATTTTTAGAAAAAAATTTTTAGACAAGGGTGTCTACAATGTAGGCTGGGCGTGGGATTTGCCTGGGAGCATTCAACAGCCTACCCCTCTCAGAATCCATCATCACAGCTGAGGGACGCTGGACTTTAAATCCCTCCTCACAGCAGAAATGAAAAAGAGAACAAGTGGATTGCAAGAGTTGATCTTTAAGCAGCGTTTAGTACCACATTTTGGGTTGAACAGGGACCTGTAGACCTTTATATGGGAAAAGATCTCTGCAGAACCATTGCTGGAAGATGTCTGAGACATCTTTGTTCCAAACAAAGGCAGGCCCACAGTTTCTGGTGGAGGTACACTGATCATCAAAATTACTCCTGAGAGAAGAAAGCCAGGCAGGGGGACTGAGGAATGTGCATTCACTTGCACTAATACTAGGAGATTCAGAAAGTTTCTCGCAGAAGCAGGGAAAAGTAAAGGGCATAGGCTGGCAAGGGGGTTATGTAAGGTTTTGTCAGATGATTGCTGAGGAAAATAGTATTGGAATAGGAAAAATTGCCAGTAGATATCAACATCAGTGCTAAACCAGCAGGAAGAAGTCTGTGCTTCTGTGATGCTGAGAGGGGCGAGGGCGGCAGCCAGAGATGGCTGAAGGGAAACAGGGCTATGTACTTTGACTAGGAAGGCTGGCAGATAAATGGCATACCAGTAGTCCTCCCAGCAGACCATAGCACTGCTACAAGAGACAACTGGTGACCCATCCCACGGTAAAAACTAGTAATTCACCCAGCCACAGCATCCAGCCCACTGAGAACTGCATCAAGGACACACAAACACATGGTACGCATACTGTTCTCTGAGCAGATGTCTTCCTAGTTTTTGCCTCCCAGAGCAGCGTAAGTATAAAGTGGCGTTCAAGTTGGTCTACTTTTTATTTTTTCTTCTCTACTTCAAAAACTTAATTTCATTTTATGAACACAGTAAAAGAAAATTAATCTGAAGAGACACTTACCTGCTTTGCAGGCACAAGAACCATCTACTGGTGAACAGATGGCTCCGTTTTTGCAGTTGCACACAGATGAACAGTTTACTCCATATGTCCCCGGAAGACAAGGAGTACCACAAGCAGCACCCTGAATTATACAAGAATAGAGTCTAAAAACTATTTGAGGAGGTTCAGACAATATAACTAATACGTGACCTAGACTTGACTTAGGTGCTACAAGTCCATGACCACCTTAGGCTGTCACTACATTATCCAGAATTTTAAGGGAGAGTCAGTCCTTCATGCTTCTTAAGTTCACAGTAAGCATTAGTTCTCTATTTGCTGAGACACCTCAGATCATATAGCTAACAGCACTTAGTCAGATCAATGGGCAGTATTTTCAGCAATAAAGAAGCCCTTTATGAAACCAAAACACAGTAAGACAGCAGCATCCAGTGCACAGGTAACAGCAAACGTGTGTAAAACCTGCAGAACCACCTGTCCTGAACCGTAATAACAAATGTCTTTGTGTAGTTATTCTCTAGACGGCTCATGAGGAGTTGGTACAACAAGATAATGACAGAAACCTACCGTTCCTCCCTTTATTTACACCTCAACAGCACAGCCTCAGTGTCTTATAAAGCGACTAACCTTCCTTTCTTAAAATGGCTTAATTTCAGTACTGAGAACCAATCACAAATTCTATCTCTACAACACACCCAATTGTACCTAAATATCTTTACCTCTCTTTTGCTGTGGTGGAGAAAGGACACTCTGGCACCTTGAAGAATCTGTGCCTTTAGCACAGAGCTAAAGCCAGTGGAGTTAAAAATGGACTGTGAAAGTGAGACTTATTTACCTTAAATCCAGGGGCACAGGTGCATTTCCCAGTCACGCTATCACAGTCAGCACCATTTTGGCAGCTGCAGATCTGCTGACACGACTCGCCATAGAATCCTGGGGAACACGTCTCGTTGCAGTAGAGTCCAGACCAGCCGGGCTTGCAGGAGCATTCCCCAGACATAGGGTGACAGCTGCCAGAAGGGGATGAAAGGATAAATAATTTAGGACTAAACGCGACACCAATATTTTTTTTCCAGACAACAAAATGCTGTTATAGATAAGTTGCATAAAGGATCTTGCATGCTATACATAGAGATGATTTTACTCCCCAAACCACAAAACAAAGGTTGTTGTATATGTATATATGAATGCATGCCAATTAAGACAAGAAATATTACATCCTAGAACAAACAGACATTCTGGGAGTACATGGAAAGAAAAGAAGAGGTATCATTTTTCTGTAGCTAGTTGAAAAAAAACCTATCTGAAACACAGTTTTTACCATATAATAGATATCCATAGTTACAAATATTAAGGTGGTTAAACCATTAAATTCCCGAAAATAGTATTGTTAGGTTTCCATTCCAAGTATAATGGGATCATTTTCGCAACACTGCCCAAACCCAGCAGCATACTGTCTGGGAAAGACGATGCTTTGGTATAATAGCGTGGCATCTAAAACAAAATAATAACACAGGACCGAGTGAGTAGCAAGTATGCCCTTTTCTTTGAATCACTGGTTGAAAAAAGAACAACTGTCATCTCTCCAGGGATAATACAAAATAATTTCCATTGGGCAGAAGTCAGATACACCATCAGAGCAGTGACCTTTTGGAGAGTATCTCCCCTATGTTGGCCATACCTGGTGGCACACCAGCTGTCCCTACCTGGAACAGCAGTTTTATTGAAGGGCCAGTCAGACAGCTGTTGCCTCATAACAAATGGACATCATCAGCTGTGCAAAGATATATGTGCTGGAAAAGCGGGCACAATGGGGTACTCTGTAGCACTCTGGCAGACAAAGCACTTGCTTAATTCTCAGCAAAGGAAAGCCTTAATATCCAAATCCAATATATTTACAAAGGGAAGACTGTTTAAAGATATTTGTCTGCCACTGATTGAAGTGAAGTTCCTTTAAGTGTGCTGGAAAAAAAAATGTGCCTTTGTCTAGATGTATTAAATGACCCATGACAAGAGGCTGATTTTGCAAGATTTGCTAATTCCTTGTGTGGGTGTGTGTTTGAAACTGAGTATTTTTCCGACCGTTTGAAAGTTTGAAAAATACCTACTGCACTTTTAGGCAGTAGTTATCTAAGTATCATCAATATTCTTTTAAAAGGTTGCGGCATAACAAGGGAATGCAGTATTAGTTGCAACTGCTCTTGGACTCAAGGACTACTCTTGTCTAACTACGAGTTTCCTATTGCCAAATATACAACCAACTGACAACATACTGCTGATCAAGGAAAGTACTAGTTATAAAGGCTGAAGGAAAGTACTAATTATAAAGGCTGGAATGTCATTATGCATTCTACTGTCTATATATTATTGCATACACTACAACATCATAAGAACTTGGGGGTCTTGAAGCTATTGAAGTCTCTTTGACAGTATTAAGCCTATTTACATGAAGTGAGAGGAAAAGTCTTTTCAACTAAATGATGTATGCAGAAATGGTTCAAAACTCATGGTGTTCACAGTCGAACAGTTCTTGTTATTTGTTCAGTTATATGCATACCTGCCGTGAAATAAGTTGAAATGTAATATTATCATATAAAATACATGCAAAATTATGAAAACTCATGATGCAGCAACATAATAAGATTTGTCCCCTATTCCTAACTTCCTGTAAGCACCCAGTGGCATTTTGGATCCAGTTCCCACATTTCTTATCAGTGGAAGAATGCAGGGCAAGGAACATGAAAAGAATTTTTAATTCACAACTGAACAGTCATTAGGACACGAACTAGTATATTTTTAAAACATAAAATAAGTTGTACCATCATTTTAAGACATAAATCTCAGTGTTGTTTGCTGTTGTTTTTCTTTCAGAAGAGTGGGAGACCACACACATGAGCAAGCATTGGGCAATGAAGCAGAAGCATTGATATTCTGTGCCTCCCAGTCAGTGTTACTAAGGCACACTTGCACATATATTGATTGACACCAAAATTAGTATTCCATATTTTGTAATTAAATGTAGGAAGCTGGAGCGCTTCTGAATCTCTCTGATGGGTTCACATGCAGTTAGCTTAATTGGCAATAAGATTTATATATTAAGATAGGGAAATAAAGAGATGCTGAGAGATACTTCCCATACATCTGCTTTTATTCCTGGTCTTTTATTCACACTTTCTGGAAATACAACCCCCTACTCTGTACAGAAACAAAAAGTCTTGTGGGTAGTTGATATTACATACTTGATGGACTTAGATGAACTTAATGTTTTTGACGTAATTTATATAGGTGTTTCACTATTACAACATCCTACCAAACTCCGCAGCATCCCATGTAATATAAAATTTCCATGAAAAGCTCTCATATATGTACTTATAAATCCACTAGAAAAATGTAAAATTGCAAAATGCCCTAATCTTGACTTTAAAAACAGACTCACACTATATGAATTAAGCATGTATCAAATAATAAAATTCCACTCAACCCTATACATGTATCTCAAAAAAGCATGACACAAAATAAACCCCATTAGAGCTCATGTCATGAATAAACCCTAATTCCAGCCTGAACTATACCAAATCAGTTGGTGATACAGAATCACCCCAGCTGATCTTACCTATAGGTGTGAAGCAGTGGTGAAAGATCACAGAAAGAGTTTACAAGAAGAAAAAAAAAAAAAAAAAAAAAAGGACATCTCAAGTTTAGCTTGGACAACAACCTGAAACGCCTTCATGTGCTGTAACATAGGTGTAACAAATACCCTTTGCAAACTTCTAGATAAATATGCAGCCATAGTCTGCTCCTTTTACATTTTCTGAATGATCCTAAGGTGCCATTTGAGTAAAGGCGTGATAAAACCTAGTCTAGAAGTGGTTTAGGCTTTCACTCACTCCTGCAAACTGGAACTTCAGAATGAGAAGTTTCTGTAAGCCCCACAAACTGTGGATGGAAGTGGCAGGGACACAGGCCTGCTCCCACTAGCTCAGTGTGCCACACTGAGGAAGCGTGTTTTATGTGGTCTTAGTCTCAGCCAGGTAGTGCTCACTCTGGTTTCATTCTTGGCCATTGAACAAAAAGGGAAAAATCATAGTGTCACATATATTAAAGGATGCAATAGAGAAGAGCTATTTCTGGAAAAACTCTTGGCACAAGAGGGTTGTTATGTGCTGCTGCCCTCTGGATCCCTCAAAAAGAATAAAAATCTCTCAAGTATCTCTATACCTAACCCTTTACGAAGCATTTAATAAATACTGCCGACACAGCTAAGAACAAGAACAAGCTTGCCTTTCATTCCCAGGAGCTGCCATCAACAAACAGCAGCAGTGAAATCCCTCTAGCTTAGCCTACCCAAAATGCAAATTATGAATTATTGTAAATGCTGTTTTTATGCAATTTCTTCAATCATAAAAAGTAATAGAAATATATATACATTTTTGAACTATGGTTTATCATAATTTTTTGTATCTTTAAGTATTTGAAGAAAATGGCTAGACATATACATGTATACTGCAACTTATGTACACATTTTACAGTAGTATTTTTTGGTGCTAAGTTTTTTTTAACTAACCCTTATTTCATTTCTATATCTATGAATACCAAGAATGTAAGCAATAACTTAGGGCTCTAGGCCTACCAACAGCTCCTCTTCGTGAATATCTAAACCAGCGGTCATACCAAGGTGAAAAAAGCTTTTACAGTATCAAGCCCTCTAGAAGTTCTAACAAAATCCCAGACCTACAAACACACAACATATTTGAAGAAGGAATTGTACCCTCTTTTTTTGTGCCCTGGCATTACTGGTTGCTACATTGCTGCTAAATGGGTTCATGCTATGAAGAAGATCCTTCGGCTACAGCCCACCCAAACAGTACTTGTGGTAGACTAGTAGGGATGAGGATATTCCCTGATGTGCTTAAAAAGTTATCTCCTGGCTGATTCATATTTAGTGAATCAGCCAGACACAACTGGCTTCTCAAAAGATTCTCAAAAGCATAAAGTGTCTGCAGGGAGCTTTGTCTTCTATATCACTACTCAGATGCCCTTTTCTTTCTGTTATTTGGTGGTCTTAATATCTTCCTGACCCAGAGGGAAGGAACCTATATATGAAAAACACACTTGTCAAGGCATGAAAATCTTTGTTTTCCTCATAGATCATTGTCCCCTTGTAAATATGCTCCTACACCTACAAGGCTGTTAAGTTCCCTTTGATTTTCCATACAGAGGGGAAAACATTCAAAAAAAGAACAGCCATATGCTGCTGTTTACATGTGAACATTTGTGATCCTATTTGACCACAAGCTGTCTTCCAGTGGTATAAATGAAGGAACAGCTGTGTTGAACATGAATCAGAAGTAATCCCTGTAATATCAGAAATATTATACAGTGTAATGCGTTCCTGTTAAACAAGGCTGCTACAACAGTCTGCAGACAAATTTTCAGGAAAACAGCTAACTATAATTCATAATACAATAGTATTTGGTCTACTAGCATAATCTGAGAGCTACACAGGTCAGCATTATGGCGCCATTTATTCTTGAAGACATTGCCCAATGAATAAACTGCTCAATTTTATGTCAAAAAATCTGTATTTTTTCAAAAGACATTTCAAGTAAATGGGATAAACAGAAGTGCAAGCACACAACTGTGAAAGCATATGGATGGAAAGTGAAAAGAATTCCATTTGCTGTCACGTGGTTTGTCAACGAAAGGTATGTTGAACAACTCAGGCAATCCACAAAGTAATTTTTCATGGAGGCCTAAGAGAACAAGTATTTCCATGTATATGCTTGAGTGCTTTAAAAGCACTGCTAAATTCTGACCAAAGGCTTTTGTTTTACCTAGGAGGAGAAGTGCGTCTTATATACAACATACAGCAGCATTCTATGCGGCAGCCAATAGTTTCTGCAAATTTCTTTCACAGCTATTTTCAACAGCAGAAATTCAGGTTATGCTCACAAACCTTATCTGAGGTACTGTGATTAGTAATGCAATTAAGTATAAGTGACTACATAAGAGAAAGCACAATGACCAAACTATTTCATCAGAAAAACTGTGTTTTGTAACAGAAGAAAGCTGCCCAGAATTGTTCTATAAATATGTTGGCTTGCCTCGACCGACATCTGACATTCCTCCCTCACAGCTAAAAGTTTGTCTCCAAAAAGCTATTTTCCAGGTTTTCATAACAATATGCTGAAACACTGCAAAACCCACAAAGACACAAAAAAATGAAAAACCAGGACTCATTACCGCCTGAATAAGTAGAGATGGTAAAAGGTAAGCCAAATGGAAAACTATTTTCCTTCCGTTTCCAGGGATCAGATTTTTAAGCTGTTTGCTAGAAAATCCATTTAAATGACAAAAAAAAAAAAGTACTTTTGAAACCTAGATTTACAATTGGTAAGGTTTTGGAATTTTTGTACTAAAATAGTCACCTACACCAATTCTTATATATCTATACAGAGAGAGAGGAAGAGAGAGAAATGGATTCTCCTCTCATGCCCAACTTGTAAGACTATACCTCCATTTATTCCAATTCAGTAATTTCTCAGGATACTGACTATACAGTGAACAATATAATGATTTATACATTTTGTAAACATAGGAAAAGATCACACTTTGTCTTAACATTTATTTCATGGGTCAGAGACTAAATACAGAGGTGAATATTAAGACCAAATGTAGTTGCAAGTACTAAAATTCAGAAGCTCTTTTGGGTTGACATGCTCTTTCTTGATATGGGTAGAGAATACCAAATACTCTTTGGCTGCTTCCATTTGCATTAAGTACTAGAAAAATCAGGAAATATTTATTTTCAGATTATATTTGTATTTCTATGTTCTATATAGGAAAACAAAACAGGCTAAAGGGTGTAAAGCCTACCTCCAGGTATTGGTCATGTGGCAAGGACACTTTTTATCACACTTGAGACCATAAATTCCCTCGGGGCAAAGCCTTGTTTCACAGTGCTCTCCAGTGTATCCTGGTTCACAGAGACAGGCACCACTAATATGGTAACATTTCCCACCATTCATACACTTGCAGGTCTCAGCACATTGCACTCCATAGGTTCCCACTGGACACTCATCTTGGCACCTGTGAGAAAATCAAACAAATGAAAAATAGTTTTATTTCCCAAAAACGATAGCCTTTTGAGATTTAAGAGAATTATGGTTTATGAGGAATCTCCTACACCAGTCTGAAACATCCCTTAAGTAGAGCAGGAATTTATATAACTTCATATTTAAAAGTGCCTGTGTCTCTGGTTTCCTTTGCTGCTTAGCTAAACAGGCTTAAAAACACTGGCTCTGCAAATTCCTTTGGAAAAGGTCTCCCTTCTCTCCAACAAAGGAGACAAGGTGCATACACAGACCACAGCACTTCACATTCAGAAACCAGAACAAAACCAAACCCTCTTAAATGAGACCTGAAGTACGAAGGAAAAAAATTTTCAAGTATTTTGCTTCAAAAGCCATCCATCGGTAACTTTTTTAAGTGACCTAGATTCTCCACTTAGTAATACTGTGAATAGCCAGCAGACACTCACGCCCCTGCAAACGCTCAGGCCAGGAAGTTCTCTGGCAATCACGCTTCGCAGTCTCTGACAAGAATATTTTCTAATTGTGTTTCCAAACTCATGATGCGTCCAGAATACCTTTATTTTCAGAATTTCATTCTAAACCTCTTTTTTTTTGTTGATTTTGCCCTTCAAAAATCCATAGGATGATGTCGTAGTTTAGCCCTGCTAGGGATCAAGCTATGCAGTCTCCCTCTCACTCCCCCCACCCTCCAAGGGAATAGGGAGAGATAATGTAAGAAAAAAACGCTCGAGGTCTGAGAGAAGGACAGGGAGAGATTCTTAAAGCTACCGTTACGGGCAAAACAGACTTGACTTGGGGAAAATTATTTATTTATTATTAAAGCCAAAGCAGGATAATGAGAAAGAGAACAAAGTAATTTTACCCCAGAAGTTCCTTTTCCTGGTCTTAACTTTATATTGAATTATGTCTACTTCCTTCCCGCCTTGAGGGGACAGCGGGGAATATGAAATGGGGGTTTCGGTGAGACCATCACCTGTTGCTTTACGCTGCTCCTTCCTCCTCGGGGGAAGAACACATCCCTCCCCTGCTCCAGCCTGGGGTCCCTCCCACGGACTACAGTCCTTCATAAACCGCTCCAGTGTGGGTCATTTTTCCATGGGGTGCAGTCCCTCCAGAACAGCTGCCCGAGGGCGGGCCCTCCATGGGCCACAGCCTCCTTCAGGCATCCGCCTGCCCCAGAGTGGGGTCCTCCCCGGGCTGCAGGTGGATCTCTGCTCCTGCGTGGGCCTCCATGGGCTGCAGGGGCACAGCCGGCCTCACCATGGGCTGCACCTCGGGCTGCAGGGGAATCTCTGCCGGGAGCAGCATTACTGCTCCCCCTCCTTCTTCACTGACCTTGGCATCTGCAGCCGTTCCTCTCACAAGAAATTCTTCACAACCGGCTCAGGCAGACGCCTCTCAGGTTCTCTTCACATCTCATCTCCTCTCCACTTCTTGCAGCCAGGCCGGGCCGAGTTGGGCCCAGACGACATCCGGGAGGAGGCCAGAGGGTGAGGGCTGCAAGGCACACAAGGCTCGCGCCTCCCCCTCTCTGTCCCCGCTTCTGCTTCTTCAGAACTTTTATCTGTTTTAAAATTATTTTTCCCCTTCTTAAATACGTTATGGCAGAAGCGTTATCACTGAACATTCCGTCACCAATTGGCTCGGCCCTGGCCAGCAGCAGGTCTGCTCTAGACTTGGCCAAGTCCACCTGATAAAGGGGAAACTTCCAGCAGCTTCATTTTTTAATTGCATCTTCAGTAGCTTCTGAAAGACCCTTTTCCACTTTGTGGTAAGGACAGGTATCAATCAGATATCAGTATCAGGCAGAATAATTAAAACGGTTGTTTAAACTAGATTAGTTTAGAATAGAATAGTTAAGGTTGGAAGGGACCTTTAAAGGTCATCTAGTCCAACCCCCCTGCAAGGAGCAGGCACACCTTCAACTTGACGAGGTTGCTCAGAGCCCCAGCCAGCCTGGCCTTGAATGTTGCTAGGGATGGTGCATCTACTACCTCTCTGGGCAACCTGTTCCAGTGTTCCACCACCCTCATTGTAAACAATTTTTTCCTAATGTCTAATCTGAATCTACTTCCGTTATTGTGAAACACTTGTCCTATTGCAACAAGCCCTACTGAAGAGTTCCTCCCTGTCCTTCCTGTAGGCCCCCTTTAGGTACTGGATTGGATTGGATTGGATTAGATTAGATTAGATTAGATTAGATTAGATTAGATTAGATTAGATTCCCTTGTGTTAACTGAGATCACCTAAAAACTGTTACATGCTCCAAGACTCCTCTTTTTCTTGCTGTATGACTAAGTTTCAGGAGTCACCACCACACTGAAATCTCAGACAAATAGTGTTGAAGTTACACATGGAAGTGGAGAATAGTTTACCACATTTTAAAACGTCTTTTTTGCTGCTGGTATGTACATTCTAGCCCAGACAATACCCATACATTTCTTGTAAGACTTCCCTCCCTTGCCAGTCCACTGACATGAAATAAGAAACCTTGCTTCTGACCCATTCCTGCCTTTGGAGTATCTTGAAAAGCAAGAGAATAGCAAATAGAGACTATTTTGCAGGAAAAGAGGGAGCTCAAACTTGCAAAAGTTATAACAATGCTGCAGCCTGTAAGGCATTTCAGATTAAAGTCAGATTTAAATTTCGATACAAAAAAAATTAATTGCTTTCAGAAACATTAGTGTGGTGCAGTGCACCAACTCTCATATGGATATTCCTTAGACTTCCCTGCTGACTTGTCTGTGTCTCTTTAAATGTATCTACCACCTTCTGCACTGTTTCTTCACAGATGCAAATTCAATTTTGGCATCCAAAAGGCTCTGGACTAATTGTTTCTCTTCTTCATGAGTTTTTTTCTCCCCTTATGTCTGGCACAGCTCTCCCCATGTCCTGTGAACACTTGCGTGGGAAGCGCATATGGTTATAATACCTACTACTGTTGGCAGAGATCCCCTGGACTGACCCCAGTGACTTCAGCAAATGAGTTGTGTGCTGTTTAAAATATATGCAGGAAAACACTTCTTTCACCACTTTCCACTGCCTTCAAAAATGATGTCTTGCTACACCATCTTTCCAATCTACCAAATGCAATTTTTAACAGTCAGGTCAAAAAATAAAGTTGTGCCACTTCTTCATTTGAATGAAATACTTTTGGAGACAACTCTCCAGCTTGCTCACTTTGAAGAGGAACCAAATGAGCCTCCCTTGCTACTATGACTGCCAAACATCTGCACAAAACCAAGAGCTTCCCTCCTCACCCCTTCACCATACCCCAAACTGCGTCATTCTGCAAGCCACTCAAGTGAAGATCCAAAAGACACTGCCAGAGCACGGGCCACAGCAGGAAAACCCTGAAACCAAGCAGTTCCTCACAGAAGGGTAATCACATAGGCACTTTTAACTCCTCACTCGCCTCAGCTAAGTGACATGGCAAACATTTCATAAGACTCTTTTAATTGTATCACAAATATTTTAATTCTGCTGTCTACCAGCTTGTGAACTTTGTCATAGCAGACCCCTTGCAGGTTCAGCAGTCTGGTAAAAATAAGTTTTCCTTACCGTTCCCCTGTGTAACCTGGGCTGCAATGGCATTGACCTTCTGCAGAGTCACAGGTTCCTCCATTGTGGCACTGGCACTCCTGGGAACAGTTTTTCCCGTAACGACCCTCAGGACAAGGCTGACCACAGACCATGCCCTGCATATGCAGAAAAAAAGTCTTAATATTAGATTTGGTATTACAGCTTGAATGGACAAGAAAGAAGGTTTGTAATGAAGGACGATCAAGGAGATCTTATGTCACTCGTCTAGTGCTGATCTTGGAAATGCCAAACTCTTCTCCAGCTTTAAATACGGATTCCCATTCTGGAAGCCAAAGCTTATGAAAAACACTATCTCTAAGCAACAGTGAAAACAGTTAGACATCTAAGACTAATTGATGTCAAGCTCTTACCAATTTATTTATCAAGAGTAGTATATATCAAGACATTTGGAAATGCCCTCCAGCAAGTAGTGGTGTAGAAATCAGTAATTGCTGTAATGCCCCAATTATACTACAAGTTCTCTTTTTCTGATGAAAGGAAAAGCTGTTTGTAATTACACTGAAAGCAGCGTATCTTAAAAGCTTAGGATATCTGCTTGCCTTCAACAGGTTTTGAATTTCTGCACTGCTATTTACATCCTTGGAACTTATTACACCTGTCTAGTGAGGGGAGCATCAAATCTTAAGACTTTTAAGAAGCCATTTCAAGAAAAATGTATTTACAGGCACTTCATCAGACAAAAGACGTGCAGGTATTTCAACTAACATAATATACTGCAAAATTTATACCTGGCTACTTTAAACATTCCTTACAAGAAAAGCAAAAAAGGTTGTATTGACAAAGTTCTGTTTCACAGAACTGAAAAATCTAACACTAACAAAGAGTTATGCTTAAATTACTACTTGGAATGGAAAATTAGTCAAAGGACTAAATAGCAATTTATTAGTTAAGACACACACTACTGTAAAATTTCCATCACTGCTCTGTACGCTATCTCGTTTTTCATTACCTGTATTTAGGCAGAGAAAGGGAGTCAAGAATTTATACAAACATTTGTATTCTACGACCAATAATTTCACTCGTCTAACATAGTGGAATAAAAAGTAAAAATGGCCAAAATCCAAGTTAGGTAGTCAGGTGAGTGGTGCAACTCGAACACAAAAATAGAGATGATAATTTATAGCTACATTCTCTAGTTGGTGAAAAAGTGATCACTGGCACAGTTTATCTCAATATAATATCTCAATTATAATGAGATCATTAAAAATTCAGTAAATGAGGATTTTAATCCAAAATGGACACTTAAATAGAAAATATTGTTAACAAATACAATTGATAAATATTATCTACAAATGTATTCAAAGAAAGGGCTTTAATCACCTTCCAGTCTTTCGGTTACCTTCCAATTCCATTATTTGCC
Source organism: Chlamydotis macqueenii (assembly GCF_036417535.1). Classification (NCBI taxonomy): domain Eukaryota; kingdom Metazoa; phylum Chordata; class Aves; order Otidiformes; family Otididae; genus Chlamydotis; species Chlamydotis macqueenii. The sequence continues at coordinate 54,881,185 of NC_141593.1, read as the reverse complement.
AGCTCAGAGTGGGCAACCTGTTAGCAGGGGAGGCTACTTGCAGCTCTGAGCTTCTTTCCCTACCCACTGACAAAAGCGGAGGAAGTCTAAAGATAATGCCAAAGTTCTTGATGTCCTATTTCCATCACCAACATTTAATACAGTATCTAAAGGTTTAGGGGTTTTGCCATGCGCACTATATATACAAAACCTGCACAAAACCCACTGTTAAAATATATAATGGTGTTACCTCCCATAATATCATATTATATCTAGAAATGAATGACTCCCAGACAAAATATAAAGGATGTTGCCTCATCACAGTATGATTCATGTCTTTTGCTTCCCAGAATCTGATATGGTTAAAAAGGCCACACAGAACTGGACTATTTTCAGTAACAGATGGGTTTGCAAGTATTTTATTCCAGTTCCTTATGCTAAAATACGTTTCTCATTACTCCTGGCTACAGGCAGACTGCATTTGCTATCCTCATTTGCTACCCTTTTCTGACGCTGCCCAAAATCTACAAATATGGAAGTTTTATGGGGTTGTGTCAATTACAGAAAGTGTTTTTACCATCCATCCTGGCGGGCAGGCACACTCCCCGGTGACGTGGTGACAGACGCCTCCGTTCTGGCATGGGCACCTCTCCTCGCACTGTGGCCCATGCTTCCCAGGGGGACAGAGGTCCTCGCAGCTGGTGAGGTGGTGGTGTACAACAGAGACAACCGTTACTTCGGCACACACTCGTCTCCAGACACCTCTTTATTTTTAATGCTATCGTTAACTTTTCTGGCCAAAAGTATGAAACACAAAGCAGTCCAACACAAAGAGATGCACACCGAATATTGTATAGCACCCGTGCAACAAACCTAAGGAAACAGATCTGGCAATCTAGAAGCTATGTGGTTGATGTTGATTCATTGTTACTGAAAAAGCTCAAAATTTATTCTGGAATGACAACACCAAATAACTTTGCGTTTCAATGCAATTTTCCAAACTTGCAGCCAAACCATTTTCACAGTGGTCATGAAGAAGCTCCTGCTGCTACTTTCGTGGCTTTTACTTAGCAGACCAGACAAAGAGGGCTTTCTCTCAGCTCCACATCTGAACGTGCACTGCAACATGGTTTGCTCAGCTGCTTCTTCTCAGCACTATCTCCCTGTGTTACACATCAGCCAGACCAACAGCATAGTGTTAAAAGTTAATCTAAACTTAATTTCTCTTGTTAGCACTATTTAAAACTTGTGTCTCTCCCCCATAAATAAGATACTCTCTGCTTACAAGGCACCAGTGTATCCAGGAGGACATCTGCACTCTCCAGTCACATGGTCACAGGTGGCTCCATTTTGACACTGGCATTTTTGATGGCAATCATTTCCGTACGTCCCTTGATTGCAACGTTCCTCGCAGCGCCAACCTTTGAAACCTGATGCACAGTGGCAGGCTCCAGTGATGGGGTTGCACAGGGCTCCATTTTTGCACTGGCAGCGGCTGCTGCAGTGAGGTCCCCAGTGGTCACTGTCACATGCTGAAGGGTAGAAGGAAAAATTTACAGCAGTTTTATAAGAGGTCATGTTACAGCGCTGAAGACACTATGAGTCAACTGTAAAAAAAAAGGAAGTTATAAAATGGAAATAGTTATGTAGTACATCCTCAGTTCTTCTTGGTCCTCAAGGATCTTGGAAGGCAAGTAGAACTTAATTTATGCACACAAATTAATTTCTTAAGAATAAAAGCAAACACTTGAAAAGTGAAGCTGTGACGTAAATGCAAGTCCTAGTCTCTTCATTGTCAACACTCTTCGTTACGACTCTCTATCGTCAAATAACAGGTATGGTTGTGGTGAGCTTCCATTTACGCAGAGAAGTCCTGCTACCTTAAAAAAGTAATCTAAATCCACAGACAACTGTACAAGTCCCACAAGGAAGTTGCAAAGCTTACTCAACTTAGGATTATGATTTTTTTTAAATCTAGAAGTTCCTACTTGTTTACATAATTGGAATATTTCCTTTTCAATCTTGCAATATACTGATAGGGCAAAAGAAAACACACCGAGTGCTTCACCAAGCAATAGAAATTAACTATTATATGGTTAAACTTAATCTGGATGTTACAAATTTGGCTATCCAATGGGTCTTCATGATCATTCAAGTAAATCTTTCCTTGTCTGCCTCAATGTAGTCCATTAAAACCCTATAAGCAAACCACTCAGGTTATTTCAGCATCAAAAGAAAAACCTTAATGTTAAGGAGGAAATTTTTCTTAAGTGAGAAATACAGGAGTTCTGTAAAGACTCAGAAGATTAAGGTCACCTAGAGTTCAACAAGAATGTGCTAATCATATGGTCAAATGATCTGATTTTATTTTTATGTTCAGTTGATAACAGCAGTACAAGGGGAAAACCTCAATTGCAGTGACTGGAAGCCTGCGCTCTGCTCTTGGAGACTGACAACCATTGTTCTCCCAGTCTCCTCCTGGGGCAAAAAAAGCCAAACTCAGAACAGGCATGCTTTCCTAGACTAATGCAAAGTAATTCAAGGATCCTCCTCAGGCTAGGAACTATTCAGCTATAGGAGCTGTTCACTCAGGCTATATAAATAAAAAGGGATTAGGGTCTTTTAAAGACTCTACTCTTTAAGATTTTTTTTTTCAGGAGAGGTCACTAGAACATGCATCCATAATGGAGATATTGCGAGCAACTACACACAACAAAATACAGAACAAGACAAAGTATTGTATGTATTATAAACACTCAGCAATACTGTACAACCGACAGAACAACTGTCGATCTTATTACTGGCCTCTCTGAAGATATGTGGGTTTTGTTCTGGGCTATACTACAATGCACTGCTGTCTACAGCACACAGCATGTCACAAGTTGCCTTTCCCCACGATCACCCCATGATCACTCACATTCATTTAGAACCGCTGTATGTTTATTTTCAACACGTCTGCATGGAATAGAAAGTGTAACCGTCATGCTCAACCAGTCCTTAAATTGTTGTCAGGAAACCATCTGTTTTGGGATATATATAAATATATGTATGGATGGTGAGATGTCTGAGACAGTTGCATGCTCTGTCATGACTGAGCAAACACCTCTACTTTTTTTTTACTTCACACATTAGGGCTGGATTCAGATAAGAGTCTTCCTCCTGCTCCCAGACAAAATAGACAATTTTCATTTCAGCCATTCCTCATGGAACAATAAAAAAAAAATTAAAATAACTTTTTTTTTTTTAAAAAAACCTATCCTGGCATGTCCGATAAACAGAAGAATTCAGACTGATCACCAGACCACGACTGTTCCAGAGCAGAGCTCAGTCAAGGACGAATGTGGTCTGAACAGGTTCTAGATATAAAGACATAACCATGCAAGTAAGTCTTATTCTTGCTTGACAAGTGCAAGCTTGTCTTCTTTCACCAATAGCTGGAAATTGGATATTTGGTGCAGAGCAACAACATTCATGTAGCTGCTTGAAGACTCAGTGTAATGAGTCTCAGAGCCACTCAGACCAAACTGCTGTTTGTCTCCAACACCCGGGCACCGAGACTGTATTACTAGAAACTGCTTCACTTTTGAAGCAGTGGAGGCCTTTTATTCCCTCTGCTCTTTTTACAGTCCCACTCTGAGTCTGCCTCCCAGGGTTGCGTCCTGCTGTCTCTGAAAATTTACTGATGTCCAAGGTGAACGTGCTGTGTCTGTGAACTTGAACCTTTCTCGACTATTTTACTGTAAGGGCATGTATTGCACAGTACATAATAATTTATTAGTTTCCTGGCATTATCTTCTCATTATGTTTGCAGGAACTCACTAAAATAAAAAGCATCATACAGCTGCTAATAGGATTTCCAGTCTCACAACCATTCTCCTGGCAGCAGCTAGGTGCGTAACAAATACTGGCTACACAATTTTTCACTGCAGCAGACTGGTGAAGCATTCCACCAGCACAACAGTAGTCCCACCACAGTACGACTGCACGACACTCTTCTACTGGTCTGTCACCAGCCTAGCATCTGTCTGTGAGTTATGGGAATAACTGTGGAGAAATCTGGAGGATTAATGGGAATAAATAATAATTTTGAACGAGACGGATAAACCCCATGTTTTACCTCTGTGTCCCCTGACTGATAATCGTGTTTCCCATGGGAAATTAAAGTGATTTGTCAGAAGCTGGTGCTCAGTTTACTGTTAACAAAGAAGAAGGCAAAGGGTAAAAATGTTTCCTGTGGCAAGTCTGGTTTATTTTTAATTAGTTTTGGAGGCTAAATTTACATCAGACTATTTCTGCTGCTTCCTAGTATTCAGACACTAGGAAAGCCGGGCTGGAAGTCGCACAGCTGCTAATCTGGTGGAATGGGATAGTCACTGAGTTAATGACTATCGTCAGTTTACAGACTGTCAGCTGGAGTTTAATCAGAAGAGCTGCTCTGACTGTCCTGACTGCACCAAGGTCACAGGCACATGCACATATGCAAACACTACATGCACGCACAGGCAAAATCTGTTCAGAAGCTACTGGCTTCTGAACACATTTGGAGCCGTAAATCATCTGTCTCAGCACAAGGTGTACATGAAAGGGGAGCAAAGGATAGAGACAAGAGTCCCACGTTGAGAATGATTTCGACACAAGGATGATGCATCTCAGCCCCACTAACTCCTGGAAACAGTCTGAATCCTGCAGAAATGCAAAACCCAATTAGTAAACCAGGGTCAGTTTTCTGTACTAATGCTGCTCTGTTTTATGCAGAGCACCTTCAAAACAAAAGTTGTTCTCCTTCCCTTTTTCACGTATGTTACATTCACTCTCAGGTTTTTCTGTTTTAAACAGAAGAACCTGCTAGCTGTACTGCTCCCTATCAGCTTTCGCAGTAGACTCACGGGGTCCTTTCCTTCACCTGTTCTGGTTTTCTCTTCCCCCCTGTGCTGCTCAGGGGGGAAAGGTAGTAGAGATAATGTTAAGCTTGGGAAGAGGGAGGGTGGGGGGAGGTTATCTTGTTCCCTGTCTCATTCTCCTGCTAGTTTTAGAAATAAATGAATAGTTTTCCCCAAGTCGAGTCTGTTTTACCCACCTTGATCGCCTACAATTCTGTACTTCTCTAAAGAATGGCCTATAATGAGAACAAAATAAGACTACCAAATCAAGTCAAAGAACATTTCAGAAGAAAAACCTCCTTAGAAACTCTGACTTGCAACTGTCTTTTAAGTATGCTACAGCTTCCTTTATTACATGATATTCAAGCCCGACAACATTTATTGCAATGCTTTTTTAAAGATCTTTCTTCTCTTTTTGTCTCTCTTTTTTTGCTAATGGGGAGGTGAAAGCGAAAGATCACAGCAAAACTAAGATTTACTTTTTTGTGGCTGTCCCGTATGTAGCTTCAAGGTAACAGAATGAGATTTTATTCTGATTCACATATCTTTCTGCAACTCCCACTGCTGTGTGTTTCTGGAAATATGTACCATTGTCATCCAAACAGAGGAGATTCTTACCACAGTATTAGGCTAATGTGTTTTTATGGTCTTTTAGAATAACTGAAAACAAAACTCCCTACCACAGGCAGCAGAAACAGGGTGGACGCTCCCTCACTGGGAATAATATTGTGAAGTACAAATGTAAAATAAGCAAACAGTGACAAATACGCAGAATTCCTTTCTCTCTGTCTCTCCTCAAAACTCCAACATAATTTGTTCAGATAGGTTCAAGGAGCCACAGCCTTTAGTAAGCGAAAGTCGATTTTCCTTGCTCCAGCATGTAAAACAAACTGAAGCTGCCCGTAACTTCAACACCATCTTTGACTGTCCTTTCTTCCTTTCTAGGTTGTCACACCAAGGACAAGTTTAAATCTTTGTGTCTTCCTTTGCATCCCTCCTTTGACTCTCAGCTCTCTATTGTCTTGTCCTTACTTTCATGGCCTTTATGGTGTATCTCTCATCTATCATTTCCCATTCAGTGTCCAAATATCAACCCTCACATTTACAGTGCCTGTCATGTTAGCCCCTTTGTTGCATTTTCAGACTATTGTCTACCTTGTTTCTCCTCAAGTTGCGTCTACAACTTGGCATAGCTCTCCATACCCAAGCCACAAAACTGACATGTTGTACTCCTTCATGACCCTACCTTATGACCCCTCCTTCCTGTGAAATCTGCAAAAAGTTGATGCAGCAACTGTGTCAAAACCACTACCTGCCACAGTCATTTACTAGTGTTTGCTTTCTTCCTCATCTCCTACATATTTCCAGCTTTGTTACCTCTTTTCTCTTCTTACAATCACAGATTCTCTCTCTCAGGGGCAGAGGCAACTTTCTGTTCTGTATTTTCACTTGCAGAAGGAGTTCACAAACCCCCAGCAGGGACAATCATGAGATCCACCATGGAGCAAGAATGACCACCATCTACAACCAGAAGTAGACCAACTGTAACATGCCCTGTTAAAAACTATTCCAGTCTTCTGGAGCAGAGGATATAAATAAGAAAAGAGTAACATTTCTAGGAGGTCCCACGAGTGACTTGCATTATCAGGGAATAACCACCACTAATACCCAAGCATAACCAATGTAAGTAAAATAGACCAGTACTGAGAAAACTTTGATTTATCCAAAGGAGCAGCCCACTGACAATCTTGCTATCATAAACTGCCCTCAGGCTGTTCAGAGTTTAGTATTTGGAACAATGACTCTTCCCTCTGTTCCAGAAGCAAGAAACATGCTTGCCTTAACATAAAGGCACATTCGTTCCACACTAGTGGAACTAATACTTTAGATATCTAACTGTCAGGAAGCAGAATTTAATGAATCTCATCCAGAATTTCACAGCAAAATATAGAGTAACTTTTTATGAAGGTGGCATTTAAATTCATAGATAAGAGGAGCCACTCACCACTACTCTTTTTCTGATACCTCAGTAAGGAAACACAGCCAGGAGAAGTCCTCCCTTTTCTCCATCCACAACGTATGCCCATCTAACTTTCAAGTTTCAACAAAAGAGAAACTTAATTCTAATTCATGTATTAAATAGTCTTGTATTTTGCGTACCTGAAAACGTGTTTTGCCCAAAGAGAGTGCCGTAATTAAAATACAGGGGCTTGCAAAGACATGGCAAACACCACATGAGATTAAAATTTTGTCAGAAAACTGGATTGATGTCCTTCTTGCAGGAAAGAAGGTATTTCACATAACATGGCAACAGTCACACAGGTCACATATTACATTAAGGCATCATATACGTTTGGTCTACGCAAAACTAAACTTGGATAATACTTCATAGACCCTCAATTACTCTTAGCTGATAAGGACATGCAAAGCCATAGTCATGTAGATGCTAGTCTTAATGATCTTAATTTCTGAGTGTATTTGTGTCCAGAACAACATTCATTGATTCACTAAGCAAAAACCATGACAAAAATATGAACGTTATCACTAATCTAAATCCACATCATCCTTATTGGAACGTTTAGAGAGTATTCTTGAAACTACTCTCTGCTACTATGATTGGTTAGCTGTGGATCTAAATTGATGGTGTTTGTTACCCTTAGGATATTCATGCAGGACAGGAAACAGATAATAATTCTCCCAACTGGAATTTAGGCCAAATAAAAGTATTCCCATTGATTCTGAAAGCTATAAATACTCAAGTGTGTTCAAAATTTGACAAGATGTATTAAGTCCCTAGTGACATCACCCTGTATGTCAGACTGGATTGCGAGACAGTAAATGTGGAATGTGGCAAACGGACATTTCAAAGATGAGTTGAAAAAGACTGAAAACAAAGCCAGCTGTTCTGAAAAGTAGAATAAAAACACCTTTTAGAAAACCTTCAAAGTCTTATTCAATAAAAACATGAGATCATTCTCCAGACATTTTTTATATGCTCTGTTCTACGCACCTCAGCATGTTATGAAAATATATGCACATGCATATCAGAAATTAAATCTTTCTTACTTAGAGAATCACTCTTAATAATTGTAAAATATCAATGCTTTTTAGTAAAAGACTTATTTTACCTACATCCCAGACACAGAAATGCATAGTAGTGTTTTTTTTTCAGAACACACTTTCTATTAAATCTGGATTTTCTTTGAGTCTTCTGTTTCTGTCTGATTTCATTTGTTATACTGTTAGGCTTTTTACCCTGTGGCATATTTTTCATTCTTACTTTTTGTTTTGTGTATAAGAAAGGATTTTTATTCAAAATGCTAAGCTTTAATTTAATTTAGGGATTTTTCTTTTTTACTTTGTAAAAGCCTTTTGATCCATGAAGTGGAAGAACAATGAAAATGTGTTTTTCAGATGCTATGAAAGACTGGAGCTATATGCCTTTCACACGCCGGAAATTTCAGAAGACTCCTTAAAGTTCTTTGGACATCAGAACACAAGGCTGGATAATTGCTAAGAAAAACATACACAGATGATGTGGTCTTCATTTTATCTTGCCACTAGATCAACCTGTTCAAAATAATCACTGCTACAGGAAAAGTTATAAAATTATAAGAATCTGATTGCACTGTATAAAATGAACTGCTGTCTACTGACAATACGTCTGACAACATATAAGGCAGATTGAAATAAAACCAATATTAAAAATACTTTTGTACTGTTACTAGAAAAGAAAAAAAATTACATAGATATTATTCAAGAAATCAACTGAGTTGAAGACCACAAATATACTCAGTTTAAGAAATGGTGAAAAGCAGAAATGAAAAGCATCTCTAATATAGAAAATGTTTACAATCAGTAGAACTATCATGACTTACTGCAATACCTTCTGCCAGTAAATTTCAACATAAGCAAATTTAATAACTCAGTTTTGTAGAAAACACTTTTTTGTTTCTGCTTTTGCTTGAAGATTGGAACTGTAATTCAGCAAAATGCTGAAGCACGTCCATAAAATCTATTAATTTCCCTAGAACTTCAAAACCAAAATGCTTTATAGGACAGAAATTAAGAAATAAGAATAATATAATTGCAACTATGTCGTCGTACTGAAAACTAGAAAAGAACAGCTGCTGTGCAGCCCTGGGAATTTTGATACCACCTACCATAGTGACACTGTAGTGACTCTGTTGACAATAAAGGTGATGGCAACTTCCATTAATACCTGTTTTCCCTAGTAGCACCTGATTTAACTTGCCGGCAGGTTAGTTTCTCAACCAAAAGATATTCAGCCTTGTTAGAGGAGTAGTCAGGGGAATTACAGAAGTAATAATTACAGAAGAATTAAGAGTAGTGAAAAGTATGGGGAAGACACATGTAATAAGAAGGGGTTAAATTTAAGACTATTTATGACTTGTTGTCATTTTTGCTAACAGGATGCACTTGCACATGTGGTCATTTGGGAGCCAGGGCAGGAGGCAGTTCTGCACTACTTGAATTCTCTACACTTTCCATAAAAGCAAGTATCTCTCTGTCAGGATACTCTGCAGTTTCACTTGTGTGTTTAGCAGTTTCTCACTTCCGTGAATCAAGCCTTTCTGTGGCAAGCATGTGGTCAAAACCAGAACCTACTTCTACAGCCTTCTGAATGTCTTGGAAAACTTAAGGATGAGCTAGCTTTCTGAGTGTATCTTGCAAGCTCTGTTAGTCAAAATGCTCTCAACAAACAAAAAGGAAAGCAATGTCTTGGTCAAAGAAGCTCAATTCAAGATTCACAAGCTGTGCCGTCAGAGTGTACAAGATCCTTCCCAGACACCTTGCCTGGTACCCACACCAAGGGCGCTGTTTCACTTGGGGTGCAAGGGGGTCTGTGGAAAATAGTCACACACCCACCTCTGCAGGGTTAACAGAAATTATAAGCTCCGATGAGAAACTAGCAGTGCTCGTAACTCACGTGAGTGCCTCACGCAAGCTATGCCAAGGGATCCAGTTTCTGCCATATTCTGCATCTGCCAAGTACCATGAAGAAAACAGCGAGATTTTCATGGAATTTGCGAACTTTAAAAACACGCATGACAGTGAAGGAAATCTGACAGCAGCAGAGCTACTGTACCCTTAAAGCTTCCTTAACAAGTGCATTTAAAGGCAAGAAGATGTTCCTCTGAGATGCCAGCTTTGAATGCTCAGCTTAATGTATTAAGGAAAAAGACAGTTCTCTTCTCACGCTTTATAAAACCCTGGAGCCAACTTATGCCTTAGTGTCACTTGTTCTACTCCCAGGCCCAATGAAACTCTATCAATCACCAACAGAATCAAATTACAAATTAAAATCCAGTGATTCAAACAAATATCAGATTACTTAAATACAATAAAACCAGAAAATGCCTATTCACATTTCCATAAACAATCCTAACATACTTGTCATAAACATGTCATTCCTTTTTTGCTTTACTATAAGGCCAGCTGGGGGATCACAAAGGCTATAACCTTTTCAGATGAGGCAGTGTAATATTGATTTTGGCCTTTTGCCTCTGCTCCAGCTTTTTCAGAAAGTGTCCTATTGATTTTGAAGGAATTATTTGTGGACTACTAGGCATGAGAATCAAAACAACGCGAATGTCCTGATTGCTTAGTGGGGGTCCATGTTAGGCTGCAAGCGTATCTACCTTGCACACACATTCAAAACTGACAAACTGGTCCATATATTACATATTACAGCAAATACTGTTGCAAAACCGTGGGCAGAAAACAGGCTGAAAACATAATCTACAACTGTAAAACATGGCTTGATTGTCTCTACACATCTAGACGGCCAACTATCCCTACATGTAGCAACTCTTACAGAAGACTGCTTTATACACAACCTGTCATCAAAAACGCTCTTACAACATGTAACAATCCAATCTGACACATGCAAGTTAAAAATCTGAAATAAACCATATTCCAGTTGGGGAAGAAAGGTTGGGTTGGTTGATTTGTTTTTCAATAAAATCTATTTGTTTACATTTTATCTACAAACATATCTATCTTTGCCATTGTGTCCTTTTTTCTAAATTTTGTTCTTGCCACCAGCCCACAACCACTCAACTTATACTCCTGAAGTTCACAAACACCTCTTCACAGTGGTGCTGACAGTGTGCTGGTTGTGCTGACTTGCTCAGTCCAAGGGATCGGTTCAACACATCTTCTGTCCACTCATTTGTCATTGACCTGACTACTGTGCTCAGTCAATAAATCTTTATTAGAATAACTTGTTTCACATGACTGTCATCTCTCCCGCTAGAATGGAATTGTTCTGCAAATAAGCAATCTCTCAATCCAAGTAGTACTTCTTTTCAGATATATGTGAGTCATCATCATCTCCTTCATCATCTCCTACTGAAATTGACTGCAAGCAAACACTGCCTAATACAGTAAATTTCCTTTACTAAAAAGAAAAGGCCTGAAGAAAACATATACCTCACATGGGAAATGTTCTCCAAGGAGATATAATTTAATTAGCCAAATTCTGAGACCACCACTCAGGTTTTATTCACAGAAGAATACATCCAATCCTGTTTTCCACTCAGGTGGGATGTAAGGTTTTCAGAAAGGCAGAGGATGTGAAGAAGGAGAGAGTTATGGGTTGGGCTAGAATTAAGCAATGAAAAAGGACAGCCTCAGTAGCTGGTCAAATCTTTATCCCTCTTCTCCCTAAACTGAAGGCAGCCTACTGTAGGCTATTAGGAACTGGGTAAGACTTGTCACAAAAAGGAGGCAATGGTTGCTACAAAAGCAAATGGGAGTCTCCCAGAAGGTTTAGTCCCTGGAAAGGTTATTAGGCCGTAGCACACAGTGGTATGCAAAGACAGGGGAGGAAGCTTGCTTATTCAGCTTTTCGCGTACAATGCAAGAATTTAGTCCATGCAATCACACTGTAATTTCTGGAGAGAATATAACAGCATTTAGGAAGCACTTGTTTGCAATTACCATCCAGAAAGCCACTGTCACATAGAAGATGTGGCATATCATTAAAAAATTTATTTTAAACACACTGGGTAAATACAATTGAGAAATAACAGATAAAATCAAGTTGGGGGTTGACAGATGGACAGATGCTGCAATAGGACTAACTCTGTCCTCAGATACTTACAGATTAAATTCCTTTGGAAGGAGAACAAGCAAACCTAATAGAGATTAGAACAAAAAGTTTTGTTCTGCAATTTTACAAAGAAGTTTAGTGCTCAGGTAGAACAGTTGCTTCCGACATGTTCGCATCCATGAAAATGAACTGATTACTAAATCTGGAAGTTTGCCTAATATCTCACACTTTGAGAAAAATCTCTCCCTTTCAATCACAGTACTTTATTTGGTCATCAGAAATAATTAAATTCCTGAGTGTCCGCCTTACAAAAACACTGGCCTGCCTTGCAATCATTACTTCTCCATTATTCAGTTAAATAATTACATAGTTAAAATGTTTACAGGATAGACTTTATTACAGTGTGGCAATTTGCATCTATTTTTCTTGAATGAGTAGCTTGCCATATCAACAAAATAATTATTTTTAAAATGCTTCTCTTTATTTTATCTCATTGTACCTTCCTTTTACTAAAACTAAGCAAGTTTGGGTTCATGCAGAAAATACAGTTAAAGGCAAAATATGAAAATTGCTTACATAGGAAAAGTAACAACAAAACTCTGTGCCAGAGAGACAAAACTCTGTCACTTACTGCTTTTACAACCCTATTCACTGCTCTTCAATGCAATTTGATCTGCGCTGTAGCTCTAAGACGCATGGATAAGGAAACCCCACACAGCTAGCAACAAACAGCAGCACTCAAACTTGGAAGGACAATCTGATGAAAATAACATCTTTCTTAAGTTTGCCCACATGGAACGGGATAAATTCCAAAACAAATGTCCCTGCAGCACACACACACACAAAATTACCCTCTTCCTCAGCCTACACTCCCTTCTCCTAGGACTACACTAGCGATCCGAAACGAATTTCAGCAGTTCCAGTTAGCTCTAGCATCATGCAGAAGCCTTTCGAGGATCACCAGCCTCTCCAGAGATCAGACTGCTCAAAGGTACACGAACAAAGGCCCTTTCAGTTTTGGCCTGTTGTGTATGCACACCAGAAATACTTTTGCTACTAAGGCTGCTGTGACAAGCAATCAAAGGCAACCAGCTGAGGAAGACGGAGAGGAAAAAGAGCTGCACATACATTCAAAATGAATTATACCAGACAGGTCAGAGAAATGGAATCTAGAAAATCCTGTGAGAGGAAGGATTATTTCCAAAGACAGATTTAGAGGTTCCTGTCTCATCTAAAGTGCCCTTCAGTGAGTTTTGAACTTGGAAGTCTCAATAAATAACAGTATCTCCCCGTTCTGCATGTCTATTGATACACGTTTCTTCTGCACACTTGATGAGTTACAGAAGAGCTTGACACATAAGGTATTCAGAAAGAAAGATAACCTGTTTTGACAATTTCTTTTGATAACTCAGCACACTAGATTAAGATCAGTATTACAGTAACTGCACTGCTAACTCTTTCAGTTCTATGCCTTACTCAAAACTTGGTGTTTCTTTAGAGCTGTTTATTGAAAGAATCACATGTAAGCATATTCAAAGACTATACAACAAATGTAATAATTTTAAAATGTTTACATTTTTTCTTATGTAATTTATTATTAACTATTTTTATTCACTCTCTCTGTCTCTCAAATTTCACAAAATACGCTGCCTCAACAACAGATCGGTTCCAGATGCAGAGTCCCCATAGCACCTTGTTTGCAAAAAAATAACAATTCCCTATTTTTATTGAGTGGAAAAAATTGAGGGTGAAAATACAACCATATAATTTTTGTCTTGTTGATGATCTAGGTTTTTCACAGTTGTTATTTTTATAAGAATCTTATACTAAGTAAACTAGCAGTATAATACCTTTGGAAGACATCAAGCTCTGGTTTATGAATCAGAATCTTACATGGTCTGTGGAATTTAGATTATAAGCACATTTTTTTAATTGTTGACTAAGACACATTCCTTTCAAACAGACAGTCATTAGCAGTGACACACTTTGAACTTGACTGTAATGAAGTATATGGTTGTAATGTCAGCCTAAACATTACATTTCCAAAGACCACACAAAGGCGAACAGAAAGACAGAATAAATAAAAAACCTGTAACAAATAAAAAAATCAAGAATTACTCTGAGAAACTGAGTCCTGCCACTGAGGGGTTTCTGCCCTCTGTCCAGACCTTACTGCAGCCTGCAGTGCCCGGTTTTACACTCAAAGAGTCTAGAGAACAGCAGCAACTAAAAAGGTCATGAACTGGTATTATTTTACTGCTTCACTTGGTGTTTTTGACATTTTGCTAGGTTCTTGCACCAAGCGTGTCACGGCCTGGATCCTCACGACATCCATATTAAGCGCGACCACCTGCTGGCTGGGTCACATGCGACTGCACCCGCAGGCCAAGGAGGAGAGGTGCCAACACGCCCCATCTCCTGCCGCCGGCGTCCTCCACGGTCCACTCGTGCTCCCCTCGTCTCCCGCACGCACTCGCATGGCAAAGGGAAAGGGGAGGAGAGTTGGAGAAAGCTGACTGGTCAGTGAGGGTAAAATGGAAACAGACTGAGCAGACAGGCAGCAACTAATAATGCAAGAGTGAGGGGAAAAAAGGACAAATTAGTAGCCGAGTGAAAAAGAAGGAGGGGGTTGTGAGGAAGGCTATGCTCATAGGTTTCAAACATGACCTGGCACCATCATTCTTTATGCATAAGGAAAATAAAAAAAATTAAGGTTTTCTTGTAGTTAAATACGCTTTACTCGCTTTACTAAGTGCTGTATTACCTGGCGTCTTCCTGAGCACTAAATAGCTCATGACATTTAGTGCTGCTACAGGCTAACAATGTTTGCAAGTAAACTAAGAAAATCCAGGTCACACAGAGTAACCTGATAACTCAAAACAACCCCCTGACCAGAAAGCAGGAGCCCAAGCACAGGATCAATGATAATCTGCCCAAAAGAGAGGACAGCACCGTGGAAAGAGCATGAGACAGGCAGAAGCAGGTGAGAACTCACCACTGGAGCAGTTGGGTCCTCCCCAGCCAGGCTCACACTGACAGGTGTTCGGAGCAATACAGCGACCATGGACACATTTATCAGCACAATGAGCTGTCAGAGAAGGAAATTTAAAAAGGAATTAAAGAAGAACTCCTAGCACTAGGAAAAATATTCTAAACTTATTCCTAATACAAATCTTTCATGTCTCAAATACCTTTTAAAAGCAAAATAAACATTAGTGTATTAATGTTTGGTGGCATCTCTTCAAAATAAGTTTTCTTGCTTCACTATCTTTTGCTTCTCCTAAGTTTGAAGGCTCTAACTAAAACCATTTCGGTGCTACGCAAATAGCTTCACATTTAACAAAGAGAATATTGTCCACATTTAATGAAAAAAAGAGTCATACCCTGATATAGGTTGGAAATCCATCTGAACGTAATCCTGGGCAAGAGGCTCTAGGTGGCCCTTGCCTAGGCAGAGAAGTGGGACAAGATGACTTCTACAGCTCCCTTTCAACCTCAAACACCCTGTGATTCTCTGAAGGAAACTCTCACAACAAGAAAAAGGGGGGAACTTCTGCACACATATAAAGAGGGGTCCTCTTGGAACAGCATGGATCAAATAGGATTTGCTACACACCAGTATTTTATTAATGATTTTTCTGAATGGTTGCACAGTTCAAATGAAGCACAACAAAACAGTGATTACGATTAAGGTAAGGCACGAGATACAAACCCTGTGAATCACTGCAACCTGTAATGTATATGAAATGAAATTTTTCTTTACTATTTTTTTTCATGATTTGCAAGCATGTGTTTCTACAGTTAAGGCTTACTTTGAAAAAAGTGCTTTTATTTGAAACTTTTAAGAAAAACTTGAAATGGCTTTGATACCCAGGTCAATGTAACTGACTCAGAATACAAAACACTGAAGAGCAACAATCTGCAACCAACAACAGTTTTCCAGCATCCTATTCATCACAAAATACCCCTGCCTTTCCAAACTACATACACTGTAATACTCTCCTTCTAGTCTGAACCACCACCAAACTTTAAAAATGTGCACAGGATGAGAATTGTCTTTGTACCAACATTTCCAGAGAAAGTACAACAGGAATCTGAGCTGTATACCAATGAATAAAAGACGAACAATGGGAAAAAAAAACCCAACAAAATTGGTGTTTACAGGAAGTTTAACGGGACTACATGTGCATACTTTCAGTTCTGAATGGACTGAAAGTGCTCTACAGTAATTAGGAAAAATACTTGCAAAATGTCCTGGTTTTCTCCTAATTAAACATGATTAAGCACATTGGCCATCTTTATATTTTGTATGATCAAGAAAAAAGAAAGCCACACAGAGATCAATCACTTATATTACTAACATCTTTGTTTATCCGGAATCCCAGCCATTAATTGTATATTTTTACAGCCTTTAGTTTTCATTCTCAACTTTTATTTCTAACAAGCTACTTTTCAGATGCGCATTACAATGATCTTCATTAGAAATCAACAGGGAGAATATGGATTTTTAACTGTTAAATGTTACAAGAAATTAATAAAAAGCTATTTCATTGCTCTCTATTTATTTATTATGAAATTAATTACTTTAAATAATACATTGCAATTGTCCATTAGTCTTATAACTAGACATGAATTACTTGTATATTTGAAGATTCTTGCCTAGTATAAGTGCTGCCTTGGGCACTGAAGCTCCCCCTAAACCAAACATGTGAAAAATCTTACCAGCAAGCCGTAAGACAATAGACAGTAGCTATACACATACACATCTCTGCATGTGCACATATATATGAAGAACTCAGTGAATATCAACACATTCAACCCAAATTTCTGAGCACTAAGGCTAAATACAATAAAGCAACATTCCATCGCATACTTTGTGAGACAGATGGAAAAAAATACAAAAATCAAAATGTTGTAAGGAACTGGACAAAGCGAGGGGTACAGAAGAAGCTCTTCCAGCATCTCCTTGCACTGCCCCTCATGCCATGCTGAGTACATAGGTCCTTCCTACAGTCCCTATATAAAAGCACATGCTACGGCACTCTACAAATAATTATCAATTTCTTCCAATAATAAAATAGGGTTGTCTTAGAACAAATGCACAACAGATGAAACTTTGGGTAACAGTGTTCACAACGCAGACGCATCTCACAAATTAGAGCTGTATTATTTTCTTAGCCACAGCAACATAAATCAACAGTAGCTTGTCTTCAGCCACTGAAGTGGTGTTTCAATTTTCCAGTAGTAGAATATAAATCAACACAACTCTTCAAAACAAGCTACCACTACTAAGTCTCTATAGAAGTTATCTGTAGGTAACAACGTCAGGGGTTTTGACAGTCAAAACTCTACTGACTCTAACGATGAAGAAATATGGGATAAGAACTACTGAAGAAACTTGTACAGTATAAATATTGCTGCTTCCAAATTAATTCAATGAAGATCAGCTAAAATTTTACATATATATATATATATGGTATACAAATACACACATTTCTTTCTCAAATAAGAGGAACATGTAGTTCTTTTCTTTGAAGAAGCTAAACTAAAGCCAAGAATGTTTCAAAAGGTGTTCAAAATAATTAAAGATATCCAATACTTCCTAGTTTTAAGTTTCTTAATGCCCAGAAATATATCTGATCAAAGAATGACTTCTCTCTACACCCTGGATATACATAAAAACCTATTATGTAACCAAAATAAGTCATTCTTAGACACCTTATGGGCTAACCAATTCTTGGCAACTGAATCTTAGTTAACATTCTAAGAGACAGCATCTGTAGAAAAATTATTGCACTGAACATAGGGTTAAGAGAACCAAAATTTACTACACGACCTACAAAAAAGTGTAAGGTGAGGACAACATAAAAAGCACTAGAACAACCTGAAAAGACATGAATGACATTAAGGATAGATAAACTATTTTCTCTCAGTTTTCTATTGAATTGATGGACACGATATAAGGAAACACTTAAATGCAATAGCAGGTGAAAAACTTAACATGAAGCCTTTCTGGTACTGAGCAGTGTAAAGAAGCACCAAAGCTTCACTGGCAGCAGTGAATTGCATAAGTCATATCTTCTTTTGCAAGGGAAAAATCAATTATCATATGAAAAGCAATCTGAGCTTACTCTTGCATATTTCATTTTACATCTCATTTCCCCTTTTTCTTCAGTGTCTTATTATTTCCTTCAAAATCTTCTCCAAAATCTTGTCTTGTCCAACTTACAGGTCTATTTCGGCAGATCATATCCTTTCATTTTCTTAAAAAAACAAAAGGAAGATTTGCTCTTTCCGATTACAGAGTATCAGCCAGCCTGAATTATCTATAAAATACCTGCTGCTGCACATGCAGTTCCTTGCAGCAGCCCTTTCCGCACCACGAGAGGAGCTGCCCCATCCCTTGGACACAAGTCCACCAGGCTGCTTGAGCTTGGTTCCCACCACAGTTGCAGGCACTGGTACTTCTGTAACTCACCAAATGAACACGCCCTGCTGAGGAAGCTCAGCAAAGTGAATCCATGTGTAAAGACATGGTAACCCACCCAGGTCATCCACACCATTATTACAGCAGGCTGAAAGCAATGTGAGGCAAGGGCTTGGACAACATGCTCACAGACATGCCCTAGCACCACAGCTTCAGGAAGAGAGCTCCTATCAGAAGGATCAAGCTAGTCATGCTACAGGCGTAGAATGTTTAATACAATTTTAGGTCAAGCCGCCACTTTCAAACTCCAATCACGTGTCTCATACTGATATCAATGAAGAGAGGAAGATGGTGCTCCAGCTCAAGAGACAGTTGCAATTCCACGCCTACTTATATGCTGATGAGCTCCTGCATACCCTCTGCAGTGCAAATGCAGATTGCTCCTCCACTGCTGTATCTACTTAAAGAATTACAGCTGAGTGGAGCAACTCCAGTGCCTCATATAGCTTACACTCACACTTCCGAACTAGAGCATATATGAAGAGTGGAACATGGTAAAGCTTGAAATTTCGGAATGGCATTTTATGAATCTGTTCTTTGTGATTAAGACAGTCACATGAAGTTATTTCACTGTAAGTCACCATAGATTACATTTGGATAGCTGTGCATTGCATTATCTGATGTTAAAAGAAGATACAGAAGAATTTCCAGTCATAAAATTTTTTAAAAGATATTTTTTTCTTTAATGAAAGTTTATGCATGCATTCTTTGATCTGTTGCTGTGTCATTTTGAAAAGCCAGACATAAATCAATTAAAATACACAAAGTTTTAAATATTTTGTCTGTCATCATGCACCTAAGTAAATGATCAGGAGATCAGCTACACTTCTGCAATTAGACTTACACCTTTTAAACAATTCATTCACATCATCAAATGAGCATATACTTGAAATAGGACCTGATCTCATGACATCTCATACCTGAAATCTATTAAATAAAATTCCTATCAACTTCACAGAGAATTCATATTAGGAAGACTGGAGTAGTATCTGAACCAGACATGCTTTTGGATTCTAAGTAGATCTCCATAATATTTCTTTCTGATAAATTACTTCCAAGAAAATAAGTCATACTGCATGCCTGCTAATATCACTCTATACTGATTTGGACACATAATCTTTGAAAAGAGCAAATTGAATAAATATATCTATTTTTTTAAAATAATTTTTTTTAAAAAAAGCTTATTTAGCTGTTAAACTTTTAAAAATCTTGTGAATTAAACTTGAACGCACAAACCATTTTAGACTGGAAATAGAAAAAAACCTCTTCTACATATTTCACAGGGTTTAACTTCGACTTCCTCAAAATTAATTAAAATAACGTCCCTCAGCACTTATTGTGCAAAATAAAATTCACATTTCTTTTAAATTACATTATAAATGCATTTATTCAAATAAATTATTCACTTCCAAACAGTATGCTAGAATATATCCTTTGGTTAATCCTTTTTTCCTATGCTTGATGACTAGTTGCTATTAAAGTACGTGATATCCAGTTATGCATTAAGATAGATGTTTTCTTTTCTATTTCACGGTTAAAGGAAATTCAACAGACATAATCTTCCTTTAATGTCCTTAGAAACGTGCTACATTGTCAGTTGTATGTGAAGTTAATGTTCAAGCTACCAAAATGATACAAGGATCAGCCTACCTACTTACCTTCTGCATATATGTCACTCTACAAGAAAGCCACCAAAAGACATCTTAAAGTCTTTGAATTCTTTCATTTCAGAAACATGCGAAAAGTTGAATGGATTTTGTAAATCCAAAAGAAACAAAACAGAAGACTACACTTTTTTGTAAAAGTTTCTCAGTCTGTATCTCAGCCTACCATCCATATGCCAAATCTCCTAGGGATTGTCACTGATATTAAGAGATAAGTGACAGTAAATTATTTGGACTAAGTAAGAGACAAAATTAATCGCTAAACCTAGTATGGATTTTCTAAGGCCAGGAGTAAGAAATTTGCCACTTTGTTGCTTACTAACAGTGATGGAAATGCAGCATCATTTCAACAAACTCAGAAACACTGGAAAGACAGGCATCTGAGTTGCTTAATAGAATTTTTTTTAAACTTATGATGGCTGTAGTGACGTGGTGCCTTCCATAAAACTCTTAACAGATATCTACTTCAAGTGTGACTATTTTCTTCTTATCAATGGCATAAGTCAAAAGAAAAGGATGCTAAAATTCTGTATTAGAGTTTGGATAGTTTATAGCACAACAGTTATTTTTAATTTAAAGAAGAACAAACAAACCGAATACTTTCACAGAAGTGATACAAAAGGCCTATTTGCATATTTTCCATATGTATGTAGACACTGAATCCAAAGACAAAACACAAGAGGAATTTTCATTAAAAAGTTAAAACATAATACAAGTTTCACCTGTTGAAAGTTTTCAAGAACAAGTATGGAAGTTAGAGTCACAATTCCACCGAAATCTTGTAACGCAAGATGAATTCAAATTCCCCTGTTCAGACTGGCCTCCAAAAGACTCCAAAAAAACCCACTTAAATTTCAGCCAGTGCTTTTCTCTGGCTGTTGGTCATTCTTTTTGTTTGCAAATGCAACATTTACAGATTTTAGCAACAGGAATCTGGCATATTCTTGCAATTCTTTACGCAGTGACAAATAATTCTCTTCCCTCTGTAGGCAGTGAAGTGGCACTACCACGAATAAGTACTGCCTCTAGGGGAACAGTGACTCTTAGGTATTCACGCTGTAGATCCCTAACTATTATTTTAAAAAGGAAGTCACAAGATTTCAATTCATCACTGCATGCACTGAAGTGCTGAATCATACCAGGATCGTCTACCACTAGAATTTTCTAACTGAGCTTTCTAAATTGAGAAGTCAAAGAAAGGAACAAACTAATAACAAAACATCAACAGCATCACAAATATTTTAGCCTTTTAGAAGCATCCTATATCCTCCACTACATAAAAAATAATCCACACTGCATGGAAAATAAAACTACCCTAATGGAAATGCTGTGTGCATTGTGGAGCAGCAACAGCATAAAAGAGGATACCTGCAACACTTCAAATGGCTTTGATTTGCTTCTGTCTTTGCATATTAAAAAGGGGGGAGGTGCATGTATGTTTTTCAATGTGATCACCATTTTCTTGCAGAAAAAAATTTTGTGTTCCCAGTGATATTTCTGCTATTATGACATAAGAGAAGATATCTCCCCACATCACTGTCTCTTATAATTTGATCTCAGCTGAAAGCATCACACTTGCTTTCCAAGTTAAACTGGTTGATCACAGGGTATGCAGGCATCATCTACTCTAGCATGTACAAGTTCACTATGAAGAAAGCTGGTTGAAACAATGGGAAGCATGAAATATTTGCTGCCTTCTGTTAACTGCTGAGCTCTTCCTTTGCCCTGAATCCTCACCTCCAACTGAAGATCATGAGGACTGAAGGTCTCTCAACGCCTTCCAGGGTAAACCATTACAGAATCAAATAAATGCAAAGCTAGCTCCAGTGAGAGATCTTTATTTTTACATAATTTGAAGTCTGAGGCATTCCAAAATTGCTTCAGAAGTCAGAGCAGACATGTCCTGAGTATCATCAGCATTTGGCATATTTTTATGTAATAACAGTAAAAAATTAGTACAAGTGTGATCTGAATTTACTGGGTTTCGAATATTACTATGTTAATATAGAATAAATTTACTACATAAACTATAGCTATGTAAAAGCTATAGTCACGTAAGAGTCATCATCACACTTCTCACGTGATCAAACTGTTATATACTTTAAAAAGTACACTACTTAATCAAAAAAATAAATATGATCATTCATATATGCTCTATAATAACTGAATGTAGTTAGAAATTGGTTCTTATCAGTCTAATATGTACATGTTAAGAACAAAGGTTAAAAAAATCGCCAATCTGATCTCAGATAGGCACAATTTTTTAAAAATTGTTTTTAGAAAATATCATTTTGACCTTCCTTTTTCATGTGCAGAAAACACTTTAAATCAAATATCTTACTGCTGCATTTTGAAATTCCAGGAAGTGCTGTAAAATAAAAATATTAACAAGGATAGTGTGATGTGTTATGACTTTCACAGGGTATAATTTTCCAGTGATACAAATAAATCCTGCCAGTCACTTCCAGTATGCACCTCACAAGAAACAAAAAGGCAAAAATTAAGAAACTAGTTAGCATTTGTATTGAATAAATACATTTAGCATACATACTGATATTGATTTTCAGACTCATTTATCAGTAAAGACCAAAGACTTATCCACTGCACTGCCATCTCCTAAACTGGGTTGCAAAATCCAGTGGCAATGACATATCTCTTGTTATCTGTTCTCTTGCAGAACGTTTTCCTGGACAAGCTTCTCCATACCTTGAGTGCTATGCTTCACCACTATCATTATAGCCATAAGGCAGACAACAAAGCAATTAATATATCTCCATTTTTCTCATTCTCAGCTGAGAAGAAGCCACCAGGTAAAAAATTGCGCCTTAGAGAGTTAGGCTGAGAATGTGCTGCTACAGAGCTAGCCCTTCACATGTGCCTTGGTCCAGGCCTTGCTCCAGGGTAGTGGGAGTGTGCCGATGGGCTCCCCACGCAGACCAGCCGAGTCGGGGAATGTGACGCAGAGCTTCACATGAAGGCAGCCAAAGCAGCTGCCAAAACAGCTCACATGCTGTGGCTTTCCCAATAAGCTGGGCTTTTCACTTTTTTCTCTTGGCAAGGCTTGCCCATCAGTCACCTGTTCAGAAACTGGACAGCAAGCCCAAGGGCAAACCCCGCAGTTCAGACGCTCCAGCTCCTCACCAATCTGCTCTTACAGGGCCCCATATTTCCAGAAAAAATTCAACTATACCACCTCAGTCCCTCTGACACTGTTTGCTAGGGTTCTGCAAGTTTTTTAGATCTCACTATTAGAAGAGCTGAAGCAAGACTAAGGAATGAATTTAGCTGTTTTCCACTCTAATGCATGCCCTTTCTGTCTCCTAAAATTAATAAAAGTATACAGACAGGTCAACATACAAATGACATTATGTACAAAAGATCACCCCTGATGAGCCCCAGTTTTTCAAGGAGATGAAAAGATGAAGAGACTTGGCTCCTTGACTTCTGGAAAACTTACTGTTTGAGTCCCTGCTGTGCATGTGCATTCACAGGGACAAATAATTTGAAATACTATTGAATTTATTTCATTTTTAGCCCTACACATGTGCCAATCTCCAAAGACATGCAATGATTCACAACTGCTTACCTATCGCAAGTTCCCTGCTGTCAGTCCTGCCGACACCAGCATCGAGCTACCCAATCCACTGTATGACTTTGAACAACCCCATGTTAAACTACTAACCACACAATTCCAGGGCTCTGGATTAATACCTCCTCTATTTTCATTCCACTTTTCTACGATGGTCTTGAATAAACACCATTTTAAGAATGAGACCTTCCTAGGACTGCACAAGGCCAACCAAGAGCAAGAAAAAAAAAGGTGTGAGCCAAGGCCACTGCCAGGCTCTGGGCACAGCTCTTCATCTTTAGACTCAGAAAGATGTGGAGACGGGGGCATGTGCCACACAGACACAGTGCTGCCGCCTTCAAACAGTTGTTACAGATTTCTGCATCTGTAAGACAAGCTAAGTATGGCGATCAACCAGGGCCTACCCTAATTTTCCGTCTAGTTTTGAACCTCGTATTTATCTACTGTGTTGGAAAATGCACTGACACTTGTGTTGTGCATTTTCCATATGATCATTAGCTAGAATCACATTAAGGATGGTTACTTAAACATCTGAGATCCAATTATCCTGTCATTTGCATATGCACAAGACCAACTGACGTCAGTGAGAGCTGCACGTGCACTACCGATGAACAACTGAGCCCTCATAACTCAGCTTCCACAAGTGGCCCATCAAAGAGGAGTCAAACCAGCACAGTGATAAATGCATGGAATTTCAAAGCAAAAAGAAGCTAAACTTACGGACACACATTTCCCTGCTTTCATAAAATCCAGGGCAGCACTGGGATTTACGCCTGTACATCGTCTTTTCACCATGTCTGTAGGCAGTACGGTAACTGATCCTAAAGAAAAGAATGAATTGTTGTAACATAAAACTCCTGGTTCAGAAACAAAACAATATATGTTCTTACAGATTTAAAAAAACATTCAAGTATCAGTAAGAGGAGAGGAAAAAAACTCAAAGAGACCTCGATTTATCTGTTGCTGCGTTCAAGAGTCCTAGCGCTTCCCCAGCAAGCCTTACATCCATGGGTGGCCAGACAACAGGAAAATAAGTTAAGGATTTTGGCTGCTTAACTAACATGCAAACCACAGCACCAGTGCCTTTGCCATTAGTAGTTCCTATGGAGACTAAAGGCTGGCAATACAAATCAGTTTGCTGGATCATTACAGCTGCCAGTTTCCAAGGGAAAGATGTCTGGGGATCATCCTCCCAAGGATGAGTCAAGTTTTCTAGGGGCAGAGACATCACAAGAAGGGAAGTTCTGGTTAAGGCAAGAGATGGGAGGGCTCAAGGGAGAACTGGACCTCCTGAGCAGTCGGCATTGCTGCATGCCTCTTGCCAGGGGGGCGGCTGTGTTTTGCCAAAGGCGGTCCTGCAGGGCAGTGGTGAGCAGCACAGAGAGAAATCAGGACATAAACCTGTCAAGAATGGCAGAAAATACAGCTTCCTTCTGACATAAGCAAGTAGTATTTATCAGAAGTGGGGTCTCCCACCACTCCCTCCTTTCTGCTCCTCACCATGTCTGTAAATCTCCCTCTGCGGCTCTCCTGGCTGCTGACAACATACTCCACCAAGCAGTAAGGACATCCCTACAACACCTGAGGCAGTCTGAACTCCCAGCAAAGAACAACTCACAGATAAATGGTGTCATAGGTAAACAAAATGTAATCTTTTAACTCAGTACCTGCTTTTTATGTACTGATCTGTCTCCCGCAGCTGCTGTGCCCCAGGGAGCCTTTCCCACTGCTGATGGTTCATATTTTATGGGCATATTCCTCTGAGGAAAATGCTTTTTACAGCTGCCACCAGCTTTTAATCATTCACCTCTTGCTTACTTTCTGCAAGCACAAGGAGCTTTCTTTAACAAATCTTTTTATTTTCCTTTCAAGTAGCGTACGCTTTCCCCAGAACACATGATTGCAAGCAGCAATGGGTTTCTCATGACACTTCTGAGCAAATACACCTCACAGGGTCTGGGGAATTTAATTTTGTGCATTGCACGCTTTTTCCCAATCTGTTCATTTACTGTTTCTGTTAGCACTTCATGGAATGATACAGCCCGACCCGCATATGTGATTGTTTGGACAAGCCCTTGCCAGTTGACTGAGACCACAGCAGTTAGACAGACTATAGTTAGTCACTATACCTGAAATATCCTACATATCACACTTGATTATGACAGACACAAAATCTTTACAACTATCTACAATATTAACAGTTTGACAATATTAACAAATATACATCACCTGTGTCGCGTGCACTTAAACCAGTTTAGGATGTCAGTACAACTGGTGTAGTAAATTTGATCAAAAGGATGTGGATATGACTCTTGCACTGTAACTGAGTAACTGGGGAGAGAGAGAGAGAAAGCAGACCGATCATTGATAAGTCACTTAAATCAGACTGTGCTATAAAGGAGTCTTTTACAGACTCCTGGTATAGAAAGGAACAAAGATAACAAAATACTCATGTGCAACAAAAACTCACAGAAAGTTCAAGTTTAAGTAAAACATTAACCAATTAACTTTATAAAACAGAAGATAGCAAATGAAAGGTTTTTCTTCCATCAAGCAAACAAAAATATATAGGCGGAGACCCATCATGTCTATTGACAAAATACTATTTACTAGGCATTTAAAGAAAAGTAATGTAAGCCTAAATTAAAAAAAAAAAACCAAACAAAACCACCTGTGTTTCAAATGAGCAGCAAACTGAAGTAGTGTGCAGTATGTGTTCTCCTGTGGCAGTAAACTTACTAACATCACTGGATAGCTGGAAAACTAGTTAAGAGCCAGAAAACAAGGTTTCTTCTGTTACTGTACAAAATAGAAAAATCTCACTGGGTTTTCTGAGAAAGTTATTTTTAAAACTGTAGCTGTATCCATAGCAAAGTATCTTCTTTGCTAGCGGAAAGGTTTGCCAGTGTATTTAGATACTAAGTGGATGTTAGCACAGAAATACACCTAAATAATAATTACTAAAAAATTATATCACAACTATGTCATCAAACAGTCTATTTAGTAATCAGAAATTATAAATATTAAAGTCCATACCTTATTTTGCTTACTGGCTAATTTTTAACAGAGATTTTTTTTTAGAAATACTATACTGAAGTCCTATTATAATTTTCTGCCAAAATATAAGAGCAGTGTCCTAGAAATAAATCTATGCTCTGAAGTCCAGAGCCTCCAGAGTTGTCACTGGGGCAAGAGGAACAGAGCGCTCTTGCAAAACGGAAAAATACTGAATCATCCCAGAAAACTCTTCAGCAGGCTGTTTGTGCTGGCAGTCACTCAGTCCTTGATTGCGCAAGGGGGTTAGAAAATACAGGAATGCATGGCAAGTTCCTGTGGTAGGACTAATTCCCAGGACCAGCCAAAACACTTGCTAAGTATGTAGCCCGTACGGCTTTCACTCACTTTCACTCACACCCTCTTTGACCTCTTAACACCTATTGCAGGGTAACAGCCGCAATCTCCTCTTCCTACTGTCATCACATATACTGAGGGAAAGCACATCCAGACCCACTTACTCGAACTGCCTCAAACTTACTCCCTGTTTTTCCTACATCCATGTGAAGGCAAGCTGCCCTAATCCACCCAGCTGTCCGCTCCAGTCTGACAAAACGCTGGTGGGGTGCCGAGGCTTGCCTAATGTTCTGCGCTCTTTGTTCGAGCCCCTACTTGCTGTGATGACGGTCATTTGTAAAGACCGATTTATTACTGGCTGGGGTAGATTTATTTAAAGTATATATCATTACCAGTGACAGCGGCAGTAAAGAGCTTGTATTTGAGGTTTTACTCTTTCATACTTATATACCTCTGTCGCCTGCTCTGAGCAACTGTGTGAATGTTTTGGTAAGTTTACTTGGAGCTCTTCCCCGTTTCTGAAACTCAGCAGAAGAAGGAAAAAAGTTAATGCAACAAAATGAGCATGCTTGCTAGATATATTTTTCTTTCTGGAGATGTCGATTAGTTTGTTTTAAAACACATTATGTAATGTAAACAGTTATATTTGGAGGTTTTTTCCCATTTTGCTTTCACTACATTCTAGCTCCCCTCAAAACCACTTTTCTCTATAAAAACAGTAAACAAAGTATACACATTATAGAGCAGTATCCAGTAACATTATAGACGTGTGCCTGACTAGTGTAAACAGGTATTTAGGATGGTAACTACTTCATATACACACTCTGGTATAAGCCAAATTGTACACAACAGTGGGGGCAGAGACTCGAAATGCTTCACATGAAGCTGGGGAAAGTCCTTATGTTATTTTTATACATATATATATACACACACAGAGAGACTTCGTAAAAAAGTAAATACAAATTTCAATTTTCTTTGTAAAGATTCAGCCATAGCAATAAATGCACAAATGGTACATTTGTACAAATAAAATGTACAGTGGCTTAGCAGCATTCTCAGTGATTATGCATAAAACACACTTTACCTTAAATGCAGGAAACTGATGTCGTTAAGTGAACAGTTAGACTGTCTCAGGGACTAGCTGATCAATCATGGGCACAGTAATAATAATAACAATAATAATTGTTGCTTGTAGGCTTGGTTGCACGACTATAACCTTTACACCAGAAAAGAGGTACTGCAAATGTTTATGGCTCAATCTCTCCTACCCATAGTGGCATTCTCCTTGCAATTAACGTGAAACTGGGTGAACAAACAGACCAACCAAACTGATTAATTTATAACTGTATGTTATAAAATTCTAAACCTCATCAAAAAAAATTTAAAAAATCTTAATTCAGATTCTCCGAATGTTGAATAGGAAAGAATCAGCATAATCAAATTTGGCCAGACTCCAATATGATTAATTATATTTTGCATATGTAAAAGCTTCTTTTCACTTAAACTGAGAAAAGATATTTTTATTCACTTCTTGTACCCAGATGGTTGTGTAACATTGCTGGTACCACTGTAGTGTTTTTTGCATCCTAACCTCTACCGAAAAGATGACTGCATTTCAGATAAGTATGAAACAGTCTTTCATGTTTCCATGAACTTACCTTGCCCATAGAATCATAGAATCATAGAATGGTTAGGGTTGGAAGGGACCTTCAAACGTCATCTAGTCCAACCCCCCTGCAAGGAGCAGGGACATCCCTGACTAGGTCAAGTTGCTCAGAGCCTCATCCAGCCTGGCCTTGAACGTTTCCAGGGATGGGGCCTCCACCACCTCTCTGGGCAACCTGTTCCAGTGTTCTATAACTCGCATCGTAAAAAATTTTCTCCTAATTTCTAATCTAAACCTACCCCCCTCTATTTTAAAACCATTACCTCTCGTCCTATCGCAACAGGCCCTACTAAACAGCCTTTCCCCATCTTTCTTGTAGGCCCCCTTGAGGTACTGGAAGACCGCTATCAGGTCTCCCCGGATCCTCCTCTTCTCCAGGCTGAACAGCCCCAACTCTCTCAGCCTGTCCTCATAAGAGAGGTGCTTCAGCCCTTTTATCATCTTCGTGGCCCTCCTCTGGACCTTCTCCAA
Source organism: Chlamydotis macqueenii (assembly GCF_036417535.1). Classification (NCBI taxonomy): domain Eukaryota; kingdom Metazoa; phylum Chordata; class Aves; order Otidiformes; family Otididae; genus Chlamydotis; species Chlamydotis macqueenii. Next base: position 54,852,020 of record NC_141593.1, on the reverse strand, counting down.
CTGGTCCATGTCCTTCTTGTGTTGGGGGCTCTAGAACTGGACACAGTACTCCAGGTGGGGTCTCACCAGGGCAGAGTAGAGGGGCAGAATCACGTCCCTCGACCTGCTGGCCACGCTTCTCTTGATGCAGCCCAGGATGCGGTTGGCCTTCTGGGCCGCAAGGGCGCATTGCCTGCTCATGTTAAGCTTCTCATCCACCAGCACTCCCAAGTCCTTCTCCTCAGGGCTGCTCTCAATCCATTCCCCACCCAGCCTGTATTTGTGCCTGGGATGGCCATGACCCAGGTGCAGGACCTTGCACTTGGCCTGGTTGAACTTCATGAGGTTGGCACGGGCCCACCTCTCCAGCCTGTCAAGGTCCCTCTGGATGGCATCCCTCCCTTCCAGCGTGTCCACGGCACCACACAACTTGGTGTCATCGGCAAACTTGCTGAGGGTGCACTCTATCCCACTGTCCATATCGCCAACAAAGATGTTGAACAGGGCTGGGCCCAGCACGGACCCCTGAGGGACGTCACTTGTGACCGGTCTCCACATGGACAGTGAGCCGTTAACTACCACTCTCTGAGTGCGGCCATCCAGCCAACACCTTATCCACCGAGTGGTCTGTCCATCAAACCCATGTCTCTCTAGTTTAGAGAGAAGGATGTCGTGCGGGACAGTGTCAAAAGCTTTGCACAAGTCCAGGTAGATGATGTCAGTTGCTCGTCCCTTGTCCACCGATGCCGTCACCCCGTCATAGAAGGCCACCAAATTGGTCAGGCACGATCTGCCCTTGGTGAAGCCATGCTGGCTGTCACCAACCACCTCCTTGCTTTCCATGTGCCTTAGCATGGTTTCCAGGAGAATCTGCTCCATGACCTTGCCAGGCACAGAGGTGAGGCTGACCGGCCTGGAGTTACCTGGGTCTTCCTTATTCCCCTTTTTAAAAATGGGGGTTATGTTCCCCCTCTTCCAGTCATCGGGGACCTCACCAGACCGCCACGACTTCTCAAATATGATGGCCAGTGGCTTGGCAACTTCATCCACCAGTTCCCTCAGGACCCGAGGATGGATCTCATCAGGTCCCATGGACTTGTGCACCTTCAGGTTCCTTAGATGATCCCGAACCTGCTCTTCGAGGACAATGGGCAGTTCTTCATTCTCGCAGTCCCTGCTTGCACCTTCTACAGCTTGGGTGGTGGGACAGGAACTCTTGTCGGTGAAGACTGAGGCAAAAAAGTCATTGAGAACCTCAGCCTTCTCCATGTCCTGGGTAACCAGGACACCAGTTCCCTTTCGGAGGGGGCCTACATTTACCCTGGACTTTCTTTTGTCCCCTACATACCTATAAAAGCTCTTCCTGTTACATTTTATATCCCTGGTCAGATTCAGTTCTGCCAGGGCTTTGGCCTTCCTTACCTTATCCCTGGCCACTTGCACAGCCTCTTTGTAGTCCTCCCAGGCTACCTGTCCCCACTTCCACCCTCTATAGGCTTCCTTTTTCACTTTCAGTTGGTCCAGGAGCTCCTTGCTCATCCACGCCAGCCTCCTGGCCTTTTTGCCCGACTTGTTTTTCATCGGGATGCACCTCTGCTGAGCTTGGAGGAGGTGCTCCTTGAATATGGACCAACTTTCCTGGGCCCCTCTTCCCTCCAGGGCCGCCTCCCATGGCACTTGGCCCATCAGGTCCCTGAAGAGGCCGAAGTCCGCCTTCCTGAAGTCTAGGGCAGAGAGCTTGCCATATATTTTCCTTGCTGCCCCGTGGATCTTGAACTCCACCATGTCATGGTCGCTGCAGCCAAGGCTGTCCTTCAGTTTCACATCCCCCACCAGTCCCTCCCTGTTGGTGAGCACAAGGTCGAGCATGGCACCCCTCCTTGTCGGCTCCTCTATCGCCTGCAGGAGGAAGTTGTCATCCACGCATTCCAGGAACCTCCTGGACTGCCTGTGCCCTGCCGTGTTGTCTCTCCAACAGATGTCAGGGTGGTTGAAGTCCCCCATGAGGACCAGGGCCTGTGACCGTGAGGCTGCTCCTATCTGCCTATAGAGCACTTCGTCCGCTCTATCCTCCTGGCCAGGCGGCCTGTAACAGACCCCTACCGTGACGTCCCCTGTCCGTCCCCATCCTCTAATCTTGACCCATAAGCTCTCTGTCAGCTACTCCTCCATCCCCAGTCAGAGCTCCACACACTCCAGCCGGTTGCTGACGTAGAGAGCGACACCCCCTCCTCGTCTCCCCTTCCTGTCTTTTCTAAAAAGCCTATACCCCTCCATGTTGACGCTCCAGTCGTATGTGTCATCCCACCACGTGATGCCAATGAGGTCGTAGCCCTGTTCGTGTGCAAGCATCTCCAGCTCTTCCTGTTTATTCCCCATGCTGCGTGCATTGGTATAGAGACACTTCAGCTGGGCTCCCAACAAAGCCGACTTGCTGGCTGGAGCGACAGGGCTGCTATTGCACTGCAATTAAGGTTTATTTGCACTTATCTGTGATCCCTCCTCAGCTTCTGGACCCTCAGTGCTGGCACTGGCGCCATGCTGACAGCAGTGGGCTGAACTGTGCTCCCCCTCCCCCAGCAACACATGCAGTAATGTGATTTTTCTTCTCAGTGCATTACTCAACTAAAATATTTTAATCATTTAAAATGCACCAAGTAAAACAAAACATAATTATTACAATCAGATTTGGGTCATGTATTTTCCAGAAGAAAATATTACCTTTCCCAGTGGCTACACACATTGGGATCTTCCAGATTCAAAGATAAGGTTGTCCCCATCCAATGGTACAGGAGGATGGCAGGGAAGCCAAAAAACAAGTTCAAATGAAGAACCATCTTTCCAAAAAGGTGGCTGTAAGAAAAAAATATTTATAATGCTTTAACAGTATTATACAAATGACAAAGGAGCTAAAACCATTGACCCATATATAATCAATATATATGATATAAAGCAATAGGCACTTCAAGAAACACACAGTGCTTGCCTAGCACCACCAAAATAATGTTCATTTTGGAAGCAGAACCCAACTGGAGTAGTTTCACACAAATGGCAAGGTGGTGAGCTGCTGAACAAACTGCATTTTAGAGGTCCCACTGTCCCATCAAATTGCAGGCAGCCAGGCTCAGTCTGTTTAGTGATTGTTTGTCCACATCAAATCACAGAGCTGCTATCTAAAACAAAGGATAGCTCAAGATTGCAAGAGAAGAAAGTTTCAGCTGACAACACAGCATCAGAAATCCTGCGCATCACTTACTCACAGGAAGGGTTTGTGCTACTCTGTTCATTGCCAGCAGCATCCCCAAGTCCTGCAGCCTACGCTGACCTCTTAAAAACCCCAGATGCCTCCTCATCTCAACCAGCATCTTTTGTAAGATGCTTTTCCCCAAAATTACATATCCTCTCTAAGGATGCCTGAGCACTCAGGGCTCAGGTGATGCCCAGGGTCTGCCTGGGAAAGGCTGTGCCCTAACACTCGAGTGCTACCTCAACCAGAGTATCTCCATAAACCGCCTTCCCGCAGGGCCCAAGCAACAGCATCACCTGGAGGGGTGCAAGTCAGAGGAACAAAAAGCAACATAAAGATGTTCTACAGGACTCAAGTGGTATTGTTCATTATTTTTTTAATGCAAATATATAAATGAAATTATATATACACATGAATCAAGTACATAAATGAAATTACAAATAGGCGTGAATACTCCTTATCAGTTCTTCAAGATGTTAAACGACACTACTAGAAGGTGCAATGAGAGCTCAGGACTTGCAAAAAAATGCACAGTGCTTTTGCTAACTAACCTATAACTTTCATGCAAAAAATTAATTAATTAGGGGAAGGAGTTAAATGATTTTGCTTTACATTGTTAACAGAGAGCCTCACATGCTATCCTGCATTATTACGACTCTTTAAAGTTGAATTCCCAATACAGTTTGCAGTCATACAACTCCTGAATAGAATGAAAGTTCTGTTTGTAACAAAGCTATTGTAACACAATAAAAATAAAAAAAGATTATCCTAACACTTTGACTAGGTCTATCTTTGTTTTCAAGCAAAAGATTTTAATTTACATACTGAAACACTTTTAATCCAACCTGCCATTAATCCACAAATGCCAGAATGAATGCTGGTAACAGATAATTTGTAATGACTCAAGCTATGATATTTCTGTTTCAGTGAACATTTGACTTATATCCTAATTTTTACACTAATTTTAACACTCTGTGGCTACAGAGATTACCAATTAAAAAAAAGGGGGGGGGGGGGATCATTGAGTCTAATCTGTGGTATAATAAGAAAATAATTTCTAATAAATGTTTGTTCTGAAATAATACAAATATTTTTAACAAAGTAAATTAATCAAAACCAGAAATTTATTGCTTTAAATACTGTGGAACAGAACAAAGCAAACCACATTAATAACTTCATTTTACGAGAAAAAAGTCCACTGGGCCATGAAAAAGAGATGAAATAGTCTTACTTTACAATACCTTCTTCAGAAGTCAACACAAAAAAGCTCACAAAAAGAAACTATTATATTTAAGACATCTGAGAACACAGAGATGATCCCATTTTGCTAAATCCCTCTTGAAAAATCAGGGCTGCTGAAAGACATTTCATGGTCTGTAACTGTTTCTCTGCATGTACACTGCATAGCAGAGCAGTCAATGGGCAGTTGTTTAAAAAGCAGTAAAAGCAGCTGTATTTTCACCTATTAACTTCAACAAAGTGGTGATTTCCGTCACTGAAGACAGTCACTTTGATTATGCAGACTATAAACTGTATTTCCTTTTTTTTATTATTTTATTCTCAACTTCAGTAACTTTCCTTTTGGATACATTTAACAATTTTTTTTTAAATCATTTGCATGAACCCCCTAGTGTAAAACTTGATTGCATTCCAGATCTCTTGCTTAATTATTAAGGAAAATCAAAACAGAAAATCAGTACAACTGATTAGCATTGCTAAAGTGTTTATATTAGCAATAAAAAATGCAGATTACTCATTTAACTCTTGCTGTCTACAGTTTGCACTGCAAACAGCCTGTTCAGAGATTCACTTTTCTTATTATATATTGCTTAAATTATCTCATCCAACACCACCTCAGTATCTTTGCTATCTACACATAGATAGTAGCTGTGGTTTAAGTACTGAAAATGCCCATGTTGGAAAATGCCTTCTCTACACAAATCAGTGATTAGTAGATGTATAAGAGAGCAAACAACTCATGCTCGGACAGAAAACTTCTCTGACTCCCTACAGCATATTGTATCATTTATGTTCCTGAGCAGGAATTCTGCTACTAGGCATTGACCTTCCTCCTGTGAGTAGCACCCTTGACCTCCATGATAAAGAACTTCAAAGAAGCAGATGGTTGTTCCCAAAATGCTCTCCAGTATCCAGCAACAGATTTGTATATATGAAGTGGGATAGGATGGGGGAAGGCATTTTTCAGACTTCATATGGGAGTTAGTAAAATACATTTTCCAGTCATTTTGACTGTTAACCAGAAAGTACCACTCTCTCAGTGCAGGTGAGGTCTCTGACTTTGCAACCCGACTGACCACAAAACAAATTTAACTTTGCCCATGGCCTTTTACTGCCAAGTCTTTCTTCACTGAAGCAGACAACAGAACATGTATGTCTCAACAGAACACTAAAATATTATCTGCCCATAGCATTTCTTATACTGTCTGAGGCAAAAACTTTAGCTGACAAAGCTGCGTTGTAACTCTCACCTGGGCAGGATCTTTAAGGCAGACTGTTCAACATGAGATGTGTTTAGCTCAGAGGCTTCTCTGTTTCCCTGGATTTTAATACAGGCCCATGGTTTAAAAACGTTAACAGGAAAGCAATGCAGCTGCATGAAGCAACCATAGACTACTTTTCTAAGTTTCTGTACTCTAATTAAGGAAATTTAGCTCAGTATATGTTTATTATATCAAAGAAAGATATTAAGAGTCATCAATAATAGTCATATTAAAAAATGAATCTGATCATCCCAAGGCATATCATAATTACTAACAAGCTCATTTTAAAATAGTGTAACAGGTGTACATGTATCCCAAAAATATACTCCCCTAAAATATATTTTCACGTGACCAACTACACAAGCTACATGCATCTTGCTAGTAAGCAGATGAAAAAGCCTGTATGTGCACCGTATAAGCACAGTTAACCATTACTACCCATCATCTGAGATTGGTACGCACCTTCTCTGCCACTACCAGCTGTGTTGACAGTTTTGCACACATTTTGCTTTGGTTTGGGTTTTTTTTCCCCATAGAGTCCAGGCTCAAAAGCAGAGAAAGAACAGGTAACTAAAAAAGGCAAACAAATGTGTCTCCTCTGTGTAGTCAAAATTGAGCTACGATTACAAATTAAGATCTCCACCCACCCAATGCAGATCCACAAGCAAAACTCAGGGCACACAGCTCTCCCTCAGATTTGCCACGACAAAAGGTAAATAAATTTGAGTGGAACTGGGGGAGCAGGGGAAGGAAAAACAATGCAAAAGAAGTGAAGGTTGCTCAAGGCTGCAAACAAGTATTTTTTGGTCAGCAAAATCAAGCGCTGTCAGTGAATTAAGCAGGATTAGAACTGCATGAGCAACAGAGAATAGTGCGGTACAGTTGCTAACATGACATAATGGACCCAAGACCAAGGGAAATGCTGATGCAGCTTTCACATTACTGTTGCAAAAGCATTTTTACCACTGCAACATAAAAAATGCAGCAGGAACATGGCACTTAGTTAGAAGACAAAATTCAGAATAGTAAGAGCTCCTCATACTCTGTTGTGGTATCTCTAAGGTTTCACAACACTCATTTCTGTCTTTCTACAGTGACACGGCACAGGCACATCAAACTTCTGTGGGCTGTAATCCCATGCACTGTGCTTAATTACACTTATATTGCATTAACCTGCATGTACAGCAAATGCTATTTAAAAAAAAAAAATCTTCATTCTGTCCATCATAATTAAACTTTCAGACTCAACTGTAAACCACAATTACTTCAGAGTCCCTTGCTGGTGCCTCTGCCTTCACGCTTTCCAGGGCATGACAAAGCCAGCACCCCAAAACAGACTTACTGACTGCCACCCACAACTGGAAATCAGGGCTCCAGACAAGACTTTTTCTAAAGATTTTCTAGTGAAGAATTGTTTGGTCCTTCACTTCCTACGTAATGGTTTTTATAACATTACACCCTCCTCACTCCTGAGGGTCAGCTCCTCTACCAGGGGCACAATTTGTTTATGAAATCATCTCTTACAGTACCAATGTCAGGCAAAACAAAATTTGAACCTGACCTAATATTGTCAATGATGATTAGTCCCATGTTAGCTTCTGTGAAAAAAAAAACTGATTGCTTTTATTGATTACATTAGAGAATTAATGGGTGAAGAGTGGGAGTCGTTTTCCCTTTGGACATCAGTAAATCAGTCTGACACTGTGTCACATGAAGCCTCACTCATAAACTAAATATGAATTAACCTGAATAGAAGCATTATTACACAGCCCCTAGACTGGCTGAGGAAGTACAATCACAGCAAACGTAAATAAAGTGACGGGTCTTTTCTCAAATCCTCAAGATATGTCACTCTGAAGGCATCATCACCAGTTAGGAGAGCTCAGAAGAGATCGACATGCAATCCATCTGGCAATGCAATCCAGCTTGACAGTACATGTGTGGGATGTGGGCAGCTAATATGACAGTTTGCTAAACGATAAACCAACAGTGTCCTAAATTGAATGACCTTTTCACACCCACCATGATCAGAGATTACAAGGGCCCTTCTTGATGCAGCTCAATCAAATCTGACCCTCTTAGCTCATGCTTCTTTACTTTCGAACCTCCCTGCTCATCCAAATGTGTGCTAACTGACAGGTGTTGCCTTAGCCACGCACTTAACTGACAGCCTGACCCTGCCGGATGGATTTGTTAAATATAAGACCAGCCATGAATGATACTAACCCAAACACTGAGCCCTCTGCCAGATCAGTGTATTAACTTCATAGAACAGAGTCATAGAATGGTTTGGGTTGGAAGGGACCTTTAAAGGTCATCTAGGCCAAGCCCCTTCAAGAAGCAGGGACATCTCCAACTAGAACAGGTTGCTTAGAGCCTCATCCAACCTGGCCTTGAATATTTCCAAGGGGCATCTACCACCTCTGGGGGCAACCTGCCCCAGTGTTCCACCACCCTCATTGCAAACAACATCTAATCTGAATCTACCTCCCTGTATTTTAAAACCATTACCCCTTGCCCAATCACAACAGGCCCTGCTGAAGAGTTCCTCCCTGTTTTTCCTGTAGACCCCCTTCAGGCCCTGGAACGCCGCTCTAAGGTCTCCGTGGAGCCACCTTTTCTCCAGGCTGAACAGCCCCAACTTTCTCAGTCTGTCCTCACAGGAGGGATGCTCCAGCCTTCTGATCATCTTCGTGGCCCTTCTCTGCATCCTCTCCAGGTCCACGTTCTTCTTATCCTGGGGGCTCCAGAGCTGGACACAGTATACCAGGTGGGGTCTCACAAGAGTGGAGTAGAGGGGCAGAATCACCTCCCTCGACCTGCTGGCCTTGCTCCTCTTGATGCAGCCCAGGATGCGGTTGGCTTTCTGGGCTGCAAGCGTGCATTGTTGGTTCATGTTGTGTTTCTCATCCACTAGCACATAAATTTCATAAAATAAATTTCCTTATTTTCTACCCTAGCATACAAAAATATTAGCCCCTCCAGTTTTCCTCTTCACAGACTTATTGTTCTGCAAGCTTTTTCACTGTTGAGGTCCCTCTGGGGGTGGCCGCCATTTATGCCAATTAAGACAAGCTTAGTTCTGCAAGCCAATGCAGCCACATCCCAGGCTTCCCTTTGCAAAAGCTAGCAGGTCGTGCATGGCAAAAAAAGAGTACCCCTGAAAAACAGTTATAAATTATTAATGAATTGCCATTTTTCTTCAGTTAATAGATCGGACCATTTTCATTTTTCTGTCTCTCTTTAATTATCAGAGATTTCTAGGAAAATGAGGTTTATGTAATCACAGTGTCTGTGTATAAGTTCTAGCCTCATGCCCAATAACTTCCAGATCCATCGGTCAATTAAACTGGAGTTAACAGAAGTGAAGGACTCTTGAATTGTCAGGTTCCAGAGACTACACTGATAACCCACAAGTCTGGAGCAGACCGGGGTTTATTTGCCCATAAGTCATGGAAATACCTGTTTTGAAAGCTATGGCATCATGATCCTTTAAATAATGTTATCATTTCACAGGCTGCATATCTGTACCACTCCTTCTACATATAAATGTAATAATACATTATCTGATCTTAAATAACAGAGAGCACCAGCTAAACTGTATTTTGGAGCAGGCACCTTCTGCTTAAACATGAAAACTTCCAGGTGGAACCCTGTAAAGGTTGGGAGCTGTCACACTGCACATTGTTTCATAAGTGTCAAACAATTTCTTGGACTGCAATTGTAAGGACAGTTCCACTTTCCAGAATGAAGTAAGGTAGTTACGAACACTAGAGGAAACAATTATTTAACTCTTGGCAAACATCTAGCCTTACATTAGCAATGCCACCCAGTGCCACAGAATGGTCTCAGATGGCCGGCCCCTCCATAGCACCACGTGCCCCGGCATTGCACTGCAGTACAGATAGAAAAGCACAGTGCAGTTCCATCACCAGCACAAACCAGGTCCTCAAGGACTCTGTGTTTCCCTGCAACTCACTCAGCAGTATCTTTTACAAGATTTTTTTCTTACTGTACAAGATCAGATGAGAGTTTCCCTAGGATCTTCTGGCCTCTCTTTGTGGCCCACCAACTTTTTGGCAAGACGCTTTTTGGCGCACCAACTTAACTTGCTGCCATGTGAGGGCTTCCATAGCCGCTAAGCTGGCAGGGATGATATATCCATTTATCAGTCCTCTTCTCCCTCAAATCAGTATTAAAAGGAGAGGGAATGAAAGTTCAGTGGAAGTCAAGTTTGCACGAGGCAAGGAGGGATGGTAAAGACAAATGCCAGCATGACAGATCCTTTGCAGATGGACTCATTATTATTCCTCTGAGGCAGGCTGCCAAACATCACAAGCATGGGGTCACTTCACTGTAGCTGTCATTGTCCGCTAAATCAGAGCACTGCTCACATTGAAAGACTTTTTTTTCCAGGCAAATAAACAAGTATAGGTCTTGAAGATGCAAACCTCTGATCATTAAGGTTATCTACAGCACATGGTACTGTATGTTTAAAGATTATTCACATAGGAAGTCGACAGGATGAACTGCTAACAAAAATCTTTTGGCTAAATGTGCTGGCCAGTTATTTTCCACCCAGATGAAAAGTTACCAAATAAAGACAGTTAAAGTTGCCTAGAATCCAAACCAAAGTATCTGAAAAGCACACTTTTCAGAAGTTGAAATAGCAGCTAGAACACAATCCCTGATATACTTCTTTTACCCAAGACACTTTAAGTGAACCATATAAAACTGTATCAGATGAATACCCTTATTATCTGTTTCTGGTCTGGGTATTAGTGGGCAATAACTTATTGCTTTAACTTCAAGGTACCAAAAAAAAGGCAAAATTCCTCAAGATGCTTAATACTTCTTCGTCCCAAGACTAATAATGACACGAGAGTAAGCAACGGATGGAGAAACTATATGTGAGATGCAGAAAATAAACAAAAGGAATTTGTTTCTAAAAAGAATTTGTAATAAACCGATTTTGTAAATACAGACCACTGAAAATTTTCACAGGGTGTGCCTATACTGTTAATGGTAGCATTGCCTCAGGGTGGCATTTTTGGGTAATGGCAATGTGCAGCTTGTCACCAGGGGACAACTCAGGACCAAGAGTAGTTCCCCCTTCTACGCATAGGGAAGGGCACACAGGAGCCTGGTTTTAGGAAGGCCACCCTTAACCGCCATCTCTTTCTCTTAAGCATGTGCAGATCTTTGGAGGCCGCCATCTCCCAGCTGACTGCCTGTTTGCGGTTGAGCTATTGCAGCTGTTTGCGGCCTGCATCCTCCAGCCAGACCTTCAAGGTCTTCCTCCTCCCCTTCCAGCCCCTCTCCACAGCTGCAGACTGCCCCAGGGCTGGCCAGCTGCTCCCAGGGAAGCCACAGGCCACTCTTTAGAAGGAAACAGTGGTGGGATGCAGAGACATGTGGGAGCCAGGGTCTGGCTGCTGACGTCCCCTGGCTAGGACGAGGCCACCGACACAGGGACCAGCAGCTTTCAGTCTGTACACAGATGGCACCTATCAGCCCTGGGCATCTTTCCCAGGGCGGCCGTTGACAGTTAACAGTCAGTTAATAGTAATGAAAGCAAATAACATATTTTAAGAGAGGCTAAATCGTGTAGGGCTCAATACAAAAATCATATTCACACAGACTTGCTTTCCCTTCTCTTCCCCTTTTAGTTTTTTAATCAAATAACATATTCCTTACTGGACCATCAGTCTGTATATTAATCCAGTGCTGTTTTAACAGTACAGGTGAATGCTAGAAGGCTAAGAGTAAGAACAGCTGGATGCATGTGCTTAAGGAAATTTATTTCCCAAGTTAGTGGCATGTATGAAAGCTCTGATTATTACAGAATAACATGATAAGAAATCTGTATTGAATTTTTAGCATAGTCCCTGAAGCAGATAGCATCACCAGACAACTGATATTTCATTTTTTTCTAACAGGAATCATAAGAAAGGATATTGTATTCATGGATGCAACTGTGAAAACTTTGTGGTTGCTGACAAGTTGCCTGGGACAATCCTGTGGTTGCCTAAATACACTGACTGCCTGGTTCCACTGCTGTGGAAATTCTCATTCATGGTTTTACCCTCTCTTGACTGCAGCTTTTGTGACCCCCCTTTTGCTATTATCTCAAGTACCAGCATTCCAGACACTGTGTCACTTCCAGTTTAGTGCCAGCTCACAAAAAAGCACACTTACAGGACTCAGACAATTCCTTCAGCTTCCTATGCAATTTAGGATCCATTTCAAATGTGCCTGCCTTCCTTTAAACGTCTTCTGCTTCCTTATTTCAGCCCTCTTCAAAGATTGCCTCTGTTTCTTTCCCTCTCCCATTACATGCATGTTTTCTTTTTCCAAATACATTTCCGTCATACATTAGATTCTTCCCTTTCCCAGACACAGCCTCCGTTATCACTAGCAAAATTCTTCAGTCTGCAGGTCCCCACACTTGTCACAGCCTTCACTGGACCCTTTCATTATTAAAATCGGACATATGAACACCCTCATTTGTTTGTAGCTTTGGGTTGCTTAGAAGTCATTATAATCTGTGAGCAAATTTGTTGGTAACGCTGCTTCAGTATATTTATCTTCATAAATCACCCAAAGAAATGCCATTTTGCAAATAATGTTCTACAGAAAACAAAGCTGTCATTCCAGTTAGCTCCTGTTTTCACGATTTAGACCGAGCATTTCATTCCTGTAAATCCTTATCACAGTACTTTGTTACAGACTTCAATTTTCAAATCATATGCTTTTTTTAAAAAAAAAAAGTTAATTAACTCTGATGCCATCTCATTTTAACAGCTTCTGAACATTTCAACGCATCACTTATCCGTTTTTCTTTTCCACCTCCAGCAACCTACTTCAAAGCATCTGTGATTCATTGCACAAGCCTCCCACCCCTACACAACCCCTCCCCGCAAAGTAAATCCAAAACATTCTAGTAGGAGAATGGGAAACCCAGAAGTGTTTCCTTTGACACTTCATTCATTCACTTCTTCCATCTTTTATTTTGGCATTTGCTAAAGTTAGAATGGATCTAGTACTCCTGCATTCCTTCCTCAAAGGAAAATGGAAGACCATAACGCAAAACCAAAAGAGATTGGTTAATTCTATTTTTTTTTTAACAAAATCACAATTAATCCTATTCCCATTAAAGTCAAAGGAAATTCTGCCCTGAACAGCTTTCAGGGAGACTACAATATAACCTGATGAAGCCATCCTATAGAATGAGCAACATGTCAGACTCTGATTTTCACAGTAAAGTGGCTCAACAACATCGGGAGATCCTTCCAGTGCATCTTTCAGAGTTGCTACTGGCTGGAATAAAGGGAAGGAGCTCTATAGACTAACATGTGCAAGACCAGCCCCATTTTCCCACCTTCACATTTCACTTCTCACCCATGTCCCTGTCTCTGTCCACCACAGTTAACTTACTACTGCTGAAGGCCCCAACGAGATATCATCAAGTGATTGTACTGTGTCCATTTATACTGGTGGCAGCTGTATACCATTGCTACTGCCCCAGGAGAACTGGGGCAAGACTTCAGTTTTATTCTAACTGTATACCTTTCATAACGCTTGTAAGCACCTGCAGTTATGGAAACAATCTGTGAGCTTTGTCCCTGACCTTCACTCACTAGCTTCTTTGATTTGCACTGCTCCTTGACATTACAGGGTGACAATTTGGTCTCATTATCACATCCGTGGCCTGTAATACCTACAGACATAACAGGAACAACAGGTTAAGGAGCAGCTGAACATTTAAGACACCTAAACTTAAAATTACATTCTTTTAAAAAAGTATTACAAACTTAAAAATATGTTTGCAGTTGTATAATGTTAGTGTGTAGTCTCCCTATCTGTCAGCAGAGAAGAAAATAATATTCCCGGGGAGAAATTCAGCTTGCCAGGTGCCAATGGTGTCTGCAGGTTTTTTCTCTTTCACGTGTTTGCGTGTGTATGCACGCATGCGCACCTACACACTGGTGCATATATGTATGTAGGCAAATGTACGCAGGCAGATTCAGTACACTCCTGGATAAACAGCTGAAGGTGTAAGACAAGGTGCTGTACTTTAGTGATAAATAATACTTCTAAGAAATAAAACCGCCACCAATACTCCAGGTGGGCAGTAAAAGCCATGTTCTTTCCAACAATGACAGAATAAACAACTTTGTATTTTATGTATGAAAACACTTTGATACTAAAAGAGTAATTTCATATCAAAGTTTTTAGTTCTGATTTATATCAGTTTCAGTTTTCTCTTACCATAATTTTAGTACATCTCAAATCATTAAATTCTTAAATTAATTTCTTTTAATCAGACTCTCCTTTAAAAGGAGTGCCCGGTACATCATTAAAAGAAACTAATGAGGGAAAATGCCTCAGAAGCTCTAACAATCAAAAGAAGACTTTTTTTGGTTGCAATTAATATCTTTTTTCAAGATAACTTCTCCCATTAAAATATGGTAATTTACTTTGGTTACAGGTTATCTGAAACCTTCCTAAATGTCTGCTGCTAATTCCAGCTGAAGGCAGTGTAATCTGAATCCAGAAGAATCAAGACCACATTTTTATTAACTGGAGTACAAGGCCCTAAATCCCTCAAAACGTTATCCTTCAGGACACATGTTGTCTTCTTTAAACCTGTGCTTCTTTGCAGTATGGGTTGTAAAAGGACAGCAGGAGCATGAGTACGTATCTGTCATTACAAAAATGGTCTATTCATAGCATTTGTCTGACAAAGCGTCTTTAATAACAAGGCACCCTATTCAGAGATCTAATTTTTGCAGACATTCGTATGCCAAATTAAAAAAAATCTCTGTGATGGTGGGTTTAATGAGGTACTTTGTTATTCTCTGTAATAAAAATTAAAAGAGAGAGACAGAATTCTTCAGCTTAATTGCCACATCTGTTATTAGGCACTTTACTGTGATTGACTGGAGTGTATGTGTCAGCGACTGTGCCAGAAAACAGGCAAACTTTGTAAGCAGACTTATAACTTAGAGCCCAACTGGCATTAGCAGCATCTCTGTTACAACTTCTGCTGCCGCTCAGTTAAACCTACAGGAACGTTGGCCTTGGTTCAGTCATTCATTAAAAATAAAAACAAGTATTGCAAATTATGCACAGGGTGTTTTTAAAGGGAAATTAAATGCATTCACTATTTTCAGGAGGAAATGCAGTGGTCATCTGAATGTGTGAACGTGTCATCGCTCATGAACAGATGACAGACGTAACAGTTCGGAAATCGCACAGGACAAAATTTCACGTCCAGTAGTATGTCTACCGCTTTATTTTGCTAACAGACGAGCAACCAGCTGAGAGGACACCGAAAAACAGCACCACGTTTGCAGAAGGACCGGACAATCGTGGCGAGGGAGCTTCTGGGAAAGAGCGAAAACGGAACGGATGCTGTCCTTCGATCTGCATGGAAACTTGGGGTGAAACCTGAACTCAGTCATGAAAGTGCTTGTTCCTTTTGAAATCCAGCACAACCCACCAGCCCAGCACTGCCAGTGTTTGCCAGGTCACCTCGCTGGCCGCAGCAGGGACGCTCCAGGCCGCTTAGCAGGGTGCTGCGTCCAGAGAGAGCAAACCTGACTGCAGCTCGCTGGCAGCAGACAGTGCAAACGAGGAGGGGGAAAGCAAAGCCCACCTAAGAGGGAGAGATCAGAGGAGTCACCCTGAGGGATCGTATGATGCCTGTGGCCTTAGGCTGGGTGGCGATAGATGAATTTTGATGACTAAAGATTCAGACTGACGATCATGACACCTGGTGAAATCTCCGTGCTTGGGCTGGCCAATAACCACTGTTAGACTGGTTTTACTGCCAGCTTCTTCTGGCTCTAAAAACCAAGCTCTTACCATCTACCAGTCCTGACATAGCAAAACAACTCTGAGTTTACACACACGCTCTCCCTCGACTAGCTGCTTCTTTACAATTTCACACAAACTTTCTCCTAAGAGCACAGAAATGTATGTTGCTATTGTTAGCAAGGAAGACAGACAGGCCAGCTGCCATATTGCTTAAAATTACTTCGTTTCATCCATTTCATCCAGTAAGGAGCAAGGGATTATTTGACCTTTCTTAGTGATTTTCTGAGCTGCTCTAGAGAGTGCGAAGAAAGGCAGGAATGTGTAGAAGAGGAACAAAAACTATATCTGTATCCATTGCATCCGCTCCTGAAAGGCAGAAGGATGCCCTTGTGTTGAAAGTTAAAAGCAAAGCTGTCTACCACGGGCTGGGGCAAGTGACGGGTGCTTCGTCTGACCCACCCTATCAGCTGCCCAGTGAACTAATCCATGAATAAATCTTTCTTCTCTCCAGAGGGCAGACCGGGACACTTTAATTCCCTCCCTCCAGGAGAGCAAGTGACTGTTTTTTGGAAAGAGTCTCCCCCGACGGGTGAGATGAGCCAGGGCAGATGCTCTCTGTCACTGTCTGAAGGTCTTCGTTGTGCTCTCAGGAGTCCAAGGCTCTGAGGAGTGCAAAAAAAAGGCAGGAACCCCATACTGCAAGGGGTTCCAGCAAGTTTCCATGTGGCCCTCTCTCTCCGGGGTCTCTTTCCTTTCATGTGCCTTTTGCAAACAACCAATCTCCTTCAACCTCTTTAATTTAGCAAAACGTAGGATTCACTTACTTAGGTACACTAATTTTTAAGTACATATTATGTAATTATCTCACATACAGTATTTTTAACTCCCTGTAAGATCTACAACACTTTTTTTAATACTCCAAGGCTTTTGGTTCTTAAGGCTACTTTTAACAATCCCACTGTACACGGAAAATATTCAAACTTCTGTCTAAACGTTTTATCTCATTTCGTAAAACACATCAAGAGCAGAGCTGAAAACAGAATTTAGGTCTGATAGTCTCCATTTTCAGCCTACCCTTAGGACCCATGCCTCTGGTTCGAATTTTGCCGCAGCAGCAATAACATGCATATCATGCTTACAGTGCTTACCATCGGTGTAGCATCAGAACCATGAAATACAGACTTTTGGGCCTTAGATATTTACAAAGGAATCGCCACAAGCAATACCACAAGGAAGAGAACTTGGGTCACCTCTGAAGAAGTCAATAATGCCCTCTTGTCTGTCTTCTTCATGTACGTATTTTTTCCCATTAGTACTCTTATTGTAAACTGCAATGGAGAACAACATACATCTATGCCTAAGAGAAAACCTCAAGGTACTGAAACTTTGGTATGCCCCTGGTGATAAGCAATACAACAGAAAGAAGGGTAATTTTTGGAAGTGTAGTGAGAGGCTCCCACAGGAGAAGCAGCAGCTTAAAGCACATCCTAGGATGCAGCCTCCAGAGATGTTTCCAAATGCCACTAGACATTTTTTGAGTGACTGCAATGGATTTCTACTTCATTCTAACAACTCCCTACTGAAGACCAAGAGGGAGCAACCTCAGACTTTTTTTACACCTTCTCTCATTGCTAGATGAGAAAGAGCATTTCCTCCCTGCATCCCAGTACTACTTTAGCAAACCGAACCAAACGAAACAAAAATCTATTTTCTGAAGTTGACCCACTGTCAAAATAAGAAATGACTTGTAAGACAGGGTGGTACACACAGAAAGGTTGACAGCCTGCAAAGACACAGAAAAAAATTTCTCTATTTCAGTGGTGCAGACTAGAACCCCAAATCACTGCATCCTTTGAGGTTCATTTACCATGAGCATGTATCCCGGCTGTCGTTATTCATACATAATGCAAATTGGCAGGAACTAGTGCTCAGCAAGAACGAATGGAGCCTATCTTAAAAGTGCATTAAAGTTGCAGAGGAACAATATTGTTCCAGAGATGAGATCAAGACTTGGGTCTCTGAAATGGGTTATGGAGATGGAAAAATCTAACAGCAGCCAAGGATACCTAAAGCAAGGAAGCATCTCTCTTGCTGTGTTTTTGTTTCATTTTTCAACAACCAGTCACCTGATCTGCTTATTCAGTAAATAAAAATGCACTCTTTTGTGGGTTCAGAGTTTAATCAACTTCCCTGGAACTAGTGAAACTCACTTCTATTCACTACTATTTTCTGTCTTAAAGTGGTGAAGCCCTATGGCATATCTGTACAGCAACATTAACAACATGTAGTGCCTTTAATCCAAAACAACCATAAAGCATAAAAAGCACTAACGGTGCTATGAATTCTCAACAGAGTCCCTTACAGAGCTGGCAATTCAGCTTTTTTCTAAAAGAAAACTTAATAACCTATTAGAAGAGGTCAGTTGTTCTGGCTTTGGCGGAGGCAGCTTTGGGATACCTGGATGACACAGACGCGTGTGTGTTCACAGATCCTGTAACTCACTACCCAGGCGATGCAAGGCATCCGTGTTCACACAGCTCACCTCAGTCACTCTGAAAGACCACCGATTTCACTCGAGCTATTCCTCATTTACTCAACGCAAGTAAGAAAATCAGGCCCTCAGCCTCTCTTTCCTTATGCCTTTTATTTTAAAAGAAATGAAACTACCTAAAATTAATTTATTAAAAAAATAATAAAGCACATTATTTGCACACAGCTAAAATCTTAATGAAATCTACCCTTCAATTTAAAATATATATTTCAATCTTACTGGCAGGTACCCTTCAGAAGCAGTTGTTATTTACAATATCAGTCTGAGGAGAAAAAAAAAAAAAAGATTAAAAGATCAAGTTACTCTTCACGTCCAAACAAGCCAACCACAGCTGTACATCAGCTTCCGAGCAACTGCTCCACAAACACACAACAGGGCTTCTGTCTTCCCACAGGGTTTGCTCGGGTCACCCGCATGTGGCGTGGATTAAGGCAGCGCTAAGGCTCCATTACAGAACAGGCGGAGGAGCCGTGAGTTAAACGCATGAGCCCGCGGTGCTGCTGGTCAATGCCCCCAGCCGGCGCGCGCTCTGCCCCAGCACCGGGAGGAGCCCACGCACAGCTCTGGTAGGCCCGCGGCCAGGACAGAAAAAAAAACCCAAATTATTTTTCTTCTTTTACACTTTCACTGTCTAAGCAGAAGGAAGGGGAAGACGATAGTGCAGAGGCAGCCTATGATTTCGCTGGTGGCGGAGAAATGGAGTCAGGCAGCCTTGTGCAGATTTCGAACTTCTCAACAGAAACACCGTCATCAAAACGGAAAACCAGAGGAAGGTGCAGTGCCCACGTCCAACACCCGAGTACACGGCACAGAGGCTCCCCGTACTGGGATGCCTCCTCAATTCACTGGAAAGGCAGAGCTCCTCCCTCAGAGCCCAAGCTGGCTACAGCCAGAGCAGCCAAGCCCACATGAAGCCCATAGTGGCCAAGGTTTAAGACCTCAGTCCCTTGCATGGGAAGGGGATAGTTTTACCGGGGCTGTTATCCTTGGTAGACCATCAGCCTTCCTGCACCTCAGCAGCCAAGCAAAACAGCTAGCAGGGCTCAGGAGCTGGGTTTTTTTCTTCTGGACTTCCAGTTTGTCTCTTCATAAACATCACACTGAGGAACCACAAAGTGTTATGTATTTTTTCATTCCTACGTGGCATGCTAGGAAGACAACACCAGCGCAAAGCAGCAGATATCTGGCCACAGGTGCCCAGATCTTCGTCATGGCAGGGGAAAAAAACAAAACAAAACAAAACAAAAAAAAACCCCAATGTCTTAATTTGCATTCTTATGCATAAAAAGCAATCAAATTAATAATAGTAGACTGCAGCCAGTCAAACACTGCTCAGCTCCAGTATAACAGATATTTCCACCAAAAGGGTAAAGCAACACCACCTTGCAGGAATAATGGCTCCAAACATTTTATTCTGCCTCTCTTCCATGCTCTCCAACCAACATACAGCCAGTTTGGACAGGTATTAATCACTTCTCAACTGCTTCACCTTTGCTGCTTTGAGGAAGGGGGCCTTTGTCCACAGGGAACACGCAGTCTCTGATGGAAGAACCGACCAGGGGATATTCACCTGCTCACTCACAAAGCACGCGAGAACTCACAAAGCACATCAGTAACAGCTTTGGAAGTAGCATCACTAAATTAGGGGCAAATAGAACAATGGTACAAATGGTACTCCCAGGAACTTTAGGAGTTCACAAAAACTCTGGACTTAAGCATCTGTTACAATTATCTAGATTTTCTATTAAAGTAAACACCACTCTAGAGAGGATATAAACTAAGACTTACTGAACACAACTGATAAATCTCCTTCCCGTCTTTCCACAAAATCTTCTTCAGGTGTCTAGATTCCTGAAGAAGGAATTCCTAGATTCCTAGCTGCATCATAAAAAACAAAATTTCAGAATTTTGACGTCACTGAATAGAGTAATTTCAGTACTTCCAATGCATCAGAAAATACCAAAAGGACTGGAGGATCTGACAACATCAAACAGGACCATGAGAGCTTATATGATGAGTGACAGCGACACCCATAAGAAACCACATATAGCAGGCAAGAATCATACAGCATCATCTCTGCATTAAGCCCTACCCATAATTTTTAAAATACACACGCAAATGTGCTTGTATTTTGTGGTCCCAAAACCAAACGTGGTACAGGCGGATGCGATTTGAACAGTAAAGCATATCTGGGACATGAGTTCATTTGTACAAATCCAAATATTAGTATTTGGAAGTGGTAATTTCCTTTCACTGAGTAAAAGGGACACTTGAGAGATGGGATTTCAGATTTGGAGAGACTCTTCGCTGTGCCGTCTTCAGGAGATGAACAATGTGCTGTTCACTTGACACGCACTTTTACGACACTCATAGTGACATAACTGAAGAGATTCTTATGCACAGAAAAGTAAATATATAGATAATTAAAATCCACTGTTGTCATAAGGCTGTGCAGCAGCCTACGAATATCCATTAATGGCAGCACAGACAGACATCACAAGCATCATTTCCATATGCTTGCAAGAGAAAAGGAAATCCTAACTTCTATGCGGTCTGGCAGCCTTCTAATACAGTTTTTAAAAAGATATTATCAATCTTTTTCTTGAGGACTGTTTGGAAAAAAAAAAAAACAGTCTGTCCAGCCCAGCTTGAGCCTCAGCAAGCATTTGTTCACCTGACTTACTCAGACAGATCACTGAACTTCTGAGACAGACAGCTCAGTCTCCCTCTCACAACCGTTGGGCTGTATTCTCAGTATTTCTTTCTAACAAAAAGAGGAAGAAAGCTGGTCAGGAGTCCAACTATGCCAACCTTGCTCCCAGAACCAAACACCTCCTGTTTATTTTCCCAGGAGCAGTGAGACTCTTCAAGTACACTCAGGTTAAAGAAAGAAAACAATCACCAAAAACCATCAGGCCAGAATTGGTGGAGATTTTTACTGACATGTAAAATTCAGACAAAAATCATTAAGCTCTCTAGTTTTGATTCTCAAGCACAAGCAACTTGGCATAAAAAAGGAATTTGTCAGCAAAAGTGCCAAGTCCATACAGAGCCTGCAACCACTCCTGAGAGTCACGTTTTTGGAGCGCGGGGGGGTGAGCGCGGGCGAGGGCCGGCTGCTGCGGGCAGCCCCCAGCATGTGCTGGATGGAGCAGGACCCAGCTTGGCCCTTCCTTGGTGCAGGCAGGAGGAACAAAACCACCAGCTCTTCACAGTACACTTGTATTGTGTATTTAAATACAGTTACCAATACAGCACACTTCTTCATTTTTCATTTGTACCTCAAACACAAAACACAGCCTGACCCTCTTCACATTAATTCTTGATGACATAAAACTTTTCATATAGCCATAATTTTGGTGTTCATCTCTCCCAAAAGTATAGACGAAAATCCCTCCAAAGAAAAGCCTAATGACAGAGAACTAAATAAATAAAAAGTTGAATTATTTAATACTACTCTGTCACCAGTTGCAAAAAAAAAAAATGCTTTCTGTTCCTCTTTGCACTTCAAAAGCTTCTCTAAAGTAAAATATTCAGTAGGAAAGTGTAAACAAAGTAGGAAAAATATGTCAGTATCTAAAAAAAACAGAACTGCAGAATATGAAATAATTTTATATTTTGAATTTCTGTATTCAGAAAGTGTAACAGTCAGAGAAAAATGAAAAAAAATATTTGAACCTTACATAAAATAAAGAAATTGAACTCATGGTGCTTTGTTTTCATACCAGTACCAATATACAAACAAATAGGCAAAGACTGCTCTGTAAATTTTGTGTTTCCCTTAAGCTAAGTGCTTAGGAGCAAACAGGATTTGAAAGCAAACACTCATTCAATAAGGTCGTCAATCAGAAAAAAAAAAAATTAAGGGAGGAAAGGAGGAGGAAAGGAGAAGGAGGAAAGGAGGAGGAGGAAAGGAGGAGGAGGAAAGGAGGAGGAAAGGAATATAGTAATGTACAGCAGTAGCTAGGGAATGAGGCCAAAGTGCCTTTATCAGGTGTGATCACCAGCAACTCCAATCATCCTCTGGTGCTGATCACCAGCTCCTCCTGTCCACTGAAGGACACAATCCAGCCCTCAGGGCGCAGAGGCAAAACCAGTTGTTTTCAAACAAATACATTTCTAATTGAAGAGCTTTCCACTCCAGCTGCTGTATCTTTTTTTTTTTTTTAAGTAGATTTACAATGGCTGACGCAAGTATGCCGTCTTTGGGGCCAAGACCGTTGCAGCTCACAAGTTGTCAGGGATATTTCTTGAAGTATCAAGTGCTGTGATTCTTAACGGTGGCCTTGAACCCTTTGAAGAGGGTTTACAAGTCACCAAACAAATGCTTCCCACAAGCACACATAAGCATCACTTGTGCCTAAGTTACAGTGATCGTAACGTGTGTGTTGACAGACCAATACAGCTCAAAATTTTGTAAACACTTTAGAGGAAAAGAAAACTTGGTTATACATGGTCAGAAGCACACTGCAGGAAACAATCTTGTAACACAGAGCGAAAAAACTGGAAGATCTACTTGGTCTGTGGACATAGTCTGTCTTAATCTCACCATGTCTGTCCTCAGTGCTACATTACATGCTTTTTGCTGATTCCTGACAGCAACTTCCACAAAAACATAAACAAACTAATGATGTCATTTTGTACTTAGAACTTAACCGGACCTTGGTGCACGCACACCTGCGCACGCGTGCGCGCGCGCGCACACACAGAGACGTGTCTTTTTCTTCTTTTTTAACATGCAAGCGCTTCCAGTGTATTCACGTTCTCAGGGCAACCAAGCTCAGTCTGACTATTGGCTTTGGGAGGATCTGATGCCAGCCAGCCATGCATAATGGCCGTTTTGTCTGGCTGTCACATGAACAGTGTTGTGTTACAATCATTGTCACTCTGGGCTTAAACTGCAAGGCATGCTTTCACACAAAACATTCACTTTGGGGGCTCTTTTTGGCAGAGCTCTGCGATCAAAACTCTTGCTCCTCTTTAGTTAATCGCTTCAGCAATGCTGCAACTTTAAAAGTCAGGATTCAAAAGCACTCATCCAAATCAAGGGGTTCTGAAACTTCTCTATGGGTCACACGAAGAAAGGGGCAAGTAACATAAAACAGCCATCATCCCACATCACTATGCGTGAGTCCCTGAACCAACACCAAACTCAGATGCTGAGCAACATGGTTAATAAAAACTGCCCTGGTACAAAAGGTCTGAATGAAGCCAACGATAGTGAAAGCATAGAAACAAGTTTGATTTAGTTCACCTTTCCAGTATGTGAGGTCAGAAGGATGCCACCACGGCAGTGGGATCCCCCTAAAAGCCAGTTTAGGAGAGGAGAGGCACAACATTGCAGCTGCAAATTCGTCCCCTTTGTTCCACCAGGTAACAACTTTGCTGTTCCCACCTGCGTCTACAACACAAGGCAGATCCACCCTGTCACCCTGGTCTTTAGATATGAACTACGACGGTCAAAACCACACATCAGAATGAGACTGCAGCGTACAGCTTCCTCCAGCTCATGCTGGCTCCCCATGGGAAACCACAACGCAGGGGCAGAGCTGGAGCTGGGGAGCTCTCAGGCGGCTCCCGTGCCCTGGGCTGGCACCGCGGCAGAGCCGCGTCGTGACCGCAGAGCACAGGCCCGATCCACTGCAAACCACGAATGAGGATCTCATAATGACTCTTCCTAAGCCCTTTGATGACAGAGTATTTCATTCCAAATAACAGTTGGAGATGAGAAAACCCCCAATTCAAAGTTATCTCCAACTTGAATATTTTCCTCCGGTACTTCAGAAGAATGTCTGCAAGATAAAATCAAAACATTTCCACAAGACAAAGATGAGTAACTTGCCAGGTGACAATGTTATTACTTACCGTGTAAATCCTTTAAATTCACCAAGTACCCAAAAAAAAGTCCTGAAAAGTAGATAAACAAGATTTCTGTATGGGAGGAACTTCAAAGGATGCTGTGAACATGCTGAACTCATTGAGACTCTGCACGGATGTCTTTGTTTTCATTAATGAAAAATATTCTCACAGGGCCAAGACCAAAATATATCAAGAACAACATCCTTCTGCCCTTACTGTCTCTCCAAATCATTTTGTGCTGTGCATATTTGTCTCGTAAATTTACTTATGGAATACAGCACTACGCACTTTGAAGAAGGCTTACAGGATCTACCCCTGAAGAAGATAAGCGTGATGCAGCAAGAATTCATAGCATGATGCTTGTGATGTACAGAAAACTTAACAAAGCAAAGGCTTCCTTCCAACAGAAATGGGGGTGTGCAAGAAAAAAAAAAACAAAATACCAGCTTGCCTACTGTTTTCTGTCCAGTTCATTTTTCTTTCCTTTGCAGTCCATCAAAGTAACATATCTTCTGCTAAACTCTCGTTTGGTATTCCACCCTGCTACTCCTCATAGACATCTCAGTTGTCCTAAACACATGCTACCACTCCCTTGATGATTTTTCTTTACTGAGAGGCCTTGACTAGCCCTCCTTTTTCTCTACATCCTCCACCACTGTTTAGAGCACACCCTCCCAGACCACTGCTGCCCATGTGAGACTCCCCCAGGAGGGATCAAGGCCCCCCAGTCTCAGGTCTGGGCAATTTCACCCACACCACAAAACCCTGCTGGACTTCTCTTGACCCGCCTGACAAATCCACCTTCTACATCAACCTAAGCTCATGACTTCTTCAAGCCTCCCCTGGCCTTTCATGGTCTCTTCCCATTCTCAATTTTTCTCATACTTAAGAAGCTGTTGACCTCTTCTTTGGCAGGGCCATGGTACCAGCCCTCATTGATAATATATCAGTGTTTCAAAGAAGTATTTCTACACTGTCTCCTATCTGAAGACTCTTACTTGAAAAAAAAAAACCTATCATTAATACCTTTAAACTTTTTAATTTCAATGATTTTTTTAATGAATAATAATATGACTGTAGCTTGATAGCTGGTTTCATTATTTCACTGTCCTTCCTTATCTCCTAATGTTTTTCATCTTAAATTTTAGATTATAAAAGGCAAAAGATCATTTTTTGCTATTGTTTTTGTGCTGTTGTACAGCTCCTGTGACCAGAGTGGTGAGACACTAGAGCCATACAACCTACAGCTGTCAGTGCTAGTGTTTCTATTTTAAATAAAAGACAAATTAATAAGTAGTCTTTATAGTCAAGTTTTTTTGCAAAAGTTAACTTGTGTTTCTGTGTGTTCAACAAAAATAATTTGGTAAGCTTAGAAGAGTGTTTTCCTACAGCAGCAGAAAAAAGATTATATTTCTTTCCCAAGGTCACACAGCAAGTCAGTGTCAAAGTTAAAATTACACTTTCTGCTTCCCAATCTATATTCTTTCTTTGTCTTTCACATCAAAGGGGCTCAGAATCAGTACCTTATTGCTGACATTGCGCTAATTTCTCTGACAATCAGATACAAAACACAGATAAAAGATGAAGAGCTGGCTGTCTACATTTTAATATAAACCTAATGTGTGCATCCAAAGGCATGAACCACAAATCCTCACACAAGCAAAACATCAATTAAATACCAGACAGTTTGAATGAGTTAATTAACAAGAACGCTGACACAATCAATAAAACTATTCTAGTAAAGCAAATCTTTCCCCAGAACACTCCTATTTTTCTGACAGATTGCTTTAGATTATACATACTCTTTTCATAAGAAAAACATTTGGAATATCAAGACATAGATTCTTCTCATAGATGAAAAAAATAATGCTATTATATCTGAGTTCATGATATACAGATACTAGCATATGTTTCAACTCTTCAAAGGGGAATATGAGTACCAATTACTGGGAAACTCATCTCTTAACATTAAAAATCAAGGTAAAATTCCATTGCCGACAGTGAGTCAGCAACATAACTACTATGTAGTGAAATCTGTTGCCTCTGGCATCACTGATCGAGGAAGACATTGCTTAATGGGAATAAGGATTTAAGAACTTTGACTGTAATTCCACTACACCATTCCACTCCACCTCCAAAGAAAGGCTTAAAGTGGATTTTTACTGCTCCATGCTGTGTTCCATTTTAAAGAAAATTTATATATTGGATCAAATCCATGTTACAGTATCTCTGTGGAAGAACCAACCTTTCTTTGTTTTGACTAAAACTGTAGCACATATGCAAAGAATCTGTTTATTTTTTTCCTTCCTCAAAAGCCACTTACTTCCCCTAATGAGAAGTGAAAATGCCTAGAAAAGGCAAGAAAAAGGGATGTAAAGACATGGTGTAAAACTCCTGCCAAGTAATCTGAATATAAATTCAAGGGATCCTTACCAGCTGCAGTCAAAAGCCCACTCCAAACTGTTAGATGTTAATCAAACTTAAGTATGCTAATGCATGGTTCCCATGTTCTTTGCATAGATGAGTTCACTGCTTCTGTGAAACTGCATTTGCTTCCCTAGGTCTATGCCCCTATAGAGCAGGACACATCTCTTTTGTGGAAAAAAGGGTTATGAGAGTCACCAAAGGACTGTTCACTTGGTCAGCTCTCCTGTTCACATGCAGGGCTGGAACCGTTCATTTAACACTGCAACCCCTGGACACCGCGCTCACCCTGTGAGGCCACAACCCCATACCTCCAGGTGCATTTAAAGTGCTGGCATTCACTATGCATATTTTAGCTAAAGCAACTAAACAGTAAAATTTATGGTACACAAAGGCCTAAAGCATCATGCTATCGAGGCAAAGGCAGTCCCGTTCCTGCCTACTGGGTCTGTCTGTGGGGACGGAAACTGGCGTGCACAGCCCTCCCCCTGGAGAACACACTCTGGACCGCTTCACCACCTAATACTCAAACCAGGAGAACTCTGATAAGTGACTTCCTGGGAAATCAAACAAATAGGACCAGCTTACTTCACACAGGTCACTGAACAGCCAGCAGTTGAGGATTTTTTTTGCAAGATATGGATTGAAATCAGTGAGACGCAGAAAACTCATTGCCAGTCCTGTGAACTGCTCATCTTCTAGCAAAGACTTTTGACACTCCAGACTTACAACAGCACCATCTAAAGAAGCCAAACGCAAAGCCATGCTATCTCCACAGCGTATTAACAATCAATACTAACACAATACAAGTGATCCACCTCTTGTAGGAGTGATAAACGTTTAAATCTGATTGTCTGACAAGGCCACGTGGTGATTACAGTTGTCTGTGTAAGAAAAAAATAGATTTTACTAGATAAAATCCCATGTTTTGATGCTGTGCAGGTGCATGAGTTACATGAACAAACAAGTAGAAACTTGGGCATAAATCACGGTTTGTCCAGCTTATTAAAAATGCGCAGCACACTTTCCCAGCTGGCCTTTCCGACTTGAGATGGAAAATAAAAATAGGCTTTCCAATACCATTTCATTTGCAGGGCCATTGAGTGGCAACCAATACAGATAATTTGGCCACCCAGGCTGTTATTTTCCTAAATACTGTCTCCAGCACAGACAGTTGCACGCCCCCCTGCACATCAAGAAGAACGCACACACTCCCAGTACTGTGTTATTGGGCACAAGTGCCATTTAAGGGTGTTGACAAGGAAACTGGAGCCTGAAGCCAGCTTTCAGTTTCAGTCTCACATCAGACATGCTGCTCAGTCAAAGCATCTAAGACTTTTCAGCATAGGTCTGTAGCTTATCGGCTGCGAAACAAATGTCATTCTTCAGACTTGGCTTTTTTTTTTTTCTTCCAAGCTATTGGATAAAACCATTTTTCCTAAATAGAGTCACTATGTTAATTTGCTTTCCAAACTGCTGCTCCCAAAGCTCAGTTACAAATCTGAGAATGTATGCCATGAAACATCATCAGTACTGACAGCATGCTCCAAACTGAGGTCTTTAAAACTTGCTCTATAGCCAAAAGTTGGTACTTCAGAAAAACTTCAGAGCTGTACGTGATGCTGCGAAATATATGTCTGCTTCGACTACGTTTAAATACTCAGTGACTGGCAGCAACATTAAAATTATCTGTAAGATTATCAAAGAGCCCTGCACTCCCAGCTCACTCTGGGAAAAGCAGCTGCTTCTTTTTCCCCATTGATTTGTGCCCACGGTTCCAGAGCGAGCCTCCTTCTCGGCCAAAACGCAAAACGGGGAATATTTACGCTACTACGACTGTCGCCAGAAGAAAATCTGTGCAGGATGCCACACAACTGACAACTTCTGCGGCCGCTTCTGCTGAAAGACGAAGGCTGCAACCAGGTCAAGTCTTATCTCGCAGATGTGCGTTTTCCCGTGCAGGCCGGGCGTATCTACACGGGTACACAAACGCCCCTCTGCCTCCGCATGTGCCCTCCGTTTAGGACGGCCGAAAGCGTCCCGCGAAAAGGAACGGCGACCTTTCAAAACCAGGAGGATCTTTGGCGCAAATCCTCCGCTCTGCAGAGAGGAGCCCCGACGGCCCCGTCCCGCTTCCGGACGGCTGGCGCGGGGGGCGGCGGCGGTGCCAGCCGGGGACAGCGAGCCCCGACGGAGCCGGAGCCGGAGCCGCACAGCCGCCCCCCACCCGCGACCCGGCGGAGAGAAACACCGGCGGGCGCCGGGCTGCTGCGCCGCTTCACCACCTAACAGTCAAACCAGGAGAACTCTGATAAGTGAGTCTCCGCCGCCCCGAGGACACCTCTGCCGAGGGCGAACCCCGCAAAAACCCCGCTCCGCTCCGCTGCGGCGGGGATGCCGCCTCGCCCGCCCCAGGATGTCGCCGCATCCGCCCCCGGCATCGCACCTGCGGGACGGGACGGGACGGGACGGGATCCTGCCTACCTGTCCCGCGGGCGCCCTCCCCGTCCGACCGGACGTGCCGGGAGCCCACGGCCGCCGCCGCCGCTGCTGCTGCTGCTGCTGTGCCGAGCCAGGGGCGGCCTGTGCGGGCCCCTCCTCCACCCGCCCGCCCGCCCCCGCCCCCGGCCCTGCCCCGGCCCCCGAGCAGCGGCGCGGAGCCACGACGGGCGTGCGGAGGGAGAGAGACTTCACCACTTCGACGCTTTTCGGGCTGGTGTCCCCCGGGGGGCGCTCCCTGGCGAGGATGCTGCCTTCCCCTCCCTTACGCCGCCCAAAAATAGCCCCGTTCCAGTCGCTTGCAGGCGAAGTGAAGGCCACAGAGGTCGCTTTGTTCAGCCCGCTGGAGGGTGGGTACCTACCCAGCGGTGACCGAGGGATAAAACCCTCAAACCCCCTTCGGCCCCGCGAACGTGGTCCTCGGCGACCCAAATCCACCGGAAGACCAACGTCCTGCGCTCCCCTTCTCAAGGGAGGATGGACGGGCGTCGTTACTTGTCGGCTTCGGTCTATTCTCGCGCACTGAAGGGGAGCTGCTGGTTCTTCCCCAAACCTTCCAGGTGCGTCAGACCCCCAGCCTGCTGCCTGACCACAGGTGCAGCAGGGAGCAGGGGAAGGAAGATGGTTTCCGCAGCTGAGCACCGCTGCTCGTGCCCTCCTGCAAGAGAGAGCCCAAAGGGGACTGACAAATGTCCCCCAGCACCCCCCCCCCCGCCTCCCACCCCGGCTCTTCCAACGCAGCCTCTGCACCACAACCAAACGTTCGTGTGTTTGAACTTTGCAAAGCAATCGTAGATAATGGGGGCAGCAGCTGATCTACGAAACCAGCTTTTGCAAGGGGATGGCCCGCCCGGCATAAGAGGTGCTGTTTTGCCCGTCGATGGAATGCGGCGCCTCGCATCCCAGGCAGCGGTGCCGCGGAGGCATCTTTGCCTTCACAGCGGGCGGGTTTGATCGCTGCCGGTACCTCAGGCCGGGGGGGCCGGGGCCGGGGCCGGGCTGTGCCGCGTCCGGATGCGCGGGGCTGCAGAGACCCCTGGTGTTGCTGCCGGTGCCGGGCCCCGAGCAGCTCGTTCCAGGGCGGCACCGCAGTGTCGTCCCGGCTGCGGACCGCGTCTGCCGCTTCCCGAATGAAAAAAAAGCGGCGACGCAGATTTTCGTCTCACGGGCACTGCTGATCCCTGCGGCTCACCCTGTGAGAACTGACGGCGGTTTTGTTCCGATGTCAAGCCTAAATGATTAGAAATAAGCACAAAGATAGCAAGTAAAACACTAAGAATAGCCCAAAGATGGAAAATTTAGGGAAAAAAAAAGAAAAGAAAAACTTTCGGGCTGCTTCAAATTAAGCATCCTAATTACAGCCAGACTTTTTAAGGCAATCCAGAACGAAATGGTAGCTGTCTGCACAAGGAGGTGATCTCACCAACTGAAGATCACCAGTGGCGGCTGTGTGCTTGTTGTTTGAGTTTGGTTAACTTCATTGTCTTTCGTGGGAGCATGGATCTGTTTGCTCCTTCTCAATGTGTGTGCCTTAAGACTCATGAGTGTTTTAAAACACTACAGTTTCTCCAAAACGGTAAGACTGTAATTTACTCGCACATCACTGCTCCTCCAGCTTTGCTGTCAGAAAGATGTGTTCGTTCTCTGATCCCGAATTAACACATCAAAGGAAGTAATGCCAAATGTCTGTTACTCCTTTTTGACGTCTCTTACAACTTGAAGAGCCTCCTCTCTGCTTCTTTTAACCATTTGTTTGTGTGTAATGCAGGCATATAAATGTGAAATAGAAATTATATATATTTATATTTTTCATCCTCTTTTGCACCGAGAACCACATTCTTCTGTGAATGGTCTCATTTTCTGTAGGGGAAGTTGTGGAAGAATACGGAACTACATTGTAAGAATACGGCCCGAAGTTCTCATTTGAAGATAACGTCCTGTGTAGTACACTTGTCAGGAAGGACACATACCACGTAGCAAATGAACAAATTTAGCACCAAATGATGCCAAGAGAAGATGTTCAACCAATTAACTGGACTGCCTTTGATAAGGACTTCTTTTTTTCTTTTTATTTTTTGGGGGAGGGGGTAGGGCAAGGGGAACAGGTACCTCTTGAAACTGAACTCTCCAAAGTCGTTTTACACTACTGTCAATAACCGTTTCTTACTATCAGGATAAGAATTCGTTAATGTGCAAGACAAACAAATAAGGGCCAGAGCCAAAATTATTTGCTTTAGGAGCCGGTTTCCACATCTCTCCTCAGTCTAAAAGCCCACACTGTTTCCTGGTTATTTGGAACATTATTCTCACTGATAACAACCAGGGAACAAAAGTGTATTTTCGTTTTCACCATCCTAAACTGATCTCCTTACCCAGACAAGGTTTAACACATTATTCAGTCAATATACTCCAAACCAATTTGAAATACAATTCAAGTTTCTCTGTAAAGAATTTTGAACCTGTAGAGGGTCAAACATTATTCTAAAATGCGACTGTCCCTATAAGTAAAGCATCAAATTAAGCTAGTCATCACTGCAAAGTGCAATTAAGCTTCCCTGCAGTAACTCCTTTGTCCTGGGATAGGCAGAACTGGCTTCTAAAGATGTTTGTCCATCACTACTGACAAGCTAGGATTTAGAGGAGATATCTTAAGTTTTAGACTGTGACAGGTTGTATGAGATTAAAGCCACTCTGTGTTGCACACTCAGGGACGTGTATCCAGATTACTGGCCAGAAGCACATGCTGAGCTGCAAAGCCTTTCTCAGAAGAAGCTGCTCTCAAGAAGTCACGATTCTCAACAAGTAATTGCAGCAATCAGGAAATAATTCCTGTTCTGGGTGCAGGAGACAGCTATATATCTTGAATATCACAAGATGATTGAAATGGCTGACTTGTTCATGAAACCTGAACACTCCTAAAACTCTGAGGACTAAAGGACAATGAGACTTCATATGTGTGCACTCTGCTGTTCTCAGTAATACTCTTCAATTCAACCAATAAGGCTTAATTTCAACACACTCTGAATGTTTTAAAATATTATGATGCCCACATATGGTCCATATAATTTCTATGTAAGCATGACTATTTCTCCACACAGGTAACACTTCAAAATAAGTGAAAACCAGTCTCACTCACTGACTTCCTAAGAAAAATCAATTGTATGGTGATGTCTTTGATCTGGTTTCTCTTTGAGCGTGGAAAACTTTTAAATTATTGTGTGGAACATCTGGATTCCAGACACTGAGCAGAAATCACAGAGGGGATTGTCTTTGACCATATCAGCATCTCAAGGCCTTGAGTACACCCAGAAGAGGCTGTGAAAACACCTAAGTGACACTGGGCAGTAGTAAAGCTTCAAAATGAAGAGTCCAGAAGAGGAAAGGTATCAAACACTGTCCACTGAGAAAAATAATTATAGAAGCAAAAAATATACATGTACGTAAACAGCACAGAAAATAAGTAAATGGGAAAATATATAGCATGACTGATCCAGCTGATACACAGAAACACCGTTGCATTAGAACACAAAATTTGCACTCAAGACTACAACTTCATACTCTCAGGATTTCAGGATGAGATATTCCTTCTCAAAAAAAAAAAAAAAAGAGGTATGAAGGAGAGAAGTGGTGTGACTATGAGTTACGAGTGGTTTCATCATTCTTTAACTTTGAAGGGAAGGGAACACAGAGTAACGCTGACGCATTCCCTGAGTTCCTCACGCCTATACTGTTTTCCAGTGGTAAGGGGAGTGCTGTTTGCTTTCAAACTATAATTGCAGGGAAGAGGAAAAGTGAAAAAAGGGGCTCACTGAAATTAGGATGGCTCTTTTTATTTGTGCTTTGGCCTTCAGAACAGAAAGATGAAATGAGGGATGATCGTAGGCTGGCTCTAGACTTGAAAGTAAAAGGTTCTGGGGAGTGGAGACAGAAGACTGGAGAAGAAAAGTACAAAAAGAAAGGAGGAAGTGGGGAAAAATACAAAGACAGTATGGAGAAAAAGCCAAAATAGGAAACAAAATGAGGAAGGATAAAGGAATAAGCAAAATAATATGAAAACTGCTCCAGTGGAAGATGTCTCTGTCCATGGCAGAGGGGTTGGAATTGGATAACCTTTAAGGTCCCTTCCAACCCAAACCATTCTCTCGTTCTATGCTTTGATGAATTCTGCTCTGCTTACACTTACTAGCCGTCCTCAGAACACATCCCAGGGTGTAGGACACAGGTGCAGTTTCTGCTGCTAGGAAAGGGACTGAAATCTCGGACTGCTATGGAAGACCCATAAACATTACAGAATGATAGAATCTTTAAGGTTGGAAAAGACCTCTAAGATCATCAAGTCCAACCATCGTTATGCTACAGGATAACTATTTTCTCTCTTTTCTGGTCATTTCTAATTTTTATTTCAGCTCAAACTCTTCACTCTTCTTGACCTTACTTTGTCTTTGTGAGTACTTCCCAATGTTGTCCTTGCTTTTGCGGGGGGGGACGGGGACAACACAACAAAAAACCTGCACTTTAAAATAATTTATTCACAAGGGAACAACAATAACAAAATCACACATCTTTACTTCCACTATTAGAAGTAAATGAAACCATTTCTCTGCCTGACCCTCACTCCTAGCCATTTGCTTCATTTTCTTCTTGCTCTCTAACAGATCATTCGTCTATCCATCTATTCATCTTTTCAGACAGCTTGCTCCATAGTCATGTTCTGTCCTTCACAGCATCTTTCATCAAGAGGGCAAGCTCTCTGCCCTAGACTTCAGGAAGGCAGACTTCGGCCTCTTCAGGGACCTGATGGGCCAAGTGCCATGGGAGGCAGCCCTGGAGGGAAGAGGGGCCCAGGAAAGTTGGTCCATATTCAAGGAGCACCTCCTCCAAGCTCAGCAGAAGTGCATCCCGGTGAAAAACAAGTCGGGCAAAAAGGCCAGGAGGCCGGTGTGGATGAGCAAGGAGATCCTGGACCAACTGAAAGTAAAAAAGGAAGCCTATAGAGGGTGGAAGTGGGGACAGGTAGCCTGGGAGGACTACAAAGAGGCTGTACGAGTGGCCAGGGATAATGTAAGGAAGGCCAAAGCCCTGGCAGAACTGAATCTGGCCAGGGATATAAAATGCAACAAGAAGAGTTTTTATAGGTACGTAGGGGACAAAAGAAAGTCCAGGGTAAATGTAGGCCCCCTCCGAAAGGGAACTGGTGTCCTGGTTACCCAGGACATGGAGAAGGCTGAGGTTCTCAATGACTTTTTTGCCTCAGTCTTCACCGACAAGAGTTCCTGTCCCACCACCCAAGCTGTAGAAGGTGCAAGCAGGGACTGCGAGGATGAAGAACTGCCCATTGTCCTCGAAGAGCAGGTTCGGGATTATCTGAGGAACCTGAAGGTGCACAAGTCCATGGGACCTGATGAGATCCATCCTCGGGTCCTGAGGGAACTGGTGGATGAAGTTGCCAAGCCACTGGCTATCATATTTGAGAAGTCGTGGCGGTCTGGTGAGGTCCCCGATGACTGGAAGAGAGGGATCATAACCCCAATTTTTAAAAAGGGGAATAAAGAAGACCCAGGTAACTCCAGGCCGGTCAGCCTCACCTCTGTGCCTGGCAAGGTCATGGAGCAGATTCTCCTGGAAACCATACTAAGGCACATGGAGAGCAAGGAAGTGGTTGGTGACAGTCAACATGGCTTCACCAAGGGCAGATCGTGCCTGACCAATTTGGTGGCCTTCTATGACGGGGTGACAGCATCGGTGGACAAGGGACGAGCAACTGACATCATCTACCTGGACTTGTGCAAAGCTTTTGACACTGTCCTGCACGACATCCTTCTCTCTAAACTAGGGAGACATGGGTTTGATGGACAGACCACTCGGTGGATAAGGTGTTGGCTGGATGGCCGCACTCAGAGAGTGGTGGTCAACGGCTCGATGTCCATGTGGAGACCGGTCATGAGTGGCGTCCCTCAGGGGTCCATGCTGGGCCCAGCCCTGTTCAACATCTTTGTCGGCGACAAGGACAGTGGGATAGAGTGCACCCTCAGCAAGTTCACCGATGACACCAAGTTGTGTGGTGCCGTCGACACGCTGGAAGGGAGGGATGCCATCCAGAGGGACCTTGACAGGCTGGAGAGGTGGGCCCATGCCAACCTCATGAAGTTCAACCAGGCCGAGTGCAAGGTCCTGCACCTGGGTCGTGGCAATCCCAGGCACAAATACAGGCTGGGCGGGGAATGGATTGAGAGCAGCCCTGAGGAGAAGGACTTGGGAGTGTTGGTGGATGAGAAGCTTAACATGAGCAGGCAATGCGCCCTTGCGGCCCAGAAGGCCAACCGCATCCTGGGCTGCATCAAGAGGAGCGTGGCCAGCAGGTCAAGGGAGGTGATTCTCCCCCTCTACTCTGCCCTGGTGAGACCCCACCTGGAGTACTGTGTCCAGTTCTAGAGCCCCCAACACAAGAAGGACATGGACCAGTTGGAGAAGGTCCAGAGGAGGGCCACGAAGATGATAAAAGGGCTGGAGCACCTCTCTTATGAGGACAGGCTGAGAGAGTTGGGGCTGTTCAACCTGGAGAAGAGGAGGCTCTGGGGAGACCTGATAGCGGTCTTCCAGTACCTCAAGGGGGCCTACAAGAAAGATGGGGAAAGGCTGTTTAGTAGGGCCTGTTGCGATAGGACGAGAGGTAATGGTTTTAAAATAGAGGGGGGTAGATTTAGATTAGAAATTAGGAAAAAAAATTTTACGATGCGAGTTATAGAACACTGGCACAGGTTGCCCAGAGAGGTGGTGGAGGCCCCATCCCTGGAAATGTTTAAGGCCAGGCTGGATGAGGCTCTGAGCAACCTGATCTAGTCAGGGATGTCCCTGCTCCTTGCAGAGGGGTTGGACTAGATGACCTTTGAAGTTCCCTTCCAACCCTAACCATTCTATGATTCTGTGATTCTATGATCTATTTGTCCACTCAGGATCATAGAATCCTAGAATAGTTAGGATTGGAAGAGACATTTAAAGGTCATCTAGTCCAAGCCCCTTCAAGAGGCAGGGACATCTCCAACTGGATCAGGTTGCTCAGGGCCTCATCTAACATGGCCTTGAATCTTGCCAGGGATGGGGCATCGACCACCTCTCTGGGCAACCTGCCCCAGTGTTCCACTACCCTCACTGTAAACAACTTTTTCCTAATATCTAATCTGCATCTGCCTCCCTCTATTTTAAAACCATTGCCCCTTGTCCAATTGCAACAGGCCCTGCTGAAGAGTTTCTCCCTGTCTTTCCTGTAGGGCCCCTTCAGGTCCAGGAATGCTGCTCTAAGGTCTCCTCGGAGCCACCTCTTCTCCAGCCTGAACAGCCCCAACTCTCTCACCCTGTTCTCACAGGACAGGTGCTCCGGCCCTCTGAGCATCTTCGTGGCCCTTCTCTGGACTCGCTTCTTTTCA
The DNA here is from genome assembly GCF_036417535.1 of Chlamydotis macqueenii. NCBI lineage: Eukaryota > Metazoa > Chordata > Aves > Otidiformes > Otididae > Chlamydotis > Chlamydotis macqueenii. The sequence goes on along the minus strand of NC_141593.1, from coordinate 54,815,714 downwards.
AGGAATGACAGTCCAATCGCTCCATTAAGTGGCAGTGTACCATATGACCAGCCCACAACTATGTCCTCCAAAGAAAGTAAAGAAGAGAAAAAAAATTGCATGTGAATGGAACAAAGTCTGTAACCATAAATAACAGAATGTAATCTAATTAAATTATGTAACATATTAATTATTCAAGAAAATGAATTGTGTGAAAAAAAGTAATGGCCTACAGATATTCTACAAACGGCATACCATAATTATGCCTCAGGCAACTTTTATACAAATACAGAAGACATTTCTTACAAAAAAAATTTAAAGTACACAAACAAGAATGCAGCCAACCCATATGTACTTAGCAACCTTTTTCAAGAGCTACTCAGTTTGTCATTTTGAGCTTCAGAAATTAAAGTTTGGTTCAGAAATTGTTAGCCAACAGTGTCTATGTCTTCCTGTATTGATGTCATTTTATCTACTTCTTCAACCAATTAGGCAGCCAGTGACACACATTACAGTTTGGTTTGGATTCCTTCTCTCCAGCACAAACCTCTCTGGTTTCAGGAGATGCCACTGCCTCTCACCCTCCCAGAAGGCAGTGCTGGGAAGAGCCTGTTCCCATGCCCTTGACGCCTTCTCCAGAGGCACCGGGGTGTGCTGCAAAGTGCCCCAACACCTCCTCTGCTCCATGCTGAACCAGCTCCATGGAACCTCCTTGCCTCCCCTGAAACCCTCTGCTTGGTTGACCTCCCACCTGCCCAGGACCCCAGTAGGCTGCCCAGAGCGCTGGGGTGTGGGGAGAGCCTGTGGAACTTTGTCCTGTGGCCTCACAGGGAGGCACGAGGTGTGATCCAATGAGCCCTCTTGCCATATGCGCCTGGAGACGTCTGTCACGGTCAGGGAGACCTGAGAGGGCCCTGGGAATCACAGGTGAGGCCTCAGTGACTGGTATGAAACACCGAGGGTGAGCACAAGACACGAGATGGGGCGGTGGAGTGGGCAGTGGCGTTGCGCTAAGCCCAGGCACGTGTGCTGGGGCCGCAGCGCTGCCGGGACGAGCACCATGGCTGAGGATGGCCCGTCATGACATCTCCAAGCAATGCGTTCTGATATCATCGAGTCATGTAATATATCCATCACCGAAGGATATAAGTGATAGTAACTAAAATATACTTTAAAATTCCCATAATGTAAAATCTTCCAGTGAGTGCTTGATGGCTCTTTAAAGCTGTAAAATTTAAGTCTATCATGCAATTTTTTCTCCGCGGTAGCCGGAGAAAGAAGGCTGAGTTTTTATCCATATCCATGTAGCTGAACATTACCGCTGGTGTTACCACGACAGACCGCGCAAACAGGGCGGCGCTGCCGGGAACCCCACCGGCGCTACCCTGCGCCGGGCTACGCCCCTCTGCCCGCCCTGCTCTCCACCCGGCCGCCCGCCGCGGCCCCTCCCCGCAGCCGCCCGCGAACGTGGCAAAACAGGGGCCCTGCTCCCCGCCGCCATTTTGGAGGGAGGGAACCAGCCGCGCCAGGGGTGGGCGAGGCGAGGCGAGGCGCGGCGCGGCGCCCCCCGCCCACCGCCGCGGGATGCGGCGCCCTGGACCAGGAAGCGCCCAGGTGAGGAGCGGCGCAAGGGACCACGGACACACGCGCTGTCGGTAGGCAGCTCCGCAGGAGACGTGGCAGCACGGGGCGGAGCTGGAGCGGCGTGTCGCGCCTGCGCGGCGTCGCTAATGCTGCTGGGAGTTGTAGTCAGCGGTGGAACCTGGTCGTTGCTGCCGTTAATCGCCAGCGAGGCCCGTAGTGCGCCTTCCCCGCGAGGCGAGCGCGGCTAGCTGGGCCGCGGCGGGGGGACGAGGCGCCGGGGTCTGGCGCTTGGGCTTGGTGAGGCCGCATGTCGTGGCAGGCGGAGGGGACGCGTTGGCACCCGGCGTCCCCGGCGGCGGCGAGGGAGTGGCTGGAGGGCTGGGCGAGGCCACGCGGCGGCGGCCCGCAACGGTGGCTTCCCCGCGCTCCCGGCAGCGGCCGTTGAGGCCCGAAGCGGCTTGGGCAGGTCTGGAGGTTAGGGCGGGGGGCAGCATGGGAGGCTGTGGCATATGGGGCGGGGGAGGCCGGAGGGTTGTGGGAGTGATGCCGGCGGAGTCTGCTTCGCTGCGCTTGGTCTGCCGGCCTAGGCCGCACCGCTCTGTCGGCCCGGCGGCGCCGGGGCCCTGTGGGGCGGCTGTCGGCCCGACCGTGTCTGTGCGTGTGCTTGCCTGTGTAGAGGCCCCAGGCCGAGCTGCCGGAGGCGTCCTGGGAGCTTTTCCCCCTTCCCGCAGGAAGAGGGGGGGGTGCTGGACACCTGGTGCTGCACGGTGTCGGCCCCTCGCCGAGCTCAGTCGTGGAGGGCAGGCAAGGGCCTGACCCTGCTGTGGGCACTCTGGCTTATTCCTGTTCTTCTGAACCTCGTGTTCTTCTAATGGGCAGCAGCGGCTCCTGTCCTCCTTGCTGACAGGAATGTGCTTTGGGGCTTGCTGTAAGGTGAGGGTCGGGGCTATAAGCGCGTATCAGAGTCCTTCCAGCAGGACTCCTTGCTGCCTCAGTGACTGGTGGACTGGTGGCATTGTAAAGACACACAGACCAGCACTCCGGAGAATTTCCAGTTGGCTGGTCCTGATACCTTGCTAGGTCACGTATGTTGTTTTGCTGTTGTGAATCACTCTCCGAGTGACTACGCTTCCTCCAGGCATGTAGCCTGGCCTCAGGGCTGTGGCCTCAGGGCTGTGCGTTCCAGCCTTGCACCTAGGGATGGAAATGCTGGCCCTGGTAAACCTGTGAATTAGCATGATTGACAGTGGAAATCCTCACCCTTGAGGATATCTTAGTATCTGATAGAAGTGATGCTTCAGGAGGTTTATTAGTTATCATAATATCTCTGGAGGCATTATTGAAGTGATTTGTCCTTTAATGATGTATTTATTTTTATTGTCACATGAAAAAAGCATTATTTCTTTTGGGGTAAAACCTCTGAAAGTGCTGGAGCTGTTGCATCACATCATATGATACAGCTACTGGTGCAAATTGGTAGAATGTATGTAGTTTTGTTTAGCTGTTTTTTGATGTTTTTTATGTAGTCATGTGTAACATTGTGTACTGGATCACTAGTTCTATAGCTGTGGTCATCAGTGATCTGGAACTAAGTGGTCTGTGGAGCTTTGTGATATTTAAAAAAAAGTATTTGATAGTAATTGTGTGGTCTTGAACAAGTTCCGAGGGTTAGCGATGGCACTAAGAATGTAGGAAACAAAATAATTCTCAGAGATTAGGAAGCTTTTAGGAAGTAGAACTTCCAATTTTTTTTTATGGTATCTGTGGGCTACAATTACACTGTCTGCAATAGTCTCAAGGCAAGGCATGGCTGGTGTTTCGAGGTAGCTTGATGCTGTGTTAGGTCTGAGGCGTACTGGGTTCTGCTTGGTAAGCACACTTTTTAAAGGTGAGAAAGTGATGCAGATGTTCTGATTAATGTTATTTTTGCTATGAATGTAAGACATGTCTAGGAGAGTTCTGTTCTCTTCATTTTAATTTTTTTTTTTCTTTCCCGGTTACCTCTCCTTAAGGCTTTGGACTTTAGAACAAGTCATTTAACACCGGGTGATTAAACTGATGATCCCTCTGCGCCCTTCCTTTGCCTTTAGTAGGGCTTTGTATGTTCTCTGGGATCTGCCTGCATTTGACAGACCAGAGTCTGAATGAAGCTTTATCCCTGACTTTGTGCTCTTCCTTTCTAAAGTGGAATAAACCAATGTGAGGGATTTTTCCGATTAAACTTAAAAAAATAAACAAAAAAAACGCACCAGAGTTGAACTGTTAGTATATTAAAGGGTGCTGTCTTTTTGATTAACGTCAGCTTCACTCCATCCTTAATAGCTGAAGGTTTTACCTTTGTCATCTTCTTTCTTCTTTTCTTCTTGGTCACTCTGTTTTTAATCTCTCGTTTGCATCTTTGAGTTCTTGGGGTATTTTTGCCCTTTAGACTTCTCTCCTGTTGAATAAAGTATGTGCCTGTGAAGCTGTCTATCTATTAACGCAACCTAGGATGTAACTTTTTTTTTTTTTTGAAGAGGTTGTTGCAATGGGAATGGCCCCAAACAATTGATTTGTTCAAATAAATAAATGACTGCTCCTTATTCTGGACAGTTGTCAGCTTGTGCTTAGCCATTAACAATGTAACCAATGCTGTTCCACACACTTCATTAAAATAATTATGCCTATTATGATTAAAGATGAGAACTTTAACAGTATTTGAATTTAGTATTCCAGCTGTGGTTTTGTTTCATTTTATGGTCTGTTTAGAGAATAGCTTTGCCTCTTAGGGTTCTTAAGTATATTGTGTTTTTTTTTTTTTTTTTTTATTAGCAGGAGCATCTATTGAAATACAAGAGGTTAATTAAGAATGACTGAAAATATGGCCTCATTAGAAACTCTGAAGTATGACTGATTTCTAGATAATTTGTTTTTATCCATGTGAGATTTGGTAATCTCCATTTGTAGACAATCTTGTCATTAACTGTGAATTTCTATATTTTAGAGTAATAACCTGAAGAATGTTTTTAAAATATGGTCATGTCATTAAGATTATTGCAAAATATTAGTGAAAATGTAGTTACTTCCTATTAAACTTAAGTCAAAAGAGGAGTAATTTGCCAATTTGGCCTTTCAGTCTCTAAATAAAATTATTTTATTCCTGCTTTCAATACAAGCCCTGTTAAAATTTTCAGTCAGAACTTTGACCTAGTTCTCCTTCAATATGCACAGCCCTTGCATTTGGGAATTAGGTTAATAGCTGAGATTTGGCTTTAGGTTCATGGATGAGCATCAGCTGGTGAGAATCTGTAAAATACATGCACACGCACCAGTCAGCTAGGGACAGACCTTGTGGGTATACTGTATTTTCTTTGTGTAATATGGGGGTTTAACATCATCCCTATTAGTGTCTTGATTTGTACTGACAAGGGTTACTTTTTTAGCCAAGTAACAAAATTAATGCACCTACTTTTTAAAGGGGTCGAGGGAGGTGATTCTCCCCCTCTACTCTGCCCTGGTGAGACCCCACCTGGAGTACTGTGTCCAGTTCTGAAGCCCCCAACATAAGAAGGACATGGACCAGTTGGAGAAGGTCCAGAGGAGGGCCACAAAGATGATAAAAGGGCTGGAGCACCTCTCTTATGAGGACAGGCTGAGAGAGTTGGGGCTGTTCAGCCTGGAGAAGAGGAGGCTCCGGGGAGACCTGATAGCAGTCTTCCAGTGCCTCAAGGGGGCCTACAAGAAAGATGGGGAGAGGCTGTTTAGTAGGGCCTGTTGCGATAGGACGAGAGGTAATGGTTTTAAAATAGAGGGGGGTAGATTTAGATTAGAAATTAGGAAAAAATTTTTTACGATGCGAGTTATAGAACACTGGAACAGGTTGCCCAGAAAGGTGGTGGAGGCCCCATCTCTGGAAACATTCAAGGCCAGGCTGGATGAGGCTCTGAGCAACCTGACCTAGTCAGGGATGTCCCTGCTCCTTGCAGGGGGGTTGGACTAGATGACCTTTGAAGATCCCTTCCAACCCTAACCATTCTATGATTCTATGGTTCTAAGGATGACTGACATTGTGAATTTGTTTTTTCTACGTTTTTTCTGTATTTCTCTTTTCTGTATCCTGTTGGGGGCAATGAATATCAGAAGCCCTGGGACTGAAAAATAAGGGACTTTCTAAGAGAAGCAAAATTGAGGGCACCTGGTGGTGGGAAGATGATAAGGAACACCTGGTGGTGGTTAGAGGAACTATGGGTATGTGGTAGTTCAGCCTTGATCAGGACCAGACTACGCAGTCTCTCTCTCACTCCCCCCACCCTGGGAGAGAACAGGGGGAGATGATGTAAGAAAAACTGGTTGAGGTTTGAGATAAGGACAGGGAGAAAATCCTTAAAGTTACCATTACGGGCAAACAGACTCGACTTGGGGAAAACTATTCATTTATTTCTAAAACTAGCAGGAGAATGAGACAGGGAACAAGATAACCTCCCCCCACCCCTCCCTCTTCCTGGGTTTAACATCTCTACCATCTTCCCCCCCCGAGTGGCACGGTGGGGGAAGAGGGAATGGGGGTCGTGGTCAGTTCATCATGGGTTGTTTCATGCTGCTGCTTCATCGTTGGGAGAAGAACTCCTCACATTCCTCTCCTGCTCCAGCGTGGGGTCCCTCCCACGGGCCACAGTCCTTCGTGAAACTGCTCCGGCGTGGGTCATCTCTTCCACGGGTGCAGTCCCTCTAGAACAGCTGTCCCAGCGGGCCCTCCACAGGCCACAGCCTCCTTCAGGCATCTGCCTGCCCCAGAGTGGGGTCCTCCACGGGTTGCAGGTGGATCTCTGCTCCTCTGTGGACCTCCATGGGCTGCAGGGGGACAACCTGCTCCACCATGGTCATCACCACAGGCTGCAGGGGAATCTTGGCCAGGAGCCGCGTTACTCCTCCCCCTCCTTCTTCACTGACCTTGGCGTCTGCAGCCATTCCTCACAACAGGCTGGCAGACGTCTCTCAGGATCCTTTTTACATCTTATTCACTTCTCATCTCCTCTCCACTTCTTGCAGCAGGGCCGGGCTGAGTTGGGCCCAGACGGCTGCCAGGTGGGAGGCCAGAGGGTGAGGCCTGCAAGGCCCATGAGGCCTGCGCCTCCCCCTCTCTGCCCCCGCTCAGCTTCTTCACATCTTCTCTTCTCTCTTTTTTTTTCTGTTTTCCCCTTCTTAAATACGTTATCGCAGAGGCGTTATCACGGGACATTCTGCTACCAATCGGCTCGGCATTGGCCAGCAGCAGGTCCGCCCTAGGCCCGGCCGAGTCCACTGAACAGAGGGGAAACAACTTCTAGCAGCTTCTTACAGAAGCTACCACCTTAGGCCCCCCCTCACCAAACAAATCCAGAACAGGTTATAAAAGCATGAAAACAGTAAAAATAGGGGGCTCTCTGCCTAGCTTGCAGTAGAGTCTGAGACCACAACTGAGACTTTGCTCTAACAACTGGACTGCACTCTATCAACTGGAATATGCTCTAAAGAACTGTGCACTGACAGTATCTCTTTTTTTTTTTTCTTTTATATAAGTGTAAGACAAGATTTTCTTTTTGCTAACTGTGGCAAGATTTTGTGAAATAAATTTATGATCACAAATCACTAGATGGCAGTAGTGCAATTTTGTTCACCTAATTGCACATGCTTCAGTTTGCGTGTCTGAGTTTCTTCTTTGTCTCTTCAGTTGAGTAATACAAAATGTTCTCGTTCGTGAGAAGGCATGAAAGTCACTTCCTTAAGAAGTGACTGAATTTTTAGGTGCTACTTGCTGGAAATTGTATTTGCGGATTGGACTGTGAAGAATTATTACTTTTTTTTTTGGATCACTGAAAAGACAGTTCAATTCCACACTCGGTAGTCATTAAGGATTTGTAGGCTGATCTTACTGGGGAACTTTTTCCCTGCGACTCCCCTAAGGGAGGTTGGAAACACTCACTGGAAACTGTTGAGGACTGAGCGCTGTTAAAGTCTGTGGATTGCTTGAGTTTTCCCCTCGTGTTCTTCTTGCACCCCAGTGCTTCCCAGTTTCTCACATGTAACTAGTTTCGGGTAGGCTACTTAGATTCAAGTGTTAAACCATATATCCTGTAGGATCAGTTTTAATTATATGTATTGTTGGGTTCATTCAACACGATGTGCTATTAGCTTCCAATTATGCCTGTTTAACTTTTTGCTTTCCTTTCTTTCATGTGTTCTCTCATCCCATGTCTTATCTTTCTCCTTAACCTTTTTTTTTTCTTTACTATTGATGTTTTTTTTTTTCATGCAGCTCATGCAAACTACAACTGGCTTATGTTGAGAATTCTGTATATAGAAAGCGGTTATTTGTGCAGGCTTCGTGTTAGTCCCTGCTGTGTCAGGGCTTCATAATGGGATTGATGTTTGTGATCAGTAAGCTCAACGGAAAAAGATATAGGAACATGTAGGCTTCAGGGTTCTCTAATTGGCATGGCAGTAAGTAGATGGAAAGGAAAAAGTTGAAAGTGGGAGGAAAATACTGTAGGCAATTGTGGCTGTGCTTTATGTGAGAGAGCAAAGGAATTTGTCTACTCTTCCAGCAACAGGAAGACTAAAAAGAGATTATCTTTTCCCCAGCTAGTGGCAAAACCCCACTTGAATATAGTGGACAATATATGAAAGAGCATAGGATGTATTAGGGTCAAAGGATAAAATTTAAGCCAGAACAGGAGATAGCAGTATGCTTCTGACTGGGCGTCACTCTGAGCGTTTCCATCTTACTGGGACGCATTGCCTAGGGATACGTACTTGGACCTGCGAAGTCCAACGGAATGGAAATAAGCCCTACAACGGGCATGATTCCCCTCTTAAGCTTGTATCTCGTGACCCAACTGGATTTGCAGATGGTTGGCTTTCCCTGAGAGGCTTACAAGTGAGAGGAGAAAATGTGAAACTACTTTTTAAGAATTCAAATTTTAAGTCAGTTCCATAGAGTTTTTAATCATATTTCAGCAGCTGACTCATGATTTTTGGAAGCTTGGGATTGCTGTTTCTGTTTAATGCTCACTTCACTTTTCTCATTGTAAAGTTAATAGAGAAGAGCAACTACAGAGTTATTTACATCTCTACTAATTCCTAACTTCCCAGATATTAGTTACGTTACTTTTTGGGGAGATTGTTCTGCACTTCAACCCCCTCCCCGCCACCGAGATTTAATACTTCTGTGAAGCTTTGAAAAAGCTTTCTATGGCGTTTTTGAAAAGCTGCTCAGTGGAACTTTTTCAGTCATTCTACATGGCTGCGGTATTTATTTTAAGTAGTGCACCTCTCAGCAGTTTTTAATCATGGTGTAGGTGAAATCACGCAGCAGATTAAAAGAGCCTTGATAAAATAAAATGTTTCTAGGAGGTTTTGGTCAGTGATTGCTTTAGTTGCACAATGGAAAATTCTTTCTTGCTTTGCAGTGTCTAATTGGAAGAAGAATGACTTCAGAAATACTTCTGTGAGAGAGAATGTAAATTCCTGTAGCTTGATTAAAAGACAAAATCTTATTATTGCAAATTCTTTTGCTTAGTGAAGTTTATTGGAAGACTGTGCAGTTCCTTTCTAAGGGATGATGAGATGTACTCTATCTGCAAGAACAGTCTGTTCCACATCAGGAGATTACTGACCCTTTCATCCCATCAGAAGAAAATCTTTTAAATGAATTGAAGAGGTACTAAAATCCCTCTGTCATAAGAGTTTTCAAGAAGAGTGCTGTACATAAACTGCACTTACTTGCTTTCTGAACTTGAGCTCAAACATTTAATCTTGAATCACTTATGCAAAAGCATAATGGTTTGTGAGAGGGACTATAATTTTCTCCTATGTGATTTTGATGCTTTAATTTGTTTTTGAGATTCTTTGTAAGCTTGTCAAGACTATCATTGATGTCTTACTTTTTGGATTTTTCAATTTCATAATAACAGTAATTTTTCCTCACAAGTTGTGTATACATTCAAAACAACAGTGGGCCAATGAGAGATTTTTTTTTTTTTTTGAAAGAGACGGTATTTTTGTAAGTGGAGTTCTCTTCATATGCACATGAGTATTTTTACTCAACAAATTGTCTAAGCCTTTTCCTCTGTAAATTGTTAAAGGGAATGAGCTGGCAGCCCTCAGTAGCTGCTGATGTAATGGATATGGTGGAAAATGTTTGAGGTTGTCTATTTTTCATACATATAATTACTTTTTATAGGATTTTTATTTCATTAACATTTCCTTAAGAATTGTTACCTTAGGGAGTGGTACAAATCATTGCTGTCTAGTTTGCCAGACGTGGGAGGAAGCTCAATAATGCAGCAAAATACTACCCTGTAGTTAAGTCTTTCTTGCAATGGGATATGGGTTTTGCGATGTGTAATTACTTCTCTATTGTTACACATCCAAGTACCACCAGTATATATTGAAAGCAGTAACTGGGCATGTACGGTAAGGTTTTTAGAAAGTGGCTTGGAGTTTGAGGTATTATAACAGTGCTAAAAATAAAGGGAAGATACAGGAGAAATGAGACATACTGGATAATTATGTACTTGAGATCAGTCAATTTTTTTCTTTTTTTCTAGAGTTGGCATTTGAATTACCTGCTCTGTTCACTGTTCAGGAATGTAAATCACTGTGTTTTGCCCTTTACATTCTAATTTAAAATCTTTTCCCCTGTTATTCAAGATATACTTTTTTTTTTTTTTAACCCCCTCAGAGTTTTTGGTAGCTGAAGGAAAATGATGGAAGAGAGTGGAATAGAGGCAACTCCACCTGGCACACCCCCACCGAGCACAGCAGGAGTGGCTGCTGCCGCTGCTACACCTGTCTCATTAGGTAAGGAAACTTCCTTAGCAACTTGGTCGTGTTTATTCATGTCTTTTGAAGCAGAGCAATTCAGCCAAAAACGTTGCAATCAGCATAATTACAGTGCTCTTGCCCAGATTTAATTGGAAGAATTAAAATTGTTTCTTAATCATGGAAATGTGCTTCTTATCAGACAAGCATCTGACACACAGAGCATTTTAAACGTTTTTTTTTTAATTGAAACTTTAAAATTAATTACTGTGGATGCGCTTGTGTCTTTTAAGGTTGTGTGGCCAGGGAAATAATACCTTCCGCTACAGTGCACAGTTAAACAAGCAGTTTAGAAGGGAGTTAAAAATAAAACAGATCTTCAGTCTTGTAGGGGATAGTGGTAAACTTGGATAATCACCTGGGTTTTGATATTGTGAGTGGTAATCAAAGCACTTTATATGATTTTTTTAAGAATCTGAATACCATATTCTGAATACTAAATATTTAATTTTCCAACATTGCTGGTATTGTTATTTTGTGTCACACCAGTGTAGTGGACTCCAAAATGGGGTGCCCTTACGCCAGGTGGTGTGCAAGGCAATCCATTGGAGTGCAGGAAGAAAATACTGGAACTTCTGTTAATGCTCACTTTTATCTAAAAAATAAGATGGAAATTAAACTTTACTAGCATTTAATATAGTACTTGACACTAGTATTCTCACTTAGTTGGTCCATACGTTAGACATTCACATGTCCTGAGGGAAGAGTGTGTGTTCCATGATGCAAAGGGATTGACAGTGGCACCCTTGCTTGTTTGCTCACTTTCACCATATTGCAATGCTTTGCAGTTTGTGTGCCTGCTTAAGTGGATTTATGGATTATGTTAATGTAACTAATTTATACTAACTCTCACAAAATGGACAAGTGACTTTAAAAAGATTCCTGCAAAGAGACCATGGATTGAAAATAATACTAAAGCCAGCACAAGCCAAAAAGAAGAAAATGAAAGCACTGACACTTCTCCAACTCCTAGTACAAGCTCTTTGCTGTTGTTTTTACCTCATGATATGGCTAACAGTCTGATCAGATCTGACAAAGTTGGCCAAAATTTCAAAATTTTTAAAAGGACTATTTGAAATATAAATTTACATCTGGCATTATTAGCGATGAACCTTGCCCTAAGTGTATCTTGTGCCTTAAGATATTAGCTAAAGATAATATGAAGCCACTATGATTAGCAAGACATCTAAAAGCTGAGCAGAACAGGAAAACAAACCTCTACAATCTTTTTGGTAATGTTTCAAGTCGTACAGTACTTAATCCAGTATTTTAAAAATTTCAGTAAACTTAATGATGAATCTTCAGAAGCGTCTTTGAAGATTTCTTGCCTAATAGTGAAGACAAAAAGCTGCTTACTTCGGTGAAACACTTGCTCTTCCTGACATGGTAAAAATGTCTGAAGTAATAAATGGAAAACAATATGATGACAAACTAAAATGCATTTGTTGGCAAATAGTGTTGGAAGGCGCATAGAAAACATTGCTGAAGATTTGAAGAAACGAGTATTAGAACAAATTACACAGCATGAGAGGTTTGCTATACAGTTGCCTGAAAGTACAGATGTTCCTAATGTGCCTCATCTTATGCTAAATTCTACTCCAGTAATTAAATACAAAAATAACTACTTTATTTTTAAATGCTGAAGGAGGGATATGCTGGAGAAGATATATCCTCCCCAGTAAATTACTTCTTTCGTAAAAGCAGTGTTTTTATTAAAACTGTGTAAGTGTAACCACTGATGGAGCTGAGTCTACTGGACAAAGAGGAAACTTCTAGCAGCTTCTTGCAGAAGCTGCCACCATAGCCCCCCGCCCTAAACAAAACTAACACATTCATTATTATTTAAAATGTATTGTTATTATTATATATTATTATTATATACTATGCTAACCATTATTAACATACTATATTATTGTATTAATAGTATATTAATAAAATAATTCTCAGTGGGAGCAGAAAAGTTCTTGTACTGTTAATAAATAAAAAATATTTTTAAATTTTTCAATCATGTTTATCTTATCCTTTTGAAATTTCTATTGTGTATGTCATACATGATATACTAGTACAGTGGTACATTTAAATAATTTATAAATAAATTTACATATGTTGAGGAGGTGCATGCTCAGGATTTTTTTACTGGTATATGTGCATGATAAAGTTTGGAGACCACTGCATTATTGCAACTTGGCATGCCATTTGACTGTCATTGGTGTTTAGGCTGACACCAGCAAGATGCTTGAGCTGATCGAGCAGCTTACTGATACTAAAAAAGATAATTTCTGGTTTTGTGAATTATTTTTCTGGCTAAACTTGGTTAGAGAGCAAAATTGGCTTATCCAACGATTGGCTGAGGGCCATATTGAAATAGAGAAAGCAGAGGGATTAGGTGGCTGGATGCCAGGGAAGAGGGGACTGCCTGGTGCTCAGCCCATCTCATAGAACCATGCTTCTGAAGTAACTCCTACCCTTCTAGATTATGAGTGTATCTTTTGTTCTTAAAGATGAGCACTTCCTGCATCATCATTATTCCTGTCGATTAAGCAGTCACTCAGAAAGAACAGTCAGCTGCTATAAATTCAGTAGTCAAATGTTGACTCATCTTTTTAACAAATCTTATGGCAAATGGGGTCACGCAAGAAAAAGAGCTGTGGCTTACAATATACTGTCTCCAAAGTTTGAGCATAATTGGTGTTGGATGCAAACTCAAGCAGAACTAAAATTCACTTTGAAGGGAAAAAAGCAGACCAGGTCAAGACTTAAAAATATCTTGCAAAATATCGGAACAATTATATAATCTCTGAGATTAAGGCTCAGCATTTCTAAAATTCTTTTTTTTTTCTTTTCTTTTTTTTTGCCTAGCTTTATCCAGTCCCCTTGCTACGCCAAGCATGACATCTGCTGCATACTCACCGCCGTTGCCATCTGGAGCGTCTCCGCTTCCTCTTCCTGTGATGACTTCAGCTTCTCTTCCACTTGTGCCTTCTGCAACGGTTTCTACTATTGCACCACCTGTAACTCCTGCCCCACCTCCTGTTGTCCCTTCAGCTTTTAATACCTCCATGTCCCAGTTGTCTACACCTCCTCCATTAAGCTCTGCTACTGGCCCTGGTCTTCCAGCACCTCCCACTGGTCCTCCCATTTCAGGATTTTGCATGTCTTCAACCTATGACATTACCAGAGGTCATGCTGGTCGAGCAGCACAGAGTCCACTGATGCCTTCATTTTCTGCACCTCCAGTCACAGGTAACTTTTTGTTCATATGCTTTCGTGTTTGTGAGACAGGATGGCTTTTTCCTGGGTGGCTTTTTCCACCACTCTGCCAGAGTACTGCAAGTTCAACCTTATTATCGGTACACTTAATTAATGTAGCTGCACTCAGAAGAAGGGGGAGCAGTGTTTCAAATACAGTCATGGTCTAGGATGGAGTCCTCTTTAGTAGAGATCTGCTAGCATTCAGGCTCACAGAAAAATCTTTGAGAGCTTTATTTTTGGTAATTTGCACACAAAAGCCCTGCAGGACATATATACCTATATTTTGTTTAGATCAGGGAACTGACTTCAGCAATCATATTTCCACAGAATGATATGATATCGCAGGCTGTAATCTCATAAATTTCGGGGTTTTGTTCTGAAAAGGTATCTGTGACAAGCTGTCCATCACATGACATCAGCTTCTATTTTCTTGTTTCCAGCCACTAAATTGCATTAGGGCAGCTAAAAATACATACCTTCCATGCAAACAATTGTTGTAGTTGCAGAACTGATGTAGTTTTCTGTTAGTGGAATGGAAACTTGGCTCTTCAACTGCAGTTGGGTCAGGCTTTTACAATTACTGGTGATTTCTCTTTTAAGTAGTCTGTATTAGGAAAATGTCTACAATGACCTATCCATTGTGCAGTGTAAAATAAAAATAACTCTTGATTAAGGCTAGTGTTGGAAAATCTGTTAAAATAGGCTTGAGTAATGGGGCAAATTTTCTACTGTTTGAGCTTCCTTTGTTTTCCTTTAAAGTATGTAAAGCTATTCATTTCCTTGCTTCTTTTTTTGTGTTGCTACTAATTTCCAGTGCTCAGGATTAGAAAATTTCCTACTTCTCTCTTCTATTATGCATGAGAACATTGCTATCTCTTTGTATAGGGAGCAACACCTGTACTTCTTTTTCCTCTACTGAGGGCCTATTATGAAAATTTGAATACAATAAAAAGCACAGCTATTAAACTAATCTGCTAAGAAAAAAATCATTGTTTAATTCTATACATAATGTACAGACAGTCTCAGTTCTATTAGCAGATATTGTTGAACTAATTTAGAGTAGTACTTGCTAACCTTTAACAAGCAGAATTGTTCTGGGGCCTTCAAGAAATGAAGTGAATCAGCCCAGTATTCTTCTATTGTTCTTGCTCATTTTGCTGTTAAACAATTGCATGTTGCTACTGTATAACAAATTAAATGCAGTAAAATAAATGAACACTTCTGTTTTATTTTTCCCTCTTACTAGGTGTTTTGACAGATCCTATTACTAAACAAGCAACTTTCTCATCACCTTTGGCTCCTGGAAGTGGTTCTGCAATCACTTTTCCTGAGGAGTGTGAAGACGCCAGAGCATCTGCTGCCCAAGGTGGAGCACCTGCTGGAGGACTGTGGGGATTTATAAAGGTATGGGATTTTGTCTGTTACCCTTGAAGAGCGTTTACCATTTTTTACTGACTATGATAAGGCATATCTTATTTTTTAAATGCATGTTACTGTAAATCCTATCTTTTCTCCAGCCTCATGTGCAAAGTTGCTATTTTTAGTAGTGCTGTTTGCTGAAAGTGTGCTTTTGCTCTTCCTCTGTATAGAAGAGGGAAGACTGCACAAATGCACATGTTCTACGTTAATTTTAGTGCTTGTGACAGGAAGATAAACATACAAAAAGGTAGTGTCACATCTTCTTAAATCAGGTAAATCTTTAGAACCTCTTTCAGACCTGAAAGCTAATTTTTACTTCACAGTGCAGAAGTCTGTTTTACCTCACCAGAATTATTTGCATATCCTGTTGCTTTATAATTTCCTAATGAACTAAGTTTGATTTTTATGGGATGAAAGTCCTGCCTGTTCTATAACAAACAAGTCTCTCCAAGGAGAGACAAATACGCATTTCTTCCACCAAGGAACAGTTTACGTAGTAAGTGTCTAAGATATTTTGTGTGATTTTTCTATTCTGCTAGAAGGCATGGAGTATATAGTGCAGTATAGATACTCTTTGTGGTGTGATCTAGTCATACAGAGGAAATAAGCAGCAACATGAAATAGAATTTAATTAGCCTGTAACCTTTTTGGAGCTGTGACAAATACATAAGTAAGGTCATGAAGATTTGGCAAAAAGATGTAAGGACTGTCTGTAAACACTGAACCATCTTCAAGAGCAATACCCATTTTCTGGACTGTCTAATGCTAAATGTGAAGGAAGAGTCAAGATTGATGTCCCAATGGGATTGCAGAGTTTTGGAGGGACTTTCAAGCCCTTTTGAATATGAGAAGCTGGGAAAAAAAGTTGTGTGTGACATGGCAGACTGAGCTGTTCCTTACTCCAGGAATACACATGGTGACAGTGATACATTCTTAAAGAGCAAGATTAATCTTCCATCAATACAGTGAGAGCAGAGTTGTCATGCTGCCCTTTTCAAGGAGAGATGTATTCTCATGATCATAAAAACACATGTTCTTTTGTCCTTTAAATAATAATGTCCTCTTGGTACTCGTATTCCTCTTAATATTTGCAATAGATGGTAATGTTCCAGAAGAGAACATTTTTCTTGTAACATGATTCTGTAGTCCTTTTGAAAGTACCAGAGCTTACAATTGCAAATTAGTTGAAAAGCCAATCTCATACATGTTCCTTTATATTAGTAGAATGCAAAAGGTGTCCTGTTTCTATTTATGGAGAAGGTCTGTATACTTGATTTCAATAATAAAATGTGTAGATTTTGGTTGAAGTATTAAGCATTCCTTGTGCTCTGTGCATTCAGTGACCTTTTTTTGAGAATTTCGTAGGCGAAAGAATGAGGAATCATTTAATTATACTGAAACTACCAAGTTCTTGATGTGTGTAAGCATACATCAGACTCTGTGTTTTTTAAGGATCAGCCAGAATCTGGGAGGCTAACTGGTAATTATTACAGAAATGCATCCTGGATTCCCTGTTGAAGAGCTTACACAGTAGTTGCAGCCTTTATCTTTATTTCTATCTTTGAAGTAGTTTGACCTACCCTTTTTCCTCTGGTGATTAAGAAACTATGATTAAGAAATCACAGAATAGTTTGGACTAGATGACCTTTAAAGATCCTTTCCAACCCCCTTGCAAGGAGCAGGGACATCTTCAACTAGATCAAGTTGTTCAGAGCCTCATCCAACCTGGCCTTGAACGTTTCCAGGGATGGCGCATCTACCACCCCTCTCTGGGCAACCTGTGCCAGTGTTTCACTACTCTCATTGTAAAACTTCCTTCAAGCTAGATAATATCCAAGACTGCAACAATCTAGAATTGACAAGTTAGTGGTCTAGAATCGGATAAGACCGTTTCAGTTCCTTTGATCTGTCAAAGATGGCTGAGCAATCTCATAGCAGTTCCAAGACTCGTTTCCACATAATTTGTCAGAGGCAGAGTTGGATACCATTGCAGTCATTGCATGTGACAGCTTGCATATTTGACTGTTTGAGCAATGAAGACAGCCATGACCTGAATTTTCAAAAGATTTGTGTTTGAACTCTGCTGACATGGAAAATTCTTCTTTTATGTTGACTTAGAATTAACTTGGTAGAAATTTCAAGCTTAAGTGCATTATGGGTCACAGTGTTATAGAATCATAGAATGGTTAGGGTTGGAAGGGATCTTCAAAGGTCATCTAGTCCAACCCCCCTGCAAGGAGCAGGGACATCCCCAACTAGATCAGGTTGCTCAGAGCCTCATCCAGCCTGGCCTTGAACATTTCCAGGGATGGGGCTTCCACCACCTTTCTGGGCAACCTGTTCCAGTGTTCCACCACCCTCAGTGTAAACAATTTTTTCCTAATATCCAATCTAAATCTACCTCCCTCTATTTTAAAACCATTACTCCTTGTCCTATCGCAACAGGCCCTACTGAACAGCCTCTCCCCATCTTTCTTGTAGGCCGCCTTGAGGTACTGGAAGACTGCTATCAGGTCTCCCCGGAGCCTCCTCTTCTCCAGGCTGAACAGCCCCAACTCTCTCAGCCTGTCCTCATAAGAGAGGTGCTCCAGCCCTTTTATCATCTTCTTGGCCCTCCTCTGGACCTTCTCCAACTGGTCCATGTCCTTCTTGTGTTGGGGGCTTCAGAACTGGACACAGTACTCCAGGTGGGGTCTCACCAGGGCAGAGTAGAGGGGCAGAATCACGTCCCTCAACCTGTTGGCCACGCTTCTCTTGATGCAGCCCAGGATGCGGTTGGCCTTCTGGGCCGCAAGGGCACATTGCCTGCTCATGTTGAGCTTCTCATCCACCAGCACTCCCAAGTCCTTCTCCTCAGGGCTGCTCTCAATCCATTCCCCGCCCAGCCTGTATTTGTGCCTGGGATGGCCACGACCCAGGTGCAGGACCTTGCACTTGGCCTGGTTGAACTTCATGAGGTTGGCACGGGCCCACCTCTCCAGCCTGTCAAGGTCCCTCTGGATGGCATCCCTCCCTTCCAGCGTGTCCACGGCACCACACAGCTTGGTGTCACTGGCGAACTTGCTGAGGGTGCACTCTATCCCACTGTCCTTGTCACTGACAAAGATGTTGAACAGGGCTGGGCCCAACATGGACCCCTGAGGGATGCCACTCGTGACCGGTCTCCCCATGGACATCGAGCTGTTGACCACCACTCTCTGAGTGCGGCCATCCAGCCAACTCCTTATCCACCGAGTGGTCCGTCCATCAAACCCATGTCTCCCTAGTTTAGAGAGAAGGATGTCATGCAGGACAGTGTCAAAAGCTTTGCACAAGTCCAGGTAGATGATGTCAGTTGCTCGTCCCTTGTCCACCGATGCCGTCACCCCGTCATAGAAGGCCACCAAATTGGTCAGGCACGATCTGCCCTTGGTGAAGCCATGTTGGCTGTCACCAACCACCTCCTTGCTCTCCATGTGCCTTAGCATGGTTTCCAGGAGAATCTGCTCCGTGACCTTGCCAGGCACAGAGGTGAGGCTGACCGGCCTGTAGTTACCCGGGTCTTCCTTGTTCCCTTTTTTAAAAACGGGGGTTATGTTCCCTCTCTTCCAGTCATCGGGGACCTCACCAGACCGCCACAACTTCTCAAATATGATGGCCAGCAGCTTGGCAACTTCATCCGCCAGTTCCCTCAGGACCCGCGGATGGATCTCATCAGGTCCCATGGACTTGTGCACCTTTAAGTTCCTCAGATGATCCCGGACCTGCTCTTTGAGTACAGTGGGCGGTTCTTTATCCTCACAGTCCCTGCTTGCACCTTCTACAGCTTGGGTGGTGAGACAAGAGCCCTTATTGGTGAAGACTGAGGCAAAAAAGTCATTGAGAACCTCAGCCTTCTCCATGTCCTGGGTAACCAGGACACCAGTTCCCTTTCGGAGGGGGCCTGCATTCTCCTTGGACTTTCTTTTGTCCCCTACATACCTATAGAAGCTCTTCTTGTTGCTTTTTATATCCCTGGTCAGATTCAGTTCTGTCAGGGCTTTGGCCTTCCTTACCTTATCCCTGGCCACTCGCGCAGCCTCTTTGTAGACCTCCCAGGCTACCTGTCTCCATTTCCACCCTCTATAGGCCTCCTTTTTTACTTTCAGTTGGTCCAGTTGCTCATCCACGCCGGCCTCCTGGCCTTTTTGCCTGACTTGTTCTTCATCGGGATGCACCTCTGCTGAGCTTGGAGGAGGTGCTCCTTGAATATAGACCAACCTTCTTGGGCCCCTCTTCCCTCCAGGGCTGCCTCCCATGGCACTTGGCCCGTCAGGTCCCTGAAGAGGCCGATGTCTGCCCTCTTGAAGTCTAGGGCAGAGAGCTTGCCATGTAGTTTCCTCGCTGCCCCATGGATCTTGAACTGCACTGTGCCATGGTCGCTGCAGCCAAGGCTGTCCTTTAGTTTCACATTCCCCACCAGCCCCTCCCTGTTGGTGAGCACAAGGTCGAGCATGGCACCCCTCCTTGTCGGCTCCTCTGTCGCCTGCAGGAGGAAGTTGTCATCCACGCATTCCAGGAACCTCCTGGACTGCCTGTGCCCTGCCGTGTTGTCTCTCCAACAGATGTCAGGGTGGTTGAAGTTCCCCATGAGGACCAGGGCCTGTGACCATGAGGCTGCTCCTATCTGCCTGTAGAGCGCTTCGTCTGCTCTGTCCTCCTGGCCAGACAGCCTCTAACAGACCCCCACCATAACATCCCCTGTCCGTCCCCATCCTCTAATCCTGACCCATAAGCTCTCTGTCAGCTCCTCCTCCATTCCCAGTCAGAGCTCCACACACTCCAGCCTGTTGCTGACGTAGAGAGCGACACCCCCTCCTCGTCTCCCCTTCCTGTCCTTTCTAAAAAGCCTATACCCCTCCATGTTGACGCTCTAGTCATATGAGTCGTCCCACCACGTTTCCGTGATATATCCATGATGATAACGTCATGTTTTGCATTGGTATAAAACTAGGGATTATTTCTCCCTGCTTGTGCAAGGCTGATGAACATAAAGGCACAGGCAGAGACAGCAGCTTCTTGCTGCTCAGGAACCTGATTATCTGCTGATGTATAATGACTTCATGTTAGTTAGACAGCTAGACTGCTGATTGGATAAGTACTGATTGGCTTTGAATTACTGGAAAGATGCTAGAACTGGAAATTCCTACTTAAAATGTTTCTGAGGATCTCATAGCATTCACTCAGTTTTTGTTAAGGTAGTAAACAAACTTCAAATTGTGAGAGAGCGGAATTGCTCTAGAAATACTTGTTAGTAATGGACCATTCAAAAGTAGATCCTAGTGTTTTTAAGAAGGTTAGGAAAGAGGTTGGCTTGAGTTATCACAGTCTTAATCTAGCTACCTAGTCTGATGATACCTATAATTAGCATTGGCAATCTGTAACTTTGCTTCTGGTAGTTCTATATCAGATGTGTTGCCCACCATCACTAATGGGACTGTTTCAACGTTAATGCAGAGGAGAATGGTAAGGATGATATTTGAACTTTATGTTGTAAATGAAAAGTCCTGCCATAACAGTCATCCTGTAGCATTTGTGCCGATCAGTGAGATTTAATAGGTGTTAGAAAATGTAAATGTGGTAGGAAAAACATAAAGGTCCTTCATATTTGTTTTTTGTTTGTTTGTTTTTTACCTGTAAAATTTTGAGTTTCTCAGGAAAAAAACAGAACATAATATGGAAATCTATTTACTTAAATTTAGGGTGTAGCTGAGAATCCCATGGTGAAGTCTGTTCTTGATAAAACCAAACATTCGGTGGAGACCATGATCACAACGCTGGATCCTGGCATGGTTCCATATATCAGTAAGTGCTTGTGACAAACTATGAAGTAATAAATGTAAATGTTAAAGAGGCTAATATAATAGCAGACTGTTTTTACACTTGAAATCTGTATATGTAGTGTGTTAATTCAAAATCACAATGCTATACTAATTTCTCAAGTGTATAACTCAAACTCTTACTCTGGAGGCTGACTCTTTATGTGTGTCTTGAGGTTCATTTGATTTTTGTATTCCACTATAGTTCAGACAGTGGGATAGTAATACTCTTTAATTCAGATTGTGAAAGATGAGGTTATACAGAAAGTTATACAGAAGTTATACAGAAAAACAATCCCAAACAATAAAGAGACCTCGTCTATAATCTGTAAGTTGCATATTGTTTTCTCCCACTACGTCTCTATTTAAAGCCTTATGGAGTTGAGTTTAAACTACACTGTATGTGTTCTTTTGGACCACATGCTTAAATACTACTGTGTAAGCCATCACATTACAGTTAAAACAAGCCGAAAGGTAGGTGTATTCAGAGAGGCACAGGGTAGTGTGGGATATTTGGAAAGCAATGGACACGTAGTGAACAATCCAGACACAATGGGACTGTTTCAGAGGCCTCTGCAGGCAGTAGGCCCTCAATGTAGTAGATGGGAATATGAGCAAGTGTATCAATGTACGCGAATGTAGCGAAGTGAGCCATGCGGATGGGAATATGGGCGAATGTAGCAAAGTGAACAGGACCTGAGCACAATGGACAAAGCGAGTATACATGCTGAGAAGCAACGGTACAATAGACAAAGTAAGAAATACGTGACTATATCCAGTATACATCTTTAACCAATCAAATTATGACTTTAGGAGTACGGACAGCACATACTAACCAATCAATGAATGACCTGCTATGTCCATATAATCTGAGCTATCTAGGCAATAAAGTGGCATTTGCTTGATCATATTGGTCGTCAGCAGTGTCCGTTACTTCCGCGTCAACAGGGTAGAGGTATTTATGTAGCTTTTGAGGATTTCTTCTGACTTTCCACTGTTCCACTTTTCTAGCCTAATATTACTTATACTACTTTTAGGAAATTGGGAAAACTTGAAGCAGTTACTGAATCAGGTAGTAGGAACATTAAAATTCTAAAATGATCTAATGAAGTCTGAAGGACTGCTGAGCATTGATCCTGGAAGGAAAAGCATAGCATTTTAATTACAGCTTGAAAATTAATAGGAAGGAAAAGCATTGTGGTATTCACCATTTTTTTGTTTTATTAGAGTACATTGCATGTCACATGTGACTGACCTGAGATTTCTACTTCATTAATACGGGGAAGCAAAAGATGTAATTTGTCCAGGGTGGTGGTTTGGTTTTGAATTTTTTTTTTTTTTTTTTTTTTTTTTTTTTTTTTTTTTTTTCCTTCCTTCCAGTAGTCTGGTAAGCAGTCCCCCTTCTTAGCTGTGACAGTACTGTCCTTTGTCTGCATGTAGGTGAAGCTGGTCAAGAAACTGATAAGGCTGGGAAGAAACTATTAAAATGTTTTTGCATTTTTTTTTTTTTTTTCCTGAGCTGTTTTTCAGCTGGACCTGTTCTGTGATCAAGCTAACCACATTGCTGCACTATCGTACTAAACCAGTGGACAGTATGTGGAATAAAAGGGGAAGAAGACCTAATTATTGCAGAGTAGTTAATAGTCTTACATTTAAAGGGAAAATATCCAAGGAGGTGGTGGGATATGAAATCAGGGAGAAGGCCAGCCAGCAACTGAGAAAGTATTTGAGAGGAGTGACAAGATGCAATGCAAAGCTACAGTGATTATACAGTTGATTATACACAATTTGTTGAACTATTTAAGGTTTCTATTGCAATCGTGATCATCCCTTTTTAAAATAAAATCTGCCAGCGTCCAATGACAGTTTGGATAGTTTGACACTGTATTGGACAGAATAACATTACCTAGAAGAGGGAATTCTAATCAAATGCTTTGCTTGTAAGATTCAGTTTGAGTAAGCAAATGCAGTGGTTATCTGAAAGTTCTCTGAAGTCATGTTGTAAGGGAAAGTATCTGTATACAGCTTGGCCATTAATATACTGCTTTTTTTTTTTTTTTTTTGTAATTACAGGATGTGGAAATAAGGCAGAGATCTGTAAACTTAGTATTTACTTCTTTCTAGAGATGTTTTCTGGGATC
This sequence comes from Chlamydotis macqueenii, assembly GCF_036417535.1. Lineage (NCBI taxonomy): Eukaryota > Metazoa > Chordata > Aves > Otidiformes > Otididae > Chlamydotis > Chlamydotis macqueenii. The sequence goes on along the minus strand of NC_141593.1, from coordinate 54,792,661 downwards.
AACAAAAGCCGAGTCCTCAAAAACAAGTAGTCCCACTTCTCTCTGCTCTCTCTCCACTGCTGCAGTTCCAAACCAATTTCAGATTCCTCACACCAAATTACTAAAGCTTCAGGACGAAGTGGTTGAAATTTTTTTTTTTTTCATGTGAGCAAATAGTCTTTATGTAATCTCTTTCTTGAAAAGAGCTGAACTGTTTTTATTGGCACATAGTGAATATGTCATCTGAGGCAAGCACCTGGAATAGAAAATTTCTGTCTGCACAGGAAATGGTAACCTTATAAGCTAATATATGCTTTTATAGCAAAAGATGACAGGGAATCTTAAATTTTATGTGGAACTGTTATTTCAGTTTATAATACACAGGCTAGAGTGAAATTTCATGTTCAAGTGTCAGAGCCTAACGATGTGACAGTTCTGTCTCTGAATTTACCAAGGTGTATCTAATTTTTATATTTTAGGTTTTAATTTTTCCGTATTAACATAGTATGTGACAGATCTTGTGACAAATAGTTTCTTTTAATGCGTGTAATATCTTTGTTTCCCTTCTATAGTATCTGTGATGAAAAAGATGTGTTTTGATAGATAATGATCCTTAATACAAAAGAGCATAATCCGTATTCTGCTGTTGCAATACGTAAACATGGGGCACAGTTACCACTCTTATGTTATTATGCGATAATTTACTAGGTATGTTACAGGTTTTAGTTGCATTAAAAAGTATTTAACATTTTTTCTATCCCTGGGCACTCAGGCAAGGCTAACTTCAGCAAAAGCCTGTATTAAGCACTTGTTTATTTATGTTAATGTGATTTGTATCGAGAAGGAATCAGTGAAGAAAGATACTTTGAATAATCGTTTAGTCCTGTTGTTACCTAGTATTTAAAACAGTTGCCCAAAGTTCAGTGATGTGTACAGCCAATTCCATTCAGTAAAGCAATTGATAAACAAAAGTTTTTAAAATAGCCTGAAAAACAAACAGAATGTTTTATTACTGTTCTGGCATATCTCTGTCAGTCTGTCATAAAAAGAAGAAAGTTCCTGTAACTGATTCTTTTCTCTAAAATTTAAGCTTCAGGCTTATCATTATCAATGGAGGAATTTTTCTTACATCAGGATAAATACTGCAGATTTTGTCAGCATGTGTAATCAGGTGGAGTGTTAGTGTTTAGAAGCAAAACCAGTGGGCTCTGTCCTTTTTTCTTTTTAAAGATATCTTAACATGTTTTAATACAGTCAGTGGGCCTGGGAAATGACAGGTTCAAAGGCTGGTTTTTCACTAATTTGCTACTGTTGTTATAAGAAATGCCCCGCTGGATCACAATCACAAAGCAATTTACTTATGCAGCTTTCTCTGATGTCATATTTCATGTTTCAAAAACACTTAAGCTATTCTTAGGAAAGCTGGGACAAGTTTTATGAGATGTTTTTGCATAAATTAATTTTGACAATAAAAATGATCCATCTGTGATAGACGGATGTGAGGTATAATTGAGCTCATCAATCTTTTGTAGTAGTTTTAGATTTCTTCTAATTCATGAACTGCTTTGTTCTTAAAAAGTTTAGTGAAAACTCATCTTTGTTTATGGACATACTGCCATATGGAGTAATTCAGAAATACTTTTGTTTCCATAGGTATTTAATATCTAAAACCAGGATAAAGCTGTAGGGAGGCAGACAGGCAATGACATGACACTGAGATTTGCAATCCGGGGACAATTAGATAGTAATGCAAGCCTTTCTTTTAAAGCTTCTGTAATTTGACAGCTGTTCACTGGATTTTATGAACCTCATCTATCTTAAGGTCCCTTTCGTAAGTAAGACTTTGTGTGCCACACCAATGTTCCTTACCACTTCCCAGAACACCAAAACATCCTTAGAAATTGATGTCTGAGTTATTCTTCTAAATCCATAAATTGTCATCTTAAATGAGTGGTATCCTTTTTTTTTTCAGGTGCTGAACAACCATCTGTTCCTGTTGTCTGTCTTCCATCCATGGATCACTTAGCTATTCATATAACTTTTACTTGCTAAAGTAAAAGTTACTTCTTGCTAACTTAAGTTACTTTTTCTTCATGAGAAAGAGAAGAGAGAAGACCAACTGAAGCATATTCTTAAGATGCAGAATGTATTTGAACTAGCTTATAATGGGAATGAGGAAAAATATATGCGCATATATATGTCTTTTACAGAAACTGGGGGAGAACTGGACATAGTGGTTACTTCTAATAAAGAGGTAAAAGTCGCAGCAATTCGAGATGCCTTTCAAGAAGTCTTTGGAATGGCTGTTGTTACTGGAGAGGCTGCACAGTCTAACATTGCACCCCAACCTGTCGGCTATGCTGCAGGTTTAAAAGTAAGTTGTTATATAGCAATACTAAAGTATCTCCAATGCAAAGAGACAGTATGGAAACATTCACCCAGAAGAATGTGATTTTCCATAAAGGGAACATCAATTTGTGGGATAGGTAAAAATTTCCTTTTTTTTTTTTTTTTTTATTATTGCCACCTGGATTATTGGATAAGTTTAAAGCTGCTTGTTGAAAAAAGCTTGCTTCTTTTGGTTTTTTTTTTTTTGCAAACACATTTACAGCAAATGAAGACTGTTTATGTCAGTTTTCTTATACTGTTATTGATTGGCATCACAGCTAGCACACGTTGTGATATTACTGTAATTTCAAAGTATATCAAGCATTTCTTCTTGGTCTATTACTAGCAGACCATGTTGGGAATGTTAGAAGTAAAAAGAGACTCTTTGAGACTTGAGTTATCTCCCCACTAATTCTGTAGAACAAAGATAATTTGATCAACACTTGTCAGGGATCTTCCCAAACGGATCAATGTTATGTTTAAAAAGTAAGAATTCTCTGTGCAGCCTTCCAAACAGGTCTGCTGGCCCAGAGGAAAGGTTGGCAAAGGTTGTTTCACCAGATTTAAAAAATGTACGTGCTTGTCAGGTGTATCTAGGTGCAGCCACCTGCTTGACCAATAACTAAAAACCCTGTAAGCAAATAATTTACTCATTAAAAAGGAAATATTTTCTCCTAACTGCTGTGGCATTGTTCACAGCTGGGTAAAACCTATCCTTATAGCAACTTATTAGCTGATACCATTTTATATTGAGGTAAACGAGGATAATGTGTATGTTCCTGTACCTATGTAGCTACTGCAGTGTAGTAGTAGTAGTAGTAGTATTCCTATTACAGCTGCAGAGTGGTAACAGGTTTGGAGCAAACGATTGCTACATCTTAGTTGCATAGGTACTACAACAAAGAGATTCTCTCCCTTGGTCTCACAAAGTTGGTGCAAAGCGCTTAAAGGATCTAAACCTGACAAGTCTTTAGCTGCAAAAATGTCAGTATGAGTAACAGAAATACATACTCATGCTTTAACTAATAGTAAAACTTTGCATGGGTACAGGTTAGGAATTCTTTGCATGCTAATCTAGGCCTTTTTCGTAGAAAATAACAAACTACAGTATTTAATTAGTTTTATCATAGTTTTTTGTACTGTTTGGGATTCCATTATGGCTTTTCATGAGTTTTGGTTTTTTATTTTCTAATCTTGAAATAAGAGTAATTTTTCAAAATCTCTCATATTTTCTGTTTAACTTGAAAAGTATGTTCTACAGTTCTTTTTGCGTTCATCTGTAAGCATTGTACTATTTTGTGATTCAAAGAGAATGTTGTCTAACAGCTTATATTACCATTTAGGGAGCCCAAGAAAGGATAGACAGCTTGCGTCGGACGGGAGTTATACATGAAAAACAGCCTGCTGTATCAGTAGAAAACTTCATTGAGGAATTGCTTCCTGACAAGTGAGAACTTTAAGTACATTTCTAGGAGGGGAAAAAACCCACGAAATATTCTTTGTTGACTCAGAGGGGCCTATAAAGAGTTGCTAGCGGTATCACTTTAAGCAAAGAAAGGAGAGAGTCTATCTTCAGTATTGCTTTGGGAGAATTGATTTTGGTGATGATATTCAACTTTTTGTCCAGACATCTTGAGACCTTAATATACAAAATCTTTGTCAGTTTTTTCAAGATTCATGATATAAAAACACAATGAAGTTACACTGAACTGATAAAATTAAGGAGCTGTAACAGCTGGAATTTGGATAGTAGTTTGCTCACTCTTGGGTGCACACTCTCTCATTCTCTGAAACTGTATTCAGTTCAGAAAGTACTCTGAGAGATGTTCCAGCATTTTTAGTAACATGATTTTATCAGATAATAAATTATCCATTTTCCTTTCAAAGAGAATGTACTTACTGCTTTTAATTTGCACTGCACAAACATAACAATGGTGTTTTCAAATACATTACAACTTGATTTTGTACAACATGCATTTTGACAGACAGGTCTTGAAGTAGCTTTATAATTAATTTCCAAAACACTAAGGGCAATGTCATGTTTTTCTTAATACAAACTTAAATAGTTTTTTTCTGATGTTTGCATTTTTGTTCACATGATGGGGTGACTTATTTTTTTGACACATACTCTTCTCTTGCTCCTTTTTTAAAGGTACATTTAGTATCCTTAGTGGAAGATCAATGGTGAAGTAAATAGAAGTAGGAAGTGTTTTAATTTTTGGTTAGTATCTATTTCTGTTTAGTCTAACTTAGATGTTTTACTGTATTTCCACAAAGGAGTAACTATGACAATTAGACCTCTGTTTCAAAATAATTGCTGTTGTCAGCCTATGAATTTACTTATTCCTAAATCTGAAAATTTTGCTTAAGGTACTTAGCATGAAAAAGCTCACCCAGGACTGCAGTGTTACTGAAAAGAATGCTAGGTCTTTTGTCCACACATGACAGGCCCCAAGAATGTCTTGATCTTTGATATTAGTTACAGTAGAAATGAAGAATAACTTAATGCATGCTTTAATTTTTATTCAGTGGGCAACACTGAAAGCTTCCTTGCATGGTGCTACAAAAAACAGTTGAAGTATTTTTAGCCCTTGTTTTTTTCTGCAGTGAAATTATAGGTCATGGTGCTAGTAATTAATTATTATTCTGAAGTGAGCATTGTGATGTTACAGTTCTAATATGGCAGATGCAGTCAGTGTTTTGCTGATATTCTGTACACATGTCCAAAGGAGAGGAGTTTCCAAGTAACCACCCATCAATCCTAAGAGCTCTGTACTTCGCAGATCAGTCACTGCTCACATGTAAACTTCTCAGTTGTCTATCAGACAGCTGAAGGACATTACTTTCCCTTCCAGCTGCATGTCCTGAATACTATTTGCAGAAAATATTGCAAACTCTTTTAAGTGTATTTTACCATTTTAACTCCTTTGTTAATCAGGAGCAAGTTACATTTAACCCATGAAGCTTTCTCAACAGTCTTTCATAGTTGCAGGTGAGTTAGCCTACTACCACAGAGCATTCCAGTGCTCTGTTCCTATGAACATCATAGGAAGATCATGCAAGTGAAGTATTTCTTCCTGTCTATGAAGATCATGCAAGTGAAGTACTTCTTCCTGTCTTGCTCCACTAAACTCTTAACATGAAGCTTACGTGACGCAGCCAGTCATTTCTTAAAATTGAAGTCTTGCATTTCTTTTTATAAAAACAACCTTGTTTCTCACACTTCAGAGAATGAAATACAATTTATATGTAGTCATGTATATAATACATAATCAACAACTAGAATAATATTTTCCTTTTAGATCTTTTGTGATTCTTGGCCTTGATCTTGTGTTTGTGCTTTCCCTGGAGTATGTTTCTCTTGTGGCAATTCAACTGTAAAACTATTACAGAAATTGAATACAGTGAGGTAGTGATGATGCATTGCCCTTGGTTTTCTTTGGATCATGTCAGTGTTGTTAATTTGTTGATAAGGAGAAATGATTTAATGTTTTTGCAAGCTAGATCAGGAACCATTTCGGCTATTGCTTCAGTAACCTTTCATGTGTCTGCTACAGCAGGCATCATCTTTTCTGAAAGGTGCAAAAGTGTTTCTCTTAAATCATTTGAATTATTGTTACAGGATTAGACATACAAAAAAAAAATCCTCTGAATATTGTACATGAATGATAAAGAGATTTTTTTTTTTTTTAATTGTTAGGGAATGTTATCATGATGAGAAATATTCTTTCAAAGATTGAATGAAAACTGTAGCATGATACACATGGCCAAAAGAATGTATTTGCACACATGTTCATCCCACCACCTTTCTTTGTTTCTTTGCTCTGTAAGTTTCATGTATTTTATATATTTTCATGTATATTTTGTATTTTACACACACACACATGCACTATACTTTTTAAATATATATAAATTGATGTATGCAAATTTTATGTGAAAAATACTTGAAAACGTTGATGAAACTCATTAATAGATTATGAATACATTGATAGTAGAGTGTAATGTACAATTTTTAAATGGTCATAATTCAACTACTAACATGTTGGTTTTTAATTGAGTGATACTCAGTACCCAAAAGTAAAGTAACTTGCATGTCATTGCAGGTGGTTTGACATTGGATGTCTGATCATTGAGGATCCAATTCATGGAATTCATCTGGAAGCTTTTACCCAAGCAACACCAGTGCCTTTGCAATATGTTCAGCAGGTGAGTTTTCAGTTTTCTCACAAATGTTGGATTAACAGTTAAGACATAAAGCTTAAGTTTTAATTTCATTTATGATGTCAGTTCTTACTGACAGTTGCTCCACTTAGAATCATAGAATCTTTAAGGAGGAAAAGACCTGCAATATAATGAAGTCCAACTGTCAACCTAACACCACCATGCCTACTAAAACATGTCCTGAAGTGCCATGTCTACATGTTCTTTGAACATCTCGAGGGATGGTGACTCCACCACTTCCCTGGGCAGCCTGTTCCAGTGCCTGACCACTCTTTCAGTAAAGAAGTGTTTCATGATATCCAACCTAAACGTCCCCTGCCACAACTTGAAGCCATTTCCTCTTGTCCTATCACAAGTTATCTGGGAGAACAGACCAACACCCACCTCCCTACAGCCTCCTTTCAGGTAGGTGTAGAGAGCAGTGAGGTCTCCCCTCAGCCTCCTCTTCTCTAGACTAAGCAATCCCAGTTCCCTCTGCTGCTCGTCATAAGACTTGTGCTTCGTACCCTTCACCAGCTTCATTGCCCTTCTGTGGACACACTCCAGCAACTCAACGTCCTTCTTGTACTGAGGGGCCCCAAAATGGACACAGTATTTGAGGTGCAGCCTCACCAGTGCCAAGTAAAGGGGCATGATCACTTCCCTACTCCTGCTGGCCACACTGTTGCTGATGCAAGCCAGAATGCTGTTGGCCTTCTTGGCCACCTGGGCACACTGCTGGCTCATGTTCAGCCAGCTGTCTACCAGCACCCTCAGGTCCCTTCCCGCCGGGCAGCTTTCGAGCCACTCTTCCCCAACCCCCATAGCATTGCATGGGGTTGTTGTGACTGAAGTGCAGGACCTGGCACTTGGCCTTGTTGAACCTCTTACAGTTCACCTCGGCCCATCGGTCCAGCCTGTCCCAGATCCCTCTGCAAAGTCTTCCTACCTTTGAGCAGATCAACATTGCCACCCATTTTGGTGTCATCTGCAAACTTACTGAGGGAGCACTCAATCTCCTCATCCAGATCGTTGATAAAGATATTATACAGAACTGGCCCCACCACCTAGCCCTGGGGAACACTCCTTGTGACTGGCCACCAACTGGATTTAACTCTGTTCACCACAACTCCCTGGGCTCGGCCATGCAGCCAGTTTTTAACCCATTGCAGGGTACACCTGTCCAAGCCATGAGCTGCCAGCTTCTCTAGAAGAATGCTGTGGGAGACTGTATTAAAGGCTTTGCTAAAGTCTGGGTAGATAACATCCACAGTCTTCCCGTCATCCACTTGAATGTTTTAATTTACAAAATGAGGATAAAAACTATTTTTGAATCATCTTTATTTATTACGTAAAAATCTTCAGGCATTTGTGGCAAAGCAGTCCTTGATCAAGTCTCATTCTGCAATACATGGCACTTGGAAGCACTAGTTTTACCTTTCTGTTAATGAAGAAGAAATATTCCAAGAAGAAATTAAACAAGAGGAAATATTAAGCAAGAAGAAATTAACGACAAAGTAGTACTTCCTCAAAAAGGAAATAAACTTTATCATTAAAATATCATCAGTCTAGTTCAGAGACTCAGAATTAACCCTCATGAATCTTTACGTGTGTCCTGGTTTTACTGAGTGAAGGGGGCTACAGTGGCAGCTTCTGTAAGAAGCTGCTAGAAGTTGTTTCCCCTTTGTCTGGTGGACTTGCTGGGCCCAGAGCAGACCCGCTGCTGGGCAGGGCCAAGACAATTGGTGTCAGAATGTTCCCTGATAACGCCTCTGTGATAATGTATTTAAGAAGGGGAAAAACAGGAAAAAAAAAAAAAAAAGATGTGAAGAAGCTGGAGCAGGGGCAGAGAGGGGTAGGCGTGAGCCTTGTGGGCCTTGCGGCCCTCACTCTCTGGCCTCCTGCTGGGCGCCATCTGGTCCCGGCTTGGCCTGGCCTGGCTGCAAGAAGTGGAGAGGAGATGAGATGTGACGAGAACCTGAGAGGCGTCTGCCTGAGCCGGTTGTGAAGAATTTCTTGTGAGAGGAACGGCTGCAGACGCCAAGGTCAGTGAAGAAGGAGGGGGAGCAGTAATGCTGCTCCCGGCAGAGATTCCCCTGCAGCCCGAGGTGCAGCCCCTGGTGAGGCCGGCTGTGCCCCTGCAGCCCATGGAGGTCCACGCAGGAGCAGAGATCCACCTGCAGCCTGTGGTGGACCCCTCTCTGGGGCAAGCGGATGCACGGGTCCCCGTTGGGGCAGCCGTTCTGGAGGGACTGCACTCTGTGGAAAAACGACCCACGCCAGAGCAGTTTCACTAAGGACTGTAGCTCATGGGAGGGACCCCAGCCTGGAGCAGGGGAGGAATGTGAGGAGTTCTTCCCCTGCGGAGGAAGGAGTGGTGTAAAGCGATGTGTGATGGACTGACGATAACCCCCATTCCCTCTTCTCCCCTATGCTGCTCTGGAGGGCGAAGGTGGTAGAGATAATGTTAAGCCTGGGAAGAGGGAGTTGGGGCGGGGGGGGAGTTATCTTGTTCTCTTTCTCATTATCCTGCTTTGGTTTTAGTAATAAATTGAAATAGTTTTCCCCAAGTTGAGTGTTTTGCCCATAATGGTAACTTTAAGGATATCTCCCTGTCCTTATCTCAAACCTTGAGCCTTTTTTCTTATATTATGTCTCCATATTCCCTCAGAGGGTGGGGGGAGTCAGAGAGAGACTGTGTAGTCTGGTCCGAAGCAGGGCTAAACTACGACAACGTACATAAAATAAGAATGCTCATTCTTCCTCAGGTGTGGAAGGACATCTCTCTCTGCAGCTTGAGTAATGCACTAAGCAATTGCACCAAGGAGGTGCAGTAAGCACTCTTGTCTTTCTGAAGGCTTTGTTGCCTTTCCTTAACTTACTTCACATATGTATTAGAGTTTCATCTAATGCCAACAGAACTGTGATAGTGAAGTATCTGTGTGCACACCTGTACATGTTAGCAATTCAGTGAAGTAGCTTAGACTTCATTTAGGCATTTAATGAAATCTTACCATTCAGTTTTTAATAAAACTCATAAAACCTTGTTGTTTATGTTGTTAATTACCAGCAAACGGACAGCATACTCTACTGATTAGTATTCCAGAAACTCATTCCTAATAAATAAAGGATTACCTCTCCTTCAGATCTGTTCTTGGACTTAATTTCACCATGAACATATAAACTCACCTAAAAGGCAAGACTGATTTTCTCTTCTGACTGTGCTATTCTGACAATGATGTAAGATTTCTGAAACTGTAAAATTTAAGTGTTGGAAATATCATCCCAAACACAAATACAGGCTGGGTGGAGAATGAATTTAGAGCAGCCCTGAGGAGGACTTGGGGCTGTTGGTTGATGAGAAGCTCAACATGAGCCAACAATGTACCCTTGCAGTCTCAGAAAGCCAGCTGCATCGTGTGCTGCACCAGAAGAAATGTGGCCAGCAGGTCAAGGGAAGTGATTCTCCCCCTCTACTCCCCTCTCGTGAGACCCCACCTGGAGTAGTGCATCTGGCTCTGGAGCCGCCAACATAAGAAGGACATGGACCTTTTGGAGGGAGTCCAGAGGAGGGCGACAAAGGTGATCAGGGGGTTGGAGCACCTCTCCTATGAGGACAGGCTGAGACAGCTGGAGCTGTTCAGCCTGGAGAAGAGGAGGCTCCGGGGAGACCTTATAGTGGTCTTCCAGTACCTAAAGGTCGCCTACAGGAAAGCTAGAGAGGGACTTTTGACAAGGGCATGTAGTGATAGGACAAGGGATAATGGCCTTAAACCGAAAAGGGTAGATTTAGATTAGACGTTCATTACTGAGGGTGGTGAGGCACTGGAACAAGTTGCCCAGAGAAGTTGTGGATGCCTTGTCCCTGGCAGCGTTCAAGGCCAAGTTGGATGTGGCTTTGAGCGACCTGACCTAGTAGAAGGTGTCCCTGCCCATGGCAGGGGAGTTGGAACTAGATGACCTTTAAGATCCTTTCTAGCCCAAACTATTCTATGATTCTTGGTTCATCCCATTGAAAATAATGCCGTACTGTGCAGTTAGTTCTTAAATACCACCAATAGAAGTTTTCATGAGATTGTTTACATTTCTGGGACATGCACTGGGAATTACTCCAAACTCCAGTCACACTGCATGTTGCCTGGCGGCAGATATGAGTCATGCATTAGTTAACTCTGGTCTGAAAATTATTTTAAAATAAATGTTTCCATGAAGAATTTCAAAACAAAACTGTTTGAGGTTTGATCCTCAGGGGGTTGTTTTGAGAAAACAAATGGTAACTTTAGTTTGGTTTTTTTTTTTTCTGTAGTACCAATTCCAGTAGAATGAACATTTGTGGGATTAGTTTTAGTTCTTATTTTTCGGAGTTCTTACAACTTTGAAAAGCTGATGAGTAGCAAAATGAGAAATATTGCTCTGTCTCTGTGTAGCTTTCCAGAATGCTTTTCAAAAAGAGTGGAGAAAGGCATGAAGCTATAGGAAAAAAAAATTAATTAAACAAATACAACTTTGTTGAATAGATGATCTTTAAAGATCCCTTCCAACCCAAACCATTCTATGATGCTATGAAAATAGGCACAGTAATGTGAAGTTATGCTTAAATAATTGTCACATTCTCTGTGGAGCACTGATGTGAGCTAAGTGATTTCTTTAAACATAATGCACAATAGGTATCTTTAATTCTTGTTTCACGGAATATTTTTTCTTTTGTCACTTAAAAACTATAGTTACTAGGTTAGCTTTTTGAGTATTTTTTTCTCTTACGTAAATATACTTTGTAACTTTGAAAAGTAGTGTTTACTTTGTAATAGAAAAAATTATTGTTTAAATTTTTGTGCAGTCCATCTAGTGTATAGCTTGGTATATCGTACAGCTTCAGTGGAACTGTAAACCTTTGAACTTGAATTAGATCAAATTCTATTCTCCTGTTTTTGTATATACATCAACAGCAAAACATAGCTGTTTCATACCTTCAGAGTTAAATTTTTCCTAGTCTTGCTATTACATATTTCAGTTAACTTATGCATAACGTGTGATGGTGAATCATTGAGCTCTTCATTGTGTGCGTGCACCAGCTGTTACCTTTGTTCTTATTATGTGTTTCTAGAATTAGAGTGGGTTTCTCTCAGAGGTATGCTAGAAACATAGTTTGTATAAATCCAGTCCATTATCTTTAAGCAAAGTGTAGATTACAACAAGAAAAAATTGTGTAATTGTGTTTCAGACTTAGAACAGAGAAGATGTATGTGTTAGGCAATGTTATTTGTTATTCACAGTACAAAAGATTTCATAGAGGCAACATTAAAAGCAATTATGTTTCTCAGAATTCCTAATAGCTGTGTGTTTTATTGTTGTGTAATGGAAGTAGTGGTTAAACTGCCCATATAGTATAGATACTCTTTTGTTAACATGTTTACCAATGGCATAGAGTTTTCTGAGCACGTAATAGGAGACTCAGGGCTGTTCATAACTAAATAACGCTTGATTTGAGAAGGTTAAAAAGGTGGATTTGAGGGCTTGTTTTGAGAACCTCTATCTATTAAGTGACCAGGTGTCATCTTGTTTTCTGCTAAGCCACAAATTGCAACCATGAGGGGAAACTACTGCAAAGTTAGGGAGTTTTTTTTTAATTTTATTTTAAGCTTACTGATTTGTAGCAGTTTTTGTGAAGTTATGTCCAATTGTGGATTATAATAGAGATATCATAATCAGATATTCAGTCCCTCCTTGCGGCTAGATGCACTCTTATTTACTTCTTACTGCCAATATGTTCTGACTGATAACGAAAATTTCCTCTTCCTTTGCTTAAGAAATCTGTCTTTTATGTACCTCTTGATAATAACAAGTTATTTCAATGTTGGAGCAGACTGCATATTCTAAGAAACATATATGCTGTTATTGTTGCAATACAGTAGTTTTAGGAAGGCTGGAACACACTAATGAACTTTAATCTGCTGTACGTGCACTGGAAACAGACTAACTAAATTATTTGTCAAAATAAAGTTTGTATGAAGAATTGGGCCCAATGTGAAATACTATGAACAGAGTAATACTAAGAACAGTCTTACTGAGGCTAAAAGTCTTCTGCTCTTCATTGTATTCAACAGTGTTCAGAGGTGGTTGCCTAGGATGAGCATCAGAACAGATAAACACAGTGATACTTCCCTCACTGTTTCCCTTCTGCTTTCAGCTTCAGGGAATTACAGTGTGTAATTCCTCTGTGATCTCACTGCAAATACCTCAGTCCTCCATTTCCACCAGGCTCAGCTCTCTTCTTGAGTTTGCCTCTTGCTTGCTTCAGAGGGACATTTTAAACTGTTTTTAAAAGCTTTGGAGGGTAAGAGTCATTGTATAAATATGTATTGTTATTGATTCCGTCTGTTGGCTACTTTAAAAGAGAAAATTGCTTCCTGGTAATGGCGGAATGTCTTAAGCATTGTATTTTAGTTTTTTGCTGTTCAGATGTCATTTGGATCATGTTATACAAATCCAAAAAGTATAATTGGCTAGGCAAATTATGGGGCAATCTGAAATATGGATTCTGAGACCCTTTAATTTGCCATGTAGTCTTATTGATATAAGAATGATTACTTAAGTTGGTAATGGTGAAGACGGAAACGAAACTATGCATTTCGAACTCTTTGAATAATCACTTCTCAAAATTTTACACAGGCTAAGAGCCTCACTCCTCAGGACTACAATCTGAGATGGTCGGGCCTGTTGGTGACCGTGGGCGAAGTGCTTGAGAAGAGTGTACCGAATGTCAACAGGACTGATTGGCACCTGGTATTCACAGGCATGTCCCGACGACAGATGATCTACAGTGCAGCTAAGGCTCTAGCAGGAATGTACAAACAACGCTTACCCCCCAGGACCGTTTGAAAGAATGCGATCCATGACATAAAGGAATACTCGTTTTGATTCTAGAACTGAAGTGAAAGCTAATTCTCTGGATACAACACAGATTTCTAATCTAACTGTAAACTGTATTTTACTTTTTAAGAAGTTAAGGTAATTTCTAATAGCAGAAGTGAATTTTTAACTACTATATGGTTTCCAGTATGATTCGCAGAACAGGAAATCAGAACAAACTTATATTTAAAACTGGGACAAATAGCATTACGGTTTGTAAAGTGGAATGTGCTATTATTTGACACCTTCCTAGGCATATGCTGAGATATTGTAGTTAGTATACTTTTATAAAGAAGAGGTTCGTTGTTTAGCTATTTCTATTACATTAGTTTATAGTAATATAAACTTGTTGACAGCACAACATAGATGTTATATATGCATTTCAATCCAGAGAGACTACCTTCTGTATTAGGTGTTTTCCTGGGGCCTGTGCTTAGGAGATTCTTAACATGTTGTAGGTTGATATCTGTTTGCAAGTTCTCAGGAGTGATGCTGAGTAGTTTTTACAACACATAATGGTCAGCTGCTGAAGAGGAGCACAAGGCCGTGCCCCATTAGGTGAAGTTGTTGCTAAATAATTTTGAAATCTCATTTTCCATGCTGCAACGTTTTATGTAACAGTAATGAAATTAATGTCAAATTAAAACACTATTTCAAGTTGCTTCGAGGGGTTTTACCATGTACATGTGAAATTATCTTAGCGATTTCAACAACAGAATTTACTCCAGTGCTTCCAAACTTCATATTTTGTATGGAATTATCTAATTTCTTCTGTCAAATTATGGTTGTCAACAGTGTGATGTGGAAAATGGTGAGGTGTGTATCACTTGCTTTACTGTCCTGGGTTTTCTAAACATTTCAAAGTCTTAAATGCCTTGATGTCATGAGCTCACTGTTTCTTTTATAAGTCTTCAGTGGCGTCTGATTTTTTTCATGGCTATAAATGCCCTCTATCCATGCTCACACAATCTTAAATCTTTATTTAGAAATATCTAAGTAATTGTGAAGAAAATATTTTGGTAAATAATAGGGTTTTTTAAGAAACAAAGAATAAACAAATACTTCTGGTTTGCCTTAAAGAAGCAGTTTTTCAGCTTATATCGCTCTGCCTTTGCCTTTTTAGATGCTTTCAAAGGGCATTTTTATATACAATATACTGTTAAGCCAGCTCATATTTGTACCCAGTGCAAGCCTGTCTATGTCCAAGTAGTATATTTTGCCTTAATTGGCCTACTCTGCAAATTAGTTGAATAAATGTTTTTGCTACAGGATTGTATCTATTTTAAAGGTTTGCTTTTTAATACAGCTGATGAACATCTGTTTGTTGAAACATGGTCAGGTTACAGATCTGGCACATACTTTAATGCCTATCTTGTCTGAAAAAAAACAGACCAGACAGAATGTGTCTTGCAGTCTTGAGGTCTTTTGTTGGGAGCACTTCTTCGTATCATAAACTCAAAGGATGATACAGGGACTTCTGTTTGTCATTGTTCAGTAAAGGTATCTTAGCTTTTATTGTCATTTCATTTTGCAGTGTACAAGTGTTGAATGTTGCCCTTTTGTCCCCTGCTTACAGCATCCTCCATGATGCGAAGGAAGAGGACATGCAATCATCAGTAGGTTTATGTACCCTGGCATGAGTTAAAATTAAAACCGAAGAGGAATTTCCATTTTCTTTCTTCCTTTCTTGGCCCTGGCCTTCACTGTTTCTCAGAGGTGGTAAGAGTGGAGGCAGAAGGTGGCTTCTCATTTTGCAGCACTTGGTTCATTGAGGTGACATTGGCCAAACATTCCAGTTATCTTATGAGGCTGCTAGTGTGACATAGTTCAAGGCTGCCCTGGTCTGTCTTAAAGAGTTTTTAGGTCTCTGTTCTCCTGTAGAAATTTGCTTTCTTTAAGCTAAAATGAGCATGACTGCCCACTCTTTTATCTGTGTACTTTCTCCTCATGGGTGAGTGCTGGGATATGACATGGTCAAGTAAAATGGTCTTTCTCCATTCAAAATCTCTGCTCACCCAAGAGTTAAAATGGCTTAACTTGATAACTTTTGATTAGTTCCCCCCCTTTACTGAGCACTACCTGTTTGTGTATGAAAAAATAACATACTCTCATAAAAGCCAGGAGCTCAGCTTCTTCCCTCAGAGACCAAGGGAAGGAAAAATGACTGCAGTATGCTCTATAAAGCCTATAAAATTTGAAATAACTTCTTAGCTGAGAGAAGACCCTTTTCAGGATCTGAGTTGTAGTTTGTGTGGATGACTTCTGGAGCAAGTTAATATAACATTCAGCTTTTTACCATCTCCTGGTTCGTGTTGTGGGCTTAAGTAATAGGAGAGGGAAGCTCAACAGGTAGGACGTTGACATCTTGTGTTAAATTTGTATTGAAATCAGCTTAGAAAAGCAGATATCAGAATACATTTGAACATGTAAAGAAAATTCTGAACTGCTAGTCATCACTGTAGATACAGGTGCAGAAGCCATTTCTGCTGCTTTGTGAATAACTTTGTTCAAATATGAGTGTTACAAACAGAAGATCAGGAAAGCTCCCACAGCTGAACATCGAGGATACTGAGAATTGCTGAAAATGGTCCTGGGGATGCATCCAGAAGGAAGGTACACCAGCTATACTAATTGCTGTGTTTTATTTTCGCATTTGGAACTGCTGTTCTAGTTGTTTTGTTTACTGTATCTTTTGTAGGAACTGGCACTGAAAGCAATTTTTCCATGACCATGGGCTTGTTCAGTACTCTTATGACGTTTTTGAGGTACTTGCCTCAGCAAGGAAATACACGTTGATAAATAGCATTGTGAAAAGAACATAATTTGGCCTGACCCACTTCCATTGTAGCTCCTACCCTCCTACAGCCAAATGTAAAAGGACCGTAATCGGCAGAGAGCAGAAGGCCAGGCTGGGAGAGGGTCTGCATCTGTAGGTAAGCCAAAATGTAGTTACAACTATGCTCTGCTGTGATGTTAGTGGCTCTGATTGTTTTTGCTACATTTTTATAACTATGCTATAATTTCATTCACTGCCAGCGTGTGGTCAGGTCAGTTCCTTGGGGCTTCTCAGCACTGCCTAATCACTATTCCATGACTCTGGCAAATAAGTCCTGATTAAAAACCTTTATATGCCTGTGTGCATGCCAAAATATATATTTGTCCATTACACTACAGTTTTTTAAAGAGTGTTTTAGTTAGATGCAGCCAAATTGTTCCGGTTTGCGTTAAATTGAAGTAGATATACATGATCTTTAAATGGGGGCAGAGTTTTTAACATGTTGGAGATTGCTCTTTTAGTTCTGCTGTTGCCGGGTGCTCTAAGCAGCAACACTTGGCTGCTTTTGCGCAGCCCCTCTCATGCTAAGTGTTTTGTACACATTAAGGTAGTGACTCTGTACACTGCTTTGTACATGTTAAGGTAGTGATTCTTTAAGTGACTTATGCATTGCACGATGGCAGGATTTTAATTGTTATGGAAAGCAGTATTTAGCAGAGCTGTGATAAATTCAGGTTGAACTTAAGAAGATCTGTTTAGGCTGATAAGAGATGGATCAGTCTTCAGAAAAATCAGCACAAGGATTTTTTATATAGGACGAATATTGGATTTTTATTCTGAGGCTGAAAAATAGTTTCAGGACTTAACAAAGTTGTTGAAGAAAGGAGAGCTAATGCCTGCTCGCGAGTGTAGAAGCCTCTGAAATTCCTTTATTATGCATATGTGATACCAGCTCAAGAGTCAGTTAAATAAATTTTGTTTCTGCAAGTGAGAATCAAGATGAGAATGCAAGTAGATCAGAGAGAAGCTAAAGATATTTTTCCATCTTTTTTTTTAATTGAAATTTATTTTATTGAATGAGAAGAAACCTGCTGTGTCAACAGCCATCCTGTTAAAAAGACATTCTGTGTCACACATACTTTCTGTGACAAGTTACTCCAAGTGGCCATTATTGAGCTTTGCCATTTTTAATAGGAGTTTTGAGTAGTTTTTATTATCAATGGGCTTAGGGAATTCTAATTTTTTTTATTTTTTTTTCCTAAATAAATATACTGTGCCTGTTTGCTAAACAAGTAAACCCCCACAAGAGGATAAAGATTAAAGAAACTAAGCAGAAAATGTGACAGGATGGCTCAGGTAAGGAATATCACCACAAATATTCCCATGCAGTGATGAGGCTGAAAACTTTAATGGGCTATGGGCTGAGAGGTTCCCAGAACCAGAATGAATGAATTGTGAAAGTTGGACCCAGTTGCATGACTGGAAAGCTCTGGGGAGGCCAGAACTTAGAAAGGAAGTTTCTCAGAGGCTTGCTGCAAAGCACCCAGTTTGCCTGCCCATCTGGTTCAAAAATAAGTGTTTAGGAGACAGTGAAATATTTAGACTTAGTTTTATCTCTTTTTCACAATATTCTGGTCCCATAGTGAGTATATCCATTCTGTACAAAGAAAAGGATACTCCATATTTTTGGAAATATCTGTAGCCTGCCTAAAAGTTATCCAACAGAGGTCCAATCTGAAAGTTTTGCAAAAAGAAGCCAGATACTTGTCTCAGTAGTAGTTTCTAAAAGGGGAACGAGTGCCTACCAGTTACAGATGTACCTGTGAAACAAAGTGTGCGTGAGGTGGCAGCAGAGATGAGCTTACATGTGCTAATTTTATTCTAGTTGGTGCAGATGACAACAGAAGGAAAAAAAAAAGATGTCTGAGCTCTGGATACTTTTGGACTGGTTGATACTCTTCGATGAAATCCTTGGCATTGCATTTTCAAAACACTTGCTTATTGTGTCAAAGTACAAGTGGCAAAAGTGTGGCTATGTGTGCTGCATTTCCACCTTTATCTTGTTATGATGCCCTGCCCTAAGAATATACAATACAGAATAGAAAAAGTTGAAATAAGGTCTATGCTGCAAATACATGGCAGGGTCAAATTCAGTCCTGTTGCAATTGATTTGATTTCTCTGAAGACAGGGCAAATTACTATTACTTATTCTTTTCAACTCATAATCTGTATAAATACTTTCTTAAACAAATACACTAGCATGCCGCTTCTCTAATATTAGATAGATGAATTTTAAGCATGATGTCACAAATTAGGATTTTGAAGGAGACTGACACTGGGTAGAGAAGGGCTGGAAATTTAAGTGTGCAGAAACTGCTTTGCTCAGATGAAACTTTTTTCCTGGACTCCATGTGCACAGAGTCAGTAGTCTGAACAGCTTTTGTCTTAGAAAGCGTATAGTTATCCCACCTCTTACGCTGCAGCTTTAGTCAGACATTGACTTTACATGCAGCTGTGGTGGCTTAAGGTGTTACAGCCCTGTTGGTGGAGGCTTCTGCCCCTGCAGATTTCCTAGCAGAACGAGCACGCTCTGCTCACTATCAGCTGAAGTTACCTGGGGCTGCTCTCACACTTTTGGCTGCAGCTAGGCTGAGTTGAAAAGTTAACTGCTCTGGCCTTGGCATTAGTTTTTTTCTTCACAGCACCATTCAGCATGTCACAGCTGTGTTAGGAAAATCTTGGTTATAAAATTCCACAGACATTTGTTGAAACTAATCTGATAACTTCCACCCAGCTGCCCCTCTAAAGATTTGCCGTAAACGTCTGTGAAGAAAGGATGGGGTATGTGGGGCCTGCTGAAAAGAGCAAATATAGTTTGGCGGAACATCTTGATGCAAAATCAGAAACCAAACAGCTTCGATGACTGCTCATATACTTTCCAGAATGTTCTCCTTTAACAAAAGGTTTTCAGAAATGCCTTCCAATACCAGTTGTCTTTTTTAGACACCTGCTCAATTTGGGCAAGGTAGTGAGCAATGGTAGAAGAAGGCAAAGAAAGTATGAAAGGATGTGAAAGCAATCAGGAGAGTACCAGAGAAGCAGGAATGTCTAGTGAGAAATGGAGGAGTGGGTTTTTTTTTTTTTCTGTGCATGTTTTTCAAGTAGGAGATTTTTTAAGAGCTTCTGTATGTATAAACCTGTGAAAATGAGAATTTTAGTAAAAACTTTTAAGGATGTTTGTAAAAGTAGCCCTTTTTTTTTGTAATAATGTGATGTGATGTGAACTTTGGAGACGGAAAATAGGAGTTTATCACTGAACGCTATTCATCCTGAAAGACAGAACTCTGTGGGTCTAGTTTACAATTACATTTAATAATTTTTAACCAAGCAAATTAGAAAGAGAAAAAAAAAAAAAGCCTTTCTTCTTTTCCTACTGTTAGCAGACACTGGAACAAGTAGCAAATGAGGACATTCTGTATCCCATCAAAAGTTGTTAACAGACTTGAAAACCAGAATAAAATAGCTTCAGACTTGGCTAATTTTCCAATGTGGATGTAAACTTCAACAATTAAGTCTGACTGTAATCTATCAAGAACTCACATTTTGACATCCTGAATCTCGGAGCCATTTGGCTTTGACTTTATGGCTCTATTCCATCCATAGTTATACAATTAAGGAAAAACTATTCACATAAAAGTAATGGTGATGGAGCTACAGTTCCTAAAAGGAAAAAATGCCAATTGGTTTGATTTATTGTCTCATTGTGCAGAATTCTGTCAAAGCTTTAGATATTCCAGCCAGTTGACTTTGTAAAGCAGCCAGACTATGACCTGGCAAATTGTGAATACACAGTGCTGCAGAGGAATAACAGATCCAAAACCACTCAACTGCTGCTTCTGAGCTAACACAGTGAATTTTCATATACTGGAATCAAAGTAGCTGTAGCTTTAAAAAAGGTTACAGGCAAATGTAAAATATTTTGTGAGAAAGTGATTTCCAACTATCTTTGCATTCTACAAGTGTGTCATAGTTCAGCTCTGATGGGGACCAGACTACGCAGTCTCTCTCTCACTCCCCGCACCCTCCGAAAGAACAGGGAGAGATAAAAGAAAAAAAAGGCTTGAGGTTTGAGATAGGGTCAGGGAGAAAACCAGAACAAAGTGTGAGTGAAAATAGCCGCAGACATCCTTGTAAAATAGGGGAGTACCTCGTATAGTAGAGGAGAGAGCAGACGAGCTGGTTTTCCAAGGTTGTGTTAGCTTTCTTTAGTACAGAATTACATAGAATTATGTGTTACATCTGGGGGTTTTGGTATTAATCACAAAAACATGCTTCCTGTTAAAGTATACTCTGCAACAGAAGTGAATGTGATTTTTTTTTTTTTTTAAAGATCTGGTGCTAGAAATTATGCATAGAGACTTTCCGATTTCTTGTAATCTATTTTTGTCAGATCACTGCAAACAGCATGTATTTGATAAAGATCAAACTTAAAATTAACTAATGCAGTAGCTTTGTTGTGAAGAATGCATTGAACGACTGAATCAAATTCCTCCCTCAATTTCCTCTTCTCTTCCATCAAAAATTCTCTTGATGTTTAAGTTTTCACTTGAAAAGATTCCGTTTCAGTACCTGTTTGTTCATGCCTTACATCCTGTGCAGCTGAGTCAGTTCTGCTCTGAATTTTACAGACCTGTTTCCTACTGGAATCTACTGGATCTCATCTAACAGGATGCTAGAGGGAACTTCTTTCTTTTCAGCTAGGTAACAAAAAAAAAAAAAGTATAGCTGTTGCCCTGCTTGTATGCTAAAAAATGGATTAATTATGTCTTCTGGTGAGAAAATTAGTAGATAAGAGATACAGGCTTAATTAAACTCTCTTGACTGGCTATATTTGCCAACTTGGGACAGGCTGCAAAAAGAACGGCATTTAACCACAGTGAGAGGCACCTTAATTTATTTTTCCCTTGAGTATCAAACAGAGCTGTTCTGTCTGCTTTTAGAACAGACCACAGATGAATGAATGCATAGTACTATGGGATAATTTTCATTACCTGATTCTTACAGTTGCAGGAACAGCTGTTGCAAATAAGTGGTGATTGTTCCATGAGTTCTTGGAAAAGTGCGGGAAGTTGTACTTTGTGTAACAGGAAGTTGTATTTTGTGTAAGGAAGAGTATTTTGACCAGTAGTGGGATTCTGAAACAGCTATGCCATACAAGAGGTAAAAAACAGTGTCTTGCAGAGCACCAGGTTTAGAAAGCCTTCCCAGAGAAGCTGAACAGCGTTGTTCTATTAAGTGGAAATGTTGCAGTTCATGCAGGCTGATGAGGTAGCCCCATGTTTTCATGATTTTGATTTAGTTTCATTTAAAGACAGCAGGCTGTAAGATACTTTTGACTTCTGCAGATCTGGAGAATACTAAACATTGCTCCCATTCAGTTAATCAAATAGGAAAAAAATGTTTTCTTTGCAGTTTGTTTTGACTTTTAAGTTACAGCAAAACCAAAACAAACTGGGTCTGAATCCACGGATAAAAAAGTTGAATAAAACCGACAGAAACCTGAGCTTGCAAATCACTCATAGTTTTGGGAACTGAAGGGAATTCATACGCTGACCAGTATTTTGCAGCCACAGAAATGAACCTGGCTACTCACTGACTGTGATCAAAACCACCCTTCTAGTTAGTGCTAGCTGAACTCATCTGGCATCAAAAATAAGAGCTGAATAAACACTGTTTTGTGAGAGCAGATCCCTCCAGTCAGTGTTGACATATGTTTTCAGGATGAAGTTGAGCAGAACATCCTGCCTCTGCCAATATAGCATCCTTCTAACTGTGGAGTTGCCTAATTGCCTCTAAATTTGGTTTTCAAAAGAAAGGCATATTTCTGCTGAATTTCTTGAAGCCATTCAAAGCATCTACTCTGAAAACTGCTTCTTGTAGAGGAAATTCTAGCAAATTCCTAGTAGATTGGTATTAAAAAAAAAACCAGTTACAATAATGTAGTTTCAGTGCATATATTTTTATTTACATAGGTTTGTATAGTGAGAGGGGAATCCTTTCTTGGTAAAGAGTGTAATTGCTTATTCTACACATCTTCTGTGCAGTAGGCACTGTAGGCAAACAGCTCAGAGACGCAAAACGTAACAGTCATCTGTAAGCAGTGACAAACACTGTATGGTTTCACACACTCTACATAGGGATCTACATAAAAGTGGCTGTTGCTTGCAGAAGTATCAGAACAAAGAGCAGTTGTATCTGTCCGTGTATTTATTTATAGTCATCCCATTGTGTTTGAGCCCTAACACATTAAAGATTTCATTTATTTGTCTTTATGTAGCAAAGACAATATTCATGAGAGGTTACAACCGAAAGAATCCAGATGTTTGATATTCCTCTAACGGGATGTGGAGCTGTTTGCTTAGCAAGCTCTGTCACTGTACGTTCCACAGCAACTCCTTTCAGTTTGACTATGCCAGTGTTCCGGTGATGGCAGCTTCCCGTGGAGCAAATCCTTGCGTTTGCTTCCTTCCTTCTTTGCATGCGTTTAGCACTGTCCATATGTCAGCCTTAGTGCTGTACTTCTGCATTAATTCTTAGGGTTGCACATGCCATGCACCGGGCTTAAAGCATTTGGCGTTTTAAATTTTGGGTGTGTAATCCCTCACTGTGTATTTTCTTCTCTTTACTCCTCTAAAAGGGAGATGAACTACTCTGAAAGCAGCCCTGTAATTATCCAGACCAGGGATACCAGTGCCAAGAAAGCAAGGGAAACCAGAAGAGGTGCCAGCCCCCCTGTCAGGGGTTGCAGCGGGTGTAGCTGCATGTACCCGCTGTGTCTCCGCGGAGCATCAATGCTTGTGTAAACCTGCCGCACTCTGCTCCAGCCAAAGCCAAGGGCAGAAGGTTTTACAACGGCTTCTTTTGGGTGGATGTTGGTGTTATTTCACAAGCACAGCTGATGAAAACTTCAAAATAAAGCTAACGTAAGACGTGATTCATATGAATATAGTGAACATAGTTTTTGTGACTCCTAACTTTCTCACACTAGTTATCCTGTCTCAAAATAAAGCACTCTTGGTTTTGTTGTTTTTCTGGGTTGGTTTTGTTGTTTTCTTTTAACCAGGATGCTTCTATGGTTCTCTTTTTTATTTACAGTTTCAAATTCTTATTATCTGCAAACATCTTTAACAAGCAGCAGAGCATAAGAAAAATATAACTGTTGTGCTTCTGACAGATTTGTTCAGCTGTGCTTTAACTCTCATTTCTTGATTTGTATTATTTCAGCCATCCTGTCTGTTAATTTCTCCTCGAACTAGTCTGATTCACTGAATCTCCTTTACCTCACCCACGTTTCCTCTTTTAATTATCTTCCCCTAGTGTTACTGACTTTCTTACAGTTTAGGGAAGTCCTACTGCTGTGGTAGGCCTGTTATCCTCTCCCTGGATGACCTTTTGATTCCTCTAGCCTTTGAAGAACAACTCAACAACTCAGTCAAAGCTTCACAATCTTTCTGCCCCCTGCCTTTGCCTTCAGCATCTAACACCAGTGAGGAGGGGTGATCTGACAGTCACAGACAGATGCTTACAGCTTCAGGTTGTCCTGATGTTTTCCTGTGTGATATTTTTTTGTTATCTACTTGAGGAGGTCTTCATATACAGCAAGGAACTGCTGTCTGTTGGTAAGAGTACGACTGGGACGTGCAGCTAAGGAGTTCTGTTTTCATACAAAGAAGGGCAGTGGTGTTCTTATAGTATCCACCACAGTAGAGTATGCACAGGAAACAGTATAAGCCCCTAGTCTAAGACAAGTCTTTGATGTCAAAACCTAATTTTTGGAAAGTTTTTATTACCGTCACCCATTTCCTGCTGGTGTTTGGTTCCCACGCTTCAAATCTGACAAGTGAGCATGAAGATAAGACCTGAGGATTTCCAGAGCAGATGCATTTAGATCTTTATCTAGATGTTTTTTTTTGAACCAGCTTTTTTTTTACTCCATTATCATAAGCAGCAAAAACTGATTTTTGATGTTTTCTGAATGATTTTTGTCTCATTCTTGAAAATTAAGGATGGGAGAAGGGGTCAAATTGTGGCCACATAACTTGGGCTACTATCAAATTTCTCACACCTGAAATATTTGGATTTTACTGCTGTATACCAAATAGCCTGACACTTTAAATTAATTTCTTTTCTTACTTGTCTGACAAGACCGTGAGAAAGCAACTAAGTAAAAGAAGAAATCTGCACCCCAAAACCTGTGCCTTAGGTTGTGTCAGATTCCCCCTGGACTTCAGATTCCTGCAGGATTGCACTGTGGGTGGAGATTCGGTGGTGGATGGGAAAGCAGGCATGTTACCAGTGGATCAAGTAAAGAAAGGGTTTCTGTTCTCAGTGAGATTTTGGAGGATGAACTCCAGGAGGCAATCCTGCGCTACTCATTTTTTTGTGGAGGGGAATAATTCGAGCCCATCTGCTGTACAGCAAATCCAGATATTGATTTTCAGCAATGCCAGTTCCCTAAACTGGCCTAAACTGCAGTTATGACAGACTTGTCTTGTACTGTCAGTTAGTGGCCCAGTAAGCAGAGGAGAATACATCCAGGCCTAGTAAATTATCTCTAAAATGAATGTTTATGGGAATACAACTATCGGACAAGACTGCTGAAAGAAAAGGTATCGGCAGGCTTTTGGGAGGCATTGGAATAAATAAAGCATGGTATAAAATAAGATTAGGATATATGAAGGGCTGATACTAAGCACAGCTGTCATGTCCCAACTTCTTGCCCGCAAGTACGTTGCGCCCGATTTACTCGGACCCAGCACACAATGGTGAGAGGAGGGAGAGGTGACTCAGATTCACTGATTCCTCTGGCTGGAATGGTATATACAATACTGGTCCATGGGTAAACAGAGACTTTTATGCAATAGTTAAGCTCATTGGTAAATAATTGGACAGCAGAAATAATTACTGTTTACCATGCATGTGAGGATTTTATGCCTTGCATTACTAGAAAAAAGGTAAAAGAGTAAGAAGAAAGAGGGAAGAGAGGGAGAGACCACCAGTCTGGGTTACAGCGTTGGTCCAGCTGATGGGGGTCTCTGGTTTGTGGGAGCGCTCATCCAGAAAATCCCACTCTTTGTTTTGAGGCAACACTTTTTATCAAGGTAATTTGTCCCTTCTATCATAGGTGATGCTTACCGTGATCTAAGCAGGGTTAGGTGACATTTAGTATGATCTGGGCTGGGCTATGGATGATGTAACTTACCATGATCTTCTAAACCTTCATTACCAACTCAGGGGTGTCACTCAGAAGATGCATTTTGGCATTGGATGCAAAGTTAACTCAGTGGACAATGGTATCTTTAGAAATGTGAGAAATGTGGTAATAGGCTAAGGCAAGGCCACCTTATCTCCACAAGGTTCCATCCCCCAGCTGCATCCTGTTGCAAGATCATGATAACCATGCTGCTCTGTGAATGTTTGAGACAGATTCAAAGGCTCTGGGAGTCTCCACCCTCCCTGCTCCCTTATCAAGCTTTGCCTCCTGCCCTTGTTCACAGCTTCTGAGCAAAACTGGTTCCCTGCTCCAGGGGGTCACAACTTAGCCTTGGTCAGTTGGTCTCCTCAACAGGCAAGCAGCCTGAGTTTGGTGACTTGACAAGAGACTTTGTGGTGGGAGAAAGAAATGTCAAAGATCTGAGGGAGGGCATGAAAAAGAGTCAAGTGGCTTTGGATGGGAGCAAACCAGCTCAGGGACAGACTGAGAGAAGCAGAGGAAAAGTATATATTGCCTAATCTTGCTGACACTGAAGTCTCATAACACAACTCCCCTTTCGTGTGCAGACACAAACCTGCAGAACAGCTATTGGAAAGGGGAGGCAGGTGGAAACGGACAGACAGCAGGAGAAGTAGTCAGGAATCCCTGTCTGACAAGCTGGTGATATAGCACACAACCTTTCATGGCATCTTGGGCTCCAAGACAAGGCAAGTTTCTGCAGATGGGAAGGAGAGCTGGCTTTGCTGTGCTTTTCTTCTGATAAACCAGACTGGCACAGACATACAAACAGTGTTTTGGCACAGCAAGAAAGACCCTTGAAGTGTTGCACTGGTTTGAGTAAGATGCTGCTAAACGGGAGGATAACCTGTTTATGAGATTACTTCTGGCATGAGAGATACCATTAATGCTTCTGTATCTTGAGGAGAAATGTAGTGAGACAAATGTAGAATTACTGTTTTTCTGCTTGTTTTTGTGCATGTTCTAGGTAGTGGCCATATACATGCGGAAAAGCAGAAAGCATTGCAGGAGAAATTTCAGATTTCATTTTTTGCAACATACAGGCTTGACCCTAATTCATTCTCTAGTTAATTAAAAGAACTCTTGCCAAAGTCGTGTGGCAAATTGTGGTTACTTTCTGGGCATTTGACACTTGATGAAAAATAACCTCTCATTTTCTTTGGTTTATATCTTAAAATTGAATGTTTGACCCACGGTAATGAGGCAGACCACATCCTATTGGCTTGAACAGAGTCAATGTGCTGTTGCTATTCCCAGTAATGCATTCTGACAAGAAAACCCATCATGGATCTCCTTTAAATAAATATTGGCATCTTACTTGTTTGAAGGTCAGTTTGACTTCCCAAGAAGACTTGGTATGCAAAAGCCAAATGTGTGTGTTCTCTGCCAGGAAAAACATAGGCCAAAAAGAGCCGGTCCATAGCAGTGTCTGACATTTGCTAATAGGACACTCAACTGTCACCTCTGTTTTCTAGCTCTTCACCTGACCATTCAAAACTTACAACTTATGGTAATTTGGAAGTGAGCTCAAACTATTTTATGCCTTTATTTCTACTTCTTCACACGGATATGTCTTTAGGCCACCATTCACTCTGGAACTCACACAGGCTGAAATCCTATTTTAGGAAAGTAAAAATGGCTGGTGACCACAAGAAAACCAGTATCTTCCCCAAGTTCTATCTGAAGGTTAAACATTTTATGTGTGTGTGTTTATGTATGTGTGTGTATGTATATATGTGTGTATATTTATATATAAACGAAAAACAAAACTGATTTTTTTTTTCTTTTTGAGGAAGGAATCTGTAGCCTTGTCCTTGAGGAAAGCCACTGATAAGTGTAGTACCCAGTAAGCTCCAGAGGATGATGCTTTCACCATTTTAGACAATTAGAGCAAAAGAGACTCCATCTTCATTTAAGAAAGGTTTGTTGTAGTTTAACCTAGGGGAAAGACATAGCTGCACAGATCTGTAGTGTTAAGGATGATCTTAACAGCCAAGGAAGATCTTAAATGTCAAGCATCTTACTAATGTGAACTTTAAAAAAAAAAAAATTGTTTCATTATTTCAAATGCAAGTTTTTCAGTGAATGCACTACTTTGTCCCTAGGTCTCGGCTGGTGATAAAGATACATCTGGGACACGTGTTATACACCAATATCCTTCCTAATGATCTCTGTGTCTACAGAACCAAAGCACCAGGCCTTCAGACAAATGCTCCTCAATGCTCTTGGGCATGCAGGCTGTAACAGTTCATGCCTCCACATGATGGCACTGAATGTCAGGGGACCACAGGGTGTAGCCCTGGGGGGAATAAATGAGTTTCGTTAACCAGCAGTAGGGAGATAAGCTGTCTGCCATGTGACAACTAAGTGCTAACCATGCTTTGAGAATCTGAGATCTGGTCAATCATGGCCACGAAGAGGAGGGCCACAAAGATGATCAGAAGGCCACAAAGATGATGAGAGGGCTGGAGCACCTCTCCTATGAGGACAGACAGAGAGTTGGGGCTGTTCAGCCTGGAGAAGAGGAGGCTCTGGGGAGACCTGATAGCGGTCTTCCAGTACCTAAAGGGGACCTACAGGAAAGACAGGGAGAGACTCTTCAGTAGGGCCTGTTGTGACAAGGGGTAATGGTTTTAAAATAGAGGGGGGTAGATTTAGATTAGATATTAGGAATAAATTTTTTACAATGAGGGTTGTAGAACACTGGAACAGGTTGCCCAGAGAGGTGGTGGAAGCCCCATCCCTGGAAATGTTCAAGGCCAGGCTGGATGAGGCTCTGAGCAACGTGATCTAGTTGGGGATGTCCCTGCTCCTTGCAGGGTGGTTGGACTAGATGACCTTTGAAGGTCCCTTCCAACCCTAACCATTCTATGATTCTGTGAATCTGAACAGAAGGGGTCAGTAATGGTAATGAAAAAGTACGTTGAGCTTCTTGTAATGTTAGGAATGCAGTGACTTCTGCCTAAGATTTTGATGTGTTTTTAAAATTGTTTCCCATTGGAGGTGTTGCCCCTGAAACAATACCTTGAAGATAGCTCAGGTATCTGTGTCCTCTCCTGGAGCTTGGAACCAAGGTCAACTACTTGTAAAAAGAACTCTTGCAGTTTGAGGGGAATGTAGTAAAATCCTATTGACTGTTTCTCTTAACTCGTTTGGAAATGCTCAGATAGTAAGTTTTGGTCAAAAGAGACATGAAAATACTGAAAGTATTTGGGAAGATAATTTTAATCTGACCATGGAGGTCTTATAAGGAAAACTGGCTTTTATTCAGTTTTGCTTTATAGCTAAACAAACCAAAAAAACTCTCATTAAAAACTAAAAAAGATAATTCCCGCAAGATGATATAACTTCCCTTCTGCAGGAAATCTCCCAATCTCTTATCCTTCCTTTTGTAAGGGAATCTTTTTATGTAGAAGTTCCTTTAATTGAAACATTCGGTTGTTTTCAAGGTCTCAGAATATTTTTTTTTGCTCCTTTTTTCTTCTTGGAATTTCTATTTTGGGGGGAATTTTTTACCATGCAGTTCCAAAGAAATCAAAATACACGAATCGACAATGGTGGACATGTATTTTTAAATTAAAGAAATTTATTAAAAACAGGTCATTTTAATAGCCCTCTGTATTTCATATTTACCCCACTTAGGCAGTTTAAATGCATGTAAAATCAGAGAAGCACAATTAATCTACAACAACTGAGTATTTACCCCATTGTTTCAGTCTTCTGGAGAAAATACTGGAAATAATGCTTATTTACTGGAAAGTTTTAAATAGAGGCTGTAGCAGATAAAATTCATGCCTGTGGCTTCCACTAGCTGTATTTGTCAATATCACTACTCTCTTTTTCAACTCTGACTCCAAACTGTTATGACAATGTCAGCCTCACTACATTGACAGTGCTTCTCCTGTGAGTCAAATAATATGCAAAAATTTGCAAAAATCATCTATCTCTTATAAAACAGAGACTTTCTTTTCTTAGATTTTGAACCAGATGGAAAAGAAAATATCACCAACTTTCAGTATTTTTAAGAAACATGTATGGGAAATGGCAAATCTATTTGTTAGCTCAGTGTTGTGGCTGTTTGCAAAGATGTTTGGAGAGATAAGTGTGCATTTAGCTTACAGATAACCCATTCATTTCACTTGACTAGATGTATCTGGTAATATTATTCAGACCTTAGTCATCAGCCTAGGCTAATTATTTCTCTGTTAATCAAAAAGTAAATGTCAGGTTATTTTCTGTTCCTATTAACCCCGTGCCTATTCCTGGTCAGGAATGTACACTTTGATACAAAACTTCCACTTCCTTCAGCATGGACTGGGACTCTTGGGAAACAACACAAAAATAAGTGTTTCATATGCTATCTGTGGCATTTACTCCCATCCTGTCACTGCCTTGGAAATATAAGTTATGATTAACAAACAGTCACAATACAGTCATTGAACAAGAGGAAACACCTGGATCCAAGCACAGCTGGCAAGGAAACACACGGCTCTTGTCCATTTCAGACAAATGCTGAGAGGCTGCCTGATCCCAGCGTGGCTGCGAGGAAACCCTATTCCTAACAGCATCCTTACGGGAAAAATGCCAGTGATCATGCACTTGAGAACAGATCTGTCCAGGGGGAGCACCCATGCCCAACACACACAATTTAGTTACATGCCAAATGGGGGCACTTTTTCTTTTTTTTTTTTAACCTATTTGTGTGTCCTTGGTGGCATGCAGAGGAGGGGACGTGCAGGGAGGATGGGAGTCACATCCTACCCCAATGCATTTTTTCGAGTGTCAGGATTTCATGTTCCTTTGAATAGGCATGAAAAGCAGAGAGTCTGAAATTCTCCACAGAGGGCAATTCTGGGAGAAAAAATACACTTCACTGCACTCTTCTGAAATAAAAGTAAGCAAAATACATCAAGACAGATGAATTTTGCTATAATGTTTTTATTCTGACAGAATTTTGTGCCATGAGTTACATGATTCACTCTACTGCTGGTTATATAGCTGTACTAACAAACCTGGATATGCCCTGTCATCCACAGGTCATCCCAGAAACAATTTTACAAAGAAGTCATCTTACTCCATTTTGGATATTTCTTCACAGTGTGTCACAACTAGAAATTTACTATTGTGGCTTCATATAAGCACTGGTAAAAAAACACTAAATAAGGGAGTAATAGTATCCCAATACTTTGAAATAGGGAAATATGAAGATGAAATAGCTTTAACAGAATTTTGAAACAAAAGGAACCAATATGCAACCCCAAAATACCTTTATTTAGTATATTCAGATTGCAGAATTTTTAATCTCTCATTCATTGATTGCAATAATTAGTATGAAATTAGAATGCACTAATCTACAGCTCATCTTAAATTTTATGTTAGCTTACTTTAAACATGTTAAAATTGCAACATTATTAATTTTAACTCATTTCATAGACAAACCTGGAAAAATAAGACTATATTGTTTATTAAGCAGATGCACTTAGGATACACTAGGGAACTAGAGAGGACAACTCTATCCTAATGCTGAAGTTCTACTTATATTTCTATACTGAATTAGAAATGTATTTTCCCCCAGTCATCTCATGTTTTTCCAGAGCTGTATGAACTTTCTGACAAAGTAGCAAGTAATGAAAAATCAGCGTAGCAACTAACAAGACTTATTGGACAGCTTTTTCTGATTGCACGTTTAACATTTTTCCCCACAGATATCAGTAAGGATTCAATTGCTTAATTTTATTATTTGAATAAACATCTGAACTATCTTTTTATGCTGGGCTCATTCATACCTAACAAGGGCTCATGGGACTCAGAGGCTCATCTGTGGTGTCTAGAGATGGATGGCCATATAAAGGGACACCAAGAACCAAATTTAAGTGCTCTGAATCATTATCTGGAGCCCTTGGACTCATCCTGTGATCAGACACGTGCTTCCAAGGCTCTCCTTTTACTTGTTGGTCAATTCACAGTTTCAAACCGAAATTTTTTATTCGTCCTGTGTGCATAGCAAGAGTATTCTAAAACTGAATTCCATTTCAGTCACTTGTGTCCGTAAGTTTTCTCATTTCTTATGTGACATCTTGTTCTCTCTTCACGAATATCTTTGTGTTCTGCCTCTCCTATTAGTTTTATTTTTAAAATGTACTTCAGATTTTTATATTCTCCCATACACGGACTGGAGAAGAAATACTATTAGTACCAGCATGCTCAGTTATTTCTAGGGCTAATATCCAGTTCTATTCTTCACCAAACTTCATGCCAGCAGAAGTCCGTTGTACTTACACTTGCTTTCACTAGGGTCATAAGCTTAAAACAGCAAATAACTTTTGATTGTTTCTTAGTTCTTCTTCCAGATCTATCAGCTTAGTCTAAGTGACTCAAGGACTCAGATAGAGTCCATCCATTGAGAAGATAAAGCTTACCACCAGCCATCTCTCAAGGACCCAAACACAGCAACCTCTTGACCTTCATTCTATTGTCCTGCTTTTGTTGTTTTCCTCCAAGGAGGGAATGACTTCCCTTAGAGATAACCTGAATCTTCTCTTCTTTTTCCATCTTCCACAACACACTTATGCTTGGCACATTCCTCCCTAGCACTGAAGCTTTTATCAACATTTGTCAGAAAGCCATTCTCTGTTGCAGCCTCTCTTGAGCCTTTGCCTACCCAGTTCCCCTTCTCTTGAACCCTAGTCTCTGTTTTGTCAAGATTGCTTCCTTTCTTTTCTCTCTTGTTGCATAGTTTTCTGTCAACTTCTGCTCCTTTCTTAGGAAACAAAACTTGTTTCCCTGCTTTGCTTGTTCTTTTATTTTTCTTTGCTTTGTGATCAGTTTTCTCTCAAAAGTTATCTTCTCTGTTTATTGCTGCGTACTGAATCAGCAGTCTGATTCAGTATGAAAGGATGCAGATGAAAGGATGCCTGTGTAGTTAAGTTTCATCATTTTCTTCATCACACCTTCAAGCCATGCCTAGTTTACTATTGTCTCCAACTACATTTCTGGTCACACTTGTGCCTGTAAGTTTCAATATGCTTATGTGGAAAAGTAGTTTTATCAGGTACCTGCTTAAGTTTGATGTACGTCCTACAGAATCTGCACCCAATTAACCTCTTTGTCTTGTGCTGCCTTAGCAGTCTTTACTGGGTGTTTTGTCGCTAACTCCCAAGGAACAATGACATTTTCTTTAAAGATAATGCTCTTCTGGAAGTACATTTTCAAAATCATATTGGATAAGTCCAAAAATTATTTTCTTTTGTATTGGTACTTTTGGTCAATACAGACACTGAGAAGACAGACAACCTATCCACAGATGTCCAGTGGATATCTTAGCGGAAAAAGCACAGTCTTTTTCATCAGAGCATTTACAACGGCACCTTAAAGTCAGTCAGTAAGTCACAGTTTCACTGTTTCATGGTAGGTAGTACACAGCTGTTGTTAAAACCTTTGTGTGGAGCTGTCACGTGTACTATAAAGGACATCTGATGTGGATTTCAAAGCACTTTCAAACAAACTTGTATCTGAAGCAGGAGTGTAAGGCAGTTTCACAGTATTGTGTCAGTGTTTCTTGGTGGGTAAGGACAGCAATGACAGTGATTTATGATACTGCTCTTCTGAAAACTCACTGAGCCCCAGGACTGCTGAATTAGATTAAGGTGCAAAGAGAAGCTCTCAAAATAAGGTTGTGTGGTTTCCCTCTGTGTGAGTTAGAACACCACTTGAGAGCCTAGAGCTACTCAAAAACATGCCTGCTTTTCTTTCTCAGCAAGCTAAGACAATGATGCCAGCTCCTGCAATTTAATTATGGCTATTTGATCTTTTACTTAAAGCCCAGTTCCTACTGGCATGTGACCATGTGAGAACTACAGCTTCCACTGAGAGAAGAATTAAGATTCTAGTCATCAAAATGCAGAAATTAGCAGGCCAGCAGGATCCAAATACACACAACCGGCTCAAAAAAAAAAAATAAAGGAGGAGGAGGAGGAGAAGAAGGATTATTTGTTGAATGTTAGACAAACATCTGCCACAACAATTTTAGTGTAATTGGTTTTGCCTTAGGAAAATCTCATGTTGGTTTCAAATAATGGGACTGAAAAGACATCAATTTTAAGTGTTGTTTGTAATTACGGGAATAGGCTGTGCAGGGACAATGAGATTTGCATGCCTATTTTTATGTTTTAAATAAGATGCAGTTTTGGTATTTTAGTGAAAAAACTAAAAAAGTGTTTTTGAGAATTTTCAGAGAAATGCATTCACCAGAAAATGAAGTACCTGCAGGATCAAAATTCTCTGCAGGAAATCAAAATCTCCTGAAATAAAAGTGAATTCAGAGACATCTGATTTGTTGGTTTTGTTTTTTTTTTACACACTTCTATAGTTTCTCATTTCTATCAAAACAGAGTCTCCTTCCCTTCTTACTGAAGAGGCCTTCTCTCTATTCCATTTTGCTAAGACCATGTGCAGAAAAAATGAAACAGTTCAAGACTACCAAGAAACCTGAACAGCAGGTTTTCCTGAACTGGAACTGAAAAATAATCAAAGAGAATGTAATAGTATGCCCTCTGAATTGTGATAAAGAACTGGGTGACACTTAAAGGTATGAAATCTAAGGCAAAGAGAAAATGTTTGTGTCAGCAGTTAAAATTCACTCAAATAAAAGACACTTAGGCAAGCAACATAACAGGACAAACAATAGAAACAGATGATTTTGCAGCTGTTTCTAACATCCCAGTTACTGCAGCCGCGGCAAAGCAAGGTTGTATTTTGTGGCGTAAGGGCATTGCCTTGCTAAAAAGCAGAGTCCTAGTTCAGGTGAAGTGGAACTGGCACAGTAGCTCTCCTCTCTCCCTCAGAGCTTTCTCTGAGAAAGCTGAAGTACCACTGCAAGGTGAACAGCAGTGTCAGCGCTGCCAGGGCACCCTCAATGCCTCACAAACGTGAACGCAGCACTGACGAGCAAATGGCAGGCAGATGGTTTTACAGGACGGCTGCTCTCTATCAAGCTAGGCTACCTTGAAGAAAATTACTCAAGTGCAGCTATTATGCACAGATTCTCTGCTAGAGGTATAGCTTAAGAAGTGTTTAGAATTAGTAATTGCAAAACCCTTGGAAGGATGATCGCGGAGCGTGCAGGCTGCTCAGAGAATGGGAGAAGCACTACCCCTTAGTGTGCTTTGAGTCTGGGAGAAGAGGCTATGCTATGTGACCAGGCAGTTGTTCTTGCTCACTCCTTCAAAAGGAAGTATTTAAAATAATTTCTCTTCGTAGAAAAAAAGACTAAATTTGTCAAATAAACTGGCTGACTAGCATTAACAGCAATATTGGCTTCAGAGGGATTTGTGCTATTATCTGCACAGTATGCAACTCAGTGAACGTTTTGTTTTAAATAAAAAAACAGACATCTTTATTTGAAAGCACGTGAGGATTTTGCACATTATCTCATTTGTCTTGCTGTTTGCTGGCAATAAAGAAGTGATTTAGAGTTAATGAATCAATACTAACTTTTTTCATTCCCATTGGATGTCCCATCAAACCAGAGCAAAGTTGCCTTGATAGGCAGCACCGGAGAGATACTGTCATACTGTTGCAGAGCCTGAGAGACAAAAATTTGCAGTCTCCAGTTCTGCTAAGCCAGCTTCTTTCATAGGCCACACAATTGCTTCAATATTATTTTATATAGAAATCGTAGAATCATAGAATAGTTAGGGTTGGAAGGGACCTTTAAAGGTCATCTAGTCCAACCCCCCTGCAAGGGGCAGGGACATCTTCATCTAGATCAGGTTGCTCAAAGCCTCATCCAGCCTGGCCTTGAATGCTTCCA
This sequence comes from Chlamydotis macqueenii, assembly GCF_036417535.1. NCBI lineage: Eukaryota > Metazoa > Chordata > Aves > Otidiformes > Otididae > Chlamydotis > Chlamydotis macqueenii. The sequence continues at coordinate 54,757,306 of NC_141593.1, read as the reverse complement.
GGGATGGGGCATCCACCACACCTCTCTAGGCAACCTGTTCCAGCGTTACAGCACCCTCATTGTAAACAATTTATTTCTTAAATCCAGTCTGAATCTACCTCCCTCTGTCTTGTCAAATCTTTTGTGGGAAGGAAAGGGAGCATTGATGAGATTATCCCACACCCTGTCCAATTGCATCTTGAAAACCGCCAGCAAGAGGTACTCCACCCATCCTTGGGGATGTTGTTCCAGTGATTGATAGTTCTCACTGTAAAAAGTTTCTTTCTTATTTCAAGATGAAATTGTTTCAATTTCTTAGTAAAGTAATTTAAGAAGGATAGAGAAGAAGAGGAAGACCTTTGGATATTCCTTATATTTTTCTTTAGATGGATAAAGTAACCTTCTGGGTCTTTAGACTTAGTGTATCACAATAAATTTAAAAAGAGCACAATCCCATTTTTCACTCTGCAGGTATGTGATAGAGAAGCCACCTCCCAAAACTGGCACTGGGCTTTTCCCCTCAGTTTTGTATTTGTGACCTTACAGTGAAATGTGAGAAAAATAGGGCTGCTAGGAAAAGGTGAGCTTCCATCTTCTCATTCTTCTGCATGACAGCAGACATACAGACAGCTCCACCAGGACAAAAGCACTTCACAGCTGGCACTGTGACTGCTGGTGCTGACGGGGGGGGGGTGTACAAATAGAGAAGTGTGGGCTGAGATGTCTTGCAGTTTGCCATAATAATTTTGCTCCTTTACCAGAAATGTCTTCAGTTTATGGCATTATGACAATCTGAATACCTTAATATATATTTCTGTTTGCAGGAATGCACACATCCTGTTAGCTGGTGTTATCTTGTGGCTTTTTCCACAGTATTCTAACAGTCAGAAGACTTGTGTCCCTCCCTTTCAGTCATTAGACTCTCCTCTTGCTCTCATGTGTGCTTGACTGAAACCATGGGTTTTGCCATTAACTGCCCTTCACATCTTCTCCCTCTTCAGCTTTCTTTCCTACAGCTTCTCCCTATCTCCTCCTACAGCTTCTTTTCACCTCTCTTTACGCATGCAGCCAAACTGGAACTGCTGAAATCGCCCCAGTCCATCTGTAACCCACTCCCTTTCAACCTTGATCTGTTAGGGTCCTCCTGCATATCTGCTCCTGGAGGTAACCACAGCTGTGGCACACCCAAGGATCCTCCCATCTGTTTTAATCTTTTCCTTTATCTGTCTCTAAGGGGAGGTGACTGCATAGCCATTTTACTCCCCAGCTTTGCAGGAAGGCTTAGGATGCAGTTTCAAGCTGCGGCTAAGCCAATCTAGTAATAAGCAGCTGCTGAAAGAGGCAGTCCTGCTCCTCTGTGTTCAGGTTTTCCCCTCTGTGCCCATATCTCTTGAGATGCTAACTGATCAGATGAAAACTCTTTTTTTTTTGTTTTGCTTCATTTTTTATTCCCCAGATGGATTTTCCATACCTGATTTGTGCTGTAGTGGCACAACAGTTGTGTCTGATGCAAAGAGAGCTGTGGCAACCTTTGGGGTTGGAAGGAGAGGTGGACGTGAGTTTGCACCTTTTTGGCAGTAGCTCACACACTGACTATGCTCTCAAAGCAAGAATTAGGGAGATAAACAGATTTTCCCTGGAGAAAAGATCACCAGTTCCTTGTGCCTGGTGGCTGCAGTGGAAGAAAGTACCAAGTGATACAGGCAACCTGAATGAGAGATTGTTGGAGGGATTGGAAAGGAGAGTTAGCTTCCTCTCAGTGGTGCCTGTCCAAAAGCAGTCTACAATAACTTAGATTGTGTTTGCGTTTTTGATAATTTTTCATTACTGCTTCAAAGCAAAGGGAAAAAGGCTGAAAAAACAGTGTCATCTGAGTTAATAATTGATTTTTGAAATAATAGCCTAAACAAAATGAAGGCTATATAACCAATCACTTTTCAAAACAGAAATGTAGATGGGTTTTATTGAGTATTAGCAGTCATAATGTGATTCATGTTAAAGGTTACAATTTTTATGTGTATTTCTATTAGTAAATGGCAAATTTGTTGACAGGAAAAATGTACTAGTACATAGTGAAATTCTCATGCTTTTGAAATCTCTTTTTCAATGTACATTTAAGGATGCTGGCATACTTTTCCCTTGTTTGTCATAGTTCAAGAGCACGCTACCTTTTGTACAGAATGCTTCAGATTAATTTCAGTTAAAGTGTAAAGGGAATTTCAAAGCAAACCTATTACATTTGTTACCACATTTTAAAATAGAATTAAATCAATTGCCTCAATCATGAAAATGTGAGCACACCTTTAATATAAAATATATGCGGTGTTAAATAGCTCTATTGTCTGTCTTTGTGTGTCTCTTTATTTGGGTTCACATGCTTTTAGCTTTAATTAAGAAGACTAATTTAATTTTTGGAGGATTATAATTTCTACAAGACAGGATAGTAAGAAGTGGCATTACAATATGCTAGTTATTATGCTAATTTGAAAAGAGAATTGCATAACTAATCTTTTGTCATATGAAATCATTATGCTCACTTTTGAAATGTACTGTTTGCAGCCTTTGTGCAAGCAGTGTTCTCTTACATTAAATAACTGACCATTATTAAAGTAATTTAAGAAGGATAGAGAACGTGAGGAAGACCTGTGCATATTCCTTTTATTTTTCTTTAATAGATTTAGTGTATCACATTAAATTTAGAAACACCACAATCCCATTTTTCACTCTGCAGGTATGTGATAGAGAAGCCAGAGCTCTAGCATTGGACTTTTCCCCTCAGCTTTGTACTTGTGACATTTTATGAACATTCATTTAAATTACCTGGTATTACATTCTGTTGTTTCCTGATGCAAATACACAAGATTTGCCAAGAATATTAGAGCAATTACAGCACTTAGCTATGGAGAAAAAAGTTCAGTTTCTGCTGTGCCAGTGTGACTTGTGGCACTGCTGAGTGTGCAGGACATTCATTGTGGAACTTGTGTGTTTTTTACTGAAAAAGCACTATCACCTTTGGCATTTCTGGGTTACCCAGCAGGATGACTTTCATTCCTTTAAGGCCCTAATTTAACCAAAACAGTGGATAAGAATCACTTGGGCGTTACCAACTTCCTTGGCTGGCATTATGTAGCACATTGTATAGAAATTTTAACTGTATGTGTTTATTTAAGGGATCTACCTCTTCCTTTCATGACACACTCTCAAAGGATGACATAATTGTGAAAAGGGTCAGATTTTGTGAAGGAAGCAGGGTTCTTGAAAGGGAAAAACATTCTCATCATCCTGAATTGCTCTAAAGGTCAGCAGTTATATAGCTGGTACACTCAGCCTCTCTGCTGAGTCTCACTTCTCGACAGTAGCTCTCAGTTTCGCAAAGTTATTGATAATCAGGATAAAATCAAACTGGAAGAAAAACAGCATCCTGCTCATTAAACTCTCACATGTCTCTTCATACTCATTATTCCAAAGCTCTTTATGTTATTCTGAGATGACTTTTAAGGCAAACTAGCTAATGTGGGTATAGGAATGTTAGGTAGCATTTATAATTTCTTAAACAATAAAACCTACTCAGAGATGTTACTCTGTTGTTTTCGTTTGTTTTTTTTTTTTAAATGAGGCTTAGACATAAAATGTGCCTTGACTGACATTGCTGAACTGTATTATACCAAGTCACAATTCCTGTATAATGCAGTGATGCCTTTTGGAAGGCGTCCTAATTCAATCTCTTAATCTTCAGCATTATAGTAGTAAAACTGCATATTGCTTGTTTAACGACTAGCAAGCCTGTAGCTTAAAGATAGAACTATCTGTACACTTTTATTCTGCTGTGTCCATGCAAGATATAATTTTAAATCACTGTTTTTCTGGAGCTGCCAGTCACAAGATATCTAGTACTCTCTTACCTGCAGACACCATCTGAATTTTACACAGCTGCCTGCTTAAGTCAGCTCGAGCAAGAGAAGCAGAAGCTTCTACAAACCTTTATATTTTGGCAGCAGAAGTGCTGTCATGTTGTGTTAGGTGTCACATCTAGGCTGTATTAAGGCAAAACTTGGAAGTAGAGAAAAATGCAAAGAAAGTAAATTAACTTTGAAATCTTGGCTCTTACGATGAATTATATCAATGACGTTAGGGATTTTGGTCTTTTTTGGTATTGCTACAGTGCACATTAAAGAATACAAATGAAGGAAAAATAAATCAATATTAGTGTGATATAATTTGCAAACACAGCTTCTGAGGTACTAGGGAACAATGAGTTAGTACATTGAATGCTACCTCTGATTTAAGATGACGGCATATGGCACTTTATAGGTATTACACTGCACTCTGCGGTGGCTTATCCCCATTCCTGCCAGCCTTCAATGTCAGTCAGAGGCAAGTGTCTCAATTTGCACTTCCAAGTAGTTTGAAGCAGGACGGGGTTTGTCAGCTTTTGTGGCAAAATCATAGTGGAGACACTTTGAGGAGTCTGAAATTGGCACCATGGGGCATAAAAGTAAAACAAATAGGAATGTGCGAACTTCATTTACAGCTATCTATATCATACTGATGCTTTGATACCTCCAGAGAAGGTGCTGTCACCCCACAATTCACCCTTGCTCCCTTTTTCCCCTCCCTGATACAACAGCCCTCACCCCGCCAGGTTCGCTATTTTCACCTTGTTCTTAGCCAGATTTTAGAAGTCTCTGTAGATTAGGATCACATAAACATATGTCAATGTTGATTATCAGAATATGGATGATATTTACACTGAATACAAAATAAATCTCTCACAGCTTTCTCTGGCCAAGCTGGGATTCCAGGCTCATGGGTTTGTGCACCAGTTGGTGCTAAAGAGTCCAGCAGTAGATGCAGACGTGAGGTAATCACTTACGTTAGGACAGGAAAGCAGGGAAGCTACACAGTCTCCAAAGTAAATCTGAGTTATAATATGACTTTTCCTTCAGACATCCAAATAGTTCACCTTCCCCAACATTTTATCCTTCCCGTTTTGCCCTGGCAATGGTAAGTACTCTCTGTCCAGGCTGAAGCACCCTTTAGAAATGCTCCAGGTTTTTAATGTTTTCAGTTTTACTTGGTCTGACTAAAATGGTTTTAATGTGCCAAATCAAACATATACTTAAGAACTCAAGCAGTTGCCATGGAAAATGCTGGCTAATATTTGGATCACAGAGATGAAATTCCAGTGTAGAAGTGTGCGAAATAGATAAGGCACAGAAACAGGTCGTGCCATGTCAAGGTCTTCTTCTGAGGCTACCATAGGCGAGCCACGTGTGCTCCAGATCATTTTACTGCTAAGAAATCAGGTGTCATGTTGCTTGCCTGCTACACTCAGAAAATGTCTAAACTACATTGTTATTCTGAATGATCTGTTCTAGGAGGATACTCATGCACCTTCACATGCCTGCCGAGGAAAACTTCCCGGTGCACGCACAAAACAAGAAAAACAACGGAGTTACCCTGAAGAGACAGTGCAGTTGGCTCAGAGGGTGCGTGAATATACCAAGTGGCTATATCCTGCAAAACATCTTTTGTGGCGAAGGTGAGAGAGTGCCAGTGGTAGTGTTGCAGGGCCTGGGACGAAGAGCGGGAATGGGAACCTCCATGTTCTACAAGAGACACCTGATCTGGCTCTGTGCCTGTGGTCAGGATGTTCACGGCACCTGCCAGAATGGGCTTGTGCTTCCACCCACACACACATCACAGGGAAGGATGCCTCCAGATGTTAGTGGCAATTAAAACCATCTGCAGGAGAAAAAAAAGATTCAGTGTGCTAAGCAACTTACCTGGTGACCCGTGCGCCAAACACACCTGGTCTGCCCCCCTTTCCCGGGGAGAAGAGGAAGGCTGTGCTGGGCTGTTAATGCTACTGAATCAGCTGAGATCTTTCTCCCTTGCTTTATCTTTACCAGCCTGACACAGAAAATCAGGCCTTGGCATTGGCTACGAGGATTGGAGTAGCTCGGTAAAAACATTTGGGAGCGCAACCTCTGCAGGAAAAAAAGCAAGTTTGCACAGTCCCTTCCCCTCTGTAGTAAGTAGGGTGACAGAGGACCTGCAAGTGGGACACCTGCTACTGAGTACGTGGCATGTCGCTGCTTGTACCACGGGTGGGAAGCAGCACTTCAGGGCCCCCACCTCCACCTCCCAAAACTAAGTAACAGATCTGTGAGTAGACAAAAATAGAAACACATTAAAAAGTTGGCAGGAGTGTCTCTTGACTCATAGTGAATGTCTCAGGCTTGCATTTATGGCTTTTAATAAAAATTTGGTAGTTTCCTGAAAGGCTGCCTTTATTTACACTTTTTGAAATGGATGTAGATTTTGGAACTGAGGCACATCTAAATATTAAATATAATTATATTCAAGTGTCCTTTTTCAAGAAGTTGTTAAGACTAAAACACAACTTTATAGCAAAGCAAGTCAAGGCTATGGAAAATATTTTAATTCTGTTGGCTGAGAAAAACTTTCTTCGAAGAGCACTGAAGGAACTTTCCTATTAAGTGGCTGGAGATGCAACTTCTTCCCATTACTAGTGCTGTGGGAAATTACCTGAAATACCAATGTATTTTTGGTATCATTTGAGAATTTTACATTATTTCAATTCAAAGGCATATGTGAAGCACACTATTTTCAAATAAAATAAGAATCTAGGAGTTTGCAGCCTGTGTGGTTGGAAGCCAGGATATACGCACTCACTGCAAGCCCTACAAGAACAGACCCTATAGCTTCAGCTGCCTAAAGCAGCACTAAGGGCTACAGGAACCTAACTCCAGAACTGAGTTCCAAAACAATTCCTGGCTAATACCTGCTTGAACTCACTGTCCTCCTGTCTTGCCTCTCTGACCAACTTGGTCAGAGACATCGCAAGCCTTTTGCACCTAATTCTCGGGTCCTGCTTTAACCTTCCTGGGACCAGATCCTAGAAAAAGCACTCCCTACACCTCCTCTGGGGTCCAGCTCACACAGTGCAGCAGCAGTGTCCAGCTTTTCTGTGCTAGCTAGGTGGCTCCCAGGTTCATTTCTGATTTTTTTTTTTTTAATCCAATGGCTACTTAATACAAAATGCATATAGAGTGATAGGAAGTATGTGATGATGAGTTCCTTCATGACAAAAGTGTACACCCCAGAAAGCACACCAGCTTGCCTGGATCACAGAGCAGTGGTGCTGCTTAATGTGCTACTGAGTCTGTGAAACTTTGTGCAATTTGAGATGCAAAATATAAAGTTTCTCCCTGATGTTATGAAATTCCTGTGCCAGAACTCTCCTGGGAATGTAATCCAGCCTCTTTTGTCAAGTCTTGTCATGAATCTTCCAGACAAGGAGGGGTTACTAAACCTTGTCAATTATCCTTCTCGAAGTTGCTTGCTACAGCAACGGGGTGGATCAAATCTAGCTGTGCGGAGTTCAGGTTCAGAAAGTGGAAAATCCCCAAAGAATTAAAACGGGAAATTACAAGTAGGCTCTTTAAAGTCACAGAATGATCAGACTAAGGGAAGCATAGGAAGGATCCCGAGGACACCCTTTTTGAAGTTCATTTAGAGGAATAAATGCTGAAGGATTTGGAGGGTGCAGAACACAGCATCAGACTGACTTATGCATGTGTGTGCAAATAAGAACAAGGAGCTGAAAAATCCTTCCCGAAACGTTCTCCTGTAGAGACAGAGGTATCCCCTGACATAAGCGTAACCCGTTCGTATGGCAGACTGCCTCGTGGTTTATACTGAGGTGTCTACTTGTGTTACTACTCTGCAAAGCAAAGTGCTGGCAACTGAAATACTCACACTGACACAGAATATTTGTGTGTGCCAAGCCTAGGTCCCTGGAAAGCCCTTGTTACCTGCTTACCCTGCAAAGGACAAGGTGCTGAGGGACCCCTTCATGGAGGATTTATGTAATAGCAAGAGGAGGTGCTTTCTTCTTTGTTTATAGTTGTATAAAGCCAGAAAACACTGATTGTGAATGGGTTTAAGATAGACCACCCCTAGACTGCAAGGATGTCTCAGGCTGTCTGCATGGGTGTCCACAAAATGACCATCTCTGCATCATGGTAATCTGAGTGGCAGCTTCACATCATCTCTGCAAGTGTATTTTGTCCCATTACATGCACAAAACTGTGGTCCCACGCTCCACAACATTGACCCTGCCAACCACAATGTGTTGGCAGGGTTAATGGTTTAAAATAAAGGATGCTTCCATGGGAAAATCCTCAAGGGGCAGAGAAAGGAAGATAATTCTTCTGAGCTTCAAATCTATTGTCCATACCAGAAGCTTGGAGGAAATATGAGAGGAGAATAGTATCCCATATTCTTATTTTGGTCTATGAAAATATGAGATATCTGAAAACTGAAGGTCCCTGTAGGAGATAAAAACAAATGACACTGTTACTCTAAAATGGTTTGGATTCTATGTGTGTGTATGTGTGTTTGCCTTAAGTTGAAACTCCCAGGAAAAAAAAAAAACCCACAAAACCAAAACCTTACATTTTTTAATCAGCCTATCTGACTGACATTGTAAAACTGACTTCATTTTTCTCATGGGAAAGGAAAAAGGCAACCTTCTTGCTTCAGCTAGATATTTTCCCTCAAAATAAAAAACAACTTTATCAAGGGAAGCTTGGAAACAAATACAACTCCCAGGGTAAAAATCTCAAGATATAAATTCAGAAGTTAGGCAGTAAATGTTACTGACGATATCCTCGCCCATTGCAAGGTCAGTCTGTTTTCTAAAGAAAGTACACCACTGGCATTGATGTAATCCACTACATTTTAAGAAGTGTAAAAGACGAAGGTATTTGGCTGGAGATCACAAATTGTAATCAATATTCAGATTGACTGATAAAATGCGTGTTAATTGGCTTTAAGAAGACAGATTACCAACAACAATCAATAGAGAAGAAGAGAGAAGCACTAGCAGATTATAGGTCTGATTTTGCAAATGCATGGGAATACCCTGTGGGTGGTTTTGGTTGGGGTTTTTTTTGTTCTTTTTTTCTTTAGTACACCCTTCAAATGTTAACATTCTGCTGAAGATGGTTTCAGGCAGGCTGTGGGGTGACTGCTGTACTCAGCCAAGCAGAATCCATTGAAGAGTTGCTAAGGCAGAACTGAAATTACAGCCTCACTTGAAAAAAAACCGACAGTATTGTCAGATAATTACTTGTAACACACAAATAGGATTCTCATTCTAGTTTGTGGTTTTTGGGGTAAAATTCTAAGCCTTCAAAAAGCAGCTCTTGAAACAATTCCTTGGCAGTCCCTGATCCTTTATGCTTAGAAATACAAGAAAGGTGCAGAAGAATGAAAATTAAGATACTTTTGACCACCAGTAACTGCTGCAGTGGCAAATGGGTCAAGTTCATTCTCGACTAGATGAAGGTATTTGTTTCACAGAAATTGATGGTCTAATTTTCTTCATTCATTTAAGAAAGTTACAACCTTTATATTGCATATGCCTGGCTAATACTGATTACTATGTCCTACGTAACAGATCAGGAATACTGACATTCGATTTAAAAGTAACAATAATGAAATGAATGTATACTGATTGTACTGTTGTGTATTCCCTGTTTACTTTCTGGAAAGAATATTACAGTTCATCTTTTACTGATGCCAGAAAACAAAATCAATTTATTGTAATTTTGAACTGCAAATATTTTTTTTTGTAAGAATTTATGACTGTTAAGACAATAAATTTTCAACTTGCTGATTCATGTAGGATCCAGCCTATAAGGATGTTAGCCATATTACTGGCTTTAAAAGCTTTAGTATTTTTGGTTATCTTATTACTATTGCACATTTAAGATATTTATTGTGGAGAAGGGTTGCAATACTGATGCCTATGTTTCCGTACAACCTCTTTTTAAGAGAAGAGCATATACAGAGAAAGGAAAAGAGTCTATTCGGTGCATATTTCAAATCACTGCAAAGATGGCTGGATGGTGTAAATATATTGATTTTTCACAGATTCATACCTTCAGATCTCCACAAGCAGTATCTCATAAAGCTAGCAATTAATTTAGCAAATGCAGTGAGTAATTCAAGCTTTTAGAATAACTTTGACCTTTTTTTTTCTGTATAAATCATCCTCACACAGCTTATGTAGAGGAGTTCAAAATATTGTGTTTGCACATTAATGCATTAAAGGTGAGCTTGCATTTGAAACATTCCATGGTGCATTAAGTAAAAATGAGGTACATGGTATTGGAGAGGGTCTACAGAAAAAAATAACAGATCCCTTTCTGGCGTTGTTTTATTGCTAAAATTAACTACATCAACCTGCTTTAAAAATGACAACAGCTGAATGGTGCACCAAGGGGCTCTTTTTCCACACAAAAATCTGTCCTTAAAAGCTATTGAGAGATGGTAAGGGTAGGTGCCTGCAGGGGGAGGGCAGTATCAGGTTGATATCAAATTGTAAGAAGAAAAGGATGAAGTATAGGTAAAAAGGGCATTGTTAATATATCCGTTTAGACTGTGCAGCAAACAACAGTACAGGATACAGTATGAATGAACCTAAGGCATATTTGGGTACAAGACAAGGACAAGTGTAGTTCATTTTTTTTAGCCTGGTACTTTTTGTAATCAAGTTTTGTTTATTTAAGGTAGGTTTGAAATGTCAATCACAGCAACTGAGCTGTGAGTGCATGGAAACATCTTTGCTCAAATATTTGAGCACAGATGTTTGAGCCTGAAGAAACTTGCCGTGTGTTTTTGTAGCTCAGGAAGTGAGTAATCAGTGAAACCAGTATGGGTGGTATAGGAAAATCATGCACATGGTCTTGGCATAGCTGTGTGCTTGCTACATTCCATGAGATATTTCATAATGGAAAACCAATTGCTCCACTAGTATAGGATACCTGCATATCAGGCATATGTTGTGAAGAACCCAGTGAAGTCACAGGACTGTACAGATTAGGCCAGTAAATCTCGAGCGAAAACAAAGGGCAAAAGAATGTCCCTGACTGTTGACTTAAAAAGGAGTCTTGGTGTTTAATATCTTGATGTGTTTATTGCTTAACTGTAATTTTTATGAATCAAATTTTACAGGGCCAAAAGTGTAAGTGGGCAAGATGGCAATTAAGTCAGCAGAACTGTACAGCTAGCTGCAGTAGCAGAAAATTTGGCCTCCTATCCAGTTAGCAAGGCTGCAAGCCTGTGTGACTGCTGGTTTCCTGCTGGTCAGATTCCTCCTTTGAACTTCCCTTTTCTGTTTGTTTTATGCCATTTACACATAACATTGTGCAGTGAATGATCTGTCAAAAACCAGCAATAAACAGATGCTGCCACTTTGTATGGTGTTTCATTGTTAATGTTTTTAATTAAAATATTTGCTTTAAATCCATGCACACATAGACTGTGTATGTCACAGTTCAGTTTGGATGCCTTCAATAGTTTCTTGAGTTCCCAGTTCCTCAGTATTTTGGCAGGTGCAGGGCCAGCAATGCTAATCTGTGCGTGTACTTCGATTATATTGGAACAACTCATGGCAACTGAAGGTCAGCTCCAGAGCTTCTGTGTGTCTCAGAGTATTCCTGCCTGGTGCAGCTACACGGATGGGATGATATGCAAGTTTATGAACAGGTTAGGATACAGAAATCAGCAAAACAAGTGGAAGCAAGATTCTACGGAGCAAACTGGGATATCATTTCCTACAGTCTCTTCGGCTGTGACTAGTCACCAACATATAAGTCTTTCATGATAAGAACATATGGGTGTTGATACAAAATGCAATTTATGTTGTCCATGGTAGTAAAAATGGGGACAGTATAAATAACACAACAAAGCAAAATTTAACTGTGAATGTGTTGTTGCTAGAGGTGCAGATATTAAGGACATTCTTTCCTCTAGTCCTACTGTTCTCAAAGTAAGAAGTGTTAAACTGTGAGCCCTACAGAAATCATTTAAATGTACAGCAATTTTCAATTAAAGTTGACTTTGAAAGAAATGAAATGCTGAAAGCACAGAGAGACGGATCAAAGGTGTTTTGAACAAGTTTAACTCTTCAGAGTCCTGAGAATTTGTATCTTTCATATGGATGTGTGGTTAGGTCTATCAACTACTTAATCCAATGATATTTTAACTTCAAAAACCTGAATGCCTTGAACAAAAAGGTTACCTTTTGATGACGTTTGACCAGGCTGTATGCTCTAGTTCAGCTACTGGGCTGCAGGTGGGCACTTGGGGATTCCCTTACAGCAGTTGCTCCAGGCAAATGACCAGAAGCCAGGAGTGTGGAAGCCCACACCGCTGTGGCCAAGGTGCTTCCAAGCCTAATTACTTGTGTCTATAGACAGAGCCAATCAATGTCTTCAGCTAGTTACCTTCTCCTTTCAATTACCCATGTGCTTGTATCAGTGGTGATAGTCAATCATTTTGTCACAAAAGAAATGGTTATTGATTTCATTTAAGCTTTAGCTTGCAAAAGAAGTGGTCCAAAGAGGGCAAAGGATGTGGTTATGCCAGATATTGTGCCTTTCTGTGGAGACAAACTGCCTGCCCCAAGAATCTTGCAATCATTCAGTGCAATAAGCACACCCAGAAGGCTGTCTGGAAGCCCAAAGTCTTGGAAATACATACCTTTCAGCCTTCCAACGTACTTTTAGTATTTTACTGCATTTAATCTACAGCATAAAAATCAGGATTCTGAGTGTGAGAAGCTGCTAATTGTAAAATAATTAGACATCTTGCCTGATCCTAAAACCAGTCAGTAGTGCTCACTGGCATGAAAATGAATATCTAACTCTTCTCTCTACTATCCCACTTAGTTGCCTACTCTGATCCCAAAAGGAAAATAATGAATTGCATTTGCTTATCACTGAGTCACTAATTACACATATCTTTTAAAAATCAAGTTTCTTCAAAACTGGAAAGATACAGAACCCTTTGTGTATTCTAAGTTTGACATTTAAAACCAGCATATTGAAAGTTGATCTTTCCTGGCAGTCACAGATGTTCCATCTTCTGCACTTTCTTAAAAGGTTGCTAACTGTATTCAGATAAATGCCTAGAAAAAATGTCAGGAAAACCTTTCCTCAAACACGGTGCTCTGCAACAGCAAGCATAGTGACTATATTGTGTGGTTGCACTTTTAGGAAAGACTGTTAAGTGTGTATAATATATGCATAGTAGAGGCCATATGCTTAAATAACTTTAAAACCCATCTGTGTGCTGAAGAGCTTTCTGAAGTCAGAATACCAGACATCTTTTAGAAGGGAGCACCACTACCTTTGTCCTTCACTGTAGCATCACTGCTACAGTGATACACTCTATCTCAGTGTATAGGTTTCTTCTTTTTTTTTTTTATAATAAGACTATTTATTTCCTTCATCAGGTATCATCTCCTAAAAAAAAAAGTCTGTCAGCTTTATTAAACTGGTTGTTCCTGAAGTTTTAGCTCTCTCTCTTAGACAGTCCTCCCCATTTTTATCAGCTGGTAGCTTAGACATTCTTTCAAAAGATTGGAAGTTAACATTTTTTATCTTTCTGTCTTTTCTGTTATAAATTAAATCAGGCAATAATAGCCATGCAGTTCCAATATTTTTGTTGTTTTAATACTTTCTCTATTTTGTTTAAGCTGCTTAAGTTTGTAAAATAATCCTGGCAATATTCCAGTACGACTGTGCTTTCTTAATCCACTTATACCTATAACTGTTGTTACCAAGGTATGCTTATAAATCATAACTGAGCCCAGTCCAGTGAAGTGGTTATAATCATGTAGAAGCATATATACTGCATTGTGTTCTTCTATTTTTTTTTCCTTCCTCTTACCGTTAGCACAACATGTTCAGCTGAGACAGTGTTGTCCTTCAACCAGTTTTTAAGCCTTTCTTTTCCGGAGGATGCTTTACAGGTAATGTCAGTGGTGCTGATGACCATGCCTAAGCTGTGGCATCCAGCAGTGCTCCCCTCCCTCTGGAAGGGAAATCCTGTGTGCAAGGGAGGAGGAAGCAATGGTAGGCAGATACCCAGACAGACAGTCAAGGGAGCAGATGAGCCAGGCAGGTGGTAGCACAGCATATTCTCTGCTGTCTAGAAATGGCCAAGTTCAGTCCCAAATCCTGGCAATTCTCTTGATGTGGCAGGGCTGGTGACATAAAAAAAACATTGTCTTGCTAGCTGTGGTTGTAAGCTTGATTCTGATTTTAAGTAAGAGGAGGAAACATTTGCTCTTGAGCTAAATTACTGCTTGACTTACTTCAGGCTGCCTTCCTAAATCTTCTGTCATTACAACACACAAATTATTTACGCCTTTCCTTTATAAACGCTGCAGTGTTACATGGACTGGATGGTTGGTGTCTTCCTTCTTAAGGACACGTGCATTTTATTGGCCTGCAGCAGATCCTGGTCCATCCCACCTCAAAACATTTTTGGTCATTGTGTATGAAACCAAACATTTGTTTTTCAAACCCCTTTTCCCCTACTTAGAGTAGCATCAACTGTAGTTCATCTGTCCTGCAGCAAGGCATGCAATTTGCCATTTCTGTGGGCAACACACTGAAGCAGTGTGATTAAACCCCTCATTTTCACCCTTGCAGGAAAGAAATGTTCTGCCCCAGTCCAAACGATATGGTCGGTAGTGAGAGGTTGCTGCCAGCTTGGGGTCTACTGACATTTAATATCAGTGGCTGGATTCTGCACTGCCAATAGAAAGGTACAGGATTTCTAACAGGTGTCTTTTATATGACACAGAGGCAAGCAGACCTGCTGCCAAGTTCTTTTCCGTCTAATTTTTTTCTCCATTAGGATAAAGTTGTATTGAAGTAAACAAGCAAAAGGGCTATTCACAGTTAACATTGCTTCCCCCTTACCCTACAGATAGCAAAGTGCATCTAAATGGCTTCTACTCTGACCTCAGTGAACTGATGATGAAAAGAAGGTGACTGTGAGATTATTTGCTTCAGCTTCCATGGATGATGGATGGAGAGATATTCACTGCCACTTTAGTGCCATCTGGGAACGTGACACCAAATTCTAGCATGACCCTGGAACAGAAAACAACATTTGCCTTTGTGATTTTATTATTTATTTTCCTGGGAATACTCATTGTTCGCTGCTTCCGGATTCTCCTTGACCCCTACCAGAGTATGCCAACCTCAACCTAGGCTGATGGACTTGACGGACTGGAGAAAGGCCAGTTTGACTACGCTTTTGCCTAGAGACTGAGAGTTATGGAGGCTTAATTGGCACTCTGATAAAGAAAGAAAAATCATGGAATGTCTCTTTATTTTGTTTCTGGTTTACATTTTTTCAAATAGTGTAGGAGTTGCAACACAGAAATATGCACACAATGAATTTTATTTTAATTAAATACCAATGCAAGTTAAATTTTTGAAAGCAGATCAATGAGTCTCTTCACTGGGAAAAAGATAAAGGTTGCATTAGCAGAACTCTTCAGAATGCATTGGAACAGTGTGTAGTGCATGTGATCTCTTGTAATCAGCTAAGAGACACTAGAGCACATCTTCTCTTCAGTAGCCTTTTTATCACTAACAAGAGTCTGTGGAGGAAAGTGTCTTACAAATGAGGTAAGAATGTGTTTTTATGATCTGTATGTAGTAAATTAACTTTTCAAGCTCCACAAGACTCTTCTTACTCTAGCTTTCATGCTCTGAACAAAACTGAGGAAGTTTCCCATACTGTAAGAGAAGATTGAAAGAGCTAGAAAACTTCAGGAGAAAAAAAAATTCTTCCATGTTTTCCCAGATATTCAAAAAGATGCTCTTTCTTAGCAGTGTTTAGTGGCAGTGTTTAAGCTACTTGATACTAACAAATCACTGATGTAATTTTTGTTGTGAATAAGACATGCCATGATTTTGGCCTATCTTTGTCTTTCTATGCCAAAACTGGTTTCTATTAAGATAGGTTTTGGCATTTTTCTTACAACAGTTTATACAAACAAATCTCAGTCAAATTGCAAACAAACAAATGGCATGTACTTCAAACCCTGCATTTCCAGCATTCACTCAGTCTGTCTATTTGGTCACACGGCATTGTCGTCGTTTCCCCACTGGGTGACTGAAGCACTGGTGCTAAGAATCAATAAATAACCACCACCCTCTACCTATAAATGTCTTTGAATGTATTTGTATAATGAAAACCTGTTCCTAGAAGTCAATGTAAACAAAAACCTATCTGCATGAAAGAGAGATTTAAAAGATTGCATAACATTTAGTAGAAATACTTAAACAGGCCCAGTGGATGTTTGCAAGCATTGTTTAGCAGCATGGAAATACTATAGTGGTAACAACATTTAATGTACTGCCAGGAGGGAAAAGGCCACGCTGCAGAGCATAGCAGAGTCTTGAAAAATCTCCTAGTGCTGCCAGGCTCCTTCCATGGAGCAGGGAAGGGAAGGCACATGCTGCCTGTTTTCAGACAAAGCTTTAGATTTAGCCATTTTACTCGTGCTATGACAGGCAGTTGGGAAGTTTTCCTCTGTGTTTTGGCTGGCAGCCTGTAAGTGGAGAAACAACGCCAGTCCTGTAGCTGGTACAGCTGGGGCTGTGCTGACTCTAGCCGTGGCACTCAGAGCTATTTATTTCCCTTTGCCACTTGTCATGCTCGTCGGTTAAAGGTTGCAGCTATTCGTAGCAGAGGCAGTGGAAGGAGGAGTGGCTGTGTAGGCTGGCTATCATAGTTCACAGGAGGGCAACCGGAGCCCCAGACACAGCTCCCTGATGACTTTGCAGAAAGAAACTGTGCTGAAAGATGAGCACAGCTTGTTGCAGGGGTGGTCACATTCAAGAAGGAGTGGGCAGAAGAGGACAGGAGAAAAACCATGTTCTCCAGAAGCCATGGCTGGCTTTAGCTACATATCTATCAGTGGCAGGGCATCTAGATCAAAGCAACCTCAAATTTCAGATAATTTCCCAGAGGTAACAATATACAAGAAATGTTCCTGTGGTTGCACCAGCGCTGCCTAAAGCAACGTGTTGTCAGTATGAAGCAGCAGTAACAGCGTTTCTCCCTCTGGCCTGGGATTTGTCTCCCGTGCCAGAGTCTGTTTGTTGAAGACTCTATACATTTTATTTTATGTTAAAAGAAAAAGATTTTCCCTCATAATTGCACCTATAGAGGGTGGCGATGATCCCAGTCAGGAGAGCGTAGCACAGTGTTCGAGTGAGGCAATTCTTGTGTGGAGTTTGGAAGTTGCTAACTGAGGACTATTTTGGAGACTGAGCTGGCCAGCATCTCTGCTATGTTTGGAAGCATTCCAAGGAGATATTTTTGTAAACCACTGGGTAAGTCGGTCTATTAAGGGGAATGTAATACTGCTGGGCAGTCACTTTAAGTTAGCCTATCTCTGGATATAACTAACTTGGCTATAGCAAAGATAGAAAACTGACACCAGTTCCCCCACTGTGGCGGAGACTTTTCCTTTGCACTCTCAAAGTCTAACAGAAGTTTTTTGAAGACATGCTGGCAATTCAGCTTCATGGTAGCTCACTTTTCCTTTGCCTGAAGAAGCCAGATCAGATTTCGAAGGAAAGATAGTATTCCAGTCCACCGGGTAGTCTCTGGCACATTGTTGTATCTCACAAGAATATGTATTCACTGTGGAATGACCTCAAATACTAATGAGACTGGAAAGGGAGAGTCTGTGTGCTAATGCAGCTGTGCTCAGGCAGCTCTGCATCACTCTGGTGTAGGCTTTTGTTTATTATATCAGTTTCTATAGAAAATCCTGTGCAATCTTTAAAAACTCATTTAGAATGAATATTTCTTGATATAATTTAAGCAAATACACCCTTTCATACTGTGGAGAAAAAAAGAAATATGTGTAATTTTTTAATAAATACCAAATTCATGTTGGTTTCTTCAATCTAACTACAAGGAGTTTAAGTCAAAGGGCTACTGGGGAGAGATAAAGCCAAATAAGGACAGAGACACAACTCTTTATCAGTAGACACCAGGGAGTAAAGCTGTTTTACTTCAGTGAGGATTTCAAGACTTTAATATCTCAGTCATGACCCTTAAATGAAAGCGCTGGCCTAACAGCATGGAGCTGAGATGGGATGCGTGTGAGAACAGCCATGATGCCTCCTTCTCCACTGCAGTCAGAGGTCTGGCTGCATCTTGTACGGACATGAACTACCTTTAAAGAAGCTCAGGTGTCAAGAATGATACAGCCACAGAAGCTCACAGCTCTGCACTCTGAAAGAGCCATGTAGGGGTTACTGCTGGATATGCACACACGTGTTGGACCTGCAGTGAAATGCATCCACCATTGCCATGCAACTAGCTGGATCTGAGCTCTCTTTCAAAGGCAGGTGAAGTTGGGATGCAGAAAAATAGCTGTGCTAACTGAAAGAGATAAAGAACCCATCAACTGACTGATGCAGCTGGCAGCAGGGCAAAATTCTCCCTCACCAGAGATGAAATTTATGGAATTGAACAGATTTATATTAAAGTTTCCAATAAGAGAATTTTGTGTAAATAAGACAAAATAAGAATACAAACTTCTCTTATTTTTACTTTTTTTTTTTTTTTTTCCTGCCTGCTGTGTACTCTGAGCAAATGCATAATGGTTGATCTTGACAGAACAGTTTGGGAAGCATAGCTCTGTCAGCTTTTACCACACCTGCCCTCAGAAGAAGGCCTGGTGGTACCTTATGTGCGGCTGCATGGACCTGTGAGCCTAGTGGGATTGGCACACAGGGATTTTGCAGGTTTGGATCTCTACACAGAGATACTAGAGCTACACATATGCAAAAATATCTCATGGGATTCTTTCAAGAAGTCTAGCGTAGAGGTTGCAACCTCTTCTGATCTGTAGACTATTTGGTAGGAATTTATACTCAGTTTGGTGCAAAGATCAACAAACTTGCTCATAACAATGACTGCTGAGGAGCAACTCACAGACGTCTGAGAACTGCAAGAAAGAAGCTGAAAACCTTTGATCTACAGCATGGCTGGGTCCATGGCCATGACCTGAATTTTCTCCAACACAAAATCTCTTTTTTTTTCATCTTGGTTTATTGAAAGACGGTTAGTCTGTAAAACACGGCAGGTGTTTTTTCATGCTGATGTAGTTTGCATGAAAAAAAAGCTATTGGTTTCCCACATTTCACATCCTGTTTTCAGTGCTTCTGAGTTCTGCAGCAAAATTTCGGACTTTTTTTTGTACATAGATTTGATGTAATTTCTCTATCATTGATATGAGGCTGCCACAGTTCTTGTTCTTTTGTTGGTGTCACCATAAAAGTAGCTGACACTGTAGGAATTTTTCTTATTTCCCTCTTGGGACACTAACTAATCAATCCCCATCACACCCTTAGACATCTGCATTGTTATCTCCATAGTCGAAAAGGAGCAGCAAGGAGTGAAAGGTCTTTTTCAAGACAGACACAAAGGAGACTTACCAGTGCTAATGCAGGATCTGTGAGGCATAGGCTTCTGCCCCATGTTGAAGTCACTGAGCGTTAGTCAACAGGGTGGTAGAACATGCATCCTTCACTTCTGATATAACTGTGAAACATCTTAAGTTCTATCACACTTTCTTCTGCTTTGTATGAGCTCTGTTTTTTACTGAGGGAGAATCAGTGGTGTAGCAGCTGCACCCAACCTACTATTTAGACCTGTGCCAGATGTCCAAAGGAACTGGGGAATTTGGTGCAATGCTGCTGTCCCAGCAACTTAATAACCAGTCCCTGAACTAGTCTGTACTTCCATGTTATGGATGTGATTTTCAGTGAAATTCTCTACTTTTATCTACATTGATTTAAAATCTTACCATATGAGGAAAAAATGACAAAGGCTGAAGTCACAACATCTAGGGAATACATCTTAGAGTTATGTATGCTTAATAACCCCCAGAGACAGGAGAAAGACTCACACATAATGGGAGCCCCTTGTCTTTGAAATTCCATGGCCAATGCTGGTGATCACTTCAGACTCCAGTGTACATGAAAGCAGACCTAAAGGCCTTTAATCTTGTGACATTAGTCACAGTATCCTTGCAACACAAAAAGAAGTGTATTTATGAAGTTTTTATAGTTAGAGGGTCACATTCATAAGAGCTGACTCCCCATGGCTTTGGCTTGATGTAATTGACTTCAGCTGCATTACTTTAGATTTATGTCAGTGTAACTATGAAGTGGGCTCCAAATTTCTAAACACATACAGCTGCATCAAAGCATTGTTAGTGCTGCATGAATGTTTAATATATGTTTATCAACTAATTTTTAGGAGTAGCATAATTGGTTGTGAAGGTTTAACAAGTCCTATAAATGCCATAACATTACTATGGTGACAGCATGCTTTCACAGGCTTTCTGATGTGATGGAACATATCTTTATTCACAGAGTTCGCCTGCTAATTAAGGGGCCAGTCTCATAAAGCAGGCAGTAAATTTACCATTTATAGCACCATTCCTATTCTATTATTCTATTTTTTTTGTTAGGCTTTACAACTGGTTGAGATGTTCGTTTGTTTGTTTTGCTTTTTCATTTGTTTACACCTTGAACAGTTTTTGGCAGAGACTTGAGAATTGTCCTGTTTCCTATAGAGCCTTGATTTTCTGAGGTTATCAGAACATTTTTACTAGTGCCTTCTAATCAATTTGGATAGATACAAAATATCTCACTTGTGTAAAGTTCAATCAGCTGTGAAAAAAAAATGCTGGTACTTTCTGTATTTTGTCTTTTATGATGAACAGCAGAGTGCAAAGAGTTTGATAACCAAAAAGGAGTGGGCATAAAACATTGCTGTGTATATGGAAGTTGTGTAAAATAAGATGTCTCCTCTGCTCACCTTCTGGATTTCTTGGTGCCAGGAGACTGCATCACACATTGATGCTTCTCTTTGTTAAACATAACTGGTATAAGATAATTTTTTCCTCTCCCTACCTTGTCATTTCATATTTTTCTGCCTTAGTTTTTTTCTTTTTCCTGTAGTTCTTCCTCCTATTTGGGATTCTGATTTCGGAGCCCTCTGTCTGCTTGTTGCCAAAGCTTTACTTCGCCCAGAAAGGGACGTTTCCAGGTGTAATCAAGGAAGAAGACATGCTGCAGTGGCCAAGGTAACAAATTATACAATGAAAGAATGGCAGCAATCAATTAGAGCTTTAAAATAGTTGAAGAATTGTGATTTTTATCTCTATATTCCATATCACCATTACCTAGCTTACGGGCTATGCCATTAAGAGTATTATTTTCAGTCAGTATGGCTCTTACCGTAAACATAGAACAATAGCTTCCATTAATTATTGTTAACTTCAGAAGACAACGTGACTGGGTTGGGTACAAAATGCATCATCTTCCCTTGAAGTATGATAATATTTTGGCCCTATATATCTCACTAGCAATTATCATAACACAGCGTAAAGTTACTGTATGTTGCAATGTTTTCAACTTTTCTGGAGCTTCTCTTAGACCATATAGAAAATGTGTATTATTAAATTAGGAGAATGTTTATATATACAATAATTGAAATGAAAGGTTTGAGGTAACTACAATGTATAGTTTGGTGGAATTTGATTGATAGTAAGTACTGATTTGTCCATGTGTTTCTGCTTACATAGCAGCAGACACATAAATAATAAACAAAATCACAGTTTGCCTAATATATCCTTGTGATTAAGATATAGACAGAGAAAGTGACATAGGATGGTATACAAAGACTAGGAACTCTGATATAATTGAGTTATTCACAACTGCTAGTTAAGTCCTACATGTGAGTCGGGGCAATCCCAGGCACAAATACAGGTTGGGCGGAGAATGGATTCATAGCAGCCCTGAGGAGAACGACTTGGGTGTGCTGGTGGACAAGAAGCTCAACATGAGCCGACAATATGCACTTGCTGCCCAGAAAGCCAACCGCATCCTGGGCTGCATCAAGAGGAGCATGGCCAGTAGGTTGAGGGAGGTGATTCTGCCCCCCTACTCTGCTCTGGTGAGACCCCGCCTGGAGTACTGCGTCCAGCTCTGGAGCCCCCAACATAAGGACATGGACCGGTTGGAGAAGGTCCAGAGGAGGGCCACAAGTATGATCAGAGGGCTGAAGCACCTCTCCTCTGAGGACAGACTGAGAGAGTTGGGACTATTCAGCCTGGAGAAGAGGAGGCTCCGAGGAGACTGGATAGTGGCCTTCCAGTACCTCAAGGGGGCCTACAGGAAAGACAGGGGAAAAGTCTTCAGCATGGCCTGTTGTAATAAAATGAGGGGGAATGGTTTTAAAACAGAGGGAGGCAGATTCAGATTAGACATAGTAAAAAATTTTTTTAGACTGAGGGTGGTGGAACACTGGGGCAGGTTGCCCAGAGAGGTGGTGGATGCCCCATCCCTGGAAACGTTCAAGGCCAGGTTGGATGAGTCTCTGAGCAACTTGATGTAGTTGAAGATGTCCTTGCTTCTTGCAGGGGAGCTGGACTAGATGACTTGTGAAGGTCCCTTTCAACCCTAATGATTCTATAATTCCATGATTCTATAAATTTTTAAAAATTGTTTATCATCTGGAGTGTGTAACTACTCCCTTGACTTCGGTGGGCTGAAATTAACTTACATGCTCTGCAATGCTTCTTTCTGTTCAAACTCATATTTATCAAAAGACTTAAATTTTCTGATTGCATTTACATAAAGAAAGACATGGCTAATCACATACAACTAAACATGTAACAGTATTACCTGAAGCAATTACTGCTATGAGATAATGTATAGAGCATGTTTTTTTCTAACAGGATAGCCAACAGTGTAAAATCCTACTACAAACCAGCACAATAGCTGCTGTCTTGGTACGCCTACTTGAAATCACTCCTCTAGCCTTCATTGTGGAGTTTGCATGTACATCTGCATTACATAGACATATATAAGACGTCTACTGTGCTTGCAGTTTGTGCAGCAAAACACAACTAGACTCTGGAGTAACAAGCTCAAATATTTCTATTAGCCCAGCCACAGCACTGAAAAGCATGTTTTGGCTCAGCGCTGAAGAGATCCTGGATCAGTTCAGCACCCTTTGCTAAGCAATTTGGTGGCACTTCGTACTGATAACCAAGATACAGAGTTTACAGTTAAATCTGATAAATCTGACAAGCATCCCCATCCCTCTGGACTGTAGCACTTGCCATAATCCATGTAACTCTCAGAGCAAAAAATCCCTATGCCTCCTCTCCATGACAGTTGTATACTTGGGTGGCTGTAATTATGTAAAAATAAAAATTAAACCCTGGAAAAGGCACATTCATTCTCTTTCTAGAACAAAAGTAGTGTCTGAGAAGTATGGAGTTACATACAAAGGATGCATCAATACCAGAGCTCAAGAAAGGATTTTTTTTTTAATATACACATTAGTAGCAGCATTAGCAGAAGTTGTTGATAAACACATGGAGTCACAGAGTCACAGAGGTTAAAAAGGACAAGGGGAGGTCTGGTTAGAGCAAGTTGCTTATGGCTGTGTCCAGCTAGGTTTTGAATATCTCCAGAGACAGAGATCCCACAGCCTCTCTGGGAAACCTATTGATTGACAATTTGATTGTCCTCCGGTTAAAAAAAAAATCCTGTTGGAATTTCCCATGCTGAAACTTGTGTGCATTGCCTCTTATCTTTCCATTGTGCACCTCCATCTTCTCTGCATCCTCCACTGGAGGCAGCTGTAGGCAGCAGTAAGATCTCACCTGGGCTTTCCCTCCTCCAGGCTCTGTTCTTTCCACCTCTCCTCAAGCATCAAGTGCTCCAGCCCTCTGATCATCTTGGAGTCTGCGGGACTTGCTCAGGTATAGCCATGCCTGATAAGCCCCAAACTGCACACAGTTAACCAGATGCCGTCTCCCTAGTGCAGAATACGGAAATATCAGTGCCCTGGACCTGCTGGCTGCACCCTTGCTGATACAGCCCAGGATGTGGTTGGTTGCCTTCACCACAAGGGCACACTGCTGGTTTATGTTCTTTTCTTCGCAGCAACACTGTTCAGTAATTCCAAGAGTATTTTCTGGTAAGGATCACAGTGGAAGGTCAACTGCCTAAAGTCTGCAGTCATGGACGTTATTTTCTGGGGGTTTTGTTTCACACAGGCAAAATTAAATAGTAGGTGGATTTTTTTTTCTTTGAAATTTTCATCTGTTAGTTTTCAAATTAAAAATTCAGAGACATAATTAGAGATAACCTATTTTTGCTCATTTTCTCTTTGTGGAGAAGTACAGCAGGACTTATTTGATGATTTAGTAATGGCAGCAGGAAAATAAATATATTTCCTTTTTATTTATAGCCCCTTTCAAATCTTCCTTGCAGTCCCTACTCATTACCTCTTCCTATAGTCTTCCTAATGTGCTTAGACCATTTTGTCATAAACAACATTAAAGCTATCAAATGCCAAGGTATTACGTAGGCACTGATGGCAGAACTGATCTTTTCCACAGCAAAATAGGAGAGCCTCCCATGTAATGGTTAAATGATTGTTGCCTATGTACCTTTTCATTTCAGGAGCAAGGATTAATGACAAATCATTTTCGCTGCTGAAATGCAAATCCACCTAGAAGTAATCATAAAGCTGTTCTCCCCACCCTGTCAAAAACATATTTCAAATGCTAGATATACCAGAGACTGGACAGGTTTCCTGGTTTTATTTTTCTGTGTACAGGATTTCGGCTTTTAGCACTTCCACTCTGCTTATACTGTTTAGATTATACATACCCAGGGAAAGTGTCTTTCTGTTGTACAGCTACCATCTATATTTTGAACAGTAAATTTACTTGAAAGAAAGGTCTCTCATGAGTGAGACTCCACAGAACTCTAGTATTCATATTCTTTTCAGAGAAAACAAGAAGATACATAAACATTGTATTGAGAAGCTGTCATTTTCTGCTGTCTTTCTTTCAAGAATTTGGAATAGGAGGAAAAGAGAAAGAGGTGTGTATTTCTCAAATCCTTCCTGAGTTCAAGAATAAGGTTGATGGGAGAAGTGTCAGTTAGGATCCACCTTCTCCCTCATTAGTTGTGAAAATCCAGTAGTTCTCTGGGAAAGCAATTCTGAAATCTGCAAGCCCTCCACTGAAAAAGAAATTTCATTTCTGTAGAATCATGACACTGGAAGATCAGTAAGTTAAGCACTTACACTGTGAAGCAGAAGCTGCTAAAAGAGAGTGGTCTGCTTATGAGCTGTGAACTGCTGCTGTGATTTTCTTAAGTTTATTTTGTTAATTGCTTTTATTGATCTAGACGACTGGACAACTTTCATTGATTTCAAGTTCCAAAATCAAGACAAGTGTGTGAGATATGTATTTTGACTTTGCTTTTTCCAGGACTACCTCTGATTTTCACTGAGACAGTTCTGTTACGCTCAAAGAAAGCTCACGTAAGATCAGTTCTGTGTGGCTAAAGGCTTAGTGTCCTCAGCCTCAGGCTGTATTGCACGGAATGCAAATTACATTTTTAGAGGCTGAACTCCTATCTGGGAGAGCTCGTGCAGAGGTGGGAGCACATAACGGACCTACCACAAGACAGCAAAAAAAGCACACCTCCTGCCAGATGACCCCTGCTTGCTATAGATTAAAGAGCAGAACTGAACATGCTGGGAATTACACACCTGAAAGTCCTAGCATGTAGAAAGCCTAAGAAGGAGTTTAAGAGAGGACCATGTTTCTTTCAGCTAGGATTGCCTGTCTTCTAAAAAGTAGTCAAGAGTTGCTCTGTGTAATGACAAAATGTTTATAATGCTGAAGGGCTTTTGTATGGTATGGACTGTCAGTGTGTTTTCTGGCTGGGTTATTGCAGAGGTGGGAGCACTGATAGTCTGCTCTATTTGTTCACACATCTGTTCCTTTGAACTGTGTACAATAAAACAAAATTGGACGCCACAAATATCCTCCTGTGCCTGATGATAGAATTGAGGGTAGTACAAACTGCTGGCCTACCACAACTGGGAACTTGATAGTTAAAATTAAGGTTTTGTATAAATTTGAAACAATTAAGCATTATTGTTAAGGCAAAAAAGCCCTTCTTCAACTTTCAGTACCAGATCAAGCAATCTGTTTTGCACTTTGATAACTGTGAAGAATCAATTATTTGATTGCTTGTTTTTTACCAGCTCTATATAAACAAACCACAAACTTGTATATAGATCTAGAAAGTGTGATAGCAATGTAGTACAAACTGCCAACTTAACGCAGAACATAGCAGCAGCAGCATGAATCAGGAAGAAAAATATTCTGAGAGACAAATTAAAACCTCTTCTGACATACACATGTAGGAGTGAGAAAGACAGAGATAAATACTAACTCTTGAGCCCTGCACACAATGGACAATACAGAGGTGTGAAGGGGCAGGAAACAATATGTTGTGGTTTTGTTCAGTGAGGGGGGGCCTAAGGTGGCAGCTTCTGTAGGAAACTGCTAGAAGTCGCTCCCCTTTGTTCAGTGGACTCAGCCAGGCCTAGGGCGGACCTGCTGCTGGCCAAGGCCGAGCCAATTGGTAGCAGAATGTTCCGTGATAACACCTCTGTGATAACGTATGTAAGAAGGGGGAAACAGAAAAAAAAAAGAGAAGAAAAGATGTGAAGAAGCTGAGTGGGGGCAGTGGTGCAGAGGGGGAGGCGTGGGCCTCATGGGCCTTGTGGCCCTCACCCTCTGGCCTCCCGCTGAGCGCCATCTGGGCCCGACTCGGCCTGGCCCAGCTGCAAGGAGTGGAGAGGAGATGAGATGTGAAGAGAACCTGAGCGGCGTCTGCCTGAGCCAGTTGTGAAGAATTTTTCTTGTGAGAGGAACGGCTGCAGACACCAAGGTCCACTGAAGGAGGAGGGGGAGCAGTAATGCTGCTCCTGGCAGAGACTCCCTTGCAGCCCGTGGTGCAGCCCATGGTGAGGCCGGCTGTGCCCCTGCAGCCCATGGAGGCCCACGCAGGAGCAGAGATCCACCTGCATCCCGTGGAGGACCCCACGCCGGGGCAAGCAGATGCCCAAAGGAGGCTGTGGCCAGTGGAGGGCCCACGCTGGGGCAGCTGTTCCTGAGGGACTACACCCCACGGAAAAGGACCCCATGCTGGAGCAGTTAATGAAGGACTGTAGCCCGTGGGAGGGATCCCAGGCTGGAGCAGGGGAGGAATGTGAGTTCTTCCCCTGAGGAGGAAGGAGTGGCAGAAAACTTTGTGTGATCAACTGACTGTAACCTCCGTTCCCTATTCCCCCCCTGTGCTGCTCGGGGTGGTGGTGGAAGGAGGTGGAGATAATTGAATAAAAAGTTAAGCCTGGAAAGAGGGAGGACTGGGGAGAAGTTGTTTTGTTCTCTTTCTCGTTATTCTGCTTTGGTTTTAATAATAAAGAATTAGTTTTCGCCAGGTTTAGTCTGTTTTGCCCATAACAGTAACATTAAGGATCTCTCCCTGTCCTTATCTCAAACCTTGAAGGTTTTTTTTTGTTATATTATGTCTCCCTCTTCCCTTGGAGGGTGGGGGGAGTGAGTGAGACTTCATGGCTTGGTCCTGAGAGGGGCTGAACTATGACAAAATGGTAAGTTGCCCAACTTTCAGTCTTCACAGTGCTGGATGTAAAAATTGGATGATGTTTACAAATTATTCTGATTGTGAGACTATATTTGTGATTGGGGTAGATTTTGAAAAAGTAAATACACAATCATAACAGATGTAAGGCTTCTGCAACTATATTCTGAGATCTCCCTGTTGACTTCTGAGGAGCTGCTCACCTCACTTGGTATAAATGTCAAGGCTGTTCTGTGACCCCGTTTTTTCACTACTGACTCCCTGTTGTCTTTCTTTGAGAGCTTGCTAAATATGTAATAAAGTCCCTGAGTATAGGTTTTTTAAACAACTCTATATTTATCCTTTGGAACTGGAAATATTTTAAGGCATGTAATTGGATTTGTGCTACCATCTCTTTACTTTTCTACAACAGTACTTGGTTAAGCACTCTCCTAGCCCCCTCTTTGTGCTTACCAGAGTTTAGGCTAGACATATGATGGGAAATATCAGTGATTTAAGACTTCGCTTGCATCTTTCTAGTAGTGAGACCAACTGATGTTTCTTTTGCTGCAGAGAAGTGCAGCTAGACTGCCTCAGTTTCTCTACAGCTCTCCATAGCCCCAAGGGACAATTTTGTCTATCAGAAGTAGCTGGAACAGTGCATGCAATACCATGTCAGCTGTGCCTCACTGCCAGACACACACCTTCCTCTTGAGGCTGTGATGAAAGTGGCTAGAGCCCATACGCCTACTTAATCCTCCCATGGCAAAGAAATGCCACAGTAAAGTGGCAAATCAAACATGTCAAGCCTGGATCAGGCCCACTTGGTATTAGAGTAGTGCTCCTCAACATGCCCACTGCTAGAGAAAGGACAAGCTTGTAAACACGTCCTGAGGAGGGGGTGGAAAGACCTACAGGAATAGGCTAGAATTATGCGCTATCTACCACATCGCACAACTTGTGGAAAACAGCTTCTGTGCATTTATTTCAGCAATTTATCGGAATATAAATCTTCCATAATCTGAGTTCACACTGGGCTTTTTATTGTTTTTTTTAAGCTTAACTGAGGATAAGATAAAAAAAAAAATCCTTGAAGGGTAGCCTTGGCCTAAGGGACAAGGCAGCGGGCACCTGCTACTATGGGTGGGTACATTGTCCAGGCTGGATGGATTGCCTATATGCTGTAGCAGAAGAGCAGATTCAGGAATATCTGAGGAACCTAAAGGTGCACAAGTCCATGCGTCCTGATGAGATGCATCCATGGGTCCTGAGGGAACTGGCGGATGAAGCTGCCAAGCTGCTGGCCATCGTATTTGAGAAATCATGACGGTCTGGTGAGGTCCCTGATGACTGGAAGAGAGGGAACATAACACTCGTTTTTAGAAAGGGGAACAAGGAGGACCCAGGCAACTCCAGGCCGGTCAGCCTCACCTCTGTGCCTGGCAAGGTCATGGAGCAGCTTCTCCTGGAAACCATGCTAAGGCACATGGAGAGCAAGGAGGTGGTTGGTGACAGCCAACATGGCTTCATGAAGGGGAGTTCATGTTTAACCAATTTAGTGGCCTTCTATGACGGGGTGACAGCATCGGTGGACAAGGGACAAGCAATGGTCATCAGCTACTTGGACTTGTGCAAGGCATTTGACGCTGTCCCGCACGACATCCTTCTCTCTAAAATGGAGAGGCATGGGTTTGATGGATGGACCACTCGGTGGATAAGGAATTGGCTGGATGGCTGCACTCAGAGAGTGGTGGTCAATGGCTCAATGTCCAAGTGGAGACCAGTGATGAGTGGTGTTCCTCAGGGGTCGGTGTTGGGCCCAGTCCTGTTAAACATCTTTGCCAATGACATGGACAGTGGGATAGAACTTGCACTCTCAGCAAGTTCAATGACAACACCAAGCTGTGTGGTGCAGTCAACACGCTGGAAGGGAGGGATGCCATCCAGAGGGACCTTGACAGGCTGGAGAGGTGGAGCCATGCAAACCTCATGAAGTTCAACCAGGCCAAGTGCAAGGTCCTGCATGTGGGTCGTAGCAATCCCAGGCACAAATACAGGCTGGGCAGAGAATGGATTGAGAGCAGCCCAGAGGAGAAGGACTTGGCTGTGCTGGTGGATGAGAAGCTCAATATGAGCCAGCAATGTGCCCTTGCAGGCCAGAAGGCCAACCGCATCCTGGGCTGCATCAAGCGGACTGTGGCCAGCAGGTCGAGGGAGGTGATTCTGCCCCTCTACTCTGCTCTGGTGAGACCCCACCTGGAGTACTGTATCCAGTTCTGGAGCGCTCAACGTAAGAAGGACATGGACCAGTTGGAGAAGGTCCAAAGCAGGGCCACAAAGATGTTCAGAGGGCTGGAGCACCTCTCCTATGAGGACAGGATGAGAGAGTTGGGGCTGTTCAGCCTGGAGAAGAGGAGGCTCTTGGGAGACTGGATAGCGGTCTTCCAGTACCTCAAGGGGGCCTACAGGAAAGACAGGGAGGGACTCTTCAGTAGGGCCTGTTGTGACAGGACTGGGGGTAATGGTTTTAGAGTAGAGGGAAGCAGATTTAGATTAGATATTAGGAAAAATTTTTTACACTGAGGGTGGTGGAACACTGGCACAGGTTGCCCAGAGAGGTGGTGGATGCCCCATAGAAACATTGAAGTCCAGGTTGGATGAGGCTCTGAGCAACCTGATCTAGTCAGGATGTCCCTGCTCCTTGCAGGGGGGTTGGACTAGATGAGTGTGAAAGTCCCTTCCAACCCTAACCGTTCTATGATTCTGTTATTGAGAGATTTCTCCTTATATTCTCCCTGTTTTTCAGCCTTTCCTTACACAATGAAAAACCAGTGATGGTATATCTGAACCGTAAGTATGAGACATTTAAGCTCACATTTAGACAAAATCTCTTCGCCAGTCATTGACATTTATGAGACTAAAGTTTAGTCTTTCCTGAGCAGAAGATTCCATATTCAAACCCAAATGGTTACATCAGCAGTAGTGTGATTTCAATAAAAACACTACATCTGGCTCAATTTATCGTTCAGTTAAAGGCGGTAATAATGAATTAGACAAAAAGGAAAAAAAAAAAAAAGACATACCAGT
The DNA here is from genome assembly GCF_036417535.1 of Chlamydotis macqueenii. Taxonomy (NCBI): domain Eukaryota; kingdom Metazoa; phylum Chordata; class Aves; order Otidiformes; family Otididae; genus Chlamydotis; species Chlamydotis macqueenii. The sequence continues at coordinate 54,726,833 of NC_141593.1, read as the reverse complement.
GCAAACTGGTGCAGTTGCTCACTAGTGTAACTATGACCTAAGTTACTCTTGGCAGTAGGCTAGGTGTGGAAGACATGTAGGAAAAAGTCTTTGGCTCAGGCAGATTGGTTTGGCCACGCTTCCTGGCAGTACTACTTGTGGACTGATGGTAAAGTTGCCTGAACTTAATGAGTGAACTGAAGTATTCCCTCCTAAACAATGATGATAATCATGTTTGTAACACTTCATAAACGTGCATTTCTATTAAACAACGAGATGCTGACAAGCTAGGCTCTGGTTAGATATGTGGTAGGGTATGAAATAGACTTCCGTGTGCTGACAGCAGGCTGATCAATTCAAAGCCATACATTTGCTCGGTGCGAAAGTCAAGAAGCAGCACAATGTTGCCACTGGTCGCTCCCTGACTGGTTGGAGTGTCCTGGATCTTCCTGGAGAGTGATAGCTCTTTGCTCAGAGTTGCTTTTAGGAAATGGAATAATTCTCTGGCATGATCCCTTCTGAGAACAAGTAAACCCGTCATCCAAAGTAGGCTGAACAGAGCAAGGGAAGAAGTGTTTATTTTCCCACTCACGATCCACAGGGCAGTGATAGCAGTTATAGTAGGAATATGAACATGAACAGGATGACACACTGGGGTGAGTGGGCTGTCTCTAACAAATAACGACTACAATATCTTTGAAAGCGATAGACAGAATCGAAAAAGACCGCATCATTATGGTCAGAAAAAATGTGATAGAACCAACAGGGAACTGTAGCCAGACTGAAAGAAAAGGGAAACTATCAATCTTACACGTACTTATAGAAGTGTGCAACAGGACCAAACCTGACACGTGTACACACAAAAAAGAAAGTGAAGTAAAAGCAAGTGTACCTCAACACGAGGGAACCACAGAAAACCACGTGGTTACACTGAGAGATCACCCCCATCATTGCAAACCATCTACTTTTCATTAACAGAGATCTGACAGTGCCTGACCACCATTTTAAGCTCCATTCACTCTTGTAAAATGGAAGCTCAGCATCTATAGTGGTACTGGCTATTGATGATTTATTTGCTAAAACTGGCATGGTGCTAAGCAAAGGAGATCATGTACTGTTTTATGTAAAACTGGCCACGTTAGAAAGAAAAAAAGATTGCTTTCTGTTTCCTTGAGTGTATCCTTTCAGAGGAGGAGCCGTTGTTTCCTGGTTTTTGGTAACAGAAGAGTTTAAGCAAACCAAGCACTCATTAGAGTATATACTATCTTTTAAAATGCAAATCAATGAAGCTGCTAGATGTTTCTCAAACCATATAAAGTAATCTGAAATGAATGTTGTGAGGGTTGCCTCTATGGCAGCACCTTCTGGCACATCCTGGCTGTTTGCAGTAGGTGGTGGTTGAGAATGTGATGGGGGGAGATGCACAAGAGTTTCTTGTGTTTTTATACCTGTTAAGCTGTTTAATTAAAGAGCTTTTTAACAAAAAAAAAAAAAGGCCGTTAAGTCTCTTATTAAAGGCTTATCTTAAAGAAAAGGTGCAACTCGGAGTTCTCCATAAATGCCACCCAACAACTTTGCTATCACATCAGTAAGGGCATTTTCATCCCTGCTCAACCTTTCATCTGAAATACCATGTGTTGGCAGTAGCTAGTCAGAAAAGTGTTAAAAGACATGCCCAGCTGGGATGATGGATTTCTACTCAGAAACCATTTTCAGCTTCAGAGTAAGATACACTGTTATGTCAGCTGGAAGGAAGAGGGAGAAGAGAGGAGATGTGTGGATGGAAGGGACCAACTGACTGACTGGTTGACCTCGAGTGAGGCTCTGGAGAGTTCCAAGTGTTGCTGCGCAATGGTGAGGGTTTGTAAGGAAACCTGAGACAAAGGAGTAAGAAGGTGGTATGTAAACTAGAGGGCATGAGAGTGATGGGGCTCACCTCCACTGCAGCAAGAGGCTCTGGCTGACTGAAGTTGCTGACTCACAGTTTTGTTGTTTTTCAGCTGGGACAAAAGCAGATATTTTTGATTCTTAGCAGAGCAGTGTCAGTCCTGGTAGGGTGTCATGGACTGATATCGGAACGTAAAGTGAAATCACTATAACCATTCTATGATTCTATGATCTCTGGTGTTCTGAGCTACTGTGGTAGGAAACATAGCCCCTTCAATGACTTTTCTGTAAATCTGTTCAGATTTGTGAGCTTTGCAACAAGGCTGATGTGGACTGTAACCCCATGGAGTGAGAGAGACTCCTGCTTGTGGTATTGGTCAGTTGTCAGGATCTGCAAGTCCTCCAGGGCACAGCCTATAGAGCTCTCTGTCCCCTGGATTTGCAGTGATAAAGCAGGGTGAATTACTTGCTCTGTCAGGCTGAGTGGCCCACAGACAGGATGGATATGCCATGCCAGAGATGGCACTGATCACTCTTATTTTTTTTGTTGTTTCTTTTTTTTTTTTTCCTCCTCCTTTCTCCCATATGAGGATGCATAACAAGGAAAGAGAAAAGTGCTTATGGACATGGTAATTCCCGCTCCAAGTAGGCAGCTGATGAGAAAAAAATCCTGTTTTGGGATACTTGCTGCTTGTAAGGGGAAATCTTCCTGAGAAATGTAGAACTGGTCTAAACTTGTTTGAATTTTTCTGTTTTTTCATAGCATCAGCAAAAGAAAGATAGACCTCAGGAGAAATGACAGTCCCAAATTTGTTGCAGCTTACGGGTGATGAAGATCCCAGCAGATAGTATCTTGTGTTAGAAACTGGTCAAGGTTGCAGCTCTTAGAAGAAAAAGGCTGTGGGACCTTGAGATATGGCATGGTTTGCATGAGGTTAGGGAAATATGAACACTGAATATATAAAGGTACAAAGAAAACAATTAATAGATGCTGTGGTATTTGTTCCTTTAGGTACAACATTTTGGGGTTTCACCCCAGCTGGAGACCACAGATATTGTCCTGTACTCATATACAGATGCTGGAGTGTGCCTGATGTTATGTGTGTGTATGTGTGTGTACATGTGCATATATACACACATACACTGAGGTCATGCAGTCAAACAAGACTGCTGTTATAAACTCCTACAAAATGTCTGCTGTGCTTTACCTACAGCTAGGGCTAATATGCTTACTGTCTGACTGGGACTAATATTTGTCTGTTCCTTTGTCTCATCATTTCAGGTTTGCTTGCCTCCCACTTCTGTGTGCTTCACACTTAATTTACAAGTGGCTAAAAGCCAGTTTCTCTGAGAACTTAGTCCCTTTGCAGACGTTCTCAATTATTCATGCCTTTCTTCAACAGTAAGTCTATTGTTCTTCTGCCTTCTCTGCAATGAATCCTTGTTTCCTTTATGTGAGGAGTATTCTCTGTTATACAAGGATGCTCCATTTTTCGCAATAGATGGTCTCAAATTACCAAAAAGCTAGACAGTTTCTGTAAATGATGATTTAAAGAGATCTTTGTTGGAACACATAACTACAATGCAGTGGGTAGAGTAATAAACCTCACTGAAAATAACTTAATGTGGGGGAAAAGAGTGACTAATTCCCCATTGAGCTGTGAACATTTGCTAACCAGATTATTCAGTGAAAATTATCCTTAAAGAGCAGAGCTGTGCAAATCCCAGTTGGTTTTAGGGTAAAAATATGATGTGCATGGTAGTTCCCCATATTATTTTCTTCTTCTTTTACCTGTCTGCAGTCTCTATTTTTGCTCATCCTCATCATTTGCTTCACAAGTATCTAGGTTTCTATTAAATAAGTTTTAATAAACATTTTCCCTTTCCACCTTTCAAGCTTTGTTCAGCACAAGGCTATGCTGGCCATGCTTACTAGCAAGCAATCTTGTTATAGATTGTTATGGTGTTTCTGCTATGACTTTTTCTCAGAAGTGTCTGCTGAGGTTTTTCTTGATCCTGTTCAACATTGATTTCCACATTTGTCTGCTCCAGTTTAAACACAGAATATTTCTCTTAGCTAATGTATTACTACTTCTCTCATTTTATTCTTTTCTTTAAATAGTTCTTCTGACTCTTGCTCTTCAAGCACTGTCTTGTTGCTTGTCTTCAGACAACTTTCTTCAACTGCTTTTTAGCTTTTTTTTTTTTGTAATTACTATAAAATTGCCTTTTTATATTTAAAATATTTGTGGAAATTTTCTGCTCTTTTAACATTGAGTCCTTATCTATCTATCTAAACAACCTTCCTTCTTCTGTCTTCCTTACATTGAAGATTGAGGGAGAATGAATTTAATAGGGCATCCTTTTTTCACAAGGATGTTAAATACATATATATATATATATATATATACAGAAATGCCAGGCATGTTCTACTGCACAATGTTGAAAGTTACCTAAAGAGAGCTTCAAGCAAGGAATATTGCTAAAAATGACAGAAGATACAACATGATTATATAAATGAGCACAAATCGTATTTTAAAACAAAATGTATCTTTCCCTCCATGTATTTTATTTTCTTTAATGAACTAAGAGTAGTAGTTGTCTAGCCATTCTCATCAGTGAACTTTCTGTTTGATGAATTCTGCATGTTGGTCAGAAGAATATGTTGTATATGGGCCTTCTGCTGAGTGTATCTTCTGTCATCAAATATCTACATAAAACTTATAAGACCATCCTTTTCCTACAGTTCTTAATAAGTTAAATGAATCTTAAATAGGTAAAGCTGAAGGGGAAAATGATGCTTCTGTCCGTGCCCATAAAGAAAAGGCAGAATTCTTGGCACATATGTACACGCATTTGCTTAATAATAGAATTTTTTTTTTGCAGCTTGAAAGCAGTACAGTTCTCTAAACAAACAAAATTGTTTCAATCTTAGTATGGCTAACTCTCCATCTCAGAGTTCCCAGTTTACTTATTTTGTCATGTAGAGCGGCAAAACTGGTGTAAATGAATGAGGGTATATGTGTGCTAAGGAACTATTGACTTTCCTCTATTTCAAAGCATGAAACTGAAACAAAAAGCCAAAGCACCTTGCCAGTAAGGAACTGATCATAAATCATGTTACGATGCTTCTCTAGAGAGTTTGAATAATTATTTCCAAGGGTGGGGTATAAATGGACAAACACTTTTAAATCCTTGCTCTGTTTCCAAACAGTGCCATTTTTAAATTAGGGTTTCTATATATACAAGCTAATCTAACAAGACGCATAATTTTCTAAGCCTTTCAACTTTTTACTTTCTAAAAGCAGCCATGCTGGACTGTAAAACTATTCCTCCTGGGCTGTCTACCTATTGAAATTAGCAAAATTTGTAAGTGATTTTTTTTTAACCTTCATGGAGGATGGTTCACTGATTGCCCACCTGTAGGTCTATAATATGTTGGTGCTTTGCAAGGGTGTGTTTATAGTTTTCATAAATATACTTGTTAGTGAAATGGAAAAGCAACTATCTAGAGCTGTATCTGAGCAGTTGTTATATTAGTGTTATTCAGCAATGAAGGCTGCTGTGTACTAAATTTGTAGAGCTGCTATCAGTCAATTGGTGCTTTTAATATTTTTACTTGAACTCTGTTCTTATGTAAAACTTCATCCACTGGGAAAATTACTGTGCCAAAAATTTTCCTAAGGTTGAAAAGGCACTGTGAAACCATATAATAAATGCTTGCCCATTGCAAAGAAATTTTGAACTTGCCATTGTAGGCTCAGTCTCAGTTTTGCTGCTGTAAGCAGTTGTGTTTTAGTTACTGAAAACTTGCTTTTGAAAAGTTTGTAACACGATGACATAGAAAAAGAGGAAGGAAGTAGGTGTTGCTTTTGTCCTTAGTAAGTGAAATAACAAGTTTCTTCTTTTGTACCACTAGACTTCAGCAGTATTACTGCTATCGTTTCTTTCTAGTCATTTAGAAAAATCAGCTATGAAAGCAGGCAGTTAAATAGCTGCACTTCTTCGTCTATAATCTGGAAAAAAATGCTGATCCTTTTAGCTAGGAACATAGATTTGCTTCAACTGCAGTAAAAAGAAGCCTGCATGCAAGGAACCTTGGGATTCCTGTTTTAGGCAGGTCAGGAAAGCAACCTGACTGAAGGAATTGCTGATCCAGACACTAACAGTTAAGATAAATTATATATTGCCCAGGTTTTATGCATTTTGTGTTATATAAAACACTGCTTTAAAAATGAACTTCAGACTTGTTGCCTTGAAGCTGGAGGGAGAAACCGTTAATTAGGGAGAACAATAGAATAGTGCTTAACAATGTATAAATCAATGAAACAATGATTCCTTAAAATGTAAACAACCCCCCTGAAAAGTTAACCAAAAAGGGGTGGGAAAGGGTGGGAAACAAGACAATGTTGTATTCTTAGAATTTGCTATGAAGACATGGAAAAATACCATGCCCAGCACACATACTTGCCAGAAATCTCTCTTTACAAAGAGAAACACACACAAAAAAGTTGTCTGTTGAGCTAACACATTGCTTAATCAAGGTTTCACAATCAGAATTACTTCTTGCCATTTGAAGAGTGTTTAAGTTTTGGCTGAACACATCTGACTTGTAGAAATCTAAGCTAAGAAACTAATCTTCTGCAGTTATGTTATCTGCCTCCCTTGTTTTTTAAAACAAATTTAAGTTTTCAATGAAATTCAAAATGGGACCAATAATCTTGCAGATTAGTTTCCACAGAAACAGAACGTAGAAGCGAGAGGAGGCGCTAATTAGAATATCCTATTAACATCACATTAATTTGAGTTCTTTTGTATGGGGACAACCAGCAAGCCAAGAAGACTGATCGCAGGTCTGTAAATCAGACACAGATGTAGATCATGTAGATCAACACTCACTTATTGCCTTTTGCCCCTGTGGAAGGGAACTGGGTGGAGAAAAAAGAAACAGAAACTGCTGATGAGCAATAGAAGAGCTATGAGTTGGAATTGCTGTGGTGCAAGTGAAAAGGAGAAGAAACCAAGGCCCATTTAATTCTGCTGTTAGAAAGACACCTCTATTAAAGCCAGTCTTCTCTGAGTAACAACAGAGTTACAGATGGCTTTGCAGGTTTCAGCTCAAACACGGCTGTTGGCTGCTAAGAGAACTTCGAACTTGAATTTGGAGTCAGTTTTGGCCTATTTGATCTCAGCACATTATGAACTACAGTCCATGCATTCTCAGATGCAGCCTCCAAACTGCTCAGTCACACCATACAGGTGGCAGCGCTGGGAAGCTGTGTTTTAGAAAACAGTGAGTTCCGCTCATGGCAGAAATCCTATCCATTGTCCTTTCTTTTCTAGGTTCTTTGGGAAAACATGCACTCTCCCTCGGAATCATAGAGGAGGAGAAGCAAGAAAATTGAGGCTCTGTATCAGCCTTACAGCTGTTGTGGGTAGACCTCAAAAGTTTCTAAGACCTTTCTCTACTTAAGAGCATGTTGAAATGCTGTTTGCATTCTGCTGCCAGAAAGAACTCAAGCTGAACTTCTCTTTCCTTCCTCTCCTTTTTCAGTTATTTACAGCTGACACAAGGACTCAGAAAGGTCCCTTGTTTGGCACATTTGAAGGACTATGCCATTCTGGTTCTCCTATAAAAGAGAGAAAGCTGCAGAACTCCCAGAATACTCTGGCCCAGAGTTTATGTCTCACTGAATTAATGTGATCACACTTCTGAATTTACATGTTGTGGCTTCAACACAGATTTTTACATAACCCATCGATAAAAGCTGATGAAGGTCGGAATTCCAGGTGGAAGCATCACTGACTACAGCAGCATATTTATAGATGGCTAGGGACCTGTGACTATCAGCACTAGTGAAGTCCTAGACTGTTTCCTAGAGCTTTTCCTCTCTAAGGAAGAAAGACACAATAGTTCACAACTAATCCACAATTAGTCCATGATGACTCTTGTCTACAGTGCTCATAATGAAAATCTAGGTATTTCAGAACATGTGCTAAGGAGAAATTTCCAATCTGATGCTATAGCAACTACTCATTGCTTTGCTTCCTTTGAAAGCAGAGTTGTGCAGTTTCACTTCACTCTTATCGTAAGTAGCAACTAAAATGGAGCTCTTCAGTCCTGATTATCTCACTTGTAACAATGTAAATAGCAAGTCAATAGATTGATTAATTAATCAGAGAAATTTAATTCATTTATCAGGAAAAACCTAAGAGTTTACATCTCTGAGCAAGACGTGGACAGACAAAGATTGTATGAGTATAGCTATTGTTCTTGAGATAGCAGAGTTTCAGATGTAATGACTCGTTTAATGTTCTGGACTTAAAACTGCAGAGGTTCAGAACAGATTCACTGGCAGGTCATCTGTGCTCACCTCTCAGCCTGACACCTCTTTTTAGAGGAACTGGGTAGACAGCTGCTCATGGTGCCTTCCACTAGCATCTGGTCCCAACCCTTTTGACTTCTTTTTTCTGTTTTTGGAATACTTAAAAGTACAGCCTCCAGAGAAGACAGTAAGACTATTTACTTACTTGTGCCTTACTTACACTCTTCAAATGCTTTTTGGATTTTCCTGTATTGCTTTAGATTTGGCTTGTTGAGATAAATTTTACATGTATCCTAATTTATCTTGTAAAGAGTAACTTAGGCATGTAAGCAGAGTCTGAAAGTTTCATCCTCTCTCAGCTGTCTAGGAAATACTCTGTTTAGTCACAGCAAGCAAAATAATCCCAGTCGTACAGTATTGTTGTAGCTTTGTAGCAGCGTTTACTCTAGTGATTTAAACACTGCAGGGTTTGGGAACAAAAATGTTTATAAGTGGTAATGTAACAGGGTTTACGGGGATGTCAGAGGTGCTAAAGAGGCTTGTAAGATGTTTCTAAACTCAAAATGCCACGTACAGTTATAATCATGGGCTTAGAGTTTACCTCATTGTCTTGTGTGATCCACAGATGGTGCCAGCATATCACAGATAACCATCTTGTGTCAGAGCTGAGATCATTATTAGTTGTCAGGTGGTTTTCATCCCATCTCCCTGAGAAGTGGCAGGGCATATCAGTGGGCTGTTCAGATAGTATTCTCTTAATGGAGATTGATAAAAGCACTATGAATAGTGGATTTTACTTTTGACATTTGGTACCTATTTTGGAGCATACAGAGCCAGCATGGTAGTCAGCTGAGTGTCAGACCACTAAAATGTTGTAAAAGGACATTCCCAAGCAAAATTCCACTTCCCTCTCATATTGTGGAAGTAGAATAATAGAATCATAAAATAGTTTGGCTTGAAAGAGACATTTAAAGGTCACCTAGTCCAACCCCCCTGCAAGGAGCAAGGATATCTCCAACTAGATCAGGTTGCTCAGAGCCCCATCCAACCTGGCCTTGAACGTTTCCAGGGATGGGGCATCCACCACCTCTGTGGGCAACCTGTGCCAGTGTTCCACCACCTGCATTGTAAACAATTTTTTTTTTCCTGATATCAAGTCTGAATCTACCTTCTTCTATTTTGAAACTATTACCTCTCATAAAGTAAAGATACAGTGCATTTAAAGACTAGTTGGTATGACAGTTAATATACACCATTGTGGTCAAAACTCGCAAACAAGCTTGGAACCACATTGTGCAGCATAAAAGGTTCCAAAGGAAAGCAGGCGTAATGAATACTGAAAGCTCTGTCTTCTGTAGCTGCTGGTGTGCTGTGGAAATAAGACTAATCTTCTCACAAAAAAAAAGCCACAAGAGCTGCATTCTAGTATTTTGAACTGATGGAACATTTCATCACTACATTCAGTGGGAAGAAAGAATAATATTGCTGAGGGCTTGCGGTCTGTTTGAGTTTATTTCTATCAAAAGATGTTCAGTGCTGCTCAGGTGCTATAAGAAGACATGAGAAAGGTTCTGAGGGGAATTTAAGCTTGCAATCTGAAGTAGAAAAGTTATGAATTGATGGTCTCTAATGTGATTTTGATAAATTAATATCTCAATTCAGCAGAGCATGAGGACATGATAAAGTCCTCTGTTGAAAGCAGGATAACTAATTTTTAGTAACATCTTATTGAATGTCAAAAAGATTAGACACTGATTTTGACTTATCTGTGGATTTTGAGTTCTGTTACTGAATTAATGATGAATTAATAAACCCACATGAATTCTTTGTGGTTTTTGAATTCATGTTACTGGATTAATGACCCTCCTCTCCCATTAGAAAACAGAGGCTTTATGCACTCTTACTGGGCTACATTGTTTAACTTCAAAGCTATGAATTTGTCAGTCTGTTTGTTTATTAAATGTCAAAAAGTGCTTTGTTGAACTGTCTTTTAACATGCTGTCGTAGTTCAGCCCCAATCGGGACCAGACTATGCAGTCTCTCTCTGACTCCCCCCATCCTTCAAGAGAATAGAGGGAGATGATGCAAGAAAAATGGGTCGAGGTTTGAGAGAAGGACAGGGAGAAAATCCTTAAAGTTACTGTTACGGGCAAAACACACTCGACTTGGGGAAAACTATTCATTTATTTCTAAAACTAGCAGGAGAATGAGACGGGGAACAAGATAACCTCCCCCGACCCCTCCCTCTTCCCGAGCTTAACATTATCTCTACTGCCTCCCCTCCCGAGCGGCACAGGGGGGAAGAGGGAATGGGTGTCACAGTCAGTTCATCACGCATTGTTTTATGCTACTGCATCATCGTCGGGGGAAGAACTCCTCACATTCCTCCCCTGCTCCAGCGTGGGGTCCCTCCCACAGGCCACAGTCCTTCGTGAAACTGCTCTGGTGTGGGTCATCTCTTCAACAGGGTGCAGTCCCTCCAGAACAGCTGGCCCAGCACAGACCCTCCATGGGCCACAGCCTCCTTCAGGCCTCCTTCAGGCTCCAGCATGGGGTCCTCCACGGGCTGCAGGTGGATCTCTGCTCCTCCGTGGACCTCCATGGGCTGCAGGGGGACAACCTGCTCCACCGTAGTCTTCACCACAGGCTGCAGGGGAATCTTGGCCAGGAGCCATGTTACTCCTCCCCTTCCTTCTGAACTGACCTTGGCGGCTGCAGCCGTTCCTCACAGCAGGCTGAGAGATGCCTCTCAGGATCTTTTTTACATCTTATTCACTTCTCATCTCCTCTCCACTTCTTGCAGCTAGGCCAGGCCGAGTTGGGCCCAGATGGCTGCCTGGCGAGAGGCCAGAGGGTGAGGCCTACAAGGCCCACAAGGCTCGTGCCTCCCCCTCTCTGACCCCGCTCAGATGCTTCACATCTTCTCCTCTTTTTTTTTTTTCCCCTCCCTGTTTTCCCCTTCTTAAATACGTTATCGCAGAGGTGTTATCACAGAACATTCTGCTACCAATTGGCTTGGCCTTGGCCAGCAGTGGGTCCGCCCTAGGCCTGGCCGAGTCCACTGAACAAAGGGGAGCAACTTCTGGCAGTTTCATACAGAAGCTGCCACCTTAGGCCCCCCTCACTAAACAAAACCAGAACACAGTCAGATTCTTGATAAAAAAATATGAACCTGTGGGAGGGCAGTTTATTATCTCACACTTCACCTTTGTTGGCAATGTCAGTGTTGATTCATCATAGAATATTTGTTTTGAAACCTGAGTTTTTTTGCAAAATGATCAATTGCAAAATGTTAGTTACTCAGCACGTCTCTAGGGTGTGAAATTTTACTTTATATTTCAATAAACTGCTTTTACCTGTAAGTTATGAAATACAGAAATCAGTTCAGTTTTCTGGGAATTTGGAAGATTATGATACCAAATGTAGAATTTTAAACCAAACAGATCCAGAATGATAGATATTTATTTGCAAATGCAAACTCTGAATTTACAGCTTATGATCAAATCTAATTGTACAGAAAGACATTCCTTTCCAAACCATGGTGCCATGCCCTAGTCCTCCACTGCAACACTAATGCTAACTTACTCCTTTTACAGTTACTTGGGTCACGCTTAAGATAGGCATGATAGCTAGCTCAGCAGAACTGCTCAGCAGTTTACCCCTTTCCTAAAGCTTCTGTTGTACCCAGTAATATGTTTTTTCCTCAAGAGCAACTTATTTTTTTTTCTTTTATTAGGGTAGATTATTTGCTTATAATTTGTCCCAGAAATGGGGGAAGAAGCAACCTAAAGGACAGGTAAGATTTGGTACTACAGTTTTCTTAGACTGTAGCCACACAATTTTTAAAAATGTGTTCAGGAAACACAGGTATGAATTTTAAGAAAGGATTTTTCAAAGCACAAAATATACACAGATACATCCTAATGCTATAAAAATCAATGTATATCTACATTATTAGTTTTAAGGAGGTGATACATCAGGCTTGTGATGGAATTTTTTTTCTATTGGAAACAGATATATTGCTTTCTCATTCTAAGGTATTTTGAGAATTCATATGCTGCAGACTAGAGACTAAATTAAATGGAAAAACACAGGGCTATGATCAGCCAAAATAAGGCTGTAGTAATTAAATATTCAGTCCTACGTATGCTGTTCCCGAAAGCACAATAATATAATACTGAAGCTGAATGTCTTCACCAGCTTTGCCATCTATGAGTGAGTGTGGGTTGAGTCATGACAGTTCTTCTTATTGTTATGAAAGCTCAAAACATTTCTAAAGAATATTTTCCTTCATGAAAATTTATATTCCCTCAGTATCTTCTGTGGGGAAACAATCACCTGTCGCATACATTTTCCATGGGTTAAATCAGTCAATTTGGTAATTGGCATCTGCCTGTCTTTCAGAGCGCCTGTATTTCTGACTCATCATACCATTTCTCCTAAACCTTTTCTGCAGGATGTGCTCCACAGGGGTATTATGCCTCTTGTAACGCACAGTTGTTTCTGCTCATCTTTCAGATTCATTTCTAATACATAGAAAAGAAGTTGTTATTACCAAGCTAGAATAAAAATACCTTTTCAGTTGGCCCAGCTGCTATTATCTTGTCCTTTTCAATGCATGAAAGGTGAAGAGGAGCTGAGACATCTGCTAGGTGGAAAGCCGCAGCCTGAACTGATTCCTTCCTGCTTGTGAACAGATGAGAGGTAGTTTCATGGAGCAAAGACTAATGCAAATTGCCTAGTATTAGTATGCTTCTTTTCAAATCATAATCTTATCACTCATTGTGGACAGTTTGCAATGACTGTAAAAATTACACTACCCTGAGAGAAAAGAAGCAGACTATTCACCTCCAAGAGCCACTTTGATTAGGGGAACAAGCAGTAGATATGGAAATAATATTTTTTTTCTGTAAGAAATATTGAGGCTACTAGAGCAGTGGAAGACAGTTTTCTTGACAGATGTTTAATCATTAAGAGCCTGAGCCCTGCTTTGGCTGGGTAACAGTTGCTGGCTCTCCGTAGGTGGCTGTTAGGACATAAGAAACTACCGTAAGACTCTAAAATACCAATGACATTGAAAGCCAAAGCCAAAGTAGTTTGTTAACCAGACATGTCTGGTTGTATTGCATGTGAGAGCCTACAGGAGCTGCAGTTCCAGTGGGGACACTCTGTAGCTGCAAGGTCACCGTGACACCAACAGCACAGACACTAAAAGCAAAGCACAGGTCAGAGAGCAAGAGGAAAGGATTGTAAAATGGTTAAAGAGTGAAGTGGTGATGCATCACCTCCTGTCATTTGGAGAATGTTTCTCTTAATACGGCATTCTAAGAAGGCATTGTGCATGTAATATGCCGCTGTCTGTAATGCTAGTTAGGGAAAATATGTTTATGGTATAAAAGGGCATCCTTTTAGCTTCTTGTTACAGACAACCTGAGAGAGGATCATAGAATCATTGAATGGTTAGGGTTGAAAGGGACCTTCAAAGGTTATCTAGTCCAACCCCCCTGCAAGAAGCAGGGACATCTTCAACTACATCAAGTTTCTCAGAGCCTCATCCAGCCTGGCCTTCAATGTTTCCAGGGATGAGGTATCCACCACCTTTGTGGGCAACCTGTGCCAGTGTTCCACCACCCTCAGTCTAAAAAATTTTTTCCTAATATGTAATCCAAATCTGCCTCCCTCTATTTTAAAACCATTATCCCTTGTTTTATTACAACAAGCCGTGCTGAAGACTTTTTCCTCATCTTTCCTGTAGGCTCCCTTTAGGTATTGGAAGACTGCTATAAGGTCTCCTCAGAGCCTTCTCTTCTCCAGGCTGAACAGCCCCAACTCTCTCAGTCTGTCCTCAGAGGAGAGGTGCTCCAGCCCTCTGATCATACTTGTGGCCCTCTTCTGGACCTTCTCCAACTGGTCCATGTCCTTATGTTGGGGGCTCCAGAGCTGGACGCAGTACTCCAGGCGGGGTCTCACCAGAGCAGAGTAGAGGGGCAGAATCACCTCCCTTGACCTAGTGGCCATGCTCTTCTTGATGCAGCCCAGGATGCGACTGCCTTTCTGGGCCGCAAGGGCACATTGCAGGCTCATGTTGAGCTTCTCATCTACCAGCACACCCAAGTCCTTCTCCTCAGGGCTGCTCTTGATCCATTCTCTGCCCAGCATATATTTGTGCTTGGCATTGCCACGATCCACATGCAGGACCTTGCATTTGGCCTGGCTGAGCTTCATGAGGTTTGCACGGGCCCACCTCTCCAGCCTGTCAACGTCCCTCTGGATGACATCCCTCCCCTCCAGCGTGTCGATGGCACCACACAGCTTGGTGTCATCGGAGAACTTGCAAGGATTATTTTAGACACCTGTAATGTGCGCATAATGTGTTGTGTGTAAAACCAATTTCTGTTAAACAGTTTGTGAACTTCAATTCCACTGAGAGTAGACATGCTGTGAGGATGTGAGCACTAACAAAATAATTTTTGAAATAACCCAACCATTTCACGTATAGTAAAATATAATTCTCTTAAAATAGAGATTTTCAATTACTTTTTTGACTTGTAGTTGTGACAGTGCAAAAGACCGTTGATTTCATTCTATGAAATACCATGTTTTTCTAGAAACAGACTATGAGGTTGCTCAGCTGAGGGCTTTATTCCAAACACATAAAACATGATATAGTATTTCTCATTTACTTCACCGGGAGGAGGCTTCTGTGGCTATAACTGTACTATTCTGGGATATAAAAGATTTGTTATTGAAATGCATATGAAGAATGTAAAATACTCTTTATAGTTACCCATTCAAAACCTGAAATTACATCTGTCTGATCTTTCACGGAAGAGATGAAAAAAAGCTCATTAAAACAGTTTCTATTAGAAGATTCCAATCCATGGATTTGGTAAATGATTTTCAACTGGGAAAGGAAATTACTTTGGTAGTGATAGTAAAATATAGAAATAAAAGTAAAAATACCTATTGCAAATTATACAGAAAAGCATTTTAAGATAACATAAAAAAAAACCCATGCAGCTTTTCTGGATTAATAATTTAAATTTATGTTTTAGTTTGCTGTGAGAGTTAAGAAGACTTTTTTTGAATGTTGATATTTCATGGGTAGGCTAAGGTGCTATCTCTCAGTATCAATAAGCCACCTGCCAGTCCCACCTGGATTGTTGTGAATCATGTGTTCCTTACAACTACAGGTAAAGGTTAATTTGAAGCAGAAAATGTAAGAAGATTTTTAGCTATTCGCCTGAAGTTCTGTGCTCACTGGTATAATATCAGGCAATTGTGATTTCATTAAATGCTTCTTCAGTGTCTTTCTGGCCAATTTTGGAGTGTGCTATTATCCTTCTTTCAGTTCAGTTATTTTATAATACTCCAATGAGATCCATCTAGCTGTCAGACTTGCAGCTTTTTTTGCCTTTCTTGTGCATGTGGAAGGCTCTGCTCTTGTACATATGAAATGAGCCATTTTTCAGAGGATCATTTACCACCCTACAGATGCTGCTTTCAGGTTCATACCTATATAAATGGATTCCAGCTCTAAGTCCCTGAAATGTGGGTCAGCAGAGGCAGAGTTATAATGGGCTCTCAATCCTTCATTTAATGGATGAAAGCGTTTTATTTTTATTATTTTCTCAAGCTGCTTGTACCAGGGTAAAATAAAGAAATGGTAACTCACTAGGAAAATAATATTTGAATCAAGAATCTTCATTTACATTACAGGTTTTGTGGAAAATGACGATGTATCCATTTCAGACACAATTCCAATTCTATCACTTCTCCTTTATTTTTATGAATGCTCCCAGAACTGACCTTCAGCAGAAGTTCCTTTTTTTTTTATTATTTTGGGAAGTAGTTATAAATCAATTAATCCGTAGTTACACAGCATATCTTGTTTAGAAGCATATTTGAAACGGTAAATTCTTAGTCTCCTTAAGATTTAATTGCAGTTAGTTAATTGAGAGAGGAGAAAAAATATAGTGCAAAAGTTTAGAATGTTTTTATGTATTCCAGTTTCTTCTGAGAAATTAAATATTTTCTCAGTCACCTCAGTGGACAACCTCAGTCATGTTTACACTGGGCACCACCAAATGCAATATATATCTGAGTTCCTGCAGTATTAGCTTAAGGGGCAGGTTTTTTTAAATGTATTTGGATTGGAAAAACGCCAATGGAATGTGGCTATGTGTTTGTGCATAGATATATATACTCACACATGTAAATTACATTTTAAAAAACATAGGTCATATTTAGGGGTAAATCCTGCCCTCACTGAAATTTTTTATATTGATTTTGAAGGAAGTAGAACCAAGTCCATCTAAATTAAGATGTCAGCTGTGTAATGAGCCATTTTTACAATAGAATACGTGGGAGTCTATAGGGGTAAGCAAAACAAAAAGGTTAACCAATTTCAAACGGTAAACAAGTATGATTTGATTATCAGTTTGTTGAGACTGTGGGTGTATTTTTTGGGTTTGCATTCCTCCTTTTCTCTTCAGGCATTAGACAAATTTCAAAGAGGCTATTGTTTAAGTTTATTTGTGAGTCAGTTGCTGATGAAAGGAATTCTGTATTTCTCTATTTCTGTGCTTATTTACACTCTTTAAAAGCATATTTTTTTTCTTAGCTCTGGCATGCCAGGTCAGTTAAATAGGAATTTCAGGGGCTGCCTGGAGGTGGGAAGAATAATGACCGATCACCATCCCATATACCTTCCACTTGCTCTGGCAGCTAAATAGCACACTTAGTACTGCACTGTCATTGGCAGCTACAAAGACAAAACCTCCCCCGCTCCCAAGCAACTTACCCCCAAACATGGTTTAATTGTTTATTGCAATTAAAATCTTTGCCGGGAACTTCCAGTAAGCTTCCCAAAGTCTAGGTCTTATCCAGATTCCCTACAAAACCTAATGTAGTGACCAAATGCCACATACCTCTCTCCCTCGAAAAATCTTGTAACTTATTCCAGAATCTGGACAGAAGGCTAAATCTTTGGAAAATCTAGCCCTAGATTTGGAGACTCATTTTTTTTAGAAGCTTTGAATGATGGGCTTTACAGATCCCTAGATTTCAGGGAAAGTACTAGGTGGTTTTCTTTAAGCTTGGTCTAGCTGTAGCCCAAGATTCTCTAAGGTTTTGTAGTTCAGTCCCAGATTTATTTTAAGTACAATTCAGGTAAGTACATCTTTGTTGATTCTTGCAACTTTTTAATACATTATATTTAGTATGAGAGAACATTGTAAAATTTTATTTCTTTAACCTCAGGGCTGTTTGAAGGGAAGAGAATTATTTACACTGCATAGGCTACAACAACATCTGCCAAGTCTATCTGAGACATCTATGTTATGCCTCTAAATAGACCTTGCTATTTACAACCAAATAGAATCCTGCTCCTGTCCATCCATCTCTCTGTTTGGAGTGGTATGTAGCTAAAAGTAAGCCCTTCACATGCAACATACCTTGTAGTTTCACAGCAGTCTTTTGCAGTAGCTGAAGTAGCTTGCAAGTAATTTTCTTGGTACTTCTTACGCTATATAATGTTTTCCATAATATATGATGTATGCTGCTGACAGAAAAAAAATGTTTGCACCCCCTGGGTGTAGGAATTAATTATCTGCAAGGTGTTGCCAAGACCTCACTGCTATCCTGTTTTTGAAAGAGAAAACTGTGGCTAAATCTGATCTGCTGTCTGCTCTCAGACTGCAAGATATGGATAGATCCAATACTAGCAATTTATGTTTAGATGAAGCCTAAGGACATTTTAGTTACAGCAGAAGACAGTTTAAAGATTAAGGGATGACATGTTTTTCTTGGATTCATTTGACTTCTAGTTTGTTTCCTATTGTCTTTTTTTTTTTTCTGAAAATATTATTTCATTTGAACTGTTATAGATACTCCATGTATAAAGCAAATGGGTTAATAATTTGAAAGCTGTCCACAACAGACAAGTGCATGTACACAATACCACAAGGATGTGGGTTTTCTGAAAAAAAGCTCCCACATATTTAGAAGAAAGGGAGGCATATTCTTCATTGATCACATGGAAAAAGTAAAAACATTAGCTTAAAATGACTCGGTAATAAACTAATGCTAAGTACCTAAAAGGAAGTTGTGATTTAATATGGAAGTGAAATATGAAAGGGAAATCAGTTGCTATTGTTTCTGCTGTGGAATCTTTGCAAATTACCTGCTCACCAATTAACCGCACCAAGTCTACCTGAGAAAATGCTTGTCTCCCTTTAGGATCACTTTGATGGGGCTACAAATTTAGGCAATGGCTTGCAAAGCAGGAAATCCCTGTGTCCTACCCAGTTCCCTTGACTCAGACCAGCACAAGGAGTACTCCTAAACTGCTAAGGACTTAATTCAGAAAACTCAGAGAAGTGTGATAACTTGAGAATTACTTTGTAAAAAGTATGCCTCCAGCAAAAAATTCCCACTAATTTCAATTTATATACAAGAATAGTATAGGTATAATCTGCTTAGGGGCAGGGATAAAGTAAAAAGCCTCTCAAGTCCCTGTTTTTCCCTGTGATTCTATTATTCAAATTTTCAGTTTTTAAGGTCAAATTAATTTGAATTCAACCTCCATATTAAGATACAAACAACTCAAAACTTAAATGATCATTTTACAACTGCTCAGACTTTGAGGTGTTATTCAGCCAGGTCTTAGAGGAAAATAACATGATACAGTAATGCAGTTCAAGTACACATTGTGCAGATTCAAGGTTAATAGAGAAATATATTGATGTCTTTTAAGAAAATATGACATGGTGTATGTTTTGGCTTTCCTATTGGAGTGTAAGAAAAATTCAACAAAGATGTTTTTCCAGAGAAAGCATTATTCTTGTAGTAATTCTGTTGGGGAAAATAACTAGAAGAGGGTACATATCAGAGGAAGAATTCTGAATAGCCTTTGTCAATATCTTGTTTAAATTAACAATATTGTAGAATGACTACTAAAATAACACAAACAAAACCAGAAGGCAGCATCCTAGCACTCTGCTGACTTTCTGTGGGCAGTGTGGTGGTTTATGTCCCTTCTGAACTGATGCTGCATTTAATTTTCTGCCACAAAAAAAAAAAAAAAGAAAGAAAGAAAGAAAGAAAAAAAACCAGCTTAAGTAAGCCACAGGCAATCTGCAGCAAAGCTTTTGTAAGATTATAGGCTTTAAAAATTCTCAGTCAGGGAGTGCTTCATAAGGATAGAATAAATTAACACAACTAGTACTTATGTAATAATTAGATTATAGATTGATAAAATTTGTGCCTGAAAAAGGAAGAAAGTTAAAACATGCAAATCACTGCTGGCACAGTAAACTGCTAACATCCATGTGATGCAGTAATGTGTATGCGTACAGGGTATTTTACTAAAGCCACATGGTCCTTGTACACCCAGAAGACCATGGGAAAAATATTTAATGCCAGTGCCATTCTATTGTCTTCAGATCTTCCCATAGTCCATGAACAGAGAAAAAAATCCTTAAAAGTTTCAGGATATTCACTTCACTAGCCCACTAGAGCAGTAAAAGATATCCAAGGAAGACCTCTAAACCTAAGGGTGCAAAAATATTGGGAATAATTCTGAAATAACTCTTCAAATGCATGGCCTCAATGAAAGCTTCTGCTTTTCTGATTCACCGGATACTGAACTGCTGTACTCTGCAGGATAATTATGCCATGAAGATAAATTATAGAGGCCTGTATGCTCTCTGACTCTTTGGTTCATTTTGGATATCTGAAGTCTTCATCTGAGCCTGAAATTTCAGATCTGAATATTTAACTGACTGAGTCCTTTCACACGGGTTACTGCTTTATGCATAGGCAAGACAAGTTTAGCTCATGTATGTGAATATGAAATATCACCTCAGTGTGCTATCACTCATCACCTTTTAATTTGGCATATGACCTTTCTAATAATTTATAATTAGGAAATAGTATCCTAGATACCTGAAGCAATCAGGCTACAGAACAATGGAAGAAGTTTTGCTTGATATTCTTTGTTTGGACTGTAAATGCTGCTTAACACGTAATGAAAATAAGTGGCTATACTTCTCATTTGATCTAAATTCAGTCAGCTTGATATTAGCTCGGACAACCAATGTGGAGATGAGGTGGAGTTGTAATGTGGAAAGATTAATCCTAATCTGATGTTCTAACTGTTGAGTTTTTCATGGCTAAACAGAGACCAGTTGGATTGCTTCAGATTTTGAAATTGTATATTAAATAAAGGTGAGATGATTTCATAAATTCCAAAAGGGCCTAACCTGAATTTTCCTCTTGAATAGTCACTTGGCTATTGCAAGTACGTATAAAGGGTAGTCTTAAATATTTACAATGGAAGATCATATGCTAAATCGAAGTTTGTAATTGTTAGTACACTGGCTCTGGTAATAGTTGAAATTTTATAAGGCCATTGATATTCTAGGGAACAGTATAAGTAAATTTTGATACTCAGTACAAATCGTGCATATGTCAACCAAAAATTTGTTCAAATATATTTAATTTGCCTAGCATATTGAACACTCTTCTTTTTAAACAAAGGGAACCCATGGGATGCATAAACTGAGATTTCCTGCATTTTGAGGCCTTATGCTCTATTCACTAAGATAAGCAATGGAAATTATATTCAACTTCTAAAGGCACGTCTCCTTACAAAGATATTACTGCTAAAGGCACGTCTTCTTACAAAGATATTACTGCCATATCTTTGTTCTGAGAGTCAGTCTGCCCTTCTCCACCATGGACAATAAGTCAAGGACAGTGATCATGCTACAGTAGTTAGTGTGAAGGATTAAAAAAACCCAGGACATATGTTCAGTATATGACATTTGAGACTTCTGAAAAGTCACTTGTCTTCCTTCACACATAAGAACATTTAAGAACTGCCTTCTGTCATGTCTTCTCTGCTTTCTCATGATTTGAAAGTGTAGACTCTCTTCTGAGGGCAGTCATTGTTCACATCCTCCATGTTTCTGTCTGAAATAAAGTCCTGCCTTGTAAACAATCTGCACAAATGAATTGTTCTCATGGGAAAAAGTCAAACTGGACAGCTTTGTGACAACCAGACCAACAGAGGTTATGGGAAATCTAGCTTTTAATATGTTACTAAAGTTTTAGAGCTAGCCCCTTGCTGCTGCAGAGCTGACATAGCTCTATTGACACCCAGATAACTGATTGACATACCTAAAATTCTTACCTTTAATTTTCCTTAGAGTGTATTGTCCTACTTTAATTAGCTTTTGGTCTATGGTGCATCTTTCAGACTAGTGAAAGAACTTCTGTTTTACTGTTTGCTGTGTACAGAATCTATATGTTTTGAAGACCAGCATTTTTCCTACTTCTACTCGTTATAACCTCTATGTTCTCCTTCATATAGTGTCATAAACAGCTGCTTGGTGGTTGGAAGTTGTTTTCTGAAATTTGTTTCTTACAGAGAGAGGAAAGAAATGTGGGAGCCTAAAATACCTTGGCTTTCATCAAGGCATGTCTTTGCCTACTGCATTTAAAGACCAAATACAGTCAAGTGTCAGGTCCAGCATGCCTGCTATAGGTGCCTTATGTAACCCAGGTCTGGATTGGTCTAGAAATTTTTATTGGTTTTTCTTGTCTAGTGAGGTGGCTGGTTTTCAAGTGTTACTACATTGTTTTATCAGTAGAGATTCTAGTAATCCATTGTAGCACAACTTTTCAGAATGACTTTCAGACTCTTTACCCCATGCTTCCTGACTCTCCCAGTTTTCCCATGTGGGTCACTTGTGTGGTCTTCTAAAGGTGAAGTGATGACTGTGTTTAACAGCAATGACTGCTGCATTTTAGAATCATAGAGTGGTTAGGGTTGGAAGGAACCTTCAAAGGCCATCTAGTCCAACCCCCCTGCAAGAAGCAGGGACATCTCCAACTAGATCAGGTTGCTCAGAGCCTCACCCAACCTGGCCTTGAACGTTTCCAGGGATGGGGCATCCACCACTTCTCTGGGCAACCTGTTCCAGTGTTCTACAACCCTCACTGTAAAAATTTTATTCCTAATATCCAGTCTAAATCTACCTCCCTCTGTTTTGAAACCATTACCCCTAGTCCTGTCACAACAGGCCCTATTTTCCATAGTTTTGCTCTATTCCAAATTGCTGAGCAGAGAAAATATCTACTCAGAGTACACTAATGATTTGACAGACTGTAAAGGCAGCAAATGTCTTTTTTAAGGGCAAAATATCTCTGATTCCCATTACTTACTTGAAATGGAATGTAGCACACCAATAAAGTGGAGTATTGTTTTATCTAGATCTAAGAGAATATGTAGCACATCTCACCATTCAGTCCATGGCATCAGAATTATATGTGTAACCCAGAACAGGACAAGACTTCCTTTGACAAGAAAAAAATTGTATAGCTTTTCTGGGATTTATTCTATTTTCTGTTGAATTTTAAATTTCTCTTCAAGTTCTTTTTACTCACTGTTTTCTTTATAACACTTGAGTTTTTGGACAGTAAAGTTTATTTTGGAGCCTGATATTCAAGAAAATGGAGAAAATTAAACTCCTGGAGAAAACTAATCTTAAAAGAAATGACCCAGAAATTTCAGCGATTAGTGCCTACACAGTGAGCATTGTATTTATGTAGTTCTGGGTGGATGTTTGAAGGTGAGTGAAAATGAACATACACAAAAAAAAAATGGAGAGAAATTTATATAATTTTGGGGGGAGAGTTACTTGTTTAAAAGCAGCAACAGAAATATGACAGAGTGGTAGTTCATTGTCCTGCCTTTCTGGACACCTGAAGATATAAGCCCCAATGACTTTCCAGGACTAAAGCCAGCTGAGCTTTCTTTCAGGTCAACCGTTGCTCATCAGGAGAGGAGGAAAAAAAACAATTGAAAAAAATAATTTCTGATTTAAGCTTCAATTTCTGTGATTACTTTTGCCCATCTTTTCTTTCTATTATTATTCTTTCTCTTGTATATCCTTCCTGGAAAACTACCTGCTTTTTCACTGTTGCTTTGAAATCCTGAAGTTAAAAAGAAAGTTTATGTTGGATATGCCTTACTTCACACTATTCAGTTACCTGAGGAATGTTTGTATACATATGAAGTTCAAAGGTAGCATAATCTACTGTATGAGAAGAAGTCAACGAATAATTTAACAGTGCAAGTTAGGCCTTTATAGTGAAATCTGGGTATGTCAATACAATATAAACACTGCTTCCATAAATAATGCCAAAGTAAGTAACACAATGAATAAATAAAATATTCCTTTCCCCATAAAAATGGGATACTAGAAGAGATCTGATCTTTGCTATAAGAATGAAACTTTGCTATAAATAATTATAAAAATACCCTTAAATGTATTATTTCAGGCACCAATGCTGAACTCTAGTGTGTTTTAAGTCTAGAGTAACACAGTCACACAAATACAATGGAAATCTAGCTAAATCTAGGAAATCTAAGTAAAATAATTTTGTTTCCCTCTTAAAAAGGGATTATAACATGAGTGGAAAAACCCTCCTTAGATAAAGATGCTAATTACAAAGCAACAGAGAAAACCAAACTTCATTTGTCTAGTGGAGCAGACAGCTTCATGCAAAGCTGGGGGAAGGTAAATTAAGAATTTCACTGAAATTTATTGGCTTTGGACCAGGCCTATAAACTAATTCTCTTTGTCCTTCAGTCTGAATGCTGATTTTTAAAATATAGTACTAGAAAAAGCAAATTTTTTTGTGGTTGTTCTAAATTCTCTTACAAAAACACTCAGAAACTCACCATTGCAGGCACAATGTGATGGATGCTGTAAATGGCTAGTTTTGTGCTCAGTGTTATGCAAGGCAATGTGTTAAATACATGCACACTGCTTAGAACACATGGCTCTTCAGAACTATATTACTGTTCAATCATGCTCAAGTACATCACATGAGACTAGAGCCTCGAGGCTACAGCGGCACTGTGGATGCATCCTTCTTTTTGTTCTAGATGGTAGTAAAGTAATATCATTTCATGTGTAGACCTGCCATACAGCAGACTGTACCTAGACACTTTCTCAGCTTAAATTTTAGGGAATTGAACTGATGGGATTACAACATGAGAGTGCCAAACAAGGCAAATACAAGAAATGAGTCCAACCCAAAATCACTGAGTTTGAGCTGCTGTAGTATTTGTTCTCTATACAAGGGTGTGCAGATGGACTTTTGATGTTTAGAAGATATTTCTTTTGTTGTCTCTGCTGGCATATGCAGAAGGAATGGATGATTTCCATTTTAAAGCAATATCCATCAGTTGTATATCTTTGCAGTTGGCACAGCTATGTACTAGAGATAAAGTTTGAAATCTACTTAATGGTATTCTTCCCGTACTTCCAAATCAGGACAAAATTCCTCCTGCATAGTTCATGCTACTTATATATAAAAAATATAATCCTATCATATGATTTCTAAAAGTTACAAGGAATCATTGGTTTCTACGAAGCAATGCTAACTTTCAACCCATCAGATTTTGTAAAGAATATCATATATAATTCACACACAAATATGGAAAAAATGTGTAAGTGGAATAATAAGTAAGTATAAACCTTCATTATCTCAAATTACATTAGCTGTTCATTTACAGTTTAGTTTGCCAGGAACATTTTCTCAGAAAGTAATGACTTGATTTTTTTTTCGTCCCAGCCAAACTCTTAATCATTTACGAATAGTAGCAGAGGGAAAAGGGATTTAATAAAGAAGATCTTTCCAATTCCATCAGCTGAACAAACATTAAAATTTTTGTTTTCCTCCTGCTTTAGATAGTTTTCTATGAGATGCTTGAAAGAGGTGGACCTCATGCCCATTGCTAGACCAAAATGCAAGCTTTCAGAAACACATGACAAAACATGTCCTTGTCAGATGGTCCTCTGGACTAGGTTCCAGATGCATTTGTGTGCACTGATTGTGTTACCAGCTGTCTGCATTTTGGTTTTATGATGAGAGGGATGGAAGAATGATATGACTGGGAAAGACAGCAGCAGGGATTAATATGTCAGAGATATTTCTATGTTCTGATTCTGCCTGGCTATGAGTGTCTGAGTGACGTTTAAAAAAGAAAAGGGTAAGGAGACAGGGAATGGATTTTGCCAGTCTAGGTGTGAGACAGTACCTGGCCGCTGTCCATCTATAGCATTTTTTTTACATTTCTACTTTTAAGCTCTTGTCAATACTGTAATAGTTATGATAAAGTATCTGGTTTACTATTTCATGTAGTCTAAAATATCATCCATGTTTGTCTAGATACAATTTATCTGATAAAACATAACAATTTATGATGCGTCTTTAAAAATGTAGATTAGAAAAAAAAGCTGGATTTTTGTATAATTTTCAGTGGAGATAGAGAAAAAAAGGGCAAGATGAGAAGAAAGCAAAAGGAAAAGATTACATGAAATACATGTCAGGAAATGTAAAGAAGTAGATGAGACATTCCATACTGTTACAGAAAACTCGGGAAAGTCAGAGAGAAATTCCAGAGGACTGAAGAAGGACAACAGTATATTTTGGAAAGAGAGGAATTATCTTGGGAATTACAAGCCAATCAGCTTAATTATCCAGAAATATACTGGCAAGATATGAATCAGTTGCAAGCACCTGGGGAATAAACAAGACATAAAAGATAGTCAATATACTTGTATCAAAGAAAATATTCTATCCAGTGCTTTTCTTAGGCAGCATATCTACCAAAGACGATAGGAGAAAGTCTGCCTTGATTTCAGTAAGACTTTTAACATTTCTATGCGATGTTTTCCTGATAAACTAAGGAGATAAGGTTTCATGAAATTACAATAAAGAAGAACTATACCCGACCATAAAACAGTACTTAAGCTAATTTTCAGTAATTTTCTGTTTGACTGTGGGACATCTCAGATTTATGGAGGTATATAGAAGATTTGGGGATAGTCTGGACAATTGGAAGCCAATCTGGTCTTTTCTAGGTCTTGCTCACATTGTTACTTACTGCTACAATGATGAAGGAGTGCATTTATGATCCATGAGCAACAATGAGCTATCCGGAGGCATAAGCACAGTGTAAGTTAGATATTGACAAAAAATTGCTCTAAAATCAGATGAAATTCATAAAAGATAAGCTGCATATATAACAGACAATAGAATTAGGAAGCACACTTGCAAAATTAAAAATAACTGCTCAGGTTAAAGTGCTGTAGGAAAGAATGTATAGGCTGCAGTGAACTACAAAACAAATATAAGAAAAAAAAAAAGAAGACATTTCCTATCTATTAATGGTATTGCTACATGGAAGATTTGAAGGGTTACAACACTTTGTTCTAGCAATGCCTTTGGGAGGTAGAATGTCCAGCTTAAAACATTGTATAAAGAGCTTGACATTGAGGAGATGCAAGAGTGATTGTCTCAGAAGAGATTTGGAATACACATTTTTTGCAGGAACTGAGTTTTCCAAGTCCAGGAAAGAAAAAGCAGATAAAGGGCATAAGTTTCTATGTGACCCTGATGACTGGGGAACTAGAAAAATACAATGAAGACACTATAGTTAGCTCTCCATTATCCAGGATAGTTAGTGACATAGATACCTTAAAGAGCAGAAATATCTGGATAATATGAATGTTATGTGATACACACAGAGCACCCACACTCACTTCTGGAAAACCTCAGGTTTTTTAATGCAATTGCCAGAACTCTAGCTCTAGTGAGACATATTGGCTCAAATGAAAGGCAACAAAATTGCAGAAACCATCCAAGTGCTATTCATTATGCTGTGTTTAATCAGACTTTTGTAAACTAGAGTGGTGGGACGCACAGAAAAGAGATTCCCAAATCTTCCAGACTTCTCGCCTTGGGTGTTTCTTAAAAGTCACTAAAGTTCTGAGTTGATTCTGCAGGTAGTTTAGCTGTGTTTACATAGCAGGGCTCACAAACTAGTAAACCCTATGTATCCCAAACTGACACTTCATTAGACCAGCTTTGGGGTGATTGTCAGCTAAATACGCCAAAGCTGATTGAAAATGTCCCTTGTTTTCATGCTCAAGTGATGAACTGAAAATTTTTTACAATGCGAGTTATAGAACACTGGAACAGGTTGCCCAGAGAGGTGGTGGATGCCCCATCCCTGGAAACGTTCAAGGCCAGGCTGGATGAGGCTCTGAGCAACCTGATCTAGTTGGAGATGTCCCTGCTCCTTGCAGGGGGGTTGGACTAGATGACCTTTGAATGTTCCTTCCAGCCCTAACCATTCTATGATTCTATGATTCTATGACCATAACCCCCATTCGCTCTTCCTCCCTGTCCAGTCAGGGAGGAGAAGGAGGTCAAGATAATGTTAAGCTCGGGAAGAGAAAGTGGCGGGATGAAGCTATCCTGTTCTCTTTCTCATTATCCTGCTTTGGTTTTAATAATAAACAAATAGTTTTCCCCAAGTTGAGTCTGTTTTGCCCATAATGGTAACTTTAAGGATCTCTCCCTGTCCTTATCTCAAACCTTGAGCCTTTTTTTTCTTATGTTATCTCTCCCTATTCTCTCAGAGGGTGGAGGGAGAGAGACTGTGTAGTCTGGTCCTGAGTGGGGCTAAACTACGACAAAAGAAAATTCTTAGTGTGAATGTAATTAGTATGATAGGAAAAGATCTTTATCTGGATATCTTATTATCAAAGTACCTGTCTGAAAAATAAACACTATCAGTATAAGCATCTCTACAGAGGTTAATGTAGGAGATTTGGGGATCCTTAACTTTTTACTTGAAATGAGAGTTCTCACTCCCAATGAAAGCCCTCTTTGCCATAATACAGAATAAGACAGTTCTGTTTCTTAATTTCTGGTTCATTTCTAGATCTTTCTTTTCTTCTGTTCCTGGTCATCATTTTTTTTCCAAATATATTATACCTTACAAATGCATACTTTCTATTTTTTCCTCTTCTTTTAAAAATTAATTTGATCTAATCCAACTCTCCCTCACTATGTCCTACCAAGAATGAGGAATCTCAGTCTTTGTAATTTTTTTTGCCTATGATAATGAATATTTGCCCTTTGATAAAATTGACGTATATTTCTCCACCCAGAGTTAACTACTCCAGCTTTGTGCAAAATAGGAGTAGGAGAACAATAGGGTTGGGACAAAATTATATCAAGCAAGTCAATTTTAATCCTGTGAATCCTTTGATTTTGCCATAATCCTGCAAACAGGCTAAATTTATTCCACTCTGCACATGATTCCTTCACTAAAATATGGAGTTTTATGTGTGTCCTTCAAATGCAGCCACATTCCTTCCACCTCATCTCATTTCCAGATCAATAGAATTTCTTTGCTGTGAAAGTGCATTTCATTTTCTTGCCTCCTTTGCCTAAATTACTGATGTCAGTAGGATTCCTATTTATACTGGACATAGCTTTGAAGACAAAGACTGAAAATCTGAAATTTTCCTTACAAAGAAGCTGCAATATTCCAAGCAGAGATACATAGAAAAGTACAGAACTGGACTGATTTCTTGAATTTCAGTTTGATTATCTGGTGCAGTTTTCCACTTAAAAGATCCTCTTCAGCACCAAAATCAGGAGATGGATGATGAAATCTTGACAGTATGGGGTCAATGACAGCATTTCTGTATGGTCTTGACATAACGAAGTGAAAACATATTATTCACCAGATTCTTCTCATGCCCAAACAGACTTCATGCTGAGAAATACTTTTCTCAAAATGGTTCTACCTGAGGCCACTGAATGATCTGTAATTTTAGCACTCAACATTTCTTCTCATTATTATTTGAAGGTTTTTATCAATGCAGACAGTTTTCAAGGCAGAAATTTAAAATACAATTATGGTGCTTAAGAGTGATTTGGCAGTTAACCAAAATAAGATGGAATGTTGTTCATAGGCTGCCTTTTCTTGTCTATTTTTCAGACTCTGCTCCACTAACTGTACTATGAAACAGCATCAAGAAACACAAACTGCATAAAGCAGTACTTGAAAAAAACTTAAATAAGGATGGATTTAAAGTTTAATCAAATTCTCTCAGTAATCACTCACTGCTGACAGATCAACAGATCATTTTATCTTTCTGCTAATGCAGATTACTCCTTTCTAAGCTTTTTCAAGCATTTTGATCAGTACTGTGCTTTGAGGCTTTCAGCCTATGCTTTATTTTGCCTCTACAGATTAAAACATTACTAACTGTGAATTTGCTCCAGATTTGAATATTCAGGAGGCCTCCATATTTCATTTAATTCATTCTTTGTTCCAATGGTCCAAATCATAGTCATTAAATTGTGAGTACTATACTACTGATCTAAGCCTAGCCTGATTGCCCTAGAGAGAATCAGAGAGGCTGTCTCTTTTTGTCATAAGTGTTCTCTTAAAAGGGCTAAAAGGTCTATTTTGCTGTTAGGAACTTTCAGCTGGCCACTCAGCTGGCACAGCACTAACAGTCTTGAAATCTCTTAGTGATGTAAGGTCTACTAGGAAATGTTTTAAGTAGTCTTAAAGCTTTCTATGATTTTGGTTTGGCTTATGCGCATCTCTTCAAATACAGTGTTGTGGATTTGCCAGTTCTGGAGTATTATTTGTGTCCAGCACTGATAGGGAAGTATGTCCTATATTTGCTTGATCTATTTTATGAATGAGAAACCTGAATAATTCAGGGCCTGACCTGAACATCTCAAACTTTGGATGTTTCAAACTGAGAGTCAGTGTGGACATAGTGCTAGCTAGTTGATGAATTTAAACTTTGAAAAGTTTATTCTCTGATTTTATCAATATATATGCCTGAAAACCTGAGGTCATTTATTAATATAAACTCAAAAATTTAGCTGTGAAAACATCCGTCTTACCATTTATCTTAATTTTAAGGAAGAACCAAGTTAATGGATATAATGTATTCCTATTGAGGGCTGGAGCACCTCTCCTATGAAGAAAGGCTGAGAGAATTGCAGTTGTTCACCCTGGAGAAGGGAAGGCTCTGGAGAGACCTTATTGTGAGCTTTCAGTTTGTAAAGCGGGCTTATGAGGAAGATGGAGAGAGACTTTTTACCAAAGTCTGCACTGACAGGACAAGGGGTAATGGTTTTAAATTGAAAAAGGGTAGATTTAGATTGGTCATAAGGAAGACATTTCTTATGATGAGAGTGGTGAGACACTGGAACAGGTTGTTCAGAGAAGCAGTGGATGCCCCAAACGTGGAAGTGTTCAAGATCAGGTTGGATGGGACTTTCAGCAACCTGGTCTAGTGGAAGGTGTGTCCCTGCCCAAGGCAGGGAGGTTGGTACAGATGATCTTTGAAGATCCCTTCCAACCCAAATCATTCTATAATTCTATGATTCTACGAATCTATCCCCTAGCGAGCTATGAAATTCTCATTTCAAATGTCTACTGTACTATTAAGTTATTTTTTATGTATAAGCCTTGCATTTATCTAGGTTTAAGAAAATCAACATTTAGTTAATTGAACGCAATAAAGTTACTAATAAAACAGCAAATAATAGAAAATGATTGCATGTGTTCCCAGAAGATCGTTCTGTAATATTTAATGCCGTAACTATTTCAAAAACTTCCATGTTGTTTATATTCCCTCAGAAATGTATTATATGAGTATAATATCCTAATTATTTCTGGGAAAAAGCTGTGAGCTCATAGATAGTATTTATGTCCAGGAGGCATTTTGAAAATTTAAAAAGCTCGATATATAAATCTTCAGTCTTACTGAAGAAAGAAACTTCAGATACTGGTGTCTGGCAAACTGCTAGCTAGGGTTCTTTAGATATG
This sequence comes from Chlamydotis macqueenii, assembly GCF_036417535.1. Taxonomy (NCBI): domain Eukaryota; kingdom Metazoa; phylum Chordata; class Aves; order Otidiformes; family Otididae; genus Chlamydotis; species Chlamydotis macqueenii. The sequence continues at coordinate 54,695,906 of NC_141593.1, read as the reverse complement.
CTTTTGGCCAGGTGACTCTCTGTCCATGTGTCTGACATTCCATTCTTGTCTTGGAAATGGATTCCTTCTAGGACAGATGCTCTTCTATCCTAGAAGTCTGTCTTCACAATGACTGTGAGTCCTTGTTAGTAATGCTGATTTGTTTGCATTTAACAGATGGAGGGGAGTCAACTAAAGCTAGATATGGCAATTCTACTCTGTGGCAATGGAAGAAGAGCAGCTCCTGGCTTTCCTCAAAGCTGGAATTCTGTCTGAGCATAGTGAGAGTCCCAACTGCATAACTGGCTATGAGACTGCCCAAAAGAACTAGTGGAATATTCTCATTTTGCTATTAAGCTCATTCAGGTTAGTGTAAGTTCTCACGAACCTTACTTTTAAGGTTCTCTTTTCAAAACCAGAGAACAGGAGTCTATCATATATCCTTTGAGCTTGCTGTTTTTAACTTTTTGTCACACAGTGTTCGGTCATCATCTTGCTTTGAAAGCAGTAAGTTATTAAGACGTGAGAAATGCCAATCTATCAAACCACTGTTAGGACAACAATTTTGATGTTGACTTCAGAGAAGAGATTTGCAGAGTTGGACATGAAGGCTTTGCAGCAGTCTTAGCCAGAACTTAGCATCAGTTAATCTACACTGACAAGAGATTACGAATTTTAGACTGTGAGTGACTTCCATTTTGTTTGCTTCTTAATCAGATTGTAGTAATTGGGGTCAACAGCACTGCTTTCTTACAAGCTGTCAGCACAATTATCTAGCATTTGGTATTCCGAACAGTGGAGTAACAGACATTGTGCATGTTCGTAGTACTGTGTAAGTGAAAAAACAGGTCTTGTAAGACTCTGATTGCAAATATATATATGACATAGCACTTCTTACTCAAATCTGATATTTTCTTTATGTGCCACTGTTTAGAAAACAAGCCTAACATTTCAATTAAACAATGTCTTCCTGAACTAATATGCATTTTATCTCTGCACTGTAGAACATAGCAGCACTTGGTATATGAAGCAGAAAATGTTACAACAGGTTGTTTAGAAAGGTTTGCTTTGCTTATTAATGTGTAATCAAAATAACAAAAGCCACATCTGGTGTCAAATTCATATGATTTTGCAAAAAAAAAAAAAAAATCAGGTATAATTCATGTCTACTAGTGTGCTACTGGTCTACTCATTCAATGAGGACTTATTCAACAGGGCCTGACAATTTTCAGTGAAGGGCCTCTAACAAATAATGGCTTAACCTCACCTTCTGAAAATGCTGGAAAATTTAAAGACTGTCTTGGTGGTCAGTTAACTATAAATCCTCATCCAAAAATAATTAATCAAATCTTTTACAATACTAACTTTATAAAAGAAAAGAAAGAAAAAAGCAAGGGGTGCTATCGCTTTTCCTAAAGGAAGTCCACCCTGAATTCTTGATCATGAAGCTACTTGGACAGCTGTCTGCTTCCCTCTTCCTTTTCTAGTAATGCTCCAGTTACAAAATCTAATTATCAAATCCCAGGTCTCCATCATCTTGCTGAATGGCAAATGATCAGACAAGCTGCATCTGACCCAGTGCTGTTGTGTGTCCAGCCCAGGCAACTGCTTTTCTTCTTCCATTATTTTGGTCTTACAGAATGAATCCCAAGGCTGCAATGTACTGGTGAAGTTAAATACTATTCCCCCTGATAGAGTAATTAGTTTGCCCACACCTTTACGCACCATTTCAACAATATAATCTTTTCCATGTTGTTACCCACATTTTTTTTTAAACAAAGGGCTGCTACTATGACAGAACAGAAAATTAAAATTAAACAATATCTACATCTTGATCCTTTTAGTTACAGTTCTCTCTCTCTCAACCAAGGGCCATACAATTTTTTTCTGACATTCCGTTAGTCTAGAGCTTACTGATCCTGGGCTTCTCATCTCTTTCAGACCTCAGGCCCTACTCTTTTTCTGCAGCCCTGAAAAGCATGACAGGACTACCTTAGACTTCAGAAATCTTGAGGTCTTTAGAGAAGTTTTACAGATATCCATATGTTAAAGAATTAAATAAAGTCTGAGGATGTTCTAAGGCATTAGTCCATTCAGATAAATTGCTATAATGACCTCTAGTATAGTTGTGGCCTGAGACACTTAACTCTTTTTAATAATTCCTGTTTGAGCTTTAGGAACTAGCAAGGGCTATGGATCATGTCAAATGAGCACTTTGCTCACAGCCCCTCTGTTTTGGAGACTAAAGATTTTAGCAGTATGTAGAAGCCTTCCCTAGTGAATTTGTTTTAGCATGAGATTAACAACATTTAAGCTAATAATATAGATGCAGCATTAATATGATGGCCACATAGTCAAATATGTAGACAACCCAGTACGTCCTGCAGTACACCAAGCAAAAGCAGTAAGAAACTAGGTAAAATTCAAGAGAAGTTTGTCTTGGATACAGTAGCTAAGACCAGAGAACAATCTGCAGCATTTTCTAAGTGACTAGCAGATAAATATACTTTGAGTTGAATAATTAATAACCTGGAGTATTAATCAGTGCCAAAGAAATTTTTTATGAAAAAGAATTGCACTGTTATAAGAAGATGCATCCTTTTTTTAAACAATTCTTTGCAAAATTTGGAGTCTTGGTGGGGGGGTGGGAGCAGAAATAGAATCTGACATTCTTCTAGAATAAGTGAGAGCACATACAGCACTTATTTATTGTAATAATGTAAAAGATAAAGGATAGCTACCTGCACTTAAATATTCAACTTGTATTACTTTTTAACATTTCATTAGGACAGAAATGGCATTACCATTAATCAAGCAGAGTCACCCTAAGCACTTTACGTGAAGTGGTTGTTTTTTTTCCTAAAGTGCAATTAATTTGGTTGTTTATTTCCTTTTAAATTAGCATTATAATTACATTATAATTATAAAAGCCACTTTTTACTTTAAGAATTACAGCATGTGTGTGTGGGTATACTGTTGCATAATATATGCATATATGTCTGTATATTCTTTGTGTAAACTGGGCCGTATATTATATGAGGGCATCTGCTCAAAAAGCTAAGGAAAAGACCTTTCAAGAGAACATATTTTGAAAAGAAAAAGCAAGTCACCACTGGGTGCCACTGTTCTTCCTTGCCAGCTATCTTGTCTATCACTGCAGAATGATTTCAGCAGTAAAAGCAAGATCCAGACCCCATTCAGTCAGTGGCAAAGCTCACAAAGACTTCAACAGCACATGTTCTTTAAGAAGAACATGGCCCTTCAACAGAGATGTGCCTGTTGCATAACTATTATAAAATAGGGTTTTTGCTTGTGCAACAAAAATCTCTGGAATTTTATTCCACTGCTGTACATGGGGTTTTAGAGTAGCAGCTTCTAAGAGATAAGTTGGCAAGCATTTTGTATATAAAAAAAATTCATGCACTGGTCCTGAATTCCTGAGAAGGCAATGACAAATCTCCTACTTGCTTCAGCAGAATCATAGGCAGATTTTTAGAAACCAGAGATACACATTTCAGAGCATCCAGAAGCAGCTGTATTTCTGTTTTCTGTTCCTTCTAAGCTGCATTATTTGCCATGCAATAACACTACCCTCCCCTACAAGAAGGATGCACAGTGGCTGCAACTTAGTGATGCTGGCATTATTCTTCTCTTGGCTTCATTCTCCAATGGTAATACTGTTGATTTATGAAAGACTCAGAGTACTTAGATAAGCTGTTTCCTGGCTCTGTGCCTTCCCTTTCTCTGTCTCCATAGAGCCCCAGGTCATGAAAGGGAAAGTGAGAGCATTGTCCTAAGTTTTTAAAATCAGGTTAATGCTAGATGCCTTTGGCATTTGAGAGATATTTTCTGGATCTGTATGTTATACAATATTATCTTAATGGTACAGAAAAGCTAGAAATACAACGTTTGGAAGTACCTTAAGTAACTAAGGAATGTAAGGCCAGACTTGTAAAGATTTGTAAATGTCTAAGAATCCAAACAGCAGGATTTTAAATTCAATGGGAAGTAGAAACCTTTTTTAAGGTCAATGGGATGTAGATACATCCAGATCTTCCTGGGCAATGGCAGCATTTGGGGATCCTGTGTCTAAGAGTTAGCGATATAAACATCTGTGACAGACACAGGAAGGGGGTCTGCACCTTAGAATGGGGTTCACAGAAGTCAATAAACTGAGTTGAAAGTTGCTTAAATTCAGCTTTGGGAAATACTGATAAAAGCCCTCAGCTCTTAAAAGTAGGTGGGTGCCTCAACCCACTCAAGAATATCTGTTTAAATAAAGCAAGCTATTATTCTTATAGAACAAGTGTTCTTATTGCTGGACTACATGTCAGCACCTAACTGAATTTGCTCTAATTTGCATTAAAGGAATATTAATTGGGAAAAAAAAAAGATGTTAAATATTCTCCTCTCTCCTGTCTCTCTTGCTTACTGAGACTTAGAGCCAACAGTCTGGTAACAATGGATGATGTGGAAGTTTTGTATGTTCCTGCCAGAAACACATGGACACTGGAGTTAAAAAGCAAGTGTAAGGGATGTCAAAGTTCTCAGTGACATCATAATGTTGAACATAGCTATTCCATTCCACTCCATTTTTAAAATCTAAGATACCTTTTGAACTTAGCCTTTAGTATACAAAGTATGATTTAGGCTTTCAAGGATTAGATTAAAAAATATTTTGGCATATAACTCCTATTGAAATCTCTGTCTGGGGAGTGTTTGGTGATTGGAGTGTATGTGTTTAATACATTTTTGCAAAAGGGAATGCACTTGGGCATTTCTGAAAACGCCTTCTCTGTACTTGCTTCTGTCTTTCCAAGAACAGCATATCTCCTCAGTATTGCTAACATGCCAATGGTTTAGATAGTTTCAAATACAATTCTGATATAATTCCTCTGTATTTCTTTGTCTGCTTTTTGTAATTCTTCATTTATTCCATCATTAAATGTATAGGAGCCAGGTTGCTCCTTGCACTACAACACTAGCTGAAGCCTTAGCTGTATTAATTTCAAGTTAGCCTGATACCATTTACAAGAGTCCTCATCTCTTCTCTTGAATGGCATAATAGATGCAGTTATGCAAAACTGATTTACTTAAAATACAGAGAGAAAGCAGCAATTGTAAGGCAAAAAAAAAAAAAGAAAGGATTGTTCTAGGTTTATAGAGTGAAAAAAACTCTGAAGAAACTATACATAATAGGGCTCATGTAAATAAGGTTAAATATTTCATAAGCTGTTTATTTTCTAAGACTAAACTATAGTAATGAAAAGGGGAGAAAAAAGATGAGTCTTTCAAACAGTAGAACAAAACTCCATATAAAAATTATACTTTTCTACTTAAAATTTCCAAGTGACACAGGAACAAAGTGGGTACTTTTGGAATATTTTCACAATAAATAACATGTAACCTAATTTCAGATACTCAGATCATTCAGTTAAATATTTTTTTTTAAATATAGATATTGTGCCTGGATTTTCATAATAAAACATTCCTTTGTTTAGGTTGGTAAACTTTCTTTTAGTTAGGCATAGTTGTTTGGGTGGTTTTTAATTTAAAAAAAAAAAACCTATGAGTGATTTAATCTGAAGGGATATTTGTTGAGTATTAATGAGTTCAAATATACAGCGTTTCTAGTTTGAGCCAGAAAGAACCACTTGTCTTCGCCTTGCAATCCTTGGTGTCACTTGAACTGCTCATGTGACAACATTCTAATATGAAAAGAGACAATAGGCATTGTTGGCCTCGCATATTAATAAAAAAGAGCCCCAGTGTGTGCAAACAAAGGCTGCTTCCTGGAACATTGTGTCACAAGATTCCCAGGGTCAATCCTGACAGCTTTACTCTGATGAGAATATCTGTTGAGATCAATGAGCTTGATTCTCCTCACATTAATTTTACACCACTGTAGAGACATTGCTATTACATAGTCCCAGATTCTGATCTCAGTTTTGTTAGTGTAATGCAGAGCAGAAATGACCTACTGATCTGAGAGTTTTATCCGGTGTTACCCTTGGGCTCTCTAAAAAGGCTCCTGTGGGCAGGCAAAATGGGCCTGGTTACCATTGGGCATCTGCTGCAGAGCTGTAATTAGATAGTAAAATCCGTGTGAGTCACCGTAGAAGTGGGGAGAGAAGAGCTCTTGAGGATTTTAAGCAAGTGTCCTGTTTTTCCACTGAGCAGTAAACGAATGGAAAGAATAAGTACTGTGTGAGTGTGTCTGTGGGTCTTACAACCCCTGTGCTTTTCCTCTAAACTCAGACTTAAGTTACACTAAAGAAGAGTACTTTTCTTTCTTGCTTGTGTGCTTTTGAGTACCCTTATTGCCTGAAGGGCTCACTTACTTTTTGAATTGCTAAGTAATAAAAGATAAAAGGCTATCATATAAAAGACAGACAACCAGAAGCAGGACAGTTCTCTTAGAAACAACAGACAATCGGAGGCTTTTATCCTTAGCTGATACTTGTTACTGTCTAAACATTTCTAATATTTATTTTCTAGACTGCTAATATACACACATAAGTTTTGTTCCTGCAAAAAACAATTGTTAAAAGAAAGGTCTTCAATAGCATGCCTATTACCTAGCAAAACCTACTATAATCTGGTTAACCAATTTTTATTCACGTTGCGGGGCTGGACTAGATGATCTTTGAATGTCCCTTCCAAGCCAAAGCATTCTGAAATTGGAGTAGAGGGTGTGTATGTGTGTGTACACGATACTAAACTGAAAATTTTTTTTTAACCCCTCTGTGTTATTCTCCTCTCCATTACTCATCCATACAGCTTGACTCTCTGTTATAGCACTACCCCATAACTTCCTTACATGATTTCAGTATGAATACAGTACAGAGTGCAGCATTGTCTCATGAGATATTTCCCACTTAAAAGCAATTTTATGAGAAAAGTCGTTGGAGCCCTAATCTTGATGGACAACCTGAGGAGAAAAACTGAGGCAATATCTCTTTGGGAGTACATTTTACCAGGAAGAAGGAAGCATGGAATAAAACAGGTCCTAGTCCTGAAATCCTTCTGGGGTTTTATACCCATAAAACTCTGCCAAATGTATAGTAGAGGTTGTAACTGAAATATATCATGCTATTGTAGACAGCTGGTACTGACTGACCAGTACTTGTTAATTAATTGATCTACAGTCTGTTCACTCTTAGTTAACAACAAGTTTATGAGAATGTCCAGGCAATAAAATTAGAAGTTGAGTTTTTTAAGAGTATGTCACGAATAATTCACCACTAGTTGGGGCAAGAGAATAAAAAGAATAAGAGGAACGAGTTCTTACCAAGATTCTTATGTTCCTTCAGAATGACTAAATACCATGGCTTTCTGTGTCTACTTAGTCTCTAGCCTCTGTCTTTAATAGATCTGAGCAGGCTGTTGAAGTTCCAAAAAATTCTGTTGCTCTTGAGAGCTTTAGAAAGCACATCCAAGAAGGTTTGTTTCCTTTTGGTCTTTGACCACTGTCAAACAGACAAGATTAATGCTAAGAAAAGCAGCAATGGAATCTTCCTTATCTCTAATTTTATCATTATTTTGGACCTGCGTGTGTATGCATCACACTCCTGAACACTTAACCAAGGCCCTGGTACAAGGTAACAGATACAATGCAGTAATATCTACATGTGTGAATGTATGTAATTCATTAAAGGTTATCAATATGCCTACATGCACATATATTATCAGTACTATAACTAGAGCCCATGTTTATCTAGTTCTGATTGTCTACTGCATCTCTTTCAACACAAGATTGTATCTTTGGAAAAGTTTTAGTTTATTGCTCAGACAAATGAATACAAGCACAAAGAAAGGAGAAAACTGTGTATTCACTAGTAACTTGAGAAGTGCCTCATTTATGAGTTGTTCAATTGATTTTTCCTCTGAATTATGTTGACTCATCTTTGTCAGCACAAACAATGATGAAGTTCAAGGTCAAGTCCACATTAACATCTGAGTAGAATCAGTCCTCTCTCCACTTTTGCTCATCTGAATTAATGACACAGTTTCAGTTTTTAAGAAAATAAAGATAACTATAACAATGACAAGTTTATCTCCACACTTCAACCAGACTATCTCTACCAGACGCCTGGAACTGTAGCTCTCTATTGCAGATCTTTACAGGAATGGATTATGGAATCTGTATAAATATAGACCAATAGGATTTTCAGTTAAATGCGGAAAGCCTAACACATTCTGCCATATTCCTATCCTGATGAGGTACCCCTGACTAGGGAGATGACTGAGAATACCTTGGACACTTCATCAAATTGTGTAATGGCTCCAGAATACTTGATATAAACAAAGATTTGTACTTGGCTGTGGCAGTACCCTATTTAGGCCAGTGCCCATGTAGACTATTTTCTTTCTATTTCTTTGTGAGTTCAGGTCTATAAAAGCAACACGGTATTTCAGCTGGTGCATTTCTAGGGGATTATTGCACTTGATGGGTGGTTAAACATCATTCGATGCATGCAATGATTGCCCAAATATGCACTGCCTATTGTCTTTCAGTATTTAAATAGAACACTGGATCTAATGAGGATAAGTTTGTTTGAAGTAAGGTAGTCTTAGCAGCAGTGTTTATATGTGAAAGTGCATAAACACTATTATTTCTGTAGAGCCAAAAGTGAAATTCCTTCTCTACAGCTAGTTCTGCCTGAACACGCGCTTGAGTTTTGTGTCATACTCAGCTAATCACTGGATCACAAAATCATAATTATTAGTGACAGAGAAACCTATTAGGTAAGTCCCGTGGGGACCAGCACAGCATCACTGACAGAATAATCTCTCATAATAAATATAGTCATACAGCTAATGTAAGTAATTGGAACGCTCTATCTCTCTATCCAGTTACTTCTGCCTGAATGCAGGCTTAAGTTTTGTGTTATACCCAGATGATCAGAGAATCCCCAAATCAGAATTATTAGTGATAGAAAAACCTATTATGTAAGTCTCCCAGGGAGCAGCACGGCATCACTGACACAGTAATCTCTCATGATAAATGCAGTTATACAGCTAATTTTAGTAACTGGGACTTTTTTCAAACAACTATGTTACTTCTGAGGCCATTTGTATCTGATGTCACTACAAGGGAATTGTTCTGCAGCACGACTTCAGCTTTGTTAGTGAGGAAGGAACACAAACACTGGTACAGCAGTGCTGTATTTGGAGCAGCATATTGGCTTAAAGAGAATGGCAAAGATATAACAAATCAGCTTTTGTTCTTGTTTTTCCAGGCAGGATGTTTGCCTCTGCTAACTAATTACATAACCGATGGCTTTGCTTAGTCTTAAATGTCATGCTCTCAGTGGTGTGAATGGTGCACACAGATACGCTTGTGCCTTCAACACACAATATAGTTTGTGCTTCTTTCTCTTTTCCTGTGGATTTTCAAGGTTGGACAAATAATTTATATTATCTTCCATCTGCAACTTCTTAAAGAAATGTGCAGGCTGTATCCTCATTGGAAACTAATCATAGGTGAAATGACTGCCAGTTAGTTTGTATGGAGCAATTCAACATGCCGCAGTAGAACCACACATAAATAGAAGCGTTCTGCTGTCATGCCCCATGTGCACATTGGCCTGCCTTTGGCTATGATCAGTAGGACAAGTGGCTTATCTCAGGATTTCTGAAACAGTAAATCATTGTTTTATTCCACACATTTCTGCAGAAGATGATGGACTAGCCTGCCTGCCAAATCAAGAGATTAAAGAAACAAATGCTCTAGAGCAGAATGGCTCTGCTCTCAGCAGCCAGAGGTATCTGAACTCCCACTGTGGAATATCAGTTCCCCATGGCCCAGGTCAGCTTCGCTGAAAACCACACAAGCAATGGGGTCTTGCTTCCCTCAGTATAGAAGGTGACAGCAGGTAGATACAGGAAGTATGTTACCTGCCTAAACAGCTGTTTTCCTTCTCTTCTTGCTGGAAGGTGCCTGGCTGGAGTCAACCAAACAAAAGGTTAAAGCTGACCTTCAGCCTTTATTTTGGCTGACTGAGTCTAGACCCTGAAAATCTGGTGTGATCAGGTTCTATGAAATGCTTACTATGGGGATCCGTTCTTCCCTAAACAACTGACAGCTGTTAAACTTTTAGGCAGCAGTTATCTGATTGTGCCTCTGCAAAATGGATGCTATTAACAGAGCTGTATCTGTTTGGTCTTTGTGGTACTGGCTATGGAAGAGATCCCTGGGTTACAAGGAAAGGCAAGGGAACTCCTTCTCTTGACTGGAGATATGTGACAAACCTTTGAAGATGTCCACATTGACCAGATTGTCAGGAAAAGGCCGATTTGTATGGTGGCACCGGATCTCTTACTGTTACCCTTGGCCTTTTCATCACATCTACGCATTGCCAGCTGGTTTGCTTGATCCTGTTACCAGTTGCTGCTACTCTGACACAACGCTGTACAGTTTAGAGTGTCTCTGTGAGAGATTAAAGCCCTCATATTAGGCCAGTACTGAACCTAGATTCTGATATAGTCCTCCTTTGGATGTGAAAAACAGATTCATCACTTTTTTATTGAGGTTGAAGTATGTGCTCTGTTTTATTTAATACAAGAAAAGAAAGTGCAAGCAGAGAAACTGAGAGCTGGAGATGGGACTGAAAATGGTGAAGTCCCATACAAAGTTTGAGTCTCTAAACTGGCAAGGTTGGGTGGGTCACAGAACAGCAAGAGGGAAGAAACATGTGTTTGGGAGGATGTTCTTGGAGAAACTTATGGAAGGGCTGAGAGGAAAATCAGGTATCGAGTTTTGTGACTGTAGTGGCTGTACATTTTCACAGCGATTATCTTTTGCTATCAGCATTCAGAGAAGGTAATTTGAGATCTGCCCTAAACCTCAGGGCATGGTGGCTAGGTTGACACAAATCATTTTAAGGTAAAAGGCTGCAGTAAAGACAGAATCATAAAAATTCCAATCCATCCTCATAACACCTGCAAGAATTAAATGTCCCTTCACTGTGTACAGTCAGGTGTTGCTTAATCTCAGTAATCTCTATGCTACAGAATAGCAATTGAAGCATGCTAATAGAACTAGTAGGAGCATTCTGGCAATAGAATGAAGCCAGAACACCAGGATTTATGTACACATATCTTACAGTGCTGAAAAACAACAACAAAGAGACCTTAAATATCCACAAATAATAAGGACCTTAGGTTTTTTGTTGGTCTGAAAAACTACGTAGAGCATAACATCCTATAATGCTTAATAAATGATAATTTGGCATTAATTTCAGAATAATACCACTTTTTTTTTTTGCTTGCACTGACCAAATTATCTCACACACAAGGCCTATACACACAATTCTCATACACACACATGGCCTAAATATGGACTAAAATGCAAGCCACAGACATGTGAGTAATAGAGTGGAATGACAAAAAAAAAAATGCTGTCAGACACCTACCTGATCCATACAGATAAGTTTTACCAAGTAAATCTAATTTAATTTAGTAGTCCATTAAAAAAAAGTCATTGTATAAAACAAAGTTGATGAATTTTAAGCAAACAGGAAATCTGAATACAGTTTTTCCAGATTAAAAAACTGACTAATCCACTGAGAAACTGATTAATACAGTCTCATCTAAGCTGCCTGAAAGGTGTATACTAGTGTTGTGGTTTTGTTCAGTGAGGGGGGGCCTAAGATGGTAGCTTCTGTAGGAAACTGCTAGAAGTCGCTCCCCTTTGTTCAGTGGACTCGGCCAGGCCTAGGGCAGACCTGCTGCTGGCCAAGGCTGAGCTGATTGGTAGCAGAATGTCCCGTGATAATGCCTCTGCCACAACGTATTTAAGAAGGGGAAAACAGAAAAAAAAAAGAGAGAGAAGAGAAGATGTGAAGAAGCTGAGCGGGGCTGCATTGCTAGTCCATAGAAAGTTACAGATGGAACCAGATGTCTTTCTTCTTATTCTGCTCTCAGTGTCTGAGAACTATCTTTGCTGCTTACAGAGACAATTTGATTTTTAAACCAGGTAGCAACTGCTCATGTGGCTCAAGTTAAGGGAAAAGAATCTTGTGCTCAGATTCCAAAACTGAGATGATAGCAGAAGATAGACAAATACTGTTAGTTTTAATAGTTACTATAAGAAGATCCAGGATGAGAAGATCTAGTATTTTATGATGTGCAAAAAAAACCCCGCATACAGTATTTCAGGCAGAGTATGCAGGTTTGTACAGTAAGCAGCTACACACTGGAGGAATGTTTCCCTAGGTTTGCTGATGCAAAGTAAAACACAACATAATGTGTGATAGAGATCTGTACCATTAAATCTTCTTATACTAGCAATATTAAGGCTTTTGAGCACTGGCATCTTTTGGCCTGGTGCAAATTTAGGAAAGGATGATTTACTGCCAAAGGTAAGAGATGGCCTTGTTTCTGTGTGGACTAATTAGTGCACTTCAGGTAGATCTAACAGAGAGATACAGTATACTTGAGGATATAATGCAAATTTACCACAGTTACCATTGAAAATACTTTTTAAAAAAAGTATTTTTCATAACAAGCACCCTATAGAGATTTTAGTTCATAAAAGGTAACATTTAAAACACAGAAGTGACCACGATGGAAGAACATTTAGCAAAGAGGGCTGTGGGGGAGATAAAATTGAAAGTTAACAGGCAGTTAAAGCCTTTTATTTAATATACTATAAATAACATATACTGTAATAAAAAAAAAAAGCCTTTTATTTAAAAATAATCCTGGTGGAGAAATATATACAGAAGATCTTGTCTTGACTGCGTTGGTTCCTAGATCCTGATATTTGGGATTCCTGATGCGGACATCCACCTGGAGTGACTAAAAGTTTTGTTATGCCTTGCAAAAGCATAACTCAAAGGCTGGAAGCTACTAAAATTTTTTCCACAATGATTCTCTGGCTTATTCAGGCCCTAGCCTAAACAGAGTCAATATTCAGTTATCAGTCGAATTAATGGAAACTGTGCCTAGCCTGACAGCTTTTGATTAGATTGTACTTTGTCCTTTTTTACTTCGAAGCATTTTAATCTAAAACCTTCAGGAAATTAAAAGCAGCTTGCTGAGGAAAGAAAATGAGGAGGAAGACAGGGCAAAGGAAAGGAAAGAAATTATTTTTCACCATTTTCCTAAATTAGATGTAACACCTAAACTAGTTTGACCAACTCTACATACTTCTGTGTCTGGAAATACCTGTTCTATGCAGGGGCTCAGCCAGTATTTCAAAAGTTCTTTTATTAGCTACAGTGCCAGCAGCATAGGTAGTTACTAGTGTAACTCAACCCTGGATGAGATTTGTGAACTCTGTACGGTTTAGCTGAGACTGACATTTGTCTCAAAAGTCATCCACTCCCTCCTTGTGGTGTAACACCTCCCAGACTTGCCTGGAGCCTTCTCTTTATCTGATTTTGAAGACGGTACAGATCACATTTTTGTCTGCCAACAAGTGAAGAAAATTCTCAAAATTGGTATATGAAATAAAAAGGAACTTGATACATCAATGTTATTCTTTGTTCTTTAATTATTTAATCCTTCTTCAGTACCTGAGGACATCTTACAGACTCAAACCACTGTGCAGATCACAGAGAATATAAATATTAAACAGCTTATCACATTAGACTATAGTAACATCTCCAAAATTAAAGGAAAAATGCAGCTTTGAGAAAGTATACTCTGTCTGTCATTTCTAAGCAACTTAATATTTTGTAAGCAAATAAATGCAATCTTATTTATTTATTTATCACTTTCCAGGTCAATTATTCCAATTATTCTCAATTCAAAAACCTTTTGAACGGAGATGATATTTATATATTTGTCTTATTTTTGCACAAAGATTTATTTTAAGCTTAAGGAAACATGGAAATTGAATCCAAAATGGTGGCCGAGCTTTTTTGAATTAAAGCTCAATTCCAGGAGGCCAATACACTCTTTAAGTCATAAACTTTATTAAATGTTGCTAAACCCTCACAGCTTAATTTTCTTAGCTTTTCAATAGCTAAAAAAAGTCCTACTTTGTTTGTCCCACTAACAGACAAGTCGAAATGCCTGTAACTTCCCTTCTGAAGGTCGTTTTGCCTGGGAATGTTTTGAAAAATAAAAATAAAAAGGACAATTTAAAACCTAAATGGATTATTATAATTAGATGACCCCAAATTAAGGTCACCAGTCACTATGTTCAAGGGCAGGGCTGCCGCCTAGAGAGTCCTAAACAAGCTGGAGGAATGGGCGGATAAGAACCTCACAAAATTCAACAGGATCAGATACAAAGACCTGACCTGGGACTGAATAACCCCTTGCAGTGATACAGACTGTGGAGCTGCTCTGAGGAAAAGGTCCTGGGGCTCCAGGTGGACAGCAAGCTGAGCATGAGCTAGTAGTGTACTCTGGCAGGTATAAAAGCCATTTGTGTCCCGTGCTGTATGATCAGGAACATGGTCAGTCAATTAACAGAGGAGACTCATCTATTCAGCCCTCATTAGACCACAATGAGATAATGTGTTCTGTTTTGGGCCTCCAGTATGGGAAAGACACTAACAAACTGTAGCAAGTTTGGCAGAGGATCATTGAGATGGCTGGGGCTGGAGTACTTGTCCTGTGAATGGAGACTGAGGGACCAGGGCTGACTCAGCCTGCAGAGTCAGGGAGGCGGCCTTTGGTGCTGTGACTGGCTGTTGAAAAGATGGAGCCAGACATTTTTTAGTGGAACAGGATGAGGAACAGGAACGGTGAAGACTGGCTGTAAGAATGCCTTTCCACTGGAAGGCCAGGGCAAACAGCGGCACAGGCTGCTGAGGGAGATTGTGCAGACTCCCTCCTGCGTCAGAGGGTTGTATATCCCAGCTGCATGAAGCCCTGAGCAACTAGGTCTGACCATGGCTGTGAGCAGCCCATTGGACCAGAGACCTCTGAAGCTCCCTTCCAGCCTGAATTATCCTATTAGCCTCTTATCCCATGACCCTACAATGATTTTATTTCTTAAACACATAAATATTCCTACATAAACAAAATGTCTAAATATATTTTATCATTATATCTCCTTTTTAATATCTCACAAGCCTTGTAGTAGAATATCCTAATTATAAGTTGCATATGAGCTAGTTTTTCCTTGTTGATTATGCTTAATATCCCAGTTCTCTTATCTTGAGTGATTTATGAAAGTAGCTTGGCACTGGTTGTACAGGCTAAGAAATCTCAGATGTGAAGGTTTCATCAACTGCTCAACCTGCTGCTGTTAGTTAATATGCACCAAAACAGTTTTGATCACAAACCCCATATAAAAGGAAAATTGCATTCACTGCAGCTTTTTCTGGTGCATAAGTCAAATCTGAGCCAAAGGAGCATGTTGCCTTTTCTGGCCCTGCTGCGTTCAGTGACACTGGGCTGCCATTAATCAAACTAGGCTGTCAGAACAAACTTACAAACTCCAGGGAAAACCAGTTTCGCAGCTGACAACAGCCTGACCACGTGCCTTACTAGGAAGCTGTTAATGGACTATAGGAAACTGGTAATAAAAAAGTGAAGAATTTGAAGCAGATACTGAGTGGTCATGCAGGCAGTCACACCCACAGTGGAGAGGTAAGCTGCCAAGCCTGAAACTTGCTAGTACAAACCAGTTTTCGTTTAATTTTCAGTTTTCATGAAAACATGACATTTGATTTCTGCACGCTGCTCAGGGGAACAGGAAACTGTTGCAACATCTATGTTACAGCAATAGCAGCAAGCAAAATCAGCTATGCAACTCAGGACTTGAGCTGCAACCCCAGAGAGCTCCCAAAGGAGCAAGTACGTCCTTGCAAATAGTGGACATTTTCTAAACAGCTGAATGAGCATTTGCAAGACCTCTATCAAACGTCCCCTCTTCACTGGACGGTGCAGAGGGCTCCTCCCCTACCTGAGGGCACAGGCGGGGCTGTGTGAAAGCCGCGGCTGGTGGCAGCACCTTTGCTGCGGGCTCAGGCCTCCTACCGGGATGAGGCCCTGCTCGGTGGGAGGCTGACAAGCTGGGGCAGTCTTGTGAATCTCAGGAAGGTGCTCTGACAGGCTTGCCAGGCAGCTGCCGCCGAAGGTGGCTGAAGCGGCTATGGCACTCGCAGAGATGGACATCTTAGTGCCCAGACGTGCCTTCCTCCCCACAGCTCTTTGCTAATCAGCGCCATGGGGCCACCACCGCCTGCCATGGCAGTGTGGCTAGCATGTGTGGCCTGGAGATATTTGCCCCCACTTGGTGCCTCCCTCACCCCAGCATTGCTACCACTCCTTTGATGCTGCGATCTCCACCTGTGGAAGGCCATATCTGTTTTATTTTGTTTGTTCACTGTTTATTGTGCGCAGCCTGTTGTGTTCCTGTCCAAAGGTGCAGCTTGGCAGCAGAGCAGGCCACAAGCCTGGCTTGTCCTTGCTGGGAAGGACGAGAGGCTCCTGATGGAGCAGGGGGCTGAGCCCTCCCCAGGGAGACCTTCTGGAAGGTGGTGGCAAGTGCGAGAGAGCGGTGTGAGGAAATGACCAAGTGAGGAGTGAGCCCTCAGGGACAGCAAAGCTTGCCAACACATAGGAAAGAGGAGGAAGCAGGTACGCAGCCAGGTACCTCAGAAAAGAGAGAAGACGGCCATGGGCGCCTGGCTGCAGCAGCACTGAATCTACCGTAACCCAGCCAGCCCTTGAGCTGCTGGCTGGAACCAGCCTGGAGGAAAGGGCGTGACCTGGAAGGCACGGTGAGAGAATCTGTTTACAGCCTTTTTATTTTTATTTCTTTTCTGTTGGACAGCCTGTGGGTGGGTGCAGGGGTGCTCAGCCTACAGGTGAGACCAGGTACTCCAGCGTGAGGCCCGGCCCTGGCCCTCTTCTCCTCAGTTTGGCCTTGACCTCAGATAAGTTTCATGCCAAGGTTTGAAAGGCTACAGGAAAAGCCAGTGTCCTCTAACCAACACTACATCAACATTAAATGTGACACAGAACAGGTGGTGTATCTCCACCAGGTTATGTGTACAGCATAAATAAAGAAAACTATATTTAGGAATCGTGTGGAGCCACCATCTAATGATAAATGGTAAAAATTTGCATGAATACCCGAGACCAAATTTATGAAATTTCACAACTTTATATGAGGAGTATGGGTGAGGAGAAGCAGCCTGCCGGTCTCCAACAGCCAAAATCTCTATGAGGACAATATAGATGAAAATTAAGAAACACAGAGCCAAGCCTAAGGTTAAACTTCAAAAGTAGCATATGGTTATCCTAAAAAAAGAGGGCTTAACATGGGGCAAATTTGCATTTGTTTTGTTCAGGAGTGAATCCACAGCGAGCAGAGCAGCAGAAATGGATACTTCTGCAGCTGCACAAACCCTCAACCCTGAGGATAAGCAGAGGGGTCTGTGCTTAAATCTCAGCTGGCAGCATGTTTTGTGAGGTCATAGAGAACTCCTTTTACAACCCATTAATTCTAGGAAAACCTATTGCTGCCATATTTAACTTCAAATAGATGCCCAGTGACAGTCTGCGTAGGTGCAAGCAATTAGCATATTCTCTGCATGGTGTGAATTGCTTCTGTCACCAATGGCTGTAAAATTGAGTGTGAAAATCATGTTTTTGTGGGATGCACAATAGAACTCGTGGGGAAAAAAATAAACTCAAATGTTCAGCAGTTTAAATAAACCTTAATTTTTAAGGAAGGTGTAGGTGAGGAAAGAGGGTGCCTATTATGTTAGTTCTTTGTGCAGAACAGCCTCATTTCCAGTTTGGATTAATAGGAAGTTATTTCAACAGATTTTAAAAGAAAATAAGTATCCTGAATGCAGTTCTTTTTCTGAATTTCTTTTTTTCTTTCCTTTTGAAAAATGCTTTCCATAAAATTAAAATATCAATTATATTTTTAGTCTGCCAGCTCTAGTAAGACAGAGCTATAAAACCAAGTGTCACAAAGAATATTTGGAAATAGCTACTATTAAAACAGAATCTTTGAAACAGTAATATATGCCAGAAACTAGGTATGTTCAAGGACAGCTTAAGAACCAAGATCCCAGGTTTTAAAACCTCAAGAACTGTGAACAAACATTGTCTATGGCAGCTAAAGTAAAATAGAGAGATTTGTGCCAAATCCTTTTTGCCTAAACTACATGTAGTCATTTAAGGACAGTATTGCAAAAACTAAATATTTGTCTTCCTTGAGACTAGCTATGTGATATTTCCTGCAGAACATTTGCACAAAGAATCTAAAGATCCAGTATTAACTGGAAAATGGTCTGACATTAATCCAATACATGTAGCTTTTTCACTCAGGAAAATTATTTTAAAATGTTAAAGTAGTATTTCATAGCTGCAGATGCAACTATTTACTCAAGTTCCAAGGAAGACTAAATTAAACACTAAGAAAAAGAGAAACCATGCTTTCAAGCAGGGCTCACAACCTGGGAAAGATCAACAGGCTGCGTTTGAGAACAGATTAGTTTATCCTTAGCTAATTACCCCGTAAGGTTCAGCTGAGCTGCCAGCACCACTAACAGTCAAGATATCACAATAGATTGCTCTGTCTGTTTGATAAACTCATTCACTGAATATGTTGATTTCTGGCTGTGCATGTACAATAAAATCTTGCCAGTCAATAGTGCTACTACTCATCTCATTCAGATAATTTTCTGCCTTTTTGTTATGGCTTATTATTTTCAACCTACTTTCTGGATCATTCTTTTTAGTTTGAGGAGAAGTCTGGTAGTCAAAACCAGTATGTTCCAGTTCTTGCTTATTGTTTGTACAGTTTTAGCAGCTCTGACTTCAATTTGCCCATCTATAAAACTAGAATAGTATTTGAAAGTCTCTGGGTATGTTTTAAAGTATAAAGTAGTTCTCACAGTGAAAACTACGCACAGGACAAAGGGACATAGAACTTTAACCTTCAAGAAATACACTGTTTTCATTTAATTGTAATGTGCTATCACAAGCATACAGTTTAATTTTAATCTGAAATATGTACAGACATAAAAGTCATAATTCAGCAATAAGACAGTACCTTTTTTGTCTTTTCAGTATATAAAGAGATTAAAGTAATTGAAAATTTAATGGAAAGAGTTTGAAGATCTTGTAAGTTTCCTTTTTTAAAAACAAATTACCTAATAATATACATATAAATGTGAAAAATGTTGAAATCATTAAAGCTACTGTAACTAGAGTAGGCCTTTTTTTGACATAACTATGAATAAATCCCACTCTTGCTAAAACTACTGCTTTCTACAGAATCAGAGCCTTTTTTCATTGATATCAACCAGTCATTACTGCTGACATTAATGAGAACCAAATCAGTCCCTGTATACTGAAAACTTAAAAGTATGCTGAATCTTAGTTGAAACATGGAGACAGCTTGCTTTGAATTGAGGTATGCAATGAAGTTTAACTGGAATATTATTTCCTAAGAAGCCAATCCTTCGATTCAGAGCAGTGTAAAGCCCTTTTCAGTTTAACTTCTGGGTTTTTTTAAACAATAATGTAAAATGAAAAACAATAAAGTGAATCTTGCTACCTGCAGAATAAGAATGGGCAGAGTAGTCTTTAGGAGTGCAATAAAACTCGAAAGTAAACATTCTTCTCACTGTGAGCAAACAAAGAAGTACTGTTCATTACATTACTGCAAAAAGGAAACTTTAGAGAACTGGCTTAATCATGGCCGTTGGAGAGTCTGAGAAGAGGCATAGGAACATGACTTCCATTAATTATTGTCATGACTAGGACTACACATACCAAAACCACATGCACATGAAAGAGAGTTTGAGAGAGAGATGTTTATTTACTCTAACCACCTTTGGGTGTAGAGGGGTAGATAGAAAAATTTTCCATGTCATTGAGAGCACTTCAGCAGTTACAAAAGAATTTCCTCCATCACTTCCTCCTTTCTTCATTATATTTTTTTTAAGAAAACTTTCTAATAGATAAAAACATTGTATGACATGGAGTTGGAAGAGATCTCAAGAGATACTATGTTATTGTCACGAAGTTTCTGGCCTATCGTCACCCCTTGGTTTTCAACAAATGCAAGTTTAATATGTCATGAGGACATCTAATACTAAATCTGACAGTGCAAATTCTTTCAAACATGCCCTATTGGAAAACTATAACACCATAGGTTTCATAGATTATGTATTTCTTCAAAAGTGGCTTAAAAGTTTTGGGAAAATATTTGTGTATTCAACTGACTGCATTCCCTGGAATACGACATGTAAAGAAAACCAGCTAATTACTGTGAGGTGAAGTCTGCTCAGGCTACATCAGTTTAAGTTTGGAGTAATGCCATGGAAATCAGTCTAATAATTCAAGAGTCATATGGTGTAGAAAAGAGCACAATTTGGTACATGAAGAACTTTTTTTTTGTTTTCCTGAAGGGACATCTATTTATAGACCCATTTTCATCCAGCAATCCTGGGTGTTGTTTTAGTCATCAGTACCACCTGTTTCACCTGAGCAACCCAGCATTGTCTCCAAAGCTGAAAACAAGAAGTGTAGAGACAGACCAAATAGGTAGGACTTTCTGTAGTCTTATTTTCAAATATTCTGAGTCTTATGCATGGAGATTTGGCAGTTCAGGAAGAAAAAATCTCTCAAAAGCCAAATCCTGTCTTCCTTGCTTGTAAGTACAGCAAAATCCTCAGGAAGCAAAGTGGCTTTTCATAACTATGTTGAGTTTAAAATAAAAAAAAGAACAAAGACCAAGAAGCAGATACATCATATAATCATATAGGCTGTAGAAGGAACTCCTTTCTCACCAAACAGATCACCTAGAAGTACTGGAAATTTCAGAACAAGGAAGAAAGGAAGTACAATAAAATGGTGGCAACAGTCATACTGTGTACTGTTACTCCCTTTTCAGCCTGAAAACAAACCTTAACAGCTGCCATCTGAAAGGGCAAGCCTCTGAGTGTTGCAGATATTTCTTAAACTACAGGCTGAGGCTATTGGAATTCCTTGTATCATAGCAATTTTACAAACATATTCATTAGTTGATCTGTGAGTGGTTTGCATATGTATTATCATATTTGCTTTGTACAGAGAAAATATCGCACCCAAAACCTCAGTGACAGGAAGGCTTAGGTTACCAAACTAGCAGGGCCAATGCCACGTTTAGAGGATAATCTTGTTAGTTATGTCCAAACATCTGTGTGCTGAACCTCATTCTCACCAACAAGGAGGTGCTTGTTTGGGATGTGAAGATCAAAAGCGGCCTTGGCTGCAGTACCTAAGAAATGGTGGAGTTCAGGACCTGGAGAGGAGGGAGTAAGCAGGGCGAAAAGCAAGATCACAACCCTGGACTTCAGGAGAGCAGACTTTATCCTCTTCAGAGATCTGCTTGGAGAAGTCCTGTGGGATAAGGCCCTAGGGGGAAGAAGAGCCCAAGGAAGCTGGTTAATATCCAAGGATCATCTCGACCAAGCTCAGGAGAACTCTATCCCAACAAATAAGAAGTCAGGAAAAATGCCAGGAGACCTGTGTGAATGAACAAGTATCTCCTGGAAAAACTCAAACAAAAAAAAAGGGGGAAGTCATGCTTTACTACCTCAATAAACTTATATGATTAAGTGACTGGCCTGGTAGATGAGGGGAGAGGACTTCATTAAAGCCTTTAACACTGTCCTCTGTAAGATCCCCATAGACAAGCTGTTGAAATATAGGCTGAATGAGCAGATGATGAGATGGATGAACAGCTAATTGAACATTTGGGCCTAGAGGGTGGATCAGCAGTGCAACGTCTATTTAGAGGATAGTGACTGGCACTGTACCCCAGGGGTTTATACAGGGCCCAGATCTGTTTAGCATCTTCATTAATGAGCTGGATGATGCGGCAGGACATACCCTAAGCAAGTTTGCAGATAACATGAAACTGGGAGGAGTGGCTGATACGCGAGAAGGTCATGCTGCCATCCAGAAAGACCTTGACGGGTTGGAGAAATAAGCCCAGAGGAACCTCATGACCTTCAACAAAGAGAAATGCAAAGTCATGCACATGGAGAAGAACCATGCTGGAAAGCAGGTTGGCAGAAAAGGGCCTGGAGTCCTGGTGGACACCAGGTTGAATGTGAGGCAGCGAAGTGCGCCTGGTGCAAAGAACAAGGTTATCCTTGGCTTCATTAGACAAAGTATTGCCAGCGGGTCAAGAGAAGTGATCCTTCCCCTTTATTCAGCTCTGATGAGACCACAGCACGTGGAGTGCTGTCCCGTTCTGGGCTCCTCAGTACAAGAGAGACATAGACATATTGGAGAGAGTTCAACAAAGGGTCACAAGAATAATTAAGGGACAGGACCACCTCCAATATGAGGAAAGGCTGAGCAAGCTGAGGCTGTTTAGACTGGAGAAGGGAAGGCTCAGAAGATTCTTATTAATGTATATAAATACCTGAAGGGAGGGTGCAAAGAAAACAGAGCCAGGTTCATTCCAGTGGTATTCAGTGACAGGACTAGGGGCAATGGGCACCAAGTGAAACACAGGAGGTTCCATAGAACATCAGGAAACACTTTTTTTTTGCTGTGAGGGTGACTGAGCATTGGAATAGGTTGCCCATGGAGGTTGTGGAGTCTCCATCCTTAGAGATATTCAATAACTATCTAGACACAGTCCTGGGCAAGCGGCTGTTGGTGGCCTTGCTGAAGAAAGGAATTTAGAAAAAGCAGACCTTCAGATGTCCCTTCCAATTCAATTCTGTGATACTTAATGCAATTCCTTAGCTGCTTTTAATGAGCAGTTAAAAATTTCTCAGTATTACAGACTGTACCCTGACTGCTGCTTGATAGCAGATCAGAATAACGACCATCAAAATCAGTATTTTGGCTTGGGGCCATAGTGTAAAAAGTGGAGCAGTAATAATGAGAATCTCCTACTTGTACCTACATACTCTAGACATCAGTTTGGTTCACAAGTGGCTGTGGTACGCGCAAAACCCTGGATTCCTTTTAGAGGGAACTAAACTGTAAGCTGTGCTCAAGATGCAGACCAGCCTCCAGTTGGGACATACAGATCCAAAGTAACAACTGTGGAACTTCATGCAGCTTTGAACTGTATGTGCAAAGTGGATGTTAAGTTCAGAGGGACAGAGTAAATTTAATGTAAAGTAAAACCCCCACATTCCATCATGTGTTGATGTTGGGTGTCTCAGCAACACCACCTTTGAGTTACTGTTTGTCTCCTGGTGCACCAAATTTCTAGCTAACTTAGACATAGTAGAAGTATCAATGATTATAGCTGGTCTCTCCAGTGTTGTGGTAATACCACTCTTAAAAAATACGTCATAGTTGTAAAAGTCACTTGTTTGGCTCAAATTGTGGTGAGAATCTCTTGTGACATTTCAGAACACATTGTGCGGATTTCCTGCCTTTATATTGCTGGAGGCTAGTGTTGGCTGTTTTGGTATTGTCTTAAGAGCAGAATAGTATTGTTTCATGGCATTACAGGACAATAATAGCATTTAGTCAGCCTCTGGAACCATCATCCATTCTGTTGACATTATCTTTTGGCTATCTATAGTTAATTTAAAATCAAACAACAGTGTTATATAAGGTACACTTCATAGCATTACTGTCTTGTTATTAAAGTTCTCAGTTGACCTTGTATGAGTAAGCAGTTACTTTATAGCTGGTCTGGAGAGAGTCTCAGATGAAGCTTTCATCACATTCTCAGGGGCTGTGTCTTTGCTGCATTAATTCAGGATTACAGGGAGGCTGTGCAGGTGGCCAGGGATCAGGTGAGGCAGGCTAAAACCCTGACAAAATTGAATCTGGCCAGGGACATCAAAATCAACAAGAAAAGCTTCTATAGATATGTCAGGGACAAAAGGAGGTCCAGGGAGAATGTAGGCCCCCTCTGGAAGGAAATGGGTGACCTGATTACCCAGGACATGGAGAAGGCTGAGGTGCTTAATGACTTTTTTGCCTCAGTCTTCACTGGTAAGGGCTCTTGTCTCACCACCCAAGTTGTGGAAGGCACAAGCAGTGTCTGGGAGAATTAAGAACCGCCCACTGTAGCAGAAGAGCAGGTTTGGTAATATCTGAGGAACTTGAAGGTGCACAAGTCCATGGGACTTGATGAGATGCATCCGCAGGTCCTGAGGGAACTGGTGGATGAAGTTGCCAAGCCATTGGCCATTGTATTTGAGAAGTCGTGGCAGTCTGGTGAGGTTCCCAATGACTGGAAGAGGGGCAACATAACCCCCATTTTTAAAAAGGGAAACAAGGAAGACCTGGGGAATTACAAGCCACTCAGCCTCACCTCTGTGCCTGGCAAGGTCATGGAGCAGATTCTCCTGGAAACCATGCTAAGGCACATGGAGAGCAAGGAGGTGGTTGGTGACAGCCAACATGGCTTCACTAAGGGTAAATCATGCCTGACCAATTAGGTGGCTATCTATGGTGGATTTACAACATTGGCGGATAAGGGAAGAGCAACTGGCCTCAGCTACAAGGACTCGTGCAAAGCATTTGACACTGTCCTGCATGACAGCCTTCTCTCTAAACTGGACAGGCATGGGTTTGATGGACGGACCACTTGGTGGATAAGGAGTTGGCTGGATGGCTGCACTCAGAGAGTGGTGGTCAATGGCTCAATGTCCAAGTGGAGACCAGTGACGAGTGGCGTTCCTTAGGGGTCCGTGTTGGGCCCGACCCTGTTCAACATCTTTGTCGGCAACATGGACAGTGGGACAGAGCACGCCCTCAGCAAGTTTGCCAGCACCAACCTGTGTGGTATGGTTGACATGCTGGAGGAGAGGGATGCCATGCAGAAGGACCTTGACAGGCTGGAGAGGTAGAGCCATGCAAACCTCATGAAGTTCAACCAAGCCAAGTGCAAGGTCCTGCATGTGGATCGTGGCAATCCCAAGCACAAATACATGCTGGGCAGAGAATGGATCGAGAGCAACCCTGAGGAGAAGGACTTGGGAGTGCTGGTGGAAAAGAAGCTCAACATGAGGAGGCAATGTGCCGTTGCAGCCCAGAAAGCCAACGGCATCCTGGGCTGCATCAAGAGAAGCGTGGCCAGCAGGTCGAGGGAGGTGATTCTCCCCCTCTACTCGGCTCTGGTGAGACCCCACCTGGACTACTGTGTCCAGTTCTGGAGCCCCCAACACAAGAAGAACACGGACCAGTTGAGAGGGTCCAGAGAAGGGCCACGAAGATGATCAGAGGGATGGAGCACCTCTCTTATGAGGACAGGCTGAGAGAGTTGGGGCTGTTCAGCCTGGAGAAGAGGAGGCTCTGGGGAGACCTTATAGCACTCTTCCAATACCTCAAGGGGGCCTACAGGAAAGATGGGGAGAGGCTGTTCAGTAGGGCCTGTTGTGATAGGACTAGGGGAAATGGTTTCAAAATAGAGGGAGGTAGATTTAGATTAGACATTATGAAAAATTTTTTAGACTGAGGGTGGTAGAACACTGCCACAGCTTGCCCAGAGAGGTGGTGGAAGCCCCATCCCTGGAAACGTTCAAGGCCAGGTTGGATGAGGCTCTGAGCAACCTGATCTAGTTGGGGATGTCCCTGCTCCTTGCAGGGGGGTTGGACTAGATGACCTTTGAAGGTCCCTTCCAACCCTAACCATTCTATGATTCTGTGATTCTAATTCAGCTGATCTGCCACTGTCCATGGACATTTGTGTTCTGTATGGAAGTGACTAATTTTTTGGGGGGCATGCACAAGATCTTGTGGTAAAGAGTTCCTGGGCTTAGCTGTGTGCTGTGTAAAAAACCCACCTACTGCTTTTTCACTAAGTATTCCATTATTGCATTTAATGCACATTCACTCATATCAGGAAAGACAGAAAATAATCATCCTCTATTTACTTTTTCTGTTTAATGCGTGGCTTTACAGTCCTTAATTATAACACTTCTCAGTCATTTGTTTTCCAAGCTGAGATACCTACACCGGAAAACTACTCCATATCTTGGGTAATTCGTTTGCCCTTTTCTCCATAATCTTTGGTTCTACTATATCCTTTTAAGATGGGTAACATCTTAAAATCATAAGAAACACACGTAATATTCAAACTCTAAGTATGTGATAAAGCACTGAGATTTTCTGATCTGTTCCTTGCTTTGTTTTTCTATTACCAAGAACTGACACAATGTTTTCACAGAACTAGATAAACGATAATAAATTTAAAATCCCAGTCCTGATTGTTATTACTCAACTTGCAGTCACTCGCTGTACATTTAAATTTATGATTACTTTTTTCTTGTGCCTCACTTTGCTTTTATCTACACCACATTTCCACTGCTATTTTATTGCCCAGTCACCCTTTTCCTTCTCTACTTCCTTATAGCTTATTTTTACTGTCCTGAATAACTAGTTTAAAGAGAAAACTTTTGTCACTTCAGCATCACTGTTTTTCTCAGCTAATTTATTAACATGCTGAACAATCTATCTCATCTCTTTAGGACATATTCCTTTTCTTCATAGAAGTATGAGTTATCTATAACTCTTTACTACTTTATTGTGGGATATTTCTCTGTTGTGATTTGCTCTCAGCAAGGGAAGGTACTGGAAGTCTTTCAGCACTGAGGAATTTGCTTGGAAATGTCATTGCATATTGAGTGGTTACCAAATCTAGTGAAAGTTGCACCTGGTCCCAAATTGACATTTCTTTTTGATTTAAATACTCCTTGTAGTGCCTTTGTATTGTAAAGGAAGATTTACAAGAGCTGAGGCCTTATCTAGCCACCATAATCATTCCCAGTATAATGACTCTGGGAATCAACTATGCCTCAGAAGCCTGGCATACTTCAAACAGTTTCAATCATTAAAGTGTTTGGTACAAAACACACTTTGAAGTTGAATCATGACTATAAACACTTATTGCTTTCCTTACTGTATGCGTGTTCAAAGATTATGCACTGTGTATGCAGTGCAACGGCACTGCATGAAAGAACTGGGACAGTTTTTCCTCCCATTTTTATCTCATCTGTATCCTGCAAAGATTTCCTGCCTTAACAGAGTGTACTGATTTACTTTTGACTGCCATAGCCCTCAAAAGTAGAAACATTGTCATCTAGAAACCTTATTAATCCTGGAAATAAAAAGCGTAACAGGAAATGACAGTAGATGGGGAGGACCGGAGAATCAGGGAAGAAGTGGTCATTTTACAACAATTAGTTAAATACATTAAAAAACTAAAACCTTTTATGTAGTCCAAATAACTTGTAATCATATAAATAATGACTATTTAGACCATTGAATAATTACTTTTAAAGTTTTCTTTCAAATTTGCATTGGACTAATGCTGAAAATAATTATTTAAGCTCAACACAAGAACTACAAAAAGCTGTTTTCTCTCGTACACCCTGGCCTCTTACAAATCAGGAGTCTTTAAAGGTTGTATGTACAGTGGAAGTACATTTTCAACTTGAACTAAGTATTCAAATTCTTTGTACCATTTATTCAGCTCTGGTGTGGTGTATAACTGGATGAATTCTAAAACATACAAGAAAAATCATAGAATCAGGGAATGGTTTGGGTTGGAAGCCATCTAGTCCAGCCCCCCTGCAAGAAGCAGGGACATCTTCAACTAGATCAGGTTGCTCAGAGCCTCACCCAACCTGGCCTTGAAAAATCCAGACTTTTTAAGCTTTTAGTAAGCCTGAAGAGCAGAAAGTGAATTACCCATTCACAGCACTATATATTTACTTATCTTTACAAAAAGGAGACCTAATTCAGGGCTCAGATTTGCAAGGTGGGAAGACAGGATGCTTACAAAGCAATAGGAAGACTATATAGACTAGCACAGGAGGCTAGAGATGGGCTGAAGTCACTTTAGTTTCAGCAATATACTGATTTGCCCAGTCATGTTACAACATTTACAAGGTATGTCTTTACTTCTGTCACGTATATTTGGCCATCCCTAGGTAGAAAATAGCTAGAAATACTTCAAACTCAGTCTTCCCTTCTTCAAAAAGACGGGAGAATTTTCCTCTCAAAAAGATGTGAGAATTTTCACACTGTATTTCTCAGAATAAAATTTGACTGAGTCCTGAAACATTTTTAAGAGCATACCTTTGGAGCTGATTCTGATCTTGCTAGTAAAAGATAGAAGCGAACCCATTAAAATGAAGTGGCAGCTTCAAATACATGGCACTTAAAATTACAGCATATATTTCATATATTTCAGTACCAAACAGTTTCTTCATTCAAGGCATCCAGAAAGCAAAATCTAGTTCTTCTCCCATGTGAGCACCTTATATGATAGCCTCTGCATTTTGATAATAGTTTTGGTTTTGTATTTCTTGCTTTAGAGTGCAGAATTATGTATATCTGTAGTTATCATATTATCATAATTGTGATAAAAGTCTAGCTAATTATTTTCTTTTTAATATACAAGAAGAATTGGAAAATTGAATTGTTTTATATGTTTGTAATCTATAGCTGCAATGGTTTTTGTTAGCTAAAATTTAATATGAATACTGGGGGAACACTGACTATATGACTACACACCAGGTCAAAGTACTGAATTTTTGTTCCCATTATACTCCATATTCTGAAGTTTCTCTTTCTGTACAGTTGTAAACACACTCATCTGTAATGTACATCACTAATGAAATCATCAAACACTCTAGAAATTTTAAACCAAACTTACTGGATTATAAGCCCAAGCCATCAAACACATTGGTATAGTATGATGCTAGCACAAGTTTTTTAAATTCCATCATATAGAAACTCCTAAATGAAAGGCACCAAGGATGGCAGCGCTTTTTAATACAAACTATAAAGGTCATCTGTGTTGTCCTTCTGAAAGGCAGGTTGCTACATTCTTTCATTTCCATGTGGTATTCATCCAGAAAATAAATGAAAGTATGCCATTCTGAGATAAGACATTTTTCACAGGTTTTCTCACTTCAGAAAGAGAAAGATGTTCTGACTGAGAAGAATGACATTTTGATATGCTTATAGATTGTACCTGCAGCGTCCTTTGTCACATCTAAAATTCCTTTGAGGTCCTGAGGATAAATTCCTTTTCTGTCTTAGAAGGAAATGAACTTCACATTTTTCACTGAATGTTCAATAAGGAGAACTATAATAGGATTCCCAGAGCTGTGCAGGTCTGGAGCAAAAATGACTGGGTTTACATCAGAGTGGTATCAAAACTTTCTTCTGAAAAATCCCCAAGTGAGTTCTCAGTGTGGCTATTGCTCTGCAATGCCTTTTTGGCTTGACTATCATTGTGTGCTACTGTATATTATAGAAGAGATAGGTCAGGAATATTACCCATAAAAGAGAAGAATAGGAAAATATAGGATCTGAACTACTTTTTGCTAGAATGATTGTAGAAGCTCATGCAGAGACAGAATAATGTCAAACTGAAACAAAGCATCTTTCTTTCAACAAACTCCCAGATTAGCAAATACGACTTTTATCAGTGTCAAAAAGCCCCAAACTCCACTGTTGCTGCTGCTCTATCATTTCTACCCTGTCAGGTGAAAGCTTAGACTTTCGGAATTGACTGGCAGAGAAAAAGTCTTCTTTGCATCTAGAAGTCTTTCTCATTTTTCTATGTGATCTCTAGACGCCTGGATGCTGTCTTAATGTTCTATAACTAACAATCTGTTTTGCTTGCATTACATATTTTAGCAATGCAAGTGAAAATTTATATGCTAATAAGATGCAGATCTCAGGTTCTTAGCAACCTGCTTTTCTCAACTCCTCTTCTATGAAGGTTGAGTTTCTCTGCTATGCTTCTTTATATTTCTTGTGGATTGGTGGGAAGGAAGGAGACTTTTAGCCACTAATTCAAGTAGCAGTACATGAAATTGTTGCCTTTCATTTTAGTTTCAAAAATTAAAAATTTCTTACAAATACATCCTTTTGTTTCTTTTAGCACATTTATGTACAATAGATTTTAGATTTGTTTTCATACTGTAATGCTTTGCATAAGTAATATTTATGACATGCCTTTGCTCTTTTTTAAAGGGCGTGACTAGTGCAAGAAATCCCACTGCTGATCTTGTAACTTTAGAGAGTTCACAAGATATTTAAAACCAAATGCTGCAAACCCTGATGGACAGAATTGCCCATCTCATTGATATGCAAAATGGAAGGCCTCAGAATATCAGGAAATGGCCTGAAATTTTGGGTATTAATTTATAAACTGTATTCAGTAGCACCCAAAGGAAACCTGCCCAGCAGGAAGTAAAATTTGTGCAATGAACTACCTCGGAAAAAGGGGAATGTTTCTTTTAGAACAGAGGGCCGTTGAAATTGTGCTGTTTAGAAGGCTTGCTTTTGCATTACTTGGTATGCCTTACTAATAGGATGAGTTTGGATGGTGCTGAATGCAGGATTGTACGTAAGGAATGAAAATACAGGCTTTTCTGAGATAAAAACTAATTTAGGTTGAACCAGATACCCTCAAAAAAACTTTTTGTCCATGAATGAATTCTGTAAATTTTGCTTCTCTAATTCAAGTAGGCAGTAATAAGTGATTTTAGGACTGCATTTGCATAGTACCATAGCTACAGTTGAAGACTTACTTCAACGTGCTATGATGGTAATAAGAAGAACAAAGACCAGTGTGGATATATAAACCGGAGTTTCAAACTGCTTTAGTTAGCAGCCTGCTCTAATCAGAAACACTTAGAAGATGGCAGTCAGAGCTGTTCCTTGGCTCTCAAGAGCCATACTTGAGGGAGAGAAAACTTGATACTCACTTCATGTTTTTGTTACATCACTTTAAGCACAAAAGGAAAGCAAAT
The DNA here is from genome assembly GCF_036417535.1 of Chlamydotis macqueenii. NCBI lineage: Eukaryota > Metazoa > Chordata > Aves > Otidiformes > Otididae > Chlamydotis > Chlamydotis macqueenii. Next base: position 54,665,247 of record NC_141593.1, on the reverse strand, counting down.
GAACTACTTCTAAAACACAAATCAGATAAGGTAGGGAATCACATCCTGTGATTGAGTTTATATGTGTGGGTTTGTCCTTCCATCCCACCATTTCCTGTCATGCATTAAGCATCTATATTGTTAAGACAAGCAAGAAAAATACAAAGAAAAGTACTGGTGTGTTACTTGGCAAAAGATACAGAAAATTATCTTCCTTACTGCAAAGCTCTTCAATCTTTTTTCTTCTTTGGCCATATTGTTTTAGCCTACAGTACAGTTCTGTAGTTTTATTACCATCTATTTGGTTTTATCATTAGACCACGCTGGGAGAGACCTAGGAATCTGTTTTCTCTTAAGTGATCTCTGCAAAGGGCTCTCATGCAGAACTAAAGTAAGCCTTACATTTGTTATTGCTTGATGAGGTTTGTATGGTGGTCTATTGTGCAATCAGTAAATCAGTGTTTATTTCTTGTTCTTTGCTCATTTTTCCAGGCAAGATTTTTTTTTTTAAATTATTGGAGTCTTCTGATTTAATTAGTAGAGTGCTAATGCCACTGTCTTGCCAGAACAACACTCATGCAGAAGTGCTCAGGAGATGATTTAATTAAACACATGGAGTGCTACATATAATTATTTTATATTGCTACTAGTCATCAAGCAAGTATATGTGACAAAGAGACATATATAGTGCAGTAGGCCACCTTTTTTCTAGGTTGACACTATATGCAAATAATTTCAAAACACATGCAAACTCTCTATTGACTCCAAAATATACATACTCCTAGTGGAAGGGAAGCCTAAGTAATTGATCAGGATATTTTTAATAAATTTTCTTATGATGATGTAATTTATATGAATTCCTAAAATCCACTAGAATTTTTCTGGAGATAAAGCATGGTCACTTCTACCTTGATGTAACTAGGAAATACCAACATTATGTGCAACATCCTCATCAGATGTTGAACTGGCCTACCTATATTGTGCCAAAAACTACAGCTTTATCTCTGTAGAGCTTTTTACAGAAGATAGCTCATGTAGCAGTCCTCCTACCATGAGAAATACGCCTTTGGGAGGAAAAGCAAAGTTTCAGCTTGTACTAAGCTTATTGGAGAAAAAAGTATAGAACATAATTTAGTGCTAGGTTTTCTGATTTCAGGTTTTGGATGTGTACTTCCCTTGTGTCTCACACATCCCCTGTTATGCTAGAGTTTGCTTAAGAAATTCTGTTTGTTTTCAGGTGTGGAACTGTACCCCATGATGTGTTAAATATACTTGTGCTATGATGCTGTAACAAGGAAATTCCAGAGTCTGGTTTGGCTGTCAGGGTGTTGCCAAGCCATTTCTGTGTTGCTTGAAGATAGAGGCATGCTATTGTAAAACATTCGTCTTACACATACTTGTTTTTTGTTTTATTGAAGAGAGGGAAACTGTGGGAAGGCACTGAAAATCTTTTGATCTGAATGTTCTATCCGCCATCTTTACTGCATATTTGACTGAGTTAAAGCAGAGTCTTACCACTGTATTATACAGCCAGTGAGACCAGTTAGCCCAGTTTGCAATGCCGCTTCACCTGGATATCAGGTTTTTATTTGACAGTTGAAAGACAAAAGGGCAGGATCTCTGACAGAATTAAAAAATTATTCCTGTAGCCTCTACTTGGACCACAGATTACAATGACTTTCGTTAACCAGCACCATAGCTGAGCAAACAGTAAGCAAAGTGAATAGTACGAAATCTTTATCAAGCAACAGCTTTAACTACTGTTTGGTTCTGCCAGTGCAAGGAAGGAAGATGGTTGGAGGAGAAGAGTTGGCTACCTATAGCTGCCACAGATTTTGAAATAAAATTAATCTCTGTGCTGATATAGTGATGCCTGCGCTATTAATCCCACTTCTCTGGGACTCCATATAGGATATATATTGATTTATGTAAATGTGTGAACTTCACCTATGGCAGGACTAAGCCCTATTTTACAATGGAAAGCTAGAACTGTCATGTGATGAGGAGCAGACTACAGAACAGGATGGTGAAGTACTTTTGACCTTTACAGGTTCTTACTTTTGAACAGCCCACTTGATGTTTTTTTATAACCCCTCCAAAAAAAATCAAGCAATCAAGCTGACCACAGTAAATTACTAACTGTAAGGGCAACTAAAAAATATTTTTGTATGTATCACTAAAGATAAGGGGATTCTGAGTTTTCAAAGTTAACTTTGTGGGTGCAGGTGACTCTTCCAAATTAACAGCAACAGAATCAAAGAAGCCAGCCTGAACTGATCAAGTGTTTTAACAACACATGAAAAAAACCTGTAAGATTTTAGGAAAGAGCTTGGTCCAGTTTCCTTTGAAATCATTAAGGCTTTTCTGCTGATTTCACTGGGAGATTATTTACCACCAGTAAGATATCATTAGATTTTTTTTTTTTTAAGTTGCCCAATTATTGTGTTCTGAACACTAGGACTCTCCTTTTATCCTCCTTTTTTTTTTTTTTTTTTTTTGATGGCCTAACCTGGCCTACAGGTTAGGCCAACTTAGTTCTCTAAATCCTATTGTATAATTATTATATACAATATTTTTTTTCTATTTTCCTTTTTCAGCATAATGGACCATAACTTTGGAGATTATTTACTAAAAAGTTCTTGTTTTCTATTCCCAACAAACAAGGATTCAATAGACTTTGAACATGACTTTGTATCACAGTTAAAAGTGTATGGGAGCTTGAGTAGGGTTTTTTAATAGAGTTATACTAAATAGTACTTGGATTTAAACCTTCTATAGCAAGCAAAAAGATGTATATTCAACTTATAAATATCTTTTGGTGTGTAGTTTAAGCACAACACTGCCATGACTTTTCCATTGTTGACTGAAGTGCGAAGTTAGAATTTTTGCTGTTTGAGACAATCATAACTTTTCCATTTTTGTCAACATGACAAATAACTGTCATCTTCTTTACTCCAACAAAGTGCGTATGCATTTATGTCATCTGAAAAATGCAAGTTCCCTCAAATTAAACTATTTACATTCTTAAAGTGCTACACATGCTAAAGTGCTTTACTTGGATTGTGCTCTGGTAATTACTTTTGATCTCAGCTAACTTAAAGGAAGAAAGAAAGTCTTTCTCCCCCATCCATGCCAGAAAAGTATCCAATAAAATACCAGCACTCTTGCTTTTGAACCTCTTTATGTTTGCTGCCGTTCCTCTGTTAGAAACAAGAAGTTCTTTAGTCTCAAAGACAGCAGGAATAAATCAGATCAAAGACCTTCTTGTCTTGTGACATTAGACTTAAACTCTGCCACTGTCAGAAATTATTTCATGTTCACATCTGCAGCAGTGCTCACTATATGCAAAAGATTGCATTGAAACTTTTAGGAATAGTCACTGTTACAGGAATCTGCAATAAAATTGTGAAAGAAACTGGTACAACAGTAGTTTCTCTACCCTTCTGCTCAATTCACTGTAACACAGTTTGATTAAAGACAAACTTAAATGCAGAGACAATAATGCCTTATGGAAGGTTTTGGGAACTTGTTCTGTACTTACCTGCTCAAGGGGCTTGTTAAATTAGACTAATAATGCTTTATGTTTTCCTACTAACCAAAGGATGGTTCTTTGCCACAGTAGAACATTGCAATTCTCCCATTGGTCTGTATCATACCATCTAACAAGATCCATCACATCAAAACAAAGCCAAATGACATGATAGTTTTTAATCAGCCATATTAACAGTAAAGTCTGAGTGTCACAGACAGGCTGCCTTAGACGTGACTTCAGCAAAGTAGTCTAATTTGTATTTATCATTCTGAGGAGGGACTAGACTTAAATTCTTTTAGCCTTAATAGATTTTTAAATGTCATGTAGATGGGAAAGGGTTACAAAGACAGTTGATATATAGCCCTACTGCTCCTAAAAATGTAATCACTGTAAAAGAACTAGGTGAGGCTAGAAGAACTTGTTTGTCTGCAAAGTATCATCAGCACTGCCTGACTTGCTACTTTCCATGCTGGACTCGACAAGCAGAGGTAGATCAAATCTTTCATTAGGACAGGAATGTACACAATTATGCAACAACCTGTGTCAGTGACCTGAACTTTTCAGAGTAGTTTCTCCCTTCAGCCGAAAAGGCACGAGATATTTTTAACCTATACATTAATTTAGTTGTGACTGTTTATTCATAGAGGGTCTTCATGTCCTTTACCCTTAATTAATGTCCTTAATTAATGTGGTGTCCTAGCAGTGGCTTGTGAGTATGGGGCAGTTTGAGTGAAAATGGGAAACAAAAAACTCCGAACTCTGAGGCTGGTCACGGTTTATTATGAACAGAGAGATGAATTTGTAGTAATTTCCTTTCCTTCTTACTGCTACAAAAATATACTTTAGAAGTGTGAACTGTAACAATAATTATAGATTAAACCATATGTAAAATGGTTCTGTTTTTTTTTCCCGCCTGACTCTTATCATTCACTGAATTATTTGGTAACATTTCATTCAGCAAAGCAATTCAATGATTCTTCATTCTCTAAGCAAAACAGATTCAGCCGAAGTCCCACACAGGTTGTAGGTACCTCATGCAAACTTGTCTTTCTATCTTAACACTTGCAGGTTTTGACATGACAGCCCTCTAACATGGTTTCAGTTAACCTGTGCTAGATTCGTATCCCTCAAGTAGTACAAACAATGCTACCCAAGCAATTATGAAGCTACTGATAAGAGGCTATGTATTTATTTGAAAAAGATACTAATCCCTTCAACAGTGTGAAAGGCTTTAAAAGCAAAACTTGCTCATGATGCCACAGTTATGACCTGGAACAACTGACTTACATGTCAGATGCTTTAAAATAACATCCAGAAGATTTTGCTAAGGTGGGAAAAGAGTATTCTTTGCTATCTGAAGGCTCTAACTCTGTTTAAATCATAGAAGGAAAGAAAAGCTAAGTTGAGTGCTAACACTATGGAGGCCTTGATTCTCATTCACTATCTTTTGGGGCATACATAATTCCACAACAAATTAAGTAGGAATTTTCCTATTTGTAAAGAGTTGTAGTGACCCAAACATGTTATCACTGCAGCACAGCAGACAAATTGTCAGAAACAGAAAAAATATGAACTGTGCTAGTATTTGCAAAGATGCATTCGGTATTTCCTATTAGAAATTATCTGGTTTTGTACAAATCTTGCTATAAGTCACATTCCATCCAGTATTATTCTTCATTCCAATAACTTCTATTTACATTGTAATTTAATCAACTATTAGCTTTATTGCTGCTTAATGATTGTTTTGCTAGTGCTTAATGGCTGCCCAAACAAATCACGGTTTCTCCAAAAGTGTATAGTTTCTCCACTGTGAAACCTCTAAAACTCATGCCAAGTTCAATATGGCGCATGGTTCAGCCTTCGTTTTGCCTCCCCATTCTCTCTCCCTCTTTATCACTGCAAACCAAACAGCTGTCCTATGACTGCATTAAACTGACCTGTTGTCTTCCTGCAAAGACTTCCTGTGGAAACAGCTTTTCGTATTCCATCAGTAATGTGTGAAAATGAGATAAATTTATAAGAAAACACATAGTTATAAGTGCTACTGGCAAAAGAGACCTCTAACCCTTGCAACACAAATGTCTTGGTTCATATTGTCTTCCAGCCTTACGAAAGATGCCTACTGAAGGGCCTTCGAGCATTATTGAGGAAAGATCTTTAGTCAGAGTAGGTGGTCTGGCAAAGTACTTAAAGGATCATCCAACCTAGGCTCTGATGAACCGGCAGTGAGTTCTTGGGAAGGACACTGCAGACCAGTCCTTTCCAATTCAAACTAAAGAAGCAATTAGTTCAAGTTGAAGTAGCTCATTTTGCATAATGAGAGAAGGTCATGCAGATGTCTTTCAAGTGATCAGAACGAAACCTAATTTTTTTTTCACACACCTTGATTCAACCATGTATGCATGTTGTGCTAATTTTGGCTGGGATAGAATGAATATTCTTCATGGTAGCTAATAGGAGACTATGGTTTGGATTTGTGCTGAAAACAGTGTTAATAACACAAGGATGCATTAGTTATTGCTGAGCAGTGCTTATACAGAATCAAGGCCTTTTCTGCTTCTCACTCTGCCCTGCCAGCAAGTAGGCTGGGGGTGCACAAGGAGTTGGGAGGGGACACAGCCAGGACAGCTGACCCCAACTGACCAAAGGGACATGCCAGATCATATCACATCATGCTCAACAATGAAACTAGGGGGGATGCTGGTGGGAGGGCCACTGCTTGGGGACTTGCTAGGCACCAGTTGGCTGGTGGTGAACAACTGTTTTCATTTGCATTACTTGTCTTTCTTGAGTTTTATTTTTCTCGCTCTTTGTTTTTGTTTTTTTTTTCACCCTCTTTTCCTTAATATGTATTATTATTGTTATTGTTGTTATTATTATTCTTATTTCTTTCTAAGTTATTAAACTGTTTTTTTATCTCAGCCCATGAGTTTTCTCACTTTTACCCTTACAATTCCATCTCCCATCCCACTGGGATGCTGGGAGAAGGGTGAGTGAGCGACTGTGTGGTCCTTAATTGCCAGCTGGGGTTAAACCATGAAACATGTTTAAGTGTGCTTTCCTTTATTTCAGGAGGTTACAAAACTGTCTAAAATAATAAATGCACTAATCAAGCAAATGCAATTCAGATTAATAAACTGTCAATTTCCAGACTTCGCCATATGTAAGAATCTAAAGGATATACATATTTCTATAACTAGTAACCTTTTGACAAGCTTATGCAGACCTGAACATGTTGAGAGATTTCTGGGTTATTTGCCTTCCAAGCAAAAGTGAAGATAGCTGTCATAGTGCCCCCAGAGCGCGTAGCAATAGCTCCTGCGTTTTTACCTTATGGAATATCACATGCTGTTCAATTTTCATGCCGTAGGGGTGTTTTGCTTCAGAAATACCACATTGTCCTTGTTTATACTGAAGAACTGAAAGACTAGCAACATTATAATGGGGTGAAACTGGACCTGCATACCTGCTGAGGCATACTTACAGACTTTTCCCCAGTACACAGACTCTGTCCCAAGGCTAAGTATTGAGTTTCCTGTGTGGGTGTGATGACTGAAACAGGTTTCAAAGCACTGAACATGACTAGTCTAAGCTAGGTTTTTTCAGCTAACTGTGCATTCAGCTAATTCCTACTCCACTTAATAGCTGCTTGCCCCTGTAATGCTGCTACTCCGTTTCTTAACCTATGGTAGTAGCCTACTTTTTTATTAGTTCTGAAGCCTCCAGCCCAAGTTTTCAGTCCCATTTACTCTTTCTGCGGTAGTGAGGCCTAGCAGCTCCTGTCATGGTTCAAATCTCAATAGTGCAGTACACAGAGATTTCTAAACAGATAGCTCTTCTGCTGTAATTACTGTACTGAATGTCAGTTCCTCCAACAAGCTTCTGATTTCATATACAAGAAATTAAAGTCATAACTTCATACCACTGTTGTGGAAGAGAAAATTAACAGTCTCTCACTCTCAGAAAAGGGGATGGGAAAGAATCTTTCAGAGTCTTTGTGTCTCATAAAAACTTCAACTGTGACATATGTATGCATTTTATTTTACGTGGTTGATGTTTAAGCTAAAATGTGTGTGCCTGTGAGAGAGAAAAAAAAAAGTTGTATTTTAATAGGTTGAGCTTTTGCAGTGTGCACCAAAAAATTGCTGGTCTTTGTGTATTTAATGTGTTGGGCAGCCAGCGGTCACGACAGTGTTCCCATGTATTTGTTTTCTTCATTGTTTTGTACAATGTTGCCCCAGCAGTGATTCTGGAGGCTTGACTGAGTCAGCAGGTGCCACGAATACAAAATAATGGCGGAAAAGAGAAGAAAGGGCTCAAGGCTTGCCAGGCATGATGCTATCTTTTACACTCCTCAGGACACATTATAGAGACATGATACCTTTCTTTCCTGTGCTTATCACAGGGTCTTTTGCTTTTGCTAGATATACCTTCAGAAGCCTCAGAAAATTTTTTTCCTAAGTAGAAGATTATCTTTGGAAAGAAGCAAATGGGAGTATCCACAAAAAATCTTCGCAATTTGGAGCTATATTTATGTTTCCTGTTGTGCTGAATTCCTAGCTAATAAAATAATTATGAAAATAAATTATATGCAAACACTCTTGAATCAAATTGTGTAAGTAACTATACAGTGCTGCTCTTCATTATGAATTACTTTTGCTTACCTTACTTACATTAGAATGTAATCAAACTCATCAGATAATTTACAAGGACAAGGTAAATAGAAAGTAGAATACATGGTTCAGGTTTTATGAAAACTTTAATGTTGAGCTGAAATTATACTAAAATGTTTTTTACCTTTGTCATTTTTGATTAACAGCAGGCATTTTGAATTCAAGTTTATTTGAATTATTTCTTAATTACTCTAAAGCACTTTAAAATTAACAATGAAAAAATTAAAACAAAAACAGTGTCAAAGCAGGAATTTCAGGAGACTGCGAATTTCCCATGCAGTTCCTGTACATTCCACTTGAAATGTTTTCTTACAATGTAAAACACTGATGGCATTTCTAGCATGTGTTGCAATTCTCAGTGAAGAGGAAAACATTTAACAAAGACACTTAATTGTTTTTAATGAGATAATTTTAAGATGCATGACTTTTCTGCTTATGCGATTTCTTTTTAATCTGACACACTTATATAAAGGCTAGCTCATCTAAACAACCCACTAATTAATGCCCTATGTCAATTAGATGTTAATTGAAATAGTCATTCTGGGTCATCTTTAGAATGTTAATAGTAATGGCTTTTCTTTTTTCTTTTTTTACTTTTTTTTTTCACAAAGAGTTCTGGAAGGTAAATATACAATTTCAGGGTTACGGAAATCTTTATATTCTACCATCATTTTTCTAGTGCATCAGTAAACAATGCTGCTGTCACAGAAGTTACAATGAGTGAGGTGGAAGAGTGAACAAGACATAGTTGGAAAATTTCTTGAATATGACAGAGACAAGTCCTACTAAAATAAATGTGAACCATTCCATAGGATTTGCTCATCACAGCAAACCTCTTTGCATGTAAAAAGAACAAAAGAAGCCAAGAAAATTTCTTCCCTGGTAGAAAGAAAAAAATGACCTCACAGTAATTCTATAGTTTGCAGAAAGAAAGAGCTCTCAGTTCTCTCTCGTATGCTGATCATCTATAAGTAGGCTCTTATTAACTCCGATCTGATTTGATGTTGATTTGCCACAGAAACTTCAATAAGGATTTGATGTACACAGTTTCCAGTAAATTGCATCTTCATTTTGATGACAGTTTATATTTGGATGAAACCTTATACAGCTGAAGAGCATCAAACATTTTAAATTAATCTTTAAAAATGTAAAAGGGAGATTTACATATTTTATTCACATAATTTTTGAAAATGGACCAATCTAACTTTAAAGTTTGTAATACTCTAAGACTCTCTTTTAACAAATGAGGGGAAGCCTCCTTATCAGTTGTTGGTCATCAGACTAAGAATCTAGGGTTGTTTTTTGGCCTCATTTTCTTGATTTCCTTTCTTAAACTGTGCTGGTCCATTGAGAATACTACACAAAAAGACTTAATTAGAGAGAAATTAGCTTTGAATATTTAAGTATGTGATAATTAATTTTGAGGGTTTTGTCCACAAAGCAGGTAAGAGAAATAATTCTGTTCTTAGCTGAGGTTTTATTTTTTTGACATGCTTAATAAGATGTGACAGGTCTTGATAGCCAAGTGGAAACAAACTTTATTTAAAAAAAAAAAAAAGAAAGAAAAAAAACCCTATGTGTTTCTGTGAATTAAATTTAAGCTGATATGGGAAAGGATTCTACTGTGCTTGTGCTGTTTGTTTTGGCTGCTTCTACAGAAAATATTCCAGTGGTGAAATCAAAGGGTAAATGCAACTGGCAGGAAGTTATAAAGGTGAATTGCATAAGATGTTTCTGAATAACAGAAGTTTACAACTCCAGCTGTTGCTTCTGTTCAGAGTGCTTTGATGTGTTGTACAATAGTAGGATGTAAAAGATGGATTTTAGAGTTTAGTGTGATAAATTTTCCAGATTGAGATGGTACATATTTACAGAAGTAAGTTTAATTTAGAAGTATAAGTGAATGCATTTCATCAATTGGAACAATAGAGTATAATACATTGCTTTTTCTAGGCTAGTACTTCTTTTGAGTTCCTCATGTTAAAGCAGTTTGGGAAACAATTGAAGGAATTTGTATGTGGCTAGTACACCTTGTTGCAACTGTAGAATAAAATAGCTAAGCTAATTTATTGATACTACTACATCTCTGTAGCTTACATAGTGAGTATGTCGCCACACTGCTTCTTCATAGTCTTCTGTCCAAACCAGTCCAGAGATTAGTCAACACTAATTTAACTATTGAATTGTTGAAATATGAAAAATGCTATGGATACATTCTGAATCTTTGCTTTTGCAATATTATATGAGCACAGATAAAAGGCTTTTCTTCCAACATGAGCAACCTATATGCAGAGTACCTACTGAGCTAAGACCCTTGATATTTAATGTGTATCCTTGTTAAGATTTTTCAAACTAAATTAAATTTTGGTTTTTTATGCCATGAGACCTGTCACATTCAGAATTGTGGCCCAACATATGGGAAGAGGAAAAGAACACGGATAATCAGATGACAATGCTTTGGAACGGGCTAAGGTGCCAGGTTGTATCATAGCATTGCAATTTCAAGAATAGACCCTCGCTGTAGAGCTCACCTTTAAGTACAGTATAGTGTAGCGCTGTTTTGTGACCTGGCTGCTCCAGGTAACTCCACTTAGAGTTGGTTAGTGCATCACTGATTAGGCCACATTGCATGTAGCTTTGTTGAAAGGAGGCCATCTCTCATTTCTGGAGATGACTGAGTTAGCTGATGAGCAGTGATAAATTAAGACACCTCTGTGAGTCTCAGTCTCAGTACATAAGATATATTAAGCTTGTATGACAAAGTAATTTTAAAAATAAATGACATCCAGAGGTCACAATGTTAAAGAGGAATGCCTTTCTGTGCTATTAAATGTAAAATTGCACCTTGTGAGATGTATGATGGTTATTTAACAGCTTGGAAGAATAAGGGAAGATTTTCCACTAAAACTAGAAGGAACTCTAATAAGAAAATTTAGCTAATTTACTAGTAAGCTAAATACATAAATAAATAAATAATTTTATACTACTTAATGGTAAGGATATCATTTGAACATTCTAAGAATTTTTAGCATTTGGTTTAATTCTGATTATCATAGGCAGTTTTTCTCTGTTATGTTTAACACCTTTTTAACACTAAGATTTTGCAAAAATCTCAGCAGTGTGAGAGATCACTACTACTGAGGTAGTATTGAGATTAGTTTGATGTAACCATGCAGATATTACATTTCCTAAAGCATTTTTCTTTCAAACTCTAGGCCCATTGGATTTTCTGGTTTGCCCAGAGACTAATGTGGAATTTGTGATTGTAGCTCAGCCATTTTGTAATGAGCAAGCCAAGGAAAAGTTTTTAAAAGTCCATACAGAAGTAATTGTAAATAGCTACAGTAAAAGCTATCAAGACATGGTTGTCTCACAAATGTTAGTTCAAGTGCATCATAATTTTAAATACATTTGATGCATTCCTTTATATGAATTTCACATGGGCTGAATGAAAATGATATTCTTGTCAATTCTAGTGATGATATTAGCATAGCTACACTGACAGAAATTTAAATTTAATTCAGCAAGCTCAGATTCCAGAGAGGACCATTCATTTAGAAATCACATACTGGACACAATTTCATTTACAATACCACATTTGTCCCCTGATAGGATTCTTTCCTATTCATTTCTTCTAAAAAAAACCCTCCAAAACAACAGTTGTGAATTGTTGTACAGAATTTAAACACATTACTGTATCAAAGCATGGCTGGATGAAGACTGCGTACTGAAGGAAGGCCCATAACACCAGGCATATTGTAATTAAGGAAACATATAATGAAATAATTCTCAAGACTCAGTCATTGCCCATTTTTTTTCCAGCTTACATATTCTACATGTGTAATTCAACAAGCTAAATATGCTCAACTTTGTTCAGAACTGGCTTTGTCAACAGTCACTAACTAGAAGAGTTGGTTAATAAGTATTTACCATAAAGCACTTTGCTTAGGTAGCAAAAACTGTGGCATCTGAAAATATAATTTAACTGGTCAAACAAAACTGGTATTTATCGTACTATATGTCTGGTATACCAGATTTTTATATCTAAAACATTTTATTGTGTATTATAATTACATGTTTTGTTCTTTATTGTGTTTGATTCCATTATTCAACAACAATCACCTTTTAGTTTTTCATAAAATAATAGCCCACTTTTTATAGTTGGAGCCATGAAACTACACATTTTCTTTATTTAGCTCCCTAGGCAGTGTTAAGGACCACAGCTTTCAAGCTGTTCATTAAGTAGTGTCTGCTTCTTGCTAATTCTAATTTGGACCACAGTAACACAGAGAATTAGTTTTAGGCAGCACCTAGCAACATAATGTTTAGAACTACTGACTAAATTCCTCCTATGTTTACAGGAAGAGTTAAAAAAAAAAGAACTGCAAATGAATTTTAAGTGTGCAGTATTTGTGCTACTTTATACTTCAGGCTTTTGGTGAGCACAAGAGTTTATTTTACCACTGTGAAAGCAGGTCTGATAGACCTTTCATCAAAGAGAGATTCTGCATGGCTGTGTCCCTGTTTTTTGCTATTTTACTTCTTTATGTATTGTTAACCATAGAGAAGTTGTAATCATGTTTTCACATTTCAGATCATCCGTCAGCTGGACATTCTGCAATTGAATCTCCTTGAACCCATGTAAATTACCCCCAAATTTGAGGGGTTTTTTTTTATTATTTTCTAGGTTGCTCCAATGCATTACAAGATCTAAGTAGAATTACTTCTGCAATCCTTTTCAGATCAGGAAATCTCATTTGTACTTATGTACTAACCTTGCTTCTTTGGAGCTAGGCTGTGACAGAGCAGCTCTCTAGCAGAGGTTTTCAATGTTGACAGCATCAGGAAGATTCTTATGGGAGTCCCAATGTTTCTGGAAATGGAATAGCACCTCTTTTCCCTAAAAAAAGAACATCCACCACATTCACAGGATGATTTGGGGAAAATGTGACAGAATTTGCTTCTTCAGGCATGTGTAAGATACTCTACCAAAAATGTGCATGGGATTTAAGCTTGTTTTGATGACTGATAATAGAAGAGGATGACTCTGAATGATTCTGAATTTCAAAGGCTGTGATTTAAACAGGATGATGGTAGTTGCACAGAGACCCTTGTGTTCAATAAAAGAAGGAAGAAATTATAATTTGCATAGAGATATTGGCTTGTGTAGAATTACTGCTTGTGCTTTGCTTGCCGGCTATCAGTGAGTCTGCAGTGAAAAAGATGCAGAATTGCCGACCATGCAGGTCTGGAACCTGGATCATCCCAAGTATCATACAAAACAATTCAAGACAGAGGACCAGCCAGAGGACTCAGGGGCAGGGGAGGAAAGGCTGTGTAAATACAGGTCTTGGATAGAAGACCTCAAATGAAATTTTAGGGGAAAATTAATGAGTATACAAAATCTACATGGCACTGAAGGAAACAGAAGTAAAATTAAAAACAGCATTAAAGGAATCTGAAGAAGGAAGAGCAGGAATTTGACTTTAATGAGCAAAATGAGACATGTCCAGTCCTTGACTGGTATTCAACATTCCTCTCCAGGTGTAATGTTCTCTGATATTATTGCTTGAGGCTGTCTTACATGGGATTTATAAAACAGCTAAGAATTCTATCGTACCACCACAGTACATTAAAATTTAATTGACAGCTAGGAATCACCTGCTTGTTTTGTTTGTGCCCTTTATTTAAACTTTCCTAGTTTAAATCTCCTTTTTTTTAATGTTATTTTTATATGCTGTATCTAGTCCTGTTGATAGCTGATATGGTTTTCCACAATGGAATTCTCCTTCAATTCAGATGAAGAATATAGGATTTCCCATTTTCCACATATGGATTTCCTGATTATCTGGTGATTCCAGATGTACAAGTAGAAGCAGACATTGGGAGTGTTTTATTTTGGGTGTGAAGCCAGTGTGCTTTTCCAAATTCAGACAGTAACTTTTTGACCTCTGTTCTGTTATGATTTTAGCTGGGGCGCTAGTGGTAACAGTCATCAATGTGGCCCAGTTGTGTACATCATAACAGTAAGACTTAGATCCAATGAGAGTTAGAATTCATGAAAGTTTTGCAGAACTTATTTCTGATTTGTCAGAAATTATGACGGTTTGAAAACTGTTTTTCCATCATGAATTATAATTTTGGTGAGTTGTTGTGAATTTGGGCAAATATGAAGTATAGCACACTATTGAAGAGATTATATACATCTCCATATTAAAAACATAGAATTGTATCCATCTGTATGCAATCCTGTAATGAAAGAGAGTCTCAGTACATTTCCAAGCAGTAGGAAACATTCACTTCTACATCTACTGACCTGTAGTGTTAATGTTATGGACTTTTTTATAGTAAAACTTGTGCTGCTAGGAGGCACTAAGACCACGGTGTTTTTGTTGAATATATTTGTTGTTGATACACACTCCTAGACAATGTTATATACATGCCAAAAGTCCTTTCAGAAATATTGTATTGTTAGAATGAAGCTTTTTGATATAAGGAGTCAATTTCATAGTTCAGAAGCCAGTTTTGCATCATTCAAAACAACCAATTTGTCTTCATGTTTGACAAATGTACATCTTTCTTTGACAAAAAGTCAATAGTCACTGAAAATTGTGCAAGACCTTCTTTCTAATATTTTTGTTAATGATTCTCAGATGGAACAAAAGACTGTGGAATAAAATTTAGTGGTGTTAATCTCATTAATATAGCAAGATGAATGTGAGCTACAATGAAAAGATTTAAGAATAGCATTACTCTTATTATATTTATAAGACATTGCATCTGGCAGGTCTTGAAAGTGTACCAATTTTTTTCCATAGCTTTCTTCATTTCTGAAGATAAGTATTGTATCTCACCTGATGCCCTTACAAACATGGATATGTGTGCTTTTCTGTCTTGTCACTTTAGTGTTCATTGAATGTCTTTTTTACTTTTTAAATAAATGGCACTGTGCAAAAAAAGTAAGAATATAGTTCCACTGGCACAACCCAAGCAGGAAACTTTCTATTCTGTAGCTAAAGCAACAGACTCTATGATGGAAAGCAAACCCCTAGAGGTCAGTATAATCATAGTAACATCAGCACAAAGAAATCTAAATTTAAGTAACATTAAGAATAAAATAAACCAACTATAGAAGGGCACTTACACTTAGATTATGATCCGTCCTTAAATGACCCCTCTAAAGCCATGTTGGATGTCCCTAATCATTCTTGGTACAAGCCATCATTGTATATCAGGACACAATGTCAAAAGGTTACCAAAGTAGAACTGGAGCTCTGAGAGTTGGTAATCTTTGTAGCCAAGAGAAAGGAATGGGATGAATTGGTCAACTTGGAGGTGGGGTGCCTCCAAGGACAGGCTAGCTGGTGAAGTGAGCAATGAAGAGCATGCCAGCCCGTGTAAGGTAAGAAGGATAGTATGGAGGGAGTCAGTAGCTGAGGTGAAAGTAAAGTGACTATGGACAAGGAAGCTAAGCAGAAAATAAGCTAAAAAGAAACTGTGCTTGTCACAGTGACTTGGACAAGACGACAAAGTTTGCTAAGCATAATGGACTACTGTCTGTATTAAATGGTTGAAGCCTTTATGTTAGCGACAGCTAGAGAACAGACACTGTGTGTTGTCTATATATTGCAAACACTGTCTCAAAAGAAGCTTTCTCACACACTAAATGGAAACTGATCACTTGGAGCTCTTTCATTCTGAAAGACTAGGGCAAAATGCACTCCTAACATTCATAACAAATGTTATAGTGAAAGTAAAGAAAGCATTAGATGATCCATCAGAACAAAAAGGATATTTTATAGTATAAAATGAATTGTTCAGAACATTTCACCTTAAACATTCAACACTACATATGGTTGTGAAGCAGTTTGTGATTAGAGCACTGTGCTCTAATCTTGCACATGTTGATGGAACCAAAGCCTGTAATACCTACATTCAGTAATTGTATTAAAACCCAGATTAATTCATCACCAACCAATTCACCATGACATGAAACAGGAGCAACTTTGAAAAATGTCACAGGGGCTGTATCTAATTATGCAGCAGATGTTTTGGACTTTTGGCTTTTACATGGTTCAGTAAGGTTCCACAACATGGTTTTATTTGTCCCCATGGGAATGTGCTATAATTTACCAGCCCAGAGAACAAAGCATGTGGCATAAATATGCTAGGACTTCATTATTCTCATTTTCATGCTTTGCAGACTATGTAAAATTCACATTGAGCAAATTTTCCAAAATAGGTTTAAAGCATTTAGATGTGTTCTTTATGGACAAAGCGTGAAGCTAAATTTTTTTTGCAATGACTAAGTGACAGAATACACAGACACTTTGGGCTTGATTCAATTGCCTCAGCAAAACTCCCTCATGTCATTTCAAACACTGGAGAGTTTACATAGGCCTGCCAGATATGATATCCCAAGAAAATAAGGAAGACTTATGTCTTTTTCGATTTGCATATGAATGCCATGTGGGAAATCCTAGGGCATCTCAAACGTCACTAGATGCTTGTGTTTAGGCAGTGAATTAAACTTTTACTGTTCATATATTCCCTAAACAGTGATGCTCATTGGCGACATATAAAATAATTCATTTTTATCCCTTTTGTTGGTATGGACACAGTCTTACCTCATTACAGTAGTTCTTTGTGTTAACTTCATTGAGTTTTCAACACTACTTTTGAAAACAAGGAAAATTCCAAAACAAATTGTATAAGAGCTTAGATAACAATGGCTTCAAAAGAAAGCATTAATCAAGATCTAGCCCCTGGTGCCTGAATACTTTCAAAAGGAGACAAATACTGTTTGTTTTGCTTTTTTTTTCTCAGCTCAAACCATCCAAACTGAACTTAAGCCTGGGGCAAAATGAGCTTAAAAAAAGTTGAAGCTGAAAGCTGAGTTTATTAAAAAAAAAAAAAGAAGAAGAAGAAGGAAAGAAAAGGAAGGTCTGTAATATTCACAGTCAAAAACACATCAGATCTCCTGCTAGTTTTGCAATGGTGTAATAACGTTGACTTTTAGAGGATTGCATTGATACATTTGAGAGCAGAACAGGTTCGGTGCATGATACCAGAAAGGCCACTGAATTTACTTCAGAGAGGTTTCTAAAATACAAAGTTTTAAAATAACCTAATGCCTGTTGTTGGAAATACATTGTTGAAAATCTATTTGAAAGAAAACTTTTGGTATTTAGAAACTCATTATCCTCTTTTCTATTTTTGTGAGTGAGGTAAGTAATCTTTTGTTTATGACATCACAGTTGTTTCGACAGCCTCTCAAGACGATGTCACTAAGAGATTATCAACATCTGAACTAGGGAATAAACAGCTAGAAAGGAGGGAATAAAAATTGATTAGACTAAAATATTATTTAGTATGAGTAGGGTTATATTTTTGAAAAACAGATGTTATCAGTAAGGTATTAATGACACAATTATGTTTTTAATGCTTATTTTTTACTATACAAACAGATGCTGTTTGGAGTATTATATAAACCATTTGATTGAAAATGTTATATATTGTCCTTTCCTACACAAAGAGCTATACATGTCAGCAGGAGTTCTGTATATTCATGTGGCAAAAACCAATGTGCTGTAGCAGCATGCTATACAGAATAACTCAAAACCAGAGTAATTCACCTTTTTTGCCAACAGAGGCCACTTTCTATATACAGACATTTATGCAGAGAAACAGTGATTATTATTATTTTAGATCCTCTAGCTGGGTTGCCTGGTAAAATGGAATGACATTTTAAAATTTAAATTCTTCATTCAGTTTTCAAGTTACCAAAGAGTCCAGAAAATCTTTGTAAATGTCTACCAGTAAATTGGTGCTATACATTATTACCTAATATATTATAGGGTGCACTCTGAGAATTTATATATACAAAGTAAAGATACATATAGTATTTTGACAAAGTAATGCAGGCATTTAAAAGGAATCTCAAATTTTTCACTGATACTTATAGAGAGAGCTCTCTCTCTCTACCAGAAACACAAAACTATTTTTCCTGAGACACAGCATTATATTGGTTCTGCCTTACTTATTTTTCCTTATAATTATTATTCTATATAATAATTTTTATTTATATTTAATATTATTGCACCATTCTATTAGGAGAAGTGTTAGAGTAAGCCACGCAACTACAGTGGCAACAGAAAATTATTCCAATGAACTACAAACTTAAACTTTTACAAAAGCAGAAGACAACCTGCTTTTGATGTGGCAGCACAAAAACACTGTGTCCCAGGCAGCAGTGTCTGTGTCCCCATTATTTAGGTCCTGACTTTTCCCAGGTGATTTGCTCTTTACCTGAAGACCATCTTCTTAGCTTGTCTCTGCTTATAGCAATTGAGGTATCATCTGATTACGTGCAGATAGGGAGAAAAAGCAGGCAGACTTCTCTGTCACATTTGTTCATGGGTAGCCTGCAAGCTTACAGCTGAGACCCATTTGTCTACTTTCCCAACTAGCTTCAGAATGTTTACACAGTTGCGTGAATACTGTTTTTCATATATATGCTTCTTGTAGAAACTTATTTCTCTTGTGTGTGTCTCCTGTATGTTTTGCCTTCATTATTTCACAAAAGGTTTGCCCTCAAGAGAAGTAAATTGACTAAAAACAGATCAACTGAAAACAGATGTATGAAAACTCAGTTTGTTGTTTGCCCCTGTGAAGGTCAGTGACAATCACAGTGCCTGGGAGACTAGATTCCCAGGCAGGCCATTGGGTGACATTTCTTCTGTGCGCTTCTTTCCCACAGTTTATGGAGCTGATTCAAAGCTCATGGAATCACTGAGAATATTGCAGTTATCTCCTCTATGTCTTAGGTCAAGTCCCCCAAGTCTCAAAAGAAAAACATTTATGCCTGGTACAGATTATTTCACTAGAACACTTGTGTCTCTTATGAACTGAGAGAGTGGATTTATTGATTCATACAGCATGATCTGGCAAACATGTGACAGTGGCAACGTGCCAAGAGGATTTTCAGAAGCACCTGCTGTTCCTGCCACTTTTCCTGAGTTTGTGACCTCTGCTGTGACAAGGAGACAGCTGAGTGCCTCCTGCTCTCTTTGCCCCTACCATTTCTTCTGCCTGCATCTCAGCTTGTTCTGGTAAGAAAATGTAAAAGCTATGAAGTTTTAATCATTTAGAATCTGCATTTATTGTGGTTTTTTTCTGTAATTTTTGCAGTACTGCTGTAGCAGTACTATAGCAGAGCATTCACCATATTGTCAGGCTGACATTTTTTTACTATTTTTTGCTATTTACTATTTTTACAAATAGTAAAAAAAACATCTACACTGGCAAATCTGACAGGAACATTTTTCTCCCCCTCTTCTCAGCACTGATGATGCTGCTTAGACAGAAACAGGAGAATGCCAGAAAGCCCCTACTAGGGATTTTTCATGTCACTTTAGTGTAGCCACAGACACTGGAGGGAGAAAAAGGAAGAAATCAAGGCAGGAGAATATTCTGTTTATCTTGATACAGATATGCTTAATGCAAGCGCATGTTCATGTTGTTAGTTTGCATTAACTGCTTTCTCTTCTTTAGAGAGGAAAGATAGAACTCTCCCTTGAGCACAAATGAATTATTGGTTTGAATAACATCTGTTTGGTAATACAGCTATTGTAGTCATGATGCTGTAAATATATGAGGTAGGGCCAGATTTCTAGGTAAGGTAATAACTTTTATTAGACCAGCTAATTAGTGTAGAAAAAGTGGTCAAACTTGTAGGCACACAAACCTTTCTCCAGATTCGAAACTGCAGTCTTACTCAAGTTCTTGCCTTTGTGCAGTATCCAAGAACCTCCCTTTGGCCATACTGATGTAGTTCTTGAATTTTAGAATATTTATTATTCCCCTACTTCTGCTGTTTAATTTCCATTCAGTGACTGGTCCTGAAGAGCTATACAGGTTTCCTCTCTGAGAGACAGACTTTGTTATGTTATATAGTCAAAATAAAGCCTAGAATTGTTATTATATCCACTTGAAGATGCCCAGTCCAATTTTCCTTTGCTGAAATTCTTCCTTGGACTTGCACAGAGTTGAATGGTATTAGAAGGGGCTTCTTCTTGGGTGCAGGATGTTCTTTTAATATGTTCAGGGAGAAAATTCTCAGCTCTTCATTTTTTAATATATTATGTAGATATTATCTGGACAGAAAATTCAGGGTTTTGGAGAGGACAGACTGTTCAGCTCAGAATGGTGGGTTGTTAAGACAGACAAATAATGTAGGTGAACAGAATTATTCCATCAGTCCCTGAACTAGACTGCTGGATGGTGCTGTGATTTTTCCCCCCTGACAGTTTGCTTTTTGCTGAGGTAATCTGTTTTGTCTTATACCTGTTTTAAGGCAGAAGTTCTCCACACTGGCTCAAAATCTCAAGAGTAATAGTTATGCTGTTAACAATGACAGCTATCCACTCAGCTGCAGTTGAACTAGGAGAGAGAACCAGTGAGGGTGCATGACATATAAGATTCTTAAGCTTGCTATTCATTAGGTTCTCTTAGAGTAGAAGAAACGTTATAGCTCAACTTTTCTTCAAAGGAAACTTAATAGCTTGTTCTTGTTTTTCCAGTTTTTGTAGGAAGTCTCCCAGAGGAAAAGAGTGGGTTGTATTAAACTCCATCTGCCCCAGCTGTGATAACTGTCTCGCAGACACTCATAGCACAGAACAAGAGTTAGGGACTGAGACCTTAGGGAATGCATTTGAAATGCTGCCAGTTTAGCCAGTTGCCTCCTACTCCTGAATCAAGCTGCAATCTTGCCAGTCAAGGAGCTGGATAGTATGGTAGCACAGTAAAATGGGATCTGGAAGAGATGTAATGGTAAGAAACTCATTAATCCACATTAGAATATGTATTTTGTGCAGGGCAGCAGTTCTTTTTGCTTGCTTTATAGTGATGCTTTTACATAGAAAAAGAGGGACTAATGACAGCTTTTGAGTCATTTGATCTAGTCCTCCAAAACAGTAATTCTTAAGCCCTGAAGAAAGGTAAAAGCACTGAACTCCAAGTTTTGGGTGTTGGTTCCCACCAGAGGGTGGGATGTCTAGTGGGGAAGAGAGCTGTTCTCTTGATCTGGAAAGGCAGTTCTGAATGTGGAAGACAGAAGACAAAAGCCTTCTTTCAAAACCTTATTTTCTTTGGGAAAAAAAAAAAGAAATTTTTTCACATCTATTCTCATTTTCCAAAAAGAATAGGAAACAAAGTTACCTTTTTCTTCTTTGAGTTTTAAGTTAGTTCTTTCCTTTGAACTAGTTCATATTGGCTTTCATTTCAAAAGATCTATTATTCCTTTGCAAATTCAATCCAAACCTAGAAAATATTCTGATCAATGTAAATATATAATCAGAAAAAAAAGTTCATTTTCACTGAACAGATTATACCAGCACCTGAAAGTGAGTTTCCTTTTAGAGAAGAAAAAGAAAGGACAATAATAATAACAATAATGCCTGCTTTTATTTACACTATAATAAATTGTAATAAAATAAATTCGTGCAAGGTAATGAAGCATTCACTTGGAAAGAAAGAGGAAAGTAGATAATGTGAGTATAAAATTGTCATAAGAGGAAACTGATAGAAATCCTCAGTTCTGTTTATCATCTAAGCAGAGAATCATCATTTTTTTCCACTGGGATGTTTTAGATCTAAAAGCGCCATGTGAAAATCTGAACATATTCACTGATTTTAATGGAAGAACTCTAGGACTTCGGATGTGATTTTGTGATTTAGGTGCCTAGGTATTGTTTCGCTCACTTTGGTGGAGAAAGAATAGGCAGACAGGCGTAGTTCTTTTAAGCTAAACTAGGTTGTAACTGAAGTAGGTGAAGTTGCATCTGTTTACAACAATGTCGTTCTTGGCCTGTGATAACCATATCAGATAATAAGGTGAGCAGATAGAATCGTGCATCTTTACCTTTGGTGTCTAGTAAATGCCAAAAACAATTCACCAAAAAACCTCATAAGGTTGCTAGAATCTTTCTATCGAATACTTTTAGTTAGTTGGTCAAAAATTTTGGGGCAAGCCTGATTACTGCTGAAAGTGATAATAAATACTGCCTGCTGCTTTGAAATTAAAGATTTAGTAAGCTCTTAGAAAATTTCTATCTCCTGGATCTGCTGAGTGAACTTGAAGGTACTGCAAAAATACCATACATGAGGTGTGCAGCTCAAGCCTGGACATAGAAAAAATAACAGTCTTATCTGCAAAAATATTTATTCTTAGGGAAAAGGCCTCAAAACAGCAGAGATTTAACTAATGGCTCTTTGTCCAAACACTCCTGGGAACTGCTTTTTGTATGTGAATGAAAAACTCAGATGGCAGCAGATGACTAGTAAACAAACACAAATGCTCTCAAAACAGAGCTGGAAATTATATTTTTCCATATTATGATTGAAAGTGTCCAAAAGTGTACTGCTGGTGCTAAAATGATGTCCTAGATAAAAGTGTCAAGGTATTATTATTTTTTTATCAAGACTTATATTACAAAATCACAGTTTTAAACTGGAATGTTTATACACAATTATTCAGGAAAACAACATCAGAATAAGATGCACACTGGGCAAAACATCTAGGCTAAAAGTGGGTATCAGACAAACTCTCCTGTTGGTTACAGACTAAAGAGTTTGGGAAGAGCTCAATTACAAAAGAAGATGGTGATTGTCGATTTTTTGGCAAGAGGAGGCGGGCAGAGTGGAAGGAAGTGGGGAGAGGGAGAAGGAGGGGAGAGAGGTTATGGGGGATCGGGGAGGGGGGACGAGAAATCAAGATCTGCGGTGAAATTGCATAGGTCTGTGGCTGACCTGTTACAGAACTGGAAATCTCCTTCACTTTGGGTGTCCTGTAAAGTTATCAAGTACAATGAAGAACAGTTAAGTGAAACTACTTGTTAAGTGCTTTTAAGGACAGAAGCCATTACTCTTTGCTTTCTTCGGTGTGATTTCCTAAATTGGCACAAAAAGCCTATGCAAGTGGAAGAACAATTGGTAATTTCTAAAGAATAGTAACTTTCCCTAAAAAAAAAAGAGAAAGAGAGCTCGAGATAGGGAGGAAGTTTTCATCTCCAGTGATTTACAGAAAACATAATAGAGGGAAAGGCAAAAGCCTATGTCCTTGGATCTGGATCTTGATAAGTATGATAGGAAGAAAAGAAAAAAAAAACAATCCACAACAATTTATTTTCCACTTCCTTAAACAGACTTTATGAAGTCCTCTTTCATTTGTTTACATGGACACATCCTGTTAGACTCCAACCTCCAACAACTCACCCTCTAAATGTATGAAATTTTATATTCTCAAAACACTCATCATATTTGTCCATGAGAGCTGCAAATGTTGTATCAGGTGCATGACACATGGTTAAGCTCTAACACTTCATAGCATAACTTTTGTATATATGAAAACTCTTTGTCTTACAAAGGAAAAGGTGATAAGATTAAATGCCCTTCGCAGAGGACTAGGAAAGGTGTGTTTTCAGAGTTTATGCACTATTCCAGGATTTGGCCCTTATGGCCTTAAGAATTCAGACAATAATTCTTTCTCTTCGGTTTAACTATTTAACATAAAAGTTCTAGACAATAATTAAACTAAAGTATTTAGTTCTTGTAGTCTCTAGCAGTTATGCAATGAATCATCAATTTCAGAATTCACAGAAAAGGTCTAAGGACATTATCACTAGCACAGATCATTGACTGATCAATGACATGGTAGATACACACAATACTTATTCACTAAATTACAGCAGCGCATGGGATATGTGATGCAGATTTTTAGTGACATTATCTCCAGATGTATTGTTTACAAAAGTACTGACTTAAAGAGGAAGAGAGTATCTTGTTTCAGAGTAAAACAGTGTTATTGTTCTGGTTGTTTTTCCAGATGCCTGAAGCATATTGTGGCATATCTACTTTTGCCACAGGGATGGGCTGTCTGTTCTGTAGACTGCAGGCCTTAGATTTTCATCTTAAAAGCAATGGAAACTATGCCTAGAATTTTACATTAGGAATGATTGTTCATGTCAGTCAAACTGTTTCATTACAATGTGCACTGTGTGACTGTGATTGCAAAGGATACTCAAGGGCTTATTCTTACTTCTAATTTGCTAACCACTATAACATCACATATATGGATTATATATACATTTCATAAAAACATATAGGTGTTATTGAATCACTATGTCGCCATATCACTAAATGCAGCAAATACAGGACCACTGATACAAACTGGCAGACTGGATGTATGGAGGGTGTTTATTTCAGAAATTCTTATTTATTAAAAAGGTTTATGAATGGAATGGAAATACTTTCTGGAATAGATTGTGCAAAATCGGGAAAATTAAAGTCTATTTGTTATTACCTCAACTATATTGCTAGTTACACCTCCATTTCCCATGTTTGTAGATCTCTGACTAAGTCTAACATGGGTGAAGATGCGGTCTACATGAAAATGCAATCACAGTGCCACCTGAGAAACTTCCACAAATGTTAAGTACTCTCGTTTCCTTGTATCTCAATGGTAGCCTTTTAGGAATTGAATGCATTAATAAGCACAACCTCCCTCCATCCTGAGAAACTGCTGTCCTTTGATTATTGTAGAGAATGATGCAACTGATTGAAAATTTTCCTATTCCAGGGTTATACAGTCTGACTACCTCATTCACTTTGTTCTTTAAAAATAATGCATCATTCATAATGATGCTTTCAAATCTGCTTTAATCTGCATTTATGTGATGAACACAGCTATGAACAATCTTTCATTTAGCTTCAAAATAACCTGGCACTAGGCAACAGTTTACAGGGGTTTATCACCACAAGTTACAGATGATTTTGATCAAGATGATCTCTGTTAACAACTGGTCTGTTTATTACACAGTATTTTATGTCCCGTAGTATGCTGTTTTCTTCTGTCCTTGCACCAGGTGCAGTAACTTGAATAGAGAGTGCTTGCATGTGCTACAAATACAAAAATATCCTACTTGCCTTTCCTTATTATTGTCTTCTTCGCTAGCCAGTACAGCCTCATGTAAACACGTATGATCTAATTGCAATCTTCCTCTGTCAGCTTAGCAGCATGGATTGTCTATGTTGCTTCTTCATGTCATGTTAGTGCAATGTGAGACTAATTCATGACTCAACACTCTTAGTGTAACTGTATGCTAGAATTCAAGGGGGTTTTGTTTGTTTTGATTTTGAACAATAGTGGGAAGACTAAGCCAACATCCCATTAATTTAAAATATTCCTTGATTCTGAAGAAAGGAGAAAACATCTGCACTCTAGAGAGAATGCTGTTAGATTTTTATTTAAAAAATGCATTAATATATGCAGAAGACTACTAGTGATAGTAGTATTTTGGTATAATCAAAGGTTTTCTTCTGAAGGAAGGGAAAGCCTTTAAAGGCTAAAATAAATTGATGAGATGATGCTCCACCAAATTGAACAATATATTATCTGATAACCATCTAATTATCTAATTATAATTTTCTTTCCCCAGATCTGAATGTATATTAGAAATTATGGATTTTATGGCTTTTTCCAGACAGGAATGCATGGACATGCATGAAAAACATTTTAACCATTCATGATGTTCAGAAGACAGAGCATGCATTTTGAGGAAATATCTTAGCTTTCCCTTTCTCCTCCTAACCCCTTGCTGAGACTGAACTTTCTGTGCTGTTTCCAGTAAAAATAACGCTATAAGATTTTCCTTGCCAAAAAAAAAAATGGAATAACACCCTTGTCTTAAGCATTTTAACTTAATCTCTATTGCTACTTTGAAAAGTGAACATTCTCATTTAATTGAACTGATACTTGCATGTGTTGTATGCTTACTTTTTACTAGTAATGTTCTATTTATTACAACTGGATGAAAATCTTCTATGAATTTTCCATGGTTTCTCGATGGAAAATTATTCAGGATTTGGTTTTGAAAGTTTCAGCTGCCTGTGAAAACATCTCAGTATCAAACTGGAAAAGTTCATGTAGCAAAATGCTTGGCTAGTGCCTGAGATGTAGCTAGTGCCTGATGCTGACTTTTCTATGAATTGGACTTCCCCACCTGACTTCACTGCTCATGATACCTGGTGGTCTTGAGACCACCAGAATCTTTTCCCCAAGAAGGAAGACTGCTATGAAGATTCACAGATGAAACAGAAGCTGTCTTTAGGAAAAAAAAAAGTGAGAATGTTCAACCTCTGAACTGCAAATGAACACCAAAGGACTTCTAAATTGAAAAATATTACTTTGGAGTTTTCCACCCTATATCAGAGTTTTTCACTAAGGAGAAACGGTGAAGGAGAGAGGCACACCCTGCCCCTGCCAAATCAGCTCAGAGATAATATTATCCCATTTGATTTCCAGCAGCACAGCTGAATCACAACAGTTTGGGATAATGGCTGAAAGTCATTTAATTTATGTCCATGACCTCCAGAACAGTCTGATAATTCCTATTAGTTACATTCTACAACCATTAGTGTAAATGTTAATCCCATGTCTTCAAGAGAATATGCCAATCCCTGTTCCACTGCTTAGCCTGTTTGAGAAGAGAGATGTTTACCTATCTTCTCAAGGGTCAAACAGAGTAAAGCATGAGCAAATGAAGGGTACTGGAGAGACAACTAACAATCTTTTGATTCATAAACTAAGCCCATGTGAGAAATAGAGAATAGAGAAAAAGAGAAATAATACAGACAGAAATCCCAAGCCTATTTCTTCAGAGACTTTTCAAAGCAGAACTCAGTAGTAAACACTACCAAGTCATATCCTACGTTTCTGTGACTAAGACTTAATCATGACATCAAAGTTATTTTAGATCTCTAATCTGTGTACACAGATGTGCCTGGTTTGAACACTCATGTATGGTTTCTGCCCTTCTCATACCTCATAAATGCATATGAGGAAGAGCCAGGAACTCTGTCTAATGTTCCTTGAATTTTTTACATCAGGGGTCTTCACAAGGGCTAGGGCTCATTTCAGTTCTGAGCTGGAGAGGAATTTTTGTTCAGCTAATCTATGGCTGAGTAAAGGAAACTATGGTACCATGTTTCCTTTCGTCCAGCATATGTTAGTTGAGACATTCAGTTAGCTATAGACGGACTGGCCACATGGCACTCAGGCATGACACAGCCTGTATTATGCTCTAAGCATGCAAATGAAAGAGCAGTTCTTGCTTGTGAGATCTAGTTGCTCCAGATTGCTCATTCTTGATTACTTTCACTCTGCTCTGTTTTCACCATCAGCTGGATTTGTAGTTCACATCAGCTGACTTAAGCAAACATTACAATTGTACTCCCCCCACATACACACTTGAGAAGCTGGAGTGAAAAAAGTGGGGGTAGCTCAATTACTAGCACAGATCCAGATTACATCTAAGCTTTCGTGTTTAGAATGTTATTACCTTCTTTGGCATTTTAGAAAGAGTCATCACTCTTGCTTTCTGATGAACATAATGTAGTCAATTTCCAATGTACAGAGTAGTGATTCCATTGGGAAGTACTACTGCATGACAATTAGAGTAAGACTTGTATTTTTCAAGTGTCCATTTTTGCCCAGCTGAGTGCATTTGTCATTCTTTTTTCTTTGTATTTTCAACTGGAAAGTTTTCTCCCATGAAACTGGAGGCAAAAGTTCCTGTTCAAGTATTATCCCTTGTTCTGTGTGCAACAATTTATCTGATCTTCTAACCTATGTTTCATGAGCAATAGTGAGTAAAGTATCACATTTCTTTACAGCTCTGTCTGGACCACAGTGATAATGATCTCTTCTTGTGAAGATATCTCTTGCAAGGCAGCTGCTCTCCTTCACTGTGAAATCTGCCATACACACCTCTCCAACTACATCCACTGCATGATTAATATTATTTGGTGCCTGGCCATAAATCCTACATTTTGGACATATACCCTTCTTACCATCTTTCTTTGCTTTAACATACCTTGCATAGCACTAGCTACACTTTCCATTTGTTTTTTTTTACAATCTCTTGTGCTATTTAACTTACAATAATACAATATATCTTCCTTTTCCTTACATTTTTGCCAAAAAAAAATTTGTCCATTCTCTATTTCATTCTTTATACCACCTGTGTGCTGGACTTGGCGTCAGGAAGAGAATACACTTGATTTAGTTTTGGAACCTGCTTCCATTTCCAGTCAGTCCTTTATGTACCTTAAGTAATGTTTTTACTTTTTATCATTGTGTATCCCTGTTTCATACCACTTTTGATGGCTGTTAGCCCAGCCAGTCTTCCTTTTCAGTGACTTTTCTATCAACAAAATGAATATACAGTAGAAGTCTGGTACAGCCATTATTATACAGCAGCGGACAGTTGCCACCGAGGGGGTAAAACCTGCCCATTATCACTTTACATTCAGTGTTTTCACTAAAGTCTTGATTCTCTAGGGTTAAATGCCAAATGAAAGTGTAAACTTTTATCTCATGTATGTTCACTGTTATGAAAGAGAAGTTTGAAACAGGACATGTTATTGTAGAAGCAAAGAAGTCAGAAAAGAACCATGAATTTTCAATTTTATGCAATATCTTTATTTTTAGAGAACTCAGGATTTCTGAAGGTAACTGACAATACTGTGTCCTTGACAGAGGTTGGTGGAGGTCGGTTAGCAATTCAGCATGGCAAATGGCTGTGACTGGTCCTAACACTGGTGCCTGTGGACTTCAAAGAATAAAATATCAAGGTATGTAAATAAATCATAGGAGCCAAAGGTCTAGATTTAAAAACAAAACAAAACAAAACAAAACAAACACAAAACTAAAGCCTTTCTCTTATGAGTGACAGGGTCCTTTCACACTTCATCCTCCTGAATGCTTGGTTAAAAGAGCAGCTGGGCCTCAGGAACATATCATGTACTTTCCTTCACTTCCCTTGTTCTTTATTAATGAAAATATTTGGATAAAAAGGGATCCTTGTTTCCCAACAGTTCATCCGCCTCTTCTGTTTATTCTCTACCTGGTGTTATAGTCCTCTGAGTTTGGCAGTGTGATAATTTCCATAGCAGTCCTGCTGTGATGTCACAAACAGAGGATTAGGATTTCAGATTTTTAATAAGTAGAAAAAGAAAGATTAATACTTAAACAAAGACTCTTGCCTTCAAGTAAATATGCTTAGTAATATACAATAAGGAAAGAAAAATAGGGGAAATCTCTAATACCTAGGCAGAACTGTAAAACAGAATAGCTTTTTCAAACTTTTCCACACACTCCCAGATGGACTTCAGGAATGCCATTGCCTTTTGTCTTTATCCTCTGTTAGAAAGCTGGTTCTGTATTTTTTGGGCAGAAGAAAGCCCTTGGCAAAGTTTCAGACTTGAATGAATTAGATATTAATGACCTTTTTGTAATGTTAAATGGCAAGATCCCATCTTAATTATAGAGCTGGATTCCCAAAATAAATAGTGCAGAGGGTAAATAAATAGTGCAAATTCCTCTAAGATGGAGGCAGAGCAAGGTGGGTTTGAGGTGGACTGGGGAGAGCTAGAGAGTGCTGCTGCTCAGCATGTTTAGGGCTTGAGGCTGCAAAAAAAAATTAGATGTGGTTCTGAGGAGGCCATCAATTACCATAGTCTTTAAGGTTATTCTAACCTGCATTGTGGATCTCACGTTTCTCTAAAACAGGTAGGTAGGTTAGACAAATTGAATGGGTTAGTCAAACACATAAATAATTGAGCTTGTAAGGTTTTAATTAAAAGCACAGTGAAGCCTATGAAGCAATTAAGAGTTTGAAGCCATTAATACAAACCTCCAGGTGTAGATTGTGCCATCAGTATTCCCACGGGATACTTGTTTATTGTCCAAGTAATCCCTTTGAAACTAAGTATGTTTAGAACAGCAAAATCTGTTCTAAATAGCTACCAGCAACTGACCAGGTGGCAAATAAGAACCCTCTGAAAAATTATGCTTCCATATTTTTCTTATAACTGTGTTACAACTAAAATAAGGCTTTAAGTGAGATGTATTTTTACTATTGCCAGAATAATATTTCAGTGTTAGCTATCCAAGTCATAGCATTTCACATGACTTCACAGAAAGGATGGTACAACTATAGCTCTTGGGAAATCTGCATTTGTTCCTAATTAAAGTTGTAACTTGCTTGAGACAAAAAAAAAAACCTGAAATAAGCAGCTAAACATGGGCCACTTTTAAGACCTGCAAAAAATAATGTGCTGTTTTCCATGCAATGTGAGCAATAACATGTTCCACTGCACTTTTACACATAGAATAGGAACATAATTTTAAAGTTTTGGTTAAAAGAAGCAGTACATAGTTTAAAAAGACTGGTATTTTAGATAGTCTTTGATTTTCCAGCAGTGATAATGCCTTACATGAAATGCTTCTCATCAAAGCACTGAATGGCTTACTCCAGATGTACACTGGAGATGTTTTGAGACTGATTATTTTCTTACTTACATTGGAGTAAAAGAAATCTATCAAGCATCTGTTTTAAGGGAGAACCAGATCCTTGGAACTCAGTACCTTCCTGTGTGTATGCAGCCTCTTACACAAGTTCAGTAGTCAGAGTAAGGTATATAAGGTCAACATACTCTGCTCCTATGACTACCCTCCATAGTTCTAGTCAATCTTGTATCAGAAACAAACTAAAAGCATGCTGTGTTGCAGTATGTAGCTGGCTGCAAGAGTTTACAGGAACTGCTTCCTGTATCCTTCTGTGTGACGGGGCCAAAGTTGTCTGCTTACCTCCATGGCTTCTTTCTTTTTTCCATTTTAGAATACAAGATGTACACACTGAATAACCTATTTGCTGCTAAGGAAATTAGTCCTAATTTTCTGAAAATAAAACACAAAAATAAAAGTCCTTGAGCGGACTGGATAAACAGTCTGCTACCATCTAGGTCAAGTAGGTTTTCAGGACTGCATTTACATTTTGTGTATGTATTACACTAACAAATTAGTAATACTGCAATGTGTTTACTTATGCATGCCTGTAGCAAGTTATTGTGCAATTTGCCCATACAGTGGTTTCATCTGCATATGCAATCATTACAATTATATTTTAAAATTAAGTATGTATTAATGTACATATGCAGGATAACTGTATACACTTTTTTTTTTTTTTTACTATTTGGACTATATTTTTTTTCAAGCAAACATTTATCTTATTCACTTATCCGCCCAATTTGCATGCCTTCCTTCTTGGTGAGAGCTATTTTAGCCTGCAAGTTACTTTGTTCTTATCTACGCTAGAAAATATGTTTGCTGGCATTTATACAGCTCTATCTATAATTAAAGTTGTATAATCTGGTAATATCAAAACACTCACACCTTCTTTTCATTACACTTTCTATTCCTGATGGTTAGAGTGCAAAGCCCTCCGCAGTTGAGATATTCCCTGTAGATGTTTAGCTATAGCAACACAGTCTAATCAAGCAAACATTTCTGCAGCTTTTTTTTTTTGGTAGTTTTCTGGTTGACATTGAATTCTGTGTTACTGTAGGTGAATTTACAACGGTTAACATTACTAGTTCAAAACTAGTCCGTTTTTCCCTACCGCATGCTAATTATGATCCTGTAGACATCTGCAAAGACAGGCAGGGAAGGAAAATAAAGAGAGAATTTAATGCCACTGGCAGCATCTAGGGACTTCGGTATTTTTTTTGGTGTGTTTTTTCTTTTATTCTTTTATGAGAAATTAATTTCTTGGTATAAGATGATGTGTCAGAGGCAAGGAGAGAAAAGTAAAAATGGTAGCTGGGGTTAATGTTGAAGTAATATAAAATTGTTTTCGCTGCTGTGTCAGAGTGGAAGAATCTGTTACTTGTAGATGCATTACGCAGTGGCAAGTGGTGGCAGGTTGCAAATCCAGGTACATGGCCTTAAGCTATAAAGTAAACCCCTCTGTACAGGCAGAGTTGATGAGTGCTGTGCTATCACAGCTCCCATTTCCCTTACCAGCCCCTCTTAGAGTATGTTACGTATACATAAACAGTCTCTCTACATAATGTTTCCTGCTTAGGGAACAGGAGCAGACCAAGACAGCATGAAGCAGGGAGCACAACCTCAGCAGAAACGGGAAAGTTATTGCGGTCTTTATGTAGGAAGTAGATGGTTGAGGGTTATGAGACACATCTTAGATTGAGTGAAGCTAGAAAGGGACAAGAGGTTGAGTGTAAGAGGAGAATTATGACGAGTGAGCATGGTATTGCAGTGGAGAGACTGAGGTTGTGTGAAGAAAGGGTACAAGGAAAGAAAATTAACATATATGTCTTTCTGTGCACTTGTGTTAACTTGTGTACTTTCAGGGATTGCAGGTGCATGACCACCTCTCATAGCATATAATCAAAAGTGTGCTGTGAAAGCCCCGGTATGTGGAAGCTCCTTGAGGTTCTTTAAATGATGGAAATGTGGTAAAGAACTTGGAAATTCTTTGTTCACAGTAACCAAATTATCAGACAGCAGTAAATACTGAAAAGTCCCCAGCCTTTCAGAATCAGACCTGGGAAACAGGATATGGGACTTAGCATGCTGAGTAGGTAAAAACACCACATTTATTTAGATAACATGAAGAACAACAAGAAAGTACATTTCTCACAGTGCCAAGAATCCCTAAGGACTTAAATCAGGGGTCATACTTCCACAAGAAAATGTCTGCAGGTGCAGGTGGAAAGGCCTTTCAGTAGAATCACAGAGTAGACTTTTCTTAACTATGGACAATGCAAGAATGTATGTTTTAAAAGTCAGAGGGGCTCCCATATGATTTTAGGGTAGTTCTGGTTTGGATTAGGTTGGATAGTCTGCTACCATCAATTCCTGTTTTAGCAAGATGCATCTAACTGTTCATTCCCAAAAGGTTAAACTTCAGAACTACTGCTTATGTCTCATGTGAGGCTATGGGTCTACGTGGAACACAAAATCAGCTTAACTTACCTTTGTAGATATGTACTGATGCATTGCAGGTTGGCCTGCTAATGCTGTTTGAGCAGGGAAAGCAGCTGCTGCAAGGTGCACTTAAAGCCTGAAGCTGCACATGGCCCTTATGGGCATCAGTGCTCCCCAGAGATGCAATGCATACAGTTTCACCATCTTCTCTTTGCTATGGGAATAGAGGATGCCATAGAAACTACTTTGTTGTTTCTGCTACTTTCTGTTAGTTCTTCATCTGAGATTCAGATTGATATTGTTCAAAGAAAAAGGTAGGGTTTAGCACAATATAACTCCAAAAATTTGCTATGTACAGTGACTCCCAAAAAAATTTGAATATTGAGGATCTCCCTGCTCAGACTGGACTTCACAGATCTCAGAGGACTTTTCTGAAGAGAGAGATTTCCCTTTAAGCCCTTGCCATAGTATTGCCTCCTGTGCATTACTGATGCCGATTCCCAAAGTAACTGTGTCACAGTGGTCCTTTTTGCAAAATGTTGAAACTCTTTTGGGATAAAATAGCTACACCAATTAAAATATATCTATTAAAAAAATCTCGAAATCCTACAGCTACCCATTAAATTGGATTTTGCCTACAGGTTCCACTAAGAAAGCAAACTGAGAAGTTTGCAGGCAGGGCGATTCAGAGAGCAGGAGTCATTTTCTGGAAGGCAGAATGCAGTTGTTGCATTTGGCAAGGCTGGAGGTTCTGTAGTTTCTCGCTGAAGAGTTAATCCTCAGACAACCAGAGGAGCTGGATTTACGCTATGCATTCCTATAATAGCCTGATAGCTTCTTTTGGAATATCATCTTATCTTTTTTTTTTAATTACCAAGGATTAATGAGAAAAAACAAAACCAGAGTTACAGTATCTGAGAACTCAGACATTAAAAGAAAGAAGATAATTTATCTTATGAGGAGATAGTGATGTTGTGGATTTCTTTCATTGCTGTATTTTTTCATCAGGCAGCTCCTCCTTCTCTCTTACCTTCATGAAGACACATGTTGTGACTGTCTTCGAAATACAGTCTCTGTTTGGTAACAGCTGAGTTGCTTTCATGTCTTGCTTCTCTTTTATTACTCTTTTCTTTCATGAATCACTGTTACTGTAACTTTGTTCTGAGCATAATTGTGTGGGGAAAAAAGTAACTGAGTCTAAAAATCAGAAGAATGTGGAGCTTTATGATGTCAGGTTTACTCTCTTTTATTTTAAGAGGGAAACTTTTTTTGAAACTAGATGAATGACAGAAAATCAGGAATCTTAGATTTTTAGAACTTGCTAAGGTCTTTTCATGGACAGGAAGTTAGTTTCTAGGAGATGCAACTATTATTTTATTTTCAAGTTGTTATCAAGTGTATTGCAACTAATAATCCAATGTACTGTGTTTACAATAGGAAATGAATAGCCCTTCATTTGCAGTTTCAAGCTTTCCTGAAAAAGTATTGTTTGGATGAACTGTAAATCAATACAGAACCACTGTGACCTATTTGATGAAATATTTTCATTGGTTTCAGTGGAAGTTTAGTGAGGCACTAAGGACAATTCCTGAAAAGTTCTTAGCATGAGTTTTGTCTGATTTTCTTTCCATTCCAGAGTGCTTGCTGAATATGCAGAACCTAAACTGATTTGAACTGTAACTTGTGGTCGTGGTCCTAAGAAGAGTAAAATATATTCTTGCCTCTCAGTTTGCAACATTATGTTTTGAGGCATTTTTATTAAAATGGTATAGCTATCTATGTCTCTGTATTTGTAGTCTGATCTGGCAGAGAAGAGTCTTTAAGCCAGTGTGTAGTGTCTTTAAGTGTCTTGTAGCATCAAATTTTAAGAGTGCAAGAGCTAGCAAAGCAACACATATTTCTAAACATACATTAACTTCAATGATGCCAAGATATTTCATGTCTCTTAACATATCTTATATATCCAATATTGCTAGGCTATATTATAAAACCATGAAATGCTCTCCTAACTGTGGAAATAGTAGTGATTATAAATGTTTTTCCTTAGTTTTTAATTTTAAAAGTTTGCTTTCCCAAATTAGCACTCTACATACTTTTTTTTTTTTTTTTAATTTGAGAGAGAACTGCATGAATCAGGAAGTTGTATTTTAGATTTCTGGCAGTTTGATGATATAGGAGTACTGCTATTAGAACTTTGTCTCTGAAAGCTCAGTTTTATATTTTAATTCTCCCGTAAGCCACATCTGTTTTGTTTTTTTTTCTAATAACATCAGGTAAAATTGTAGTCACCTTAGTGTATTTTCTATGAAAATAAAAAATAAATAGAAATATGTGAGCTAAATATTTTTTTAAACTACTTGCTGGTATTTGCTTTAGTGAAGACAATATAATTTTTCAGTATTATGCTGAAGAATAAGAATTAGAAAACAAATTGAAATTGTCTGTTTTCATTGGTCAAGACAAAAAGAAAATCAAGTCACATAAATAAGAATAGTATTTTGTCTAACAAAACATTAAACTACAGAAATAACTTGAATTTGTCATATACTTTTTAATTATTAATTGTGGAAGACATTATAGCATTTTTAGGGCTTATGAAAAAGGTATTCAGTCTTCTGAGCATACTTGCTAAAATTAAGGGATTAAGTCATTGCTAAAACTGATAAATCTTTTACTGAGTAACTTTAGAAGTTTCACTTACACTTTCAATTAATTTGGTTGTTTGGACTATCATTTAATTAACTAACAAATCCAAACAATTTTAAGTGCTGTGCAGTTACAGAGCTAAACATGATTCTGGTCCTTCAGAAACTGCCGTTTTAGAACTATATAAATTCAACAATTGAGCCAAAATATGGTGCTTTTGGATTCAAATCTCACCTGGCAAGCTCAAGGGTAATATTTAGTTTAGTAGGAGTAATGTCTGCTGGTACTCAGAAGAGAGACATTGTATTCTTGCCAGAGAGCATAGGTGGTTTAGAGCCTTGCAGAGGTTTGGAATTGTCTTGGTTGATACTCTTGCTATTTTAATGTACTGTAATTCTTTAATTATTCCTCTACATTACTATGCATTTGTGTAAGTGCAATAAAATGCAATTATGAAATGCGTAATGTGTCCCTGCTTCTTGCAGGGGGGTTGGACTACATGACCTTTGAGGGTCCCTTCCAACCCTAACCGTTCTATGAGTCTATGATTCTAAAATATTCAAATATGTGCACTGATCTGTAACACACAACTGTCTCTTACACATAGAAGATAAAAAAGAATATTAACAAAAGCCAAAAATCCTCATGCATGTTTCATTATTTCTCTTTCCTGTAGAAAATTTTATATGGATCTGTTCAGGCTGAGGCATTCTAGGGAATTGGATTGTTTTGCTTTTTATTGGTAAGCAACCAGAAATGTATTAAGAATTGCATTTATGATTAGAGTGTTAATGCACTTTGGTAAGTTACTCACATATCAAAATAGCATATAGTTAAGGGGTTCACAAAGTGATCAGCAGAAAAAAAAAACATAATGCCTTCAGTAACAAGAAATTTTGCACTATGGAAATGAATCATTTTATCAAAAGGAACCAGCAAGAATACTAGATCTCTTATTTTTAAGAGGTGAAGTGTTTGTATCAGTAATTTACTGCAGAGTTGCCTACAGTAATGAAATTTTGAAAGTGTTTATTATAAATTTAGTGTGGAGAGACTGCAGAGGTTAGGCATGAATTAATCTAGAAGAAATGCAAATGGCCTCTGTGTGCACTCCAAGTTGCCTTACAGAGCAAGCTGTGATGGGGGACTGAACACTTGCTTAACACTGTTGGCAACCTAAACAAAACATCATATATTGCTTTATCATCAACAGCAGACATGCAAGGGTTTTTCACATACTACTATATTTCTCTAGCACTATATGCTGTAGGAAGTTACCTACTTTCAAATCCAGTACATGCCGTAAGAACTGCAGTAAAACACTGATAGGGTTCCACTGCAAAAGGAAAAAAGGCTAAAGCACATGGAAGCAAGATTGCTTAAGTGTTTGAGTAGTGTGGCTGCTAGTTTCTTGGCAGTGTACAAGGCTGGCTACTGAGAAATAAAGAGCTCAGAAGTAGTGACTACATGGTCTCATGAACAAGGGCTTGTTTCAAACATTGGGCAGAAATATTTCTCATAGTGCTCAATTTGCAGCTTTCACTGCTTGATGTGTCACAAGGAAGGATTCCTATCTTATATTAATGCCATCTTCCACTGAAGAAATATCCAGCCTGATAATAGAGAACAAATAATGTTTCCATAAGAGCCATGAAGAACAAGATACCAAATCCACTGCAGCATCAGGAAGATAATTCCATATATTGCCCTTTGATTTGGACTCTAAACTCTTTTTCTCATGTTCGCACAGTAATATCTTCACTGAAAATTTAGTTAATATCTTGGAACTCCTAGATGCTCTAATAATGCAAGTAACAATATTATGAAGCAATGTCCACAGTAGTAGTTCTCTAATTTGCCTTAAAAGGGGGGAAAAGGACTCAGAGGATATTAAACAGCTTTAGCAGACAAAACCACCTTTCCATATGTGACTGAAAGATTTTCTCTTTTTTTTTCATGTTAAATAGTACTTGTTTGTTAGTATTAAAGAACAACATGGGATGTCAAGATGTAGGATAACTTGACAATACTGATAGATGAAAAATTGGACATGCACCAGCAATGTGTGCTTGCAGTCCAGAAAGCCAACCACATCCTGGGCTGCATCAAAAGAAGCATGGCCAGCAGATTGAGAGAGGGGATTCTACTCTGATCTCGTGAGACCCCACCTGGAGTACTGCATCCAGCTCTGCGATGTCTAGCACAAGAAAGCCGTGAACCTGTTAGAGTGGGTCCAGAGAAGGGCCACAAAATGATTAGATGGCTGAAGCACCTCTCCTATGAAGAAAGGCTGGAGAGTTGCTCTCTTCTTGGAGAAGAGAAGGCTCTAGGGACACCTTGTTGTGGCCTTTCTATATATAAAGGGGGCTTGTAAGAAAGAAGAAAGACTTTTTACTGAGGCCTGAAGTGACAGGACAAGGGGCAATGGTTTTAAACTGAAAGAGGGTAGATTTAGACTGGATATAATGAAAAAAAATTCTTTACTGTGAGAGTGGTGAGGCACTGGAACAGGTTGCCCAGAGAAGTTTTGGCTCCCCCATCACTGGATGTGTTCAATGTAGGTTGGAGGGGCCTTTGAGCAATCTGACCTAGTGAAAGATAAGATCCCTTCTAACCCAAATCATTCAATGGTTTTGTTCTATGATAGCTATCTGCTTCTCCATTCACAAGATTACAATCTGCTTTAGTTGTGATTTCCTGTTTGTTTCCCCATTATTTTGGCCTGGGAAATTGATTTGACCTGAAAAGTGTCAGATGAGTTACTGCTGCTAAGTAACAAGATGACTTGCCAGACTATGCTGCATAAAGGTGCTTTCCTTATTTAATTCACCGATTGTCTAAATAATGAGAAGGCTGAAACAATCAAGTCATTACCAAGCGCCATTGAACCATACGACCATTGAGTACATGTTTTCAATGTAAAATATCACCTGGAGATTCCTTGCCTTTTAACAAAACTGATCACAAATCTTGAAACAAAAGAAAATGCCTGTTGGCCTTTTTTCTTGACCTCAGAGAGTGTTGAATTGCATAGTTGAAACAGAACATGGATTTGGCTTTGTATTTGAGATTGTACTGAAGCATGACATTACTCCAAACTTCTGCTTTTACACTTGCTGCTTAGATGAGAAATGGCAGGCAAAGAAGAAAATTTCTAGAAGGCTTTATTACTGTGTATGTAAACAGGAAATATTTGCCACACAGGGGCACTGGTATGTTTACCACAAAGGTTCAGTGCATACAGTGGGAAGGACACAGCTTGGCAACACAGAGAAAGCCAGCTCCTTCTAGCAGTACCTGGAGATTTCTAGGTGGAGAGTTATGTCATTGACCTTTATTTATGGAAGATTTCTTGTCTCATGTACTGTATGATGAAATGCTCAGCATTTCTTATATGAAGCCCTGATTCAAATACTTTGTTAGAAAGAATACTTTACATGAACAAATTGCACAAGCAATGTGGATTTTATTAAGCTTGAGTTTCATACTGAAATTTATTTCAAGTGTAACTGTAGAGTTTTTTTTCCATTGGTGTTAACAAAAACAAAGCATTAGTGAACCACCTTGTTAAATGATAAACTGAAGTTTACCACAATTGAATTGTAGAGGTAATTGCATCTAGAAATACAAGAGGAAAAAAAACTGGTACCCTGAGGGAATTTGTATTTCTGTAGAACATCCATGAAGATATTGTCCCATATTTCCATCTGACTGTCCTAGTAACCTATGAATTCAACAAGGAGTAGTAATTTGGATTATGGGATTCTGTTTTCTTGTTCTTGTTGGTATTTCCTGGTTTTAGCCTTCCCGAGTATTTGCATTTCTGCTATAGCTATGTGAAAGCTACGACTAGACAAAATGTGTTAACAGTCCTGTGGATTGTCCAGTCCTGTTCTGGCTAACACATACTGTAATTTTGCCTTTATTTGGGCGGCGGGGGGGGCGGGCGGAGGGTCATAGGACAGGTAAATGTAGCACTAACTAGTTCCACCAGCTTCACAGCATTCTTCTGCCCAGATACCAGAAAGAGGCTGCTCTAAAGAGCCACAGAATCAGAACTGCTTTCTTCATTTTTTTCAGGTAAGGAATAAAATAAAGTTGTTTTAAAATAAGCACGGAAGTACAAACATTAGAAATCCCAAGTCCCAACCAATAACAAAACTAAAAACTTGCTATGATAACCTAAGGGGCCATTTTTCAAAGTGATTCAAATATTTCAGAGCAGGGGAGGGAGACAAAAATTTTGTTACTCCTGTTGGTTTAGGTGTTTAAAACCCTTTAAAAATCTGGCCTTCAGTCATGTATACCGTACTTAGCTATCAGAACATTTGCAGCCCTACTGTTCTTAAGAGCAAGGAACAGAGGAGAGAGAATTGTAGAATCATGGAATACTTTGGGTTGGAAGGGACCTTAAAGATCATCTTGTTCCAGCTCCCCTGGGCAGGGACACATTACACTAGACCAGCTTGCTCAAAGGCCTGTCCAACCAGGCCTTGAACACTTCCAGAGATGGGGCATCCACAACTTCTCTGGATAACCCGTTCCAGTGCCTCACCACCCTCACAGTGATGAATTTCCTCCTTATGTCTAACATAAATCTACCCTCTTCTAGTTTAAAGCCATTACCCCTTGTCCTGTCACTACATGCCCTTGACAAAAGTCCCTCTCCAGCTTTCTTGTAGAGCCCCTTTAGGAACCAAAAGGCTGCTAGAAGGTCTCTCCAGAGCCTTCTCTTCTCCAGGATAAACAGCCCCAACTCTCTCAGCCTGTCCTCATGGGAGAGGTGCTCCAGCCCTCTGATCATCTCTGTGGCCCTCTTCCAGACTCCCTCCAACAGGTCCACATCCTTCTTATGCTGAGGGCTTCAGAGCTGGATGCAGTACTCTGGTGGGGTCTCACGAGAGCAGAGCAGAGGGGCAGAATCAGCTCCCTGGACCTGCTGGCTACACTTCTTTTGATGCAGCCCAGAATGTGGTTGGCTTTCTGTGCTGCAAGTGCAAATTGCTGGCTGATGGTGAGCTTCTCACCAACCAACAGCCCCAAGTCCTTCTCCTCAGAGCTGCTCTTAATCCATTCTGTGCCCAGCCTGTATTTGTGTGTGGGATTTCCCCAACCCATGTGCAGGATATTGCACTTGTCCTTGTTGAACTGTATGAGGTTTGCACGGGCCCACCTCTCCAGCCTGTCAAGGTCCCTCTGGATGGCATCCCTTCCCTCCAGCATATTGACGGCACCACACAAGTTGATATCATTGGCAACCTTGCTGAGGGTGCACTCTATCCCACTGTTCATGTTGCTGAAACAGCATCAGTCTCAGTATAGACCCTTGAGGAACACCACTCGTCTCTGGTCTCCAATGGGTTGATGTCCAGGTGGAGATTGGTGACGAATGGCATTCCTCTGGAGTCGGTATTGGGACCAGCGCTGTTCAACGTCTTCATCAGCAACACAGAGTACATTATATTTAAGATATCCACATGAGATAAATGTATTGGAAAGGACTTTTTAGTCTCATGTTTAATGATTAAGCCTGCTTGAAGAAAGCTCCGCTCCTGACAAGTAATTCTGCTTCTTCAGGCTTCAGCAAATCAGTTCTAGCCTTTCTTCCTGGTTATAAGCCTAGAATAGCTTGTTATTATTTGGTAAAATTCCACTGATATACATAAATAATATGCAGTAACTGCTTTAACAAAACAAATGCTACAACAAAGCAGCAGTAGGCTACATACTATATTAACTAGTTGCACATTTATTGTATCTACATTTTGTCTTTTTTCTCTCTTATCTAATGAGTAAATTAGAAATTATTTTAAAATGTGTGACATAAGGAGTTTTCTCTTAATGAAAGCTGGTTTTGTGAGGATGCCACTGATGCAAGTAGTGTAATGTCTATCATGTCCAAGCTTCTATGGATGTATTAATTTGTTTAATAAATGCTTCTTGGATTATGACTACTAACAATAAAAATGCATGTTTCTGTGAGGTTACTCTTTTTTGTTATTTAAAACCTTAGCTTCACACTGAACTAATGTGATTTATTTATACGATCCATACAAGAAGCGTTCTGAATGGGCTTGTATTTTTCATTCCTATATAGAATTATCATTGTTTTTCCATCTACAATTTTTTCTTAAGTTCTTTAAGATATATAATGGCTGTGCATCCTGTACTTATCACCTTTCATATGTTTTCCTTCCCACTGTCTTCTCCCTTTTGTTCTACATCATTTTCAGGAACTGGGGAAAGGGATGATTTTCACCAGTACAGAAAAAAGTTCAGTACTGGATTTGAAGATCTTAGCATTTGCCATTGTTTAAGAAGCTAATAAATCATCAGATATTCAAACTCATTTTACATTAAGCCCCAGAGGTTCTTTCAGCTCTATTGTAAATTCCTGTCTGTCAGTGTCATCATAGTTGTTAGCTGTTTGCCGTAGCAATAGCGATCTGTCTTCACATACTTGGTATCAAAATATTTAGTCATTAAAAATTCAGATAAAATGAAATTAGAACTCTTCAGATAAGCTGGTGTAAGTTTAACTTCAGAAGTTTTCCAGCAGGAACCTATACTTGTCAGCATCAGTTGCAACTCTTTAACCTGTTTTTTTTTTTACTTTTCTAAGAATGTGAGTAACAAAGTGACTAGAGGAAAAGGAAATTTCTCACTTATGCCAAGTGAAATTAAAATGAAACAGACTTTATTTTAAAGTGTATTTTAAAGGAAAGCATGACTGAAGAGCTCTGTAGAGGTCTCAGACTAGTAGAGGAGAGAGGCACCAGCCTTTGTTTGATTCTGATGTAATCTACTCAAGTTTCACTGTAGCATGAGAAGACAAAGCAACTGGAAAAAACTTCAGAGTAAAGTGAAAAGAAGATGCAGCAGCTGGTTGCAGATTTTAAGTCCAAGGCTATTCTGGTTGCTAAAATCTCTTAAAAGTATTCCTCAAAAGTACCAAATGGCAATAATGTCAGCATAAATCTCACAGAAACTTCTGAGAACTAGAACTTTCTTAATTGAAATTATTGAGTTTACAATGTGATGTCAAATCAGCTAACGTCCACACAGTTCTCAGAAGCAAAAGGTACAATAGTATGTTTCCCAGC
Source organism: Chlamydotis macqueenii (assembly GCF_036417535.1). NCBI lineage: Eukaryota > Metazoa > Chordata > Aves > Otidiformes > Otididae > Chlamydotis > Chlamydotis macqueenii. The sequence goes on along the minus strand of NC_141593.1, from coordinate 54,622,467 downwards.
ATAAACAGAACTTTTTTCCTGCTTTGTTTTATCATTTAGAAATAGAAAACCAACAAATTTCAAAGCCAAATCAGAAAATGGAGGCTTAATGATAAGTTTAATCATATAATTAGCAAGGTATGAATAACCTTGGATGAGGGAGACACAGTATCAGTTAAAGTGGAAAGAATGCAGCAGTCACACTCATTAGAGAAAGCACTGAAAAATAAACAGAAATACAAGAGTTCAACTGCACTTAAAGGAAGAAATGTCAAACGATGCATTTATCCTTGGGAGACCTTGTTATTGAACAGACTGCAAAATGATTGCTACGCAATAAATTAGCCTAGGAAAATTCTTAAGATATTATCTCAATTTTGTTGCTATTGCTTTTATTTTTGTCTGGAACAGATTTCATTAACACTTATTAAATGTTTATAATAAAAAAAAAAAAGGACAATCTAAGTAAACTGTAGTGGGGTAATTCCAGTCAAGTGGGCAAATTCCCTAAGAATGTTAAGATTGCAAAACTACACAAGAAGGCACTACATCCATGCTTTCTTTCATGTCTGTAGTTGACTAAAAAAGGAAATGGAAATACCAATTAATGGTCCACCTTGCTTAGACAGCATGGTGGGAGTAATCCTTGGGGAGAGAAGATATTTTAAAAGGGAAAGAGAAATTTCAAGAAATCTAGAACCACACTGTGTCTGACCCCTGTACAGAATGCCAATGAGCTGACCAAAAGCCTTACAAATGTTATGGGTCGGTCAGAGTTGCAGTCTAAGCACTTTCTTTCTTCTTCCTCAGATGATTAAATCCCACAAACTGTGCAGATGTATGGTCCTGACCACACACTTCATCATCACCAGCTCAACATGGAGGAAAGGGGAGGCATATTACTCCTTGCAGAGCAAGGTCTTTTTGTATATGCCAGTGGGCTCAGGAAAGGCTTTTGATTCTTATATGATCTATTGTTTGGTAGCGCCATATAAAACACATAAATGTTTCTTCATAAAATATGAAATCATATTCATACTCTGCAATCTGTAGGAATAGCTTGTATCTTCACAGATAGCACTCCTTTTCCACAAGACTTTAAATGTAGACTTTCTGCTATAAAGATTCCAGATGATACATTCTCTTTACAGACTCTACAGCCTCTCCTAGAGACTAATGTGCCATCTTTCCTAACAACTGATGTATAGTCTCTCCTAACTGCCACTCGTGATTGTATTTAAGTCTTTTTTCTAGGTCTATAACTTCTTTAAGAACTGTAACTTATTTCATTTAATGAACTGTTTAATCACAGTGTGATGAAGAATGTTTAGGTAGAATTTGTATCATTTTAGGGCATAGGAAGTGAGCTGTATGAAGAAGAACATCAAGAGATATCACACCACTGAATGGATCCCATTCATGTGACAATTTAATTTTGTCAAATGCCATGAGATTATATACCCGTAATGCCTATTGGCCCCTCTGGACTTTGAGGCTGCTGATACGCTATAGAATCAAATTCAGGATTTGTAGAAAAAAAAATGTAATTGATTTTCCACTACAGAAATCAGCTGTGACAAAAACTTCTTTGTTAAACAAATCATAGTAGTTTTGATCTAATATTTTTTTTTTTAAATAAAAATTGGAAAATATTTTTTGAATGTCCAAAGGCCCATTTTCGTATTTTAAATATGAGTTTTCTTGATAATTTCAAAATAATTATTGGCTTTTGAAATTTCTTCCAGTGTTTTAGAGGGACTTGAAGTCCAAATGAAATTTTTCACATTTGTTAAAGTAAAATACTTATGTTGATCCAGTTTGGTCTTCCAGATATGTGAATTATTCATGAGCTTGAAAACCAATTTCTGACAAGCCATAACTTGTAATAGAAAATAGTAATTAATAAACTATAATAATTAGCAAGACTTATAATCTTGCATAAAACAGTGAGTAACTTCAGCTAGTCACAGAACAAACACCCTGTATTCATGAAAATTTAGTAGATTCACAGGAAAGTAAAAGCTGTTACAGAGTCAGCAAGTTTCATTCTGGAGTGATAAAACATAATTTTCAAAGCCACTGTCATCAAGTTATATGCACATACTCATTCTAGTGAAAGGCTATAACCTGCAACTTCATTTGATGGATCTTGTATTGATTTCACTGGGAGTCTTGAATAACTATGACGCAAAGTAAATTACATGTACTCAGCAAACAGATCTTTACATTTCTACATACTTCACAAAGACAAGTAAGACATTCTTATTTGGCAGATACCAAAGATTATGACTTGAGTCAGGTTACACAGGCAGACAGGGAGTTATGAAGCTGGGGAAACTGCCCCGTTCTAACATGGACTTAAAGCCCCGTCTTCCATGTTTCCCATCAGACATCCAACTGTGGGAGAGTTAAGGAACTGTTCAGAACAGCCGCTATCTGCTTTTTGCACAGTATACCTATAAAAACCCCAAAGTGCAATATTTAAAATGTTTAGAATGACTGGTTTATTGCTAGTTATCACCTAGGTCCTGATGAAGCAAAGAGCTTAAACATCATTGTTAATCCCTTTGACTTCAACGAGCTTTGAGTCAGTTGCTTTTTTGTATGCATACCCTTTATTGTAAGTGTTTTCTGATGCAAAACAGAGTCTAAGCTGGTTGCATTGCCTGCTTGCATACAAATTCTGTAGTTGTTTCTTCTTTATGGTTAGTTACCAAATTCAGAAGCATGGGACTTGTTCAAAGTATCTAAAGCAGCATCATATCACACTGCTTATTAGCTAGCATCTCATTTACACAATAAAATATATGTGACAATGTGCTCCTGTGAGGAATTTGGTACCCTTAAAAATAACTCCTTCCTTAGAGCTAAAGAATTTGAAGACTCTTTGGAGCAGTTATATGAAATAAACATTCTACTTAAAGAAATGTAAAAATGTTCTTTCTGTTAAAGTTTTTCCTGTGATTTAGAAACAAAATGTATGAGTTTGTGAGTGTTAATTTCTTCTGCAATAGAGTCTAGTGTAATATTTGCTCTATTTAAGAAAATTTCAGCAAGGTAAGCTAAAAGTTTAGTTAACATATACAGTTAAAAAAACCCCACAAAATAAACTTGTCCATTTGTACAGTCCCCATAGAAAACACGAACTTCAACCAAGAAGAACATTTAGAAATATATTTTTTAAATATTCACAAGTTAAGCTGAGCACTTCTGCAGGTCTACCACTATTTTATTTCACAGGCATAAATAGCTCAACACATAATATGAGATTTCCCCTATTTAGGATAAGCATTCATTCTGATTTCCCTCTACTGTTAATCATTTAGTTCTTTGTATATATCTCTTCACTTCAGAAATGTTTAGTGTAAGATGAGATCATCCCATATGTACAGACATGCTAATGACTAATTTCAACACTGCAAGAAAGAAAATCTCAAAAGAAAACATTGCACAAACAGAAGAGGCTTTGGCATTAGGTCTTAACTACAGCAATGTAGCTATGAGTGTATTTTTTTGGGGAAAAAAAAAAAACCCACTTTTCATCAATACTTGGCTTATAATTGGAATATTTTTCACATTAATCTAATGCCAACTGGTCTACAAGGAAGTGAGAGTGAAAGCAAGAGCGAGAGTGAGAATCAGAGTGACTTGGGAAATAAGTTAGAGTATTCATGACAACTATGTGTCTTGAATTAAATAAAAGCACCATTTCCCAAAGATGTAACCAAATAAATGGTATACAGAGGGGAGATATGGGAAAGATAGTTGAGACACAAAAGCAAGTAAAAGAAATAAGGATAGTCTATGACTCCTTGAAACTTAGAAGCTGTTGTCTGAGTTGAAAAATGAGCATTGTTGTTAATATTAAAGTTGTAAACCAGATTGTCAGATATGTCTGGGGACTATGGAGAAATTATTAAGCTTTTCCTAAGCCTTGAATTAAAAAAAAATGTTCATTTGTAAAGAATATGCAACTGAAAGGATATGTTTGTATAAGGATGCAAATAACTTTGCAATGTTTTGGTTCTTTCTAAAAAAGAGTATAATGAGTATATATCAGCTCTGAGAAGGCGACATAGGAAGGAAGAAGAGATCTAACAGTTGCTGTGACATGTGTGAAATGAACTGTTTGCATACAAAACACCAGATTCGTATTGGTGGATTTCTACTCACCACTGATGCTATGGATTATTTCACTACATTATTTATTCATATTTATGTATTTATATTAAAGGAAATGAGGCCTCTTCCTGGGATTTTTGAAACTGATGCAAAGTTTGCCCTTTTTATTTTGTATTCACTGGATTCATTTCATGGAGGATAGAAGAGCAAATACTTGTACACATGGGATACGGTAACAATTACTGGAAGGGAGGTTTTTATGTCTTTTTTTGGTGGTGGGGGGGGAGGTTTGGTTTGCTGCACAGAGGACGTGGGACTTCAGAAAAAGTTCTCATAAACCTGTCTAGAACAAGGAAGGGCCTTAAAGCCTTAATTCCTCTGACCAGTCTCACCAGGCATCCAGCCTCCAAACTCCTCATCCATTGCCCCAGGAGCTCCATTTAAGCTCTGGTCCAGGTCCTGCTTCCTACCTGACCTGTGCTCAGTTCTTTCCTGGACTTGCAGAGGTTGATGTTGCCTTGCAGTTGTCTGATGATTGCTAGATTCTTGATGGTCACTAGCTTGCCCTGCTCACCTTGCTCAGGTATGGTCAAGACTGCAGCTTTTTTGGGTGGGCACCTGTGGCTCCAATCTCACTGTTGTGACACAGCCGCACTCTTGCCATTGACATGAAAGTCAATCTGTAAATCTAGAGTGCAGGACAGTTGACTATAAATCTTTACAGCATACATTATAGAGAAAAAGTAGTTATGTACATTGTAACAGAATCACCTATTTGGCAGTTGTTGTGATATAAATTATAATGCTTTATCCATGTGCCTTTAGACGGCTATGCCAGTGAAAAGGAGACTGCAATCAGCAGTCTTTTTCACTAGAAGAAGTGAGATGAAAGATCAGGAGTCAGTCTTTTTGTCCATGTATGCCCATTATATCTTGTGCCATACCGGTGCTCACTCAGAAGAAACAAGGCAGCAAAGTCTCAAGGGAGATGACAATCAGCTTGAAAATGGCATGGGAAAAGGGACATATTTTTAAGGTGCCTTAATCTTCTTTGGTTAAGGGGGGTGGATCTTAAATCTTCAGCCTTCTTTAGGAGTTATGGGTCATGAAAGGACTACAGAAGGAGGTAGTAGCCATCTTAGATAACAGAAACAAGGTAGACTTAATCTCAAAGAAGGAAAATTTCAGCTTAGTCTAAGAAAAAGATACAGAAAATGAGGTGTTAAACAGAGAAGGAACTGCAAACCAGTATTTTTACAGGAGCATATTGTTTTCTTAAAATCTTGCCTATCTTTAAAGTTCATTGAGAATTCTGACACAAGAGCTAGCATCTCATTTCCACAGGCATGCTAGAAATGAAAACCAGCAATATTAGGCCCTCTAATACAAACTGCCTCAGTATATCTAAAATATCAAAAAGTAGACATACGAATTGCAGGGACTTTTTTGACAGCTGGAGAGAAAAACAGCCTTGAACACAGGCTGTGTCCCAGCCCTTTTCCAGCTTGTTTTAGGGGCTTGCATACTCTTCTGGATGCAAGTGTTTGCAATAGTTTTCTGTAAGTGTAGTCTCCTCACTGTTGTATGTACAAAAGTAGGCATCTCTTGTGGAACTGACAATGGAATAGCCAATGCAGTAGCTTAAACCACCGGTACTTTAGGCAGCTTTATTGCTATTTTCCTCCAAGGCAATTATCACCTAAGGTTGTTACAGTTTTGCTTTTAAGTCACTGAAATAACTCCAGATTTGGACAGAAGCCTCAGCGGGGCTTTCAAAATCTGATATTTATTTTTAAATTAATTAAATATGCAGAGTTTTTTTCACTTCTGCATAGGCATGTAATCTTTAGATATCCTAATACCTTTAAATACCAGCACCTTGGTAAATATCAACATATGCTTTCAAGGACATCCTTCTAGTAAGTGGTAAACCCTCTCTGTAAAACAAAACTAATTTCTTCCTGTTGTTTCTTTTATTGCACATGCTTACTAATTTAAACAACAAATCAGTCATTTAAAACTACAGAGCGGGGAAAACAAAGAAGCTGGTATGAGGGCTACAACCTCTGGTAGATTATGTAGAAAGTAAAAAGTGTATATTTCAGAGTTGGCTTAACATCTAAGTACTTAAGCATTGGTATCAAATACAAATTATTGAAATGTGTACAGTGTCATTTCTTCAGATTCAAACAATGTGGCAATACATTGAGAATATACAGAATGATATTTAAGTTTTATTTTTTAACGCTTGCAAGAAGAAAATCTCGGACTGACATTTTTGTCCAATATTTTTAATAACTGTACGATGGAATCCTAACTGAAGAAACAGCTCCCATCAAGAGAACGTCATTTCTGCTTATTCCCTTTGTGAGTCTGCAATAATCTTGCAATTTGCAGGACATCATATCTCTCTGTAAACTTCTCCCCACATGAAGTTCAAAAAGTTATGGTTTTGCTGTATTTTGTTTTTTAAACCTGCAAGTATTAATAGAATATTAACAGCACTTGGAATGAATGATCATTTCCCAGTTTATCCCTAATACACTTGAAATTATTTTCACTTCAGTCACTAGTGTCACGCAGTTCAATTGCACATAGCAGTCAGTAAAGGCTCTCCTCTCTTGGCTACATGTCTTAGAGGGCAATAGGTCCCTCTTCCTTCTTTTCCTTCTTTGCCCAAAACCTGAGAATTTCCAGGCAGCTTCCATTCTCAAGAGACCACCCATCTCCAAGTGCTGACAACAGTTACTACATACTTGCTATGCATTTCCCAATAAGGAATGAAGCCAAATTCTTTGACCTTTCATTTAGCTTTCACAGTAGTTTTGTTCTACCAACAATGCAGAGTCCTGCCTAGCTAGGTTCTGCAAGACTGGCTGTAAAACCAGTTTTAAGGGCAAATGCTTACAAATGTCATTGCTTACTCACTGATTAACCTCTCAAAAAGGAGAGGCTTGGAACCAAGGAACCAAGTATCATACCTATGAGTTTAAAAACAAACAATTGGGATTATTATCTTGCTCCCCCCGCCTCCCTCCCCTCTACCCCCCGCTTTCCCAGAAAGCATCGTGGTGGCACGGTGTGAAGCCAGCAGCTGCCACGTAGCTCTGAGTGCTCGCTATTGCAAAGCAGCAGGACAAGAAAAGGTTCACATAATCCAAGCAAAGCAGATGATCCATGAGCAGCAGTGGCATGGAGGTGGGAACGTGTAGACTGGAGCTCCTCACTTTGGAAAGGGCTGAAAGGGACCCAGGCAGCAGTCCATAAAAATCACTAGGGACAGGCGAAGGGCAAGTAGGCAATAACTGTTGATTGCCTCTTCAAATACAAGAATTAGGAAGCATCTAACAAAACTATGGTCTGGCAGGTTCCGCTTAAACAAAAGGGAGGCAGGTTAGGTAAATTCTTGCCACAGGAAGAGGGGAAAGATGAAAATTTTAGTGTATCTAAAATGTGACTATACAAACTTAATGGAAGAAAAATCCAGCCAGGGCTTGGAGTGGCATTTACTGGAGGCTGTGACTTTCTTGGGAAAGTACTATTACTAAGTGATGTTAGTGTCCTCTGTTCTTATTTTAGGATCTGATGTTGGTGGCCATTTCCTGTACACTCTTCACTACTCCAGTTATTTTTGTGCTTCTCTGCAGATTTTGAAAAGACAGCACTGACACTGCTTTTTGCTGTCTTTTTTTTTGTTTTGTTTCCACAGGTATCACTGCATCTGTCATGGTGATTGCAGCCCTCCATCACTGAAGTTATACAAAATATCAAACTCTTTTCCAAACAGGAGGGATTCTCAACAGTGTGGGCTTAGTTCACTCTAGCCTTCTGACAATAGCCACCCTTATTCCTCAGGATAATTGGCAAGTCCTCATTTCTCTTCTCCATTTTGCTTCACTGCAATGATACTCTTAATTTGACTGCCTTATGCTTATCTAGCAAAATCAGTAAGGCAAGCCTCACAGATGAGAACTGTCAGCTACATAATAGCTTCCCTTCACAATAAGTTGAGTGGAATTTCTTTAGTATATCTGTTCTTATACATTTCAAGGATTATTTAAAAGATTCCATGCAAGTAGCCATTTATTTGTACAATTACATAGTAGTATCTCTCCCGTTTGCAGATCGGGTGCACGCAGAACTTGGGTCCTTGCTTCTTGATGGCAGCTTCCCCTCCTCATGGGTGGAGGATTGCAGCTTGAGAGTCTATTGTGGAATTCAGTCCAATTAAACTTGGTATTTATTGTGACTCAATTAATTTAGTCTGCCAAGAAGGTTAAGTGAGCTGTTCCAGTCCTAAGTGACTGGAGAGAGTCTAAGTATTTCAAGCACAACAGGCACATGCTAGCACCTGTGCTAACCTGTGGTATATGCAGTATTGTAGCCTAACTATATATTGGCCTGAACGTTTTCTTGCCTGAAGATCAGTGCTTTGCTCTTTTGGAATAGAAGTGACTCCTACACCTAACATTATGTAACTTTTGTGCAATTCCCCAGTTGCTACTTTGCCATTTTTCAAATGTTCTTTGCCATCTATGAACAAGGTAATCAAGTGGATCAGATCATATTTGTGATTTTGTGTCTCTTGAGGATACAAGGGAAAAAAGCACCAGCTAACTGACTTAAAACAGTGAGCCATTCACTTTACCTGCCAGGGAGGAAGTCAGAAAAACCTCTTCAAACTTTTTTGATTTTGAAAGGGACAAATTATTTTTTCCACATTCCTGTAATTAGAGAGTAGTAGCACTCCTCTTATGTATTTAATGAAAGAGGCACAAAGACATTTGCAAAAGTCAGACTAAGAACAAGCTCCAGAGTTTTGACCTTGACTTGATAACCCTGCTCAAACGAACAGGAAACACTGAAAAATCGTCTCACATACAGATTACTCTGTTCCTTTGAGAAATATAAATATAAATAAATACAGTAAAACTTCACCACCATTTATAGGTGCAGTTTTATGATTCCAAAAGAAAAGCAAGCAGAGCCTCTACAGCAAGCATATTCCCCACAGGACTGAAAGCAAAATTCCTATGGTGTGATCACAAATTATTGTGCCTCAGAGCAACCTTCTTTACTGGAGAACTCTTTTCTTTTTTTTTTCCCAGCCTTGCTCCATTGTTGAGACACCCAGTCATGGGAAACAGCGATTAAAACCCTCCTCCTAACACATTGTAAGAAGAGCCCTTTCAGTTGCTACCATGGCTACGAGATATAAGCCAAGGTCATTGTTTGTTATGATTGTAGCTGTGCTAAGCCTGGGGGTTTTTTTTGTTTGGTTTTTTTTTTGTTTGTTTTTTTTTTGTTTGTTTTTAATCAACAGCTGTTGCATATCAGTAAAATTAAATCATGTTTGAGGCAGATATAAAGTGTAGGTTTTTTCTAATTCAGGTGGGTCATGCTGATATTTGTAGTCCAATCTCTGATCACCATACTTTAAATCCAGAGTAATACCTCTAGTTGTCCTGCACCATTAAAAAGGATATCAGAATGTGTAACTTCATATGGATAATTTGAAATAAACTGCAGTTGCAGAAGTGAGTTAAGTCTGCATGCCTGCAAATTTTGCCATGTTTTAGAGATGCATTTTCCAAACTTATGACATTGCTAGCAAGCTGTATTTGAGCTTTATTTAAGTCGCATTATCCTCTGAATTAATCAGATTTATCAGATTTATTCTGGGTGGATTTGGTACCAGTCATTCACAAGCAATTTCCAAAATAAGATCAACAAAGAGACGTGGTGTAAAAAATAAGGTCCCTTCTCTTTTAACTGTAAGGTTGATTTGGCTATTTTTGTTGCTACTTCTACTTTAAAGATGTTCCTTTTAAGTATCTGAACTGTAAGAAAATCTGTCATGTATTTTTAAATGAAGCCTCTATACTAAGGACCACTTCCATTTATCTAGTTAAACCTTAGCATAGGATGCAATGCTACCTTCTTGTTTTTCAGCTCCATTTGGGCAACAACAGAGGTAAACCTAATTCCTATAATAAATTAAAGCAGGTCCAGCATTGGTTTATTGTATATGAACTGGAATTATTTCCTCAAGTAGCTCTCAAGCGACAATGCTTTTATTGCTCAATTGCTGCAGCAGTCTAGCAAGGGTTTTGATACAAAGCAGAAGCCAAAGCAGTAAATGTGATATGGTGTGATAGTGGATAAGACACTAACTTGTTTGGGGTAGTTTTTCATAAACATAACACAGAGAAATAAAATATAAAAAGGACAGTCAGGTACTATTTCACATTTTATTTACTTTCTATTTCTAAAAGCTGCTTTTCATGTGTAACTTTCCAAAATACATAATGACAGTTCTGACAAGTATTTATCACAAAAGAGAAATATTGCCAATATGTGTATTCCTCTGCAGAGAATTTTCCATATGTCTGCATTCTCATTTTAAAATGGTGTAAAACAACATACTTGGCATCTCTAGATGAAATATGATTAGTCTTTAAATATCCACTTCCTTAAAAAAAAAACCCTATATATACACACACATATAATCAAAACCACACTTATCTTCCATTTCATGTGGACAGTCATGTAATACATATTCTTAAATGCATCTGTGACCTTAGTTAAACCTTACAGTGCAGACTTATTTTCCATCGTTTCCTTTCTGACAGTGTTGACAGTAAGCCAAGTGAGCAGAGAGAATCCCTATCTTGACATATACTGAAAGGTTCATTAAGTATATCACTTTTCCAGGACTGAATTATTCAGTTTCAGAAAAGCATATGGAATAGAATACCTCAGAAAGAATCTCTAAATATTAATTATCTCTTTACTCTCAAGCCTTAGCATATTGCAATATTTCTGAATGTAAACGGACTGAAGATTTGTTAGTAGGGAGAACACTGGATGACAAATTCTTGAGTAAAATTATTTACAGGAAGATAGGAAATGAGTCAGGAATCTCAGGAAAAAAAAATAGCTATCTTGCAGGCATCCAAAAAAATGTCCAAAACTACTTCTTTTTTTTTTTTTTTTTTCCCAGATGGACAAAGGAAGGGGAAATGTATCAATAGGAATTACAAATTACAAATTCCTAACTTCCTTCTTAGCTGCATACCAGCTTTGTCTTAAACTTTTAGTGCTAGGCACCAATGGGTAAAACAGGCAAAGGAGAGAAATTGTTTGGCTTCACTGTGGACACTAAGGACTCCTTGATGCAGACACTGAATAGAAATTGAATAAGTAATTTGCTCTGCTTCTGAAATTCTTTGGAAATATCAGTAGCACTGCACAGAAAAAGTTTCTGAAAGCTGTTTCAGGAGCTTTTCATATGCTATGCAGAATGCATTTGCATATGCTAAGCAGTATTAACAGAATAGTTGGTATGTGGTGACTACAGCTTTACATGCTAACTGGAATCAAAAAGTTTCATGAAAGAATTTACTTATTTCTGCTTTTCTCTTGGTAAATAAAATGTAGAAAATAAGGAGACTTAAAAGTGTAGGAGGAAGTGTGAAAACCAGATAAAAGACGACTTTACACTTTTCCATTTGCTCTAAGGAAGGTATCAGGGTACACAATCACTAAGTGACATAGTTTAAATTAGATATCTCAAAGAAGTGGCTTTCTAGTTGAAGGACAGAAGATTTCAATAGCATCATCCAGTATTTTCTTTTGAGATGACTTGCCATTCAGATGTGGCAGTACATGAGATGGATAACTTCCTGCATTCTCAACTCTCTCTATCTCTCTCCTTGTCATCCAAGAGTTACTAAAGACTTTGTGAGACTCTTGCTAAGATCAAGTGGGAAAAGTCGATTTCTAGTCAGAAATTTCAAGGTGGGTGAAGGACAAGGGAATACTGAGTATACCTTTGGTGCTGGATTTTTGTTTTGCTAAACAAGTGAGAGGAACTTTCACTTGTAAGACCTAAGTTTGCAGACGACACCAAGTTGGGCAGGAGTGTTGATCTACTTGAGGGTAGAAAGGCTCCTCAAAGAGATCTGGACAGGCTGGATTGATGTGCTGAGACCAACTGTATGAGATTCAACAAGGCTAAGTGCTGGGTCCTGCACTCGGGTCACAACAACCCCATGCAGTGCTGCAGGCTTGCAGCCTTGTGGAAGAGTGTCTGGAAAGCTGTCTGACAGAAAAGGACCTGGGGGTGTTGGTTGACAAACAGCTGAATATGAGCCGGCAATGTGCCCAGATGGCCAAGAAGAAACCACCTGCCCAGAGGAGTGGCTGAGTCATCTGGAGATGTTTATACCATGTTTAAATACCTGGAGGTATTTAAAAGATGTGTAGACAGGGCACTTAGAGGCATGGTTTAGAGGTGGACTTGGCAGCATTAGGTTTATGGTTGGATTTGATGATCTTACAGGTCTTTTGCAAGCAATATAATTCATGATTCTAAGAACATGAACACTCAGAGAAAGGGCTTCTTTTTTTCACATAGTATAATTAAGTAAAAATAAAACCACATTTGTTCAGACAGGCAAGTTTTACTGGCATAGTAGCAGTAGAATCGTTACTGCCCTACAGAAAACTTGGTCAGTTTGTCCCTGTAAAGGAGGTTCCATATTGCAGAGAGCTGCTGCTTTTAAGGCCTTTCCCTAGGTTTGAAACATAGAAGGGGAATGGGTCTTTTTCAGTTAAACTATTGTAATTTGCTTTAAAAATCAGCCCTTTAACAGTAATTAGATCCGGTTTGACATCTTTATTTCCATTTTAGCAGGTCAGCTTATAGCTCCATGGTCCAGAAATTCATGTAATTAAATCACCTGGGGAACATCTCTTTCTCTTAGCCCCACGAGAGCACCTACATCCATAGCTCTAAACCATTATTCTCAACAGAGAAAGCTCTTTGAAAAAGTAATGATTCCCTGACCTCCATTATCAGGAGAAATGGAGGAAGACAGCCTGATTGTAAGTTAATTCACACAGACTGAGAATGGATTGAGATACATTTGGAAAAAGAAGTACATGTACTGACATACTGACATAATCTACGTGGACTTGTGCAAAACTTTTGACACTGTCCTGCACAACAATCTTGTCTCTAAATTGCAGAGACATGGATTTGACAGATGGACCACTCAGTGGATAAGGAATTGGCTGGATGGCTGCACTCAAAAAGTTGTGATCAATGGCTCAATGTCCAAGGGGAGATAAGTGACAAGTGGCATTCCTCAGGGATCGGTACTGGGACCAGGCCTGTTTAACAGTTTTGTCAGCAACATGAACAGTGGGATAGAGTGCACCCTCAGCAAGGTTGCCAATGACACCAAGCTGTGTGGTGCAGTCAACATGCTGGAGGGAAGGGATGCCATCCAAAGGGACCTTAACAGGCTGGGCCCGTGCAAACCTCATACAGTTCAACAAGGACAAGTGCAATATCCTGCACATGGGTTGGGGAAATCCCACACACAAATACAGGCTGGGTACAGAATGGATTAAGAGCAGCTCTGAGGAGAAGGACTTGGGGCTGTTGGTTGGTGAGAAGCTCACCATCAGCCAGCAATTTGCACTTGCAGCACAGAAAGCCAACCACATTCTGGGCTGCATCAAAAGAAGCATGGCCAGCAGGTTGAGGGAGGTGATTCTGCCCCTCTGCTCTGCTCTTGTAAGACCCCACCTGGAGTACTGCATCCAACTCTGAAGCCCTCAGCATAAGAAGGATGTGGACCTGTTGGAGGGAGTCCGGAAGAGGGCCATGAAGATGATCAGAGGGCTGGAGCACCTCTCCTATGAGGACAGGCTGAGAGAGTTGGGGCTGTTTATCCTGGAGAAGAGAAGGCTCTGGGGACACCTTCTAGCAGTCTTCTGGTACCTAAAGGGGCTCTACAAGAAAGCTGGAGAGGGACTTTTGACAAGAGCATGTAGTGACAGGACAAGAGGTAATGGCTTTAAACTAGAAGAGGGTAGATTTATGTTAGACATAAGGAGGAAATTCAATACTGTGAGGGTGGTGAGGCACTGGAACGGGCTATCCAGAGAAGTTGTGGATGCCCCATCCTTGGGAGTGCTCAAGGCCAGGCTTTGAGCGAGCTGGTCTAGTGTAGTGTGTCCTTGCCCATGCCAAGGGCGTTGGAACAAGATGATCTTTAAGGTCCCTTCTAACCCAAACTATTCTATGATCCTACAACTTTATGATAAATCTCACTTACAGAGGCCTTTTCCCCCACTACTTGTAACTTATTATTATTCTAATCCTCAGGCACACAATATGTCAGCAGTAAAAAAGCAAGCCCAAATGGCAGTCCAGGCTGTAAAGAACAACAGATGCCTATATACTAAGAAAAAGCATACACAGCTGAGTAATGAAGTTTTGATTTTTTTTAACACAGGCCTGCATAAGTTAAATTACTAAGATTATATTTGCTGCTGCTCCCCAAAAGCAGTATCAATAATTGAGTTACAAGCATATTTAAATCCGGAGCTTCTCTTGCCTAAAAGTAACTCCAGCTTCAACTGTGACAGAGTAACTGTCTTCCGTTGTGTGGTAGTCCCAGATTATGATTCAGCAAAACAAGCAGAAAATTACCTAATTGGTTCTCTGTACTCTTCTCAGTTTATCTCAGTCTTTCCAAAGAAACTAGAAAAGTATTTCAGGAATGTAACCTATACTTCAGATAGTCCATGCTCCCTTAGAAATATTATTCATTGAAAATAAGTACTTAGAGTATTTTCATCTCAGAACAGCTCAATCCCTTCTTTTATAGTTCCCAGAGTAGATGATGATCACAAAATGAATAACCACTTAGTATTGTTATGCTATCATTTGGTGTGAGACCTTGTGCATTATTTACTGCCCATCATTGAAATTATATATTACATACAGAAACATTCATGTCCTCCTAGATTTTCCTCTAGTAGTCTCATGATTTTAGGACTTTTTTTAAACGTGATTTAATCACCTTCCAAGGTCCTGTGTCTATTTGCTCTTGCAAGTTTTTAATATGACTATTTCATTTTTGGGTACTTATTACCATTAATGACCTGGCCCTTTGTTGTTTAGAAATGTCGCTTAATAATATCCTGAGAAGTTAGCTGGTAGTTTTCCTAATTGGGGTGGAGGAGAAGGGTAGGAAAACATTAAACTTAAAATTAATTCCGAATTGACAGTTTTATAATACTTAACAGGTAATTTTTTTTCCAGAATATTTAGCATATAATAGATCATTGAAAAATTAAACTCTTGACTTCAACTGCAAAAGTCATTACTCAAGTCCACTGCAGATCAGACCATATGTATTTTAAATTTAGCTCCCAGAATGCAAGATATGCATAGCATCTGGGAAAATGTGACCTGGCCAGCATTGTATACCATCCTATTATTCAAGGTAACATTCAAGTACCATGAATATGAAACTGGGAGTTTTTTCTGGGATTTTTTTTTTTGCTTGATTTGTTACCCAGCTTTGATCACATGCAGTGAGTTATACAGCAAGACTCTAGATTTCTTATAGCTTGAAAGACTAACACAAGTACATGATACTAGCAATGTAATGTATGCATTATGTATTCTGGTACAGATTTACTATTTGTTGAATAAATATTTCAGATGCTAGACTTTTTAGCTTTGGACAAAATTTATAAATTAGTTCTGCTACTAGGATAGTTATTCATTATTGAAATGCATTTGAAAAAATTGACAATCCAATGACTGTCTGTGAATTACTAGCAATGCATATTATTTTGATAATTCAGTTTGAATGCACTTACTTAAGCTTGCATCTCTAATTCTGCAGTGTATGATTCCTAAATACTGGCAAAGATTCAAAGCATATTTGTATGTACCTCTGGACTCAAATTAAATTGTATGGAGCCAAAGTCTTGGTCTCTGAAAAATCTGTTTAAGTATTTCACAAACTCTCCTCCTAAAATTAATGTAATGGATTATGCTGTTCTTTCAGCCATGTAACTGAAACAACAGCGGGTCTCATTAATTAATTAATGAGAAGGAAAGAAAGGAAAGAATCAGCTTATCAACAAATACATTCAAGTGTTTAGTCATAATAACTGCTCTTACCACTATGTGAACTTTCAGGATACAGGATTGAGCCAAATAGGTACAGCTTTCATTTTAAAGGTCAGCTACTGTTGAAATTTCTCTTCCACGGAGAAGAGAATTTATTTATCCTCTCACCAGGCTGAAACTGGTCAGCCAAAACCAGTTCAAATCTCTGATTTTCAGGTCCTGTTGGTCCAATATGTATGTTGTTTGAGCAGTTGATTGATGAAAACCTAAAACAGAATTTTAGAATTTCTCTAAAGCTTCTTTGAAATTGGGTAATTTCCATGTATAATCATATTCCAGTCTTAATTGTTATAGGCGCCAGACTTCTCCTTCCACCTTTGAATTAAGAGCATGTTCTGTTTTACCAGTTTAATTTAAAAGCCAGAAAGCCATTTAAGGCAGCTGACCATCCTAACAACTGTATACAGCTTAAAGATGGTGATAAGGAAGGAGAGGGGAAGAGAGCTATGTTTTAGTTTTAATGATATAAATAATCACTAGAACAGTTTCTTATAGTGATGGGTTTTTTAATATTACAGCAGTATTTTAGGGCTTCAAGGAAGATTGAGTTCTTATTCCATTACACATTGTGCAAACATAGTAAGAAACAGTCTATCCACTGAAAAACCTCTGGTCGAACATGAGACAACAGTAGAATCATGAAGAAAAGATAAAAAGTCATAGCAAAAATGTGATATCTAATTGTTATATAGCCAGCTGTTAATTATCTTAATGTGTTTGTATACCTCCAATTAGTATAATTTTTATTTATTGCACCTTTCTGTCAATATATAATAACCATGTCTGTGCAGACTTTCCCAATATGATAACAAACACAGAAGCCCAGACTGCATCATCTATAGAACAGATCTGTTACAGACCTTCCCTTGTCAGCAATGACAGTCAAAGAAGCGAAGGTTTTTTTTATAGGTAACTAATTAAAAGATGCTTATCCATGCTTGTTACAAAAAAAAGAAAAAAAAAAAAAAAAGGGCCTGAAAACACTGAGGGCAGGCTTAAAAGCTTATCTGAATAAGAGTACTACTGTATGAGTTCTGCAACATACGTTAGCAGTTAGCTCTCACATTACTGCAGCAGGTTGACTGGAGCATGACAGTTTCGTTTCTCATGAAAGGCAAACCAGGCAAATCTGTGCAGCTGGTAAAAATTATAAAAAAAATAGAAGTGAAAATCATTAAGTTCTTTCTGGCCTTCTGTCGATTTAAGGAGAAAGTAAGTCTAGCAACATGAATTTTCCACAAAATAAATACTGAAATATAAAGAGAATCCATGATTCGCAAAAGATGCAGCTTCATGTTTTGTTATGTTTTCGTTTTCTCTCTGGAGTACAAGGCATTGTGCTTCTGGAATTGAGATACTCTTAACTCAAACAGGAAACTGTTATCTTCTTCTTGACCTCCTGCACAGGAAGTTATTAGAATGGTATTTGTTTTCAGCAAGTAAGCACTGGTTTAACCATGCCTCAGCTTAGCAGACCAAATCATCTGTTCTGGTTGAAAGTGTTCAGCTTTAGCCTGTAAATAACCAAGCACATTTTCATCACACAAAAATCTTAAATTGCATTAACTAATTCATGAGACATCACAGCTGAAGAAAACGTGTCCTGTTGGTTAAGTTCTTGGATGGGAATCAATGGCTTCATTGCTTGGATGTATTAACTTTCTACATATCATCACTGTGGGTTTCATTACAGAGAACACAATAGATTGCACATGGCTGAGTGAGATATACCCAGGAAGCCAGTCACTTAGAATTAAGCTGTCCTGCTGGTGTTCTGCAGAAAGGGAGAGAAGGACATACTTGAAGGCCTTAATTCACAGCTGACATCCAGTCTGACCTCCCTTTCACATAGCATGAAATGAATATGACAGGCTGGGTCATGTGTTACACATGGTTATGTGTTACTGTGATAAACTGACAGGCAGGATGATCAAACCCAGGGGAGGAATTAAGGAGGTGTGGTTTTGGTAGTTCTAAGGATATCAGATGGTTTGACAAAAACTTTTTTTCACTGACAGATGTGAGATTTTTGAAACTTAACTAGAAATGAGTTGTCAGATATCTTTTAAGTCTGTCTTTTCTTCTTTCTGTCTCATCCCATTATTCTTTTTCCCCCACTGAAGATAATGTAATGTAGTATTTAGGAGTTTTTTTTTCCTTCTGTTTCCATTTGAATCTTTTTCAAAGTGAGAAAAGTTTGGTGAAAGAAAAAAGGATGACTTCTATTTTTTCCTCCAATTTTCATATTTTTGTAGCTTGGGAGTTACCTATTCTGCCACGCTCAGTTGCAAAAGGGGCGGGGGGGGGGGAGAGAGAGCGCGAAATAAAAGAGAAAGAGAGAGAAAGAAAGAGAAAGAGAAAGAAAGAGAAAACTTGATTTGCATTCAAATAATCATAATGTTCTGGAATGAAAATCAGAAAATGTTTTTATGAAAAAACATTATCTTTCTTTTTTTTTTTTTCACCACTCCAGTTACAGGAGGTGTAGAGTTTCCAGAACACTATAAGTATGAACTGTGCAAAATCTTGAGACACTCGAGTGGAACTAAATGTTGCCTTCACTTAAAAAGAGGAGGGCTCTTTGGTGATGTCCCTGAACACGGTGATAACTCTGATGGGGACACCTGTGAAGTGGGCTGTCATTATGGAACTGCAGTGTGTTTGGGATACTCCAAAGCTACAGTTAGCATACTACACTATATTGTTTTGTTTTAATGAGTTCCTTGGTTTTGCTTTTCTTTTGTATCAAAAACTTAATTGCCTCATGATTTTATTCCTGTTTTCAGCACTTTTCTTCTAAATTTTTGTTCAGTAACAAAGATAAAATTGATCAATAGTTGCCTATTGATCAATTGTACAAATCACCTATGTAGCAACTACTCCCGTCCTATTTGGTATAAATGTGGCAACAGAAGCACCATGTTGTTTATTCTGGCAATGGCCTCAAACGAGCATGCAGGGGCTGCAGGCTTCTGAACTATTCTCCAGAATGTCCTCTCTCGGTGCACCGGTGGGTTAAAGTGCAGGCTCCCTTGGAGCTGAGCAACAGCTTACTTCCAGCAGATCGTCCTTCACCCAGTGTGGGTACAGCATGCACCAAACCCAAGAACTAGCACTACTTTTAAAATGTAAGCATGCAGGCAGATTCTTTCCCCAGACACTGTGCAAGTCTAGTGTACTTTTTTTTTTAACTGGATTTTGGCCAAGAGTAAAAATTAGAACAGCAAAGATAACATTATGGGTTTCCTAAAGTATTTAAAGTTCCTCTCCAAAGATTGCTATTTCTATAGCATTCTACACAGTTTTCCATTTCCAGAGTTAGAAATGGTTCTTTTACTTAACATTTTTTGGTAGCTTGAATGGACACATGGTTAAAAATGTTTTTTTTCTGTAGCTAACGGTGAGCTGAATTCCTGATGTTCAGAATATGCAGAGTGTTGAAAAGATAAATAACACTGCTCTATTAACACCTTAATGAACTTACTGAAAAGCCCATCTGATATCTTAAACTTACATTTCACATGTGCTGAACAGTTTTATGTTTCTTTTACATTCCTTTGAAGTCCTTACACGCAAAATATCATCACGGATTTTTTTTTTTATGTCAAATATTAAGAGCAGTTGCATGTCTGACTCAAGGCATGTTACTGTCTGCTGATATATGGCATACCAGAGAGAAAACAAAGTACCAGGCCTTTGTCATAAACACCACCTGTTTCAGAAACTGTCAGTCATCAGCCGTTTGAACTTCTCATTTCTTTACAGACACGACATTGAGAAGGAGGAAAGGGAGCTGGGAAAGGACAGAAAGGTTTCAAGGCAAAAGCTTAAAAAACAAACTGCAGTTTCCTTCTAGCCCAGGGAGTACACCAGAAACATCTCTGCCTGAAACAAAGGAGAGGGAGGAAGGGTGAGGTTGAATTTTGTGTTTTAACGTCTATCTCAATTCCACATGAGCGTTTATTATAGATCAAGCCTGAAACATAGTTATTTCTGCATCAGCACAGACGAGACCAATTTCTTTCAACATTTGCTTCATAAAATAGTTTTGCAGTTTCATAGGTACACCCTTAGATGGACCATTTCCATGGCTCATTTAATCTGTGAGACTTAGGACAATTATGAAGGAACTCAATTTTCAATCTAACCATCTTTGACAGGGATTTTGGTAATACCTTAAAAGACTGAGTGGGAATAGAGTATTTAACTAAATTTTTTTAAAATTCTGTCCTTACATTGTAATTTCAGGAACTGAGTTCCAAACTCTGTAACTCCATCAGATTCACTGCTTAATAAAGTGACATGAAGGCATTTAATTTTTCATGGTCATTTTTAAGATGAAGTAATTACCTGTAAGATGATGTTAAAGAAACAGCTCCTCCATGATGTCAGTGTTTATATCACAGTGTAGAAGGCTAAGAACATTTTATGGCAATTTTATCTCATAACACCGAATTAGTGATCCTGGAAATATTAATACTGTGTATGGATGTTTTTGTTCACAAAACTTCACATGGGTCAAGCTTGAGAGACATGAGTAATAGCACTACTCACTCTTGATTTTTTCTGGAGAAACTTAAGTGGTGTAGGTGGGTTGGAATACTTCTCAGATGTTTTTTGACCTCTCACTCTGCTTATATGGATGGAGAGGCGTGTACTGAAGAGGGTTTTTTTTAAAAAATCCCTATGAGCTGCAAGTAATTTCTGCACCTTCAGAAAGCTCAATGGACTGGGGATGCTAGGATTCTGGGACAAGAAATAGGATTTATTTAATTGCCTGCATTGCTGTTGTCAACGTGCAAAGAAGCTTTCTGAATGAAAATTGTCGTATCAGTATGACAGTATCAAACAGTAAGCTGTTTAATAAAATAAGAAATACTATCTTAAGGACATGTTTGCTGCTTAAGGGAAAGTAAGTTTTGTAAGACACATTGGAGACCTTAAAAAGCAGCATTGGTTTGTTATGATTGTAATCCATATTTGCATCACGTTGATTGTAACAGACTCAGAAAAGACAGACAAACTGAGTCTTCCTGGATAATATCCAAGGCCTCCCACATACAACCTGGAAAAAACTGTTCTTTATAAATATATATCTATATCTATGTCTATACCTTGAATATCCTACCCATTTTCTGGAATTACTGTTTGATACCCTGTTGTCTTCATGTTACAAGAGCCTTGTTATGCATGGCAAATAATATACCGTTTTCTACTGTTTTTCTAGTAAGAGCTTAAAATCCTTACAATAGCTAGGAGGCACCATCCTAATAACACGTACATTACTGAGAAAACTAAGAAATTCATAGGAAATCACTGCTATTCTGGCACATAGTGCATTACTCACATGTCTCTGTAGACTGGCATTCAATTTCTAATATAACCCCTAACTGATTACGAATTAAATATTCTCAAAGTATTTAATACATCCCAGAACTGCTACTGAGCTACTACTGGACTTGCCTGGCAATTTCCCGTCAGTAACTGCCCATTGAAAAGTGGGGACAGTTACACAGAATCAAGCTGCACTCTGAGAACCCTGCGGACATTCACTATAAATGACTTACAGCTGTAGCAGATGTTGAATCATACTGAAAAAGCATCATTTAGTTTTCTGGATCAAAGCTGGAGGAACTCTGTATTTTGCTACGTCTCTACTGTTCTTGGGAAAGTTGCTTTAATTGTTTTTTGTAAAACCAGGAATAGAAGCTTTATTTTTGTTTCCCCTGTGCATACCATGGATGATAAACCTGAAATCATCTGATAGTTAGCTGATCTGTATAGTACCTAAGAGGGCAAGATTTATAACTATACCACTTATTGCTCCCTCGTTGGGTGGCACTGACTGCCAGACTAGCTTGTCAATAAAGGAATTTGATCTGTTTAAATGCCATGATGTCTGGATTTGTT
The DNA here is from genome assembly GCF_036417535.1 of Chlamydotis macqueenii. Taxonomy (NCBI): domain Eukaryota; kingdom Metazoa; phylum Chordata; class Aves; order Otidiformes; family Otididae; genus Chlamydotis; species Chlamydotis macqueenii. The sequence goes on along the minus strand of NC_141593.1, from coordinate 54,600,452 downwards.
CTGTTGAAAATCAGAAGGTATCATGTGTTCAGATGAAATATGGGGACCTGGGTAAAATTGTCACATCTAATCCGGTGCCGTCGACACACTGGAAGGGAGGGATGCCATCCAGAGGGACCTTGACAGGCTGGAGAGGTGGGCCCATGCCAACCTCATGAAGTTCAACCAGGCCAAGTGCAAGGTCCTGTACCTGAGTCATGGCAATCCCAGGCACAAATACAGCCTGGGCGGAGAGTGGATTGAGAGCAGCCCTGAGGAGAAGGACTTGGGAGTGCTGGTGGATGAGAAGCTTAACATGAGCAGGCAATGCGCCCTTGCGGCCCAGAAGGCCAACCGCATCCTGGGCTGCATCAAGAGAAGCATGGCCAGCAGGTCAAGGGAGGTGATTCTCCCCCTCTACTCTGCCCTGGTGAGACCCCACCTGGAGTACTGTGTCCGGTTCTGGAGCCCCCAACACAAGAAGGACATGGACCAGCTGGAGAAGGTCCAGAGGAGGGCCACAAAGATGATAAAAGGGCTGGAGCACCTCTCTTATGAGGACAGGCTGAGAGAGTTGGGGCTGTTCAGCCTGGAGAAGAGGAGGCTCTGGGGAGACCTGATAGCAGTCTTCCAGTACCTCAAGGGGGCCTACAAGAAAGATGGGGAAAGGCTGTTTAGTAGGGCCTGTTGCAATAGGACGAGAGGTAATGGTTTTAAAATAGAGGGAGGTAGATTTAGACTGGATATTAGGAAAAAATTGTTTACAATGAGAGTGGTGGAACACTGGAACAGGTTGCCCAGAAAGGTGGTGGAGGCCCCATCCCTGGAAACGTTCCAGGCCAGGCTGGATGAGGCTCTGAGCAACCTGATCTAGTTGGGGATGTCCCTGCTCCTTGCAGGGGGGTTGGACTAGATGACCTTTGAAGGTCCCTTCCAACCCTAACCATTCTATGATTCTATGATTCTATGATTATCACCATTGTTCCATTTTTCACATGTTGTTTCGGGTTCTGAACTCTAAACAAAATGTGCCTTTACGGTATCTAACACACAACAGAGCCTCACAGCAGCTTATGAATTGCTGAATTCTTTTAAAAATCACGCTGGCAAATATTTAAGTGTGGAAAGTGCCCTTTTTAGGAACTCGTTTGCCCACCTACTAGTTTCTCATAATCTCTCTTTTTAATTGCTGTTTGTTTATTGGATTCTGACAGAAAGTTGCAAAACATGTCTCTGATGATCACATACATTTAGATAGCACTTGCCTTAAGCAATCAATGCTGTGAAAGCAATCCTTATGTAAAAGAGGCAAAAAAAACCCCTGTAAACTAAAAAAGAGACAATGTTCTGTCATCTTCAGAAACACATATTCAGTCAAAAACTAATGCCAAGCATGCTAAAACAGTGGAAAAACCCCAAGCATTCTACGTCAGCATTCCAGTGTCTTTCACAAAAGGTTCTTGCAGCTTTGGACTTGTGTGACGAGAAGACACAAAATGTCAATCTTCTCCCTAACTGTAACAATAAAATCATATGCCACTTGGAACACGTAATTTATTTTCTATGTTTTATATGCAGGATAAATTTTTCCTCATGCATTAAGATCCTCTGAAATATATGTGAAGCAGTGCTGTCTCAGTGAAAAACATTACTGGAATAGTATCGTAACCATAGTCTAAAGAGAAGTAAGATATGTAAGAGTAGTTATCTCTCTTATCTTTTATTTAGCCAACTTGAAAAAGACCTACACAGAATGTTCTGTCATCTAAACAGTTGACTTGATTGGCTTAACAGGTCATCATTTCCTTTTTTTTTCTACAAGAAGATCATCAGCATTCACATATCACCTTGCCGTAATAATTAGTATTGCCACCTGGTTCCCTCTTACTCTTACAGCAGAAGGCATGAAAGAGGTGCCAGTTAAGCCAAGAGGAAAAGATAAAGAGGAAGGAGTAAAACACAAATTATAATTTTAGGGAAAAGTGGGTGGAAGTCACTAATATTAATAAAACAAGGAATTCCTTAATGAAAAAAAAAAAAGTCCAGTGACCTATTTCTATCATAAGTATTAATTATGAAACCGATCAGTCTCAACAGAGCACTTCCAGTGCACAGCAGATTCTGCTTGCAAAATCCATTAAGTAACAATATCAGAAAGTGTGTGACCAGCTACCCAGTAATTTGGACATGTGTGCCTTCTCTCTGCATGCTGGCACTGCCTCTTGCTCGAATTTAGTAATGTAGAAGATTAAAGCTGTCAGTTACATACAAGGGTTAAGAACTCCAAAAGGATTTATGATCTCTGTGCAGTCTCTAGGGAGAATAGGCAGACTGTTCCCTGCCAAAACACTCCTAAGCTGCCCTGCAGTGAGGAGCGTTACAGGAAAAGTACCAGTTAGACAGGGGGAGGGGGAATAGCGAAGGAATAGGGAAATACAGCTGTCAGCATCTTATGTGCTACGTCTGTTCTCCACTCTTATCTCAGTGTACCTCCTCTTTTCTTTCAAAAAAATGTATTGTAAAATTGACTTAAATTTAATGCAAAGTTGACTCAATTCAAGTTAGAGAGTATCAGTATACCTTCTGCTGCATATAGAAACTTCCTTAGAATAATGAACTTAGAAATAATGAACTACTAAGAACAGTGAACTACTAATGAAAACTGCTCCTCTCTCAATTTGTGTGTTCACTGCCAGAAATCTAGCCTGAGCTAACATTCATAGTTTACAAGTCTGCTGATGGCTGAGACAATTTTTTGTTGCTCTAGTGCTCTCCTGGAGAAGAGTGCTTATCAGACTGTAATTAAAGATTACAGTCTTTCAGTGTCTGAAAATATGGGGATACAATTTGGTTTCAGCTTCTATCATTTAGCTATTAACTAAAGGAAAAGCTTCTGGAATTATCATAGTCCAGTCTCCTGTCAAAACATAATCACATCATCTGCCTTCCCCTCCCCTCAGTAACTTTTGCACAAATTTACCAGTCAGCAGAGGTCTTCTAATCATTCATTTCTCAAAGGCTTTGTGAATAGGTTGTTGAGAGGACAGAAACCACAGCGGGAGGAAAAAAAACCCTGTGATTTGACTACATATCTGCAGCTGAGACAAACTGCTTATGTGCCCCAGCTGTGTGAAGCCTCCAGCTGGAAGAATATGTATCTTTTTAAACATCAAAATCAAGCAACAACCATAGTTCATTCATCCTATAGCTTGCTGCGCAGTTTGCTTTTCTACAGCTACATTCAGATTGTGGCAAAGGTGAGGGTGATGATAAAGGTTTACAAGAGCTTAAGCTAACCCATATGCTTATTTGTGGGATTCACGTCATTTGGGTTAGCTCTCTAAAAACTGTCCAGTCGGCATCGAATCTGCTGTATAAGAGTACCTTCAGTAGAGGTCAACACAACCTTGAACGTGAAGGGGGTGTTGTTTTTCATTGCATAGCTCTTCCTCATTAGTGATGAAGAAGCAGTGTTTTGTCAGTCCCATAAAGACAGGAAAACAAGCCAAAGGGAGGGTTTCACTATCTGGCGCAGGGAAGGGCCATGACGACTTCACCTGAATAGCCTTTTCAAGCATAACGTTGCGTGTCCTCACTTGTGTAGCAATTTATATCTTGTTTGCATAAGGTGTGTGAATGAGATGCATCTTTCCTGTGAAACGGGAGCATTTCTGAACAGTTATGTAATAAAGGTATTAGTGTGCCTGTCTGCATGCATAACACTGAAGGAAAAGGAGAATAGTGTCTGAAATCAGAGGAAACATGAAAAAGCTTAAAACTCCTCTATAACTGCAAATTAAATTTCTGTGCATGTTTGGTCAATACCGTTCCACATTATAAAACAGACAACAAGAAAGGCAGTCCGGTGCAAGCTAAGCACAAACAACCCAACTGTGACTTTGAATATGCTATGCAGCCTTGAGTACTGATAAAACTGAGTGTGCAGCAAAAGAATTCTATACCTCTGTATAGTAGATTGGCTCCAAAATGCACTTTAGTATATCTGTGAAGTAATTTTCTTATAATTTCATTGCATGTTTTAAGCAAATGAGCATTCATGTGTAACAATTCATAAACGGGAAAAAAAAAAAAACAAACCTGACCACAGATTACCTAGAGATTCAGTTCTACCTGAACTCTGTAACTTGGCACAGTTTGGGTTAAAATGTCTGTCCAAATGACTCACTGAACCTGGATCATTACATTGGAAAAGAGCTGTTCTGGAAGGAAATTAATGAGTTGAAGGTACAACCTAGCAAGATCCAGGATGCTGGTATCAGTTCCAAGCAAATAGGCGGTTTCTTTATGGAACACATATATTTTTGGATAGCACTAAGACAGTGCCAGAAGGAACTGTAGGAGGATAGCAGATTACAAGCCAGAATCTCAGAGAAAGTCAGAAGCAGGAAACAAGCAGAAGTCATGGGGAGTCTGTCTAGATCCAAAAGCCTCTCTGGAATGCCTCTGAATTTAAGCACTGAGAAGCTATAGAAGAAGAGAGACAAGCTAATATATTTTGAAATTATGTAATGCTTTTATTGTTATCGCCATCCCTTCTGTGCCAAAGGTAACAGCTTCATAAATTTTACTACTGTTTTTGTCAGGAGATGAACTGAAGCAGTACTGCAGCAGCCCGTTTTTCTTTTAGCTCCAGTACGGAGCCCTGGTGTCAGTCCTGTAGCCTTTCAACACCTGACTTGGCTCCTCTTCCAGGCAATGCAGGATTTTTTAGCCTTCTCTGAATCTCCTTGCCGCATGGTTCCTCCTTCATGTGGACCAGAAGTCCAAGGCAGATGGCTGACAGCAGTTGACTGCATTGTGTCTCTAGCCACTGACTGAATACACACAAAATTAAAACGAAAAATAAATATATGAAATACAGTAAAACAATCACAAAATTATGATGAATACAGCTGGAGTATGTTGTTTCTTGGGATTTCTTTCAACTAATTTTACCTGTTTGAAAGTTAGATGTCTTGCATAAATTCATCATCTAGGTGACTTCTCTAATGGAAAGGCAGGCACTTCCCGTCTATCTTAGATTTCTATCTTAAAGTGGTGTGAATCATCCACTGGAGGTGCTTATCTCTCCATTAGTGTAGTGTGAGAACAGACAAGTAATTTAAACTTGATGTTTAAATTTAGATGCCTAAAGTTAGGGGTGATAAATCCCACCCTTAAAGACGTTAACAGCAGCTTAAGTTACACTTCTCTCTCTCTCATTTCCAAATGAGAACAGAAATATTTCTAATTGCTGATGTCATACACTTCTCGCAGATGATCCCAAAGCAAAGAGATGTGAAACTAGTTTATAAATACTTGTTGAGAATAGAAAAAGCAAGCCTCTTTTTTTTTTTTTTTTTTTTTTTTTTCTGTGAAAGATTTTAACGGCATTCATGGACAGCAGGGAAATTTGTTACTGACTTGGGAAAGTTGGGAAAGTTTCTTGTAACTTTAATTTTCATTGGCATTGTCTGGAAGATTGAAGCTCTTAACAAAATTTAGCACACCTGGTTGCTGTGTTACAGGAGCGGCCATGTTTTCAAGCTGCAGTTACCAAATCTATAGTTGCTTACTGTTGAAGAAGTACGTGGTTAGAGCTCTGGTCAGAGCTCAGTTTTGCTGAAGTTAATTATGGGAGGGTGAGCCTAATTTATATATGTATTACGATACTCTATTGTCAGCAATTCAAATCAATCAGTCTGTAAGTGAACAGCTTTTGTGACTGCTCAAAAAACCATTGTGGCCAAACACTGTTTCTAAAGGTATTTAGGTATTTACCATTAATTGCATTAATGGCCAGACGATGTTCAGAACACAATAACTGATTTGACAATTTTTTTTCTGGTCAATATTGGGAACATTCTGTCTATATAGGCAAGAGTTAGAAAGGGGAATATAACTTTTTTTTTCGTCAAAACTCTGCTTAATGGTAGTGCTCAGTTTGAGATGCATGCGATTTGATTTTCCTGTGTTGAGTTCTGATACACCTAATGAAGTGCACGGGAGCCTTGATTATCACAGGAAAATCAGTTCCTAGATATGACTGTTGACTTTGCAGGACCGAGGGATACTTTTGAATATAAATGATTATTCGAGGTTACGCTCAAAGACAGCAGCAAATCTAGGAACAAAGCCTACTTATTCTCAATCTGCTATTTCTTTTTTTTTTTTTCTGGTTTCTAGAATTAGCTTTCTACCACAAAATTGGAGCAATTATGATTAATTACAAAATACCAACATCTTGTCCCTTAAATGCAGTGTGTATTCAAGGGAGTCCTGGATGCATAGATTAAATTCTCAGAGATATCCACAAATCAGTGTAATACTTGGTTTTGTTTACCTCCATAGTTCACACATTTATTTTTAAAATCATTAACTGAAAGAATTAATTTCCTAACAATAATTTAAGAAAGCTAACATTATTTGATCATGACTTTGACTCATGACCTTGATCAGGCAACAAAGCAAAAGCCGAGGGACACATAACTAAAGCAGGTACATAGACTCAAAGAAAAGAAAGGTTCACAGAGCTATTGTGTCTCTTTAGAAAGTGGCTGGCAGATAAAATGAATAAGGAAGAGCCTCAGCAGTGAGTTCTGCAGTATGGCCTTTCAGTCCTCCCAAAAGCATGTGCTTGACGCAGGTTTCCACACCTTTTATATGGCAAGAGCAAGAGAAAGGCTGATTGCTTGAGCTTAGCTGGTTTAGAGAGTATGGCAATGTTTTTCTTCTTGTAGTTGGGAGAATGCTACCATCTCTCGATCCTTAAAAGTGCACTTAGTGAGAAGCACTGTAAGATCTAGGAAATGTCTTTCTTTACAAGTTTTGATTGTTTGTATTACTTTGGAGCTATCCGCTATCTTGCTAAAAAGTGACTTCATCTGAGAAACTTGCAACAAGTTACTGCTAAGCATCAAAGAATGCAAACAATAAGACACAGAGTGTGAAAGTTTAATATTTACTTAGTGTTTTAAAATAGAACATCTACTCCAACATACGTAGGGTTTAGATACCACGGAAAAGGCAGAGCACTCGTCTGAGAATCAGTGCACTATGCAGCTATTCTTACCCTGTAGCTTTCCCCCTTCTGCTTTTCAGCTTTAATGAGATTTCACAAGTAATTGTGTTTTCAGGTTAATTTAGACCCTGCCTTATACTTATCAGAATCATTTTTTTTTTTGTCTGGAACATTATTCAGGGGACAGATAACTGGAGGATGTGTGTAGCGTCAAACACTTGCAGATTTGTATAGAGTTAAATTGTTTCTTGTTTGTGTTTCCCATGACTGACTTACAGAATTTGGAAACGGGCCCAAATCAATACAGTTAAATATATGCATTGTGTAAATATGGCCACATCCCAAACAGAAGCATTAAGTGGGAGGGCACTGGACACTAGATAGGTTTTTCCTCATGTTTTGTACATCAGTATATCCCATAAAAAGGAAAGATAATTATATATGTGGGCACTTCTATGCACTGTTTTTCAGAAATGAGAATTTTAATAGCTAGTAGCTTCCTAGTTAATCTACTTGAGTGCAGGTTTAGACTTTTGCTTTAGTCTTTTATTACTCAAAATCTTGGCCACAGATATTCAGATGCTGTTTTCTAAATCCATGCCTTTATGTTCCAGGCTGCAGTTCAGAATAAGGATGGCCCAAGGCTGCACCACAAATTCTGGATGGTCCTACAGGCACTGGCATTTCGGCGTTCACTGGGAGCTAAGGTTCCTATACACTACTTGTGAGAGTTGCCTCTCAAAGGAATGGCCTTTTAGAAGATAAAGTGAGCACGAGCTTGAAATAAAAGCTTAGGAAGGGAGCTTATGACTAATCTGATTCAGCCAGCTGATAGGCATGTCTCTTTCCCAAGATAATCAGGCTTCAATCCTTTCCTGGTGGTAGTAATCATTCAAGAAGCTTAGTTTGGACCTGCTAAACCCCCATATCTATCATTCACTCATGCTGGCTTCCTCCCATATATTCCTTAAGTTCCAAGTGTTTTCTGCATGAGTCCTCTGCTGTCTCTCACCTATTAGAAACCTGTCTTCTCTCATGATATTGTTAAGTAATAGTTCTCAGGCATGTTGTGAGAGTGCTAATGATAAGGAAAGGCTGCCTGAGGCTCATGTTCAACTGTGGCACCTGTAACAGTCTATCTACGACCTTGACAGGTTGACAGGCTGGAGAGGCGGAGCCATGCAAACCTCATGAAGTTCAACCAGGCCAAGTGCAATGTCCTGTACCTGGGTCGTGGCAATCCCAAGAACAAATATAGGCTGGGTGGAGAATGGATTGAAAGCAGCCCTGAGGAGAAGGACTTGGGAGTGCTGGTAGGTGAGAAGCTCAACATGAGCTGGCAATGTGCTCTTGCAGCCCAGAAGGCCAACCGCATCCTGGGCTGCATCAAGAGGAGCAAGGCTAGCAGGTCGAGAGAGGCGATTGTGCCCCTCTACTCCGCTCTTGTGAGACCCCACCTGGAGTACTGTGTCTAGTTCTGGAGCCTCCAACATAAGAAGGACATGGATCTGTTGGAGTGAGCGCAGAGAAGGGCCGTGAAGATGATCAGAGGGCTGGAGCTTCTCTCCTATGAGGACAGGCTGAGAGAGTTGGAGCTGTTCAGCCTGGAGAAGAGGAGACTCGGGGAGACCTTATAGCGGTCTTCCAGTACCTCAAGGAGGCCTACAAGAAAGCTGGGGAGAGATTCTTCTGTACAGCCTGTTGTGACAGGACTAGGGGTAATGGTTTTAAGATAGAGGGAGGTAGATTTAGATTGCATATTAGGAAAAAAATTTTTACCATGAGGGTTGTAGAACACTGGCACAGCTTGCCCAGAGAGGTGGTGGATGCCCCATCCCTGGAAACGTTCAAGGCCAGGTTGGATGAGGCTCTGAGCAACCTGATCTAGTTGGGGATGTCCCTGCTCCTTGTAGGGGTGTTGGACTAGATGTCCTTTGAAGGTCTCTTCCAACCCTAACCATTCTATGATTTTATGATTCTCTCTGACAGGGCCATATATGCTAGACTGAAAGTTCCTGGGTAGACTTAATCCTCACCTGTGCCAGGAACTAGGTTATTGTGAGATCCAGATGTACAGTCAGCCACATCCAGACCAGCCAAGATCCAAACTAAATGCATTGGAAGCTCCTGTAGTCTCCCTTTAAACTCCCAGAGCTCTTTTGTTTTGGGCCCTCCATGTGTTATCTGGGGTCCAACCTTTGTGAAGATTTTGATGGATCATTCATAACATCAGGAAGATTGGCTTAAGGAATTTTACATTTTTCAGCCTAACTAAATAATCCATTTCAGGGGCCCTGGGACTTTTTGAAGTTGGGTTCTACATAATGTTTTAACCCTGGGGAGGCACACTGTAGTTTCTAAATATGAAAACGTAGGGAAAAAAAAAATGGTAGCAGACAGTAATTTGAGTAATTCTGAGGTTTTGTGCTGGACCAAGATGGAAACGAAACCTGAAATTGTTATAATAACTTGCATGTCAGCCTCTCTTCATCTTTTTATTAACTGTGTTTGTTCCAGTAATGACTAAAGAGTAAACATGAACAGAGCCTCACTTATCATTGCACAAATTTAAATATGTAGAAATGTATGTTGTTACTTTTTTAGTGCTTTATATCTAAAGTACATTTGGACGCTCTCTGACGTACATGTTCTCCTGCTTGCAGCCAGCCAGTCAGTAAGATGAACAAGCATTCTGTGCTATGCAAAACTGCTATTCTGGTAACATTGCACCTCCTAAACATTAGGCTGAAAGCAATTTACCACTGTAAAAACCTGCATATCATCAGACAAGAAAGATCTTATTAATGTGGAAGTAAAATGATTCAAAGATTGGGACACACCCTAAATGACTAGAATCATTCTATTCAACACACCTGAGCATAATCCAAGTACACTTAAAGTGTAAAAATGCTCAGCAACACCTTGTGTGATGTGATTCTCCAGATCCACCTCATATTAACATTTGATTGATCCTTCTAGGAAGAATCCCTGCAGTAGGAATAAAAAAGCCCCTCACTTCCGCTCAGGCACATTTTCAGAATACTCACTTGTCCTTCTACTTCACCTATTAGTTTGTAGGGCTGTCATAAGCATTTGGGTGGCTCTGTCCATGCACACGTAGTGAGAATGGACTCATGGTGCTTGAAAAGCCAAAACAGTTGCATAGGTACAGAAACTGTGATACTAGCAATTGGCTGCAAGGGAACCATCTGCCCAAGGGTGCAAAGCTCTAAGACCATTTTATTGTCAATATCACTATCAAAACGTGTGTTGTTTCCAACACCCCCACTATTGGACACTCTCTGAACAGTTTAGTACTCTCAGCATTGCTACACATACAACTTCAAAAGATCTTAGCCCAAGGTACATTCTTTTGTCTCCCTCTGTAAATGTTTAATTACTGGCTCACAGTATAACGTCCAGTTGACACAAGCAAGCACACATCCTGGTGTCTGCTTTTCCATTACTTTATTGTCACCCAATATTTTATGAATGTGGTGTTAGAAGACATTTGAACATTTTGTATCACAGGAAAATCACTCCGCAGCATATTGGGTATTTTCACAGAGGTATGCAAAAATCCACACAATTACCACAATCTTTTAGTGTCTGATAATTAAAATGCAATTAAATAATACTAAAAATATATTGATATATATAAGAAAAATATAAAAAAATAATTCTCAAAATTCAGTGAGCTGCTATATAAACTGGACACACAGAAGATATTCCTGCATTATAACACAGAACAATGTGTGGAAATATTTATACTGCATTTACCTTAGACAATGTAACTCTAAGTTTTGCTGAAGTATATAAGATTTTATCAAGATATGTCAAGTAAATCATTCATATTTGGATCACAATACAGCAAATCTAACCCAGTACTCAAAACACCACAGAATGCCTATCAAATCTTAACAGTTCTGTCTGACATGTATTTGTAACTGGTTTGTGTGGATGTGGGAATAACATTTTTAGTAGACAACAAGTACATTCAGCACTCCAGAGGTGAAAAGAAATGTGAAAGTGCTTATCAGTTCATGAACGTGTGGAAAAGATGGCGCTGTCCCTGGCTTTGTTATTATTAAAACCAGTTTCTGCAGAGAGCCACTCAGCCTCCTGTGCAACAAAGTGCTTTAGCATATGCCAACATTTTAGCACCAACTAATTCTGTTCCTGCTCACCAAAACACCTAATCAGTCCCAACAGAGTTTAAATATGTATAATAATTATAAGTTTAAATGTTTTTTCTTCTGACACAGAATTTTATGTCACATGTATGAAAATGCCATAAACTAAACAGAAGCAGACTTCTTTCACTCTGGGGATTTTTTTGATAGATCACTTTTAACTTAACTTAACTGCACTCATATAGCACTTAGTTTGATGTTGCTCTACTGAAATTACTCATTTTGCTATAAATTACTCATGATGGTTAGAGTTATATTTTAAATTTTAAAAAGAATAAAAATCATATTTCAGTCCACTTCACAGTGAGCGCTACACTAAAAAAAAACAGGTTGTGTCTGATGCAGATTTCTTACTTTTAACAATGTAGATGATCATGTTTTAATCTCATTTCCACAAAAACTTAATAAGCAGCACATTTCAGCTCCAAGGAAAATCTTGTATTCCCCAAAGTGCAAGTTATTGAAGGACTTCATAGCACTAACAACAGCCTTCTGGCATTAACAACCTAAAAGGCAAATGACATCCGCTGGCTATTTGTTAATTATGTTTTTGAATTGCTTATGGCTACACCACAGGATATATTCCAGGCTCTGATTTCTATTAATAGATGTCTGCTTTGGAAAGCATAAAAAACCCTCTGTCCTATCCAGCCTCTTTATACCTAAGACAGCAAGTCTCCTTCTTAGATCATCTGCTCTCAGTAAAATACAACAAACTGCTGCTCTCCCGTAATACATACAGAACATCCACAGGAATGCAAAATGTGTAGTCCTCTAAGTTTTGTGAAATCATTCAGGAGCACTCAGGAAATGTGGAAGACTAATTAATTTGAGACAGCGGTTGTATTTAATGCTTTCATAGACTTCAGTGTTCTATAATTCTTCAGGAATAGGCTAGGTTCTGTTCAAAGAGATATTTATCGTAGGTATCTAAATGTTTTAAGATTAGACCAGACTGTAAATAACATAAAGTGAGCTTTCTTACTAGGCATCTATCAATTTTTCTTTTGATCACTTGGAAACTATTCAAGTGCAATCAGAGTCCGAGCCAAAACCTGGAACTGTGGAGCTATAACATTTACACAATGTTTTGATAACGACTCTTTAATTTCAGGGAGTTCTGACAAAAGCTCAGATCTGCTTTTGTTTTACCTCTTCAGCTTTACTGAACTGATTGAATCAAAAGAAGAACCATAGGTATGCAAGTTTTTTCCCCAGTTTTAGGACCACAAAGAGTGTAACAGCTAGTCCATATAACAAGAGCTCAAATATTCTGTCCCACCATCCCTGTTAAGTCTCCATCTTTCTACACTCAGGAGAAGAAAGAGAGACAATGAAGCACCTTCTTCCCAATGAATGTTTCCAATAGAAAATGTAAGATCTATCTCAAAAAGTAAGAAGATGTAAATGAGAGTAACAGTGATTTAATCCTGAAAATGCTGTGGAATGATCTCTCCTGGAGATGGGATATTGCTATGATAAAACCAGATTATTTTTTTTAAATTACAGTACTTATTCATAAACTATTACAATTATGGTGCAAGTAATACTTACTATTAAAGTAATTGCTCTTTTTGCGTAACCAGGAGATAGTCTCTTAAGAAGTCTTATCCTGTTTTTCCAAAAGTGTCCTTGAAAAGTATATACTCACTGGAGACACAAACATTTACATGTTGCAACTCGTGGTACAGATAAAAAAAAAATTCCATAAAAACATATTACGTACGTATTGACAAGTTGGATAAGAATGTAAAGACCAATCCAGGAACATGTATCTGCTACTTTTGGCACGGAATAAGCCCGACATTACACCTGCCCTGGCTAGGTGAAAGATTGTCTAGATAGGAAAAGGCAGAACAAACACTAACAATGAAGCTTTCATGTGAGGAGCTGGAGAACTATGTGGTGTGAGGGTAGGGCAGATAGAAATGTCTGCTCAAATGAGCTCTCCAAGGGCAGACCATCAAAGCTAGTTAAACAACAGAACAGAGGGAGCCGGTGGGAAGTCTACCATTACAGGTTTTATTAGCAGGTTAGACAAACATATATCATGAATGTCATTGATGTAGTCGATTTGTCTTACCCCAAAACAATTACACACCTTCTCAAAACCTATTTTCCTTCCTCCTCACCCTGTCCATTATTGTTCTCATTATCTTAGTCCACTGCATCTTTTTCTTAGTCAGATTTGGCAGTCTAGGTCATCTTCAGCCCTTGGAACTCAGGGCTGTAATAAGTCTTCTGCTTCCTTTCAAGAGAGGAAAAGAATCACAAAGAAACCTGGTGACACAAACCTGCCCTCTATCCTTGCCTGACAATCTCTGCAATCCTGCGTCTTGATGCAAGCACCAATATACATCTTGGGCTTGTGTGCCAGCTACCTAAGTCTACAACCTTTAAGAATTTAGCTGGCCCATCTGCTCTCCAAAGAAAGAGCTATGACCCTCCGGGGGGTGATGAAGCCTTGGCTAGGCCAATTGCCCTTTAGAAGTGTTCTCCCCACCAATTTCAGGCTGACTCTGGGAACAAAAGGCACCTTGGCTGAATGGATTCATTCACTTCATGTGAACTGAGGCTTCTGTGCAGTAAAACAAACGAATTTCCTCAGAGAACGGGATTGCAAAACAAAACGGTTCTTGGAGTTAACCTTTAACTTGAATGGCTAATCTAGTGTTTTGTATACCGAGGATAGGCAAGTTCCTAGTGTTCCCATAAGAGGAGGAGAAGGTGTTTTGGCACAGTCAGGATGTAGGATGTTGGCACTGGGCAGCACTTCAGATGGGAGCTCTGGAAGAGGTTGCTCTGCTGCTGTCTTTGGACAATTCCCGCTTGGACTCACCCTGCAATGCAGACTACCCACAAGGACAAATGAGGAATAAAAGCACTAAATTTATACACAGAAAATGGCTTTTTGCCTGCTAAAAGTTATCTTTATGCTAGTGGCTCTGTAAGCCTGGTGGTGGGGAGCAAAAGAAAGACCAGGCTCTTACTGACCAGGGGGAGGGAGAGAGAGTAAGCAAGGAAGAAAAAGAACAACCTTATCCCAGCAGGAAAAGAGTGTGGAGAGGGATGGGAAAGAATTTTCCCTTCATCTTTTCCCAAGTAAGAATACCCCTGAGGAAGCATCAGTTTTATTTAGTTCTCTGAAGGTCGTTTTCACCATGGAATCTTAGGCAATAATTTGACGTACAAGGTAGTTACACCTGTATTTACAAGGCATGAAATAACAAAGTACAGCATTTCTTTAGTGAAATTGAGATGATAACAAATGAGAACCAATTAGCCACATGGCTTATAGCAATTTGGGCAAATATGTATGCATTCATATGTAATTTTCTAATCCTCTACTGCCTAAATCAGAGTAACTGTCATAATTAATTCATATTTAAATAAAGAATCTCTACTTTGCTGCATAATAAATAAAGAATCTTTCTTTTTTTTTTTTTCAGTTTGCATTTTCAGCAAAGTTTTAATGCAAGTGCTGATGTTTTATCTTCCTTATTTATCCATACTGCCTATGAATTACTGGGATACATTTTGCTCAGTGTATTATTATGATGAATCTCTACAGCTATTTCTGAAAAATCACTATTTTGAAGAAATGCTAGGTCATATTTAGAAAATAAATCTTAGGAAAATAAAGCTGGCATAAAGATACTATTTAAAATAATAAACTAAAAATGCCAAAGATTTAAGCATTATTCAGTTTTTATAAATTAGATGAAAAAAACCAGCACAACATAAATGTAAGTTAGAACTGAAACAACCTCACTACAGAATGGTGGAAAAAGCAGCTAGAAGAATTTGTGGTTTATCTCAGTACTGTTTTTTTTTTCCCAGTATCTGCAGAATGACTCCACTGGTAAAAAATAGTTCTGAAATTTGACCCATGTCCAAGTCAGAAGGCGTGTGAAGAAATCAAGAGTGCCTTCACTTGTGCGTGTGAAATGTTTAATATTCAATATGACATTAGCCAGATTAAAACCATGCATTTTGGTACATCTGGATAAAACAGAAATAGGAACGGCAACAGCTGCAAAAATTTAAAACATATTATGTACTGTAACTTTTTGTCCTGGATTTCTAAACTTTCTGCCTTTGGCCCTGACCTTTCCTTCCTGTGCATATTGGATAAACAAAACCCAAAATTTGTACTGCAGAACTCTCAGTGAATCATATTTGTATTTATAAGCCAGTTATAGTAAAGGAATCTTCATTCATCCACCAAAAGAACATTATTTATCAAATGAGTACTTTTTTTTTTCCCCAGAAATGTAAGGACTACATTATGCAAAGTATTCATAGCTAACACAACAGTTTTAATGTAAAGTTGTTTTCTAATTTCATTGTCTTCAGTGGTAAAATCATTACACTCTATAATGTTTTAAAGTCACCCTGGTTTCTTGGAGAAAAGTGATGCCTTTCCTTTGGGAACAAACTGACATATTGGGTTTTTTTTAATTGAAAAAAAATTAATGAAATATCATCAGAAATCTAGTTGAAGAGAATATATAAATGCATGCAAAATTATTAGATTATGAAATCAAAGTTGCATTTTTCACACAGCACTGCTAAGTATAAGTTTTCAGATAATCTCATTAGGGAAGACTAGTGTCTTCTATGTATTTAATAATGCCTATACTTTACTACCAAGATACCATGATAATCTTTTATAAATTGACAAGACCATTTATGTGGATATAATTGCCAAATGCCTGAGATGGATACACTTCATCAACCTATTGACAAGGAATCAAAGAATAAATGGAGTGACAAGTGCTGCCTTCCAAAATGCCATGTTCAGCATTTACCTATTTGATTCGGTAAAACAAGAAACCATCTGCTCTCCTGCTGGAACATGAAAATAGATACATTAATATTCTACCTAAACAGAAATAATTGTCAAATTAGCAAAGTAATGGTGGCCTCCATGTTCTAACAAAAGTAGGAATTTTGAAAAAAAAAAATTTTTCTAATATCCTATTTCTGAAGTGTATACTCCCCTTCACACAAAATCTGCTGTGTGTCATTTCCTGCAACAGCTGTAATTAGGATTTAAAATTTACCAAGAGTTTCCCCCAAATAATATGCAGAATATTTCCTTATATTTAACATAGGAACGAGCTACAATGCTCATGGATTGTTCTCTGTTCCACATGACAATGTATGTTCATCTGAGGAAGAGGAGCTGCAAGGTCAAATAGAAAAACCCTGTATGAATCTTAAAAGAATCTTGTATGGAATTAATTGTCTAGTTCACAGCTAGGCTCAGTTGCCAGAAAAAAAATAAATCCAGGGAAATTCAATGTAAGTGTCATTACTCAATGCTATTTCCAGTTTATATTAAATACATTTCCGTACAAAAAAGAGCAACTAAATAAATAACCGCAGTGAAAACACTTAAACATATCCGGTGAGAGGTGAAATATTTCAATCTGGAACTCTAAACCTCCTCATTAGCTTCCTTTTTTTTTAACCTTTTTTTTTTCCATGTGCCAAGCTGCAAAATAATGTTTAATGAAAGGTTTCTTTTAGCGATCCACCTCTGTTTGGCATGGTGCTTAAACAAACTGCTTGACCTTTCTGGACCTGGACAACTTTAATTCTAAATACACTCTTCAGTGTCTTGCTGAATAAAAGAGAGAAACACAGGCTTACATAATTTGCTAAGTTGGGTGTCTAGCTATATATATAATACAGCTATTCAACTGAATAGCTATATTATACATCCATTTATTTCAATACAGAACAGGTCATTAAGCCGTTTTTAAAATTCAGTGGCCTAGAGGAGTACTGAAAACTGGAATCCGGGATCCAAGACCTGCTAAGACCTGATAAGACCCGAACTGTATTACTGGACAGAGACCAAGAGGAAAGAAAGAAGCAAAACAAGATAAGAAATATAAAACAGAATACTAGCAATAGCTTTAGGAGAAACAATCAGACTGGAATTCAAAATTTCACCTGTAAATGAGACAAGACACTGACAGAATGGAGGCAAATTCTCTTTGAAGGTGTGTCTTTGCTATGGGAGGCAGCTGGTCACACAAAGAGCAATCTTGTGAGGTTCGTCATTACAGGGCCAACCAGGAGGACAAAAGTAATGAAGAATCAGTTATCATTTCCACTACAAAACAAAAGAGAAGTAGTGTTTTAAGAGATCATGCCATATAGGAATAGGAGGAAAAACTCCTGCTTACTGACACAGTAAAGAGATAACAAGAAATACAAAATGCAATGCAAAAAGACAAATCTAGATATTTTTGCATTTTGACATTCTAGTTGAGAAGGATAATCAGATCTCACAATTAGAGGATGTGCAGAGACAGCTACAGGAAAGTATTTCTACTGCATTTCCTTCCAGCCTATTCTGAAAGATTAAGGAGTGCCTATGATATTAATTCCCTCTGACATAAATGGGTGATGACAATAGACTGCAATGTGTGGAGGTGATGCTTGCCATATGGTTTTTTTTACACAGTTGAAGCAGCTATTTTTGAAACTGGATAAAACAAATTTTACAATATGCCATGTGGGATAGAAATGAACAATAGTTACAGCAGTAACAGCAGTTCATTTGGTCTAAATGAACTGTTTACAGGATGTGTTGAAAATATAAACCAGTTAACCAATCAAAGCAGGAGCAAGTTTGTACCTGTTTTGCTGGAGTTTTATGTACCTTTCCTCCAAGAAGAAAATAAAAATTTGAATTTTCTCCCTCAAAAAAGATTCTCTGTTGAACATTCCTACCAGAATTTGCATCAGATTTTGTGCTGCCAGTTTACTTTTCCAGAATTTATAAATGTACCTGATGGCCACTTTTGCCACCAGCTGCCTCTGAACAGGGGTGTTTTCCTAGGAGCAAAAGCACTATACAAAGTGAGATAATGCAAACATCATTTGGAAACCCAGTCTGTAACACTGATGAGATGCAGGAGCGAGCACGAGGAAATTCAGAGTAGCAATTAATACACTGAATTGGGGAGAAAGTCTTTCTAATTCTTGTTAGAGTTCACTTCTATTTTGACAAAAACAGATGAAGATCTTAAAAATTTTCTTCTACCTGAAAACTGATTATGTTTTTGTATCAGTCATTTGACTGGCTAGTCCTTTATTCCCACCTACATAAGTCTATGGCATCTGCATCAACACATTAATTATGCTATGTATCTTAACTTTTTAACTTAATTGATTGTCCCGTTCTACTAGAAAGGTAGACTGTAGCTCCCTATTTTCTCTCTTCCATTGCTTTCCAGCATTTTGCCCACACTAAGCCCTTTTCGATTTGACCTCTCTAAAGAACCACAGCCTCTTCAGTCTCTCATTTCCGCACTTCTAAGTACTTTTATTCCTCTATTGCCATTTTGTTTTTACACAGACTAATCAATCAGAACTGTCTGTCGGATTTCAAATTGAGATAAGTGACTGGCAGAATGCTATTTTAACAATTTACTGTGGTTTTATCCCTTTTTTAACTGGTGCTGCACCATGATTTTCTTTAAGCTATGTTAATGTAATTTAGATTTTTTTTTTCTTTGAATGATTCACGTTTCCTTAGAAGTACCATGTGCACGCTATCTTTTCCAGTGAATTTTCATCTACATTAAATTTCCTTAGCTCCCCCAAGGACCATTCATTCAGGTCACCCTGAACTTATCCTAGGAAAAAAAAGTTCAAAAATATTTTTAAGGATAAGAAGAAAAATGTTTGGATTCTACCTTTTATAAAGACATGTGGCTACATTTTTTTTTATAAAACTTTGGTGTAATGATTTTCAGAAGTTAGTGATAAACTCTTTGAAAGGATGCAGGTGAGTCACTATCTAAGCATTTGAAGACTTCAGGCGCACATACAAAAATACGCCAAGAAAAAATAACACTTGACCACAATATTTAGCATTGTTCAGGAATATAATAAATTATACAGCAACTTATCCTGCCAACATATCTTTACAAGCCACACAAAGGACCTATAACTAATATCTGTAATGCAATCTGTAGTTCTAAGATAAGTTCGAAGACTGAAAGCAAGGGAAAAACAAACACTTTACTACAAACCTGTGTTTTCAGCTCCCACTACTTATAAGATTAAAATGGATTTGACTGCCTTTGGTATTAGTAATTTCCCCCATGAATCTGTGGGTGGAACAAAAATGTGAAAATAAAAACTAAGAGGGTATTGTATGTTCAAAATAGCCCACTCCACTCACACACACAGGCAGATTTAATTCAGGCTGTCATCTTTTCACTCCTCAGTTTTCCAATTTGTAAAATGGTTCAAGTCAGAATATGCTCTTTCACCACTATGACACTTCTTCTCTCCCTTTAGTTCCCTTGAACCACATTAATTTCCTTTTCTGAAGATGAAAGGAGAGAAATCATTACTAAGACTGCTTATGAGCAAGCGTACTTGATTTGCTCCCGCTGGCCATGCTCCGAGGCGTCACCCCGAGGGCTGTACGCATGCTGGGACACGAGTCCCCCATGCAGCCATACCCAGCCATGTGGCAAAGGCCTAACTTTCTTAACCAGTCACCCAGGATCTTACCCTCTGATGCCTACTGAACGTTGTAAACATCGCAATTACACACCATAGCTCCCCAAGTATGTCAATGTTAATTAATGTTAAATGAGTAAGAGGGGATATTGGTGACATATGATAGGAGTAGCATAACTTCCTTTCCCTTAACCTTAAGTTCCTGAGCATGTAAACTCTTTAAACTCATAAAGCAACAGCAAAAAATGTATAATGAGTAGATAAATAATATTTTATGCTGCTAGCATATGGGAGACATTTATTTTGTCCTATCAGAGGAGAGTATAAAGATTTCCATTCAAACAATTAGGCTTCTACCTCCAGTCTGAACTTCTCTGTTTTAAGGGGTTATTTTATGCTACTTTGTCAAATACCTTTATGGCACTTACCAGCGAGAAACTGGAGCAAAATTCTGCTTGGATTTCTAACCATCTTAAATAGTAGCCTAGAATTAATTAGTATCCATCGTCCTGGCATAAATTTGGTAGTAAAAAGGAATGAAAAATTCTTGCATTGCAGGAATACATAGCACACGTGAATCTCTTCGGCAGTGTTTACTCAGGTTCCCACCGCTGTTAAAATGCATGTTAGAACTTCTGTTGATTAGTGGTAGATCTCAAATCTAACTCAATTTGACTTAAATTCTAAGGGGGTCGGCATACAACACCTGGCAAGTTTAAGTTGCTGGAGCACTACACATAAGGAGTCCACTGATTTCACATTAATATAATGCAAAGAAAGTGTCATTGAGATATCACTGGGATCAAATAACATCAGGCAGTTAACGATGCCTTAAGAAACACTGAAGCTAGTAGTTACAATTTACAGGCAAATCATGACCGTTTGGAACATGAGAGGTAGTAAAATTGTTTGAACAGCCATGGTCAAAAACTAGTAAAATAAGGCTACAGAAACCTGTCAGCATCACTTGGAGTACAGAGGCTGTCAATGTAAGATGTCATTTGGATAACTTCTGTACATTGCATTAGTTATGGATTATTGTTTACAAGTATAACCTTACTTTGGAACACTAGGATTTTCTTGTTCTACTTTTTTTTTTTTTGAGAAAATTGTGTTAAAATAATCCAGATGTACAACAGTTGATCAATCCTTAAATCATGTTTTGGACTCATTTTTTATCTGACAAAATAAAAATCAAACATTTTGGACTGAGGGGGGGTTGCTGCCCCGGACGTTGTGGGTAAAGGGAAAGAGCAGTTTTGGGTCCCATAGAATTTATTGTGGGATGTCGAGGGAGGAAACAAAGGTGCAAAAAGGAGGCTGAGGTGATCTGGGAGCAACAGGAGTGACAAAATGAGGGGCAAGGGGGCAAAAAGGGCTGGTGACGGATAAATAGCTGACTGGTGGCTACACTTATTGGTAATGCCCTGCGTCTGGCCAGCACAGCCTGTCCCAACTGCTTGCCAGTCCTTCCTTGCTCTGTCCTGGCTGACAACTCTGTGTGTATGTGCACGTGTGTGTGTCTGTGTGTGCAACTGTCTGTCCCAGCAGCTGGGGTGGGGCTGCAGGCTCAGGGGCTGTACATCCCAGTGCCGGCAACTGGGGAGACTGGGATTGAGGGGTGGCTGCTGGGCAGGCTGAGGGTCTGAGCCAGCAGCCAGAGGGTCATAGAATCATAGAATAGTTAGAGTTGGAAGGGACCTTCAACAGTCATCTAGTCCAACCCCCCTGCAAGAAGCAGGGACATCCCCAACTAGATCAGGTTGCTCAGAGCCTCATCCAGCCTGGCCTTGAACGTTTCCAGGGATGGGGCATCCCCCACCTCTCTGGGCAACCTGTTCCAGTGCTCTACAACTCTCATTGTAAAAAATTTTTTTCTAATATCTAATCTAAACCTACCTCCTTCTAATTTAAACCCATTACCCCTTGTTCTATCACAACAGGCCCTACTGAACAGCTTCTCCCCATCTTTCCTGTAGGCCCCCTTGAGGTATTGGAAGACCGCTATCAGGTCTCCCCGGAGCCTCCTCTTCTCCAGGCTGAACAGCCCCAACTCTCTCAGCCTGTCCTCATAGGAGAGGTGCTCCAGCCCTCTGATCATCTTTGTGGCCCTCCTCTGGACCCTTTCCAACTGGTCCATGTCCTTCTTGTGTTGGGGACTCCAGAACTGGACGGAGTACTCCAGGTGGAGTCTCACCAGGGCAGAGTAGAGGGGGAGAATCACCTCCCTCGACCTGCTGGCCACGCTTCTCTTGATGCAGCCCAGGATGCGGTTGGCCTTCCCACCTCATTCACTTGTGGACCTCCATCTGTCTCTGATGAGCAGGACGAGGCCCCTGCTGCTGCCTGTGTTTGCGTGAGTGCTCTCGGTGTCCGTGTGTTCAGGCACGTGTATAGGTACATACGTGGTCTGTACGTGTGCTCTGTGTGCGTCTGCCTGCTGGGAACGCGTCTGCCTGCTGGGAACACGTCTCCAGCCTCGCTGCTGGTTGGAGCTGGGGACGTGGAGCTGAGCAGCCTCACCTCTCCCAGGCTCTTGGATCCGGCAGGGTGTATTTGCTCACATACTTTGTTTACTATACTTTTTTTAAAGCTATGTCATTTCACCAATGAGTTGCTAAACTGTAAGTACAAACAGTGCTGGGATTATTTCTTGGAAAAGTTAGATAGTTTCCCAGAAGAAAAACTAAAAAATAATAAAAATTCTAAAATAATAGATTATAATAAGGCAGAACAAAACCTAAGAGTTTTTCAAACACTGAATGAAGTAGACAAGCTGAAAAAAAACAAAAGTATGAATGCAGCATAAATTATTGGTAACTTCCACTTGAGTTTGATAATGAGGGTTTACAGAACATGAAAGAAAAAAAAAAACCCAAATATTTTAATGGACTGACTGTTATAACACAAGGAGAATTAAAAGAAAAAGACTGAAAATTAATTGTACGAGTAGAATGTGGTTAGCTGGCTTGAGCTTCTGGAAATACAGATGTCTTGTCGTGGGCACTGGTGAGCTGCTGGCCAATCCATTTCCTTAGGCTTCTTTACATAGTGGATGTCTACTCCAGAGGATATCCATTTCAGAAGTCCATAAATGGGATAAAAAGACATGGAAGCTATTTTATCATCAACAAATATGATTATGTAGTGAGAAAAAAATCTTTGAAAAGGAAAAACAAGAAACAGAAATCACTTAGACGATACATCCCTGAAAAGTAAAGCATCCTCATCCCTGTATTCTGCCTATCTCATGTCTATATATGGAGAATGATCTCCAGAAGTTTAATGTTTGAGATGACTTATTGCATATCGTTCACACAAGAAGTAATTTCAAACATTAAAATTCTGGATATCATTTTCCATATATAGAACTATTAGAGAGCAAAGAGATGAATTGATGAAGGAACTGAATCATACAAAAAGGACTTAGTTCATGCAGAAGTGTCAGGAAGAAAGTATCAGAACAGGTTCCTAGCTCATGGAGAAATTAAATAGAAGGATCTCTGGTGAGAGAGACTGTGCAAGCTCTGTCCTGCGCTACTTGGCTGCAATCTGCATGCAAAGTTTGGAATCAAAATTAGTACTCTGTGGTCTGGACTGAACAGTTATGGAGCATTCAGGCTATCCAGGCTTTAAATTTCAGCAGTGCCTCAGTGCTACCCTGCAGCTTCAACTACTATAAAATTCCTTAGAGACTGAGACTTGTAGAAATGACTGAAACTAGAAACAACAACAATAAAATCATTAAAAGTATCCTTTTGGTTTGAAGATACATTGCACTGCACAAAAAGCCTGTTTTTTTGCTTATTTATTTACATTTCCAGAATTGTTGCAATATGTTCATCTATACTCTCAAGTTATTCTTGATGTAAATGGCCATAACCACAGCAGTTTAAGATAACAAACTCCATCTCCCCTTTCAATAATTTCTTGTTTCTAACACAGGTATATACACACTGCAATTTTCAAATGCTGGGCAAAAAAAAAGGAATGAGTCAGACGTTAAGTGCTCTGGATGATATGTGATAATTAAAGTCCGTAATTATAAGGTCTTCACATTTAATCTCACTTTGTCACATGTAGATCTTGGCAATGGGTTCCAGAGCCCACAGGGCTTCACTGGTCTCGACTGGACTGATACGGGCATAGGATGAAAGGCAGTCTCTTGGATATTAAGACAACTAGAACTTTAAAGATAAACCAGCACTCTAAAACTAGACATGGAAACTCAAGGCATGCAGCAGGTGCTGAATTGTCCTTCATCCATCTGCCAAAAAAAGCAGAGCATCTTGCAAAAACTTCAGTTTCTAAATGGACAAGAGTTGTACCCTCCACCTCACTCCTTTGTAAATACATTACTAAGAGAGTATTAAAAATTGAAGTCCTTTGAAGAAGCTATCAAAAACCTATTTTGCATGTCAGTCTTCAAACTGAGAATGTTAGAAATCCTCAAATATTAGAAATAACTAGAGTAATTATAAAGATATTCTTGTTACCACTGGGTCAATAAAAAGAAGGCAGTGTTGTGTTAGGGCAGTGGAATACTGGAGACACACATGGACACATCAAAAGCATGGTCGGAACAAGAGAGGCCCCTCTAAGAGATTGTTCCACCACCGCATCCAGCTGCCAGTAAATGGATTTAATTTTTGAGTGTCTTAATCATAGGATTTATCTGGCAGCCCTTCAGAAGTGTTGCTGCAATTACCTTTTTTTCTTCTTGTAAGCTAGGATTAGTATAACACAAATACAGGTAAGTTGCCACATGACAATACAGTATTTGTTAGGACTTCATCCAGATTTCTGGGAAAAAAAAGACACTGTTACTTACACAGGGCTTTGGATGAACACCTTTAATAATTATGAAGGACACAATAAACAGCAAAGTAGTAGAATACAAATACTAACTGCCTCTATTTGTTATGGAATAGGAAGGAAAAAAGAGGGAAGGAAACAATACAAAAGAAGAAACAAAGGAAGGAAAAGAAGGAAAGAAGGCCATGTGCTGACTGGGAAAATGTGATGTGGGATCAAGATGCAGAAACAGCATTCTTAAATGCTAACAACGACTGTATCAAGGACCAACTAGGTAGGTGGTATACAAGGCGGGAAATAACTCTCATTATGGTTCAGGCACTGCACACAAAGGACCTATTCCAAAATTTTAGCACTGAAGAACTGCATTGCAACAGTACCTACAGCTTGTCCTGCAGAAAAAAAAAAGTATGCAAAACCTCAAAATCCACCAGATCTATGCTCAACGGAAAAACAAAAAAAAAAAGGGAAGCTGGTCAAATACAAAGCTGGAGAGGAGACCAAAAAATCTTAGGTTCTTACAGGTGCTGATTGCTGAAAAATATCGTTTTGAAGAGACAGAGCAAATTTATACCACCAATCAAGAATGACTTGAGAAAGGTTAAGAGGAACCTGGCACAACTGAACAGCAGGAATAATGCAAGTTACTAGGAGAAAGAAGTAATTATTTGAAAAGCTGAAGATGTGTCCAAATACATTAAACTGAAAACAAAATAGATCATAAGCATGACTAGCTGACTAGAATATGCAGAAAAAAAAAATTAAAAATTAGTAAGAAAACATCCCTTACACGTATCTTGAACAGCAAAAGGATATGGCTGGTGAGGAAAGGTACCTTTGACAATGGTAGGCCAACGGGCCAACTGCATCTGATATTTTCTCCAGTAAGTGTATGTATTATGCATGCATAAATAAATATTAATTCAATGTTCCCAAGTTTTTAAACTAACAAAACCAAGTTTTAAATGTTCAGTAGTGCTTTTGCATCTTTGACAGGACACTGACGCCCTGCAAAGCTCCTCCCTCCACACTTTGTAAACAAAACTTGTTTTGTTAACATTCTGTGGTAAATAGTATTAGCTAGAATTAGAGTAATATATTGCCTACTTTTATTTAATGTTACATTTTTGTTTTGTTCGCCAATGATACCCAGACTCTTACTGTACTGATGTTTAAAGTAGTGGTATGTCAGAAACCATTTAACAGAGAGCTTAAACTGAATATCCTTGGTTAGTTTTGGGGTTTTTTTTGGTCTTCAAAGTGTATTTTTTAGTATCAGTGGCATTTTATTTGGCAGTTAATGTGAGTTTGTGTGCCTTTTATTCTCCTTTACTGTTACAGACTCTCTCATTCTTCTCACAGGCCACCTGAAGCTCCAGGACCTTTGGTGAAGACTTGGTCCATTTTCCTCTTACTCTGGTCGGTTTCCCATGCAGTGGTGTTTCTCAGTCTCCTTGATGCTTTTGGTTCTGAGAGGTCTGCATTTTCCTCATCCATCTTCTTCTTATTGTTGGGTCCTCTATTTCCTTGTCTTTCGTGGAGACTGTGGCAGCATCCTCAATTATTTGCTTTCTTCAAAGCCAGTATTTAGCATTGTCTCACATTACATTAGATGGATGCATATCACAAAACCTATTTGTTATGAAAACTACACCTTGTCTTTTTCTTTCATATCCTTAATGTTCCGCCTCGTGCAGAATCATGTGCTCCTACTGTCTTTCCATTAGGATGATGTACTCTTCTCTCTTAAGGCTTTTCTGGGCCCCATTTTCTTCCCATTAGCATACTCTCTCCACCCAGTTCCCTCTTCCTTCTTCTAAGAAGGAACCTCTTCCTGAAGCCTGAAGTGCAAGGGCTCCATCTGCCACCTTTTTTTTGCTCAGACTGCTGCTTTGGCCTCCCTTGGCATGAGAGAGGCCAACCTGATCACTGATTCTGGGGACAGGTTAAATGTCTGAGCATTGCATTGCAATAATATAAACAAAGATGAAAGAGGAACTGATATCAGGTGGGCTCCGGGCCTCACAGATGTAGCCAACATATATTCACTCACACATACAGAAAGCTGCTTGACTTAAAATAGCTAAACATTATGATACAATCCCACCATCATGAGTGGGATTGTACGGGATTTCTGAAACTGCTTTCCTCCTCTTTCTTGTTATTACTTATTTATAAAGGAAACTGACAGAAATAATGATTTCCAAATCTAAATTGCTTTCAAACACCTTACCATATGACACTCTATGCTGCTGTTGATCATGCAGTATTTATGTCTGCTTATGGAAAACGTACAGCAGAGGATGTTCTTTGCACATCACCTGCTGTTCTAGCGCAGTTTGCTTTCAATTCTCAACCCAAATCCTTTATTCTGACTTGTTGTCTTTATTATTCACTGCTTTTCAAGTCCTTGCTCCCTGACAAAAGCTAAACTTTCACCACAGTTTTAATCTTTTATTTTCCAGTTCACTCACAGACTTTTTATTCTTTACACTCTGAAAACTGGTCAAGTCCTGTCTTTTTTAATGTTACTCTTGAGAGTTTTGGAGTCCATCAAGGAATTTCTCCAACAATTTTGAAGTATATTATTTTTGTTATTTTTCTAGAATAGTGTTTGAACAGGAAAGGATCACTGTACCCATCTTTTCAATCTACTGAAGTGTCCCCAGCTCTTTTACACATGTACACATCCCTAAAATTTAAACAGTTCCTCCCCTAAGTAACTGTTAAGAAAAAGTAAGCTTTGTTTTACAACCCCAGTCTTTTTCTGTTGGATGATGTCACCAAGTTTGTTGTTGATTTAAACAAAACAATAGAGATGCAGTGAGCTAGAAAACGGATGTTGGCGCTGAGGCTTTGCTAGAGAAAGGGGAAAAATATATGAAACTACACTTCATTAGGAAAAAAGACTTGGAACCAGTAAGTACCAACCAAAATGTTATTGAAATAAAGAGGGGCCATTGCTTGAGAAGTTTAACTTAACTGAACGTTTGCTTGATGATTTTTAGCAACTGAATAAGGTAAAATTGTTTTGGCAACTGTTGCCCAACTCTCCTGCTATTCTGTCAGCTACTACCCTCAAGCATAAGACAATAAAAATACGTGATGGAAAAATGTTGGTGGATCCCTAATTTCCTACTATGGAACCTGAAGGATTTTCCTTATGTCTTAGGTTTCTTTTCCACAGGCTTAGAGCTAAGCTCCCATGCTTTATCCAGACACTTGTGCTCCACTATGAGAGGGCGCGGCAGAACGATTGCATTTTTTTAAATTAAAGAACTAACGACGTACACTTTGGAGAAGGAATACAATTTAGGGTAATAGGGGCAAAGAGTCGCAACACAGGACACCGAGACAGACTTATTGCTGACACTAGACTGATTACACGAGGAGAAAATGATTTTTACAGCACACTCGGAAGGGATCTGCAGGCTGGAAGGCGAAAACGATCACCTACTTTTGCTCTCCTCGTCTATTCCTCCTTCAAGGCACCCGTGGGGACGCATTCCCGTGCATCCCCGGCATTCACTGGCCCACGCGGAACCCGCGGGCACGCACCTCGTCTCGGCACGCACCCACCCCAGCCGCACACCGGCCCCCGGGCAGGCGGAGAGCGGAGGAGCAGCTAGGTGGCGTACGGGAAAAGCCGAGACGCGGCGGCTCCAACCGGGGCTGGGGGGTTTGCAGGGCTGAGGGCAGGCGAGGGGGCTGGGCGGGTGGGACAGAGCCAGCGCCGGCGGCCCCGCGGCTGCCTGGGCCTCGGAGCGCCGCGGCCGCCTACCCTCCGTCCCCTCGACCTCCCCCCGCCCACGATGCGCTCGGGGCAGCGACCGGGGACGAAGAGGAGCGCCGGCAGCCGTCTGGCCCGCCACGTCAAGTAGGCCGACCCTCCTGCCGCCACACCGCAGCCCGGCTCCCGCCGCGGGGTGAAGGGGGGGCCCCCCCGAGCGGGACAGGGGGGCGCGCAAGCGTCCTCGCATCCCCCTCCGCCGGCGCTCCTCTCGCGAGACGTGGCGCCGGCCGGCGGGCTGACAGGCTTTGACAGGCGCGCGAGCGCCGGGGGGCCTCCGCCCCGCCCCCCTCCCGCCCCGGGCTAGGCCCTCGCCCCCAACCCCCTCCCGCGACGCCGCGGGGCGGAGGCGGTGGCTGCCATAGTTAGGGCCAGGAGGAGCCGCCGCCGCTCTCCCCGCCAGCGGGCCGCAGAGCCGCTCCCGCCGCCGCAGCCGCGAGCGGGCGGAGTCTCGGGAGCGGGCGGTGCCGGCGGCCCCCAGCATCTCGCCTCCGCCCGAGCGGGGAAGCGAGCGGGCGCGGCGAGGCGGTGGTGGCCGGTTCGGCTCCAAGTTCCTGCCTCCACCGAGCGGGGATCAGGTGGAGCGGCCGGCAGGGCGGGAGCGGGGAAGCGGAGGGCACCGACAGCCGTTTCCTTCCCGGCTTCAGCGCCCCGCGCCGGCCGCGGGCTCCCGCGCCGCTCCCTCCTGCTGAAGCCCCGGTGGGCTCGCCCGGCACGGTCGCTCCTCCCCGCGCGGCGCTGTCAGAGCGGCGGGCGGCGCCTTCGCGTAGCGGGTGCGCTCGAGGGAAGGCGAGAGGGAACAGGGAGGCGGCGAGGGCGGAGGGAGGGAGAGGAAGAGCGAGCGGCCGGAGCGGAGCGAGAGGGCTGCGGCGGAGGGGCCGGGTTCGGCTGAGGGGGCGCGCGGCGGGGGGGCGGGCGGTGGCCGTGCCGGCATCATCACCTGGCGCAGCGGCGCGAAAGGGGGGGGACCGGGGAGGGGGCGGGGCGCGCGGCGCCTGCGGTTGTGTGCGGCGCGCTGCAGCCCCGGGCGCTGGTTGGCGGCTTAAAGCAGCGGAGCCGCCGCCGGGAGGGGCGTTCAGAGCCGCCGGGGCCGCCGCCGCGCGCAGCGCTCGACCGGTGAGCAGCAGGCATGGAGGGCAAGCAGCAGCTGCTGCCGCCGCCTGGCCCCGCCGTGCCGGGGGCCACGGGCGAGGAGCGGCTTTCCGAGGAGGGCAGGGATGCAGCTAGCGGCGGTGCGCTGGGCAGACCGCTGGGTCCCACGCCGAGCCAGAGCCGCTTCCAGGTGGACCTGGTAGCCGAGGGCGCCGGCCGGCCGGCCGGGGAGACCCGCAAGGCGAGCGGGGAAGGCGACGCGGCGGGGAAGGGCAGCGAGGAAGCTAAGGGCCGGTTTCGGGTGAACTTCGTGGACCCATCGGCCGGCGAGGAGAGCCCCGGCGAGCCGGGGGGCGGCAGCTCGGAGGGCGGCAATGTCAGCTTCCAGAACGGCGGCGACACGGTGCTGAGCGAGGGCAGCCTTCACTCCGGCGGGCAGCACCACTACTACTACGACACCCACACCAACACCTACTACCTGCGCACCTTCGGCCACAACACCATGGACGCCGTGCCCCGCATCGACCACTACCGCCACACGGCCGCCGACCTGGGCGAGAAGCTCATCCGGCCCAGCCTGGCCGAACTGCACGATGAGCTGGACAAGGTGAGCGCCATCCCCATCCCCGGCCGTCCCCGGGCCGCCTGCGCGCCGGGCAGGGAGCCCCCGCCGGGGCCGCCCCCGGCGCCGGTTGTTGGGCGCGGGGCGGGCGGCTGCTCGGTGCGTGTCGGCGGCGGTGGGAGGAAGAAGCTGAAAGCGCGCCGAGCCTCGAGGAGGCGCATCGAGTCGCTTGCGTCTTTTCCCTTTTTTTTTTTTTTTTTCTTCTTAAATGACGCAGTGGGGCTTTTCACCGCTATGTTTTTGGGAGAGGGTCCCCATGGTGAGAGGTGGTGGCAGCTGCAGGTCTGCCGGGCAAACGTTTTCTCCGTAACCGGGAGAAGATCTGTTACAGACGCAACCGTTTTCAGCTTGTGGTCCATATCGCCTTCAGCAGACGGCCAGTTCGGGATCTGCGGGAGGTACTAGGCTGGGAAGGGGAGTGAAGACGTTTGGAAGAGGTGCTAAAGGGAAATAAAAGAAGGATGCGATCGCTTTTGGCAGCGAGGAGAGGTTTGTCTCCTCTCCAGCTGAAAGGGCATGGCCTTGCCTGCGCGGGCAGCGCACAAGCAAAGCTCCTTCTGCTGATGCTGGAGGCTGCACAGACACAGCCGAGGCGCCCTCTCCTCGAGGAGCCTTTTGGGTCGTGCTGGGTAGCTCCGCGCGTGAGGGCAGTGTTAGCGAGGCTTCAAAATTTTGAAGCTGTGCGTGTCAAGCTTTTCCTATTTTGGACTAGTCGGTGTGTTACTGGAGATGAGTTACAGGGAAAACTTATTTGCGCTGAAGGCTGTCTTTATTAAAAGGCAAGCTTTAGCTGAACCTGGAATTAATTTGGTGTAGCTTTTAGATCGTGATTAAACTATTAAACTACCATGACCAAACTGAAGCCAGATCAAACTATTGCCATACTGTTTTCTTGCAGTTTGAAAATTGCCTCCTGATATTTGGCTGTGCTCTAAGAAGTCCATGTTATAGTGGGTTTTTCTTCTAGGGGAATAAAGGAACATGTGGGCCACATCCCAGGGAAGTGAAGTTCTGTTGCCAGAACTTTTTTCATCCCACCTTTTAGTCCTTATAGGTGGGGTTCCATGAGAAAATGTGTGTGCTTTTGAGACTGCTCTATTTCACAGCATTATTAGGCAGCTCGCTGTGTCTGCACTGATCTGGGAGGTTTTTTGGGGAATGTGGTAATTCTTTTAAGTGTGGTGTGTTTCTTGTTCAGGTTTTCTTTGCTTGGTTTTTTTTTTTTTTTTTTAAATGAAACTGACTCTTCATCTGTTCAGATAGAAGTAATTGTTTGGTGTGCTATAGAGATGCTTCCTTGCAATGTCCAAGATTAGATATCAAAATAATTACTAACCCAAACAGCAAATTACTTTTACCTTTCAGGTCCCTTCCTGATGGAGTTAAAAGACTTTCTGTAGTCTGATTCTAAGTCAGTATGGAATGGAAGTTGGCAATTACTGCCTTGAGCACAGAGTGATATACACTACAAATAAACTGTATAATATATGTGAAAACACACTGATGACTTCTGCTGCCCCTCACCCCAATTTCTAACTTCTTGTCCATGATGGGATGACCAGGTCGTTAGACACTCTCTTCTGTAAGCAGAACGCTACTTGAATTTCTAAGCTTGGCAGATAGGTTTTTGGTGTGTTTATATTGCAGCAGTCAAAAAAGCTCTTTGTGACAGCATTAAGACATTGCAGCACAGAATCTAACTTATTCTGGAACTGTAGTTTCTAAAAATGTAACTTAATGTTTCATTTCAAAGCATGGCAAGCAGTTTTCTTGGTAGGTTGTAGCACAGAGGAGCTGTAGACAGCCTAATTACAGGATCCTTATCAACAGTTTCATTGTGAGCATTAATTAACTCAAATCATTAACTTCTCAAATGTCGTTAATTTGTTCTGCAGTGTGGATAGGTGGCTATGTGAAGTTTTGGGGTTTTTTTGTTTGTTTGTTTTTTTTTTTTTTTAAGTGGTGGGGGGAGGTGTTTTTTTTTTTTTGGGCCCTCTCCCCCAAAAAAAGATGGGGGATGGAATATGCAATTTCAGTTACATTTGGTATTATACTTAAGTATTAGTTTTAAAAACTGTCATGGTATAAAATTCAGAAGTTAAGCTGAAGTTGTATGTAGCAGCTCGGCTGTTCTATTGCAGGATGTTTCATTTCCAAAGCAATTAACATTTTAGTAAGCATTTAGGCTTATGCAAAGAAGCAAAGCAATTATTTTAGGTTCAGACTTAGCAAAACAGTTTGCAAGATAAAGTTGAGAATGCAAAAGTTTTTAATAAGGGTGTGTCATGCATGCTAATAGCATTGGATACCTACAGTTTTTCCAGTCTCTGGAGTATAAAACATACCATGTCTGTGATTACATACTTGATTTCTGGCCACAGAGCGCTGATAACTTGTAAATCATGATGGTGCTGTACTTCTATATGAAAGATGTTCACAAAGCTATTGTGCTTTTCTCACTGTGTTTCAGGGGGCTTATTGTCTCCAGTCCCAGAGTGACTTCAGTTCCTGCTGACTAACAGTAATGGTCTCTACTGTTGTATAATACTATGCATTAAAGAAGACATTTCACTGACTTTTAAGAACTTGAAAAATCAAGCTTGCTGTTTAGCTGTGGGTTTTGTGCTAACTTAACTTGCACAGCATGTATGTCAAAGACTGACTTAGTCAGGCAGCTGGTATAAACATCCTAGTACCATTACATAAAATTTGCACTACGTGAAGACCTATTGTTATGCCCCTGCTTCTTGACCCAGTGCATCAAGGTTGGCAGTTATTTTGTGTCAAGACTGATCCAAAAATGTGTTCACCAGCAATGTGGTTCACTGCTTTGAATATAGCAATTTCATCTTGCAGTTAAAATTTGTGCTATTCTTTTTTTCCTTTTAAAAGGTAAATGACTGTTGTGAGGCAGTGTTACAGAGTGTTGATGCTAGTGCCAATTATAGAATGGATATTTTCTTTAGTTTTGTATTCAAGCTTTGTATGTCTAACTCTTCTGCTGATTCTGTTCTCACAGAAAAGCACTGTTGGAGGAAGATGCACTGTTTGAGGAAGAGGCACATACATGTACAGAAGGAGTACCTTTTGACAAGGAGTACCTTTTGTCTTGTTGTCCTAGTAGACCAGGTGTCTAACCACTTCAAATTTCATGTGGTCAGTGGCTTTCCTAGTAGAAGAGAAAGGGATTATTCTTGAAACCGGCTGAGTGATGCTCCAGTACTTTGAAGTGGATGAATTGCAGACTACTGATCTTTGTCTGTCTTGTTAAATTTCAAGTGAGGGGTCTTGTCTTTGTGTATCATTGGCTGCAGATAGCCAGGGTGATCAGTCTGTTACTTACCGAGTTGGTGTGCATTAATCTTACTCTGCTTTAGAGAAATGATAGAGTGAATTTGATGATGCTGTTACCATTGCTGATCTGATAGATAAGATGATACTTTGCAGGAGCGTTAGTCTCCAGAGATGTAGGGGTGAGAGGATGGTTATTAACAAAGAAGTGACAAAGGGAAACAGCATGCCACAATATGTAGGTTTTTGTTGCAATTGCAGCCGTGTCCCCTGCCCTCTTGAGGAGATCTGCCTTCAATTTTTTTTTTTTTTCCAGTCTTACAATTGAGGAATATCTGTTTTGCCTAGGTCAGCTACATCTGTAAGTCAAGCTGTAGAAGACATTCCACCTGTCTTTTTCTTCCTCAGTGTTAAAATTACCATGCTGTGATGCCATAGACCTTATGGTTCTGCAAGGTGAATACTTTTAAAGTATTCAGAATTGGACTGTGTTTTAGTAATCCACTACTATACATTAATTCATCATTTTTCTGTATAGCATTTCCTCAATTGGGAGGTTTTTGGTTTTGTTTTGTTTTTTTTAAGAATAAACCTCACAGTACATGAGTGATCCTGATTTGGTGTGTCTTCTCTGCGGTCATTTACAGCTGTGGTAAGTAGACGTTGTGTGAGCCAAGCCCTCTACTGGTGGCTTTGTTCTGTTGTTTCTTAAATACTCACTGAGAGTACTAGTTGGTTCCCTTGACATGCTAGAAGCTAGTAATATCAGAAGATCTTTACAGCAGCCCCCCGGCCCAAATGAAAAAAAAACCAAAGCAAAACAAACAAACCTGAAGGCATTTAAAACCACAAGTGTGCTTTGCTTCTGCCCACACAGAAATCCCTGCATCTGCCTTCAGAATTTGGAGACAGAAGTAAGAAAGATGACGTTACTAACTGTCTTGATGCAGAGCTGAGGGGTTTTTTTGTTTGTTTTTGCTGAAGTTATATGACTGTAATTTTTTGAAACTATCTTTCTGGCTTTGATTTGTGTTTTCTTGAACATTGCAGTTTTTCCTCTTATGTGATAACTGAAAGTGTTTAACTGAAGCATAGTGAAAAGGCTGAGTATGGCACTGCTTTTTGACAAAGAATATATTCTCTCTTGAAAATGTTAAATGACTCTGCACCTCTGACACTTATGGGGTTTTGTTTTGGGATTTTATTTGGGTTTGGTTTTTTTGGTTTTATTTTTTTTTTCTTCATTCTTGGTTTGTATCTGCTTACCCTGTGAAGAAAACAGAAACAGAGCTCAGATAAAGATGCATAAAAAGTTAAAAGATGATTCTAGGCTATCAAGTTAGCTGACTGTGTTATGTAAGATATATCTTTAAAACTGCTTCCTTTCCTTCCCCTCTGCCAGAAGACTGAGATGCTCTTGCACATGGTTTTTATTGTACTACCTTGCTGAATCTTGCTTACCGTCAGTACGTTTCTTAGTTCTTGGGTCAGTGTGATTTAATCCAGATAGCTTCTTTTCCTACTTGTTCTCTATGTTTGTAAGCAGAACTTGAATTTTCATCTGAATTTTATTGTACTAAAATAAGAGAAGCTTTTCTAGTTTTGATCTCTGTGCTCTTAGACATCCTAGAAGCCTTTAATTTCTAACTGTTCTCATTCATCACTTTTGAAAAACAGTGAGCTCAATGCACCTGTGCTGCGATGAGGCTTTACTAGCAAAGTGGTGTTTTTATGCTTTTTCAATTTGTGTGCAGAATGCATACTTTGCTTATCCTGATAGTGCACTTAATTATCACCATTTTCATCAAGGGGAAAAAAAATATACTACTCTGTTTGCAGCAGTAAATCATATTAGTCCACCGGGGTTTTTATTTTATAAGGACCATGCGTATTTTATACTTGTATGTTACTTGATGTTTGAATCTCTCTTACCTGATTTATGTGAAGTCTTCAGTCCAAAACACCTACGGAATACTGAAACCCTTGAACTATCTTCAGCAAACTCCTAATACTGTTCTTTGTTTTGTTCCAGAGAAAGTGGAAATAACTGAGCGCTGTTAACAGGTTATAGTTTGACAGCACAAGTGTGGGCTGCTGATGAAAGGGGTAAACTTTTGTGCTCTCTGTTGTGGTGGCATTTGTGGTTTTGGTTTACAAAAAGCAAACACCCCACCCCCCTGCAACTGCAAAGACTTGTACTGGATACCGTGACTCAGTTCCCTAATCTAATACACTAGTGGTCTCCACAATCTTGACTGCAGGCTTGTATCAATAAAAAAAGGAGCATGCACCCCTAATGTACTTATATTTATTTACTTAAAAATTATATAAATCTACCACTGTGCTAATATTGTGTGTAGTAAAAAGTGGGGAGAAACTCCTTAGCAGGGCCTGTTATGATAGGAGGAGGGGTAATGGTTTTAAAAAGAGAAGCAGATTCAAACTGGATGTAAGGAAGGTGTTTTCTACAGTGAGGGTGGTGGAACACTGGCACAGGTTGCCCAGAGAGGTGGTAGATGTTTTCTCTGGAAACATTCAAGGCCAGGTTGGATGAGGCTCTGAGCCACCTGATCTATTTAAAATGTCCGTGCTCCTTGCAGGGGGGGTTGGACTAGATGACCTTTAAAGGTCCCTTCCAACCTAAACCATTCTATGATTCTGTGATTCAATAAAATAAAAAATGTAAGCATGAGATAAAGGTGAAATAAACACTTGCAGAAATCTTTGTACTTTATGAACAGTTAAAAAAATAGTTTATTCCCACACTCTCAGTGGACTGTCTGGTGCACTCCTTGGAGTGCCTGCACCCCTCTTTGGAGACCACTTCGATGTGCTATGAACCCTTTGAGCACTCATGTCAGAAGAAAAGGCATTGTAATTTGCCAGAAGAGTACAACTAGAGAAGGAAGAAAGGAGGGCGAGCTGATTTGGAGGAGCTTGTTTGGTTTTTGTTGTTTTTTTGTTGTTGTTGTTGGGTTTTTTTTTTTCCTGTGGGTTTTTTGGTGGTTTTTTGTGGGATTTTTTTTTTTTTTAAATAAACCAATCATAGCTGACATTGTCAGTATCAATGACTAGTTCAAGACCACAACCTGAAACAATAGCAATAATTCTCTCTAGCTGGGCGGCTTTTCTTTTACCATAAGCTATTTCAGAGCTTGTTAAAGAGGACGGTGCTGCAGAATTTGTCTTCAGATTAACTTTTTCCCTTTTGTTAATGCATTTGATTAGACCTCAGATGATTTTCATTCCTGAAAAATATTATTGCAGAAGAGGAGGCTGGCAAGATCAGTATCTTGGAGTAACTCAAACCAGCGTACTACATCATCTGTTGCAGCCTTCAGATTTTTTCCTGAAGCCCCATATAATATTCGTACATGACTAATCACAGACCAATTTACCCTTTCTTTTTGGTATGGGTAATAGGAATCACAATATGGTCATTTGTTGACTACTAAGGATTTTTAAAGATAGTTGACTTAGAATTGTTTGCCTTTCAGTATTTTGGAAGCTATCCAGTTCTTGCAGCTTGAGCGCGTGGAACGTCTTTGATTTATTTCTGCCCTTTAGCATGCCGATGAGGCCTCAACTCACTGAAGTTTCTTTTTGTGCGTAAAAACTAACTAATATGTGTAATCTCTGCCTGATAAACTTAACTGATTTAACTATGTAGTAGTTTAAAAAAAAAGCTTCCTTGTTAAAATGGGATTTTAGGAATTTTTTGCCTATCTCCTGTGTCTTCATTTTGCTAGTTAACTTCTTCAAATGAACTGCTTCTGTTTCAGATTATTCTGTTTTTTCAATTCAAAGAAAATGGCAACATCTGTTCCAGCTGTAAAGAAACTGTGATGCTATGTTAATATTTCAGCTTACTCTGAGAGTTTACATGCTAGGGAGACTCCTAACACTATTCCAAGTAATATTGCTCTTGAGTTTTAAGCAGTTTTGCAACTTTGCCTTGAAGGTAGTACTGTGCCAGTGCAAGTAAGTGCTGTGCTGCATCACCAGCTCTGCTCAGTGCTGGCTCAGGGGCTGTGCCTGTAGCTGTGTCCACCATTTCATGGAATGACGTTAAAGATTCATACAGTACGTAATTGATTTCTGAGAATATTTCAGTGGGCTGTTTAGTCTATTGTAAGACAACAGGTTGTCCGGGACCAGACTACACAGTCTCTCTCTCACTCCCTTACAGGTTAAATGTAACTTTTCATGGACTTATTATGCTTGGAACTAGACTTCTAATTAGAATGGGAAGTTCTATTAAGGTTACTGCTGCATAGTGTGGTACACTTGCCCTCTATCACCCACCTCTTTAATGGAAAGTACATCATTCTGTTTTGCAGAAGTGGATGAAAACTGAAAGGTGTTAAGAGCAAGAATGCTACAAATTAACCTTTTTTGGGGATGGAGTGTAGAAGACTACTTGGGAATTTGCTGTGTTGAAAACAAGTTATTGATCAAAACTAAAGTGGATTATCTTTTGTACTTGTTTAGAAAAATTGTATTTTTCAGCCTATACTTGAATATGAAAAACAGCTATGCAAGAGACTTGCTAAAAGGATTTAATTCAGCTTGTATGTGATCAAATGCTGCATCTGTTTCATTCCAGACAACAAGAAAATTATATAACATGCTTAAAAGGCGTCACACCATTTGAAATCTATCAGAGTTACGTTTTTCAGATAATCAAGTGAAACTTACCTGTGTTCGGAGCCTGGATCTTTTTTCCTGAAAACCATAGTTTGTCTTTTCATGCTAATGGTTATCAAAAGGAATATAATGGTCAATGCACAGTAATGAATAATTACTTTGAGAATCATTCACAGTACCATGGTTCTTCTGGAAAGGATCAATTACATTGCTGCAGTAGGGAAACTACGCGTTCTCTAGAGGGCGGGAAAGGAGGGGTCCTTCAAACCAGAATTGAGGTGCATTCTTGAGATGTGAATGCATGTGTTTTTTCTTTTTAAGCTGGGTGGGTTCATTGCCCCTCTACTTGTGTGGGAAGCCAGTCCTCCTTTTTGTGACTAGATCTTAGTGGTGCAATTTTCTGTTAACTAGAAGAAATGGCAAAGAAAGTGGTGTGTGTGTGTATATATATATATTTAAAATACATATATAAAATATATATATATATTTTTTTTTCATGGTGGCAGACTGTTGACTATTCCTTGGCAAGAAGGCCTGACTTTGCCTACAGTATTTCTGGGAGTGCAGAACATAAGCACTGTGGGTCTGTCATGGGTTAGCCACACTGCATACTTGCTGAACAAAGGTCTTTTCTCATTTGTCTCTAATTCTCATTGTCAGCTTGCCTAGAGTATTCATGTCATCCTGTGCTTTTGGAGGGGTATATGAATCAAGACGGGAGGAGGCAGAGGTTTTTTAATTTATATTGATGCTTCTGCAGAATGCTCTTGTTTTTTTTTAAGTAATGTTTTTGGTGTGGAGAATAAATAATACTATTTATAGTTCAAATAAGATGCTTTTCTTGCATACCTGCAGATACCAACAAAACTTCACTGCCATGTCATGTGTAAAAACTACTTGAAAGGATTCCATCTGGTCATACCATATTGGTTGCAGGCTTTCAAATCTCAGCCTTTGCATGACTATCTAGACTTTGGTGCTTTCCTCTGGAACTTTTATTCTGTAAATATGGCTAATCCTTCTCTGTTAGGTATACAAAGGTTTGAATCTGAACTTCCTGTGCTGATGTTACGACAGCTAGATCAAATGGTGTTGGCACTGTCACTGTTTCCAGAGGCACTGATTAGTAATCTGCCTCAAGTGAGACTTTACCTTGATGTGATACTTAGGAAAGCATTGAGACTTCTTTTTGCTTATAAAGGGCTGAAAATTCAAAATTCCTGGTGATGCAGTAGAGCAAGCAGGTAGAGGAAGGGGTGAAATCACCCTTGGAATATTTTGCAGTGTTCTAATGGCTGGATTACTTAAGTGACATGGCAGGTTAGTGGCTGTGGAATGTTGCTATGACAATTAGGAGACTGTCAGCATGATCAGTCAAGGACCAGATTCTGTCTGTTTTCACCAATTAAAGTACTCTTAAGTGTGAGCAGTTTTCCTCGGAGGAATAATGGATGATTCTCTATCCCTTTAAAAGAATTAAAGTAAAAATGGTTCTAAAATTCAGAACATGCGCGCACACACACAATGTTGCTTAATGTTTCTCTGTTAAAAGCAGTATTGAGTTGCAAGACACTGAAATACAAGCTGATGGCAGAGACATGTAGCTGGCTAATTCTTTAGTTGACATATTAATTGTAACTATAAATTTCTTCTGTTTAAAATTGTTTCACTGTAATCAAAGTACAACAGACTTCAATTTCAGCTTAAGATAACACTAATGTTCTATGTTTGATGCAATCTCTCTTAAAATCTCTGGAAATGGATGCCAAAAGCATTTGCTGCTGTATTTTGAATTTGTAATTGTAGAGAAGGTAATATAGCCAAAGCACTTAAGTTTTGGTCTCTCAGCTGCAAACCTGAAAAGGATTTCCTTTGATTGAGGTGAGTAACCAATGGTTGAAGCTGTTCACATTTGATTCCAAGGAGTCCTGAGTTTTTAGAACAGATCATGTTTTATCTGGGTAATTTATCTCCTGTTGCTGTAGGTAACTGCTGGGTGCCATTTAATGGGATAGTAGGCTTTTTTAGGTTATAACTGTAAAGATACTGGAACTACAGTATATAGCAGCATTTTACATGTGCTTCAAACAGGGAGTGGGAATTAAATTCTACTAGCAAATCTGCGGTAATTCATTCCTGGTGTAAAACCAAGCAGTGAAGTACCTAGTACAACAGCTGAGTTTTCTAAACTGCTGTCAACACCTAGTCATTGCACAATGGCTAGCAATGTGCCCTGAAGGTTTTTGAGCTTGTTTTTTATGGAAAATGCTAAGAAGGTGTTTAGGCAGACTGAGGTGTCTTGAGCATGTCTTCTGCCACGTTCTTCTGCGTGTGCTACCTGACTGGGTTTTTGCTACTGGTAGCAGTACTAATCACTCAGGCTTCACATCTAACTCCTGAAAAACCTGAACATCTGAATCTGTTCTGCGAACTTGGCGAGTTTATTTTTAAGTAGCGAATTATCAGGAATTTGTAAAATGTTCTAGGTGTCTGTGGAAGCTATTATCTTTGAGTTGCAATTTTTAAGTGAAAAGCAGCTGTGTTCACTTGGGTTATGACCCCACTTGAAGTACCAAAGATTCAAACTATTACATCTGTTTGTAGGATGTAAGTTAGTGATGTAATTAAAATGTAGAAAATGATAGACTACTTTCAGTTTTAGAGTTTGCACTTTCACTGCTCTTTCATCAGAATGAGGCCTATTACAAAGAATTAATCGAGAGCTGGGCACACTAGTTCTTAGTTTCCATATTAGCTCATCATAACCCTATCATCATCTGTATTTCAGCAGTGGACTAGGCCTCAACTAGGCCTGCATGCAATATTTAAAGTTTGGAGGTACTACAGATGAGGTTTTCTTTTCTTGATTTACTTATTACAGAATTATTTTCCTGGTTTTATAATCTTTTCCCTTCAATTGTTACCATGTAACGAGGTGATAGTTTTTTCTGACAGTATTTAGAGTAGGCTAGAAAAAGAGCTCTTCCAAGGGTAGTGAGAGATAGCCTATGGATTTTTTTCCTTATTACTTTGCTTTTATAGGCATTGAATTTCATTGTGTTAGTTTCCAATTCCTAGGCCTGACAACGTTCTTCTACGTCATTTGGTAGGTCTAAATAGCAAATTGCCTCAAGAAGTAATTGTTTCAGTTGGGTTTGGATATTGATATTTAGTCTATAGTTTGGAGTTTTAATAGGAGGGAGGCTTAGGTAAATTAATTGTGGCATGAATGAAAGCAGTGAGGATATCTAACAAAGCTTTAGAGTTATTGCTTCTGAAACAGATCAGTATAGAGAAAACAGCTGTTTGTCAACAACAGTATAGCTAGTGTTACTAGTTCACGAAATAGACAGTGCCAGTACTGTCTGTTCTTCAAGAGAGTGTTACATACAGTAAGATATTCTTAAAGTAATTACCTACAGTACTTACTCCCTCTTAGAGCTGTTTATTTCCCTTAAAAAAAAATACTTGAAAGCTGTCAGACCTGGCAAAGCTGTTTTTCAAAATTCACATTAAAAGTTGCCATGATTTGTTGTTAGCCTACAGAGCAAAGTTATCAACAGTATTGACGTGCAGAAAACGGACTCCACAGTCTATAAGATTGTAAAGTAGGTATGTTTATTCAGCACTGGGCAGCATGGGGGATTGCTCCTCCAAACGTGTGCAACATGTTAAGCAACAGGTACAGTATTTATGCATCATAGACAAGCATATTCATAGAATTCCCATGGACTTGGTTATATATTAATTAGGTTTCCAAGAAATCATTATCATAAGTTTCTTCCCGTGACAGGTTATTTCCCGTTCTCTGCGTCCATCTCGTGTCTGTGCTCAGGAGTCACTGTCTCTCTGGTGGTCGTTCTCTCCACCTGATCACTATGTCCAGCTGGGTGGATTCAGACCTTCGTCCTGCTTTGTTCTTGCTGCCATGGTGTTTTCTTGCTGATTTATCTTTGCTGGTTCCCAATTTCCTTGGTTATTCCACCCTGTCAGTTGGTTCTAAGCTTCTTAAGTTCCCTCATCTTGGTCTCAGCCAGTGTGTCTGTACCCCCCCAGCATGTTCCCATCTAACTTATCTTAGCTTCTGCTAGAGCATCCTGAAAGTATCTCATTATGTTAAGTTTATGACTCTACTGTTCTTTCTTTCAAGGTTAGTAAACCATTGATCACTATTTATCAGCTTGATTCCTTGGTATTAATACCTTCTTTCAGTATCTCACCCATTTTGAACAGTGATTGGTTGAAAAAATGGTTACAAACAGTAGTCGGTGTCACTAGATCACGTCAAAGACTAGTGAGACTTATTTTTCTTGTCGCATATTTAAGTACTGAAATACTTTGTATTCTCAGTCAGACCAACAAATTTGAGACTTTTTTTTGATAAAGTGTTAATCACAGAACTCTCTTGTGTCCCTTGACAAAAATATGCTTAAAACCATCCTGTGGAGATTTAGATA
The DNA here is from genome assembly GCF_036417535.1 of Chlamydotis macqueenii. NCBI lineage: Eukaryota > Metazoa > Chordata > Aves > Otidiformes > Otididae > Chlamydotis > Chlamydotis macqueenii. The sequence goes on along the minus strand of NC_141593.1, from coordinate 54,558,049 downwards.
TTTTGCAAAGGAAACTCAGTGCTGTTAGTTTCATACATCACTGCTTAGGTAAAATTGTAAAACACAAAGACCTTATCAAAGGCCCTTAGACACAAACTGTGAGTTTTATGACTGTGAATGTTAGCATGCTGCAAAAGCAGTGTTTAAATAACAGATGGATATGTTTGATACAGTTTAATCTCCTGCAGTCAACATTTAATAGCTGGCTTATTCTTTGGTAGTACAGTATCTCACTTAAATGATCTGTACTAGTGCAAACTTTGCACAAGTTGTCACTGTTGCTTCAGAAGTGAACACCTGTGTTGGCAGGATTGTTCTGTGCATTATTCTATGCATACAATACATCTCATGCTTTTCAAACCTTTTATTGAGATAGTTAGAAATGTCACAGGTGAAGTGGGAGGAAGAATCCAAAAGTTCATTCCAGAAGGGGAAGTGGAAGGTTTGCTCATCGAAGAAGAGATTTGCAGTCTTTAAAAAACACAGGAAGTGTTAGCATTTTCTGGGGCAAAATGTTTAGTAGTTGTGCTGATTTTGATAACTTTTCTTTAATCAGTCATATTTTTTTTTTAATTTTATACACTCTGGATAGAATATGTTTGAATTGGAAAAACAAAAACAAATGTTCACAAGCTTTTCTTCCATGTGTGTTTTGAGCTGTGTTGACTCTGAAGATCTTCTGTATTGCCAAGTTTTGTTATTGAGTAGCTGTAGTCTTAACTGTGGGCAGTTGCAGAGTTGGGCTATTTAGTAGTATAATCTCTACAAGCAACAATTGTTCTGCTGTTGAGACAGCTGGCATGCTACATATGGATCGATGCATTTGACCAGTTGCTTCCTTCCACGAAAAGTAATTTCTTAAAAATGGCAATGCCTATACAGTTAACCTATACAGGAGGGGGAAACAAGAAACTGTTATGGTAAGGTGTAGTGAACAGCTTGGCAATAACGCTGGAAGCTGCAGTGAATGAGTGCAGATGATGTGTGCAGATCTCTTGCTCTTGTGAAGAAGAGTTCCACTGTCTGTGGTCATTGCTGCAAACATCTCTAACCACAAAGCTCCTAGCAGCTAAAAGTATGATCCACACATGTTACAGAATGTTAAAGTATAAAGCAGTTTTAAATGTCAGCGGCTGTTCTCTTGATTAAAGGTAGTGGAATGCCATTTTTTTTATTTCCTTGCAGAAACTGGAGCTTGAAAAGTCAAGGATCTTGATTTTAACATTTTGATAGTATTAGCTGTTTAAACCAGCTTCAGTACTATATCTTATTAAGACAAGAAAAAGCAACTGTTGTGAAACCTTTCTAAGGAATTTGTATGAGGAGAAGCCCATACTGCTTTGGCACTTGCTAAACCTGTAACTGGTCCAACCTGAGAAATTAAAAAAGAGTAGTTAAATGCTCTAGTCTTAGGTGCATTTTTAGCCTTCTCTCTTTGCAAAATAGTAATGGCAATAAAGGATTAGCTAAAGTTACTTACTACTTGGGACATACCAAATGAGGCAGACTGCAAAGAGAGCAGTCTGCCTGAAGAACCACATTGTCTTAGGTACAAACTTGCTGGTTGTCCTGTCCTTTACTTGAAGCTTTCATGTTATGATACTTTAAAAGAAGCAAGAGCAGAACAGTTCATGTGCGTTTATTCTGGTAGCACCTCATACAGTTCAACATAGCCTAAGTATGTTGCCTCTGAGATGGGATCGAGGTAAGTTCACCATAAATAAATGTGGTGCATAACATACACCACTGTCAAGCACTCTCAGTATAACTGAATAGCAATTTTTACCAGTGAAAAACATTGTCATGCACCAGCGTGTTTCATGCTCTATGTGAAAAATCTCAGATCTCTTCTGACTAACAAATCTTTTCTCATTACTAATCCACTTCTAATAAATGTGGAGGCTATTCACAATTGGCACAAATAACTTACTGTTACGATCCAGTACTGGAGATGAAATAGTAGATTATCTGTACTTTTCAGTGCACTGTGATACAGCAATGGAAATTTCTGTGTAGGAGCAGAATTTAACTGTTTCTTGACTAAATTCCTGTCAGTATATGATAGAATTGTCAATGTGTAAATATCTTATTTTCCCTTTAAGAGTGCAAGTGAGCACCATAACTCTTGAGTGTTCTTTGGACTGATTAGATGAAAGACACTACTCTGGTTTAAAAGTTCAGTTAACAAGAACATTTCTGATCTGAAATGCTAAAATATTCTCTTTTCTTTCCCCTTTTGTTACACCCCCTCCAAATTCACAGTGTGTTAGTGTTTTTTTACTGTTCATGAAGATCTTATCTTACGTGTATTGCTGTTCTAAAATAGTGCTGGTGTGGTTTTTTTTTTCCATTCAGTATGTGACTTTAGTGGAAGCATTGTTTCCTCATGAGCACAAGCATTAAAAATACGCCTGCTTTATTTACAGCTTGGGACCACAGTAGTGCTTTCTTAGTCTCACATTAACGGGCTGAACTTGGAGTCTTGTAAAGTAGAATTCTTTTGTGCCCACACTCTGTAATATCTGTTCTCACTGGTGCTTTATTGGGCACCCACTAGCACTGATAACCAGCAATAACCTTTCAGTTATTACATTTTGTATGCGCTTCAAAATATTTTCCTAGGAAATATTGCATAGTGTGGAGAGACAAGACATACAGAACAAACTTTCTTGTGTTCATATCTTGGAGCTGATCTGGTAACTGATAACTCAAAATATCAGTTGTGAGCCATTATCTCCTTCCCAGAATGCAACAGGCTGAGCTATGAGCTTCTTTGAGTGCTATAGTAAAATGCATAGCTATCACATGATGGTTGATGTTGGAAGTGACCTCTGGAGGTCATCTTGTTAATGTGTGCATGTTTCACCAATACCTGGCCAGCTATAGTCACACACTAAAATATAGAATTGTTTCTTGCACCAGATACTAGGATGTTCTGTACCTTGTCTTTAAATGTACACATGCAGTGAATGAAAACTTCCAGCATCTTTAAAAAAAAAAAAAATATTGTGACTCTATGTTACAGCATTAACTACTTTAGTTACATACAATGTTTCAGTATTTTAGGATGTGAAGATACAGATTTCTTCTAGCTGTTTCTTGATCCTCCCTGACCAGTCTTTTCAAAGAACAATTTTATTGTTTCTTATTAGAGACATGACGTGATTTTCTGTAATACCAGAAGATGTTAGCAAATATTGGTAGTTTCCTTGGCTAAAGCATAAAAACTGTTTAGATAATATAAATGTGAGTCCCTTTAAGCAACACTTTAAAATTGAGTTTGTTGCAACTATAATGTGATACTTTTCTATGAGAAACAAGAATGGATTTTATATGAAGGTATAATATACGTAGTTACTGTTGTATGCTTGTTTGGAGGTTTTGTTGTCATGGTTGTGAACATGTTTGTTAATCTGTCCTTTGTCTTAACGCATTTTTTTTTTTCCTGCGCATTTCTGAAGGAGGATGAGGGAGAAGCAGGGAGAGACTTCTGGCAAGTGCTGCTGAAACAGGAGAACCTGATAAGAGAGACATTAATATCTAGGAGTTTTGAGGTTTATTCCTGCATTTCTAGGAAAGTCATCTGAAGGATAAGTACTCAAGGATATCGGAGCAGGGCAGTATGTAGGCTCATTCTTCTCTGCTGTGAGCGTCAGGTGTGTCCGAGTTGAGCGAGAGGCCTGATTAGAGGACTTCACGTTTCTTCAGTTCTGGTTTAGGTGGATCAACATAGGCTCAGCAAATGAGTGTAGCTCTATATATTAAACTAAAACTAGTCAGTTATTCTACTTCTTGACAAAGAGATGCTAGAGTTAATTCTACATAAAATCTTAAATGTAGGAGTATGGTAATCCTCTTTTTTTTTGGTCCTCGCAGTTCTTATCTTTCTAGATAGGTCACACACCACTTCTTGGTTGATTTGGTTTAGGTTTGAGAGCCTGAATACAAATAATTGACAAATCAGTAGATTAATGTTGTGAAAGGCTGTGGAAATCTCCTGAGAAATGATAGCCATTAGTTCTCCTCTATCCAGAAGAGCTACGGTTCAGCAAATGGGGTAATTCGCAGTTATGTTTCTTTTTGTCCCCTATTTAATGTGTACAATAGTTCATATACATATATAGATATATATGTATGTAACACATATATCTATCTACCTTTTTTAAATCTGTTCTGGAGACAAGAAAACCTAGTATTTAAGGAAGCAATCAGTTAAAAGTAATGATCTGCAAAATGATCATGATTCTGCCTGCTGGTGGAAAGCTACTGGTTGCAGGTACATCTGCTTTTATGAGAGTTTCATAATACTGAGTCAGTGAGAGAAACAGTGATATGAATCTGTGCTAATGACCTTTGGATAAGGTTGACATAGTCTGATCTATTTTTTTTTAGTCTGTTTATATGTTTACTGCTGATTGTGAGGGGATTTGGATGACACCCTTTTTAAGTTCTGTAAATATTTCCTCTGGACTCCATGCTGAGGTGTAGTGTAGTGATATTGGTATTAGTGTATCAGGAGGAGGAGGAATTAAATAAAGTATCTTACATTAAACTTTCTTCAGCATGGAACTTAGTTCTTAGGCTGGAACCAAATTATGCTTCTATTTTGTGTCTTATTTAGCGAATGGGAGTTTTGCCCTTTACCTCCCTGGGATTGAACCTCTAATGCTTAAATGTTTTCTAAGACTTCTGAGATACAAGCTGCTTCAGAAATTATGCTTGAGCCGTTTTGTTGAATAGCATTCTCTAAATGGTATTCAGGGTCTTTATAGTATATTCATTCTTCATACTTGTTGCCTTGGATAACTAACATACCTTGCATAGAGTGCTTCCCGCAGATTCCTTACAGCAGATGTAGGAAATATTTAAGTTGAGTTTAACTGTTTAGATATCTGCCTGGCTTGGGAAAACAAAATTGCCTCTTGAAAAGCAAGCATGCAACAAGTATGTGTATATTAATATATATCAAATGGTTAAGACTTCTGCATTGTAAGGCTGAGAGTTGAATTGTAAAGAAAAGCCACAAGCTGGTCTTTGTCTGTGGGACTAATGTCTTCTGCTTTTATCATCCTTCCCTTTTAAACAGAGGAGAGCATTAGTCTTCCCTGCTTTTCCACAAAATGCCACTTTCCTACCCTCCTTTCTGACAGCATCACCTTACAATGAATAGTAGAATGGTTTGCAGAGAAGTGAATAATTTATTTCCTGAAAAACTGATCAAATGACAGCAAAGCCTGAACTACAGGAAACGCTATAGCTGAGACCAGTATCTTGTGGTAGAACAATATACACTTTCAGATTAAGTGCTATACACTACAGCACTTGTGCTGTAGAAGTTACTGCATTTGAAATTTTGTAGCTCTTTTTCTAAAAGACCAGGTGTTTCTTGCTTAGGGCTGTAGAACTGATTCTTAAAGTATTTATTATTCTGACTGCTAACAGTTTGCTCTAACTGAAACAGAATACCTAAGTCATCTGTGTGAGTTTGTTTTATAGTCCTTGAAATCTAAGAGATGTGCCTCATGCAAGGAATGTAAAGAAAAAACTTAAAACTTCTGCCTTGTCATTCTTTAATTTTTGTGTTTGTGCAAGTATATTTTTTTTAAGACGTGAGTATCAAATGCCCTCTACTCTGTTCATCATGTAAAATATAAACTTTTTTTTTGTTTTTCCAAGGAACCCTTTGAAGATGGCTATGCCAATGGTGAGGAAGGCACACCAGCTGGTGAAGCAGCGGCCACTTACACACCTGATAGCAAAGGGGTGGTCAAGTTTGGCTGGATAAAAGGTGTATTGGTAAGTTTGACATATTGTACTTAGTTTCTTACAGATTTGATCTTTCTAATAACCTTATTTTTGCTTGCTGAATAAAGAAAAGACTATACATATGAGATGTGAAAAATGCCATAATTTTAGGAAAAGTTGCTATTATACTGAATTTTAAGGAAATAAATACTTAAGGACTTCAGGTTTTGAAGGGATCATGGTTTCTTAGCACAAGTTTTACAGTTTCAAAGTTGTGTGATTTCCAAGAAGGAAAAAGATTGTGTAAGTACTTACATGTAGTAGAAAAACTACATGTGAATCTTAAATGACAAAGACAACTGCAAGTGGAGAGAATATGCTTAATGTGTTCGCTTTCGACTTGTAAAGTTCTGGGCTGAAGTATTAGAAAACTTACTTGTTGTTAGAGAAGCAAGAAATACCATGTTGCGGAGAGTACCTACCTGTATATGGCAAAACTTTACCATGATTAAGTATTTAAATTTTGTTGAACCTGTTAACAAATAGTTACACTCTCCTAAGGTCGGAAGTCTTAACGCTAAGTACAGTATAGTCATGGTGGAAGAAACAGTCTGTTCCCATGTGAAGTAGTGGAAAAACTAAGCGTGACATGAGGAATTCTGTTACAAAACACTTTGATTTCTTTTTAATATTTTGGCAAGGAGAAACTATGGTTAATATGTACTCTCCAAAGCCATAAGAATTTATAGTGGTGGCTGCAAATGCAACAATTGGTTAGAACATGCTGAACTTGAGCATTCAGAATACCGAACTTTAGTTCAGCAAGCTTCCACTGTGTGTTAGCAACTTCATTACAAGTCTTGAAGTAGCCATATTCTCTACCTTGGTAGAAGGAGGGTGCCTGTGGTAGCTGTGAAACGGGTATTACAGACTTCTGTTGATGTCCCCCAACCAAGTACAGAGTTGTTCATTTTAAAGCAGGTATGAAGCTGACTTTTAATTTCTCCAGACCCAAATTCTGTGTTGAACTATTTTTGTAAGAAACAATTCTAAGCATTAAAGAGTTAGGGAGTAAGTGTTGCTAACCATTTTCTTCCAAAGTGTATTTAAAAGTTTCAAGGAGGATGATCTCTTTTTCAGTGGTTTGAAGGTTGCAGTTAGTATTTCCTAGTAGACATAATCTGCCTGGGTGAATAATTCCAGTTCAAGTGACTTACGTTCTGTAAAAGACTTCTTAAATCCCTGAAAAAATTTTACTTTTTGTGGTCTGGGGAGATCCTTGTCTCCCTTCTAGTCCTAATGACAAGCTAAATTTTATATAGGATTGATATTGTACTCTTTAGGTAAGAGAGAGACCTAAGACCTGCTGTTGGTCTTCTGTCTAAATTCTGTGCAGTGCAAACTCTTTTCATTAAGGACTAAGTTTAAAATACAAGGATAAAAAAATAAACCACCTTCCCCCGCCCCATTCTATTAGTGTACAGCTGTGTTGTAAGATACAAAAGTTCTAGGACTGGGAAGCTGTGAGGGTTGGTTGGGTTTTGGGTTTTTTTGTTCTGGTTTTTTTTTTTTAAAGAATAAATTATTTAGTAAAGTATTGATTTAGTGCATTTTGATTTAGTGGGATATCTGAACTGTGATTGTAGACCTTGCAATCATTGCAGACCTCACAATCTTATTTGTAGTGAAGTATTCTTAGTATGAATTTTGGATCCTAAAAGTTGGGATCTAAATTATTTTTATTGATCAAGACCTAATACAAGTGTCATATTTAAGTACTCTAATTTTATCTATGTTCAAGGTTGTAACTTCTAAATCATATTTAGGTCCCCTTATATTTTTTTTAATCAAGCCTACACTTGTCTAATTAAATAATCTGTTGTTGTGAAATAATTTGAAAAGTGGTGGGGAAGTACTGCAAGATGACTTTGACAACATTAAAAGCTGGGATGAAAACTTAGAGGAAATGACTGCAGATGCAAGATCTAACCTATGTAAAATTTCTGTTGTATCTTAGGTACGATGTATGTTAAATATTTGGGGTGTGATGCTCTTCATCAGACTGTCATGGATTGTAGGACAAGCTGGGATAGGTATGTATACTAGTGATATAATTTTATTTCAGTGACTTTTAAATGTGATCCAGAAGAGGTGTTGATCCTGAGCTTACACTTTAAACAGGGGGAGAAAATGGCCTCAATATTGCCAGTTTTTAAGGTAACTTATCTCAAAACTTTAAGGAGTATAAAGATACTTAGACTTTTTCATTTAGCTACAAGGTATGTAATTTAAAATAGCCATTTGTAAGTCTTCAGTGAACTGTAGAGGTAAACTTTTGATCTGTGGTTACTAAAATCTGCATATAGAAACAATTTTCTTCCAGGTTTTAACTTAGTATTGGACTGCAGAAAATCTATCATCTGTGGAAGGCATGCGTTTCCTTGAAGCTCTAGGATACAGCTGTTACCCTGCTGGTTAAGAGAATATTTATCCAATTTTCTTTGTATCCTGGAAACATCTCTGTACAAAAAGGGAATGAAGGAGCCTTTTGCTTGAATGTGCGGGACCACATACAGTAAATTTGTGATGTATTTGCGAGACTAATTCTTAAAACCAAGTTAAGTTGAAGATCTGTACATCTTAATACTGCTGGACTTTAACTACCCCCCCCTCTTTTTCCAAAAGGTCTGTCTGTCTTGGTTATTGGAATGGCCACTGTTGTGACAACGATTACTGGACTGTCTACTTCAGCAATAGCCACAAATGGATTTGTAAGAGGAGGTAAAGCTACTTTCATAAAGCTTTTAAAGCTTTGATTACTCTGAAGCATACATGTTAAGAATGAAACCTATAATTTATTTTTCATTTTTCAGCATCAGGGAAAATACAGTATGGCTGAAATGTAGGGAAGTTTTGATTTTCTGAGGAGCAGAGTCTTCCTTATGTCCTGTATTTGACTAAGCAGTCATGTAATTAATGAAAAGTGAATGATTAGCTTACTGATTTGTTTTGACTAGTGGCTTTCTTTTCCACTGTGGAAGAAACAGTATCTATTCTTAATTTTTTAATATAAACACTTCGAGACACATATCCAGAAATGGATAGGGTCTTACTATTCTCCTGCGTCTGCACTGGTTGGTTAAGAGTGTGTGTGTGTGCATTCATATGCTGAAATAAGACTTAGTGTGAAAAACAGATTCTATATAAAGGTAAGCTATCTATATGAGAGCATACAAAAGAACATACTGTGTATTTTTTAATACACAGAAGTGTATACATACCATGTTTTTTTAATACACCAAATAAATTGTCCATATTCTTAATTATCTGTAGCTTTCCTGAGGGTGATGGCTTTCATTCTCTTTCATGATTTATGTGCTGTTGTCAGTAATTCCTACAAAATAGTTTTGTAAGTGGCTGGTGCCTTTGACATGCTCAGACTACTTCATGACTTTGCAAGATTGCTACTAGTAGAAAATGTGGCGGAATTAAAATAGAAGCTTACAAAGTTCTTTTGATTAAGAATGAAGAGAAAAACTTCACTATCACAAAGTAAACAGACCCAATAGGAAGGATCAGCAATGAATCTTAGCATTATGTCAAGCTTAGTTTCTAAATGCCCTTTCTTTTTTTAAATTGCATTATACATATCGGATTTCCCTGTTCATATAAGAGCTTTTTTTTTCTAGAGCCATTCTTATAAAATAATACTTAATTAGAAAATTTGAAGTGCTGAATGGGAAGAACTGTAGAATAAAACTACAGTTCTCCTATGAAAATTCTACATTACAGTAGTATTTTTCTTATGTTAATGGTCTAATTTGCAAAGTATATTAAAGCTGAGAGCCTAAATATATTTTGCACAAGAACTGTAATACAGTGAATTTAAGGATTTCCTGTTGCAAATTTTTAATATGCACTCAATTACTTCAGACTGGAGCTGCTGGATTTTGTTGCTTCAAGAACGCTTAGCCTTAAATTGAAGGAATGTACCTTTGCTACTTTTTGAAAATTTTACTCTTCTCTGATGCTGTAGATACTCAGTTTTCCATTTGTCACGTGTAGGGTTTGAGCTACTGTATTTGTCAAGCTCAAAAATATAAAGAATATGTTCTGAAAAACAGAGTGACCATGTGATTGTTTTGAGTCCCATTGAGGGGCAGGAAATTCCCTTAACAACAGAGCTTTAAGAAACAGGTCATTGAGATCTGGAACTTGAGTGGGTTTATTACAGGCTATTTTGCTAGTTTCTTGAGCTAATGAATGTGCATCATAGTAAAACTATACACAAATGCTTTGGGTAGTGTGAAATAAAAAGCCCAGTAATACTGCTGCTTGTGTTTTACAATTTCTTTTTTAACCATAGAACTAGCTGTATAGCTGAATAATACCTGGTGTGAGAGTCAGGTGCTTATTTCCCAGTGGTGTCTTTTCTTAAAAACTTGATGTATATTCCTAAAACTTCAGCATGCCTGGCCCTGAAATACTCAGTTTTTGGTTTTTTTTCCTAATACATCAGGGAAGATGCAAGAATAAGTAGCATTTTGTTTGTGTAAACTTTAAATTGCTGATGACTGTCTGTTCTTAGGCTCTTTCATGCGGTGGTTTTTTGATTGGTTGTTTTTTGGTTTTGTTTTGGTTTTTTTTGTCCTTTTTTTTTTTTCTTTCAGGAGGAGCATATTACTTAATTTCCAGAAGTCTGGGTCCAGAGTTCGGTGGCGCCATAGGTCTGATTTTTGCATTTGCCAATGCTGTTGCAGTAGCAATGTACGTTGTTGGCTTTGCAGAGACAGTTGTGGAGCTGCTCAAGGTATATGGATGATAGTGGTTATATTGATTGCACTATTCTTTATGCAAGTCTGAGCTGTCGTCTAATCGTAGAATGATTTGGGTTGGAAGGGATGTCTAGTCCAACCCCCCTGCAATGTGCAGGGACATCTTCAACTAGATCAGATCGTTCAAAGCCCTGTTAAGCCTGACCTTGAATGCTTCTAGGGATGGGGCATCTGCGACCTCTTTGGGCAACCTGTGCTTCACCACCCTCATCCTAAAAGAAATTTCTTCCTTATGTGTAGTTTAAATCTGCTCTCTTTTAGTTTAAAACCATTACCCCTTGTCCTATCACTAGAAGCCCTATGAAGAAGCTTGTCCCCATCTTGTTTATAAAGTTCCTTTAAGTACTGAAAGGTCACTATAAGGTCTCCCTGGAGCCTCCTCTTCTCCAGGCTGAACAGCCCCAACTCTCCCAACCTCTCTTCAAAAGAGTGGTGTTCCATCCCTCTGTTTTTTTTTCTGGCCCTCCTCTGGACAACTCCAACAGATCCATGTCTTTCCGTTGCTGGATGCAGAGCTGGATGCAGTACTCCAAGTGGAGTCTCACAAGAGCAGAGTAGAGAGGCAGAATCCCCTTGCTCAACCTGCTGCCCACGCTTGTTTTGATGTAGCCCAGGATGTGGTTGACTTCTGGGCTGTGAGCGCGTGTTGCTGGCTCATGTCCAGCTTTCTATCCACCAATACCCCCAAGTCCTTTTCGCCAGGGCTGCACACAATCCCTTCATCCCCTAGCCTCTATTGATTCCAGAGGTTGCCCTGACCAGTTCAAAGATGTGGAATGAGGTACAAGGTTGCTACTGATAGGTTGGTAAAATACTGATATATTGGTAGCTTTTCAGTAGAAAAGAAAAAATTATCGTTGGTGTCAAATTGAAACTTCCCACACTGTTTATCTCCCTGAAAAAAAAATACAGTCTGTGGTAAATTCCAAGCTGACTGTTGAGAAGAGTGGCAGTACAGATACATGACGCAGAATCATAAGTTGTTAATGCTGACATTCTTATTAATGAATTGTTTCTTGTAAGTGATAGTAATTTATATTAAGCTCATTTTCAAAGGTGTTCTGCTTAACAATTCCTTAAGTTAAACACAACCAAGCATTGTTTGTCTGTTGGATTTTTTGATTAAATGTAATACTGAGAAGAACTCAACCATGGTTTTTGTAGATGGGAAGAAGTTTGAAATATGTTAAAAGAATTAAGAGTAATAATGAACAACAAGTAAAATACCTGAATAGGTGCAAGATGGTAGCAGTTGCCTTGCTGATTAATCGAACTCTCTGGCAGTTGAAAACAGACAGTTCTTTCTGGGGACGGGCTGTGAATAGGAATGGTCATTTCCACTTAGATTTAGTGTCTTAAAACAAGACAAAAACCAAACTACTTGTGTCCATACAGGGAATTCTAAAATGACTAAATTTGTGATACAGAAACTAACTCTATTTATAAATTACAGTCAATAAAATGCTGTTCTGCAGTAGGGAAGAGAAATATTGGTCAATTATATGACTGGTTTGTTTGTTTATTTTGTTAGGAAAATGGACTGTTGATGGTTGATGAAATGAATGATATCAGAATCATAGGAGCTATCACAGTAGTTATACTACTGGGTATTTCCGTTGCTGGAATGGAATGGGAGGCAAAAGTAAGAACTGTCACCTTTTCTTTTATTCTCTGCTTCATAATTTTGATTCCATTTTCTACCTCAGCTGTTTGCTTTATTTTTAATATATTTAATGCACTCAGTATTGCCTGCATGGTATGTTAGAAGTCAGTCAGTTCTTACGTAATAGCTTTATGTGTAGCATTAGCCTGTGCAGGTCTGGACAGCATTTCAGACCTTGGACCACTTGGCTCCCATGGAAGCTTGAGGATCTATGAGAACCTGAAAACCAGCATAATCTACTAAGTTTAATGACACTGTCAAGTAGGTTAACAGTATTACCCTCTTCTGGGCATCTAGAGCAAACAAGAAAAGGTAAGAGCATTAGCATGGGAACTTTTGTTCACTGGAAACTTCACATGAGCTCTGTGGATTGAAAATAGAGGGCTGGAGCTGAAGCCAATCCAAAGTTTTGTAGTTTCTTCTAGCTCAAAACCAGTATTCATGCCTTCCCTTCCACTTTCTTCTGGTTTTGTTTTCACTTGGGAGCAGCCAGACGGTGTGATGCAGTCACTAGCCCCAGCTTTCAGGAGACTGTGAACATCGATGGTGATGAATGTGTAGGAGAGGGAACCTGTTTTCCTCATCTTGTTGTGGCTGCGCAGTCTTAAATCAACTCTGATTGCACCTTCATATAGGTATTAACTTGTTAGTTTTCTACTCTGCATTACTAGGCACTGTAGCTTACTAGGCACTGTAGCTTGCTGACTGTTTCTCACATCTGGTATGCTTTGTCTGAATATCTGCCTATAGTATGCTCGAAATAATTGAGAAAAGCCTCACTTGGTCTCCCTTCCCTTTTCATATTTGGTTCACAATAGGTCCTATTTTCTACAGTGACAGGCAACTCAAGGAGCATCTTCATGTAAGCGTTATAAGTTTCTTACACTCCTGCATCAAGATGGTGATGATACTCATAATCAAAATGAGAGAGTTTCTTTTCTCATTGTTGCTTCCAGTCCTAGAAATAGATACCGTAGAAAAAGGAAGTGAAGATCAAGTGCATGACTTGGAATCTGCCACAGGGAGATTAGAATTCACAGAAATTGATTTTGGCATGTACTTTTAAATCGAACAGCACACTTCTGTAAAAATTGCTTACTTTTCTTAGCTAGTCCTTCACTGTCTGTAGCTTCAGTTTGTAGTGGTGTCTTTAAGCACCCGACTCTGAACAATACTGTCTTCTGTAATCTCAACTGTTTAGTTTTTCCTTTAAATGAATTAGTTGTTATTAAACCTCTGGCTACTTGTAATAGTTTAGCCCTGATCAGGACCAGACTACGCAGTCTCTCTCTCCCTCCAAGAGAATAGGGAGAGATAATACAAGAAAAAAATACTCAAGGTTTGAGATAAGGAGAGGGAGAAATCCTTAAAGTTACTTTATGGGCTAAACAGACTTGACTTGGGGAAAACTATTCATTTATTTCTAAAACTAGCAGGAGAATGATACAGGGAACAAGATTACTTGGTCCCACCCCTCCCTTTTCCCAGGCTTAACATTATCTCTGCCTCCTTCCCTCTGAGCGGCACAGAGGGGAAGAGGGAATGGAGGTTACAACGAGTTCATGAGTTCATTCTTCCTCCTCGGGGGAAGAACTCCTCACTCCTCCTCCCCTGCTCCAGCCTGGGGTCCCTCTCATGGGCTACAGTCCTTCATGAACTTCTCCAGCGTGGGTCACTTCTTCCACGGGGTGCACTGCCTCTGCCCCAGCACGGGCCCTCCACTGGCCACAGCCTCCTTTGGGCATCCACCTGCCCCGGCGTGGGGTCCTTCTCGGGCTGCAGGTGGATCTCTGCTCCTGCGTGGGCCTCCATGGGCTGCAGGGGCACAGCCGGCCTCACCATGGGCTGCACCTCGGGGTGCAGGGGAATCTCTGCCGGGAGCAGCATTACTCCTCCCCCTCCTTCTTCACTGACCTTGGCGTCTGCAGCCGTTCCTCTCACAAGAAATTCTTCACAGCTGGCTCAGGCAGACGCCTCTCAGGTTCTCTTCACATCTCATCTCCTCTCCTCTTGTAGCCGTTCTGGGCCAGGCCGAGTTGGGCCCAGATGGCGCCCAGCAGGAGGCCAGAGAGTGAGGGCTGCAAGGCGCACAAGGCTCGTGCCTCCCCCTCTCTGCCCCTGCTCAATGTCTTCACATCTTCTTTTTTTTTTTTTAATCTGTTATTCACCTTCTTATATATGTTATTGCAGAGGCGTTATGGGGGAACATTCTGCTACCAATTGACTTGGCCCTGGCCAGCAGTGGGTCCACCCTAGGCCCAGCCAAGTCCACTGAAAAAAGGGGAAACTACCTCTAGAAGCTTCTTACAGAAGCCCACCTGACCCACTAAATAAAACCAGAACACCACTGTCACTTAAAGTCACAGCAAGAATCTTGCTTTTGCTCTGTAGCATAAGCAATTCTGTAACAACAGTTTGCTTAGAAATTCCCCTCTTGGTTAATGTTTCTATATCAGACCTGAACTGTGGTATCACTGCAGCCTCATCCTTATTAGGAAACAGGTAGGTTTCAAAAATCCTGTGCTCAGTGCAAAAATCAAGGCATCATGGAAGAAGGGAGGTCGCAGCGATGGTAAGCAACTGAACCTGTCAAACAAGCACTGCATGTGGGTTAACATACAGCCTAGCATAGCAGAAGACATATACTTCCTTCTTGACTAAAGTATCTATGATGTTCTCCTGTGCCTCCCCCGTGACTTAAGAGAATGGCTTGGAAAAATGGGACAAAGGGAATCGATAATGTCTTTAAAGTAGATCTAAAAGCTAAGAGAGACTAGGATTCCAGGGAAGCCTGCTTCAAAAATGACTTTTCAGAGTTTGTGATTTCTTATCACTCAAGTCCTGGTGTTGAAGTCTTAGAAGCCTATTCTTTGAGACTTTTCAATGTAAGAAAATGCTCTTAGCTTCAGGGAGAAGCCTAGATTGGCTACTAGATAAATCCACTTGTGGGTATTGCTCTGTGGCAACTTCATGTTGAATTCTCTGGGCTTACTGAAGACTTCTGTAAGCACCCAGCTGCTTGGCAAAGAAGAGGTATAGATATGATGCACGAACTGGTTTCTTCAGGTTGTCTTCTAACTCTGCTCTTGGCTGCCATGGTCTGTTTATTGCTGTACTACCCTGGGGTTTTTTTGTGTGGTTTTTTTTTTTTTTTTTTTTTTTTTTTTTGCAAGGCTGGGTGAACTGAAAACTACTGGTTTTGTAACCATCAGCAATGCTGCAGTGCTATTGCATATTAAGTTCTGATCCTAAGCCTGAAAAAAAAAAAAGTCAAACTACACATAGCTTCTTCTGAGCCACTGGCAAGTGCCTTTATAAGGAACCAAATAACACAAAAGATAACAGGGCGGTGTGGTTGCTTATTTAAAACCTGAACCATCTCTTCAATGCCTAGATTTGTCCTTACTCACACTTTAGACGCATTAAATGGTTTAAAGTACTGGTTTCAAGTGTAGGGTTTATAATAGTTTTATTGAACAGTGGCTAAAAATCTACGTTGATGAAAAAAGTCTCAAAAAAAAATTAACAAATAATTGTTGTAGTCTGTAATTTAATTTCATATGCAAGGGTTCGGAACACGAGGATGTAAGAAAATAATCTAGTCTGCTTGTCGTAGTTCAGCCCCGATCGGGACCAGACTACGCAGTCTCTCTCTCGCTCCCCCCACCCTCCGAGAGAATAGGAGGAGATGATATAGAAAAAACGGCTCAAGGTTTGAGATAAGGACGGGGAGAAATCCTTAAAGTTACCGTTATGGGCAAAACAGACTCGACTTGGGGAAAAACACTTATTTATTTCTAAAACTAGCAGGAGAATGAGACAGGGAACAAGATAACCTCCCCCCACCCCTCCCTCTTCCCGGGCTTAACATTATCTCTACTGCCTCCCCTCCCGAGCGGCACGGGGCGGGGAAAGGGAATGGGGGTCACGGTCAGTTCATCACGTGTTGTTTTACGCCGCTGTATCATCGTTGGGGGAAGAACTCCTCACATTCCTCCTCTGCTCCATCGTGGGGTCCCTCCCACGGGCCACAGTCCTTCGTGAAACTGCTCCAGCGTGGGTCATCTCTTCCATGGGGTGCAGTCCCTCTAGAACAGCTGTCCCAGCGGGCCCTCCACGGGCCACAGCCTCCTTCAGGCCTCCACCTGCTCCGGCGTGGGGTCCTCCAGGGGCTGCAGGTGGATCTCTGCTCCTCCGTGGACCTCCATGGGCTGCAGGGGGACAACCTGCTCCACCATGGTCTTCACCACGAGTTGCAGAGGAATCTTGGCCAGGAGCCGCGTTACTCCTCCCCCTCCTTCTTCACTGACCTTGGCGTCTGCAGCCGTTCCTCACAACAGGCTGGCAGACGTCTCTCAGGATCCTTTTTACATCTTATTCACTTCTCATCTCCTCTCCACTTCTTGCACCCAGGCCGGGCTGAGTTGGGCCCAGTCGGCTGCCCGGCAGGAGGCCAGAGGGTGAGGGCTGCAAGGCCCATGAGGCTCGCGCCTCCCCCTCTCTGCCCCCCACTCAGCTGCTTCACATCTTCTCTCCCCCTTTTTTTTTTCTGTTTTCCCCTACTTAAATATGTTATCGCAGAGGCGTTATCACGGGACATTCTGCTACCAATTGGCTCGGCCTTGGCCAGCAGTGGGTCCGCCCTAGGCCTGGCCAAGTCCACTAAACAAAGGGGAGCGACTTCTAGCAGTTTCCTACAGAAGCTGCTACCTTAGCCCCCCCCTCACTGACAAAACCAGAACACTGCTGCATTAAATAGTAAAAATAGCTGTTTGATTCCTAATGTAATAAAATTGTTCGTGAAGTAAATACCACATACTAAAGTGTAAGGCAAAGTATTATGATCACAGTTAATAAGGCAATACTGCTAGTGTGTGCATTTAGCTCTTTTGAATTTCTTCAACCTACTCAAATCCATTCCTTCTAGAAGACTTGTAGAGAAAATAGTTGTTTTAAGTATTTTGTCTTCAGAAATATAATCGAGGACTATAGTAATAAAAAACTATCTTTTGAATGAATGCTAAACTTACAAATTGCTCATGTTTATTAAAAATCTTGGTAATGCTCTCTCCAGCTTGCTTTTATTTATTTATGGAAAACAAACAGAGAAGACTAAGCTGACTTTGTAATCAAGTATATATTTACATTTTAGAACACAACACTGAAGCCTGAAGCTGTGAAAAAGAGCAAGTTCTTCTGTCTAACTGCAATCATTATGTTTCAGGCACAGATAGTCCTACTGGTGATCCTCATACTTGCTATTGGAGACTTTGTCATAGGAACATTTATTCCTTTGGATAGCAAGAAGCCTAAAGGTTTCTTTGGTTATAAAGGTATGTTGGAACAGTTAGTATTGTAAACAGTATCTTTGTGCAGAGGAGACATGTCATAATTAAGTTAAACGTCTAAAATAGCTTATAGTCCTGTTTGATTATGGAGATTTTTTTTCCTGAAACTTCTGCAGTTTTGTTCCTTAAAGCCATTAGGCCAAAACTTGGTTCTGCTTGCTTAATATTGGTTATATTAAATTTTAAAAAGCTGGATGATACTGTCAGTACTCTTTCTGGTTTTAAAGGCTATTTAACTATACTGTGTTAACTTTTATTTTGAGTTGAAGTGATGAATTAGGGCTGAAATGTTCTATGCGTAAGAAGGTCATACAGCTGTCACTTTCAGCTTTTTCATGGAGCTAATAATGACTGGAATGGGCTAATACTGTGGCTTCTGTATTGATAGACCTAAATCTTTTTCTACAGCTGAAATATTTATGGAGAATTTTGGACCAGATTTCCGACAGGAAGAAACCTTCTTTTCTGTATTTGCTATTTTCTTCCCTGCTGCAACTGGCATACTTGCTGGTGCAAATATCTCAGGTGATCTTGCGGTGAGTAGTGAATTAGTAAATACTGTTCACAAACACTGAGTATACGTTTATCTCTGTCATCACTGTCCGCTGACATTTTTCTTTCAGGATCCTCAGTCAGCCATACCTAAAGGAACGTTGTTGGCCATCTTAATTACTACATTGGTTTACGTAGGAATTGCAGTATCTGTAGGTAAATAGAAAATGTTTTAACTTTATCTCTTCACATTCATTCTGAGGGTGTATTTTTATACAGTTTATGTAATTCATTATGTAAATCACTATGTAATTGACTTTCATGCATGGGAAAGTAATAGCCAGAGGTTTCTAATTTTTATTGTTGGAGGTTCAATTTTCAACTGGTTTTATAATTTCCTAAAATGAGTAATGTTTTTCTAAGACTAGTGACTGCTTTAAAAGACTTCATATGGATGTTTCCACATTTGTTGCAGTTACTTATATTAAAAGATTTACAATTTGGCCAAGGGATAATACCTGGATTAGCAAAGTGTGTTTTCAGAAAATATTCACTGAAGAAACCCCAGTATTGGTTTGAAGGTGATGGCAGTCAGCTACTTATCTGAAGTGAATTGTGGGATAATCAAACAGTTCTTTGAGGATGCATGAGCAGGGATTCCCTGGTAGAGGGAGGAGAGAGAGTAGTACCCTCATCTGGGCAGCCAACTTTCAGAAGTATTGTCTTGTTCAGAAATGTTGTCTGTAGTTTTATTTTCATGTGGAAACTCTCTTCCTGGTCTTCTGCACTCCACAGTGGGTTTCAAATTCTCTATAGAAATTGCTTTCGGGTTTGATGCTGTGTCGATCAGTTTTGCTCTAGAGCACCAATGGTCAACCAGATTTTTCCCACCCATAAAATAATGCTATTCTAGTAACTGTATGAACATAAGATTGTAATTGTATCTCACCTATTTCTTGCCTATGACTGGAAATGGTTTTACTCATATCACGTAAATTAGTTTCTGGCAGCAGTAATCAGTTTTCTTACATGAAAGGTGTTGCCTTACCTTAGCTGTGCTGCCTTTTCAATGAAATTCTCATTTGTAAGAGTACCATTGATCTTACCACTAATGATACTTCCTTTCCAAAGATTCCAGTCTTGCTAGTCTGCCTCTGTTGGCTAATGTTGTACTATAGCTCTGCCAAAGAGTTGCTCTGTAGTGGTTGTGCTTTATGCAGCATAATGACCTACACTTACTTCCGAATTAGATTGACCACATAGACCTCTGCTACCAAATTTGAATACTTTAAAACTTGAACCCACGTGAGAGCTAAATGCTTGCTAATATTAATTTGTTAATGGAATGCTTTGATCATCTTTCAAATATGAAAAACCTAATTTTTCATTTTTTGAAAGGAACAGTTTGCAAAACCAACTGAACATGAAGTTATTTGATGCATCGGAAGTGTCCTGCCTTAGTTGCCTCCTATACTTTACAGTTAGAATTTTACTAGTTAGAAAAGGCCAGTGCTATTGCAGAAGTCAGAGAGTGATATGAGTGAAATCTGGCTTTTTTTCAGGCATTGGATCAGGAATTGAACAAATACAAGAACTTTATTCCTTTCCCCACACACTGTTCCCCACTGTATGTTTCCAGCTTAGTGATAAGCATGTCATTAAAACTTCGAACAAGCTAGTAAATGTCACTGAGTAGTCATGTCTGAAGGGGAAGATGATGTTCTGAATTTAGGTCAGTATTTGCATGCTCTGTAGTGAGAAAGAGGGTTAAGAAACTGAGTGTAGATAAGCCTTAGAAGAGGAAAGTTGCTAGCCTTACTGCTGGAACTAGGTACCCTATTTCAAAAAGGTAACAGCTGTGAGGAGAAAGTGTGCAGTTTTGTACTTTAGCGGGGGACTAATGCAGATGCACAGATGGCACGTTGAAGATTGCATAAGCAACTTTGATATAAAAATTATTAAAAAACATATTTCAAAGAGCAACATCTGTTGTTTTAAAACCAAAGGAGACTAATAAAAAACCTAAATTTCTAAGTAGAGTTAAGACCTACTTTCTGTATACAGGGAAATAAGACTAATTAATAGAAGCCTAGCTGTAGTTGCTTATAGCACTGGAGCAGCTAAGCACTCTCAACTGCAGTCTGAAAGACTCAAGGTAGTATCTCTGGATTTCTTGCTGGTTGCATGTAGTTTGGACGTAACTTGATATAGATGATCTGTTAACCTTCTCGGGCTTATAGCATTGCAAAATTTTATTTTACTTTGGCAGGAACATGCTTACAAATGCTGAGAGTGGAGCCTGTCCAGCTGGGTTCTGTTCTGCATTCTGTCATAGCAAGGCTCACATTAAGTTTGTTTGTAGTGCCATTGTTCCTTTTTGTTGTACTTTGACTCCATGTGTGAAAGATCTGCCAGCCAGTTGGATCTGAACTATGAGAAAGGGAATGAGGAGGAGGAGGGCTGTGATAGTGCACTGTAGCTATTTAATGGGTTGCTCAAGTTAATGTTTCGGCCACTGCTGTCTATTACCAACAAAATGCTATCTCCAAATAGTTAAACTAGTAAGTATATTGTCACATCTTTATATGCTGCTTGAATGGCTGAGGCAAATACTTACATAGTGGCAGAGAAGAAACTTTCTCCTACAGAGCTTTCAATCCCATTTAAAACAGAACAACAACAAAAAAAAAAAAACCTCAGCCCTTCCACGTACCCACAAGAAAAGCAGAAGACAGCTGATCAGTATAGGAAACACTGAAATGTAACCAATTGGGACTAAGTAACTGAACAATAAATGTGAGAAGTGGAAGGATTAAGTAATGCCCATTTATCAGGACCAGGTGTTATTGTCAACTATTGATCAAGTTCTCATGGCTCAGAAGCAATCTAAATATGGTATAAGTATTTAGGAATTCATTTTCCCCGTGAAAGAGAGGCAAATTACATAGATAACAGGGATTGTTATAGGAGAAACTTAAACTTAAGCTTGCAGCACATCTGTGCCCTCCTTATTTTCTAAGTAGGTAATTTAGCTCCTCAGTAGTCACACAGTTCTCTTCCCAGGACCTTCTTATCATTCATGTTCCTAAAAGACCAAATTAAGGGAATTTTATTGGCTACTCCTCTATAGACTTCCCTCTTCTCTTCCTCATTCCTTATTTAATTCCTCTCCCTGGAAATATATGCTGATGTCTAAACAGTTTGACTACTTCAACTATTAAACCATAGAATGTTAAATAATACTTAGTCTGGTCTAGTTTGTTTCTTCCTTTATGAGACAAAAAAAACCCTTGAAATAGAAGACTTGCAGGCTTTTTAGTATTCTAAAGTTTTTGTTAGTACTTCAATACAGTATCTTCTGCATTTTCTGGACCAGTGAAATTAAAGATAATCATAGATGAATTGAAGACAGCAGTTTAAGTGATAAACTTAATTAAAAAAAATGTGGAAGGAATGGGACTGTGTGGCTTTTTTTTTTCACTACGAAACTAACTTAACATGCCACAGTCACATAGGAAGTGGCATATTTAAGCATTGGAAAATGGCTTGCAGCAGGCTTTCATGACAAACTATGTAATTTTTTAGATGTCAAGCCATATTGACTAGAAAAGAAATAACTACAACACTGTACCCCTGCCTACATGCCTCTGTACATACACTACAAAAATGCATTCCTCTAGGAAAACTGACAAAAAGATAAACTAAAAAATCAAGTGATGGTGCATAATACTATACGTATACGTTTTTTTCCTCTGTGCTAAAACTTTCCTTTTCTTATTAGACTCACATCTATTAAAAAACTGAAGTTTATCTCAGGCAAGAGAGCAATTGGTTTGCTTTTTTGTATTTGTTCTTCGTAGTGAAGATGTGTCTAATACTGAAATGTATTAAAAGTGTAAATACCGTGTTTTAATGTTGCTCTTTGAGAATATGCTTACTTAAAGAGATTAGGGCTTTACACATGTCCTTAAGTTCAGGTTCAGTCTGTTAATGCCTTTTTTGTTATTGTGTCCTCTCTAGGTTCCTGTGTTGTTCGAGATGCCACAGGGAGCGTTAATAACACCATTGTCACTGAGCTGACAAATTGCACTACTGCAGCTTGCAAATTAAACTATGATTTCTCATCCTGTCAGACAGGGTGTCAGTATGGACTGATGAACAATTTCCAGGTATAAAACTTTCTCCTAAATCTATTTATTGGGTTTTCTGTTTGTTCTTTTTTCTGAATTGCATATTAAGAAAAATCATAGGCTAAAAATATGTATCTCCATAAATATAATATTGATCTGGAATAGTTAAGTGGTACACTCTAGCTAGTATGTAGAAGAACAACTTAACTATGTTAAAAACTTCAGGGTGTTTATACACAGGTGGCATAAATATTTACTCTTCTTCTGAGTAAATTGCTTAGGTTAGGTGGTGGTACTGCAATTTTCTCTCTTTATATATCTGAATGTCATCATTCAGTGATGTGGACAGAAGTTCAGTAGTGATGCACAGTAATCATAGGTAGCCTCTCTCAGTAACTTGTTCCTTAATTTAAGTTTCTTAGAAAACATAAAGACTTTTAAAGAATGTTTTACATATTTGTCACCGTATCATCCTCAATGGTAAAAATGTTGTGAATTTTCCTAAAACTTGATGTTCCTGTATTTAAAAATCCTTTAGGAGTCATGAGGTAATTCATAGTCTTCAATTTAAACTTCGCAGGTAATTGGTATGTCCATGAACTATTGGTAAGGGTTTAAAAGAAACCAAGAAAAACATACTTACTGTGTACTGAGTTAAACTTACTTTATGGTAGTCCATCTTTGCCATAATTTTTTCTAATAGGCATACAAAATCTTGGCTAGAGAGTAAGCTGAAATCCACTAATGAAAAATGTATCTGGCTTTTAGGTTTTGATGAGAAGTACATGTGGTACGTGTACTCTGTACATGTACTACTTACGTGTTGGGCACACAGCCTTACCTGCAAAGCTGTGTGGAAACCTGTTTTGTGCACACTGGAATAATGTTGCAGTGCAGACCATTCTGTTAGAGTAAAATACATTTTTATAGTGGAATAATTTGACTGTCTGTGTGGTGCTGCTTTGTTTGTTCAAGCCAGAAAGAATCCGGTATATAGTCAGACTTACAGCTGAGGATAGCGTAGAACTGATTTCCTCTGATTGTATCTTTCTCTTAAGTCATAACTTCAGTAGGGTTGCTTACCATGGATGTTGCTTGTCCTTGTAATAAGTTAGTCATTTAATGTTCTAGTTTCTTACCGTTTGATCTAAAGAGTACTCCTGTCTCCCAAATCATTATTGCTTCTCTCTGTGGAAAAAGTAGTGAGTCCTGAATAGGAAAAGTCACTTTAAAGGGCAGGGGCATCATGGAGAATGCAGCGCCGCTAACGTCCGATTTTTGTTGGGGTTTTGGAAACTTTGTCAGGAGATTGCATAGCATCTCTGGGCAACCTGCTGCAGTGCTTAGCTGCCTTCTCTGTGGAATTTCGTTTTTCTAATACCCAGTTGCACTTTCCCTTGCTGTTCAGTTTTTTTGGTGTGGGTTGTTTTTTTGTTTGTTTTTTTTTTTTCTCTCATCCTCACAGCTTTTGCTGTGCATCTCTGAGAAGAGTGGTTCTTCCTTCTCAGAAGATGTCAGAAGGAAATTGTTTGCATGAGAGGCTGTCTATCGATAAACTGTTGTCAATTTTCTAACAGAACTGCCCTCAACGTAGTAGCTCTGAATGGTAGCCGTAAGGAGAGATTTTTTTAAATTATATTTTTTATATATATGCAAGTTGCAGTGGTGGGGGAGGCTCCAAGCTTATATACCTCTTGAGCTCTTCATACAAACAACTTCTTTCTGTAGGTTAAATAACTAAGAACAAATACTTCACAAACATAAATTAATCCCTAAAGTGAGCAAAGCTTGTTGTATTTGTCTCACAGCTTGTAAGCATGCCGGTTCTGAGGTTGAAAGTGCCAGCTTACTCATGCGCACAGCCGGATGAATTTATCACTTTGGTATACTGCATTCAGTTCTTCTGGCAAAGAGTTGACTTGAGGTTAGTTCTTAGGCAGCTCAGGTTTTGAATGTGTTTGGGCAGCAAATGTATGATTTACCTGTGCAAAGCTTAGATGATGCTAGGAAACCTAAAATGAAAATAGGAGGTGAGACAGGCTTAGTCAGACTTGCATAGAAGGACCATCTTTATCTTCTGTTGTAGTCAATGCAAATGAATTACAGGTCCTTGGAGGCTTCAGACATTTCTCTGCTCAGTGTCAGTGAGATTTCTCTGCCCAGGCTGTCACCTGCTAGAAGAGTAATTTCAAAAACTTGGTTTGGGCTCTGTAGCCTCATCCTGAAACTCCCTTAGAATAAGTTATAACTTTGGGTAATTTAAATGCACAATTTGGTCAACTTTGGATGAAAGTTGAAAGTAGCATGAAACTCCATTCTAGAAACAGTGTAAAAGTTCTGCTACGTTCCTCTTAAACAGGAATGCAGCTGTAAAACATTTGAAAAAAGTTAGGGGAAGGGGGATTTGAACAATGCTTTGTCCATATTACAAAAATCTAACTTTAAAGAAGCTGCTGCTTGTTTTCATGTGGTGTTCTTTTGTGCTCCACAGTGACTGGACTAATGAACTGAAACTGTAGTCAAAATATGATATTACATTATCCCAAATGTTTGACATCTAAGAAACTGTTTAAACAGTAAATGCCAAGCAAACATAAGGAGTCCCTCATCAGTAGTAACTATCTACCTGTCTCACCACACAAGTGGTAGCAGGGTGATTCTTACTAGGTACCTGTCCTTCTAATTCTGTGTGTGTTTCAAGGGTGAAAATTTCAGTGCTATAGCTAACCACATATGAGGGCTCCTTGGCTTTGTGGTTATGAGGCTTTGATTATTGTGTATATGTTGGGGAAGGGGAGGAGTGCTTAATACTATGGCTTACTGGTTCTGCTGCAGCTGGTTCCACTAGTGTTCTCATACCCTAGAAGCAGCTTTCTAATGCCTGTTGCATTACTAACCTAAGTAGTAACTTATAGCTTTTAGAATGGACAAACATTATCTGTGTACATCTTACTCAGATTTCTCTCAAATTTATAAAACAGATGTAATATTAAAAAATAGAAAATGTAAATAAGTGGAGGCAATTAACAGAACCGAGAAAGAGAATGTGAAATCTGAGTAGATTCTAAGAACTAAATTGCAAGAAGTTGATGAAAGCGTAGTAAAGTGAAGACCTCAAAATGACAATGTTTTAAATCAGATGGGAAGAAAAGTGATGGAGACTTGTACGTTCTGTCCATAAGAATTCCTTCCAGGAAAGATCGACCAAGCTATCCTGGCAGGAAAGAATGCTTTTATACTACTTCTACAAAGATTATTGTATGCTTGTTTATTATATTGCTACAGCAAAAATTTATTTCTAAAATATTAGTCAGTCAAGCATTTACCCTCTTAACTTATTTTCTAGAAATACAGTGTAGGGTTATTAGAAACAAATGTTTACAATTGTAACTTTTTCTGTTGTTTCTAAAACTAACTTAAACCTGGGAAAAGGAGGGATATCATAATGTGTGTCATTAGTTTTATTCATCCGTGAATCAAGGTCTGTCCTACCTTTTTTTTTTTTCCTCTTTTCTCTGTTGTCAACTACAAATATGCTTCAGGAAATCCCTGGCAAGTGGCCAGGGATCAGGTGAGGAAGGCTAAAGCCCTGACGGAACTGAATCTGGCCAGGGATATAAAAAGCAACAAGAAAAGCTTTTATAGGTATGTAGGGGACAAAAGAAAGTCCAAGGAGAATGTAGGCCCCCTCCAGAAGGAAACAGGTGTCCTGGTTACCCAGGACATGGAGAAGGCTGAGGTACTCTATGGCTTTTTTGCCTCAGTCTTGACCGATAACGGCTCTTGTCTCACCACCCAAGCTGTGGAAGGCACAAGCAGGGACTGCGAGGATGAAGAACTGCCCACTGTACTCGAAGAGCAGGTTCAGGGACATCTAAGGAACTTGAAGGTGCACAAGTCCATGGGACCTGATGAGATCCAGCCGCGGGTCCTGAGGGAACTGGCGGATGAAGTTGCCAAGCCATTGGCCATTGTATTTGAGAAATCGTGGCGGTCTGGTGAGGTCCCCGATGACTGGAAGAGAGGGAACATAACCCCCGTTTTTAAAAACGTGAACAAGGAAGACCAGGCAACTCCAGGCTGGTCAGCCTCACCTCTGTGCCTGGCAAGGTCATGGAGCAGGTTCTTCTGGAAACCATGCCAAGGCACATGGAGAGCAAGGAGGTGGTTGGTGATAGCCAACATGGCGTCACCAAGGGCAGATCATGCCTGACCAATTTGGTGGACTTCTATGATGGGGTAACAGCATCGGTGGACAAGGGACGAGCAACTGACATCATCTACCTGGACTTGTGCAAAGCTTTTGACACTGTCCCGCACAACATCCTTCTCTCTAAACTAGAGAGACATGGGTTTGATGGACGGACCACTCGGTGGATAAGGAGTTGGCTGGATGGCCGCACTCAGAGAGTGGTGGTCAATGGCTCAATGTCCATGTGGAGGCCTGTCACGAGTGGTGTCCCTCAGGGGTCCATGTTGGGCCCGGCCCTGTTCAACATCTTTGTTGGTGACATGGACCGTGGGATAGAGTGCACCCTCAGCAAGTTCACTGATGACACCAAGCTTTGTGGTGCCTTTGACACGCTGGAAGGGAGGGATGCCATCCAGAGGGACCTTGACAGGCTGGAGAGGTGGGCCCATGCCAGCTTCATGAAGTTCACCCAGGCCAAGTGCAAGGTCCTGCACCTGGGTCATGGCAATCCCCGCTTAAGCGGGGAATGGATTGAGAGCAGCCCTGAGGAGAAGAACTTGGGAGTGCTGGTGGATGAGAAGCTCAACATGAGCTGGCAATGCGCCCTTGTGACCCAGAAGGCCAACTGCATCATGGGCTGCATCAAGAGAAGCGTGGCCAGCAGGTCAAGGGAGGTGATTCTCTTCCTCTACTCTGCCCTGGTGAGACCCCACCTGGAGTACTGTGTCCAGTTCTGGAGCCCCCAACACAAGAAGGACATGGACCAGTTGGAGAGGGTCCAGAGGAGGGCCACGAAGATAATAAAAGGGCTGGAGCACCTCTCCTATGAGGACAGGCTGAGAGAGTTGGGGCTGTTCAGCCTGGAGAAGAGGAGGCTCCGGGGAGACCTTATGGTGGTCTTCCAGTACTTCAAGGGGGGCCTACAAGAAAGATGGGGAGAAGCTGTTCAGTAGGGCCTGTTGTGATAGGACGAGGGGTAATGGTTTTAAGATAGAGGGAGGTAGATTTAGATTGGATATTAGGAAAAAAAATTTTACAATGCAAGTTGTAGAACACTGGAACAGGTTGCCCAGAGAGGTGGTGGATGCCCCATCCCTGGAAACATTCAAGGCCAGGCTGGATGAGGCTCTGAGCAACCTGATCTAGTTGGGGATGTCCCTGCTCCTTGCAGGGGGGTTGGACTAGATGTCCTTTGAAGGTCCCTTCCAACTCAAACCATTCTATGATTCTATGATAAATCATCTCCTCCATTTTTTACACTACTGTGACAGCCACTTCAGCCTTATCTTATGCAACTGCAGTTATTTAATTTCTTTTTTTAGGCAAGGCATGCCTTGAACTGACAAATGAAAGTTGATTTAGCATGGAGATTCAGTTGACTGTTTGAGAGACTCAGTCTGATTTGGAGAAAAACGCTAAATTTTATCATTAGCTTAGCCCTAGGAATATGAATAAAACTTAATCAATCACCTGTGTATTGTTTCTGAGAGCATGTCCTACTTAAGATTGCTTTAGTCAGCTAAGTTTTAAAACTTCAGTAACTTAAAAACTGGACATTTCTGCATGATCTTTCTCCCCTTGCTTCAGTCACTTTCCTGATACTGTAGGTGAGGTTGCCAGGATGAAAGAGGTAAGTAATCTGTGCAAATCATGCATTCTCATACATTGTGCTTGAAAGGCACTGTGCTGGGTTTGGTCCAATGACTAAAAACACAAGCTTTTTCAAGATGGTACCGAATTCTTAAACACTGGTTGTCTTCAAGCAGCTTAGACTTTTTTGTCATAAAGAGAAGTACTGTTATTAAATTGTTTTTTAAATACATAGTTCTGTATCTTAATTCACCTGATACATGCAAAGCTGGATGCAGCTATATTATGGAAGTCATCAGTAGGAGGGTAGAAGAGGGTCTTTAGGCTGTATGGCAATTAGTCAGAAACTGATTTGGTCCCAATTTGGAATTTTAAAAAATGTTTTATCAACATTGTTCTTTTACACTTAGCTTACAGAGCATTTATCACTTTGTTAGTCATCCAGTCCAACAAGAATTGCATAGTGTATTTCACTTACTGTGGTTACAAAGATTTCCTAGAATGCGATCCTGCAGAGATAAGAAGCAAGCTTGTCCTGTACTTGTGGTTTTGAATTGGAAACTAAGCCTAACATAGTGATGGAAATGTTGAGAAAGACAATCAGCTTTCATAAGGTGTTCCCTAATTCCAGTTGTTTTGTCACTTGGGCTCTCTGAGACCATGTTATTCAGCAGTATGCTAGTCAAAATATGTGACAAATTCCAATGTGTTTTTCTTCCCTGACTTATTTTTAATCCTCTTATGTGCCCATGGAGACTTTTGCTATTGATTGTTTTGACCTGAGAATTACATAGTTGGACTATGTATTGTGTGAAAAGCCACCTTCTCTTGTTCTGAAATTAGGATGCATTTATATCTTCTGATTTGTCCTCAGTTAACTCATTGATATGGATGCATGATATTCAAATAACTTTTAAGTGGAGGAAACATAGTATTGTATGTTTATGTTTGTGTAGCTAATGTCACTATACTATTTGAATGACTTTTTCATATTCTTTAAAAAAATATATTTTGCTTTCAGGTGATGAGCATGGTATCGGGATTTGCACCACTGATTTCTGCAGGTATTTTTTCTGCCACTCTGTCTTCTGCATTAGCATCCCTTGTGAGTGCACCTAAGATCTTCCAGGTAAGTAAGGAAGCAAAACTATAATCTTTTAAAGAATAATTTCAATTAAGTTTTTAGTATAAGAAAGATGGGGAGACGCTCTTTAGCAGGGCCTTTCATGACAGGACAAGCCATAATGGTTTTAAAATAGAAGACGTAGATTCAGACTAGATATCAGGAAATTATTTTTTTTTTTACAATGAGGGCAGTAAAACACTGGAAGAGGTTGCCCAGAGAGGTGGTGGATGCCCCGTCCCTGGAAATGTTCAAGGCCAGGTTGGATGGGGCTCTGAGCAACCTGATCTGGTTGGAGAGGTCCCTGCTCCGTGCAGGGAGGTTGGACTTGATGACCTTTAAAGGTCCCTTCCAGCTCAGACTATTTTATGATTCTATGATAATCAGAATTTTTGGAAGGGGATTCTGACATACTGCCATCGTGATTCATAGTAGTTGACATCAGTGGATTGATCTAATATTTACCTGTTGCTTAGAATGGGAAAACAGTGTGTCACTGTTACTAAATGTAGCTAGACTATAATTTGTTCCAGATCTCGTGTTTCTGGTTAGTTTAGAGACTAGTTGTGGTATAACTAACACTACAGGAATCTACAAGCTCCTTTAGATGGTTTTTGTTGTGAGTAACAGTAGAGCACATACAAAGATAACAGGTTAGTTAATTTCTCAAAGTAATCACAGGAGGAGGCAGCATGAAATAGAGCCTGTAGCTGTGGAATCTTAATCCTCAGAGAATACATTACCAAAATAATTGTGTACTACTTCTCATGTAAATCATTTACACTCATCTTGTTGGTGTTCCTGAATGTATTTTGCTTTACCTTGTTTTTAACCATTTAATCTCATTCTTTGTCTTAAAAATTATCTTTAACTAGGTAAAACTTCAATGTCTTCTGAGGACTTTCTTTCCCAAAAGTTTAGTAGGGAGTCAAATGTAGAAGAGATCTTGTTGCAGAAAGGAAGCACAAGTATTGATGCAGAGTACTAGTGTATATATTGGGCAAACTTTCCACTTTCTGAGAAAACATCATCTCTAAAGAAAGACTGCTTGTGATTTTTAAGACACCAGTAAAGTAAGATAGTCAATTACTTGCAGAAGAGCAAACGTTGGGTTTTTTTTACAGATAGAAACTACTGAAGGATAGAATATTGGAAATGCAAAATGTCAAGATGCAAAGACAATTGAAGTTAGAATTAGCACATGGTAGCTATAAATCTTCCTCTTTCATGAAGACAATATGCACTGGAAGGCAGCATTAGTAAGCATTAGCAAAGATACGTTTTGAATAAAATCCATGCTGATTCTTGAATTTTATTTTTTCCTAGGCTTTGTGCAAGGACAACATTTATCCAGGATTTCAGATGTTTGCGAAAGGCTATGGGAAGAACAATGAACCACTGAGAGGATATCTCCTAACATTTTTGATTGCTCTTGGTTTCATACTAATTGGTTAGTTTGAAATTATAATGAATCTCAGCATGCTTTTGTCCTTTACAAAGCATTCTATTTCATATCATGACTTGATGACAGTGTCCTAGAGGTCTAACGCACAGCTTAATTCTAAGCCAGTATTCTAAATCTGTTTATTTTGAGGGTTAGTCTCCTATCTTCTAGATATAACTGTCTAGTACTGCATTGAACTGTAGTAATACTGCATTTTTCCTAATAACCGCAGGTATCTCTCTTTATCAATCAATACAAATACATCTTTTGCTTGAGGTAGAGAGATGTTATATCTTGTAAATATGAAAGTTTATTTCAGATTTTTAATAATTACATACATCTTCAGTAGATGGCAAACTTGCATGAACAATGTTTTTTAAAGTGTGTTTTTCTGTTAAGTTACAAACAGTAGAGATGAGTGCTGATGCTGCTGTTTCTAAAGGTAAAGATAGTCTAGGTAGAATTTTGTGTTCTGTGTAGATGGCAGACTAATTGTGCTGTGTCCATCCATGAGTCCTGTACAAGTGCTTTTAAACTTCTCCCAGTTTGCTCTTTCATCCTTCCCCACAAGCCTGCTTAAGGTGTAGGTATACTCATGATGTCCCTACTACAGCAGGCTGACTGAAAGCTTGATTACAACAAGTAGAAACTTGCAGACTAACATGGCACATTCTGCATTTTGATCACTTTTTTGATGGTGAGAGTACACCATATAAACATTTTGTACCACGCTGCCGCAAGGAAAGGAGAGCATCAAGTTCTTACATCTCTTTCACTAAAGAGGGTGTACTCATCACTGTCGTGGTGGTATTGGTCTGTAATAATGCACTCTACTAGTACCATTGATACAACTTTCCATTTAAAATGCAGGCAGATGAACATGTTTGTCGCATTGCTCACACTAACTTTGTTGCTGTTACCATTCACCATAGTTGATTGTCTCTTAAACTTATTAGTATCTTGTTATTTGTTTGAGAAATGAGCTAGAGACACACTGGAGATATATTAATGCTCTGTCTACTGTTTCCGACTTTCCTCAGAATCCAGTGTATCAGTGCACTGTTTGATCAAGTTGTGGTGGGAAAGAAATTACTTTGAGAGAGTACATAGTGCTTCAAAACTGACAATCCTGGAACAATTGGTAGTGTGGAAAAATGTTTGTATTTTTAAAACTGAAAGTTAGACTTCCTGACTATTAGAAGTTAACTTAATAAATAGGAGGAGATCATTAGGATAATAGCTTTGTTGAACAGAAAGAACAAACTGCTTCTCCTTAGAGTAAATTAGAAAATAAAATCATGTGTAGCAGATTTTTTACTCTGGAATCTACATAGCCATTGGATGATATCTTTCATAACAGCCTGCTTTATTTTTTGTTTTACAGCTGAACTGAATGTCATTGCTCCAATTATTTCTAACTTCTTCTTGGCCTCATATGCCTTGATTAACTTCTCTGTATTCCATGCTTCTCTTGCAAAATCTCCAGGTAGGAACTACATTTTGGGGGTGAGAGTTTAGCCTGCAATTTCTTTATGCATAAATACAATTTAAAAGATATTAATATAAATTAATGTTTAGTTTAATGTAGTTACGAAGTATCTGTTTGACTCTCATGGTACATCTGAATTACAAGCATAAGATGGTGCATATTTGAGTCTCCTGAAATTTTGAGGACTGAGGGATCTAGTAAAGCTTGGGAGATTTCCTGAGGGAACACAAGATAATTGAGTGTTTATTCAGAAACTCTTCTTAGTATCTGGCATTCAAGAACAACCATTTTATCTTCTTTGGATTTCTTTGTTAATATGTTACATCTTCGAGTCTGGAAGAAACTGGAATTGCAGGTGGTATTGCCAGATTTTTATAGCCTTTGATGTGGGAGGCTAGTTAGATTATAGGAATAAGCCAAAACCCAGTACTTGCAGAGCAGATGTATATCATACCCAGTCCACTATGCATTTGTACTGAAATAATCCCCTTAAAAGCTTTAAGTTGCTGAACTGGTAGATATCATTATTTTTCTAGAGCATCTGCATAATTATGATTACGTAACAGTTCTGTGTCGAATATACTTGTTAATCTTGGTTGTGTTAGTGGGGATGTACGTGTGTATTTGCTTGATTTTGGATAAACTTGTGATAGATAAGGATGTAAAGCAGTGACAGTCCAGTACTTTGACATATTCAAGTTCTGCTTCGATGTATCTGTCCTTTTCTGTTTCATGTGATGAAAATTTCTGGTCATGTGAAAATAGTAAAAATACACAACTACAAATAGTTAGTAGTAGGTGAGAGAGTGAGTCACGGGCTGATAACCCATGTTACACTACCTTTGAAGGTAAAAATCGGTTGTCCGGCAAGCTATTGCCAATGTTCCTGTAGCCTGATTCAGTAGATATACTGACACAGGTGTCTTTAAACTTTCATTTTTGCAGTAGGCTTTTAGAGGGCAGAATCAGGAACATTTACCTATCCATATAAGAAAGATTCAAATTCTTCTGAAATGCGTTGGAAAATTTAAAGCATAAATGTGACAAAGCCTTTATTTTGTGCATTACTGAAACTGTCACCCACTTGGGTGAGATGTGATGCAGAATACTAGGGAAGGAAGGGAGGAGTAGCACCTTCCTTCTCTTGGAGTAGTGGTGAAATTAATTTCCCTCCTCTTCTCTTCTGTCCTTCATATTATATTTTGACTAGGTTGGCGCCCTGCTTTCAAATACTACAATATGTGGATTTCTCTTGTTGGAGCTATTCTGTGTTGCATTGTGATGTTTGTCATCAATTGGTGGGCAGCACTTCTAACATATGTCATAGTCCTTGGGCTCTACATTTATGTCACTTACAAGAAGCCAGGTATGTAGAGGGGCTTCTTTTGATTGCAGTGGGGAGACGAGGGATGTAGAAGAAGGGGAAAAAGTGATGGCCTTTAGGGAGGAAAAAAAGAGAACTCACTTCTGTTTGGTCAACTAGCTCAAACTTTTTTTTACGATGAGGGCGGTGAAGCATTTGGAACAGGTTTCCTGGAGAGGTGGTGGATGCCCCACCAGGTTCAAGGTCAGGCTGGACGGGGGCTCTGAGCAATCCAATCTGGTTGAAGATGTCCCTGCTCACTGCAGGGGGTTTGAACTAGGTGGCCTTTAAAGGTCCCTTCCAACCCAAACCATCCTGTGATTCTATGAAACATCTATTTCAGGCTTTTTAGTTGCAAAGCAGTGTATTTATGGCTGTGTAGTCACTGCTGTGTTCCTTCTCCTCCCAAATTATCAAGATGCATGCCTTAGTCATAAACATCTGAATGAAAATTGGAGGAAAAGGTTCATACGGAAAGAGTTTGGATTGTGGCAACAAATGCACTAGAAAAGCATGTTATGTTTTGATAGGAAGTGAAGGAGGATGCTCCCTTACTTTTCCGAATTGAAAAGGGATTTGAGAGGTGGTGGTTTTTGCAGTAAACCATTCCTATAGCTATGAACAAGAATTTATACACTTTCTTCCTTCTTCTAAGAGTATTGTGTGATTCTAAGCACAAGATGGAGCAGAACTAAACCAATAAGTGTTCCTGAAGTTGAAAATAAGGAAAACGCTACATTCTGGGCTGTGAAGATGATGAAGTACTTGGATCATAAATCCATTATAGCTTTCAAAATATGTATATGGGAAGAAATAGAGAGAATACTGGGATCTTTCATTTCCTTATAAAAATAATAATCTAAAAGGAACTACTTAACGTAGAAGTTTTTAACTGAAAGTACTTGACTTTGTTTAGGCAGTGTTTTGAGGTTACTTTTTCCTTTGTTATGGTACAAAATACCTAAGCACAGGGTTTTTTTGTGAAGTGTTATTCTTTTGACTCTGAAGTTGTCACAGTCATTGAAATGTTGGGGGGAGAAAAACTTACATTCTCTCTTCCTGTAATTGTAAAATACCAAACTTGTTTGCTAAAATTTCTACAGAGATGTTATCTTTAAATAGAATTGACTCTTTAGCTGTAGCGTTTGTGGACTAGTATTACGTAGAACGTACCAAGATGTAGCTTAAATCTTCAGTGTTTTCAGTTGGTAGTCAACATTCATTTTCTGACATGTGGTTTTATAATGAACAGCTTTAATTAAAATATTGGAACTTCAAATCTTCCAACAGATGTGAACTGGGGATCCTCAACGCAAGCTTTGACTTACTTAAATGCACTACAGCATTCCATTCGTCTCTCTGGAGTGGAAGATCACGTGAAGAACTTTAGGTAATAGTTAATATTAAAGACATAGGAAATTACTTCTATGTATTCAGTAGGGTACTGTCACGATGTTTGCTATTATGGTGTCCATTAAATGCCTGTTCATCTCCTGTCGGTTATGACAGCTTTGAATTTTACCATCATGGACATCCTCTGGACATATTTACATTAGCATTTTATTTCTAATTAAGAGTGCACTTTAGAAGCAAGTCCCTGGGTGATGCCTGCTTATTGTTAGATGCCTCAAGGTTTGCATCATGATCTGTGAATTACATTCCTTTTTGATGAAACTGAATTGGAAGATATGCTCCAAACTGCAGTCAGTCCACATGCTTGGGACAAAACTGATCTAACCTAAAATCCCCAAGATGTGTATACTGTGGATTTTGTCCTCAGCTATTTCACATTAGACGTACTCTCGCATATACTCATCACCAGTAATGGCAAACAGGCTAGAGTGTTTTTCACATGCCTGAAGAACAGAAATGACTTATTGTCTGCCAGTGTATCTGTCTACCTCTTATTCAAGGAGGAAGTTTTCTGTCCTATGGTATTTACGTCACTTTTCTGGAATAAGCTGTTGTAGATGAAAGATGCTTCCAAAAATTTTAACAAAAAGTATTGACTTAAATTAGTTTCTCCAAATGAATAGACTCATAGATTCATCATGACTTTACTGTGTGGTCTTGCCCAGTTCCTGACTCAGCTGACTCACCATAGATCCAGCTGCAAAGTTAGATCCAACTTTGATGTTACATCAGATTGCTCAAGTTTTGAGTATTTCCAAGGATGGAGACTCTGACTTGTCTTTTCTCAAACAGAACAGTTACCTCCTACATGCTGCCTATGCCTAGCACAGGATTTATAGTGTTGACACTTGGTCTAGCAAATCTCTATCATCACTTGTAGCTGCAGCTGTAAGAAGTGTATTATTCTGTTATGCTCAGCATATTAGCAATAGGATCTAGCTACTAAAATCCTCTATTGTGTGTGAAGGGAGACTTTGTGTACTTGGGGCAGAATTTAATAAAGAGTGAGTTCAGAGGGAGATTCTTGATACAGGTGCCATTCTCTGAGGTTAAATCCAGAACGCAGGACTTGTCAGCAACATCGTTTTTCAAAGAGGAGATCTATGGTATTTCCTGTGAGTCTGCATACATACAGACCATTGACAATAGATGTGTCGTCCAATCATGATAGGTACCTGCACAATCTCAAAAAATATGACGGTAAAACTAAATTAAAGTGTATTATGAATATTAGTGGACTTTACACTTCCCAGGTATTAGCCACAAAACTTGAAGTATAATTATGAAATAGCTCTTCTTTCTGAAGTCTTAAGTCCTAATGTGACCTGGAAATCCCTGATTTATTTACAAACATTGTACTACTTGTTACATCAAGCTGCATTGTTAACAGGAGAAAACAATAAACATTCAGAAACTTGTTTGCTTAGGTATCAAGAGCAGCAGTTTTCAAACTTAATACAAATCATTAAATAATTTGCAATACCTGTGATTAGTGTTGGAGCCTTACTTCTGTCTGCTATGAGTCTATTTTGGGTTGCAAACTTTAACATACAAACAAGCGTTACAGCAAAATTCTTACCAAGCATGACTTTCTGCTTGTGCTGATACAGTAAATGAATGCTCTGCTGATCTGTATGTATTTAGGATTGTATTGGAAGTACTTCAGCTCTTTTGTTTGGGAAGCTAGTGTATAGCTTTCTGAGTTTTGAACTTCTTTAATTGTTATCCTAAGGAGATCCAGATCTTAAGATAAGCCGGCTTTAAGCACAGTGGCTTTAGGAGAGCTGTTTTTGGCCTAATACTCTTTTCTAACCTATGGTAAAAAATGTTTGAGTTCCAGAGATACATTCTAAATCAGAGCAATTCAATACTTATTTATTTCTTTATAATACAAGTTTGCAGATGACACTAAGCTGAGCAGGAGTATTGATCTGTTTGAGGGTGAAAAGGCTCCTCCAGAGAGCCTGGACAGGCTGGATCAGTGGTCTGAGACCAACTGTAAGACCAACAATGCTAAGTGCTGGGTCCTGCACTTGGGTCATGACAACCCCATGCAGCGCTGCAGGCTTGGGGAAGAGTGGCTGGAAGGCTGCCTGGCAGAAAAGGACCTGGAGGTGTTAGTTGACAGCCAGCTGAGTATAAGCCAGCTGAATATGTGCCAGCAATGTGCCCAGGTAGCCAAGAAGGCTGATAGCATCCTGGCTTATATGAGAAGTAGTGTGGCCAGCAAGACTAGAGAAGTGATCATCCCCTTCTACTCAGCACTGGTGAGGCCGCATCTTGAATATTCTGTTCAGTTTTGGGCCCCTTACTGTAAGAAAGATATTGAGGTGCTAGAGCGTGCTCAAAGAAGAGCAACAAAGCTGGAGAAGGGTCCAGAGAATGAGCTTTACAAGGAACTTAATTCCTCTTAACTTAATTTAATTCTTTACTTAATTTAATGTAGTCTTGTAAAAGTAGATGTGTACTACCCCTCCAGCAATGATTATGTTCTTATGACAAATATTTGGAATAAACTTCTTTCTGTTAATTAAAAAACCCACAACTCCAGGTGAAAAGAATTCCAACCTTTTTTCCCCTTCATTTATTCACAATTCTAGACCTCAGTGCTTAATTATGACAGGTGCTCCAAATGCACGTCCAGCTTTGCTTCACCTTGTCCATGCTTTCACCAAGAATGTGGGCTTGATGATCTGTGGCCATGTGCATATGGTAAGTGTCTTCTATTTTTACTTTATTTTTTGGTTTTTTTGTTTCAACCTGTTTGCTTTTCATCTGTGGTTCTTGTTTGTGTGGGGTTCGTTTTTTGGGTTTGGGTTTTTTCTTTTTTTGAATGAGAGCATCATTAGACATTGAGAAATGCAAGAAGAGATTCACTAGTAGAATCCACTCATGTATGGGTCATCACTATTGCAGTGATGTATACCACAGGGGAAACTTTGCAAAATGAGTACCTGTGATCATTTGATGCTTAAATGCCAAGGAAGCTTTGTATGAGGAAGTGAACATTGGATTACAGCCTGGATTCTGTCCTTGTGTCGTACAGTCTCATGTACTCTCTCATACTTTGGACAGAGCAGTTGGTCAAAATGAAGTGCAGTATACAGCTAGACTTCCTCTCAGTGTTAACTGTTCCAGGGAGATTGATTCCTGTATAGATTCCCCGCAAAGCCTGGTCTAAAACAAACCTTCTTGAACAGTAAATTCAATATCAGTGTAGCTAATAGTTAAAAATTGTTCATAACTTCTCAAGTAGTTTTTCATTCATTCAGTTACCAGATTAATTTCATTGGCAGGTGAAACAGTAATGTGAAGAAGTATTTCCTTTCCTCTTCCCTTTCTGCTCAGCCCCTGTTATTGCACTAACTTTCCCTACTTTTTGTCAGGATATGAGATGTGAGGTTTTGCGGAGTTGGATGTGTGTGAGGGCTGTTCTGCAAGGACATCATAATTTCAGCAGTTCTTACCTTTTTTTTTTTTTTTTTTTTCTTCCTTCTTTTCGGTATGTCTGCTATGACAGACCTGTAGAGCTTTTGGGGTGGGGGGGAATGAAGCAAGCTTCAAGTAACTATTCTTCAAAATTACAGTTGTCTTAATTGTGATATAAGGTGACTATTATACTTCGTATTTTAAGGCCAAACTTCTTCTGTCACATCACTGGGAATATTTAAGCAAGTATAATTTTAAATACCAAGGCTGATTACTCTTATATGTTTAAATTTACCACGCTTATTAAATATGACTGACTTCTGAACTAATGAACAGATAAGAGGACATCAAGTTAATGCAATCCACAGAACATACATTTTGTTAAGAAAATATTGGCCAGTTTTGTCTTAAACTTTAATTCCTGTCCATACAAACTTCATATTTCAGTAACTGCAAAGGACAGAAATGGAGTAGTACTGGAGAGGTTAAGATGGAATTACTGTCTTTCAAAAGTAGGGCTGTACTGAAAGGAATAAGGTAGTGTCATCCTTGTAGTAAAGCAGTTATGATTTGATATTTTCTGGGAGCCTATCCTATCTTTTAAAAATCGCTTTCCTAGAAGAAGAGTGACACTACCTTATTCTTCACTAACTCTGACCATTTGGT
The DNA here is from genome assembly GCF_036417535.1 of Chlamydotis macqueenii. NCBI lineage: Eukaryota > Metazoa > Chordata > Aves > Otidiformes > Otididae > Chlamydotis > Chlamydotis macqueenii. The sequence goes on along the minus strand of NC_141593.1, from coordinate 54,519,127 downwards.
CAGTCTTTGTCCTTTTGCAAATTGTATCCTTTTGCAAAAGCTAGGCTACTGTGTTCTTTATTACACATCATCACCTATTCTGCTTTTTGACGTCTAGGAGGAACACAATGATTTGTCCTGATGCAAGTAATAAAAACTAGAATCATAGAATGGTTAGGGTTGGAAGGGGCCTTTAAAGGTCATCTAGTCCAACCTCCCTGCAAGGAGCAGGCACATCTCCAACTAGATCAGGTTTCTCAGATCCTCATCCAACCTGGCCTTGGGATGGAGTATCCACCCCACCTTTCAGGGATGGGGTATCCACCACCTCTCTGAGAGGCAGTCTGCCAGTGTTCCACCACTCTAATTGTAAACAATTTTTTCTTAATGTCTAATCTGAATCTATCTCCCTCTATTTTAAAACCATTACCCCTTTTCCTGTTGCAACAGGCCCTGCTGAAGAGCTCCTCGTCTTTCTTGTAGGGCCCCTTCAGGTACTGGAAGACTGTTATAAGGTCTCTCCAGAGCCTTCTCTTCTCCAGGCTGAACAGCCCCAACCCTCTCAGCCTGTCCTCATAGGAGAGGTGGTCCAGCCTTCTGATCATCTTCATGGCCCTCCTCTGGACCCTCTCCAACTGGTCCATGTCCTTCATATGTTGGGGGCTCTAAAGCTGGACGCAGTACTCCAGGTGGGGTCTCACGAGAGGGGAGTTAGAGGTGCAGAATCAACTCCCTCGGCCTGCTGGCCACAAGTATTTAAAGAGGAGGTGACCTTAACTGCAACATAAAACTGCAGAAGTGACATTACTGTGTCAGACTTTCTGATTAGGGTTATGTACACACAGAGGCACACTTGTATGGCTTGTAACAAATATTTCCCTAAAGCCTGCTATTAAGTCATCTTCTGTCTGTCTGTTTCACTGCAAAGCCCTTTCCTTTTAAAACTACCTTATACTTTGATGGAAAACCTTGTGCTGCCTGCTGGGGAAGTGGGTTGTGCTGTGCAGAAACAAGATTGCTAAAGCTTTTTGCTTCCTAAAAATGAGAATCTGGTCCACTCTTTGGTCCTTATAAAGCCTAATATTTTGTTGGTTTGGGTTTTTTTGATAGTGTGGAAGCACGTTTTGAAGTTACTCAAGTTTGAACTGGATTCTAGTAGTGAAATAAAAAAAAAGAGGTGAGCTTTGTTACTACTCATACTCATAATTCTTGTTCCCTCTCCTCTTTTTATTTCTTTATTTTGAAAGGGTCCTCGGAGGCAAGCCATGAAGGAACTATCAACTGATTTAGCTAAATATCAGCGGTGGCTAATTAAAAGCAAGATGAAGGCATTCTATGCACCAGTGCATGCAGAGGACTTGAGGGATGGAGGACAATACTTAATGCAGGTACACCTCTTTCTTTCTTTTCTTTTTCTTTTTTTTTTTTTTTTTAATGAAAGTGATGAAGTTGAACATCGAAATTGGGAGTATTTTTATACTCTTAAGTATTTTCATTTTGCAAAGTTATCTTAAAAGTTTGAAGAATACTTTTTTTTTCTGCTTAAGAAAATAATAGAACCTTTAGTTGTTTCAGTAACATGGCTTTTAAAAAAAAATATTTGTTGTTCTTTTTAGGCTGCTGGTCTGGGTAGAATGAGACCTAACACCCTTGTTGTTGGATTTAAGAAAAACTGGAGACAAAGTGACATGAGAGATGTTGAAACCTATATCAATTTATTCCAGTAAGTAGAAATTGTAGAGGTGTAGCTTTTACGTTCCATTTCAGTATAACTGGTAATAAGGCAAGAAAATCTTGCATGAAGTCTCTTTCAGGTAGCCTCAGGTTTTCCATATTGCTGATCCAGCAGTCTTCAATACCTTGTTATTTTCTGATATGAAAGTTAATAAGCACATCTTTACAGTTTAAACAGATTAGATTTCTATACAATAACTCTTTCTGCTTTTAGAAAGAGTTGTGGCAGTGGTCTGAGGTTTAAGAGTTAGATGTCTTCAGAGATGGAACTAGTGTCTTATGTGCCAGTCTGCTAAATTCTTTAAAGCATAGTTTCTATTGAAAGCAGGGCTTTTCCTACACTACTTCTGTATATATTAAGTGTAGTAGAGAAGAATCAAGTCTTATGCTGAAGTTCTATCTTCATTAAACTTTGCTGTCATATACAAGAGATGTTTTACTTACTTTGAGTGTCAGTGCTGTGTATCTTGTAATACAGTAGCCAAAGAGGAGATGGGGAAAGGAAAACCCAGTGTAATTTGACAGCATTGAAAGACAGACCAGTTCTGACTAAAAAATTTAACAGAATAACTTGTGCTACAAACAGTTCAGAAAACTAAAACTTGCTTCTTGCACTTATACAGAGGGGTTTTTGTTTTCGTTGTATGTTGCTTAATCCTCTTCATTTGCACTTTACACTTCTCATTTACTGTGCATTTAAAAGAAAGGATGGGGAGTTACAGGCAGAAATTAGAAAAGAAAAAAAATCATACCCTCCCACTCTCACAGCTCCTTAAGAGATAAGCAAGAGCACCAAGTGCAGTGAAAAATAAGGAAATATGTTGGTTCGTTTTCGGTTTTTCTTCTGATTTTATTTTGGAACGGCTTGTGCTGGAAGATCTGTCAAGGTCAACAAGTCATGTGCTTCTCCACATCCTAAAAGAGAAACCTCAGGAGGTAATAACTCTAGGTCAAGCATTTTTCTGGAAAATCTCTGGAGAATTGAAAGTTTCTGAAGCACACAATAGAAACACATCTAATCTGTACAGATTTAACAAATTAAACAATGAATTTAAAATGTTCACTAATGGACAAAATGTGTTCTTCTTAGATCAACCTCATTTTTTCTTACTTTTATTTTAGAATATGTTGATACTTCAAACATTTCTAATCAAGTATTTCTACTTCTAAAGAGAAATGTTTAATGAATGAAATCTTGAAAAATTTCTGTGGAAATGACATGCGAGGGAGTTCTCCGATTTATGGTTGTTTTTAATGATGTATTTAAAGGACTGATGATTAATGGCTAATGCAAGCTGTATGATATGGTTAAGTTGATGTTTTTCTGTCTTACACCTTGGGAATTTTTGTCCTTCATTTTACTCCACTTTTACGCAACCATTTATTTAGGCTTTTTGCTTGTTTCTATAGTAATGAAGTTTTCTCTCTTTATTTTTCTAAAGAAGTGAGATCCTTCCCGATCAGATAAAATGGGAATAGGCACATTAGAACTAACTTATAGCTAATTTGATTCTAAATTACAAATTTATTATTTGGGAGTTTAAATGGCAGTGTTTAATCACTGGAATTTATTCAAAGAGGGTGTGTACTGTAGGTCCTTTGGGAAAGAAAAAGTTGTAAAATATTTTATTTTTGTTCTTTTTGTTTAGTGATGCCTTTGATGTTCAGTATGGTGTAGTTGTCCTCCGCTTAAAGGAGGGCCTGGATATTTCTCACCTTCAGGGCCAAGGTAAGATTTATTTTGTTTTGTCTGGCAAATAGTTGTTCTAATACCCTTTTAATACTGCCTTCTGAAAATATTAAATGAAAGTAAATTGTTTGTTGTAGTTTAGCCCTACTTGGGACCAAACTATGCAACCTTTCGCTCACTCCTCCCACCCTCCAAGGGAGTAGGGAGACATAATATAAGAAAAAAAGTTCAAGGTTTGAGATGAGGACAGAGAGGGATCCTTAAAGTTACTGTTATGGGCAAAACAGGCTCTACTGTTTATTTAAAACTATTTATTTATTATTATAAAAACTATTATTAAATAAAAACTATTTATTTATTATTAAAACCAAAGCAGGATAATAAGAAAGAGAACAAGATAACTTTCCCCCACCCCTCCTTCTTCCCAGGCTTAACATTATCTCTACCTCCTTCCCCCCTGAGCGGCACAGAGGGGAAGAGGGAATGGGGGTTACGGTCAGTTCATCCCACGTTGTTTTATGCCACTCCTTCCTCCTCTGCAGAAGAACTCCTCGCGTTCCTCCCCTGCTCCAGCCTGGAGTCCCTCCCATGGGCCACAGTCCTTTGAACTGCTCTGGCGTGCGTCATCTCTTCCATGGGGTGCAGTCCCTCAAGAATGGCTGCCCCAGCGCAGGCCCTCCACAGGCCACAGCCTCCTTCAGGCATCCGCCTGACCCGGCCTGGGGTCCTCCCCAGGCTGCAGGTGGATCTCTGCTCCTGCGTGGGCCTCCATGGGCTGCAGGGGCACAGCCGGCCTCACCATGGGCTGCACCTCGGGCTGCAGGGGAATCTCTCCCAGGAGCAGCATTACTGCTCCCCCTCCTTCTTCACTGACCTTGGTGTCTGCAGCCGTTCCTCTCACAAGAAATTCTTCACAACCGGCTCAGGCAGTCGCCTCTCAGGATCTCTTCACATTTCCTCTCCTCTCCACTTCTTGCAGCCGGGCCAGACCAAGTCAGGCCCAGTCGGCTGCCCAGTGGGAGCCCAGAGGGTGAGGGCTGCAAGGCCCACAAGGCTCGTGCCTCCCCCTCTCCCCCCTCTCTGCCCCCCGCTTCAGCTTCTTCACGTCTTCTCTTTTCTTTTTTTCTTTTAATTTTTCCCCTTCTTAAATACGTTATCACAGGGGTGTTATCAGGGAACATTCTGCTACCAATTGGCTCAACCGTGGCCAGCGGTGGGTCTGCTCTAGGCCCGGCTGAGTCCACTGGACAAAGGGGAAATTTCCAGCAGATTCTTGCAGAAGCTGCCACTGTAGCCCCCCACCCCCCAACCAAAACCAACACATTATTTAAAAAAAAAAAACAACAAACCAAAATACCGCTCTTCTTATAAAAATCACTGAAATTAGCAAGTCTGAAATGTAAAATAAGAATATCCCATGTTCAGGAACAGATCTTGGTTTTATTTATAAACTGTATATAGGCGCTCCCCAAGGATTTACTATTTCACTGAAACAAATGAGAGGCTGACATATTGGTATCAAGTATTTTAGACTCAAGTCTAGAAATCATGTAAATCACAACAAATACTGCATGATCCAAGAATGCTATGGGTCTGGTGTGGGTTGTCGACCCCTATACACGCGAATTTAGAGACCTCAGCTGTAATCTGTCTCAAGCTTGGAAAGGTTTTCCATTATCAACGTAGAATTATGCTTTGTAGGTAGTGGTCTTAAGCTGAGTGGTCTGATTTTAGTTAAACTTCAAGCAGAATAACAAAGGAAGCCTATGAGCTTTGGTAGCAACTGGATACTGAGTTGTTAATGTCTAATTTGTTTACAGCTTGTTCCATAGAATGTTGTTACAGTGAGGAAAAGTGCTTGTGACCTAAGCTCTGTAGGGGAGGCATACTCCTGAAAAAGAGGAGGGTTGTTGTTTCACTGGAAACATATGAATTTCTTAGATCTGGAGAGAGGCAGAGAGCCTATCACTGTGTGTCAGAGGACAGAGGAGTATGAGAAATGGCAAGGAGTGAACCTGCAGTTTGAAAACAACACTGCTGAGAAGACTGGGAAATACAACACCAAGGTGGCTTAGTATCCACTGGGGACTGTGAGTTTGCTTTAACTCAGCCAGCTACCAAGTAGCTCCACTGAAGCCAAACCTGGAAAAAAAACTTACCTGTGAGATGTACTTGGTCTGTGCCTTGTGTAAGGCTTGCCTTTCTCTTGGAGTTAGGGTGGAAATGGAAGACGTTTCACCAAGTGATTTTTTTTTTTTTTTTTTTGTCTTCTTGGTCGTACTTCCTCAGTATTAGCTAGCTCTGCATTATATAAAGCCTGTAGTAATGCAATCAACACCCAAAATCTGGGGAGGAAGTAGCAGGAAATTACAGCTCTACTCAGAGGAGTTTGTAGTGTGAAGCAGTTTGTATATGTTTTTGTTGTTTTTTGCCTTTTTTTTTCTTTTTTAATTTCCCTCTCCTTTGCCATAGCATAAGAGTTGCAGTAGAGTTTAGCCAACTGTGAGCTACCTAAGTATAGGCACATACCTCTATTGATAACATTTGGGAAAATTAAGTAGTTTATAATGTGTTTCTTTGCTTTCTCAAAGAAGAGTTATTGTCATCCCAAGAAAAATCTCCATGTACCAAGGATGTCATAGTAAAAGTGGATTATAGCAAGAAGTCAGAGACGGACACGTCTATAGCTTTTGCACCATCATCTAGTGAAAGAACTCCCACTCTACATAAAGGTAACGCGCTAGTTAGCAATGAAATTTAAGTTCCCACTATTTATCTCTGTCATTCTATCTTCAGTTCTCTCTTCTTCTCACCAACGAATTATTGAAGAGATTTTGTCTGTGGAACAGAACTGGGTCATGCTTTTCTAGCTGCTGATGTCTAATCACTTGAGTACTTCAAATTAGAGCTTTCCAGGATGTAAAATAAATCTTTCACATCTAGTCCCCTAAATAACACAGGTCGTAGACAATGAGCTACAATGGATTTTTTTAACAATTGTTAATGAGTTTGACAGGCATTAAAAATGGCTTGAGAATCATGCCACACCTCTATATATTAAGTGGGATTTGAAGGCTGCTAAAATTTTATGAAGTTCTTTTTTCATCTCAGACTAGGATGTTATATGCATGTTAACAGACACAAGTCATTCATTGACATGACAATAACTAACTTTCCTCTTCTTTTTAAAGTAAAAGCTTGGAGTGACTTGACAATTAAGTGAGCAATGTGATTCTTTTTTTTTTTTTGTGTTGTTTTTTAAAGTACAAATATGTCTCAGGGTTTGGTAGACTGTGTGTTTTTCTTTGAAAATCCATTTCATTCTACATCTTTATTTTCTATTTTTTTATATACCTAGTAGTGTTTTCATTAACATCACAAAGGAAATTAACCTTTTTATTTTGTATCTTTAAAAATCTTCCAGAGGAGGACGAGGATGGAAAGACTCCAACACAACCACTGTTGAAAAAAGGCAGGCATTTTCCACCTTTTTGTGTTAAATCATTCTTTTGCATTGTTAATTTCAGTTTTCCTTTTGTACTCCTTTCAACACATATATATGAGAGAGAGGAAAATATCAGCCATGCAGTGTTAATTTGTTTCTTCATATCGGCTCTGGAATGTGCTTTGTCTTTAGGGGTTAGGCTGTGGAAAAATGCAACTTGGTGGAAAATCCCAGAACAAGTTGCTATGGAGAAAGGACTGTGCATGTTTCTAAGCTATGAGTGTTGGATTTTTTTTTTAAACTTTTGTTCTTAAGTAACATTTAAAATGTGTTCAGGAGCTTGCTCAGCTCTGTGTGTCTCAGGTTTCTGTCTGGGTCCTTACTTGATTAAGAAGTAAGGAAAATGCTATCTAATGGTATAGTGGATGTGCTCCCTTCAGTCTGTTCAGTAGATCTTCTAAAACTGTAGTTGTTGCTCTGTTATTTGGAATTGTTCAACAGTTTGCAAATTAGGGCATAATGTAGCCACTCGGTGAGATTAACATCTGAAATAAGGTGAAGTAGTCATTCAAATAAACAGCATTTTGAGAGATGAATTGAGCAGTTTTCACTTCCTGGTTTATTTCAAAATTTTTGAGTTAATGAAATATTTCTACCTTAACTAAGATTCATCTAACTTTTTCGACGTTTTCTTCATAATTTCAACAGCTAGGAGCTGTTGTGTTTTAATAATGAAAAGTGAAATTATATCTTGAAGCTTGAAGTTTGGAAGAAGTCCCAGTATTCAGTAAATTAGTATATTAATATAAATCAGTCACAGATGTACTCTAAATTTAAAAATTCTTAATGAAATAAGGACAGAAATGAATATGAGGCTCCTGGCTCTAGTCCAGACTGAGGTTTTAATTAAGGGAAAGGGGTTAGTTTTTTTTCTGTAGTTAAAAAAAAATATATGCTTACCTGTATTAATCTAATTGAAAATACAGTTATTGTCCTGTTCTTAGCAAATCCAGTAACTTTGTTATGCAGCATAGTCTATATTGTGTTTCAGGGCCTTGCAGATGCAAAACAGTACTTGTTGCAAAAGACAGAATTTCAATACATAGAACCAGCTTTTATTTTCTGCACATGCTTAAAGGAAAATTGATTTAAGCAAAGAAGAAAATTGCCTAGGACATAATATTTACTTGTAAATACTATCTACATGTTTTATGGGAAGTTTTGTCACATACAAGAGGTAGCAACAGTGCATGACTTAATGCTCTGAAGTATGTGTGCAAGGTTAGTTAAATTATCCAGGCAAATGACTGCATAATGATCTTACAGATCCTTTATTTGTCAAATGTCTGCTAAATGACTTTGAGATTTAAATTGTTAACTGCTGAAGTTGTGAGTTTGTAGACTTCCTAAATACAGCTCAATTCATATGCATTCAATCAAAATTTGGAGTCAGGTTAGGGGGGAGAAACAATTTTTATTTAAACTTAGAGATATCACAGAAAATTAAGTTGCATTGGATGAATTTCAGGGTGATTAAGCAAAACACTTCGGGAATGAAATTTCATCATACTTTTTTCCAGATTCAAAGAGCCTGTCTTCTCCTTTAAACTTGGCTGACCAAAGACTTCTTGATGCTAGTACTCAATTTCAGAAGAAACAAGGCAAAAGCAATATTGATGTCTGGTGGCTCTTTGATGATGGAGGTAATGTGCTTTATTCTTTAAAAACAAATGTTGAAAAAAAAACTATTGAACAGATTTTGAATTAGTTGTTACTGGACATCTTTCCATATATAGATTACAAGTCTACTATTAAACTCTCTCACAGTACTCTGTTTCCTGAACTCATTCCCAAATTCTGGTCAAAATGCAGGTTTGACACTGTTGATACCATATCTTCTTACAACCAAGAAGAAGTGGAAAGACTGTAAGATCAGAGTGTTCATTGGTGGAAAAATAAACAGGATTGATCATGACAGAAGAGCGTAAGTTTACTCTTTAAAATTTCATTTCAAATGCTAATAGAGCATGTTGCACAATAGATTACTTTCTCTCCCTGTTAGCCTTCTTTCAATTGTTCTTTGGTTGATGTGTAATCATATTCTATTCCTGTTCTCCAGAAAAAGTTCCATTTCTCCCAGATTCTTTTGGGTGAGATACCTCAAGTTAAGCTATTTTTTCTGCAGCATTATCTGACACCTAATATTTTCAGGGTTTTTTTTTTCCTGAGATTGTCTTTGAAGGAGAGCCCTTCTCTTTGTTTTATGGTTTTGAAATGTTTTGGTTTTTGTTTTTCCAAAGCATGTTGTTGAATAGCCGTATGTCAGGCCAATTTGATTCCCTCTCCACCCCCATCACATCTAAGTTGCCTTTTTTTCCTTAAACTAGTGTTTTCATTACCAAGCACATCTGTTTACGCTGTGAAGTAATTAAAAATCTGGTCATGCATAAAGGCTTATTTTTCCGATTCAGGATGGCTACTTTGCTCAGCAAGTTTCGGATAGACTTCTCGGACATTATGGTTCTTGGGGATATTAATACTAAGCCAAAGAAAGAAAAGTAAGTATCAAAAAACCACAACTTGTTTGTTGAATTAAATTTTAAGATTGCTTGGACTTTTAATTTACATAGGAATGATCATACATGTGATATTTCTGATTTTCAAGTTTAAAAAAATATTAATTATAGATGACTTTCAGTACAAATTTATAACAAAAAGTGTAAGATCTAAAAATATTATCTTCCTTTCCCTTCAAGTTTTCTTTACTATACTGAAGTTTTGAAAGTATCTTTTACATGGATACACATGTATCTGAATAATTTGATGTAATGCAAATTAGGAAATACTGTTTCACCACTTCCATAATGGTAAATACTAATATGTATTATTTTATACCCTGCTTTTTAATCAGCTTTTCTTAAATATGTAAAATATAGCAAGCAACTAAAACAGTAGAGTACTTCTGATGCTTTTGGATGTCTTTACAGTAGCAGGCTCCCACAAGCAAAATGAGTGAACAGGTAGCACACACTTATGCATAAGAAGTTGAGATTGTAGAATTACATAGAGAAATGCTCTCAGAAGAAATAAACCCATGGATCACTTCTTTGAAATCAAAATAATTCTATTTCTGTGGATACATTCCCCACAATGTATCCAAAATCCTTTTAAGATATCAGTTGGCTTAACAATAGCTGTAAACTAAGTGTAGGAAGACTTATTTTTAACAGTTGCTGTGCAGTATAATAGAATATTGTTAATACTTCTTTTTGTTCAGCCAAAAAAAAAAACCCAACAGATCACATTTGATTTTTTTTTTTTCTTGTGATGAAGGTGAAGTCATTGTATCAACTAACTTCAGTAAAGACCACCAAGGGTAGAATAAAAGATGATTTTTTTCAGTAGTGTAGGGGTTTCCTGGAGGAATGGGAACACCTCAGTTAGAAAATGGCTATGGGGGGAAATGTTTAACTGTATGGAAGCTAACATATCAGACATATTGATGTTACAGTATATTCTAAGAGGTATTCCTCAATGTTTGTTAAACTTCCCACACTGTCATGTGCAGCCACAAAAGATTAGCAATACCTTGTCATCTTTATAAAAAAAATTTGAATAGCATCAAAATGGAGTTGTTTCATTGGATGCAAGGTATACATTTTGGTATGTTCCACTAAAAATCTTGAGCATGAGACTTGATAGCTCTCAACTTCATCTTCATAAGGAGATAACTTCTTCAAATTTAGTTCTGAAGAATCTACTGTTAGTTACTATACATTTTCTAAGGAGGTACTCTTCAACTTTCAAACACTTATGTAAAACTCTAGCAAAAGTTGGATTTTTGGGTTTTTTTGGTTTTTTTTGTTTTTTTTTAAACTGGCTAAAACTTTAAATGCATTATTAACTTTATATTTAGTTGCCCAATGAAAGATACCCTAATTGTTTGAATTATGTCTGCAAATAGCTGATTTGGTGTTCTAACTGCACTTGCGAAAGGGAAAAAATTCACTTTCACTTGTGGCAATGAAAAAATTTCGGTTCACTTTATTTTCACATGGTAATAAATCTTACTTTCTGATACCGTGGAAGTAATTGCTGACATGTAGACTCATCTGTTTTAATATGGCTGTTCACTTAATCATTGCAGTATTGCAGCTTTTGAAGAAATGATAGAGCCCTTCCGACTTCATGAAGATGATAAAGAACAAGAAGTTGCTGATAAAATGAAGGAGGATGAACCATGGAGGATAACAGATAATGAACTTGAGCTTTACAAAACAAAGGTCTGTATTCTTTAGAGTGTTATGTTAAATGTTAAACTTTTCTCCTGCTGCAAATTGTGGATGTGATATCAGTGAGTTCATTCTTGTTACTCTGTCTCTTCCATACTGGTTTTTATGAGTAGCTGATGGAAAGCAGCATCTAAAACCATTTAGGTGGTTCACCAAAAAAAACCAAATGTTTCTTCATTCTGAGGGGGTGAGCTAAACTGCTTTTCTACAATATTTCAGCAGTTAATTTAGAAAAATATAGTCTATAATCAGCTGTTTGGCTTTTTGGACCAAACTAATTTTTTTGTTGTTATTTCATTATTAAAAAAATCCACAAACACACCACAACTAATTGTAGTGTTAAGGACTAGTAAAAGGTTTGACATTTTTCCCAAGCAGTTGTGCACTTAAGAGACATCAGAAGTATTCAGGTATTCCTTCTCAGGTGCTTCTGTGGAAGAGACTCAGGAAGCATCTCATAACAGGATGCCGATACAGACAAGTATCTAAAGAAAGACTGGTTAAAGTTTCAGTGATCTGAAGTTCTTCAAGATGGTCCTGAGTGTATTGCACCCTTATTGTCTTTTTCCTGTCTGGGTTTTTACAACTTTTGTGAGGATTTGCAGTAGAAATGGGGATGGTAGGTCATTCTGCATTGTAAGTGTTAGAAAAAGCAGGAGTCTGTTTAACAGGTAGGTACAGATTGACAGGCAGCTGCTGCTGAAATCTTTTAACTGCATATTACTAAGGGGCTAAGGGGAAGATTTCTATAAAGTACAGTTACTTTAACTGCTTGATGCCTTGCTGTTCCTCATTGTCTGCAAACACCGCAGAAACTCATTTCAGTGAGATAACTGAAGTGATTGTCTGCTGATAGTTTGTTTCTGCAGACACTGGCCCACAGGCTAACTACATTTTGGCTCATCTGAGAGCAACAGAACTATAAGAAATGGTTAACTCAAGATGTTTACTAGAAAGTTAGTTGACATAAAAAGAGAGCTGAAGATGACTGGGGAAGCTGCCTCAAATGTTAAGACGGGATAGGGAGTAAAAGAAGGGAGACCTATTATGGAGATAGGCTTACCAAATGAATATGGGGCTTTGCTTCTGCAAGACCTGCTCACTATGACCTTTTAGCATATGGTTAAAAGAACCTTGAAGGGAGCATAAGGGGCTCTTGCTTCCAGGAGCGACGGAGGATGGCATCATTTTTAGAGGAACTATTTTAAATTTAGTTTTCATAGTACTTGGCTTATTTGCACACTGTAAGCTTACTGCTTTCTTCTCTCCCAGCCTTGCAACTATAGATATTTGGAAAAGAGAACAAGTTGCCAAACTGAGGTGGAAGTACATGCTTTCTATAAATGACTCATACCAGTTGATCATAACTGGTTTCATTTTTCTTGAATAAATTAACGTTTTGTAGTTTTATATAAAAGATCTTCCTAACAAGTTTCATTTTAATTACAGACTTATCGCCAGATTAGGCTAAATGAGTTGCTGAAAGAACATTCAAGTACAGCTAACATAATTGTCATGTAAGTAAATTATTTGTACTGTTATCCTAATTGATATAGAAGTGTAATTTGAAATATATGTAAGTTAGGAAAAAGCCTGTGCCTTGGTATTAAATTACAGAAATACTTAAGGAGGTTTCAGTGCTGAAAGTATTTATTAGAAGTACGGAGCTACTATACTGATTAATGAAAAAGGGCTTGTGTAGTTTTGTGCTTCTAGTGCCCTGCTTTAGGTGGTTACCTCCGCATTTGTACTGTGGCTCAGGATTCTCACATTCCTTCCACTCCCACATTTTAAAATCTTGAACAGTCTTTCAAGAAACTGTCTTCAACTGAGGAGAATTCTCCATGAAGCTACCTAAAATACAAAATGGTGGTCAGAGGCCAGAAGTGGGGGGTAAATAGATATAAAGGCCTGTGGTGCTTAAGATATGAACTCTTTTAACTAATTAACTTAATTTGGGGGGGGGGGGGGGGGGAACAACCCACGAACTAAAAAGGAAATATGACTTATTATCTACGTCTTTGCAAAATCACACTTTCATTTATATTATATGACTTGCACTCCACTGTGTTTTTCTAATGGTTGCTGTTTTTTCCTTGTGAATTGTAGGAGTTTGCCAGTTGCACGAAAAGGCGCAGTATCTAGTGCCCTATACATGGCCTGGTTAGAAGCTCTTTCTAAAGATCTGCCACCAATTCTCCTTGTTCGTGGGAATCATCAGAGTGTTCTTACCTTCTATTCCTAAGAGTACTGCACATGGGACGGCTATGATGAAATGGTACTTCAGTGCCCAGGGAGAGTGACTGACATGGTCTATAGTTTATTAACATCACAAAGGCAAAAAGTGACTCTTCTTTCACTATTTCACTGACTTGAAAGCACACAAGGAAAGTCACTGTATTTCTAAAGTTGTGACATCTTCAGTTTTATTCTATATTTTCTGTAATTTAATCTTGCTTAATGGGGGAAGGATTCCTTGTTAGACTGAAAAACAAGAAAAGCTTTTTGTTTGCTATTTGAATAGCAGCAATAAAATGTTTTATTTTTGATCAATGAAAGGATTATAGATTTATAAAAGCCTTTTAGCCTTGAGGTGCCTTCTGAAATTAACCAAATCTCATCCATACATCCTATTTTGTAAACTTATATAGAATGTCAAAATCTGCCTTCAACTAAGAGTTTAGATCAGACTTCCTTTAGTTTCTAGTCTCTTCCATATTACAGTAAAAATGAATGCTGCTTTTCAGTCTTCCATTGAGCTATTAGTTCTTAGTACTGTATGTTTTCTACTTTAAGAAAGGTTTGGGGTTTTTATTATATCTGTTAGATTTAAAGGTGAGAATTGGGGCAGGTCAGATGAACTAAAACAAATACCTGATGTTATTGAGAAGACTTTGTGCTACTGAATTTTGTAACAGTTAAAATAAAACTAATTCTACTACCGGAGAGAATCCTTTTCTCAAATTTGACAGTGTGTACTGCTTTGGCACTAGTCTGAGATACACAGCTAACATTAGCTACCTTGGTGAAGGATACTGGTCAGCCGTTGCTCTGTAGCTGTAATACAAAACCGAATTAATCTTACTGGCTGAGGCTTTTTATCTTACTACAAATTAGAAGAAAAGAAAAAGACCTGTCCTAGTTCTTGGCCTGTTATGTTTTGGTGTCACTTTCAACTTATTTTGAAACAAAACTCAACTTAAGGCTTGAATGGGGATAATAGGAACAATGTGATGCTATCTAACAGAAAACAGTAAACACTATGTGGAATCTTGCTATCCAATATGAAATGTAAAAGCTACAGTTCTCTTGCATTTTTCAACAAATGGTTAAAAGGACCACTAGTTACTAGGGGAGATGTTTTTAGGTCAATTCATTCAGTTGTCAGAAAATACATTTAGTCTTATTAAATAATACTCAGGTTTGATTGTCTAGCAATTTAGATCTATTCCATACACCCTACTTTATACATTTTCTATGTTCAATAAAGAAACTGCCAATCTTGTGTGCCCTTTCATTGTATATTTTGAAAACTTATTAATTTAGTCTACTATGAACACCTACACAAGAAATTTCACTTGAGCCTTTGTATAAAGGTTAGTAATGTGAACTGTTTTTTAAATTCCTAATATATTTTGGATAGAAAGGATTGCCTAAAAACATTTCACAAGCTTTTGATATTAGCATTGGACATGCTACTGGATTGGTTTACCAGTGGTTGAGTGACTTTCATTTAAGGATGCACAGAAAAGGTGTATTTTTATGCTAAATACAAGATCAAATTGAAATGTAACTGTTCCTTTTGAAGGGCAAACCGTAATCATTGTGTAGCAAGGTAGAGCTTCAAGTTGTTTTGATTAAGAGAGAAAAATATTCTACAGAGTGCAGTATACACTGTTGTCAAGTTCTTGGTAAACTGCAAAAAATTTTTTTTGCTGTTTCTGTCAATTGGATTTGAGACTATTGAATAATTAAAACAAACAAAAAAAAATAAAAACAAACATGCATGTTTTGCTGCTAAGTGTGAGATAACTGATGCCAGCATGAAGCCAGCTTGTTACGATAAACATTATATGACAAGACAGTTTGCAGTAAAAGTGCTGTTTCCTTCTAGATGAGGGGGGTGGGGATCAAACTTACCAATGCATCTATTACAAATTTACAGTGTTTTTTAGGGGATAAGTATGTCACATTGTGAATATGGAATCATTGCCATCTTTCCCCTTGTTTTGTGGATTACATTCTTTTGAACAGATGGACAGTAAGGCATGGACTTAGTGCTGCTATCTTAAGGAAAAAAAAAAAAATCTGCACAGGTACACTTATTTAAAAGGTTTTTGCCCATTCAGGAAACCATTGCTTGTGATCTGTAACACAGAAACCAAATGAAGTGTGTGTATACATGCATATATGTGTATAAAATTATATAAAATATATCTAAATATGCATATGGGGATAGTTAAGGTAATGTCTGTGAAATAACGTAGGATGCTTTTCACATGCACTCTCAGAAGTCCACTAACGCTAGGCACAAGGTCAAGTTTCAAGATTATTTGCTACACTAAAATGTCAACAGTTAATGATAATTGTTTGTAACAGATGTCTGTTAGTGGCAGTCACTCCAACTTCTGCTTTGATTTTGACGCCAAATTTAGTTACGTTCCAATCATTATTAATTACTTGAAAAATGAAATCACTTACACATGGCAATTCATACCTTCTGTAGATTAGGTTTCTTTGTATGGGTTTAGAAAGACAGTAATAGCTGGAGAAAATCAACTATTTATTTGTTCACTTGTATTTGTATTTAGGTTTCCTTTTACATACATTCTTTTATATGCTTTTTCTGACATTACATATTTAAAAATAACTGAAAATAATTTAAAGATTTGAGCGTTAGTGGGTAATGGCCCACTTGGTTTGAAGATGTAAGATTTGATACTGTACTGTAACTGTCACACACAAATGCTTTTCTAATGTTTTAACGTAATTATTGCAGTTAATACTTTGTACCAGGGGGATGTCACTGCAATAAAAGGAAGTGAATTCAATACAATTGTCTTGTCTAACAAAGCCTTTTTTATTGGTGGAGGATAGGGAATAATGTTTGTAGTTTAACCAGTTAATGCTGAAAACAGTGGCTGATATGTAAATATGCTTAGTGCATGTGTCTGATACTTACCTAACGGCAGTAGCAGCTGGGCCAGAGGGAAGGACCTCACAGCTCTGCTCCCACCATGTGAGGATCTGGGGAAAACTGACCCTGATATAGCCAAAGCAAATTCTAGTGTGAGGTTCTGGGTCTTGGTACCTCATCTTCATAGTCCCTCAGTTCCTGTCCACAGTAATAATTACAAAATTCTGTTGATGACACATAAATTTTAGTGAAACTGAACTTTCTCTGTACAGTTGTCTGGGAATTCAAACTGCAATAGTAACAGCAGGTGGCACTGCTGCCTTTCAGCATTCCCAGGAACGCCTCCAGCAGCATTGTCAAAGCACACTTGGTTTGCGTTCTTCCTTTGGTTTCATGGGCTAAACGAGTTAGTGCTTTGAATAAACCTCATGTATCAGCATAATAGTATTCTTTGGCGTGAAATTTTTCATGATTTTGGCCATGGATTGGAGAAAAGGTTAATATTAATTTCTCCCCTGCCCTCCTCCCTTTGTGGGAAAATACTCTGGTTTTGTTTTAAAGGATGGAGGAATCTCCATGCAGGTGCTACCTGATGAGTTCAAACAGCCTTCTTACCACTGAGTAACCAGCATTTCATAAAGCACTGACTGATGATGCTTGCTTTTCTCAGTGGCCTTTTCCAGCTGTGTTAACTTTAGAGAGCAGGAGGATAAACGCTGCAGGCAAAGAGAGAAGACACGTTAGAAAACTGTAAAACAGGCTGGCATGTCCCATCTGGTTTCAGAGTGATCCATAACATTTCAACAAAGGATTTGTCTTTCATGAGCAACAAACAAGATAAAAGTCCACCACCACCTACAAGTACAGAGGTAGGAGCAAGACGATAAAAGTTTTCCATCATCCCAAAATATTCTGGTATTGGCTATTTAAAGTACTGGAG
The DNA here is from genome assembly GCF_036417535.1 of Chlamydotis macqueenii. Classification (NCBI taxonomy): domain Eukaryota; kingdom Metazoa; phylum Chordata; class Aves; order Otidiformes; family Otididae; genus Chlamydotis; species Chlamydotis macqueenii. The sequence continues at coordinate 54,501,910 of NC_141593.1, read as the reverse complement.
GAAACTGAATAATGTTGCACTAGGCATTTCCAAGCTTGTTAAGCTTGAGAATAACTTTACCACTCTGAAGTGTTTTACAACTAATAACTAGATCTTGGAACGTCTCTCTGCAATTAAACTTTTCTCTGCGAAACAGATGGTAAAAAGGAGTCACAAGCGAAGGATTTCCACAGGCTGTGGCTGGAAATTAGAGAAGTGGGATTAGCTTTGAAACATCCTTGCTCCCAACCCTGTATGGTCATTCGTTATTCCAGACCAAGCTGGCAGGCTGGATGGTTTAACCGCAGTGTAGCACATCATAGGGACTCCTGAACAATTCCCTTGTACTAGTGTTACTGATTACATAGATCAACATCTAGAACAGTATTTAAAAAAAAAAAACCATACATGAAGCAGGGGATGAGATATACGTACAAAAGAATACACCAGATAATCCAATGTTAGCCTCTGTGTTTCGTGAATATTTTGGTCAATCTCTGATGAGCAATGGGGCTAAAAAAAAAAAAAAATCAAAACATGTAAAGTGCAAAAATATAAGCACAAAAGTTAAGCATTGTTGCTTGTAGTAAAACTTGGTAGTTTAAGCACGGGTAACCTAGAAATCATAGCAGGTCAAAGCGCAGTACCTGCCAAGAGGAGCTTGCACCTCAAAGGAAATGACATTTTATGGAGTCAACCAACAACAGCCATTCACAGTATTAACGTGTGAAATCAAGGCTAACCACAGAATAGTGTGGGCTTTCCCACGGGATTTTGGCTAACCTCATATAGAACTTCATTTCACTTTTGATTGCACAGTTGGGCCTTGTTAATTTTAAGAGTCTTTATTCTCATTAAAATCTTTGTTTATCCTTCAACTAGCAATAGTAGTATTTCAGACGTGCTAGGATTCATTGGGAAAACTCAAGCTTTGGCAAATATATGTCTAACTTTACTAAGCACTCTTTATCCACAATTCTTTTATTTTAATTGTATTGCAGGGTTTGGGGGTTGCTGCTTTCTTGGTTTTGCCATATTTGTAAGCACATAGAAGAATGAGGCTTGATTCTCAGCTGGGATCTGGGAGTCACCGTGGTGCAAATAATTTAAAAGTGTGGGAGAAAAAAAAAAAGCCTATCATTACGTGTCAGCTCTAGGAACTGAGCATCCTCTCTAGCCAGAAAACAGATCTGACTTTTCCATCCTGTACTATTGGCCAACCCTGAACCTCTTAGGTCATTCTAGAAAACTCATTCTATCCCAGACACAACATGTTCCAGTATTGATTTATTATTTGGAGTCTGTCTTTGCAAATGTATCTGTGTGCCATAACTCCAAATGCATCATAATGAAGAAATTTTCACTTTCCCAGGATCAAGCAAGGTTAGTAATAAAAAGCATATTCTCCTACAGTAGCTTTGACTATAGGTAGTCAGCCTCTAAATAAAGGGCAATAGATTCTGAGTTTGTAGTCTTGTCCTTGTTCTGACAGTAATCAGTTGTATTCTATGGCAGCTTTTATCTCAGGAAGTGACTTAGTGACAGATTTAGAATTCAGCTCAAATCCTGATTTCTAAGTTTTGCTGTGAATTCCAGGAATACTCTCTTTTCCCTTTAATGGGAAACACTTCTAACATTCCTGTGTTGTGGGATAATTAATTGTTACTGATAGAGAAAAATTTAATACGTAACACAGCTTGTTCCTTCAGTCCATAAACACAGGGTAAAATCCAAGCGATGTACTTCCCAAATCTAACCAAAAGCAGGAAAAGATGTCATGTAGTTTCACTGGCTTCGTGACAATATATGCATGGATCTTTGAAAGTCGCCTGTTGCATATGGAGCTTGAAGGAATGACAAGGTTCTTCATTATGGCAGTAGTAGCCCAGGATGCGGTTGGCTTTCTGGGCTGCAAGCACACATTGCTGGGCCACATCGAGCTTCTCATCCACCAGCACTTCCAAATACTTCTCCTCAGGGCGGCACTTGATCCATTCTCCACCCAGGCTGTATTTGTGCCCCAACCCTTGTGCAAGACCCTGCACTTGGCCTTGTTGGACTTCATGAGGTTGGCACGGGCCCACCTCTCCAGCCTGTCAAGGTCCCTCTAGATGGCATCCCTCCCTTCCAGCGTGTCAACGGCACCACACAGCTTGGTGTCATCGACGAACTTGCTGAGGGTGCACTCTATCCCACTGTCCATGTCGCCGACAAAGATGTTGAATAGGGCCAGTCCCAATACCGATCCCTGAGGAATGCCACTTGTCACTATTCTCAACTTAGACATCGAGCTGCTGACCACCACTCTCTGAGTGCAGCCATCCAGCCAATTCCTTACCCAGTGAGTGGTCCATCCATCAAATCCATGTCTCTCCAATTTACAGACAACGATGTTGTGCAGAATAGCAGCAAAAGCTTTGCACAAGTCCTGGCAGATGACATCAGTTGCTTGTCCCTTGTCCACCAATGCTGTAAACCCATCATAGAAGGCCACCAAATTAGTGAGGCACAATTTGCCCTTTGTGAAGCCTTGTTGGTTGTCACCAATCGCCTCCTTATATTCCCTGTGCCTTAGCACACAGTTGTTTCATCTGTGCTGGCCTTCTGTCTTGCTCGCTCAACTTCCTTCACATCTGACTGGAAGGTTCTTGTGCTTTTAAGAGGTTTTTGTTGAAGATCAGCTGGCTTTTCTGGGTCTCTTTGCCCTGCAGAGCAGTCTTCCGTGGGAACTTCCTACACAGATCTTAAAAGAAGCCAGAGTCTGCTCTCCTGAAGTCCAGGGCTGTAATCCTACCTTTCGTCTTTCTTCTCTCAGAATTTTAAACTCTACTTTTTGTCATAGTCACTGCAGCCCAGACTGATCTTGGCCTTCATATCCCCAGACAATTCTTTCCTTGAAAAAATACATTCAGCAGAGAATGTGTTCTAGGTGGCAACTGCATCAAGATATTGTCACCAAGACACTCAAGTCGTCTATTTCACATACAGACGTGAGACATTTATACATATGCTTTTAGGAGAATAGAAAGGAACATAAGGTCGTCTGCAAAAATGTTAGAGATATCCCCTGTCTTAGGAGTCAAGAGTTGAGAAAATTTAGATCAGTCTGCCACTACAGTAGCTGTGAAACAGTATGCCGAAGCCAACTGGCAGAAGATGAATGCCTGTGAATGAGATCCTATGGTTCTCAGTTCTGTTTTGGAGAGGATATCATAAGTGTCGCAAGGGAATTTTAAGAGGATGGGAATTTAAATGTAAACCACTAACTGGCACATTCAGTTCACCTAAGGATGAAAGAAACAAAGAACACGGAATAGAGAGATTAGCGGAGTGCATGTTTTGGGTGTGAGAAGAAAGTTGGGAACTCAGAGCGTAGAACCCACACAAGGGATAGACTGAGAGAATGCGTGAACCACAGGAAAGGATTGAGGGTAAACAGATGAGTGCTGAGAAGAGGAGGAAGGCCTGATCTTTGCTACCTGTTTTTCCCTCACTCTTCTGGGGAGAAATTAAGGTCTTGTGTGGAAAGGTAAGTTGACATAAAAAGGTATTAGTGAAGTGTTATAGCATACCTGGAAGTGCAGATCTGCAGTCTGACTCAAAAGAGGGTGTATCTGAAGGAAAAACTTTGTAGTGGAGGCAGTCAGCTTAACATTTTGAATTTTTTTTCTTGTTATTTCCATTTTCTATCAAAGCTGGTATGTAGAGTGTATGAATACCCTCTATGCATACTAATTTTTTGGGGGGAAAAAAAAAGGAAGTGCTTAAAGCATTTTGCTATTCTTTTTCTCACTGTTTTTCATCTTTTTTTTTTCTTCAGAATTTACCATTTAGTTACAGAATGCTTGCTATTACTTACATAATTGAAAATGTGGGGGTTTGACAGCTTATGTGGAGCATATTCTGGACTCTGCTTCCTCTTGTTTTTTAACAAATCTTGCTTTTTGTCTTGGTCACTTCAGAATATTTATTCTTCGTTGCCTTCATAACTAGCTTTAATCTTTGTGTGCTTCTTTGATGTAGACTGCATTCTACATCTGAATCCATGGTTCTTTGAGATGCTACTACAGTAGCATGTGACAGAGTCTCTTTGTGTTTATGAGGGTTGGTGATGGATGTACTGCTTTTGGAGATGAGACTCCTGGATGTTATGGATAAAAATATGGGAGTGACACTAGGAAACTGAGAGGCAATTTAAAAAAAAAATATTGATGGCTAAAAGTGTAAATTTAAGAAAATTAGAGTAGTTGATTAGGTAGCAACACTAAACAAAAGCAAAATAGAGCAGCGTACCAGACCAGCTAATGGTTATTTAACAAAAAAAAAAAAAAAATATAGTAATAACCAATGCTGTTGTGAGTCTGAGGAGAAAGAAAGAACTGAGAGAATTAAGAGTGGTGCCTTCTCACATCTAGAAAACTTCTGTTATATTCATTTTGGAAAGTATTGTCTGAGCAGTAGAGAAGGTAAATCTGGCACTGTGTAACATTTTTGCATGTTTTGTGGATAAATAGGTATGACCCAATTTTCTGTGGACGTCAGTCTTGAAACTTCAGAAACATTTTTTAAAAAATACCACTTTCCACAAAGGATGGGTTTGTTTTGTTTTTTTGTTGTTTGGGGTTTTTTTATTAACCATACCGAGTTATATACATGCTTGAGGCCCAATTCATGCTCTCTTTTACTGACATTTTGTCTTGCAAGCAGCAGTGTTTTGGTGGGTTTTTAATGCAACTTTATGAGAACAAGAGCTTTTCAATTATTTGCTTTGCTGGTGCTCAATTCAGCCTTGGTTGCTGTGGTTTGTTTTCCTTGGCCATTTTCTCTGGACTGTGCTTGCCTTAAGAACACATGTCCTGATGAAGGGTAGCTTTTAGTTTTTCTTTCCCTGCAAGAAGCTGGGAACACAGAGGACGTTAAATACAAAGACAGAGACACAAAAAGGAAAGGATAGAGTGGGAAGATACTGAAGTGCCTTATAGCATGTTGGATTCACATCAGTAACGCGTCTGAGTAACGCTATAGTAATTCTGTTCAGTGTGGCATGAGGCAAGTGTTGCTCCCCTTCTCAGAGGGCTAGAGGGAGGAAGTGGTGGACATAACTTTCTCCATTCAGAAGGAAACAACACCCATCCGTGGCTAGCTCCATATTCCACAAACTTTTGTATTTTGAAGTGGGCACACTGATAAAATTTACATCTGTGTTCTCAGCAGCTGAAAAATTACTTATAACTATCAAATTTCCTTTCAAACGGTCATCTTCTACTTTCATCTTGGCTTTAAAATTGGATTCCAGGACAGCTACTGTTTAGCCAAAAAACAGCTGTTCTGAGACTGAACGGCTCTTATTATTCTGTGGGATACTTAGAAATAGCGTTTCTTTGCATCATATGGTAAGCAGGCAAAGGAATTTCAATCCATTTAGTTAACAGCATGTCTGGTATACTTTGTATTTTTGACGGAGTGATGTTAATGGATGGGCTGCATTAGGAGCCATCCCAACAAAGCTCAGCTCTGATTGAAGAGCAGCTATTTAAGACCATGTCTGTTGTGTTTAATCAGTGTAACAATAGCACACATTGTAAGGATTTCACTGTGTTTCAGGCATACTGAAATCAAAGGCTTAAAACAGTGTGCGTTGTGTGTCCAAGAATTCAATGGATTATTCAGAAAAGTGCTTTTCCTCAAGGTTCAGAGGCCTGTTGAGAAACACATCGTGCTTTCCAGAGATGAGGCTGCTGTTGACTAAACTCTCTAGTGATGTTAGTCTTTCTTACTGTTTAAAACTGAGAGACATAGAGCTGAGGTATATCAGTAGTGAGTTTGGCCTTAAAAATACTGTAGTTGGGGTTTTTTTTTTGTTTTTAATTTGTCTTCTCTAAGCTCTGTGCACCAGTTGGTAAATGTAGTGACAGACATTTCAATCTGAATCTGTAATCTTAGCTATCATTCTTCAGTCTCTCAGCTAACAATGTCAGATCTTAGGTTTTTATATTTCATTTTTGGTTTATCACTTAAAACTCCTTGAAGGGAAAAAAAACCAAACTTGTTTTACATCTAATGGAATTAAATTCCTTTAGATAAATCTCTTCACTATATCATACGTTATTAACTTTGTACATGGCTGGAAGATAATTTGCAAAAATGTTTGTTGATCTAGAAATAGACAGCATATGGTGATTTAAAAAACACTTTTTCTAAAACCTATTTCACAAAGAAGTTGAATCAACCATGTTATCCAGTTTGGTTTCTTTTAAACTGATCTAAGTGCATTACCTGTAAGTAGTTTACTTTTGTTCACAAACAATGGACCTTTGATGAAATAATATACCTTTGGGAGTAACAAAGGGAAGAAGCACATACACTTCAAAATCAGCCTCACACACTCACTTTGGAGCATTATTACAGCTGTGTAACAAGACTGAATATAGGATTTTATGTGGGAAATGCTGACAGGGGCTTCGAGTATTGTAGCAACAATGGTGCCATTATGACCTCTTCTCATCAACACTTGTCTAAAGATGTGAAGACCACAGAAGTTGATGCCAGGAGTGATGCATATGAGCTGGCAAATTCTAAAGTAATACCTTCTTTAACTTTCCCCTCCAAAGAGGGAATGACTGCATGAGTTTATGTAAGCGTAGATTATACAAACCCTAAGTAGTATTCTCATTGTAGAGAAAACAGTAAGAGACAGGGACACGCATGGAAATTATAGAGGGAACCAATTGAAAGCAGATGCCAGAAAGAGTGATTTGTACAGAAAAAAAATAAATGTTGGGCCATTCAGCACACAAGGCTGATGATATGAATGTACCTACGTTTATAGTCAAAACAATTAGCTGAAAGACCTGGTATGGTGGGAGATGTGGATGTTCACTAAAATAAGAGTTCTGAGTGTAGGTGTTTTGTTTTGGTTTGTTTTGTTTTGGTTTGGTTTTTTTTTTTTATTTATAAATTCCCCTTTCCTTTCTTCCTTTCCTTGTTGGGAACTTCACAAAAGGTTTTTAGGGAATGTGGACCATAGTGTAGATTGTTTTGTTCACTTAATGAGCAAAAAGGACAACTTATGATGACACTGTAAGGTGTTCAGATCACAGTGTTTAAAGTTATTGGCTAGATTTTAAGTTCACCTTTACATGAGCTGTCAAGAATTCTTCTGTTGAGTTGAAATACTAAGCCCAACACTCAAACAGGACAGATGGTGATTGTCATATTCTAAGTTCTATAGAAGCCAAGACTTTGCCTCACCTGAGTGCATGTGTGTTTTCTGAAGAAATGGAAACGTCATGGCTTTTGTAGGCTTGTTGAAAAATGAGAAAAGTTTAACTGAAAGAAATTGAAAATTTAGCTGAGGATTATATGAACATGATTTTTTTTTTCATAAAAATGTCAGGATGATGATATTAGTAGAGCTGGAGTTTTCCTGCAGATTTATTAGTTGATTTGCTATCATAGTTTGACTATCCAGGTGAATGAATTTTAATACAGAAAAAGTCTTCCTTGAAATAAGTAATCTTAATATGCGCAGTGACCTAGTCTATTGGAGGCCTTATCTGCTGAAACTTACAAAGATATTTGAGAAGACATACTCAGGGAAAATAAAGACTGCAGCAAACTCATGAATTAATATGTTTGTTAGGTTCTTCAGCTGTGTGTTTGAATCAATGCCATGAAAATAAGGCATCCAGCAACTGTGCCAAATAATAGCAGTCATTTTACACTATAATGGCCTTCAAAAATGTGACACAGAAATTGTTAAGCTAGTGTTTGCATAATTTATGAGGAACTGAGATGGAAAAAGAAAAGAACTCTGTAACAGCCTGTCACATTCCGATTTCGGATGAGAGGAAGGCCCCCTTGCGTTCTAGCCGACCTCAGACGAGTCTGGGAGGCTAGGGGTGGCTGGACCAACCTCTCACACACCGGAGAGTGGTTTTGCTCGTATTCTCGGGAACAGAATTAAGACCCAAAACGGAGTCAAGTGCCAGGTAACTTTATTAACCTGACAAGAAGTTCGCAAATGCAAGAGAAAGGAGAGAAAGAAAGGAAAGAGGGAAAAGAGTTTCGGTTGTAATAGCTATCACCACGGAGCTGCGGTGTCCCGACAGTCCAGTTCACTGGACTGTCGGTTCCGTGGATGTGTATTCCGTTGAATGACTAAAGTGTATTCCATCGAAAAATGTTCCCTTTTTATGTTGGGAAGAGGAGTTGGCTTGCAAGATAACGGGAAGCCATTGTTCAGGTGTTGGTTTGATGTTTCGACAAGGTTGAGACAAATATTCGACACAGTCTCTCACGCAGCCAGACGGTGTGGGACCAGTACTGAAGCTGAAGATTGTGGCTGCCCATAAAGCTTGGGCTGGGAAACAAGTGCAGCATGGATGCTGAGGATGCAAGAGCAGGCCAGGGCTATGGCACTGGGCACTGCTGAGTCAGTAAGGTTGAGGAGAAGACTGGTGTGCTGGCAATTTAATTTTAGTTTTGAGACCTTAAACATATAATATGGAGATTATATGATATTAAAAACCAGTTTGGAAGAGGCAAGAATTGTTGGGTTTTGCCACAGTACGTTTCAAAATTCCCAAGTCTGATCACTTCATCACGGGTTAACTCTGCATAGACCCGGATAAAAATACGTGCTCAGGATGGTGATGTAAGCCTCCTATCTCATTCTAGCATACCAGATGTGTTATACTTGTACTAAACCACTTTTCCTCATTGATGTTAAACTTAAATGTTTACAGATGACTCAGGCTAGAGCTCATTTATGCCTGTCAGCGTTGCGTGGGACCCATATTTGCTCAAATGTTTGCATCGTTTCCGACCTCAGATGCTCACAATTGCCTTTGTTTCTTATTTTCAAGTTTATCGGTTTCAGAAATGTCATAAGAATGGAGAAGAACAGTGCAATTACTTTTTAAGCTTGGGGGTGAGCTCCTTTGCAGGCTTTCTATTGAATTAGTAACTTTTTAATCAGTTATTTCTTACCTACATTCAGTCTTCTTTTCTGAATTAGACAAAAGAAAGAGCAATGGAACTTGTGCCTTTTAGTGATATGGTTGATCTGTGTGTTGATTTTTATCTTAACATTATTAAAAAAAAAAAAAAAAGGAATGTGCACTTGACAGTTATGGCCTGGTGGTTAGTCGATTGCGCCCTACACCTTTTTTCTTTTTCAGTGATGAATACAGGTCTAAAAGCATATCATAGAGAGAAGAACAATGAATTTCCATAAGCTATCGCAACATGAAAAACAGTAAGACCTGGAGATATGGCAATTATTTGACAGTATTCATAGATTCAAGTTTTGGCCCTTGTTTTTGCCAAATAAATATACTGAGATTGGGGTCCTGTCTTCTCGAATGCGTATGTATTCTTTGGCTTCAAACACAAGCCATGCCTTGTGAACACACCTGGTATTCAGGTATTTGGTGATCTGGCCTAAAAGTAAAAATCTTTCAAAAATTCTGGTGTAGCAGAGACAGTAATTAATCCGTTCTCCTCATTGCAGTGATGATAAGAGTGTCTGTGTAGCTATGTGTATATGTATGTTCTTTGTTCTGTTTTGGATTTGGGGTTTTTTTTTTCCCCGGCAGCTTCTCAGTAGTCTTGCCTCAGGGCAAATCTTAGTGGCAACTGTCTACATTGGGCAAGAAATGCTATAGGACGAAGTACATAAATGCCAGATATTTCTGTCAGAATATAAGCAGTATAGAAATACCAGAATTGGATAAAACTGCACTAATGTAATACTGCCAGCAGTAAAAAGATAGACGGCAAGTCACTGTTAATGGAAACTTAATAAAAGAATTTAAGATTTACTGTATGTAAGAACATCTTTAGAGATAGGATTTAAAAATGTACTGTGCACCAAAAAAGAAGGAAAAGCACTAAAAAGTCTGTACACACTTCTTAGACAGAGCACATACATAGAGGTCAAACACTCTGGAACATCTGAGGACAGAAGAGGAGGCGTGCATTCTTTAACGTGCCTGGTAATGTTGTGGGGTTATAGTAAATGATGCTGAACTTCAGTGCTGGCATGCTGGGAAAGTGAACATTTAGATCTAGAGCTGAGTGGCCGAGTCCTTGCAGTAAAGCTGGAAAGGACTTTCCTCAAGTCCTTTGGTTCAAGACTTTCCTCAAAAAGAAATTTTAGGTTATCAATTATTTATACATACATATATTTAAATTGTTATAGTGAGGAATTGTCATAAACTTGCTAGAACAATTAATATGTACTGGTGAAGTCCCCACTGCCTAGGTGTAGCTTAGATGTTACCTTTGCTCACTAAAACCTTGCTTCAAGTTGCCGAGAGATTTATATTGCAGCCTCTCTTAAACAGCAAGACCATTTCATTGTTTGGAGCAGATTTTGGGGTTTTTGTAGCTTTCTGTAATACTAGTCTTTCTGTGCATGTGTAGCCAGATTTCTCATTAAATGTCTAGAAATTAAAGGGCTAGGGGCTATTAAAGAGTGGAGTGTGGAGAAATTAGTATACAAATACATACTGCAATAGGTCAGGTGGATAGGAAGCGGCTTTGTTTTGGATTTCTTGCTTGGGCTTTTTTTTAAGTCAAAGGCATGTTTTTCATCTGGATTTGAAGCTAGGAGTGACTTCTGAGTATGGTGTGTAACTGTTTTGTACATTTTAACATGGCAGAGGATAATGCTGCCTTTCTAGTAAAGGGATATGGTGGAGTTTTTTTGGACTTCATACTTATTGTATGATTAGTTAACAGAGGTGTTATCTGATGATAGTTTCTCTTTAGAAAAAAAAGGCTTTAATCTACTAAGTGTGTAGCACATGCAAATAATCTCTGTCTACCAATAAAATCCTCCAGAACTTGTAGCCTCAGAGGAGTCATTAGTAGGAGTGTTGCTACTATTTTTCTCTCCTTTTTTGAGAGTTGGCAACAAAGGATAATGCTCTACTGGGTTTTTCTTGCAGTAAGTCTTTCCTGGAAAGCTCCCATTTTGGACAGAGAGTAGCCTTCTTGGAAACTAGCTGCTAGAGTTGTTAAGTCTTAAGTCAGTGCCGTACTGGATATATTTATCATATCTCTAGAGGTCTTTTAATTTCTGTAGACATCAGCTAGCCCAGTTACCCAGAAGCAGCTTTGAATCATAATGAAACTTGCAGGACTGAATCTGAAGGTAATATTAAATAAGCCTGGTTCCAGGCAAATTCATATTGTCTTGTTTAAATTGATGCATTATTAAATGTCAGCTAAATCTGAATACATATGTAGGTTTCAAGAAATATCCAAAGCAAATAACTACCATCAAATATATCCATAATTAGGAAAACACTTACAATGCCATAATTCCTAATTATTTTCTTTTTTTTTTGAGTGAAATTTAAGTGTATGATTCCTTTAAAAACTTGTATTTCTTTTATTACTTCACAAAGATTTTAGGCAAGAGGAGAGGGACAGCAGAGTGGCAGGAGAAATATGTTAGCTTGGATCTTGAAAGCACGGGAAGAGCAATTCTATGCTGAAAAAAGTTCTCAAACACTAGGAAAACTCAGTGTTACTGCATCTAGAAATTAGAACCTTACACCTGCAACTTGGCTTGTAATGCATGTAACTTGTGAAGTGCTACTCCTCCAGAAGAACAGCAACAGAATACGTAGGGCTAACCCTGCTAGTGCAGACTGTCTAAATCTCACATTCAGAAACTAAAGAGTACATTTAAACCAAGCATTTTCATCTTAATTCAGTGTTTAACCCAATGTGTCCAATTTCCTTTTCTTTGGCTACTATTGCTGTGGCAAAAACATACAGTCAATATTCACAATTACTTAAAAACAATCACCAGTTTAGCTCTGAATGCAATAGAATGGTAGTCTAGCTTATGTAATGAAGTCTTTGTGGACATCTTCCATACTTTCAGAAAAAATGGTTTTTGCACTGTTGAGTTTGACTGCGTAACTAATGAAAAGCATTCAAGAAAAGGACTGGCAGCAAGCGGAAGTACCTTAATTGGTGGTCTTACCAGATTTTTGCTATTCAGGTAGGATGGAGGTTTTAGTCCTGCTAAAAGGACTAGTCCCCTGCTAAAGGTATGGGGATTTTTTTTTAAGAGTTGAATTATCAAACGTAAATTGTGACGGTCTTTCAGCCCTTATTACATGGATAAGCAAAACTTTCTGCAAGGTCAGACCACTTGAACATAATACATGACAGACTTTGAGTGAGCTGAGGCAGAGTTTTGACTTTGTAAGGACAGTTTAATTCCTGTGTTTCAGCTCTGTCATGACAGAGAAACTAAGTCAGCAAATGCTGTAAAACCTTAAAAGTGAGTAAAGAAGAATTTACACCATACCAGCTCCTTCTTCTAGCTCTGAGATTCTTCAGATTTACAATTAGATGCTTATTTTGGGTAAAGAACACAGACATTTTAAAGAAAAAAACTACCCCAAAATAAGCTTTATTGCAAGAGAAGTGTTGTCTTACTGATACAGACCTTCAAAAAACCCTTTTATTTCTTACAAACATTTGCTTAAAAATGTACAAAGTTTCTTTTTCTTTTCAAAATCCCCAAACTCAATAAAAGAAAAGAAAAATCACTGAGTATAAATTGCTATAATCTTTGGTCAGCACTGATACGTGACTGAAACAGTTCTGGAGTCAGCATGTGCTTTGGCTATTTTCATGTATGAGATTCTGCTACATGACTAGTTACAGGCACCAGCTGTCAGAAAAAGCACCATTGAGACATACACTTAACACATAATGGTACAACATTTTAAAAAAAATTACTAAAGTAAACTAAATGTCAACTCATTGTACAAACAACTTCCTTACAAAATAAGCTATGATAAAATGAGGCGTATGGTGTATAACTACAGTATTAATGAAACTTCTAACAAGTGGATTTCAAATACACATATTCCTTGTCTGCGCCGCATAATTAGTTTGCACATATGGCAGTCCTGATACAGCTCTCAGTTCTTAGTAAACGCACCATTAATTCAAGCCAGCACCAAACGGTATGAAACATCACGTGTTCCCTTCAGAGAGACATTTTCTTCAGCTGCCTACAGTAATGCAAGTTTGTAGAGCACCCTTTCTGAGAATGAGGTGTGGTTGCATGTGTGGTTTCTTGAGGTTATCGGAAGGAAGTACAGTACAGTTTGGTTCTGCAGTTCTAATGGTATTGAAAGCAGTCAAGGTATTTTGCTACAGTGGTTGTGCCTCTTCTGCTATTATCTGATATGGCTGATTCAGAATACGATCCTATCGAGCTGCTGTGAAAGATGATCTCTGTAGAGATAGATATTGTAATCTTTTCCTTTAAGACTCTTTTTTTTTCTTTTTTAATACATAAAGTTTTGCAAGAGCACTTTAGAATATCCAGATGATGTAATAGAGCACTCTTTAAGCTCTGACACATTTGAAAATTACTTATATACTATTAGGAAGACTGGCCCAAATACAAAAGGAAACATCTTTCAAATCTATTTTTGTTTTAATTAAGAAAGTGCCTCTAAAATGTTATAGCTCAAATTTATAAATCTAAAGAAAAACAAGAAAGTTTCCCTTTTTGTTTACATATTTTGATATTTTCTCCATATATTACTGCATTAAAAATAAATAAATTTCTATATATTTTTTAATTAGGAACTATAGCAAAATACCCAAAGCGTTACAGACTGCTAACAGGAAAAAAATAGATCACATTTTTGTGCCATTTAGTGCCATATGATGACATCTTGAACTTCAGCTTTTTAATATACTTTAAACTGAGGTTATAGAAAAGATACAGTAACCATGATTGCCATTGTAATCAAAGTTTTGGTGGCAGCAGAGTTTAAGTACCCTCCTGCAAGGGTGGTTCTGCAGTCTTAGCTGGATGGAAAGAAAGAGGTCTTCCCCTCTCCCTTCCTCCCCCAAAAGTCAGTGACTGCTTCAAAGCTGTTGAAAAGCTGATATGCTCAGGTGGACAGACAGGTGAACTGAAGTGCTTGAAGTGACTGAAGAACTGAACTTAGTCTGGAAGATGGCTAGTAGAGGTCTATCCACAGCCTCATTCTGAGAGATTCCTCAAGCTCTCCTAGGAGGTAGTTGTCCTCATTGCTGTCTTCCAGTTTCTTTAGCTGTTTTTTCTTATATAGAGGAATGCTAGTGATTTCCAGTGTGTGAGTTCCAGGCACTGACTTTTTCCTAACTGTGTGCAAATAACTCAGTCCATCCCTCTGATGGATTTGAAAGATGCCATCATCATTGCCATGTGAGATGATGTAGCGCACATGGTTGGTAAGGGGCTCAATGGCTGGCATGAGTTCTAGGATGTGCTCCTTGTTGTCAAGCCTGGAAATGTTGACCCTCATCTTCAAAGGACTATCCATGTCTAGACTTTCCAAGCCAATCTGCTCTATCTGAAGTAAAGGAAGAAAGATTGTTTAGAGAAGGAGAGAAATATTCAATTATCAATATTCAATTGCCTTGAGAGAAGAATAAGACATGATTATTAGCAATTTCTGCTAATCTAGCTGTGAAAGAAGCAATTGTAAATCTTTTCCACCTTGGAGAACTGCTTGGTTCCATACAAGACACTCTGTAAATCTTAAAGGCTTCTCACACAGGCTTGACAGATACTTAAAGTCACAGCACCAGGTCCACAGAGGGAGCTCAGATTTCAGATTCTTTTCAGAAACATGCTTGCAAAAAGTCCACGTAAATAAAAGACCTATGTTTAATACTACAGTAAAGACAGTATGTAAGGCAAAGTCTTATTTTTATGATTCAATGTAATTAAAACCACACAGTGAAAACAAGGAAAATCTGTGGAGAGAGGTGAGTACTGTAGTGTTTTAAATACCGCATCTCATAGATGTCATTAGTGATGAGAATCTTTTTGCAAATGGTTTTATGGATGTGAAAACTTTCACTTTTACTGCTCAGGTCATTTTAGCACTAGAAACTTAAAAGGTTAATACTACAAGAAAAATCCATAATAAAAAGACACAATTATGAACTAGATATGAAATGAACTGTGCAAGAGAAAAAAAATGCTTTTCAATATATTCACATATTTCTACGGTGGGTTGACCACAGAATTCAGATTAGAAAAAGTTAAAGAGGAGTGGCGATGCAAAGGGAAAAAGGATGTTTGTGGGAAGTGTGGATGTGTGTGAGAAACAACAAACATGCAGATTTTAAGTGCCAACACCATATCCTTTAGAGCAGAAAGTATAAGATTACTGCCTTCTCTAGAAACTTTGCCAATACAAGAACTGGCTTTGATGGCATCGTGCAAAGTAGTGTCGACTGGAAGCTGGAGTGTTTGGATTGTTTTAAGTCCTTTCTCTTTTAGAAAGGAGACTTGTTTCCCCATTCTTTCAATGCAACTTGTGCAGCTAGCACACCTTACCATTTCAGCTGAGGGTTTGCCTGTTTGCATTACATAGCTCTTGTATTACTGAGGGAAAACCTGTGTGTGTTCCCACCTCTAAACTCAGTTTCCCATTACTGCAGATGTCAAGACCAGTGCTAACGCTACAAGACAACATCCTATCATACAGATAATGCAGATAACAGGTAACACAGGGATACTCTTCTAACTTTTGAAAAAAGCATCTAGAAGGTGTAAATAGTAGGGTTGTCCTTTCATTTTTATAAGCCCACAAAACTCAGTAAGAAAAAAATTAAGTCTGAAGTGTAATTCTCTGACTTAAATGTATCAGCTAGGTCATGTACTCTAGCCCCCCACAATTGCCAGTAACCATGGAATAGACACTTAAGACTAAGATGATCTGCAACAAGATCTGTTTAGCTGTCCTAGACCATAAAATGCTGTCCAATCTCCTCTTAACAACAGAACAGACTTCAGACATGACCAGTTTCCTAGTGCTCTGTAATGACAGGAAAATTATTTCCCTGAATATATTTTGAGGGACTAGATCACATCTTGCACTACAAAGGATTATTTACAAGCTTTAAAAACTCAATCCATTCATAGCTGTTGATGTCTTTCTGATTTTAACATTGTGCCTGCCGACAGGAGGTGCTGGAGTCGCCGTCCCTGGCAGTGTTCAAGAGGCGGCTTGATGAGAAGCTACAGGATATGGTTTAGTAGCTGTGGCAGCAATGGTAGTGGGAAGACGGTTGGACTAGATGATTTTATAGGTCCCATCCAACCATGTGATTCTATGATTCTATGATTCTATGACCCAAGTGTGAAAACCACTGAGGCAGGGGAAAAAAGTTTTTTTGCCATTGAATGCGGCTTGTTAAAAAATTCCCTCCATTTACAGATAGTGTTGAGTACAGTATCTCTGAAAACACCTCAAAGTACATTATAGTGGTTATTTATCCTGGTACGTACAGTGTCATTAGCACTTCTCTTCTTCCTGTTGTCTTTTTTTGAATAGCCATTGATTTTGCACTCATAACATGCTTCAGGGGACAAAGCATTCTCTTCATCAGCATCTCCATCCAGTGGCAGGTACTGGCCTTTGTTAAATCCCATCCCCGAGACACAGTGGCTGTTGAATAAAAACATCTGGTTTAGTTACTTCTTGCAGTTTTATGAACTGTCCTGTCAAACAGAAAGTGAGTGCGTGTAATCTGTACCACAGCATCTGTATCCCCTTCCTTTCCCTTCTCTCAGCAGGAGGTCTGTGCATTAATTTTCTTCACACTAACATGGCATACCGAGTGAAATGCAGCCATTGATTGACTGAGGGCCTGTAGACTTTTCTGATTTTCACTTGCAAGTTTTACAAAGAAACAGAACAAAATCAGCCTGCCCTGAACTTGGAACTAAAGAATTTAGCCATTCTCATGTACCAGAACAATGGTAATTAGTGTTTCATGTTCTGGGTTGATCAGTGTGGCTTAAAACCCTCAATTATCTCAGTACAGATGGTACCTATCCTTATGCAGTAACAGTCCTAATTGAGGAGATTGTGAAAGAGTTCTTGTGCTGATACTGGGAGAGAAATCAGAAGTAATTGTTTAATGCTGCTTATATACTAGATTTAAAATGAGTGTTCTCAGACATGTCTTTCTTTTTTTTAGCTTATGGATATTATGTGCAAAGGGAGAAGAAAGGATGACTTAGTTGCCTGTCCTTCATTTGCACCTCTGCTCTTCAGTCTGACTAGGGTTCACCCTTTTTACAGCCTTCTGAATGCATCATTGATGAATGACTGTGTAGAGATACTCACCCTTGTCCAACTCTATAGTAACCAGGTGGACAGCCACAAAGATAACCACCTTCAGTGTTGGAACAACCATAATTGCAAGGGTTCTTGGTAGAAGAACATTCATTCACATCATGGCATGCACTGGAGAACTGGTCGTAAGAAAATCCAGACGGGCAGGCACACTTGTAACTTCCAAGTGTGTTGTAGCAGGAAGCAGAGCCACACACGTTAGGATTGGAGCATTCATTTTCATCTAGTAAGCAAACAAAAGTATATTGGTATCTTCTAATCCGATAGACATCAGCCAAGCATGATATAGGTAATAAATCAGAATAACTGCAACTCCTAGGGCTCTGCTACATCCTTGGCCTCACTACGCCACAGACTTGGTCTCTGAAGAAGTACATTGGCAAAGGTCCCAAACACATATAGCTAGGCTGTAAAGGTATTTTAGGATACTGTTAACCTTATATTGACTCAACGCTCCCCCTTCCTGTCTACTGTTTTGCTTAGGGATCCTCTTTCCCCTGGCAGGGTACACGCCTACCATGTAAGGTCCACAGAAGAGAAATAAGCTGGAACCCCAGTCATACTCCAACCATGATAGTGTTCCTGGGCACCTAGTGATAGGGTGAAATTAGCACATACTTGTAGTGGAAACCCGCAGGCTTTGTGAAGGGAAAGATGATCTAAATAGCCAACTAAAATGGAAAAGAAAAAGAAGCACTCTCTTCACCTTCTGGGTGTTGAATTAAGATACAGAGAAGAAGACTCCTCCAGTCAGTATTACTGATTTGGTTCCAGGCTATATTGTGAAAAAAGTGAGCAAAGTAGCTTGTTGTACAGAAAATCATGCGATAGTTGGCATGTGTTGCCTATTTTATCTTACCAAGGTACTGTTTGCCCCTACGTGTTTTCCTCTCCAATACCACCAGTGCTTGCTTTAACACTCTTTCCTGCAGTTACTGGGAGACTCATTATTTTGAGGACTATCTGTAATATTCAGAGACTGTAGCTGGTTTGGAGTTTTGTGGGAGTTGTTTGTTGTGTGTTCCTGTCACTCCCACTTTGCTTTCTTTGCTGTAGAACAGTATTAAGTAAGGAGTGATGATGCTGGTTAGGACTTCAGACAAAACTGCCTGATGTGCTACTTAATGTAAAATGGGTATAATAAATTTATGTCTAGGATCAGGACAGTAAGATCAGTCTATAAGAAATGTATGGCAGTGCTCACAGCCATCCTCTGATTATGACACCATTGACAGAGAATCATGACAGTGAACTTGAAAATGTATTTTGTTACAGTGTCTTGTGAACATTACAGCATGGGGTCATTTGAGTGTATGCTGGTTTTTATTTAAAAAAAAAAAAATCTTTTTTTTCCCCCTGCCAGCAGAGCTATTTACTTTGATGCTTTCAGGAATTCAATTAACATCTTTCCACCTTTCTAAGACAGAGATCTTTTCTAAGGAGTACAGAGTCAGAATTTAAGCCTTACTAGGCTTACTCCTTGTCGCACAGAGTTTCAACAGGATGAATGTATTTTCTTGTTACCATATGTCACTGATTTATATGGGGAGTAATAAGTGTATGGAAGGAAGGGGAGAAAGGAAAAAAACCCATGTGTGTCCACATACCCTTTGTCCTCCCATTCGTGTCCTTACGTGGCATTTGTCACTATAAACACTATGACACCTTTGCTGTTTAAATGTATTCTGTGCTGCTTGTTCCCTTACCAACACATTGATTCCACTGGTAATGCTGAATATATCCTTGTGGGCATCCACATCTGTATCCACCCAGAATGTTTTGACAGCCATGCTGGCACCTATGGTTTCCATCACATTCATCCACATCTTTGCAATTGGGACAGAAGAACATAAAAGAACACACAATTATACACACTGCCAAATAAGTTAATTACCTTGATCATAATCATTGAAACACCAGTATTTATGACAAAGGAGTACTTTTGTAAGACAGAACCACCACTCAGGCTGGTCTTTTGAAAGCCTGAAAGTCAATTATTATAGCATTCTTCCTACCTATTAATAATCCAATTAGAACTTTTGAGCCTTTAAATTACTCAGATTTGGAGAAGAAATACTATTCCTGGTAATTACACATGATTTTGCTTTGATGTAGCGTTTAGAATCTGAATGTTTTTTAGTTTCAGTTTTCAAACCAACTATGTAGGACTAAGCTTTCAGTTTCCTGGAACATACTGAAGTGTTTGAATATGAGGATGTCCTGGTTTTGGCAGGGATGGAGTTAATTTTCCTCTCAGTAGCTGGTGTGTTTTGGATTTCGGATGTGAGGAATGTTGATAAACACCCTGAGGACATGAGTTGATGAGTTGGCTTTCCAAGTGTCGCTTATGTGCAGATGCATGAGGCTGGGAGAAAAACAGACAGAATAATTGACCCAAACTGGCCAAAGAGAGTATTCCATGCCATAAACATCATGCTCAGTATGGGACATCGGGTGGTGAGTAAATCCTGTATTGTTCATTTTGCATGTATTAATACTTTTATATTTTGTTATTATTGTTTTCCTTTGCTATTCTAGTAAGCTGTCTTCATCTCAACTCACGAGTTTTCCTTTCTTCCCAATTTCTCTCCCACATCCCACTAGGGAGGGGGAGGGTGAGCAAGAAACTGTGTGGTGACTCGGGCTAAACCACAAGAGAGGCATACATACCAAATTTGGATGTAAGTGCTACTTTTGCAATTAAAAATAATAATGCATCTAAAAAGTCTCTAAGATACATGTAAATAAAGGAGAAAGCCACAAAGAAAAAAAAAACAAAACATAAAAACTCAACTATCTAAAATAGTGTCTGTTATAAGAAATAAGCAGATTTGAAGCAGCCTAATGTGTCAGGTAGAGTATGCAGTTCTAGTAGAAAAAAAAAATGCATAATATCAAAGATTTTAAGTTACGCTCTAGTTGTCTACAGTTTGAAAAAAATTTAATGAAATTGTGTGCCCCAAAGCCTGAGGTGCAGGAAACCATTGTGCCAGGAACTGAAAGCTATCATTTTATCAGTAATGGCATATAGAGCAGTTCTGATGTGTTAGTTGTGTATATATCTTGTGAATGCTTTGCTAAGTACAATTTAGTGTTTTGTTTTGTAGGTCCTGAGTAAAGTACACAATAAGAATTTATCTACTTTATGAGAACAAAGTAATCTGTTTTACTTTGTAAAACATCTAGCTGCGTATATTCTGCACTGTTACTCTAGAAATAGGTTCTAGATATCAATTCCTGTTTTAAATGCTGTATCAAGGTAGCTAATGTTTTGAGGTGTCATAAATTTGTACACATATACCCCTGCATTTCTAATCATCAGCTGCCAGATGACCTAGTAATACCTCTTAATTTCTTATTTGCTCAATATCTGAGGCCCACTGCAAAGTCTGGAGTTCTTGCACAGATTGAGATTTCCTGACTGGGGCTCCCTTTTGGGCCAGAGAGAGATGAAGCTTAAGAGTACAATTTGTATTTTAAATGTAGTGAATTACTCTCTGTATCTCTATGATAGAAGACTTAAAGTACGGAATTTAATCTAATCTTAATCATCCTCAGGTGGATGATTACAATTAGATGAAACAAAAAATGTAGAGAGATTCCATTTAGACTGTGTGAAAATGAAAAAGAAGAAACAACTAGACTTTCAGATGCATAAACCTATGTGAAGTTGAAATGGCAGCCTGAAAACAGCTGTTCAAGAGTTCAGCTAAAAAGTCACTTTTTATTCTAATTTGTTTAAAAATTACTCAGGAAGTATGTTCTTACATACAATTATGCTTAAAATTACTCAAATTCATTCCTATTTCTTTTTGGTATTTACTTTTACTATGGCTGGTGCTGTGCTTTGTCTTTGACATCACAGGATTCACTAGACACAGAAGTAACGATTTGCACCCTAAAAAAAATTGACTTTTGCTAGTTACCTTCACAGTTTAATCCAGTGGAATCAAGAGAAAATCCCCTTTGACATTCACAGGTAAAACTTCCAGGAGTGTTTTGGCAAATTCCTTTTGATCCACAAAGTGATGGTTGAGAACCACATTCATTGTTATCTTTAAAATGCAGAGGAAAGAGAAGGTTGGTATATACTGTGGCATGATTTTAGACATATTCATATAACATTTCTTAAGAGGCTGAAATCCAGAGGTTCAGCAGTTTATTTTGAAAATGTAGCTTTTCCTATTTAAACATCCGATGACCTGATGACTCAGGCAGAGCTATGAGTAATTAGTAAGTTGGAAGTGCAAGCTGTAATTCAGTTATGAGTGTGAAAGACCCATACGTGTAATTGCTGACAGTGGAAAAATGCTGCACTTCTGTATTAGCTGAACTAAAATAGTTTCAGTTGGCAAGATTTATACATATGCTTAAGATCTAAAGACATCTGTATCTATTGAAAAAGAAAATGCAGTCTGTTTCTGTTTAACTACATTTTAAATCCAATTTTAATACTTTATCCCTTTGTTGCCATGTGGTTATACTTAGAATATAATAACATGTATTAAATATGTACAGCTGTTTACTAAACAAGAAAATACAAAAGGTAGATAGACTGATTTTTCTTTAGCTATAGTTGTTGCCTTTCAAAATCTGTTTTCTGGACTGCTGACATTATTGCTCTGTATTATACAAGGCAAAAGACATGAATGAAAATTGAGAATGTTGTTCTACAGAAAAACTGATGCAAGAAAACAAATGTTTTTCTTACCAATACAAGCTGTGTGGTGTTGTGTAAAACCAGGTGGACATTTGCATGTGAAGCCCCCAAGGGTGTTGACGCAGAGAAACTGACAATTGTGTTGTTTGGTTTGACATTCATCAAGATCTGAAAGTAAGATATATTGTTACCTTAAGAAACGTCAACAAAAGTAGAGGTACATTTAGCATAACTTCATAAAAATATCACAGTTTAAAACTATTTCCTTTTAAGTAAGGTGCAACAAAACTAAAAGTTACTGTGTATAACTTTCTTTACCTTTACAGGTTTTTCCATCTTCTTGAAGGACGTAGCCCCGAGGACAAGAGCACTGATAGCTCCCTTCTGAGTTCTTGCAGATAAAATTGCATGGT
Organism: Chlamydotis macqueenii; assembly: GCF_036417535.1. Lineage (NCBI taxonomy): Eukaryota > Metazoa > Chordata > Aves > Otidiformes > Otididae > Chlamydotis > Chlamydotis macqueenii. The sequence goes on along the minus strand of NC_141593.1, from coordinate 54,479,666 downwards.
TTAGGAGACTGGGAGCACTCATCAAGATCTAAAGAGAGAAACTGTTACATATCTGTTGTACTGATTTCTTTGTCTGTCTTTGAAGGGGTTTTCTAAAGAGCACTATATTCAAGAGAAAAATGTTTGCAGGAGTCCCCAATTCACATTTGTCCATAGTTCTTATTTCTACATCTATGGATTCATCACTGTGGAGTTTCTACGGAGTTGCGACTACAGTGACAAACTGAGTGTCCTGAAAGAGTAATATACTAGAGTAACGGTAGTATTAATATTTTCAGCTAAGGACTAAGTATTTATTTTAGGGCATACTATGGTATCATTATATGTGTTAACCAACAGGAAAGTGGGAAAATGCAGACCATGAAATAATGAGCTAGTTTGTCAGTCAAAATGGTTATACAGCTGAAATGTATTTCAGTGCTCATTCTACTGCAGGAATATTGCCAGTACAGCTTGTTTCTGAGTTTCTCCAAATAAAATATAAAAATAGAAGTGCATATTAGAAAACGAAAGACAGAAAAGAGATAAAAGACACGAAGAGATAAAACTGCTTGACACAAAGGTTTACAAAGGTTGATTACATCAGTATGTACTAACTAAAAAAATAATTGAGCATTAAGATGCTGAATCTTACCAATACAAGATGTGCTGCTTATGTCAGTGGTATAGCCAACTTTGCAAAAGCATCGGAAGGAGCCCACAGTGTTAATACACTGTCCATTTCTACACAGATTTGGCATGACCTTACACTCATCAATATCTGTACAGAAAATATTAAATATGTCATCTTTCAGTTTAAAATTCAACTTTTTTCTTCTTTTCCATTTTTGCACAGTTCCTCATCACGTCTCTGATTGATAGCAAGAGTAAAGTTCCTTTCTCTTTAAAAATGGATCTGAATTCAAAGTCAAACATCCTTCAAATATTCATTACTGTTTTTTTTTTATCAAAATCTTCCTTCTACTTCACTGGGTAATGAGGTTCCAGTTTTGCTTACTCAAAATACAAAATTCACAGAAGTGATTTTTCTTATAACCAGTTAGATGATGCCAAAATTTTTTCACCAAACCTTAAAAATCTATGTTAGCTTCTGCTTCCTGTGTGGAAATAGTAACTGCAAAGCATTCAGTGAGACCGTTGTTACAACAATCGTTGCCTTTGCTATGTATACGCCTTTTCAGCATACAAAAGCTTTGGGATCATTTCTAGCTTTTAGTTACTGGTTGGTATGTCCTATTTTAGATCCCAACACTGAAAATTCTGCACAGCTGTGAGTGTTCTGGTTGCAGCTACTGCTTAAAAGTGTTTTTAATTTCTGGTCTCTCAGCAGCACTTGAAAAATCAAACTCTGTTGTCTCACAGGAAATTCTTCGAAGGAACTTCAAAGAGAATTCTGCATTTTCTTAAATATGCAAGCATATTCTTTTCCCATTCTCTGCCTTTTTTCATCCCTGCAAATACCTCTTCCATCTGTAGTATAGCCTGGCCCGTGTGGACAGAGTTTCTTATATTGAGTGGTTCCAGGAAGTGGACAGAGCTCACACTGGTTACCCCAGCCCCGGCCTCCATCACAGCAGCATTCAGATTTAGTGACAAGATTTCGGCTGCTTGAAGCCATCTGACACATTGTCTGTAAAACTTCAGCAAAGCAAAACCCTTCGCGTTTATCTGTAAGGAAGGAGTAGAGAGATCAAGAAAGAGCAGGAAATAAACATCTGATCCATTAAGCATCTGATGTATTTTTCTGGCTCTCTATTAACACACAAAAGCACTAGAAGATTATTAGCACCCGGTCTGTGAAGTCTACTTAGCCTTTCAGATTTGGTGTGCCTTCTTATAATGTGCTGCCATTCCAGGTGTATTCCAAACATCCTTACCTGCATAAGTTTTACTTCTAGGGAAGTTGTGCTTTGGGGTATAGCTGGTGAGCTTGCTTCATAGTAAAACAGGCTGTGGGCCAAACTGAGCTTCCACTTAAGCTGCCTATGCTTGGCTTGCATTTGAACAACTTTCTTGAAGAGGGGTTAAAAACTTGTTTTGTTTGTTTGTTTTACCAGCCAAAATAGCATGCCTGATCATCTGTAATTATCTTGATGTGATTTAAATTACAAAATCCTTAGCTCTTAAGTGTCTATGCAACTCAGTATTTTTTCAGTAGCGCTCTTAGTTTTTGTCAGCGGGGGTGAATATTATATGGCCTTACTGTTGATCTGTCCCTTTCTAGTTCTATTTTTCTTATTTTTTAAACCTTTTGGTTAATACCTGTCAATCATAGAATCATAGAATCACATGGTTGGATGGGACCTATAAGATCATCTAGTCCAACCGTCTTCCCACTACCATTGCTGCCACAGCTACTAAACCATATCCTGTAGCTTCTCATCAAGCCACCTCTTGAACACTGCCAGGGACTGAGACTCCACCACCTCCCTGGGCAGGCCGTTCCAGTGCCTGACCACTCTTTGAGAGAAAAAGTTTTTCCTCAAGTCCAATCTAAACCTCCTCTGGTACAACTTGTGGCCATTTCCTCGGGTCCTGCTTGTTGCCTGGAAGAAGAGGCCAAACCCCTGTTCATCACAACCTGCCTTCAGGAAGCTATAGAGTGCAATGAGGTCTCCCCTGAGCCTCCTCTTCTTCAGACTAAACAATCCCAACTCTCTCAGCCGCTCCTCATAAGACTTGTGCTCCAGACCCCTCACATCATGAAAGACGAGTAAAACTTGAGAGTCATTAAGTTCCTACAAATTTCCTTCAAACAGGCAGCTGAGGAGAGCAGAGATTGTGGCTTCCAATGCTAATGGAAACTCTAATTTTTGCAGAGGCTATATCTTCTAAATAGGCTATGTCACCTATCTTATTTGTTCAGTAAAATGGAAACATTGTCAACTATGGTCTGACAGAGGCTTATGTTTTTAAATGAAAGATTTTATTTTTCTCTTTTAAAGCTGAGAGTTAAAATCCCTCTGATCCCTCAGGATGTATGTAGGTATCAACACTCAGCTGACTTTTTCTTTTAGAAATACGAGGAGTAGGATCTATACATTTCTTACAAGAATCAGGTCAAATGCAAACTTTTGCTTCAGGCAAAACTTACTTTAGGTGCCTAGAAACTTAACTGTTTACATCAAATAAAGCTGTCCTCACTGAAAGTGCCAGCTGTGGGAGATAGCATGTTTGCTGTAGTAGTCTGCAAGACTCAGTATTCTGTCCTCCTAGATAGACACATTGTGCAGCTCTTCACACACATTTTGTCTTGCAGAGCATATAGAATGCTTTTTCCTCAATTTGAGATGTGGAACAAATTTTAATGAGAATAGAATATAAAGGTTTGCACAATATATTTTAAGTAACATAATCTAAGACTTGATGTTTGTGCTTTAATTATGCAGAAATACTTTGTTTCTGCCAGACTCATTTTTCATAGTAATTTCTGACCCATGAAACCCCAAGGGAACAGCAGCAATCAGCAAACTAATCCAAAGCATATCTTTCAGAAAATAATAAAAAAAATACATTAAATGTAAGAAAGCAATAATGACCTCCAAGCAGGTTATTTCCTTGGCATTAATAACTGGCTGGGGTTAACAGACTGTGGCATCCTTTTCCCATCTGGTCTTAATCCTTAGGAAATACCCTGCACTTCCAATGTTATTGCTTTGCTATAAAGTCAGCACAGCACTGATGACAATTTACAGTGAGCTGGTTTTATAGTACTTACATAAGATAATATAAAAGTATTTTTGATGTAAGAATAGTAATAAATACTCATATAGTTTCAGCATTGTAAAACATTTCAAACTATCTACACTTGAACACTGATCATGAAAAAGGAAGGTTTTGCAGCTCTGTTTGATTTCTAAAAAGGGAACAATTAATTTTACACGGCAAATGACAAGTCTGAACATAATGAAAAGGAAGTAGAGGTTGATGAACATAAAACTCAATCAGAATTTAATGTGCAGGCCTGGCTCAAAATTTTTTAATGTATTTTGCAATTTTTTTTTGTGAAATCCTAATATTTTATATTCATAGTCACCATCTGAATTAAACGTATGGAAAATTCAGATGTCCAGCTGCAGTATTGTGGTGCTTAAGATCATGTTTTGAATATTCAAACACTTAATTTTGCTCTGCATCCCAGTTTTTGATCTAACATAACTAAATTCTGCTTCTTTAAAATCTCCCTGTATTTTGTCTGGATAGTGTTGCTCAGCATCAGACTTACATCCTTTGTACTCTGGAATTTACACACTTCTATGCGAGGCCCCTGATTACTAGACTCAGCTGACATACTCAAGATGCTCCACATTCCTATAATTATTTGATATCATATTGTTTAATTTATAAGGATAATTACTTATTTTCGGAAGATTTGAGAGCTGTTAGGTACTCAGAAGCCTAATTTACTTTCTGCATCCTTAATACTTTAACGTAAGATAAAATGTATACAAAAGAGGCATTTACCAAGACACTCAATGCCTGATGGACTTGATAGGAATCCTTCATTACATTCACATCGGTAGCTCCCAATAACATTCATGCAACGACCATTTTCACAGATACCTGGCTTGGTGCGGCACTCATTTTCATCTTTACAAAAATATAGTAAAAAAAAAACAAACAAAAAAATACATTAAAATATATCAGACTTGTAGAATGCATTCATCATTCTGCATAATATTTGTAAGAAGTGGAAAATCAACTGATTAAGCCTGGAAATGACTTTCCTAGTAACACTATACTATTTCATTCCTCATGTACTGTATCCTAGGATGAAAGCAACTTACAAAGAGCAGAAAACACTTGCAGCAGAGCAAGTTCTAGTTATAACTTTTACCTGGCAAGAGGTATTCAAATAAAATTGGAATGTATACATGACTTGACTAACCAATACTTTGTAATAATTTAGAGTTTCTGAATAAATTTTTCCTCTTCTGAAGTCACATTTCAGTCCATACATCATTTCCCTGAAAATGCTTACAATCTTAGTGTATAGTGCATTTTCTTCCATAGCTAATGGCACAGATACTGTAAGCAATTTAGCAGGTGTTTTAAAGGCAGGATTACATGGCAAAAACGTCAGAATTCTTGTTCATACAGATAATTTTCCCTTAAAAATGTAAAAATCTGTAAAGGAGAGTAGTCATTCTCTTGCTGGAGGACTATTGTTTTAAAATATTTTCATTTAAAGCATTCACTGAGATGGATGTTTAATTTTTTTGTATCCTCTGAGCCAATGACAGTCTCAGCTACTTCTGACCTCAGAGAACTTTGGACCAGTATTGGGTTTTTTTTTTAGGTACCGGAAGAAAGTAAAATTTGCCAAAATGTAGCTATTGTTTCCCCCTCAACTAACTGAGAAAATGATAGAGGAAAACTCTTTGCTTACTTACAGGATGGAGAATTATTTTGAACTACGGCAGTGTCCTCATCTTTTGCTCTTCATGGCTTTTATATGTTGTTTCAGAATCTTGCAGTTTTAATTCTTTAAGGAACTGCCACATTATTTATGAACACTACTAATGCTAAAGGAAATGTAACATTTATTTACAATAATTTTGCTTCCTACTCATCAAATGAGGTCTCTTTTGTACAGCAACTTAACTTTTTAAATCTAACAAGTGTCTGAAACTTTCTGATTTTGTTGTACAGTAAAAGAAACAAAATCAGAGTTTTTTTTCTGGAATTAGTCAGTCGTTTATAACTGCTTTCAGATAAGGCTTAAACCCTGAAACAAAAAAGAGAGTTTAAGATGTAGGGCATCATTAGCTATCTTAAGTGTCTTCTATGAATTACTACTTTCTAGTTTACTACATGGATATACAGAGAGCTTTTCACTTGTTTGCTTGTTTGCACTTCAGTAGATGTCTTCTTCCCTTTCTAAGCTTTACCTGTGCAGCCTTCTCCATCAGATCTCCGGGTCATTCCAGGAGGACAAATGCACATGAAGGTACCAATCAAATTTTTACACATCATGCCTCTTGATTCGCAGTCATGGAGACCTTCAGCACACTCATCTAGATCTGGGGAAAAAATTTATTTTGTGTTTGAACTTCCTTCCAGTAGCTTCAGTTATTGAACATAATTGTACTTTCTCAAGAAAAAGGACATACAGACTTCCCTAACAAGCACTGAAGAAAAATCTGAGACCTATGCTTAATTGTAGTTGTTTTAATCTTTGTGAGCTACTGTATCATTGTTTCATGTTAAAGATGAACTTCACCATTGTGACCTTCTTGGCTTTACAACTCCCATCAAGGGGTACACTTGATAATAAAAACACCAGATGCTGGTCTTACAAGAGTTCTGAAAGAGTAAATAATCATCTGCTGGACTATTCGCTACATTCCACTGAGATGATGAATGCAAGATGCACAGAAATATTTGGATTATGCTTTGGCCAGTATAAGGTGATGGAAGTTGGGTAAAGTTTATATTTCAGTCATTACCTTTGCACATCTTTTGGTCTTCTCTTAGTTCATAGCCAACTGGACATGTGCATTCATAGAAACCATAAGTGTTGATACAACGAAAAGCACACAGCAAGGGATTCTGAGCACACTCATTTATATCTGAACAGAAAAGAACAAAATAATCATTCTCCACTAAGTTTTAAAACAACCATCAAGAAGGTTTTCTTATACCTGTGTTTCTCTAGTCAGCTAAAAAGTATCAAAAAATGTAGTAATTCAAATCAGCAAACATGGGGAATGTTTGTTTTTGAGAAGCCAAAGAAAATCAGACAAAGCTCTGCTTAAAAATAATGGCATAATAAATACAGAACTACTTGAGCTTAGAATGACAAGTTGGAACAGGCCTATTTCAGATTTTTATTATCTGATAATTTTTAATGTATTCTCTATGGCGAGACATGTCAGCTTTTTTCCAGCTCTAAAAAAAAAATATTTTTTGCGTCAGAAAGCAAATTAATTATGAGTCATAAAACATAAAACTTGTAAGAAGCATGCTGATCAGCATCTGATGAGAGCAGAATGGTTGTACAAAAATCCCACACTATGAAAAATAAGAGGTACTTAATGAAGCTAATGTGGGATTATTTTAAAACAGATGAAAGGAAATACTTTACTAAGTAGTGAGCATAGTGACATTCTTGATCTCATTGCCACAAGAAGCTGTGGAGGCAGACTGTATCAGCAGATTCAAGACTGTACTGGATAGATTCTTCGACAACAGATCTGTAAGTGGATACTAAACCCCCTCTGCAGGGATGTATCCCCAAGTTTACATCGTATCTTCCCTGTATCCTCAGCTCTTGTATTAGAGGAGTGAACTGCAGAAAATTGTTAGTCAGGCTTGTATGCTGAATTAGCATTTTAACTGTGAGGGAAGAAATAATGGACTAGATGGACCAGTGGTCTGACTTCAGTTTATTACATTCAGTATAACTCACTTGTTACTGTAACTGTGATGAGTGGGTCAGTTCATAACTGCTCTGCCTCAGTTACGAAAAAGGCTCTGAAAATTCAGGCATTTTTGCCACGGTTAGCTATATCATTTATGAGGATATTTTAGGGGCTCTACAGTTACTTTTCCCGGCCTCCTATCCCACCTCTTTCCAACAAACAGCTGAATAATGTAACATACCACAACATGCAGTTCGGTAAATCCTCTGATAAACTAAAAATACTGCTTGAATCAATTCAAGACTTTTTCACTCACATATTTCAAGCAGAGAAACTCTTTTTCCTCCTAGTTATTACAGCACCAAAGGCCTGGTTAATAAAGCAATTTCAAAACTGAGGACTGAACAAAACTAACGGAAGAAAATAAAGAGGGTAAGTTACCTTCACAATTCATCATTGGGCCTGGCTCAAATCCTTCATGACAGTTGCACTCAAAACTGCCAATCATGTTAGTGCACGTACCGTTTCCACATGGGTTGCCAATTGAACATTCATCAGTATCTGTATGTAATTAATAAATACAAACTGAAGAGAACTGGGACACATTTCAAATTGTGTTTTAAATTCAAGTGTTGCAGTTCTTAAAATTTATTAAATATGGACACACCGATGCAATGTACTCCAGTGTAGTCTAAGTTGTATCCCATGGGGCACTCACAGCGGAACGATCCATCAGTATTGATACAGTGACCATTTGAGCAAATCCCTGGGCTTTCAAGGCATTCATTCACATCTACAAAGCAGGAAGATATTAGCAACCATTTAGCTGATGCATTTCTGTATCAAGTCCTAAAAAAAGCATTTAAAAAAAACCTAAGAGCCCTATTCTGTTTCTCTCTAGCTATGCAATTTCAAAGGTAATCTTTTAACCATCATTTAATTATAGTCCACATTTGTCACCACAGGCTGTGGGAAGTAAATCATCACATACTATAATAGTCAAGTCTAGTTTTAGGTATATTTTTTAAAATTATCAGGAGAAAGAATACCTACCTTCACGTGTATCATCGATTCCGGGAATAGTTCCATGACCATATGGACACAGGTCCTGAAAAGCAACTGCAGAGGTATGGGGTGTTTTAAAAAAAAAAAAAAAAAAAAGTGAGAGAAACAACCATGACAGCTGGTTAAAGCCATCAAAAAATCTTCTATATGACATTTTTCAAAACTGCCAACTGTTTAAATAACGATCATTATGCTGTCTTGACAGATGCAAAAGTAACACTGTCTCTACACAGTACCAGAACTTGTTGAGCTTCTGTGTGCACATGCTTGGTGCCTTCCCTTTTCTGTACTTGGAGAAAACCAAGAACTAAAAATTGTTGATTACTTCAGGGATTCTCGGCACTGTCCCATTTTGCTTTTCTCTTTCAACAGGCTAGGTCTACAGATGGAGGTTACTACTTCATTTCTCTATAGAGCAAAACCAACAACTCAGCATTTCTCTTTTTCTGTGGTTTCTTCTGTTTAACTTTGTTCCTTTTGTTGACCTGAAAATGGTTCTAGAAAAGGCCATAAAGAGAGAATAACAAAAAGATCACTCCTTCTAGTGATCAAAAAGGCACAATACACATATGCTCTTCCTTTTGTTGCACCTAAAAAGGCCTCATTTTAAATCTCGATGTGTACCTTCTTCTTCCTTTGGACAGAGCTCACAAGGATCACCCCATCCTTCTCCTGGCATTTTACTGCAGCAACATTTTGCCTTTGTGGTGTTGAAAGCCTTTGGCACTGAGCATTTCCCATTCTCAAAGTTAGTGAAGCAGAAGCTCTGGCGAGTATCTAAAAAAGAAAACACAGTTATGTGGAGCTAGCACCTCCTATGTGGTTAGATGATGACTGTCTAGCCCTGAAAGGAATAATGTTAGGTCTGTACTTTTCATACTGTTTCAAAAGCATTTTCCAGTTCTCATAAGGGTACCATCTGAAAGGGACCCGCTGAGGTCCCTTTCTACTCATTCTACAGAGTATCTGTTATATGTTAGAATAAGTTATTACAGTCCTCAATGATTAACTTACCAAAACATCTCCGTCCATTGTCAGACAGCACAAAACCTGTAGGACAGATGCACTGGAAACCTCCTGGAGTGTTTGTACAAGAGCCAAAGAGACAGATGTTGGGATCCTCATTACACTCATTAATATCTGTAAATTAAAGGACAAAAGGTTCACCATAACCCCACTGGCTGTGAATTCCTTGGTTAAGAAAGACTGTTTATTTATTTAACTTCAGTAGGAGGTACTCCTCCAATAAAGCACCCAAGAGATAAAGTAGCCTGAAAGTTCCACTAACTCTTTCAAATTACAGCATTTCACTGGCATGCACTCTCCTCTCCATTCCATACCATTCTCTGTTCTTTGTCATATTTATAATACAAACATTAAATAAATGCTTTCAGACTGAAAGAGAAGATCTATTTCTGATGAAAAAATATATTTCTATAAACACAAAACATGCAGAGATAAATTTTAAAAAATCTGTACATTCAGAGTTCTTTGTAAGTAAAGGTGGTCTTTTTTTTCTTGAACTGAAACAACAGCTAGTTATAAGTAGAGGGAAGTCTATGATTATATTTACATATTCAGATTTATGTTTACCAGTCTTCCACAGCCACTCTTGATATGTTACTTAGAATTTTTTCCTGTTCAGTTGCATAATTTAGAATATATTGCTATGACTATTTAAATGTGAGATTTATTTTTTAAAATACAGATATTTTTATAGTTATGAAAAACTTAAACCAAAATAAGAGTACTTAATATAAACACCAAGTGCCTGTAAAATTGTGCAGCTCAAATAGTATCAGCCTGCACATCCTGCTTCTAAATAGACAGAGTAAGAAAAGTAATACATTACTAGAACTTTAATTTTTCATATCTACTATTTTAAACTATATTTTAATTTATTCTATTCTGTAAACACTGACAGAAGATATAAGCCTCCTTGCTAAAGTAATTTGTAATTATAATTTAATAAATTCTGAAGTGTATTTTAATAATCTGCAAAGCTATACCTGCAGTACAACTGTTCCCTGAGTCTTTCAGTAAGAGATATTTAAAGAATCATTCCAGAGATGTACGGCTGTACAAGCCATAATATCCATATTGATCTTAATCAAAGTGTAGGCAGGAATGGATATTCTCCATGAAAATAAGCCTCATGGCTGTTGAGCCATAAATTTTTAGCATCATTTTTCCTGATACTTGTTGGACACTCCACTATACTGAGTATGAGAAAACTGACTTACTTAGCAGATAGTGAAACAATGGAAACACAGTCTTTATCACTAGGGAAATAAAAGTGGAGTGATGAAAGAAGTCATGTAGGAATAGATTCTGTGACATTACTTCTGAAAAATATTACCTTAAGTCCCATTTTCAGATGTTACTATTAGGTATAGCACATGAACAAACTACTGTAGCATAATCCAGTATACGATCAAACTCTTGCCATAGACAGGCTCTTACTATGCGAAGCATTTTAAGTCAGCTCATTTCAGTGAAAAGAGGTAACCAACTTCCCAGTTAGTGTGGCAGTTGCTAATACACAAAGCTTGGCAATCCAGCTGCATTAACAGGAAAGAAAAACTGCTCTTTTGAAGTACTGATTATCCTTGGCTTCGGACTAGTGGAAGAAACTCTTCTTGTGGCCATAATGAACAGGTGACTGTGGAAGTAAACAAGTCCTCTCCCCTTCATTTCCACAAAATGAAAGGAAATATATTACATGGGTAGGTGAAAACTAAGAATTTTTCTGTGCCTTCCATGTGTTTTGGCTTCCTCTGCATATAATCACCCTGAGCTCAAAAAGTAATCTAGCTATTGCCAATCTTCACATTACAGACAGAAATAACGAATTATTACAAAGCTGTTTGCATATAAGATCAATAGAAAGCAATGGGGAACATATGTTGCAAGACCTGTCATTATACTAACAAAAGTATTAGTACAATCACATGTGATTATCTAGGCATTTTCTAGGAACTTCAGCTGCAAATTTTCTGGACACATGGCAGAATGAAGAAAAAGAATATAATTAAGTCCCTTTTACTCAGTTCAGGCAAAAATCTGTTTGGCAGTCACTCATGCTGTCAAAAACATCAAGAGACTCTGTCAGGATACAAATTGGCCATAAACCGTGACATTCCTGGAAAACTAAAAGCTTTCATTTTAAATTAACGATTTTACAATTGTAGGTGATTTGAATTCATCTCAAATATACTTCTATTATGGAAACGGCAGATGCCAAAAGAAAACATTAAGTTGGCTGGCTTATCCAAAAGGATGAGAGCACTCTAGGGCTTAGAAAATACATCATATTGTTCAAAACAAAAATTCAAAAAGGTTCCTGTGATCCAGTTCCTGCACCCATATAGATTAAGTGGCTGGAAGCCAAATCTTCATGTCCTCACCAGTGTTTTCTCCAGTCCATACAAGGACAAGTTGTTCATTTATTATTGGAGTTATTTGGATGAATGTGTGTCTGGGGTGTCACACCAGCTAACTTCAGTCATTTAAGCTGAAAATCAGATTTCTTTATAAAGTCACAGTGATGATACAAGTGTTTATTCTATCCTCCAACCATGTAAAAATCTAAGGCTTCTAGGTTAGTTACCTAAAACTAGTTGTGAGCCTCTTCCTTGCCAAGTGACCCATATAGTAAATTTAAATCTCCAATAAATTCTCAGTAGTCCTGTGCTTAGCTCTGCTGGAAAAGGGAGTTGTACACTGGATTTATTTCTCACTCTCTGCTACATCACATCTTAATTAATTGTATGACATTCAGCTCCTGAATGATACTCAAGGCTTTAAACAAGACTTATATGCACAAACAAGAACATGTAAACTGATGAAAAGTGTGCTGCACCCTCTTCCTCCTGTGAATCTCAGCACTTGAGGGACACTACACAAAACAGGAAATCAGAAGACAGTTACTAGAAGAAACTGATTTCAGCAGTTGTTCCCATAAGCTCTGTAATTTTATCAAGATTTTTAAACTTCATAGTCCTCTGAAACCAGAAGCTTGGTTCATGCATTGATTGCCAATGACTACCTTTATACAAACATTACACAAATCCAGTACACAGGTTGGTTTGTTTCATGAATGATTTTTTAAAAAGGCGAATGAAAGATAAAATACCACTTTTTTGAGAAGTATTTTTCCTTGTGTTAATGAAGAAGTTAATGTACAAAATATAGTACAAAGCAGTACAAAATATCTTGCCTTCTATCTTTAAAACCTCTTCCTGAAGACTTTTCCTACTTATTCCCTGTCATCATGATTTTAAGTAGGGCAACATTCACAAACATTAGGGTGCACAACTACTTTCCACCAAATTAGAACCAGATACTTTTTCTAGCTTTTTTAATTGTTCAGAAGCAACAATTACAATTTGCCTTACCAATACAACTTTCACTTTTTACTTCATATCCTGGTGGACAGATGCATCTGAAAGATCCTTCCAGATTTTGACAGGTACCGGGAGAGCATGAACCAGGTAGTGCCACACATTCGTTAGTATCTTTGAAGAGTAGACGGAATAAAGAAAGATTTAGAATCATGTAATTCTTACGGTAACAAAACAGGCTTACTGATGAAAAAGACTATAGGATTCTTTTCCAGTTTTCTTTTTCTAAGGCATTTAAATACTTAAAGATCAACAACTATTCCAAAACTCAGTTACTTCTACTGTGTTTTCATTAAACTCAGTCTTTTTCTTTTTTTTTTATACTTAGATACTCAGACTGTGGTGCTCCCCTCTAGATAGGAGCTAACAGATTATTTCAGCTCATTAATACTTTATAATTTCCTTGCAGATCATACATACCAATGCAATTCTTGCCATCTACAGTAAGTTCATATCCTTCATTACATAAACATTTAAAGGAACCAATTTCATTGAAACACCGTCCGTTTCTGCACACTTGACCAAAAAACGAACTGCACTCATCGATATCTGTAAAAAAACCAAAACAAAACCCTAGAAGCGAGAGTTGAGTCCCAGCATAGTATATACAGTATGTTATAAACACACTCAAGCTGCAATATATATTTGTGTGGAAAAGGCAAATCTTGCAGCCACAAGGGAACAGATGACAGCTAGTGGAAAGTAACTCTCACTCAAGTGCATTAAAGTGTATGTTCTATTTAAACACCACACTTTTTTTTTTTTACAGGGTATTATAATTTTCAAGCTTGCAGCACTACCTCAGCTATTGCATCTGGAGATATTCAATTACTGCCAAGTGACTGTATGATACTAACTCCAGACACAGAAAAGGAAATGTTACATGGAATGTTCTGGATTTTATCTGGATTTATATGTGCGTAAGTTTCCTCCTAAAACCTGCCTTGTCATTTTCAAATTTTGGTATGTCATTTGCTTTCTACAGGACTTTCTACAGGATTTTCTCCTTCATAACAGTTCTGAAAACACGGTTTGAACATGCTTATTAGTTTGTAGAGTTACTTCAATAATTCAGACTTAAAGGAGCAGTGCATAAAGGAAGATACAGACAAGAAAATAACAGAACAAATGAAAAGGAGCTCAGACAAGCATAATTATCTAAGAATAACTTAAACTTCACTGTTTTACAACACTTGAATTTGAATGATGAATACTAACATCAGTTTTACTGAAGAGATTTTAGTGTTCTTTAGAAGCATTAAGTATCAGATCCTGAAAAAGATGTACCTTCTGCTTCAGCCAGTACACCGTGTCTGTTTTACTAATTTATTCCACAGTGCATTTCTTCTGTGTTGTAGGTCTACGTGCAGAAATGCCTCCAAAGTATTACACTGGAATGGGCTAAATTGCCTTTGAATGACTGAGTTTGGAAGAAAGCCCTCAGGCTCTCCAAGCTGTCAAGAGGAGTGCTAACAAAGGGCCAAGTCTTTGAGTCAGCTCAGGCTGCTTGGCCTCCTTGAAGGCACAACCTGAAGCAGAGGCGCTGGATGCTCCTGGCAGTAGATTGGCAAGTATATTGCCAAGGGAAAGAACCTCCTTGGCAAATAGTGCCATTCTTTGGCAGTAGACTATTCTTACATGAACTACTTTTCTCTTTCCTGAACAAGGAGAGGATTTGAAATACTTATTGAAGATGCCTGAGTTCTCTTCTGAACCAGAAAAGAACCCACAGACTTTGTTCTGTCTTTGTTCTATAGCAGGAAGAAATGTAAAACTTTCCTCTCATTTAGCTTATGCTCTATACCAGGGAGCAGATCTCCAGAGACTTATGAGCCTGTTCTTCAGCGCAGGAAGATTTTAGTTGCTTTTTCAAAAGTATCCAGGAATTCAAACTCTCCAAAACCATCACATATTCTGGTGTCCCGTGCTTTAGGGAATAGGAAATAACAATGCCTGGACAAAATGCCAGTCTCATCTTAGGAGAGAAGATTTGGTAAATTAGTTGCACTGCCTTTGTTACTTCTGTCTGCTTCCTCTTTGTCTGATTCCTCTTTCTCACTGTGTGCAAGTGTCAAGTAATACAGTCAAATAAAGAAAAGATTTTAAATTTGTAAGTGTGTTGGTTTTGTTTAGTGAGGAGGACTATGGTGGCAGCTTCGGCAAGAAGCTGCTGGAAGTTTCCCCCTTGTCCCATGGACTCAGCTGGGCCTAGGGCAGGGCTGAGCCAATTGGTGACAGAATGTTCCCTGATAACGCCTCTGTGATAGCGTATTTGAGAAGGGGGAAAAATAATTTAAAGAAAGGAAGAAGAAGATGTGAAGAAGCTGAAGTGGGGGGCAGAGACAGAGGTGCAAGCCTTACGGCCCTCACCCTCTGGGCTCCTACCGGGCGCCATCTGGGCCCAACTCGGCCCAGTCTGGCTGCAAGGAGTGGAGAGGAGATGAGATGTGAAGAGAACCTGAGAGGCGTCTGCCTGAGCCGGTTGTGAAGAATTTCTTGTGAGAGGAACGGCTGCAGACGCCAAGGTCAGTGAAGAAGGAGCGGGAGCAGTAATGCTGCTCCCGGCAGAGATTCCCCTGCAGCCCGTGGTGCAGCCCATGGTGAGGCCGGCTGTGCCCCTGCAGCCCATGGAGGCCCACGCAGGAGCAGAGATCCACCTGCAGCCTGTGGAGGATCCCACGCCGGGGCAGGCTGCCCCAATGGTCCAGAGATTTAGGGTTTACATTATCTTAAGCTGGCCAGTAAAAAATATTTTTAATTTTTTTTAACAAAATGATAGTCATGATTAACCTGTAGAGCTGGTAACAGTATTAACTACTGCACTCAACTTTCTTAGCACCTTGACCTATCTTTTGAGTTTTAACTATATACCATCCTCCTTAGCATACTAAGCCAGCAGCAATGAAAATAAAGTTTGGATTACATCACCTACCCATACAATCATTATTATGAGTTAAGTCAAATCCTGGATAACAGAGGCAGTTATATGATCCAACCGTGTTTTTACAAGTTCCATTTCCACATGGATGGCGTTCACATTCATCAACATCTGCAAAGAGAAAGAAAAATATAACAACTGATTTTCTCAGTATGAGTTAATGTGTTATCTATAGACAGTGACAGTGTTCTAAACCTCAGTCTCTCCTTTCATCTATCACTTTTTCTATTGACACTACTGATTTTTACAGCTTCTTGGTACACACTGGAAAATGTTCCATGATGGAGTTTTTATGTGTA
The DNA here is from genome assembly GCF_036417535.1 of Chlamydotis macqueenii. Lineage (NCBI taxonomy): Eukaryota > Metazoa > Chordata > Aves > Otidiformes > Otididae > Chlamydotis > Chlamydotis macqueenii. The sequence continues at coordinate 54,463,597 of NC_141593.1, read as the reverse complement.
TTTAAAAATAAAAGATACTGTTACATGCAAAGTTAAAAGTAAGTAAATGTGCAGTATCTTAAAGCATCTTTTCATTTTTCATACTAGTATTTCTTAATTTCTTAAGGTACACTAGTGATTACAACTTAGTACAAAAGATTGAGTATCACAGCTCTGGTACTTTCTCAAGTTTTATGCACCTATTTTACACTCAAGCCCACAAAAACCTGTTCAAAACGCTCTATAAAGGAGTTTTGTGTCATTGTTCACAAGTCAATTTACATATGTAAATATATTACATCAATACTACATCCAGAATTACAAAGACTGCTTACAAACTCTTGGAAATATTGATTTTTAAAAAGCCATTAAAATTCAATGTTTCCTGCTGTGTATTTCAGTAATTTCGGGATTTTCACGGGGATCTGGAATGTATTTAGATCTTGTTCTCCTAATTCTTGTAGCCTTTCTGAAACATTTTATTTATTTACAGAAGGTAAATATTTTGTACAGATCATTTCCATAACTTATCATGGTCTACATTTGTATTTCATACTATGGAATTTTTAGAGTTAGTTTTAGAATTATTTAAGTTACTGTTTTGAGTAACCAGGCTTTCAAAGCTTGCATTGTTAACAAAATTCACTTTCCCAAATATCCTCCTCAGATGGTTTGGCAAATGTGATTTAGTCCAAACATGAGAAGACTCAAACTATACATGTATAGGTAATACAATGTGAATAGGTTTTAAATATCTGTTTAAAGTTGAAACTGGAATATATATGTTATTGAAGATACTGAACTTCTCTAAAGCTTAGAACTGACATGATCATTATTTCAAAAATCAAAATGATTTCTTGGCTATTTTTCTCAAAGGGAACCAAATTCACACATGCATCACCTTTTCATTTTAAAAACCTGTAGAACAGATTACAGAACACTACAAGAACAAGAAAAACACTTATTTTGCAATCTTCTTGTTTCTTACATTATCTCTATCATGTCATCATTCTGATACAAAATGAGTATTGATTTAAATTACATTAAACATGAAACCATTTTAAATGAAATATGAACTCCATGTATTTCTAAATAATTGAAAGATCTGTCTTTTTTTTTTTGTCTCCAAACTCTATCACTCTATGATATCTCCCATAAACTTCTCTGTGAAATAAGCCACCATGATGTATTTTTATGAAAATGGGGTTAATATACCCTTCAGTAACATAGAGCTATCTGTAAGAATACTGTGATCTTTTTCTTCAAATTAATATATCCACTCCAAGGACAACTTCACATACTTTATTCACAAAAATCCACAAACGTATGAATCAGACTTTTAATGTCACTATAATATCCTCAAAAAATTAGACTTATCTCTTTAAAAAAAACCCAACCAAACAAACCACACACAAAAGCAATTTCTTTCCATACCCATGCACATAGTCTGGTCTTGGGATGCCTTAAAACCATTGTGACATATGCACTTGTAACTTCCTTGCATGTCCACACATAAACCATGACTGCAAACATTAGGAATTTCCAGGCATTCATTGCGATCTGTAACAAAAATATAAAACAGATGGTACACATTATTGACTTTTATTATTCATTCATTTTACATGAATATATTTTTACAATCTGTTATTATTATTAAAACCAGACTCAAAATTATCCATAACTAAACCTGAATCATAACAAAACTTCATTTTATAGGAACTTCTTGCCTATACACCTCAAGGTCAAAACTACTGTTAGGATTTGGGTGAAATACCAAGAATGTTCTTTAAAATCTTACCGTCTTTTCTTCCCTTCTGCAGAGAAACAAGACTATAAAGTAAAAACCGTTACATAAACCAGCAGAATATGGAAAGTAACAGAAAGTAAATGATGCTTTTACCCTTCAAGAGAATCATGCATGTACCATTAATTAGATACAAACAGATATGCAAAGATGAGAAAGTTAACTGATTTCTTACCGACACAGGCACCATTGGGTGAAAGTTTAAAACCAGCAGCACATTCACAGCGGTAACTACCAGGACTGTTGATACAGTCTGCATTTCTCTGACAGAGATTGTCTCCATTGCTGCACTCGTCAATATCTGAAATACCAAGAGTCATGGTTCAGACATCAGAAACCACAAGATAGTTACTTCTGCCTAGAATTTAAACTGTACTGTCCCTTCTTGTGCAAGACAAATCTTTTGTCCTCAACAAAGCATGAATATTCTGACCTTCAGCCTCCTGTGCTGTAAATGCAAATGAAAAGCAGAATCAATACAACTTCACCCATAACACACTTTTTGGACGAAGGAGGATCCTACAAACCCAACTTACTACACATTGAAGTGGCTTTGCAATTTTCAACATTGTCTAAATAAATCCAGTTTTTTTATTAAAAAAATGTTCCTCTTTGCCTTGGAACTGAAATAGTAAACGGCATCGTTTGTTAGTTTTTTAAGGTGCACATGTCAACAAAAGACTATTGAATACAAACGACAAAACTCCTATTGATTTTAGGTCACACAAAATTTCACTATTAGCTTCTATTAATATTTCTACTTGTAAAAGTGTGGAAGAACAGACACAAGATGGAAAAAATCAGACAAATTTTTCTTTGAGAAGTTTTAAGAACAAAAAATAAATTTCCTCCCTAAAATAAAATAAAAAAACCCCCACTTAATAGACTTCCTATTTAGGAGTCAGTGAATCGCTTGACATAAAAGCCTGTGTGCATGACAAACACATCGTAACCTGACTTACAGACTGGAGCCCTACAAAAAAGCTCACGGTCTGTATCTTAGATTTTGAGAAACATGTGAATTAAATGTTCCCCTTCCCTTTAAGATAAGCATGCTTAGTAGAAATAACATAATTTCAGATCACCTTCACAGACCAAGAGCAGGTCATTGTAGCTGAATCCAGTGGGGCATTCACAGCGGAAGCTGCCAATCTGATTGATGCAAACACCATTTGCACAAATTCCTGGGATTTCCTTACATTCATCAATGTCTGAAAGTGAAATGAGCTAGTCAAAGTACAGTACTTCATGGCTTTACATACTACTTGGATTCTCAGTTTCTCTGTGTTTAAAACAGAGTTGAGAAGTTCCTTTTAATCTACAAAACTGTATACGGGATATAAATCTAAACATACGTACATTAGGAGAGAAAATAAACTATGTGAAATTCAGGAAGTGATCAAAACAGGGTAATACTAAATATTAGACAAGATGCAGAACTGTTAGAAATGTGCAGATAAGTCCCACAACATTTTTTGAGTCATAACCTTTTACCAATTAAAACTCAAAACTATGAACTAGGATGAAGGGTGAGCATAAGCTCGTAACAAAATGTAGAAACAAAAAATACAAATCAGAAATATTTTACACAAAAATTGGTCTCACAATTTACATCACCATTGTAACTCCACAATGAAATTAGAGTTTTATTATACAAAATGTTCATTTTGGTACCAGCTGCAACAACCTTATGCAAACCAATTTTTGGTTAAAATAAGTTTAGTGAAACTTACCCACAGCTTTTCCGGTATGAATGTCGAAAGTGAAACCAGGAATATTCCCGCATATGTTCTTGAATTCAGCTAGAGCAAACCAGAGAACAATGCATTTTGAGTGAATATTTATAAATCTCCCAAGAATTACTTGTAGTATCCTCAACTTTTCAAGAGCTGATACAAGCCAAATGTACCTAGAACCACGACTGCCTCCTATGCAAATTGTATTGAAAATTCAGATTGCCAATAAATGAATGCAAATTCAAACACTATTTCATACTTTGCTTTGTCAAATCCTTGCAGACTTTCACATGTGAGTAAATGTCTGGTTTGAGAAAGCAGCACTTCAGTTTTTGTTTTAAATAGAACTCCTTAACTTGCCTTTCAAGGTTTATTCCTGCTTTCTAGACATCTGCACAGAGATGGCAGAAATAAATGTAACTTAGCAGTACCTAGCCTTCTTTGATGACACTACCTCTCTTCTTTTCTGCAGAGATTACCGCAGCCTAGTTTCATTAAACTGTAGATCAGAATTGACACTCTGCTTTAAAAAAAAAGAATGCTCCAGAAGAGCACTGTTTTAGTATGCTCATTTTATACATTTTATATCCTCTTTTCCAGAGCATCTTGAGAATGGGAAACGCACAGTATAAAGTATAAAATCAATGAACCCATGGTTTTCCAGGCAAGGTGTATGAAGTTGAGAGGATTTGCAAAACAGAGAAAAATTTCTAACACGGAATCTATTAATCATTGCAAGAGGTAAGAAACAATTACTTGTTTTAAAAAAGTATTTCTTATAAAGCATCTATGCTAGCGTCAGACGTTACTGGTAAAATAGTGGTTTCGAGAAAAAAAATGTATTACACATTCATGGTACATGCATAATTTTTCATCTAGGTAGAAATATGAAAAATGACAACAAAATGACAACTATAATTATGTCAAATTTGTAAAATACTGACTAGTAGTAGAATTGTGTACTGAAAGCCCACTTCTTTGAGGGAAGCAAAATAATTCCAATGTGAAGACACATCCAGTTTGAATGAACAGTTTGCTTTAAGTGTGTGTTTGCAAACAATAATCATGCAGCTGCTATCCTGTATCTTTTTAGATCATCTCAGCATTCAAATTCTCCAGAAAAATAACAAATATCTTTCAATATTAAGTTTCCAAACTACCATTAAGGAAAAATTCTAAAGCATGTGGTAGGTATTTGTACATTCAGGACATTAAGCCAAGGTAAAATATCCTTCTAAAGAATATGGATAAAATTTACAAAAATAGCCCATTGACATAAAATTCAAAGGAGTTCTGAAAGAGTAATATCTGGAGACTTGTATGAGTGCTTGGTCCACTGCTCATGCTGCTGAGGACCTAGAGGAAGCCTATCATCCATCCAATGAGAGGAAGCATATGGAGTCTACCTTTAACTTACCTCTAAACCTGAAATGCAGACAAATTATTGGGCATATCTTCTATCACCAGAAAAAGAGAAAGGAGACCCTTCTGTTTACCTGTGAGCAATGCTCTTTAATCTAGAGCAGTGATTGCCCTACTGGTTGTAGTTTGAGTTTCTCGATTGTCTACAATTTTACCATAAGCTCTTCAATAGCTTATAATTTTGTAAAGTTTAACCACTGGAGTTATAACTTGAATAATTCTTGTCTTCCTTACACAACACATTCTTATTTATTAAAAATTCAGCAAATGTAGTTGATCGTTGCTCAGAATGAGATTTGGCACAATTATTTTTCTTGCATTCAAACCTTCTTTGTTATTTCCTATACAAGCCAAGTAGGATCCAGTATACCTGAACTTCAGCATTTTCTTCTTTCTTCTATCCTCTTCTTTAATGACAGCTGAAGTTATTCTTGCAGTACAGGATGCTGGGCTATAGAGGTCCCTGACACAGTGTATAACCATCCAGCAATTTTCTGCTCTTTTATATTAACATGTATAAGATTTGAGGGTTAGAAAACAGGTGGCTGTCAGTAAACCTGTGAAACACAGATACTAGATAAAAAGAGAGCCTTGTGTTCACTACCCTGTCTCCACAGGCAACCATAACTTACTCCTTTGATGATGCCTAACATATCAGGTCTAGCAGGAAGAAGAGGCTTTGAGGGTTGCAGGCCTTCTGTCATTCTCCGTTACGCTACCTACATGTTCCATGTATTTAATTTAATATAATTTTTTCAATATTTTTTTTTTCAGTTTGCACTGTGTAGGAAAAAAGCGTATCATCAGGTAAGGACTGTATGATAATGCATTTATACACAGTGCCAAATTATCCATATACAAACATGTCAGAGGTTTACTTTCTAGAAGCTTGACTTTGCATCAATGACTTAAAAATATTTCAAGCTCCCATATACTTATCACTACATATTTTTTTAGCACAAAAAGATCTATCACACAACAAGAAAAAAAAAACCTCTAAGGTCAAGCACTCTTGAAATGATCAAATGATGAAATAGTTCTGTAAATACTTAGTTACTTCTTATCAGCGAAGTAGTTTTTTACACTTCTTTGTGTGAAAAAAAACAACCAAACAAGACTGACTATTTCTAATTAAAGTCTGTATGGTAACAGTTATGATCTGCATAATGTGTAAAATCAAGCAATATGGTCCTTACCACCTAATGTCATGAAACAGACATTGATTGTTAAGCATAAATATATTAAAAAAAAAGAAAGAGCTATGTTCACAAAGGAAAAAAAAATTAAAATGCATTGGCATGTGAAGTTCATTTAGAGGAATAATATAATTCTCATCAGAGCAGAATAATGCTCTTAATGAGCTATTCAGCTCAGTCTAGCAAACTGATTAAGGTCAGTGTATCATAACCCCTGTCTGTGATTTCAGAACAACTGATTATACCACATAAGTGCAGCTATTCAACCATTTACACTTGGAATTTGTGTTTGATCCCTCATGCAAACTCCCTTCACGGTGAAAAAGGTTCAACCATGTCTCCAAATCCAGTAAAGGCATTTGGAAGAGCTAACAAGGCCATATTAAAATAGTTCAGGAAATATTTTAACCCTGTAACTGCCTGCAGACTAAGGGGAGTTGTCCTAACAAACCTTTAAAAGATGCAGAAGTTTTCAAAAACTTCACTCAAACAAATTTAAAAGGAGAATTCTTTCTTCCATCCAAGAATATTAATTGCATGAATCCCTGCTACTACTTCGCTTTTTTCCTCATCATGTTGTCATCACGATGACAACTTTATGACACTGTGATACAGCTTCTCTGTGACAGCAAGCACCTATTTCCCCTCTCAAGCTTATTTCAACCTCCCATTCCTGACTGCTAGGAAGATTCCTTCATTCTCCATCCTCCTATTTGAGAAATAAAAGGAAGAGGCTGTTTTTTTTTTCTTTTCAGTCTCATTTTCTTCCTCTTTATTCCTTGTTGGGGAAAGTCTTTCCTAAATTATCTGCTGTTTCCCTTCTATCACCAGGATAAACCATGTGTCATGAAAGTAATACATTCTTTACACTAACATCACAAATGATGCTGCACCAGAGCTATGGGTTTAGTGATAGTAAACTTGGGGCAAAGTCAGTTAAACAATAAAACATTTTTGTATTGAACAGGCACCTGAGTTTTTTAGTTTTATGTAGGCGTTTTGGTGATTTTTACATGTAGATGTAAGAATCTTTTAATGAAGGCCAGGTGCTACTGTCAGGTTTCCAAGTTGGTGATTGTCCCACCAATAACTTCTGAGTTGAGCTTTCAAGGGTGTTCTGTTCCAGGCAAGGAGCTCCATAAAGACTAACTGAAAAAGAACTGTATCTTATTATTTTCACCTCCTCTTAGAAGGGAATTTTTACTTCCTTTTACAATGCCCCGCTTATTGAGCTTTTGCAAGTAATCACACTCAATAGAGAAAATGTAAAAGCAACCAAGAGGATCACATTCAGATGTGAGACACAAGTGAAAAATCTAGAAAGGCAATACAGTCAGTAATGAAACCCAATCTTTTTGTTCTGACAGATTAGGACTACCAGGACAAGTGTATCCCCCAACTATGCAGCAACTAAATTATACTATCCTAAATTAATTATCCTGGAAGACAGACCAGGCAGCAAGCATCTCTTGTCAGCCAGTATCTTCAACCCCAGTATTACTGCCTGATGACTGCTTTTCCAGAAACCTCAAAGCGACAGCTTTAGAGATGGGAGTTCTGTAATCATGCATTCAGAAAACTTGCTTATGCCTACCGTGCCACGCTGATGAGTCTTACCTACAGAAATATACACTTTTTCACAAATCTAAATAATGGAAAGTAATTCTATGTACATACAAAACCTCTGAAAGCCTTGGTATTTGATAGAAAGAAAGAATAAAACAACCACAGCATTTTCACTTTATGGAGTCCCATCACAAAAAAAAAAAAAAATCCAAATAAACAGATCTACCTAGAGATACCTGTCATACAAACATCCTTTCAGCTACAGAGCTGACATACTCCTACTGCTGATGGGAGATCAGTCTGTACTTTCCAGGCCTTTTTATTCATCTCAGTGATACCTGACTGTACTTTGTTCCCTTGCATTCAGGGACAGCTGTGAGGGAAAACATGCATATTCTTCCTGATTATGGTTTTTTTCATCCAAAGGGAATGATTGCTGCCTTTGAACTATTCAAGCTGTATCTTTCCACTCCATACGGAGTGATACTTCTTCCACTTCAAAATATATAAGAAGTATCTATTCTGTTTAGCAAACCAAGACTTAATCCAGACAGTGAAAGAATGGCAGGGTATTGTCACTGTGCTTTGGTAGTACAGTAAAGATTTTTTTTTAGGGCTGAAATGTTAACTTTAGCTAATAGGTCAGAGGAGCGGATAAGCAAAGAAAGTAATAAAATGAGATTATTATATCTGGCTTTACCTGTTCCTGGAGTTGGACATGGTTCACAAGGTTTGTTCCAGGCTTTCCCAACATTGTATGTGCAGCAACACATCCTTTTGGTCACATTGAAGGGCAGTTCATTCTCACAGGAGGTTCCATTATAGCTTCTGTAGCAAAAGCTTTTCCTCATGTCTAGATGTGAAGAAAGAATCACTTAAGAAGTGATCAAGAAACTAACTTAAGTAAATATCAGTCTCCTACCAACCTAGACAGTGGTTCATTAACTCTGTCTTCTGAATGCAACCCAAGCATACGCATGGATGCATTTTAAAATAGTTTAAGGATTGAAGTAATCTATAGTCTTTGTTCTAGACTCAGATGAAACGTGACTTTTTTTTTTTTTCAGTTTTCATTCAGAGACCCAAGGATGAAAAACAAAAATTCCCAAAAAATCAGAAATACACTGTAGATGCTCATCAGATCCACTTGTATAGTAAACCTTACCATTTGGAAATTACTAGTGAGCATAAAGATTTCTGAGTTCTATTAACGAGTAACAGCACTTGAACACTGCACATCAGTCATTGGGATCTCTTTCCTGGCTACATCACATAACTAGGAGTTAAAGGTAGGAAAAAGCAATACAAGGCTTTAGAACTGGCCTCGTCTGCAAGGAAATTTTAAGCAGAGAGTCCGGCCCCAAAACAGTCTGATATTCAGATAGTTCTAGTAAAGATGACATTTTGCATACCCATGCAGTTATGTCCTCCGTTCACCTGCATATATTCAGGTGGGCAAATGCAGGTGTAGTTTCCCAAAGTATTGTAGCAGGTGCCAGGACCACAGACACCAGGATGTGCAACACACTCATCAATATCTAGAGACCAAGTGAAAACACTACAATTAACAAGGGAAAAGAGGACCAAGTCCTAGCAAGTGTTTCTGAGAAATATGACCATAATAAACCATGCTAAGATAATAAATACGTTTCATTTAAAGGCTAGCTTGGAAACTATAGCTCAGATTTGGGTTAAGTAGCTATTGTAACAGCTGCTGAAAAGTAATACCATTATCTTCTATTAAGTCCAGCCAGTGAAATGCAGGAGAACACTCCAAATAAACTCAAATTTATTGAATTTACCATTGAAACTAGAGCACCTTGTGCCCCACCAGCTCCACAAAAGACATTCAGGCCCTCTTCTCCCAGCAATGTTACTGTTACTTCTCAGTTCAGTCAATGTGTTCACCACTCCACTGAGAAATGACCTTTTAAGTACTCTATTTAGAAATAAGCAAGCCAAATTATCACATAGTCTTGCTGTTCTAACCTTAGATCTGCATATTTAAGGCACTTGGGGTGTAAGACTTTTTTACTTGCTCACTCTCCCCCTCACTGCCGCTGCAGTGGGATGGGGAGAATCGTGAAAAAAAGAAAGTCAAAACTCATTGGTTGGAATAAAAACACTTTAAGAGAAGAACAGAAGAAGAGAAAACAGAGATGGAAAACAAAACCAGCAACAGAGTATACTCAGCATGCAATTTACAGTATAATATTTATGGTGGATCCCAATGCCCAGCTCCCTGCCGGGTAGCAAACCTGCCTCTCAGCACCGTCCCCACTTTAGCCACTAAGCATGATGTCACATGGTGTGGAATGGTCCTTTGGCCAATTTGGGTAAAACCCCCCAGCTGTTGGTTTTTTAGTAAACTGTCCCAGCTGTGTCCCCCAGCCACAGGTGCCACCAGCTCCAGTTCCTCTCCCTGCTCAGGTGAAAATTAACTCTATTCTAGCCAGAACCAGAACAGACTTTTTTTTTGCTCATACAATTTTAATTTCAAACCCAGTTTGGTCAGGTTTTTTTTTTCATGTGAGATTAGCAAAGCCTCAGGATTCACAGGCTCTGTTTTGAAAGCCGACAATTACTCTTTTCTCATAAAGTGAATGAAGAAGGGGAAGCTGACTGACAACACTCCAAACTAGGAGAAACCACGAAAGATTCTTAACATTTTTGGGTATATTTACAATTTTTGGTCCTAACAGTTATGACAAATCTCAAACACAAAATGAAGACCAATATTAACTTTACTTCACATTGTGTACATTAAACTGCTACTCTGAAATACTGTGAAGAGGACAACTTTTCTCACTTAAAATACAGGGAGCCTAGTGAAACTAGTAGGGGATACAAGATGTTGAAGTGAGAAACCAGAAACCATTAATAATGACCTTAGTTTACTGAATACACATAGCTGAGACCTGTCATGTAGAAATAAACATAAGTATATTCAAGTTTTGCATTTCAAGTTTTATATTAATCATATCACTGGTGCCAAACATAATGATTTTAGAGAAGATTTTAGGTAAGGGTGTGAGTACCATATCCACTTATGTATTTAAGGATAAGAATGACAGTGTTTTTCGTAATAACTGCACTGTGATAGAGAAGGAAGTTTCAAGGGACTCAACCTTCACAGATTCTTGTCTCTTCACTGAGGTAGTAGCCTTTTGGACATTCACACTGGAAGCTGCCAAAAGTATTGATGCAATTTCCACCTTGGCAGAGACCTGGCAGTTCCTGACATTCATCAATGTCTGAAAACAGAGAAAAAAAAACCCACCATATTTTCATTCTAGAATGAAAAGAAACAGGAGACTTTAAGTACTCCCCAGAAATTTTACCAACTAGTAGCTTTTAACTGTCACGTGGATTTTTTTTTTGCTTCTAAATTGTTCTTCATGAAAGCATGGTTGAGATGCTCATTCTCTTCCATTTAAATAGCTTTTCAGGAGCACGTTTCAGCTTTATGAGCCCATGAACTCCAACTTCCATTACTGTTCACAGGAATTTGGCATCTAATTCCTCATTCCTGCACACTCACTGGAACCAGAGTTTCTTTGTCCAATGAGTATTTCCTGAAAATTATACCTTCCACTGATAAGCTATAATTTTCATAAATGACTTATCCTTCAGGGCCAATGTCAAAGGCCATATAAAGTAAGGAGGCACACAACAGGCTTATTTTCCTACTTCTTCAATATATGAAGTCAATATATGAAGAATATAGACTTCTTCAATATTCTTTTAGAGTATGCCTTCTTTTCACCATGTTGTTGTCCAATCCTTATTAGTAGAGGGTTTTGCTTTGCACTAAATGCAATGATTTCTGCAAAATATAGTTCCTGTATACACTTCCCTGAAGACAACACTTTTTTTTTATTACCAGCCATCACAGTCATTTACAAAAAACTCACCTTCTAAAATAATGGTGATGGGATTTGGTCTGAATCCTTCTCCCCCTGGACAGAGAGTATTATATTCCGCTAAAGTAAAGTACAGCAAGACAAAGCATGTCAGTCATATGAGGAATAAAATGGTATCAACATAAACATAAAATTTAATTTGTGTTTTTAATGAGTCTTTTTCCTTACACTCATTAGTTTTCTACTATTCTGGAGTTATTTACAGCAGATAAAGCAAATGCATTAGATTAGTAGAAAATCAAGGTAAGATTAAGAGTTCTGCTTAAAATATCACCATAACCTCAGATACTCTTAGGGTAGGCACACTGTTGTTTTCTCCCTACTGTGCCATTATAAAGGCACATATTTTGCATTTCGACTAGTTCTTGAATATGAAATGTCAGTATACCATCAATAAAGATATATGTTAAAATTTGAATTCATACTGTTGTGAGACTGTTAAGAACAACATGCTTAACATTTCTGTTGCATTATTTATTCAAAGATCTTCAAAACTCTACAAAGTTAGTAAGAATCACTGGGTAACAGTTTTGAAAGCACTCAAGAATGACTCAGAAATAGCTACCCAACAGTTACCAACACTCCTTTGAGAACTACTGCAGCTTTCCAAATTAAAGGCATAATTTGAGTTCTAAACATTATTAACTAGTTTATTTCCATACTAACATGTAGTTGCTGAGTAAAAACTCCCAGTAGATGCACGCAATCCATTCCATTCTTAAGACTTATACACATATCTCCAACCACCTTAATTTTTTTTTAATGAGAGAAAAGTAAAAGCAAAATAAAATAAAGTGCCCAAAACTACCCAAAGTTTATGGGCCTGGTCCAGCAGGAAGAATATTCTAAAGTTACCACAAATTTTTTACTGTGAGAACAGGCACCGAGTCAGTCACAGAAGACTAAAGGTCAGGTCTTCTGACACTCAGGTCCACACCTCTGCATCATCACTTTGAGAGTAGCAGGGAGATTCTCTTTTATAACTGTGCCAGAACGCTGCCTCATGAAGAAAATAAGTTTTTTAAATAAAGGTAATACCGTAAAAGATTCCAAATACTTTTTCTATCCCTTGTTTGCATCTTCTATAATACGAAGTGGGGGGAGAATAACAGAATATTTCCTTACTGCTGTTTACAGGTGGACACGTCTCACAGGGGTTTCCCCAAGCCTTTCCCAGAGAGCAGCAGCATGAGGAACGACTGACTCCAACCCCAATTTCAGTGTTGCAGGACAGGCTCCCATCCCCTCGTGGTCCATACTTCAGGTAGCAATTGCCAACACGGTTATCTGCGTATAAAGCACAAATGACTATAGCTGCATACAATGATCCAGAGAAAGGAACAGTAGGAATTAATTTTAACATTTCATATTTAGAAACGAGAATTCAGATAACATTGTGCTTTTTAAGTCATTGGCAAGCTCAAAACACTTATGCACAGTGACAGTTATTGATGTTGAGAGCTGGGAAAACGGGTAGCTTCAGCTTCCTGAGTACCCAGAAATGAGTTTAAAATGTTCGTATGTCTTCCAAAGTCACACCATACTCTAGCACATATACTAGTCCTGGTCTTTCTCTACAGAAAATTTGTGCTTGGGATTGCTCCAAGCCATGTGCAGGACCTTCCACTTGGCCTTGTTGAACTTCACGAGGTTTGCATGGGCCCCCCTCTCCAGCCTGTCAAGATCCCTCTGGATGGCATCCCTCCCTTCCAGCGTGCTGACCGCACCACACAGCTTGGTGTTGCACTCTATCTAGAGGGTGCACTCCATCCCACTATGTCCATGTTGCCTACAAAAGGGTTAAATAGTGCCAGTTCCATATGTTATATGACATAAAATGATTAAGCAATACAGTTTTAGAACAATATGATTTTTGAAAATTGTAGAAATATTAGGCAGCTTTTGCTATCTATGTAACTGCAGTCACATAAGCTAGACTTCATAAGTAATCTATTAATCCTTAGAGAGAACTGGTAGAGGATTGTCAAGAAAAGTTATTACTCTGTTTGTTACAAGTTAGCCTAGCGTATCTGGGATAATTAAGAGGGATGGCAGAACAAAGGTAGGCCTTAAGGAGGGAGTGTAAACAGGTCCTGAGCCAGTACTTTGGAAACAAAGAAGATCAAGGAACACTGTGACCTGTTCTCAAGATGATATATGGAGATTTTAAAGAAAACTCAACCAGCGGATTCAAGGAAGGGGCGCTCTGACGAAGCCCAGGACGCCAGATGACCCTCGACTCAAAACACTGAGCATGTGCAAGCACACAGGGAATATTATAATGATTTCTAGGAAAATTAATGACTATGTATCAATATTCTGGGAATTGTTGATGATTATGTATGAAGTTACTGAATATATTCTGTTTGGATTTTTAGACTGGCATGTATGCTAGGTGGAAGGATCACCCATGCATCCAGCGCCGCAATAAAGACTGCTTGCTTCTTAATGCTATATTGGTGTTAAGGAGTTTCATTCCCAATTTTGGTGACACCAATACCCATGCCTGAGGAATACCACTTGTCAGTGATCTCCACTTGGACATTGAGCTGTTGACCACCACTCTCTGAGTGTGGCCAGCCAGCCAATTCCTTACCCACTGAGTGGTCCATGTCACTCCAGTCTACAGACAAGGATGTCAGGTGGGACAGTGTTAAATGCTCTGTCCAGGTAGATGATGTCTGTTGCTCATTCCTTATTCACCAATGCTGTAACCCTGTCACAGAAAGCCACCAAACTTGTCAGGCATGATTTGCCCTTAGTGAAGCTGACTGGCTGTCACCAGTCACCTCCATATATTCCACGTGCCTTAGAATGGTTTCCAGGTGGATCTGCTCAATGATCTTGCCAGGTACAGAGGTAAGACTGACCGGCCCGTAGTTCCCTTGGTCTTCCTTGCTTCTCTTTTTAAAAATGGGGGTTATGTTTCCCCTTTTCCAGTCAGTGGGAACCTCACTGGACTGCCACGACCCCTCATATATGATGGACAGCGGCTTGGCAACTTGATCCACCAGTTCCCTCAGGACCCGTGGAAGCATCTCATCAGGTCCCATGGACCTGTGCACCTTCAGGTTCCTTAGATGGTCTCGGACCTACTCTCCTCCTAGAGTGAGTGGTTCTTCATTCTCCTAGACCCTGCTTTTGCCTACTGTGACTTGGGTGGTGAGGCTAGAGCACTTGCTAGTAAAGAACGAAGCAAAAAAGCCCTTGAGTACCTTAGCCTTCTCCATATCCTGGGCAACCAGGCCTCCCATTTCCTTCCAGAGAGGGCCTACATTTTCCCTAGTCTTCCTTTTATGTCCAAAGTACCTACAGAAACTTTTCTTCTTGCCCTTGATGTTCCCGGACAGATTTAATTCTGTCAGGGCTTTTGCTTTCCTAACCTGATCCCTGGCTGCTTGGACAACATCACTGTACTCCTCTCAGCTTACCTGTCCTTGCTTGCACTCTCTGTAGGCTTCCTTTCTGTGTTTAAGTTTGTCCATGAGCTCCCCATTCATCCATGCAAACCTCCTGGCATTTTTGCCCAACTTCTTTGTTGGGATGCATTGCTCCTGAGCTTGGAGGAGGTGATCCTTCAATATTAACCAGCTTTCTTGGGCCCCTTCCCTCTAGCACTACTCCCGAGGTACTGTCAATCAGATCCTTGAAAAGTTCAAAATCTGCTCTCCTGAAGTCCAGGGTAGTGAGTTGTTGTGTGCTCTTTTCGCTGCCCTAAGGATACTGAACTCCACCATCTCATGATCATTGCAGCCAAGGCTGCCCTTGAGCTCCAGATTCCCCACAAACTCCTCCTTGCTGGTGAGAACAAGGCCCAGCATAGCACCTCTCCTTGTTGGAGAGGAAAATGGTTCGAGAGCAGCCCTGAAGAGAAGGACTTGGGAGTGCTGGTGGATGAGAAGCTCAACATGAGCCAGCAATGTGCCCTTGCAGCCCAGAAGGCCAACCGCATCCTGGGCTGCATCAAGAGGAGTGTGGTCAGCTTGTCCAGGGAGGTGATTCTGCCCCTCTATTCTGCTCTGTTGAGACCCCACCTGGAGTACTGCATCCAGCTCTGGAGCCTCCAAGACACGAAGGACATCGACCCGTTGGCACAAGTCCAGAGGAGGGCCACAAGTCCAGAGGACTACAGCGACTCTTCTACGAAGACAGGCTGAGAGTTGGGGTTGTTCAGCCTGGAGGAAAGAAGGCTCTGGGGAGACCTTATTGTGGCCTTTAAATACTTAAAGGGGACTTACTAAGAAAGATGGGGAGAAACTTTCTACCGGCGCTTGTTGCAATAGGACAAGGAGTAATGGTTTTCAATTAAAACAGCATTGATTTATATTAGACATAAGTAATACATTTTTTACATTGAGGGCATGGAACACTGGAACAGGTTGCCCAGTGAGGTGGTGGATTCCCCATCCCTGAAAACATTCGAGGCCAGACTGGACGGGGCTCTGAGCAACCTGATCCAGTTAGAGATGTCCCTGCTCCTTGCAGGCAGATTGCACAAGATGACCTTTAAAGGTCCCTTTAAACCCAAACTATTCTATGATTCTATAATATCGGAAACCTTGCTGTAGTTTGCTGTTAGTATCTCTCCTCCATATTCTGATTGTGACTAGGCTGTGATTCTTTCTTGTGGAATTAGAAAAATTTACATACTTTTCTATGGAATCACAGAACACAGTCATGTCACTGGAATAATTCTTCCACTGGCAAAGAAATTCTCCAAAAATCAGTAACATTGAAACAAATAATCCAAATGTGCAGTAGCGTTGAGGAAAATTAGTTTGTTAGTTCATTAAAACCATAACTTAATGATTTAGGTAACTGCTGTTATTAGCAGAATGAACTAATTCTTAGAAGGGATCTAAGAGAAGTAAAGCTATGAGCTTTCTTACTGCTGCACATATTATTTCCTTATTATTTAAAAATGGATGGCAACTAGCTGTGAGTCATAAACATAAGGAATGAGAGGATAGTAAATTATTACAGTATTTCTTATTACAGCCAAATAAGATGAACACTAATTTCCTCAAGAGTAGTGTTATAATTCCGAAGATCACTTCTATGAATTAACCTGCTATCAAAGACTGCCTCTAACAAAGCACAGAAATTAATTTTTTTTTGTTCTTGTTTTTTCATTGTATAAAGGCTGCCGTATCTTTTTGCATTTTTACTATTTCTGTTAATGGTATGACTAAGAAACTTACAAATGAATTTTTCAATGATTTCCCAAATGCATATTTTACCAAGAAGTACCACATTTTTAATTTATTGCTTGCAGCAAGTGCCAGACGCCACAGCCTTAGCAACTTACATGGAGTAAGGTGAACACGCTACCATAAATGTGGGTAGCTCATACTTTCAAAATTTCCAGAGTTTAACAAATGTCTTGATATGACACAGGTTTTTAAATTATCCTGAGGTTTGGGACATATCTATGAAAGAAACTTGAAGGCAACTTTCTGAACTGTTAGGAACTACTATAAAAACCCAACTTCACACTAATTTTCAGAATTTTTTTTTACAAAGTCTTAACAACAACCAAGAGAAAGCCTTCAAGCTTTGCAAAGGATTTAAGTTTATTCAAATTTAAGCATTAACAGACAAGTCTGGGTGAATCCTTCTGCAGTTTTAAGAGCACACTGCAGCAGAGATTGTGAAAAAGAAGGGTATTCCTGGGCTCCACATATTCTACAACAAATTTCAGTATCTCACCATAGATGCACGCTGTTGAAAAGCTAAAATACTCAGTTAAGAATTGAGTCACAGAGGCCTATGTATTTTGTACCTCTGAGCCTTCAGCTTCAAGCAGGATATTTTTATCTCCCTAGAAGCAACATTTGCTTGAGATCACTGATCAGCATATGTTAAGAGTGGAAGTCCTTTTTCTTTTTTTTTAAGACAATGTTAGAAAAGAGTAAAATGCACTGTGTTTTTAAAAAGGCACATCCTGTTCTCATTGTGGACCTAAGCCGAAACAATCCAAATGCAGTTAGTCTGAAAATACCTATCTCCTCCTGTTCTCAGAGGAATTCCATGCTTTTCTCCATTCATGACAGCATGAGACATCTGCCTTTTTAAAAGAAGCCAAGAAGAGATGTGGCTTCACTCTTCCTGGGAAAAATGAAAAACAATGACCATTTTGGAAGATAGCTTCAGCCCAAGACCTCAGGTCCATTAAAAACAACAGGAGACAACAGAGCTTGGAATGAAGGCAGAGCCTGGAATTCTCTAGCAGAATATAGATACCAAGTCCACCAAGAGTTTTAGATTTCGGTTTAATCCTCACACAAACTGTCCTGACACGGCACCATGCTCCTCTTTGCCAAGGATAATATTTCTATTTCTTCTGAAAAGAACTGTAATTTAAATTCCTCTGCCTTTTTTCTCAAGTGTGCAAGAGACAGTGCTATTGAAGAGAACCAGAAGCTGCTGTCCTTTGACAACAAGTTTCTGGAACATTTTTCAGCACATCTCGCGCTGCCCAGAAGCAACAAAATTCCATTTTTCTTGGTGAGGTCTACTAGCCTCTGTGGGGGTTTTCTCCAAATGACTACAAGCTTATAGTGAAAACTAGGTAATGTTTTGCCATGTGCCAGTGACACAAACATCATTGCAAGTGAAGCTGCAATTTAGAATTGCAGTCCTGAGACTGTATAAAGGATCACAAGAAAAGTGAACTTCAGTTCTGCCCTCTTTGGACTGCGTAAGTCAGTAAAGTAGACATACTCAAAGCATACCGGATCTAGAACCAGAACTAGTATAGCTACATTGCAATAGCAACTCCCTGTTTCTACTTCCCATGCAAAATCATTTAACCCTCTGGAAATACTACAGATGAGATCTTCTGGTGAAAGAAAAAAGTTCAAAACCTAACAATGCCTATAATTATACAAAATAGTATAACTAATATGCTTTTAGTTGCACAAGGTGCCCTATCTCTTCAAGGGCTTCTAAAAAAAGTCTCATTTCAGTAATGGATTTGGGCTTTATTTCTATTATCTTACTCTGACGATACTTCCTGGGAAGCAGGGGTTTTGCTTACCCTTGTAAAAAAGAAAAGCTGAATGTTCACTGAGTGTTTTTTGCACTCTGTTATAGAATCAGACTGTAGAGAGATGAAAAGTGTACACCCAAGGCTTGCAGCTCCTCCCACAGATAGATAAGTGGATTCCAGTTCTGCCACTGTCTGAAATTGAACTTGAAAAAAATCCAAAATCCAACCAAAACCCCCATGTTTGCACAGAAGGCTAAGTCTTGGGAGTCTCTTTCTGTACAATCAGCTGTTGAGAAACTAAAAATGCTTCTTACACAAGGGAAACGAAAAGTGTCTTTGTATCAGAGAGAGACACGGCCCTACTAGTATTTCCTCAGGACAGAAAGAAGGGAGGGCCAAATAGTTATTTAACATTTTTTCTTCAGAGATGGTGGGCTTGCTCTCTCATTTGGAACTCTAGAGTTGCTAGATTTATCCTTCCACTGTGGAGACTCCCCTGAGGAAACATGGGACCCCTGTTAAAAGTGTCATTGGGACAACTTGTCTCAAAGTACAGTGGCAACTCAAATTCCCATTTTTTAGCGAAACACAAGTCAGCTAGCATAACTTATTCTCATAAGCTTCTTCAGAGATCACTTAAATTCTCTGGTCATAATTCAGGGCTTGCAGGGCTGATGGTACACACGACTGTTGGAAAGAACGAGTATCTTAGTAGTTACATGCTGCAGAAGTGAGCCAAAAAGGAAGGATTTCATTGCTTCAGATAAGGCAGAGCTAAAAGCTTAAGTCAGACAGGAACTGTAAAGGAAAAGTATCAAAGCAGGAATTGTCAGAAGAGTCTATGGGAGACAGAAATACAGGTTTCCAATTCAATAGATTACTTAAATTAATGTCATCTTTAAAAACTTCAGCTTGAAGTTTTAGAATAAATTGGTCAAGATTGTGGACATCTAAAGGTCACAAACAGGACCAGAGAAGCAACAGAGAATATTCATAGGTAGAAAATGGAGAAACACAGAAAAGATGAGCAATAAAGCTTGTTCTAAAGGAAATTTGCATTTCTTTAGAAATTATTTGCTTAGAATATATTTATTTGCCACCACAATGTATTATTGGAAACATGTAGCAAATGGATAGAGTTCTAACTGCCAATTCAGGAGAATTTGAGTCTTCCCAAGGTAATAAAATAGAAAGGCTGTTTTCCAAACAAGAAGTTAGAAGGCTTTCCCAGGATCACACACAAATCATTATGGCTGAACCTAAGCCCCTCTCTCAACCTCCTTCTTCCCCCAAACTTCCCTAGGCTGCTAGTATACACTCTAATCACATGATAGACAAATATGATGTAGCATGGGGGAAAAGTAGTGAAAATTCACTTTAAGTCTGTGTAAGTACATAAATTACAGTGAAATTTTTTTTTTACTTTATTTCCAGCCAAATGGGTACCAGAAGTTTTAATTCCAGTTTAGAAGTAAGCTAAAAACATAAATCAGTCCCAAGACATATCTAGGATTAAAGAAATCAGTTTTTAAAATGAGATTTGTTGCCTGTCAAGAGAATGTGAATGCAGATAAAATATGTTCTGATAATTTTTAAAAAGATGTATTTTAAAGAAACTATAAACATCATTAATTAGTTAAAATAATTAACTCCATCTCTAGAGAACTATGTAACAGGATATGCAGCATGTGGAAGTGTAATTTTTCTACATTGCTACTCTCATTTGCATCAAAACAGTCACCTTAGCTGTGGTTTCTAAACTATTACTTCAGGTAGCTTTTACTTACCAACACAACCCACTCCAGTAGGATTCAGGTGGAAGTCAGGAGGACAATTACACTCATACCTTCCGGGAGTATTTACACAAAGACCATTAACACAATTAATGGGATCAGCACATTCATCGATATCTAAAACAGGAAGATTACGTTTATAAATCTGCTCACTGGACATAAAAGAATAATAATTCTACTTTTTAAGACAAAATGGCCAAGAAAATTTCAAATGTAAGTGAATTTTAGCTGAAACTGAACAAAAGAACTACTAATAATTCATCAAACATTTAGGAATAACATTTGTACAGCTGTATTTAAGAAGGCATTATTTTTTTTCCCATTCTTAAACTAAATCCACAGCATGCAATTCTACACATTACTTGTTTAGTGGGGAAAAACATACTCTTATTGTTGTAAGAGAATACGATGCATGTTTTTTGAACTCATCTTTAAATTAACTTGGTGCCATTAAAATAAAGTAAGACTTGACATATTTCTGAATAGAAGAGACATACCTGTACAGTTTCCCCCAGTTCGATCTAGTTCATAGCCATCATCACAGATACAATGAAACATTCCTGGTAGATTATTACAGGTACCAAATACACATATGTTCTGGAAGGAGCATTCATCGATATCTGAATAAATATATTAAGAACAGAAAGTTACATATCATTACTACATTAATATTACAATAGTGTGTTGTACTACTAAAAGCAAATGAAGTAACTTAAAGTAACTTAAACAAAGTATTTTTAAAACTAACACTGAGTAATCACTTTTGGTTTTGGGTAGAATGCTATTGCTGTAGCTAGGGATTTGTGAGGCATTCTCCATTAAACTGTTTGTTACCTACTCCTGTTTTACCCAGTGTGAAGTAAAAATACCAAAACTAACTTCTCAGGACTCAAAATGAAAGCTAAGTCGAAAAGCCAGTAAGTTCCTTTCAAAATATGCATTAAATAGAATGAAGTGTAACACCATACAGAGGTATCAGTCATTTCCTAGCTCATTGTCTGCGACATTTCTTACTAGGGGCAAGTAAGATTTTCAAAATATCATTCTCAGAAAAAAAGAGTATACTAAGAAGAAAGAGAGAGAGTAGGTATCAACAGTTACTTATATCTTCTCGGAGAAGAAATACAGACAAAAGAAGTATCGGAAGAATTATCTATGATTTTCTCAAGCCCATATTAAACCAGTAAGTACATATAGGTGAGCTAAAATGCACTAAAGGGCTGACTGTGTACTCATGTAAATCGAAGACAAAATAAAGCTGAAAGACACTGACAGAGAACTAGATGACTTTGTCAACTGCAGTGCTAGAAAAGCTGTTAAGTACTAACAGCAGAGTGCAAAATTACAGTTTTAGACACAAACTACAAAGGACTTCTGAGCTGAAGGTAAGTAAGGTAAGACTCTGCATGTACCATCTGACTGGAAGACTTTTAACTTGCCAAAATAATGCAGCTGCGCAAAAGGCAAATGCAACTGTAGCACATATTAGTGAGCTATTTTTAGCAAAGACAGGAAAGGGGAAAGCATTAATATAATTTTACAATGCACAGCTAAATCTTCCTTTGAAATTCTGTGTACAGTGCTCTGTTCAAGTGTGATGAACTAAAATTGGATGAGGTGTAAAAAAGGGATATTAAAATGACTAAAGAAAGATCTATTTTCAACTTGGCTTGCTTGCCTTAGCTAAAGCTTGAGAAGTGATATAATGCCCCTTTATAGTAACAGATGAGAAGGGGTAACTTTTGAGGGAGAGAGAGATAAATTTTTAAGGGAAAATGAAATTTAAGATAAGTGCCTAATATCTGACAGTCCTGAGTAAATTTATATTGGAAACTAAAGGAAGGTTTCTGAGTACATTAGAGTAAAGCCATGGAACGACCTCCAAATCAGGTAATGAACATAACTTGTGTTCAGATAAAGCCTTATGAAGTTATGGAAAAGACCATATCCTTGAGAAGCTAATGTACTGACATCTGAAGGGATTTGTGAAGAAATCGCAAGAATTATTTGTATTACAATTATTGTACTAAAGGGCTTTGGGTTTTGTCCCTTGACTGCAGAAATCAGCCAAGGAGTCACCTTAGTACAGGAAAAATTAATATATCAACTTTTAAAAAAAGAAAAGATAACTTATTTTAAATATTAATCACCAAATCTTTTAGTTCTCCAACAGCACAATTTAATCTGTGGAACACTTTCAGATCTCTGTTGGAATCACAGTAATATGCCAATATGCCAAGCATTTTTCCAGAATCTTTCAATTTATTTTTCAGAGCACTGTTGTGGACCAACTGAAAAGTGAAATGCTGCTGACTTGCTGTCCCAAGAATTAGAGTCACATTGTTTTTCAAAACACTGATTGGCTGATATCTCTTGGCATAGATACAACTAACAGAACTGCACTGAGAAATAAAGTACAGACGATTGACAATACTTGGTAACTATTAACAGATCTGATCAAAACAGTTGCACAGGTAATTTTTCAGAAGCATCTGCAGTTTTCCTATGGCTAGAAGTCTGATTCATACATATACATCTGAACATTTGAACATGTCAAGTTGTGGACTGAATTTTAGAGACTACATTTTGGAATCTGATTTTAGTGTCTTGTCAAGAATTTCTATTTCCTAAGACATTATGAGGTTTTCACCATTAAATATGAAATAAGTTAAAAAGCTTTGGAGCACCAGCTAAAAATACTTTATCTAATATACAGTTCTCTTGGAACTGAATTGTACTAGAAAGATAATAATTCCTTTTGTGCTTCAGATAACCTGGTACATTACTGAGAGTGAAAAGGTGATGATAAGAAACCTCCAGTATGCATTTTAAGGAGTGTTACAAACTTGTCAAATATAGCAGTGATTTGCATACTTCAATTCTCCTGAAAACATTTATTTTAAAATGAGGTCACTGAAATGTATTTTGTGCTTCCTATGCAAACACACAAAATAAAACAGTGATGAACACAGAACTTTCTACACAGTCTTCACTAATGACATAAAGAAGATAAATAATTAAAAAAACAAAATTACTGAGCCAAATCTCTAGTCTGGGATTTTCAGACCAAGGCCAGGAAAATTTCATAAAAAGATGAAAGCTACCTTCAACATAATTCACCTTGTAAAATAATCCTTGTTTGAAGAAATTACTTATATGTGAAGCATGTCCTGAATATTCAGCTTCCAGGTTGAGGTCCTTCCAGCACTTCTTGTAATCTGCTTTATAGCAGCCAATCCAAACTCAGAACACGAACTTGAAGTACCAGTGGCTTACCTTGGCAGGACCTGCTGTTTGAGGCAGGAGTGAATCCCATTTCGCACTCACAACGGTAGGCACCAGGGACATTCAAACACTGTCCATTTTCACATAGATTAACATTTTCTGCACACTCATCAATATCTACGTGAGACAGAAAATTTCTTAAGAACTACACATTTCACTAGCTAAAACAGAAATAGTATTTTTCTGACATTCAAAATAATAGTGCTGTTGAGTATTGTTGATACAAAACATTTACATCTGAAGATGAAGTAAATTGAAAGGATACAGAAAAGCAAATATAATGTCATTTCCAAAATTACTCCTTTTACCCTGCCATGATTCCTTACTCCTTATATTTGTTTTCACTAACAAATTTAATTTTTTTTTTAAATGATGCAAGGCAGATTCAGTACCATTAGTTTTGACAAATAAATTGAATGCTTTGCTTACAAAGTCAAAACTTTGTATCCTGGCATAAATTGCTACAGTACTTTGACATAAAATACATTCAAAAGACAAATTTTATTAAGTGAATTGCACATACAAAGTTATTTTCAGCAGGAGGAGGAGGAGGACAAGGAGGATGAGGAGGAAGAGGAAGAAGCAGACAGGAACTTCACCCAACAAATGGGCCCAGTGGGTCCAATTTGGCACACAAATCAAAATATCAATCAGTTGCCTTTGTCAGCATTTCTTCAGCAGAAGGGAAATCTCCTGATCTTTAAAGACACTTTTACATTTATTATCCTACACTTTGAGCTTAGATTTAATTTGCAAAGCTTCCATACAACAGAAACAGTGATAAGTCAGCTTTCACAGAAACCTCTTACCAGAACAAGCAAATCCATCCCCAGTGAATCCCTCTGCACAAGCACAGCGGTATGAGCCTGGAGTGTTCACACACTGAGCGCTCACGCTGCATTGGTGGGTCCCATTGGAGCACTCATCAAGATCTGCACATCAAGGGCCAAAAGAGTGCAAGTGGTAAGAGAGTTGTTACTACACTTGGCTTAAAATTAACTGTCAAGCTAACACGTACAACTGCAAAGATGATTTACATCTCCATAAATATACAAAGTTCTCATTAGAGGATACAGGGTTAATCTATAGTGATTTCATTTTAGTGTTTCTTCCTTTAAATTAAAATGTATGGAATCGAGTATAATGTTGCCAAGCAACAGATGGTGTTAGCTGACTCTTTACTTGAATGTTGAGATCCTTTAAAAAACTTGAATTCAAAGTGAGATAAAAAAAAACAATAAATCAAAGAAATATAGTTATGTGAAAATCTGCTCCACATTTGGAGAGTCTTCTCAAGTAACAGAAGAATGTTACAACAATGTAACCCCACAAAAGTTAATGCAAGTTTTCTTATCTACTCAGATGTCAACCTGGATCAAAAACAAAAAACGAAGAAAAAGAAAAAAGAAAAGACATTCCTTCACCTTAAGGGCATGTTTGATGGCAATGGCCATATGGGTCCATGACATGAGTCACACTAGCTAGCGCTACCGGGTAGCCAACAGTCCCTTCTCACCTGCCTGCAGAGTGGCCTCCTGGAAGAACACGCTATATCCAGGAGCTATTCTAACTACAAAGATACTGCTGGAAAAAACTTTTTAAAGTTCTCTCATTCAAGTGGGACTTTTTATTTACTTAGTAGAACCTCACATATTTTTAATTGAATAACAACAAGATCAGGGGCCCTTGCCCTTTTTCTCAGATACGGCCTAAAAAGCTTAGAAAATCTGGCTTGCAGTCAAATCTCATAATATAGTAATTTTTTTTTTCCCACCTATTACACCAATAAAGCCTAATCCTTTAATGAAGCTCCTCTTCCATAGATCCTAAAATGGTCTGAAAAAAAGGTAAATGTTAAAATCTTTTACATACCAAACTAAAAAATGAAGGCAAGGTAACATGAGGCTACTCTAGCACCCCAGCAAAAGTAGAATCAAGTTTCCCATACCTCAAGTCCAATCTGCTTTATACTAGGGCCAATAAACTAGATATACTACAGAACCTTTACAAAAAATGGTATTAAGTTACTGAAATAATATCTTACTGGCAGGAAATCATAAAACAAATTCCATTTTATTTTTGACTGGGTTTTTTTTTTATTTTCTACATTCTTAAGGCTGTATGCAAACTTCGTAAAACACATAGTTAATTCAGTTGGATGTTATACAGATAGGCTTCTGAGACAAACCCAGGCTTTTTCTCAGAAAATCAAACCCCTGAAATATAAGAATTTTGCACACCCATCTATCCATACAGTGCAGCAGACAGAATCACAGTCACATTAAGGGAAAGGGGAAGGGGAAAGTGAAGGGAAAAAAAGAAAAAATATAAGAGCTTTATTTTCTGCATACTTACCAATACATTTAATACCATTGCCAATCCATCCTTCTCTGCAACTACATTTAAAACTTCCTGGTACATTGACACAGGAGGCATGCACGTCACAGTTGTGAGCACCAATTTCGCACTCATCCACGTCTACAAGCATAAAATAAAATACACTACTAGTATTTACATCAGGAGCATCAAAATATATTCCTTTTACATGTTGCTTATTTCCGCTGTGCATGTTTGCAGTCCTTCAAAAAGCAAATGTTCAAGACTACAGAACAATTCAAGCAAGTTACTTTGTATTATACATTAATAAAAATAGTGACAATTGTATTTTCATTTTGTTCTTTGTAAACATGACAAAATTTGTCTGCTTTCCTACAACTGCTTTTCAGTGTGAAATCAAAGCTATTTTCCTAACATATTAAATATGCTAATCTTTGTATGTCTAAAAATGGGATGAGACCTTTGGGTGCACATGCCCGTTTCAGTTATAAAAATGATCAGTCCAAGATTTTAGTAATTATAGAACAAATTCTTAAAGATCAAATTATAGGAGACATTCTGACAACTTTCCCAGAGGAATATTTTTTATGAACTTAGCTTCCTGAATGCAGTGGACTCAGCTTGCAGAAGACAAGGTACTACTTAACCATCACAGAAACTTGCAGCATTTGAAAATGACCATGATTCTTTGTTAGCATGGGTTGAAGCATGGCATATACTTTCCCTTTTACATAATCATCTCTTTTCATTCTTTTATTTTACTTTTTTCCTCCCTTGTGTCTTGTTCTTAGACTACAGAGTCACTTCCTGCAGTTTAGTTGACAGATGAGTTCATACTTTAAGGATGCATGACGAATGAGTACTGATAAAATACTTCCAATGTAACTGCAGTTGTGCCCACCTGTGTTATGTTTTGTACCACAGATATTCCCTCAGTCCATACTGATAAAAGCTTTGCCATTAAAATTACAGCTATGTCAGGGGCCTCTCATATCATACTGATACAGGTCAAGCAATGTATCTTTTCAAACTCTGGATACATGCTGACAAATACAAAATACTTACTCTTATATTTACTATTATGTACAGATAACAATCTCTCACTTGTGTGTGAACACTTCTGCATTTATTTTACCTGAAAGTCAACCAAGATATGTGCACACCATGACATATATGCTGGAAATTTGCTTTACCTGTGCATCCAGTGGTCCCTTTCTTGACTGAATATCCTAGCTGACAGTGACAAATGAAGGAACCTTTAGTGTTTTCACACTCTCCAAACATACAGATGTTGGAATTCAAATCACATTCATTCACATCTGTAAGTGCACATAAATTCATCATTAGTTGAACATTACTGTCATTTAATAGCACACTTTGTCTTTTTGGAATAGTTTCATTCAGGTAAAAATATCAGAACCACGGTCCACCTCTATGACATGTGGCATTTATTAATCTTCATCATAACATATCTCAGCCTTTCCATTCTGTATTCTTTAAATTCCCTAAAAAGAAGTAAGGATTAATGTCCCATACAAATACCACAGTCTTTTCTGATTTCTTTAGAATGATAATTATTGGACTATGAAGTCAATTACTTCTTACAAGAATCACTTTAAAGTGTTTTTAAAAGCACATTATTGATGATAATATAGCTATAATTTTCTTCCAAAGAAGAATTTATACAGTAAATTGTTACCTACAAGTTTCAATTTGCACATTTTGATATTATTTATAACTGAATAATTATATCTACAAGTACATCGATACCTGTGAATAGCATTTGTCAAAATAATAAAAAATGATAAAGTAAATTCGATCAGTTTTTTTTTTAGTAAGAATTCAGCTTAGGAAAGACCATGAATCTTATGAAATAATGAAACTGGTAGAAGAACAAACTAGAATTGAGCATCTGTCAAATGAGTAACTGAGAAGTTTCATATGAGTGTTCTCAGTCATATTCTAGTGGGGCCATATGGCTCAAGAGCTTTTCAAATAGTTTGTTCAATATTTCCATTTGTCCCTTGAAATTATATTAACTAATAGTATTATACTATGACATTAAAGAGAGTCACTGTACTATGGACGAAAAGGCACTTCTGATATTTGCAGTTGTCCTTCTGAGTGAAGCAGGATGTCATCTAATGCAGCCAAAGCACAGGCTGACATCACAATATAAATTAGAAGTGAATTAATTTGGATGTAATTAATATTAGCTTGCCTTAAACCCCAATATAAGCATGCTAAAACAGTGTAACTAGCAACAGCATGTAAGTGTTGTGTAATACTGTGATGGCATAGCCAGATACAGTTTTGCCTAACAATGTGAGCAAGGAGATTGCCAAAAGGACAAAGAAAGATAGGCAGAGCTGCATGTAGGAGATATCAAAGTCATAGAAGTTGCCAGACAAAGGACAATATAAGCACAAGGGACTGCAGATAGGCAGGAAAACCTCACAGGTACACCAGAAGAATGACTGGCAAGACAAGAAAACAGGATAAACCCTGCAAGGCCGTCCTTTTTGTGAGGAGGGCAATAGCATTAAAACACAAGCATGGCAAACTGGAGAAGAAGACAGAACCACTTCAGTTCCAGCTTTTCTTGCAGACAAGTGCTCAAGCCCAATTATCTTGACCTTTGTGACTAAACAACACCAACGGCTGGAAGCCAATCAACGCAAACTACCCAAAACAGCTCTGTGGTGTTGTATACTTGCATATAATTTAGAATGTGATTGCTAAAACCCAACAGCTTTGTATATGCAGTGATAATGATCAATATTGTGTAACAACTGATCATTGACAAGTGTGTTGTTATTAAATAAATTTATCAAAATTATTTTTTTATTTTAAAATAGGGTTGATTTTGTCAGTCTTTTAAATATTCTCATTACAGGAACCTTTATTTCCCTAGTATATTCAGTTGTCACACTATAAGGCAAAAGTGTATAAAATGGAAAAAATATTCTGATGTTACAGCTACTAACATGGCCAATATGAAAAATTATTGAAAAGATCAGTTCTAAACTTTCAAGCTGGTTGCATAAACATGGAGTATGTGCTCAAAACTGAAAACAAGAACCTTGAATAACATAAAGGTGAAAATAAAATCTTAAATTCAACTCTAACTATGGAAGAAAGAGCTTAGAAGAGCTTTGCTCAGCATTACATTTAACTAGTTTCTCCTCAGTGTGTGTGTGCACATGCAAAGTGAAGGTTTGACAGATGCTCACAAAATATAAAAAGATGTTAACAGTATAGCCAAAACAACTGTAAAATATGAAACATACGAAACTTTATATTAAATTCAAAAGCTAGCAACTTCATACAAACACCAAGATAAACTAAATAGGTTAGGTTAATTTGACGAGATACTTTTATTTAGTTTCCTTTAGAATTATTCATGATAATTTCTGTAGTTGAGAGAATAAATTAAAACACTTACAAGAAAGAGAAGAAAATGCTGGGGCACTCAATCTCTTCTTAATAGAGATGTTTTAGAGGAATCATAGCATTACTGTTAAATCACTCCTATTTTTTGAACAATGTGATTTGATTCATCTTTACAGACTTTTCAATTTTTTTTCTATGATTCCTGACATCTACAGTGATATGCAAGAAAGATCTACAGATTATTTTTCTTTATAATATACAAAGTGTTGATACCCACGGTCAAGGATTCAGCAGAACATCCTAAAACACGAGCTGTAGAATATTTAGACTTGCATTAAATTTGGTGCATACAGCTACTTACCAATACAAGTTTTCATGTCCATAGAAGCCATAAATCCATCATAACAGAGACAGCGATATTCCCCTGGAATATTAGTACATTGTCCACCCTCACAGATATCTGGATTGTTTTCACATTCATCAATATCTGAAAAAAAAAAAAGGCAAGTAATAATTCCGTCATTCTAGTACAGATTGGCTAAAAGAATACCATCTTCCCATTGTCTGAAAGATACAATGCTGGAACATTTGAAATATTAAAACCTACCTGCACATGTTCTGACATCTGGCATTAGAGCATAGCCGTCACTGCAGCTACATTCATAGCTGCCTTCTGAGTTAGTGCAGTGGGTGTCACAGCCTCCATTCATTATCATACATTCATCAATATCTGGGGAAGCAACATTAGTAGTAGTAGTAAGTCTCCTTTTATAAGGAAAAGTCATGTTCTCTTGCCATTTTACTTATCAGTTATAACAGTCTATCAGTGATATGATTCTGAATTTTTATTCTCACTCTGCCGTTTCTGATTTATATTTTGTTCCGCTTTCTCTCTTGCAACTGCATTTTCATCTGTGGGAGCAAGCAGCTCCTTTTAATTGTTGCTTCTGTTCTTGTGTATTAACAGGGATGTAAAAAAAAGCACAAAAAACCAACATGTGGACAGGAAAGAAAGAAAAGTGTTGAAAAACTTAGATTTCATTAAAGCTTGAGATGTAGCACAAATTTGTATTTTTTCAAAATAATAAACAAAACCAACAAATAAAAAACCTCAATACCTCTGTTCTCCTTACCAATGTGATGACAACTACATAATTCACCATTACTATAGCAAAGAACTTAAGAGATGTGTACAATAAAGAGAAAAAGTGAAAGAGAAACTATCAATGCTTGATTGAGAAACCAAGCAGTATTTTCTGGTCATTAGCTCAAGTCTCTGATTTTAATGGAGTAGTACCATAAGAACATTTTTTCTCCAAGTATTCTGCACAGTTCAGTACAGCAACAATCTTTTTATACCCTTTTTATATTGCAAAGTTGAAAGAAGGGTCCGTGATAGTTCATGATATGCCTAACAGTAGACACATGGCCCTGCTCAGTTTCAAAAGGAAGGTATGAAATAAAAAAAAACAAAGACAGATGAAAAAATATATGCTGAAGTACAAACACGTAGGTGAAGGTGTACAACACTTGCCTACGCAGCTTTGTCTGTCAGGAGTGGCCTGGTACCCAGAGCTACAGGAACACTGGTATGTTCCAAGCATGTTCACACACTTTCCATTTCTGCAGAGATTGTCACTTAACGAGCACTCATTTACATCTAGAAAAGAATTATTCATATAAATTACTTGTTATTCAGAATGCAGACTCTAATTGCTGAAATGCCAGGGAAAGAGGGTGAGAAGTAGTATTTTAAACTGGTGGGTTTCAGGCTTTTTCAATTTCTTTCTTGTTCTTAGCATGTTCCAGTTCAAGGTATGGAGCTCTGAACAGTATGTTTAAGCCAGTGTCCAAAGGTTGATTTTCTTTGCCTCTGGTCTGTGAGCATTAACTGCACAGTCTGCTGGTTTAAATCAGCTCTTGAAGGAAGTACGCATCAAATACAGAAATCAAAGAGATAATATGCATTATGTTTTTTGCATTTTTCCACCATTTTCGTGAATTATGTGCAAAAAAGAGGATTTCAATAAGTTACAATACTTTTTTTTTTGGTGACTGTTGGAATGAAGTTCACTTTGTGCTTGTATGAATTTTACTTGACAGCTACAAACACAAGTGGTACGGTCCACTGAGTTGCTAAAAAATCCCAAAGAGGCCTGGCAAAGTACTCCTCTTTGAAGCCAACAGTGTTAAAGACACTGGAGATTTTAGAGGATCTGTTATATCTTCTTAATTTGAAGATATTAATATAAAGGAGGAGCATTTATTTAAGATAATCCTGACACCCCATCCTTGCCAGAGAAAAGAAGATTTCACAGCACAAATGACCACTCTTCTTAGAAAGGTGATGAGTACTGTTCTGAGTTCAACTCACCTATGCATTCCTCACGTGATGGTGATAGCTCATGTCCTGAAGGACAGTCACACTGAAAACTCCCTTCGGTGTTCACACATGTGCCGCCTCTACACAGCAAAGGGTTGCGTTCACATTCATCAATATCTGCAACAAAACCATGATAAACAAATACGAAATCATTACTAAAGAGCAACAAAGAGAAAAGCAATTCTGAATACCTGTAACTGACAACATCTGGATGTCAGAAATAAAAAGGACTGTTTCACTACAGCAGTGCTGCTTCTTTCCTCATACTGGTAACAGGGCAAACAAAAACCCCATATATTATTAATTCTAAAAATGGATATCTTTCCCCTCAAGAAAATCAGAAATTCATCATTCAAAACTAAGTATTCTAGGAGACACAGGACACAAGAAAAGACAGCAACTGTTTTGATGGTTGCCATTTAGAACAATGTATTAATGTGATGAAATTTTCAAGAAAGTGCTTCTTAATGCAACCAGACACCCATTTACGTATGCATTGAAATCGTTGTCTACGGATGCTGTTAACAGGGATATGTATGTAAACTTTTAACTAAATAGCTACTCAGTTTGATAACTCTTGTGTATGCCATTGTCTGGCTGAGAAATATGCCTGCTACATCTTATAACAGCAAACTGAATATTTGACTCATAAATCTGAGAAGAACAGTGGGGATGAAAAGATATATGACCAAAAGACGTTCAAGGTGCAGGATGCACTCACATTTTTGAACTCCAGGAAACATTATGGCCACCTATCCTTGAAACCAGAGATTTTTCTTCAGATAGGCAGACTAGTGTTATCTTTCATTAGCCTGAGAATTTAGCTGAGATTTCATTGAATTTTGCAGGTTATTCCCATGAGGGTATAAACTGCTTGATGATATAATTCAACATCTCTTCTGCTATACTCCTCCTTGAATAGTCCTCATAGCTCAAAAATGTTTTAATTGAATGTTATGCCCTCTTATTCTTGCTTCCTGCAAAAGGCCCTCAATAAGTAATTTCTCTTCCTATTGCCTCACTCTCTGCTTATTTATCTGATGTCTTGCTTCCCTGCCTGTGTCTTACAGATAACGTCTCCACCATACAGTACTGACTCTCCGCATTTTTACCCTGTCTCTCATTAAGGCTATTCAGCTTCCATAGTTTAGTTTCTTTGTTATGCTCACCTGTGATTCAGGCAATGATTTTTTAAATGACGTCTGGAGTCTAAAAGCACCACAACTTGCAGGAAATCAAGTAAAGGTGAGAGGAGGCCTGCATGGCCTCCTGCCACACAGGGGCTTAGGACCACTTATTTGAGTTTAATTATGAACATAAAAGCTCCTGACAAAACTCAAACATAAAAGGGAAGTATGAAGTAAGCAAAAGCAAGGACAAATGTTGCAGGAAAAGTGCAGAAGCACTGTCTGAGCGTGCAGGGATTGGGTTAGCAAAGCTGAAATCGAGCTGGCCAATGTAATTTTGAAATTACTGACTGTCCGTCAAAGGTCATGGAAATTAGGCAAGGATCTTTAGGGTGGGAGGAGAGCAAATGTCAATCCAATCTTAAAGAAGGGCAAGGAGGAGGACTTGTTCAGCCTCATCAAGATGAAAATCTCAAGACTTTTAATTTCCATTTTATATTTCATGATAGTTTTTATGAAGTATTCCACAATACTAACTCAAGATTTTTTAAAGTGGTTATTAACTTTTGGTGTCTCCATATCTATTCTTATAGCTTTAGACAGACTAGAAAGATGTGATTTTTCAGGAAATGCTCTGAGAATTTCTTGTGCTTTAGAAGAATTAAGAAAAAGTTAATCACATACTTTTGAAACTCCAGCCTCCTATTTCTAACTTTACCAAATGTTTGGATACTTCATTACCCACTTTTAAACTACAAGAATGAACAGTTGCTGCCATTCTAAAATATCTATACAGATATGTGTAAAAGTAATTAGCAAAAAGAACACGCAAAGCTATATTCATTGTTCAGTTATCTGTTCTGTAAAGTGTGTATCTGTCTCATTCATTCAAGAAGTCACAACAATCATACACAGGAAGCGTTCAGTGGAGCAGAGCTAGTATAGTACAGAGTACAGTAAATGGGTAGACTTGGAGTCATCCTGGCAACACTTACCCATACAATTCTTCATCATCATAAATCCACTTTCGTAACCATCAAAGCACTCACACTCAAAGCTTCCAGGAGTGTTGACACAGGTACCACTTCCACATAAGTCTGGTGAGATCCGGCACTCATCAATGTCTATTTTATAATAATAGAGAGACAGAAAAATCAGAGTTTAAGGTTTTCCTGCTTTTCACAGAAGTGAATACTCAGCCATTATAAATTAACTCTACAGAAATCATATCTAGTATATAAATCAACAGAGAAAAATGAAATTAATTTAATATTTAAAGGAATAGCTGACTACCTGAAACAGTTTGTGAAAGATTCATAATGCAATCCCTTCAGAGCTCTCAACTATAGATTAAACTATGTAACAAGTAGGCTTCCATAAAGTGTAATTTAAGGTTAGAATTCTAAGGAAATTACTAACTTTAAGAAACTCTTAGTTGTTATAATTACAGAGGTACCAACTGACTCCATGACTGCAGTGCCATTGATATCAAATTCCTCATTACGAAGAAATTTATCCAGTAATAAGCTTACAGATACCCTTTCCATTAGGAATTAAAGTAGCTCCTTTGAAAGCCAGATTTACAGTTCACTGGCTATCTTACTAGTTAAGTTTGAATGAAACTTACTGTGGAAAACTACATCAGGTTTGTAGAAGCTAAAAAGAGAAGAGCAGGAAGAGCTCTTTGTAAGACACACTGGTAGTGAGGCAGGAAGCTGAAGAAGAATTTGTAATATGGATATGATCCGGTGAAACAGGTCAGTGTTGAAGGAGAGGACTGGAAAGAACTGGATAGCCTGCTATTTACTATCTCTTCACATCTTTCCAGACTTCTCTCTTCCTTACTCTAGGAAGAGAGTGGTTTTCGGGTGAAATAGGGTTCAGTGTCCTTGTTTCCTGTTCTCCACTATACCCTCTACCTTCACCTTCATACACTACTGTGTCATTAATTTTTACGTATTAAGAAATCACTAAGTCTTTACAGGGAATAAAAATAACAGAATATTCGAAACAATTAAGACATTAGTCCAGAATAGGCCATAGGATTGGTTCTGTCATCCAAGAAGTCCTAGGAGCAAGTTAAGTTAATAAGCTTAACTACAGAAATTGCTAAAGATTTAAAACATTTATTTTTTTCACCACAAGCAAGAGTCTCTTTTGCCTCTGTGTCACTCTCTATGGCCAGGTTTCTGCCAAGTGAAGATACTTCAGTCCTCAAATACAGATGTGTGGAGGTGTCAGCTGGTAACCCATGTGGTGGGCCTGAGATATTACAGAGTACGAAGCCTGAGGGCTTCATAAAATATTTTGTTGCTAATTTAAAACAAAAATAAAGTCTTCCATTTCTTAACAACTGGTTCTCTACAGCTGCTCAGTAGAACATTTTCATCAGAACAAACTTTTAATGGAAAAGAGAACCAAAAAAAGCTTTTGTAGGGAGAAGTTTTTTGACCTATTCTTATTACTTTAGAAATAAAGTTTGTTAAACGCATTTCTCATCAATGCAATCACTATAAAAACAAGAAAATCACCAACTAGGGCAATATTAACATCCAGACCAACCTCAGTTAACATGTCTTACCACCCACACTTCATATTACTCAGACTGACTCATAGACGCCTGGGTGGTATAACAAAACCTCCTTCATTTTCAGCACAGAGCCACCCACAATGCAGGTATCCAGGTTCTCATAACCAAAAAACTATCAAGCTATCTTCTGTTTCAGTTCTTCCAGGCAGTAAATAACAAAATATTAAACTTTTAAATTAAATGTATATCTCTTCTTGAGTTAATGCTGCGCTGATGTGAGAATTGCAGAGGTGCCTGTGTGTGCCTGGCTATCAAATCTAAATGAAAATTAATTTGCAGTGGAGTCTCTAATTTCATTTGGTAATACAACGACCAGAGAGTAAGGAATGTAAATTAAGTTAATCTGTTTGTTAAAACATTGAAATTGGCTTTGCTGGTGATCCTTATTGATTTTTCAAGTTGTCCTGATAGAGCATGACCTAAGCACCTTTAACATCAACTAAAAAAAAATTCCTAAAGTATGCATACAAGAAGAATGTTACATATATTACAGAATCACTTTCTGAAAGGGAAACTTAAGACAGGTGGCCATTCTGTCCAAAGATTAAGCTCTTAGAAATGGAAGGAAATTAATGACATTAAGTGTGCAGATCAACAAGCTATGCAACAAGCGCAATTTCTTTAAAATGCCCCAGGGATATGGTAGTGTCACCATCACTGCATGTTTTCAAGACAGACAGAGTGCTAGATAATCTCACCTAGGCTTCCTTTCCCACAAAAGGTTGGAGCAGATTATCTTTTGAAGTCCCTTTCATCCTGGTATACTCTATGATTCTAGGAAAAACTGAAGAAAATGCTAAACTTACCTGTACAGTTTCTTTCCTCCATATCTAAAGTAAACCCACTGTTACATCTGCATTTGAAAGTTCCAATTGTGTTTCTGCATTTACCATTCATGCACATACCAGGGAACACTTTACATTCATTGATATCTATGAAATAAAAACAAAAGAAAAGAGAATTCTTAAGCACAAATATATATATATATATAATTAATGGGAATTTCTTGTTCCTTCTCACCAACTGTATTCAGCATAAAAGGCAGGGTTTGGGTGGCAGGGAACTAGAGGGATGGCCGACTCCTACACAGGAGTGTAGGAGGATGGAAAAACGAAAAGGAGGAGGCAAGCACGAGGAGGTGTTGTTGGAGACACAACTGCAGATGCACTCTTGGAAGGCAGAACTCCATGTCTGACAAGGAACCCCTGAGGGCCTTGGCCACCCTGGAGGACCTAAGTCAGGGCAGAGACGCCTCTGAGAGACTGCAGACTGTGAACGACCCACACGAGGGCAGGTACACCCCTGAGAGACTGCAGCTGAGGGCGACCCATGCCACTGCAGGGACATGTCTGAGGGACTGTGGCCTACAGGTGACCTAAACAGGTGGAGGAACACTCTGAGGGACAGTGGCCCATGGAGCTATCTACCCCATGCTGAGGTAGAGGCACTTCTGAGTGTCTCTGAGCAAAGCACTACTTGAAAAACGTGCGTATTTTCTGTTATTCTCATCATTTAGAGCTCCCCTCTCTTCAGTCCTGTCATAGTAATTTCCTTTTTCTCCTTACTACATTCAAACTTTACACCTTTTTCTTTTAGGATCCTGTAACACTGGTGAGCAGCACGCAAGCAGCGAGTTTCCCACCTGTAAGGTCAGCTCTTTCAGATAAACATCTTTATAACATCTCTCATCTCAAGTACATAACAAACATAGACACAAATCCTGGCATTTTCTTAGAATATTCACCCAGATATACTTAGAATTCATTTTGAGATGCAAGAATGAACCCATACCTTTATAAAAAGGCCTGCCAGTTAGGATATCTCCTCTGTTGGAAAAGCCAGGACCTCTGGGGCACAGAGCCTCATATTCCTTGGTGCCAGGCTTAGGACATTCCTCACAGTCGGAGCCCCAGGCAGCCCCCACAGCACAGCAGCAGGCATCCATACGAAACTTGCCAGGCACAGACTGAATACACTCATCTTCATCCCATTTCAGGTAGCACTGCTCCATGCGAATATCTGCTCATTTTACAACAACAAACAGGCATTTTATCCTTTGTCGAAGTTTTCTGGTTTTCAGAAGCATCTGTTTCTGAGGCACCAGTCCATGTGAGGCTTTGTTTCTGGGAGACAGATTTCTGCTCAAGACTCTACACTTCTGCACAATGTTCAACCCTTCGAAGTTGCTAATACTGGACTATAGTTAAGTTTCTGGATCTGTGCCGAACCACATTTAAGCACAAGCATTTCTTCTGTTGTCTCTCAATACCAAGATGCTCCATTACTCTGACATGATTGTGCTTTTTAGGTTTCTATGTGTATTTGATTGGACAAAGGCATGTATTTCTTTACCGTTTTACGTATCCTCACTTGTCAATTGACCTGCATTCATGGTAAAAAAAATTAAAATCCTACCCATGTTTATACTATTAAACCATTTTAATAATACAAGGAATATAGAAAAAAAACCCTGACTGTTGTTAGGCTTACTTTAACACCATTTAGCAGAGGAAAACAACATAGTTTCCAGAAAAACTAATAATGGTTATACTCAAAGGTCCCATTTGCAGAAAAGCAGGTCAACCAAAAGATAGATCAACCAAGTATGTTCGCAAAATTAGTACTTGCACACCCAGCTGGTAGGAAAAGTACCACACACTGGTCTGCACACAGAAAAAAAAATCAGCTTTTCTATATCTCAAATATAGTAAAAAATAACAATAATAACCCATTTAAAAGCACAGGTACATTCCACACTTTTCATCTATTTGTTTTTCAGTAAAGAAAAACAGTTTAAAATTTCTAAGACAAAATTTTAGTACTTGTTAAAATACAAAATTGGTATTAAAAATGAGGTTTTAAGTCTCTACATGCTAATCTCTACAACATAGGAGAATTTCTATGCCCAAATTCCAAAAATCTGGCAAATAATACCAATGATGGGAAATGGGCAGTACCAATTAGAGCCGTGTTAGAGACGATGTCTGTGATACTATACAGAAATTTACTGGTAGTTTAATGCTCTCCAGGAAATTTTTCATTGTAAGGAAGATCACAAGGACACATATCTGATAAAAAACTCTGGACACATTCTAGAGCCTTCTGACAGACTCAAATGGACTGGAACTTAAGCTGTATTTTTAGGATAATATAAGCATTAATCTTTCATGTGATATATTGGACTGGAAGATAGCCTTCAGCAAACCTAACAGAACTCTTAAATGCTTAATGCAAAAAGCTTTGGAGAAGATGCAAGATCTAAAAAATAACACAGATGAGCTGTTGAACTGTTTTCCATACAAGCCCTTCAAAGTTGTGCAGTTTTATAATATAAATTTACCTTGCGCATATCTGAAATTAAACAATTTAGAAGCAAGTACAAGAAATGGAAATTGTTCAAAGAATACATATCGTTTCCTCTAAACGATTCCACATCAAGATCCTATTTATTTTCATTTCCAGAGATTCAGTAAACATACTGCTATTTAGTCTTTGTTTGCACTAAAATTACTGCAGTGGATCCTGCAGGAAATACACATATTTCAGAAATACATGACATAGAGCACAGTTCTTGTGTTGTGTAGAAGAAGGCATGTATCTTGTAATATAAAAGGTCATTTTGTAATTTTTTCATTAAAATAAGAAAATGGAACATGGCTTTGAGGGTAAAGGACTCCTGTGTCTTGCTTAGAAATGGCTCCTTTGTTCGAACTTTTTGCTATATCTATCAACTACAATTAAATTCATAGAATCATAGAATCATAGAATGGTTAGGGTTGGAAGGGACCTTCAAAGGTCATCTAGTCCAACCCCCCTGCAAGGAGCAGGGACATCCCTGACTAGGTCAGGTTGCTCAGAGCCTCATCCAGCCTGGCCTTGAACGTTTCCAGAGATGGGGCCTCCACCACCTTTCTGGGCAACCTGCTCCAGTGTTCTATAAGTCGCATCGTAAAAAATTTTTTCCTAATTTCTAGTCTAAATCTACCCCCCTCTATTTTAAAACCATTACCTCTCGTCCTATCGCAACAGGCCCTACTAAACAGCCTTTCCCCATCTTTCTTGTAGGCCCCCTTGAGGTACTGGAAGACCACTATCAGGTCTCCCCGGAGCCTCCTCCTTTCCAGGCTGAACAGCCCCAACTCTCTCAGCCTGTCCTCATAAGAGAGGTGCTCCAGCCCTTTTATCATCTTCGTGGCCCTCCTCTGGACCTTCTCCAACTGGTCCATGTCCTTCTTGTGCTGGGGGCTCCAGAACCGGACACAGTACTCCAGGTGGGGTCTCACCAGGGCAGAGTAGAGGGGGAGAATCACCTCCCTCGACCTGGTGGCCATGCTTCTCTTGATGCAGCCCAGGATTTCTCATTGAGAAATAATAAAGAGTTGATGGCCAGAGATGCCAATGACTAGCAACAGAATTACTAAGTTTGGGGAGGCTGGGGGGTGTGGAATATTAGGTAAAACCTAACATATAAAACTGCATATGATATGCACAAACACAATGGATATGTGCATCCAGGCAGACTAGGTTTGAATTGTATCTTTCTTCTGAGATATTTATACTGATTGAAAAATTCAACTTTTTTTTTTTTTTCCACCGAGCTGTGTGGTGCCGTCAACACACTGGAAGGAAGGGATGCCATCCAGAGGGACCTTGACAGGCTGGAGAGGTGGGCCCGTGCCAACCTCATGAAGTTCAACCAGGCCAAGTGCAAGGTCCTGCACCTGGGTCGTGGTAATCCCAGGTGCAAATACAGGCTGGGCGGAGAATGGATTGAGAGCAGCCCTGAGGAGAAGGACTTGGGAGTGCTGGTGGATGAGAAGCTCAACATGAGCCAGCAATGCACCCTTGCGGCCCAGAAGGCCAACCGCATCCTAGGCTACATCAAGAGGAGCATGGCCAGCAGGTTGAGGGAGGTGATTCTCCCCCTCTACTCTGCCCTGGTGAGACCCCACCTGGAGTACTGTGTCCAGCTGTGGAGTCCCCAACATAAAGACATGGACCAGCTGGAGAAGGTCCAGAAGAGGGCCACAAAGATGATAAGAGGACTGGAGCACCTTTCCTATGAGGACAGGCTGAGAGAGTTGGGGCTGTTCAGCCTGGAGAAGAGGAGGCTCTGAGGAGACCTGATAGCAGTCTTCCAGTACCTCAAGAGGGCTTATAAGAAAGACGGGGAGAGGCTGTTCAGTAGGGCCTGTTGTGACAGGACGAGGGGTAATGGTTTTAAAATAAAATAGATTTAGGTTGGGTATTAGGAAAAAAATTTTCACAATGTGAATTGTAGAACACTGGAACAGGTTGCCCAGAGAGGTGGTGGAAGCCCCATCCCTGGAAATGTTCAAGGCCAGGTTGGATGAGGCTCTGAGCAACCTGACCTAGTCAGGGATGTCCCTGCTCCTTGCAGGGGGGTTGGACTACATGACCTTTGAAGGTCCCTTCCAACTCTAACCATTCTATGATTCTATGATGTCTAAGCAGGCATAAACTAAAACATATGCTTAATAAACTGCTTTGAGAGGAATTCAGAAACAAACCAATATCCTTTCACCCACCCTTAGAGAATGATTTTGGAAAACTGTTGGACACAGATAAAAAGCTAGCAGAGTTGAGTGCGCTCTTACCTAAACACACTCGCCCTGTTCCATCTAGTGTCAGTCCTTCAGGGCACTCGCAGCGAAATGAGCCTCTGCTGTTGATGCATCGTCCATTGGGACAAACACCCGGGAAAACATCACACTCATTTATATCTGTTGGGGAAAGAAAGAGTTGAGATACATGCTGACTTGAAGGAGACAGCTACAGCTTTATTGAGAATTTAAGCTGCATGAAAGAACATGAGATGCTCTCATCTAGCTTTATTAGGGTCTGAATGCTGTTCTGAACCAGCGTCCTGCTCAGTCTTAAGGGACTCCTTGCAAGATCTTCAAGTCACAGGGCACTAAGATGCCACATTCTCTTCTCTAAGATAAGATGATACACCCAAGAGAAAGGAAAAACTAAAGGGCTTAAATGTATTCTGAAGGAATAGTTACATTCTCTTTTCATCATTTTGATATTCTTCAACAAACAGTGTAACATAACACTTCCCAACAGTCAGTAACTGTGAAGCTATTCATCAAAGATCAATATGGTCATGCCTGAACAAAACCAACAACACAATAAATCCCCTTTTATCTAATTTTCAAAGGAAAAAAAAAAGGACATCTTGAGTAAGAAGCAAAAATTTCACCTTCACAGGTAACCCCCTTCACTCGTGCAAATCCTCTTGAGCAAGCTGTGTCTAGAATCAAGTCAGAAAGATATATCACTGCTTTAGAATGACAGAAATATAGGAGTAAATAATTAAAAAATAAATGTATCTTCAGAATTGTCTAATAATTTGACTGTATGAGGTGGTGAATGCTCTAGCCTCAATCAAGAAAAACACTGACATACGTCTTACTGAAAACAAGTGAATAGGGTGAGGCAATTAAATCTTAGTAATTACTTTCTCATGGGCTTTCCTTAATGCTTACCAGAATGCTCAGCATCTAATCATACCAACCTCTGCACTCAGATGCAGCTGAAGGTAAATTTCCTGTAAAGTTGCCTGAAGATTTAAAGCTTTAGTGATGCCAGTATCACTACAGGCTCTTTTTCCACTGCAGCTTAAAAAGGACCTGAGTAACAACATTACTTTAGGATATGCATATAAAACATAGCATGATGTAGGGATATGAAAGCTTGCTGAAATTTAACTAATTAGAGAATAGGAAATTAAATGGCCAAACGTACCCAGTCTGAGCTAATTAGCTCTCTAGATTGATAAGTTTTTTATTAGTTTTACCAGTCTAACTTGACCATGCTGTTTCCTGGAGTCCAAAGTAGTATCTTTCCCCTATACTGCACTGCAATGTTAAGAGGTCTGTTGGATATTGTTTGCACCATGCTTGTTAGATGGCATACATGTGCCCATAGCTATTGTTCCAATTAAAAATGAAAGGCTAAAATGTTCTGACCCTGGTTCAGCTGCAAATGGCATAATTCAAGCCATATGTGTAGAATGCAGCGTAGTATTTTATCCACAAACAAGAGCACACATTTTGCATTCCTGTTTCCAACTTCTAGACCTAGCCCTGTAATCTAACAGTAGTACTACTACTTTGCAATCAATAATTGTACATAAGCTATGTGTTTGAAAACAGCTGGAAAATGTGTTAAAAGCCTACAACATAAAAAGCCCTCAATAGTTTTACCAGATATTTCACTTTATTATTGTAGTCCTTACTTCTCTACCCCAATACACAGTCCCTCTGGAAATGAAATGTATATAATTATTAAAAGATTTCTTTACATGTTACTTCCCGGTAACTTCAAAGACCAACAACGATCTCTGATGGTGGAGATTGAAAGTGATACTACATAAGACAACTTCATTTCATAGAATCATAGAATCATAGAATCATAGAATCATAGAATGGTTAGGGTTGGAAGGGACCTTCAAAGGTCATCTAGTCCAACCCCCCTGCAAGGAGCAGGGACATCCCTGACTAGGTCAGGTTGCTCAGAGCCTCATCCAGCCTGGCCTTGAACGTTTCCAGAGATGGGGCCTCCACCACCTTTCTGGGCAACCTGTTCCAGTGTTCTACAACTCGCATCGTAAAAAATTTTTTCCTAATTTCCAATCTAAATCTACCCCCCTCTATTTTAAAACCATTACCTCTCGTCCTATCGCAACAGGCCCTACTAAACAGCCTTTCCCCATCTTTCTTGTAGGCCCCCTTGAGGTACTGGAAGACCGCTATCAGGTCTCCCCGGAGCCTCCTCTTCTGCAGGCTGAACAGCCCCAACTCTCTCAAGCCTGTCCTCATAAGAGAGGTGCTCCAGCCCTTTTATCATCTTTGTGGCCCTCCTCTGGACCTTCTCCAACTGGTCCATAGGGTTTCATAGGGTTTTTTTGTTGTCTGTTTGCTTGTTTTATATACAGAAAATTATGAGAATCTACTGAACGGTACATCCTCTCTTCTCCCAAAAGACACAGGATATGAGAGCATACCTGATTCACACCGCTCACATGGGCTGCCCCAAGCTGCTCCTAAGGTAGCACAACATTCAGATTTCAATGTAGCACCATTGATGTTGACTTCACAGCGACCGTCTTGGATGTTAAGCCAGCAAGTCCCCTTCAGGCTATCTGCAGTGGAATAGAAAACAATACGGAATTGTCACAGCAAGAACAGTTGGTATGTCATGTTCATGCCACCATTAGACAGAGCACCAAGGGAGCGTAGTCTCTGTTTTAAAAGAAAACCTTCCATCAGAGTAATTTTGTACACATTTTAGTTTAGAAGTGGTGGAAGGGAATAGCACTATCACTAAATGTGAGCAAGAAGCACACTGCTTGAGGCATTTTATAGTCCAGGTCCCACAGCTAGCAGATGCCCTCCAGATACTATAGTGAATTTATTTATATACTTTAT
The DNA here is from genome assembly GCF_036417535.1 of Chlamydotis macqueenii. NCBI lineage: Eukaryota > Metazoa > Chordata > Aves > Otidiformes > Otididae > Chlamydotis > Chlamydotis macqueenii. The sequence continues at coordinate 54,419,616 of NC_141593.1, read as the reverse complement.
GGAGTGACTGATCAGTCTAAAATACACGAGTTTCAACAAAAGCAGAGATCACAACCGGAGACTCCGCCTTCTAGCTGACTGCCTAAAGCACTGTATTATGAAATAAAAGTGCTCTTGCCTCTTTCAATCAGTGAACCTTCAAGGATGTCAGGAAGGAAAAAAAAAGATTAAAATGTGGGGGATAGGGTTGTGTTACATCCTTTTAGGGGCTTGGTTCTGCTGGTGCATTAGCTACGCTTTGAACATGCCTGTTAGGTTATACTCCATACTCTGCTCCTGAGGGCTCAGCCTCAGCACAATCAACTCAACTCCTGAATTGCGAACTGGATTGCCAGGCTGGAAACCCAGACCAGCTCAGGGCAAACCCACTCCAATTAATGCCCAGATATGTCAGGCAGCACCTCCTGACTGCTGCCCAGGCTAGACAGCCACTGAGCAGAGTGGAGATTTTCAGCCACAAGTGGTGTCTCTGCTGCCTGAAATCCTCCAAAAATCTCTTTTGCTACCCAAATTTCAAGTCTTAAAAATCTACGCTTCAGTGTCCAAGTTGTTTTTTAAAATGTCATTTAGATCCTAAATTAGTTTCGTACTTTAAAAGTTGTACCTACAGCACCTTTGCTCAGGTACATAATGTCACATTCAAATGGTATAAAATTTCTTAAAGTGGACAACAAAGTTTGTGATGAGACAGCAAAAGCAGTCTGTAAAGATCTAACCCAGAATGGGAGGTCAGCCAAGTTAGAGTTTGAATACTCAGAGTTCGAAGGTAAGGAAGTGGCCCAGATTAATTTAATAGGATGACTAACGACAGAGGAATAGGATTTGTCTTTAAGATCTATGTATGTCACATGTACAAAAAGCCCGACTATCTGTTAGGTCCTGTCGATAAGTATTACTAATACCTCATATTTAGGAGCAATATGCTTAAGGCAGAATCTTTTTTTTTTTTAAACAACTTCAACTTTTCTACAAAATTGTCATGTTATAATATTATGTAGACCACAGAGAGCACAACCCTTCTTCAGCTAAAGTAACAGGAAAACAAATGGCCCAAGAATCTGACTGGAATCGGCTCTAGAAACTGGGCAATGCACTTCATAAACAGTTAAGTGCAAAACAGTTGTGTTATTTAGGTTAATGTTGGTCTCAAACATGTAAGGCAGAACATCACCCTTAAACAAGTGCACACACCAACGAGGAGTATAGGAGAGTAGAAAAGGCATCTTTTCCACACCTTCATATGCCTTTAGCTAACAGTCAAGACCAAAGTTAACATAACAAGACCAAACATGAAACCTGGACAGTCATTAGCTGGGTTTGCTCTTAGCCAGTCATGGGATGGGCATGCCCCTGGTCATTTTATGCCCCAAATTCAGAGACCAACATGGGGAGAAGTAATATATGCTCTTTTACATCACATCCAGCTTGCTGCCCATATGTTGATGTCTCTGCTTTATGTTATCAAAATGTAAATGCTTCCATTGCTTTATTCACTAGAAGTTTCTTGAGCTCAATTTTATTTATTTTTAGTAGCCAACTTTACAGGACGGAAGAATCAAACTAATATCTCAAAAATGACTTAAACTGTAGAAACTAGCAAGTGACTTGCCTCACACCAGCTGCATCTATATTATCCTGCCAAAGTCTGCCCGTCTTATCTTTTTCAGGCTATGAGCTGATTTCCTTTCTTTTACATAACCTCTCCTGTCTGGATGAAATCTACAATGGGCAGTCACTGTGACTTTTGCTTTCGTTAAAAAGTTTTTATCCAGCATCAAAGCATTCTTTATGTTGCTTGCATTTCTTTGATTCTGACTTGAAGAAGAATATATGCACACTACAGGCAGATGACAGCCTACTTACTGTGCACTGTATGAATTCCACAAATCTTGACTGAACCATGCCTAAAAAGCCTATATTAAGTGCATATTTCAAAAAGCACAAATGGTAGTATCCCTACTGTATGAGCAATTCCCAAAATAGCTTCCACTTTTTCCCTCTAAGAGTGCAGCCTCAATATTGCAAACACTGTCAGCGTGCAAGCAAAATAAATGCAAAACATGTCAACATTTCTGCTGAATGCTTTTATTGTAACTGTTGAACTAATGACTCTAATTTGCACTTAAATTTCAGCACAAATTTAGTTACTTGAATTCTGACCGTAATTTGAGTAAGTAATTTTTTTTTTTCTAGCCAGGAAAGCTCACAGAAAGAGACAAATGCTCAATTTCTACAGGTAATATGGATGCAAATGGCTCAAGCCACTTCGTTCTTCAGCCTTGAGGCTGAAGCAAAGGAACCAGAGGAACTGACAGACTGACGTCTTCTGTCCACAAGCTGAGTAATGAATATGCATCAGCCATATGGCTTCTCTATAAAAGATCAGTCTAACCTGAGTCCACAAGACAGTGAAAATCAGTTATAAGACTATATAGCAACAAACACATTGGAGTAATAAAATTAACAGTGACTTTATGTTAATCCTTTCTTAACCTAATATTGTTATCACGTGCTTTTACTTACAAATTTTGTGTAATTTTTAAGTCCAATAACTTTAATCGTCATCATGAAAGAAAGAAAGAAAAACTTATAATGTAGGACTGATTCTGGTTCTGACATGAGAGCAAATTTGAAATTAAAGAAAAACTAGAGAGGAGTCAAAATCTGCCATTACCTTACTCTGATCATTCTTACGAAGAATACAACACATTCCTAAATCACAACACTATTTTAGCCACACATTTATGTTTTGGCATATGCTTTTCATATGTGATGCTACAGGAATGCTTTACAGTAGCAATCTGCTAAAAAACCTAGGGCAAATACATTCAATATAGAAGTATCTCCCTGCAGCAGTAATGGGAAAAAGCAAATTGGTCTACTGTAGAGATTTGAAACTGCATACATTCAACGAGAGCATTTGCAAGTTTTTCTCGTGGTAAACTACCTGTAATTCCAACTCCTTACTCATTTTTCAATAATCCAGTCTGCCCTCTTCTCATGACCGCCAATTCCAGTAGAAATTTTGGCAAGGCAGAAAAAGTACAACTGGGCTCTAACAGGATAAATCTGTATGTCTCGCATCAGCTGTACTTCTGACCCTTCTATCTTAACATACTTCCTGAGACAATCTTAGTCAACCCAAAAAATTAAGGATTAGGTTTGCAGTATATAGGTGGCTCCTATTCTTCCCTTTTTATCTGACTGTTCAGGGTTTGGGTTTTTATTTTGTTTACATTTTATGTTACTTATCACTAATACTCAGGCCAAATGGGACCTCACACTGTAAACATTCCAATGGAAACCATTTGCAAAGTAAACCCAGAACATTGTTATAATTAAGCCCTTAGTTAGTCTGGAGGACCTTTGCATGTGGGAAGACAAAAAAATTAAAAATAAGCAGTAGAAAAAAGCAGAGGTTATTGTGGTCATATCAAGAAATCGGCACAATGTAAAAAACAACAAAAACAGTGCTAAACTTTAGTGGCTAGTGATGCTATAAGGAAATCTAAGAGAAGTCAGGCACAAAAGTAATGTTCACTTAAAAAACACATTAAGGCATAAACAGAATCCATCATTAAATGGAAACTTGAGTCTTTGCATTCAATTATCTATCCTAAGAAAATTTTGGCAAGGCAAAAAAGTTGAACAAAGAACGCTAGACAAATCCATCTTCAAATAAAAGTAACACTTAAAATTAGCATAATCCAGTTATTAGTGACACTCCAATCCAACTTATCCCAAACATCCTACAATGACTTGTAGCTAGACCTTTTTCCTGGGGCAGGGACAGGTGGCAGTCCTGCTTGCAGAAGGTGTGCCCAGGTGGGGAACCTCCTGCAGCAAGTGGTTGAGCTGCACAAGGTGGTGAGAAGGCCGCGTAGCATCAGGGAGGCTGAGAAGTTGGATACTTGGTTCCAAGTGCAGTCTGCACCAGAACCACAGCCTCTGGCCAAACAGCCAAAAACTCTCCCACAGACACACACAGAAGGAAGGTGAGCCAATGATGCAGAAGAATGGAAGCTTGCAAAGGCAAGGGCCAGCAGGAGGAAGAGACTTCCCCTGAAACCTGAGGTGCCCTTGCAGAACCACTTCACCACTCTGCAGACCAAAGAGGAAACACCCAGAACATCAGGAGAGATGCTGGAGCTGAGCAAGGCAGCCCAACCTGCTTGTATAACAACCAGCACAACTAAGAAAAGGCGACGGGTGACAGTAGTGAGTGACTCTCTTCTGAGAGGTATGTGAATCAACAAAAGGCTACAGGAATGGTGCCGCAGACAAAGGTTCAGCTACTTAGACCATAGGACTTGCCTTAAGAAACCTAGTCTACTGAGGGCTGATGGGGGGCGCCTAACAGAGAGGGAAGAACTTCTTCGGCCAAAGGCTTGCCAAACTAGTGAACAGGGCCTCAAGTCAATGTTGTTAGGGAAGGGGAACCTCAATCCATCCCGCTACTGTCAGTGTGATACCAGTGCCACCAACAGATGCCCAGAACCAGGGGAAGGCCTGCAGCTCAAAGGAATTCCAGCCACTCCAGCCAGCAAATCAGCTTCATCGGGGGCCCAACTTAAGTGTCTCTATGCAAACACATGTAGCATGGGGAACAAACAAGAGGAGTTAGAGACGTGTGCATGCCTGCAGGGCTACGAGATATTGTAGCATTGTTGGCATCATGGAGATGTGGTGGGATGGCTCTTGTGACTGTGAAAGGAATAACATAATCTCCATTTTTAGAAAGGGGAACAAGGAAGACTCGGGGAACTACAGGCTGGTCAGTCTCACCTCTGTGCCTGGCAAGGTCATGGAGCAGATCCTCCCGGAAACCATGCTAAGGCATATGGGAAATAAGGTGCTTGGTGACAGCCAACATGGCTTTGCTAAGGACAAATCATGGCTGACAAATTTGGTGGCCTTACACAGATTCTCATTCTCCCAAAAGACAAGATAATTCCTACTTAGAGCAAGACATCCCCACTGTCTTCCACCAGTCGATACCTGCATTTCACCATTTGCACCATAGTTTGGACATCCTCATGAATTATGTTTCTCTCAGTTTGTTCCTGTTTCCATGGAAACAATGGAATTAGTACATGTTTGTTTGGTCCCACCTACAGAACTAGACATATTGTCTGGTGTCATGGGTAAATTATCCAAAGACATTATTTTCTTACTTAATTAATCAATATGAACAATGTTTTTCAAGTTAGTAAGAAAAAGGGAAAATAACAGGAGGAAATACCCACCAATACATACGAGTCCTGTAGAGTCCAATTTGCTGCCAGATGAACATTCACAATTGAAAGATCCAAGATTGTTCCTACAGGCACCATTGACACATGGGCTGCTCTCACATTCATTTATATCTATAATCCAGGAACAAAAAACACTGTTAGAACTATGATGTGCTCCAGGAAAATATTATGCAGTACAAATACTGCTGTGAACCCTGATTTGCCAAGGTTGCCTAGTACATTTGCCGCCTGCCTCCTCTCAGCATGTCATTCAAAAGATATAGGGACAGGCAGATAGCATGTATGTGCACATGTATAACAGCACATATTCTGAAGGTGTTAATTAAATGGCTCTTTTCTACAAAGACAATAATTTCCAACAACTTGGACAACAAAAGTTCTCCAGTATCAATTATAACTGTCCTGCGAGAAAACAAAACTCTTTTTTTCATAGAATGCAATACATTCCCAGCCACAATATGCAGTGCACAAAGAAAGGCCTTATTGTTTCTGTCATTTATGGCTCCACGAGGCTTTGGAAGAATTAAGAAAACCCTGTCAGAAGCAAAATATTACAATGCTGGCTGCGATTCTCTAGTTCTGGAATGCATTCAAGAAACAGGAGTTGAAACTGGAATACTGTAAATGGTACTTCACTCTAGCCCCTAACTCCTTCTATTTATTACCCCTGTGAGTTATTAAGCCTGTTCACATGAAAGAATAGGACCCCTGCAGACACTATTATTTGCTGATTTTTTTTTAAGTGAAATTACTTTCAAGATTGAGACAATACTAGCAAATTCTTTCAAAGAAAAATTGCAGATGCAAATCCACCATTTCTTCCTGAACTCAACCAATTTCTCTTTCTGATTTGAGTCCTGAATCAAGCCATACATTCTAATCCAACCAGACAGTTCCTTCAGTGGGCCAGGAATAAAACTGTTTAGTGCTTGCTTATGTTCGCTCTGTTTGCTAGTAGTGCTTGACAAATAGTATCATATCCATAAACTAAAACAGCCGATTCAAATTAATTATAAATTAATGCAGGATCTAGTTAAGCATGGAAACATTAATAGCATCAAGAGATCATTTTCAAGACAAACTAAAATATTATCCTTATTTTTCAGAAGTCATGAAAAAAGTACCATTTGCTATTTGATAGATTATGATGCATCAAGTCTTCATTTCACTACATATGTGTTCTTTCACACATTCCTTCTGGGATCCGGGAAGGAATATGCATTTATAATGAAGCCGGCTGGTAGCAAAACAAGTTATGGTTGCAAAACCAGTTATGGTAGCAAAACAAGTTATGGTAGCAAAACAAGAAATGGTTCTTTACACAACAGGTAGAAAAATTGGAAATCCTTGCCCTAGGATACTGAAAGTTTGCATTGATCAATGGCAGTCTGGACAAGTTCACAGAAGATAAAATCACCAACGTCTGTATAAGGTAAAGATCCTACTTCGTGTGTCCGAAGTTCCTGAACCACAGCTGTTGGGGATTCAGAGTATTTCATGGGATCTTGGATCAGTCTCTGCATTTATGTCTTTGCTTTTATGCAGATATGATTCTCTGTCCAGTCAGTTGCAATCGCTCTTCCCTGCTTTTAGCTAAGATGCAACTGAGGTACCCCCACAAGGGACTAGGCATAATCTGTGCCACGGAATCTTTGGGGCTTTTGGACACTAAAAATAGTCTCCACTGAGCACATGCAAAAAGAGACTTACAACTTTGCCACATCTGAGCACATTTTCAGACTAAAGAGGCACCATCCTGACTCAAAAACTACCCAAGAAATTTCAAGCTGCAACAGCATAGAAGAGCAACAGCTTTTTAAAGAACAGGTTACAAGGTTTACAGGTTTCTAAATACACAAATCAACATTTTATTGGAAATGAGCGAAAAGTTTTGTCTGAATTTTTAAAAGGCAAATGTAAAATCTAGTCTGAGTCAGACATCCAGTGAAGAAAATTAAAGGTCAAGTGCTTGAAGCCCGCTGAAGATATTTGTAGCCGAAAACATGTGACTTTAACGTAAAGTGTCACATGGTTTTAACAGCTGGCAGCCCAACCAAACACAGGTCTGCACATATGCAACCAATGTGCAAGACAAAACACTGTAATAAGTAGACAGTTGCCACTATACAAAACATCACTTCAGTCATATGCAGAATCTTTAAAAATGCATTAAATTTAAAATATTTCATATTTATAGATGTAATATCAGGTTGTCATGTCTATCTTTAATTCTGCTTGATACTTTGCAAATTAGGTTTACAATTAATTTTCTTCTAGGAAAACATAACTTGTATTTCTGGTTTTCAGAGTTAACAAGAAACCCAAACTTAACAAAAAATAGTTGAGGGCCACACCCGGAAGTCGGTGCCCCCAAAACTACAACCAAGGATAAGTGAGTAAGTGGAGAAATAGGTGCCAAAGCATCTAAAGTTTAACATCTTATGAACAGTGAAGCAGATCTGTTGATTCAATGTGGCATGTTCTTCACTCTCTGCCCAAACAAAGTGAAAGGTGAGAACGACTCAAAGTGAACATTCAGGTGAGCATAAATGGAGAAAAACAGAAAGGTGACACACGTTTATCAGAGTGGAACACCTTCTAGACTGGGATAACTGCCTGTCCATTCCACGTCAAAGTCAGATGACCTAGTCTAAATCTAAATCTCAAGTTTGCATCAGACATGTTCCTTGCCAAAAGAGCTGACTCCATCTACCAGGTTGCTGCTATCTGCAGGGGACATTCCCCTTTCATCCTTCCTCCTCCTTTTTCTCACAGTCCCGGTTTCTACACTTCTGAAGTGCAAGTGCCAGCCCCTCACTGATCCCACACACAAATAGTCACTTTCCACCTTCCAGGGTAAGAATGGCAGAAGTCGATCACTAAGACCGGGGGGAAGGGAAGATCCATCACAGAATCAGACTCCTCATTTCACTTTGTCCTGATGCAGGTGAAGGAATACTCATCCCATTTCCCTTTATGGAGTAGAAAGAGGGAGAACAGCTTTCACTGAGGATTAGGGTATGCATATCTGGAGGCATTAACTTCTGGTTGCTTCTAAAACAATTTTGTGACTATGCTCAAGGCCTCTAACCCCCCAAAAAAGAGTTTGTTATTTTCTGTATTTGACATGCTTCATCACTATGCTAGGAAAAAAAAAATGGAAAAAAAAAGAAATTTAAAAAACCCTAATGCTTTTCAGTATTAACAGGTTTACAATATTCAATTGACTACTCCCTCAAACTACCATTTGGGAAAAAAAAAAAAATAAAGGATGAAGCACTTCAACACTAGTGCTCTGCTGAATCTGGTGATAAAGTATTATATGCATAATGTAAACAAACTCCAAAAATTGTTTCCATACCTCTTCTTATAATAATATTAAATGACAATTTTAACAAGAGTGAGCAAGAAACCAACTTGATTTTAATACTGTTTCACATTTTAAAATAAAAACTGCCATGTATGGAAACATTTATCAGTGTTTCTTTTAAAAAACATTTTTTTTTTCTTAAGTGAAGTGAGTGTACATTGTAAACGTCAGAGAAACAAAAATTGACACAGTTCACTGTACATTCCTGGAAATGAACTTCAAAGCACATCTGGTTTATGTTTAACTAGTTATGTCACTGGAAACAAATCTAAACCACAGAGCTTGTTGTAATAATCTCAAATTTCATAGAGTCTGGAGCATCAAACAACTCCCCTACTCCCCACAACAAAATGATAAAAAATTTCAATTGACCTACAAGCGAAATCAGTGAAAAGTTTTGTTGTTTGTTCACAGTTACTGATTTGAGTTATATCAATTAAAAATATACTGGTGAGTAATAAGCATCAGAGCACAACACAAAGCTTCTGGCTATAGAAGTTTTTAGCAACTAGTGAACTTGTAAGTCCAAACTGAATTACATAGCATTTCTTTGAAAACAGAATTTGGACAGAAAGAGATGGATTTATTCCTCCACTGTCAATCCACCAAACATGAGAAAAAAATGTAATACATTTAATAGGTTGTATAGACAGTTTTATGTCAAAGTCTTCCTGATCAGCATTTTTACCTGATCAGTTGAATTTAAAGACCAATCTATGAGATTCAGGTAAAGACAACAGATCCTTCATGACTTATATATGTATGTTGATGTAGATAACAACACTGAAAGAAACTGAAAATCCTTCAGATTCTGCTGTAGAGACAATAAAAAATTAGAAGTATTTTATGATGATTACACTAAACTATGTTCAGAAAGGAAATACTCTTGAAAATACAAAGTTTTCTTTAATGATCATTTGTTTGTTGTTTTTTTTTCCCCAAATGAGAAAATAGGACTTTTTAATTTTCTTCCATTAACAAACTTTTATTATTTTAAATATTAAGGCAGCATTCATGCCTCATCACAAGCTCATTGCTCAGAGTTCAGTAGACATATAGGATTGTGAAAAACAGCCAAGAGAAGCATAGCCACTGTTATTCTACAAAGATGGCAAAATATGCTCCTTTTCAAGAACAAGCTAAACCTGATGACCACCGTGAAAGGGAGATGAGACAGGGATAGATCTGTCTTTTTTAAGAAACTTTTGGAATATCAAATAACACTCATTAGCCTTTGCAGGAGTCACAGTACAAATATTGCAAACATGTACACATGCATATTCTTTATTAAACTATTTTTTAAAAGTTTAAAAAAGAAAACGAGATTAAATGCATTAATTAAAATCTCACTAAATCCACCAAACAGAAAGCCAAAGTCTTACTTAATAAGCTTGAATGATCAGCTGAGTAATCATTCTTTCACAATAGAATAGATTTCAATTTGCAGAACAATCTGCTTAAAGAAGATATGTATGCATTTTCTACCTCATGCTGAGGTTGGCTTGAGTTGTGAAATATCTCAGTTCCTGTATCACAAGATGACTGTCAGAGGCACAATAATTTGTTAGTTTGAACAAATCACACTGGTTCTTTATTCAAGTTTTCAGAATTGATTCATAAACTGATAATTTGGGCAATGCACATAATTCACTTAGACAAAACCTAGAAGTGGTCACATTCCTTAGAAAAATGTGCTGAGGTGCCATTAAGAGGGGTCATGCCTGCTATTTGGATTTCTGCTAGTATCTTCTCTTCATATACTTTCCTGTAAATTCTATTTTATCTTTCCTGTAACTTTCTTTTTGATACTACGGTTTTGCAGTTACTATCAGCTGGCAATGCTACCTAAAGAAGTCATCCTCTCCTCAATGAACTATTAATTCAAATGAACAAGTCAATTTGTTTCCATTCCAGAATAACTCTCCCTCGTGCTATTCTCCACTTACACCCCTCTCATAAAAAAAAAACCTAAGCTAAGGGACATCCAGATTTGGTTCAGTACATCATGATCCCCAAAAAACTTCTAGCACAAGAAAAAACACACTGCACTGACAATAAGATGTCCAGAAGACAGAAAAGATTGCTTTTTTCCTAAGGTTCTGGTGGCTCAATGGAATGATGAAACCACTTTTTTTTGCTACTGTTGTTGTTTTCAAGTCCTTATTTTTAACCTTTACATTAATATTACTACTACTATTACCATTACCATTAAATAAACAAATTTACATTTTACACTTGAAAATAATATATTTTATTTGAATAACTTTTGCTAAGTTGTTTGCATTCTCTCCTCTTATTTATCTACCTTTTCCTCAGTGTTATGCACAGGAGCTGATGGCCTTCTCATCTTGGTAATGAACAATCTCCCTTTACCATACCATTCCAGTTTTTCTGTCTAGAAGATTCCCTAAGAAACATGCACATTAAGAGCACACGGTAAGCTGTTTTCACAGCCAGAAATCTTGCAGTGCATGGAAACTAAACATATACACAGAGCCTGAAGAGTAAACGTCACCTGAACATTGTAGATAGATACTTGGCTTTGAGACAACTTTGCAGAGAGAGCAGTATAAATCCATAGGGGTATGATACAAGAAAAGCCCTTATCTGAACAAGTGCTACTAATTTGGAACATATAGGGAGAGAAGAAATTTTGTTTTAAAAGTGACCTTGGAAACACACATGTACTATAATATCAAGGAACTCAATTTCTTTTGAACAGAAGGGGGGAAGAGGTGAATGATTTGATACTGCTAGAATTTAAACCATTTCACGAGATGTTTTGAATGTAAACACATGTTCAGTTTCCAAACAGTTGGAGATATTCAAAACACTACAGCCCTCCCATGTTGCTTGCTTCCACTCCTCTGCTGAAAACTGGCAAAGAGTACATGAGTTCTCCTCACCCGCTTCAGTGCAAAATTAGTCTGTTCAGCACGTGCTACTAAGGAAATGGTTGGAGTTAACCTGACTGATCTTACACAGCAAGAATGGTTTACAGAGTTCTTCCACTTTCCTTTCTACACATTTGTTTAGCTGCATGGCAGTAACTTGTGTCTGAACAGTTATAACAAGCAGCTGAAGACAATAATGTCTTCCACTGCTTCATACAAATCTGGACAATGACATTGGTTCACGTAATAGGTGTTCCACAACAAAGGATTATAGCTTTCTCATCACTCACTCAAATGTGAGACTATTTTCTATAATATATAAATTATTACATATATTGAGATTTACAGATCATGGAACTAAACAGAAAACAATGCAAAAGACTGGTAAAACTCTATTACTATGAATACTGATTAAAAATGGAGAAAAAAGCTAATGTTTGTATTTTGACCTTTTTTTTTGTACAGCCTTGCTTTATTTTTTTTACAGTTAAAACTTCTCCTTAGTTTCTGCTATGTAACATTTTTATTGATTTAACATCTGTGTTTGTTAGTAATATAAGAAAGCAATTTTGATTACACTGTAGAAATAAAGGACAATTTTAGTATCAGCAGGCAGTAATATCCAGATGTTGGAATTCAAACATCACATAAAGCATCACAAATACCAGAATTCGATCTATAATTAACTATCACTACAGACTGAAAGGAGAAGAGAAAGGAGAGACTCGGTGATCAAAACAGACGCATTTCCCTAAATGACAGACTAGATGTCCCTGCTATAGGATCAAAGGCAAGTATTCCTTTATTCCAGCTTAAAAAAGTTTTATCTAAGGAAAGACAAATGTTTTCATATAAAATGAACTGATTACTTTGAAAGAAATTCAACGACAGGACCTAACACACTAAAAATTACTGGAGAGAAATTACAAGAGGAATGCAATGATTTATGCAATATCTTCGTTCTCTCTTTTTCTCTGGTGTTTGTCACCACTCTGAATCTTTTGTGATCGTTTATCTTTAATGTTATATAATAAGTAATAAAATTAACACAACTTGCAGATTTTTCACCTTCACATGTGTCTGTCTCAGTGCTGAACACATAACCCTTTGGACAAGTGCAGCTGTAACTCCCAGGGGTGTTTCGACAGAGCCCGTTGTCACACAGCAGTCCGTTCACTGAACATTCATCGATGTCTGTAAAAAGATGAGTTAGACATGCCAGTAAGTGTAAATACCATGAGATGCCTTTAGCTTCACAAGCAGCCCCTGTTGCTTTCTACAGGAACAATTAGGCTGCCAGATATACAGTTTCCTACAACAGTGACTGAGCAAAGAAAAATGCCAATTCTGAGTTTCAGAAATCTAATTAATTTTCAGATTCTTATTTCAAAAAAATTCTGTACTGTTTTTAAAGTTTGTCATTAGCAGGCTTTAAAAATGGTTCATAGTTAGTCTTAAGATAATAATTACATTTTCCTGGAATGACCTTGGGATCTTTGTCAGTTAGACAAAGATAACTTCACAAAGGTCTATTTGCTTTGAAACTAGCATTTTAATTTTTTTTTAAACACAAAAATAACAGTGTGTTAGTTTACTGTTCTAACCTTGTTTTACAAGTAAAAATTGATTTTGTTATCCATGAAGCGAATATCTGCATTAAAATCTAAATTGCACAGTTCACGTATGGCAGACATCTCAAGAGTATGTACCTCCCCTTCAGAAGTGTATTGTATTAAAAAAAAACCCCTATGATTAAGACCAGGATATCAAGTACACTGAACAGGAAAAACCCATGAATTAACATCACTCCTTGAACTCCTCTTACACTTAACTGCAAATAATGCTAATAAAAAACAATCAATCTTCCTCATTGCCCTATTGTTTATTTTTAAAAAGAAAAAAATAATAATAATTTTAAGTTACTCTCTGTTAATGCCCATCGCATGTGACAAGTACTTAAGCTTCTAGAAGAATACTGTCGAGGATAAGCCATGATAAACCTGACTCTTTATCCCGCTTCAGGGTATTTGCTATATTTTGACTGCTTGATTTCCCAAACTTAATGCTGCAATGGAAATCTTAAATCACCTAGATTTTTTAGATAGTTTAATTTTTAAAATAAAGAAGAAAAACAAGAATGCAATGTAATTACAATCTGGAGGCTTTTGGTTTCCCAACTACATTCGATTTTGCAAGCCATGCTTATTAATTCCTTTAGGATTCAGACAATAAAGTATAAATTTCCGCAGACGGTGAATCAGGTATTTGTTTGGCCGACACAAAACAACTCTTCTAAACAAACTTGTCCTTAATCTAACCTCATTTGATTTTAACTAAGTAAAGGAGGATGGATTTGGATTTTGATGTTTTCAAGAGCAATAGACTTTAATTTTGAGCTTGTTGTCATACAATCCTTTAACCCAAATTAGCAGTGTTACGAACGCATTAATTCCTTAGAATCTCACACTATTACTTCAGATTTGGACTGTAATCTACTGTGATATGCACTGTAAAAGCACAGAACGATACAGCTCATGTTCTAAAAACATTTAAAACTGACAAAATAGTCTGCATTCTGTGTGATGATCATTTTTTTTCCTGGTAGCTCATAATATGTATCATTAATTAAAACATTTCTACCCTTTATGTGAGTGTTCATAATTAAATTATTTTGTGCAAAAATTCTCCTGTCTAAAAACAAATGGATCCTCACAGTCAGTATGCTGTATTTTTAGTTAAATAATTAAGCACACATACACCTATAGCAGCACTCACACAATCCCAAGTGTAACTAGGTAAATAAAATCCCTCACCATAAAATAAATTTGGAAAAGGAATATTATGTGAAGTATTTTTAAAAACCACTGACAGTTTTCTAAAGCAATGCCCTTCCTGCCAAAACGTTACATTTAAGGTCTTTAGAAAGTAACTAGCGGTAAAATTCCTTAAGTTAAGCAGAAGAAAAGAAACACTTTTATTACTTTGTGTTGGCTTTACATCACTAGGTAGGAATGTTTGGTATTAAAATTATAACACAGTTATATAGTCCAGGTTTTCCCTACCAAAAACGGTGGGGTTTTGTTGACCACACATACCAGTGATAGGTCAGTAAACCTTTATGTGTAGATGGCAATAATTTCCCAAAATAAATACATCAGATGGTAGGACAATACTTAAGACATTCTAATGGTTTCAGATAGATTTCCATTAGCTTTTAACACAAACAAACTTCAGTTTTCTGTTTAAAATTACAGGACTGTAACAGGACTATAAACGATACACTTTTTTGAACATAAGAATTCCCAAAATAAAATAAATATGAAATTTCATGTGTGAGCATGAATAAAAAAATTAATTAGACAGAAAGAGAAACATATAACAGGGGTATCTTCTGTTGAGTATTCCTAAACACTTGCAGAAAATGTATCTAGATATGGCAACAACAGTCTGGTATAAACCTAAACCAAACTACAAATGACAACTAAAAGTTTCCAAAGTGAATCATTCCTGTATACTGGTGACCTGAAATTCTGAAGAATAAAAGAACAGCTGTTACACTTCAGACCACTGTTCAGATATGATTTATGAAATCCTAAGCATGGGTCACTGCTTCCTTCACAAGCCGAAGTATTCAGAAATTAGAGGACTAAGTGCATAGCAATCCATTCTGCTGCACTTGTGTACCTCGAGGACACCATGAGTTATCCCGTACTGCAGAGATTGTGTACGTGGCCACCAGTTATCATTCATTGTTACAATGATAGCCATCTGTTACATTATGCAAAATCGTGATCTTCAGCTCCTGACAAATTATCATTCAGCCTTGGAAGGGACACATTTTAAGTGGTCTTGACAAATGTTACACATTAGAATATAACACTAACTGATCCATGCTTTTGAGAAAATTAACTCCTGACCTGCAATGATACTTCCTGCTTACACTTCCCAAACAGTAATATTCCCTTGCCAAGTAACAGCAAAATACACCAGCTCTGCAGTGACTGAGAAAAGCAGTTTCATTAGAGAGGTTTTGCATTTTCATTGTAGCTTTTAAGAAGTAATGTTTTGCAATCTAAATTGTTGATTCAAATTAGCATCAATACAGTGATGAACTATTTGACCTACATTCCACCTTTATAATAAAAAAAATCAAGCAACTTACCCACACAACTCCTTCCAGAAGCATCAGGCTCATAGCCACTGTTACAGTTACAACGATAGCTGCCACGTAAGTTTTCACAAATTCCATTGGAGCAAATATCAGGATCCAATGCACACTCATTAATATCTGTATTAATAGAACACAGAAGATAACCAGATACTGAAAGACAGGAAAAACTTGATTCCGTGATCAGTGTGGACAACATCTGACTCACTGCATGTTGGGGCTGTCATTCACTGCAAGAGCACAGCCAGAAGGCTGAAAGAAGTCATTATTGCCCTCTGTTTGACACTAGTGAGGGCAAACCTGGAACACTATGTCCAGTTTTGGGCCATCTCATGAGGTTCATGTGGGCTTATTCCTCAAGCTGGTCAAGGTCCCTCTGGATGGAATCTCTTGCTACTAGTGAATCAACTACACCACTCAGCTTGATGTCATCTGCAAACTTGCTGAGGGTGCACTCAATTCCATCATCTATGTAACTGATGAAGATATTAAGCAGTATTAGTCCCTTGAGGGACATCATCTGTCACTGGTTTCCTCCTGGACATTTGAGTTCTTGACTGTAACTCTTTGCACATGACCATCCAGCCAATTCCTTATCTATCTAACAGTTCATCCGTCCAACCATCTATGTCTAATTTAGTGGAAGAGAAGAATGCTGCTGGGGATCATATCAAAGGCCTTACAGAAGTCAAAGTAGATGATATCAGTAGCTCTTGCCTTGTCCACTGGTGCAATCATTCCACCATAGAAAGCCACTAGATTAGTCAGGCATGATTTGCCCTTGGTGAAGTCATGTTGACTATCTCTAACCACCTCTATCTTCCACGTTTTGACACAATTTACAAGAGGATCTGCTCCATGACCTTACTGTGTACAGAGGTGAGGCTGACTGGTTGGTAGTTCCCAGAGTCTTCCTTTTTACTCTTTTTAAAAAACGGGTGTGATGTTCCCTTTCCTGCATTCACTGAGGACTTTGTCTAACTGCCATTTTTCAAATATTATGGAGAGTGGCTTAGCAACTACACTTGCCAGTTTCCTTATGGCCCTGGGATGCATCTCATCAGTCCCATGGACTTGTTTATGTTCAGGTTCCTTGGGTGGTCTTGAACCTGATCTTCTCCTATGATGGGAGGGACCTTGTTACCCCAGTCCCTGCCATGATTGTCAGAGACTTGAGAGAGAATAGTATGAGTGATTACCAGCAAAAACTCAGGCAAAAAAATTGTAGAGTGCCTCAGCCTTCTTGATGTTGGCTGTCACTAGTTCTCCTGTCTTACTTCTATTATTTCTATGTGCCTGTGTAGATCATCTTCCAATCTTCCTTTTCTGAAAAATGTACCTGTAGAAGCCTGTCATATTCTTCTCATTCCTTACCAAACTCAGCTCAAACCATGCCCTAGCTTTCCTGATCCCATCCTTACACATCTGGCCAGCATCACTGTATTCTTCGCAGGATAAATGTCCCTGGTTCCATCACCTATGCATTTCATTGTTACATTTAGTTTGATCAGGAGGTCCTTACTCAGCCATGCTGGTATCCTGCCTTCCTTGCCTAATTTCCTACACATGGGAATCAAGAGCTCTTGCGATCTATGGAAAACGTTCTTCAGGAGCTGCCAGTTCTGTTCTGCTCCTTTATCCCTGAGGGCAGTTTCTCAGGGGGTCTCATCCAGTAATTCCTTAAACAACTGAAAGTTTGCTCTCCTAAAATTCAGGGTCTCGGCTTTACTCTTCACCTGGCCCATATCCCTCAAGATCATGAGTTCCATCAAGGTATGATCACTGCAGCCCAGGCTGCCATCAGTCATCACCTCACTAGCTACTTCACCTATGTTAGTAAGCAACAGATCCAGTAAGGCTTCTCCTCTGGTTAGGCTGTCTATCACCTGGATTAACAAATCATCTTCAGTGTGTTCCACGAGTCTCCTGGACTACATGCAACTTGCTGTGCTGCTTTTCCAGCAGATTTCAGGATCTCTGAAGTCCCCTAGAAGAATCAGTGTCTGATGTATGAGAAGAAGCTGAGGGAACAGCACTTGTTTAGCCAGCAAGAGGGAGGATGAAAGGGACATCTACTAGGAGTTCTCTGATCTTAACAGATGGTTACAGAGAAGATGGAGTCAGACTCTTCTTTGAGGTACACAATGACAGGCCACGAGACAACAGTTACAATAGGAGAAATTTTAACTGAAAATCGGGAAAACAATTCTTCCCTATGAGAGTGGTTAAGCACTAGAGCAAGCTGCCTGGAGAGGCTATGGGAACTCCATCCTTGGAGATTTTCCAAACTCCACTGGGCAAGGCCTTGAGAAACACAATTCAACTTTGAAGTCACCCCAACTTTGAGCAGAACGTTAGGTTGGATGACCTCCAAATCAATCGGGAACTATGTGTTTGTAAGAACACTTTGATGCAAAATATCTAGCCTGTGCACTTGGTGCCTGTGGTTCAAGGATCTAGGTAAGAAGTTATAAATTATTAGGTGACACAAATACTTTTCCTAATACAGGACTTATGCATAGGTCAATACCACAGCATACTGAGTCTTATAGATATTATAGCGCTTGTTGGAAATGTAAAATTTTTCTTGGATCAACAGAACAGCATGATGAATGAGATATATTCCCTAAATTTACAGTCCCATATAGAATTTCTGCTGTAGTTGGAAAATTCCAAAATATTCATATGAACCACAAGAACAGGAACAGGCTAGTTTTGGTATTTTTTTGCCTCTGAGGAAAAGAGGGTTTTTCAATATTAAATTATTTCTTCCCATACGGTAAGCCCATTACTTTAAATAGTTCCCTTTCCAAACCCTGGAAAGAACAGTAGGGGTGCTGGCCTAGCTGTGACTTCATAAAAAGCTTGTTTTATACTTGTACTACTCAGATTTTTATAAAGGATATTTCCTCTTTAATCATAGTGCAGTTTAGATAATGATTTACATATACTCTGATACGCATTTGGAAAAATAATGCTATCCCTGGATTAAACTCAAAGCTATGAGACTTCTGAAAATTTAATAAGAAAATATGAACTAGGGTAATATTTCAGCTTTATTTCTTCTTCCAAGCAAAAAGTTTTCTGTAATTTACTAATTACTCCAGAGCGACTTCTAGCAGCTTCCTACAGAAGCTACCACCTTAGGCCCCCCCTCACTAACAAAACCACAACAATTTTTATCTTGGGGACAAGCCACACAATTCCATGACTCTATCTCTCCTTATCAAATTAATTATTCCAGAAGGTTCAGCCCTTCCTGTTATTTTTTATGCTGAACCAAACTGCAAAATCTGTCCTCATCTACGCCCACTTTTCTGTCACATTAAAACACTAAGGTTATGAGCTTGTTAATCACTAGCTGAACAAGAGGAGTAGGGATGTGGTAATAGAATGCAGTCTAATTAACAAACTATGTATCAACTAAAAGTAAAAAAAATCTCTGTGACAAAAGCTTCACTGATAAAGCATATTCCCACTCTGACAATGAATGTATGAGAAACAGTAGAATTTGTATTTTGGAGACTGAATGTGAGATCAGTATTCTTCTCCTTTAGGAAATGGAATTGGCAAACAAAGTCCCCCTCAAAGCAGTGGTAGAAGTAGCAGCAATAAAATTGTCTGTAAGGTCGCTGCACAAGATATATATAGAAAATACTAGGGTTTTCTTTAAAAATCTAAACAAAGAGAAATTTTAGTTGAGACATGAACCTTTGAGAGATTACAGTCTTTATCATGCAGTTAGCAGAGATCACAATTGGTTTTATGTTTTTAGTGAGAAATTGTATTTTCATAGAATCATAGAATGGTTTGGGTTGGAAGGGACCTTAAAGATCACCTAGTTCCAACCCCCCTGCCACGAGCAGGGACACCTTCTGCTAGATCAGGTTGCTCAAAGGACCATCCACCCTGGCCTTGAATGCTTCCAGGGATGGGGCATTCACGACTCCTCTGAGTAACCTGTTCCAGTGCCTCATACCCTCACAATAAATAATTTCCTACTTGTATTTAAATCTAGCTTCCAGTTTAAAGCCATTAACCCTTGTCCTATCACTACAGGCCCTTGTCGAAAGTCCCACCCTAACTTTCTTGTAGGCCTCCCTTCAGGTACTGGAAAGCTGCTATAAGGGCCACCCCCAAGGCTTCTCTTCTCCAAGCTCAACAGCCCCAACTCTCTCAACTTATCTTCACAGGAGAGGTGCTCCAGCCCTCTGATCCCATATCCAGAGGAAATATAACCTCCCTACCAGACTACATGCAAATTCTCATGATAGGATGCTGTTTGTCCAACAGTATTATGGTACACTGCCCTTATTTCTCCATGAGATTTAGAGATTCTTCACAGACACCTTGTATAATTCACTGAAAATAAAGTTGAGAGAATTTACCAACTATGTGGATTTCAAATTATTTGTAATTTTGGCAACATGTTGAGCAATGAGCTCATAGAGAAGACAAAAATAATGCATATACACCCACAGTACTGAATAGAAACAGAATTTATTTTATTATAGTACTATTTTTTAAAGTTGTGTACGCTGTTACTAAGAGGGTCTCATTCTGTTCCTGCTGAACTGAATAGCAGCTTTAATGCTGACAAGGATAAAAGCTGAATAAATTAAATGCCTGTGAATATTAAATGTACAGTATCTGTTTTAATTTGACTGCAACTTCACTAACTCTTGAGGGAACTACCTAGCAATAACCCACAATACTGTGTTGCACTATCTCTTCTTTAACCCACTCTAGTTATTTGGCAGCTGCAGCATGCATCACCCTTACTTCAGGTCTGGCTCAGCTATTATTTCTAAAATCTTTCTCTGTGGCGCTGGAAAAAGAAGCTGGAACTTCACAGCTCCCGGTACTAAATGTAAGTATGAACTTCCAAGACTTTTTTTAGGAGGATCTTTTTTAGTAAGCTCCTTTCCAACTCTAACTCACCAGAGAAATGATCCATCCATGGAAACAGTCCATGTAGTGAACATTGTATTTGGAGTGAAAAACTGCTGTATTACTAACCCAGCTGACTGAAAATCAACTACAAATGCAAGTGGCTCCTGTCATTCCCCAAACGAGGGAGAATTGTCTTAAGTCTATTCTAAAAAAAAATAAATTAAAAGTCAAACCTTTAAAATGGATTACTTTATTTCTTGTCAGGATCAGGAAAAAAACAACGTTGTAGAGAATTAATTCGGGCCATTTCTTCAGACAACATTTAATTATTGTACTTAGATAATGAAAACACTAAAATGAACATATTACTCTTGAGGCAAAACGCCCTCACCCTAGTATGTTAAATAAAAATATAATTCTGAGTAATTTTTTTTTTACCCTTGAATCATATGCTTTAAAGAAAATGTGCATCATACCTCGTCCATCCACGGTAATACCTATTCCACTGCTACACAGGCCATGGAATTCAGCTACTCAATTGAAGCACGAGATGTTGGGGAGAAAAGAAAACATTACTTCCAGTGTTTCACCTTCTTTAAGCCTAAACCAAATCCACCTGATCTTTTTTCAAAATACTTTTTCTACAATGTAACTAATAAAATCCCACATAAAATTGCTATTTATAGATAATATAGCTAAATAGGTCAAGTAGCATTCCACCCCAAACTTTCACATATATACATTACCAAAATCTGATTACAAGAATTAAACACTCTACAAACTTCATTACAGTCTTGGCAGTACTGTCTCCTTAAGTTACTCTTTCAATCATAATGCCAGTTTACACTGAATTCAGGGACACAACTTCATCCATAGCATACTCATGTCCTTCAGCAATTTTGTCACAGTCTGGACAGCTCTGGAGCTAGGTTCACCTCAAACATTACAATGCATAAACCCACAAACACAAATCTACATAAACAGCACAGAGTTTTTAAAGGAAAAAACATTTCCAGAATCAGTGTATAATTCCATAAAGTACCCTACTCACTTCCCTTCAAGGCATGTAATAAATTAACAACCTGATGTAAACAATTTTTTTTTTAAGTGTGTATGTTCACTGTAGTACTCAGAAACACAAAATTTTACCTGAGTTTTTAGTAGGGCAGGGGTGACATGGCTCTCCAAAACCATAGTCAGGATTGGCACAGCAACATTCAGACTTTGTCACAGCACCAGGGAAAGGACGAACACATGCTCCTTTTTTGATGCCTCCATAGCATGTGCTACGCATATGCGTATCTAAGAAAGTGCAAGCAAAGAAATAATTTATTTCTTTAGGCTGACAGTGAAATGTATGCATACTATCTCAATGAAAGCTAATAAAAACAATAATTCAATTCAACATGTTCATAAAAAATGGCTACACTGCCTACATCTACATTGCTCTGCCACAATAATCCTGATGGCATCAAGGCCAATTCTCAAAACAGTAAACTCCCAGAGCTCTCTCCAGAGCATATTAAAACCACCTGAACTAGCACACTCTAGGCAAATTTAAAAGTATTCCATAGGACCCAGCAAAGACGACCCACACCCAGAGCAGCTTTGTAAATCCGTTAACACGTATCTTAATAAGAAACACAGGACGGCTTGAATCAGCATGTGGTGACTTCTTTTTCTCTTTGAGAAGTACTATAACCCTAACCTAGACATGCAGATCTATTATTTACTTCCAAAATGGTTCCTCATGTAGGATTACTCACCAGCAGCCCAGGACTGGCAATATGTGAGGCTACCTATTTCCAAGAGGAGAAGCATAGCCTCCTACTGTATTTACAAATTCTGAGCAGAAATGGAATTTCAGCAGATTGTTCAGACCAGCATTTAGGTGACATGGCTATCTTAATAGGTTTATATGTAAACTGGCACCAGTGCTGGACTAGGGTTAGGAAAGAGGTCCCAATATGTAGCAAGCAACAATGATTTAGCAATTCTTACACATGACCAGGTAGTGGGGAAAGCAGCACTACAGCCTTCAAGTATAAGAGATTTCTGGAGGTTGGTGACTGAAAAGCCACTATGGAAATTACAGTGGGGAGGGGTCTGGAAGTGATGACCAAGACAAACCATCACTACGCAACAGGAAACAGTATCTGGAAGGCCTCCAACCTTGAAAATCATGCCATAAAAGACAGCAGAAAAATTACACAGGACAGCCACACAGCTGTAGGACTCACTACGTACATACTGTCAACCCTGCAGCTGATTTAGTTATATAAATCAACTTGACTGACTTGACCAGTAAGATGTAGTAAGATGTATCCTTCAAGGCAGGCCTTCAGCCCTACCTTTGCAGGTATAACCGTGTGCTATAGAATCACAGAATAGTTAGGGTTGGAAGGGACCTTCAAAGGTCATCTAGTCCAACCCCCCTGCAAGAACCAGGGACATCTCCAACTAGATCAGATTGCTCAGAGCCCCGTCCAACCTGGCCTTGAATGTTGCCAGGAATGGGGCATCCACCACCTTTCTGGGCAACCTGTGCCAGTGTTCCACCACCGCTACTGTAAACAATTTTTCCCTGATGTCTAATCTGAATCTGCCTCCCTCCATTTTAAAACCATTACCCCTTGTGCTACTGCAACAGGCCCTGCTGAAAAGTCTCTCCCCTCAAATCTCCCTGGTTGTTTGTTGTTGTTTTGGTTTTTTTGCCATTCCAGGGCATATTTGCTTATAGGATAATTCTGGAGATCTGCTGACAAGCATGTGAGTGGACAGTCCACCTAAATGTGTGTTTGAGAACTGCCAGGATACAGATGCTGTAAATAGCCTTTCTTTGGACCCCTTCTACAGACACTTGCTGCAGCTACAGAAATAGTCTTTGTTTCAGGCATCTTTATGGACGAGGCCAGAACATGGCTTTAATTTACACTCCTTGTCAATCTTCCAGTAAAACCACCATACACTGTGGCCTGGACACGACCCTGGGTGCACTCAGAAACTGAGTAGGGTCTGAGGGAATCCAGACAGTTATCTACTTAAAAGAGGACCCCAAAACAACAAAGAAAAGTTGCTGGAGAAATCTTACAGTGAATGTTGAATATCCTGTGCCAATTTGAGGAAGAACTGGTAATTCCTTCTGTGTTTTGCCTGCTCTTTAAGTGTGGTAAGCTAGCTCCTATAAAACAGGATTGCCTGTACATAAATGTTTTCTCTTGCTTTTGGTATCCCACGGAACAGACAGTTCTAGAGCACAGTTAAATGTGGCCCAGATTTCAGGGCTTATTCCTTGCCAAGAGTCTAGGTGAAACCAATTCACTTGGACTTGACAGCAGGAAAAGATTATTATGCTTGAAAAGAATAAAGAAATTTTGCACAAGAAATATCTGTTCATGTATTCTACAAAATAATTAGTGGCATCACATCCTTTCCCTCTACCTCTAACAAATCGAGATGCCACTCTGTCACGCTTTGCCATGAATAAAGGGGCTTTGGTCATTGCCCCTTGACACAAAAAGGAAGGCTTCCCCCTAATTATGCATATGTGGGAGAAGGAATTCAAGGGAACAAAATGGCACCAACGTAAACTGCAGGGAGAGAAAAGATTGGAAAGCATTACTCTGTAGGAAGGTCTTTAAAGATGTGAAGTGTGGAAAGCAGCTGGAGGAAGCTACAGATGTACTGAGCAACTGCTCTGCATAAGAAGAGAGTAAGTGCTTTTCCACATAAACCAATATTTTTATAGAAAAAGTACAAGGAATCTGGGGAGGAGTGCCTAATCAGTTATAGCAAAACAGTCTATAGAGTAAGTGATTCACAAAGCCTGTGCAGAATGAAGAATCAAGCTGGCTCCCTAAGAATCAAAACAGTGATTGTATGACAGGAAGAATGTCCTCTGTGGGCTGTGCTTCCCATGCTGATACCAAGCATGAGAAAGACAAGCACTGCTTTGTCCATGGCTTAGTTGCTGTAGGCATCTCACCAAGCTGAGTTTCCCCATGTCATGACAGCTCTGAGCATGCACCTTACTGATGAACGTGTGCTGCTCCCCATGTATGATTTGATCAGCCTTTGGCTACTAGCTTCAGAATGCTGGAGAACTTACGTTATGCCCTGGATCAGCATTTAGCATTGGTGCTGCTGTAACTATGTACTTCTTTATGGGAAAATCCACTGCTTCCCATAGAACAGCATTCCTAGGCTCTTACTAAATTTTGTGGCACAGCACTTCAGTATCTGCAAATGTTATCACCACCATACTTGTGGTCAAGGTCAGGGGGACCAGTGGTTGATCTATTCTCAGTGTAAGTCACTGCACCTATCCAGGTGCCTCAGAAGGTCTTGCAATGCTCATGACAGGCACTTTGAGGTATGGTTCTGTAAAATAACCAGGGTAAAATAAAACTTAGCTGTTTTGTCCTGCATGGCTACAGCTTTGGGCAGATATGTGAACTGCAAACTGAATTATAATTAACAGTGCCTCAGCAGAGAACAAGCAACACTGCACAAAGCTATAGCCATAGCTCAGTACAAGTTCTGAGGTGACACACAAGCACGCATAGAGCCAGCTGAGGTATCCAAGTATGGAGCTGCAGTTCGAAGTACAGCCAAACCCGAAATGCTTACAAATAGCAGTTCGGCTCTGAGTGTTTATTTAACTGTTCCTTTTCCAAGCATTTGTTCCTCTTTGCTGTAATTTTTTTCCAAACTTGTGTAACATTCTGTGATTGGCTCTGCCATATTTATTCATGCTAAATAAAAAAACCCAATTTATTTAATGAATAGTCCCACCAGAATCAATGGCACTATTCAGAAGTAAAATACAGCTTAAAGTAAGAGTGAGAGAACTGGACTGTAGGCTCTTTGATTTCATATTTTTGCTAATTGGCCAGCATATTTGTAGGAATACTGTTAAAAGGAAGTCCCAAGTAACTTATTAACTTTCATACTACAAATACTCTCCCAGCAGCCAGAATGTCTGAAAAGTATTATTTAACTTATGTAATATACAGCACAGCATAGCCAGCAGAGAATTCCTGCAGTTAACACAGCATGTGTATGTATATAAACACACACATATACGTACACATAAAATTCGGAACAGTAGATTGGCTCAGAAATTCTATTCTAAAGGTCATGTATGAGGGTATCTTTGAATGCAATATTTTAAATTTCCTATCTTAATTTATGCCTGGAATAATTACATCATCTTTTAAAAATTAATTTCCCAAATACATTATGATTCTGCTTTATGATTTTTGTCATATTAGGGATATTTCCTTTTGAAAAATCGAGTATTTATAGCTATGTGACACATGGAGCCAAACATTTTTAAATAGAAAAATACCATTCACAGCTGATGGCTAGCTTGTGAAGTCTTTCGGTGCTAGAACTGTGGTAGCATTAGGTGAATGAAAGCACAGAAAATTGAGCACTGCATTGATTCTTTGCAGCTGTATCACTGACAGACGTAAAGATAAGGCCAACTTGGACCATCTGAACAGCTGAAGGTTCTGAACAGCTTGTACTCAAATCTAGTTTTGCTGCTGTGCCACTAAGCAGTGAAATTCCTATGTTAAAAACAGTGTATCAAGCCTTTTCTCATTGTTTTATCTTCTTATTGCTTTTTTCCAAATGTTTAATGAATCAAAATAAAACAACTTGGCTACTACACAGGGGAGAACAAACCTTGCTTTTGTTGGTTCGATCTTTAGTACAGTTTGCTTACTAAAAAATCTCATGTATTTAAAACAACAAATATTTGGGTTCCAACTGAGAGACTGAGAAGGTGTTTTGGCTTTTTATTAGTCTATTTTAACAACTATTCTGAGTTGTTATCATGCATTTTTCAAATTGAAGTGGTAACAGAAAGGGCCAGCTTGCGCAAGCACATGATAGGAATGCTTGCACTAGATTTTACTTTAAAGAATGATGAACTTCTGCACAATTTAAAATTTTATTTTAAATGAATTAACAGTAACAACACAAGGATGTAGTATCTCACATCCCTTTGTTGCAAGATAACTCCAAACATTGTGATGAAATCTGCCTTTCCTTTATCTGGACACATGGACATAAGACATAGGCAGGTAAGACATACAGTCATAGCACTGATTAACATATACGACTATCGCAGAGCTAAGCCAACAGTTTCCTCTCTGCCTTTACTGCTTCATGAACCTGCCAAACATCATGACATAACCAGCTCACCTGACCTAATACTAGCTGCAACGGCAATTGAGAAACGCAAAACCAGCAGCATCTAGCACACAAGGCCAAGTACCAAAAGGGAAGCTAATGCATTGCGATGCTGCCAGAGGTGCACTTTTACCCAAGGAGAACACATCCCAGGCACATTTGCCTGCTGAAGCTTAATGACACACCTATCCACTAAACGAGCCTTGAGTAACCACTATGCTTGATGACAGATGCCTTCATGAGCTAGGAGAGAAGAAACTTACGGGATACAGAACTGATGTTCTGATATGCAGAAGAAGGGAAAGAAGATGTGAATTAAATTGCTTTAAAGAACTTTGCAGTACTGCAGTCCCTAGGGCATGTAGTCTCATCACTATCAGAAATTTTTGCAAAATGTGTACTCCTCTCCATTCTCTTCATCAGTGATCAGTAGAAAACAAGGGACTGAATATCTCTTGCTTTCCACTCTTTTTTATTCTTTTTGAGTTTAAAACCACTCCATTTTATCCTGGTGAGCTCCCTGAAGCAACGCTAGAGCTCCTGGTAGAGCTGGGCAAAGAATCTCATAACTGTCAACAGTAACATTTGAGGCTGCAGTTCAGATTATATGACAAAAGATTATTCATCAGCAGACTAGAAAAGGTATGCCTCAAAAACAAAAGGAGGTATCAGGAAGAGTAAATACTGTAAGTTTTATTTATAGGAATAACAAGTACTGTAACTCCAATTTCACAGAGGAATTCAAGCTTCTTGCCTTTTAATACTAGGTTTATGGGATAGCACAATGCAAGATTTCCTAAAAATTCTTAATAATGATATTTGAGTTCACAGAAACAAATGTACCGAGTTTTCATTATTTCTCCTTTTAGAGCTTTTTCTTTTTTAATACTAGTACAGGAAGAATAAAATGTTTTCAGATTAGAGAAAGAAATTAAAAAGTGAGTGCAAAAATACCAGTGTCACAACCAAGACAGGTACTTGCTTTAGTGATTTGGAGTGGATGATGCATAAATGAATATAAATACGCATATACATGTATATATATACAGGCACATACATGAACACAAACACGCAGCAGAACAAAAGACAAATACTCCAGATTTATCGTAAACTATATCCTCTGTGGTTTGATGTCAATATTATCTAGACGGATGTCATTTGATCCATTTATTTAATTTTACAACCGGTTAATTCCACTTGCTTTTCAATGAAAAGAAAAATCTCACTTACCTACACACACACGACCATCAACTCCAACAGCCAAGCCAGGTGGACACTCACACCGAAAGGATCCTTCAGTATTTATGCAATGACCATTCATGCAAATTCCTGATGTCTGACATTCATCAATATCTATCAAGAGGCAAGACAATTCAACAATCTATTCACTGTTCTTAAGCAAGACTACAATTAATATTTTTAGAACATAAAAATGACTTTATGATAGCAGATGAATTATCAACATAGGCCTGTCTTGTTTCTAATTAATTTCTCATCTTGGAATGACAACAAACAATCAAAATTCCGGCTGTACACTAAAAAGTGAACAAACTAAAAAAGCCCCACAGAACAACTGTAGGATTAGAGGCACTTCTGATTCTACATAAAGCAAAATCAAGGATAAATTTTCCCCTTTGTCCACCCCATGATACTACAACTTTGCTTTAAAGGGTGGTTGAGGAAGCACTAATCCCAAAATACCTATATGATGGTAAATTTTAATTTCTAAGAACTTTCCAGTGGTCATCAATTTCTAAGTCAACAGCTCAGTTGCATGTACATTATGTTAACCACAATTAACAGAAATGGTTCAACTTCAAATCAGAAAACTAACAATTTAGAAGACTTTGCACTTACTAGAAATGATGCAAGCCCAAATCTATTTCTACTGGCAGCAACAGGTATCTTCCATTAGGTTACTTAAACTGAAGCTAAGTCACATTCTACTCTTAAAATGTTTAATGTAAGTTTTCAATGACCTCACTTCAAAAAGTTTGTAATGCTATGCGGCAAATACAATGTCTGAAGTGTTAAGCACTCTGAAATTGCCAGAATAATGACGTGGAAAAGATACTTGTGTGTGTTCATCAATGTAAAATCTTTTGAACCTTTTAAACTTCCCATATTACTGCTCATTTGACCACTTCATGAGGGGCCTGCATATTTTGCTGCATCTATAATGCTCCAAGATTTTTCAAAAGCTGTTATCATCTGTTGTAGCTTTCACAATACTATTAAATATTTCAGTTATTTCTTTCTGTAAGTTAAAGATCTATTTCTATTCTAGGCAGCTTAAGAAATTTACTGTAATAAGGTATTAGTGTGATACCAAATCCATGTGATGAGATTGCCATTCTTGCATGAATGAGTGGACCAGAAAAGCCGTTTCCAATCAAGACTGTCTTAATGTGTTACTCCTCAGTTACACATACCAGTACAGTAACGCCCATTTGGAGCCAGAACAAATCCTGGTTTGCAGATGCATTTAAAACTCCCATCTTCATTTATGCACATCCCATTTAAACACATATTTGTAGTGGTACACTCATCGTGGTCTGCAAAATATTGCAAAGAAAACTGCTTGTAATTCCTCACCTTCCAGAAGATGACACAGTAAAAATAAACAATCAAGACTTAATTCAGCTGAAGATTAAATTCTACTCATAATTCTGATGAAGAATTTTCACTCTGTAGACAAAGCAGCAAACTTTTTTCCCGTTGTGATCAGTTACTTTGCATGTTGCAGCAGATTGTGTATGAAAGACCGGGGCGCATCTTTCTTACATGAAAGAATAAAAAACTTCAATCATCTGACAGAATTGAGAGCTTGTTGTTTATCTAGGAAGATTTTTTTGACACAGTATAGTCAAAATTAACAAATTACTTCTTCAGTAGTGCTGATGTTTGGAGCACTCACTAGCAAGCTTTAGGGAAAAATGTTAATCCTGGTATTGAGTGAACTGGGAGAGATGTAGCTTCAAAAATAAAAATTACCTCAAGTTTTCCTTGAAATCAATACAGTTCTGTACAACAACTATTTCAATGCAGGAGCTATAAGTTAACCTCAGGTTGTATCTTATTTCAAAAAAGGTAGTCCTTAATGATCCTCGATTGCAGTATGAAGTACAATCTCTAGAATCATCTAGCTAATGCCAGCCTCATTATTTAGAAGAGTTCTTACCCACACAATTTTTTCCATCTGTAGTCAATTCAAACCCAGCATTGCAAATACACTGGAAACTTCCATCGGTATTTACACACCGGCCATTTTTACAAAGAACACCATTCTGGATGCACTCATCTATATCTAAGGAAAAAAAAAATCATTGCACAATCAGAGAATTACTGTAAGATAAAAAAGTATATAGCGACAATTATTGCTTTGAAAAATACTGGCATGTTATTTAAACATTACTTAGAAAAAAATTTCCAAAGACAGTTAAAAACTTATTCTCATTACATCAGAGATAGGAAAAATATAATTTTACAGACTTGTGCAATAAACACCACAATGCTACATTTTGTCATGTTCAGCAATGACTTTATGAACACTTTTAAAATCCTACTCTTACATTCATCAGCATACATACCTACACCTGTCATACTAATTTATTTCCTTTTTTTTTTTTTTTTTTAAAATTCCCACTGGGGAATTCCCTGGCCAAGTGACACATATTCCAGAATAACGAATAAACGTTAAAAGATAACAACAGAACACATGGAACGGTAGTCCAGAACTAGAGCTCTAATTAAGGTATCAACTGTTGGGATTTACCAAAGTCACATCGCTAGCTATTGTTTGAACTCCAATGGGATCTGACAAAAGGGGTGAGAACATCTGCAGTGTTAGTAGACATGAAGTAAATTTTCTTACCAATGCAAGCTTGCTTGGTAGGAGTTCTCTGGAAACCTGTGTGGCACTTACAGTAATAGGAACCAGGTGTGTTGACACAGTCTCCATTAGAGCATGGGTTTGATGTGCATTCATCAATATCTGTTGGCAGTATACAGGAGCGTTAGAGACTTCACAATACATAACAAATTCTTTTCAAGTCTAGAAGTTTCTAAGTGAAAAAATCGTAACTAATAGTCAAATGCTAAATACTGAAACTTGTTCTTGGTGCAAAATCATCACTTCCCTAACAATACAGAGTTCTACTCAGTCCAACTAGGCAGACACTTTTGAGAAGTGAAACACTGCTACATAATTTATATGTTTCCTGAGAAACAAAAGAAAAAACGTGTGAGGATTTTGAGACACAGGAACTGACAACAGCCTAGTGAAAATGAACACCACTTTATTCAACATAGTTTCATTTAACAGAATGACAATTCATTTCTCTTCAGAATAAAATAAATACAAACTGAAATTGGCATTTTAAAATCAGAGCAAATCCAACCCCCATCTCCCACCATAATATTACAGGTTTATTGTAGAAATGTGAGGAGGGGCCACACGCCAGCAGGAGGGACTCTTAATGAGACCACAGCCTGCACACCACATCTCAATTATTTATGCCCCACTGCATCCTCAGTCCTAGTCTTTGCACTTGAGCAATGCCAGTCTCAACCTAGCCCTTCTCTATAATGTACCTTACTCTCCTTTCCAAAGGTTTTTGGTATTTAGGTGCAACCAAACACACTTTAATCACCTTAAATCTTAGGTAACTGCTCAGAAATCACTCCCATTTTAAACAGGGCTCTGAAAACTTTAACTCCTTTCAAGACTTTCAAAACTTTAACTCCTTCCCAAATTTGATCCCCAGTGGTTATCAATTAGTCAGCTGTGTCTTTTGCCCAAGACAGCTATTTCCAGTTCTAAAGTAACACTGATTGTTCCTCTCTATTATGCTCCTCTAAATCCTCCCAAGATCCTTGCTCTCTGTGATCCAGGGAGCAGAGCGAGTGTATCCCTCTGCTCTGGCAGGTAGGACTGCTGGCTCAGTCTCTGCGGCAGCTACCAGAGGATGACCGGAGTAGCTCGTTTCTGCTACACTTAAATACACAGGTTACAAACTGAATGGATTCCTTGATCAAATCCCACTTTCTTCATCAACGGCCTATGGTAATTTGACTTTCTTCCCTCCAACTATGCCCTCCATTTCACTTAAAAGGTCTTACAGAAATTACTAATCTCTTCATTTAGGTAGGCTTCAACATCAAACAGCCAATGCTGATTTATGGGGTTTTTTTTGTATCTGGCTGTAAGCTGCCCGAGCAAGCTGGGGCTAAATAAAACCACTGCTGATCAGTTCTTAGTAATGATGATTTTCTTATGCATTTCGCAGTATACACTACCAGAAATACCAGGAAAAACCCAGCATAATTTTGCTGATCATTTGTACTCACCCTTTATCAGGCCTAGTTCTAAAACTTAGTTCATTACATCTTGGAAATAATGAGATGGAATGAGAAATTAAACTTATAAGAACATTTATATGTTAAATAAATGTGTACTTCTAGAAAGCACTCTGCCATGAATGACTTGATTCTAAAAAATGGCAAAAGATTAGTTTTGTTCTAATTTAACCACAAACAAGATTATACATTTCACAGGTTTTACTGTGTTGATGCACATACAGTTAAAACTAATTTCATCAATATACATATTAAGGAGATCTGTGTTTACCCAAATCACTGACTTCATGAGCTGGTTTACAGCATTCTTGGTGCCTAGATAAATATCAGACCTTTTTGGGTAAACAGTTAAATGAATAAAGTTAAAAGCAAATGGAAGAACCAAATACCTCCTCTCACGCACATTTAGATCATTCATACTTGCATAGTAGCTGATAGGACCACTCCAATAAAAACACAAGAATGAAGGAAGATAAAGAAAAGAGAAATTCAGAGTGTTAAATACAACAATGAAAACAGTAACTGTATCTTTCTACTGCAGTAGATTTCTATGTAATTACAGTAGTTTCCTGCTCTTATGCTTCAATTCGGCATGTGGCTGTTGGGAGGCTCTTTCTCACGAGTGCTAGATTAGGTATTTTTTTCCTCACTGCTCAGCTGATATGGGGGGGGTCAAGGAGGATCACACAAAATTCCTCCAGAACAAAGTCCTCAGCTACCGACAAAATGTCAAACCTTAAATCACATTTTCACATAAATGTTTTGTCAAATGTCTCAATTCAAATGACTTTACTGTGTATTTATCTTGCTTGTACAGGGGAGGACAGGGGGAATCTATAAACACTAGATATGGCACTCATCTATTTTGTTTAGTTTTTCTACAGAGAATGACACTTATGACTTTCTTTATTATAGGCTTGCTCTTTATTATAGACTTTCAACTATTACAGGCTTTAATCTGCTAAAAAAAAAGTTCATGCTAGAAATGAATCTCCCTGTAAACTGTTTTATAAATTGTACAGCAGGCATGCAGTGTTCCTCTACGAAATAGCTGACTTAAGCTTAGAAAATCTTTCCAAAGCCATGTGCATCATGATGATTTCCATATAAAATATGCCTCTAAAGATGTTCTTATTTTTATAAGCTCTTGATAAAAGAGGGAAATGGCAAATATATGTTAATATAGAGGAGTTGCTGGCTTTGAGTTTGCATTGCAAGCATGGATATTCCACCAGTATAAACAGGAAACATCTGAGACATATTTAACGCACTTATTCTATCTCCCAGCACTCCCCTCTTCAGCGTCAAATATTTCTCTTTCACCACTTGCATCACACTTATCTCAGCTTTTCAGTGTTTCATCTGTAACACTTGCCAGAATTTCACTAGACACAACATGAAACTTCCAAACCCCACTTAAGACTTACTGCGATGAGTCTGAAGATTTATTACAAAATTTAAAATATGGAGATTTGTATTCACGAAATAACTGAAATTCAGCACAGCACAGCTCTAAGCTTGCTGTCACTTTCAAAGTCTCTACAGCTTTATCCAGAGTTTTTACAAACAGAATGAAATAAGAGAAGGTAATAATACTACAGCTGTCTATCAGGTTGGGGAAGGGGACTGACCATTCAGTGTCAGATCACTTAGGACACTTACAGTCCTTGACTCATCAGGCATGTTTCAGCATAATAAAAGTTCAGGTCAGAGAGTAGTCTGCAACGTCATTATTTTTTTAATTTGGTAGGATAATTTTTAAACAAGACTTTTCTTTAACTCTATACAAAAATATCTGATGATTTCTAGCTTCTCATATTATTGCTCTGGAAGCAGGCAGCCAGAGAGATAGAGCAGTATGGAAGCAGTGCTCATTTATACACCGTTAACCTTACCCCATGCAGTGGCAAGCAACTGTTCCCAATGCCCCAAGATTGTTCTTTCAGTAATGCGAAGAGTATCCAAATTAGATTCAAGCAAACCTTTAATTTAATTTAACAGGTATCAGTACACATAGAAATTCCATGTAGTTTAGTTCCTGCTCACACGTCCAAGAAAACTTTCTGTGTGATTAATAGCAACTACCATTCAGAAATCACTGATTCAGTGTGGCACCTAAGATATTCTGGCTACTTCTTTATAACACAGTTAGAAAATAACAGTGAAACAAAGCTGTGTTATCTAAGATAAATATTGATAAAGTATACTCTCTTATAAAAAGTCTTCTGAATACAAGCATACTCCAAAGGCAAACCATCTAAGAGTCAAAATATTTAGTAATGACTGATTTGTTTTACACAGAAAAAAAATAGGCAAAATGATACTTAAACTTGCTGGAAGCCATTATTCCGGTTTTTTTTTCCCTTTTTCAATATAGGACAGTACTGTAGCTGGCACTGCATCTTCTGCTTTCGTTAAACCAGCTGAAATTCTTGTTTTGATCCCAGTGCATCCAAAATGGCCTCTGTTTTCAGACTACTGTTTCATGCTAAGGTGTGCATTACAAAGTCGAAACTAAGTTTTCTAAGTGAATACACCTTTTTCCTAGCCACATAACTGTGTGTTATGGAATTAAACAGGTCAATAATTTTTCTTTTCCATGCATCTATCAATCCAGTCTCACAGCTTTCAGGCATTTTAACCTCTAACTGAAAATCAGATACAACTTCACCTTCCACTCCAGGCCTAGAGTGGAAGGGGAATGGGAAGGCTGGTAGCCTACAGGGTGACTCCACAGAAGAGAAAGGGACAGAACGTCAGCTAGCTGTTAAGAACACAACATATCTTCCTGTCAATTTAAGCACCCAGAAATGTAAATCTGATGGATCTTTTAAACCATAGATGGTTGTGCTACTTCATTTTTTCATGTGTGATTTCTTCAATGAGAATTGAAAAATAAAGAAGTTTAAACTAAATCCATACAGCTTTACTTGCTGCAACCTAAGTATAAAGGGGCACAAAGACAGAGCACACGAAGTATTTCACAATATGCTCAAAGCTTAAATCCCATTCTAGACTAATCCCAAAAGCCACTCTCAGATGAAATTACTACATTAACACCTGGTCATTGTTGTGGTTTTGTTTAGTGAGGGGGGTCCCGATTGGGGCTGAACTACGACAGTTATTTAGGCTGGGAAGCCAAAAAGGAGCAAAAGGCATAGTTTCTTTTGTGCCAGTGGTCATTTAAACTGGTGTTCACTAAAAGCAGAAGACTAAAAGGTCACCCAAGCCCTGGTGAAGTCTTTGGTTTATCTACTTACCTAAATTTTCCTAATATTATTAATTCCTAGTATTAAATCTGAAGTTACCTCTTATTTAGCAGTTAACGTTACCACCTGCACCAACATCTCCTTTGGTTTATTTTCTACAATTCATTTTTTCCTAGACTTGTAACTTAGATATGCCACATTATCAACATATGCATTTGATTAATAATCAAATGCTTCTAATAGTATAAAATCATACTTATTTTTGCCTTGGTGTGGCCATTTATTTGCCATGCTTCGCAAATTAAGAAAAGGGCTTTGTGAGTTTAATAGCATTCAAACCTCACATGCCACCGTGAACTGGTTCTTTATCACACGCCACCTTTATGCTATCTGCTGATATGAAGCACAAAGTAGCTCAGTCAAATCTGTCTTACCTTAGTAGGAAATCATCTTAGGGACAGGTGACATTGTGCCTTTCCACAGTATGCAGGCTCATTTCTTACAGTGCTCTCTCAGTGTATTTCTTCATCCAGAATAATTCTTTATAAGCATGAGCAAGCATTTATCATAATCATGGTCTACCACCATGTTATTTATCACTGCTTTTTAATGACTTGAACACAAGATGATTGCCTCAAAAAGTACAATTTAGAAAAGCCTTTGACTTTTTTACAGTTGCCAGCTTCGTAACAACTATACACTCAGATTTTTATCATTACACATCCTTATTTCTTCATTTGAAGTCGGAAAGCAAAAATAATAAAAATGTAATAAATATATTGTGTTTTACCAAATAGATAACAAGTGTGCTTCAGAAGGTATTTTCAACTCGCCCCCCAAGTAACAATGACTATGAATACAAGCTGTGAACTAGATTTCATCAAGAGATAACAGTTCAATACGCCAGCTTGCAGAAGATGCTCAGCATATTTCAAGACAGTTCCTCAAGAGTCAAGGTCCACGATGGTCAAAATATTACTGATTTCAGTGATGAAAGTTTAGCGCTGGGAACAAAAGTGCCAGGGCTCTCTGTACACTGTAAAGCCATGCAAGACAGATCTATAGTAAAACTCCCACTCCTCACTTACAAGACATTTATGGGTCCTGAGGCCCAAGGACGCAGCAAGAGACTAAGCCTCTTGAATTTCCCAGCCAGAGATCAGAGGCACAGAAAAATCTCACCCAAAACCAAAAAGCTGAAAAAGTTGGGCTTGCTATAGCATAGAGGACAACTTGGAGGAAGAACTGTAACAATCTGCAAGTACACAAAAGTGGAAAGAGAAAGGTACTGAACTCTTTCCTTATGTACTGTGGATAAGAAAAGAAATTACAAGCTGAAATTATTTGCAAAATTGTGTTTAAATTTGACAAACTTTCTGAAGTTTGACTACTGGAGCACGGCAACTGCCTGAGGAAGTGGTGGAATCTCCATCAACTGACATTTCTTAAGAAGAGGGTGTACAAATAGTTGTTAGGAACAATGCAGCTATAACTGACATCTCTGGTGCAAGAGAATGGCTTAGCTAAGGGGACTCGCAAACTTCAGGTGCAGTGGATGAAGTCAGTTTGAGAAAGGAAAAGAGAGAGGTTAAACACAGTAAGAAATAGCAATATCAAAGGAAAAGTACTATTCAACACTTGTTGCATTTCACTTTTCCAGAAGGCAGAGTGCGAAGCCAGATAGGTCCTGATGCTCGGTTTGCAATTCAGTGGGAGGCAGAAGAATTTGCAACTCAGAGCTGCAGTGTTCCTAGCTCAGATTCCAGTTGATAGCCACTCTGCCAAATGTACGTCAAAATCTGCCTGTACTATTCTCAGGTGCAGACCGTAAACTGTGTAATCTTGGATTAGAAGACTTTTTTAAGGATTTGGGTAGCTGCTATTTTCCATGTTCCTTTGTTTCTGTATTTTCCTGTAATCCACAGGCACACTAAAAACTGATTCTGAACACAGTTTCAGTGAGAAAAGCCTATCGCTAACAAGTTCTTGTATAACATTTTTTTTATTCATAGATCTCAAATGTCTTTATAAAGAATCAGTAAGCAAATGTTCAATCTATTTAGGATCCTATATGTTTACTAAGCTGTATCCTGCATACAGGATTATTCTCCACATAACTGCCTCACAAGAATCTCCAAATTTTCTATTTTTCTTGAAATAACCTGATGAGCCTTTGACTCTTGACTGCAAGAGTGAAGTTCACAGTAACTGAACAAAAGTGCAGAATCCCAAATTCGGCTTTTGTTATAAAAACTTGGCATTCAGTATTTTCATATGAAATGTAAACATAAGCAAAAAGTTAATGAATGTATTTTTAAAATTATTTGATATCTTTCAAACTGTCATTCATCCTTACAGGTAGGTAAAACATAAATTCTACTCTTCGTTACCTTGAACATAGAATCATATCACAGAATCACAGAATGGTTTGGGTTGGAAGGGACCTTAAAGATCGCCTTGTTCCCCCCTCCCTTGCCATGGGCAGGGACACCTTCCACTAGACCAGATTGCTCAAAGCCCCATCCAACCTGGCCTTGAGCGCTTCCAGAGATGGGACATCCACAACTTCTCCAAGCAACCTGTTCCAGTGCCTCACCACTCTCACAGTGAAGAACTTCTTCCTTATGGCTAATCTGAACCCTACCCTCTTCAGTTTAAAGCCATTACCCGCTGTCCTATCACTACATAACTCAACACTAACTCCTGTAGAAAAAACAGAGCTATGTGAGCATAACAAAAGAGAACATGGAACAGAACTTACTTCATTGAATGTAAAGACAAAAATGTGCGATACCCACCAAGTACAGGAATACTCAGAATCAATATTTGCGATTAAATTATTTTTTTAAAGGAAACATATAACTTTCATGAAGATTTTAAATTACCTAGTGTAAGCAATATCATGGTCTTTGCACTCTCTTTCACAAGAGTAATATTATTAAAATTAATATGTATGTGGGGGGAAAAGAATATGCTGGAGTTTTTTTTAATTAGATTTAAAGTAGGAAAATACCAGCATTATAAAAGTGAGTAATGGATTTCAGAAACACGCACTTACCAATACAATCCCCATTCGCATCCTGCTTATATCCCATGTTACACTCACATCGGTAACTAGAAAGGGTTGGTATACAACGTCCATTTAAACAAAGGTTGGGATGGTGCTTACAGATGTCTATTGTCTGATTGAGTATTGCTAATTAAAAAAAAAAACAGAAAATGAGACAAATATATGTATTTTCAAATAGAAGTAAATATGAAGATTACACTTGGCTTCAGAAAGTATGTTACAAGGCGTATAAATACATCCATCAAATCAAGTGGTTTTTTCTAAGCACTACCTGTTGACACAACAGTAAACTAACAAGACCAAGTAGCTCTCAGAAACAAAAAACACATCAGACAAACAGTCTTAACTATGATTTACCACTTACGTGTGTAGCCTGATGAGACTGTTGGTGGCCTCATGAGCAAACCATAATTTGGGTGAAAGCTGAAGCAGTCTGTTTCTGTATGTTTATTTTTTTTTGTATACCTGTCTTAATAATACTTCTTGCATTTTATTAACTTTATGGTTCTGATCCTAGAAACATGTTTACACATTATAGGCAACTTTACATATATGAGACTTTGCTCTGATTATTATTCATCTTGCACTTTCAGTCAAGGCAGTGTTCCTGCAGAATAGGTAAGTTTTACATTTGGAAGAACAAGGAAAGACAATAGTTTTTTTTAAAACCCTGGTGATCAAGACAGATCAGCAGGGACAGCACAAGCTCAAGGACTCTATAACTGAAGTGAAGAAAAAAAATCTCTACATCTGAACTTTTCCTAAAAAAAAGAGGGCTCCTGAACTTCCTAATGTATCATCTAAGGTCTCTCAAATGTACTTAAATATAAAGACATTTTTATGTGTTAAAACATTGTATCATTTCCAGACTAAAAACTAAGCAGAAAAAAAAAGGAAAAAAATAGAAGGAATTAAAAAAAAAGAGAGAGAAACAAGGCACAACAATGCAAGTACTTACTTAGCCCTGTAATTATTGGGCCATTTCCAGCAGCACTTTGACCACCTGTCCCTACTCCTGTTCCGCCTACACCTGGGGAGAAACCATTGCTTCCAGGGATGGGAATGAATCCTGCTCCTCCTGGGCCATAGCCATTGCC
The DNA here is from genome assembly GCF_036417535.1 of Chlamydotis macqueenii. Classification (NCBI taxonomy): domain Eukaryota; kingdom Metazoa; phylum Chordata; class Aves; order Otidiformes; family Otididae; genus Chlamydotis; species Chlamydotis macqueenii. Next base: position 54,380,101 of record NC_141593.1, on the reverse strand, counting down.
ATTGCCACCGGGAAGAAACCCATTTCCTCCTGTCCCACCACCTCTGGAACCACCTCCAGCAGGAACACTATCCACACAAAGTCTGCGGTATTCATCTATTAAACAGGAACACACAGAGAAGCACAAAGTAAATCAACTCTTCAGGGTCAGCTAATACAGAAGATACAGATCTTTGTATGCTACAAAAACCAGAACACCAAATCCTTGTTTCTTTGATGTTATATGTTCCCTCTCCCACTCCTAATCTCAGGCAGATCTCATGACTGTGATAGGTGTTACTTAAGGAAGGACACTAAGAATTATAAAAGGAACTACCATAATTTATAACTACTTGTTAAAACCTTTTTGTTGATGCATTGCCAGCAGCACTGTAACTCCCTGGTCACTCAGATCTTGATACAGATAAACTGAAAATACATTTCACTAAGGATGAGGACTACTGTTCTTTGAGCAGAGTTGAAACAATAAATAAAACACTGACACATTTCTAGTTCACAGTAACCCAAAATTCGATGGAATGAGAAAGCAGCTGTTCCTTTAAATCAAAATGAATGATGGACCCTCAGAGTCATTTCCTCTTTGAGTTGGACCACAAAATCTTCCCCCTTTCCCAAGAACTACTTCCAAAATCAACAAGAGGACATTAAAGAAATTTGTCCCAAACAATCATGGACCAGAAAAAAATGGATCACAGATGGTATCATCAGTATTAAAAACACAAGAATGAATAATAATGCAATTCCTGACTTTCTTTTTCCATTTAGCCTACTTTTTAAAGTACTTTAAAATATTACAGTGACCTCCATCCCAACTAGAATGGACAGCAAGAAGGAGAAAACAAACCAACCCACCAACAAGCCACTCACCAGATCCTCTGATAGGACACATCTCTGGAACAGACCCAATAGCCCAGCACCTGCCAGACTCACAGCAGCACTGCCTTTTCGTGAACCTACCAGGAAGCTCCTGTGCACAGCGGCCATTCACTGTGTTGGAGAAACAAGTACTTGCCCTTTGATCTGGAAGTTAATTTAAAAAGAAAATTTTAAAATTCAATTGATGTAAGGACTAAGATGTTTACAAAAGCAAAAACAAACCCCCAAATACCCGCAAACACACCAAATAATTATCTGAGGTGATCAGGGCCAATGCATTCTACATTTGGTTTACTGTAGGATCACGTATTTGCAGTGACACTAACCCTGCATTAATCCAACATGAAATCTTAAAGTTTGCTCAAGCTAATGGGAAACATGGATGATACAAAAGACACAAAGTAATACAAATTAAAACTAGATACAAATATATAAAAAGCCTACTACGGCAAAAATCAAGATATTTCATGTAACAACTGCAACAACAGTAAATTCATTTAATTAATTTTTCCTTGGTGTACATGTATCTGACTGAAGAAATGCTCTACCCTGCTCAGTAGACTGAATGTACACCAGTATTTTTAGTAGTACCATGTGAAAACCACTGTATATAAATATGCTAGTGTTTATTACATTCTAGTTCCTTCAAGGACACAATCTAGATCTTTTATTGTCACACTCCTGAACGCTGACTAGGAGAAAACCTCAATGAATTTGGAAAGGCATGGTACTAACGACAGTAACTGAACACATCCTCATATTTTGGTTAAAAGCAAGTATTTATCTTAAACTGGGAAGAATAAAATAATTTGTATTAACAAACATTAAATTCTTCACTTTTCTCCTAAGTAAAAGAGAAATTATACTTGAGAAGTATACAAATACTATAAACATTTGAGAGCACAAGAACTTTCAGATACATCTTCATTTAAGGGAAGGAGACTCTGTGCCCTAGGGGCCTGTCTGAGAGGATAAGGGCATGTGATTTGTGTGCAATTGGTTTTGGGAGCTGATTTTTGAAACTAGATTGCAAAACATGCTAGAATCCATGGAAATTTTGATCATACTGGAAATCATAGGTTCTCAGTATTCCTGAGGCTAGCAACAATATATTTGAAGTTTGGCACTCCTCAGATGAACCTAGATAACAAAAGCTGGCTACACTGCAAAAAAAATCATCCATGTGAAATCACTTGTAGGTCTTGTGTTGCTACTGGCTTACAAAATTTCTCTGTAATTCAGAAATCCGTTCAGAATTCCCATCCCCCTCCCAACACGAGAACAAAGTGCTTTGAGATGTCTGAAATTAAGAAGAGCGGCATGAGATCTAGAAAATACATTGTTATTAGCAATTGTTAATGCTTTTTGCACATAGTATGCAGTACTTTTAGTTAATTCATCAGACTGGTTTATTTATTTGACACACGCAGCTGAATAAAAGAAATTACCACATGTGAAAATAAGCACGTATCTTTTTTATAATACAGAAACAGGTTTTAAATAAATTGTCCTGGAAAAGTGACAATCTACGGAAAACTGATACCCAGTTCGTTTTATTATCTGTTCCAGTCAATTTAGTGGCACCTCAGCACACATTTATTAATGCCTTCTAAGTTTATATATGTGTGTTACATTGGTCTTTGAAGGTTAAATTAACCTATGTGAGAAGGAACTTGAAATACCAAGCAACGATAAATGTTTGCTCCTTTAGAACCAAAGTGAGCTTAGATTTTGGTTTCATCAGATGGAGGTTAAAAAAACAAATGTAACTAACACTTCCTATGTTTGCTTAGACAACAGAGAGATATTAATTGTTTTTTTTCCTAGGAAGATCCAGATCTCAGGCAGGAGCTCTCAGGCTATAACACAGCTGACACAGAGAGATCTACTCTCTACATAAAGACGGTTGCAGTGGCAATCATCATCATCAGATGTTAGGAACTTTAAGTAGCTGGATAAGAGATAGTAGTGAGTTAGCATACAGTGACATCCTGGGGCAGGAGGGCAGTGCTAGACGGTTGGGACAGAAGTTCTGCTGCTGCTGTGTTCAAATTGCCTTAATAACCTTGAGAGCTCTAAAAGCCAACAGAGTGGAATACCTACCAACACAGCGGGAGCCATCTGTGGATGTGACATAACCCCGTGGGCAGATGCAGAAATAACTTCCTACAGTGTTAGAGCATTCACCGCCTTCACAGATTCCTGGGATGATGCCGCATTCATCAATATCTATCCAAAAAGAAAAGGACATAAGATAATTAGCACAGCACTTGAGCACATTGTATTAAAAAGAGGGAAATAGAACTTTTCTGAAATGAAGCCTAGACTGAATAACCTATTGCCAGTGTTTGCATGCTGCAAATCGTTTTGTTTGCCATCTAATGGAGGTTTTCCTTATACACTCAAGGGGTACACCACTTCAAGTCACAGAGTATGTGAGAGCAGCCTGGGATTTCCTCTAAATGATACATACTGAGTGCCATCTCTAGGAAACACACTACAGCTATAACGCAATACTCAAAATACACATCCTGCTTTTGAGCTGAAGGAAGGAGAATGGTACAGCAGCCAAACATGACAACTCTGGGCTTCTGCGACCACAGAAGTATTGCTCATCAGATCTGACTGGTTTCTGGCCTTCTAATACTCCAACTGTAAAAAAGAATTTTGGCCAAGCTCTTCAAATATGACTCAATATTGAAGTTTTACCTTTTTTTTCAGATATTTTAATCTGTTCAGATGTTTCTGCTAACTAAAAGCCATGGTCTCATCTCAACACTGAAACAATTTTGTATGTAAATACACATAAAGTGAGATATCATCAGGCTGATGAATGAGCTGCTGTACATAACAAGGGGCTGGTAGGGAACTTGGGATCAGGACTGACAGCACCATGTGCTGCCTCTGCACAAACTGGAAGGAAAATGAGGAACCGAGGCAATGAGAAGCAATACGAGGAAGGAGTCTGACTGTATTAGAGATGTGAAGCGCAGCAGAGCAAACTGGAATGGAAGAAATACAAGCGGGAAGAATAGGATGAGAGTAAAGACTACATCATGACCACCTACACAAACAAGTCATTTTAAGAAACCACTTCATTCTGCAACTGTGGCAATCTTTAGACAAATGAATAATTCTAGGATCATTTTAGTAACCTAATCTTGCTTTTATGTGAACTCTGTACATTAGCTTTCCAAGTGGCTTTCAGTGAATGTGAACTGTGGTGCAGGTTTAACACAGGAGGCATTCTGGGAAAACATGGTCCAACTTTCTAAGTAGCTTGAGACTAGTTATGTTTTCCAGTTGGAACGATATGGTACCACAGGTTTTGCATGGCCTGATACCAAAGGTAGTCATCAGTACAAGACTTTGGCTTAACTTGTTTGTGAAAATCTGGATGCAGTACTTATTTAAATAAGCTTTCATACTGTGAAGCAAAAATCAAAACAAAAAAAAAAACCCAGACTGCTCATGTCAAATAATTCAGGAGAAGCATTAAAAAGAGTGTATGACAGAAATTATCCTGTGATTACACTGTGAAGGCATTCACATGCTTTCTAAGAAAGCCTTGGGACCCACGGACCATTTCTTGCCCTTTTACACAGACCTATCATTTCATTGGACCTATCACTCCAGAAATTATCTTCAGATGACTGAATACTTGAGAAAAAAAACTTATGTTATGCCACAAGGCCACTAAGAATGTGAAAACCGTTCTTTGCAAAGGGAAGGTACGAATAAAACAATCCCTCCCCCATTGGCATGTCATTTGGAGTGTCATTGTAGAAAAGACAATTCATCTTACAGGTAACATGTCTTCAAACTTCCTAACTAGTCCATAGATACAAACATCCGGTGGCCTTTGCTGTTTGTTTTACACTATAAAGCAGAATTAGAGGAAGCGAAAAATTTGCCTTTTTAATAAGGTTATTTAAGCATTCCAGAGGATGCAAAAAGTTCATATTTTACATTAACATAGTTACAAAATGATGACAACTAATACACACATTTTAGACATCTGCTCAAGTATGTACAAAAGAAAGTGCCATTTTTACTAAATCAAAACACTTCCAAGCAATAATGCTTTCACTTAAGACTTCATAGTTACCCACTGCAGAGATTCCAGAATTTCAAATGACAGTATAAATCAAAACCAAATAATTCCCCAGGAAATCTTTGAAATCTTGCATTAATTTACTATATTAAAGACAATATATATATAATGTGGTGAATTGCTTATCATCTGATTTAATCCAATGAAATGAAACCATGTGTTTGAAAAAAAAAGAACTGGAACCAGCTGCATGCCTTGCTGAGATCTTTCCTGCAGTACAAGTGTTTCACAACTTATAAGTCTTTTAAACACGAATACTGTCTTCTGTACACACATACAGTTTTGAAACATCATGTCAGAAATACAGGCAAGAAAACTGGATGAAATCAGGACTACTCAGCAGGAAGATCTTACTTTTTCTGGAAAGTGATGACTTCCTGATAGTAGAATCACTGGATGCTCATGCAAGAAAATTCCCTTATTTTACAATCCTTTGAAGTACACCTTCAATCTCAAAGAAATACTACACTACTCTTTTTCATCACTACTGTAATGATTCAGAAAATAAATTTCAAGACTAATTCTGAAGTTCAGACGCATTCCAATTTTGATAAAGATATCATCAGCAAGGTGATAATGATTTACCAGCATAGAAATACCATCTGAAAATGCAAAGGCTGTACACACAAACAGGATGGCACAAAACTGGTATCAACTGCCAGCAGTGATGCGTAAGCAAGATAAATTTAAGAATCCCTGTACTAGGAACTAGCTACATAGCATTTTCTAATATCGGTTTTATTCAGTCACTCTCTTAGAGAGTGGGTCTTAAATCTTGCAGTTTTTTTAATAACTGAGGTATTATAGCAGCTACTATACATAAGAGAAAAAAAAACCACAAGAAAAATGAATCTCTAAAAATCTGACTACTAAAACCAGCGGGCACTTGAAAACTGAAAGTTTCTGCTTCATTTTCACTCGGCACAGGTATCTGCTACTTTAGAGGTAGTAATCTTCATTACAAGAACATAACACCTGATCTTCTACCAAAAGAAAACAAATTCCAGACTAGTTGGTCATACAGTACAAAGCCCACTGATGTAATGAGTAGGTGGAGTTTGTAGCCCTGGCAAGTGAAAGACATAGAAAGGAAGTAGTTAGCCATTTCTGCAGAACTGCAGGAGGAAGATCATCCTTCTCACTGGGCTACAGGCACAGGAGTTTAACACTGTCTAGGACTATTGTTCAAGAATGACAGGGAGGTTGGAAGGGAGGAAATACCTTCCAGCAATCTGGGCAGTGACCGGAGTGGAAAGAAGACTCCATAGTCTTCTCCATGCGGAGAGAAAAACATTTTTTTAACCAAGTAACACAGAGAGCCTTGTGCAAGAATAATTTTCTTACCCACTGGAGCAGTACCAAGTCAGTGCATTTTTTGTTTCACTAGTTTTTGAGCTAAATCTTTGTCTCTCCTTCCCCTTTCCTGGCTTTTCCATGTGCAATTCTTTCAACAAGATCCAACTGGAAAAGCTGGAAGAGCTATTTTTAGGACGGCTGATTGAAAAAGTTACTCAATTTCCTCCCTTCCCTTCTCAAAAACACATAAATTACTGGTCTTGGGGAAAACGCTCCAAAGACAGTAAGAGGAGATGCTGTCTTAGGTGTGAAAAAGACTGGTGGCATGCATGGCTGTGGTTCCAACATTGAACAAGAGACAAGAAAGCCAGTCACAATGTGAAAACCAATTTAAATGTGTGGCATAAACTTTGCAGGTGTGAGTATTAATAGGTGAGCTTCTGCCAAAAAAAACCCAGCCTAGCTACTGGTCATCCAGTACTTTTACTACTACAGTAAGCAAGATTTTATGAATAACTGAACTAAAAGTACCAGAAAAGGGGCTCTCAACTGCTGAGTTCTGAAAAAGGGATCCTGGAAAATAGTTTTAGTCTATAGTAATACCTGGTAGTATCAAATCTGAATAACACACAGACTGAACACACAGACTGATGAAATTACACATTAAAGGAGGAAAACCAGAAATAGAACTGCTTTTTTTTTTTTTTAAAGGTTCTTTGCATTTTGGTGCCATGTTTTAAAAAAGGAGTTAGCCTGTGTCATATACTCCTAGCCCTTTGATGTCAATAATACAGTAACATATCTTTTTGGAAGAGTATCAGAGGTATCCTACCTCCTAGGATACCTTTGACTGTAAAGGGTGTGATAACTAACTACATTTAGTCAAGGAGTATAGTGTATTTTCAATTTGAGAAGAGTAAGTGGAACACATTTATTAGATCCTTAAAGTGCTAATGAGTAGTAGTCCTCCTCCTATGTGAACCAGGAAGCACAACTGAGAGCTTATTTTTCCTCTTAGTTTATCTATATACAATCCATCTCTGAGCAACTCACAGATGTAAGTTCCATTAATTCTGGAGGACAACATTCTAAAAATGAACACAATTTCATTTCTAAAAAGTCAATGAAAACTCAATATATTGTAGATTAAAAATTTAGGCCCAAAAAGAGAAGAGTTTGGGGTTTTCTTTTGCTCAGTGAAGATATCACACCCCTGCTCCAGATATCTGGGATTTTGTACAAGGCCTGTAATGACCTTCTCCAAATTTTTTCAGCTCTGTGCCCATTTTTTGAATCGTTCCATGACTTGCCCAGAAGCAGAAGAAGTTTTCCAGACTACTGTGGAAAGTCTATAAATCAGGAACATAGAAAAGCTCATAAATAAAATCAGTAATGTCGAACTCTGAGCCGGATTAATCTTAAAGGCCATATTTTCCCAAACAGCCTAAGCTACCTAGTTTCTACAAATGAGGACATACACACACAGTTACACAAATAAATTGTTCTCATGTGCTCTGGAAATCCTTTAAATCCTCTTTATTGATACAAAATTGCCATTAATTTCTGAAAGGTCAGTGTCAGTAAACCGTAATCTGAGGCTGAAAATAAATCCAATAAACTGAATAAATGCCTTTCTACTGGTTTTTTTTTTTTAAAAAAAAAAAAACCCAAACAAAAAAGCACAGGAATACAAAGGAAGCAAATATCCCAGCAAAGCAATGTTTATTGCCTAGCATATTTCTAGCAAAATCCATTATGGCACAAAAAGCACAACATGAACATTTCAAGTTATTCTAACAATAGCTATTGTTTCCAGGAGGAACAACAGGAGAAGAAACCCTAACCCACAAAATACATCTGGATGTTTTAAGCGCAAAGGATACAGCAGACGATCTCAAATCCCTGTTTCTTAAGCAGAAGACTTGCTGTTAAATAAAGAAGGTCTGAATAGTTAGTGTAAGATTCCAGCCTCTGCCTCTGCACACTGGAGCCTTGCCTGGTTACTGACTCCAGCTTGGATTTTGTGCTTTTGCTAGCCAGCAAGTAATAGTCGATCTGGTTTTCCATACTTAAAGAAGGGAAAGCAGTGAGCAAAATACTCCATACCACATCTCCTCCATATAATGTTTTAAATAAAAAAAAACCTTCATTAAAACAATACAGTTTCTACTAAATAATTTTTCTGTACACAGGTTCTAACTCAAAGGAGACCAATGCCTTATATCCTTCCCAATGGCCCAATTTGTATATATAAACAATGTTAACTTCACTCAAACGACCAGTTGCACTAACTGAACGTGTAACTGTTTGAAGCACTGGCTATACTTTTACACTACAAATCTCACACTGACAGATTATGAACTCTCAAGTCCTTTATTAAAAAAAAAAAAGCCTGAATAAAACTATGGCTTGGCATTCACGCTCTGCTCCATTCTTGGAGCAAAGTAAGCATGGTATTATGCTGGTATAATTTTGGCATTACCATCTTGGCTGTGAACCATGGGGAAATGGACAAGTAACGGTTTCATTATTTTTTTTTTTTTCCCTGAAAAAATTGTACAAACTAGACACTACAAGGTGTTATCTGCATAATTCCCTGTAGGGAATTATGTGACTAGGAAGCTGGTGGGGAAGCTGTGAGCACGGACTAATTAGTACCTAACTACTGCCATAGACAGAAGTGGCAGGGGCTTAAAAGAAACAAAGCCAGAGCATATGACTTGTTCTGCAGTAGGCTGCCAACAAAGCAGGAAATGAAAACCCATTGATTACTGAACTATGAAATAACAGCAAATATTTCAGAGTGTGGATGATGTTTCACTTCTATTATGTACAGCCCCAGAAGCTCACAGATTTTTAGGCAGATATGTATTAAAAATGCATTCACTTTTTCTTGTGGATACTATCAGGGAGAACCTTTGAATAACATTTTTAACAATTATAGTAGACCTTTACATACATCAAAAAAGTAGAATGCAAAAAATGCTTTAATTACTTTTTGCAAAAGGAAGGAAACATATCACTGAATAAATTTTCCTGTTGGCATCAAAGCTGGAGTGCAGATGCCAGACAGAAAAGTAACACATACAATATGACCTGCATTTTTTTTTATCTCTATGAAAACATCTATTTGATGTATTTTAACTGCATCCTTGCCTGAGAGGAGGTATCAGGTCTCCTTCACACAGATCTCTTCTGCGGTTAATAGCAGTAAAGCATGAGCACTGCCACAGGCAGATTACAGACATAATCACAACAGCGACTTCATCTATTGAACTGAGACAATCGTTTATCTAAGAGACACCCAAATGCTGTCTTTGCTCTGATTATATATTTGTCACTTTAGAAATGCCTTTTTTTTGTGATTAATACTTCAAAAGCTAGCTTGGCCAAAAACACTATTGCTCTACTACTGCTGTACAAGTCTCATGGAATAATAATAAACACACCATGATTGGGAGAATCGAAAAATCAAGTGCACTTCTAATGAACAAGGATAAATAAGTATTCAATAAGAAACACAAAAGATACTCCCTAACATTATAGTAAACATTACATTTAATACTATAAAAAATTCTTAACAGTCTCAAGCTGAAAGAGTCCTGCCAAAATAAACAGATACAAGTCAAAGAATAGCAATTTGAAGAAAAGCCTTCCAATGAAATGTCTTGCAACTGACAACACAAACCCAAGACAAGTAACAACAAAGCATACATTTCTAATCTATATGTTGCCCACACAACCAAACACACTACATGCTTGTTTAGCAACTACAGCTGGTTTTGCTTCAGCTTTGAAATGATGACTTGATTCTAGTTCTAACATTTCAAATCCACTCTTTTGAGTGAGGCATCACATTCACATTTTGGAAAACATTCAACATTTGCAATTTTTTTTTTCTGACAGTTGTTTATATTTAGTGGCATAATTAGAATAAAATGTTTTGGAATTTTGTCCACTTTATGTTGTGATGCTCAGTAAACTTATGCTTGAATTCTACTGAAAGACAAACTGTATTGCTAGAATTTTTCAAAATCATGATAACTATACTTCTTCTTTGACATCCCACACAACAAAATATGATGGTAAAACCAGCTAGTTAGGCAAAGACACTTGCAAACAGTAGACACTTATTCACTTTCTAATTGTCGTGTAACCATTCCAGAAGTATATGGTTTAGAAGCTAATGATAGCATTAAGATACCAACAAAACTAATCATGTCAGGTACACGTTGGATTTAAGGTGGGTACAGGCTGTTAAGTTCACTGTGCCTGTGCTCTGAGCTGGTAGGGTACAACAGAACAGAATAGAGTAGAATAGAAAATAATAGAACAGAACAGAATGATTAACGTTGGTTGGAAAAGACCTCTAAGATCATCAAGTCCAACTGTCAACCCAACACCACCATGCCTTCTAAACCATGTCCCAAAGTGTCACATCTACACATTCTTTGAACACCTCCAGGGATGATGACTCCACCACTTCCCCGGGCAGCCAGTTTCAGTGCTTGACCACTCTTTCAGTAATGAAATTCTTCCTAATATCCAATCTAAACCTCCCCTGGCCCTGAGGCCATTTCCTTTCCTCCTATTGTTAGTTACGTTGGGGAAAAGATCAACATCCACCTTCACTACAACCTCCTTTCAGGTAGTTGTAGAGAGCAATGAGGTCTCCCCTCAGTCTCCTCTTCTCTACACTAAACAATCCCAGTTCCCTCAGCCACTCCTCATAAGACTTCTTCTCCAGACCCTTCACCAGCTTCATTGTCCTTCTCTGGACATGCTCCAGCAACTCAATGACCTTCTTGTAAAGAGGGGCCCAAAATCAAACACAGTATTCGAAATGTGGCCTCACCGGTGCCAAGTACAAGGGCACAATCACTTCCCTGCTCCTGCTGGCCACGCTGTTCCTGACACAAGCCAGAATGCTGTTGGCCTTCTTGTCCACCTGGGCACACTGCTGGCCCATGTTCAGCTGCCTGTCAACCAGCACCCCCAGCTCCTTTTCTGCTGAGCAGCTTTCCAGCCTTTCCAAGCCTGTAGAGTTGCATGGGGTTGTTGTGACTGAAGTGCAGGACCTGGCACTTGGCCTTGTTAAACCTCATACAATTGACCTTGGCCCATCGATCCACCCTGTCCAGGTCCCTCTGCAGAGCCTTCCTAGGAGATCGACATTTCTGCCCAATTGGGTGTCAACTGCCAACTTACTGAGAGAGCACTCAATCTCCTCATGCAGATCACTGATAAAGGTATTAAAAAAGATTGGCCTCAAAACTCAGCTCTCGGGAACACTGCTTGTGACCAGTTGCCAACTGGATTTAATTCCATTCACCATCACTCTCTGGGCTCAGCCATCCAGACAGCTGATCCTCAGATCCTCCTTCTGGCCCTTCTTGTAGATGAGCAGCACATTGGCAAGCCTCCAGTCACCTGGGGCCTCCCCTGTTAACCAGGACTGCTGATAAATGATGGAAAGGGGCCTGGCAAGCTCCTTTGCCAGCTCCCTCAGTACTCTCAGGTGGATCACTTCTGGCCCCATAGACTTATGCATGTCCAGGTGGTGTAGCAGGTCATTAACTGCTTCCTCCTGGATTGTGGGGATTCACTCTGCTCTCTGCCCCTGTCTTCCAGCTCAGGGACCTGAACACCCTGGGGACAACTGGTCTGACTATTAAAGACTGAGGCAAAGAAGGCATTAAGTACCTCACCTTTTTCCTCATCCTTGGCGACAATGTTCCCACTAGCATCCAATAAAGGGTGGAGATTCTCCTTGTCTCTCTTTTTGTGGTTAATATATTCGTAAAAATATATTTTGTTATCTTTTACAACTGTGGCCAGATTGAGTTCTAGCTGGGCTTTTGCCTTTCCAATTTTGTCTCTGCATGACTTAACAAGATCCCTGTACTATTCTTGAGTTGCCTGCCCCTTCTTCCGAAAGCAGTAAACTCTCCTTTTTTTCCTGAGTCCCAGCAAAAGCTCCCTGTTCAGCCAGGCCAGTCATCTCCACCAGTTCATCTTGCAGCACATAGGGACAGCCTGCTTCTGTGCCTTTAAGACTTCCTTCTTGAAGAACGTAGACCTGGACCCCTCTGCCCTTCAGGACTGTCTTCCAAGGGACTCTCTCCGTCAGTGCCCTCAACAAGATAAAGTCTGCCTTCCGAAGTCCATAGTAGTGGTTTTGCTGAGCCCTCCCTCCTTATTTCACCAAGAACTGAGAGCTCTATCATTTCACGGTTGCTAAGCCCAAGATGGTCTTCAACCACCACATCTCCCACGAGTCCTTCTCTGTTTGTAAACAGCAGGTCAAGTAACACATCTCCCCTGGTGGGCTCACTCACCAGCTGTGTCAGGAAGTTACCTTCCACACACTCCAGGGACTTCCTAGACTGTTTCCTCTCTGCTGTTTTGTTTTTCCAGCAGATGTCTGCTAAGTTGAAGTCCCCCACAAGAACCGAGGGCTAGTGATTGTGAGACTTATGCAAGCTGCCTATAGAATGCCTCATCTACCTCTTCATCCAGATTGGGTGGTCGGTAACAGACTCTCAGTAGCGTATGTGCCTTGTTGGCCTTCCCCCTTATCCTTACTGATAAACACTCAACCTTATCATCACAATTGTTGAGCTCTATACAACTGAAACACCCCCTAACACATAGAGCCACCCAACTGCCTCTCCTTCCTCGCCTATCCCTTCTGAAGAGCTTATAGCCATCCATTGCAGCACTCCAGTCATGAGAGTCATCCCACCAAGCTTCTGTGATGGCTTCCAGCTCCTCCTGTTTGTTGCCCATGCTGCTTGCATTGGTGTAGATGCACTTCAGCTGGGCTATTGATTTCACCCCCAATACCGGCATGCCACCCCTAGGCTCATCTCTAGTGAGCCTGCTTATATCCCCTTCCCCCTTTAAACCCAGTTTAAAGCCCTCTTGATTAGGCCCACCAATTCATGAGCAAGAACCTTTCCCCGCTTTGAGACAGCTGAACTCCATCTGTCACCAGCACACTGGGTGCAGTGTAAACCTCCCTATGATCAAAAAATCCAAAACTCCAGCGATGGCACCAGCCTCTGAGCCACACATTGATAAGGTGAGTTTACCTGTTCCTTCAGTATTCTTCCCTGCCACTGACAGGACTGAGGAAAATACTATCTGCACTCCTGATCCTTCAACCAATTGCCCCAGTGCCTTCAAGTCCCTTTTGACTGTTTTTGGACTTGTCTCCTCAACCTCACCGGTACCAACCTACGCAACCAATAACAGGTAATAATCATAGGGCTGTACCAGACCAGGGAGTTTCCTAGCAATGTCTCTAACCCAGGCCCCAGGAGGCAGCAGGCTTCCCTATAGGATGAGTCTGGTTGGCAAATTGGGCCCTGTGTTCCCCTCAGAAGAGAATAGCTTACAACAATTACCCACTTTTTTTTTCTTAACTGAGGCAATCATAATGCGTGAGACTGACTGACTCATCCTAGGCAACTCCCTGGATGGACCTTCACCTACATCTTAATTTGCCTGGCCCTCAAGTTCCAGAGCCCCACACCTGTTGTGCAAGGGCAACTGGGAAAGTGAGGGAGGCCAGGAGGGGATTTGCTTGCTGCCCCAAGCAAGGACCTGTTTCCATTCCCCATTGTAGGACACAAGTTAGCTCTGGTGTACAATTTACATATCTACATCACTATGGCACCATGTCTGACCTGATAGTAGTGTCAGACATTGTTATATAAACCTAGTAATAAACTAAGTTGCATGTAACTGTTAATCATATCTGCCAATTCACCCTTCCAAATTATTAGAGACCATTATCAAAAAATGCAAGTAGTGTTGGATTACTACTATAAGTCTTCATAGTTTGTGTCTAACTCATCTATTACTAATGCCCTCATACCCCTTGCCACTACTACTTAATAAGGAAATAAAAAGGAAGTTATAATTTTAAGAGCCAGTGATCAAGCAGCAGGCAATTCCAAGAGCAGCTGGGGTTTCTGCAGTTAGCACTGAATGGAAAGGGATGCTTCATCCTTTGAGCTTCTTTCCACATAGGTGGGGAGCAGAAAGATGCCAAGTAAAAGGTCACAAGCTGATAAGCATGATGTCCTTTTTTAAAAACAGCAGGGGCAGTGGATATGTGGTCTCAGTTACCTCCTTTCCACTTCTTCTAACATGTTCAAGCCCAAAGGAGGGCTCTTGTGAAGAGAAAACAAAGCACCTTGCCCTCTTCCTCATATTGTATTTACACTTCTCCTTCCTATACGCTGATGCCACTTTGAGGGCCTACAAATCTCTTGTATCCTACTCAGCCACTCCATCCTGTTCACCTTCCTGGCAAGAAAAATCCCGCTACCTTTTGCCTATGGTTACATTCCCATTCTGTCTCCCACAAAAAAATGAATGATTTTACTAGGATGTGCTGCCCACTTTACTATTAGCCCTGTTCCAGACAGGTTGCCATGCAGCATAGAGTAGATTAACTGTCTTGGACTTAATTCTCCCAAGAAAAATGGCTCTGATTACAAATTTCCCTTTTAGTCATCTTCTTTTGTAGGATTCCTCACTCCACTTCACGCCTTCTGGTTTCTCCCTTGATCCTGCAGAAGGCTGTGGAGATGGTGCCATACTGTTCTACTGCTCTACAACTTTTCTACTGTTCTATTCTCTTCAAGCTATGGAAAGATTCTTTTTCCCAGTGTCTCAGCAAGGCTCCTGGTGTTCCTTCACTTCTAAAATGATTAAAACTGACCTGCCTTCCATGTGAACATGACTGCTCCCTGCCAAGCCCTAAAGCTCTGTGCATGTGCTGGATACCTATCAGCATACTCTTATATATATTTAGGTAGATACACACACACACATGCATAGACAGATACACAAGCTCCTTCTATTTCTCCTCAACTGTGGCAAGAAAAGCTCTGTTTTTGTGGTTGCAGCTCTTTTCTTGCAAACTGCTTCCTGGAAGGTTTTAACAAGATATAGCCAGGTTTGCCATAGAAAAACTCATGACAGGAGTATCATTGTGTACTGTGTAGAAATTGAAACTACTTAACATAAAAAAACCACAAGAAAGTGGAGGACAGAACCAGAGAAAAATATAACTGGACATATTTTTTACTAACTCTTCGGTATTACTTGTAACAACATCAGATGCAACACTTTCACTTATAAAATATGATTTTCAAACTGATTGTATTACTTATTTGATGAATTTCGTGTTGTAGGCAAAACTAAAGAAAACTCTGAGGTGGCTTCCAAAACGGGCTCCAAAACATGTATTTGTTCATAACTGAATACTGAGTATAATGTAATCTGGTAATACCCTTAAATTTCCGCCTAGCCACAAGCCAAAGCCTTGAACAAGCAAGCAGTCCTCTTATCTCTATAACTCGACTGTGAAGGTACCCACTGGTTGGGATGAAGTTTGAGAGTTCTGATTTCATTTGAAGGAATGGCAAATTCACTCAAATCAGTGAAGTTTTCATCAAACCCACAAAAACTCAGCAATTTTCTATCACATGACTTTAAACTACACAGACTTGCTGCTCGTAAGTATATCAACATGTTACTGAATAAACATGGTCTATGTTTATTAAACTATGCTTATTAAACATGGTCTATTTGATTTTTCATCTAAAAAAGAAGGACATTTTCTACATTTTTACTTCCTGGGCTTTTCAACACAAACTGTGCATAGCACTACTTTCTCACATCTATCTCCAAAAACTGCGACATTTGCTTTTCACATTGTAGGCAGTAGGCAGAAAATACCTACCTGTACCAAATACTTTGGACATTTTTGAGAAAACAAACAAAATCCTAATAACTCTTTATCAATAGTTGTAAATCTCTCTTCACCCACGAGTCAGATAGAAAAAAACATCTAACGTAAAATATGAACAGCAGAGTAGAAACAGATGATGCTGAGAAGAGAAAACAAAAAGCACAGTAAAAGGATATTATGTCTGTTCAGATCAGACATTGCAACTATTCAGAACCTTTTCTTTCATTACTGAAGTGCTCTAATGCTTCACTTAATGTTTTCCTTTTTAGGTATGTTCTCCGACAACATCACTCACCGTCACATTTCTGAGTTGCCTCGTTCTGTTTGTGACCAGCAGGACACTTGCACTCATATGAACCTACTGTATTAATGCAGTTTCCTCCTTGGCAGACTCCAGGAATAGCCTGGCATTCATCAACATCTACAAAGACAAAAAAGGATTCCTTGACATAAGATACAAAATTGCACCATGGCTTTTGCTGATAAACAGAGAGCTCTAATTGTTCTTAAAAATAACTGCAGCAAACCCCAGCACATTTCCCCCCTTCAGCACCAATATAAGACATGGCAACAACGGCACTAATGTGACTGAGACCTTCATGCGTGTTATATTTGATTCCGTACAACTGCAAAATGTATTACGTGTATTGACTTGTGACTTAAATAGTTTTAAATAGTTAAGGAGTGTACTTAAGTCAAATCTGTACAACTTACTGTTGGTATCCCACCTCTTCAGACTGTTCCTTACATATGGCCATTACAAAATGCAGATTCTTATTTTGAAAGGATCTTGACATGTAAATACAGACTGTCCTCCTGTCCACCTTAACTAGATATGATAATTCTTGCAGGATATTCTTTCTGGACAGAAGTCAAACTACTCAAGTCAATAGAAACTAGGTGCTATTCAGTCAGGGTAAGTTGTATGACAAATGATGCACATAACTTCATTTACTGAAGTAATAAATAGGACTAGAATTTCATAGATTTCCTTAGGCTGGACTGTCAATGTCAAATAAATGCTCTTGGAAAATATATTGCCATTATCTCTTTACATCTTACTTCCAGCAACTTCCTGTTGTATTTTATTATGTGCTATTTACAGCTCAAACTGTGTTGTGTTTTTTGTTCCCTATTCTCATTTGTTTATACATAAAACATCCTGTATTTCTGTAGGGTTTTAAACAAAACTATCATATTTCTCAATATGTAAGGTCAAATAGGCAAAGTCACATCAAGGATCACAGAGGCCTCTATGAAACAACCAGCGCCGAGGCAGACTGAAATTCTTTGCACACAAGGAAAGGGAGAACAGGCGCTAGACCAGTGCATGATATACAACTCATATGTGACTATTTGGCTACTCGGTAGCTCTTTTTAAAAGTTCCATTAATTTATAACTATCAGAGAGTTCACGTACGCAACAGTTAAGCTCAGTTAAGCAGTATGGTTAATGAGTACAGTTAAGCAATCATACTAACTCCTTCACAACAAAATTTCACATGTATCCAAATGTTCATAGAGCAGAGAAGGCTTGAAAGTGTTGTTTCAAAAACTGCAGAAGCTCTTCTGAGGGATTTCAGATAATATTTCTTGTTAAACAGTTTGCCCTTTTCACAGAAGAGGCAAAAATCAACTGATTTTGCTAGTTCTCCACACTACGAAATAGAAATAAAGGAAAGTGCCCTTTGCAGATTGGAGAAAATGGAGCCACATGGCTTCCAAAGAGCTTCTTCTGTGCAGAGGTTGATTTCATATTATTTTCTCTTCTTGGATTACAGTTAAGCATGGAATTCAATTATAGAGTTAAAGTAATACACTGACTATTTAAAAAAAACCCCACAATTTTATTTAATCCTTTCTCCATTATGATTAAAATACCTATTTAAGATCACTATATTTTTAAAGCATTTAGGAAAAATATTTTTCATCTTTTCTTCCTCAGATTTTTCATTAGCATGAAATAAACACATAATTTTAACCACTACCCTATGTTCCACTTTCAGTAAGTTTTCCTGTTAGCTTCCATGCACTATTAAATGAAGCAGCTGGTAAACTCTATGTAAGATGTAGAAAGAAGTATAACTTTCCTCTTCACATTCATGTTCATTTTCTTTCTCTCTACCTTTTCCCTTCCACAACCAGCTCTTTTCCACTATGAATGTAGAGAACAGCGAGATACAGACAGGGTAGGATGAACATATTAATAGTAGAACACTCCTTTTCAGGAGGATGCTCACTATCTTGAAGCCCTTACAAGACACTGAAATGCCACCTGAGTTTGTGGATTATAGTACTTCCTCAGGTTTTGTTACCCCCGGTGTTTGCACTATAGACAAAACCTCCAACATAAGCCTTGTCTATTCACCTGTTTATCATTTAAGCAGGTATAATTGCTCATAGTCAAGGAAGAAGGCAATTTAAAAAAAAAAAATGTTACATTGTTCAACCACTAGACTTGGTTTTAATTACATTTGCTGGAGAAGTTTGCATTTAGTTCCTGAATCTGCACTGATTTAGTCACAGAAGCATAAGATTCATAGGATGGTTTGGGTTGGAAAGGACTTGAAAGATCATCTTGTTCCCACCCCCCTGCTTTGGGCAGGAACAAGTTCCACTAGACCAGGTCGCTCAAAGCTCCATCCAACCTGGCCTTGTCAGCATAGCACCACATCTAAATGCAACAGCTAGACTGTAAATAGATTAATGACTTTATCAGAGGTATAAACTTTCTGCAAGCATTTTTCTTCTCAATAATTAGTGCTTGGTGCCATCTAGTTTACCTCTAAAGTAAACTTTTAATCTCTGAATTTCGACACGATTTAGCAATAACTAGACAGAAGATGAGTTCCATCATTTATTCATACTCAGCCCACCCAGTAGCTCCCTTATGAGTGAAACTCATACAACGTTTGTCTTTTGACCCTTGGGCCTCAAAACACATTCATCACATGCAGTATGCCTGCCTGTGCCTGATGGCATTTATTAATGCTTATTTAAATTAAGACAACTGTGTCAGCAGATGAGTGGTTAAAAATAACCACTGTATATCTTTCACAGTTTTGTAGGTCAAAGATGTCAAGTAATAGTAAATGAATGGCAGTTGTAGCAGGAAATGAATACTTTCCAGAAACAGAAATGGTATCACTAAAGCCCTGAAGTGAAAAAGGCTTTAAGACCAGTTGATTCGATTCATTTCCTTCAATTCCAATCCTATGGTTTTAAAAGGACAAATAAGTGTCAAGCTCTGCTGAAGTCTGAAAAGCTGATCCAAACGATGCAACACAGTGCAGTGCTTGTCCAGTGAATAAAACACAAACATTATCACTACGAAAGGTGAGATCTTGCAAATCTTTGAATCACATGCACTATCTTGCTTTTCTGTGCTAATATGAATCTTAACTTGTGAGGGCTTATATGTTAATTATTCTAAGTCATAGTTAAATGCAAAGAGAGTAAGTACATTCAGCTTCCATGTTAGCTTACAAACATACATACACACTACAAGCTTGAAGCTTTTTTTGGTCAATATCACCTTTTGATGAAAACCCAAGTTTGTTTTAATATACCGTTAGCAGTTTGGAACTGAGACAAGTCATAAAGGACAAAAGTATTTTCTTAAAAAGGTATATTTTATGAATTGCTTCCTAAATGCTAATTTAAGATATAAGAATATTTTTTTTTTCTGAAAACACAATGAATTTGCAATAAAGCATATTTTTATTTACTTTTTGATATCTTTGATAGTTAGGCTAAGCCACAAAGGAGTTTTAGCATTATTAATTATCTGTTTACTCACACTTTTAAACCCCAACCACATCAACACAATAAACTTTTTGCCAAAAATAAAAAACTAGATTAATAACTTTTTAGATGTAATTCTGTATACAGACATTCAACATGCTACACATTAGGTAGAATGTTTCCACGTGCTCACAGGCTTGATAATATCTGGTAAGTGAAACAAGGTTCTTTGCTTTTGCAGAGTTTTCTCTGCAAAATGCCTGCATGATTTGCACAAGTCAACTTTAAATATGTACCTTTGAAAACACAGCCAAATTCAGCTGCCCTTTCTGATAAGTGGACTGATTCTCAAAAAACTCTGAAGAAGAAAAAGCTTGGGAAAAGTAAATCTTCTCAGATTTTATACACAAATTTTGGACACTGCACTTTTTATTTACAATGGTAGTACCCAAACACCAATTTTCTCTTGAATTCTACCTATAGTATGTATGGGGAGTGTCTTTGCAATGGATACAGTATGTAGGAATTAAAGACTAAACTGGTCTTCAACACAATGGAAAACTGTTGGTTCTTCCTCTGCATCCTAGATAACAGAAATACTACAAATAGTACAGAAATACAGAATACAACAGAAATAATACTAAGCTTTTTTCCCCTTATTCTCACAACAGCAGGATGGGATCTTAGGTGACACTGTTAATATTGTCAGTAAGCCAAATACATTAATTCCAAACACTAGATTATCTAAAAATTATCATCTGTCACTCTTCACTGTGAATTTGAATCTTCATCTGTCTTGTCTCTTTTGTCTAACCCACATCAGTGCCTTTAATATTCAGTACAGTACATTCCTACAACAGCAGAGGTTTTTTGGGACGATATTATCTCCTATAATGGCTATATATACTTAACAATGTCAACAATGGTAGCAGGAAGAAGAAGAACCTTCATGTTTTCAAAAGCTATTCAGTCAGGACTATTTTTCTCTCTTTAGCGAAAAAAAAATTAACTGTCTGAAGGGAAAGGATGTAGCTGAGAAATAGACTGTTGAGGAATGCAGGGAGGAACTGAGAAAACGTCCAACACATTATTTCTGCCATTATGCTATTCCTAAGGCTATGTAGCAATGGCAATAAAGTACTTTCAAGTGGAACATTTAAGTTTCTCCTGCCTGAATTCTTGGGAAGAGGGATGTCTGAACAGCTACAATTCCTGTTTAAGTAATGACTAAATAGAAACTGTTGGAAAAAAAAAAAAAAAGCCCAAACCCAAACAATTTGGATTTTGTTTGGTTTGGCTTCTCTGATTTTTCAAAAGCTGTTCATGGTAATAACGAAAAACCAATACTACCATAATGTTCTATACAAGAACATTACTCAGAGAACATAATCCCGAAAAGATGCTAAAGAGCCATTTAAGACATGCTAAGATTGCAACATGCACATCCTGGGAAGAGTAGGAGCAACTTCATACTCTGCAGTTAAATCTTAACACATATTGACATCTCTGACATCTAACACATATTGAAATTATGACCTGTTTTCCAAGAGTAAGGCTTGCAAGTTCTACCGATTTCAACTTGTTCATATATCAACTCCTGAACTAGGCTATCATGTAAGCACTCACTTCAAAAATGCCAAGCATTCACACTATGGACGGAGTGAGTCTGTTCTAATCGACATGTGACAAAGATACAGTTTTACTGAATCTGAAGTGGTTTTGTGTTCTTTTAATAAAAGTCCCTGCAAATTTGATGTCATCAACAGAAAGGAAGGCATTGAAAAGCATTAGCCAGATCCCTGTACTTGTTTCTAAAATGTTCAGAGAAAATACTTAATGCCAGTCTCATCTGAGTTTTCTGTTTCATGAAATGAAGCCTCCTCAGACAAGAGCTACCACACTTGGAGAACAACTGTATCCTCATTTGCTAATACTCCTCTCTTGACAAAATTTCTGTAGCACCCCCCCAGAGCTCCATCTGACCCTTTTACTTTCTTCTTCACAGTTTACCTCTGTGTAGAAACACGTGCTATCATTACTGCAGCTTCTGCCTATGGACAACTCACAGATCCACCACCCCTTTACTCCTTCTATTTGGATTAAACCCTCCGTTCACTTTTCTCTGCCAGGATGAGTTTGGCACAGAAATTTTAAGAGTTGATTATATTTCCTTGCAGCGTTGCAGTGTAGTAGCAAGTATCTCAGTCTCAATTTGTCTGTTCAGTATACCCCCCAGCTCCCTCCCAGAGTTTCTACTATAACTGACTGTTGGAGGTTTTTTTGACCACCTGTGGTAACACTGCTGCACTGCTTTTTTCTAAAATTTTTACACCTAGCTGTAGCAAAATCTCGCAGCTCATTTCTACAGATTATGTACCCCAATATGGAGTTCAGAAAGCTGAACAGCCTCTCCACAGTGTCAAGTGCTACATGCAGTCCTTTCCTCCAGTAGAGCAGTCTGGTAATTCGGGGACAGACTAGACAACATGTTATCACCAGAGAACTTAGGTCAGGAGGAATTACAAGTACTCAGAGTTTAAAAGGGACTGTCTCCACTGTTGGAAGTAAAGGAAATGATTCTATGGAACACAGAAATTCTCCACCTCTTCTTTTCCACACAGAAAATCTAACTTTTCTTCATCTGGTTGTGCCTTACCATAATCTTGTAACATCACATGCTAACTCCTGGTGACATAAATACAATCAGATATTCCTGTATAGTAATAATATGGCAAAATGTAGCAAAAAATGATGACTGCTTAAACTTCCTTTGCTCATCCATCACACAAAGCAAACTACCACAATGTTTCTACACTTCCCAGTGGAATTCAGCAATTACATTAACTGCATAATTCAAAAATCTTTGCCACACAGAATAAGCTAGCAGAAAAAGAAAACACAGTATTGTTGGCACGGGTGCTAAAGAGCTCTACTGATCTCTCACATAATTTAAACGAAGCCCTGGAAGCCACGCCAGGATCAGTTTGGCAGAGAAGTTTTAAGAATTCATTGTATCTGGCCAACATCTTCGTCATACAAAGGAGTGTGACTTGGAGACTGTAACCAACGTGCATGCCTTCAGTACACTGTTTCTGTTTATGACATTGTTATGAAAAGAATGTTTAAAACATACTAATCACTTCAAGATGAACAGTAAAACATAAGCTGTTATATACAGACAGAGGCCTCTTTCTGACCTGTAAGGAAAAGAGCAATAAAATATTTCTCCTTAGTACAATTTGGATGCTTTAAGCAGTGTAAGCACAGAAAAACAGGAAAGTAAATATTTGAAATTAAGAAGAATGATGGGATTTATTGTTGCTTAAAACTAACCTAAGTATTTTAAATAAAATAGATGCCTTTGCTAAGATAATGGCATAAGGAGATCCACAGAAATGAGTTTGAGCTAATAGCTTCAGTTGTAGTTTCAGGTCAACAATACCACTGTGTGAATGAAAACTGAAGGAAAAAAATTCAAAAAGATGTTTCATTAAGTTTGAATTTCTAAAAACTAAAAATCTGACAACATCTTTATTTTCTCTCAGTTTTTCAACTCAAGCGCAGACAGGACTCTTACTGAACTCTTATGGAGGAAATTTGAAGTAGAAATCCAGCCAAACAACTGACTGGTTAGATTTGTGCAGTTTTAAGCCACTGAACTATGATGCAGTGTAGGGGAAGGCAGCACTAAGAATAATGCTGTAATACATGGGGCCATGGAGAAGTCTGAAAGAGAAGGAACAGGGAAAAAAAAAGTGAGAAAATGAGGACATTACCTAGCCTCTTTTGAAGTAGTACAAGAACAACTTTCCTGAAATCTTTTATAACACCATGAGCAAGAAAAGCTGCTTGAATCAGGATGTTTTTCGCAGAATCACAGAAAGGTTGAGGTTGGAAAGGACCTCTGGAAGGCATCTGGTCCAACCACCCTGCTCCAGCAGGGACACCTAAGAACAGGTTGCCAATAATCTTGTCCAGATGGCTTCTGAATGTCGCCAAGGATGGAGACTCCACAGCCTCTCTGGGCAACCTGTGCCAGTGCTGGGCCATCCTCACAGTAAGAAAATGTTTCCTGACATTGAGGATTTTCCTGTGTTTCACTTCGCACCCACTGCCTCTTGTCGTGTCACTAGGTACCACTTAGAAAGAGCCTGGCTCTATCTTCTTCGCACCCTCCGGTCAGGTCTTTGACGAGATTCCCCTTGAGACTTCTCCAGCCTGAAGAGTCCCAGCTCACTCATCCTTTCCTCACAGGAGAGATGCTCTGATCCCTTCATCATCTCCGTGGTCCTTTGTTGGACTCTCTCCAGTAGCTCCATCTCTCTCCTGTTCTGGGGAGCCCAAAGCTCAATATAGCACTCCCAACTGTGGCCTCACCACTGCTGAGGAGAGGGGAAGGATCACCTTCCTTGACATACTGACCATACTTTTTCTTCCACAGACCAGAGTACCATTAGCTTTGTTTGCTGCAGGGGCACATTTCCGTTTCATGTTCACCTAGGTGTCCCCCAGGACGCCCAGGTCCCTTTCTGCAAAATTGCTTTCAAGATCATCAGTATTCAGCAATACTGGCATCTGGGGTTGTTCTTCCCCAAGTGCAGGACTTTGCACTTCTTGAAGTGCATGAGGTTCCTCTTGCCTCATTTCTCTAGCCTATCGAAGCCTCTCTGGATGGCAGCACGACCTTCCAACGTATTAGCCACTCCTCTCAGTTTCTCTATCCTTTAACTAGACTTTGCGCTGCTGACCACCACACTTTGGGCCCAGTCGCTCAGCTAGCTTTCCATCCACCTCACCATCTGCTCATCCAGCCTGTACCTCAACATCTTATTGGAGACAGTGTCAGAGCCCTTCTTCTGAATGACCTAGTAGAAATTCTTGCTGATGCATACATACACACAAACAAATCCTGCTATACTGTATGCTTTTTGCTATTTTGTAAATAGGGAATTAAAGTAGAAAGTTCTCCAGCATTAGAGGGAATCCCCAACATAAAAAATTTAGAGCACATGGTTCCAGTCAACTTTATGACTTCACCAAGAAGTATCAGAGAGCTGGAGCACCTCTCCCACGAGGACAAGCTGAGAGAGTTTGGGCTGTTCAGGTTAGAGAGGAGGCGGCTCTGGGGAGACCTTAGAGTGGCGCTCAGGACCTGAAGGGGGCCTACACGAAAGATGAGGAGGAACTCTTCAGTAGGGCCTGTTGTGGTAGGACGAGGGGTAATGGTTTTAAAAGAGAGGGAGGCAGAGTAAGACTTGATATCAGGAAAAAATTTTTTACAATGAGGGTGGTGAAACACAGGAACAGGTTGCCCAGAGAGGTAGTTGATGTCTTATGCCTGGAAACATTCAAGGCCAGGTTGGACAGGGCTTTGATCTGGTTGGAGATGTCCCTGCTCCTTGCAGGAGGGTTGGACTGGATGACCTTTACATGGCCCTTCCAACTCTAACTATTCTATGATTCTATGATCTTAACTCTGTCACAGATAGGTGCTTATGCCTGACTGATGAAAAAGGGCTTTGCTCTCTTTGTTAATATATTTCATTATACAGATCATAACCAGAACTCAAACAACTGTGCTGACTTCCAGCACCTGCTTTCAGCCCAGACACTGACCTCACTCCCCACCTCGGGCAGCAGTAACGCAGGGCGAGGAGGTGACTCAGCTAGAACAGGCCCGGCCTCCCTCTCTGCCGTGCCCCGGCTGGCCCGGCAGCGCAGGCACCACCAGGAAGGGTGTTCGAGTTGCTCCCCAAGAGCCCAGTTCAAGTGCGCTCCCAAGGAGGGACAGGTCCGCGCCTTGGCGGTCTCCCCTCACTCGGGAGGCCGGGTAAAGATACTTTCCTGGGAACTGAGTGATACCTGTTAGGTAGGCTATAAGGGAATTTGTAATAGAAATAGAATACTCCCCACTCACAGGGTGGTGTAATTGTTATCCACGTGGTGAGCACCTTATCCTCATAGACCTCACTTTGTACCTCGGGCTCAGAACCTCATTCCTTCAGCGCTTGGTAGACAGCAACAGAGGGCCTGACCACAACACAAAATGGCGCCGTGAACAGGGGGTGAGGAAAACAGGGTTGAGGTTTATTTGATTAAGCATGTGATGCCCTCCCAGGCCCAGTTTGAGAACGCTTAGGTCCGAGACCACTTGTCTGTCTGAGTGGGACCAGGTGAAAAGCCACACGGACCTGGCACAATGAAAACCTGAAACATGGAAAAGGTAAAGGCATCACCTGTAAGATGCTGAGTGCATGCTGTCATGCCAACTGTAGCGAAAAGAAGCAACGGGAAGACAAAAAGAACTGCTTGCTCACATTGAAGGTTACAAGAGAAGGTGCAAAGGCAAGAGATGCAGCTGATGATGGAAGGTCTAATTTCATAGAAACAGAGAAAATTAGATCAGAAGATGAAGCAGTACAGATGGTGCTAACAAGCACTAACTTGGAGAAAGAGGATGAGACTGTGGATGCCCTTAAAATGTGGGCCCTAATATGAGATCCCGAGCACTGGGATGGGGACATTTGGAATTACCCGGATGAGGACCCAGGTGACCAGACAGACAATGGTGACAATATCACACAAAGAGTCCTCCCTGTTATCAAATATGAGATAAGTGGGGGGACAGATGGGAAACCTGCCTGGGATGTAGTTAAGACCACTGTCTCTCCCGTCCTTGAGCTGGTAAAGTTACAGAGGGAGTCTGGTAAACAGCCTGATGAGTCTGCAGTCAAGTGGGTCAAACGAGTTCATGAGATGGGAGATGATCTAATAGCTTTGAATTAAGAGGAAGCTCAGGAAGGAGGCTAGGAAGCTGCTGTCCTTTCTCAGTGCAGCTCCAGGAATGCTATGTTCCCTGACCACCCAGCTATTGGGCAGGCCTGTGTCCCTAAACTGCAGTGAGGAGAACAAACACGTATTCATGCTCACTCTGCTCTGGAATTGGCTAATGGATGAGTGCAGTTGGCTGTTGAACAGTTTGTTGATCAAAGCGGAAGCAGTAACGACAGGGAAGCTTCAGACTCACCACTGTATCTGATCCAGAACCTTGATAAATTAGGACCGCTCACACAAAGGTGGGACTCAGCCTTAAGTTAATCTTAATTAGCACCACCCAAGCAAAGCAAAATGGGCAGAACAGTTGGTGGCAGTTCATAAACCAACTTACACAAAAGGCTAGAATAATAGGGTGCAATGTCACCAGACCAAAACCCCCAAAAGAAGCCAGAACCCTCGAACAAGGCCCTGCAGGAGTTAAATCCTCAAGCGGGATGAGAGATGAGAAAGACCTCAGACCCAGGCTGTAGAGGGAAGGTTTAGACCTAGGTTTGTCACTAGAATTAATGCATAAGAAACCCACTAGCAGTTTTAGGGGCCATGGTCCAAGCTCCCTGTGAAGTTGGCCAGTGTGGCCAACTCTGAATCTTATTCCTTCACGTGGTAGATAGTGGCACAGGGTCTGACTATGACACCTATTTAGTTTCCACTGCTTCTTGGGAAGGTTCTAAGACAACACAGCCTGCAAACTCACCATGTGCACCAGCCTGTAACAGAAAAGTAGTACATTCTCCTTTGGGAGTTCTAGTGTCTTGTGTTGCATTCTTTATGCAGTTTGTTCTAAAATTTAGCCAAGCAGCTACCTACATATCTTTTCGGATAGGTGGATTGCAGTAACAACAGAAAGGAGAAGCAGCAAGTCTTAACATCATGGAAAGACATAT
Organism: Chlamydotis macqueenii; assembly: GCF_036417535.1. Classification (NCBI taxonomy): domain Eukaryota; kingdom Metazoa; phylum Chordata; class Aves; order Otidiformes; family Otididae; genus Chlamydotis; species Chlamydotis macqueenii. Next base: position 54,352,582 of record NC_141593.1, on the reverse strand, counting down.
TGAATAAGGCAAGAAGGCTTTCCCATTTCTCAAACATTTTATGAATCTAAACCTAAAAGACTGCAGTCCTTCCTTACCTATGTATTTTTTCTAGTCCTGTACATATAATTCAAATGGAGCATCCAGAAAGTTCACTATGTGCTTTATCTAAATGACGAGATTAAAAAAAAAAAAGGTCTGTATAATAGCCCCCAATCGCTTCAGAAAGAAAACAACTCAGCGGTAAGAAATAGTGACTTTTTCAGTAGAATGAATGAAGAGCCACAGCAACATAAGCCAGTTGCCTGATTGGCACTCTACTGCAGTATCTGACGGCTGTGCTCAAAGACATTCTGACCTTTTCGTGTTCTGCATTTATGGCTCCTTGATTAGAATTCAATTTTTCCAAGCACTTGAATTTTGCTCTGTATGTACACTAGCTAAAATCTGGAAGCAGCAAAGCATATCTGAATTTTATCGAAGGTGAGGCACGGAACATACATTAGGAAAACAGTGATTTTGTTCTAAGTGGACGCAAATTTTTCAAGATGTGTATCGGCAACACAAGAGTCATGCACAGTATAAACCATAAGGCTTACCTTGACATGCTCCAGTGCGAATATTAGGGATGAAGCCACGACGGCATGGCTGAGGCTGAGCAGGGCACATTTCACAGGGGTGACCCCATGCACGCCCAATGGTTGCACAACAGAGGGTTTTTGTGCAAACAATTCCAGTTAGCTGGCCCTGACACATCTGGTTGTTAACTTGTGTGAAACATGGGCCTGTCCTGTAATCTGGAAAAAAGGAAAGATCGTTGTATTATACAAGACAGCATGCTAGTAACTATAGAAAGAATACATTTTTAATCCAGTAGTTACCTATATTAAGAAAATTCCAAGACGACTTGAAAATTTAAGTTACGCCACTGCCAACAGAAGGAGCATGACAACTTCACTGAAAGTAATTATTTGTGTGGCCAGTGTGGCAAGGTTATCTTATTTTTCAATTTATTTCTTTCTGATAGATGCAGGTGATGAAAGGCAGCTGGACACAAAACTGACCTGTTCATTCATAATGTATCAAATAAAATCCGTAAGTGAAGGTGTTCTACAAACAAGCACGCAAACCATCAAAATAGCAGATCAAATTAAGCAAACAAGGACTGGGAACTGGTTTTCTTGTTCCTAAGTCACTTCACAGCAATTCGTGGGAGGGAACTACAGACAACAGCAGCCACACATTTGTTCACTCCATATTGATCAAGGTCCATGCCAGTGACTGTCACAGAATCAACATTCCTGCTGGAATGCTTAGTGTAAAATAGTGCTACCTACATACTAACTAGTAAACCACCATTTATTTTCATGAGGTAATACAACATATTCAAGCTATATTGAGTACACTCAGTATAGCATACAAAGTGTATGAAAAATATACTCCTAGTCAAATTCCTGCAAATAGTTAACTCATTAAGCTTCAACACGTATAAAGAGAAAGATTTTTTGACCTTATGAGGCAACACAAACTGGGAACAACAATTAACTGAAATGCTGTAGGAACAAATGAGAAACAGATGGTTGCTCTAAGCCAGAATTCGTATCCTTATGGAAACTTTAAGAGGGGGAAAAAAAAAAGAAGAAAATACAAAGCTTCCACTCAGACTCAATCACGTGAAAGAAGGCATAACAGTGGGGCTACAGCTGCTGTCCTTGTTATCCTGTCCTAGTCTCCTTCTTTTCCTCCTGAAAACAGACTCAAATACTGTTATGTGGGTCACACGCTGCCTTCCACACACTTTCATTAGTGTGCAACTGGCCTCACAACCAAGCTACTCATGGGACAACCGATGCCTTCTAGAATTTGAAACTTTCACCCTGAAAGATAAAAGTAAGAGCTTTGATACATTTGGAAAGGCAGAAAATGTTCTTCCCAGTGAGACCTCATACTAAGTTTTCTTTACAATAAGAAATAAGGCTCTTAAAGTAAAAGCTAGCTCAAATAGAAATAAATGTTATGCTCCCTATCTTTGCTAAAGTTCATTCAGGTATCGTTCTGGGAAACTTTTGCACACAGTTATTTATACAAATTGGCAGTTAATTTCAACTAGGTTGTTGACTTTAAATAAAATTAAGCAAGCATACAGGTAGCAACAACAAAAATGCCTAACAATAAAAGGAGATTAAAAGATCCTACATACTCTGTAAGGACCGTGAATTTCAATCTTTTTTGATTTTAACTGAAAAATAATCCTTAGAGTTATACCTTTCAGCTTCTCTGCTGCCCATTGAGCCGCAAAGATAGTACTTTCAGTAACATATGTACATTATAAAAAGAAAATCCTGTTCATTAGAAAAAGGTTTCCATGATCTTTCATCCAACATACTGGAAGACAAGCAGCTTTACAATTGTCTCAGTTTAATGACGTCCAAGGCCCTTGCCAAATTGGAAAGACCTGAATTTTAAACTTGAAATACATATCCTGATGACTGATGGCAGAAGACAGTGATCTCATCAAGCTATAGCCTCATACCAGAATTACAAATATTTGAAACATAAACTCCAACCATCAAAGATTTAAATTCCAATAACTCACTGTAACCTTGTCTGGATTTTAGTTAAGGGGTAAGAGTAAGGAAAAGACTCCATCACACATTATGACTGTATACTTCTCTCATATAGTTTATTCAGGTGTCACAAAGATTGAGGGGAATATGTGACAGACTGCATTTCACCTGCAAATCATCAGCCATGGTCAGTCTGCTATCAGAAGAAAAACAAAACTACTCAGAATTTAAGACCTTAAATAAATGGAATTAAATCCTGACTCCAGTGAAAATAAACGGGAATTTGGCTACTGAACTCAATTACAACACTATTTCATTATTGGAAAACAGTATTGCGCTCTTTAGCAAATAGCCGTATTATAATTATTGCCTAATATTATCTGTAAAAAGCATTCCCTAGGTCACACAGCAAAAGTAATGATGTTCATATGCATGGAAAAAGCTTTTACTTTTTTTTGGAAAAACCTCAATGAGCAGACTCTAGTCTTCTGTCAACTAAGTTATATACACTGCTAATATGATAGTCATACAAATGATCAAAAAGAATCTACTTATTCAATTTTTCTCATTAACGACTGAAGTTCAAACAGTAGGCAGATTCTGGGAAAGTCTACTCTACGTACTAAGAGCTGATTGTTTGACTGTAACCTGCACGTTGCAGAATTTTTGCCCAAGTGATGACTGTAGTCAGATCAATAAAGATTGAGTCTTTCCTGAAAATTCAGATTGATTTTGGACTCCTTATGAATAAGATTCTCAAAAACATGAAGCTGAAAAAGACAAAAGGATGTGTGTGGGTAAACCTGAAAAGACCATTTCTGAGCCACTAGCAAAACTGAGAGTCCCATTATAAAATGTAATCACTATCAGAAGAAAGTAAGATTTCCAGTAGTGCAAGGAAGTATGATCTCTGAATCCACACAGATCTGTATGGGAATATCAAATCTTGTCCTACTTCTGAAGTTGTATTCTGCCTCAGCCCAGGAAGGCATGGATCTGTCCCTGGAGGGCAACTCAATGCACAACCCCTCTGCAGAATTTAAGCATGATAGCTGGTTATGCATTCCTTACTCCATGCATTCAAATGGAGTCCAGTTCTTCATGGCAGAAAGTCCCCTATAATGAAATTAAATAATGATTTATCATGCATCTCTACAATTTCCAAGGCTTGCATTCATCAGGACTGATAATCTTGACATCCCGGCTCACTTTGGAACTCCTATTCAGAAAATAAGTAGTGCTGCTGGACAGTATTGCATTTTTATAGAATCTGTTCTCTGAGGTACACTTTTTTTATAGGACCAATCTTTGGATAATGTGAAGCAATTACAATAAGAGTTAAAATACAAATTATGTATTTTTCTGTTTAATGGTTGGTGATCCATAGGAATATTCTGGCCAAAAACCTTCCATGCTAAGAAGTTTGGAATTCAATCAGAAAAGATTAAACTTGGAACTTAAACTTGAACTGTGAATTGTATTTGAGTTCCATTACCTTCCCATAAGACATAAGATGATTATGTATACTCTGTCAACCCTAGTAATGAAAAATTCAATTTGGAGGGTGTGTTTGAAAGAAAGATTAGAAAATATAACTAGACTACAAAGAGTGTTTGTGCAAGAGAATATGAATGAGTTAGATACAAGATGGAGGAATACCAATATATGCATTGCTTAATATGATCTATTAAGTAACAAACATATGCTCTGGAAACCTATATATATGTGCCTATCCATGCCTTAATAAACAGAGAATGCACAAATCATAATGTTCAGGTTCTATAACCAAGCAACTTCCATCAGTGTAAGTCTGCAGGAGGGCATCGCAAAATCTGACTACTGCAACTTAAACAGCAGAAGAACAAACAAAACTATTATTAAACTTCCAGGTAGATTTACAAATAAAAATAAATTCAACCCAGAATGCCGAGATCCTGAATGATACTTCATTCAGTAAAATGACATCTAAGTAACAGATCCTGAGCTCCTAAGAGAATGTGCGGCTTGTTACGCAAGCCTTGGGCTACAGGAGCAGAAACCTAGCAGCAGACCTTTTGCAGATAGCAACAGGGAAATAACCTGCTCTCTACACCCAGCAAGAGTGGTTCTTTGCACAGCTATGGCAACTGCATTTCAAACAGGATACTCGCAAACTGGATTAATTATGCAAAGGATCAGAAAAATAATTTAAGTGTTCAGAAATATGTCATATTTAAAATATATAAGTAATATTTAAAAACAATATTATTCTATGGATACATTTTATTACCTGTAACAAATGTATTCATTTAAAAAATCTTTTATCCATTCAGTTTATCCACAATGAAGTCTGAGTAGTAGCTCATCTTCGATCTTAAGAAGGTTTTAAAATATGAAGGCAAGCATGTTCGGGCTGATAGTAAAGTACAACTGTTTAGATAAAGGTCTCTAGTCATAAAATACATTTTTACTTACAAAGCAAACATACTAAAACTAGACACCATTCTGAAGATACTTTCTAGTTTCAAATGAAGCTGGGGATATGAGATTCTATGGTCTGTTTTATACAGTGAGTCTGTTTTATACAGTCAGTCAGACCATATATTATAATAATGGTTCATCTGACCTTAAAAACCCTGAGTTTATGAATCAATCATCTTTTCCATACTGGTTTTCTTGTCTTATTGTTAGGTGTTTCTTCATTTGCTGCTTTCCCAGCATTGCTGCTGGAATAATTTTGCCAGAAAGAACATATGTTTTAAATAATTTGTTGCTTCGAAAGGGTAACTGCTTTGGTGAAAGAAAGGGATTTTCAGCACAGACATGCTATGCATTTTTTTAACTTCGGAAAATTATATTCAATACGCATCATAACTTGTAGAATGACAACCTTTATCAACAATCCAAATTGTTAATATAACTAAATTTAATAAGATGTACTTTTTTCTTGGTATGTACATAAAAAAACCCTGGAAATAGCATACTGGACTCCTAAATCTAACTATACTACAGCATTTCTATTCTTTCATAGAAGTGTGCATTTTGTGTTCACAAATCCAGCTGTCACCGTTCTTGGGACCTTTTCCATTAATTCCTTTTAATTACAAGTAATTTTTCTTAAAAAAAAAAGCCTACTTGACAGGAAGCCTGCCACAAGGATTAGAAACTTAAGAATTCCAATGTTGAGTATGGTCCAATATCCATCTATTTTGTTTTTCTCCCTGTACCTCTGGCCAAAACCAGATGATTCAGACGAAGGTGTAAAAAGACTGCTGCAAGCAGACATGGAATAATCTGTCTGCTACATAAAGTTTCCTTCTGGTGTCTAACACCCACTAGCTCAAAACCTGAAGCACAACGTTTATCATCCCAACTACCATTTGTTGTCAATTAACAGCATTAATAACAACAACATTAAAATATTTTGGTACACATACAAGGATTCAATTTCTATCTGAATTTTGTCACAGTCTTAGCCTCCAGAGTTTCATACTGTGTTAACCAACTACTCCTGCCCATGAAAATTTTACCTCTTCTCAGGTAACTAAAAAGGGAAGAAGTGAGACATAAAGCAAAAGAGACGTAAAAAGGCACCTAGACATGTTGGAATGTCTATGGCAAGTTATATGGAAGAATATGAAAACCTGAAGTTTCTCTTCATGAGAACGCAGAGACTGAAATTTTAACTGAAGGCTCCCAATACCAAAATATTGTTTCTGTGTAAAGCCCAGCAGTGCTATTCACAGTGCAGTGGTAGTCTCCTGCACCTACATAAACCTTAAGTAAAAGCTCCAGAAGGGTAAAAGGACATAGACTGCAGTGCTGAAGCAGCATATTATCACAAATCCCGTATTTCATGTCTGTAAGTGCTAGAAAGATTAGCAGGAAACTGTGAAGTCCAAAACTCCATAGACCCATAACTAAATAAGGAAGAAATGTGTCTGGAAGTAAATATTTTTAACTATAAGCTATTTTGAATATTGATACTTCTATTACTAAAAATAAAATACTGAAAACATTAAGCATGTTGATTAGTATGAATCACATGAGGAATGAGTAAAGGATGAGGTCTGAGATATGCCCTCCCACCCCTGTCAATTAAAGAACAAAACCTAATACTTGATAAATCTGTTTCATTTCCTTACAAAGCAAATTTGCCTTTCATAAGGAGCTTTCACAGAATCTCTCTCCAATAAGTATGATTTAGCAAATGTTAATGAAGAGATGAAAAAATAAGTTGTCTCAACGTCTACTACCTCACTTGAGGGCTCAAGGATAGCAAACAGGTTATTATTAATAATGATACCTCAAAAATCTGTTTCATACATCGGCATTATTAGACAAACAACCTAATCATAGGACCTGAACACTGGAAAGTAGTATCTGTTGTTAGGGTTACCAAGAACTTGAATCCCTTCCAAAAGAAAAATTAGCACAACGGGTGAAAGTCTAAGAGACTGGACTCGATGTGAGGGAACCTTCCGCGTGGAGAGATTAAGTCTACATCAGCAAAGATCTGAATAAATTCACCTTGCTAGAAGGTGCTCCAACAGGAAACATGCTGGAAAAGCAACGGTCTTTATTACACTTCTGATAGGATGCTGTGGCAAATTTCCCCATAATTTCCACTAACATTCAGATCTCTCTAGAAACCTGAAACTTATTTTTGCTGCTCGTTGCCTGCTCCTTGGTTACTGATGAGATTTTTCAAAGCAATTACCTCTGAATTTTCCCCTTTGCAATCCGAAATCTAAATGTTTCAATAATTAAAAGTATAATTGAGCTCCATCTTCCTGCAATGTGGAATGCCACAATACGTGACTCCTACCATAGTATCAGCAGGATTGGAAAAGCAAAGCATAACCCATTCTCCCATAGGTTCTGCTAAAATGACAGCGTTGCCCAGACCTTGTGTTTCTAAAAAATGGGAGATCATGGCTTTCCTTGATTAACTTTTCATCTGAGTATGAAAGAGGTGGTAATACTCATAGTTGTACTTGTGTTCAGACCACAAATCTGAAATGTATGCATATGCAAATATTATTTTTCTTTTTCAACTCCAACATCTGCAGATCGTAAGTCACAGTATGCAAAAAGATATTTAAACATTACAAAGGTACATATGTTTGTTTTATTAAAGATTATCTAAAATTGTTTTTCCTTCAATATTTTAATCATCCTAATACGGAAAATTGTTCTTCTTGCAGTAATGCTTAGCTGCCAACACGGAGGGTTCACCATAAGGGAGGTTTCAAAGGTAACAAGTCAGATGAATTGTACTGATTCAGGCTTGATATATATAAAAAGCATTTTTTTCAAAGGTGACATCCAGTAAGTTATGGAAAAAAGAATGCTGGCTGAAAATGAGAGCTAGTCTCTTGGAAGATGAAAGAGACTTGGCAAAAGTATTAATTTATCTTGGAAAAAACAGTCTACGGGCAGTACAGCTATTTAGACTAAGAAGTTCACACAAACCAAAGCCTGAATAGCAAAGTTTGAGCCTCCTTCCCAGTCCTTTTATTTAAAAAAAAAAACAAAAACCAACTTGTGTGTCAAGTCCTTAATTAAGTATTTAATACTATTAAGTTTATGATTAATGTAAACAATGAACACCAAAGTCTTTTAAATATTTTAAACTGTGGATAACTCAAAGTTGAGACACATCCCCAGAAAGTTCTTTAGCCATTGCCTGAAGCAATGATTTTAATAAAATATGTAATAGTAAAGTACAGCAGTTCAGCTGAAAAAGGTTTTGAACATTTATGTTAAATATATCATGAAGGTTGAACATTTTAATGCAGCTGACAGCTTTCATTTTCAGGTTGAATTTTTACTACTGTTCTACTGGTCCCACATGTACAGTTCTGACCAGCTCCTGCAACGCAATACTTTCCATCACACCAACTCCTGTGATTGATTAGGCAACTTAATATACACATGGCAACTAAAAAGGGAGTGGAGTGCAGGAAAAAAAAGGCATGTTTAATGCAGCAGTCTATGTGGGCTTTGTAGCTATTAGCAAAATTCCAGTCTCCACCAGTACTGCTGTCATGTCAACACTAAGCACATTCTCATTTTCCTCTTGCTGGAACAGTGAAATCAGCTCTTTTCCAAAAATAACATTCCAAGGTTTGCACACCCATGTTAACAGAATTGATATTATGTCAGTTTTAAGCAGATAAAGTATTAGTAAAGTACTCTCTGCAGGTCTTAAACCTCTTTTTAAAATTAAAAATAATTAATTCTTACACACTTAAGCACAATGGAAAGGATGGCAAAGTACCAGATAATCAACAATATTTCTGAAATAAAATGCAATTTTCTATAATTAATCTGGACATTGAAGAAAATACTTCTACTATTTAAAGATACAAAACATTTTACAAAATATACACACACGAAAAGCAGAGAAAGACAGAAACCGGGACATACTTTGCTTTCGTCATTTATGGAATTTAGTTGTGTTTAGCAGCAAAGTATTTCCATATACATACAAACTTATAGGAAGAAACTGTTGCCATGTGTTAGTGCAGCATCATGCACTTACTGCTACAAAATTTCAAATGTAGAATAAAAGCTGGAAAAGCTAAGAAACCTGAATCCAGCAAGGCCTCCAATTTTGGTTTTGTATGGATCTTCTTGGAAACGTAGTTCCACAAGCATTGCTACTACAAAGTTTGCATCCGATTTTGGATATTGGACTCTAACGAAATACCTCTATAAGGCAAATACGTAACACAAAAGCTGACACACAACAACATATTAATCATCAGTTATTACAAGAAGTTACAGGCTGAATTACCCCTCTGCAAAGTGTTTGTGGAAGTAAGAAATCACAAGAGTAATTTTCTGCGAGATTCAGCAGTTCATATCAACTATCCTAATATTAGCTTCTTACATCTTTGCTTTGCTGAGATGACTACAAAATTCAAACTGCAACTCCGTCCCCTGCACAAATCCTTGCATTCAGATTTCATTTACAGTACAAGATTTGCCCACACAACGGAGCCTTACTGCTGAAGTCAGGTAAAAGCGAGTGACTGCAGGCTTGGAGTCCCTCCCATTAACTGTATTCTTCTTAGCAGCCGTTTTAGGAAGGCCTTCAGAATGCATTCATACTCACAAAAAGACGAGGGAAAATATTTCATAACCAATTCCTGCATAAATTAAGAAAAACATGCAAAAAGTCTCAGCATGTAAGAAATCCTATTAAGGCCACGGACATGCAGCTGAATGCAATGTTGTTAATTGTTAATGTAAGTAGGAAAAACAATTGTTTCACACATTGCTCTTTGAAAAAAAAAAATCACATTTAGCTTGCAAGAAACTGTCTAGACTATCCTGATACTTTGCTTGAGTTGATAAACTAAAAACTCAGCTAGTTACTATTTACTAGAGTTCTCTCTGGAGAGGCGGAAGCATATTTTCCTCTTCTTCAGATCTCTGGTTTTTCTTCAGCAAAAGAGCTTTAGAAATTTACATCTTTGGCTTATATAACATTTTCAGCGGGACACTACAAAGCTGGATATCTTCTAACAATCAAAATATATGACAGAAGTTAACTCAAAGGATTCATTTCTTCTCTCAATAAAAGAAAAAAATTACGGCTGTTTCTGATATACCAAGCCATTACTCTGAGGTGGAATAAAGCAGCTTACTTTTGGCACTCCAGTATTTTGCAAGCCTGGATGCAATGTGCTCTTGATTGGCTTCAGCAAACTCTATCCCTGATAATACCTGTAATACTCTGTTTCATAGCATTTTATTAGAGTAACTACAGCTTTTAAGACATCGCATAACTAATGCTTATGAAGACAGACATGGTTGAAAATTTAAAGCAGATCAAATTTAAAGAAATTTAGACCTTCACATTTAATCCACTTTAAATTGAACAACAGTTTAAAATTAAACATTTTATTTGATACATAATTGTCATGCCATACCTCATTGTCAAAATCATCAAAACTTTAATTCTGAAGTCCAATGCGCCTTTCAGCAGTTACATGAAGCTTATTTCACGACTGTTTCTAGCTGAGTAACAGAAACATCTTCTAGCCTCCATCTTTCAATTTCCCTTTTTAGTTCTTATAGACCAGTTCAGTGCTACAGCATTTAGGCAGCAAAACCAGAAGATCTGTATTTAAATGCAAACAGTGGCCCTAAACCTGAATTCTGTTCTTAATCAAAACTCCCAGTAGCTTCTCTGGGACTTCTGCCAGACTTCATAGTGCAGGACTGAAACCAAAAAGTCTACTTTCATTGGCTTCAGCTGCTCCCTGGGAATCTGCAGAGACAGAAGACTCTCATCTCTCTGTCAGCAGAAGAAAGAGTGATGACTGCAGCATGCTATCAGCCTTGTGAAGGGCATTCAATGAGGGGGAAGGCTGTACACAGGGAAATACAATGAAGTCATGGCAAAGAAGGAAGGACATACACACTACACATTCCACCGTCACCAGAAGTAAGTGGGAAAGTTACTCCAAAGTCTGAAGGCTAGATCTGCCAGGTGCTCAGAACCCCTGCATTTTGTAAAATCTGATCTGAAGCACAAAGTATTTCAGGGAGCTGAAGAACAGACCTAGTGAAAAATATCAAGGCATGCAAAAAATATAAAAGGAGAAAATAGAAAAAAGAAAATTATTTCCAAACATCTGGCATCTGTCTAACCCCCAGCCATAAAGCCACAAATACTTTTGTGCCCTCCACACTCATCCTCCTGGCTCCACGTTTAAACAGTTTTTGATTGTTTTGATTTATTAAAAAAAAAGTTTACAGTGAATGACTAGCCCTCTAAGGGGAAAGTAAACTAACAAACAACAAAAATTTTCCCATTTCTTATTCTTCAAACTCAAGTCTCTATGAGGGGAACTGTTCAAGTGTTACTGAACAACATAGCTATACGTTGCTTCTTTTAATTCTCACTCAGCAATTGAGCCTCAGCTCAATATTACAAAAGATGACAGAAAGGGATCTTCAAAGCCCTCTTTTCACACTCAGCTCTTAGCTCTGTGTACTTCTCTGTACACAGAACACGCATACAAAGACCCAAGGTAAAACAATTCAAAAATTGTGTTGTATGATGACCCTCTTCATGGGCTTTACAGGGTTAAGTTTGATCATTCTGTGACAGTAGTGACATAAAATATGTAATTATGTATATAAAAGTATGCAGAAATGTAAACAAATATATACATTTATATTACTTATATTAAAACACACAAAATACCCTCCTGATATATATGCATGTATAAACATATAGTTATATATACACAACATTGACAACAGTACAGCAGGTTGCATTTCTTATTACTATGCTTGCTTGCACATTCCTGTCTAAGAATTTGGGAATAATAATATATAATTATATATATATTAAAATTCGGGAACAATTCTACAGCCATCAAAATTACAACCACTAAAAACACTCAGAGCAATGATGTAACTAACGCTACCAATACACCCCACAAGCTTTAACAGTTTAACAACACAATTCTCTTTACAACTGCTGACAATGTGCAAAAATATTTTTTAATTTACATTTTCTATTTCTCCCAAAGGATAATTTTTAAAGTACTAGATTGACAACAAACAGTGCAGATTACTGGAAATTTGCTACCAATACTGGGGGGGGAGGGAGGGGAGGAAGAGGTTGGGAGAGGGAGAGAGGAACCTCCAAAGCCTCCTCAAAGTAGGAAGTAATTTGAAATTTTAATTGCCTATGTATTAATGATAAAGAACTATACTTGCTTTTTTTTCTTTTGATTAATTTTTTTTTTGTCTATGACCCCTTCTGCTATGAAGCAATTCCAGGTAACAATTCATTAATGTAGCATGGTTCAAAATCTCTTGCCATTGTTTTAAATATTAAAACCAACTATGACTACAAAGGATCAAGTCCCTATGTAGAGCTAAAAAAATTCAAGGGACAAACACTAATCCTTCACACCACTTTAATTATTATCAGATTTCCATCTCTTCCTGTCTCCCAGCTTTTAAAAGTGAATTAGCACTGCTGATAAGGATGGCTCCTTGACTGTTTTGACCAGAAAATATCTTGTAAGAATCTGTACTACTATAGTTTTTTTTAGTTTAGATACTAAAGAGTATACTGAAGAGTAAGCTCTGTTATTAGATAAACCTGAAACAGTTGAAGAAAAATGGCAAAGCAGTTAGGATCTGTGTCTTCTTATAACACCTGAGAAGACTCAGGGTTTGTCTGGTTTGTTCAATAAAGTAAACCAGCCTAGTGAAAGGTATCTTTATGTGAGCAACCTGATGTCTCACAAAGTTAAACCAGCATTAATCATCCTCCCTATACTGGTTTATGAGCGAGAATGATGCAGCAGCAACTGTCAGAAACCAGACATCACTTACTAAAGTCCCTCCTTCTGCCTCGATCAAATACCTTTTCTATGGGCACAACATAGGCTTATACAGGTGCAACATCAGTCACCTTACAGTAACGAAACAGTAACTGCACCTTGCTGTGAAAACTCTTCCTCTGGAAGGATCCTGATGGCCTTGGGGAGCCTTAGAGTTCTGCAGTGGTATAAAGTGGCACAGCTCAAGTTTGCATTTACAATAAGCAAATAAAAAGGCCCAAAAAGAGGACGGAAAACAGGAAGAGTAATTTCTGTTCTACAAAATTGCAGGAAAAGTGAAAATTTTATGAAATTACATTGAAAATAGTTTTTTGTCAGTAAAAAACTTTGCATTGTTGTTCTGGTTCCAGCTAGAATAGAGTTAATGTTCACCTGAGCTGGGAGAAGAATGGGAGCTGGTGGTCCCTATGGCTGGGGGACCCAGCTGGGATAGGTTACTAATTAGCCAACAGCTGGGATAGGTTGCCCAAATTGGCCAAAGGGCTGTTCCATACCCTGAGACAGCATGCTCAGTGTACAGTGGGGACAGTGCTGAGGGGCAGGTTCTGGCTACTCAAGAGGAAGCTGGGTATTGAGATCTGCTGTGAGCTATTGTACTGTACATTACATGCTTCAGTATTTTCTGTCACTGTTTTTTTGTTTGTTTTCCATATCTGTTTTCTTTTCCTCTGTTGTTCTCTTAAACTTTTTTTATCTCAACTGACGAGTTTTGCCTTCTTTTCTTCCCTGATTCTTCTCCCCATCGCATTCTGGGGGGTGGTGAGGGGGGAGTGGTAGTGTAGCTGCTCAGTGGGGCTAAACCATGACAATTATACACTTTAACTCTAACATGGAAAGGGAACATCTCTTTACAAATATGCCTGAATTGTCACACTTGCATACAGTAGTCAAATTAGCAAGGGAATACTTTACCTAATGAATGCAAGATTAGATTCTAAATTGTATCTGAGACTTAATTTGGTGATACTGACCTCCAATTTTCAATCAGCCAAGGTTTAAAAAAAAAATGTTTCTCAGGAAAGAAAACATCTTACAGTTTCAAATGATATAATTTCTGTACCGGAGAATGTCTCTTCCACTGTTACATTTTATTATTCTCAGATGGTTTTGGTTTAGCTGGGAGGCCTTGCTTAAACTTTCCATTTACTGTAGATATTGCAGATTAAGCCTGCACTATACAAATATGCAAAAACAATGAAAGTTTTTGGGCATCAGACTGCTAAGTGTGAGCTACGTGCATGATGTCTAAAAAGTCACATTACAGTACGATCCATCAGTTAAAATACTTGACATGAGGTCAAAAATTAACAAGGATTCTCCCTTTATATTTTACCTGTCACTTATGCTACAAGGCACAAAGGCTGAAAAGATCTGAAAATACTCTGTATTAAACCAGGTTTTAAGTTTTAGATGCAAGGAGGAGACACGGCTCAGGGTCTTGAAGCAGACGAAAGGAAAAATTTTAGCTCACATATGTCATTCCTAACAAGAAAACTGCAATCATACAATCACTTGGGAAATATGCACCTGAACTGAAAGTATAGGGAGGAGAACAGAAACAGCCTACTGTGTCACACCCCAACATGACAGGATAATTAAGGAGGAAGAGCAGAGCAGAAAGGAAAAAGCAGTCTACAGGGCTGGATATCAGCAGAGAGATGTGCCTTTTTAGGCACAGCAGGGAATTGTTTCTTTCAAGCTGGAGATATACAGCTATAAAGAAAGTCAACAAAGATTCTTGCATGAGAAAAAGTTTAATCTGACAGTTTTAAGGTGTGAAGAGAAGCTCAAGACATCAGCTATCAAGATGTTTTTCCTTGACGAGTTGCACTTACTGAAAGCACAATGAAATGGAGACACTTTGCAAGCTTATTAGGTATATTAGAGCTTGATTTCCAAGAAGCATCTGGAGCTCCTCATAAGGTCAGTAAGAGAAATGTTGTTCATCACCTTTGAAAAATCAGGACACTTAATCTTACTTGATTCTTGCAGGCTAAGAATCGGCATAATGCAAGACAGATGTAAAACAGCTTTTTTTGGTAGAAAATGTTAGCTACTGTAATGCTGTACATTAAAATGGTATTACACACCTACCTCTCAAGAGAAAAAAGAAAATCAAGCAGAGACCATACGTGGTCATCAGGATGCAAAATTTTCTATCCGTCCTCAGCTCTGATTAAGAATAGATGATCATGTTTATTGAGCCACTGACTGGAAAAACGAAATATTTTCTCATCATCTATTTGTTTAGGACACACAAGGTATGCCATACCCTACCACAAAATGAGCTCAAAACTAATATAAAATACAAAGCTGTGCATGTATGGGAAAAGTCTGCATTGTGCGTTAAGCTCCACAGGCAAAATACAATCCTCAGGAAATGTTTTCTTAACTCTGAAGATGACAAGGGATCCACAACAGTGATTTGTCCCAAAACCGGCTATGTAAGCAGTCAATAGTTTCTTTTCCAAAAAATGAATTTCATACCACAATGGCAACACACATAAAGATGCTAAAAAAAAAAATTAGCAAAATTGTCACAGTACCACAAAGCCACACACTAAGGTGAGTATCCTTAATGGGGCACACAGAGCCGCTGAAGATTCAAGGAAAAGCCAGCAGACTTGTGCCACTACTCATTTGGTAATATTTCTTTTTTAAGGATTATTATTACCTCTTCTTTTTTGTACTTTATATTTAAGATCAGTAGGAACTGATCTTAGTGATATCCCCCCTGCTTTTTCTGAAATCTATCCAAAATCCTTGTTGCACAGCTTTTAACATCTCAGCGAGTTCATCAGCTTGTCAAGATTTCTAGCCAATACCTTACTACAGCTTTTTCAAACATGCTGGTAGCATTACAGTGTGTACAGCTCCACTGCTATGACTTTTCCTTTGCTGTTCTTTTGGGCTTTTCATGCTTTGAACAGTTTGCGTATCACTGGCTATTAGTTGGCTAATTTAAGGTAACGATTAAATAATGGAAAGTCTTCTCTATAAAGTCATCTAAAAAAAGGTCAGCAACAGGCTTTTACACATCAGTGTTCCTAAGGAGATATTTGCCTGAAAACATCATCATTTTCTTCTACCTTTATCAGACCATGAAAAGTCTATACTATGAAACTATACTGAAATATATTTAATATTGATCCAACAACACTTAATCTAAATATCAGTTACAATTAATTCACATTTTATTGTTATCAACTTAGTTTATACTAATAAATTAAGCCATTTTAGATTTCTGCTAGCACTTTGCTTTCAGTTGTCTGTCATCTATGTCTATCTATCATTTACAAAATTTCAAGTCCTAAACTAAGAAACTTGAGCAAGTAACACCCTCCCTTCCTTGTATTTAGAACTATAAGAAAACCCAGACCACGAGAACCTTCTTTGGCTCTTTGGGAGGAATTACAGAGCAAACCAGCCTGAACATGCAACTTCTAAATGAGGAAAAAATAGCATCCTCCCAAAGGACTCATTTCAAACCTCCTTCTTGTCAAACATCCCTTTTCATAATTTTGATAAAGTATTTGTCAATTACAAGCTTTGTGCAACACTTTTTGCTTTGGCCATGTTCTTGCTTCTTCCCAAACAACAAACACTATGCAGTTATTCTTCTTTGACTGCTTTTCAAATTATGATGATGATTTTTAGACTATATAAATTATTAACTAAATCCTCCCAAAGAATTTTAATTTTAGTATACATATATATATTGATTTGTTCTTGTTACAATATGCAACAGGTTATATGGTATTATTTCTGTTTCACAGATTGGATGACTCAAACATTTTTTTAACAGGAAAAAGAAAAGAAATGCAACTTTCCAGGTTAAAAATTTACATTCTTTAAACAGCAGGAGTCATTTGCAAACACACACAAACCATGTTGCAGCAGCCCCAACGAATGTGTAAGAACAACATGAATCAAAATCTGGTTTTACTCTAAAGAAAATACACAGTTTTTTCTCCATTGAAACAACTCTATTGACTTATTCATACATTTCCCATAATAATATAAGGCCACATTGGCATTATGGCCACACATAAAAATGTTAACAAACATTCACTCAAGGCAAAGAGCATCACACCAAAAGAACAAGAAGGCTTCAGGGCAGTTATTCATTGATATCTAAAGCCATAGATAAAATGTGCTAACACTACACTAGACAGTCATAGAACAGTCAGCTAGTTAATTATGTAGGTTCAGCAGTCTACAGTAAATGTTCACCAGATCATTTAGACATTTTATTATGAAAATGGGTATGGCCACACCCAGAAGGGGTTCTGGGGGCTCTGGAAGTTAGAGGAAAGACAAGATGCCCAATGTTGCCTCACACAGCCTTGAAAATTTGTAAAGATGTATAAAATGCCATTATTTCACTATTACAAGAAGAGAAGCTTTTCTCAATGTTTTCTCACCCATTCTTATAAAAGAACTCAGGTGAACTACCATGTGGTAACAATTGCACAAACAAAGCTTACACCTACCCCCCAATCTCCATTAATGATCCATTTTGCATATAGATGTATGACAAATTATGCACACACCACTATCAGATTTGTAGTTATTACAGAAGCTGAAACTGTGAAAACAGGGCAAACAAGTCAGGAGATCAATGCCTAACACAGTGAAATCATACAAAACTTGTACAGAACTTCAGTGAGATCGGTTCTACAGGGGTTATTATTATTATTTTGGTTTATTATTATGATTTCTTTTCAATTTGCTGCACTAATAATCACATTTTTCATTTGATTAATTTGAATTTCAAAAACTAACATAAATTTGAATTAAAGTTGCATTCCGGAAAATTCCTATCCATTCCTTCAGTTTCTTAAGTAAAAAGTCTGCTATAAATCTATTGTCTAAGCAACTTTTTGGGAGGTGTACTGGGTCTGGCTGGGATGGAGTTAGTTTTCTTCACAGCAGCTAGTAGAAGTGCTGCGTTTTGGATTTGTGACTAAAACAGTGTTGAGAACACACCAGTGTTTTGGCCATGGCTGAGCAGTGCTCGCATGGTGTCAAGCTTTTCTTTCCTTATCCTTTTCCCACTCCGCTCACTCCAGCAAGAGGGCTGGGGGTGGTCAAGAGGCTCGAGCGGATCTGAGCTGACCAGAGGGATACTCCATACCATAAGACTTCATGCTCAGTTAAAAAAAGGTGGGGGAAGGGGAGAGGTTTGTGGCTATAGCATTTGTCTTTCCAAACAACTGTTACAAGTGCCGAGACTCTGCTTTCCAGAACATGGCTTAAGAGCCACCTGCCAATGGGAAGTTGTGAATAAATTCCTTCTTTTGTTTTGCTTGCGTGCACCACTGTGCTTCACCTATCAAACTCTTTTTATGTTGACCCATGAGTTTGCCCTTCAGTTTCTCCCCTCCATCGCACTGCAGGGGAGTGATCAAGCAGCTGGGTGGGGGCTTACCTGCCGCCAGCCAGGTTCAACCCACTAGAGCAGCTGTTCAGTTTCTTTCAGTCACTTGTACATGCCAAGGCTTCAATCCAAGGCACTGGATCTTTGGACTGACAGTCTTTGGCCAGTTCCCAAACTTCCAACACTTAAATTTTTGTGGATACTCTGAGCATACAGGTCAATGACTAAGGATGGGAGACAAAACTACTTTTTGATTCACCTAAGCAAGACTGGAAAATCTTCGTAAAACTTAGATTGGAAAACAGTGAAAATCTGGTTCTATTCTAAGGACAGTTAAAAGCTTTCAATTTAAAGACTTATTTTCAAAACTTGTTATTAATAACAAAAAAGTCATCTAGGAGAGCTGGAGGATGTGGAACATTCCCCAAAAGATTATTTGTTTCTAAAAAAAGAATCCATGACCACAGTTTAAAAACCAGAAAATTAACATAAGCCAACAAAGCAGATTAGGTCAGCATGTAAAAGGAAGACATAGACTTCACAGAGCCAGAGCACAACTTTATTACCAAGTTTACAGAAATTCATGTGCCTTCAAAAAAAAAAAAGAATTGCAGAATTCCTGTAGTTTCAGTTTCTAAACCTGTCCCCACACCAATCTGAACTGAAAAAAACACTCAGACTCACAAGTATGCCATAAGCCTCCTTTTTTCCAACAGCTAGGTTTTAACTGATGTAGGTTAAGTGGTTAAACTGCTAAGTTTAGCATTGTGGAAGAGTCAACGTGGCTTTTGTGAAAGAAAATCAAACCCTATGTACTTAGCGTAGCTCCTTAATGAATGAACATATCTATCAGGTGGAAGCAGATACAGTCTAGTGGGATACCCAAAGGAACTCAACCACAGGCTCTTCAAGAAAATATGGTACAAAGTAAGAGGGAAGTTCCTTACACGGGCAAGAAGCAAGAAAGAGGAAGTGGGGAGTATGGATAGGAAAGAGGAAATAGAGACTAATTTTCACACTGTAAGAAATGCTGGGACCCATGCTGATTCACATATTCCTAAGTTATTTCAGGAGTGAGGAAAGGGACAAAACACAGCTAGCCACAAACACTGTGGAAAAATAAATGACAAGGTGTTAAAATTTATTACAATGCCACTTGCTCAGAAAAATCCTGAGCCACAAAATTATCTGACCATGGGAAAAAACTTGGGGAAATGCCACTTTTCCTGTTAAAGAGGCTACTGGCAGTGATAGGATCCCAGACTAGACTGCCCCGTTCATGTGATTTTGTATGACAGCTCTGCCATATGCTGTGACTTCCTCTCCAGGCATTTTCAAGAGATTCTTTTCATTCATCTAATGTTCTTGGATAATATAAACTTCTATACAGCATGAAAAGTGTTTCAAATTATACCTCAGCAGGATCTCTTTACGAGTAGAGTTTTTAAAGTTTTTTCAAGTTATTCAAGTTTTACACAAGTACTTTTAAGGAACACAGAAATCAAATACAATTTCAAACATTTGTAACCGTTACAGAAATAAACAACTTTCAAGGTACCTGAATTCCCCAGAGGATCCCTCACGCCTCCTCTAACACCGTATCTATAAATTTATCAGTAAATCTATTTGACTAATTTGTCCTAATACATTCTACAGTCACAAAAGTGAATAATTTAATCTTTTCTTCATTTTTACAGCATTTTAGAACTGGGTTTTTTAAGTTGGTTCTGCTTTTTTCCAAGTTTAAAATTTGCCTACAATTTCTACATAAGCAATATAAAATATTAACATTTGCTGAATTTGACACAAGTTTTCCTATTCACTTGAATACTTCACTGGGCTTTGCAGTTTCTTTGTTCAAGACAATCCCTGTTGACAAGTGTCTCAATTTTATTGTGATCTTTAACTTACCTAGATATTCTAGAAATATCTCCAGATTTTTTTTTCTGGATATATTACAGATTAATTAGTTTAATAAAATTAGTAATTTTCTTAATTTTTCTGCAGAAACTATTTTTCCTTCTGAAATGCTAACAAAGCCATCATGGCTTTGCTCAGGTCCTGTAGCCTCACTCCTCAACTAATTAAAAAAAGAAGGTCATATTCTAATGCATCTGACAAACAGTAAAATTTTCACTGAGGAAGGAAAGACATAAGACTAGATAGAATTTTCCAAAGACATCACCTAACCTCTCCTCTGCAACACGTTCCCCACTCATGATTTTCGTCCATTTCTCCATACTATCAGACCCTTGTTTTACTTTTCAGAGAACAATCTCTAGATGTGGAACATAACCCAGTTTAAGTCCTACCTGACACATAAAACACCAATATTTTATGCTCTCCTGGACTTATTCCTCCTGCGGGTAATAGAAAAACACTAGTTTTCAAATATAGATTTTAAAAACATAAATACAAATAAAGCTATCGATTTGCCATAATTATAGAATATAACAACTCTGCTAGTTCTTTCCTTCATTGCACAGTTTGGAACAGCGTAGCTACAGTGCTTTTCTTTTAAACCTTGACTTGCAGCAAATAAGCTTTCCCTGTGCCTGTGTGCAAGGAGAGCTCCATTTTACTCTGGTGAAAATCCTCAAGTTCATGGAAGAGGTTATCAAAATCTGTACTTCCATCTTCCTTTCCTAGACCTAGTTTAAAGGTATAAATTTTCTGCTTTTATTTCTAACACAATCTACAATAACCCCACATCTACAGCACTTTAATACTTACCTGTCATACGCCTGAACTAACTGAAAAGTATCAGAGATTTCAAGTGCTTCAAAACCATCTACAGTAAAAAATAACAAAGCTGCTTCATTTAAGGATTTTTACCTTTTTCTTTTGCTGGTGCTTACTCTTTGTGGGCAGAAACAGTGTCATTCAAATTTCAAGGTTTTTTCTTTTTTTCCTTTTTTTCTTTTTTTCTTTTTTTCTTCCTCCCCAGCTTCAGCTCTGGAGGAACTTGGAACTCTGCTATGCTCCTCAATACAGTTTCTCAGGGCTTTTGGAATTGGAAGGTGGGCAGAGGCTACTTCTGATAAGTTTTGCTGTTCAGAAGTCACTCAGAACTAAGGATGCCAACAGCTGTCTGCTTCCTGCAAGGTTTGATTTCTCCACAAAAGGAAAGGAAGGAACCAATTCTCCAAGTCACACCATATGCTTTTAAAAGGTACAGTTCCCTACTGCTGTTGGCTGCCCGTGAAGGCCCATATTCAGTTTTAGCATCCTTCCCTCTTCTCATCTGTAGTAACATGCCACAGGAAGTCTCCAGACCAGAGATCATCTTTGTTCAGATGGTTCATCCAATGGTGCTTTGATCCCTGACAGGGACTTTACCTCTTACCAAAACAATTGTGCTGGCACTGCATCTGGGAACTGTAGGTTCAGACTCACTATGTCTGCTACCATGATCATTTCTGTCCAAAATAGCATAAGCAGCTTTGGTCTTCTGCATTCAGAGACAACATATGCTACACTCACTGTGAGAATTATTCAAGTAACTTACAAGTATATGCTATGTATTATTAGCATTTTGGTATAAAGTGACTTTGTTTGCTGTTTCCATTGCTAGATACTTATCTAACAGACTGACTATTACAATGCAACCACAGGGAAAGAGGCAGGGAAAACTAAACATCACATCCTGAAGAACCCAAAGAAAGGAAGAGGAAAGACACTGACTCGGATTACACTACTTTCCTAGTCGTTACTGCCAATGGTATGTTCATCCATGTCTTTTTTTCAAATTGCAAAATATTATCTCTCTTGCACAGCTAGAAGAGAGAAGTTTTCAGAAACTCACTAACAACCAATAAACACATACTCTGCAGATATCTTGTGGGTGTTTTAATGCTTTAGGTAGATATTTGTCAACCTGCGAAAAGTGAGGGTAGGAAAGTCCTACCTCCTTGTTACTGGAGATAACGATGGATGGCAAAACCAGGTAATGTAGTGCCCAAGTCCTGTAATCCTAGTAGTTATTGATATCGAAGAGCGTGAAAGCAGCTTTCTGAATTTGCCCTTCACAACTACTGAAGATTGATGCATGCAAATATCTACAGGTCTGAACCTGCAGGAGAAAAAGGAACTCTCTGAACAGGGACTGCACTTAATTGTATGTATTATAAACAGCTGATTACACCTCTCGTCTCAAATGAACTATGAAAATAACTAGCAGGCTCTTCTAATACAGATAATCTGAACTATTTTCCTGAATCAGGTACTGTCAGATAAAATTTTACCTCTTATGGCTGCAGGAATTTACAATTGTTATCTCTTACTATCCCCAAGAGAAATTAGAGGTGTGCTTTTTTTTTTATTTTAAACTGAAGCTTTTTTCAAAATATTGCCACTACTGTGGCATTTTGCTTATAGTCTACTTTCCACTACATGTGGAAAAAGCTGACAGAATCATTTTTAATAGAAAATTTAGAAAATAAAGTGAGTAGGAAAGCATGTTGAGAATCGAAAATTTTAGAAAGATTCACATTTTGTAGAGCTTTAAACTACTGCTAACTTACTCCTAGTTAAATTGATTAAACTTAATTGATTTTAGTTAAATTAGACTTCAAGTTGATGATGTAAGTCTTAAGTTTACTCCAGGAGTGAGGAACACGCCCTGTGAACTGGACCATGCAGTTAGAGTATGCTACAGTGAACTAGTATTTTTTTTTTCCTTCAATCAACAGGCCCTGAACAAATCCTTTACAAAAACTGCAGAAAATATCTCAAGACCACATATTCCACTTCCTAATGCCTAAAAACAGACTGAAAATTAATTAAACTGGTGTTTAGCAGGTAAGCATTCCACTTACTGTGTGCTGGAAAAAAAAAAAAAGAAAGACACCAAGATACATGGCCCTCTGGCAAGACACGAAGAATGCTGGTTGATATTTGAGGGCAGTATTCAGTAATTTTTTTTTAATTTAATCTTATTGCCTTCCTTTCTTCCTGCCTTCTCCTAATACGCCCTGCATTTTCATTTATACTCCTAGAGCATGCAAAATTCAACAGTCTTACACTACCTTAATAAAAGAGGCAGGACGATCCCCCTAGTTAAAACCTCAGACTGAAACTCAGGATATCTGGGTGATTGCTAACTCTGCTGAAGTTTTCCTGCTCAGCCTTCAACACGTAACAACTTCATGTGCCTCAGCCTGTCTTGGGGGCAGGGAAGAAATAATCCTTCCTTTGTCTGTTCAGCTCTTCAGAGCAGGGACCCGCTAAGGCACACACACGCACATCCCATCCCACATAAAGAACCTCTATTTCCGTTCAGACTAATAGTAGCCATTAAAATGCAGAAACCAGCAAAATTCAAAAGTTACATTCCCACAACTCCTACAAAAAGAGGAGAACTCATGGATCACAAGAGCATTTTTGCTGTTGAGCACCTGAACAAAGTTCACAATCATTGGGGGACAGCTAAAATAAACTGAGCAACTTGAGAAGTACAGGTCCTTTTATCACCACTTGTGTAGCAGTACACCACGGCTGGCAGACGGGACATCCCTTGAACATAACCTGCCATGGCCTGCATGGTAAGACGTTCTGCAGCTTATGAGAGGGTAAGACCAAATATACAAGATCTGAATGCACCCCCAAAATTTTTCACTCCTTCTCATGGTACTGCTACCATCAACACATATGGAAATGTTGTGTTAAGTTAAATTATACCCGTCAGAGAAAAGACTAGCTTCTTAAAGAATTTCATTCCCTCCTTGCTTCATTTACATCCAATCACTGTCGCTTAAGCACACACAAGCACCTTCTGGAGCACTACAGGCTACATATGAACTGTATGTTCTTTTTATAATAAAAATATATTTGAGAGGTATTGAGTCCATACAGAATTGTGTCATTTTGCTATATAAGCCTAATTTTATTCATATCATAGAATCATTAAGGTTGGAAAAAACCTCCAAGATCATCAAGTCCAGCACCACCATGCCTACTAAACCACGTCTTGAAGTGCCACATATGCACATTCTTTGAACACTTCCAGGGATGGTGACTGCACCACTTCCCTGGGCAGCCTGTTCCAGTGCCTGACCACTCTTTCAGTAATGAAATTCTTCCTAATATCCAATCTAAACCTCCCCTGATGCAACTTGAGGCCATTTCCTTTAGTTCCATTGCTAGTTACCTAGGAGAAGAAATCAACACCCACCTTCCTACAACCTTCATTTCAGGCAGTTGTAGAGAGTGATAAGGTCTCGCCTCAGCCTCCTCTTCTCCAGACTAAACAACCCCAGCTCCCTTAGCACAAAACATCCTTATAACTTTTGAATGTCAATCAGTTTCTTCAGTATAGCTCCACTTCAGTTCTGTTTTCTTTGTCCTTTCCTCTTCTGCCTCAGTTACTATACAGCCTTAACACTTTCACTGAGAAGGCTGTTTGCTTCCTCCTACCCTTTTCTCTATGCTGTTGATTAGCTTCTTCATCCTGTTCCCTGCTTGAAGAAAACCTTTTTTTCTGTTTTCCTCTTCTTTCTTCTTTCTTTTTCTACTGTTCTTAGACATAGGATCATCACTAATTATTTTCCTACCAGGGAGGGTCAGATGAAGGTCAAATATAATGTTAGATGTATGCTCTTCTACCACACAAAACGAACTTCTATTTCAGTTACATCCTCTGCCTCAAACCTTTTTCACTACCCTCTGCTACATCCTGTTCTCTTAGGGACTCTTCACTTCCTCTGTTGCTGTCCCTCCTAGGACTCTCCAATTGCATGGGCCAAGTTCCTGTAGGGATTGCAGAATTGGCATAAAAATTGCTGCATTGCACAGAGGAGGGTTGCTGACTGGCTACCTGGCTGCATCTATGCAAAATCTTCCCTCTTAACCCAGTAAGAAAGAACCTGGAGGGAGGCAGCTGCCCCAGTCACTGATTTACTGCATCTGTCATGAGGTACAGGCTCTCAACTCCTTTGATATACAGAAATTCCAAAATTCAGACAGTCAGAGAATGTGTCCAGACGCTTGTACTGGGAATACCAGGTGCAACAAACACATTGGGCTAAGACACAATAGCAGTAATTTTCTTGAGAACAACCCAAAAGCTCCCCCATTGCAAAAGTTCTCACACTATATTCAACTGCTCTGTTTCTTCACTTCTCCTCTTTTCCCACCTGCCCAAGCTTGACAGCTTTACCTGAAATCCTCTCCCTTCTTCAAAAGGATTTTCTTCCCTAGCTATGCATTCCGACTCTGTTCAAACCCTTTGCTTCCCATTATAAGCCACTTATGCACAGAGTAAGCAAGCACCGAAGCACTGTTCTTTCTCCTTCTACGTGAGATGAAGGCAAACAGATCCTTCCCCACTGCTTCTTCTTCCCTTTAACCCATGACAAAGAAGGAAGAAAACATCATTGCTTTTCCATAGCTTCATACCCCTACAGCTCATCAATTTCAAAAATGCACTGCCCATATGCAGTAATACAAACATCATTTACTCAGTCAGAGCAACCAAAGGAACTGGTCACACTAGAAAAAAAATGCTCTTATGTGTACAACTGAGGATGAGGCCTCATGACGTTTCTTTTTTTTAAAATTGTTTCTCACTGGGAAAAATTCAACCGCAAAATTTAAACTTTTTTTTCTTAAAAACAAAAACAAAAACAAAACCCAACACAGCAAACCAGACAAAATTAAATGCTTGAATCTTGCATGTTTACAAATCACAGGCAAGAAGCTGACCAAAAGAACTGACTTGGACAGGAAATATAAAAGGTCATTGTACATATCAGAAAGAGTAAAGCATGAGCTCCCAAACAGGTTCTGCTTTCTTGTTAACCCAGCAGCAAGTCTCAAGTTAAATACTGTAATCATGCCAGGCATTAGTTACTGCTCAGCCTCCTGTCTCCAGCCCGGAAATTAGTCTGCTCAGAGCCCAGATAGCTGAACAAGCAGTCACATTTTATCATATAACTGAGGCTGGGAGGCCACGCTGAAGGAAAGCTACATATGTTCTATATTAGGAAGAAAATACCTAATTTAAAAGAACTTAATTTACAGAACAATAAAAAGTATGCATTTAAAACAGAGCAATGTAAAAAAAAAAAACCAAAACAAATTCTCTTATAACTCTGATGTGATTTGCAAGGGAAGTTCACATAACCTTAAGCTATAAAATTTTAGGGAAAAAGTTATGAACTGTTGCTAAACTCAGTTTAAAATTAAATGACAGAGGCACTTCTTACTGTAAAGTATTACAGGCAACTATTGCAACAAACAGAAAAGCATAAACTTATTGGGTTAAAAGCACAAATTACAAATTACTATTGAACAAAATAGGCATTTAAGGGATGTTTTACATTTTTCATCTACTCCAGCTCACGTAAAGCTGAGAAAAAAAATAACATTTACAGTTACTATATTAGAGACTTTCTATAGTCATTACCAAGATATACTAAAGGAGTCATCTTTCTTTAACTGAATAACAGTACAATAAATTAGTAACTTATTTTTTTGAATATGAGAAATTCTGGGCAATACCAAAATAAGAGATTAGGTGCGATTTTACTTAGCTCTGTTGACAGTTGTAAAAGCATATTATATTACATTTGATATGCAAACAATATAGGAAATCATATATATTACATATATGTCATATTTTTCTGACAGTGACAGAAGCAAATTTGCTTCTTACTTCCAATTTCAATGTAAACTTTTAATTATAATAACTCAGTTTCCAAATAACCATGTAACGTAGCTTAAATCTCACATAACAATAGCATTCTACACACAGAATTGAAAGGCTAAGACTTTCAAGGACAGCTAAGAAATATGGATGCTAAAATACCGATGTTTAATTCCTTTACATGGCTTGAATTTTGCAGCTTGAAGTTTCACAAAGAATTATAAGAAAGTAAACTTCAACGCTTTCATCATCACAGAAGTTAAGTTACAATACCCATATGTACTAGAATCCTTTAAACAAGTCAACTTATTTGAAGTGTAAGCGTCATTATTAAAATCTCTGAGTCATCATCACAGCTGGAGTCTGTGAAATGTACTAAAATGATTCCAGGGTCCTGCATCTAGTCAGAGAATAGAAGCAAACCTTAACCTAGAACAATTGCTTCTATCTGGGACAAAAAGCAGGCTTACCAAGTTGTCTCGGAATAAATAAAAAAAATATCTGAACGCAATTAATTAAAAAAAATCCATTTGCAATACTACAATCATATCATGTTATAGTTCAGCTGTAACTATCATCCATCTTGAATACATAGATTAGACTGTTCAATTTGGAGAAATGTAAGCTTCATCTGAACTAAGGCTTAAACTATAAAGCAACTTAACGTTGTCCAACCCCTTGAAAATCCATCCTAAACTGACAGACTTGGCAGTCTCTTATTTTAGTTAGAAGGCAGGCATACATTCTACAAAGACATTTTTCTGAAAATGGCTGTTAATTTTAAGCATTTTTAGTAGAACAATGCTTCCTATTTCCCTACCAATCAAAATTTAAAAGACTGGAGTCTTTGCGCGGGCTTCACAAGAAGCAACTGCAGAGAACAAGCTGGATGTAACATGTAACAGCAAAAACCTAAACCAACAGCAGTGACTAGAAGTCCATACATCTGGTTTTAAGAATGAAAGTGACAAGCAATTACACACAAAGAAACAAATTCATCCCTTGCATTTCTCTGTTGCTTATGACATCTAGTGGGTACATAAAACAGCCTGGAACAGCAAACAGAAACTCCAGGTTTTTAAGGGTTTGGTTTAGTCATTTCCTTCTTCTCCACGGAAATTGTTTCCATTACACAGTCAACAAATGTAAAAGAATGGTGCAAGACATTCTCACAATTTATGTAAAGCTTTGAGCACTTCAGAGCTGAATTTGAAACAGACAATTCCACAGGATTCCCTTCAGAAGCCATTTCTGAACATACAAATGAGAAGGTGTTTGGGAGAAGCCAGTGTGGGTTTACCAAGGGCAAATGTCACCACAGCTTTCCACCTTGAGGTCACTGATGCCAAGGACAAGGAGAGGGCAGTGGATGTTGCCTGACTTTGAGACAGGCTCCTGCAGAGAGAACGTGATTGGCGAGACATAAGGCGAGTGGAAAATTGGCTGGACTGCCAGCTCAGAGTTGTGATCAGCAAAGTCCAGGTAGAGGCCAGGAAACCAGTGCAGTCCCTCAGGGATCAGTACTGGGACAAACAACAGCTTCATGTCTTATGAACAACCTGGGTGATGGTACAAGAGCGCACTCTCAGCGTGACTGCAGAAAACACCAAATTTGGGGCACCAGTCAATACACTGCAGGGCAGGGCTGCCACTCAGACAGATCTGGACAGCTTAGAAAAAATGGGCGGATATTTATCTCATGAAGTTCAGCAAAAGCAAAAGTCTGACACCTGGGATGGAACAGCCTGATGGAACAACATAGACTGGAGGCTAGCTGCCTGCAAAGCAGCTCTGAGAAAAAGATTATGGGGGTAACCTGAACATGAAACAGCAGCATACCCTTGCAGCAGAGGCCAGCCGCCGCATGGGCTGTATCAGGATGACTGAGGATCCAACTCAGGGCCATGCTCCTTCACCTCCATTTGGCACTGGTGACTGCTGTGTTCATTTTTGGACTCCCAGTGCAAGAAAGAAACTGACATACTGAAGAATATCCAGAAGAGAGCCACCAAAATGGTCAAGGAGCTGGAGAACTTGCCCTGTATGGAGAGGCTGAGGGATCTGAGTTCATCCAGCCTTAAGAAGAGAAGGTTTCAAGAAGATTTTATTGTTGCCTGTAACTATCTGTTCAGAGAATACAGAGAAATTGAAGCCAGACTCTTCTTGGAGGCTCATGGCAATCAGATATGAGCAACACATACGAGTTGGAACATGCAAAATTGTGATTAGATATTAGGGATTTTTTTTTTCCTTTTTTTACCATGAAGGTGGTCAAATACTGGAATAGGTTGTCCAGAGATATTGTAGAATCTTCACCCTTGAACATCTTCAAAACCTGACTGGACGTGGACCCGAGCAGGCTGATCAGACTAGACTTGCTTTGAGCAGGTATTGGACTAGACAGCCTGCGCAGGTCCTTTCTGATTTAAATTATTTTAGCACTCTAAAAAGTTCACTTCTGCCCCGTGTGAGTGTCTCATCCACTGTTGATGTAAATTAAGAATGCGACTTCCTATTTTCTATTAATGCAAATGATCCCATCCCCCTTTTTAGTATTGATAACCTTTGGAATATTTTAAAGAAGTAAGATAACAATGCATACTAGTATTCAGCATTTCACACGAGGGTTGCTCAGCTCTTCAGTACCGTTTTTTATGAGAACATGTATTCACAAACATACCAACTTGGAGAAAGAAAAAGAATAATATTTCTGCTAAGCTCTTCAGCATCATGTTTGATTACTCTTTAAAATGTCACATTAAAGGACGTACAACATTATTGTTTTGATAAGCAATCCTCACTATATCCACTCATTAAAAATCCGTTCTAAATAGATCGTAACGTGGGTTACACTTGTCAGTCTGATGCAGGCAGAATATGTTCTACAACTACATCCAAAGTTCACCAGTTCTACATTACTATCTTTCCACAGTCTTGGTTGCAAAATACAAACAATGATTTATCAAAAAGCAAGAAACATAGATTTCTGAGAGTGGAAGCAAGTTTATTCTAAATCACTATACGTGGACTTAGTGCCTTAACTATTTGTGTGATAATCACATAGTGTAATGCTGAAAATGTTTTGTTCAGCATCAATAAAACTGACTTGTCAGTATCTCTAAGCCCATAAAAGAAGGCTGAGGTATTTCTCATTAAAATTTTATAATAAAATCCTAGTTTAGTCCCCACTGAAAGCACTGTAAGTTCAGACATGTCTAAGATGTTTTCTTGAATAAGAAAAATTTTAAGAACTGATCTCGGTATTACCATAATTGACTGTTTTTTCGCTCCCTCCACCTTCCTCCCATAGGAGAGAACTAACCCAAGTTCCTCTTATGAAAGATGTGTTATACCAAATAAAAACCCTTCAATTAGTTACACTTAAGTAATTCTAACACCATCAGCAATTTTGCTGTAATGTTATTTAATGTAGCTGAGAGCAAAAGATAGCTCATCTTTTAACTATTATATGAACAAAACATGCAACCTAAATTATCTCAAATTCTTACCAATTGTGACAGCTTTCTAACTGCCAATCTGAAATGTGGCTACCAGACTAAAAGAAGACACTTTCTAAAATTAAAAATAATAAATGGTTTACTGGAAGCTTACTGGCTCATCCAGAAAATACACAGCATTAAATATGTACATACGGTATATTGTTGCATATAACTGCTCATAAATTTCTTCCTTATTCATTTCTTTTACCTCTTTCACACTGAGGGCCAGTAAATCCGTAGACACATGCACAGCGATTAGGTCCAATACACCGTCCCTCGTTCTGGCAGCCATTTTCACAGACAGCTTTAATTAACGAAAAAAAGGTTTTAAATGTTATAGTAATGATACTTCAAAGATTGCCATACATTGTATTCATTTTTTTTTCCTCTCAACTGCTCTAAGCCTTTCTGAACCTGAAAATCAAACTGATCAACTGATCTCCTTCCAATCATCACTATCTGATCTTCTTCCTTTATCATCACCAAGAGTAATGACTATACAAGTCAAATTCGATTAGCACCTGTTTAATGCTGATTGCAAGCAGCTCTTTAATTAATCATATTCAGCACAGACTCTTAGCAGACGTTTAACTAAAGTATATTCTTAAACAGTTGTGCAGCTCTAGTGGTCGTAAGAACTTAGATCCATCATCGAAGTTAGCAGATCAAAACTCAACTATTTTGAGGTTTTTTGAGCATATTAAGTTGCACTATTCAGTCACAACGGCAACAAACCCTTCAAGAAGAGGAGGCTTGGGGAGTCCAAGACAGATAATTCATCTCTCAGAGTTGATGCTACTGGCAGAACAAGGGAGGTTTAGAGCAAAGGAAAAGAATTACCAGATTAACTTATCTTTAAGTACCTTTGAAAACTGTGTTTCCTAAAAGATCCCAACAAGAAATAAAACATTTCTTGTGGGGTATAAATCCATAGTGTATATATAGATGGAGAAGGTACTTCACAGTTGTGGGGCTTCGGAGCATCCACTCATGCTATTTATCAATGGTGTGAGTCAAGAACAAAGCCTTCTGCCAAAGCACTGAAATCTTCTGAATTTGAAAGGAAGACAGTTTTTCAGCGAGGTTGAAAAATACCATTAAAAGAGTGCTTTAACTAACTAATTCTGCCTATTTTCAGTCTCATTGCTTCTAGGACATACAGCCCTGCTCAGAACTGGCACATGTTCCAAATCAAAATATTTCACTTTAAAGGACACCCCATTGTTTTTACATGGCTCTGAACAACAGCAAAGAGATTTTTGTCTAGAAGTCTCTAGGCTGCCTTCCTAAGCAAGTCTCCTCAGTTTGAAGGTGGCAATTGTAATATATTTGAGTATCCAGTGCAAAAGAACGTCAGCAACCTAGAGAAGGTAAATATTTCAAACTGGAAAAAATGTCTTCCTGTATGATAACGCAGAACACAAAATATACACAAAATATACTGTTACGTTGAAGTGCGATAAAGCCTTACCTCTTATCAAGAAGTATAAAACTGAATTAGTTTTTTACGGAGAATGCATGTCATGCATAAAATAAAGATACTACTCTGCATGTGTTACAGTACTGAATTAACGGACAATGACACTTAAGTGAGACAACTTCAGGAGATTTAAAACAAAATTACAATTTAGTAAAAAGAAATAAAGACATATTTACATTTTTCACACATTTTTTCCATACTGTGTCTAGAAGACAAATACTCAGTCTTAACTGAAATTTTAACTTTGCTGTACACTCAGACCAGTCTCCGCAGTTTATTCCGATTTTCTGGACTGCTTTAGAGTTACTGCTTTGAAAATTCAATCCTCTTTTAATTCATTCGCTAGAAATACGCCGTCTGAGAGCATTCAGGTCTTGACCCAATATTTTAAAATTAGCAGGAAGGGGTCAGCAACTCTTAAAAGTAAATCTGACTGTGACCAGGGCCACATTTTAGGATTACAATAATTACCTAAAGCTCAGACAATTTTATCCAGATTGAAACAAAACAAGAACAAGACTGCTCTCCAACATTTGCAAAAGTGACTAAGACAAAAGGATGATCTTCCACACTACTCAGCCTAACTATTCATTGCATAGCTGCCTTTTGTTTGTCTGTAGTTCCTTCAGCAATTTCTCAGATAATTAGTAGCCAGCTGGCCTTAGAATACACTTTGAGTCTTTCTTCATCCCTGCAGCCTTTAGTGATTTTTACTGTTTGCTAAATTAGCATAGCTTGTAAACACTGTACTGTGATAGGTAGAGCTATGCAAATAATTGACTTTCTAGCCTGTCTGCCAAACCAAAAACGTATCCAAAAGCTTGAACTGTATTCAATCTTTTTCCTTTGTCAAGCAGAAAACAGCAAAAACATGCTTTAACCTAGTAGTTAGGCTGTTCTTCTGACATGGAGAAACTTTGTCGAAGAGAATGAAAAATTAGTGATCACCTGGTAAAAAAAGGAGAGGGGATGTATACTGCCAAGGCTCCCAAAGGATTTTCCAAAACTATCTGGTGAATTCAATCTCTAATTTGAATTTTAGAGAATACAAATGGACTTCCTGCAAGAACTGACTTCCAGCCAAAAACTATACCCCAAAACAGCACTAAATTTCTCCCAGACATTTAATTATATTTCAGCACACTGGCTTTTTTACCTTCCTGCTCTACCTAAAGAAAAAAGGTTAACTTGCAGGACTTACATGGATTTAATTTTAGATGCAAGAGAGCAGTTACTTACGTTGCCCACAGTAAGTTCCAATGTAACCCTTCTGGCAGTGGCACTGGTCGTCTGTGCATGTGCCGCCGTTCATACACCTGATGTTGCATTGTTGTACTGCAACAGAGCCCAGGTAGAGAGATACCAATGTCAGGCAAAAACACCATATTGGGAAGCAAATATGGATAAGAACAGAGATATCTGCAAACAGACATGAACTTTGTACAATATAAGCTACGTATTTAAGTGTACACTCAGGTATTCTTGTAACCAAAGCCATCCAAACTGCAGCTATTAGTCAGCCACTACTTTAAAAGCAGCCATGAAGAGTTTTTATAGAGTTTTCCATGACTATATTTTGCAACTCAGAACTTTTAATTATCTTGGAGGCTGCACAATCTTCATTTCTTAGGAAAATGGACTCAATTAAAATGTTAATACTACACATATTTATATTTAAACTTGCTTATCCCTTTGAACACTTTTTTTTTTCAATTTGTCACACAGAGTAAGCATGTGCACATGGTATACCAAACTTCGTAAAAAACTATAGAGATATAACAAAGTGTATGTTACATGCATGTACACAGTAATGACAAGTTATTTTTAAAGAATTTACACAGTAGTTATTTTCGAGTTGACACTCAAAGAGAGTTACTTAAAATGAAATATCTAATTAAAATAAATATAGTAAGTCCTTACTAGATTTCGATCCACAAGTAGGTGATATTTGTCCACTTGCACAAGTGCACATGTTAGGACGTGAACAAAATCCATCACCACAGCTATTTCTACAAATTGCTGAGGAAGAACACAATTAAAGACAGTGATTAACAGTAATCTTAGTCTTAAACTACAGGAAAAAAAAGCTAAAGCTATGTTAATAATTTCTTTAAAAAAAAACAAACCTACACTTGGATGCTTAGTTCATTGGGACTGTTAACATACATGCAAAAGTAACTAAGTTAAATAAAGCAAACTGAATTTTGGTATAATCGTATCTCTGACAAATTTAAAGACAAACAGAATCAAATACAGCATATTCAAACAGTGGTGTGACCACCGAAACCAGATAATCAACTCTTGCTCTAAGCATAAATACCAGCCTATTACACAAGCAATGTAAAATTATTAAAATTATATATTTTAGACCACAGGGCTTGTAGAAAGCTTTACCAAGACTCTAAGATTTGAATGAACACAAACAAAAGAGATCATAAATGCCAGTTTATGGTATTGCTTCTCACTTATTGTCGCTATTTTAGAGGCATTTTAGGGTGTCTTTTTTCTAAGATTATCCGTCCTTTACACAAAGCTGTTTTGCAAGAAGTCACTGTCCAAATGCCAGGCTTTGCAGATTTCATGTAGTTTCCCTAACTATAGTTTTTTGTACTGCAATATTTCTACAATGTCATTTAGAAACTAGCTTTATAAAAATCTCAGGGAAGCCTATCCACATCATATTATGCGTGCATAACATGCATGCCGACGTATCAAAGTCACGCCTTCCCTTCTCACTCACCAGCCAAGGGAGCTCCACTGCACAAAGGAATGACAGAACCATCAGAGAGTTAAAGGCTAAATCCAGGTTCTGAAAGAGCTCCAAACGAATACATCCAAATAATTTGCTGGATTAACAAATGCACCAAAAAAGATTCTTAAATATTAAGAGCCAGTATAGCACAGGAGGACATCAAAAATCACATATCATGCAAGAGAGCTTGAAAAGCAAGAAAATCAACCAAGAACCACAGTTTCTTTGTAAATAACTCTGGGGTTTTGAGAGAATCAAGTAATCTGGAAGCACATCTCCACTGAAGGACTACAAAAGGAACAAATACCTCCAGTAGTTAATCTAACAAGAATATGACTACCTAAAAAACCTGTCTATATACACTAAAAGGGGAAAAAAAAGAAAGAAAAAAAACCACCAGGCCATACACATTAAAAAAAAAAGAAAGCAGAACTAAGACCTTTCCAGAATGCTTGTGCTCCACTTCTAATTTAGAAAAACTCGCATAAATGAGACAACTCCTATAAGGATGCCATTTGTTTTCTTGCCCCATTATAGAATTCAAACATGCCCCCTGCAAAACTTACATGCTCCCGTTGACCCTTTCTCCCCCAGACCAGCACCTCTGTACTAATGTCAGACCTGATTTTGTAAATCTGTGTCCTCCCTGACATACTCCAAAAAACGCCACATTTTCTTCAGAAGAGAGGAGTAGAGAAAGCCACATTAGTGGTCCACTGACACCACTCTTTGGGCATCAAAAAGATACAGTGCAGATCATCCACACTTAGCGTTAAATTCATCTACAACTACGCATGTGAAGGCATGAGAGGAGAAGGTTTGTGGGATTTCATTATTGAGTTGAAATTACAGAGAAATTAGGACTGTTTTCCTTATGTCACTGTTCAGTTCATCTTTATAGAAAGTAGCTCAATCTCCTGAGTAAGCAACATCTACATTTAGACCGTTTTGTTAGTTATTTTATCTGCTAGGGAATAACTTTTTGTCAACTGAAAGCCCTACAGCTGTATAGTTTATCTTATTTAAAGTAAACCCAACACAACTTGGTTTTTTTAGATAAAAGATCACTTTTAATCACAGATATGTCATAGACCACCAACAACCATCATCACGTTATCAACTGAAAACACTGAGGTCAGACTGGTTTCCTGCTGACCTACCACCAGTTCATAGATCCCTCCTTCATGAAATAACACTTTAGAATCACCAGTTGCAATCTGCACTAATTATAATCAACATATCTCCAATAAAAAGTTTGCTAACTTGTCCGTCATCCTGTGCAGGAGGCTTTATCTAGCTAAACAGCTCTAGCTACAGGGACCATCATCTCAATAAGTGTTTAATGGGATCATATAAATCTGTACTCTTAAACCTTCACCAAAAATACAAACAGAAAAGTGTCACAAACAATCTTGCAGATGGCCTGCTAAAATCATTCACCCTTCCACCATGATAGGGAGCTGCAATAAAGCTCCAGTAAGTAAACAGGAACTAAAAGATGTCCTTTCTGCACCTAAATTAACAGTAAGTCTAAGATTATTCTGGATGCAAAGAGACCGGAGACTGAGATCTTTAACAGGCACTGAGAGTCACACTTCGAGGAAAATTGATATGGATTTCTGAAAGCACCTAAATCATCGTCTCTCCCTAATTTCATTTGCGCTAGATTCTCAGATGAACTTGAAAAACCTATCATGAGCCCACGAGGCAGCCTAAATCCATTTTAAAAACTTCAGTTTACATTAAGTAAGCCAGTATTGCAAGAGATGATAAATCTGAACTGAACATTTTGAGCTTATTTCACGGTATTTACGATATCACGATATCAACATCTTCTTCTGAATGACACAGATAACCTTTGCTAGGAAATGCTGAGTCAACCTTAGATGAAAATCAGTGATATACGGCACAGTCAGAAGAAACATTAGCAAGGCAAATTTACTCATGTAAAACAAATAGATGTGAACAGGCAGATAGTCCTGAACCATAAGGCAACAGCCCAAAAGTCACCTTGAAGTTTGGCAGATCTTGGCTTACCACCCATTCCTTCCCTAGTTTAGTCCTGGATGTCTGTAGTTTGTTAGACGGAGCATGACAAAGACACTCGTTGCTTATGTAAAGGGCTATGTGTTCTTGAACCTGAATTCTGAAGGTGAGCACACTTATTAGCAAAAGAGAAGGTGATGGGCTAGGAGGAATGGGAACAGACTTGCACTAAAATTCAAGGATTTTAAGAAGCATGCGTCTAGTATCAGCTTTCATCTAACAGACAAAAAAATTCAACTTAATTCTCTATTTCCTTGCTAGGTAGACAACATTCCCTAACCAGAGTATTGAGTAGATTTCCCCTTTTTTACTTTTCTTTTTTTTTTTTTTTTTGTCAACAGCCACATCTGGTGGCACAGTACCTATTACGGCTGGGCAATAATCCGAGTCTACATGCTTTACAGCAATTAAAACACAACTAAAAATGACAAGCAAGAGCCTAAGCATCCCAGGTGCAAAACAGTTTTCCATTTGATTGTAATTTCAAGCCTAGCACAGAAGTTTCACAAACTTCAGATCTTATTTGCTTTGTATCAAGACTTTCTGGCTTTTTTTCCTCTGTTGCTATAGCTGATTATCTGATTTACAGAAGATATTTTTCCCTTTTCCTTAGTTGTTGTGCTCTTTTTAAAAAACTAAGTGAAGACATATGTCTTACATCTAAGAAAATACAGCAATTTGCCAGCCTTTCAATTACAAGAAATGTGGGTCTGTAAATCCACCAATTTTTTTCTTTTTCTTCTTTTTAAAAACAAGGCAAACGAGAGATCCGAATTCTCTTTTCTCATACTGAACAGAGCAGTAACTTGCAGAAGAACATTTGCTTTTAATATTACCCCTGGGGCAGTAGAAACTTGAAGGCGGACACTTACGAACAATGCACTGATTTCCTCCGGGGAGCGTCTTCCATCCAGGGCAACAGTACGCATGGAATCTAGAGCCACACACGTTTGGCCTGTCACACAGATAAACAAATAAACGTATACACAAAAACACAAATCAGTGCAAACAGAGTCCAAAGTTTTACGCACACACAAGGGAGTAAGCCAGCCGCATGCAACAAAACAGTGCGTAGCAAAAAAGTCTACAAAAAAAATCCTCCCCCAAGGAAGACAGTCTTCCTCCACTGCAAGAAGCCCCAGGGCGCTTTATTTTGTATTGGCACAAATACAAAATAAAGGAGAGGTGGCACGGGCAACAGCAGGCCACGTCCATCCTTGGCGGAGCCACCGAGGAGAGGCAAGGGCCGAGCCCGGCTCTGCGGGCACACGCCGCCTCACAGGTCCTGCTGCAGGAGCTGGCTTCCAGCTGCCGCCCCACACGACAGCCAAGGCATGACCGCTCACCAACATTAACATCCTAACTCAAATTACCAGGACTCCCCAAAACTGCTGATTTTGCAAGGTTTTCTGTAGAAGCTAGAGTAAAGCGACTGTCAAAGCATCCTAACATCCTAAGGCGCTTAAATAAAAAAGCCCAAGGCGGTGCATCTGCCGGCCGTAACGCGGTCCCGCGCGATGCCTGCTTTTCATCAACGCAGCCCCGCTAATTAACAGCCCGTTCCTCCCGGCCCAGGACAAAACACGGCCAGCGCACAACGCCGCGCCGGGGACGCGGGGCCCGGGCCGGAGGCGGGAAAGGGGGTTCCGGCGGCGGCCCGAGGGCGGCGCGGCGCGGTCCCGTCCCTACCCGCGGAGCGCGTCCTGCTGTCCTCGCCGGCGGACCCGGCCGACCCCGTCCTCCCGCGGTGCGGCGGCGGGATAGGTGCCGCCCGCTCCTCCCGCCGGGCGGGCCGGCGGCGGCCTCCGCTGCCCGGCCGCTCCCTGCGCCCAGAGCGCCAGGCAGCCCAGGCAGAGGAAGCAGGGCTGCAGCCACAGCCACCGCCGCCTCCCCATCCTGCGGCGGCCGCCGGCGGAAAGCGGCGGCGGGCGGGGGGCCGGGGAGAGGCGCGCGGCTCCGCTCCTCGCCGGGGGATGGAAAGATTCAGCCGCGGAAACTCCTCCTTCTCTCCTCCCCAGCCTGCCCGGCCGCCGCAGCCCTCAGCGGGACGCAGTGGCACCGGCAACGGGGCCCAGGTTGCATCCCCCCGCCCCCTCCAAGAAGAGGGGAAAGAGAAGCCGGGCGGGTTGGGATTTTCTTTCCCCCTGCCTCTGGAAAAAAAAAAAAAAAAGGAAATCCAACAGAACCGCGCTGAATTTCCCCAGGAGAGATAAGGACGAGGCGACAGTTAACAATGACAGCCTCCGCAAGAAACGCGCGCAGCAGCACAGAGCGCACAGCACAGCCCCTGCGCTCCCCACGGGGCGGTTTTACCGCCAGGGGGGCGGGGACGGTGCCGAGGGGCGGGCGGCTCTGCGGGGGCGATGAGGGGTGCGGGCCGGGCACGCGTGGGGCCGGGAACAGGGGGGTGGCTGCCGGTGAGGCGTGGAGCGAGAGCGGTGCTGAGGGAGCTGACCCGAAAGGGGGTTCTGCGCTCCGCTCCCCGACCTCCGGGACCTGCACCGTGACCGGTCTAGGGTCCCGCCGTCAGTGACGCTCCTCCACGGGAGAGCGCCCGGAGTCCAGAAGAAAAGCCCAGGCCGCAGCCGCGGGATGGGGTCCGGCCCGGCAGCGTGAGGCCCAGTGCCGGGCCTGTCGCCGGGCCTGTCCGGGGTCGGGCACCGGGGTGTCGAGCCGAGGCCTCCAAGGCGGGAGGTGGCTGCCCGCCGGTCTCCGTTCAGCCTCACGCGTGGGTGCTGTGGTGTCAGCAGATTGGGAAACTTCTTCAAAACACTTGAAAGCTTCACAGAGCCGAGGGGCTTGGAGCTGTGCGAGTTTGCAGTTTCCTTCTGGAGGAGTTTTTGCGTGTTCACACCTTAAAGTTTTACTTGTGTTCCTCTTGTTGTTTTCTTCTACCTATGCACCTTAAAATCAATGCAAAAACAGCCCCAGCTTGGCTGATGTCCTTCCTTTTCAAAGCCAAACCCATGCTTTTACCTAGATGTGCTGCATAGTGAGTCACCAGTGGAAAGCAAACAAAAGCCACGAAGATGAGTTCTTGCCGAAATTCCCAAGTGCACCCTGGGGGTCGTTCTCATCACAATGGGACACGATCTGGTTTTGCCATCTGGGAAGATTTACTACTTTAAATCACAGCTGTATGATTAGGCACCTCACCATACCTACCATGGCATACTGCGGCAACCAGGAAACTTTTTGTTGTTGTCTTTCAAAACAAACAAAAAAAAACACGTAGCAGCTTCTTTTAGCTCCATGTGCGTATTATCTGTCACTGCTAATTCTCTGGAATGAGAAGCAGGAGCCATGTTTGGTTATCTCTGAAATAAAACACAGGAGCAAGAAGGTCAAGAAGCCGTTGCCTTATTCAAGTCACTGCCCTGCTTTGATGGTCCAGTGGCTCTGATAGAGGCTCCATTTACAGATCTATATTCTGACTGATCGGAAGCTAATTTTGTTTAAATTTGGCAGGTTAGCAAAAGTGATTTTGCATGCAAGGATCTCTAAAGGTAAAACTTTGAGAAATTAAGGGAAGTAATTAATAGGCTATTTAATGAAGACAGTTGGATGGAAGAGTTCAGGAACGTCATGAGTGTAGGTGAGGTTTGGAATGCCTTCGAAACAGAGGCCGTTAAACCTGTTACGAATGAGATGCGCTCAACAAAGCAAGGGAGAAAGAAGGATTCCATGCCTGTTTGGGTGAATAACTATCTCAAGAAAAACACAAAGAATAAGCAGGCAGGCCACAAAGAATGAAAAGGAAAGAACTGATCTGAGATAAGCTTAGGGGCTTGGATATCAGGAAACACAGAGATAAAGAAGTAATTCTGGGAAGTTAAACAGAGTGACATCTTGAAAAGGACAACACAAGAAAATCTTAAGGAAAAGAAAGATCAGTGAAGCAACAAAAGAAAATAAACCAGTTACAGAGCAGGACTGGGCTAGAAATACATGGGGAGAAAATTCTGGTTCAAAGGCAAGTATTTTAATTGTTTTAACTTTTAATTGTTGGGGTTTTTTCTTTTTACTTTGACACTGTAGATATTGAGTACAAGAACAAAAGCAAGTGGTCAGCAGCTACCAGTGATTTGTAAAGTGATTTCTGAGACTCAGAGACACTGTTGCACTCAAACCAGAAGAGGACTAGGTGACACCTTTCTAGAATTTTGAAAGGAACAAAACTACAAAATGTTCAATAGCAAGGAGTCTTAATTCTAATAAAATTGCATTATAAATGCTCCATCTAAATATGCATACAAATTAAGTACTTACCAACAAAGCTGTCTTCTATAGAAAGGGAAGCATTAATACTTGTTCATGTGTGCAAGACACTGATCAGACATCATCTAAAGTAATGATTATGTTCTCATCATTCATGTTAGAAAAAAATGTGCTAAAACTGGATTACCTGCACATAAAAGCCACTAGTATGGTCAAAGGAAGAAAACCACTGCTAAAGCATCTCGATTCTTCAGCTAATAGCAGCTAAGGGCACTTCTCATAAAAAAAAAAAAATAGTGAAGGAAAATAGTAGAAGAAAAAAAAGCATAAAGTGATGATAATTCAAATCACTGCTACAATTAGAATAGTTTCTTAGATGAGATAGGAATACAGCTCTGGGTTAGAAAAAGTAGAACCTAAACCTTAAGTACTTTTAGGGTGAAACTAGATTTCTTTAGGAAAGATGTCATAGGCTGAGTCTCCCAACTCTTAAACAGCATTTGAATTTGATGATCCCAGAGTTTCCCTCCCATCCTATACTCTAACTCTTATAAAAGAAAATAGCTTCTTTCATTGAGGATGCCATGATGTATTCATATCATGTCACTGATGCCAGAAGGATGAATGATATCTACACTGGTCTAGCTGAAGTTGTACTTCAAGTCTGACCAATTCTGATAAAAATAGTTCAAAATGTTATCTGTAGTGGATGCTCAGGAAACATCAAAGCGTACATTTACATACAGAAAATATTCCCAGAGAACGACTCATAATGCAGA
Organism: Chlamydotis macqueenii; assembly: GCF_036417535.1. Classification (NCBI taxonomy): domain Eukaryota; kingdom Metazoa; phylum Chordata; class Aves; order Otidiformes; family Otididae; genus Chlamydotis; species Chlamydotis macqueenii. The sequence goes on along the minus strand of NC_141593.1, from coordinate 54,310,876 downwards.
TTATTTTAGAATTCACTTTTTTTCCCATGTGTTTGACTTTTTTCTTCCCAAACAAGGGTGGAAGTTATTTTTAAGCAAAGGCACTCCTACAATTTTTGCATTTGGAAACAGTAATAATGTGGGGTATCACTTTGTTAAAGTAGAATCCAAGTCAACTAGACTTCTTGGATGTAAATAATTTATTTTAGTCCTAAAAATGATGTCTCTTAATGGCCACATTTGATTGTCAGAAACATTCTTAGCTATTCATTACCCTGAATCATTAAAAGCACCCAATGGTGAATGCCTAGGTTAGTACAGGCATTAAAAGTACAAATGACAAGAGAATGTCAGGTTTAAAAAACACCAGATTTTTTCTTCTTAATGCTGCTGTCCAAATTGCTGTCTTGTATTCTTTCCACAGCATTAAGAGGAATTGAATCTATTGTAGACTGGTCCTGTCCTACAAAGAGTTTTCTCTTAAAGTTAATGAAAGAGACTGCAGAATTGGGTCCATCTGTTTGCCCAAGGCCATAGATGGAAAACATAAATCACATAAATTAGAACACATACTTGATATAAAAGAATATACTTGTCTTAAAGGGTTTTTTCAGTAGGATAAAGCTTTTTTTTGTTTGTATTTTTTTTGTTTGCTTGGTTTTCGTGGTTGTTTTGTTTCATGGCTAAAACATAAAAAAATAAAAATATAATTACAAAAATATAATTACAAAATATAATTACAAAAATATAATTACAAAATATAATCACAAAAATATAATTACAAGTGTGAACTTGTGCTTCTATACATTTCAGGAGCACGGCCCTGTCTTTTCAGTGTTAAGCGCCAGACACACCAGTTTAGGACCGTAGCGTATGGTGTAGTACAGAGTCACCAGCTCACAGACCTAAGCACTTGGATATATACAGGTAGAGGATGTGGTTTGCTGGTCCTTCCAGGTGGCTATACTGGTAGCAAGGGATGTATCTGAGTGCCTGGCTATACCAAGTATAACAGGAAGCATTCAAGTTCGCGGTATCATGAGCAATACCTCCTGGTTCCTCCATGGAAGAAAAGTGCTTGAATAATTCTTTTGAGATGGTCTGGTTTTATTCTAGATTAAAAGTTATTCAAATCATAAAAATTGGTTGGAAGGGACCAGAATAAACTAAAATAATAATCATTCAAGAATGTGCAAATATTTTTCTTTTTCTTCCTCCTTTTCTAATTACATCTCAGGTTCCACCTACACAACTGACTTGTTCTGTAAAAACAAATTCCTTAGCATCCTTTCAATATTATTTTGGTATACCTTATTTTGACAAGAGGACAAATGCTTTCATCTGACTTCTTACCACCACTATCTCGGACCACTCCAAACAAACATTTTTTTAATTGTAGCAGAGTGCACTGAGAGATAGGAAAATAGTGGAAAATGGTAAATTTTGAAGTTATGAGTTGAATGGAATGCCTGTGAAATGCAGGTCGCTCTTTCCTCTCTATGTTCCACTTTTAATAAAGCAAATTATTGATTCCCAATAGACCCTGGCCTCCCATGTACTAAATCTTACGGAAAACAGGCCAGAGTGGAACTCAGGTTCTGTAAGAACTGAGGCATCTAAGTGAACCCCTATCATTATGCTGATGACTCATAAACACCACTCATTTCTGATAAACTGTTTTCTTTCAACCAGCCTGTTTCTTTATATCCTTGATATGAAGCTGTTGGTCTTATTTAAAGCCTATAATTCAAATTTTGTTGTGAAGATGGCATGACTTTTCTTGGAGAGCTGTCTTTCTGACATCCTGTCTTTCTGACATCTTCTTGTGAATGTTTAGTTGTTGCATTAAAAGAAACATTGTTTTGTTCTTGTTTTGGACTTGTCCGCTTAAGCCAAACCTCCTGCTCTCCTCTTCCTCTATGAAAACACCCCAAAACCAACACAAATCTTGTAAACTTTCTGTGGGTCAGTTTCGTAACTCCCATAAACTCATCCTTTACTACATCCTCTCTCCTCCCAGAAGGACATGTTCAATCTGTAACATCTACCGAGATAAAAACGTGATTCCATGGGTCTAATTTTGCACCTTACTTACTGCTGCCTCCTCTTTCCTGACCTTACCCTGTATAAACCTGTTTGAGATTCCGGCTGACAGACATATCTCTAACTGCAGAAGATCACTCTCTCAGACTCTTTTCAGCTGTTCCCTCTTCCCCACTGGATCTAATGCATGCTCCCTCTCTTCATGTCTTCAGTCAGGGCCAAGTCTTCATTTGGTATCTTTTCCTATGTTCACTACAGAAACATCTAAAAAGTATTTCTGGAAAAGACCTTGGAAAGTCATCTGATTAATCCTCTCTGCTATAAAGGAGGAAAAAAAACCCCAAACCGCTACAACCTGTATCCTACAAATTGACCATTTAACCTGTGCTTCAATCTGCAGGTGATTTGCTACAGATGCTGTTGATTTACCACTAAGAAGTTTTCCAAATATCCAGTAGGAATCCTACTTTCTGCATTTTAAACACCTCCCTCTAATTAACTTGTTATTTCCGGTATCTTCTCACATTCTTCACGTTTGAAGAATAGAATTCTGTTGGGTTTTTTTTTGTTCTCTGGCTAAACCAGTGTGTGTCTTTTTTCAGTTTTTCCAGATCTTCACTAATTCTTGCTGTCTTGATTTGTTCCACTGGGCCAACCTCCTTCTTCAAGTGAGTTGCTCAAAGCTCAAGAGAATTCTCCAGCTGAGACTGTGCCCAGGCTGATCAGAAAGGAGGCAGTAATTCATTTATTTGACAGCCTAAAATCAATAATGTTTATAGCCAACAGGTTGCTTGTATTTTTCAAAACAGTACTGATGCTATTACTCACTTTAGCTTATAGTATTCTGTAACGTTCCAATCTTTTCCTACAAGAGTGCTACCTAAAAACACTTGCATACATTTCAGTTTATTGAGCTATGTACTCTTTTTTTTTTTCTTTTCTTTTTTTTACCATTTCTTTTTTCTTTTTGCCATTTATCTAATTTATTGGACCTTTTTTTTTTATTTTAATCCTGTCCTCCAGTGTAGTTGTGCTCCCTCCAGGTTGGCATTAATCTGCAAATGGAATAAATTTTCAATCATCTGCTCTTTAAAAAATATATCAAAAAGTAATAGGTCCAAGGCTGTCTGAAAGTGACACATAGTACTTGCTTCCTCCTTAGCAATAAGCTGTTGCTAACTGCTCTAATATGTTTTCTTTAACCAACTATATATTCACAGCGTAATTTAATCTAGACTGATTTCTTGCTTGCTTAGAAGAATGTCAGTTGAGACTGTTTCAAAAGGCTTACTAAAATCAGGTAGACAAAATCTGGGTTTTTTTGTTCTATCCATCTGCCCTGTTATCTTCCCAGGTCTTGCTTGCTTTTGATGTGTCGTTCTTGTTTGGTTTTGATGTTCTTGTATCCACAAAAAAACTTGAATTATTTATTTTTCAGCATTATTTCAGGCTAAGAAATTAGATTAGTTGGCCTAACTTCCTTTTTCCTCTCTTAAAATATACGCATTGATTTGGAATATGCCCATAATTTGGTAAACAACTAGATAAAAACTAGTAAGCAAAACCACAGAAAATTAGTTTATTTCAACAATATATTTGTTCACAATAAAAAATAAATAAGTCAACAGTTATGGTCTCGTCCATGTCTGTGCTCAGCTATAAAATTTCAATGCATGTAAAGGATATTACAACCAATTTAAGAAGCAATTCTGATTCATATTTTTTATTAAGTCATTTATAGTCGCTCTACATTTAGCACCTCAGATATTGTTGCTCAACATAAAGTGCCTTAAATATATTACATGTAGATCAATCATCCCACAGAGTTGTAGGTTTATAATTTATAGAATTCAGAATTATTTTAGTAGCGGTTTCAAAGTAATGCTTTCACTGCAGATGAAGAAAAAATAGTATACAATAACTGAGGAATATTGAAAATAAGAAATTAAACAATTAAGTGAGGCTTATAAAATACAAACAGGAAGATATTTAAGATGTAAGATGACAATCTGAAAAAAGTAAAACAGCTATTGCAGTGCTGTGCAATTAAACAAAAAATCTTTTAATGCTACAAATCTTCAGCTACAAAAAGATAACCTAGTTTTGAATGTCTGATTCTTGAGAAAATTAGTCATAACTTTAGAAGACAGCTACTTTACCTTTATGATGCATACGGAAACGTAAACAAAGCAGAATATCTTAACACATCCTTCCAGGACTGATCGGACTATTTTGCCTGTAAAACCTCATATTATTTGGGGATTTTTTTTTTTTATTTTTAAATGAGAGTGGTAGGGTGGACCACTCTGTACTGATTTTTTTTTTTTAAGTGAGAAAAAACCAAAAGTGAAATGTTCCCAATTTATACATCTCAGCTACCAGAAATGAAATCCTACTTTAAGCTCCAAAATCTATCACCAGAGGGAAGGAGTTGAGGAAGGAAAAAAAACAAAAAAAAACAAAATTAAGCACTCTCTCTTTTTTTTTCTAGATGCAGAAAAGGTTAACCAGATCTATATATACGTCTTAAGTGAAACAAGAGGTTGAAGCCATCCCTTCTTAGAGCTCAAACACGTCAGTGTCTATTTTAAAATGAATCAAGTTAAATAAAATATAAAACACAACAGATATTCTTTGATATTCTCTTTTGTCTATTAAAAAAAAAAGCATATAGCTGCTGCAGTACTTCCCAGATTCCAGGAAGACGTCTATAGTCATAATTATTTTGATTTGTCTTCATTCTAGAAACTGTACCCTGGGGAGTCCGTACATGGAGCACATAAAAAAACTCAGTTATTCAAGAGAAGTTTCATCTGGCATTAAACTCTGGACTACATGGTTTTAATTATTCACATACATTCATAATTTTATAGCTATATGATTTAAAATAGTCCTTCTTTTACAGGTTCCTTGAAGCATTATTTTCTGACTCAGCTTCGCTTTTACAACATCTTTTAAAAGAGGATTCAAGTATCGTAAATCTGACTGAGATGACACGTTCAAATATACATTCCTCTAGTTATTAATCTGTCTACTTATTATACAATCCGCTAACATCTCTACAGTTACTTTGTGCGCTGGGGCAGTTTTCTTTGTCTAAACCAGTAGTGAAGTTCTAGGAGTTGCTGCTACAAGCACGTGAACATTGCACCACAAATTAGGAATCTGAAAAAATAGAGGTCATGTTTAACATGATCTGTTCTACATATCAATGCTTCTGTATGCCGACATCAAGATAAAGTTTTAACTAAAGACAACAAGGATGATCTGGGAGGGTATTTAAGAGTTGCAATCAAGTTTCAGTTCACCTGAATTCCACCGTTTGTGTAAATGGTGCAATTTTGTACTGACTGCTACTCTGGCTATATTGCTGCTTAAAGTCTATGTCCTCTCTTTTTATTAAATACTAATTCATCTGTGAAATCACTAAAGTAAAACAATCTTGACAGCAGTCCAGGAATCTCTGATAAATCTCAAACTAAGCAATAGCATTGTCTAACTAAAAAATAATTCTTAACAAATTTTCTTAATTTATTACAAAAATTTTCTGATGTGTTTGTTTTATTTTGTTCTTCTCTGATCATTATTTTTGCACACTAGAACCAAACTTTCTTTTTACTTTTCTTTTAAAATGGATTTATGGAATATAAATACAGGTAGACCTTGATTTGTTGCATGGTGTAGGACACACACAAATGTTAAATTGCTAAATTACTGTCATGGCAGTTCCTTTCTGTAGGCACATGCCTATGAAAGGCAAAGCTGGTAATTTTCACTTAACTGCAAATTGAAACAGATGGCTGCCAAATTTATGTAGCGTTCAAATCAGCATAATCTTGACATATAAAACTCTAATAATTATTCAGGAGGTTTAAAAAAGATTCACGCTCAAAACAGATCGAGAAATAAATATCTATTATATATTCTATTATTCAGAAAGTCTAATATATCATACTATCTAGAATATATTATATATCTAATATCTATTATCATTATGGAATGCTTCAAAAATCTGTGATGGCACTACATATACTAAGAACAATTAAAACTTTGCATTGATTTATTTCAGTAGCACTGTACCAGCATGTTGCAATTATGGCACGTTACATACAGCATGCCCTTCATATAGACTAATGGAAGGAAAAAGAATAGGTCATACACCAGTCCAAAATCCATAAGAAAACTGGCAATCAGCAGAAATGTTTGTATCGTGACTTTCCAAACAGAAGGATTTTTCTGAGTGTACTGATGGTCTCAAATCCAGCTGAAGTGCCTGCAAATATAGGTACATGGTTTGGTATATAGCCTGCTCCACACAGCTTCTTAAACAGATATGAAAAGATGCAGAGCCTTAAAAATACTCTGAAACTGTCTGCTTTTATTTATATTTTCTTAAAAATATAATTTTTGTCTCTTTAAATATTAGACCCTAAGGTACAATCAGTCCTTATGTTTTTATTAGGAGAAACAAATGTGGATTCAAGATAATAGCCTCTAGGTTTGCAGTCATATGAATCTCAATGTATTAGGGAGAGAAGCCATGCTAATTCCATACAGATGTGCTGTTCATTCCTGTAAATTTTCAGACTGAAAAGGAAATGCTAGTTACACCCCCTTTCCCTTCAGCCTATGGTACAACATTTCACAGATTGCATATGTGTTTTGCATTCAGAGAAAAATAGCCATAGATCTCTTTGACCAGATACTCTGTTTTTAACTTTCCATTCACATTTTAAAATCAAAAGCCTACATTTGCTAATTCAAGTGTCTATTATATATCTATATATATATAAAAAAAAACAATCTAGGAAACTTAGGGCCACAGATTTTTTTTTCAGCATGCACATAAAAAAATATAAACAGCTTTATTCTCTTAGATGTTCTCCTTTGCTTTAGAAGAAAGCCCTGAGGAGAAGGACTTGGGAGTGCTGGTGGATGAGAAGCTCAACATGAGCAGGCAATGCGCCCTTGCGGCCCAGAAGGCCAACCACATCCTGGGCTGCATCAAGAGGAGCGTGGCCAGCAGGTCGAGGGAGGTGATTCTCCCCCTCTACTCTGCCCTGGTGAGACCCCACCTGGAGTACTGTGTCCAGTTCTGGAGCCCACAGCACAAGAAGGACATGGACCAGTTGGAGAAGGTCCAGAGGAGGGCCACAAAGATGATAAAAGGGCTGGAGCACCTCTCCTGTGAGGACAGGCTGAGAGAGTTGGGGCTGTTCTGCCTGCAGAAGAGGAGGCTCCGGGGAGACCTGATAGCAGTCTTCCAGTACTTCAAGGGGGCCTACAAGAAAGATGGGGAGAGGCTGTTCAGTAGGGCCTGTTGCGATAGGACGAGAGGTAATGGTTTTAAAATAGAGGGGGGTAGATTTAGATTAGAAATTAGGAAGAAATTTTTTACGATGCGAGTTATAGAACACTGGAACAGGTTGCCCAGAAAGGTGGTGGAGGCCCCATCTCTGGAAACGTTCAAGGCCAGGCTGGATGAGGCTCTGAGCAACCTGATCTAGTCAGGGATGTCCCTGCTCCTTGCAGGGGGGTTGGACTAGATGACCTTTGAAGGTCCCTTCCAGCCCTAACCATTCTATGATTCTATGATTCTATGATTATGTTCTTATATATGTGGAAATATACAAATATGGTTTTATATATGTAAAATGTAAAAGTTTTTTTTTAGAAGGACTTAGTATCAACTTCCCAGTTCAAGCTAAGAAAACCAAACAAAGAAAATGTGGTAATACTTACTTTAGCCTAGAAAGTACTTTGTACAGAATAAGAGCAAAGACTTGCAGACTGTCATGATACAGCTTTTCAGACCAGCAGCTAAAACCAAACCAAGTTCTCCACTGATTTCCATTGTCACAGACTTTAAAAAGACTTTCAGAAGTGAAAAATATATGTGAATGTGACAGTGGAAAACATGCAATATCCATCTTCCCAGCCTGAGAAAATTCATAGACCCATCCAGAGGTAGGAATGACTAGAAGAGCAGAATATCCTGGTTTGGGTGAACCTGTTACAAAATTTTCAAACTGAAAAGTCACCTTTGCACATCACAGTCCAGTTTTGAAAGAAGGCAATTTCAACATAGTTTCTCTGTTCAAAACATTCATCCTTCCTTGCGGAGTACTGGATGTTGCCAGTGATGGCTATGCTTCAACAACTGGTAATATGATTCCTGTTTGTAAACATAGTGTAGTAAAACTTCTCTTAAATCACTGCTGAAGGTCTTTTGCCAAACAGAAGTGGTCTGTAACTAAGAGTCAAACAAAATTTGTACTTGAACCCGTGAGGATACTTAGGCCACTTAGAATGTGGTGGAGGTCAGGACGGACACCTATTCACGCAGCAGATCTTTGTCATTATAGTCTAACACACTGCTTTGTAAAATACTTTTTTATTACGTTGTAGTTCAGTTATCTTTATTGAAACAATGCCATTGTGGAAGTGTTTTCTAGAACCTTCTTTTTAGCCAGGTGATGCCAAAGGCAGAAGGAACACAACCTCTATGTAATATTCTTGAAGTTCAACAACTTAGAAAAGATATTTTTTTCTCCCTAATCTGTTGATTGATACCTGTTTATCAAGTTACTTGAGCTGAGTGTCATTCAAGATCATCTTGGTTGTAAAACAATTCTGCTACTATTTACAATTGTTACTTGTTTTTATATTATTACAGTGACATCTAGGGGCTTTATTAATGGATCAGGACTGTGTTCTGCAAACGTGGGATAAACACATGAAATAAAGTTTCTTGATAGAAAAATGTTGTGATTGATGTAAAAGAGGCAGGAATTATCTAGGAGTGACTGCGCAGAAGAAATATTTGTAAGCTTGACAGCTGAATCCATTATGCATGTGGCATAGCCATTTACTAAAAAAGTATAGAGAGATATGAATGAGGAAAAAAAAGAAAGTTTTAGAGATACCTTCTCGATTTATTTATCCAAAGAGGAAGAAGAGCAGGAAAGATACAGAAATAGATCAAGTTTTAAAGCATGTTTGTCTATGAAGGTTTGTTCCACAGGCCAGACAACAGTCAGTCTCTTGATCCTAAAGAGGAGTCACTGCAACAGTCTTAGAAAATGAGATCACATTACGTATATTTGATATAATAGAGAATGCAGAATCAGTGGAACAACTGAAGAAATTTCTCTTTGTGTTAGCAATCTGCCTATATATTGCATTTGCACAAGACAAAGAGTGGTCATCACTGGCGTGTGAGTACCAGCCAGAACAAGACTTCTGGTCATACAGACGGAATGTCATATGCAGTGCAAATGATCGTGAGAGTATGGGCGTGAGTGACAGGTAGGATGGCACTCCTACTAAAAATAGATAGAGAAAGGAGGTGGTGAAAACAGGCAGGTAAGTTTTATTTTATCCTTGCAGACCTTCTTTTATCCTTGCAGACCTTGCACTAACAGCCTGAATTCCAAGACAACAAATTAGAGAAACAAGCCTAGATTTCATTTAGGGGACCAAGACTTTGATTAAATGAAGAGACTAGAACCAAAATGGAGACTATAGTTTCAGTTCTTTGGAAAAGTGAGAATCTATAGATGAAGGACAAAGCATGGAAAAATAAGAAACTCAGAAACAGAGTTCTGAGGTTTTTAAATAAAGTTGGAGGACTAAAGAGTGTATTTTGTCTTACCTCATCTTATCTTGGATACCTTGATCTCAGAAATTTTAAGATTCATGTTCACCAATCGTTCCCAAGTAAAATTCAGATTTTTTTTTTTTTAACCATATTAAGGCTGTAAGATGATGCCTGACTGTTTCCTATAGCAAACTCTTTTGACAGGCAGCAAATTATTTTCAAGACTGGAACAGCTGACACTTGCTATATTTGCTATTTCAACATATTCTCAACTGCATCAATATAGCATCAAATTCTTTTGTCCCCTTTTTGACAGCAGAGTTAGGAAATTAACATTAGGAAAGAGAGCTTACTATTGTTATTGAGAAGTTGATTTCATCAATAAATGAGCTTCAGTAAGGGAGATACTTTAAGGGTAGTATGCAATACAAATTTCTACGGTAAATTTAGCTATGTGCCTTTAAAGTTAGACACCGAGTTTAAAACAGTCCTTTATGGTCTCTGCAGTACCGAGGGACCAATACATGCCTCTAATTTTAGATATTTCTTATAGGAAAGCACACCTCCTGTCACCCCACACCCTGCAGCCTTTGTGTCTTCCTTACTGGCTAACTGAGAACACACACTTAGACAAGAGCCAAATACTCCTCTCCATACTTCATAAACAGTATCAGTCATCTAGAAAAGTATCTCAGTAAAGAAATCAGAGGATAACAAGAAATAAATAAAAACCAGTGTTTTGTTATTCATGAATCCACTTTCAAGATAACAGCGATGTAACCACATTTAAAAAAAAAAAGGTTTATATCCACAGGATTGCATCCATAGGTGTCTTAGCATAAACAGTTGTCTTCTTGGGCATGAAAGTATCAGGAAAATTGTAAAATATCACTTCATATACTTCCATTCTTCTGGTACGAATCTTAAACTAATTTAAGGTTTATTTTTCAAACATTTCATTAAAAGAAACGGGGATAGATTTATTTCCTTTCTTCTTGCGACTGCAATGTAACATGTTCCTTTGCAATATTTCATTAATTTAATTTCCAGATTTTCCAGGCATTTTAAAAATATAGTACCAGAACCTCCTGAATTCTCTTTAAAACCTAATATGTGTAATCTGAAACTTCAGGGAGTTTATGCTTTACTTCACTTAGCTAAATTGCTAATGTTAAAAAAGCCCACAAGAAGTAGCCCACAGTTTCAAATACAGTTAGGTTGAATCAAATTTACACTGATCTCCAGAAAAAGATCTTACAATGATCTACTGTTGGTAGCAGTATGGCAATGGTGATACTGACTGCACTGGACTTTCTAGTAAAAGCGTGTTTTCATGCAGAATGCTGTCTCTTACTTTCAACTGTTTGTTTTAAATAAAGATGAAAACAGTAAGAATTTGGACTTTTCAGTATTAAAAGTGGATATATTTCACATTAAATGTTAAATCCATTAAATCATCGACACACAAAAATATTACATTTCTTTCTATGTATTCTCATCAAAATTAAAATTACTAAAAATTTTAGCTAGCCCAGAGCGTCACTCAGTTAATCTATCACAAATACAGGTAACCCAACTTACTTACTAGGCTTGCCAGCAGTATACATACAAACAAGGTACAAAGGAAGGAGAGGGAAAAAAAAGTACAAAATATGCTGAGATAAGTCAGCAGACAATTAATTCATATTTGCTGGAAAAAGACAGTGTGGATGAGGTATGGATATATTGCTTTGTCTAGAAAACAAAAATGTTCTTCAGTACAAGTTACTCCTGATTTAACCTTGGAAAAACAGAGAGCAGAAATTGACAAACATGTTTGCATGGCTCTACCTCTTATTAATGTTAATTGAATTGTTAAATCCACAGTAAGTGAAGGAAAAGTAGTTTAAAGCCTTTTTCATTTGCAGATGTAATGTGGCTCAAATCCAAACTTCCTCACCACCTTCACTCTAATATTATCACTCTTTATGGTACTGGCAACATAATAATACAAAGGTAAAAAAATGAAAAGATTTTTGTAACCACTAAAAATTTAATTACCTATTACAAAAGCTATTACAAAATAGTTCAATCTTGCATATCTAATAACATAAGAACACACACATATCCAATGTTTTCCTCAGTTTTCGCCTTGTGTAATACCATGTTTTTTTCTGACAATATAGAATCATAGAATAATTGAACAGTTTGGGTTGGAAGGGACCTTTAAAGGTCATCTAGTCCAATCCCCCTGCAAGGAGCAGGGACATCTCCAACTGTATCAGGTTGCCCAGAGCCTCATCCAACCTGGCTTTGAGTGTTGCCAGGGATGGGGCATCCAACCACCTCTCTGGGCGACCTGTTCCAGTGTTCCATCACGCTCATATGCAATAATTATTTCTAATTGGAATTATAAATTTAATATTTTGAATTCATAATTCCCTACTTTATATAGGGTTTGAACTCAGTCTACTAAAATTACTTGTAAGGAAACTTTGGCACCTGAAAACAGTGATGGCTAGAACACTGTTCATCGTGCACAGAGAGAAGTAAAGATACAGAGCAGTAAGATAAATTCTGATGGAGTCCCAGTTCAGTATTTGAAAAGGTCTGGGCAGGTCTTTCAGTTACCTTTATCACCCTAATAAAAATAAAACTGAAGAGGAGATTTGGTTAAAGTTCTCAGTAAATGATCATTACATAAACTGAAATATCTTTTATGTAGGTCAAGACAAATCAACTCAAACTCTTTTAGGCTTATGAGTAACAAGCTGTATAGTAGCATCCGGGTACAAAATGTCTTTATATTAATCCAGAGAGTAGCACTGAACATTTTCACTGTAAAGGGAAAGACAAAAGTCAGTATCGACCTCTTAAAGAAAGAGGCCTTTGCTATAGCAGAAAAAGACACAACAGACACTAACAAGAGAGGTCGGTAAGGGCTGCTTCTGATAAGTTTCCTGTTCAGAAGTCACTCAGAACTAAGGATGCCAACAGCTGTCTGCTTCCTGCAAGGTTTGATTTCTCCACAAAAGGAAAGGAAGGAAAGATCCTGCAGTCACACCATATGTTTTTAAAAGGTACAGTTCCCTACTGCTGTTGGCTGCCCGTGAAGGCCCATATTCAGTTTTAGCATCCTTCCCTCTTCTCATCTGTAGTAACATGCCACAGGAAGTCTCCAGACCAGAGATCATCTTTGTTCAGATGGTTCATACAATGGTGCTTTGATCCCTGACGGGGACTTTACCTCTTACCAAAACAATTGTGCTGGCACTGCATCTGGGAACTGTAGGTTCAGACTCACTATGTCTGCTACCATGATCATTTCTGTCCAAAATAGCATAAGCAGCTTTGGTCTTCTGCATTCAGAGACAACATGCGCTACACTCACTGTAAGAATTATAATAGCAGTCTGTAAGCATTTTCCAGATCAGAGATTATTTGCATGCAGATTATTAGCATAATGATGGTCAATCCCTGACATGGATATAAGGCCAGAATTTTTCCCATAAGAACAGTAGAGCACGTTGTCCAGAGAAGCTGTGCAGGCTCCATCCCTTGAGGCCTCACGCCTGGGTGGAGGACCCCTTGAGCAAGCTGAGGACCCCTGACCTCAGAGCTGAGCTGCTGTGAGTAGCACGTTGGACTAGAGACCTCCCCAGCTTCTGCCCAACCTGAGCCATTCTGTGATTCTAGAAGCCTTACAACCTTAGAGCTAGTTTTATTAAAATTTTATTGTTGTTGCTTTAATAAATAATTTAAACTCCTAGGTTTTGGGTTTTTTTCCTGTCTTTAAGTTAATGATTTTAATAGTGCATTTTTTGATAGCATATCCTTATACCAAATGTTCTCTATTTTATACAGTTCAGAGAGGACAGACTTTGAGCATATTGTTGTGGTTTTGTTTAGTGAGGGGGGCCTCACTAAACATTTCTGTTTAGTGAGTGGTAGCTTCTGTAGGAAACTGCTAGAAGTTGCTCCCCTTTGTTCAGTGCACTCAGCTGGGTCTAGGGCGGACCTGCTGCTGGCCAAGGCTGAGCCACAGAATGTTCCGTGATAACGCCTCTGCGATAGCATATTAAAGAAGGGGAAAACAAAAAAAAAAAGAGAGAGGAGAAGATGTGAAGAAGCTGAGCGGGGGCAGAGGTGCAGAGGGGGAGACGCGGGCGTTGTGGGCCTTGCAGGCCTCACCCTCTGGCCTCTGGCCAGGCGGCTGACTGGGCCCAACTTGGCCTGGCCCAGCTGCAAGAAGTGGAGAGGAGATGAGATGTGAAGAGATTCTGAGAGGCGTCTGCCAGCCTGTTGTGAATAATTTTTCTTGTGAGAGGAACGGCTGCAGATACCAAGGTCAGTTCAGAAGGAGGGGGAGGAGTAACGCGGCTCCTGGCCAAGATTCCCCTGCAGCCCGTGGTTACAACCATGGTGGAGCAGGTTGTCCCCCTGCAGCCCATGGAGGCCACAGAGGAGCAGAGATCCACTTGCAGCCCATGGAGGACCCCACACTGGAGGAAGTGGATATCTGAAGGCGGCAGTGGCCCGTGGAGGGCCCGCTGGGGCAGCTGTTATGGAGAGACTGCACTCCGTGGAAGAGATGACCCACACCGGAGCAGTTTCATGAAGGACTGTGGCGCATGGGTGGGACCCCACAATGGAGCAGGGGAGGAATGTGAGGAGTTCTTCCCCCGACCATGAAGCAGCAGCGTAAAACAACACGTGATGAACTGGCCACAACACCCATTCCTTCTTCCCCCCTGTGCCTCTCGGAGCGGGGAAGGTAGTAGAGATAATGTTAAGCTCGGGAAGAGGGAGGGGTGGGGGGAGGTTATCTTGTTCTCTGTCTCATTATCCTGCTCTTTTTAGTAATAAATAGCTTTCCCCAATTTGAGTCTGTTTTGCCCGTAACAGTGACTTTAAGGATTTTTTCCCTGTCCTTATCTCAAACCTTGAGCGGTTTTTCCTTATATTATCTCTCCCTATTCTCTTGGAGGGTGGGGGGAGTGAGAGAGAGACTGCGTAGTCTGGTCCTAATCAGGGCTGAACTACAACACATATCCAGAACAATCTTTTCATCCTCTTGGTAGAAATTCATAGAGCTAACATAGCTCTGAATTTGTTATACACAAATATAAAATTAATTTTGTGATGTTTACCTTTGATTGCTTCTGCAGTGGAGGAGAAACTCTTTTTTGTAGTAAGATAGGACAATCATTTTTCATTTTACCTATGAATTACCTAACAATTACCTGGACTATTTTACAGGAAGGTAACTTCATTTACTGGAGAAGGCAAGGTCCCTTTATGTTGGCAGGACTTTCCTAAGGACTACAGGCATGCTGCTGATCAACTGCTGGATGAATCCAGACCCATATTCCAATGGTGACAAAGAAATAACTTTATCAGATTTCTTCTGAGGAAATACAAATATATTGATGTTCAGACTGTGTTTTTTATATGATGCATCTTTCACTTACTATCTGTTCTCCTTGCACTATGTCTATACTATATTATTTTGGTAGTTGTATTCTTTTATCACATTGAAATTTAATACATTTTTAAAAAATACTTTTCATTTCAGACTTTAGAACTATTACTGAATCTCTGCCTTTTTTTTTTGTTTTGTTTTGTTTTGTTCTGGTCATTTTGCAATGATCTCTTTTCCAAAAAAAAAAATAAATCTTCTTTTCTCCTGATTAAGTATATCAAAAACTGGAGCTATAGCAGTATAAATGACTAAGGCAAAGAAAAGACATTAGCTACAAAATATCCAGAGGATAAGTAGTCCAAAGGACACATACATCAACTCATGGACAGTTTAAATCAGCACATTATAACTTGCATTATCACCTCAAAAAATAGAAGTAGTACTCTATATCCTGGAATATTTTCCACCCCACATTGGTAACATTATTTGACTTAATTACAGGTATAATCAAACTTTTATTCTCATTCAACACCCTATGCTTTTTAAAAAATTTAATCAGTCAGTATTATACTAACAGGACTCCTCTCTCTGAGCTTTCCATTTGCTAGGCGGCTTAAATTGTAAGATATACCTCCAAGAACATGAGTTGGGCCATTTAAACAGTAGTGCAATCTCTCTGTTCTCTCCACAATTTTGAATGTAGGCTCAGACAGAAATTTTATATTGATATGATTACTTCTCACGGTCTTTCTGATTTGTGCTCTTCCAAGTACAGTTCTGATCCTGCTGTACAGTCTAGATGCTTTGTATCTAGATGTTATGCTGCATCTGATCAAATGAAATCCAGGCTGTTACTTGATCAGTCATGAAAGTATCAGTAGGATACTTGGGATTCCTTAGGAGGAACTGGTTTCTGCAGGGCTTCATGATAAAAAATAAACCTCAGAGTTTATTTGGTAAAAAAATCCCAGTAATACTGAATTTTGAGATCCTTCAGTTGTCCAACTTTAATCCACATACTGTGCTTTATAGATACTACATTTTGTTACATCTTTTGATCCATATTACACAGTATGACATTAGATGCCTAAGAGGTGCTGAAATATTACACATGCGGTCACTTTTATGCATCAGTTCTGCAAAATACAGTGCTTGACAAAGTAAGTTTTTCACATAAATATATTAATTAGAATTAGTATATATAACTATATTAACGATTTATTTTATTGCTGAGAAAGTCTTAATTATTTGAAATCTATATAATCTGTTAAATTGCTTACTTTCAGTTAACTCTCAAGATAAACCTGTAATCTCCTGGACTGTATGCTCTGATGACCTTTTAGCACTATTGACTTAAGTTTTTTCCACGTACCTGGGCATTCCCCACTCTTTCAGTGTAGCAGAAATTACTAAGGCTAACCATGTTGAAAATTTTAGGTACATCTTATCTGAAACATCTGATTTGAAAAACTACTTTAGCAGTTGATATTTAATATCTATCTCTTGAGTTTTTGTTTGAGTGAACAATACCTCATCACTGCATATCATCTCTGTTTTTTTCCACCTTGAAGGACACTTCTCCCATTCTCATCTCTATATTGCCAGGATTTTTCTAATTGCTGATGAAATCTAAATTTGTTCCTGTTAGAATAATCATCATGGTTAGGGTTGGAAGGGACCTTCAAAGGTCATCTAGTCCAAGCCCCCTGCAAGGAGCAGGGACATCCCCAACTAGATCAGGTTGCTCAGAGCCTCATCCAGCCTGGCCTTGAACGTTTCCAGGGATGGGCCCTCCACCACCTTTCTGGGCAACCTGTTCCAGTGTTCTATAACTCGTATTGTAAAAAATTTCTTCCTAATTTCCAGTCTAAATCTACCCCCCACTATTTTAAAACCATTACTCCTTGTCTTATTGCAACAGGCCCTACTAAACAGCCTTTCCCCATCTTTCTTGTAGGCCCCCTTGAGGTACTGGAAGACTGCTATCAGGTCTCCCCGGAGCCTCCTCTTCTGCAGGCAGAACAGCCCCAACTCTCTCAGCCTGTCCTCATAGGAAAGGTGCTCCAGCCCTTTTATCATCTTTGTGGCCCTCCTCTGGACCTTCTCCAACTGGTCCATGTCCTTCTTGTGCTGTGGGCTCCAGAACTGGACACAGTACTCCAGGTGGGGTCTCACCAGGGCAGAATAGAGGGGGAGAATCACCTCCCTCGACCTGCTGGCCACGCTTCTCTTGATGCAGCCCAGGATGCGGTTGGCCTTCTGGGCCGCAAGGGCGCATTGCCTGCTCATGTTGAGCTTCTCATCCACCAGCACTCCCAAGTCCTTCTCCTCAGGGCTGCTCTCAATCCATTCTCCGCCAAGCCTGTACTTGTGCCTGGGATTGCCATGACCCAGGTGCAGGACCTTGCACTTGGCCTGGTTGAACTTCATGAGGTTGGCACGGGCCCACCTCTCCAGCCTGTCAAGGTCCCTCTGAATGGCATCCCTCCCTTCCAGAGTGTTGACGGCACCACACAACTTGGTGTCATCAGGAAACTGGCTGAGGGTGCGCTCTATCACACTGTCCCAGTCACTGACAAAGATGTTGAACAGGGCCGGGCCCAACACGGACCCCTGAGGGACGCTACTCGTCACCAGTCTCCACTTGGACATCGACCTGTTGACCACCACTCTCAGAGTGCGGCCATCCAGCCAACTCCTTATCCACTGAGTGGTCCGTCCATCAAACCCATGTCTCTCTAGTTCAGAGAGAAGGATGTTATCTCTAGCTTTTGCCATAAATATTTTTTTCTTAAATATCAAATTTTTATTCTGTACTGCCCATTTCCTCTGTATTTCTATCAGTATAATGTGCGTCTTATCATAGTAACACACTAAAATAACAGCTAGATGCTGAAAGCAACACATTGGGGAGCAAGATAGGTCTTTTGAAGGATACTGGACCCAGGAGACTTTTCTTGGCTTAGCAACAGAATTTTACATAAACCTAGAATAAAACCTAGTGAGCAGCAAAAGCAAGACAAAACCCCACCCAACCCAACCCAAACCACCAACACCCCAAAAACCCAACGTGTCACATTTGTTTCTACTAGCTTGCCACTCTCCTCAATGAGTCCTGAGAATCCTCAGCATTTCTCAGCCCACACATAGCAAATTCCCAAGATTTCCAGGACCTACTTCATTCCTCCCGTGTGTTTAAAGCTTTCTCATTAGTTTCCTTCAAGTTATTTCAGGGCTTGTCATTTCTTACCGTACATGGTAACAACCAGGGAATCGTTCTGTAATTTGGTAGATTCCTTCTTACTATCTACAATTATAGAAAATAATTTTCAAAGAAAAATATCAAAGAAATATCAGAATCATTAAAAAATCAGAATCTTACTGCTATTAGATCTAATAAAACCTACAGAAGAAAATATGGTAGGTGACACTAAAAAAACACATGGCTTTCCCCATGCATTATATATATAGCATAAAATCTCCTTAAACTGTTAAAATGTTCTTTCCTAGAAATCCAGTATCATTTGAGGGAGAAATTCAAATAGCAGTGCAAAGGTCTCCCTCTTTGTTTTTATTAACACATTTTCTTGGAGATATCCTGGAAGGTCCTAGACAGCTTGCTTTCTGCCTCAGTGGCAGAGTTTAACTGACTACTCTTGAAGCAGTTGTTGATGATTTTGGCTGAAAATGGAGGTGGAAGGGTGAGGGTCAGGATGAGGGTGAGGAGAAAGTCTCCTTTTCAGAGTGGGAAGCCTGCCATTGAATGGCCTCAGCTCAGCCTGATCTCCTGGAGGGGTTTATTTATTATCCAACTGTGTTTTTAGCAGGTGTTTTCATGTCAAGTGCAAATTGCTTGTGTTTATTTTGCATGCATTTTAAGTAACATATTATTTTGCTTACTACGTTTTTGTATGTCAGTCTTATTTCTCCTGTAGCTGCCAAAACCTTTTCACAATAATCTAATTTTCCAGGATTACTGCCACCAGTCTACATTCTTCTTTCTTCATATCTTTAATAACCTTGGATAAAACCCATCTGGAGCGCAGGATTTATCGGGTTTGAGTCATTGCAACTCATTTATCACTTCTGTCTTACTGACCTTGAAATCATCCAAGACAGTGAGTGCACAGCCAGTTCAGATAAGATTTCATTACTGCATTGTCTCCAGTAACTGAATTCAGAAACTATGAATAACTGTCCTGAATATATAAACTTCAGTAGAGAAATATGCATCATAGTGGAGAATCCCACATCTTCAGTTTTACTCAAGACAGTTATGTGTGTGGGTGTGGGGAGGAAGGGGTCTTTCTAAGCAGTAATTTCCAGTAGCAATAGCTTACTTGTTACATTAAATTAAACATATGTAAGCTTTTAATGTCTTATGTTTACTTAGGTGTAAAAAAGGCTGATACTTCAACTTACCACCTCCTTTAGAGAGGTAGCCCTTTATTGCCTTGGTGTTTCTGTCATTGAATCCTAGAACATGTTCTTCTTGAGGCTCAGTCAGCTAAAGTTTTGAAGAAATGCGGAGTCAAAATATGAGACACTGAACTTTCGTACGCAGTTGAGAGTGGCAGCTGGGAATGCTGCATCCTGGTGTGAGCTAGGATGATGCTGAGCACCTTAATTTCCTGTGCCAGTGCTACACTCTGCTGCTGAGCTGTGACGACTGACAGATGCAATCTCATATTACAGCTGGGGTATAAATTTACTTGTTTAACAGTTTCAAAATGTAAAAACTGTTTCCATACAAGGAAACTTCAGATTCAGTGTAGATGACAAAAGTATTTGTACTGTATATTACCACATAATTCAATGCTCTTAATTTATTGTGTAACCTGTTTTTTAACTGTGATTGTAAAGGGTCAAGATGACAGATCTGGAGATTGTAGTCCTTTATTAAGCCCTTGTGATGGTAAAACTCAGCCCAAGTTTCTGTATGCTAGCCTGCTCATATGACACTCTTCTTCTAGATGTTCCACTTACGGTAGTGAGAAAATAACTCAGTTCCCTTCAAAAAGCAAAGAAGTAACAATGGTAACAGGTAGTTACAAAAGAGGGGAAAAAAAAAAAAGAAAGAGATTAGGTAATCTACGCCATTTTTTCTGCCACTGTAGAACTGCACCTTACTAAGTATTTTCTACTGCTTTATGAAGTTTGGTTTTCATTCATGTCTGGATTTTTTGGTATTTCCACTGAGACTGCAGACATGAGTGTGTAATAACACCAGATCTCATGGTCCTTTTCTGTGTTCTGTGAAGAGTGGACTAGAAGAGATTACACCCAGGAAAAAGCATGGTCTAACGGCCCCATCAGGGAAGGGTCTGTTAGGCACCATATGGCACAAATGCAGGATAATTCCCCCCACCTTCCCCCCGCCACCTCCCCGCCGCCCTCCCAGCTCTGAGACAGATAATGCTACTGGCTTGGGTTTTCTGTGAGATCTGCTAATTGTAATCAAAACTCACACTGTACCTATTCCCTAATCTACTTCAAATCCTGCTAAGAAAAGATTGTGCGTACTGACTTCAGCCTACAAAAGTGTACAGCATTCAGTATTTCCTGGGAAAAAAAGAAGCTGGCACACAGTTATCATGAGATTGCAAATAGCTAAATTCAGTCTTTGTTTAAGAGAGCGTTACTAGAGTATTCTTAAGGGTTATTGAAAGCTTGCTCATCCTGTCAGAAGCATCAGTATCTGGAAAGACTAAACCCCCCTAAACACACCTCGTTTACACCAGCCACTAAGAGAACAATTCTTTCCAGCACAAGTCATTATCTCTACTTGAAGGACAGGTGGCAATGGAAAGTTATACAATTATCTTTTTTTTCTGCAACTGAAAAACATATGCCAGTAGCACTGCAGTGATTTCTTTTCATCCTTCCTAACAATGTAGGGTGAGAGATCATGACATTGATATTTTAAGGGATGTAGTCTAATGCAAACACATGAAGTAAGGTGCCCTTCTGCTACAAAGAACTGGAGGAATGTGTCTTTCTTTAGAAGAAAAAAAAAAAAAAAACAAACCTAGAAATATAAATAAGTTCAGTCTTTCTAAAGGGGAAAAAAAAACACACAGGAGCAAAAGCAATTTAAAGTCCATTTATAGAAAAGCTTTACAAGGCAGTATCTATTCAACAGAGTAATCAAATTGATCAGATTTATTTAAATAATTATTTTTTTCTGTCACATTCTGATTATCTATTCTGATTATCTGATTATCTATTTATACTACATCATGCTTGGGATAGCCTGTTCCCTTTTGCTCCAGCTAGGGCATTGACTCATCACCAAATGGATAAAAAGGGAAAAAAACTACTAGAAACACAGATAATCTGGATTATCTAGAAGCCAGAGAAAGGAGAATGAAAATGTATTAATGAAGGAAAGGGAACAAAAAGAGTAAATAAAAGAAATTATTAATGAATCAGATTAACAGAGGGTAAAACATGAAAAAAGATAATACAAAAAAAAACGTCATACATTAAAAAAATGTCAGCAAAAAAATAAAACAATCTATATATTTAAGACAGAGGAATAAAAATAAAAAGTAATAAACAAAAAAAAATAAAAGCTTATTTGTTTGTGTGATGTATTTCTTAATTTCTTGTCATATTTCTCCACATCTTGCTTATTTTACATTAGTTATATATTATTTCCTTTATCAGAAGTTTGCTCCTTTTATGTCCTTGCTTTGAGGGTTCAAGAAAACTTGATTCACTGGACATGGGAGAAGATGGGAGAGAGAGATAAGTTTTGTGGTCTTGTAAAAATACTGAGTTCCAAGAATGGCCCTGAATGGCAGGGCTCGAGGGGCTGAAGTGAATGGGGGAATGGGGCTCCATCTGGCTGCTGGCCAGTCACTAGCGCTGTTCCTCAGGGCTCAGTTCTAGGGCCAGTTCCCTTCAATATTTTTATTAGTTATCTGGAGGCGGGAGCTGAATGCTCAATTGGTAAGTTTGCTGATACTAAACTGGGAGGTACTGTTGATTGTCTTGAGGGACAAGAGGCCTTGCAGAGGGATAGAGATACATTGCAGCATTGGGCAATCATCGGTGGCATGAAATTTAACACGTGACAACTTCTGCACCTTGGATGCAGGCACACCAGACACGAGTATAAACTGGGAGAGGAGTGGCTGCAGAGTAGCCCTGCAGAAAGGGCTCTTGGGGTGCTGGCTGACACTGAGCTCAATAGCAGGCAGCAGTGTGCCCTGACAGCCACAACGGCAAACCACATCCTGGGGTGCAGCAACCACAGTATAACCAGCCGATCAAAAGAGGTGATTATCCCACTGTCTTTAGCATTGCTGAGGCCTCTTCTGCTTCCTGAGGAGGCAAGTGAAGAGGGAGGTGCTGATCTCCCTGGGATCTAGCAACAGAACACATGGGAATGGTTCAAAGCTGTGTCAGGGAAGGTTCAGACTTGACATTAGGAAACATTTCTTTACCTAGATGGCGGTCAAACACTGGAAGAGGCTTCCTAGAAAGCTGGTTGATGCCCCGTGCCTGTCAGTGTATCAGAGGCATTTGGACAATGCCCTTAATAATATACTTTAACTTTTGGTCATCCCTGAAGTAGTCAGGCAGCCAGACTAGATGATCATTGTAGGTCCTGTCCAACTGGAACTATTCTATTTCTATTCTATTCTATTCTACTCTAAGTCAATGTTGTGAAAGCTACTGAACTGAATGAAACCAGAAAGTGATCTTCTGACATTACAGCTTATGGAAGCTGTTACACGTTTGGATACCTTTGCCACATGTCCCAGTGGCAATGCTTTCTCTTCTGGGACTTCAGCGAGCATCTGTTTACTGGCTTGTGACAGTTTTGCTCTGGGTTCCGGCCACTCTGTGGTCTTGAAGACCTCCAGGCTCAGGGATCTCACCTTCTCTCTGGGCAACTCACTCCAATGCTTTATGATCCTCACAAGGATTTTCGTTTGGATTCCTTCTCTCCAGCACAAACTTCTCTGGTTTCAGGAGATGCCGCCGCCTCTCACCGTCCCACCACCCAGGGAAGAGCCTGTCCCCATGTCCTTGATGTCTTCTCCGGAGGCATCGGGGTGTGCTGCAAGGTGCCCCAACACCTCCATGCTGAAGCAGCCCAAGCCCCACAGACCTTCCTTGCCTCTCCTGAGACCCTCTGCTTGGTTGACCTCCCACCTGCCCAGGACCCAAATGGGTTATGGTGCCCAGGTGAGGCCTGAAGGGGGGTGAGCAGAGGGGATCACCCTTGTGCCCTCTGGCCAGGGGAGAAAGACAGGAGAAAACCCCTGAGAGTGAGCCAAGTGCTGCCTGTGACCCTGTGTGGGAGGGAGCAGGGGAGCCCAGAGGGCTGCCCAGAGCGCTGGGGTGTGGGGAGAGCCTGTGGGACTTTGTCCTGCGGCCTCGCAGAGAGGCACGAGGTGTGATCCAATGAGCCCTCTTGCCATATGCACCTGGAGACGTCTGTCACACTCAGGGTGACCTGGGAGGGCCCTGGGAATCACAGGTGAGGCCTCAGTGACTGGTATGAAACACCGAGGGTGAGCACAAGACATGAGATGGGGGGCAGAGTGGGCAGTGGTGTTGCGCTAAGCCCAGGCACGTGTGCTGGGGCCGCAGCGCTGCCGGGACGAGCACCATTGCTGAGAATGGCCCGTCATGACATCTCCGAGCAATGGTTCTGTTGTCAGCAAGTCGCCAAGCGATGGGTTCTGTTGTCTCCTAGCGATGGAACTGTCATTCGCTGCTTACATCTGGGTGCCGAGTCCCACCCAGTTGGCTCGTGCCCAGACTCCAGCTGAGCGGTTCGTGAGGCTGGAGTGTGGCGTAAAGCCTTGGTGCTGGTGTCCAGACTGGGGAGTTGCTCCTTGCGACTCTCTGGGACTGAGCCCACAGCCCTCTCAGGTTTATCCCCGTCCCTGCGAGCTTCAGCCACCTGGGGCACCCAGAAGATGCCCTCACAGCAGCAGAGGTGAGCTGTGTGGGGAAACTCCCCCTGGGGAGCTGAGGCAGTTTCCTTCTTGAGGGACCTGGGCATTTTTTCTACCTCTTCCTGGGCCAGCCCATGATTGTGGCCTCTCATCCTTTTCTAGTGTGACACCAGCCCCTGCAGCACCCAAGAGAGGGAGCGGCACCACATCCCCAGCTCCCCCTAGCCCACTGCAGGGAGTGGAGAACATGGCTGCAGAGCTGGAGGAGCGCTGTCCCATATGCCTGGACAGTTGGGACAATGCTGCATATGTCATCCCATGCCTCCATCGGTTCTGTTACCAGTGCATCCTGCGGTGGGCTGACAGCAAGCCCAAGTGCCCCCTCTGCAAGAGGAGAGTGCAATCCATCGTGCACTCGGTGCGGGGAGATAATGACTTTGAAGAGGTCATCATCAGACCATCGGGGCTGGCAGTATCATCGGCTGGCACCCGCCAGGCAGAAGGAATGCCCAGGCACCCCGCCACCCACAGCCCGCCTTGCCCTGTAACATCCCAGCCACGGGCAGTAGAGTCTGTCCCCAGGACTCCAGTGGGTGGCCTCCAGCCAGACACCTGGGCATCCCTCTTTGATGACCACCCTGCTCTCCTCCAGCGCCTTCTGCCTTGGCTGCAACACCAACTGCAGCTGATATATGTGGAGGAACCTTCAACAGCAGCTGTGATGGAGGACCTCATCCTGTCTGTCCTGGGCTTCTTTGGGCTGGATGAAGAGGTCCTGGTCCGGCTGCTGCAGGTCAGCCTCCACAATCGTGCGGCAACATTTGTTGAACAGCTTATCAGCGTCGCCATACAACGCTGCAGCAGTGAGGCCCACCGTCTGCTGGGCCTTGAGAATGGCCATGCTGCCGAGGAGCAGGAGGGCAGCCTTGCGGCTGTCCCTCATCCTGCTGCCTCCCGAAGGTGGTCTCCTGCCCCTGGCCCAGCCCCCTCCAGCAGCCCCGCTGGAGACGACGAAGAGGACCATACCAGCACCTCAACTGTGGCTCTTTGTGAGGGTCCCAGCAGCTCTCCTGGTGCTCCCATTCCCACCCATAGGGAGCAGGAAGAGCTGCATGAAGATCTGGGGGAGGCTCTGCCCGGGCCTTCCACCCTCAGCCAGGGCAGGGACCACTCCCCTGGGGGGCCTCGTCGACGCCTGAAGAGGAGAGCCAGCAGCTCCCACGACTCTTCTCAGCCCCCCAAGAGGCCACCCCATCAGCAAAACTGAACCAGGCCCCAGGAGCTGACAAAACCAGGGCCGGGCCAGCAGCTGGGGCACGTGCTGGCCCACAAGTCCATCAGAAGGCTCTCGGTAGCCTCAATCAATCAAAGAAAATTAATTGCCCAAAGGCAAGTGCTGCTGGTCCTGGGGCAGATGTTTCCAGCTGCGGGCTCTCCAGGGCCAGCCCATGCTCCCCCGCTCATCACCGCAGGCCTGGCCTCCACCTCACCACACCCTCCGCCCCCCTGTCCTCGGGTTCTGCTCTCCCACCAGCCCGCACTGCCTGGTGCAGCCTGGCTACAGCAGCACGCAAATCCCTCCTCCTGCACACAGGGTCGTGACTTGGTGCTGCTCTCTGCATCAGCCTTGGGTCACGCCCTACCGAGGCAGGACCCTCAAGAAGTTCAGCAAGGGGAAGCGCGAAGTCCTGCACCTGGGGAGGGACAACTCCAGGCACCAGCACACGTGGCGGGCTGCTCGGCTTGAAAGTAGCTTTGCAGAAAAAGCCCTGGAGGTCCTGGTGGGCACCAAGCTGATCATAAGCCAACAATGTGGCCTTGCCAAAAGGGACACTAACGGGCTCCTGGGCTGCGTTAGGAGGAGTTTTGCCAGCAGGCTGAGGAAGGTGATCCTTCATCTCTACTCTTAATGCATTCTAATGTATAGTTAGTAATAAAATAGACTGTCAGTTAAGATTGTTGGTGGATGAATAAGTCAAAGGTATCTGTAGATGACAGAAAATTAAACAATTTCTCAATATTATGTGTGAAACGAGTATCAAAATATGTGAATTACACTTTACTTTTCTGCATGTCATTGATAAGTTTGGATGAATCCATATTCCATATATAAGCAAGCTGTTAGCTCCCTAGACAGCATTTTGGTCAGCTCTCAAATTTTGACATTTATTTTCCAGAGATCCATTTATTCATACTCTCTTTACAGTCTTAATTCAACATTTTAATTGCAACTGTAATCAGAAATTCTTTCTGTTCCCTTGCAGCAACATATTTTTGACTGATATTTGCCCTGGATTAGGCCTCACCAATTTCTTTAGTGAACAGGTGCCCACGTAGTAAAAACATGTTCTGGCGATTCAGTTTGGACTGAAAATACTTCAGTCTTTTAACTGACTGTATGATTAAATTTCTTCTCAGTCCACTGCTCTTTGAATAAGAAGCAATGTATCTTTCACTGATACATTCCATGAATTCAAAAGCCCCCAGTTTTACCATCTAGGCTTTATATGTAAGTTACTTTTTAAAAATAATCTACAAGATTTTATTGTATCCCTCTATTAATTTTTTTTTTAAAAAGCACTTTGATTCTAAAATTTTAATTCATTATCATCATGTAGTGACAAATGGGATCAATTTGAAAGCATGATTTCAAGGTTTTCTTCATTACCCTGAAAGGAATCTTCAGGTATTTTTAAAACCTCAACAATCTTTCTCCTTTTTTTGAAGTGAGAGAATCAGTTACAGCAGACAGACTGAAATTTCCTCATACATTTATGGAAGACAGCCTGTAAGAAACAGGTTCAAGACCATTTCTGAGACATCAAATGGGAAAGCTATGAAGTAGGGTAGAAGATATGGTTATGCAATCATGAGCAGAGTCATAGGCCACCAGATTAATGTGACGGAAAACTATAATTCATATGATGCTGAAACGACTGAGCTTAGGAATTTGCCACTCACCTTTTTAGAAGAATGGCATACACAGAAGTCACTAAAATGCATGCAGTTAGTGATGTAGATTACATTCCCAACAGTTAGATTGAGATATATCATACATATAAAGTTTGCAGATTTATTTAACTGTCAGGTACTGACTGTCCAGGTATTTTCTACGAAACCCCTCTTTCAGCTGAAGAAGAGCTTAAAAGACTACAACAGATTTTGCAGAGGACTAATTTGTTTGTTCGTTTGTTGCAAACTGAAAACTTGGTTTCTGCCTTTTGGTAGGAAACAAAAACTCAGCTGGTAAAAGTATTTTATAAGCTAGTAATTAGCAAAATACCATTTCTTCTTCCCATCTCCAAATAAAATCATTTAGGTCTCAAATGGTAAAAAATAAGATACATAATATTCTTTCCAAGTTCTCTGTACTTTTATTGTGAATCAATATGCCAATGTCTTCCATTTTTTCCCTTTAATTTCAACAAACCAGAAACCAAGCAAACAAGAGAGGGACACATAAACCCACATTTTTCCCCCATGGGTAAAAATTCTGCAAATTTGACAGGTTTAAAAGAAATTAATGGATGTCTTGTGCAATGTAATTGTTGCTCTTGCTGACTGCATTGAAATCAGCATTTCAAATATTCTAGAGTCAGCGACATTTAATATTTTTCAACATGCTAACATATGCTAAACACATGGGAATTCACTGATGGACATTGAGAAAGACACTGAACAAGGGCAACTGGAACTTCGGGAATGGGTGAAATGCACAGTGTAGACCAGATCCTCAAGTCAGTTGTGCAACTGATTACGGGTCTCTCATATATTGCCTAGTTTGGCAACTTCACAGTCACATTAGACTGACATAAGCACTAGGACAGAAGGAAACACATCACCAGCAAAAGCTAACCAGAATCCACCAATAATTTGACTTTGCCATGTTCCCTAGTTTTCCTGTGCCTTCCTTCAGGCCTGGTATGTACAAGTGTCAGCTAAGCCTCCGTTCCACACTATGAGTATTTCTGTTGTGTACCAAACACTTGTCTGCAGGAAATGGAAAGGAATACGCCTAAGAGTGTCCTGTGAACATCTGTCAGAACAGGGTGGCACATCTGGCCACTTTTGCATTTGGTAATTAAATTTTCATTAAAAAAGAACACTAAAGCTCTCCTCTGCTTTTTGTCTTGCTTTTACATTTTCTTACCTTTGCAGTCATGTGAACAAACTGTGCTGCCTACAACTACTTGGCAGAATACCTCCTGAATACAACACAGCAATCAGGAAGAAGGTACTGCCCTGCCAAGGCAGATACAGTACGAGACTGAAAAAGTTTTTTACAAGTATTATTAGCATTTTGCTCTGAGAATTCTGGAGCAGGAAAGCACGTATCCCAAATAACAAATTATAGCAACTCCTGAACCTGTAGCTGAGAGAATGATGAAAATCAGGCAGGGAAAGAACTGCCTTCTGCTAGACAAATCGGAGTCTGGCTCATCAGGAACACGGACTGAAAGATGTATCTGGAAATCACGCTTCATTTAATGCTACTAAGCAAAACTCTTTAAGAATGCATTCCCCATTCCAGCTCATGTTTTGTCCCTGCTACTTCTTCGCCCCTGGTTACATGCTGTTTGGTCTAAATCTTCCAGTGAAAAGAGCTTGCATACATGTGAAAAGCACAAATTATGTTGCTATAGGTTGGCAAAGAGATATTTTTCTTCTGTCTCTTTTAATTGTTGAAGTGAATTTTCTGAGCTGATTCAATGTTATTGGGGAGAGAAATACACCCCTTTTATGGAGATTTTAGATTTTTTTTTCTTTAATCTAAAAGGAAATAATTCACACAAGGTCTTACAGTATAGTATTGTTTTACTGCAGGAACAGCTTGCTTGCTTTCATTTTCTTATTCTGGAGCGTATTCTGTCTAACCCTTCCATAGCTACACACTGTGCAGGAGGAGAACACAAGCTGTTTTCCTAGCCTTCCACAAGACAGGTGGAATTATATGCTTTAACTTAGGCATAAATTTATATATGACAGTGTTTAATAGAAATGGGGTGTTGGAGAAACTCAAAGAAGCAATCTTGCTCTGGATCAAAAATATGCTTGCACATTGCTTCAACCGTAAAAACCACACATATGGCATTACCTAAATTGTAGGTGGAAGATTTAAAATTTTATCAGTAAAGCTTTTTGCATTGATTAAGTGATGCAGTTAAAGTGGACTCCAGGTCTCATATGGGAAGGATTAAAGCTTAATATGACAAAAACTTTCTACATTGATCTAAAACTGTGATTCCCTTATTTATCTGTAAAGCCATGGTAAGTAGTTTGTGGCTGCACCTATGGAACTATTTTAAGGACTAAAATGCCTAGATTTTAATTAAATTTCATTGACTTCAGTTGCAGTGTAAAGCTGGACAGTGATGCATGAAAAATATTGATGTTTAAGAATGATGCTGGTGCAAAGTATTTGGGAGCCATTGGTCCAAAAATTAATTATCCAGGTTAAGTGAAGTTCAAGTACCTTTGGCTATTAAATCTGAAAAGTGACTGGGTAGTAATACTGCAACAGTTTGATTCCCTAATGTGGTTTAACCCCCGCAGGCAGCTCAGCCCCACACAGCTGCTCCCTCACTTCTCCCTCTTGGGATGAGGGGAGAGAACTGGAAGGGTAAAAGTGAGAAAGCTTGTGGGTTGAGATAGAGACAGTTTCATAGGCAAAGCAAAAGCTGCATGAGCAAGCAAAGCAAAATAAGGAGTTCATTCACCACTTCCCATTGGCAGGCAGATGGTAAGCCATTTCCAGGAAAGCAAAGCTTCATCATGTGTTACTTGGGAAGACAAATGCCACCGCTGCAAATGTCTCCTCTTCACCTCAGCTTTTTATTGCTGAGCAGAGTGCAATACAGTCTGGAATATCCCTCTGGTCAGTTGGAGTCAGCGGTCCTAGCTGTGTCCCCTCTCAAGTTTTTGTGTACCCCAGCCTACTTGCTTATGGGGCAGCGTGAGAAACAGAAAAAGCCTTGATGCTGTGGAAGCGCTGCTCAGCAATAGCTAAAACACAGGTGCTTATCAATGTTGTTTTGGTCACAAATCCAAAACAGCACTAAACAATCTACTATGAAGAAAATTAACTCCATCCCAGCCAAAACCAATAAACGTAATCTTTGCCATGTAAGAAGCATATTGTTTGGAATTTAGGGACTAATTATTGATGAACATAGAATCATAGAATCATTATGGTTGGAAAAGACCTCCAAGATCATCAAGTCCAACTGTCCACCTAACACCACCATGCCTACTAAACCATGTCCTGGAGTGCCATGTCTACGTGTTCTTTGAACATCTCCAGGGATGGTGACTCCACCACTTCCCTGGGCAGCCAGTTTCAGTGCTTGACCCCTCTTTCAGCAAAGAAGTGTTTCCTAATATCCAACCTAAACCTCCCCAGCTGCAACTTGAGGCCATTTCCTCTTGTCCTATCACAAGTTATTTGGGAGAAGAGACCAACATCCGTCTCCCTACAACGTCCTTTCAGGTAGTTGTAGAGAGCAATGAGGTCTTCCCTCAATCTCCTCTTATCCAAACTAAACAATCCCAGTTCCCTCAGCTGCTCCTCTTAAGACTTCTTCTCCAGACCCTTCACCAGCTTTGTTGATCTTCTCTGGACGCGCTCCAGCAACTCAACGTCCTTTTTCTACTGAGGGGCCCAAAACTGCACAAAGTATTCAAGGTGCAGTCTCACCAGTGCAGAGTACAGGGGTGCGATCATTTCCCTACTCCTGCTGGCCACACTGTTCCTGATGCAAGCCAGGATGCTGTTGGCCTTCATGGCCACCTGGGCACACTGTTGTCTCATGTTCAGCCAGCTCTCTGCCAGCACCCCCAGGTTCCTTTCCAGCAGGCAGCTTTCCAGCCACTCTTCCCCAAGCCTGTAGTGTTGCATGGGGTTGTTGTGATCAAAGTGCAGGACCCGTCACTTGGCCTTGTTGAACCTCATACAACTCACCTCAGCCCATCAATCCATGCCCATAGTTGGGGCATCCATTTTTTCCACCTATTTGTCTCTCTCACTTGCTGGCATTGCTCTCTCTACTTTGCTCTCTCTCCCTTTTGCTCCTTTGCTTGCTACTAAGTTTTTTTTTTGTTTCTGTGATCGTTGCTCAGGCTGGGCTGTATTGGTCATTGGACATCAGGTGGTGAGAAATCATGCATTGTTCATTTTGTATATTTTAGTATCCTTATATTTTGTTATTATTGTCATTTTCCTTTGCTATTCTAGTAAACTGTCTTCATCTCAACCCACGAGTTTTCCTTTCTTCACATTTCTCTCTCCCATCCCATTGAGGAGGGGGAGGGTGAGTGAGAAACTGTGTGGTGACTCAGGCTAAACCACAACATCATGCATGTGGATATCATAGCCCAAAGTAATTTCACATCTTTAACCATCCTGGATATATCATTTTAAGAGGCAGCTATCAAAGGGTGACCACATATAAACTCCTGTATAAAGAAAATTATCACTGTTCTGTGTTTTACCAACAGTACTGTATTGAAGCATGAGATGTGCATTAACATAGGAGAAAGGCTTCAAAAAATTCCAGTTCTCAGCTAACAGTAACAGCTGGTGAAAAGAGTATTCTTATCTTCTTGTCCTACAGAAAACAGTAATGATAGTTACAGATTATACTAATATTTTTTCTTAATGTACCTTCAAATAGTTAGGTAAAGCTTAAGATACCAAATTATGTTTAATCAGATAGAATGCGATGGCATTTCTAGAATGTTTTTATCCCTATGTACTCGTGACTGGAAAGCTGACACTATCAAAGGCCCGTGCCATAGCATATCATATGTGGGAGATACAACCTGACATCTACACACAGAACTCTTAACAAAAAGGAAAATAGAGACGTTAAGTGAGGGAACTGCAGCCTCCTTTTAGCAGATAACATTCCACTGCTTCTAAATCAAGATATATGCATTCAGATTAATCCTATTTTACTACAAAATATCAATGTTTTCAATAATAATAAAATATCTTCAAATAATTTTAGATTTTCATACATATTTTTTGAAGGGAAAAGCTTTAAATGAAAATACTTTACTATTCCTGGGATGCATCTATACTTTGGAAGGACTGATCACTCAAAATATGATATGATATTTTGAACCTCACAATTCCTCACAATGTATCTATTTAAATTGAAATGTAAACTATGTTAAATATTTAAAATTTTCCTTAAGTATTGAAGATGTATGAAATTGCCATTGAAATCAGCATTTCAGAGATTAAATTAAAACAGAAGAGCTGCTGGAGGTCTTAATTTCACATCCTAAAGTCCAGTAAATGAAGTGAACATCCAATATTGATAGAACAAACACAGGAAAATCTTTTTCTTCTGACCAATCCATGTGGTTTCTTTCAAATTGATACTAATTTTTGTTTGTACATACCAAGTGGAGGTTTGAGATTTTTAAGAGACAACAATTTATAATGTGTTTCCCCTTCATATTGCCATAAATTTACAGTAAAGTATGGGGAGCTGATGGAAGAAAAAGTAGAGTCAGACCCATCTGATCATTGTTTAGGGTCTGTCCCATCCGTTGCAGATGACAAGGACCTCATCAGGTGATGATCAACTCTACATTACTTACTTTACTGGCAGTCCTTACTCTATTCTGACTACAAAACTCACCCTTTTTCTTGCTCATAACTGGAATGAAAAATGTCTCATTGACGTTTTTCCCTTTCCTTTAAGCCAGGTGCTGGCATACTGACACAAGCTGACCTATAATCATATGAAGTGTCATAATGATTTCAACAGGATAACTCCTGGAATAATAGCATGAAGAAAAGTGGCAAGATATTAACATTTCTGGGTAGTAATAGCCACCACTCTGTGACCTGAACTATGTATCCTTCTCCTGCCCATTCCCTACCCAAATGTACCTTTTAATGCCCATTTAAACCTTAGACCTGGACAAGTGTACGCAGCTTCTAGTTCCTCCCAGGAGAACTGCTGATCCAGAACTGGAAGAGTTAGGATTCAGTTTCCCTACTCTTCTACCAGGGCAATGGTGTAACTAAGCTGAAGAAGGGTTTTCATAGCTTGTTACAGGATTTTCATAATTAACCCTTTATTGGCCAAAGGAACAGTGTGTTAAAGCAGTGTCAGCAGTACGCTACCTTCAGATTTCTTTATTCAGACTTCTGCTAAGTACCAAAGTGTGCCAACAGCTACTAAATACAGCTGCTTAGTGACCTCAGAGCTGAAGTCTAGACATAAAACTAAGAAATATCTTTAAAGTTCTTCTAACATCATCCAAACCAACACAGTTTAGTTGGTTACAAAACTCTTTAAGCCAAAATCTTACATTATGCAAGTTTGCCCAAAACAGGTGCTTCAGAAATAGAGATATTCAAAGCTTGTTTTCCTTTTCTTTAAATTGAGTGAAGCCAGTTTTCCATCTCTAAGTGACGCTTTGATTTCTATGAGTGTATTAGCCAAGAAAGAAAAGCAAAGCAATTATATGAATGAATATTTCTGTAAAGCTCTTAATTCTGGCAAATAAAGTCACTGAATTTCCCAAGTGATTTCAACATGCCATAAAAATCAGGACCTCCTTAAGCATGAGGTGACTTGTGAATGTGGTGAGCATCTACTTAAGCACAGGGTGATATGTGAATGTCATATTCCCTTCATGCACAGCTTTCCCCACCCCCCTCTTCCTTTTTTTTCACCCCAGTTCGAGACTGGCACAAGCACTACTTTTGAATGAAGCAGACATTCCTTAGGATGTACTGCCAAAAATAATGGAAATGTTGATACAATGGAATGGTATAAAATGGTACCTGAAATGCTTAGAAAACCATAAAACTTAATGTTGCACAGCTCTCATAGTCAGTGCCAACTACTGCAGCTGCTAAGATGTACTTGAGGAATCTGAGGATTTTTTTTCCCCTTTTTCTGTGGAGTCCCACAGACATCTGTCTTTAGGAAACTTTGTTTATAGTATCAACAGTTACAGCCTAAGAAATGAGCCAGGCTCCTGTGCATTCACAAAGGAATTAAAAAGATGACAGAGTGCTTCTAACAAATTCCCTCACAACAATTAATTGTGGAATGAAACATAGCATCTTAAACCTTCTTCAGGAACTCTTCCAAATATAATTTGTCACCCTGACTTGTTGCTAGCCACAATACTGCACAGCAGAAAGCAAAAGAGAACTACGACCCACACTATGTAACAGGGGTCTGAAACGCCTCACTGTGGGTACAGACTCAAAGTTTCCTAACCACCTTTAGGCAGACCCCGCTAAAGCAGCAAAACATGCTATATGTGAAGAACAGAGACATGCTCAATCTGTCTACAAGATTCCTTCCTCCTGGCCCAACCATCAAAGACAGAGAAGAAGTCACAGATCAGCTGGACTATGAACTTCAGAGAGCAAGTTATCTCCTGTTCCTGTAATCACTTATTTGCCTACTGACTTGGAAATAGTCCTGTAGCTGATCTAGTGGAGAGTCAGAAAGCATGATGGAAAGACAGGTTTCCCTCATGCTGCTGTTTCCCTGGAGGATAAAAACTAGAGGGTTTCTCTCTAATTTTCTGGACCAGGTGCTTAAACAGGCCCAGGAGAATTGTACTGAACACTGCTGAATAGTAATGAGCTCACGTTTTCCGCACCGTTTATTGCAATTTTATTTTAATAGTCTCAAGACGTAGGAATTTGATCTTTACAATCTTAGAATAACATTTGAAGACAATAAATGAAATATTTATAATTCCTCTGAAGCAGATGCTATCATTAACATAAACTGTGCCTATGATACTGGATTGACTCAGCTATGTTGTCAGAAATTCAGTGTAGTAGAAATAGGATTGCAAAAGGCTTTGTAGTACTTTTGACTCTCTTATCTGAAACTACAGGTTCTCATTCAGACTTGCAAAGTGTTTCAAGAAGACGTATCTGGGACTGAAACTGCAAAGTGTGTACCCCTCCTCCTCAAACAAAGAATGGATAATCAGGATCAGATGCAAAAAAAAAGAAAAGATATATTTGGGCAAACCAGAAGAGAGACAAAGCAAGTAATCAATTCTCTGAATTTACTGGAGACAGGCGCCTTCTCCATATCACAAAATAATGTCACATGGAGGTCTCTAGATCCTAAATTAATTTTGGGAATACAGTAAATTAACAAAGGATTCCTATGGTGTCTTTCCTGCCACTGTGATAGTCTTTGCATGCAGCCCAATATTTAGCTCAAACAGAAAAGTCATCAACAGTGAGTTTTTATATACTCAGGGCAAGGAAAGATGCAAAGCAGGTTTAAAAGAAATTGAGAAAGTCATACTATCCTCCTACTGGCAATAAGCCAGGTTTCCAGCCTGAAGGATACACATAGTATATTAAATTGCCCTTTCAAGAGATTATGAAAAATTTGACAGATTAAATTCACTGGTATATAACTCTAAACCAAAAACTTGCTACCTTTGTAATAATGCTTTCCATTATGATAAGAAAAATAGTTCATGAGCTCAAAGTAAACTTGTGGAATTCTTGAATACTGTAGCCTGGAAATTTAGTAACTCCTTAGATTTGGTCATACCAAACATCACTTCTGAGAAATTATTTCCATTCCCAGTAGTATTTGAAGCCCTTTTGCAAATATAATGTTAAGAAATAATTTATATTGTCTATGAATTATGTTTTCTAAGAAAAGTCTTACTAACTTGAAACTCTCTACAAAGCTAAAATCAGTTCCAGCAATGTTATTTGGCATGAAGCATTTATTATTACTTTCTAAGAAGTTATAGGTGTTTATCCATAAGAGTAATTTGCAAAACTTGCATGGTTTTGAAATACTTTTTGTGTGCTCTGACTGCTGACATCTTTCTATAAGTATACAAGCAAACTTGCTTGATAGTGATGTGCTAAAGTTACCTTCCTTTTATTGATAAACAAAGAGAAGGCATATATATATATGAAATAATTATACAGTATATTCAGGGAAGTTGTTTTGAAAAACTACCCAAGTAATTCTACACATGAAATGACACTGCTGATGCTGTGGTAACTTAGCCAGCTTTTAACAGACATGTTTCCATCTCTTACAGGTCTGATAAAATAGCATCTCTAACTTTGAAGGGGTAATTGAATTGCAAGGCACACAGTGACAACTACTTTTTTGTCAATTTTCCACTGTTTAAAACAAGTCAAAAGAAACTGACAATCAATATCTGCACACTGTAGTAACATTATGCCATCAACTTTTGGTACTTTCAGCACTGCCATAACTTACTCCTTTTTGTAGTAAAGACAGTCCATATATCAGCTACATAGCCTAGGCCCAAACGTATATTTCAACTGTACTCTCAGGGAGCTGTACTCTTAAAGCTGTGATTAACACAAGTTTAGAACCTAGTATGGCTAGGTTTTGGAAGTGTACTGCCTTGTTTCCATGTCCTAAAATAAAATAAAATAAATTAAAAGATATGTTGCTTGGATACATTTGCAGGCGTGCTATGAGGCAGACATAAATTACTACACAGCTGTCACCTGCAATCTTATATGAAACCTTTTGATAATTTTTCTGTGTAGCTGTTTTCCCTATTTTGTGTTCACTAAACCTTCTCCACGCTGATAGATAAAAAGCTTCTAAAGTCATAAATAGCTTAAATAGTTGTCTTTTAAAACAGACAACATGATAGAAATGTTTCACATCTCACAGCTTTACAGAGCCAGGATAGGAAACTTTGCATCGTTAGAAAGTGACAGTTGCCAGGTCCCTTACAGACACATACGCAGTTACTTCTAAACATAGAAGACTATCAATAGACATTAAGTAACTCATTCATAAAAGGAGCAAATTATTTGGCATTTCTTTAAAAGAGGTCTTATGCTTTTCTATAAGCTTGCGCTCATGACAACTAAGACACCTTCCTTTAATAGGTGGAATGAAGGAAGAAAAAGTATCAATATATGTAATGAACTACACAGAATATTCCCAAAGTATTTTTTTTCATACAAAATTCATCCACAAAGAAGACCTTCATAACAGAGTATTACTTCTTTGCTTGTAAATTAGGCAACACGTTAACCACAATCCAGTAATTGTGTCATGTGTTTCTCCATTTTCCTCAGAGACGCAAATGATGGGAATATAGAAGCTTTTCACTACATCAGCTATGATGGTTGCCTAATCTTAGCGGTCACATCTAATGAGCACCTCTAAAACTTTTAGGCTACATTAATCTCTTGAGGCGACATTTCATGGAAAATTGTTCTACGGAGTTGCAAAACAAGTATGGTTATTTTTCACATTTCTCTGGTAGAAAGCTAAATTCCTTGATATCATAAATGTCATCTTAACATATCACTAAGGCCACTACATATAGTCTAATTTATCTTAGTGCACCTCAGCTGTTCAGTTCTGAACTGATCTGAACTACAGGGTACTCCTGAGATGCCATGCCTTTCATCCATATTATCCAAGTCAATTTAACTCTGAATACCAGACCTAAGAAACTCTGACAAGAATCACCTTGCTGGGGCCAGTCAATACAGCAGAGGTATGGAGAGTGTAATAGTCAGGGTTTACCCACTTTGTTTAATTTTCACACTGATAAGTCAGTTTGCCTGTCCAAAAGACAGCCGACAGAAACAGACAGTACTGGCAAGCAGCATAACTGGCTTCACATCTGTTTGGATGTTTTCATTGTAAAAATTGCCTGCACAAAATCCTTCATGCAACAATTTAAGCCATAACATAAGAGAAAATGTCTCTGGCAGAATGGATAAACATCATAATAACAGTGATTTTATTTCTTATTTTTCCTTTTTGAAAAGACATTTGCTATTGCTTCTAACAGGACAGCTATAGCAAGCTATAGAATCTTTGCTTTTACTGCAGGTACAATAGTTATGAAGTGTATAAGAAGTTTCTTGTTCAAAATTATTGTTTAGTATTTCAGCAGAAGGAAATGCATTTATTTCCCTCAATAACACAGGAATTAATATTTTATGGTTAAATCTTGCTGTGTCAGCTAGATGCTACTGTTCTAGTAATGTGCTTCCAGACTGCAATTTTTTATTTTTTATAGAGGAAGCACTTATTCATTTATTAATGCAGCTTCCCTGAAAAATAAGCAAACAAATGATAAAAAAAACCCTCTGAAACTAAACCTCAAAGTTCAAGCATCTAGCAATAAGATTCCTTTATATTAATAACAACAACAACAACAACAAAATCAAATATAATTCAACTACTCTTAGCTTGAATTTAACAGACAATAACTGCAAAATGACCAAGTGTCAAGCAGCCTCTTTAATAATACAGAAAAGAATCATATTAGTTTTCACATACACAGGAGAGAATACAAAAGCCTTATTTCTTGATTTATATACTGGGGTCACCATGAAGAAATAAATGATACTGCTTTCTATATTAGAGCCTTGAATGGTTTAAATCATGGACAGTGTAGAGATTGCTCTTTCTTGTGCCAGCCAACTGGACTAAGGCTAGAAAAGGTACTCATTCAGAAACAGTTGCCAACAAGCCCTTCCACTCTGGAAGGTGTTTTCTCTGCAGAGCAAGACAGTGGATTGTTAAACTTCTGATGACACAATAAATGTGCTGAAGACTTCAGGTCGATGTTGATGATATGATTTACAGTGGCTTTACGTGTATTGAAAGAAACTGCAATTATCATTATAAAACCCCGAGAAAAATTATATAACTAGTTTTTCTATGCAATTTATTGTCTATTACATTTATGACTTTAAAAATTTTGATACTACTAATAATTGATAGTATCTATTAGCACAGCAGAGCATTAAGTCAATTAAACTGATCTCCTTGCTCAGTTTTCTTATGCAAATCCCCTCACACTGTGGCAAAGCCTGAGGTAAAGTCTCCACACACACCACTTGGAGCCATTCTGTGAGAGAAACAGAAGAGGCAAACGAGCTTCAGAGCCTCAAGCAGACAGCACTGCTCACCTCTGGGCTTGCTGCATGGCAAGAGGCTGGCATGTTTCACAGCAGAGGCAAATCCCTGTCTGATATCAAAATGCAGAGTCATCTCTTCCTCCCACCCTGAATGGCCGTGCAGCTCATCTTTCAGCCATCCCATTATAGCAGGGAAGGGAACTATGACTGAAGTTCAGTATGTATTTCCAAGCTTTGGCTTGCGGTTTTTGAGTACGTTCAGCTGCAAGTAATGCCACAGAACCTATTTTATCCTGCTGAGTCCTAAAATTGATGTTTACCATCAAACCAAACATTTTCAGCTTGTGTAACTTAATTTTATTAAATTACAATGCATTGGTATGATATATAGGTACATCTTAGA
The DNA here is from genome assembly GCF_036417535.1 of Chlamydotis macqueenii. Taxonomy (NCBI): domain Eukaryota; kingdom Metazoa; phylum Chordata; class Aves; order Otidiformes; family Otididae; genus Chlamydotis; species Chlamydotis macqueenii. The sequence goes on along the minus strand of NC_141593.1, from coordinate 54,271,627 downwards.
GGTCATGGTGCTTGTTTTCCATTAATGCATCCTAATCCCTAGCAAATTCTTGCTAACAGTGATCTTTATCACTGTAAATGCTAGAAGTAGTTGATGTTAATGTACAAGTTAGGGTGCACTTAGAAGAAAACCTGCTGTTTGTTCACTATCTGAAAGCACTAATTAAACATTAAGTCATTATACAGTATCTGATGACCTGTTCAAATCTGGAAAAAATAAAAGATCAAAGAACACTAACTTTTAATAAAGTAAGGGTTGCCACAACAGTCTGGCTGTCAAAACAGTAAATTTCCTCACTTGTAATTATGAAGGACTATTTGTTTAGTATTTCCCTTTCCGACAGGTTGAATTTCTGGTTGACAAGTTCATTAGACCCTTTGGAAACTACAGCTTTGTGTCTACATCATAGTAACAAAACACTGAGCCTTACTTTTTCTCAAGGAGTCTTTATAGCCTATGCTAAAACTTCATTGAGCTTTTGTGTTCCCCAGGGTGTCCAGCTACACATTCTACTGCAATAAAATAGTGATAATATTATCACTAAATATTTTTATTACAGCAAAATATGTAACAGGATCTCTCACAAGAAGTGAGTAACAAAACTTAATTTAGCCTTATAAAGCTTAAAACTACAAGTGTTCTTTCATTCTCAAGAGGCATAGTAAAATTCCATACTGCATTAGACATCCAGAAACTCTGACCCTCTGACTACTTCAATTTGTATCTTAGCAATTTGCTTTTCACACCAAGGGCATACGTACATTGTATGTAGCACAGTGCAGAGACTGAGTCACTTTTGGCTTGGGTGACTTTGTGCACACAGGGCAGTACTGAATCATGCAAACGCAAATTCACATCATGAAAGTGCGCAGTGATGCAATTAAACTGTGCCTTATTCTTGACCAGACTGATTTAGCTCTAGATCCAGGCGGGAATCACTAAAAAGCTATTATGGCTAAAAATGTAATGTCAGACCACAAAATCAGCTTAGTCTTACCTCCCCAAGTTTTAAAAGTGTTCTTTACACACAAATGTAAAACATACAGATTTCTAACTTTGGTGGTACTCACTTCCTATTTTGAAGTAATCTTCCTTTCCTTATCTTTTCCCTCCACTAAGTCTGACACACTTACCCTGTTTCTGACTCCACTAACTATTTTAAGAACTGTGATAAAAATCATGGGATCATTGTTGCTAACTTTTTATCTCTTATGCCACTCTATTTGTATCTTAAATTCTTAAAGCTATCTCTCTGCTATGAAGACAACAGACTGTCATTGTCTGGTCATTTTTAATTAAGCTACCCAGTCTAATTATTTTCATATATTAACTACTAAACCTGAAGTATACTTTCCCAACTCTATGTTGTAGTTTCCTTTCCAAAGCCCACCTTGGAGAGCAGAGCATCATTGCTCTGCAGACGAACAGGATGTCCTAATGCTGCAGAGAGGCTGGACACAGTGAATTTAAAAAGACACACTCTTCACAGCATTGCTCTGGGAATTCTGTTTCTCCAGCATCATGGGAACACAGGCTAAGCTTGGATTAAGCTAGTTTAGGGTGGAGATTAGCAAGTGGCCACTAAATTCATTTTGACCTGTTATTCTAGAACAGGAAGGGAAAAGATAATGAGAGGGGTCATCTGTGGGTTGGAAAAAGCACTGTAATTGCCAGAAAGAAGATCCTATAGTCTTTCAAGCTTAACAGGTTACCAGATAAAGTGTCTTCTAGTAGACTCCACAGTCTTTCAGTGCAAGGGTATTTGGAATAAGGAATACTAGCAGCAGTAACTGAGCAGCTGGTCAAGGTTAGTGAAGGTTTTGTCCATAATGAACTTGTGAACCAGAGAGAGTACAGAGAACCAGCCAAAGAATTCAAGACTTGGCCTTATCCAATCCTCACAACTATTTGGTACAAATAGCAGAAATTGAATCTTCAACTTTAGTACTAAAATGTTAGCAGAATGTCTTGTTTTTGCTGAAAACAAACAGTTTGGCAGTGGTAAGTAAATAACTATTCCACAGTACTTACTCTGTCTTTGTGAGCAAGTTGATTCTGGTTTTCAAATTAAACAGCTCAGTGATAAGGATTGGTAGAGCTACCGAGTTGCATTTGAAAAGATTCTACCACAGGACTACTATTTATTCTTTTAAGGTGTTTCTTCCTCACCCCTAAAAGCAATTCTTTAAAATCTCCATTATGCTGTTTTGAGGAATAAAAACGATCCCCAATATTTTACTGTTTTTGTTAAGGGAATTGCTTGATTGAACTCAGCCTAGCTACAGAAATGATCTGAAAATTTTCATCAAATATATGTCTACTGAGTATATTAAAAATTTCAGAAAGAGATTTATGTGTATATATCCATATATATTGTAAATACACATGGTCAAAAATACTAAATTGCTGCTTTACCTATATATACAAAGCTCAGCTCAACTCAGCCTCAGGTCAACAGCCATGACTGATTTCTGCATAAAGTCCTGTGTATGCTGATTTACTTTCTCATATCCTCCTGAAGTCAATACAAAACTGGAAAAGTACAATACAATACTGTATAATTAAAAAATTGAAAGCATTGTGATAAAAATCAGCCCAAAGAAATCTAATACAAAATTCAATTGCCTAGTTGAGACATACTATGGCAAACATATCAAATACAGTACTATCTGTTTCTTCTAGTATTTCACAAGCAACAAGTATAATCACTAATAATTCTGGACATCAATATTTCTTTTGATAAAATATTCCAGGATTGAAAAAATAAGTCTGGAATTAATATACTAAGTAGACTTGGAAATGAAATCTGTTACATGTACACAAACTAACGACACTAAGAATATTCAGTATCATTTGTTAAAAAAAAAATAAAATAAAAAATCATCCATTGTAGTTTGCTTTTTTCCTGACAAGAAAATCTTGGAATCATTTTGAAAACATGAAAGCAACAAAAATAAGCAAGTCTAGGCTCTAATTCTCCAATAAACTCTAGGCTGAGTATCACTTTTCTTATGGCAACTTTGTCTTACTATGGGAATCTGAAGAAATACCATCTTTTTATGACTATCATCAAGAAAAACAATAAATGACTGAGCATGATAAAACATATGGGCTGTAGTAACAGTGGCAATGACTGAGTTCGGATACATATCCGTTTATTACTTTTGCACATAATTTGTTATAGAATATTTAAGGTATGTGCAGTAAGGACTGCCATACTACAGCAGATTAAAGCAGAGAAACATGAATGACACTGAAATAAACCTCAGGAAATTTTGTAAAGCTGGATTAGAACTTTTTATATTATTTTACTTTGTAAATTATTAGAATGTGTCTTATTTATTGTTTTCTGAAAAGTGATAAAGAGTTTTAAACTGGCTGAGGCAGGAGGGAGGCAGGAGGGTCTGGACTGTGTTTACAGTCCATAACCTACTTACAACACCAACTGAAACCAGTAACTCACCTTATGCATATCAGAATATATCATGTGTCGCTATGGGATCTAAAACACCTGCCTAATAATGTAGGAAATACTAGCTTATCCTCTAAGGAGAATCAGAGATGAGGATTTTAATGTATATTGTTAGGGATTATAATGTTAGAAAGGCAGGTAATATGGGCATCACCTTCACCGTAACTGGTGAATTTACAAACTTTGTCTGCATTATGTGCTGACATTCAAACTAGTTGGCAAATCCAGTTGTAAGCATAAAAAACTTTTGTGAAAGCAATCAGAATGTGATTTTGTACCCCCTAATTGTCACTCACTCTCAATTTACACTGTTTTCTAGTGCTGGCTTACTAATGGCATACAAACACCATGCCTGTTAGTGGAACTCCTAGAAACCAACTGTATTGACCAAGTGTCTCCAAAGCTTGTTAGTATGTGAGACAGCTCATTGCATGGAGCTTTGAAGATACTGTTATGATCCTGATAAAATCCTTTCAAACCCTAGCTATGTTTACTTTTGGAAAGGCAGGAAAAAGGTGCCAGAAGTCTGCCAGAATGATTAGTTCACAGTTAATTTGACATGATTATTTCTAGAAGAACCTGAATGATGATTTCTAAAGAGAACACACAGATTTCACACTTGTCTGATTATAGCAGTCAAAATAGTAAAACATTTGACTTAAAATAAAGAACAAAATTTTGTAGATGACAAGTCATGGCAATAAGAGTGTTATTTTGCTACATTCCTTTCCTACAAGGTGCCTCATATTAGTCAACAGAAATATAAATCTTAGGGGCTGTCAGTATTAGCAGTGCATAATCTCACCTACATAGAGCACACAGGTAATAAATAAAATGCTCCGATGAAAAATGGATAAATCTAATCTATTTGCATTTACTCTTAAATACACCAGCAGATAAAAACATATATGAATGTCATAATCTCATGGTTCATTACCCTATGCAACTTAAACTGGTTCTCCCCATTCTGGAAGGGAAAGTAGGGCTTTGGAGAGCCTAGGGAGGTCAATGGACATGACGCACATTACCTCCTCCCACCATTTATCACTCACAGAAACACACAATTTTCATCAATATTCCAAAATATGTGAGAATGTCAGCATTATTCTACACATACTGTGATTTCTATTTCAGTGTTAAACATAAGCATAAAATTTAATACACTTGCTTCCTACTTAGTATATAATACAGGTCAGTAGATTGACATTGAAAGTTCCTGCTTGTTAATATCAAGAATATGTTTGGTGCTGTGGTGAGAGACGTCCTGTAACTGAAATGGTCTCCATCCATCCACTGAAGCTACACTACCTCTTCTACTTCACTGACTTGGAAGGAGCTGAAAAATGCAGTGGGCATTGCACTAATGAGTGGTTTGCTATTAATTCACTTTCATAGGTCTCAAACAGAGTATTTACACTAAAATATAACTGCATATGATTTCTCTCTTTTCTTGAGATACATCACCTAATCTACCTTGCACTTCCTCCACAATTTAGATCACTAGAAATCTGAGCAGCTTGAAAAGAGAGTCAAAATTTAATACTGCATAGGGTCCCCAATCCTTAACATGTATTTAGAAATTAATTTCCTTGAAGGTAGGACTATCTATTAGCCTGTGAGAAATAAAGAACAACAAACTCTATCTGTAAAATTAAAATTATACTTCTTAAATGTGGCAGTAAAAACATGGACTCCGTGGATGGTGTTCCAGAGACCTTTATTGTTAGTCAGCATTAGTCTTTTATAGCCTAAGTTACACGCGAAGTGCACACACTAATCATCTAATTTGATTGGTAGCAATATACTGTTCATGCGCCTTATGCTTCATTTGGATTGGTTGTAGTTTTTTAGTTGTCTTTACTATTTTTGCCTTTGGTATTTCCTTATCTCGTTCTAGTTGCTGGTTTTTTTGTTATTGAGCAAGTGGTGTTCAAGGACATCATAGCCCAAATTAATCAATATCAAACAGCTGTGCTGCAACTCTCTGCCTCCACACTTAAAGATTTGGTTTTAGTAAGGGTAGTTTAGTTTAGATTAAAGTGATAGCTATCATCCTAGTTGGTTTTTTTTTTCCTAGAAGCCCTGATTGGAGTTTATCAGTATTTGCTTGAATTAAAAATGCCAATATGACTCATACTTGTCTTTTAGCAGAAAATGTGAACTATCGTGAATATAACAGCTGCTAAGAACCACTTGTCCAGTAAAAAAATTTAAAAATGAAACTTTTTATTATTTTGCAGAATAAACCAAAGGTTTCAAAATCTCAGGCTACTTCTACATAATGAAAAATACAGATTTTTTTTAAGCATAAACCCCACTTTATATCCCAGGACAAATTCAATGTTAAAGGAGTATAAATTCAGTTTAAGGAAGGCCATTTAAAAAAAATCACCGTTCCTAAATTTACACTAATGACATTCAGAAACACTTAAGTGTCATTGTCAGAAAAAGGAAAGACTAAGGACCTCTGGAAATCAAAGAGCAGCTTGCAGACCTTTTTATTGGAAGTACGTGAAGATCTATCTTCTGGCTCTTTTCCCATTTCTGATAGTTCCTTTTCAAGATGAGAACATCATTTATTGTGGCATAAAGGGTTCAATGTAACATGTAAAATTTGCAACTAACTATATATATATTTCTGATAGGACTTTCATACTATATTTTCAGTGTTTGGGGTTCTCAGGTATGAGGTTCTCATAAGATGTGCACAGAATATTATTTCATAGTCCATTCATTCAATAAAATAGCCTTGTTTATGGCTAAATAGCATATAAGCAATCTTGTGACTTTGGTATGTAGCCCACAGTGGAATAACTGACCAAGAAACGATGTTGGGTAGACCATGCGTAGCAGTGGCATATTGTAGTCAGCTAACGCTATGAGAACAAGGAGTCAGGTCTACAACTAGCAGATAGGTTGGCAACCATTACATTGCTCTCATGGTTCTCTAGAAGCCATTGTAAAAGCAAAATCATGTGGGAAACATTGGGTTCTATTGTAATTCAAAGTCTTGTGTACAAGTCCTCATTTCTGGCTTGAACACTCTAAAATAGCTTGGAATTTTAACAATTGTTTTCGGAGCATCCAAAATGTGAACACGATACCCATAGGGTGTTAATTCTGACTCTAAAATTGCTTAAGCCTATATGTTCTCCTTTCCCGCTTATAGAATTTACCACTTGCTTTTGCTGTAAAACAGTACAGAGGTACTTTAGGTAAGTCAAACTAAATCAAAGCTATTATTAAGTTCAGTGGGAAAAATAACTTCACTGAAAGTAGCACTTAGATCAAATGCTATTTTCCATCACTTTCTTCTATGCTGACATAAACAATACATATCTTACAGCAGATGTGAGAGTGTCTGTGTACAGAAGAAAATCAGTGCTGTACCAGCACATCAGATTCTATATTAGCATCTCCATCAAGTTTTATATATTGCAATAAAACAAAGCCACAAAGATAAAGTTCTCAAAGGAGATGAATGCCACAGCCATTTACAAGCACTTCTATCTGTCAGTCTGCTGAAAGCTGTTCCATTCCACATGGCCTCTGTTGCCAAAATACTTCTTGTAGAAGTGCTCTACTCTGTAATACTTAATGTCACAGAAGACCTAGTTCCATTCTTTGCTATGCTTGAGAAGACTGAACTCTTATAGTACAGAGTAATTAGGATATTCACTGAGGAAGAAGAGATTATTTTAGACTCATTTCAGTCATTTACAAATATCTAAGGAATGTTGGTGCCACATAGTTATTTACTGTGATAAGGATAAGAAACAACTAATGGAATGTAAAATCTAAAAGGAGTACTGTCCTGCCCCAAATCCTGCCTAATATCCTTTTTATAAATCTTGATTAATAACAAATAATTTTCTGGGTTTTTTTTTCCTGAACTCTTGCTGTAATAAATTCATATACAAACTACTAAAAGTAAAAAGGTTAGCAAGGTGAGGTACTATACAAGCAAAAATTAAAGTATAATTTCATAAGTAAGGAATAACAACAAGAAAAAATTGTGAGGTTTTTTGTTTGTTTTTAAATAATAAGTATTTTGGAAATACATTCCCAGAAAACTCTTCACTCATTTGTCCACAGAGATTAAAGCACACATTTATTGTTTTTACCAGTAGAAAATTATTCCATGTGCCTAATTTAGATCTTTCCAATTTAAGGCCATTTCTTTTTCTTTTCAGATTGGTCAGGAGAATGATTTTCTCTCTTTTATATTGCAGCCTTTTACATACTCAGAGATGTATCTGACCCCTTCTTCCTTGTTGCAAGAAGTGTATTTTAATGTAATTGTTTACAACAATAACTAAATTTAAAGAAAGAATTATCTTGCTAACCTTTCACTCCACCTTGTTCTCATTTCAGGTGTTGCATTATAGTCAGAGGGTAGCCAGTGAACACTGCAATTCTTCCATATCCCAGGTTAGAAAACAAGACTGTAATTCATATATAAGTAGCAACCTCTGGAAAGAATGTAGGAACTCATAATATGAAGTGGAATGTTTTCTTTACAAATCAAAGTCTGAAGTTTACAGATTTAAGTACACACATGGTTGTGCATACATAGCTTTGCTCTGAGTTGACTGCAGAGACAATTCAGCTGCAGATAAGGGAAAAAACACCTTACATTTTTGTTGGATTTTTTTTACATACTTATCTGGGTTCTGGCTAGAATAGAGTTAATGTTCACCTGTGCTGGGAGAGGAGCTGGAGCAGGTGGCACCTATGGCTGGGGGACCCAGCTGGGATAGGTTACTAATCAGCCAAAGCTGGGAGGGTTTACCCAAATTGGCCAAAGAGCCATTCCACACCACGTGACATCATGCTCAGTAGAAAAAGTGGGGGCTATGCTGAGGGGCAGGTTTTTCTAATTGGGAGGGAGCTGGGCATCAGGATCTGCTGTGAGCTATTGTAAATTATGTGCTTCAGTATTTTGTGTTATTAGTTTTGCTTATTTGTTTTCCATCTCTGTTTTGCTTTCTTCTGTTATTCTCTTAAACATTTTTTTTTATCTCAACCCACTATTTTTGCCTTCTTTTCTTTACCAGTTCTCCTGGTAAAGGAGGATGGGGGGTTTAGTGAGAGACTGCGTAGCTTGGTCCTGAGCAGGACTAAACTATGACAATGTTCACTCTCTGCTGTGTTACAGCTGCCCTACAAAAACAAAAATAGCTAACAGTCATTTCCTTCCCTACTTGTAAAATGGTAAAAATGCAAAAATCTTTTCATTGATGTTTTATGCAGTTGTGTAGAAATTAGTGTTAGTTTACAAAACACCCTTCAGTAGTTCTTGCTACTAATTGAAGAGCTTGCTGATGTCAACAGATGCATATCAGGTTTTTTAAACAAAGAAGGCAGTGTTGTTGCTCCATAGACAATCCCTATAATTAGATAACACTTCTATAGTACCTATTCTGTTCTAGGGCGCTTGACATTCCAATGGGATATAGGGCCATGGTGCATTCCAGTCAGCTTTCCTATTGCCTCTTCAGTGTTGCTTTTAAGGTAAAGCCAAACTCTATTTCAGATACAAACTGGAGTAATTCAAAGCGTTACTGGAGAAAATCCAAATATATGCAGCTCTGACAAAGCACAATTTAATACCTGACATTTTTAGTACTTTGAAGCATCACTATATTAGTTAAAATTGGTGATGAACTCATGCAAATGCTGCTCTGCATTTAAGAAGGATATGCTAGATATTGCTTACTCAGACACTTACCTAATGAAGAGGAGATGGTAAACAAAACCACCACTGTATTCAGCATTTGTATGTTTTCTAGGTGAGATATTGTGACCTCTTACAACTCCCTTATTGTCTCTAATTCTTTGATTTTAATTTTTGATTCTGAGATGAACACACTCTGGCAGACGAACAGATCCTCTAAGTAAACAAAATCTTGCTTATTCACTCTAAGGATAATTTGCATTACCTACACTATAACAGTGTGATGTTGGTAAAATGGTCTGAATAAATAGACAAAGAAAGGTGGATAAATAGGGGCAATGTCTTCTGTTAGATAAGACATTGTGTACTTAGACTATTTTCCCATTCAAATTTTGGGTCAACTAAGTCCATTCACACTTTACCCCACCTACAATTTTCTAAACAGTAGAATCTCTACCAATACTAAGACTTCCTGCAAGTGGGCAAGAAGTATTCCATTCTTAAAAACCCAAGATAATATTTATTCTCACACAACTTCCAATATTGCCTATATGCAAGGAAAATAAAGAAAACAATGTGTGGGTTGGTAATGTTTACCACTGCTAGAAATGCCCATTTTAAGCATAAGGTATTCTGTTATAGCACTGTTGCCATACATGGCTTTTTGTTTTTCTCATGAATATAAATGTTTTCTGTAACCACACAATAGTTGTAGATTTTATTTATACAATTATGTCAAACTTGTCAGGGGAATTCAGTATGTATGATTGGACAAATTTTGGTTTTAATTTTAATTGTGTTCAATCATCAAAAAAAGCAACCTATAAAACTCCAGACAATGCAGTTCACCACTTAGCTATAGTTCTCATTTTGTTGAAAGGGGGCAGAAGATCAGCTCTGTTTGTTTGGGAAACCATAGCCAAAAATGGAAAACAAAGTAAATAAAAAAACCTTTATTGCATTTGTGTGTAGGGAAAAGACTGCATTCTGAGTTCATTTGGAAAGTATATTGATACTGAGTTCAGTGGGGATAGTTTGATTTTTATTGACACCAGGAACAGCAGAAGCAATTTTTGGGAATAGTCCTCTCACATTCCATTCAGATCAGTGACATCACACCACTCTTCATTTTACAGCTAAGCTTTTTTGTGTGACTTTGTAGACTGATACTTTTTTGATATGAAGGGCTCTTTTAAAAAGAAGTTACACAGTTTGTGTGTGATTCTTTCCTTTTTTTTTTTGTCATCTAAGGGATTCTTCCATGTTGTTGTGATGATGGTTTTTATTTTACAGTAGTGTCTAACACAAACATACAGAGGCATATGCAAGATTTAAAAGAACACCTGAAAGTAAATACAGTTTGGGAGCACGAACAAAAGCTAGTGATACCAGTTCATACTGTTCCATCTATAATACCCTGTACTGTTCTGTTTTTATGGAGCCCTAGCAGTCCTTTAATATGTTATGTAAGATTTTTATAGAAAGCAAAGCCTAGAAGGCTTGGGAAAATTATTTATGTGAGGAAGTAGGGAAGCTAGGAAACCCTGCACATCCCAGAGCTCCTTCACCATTAGAAATACATAATGTATTTTTTAAAAGAGTTCTTTTTAGAGAAAGGTAGCTAGTTGCTTATAAAGTCCACAGTTAAAGTGATCACCTCCCATTTCACTCTTTTGTCTCACAAAAAAGAAGATTCTTAATACTGATTCAAAGAACCTTAGAAACCAAATATTTAGGGACTACCATTTTCAGTTATGAAGAAAGCAACATTTTTAATCCAGACAGATGTCTAAAAAGCTAAAGCTGACAGGAAGAAAACTCCTATTGTGCCTAATCGTACGATTACACTGAAGTGCATGCCTTGTAAATTCATAGCAGTATTACTCTTTTAAAACTTTGCTTATTAAAACTTGACATTACACTGATTCTGTTTTTGCACTTGCAAGGAAGCAATTGAAAGAAATTCATTAATAGCTATATAAATTGAAAATGTTTGCTTTATTGCAGAGTAATTGAAGACTCCTTGTAAGGTACCACTTAGAAACACCTAGCTTTTGTGACAGGCCTTAAAGACTTGAGGGGGCACAGAAAGAAGAAAAAAGAAAAGGGTTCTTTTTGGAAGCCTACCAGATTTCCCCAGAGTTTTTTATCTAGGCTTAGTGGTCTGTAGGCAGAAAAAGATTACAGCCTTTGCAGAGATAACTGTTCTGTACTTCTGACATGGTTTGGGCTGCAGATAATATAGAAGGCAGATTTGGGGCCTTGTAAGAAAAATAGTCCTCTTGTAGAGTTAAAGGAAAAGCTGACTAAATATTTCATAGCAGAAACTGAGTGGAAAGCAGCTCTCTGGTCAGAGATAAAGCATTTACATGTAATTTTCTCTCATAGCTATACAAACACTCCTCTACAAAAAAGATATTTCCCTCACAGTTTATGTGGGATATATTGCTTTAAAAGTGAAGGATTTGACCAGTCTCAGAGACTCTGTTACTGCATAGCCAAAAGAGGAATAGCTCATTATTTGTTTGAGTGTTTTCTGTAAACTCTGTGAGTGTATTGGTGAATCACAATACTTTATGTGTGTGTATGCAAAGTCACTGCTGAAAAACAAACACAACCATCAAATTTTGAGAGTTTATCAACATCAACTGCAACTGTTAGCTTCCAGAGACAGTTGGCTGTCAAAAAAAGTGATGGAGAAAAAATATTAGCTTCCAGCTACTAATGGAGATTACATACTAATGCAATAAAATACTCCATGAGGAAATAATTGCTTGATCAAAAAGTGTTATGATATTCTCTCACTTGCAAGTGAGTTTTGGAAAGCAGATAACGTTTTATTTTTGGATGCAGAGGACATTGAGGCATTTGAGGAGTACTTAAAAGGCTTTCCAGATGTTTTTCATTTTAAATTTCTAGTTCAGGAACAACAAAGGTGGCAATGCTAAAAGGACTCAGCCACTGTCCTTTAGAAGAACTGTATTTAATTTCAGTAGTCTTATATAAACCTTTTGTTATACATGATCAAGCTTGGCATGATTTATTCTTCAGTTAAATAACAAAATGGCTTTGTGGAACAAATTATGGCAGAAGAAGAAAATAAACATTGATTTTTATATAGAGAGGTATCTCAAGTTGAAGAAAAAAGATATGTGAGATCAAGAATTTGAGAAGTAACTCGACTTATTTTTCAAGTTTAACTACTTTCTAATAAGAAAAGGAAAGCAAGCAGTTAATACTTCAACAAGAGCTGAGATTTATGGTATAGTGTTTTTCCTACACATGCTTTAAAATAGAAGGTCATCTTCTATTTACCATCTTGAGAAAGTGGTTAATCTAACTACATGTTTACAACAGAAGCCCATAAATGTCTTCCTGTTTGGAAAGCTGGGGAGGCTGGGCATAGGGAAGAGGTAAGGAACTGAAGAACTTAAAGCAGTCCCTAGGAAAAGCTTAACTGAACTTGCCTTGCTACTGGTGTACCACACTCAACAAGCTACTTTTTTTTGGTAATCGACCTGTTCTGAGAAATGGGCATGAGAATTTGTCTGCTTACTACAATTCCAGCCTCTCACACAGCTGTAACTACGGACAGAAAGATAAAGCTAAAGCAATGGATTTCCTATATAGGAAGCAACAATAGTCTAACATACACAGATTCCCACCAGTTTCATAATACAGGACTGTAGACCAATGACTCATAAAAGCGAATGGGTTACTCACAGCTAGTTGGATTATTGGTCACATGTATTTTCTCTTCCCTTGCACATCACTTAGAACAGTACCTATTTCCAAAGTTGTTGAATCTTACCATTAACTTAAACAAGCAACAGACAAAAATCTCAATAAAACAGCAGTGTAATTGAAGTTTAAAAAGCTCACACACCAAATTGCACCTTCCTACTCCGCATACCTTTTTTTTTTTTTTTATTGGCACTTCTGATCTGTGAGGAGATGAGTGTTTCATTGCTCCTTTCCAAGCTAATAGCATCTACCTGCCTGGCCTGTTGCCCAGCTGCTACTTATCACCCTGGCCAACCTGGAGCCAGGGGAAGAGCTGTGCCTCCTTCCCTGATCTCCAGTCTCCAGGCTTGTGCCCACAGACCTTCAAGAGCAATTTAAAAACACACATGAAAAGTAAAAGCCTGAAAACGGAGACAGCCTATGTTTTTTGTCTCAAAAAGTTTCATATATCTTAAGTGTTAACTCCTACAATACAAAAATATAAATAGAGCCTGATGCATTGTGCATTTTTTCCTCATTTATGCAGGGTGCATTATGTTCAGGGTGTGTAAGAGCTTACCTGAATGCTCTTGCATGCCATGTCATTACTGTATCGTGCAGAAGGAAGGCTGGTGAGTATCCCCTAAACGACGAGTCCAGGCAGGGCACCAGAGCAGATGATAGAAACAGAGAGGAAGCACAGACTTTGAAACCTTGTCAGCGTGATGCAGCAAAGAAGTTTCAGAAGAGCTCTTTCAAAGAACTCTGACAAAAAACTACGGCAAAGAAATGGGACTACTGCCTTGCTTCCCTTTCTGTATAATGGTAAATTAGCGGAACTGATTGAGATATCAAACCTAGAACACAGACAATCCTAAATTGTACTAGAAAAGGCAATTCTGAAAATTTTGATGTTCCTGGAGTCCCGTTCCATTGGCCTATTTAAGCTATGCAATACAGTATGCGCTACACATATCCAAACAATTAGTTCCCTCTTCTGTCAATATGCTAACATGTGTTCCACCCACCCCAAAATGCCATACATTCAGCTTCTCTGACTCTGTGCCTTCCTCCTCTCACTTTTAATGTCCCCATCTGAAATCATGGATAAAAGTACTATTCTTGCTGCAACCAGTGATCCTGTGAGGTATGCACAGGGGCCTGCAGCAGAGTGGACATAGGAACACATTGCTATGTGCATGTTGTTTTGCATGAATTGTCTCTCTGCAGGCTCTGTGAGACAGTTTCACACTGCTTTCCTATCTGTGAAAGACATGTTAGTTTTAGTTATGACACCCGTTCCTGGATGGAGTCTGCAACTAGGCAGGAAACACGGAGCACCCAGCAAAACATAGCTTGATGTGGGGAGAGAGACACCGGGTTTCTGAGATACACATATTCTTTCAGAAAGGTCGGAAAGCAACTGTCAATATGCTGGGCTAGATTTAATACCAAGTTTTCCACTGCACGCGTTATCCAAATGCTGCAAAAGGAAAGCAAACCACTTGCACTTCTTATACCAGTCTTCTGGCACACCAGGACTTCCGCTTGAGCTTCTCAGAGTGCCTGAGTAGCAGTAGATAATAAAACTTCCAGAGATTCCCTCCCCAGTTTTGAAGGACATGTGCTTAGCAAGGCAAGGAGGGGACACACAGCATTAAAAGCCAAGAGAGAAAGGACAACAGGCATTAATGACCACTCACATGAGCCATTGCTAGGTAAGCTCCGTGCTTATGAAACAAATGGGAAGACCCTGACCCTCACTATTTTGCCGTAGCAACCAGGATCTTTCAAATACTTCAGTATATAAACTGTATAATATGTGCTTTATTGCTTTCCTTTCCTATCTCAATTCTTGTCTTTAAGGATTAGAGGATACTGACAGCACACCATAAGCGAGCACTGTGCAGCAAACTACCAGAGACAAAACTTGACACTATTTTCTCCACAAATACAGAGCCTGCCAGTGTTCAGAGTTACAGTTCAGCCATATCCTTATTCGTCTCTAAAAATCTGGCATAAGCCTTTGTGATATCACTGCATCAGAGCTTACCTAGATAAAGTAATTCTTCATCTGAAAGCTATTTTGAGCAGAGGCATTTTCTAAATTTTATTGGAACTGTTCTTTACTTCCAGTATTATTTCCAATTTCTGCCTTATACCATGGAATAGAATTTTTAATGAGACATTTCACCTGTTTTTGCTGGTTCTATTAAGTGTTCGTGTTTTTTTCTAATCTGTTTCCTGAAATAATCCCTAAGTGGATCTGCCACTTCCTTGAAATATATTTAAAGAGATGCATCAAGATGACCCAGAGAAGCAAATGAAGCAGACCTTATAGCAGACAGTGTCTGATGTAACCTTTTTGTGTAATAAAGGACTCCAAAGTACAATTTCTTGGTGTTGAATGTGGGTTTGTTGGCTTAATATAATTTCTGAACTATGCATTGAGTTAGAACTTTGACAGGATTTATTTTGCAAGAGCTGGGAATATGCTGCCATACTCTGAGAAATTAAGTTGCAGCTGCTTAATTTCCAATTTTCCCTTACTTTTAGGGAAAAAAAGAAGGGGAAAAAATAGTTCTGAGAATATGACCTCTATCTTTTAATCTGTGTGGAATATCCTTTAAGTTCACAGAATAAGAAAATTATGATTCTGTTTTATCTAAGTAGTGATGTCATTTGAATTACAGAAAAGGACCAAAGGTCTAGGCAGCTGTTTTTTTCTTTATTTGCTACCTTGACTCCTTTTTCAATGTCCAGAGTCATACAGATGAGGCGCTGTTGGTATCTTTCCAACAGCAGCATCTGGCTCTTTGGCAAGCTCTTCCACTAACTGTTTTGACCCACTGACAGCTCTAGCACTGCTAATGAAAACTGTGTGGGTTGGCTGGAGTACATATGGGTCATCTCTTTTAATTCTTCCTCTTGAGAGTTATTTTTGTGTCAGTAGCATTTGATTTTGAGGAATTTAACATAATGACTTTGGTCTAGCTGAAAAGAAAAAGGCAAATTATGATTATTTCAATACTTTTACACTGTAAAGGAAAGAAAAAAAGTACTATGAGTTTCTTTGGTACCACTTAAATGCTAATATTCCTGGTTAGGATCAGCCATTATATATGTTTCCCCAAGTAAGACTGAAATTCTTGTGCTGGAGTTCAGGAAGAAGTAGGAAAGTTTGCAGAATTAAAAGTTTTGTCTAAAACTTTTTTCTAAAAGTTTAAACTTCTCTGAAATAAGTCAATAAAATACCTCCTATTCTTATTTAGTATAAGCAAGGGCAATTAAAGGAAAGAGAGATAATAATTTTTTCTTATTGAAATGGAACGACAGTACACAGTTCTCTGACTTCATAACAACATTTCCTGGCACAAATAATGTTTACATCTCTCTGAAACCACTAAAGTATTCTTTTTGTTCCAGCTCAGTTCATATTTCTCACATCCCTGCAGTTTAAATGCATGAGGTGTCCTCAGCACCTATGAATGCCACTGTACCTCAACAGTTAAACCACAAACTCTATGATGAGAGCATTAGTGGCTAATATATCATTGGCTTTTATGCATTAATTAAAAATGTCTATTTAAAACCTAACATGTTTATTCTCTCATTCACATTAATGCTATGGTGCTTTTTTGTTACAAGTTCTACTGAAAGTGGACAAAATAATAGATGATAACAATGATACGGGCTATGATACATATTGTATGAATTATATAATGAAAACACAGAGCCACCTCACTTATTTAGAAAGGACCACTGTCAGGATTCAGGAGTGGTAAAAATTGCTCACTGAAAAAAAGACATCTTTCCTGTCCTACAAGATTTTTTCAGTCCATTTAGAAATGTAATCATGTCTACTTCTTATTTGTTTGATGGTTTGAGTGTGTTCAACTCTCCTTCACATAGCTCTAAAATGAAAAATTGAAAATAAAGTTATTTCAATTAATGGTCTATTAATCTAATGAGGTGCCTTAGGTTGTACAAATGTGTATTCCAATCCTTCCAATGAATTAAAGAAGGTATTGAAAGGTATTATTACTGATATTATTCAAGTGCAGCCCTGACATCTCAGCATTATTAAGTCAATCGTGTATTTTCTGTATTTCTCACATGTAACATCTGTCTCTAACCCAACCTGATAAAGCGTAGAAGGTAAAAAAAAACTCTGTGAAGAATATAAATCTGAATTTCTTACAGTTTTATTTCTTCATATGGTTTATAAATACTTCACCACACGTGCTGTCAGAAGTCTTGCATTTAATGAATGACTCAAATATTTTCCCCATATATCCTGTAGTACTGTCTCTGAATGAATGTTAGAAATCCCTAATATCTGAACAAAATCAAAGCAAATAAAGTATGTGACTTCATGCAAAAATCTCTTCAAAATAGACCTGGGAAAATGGGAAGGTTTTATTATTTAGTGAGGGGCCAAACTCCATATTACTGCATCTACTCTATCTATCAGATTGCTAAAGCAGTAATAGTGTATTTTCCTGTAATACTTGTGCACAAGGAAATAATTTAATAATTTAGAATCCTATGCATTCATAGTTTAAAACATCCTGATAGACTCTTCCCTTAATTTGAAATAAAGTTACCACTGTATTCATAACTAGAAAAAGATGCTATACTTCCTGAAGTTGCCTCAACTGCAGAATTCCATTCTCTAATTAAAAAAACACACATGTGATCTAAATCTCATAATGTCTTACAAGAGCAAGTAATTCACAAAGGTAAGTGGACGAATCAAGTTCCTCCCTTTGATATGTATGGTATTATTTTATCATAAAGTGAGATTTTTTCATGTATATTTTGGGTCATTCGTATTTATTTTGCAGAGATTTCACAGAATTTGAAATCTAGATTTTTAACATATATTTGTTAAAGTACTTTCTATTAGGGCAAGTGAAAGCTAATGGTATCCTTCACCAAATTGTATGGTGGACTTTTTTTGCTTATGAGTTGAGGTTTCAGGAACCCATTATACTTATCATCCAAAAATGAGTTATTTCTTTCAGAATGAAGAATCTGACAGCACACATATATAAGTCTTGCCATGTAAAAATCTGATAACTACACAGAAGTCAGCATCCTAGCTGTCCAGAAAGATTGTAGGTAAGAACACTGACTAGACACACTGCTAAGGCAGATAGGCTATCTGTAGCCCTCATTGTCAGTAAAGCTTCAGTCAGTTTGTGCAGTCAGTCCTGTGGCCTTCTGGGCCCCTCTCTAAACTTAGGTATCTGAATTATGAAATTTTTGAGTTTTCACCTTCATTACGTTTTTGTGAAGTCATCTGTATTAAGACTGGCTTATGTGTAGTTTTCTTAAGCCATGTTTATTGAAATGTAGTGTAGCTGCACTACTGCTAAAATTAACACCTTTCTTTATGACATTCATCTTCAGAAAAGTCATTAAGTCATTGTTTGTGTTACTCGGCTCCAGAGGAAATGGAAACCCTGATATCCTTGAGCCATTGTGAAGGTTTTGATCAGGTTTGATGAAGCTTGGTCTGTTTTCACAATGTATGAAAAATAACCTGCTGGTGTAATTGCTGCTCAGAAACCCCTGCCCTTATTTTTCTTGCTTGGGTTACCAGACTTCTTTTTAAATATACAACTGTGCAGTACATATGTTACAATTAAATTTCACAGAGGGGAAGAAAAACAAAGAGTGTTTGTACGAGAGTTCAGAGGTTGTAAGAATGGGAGAGATTCCAACAGGTTAGCTTTTCAGCTTGCAGTCAATTTTCCTACATGGAAAGTGTGGAAAGGATGTAAGTGAATATATTAGGTACAGATTGGTTAGTCAAAATTATTGCCATCATGGGGAGGTCGTGATTAGGTGTCTGATAAACTCATCAAAATGTAGAAACCTAGTTCTGAAATTTCACTTCAAAGCGAGTTTAATGATGGGCAGCGGACTAAAAGAAGATCTACATTTATTCATTAATCAAGTGTTAAAATTTTGATGTGTTTTACTATGAACATACTTGAACATGCATCAGAGAGTGATAATTTTGCATCATTTGCCCAAGCATAGCTGATATGTAGCAGATAAATAGTAACCTCAAAAGTCACCTAATTGAAAAAGCATTCAATTCGGTATTTGACTGTTACTTTAAGGTATCTAAGAAGTTGATTGCGAGATGTTGGTATATCAATGATAAAAAAAAAATGATACAATGAAATTGAACTATGTAAACATCTTTAAAAAATAAATTCTTCCAGATTTTCTTAAATTTAGATACATATCATTGATCTGTAGCTTTATCTACTACAACCTCTTTTTCTAACTCCTACCATCACATGGGTGTACAAGTAACATCTACAGTGTGCAGAGAGCAGACTGTCAACCCCTGCAGTACCCACAGAGACCTCAAGCACTATGAAGAATATTTTGCTGAAAACCCTACTAGATTAATTTCACCCATTTGAATAAACACTGTGACAAATACGATCTTAACTTATTTTACAGTTATGCAGTCAGAGCCGCTTTAACATCCGAATATGTGGAACTAATAAGTCACTATATTATAGTGTGAGACAGATTATTCTTTGTAAATTATGTAGTGCTACTACTTTCTTAATAAAGTAGTAAGAAATAGCAAGAAATTGGACAGATGATGCATTGACAAGTCAGTTATTAAGGGCATCCCATACTGGGGGGAGATTAGAATACAAGGTATAGATAGACTTGAAGAAACCATAAGCTAAAGGGGTAAGATAAGAATACGATACTCCTCTGAAAACTCTTGAATGTTATGAACAATGAAAGAAATTAATGGTGTAAAAAAAATGAAAGAAAGAACCTGCAGAAATGGTACAACAAACTTCATTGAAAAGAGAACTTAAACTAAACACCAAGCGGTATTTCCTGAGAAATCTACTAGTGGAACAGTTTATGAAGGGAAACTGTTTTGCTTGAGTCATTTAGAACTAGACTGGAGCAAAGACTGACAGGGTAGTGGAAAAGATGATCTAATTCCTGTGATTCTGTGATTATTTTAACTGGAAAGGTTTTGTTTTGTTTTGTTTTGTTAGGGCACCTTTCCTTCATGGTGAGGCCTTAAAAACCTTGTACAGCTGTTGTCTGACTTTCTCCTGTCTGGCACTCTCTGTAACTTAAATAACACTTAACACACGACACTTGGAACATGCAATGTTGGTGTAGCTGTTCTGCTCTTTTCAGCCACTAGTACTCTACCAGCAATACTGTGCTCCAACTTTAGCTCTGGACAAAAAAGAAAATAAACTATACCTGTTTGCAACTTCATCTTAGCCTCACTTTAAAATATTGTCCAAAAATAAGTTTTGTTAATACATTTGGTATCTCAGAGTGCAAATGAATTAAGATTTAGGGATGAATTTTTAACATTGGCCTAATTTCAGTGCCAGCCATCTGCTTCACATTGGCTTCACAAAAAGACCACTGTATTACTATTATACTAATAGGCAAACATAAACGAACTCAGTAGGATGGATTTTGAGAAGTACCCAGTAAAAGTTATCCTGGGTGCTTTTGAAAGTCCTAGCCAGCAAGTTTTGCAAATATAGAACAATATACAATACTAGTTGTATAGTTGCTATGTAGTGTGAAAACATGTAATTATATGCCAGCTTAATCCCATGCATGTGTTTCTGTTGAATCCTCTGGAGTGGATGCACTATGGTGGTCATGCCAAAGGCTGAAAAGCACTATTAAATATGTTATGTCAATACTATGTTCCTTTGATTTCAGCTGTACTGATATTAATGTTTTCAGGAACAGGCCCCTTTTTTTTGACAGTTAGCAATGAGTAAGTATTAGAGGCTCTGTTAGATCAAGAGTTTATGTTCTGTTAGGTCTACTCTCCATGCTCAGCATTCTGTTTTGCTAAGCTCTTCTTCATTGTCTTGTGACTTCCTGATCCTGAACCTTGTCATTATGCTGGATAGGTATTTGATCACAAAGAATCAAACATGCCAAGGATGTGTTGCTCCTTCACATATGAAGGCAGTAGACGATAAAGAAAGAAAGTTTATCTTTTCTCAATGTAGCTACTATAACTGCTCTTGAAATCATGAAATCAATTCAACACATACATGGGATGAAAGCTACTAGGAAATCGAAGGGGGAAAATGAAGATTAAAATGTCTTGAGAACTTAAATCTTAACTTGTGACAAAAGATATGACGTATTAACTAAGGAGAAAATATGGGAAGAGCCTGTAAATTCCTGAAGCATGTGAATATCAAGAATACTATGGAATCACGAGTGGCATAGATAAGGGTGTAACTAGAAGTAACAGGGTGCAACTGAAAGGGAAAGATGTAGACTGAACTTCAGGAAGAGATCCACTAGTCGAGAAGATGGAGAGAAAAACTGAATAAGTCCTTTTATTTCCTAACTTGTAGGATTTAAATAGCTGGATTTTCCATAGCACTTTGCCTGCTCTGATAGGCTGGCTGTGACTCAACTACATATGTAAATAATAGTTTTGCTCTAGAAAGAAAATTACATACTTTGCAATTTATTAAATTTGTATTTTTGTATTGGACATACTATAAGTAGACCTTTATGTTAAAGACTTGTTCCAGCTAGACAATTGGTATGTTTTGTTGCTCTTTTATGATCGTCTGTGCTTTGCATTTTTGCTGTGTGTTTTTTAAGCCTTTCAATGTTTCACAAGGACTGTGGGATAAAAGCAGAGATCACCTGTTCCATGCTTAGAACAGGAGATTCAAATTAATTGTGAAAGCTGTGTTTGCTAACACTTTTATATCATTTAAATATTACACTAATAAACACAGAGAGACTGTCTTGAGTCTCTCCTCAGAGGACAATTATCAGAAAGCAGAATAACACCATCACTCGTGCCAAAACAAAAATGAATTTTTGTAAAAAAAGGATGATATACTGTTAAACCTGAGCCTTAGTGCGTACCCAAAACTGGAACCGACATTTCTGGGATTACTCAGATCTACCTGAAGTGCACTGTTCTTTTGCATCAAACACTGCATTTAGGTAACCTTCACCAACATATGTAGGAAGCATATCCTATCTGTTTTTCCGACAAAGATCCCCCTTTCTTCACTCTATTTGTGAGTTGGTTTCTGTTGTTTGCTGACACTCTGCTAGCAGTCTGTGAGATCTACCCAAGGTAGCTAACAACAAGTTATTGCTCATAGGCTTGAATTCATCTGGGAAAATACAGAGATTAGAATCTGAGAAAGGCTGAAAGCAAATGCTGAATAAACAAGATCTGAGGGACAGGTTAAGAAAAGGAAAAATCTTCTTTTGTTACCAGATTATCCTGTTCATCACTGTTTAACTAATAACCTATTACTAGTACTAATGGTTAATTGATAAATGAAATGAAAGTTGCTAGCTGCTGCTGAATTTCTAAAGAATTCTCATATCAAATTTGTATGCCTAACAGCTACTGCAACTGTAAGCTATCATAACTGAGCTGTAATAGTGAAGATCTAATCTAGCTGATCTGTTAATTATATAACCATTTTGCTTTTATAGAAACTACTTAAGATAGTAGATTGTTTTGCTCTTTAGCAGCTTCCCAGAATATATCAATAAAAGAAAAATAGTCTTACAGGAGCTGTTTTGCCTCATATTATTTAACACAAATTAATGTCAATACACCAGAAGAGTTAAGAGATATCTATTTTTTCTCATTACACACAGAGAAAAAGATACCATAATCTTTCACAGTTTGTGTATTCTCCATTATTTATCAGATGGCTGCAAGAAGCATTTCTGGGAGGATTCACTTGAGAAGTGAGGCCATGTCTGCCAGTGGCATTCAATTTTACGTTTAAGCAATTATTTCATGCTAAGAAAAAGATTAAAACAACCTACCCCTGTGCACACAACTAACTTCCTTTCAAATTGTGCAAGGATGGGATTCTATTATTAAAAAAACCCAAACAAACAAACCCCAAACAAATAAAAACAAAAAAAATACCCCAAAACACAAAAAGGATTTTGGCAGTTGTTTTGACTATGAGATGCAGATAACGTTGACTCATGTCTGTGACGAAGGCATGGCTATGCAAGTCACTACTGCTATATCTTTGTATTTTGACCCCCAATAGCTTAACTGTTTTAGTTTTCAACAGTCTGTTAACTAAGCAAAACTTTCTGGTGGTTCTATGATATAGCCAGCTAAATGTGCACTGAGGCACATACAGGGACCACACACCATTTTAACTTCTAAAATTAACTGGACTTGACATTTGCTTCACTTTTCATCTTGGAGCAAGATAATTTGAATTCTTTGCGCTATTATTTTCCAGTCAGTAAAGCACATTAATAGTACTGCACTATACTAAATGGAAGTTAAAGCCCAATTCTTTCATATCTCCACTTCTACAGGACATATTCCAAACAGATTTTTGAAACTCTCAAACAAGAAAAAGAACTATAGAGATTTAAAATAATTCTTACTTTATCTTCTTTTTTTCACTGGCTGTCAAATCCTAATCTGCTAACAATCAAGTTCTGTAACATTACCCTGTAATCACAAACGAAAATTTAAAATTGTGACTGACCAGGACTGCAGCTGCACAAAGGTGTTAACATCCTTTTTGATATCATTTACATTCACTTAGGTTCAGATTTACATGGTCTTATTCTCCATCAGCTCCAGATGTCTTTACATTCTCCAGAAGGCAGAGGAAAAGCAATCTATTATTTATAGAAATTGCAGAACACAAGTAATTTTTGTAATTGCCTAAGTTGTCCTCAAAGAATATGGGAATATAATTTATTTTAAGAGAATTTTAAAATTAAAGGCAAAATCCTTTAAGTAACACCTTCTCTCATAATAGAGTCACAGCTCTTTGTAGTGAGATATGCCACCTAACACCTAAACATGCTCAGCAACCTCCAAAAAGCATTAAAAGTCTAAAGGTATGTCTAGACTATGTACACTACATTATTTTAATAAGGTATAGTGGCATTAAAAAGTACATCTAGATCCTATTAAGAATAAAAGGATAGAAAACATGTCTCTTTTTCATACTGCTACCATGCAATGTTTGGATCCAAACACTCTGCCAAAACAAAACCCAAAACATTAAAACTAGAGCCAGTTCTTGCTTGTAAATGTCTTGCTGCTGTGTCATGGTTTTGTTCAGTGAGGGGGGGGCCTAAGATGGTAGCTTCTGTAGGAAACTGCTAGAAGTCACTCCCCTTTGTTCAGTGGACTTGGCCAGGCCTAGGGCAGACCCACTGCTGGCCAAGGCCGAGCCGATTGGTAGCAGAATGTCTCGTGATAACGCCTCTGCAATAACGTATTTAAGAATGGGAAAACAGAAAAAAAAAAGAGAGAGAAGAGAAGATGTGAAGAAGCTGAGTGGGGGCAGAGGTGCAGAGGGGGAGGCGCAGGCCTCATGGGCCGTGCAGGCCTCACCCTCTGGCCTCTCGCCAGGCAGCCGACTGGGCCCGACTCAACCCGGCCCAGCTGCAAGAAGTGGAAAGGAGATGAGAAGTGAATAAGATGTAAAAAAAGATCCTGAGAGACATCTACCAGCCTGTTGTGAGGAACGGCTGCAGACGCCAAGGTCAGTGAAGAAGGAGGGGGAGGAGTAATGCGGCTCCTGTCCAAGATTCCCCTGCAGCCTGTGGTGACGACCATGGTGGAGCAGGTTGTCCCCCTGCAGCCCATGGAGGTCCACAGAGCAGCAGAGATCCACTTGGAGCCCGTGAAGGACCCCGTACCGGGGGAGGTGGGTGCCTGAAGGCAGCTGTGGCCCACTGGGACAGTTGTTCTAGAGGGACTGCACCCGTGGAAGAGATGACCCATGCCGGAGCAGTTCCATGAAGGACTGTGGCCCATGGGAGGGACCCCACGATGGAGCAGGGGAGGAATGTGAGGAGTTCTTCCCCCGACCATGAAGCAGCAGCGTGAAACAACGTATGATGAACTGACTGCAACCCCCATTCCCTCTTCCCCCCTGTGCTGCTCGGGAAGGAAGGTAGTAGAGATAATGTTAAGCTTGGGAAGAGGGAGGGGTGGATGGAGGTTATCTTGTTCTCTGTCTCATTATCCTGCTGTTTGTAATAATAAATGAATAGTTTTCCCCAAGTCGAGTCTGTTTTGCCCGTGACGGTAACTTTAAGGATTTCTCCCTGTCCTTATCTCAAACCTCAAGCTGTTTTTCCTCATATTTTCTCTCCCTGTTCCCTCGGAAGGTGGGGGGAGTGAGAGAGAGACTGCGTAGTCTGGTCCTGATCAGGGCTGAACTACGACATGCTGCTGTGATCAGTTCCTTTATCCTATAAAGAACAGCCTCTTCCTCTTAATCTTAAGTAGTATTTGTGAGTGTTACCTATCATAAATCTAAACTAGCAAGTGGATTCTGAAAGTGACTGTTTACTACGATCAAAACATTTGTCTGCTTTTTATAGTATAAACCAAATCTTGGAGCTTTTGAGTAACTGAAAATATGTTTTCCTTGGCAAACTGGAATGTAGCTATATCAACTCTATCCTTGTAAAAAGTCGATTAAAACATATTTGCTGTATTCTAGCAGCTTTAGGTACTAAACTACCTGTTTAATGAAAAGTTTATCCAGGACAGAGAGATTTAAATAGTTCTATGATGAAAGCACAGAGCAAGAACGTATTTTCACTGCTAGGCATTTTTAGGGAGTATGTGTGGAGAATGGATGTTTCCCAGGACTATTTGGAAGAACACAAAAAATACAGTACTCACGACAGACTACCACTGTTGCTTAAAATCGACAATTTTTTCTTCCTGGAAAGATATTTGAGAAGTTGGTGAATAAGCACATCTAATACCACCTACCATCTGTCAGGAGATAAGATTCCCCATAATAGCTTCTGCTTTGTAAGATCACTGCAACTGGCTAGTTTTAGCTATGACTTTCACTCCTCTGCCTTTAACAAAGGTGAAAACACTATGCTTTTCCTCTTTCTCTGAAAATAGTTTTATTTCTTTATGGCTGTGTTATTTATGCCCAAGGTGTACTCATCAGATGAGTATCTAGAGCTGTCTAAGCAATCTGAAAATTGTTTTTCAATATGCAGGTAATTTGAAAATAACTCTCTGACATTCTGTTTTACTCATCAAATATACTTTCAATTTTTTACTTTTTGTGTGTAAATCACAACTTATTAGAGGCATTATCATACAAGAAAAGTATCTGATGTCACTGTAGTCTTAGATTTTTTTTAAGTACTGCACTTCAGAATATTTTAATTTATCTTTCTATCTGTCATAGAATAAATAGTTTTTAAGGAAAACTAATTGGAGCATTGACACTGACACTAACCTACAACAAGTAACCAGCTTCTGGATTTTCCTCATAGGTCAGCAATTTGCAACCATCTCTCACAACTTGCCTAAAATGCTTGGTTTCCCTGTTGTCTTGAGGAAAGTAAATAGAAGTATGTCTGTATTTAATAGTTCTTCCATTCAGAAATTCTCCAGATTCCGTGGATATGAGTTGATGTCTGTTGTCAGGGACTAATTGTCTCAGGCTTTCTTCATGACTGAAAAGAATTAACAAGAATTTGATTAGTCTTGTAGAAATATCTTTCTTGGGAAATAAAAATTAATTTGGGCTTTTTGCTGAGGTAGTCAGTTCTACTGAAATGTTCTCAGTGCTACTTGTGAAGCAATCTCCTGAACTTGTAGATAAAGTAGTTTGATAAATAACCACTATAGTGTTTTGATGTATATTCTAGAAGTGACACTGTATGCTGTTCTAAACTTGAGAGCCCATCCCCAGATATGAATGCAGGATTGAGTGATTACTTACATGTGGATGATTTATGAGTATGACAAGCCAGGCAGGCTTGTGGCTTTATGAGAACAATAAAACACTGCGTACCATCTCAGTCATACATTCTGTAGTCAATGAAAGCCACAGGCTATAAACAACTTCTGCATTTTCAAAATATTTTCCAACAAATCACATTCACATTTCATCTAAGGATGTATTCAGCTAGACAGTGTACATTGACACCATCCTGTTATGGTAGTCCTCGTTTCAATATCACCTCCTAGACAGGTGTTCTACTTGAAAATGTACCTGAAGCATGCTTTCTTAGTATGTTTTCCTATCTCTTACAATGCTCAGAATTTATAGGTGACAGTGCATAAATCAGTACTGAAGGAAAATATTTCTTGCCTGTATTTTTTTTTTTGCTAATAGCAGTGATATGTTTGAAGAATCTATTACAATAGGTTAAATCTTTGGAACTATTTAATTTTCCTAGATGAACAGAGCACTTTTTTTTTTCTGATAAAGTATGTACTTTGTACTATATGTATGTACTATATGTATGTACTGCTGACACAAAAATACATTTTCAGCTCATCCTGATGGAGCTGCAAATACTACATCAAGTTCACACTGAGATTTGTCTGTGGTTCTGACTGCAAGAGAGAATAGGAGAGTCAGAGACTGCATTCTTAACAAAACTGAAGTTGATGTTTCTTACAAGTGTGACACAGGAGCTGTAACTCCTTAAAGAAGACGAAAGTTGTCCCTCTAAGCCATCATTATGTCTTTGTGATCCTGGATGTTTCAGTAGCTGAGCTAGTTTTCAACAGTTTAGTAACATGATGGGTCATCGCAGCAGGCTCCTTAAACTGCTCTATGGAGCTACTGCTACTTGGGATTTCTACAGTGCTCCATAATTGTGCAGCTTCTGATCCTGATCAATCTGAAAAAAAAGACTGCAATTTGGATTAGTCCAGGATAGTTTCCCAGTTCATCTAGTACAGCCACTTCTGGGGGGGTGGGGGGAACTCAGTAGATGCTGTTGAATATCATCAGTTACTCTGTCATTTGGTCTTATGGATACATTCTCAATTTCTGATAGCTGATAATAGTTTCTGGCTTAAAGTTTGTTATGGCTTCTAAGCTGAGGAGCATACGTCTGTCCCTAACAGTTGAGCAGGACTGAGTAAAGAGAGTGTATAGATACACTAAGTCAGAATTTTCCACAGACAATACCAGATGGACGCCACCCTCTTATGGTCAGTGTTGGAGACAGGATACCAGTCTAAGCCCAAATACCAGAACGTTCCTTAGTCTCAAATAGTACAACCATTCCTGTCTTTTTAAAAGCTCAGCATCTAATTGAATGATCTTTAATGCATATATAGGTAAAAACTTGAATGGAAGTTCAAGTTGTTACCTTTTAATAGCACCAGGCAGGCTTTTGGAATGCTATCTGAATGCTGCAGGTTGTCATGTATGCATTTTTATCCCAACTAATTTCCATGCGAATGGCCTGGGATAACTGAGAAGCTAGATATATAATGACCTACAATAACAGGTCAGAACAGTTTCAGCAGAACTGAAAATAAAATTTCTGGATATAACATAAAAGTAACATTCCCCCTGTACTTTAGGCAAAGTATATGCACCCTCACTTAGACTTCTCAGGAAAATCTTCCATTTTCTGGAAGAAAGAAATGGACTATGGCGGAGTGTTCCTTACTGCTTGTGCTGTAGCTCACACAGCTCTCCTGTTTTCATTCTGCTTCTCTGCTGTGAAAGCCAGCACATGTGTGGCCACTCCTAGGGTGTGCTTGGCAAGCATTGGAGCACAGACGCCAAGCTCTGGAATGCGTTTTTTTCCAGCATCGATATACGGGACTGTAGCTGTCTTCCTGGCTGGATTTCTTCATGCTGCTGGCTGGCTCCGCATTTCGCTGCCAAAACTACTGAAGGAGTTGCCAACAGGACTAATGTGAGGATTAGTCTGGTTTAGCTGTCCTAACCTTCAGGATGCTGTGATCGCTCAATTTCCTTTTCACAAAGGAAAAAAAAAACATCTTCTTTATGTTTAAGAACAAGATTCTAGGAGCATATTTTTTTTTAGAGATCCTTTTTCAAGGGACTTTTGTGGCGAAGGAAAAGGAAGTGCCATATTTATCTGAACTGTTAGAACACACATAGCAAACAAACCCCTGTACAAACTCTGCCCATACTTTTTGTGCAGGCCTCAGATTTACCAAGTTCCTTCCTCAACTTGCTCATAGCTAAATGGGAGAACCATATTGCTTTCCGCATTTCAAGACTGGGTATCTTGAATATTTTTAATTTCGCAACAGGCAAAACAACTTATTTATGTCTCTAAAAAGAGCATGTAAGAACAAGATACATTGTTCAGTTTATGACTAAAGCAAGAATACTGAGAAGAATTCGAAAGAATACTGAGACAGGGACCTCTGCTTGCATCTTGAACAAACCTACCAATCCAAAGTTCTTCCTGAATGTTTTATATGCATCAGATACTGGTGATAGAAAAAGAACATCAACATCTGCCTGAACTGCCAGGTAAATATCACAATCTAAAAGCAAGTTGAAGGTATTGAAAGATATTAAAGTGACAGCTATTTCTTTGCATCTTGACTGTATCACACGTGTGTGGATGATGTACATCCTGAAAATGGACCAGTAGACAGCACTTCCCCACTACATTTCAGAGGCACTGCAGCTTACTGAGGCAAAAGCCATTCTAATCTTCCTTTGGGGATGATGCTGTTCTGCACTGCCTGAATTCAGGGCTCTGCTTACAAGCCACAAGAAAATCCATCATGCGTTCACTCCAAGATGTCTAGTTTCCAGCCAAAAAGTATCTCTGGTACTAATTTCTGTAAGAACATCCATTGCTGAGCATAGACATAGGCATAGGCTGCAGAGGTGAATACCCTTGGCTCTCTCTTTGTGCTTTGAAGAGTTCTCACGCGTTTGGTGGCTTCAGTTCTTCCTGGAGCACTGCCTGGGGTGGTGTTGCTCCACTCCCAATGTGAAACAGACTGTAATTTGCACAGACTGTTCCTCAATCTTCTCCAGAAGAATAAAAGTTGGGAAATATTTCCATCAGTGAAGAGCATGGAAAGAGAAGGGGGGAAAAGATTAAGAAGCCCAAATGCTGAAAAAAATGAAGAACAGGGGAAAAGATGGAGGAAACAGAAAAAAAACAAAGTAGTAGAAACTGGATCAGAGAGGGCTGTATTTAGGGACAACAAGGGTTAAATCTTGTTGTCTTATGTGCAAATCACACCACAGGAACATTTCAAAATTAGACCCTGTACTTTGGGACCTATAGACCTTAAGACAGGTCTGGAATGACAGGTGTTAGAGGGAAATGTAAATAGCTCTGTTTTTCCAATGGCAATAGCAAGGAAAGAACAGTGAAAAGTACAGAAAACCCACTATACAATTAACTTAAGACTGTATAAACCTTCATCTATTTGTTACTAAGATAAAATATTGCTACTATGAGAAAGAAAGGATCAAGTGGGATAAACATTTTAGAAAGATCTTTTTATTCTTCTATTTTCTTTTTGCTGTCTGGAGAGGCTAGGAAAAATAACTGAATCTTTTATTGATTGAAAGGGTTTAAAATAAGAAACTGAATTTTTAAAAATGGTGGGCAGAGTTTCTTTGGGATGCGAGAAAGACACATTAATGGATTAAAAGAATACAAGAAACTTTAAAGAGTTGTGAGGACAGAGGTGACACTTTATTTTATAGGGTATTCATTGTCATGTCTGCAACTAGGGGCATGAAAGTGAGTGTGTACTTCTGGGTAAACATCAGAAGTCGGGAAGGTTCTACTGGATGGTTCCAAAAGTTGCTTATCCAAACCAGTCTGGTTTGGAGGGGATAGGTCTTCTTGCAGTTCATTTCTATTTCTTGTTGTTGTCAAAAAATAGGAAGCAGAGAGGCAAAAAGAAAAAGAAAAAAAAAAGAAGAATAAAAGACTACCAAATGTTTTAACAGCCTAAGAAATTTTGCTTTGATTTGCATTTTGAGATAAAGGTTCAACTCAGTTCTTTCTCCAAGTTAATGTGTTAAATCAAGACATAAACACACTGAGTATGCTAACTAGTGATGGGGTGGCTGGCTTAAGTATTGCAGTACCTATTTTTGATCCAGAATGCTGGTAACTCAGGCCATGCAAGCAAAGGTGCACTGTAACCATTCTGCTAACCAAATATATTTGACATGTCTTTTCAATAGTCATAGTACATTTTGAAGAAATTTATTTAGGACAAATGTCAATAAAATGGCATCCAGCTGCAGGCTGTGAATTCTTCACAAAACAGTAAAAAATCTTTCCAGAGAGATCAAATACTGTCTCTCTGTGTTCTGATGTAGACTCCACAACCAAAAACCACTAAAGAAAATGTACTAGATTTGTTGTGAAGGGTACACCTGAATTTAGCAAGTAATTCTCAAGATCACAAACAATACCTTTACAGATTTACAGACTTGCTAATTTAAAATAAAAATATAACTACCAAATAAGTCCTGTTCTTTACTGGCACATGTTAGATTGTACTGCACTGAGTCTGAAATTAATAACCAGGTGTATAGTCATATGAATTTTGAAATTTTAAATGCAGCTATCTACAGTTACAGATGTGATTGAGGTTTTATTCTACAGCACTAGAACTTTTGATGTGATTTTGCTTTGCTTTATTTATCTACAAGATGGGAATTAAAAGCACTTTTACAGTAAATTCTGTATTTGCAAAACAATCACATTTTAATTTTAGAAAAACACTCATACTGAAGTGTGTGAAACTTGACATTACTTTCTTCTAAAAGCCAGAGGTTAGAAGCAGGTCCTTGAGCTGAAATGTCAAATTTGCCAAGACCTTAATAAAATCCTGTAAATAAAAAATACTTTGCAAACTTTAACGATGAGATAAGAAAATAGGAATAGTCATATCAAATACATGAAAAAAGCCCAGAAAATTTCCCTACTCCCCTGCAGGTATGACCAGTAGAGGGATATGGGAAAGCAGAGAAAATTAAAAAAAAAAGAATAAAATGTGTAAAAAAAATTGAATCAAACAAAGGGAGGTCAGCCCCACTGACATGCTCTTTATACTTAAACAGTTACTTTACAAGGTGAGAGGACACACAAGCCCATCTTTGCACATATTCCTCCGTTTTGTCCAAAGAATTGGGGAAATTTAAAGAAGGCAAGGAAACCAAGTCTCCCATTTTCTTCCAGAGGGCTCACATTTTCTCTAGTCTTTCTTTTATCCCTCTTCCTTCTTTCCCTTCAAACCAGGAGGCAAAATCTGCTCCCAGAATAAGCGCTAGAATCTTTTCAGTTCCTAACTGTAGAACTAGAGCAAGGCAGGAACGCCATATGCTCTTCTAAATACTAATGATTTTGATAGAGAAAATGGTCTTCATTTGCTACTAGATGTCCCTGGAAAAGCTGAATGGCTGTTTTGTCTGAGCTTGATGAAGTATTGAGCCAAAACCGAAGTGTTTCTCCAATAGCTTAGGAGCATACAGTTCAACCTATTTCCTAATGTGTGTCCATGAAATGGACTTCATCTTACAGTACTGACCATGACATTATCATACAGATAAAAACAAAGGCAGACAGATAAAAATAATTTGATTTATAATCTATCAGAATTATAGATTCTGTAAGAATTACAAATCATAATAAAGAATGGAGGTTATAATAAGTAAACCTCTAGTCTACATGGGATGTAAGCCTTACAGATTACAGACAATAAATATGTATTTTTGCACATAATATGTGCACCTGAGGTTAGACTGTCTTCTGTGTTTTGAATTGCTTTTTTTTTTCCAAATAGGTGAACAGACAGCTGAACACAGATGGCTGGCTGAGAGAAATGAGAATTATCTTGCCTTCTTGTTTTCATATCTATGATAGTGAGCAGCAAGAAAAAAAAAAAACAGAAAGAAAGATGCCAGATGTGTGTCCTAGCATGCTGATGTGAAGGGAACTTTGCAATGAATGTTGACATTTTGGCATTCAGGACATTGTTCTGACTGGCATCTAAGCGGTGGAATGTCAACATTCTTCAATTCCTCCTAGTAAAATATTTGCTATAAAGTGTAAATAAAGACTATAGAGTTCTTTCTTCACATTAGCTTGCTGAAACATCTGGATTTGTGTTTATATTGGGTTGGCATCACAGGCTTATCCTTCAAAGCAACCTGCTTTTATTTTCTATTTTCTAATAGAATCTTTCAAACGTACAATGCTTTTCTAAGACAATATTTTTTGACTGTGGGAGTAATCTTAAATATAAAGTGAAAAATACTAGAAAAAAGACTCAACTGAATTTGTAGGATGCTGATGTGAAACCAGGTGAAATATGTAATGACATGGCACATCACAGAAAAAACATTTACATTGTTGTCTATGGACAAAGAACCTTTTGGCTGCAACTGCTAGACTCAGTAAATAAGAGTAGGTATCCACTTCCTTTATATCTACAGTCAATATTAGTTCTCCAGCCTAGGCTGGCTGATGGGGAAAACACACACACACAAACGTCTCACACAGTTCACTAATGACACTATGCCTCCAGATCTCACAAGAGCTTGGCAGTAGTTTTCAAACAACAGCTCCTTTTTTTACCCAACTTACAGTGCACTGAAACAGCAATGAGAGTCCTCCTGAAACAATCACTTAATAACAGATAATCAGGACACCACAAACTACCAAGCTACCACCAGTAGATCAAAGACTACCTCATTGTGATGTTCAAAAAACACCTAAACCAGGTAATGTTCACTATGAGACCACTGTATCATGTATGACTGCATTTCAACCTTGCTAAATGTTTTGGTTTCAGAGCCGCTATATGTACATTGGACCACAATGCTTTAGCCTGATATGTGCTAGAAAGAACAAGCATAAACTACATTTTCCAGTGCACTGATATCCACCTACTGCTCTGGTAAACTATATTACATGGAACAAAATACAAAGCAACCTCATTGAGCTACTGTAAATACTGTAATGAAAGGAAACAGCCATGTTTGTGGACTACTAATTTAGGTTGAATAAGATATGACCAAGGCATTCAAGGTTCTAAGAGACAAGGGCTTTCTTAAACAAATTTTATCTGTGTTATCTTTTAATTTGTCTTGCCACATCTAGTACAATAGTGAATAAAAGTAATTATTCTCAAATTGTGTTATACCAAAATTAAGGTCACTCAAAATGGAAACTCTAAAAAAGGGATTTGGTTGCAGAGAATCAAAACAAACTTTTATAGAAGACTTAGTTTAGCAAATACTCTGAAAGATTGAAGTGTTTTAAAAGAGAAAGTAAACCAAAAAAGAAAGATGACAACTCTTTTACCTGAGAGTAAACTTGTATATGGTCCTGTGGGAGCTCTGCCCAACTCAAAGAAGTAATTGATTAATGTATGAACTCCCTCTAACCTGGAAGATAGGACAGAAATACCACAGGGATTTGAAATGTGTGTTTCTACAAAGTACTGAAAGGCCTGGAGTGTATTTCTGTGGTTTTTCTCTAATACCTTTTCTACTAGACAGGATGGTACAATTTGACTGTTAGAAAGACCAGTGACTTTGCTAAACAAAAGCAAGTCTTCCACTACCTTCATTTTTAACAAATATATTTTGAGAGCACAAATAAATTATTAAAATAATACAATGACAGAAATTCATATCTGGTTTTAAATATTACAATTACACACATGCACTTATATGCATGCACTTAAATGCACGTTATAAATGCAACACTTCTGTTGTTTCATTTAGTGGTATTTTTACCTAATACCTGAATTTGAGACATGAAGAAGCCACCTAACCTTGGTTCATATTAACCATGTTCGTAATTGCTCAGAAGTGTGTGTTGTATTTGAATTTATAGTTAATCACAGCAGTAGAATTTTTAGTCCCAGGGAAATTATGACAAAGAGTAAGATGTTTTTAATGGCTGTGTAGCTCCAGATGTTAGGATGGACAAATGCAGAAGAGCACACGTATTTGTGCTAGCCACAGAATCATCTGGAAGCCATAACCTACTGCTTTACATAGATCTATATACCTCCATTTAAGAAAATGCTCATAATTTAGACATAATTACAGTTTCCTATGCCAGTTTACTTTTCATTATGGAGTAAAACAAAATTCTCCCCCTTTTCCTGACAAAACTAAGTTTTGTCTCGGGCAGTTGCTGCTCACTGTCATGCAGTTTGATCGAGATGTATCTTTCAGACTGAAACCAAACGTAGAGAAAACCCCTTATCTAAAAAAAGCCTTTGACTGTCAACGGCTATGGTGCTCTAACTTCAGACCAACAAGGTATTACTGAATCTGTAACTTTTTATCATATAAGGCTTATTTTATCAGATATTGACTAATTTTAACATTTAAAAGGATCAATTTTAAAAGGTCTATAGTTCTTTCAATTTTAAAAGAAGTATTTTCAAGAACAGAAAAAAAGCAAAAAGGATTGTTGCAACTAAATCTGTATATTGAGAATTGTATTTCAGTGATTGTAAGAGCTTTTGGTCAAAATCTAATACACCTGATGTGTTTACACAGCAGGTAGCATGACTGAAAATTCCTACCAGAAAGGATCTTCCGAACCTTGCAATATTAAAAGTTACAATAAGAATGCAGTCAAAAATAATTTAGAAAAGCCACAATTTTCTCTGTTATTTTCAGCCTCACTCCAAGGTATATCTGCCTCCAGAATTAGCTATGGAAAGCTATCAATATATTTGTGCTTATTCTTCCTTTGCTTCTTTACGTTCATTGTAGCTTAACTGAAACAAATATTTCTCCTTTATGGCTAGGCTTTATTGGCAAATAAGGATAAACAGGCCGGTAATGGTGGCACAGAAAAGTAATTACTGGCTTTTTGTGAAAACTCAGACCCTCATAACAAATCCATGCAATATTCAAACCAAAACAATAAAATCAATGCTGTAATTCCTCTTTGAAATAAAATTGATTGAGAAGAAAAATATGCTATGTGAAAGATCTCTTTTTTTTTTTTTTTTGCAGACACTAACATTGTTGTCTTATTCATTTACTGACTACAAATAGTCATCTGACTGCAGTCTTTTTTTCTTTTCTATTCCCAAGATACTTCTTTTGGCATTTTAATGCGTTTAATGTACGTGTGTATACATTTTTTGTATAAAAATCAGTAATATGCTGCTGGGGTCTGTTAGTCTATCTGTTTATTTTACATGTGTATATTTAGATGAGAAACATTTTAGTTATTAAACTTCATGTCAATGAAAAATTAACTTCCCAGTACATTTTTATACAGTAGGTCTTATATTATTGTTATAGTCAGAAAAGTGATTGTAAAAATAGTTCTGTTTATGAGTGTACCAGTTCCTGTGTGTCTTCAAGTCAGTGGGAAGCTACAGGAATGGCTCTGTAGTTAAGGAATATATTTTGCAGACTTTACTCTGGAGACACTAGCATCTATTTTCCAGCTTTCTAGAATGCTTTAGCTTGATAGAATTCTAGCTTAGCGTAAAGCTGTATTTCATATTTTTTAGCAGCACTCTAGTCATCAATAAAAGACATTTCAGACTTCACTCATCTTAATTTAAAGAGAGTGAGATTAATTACATGTGTTAACTGTGCAGCAATGGAGTAGGCCCTAGAATTGTAAAGAGGTTAGGAGCTTATTTCTCTTCCTATGGAGTAGTCAACATGGCATATGGGAGGTAGATAGGCAGTACAACACACACAGGGAGACTTTTCCCATTTGCAGACCTTGATTTGAGGCAAAGAAATTTATAAAGAATTCAGAATAAATCAGACAAACCTCAGGCTTAGGCAAAGGGAAAAATGAGAGCCAATTGGACTCTCACTGAATGCCAAAGGAAGAAAATTTCACTGCCACTCACAACTTGGCAGTGGCTCCTTCTCAGGTATAAAGTTTCCAAGGAGTGGAGTCTGACCATTTTTTTTTTTCTCACATAAATGTCTTTTTCTGCCATAGCAGATAACCAGTCTAGGCACCTATCTGGTTAAATTATTAGATAATTATAATGGAGAATCTATTGTATGTAACGGTTGCATTTTGGCAATTTATTATTTTCAGTTTTGTATTATCTTTGTTACTGCTCACTTTGGATTCCTTAGGAATGCCACAAATTTTTTCTTTTCTTGTTTACTCTTGTCTTGGTTTTTGCAAATTGATTTGTGTCTTTTAGTAACCATCATTGCATAACTCTTGGACATCATAAGCAAAAACTTCAAATACAGCCTTTGTTTGACTGTGTGCTAGCCTTCATATATGCAACGGGAGCTACAATGTTTTGAAAATGGTCACATAGCACAAGTGACTTTTTCATGTACAGATAATAGAGCTATAGCTGTACAAAATACATGTGCAGTTCTTTTACTTGCGGTACATTAAAATACTGTGTCAGAAATTACAGCTGAAGACCTTTTAACAACTGCTAAACATCCTACCTTTTTTGGACTCTCCTACTGAAGGACAGTTAGGGTCAGTAATCTGGTCAGGTCAATGTCTCTCCTGGAGACCACAGTGTGGCCTGAAGTGAAATAACTGTCTCTCTACCTTGCTGTGCTCTCTGAAGCCGTCCCTTGCTAGCTATCTGTCTCTCATCCTGATGCTTGAGGTGGAACAATTTGCTCAGATTTGTCTGAATATCCTTCCTGTCTGTAGAGCAGAGATTAAAAACAGGCTGAAATAGATACTGAAAAAAATCAACAGTGGCAAAATTATAAGTGGGTGATGTTAGAGCACTTGAGACACTATAGAACCACAAAAAAAAAGGGGAGTGGCAGTGGTGCGAACTACTCTTTTGATGAAAAGAAAATTTAACGGCTTACTGACTTGCTCCAGACAGAATTATTCTGTTCTAAAAAGATGTGAACTCAAGCCCAAAAAATGCTGCAGAAAAATGAGGAAACAGACATGGATGTGCACACAGGATTTATTTTAAATTATGTACGTCTTACTTTTTGATAGCAGTGAGTAACTTGTTTTACAGTTGTGTGCAAAATCTGCATGCTTTATGCGTTCTTCACATGTGCTCCTAAACATCCACAAATATTGACTACAATACTGTCATGCTGAAAAGGGCTGCTTACGCTAAGAAAAAATACAGGGATAAGCAGTGATCTTACAGGTCAGAGCAAGCTGGTGCTGCTTCTGTGATAAGGTAGTCTGTACACCTAACATGTGGCAGAAGACAGTGCTTCAGCACATTTAGAGCAAGTCCACAAAATCTCTGCAGACCAACCATGTCTCTGCCTGTGCTTCAGCTCAACTGGATGCCAGCCAACTCTCAATTGGAAACCGCTGTGAGTACAGTGCTATGCCCAAGTTATAAGTCTTGCTGAGAAACTAACTTCAAGCTCAAAGCTGGATCACAACCGGCAGACAGAGCCAGTTTAATTCTGTCTGCAAAAGACTGAGCAGACATAGCTTTAGGGTAAAGGAAATCTGAGATTATATAAAATCTATAGACTAGGATTTTGCACAGCATAGCTCCTTAATGGGAGCTCCAAGAAGGGGAACACTACCCAGACTGGCATAAATGCTCTAAAGCCTGCGAAGAACGAGAAAGATCCATAAAATAGTTGGGAGAGCTGAATTAGAACATCCCTAATTGGATGCCCTCTATAGATGGATCAATCACAACTATTTCTTAGGACAGATCTAAAATAGATACAAGAACATACAATTGAGATGAATCCCAGAGCTCTACATACATTCTTGATTATCTTTATGTTCATGTGTGTATATGGTGACTTTTCCTATTATAAGTCTTGTTTACTAAACTATGAACATTTATTACAGTAGTATATTTTGATACAAAATAAAATAAAATGTAAAAAATATTGACAAAACCTGCATTTTGTGTCATACTTTAGCCCCACTCAGGACCAAGCTGTCCAGTCTCTCACTCACTCTCCCCAGCCTCCGAGGGAATGGAGGAGACATAATATAACAAAAAGCTCGAGGTTTGAGATAAGGACAGGGAGAGATCATTGAAGTTACCCCTCACAGGCAAAACAGACTTAACTTGGGGAAAACTATTTCAATTTATTAATAATAAAAGCCAAGCAGGAGAAAGAGAAAGAACCAAAACCAGCTTCCTCCCACCCTTCTCCTTTTCCCAGGCTTAACTGCATTTTGCGTTATCTTCACCTTCACAGTGAGGGAATAGGGAATGGGGCTTATGGTCAGTTCATCACACGTTGCTTTATGCTGCTCCTTCCTCCTTGGGGGAAGAACTCCTCACATTTCTCCCCTCCTCCAGCCTGGAGTCCCTCCCACGGGCTGCAGTCCTTTGTGAACTGCTTCAGTGTGGGGTCCATTTCCATGGGGTGCAGTCCCTCCAGAACAGCTGCCCCAGCGGCCCCTCCATGGGCCACAGCCTCCTTCAGGCATCCACCTGCCCTGGCGTGGGGTCCTCCCCGGGCTGCAGGTGGATCTCTGCTCCTGCGTGGGCCTCCATGGGCTGCAGGGGCACAGCCGGCCTCACCATGGGCTGCACCTCGGGCTGCAGGGGAATCTTGGCCAGGAGCCGCATTACTCCTCCCCCTCCTTCTTCACTGACCTTGGCATCTGCAGCCGTTCCTCTCACAAGAAATTCTTCACAACTGGCTCAGGCAGATGCCTCTCAGGATCTCTTCACATCTCATCTCCTCTCCACTTCTGGCAGCTGGGCCGGGCCGAGTCGGGCCCAGATGGCGCCCGGTGGGAGGCCAGAGGGTGAGGGCTGCAAGGCCTACAAGCCTTGCACCTCTGCCTTTGCTTCTTCTTCTTTACTCTTTTTTTTTTTTTTTTTTTTTTTTTTTCCCTTCTTAAATACATTATCACAGATGTGTTATCACTATCACAAATTGGCTCGGCCCTGGCCAGCAATGTGTCCACCCTAGAACTGGCTGAGTCCACTTGACAAAGGGGAAACTTCTAGCAGCTTCTCACAGAAGCTGACACTCTAGCCCCCACCACTACACAAGCCCAGCACAATATGTTTTAACACTTTAAAATAACATATTCAAAACAAAAGTTATTTAAAAAATAATCATGGAAAGATGGCTGATCGGGACCATGTCCCATATAAAATTTTGTACCTGGTAAGTCATACCCACTTTGAATTTTCTTCCCAATACATTATTTTATTTAAGAGTGCATGTAAAAAAAAATTTTATTTTTCTGTGCATATTTCATGCTGAAATATGTAGTTATCTTATAAAATATGCCATTTCATCAGCAAGCAGTTCACTTTTAAAGCATGTTCAGCATGCTTGATAAATATATAATTTCAGAATTTAACAGGCTGTCCACTTTCTTATAATCAATTACACCAATGTTGAAATGGCAAATCAATATACTTTTTTTTAATGGAGGAATCTATTTGGTTACCAAAAGGTCCATCTTAATTTGAGGAAATAGCACAAATGCTGTTGAATGCCAGAAAGGAGACTACCAACTGATAAATCGTACAATGGTAACTGCACATATCACTTAATTTTAATCCCTTCTGTATTTGTGCTGAGAAAGTGAAGTTATCTCTGACAGTGATGCCCTGATTTTTCTGTACTCTAGAGAGACTGTGGCTCTTAGAACACCATGGCGGGTTTTGCCAAGTAGCACAATACTGTAGCACAATATGTACTTGGAGTACTCTCTCTAAGGCAATTTTGTAAACAGTCTCATGATAGATCAGACCATGTGGATAGGCCCTGTGGTCTATTTTAAATGTTCCAGGCTATGCCTAGAATCATTCTTGGTGGTGTTTATTTCTCAGCATTCATATATTCTAATCACCAGTGTGACTCAGTGCAAGAAGCAGTTGACCTAGTTGCACACTCAGCAGATCTATATTCTATCAGCATTTGTTAGCATTTTACTCTCAGTTTCTCAGGCTTAATATGTAATGTGACTTTCAAGAATGAGTGACTACACATTTTCATCTGGATTACTTTTGATAACTGTCTGGCATCCATGCAATCAAACACGTATTCAGAGTTATATATAAATATATGCACATGAAAATATATCATATAATATATTCATTTTTTTCACACCAAGGTTATGCACCTCGATGTTAACTGTGGTGTCTCCATAACTTTGCAATACTTATTCTTTTAACTTGCTTTCCCCAAACTCTGTAAATGTTTTCACTTTATGTAGTATGGCATTTTTTTTCAACTAGAGTTACTAAAAAAATAAAGTTAAAAGAAAGAAATACTGAATATGGAACTTCTTTTGCTAGTCCTTTAAAAGGCTCTGCAATTTTAAAAAGGAAAAAGTACCATCCAGAATCTGGAAATTCCTTACTTTGTGCACTTTCCTTTGTGATTTTTCTTTCTTTCTGAGAATCAGAATTACTATAAAGATACCCTTCCCTTCTACAGAATGACACTGTGATCAACTGCTGTCTGCAGTTATCTTACATCTCTACATCAATGTTCAAATAAGCTTTGATCCCATGAATACAGAGCCGTTGTGGGTACACGTTTCCAATTTATAGCTGAAAACTACACTAACAAAACTTAAAAGATTAGCAAAAATATCCATCCCAGCAAATACGTTTCTTGTAGTGACAAGTAAATTCCAGGTATGTAGTTTGATATAAAAATAACAACAATGACAACAAACCATGAACAAAATCCCACTACTTCACCCTAACATCCAAAGTGATGCTTTCAGAAATTGTGTCTTTTTCCCTGCAAGCAGACATATGTATGTGACTAACCGACCCTTCGAACCAGTGTAGCTCCAAATAGACACAGGACTTCATACATATTTTCAGAGATGTCTGCATACAACATGCATACATTAGTTTGGGGTCTATGGGTCAAATGCCATTTCCCCACTCAAAAGCAATTCTAACCGGAAGCATAGTGGAAGAGACAGTTCCAGGGTATCACAATATTTTGCATTCTCCCATATCTACCTTTGGTGAAGTCAAGCTCCTTTATTTCCAAAAACCCAGTAGAACATCAGCCATCCGGTGAGACATTTTACAGCCCTAAAAATGGAAGGTTTGTAACTGAGATTCATTTCTATGCAATTGCTTAAAATTATGCCACTTCAGGCAATTTTAACTGCACGTAGCAAGTGCTCTTGAAAAACTTCCCCAGGATGTAGTAATAATCTGCCAGGGTATGTTCTCTTTGAATTTGAGGTGTTGTGGTTGAGGTTATTATTTTTAATTAGCTTAAGGAAAAATGTGTTCATCACTTGTAAAACTGCTTATGTCATGCTCTGGAAGCTAAACAGTATGTAGAGCTGAAGCACAAACCCTCATCACAGAATGTTCTGACAGCCCCACAAGCTGTACCACTCACTTCTAAGACTATTAAAAGTTGGGAAACCGTTTGTCAAAAACAATGAAATACTGCCCTCTTGTGACCAAATTTTATCTAGGGGTAGCTGCATTTGCAATTACAGAAAAGAAATCTTGAAAAAAAGAATAAACGGACTAAAGATGTGACTTGGCAACTGGATGAACCTTCTACAGTGGTTGTTCAGTGGGGAACCTCCATAATTTCTGAGCAGAAAATACAGTGACCCACATCAAAGCAAGACATATGGATAGCCTGAATAAAAGCAACATGCAACATGTCTATATATTTTAGGATAATGGTGTAATGAAAATAAAGGTGGCATGAAATGCAAGCAACAGATGGGTGATTTAAAGTAAAGAGGAGATGGTTCTCGTGTAGTTAAACAATGGAACTACTTGCTACCCAGTTTTGTACATACTAAGCTTTTCAAATGTTCAAAACCAGGGAATGCAAGCCCCAGCAAGAAAAGCACACTGGAGAGTTATCAAACCTTCGAAGACACATTCAGGAAGTCTCCGAGCTGCAAACTGCAGGGGTGAGCATGCTGCGCAAATATCACCCTTTACTTTCCTTTGTCTTTGCCCTTTCCTAGGCATTCTCTACTGGCAACTATCACTGACTCATTTCTAGTATCTTTAATACGCATCTTAGTGAAGTATTGCCTCTTTAATTGCAAAAAAAAAATGAATTGCACACTAACCACTCAGTAAGGCATTTTGCAGACGTACAAGTAGAAAAAGGTTAAAAAATAAAATGCAGTCATACAGAAATTTGTACACACTGAACCATTTACCTTAATAGTTTGACTGTTTTTATAACTTCCTTACAGAAAATTTCACAGCTGACTGACATGCAGTGAAACTGCATGACTGACATTGTTCCTGCTGTAAGTTACCACACACTGAAAATCTGATTGCTTTTCAGACCTATTACAAAGATTGGCATAGAAGTATCTTAACCTTCACTGAGTTTCTGCACAGTTAACAGTCCAGGAAATAGCTTTGCCCTTCCTCAAGAAGAGGCCTAATCCTTCTTGGATGTCCTGCAACTTCTGCTGCACAAAGTGTTCTTGGTCTTTCTTTTTTTTTTTTTTTAACTCATTGGGAAACCTGTGGACAAAACTGAGGACAAGACAGAACTTAAGCTCCCAAGCTGGTAAAACCCACAACTCCATTCAGCTTTCACATGTGTCAAACAAACTAAAAATCACCATATAGTGAAACTGTTGCTTTACCTCCATCATGGTGGACTGACATGAATGCCACTTCCAATTTGACACAATTTTACAAGTGAAAGACTGCTTTAAAACACCATCATTTCTTCGAATGCATTGTAAAATACTTCTGGAATAGAACATTTTAAAATACAGTCAGTTTATGAACATCACAGAATATTCACTGGAATTCTCAGTGAATGTTTGGGCTCACTGTACTTGGAAACCTTCCCTGTTTTTTATTATTCATATGGTTGCCTAAATATTTAAAAATAGTTCCTTGTGCATTTCAATACCATGGACTACTTTCTTAGCCTTTTGTGTTTGACTACAATTTTTTTTGGTACTGAAATATTTTATTTTATTTCTGTAATTACTGTTGAATTGTAAAAATGCCTTTATATAATAAAACTTTAAATTAGGCAAATTCTGTCACATTTTTATACCTGTCAAATTCAGTGCATTTTTGTGCAGAATGTGTAAAACAAGATGATCTACTATTAATGTACATATTTCTTAACTGTATGTTAAAATTTAAGTGTCTGCAAAACTCTTCACACTAAAAAAAAAGGGGAAAAAAAAAAAAAGGGAAGATTTTTGGCAAGTAACATTATGAGCTACATGCTGCATTCTGTCCTTAGGTACCCTGTTGTGAGTGAGAATAGAATCCACATAACAGAATTTTTAGAGTAGACTTGATATAAAAGCTCACTTGCAAAGGAACCAAGCTCAGTGG
Organism: Chlamydotis macqueenii; assembly: GCF_036417535.1. NCBI lineage: Eukaryota > Metazoa > Chordata > Aves > Otidiformes > Otididae > Chlamydotis > Chlamydotis macqueenii. The sequence continues at coordinate 54,227,680 of NC_141593.1, read as the reverse complement.
CGTGGTTTGGATCACTTACAGTGACTGCTAAGCTCTTTTATTAATATGGCCTACAAGGAAGAACTATTACTTTGCACTTAGTTACATTTCTTCATGAAGTGGGCACTGAAGAAGGTCTTGTATGTCATGTTAGAATGATTAGTTGCAAAACCGTGGAAAATACATTTTGTGGCTGAGTGTTGTCAGGGTAAAAAAAATATTAATCAGTTCAGTTCTGCTTTTGTATCTTGGCGTGAGCTACTACGCTTATGGTCTCCACTGGAATACTAAGATGTTAAATTATGGAACGCATATGTAGAATCCATATGGCTGTCTAAAATATTCCACAATATTCCACTAGCAGCTAGGGAAGATGGGAAGAAGAAAGTATCAGTGTTTCCCAAGGCTATTCCTGAAACATATACCATGCAATTTAACTGGATGTCTTATTCTTTAAGGGCATGTCAGCTTCCAGATTTTTCATTTTTGAACTTCATATGTGGCCACTACTGGATATTTTTTAAGAAACTCAGAGGCAAAAATTCACCCTCACCAGAATTTCACGGGGCCCAGAAAAGTTGCTGACACATATGGTGCCTGCTGGCAGCTCCCCTGAAACAAGAGAGGAACTGTATTAATAACCAATTTTGATCTCTTGGCATTTCAGCTGATGGCTCAGGGCAGGGTCAAAAATTTAGTAAAGACCTGGATGTTCTGGGCTGTGGCCACTCAGGACTTGAAGGCTGACCTCCAGGCTCAGGGATCCCACTTCATCTCTGCGTAATGCACTCCGGTGCTTCATGATGCTCACAGGGATTTTGGTTTGGATTCCTATCTCCAGCACAAACCTCTCTGGTTTCAGGAGATGCCGCCGCTTCTCACCGTCCCACCACCCAGGGAAGAGCCTGTCCCTATGTCCTTGATGCCTTCTCCAGAGGCACTGGGGTGTGCTGCAAGATGCCCCAACCCCTCCTCTGCTCCGTGCTGAAACAGCCCAAGCCCCACAGAACCTCCTTGCCTTCCCTGAGACCCTCTGCTTGGTTGACCTCCTACCTGCCCAGGATCACCCCTGTGCCCTCTGGCCAGGGGAGAAAGACAGGAGAAAACCCCTGAGAGTGAGGCAAGTGCTGCCTGTGACACCATGCGGGGAGACCATTAGGCAGCCAGTGACATGTATTACAGTGTCCTTTTTCAGCATTTACATTCTATAACAAAAATGTCTTCTGAGGTCTGTATGACTAAGCCTAAAATATGTGTTAATCAGAAAATATAACTCAACATAATCAGACTTTTGTACCTATTGCAGAGAATATATGACAATTTGAGATAAATGCTATATCAATGCTGTATACTGAATGTATTTAGGAGTATACAGAAACATCACTAAGCTATTACACTGAAACAGTAATTTCAACAGATTAGGTCCTTTCCTTTGGTATAACTCTATCTTGTGGTCCTTTTAAGCACATAAACTAGCAGAGCATAACTGACTTCTTTACCAATTAACTCTCAATGCAGTCAGCAACACACTGTGTTCCAAAACACAATGACCAATTCCCTTTCACTTCAGGCTTAAAGATAGTTGCAAAGCTGAGGAACTACAGAACAGGATATTTCGAACATCCAGGAGACAGAAAAGCGTCTTTAGCTGATGTCTAGGCGTGCAGTCACCAGTGAAACACTACGAGTGTGGAGCTTCAAGAGAACATCTGCTTGGATAGAATGAACATACTCAGGTTACCTATGCAACCTTCCTATGAGTGGCACACAGAGGTAGAAAGAATCTAGCTGACAACAGGACACTAATCAAAATATAAAAATAAAAACTTGGTAAGAAAGTATTTATTTCTCAGTCAGATGTTGGAAAAAGTACTGGTTATAAACTTAACTAAATTATAATGTCTGCCTTTCTTTTATAGGTAATTTCTTATTATTTACAAAAAAACCCTATGTCCACTGTATGTATCTGAAGTCAGATTAGACTCATTTCTTTATTTGCTTGCATTACACTTTTCCGAAGTTGTCTTCTCTGTCTCTCTGCCTCACTCAGATAAACATCTTAATCTATTCCTGTTAATTAAACAGTATAGTGAGCTTCAAAAGTTAACTTTTGCTGCTTATTGATTAGACTGTTTTTAGCAAAGGTAGAACGTTGTTTTACTGAAAAAGCTGGCAGATTAATTGGAAAACAGAATATTCACTAGAATTCTCAGTGAATGTTTGGGCTCACTGTACTTGGAAACCTTTCCTGTTTGTTATTATTCATATGGTTGCCTAAATATTTAAAAATAGTTAATTGTGCATTGCAATACCATGGACTATTTTCTTAGTCTTTCATGTTTGACTTCAAGCTCAAGCTCTAAATACCCAGAGATACTTAAGAATCTCAGTTTTCATTAAAAGGAACTGTTTTCCTTCTTTGTGATTGCAGACAAAAAGCTGGAAAGAAACAAAGAGGAACAAAGCAGAGAGAGTAAGTAAAGAAAACTTCATGTTTCCCCCCCTTCTGACTCGATAGCATAAAAGAAACCTGCCAAACCAAAAACTGTGAGTTTGGTGACCAATTTTCTTGAATTCAGTTGCAACTTCATATTTCCAAATTTCAAAGCAGAGGCTATGTAGCAACTGTTCAAAATACTAAGGGTATTGAAAGGCTATTAAAAGGATCTACAGCAGAAATTTGGGCAAATTAGGGTCATTCTAATATTAACTATAAGGGCAATTATGTACAGGCTATGTATCTCAGGTATTTCAGAGATGTCTCAGATACTCAGTAAGCTAGGACGCGAACTTGACATTAGGGCCAACACACGGGCTGTTTACATTCCCCTGGGACTGGAGAACATTTCTGGATAGTCTTGCCTGCTCTGTAATGCTTCCTATGTTCTTTCTCTCTCCAGTACGTGCCCTGTCCCCAAGGCTACTCTGCATGTGCCCGCAAAGCTTTGGGCATGTAGTAGCTCTGTGTCTGAGGTGGCAGTCTGTTGTTTTGTTTTCCCTTTTTCTACGACAATAACCCCAGACCAGAGCCAGGCAAAGAGGAAGGGAGTTCAGACTGAGAAGAGCTACCAGTCAGTTTTCATTACAGTAATGACACAGAATGACTCTCGTCAGATAAACAAATGAAGACTAAGGATGGGAAATACCAGATTGCCTGTTAACTAAAAGAAGGCTGAAGTAATTACTCAGTTATTTCAAGGTAATTGCTCAAATGCCCTTTCCAGGACATCAGGGAAAATATCGCAGAGCATACTGACTCGTTGGAATAAGTATGTACCATTTGTGAATGTTTTAGAGAATCCTAAAGTCCAGTAATCAAAAGCAAGCCAGGTGGTATCGCCAGGGTACTGCAGGAAAAGCTGGTATCAGGCTTGTCATTCCAGGCATAGGGTAGGTCATGGCAGTATGGCTCCTGGACTGCGGCTGACTATATGACTGTAGTTTCACTCAGAGAGCTGCATACTCTTTCTTAATAGTCACTCTTTCCTAATATTCACTTATTTTCTTCTCCATTTATATATTCTACTTTTTTTTCCTTTAATTTCCTTTGTTTAACTTATATTTAATTTTTCTGCCCCACAAACGCTATTTTGCTCAAACAATTCTAAAGCAAGGGATTGGTAGGCCTTTCCATGCACACTGAAGCATGAAAAGGGTGAACCTAAATTAATCCTCAAATACTCTGAAGACCAAAATTCTTTTTGTACATTTCATGTAGCCTGCTTTAGTCTTTTGTCTGTTTTATTCTACTATGAGTTCTCACTTATACATCATGGCCATATTTGGCAATAGAAGTAATATAAGAATGCTATAGCCAGCCTATTGAATTTACTTCTGATCTTCCCTAAAACTAAGGCTGAACCTAGTCTTATATCATAATCCCTTTTATTTACTCTCAAGAATATGTCTATGTGTTTACTGGTTCAGTTTATAAACTCTGCCATTTAAACTTCCCCCAGAGCTAAATTTACTGTCTGGAGCTATAGTGAATCTTGCATGCTTGTACATGTGGCAAAGAGAAATTACTAAATGTTTCCAAGTCATAGTCAAGGAGAACTTAATAGCCATGAAAGTCATGAGATCTTCTCTTAGCGCTCTTGGCCAGTAAATAGCAATGTTGTGAGAAAGCCAGAAAGTCAATGAGGGAGCCATGTGAAGTGAAACAAAAGATGTTTCAACTGTGCATCTAGTGTAAGAGTAAACTTGTAGCTACTTTCATTTTTTAATATATAAGAGAAAAAAAAATTGGCCTGATATGAGACAGACTTCAGGGTAGCTACGAATGTCACTTTACAAACTAGAGAGTTCAGAAAGTGATGGATTTTAAAATTTTGTTTAGAACTTTAAAATGTCATGCATTACAAACTTTAACTTTAACTTGGTTTTATATGTTTGTATGCAATTAATGCCACAATGCTTTAATATTTAAGCTGCTCTTTTACCATACAATGTTACATATGTTTTATGATTCATACAAGACCCTGCTTGCCGCAAAAAGATCCACAAGTTAGTATATTCACTGAATACCATTAAAAATGTAAACAAGCTTGATGAGCATACAAAAAGTACAGCTTGTCAGTAAAATATTTCTAAACTACAGAGTGGAGGCCACATCATTTAGAAAACCTGCCGGGCTGCTGAAGTGTTAGTGAATCCTAGGTTGTGACATAAGCTGTTTCAAATATTTCTAGTAACCATGGGTGAAACTTTAAAAAGCAAACTGGTCAATGTTACACATATGAAGTTGTAGATATCTTGTATCATTTTCACAAGTCCTCCTCCATGACCATTTGAAAATATGACAACTAATGTTTGCCTGAAATACATTAGTAAAGTTAATAGTTGTTATGCTATAAAAGTTTTTTTTCCAAATCTTAGGATGTGCTTGTGCATTATTTTGTTTGAAACTTCAGGCTACTATTGTAAATAATGGAATAATATAAATAATGCAAAGTTATTAATCACCATTTGTTGCCAATGCCAGAGACTGCTAAGGTGAAAACTGGCTATTTTAGAAGCTGCAGAAGGTTCCGAGCATATCGCCTGAAATTTGTGTATGTCCATCGGACTGTTCAAACCTGTGGAGGATTAGATGGTAGTCTTAAATTCTATTGGACCAAAAAAACCCAACTCAAGCAGCAAAGAAGAACATATTTGGTGCATCTTACAAATGCATAATACTTAACATGCTTTCATAATATACAGATGATACTACATGACATAAGTATTTTAATCTTTTTTAGGATTTGCCATGGTACAATAAAGAATCTAGACAAATTCTGACTCCAAGTTAAAAAAAAAAAGTCTAATTGTTTCTTGAATTTATATCTTCTTTTATTTGTTCTTCAGATACTTTCTAAATTTCAATCTTGTATCTAATTGTCAATGTCTTTTTCATTCTACTGTCACTCTACCACATTCTGTACTCTGAATGAACTCCTCAGTCCTTATAAACTGCACAATCTTTTTTATTCTTTACTCCCTTTTTTTTAATATTTTTCTGGGCCTTTGTATTCTAGTAAACTCCAACATGGTATTTTTAAAAGTTCTCAAATTGTAATTATCTTATTAACATCCATTCTCTGTCTTAAAACTCATTATTAATTATATTAATGCATTGTATTTTATGTCTCTGAAACAGCTAATCTATTATTTCCCGACCAAGCATGCTATGCATGTGGCTTTCAACAACTGCTGGAGGAATAGTGGTGTTGCTTGTCTCTCTGAAGATCTTTTTCCCATATTTCTGGAAAGACTTGATCTACTTCTTGAGGCGGAAGAGGTTAAAAGCAATGTTAAAGAAACGGGCAAACAATGGAATTCTCTCCATAATTGACCTTTTCATGGAGAGAGTGGAAAAGATTCCCCACAAGCCGTTCCTCATCTACGAAGGGAAGGTGCACACCTACCAAGATGTGGACAGGAGGAGTAACAGGGTAGCGCAGGTCTTCCTACACCACGGGAATCTGAGAAAAGGCGACACTGTGGCCCTGCTAATGGGTAACGGACCTGACTTCATCCATGTCTGGTTTGGGCTGGCCAAGCTGGGCTGTGTGGTGGCTTTTCTCAATTTCAATCTTCACTCTACATCTCTTCTGCACTGTGTGAATACATGTGCAGCAAAAGCACTGGTGATAGGAGAAGGTAAGTTCTATATTGTGTTTGACTTACTATTGACTTTCTGCTTTTTATCAAAAACAGAAAATCAGAACCATTCAAAGCCACAAGCACTTCATATATACATACATGTATGCTGGCTAAAAAAGAGAAGAGATAGTCTTTTTTAAACTTCAAGTGTATAAGCACCAAAAATATTTTGGATTAATTAGTATAATAAGAGGCTTAAATCTGAAACTCTCCAAGTACTGGACAATGTACCAGCAGAAACAATCAGGCATCAGCAAGCTAATAGCCTGAGGAGATCCTTTAGTATCATCTCATTTCCATTTCTATTTATTGCATTATGTAGATATAGCTCCACTGTCTACAGGAAGACTGAAGTTTCCTTTGTTAGTGGTGATTTCCTTCCTATAAATATATAATAATATATAAAAAATAATAATTATATAATAATATATAATAATATCATTTTTAAACTTGGCAGATTGTCTGAGATCAATACAGAAAGAATTTATTTTTCGTCTCTTGGAAAACAATGTTGCTGTCTGGCTGATGAGCACCAGTTCTCCTTTCCAGCATGTTCACACTATACCAGACAAACTAGACAAGGTGCAGGATCATCCTGTTACATCTCACCTTAAAGTTGTCACTAACACAAGAAACACAGCTATGTATATCTTCACATCTGGAAGTACAGGTGAGGATGTGTACCTACAAAGTACAAGTACAGCTCTTTGAAAATTAAGGTGGCAAAAATTTAGCAAAAAGACAGGCACACAGAAAGACACAACTTGAATTTTTAAGTCAAGATAGGGAGGAATTCATTTAGTTAAAAGCAGAGTGCACTTTAAACCAGTTATCCCTTTGCATAACAAGGGCATAATTCCAGTTAGTGAACTTTCACGTAGATATTTAATGGCTGAACTTTATTTTTTAAATATAAGGCCAACAAAGTCAGTCTCTTACAGCTGCTCAGATTCCACAGTGACAGAATTTCACAGATCTGTAGTAAAAAGAAATACAGCCAGCATGAGTGCTTGGTCCTTGAGAGAAAACTTTTCTTATGACACAGACCCGAATATTGTAGCTTCACCTTACTTCACTGAGAAGGAAAGGGGAATCCTTCCTCTAGTCAAGCCAAACAACTTTGTAAAAGTTATTCCTATTGCAAACAGCTGTTGATGTGGCACAGTGGCTCTTCAGAAGCTTTCCCATTCTTGCTTTGTGGTGAGGGATCACTGTGTGCACAGTTGGTCTGCACTCTCCTGTGAAGGGTATGGACTTTCTTCCCCAGACAAAGCAGACGAGAGGATTAAATAGCCTTACAGGCAAAAAGACTGAAGAAGCTGAGAGACTAAGGACCCATAAGGTAAAGCCTGAAAGACAGGACAAACAAAGACTCAGAAGAAAAGACAATTCTCCCTGTACGTTCCAAATATAATTTCGTTTGCAGCAAACATTTATACACTTATAACTATTTGCTCTTCTCCCTTTGACAGGTTTCCCAAAAGCTGCTATCATCACTCATCTAAGAGCTCTATCTGCCTGCTTATTATTTACTCAGTGTGGTGCCGTTTCTCAGGATATTTTGTATCTCACTCTTCCCTTGTATCACATCAGTGCTTCTCTTCTTGGCATCAGTGGATGCATTGAATTAGGTAATTTTTACCTTCTAGTGAAGTTTCATTAACTTGAGAATGCTGTAACTTTTTATTATTTGATGAGTAACTCCATTTGGTGAGTAACTGAAATATTATGTCTACCAATAGACTTTTGTCATTTTCTCATTTTTATCACCTTCTCCAGTCTACAAACTATCTAAGATATATGCATAGTTTCTGAAGCTTAGAACAAACACCAGTTGTTGCATAGATCCAACATAACATGACTTGAGGTCTGTGTATCAGTAATACCACTGCATATGTTCTGTAGATTTAACCTGAAATCATACTTGTATCCTACTCCCAAAGTCTAAAAGTGCATTTACATAGGCATCTGAGAAGTCAGGCTTGATTTTTAGTGTCAGAAGGTACAAATGCATTGTGGAAGGTTTAACTAACCTTCAGAATAAGGTCAACTAAATGTGTTTTGGAGCTATTTTTGAGCCACATATATGAGTAACATCTACAGAATTAAATTCATGATCTTAAAGTGAAGGAAAGAGAGAACAACAAAGCCTCCCTTCTTGATTCTGATAATGGGAATTTACTTGTAGAGGGCTAGCAATCATATTTTTTTCAGATAGGTCCTCCTCCTGTCCTTAAGAGTCTTGCACAGATGCTGCGTTTTGGTATTGTAAGTATATATCTGGTCTGTTTTAGAAGCCATTTCTGTGCTTTGCTTCTTCAGGAACAGTATGGGCAGGCATGCTGGGCCACAGTAGCAGATAATAAGACTGCTGCTGCCTAACAGAAACACAAAAGGCATGGGAAAAGTAGTGTATAAAAAGGTTTGAAGCTATGATTTGTCTTAGAACAGAAAAAGTAGGGTAACAGCTTTCTTAGGTGGGCCATTCAGATTGGGACTCTGGGGGGCCTGGGATTTGAATGACAAGGCTTTGAGGTGAGTGAGGCTAAAGAGCTCTGAGAGGGCTTCAAGTCTTTCATGAGAGGGTACTTGGGTTCAGGAAGGAACTGGCAAGCTAGGAGCAAGTGGACTGGAAGGGATTCAAAACTTGGAAGGCATTGGGAAGCTTTATGGAGTACTAACAGGACTCATGAAAAAAGGGATTTTGGAAAGGAAGGAAATACAGGAATTTGTAAATTCTTGGCTGACAACACTTAGAAAGAAAGGGATGGTGTGGCAGACACCAAAGGTCTAGAATGAAGCGGCTTTTGGAAGGGAAAGCTCTGAAGGAACTTTAGGCCCACAGAAACAAAAAATTGAGGATGATGAACTGACAAGAAACAGGAAAAGAAGAGTGAGACAGAAACAACACGAACTCGGAGCTAGTTTATCTTCCACCACTTCTCACACAAATAGAGAAGCTGTGACCTACGTTCTTCTCCATCCTACGCTCTCTTTTTTCCAGAGTTACATCAGTCACCATCTTAATAGAAACAAAATGGTTAGGCTTCAACCTATTCCTAACAATTGGAGATGACTAAAAGTATCACTTCTTCTGCTTCTGGTACTGTAAGTTTTTAGTTACTACTCAGAAAAAGAAGCAAGGCACTGTTGTGCTAGTCACATTTAACAGAAAAATCTTGCTGGAAATAGCTTACTATTCATTTAAATAGCTGACTTTATCATTAGTTGAATTAAGAGAATGATGACATTTTTTTAACAATAGAGGTAGAGATAAGATAGATTTGTTTTGATTTTTTTTTTTCTGTTTTCATCACCTAGGAGCAACTTGTATTTTGAAGAAGAAATTTTCTGCAAGCCAGTTTTGGAATGACTGTAGAAAATATAATGTTACAGCATTTTTGTACATAGGAGAACTCTGTCGCTACCTCTGTAACCAGCCCAGTGTAAGTCCTTGTTTGCAAGCGCAGCTTTAAAATATAGCAAATCTCTATTTTATCAGTCATATAGATTTACCTATTTCTCAATGGTATAGCGTTTTTAATGTTTGATAGTTTTTTTCCAATGTATACAAAATCTCGGTCTTGTGTTCCTTGTAGTTCTACGATAGCATTCAAGTTTGTATCAGCAACTGTGGTTACATAGAAACAAGCCTGGCAGGATGAAACAGTTACGCCCAGACACTAACAAACATAAATTCCTCTGTAAAGCCGAGCTTGTTAGGTTTTAATCTGAGTGATAGGCAAGCGGCAGGTCAGTAAGGAAAAGGTAAAAGCAGCAAAAGCTTTTTCAGACTCAATGATCAAACGAAAGCATGAACAAGATTAAATGATTAACCACCTGCACTGCACTGTTCCAAAGTTATTACTAAGAGAAGGCTACTCTATTCAGTATTTAATGGCTGATAATTAATTTTTGTATGGCTTTGAAACTGCTGGATGAGTTTCTGTTTCTTTAATTTTTTTTTTCTGAATAGGTGTTCCAAAGGCACATTTTGTTCCACAACTGTGTATAAGATGATAAACATACCTGTATAAAGCCATAGTACTAATAGTATGGTGCAAAATCTTGGTCGCCCCTGGCATAACAGTCCTGAAGAACATAGAAGCTAAATCACAATCAGATTTAGGACAAAAGTAAGATGTCAACAATCAGAGCAGCATCAGAAAAGCAAGTCTGAAAATATTATCTTGCAACGCTTGTTTCTCAATAATGGTGGAAAAGCTTGGTTAATTTTCTTAATTTTATACTTGGGAATCAGAAAGTTACTGAAGGGACAAGAAGTATTCTTACCTACCACTGCAAACACCATGTACAAGCACAAGGTTCAAATGATCTCCAACTGCATTGGTCAGAGATTGGTGCAAGAGCTAGCAACAAGGGAACATCTGAGAGAATCCACCAGCTGGTTCGAACTGAGACTTACTATTGTGGGGTCCGGATGTAGGAAAGGGGTCAAATACAGAAAGGTATTAGAGGGAACAAGCCACCAGGAAAGTGGTTGGCCAGAACTCAAGTCTGTACAATCATTATGCCAGTAGTCCATGGATCAAAAAAACAAAGGAATAATTAGCTAGGCCAGATCAGTTGTGTAAAGGTCTCTCCTGCAGGAAAAGGCAGGAAGAACTTTCTTTACTTGGCTCAATAACAAGAATTTAACAGAGAAGATATTGACATTTAACTGGCAACTGCTAAGAAGAGGGAAAAACATAAAGCTGGTCTAGCCTAGTTAAGAAAGCTGAGGATGCCAACAGAAGTGGATCAGGGTAAATCCAGAATCCTGTCAAGATCAGGTATCTTACTGAAGTATAATACATATAACTTCTAGTATACCACACAGGTTCTTCCACAGTGAAAGAAACTAATAGCAGGCTAATAAGCAAGCCAGCTACATTTCACCTAGATTCCTTGTTCTGTGCCATGCCAGAGCATAGCAGTCCTGGTGTTGCCCAGGATTAAATGAGAGACCTGTTGGAGTATGCTCTAGTTCATATCCAGGATATATGTATATATAGGAGTAATGGTTTTAAAATAGAAGGAGGTAGATTCAGACTAGGCATCAGGAAAGTAACCATTTGAGTAGTTTGCCACAATAATGACATAATTGACATGTAACAACAACATGTTAACAACTACATTTTGACTGCAGATTTGATTACCATCTTTTCTGAGTTTGGATTTAAAATTAAAAACTGCACCTAATCATACAAGATATGGTAAGGAGCTTTAAGTCATCCTACTATTTTTTCAGGTTCCTCAGGCAACATCACAGATGTGTAAAATTTACTATCAAATATTATTACATGTAGAACTGACCATAGCATTTCAGAAGTGTTTTCTAATACATTATTTTATTTATGCAGAAAAATTCCTTTCTTTGGTTCAGAAAGGAATTTTCATACTATGGAAGATGGTACCTACTTAAAATCAATTTTTTTTTTTTTACATTTTCAAGATAAAATAATTATTTTAAACTTTGTAATATACATCTCAGTTATAGAATTTATAAGTGCAAATACAAAGAATACAGAAATAAAGTTTTCACCTTATGAACCTTCAACCTCAGACCAATCAGAATTCTGATGATTTTGTATTTGATTTTTACAAAACAAATATCCATCAGTGAAGTATTTGAGTCAAAGTGGCAGTTTCTGAAGGAAAATTGTTGTATTAGAAAATTTCAGAACATTTTAGACCAACTCTATGTATTTAGACCCACTTTTCTCAGCTGCACAATGTTTCTTTTTGGCTGTTCATAGAAAGAAGAGGACAGAGCTCACAAAGTGCGCATTGCTCTAGGAAATGGTATCACACCTGCTGTCTGGAAAGAATTTCTGATGAGGTTTGGCCCAATTAAAATATTTGAATTCTATGGAGCCACAGAAGGAAATCTTAGTTTCTTGAACTATACTAATAAAATAGGAGCTGTGGGCCGTGCTGGCATTTTCTCAAAGGTAAATGTAATCAAATCAAACAACTAATCAATTAACCAGCCAACCAAAAAGCAGATAAAGGCAGAAATTATCAAGAGCAGGAAAGCGTACAAGGAAGAATCTGCTTACTACAGTCCAGATGTAATAAAATTTGGTTCATGGAAACAGGAACCTTATTCTTAGCCCCTTACTTGATTCTATTCTCTGTACACACATTGTACAGCTAGAATAAATATACAGAACAAGTTGACAGAAGCTGAAACTACTGTTTTGGATAGACAACTTTTCCTTTAGAATATAAAAAAAAAAATAATCTGACTGTATACAAGTGCCTATCTACAGGACTGATTAATGATGTTTTTTGTTGAAGTTTACCTACCATCCTGAAAACCCACAGATATTAAGTGATGAGATAGAAGTTAGTTTTGATTTGACTTTTGGCATGAATCAGGAGATACATGTTCCAGAGTAAACTTACACAATTTTACTCTTTGTCTGCATCTTCACTCATTAAAACTGACATCACACTTTCTTCTCTCAAATAAGACAAGCAAAAAAAAAAAAAAATCAAAATTCTCAGCAAATAAAGGAGAAAAATATAAATCTCAGGATATCAGAACTATAAACTTTATATATATGACTACTGTTGAAAATTTCGTTGGAGATATACATCTTCCACCCATAAAAATACCTTGACAGTCTCAAATGCTTTTCCTGTTTGTACAGACTCTTTGTGAATCATGAACACTATACTACAATAAAATACTGTTCAAGTGATACTAAAGGTTCATATCAGTTAACATCTAAAACAGATTAATGACTTCCAAACAATTTCTGCTTTTAATCTGAGATGCCAAAAATGTCTTCCCATGGCAATAATAACAACCCTGCAATGCTTTTGATCTTTTAGCATTCTTAAGTATGTGGACAGGGGATGAAGGCAGGAAGCCTGAATTGAAGCACTGAGCTTTGATTTTCCACTTACACCTGGTTGGACTAATTTTTGAGATGTTTGTAAATTTAATCTGGACTTTCTGTCAGAGAATCTTCTTGATTTGCATTTCAGTAATGTTAAGCCTCTACTTAGAAATGGATGACAATTAACAATTTGATCAAAAGCACTGTTTCACTTCATATAAATTATTTGAATCTGACCCTACTCTAAAACAATGGATTTCTTTTTACCAATAAAGGAGATAAACACTTCATCTGTGTATGCATACTTAGTGCTGCTTACCATGACATAAACACTTTCTGACAATTGCTTCTCATAATACTCTTAGTGTATTTCGGGCTCTTCCAAATCTTCCAAAGTCAACAGTGTACAATCCATTAATTCAAAGCAATTTTAACCAAAACAATTGTAAAGTCAGCAGTTGTAAATTGTAAAGGTTTTTTAAGTATATATACGCACTTTTTTAAATTCAGTGCCTACAGTCTTTTGAGTTGTTGAAATATGATGTCTGGAAACAAGAACTTATGAAGGATGAAAATGGAAGGTGTAAGAAAGCACCCACAGGTAAGTAAAAATATTAGTTACCTATTAACTAAAAGATACCTCCATTTAGACGGTGATATTTTGGTGCAGGGATTACTTTGCTGTTCTGTGAGCAACAGGTTCTTGACATACACTTAGAACTTGAAAATGACACAGGACAAATATACTATCAATAGATGCAAATTGGGATTTATTGCTAATATACCAAATAACATATCTAAATATTTATACCCAAATATAAAAAAATACAATAATATCAGAACATAATCAATATTCTGGGCTCAGAATGTTTTTATTCTCATCTGCAAAAACTTGTTCATATTCCTGAACAAATGAGATTTCTTAGTGCTGCTTTTTTTTTTCCAAATAAAATGGACATAGTAATTCCTACATATGTTGTGTACTGAGACCAGATGTTTACAGATGCTCTCTCATCCCCAAGTTTAAAGTTCTGAGGAAGAACAGTACTTTTTGAAAATCTCTTAGTACCTAGAGTCGCACAGAATCTCCAAACTCCTACTTAGAATGGAATACTCTTACTCAAAGAGCTGAAGCTCCCAGGCTGAAAATGAGATGGCCTCACACCGGAGAATATCTTTCAGAAAAATCCTGAAAACTAACTCTCAAAAAAGACATAGCACTGCATTTTACTAAAGTCACAGTAAATACCTGTATGACTGTGTACACATACATGAATCCATGTGTGTCAAAGTTAACAGCTGTGCGAAAAGAGTCTTTAACACTAGTTTTGGAATGTAGATTTAACTATCACTGAGATAAAATTCCAGAAGGCAAACAAGAGGCTTGTACGTCTGACTTAAATGATAATGTTTGTCATGTTAATGTCAAATCCTAATAGTAGCACTAGTCATAAAACCAGCAATTATTATTAGTTATTTCTCATAATATATTATATTCTGGAAGTTGTACTGGAAACCAAAGTACCAATTATTAATCAGTTGTAATAACACATTATTTGCTGATAATATCTAAATCTATCAAAAGAATGAATATTACTTTTTTTTTATTGAAAAGAGCTTGCTTCCTCACTACAGTTACATTATAAACTGGACAAACATTCTTGGTTTCTCAGAGAAATTGATAAAATACCCAGTTTCATGACAGTACTAGCAGGTTGTTATACATATCTTTTAGAAAACTCTTAAGCTGTCACTTGATGTGATGTAAGACAGTAATAACAGTAAATTCCCAAATTGGAACAAAGCATCATCCTGTTAAATTCACTGGGGCTTAGGACAACTCTTTTAAAAAATTCAAAATTCAACATTTTTATTTGGTTTTTCTTTTGTTCTAAAGCATGCATCCTATTTGCAGTGATGCCAGCTCCTCTTCTGAATGGTAATGAGTGTTCACTCCACTTTCCACATTTAGAGTTCAAAACAATAAAGAGGTTTTAATATAAGAGGCAGATATACAGCCATGAAGAAAACTATTTGTTTGAAAACCTCTCCATACATCTGTTTAAAGAAAAACAATAAATATCTTTAGAAGATAGAAATGTCTTTTAACCTTTGGAACAGATTGTGAGATAAGCCAGTACCTATGATAGATACAGAATAATAAGAAAGCATCTGGAAAGGGTATTCTGAGCCAATTCCAGTTACATTAACAGAAGTTTTGCCCTTGATACAAATGGGACTTACACAGTCAGCAACAAGAAATGATGCCCAGTAGGAATAGTCTGCAAACTCCAGGGACTCCTTGGTGTTTGGAGACCCAGGTACATTCTGGCTTACAATGTGCATTCCACATCAGCGCAGTGCTGAGAGCAGTACTAAGCCTTCAGAAAAGCATAGAACACAAGAGGTTAGGTGCTACATTTTGTCCCCATATGTATTGTTTGACTACCAGCACACTTTTCAAATGACAGAATAGTAATTTTTTCACTGGGCAAATGCTTTTTCAGAGCAAGTGAAGTACAATGTACCCCAAAAAAGCTGTTCCCTAAGACCTAACTTTTCAGAAGAGAAGGATGCAAAATTATGTTTCCTCTTCCACTCACCTATTTCTGCTGTTCAGGAAATAGTTATGGAAATGTAGCAATCAGATGAGTAGAATAGATGTGGCTTTCAGAAAAAAAAAATAATATTATACTTTATGATCTAAACAGCTCACTGTGAATATGGGTTTTTGCATCCCCTTTTCATGGCCTGCAGGTAAACCTGGTCTTCTAGTTGTCCAAGTTACTCAGGATGCCCCATTTTCTGGATATGCTGGAAATAAAGAAGCCTCAGAAAAGAAACTCCTGCGCAATGTGTTTGTGAAAGGAGATGTGTATTTTAACACAGGAGATCTCCTAGTGATGGATGAGGATGGCTTCCTCTACTTCACTGACCGGGTGGGAGACACTTTCAGGTACAGTACAGAGTTAACAGTAAATCCAGTGACCTTGGAAGAAATCATACCCATGCAAGACTGGATGACACAGGTCAGACTTAAACCTGATTAATATCAAATTTGTTTTAACAGAAAGGATCACAATCAAAGTCCACCAAAGGTCACATCAACACAGTAGAATTTTTCAAATTTGAGTCAAGTGACACTTCCAGTTCTTTTAAGTTTGAAGTCTCAAATAAGAGGGCACTAAATCAGAAAAGGATTTATCTGCCTACACTCTTCAGTTAAGAGTAACAGTAGTCCATATTAAAAGTAATCTCCATCACATACACCCATGTATAGAATAAAAATGCAATAGCTAATATCTATGTTATTTTAAAAAATATTTTCAACAGATGGAAAGGAGAAAATGTTGCCACTATAGAAGTTGCGGAGATCATTGGTATGATGGATTTCGTCCAAGAAGTTAATGTTTACGGTGTAAGCATAAAAAGTGAGACATTCCTTATAGTTCCAGAATATAATATGAAAATAGCAATTTCCTACTCTATACTTTCTGGTTTTGCAACAGAATGCATACTTATATGTAAGGAAATAAATGGTTTTACCTGAGCAATTCAGGCCTTCTTACAGTGCTTTGAAATTTACATTTCAATAAAATACTGTATGTAACAAACATGACATGGTGAAATTTTGTAATGGATGGCATGAATTAAAACTCATAACACGGATGTGAAAAGTACAAAGTTATAAACTACAGATGACTTCTCTTAGGCTACAAGCTTTCATCTGAGAAATGGTAAAACAGGGAGCATATTAAAAGATGACAAGTCTGAAAACACGTGTCACCATCTTATAAGTACAACCCTAGAAGACAAATATTTTTTTCATAATTGGAATGTTCCAAATCACATATGGTGCTTCATAAAAATAGACATCACCATGCTGAAAAACTGTAGGCAACTAAATGACAAGATAAGGTGGAATATTGCTGAGAAGATGCATGCATGGAATGAACAGTTTGAGAAAGGCCAACTTTCTTGCGGTGCTGTAAGGCTGTTCTGTGTTTCCTTTGGATGAAGGCAAAGTCTAGTATTAAAAGAAACTAGTCACACAAAGAAGAAGCTATCAAGAGACAAGCTACTACTTAGCACTGAGAGATGGGAGACACAATAGATTCAAGGAAAGAGGATATATGAAAAAAAAATGAGCAAAATGCCATAATCGGAAGAGTTGATCAGCAGGTGGCTGTCAAATGCCAATATCTTCATTTGTGAGAGATGGCATCATCAAGTGCATACAAATAAAACTGTAACCTAACTTGGAAAGCATATCTCATTTTCATCTACAGTTGGAGCTGACAAGAACTCTTTGAAGGGCTATTGCTGTGATAGGCAGTGAATAGCACATTAAAACAAAATCTCAAGAGCATAAGAAACATATTCATTGTTGATTGTAGTGTTAATAAGATCTAGATAGCATTGTCTTTTATATTTCTCAATCAACTTCAGTCTCAAATACTACTGAAACAAATTTTCTAGCATATTACCAATTAAACAACTGCAAGTTAATTTTCATTAAAAAGGAACATTCATATTTTATCTTTCCAGTGCCCTGGCCACACCTCAAAGCTGCTCTTTCATTCGAGACAACTGTAACTGTGGCAGCTCGTTTCTTCTTATTCAGATGTTTTCTCCATTTGGAATTTCCACTTATGTTTGAATGAAGAGAAAGCAGGAACTATGGTTGTTACATCTATTATAAAAGAGTTTTGTTTCTGTTGTCTCATCAAACATAATTTGCTGCTTGTAATTTACCAAGAGGCACTTCCCTATTTGTCACTAATCTGTCTCTGGAATACAGCAGAAAACACTCAGCACTGCTTATACAAATACAATAGCCACTAGACTTTATATAGACAAAGTACAGTCTCACACATGTCTAGGTCCATCTTTTGCACTAGTCTTAGTAGAAGTGCGTTCAGCTTTTTACTGAACTAATGGTCACTCTGATTTCATCAAACCACTATGTTACTAATGTTAAGATAGAGCAAAGTAGGAAGAAAACCTAGCAGCCAGCTGCCAGCCATACAGAATTGCTAATAAAAAAGAGGTTGGTGATTTTTTTTTCAATTGAATAAAAACACTTAGAGTAAATTTTAATCTTCCAATACAAAGTATCCTGTATCTTCTACTCAATAATGTCTGAAAGAATAGGGCAGATATTTCACAGTATCAAAATATTTGCTCTGACTGATACTGAATCCCTCCAAATGTCATACAAGACTCATGTACATTCTTACTTTTAATAATATTTTTCAATTTTTTTCAGACTATGAAGGAAAAATAGGGATGGCAGCTGTTGTGCTTAAGCCTGACCAGCCCTTTAATGGACAAAGACTTTATAAACATGTTGTGGAATTCCTTCCAAGTTATGCCCAGCCACGCTTTGTAAGAATCATGGTAAGACAATCAGTTGTCTCCCACTTGTATTTATCTGACCTGAAAATTGGTCTCTACAACCACGGAATGCAGGAAGTATTTTACAAACAGTTTCAAGAATTTAAACACAAAAGGTAATACTAGTCTGAATGACTGTTGCTGTTATTATTATGAAGTTAAGCAAATATCTGATGAATTAAACTTATATTTTACTTCCATTCATACATAAAAATCCTACATATGATTAAGAATGTGGAAATGTTGGATTTTGTTTCTAAGCTCTTCAACTAGTGTGTTCTCCTAGCCAACGGAAGACTAAGCAGACGCACAATGGGTAATATTACACATAACAGTGTGCTCTTCTAAAAGAATGACATGATCCATTTAAAACCTTTTCCTAATGTGGTTGTTCTTGAAGTTATTATTAATCACTGCTACTGACAAAGCATCAAAGAAATATCTAGTTCTTTGCAACAGATAGTAAGATAAATACTTTACAGTGAAGATCTCATAATCTGAGAACTAAAATGTACCCACATGCTTTAGAGTATAAAAGCAGAACTGAGCTACAATTCTTTTTAAATGTGCACCTTAAAAGTGCTAGGATTACACCCCTTGTGTACTCCTCACATGATGACCTTCTGCGACAGGTCAGGAGAGCACGAACTGCAAAGAGCAGGAAAGGCCCCACGTTACATCTTCTGAAAGTTAGTAGCAGACAGTTTTCTGCCGTTAGGGAACGCCAAGAGGCATTCAGCAGTTTTAGCTCTCAAAAAATACTGGCAACTTGTCTGATAGGTGCAAATTTGATTAAGAACAAGATGGGAACATAACTGAGTCAGTGAGACTGCAGAGGAAGAGAAGAAAAAGAATGTATACATTTAGAGAGAAGTGTAATTTATAAGAAAGTTTAAAGAATTGATGAAAGTTATTTTTTCACTACTAGGACACTGTACTAAGTAAATGTATCTTCAAATGCAGTTAGCATAGCTTATACTATCTATGGTGCCTCAGGACAGCAGTGCCCTCTTCTGGGAAAAAAAAAACCTTTGGAAAAGACTTGTCTTTATGGTTCTATCAGATGGAGAAAATCTATATGGCGTTATACCGTCTATATTATGTGGAACTGATTAAACCTGTTTGCATTTATGTGTTCTCTGACTAAAGCCTTTTTTTAGCTAACTGAAGGAAGCTTACTCCCAAAGATACTACCAGTACTAATTAATGAAAATTTACACATTTGTAAATTCTTATTAAAGGAGATAAAACCAATTTTATAAAAAAATCAAAATTATAAAAAATATGTTGTTACTTTAAAAAATATCTTAGAGGAGGATAAGAACAGGAATGCTGAACTCACAATTTTCTAAGTGGACAGAAAATTAAGTCCCTTCTGAAGAAAAAAAAGTGTCTTGAGACAGAGGTCATCCTAAATCAGAGTGACAAACTGAAATACGGAATTCTCATACAAAAATGGATTTAAGATAAAATCAATCTTCATAATTTTTCGGCAGTCCATATGGAGGCTCTTTCTAATACGACTTGCAACTGTGGGTGACTAATTTTTTGAAAATCAGTCTGTGAGTTGTTCTTCTCAATCTCTCTGACTTGACTCTAAAAGAAAAGCAGAGGCCAAGGGACAATGATAAAAAGAACCAGGTTATTCTGAGGCTCTGAGATAGTAGTTTTTGCACTTGACTTTTGGTAATTTCATTTCTTGTTTGCAGAAAGGCATTAGGAAGAAGTTTGTAAGAGTATCCAGGGAGTTATTTAAGTTTCTAAGAGTATCCAGAGAGTTATTTAAGGTCTGTTTGGGTTTGGGATTTTGGTTTTGATTTTGTTTTGCTTTGTTTTCAAAACTCATATTTCCATGTAGAAAAATATGACTTTATTAAAAAGAGCACCAAGGGCTCATTTTAACAGAAAATCTCAGCAATCTGTATTCATAATACACGTTTACAATATTTATTAAACTTTTAATCTTATCATTGCAACTTTTAAAATAATTACCAAGACATATTCATGCTAGCTATTCAATTTGAAGCAATCCCATTGGCAAAGATTGAACATTATTACCATTTGGCAGCTAGTCAGTGTCTATGTGAAATTACTTGGTAGTCTGAGCGTGGTTCATATCATAAGTGCTGCCAAAAGAGAATGAACTGGCAAACGTATTAGCACTCTCAGCTCAGAAGCCAAAGACTAAATGATCTGATAGTTGTGGCAATGGAGTAGCTGTATGAAGATAAAATCAGGGATGTTACAGATCAAGAGAGAAAAACAAGTAAGAACTGAGAAGTGGCCTGTTTCAGCATGAAAACTAAAAAAAAATGTTGGCTACATTGAAAACACCGTACAAGTAATAACAATGCTAGAGAATACTGTGTTCTAAATTTTTCCCTTAATGTGAGCCACATGTTAAATGTGATTATTTTATATGCCAGTTCTGCTCTCATACACTGACTATTGTTTGCAGACCAACTTGTTCATGAATTGGCATTTGAGTAACTGCTGTACAGCAACTACTTATGCAGAAAATAACATAGCAAGGCATTTAACATATTTGTATTTACTGTCTTACAAGTTTAGTCATTGTAAATCAGAGAAGAGTTAGAACTATAAAATCAGCCAACTCTCTGCAGAGCATCACCAAGTTTCCTATAAACTACAGATTTTGTGATCAGCCACACTAATGAAAGTTAAAGAAAATGCTTATTTGGAAACAGAAACTGGCAAGCTTGCATGTTGCTTTGACTGAGAAATGAATAAGAAATACAAGCTACATTTAGATTTAAATTTCACTGCACCTGTGAATCAGATCTTTCTGTCTAACTGCAGACATTCTATAGTAAAATTGTATGATCCACTTTATTCAGTAATTGCATCGTATTTTCTTTGATACAGGCTGAAGCGGAATATTGCACTTCACTTGTATGATTTCTTTTTTAGGACGTTATGCAAATTACTGCAACTTTCAAGCATCAGAAAATGCAACTGGTGAATGAAGGATTTAATCCAGAAATTATATCTGAACCTCTGTATTTCATGCATGAACCTGCATGTTCCTACATTCCTTTGACAAGAGAGATATACAAGAATGTGGTTTCTGGTAAAATACGCTTATAAAGCATACAAATAAAATTACTGTACAATACAGAAAGTAAATTGCAAATATACTCCTGCAATTATGTCTACAAAAGCTAGTATCTAATAGTTGTTCTAAAAACATAAGATAATAAAATTAGTCTTACTATGATAGACTTTGTCTCTTCATAAGAAAGAGCCACAATAGTTACGTGCGTTGTGTAGGCTACACTGCATCTGCTCATATTACTTCCCGGGCTCACATGTGAAATTTTATTTACATTTCTCACTGATTCAAATTATTTCTTTTTAAGGCACCAGTATTTCTACTTAGTTCAATATTTTACTCCTTTAGATAATAATGCTGATTCTGCTTTTAGAATGCATAAATAATTAGATGAATAATGTCATAGGCATTAACAAAATATAAAACGGGCAGTCAGAAACACAAGCAAAATACTGCACAAGCACTGCATGTAGACCTCTGTTCAACGTTTGTTAATTATACCATGTAATATTTAATTGGAATATTTTATGTGATGTCAATTTCAGATTTTTATGGAAAATAAACATTCAATGTCAAAATACAGTTGTAGTATTTAGTGGTCATTATTTTTCACAACTTACACCAGAACTAACACAGATTAAACTATTCGCAACAACTCACCCCTGCTGGCACGTGATCCGTTCCTTTATTTAACAATTATCATACTTCCAAAATAGTTTTCTTATGAAAAGAGGACAGAAATGACTGCAACTTCCAGCTTTTGCTGGAAGTGAATACCCAGAACCTGTTAAAAGGTGCTATAAAGTTTCACAGGCAGAAGCAGATCAGAGAATATAATATTAGCACACCTGTTGGATGCACTTTCCTTGCTGTACATATCTGACTACATTTAAAAATCAAACAAGTCCACACTTATGTGAGGGAAAACCTCTCTATATTTCCCTGAATTCACATGATCTTTTCTCTGGATGAATAAAATAGCTATTATATTAAGCTAATGCTTGTCTCATTTGGAGCCCTTTTTACAGACTTGCATGGTTAGCTTTTTCCCAAACATGAGACTTATTTTTTCTTGGTTTTCAGTATGTACTATTACTATCACTGTTAATACTGCTGCTACTGCTGTAGTGCACTGAAACATTATAACTGACCAAAATACTATTGGTTTATTGCAGAAGCACAGTACTGAAGCCAGCTGCACCCCACAAAAATCTCATTATCGATCACAAGAAACAATTTGACTAACAAACAAACTCAGCTATGATCATAAAGGCCTGTAATCCTTGAAGATGCAGTCTATCTCTCAAGAACCCTCATGGCACCTCTGCCATTCTGAGACATGTGTGTAACAAGACCTAACACAGCCACTAGAAATGGGCTGCTTGAGATGGAGAAGCTAATAAATAAAACAAGTGTACAGAACTGGACGGGTTATTACATTCAGCGTACTACACACATACACCTATGCACATTGACATGTCCCGTGCCACACAAGGTTTTTGAGCTTGGAGTGAGATAAGCAGAGCTCCATTAAAAAAAAAAAAAACTGTCTCCCAAGTTCTTATTCTTCAGAATTGGCCATTCGTGGATGAGGAAGAGTTCTGACAACAATATAATTTTGAGGAGGGTCCAAGGAATACCAATGGTCTGAATTCAACATGTGACTGTAGATCACTCAAAAGTCTCCTTTGACTGAGGCAATGAACTTCTTATGGCTTGCTAAGAGCTCTCAATCTCTGAGCATCCTAGTGTCAAGAAAGGAAGGGATCAGTTACCAGTACTCTTGAATATAGTGGTTCCTCCAGCTACTTCTACTGTGGCCTGCTAGCAAAACAAAACAATAGGGCTCACCTAGAGTTCATCTTATAAGCTAATGCCTTATTTCCAAAACGTCAACAATTTTCAGATCATTACATGGTATTGAGACAGCTCTGAACTGGCCACTGTAAACAAAATATTTGTGTTTTTCCTAACAACTAAAGTTTTATATAAATACACACACATGCACCCCCTAAACATATATACTATTAAGCTTTATGAGGACTATTCCTATATAACTACTGACATGAAAACACTCAATTAAGCTTGCAACATTTAGAGAGTTCCCAAAAGCTCAGGCAAAAGTCTAGTAACCTATCTTGTTTTAACTTTATTACACAGGTGTAACACAGAACATTGTCTGTACATTGTTATTTCCTTTTTTCTCCCTGTGTTGGTTTTGTTGTGTTTGTATCTTCCTCAGAGAAGAGATGCTCCTTAATCAAATTTGTGCCCCTTCACTGGGCTCTTTCCAGTATGTCCGTGTCTCTCTTGTACCAAGGAGCCCAGAACTGGACACAGTACAGCAGGTGTGGCCTCACCATGCTGAGGAGAGGAGAAGGATCACCTCCCTTGACCTGGTGGCAACACTCCTCCTAACGCAGCCCAGGACACTGTTAATTTTTAAAACTGCTTTAACATAATTATTTTCTAATAATAACCATAATATTAGAGAGCTCCCAGAAGCTCAGAGAAAAGTCTGGTCACCTATCTGGCTTTATTCTTATTTTGGAGATATATTACAGAACACTCTCTGCCTGTTACTTCCTCCTTTCTTCCTCATCCTTTTACTCTCTACATCCAATTCCTTCCCAACATGCACTCTTCAGAAAAAGTTAAAATAATGAAGAGCACAAGATAACAATTCTATCCCTGGCTGCACAATTAAAAGTCAGTAGCTTATTCACTCACACATATTTATAAGCAGCAAATTATGTCCCACTTCACTCTGTCTAGAAGTGTTTATTCTTAATGTTTTCTAAAAGCCCTAGAAAAGAAATGACATCTCTTTTGTTTACAATTCCATTCAAAATTATAATGTAATCTCTGGTTTAAGGAACAAAAGATATACTAATAAGTGTCTGTCCATCAACGGTGGAGCTACCAGTACTTTTTTTGGCTTGACCACTACAAGTGGACTGCAAAACAGTCATGATAAACGAGGGAAGCAGTAAGATGGAAAATGTGTAAAGAACTAAATGCAAGAAGGAATGAATTATACTTACACAAAAAGGAAAATAACTACTAAGCAACTTTTTGATGGGAAGGGTTTATTGGTTAGAGTGATCAAATTGAAGGATACATCTTCTAAAGTAGGCATAAGCAGATCAAGGCTCTTAATTCTCCAGCAGGCCATGTAAAGCAAGCTCCAGCCACAAAACCATTGAGGTTACTCTCGGTACAAAGCACAGTGGCCAAGATAGTTTGAACTGCACAAAAGCTTGTTCTTTTTACAAGGCTAACATGGTTACATCGCTCCCAGAACAGCTCAGAGGATAGAGAGAGGAATTCAGCTATGTTTGTATTCATCCATGAAGATATAACTCAAAATGGTAAAAGGTAATTTTAACAACCTCTAGTAGCAATAGCAGGTATCACCCACCTAATTAAGCATGCAAGCTGCCTCTGAAAGTGCCTATCTCTTCCTACTAACAATAAAGCTTTCAAACCTGGGTGCTTTGATTTGCACCTAAACTAGATGTCCACAGAACAGTCCTCTTAATTTTCACATGGGTTTCCCTTAATTCTCTCCTTGCTCTGCAAAGCCAGAGTATGAGCACACACTTTCACAAGCAGCAGAGCAGCGGCACAGAAGGCATCTCTGGGTGGAGAGCTCTCAATGCCTGGACACTGAACCAAACACAACTTTCAAGGCAGCTGAGTACTAAGAAACACTTTCACACACTAATAGAAGCTGGTAGAGTGCTGAGGAGGCTGTGAAATACATGTCGTTGAAAGCTTTTTTAAAAAAAAAATAACTGAGACGTGCTCTAAGCTTCTTACCAGGGTATTTCCAATAGCTTGTTATGGGCATACTTGAGAACATCATACTGTGACTCAAAAAAAAAGCCATCCAGTCATGATGGGCACTCATGGGAGATCATGTATCTTTATAGGGGCACAAGGCTTGGTTGCATATGTTGTTCTCGTAAAACATATCTGTTGGTGAGATAAATACCAGGAATACTTTATTTGCAGTTGAATTTCTTTCAAAGTGAAGATGTACTAGATTACTTTTGGGGGCTCCTCCACACCCTATGCTTTGTAATTTTTATTCAAAAAACAGGAAGAGTTTTATCTCAGGACTAAAACTAATCTCTATATGCATCAATAAGGTCTAGGTGACCTGACAAAATTCAAGATCTGTAAGGTTATTGTGGTAAGAAGAGAAACAGATGGCAGTCAGGTATTTTCCCATGCTCTTTAATCTGCGTCACAGTTCAAAGCCTTTAGTCATCGCTTCCAGTGTTAATCTCTCTTTCATGTTTTTTGTTTCTCCTTAGGTACTTTCCAAGATCATATCAGACTTCAGCATCTTGTCTGTTTTGTCGCATTGTTTCTTTCATATATCAGCAAACACTCAGTTCAAAATACTATCAGTAACATCTCTTAATTTGTTATTTCAAATTCCTGTATGGATGGCTTTGCTTTTGTTTTGGAAGAAGACATGCATCCAATTTTGAAAATGACATTACCTAAGAAACTTACCTTCATCAAAGAAATCCACCGGGGACTGTACAACAACCTTAAACAAACGACAGCAGTTGAAATTCAGTGTTTAAAGCAGAGTCAAACCACCATTATAAAAATTAAATTAAACTATTATAATAAGAATTTTTAGTACGCAAAAGCTTTTAAATATATAATTTATTAACCTATGTCACAGGTGGGTGTGAAACAACAGTGACCTATAGAATAAGAAGACTTTTAAAGAAATTGAGGGACTGTATATTTCATATGCACACCAAAATGTTTCTGGCAACAGGAAAAAAAGCCCTATAAAAGACATAAAAACCCTTAACACATTAACCATCTCAACAATAAATAGAGAGGGCACTAATTTCTTTATTCAAAACCTGGAATCCTTTTATTCACAAGGATATCAGGACCTTTATTTGCTGATAACGTGGCTTTTTTTTTTTTAAGATCTGAAGAAAGCATGTGATACTTACATGCTTTTGCCATGCTAGACGCAGAAAGAAATCACCTCAGGAAAGAAGTTCAGAAGAAAATGTGTTTATATATGAATATATGTGCTACAGCCATATTTACACAGAACTGTATATACATAATACAAATGATTAAGTTTGTATAGGCTTGATGCTGCCTTTTGTTCAGCTTACATACCAGCAAGAAAGAGAGAAACAGGTATCTATGATTTGTATGTAAGCAAATTATTTGGCAAACACATGCCTTTGGTCATTTTACTGAAGAAACTTTTGAGATTTATACTTCTGAGATTTAGAACTTATTATTGTCACTGATAATTTTTTTGCCAATATAACACTTGAGTTCTGATCAGACTTTGCAGTCTGGTCCACGCAGCAGATGAATATATTTCCTACCATCGAGGCTCTGCCCCTGTCAGGGTCGTGCACATAGTAGTCTTGCAACATCCAGAGAATGCATCTACCTGGGCTGATGTGTGGCACCACAAATACATCACTGCTGTTCCTGTACACAATTTAACATGTGCGAGAACCATCCCTACCTATGAACAAATTTGGTAGTTTTTTAGTTGAAAAGCAAGTTAAATACTAAAAATATTCCATGGGAGACCAACTCAAGGAGAGAATACATAAGGACAGAAGGCATTAAAAAGAAAAACCAACTGTCCCCCTGCCTCTTTTGGAAGAAATAAAAGCAGATGTTTCTTAATATCCAGCCACAAATCTTTGGGGGTTTGACAGCTAAGAAGCACAGGAACCTGAAAACTTCATATGTTCAGAAACCGGGGAAGTTTTTACCTTGTGCTGACAATAGGCAGTGCAGGAGCTCTAAGCCTCAGGCAGGCAGGTAAACAAAGTACCAGAAACCAGGCTTAACGTTATTAAAAGTTCAGGGGCAACTGAAGTGTTGCATGACATTGTAATTCATGTTCAACATGCTGATTTTAGAACACTCCAGTGGTTTTATGTGGCATTGCTTATTTTATTTGGCATTGCTAGTGTTCTCTCCGGCTTAAAAGACTTGTTTGTCTGTTTTTTTTTATAGGACTAGATTAACTATAAAATTTTTACACGTCAAACAAGTTTGACATCTTCCAACTTTTTCTACAAATAGAGGTTTTAATTAAAAGAACACAGAAACCAAATGAGATAATTTTGTAACTATTGGCATATTACAGAAAATACCCTGCTTTAAGTCAACAGCAACACAAACACACATCATTCTTCAAGCTTAAAATAAAACATAAATCTCATTAGAAGAAAAACGTATTTATATTGAGAAGAAAAAACTAAAAGGCCCCTTTGCATCTTGTTCAAAAAAAAAAAAAGATAACTGGTGTTTTGAAATATACCAAGAAGGCTCATTTTACCACATGTATCATAATTAACTTTGACAGTCAACACTAAAGGAAAGTCACAGCTGCTGAAAATTTGCTAATATCCTTCACATACAGCAGAAATGAATAGGGGTAAGCAAATTTCAGTCAAAGTATTCTGAGTTGTTGACGAGTCCTCCTGCAATAAAGCAACATGAAGACCAGAGCTTGGTACATAAACATACTGAAATTGAACAAAAGAGTGAAACAGAAGTTCTAAGATGAGGGATCATCCTTCCTAAATTACTGGAAAGATCGAGTAATCCCAAATGGACATAAAGAAAAGTATTTCAAAGAAAAGTGTTTGATATTGCTTTATTTTACTATGTGCACTTCTAATCAAGAATCATATTTACACTATCTTCAGAGGTCCTACAGATAAATCAAAATTCTGAGGGGCCTCAAGTCAAGGAGAAGGGATGGTACTTACAAAAGAGACTAAGTGTGAGTTTCAAACTGTTTCATGTTTCTTGGGATCTGGACTGAAATAATATATCTCTCAAAAAACAAAAAGCCATGTCAATATATTAAAAATTGCAGTGTGTTTACTATCTGATAACGCTTACTTTAGTGTTTGTTTTAACATGCAAGCATTTGCTTGAATTTCATCAAATTCATTATAACTCACCAAAGATTTCCGTTGAAAGCCTTGAAGGAATGTATCTAAATTAAACAATGTTGGCATGCTGTACTGTAAATAAGTACATATACAGTCAATCACCCTGGAATTTGGAGCAATGAGTGAAGTCAAGTGTTTACAAAGTAATTCATAGCCTTTTCAATAACAGAAATCTGGTTAACAACATAGCTCCTACTATTTACTACTCAGGTATATTGCCAAATGCATTTATCCTTCACATAGGAATTACAAAATTTCCCCAAAAAGGTGACTTTCTGAAAGCAACACTGGTGCCAAGCTAAGACATTCTTCCAAAATAACTAAATTAATTTCAATTTATGTTTTGACTTATCATAACAATTGCTGTATTAAGTTACAGGCCCATTTAATAACAGATACTAGTACTGTCTTTTACATTCCTTGCATCTTAGAGCTCATTCATTTCTGCATATGGTGACAGCTGTAGCTCTTGAAGTAAAAGCACTGAAGAAATCTAGATTATGTTCTAAAATAATCTCCAGTGTAGGCTGCTTCTTACTCTAAGACAAGTAATATGCTACAGTTCACAACTGAACTTTAAGTAATAAATGGAATCACAAGGATTAGCAGTTCAAAACTTCCGACATTTAAAAAAAATACTATTATTTACTTGCACGAATTAGATGATATAAAATTTTCACCTATTCACACTCTGTATGTATGGTTACTTTTTACATACTGTTTTCTTTACGTTAAGTGGACATCTACACTACCACATACATACTAACAATAAATATGCATTTTATGTGAATTACAATATAGAAAATCCTTATACAAAATTATCTGTATTTTTACTTCAGGATATAAAGAAAAGGAAAGGTAGAGCCATAGGATTGACACACTTAACTCAATAAGAAAATCAGGAAAATAATAATTAGGGACAATGTCAATATCAATACATTAGGAGTTTCAGCCACCTTCCTCCAAAACCAGAAAATATACAGTATTGACAAGGACACTGTAAAAATGAACAGAGTTAGATAATCTTAATGTATGTATCACTTCCACTGTAGAAAACCCTCAACATTCTATAGTACATCTTGAGGCCTGGGCCTTTTTTTCAGAAAGAAGAACAATACAGCAAAGGTAATAAGGACTTTCAGAGAGAAAAATACGTATGCAGCTTTACAACAGGGTTTGTGAGAGAACTGAAAGGGATGACAATATGTGGGATATTCTGCTTCTGAATGTTAGAGACAGTTAATGAACATTTGGAGTCTGCCTGTTGAAAAGAGGGATGGAAAAAGGTATTGTGTAGCAATAGGTCTTTATAAGTAATTCTTTTCTCTCAGTCCTGTCAAACGGCTTTTCTACACATACAGCAGTATTTAACAATTTCAGGTGACAATACTTGTAAAAAATTTCTATGTTCTGTGTTGAAAAACAGTTTAAAAGAATTCTTGATTTTGGAGCCCTTAATAGAGAAGTCTATTAAATGGTTGTTCTTTTACCTGGATTATTTTTAGCAATACCTCTCATATAATTTTTCTGACCTGTTTTTGAAACTTCAAGGAGATGATTCTTAAATTCTTACAAAAACTCACCTATGGCAGCCTTTCTCAAAATATTTAACTAATCAGTAAGTTCTGAATATGGCATTTGCAAAGCATGCAAATTAAGTAATTTTGTTATTAAACAAACACAAATAAATATGGAGTAACAAAATAATGAGTACATTCAACATTCATTCAGAAAAGGATTTTTAGCAACTTCCAGACAGAACCTTTACAGCTTTCAAAGCTAAGAGGCCCAAAAGAGTAATACGGCTCTAAAATCCTTCAGAAAAACTGATACTTACAAAGATTTCTGAAATATATAGGCCCAGCAAAGACTTTTGAACTTTAACTTCAGAAAAACAAATAATCAGTACAGAAAGTCAGAATAACTATCAGATCTCACAACACGTAACTATTGCATGATGCTTCTCTCCTTGCCACCACTGCACTTCCTCGACCTCTCACACTGCAAAGAGCATATACTCAACCTTTAGAAGGCAATGTAGTGCTGAGAGACAGAGGACAATGTAAGGAGTGCAGTATGTCACTGGCCTCTCCCCCCATGTCCATCTTCATCCTTTCTTGCCCCAGTTGTCAGAAGTCTAAGGCACAAAAATCCCAACCCTTGCTGTTTTACTGGGGTGAGAAGATCTTCACTAAGCTACTTAAATAAGAGCACGCATGAGAAAAGTGACTTATTGCCATGCCTGTGCTGTCTAGACAGACTGCTGAAGTCACTGCTATCATAAACTTGAAACTCTTATGTGTTTCTTCTTTCTTCTGCTATGTAATTCTCTGCTTTGCTTATTCTGCAAGCTAATCAGGCACAAACTTTCCTGCCTTGGCATTCTGTAGCAACTGCAAAAGTAACTCTTAAGCTCATTTCCCCAAGCTGTTATTTTTCAGCTCTCATGGTTTACAGACAGATGGAGATGCAGGAAAACATACTAACCACAAATTACTCCATTCCAATCATGTTGGCTGGTCATCTTTGTACATCTTTGCATGGTCAGCTGACTTTCTGAAAGCTTCTAGAATTCCTTTTGCTTTCAGTTGTAAATGGAGCTGACTACCTCAGCTGACTACAGCAATTTTCAGTGCTGTTGATACAGTGGCACCTGAGTGGACAATGTGCTAGCTGAGAAAATACAAAATGTGATTACCTCAGCATGTATTAGTACTTCACTGACAACTAAAACACGCTGTAAGGAGATTGTTAACACTGTTGAAACAGGACTACGAAGTTGCGATTAGCCAACAGGCCACTTACTAAGTGGTTAATGGACTAGTGTACAATACAGGTTACTAATGTTCATTACAAGTAGTCCTTTAAAAAAAAATTGGCCACTGCCCATAGATATATCCTTGAAAATTACTTTTCAACACCCTGGCATGAAAGTTACATTTTGCAACAAGATCATTCATATAGATACAAAAAGTTATTAAACTGCATCCAGCTGAAGTTTCTGGCAAGAAAACCCCCTTCAGAAAAACAAAAGCATACTTACTTGCTCACATAACGCTGACTTTTTTTGTAAGTGTCTATACTTGCCTTC
Organism: Chlamydotis macqueenii; assembly: GCF_036417535.1. Classification (NCBI taxonomy): domain Eukaryota; kingdom Metazoa; phylum Chordata; class Aves; order Otidiformes; family Otididae; genus Chlamydotis; species Chlamydotis macqueenii. The sequence goes on along the minus strand of NC_141593.1, from coordinate 54,196,159 downwards.
TTGTTACCACTTTCTTTTTCTTTTATTACCAGGCTAACATTTGGAAATACCTACATATTTACCTCCTCATTTTTAAGATAACCACTTAATAATATAAACACACCCTAGGCAATTAGGAACTAAGAAAATTGCCAATTTGTCTGAAATGTTCATGTCTTACAACTTAAAAACACCATAAAATGACACTTATAAAAATATTTTCTGTGCAAGTAGTACTGGTTCTGTCAAATAAATGTGAATTTAATGACATTAAAATATCTGATTGAATGACCTTATTTGTTCCTTATCAATTTTATTAGGTTTATCAATCAAGGTGATTGAATATGACAGATCTTATCTACATTTCATACATTTCACAAGTGACCTGAATGAACACAAAGAATTTATTTTTCAGAAACACTTTTCAGAAAACTGCTAAAGACATGAGGCCCCAGCTGAAATCAGAGGGCATTGCAGCTTCTCAGAACCTGTGAGAAACAAGTCCCAGGCAGTGTCACAATGGGCAAGTGTTACCAACTGGCCTTAACGGCCCTGACCAACAGTCACCTGCGATCTCCTCCCCTCCATCCAAGAACCCCAAAAGCTCTATTTAAGCTCACTCCTGGGCAGCCACTTCTACCTGAACTATCTTGTCCTGTCCTGTGCATGGACTTTGCTATAACCTTGCCTCTAGTCCTACCTCTGGCTTCATCTCCTGTCTGGACTCACTGGATGGACCCTGGACCTGATTTATCCCCATGCCTTGTCTCGAACTACTGACAGCCCCTATATTGAAGTACCGCAGACCCTGCTGTGTTCGCGTGCAGAAGGAATGCCCTCTGGTCAGGGAGGGTACCTACTGCCTGTGTTGTGGGCATCCTCAGTGTCTGTTTTGTCCCCTGCCTTGTTAAGTAGCCCTCCTGCTGCTGCTTGGTGACACTGACTACGTGAACTTTTTACTACAGTAAAAAGAAGTGGGAGTTTTCTTGTCAGTCATCTCTCAGAGTAAGCTGCCTTGTGAAGGAGGAAAGGAGAATACTCAGAAAAAAAGGGGAGCACAGAGCACATATCAAACATTGTTTCAAGTAAGCCTGAAATTTATGTGTGCCAGAAACTATTAGCTGTAAAAAACCACACTAAGTCAATACAGGAGACTTAATACAAGAATAATTTGCTTTATAATCGCATTTACCGAGATCTAGGTAGAAGATGCTTGAGGAATGAGTCTCTTGCACCACAAAATGACTGGTTTCAGGACTCAGAAGAAATGGCCTAAACATGTACAGAGAAGTACAAAACTCCTAACCACCTAAAATTCTTTTCTCCCTTGCCCATTGTAAGTTGGTTCTTAGGCTTTCAAGAAAATTCTTTCCCCTCTTCATTACCATACAAGAGAAAAGGAGCATGTGAAGAGAATACGAAGAAAATGAGTAAAAGTTTTTGCTACTGAATTTAAACAAATTGGTATTTTAGCATATTATACCAGTTATACCAGATGACAAAATATTTCTGAAAGTAGTGTTTCATATAGAAGACACAATTTTTTTGAAACACAGGGACACATTCAGAAATAGGAGTACAAGCACAGGGAAGTACTGCTAGCAAGAAGATGCCACAGTAATGAACTGCTATATCAGCTAACATTGATAATACTATCTTCAGAGCCACCAGGTAAAATTTCTAATGCAATCAAAGTACAAAATAATGAAAGCACAGAAAAGGCACAGATGTTCTCTCGCATACTGTTTAACTCTGCGATGGAAACAGAAGCTCAGAAAACAGAGGCAAGTTGAAAACTATCTTAGGCATGCCTGAAGGCACAGAAGGCAAACACCCTGTTCTAATCCTTTGAAGGATGATTCCAGCAGCCCTTTCACCTAGAAATTCAACAGGATAATAAAAAGACTAAATACTTCCAACTGGTAGCTATTCAAAACACCCTGATTAGAATGATGGTTTTAAAAATTTTCTTTTAACTTTGGTCTCCTTAGCAGATACTCACAAAGCAGAACAAAACATAATGGAAATGCTAGGCATCTAGATCAGAGGTGAATTCTTAGAGCCAGTTTGTCATATTTACTCAATGTTACAGTTTTGCTCAAGATCTTCAGTGCTCTGCACTATTTTGACATAGGTCAACACGCCAGAAAATTTCCCTAGTGATCACCGAAAGACTTTCTGCTGGACTCCTATGTTATCCTATTCCAAGCCAAGATAAGATTGAACAGAAGTATATTTTCATTATTTGACATCTCTTAAAAAACAAATTGGGATACTATGTTCTGCATTAGTAACCTAGAACAACGATAAGAATAAACAAAAATTAAGGCGTGGAATGCCTACATGTTAGGCAAATTAAATCACCCATAACTTAAGTCAAGTTAAACTAGTGGTCAAAAAATACCTATTTAAAGGATGTTACACCAATGGTGCTTCATACTAAGAAGAAGTCTGTTTTCTTCTCTATTCATTTGATGTCCTGTCTGGGCTTTCCCTGTGTTTTAAAGACATAGTCTTCTTGCATATCTCACCCTTGAGACTGCATGAGAATATCCTTTCTAAAGGATTCATATTCAGATTCAAATCTTCATCCGACTCTTATTTAAGAGGTTCTTTTGATCTTTCTCTACAAATGATTCACCAAGTAAGGTAAGCATCCCTTTGACAGGTTAGTGACATTTCCTGTACTTGATTAGCAAGGCAGGAGTTGTGTAACAAGTAAAATCAAAAACATTGGCTCGAGTCTATCAGAGTAAACTCTTTCATAAAATTATTATATGTGATCTCAAATGTATAAACTGGCAACTAAATAGATTTTTTAAAATAAAAAGAAAAAAAAGTGGAATTTATATTTGCAGATTGCTATTGGTTGTTAATTCAGATCACTTCTGGATGACAGTGAGACTGAACCCCAACTATATATTTGTAGGATCCAAAAAACTTACTGTTGTGAGCTATTCCATCAGCAGTCAACACAGTTGTTACACCGTTGAGAAAATACGAGTATTTAAATTTGCTTCTATAGGAGGTTATGGATGAATTTCACTGGAGTACCAATACATTGGCATAGCATATATAGGCAAATGGCTCTTAGTATGAACACAAGTCTCATGAATTCAGGTAAAACTACAGATTTGCCCACAGAGCTTATCAAAAGCAAGTTAACAGACACCAATAAAGTGTTTTTTTTTTTTTAAATGGTCTACTATATTAATAGTAAAGATTTTTGTTAATAAAATTACATCTACCAGAGATGATATTCATAGAATCATAGAATCAAAGAATAGTTATGGTTGGAAGGGACCTTTAAAAGTCATCTAGTTCAACCTCTCTACAAGAAGCAGGGACATTTCCAACCGGATCAGGTTACTCAGGGCCTCATCCAACCTGGCCTTGAATGTTGCCAGGGATGGGGACTCTACCACCTCTCTGGGCAACCTGTTCCAGTGTTCCACCACCCTCACTGTAAAAATTTTTCTCCTAATGTCTAATCTAAATCTACGTCCTTCTATTTTAAAACCATTACCCCTTGTCCTGTCACAACAGGTCCTGCTAAAACGTTCCTCCTTATCTTTCCTGTAGGGCACCTTTAGGCACTGGAAGACCACTATAAGGTCCACCTGAAGCCTTCTCTCCTCCAGGCTGAACAGCCCCAACTCTCGCAGCCTGTCCTCATAGAAGAGGTGCTCCAGCGCTCTCATCTTCTGTGACCCTCCTCTGGACTCGCTCCAACAGGGCCACGTCCTTCTTAACCTGGGGGCTCCAGAGCTAAATGCAGTACTCCAGGTGGGGTCCCAAAAGAACAGAATAGAAAGGGAGAATCACCCCCCTCAACCTGCTGGCCACATTTCTTTTGATGCAGTCCAGGATGCCGTTGGCTTTCTGGACCGCAGGTGCGCACAGCCTTCTCATGTTGAGCTTCTTATCTACCAGCACAGCTAAGTCCTCCTCAGGGCTGCTCTCAATCCATTGTCTGCCCAGCTTGTGTTTGTGCCTGGGATTGCCCCGACCCACGTGCAGGATCTTGCACTTGGCCGGATTCAACTTCATGAGGTTGGCACGGGCCCACCTCTCCAGCCTGTCAAGGTCCCTCTGGATGGCATCCCTTCCCTCCAGCATGTCGACTGCACCACACAGCTTGACATTGTCAATGAACTTTGTTGAGGGTGCCCTCTATCCCACTCTCGATGTTACCAACCAAGATGTTAAACAGGGTGTGTTGGTTTTGTTTAGAGAGGGGGTGGAGGGGGGGTCTATGGTGGCAGCTTCTGCAAGAAGCTGCTAGAAGTTTCCCTTTTGTCCAGTGGACCCACCTGGTTCTAGGGCACACCCGCTGCTGGCCAACTGTTCTGGTTTTGTTAGTGAGGGGGGGCCTAAGGTGGTAGCTTCTGTAGGAAACTGCTAGAAGTCGCTCCCCTTTGTTCAGTGGACTCGGCCGGGCCTAGGGCGGACTCGCTGCTGGCCAAGGCCGAGCCAATTGGTAGCAGAATGTCCTGTGATAACGCCTCTGCGATAACGTATTTAAGTAGGGGAAAACAGGAAAAAGAGGGGGAGAAGATGTGACGCAGCTGAGCGGGGGGCAGAGAGGGGGAGGCGCGAGCCTCATGGGCCTTGCAGGCCTCACCCTCTGGCCTCCCGCCGGGCAGCCGACTGGGCCCAACTCGGCCCGGCCTGGCTGCAAGAAGTGGAGAGGAGATGAGAAGTGAATAAGATGTAAAAAGAATCCTGAGAGACGTCTGCCAGCCTGTTGTGAGGAACGGCTGCAGACGCCAAGGTCAGTGAAGAAGGAGGGGGAGGAGTAATATGGCTCCTGGCCAAGATTCCTCTGCAACTCGTGGTGAAGACCATGGTGGAGCGGGTTGTCCCCCTGCAGCCCATGGAGGTCCACGGAGGGGCAGAGATCCACCTGCAGCCCGTGGAGGACCCCACGCCAGAGCAGGTGGAGGCCTGAAGGAGGCTGTGGCCTGTGGAGGGCCCGCTGGGACAGCTGTTCTAGAGGGACTGCACCCCGTGGAAGAGATGACCCACGCCGGAGCAGTTTCACGAAGGGCTGTGGCCCGTGGGAGGGACCCCATGCTGGAGCAGAGGAGGAATGCGAGGAGTTCTTCCCCCGACGATGATACAGCGGCGTAAAACAACGCGTGATGAACTGACCGCGACCCCCATTCCCTTTTCTCCCCCCCGTGCCGCTCGGGAGGGGAAGGTAGTAGAGATAATGTTAAGCCCGGGAAGAGGGAGGGGTGGGGGGAGGTTATCTTGTTCCCTGTCTCATTCTCCTGCTAATTTTAGAAATAAATGAATAGTTTTCCCCAAGTCGAGTCTGTTTTGCCCGTAACGGTAACTTTAAGGATTTCTCCCCGTCCTTATCTCAAACCTTGAGCTGTTTTTTTCTTATATCATCTCCTCCTATTCTCTCGGAGGGTGGGGGGAGCGAGAGACAGACTGCGTAGTCTGGTCCTGATCAGGGCTGAACTACGACACCAACTGATAGCAGAATGGTCCCTGATAATACCTCTGCAATAACATATTTAAGAAGGGGAAAAATAAAAGAAAAAAGATGTGAAAATGCTGAGCAGGGGCAGAGAGGGGGGGGGCACAAGCCTCGTGGGCCTTGCAGGCCTCACCCTCAGGCCTCCTGCTGGGCAGCCGTTTGGGCCCAACCTGGCCTGGCCCGGCTGCCAGAAGTGGAGAGGAGATGAGATGTGAAGGGAACCTGAGAGGCGTCTGCCTGAGCCGGTTGTGAAGAATTTCTTGTGAGAGGAACGGCTGCAGATGCCAAGGTCAGTGAAGAAGGAGGGGGAGGAGTAATGCTGCTCCCGGCAGAGATTCCCCTGCAGCCTGTGGTGCAGCCCATGGTGGAGCAGGTTGTCCCCCTGCAGCCCATGGAGGCCCACAGACGAGCAGAGATCCACTTGCAGCCCGAGGAGGACCCCACGCCAGGGCAGGCGGATGCCTGAAGGAGGCTGTGGCCCATGGAGGGCCCGTGCTGGGGCAGCTGTTCTGGAGGGACTGCACCCCATGGAAAAATGACCCACGCCGGAGCAGTTCACGAAGGACTGTAGCCCGTGGGAAGAACCCCAGGCTGGAGCAGGGGAGGAACATGAGGAGTTCTTCCCAGAGGAGGAAGGAGCAGCGTAAAGCGACAGGTGATGAACTGACCATAACACCCATTCCCTGTTCTCCCCTGTGCCTCTCAGGGTGGGAAGCAGGTAGAGAAAATAAAGTTAAGCCTGGGAAGAGGGAGGGGTGGGGGGAAGCTACTTTTTTCTCTTTCTCATTATCCTGCTTTGTTTTTAATAATAATAAATAAATAGTTTTCCCCAAGTCGAGTCTGTTTTGCCCTTAATGGTAACTTGAATGATCTCTCCTTGTCCTTTTCTCAAACCTCGAGCCTTTTTCCTTATATCATCTCTCCTCTATTACCTTGGAGGGTGAGGGGAGTAAGAGAAGCACTGTGTAGCTTGGTCCCGAGCAGGGCTAAACTACGACACAGGGCCAGTCTTAATACTGACCCCTAAGGAACCAGTCTCTATTTGAATGTTGAGCTGTTGATCCCAACTCTTTGAGTGTGACCATCCAGCCAATTCCTTATCCACCGAGTGGTCTGTCCGTCAAATCCATGTCTCTACAGTTCTGAGACAATAAGACACTGCAGGACAGTGTCAAATGCTTTCCACAAGTCCAGGTAGATGACATCAGTTGGTCGTCCCTTCTCCAACAATGCTGTAACCCCATCATAGAAGGCCACCAAATTTGTTAGGCATGGTTTGTCCCTAGTGAAGCCTTGTTGGCTGTTACTAATCCCCTCCTTATTTTCCATGTGCCTTAGCATGGTTTCCAGGAGAATCTGCTCCATGACCTCACTAGGCACAGAGATGACACTGACTGCCCTATAGTTCCCCAAGTCTTCCTTCTTTCCCTTTTTAAAAATTAGGGTTATGTTTCTCCTTTTCCAGTCAGTGAAAACTTCACTGAACTGCCACAGCTTCCCAAATATGATGAACAGTGCTTGGTAACTTCATCTGCCAGTTCCCTCAGGACTTATGGAAGCCTCTTATCAGGTCCCATGGACTTGTGAACCTTCAGGTTCCTCAGATGGGTTTGGACCTGCTCTTCTCCTACAGTGGGTGGTTCTTCATTCTCCTAGTCCCTGCTTTTGCCTGCTCTAGTGTGGCTAGAGCACTTGCCACTGAAGACTGAGGCAAAAAAGTTTTTGACTACCTCAGCCTTCTCCATGTCCTGGGTAATCAGCTTTCCGTTTCCTCACGAAGAGGGCCCACATTCTCCCTGGTCTTCCTCTTACCCACAACATACCTAAAAAAGTTTTTCTTGTTGCCCTTCACATCCTTGGCCAGATTTAATTCTATCAGGGCTTTAGCCTTCCTTACCTGATCTATGGCCACTTGGACAATCTCTCTGTATTCCTCCCAGGGTACCTGTCTTTGCTTCCATCCTCTGTAAGCTTCCTTTTTGTTTTTCACTTCATCCAGGAGCTTCTTGTTCATCCATGCAGCCCATCTATCATTTTTGCCCAACTTCCTCTTTGTTGGGATGCATCACTCCAGAGATTGGAGGTGAGCCTTGAATATTAACCAACTTTCTTGTTGGGGTATTCTCTGACAATATGAAAAGCTAGCTGTCTATTTTTAAGTCACAAACACTCTTTTCTTCTAGGAATTTATATTTCACCTTTTTCTGCTGTAAAATTCAAAACTTCTGTTCCAGAAGAAAAGTCACTACTTTAAAATCACTTTAATAAAAATTTGAAATAAATAGCTGACACTTCAGCTGTTGTTTTCCCTGGGGGGAAAAAAACCCAAACATACAAAATACTTTATTTAAAACAACTTTTTCCTCTCCTCAAAAACGGAAGTATTTCACTTTGTTGATGCTTATGCTACTAAAATAGCACAAGCTAATTCCCTTAGGCTTATTAGCCAGCTTCAGAGTTCATGCAAATATACATGCAGCACTATATTGTGCGTCTGGATACTAAAAGGCATAATGTGTCAAAATGGTAATATCAAAACTACATGTTTTTTACACTCCAGAAGTATTTCAGTAATTTTTGTATATTTTCTTGCTACTTTAAGATGTTACAGAGAAAAGTTTTAGTTTTATCTAATCACATTTTTCAAAAATAAATTCTTCTTCCATCTGAGTTCCACCAGAAGAAAATAAAACTCCTTTATATTTCATTATTGGGTCATACCATACTCTCGGGCATCAAAATGTTTTCTGTGGAAGAGAAATTGAGCACAACAATTACAGCATACTAAATAATTCAAGGCTCAGTGGTTTGTCTGTGGTATGAGTTTATGAGTTCTACATAACTTCAAAAGTAAAATAGATTCCAGCTCATGATATGTAAGAAGAAGCTGATTAACGGGTAAATTTCTTGCTATACTTTTGATATTTTATTTACTTTAAAATAAATACGAATTTACCACTTGCAAGTATGTGTTATGTTAGTAGTTTTAATCTTATAATAACATACAATTTTTCCCAGACAACTATTGCTTTATTCAATGTACACGGCAGTTCATATTTACTTAACAGCAGCTCAGTAGCATCGTAGAATCATAAAATGGGTTGGAAGGGTCCCTTCCATTAGGGTTGTAAGGGACCTTCAAAGCTCATCTAGTCCAACCCCCTGCAAGGAGCAGGGACATCTCCAACCAGATCAGGTTGCTCAGAGCCACATCCGACCTGGCCTTGAATGTTTCCAGGGACGGAGCATCCATCATCTCTCTGGGCAACCTGTTCCCATGTTCTACAACCCTCATTGTGAAACATTTTTTCCTAATATCTAATCTAAATTTACCTCCCTTTATTTTGAAACAGTAGTTTGTGTTGTACCCATTGACCGATGTGTGTAGAAAATTTTATCTTCACTGCTGATACTAGCTAGTTAACATGAAAGAAAATTATTAATTTTTTTTTGTAAGACTTTCAAATCCTATGCTACTTACTTTAAAAAAATATTAATAATTGTGCATGCATCTCCATTGGACGAAAAGCTGAAACTGTAGAGAGCAAAAATACTGAAGGTTAACTTAGTTCTTCTAACATTAGGGGCTAGACCAGCTACCTGAACTGAGGCATGTAAGTGCCATTTAGGATGCATGAGACTGGCAACTATGTCTTGAAAGCTCAGCACCTTCTGCACAGGCACCTAAAGATCAGGCATTTATTGCCAAGGAATCTAGACTAGCACTAGATCCCTAATTGTGGGCAAATCATTCAAGACTAAGGTATAGACAATGCCTGCATATAAGCCACATTCTTACACTGCTGTTACAGTCAAGTTGAGACCTTGTCAGGGTATTCAAGCAAGCAACTCAACTCATCCCAAATGAGACATCTGCATTTGGTCAGATGAGAGACTAAATTCCGTTAGTCATACTTAGTCTTCTTTCATCCAAGCTCCCATTATATCCAGTGTTCACATGTAGACACCCAGCTACCTCATAGATAACTATGAGATGAATCTGACTTTGAAAAATTGGTCAAATGTGTCTGATAATTTTTAGAAGTTCAATTTTTCACCATCCCACTTAGCATAGCATTCAAAGCATGGCTCCCCATGTCTTAATCTATAAAATATAGTGCTAATCTATTGTTTGAGTAACCACCAAATCAAGATTCTAACAGGGTCTTAAAGCCTAAGGTAAGGCAAATAGGTTGGCTAAATCATCGAGTTTGGGGAGGGTGTAAGTGATTAATCCAGTATCATATAGGAATTCTGGCACAGGCAGGGATAATACCCAATTGCAGTACTGCTTCACCTGAATTCTGTGATTCTTTCATAGTCTACTGAAATTTCTTGCTTTATCTTATCAATTTTTATAACAAATGAGAAAATCACTGAAAAACAACTCATACACCACAGAAATTTCCTTCCTTCCTTGCGGAGGATGACAAGAAGTAAATTAATGTTAACTTTACAGAGAAACTTGGATAATGAGTAAAGAGGATTGATATAATTTCTGTGTACAGTTGAGAGGTACAGGGACAATTCAGGGATCACAAACCCACAACCTTCCTTGGAAACTAAGTACTTCAGAGTAAGAGCATCTTTGTGTTAGGATCTTGCTCACTATGTCTGTGCTTTGGGATTAGCAGCACTGAAAACTTCTAAAGCATAAAATTATTCCTCTTTGTTCTCATGACTAATGTCTTTGGTGATGTGCTAGTCACTAGTCACCTTAGTAAATGCAATCTCCTGCTTACTTGCCTATCTGATTTTCAGCTCACAGCACAGTATATTTTAAGTACATCTCTCTCACCCACAGGCCATTGTGTATTTATCTTTCTTTTGCGCCCTATCTATTACCTATCAACACTCAGAGCTTTTAATAAATCTGACTCATCGAGTATTTTTGTTCTCATTTCTTATCATGTCTGGACTACACAGCCAAATGCCTCCCCTTCTGCTTTCTTTCTGCCTTCTTCAAAGTAATCCTTGCAAAAAAAAGAGTATCTTCCAATCTCCCTCTACCTTCTTTCAAATCAACGTGTAAGTATGTATATTTCTTAAAGCTCACAGTATTTCCATTTATTCATTATTTATGCACACTTACATAGCAGTTAACAATAACAACTCTAGTCAACCTAATAACTGTACAGTGGTTTTTTCACATTACTTTAAGCACAGGTTACTGTAGCATTTAATTTACGTACTATTTATTTAAAAAAAAAAATAAAATACTGGCCCATTAAGTTACCTTCACTGACGAAAAGCAAGCTAAAATCTTATCTCCTCACAAAATTTCTTTCTGGGAGTAGTGATGCTGATCAGCTGAAAAACTAAATACTGCTGTCTTCCTGTAAATGTACACCTACATAGGATACAACATATGCAGATACCTCCATTGCATCTTATAAGTAAGGAACACTACTGTATCAGTAAAAAACTATCATCAGCCTACTGCCACTATCACCTTTAAAGAACCATAAAATCTGTCTGTTCCCCTCCATTCCTTTGACGCAAAGCCAAGTGAGCTGGCCTAGATTAAAACCTTTATTATAAAAATTAGCCAAAACCACAGAATTTTGAGCTAAACTGATTGTCTCTGCAGTTGGAGCTGACAAAGACCACTCACGATTTAACTTAGTTTGAGTATGCAATGACCTAAAGGAGAGACGATCCAGTAGTAAGAATCATCCTTAGTATGGAAAAGCAGTTTCAGCAGCTGTTGCCTGCCACTCCTTTACGTGTTTGTTTCTGCCTCAGCCCACCTTTTCCCTGATCCTTTCACTCAATTCTCAGTGCATACGGGTCCACATGAAAAATAGTTCATATGATTCCCACAGTTTCACGCAAGAGCTAGAAAGTTTTTTCAAATCACATGAAGAAACGGGGATGAAACTGAGCTTTGGCTTGACTCAAATGGCCAGAATTAAATCTAAATTATTCCTTGTGTTCTTCAGTTTCAAGAGCAGAAAAAAAAAACCGAATAAACTGACTTCTTCCTGTGAAAATTAGTGGGAGATTGGTATAAAATCTACCTTCAAAAGCTCTGATTGAATCAAGTCTTTTCTCTTGGCAATAAAGTAGCAATTCTCCAACTGCATCACGTAGAACATACGCCAAAAAGTCTGAGAAATCTATGATCTATTGTTTCCATTATTATCCTTCAGTAGTCATTTTTTCGAACATCGTGGAAGGCAGCGTGCACTGTGATTTAGAGTGATTTGCAAGTTTTTCAGTTGTAGAACAGAAATCTGTATCATACTTACTGTGGAGGGAAAAGTCTTCTTGTAATAACGTGATAATTTGAAGAATCTATTTGCAGCATTTGCATTACACCACTTGAGTTCTTTCTTAGTTCCTTGTTTTCCCAGCACTTACTGGGTAACAGGAGAACAACAGCCTATGTGATATGCAGCAACCTTGCTGTCATCCTCCTCTCGTGAAGAGGGCAAGTTTGTCCTCTAATGAGTCATTTGTGCTGTGGTTTAATCAGAGTGTAGGCCTCCTGGGCTTGCCAGAAACAGTATATTTTTCAATTTGATTGCCTGGAAACTGTTCTTCATTATCAGTACAGATCATCCTTTTAGCTTTTTTGCAGCTGTTGCTTCCTCATCCATAAACATTTCCATTCACACTTCACTAATACCAATTTTCTTGCTTTTGTCACAAGACTCTAAAAGAGGCTAAGGAGATCCTTAGACATAAAGAGGAAAACTTAGTCAGAAGAGGGGAAGAAGCTGACAGCAGTTTCTTGCTGAGGTGACCTGGGTTAGCTAAGAAACCCACCAAAGTCAGACAAAGCAAGCTTGGCAGGAGAAATATCATGGTTCAAAATAAGTTATAAGTTTCGTAAGGAGGACTCTGGACAAATTTATACCATTTGCTTAACCTGTGAAATGTTTAAACCATAACTATCACATGTATTTCCAAAATTCAAATATTTTAAATGGCCATATGCAAACTGCCTCTGCCCTAGAAATAAAAGTTGTATAGTATAGCATGGTTTACAGGCTGAAAGAGGGACTGATACTCAGAGGAAGAGAGAAAAGAAAAGAAGTGGGAAAAAGGAAGGGAAAAAAAAAGAGAAGAAGCTGTAGACTGGTAGTAAAGGAGAATGGCTGCAGGTTTAGCAGAACAGGAGATGGGGCCAATGGGCTAGAGGCAGGCTGAATGAATGCGATATCAGACAAGTGTTTTAGAGAAGCCTAGGTCTGTCAGGGCTGTTATGCTCTGACTGTGGACACATGAGCAGTGGCTGGAAGATCTGCAGAGACGAAATTGTAAGTCGTTTTCTGGGTGTAGTAAGAGACGATTCTAAAAAGAACTGAGTCATGAGTTGCTTTTACTGTTCAGAATTTTACTGCCAGTCTACTGAGACTTGTGCTAGACAGTCTCAAGAAGGTGGTTAGCATATCCTTCCAGATACAGGGTTTGCTGCATGCTATTCATAAAAGTCAAGATTAGTCTGGAAGAAGTATCCTTTGGTATAAAAATTTCTTCTTTGTCAGAGAAGGAAGACATTCCTCACTGACTCCAAAGTGCACAAATGACAAAGCAGGCTAGCTTGGTATCTGAAGAAGACACAGGAAATAAGGCCTACATCATCAGGTTTCAGATCTCACAATTAAGATGTACCATTTGGGGGGGGGAAAGATTTGAATAACAAGTGCCAACTGGATGGATGAGAAGTACATTGTCACAGATATTGCAATAACACTCTGGAACACCAATCAAGCTAACACCCCAGAGAACTAGCACAATGCATGAGGCAAACAACAGGATGGGGTGTGGAACATGACAAAAGGCTACATTATTCTGGTGTGATATTGGCAACAGGCAGAGGAGTTCATACTGTAAACCACCAATACTTTCAGTCTTACAACTTTTGAAAATTCAGAATTATTCAAAAGCACATTCATATCCCATAAAAAATGCATTTACTATAGGCTATAGTTTTAAGATAAATAAATACCTTCTGATTTTTTGTCACGATGGTCTGGAGTCATGAAGTCAAATTCTTCGTGGCCAACATGAGGCCAGAAAATACATCGCTTGTAAAACGACCTCAGCTTCTCACAGCCCACGTAACTCCAGACGCAGCTGCACTGAAACACATGAACAGCATGTTATGTGTCTCGCCAAGGGCGACAGCCGAGGGTGCCTTCTGATGGCAGGGGGCCATCAGTGTATTGACGTGCTTGGGGTGACAGACCTCAGCAACAGCAGGATCCACTCTGTGCCCAGGTGTGACTGCTTCTTGCCAGCAGTGTCCCTTCAGCATGGAGACGACATTCGCATAGTACACTGACCCATGGCCTTGGCCCAGACCCCAGCTTCCAGGTGGATCACACGAGTCCTAAAGGAATTTCCCGGGGCCCGGGCTAGTTGCAACTTACTCCCAAAGCCCAGTTGATGCATGGGCGCTGGCAGCAGGCTGGCCTGGGCCTGCAACAGGGCCTGGACACCAATCTCTGCTCGACGGCTCAGCACGGAGCTGAGCCCCGGGGACCGCCGGTACTAACTGACTTCTCGAGGCGGAACCGTTACAAGTAACGAAGAAACAGCCCGGTGCGGGGCACCTGCCCGCGCCAGCGCGTCGCACAGGCTTCCCAAGGACCGCGACCCTGGCCCCGGCTCTGCTACCGCCCGCCGCAGCCAGGGCCACCCCGGGGCGAGGCTTCCTGCGCTCAGCCGCCGCCCTACGCAGGAGCCAACCTCCCGGTCTCCCGCCGCCGGGGGTGGGGTGAGGCAGCAGATCGCGCCTTATGCAACCGGCTCAGGGAGCAGTAGCCGCCGCCCGGCCAGCAGCGCGGTGCTGTCCGTGAGTCCCGGGGGCGGGGAGGCGCGGCGGGGGGGCTCTCGCCTCAGCCTTTCGTGGTGAGGGCAGAAGCTCCTGCCCCGCCCTGCCCTCGCCTCTCCCGCCCGGGCGTGCCGTCCCGCAGGTGCGGGGCTCGCCGCAGAGAGGAGAGGCTGAGGCGGGCGGGCGGCGGCCGTGCCGGGGCTGAGGCGGGCGGCGGGGCCGAGGTGTTTGCTTGGCTTGTCGCCGTCGGCTGCTCGGCTCCCCCTGCCCTGCTGCTGCCTGACTGGGAGTTGGTGCGGGCTTCCCAGGGCGGCGGCGCACCGCTCTGGAGGAGGAGAGGGCGGGAAAAGCCTCAGCCCTAACTGGCTTTCGCTTCAGACCCCGCACCCTGCCTGGCTGCTCCCTGCCTGCCGACTCCGTGTGCCAAGCTGCCTGGCTGTAGGGAAATGAGCGGCTGGGACGACCTTTACCCGCTCCCGATGCTGCCCTCCTGGGTACCAGGTACTGCGGCCGGTATTGTCTCCTTGCACTTCATCCAGAAACTCCTCTTCCCCTACTTCTGGGCTGACCTGAGATACCTGCTGAAAGTATTGATGTATGGGCTGAGAGTGGAGAGGTACCGGCTACAAGGGAGGATCGTCACCATCCTGGACAAGTTTGAGAAGCTGGCTGAGAAGCAGCCCCACAAGCCGTTCCTCATCTATGAGGGGAAGGTGCACACCTACCGAGATGTGGACAGGAGGAGTAACAGGGTAGCGCAGGTCTTCTTACACCATGGGGCTCTGAAGAAGGGCGACACAGTGGCCTTGCTGATGGGTAATGAGCCAGACTTCATTCACGTGTGGTTCGGACTGGCCAAGCTGGGCTGCGTGGTGGCTTTCCTCAACTTCAATGTCCGCTCCAGGTCTCTCCTGCACTGTGTGGGTAGCTGTGAGCCCAAGATACTGGTTGTGGGAGCAGGTAGAGTATCCACCAGATTCGTACGTCCAAAGCTTTTAATGTCACATCTACCCAGTATATGTCTCTCTGGCTGTTTTATTGAAAACCTGATTTTCAGATGTTCACAGAATGAAAGAAACCTAGGACTAGAAGGGGCTTCAAGAGACCCTAAAGCTTAAGCTTCTCAGGCAGAATCAAGTATATCCATGCTTTAGGGACATCCATTTAACCGTTTCTTTAAAAATGTGCATTGCAGGGAAGTTTGTAACATCTAAGTACAGCCTGTTCCAAGCATTTAATTGCTTCAGTAGTTGCTTAATGTGTCTCAGAAAAGATCAAAATGATCTCTTAAGAATAATTTCCCATTCCTTTTGAAATAGTCCATTTTAATCTTATTTAAGTCGTGTACTTTCTTCTCCTGTACCATCTTCCCATCTTTCCAGTGATCAAAACCACTGCAAACTGCAAAGTCTAAGCTCAGACTGTACAACCTCTGTTGCACAACTGTTTGCAGAGGTACGACAGTCTTCCAGGGACTGAAATTCAGAGGTTTTTTTTACAGGTGTAGCACATAGCGGATTGATTTGTAATAACCAACATACTGTTGGCATTGGATTGTAGAAGAAATTGCTGTATTTGAACAGGAGGTAATAGTGTGCATTATGTAAGTTTCCAAAAAGTATTACATTTTTATTAAGTACTTCAAAAGAATTTAAAATCTTGATGTAGGCATACTCTGCATTGTATATGCAAATTGGGCTTCAGTTATAGAGATGTACAAACTGAAGACACATCCAAAACCTAAAATTACCTCAACATTTATGATCAAGTGCAAGGGAACCGTTAATGCTAAAAGATCACACAGAAACTTTACATTTGATTGGAGGAGGATATTTCAAAATACTGAATATTAATGTTGTCCCACCTCACTAAAATTATTATTTTAAGTTTACTCTGCCTTATTTCTATTTCACAACTTCTTGCCTTATTGCTGTTACACAGGTTGTGGGGCTTTGCTCCATGATGCCTAAATGGTGGAATTTCCTTTCATCACTTCTTCACTACTTCACTTTTGTGCTTTCAAAAATGTATTTGAGATTTTTCCCTTGTACATTTTTTAGTTATAAATTTTGTCATTATGATTCTATATGGTATGCTAGTTTAAGAATGCTTGGTAATTGAAATAAGCTAATGAAACAAAAGTCAATTTAAATAGACTAGTAAGGAACATGATAACAATGCTTCTGAATTGACAGGTTTTAATTTTGCATTCTTATTTAAAAAAAAAATCTCATTCCCTCTCATGAATATGTGCTTTTGAGTGTATGGATTGAGGAATGGAATTAATGTTCAGGAAATTCTTGCTCATTGACTGTGGTGAAGGAGAAATTTGGATCAAAACTTGTATCTAAGAGTAGTCTTTATTAAAATGAGAGGTTAACTAATGGATGAAAAAAGTATTTGCGGAGCAGGTACAGGGTCTATATTTGTCCACTCTTAATTTGTTACCAGCAGCTCATAGCAGGAGTGGCTATGTTGAACTCTTTTTCTAGGAGTCTGTCTCTGCTCACAGAAGAAGAGCTATGTGCAGACAGATAATACAACAGAGATACCAACAAATTCATCTCTGAGACTGTGTTTTATGTGTTGGTCTTCTTACTTTATTCATGGGTTTTAGTCTCTGCATTAAGTTTGTCAGTTCCTGGAGCCTGCAGGACTTTATAGTTTCCTTCTTTGGGACTTAGAGGCTCTTTTTATCACTATCTCTGAAAGAAGTTGAAGTTCTGTCTGTGTTTATTGGCCATGTCATATGGAAAAGGAGCCTCTCCAAAGGAGTCTAGGTTTTGCAACCGAAGGTTCAAACACCGTTCAGTGACTATGCAGACTAACTCATACCACTCTTGAAACAATAACGTATTAGTCATAATTATTGTACGTAATAATTTCCCCCTAATGTTTATAAAAATTGTGGGGTGGTATTTAACACTGAGGTTACGAAGTCAGTTAGGTAATCCTCAGAGGTCCATTAAACATCTTTTTGTCCAGTGTTAGTATGTGTTTCAAGGGATTCTTGCTTATCAGTAGGCATGACTTAAACTTGCTTGTGTGTTTTGCTCTTGTGGCACCATTTTCCACAGGATTGTGCATAGCTTGAACACAGTATATTTTTTTTTCAAAATATTTGCTTTAAAAACAATCAGCCTTTGGTCCAATATCTATCATTGTCATAGTCAGGCATCATGTTTGGCAACTAAGATTGTTTTTTTTTAATCGGGCATTAGTATGTAATGGTATTATTTCCGGATAGTAGAAATTCTGATTTTCAAAAATATGTAGGTTTTTCACCCTCCACAAACAGATATAGGCTTGATGTAGCAGTTCCATTTCTTGTAACACTTACAAGACTATATTTTACAATATTTTGGATGACCTTCAATATTACTAATATACTGCAGCGCAGCAGAAATCATCTCCTTAACAATTTAACCATTAACTATTTATGCTCAGCAAGACCAAATTTGCTCTTGAAATTCTTGTTTGCAATGGCACATTAAATCAGGAACCCGTATTCAGATCCACTGAAGGTTTCATTTGTGTTGAAGGGAACCTTCCACTTTCTGCTGCTATCTGGAACAGTTCCCGGAGATAATTGTTTATTGCTAAATCTTCCCTGCTCAGAAAGGTGGTGTAGTCTTCCTCTGCGTGAGATGACTGCATCTTGCAGCTTCTTTTGGTACATCTTGTCATTTTTCCAAAATGCTTTCATTTTTTACAAATGTGATACCTCTATCCAAATAGGCTGGGTAATATTTATGGTTGCATTTTCTTCCACGCCTTGTTCAAACTTTCATGCTGCCTCTTGCAAGATCGCTCTTATTTGTGGAATTTGTACTCTTCAGTTTTGTGTTGCGCCTGCATATTTTTCAGAGGTTGTGGTTTGGTAACTCAGTCCAATTAGTATCATCCTGTCTTCCCTTCAGGACTTCCAGTCAGACTTTCTTCTGGTCTGACAAATTTCTGATATTTTGTTTACTTTTTCTAGCTTTAAATGGGAGTCTTCCAATAGTAGGTACATTTTGGGGGTTTGGTTTTGACTTATATATTGTACAAACTCTCTGCAATTGAATGTTTTATTCTTAAGCCTCAGTTGTGTTATAAAAACTTCAAAATTTCTCCCCCTTGTTGGTTTCTTATATGAAATTGATATCTCTAAAAGGTTGATTTTTTTTTTTTTTCTGTGACAGCAATGTTATTTTAATTCATTTAGCACAATCTAGTTACTTGGGTTTTTTTTCCTTCTCATCCAACCATAGGCTGTAAGGCAAATTTGCAAATATTTTGTGTTTCTTTCTGGTATTTTCACTTGCCTTTGCGGCAGAGAGTTTTTGCTTTAGCTACTTTCATGTATCTGCTGTGTTCCCAGAGCATTTAGGTCTTGCTTTAATTTGTTGTGTAACATTCTCACGCTTCCATTCCCAGAAACATTGTCTACCACCACTCCCATTCTGGAGAATGTTTGTTGAAAGAGATTCAAAAGTTTGAGTTTAAAACTGCATTTTTAATAAAACAGCAGTTAACTAACATGAGGAACTTGTAAAGGAGAATAAAAGAAGCTGTATGCCCTGCTCTTTATCAGACCGCCAGCATTCCGACCTGTTTAAAAGGTGTTCCTCCTTACTACATTTGGTACCGGAATATGCTATGCTACCTTTATTCATTTAAAAACTATTAGTTAAACAGAGGACTAAGGTACTGCTTAAAATGAAGGCACCTTTTAAGGCACTGTGTCCTTTCTAGGGAATATTTCTATTCATTGGAGTGTTGTTTGAACAAAGGATTACATTTTATCTTCTGGGCAGTACCTGTATAACAGCAATACTATTGAACAACCCTTACAATCAAGTGACCCACTGGAAAGGTACAAACAGAATTTGCCAGTGCATTTATAGTGTGTTGCTACTTGGAAGAGTTCAGCTCTTAATAGGACATCCCAGATTGCCATCGTGACTTCTTATGCAAGGATTCAGCTGTGAAAGGATTGCATTACTAAACTCCATGAGACTGGTTTACATCAGTCCTGATAGCAAAGGCTGCTCAGGGAGGATGGACAGGTGTGGACAGATTGCTCCATGTGGGCCTGGTTGAGCCAGGGTGTTGGACCAAGATGACCTCCAGAGGTACTCTCCAACCATAGCCATTCTATGATTCTTCAATTCTGTACAGAATTACATCTCCCAGGTGTGCAAGTATGGCATTTTCCTGGCCAGGATTCCTTATTTTTGAGACACCAACAGTGCTTTCTGTTGCTGCTAAGTCTAGTCTTAACTTCTCGCTGTCTGAGCACAGAACCAGGGTTTGTGCTGGCAGAAGTAAAATTCAGACAGGAGTGTGTCTACACCCTGGAGAAAGACAGTAAACAGTCTGTTTTGGTATTTGTGAATTAAGATCATATGGTATTACATACAAGTAGCAGTATCATCTCTCATATGTTAGTCATAGAGTGAAAAATATTATGGAACTTATCAAAACTATCTTTTTCTTAACTATTTGGAATAAAAAGCTTTTTAGACCTAAATATTTAGGACAAGAAAACCACAGAAGACCTGCAAAAGACACTCTTATCTGCTCTTTATGACACCGTATCTCTTTGATTTTACTTACTCTGTGTCTCTGTCCCAGATGGCCTTGGAGTGGAAAACAGTGCCAACTGTGATTCTGAAGCCAGTTTCTGTTTTACTAACTTTACTGCCTTCAGTGGCATTTCAAGATACCAACACTGATCCTGAGCCACAACTGACTTGTAATTTCTGATATTAGTACTCAGTGAGGATAAGTGCTCAGTGTAAGGAGTCACTTGGGGGATCAAGTACAAGTAACAATTCTTTTCTGAGGCCAGACAGCGTGGGGAAGAGTTTGGACTTGCCATAGCATACTGATCATATCAGCTGGGGTACACATCAAAGTTATGTAAGAAACATTTCATACAGTTGTCCTTCAGAGTAACTTTCTATTCAGTACAAGCTGATCTCATAATCTGATGTATTCCTTTAATCAGTGTAGAACTATGTCCTTGCCAATAGGTTGCATTGTTTCTTTGCTAGAAAATAACGTAAAAAGCCTTTTGTGCAACTTGAAGCCTAGGATGGTAGTTCAAAACCAAAACATATTTTCCTTGCTTTCTCAAAAGATGTAACTGAGTTATGTGTTCATGTGAATTTAGTGTATCAGTTTCACAAACTTTTTATTGAATAATGAAATGTTTTAAAAGCAAGAGGGAAAAAAAAAAGGCCAAAAAAGTGGACAAGCGTATTTATCTTAAGCAAGTACAGATTTTTTTTTTTCCCAGTAGAAGCCAAATAGTTAGCAAATGCTGAATATTCTTATACAAACTATGTAAACAATGCACACACAACTGCTAACTACATTGCCAGACTTTAGATAAGCAGTCATTTCTTCCAAAACAAATAAAAACTTGAATGCACTTTCATAGTGTAAAAAGCAAGCAAGTACTTGAGAGAAGCCACAAGCTTAAATAGCTAAATTGCTTTACTATAATTGCTTTCCTATATGGTAAAGCACACATTCCAGGTACTTCTAGAAGTGATCAAACTATAATTCCTCCAAGAAAGCTGTTTTTTTCCTGACACGTGGAGAAGATGTTATGTAAAGACAGCCCTATACAACATCTGGAACAGAAATTCTTTGTTCATGAAACAAAACATTAGTTGACTATCATCAGAATTAGTCTCTGGAAATATGTTGGTACAACTGAGAGTTATCTTCAAACACTCCATGCTCCTGTGTGTTCCAGAAGTAATTTTCAGTTTCTGGCACTTTGAATACAGCTGGTTTAAATTACCCTTTCTTATTCAGGAAATCACTTATTGTTTCTGCTGTTCTCTGCTGTCTAACTAGAAATTTATTTCAAGACAGTGAATAACTACAAACTGTTCACATGTTGTTCCAAGTACTAGATTCCTGAGCACAGAAGAAAAGCTGTAATGTATAATCAATTCAAACAATCAATTTAAAAAACCAATTTAAAGAAATGCATGAAGGAATTAATTTATCTATGGAGAATAAGGAAATGCCTGAATGATCCCTTCGGTATCCACAGTACTTAAAAAGGGTGATACTCACTGAGAGTTTTTTTGCCAGACCTTTTGCAAGAGGATAGGTTTCAATTAAACAATAGGTGAAATTTCACTTACAATTACACTCTAGCTACACAGGATAATTTTGCATTACTTTTGTTGAGCAGTGTTTATCAATATTTGTACATCACGTTTGTTAGCTGGTGAGGACACTACATGGGATGAGCAGCTGAGTCTGGTTCACATGACTACTGGAAGCTGGAGAGGCCAAGAAATTCTAAACAATCTGTAATAATTAACAGTCTTTAACATCTTTCCTGGCACTGTAGCTGGAGCCAGTGCACCAATAAAGAATCACACAAAATTGTATATTCTTTTACGATTTTTGAGAACAGAAATGGAGCTACAGCCACTTCTAACATCTGTGTTTCTTTTGCAAGGTTCTCAGCCTAACTTGTACCAACACAAGCTATCATTAGTATATTTAGGAGACATATGTATGTGTATATATATACATAACAAGAAGACAAAAATCAGAATTAGTATTATATAATTAGTATCATAAGTATATCGTTATTCTGTTGCACTTGGTTTATTAATAACTGGTTTTCATTAGAAATAATACTGTTGTATTTTCATATTTATTACTTGAAAAATATACCCTAATTTTATAATATGGCAGCAAAACAGAATTAATATACCAATGAACCTTGACTTTCAGTGCATCGGATTTCCTGCAATTAACACTATTGTAATTAACATTAGTTTTTATTCACATTTTTTCATTCTATTGCTATGGATAGTGGAAGTAGTCCAATGATTCAAACAGGAGGCTATCTTTTGGATTTTCACAGTTATTTGGGTGATTTCTTCCTGAAATCATTCTGCAGTGCGAGGAAGTAAGAACACAAGAGTTTTAATGTCATGGTCCATCAGACGTATTTGCTAAACATTCATAAAATATATAGAACTTGTACTCTGTAGGCTTTAAGTTTATAATACATATGTTTAGTTGGTGACAGCAGGCTATACCTCTGTTATAGTAAGAGATTAGTGTGTCATTTCATTAAAATATATACAGCAGTCTTTCATTAGGAAAATAGTTTTCTGAAAGATTAAAAATTTCAGTGATTTTGTTGTAAAATTTATACAAGGGGGTTCTGTTAATTATATAAATATCTAATATTTCCAAAATGAGCTTGGAGTTGACATTGGGATTTCAAGTGCTGGCATGGGCAATGCCTCATTAGGAGGTTCTGGGTGAGTCATGTCAACTTTGTTTGTTTACTCATCTATAAAAACTGAGATAATAACATAAATTTATACCCGCGGGTATATTTGCAAGATTAATTATGTAGGCTGAGATCCAGCAAAGCACTTAAGTGTAAATGAGTCTTTAATTATATGAATAGTTCTATTGAATACAATATTCTTCCTATTCTTGAGAATTTTCCTGGATTAGTACTTTAATGCCTGTGCAGTGTTCTGGGAAAGAGACAGATAGTAAAAAATGCTTAGAAATATAAACATAAATACCAAATGTATTACTTAAAGATTGGCCTCTATTTACTTTTTTTTGTTTGTTTGTTTAATCCGGGTCTCTCTCTTGTGGTTTCTTTCTTGATCAGTCAAGAAAATAGATCTTAGTTATGCTGTTGTTTTTATTTTATAAAAGTGAGTTTCTATTTATGTTCAGGTAAAAGCCAATAAAAGGGATGGCTTTCAGTGAATGAACATGGGATGGTAAGAAAATAAAATTGTCTGATATACCTAAAATCAGATTCATTAAGGTATCTAAAACACTCAAAGCACTACATATATGGCCATGTCATTCTTTGGCAGTGTCTGAAAAAGCCACGGGCCTGTATCACATTTCTGTTCTGTGAAATTCAGGTACCTACATACATGATACAGTTTTTTGTTTGTGTGTTTGTTTTTAAATTAGTCACTTCCATGCTTTTGAAAAAAAATACTGCTCAGTGAGAAATTGCTGTTGAGAGCATACAAGGAAACCTGCACTGTAGTTACCAGCTATGTATATATTCACTTTGCATCTTCAATATATTTCTTCATGATTTATTTGAAGTTGAAGCTTAACTACACTTGATTCTCATCTTAGCAATGACGAAGGGTTATCCAAAATGAGGTGGGAAGCAGGAGCTAGAAATCAAGGCTCACCATTTTGCCTTGAGGGCTAGTTGACAATTAGACCTTATGGAGTCAGCAGTATTTTTACCACATCCTCTTTTCAGTGAATTTTCATTCTCGTTCATAATTATTTTATTGAATTTATTTATGTCCATGGAGGTGACTTTCATTCCTCTTTCTATTATAAAAAGTAAAACTTTCAGAAAAAAAAAATATTTGCTAGTTTTGTGAAGACATAATGTAAGTAACGTTCTTTTTTTATGTTAATTTTTAAGATTTGCTTGGGACTCTGGAAGATATTCTTCCTAACCTCCAAAAAGACATTAGTGTTTGGATAATGACCAAAGACTCCGCTTTTCCAAATGTGCATACCCTTTTAGACAAAATAGAAGCTGCATCTGAAGACCCTGTTCCAGTTAAGCAACGCTCTGCCAACAATCTCAAGTCATCTGTTTTATATATATTTACTTCAGGAACAACAGGTACAAGTCTGCTAAAGAGTCTATATTTTCCTCAGCTTTCATCTAGAAACTTGATTTTCCAAAACTCTAGTGTTTTGGTTCGTTTTTTCATGGTAGCATATAGTATATCTTATCTAGAAGCATTATGGTAGAAAATAAGCATGTTTCTTGTCAGTGGCTGTTTATATTCAGTGGTTTATGAGCTTCTTTTTTTTCCTGCCACATTGTGCAAATACTATGAGAAGATTTACCTCTTATTACCTCACAGCTAAGGTGTTGTATAAAATGTTTTGCTTTTTTGGTGTGTTTACAATTATAATAAATATTATTTTGTGATCACATACCACTGCCTAGGTAATAGAGCTAACATTGTATCTAGAACTTAAAAAACAATCTTCAAACAAGCAAATAGACGTTTGGTTTTTCTTCATTAAGTCATGTTCTATGCAGGTCACTGTAGAGACAGAAAATAGGATTAAGTTACTAGCCTTTTAGTTTAGAAACAGATGGCTGAATTTATTACCAGTGCTCCAGCAGCTAAGAAGCTAAGACTTTAAAAAAACTGATCACTGACATGAAAAGCAGTATGATGTTGTTAAGATAAGCAGATTGGTATTCTTATTCATCTGAACACAACAGTTTTAGTCACAAGAAGATAGAAAATGAAGATGTATTTTATGGCTTTGTTCCTTCATACAAATAATTATTTAGTTTCTTTGGGTTCTGGGGAAAAATTATAAAATAAAAATGTCAGTGTAGAATTAAAAAATTATAAAGGTATAAATATTGTCAAGAGGTCAGGTACATTTTATTACTTCTAATAAAAATATGGTAGAGCTTGCTGGTTTAAAGTAAGGAGTTTTATCTGAAAAACATTACAGAATTCTCCAGGTAGGATGATTTTGTTCTTAAAACTACATTTAGAATATCTGTGTGAAGTGTCAAATTTTAGTTATGTAGAATTTAAAATATTTTTTAATGCTTGTATATATTCCATTAATTTACATTGGATTTCTTTTATGTACCATGTAACTAAGACAAACTAAGGTTTGTTTAGTCTGAAGAGTATGGAATAACTAATTCTGATCTGAAGCAGCTGAGCATTTTCACACTTCCTGATAAAGCAAGTGCACAGTGTTGCTCCTAAAATCAATGACTGGTGAACTTAAAAGAAATTAGCATCTTGCACTGTGCTTTTTGGGCTCTATATGATTTGATAGTGTGCTAACCGTGGAATTTCTTCATGTTTCCACCTATTTGAATTGCCTTGACATCAGATTAAATAACTGACAGATGAGGTTACAAAATGGTTTATGTATCTTTATGTGTACAAAAGAAACATGCAAGTCTTTTGAAAAGCCAGTTGTTTATTAACCACCATCTAAACAGATGGCTGCAAATTTGGTTAAGGAAGAAAGAATTGATTCTTTTATGATTTTAGAGACCTTACACAGGAAAAAAAATAATTCAGTTTTCTTTAAGAGAAGCTTTGTACATGGTTTTGTGTTTGTATTACAGGTCTTCCAAAGGCCGCAGTCATCAGTCAAATGCAGGTTCTGAAAGGAGCTGCTGGACTGTGGGCTTTTGGTGCTACTGCAGAAGACATAATTTATATTACCCTGCCTCTTTATCACAGTGCAGCATCTCTTCTTGGCATTGGTGGATGCATTGAATTGGGTAGGGCTCATTTTATTTAATTGTGTTGCTAATAAGAATTAGTTATTATCAAAACATATAAAACATGCTTTGGTTCACTGCCATTAGGGAATCTAATGCTTTGCTGAGATCAAATGAATAGTATTTTTTGGTGTAGCTTTATATTTCTGTATTTTGGAGACGGCAGGGTGCTGTAATAGCAAACGATCTCTTACAAGCGATCTTTGTGGTACTAGAGAAGAATTAATTATAGTCATTTGTGTCACAAATGTTTTTACTTTCTTTTATGTTTAGGTGAAAAGGAATTTAGGACATACACAATATTTTGGCAGCGTGTGTGGCACTAAGCATTGTACGGTGGAATAGAACTAAAACGTATTTTGGTGAACTTAAAAAGACTTACAAATATATTTGTACTAAACATGCAGCTTTGTCATATATCAGTAGGTTATATGTAACTATTTTCCATTTAATTTGTGTACTGTTTTGGCACAGACAATAAAACACATATTTTACTGAGACAATGTAGGTGTCCTCAATAACTTTGTTATAAAAGATTTATTTACAACTTGATGGTGAATATTTACTGTTTCGTCAAGCATCGAGAACAAGTCAGAGCAAGGGAGAGATCATTGGATTATGGATTAATTTTATCTGAATCTGCACTGATGGATACTTTCTTTGTTGAAAAATGAGGTTTCAAGTGATACCCAAATGATTTGCTAATTCAGGCTGACTTTTCTGGATATTTTCAGGAAAACTCTTTTGAATAATGTTACAACACCAACAAAGAGAAGCTGTTATCTTGCTTTTAACCTCATATCCATTATTTTACTGTCTCACCAAAGAGGAGACTGGGTTTATCTTCTTTCTTTACCTACCAGGTTTGAAAACACATCTTCTAATAAAACATCTTAAATACCATACACCTCTCTGAACAAGGCTGCTCTTAGTTGCTCTTTTGTCCTATTTTGTAGAAATAGTGAACGTAGTTAGCTAAACTGTCAAATAGAGAAAATGCTTAATTTCCTTTTCTACTGTTTCCATAAAGGTGCAACCTGTGTTTTAAAAAAGAAGTTCTCAGCTAGTCAATTTTGGAGTGACTGTAAAAAGTACAATGTGACTGTCATCCAGTACATTGGAGAACTTTGCCGTTACCTTTGCAGCCAGCCAGTGGTAAGTGGAACCTAAATGATGGCTATTCATCTGTAAGTGATATGTACATTTATTCTTAATGTGGTTATGTTAAAAGGGAAATAAAAATGTACTGAACCTGTCCTTCTGCCCTTTTTATGTCAGGTTCTTCAACTATTTGGTGATCTGTACAGTGTAAAAAAAAAAAAAAAAGTCTTGAATCAGGAAGATGTTAAAGTATTACAAGAAAAGATTTTGAGACTAAAAACTGATTCATTATAATTTGGTGAAAAAATACTATTTCACAGTTTCACCGTGTAAGTTCAGAAAACCACGATTACTGTTCATCATCTTTTCAGAATTTCAAAACTTTGTTTCTTGGCACATAAATATATCAGAACTCTCGACTTTTGTAGGTCATGTTTTAGCACTGTTTTGGCTTGTGGTATGTGCTGCTTTTGAGGCCATCTAAAACATATTTTAAAATTTGGAAGGGGTTTGGTCTAGATGCAGCTCAAAGGAAACATGCCTTTTGTTACAATTAGAAAGCTATTCTAGACAACAAAGCTAGTTTTGTTAAAGTGCCATTCCACTCTGAAACCATGTTAGCCTTAACTTGAAAATACTTCTTTTTCCTTGGTACTCAGTGGTGTGATGGTCTATCTAGATGGTATTAAGTATAAAGCATACTGAACCTGTTGTAATTATCAAGTATAGCTGAATCAGGTTAACTGAATTAAGTCTTGATGTGGGTGTTGCTGGTATATTTCTGTACCTACCCATTGGTGATAGAGAGAGCCCAAGATGTTTAGGCTACGCTAAAAGCCTAACATTTGTTGGAATTAATTCAAGATGTATAGAATAATATAGATGAAACAGATATAACCTGTTGCCTAGCAAACCCAGCTGACTTTCTATCCTCAAATGCTTGTGCTAAATATTTCAAAATTAATATAAAAAAAAAATCGTAGTCCAGTATAAAATTAAATTTGTCTTGCTAATGCTAGCAACTTCCATCCATTTATGAACTGCAGGTTGTCCTACTGTGTTTCAATAATAAATCCTAAGTGTTACATCATACATTATCTTACCTGGTTAAGCATTTTAATAAATTGCTTTACATAGTTACTTATGATCATAAGCAGCTTTTATTTTGAATACTAAATAAATAAAAACTAGTTTCCAAGTACCTGTATAACATTAAGCAAAAATAACTGTATCCTCTTTTACTTTAACAAAACGTTTAGGAAAACACAAGGAGTTTTGTGAAAATGCACAGAAGTTGGATGCAGTGGAGCTGTTGTCTCTTTGAACATTCTCCCTTTGCCTCTATCATAATTTCATTTTGTGAATTCAAAAAAGTAATCAGTGGTTTACTTCCTTTTTAGTGAATTTTATTATTATTACTCATCTCTTAGGAAATGGTGCCAATAATTTAGATTAATTAATCTGAAAATTCTTTTCTAATCTAAGTCCTCATTTTATGATTTTCCAGTAAACCCCCCTCCTTAAGCAGTGTTCTAATAACTCAAAAAGAATGCAAATAAGTTTGGTTTTCCAGCAGAATAGCAGTTTCCATTAATATATGAAGTTGCTGACGAAAGAATGGAAAAGGTCAGTGTTCATAAGACATTGATTTTTTTTTTTTTTTTTTTTGCTCCTGATAATTTTCAGAAGTATGTTTAAATAATGTATTGGTGGGTCACAGATCCTACAGCACTATCCATGCATGCCTTAGCAAAGAGTAAGTTCTTGAATTAAAGAGGGGATGGCTGATGTCCCAGGGACCACCACTGTCTGTCATGTGAAACCAGAAGAGTGATATCTTTCTCTGTCTGTTTGTTTGGTGGTTTTTGGTTTGTTTTTTTTTTTTTGGTGTTTTTTTAAGCTGTTATTTCTTTGGTTTTTAACTTTATAATAAAATAAACAAGAAGTTACAGGATAACAAAAAATCAAGTTAATGACCATAAGGAAAATCATAACACATGAAGGGTGTACCTTTTATAAATTGTAATTTTTCTTTATTGTAGGCTAACATGATTTCCCCAAAGTCATTTTCCTTCTCTCCAACACTTCCCAACTTTTGCTGTGTTTGCAGCCTCAGATATTAGTTGTTCCCCTTTTCTGTCCTTTAGAGCATGGCATTTTGCTTTACCCATTTTATACTGTCCAGTATCTTAAAGCAAGAATGGTAGATTGATATACTTCATTTTCTAAAGCAACCTCTTTCACTTTGAAATCCTTAACAGGTATGGTAAAGTTAAAGGAATCTTAAATTTTGCAAATAAAGTTATTTATACTATGATTAACTATTTATATGTATACTAACTACTATATTTATACCACCATTAGCTATTCATTAAAATATTTCTTAATTTATGTGCATACTTTCTAGGAGCTGGCATGTCTAAACTCTTTGCTCTGTGAGGCTATGGGAGTTTTTTGAGTTTGGGTTTTTTTTTGCTAGCTGGCTAAAGATAAACCTAATGTACATTATCAAGAAAAATTAAAATTATAAAATGAATCTGTTTGACAGCTAGGTATTGAAAAATGCTAAGTATTGGTCATATTAAAACTGGAAGAGAAACATGTTCACGCAAATAACTGGAAGGATTTTAAATATGTTATGCAATCCATTACTATTTTTCAAGTAGGTGAAATAATTTGCCAAGTTATCATCTCTTTTTAGATTTGTTAACTTAGAAGTACTATATGTACTGGCAGCATGAGAAAGATATTATGTGGGCAGTGTTCTCAAGGTTAGATTACTATAAAGCCCTTCTAATGAACATAGGTTAAACCCATATCAATTACCTTAAGTGCTTCATTTGTTTCTTTAATGCTAAACTTGAAATAAATGGTATATTTCTATGGAGGCTTCTGTTGGAGGCCACAGTTTGTCCTCTTATTTCATAGGTTTTGGCCAGAACTTTTGGCAAGTGTCTGTGATAGCATATAGACTCTTGGCTTAGCTTTCCTTATTAGTTTTGTCTTGTTTCTTCTTTCTGCCTCCCACTCACATCTGCAACAGCTCTTGAAGACTCTTTAGCAGTAGAATTTTTCTGAAACTTGTTCTGCATCCAGTTTAGTTTAGTAACCTGTTGTCTGAGAAGAACATTTCTTAGCAAAGGAAGTTGCTTTTTTTTTTTCCTTAAGTAGGAGTAAAAAGACCTTATGTTATGTGAAATTCATAGATTTTGCTGGGCTCCTAATTAAGTAAGCAGACCTCATGCCTGCCCTGTTCCAAGATTTTTTTCTGCAGTCTTTTGATCATAGTGAAAGTACAAGAGCCAGCATTGATGGCTAGTAGCCATCAGTAGCTACAAAATGGATCCCACTCTAAGATTCTAGTGTGAGTACTCCAGTGAAAGACAATATTCAGCAAATTAATAACTTAGTCTTGCTGGCTGACATTCCTCAAAGTC
Source organism: Chlamydotis macqueenii (assembly GCF_036417535.1). Taxonomy (NCBI): domain Eukaryota; kingdom Metazoa; phylum Chordata; class Aves; order Otidiformes; family Otididae; genus Chlamydotis; species Chlamydotis macqueenii. The sequence continues at coordinate 54,166,046 of NC_141593.1, read as the reverse complement.
TCTATTAACAGTGATCTATGAAATTTCACAAGTATGGTGTAGCATAGCTCCCTCTTTCCTTTCTATGCAGAGGCCTTGGAAATACTTCTTTACTAATGTGTGGATGTATTTTCCTTAGAGGCTGCAACACATTTAAAATTTGACATTTAAAGTGTATACAAAATCTTCCTAATGCACTTGCAGATTTATTTCAAATTTGAAGTAATGAGCTATTTAAGTAATACATTGTGTCCTGAAGCTTTTGGAAAGATATGAATGGTAATGCAGCATCTCTTTACTGCTTTTCTGTAAAGGACACCTGAGTCTTGAAGTGGTTTAAAAATAGAGGCTAGATACCAGTTTTCTCAATCATTTTGTCCTGTATTCTACTCTCATAACCTGTCACATGTTATGACATTACTTGTATGATTTATGATACCTTGAATTAAGTTGGTAAGCTCTCCATTAAAAACAGAGTTCACTTCTACTAGTATTCAAAGTCTATTTTGCTATTTATTATTGCTTAGACATTTTCTTTCAGTATCTAGCCTATTTTATTTCCATTTGGTATTGAGCCAGTCTTATCCTTTGGCATCAATAACATTTCTTACTTCCTTGGGCTTACCTCAAGTGTATAAGACCATGTATATCAGCTTTCAGACTTTATTTTGTTAAGCTCAAGCAAGCCAATCTCTCTACTGGATTCAGTTTGGCCAAGGTTTCTTTGGATGGGATTAAGCTCTCTGAAGTGACTTTAGAAAAGATGCTTAAAGGATTTATTTTATTAAAACTCTTGTGTGTTAGAACAATAGTAATTTAGAAGGGGAAAACAAGGAAGTCAATGCTGCTGGGATAAGTAAACAGAATGAACGCTTATTTCCCTGCTTTTGACTCAAGTGTTGTGGGAAGTGGTATAAGAATGGGGTTTATATATGTTGGACAGCACAAACTCCCACCTAGAAACAGGCTTCTTTTGAAAGAATCATAGAATGGTTAGAGTTGGAAGGGACCTTCAAAGGTCATCTAGTCCAACCCCCCTGCAAGGAACAGGGACATCCCCAACTAGATCAGGTTGCTCAGAGCCTCATCCAGCCTGGCCTTGAATGTTTCCAGGGATGGGGCATCCACCACCTCTCTGGGCAACCTGCTCCAGTGTTCTACAACTTGCATTGTAAATTTTTTTTTCCTAATATCCAATCTAAATCTACCTCCCTCTATTTTAAAACTATTACCCCTTGTCCTATCACAACAGGCCCTACTGAACAGCCTCTCCCCACCTTTCTTGTAGGCCCCCTTGAAGTACTGAAAGACCACCATAAGGTCTGCCCGGAGCCTCCTCTTCTCCAGGCTGAACAGCACCAACTCTCTCAGCCTGTCCTCATAGGAAAGGTGCTCCAGCCCTCTGACCATCTCCGTGGCCCTCCTCTGGACCTTCTCCAACTGGTCCATGTCCTTCTTATGTTGAGGGCTCCAGAACTGGACACAGTCTCACCAGGGCAGAGTAGAGGGGGAGAATCACCTCCCTCGACCTGCTGGCCACACTCCTCTTGATGCAGCCCAGGATGCTGTTGGCCTTCTGGGCTGCAAGGGCGCATTGCCTGCTCATGTTGAGCTTCTCATCCACCAGCACTCCCAAGTTCTTCTCCTCAGGGCTGCTCTCAATCCATTCTCCGCCCAGCCTGTATTTGCGCCTGGGATTGCCATGACCCAGGTACAGGACCTTGCACTCGGCCTGGTTGAACTTCATGAGGTTGGCATGGGCCCACCTCTCCAGCCTGTCAAGGTCCCTCTGAGTGGCATCCCTCCCTTCCAGAGTGTTGACAGCACCACACAGCTTGGTGTCATCGGCGAATTTGCTGAGGGTGCACTCTATCCCACTGTCCATGTCGCCGACAAAGATGTTGAACAGGGCCAGGCCCACCACAGAGCCCTGAGGGACGCCACTTGTGACCGGTCTACACTTGGACATCGAGCCGTTGACCACCACTCTGAGTGCGGCCATCCAGCCAACTCCTTATCCACCGAGTGGTCCGTCCATCAAACCCATGCATCTCCAGTTTAGAGAGAAGGATGTTGTGCGGGACAGTGTCAAAAGCTTTGCACAAGCCCAGGTAGATGATATCCGTTGCTCATCCCTTGTCCACCGATGCTGTCAACCCGTCAGGTGTGACACCAATTTTGGTGTCACCAAATTGGTCAGGCACGATCTGCCCTTGGTGAAGCCATGTTGGCTGTCACCAGCCACCCCCTTACTCTCCATGTGCCTTAGCATGGTTACCAGGAGAGCCTGCTCTATGACCTTGCCAGGCACAGAGGTGAGGCTGACTGGCCTGTAGTTGCCCGGGTCCTCCTTGTTCCCCTTTTTAAAAACGGGGGTTATGTTCCCTCTCTTCCAGTCATCAGGGACCTCACCAGACCACCACAACTTCTCAAATACAATGGCCAATGGCTTGGCAGCTTCATCCACCAGTTCCCTCAAGACCCGCGGATGGATCTCATCAGGTCCCATGGACTTGTGCACCTTCAAGTTCCTCAGATGTTCCCGAACCTGCTTTTCAAGTACAGTGGGTGGTTCTTCCTCCTCGCAGTCCCTGCTTGTGCCTTCCACAGCTTGGGTGGTGAGACAAGAGCCCTTACCGGTGAAGACTGAGACAAAAAAGTCATTGAGTACCTCAGCCTTCTCCATGTCCCAGGTAACCAGGACACCAGTTTCCTTCTGGAGGGGGCCTACGTTCTCCTTGGACTTTCTTTTGTCCCCTACATACCTATAGAAGCTCTTCTTGTTGCTTTTTATATCCCTGTCCAGATTCAGTTCCGTCAGGGCTTTAGACTTCCTCACCCGATCCCTCGTACAGCCACTCGTACAGCCTCTTTGTAGTCCTCCTAGGCTACCTGTCTCCGCTTCCACCCTCTATAGGCTTTCTTCTTCACTTTCAGTTGGTCCAGGAGCTCCTTGCTCATCCATGCAGGCCTCCTGACCTTTTTGCCCGACTTGTTCTTCATCGGGATGCACCTCTGCTGAGCTTGGAGGAGTTGCTCCTTGAATGTGGACCAACTTTCCTGGGCCCCTCTTCCCTCCAGGGCCACTTGCCATGGCACTTTGCCCATCAGGTCCCTGAAGAGGCCAAAGTCTGCCTTCTTGAAGTCTAGGGCAGAGAGCTTGCTGTGTAGTTTCCTCGCTGCCCCGTGGATCTTGAACTCCATTGTGTTGTGGTCGCTACAGCCAAGGCTGTCCTTCAGTTTCACATCCCCCACCAGTCCCTCCCTGTTGGTGAGCACAAGGTCGAGCATGGCACCCCTCCTTGTCGGCTCCTCTGTCGCCTGCAGGAGGAAGTTATCATCCACGCATTCCAGGAACCTCCTGGACTGCCTGTGCCCTGCCGTGTTGTCTCTCCAAAGGATGTCAGGGTGGTTGAAGTCCCCCATGAGGACCAGAGCTTGTGACCGTGAGGCTGCTCCTGTCTGGCTAGAGAGCGCCTTGTCCGCTCTGTCCTCCTGGCCAGGCAGCCTGTAACAGACCCCCACCATAATGTCCCCTGTCCGTCCCCATCCTCTAATCCTGACCCATAAGCTCTCTGTCAGCTCCTCCTCCATCCCCAGTCGGAGCTCCACGCACTCTAGCCAGTTGCTGACATAGAGAGCGACACCCCCTCCTCGTCTCCCCTTTCTGTCCTTTCTAAAAAGCCTATACCCCTCCATGTTGACGCTCCAGTCATACGAGTTGTCCCACCACGTCTCCGTGATGCCAACAAGGTCATAGCCCTGCTCGCGTGCACGCATCTCCAGCTGTTCCTGTTTATTCCCCATGCTGCGTGTATTGGTATAGAGACACTTCAGCTGGAGCCCTGACAAAGCCGACTTGCTGGCTGGAGCAACAGGAGTTCTTTTGGACCGCAATTTAAGTTCATTTGCACTTACCTGAGATCCTTCCTCAGCTTCTGGACCCTCAGTGCTGGCACTGGTGCCATGCTGACAGCAGTGTGCTGAACTGTGTTCCCCCTCCCCCAGCAACACTAGTTTAAAGCCCTCCGGATGAGTCTGGCAAGCCTTTGTCCAAGCACACTCTTCCCCTTCTCAGTTGCACGCCATCTGCCCCTCAAAGCACGCCCCATGGTCTAGATACCCAAAGCCCTGGCTGCAGCACCACCCCCTGAGCCACGAGTTAACCTGCCGGACACGTCTGGCCCTTTCAGGTCCCAGCCCTTCGACCAGGAGGATTGATGAGAATACCACCTGTGCCCCAGAGTCTTTGACTGTTGTACCCAGGGCCCTGAAATCCCTGTTGATGTTTCTCAGGCTGCTGCCGGCTGTGTCACTGGCCCCCACATGAAACACCAGCAGTGGATAATAGTCTGTGGGCCGTATGAGGCTTGGTATTCTCTCGGTGACATCCCTGATACGAGCCCCCGGGAGACAGCACACCTCCCCAGAGAGTGGATTGGGTCGGCAGATGGATGCCCCTGTACCTCTCAGGAGGGAGTCACCCACTACTACCACGCATCTCTTTTTCTTGGTAGCACTAGTTATCATGCCAGCTGGTTGGGCTACCTTGCATGGCTCCCGTGCCTCCCCCGAGGTGTTAGGTCTTACTTCTTCAGTCTGCAGAGCGGCAAAGCGGTTCTGCAGGGGCACCTCGGGGTTCGGGGGAAGGGAATTTGATAGTCAGGTAAGGAAGGAAAAATGAGTCAGCAGGCACTTCTCTACAATGCAAGTTTTACTTGACATCACATTTTATTCCTCATTGAATTTTAGCTCAATTTGTGTTCCATACTGGAAGTTGTTCTTTCTCTTATAATTAAAATATGGAGTGGAAATTTGTCAAGCTCTATGCAGGTTTTCAGTATAAACATTTTATTAAATACCCTAAACCAGTAATGTGTTGCAGTTGCAGCCAGCCACATCTGTACCTTCCATTTGAAGTTTCTGAATAATCTCTATATATCATTATAATTTTATTTACTGGGTTGAATTTTGCAGTTTAATTCTTCTAATAACCTGTATATTTTTTTTTAAATCTGCAACCAGTTGTGTATGCCATAAGCAGACATCATTCTTAATTCAAGTTGTTACTGATTTACTACAGTATTAACAATGCCTAAAAGGAGAATTGAACACTGTACATGCAGTTAGAGAAAATAGAACTTTTAGGCTAAGAATGTATTCATTATATCTGACATCAAGCTTAGAAATCGATCTAGGATTTGGAAACTTGTATTTTTTTCCTTCAGACCATATCAGTTGATCTAATTAAAAAAAAATATACTGCGTATCACAACAAACTTCGTCTGTGCTTTAAACTGCCATAACTACAACAGCAGCATTGTTTTTAAAAAGTGGGTTTAGAAGCAGATTATTATCCCATCCATTTTGGCTATTGCCTTCTGATATTTAAATGTACTAGCATGTAACTCTCTGGGACTCCATCCACACAATGATTCTGTGTCTGTTTTCTCATTCTTCCCACTAATAATGGTAAAGATTTTCAGGTTTTCTTCCTGCAAGTGTCTTCTGTAATGTCTGTAGACTTCCTTTGGCCTTAGAAAGCATTGATTTTTCCATGCCCAAAACAGTACTGAAGGCTAGTTGTGATGTCAGCTACTGGTTCTAGCATGGTGACTGAAGACTTTTTTGACGTTTTAAGAGGTCATATAACTTGACCAGTTTCCTTCCTTTCAGCTTCTTTTCCTACATACTCATCTTTTGGGTTAAGTAGTGGGGTCATGCAGAAAATGTCCTGATACTGAAGCCTCATACTTTTAAAAAAGGAAGCTTCATATTGCTCACAGAATATTGTGTGCAATACAGATTGCAAGAAGTTATCTGTACATGCTTTAATTCTGTGAATTGACCTTTGGTAAGTTTTGTGTAGCTTCTTTTGACTTGTGGGCTCCTGGAGCAATCACCAAAAATACAACAATCTATTTCATATTACTGGGTGGAACACATACAAAAGTGACTTTTTTTTCCCTAATCCGGTTAGATTATCAGGAGATTGGTGAATGAAAGCACAACAAGAGTGAGCTATACTAAATAGCAAATAACCAATTCCTGAACAGGAAGGATGTGTCCTGTTCTTAGAATTCCTGTTCCTCTCTTATGGTATATCTCTTCAGTATCCATCCTGTTTTCTTTTACTTGTATTTTTAAATTTGGGTGTGTATTTTGCTCAAAAAATCTAGTTGTGATTTATAATTAGGCATTACTGAAAACTGAATGTAAGCATGCATCTTGATGAATTTATTACATCTGTCATCATAATGGCAGTAGGACATTTCTTAACTTGTAGTCTCTCTACCTGATGCCCATTTTTTCAGGGCAGATGTGTCAATAGAGAATGTGGTGTTACTCACATTCCTTGCAGATACATAAATCTAAATTCTATGTGATCTGTCCATCACATTTTGTATTCAACAGATGTTTGCATTTCACAGGCCCTGAGATTGCTTTTAGGTTCATCAATGCCATGACACAGGAAACATTTAATGCCTCCTTTGCTTGAAGTTGGCATTCCTTCTCTCCATTTGACTTTTCCTCCTGCAGAAATGGTGAAAGTAGGACAATGAACCTGTTATCTTGTATTCTTTTAAAGCAACTGCTAAGTACGTTTTATATATCTGCAATCATGAATCATTCCCACACCGATTAATACACTGTTGATGGCACTTAAAAAGGCATTTCTTTTGTCAACAACTTCATCATGTGAATAATCCACATAGATTACAAAGAACACTTAAGGAGGAAGGACTGGCTGATAAAAAAATCCTATGTATTTGGTATTTAGTGTAATAAGGCAGATCTTGACTTGTCAATTAATTACTATACAAATGAAACAAGCACTCAAAGTGGAGAAGCAGTGTGTCAGAAACTGATTTATGATGTATGCAGATGTTTGGTTTATGGTTCAAAGACCTTGCAGAATTAACTGAAGAAAAGGCCAAGTGTAAGGTAAGAACAGTTCTTGCTTATTAATGTTTTAAAAAAGCACTGAAAAAAAAGTTTCACCTTTACTATTAGAAATATAAGTGGACTGAATCCCCATTTTATTTCAGAATCACTCTGTAAGAAAAGAAAATTGCACTGCAGGAAAATAGACATCTTTAAAAACCTTGGAAAGATGTTTTAACACTCTATTATTCTAAAATCTGTTTTCCTAATTATCTCTGGAGAACTGATAATCACATTCAGAAACACCAAGCATGAGCAAATTATCACAGGACACACATTATTCGAACTTATTTGATATAGTTAACCAGGGCAAAGTCTTTCATAAATTATACAGTGTGAAGAAATACATCTTTTAGTGAAGGAAGCATTAACTAGAGACTGCACTGTTGTGGCCTAAGAATATGCATGCAGACAATTGCTGCATACCAGCTGTTGCACGATAACTGGCTGAACTTGCCACAACTTGATCAGGTGTTAAGAATGACATAGGGCTAGCAGAGCTTATATCCCAGAAGAGATGTGTACTAGGTGATTCCTTGGAATTTCTCCTACTCCTATCTACTATACTTGAGGGACGCTACTAGATGAAATGCCATTTAAATATTGCAGAAGTTCAAAGCATGACTGTTTGGTGGCACAGACTGATTGAGGCCCAGCTTCCTGCGTATTTAATTTCTTTTGATTTTTATATATTAGGACACCCTACATGTGCATCACTCAACCATGTTTCTAGCATTTGTTGGAATTACCATCCCTTTTCCTCCTCTTATTTTTTGCATTTTATTTACTGCAGAACTTAATAAAGTTATATTAAGTTTATTACAACTTATTAACTTTATTTACTGCTGGGAGATCACATTACATATAATTTCCATTCATACAGCTGAAGGACTGTAATGACAGTTTTAATGCCTTTTCCCCAGAAAGCCCAGCAGTACTCTTCAGGGAGTCTTGTATCAACAGGTGGGTAGAACTGTGATGGTGCTGACTAAATCGCAAATATGGCAGTTGCAGCTGTGCAGTCTAACAGAAAGTTTACCTTAGTTGTGAAGAAGTGAATTACTGCCCTCTCTTTTAAGAAAAATTGCTTTCTGGAATCAGTTCTTTGTATTTTTGCAAAAGGGCTGAATGCATTAAGAGAATACTTCCTAAAGGGAGATAGTCACACCTATTGTTGATAGGTGTTAACATTGCAAGCACAGTAGAATGCTGACCTGTCAGGTGTACTCTACATCTTTTCAACTAGAGAAGCACTAGTGCTGTACTATAAACCAGGCAAAATAACATAAGTAATTGAAGGTATTGAAGTAACTGCATTTATAAATGATGGTGTATTTGTCCTTTTGGAAAAAATCCATTGTCATGGTTTAGCCTCACCCAACAGCTAAAATACCACAGAGTTGCTCACTCACTCCCCCATCACCACCCCTCAGTGGGATGGGGAGGAGAATCAGGAAAGAAAGAAACACAAAACTCATGGGGTTGGGATAAAAACAGTTCAACAGAACAACAAGGGAAGAGAAAACAGAGATACCAATAACAGAATGTACTTAAGTACATGAACATAATTTACAGTACAAAAACTCACAGTGAATCTTGACAAGCAGCTCATTCCCAAGTAGCAAAATCTGCCCCTCAGCACCATCCCCACTTTACATATGGAGCATGATGTCACATGGTATCCAATAGCCCCTTGGCTAATTTGGGTAATTAGTAAACTATTCCAGCTGTATCCCCCAGCCACAGATGCTACCAGCTCCACCTCCTCTGCCAGCTCCAGCCAAAATTAACTCTATCCTAGCCAGCGCCAGGACACCCATAATCCATTTAGGCCATTGTTTAGTAGTTCATCCTCATTTGTGACTTTTCAGCAAACAGCCATCAATACTTTTATTTCCCTTAAAGTATAAATAGTAGAAGCAAACTCACCTGCTTATTCATTTGATCTCTAGAGATTTTGAATGTTCCTAGCCTGGTGAATGACCCACTTAATTAGTGTGTGTGTATATACACACAGATTCGTCTCTTCTGTTCATTATGGAACAAAGAATTTCTGTGACAGAATCTCCTGTGGTATTTTTCATATCTTAGCAGAGGCAGTACATTTGTGTAATTCAGTGGTGTCAGCAAGGAGTAACTGCAGCTCAGTTAGTGACACGTTAATTTCAGTTTAGCAAGGAAACTGTAAGGAAAATAACCCACTTTGAAAAGTTTTAAGTTGAGCTGACTGGAATATTGTTGAGATGGTGATTTTCTGAGGGAAAAAAAAAGTCTTAGAAGCTTTCCTGCCAAACTTCGAATTAGCACTGAAACACTTTCTCTTAAAAAAAGGAATGCTTTTGTTGTTTGTTGACAGTATAATGATTTTGAATGTGTAATATAAACCAGACCTTATTATTTTAGATATAAAAATCTACACTGTTGCATTGTGATATTGCATCTGAAGTTGAAAAAACAAACCACTCCAAAAATTATGTCTAGGAGCAACTTTTAAGCACTTTCTTCCAGGCTATGTCCATGGTAATTTTTGCTGCACTAACTAATGTAGCACTTGTTAATAATGATTTACCATTAATTCAGTGAAGTATGTGCTTGTGTGTTTAGAATGACTTTTGCATCTGAAGTAAGGTAGAAGAAGAGAAGGGAAAAGGGAAGAATCGGGTTGTTGTAAAAACAGAATGGTTAGTGACTAGTGAGTGATGTAGTTTTGAGGTAAAACAGCAGATTGTAATCTGCCCAGAGCTATCTGCCTGTATTGAAATAAGTGAGTCCCTTCCTGAATCATTCCAGTAAAAAAGACTTAATTTCCAGAAGAAAGGCTTTCAGGCTCAGTAAAGGGATTTTTTTTCTTTCTGTGAGTTACTAGTTTTGAAGAAGGAATAAAAAAAAAATTAGTTGGTCTTCGTGATTTAGAGGAGGAACTTAAAATTTCACCATGCTTGTAGTTTTTGTTACAGAAGTGACAATTCATAATCCTCACGGAAAACTGAATTTGGCTGAGACATAAGCCTCAGAGGAACACTCCTGCCTATGTACTTAGTAGAAGCTTCACTGTTTTTAACATCTAAAAGATTTAAAGATACCTGTTTCAGTCAGCTGACCAGATCCCTGTAGAAATAATTTGCTGTGTGTTAATAGAACCATAGAATGGTTAGGGTTGGAAGGGACCTTCAAAGGTCATCTAGTCCATCCCCCCTGCAAGGAGCAGGGACATCCCTGACTAGATCAGGTTGCTCAGAGCCTCATCCAGCCTGGCCTTGAATGTTTCCAGGGATGGGGCATCCACCACCTCTCTGGGCAACCTGTTCCACTGTTCGACCACCCTCATTGTAAATTTTTTTTTCCTAATATCCAATCTAAATCTGCCTCCCTCTATTTTGAAACCATTACCCCTAATCCTGTCACAACAGGCCCTACTGAAGAGTCTCTCCCAAGGTGCTAAAATGGAATTTCACTATAAAGACATACATAATTCATACTGGATTAGAGTTGGGATGGGAAAAGGAAACTAGAATAGAAGAACAGAAAATAGGGACTATCTGCTTCCTTTAGTATATATATGTGGACTTATATAGATACAGAAACATATATATGTTTTTATATATATAAAATGTGAATATGTGCGTATACGTGCATATGTGTATAGCAAGGTGTTTGTATATGTTTGCATAAGTGTACATATGTAGAGCTATATACAGACAGTGTTGCAGTACCAGAGTGCTATGCAGTTCTAAAGGTAAATGAACTACGACAGTAACAAACTGTACCTATGTTTATTTTGTGTTCTCTCACTTCTAGGGCATTGTGTATTGCCACTTGCAATAATTTAAAAGGCAGTCTTATGTTAAAATAGGTGAAATAAAAAAAAATCCCAACATTTTAGATCTTATACCTTCTGATGCTTCAACTTAAATCTGATTGTATTTTAAAGGTGCTCCATGCAATGGCAAGGTTTGGGATGTATTCATAAAATTACAGAGTCTCACTGAACTGGATGAACACATACTATTGTTTTTCTTGTAATAAAACATGGAAGCTGACAACAGTAAAGACTCAAGATCACCAAGAAATAATGTATTCCAAATAACATTGAACAAAACTTTGCAAGTCTTAATATTAAAAGAAATACAGAAGATTACTCATATGCAATGTGTGGGAAGGAACAGCTATTACAAGTGTGTGAAATCTGATCATTTCTTATAATCAGTCTGAAGACATAAAAAAGTAACTATTAATCTCTGCTGACTTTAATTCCATGACAGAAATAATTCCTGCGTTTCTCCTTTCTTCCCAGTTTTCTAATTCCTCTGAGTGTAGACAGACTGAGATGATATAACTTTTAAAATATGGAAGCATTTATATAAACAAATGTAGACATTTTTCAGGAAATAACTCGCTTGTTCAACAAGATAATAGGTTTTTGATTGCAATTTGCTTCATTGTAGCTGTACGTGAACTATGCTAGCTTTCTTTAACTTCTTAATTGTTGTTTTTCTTTTTTATTGTTTATACTTGATGAAGGTACATTTTCCTCTCAATATATGCAACAATCAAATGCAATTATCACTATATTATATTTTAAATTATTTTTTTCTTTTTTTAACAGAAGGAAGGAGAAAAAAATCACCAAGTCCGACTAGCAGTTGGAAATGGAGTAAGATATGATGTGTGGAGAGAATTTTTAGACAGATTTGGTGCTGTTAAGATCTGTGAATTTTATGGTGCTACTGAAGGAAACATTTGTTTCATGAATCACACAGGAAAAATTGGATCTGTTGGACGCACTAATTTCTTTTATAAGGTGACTGTTTGTTTACATTGTACTTTGTAAAGGGGAGTGCTGAAAGTAAATGTGTTTCTTAGTTTGGCCACAGGACATGGGGCTGCAGTCATAAATCCAAGGTAAATTTTCTGACTTAGTTATTGAAAATTTAATTGACCCTCTGTAAAATGTTGGCTGCCAAAGTACTGCAGGTAGTGCTTACAACCCAACCCAGTTATACTTTCAGTGGTAAAGCTTAGATTTTTCTTAAAGTTCACAGGAGTCAAAAAGGCCTTGGTTCTCCTGACAGTTTTGAGTAGGTTCCTAGTATCATTTCAAATCTCTACTATATTAAAGGATAAAAGAGGAACAGGAATTGTTTTTATACCTAAGAACTCATAATCTGTGAAATAAACATAAAAGTGTCCTGTTCTGACTTAGTGTTCTACAGATTGTATTTAGAGCTGTCTTCAAAGAGTATATTTATATTGCATATTACTATGTAAATATTTGGCTTAAATGGGAATTAATAGTAATTAAAATAAAGTAATATAGAAGCAAATGTAGCTTTAAGAGATATTTTATACATAGGTGCAATTAAACACAAGTAACTCAACTGAACTGCTGTACTTCTAGTCTGTATCTTTATTCAGAAATTTCAGAGATAACACTACACAAATATAATCACTGTTGAGTAATTGTGACAGTGACAGACAATACTTGCCAAAGGTATTAATTTAAAAATTCTATGCCCCTTTATCTTCCAAGTTTGGTATATTTATTTGGTTTTTTTTCTAGGTTACTAAAACTAGAAAAATTTTTTTTTTTTTCACTGCTTATTTGATAGTCTCTGTTTTGTATTTCATCAGCTTTGACAATGGAACTCATGTGTCTTGGGAAAGAGGAATACATATAATGATATCACACATGATGACTTTTCTTTCATCATTCTGAGTAAATGAAGAATAATTTATTTCAGCTTGAAATTGACAGATAGATTTTTCCCTTTGCGTCCTATTGATACCATCTCTTAAATGGTTTGAGAAGTCAGCAAGTAACGTGTCCCAAGCTTCACCTAATAATGAAAGATTATTTAGCAGGGCTTTCTAGCAATGAGACTAGATATTCAACATTATGTTGTTATTTATACATTTTTTTACTCTTCTTGAATAAATAGATCTACACGCATAGATCTACATGAAATTTGCAAATCAACTGAGATACATATCTATACTGAGATACCTATCTATATATACAAACTCTGCAGAATTAAGTGGCATTTGTACTCCTGAAATGAGAGTAAAGTGTCCTGACAAAACTTTTTTCAGGGAATGATGTGAAAATATTGTTTGGAAATACATCCGAGGAGTCTTCTGATGATGTGCAGATAGGTTTCTAGGCAGCATATGTTCTAGAGTCCACAACTTCAGTACAGCATCACCACATTACGATCACCACAGCCAGAGAAATTCTTCACTTCTAAGACAGGCATGTAGACTGCAAGGACAAACCTGGAAAAACTCAGAGAAACACCACAAGAGTTAGGGTGTTTTTCAGAAACTGTTGAGAGACCAGGAATTTATGCAGGTTGACTCTGCTGATTCGCTGTTCTGCATGACTGATGCCCTGTAGTATGCATGGTGGACATCAATTCCTGATGAATGTCTCTGTAAGAGTACAGATCCACTCCAGGAAATCAGGAATCTGGAATTTAGGGAGTAGTAGGTGAACCAGGAACCTTAGAGCTGATGTTATTTTTTGTTTCAGACTTTTCTAAGCCACATGATTTAATTATTTTGAACATTTTTTTAATATTATGAAATTTTACATTTGTTGCAAACCTAAGTAAACTTGTTTTCAGTATTTCAGAACTTTTGATGGAGTTTTGTCGTAAGTCATTAAACTTTTGGAGATACCATGTAAGGGTTACAGCAGATAAAGGATTAGACTTGGAATTACCTATTTATTGATTTAATTATCTGTATTTTTATTCAAGTAGCATGGAGGTTTTGCATGTATTAATAGTGGCACTTCATATGTCAATAACACATGCTGTTTGTGTTTCCAGAAGGAAGGTTAGCAGCTTGGGGGGTTTTGCCCATGAATCATGCTACATTTTCCTCTTCAATGATTTGACTTCTGATTTGAGTTAGTCACTGCAGATTAGGAGAAAAAATAGCTCCTGCAAACTGCAATTAAAAAATAAATGCACTTGTAACTGAATACTTGATCCTACTAGACCTTTTTTTCTGTAATTTATATACTATTCCAAGTTGGAACTGTGGCCGTCTATGGAAACATCAGTATAGCCTGCTAAGATAATTATGGATTGTCCCTTTGCTTACTCAGTATGAATATGGAAAGAACATAAGATATTTTATGAACCAGAAAAAGCCATTCGTTCTATTTGGCTTGGCTTGAAATAAATTTTATTCTGTCTTTTTGAATACTCTCTTTTCCCTAGAAATAAATCTACGGTAAGTCTTCAGTTATTTCTGTAGTTTCTGTCATAAGGAAAGTAGCTGAAGCACTTTATTTGTGAGCAGGATCAGTATTTAGCTACTACCATTCTCCAAGGGGCCTGAGGTATATTGGCTCCCAAACCTTCTCGAGTATAGATACATTTGGCATTCATGTAGGGTTTGAGGGAATAATGAAGGTTTTCACTGAAAACCAGACCCAGTTCAGAGACAAACTACCTCACCTTGGTTACATGGGCATGGTATGTCTAGCCAGGTCAGTGCGTGGAATATATGATGCATTTTATGTAGAAATAGAACTGCCCCACATCTTTTCCAAATCAAGGAGGTTTCGGAGACTACTCCAAAGCTCCATCAGGAGCTTTTTCCTAAGTAATATTTTGATCCAGAGCATTTATGTTTGTGCGACATACATGGTCTCTCTCTGAAAGAATTTGTGTCAGTGGAACAACATGACATATGAATAATACTACAATAGTTACGTGTCTTAAATTAACAGTTCTGCAATCTGTTCACTAGTGGGGCTTTGCTTCTGTCACCAGTGCAGTTCCTCTGGATGGCAGTTCTTTCAGTCTGCTCCATGATGCTTGTTTGCAGGAGCAGCTAGCTCCTTCGTATGCTGAAGCAGAGTGATGTTGACATGAACAAGAGCTTAGATATAGTACAGTTTGAGAAACGCCTAGAAGAGGTTAAGAGAGAGAAGGAATGTTGAAAATATTATAGGACATACTTTTTAGTGATTTTATTTTTTTTAAGTACATATTTAAACAAATACTTAAGTTTGAGGACCTTTTATATGTTGTTTTTATTACTCCGCAATCTCTGAGTATTGTGATACAAACTAACTATTTTAATGCCGCAGATAAGGTCATTTTTACTTATTTCAGGCATTTGTTATGTTTGGTTTTTTTTAAATACATTTTACAGGTTACAGATTATTAAACAATGCCTTCTGAAGTGCAGCTGTTATGTTTGTTTTACTTCAGTCTGAATGACATCTGCTGGACATCTAGCAATACGTAAAGGAAAGCAGCTTTATTTCTGATTTGCTGGCCCATGAATGATCTGAAGTTGGAAAGGGAGACTTCTCCTGCTGGAAAGCAGAAAATGGCACAGACAAGGCCCAGCCATCCAATTCCTAATTTATTTATTTTTTTTTTCTTCAAAGAAATGCTACAATAACTTTTGAAACATTCTCTTGACACATGGGACCATCTGAGGAGATACCCTTAGACATACTTTCTAGGGATTTCCTTAGCACCTACTTCTTAGACTCGGAATAGAAAGAGAGAGAAGTGAGAAAGAGGAAGGTAGGCTTGTGTGTTTATATATCTGATACAGTAAAGGAGAAGGAAGAAACTTAGTCTCTTTCTACTGGCATAATTGCACAGTTGGAATGAAATAAATGCATACATACAGACATTGAGAGTATAGTGGGAATAGTAGCAGGTAGGTTCAAAGTACAATACTTCTAGCAGGAAAAAAGGGAAATAAATAGAAAGGCATTTCTGTTGTTGGTAATGGCAATGGCATAGTTTTTAAATGTGAAATGCAGACAAAAGTTAGAGCTTTAAAAGACAAATTGAGCTGTCAGAATGAGCAAAGTAACTTTTCTGTCGGAAACTGCCAAGGGTTGGGGACAAATATGTGTGATAAATATTAAGGTTCTACATAACACATTTGTTTTTATAAGTAAATTGGAAGACACAAGTTAATAGGAAGAAACAGATGAATGTTACAGCAGTTGCCAAACATCCAAGAAGCCCCTGTGTGTGAGATGTTAACTTGAAGCAGTGCTCTTGTTTGCACTTGTTTATTTTCACACTATACTCTTTATACAAGAGGCTTTGGTTCATGTGCTTGAAAGCATCACTGTGTATATGAATAAATCCTTCAGTAAGAATGTTCATATAGAGTCAAGGAACAGAAAAGTAGGAGCCTCTGAATAGTTTTTTTCCTGGTAAAACTTAAAATGTTTTACATAGAAGATACTATATAGATTAACAGAATAATATAGTAAATTACTGTTTAATATTTACATCTGCTGTACATATGTATGCAGTTAATATTAATGATTACTTTTATTATATATGACATACATTATGTATGCATTTATATAAATATGATATGGGAAAAATCTGTAAGACTCTCAGTTGTGTCTATCAGGTATATATATAAAAATCTCTTTCTTACACTGAAATAAATCCCGAGTGATAGCAGAGAACATGCAATAGGACAGCGGGACTAATGAGATCCAATGAAGCTTGTAAGAAGGACTAAAAATAACCCATGGCAAGTACACCTGAAAAAACAGCATGTAAAAAAAATATTACAAACTTTACTTATAAATGTATTTTGTCATTATTTTAAGTATTCCAACTATTACAGGAATCTGAATCTCTCTTACTCAAAACTGTATGGATCAAAATCAGCTTTGAGCTGAGGAACATGTACATCTTGCAACAAATCATAAATCATTTCAACATATAAAATATCTTGTCTTTCAAACAATAATGCAGAATTAGTAGTATGCATTTTTTTCTTACAGTCATAGAACTTAAGTGGCAGGAGAGGTACCTTTTTAGCTCAGAAATAAACAAAGTTAGGTTTAAGCAAATCTTAAGACCCTGAAAGACTGGATTCACAGGAAGAACGCTGGCATGTGTTAATTCAAGCAACAGAAGCTCTTAAGTTCATTGGCCAATGAAAATTAGTGTTACTTCTGCTCTTTTGACTAGTTTTGAGCTAAAATAATCTAAGGTACCTCAAGTGTATTCCAAGGTATTTTATTGTAATAGGTGGTGATTCAGTTAATATGAAGCATAGCTTTAAAATATTTTTTTCTTGGTTTTGTTTACTTTGGCTGACAAAACTATGGAGAGGACCTATACATCTACTCTTTACTCTACTTGTTTGCATAAATAAGGCATTACAAGTATGTTTTTAAAACATTAGTAAGGTATGATGATACTATATTCCAGGGTTTTTTTTCTTACATTCCACTTTTTTGAAGATGCTTGGAACTAAATCTAGTAAATGTAATACTTTGTTTTATAAACAGATGTTCTCCTAGAGAATTCAACAGGGTCTCATATCTAAAACAAACAACTATGTAAAAAGCAATAGGTTGTGATCTTTGTTCTCTGATGCAGGTTCTCTGAGCATTCACTATAAGCTGAAACTTTAGAAATTTAAAAACTATTTTCAAAACAATATTTAAACTCACATATTTCCAGTCAATTTGAAAAAAAAAAAGGAGGTGGGGGTAGGATGATGTTATTAGGTAACATCCAGGCAGCATAGTAACAGACAATAATGTTGCAGTTCAACTAATTTTAAGTTTCAGCTAGGCAAATTATGTTTTTTGTTTGGTACATTTATGTGATGCTTTCAGGAGTAAAATGTAAATTAAAATGATGAAGGCTACATGCAGTACTCTGAAAATATATGGTAATGCTTCAATAGCTCAGACCCTCTTTTCCAATAAATTTTAAATAATGAGATAAAACTAATGTAGGCCTGTACCCACACTAAAAGCTTTGCTCTGTAACTTTAACTTTCTAGTATTTAATGTGAAAATAAAGCTTTTTGCACAGAATGTATATTGGCATAGTTTTGTTATGCATGTCTAAGGAAATGTGTTGTTTCTTCCTTTTAATTATGTATACATTATTTCAAAAAGCTAACTGGAGTAGGCATCGTTAATACTCTAAAATTGCAGGCACTAACATAGGTATGCAGCAACATAAATAGAAGGCTCAACAGTTTTTAGATTATCTCAGGCACAAAATTAAAGTTTCTGAGTATTTATAACAACTTAAAATAATGCATCATATAGACTAACATGTTGACAAGATACAGCTATTGAGCTCTGAAGGAACAAACAGATAAAAATGGTACTGAAGAGGGCACACTGCTATTCTAATCAAAGACAAAAATATCAGAATAACATTTCATTTTATATAATTAAATTCTTATTTTTATTATTCATATGAAACCTACTAAAATAGTAAACATCAATGTAAAAAATAAAATGGAAAAGAACAATAATTAAATGCAGACAGCCAAAAGAAAATACTCTAAGAAAAAAGTTTACATACAGAGTATTTTCAATTGTTAATTAATTGTGTTTGTTACGAATACCTCCCATTCTGTTCATCAAGAATAATACAATTATTTTCTAAATAAGATGAACATTTTGGCTCTCAAATTCTTGGCTTTGGTAGATGCTACAGGTTGTAGTTATTTTTAAAAAATACTCTTCACTTTCTTCAAAAAAAGTGTCCAATTCTTGGATCATGACTTGATTTTGCATACTATGTTCCTTTGATCAACTGTTAAGAATACCTTTCTGTTTCAGACTTAGGGTAGAAGGAAAACAGTGGTGAACATTGAAAAGACTCAGTGAAACAGGTTTGCCCATATGAGGCTGAAATTGTGCGCTTGATGTTTGATTCAAGTAGCTATTTATTCAGACTTCCTTGAAAACAAATTTATGTTATATAGCTACAGCAATATTTCAAATTAGGATAAAATAATTATGCAACTCTTCATCCAAATTAGTTGCAGAAAAGCAAAGGAGTTTACGTTTTAGCATCCTACTCTTTACTTCAGTCACTTTCATAACACCATTCTTAAATTATATTGCATTACTTCAATGTGAAGAGTGCAGATGCATATTCCTATGTTTTTAAAATTATTTTGTCTGCTTGCAAAGATTTCTCCAAGAGAAGATAATTGTATATCTGTGGTTTTTCTACTTGTTAAATAGATTGCTGATACACTTCTTTATGAAAAGGGAAATCAGAATCCCAAGCCAGGAAAACTGAAGCCTTTGGATAATAACTGCAAACACAGTGGTCCATATAGTAGCAGGCATATCATATCTGTCAATGTCTCTCAAAGATATCAAAGGTGATATAATTTGGATTTATATCATTGTAGAATAAAGAAGTGAAATAAGAGTCAGAGCCTGTATATCGGAGAAAAAAAAGTACTGCTATTTCTAGTGTTGATAAGAGTATTTTGCCCTTTCCTTCAAGGTAGTCAGAGCCAAGCTCTCTCTGATCCTTGTACAAGAGGAAGGTTTGTTGTAAAACATAACTAGGAGGTCAGTTAGGTAAGCAGTGTCAGGACTTAAGGGTTTGCAGTATTTCAGAAAAATGAAACTAAGAGAACTAACTCTGACATTAACTGTGGAACACACACAGCTACATAACCATGTCAAACAACATGGGAGTACATAGGCTGTTGCTGGTGCTCGTGATAGGACCTGCCACCATAGACCAGCCTGAGAAAGCTTGCGGGAAGAACTGAGGCTAGTCAAGCAAGAGTAAAGCCCAACAGGAAGCAAGTTTCCCTTTGTAAGGAGATTTAGGCCTTTGCTTTGCCAGTTTTAGGTGCCAGAAGACTCTGAGAACACTTTTCATATCAACCACTACTGTTAAATGTCAGTTAAATTCCAGATATGCTTCTATTATCCTGACTCACAGAGACTCTTCCAGTCATATGTGGATCCCATAACTTATTTGTAAGAAAACTAACAAAATTATGGTTCTGTATCTTCACCAAGTATTTTTGAAAGTTAGAAAATTATTAAAATGTTTTTATGTTGCTTACCTCCAGGAAATTGTGTAAGTTTACATACAGAGTATTTTGAGTTTTTAATTAAACTACAATTTAGTTTTAGATAAGCAAGACTGGAGTAAAACTTTACTTGCTTATCTTTGCTGCCACCAGATGTCACTGTGTAGATGAATAACTGATGACCCTTTTTCCCTTTTTTAGCTTTTTTTCCCATTTGATTTAATCAAGTATGATTTCCAAAAAGATGAACCAATTAGAAATAAGCATGGTTGGTGTGAAAAAGTTAAGAAAGGTAAGTATGTAGTTTAATAGGATATAACAGCCTTTTGATTGTAATACCAATACTCCAGAGATTTTTTTTTTAAGGAGCCTTGCTGTTGTGTTACTGTACTATGCCAACATCAATGATTTTTGATCTAAGACAGAACATTATTAAGCTTACTGGTGCTGACACCGAAAGCACTTAGGAGATCCTTGGATGTATTCACAGGAGAGCAATGTTCAAAAGTGATTATGTGATATTATCTCTGAATATGCTGATAATGACATCTGTATTTTTTAAAGGAGGCTAACATAGTGAGATAGTTGCCTAAGAGATCTACAAGAAGGACTGGTGGATTAGAGCAAATGCTTTTTGGTTCCTGACTAAGTGAGCTGATTAAGCTTATCAATATTTTTTTTTAAAAAAAAAAAGAGGTTGCTTCATTATAGCTGTCTTCAAAATAGTTACAAAATATCTGATATCACTTGATTATACCTATTTTCCAAGTTTTTATCTGATACTGAAGCATCTATGTTGTACTGTAAGAAGGTAACAGCCTAGAAGCTGAAGCAAGAAAAACTCATATTAAAGGTCAGGCAGATGGCTTTAACAGGGAGATGAAGCAGATTTTTCAAAGGAGTTAAGAGATTCTCTAACGGGTCTTAAACAAAGATGAGCACTTTCGGGAAAATACAGTCCCCAAAACATGAAATTTTATAGGAAGTTATCTGTCGTGATGTCAGACTGACCTGTGAAGGGGATACATGTTCTAATTAGACACCTGGTCTAATTTTTTCCAATTATACCAGTCAGTCTAATAAAAAATATTATCTCTATCTACAGATTTGGTCTTTATATATTTTGTCATGCCCTATATCTTCAGAGCATATGGCCGCAGTAACATTACCAGTGAATAAATGCTTTCACCTTAAACACTAACAATTTATAAAAAAAATTATAATTATATTTTAATTGAATTAATTAAATTAATTAAATTAAATTAAAATTATATTTTATAAGGAGACAGTCTTAAATTAAAGATTTTGCATACCTTTGGACACATTTTTGGTTTTATATATTTTCATATTTATAATCTTTCTCTCTGTTACAAAGTAACGTAACTCTTAAGCTTTATTGTTCAGAATGTGCTTCCAAAAAGGTTAGGAGTTCATACAACTATTCCACTTTCAGCAAACTAACACCCTGATACTATACATGCATAACAGGATGTCATGGTTTAACCCCAGTTATCAACATTCTTCATGTACTAAATCAAAAATAGAGCAGCTCCTGAGAAGAAAATTAGCTTCATCCCAGCCGAAACCAAGACACAGGATAATCCTATCCCCATCTCTTCCTATTTTTGAGGAAAAAAAAAGATTGTATTAAAACTTCTATATTTTATTCCAGAAAGAAAGCAATGAGGCTATATCACATTAATTAAAATTCTTAAGTGTTCTCAGAACTTCTGAAAGGAAACTAAATAGGGATTTAATGCCCGAGTTGAGCACCTGCTTTTCAGTAGATGAACAACTAGTTTTTCAGTAGGAAGCTGGTGAAGTTGAGACTCATCACTGGAAATTCAGTAAGCTGTGGGGAGTGGGACATACTATTCACTTGAAGTGTGCACTATTCACTTGAAGTGTGCACTAGTGTTCACCTACTAGTGAACTCACAATTGATAGATGACAGTTCTGGGAGAAAACTGTTTGATGAGTCATCAGGAAGAAAGACAAAAGACTGGGAATATTGTACTGTGTCTTTATGGTCACTTTGCATGTGGAGGTGACCACAGCAATTGCAAAGGAGTAGAAACAGGTAAGTTTTTATTGTTGGGTCTTACGTACCTGGTCTTGTAAAATCATACCAAATTAATATTAATGTAGAGTACAGGAAATGTGCAGTGATACATTCTTTCAACTTCTCTCTATAGGTGAGCCCGGTCTTCTCATTTCCAAAGTCAACGCGAAGAATCCCTTCTTTGGTTATGCTGGCAATAAGAGACACACAGAAAAGAAATTACTCTGTGAGGTATTTAAGAAGGGAGATCTTTATTTTAATACTGGAGATCTAATGGTTCAAGACCATGAGAATTTTCTTTATTTTTGGGACAGGATTGGAGATACCTTCAGGTATAATCATTGTTTCTTTTCACATTTCTTCATTAAAAAACATGGGCATGCAGAATAGAATAATACTACCCTATTTGTTTTCAGCCAGAAGTGTTCAGTTTATTACTATTGTGATGTAGTTTATAATGATCTTGAAGTGGATAAGAGGAGTTTAATTTTGTAAAAAGTGTTCCCATGGAGCTGCATAGCTCATTTCCAGAATGTTTAGTAGGAATTACAGCTGTTTCAACAGTCCTTCCAATAAGCACAGTAAGTAGTGATGGTTTTGCTGTGAACAAGGAAGCTGGATACTGAAGTAGAGAAAAATGTGTCAAGTAGTAAAGACTGCTCACATTTGATGCGTTTAGATACATGTCCAAATTTTGAAAACCATTATATTAGATTATTATAAGCTTTCATTGTGCTTTATAGTGATGGCTGATATCCAGTACCATTTGAATTACAAGTATTGTCTTCTGGTGATTAGAGCAATATACCAACATGGCAAACGGGAACAAATTTGATGCGTTGTTTGTCTAAAATTGACTCCTGCTGACTGAATTCCTACTAAAGTTAATGTTTTTTAAAGTGGAGGTGTCCATATATTTTCATGGGATTAAATTAGTTTTTCACATGTTTTAGATGGAAAGGGGAGAATGTTGCAACTACAGAAGTTTCTGATGTCATTGTAATGTTGGACTTCATACAAGAAGCAAATGTGTATGGTGTATCTGTGCCAGGTAACAGAAGCATTAACTGTATGTTTTTCTTTCTCTGCATTAGTTGTTAAACCTCATAAGTCTTATTTCATCTTTTAAACCTGTGAATCACTTCTGATTGAGTCATCTGTTTAGTACCTAGTTAAAATGTAGATAATGAAAATACCAACATATTATGAATGAGCCAGTGAATCATGTAAGCAACTACTGCATCTGCTGAGTGAGGCCCTTCCCTGCAGGAAATAGCTGGACATCTGATGATAATGGGAAACAGTGAATGAAGTCCAGATTTTGCTTTGTTTGTGCATGCAGCTTTTGCTGTCCCTATTAAACTGCCATTCTCTTGACACATGAGTCTTCTTGCTTTCCTTCTGTTCCCTTCCTATCCCAGGGGAAAAGGGAGCGAGCAAGAAGCTGTCTCGATATTTGGCTGTTGGCCAGGGTGAACACACCACAGAAGTGGTAAAAGCATTTAAAATGTGAAAAAGGTGCCACTTACCTCTATTTTAAAGCCACAGAACAAGAAAGATCATCATAAAGATGACTGACTAAATATCAGACTTAAAAATATGAGAGCTTCTCCTTTCCTATACAGCATTTACCTGCAGATTCCTACCTAGTTTATATGACTGTATTGATAATTGCACTTAAACAAATCAAGTTCCTCACAGATTTTGTAGCATTAGCAAAAAAAAAATACAGAAAGGAGACAAAAGATAAGGCTCACAGAATGTCTGCTGTTATTACTCCCTAATGGTTAAAGTGTGCGGTTATTTTTGATTGCTGAGGTTCCTTGCTTTTATATTTTACCCATTTCAGTCTTACCCATAGATCCACAGTGCTCTCTTTTTCCAGACAAACCAGTAAGAACTTTTAATCTCTCCCTCTGTTAATGACATTCAGATCCACAGTTTTGAGAGAAGATACTGGCAAAAAAAGGCTAGAACTGAAGAGAAGACATAGTTGGTTAATCTGAGAAAGAGGCTCAGCACTCTGATGTTGATGTTTAGCCATATTTATTGATTAATATTGAGCATGAGACTCCATTTACTCTCATCTGCCAAACTCATTTACAGCATTATTGCTTAATTGATCACTTGAGTGATCTCCAAATATATGTAATAGCATATAAAATATGAATGTAATCTTCCAGCTTTACTGAAACACAGAAGATTATATATGACTGTCAGTTTGTTAATGCACTACAGTTCTTTTTTGCAAGGTTCATCACTAAAATGTCAGCTTTATTCATGTTTCAAAACTTTCATCTTGCTTCCTTTCCTCCAGATCACGAAGGAAAAGCAGGAATGGCCTCTCTTATTTTAAAGCAGAATACATCATTAGACTTGGAGCAAATGTATAAGCAAGTAGTAACCTATCTACCAAGTTATGCTTGTCCTCTTTTTTTAAGAGTCCAGGTAAGCTGCATTATTGCACAGTGCATGCAAACATCTACATAATTTGAACACAGACATGGCTAAATGAATAACAGGAAGTGCTTGTTCATATATTACTCGATTAGTTTTAGAACTTGTCTTATTTCCTCTCCATTAATGGAGTCCTGGGAAAGGAATTACACGAAAAGTCAATAAAATTTGCAGATTATGTTAAAACAGGAGGAATTGTACAAATGGGTAAGGATAGAGATCATACAAAAGGATTTAGGGAGATTAGAAGCATGAACATGGGGAAACAAAAAGTTTCAGATTAGAAAAATGTGAACAACTGCATCTGGAGAAAATAATCTGAAATCCATTTTATTCAGTGGAAATGAAAGAAGAGAGAAGTAGAGCTAAAGCAGGAGACATTGTGCACAATAAATTAAATGTTATTTGCTGTGTAATATAATGACAAAAGTTAAAGCATTTGAAAAGGCACTCGTTAAATTGAAAAGGTGAATTAAAATGTACATTATTATTGTTACCACCATAGTCATCAAAGTCATCCCTATTTGTATACTAGTACTTTGGTGTAGTAACTGTCCAATTTGGGAAAAAATGTAGACCCTGCACCAAAGAGTTAAAAATGTAATTGTAATACAATGGACTACATATAGCTAGAAGAAAATGGGAGAGTATAGAAAACATGCAATACTGATCATCACTGTAAGTTGTCTGATGAGTATCTTCATTTTGTAAGTACTTTGAAAACATAATTGCAAAGGCAAACAGAAAAATGTTTCTGAAGATGCTTATGAAGGAAGTCTCCTAAGTCTGATGAGAAGATGAAAAAAATAATCCCTGTTTGAAAAGACACATTAAGGAAGTTGGTTCCCTGGGCCAATCAGAGATTCGGTACTCATTCAGAATAAAAGGCAGAAAAGGAAAAGGCTATGAAGTACCTTGAAACTGAAATGTATGCATAGGTATATATATCTGTTTCACAGTCCAGGAAGATAGCTTTTTCAGCATCATCCAGATACGAGCAAGCAAGATTACACTTGAGAATGTTGCAGTAGTCAGTTTACAAAATGATGTAGTCTAGATTTATTGCTATACAGATGTACAAAAAAGCCTTTATACTGGGCAGAAGGAATGTGAATCTTGGATGTAGCCTGGATATCAAGTATTTGGAACTTCAATTAGAATTTAAATACCTACATTACACATGAATTGCTGTTGATCGTTAGCCAAGCAAGAAGGTAGTGAGTGGGAAAAATTAAAAATCTGTTTGGCTTGATCTGACATGTAATAATACTTTAGAAGATTTCAGAGTATTTCTTAGACCAACCAAAGCAGATAGATACAATCTGGAGTAGATACAATAGCTCTCTGAGTTGTTAGAGATAATACTTAGTTTTTCATTTTCACAGGTTGTTTGCATATATATAAAAATTTAAAGACAGAAGATAAGAGAATGGAGACAGTTCATAAAGTGGGGCTGAGAAGAGGTAGGGAGGATAGAAAAAAGAGTCTCACTAGAGATGCCTCCCACTTTTTCCAAGGGACACAGTGACACTGAAAAGAAACTTGAAAACATTACAAAATACATGGTAAAGATTGGCCTTTATTTGGACTTGGCTGAGTATCAGTATGGCTGATGTAGTATGTGATTCTTTCAACACTTTATTTAAGGTGACAATAATCACAGATATAGAGAATTTCCTGAGTTTTATCAGTAAAAAGTTCTTGATAGTGACAGTTTTCACTGTGGGATTCTTTACGACCTGTAGTTTTACAACGCACACAAATGAAGAAGCTAGATTGTCTCAGGCACACCAGATGAGGCACTGTGATCAGACACTGCACAGCAATGCAGAAAGCAATGGGCTGTAACTTTTTTCCACCACATCCCTGGGTGTTGTTCCATAGCAGCACAGAAGTTCTAGTTTACCAGCATAATGAGAATAAACAGTATTAACCTTATATCTAGTAAGATTTTCAAAATCAAACGTGCATGTGAGCAAAAGAAAAGAAGCTCTTCTAGTGAATAATACATCTTTCCCTCTTCTATAGGAAAAAATGGAAATGACTGGAACATTCAAACAACAGAAAATTCGGCTGGTGCGTGAAGGTTTTAATCCATCTACAATTTCTGATCCTCTTTATTTTTTAGATCATTCTAAGAAAGCATATGTCTTATTAACCAAAGAAATACATGAGATTATCTTATCTGGGAAAATGAAACTTTAATTAGCCTAACAATAGGCTATTAAGGGACAGTTTATATGAGCTACTGTATGAGGAAACAGTGACATTAATTACCAGTATTTATACATAGCTATCCAGAATAATATTTTATATACTTGATATTTACGTTCAGATATGTCTTGTATCTTTCCTCACTTGACCGTTAGTGTTCACTAATCAGTTTTTACCTCTTGAGACTAATTTCTAAGTAAATGACCTGTAAAACAAGACTGAAATCTATTTTGTCTTAATTTTGAAATATAAATGCTGAGTCTTAGTTTTTCTTAGTACTAAATGAACATGAATGATATGTGGTATGAAACATAGTAAAAAATGATTCAACATATAAAGATACTGTGACACAAGTTATTGTTTTTAGAGAGAGAAAATATACCAGTAACATCTTTTTTTAATGTAGTTTACATTTCATATGTACTGAATATATGTCTTAAGACATAAAGACTTGATGGAGATTGGAAGAAAAAACAACACTTCTACAGAGGACTTTTCTGATGGAACATAAGATGAAAGAGAGTGAAGCAGAAGAAAGCCCTCCAAACAAACCCAAAACTAAGAGGTTTATACTAACATCACTGCTGAGATTTTTTGTTATAATCTGTGCTCTTTCATTTGTTAAACTGGTTGTTTGGAGGGTCAAATTCTGAAGACAGAACAAACTTTTGTGAGATATTTAGCAGCAGATTAAGAATAGGCAGAGAAAACGTGCACACTTAATGAGGGAAATTGCTTATATAGCATAAAAAGAATTATTACAGCACTTTATCTCATGCATATTGACTAAAAGATAGCTTCCTTACTCTTATTAATGACTGCCAGAGATTATTATTTTATGAGTATAAAATATAGCAGAAATTTTAAAATTTTAAATCATATGTTCTAATGCATTGCTTTTAAAAAGTTTTACAATAAAGTATAAGATTATTTAAACCAAATTCCATAGTGTCTCAGTTAGATTTAAGTCTGATTACATAAAGCCTGCTATGTAGCCTGTTTTGATACATTACTTGCACATTGTCTTCCTCTAGTGGTGCTAGCTTTGATCAGCCTGAAACAGTATCATAGTATACTGAAAGGGTGACCCTCTTCAGCACTGGATATTGTGAGTCTCTGTTCTGTCATAAGTGTGCTATGAAACCAGGCTCTCATAAAAAAATAGGATATAACTTACTTAAAAAATTAACTATCTTTTCTTGTTTTTTTCTACTTTGTTCATCTAACAAGATGTTAGAACTTGTGTCAGCTTTTGATTCTCTGATTATCTCTTTCATTGACTTTTCTTAAAAACCCAAACCAAGGATGCAGTAAAAATTATACAAAGATTCATAGCTTGCTTATATTTCTGAATGCCATATTCTTTATGGAACTGCCAGTGTAAATAAGCAAGGTTGCAATTTTCCAATTTACAGAGCAGCAAGACCAAATATTACTTGCACCAACATCATGCTTTATGGTAGATGTTAATGTAATTGTCAAGTGCATAATGGGGAAAGGAGAGGACTGCTGAGTAAGGCTAGAAGGGGTTACTATGGTCCAGCACTTCCTGAGCAATCTCATTTTTTTATATCTGTTTCTTTTTTTAGTTTCCAAAATGGCTGTCTATGACAGAAAGATGAGGGGTTTTTTCCACTTATTCAGACAGAAGGAAGTAAGATTCCTTTGTTCTGCACACAGTTGTGCTTTCCTAGTCAATAACTACAAATTTAAGACTCAAGTATTTACTATAAAGTTAAACCCAATTCTGCAAGTTAAGTTATAATTTTGAACAAAGGATCAGTTGTTGAAATCAAAACTATTTTCTCTCTTACATGCATATTACCCTGTCTGAATATACTTCAGGATCTCTTTTCTTTCATTACAACAGTAAAAATCATGCAGTTCCTATAGCAAATAATACATTTTAAAATAATTTTTTTTTTAAAAATGCACCCTGAGATCCACAGTAGCATGTTTAATCATGTAATAGAATATAAATGAATATAGTGAAATCAAATGCTTAGCTTTGGTATCAGATTTACCACTTTTTGGATTTATTTTGCTTTACAATATTTGATACTATTTATAACTAACAAAAAGTTTCTACCACTCAGATGCAACAGAAATGAGAGGGAAAAAATCAGGAAAAAAAAAGAGAAGGAAACAAGTAAATACCTTTCCATTAAAAAAAAAAAGAAAGAAAAGCAAACAAACAAAAGAAACCATAAAGAAACAAAAACCTGTTTGTAAGTGTTTGTGAGTATCACTATTTGGTGGTGTCGTAGTTCAGCCTCGATCGGGACCAGACTACACAGTCTCTATCTCACTCCCCCCACCCTCCAAGAGAATAGGGAGAGATAATATAAGGAAAAACGGCTCAAGGTTTGAGATAAGGACAGGGAGAAAATCCTTAAAGTTACCCTTATGGGCAAAACAGACTCAACTTGGGGAAAACTATTCATTTATTACTAAAAACAGCAGGATAATGAGACAGAGAACAAGATAACCTCCCTCCACCCCTCCCTCTTCCCAAGCTTAACATTATCTCTACCACCTTCCCCCCGCACCCGAGCGGCACAGGAGGGAAGAGGGAATGGGGATTGCGGTCAGTTCATCACGCGTTGTTTTACGCCACTGCTTCATGGTCGGGGGAAGAATCCTCACGTTCCTCCCCTGCTCTGTTGTGGGGTCCCACCCATACGCCACAGTCCTTCATGAAACTGCTCCAGTGTGGGTCATCTCTTCCACGGAGTGCAGTCCCTCCAGAACGGCTGTCCCAGCACGGGCCCTCCACGGGCCACAGCCTCCTTCAGGCATCCACCTCCCCCGATGTTGGGTCCTTCTTGGGCTCCAAGTGGATCTCTGCTCCTCCGTGGACCTCCATGGGCTGCAGGGGGACAACCTGCTCCACCATGGTCGTCACCACAGGCTGCAGGAGAATCTTGGCCAGGAGCTGCGTTACTCCTCCCCCTCCTTCTTCACTGACCTTGGCGTCTGCAGCCATTCCTCTAACAAGAAAAGTTCTTCACAACAGGCTGGCAGACCCCTCTCAGAATGTCTTCACATCATCCAGCTCATCTCCTCTCCACTTCTGGGCCGAGTCAGGCCCAGTCGGCCGCCTGGCGAGAGGCCAGAGGGTGAGGCCTGCAAGGCCCATGAGGCCTGCGCCTTCCCCTCTGTGCCTCTGCCCCCACTCAGTGTCTTCACATCTTCTCTTCTTTTTTTTTTTTTCTGTTTTCCCCTTCTTAAATACGTTATCGCAGAGGCATTATCACAGAACATTCTGCTACCAATCAGCTCAGCCCTAGGCCCGGCCGAGTCCACTGAACAAAGGGGAGCGACTTCTAGCAGTTTCCTACAGAAGCTGCCACCTTAGGCCCCCCCTCACTGAACAAAACCACAACAGGTGGCTTGTTTTGTAAAGTATCTAAGATGAAAAAGATTGTTTCTGTGTGGAGTGGTTAGGGCGCACTGGCGAAAGAAAAATGCATGTGTGCTAACTTTAATGCTCTGTCGGCTACTAGGGCAGCCAATTGGTGTTTCTGAGCTCTGTGGTATATTTCAGCTGCAGCAGGACTTCGTACCTTAGCTGACTTGAGCAGCCTACAGGTGTTTGTTTCCCAGCTGCGACTAGTAGAGAAATACAGAATTCCAGCTACTTTCCTGTATTCCTTAGTGTAACCAAGGCAGCATGAGCAACCTGCCCATTTTCAAAGGCTAGTAAAAGAGCACTGTCCTAAGCACTGTCTCAAGAGATAGGATGCTTATGACATCAAGAAGATAATAAAGGGAAAATCTACAGAACCATAGGTTTTGTATTTCCTAAGGGGAAAACAGTATATGATTTTCAATCCAACAGTTTTCTTTCTTTTAGCCAGTAGGTTAGTTGCCAGCCGATGCACTGAAGCATGTTGCAGCAAAATGTCACATCTCCCATGTAAATTGTTTAACTGAAGTAACACTGAATGATAATGTTTTCCTACCCTCATACACAGATACACATGTGGAATGGCTGAAGGCTGAGGGCTTGAGTGTTGCTGCAAAATTATTATGTTGCTGCTCAATATTTATCTGGGAAGTTTCATTTTCTGTAGTGGAGGTAAAGAAGCAGCTGAGGGCTGCTGGGGTGTGGTGAAGATGGATAGAGAGCTGCACTGCTAGCTTCATGTATTTAAAAAAGGAGGGACAGATTAAAATAAATAAATAAAGGTAAATATTTTTGAGATTTAGCATATAAATTTTGAACTTCTGTGCAACTGGGGATGGTCAATGATGAAAGAAATGTTTATTTTTAAAAAATGAGATTGGAATTATCATTTAGGGAAGGTAAAATTCTGTGAGGGTAAACACATATCCAGTCTCTCATCCTAGTGAATTTGGTATGGTTAATACACTTATAGTCTCAATTAGTTTTCGTAAATCTTTCTCAGTATCCCCAGGAAACAGTAAAAAAATACAAAGTTCCTAAGCGAGTCATGATCTGAATTTTATCCTCCTCATCCACATCAGACAGGTACAGCTTTTCAAGAGATGAAGCATCTAAACTTTCCCTCACACTCTCACCAGCATTCCTATACCTGTAACAGCCACCATAAATAATGTATTTCAGTTGACCTACAAATTCCCTGCAGATGGCATACAGAAAACATCTGCTATTGGTTTTGCATTTTTTTTTTGGAGGAAAAAAGAGGTAAAGGAAGGAACAGTCTTGTTTGCATTTTTTTTTAATTTAAAAATACTGAATAAAATAATAAAAATATTTTTTAAAAAATTAAGTTGTTAAATAAACTGCAAATTGGTAGTAAAAATGGTATATCCCAAATTAGCCACTACAGTTAAGGGAACTGGAGGTGATTAAGCCAATCACATAGAGTGAGATACATGGAGGAAAGTGAAGGTTTCAGCCTCTTACAGTTTTCTGGTGGAGACTAGCACGCACTCCTGGCTGTGTAAGGTTTCGTAAGAAAATGGGATGAAGTCCTTAGTTTGTGACAATTCTTTAAAAAAAGAATCAAAATATTAGCTATGAAACTTTGAACTGTACTCCAGATTTGTAGGCAGATCCTTATTTCTGTAATAATCTGTCCTGTTTTTATTTAGTGAGAGGGGCTATGGTGGCAGCTTCAGCAAGAAGCTGCTAGAAGTTTTTTTTGTCCGGTGGGCTCAGCTGGGCCTAGGGCGGACCTGGTGCTGGCCAGGGCCAAGCCAATTGGTAGCAGAATGTTCCCCCATAAGGCCACTGCAATAACACATTTAAGAAGGGAAAAAATAAAAAATAAAAAAAAAAAAGAAGTGAAGCTGTGAAGAAGCTGGAGCGAGGGCAGAGAGGGGGAGGCGCGAGCCTTGTGGGCCTTGTGGCCCTCACCCTCTGGCCTCCCACCGGGCACCGTCTGCGCCGTATCAAAATCTTGGATACAAACAGGCTAATAGGCTATGATTTTGGAAAAGTCTGGATTAAATTCCAAGGGTGTGGCACAGTAGGAAGTCCTAGTACTTGAAGCTCTTCTTCCACTTACAACCTTCCACCTTTACCATCTTTTTTATTGTTTTAAGCATATCTGTATCTTTACATATATATCTTTATTTATCTATATATAAAAAAATATATTTTTAAAAAACCCAAGGGGGTTTCTAAGTTCCTGCTTCATTTGAAGCCATCACACTTAGCAGCAAATGTTGCTCATCTTTGAAGCTGAATAGATGAAGGAAACTAGGAGTTGCTACAGGCATTGTTTTAGTGCCTAGCTCAAGAGCTCAAATGCTTAGTGAAGTTCACAGACACCACACTGGATGACAGCGCCTTAAAAAATGAAAGGGGAAAGTTATATGCCTGAGAATAGGATCCACAAAAGTTAGCTCAAAGAGTAAGAACTGCCTAAGTCGACTAGTGGGGAACAGTGAGAAGAGGATTATGTCTTAAATCTATATCCTGCCAGCACATAGGGATCTAATTCTCATTTGCTGGGAGCACAGAGATATTTCAGGTCTCTCCTGGAATTACACAAAACCAAATTATTTGCAAATGCTTGTAATTGTACAGATTGTCAGCAAAAAAAAAAATACAGCCATTTGCATTCAGCTCAGTTTGTATCCACGCATTTCATTAGAATTATAAATTAAAGATAGGAGACGACATTATTTAGTGATGGCATGTGAAAGCACTGTAATCAGTCATATATCACTGCAGTAACAAAGCCATATTCTGTTGTAAGATGAGGAAAACCCCTTTTGGCATATAAGCAATATGACCCAATTTCCATTTTGCTGGCCATAAAAATCCAATTTTTGTGAAGAGAAGCTTACCTCTACCAAAATACTTATAATCTGCCATTAACCAACTGGTTTTGTTGGGAAAGTCATAGTTCAAAAAACATTAAGTATGACTCACAATTGGCTTAGTCCATTTTTGTACTGGCATATCTCTTCTACAATGAGGAGTCCCTGTGGCATTTGTCAGGTATATTCTGAACTAGCTTTAGATAGTAAGTTTTCTCCAGGTGTAGAGATTATTTTTAAAGACCTTTTGGCTTCCTCTGGAGCTATACTAAAGCTAAATTTCTTCAGAGAAATGTGGCAAAAAAAGCAAAATATTGTCAAATACTTTTGAGATCACTCACTTTGTTCAGCTAGCTCATAACATTAAACAAGTCCTGTCTAACTAAAATGTTGATCCTATAGTCTGTATTTTTCTTGAACCTCTCTACATGATTTTCAGTACAAATATTGTTTTTTGTTAGACAACACATGACCTAGGTGAGATAATATCTGCCCTGCTTTGGCAGACAAAGACCAGTGTCAGAAAAGTCGTTTATAAAAACTGTTTCTAGAGAAATATGAATTAGGACAGTCAGGGAATTACCAGTAGCTTTTTCAGATGAGTTTTTATTTACACAGCCAGGCAGTGGATGACAATTATCCTCGTGTTAGCTGCACTGTACATGTTCTGTTGGCGATTCCCGCAATTACATTCAGAACCTGCATATTTGGGAATCTGCAGAATTTAAATGGAAATAATTCTTTCCGCATCCCATAAATCACAGTATCTTGCCTTGTGTAACCTCCATCCTGTCTCTGTTTAATAAATAAAGCTGTTATGTATTCTTAGTACAGGAGCCAGCAGGACCTTGAAACTGTACAGTGAAATTAACTAAAGCAATACACGAGACAGCAGAGGGCCTGCTGCAGTTAATAAAATATTAAAACACAAATGTATGACTCATTTTGATGTCATTCTGTTAAAAAAAAAAAGTAATTCTACATAGATTTTCTTGAGCTGCAAGAAAATTATGTATTTGCTGTGACATTAAGACTGTAGTCACCCAGAAGCAGTTATTAGAAAAATTTATGTCCAGTTTCCAAAACTGCAGGTTTTTTACATCTTACTACAAGTTTTTCTGAACAATTAGAATTTATATTACAACTGCTAATTCAGACATCTGGCAGCTGCTGGTCATCGTGGAGCTGCTCTCATTGTAAATTCTTACAGAGGATAGGGCATTGCACCTAGCAACACAGACAGTTCAGAGCCATAATCCTGCAGCTGGCACTGAAGTTCTGCTTTCCCTTTTGTTTTCTAAACCTAAATGTTCCTAAATAATGCATATGGTTATTCCACTTTGAAGTAACCCCCAAGGATTATTAGGAAACAGGGAAAAGATTTCAGCTATTGAAACTCTTAGTAATACCACCAATGCCATTTGGTCGAACGCACTAAAACCACACAGGGAATAATTTTGACCCTGCATATTCCTTTGCATCATTCTTTATTAATAAAACTCCATTCAAATTACTGATTTTTCAGCCCTGGCTTTCAACAACTATTCATTTTACAGCCCATCATTGAACAAATAATCACACAAACTCTACTCCTAGTAGTAGAAATCCCCCAAAATACAAAGAACTTTAAGGAAAAGCAAAATCACACTTTTTTTTTCTTCACCTTTTTTCATCTTTTACTTTTCTTTGGATGCTACAGCACTAAAGTCTGACTCAAGAAACAGTTTTGTATCTACTAAATGTCTCAGACACATTTATGTATTTGTTTGCAAAATGGGTCAATTGCCACTCAGTTTCTCTGTTATGAATATAAGTTATTAATTGTGCAGGTGCTGCCAGATCTGGAATGATGATGAGTCTGTTCATTCTGGTCTCTCAAACATACTGATAATAGATTCTACCTAAAAATATCTGTGCCTTGGATCTCTTCTTTCTCCTATGTTCTGTTGTTCCATTAAAAAAAATGCACAAAAAAAAACAAACCAAAAAGATAAGTTAATTTTAAGGAAACAGGAGGCAAGGGATAATTCTTTAGTTAATGCAAAATCACTCATGGATTAAAGATTCCTGGAATTAAACCTACGAATCTCCTGCGGAACAGAAACTACATTTCATTCAGTAGCTGCTAATGCAGGAGTTTGTCAGGCAGATGTTCCAAATGACAGTAATCAAGTTAGGAAGCTTTTGAAAGAGCTCTTGAGTTAGTAAATTACATCCTCAAAATAAAATATTTAGAATGGAAAAACTGAGGAATGGGGTGATTGATTTAAAAATAGATACAATGGAGATGAATGCTAACAGTGAAAGAGCAGACAGAAGATATTTCTCTTCTCCTTAAAAATCTCTAATAGCTTCCTCTGTGTTACAGTTTGCAGATACATCTCATAAAAGTGGAACTACCCTTTCCAATGTAGGTCAGAAAGTACGCCAAAGAGGAAAGCATATCAAAAGAAAATGCAAAGGCAAAATGTGATAGAAGCACCTTGTTGATTCGGGTAGCCGTTTACATGGAGAAGGGAGTGGAGGGGGCAAGAGTTCGGTTCTATTTAAATTAACACTACAGAGTTTAGGTCTAAATAATCTACTTGTATTTTTAAAGGTTAAAGGCTAACTTATTCACCTGATGATGTCTCCACCAAAGCAAGGCTTCATACTTCGTGCCACACAACTACAGACCTCATGTCAGACCCCTGGGTGCACCCACAGGCTCCGTGTCTGCCCCGCCGGGGCCTGGCTGCCTGAGCTGGTGGCCAGCCCTGGCACGCTGCGGCCGCTGCGGCTTGCAGCGGGCCATGGGGAAGAGCTGCAAGGTGCCTCGCCAGGGCCCTTCCTGCCAGGGAGCTGCTTCTAACCTCAGGCCTATGTTGGGTATCACTGAGCCCAGACAGGTACCTTGCCAGTCCTAACCCTGACCCGCTGTCTCAGCTTTCCTGGCTTGACCTTGGGTCTGCCTCGTGGCTAGTTCCTGAGAGCTCCTGAACTGCTCTGCTTTTCTGGTCTGACTGCTGCAGGATCATGTCCCTGACGGTGAAAGCGTTGCCTCTGCCTGGCTTGCTGCCACCGCTAGCTCCTGGGCAATATTTCCCTGGTGGAACAGCCTGCTTGCACAAAGCAAACCCTTCACACGCCTTTGGTTATTTCTAGGATCCTGAAACAGACAGATCAGAGGGTTTTGTGGCCCATAAAGACAGATGCATTAAGAAAAATAATGTTAGTTACTATTCCTTGAAGCTTCTTTTAATTGAATATTGCCATTGGCTGAATTTAATGTCTTCAAGGAGCTAAGAAAAACCATGTAAAGCTGGAGAGAAAAAAGACAGTTACTGCAAGCTTAGTTCTGCTCTCCAAATGTGACAAGGATGATTTCAACTCATCCTCAATAGCTGAAGAAGTGTGTCATTGTCCTGACTATTAAAAGTCATCAAATGCTTTCTTTTTTTTATCAGTAAATGTAAACTATTGCTTTAGTTATTACAAAAAGGTCATACAGTTTACAATTAGAAGTAAAGTAGGTCTTAACATAATAAAATAGTGATCGTCTGAGAAAATTAATATCATTTGTGATTCAATGCACACCAGTTACAAAGAACAAACCACACAGTACAGTTGAAAAAACTGAACGACTCCCATTTGTGGAAGAAGTGTCACACCCTCCCAAAAGTCCTTGAGCACGTCTTCCAGTGTGGGAAAGGCTACGACAGTGTAGTGACGGAAGAGGCTTGTTCTTCTGCAAGGAACCAGGCATCTCACCATAACTCTTCTCCTCCCCCCCTAAATGTGACCTGCTCTCTCTGCAGTCCTTCCTCCTGCCAGCAGAAGCCCTTCCTGCTGCTTTAGCACCCCTGTGAGTCACAGGTGGACTTCCACACACTCATGGCTCGCACACTCCACACAAACGACTGCTCAGAAAATCTTGCCCATCCTACCACAGCAACAATCAGTGGTTATACATATTATATAACATGAAGTGTATGTACTATTGGATATTAGTTCTATGAACACACATGTGTACCTTTAGCACAGCTATTGTGAAAAAAAAAAGCAAAACTCACAGTAACTGGGGGCAGAGACAGGATGCCAAAGCATGAAGTCAATGGAACAGATTGTAATGGCAGAGAAGGCAACAAATCTGGAACGCAAGCTGAACAGGTAGCCACTCATTTTTTAATAAACAGCTCATCTACAGGAGAAAAAATGTTCAAACTTTGAAACACCTTATTTCTTCAGGAACCTAGAGTTGTCTGATAGCTGCCTAGATCTTTTTCCAACTAATTAAACAAACTGGAAAGATCCAGAACTGCTAACAGCATGAATGAAAAGAAAAAGATTCCACTTTAGACATGTGACTGCATTAAAAGATACTGCCTGCTGGGTAGTACATGAACTCTTCCAACTCTGAGCATAAAAGGTTTCTTGAGACTGTGGAAACTCTACAGATCCCCCAAACGTAACTGATAAACATTCTGCCTTATAAACAAAATAAAAATCCAGATGAAGTTACTTCCAAATATATAATAGGATACGGGAACTAGAAGAGTTCTGCTGAACCAGAGAGGAACTACAGAACCCAAAGAAGGACTTGCATAGAGAACTCTTAAGAGTAGCTTGTGACTAATGCTTATGTGATCCCAAAATGTGCAAGTCATCAAAGACGTAAAAATAAACTGTGGGTGAAGCAAAAGGCACACTGCAGACATTCAAAACTATCTTCACTATGGCAACTGGTGTCCCATGTGACCAAACATTATTGATTCAAATGAAAAAATAAATAGAAACTTTGAATAAGCCACAAAACCTGATGCATATAAAGATGGTGGACGAGTGACTGCAAAAGATGCAGATCATTTATATCACAAAGGAAATGCTCTAAGTTTTTAGGTTCATCAACCTTCAGTCAAGAAAATGGATTCTACTGGGTATGACTTAACATCTCTACCACTGTCATTAGCCAGCTTGAAGCAAGGGGATGAAGAAAGTCCTCTCCTTTTTGGTGAGGTTCTGTCTGACTGGCAAAGCAAATCTTTGTGCACCTACATTAACATTTTTCAAAAATTTTGGTAATAAACCTACCTCAAAAGGAAACGTAACTGAAATTTTGGACCAACAGCTGGTATAATTCCAAGTAATTCTGTGCCCTGAAAAGACGTGGTGGCAATACTCGATCTTGAAGAAATAATTGCTAAATGCTGACAACTTTGTCTATTGTACTTTGTGATTCAGACAAAGTAAAAGATAATCGGATCATTAAGAATGTGCTTTAACAGAATTACCATATTACATTTAATGCCAGTAATGAAGAAGGATGTAAGTATTCCTATTGGTAGAAATGTGAGGGCTACCACATCTGAAAAAAGATCTAAGACATTTTATTTTCACATATCGCAGTGAAAACAATCATATGAATATTTAGTGAGTAAGCTCTTAATTTTTTTATATTTGATCCTTTATATTTATGTATTTTATCAATATGGTTCCTATTGTGACATTTTACTATCCTGTTCCAACTGCTGTTATACCTGAAAGGAACTTAACAGCCTAAGTGACATGGTATTGAATTGATTATTAACAGTGGAGCTTTAAAACACCTATCAAGCTGCAAAATCAGATCGTGGACAGAGATTTGTCCCAATAATGCACTTTTTACTTTGAGGTATCGTTATGTACTGAGTAATCTTAAAAATAAAGAATTGAAATGGTCTGATAATTTCTTTATAAAAGGGGCGACATGGCCAGATAATATTACAAGTAAAGCTAAAAACATTATCAGTATTAACTAACTTCCAAACCTTGCAAGGAAGCAAAACCAACCGGGTGAAGAGTGCTTTATTCTTCCAGGAAATTCCCGGAGCTCTTTGCTAGTCACACCTATTTTCATCCATACTGCTGCAAAAACCTATCTGTCATTTGAACATAGAGCATCAATACCGTTATAAGCTAATTAGCTCACATATGGGCAGCGCTGGGGTTGTCTGATCTCAGGGTCGGTTTGATATCCAGAACACCCAAAGACTCACCACTCCATACACAGATTACCATTATGGGTAAGTGCAACAGAAATACAGACATCTCTTGGAAAGGACTTTGTGCGATGTTAATACAATGTTCCTACAGATGAGATAAATGGAAGTGGCTGTGCCAAGTACGGGGTGCTGAGGCAAGTCCACATTGCAGTTGGCACGACTCTGAAGTGCGGAGTACATACCTGCAAAATCCTCCCCGCCCCGAGTATCAGCAGAACTGCTACAAGGACGGTGCAAGCGACACTATCTCAGGTATGTACAACAGATAGCAAGTAAATCTGGCTGTAAGCCCAGTGTCAAGGGTAGTTTTAAAATACAATGCAGATCTAGTCAGATATATTAAAGTCAACAGCGAGCTCAGCTGGGACTGCAAAGCCAGGACTGCAAAACTAAGCTATCAGTGCTGAGCTGCGTGATAATGGGGTTACATTGCTACAACAAGGTAGCAGTACAAGTTTGCAGGACAGGATGCAAAATCTAACAAAGGTTTTTGTGACAACACTATTGCTTTAATAATGTAATCTGTGACATCCGCTCACAGGGAATAAAAGCAGTAATTTGGATGTGAGATTAAAATAATTCTGAAATCTCACAGAGGAACTGAGTAACAAATAAATAACAGAAAATCAATGAAACAGCACAGAAAGGTATTTATGCTTGCCAGTTTCTGAAATACAGTACTATGGCGGTTCCCTTTTCTTTCACTTCCTCCCTATTGCAGATGTTGTGTAAATTTCAGGCAGTTGCTATGCCAAAGAGGATTTTGAATGATAAGAAATGTCAGCTCTGTCTGATTTTAAAGCTACTTGCTCACTCTGGGCTTTCAAAGCTCAAAACTGTTAACTGCAGGACATGCCTCACAATTCACATTTTTCTCACTGACAGAGAGGACATCACCAGAGCAGTAAATATTTTTCTGTAGAGTTTACTCTCTCTATACATGATTTTACTGTAATTTTCAATCGAGTGCTTTAGGGAGTGTTTAATTTTAGGAGGTTCAGTTCAATATTGTGTTTCATTCTACAGAAGATGACCATATAATAGGCTTTCAGGCAGACTGAAATGAACAAGTAAAATTAATCAGGCATAAAATAGACTTCTGAAACTTTGAATTGAGAAACTGATAAACCCTCATCAAAAAATTAGAATACTGAACTGGTTTTTTTCTTACAAAAATGTAAATTCTTTTCTCTTCACATACTAAGAAGTTTACATTTTAATGCCCTGAATTCCAGCTTTCGATTTGAAACCTAACGAGTGTCTCTATTTTTAAAGTGGACATAGCATGAGCTTCCATCTCTCTCACCTTATCCTGCCTAGATCTTGATGGAAGTGCTCCTTAACTGCTGAAAACAAACAAAATAAATGAATGCTTTCCAGAGGCTACAGATCAGATGACCTTGTTCAGTTCTGCTGTAGGAAAGGAAGGTCCCATTTGGCAGGCAGAGCCTTGTGTCTGAGCAGAATGCCAATGGACTTATTAGTAGGAAGGACTGATATAGCCAGAAAATGTTTTAGAATTGGGACAAGAAAATTCAGCCTTCACTTAAAATCTTTGATACTTCAGTAGTTTTCAATAAATTGATTTATAGTGTGTTGTTGAATGTACCACCCAAGAGGCATATTTGCTGTGATTATATCCCCTTTTTATGACTTCAGCTTATGCTGGGCTTGTAAGTGTGAGATTGGCAGCATCTTAAAAAACATGGTTGGAGATCAGTAACACTGGTTTTCTAGCAGAACTTACATTTTTCTTTATTGTGTACAAGGACTGAACACACATTACTTGCAACATGAAGTGCCAGGGAGATGCTCTTACACACTTCTGTTGTTCAAACTGGGTACAAAGTACATCTTCGTTTTAGGCGAGTGTAATGTGGATCATTGGACATTTTCCTTGCATAGTGCATGATACCCTCTTTTCTTTCTGTGAAGCAAAAAATGCTATGCTGGATTTTCTTGGTGGACTAAAGCCTCATATTGTGATGGCACCATAGCTCTGCAGCTTAATTCAAAGCAGCCTGATCTGCCACTGCCGCAGGAGCTGCATGATTGAAAGACACATGAAAAGTCAGTTAATCTAACTTACATCCAGCTGGTGATGCTTGGAAACTGTCCTTTCCTGAGTTTGCATCTCAGGGTGATACTTTGGAAACTGAAGATGGCCGAAGTTGGGGGAGGAAGAATTGTCCGAGATCTGCTTCTATCAGAAGTGGTTTTCTCTATGGGACAATATCACCCAAGCACAGGCAGCAGCTCAAAAAAAAATTAAGCACTTTCAGGAGAAAAATTAAACTACATGTGAAAAGACTGACTGTGGAGCTACTGGGGAAAGAGAGAGAATTTGAAAAGCAAAAAGATCCAAGGTGGTATAGCATGAGATGAGTGGAGTCAAGATGCAGATAAAGACCAAGGTTAGGTGACACCTGGTAAGGACAGATGCGTTTTGTGGTAAGGAAAGCAGCTATCAGCCGTGACCTTCATACGTGCACAGGAATATGGCAGTTGTGCTCCTCTACCTGCAACACCTTCGACAGAGAGGGATGGAGGAGCAGCCCCAGCTCTGCACATCTGGGTCCATCTCCCTGCTTGTTCTCTCACCTTAGATAGAGGGGAGCAATGGTCAGTGGAGGAGGCCCTCCTTGTCCACATTTTGGATGAACCTGAGTACTGCTTCCTTGCTATTGCATAAATGTAACCCTGCTAGCAAAGAATTTTCTGTTATTTAAATAAGCTTGAATCTAGCCAACTTACCAAACTATCAGTTATGTATTCTGCATAATAACTGAGTAATTTGTATTCAAATGTATTCATTGTAGACAGCAATTGTAGAAAGGTAAGAACTTGCTATGGCGTATTTCGTTAATACAGACAGCCCTGTCTTGCTAAAATGGAAAAAGGAAGCCCATGTAAGACACCATTAATCAACAAAACCACTACCCATGCTATGTTTTAGAAATATATTGAATTTTAGAACTGCACTCAATTAAAATAAAGTACAAATTAAGAACTGGAAACCAATTTAAGTCACAGAAAATAAATAGAATTCACTGAGTATTCAATTTGTCACCTTTTCTTTTGGAAAACTGGAACTGATTCAACTTAGCTAATGACTAGGCCATAAAATTGGTCACCCTGTATGCCTCCAGACTAACAGCATTAATGACTGTCTGTATTCAGAAAATAAATACTTAAACTGAGCGCAGAACCCCAGAACCCCAGAACCCTGGCTGCTGGATATTTTTATATCTAGCAGGTAGAATAGAGTTACATGTGCTTCACTGAACACTCTTACGTATGTATTTATAGAGGTGAAAATTGCTTTTTTTTTTTCCAAGCTAAATACTATTACATATGGGATGGGACCAAATGTTTAAACAGAACCCCGACAGACAGGATCTCGTGTTTTCACTCTTTAATTAAAAAGTATTTTTTAATCACAGAGATGTGTTCAGTTAGACTGAATACAATCAGATTGACCCTATCTCCTTCAGAAAGCAGGTGCAAACTCTGTATGAATCCACTGAATTCACTGGCAATAAAAGAAGGCAGAACCAATGTGTATTTTAGACTTGCAATATAAACCTTTTAAAACCTTCCTTTATGTAATTTCTGCCTAGACAGAGAAAAATTTGCATGTTTTCCCTATGTCCTGGTTTCAGCAGGGATGGAGTTAATTTTCCTCTCAGTAGACAATGCATTTTGGATTTTGTATGTGAAGAATGTTGATAAACACACTGATGTTATGAGTTATGATGAATTTATATGAGTTATGATTAATTCAACTAATGAGACCAAGGACACTGTACAGCTTTCCAGGACACACTAATGTGCAGGTGCAGGAAGCTGGGAGGAATACAGCCATAATACAAAAAAATCACTTCAGGCTGCTTCAGTGCCTAGTAAGTACATGAATGTGTAAATGTGTAATTGTGAAAGGCTCCTTACACTTGCAATTTTTACATCAATTCAGGTTAGCAATGTATTTTCTGGAAAAAAAAAAAAAAGTAGTGACAATGTAATATTATCACTTCACATGACAGCTCTGGATTTGCAAGATCAGTAAAGCACGAAGACAACTTTGAGCTTCAGCTTGTTGGTATTTAGCCAGGCAGACATCCATTAACCTTGCTGGTGGTGCCACTGCATTGGATAGCGTGTGAAAACGTCCAGTTGGTTTTAATGGAGCGTATTTTCCT
This sequence comes from Chlamydotis macqueenii, assembly GCF_036417535.1. NCBI lineage: Eukaryota > Metazoa > Chordata > Aves > Otidiformes > Otididae > Chlamydotis > Chlamydotis macqueenii. Next base: position 54,123,084 of record NC_141593.1, on the reverse strand, counting down.
TCTATGAGTGTAACACGCTACTCAGATCCTTTCCCCCAAGCACACTGAAGTGCAACAGAAAATCTGGTAATTACGGCAAAAATATGGGCAACATTTACAGCTGCCAGTGATTCCCGGGGGGGGGCGGGGGGGGGGGGCAGAAGTTTAATGAATCTGGAAATCTTGGAGAAAACACGAAGTTGGAAAGGAGAAAACGTGGGGATGCATTGCATCCTGCTCCCTTCTCCTCACCCGAGGACGCAATTGCTGGTTTAGAGCCTCGGCGCGCAGCAGCTCAGGTACCTCCCGCTGTTCAGAAACTGACATTTCTGAGGAAAGCCCCGTGTTAAACCGGCTTCGGTACCGGGAGATCGAACAACTGTTCCCCGCCCTAGAGCCAAGATCGGGCGGGATGATGCTGGAAAGACACCGGGCATTTTTCAGGCTCTCTCAACAGGTTCCTCCCCAGCTTCCGCGGGGCGCGGCCGGGCCCGTTCCCGCCGCGGACCGGCACGGCACCCCCCGCCACCACCCCCGCCCGACGGGGCGCCGCTGCTCCCGGCCCCGCGGCCCGGCGCCCCCGCTGGCCCTGCCGCCAGCTCGATGGCCCCGACGGGGCCGCCCCAAGCGGGCGGTGCCCTCGCCTCCCGCCTCCCTGCTCCTCTCCGAGGGACCCAGGCGCTGCTCGTCGGCCCGGATGAGGGCGGACGTTTGGGTGAGAGTCTGCTCCCCCAGCCGCCCGCCTGACGGGGAGGCACCCGCCCTCCGAGGAGGAACGGCGGCGGCGGGAGCACCGGAACCTGCCCGACGAAAGCGCCCCGGCGGCGCGCCCACCCCCGAGGGCCCGCGGGGCAGGGCCTGGCCCCATGGCGAGGAGGAGGAGCAGGAGCAGCCGCAGCCGGGATTGGGGGCCGCCGGCGCCGCCTGCCCGGCCGGGGGGAGGAGGCGGCAGGAGGAGGAGCGGCGGCGTGGGCCGCAGCGAGCGGGCTGGGTTCGGCGCGGCTGCCCCTGAAGATGGCGGCGGCGGAGGCGGCCGCTGCTCCGGGCGGCGGGGGCTGCTCGCCGGCGGGCGGCGGTTCGGTGCCCGTCCTCTTCTGCTTCTCTGTCTTCGCGCGGCCCTCCAGCGTGCCCCATGGCGCCGGCTACGAGCTGCTGATCCAAAAGTTCCTCAGCCTGTACGGGGACCAGATAGACATGCACCGCAAGTTCGTGGTGCAGCTCTTCGCCGAGGAGTGGAGCCAGTACATCGACCTGCCCAAGGGCTTCCTGGTCAGCGAGCGCTGCAAGGTGCGCCTGGTGCCGCTGCAGATACAGGTGAGACCCGACGGCGGGCAGTGCCGGCCGCCACAGGTGGGTGAGTGGGCAGCCCTGTCCCGCCGCCGCCGGCTGCGGCTGCCCGGCCTCCCCCGGACCCTTCCGGAGAAAAGCGGCGGCGGCTGGGAGAGCCCGGAGCCCTGGGCAGAGCCCCGCCAGCCCGCGTTGACTTGTTCCTCCGTGGAAAGTTCTGTTTTACTGCGGCGAGGAGGCAGTTGCGCCCCGCGCCTCATGCCGGTGGTAACCGGGCTTTGCTTTTAGCGAGTCAGAACTTACTTGTCCCCGTTAAAACAGTCTGCTGGCTGAAATAATCGATACTTTCTTAAAGCAGGCGGCTGGTGCTACCCGGCCTTAGCCGGAGGCGGTGCTGGCAGGTGGGAACTCGGTGGGCGCTGGTGAAGAGGGCTCTACCAGAGCTCAGTCTCATGGCTCGTAGGATTTCTGTAACCCTTCTTGCCCCAAAAGGCTCTTTCCAGTTTACAGGTTTGTAACTCAATAGTTTTGTGGCCAGAAACCAGGAAAACAGACTGCCAGACAGAGTACGTGTATTTCATACTAAGATATCTCTATGTACAGTGGAGATTCGTTCCAGTCACACTCAAAGCAAAATTGCTTTTTCCTTTCTCCAGCATCAAAGAAGTCAACGTTAAAAAAAAAAAACAACAAAATGCATAGTTATTGTTTTGATTCAGAACATTCTTCTTAATTTATAATTAAGAAGTTTTAGTTTGCTGAACCAACGTTACTAGTAAGTTGAAAAGGTGGTGTCATGAAAACTGAAACATTGCTTGTCTTCTCTTTATGTTTCCAGAGACAGTCTAATTCACACTGTTTGTAAACCCTGCTTAATTGTAGTGTCTTAAACCGATAAACTCTTCAAGGCAGCCTGTCTGCTTAGACTGTACCTTAAGGATGCCTTTGGAGTCTTTTGTCCTTTCCTTAACCCTGTCTATGGAAAGAGTGGTTAAGACCACCAAACTAGTTTAATAACTTTTTTGTCATTTGTTATTAATTTCATCGTTTGTCACTCATCGTATTTGGTTTAAAACTTTTCTCCTTTGTGTGTTGGAAGCAGAATGGATGAGGGTCCGGCCAGAGAAACTGGAAAGGAGAGTCTCTCCAGCTTGCAGAAAGAGTTGGTATGGGCGTTAATTCAAGCAAGGATTTTAAAAACAGAACTTGCGTAATCTGTGCATGTGACAGTGGTGCAGGTCAGAATTTTGTTTCTCATTTGTGCGTGCAGATCACTGCTCTGCAAAGACTCTCTTGCAGATAGTTTTTGCACTGAAACGATAAATGCAGCCTGAGCATTCGTAGCAGGACGTGCATCTCAGTGTAAAAGGTCAGTGTTGAGACATGGAAGGATATGTAATTCCCAGGGTGCACATGCACTATGCAGCTTTAACTGACTGCAGGGATTCTGGATGAAGCACTATTTAATGCATTAATTGCCTTGATTAGCTGCTTTCACCAATACTGTTGCAATTCTGTGATGATAACAACTGTTGACATGAAAAGGATGGTATTTGTGTATTATTTTAGTTGTCTCATTGATGTGCTTCAGCAGCTGAGAATGAGCTGGAGACATCACAATGATGTCAGTCAGCTTGCCTTAAGCCACTGGCAGGTGCTCAGAGGTGCTCGTTTGGGGAACATTTGGTCTGATACAGTCACAGCTGCACTTTTTAAGACCTTTGGGATTTGCTCATGGGAAGATTATACTTTCTTTCTGTGTGTTGATTCACACACTGCCACTATTGTTTGCCCTCCCCCTCACCCCATGGTTTATCTGCAGTTACACATTACATAAGTTTGTCAACTCTGCATGTGGTATAGTCAGTTCAGACACCATTTTTAACATGTTGTTTGAGAGGGACAGCCTTTACTCACAGATGTGATTAAATTTGCATATTTTGAAAGATATATTTGGTTTAAAGTTAAAAGTCACAGATACTAGCATCCCTATCCCCAGGCAATAACTTCAGTATTTTTACGTTCATACTTTATGAAATATATGTATGCATTTAGTTCAGAATGGCATTTTAACCCGTAGGGCAGTAGCACCTGTGAGCTCTAGAACAATATCCTGTTTTGATTCCTGTGCAGACCTGTTGTGGAAGGATGCCCCTTGTTGCGGTAGCTCAAGAAATATCAGCAGCAACTGGTGTTGGACTGGGCTGTTTCAATTTCCTGTCCCTGCAGTTGAGCGGGGCAGTAATCTCACAGAGAAATCTCCATATGCTGCCCTCGGAAAGCCACTCCATGCAGCTCAATTCAAGGCTCAATCTATACGGGGACATTTGCTCTCCAGTCATATTCGTGCTTTTGTACTGTGCTCAAATATATACATTTGCTTGGTTTAGCTGTCCTGGCGCAAAACAGCCACTTGAACTTCTAAGACCATCCAGTGTTAGGCAGACTGGTGGGATGCCGTAAACCCTGGTGTTCAGCCTGGCTGCTGCTCTTGAAACTCCTCAACCACAGACTCGCAGTGAGGAGGGACTTTTCCTTTGGCCTCTCCCAACTGGTGAGGAGGGCATTTGCTTGCAACTTGAGGGACTGAGTACTAGTAGAAAGGAGCCAGCAAGCTGCTTTTCTTGGATTTTAGGTGTTTTAAAATTTTTAATGGAATAATATTTATTATTGGGGCAGGGGAATGCAGGAACATTTTAACCTCTTCTCAGTCTAAATGCAGTTAAATAATGCTACTAAAACTATTGTGTTTTGCTGTAACTGTTACAGCTGCCTTTGGAGCAGAGAAGCAGTAAGGAAAAACACTTTGGAAATATCGGAAGACAAGACAGCTGTGCTCATTGCAGCAGTGTAATAGAGGAGTTCAGGCAGCATTTGAATATACACCTGAGAGAGGCTATTTCACAGTCGCTGTCATAACTTCAAGGTGACTTCTCTTCAGCAATACTTGTGCTCTCTGTTACAAACTTGTAACCTTAAGATGCTAGAGCTAAAAGGGTAAAATTATTATTGAAATCACTGCATAAAGCACCTGTACCTCAGGGGTTTTTTTTTTTTTTAAAGACATGTTCAGGTCTCAGGCATATCCTTCTTGCAGAAAGCTCCTTGCAGAATGATACCTAATTGTTGCTGAAAGATAAGGTAAATAAAATAGAATTCTTTTTCTACAGATTTTCACTCTTTTTACACATACCTAATATTGCTACATTCAGATGCTTTGGAAATAGAAGTAACGTTAATTCAGGAGCCTAAGTCCGTTTTCTGAAGACCGGGAAAAGCCAAAGCATAGGTTGCAGCATATGAGTTAGGTAAGGGGAGTTGTTTGCTTTTTTTTTTTTTTTTAAAAAAAGGTGCAGGTATAAATTCTGATCCATTAGTACTACATTTAAATGCAATGTTTCTAAATAAATAGATTTTTAAAAAGCACAGCACTTGGAACTTTAAAGAACGGAAAAAACCGACTGAAAATACTCAGAGATTTCTTCAAATCCAGACTCCTTGTTTGTATATCTTTACTTTGCAGCAAGCGTTTTGATCATTTTGAGTTTTGATGAAGAATTTTGTACTATCTTATTTATGTTAACATTATTTACTTATCTAACTAAATCTGTCCTTTTAAAATACTGAGTTGCATATAAAAGGCTGCACTTTGGCTTAGCATAAAATAAATATTTATATTCCTAAGTTGAAACACTTGTAACCTGTTTTTCCCTTGAAATACATTAAAGTGAATTTCTTCAATTTTTTTTCACCCTTTGAAAGATAAGCAGCAACATAAAACTGAATCTTACAGGTTTCCTTTTAGAAATAAAGGGAGAAGAAAATATGATAGTCAGCTTCTTTTTGTTGTCTTTTTATGCCATCCTTGAAATACCAAGGCTGCAAGGTCCTCTGCTCTGCCCTTTTAGTGGGTAACCTTGGCAAGAGATATATGAGGTGACTAGTGATGTCACATGGGATTATTTCTCTGCTTCCATTTTTGTGTTCATTACAAATACTGGGGGAAAATTGCATTTTGTATGTGTAATGGTTTCCTGAAGTTTAAACAGGGAAAGGACAGATAAAGAGCCAGTAGATAGGTGAATATCTTCATAAAGCCAATTCTGTAATTACAGTATTTCATTGCAGTCACATTTTGTATGATTAATAATAATCAGCAGAGATGAAATAGAAGTGAAAAACACCTACCTGTCTTTTCCCACCTAGGGCTTTTCTAGAGTATGATTTAAAGCTGTATGTAACTCGTGACAGCATACCTTTAAATCTTGGTCTGTATGAGGTCCTAGGGATGACTCCTTTAGCTGGGTAAAAATGCTGTATCAGGTTACCTGGCTGTCTGACGTACCTGTTCTGGTTGTGTGGTGGGTAACTTGCAGCTGGTGACTAACTGAGAGAGGTGAAGTGAAGCAAATGGAGAAGCTCATATACTGTGTGGGGGAACTTCAGGTGATTTGAGGTATTTTTTTCCTTTTTTTGCTTTTAAATGTAGGTTGTTTAATGATATCGTGGGCTGAGTAGATGCTGTATTCGGCGTGGATTCGGACAGGTACTGTCTGGCTTCAGTGGCTCACTATCCTTGCCCAGCCTGCCTGTCCTCGGAGTGAAAGCAAACAGGTGCTGGCGTCCTGGCCCAGGGTTTGGTGTTTGGGGGTAGGTTTGCCCCCACCCCAGCTCACTGGTAGAGTGCGATGCTGGAGCAGTGCAGGCAGTGATGGTTTTCACTGTCAAAGGATGTGTGAGGTGGAGGTGTCCTGTGTCCCTCACGCAGTGTGGCTGTGGAAGGGGAGGACAGCTTTGAGAGAGAGTGGGTGGTAGCATTTACGTGGCACATTGAGGAACCAGTAAACGGAAACTTTTCTTTATGCGTAGTAGGTAATTCTATGAATTTCTTTATGGACTACATTAGCTACTATTTATGAAACTTAATTTCAAACTGCTTTCTGCTGCGCTCTCTGTCCCACATCTGCTGTTCCAAGTTAACAACAAGGGTTGTTTTTTCGATCTTACCATCTATTTCTTCCAGTTTCTTCCTGTTCTGCCATGGGTGGCATGGTTCAATTCAGACTGCAAGTTAATCAGAAATAAATATGGAAATCAATATAGGAATTATTTGTTTCGGATTTTGTAAAAGCTTTTATTTAGCAAATACAGTAGACCCAGCTTTATTTTAGAGTGCTGCTGGTATTAAACTGAGGGCATAAATTAAATCACCTTAAACCAACTTGATAATAGAGGAAAGCAGATATGAGGCTTTTGCTGCAGCTCCCTGTGATGTTTGTCATAAACACATGGGATTACGGATTTGGTGGAGGTCTATAATGAAATGCTCCCTAACTGGAAAGGCAGTTGTTTTTTTTCCGCGTTTCACTGTGAAATCAGTGTAATACTGAATTGGACTCTATGAGATCTGTTCCGAATCAACTGTTTATAAGTATTCAGTCATCTATGTCATTGCTGAAACTTAGGCCAAATACTGTTTTTGCAAAAGGTGCCAAGCTGGGAGGAGCTGTAAGCATTTGAGAGAGGAGAGTTCGGGCTTTTCATGACAAGTAGGAGAAGCAAGGTGAACTAAGATGCAGTTCAAAATGGAAGCAACAAAGGTAGAAATAATTCCTACACTAAGGTGGAAATAATCCACTGCGCAAATAAAAGATGAGGGAGAGTTCAAGGGATGATTCTGAGGCTGAAATGCACTATAGGAGTCTAAGTATCATCGATTATGAAAAGGGCAAATAGCATCCTGGAAAGTACAAATTGAACAAGGCCTGCAAGGGCTGTGAATTTATCTTCTCTGAGGCTCTACTAGTATGAGCAGAGAGACACTACTGTTATAGTAGTATTGAGTTTCTCACTGTAGACTGCAATTTGAAAGGGCAATGAAAATATTTGAGTTGTAGAAGGAAAGATTGAAAGTATTAGGTATGTTTTAGAATAAGGAAGGAGAGGAGAAGGACTAAAGGGAGACTCAGTATGAGTCTTGAGGTATGGTAATAGGTGTATTTGCATGGTTATGCATGTGAAGGAAGATGCTAGTGCTCTTGCATTTCAAAGGCACCATGGACAGAACTGGAAATAATGCTTTTAAATGGCAACAGAGGATCTGTGGGTGAGAAAACACTGCAAGGTAAAGATAACAGAGCTGTGGGATGGATTGTATAGGAGCTCTGTAAATTGCGCATTGCTGATGGCCCAGACTAGGTAGGTATCTGTGCAGAGTATTTGCATTTGGTTGATCCTTCTGTAGAGGTGGACTATGCAGATTCTTGAAGGGCTTCCTAGTCTATTCGTACTTGTTTGTCTGCAAGGGATGGTAGTGCTATTCACTACTTGGCATAGGAAGGTGTATACTAAGGCAGTAGACTAACTCCACATAGATCACTCTACAATCCATGATGGTTTTCAGGAGTTCCAAATTGATCTTAAAAAAATTGAAGTGGTGGAATAATTTATAGGAGAAAATAATGGTCTTTGCTTGCGTATAAATACCAAGACAAAATGACATGTTTTCTGAGTGGGAGGCACATTTATAAATATTTTCTATTCCAGTTACTCTAATTTTGCTGCTTAGCAGTAGGAAACTTAAATATCATGATTGACTGCTTTGATGGTAGTAAGTGCCAGTTAGAATGGGTCACAATAGATGCTAACTGTGATGCTGAATTGTACATTAGTACTTCCCACCAACTGACTTCTGCATTGTTCAAGCACATAGATGGATGGTGTTCGAGAACAAGGCAGTTACTCAATATTTACGTTTTTTTCCAAACATTCTTGATCCCAGGCCTCATTTATTACATGGTGTAGAGTTGCAGAAGTGTTGTTTGGGAGAGATATCTAGAGGCTGCTTCCCCTAACTCTTATGCAAAGCCAATTCTTGATCAAATCAGCTGTTGCTTTGCTGAATGCTGAAAACCTCCAAGGATGGAGATCCCACCACCTGTGGTAACCTTTTTCAGTGCAGCTGTACCTTCCTAGAGAAAGATTTCCTTGATGCTTGTTGCGATGTTCTTCTGTCTCCCTGTGGTATCAGTGGGCCCAGTGTTAGAGCATCTGCTTTGTGGTCGTATTGCATTTGCCTTCCTACCTGCTTGTGTTAAGAATTGTATTAATGCCATTTTGCCCATGAGAACTGAAGGAACTGCAGTTATGAGCATTTGCTGTTTTGGCAGTACTGGTGTACTGAATCTGAAAGGTGTGGGAATTTAGTGTTTACAATCATAATGCACAAGTCTTCTTGACTTCTTGAGGGACTCACATTGGAGAAGTTCATGAAGGACTTTCTCCTTTTGGAGGGATCCCACTCCAAAGCAGGGGAAGAGTGTGACAAGGAAGGAGTGGCAAAGATGAAGTGTTATAAACTGACTGCAGCTCCTGTTTCTCATCCCCCTGTGCCGCTTGAGGGGAGGAGGCAGAGAAGTTGGAAGTGAAGCTGAGCCTAGGAAGAAGGGAGGGGTGGGTGAAGAAGGGAAGGGAAAGGTGTTCTTACCTCTCGTTATTCTAGTCTGTTATTGATTGGTAATAAATTGAATTAATTTCCCCAAGCTGAGTCTGTTTTGACCGTGACTGTAATTGGTAACTCATCTCCCTGTGCTTATGTTGACCCATGAGTTTTTTGACATTATTTTCTTAACTTGTTCTGTTGAGGAAGGGGAGTGATGGAGCAGCTTGGTGGGCACCTGTCAGCCAGCCAAGATCAACTTGCGACAAGGGAAGTGAGAATCCTTAAATATCAGTCAAAAAATCTTTCATTCTGCAGTTCTTCACCAGCTGCTCCAGCATGGGTCCTTTCCATGGGTGCAGTTCTTCAGGAATGGACTGCTCCAGCGTGGGTCCCCCATGGGGTCACAGGCCCTGCCAGCAAACCTGCTCCAGCATGGGCTCCTCCTCACAGGGTTACAGGTCCTGCCAGGAGCCTCCTCCAGTGCACTGCCACAGGGTCACATCCTCCTTCAGGCATCTACCTGTCCTGGCGTGGGGTCCTCCATGGGCTGCAGGTGGATCTCTGCTCCTGCATGGGCCTCCATGGGCTGCAGGGGCGCAGCCGGCCTCACCATGGGCTGCACCTCAGGCTGCAGGGGAATCTCTGCTCCAGTGCGTGGAGCACCTCCTTCCTCTCCGTCTTCACTGGTCTTGGTGTCTGCAGAGTTGTTTGCTTACATGTTCTCCCTCCTCTCTTTGTCTGCTGTTGCACAGGAGTTTTTTCCCTTGCTTAAATATGTCAGCAGAGAGGCACCGCCACCATCACTGATGGGCTCGACCTTGGCCAGTAATGGGTCTGTCTTGGAGCCGGCTGGCATTGGGCCTATCTGACACAGAGCAGCTTCTACCTTCTTCTCACAAAAAAGCACCCCTGCAGCACTCCCCCCTGCCCCCCGCTACCAAAACCTTGCCATATAAACCGAATACATCCTGGCTCTTCCAAAATACACTGTTTTACGGATTTTGTAATTTTATTTTAGTTTAAAACATCACAACCTCAGTTTGCAGAAAATGAAGTGTATACAATTAGTGGCTTCTGCAGGAAGTGCAAGTAATTTCATAATGTAAGAAAATGCTATCTCTGATTCTCCCCCCACCCCCCCAAAAAAAAAAAAAAAAAAGAAAAAAGTATGCAGTTCATTTTCTGGTCATAATAATGACAAGCTTCTCCATTTTTATTTTACCTTTGGACTTTAATCAGACTTGTGCTAAGAGATGTCATAGACAACCTGAGTTCACAATTAAACTAGTAAAAATTTGTGTACATACAGTATTGAAAAAAGTGGAAGTCTGACTTCTTTTTCATGTTAATTTATCCTGATTTTATGTCAGTTCCAAGAATTGTGGATTTAAAAATGAATTTGAGGAATGTAATTTTTCTGTTGGGTTTTTTTTTTTTCCCTTTACAGTACTTTAGGCAGTATGCTCCTCTGCCCCACTTCAGGGTTCAGAAGATTCCATGTGCAGTTACATTGACTTGTGTCTCCCTCCTAATAAAGTCTTGATTACCTGTTGAGGTTTGTACTGTACTGCTCAGTATCAGCCATTCATTTGAATTTAGAAACATAACAAAATCAGACTTGAAAAACCTTTCTCCCATTTTGACCTAAAGTAACATAACCTGGCAGAGGCATTGTAGAATTTTTCTCCTGCTGCTGCTTTAGTGAAAGGATCTTCGCTGCCACAGAAAATGTTATCTTTATTTTGTTTTTCAGATTACTACTTTGGGCAACCTGACACCCTCAAGCACTGTGTTTTTCTGTTGTGATATGCAAGAGCGATTCCGGCCTGCCATCAAGTACTTTGGTGATATCATCAGCGTGGGCCAACGACTGGTATGAGTTTTGTGGTTTTTTTTGTAGTGAGTTTTCATCATACATGTAAATTATTATTTTATATACAGCCAGTCTACTGGTTATTCAGTTTCAGGTAATAACAGTGTCTTTGCTATTATTGTTCTTTAATAATTTATTTTCTTGTATGCTTTCCTCCCTGCTCCCTTGCAGCTCCAAGGTGCACGGCTCTTAGGAATTCCAGTTATTGTAACTGAACAGTATCCCAAAGGTCTTGGCAGCACTGTGCAAGAAATTGATTTAACAGGAGCTAAACTTGTGCTTCCCAAAACAAAATTTTCAATGGTGTTGCCAGAAGTTGAAACAGCATTAGCAGAGATCCCTGGAGTCCGCAGCGTTGTCCTGTTTGGAGTAGAAGTATGTGCCTTGCCCTTCTTATACTGTTTTGTGGTAGTGTCTCTTGGCCTACAATAGTATTAAGCGTTGCTCTCTGTAATTAAAAAGAGTTAATTTATGTTGCTTAGAGTTCAGATATCCTCTATGGATTAACTTATTCTTGTGTTATTTCTCTTTGATATTATCTCATAATATGATTTGAAAAGAGGTATTTGTAAACTACAGGCTCGTCTCAAGCTTGGCTGGCATTTAAAACCCATAGAGTTCCCTAGTAATGTCAAGGGTAGAAAAATACATGTTTGAACCCTAATTGATTATGTACACTAATTTGGCATTGTGCTGCTCATATTTTTCCTCATGATAATCGTTTGTTGGTGGGGTTTTTGCCTTTGATTTGTCCCTTGTAGACTCATGTCTGCATCCAGCAAACAGCATTGGAATTAATTGGTAGAGGTCTGGAAGTTCATATCGTAGCTGATGCCACCTCCTCAAGAAGTATGATGGACAGAATGTTTGCTCTTGAGGTAAGTTTCTTAGTCAAAATTTTCTCCACCTTGGGTCTTTATGTTAATTTCCCTGCTTACTGTAAGCTAACAAGGAATTTCTAAGGACAGTAAGCAGTGGACAAATGTAGACTGAGCAGTGCAGAAGTGCTACAGAGCTTTTGGTTTTGTTGTTCCAAACAGTATTTGTTCTGTTCTTGAAATTTCGTGAAATCCAATGGAATATAGTAAGTGATCCTTTTCAAAGCTCCTTCTTGTATGTCTGGCCCTCCCTCTACTCTTCCTCATCAGAGCAAATTAAAGCCTAATCTGTGATGTGATTATAGTAAAGATATTTTTTTTCCTCCTGCTTCTACAAGTTTAGTCTAACTAAATATTGAGAAGGTGGAGATAAATGTAACAGGAAGATTGAAAAGCGTGTGCAACTATGTGGTAGCAAATTCATGCATACCTTTTTTTGATAGTGTGTTTTAACTTAACTACAGGCATCACTGTTGGAAATAAACTGATAGATACATTAAGTATTGCAGTTTTTGCCTCAATCCGTAACAGTTATTTGGAAATTGAAGTGAATAATAACTACAGCATTTTATACTTTTTTCATAGATCTGAGAAGATTTTTAATTTCTTCTGTTTCTCATTCATAAGAGAATTAAAGGCTAAAGGGAAATCGCCAGCATATAGCGTTTGATGAAACCCATGATTTTGATTAAGTGGAAGCTTAATGTCGTCTGTCACATAAAGCATAGTGACGCACACAAGTGCAGGAATGACTGAAATAGTGGACTTCCCAAGTTAATGTGATGCAGCAGCAGCAGCAAAACAAATACAGGGAAACTGAAATCTGTTTGCTTTATTGTATATGTCTTTGTACATTTGATTATCGCTTATGCTGTCTGCACAAGCATAGAAGTTGGTTCAGTGTAATAGACATTAAAGCAGTGATCAGCTAGCTTTGCTTTTCTTTCTAGTCAAAAAAGTATTGATCATCTTAAAAGTGTAGGTGGTTGCAAAAGCTGTAATCCAGGCAAACTGGTCAGCTTCAAGTAACTTTTTCATAAGTCTTTGCAGTGTTTTCTCACCAAGCACAAAGAAAATGTTTTGCTGTGGTCCCTTAAGTGGTCATCATTAAAATGTGACTCAGAGAGCGTTTGCTGGCTTGCTGTGATGAACCAGCCAGTTATGTGGCAGTAACTCCTACTCCTCTGTGGCTGCATGTGCTAGCATTATCTCCTTTTTTGTGTTGTACTGCCTCTCTTAAAAATACTACGGAGGGCTGTGGGCTAGAGCGGGCAAGAGGTGGGCATGCTTGGGAGCAGGAGACAAGGAGGAAAGGACACATGTACTCAATACGTCAGTAATCCTGCTTGACCGTGGTGATAATGTTTCTTAAAGAAGTTGGTAAAATACCAAAGCATTGAGTAATCCTGCTTTAATCTCGCCGTACAGCTCACAGTTCCTAGTCATGCTTTTTTAATTAATGAGCCTGACATTCTCTTGTGCAAACTTCTTACATACCTGGTGAGCCTCTGAGGTAGGTTCATTGGTCCAGGTTCCCTGCATCCTTACCCTTACCTTTCTGGGAAGATAAGTGTAATATTTACCTTTTCCCAGTAACACAGCCCCCTCTGTTCACAGTGACCTTTCAAGAATGATTAAGAGTGACCTTGCAGTGATAACAACCAGCTTCCTCAATAACCTCAAGTAAATCCCATCTGGTCCCACCCTCCCCTTCAGTTCTCCATGTTTCCCCTCACATAGCATGTGTTTTGATGGTGCTGGTAACAAACATGCAAATAACTGAACAAGTGTACTAGGAAATGCAGTTTGAATTAATTGATAGCCAGAGCTTTCATGTCTGCCTGGATGACCCTAAAGTGTTACTGTCTCCACTTCTCTTGTGTGCTTAAAAATGACAGCAGGCAAAAATTTGCAATTAAAAAAAAAAACCAAACAAAACCAAACCCAGAAACCAAAAACCCTCAAAATTTTCATTGATTAACTAATTCAGCCCAACTGGCCAAGGTTGTGACTGTTCTTAATCTCTGACCTACCTGGTAAGGATACCTTGTGTCAGATTGAGCCAGTTTAGTCTGTTCCTGCTGGATTTCTTTTCTGTTCTATATCTGTTCCACTTGTTCCTGCAGTGGGGATGCAACATGTGCTTGCAGCTTTCTGTAGTCTGAAAGACTGTATTCTAAGAAAACTTTTCCTTTCCTTGAAAATCATCCAGTATGCTCGTTCTTTCTAATCTCAAAACTATAGAAATTATACCCAGTCCTAGAAGGAAAGTATAAGCCGGTGACAGCCTCTTTGACATGTTATGGTATGTTTTACTTCTAAAGAGAAGACATTCTCCTTTTTTTCAATCAACGTTTCTCAGAAGGCAAGGTTCCTTAACAGTCTGTTTTTTCTGTCATCCATGATAGTTAAATCAAAACCTTTGTATTCCTGGAGAAGTACATCTTGAAAATGTTGTTTCATTTTGTAATGTTTCATTTTGATTTCCCTATTTTTCTCCTTCGCATGTGTATGTGGTTTAAACAAATGTGTGGTGGTATGGAGTAGGAGAAGCTATCTGCTTTGTTTCAACTTACGAATACAGCTAGGATTGCTGCCATAATTGCGAGCAGGAAGCATTGACTTGAGTAAATCTTGCCTAGTTAGTTTATCATTATATAGACTGTAGTTATATATATTTTGACTGGTCCCGTAAAACAAATAACTTGCTCCCATCAATCGCTTTGTAACTGAATAACTAAACAGCAGTGATCTATGTTGCCCTAGAAAGTTTGGAGCTTCTCTTTCCATTAGTAATTACAACTGAAACCTGTCTGAAGGTGTACACATCTGTATTTTCTGCCTCTTGCCCTCCCTGGCTCATTCAGGACCCCATTAGATTTGGTGGAGCATGCAGCTGAGTAGAGGATTATTGACTGAAAGCTGGATCCATGAAGAGTTTTACTACCAAAGCATCTGTATTGATTGCTGGGAAGCTGACAGGGGGCTGGAGGTGGTCAGACTTCACTTAGAGTACTTTGCTGCATCGGCAACAAACGCAGTCTTAAAAGTCCAAAAACTTTGCAATAGGTCCTGTGGCTTGGGCTACATGAAGCATTGCTCTCTAGTTGTGCAGACCTGTTTCAGTTTTGCTTTCTATGCAGGGATGCTTTTTATTCTGTAGCCTGTAAGAACTAACTGAGGTCATAATGAGATGTTGGTTAAAAGGAGCCAGTGTTGTACCAGTATGATTTATAAGGTCTGTAAACCAGCTTTTTGTTCTGTCTCCTGAGATTATCAGTATTAGTGCACTGTGTAGTCCAAAGACTGAAGTACTAGTGCATAACAAGCCTTGAAAGAGAAATTGTTATGATTAAGTTTCTTGCTTAACGCCTTTAGCCTGGAGCTCACTATTTTCTTTTTCCCCAGGCCTTTCAAATGTACATGAGAGTGAAGAAAGCTATCCTTAGGACCATGCAAGGGGAAGGGATTGTTAATGTAAGAGGGACTGGGTCTTCTGCATATTAAATCTGATGTGGGGAAAGAATCCAGTCCAAGTAGGAAGCCTTATTGTAATCCAGGGCAGCCTTTTTCCTCGGTAAAGTCTAAAAACAGTCACTTTTCATCCTAGCTTTATAATTGGCATGGCTAAGAAATGCTGGAATGAAATTGGCAATACTTTTTTTGATAGGAGATGTTTTTAAAAATACCTGTATACTCATTCTCGTTCACAAGTATCTCACATCATTCTCTCTGCTCTTTTCTCTTGCAGCGTCTTGCTCGTACTGGAATTATAGTTACTACTAGTGAAGCTATATTGTTGCAGCTGGTAGCTGATAAAGAACATCCAAAATTCAAAGAAATCCAAAATCTCATTAAGGCGAGTGCCCCTGAGTCAGGGCTCCTTTCCAAAGTTTAAAGAGGATGTGGAGGAAGCAGAACTCATTGTCATCTTTAAGGAGGAAGGAAAGCTGTAAGCGCACATGTACACCTTCTTTCACTCAAAATTCAGCAGAAGTGTAAAATTAAAAATTGACATACTTGTGCTTGCCTTAGCAAAATTGTCTGGCTTTACATCTAGGTGCCAGTGTGTTCTGTTTAGTTACAGCTGTCAGAGGCTTTGGGTACCATAGGACCCTTTTGTTGTCAAATTACCTTATTTATTTATAAAACAAAAATTAAGAGGTGCCTGCTAATCTATCCTATACACTGATTGTAACAGGAAAGTGCGTATTTCTGTGACACCTCTTGATTGTGCACTTTGTAAAAGCATTCTGTGATACTCTGTTTTACTTTTGTGTTAATAGAAGGTAATTACCTGTTGAATAAATGTAATGTGATACGCTTTGATGTTCTATGTAAATGAAGTATTTTAATATGGCATAAGTTAGAACCAAGTAAGATATATGGACTACATATGTGCTTTTGTTCTCTAGGATAAAATTTAAGCGCTTTGCTTGGTAGACAAGACACATAGATCAAGCCGTAGCTGATGTTTGATTGCTCTAGGTAGATGAATCCTGCATCATGACTTTCAATTACTCTGAAATTGACTGCCCAACTCTGTACTTCACTTAAGTGTACAAAAAAAAAAAACCTGTCATTTAATGTGTGCTTGATAAACAACTGGTGTAAGTCCTTCAGAACTAGCAGAAAATTACCAAAACTTGAAATAAATTGGCAATGCTAAGAATATTAAAGAACGAAAGCTTTTCAGCTTCAAGTGCTGAATCTACTACTGTATTCAGATTTATTTGGCAGTTTTTTACTCTGTTTTAGTTAGATTGAATAATTCATCTGATTTACTCGTTTGGCCAAGCGAGCTCTGAAAGGAACCTCAGCTTCTCTAGGCTTTTGTGCTTTTTTTTTTTTTTTTTTTTTTTTTTTTTTTTTTTGTGGGCTGCAGTTGGATGGAGTTTGAATAGAATCTGGCCTAAAAAGCATTCTTTGGAAAAATGGCATCTTTAACTTGATATATATATATTTTCTATCTAGAATCAATATTTTAACATGTGGCTGTTCATAAAGGCACTTCCTTCATGTTCCAGTAGTTGAAACAATATTGTATAAAGTTTACAGTGTGACTGAGACATTTATTTTTTTAAGAGTACTAGAAGATGTCATACAGAACACTGATCTTTTTGGTAGAAAAGCAATTAGAGTACATGTATTGTTTTAAATTGCTTATTTTCCCCACAAGATGGCTCTAAGAGAATTGTTTCAGAGTTATAACCTTTATATGTTCAAAACAAATAAAATGTTAACATTTGCTGTCTCTCTTACACTTGTGATATTTATTGAAGAGCAAATCTTGAAAGCTATGTTTGCTGTGGACCCTATTCTGATTTGCGCAGCTGTGGAATTTCTATAGATGTCATGGGAATTTTGTGTAAAGATCAAGGGTGGATAATGTTTAATAATTCTTGTCTTCTGTGTCTAGTTACAGTGTTATTTAGTGCCCCAAAATAAGAGGAATGAATGTTATGCTTCAAGTTGGAGGCAGGGAGGCGAGCTGAGTTGAAGAACTATTGTCCTATATCACTGACCTATTTTTTATTTTCTTTTCTGGTATATTAATCAGGTTGCCTAGCAGTATAAAGTCCACTTATATAAATCCACAGCTGTGCACAAAAATACTATAAATTTCTTAATGAAATAATAGTTTTACAGCTTTCTTATCTTTATGTGTTGATGGTACCTGGAGTACAAGTTTTTTACACGTGTTTATTTTTGGAACGATATAAATTTCCTCAATAACAACTACATGTATTTTTAAGAGATAATTGAATTTGTTACTAAAAATTTACTATCGTTATACAAACATAAGTTGGAGGACAGATGTCACAAGTTCCTTTGCACACTGTCCTTTCTAACTAAGGTTTTTACCACAAGGGGAATCATTTGGTAGCAAGATGGACTAGAGAAGAATCTGTAAAATCTATTTATATTCTCTGTGATTATTTTACTTTTTTTTTTTTTTTAATATTTGCATAGCCTTCTGTGGTAAACTAGATTTTTGTCAAGGTCCTTAATTTGTGGATTTTTTCCGTAAGCTTTAAAAATAAGAATGCAGAAATACCCAGTGTTAAGTTGTAAAACTGAGCTCTTAAATGTGAATTTAGGGGTAGAGTGATTGAAGTCTTTCTCCTTCATTAGATAGGTGCGTTAATCAGCATCACATGCATGGATCATTCAGATGAGATTCTGAGAGTATTTAAGAAGAGTAGACATGGTGTTGCCATATTTCTCTTATGTAAAGTAAGTTTATTCACAGGAGAGAATTTCCTTTGCTGCATCGTGCTCTGAATCATCTATATTTTCTGTTCTCTGACAAGTGGATGTTCCCATGCAGTTGAACAGCAGCACTGAGCCATGTAAGAAGAGGTCTGCAGGCTGTTATCTAGTGTAAGTACTGTTTTGCCCTTCAAGGATATAAAATAAATTAATGAAATAACATGGAGGAGAATTCCGTAGAGGTATACTCAGGTGATTCTGAAGAAGCCTAATTAATCACTTTGTAAGTGCCAAGCTGTCTTTTATTTGAAGGCTTCACCACAGCTATGGCTAAGCAACACAATTGCCACCTGCTGTAGGTGGCTTCAGCATAATTTCTCTTTCCTTGGGGAAGCAGACAGACAGTCCTTGATGGAGAACACTAGTTTCTTTTTCTCAGTAGGTGTTCTGCTTCTCTGCAAAGTTGCCAGTGTGTTGTTAGTCTTGCTGGAGTGGCTGGTGTATAAATTCTACACTAAATGTAATAATAGGCATGTATGTGACTAGTTTTCCTAGTCACATACTAGGAAGATGTACAAAAGATGAGTGCTTACTCATCTTTTACAAGATGAGTGCTTTTTTCCTTATTGGCACAGTTTAGGTTTTGTGTTTAAAATACAACCTGTCTGTTCCCAGATCCATGGTCCTTTTATTATTTTTCCACCTGTATGATATCTTTGTATGAACTAAAACAAGTAAGGTCTCCAGGACCCTTTGCAAAATCTTAAAACGGAGACTGAATTAAAAAAAAAAAAAATTGTCTGTTGCTAGCCAATGTTTTCTTTCATGGTCATCACAAATGGCTGGAGAAATTATGCTGCTCCATCATCGTTTCTGCACTTCCTTGACAGTAGTTTCCAGGTAAAGATGCACTTAAATAAATCACGCTGCTTATTGAGTATGTTTCCTAGTAGACATCAGGGTGATGCCCTCTCCCTCCTGCTCCAGCATGTTATTACATTACCTAAACAGTGACATTAATCTCTCAGGAGAGAAGAATTAAGATCAATCTTCTCTTTGACGTGAA
Source organism: Chlamydotis macqueenii (assembly GCF_036417535.1). NCBI lineage: Eukaryota > Metazoa > Chordata > Aves > Otidiformes > Otididae > Chlamydotis > Chlamydotis macqueenii. Next base: position 54,104,347 of record NC_141593.1, on the reverse strand, counting down.
CACTTTGGTTTCTGCTTTTAGAAGTCTCATAGATTTTTATTTTTTGTAAAGATTATTGTTGAGCTGAAACTCTTCTACTGCTATAGATTTGTTCTCTTATGTAAGAGATGAACTTTCAATGCTTTGTTGCTTTAAAAACTTTTTCAATTAAACAGAAGTAATAGCTGGAGCTATGGAGCCCTGAAGAAAGGCAAATGCTATTAAGGAGGATAAAGGCTTTTACTTTAATAAGTGGTGATTCTGAGTAGTCCTGTTACGTAGCTCACTTGTTATGCTTCAGAGTATTTTCTACCATATTAAGTGCTATGGCAGTGACAGAAGATGTCAGTGATTTGTAGAATCTGTTTTTTCTTTTCCCTCTGGCTAAATTAGAGATAAACTATACTAGATGGGCGTAACAGATGTCCTTCAGATGGGTTTAGAACATCTGCTCTGCAAATGGTCTATGGCAGGAAATCCTTTTTAAAAAAAAAAAGAAAAGTTCTATTTTGATTGTCCAGTGCTGGTTTCTTCCCAGTAATCTCAGAAACAGCATACTTTCATGAAGCTGTTGTTAGACCTTTCTGTAATCTCGAAAGGTGCAGCAGAGGTTACAATTGATAGTATGCTGCTGTTGTGGAGTCTGATCTTTTATTATTCATTTGAATTGCATAACTTTTTTTTTCATATGAGATAAAGGAATATTTGCAAATGACTGCTGTGAATAGAAGGAGTTTATTAAGTATTAGCATGCTTAGGTCAGCTTAATAGACTTAATAAAACTGCCAGAGTTGGCAGCTCTCCTGCCACTGACAGCATTAGGCTTTGCTTTGATGAAACCCTTTTATCTGCTCAAGAGAGAAGATTGAGCAAACAAACGAAGAGAGCAGTTAATAGAGAATAGATGGTGAACTGCAAAGGCAAAATCAGAAAGAAAACTTGTTTTCTAATTATTACTGAGGGTTTTTTTTTTTCCATGGGGATGCTACAAAGCTGGAACACTTGTTAACATAGAATTACATACCTTAAGTTTGCAAAAACTGAGTAGATCACAGCAGTCCTTGCCTCTGTCTTGCTGTGTACTTTATTCCCTTCCTGGACTGTTTTAACCTTGTTTTCCTTACCTTTTAACTGTCCAAAAGGCAGGATAGCTGCTAAGCTTTTTGGCTCCGAGTATCGCAAAAATTGCCAACCAGAAGAGTAAATAATCTGTTATCAAAGTAAAAAGAAGCAGAAGGTGTTAGAGCAAAGACTGAAGATCACCACGTACTTAGCACTGACTTATGAACTGTTGTGTGTACTGTGGTTTGAAGAGCAGGAGCACGTACAAATGAAAAGCTTTTTGAAAACAAAGATAGCTCATTGTAATTGGAGTTTTTTACTTGTCTGGGACATGGATTTTTTGAGCTAAAAGGTCTTTGTACACCTGAAATACAGTAAGTTGATCCCCCTCATCTCACACCATAAGGAGGGGGCTAGATTGTTAGACTGAGCCAAAATCCGTTAGAGGTGGCCTCTCGCAGTGCTGCCACAGGGAAACAGACATTTGTAATTAATATGAATGAGAATATTTGAACTATTTTTTTCAGAAGTATTTGCCTGTTCAAGTTCACAAAGCTCTTGGTAAAACCTTAGTTCAGCTGAAGTCTTTAAGCCAGGTTTTAAAGTATTGTTCAGGCATCTGGAAAAGCAGGTTTTTGGCTATTATGTTGTTTCCATACTTCATAGGACCTTACTAAAATTAAGTGCAACACTGCCATTATTTTGAAGTTCCAATATGTACCTGTTTGTGTTATTGGTATCCCAATAAAAGACACTAGACATTCTGGCTTTCAGATTTTGATCCTGAATTTAAAGCCTTCATTTGGTATCTTAATAATTTCAATAGGATTTGAATTGAGGTGTTGCAGACAAGGAAGACTCCATCCAGATTTCCTCCCAAGTAATAAAGTAGGAAACATTGCTGATAGGAAGGGAACAAACTGTCCAATTGTTCCGTGTTTAACAAACTCGTGGCATCAGTGTTTCCACTTTATGTCTCTGGGTATCTTAAGAAAGACAAACTGAAGAGTCCTCTCAGACATTGTATGTATAGTGGCATTGTTTACTTTTTGTTTATTCATACTGAGGCACTGAAAATCTTGGAGTGTTTGTCATGTTGAGTAACCCTGCTCTGTCTTCCTCCTCAAAATCCTTTTATTCAAGGAATCAGAGAATTACCATGTCATCTGCTAGCAACTTCAAGGCTATTTCAAGACCCTTACAGAAGAAAGACAGTCTAAAATTTGGTAAACAGGAAGATATTATCACTGAAACACGGTAAATGTAGATCTATGCTCTTCGTGCCTACTGACTTAATACTCAAGGTGCCATCACTTGCAAATCCCATACCCTAAAAACCATAAAGTACCTGCACAGTTCTATTAGTGTTTAGTAGATGTGTTTCATCTGGTAAGTATGATTAAAATGACCAGTTTCACTGAAATTACTAAAATCAGCAGAAACAGTAAATACAGGAGATGTATTACTCCATAATCTAGTAAAATTGTGCTGACCAGATAGACTAGACTATGATGCTGCTGCATAAAGTTCCCTTAAGCAAAAGACAACCTGTTGTAAAGATTGTAATTTCTATTTCTGCAACTTCTAGTGCAAGGATTAGTATATTAAAAATTCCAAGGGGATTAGTTTATTAAAAATGCCAAGGTAAGTAAATAGTTAAATGGGTGAAATCTCACTCCTGTGTACTATATGGGAGTTCTGCTGTTTGAATTAAACAGGCCACACTGTTGATCTCTGTGTTTGATTGGAAATGAGCTGTTTATTGAGCTCTGGCGTAACAGCATGGAGCTGAAGCCCAGGGCAGGGTTCTGCACGCTGCTGGAACTGATGCAGCCAGTGCTGCTAATTCCTCCCTGCTCTGGTTTCTCTGGCAAGTCTTGACACACTTATTAACTGAATAAGAACGAGGCAGGTTCTGAGTAGCCTGGCACAAATAAAACTTATTCCATGTAATACCCAAATTTTCATACAGTTAAAAGGAAATCAGTGTCCTGCCATGTCAAGGAGCTGACAGGTGGTGCCTGCTATTACTAAACTAAGTGTGATGTACTTCAGATATAAGCTGAGAATGAAAAGTGTATCTCTAAAGTTCAGGATTTTCCTTCCCTCCACCCTCTGTTCCTTCTGCCCTCCCCCTTCCTCTCCCAAAGTAAGAAGTAGAAGATTTTTGCTTAAAGCGTGTCAGGAGAGAAAGGAGAACCTGGTTTAATCTCCTTCACGGTCGGATTCAGGCCATTGCGTTCCTGTTACTGTTGCACAGCACAGATCCTAAGCATGCTCCAGGACAGTGAACTACTCAATACATGGGTGACTGACAGGAGGTGACAAGAAGTATCAGTGCCATGACCATCCAAAAGCTTAGACCAGGCTTTGCCAACTCCAGGGACAGACCTTTGCAATGCACAGTATCAGTCACTCTAGGGAAGCACTGCAAGAATCTTGTGAGAGCGAAACAGCAGATTTCCTCCTAGGAAGCAGTAGTAGTTGAATGCTTAGATGCATCTCTCTCTACTGGGGTGATATGAGAGGGAAGAGCAGCTGAAGTCTGCTAAGGAACCACTCTTCCTCCCTCAGTGATAAACCTCTCCTCTCACAATTGTGGAGGTCGAGCAAAAGGCTGAAACTGAAAAGCTGAAGAAGAGCAGTTTTATTGTTTCAGACAGTTAGTTTATTTTAATGAGTACCCAGGAGGATACTCAAGCAATCTACAGGAGTGGTTGAGACCAGCAGGGCATGACAATTCAAAGTTCCACACTGGAGAAATACTGAAGATTTACCAAACTCCAGTCTGTAAAATGAGATAGGGTTAGACAATTTTCCTGAAAAGCCATGATTTGCAAGGGTCACTGTATTCAATTAAATGCTTGTCCTTAATTGTACATCCATGAAACATGATTTATCCTATAAATAGCGTCATTATTTCTTTCAGAATAGCGTATTTTAATATTTTTTTTAATTTCTGAGTATTAAAAATGATATTCCTATTATGATTCTTTAAAACAATTGGGTAACATAAAACAGGTTTAAATAGCGGATTTTCTGGTGAGGATAGCTAATATGGTCTCCTTATAAAAATGTATTTTCACACTAGAACCTCTGTATTTCATACTTTGCATATGGTAAGAAGAGTGGCAGTAGCTGTGTTCCATATTATTCATTAACTAAAATCCATGCATTCCCAGTGGAAAACTGACTAACAGAAGCTGAAATGCTGTGCTAAAGTAATTTCCTCTGTGAAAAACCTGTTCTAAGCGTGCAAAGAGGGATGACAGAAAATATTTCTTGCAATGCATTGCAGTAGAAGCAGGTTAGGGCATGTAACAAAACAAAACACAACATCTTGCAGGGATATGCATTGTAGCATAAAGGTGTTTTAAATTAGCCTGTGAAGGTGACTTTTTTTTTTCTCTAAGCTACATTAGCTCAAGTAGGTCATCTGTATTTCTGTTGCTCATTATCAATAATTTCCATTATTCAGGAAATAATTTATGCATCATTTATAACTTGTGCTCCAACTAGAATTTAGACCATGTGCAAACATCACCAGTCATGAATGGAAACTTTCAATTTTCTCAACATGTGTCTTCAGTACGCTTTTATACTGGTGTACTGATGAGAGTCACAAAGGTCAGCTGTGATTGAGACAGATTGCCCAGTCCCCAGGTGTTCACATCTGGGCTGTCACAGGCCATCGCAGCTCTACGTGATGTACTTCCTGATGTCACGGCGAGAGGCAAGCGGTCCCACACTATTGCTGCACAGCTGAGCCAGGCAGCTCTCCAGTCCAACTGCTGGCACAGAAGTGTCTGTAAGAAATGCTACGTAAAGTGGACCAAGCTATGACATCTGAGCAACTTCTGAAGTGACACAGCTCATATCCTGCTGACTGAGAACAGACAGCAGTCAGGCCTCTCTGAATTACATGCCTCTAGGAAAAGATGGTTAGGGGCTGAATTTTTGCATCTCATTGTTCTAAAAGTTGTTTTGTTATCTATTGTCACAAGCTGATACACGAGAGACAACTGCTAAATGCATTGCTTACATACTGACATTATACATTTGAAAAAAACATGTTCATTTCCCAAATGGGATCTGCTGGCAAAGTGGAATTTGTGGGGTCAAATAGGGCATAGCACCAGAATTTATTTTATTTTTTTTTTTTGCATTGCACTCCTTTTAAGATGCTCCTTCAAAACTTTGGTGATATACAGAAGAGGAAATCACTGTCATTTCTGGTCATGTGGAATAAGTATACACAGTGGAAATTGTTGTAGCCAAAGATCTTTCAGGTTTCCAAAATGTATTGGCGTAGAAATGGTAAGAATTTCTGGCATTATATACTTCCTTATTTCACACTTTAAATCTTAAACAGAATTTTATCATTGACCATTGGAAATCCCAGATATGCAAGTATGTATCAAATAGAGTAGAATGGGGCAGTGCCGGATGCAAAGCCAAGTACCAGTGATATCTTACAGCCATTAGCAGTATAATGCACTACTTACATGCTTGACTAATTTTTCTACAGAAATAAATTGATGTGAAGTAAGGAAAAAGTATGAAGTTAAGGTGACTTTACAGAGACATTCATAAAGGCTCATTATGAAACTCCACTGTAATATTATTGATGCCTTATGCAACCCCTTGCCCCCATGAATACTTCCAGTGAATGTGTCTTCTGTTTAATTTGTGAGTGTAGGGAACGGTAAGAGATTTCTCTTTCCCAGAAAAAAACCAACCAAACGAAAAATTTCAGAGTGCATGAAAAGATATTTTGGAAACAAAATGTGAATGTTCACAGAGGGTAATTCTTCCCAGCAGGGTTTTTGCAGGCGTTCAGGTGCAGTATGAGACAGCATCCTGTTGCTTCACCACACACCACAACCTGTTTCTGAATACCAATGGAATAAATGCAGTGAAAGATAATTAGGGTAGTATTTTCAAATGTAACTTGAGTCCAAATACGTACTAGAACTTATTGAAAATCTCTGCTTCATGAATGAGGAAAGACACTTTGTTCAGATGCTTTTAAAAAATTCAATTACTAGTTTAAAAGACGTGGGATACTTCAAACTATTTGTTTTTGGACTGATCCTGTCTAGGTCATCAGTATTATAGGCCTATTACCAGCATATGCACACAAGCAAATGTTTTTTTTATAATGTTTGCTCTTTCACAAGTGTATGTCTGTATTATTAGAGTTCTTTTAATGTCATCTTTTGTTCTGCAGCTAAGGGTAATTAAGATGTCTCCTTGTTGGCCACTTGCCTCCTATTGAAACTGCTGGACATAGGTAGGCTGATGCTCAATTTCTTTGCAGATTATATTCTGGAATCTAGATTATGAACCCATTTTATTTAGATTAATGATCTGATAAACTAGCGAGTAATCCCATTGATTACAAAGAGATTAGCAATTAAATAGGATGCAATAGTTTCACCATGTGTTCTATAAACAAAGCTACTAAATACTCTCTGTTACTGTTTATCACAAGTCCTTGAGATCTTCCACTGTTTCCCGTTTATAGTACATTCCATATGGCTTTTTTTTTCATAGGGAGATTAAATAATTCTTACATGCCTGAATAACATGTGGCATAAAAGAAGCAAGCATATTGTCACCACTAGAACAAGAATTAATGTTTAGTAATTATTAGTAATACCAAAAGCATTTTTTCTGAAAGTGATAGTTGCATTCTTTTCATTGTTACATGCAGCCCTGCAAAGACTTGATAATATTTTGTCTTTTTCAATACCTAGTGGAGTGAACTGTTCTGTACAGAATGCTACATATTGCTGGTCTGTATATGACAGAAATGTCACACCTGCATTACCACACTACATTTGATCCCATCCTTAAAAAAAAAAAAAAAAAAGATAGTTGGAAGTTGGTGGACAGGCATTATTTGCTTCCTGGACACAGCAGTATAGTAAAGGGTCCAGTCTGGCTAGGTTTGACTGTACTAAAATGGAGAGCTCAGCTGAGAGACAGCTTAGAAAGCTGTTTCTTACAGCTTACCAGTTGTTAGCTGTTATTTTCAAACTGAGAGGCTGGTGCCTGGCTGTGTGTTACTTTGGATGCAGTAAAAATTTAGGAGTCTCAGGCACAGGCCAAATATGCCGTGTGAACGTAATTTTTAGATGGTTGACTTATTTAAACTAGTGGAGTGAAACTATATGTTTGCTCTCTATATAAGCATTGGGAGAAAAATGCTAGAGAAGAAAAAAAATCATAGCTAGGGAAGAAAAAAAATCATAGTTTAAGAGTTACAATCACAAACAAACAAAAAAAACCCAACCAACCAAACAAACAAAAAAACCAGCCAGGAGTGACTTTAGACTGGAAATTAAAGATAATTGCAGGTCATCAGAAGAATGTGTTTCTGAAATATTCCTCAAGTGGAAATAGTGGCACAAACACTGACTGCTTTCAGATGGAATCTATATTTGTAACCTGCATGTCAAAGCCTGTTAATAAACAGGAATATAAGATGTAATTACTTCCAACAGTAGGGAGCTGGTTAGAACTTAAACTCTGAATACTTGCCACTTCATGGAGATGAGCACTTTGCACCTGCACAGACCAGCTGAGCCTGGCAGGCCTCCGCACACTTGTGCTGAGATCATTGGTGGGTCAAGACGGTCACACTCGGCCAGCGCAGTTTCAGACAAAACTGACAACAAGCTACAAGACTTAGATGGGAATAAAATCAGACCAGGAGCTGAATCGAAGTCCCCTAACAGGCTCTAGATTTATCATAGAATCACAGAATCATAGAATGGTTTGGGTAGGGAGGGATCTTTAAAGGTCATCTCGTCCAACCCCTCTGCAAGGAGCAGGGACATCTCCAACCAGATCAGGTTGCTCAGAGCTCCATCCAACCTGGCCTTGAATGTTTCCAGGGATGGGGCATCCACCACCTCTCTGGGCAACCTGTTCCAGTGTTCCACCACCCTCAGTGTAAACAATTTTTTCCTAATGTCTAATCTAAATCTGCCTCCCTCTATCTTGAAACCATTACCCCTTGCCCTGTCACAACAGGCTCTGCTGAAGAGTTTCTCCCCATCTTTCCTGTAGGCCCACTTGAGCTACTGGAAGACCGCTATCAGGTCTCCCCGGAGCCTCCTCTTCTCCAGGCTGAACAGCCCCAACTCTCTCAGCCTGTTCTTATAGCAGAGGTGCTCCAGCCCTCTTACCCTTGTATAAGTATTAAAGTTACAAATAAACTTTTGTTTCTATATGGATAGATACGTAATTGATCTGTTTACACAGAAATAGTTCTATTATCACTTTTAAAAAATATGTATTTAGGTTGCAGGATAGTATGGGCTGCTGGATCCAAGAGCCTGGAGAGGCGAGGCTGCTCAGCTCCAAGTCCCCGGGTCCAACCAGCAGTGAGTCTGGAGACATGTTCCCAGAAGGCAGACACACACAGAGAGCACATGTACGCATCACATATGTACCTATACACGTGTCCAGACACACGGATCACAGAAAGACACTCAGAGCACTCACATGAACACAGGCAACACCAGGGACCTCATCCTGCTCCTGCCTCCAGCAGAGCCAGATGGGGATCCACAACTGACAAAATACACGCATGGATGAGGTGGGTCCCTCTGGCTGCTGGCTAAGACCCTCAGCCTGCCCAGCAGCTGCACCTTGATTGCAGTCTCCCCAACTGCCAGCACTGGGACGTACAACCCCTGAGGCTGCAGCTGCACACCAGCTGCTGCAACAGGCTGTGCACACCCATACATGTGTGCACACGTATGTGTGCACACACACACGCGCGTGCACACAAAACTGACTAGGACTTCCCCGTCCTCGTAGCATGTCACCTTGTGTTCCTGCCGTCAGAGACCCCCATACCCACTCATTCCCAGCCACTTAAGAGCCCAGTACTGTGCAGCGCAAACCTCACTGGCACTTGCACGCTCACTTGCACACCCACACCCACTATGGTCACCACATCACGGGCAAGAGGCTCCCACCCACCCGCCACTGCAATCAGACTCTGAATGTGTGCACAGATGTGTGCACATGTGCACTCACACCCACACGCAGACACGTGCATACAGAGATGTCACCCAGGACAACTTGGGGAAAAAATGTCTGCATGACAGGAAATTATAGACTGGAAAAACTAGGTTAAACAGGCAAGGCTGATAAAAGGCTGAGGCATATTATTAAAATACAATGATATTTGACAAATTCAGTCCCATTGCTACCTATAGGCCTATGCAGGAAAACAGAAACCAGTTCTGTTCCATTCAATTTTTCTTCTATTTCTTCTAAGCATCTGAGATAAAAGTGGGAGAGAGTTAGCTTGGTGCTTGCTTTGTAATGAAGACTTTTAATTAATATTTAAATTATGGCCTTTAAACTATGTTAAACAATATTATCTTTGAAAGTAAAGCTGTATTTCAACAAGAGTAACAATGAACTATATTAAGTATTTTCTTTCCCGTAACATTACAATAATGCTGTCTCTGGGGTGTTTTTTGTAGAGTTATACATCTTTGAATTTTTTGTATGTAAATAAAGACATCTTAGATGTAATCTAAAATCACATTTTGAGGTCTTAGATAAAAGTGTTCATTTTCAGCAGAGTGTGGCTTCAGCCAATTAAATTTCGAGTATTCTACTTTTCAGCTCTTTTTTTTTCTCATATTCCAAAATTACATGTACTCCTGAACAGTTCCAGTAAGTACTAGAGTTTCTTTGGGACACGTAGTTTATCACACAGGAAAGTGTAAATCTGATTTACTCTTTCCATTCATTCTTAACTTGCTCGCATACTTGGCATGGGTATAGCCTGCTTTAGTGCTAAATATTTACTGTGGCAGTCTTGAATTGAAACCTCTGAGTGTTCAAGATTAAATATGAAACTCCTATGTCTTCTATTTTTAAATCCCCCAGCCACACACACAAGCGCACACACACACTCACATGCCTTAACTGTGGGGTTTTGCTGACATTTCATAGCATTTTATTACTTCTAGAACGTCTCAGCCACAGAAGCCAGTGTGTCCCCACAAGTATGCCAACAGCTTATAGATTATTCATTTAACTTCACAGCTTTTTACACAAAGATGCTGCAAATCCCCAGTGTAGCCTGCTCTTAACTTGCATGATTGATAGTCCCATTAGCATTTCTCAGCTTTCAATTACAATATCTTGAGAGTGATAACCATGATTCTAAACAACTTAATGGTACAGCCTTTAGTACCTTTTAAAAAACCTCAATGTCTATTACAAATCTTTATGTTTAAATACACACACATTCTGTTTTCCATACCCTGTTCATGTTCACGACATCTTTGCGCTCTCCTAACGTGGCATTACACTATCACGATGTATCACTAGGACAGCAGGCAGTCTAGGGACAATTTACAGCTCGGTGCTCCACCATGTTCACCCTCTGCACACTTGTAGCCTGCAGCCTCCAAGCTAATACATCTTTTCTGGTATCGAGGAGGATGACAGTATTTTCCACTGACTTTACAGAGGCACAACTGATCGGAAAATGTGACAGCAAGGAAAATGTGAGTCCACATAGTCTGATTTTAACAATAGCTCATTCTGACTCTCTTCACCAGGGAGCAAGACAGGGGAGATCCTAGTGAGTCAGATGCATAGCAGCTGGAAGGCATAGATATGCACCATGCTGCATGAGGTCTGCTTTGGGGTTGACCCTGAAGAAAACATGATCTTTTAAGGGCATCGGGCAGCAGAAGCAAACCAAGGAATGCTCAGTTGCCCCTATTGCCAGCTTCCACAGTGCGCTGCACTAGAAACTCAGCGGCTAGACAGAGGGAGCGTGTGAGGAGTTAATACGGGAGAGACGGTGGTTGTGTTAAGTTGCAGTTTAGCCATGGGGTTACCACTTCACAAAATACTGATAAACACGATACTAGAGAGAGGACTCACGACCACAATTTTCTTGTTGTGCTTATTACTTTGTAAAGTGTTACTTGAAATTACTCCCAAATAACTGTGTTAATTCTCCAGTTAGTCATTCCAGCTCATTTATCATAACTTCTTGAATTTAAGGGTGATATTTCTTTTTATCAATGTACTTGGCAGTGCTTTCAGGGATTTCAAAACCACTGATTAACAGATGCTGAACAAGTTGTTAAGTAACATTATACCTCCAGATTCAGACAGAGTGGTCAGAAAAAAAACAACTTAAGGAACATTCTTTAACTGTAAGGATTGTACACACTGTGTCTGTAATGCACAGGGTTTTACATTAAGATTTAATGAGCACTTGATGTTCTCTTCATCAAGAAAATCTAGACTGCCCACAGGTCTAAAAAGCAGGTGTTATGTACTTAAAATAAGATAACAGAAATTACTTGAAAAAATAGTTGCTGTGATACAGTGAAATCCATGTGTATCCTGGACAATCAGAAAGCTGTTCCTCACACACTTACTGAAGTGGAAAAAAAAAACATACTTAAGGCTGCCTAATTATTACCTACAGTTGGATTGTGATACTGAAAGGAAGACTGCAGCTAGTTAATAAAACCACAAGTGCCTTGAAAGTGTCTTATCTCAGGATAATCCTTTAACTCCACTCATGGGTTAATCAGTAACCGCATGAATGGTAGAGCAATCACTGTGGAAAGAGACACATGAGGTACTTTGGAAAACATTAAATGCTGAAAAGGTGAGGAAATGGAGCAAAGTACAAGATGGTTAGATCAGGCAATGCTTTGGAGTTAAACTTTGATTCAGAGGATGATGCTGTTACAGCACATATTTAACCCTCAGAGGTAGAACCAGCCCAAGCTGACAAAATATCTGTATTTACCAGTGTGATTTCTGGATGTTCTCATTAGGAGCTCAGTTTGGGCATCTTTATAGCTGACCCTGCTGAAAAGGTCAGATTCGAAGCTCTGATGTGAGGTACAGCAATCAAAACACCAGTGTTTTTGATGTAATAGTATGATTTCTGATGTTCTATGATTAAGGACTAGTGGATCCACAACCAGACAGTGACTACATGTAGAGAAGACCAGTTCTTAAATTCTGCCCTGTAATGTTAGAGTTTTTTAGTTGTCGGGTTTTTTTCCCCCCTGAAAAAAAGGTGAGGAATCTGGTAGCACATCTTAATTTGAAGAAATAAGATTTGATTAATCTTTGGAGAAAATCCTACTTTTAGATCTTTTAAGACCACTATCTATAATCTTGTGCTGATTCAGCTTTCTAAGACTTTTTTTTTTTTTTAAAAAAAAAGATACTCTTCTTCCTATTATATATTGGAAATTAAAAAGTCAGAAAAAAATTACTTTTTTTTTTTACCACTATGCTTGACTTTCTCTAGAAGATTGCTGAGGCTTTCTCTGGGAAATTTGTTACAAGGAAATATAGCTGACAAGCATTTAACTTTTAATCTAGCAAAGAAATATTGGTAGAAATCAACAAATTCATTGCTAAGATGAAGTCAGTCTACAGTGCGTTGTTAAACACGGGCTGGAGAAACGTGAAGTGCTTTTGATTTCTCTCTGTGTTTTAGAGTCCATAAAATCTTGATAACAATTTAAAATACGTATTCTACTTGTGTACCATAGTTTACTGACCCTGTAGAGACATCCCCTAAAGACAAACCTCCCACATAGAAAGAAGCTACTCTTATAAGGCTGCCTTGACCATTACTTCCCCCATGTTTTCAGAATGAGTATCAAAGGTCTCTAAAGTTCTTTCCATTTAAATAGTGCCTGAATTGGTACACTGGTGCCAACTATGCTTCGGTTCTTGCAAGAATAATAAAGGTGTGTGGGAAAAAGTCAGATACCACAAATCCTTTAAGGCATGACATTTTTAGTGTGTGTTGTACAATGTGTATTTATGTATGTGGTCTCTGTTGAATGAGAGACCTGACTAGCAGTGTACCTTTTACTGCCAGCTGCTTGTCTGCCACAGCTTTGGCTTTCGGGTGTTAGGTCCCAGAGTACCTATGTCCTTTGCAATTACTGCCAAGGGTCAAGCCATCCACGCTGTGACAGCAGTCCCTCTTTTGGTATCATCTAGGAAAAAAAGAAATAAAAACCTTATTTATACTTTCATGGTGACACAGATGAGATGAACAGAAGCCTAAGAAGCATTTTCTAGCAGAGAAATAGAGAAATGGTGAAAGGAGCCTGGGGAATGTTTTCTCTGGGCTAATCTAATATGAGAAAACAGAACATTGAAACATTTGAGGACTGATTATTACTGTTTTGTATTATTAGCAGTTTTCTAATGGTAACTACAAAGGACTAATTGGCACAAAGTTAACCAAATTTCCCATAGCTTTGTTTTCTGAATTATTTCTGGTAAACTTGATGCATACTATTCCAGTGATAGTCTGATACTTATTTTGTTTGGGGAGAAATAGATCCAGAAGGTGTGGGTTTTTCAGCATTCGGTAATTGGCTATACATTACACTGAAATAAGAACTGCACTTTTTCAGGGAGGTTTCAAGGGTCTGCTAAGGAACGCATTTAAAGGAGTGGGAGGTCTGAGGGGTATTTCAGAAGTTTTTCTGGAGTTCTGCTGCTTTTCAATTTATTTCTGTCTCATTTAGAGAGGTATTTGTTCTTCGTTTATAAGCCAAGATTCAACATAATACCTGCGTAATTATTGTAACCTGTCAGAAAAAGAGATGCTGTAGTAGAATCTGATAATAAATTTCATTTAAATTGGGAAGTGGAAGATGGGTGCTGCTCTTCAGAAAAAGTAGGTCACCTATCAGTGAAGGCTTCTGGCAAGAGAGCATGCTGGTGCTTGCAAGAACAAAAGAATAAATCCATTTCATGTTGTACAAAGCACGAAACTAGTATGAGGAATATTTACCTACTTTCTAAAAAAGGTTTTATATTAAGCTAGATCTTAAGATATGCTCAACAATCTTTCTTAAGAGTGTAACTGTAATCTCTACCAAAGTACTGAGAGGAATAAATTGTTACCAGACTCTTCTACCCCACTGAAAAACAAACGGAAAACCTACAAAATGCCTGATTTCATTATTCAATTGGACTGCTTTTGAGCAGTATATGTATTTATATTCTCAGTCTTTACTAAGATCTTTCACTTTTGCTGATTTATCAGGAAGATTCAATCACCAGAAAAGACTAGAAAGGCTGCTTAATCCACAAACTTCATACATGCATCAAAAGTCTGGGGATTTAGTACCCTTGGAATGGTACATACCTCTTTTTCCCTCATGAGAAGACTCTTTCTACATCATTTAGGTATATTAAATACTGAAAACTGCAAAAAATGTAAGCAAATCCTTCTACTTGATGAGAATATAAAAAAGCTGCTTTCCAGTCGTAATACATGCCTCAGTATGATCTACTTCTGCTAAGTTTAAGAAATGTTATTTTCATACACGCCAACTCTCCCAAACTGGTGATGAAACATATTTCAGCTTCTAAAACTCTCTTTTAACCTTGAATTCAAATCTTTCCCAAGTTCTTTCTGTCACTTTTTAGAAACTTGTAGTTTTTCAGTTTTTCATTTTACATTGTACAAAAGCTTACAAACTTTTCATTTGCAATACAAAATTTGATGTACCAGCTATAATGTGTATGACAGTAGCACACCTGCCAATGCACTAGATAATATTCCTGCTTGAAAGTGAAAAACAGAAGGTGTGTTAATTTCTTAACAAAAACCATATCACTTGCCCTTATGTGAAGTTAAGTGTGGTGAGAAAATGTTCAGACAGGAAAGTATCTCCAGGTTTATGAGAGGAGGGAAATAATCAGCTTGAACTCTCTCTCTTCTGCACCTATATCCTAAAGGCATGGTGGAGCAGTAGGACTTTGGTAGTAGCATCTACTGCCCCATAGACAGAACATAAAAATATTCTGTACAAAGCCAGACCACAAGCCTACCTAGACAAGCCCAGTCTCCCACAGTGGCCATAAACAGATGCTTAAGAGGCCAAGAAAAGAATAAGGACAAGGCATGTATTTATCGATCTTTCCCAATCTTCAACTTTCCTCAGCTTAATGGATTTCCTGAGGTGGCTGTGATTTTGTGTCTTTATTAAAGCTCCAGTAGATTTTCCTCCAAGTGCTTGTCCAGATTTCCCTTCACCCTGTACAAATTATAGCATCAAAAAAGTCCTTTTCTTGTTTCCTTCTGTACCAGGAAGAACTACCTCCTTGCATGGGTCTTACTGTTTTATTTGCTGCCAGCCACTTCTTGTATCAGGAAGGACAGTAAACAGCAGGTGTCTAGACAATGCTCTCTAGACTACTTCGATTTTTGTAGATATCGGTGACATTCCCTCATCCTCAATGTCCCTTTTTTTCCATCTGAAGTGTCCTAAACTGCTCCAGAGTTCCTCACAGAGAAGCTGCTCCATGCCTTTCCTCACCCTTACTGCCTTTTGAATCTTTTTCAGCATTCATATATCCTGCTTGGAATGGGGGGACCAGAACCACATGCAGTGTTCAAAGAGACAGTGAACCAGGGCTTCATATGGCTGCACCATAATCTGTTCTAGTTTATTTGCTTGTTTTGAGCTCTGAGCAGAAGATAATTTTTTCACTGAATTTTTAGCCCCGGGATCCTACTCCACCAGTGGTCACTTCTGAGCCTCTCTGTTTATAACTGGAGGTGAGATTGGTTTTGCCATATGCATCACTTTGTGTTTATTGACACTGGCTTTCATTCACCTTTTGTTTCATTGCCACTAAATGGATCTAGTAAGGTGTTTCTTCCATTCTTCTGTTGGCCCTTCTCCTAACAGGTTTATTAAATTTATTCAGCAAACTGTCACCTTATACAGTTTTTTTTTCAAGTCATTATACTTACATAGTGCAGGTTACTTGCTTTATCTCACGACTTTACTGTAGTATTATATAAGGCCCTTTTTTCACCAAAAGCAACCTTCTTTTACTGTAGAAAGAATCTGTGAAGAAACACATTTTGGTGCTCTGATTTGCTCTTCTTACTACTGAAAACACAGAGCTGAACAAGTTTTAAAACTGAGAGAAAGACATGGGTCCTGAACTATCAATTTATACTTCAAATGTGTTTTAAAAAAAAATAACTCAAACCCCCAAACATAACAATTTCCAAGAAGCAAATATTATCTTGAAGATGGCTTTTTGAAATAAAATGCCTTATGCAACATCTTATACAACATGTCTTCCTTCAGTGACAGGCTCTGCAGCAAGTGTTTGATTGAAAAGACATCTCTGTGGTACTCCAGTAGATGAAGGACATACCCAGGATTAAAGAATTAAGAAAACAAACTCACAGCATGGAAGGTGTTGATGAAGTAATGATAGAAGTAAGACGAACACACATTTAAAGTTAGATTTTTGGAGACAGGTCCAGAAATTGGGGCAGAAAGCTTGTAGATGCCGATAAAAAGATTCAGAAATCAAATAACATGAGAGAAAAGTAATTTTAAATGTGACTGGCAAGATCAGAGTTAGGAAGAAGAGGATGGGATATGATTTGCTAGTAAAGATGAGAAGAGATGAACAGATTAACACACTTCATCAAAACAGTCCTGTTTTGGACAGGTAAACATGAAAAATCTTTCAAAACTGGTTTGTAATTGTAGCAGGTATTCTTAAGAACTGCATGTTTTTGTTTTGTTTTGGGTTGTTTTTTTTTCCTTCACAGACTGCCATATCTTTAAAAAAGAAAATTGTGTTCCCCTGAAGATGTGCAATTATTGAGTTGGATTACTATAAGCTGCTTTCCCATTCCCTGCACTGACAAGGAGCCACTTACTAATTATCACAGGAAACCGGCTTGTCCAGATACACTTAAGAAGCTCATCTTTTCATTTTATACTGATTTATTGAGAAAGATAAGAAATTCTTTCCCATAAAAGCTGTGCAGTCAATGGACTATAAATCTCTCCTTGTCAGAAAGCCCATGGAATATCAAGCACCTTCTCAAGAATCAGCAGAAGGGGCAGGAATAGGCATCCACGTTGCCTTTTCTTCTTCCTCACTGTCTGTCACTCTTTCCTCAGAGGTCTGTAATTGGTAAGATTTATTTTCTAGAGGAAAAGCAGAAATATCTTGACAAATGTGTGCATCTGTGCATAACAATTTCCAAGAGGAACAGAATTTCAGTCAACTAGAAACAGCTCCCCACCTCATCCGGCAATTTCTTTTTCATTAGTTCTGCGAAGTGGAGGAGGCGGCAGAGCCTTTCACATTGAGTCCCACTGTCTTTGGCAAAAATCCCTTTCCTACATTTCTCTGTTGAGACTTGAATCTGTATTTTCAAAGATTCAAGAGAGGTACTGATCCCTAATTCTACATGGCTTACAGTGAGCTAATTGCAGTGTCCCAACTGGAGTACTGGTAGAGAATACTAGAAGAGAGTACCTAATGTAGATAATACATTCCTTTTCATGTAATCCAAAACAATTTTACTTTCTCTCTTCTTGTTTTTAAGTACAAACTTGAACAAACAAAATACAAACACTTAATTCAACTTTTCCAGGGGAATACCACACTTAAGGGCTCAATTTGCCAATGTGTAACATCCATCCCTAAAACACAACTGGAAATGCAAACCACCCACCATAGCATCTGAGAGAGATGTTCAGGTGTTATGACGAGCAACATAGCTGTCCTGGGACAGGGTTTTCCTCGGCATGCCCTGGTACGTGACAGGGCTGATGGCATTTCAGGAAGGCTCATGCCACCACTGCTGCCTCTGCAGACAGTGCCTGGGGGGCCACCTCACCTCCCATAAGTATCTCACCACCTCAGCAGCCTCTGGAGCCTCCACTCAGCCTCCAGTGGAAGAGTTTTATTTCTTTGCTCTTCACCTACCCTTTTAAAAATCATAGAATCATAGAATGGTTAGGGTTGGAAGGGACCTTCAAAGGTCATCTAGTCCAACCCCCCTGCAAGGAACAGGGACATCTCCAAACAGATCAGGCTGCTCAGAGCCTCATCCAACCTGGCCTTGAATGTTTCCAGGGATGGGGCATACACCACCTCTCTGAGAGGCAACCTGTTCCAGTGTTTCACCACCCTCAGTGTAAACAATTTTTTCCTAATGTCTTATCTGAATCTATCTCCTTCTATTTTAAAACCATTCCCCCCCGCTCCTCTTGATGCAGCCTAGGATGCGGTTGGCCTTTTGGGCTGCAAGGGCACATTGCCAGCTCATGTTGAGCTTCTCATCCACCAGCACTCCCAAGTCCTTCTCCTCAGGGCTGCTCTCAATCCATTCCCCGCCCAGCCTGTATTTGTGCCTGGGATTGCCATGACCCAGGTGCTGGACTGGGTTGAACTTCATGAGGTTGGCATGGGTCCACTTCTCCAGCCTGTCAAGGTCCCTCTGGATGGCATCCCTCCTTTCCAGCATGTCGATCACACCACACAGCTTGGTGTTGTCAGTGAACTTGCTGAGGGTGCACTCTATCCCACTGTCCATGTCGCCAACAAAGATGTTGAACAGGGCCGGGCCCAACACGGACCCCTGAGGGACGCCACTCATCACGAGTCTCCACTTGGACACTGAGCCGTTGACCACCACTCTCTGATCTCTCTTAAAAGATCTCTCTTAAAATCCGATCTCTTAAAAGGTCTTAAAGCTCTCCATAATGCTGCTGGCAGGCACGGTATCAAAGTGAGTTTTAGAAGCCATATTGAAAAGTAAAATAAACAAATTACAGTGCACCTATGTGGAGCTTATTTCCTGCTATTTTGAATATTACAGAATACTTTAATAAATATCAACAAACTAATATAACATTAATTAATACTAAATAACACTGGGAATAGTATCTTTTTTTTTTTTTTTTTTTTTTTTTTTTGCCTCCGATCGTTGAAAAGCAGTTGAGCAACATTTTCTGGAGAACCAAACTACAGGAAACTCGGTCTGCCTTTCGGGGCGCAATGTGGAGGGTTAAAAACACCCTTCCTGCAGGCGGGGTGCGCGTTCCCGCGGGAGCCCGCGCCGCTGCTGCCGCGCACTGACGGCGGGCGATGCTGCAGCGCCGCCGCCCCAGCCCCTGCGCTGCCGCCCGCGGCCCTCCGCTGCGCTTTCCTCGGGAATTGGGAGGACGGGGCCAACCGACTGGTTCACAGAGATGCTCTTCCCTCAAATCGGAAAATGAAGTTAGTCAGCAGACGTTTTAATCGTCTGTAGAATTTAAATGGTTGTGGCTTTTTTTTTTTTGGTGTGTGTTCTTTTTTTCTTTTTAATTTTTTGGTTTGGTTTTGTTTTGTTTTTTATTGTGGGTTTGGTTTTTTTTTGGGGGGGGGGAGGAGGGTGTTTGACTTTTTTTTGTGTGTGTTTTTTTTTTTTCCCCTCTGTGTACCAAGGTAATAAAAACACACATGAGATTTTTTTTTTTTCCCCCTCTATAGAAAGGGAATGTCTTTCACACCTTGCAAACTTTTGCTGGACATAACTTCAGCAATGACTATGAGATATGACCTCATCTGTCAGAGAGAGTCCAGAGGAGGGCCATGAGGATGAGCAGAAGACTGCAATGTGTCTTCTATGAGGACAGGCTGAGAGAGTTGGGGCTGTTCAGCCTGGAGAAGAGAAGTCTACAGGGAGACCTTATAGCGGCCTTCCAGTACCTAAAGGGGGCCTACAAGAAAGATGGGGAGAAACATTTTAGCAGGGCCTGTTGCGATAGAACAAGGAGTAATGGTTTTGAAATAGAGGAAGGTAGATTCAGATTAGATATTAGGAAAAAATTGTTTACAATGAGGGGCAGGTTGCCTCTCAGAGAGGTGGTGGATGCCCCATCCCTGGAAATATTCAAGGCCAGGTGGGATGAGGCTCTGAGCAACCTGATTCCAGTTGGAGATGTCCTTGCTTCTTGCCAGGGGGGGTTGGACTAGATGACTAGAAGACCTTTAAAGGTCCCTTACAACCCAAACTATTTTATGATTCTATGATTCTGTTATTCAGGTAGGCTGTGATGAATGCCCAAGAGAAATGTCAAATGCTTGAATCTGCTGAACACTAGTATTGATTACTTGGACAGAAAAATACTTTTACAGATCTATGTTCTGGAGGTTACAGTTCTGAACATGTCTTCAAGGAAATGGAAAATTCTAATTCTGAAGTGAGCTTGAGGTAGGGAGGGGCAAAAGACTTGTGACTGGAGTGAGAAAGGCTTAGATACACACATATGTATTTTTCCTGCATGACTTCAATGCTCCTGAAATTGAGAAACTTAGCAACGGCTTGGATCAGATGTAGTGCGGGCAACCACTGTGAAATCCTCCCCGTGCAACTCTTTTAATGCACCTCAGTGCTGGCTTCTGGTATCCCTTTTTGTTCCAGTTCTGGACCTCTCTCAAGCGGAGGCTGCCGACTGTATTGCATTATGCCAAATTATGTGGTGGTTTTCAGATATGCGCAAATTGTGCCAAAGAGAGATTTATTTAAAGAAATGAATCAGGTGTTGAGATGTTGTTACAAATAAAATAGCACCGGTTATGTGCTGAGCTGTTTTCTAAAGT
The DNA here is from genome assembly GCF_036417535.1 of Chlamydotis macqueenii. NCBI lineage: Eukaryota > Metazoa > Chordata > Aves > Otidiformes > Otididae > Chlamydotis > Chlamydotis macqueenii. Next base: position 54,083,833 of record NC_141593.1, on the reverse strand, counting down.
CTCTTTTGATACACAGATCTAAACAATCCAACTCTTGTTAAAGTGCTAATTTGTTTTGTTTTGTTTTGGTTTGTTTTTTTTTTCCAATTATAACATAAGAAAGCCACACTGACTAGGTTCAGCTGAGAAATGGTTTGTTAGTTAGTATGCACAGTAGCAACCCCAGGAATTAAGTTGAAAAGAGCCAAATGAGGAATAACAGATTCAGTGGAACAACCTGTTTCGAAGTTTTAAGGGTTCCCTTCTTGCAGCTTGTTCTATTCGTCACACAGAGTGACAAAGTGGTTTGTCTTGTTTGTCTTCCCATGTAGCTCACAAGTAGCTGGTTCCTTTGGTAGTACAGATGTGTGGATATAAGACAGGAAATTTCCGGTTTTAGATTCAGCCACTGCCAGATGAAAAAAAAAGCCACAGAACATAGAATCATAACAAAAAATATTTTTAACATGGTAACTGCATACCCTAAATTTTTTCTTCATTCCATTGTTTTGGAGCTAGCATTGATGAAAGAGAAAACAAAAGACCTGGTTACTATGTTAAAAGTGTTTTTGAACCCTTAGGCTAGGATTCTCGAAAGTGCTTAGTGCTGGCCTTTCTTTGCCCCCTCTGACATCAACAGGAGCAGAAATAAGTCAACACTGACAATGCTATCCTTAACGTGTTCTATAGTAGGACTTATACCCCATGTGACCCCACTTTATTCTGCTTCTATCTCATCTAATTAATGCTTTCTTTTAATTCATTTACTTTTCAAATTGTTTAACCGGAGTGTTCAATGCTAAAGTAATTTTTGATACTTCATCCTTAAAAAGACTTGCTGCTTTTAGGGAATGTAGGACAACTATATGCAATTTCAGAAACTATCCAAATGTCATGGCAACATACTGACTAATACAACAAAAATCTAAGACTTCTGTTAAGATAAGCATAAAAAATGGATGATTGGTAAGAGATCTCTAGTATACAAAATGGTCTAGAAGTCTTGTAAATGCAGTGAGGCATTTCTATGAGGTTGCTAACATATCTTTGTTTTAGCCCAACTTCAAGGACCACAGCAACAAACCTTTTTTGTTGTTGTTGTTGTCTTTTCTCTTTGGTTGACTGATAGTCTCTCTTCTCACCAAAACTAAAAGGTAAAGAGGTAAAATAAAACACATACTTAAGTGATTTGGACATGCAAAGTTTAAACGCACTTTTGTCTGTAAGCTCAGGTCCCATTTTTTAATGGGATCATAAATGTAGAAAGAATGTAAAGGCACGATTATCCCCTTTAAATTTGATCTAAAATTGAAGGCTCAGATTCTGTTCTGGTTACTCCACAAAAATACTGGGCTAGTACTAATCAGTGAATTTCAGTAGAACCTTGCATAGAATCATAGAATCATAGAATCACATGGTTGGATGGGACCTATAAGATCATCTAGTCCAACCGTCTTCCCACTACCATTGCTGCCACAGCTACTAAACCATATCCTGTAGCTTCTCATCAAGCCTCCTCTTGAACACTGCCAGGGACGGAGACTCCACCACCTCCCTGGGCAGGCCGTTCCAGTGCCTTACCACTCTTTGAGAGAAAAAGTTTTTCCTCAAGTCCAATCTAAACCTCCTCTGGTACAACTTGTGGCCATTTCCTCGGGTCCTGCTTGTTGCCTGGAAGAAGAGGCCAAACCCCTGTTCATCACAACCTGCCTTCAGGAAGCTATAGAGTGCAATGAGGTCTCCCCTGAGCCTCCTCTTCTTCAGACTAAACAATCCCAACTCTCTCAGCTGCTCCTCATAAGACTTGTGCTCCAGACCCCTCACCAGCTTTGTTGCCCTTCTCTGGACACGTTCCAGGGCTTCAATGTCTTTCTTGTAGTGAGGGACCCAAAACTGAACACAATACTCAAGGTGCGGCCTCACCAGCGCCGAATACAGGGGGATGATTACCTCCCTGCTCCTGCTGGCCACACTATTTCTAATGCAGGCCAGGATGCCGTTGGCCCTCTTGGCCACCTGGGCACACCGTCGGCTCATGTTCAGCTGAGCATCAACCAACACCCCCAGGTCCCTTTCCTCTTCACAGTCCTCCAGCCACTCAGCTCCGAGCCTATAGCGCTGCATGGGGTTATTGTGGCCAAAGTGCAGGACCCGACACTTGGCCTTGTTGAACCTCATGCCATTCAGCTCAGCCCAGCGATCCAGCCTATCCAGATCCCTCTGAAGGGCCTCCCTACCCTCAGGCAGATCAACACCGCCACCCAACTTGGTGTCATCTGCAAACTTACTGAGGGTACACTCAATCCCCTCGTCTAGGTCATCAATAAAGATATTGAACAAGATGGGCCCAAGTACCGACCCCTGGGGGACACCCCTTGTAACAGGCTGCCAGCTGGACTTGACTCCATTAACCACCACCCGCTGGGCACGGCCCCCTAGCCAATTCTTTATCCAAAGAAGGGTATACCTACCCAGTCCACAGGCAGCCAGTTTCCCTAGGAGAATACTGTGAGAGACCGTGTCAAAGGCCTTGCTGAAGTCCAGGTAGACCACATCAACAGCCTTTCCTTCATCCACCAGTCTGGTCACCCAGTCGTAAAAGGAAATGAGGTTGGTCAAGCACGACCTGCCTTTCGTGAACCCGTGCTGGCTGGGCCTGATCCCCTGGATGCCACTCATATGCCGAGTGATCTCACCCAAGATGATTTGCTCCATAACTTTCCCAGGTACTGAGGTCAGGCTGACAGGCCTGTAGTTCCCCGGATCCTCCTTACGGCCCTTCTTGTAGATGGGAGTCACATCGGCAAGCCTCCAGTCCTCCGGGACCTCCCCAGATAACCAGGACCGCTGGTAGATGGCCGAAAGCGGCTTGGCAATCACCCCCATCAACTCCCTTAGCACCCTAGGATGGAGCCCGTCCGGTCCCATGGACTTGTGGCAGTCCAGATGGAGAAGGAGCTCTCTAACTGTCTCCACCTGTACCACAGGGGGTGTACTCGGCCTGGCATCCCAGACTTCCAGATTAGGGCATAAAGTGCCCTGAGGATAACTGATCTGCCTATTAAAGGCAGAAGTAAAGAAGGCGTTGAGGACCTCAGCCTTCTCCTTATCCTCAGTGATCACATTCCCCGCTGCATCAAGTAAAGGGTGTAAATGCTCCTTATTTCTTCTCTTACCACTGATATATTTGTAAAAGGATTTCTTGTTCTCTTTTACTGCAGTGGCCAATCTGAGTTCATGCTGAGCTTTTGCCTTCCTAACTTCCTCCCTGCATACCTTAGAAACTTCTTTGTAATCTCCCCAAGTAGCCTGTCCCTTCTTCCAGAGGACATAGACTCTCTTTTTCTTCCGGAGCCTCAACAATAGTTCCTGGTTCATCCACACCGGTCTTCTTCCCCTACGGCTCACCTTACAGCATTCAGGAACAGCCTGTTCTTGTGCCTTTAAGATCTCCATCTTGAGGAGCGTCCAGGCTTCCTGGACCCCTTTACCCTTAAGGAGCGACTCCCAAGGGACCCTCGCAACAAGCGTCCTGAACAAGTCAAAGTCCGCCCTCTTGAAGTTCAGGATAGCCGTTCTGCTAGTGATCCTTCTGACATCTCCAAGAATAGAGAATTCTACAATTTCATGGTCACTCTGCCCAAGACAGTGCCCAACCTTCACGTCTCCCACCAGACCTTCTCTGTTAGTAAAGAGTAGGTCAATCAGGGCACCACCCCTGGTAGGCTCTCGTACCAGCTGCATAAGGAAACTATCTTCCACACCCTCTAGGAACCTTTTGGACTGTTTCCTGTGCGCTGTATGATATTCCCAGCATATATCAGGGAAGTTGAAGTTTCCCACAAGAACGAGTGCTGGTGATTGGGCGACTCGCTCAAGCTGCCCATAGAACGCCTCGTCCTTCTCTTCATCCTGATTAGGCGGTCTATAACAGACCCCCACCACGATGTCACTCCTACAGGCCTTTCTTCTTATCCTTATCCATAGACACTCAACTGTATCATTCCCAACCCCAAGCTCTTCAACGTCAAAACAGTCTTTAATATAAAGGGCCACACCACCACCCTTCCTTCCTCGTCTATCCCTTCTGAAGAGCTTATAGCCTTCCATCACAGCACTCCAGTCGTGGGAGTGGTCCCACCACGTTTCAGTAATGGCAACCAGGTCATAGTTATCCTGCCGCACAATCGCTTCCAGCTCCTCCTGTTTGTTACTCATGCTGCATGCATTGGTGTAGATGCACTTCAGCCGAGACAGCTGGCTCAGCCCCAGATCGAGCACCGTTCCCCTGGGCTCTTCCCTTGAGGGCCTTGTTTTGTCCCCTTCCCCCTTCGTAGCTAGTTTAAAGATCTGTCGATAAGCCCTGCCAGCTCCTGTGCTAGGATTCGTTGTCCCCTGTAAGAAAGGTGGGTATCGCAGATTAGGTTTATTTGCACCTACCTGCGATCCTTCCCTGACTTCTGGGCGCTTGGTGCTGGCACTGGCGCCATGCCAATAGCCGTGGGCTGAACTGTGCTCCCCCTCCCCCAGCAACACTAGTTTAAAGCCCTCCGGACAAGTCTGGCAAGCCTACGTCCAAGCACAGTCTTCCCATTCTCGTTTAGGTGTACGCCATCCGGCCCTAGCAGCCCGGGCTTCTCAAAGCACGCCCCATGATCTAGATACCCAAAGCCCTGGCTGTAACACCACTTCCTGAGCCATGAGTTGACTTGCCAGATACGCCTGGCAAGGCGCCTGTTTAGTGCATAAGCGCTAAACAAATTAGGATTTAGGACACAGTTAGGTTTGTTTTTTTTTTTTTTGTCCCAAATACTAGTATTACAATATAGAGAGAACAATATAGAGAGAACAAGAACTAAAAACTTAAAAAACTGCTCTTACTTTAGAACTAGCATAATATCTTTGTAAGCATCTTGTTTCAACGTGACGAAAATGCTAAAATCAAGAAGTTACACAATTCTGGAAAAAGTTACAGAAGAATTAATGTTACAAATGAATTACTATATGCAGTGATTCAGTTCTTCAGTGATGAACAAGACAAACATACATCACCATCCTAGTTTTTGAACAACTATCCCGTTTAGAGATGGTTAGAATCAGCAAAGAGCAACTGAACTTTAGAGACCGCCCAGAGGAGGGCCAAGAAGATGATCAGAGGGCTGGAGCACCTCTCTTATGAGGACAGGCTGAGAGAGTTGGGGCTGTTCAGCCTGGAGAAGAGAAAGCTCCGGGGAGACCTTATAGCGGTCTTCCAGTGCCTCAAGGGGGCCTACAAGAAAGATGGGGAGAGGCTGTTTAGTAGGGCCTGTTGCAATAAGACAAGGAGTAATGGTTTTAAAATAGAGGGGGGTAGATTTAGACTGGAAATTAGGAAAAAATTTTTTACAATGCGAGTTATAGAGCACTGGTACAGGTTGCCCAGAAAGGTGGCGGAAGCCCCATCCCTGGAAACGTTCAAGGCCAGGCTGGATGAGGCTCTGAGCAACCTGATCTAGTTGGGGATGTCCCTACTCCTTGCAGGGAGGTTGGACTAGATGACCTTTGAAGGTCCCTTCCAACCCTAACCATTCTATGATTCTATGATTCTAGGATCTGAACCTGAAATCTGTCTTGGATTGTAATCCTAAATTTGAAAATGGAAGAAATTTGAAGGAGTGTAGATCGTCATCCAGACAGCCTGGCTTAGACCCATTGTTATTCTTTTGCCCATGGATTTAACTGCCAGACGCTACTGGCTGATTTTTTTTTCCAAGCATGACTGCTGTTGCTTTTGTGTGCTTACTTAATGGAACTGCTCAATAGCACAATTTTGTTAGAAATCTTTTTAGGAATAGTATCCTCTCATTTTCCTACTCAAAGAGTATACTTCTCAGTGATGGTAGTGTTTTCCTTTATGTATGAAATGTTAATTGCTAAGGTAGATGAAATCAGTTTTTAACCATGGAATTAAATTATTAGCATTAGTTTTGATTAACATTAATGTGCAAGACCTTTTCCAGCAAGGTTCTGTTCTCATGACACCTACTGTAAGTGTAACTCCTCAATGTGGAGAAATTGTTGCTGCTGGTTAACACAGCTTTCCAAGATACTTTTTTTTTTAAAATTTTGTCTTATGAATTACAGACACCATAAAAGTGAATTAAACACCTACTTGGCTGCTAAAACAGTAATACAGAGCACTGGCATATTTTTCTCTTTCAACACGGAAGATCCTCCACAGCAGACAAGAGTGACCTAGTTACAAAAGGTACTATAGGAAATTAAAATGAAAACGGAGGAAAGTAATATCACAGGCCACTCTTTCTTACTATCAGAGACTCCTTCTGCGAATAAATAAGTTATAAAAGTATTCTTCTTCTTATGACACTAAGATTGTTCATCTATAACAGTAGGAAGAGCTGAATTCACATATACCAAGGGAATATCAAAGTTAAATTATTTTTGAAAAGCATTTTAGAGTATGCTTTTCCTCCTTTTTCTCCTTTCTTACTTTGCTGATGAGCTAGCAGATTTAAGTGTAAGTCAACCAGCAGGTGGTAGCAGTGTTTAAGATTTCTAGAACTGGTGTCTAAATCGTGCAAGTTACTAATACATAGACAGAGAAAATATTTCAGAGAGTAGGGACCATATGGTCAACGCTTCTGCAAGTTTACCTTCGTGTCCACGTTCTTCTGTCTTTATTGATGATGGATGGACATTTACTGGACCCCTTTAAGACATTTCAAAGATTATTCATGTGCAGGGTAATGGTAAAATAAGACTAACAGGGCCTTTTTCTTTTTTTTTGACAGGTGATGTTTTATTTACCTAATGGGTCATCTTCACTGTAGTCCTCATTTCACTGTTTCCTCTGCATCTGCAAAACCTAGGAATGACTTGAAAGAGTTTGTAGCAGAGGGTTTTTTTTTTCACATCCTCTTCAATTTCAGCTCTACCTTTTTATTCTATTTGGCTTCCTTTATTGTAGCCGTTAAAGTGAATGGAAAAAAATGCACTCCATGCTACCATATCTTTGTAATTACTTTTGTAACTTAAGATAAATAATTGCAAACAATATGAGAGCTCTGGATGTTGTAGCACAAACAAAATTTGATTTTAACAGGAGAACTTTTGTGTTAATAAGACAGTTAAAGTGCATGATACATGCAGTCTCTGTTAATAGGTAGTTCATTTCTGAAAAATGCCTGAGGCAGATGCCTTTTAATGAACATGTGCAAGTGTGTAGCTGTACTTGAACAGCCAACCCTGTTTGAATAAGTAATTTTGATCCATACTAGGCAGTCACGAAGACGAGCACAATTGCATTGACATTACTGATCCATATAGCCACAGTTTCCCAGCCAATAAGTAGAGGAAAAGAGGTATATATCCCCATACCTCAGTTTTAAGAGGTTCTTATTAATACGTTCAAATTGTATTTAAGATCCTTTCAGCAACTGCCAATATTCATGTAAATATTAGCAAGAAGACTCTGGCAACAAAGTACACTGGGCATTGCACAGCATGCAAATCTGTGGTGATATCAGGGCTTATCTTTTGCATTTAAGGCATATTTGTTGCTCTTCTCCATATTAAGCAACCCAAAATCTCACAAAATGGGAAGGAAAAGCATGACTGTTAGGATATAATTATGTCAGAGATAGGAAAGAGAAGAAAACAGTAGATCTTAGTCACAAGTGAGAAACAGAGAATGATTTAGTCATAACATAATACCATTCTTTAAACATTCCAGAACAGAGTGCACAAACAATGTGCATATATCATCACAAGTATCAGAAATCTATGCTGGTATAGCAGTGTTTACAGTTCCCAGCCTTAACATGCTAAATCTTTTAAGAAAGAGAGATTTTGTGTCCTTTTTGGTACTTTTGAGGTAGCTGCAATGTATAAGCCTGATACAGCTGTCAAGAGCTGGTCCGCTTTGTAGGGTCAATCACATTTTTGGGAACCCAACTTCCTCTCTTCCATTTACTGCTAGTAATTTACAAGAAATATTTTATTTCTTCAAGTAGTTTTATTATTATATAATTTTCTTTCATCACTGCTTTGTAATCAATTGATCTCTGATTCAAGTAACTCCCTAGATGTTGTCAATAACATTTTCTCTTTTTTTTGCATGAATTTGATAGTCAATGGTGCTAGTAAAATATCATTCACTGTCTTGCATCTGTTAAGAGTATGAAGAATAGATAGCTGCTGTTATTTGAAAAAAAAAAAAGGTGATCTATCAATTAGTGTGAAATGGAGTTAGATATTTGGCTGCACACACAACTTCACAGAGTGTCCTTAAGATTGTAAATGTAGGTAGTTGCTGAACTAAGCCTTCCAGTACCTAAAGAGAGCCTAGAGCAAAGACAAGGAGAAACTTTTTAGCAGGGCCTGTTGCAATAGGATGAGGGATAATGGTTTTAAAATAGAAGGAGGTAGATTCAGATTAGATATTAGGAAAAAAATGTTTACAATGAGGGTGGTGAAACACAGGAACAGGTTGCGCTGAGGGGTGGTGGATGCCCCATCCCTGGAAACATTCAAGGCCAGGTTGGATGAGGCTCTGAGCAACCTGATCTGTTTGGAGATGTCCCTGCTCCTTGCTGGAGAGTTGGACTAGATGACCTTTAAGCGTTCCTTCCAACCTAAACTGTTCTATGGTTCTGTGATCCAGAGCAGATCTAGCTTCCTTGGGCCAGCTTGGGCAAGAGGACCTGAGCTTACATCTCACTGCAGCTGCCTATGTAGATTTACCTTGAGAACTGGAGTATCTCATTACAGTCTGCTGTTCACTTTATTTTCCCTGTGTTTGCTACAAATTTTTCACACTGATGTTCTCTATAGGAAAGATTGCCAAGTTAGCATCAATGAGATACTTCAGGTTTTGAGCCCATTGTTTCAGACATTCTGGTGCTTGTTCAGAATTCCTGATCTCAGACTATATGTTAATTTCAGAAAATAAATAATATTTATGGTAACGTGTATAAACTCCACCCATGGTCCTGGATTAGGGATAGGGTCAGGCTTGGAAGAGAGACAAAGCCTAGTGATCCTGTTGATGTAGGGCTGCAAAGAAGAAAGACTGGGCTGCAAAAAGGTTTCTCCCCTAAGACCATTTTCCCCTGGGCCGTGGGGTGTGTTAAGGCTAGCCAGAGTGTGCCTAAACTGGCCTTGTCCTACTCATCGTGGAGAAGTATCTGAGTCATGTGCTGAATTTTGAATTTGCATTGTATGGCTTTCAGTTACATGAGCAAATCTATGGCTTAAAGCATGAAGAAGGCTGGATGTGACTATAGTGGGTAGATAAGACATATAAGCGATTTTTAAAGGATAAATTGAGCACAAGATATCAATGTTAGTTATTGTAAAATTAATGCCGTTTATGGTTTTTCCACTTCTCAACATCTTCATTTGTTCATAACCCACAGAAGGTCTAATCTGAATCCCTCTCAACAGGTGCAAAGACTCCTTTTATCTTTAAATAGAATTGAATGGGAACCTGAAATATTGCTTCTGTACATTGGCTGCACAAATATAAAAATTTTGCTCTTTTATGTGGAAATCAATTTCATTTCGTCATAAGGACGACACAACCTCTTCTCTGAGTTGCTGATGAAAAAGGTAATAGTAATTTTATCCCACTGCATGATGAATCACACTTGTTCCCTGTTAATTTCTGAATGTATTTCATCAGCTTTTCCATAACAGTGCACAAAGAAACATAGTTTAAATTTGTTTATGGACTGTATCCCTAGCAAGGTCTTAATCCAGTCCTCAGGTGGGCTTTTTTTCTTGTTTGTTACTTAAAAGGTTTGATCCTTTGGTCGTTTTAGGTTTTCAGGATGTAAATTTCTGAATGACAAGTAGGAGTTGACTTGTGATCTTTCATTTACTTTTATTTCAGCTAACCTTCTTTCATAATTTATGCCTTTCATATCAATACTTGCATTATGAAACTCTTTGCCTTGCCTATATCACACATTTAACAAGTAATGTATTGTACATTTAGTAATTTTTCATACTCACTTTGCAAAAAGAATCATAGTAATGATTAGAAGTCTGCAATACTTGAATATGATGGTTTATTATCTGGTTTCATTGTGCCTCATATCTACTCATAAATATATTACATGGCAGCCAAGAAGCAACTGCAAGCACTCTGTTTTTTCATTCAAGAACACACTTGCACTTGAGGTAGTGTAAAGAAAACATCTTCCAGAAAGACAGACATCTGCAACAGCTGAGCTTTTAAGCATTTGACCAGTTCACAGTATTTCTATACTTCTGTGAAAATACTTAATCTTTCCCTATATTTTTATTTATCAGTAGCCCCTACCATATGCATTCCTCTCAGTAGCATGTTCTACTTTGACTAAATAAAAATTATTTATGTCATACTGACATTCCCTATCGAGCATAATAAAGCCATCTTGTTTGAGGTTTTCTTTTAATTTCCTGCCATAGCTTCTTCCTCTTGGAAGGCTGAGTGAACTTTTATGCAGTAGGCATGCCAGGTGTTGCTAAACCATTTAGTCCATATAATATCTGTCTTACTAAGATAAAAGTTAGGATTCACTTGTGGTTTTGAATGTCGGAAAACACTCTTCCATATTTTTAAAAAATAATTTTCATCTATATAGAGGTGATAAAAAGCAAGGAAGATAACGTGACCTGCTTAATGTACTGATTCATGGGAAAGGAATCCAAGGACATACAGTAACACGAAGAAATTGCAGCGTTTGTTCAACTGACCTGCCTTCTCACCAGGCACTGATTATTAACATAGAACTGAAAAATATGCTGCAAATAATCAAGTGCCTTGTTTCTGTGATGTAGCACCTGGAATTGTTTAAGGAAGGGATGTCATGTTCACAGACAGCCTAAGGAAACTTATTAGATGCTGCAGGTGGTGCAGTCAGTCACTGCATGTCATTTTGCTTTTATAGAATTGACTCGTAGATGAATCAGCCATGAAAAATGATTTAGTGTATTTCATAATTTAGGGCACTAAAAATTACTGAGGAAAACTGAAATAGTTGAAACACATTTAAAATTAATCTCACAAGTTGTTTATTTATTTTTCAAAGTATAAACTGAGAACTCTGGAAGAGGATCAATCTCCTTTCAATCTTCTCTCCAGTAACCGCCCACACAGTCCCTCAAGCTCTGTGCTATCACAACCTGTTACTTCACTTCCCTTTGCTAGTGTCACCATCTAAATATCATTTAAATGTGTAAACTGGCAAAACTTTATTAAATAATTTAACTCTGCTGTTCTGAATAACCTCCCCCGTTTCCTGGATAGATTACTTACAGTGACTGTAACATGAAGAACTGATCAGCTGCAATCAGCTAGCAAGCTTGCCCAGTGGCTGCACAAGTCTGCTGCTGCTTAGTGTTGTCCTTCAAAAATGCACACGCTCTTTATCTCTAATGAAGAATTAAACTGATCATTTCAAAGCAATAGATAAACAAAGTTCTGCAAACTAGAAACAACAACTGAAGAACACAGACTATATTTTGTTTTAGTAATATTTTGGTTTAATCCTAGGGTTTGTTGGTTTTTTTTCACTTTGATATTGCTTTTCTCCTGTCAGAGCTTAATTCCAGTGAAGGGCTATGCACTTTGTTGCAAGAGGATGCTCTGGGAAGATAACATGGCTGAGATTTGTGTTTAGAATGAAAATTAGGGGAAAAGTATTGAAAATATCTGTATCAAGACATGTAGCTGGCAAACTATTTAAAGATATTATTTTATAAATGCTTTTTATTTGGCTAGTTTATGGCTATGAAAATTATGCACACATGTTCGCAAGCGCTTCCTTCTATTCTTTTCTTTTGGCAGGGGGGAGTCAGGTTTGTTCTATGCTACTCTTTCCAGTGTATTTTTGTTTCCAACAGTAAATCAATTCCTGGAGCATATGATCTTGGATATTTTCCCCAGTGTACTTAAGTTTCAAGTTGGACTACAACAGGAAACTGCTCTTAATCTTAGATGATAGTAATGATGTGTTCAGCAGAAAGGTCAAATATCTACTAGACCTGTCATAACCTTTCCTCCTTTGATCAGATGTTGCTAATAACTCAATTAAGGAACCTTGCAGAGTTGACCAAAACTTTCTAATACGTTGATTCAACTCCTGTTTTAGAAGATCACATGGCATTGTACATTTGCTCTTACTCTCTAGGGGTCCTTGTTCTGTTTTCAAATCAGTCACCTGTCTCAGCTGATATAGAAGTATACACACACACACACATATATGTGTATAAATATGTATTTACACACACACATATATGTGCATATATACACATGGGAGTATCTATATATACATATACTCACACAAATATATACACATAAATATAAATATATCTGTATTGGAACACATATGAAACTTCTGTAGCTCTAAGAAGTTATGAATTACATGGGTGATAGACTCACGTAACCAACTAGGACCTTTCAGGCTATGACTTCAAATTTGTATATATATTTTCAAGTATTTTCCTTTAGTACACCTACAGTTTCTTCCATTTTGGCATAAATCTAATAAACATTATTTAGTCATTATTCACATTATGAGGGAAAAAACTGGGGGGGGGCAGGGGGGAAGGAAAACCATATGTGAAACTGTGCTCAAGACAGCTATGTTGGTAGTGTGCTGATAACGACTACTGGCACTTTGGCATTATCCTGTACTGATTTCCTCTGGCTCATACTTTTGTAGTTGCGTATAATGCCATGTGAAACATTGCCAAAAGCTTTTCTAGGCAAACTCAGTGCATGTGATTAGTGCTTTCCTTTGCTCAGGAGGCTATCAACCTGTTAGAGGAAGAAAACATTGTTTTAAGATTATTTGGATTTTGATGGTGTTTGCAATGTGGCTTCTTGTCATCTTATTTTATTCAAATAACTGACATTTGTTTGTTTACTTACTCATCATAGCATCATAGCATCACAGAATAGTTTGGGTTGGAAGGAACCTTTAAAGGTCATCTAGTTCAACCCCCCTGCAAGGAGCAAAGACATCTCCAACTAGATCAGGTTGTTCAGAGCACCGTCCAACCTCACTCTGAACTTTGCCAGGGATGGGGCATCTACTCTTTCCCCTTGGCCCCATGGACATTAAACTCCAGGATTCTGTATGTACCTCACAGAATCACAGAAGAGTTGATGCTTGAAGGCACCTCTGATGGTCATCAGGTCCAACCCACCTGCTCCAGCAAGGCCATCTGCAGCTCGCTGGCAAGGACACTGTCTACATAGTTTGTGACTGTCTCTAAGGGAGCAGACTCCACAACCTTCCTGGGCAACCTGTTCCAATGCTCAGGTAACCTATTCCAGTGGTCCTTCCCCTATTCCTGTTCTTTTACTGCTAACTATCACTTTGGCTTTCTTCCAGTTCTTACCTGTCATTGCCACTAAACAGGTGAATGTTCCTGATCTTTGCAACTTGAAATCAGAGGGACTAAAGTTAAATTACCTTGAAGGTGACTGTAGACTAACCTGGTCACACAGAAATGGAATAAGAGTGCTCTGTAGTGGCTGTTACTGTAGTGTAAGGCAGTAACAAACAACTGTTGGGAAGGCAATGCATTGATTTCTTCTTACCCTGGAAAGATCATGTGGCTATGCTCAGTCACAAACCTTGTATTTACCTAGTTCAGATCCTCGACATTTATCTTCTCCTTTGCAATTATTAAGACTGTTGTAGGAACTATTTACTTGGTAATAATAAATTGAATGAGAATTATCTACTCTTCACTTTGCAAACAAGAACTGTAAGAGATATAACCTCCACATGTTCCCCCTTTCTGTCTTTTTTTTTTTTTCTGATTTAGTTTGCAATTTCAGTTTTACAGATATGAAAAGCTGAGTTCAATTCGTGAAGCTGACTTAAATGCAGTACATAATTCTAGCTGGAAGAAAACATATTGGAAGCAGAACTAGAATCTGCAATTGGTACTACTGCTGCTGCCAACATCCCTACTGTTTTACCTAATGGTTGACTGAGTGCACGGAGGACAACATTCCTATCTTTCCCCCTGTTTAGGTGGAAAATAGGCCTTATCATATGTCCTCTGGAAAAGCGTTCTGATCATCAGGCTATAGGATATTTTGAAATAGGCTGTTTTCTGTCTAATTCAAAATTCATTACATCAGTTTTAGATATCCTGTCACGAATGCATGCTCTAAATGGCCTCCATTCTGAACTCTTTACTCAGCTATTATTTCTGTTAAATATCCCATAAAATATACAGTATCATCACACTAACTTGAAGAGTGTCATAATATCCTGTAGCCCACAAGTGAATTTCCCTGGGAGGAAAGGTATCCCAAGCTGCTCTTTCCCCTCTCTGTCTCTGCTGGAGAGCACAGATTTGTGCTTAGGGCTCCCTGATCCTGGTGAAGATCCTTACCTGAAGACCAGGTATTTTGTGCCATCAGAGGGAAGCAGTAGACTTAGTAGAGGCCACAAGATACTAGCATAAAATAAAAATAACTTGCCCTCTGAAGTTTTGTGGCGTGGTCTTTAAGGCTTATTCCTTTAAGTATAACACTATAAAAAGTAATTTTAGAATCAAAAGAGTGCTACAAAAACAGATTTATTTGAAAAAATATATGAATTGTCCTAGCACTTTTGCTCACTGAAGTCTACTTAGGCAGTTTAAGTGTATAAAATATGCAACATACATACTAGCAGTACATAATTTAGGATCCTGTCATGTGTGTCTAAATGTCTAGACCAGGTATCCTGTTCAGTTCAGCAGCAGGCCAGCTGTTACAGTTTACCAACTACAATATAAACACTTAGAGCTTGGATAGATTTCAAAAATACTAATACCATTTGCTTTTCTAGTCTGGAAAATGAGCCATTAGCTCTTTACCTACTGTATGTAAACTACAAACTAGACTATTTCAGCTATAAACTTGAAGACATTTAGTTATTCCTGTAAATTGATTTATTTCAGTATGAAAACATAACTGTTGGACTTGTTATAAATAGTCTTGGACTTTTTTTTTTCCATTAGAAAGCAGCATTACCTTGGTAGAGTACAGGATTAACAATCTGGATTGTTAACTTCTATCCCTGGTTCTCTCAACGATTTGCTATAATAGTCCATGTAAATCACTTTCTTATCTTTCCAAATGCATTCTACATCTTCAACTACTTCTAAGATTATAATACTGGTATTTGTAAAACCACTTGATATCTTTGAATAAGCAGTTTTGTAAGTAACAAAAGCTTTTTCTAGTTACGAGACAGTTCAGATGAAAAACTGAATATAACTGCATTGGATCCAACTGCCCTATATTAAAAATATTGTATTCTTCTATTTTCTTAGCTCTGGCACAATAATAATTTAAAAATTATTAATTAATTACTTTGAGTAGATAGTCTTGATTACTTTTTTCCTTTGTCTTCAGCTTGTAACTTCTATCAGTGTCAGTGAGAACTCCATATGTAAATCCAAGGTTAAGGAGCAAAAGTTGCCTTTTAAAGTACATTATATGGCAAAGGTGCATACTATTTAGAGTGCTGAGTACCCCTTCCTGCTCCCTTCACTAGTTCTGAACTTGTTGATACTTGCCTTTCATTTATAGGAATTCAAAATCATGTCAGTTATGAAAATTAAGGAATCCTTATCATTGTTAAAGTATCAGTTCTGTGAGGAAGTCTCAAGTGACTTCTGCTGCCTTGCTTATCTTCTTTGCAATATACTGATAAATATAGTCCAATTTTTACAATATTTTCACCTCTGGAATACCAGTAATTAATTATTGCAAAGCAAATTAATTTATCCTACATTTCGGTTAATGTTCTGAGCTAATTACATGGTAATGATTCTGTTACTAACAGCTCCATCTTTTAAGTCTCTGCTGATATAGAAAAAATACAGATAAAAATAGTCCGATTTGCTTGAACTCTGAGAATAATTGCCCTTATGAAGTTCTTTTATGTGCTTGCAGAAATAATTTTTTTTTCAGCCCTTGTCTTTGAATTACTTTGAAGGGAATTCAGTGCTATCAGTCTTCAAAGTGCTGAGAAAAAAACATTTAGTCTTCAGTGCAGCCCTGGAGGCCACAGGGCTCTGCACTGCCTGAAGAGATAATTTTCCTGAAATATAGCAGTTTAAATGAGGGAAATAAATTTGAAAAATTATTTTTAAGACTCATCAGAGTGATCACTGTGCTGAAGTAACAGGACTATTTGATTACAAGTGTTGCAAAGCTGCAAGGCTTAAATATATGGTGTTTGGAGCTACGAGGCTGGGCCAGCATTCTAGATGAAGATGACACAATTTGTACAAGCAGTAATTTGGTTTATTTTAGGTGACCCAGAGTAGAAATAAGGTCTTTGCACCTCCTCACAATGGAGGTGATGAACTTTTAATCTCAAACTCTCTGCAGAGTCCCAGCATCCTTCAGCCACCTTCTTATCAGGTGAGATCAAAACCTCAGATGTTCCTGCGGCTCTGTGTCTTTTCCTCAGAGGCATGTGGAAAGCACAGCTGGTCAAATTTGACATGTTGATGAAAAACAGAAACTAACACTCGGAATGATTTTAATTTTTGTTTTTCATAATAATTTTCACTTTCAGCCAGGAAGAAGGGCTGGCAGAACTGGAAAACAGAAGGAGATTATTAATCTGAGTGGTCCCACCAGGAAATCTTGGCAAAATGTGATCAAGTTATAAGGAATTATCAACTCCTTATGTGACTAATTTTAAAACTTCAAAACTGACCGATTGCAGGAGATGCTATCACAATTTTTGGAGGTGGTAGGGGCTGAAGTGGTTTATGTAGGGAAAACTAAACAAATACTAGGAAAACTGGAAGAAATTATCCAAAGAAATAATTTTTTAATATTTTTTCTTTATAAGAAAGCAGAACACTAAAGCTTTCATAAGGAGTTTTATGTTCTGTCAAAAGACATCATGTGTTTAGCAGTCCTGCAAACTGAGCAGCAGGACTTGTTTTCTGCCTTATCTGCAAATTTCAGCAGAATTAAAAGATGGAGCTGTTAGTAACAGAATCATTACCATGTAATTAGCTCAGAACATTAACTGAATGTAGAACAAATTAGTTTATTTTACGGTAATTAATTACTGGTATTTGAGATGTGAAAATACTGTAATGTAATTTTTTTTTATATTAACAATTTTTAAAATTTGTTTTCACAAACTGATTGCTTCCATATGACAGCTAAGTATATTTTAATGACAAATAAAACAATACAATATTTAATAATAAAATAATGATTTAATTTGTTTTGCTGTAATTAAATATGAGTAGGTAAGAGCTATTCTTTTCTAATAATGACATCCTATACCAAGGCAAAAATAATTCTAGCTATGGTGTCATTTCAGGCTGACCATAATAATGCTTGTATGTTATAGTGTCGAAGTAGTTAAGCATCTGGAATTAAATTAAATCTTAGTGAAAAAAGGGACATTCAGTGATTTCAAGGGAGTTATTCCTCCGTATCTTGGGAAAGCTTCTGCTACTCTGTACTCATAATGCAATACCTGTGAAATCCCTTGAACATCCTTCTTGCTTCCTTCCTTGTTTTTGCTGAAAGCACTTTGGCCTGGTTTATTGAATTATGAGTCTAAAAGTATTTTGGTATTTAAAATGCTTTATTGAATTGGTTTGACAGGTGTGAAAGCTCACTTCTATAATCCATTGGATATATATAAGAAATATTATTGCCCTGTGTTCTTCATTGATATCTATTGTCTGTGGTGTTTCCACCTCTTATCAGAGTATCTGAATGCTGTGTACTGAAACTGAGTCTTACAATGCCTTGACGGTAGATACACAGATAACTGCATATTAAATTTAGGAAAATTTGGGTATATGTATAATGATACCTCTGAAACTGTAGTCTCTGACAGTGTAGTACTTCCATTTTATTTTGTGCATTTGACTCTTCATCTTTAGGTACCATAAAAGAATTAAGACATGAGATAGTCTTCTAGACTTCTAAAGTTAAGGTTCCTTAACTATAAAAATATGCAGGAACTACTTCAATGACTGTTCTGTGCCGTAAATACATCAAAACAAAGTACAGTACTGCATAAAAGCCTTCAGTTTGGAAAATAATCGGATAAGTCTTTTCCAAGTATTTGTCTCAGCCTAATGGAAGTAGGTATAGGTCAAAAATAAAGGATTTGGCCCAAGGGTTACACCTGCCAGACAGCTTTCTGAGCATGTGAACCACTCATGGTATCACATAAAGACTGGTGTTAGAGAGAAGCTGCAGAAGACTCAGTCCTGTACATGAATTTGCACTGTTGGACCCGTGCAGGATCCCACTGATACCATCAGGGCTCGGGGAGCCAGCCATAAAGCCAAGCAGCTCCTCAGAGATTTATTTGCAATGATCAGAGTCTTAGATGGTGAACATGTGAATTTTGTGGAATGGTTCATTAATTTTTTACAGCTTTGGGGGAAATATGACAAATGACAAAACTTAATTTCACAGCTCATAGATCATAACTGATAGAGAAGGAGAAAGCAAGCGGACGGGGGTACTGTAACTTCCCGTTAAGGGCTCCCATCATCAGGAGCACAAATTTCCCGTTATGTGCTGGGGAGGCATCCAGCTGCATTTGACAGCAGATAACAATTATTTCAGAAGTTTAGTTTGCTACAGTGCAAGGATGTAGGTTTTTACAGGATAATTCATAGGAATGCTAATGGCTTATTTTGCTAGTATTTTATCAATGTGGGGATATATCCTCAGACTACTGGAAACACATCCATAGATTTAAGTGGATTTGAGAATTTAACAGGGAATGACCTTGAGAGCAGATGATCTTTTCCTCTAATTGTATAATTTTTGAATTGGAGAGTGCAGGATTGATTTCTGTACTTTTCATTTGTCGGGCTCCTGTAAAACACTTCAGTTTTTAATTTTTTATCCTAACAGAGCAAAAATAAAGGCAAAGTTAAACCAGAAATTAGAATACTTTTTTTCTTCTCTACTCACGAAAACTGTCATTGCCTACTGACAGGCTTTCTCGGTAGCTGGAGGAAAGAACGGTGAATCCCAATTTTTCCCTGGGAGAGATTTCTAGCAGTAGCACTTGGAAAGCACTTAGAAAGCTCCAACCTACACTGCAACCCCTGCTAGGCAGGGCAAGACTTCCAGAACTGTGGCAGAGAGGGTAATGGATAAAACAGTTGCTAAGAAAGGATATTCAGTAAATGGGATTATCTTAAATGGGATCACTCAGTAGGGGACCAAGTGTGAGTGAATACTCTTATGAGAGAGAAAAAAAAAACCTCCAAATTAACAACAGGTTGATGTGACAGGGCTAAGGGGAGTGGAAATTAAGTTCACAACTGGTCTGAGATATTTGCCTTTCTGGAGTTAAAAAGTTAATGCAGGCAGTTGACCAAGGTTTGCCTTTAATGCTTCAAATACTGTATATTATATGAAGTGGGTTTCTTTAAGCTTAAAGAATAATTTTTACTAAATAGGCTTGATATGCAAGACTTTGTAAAATTCATATTCTTACTGACTTGGCCAAACCTAGAACTAACATAAAACTTGAAGTTTTAGCTTCACCTGGAACTTCTGAAGCACATAATTTTGTTCTCATGTTGACCAAAGTTGAAAAATTGAATTTACAGAAAGCTAACCCCAGAAAAAGTGTCAGAAGCTTTCAGTTCAGTGAAGAATGATACATTTCCTGATAGTCTTTCTATTAAAATAAAAATCTGTAACATCTCCAAATGTTTTTGTTTGGTTTGCCAAACAGTCTTTCCTCCTTTATAGAGATTTAAGGATGGAGCATTTCTCAATTCTGCAGGTATCTGGCAGATGATGCCTCCTAAATGAGGCCCTTGATAAGGCTTGGTAGGAGGTAAGGATGCACTACACTGGAGGAGAGGAAAACTTCAGTGGATCTGGGCTCAGAAAAAAAAGAATGATGCCTTAAATTACATGTCTTATGGGGCAGGGGGCTGCTAAGTAAATGTTGACCTAATTAAGTTCAATAAACAAAACAATTTTGGTAGACAAAATATTTTGTATGTATTGATAAAGAGGGTTTAAAATGTCTACCAGTTACATTTTATTTTTTAAATAAATATTCATGTTAAACTATCTGTTGCTGGGTACTGATGGTACATTTGATGTCATTTCTTTTGACAGGCAGTAGAAACGCTGAGTGTGAATTAGGCTTATTGACAGAGCCTGTTCAAAAGCTGCTGTCCCTAAAATACTAATTTTAACATATCCAACATCTGCATTACATTATATTTAATTCATACAGAATAATTCCAGTCATTTACAGTAAGTATTGAAAGAAATTTAAAACATATGTCTCATAAACTGTTTGCCATAATCTATGTAGATTCATTGCTACAGCACAGACGCTTATGTCCAGGATGCTAAATAATAAGGTTAAGCATATTTTTGCATTATTGAAAATCTTTAAAATGTTCTGTCAGTTTTTTACTTCTGTGTATCATATACAACTATTAGCCAGAGCCTTTCTTTTTACAGTCCCTAAGTAGCTTTTGTGTGATTCTGAGAGTAGGCATGAACTGATTTTTCTTGGGATAAGCTACCACGATGACACTCCACTAGTCGAGCTTTATAGACTCAGAGCTGGACACATGCACTCAGCTAAATTTATAAGAACTGGAAACATTTGTTTATGGGTGAACCTGTCCCTTCACGGGTGTGTCATGCATTCCAACAGCCATGAGAGATGCTTTATAGTTCTGTATATATACCTCTATTCCTATGACACTTGTCCATGATAATTCTACAGAATGTCATATAAAATATGATTACTATCTCTGATTGCATCTTAAAATAGTCACCTCGTGTCTTTGGTAGCACATAGAACATGCTATCTGCCTTCACCTGGTACAATTTTTAATCTAATAAAACTAATTGAAAACTCAGTTCTAATTGTAAGAAACAGGATGTTTCCCTTGTTTGTAGTAAAAGCTACTGTCACAAAGTATTCGCTTTTTTTTTTTAAAGGAAAAATAAATCTGAGGAGAGACATTGGATATAAACTAATTTAAAAAGTAGAAATAAAGAGAGGATGCATAGGATACGATGATCTTTATTCACTTTCTGGGTAGTAAGTTGTATTAATTCTGTACTTAAGTGAGCAGCAGAAAATCTGACGTCAATACCTGAGTCTATAAAAGAGCACAATATAATTGCGTTCTTGAAGACTTCATCCTGGAAAGGCAAGAAAAAGAGTCGAATTATTGAAAAGAGCAACTTAATTTCTTAGGGATTCAGGGAACATACACACACACACATGCACATATATACATGTATATGTGTATATATATATACACATACATAAATTTTTTATGCACATATATGTATATAAATATAAAGATAACTAGACTTGAAGAGTGGGTCAGCTCCCACTGAGGTGTTTTGACTTCAAGTTGCATCAGATAGGGATTGTCCAACTACAGCTGGGTAACAGTCATGGGACTTAATTTTATTTCCACAAAGTGGTTACAGTGTTCATCTGCAGCAGTTTTTAGAAGCACAAGGGAACTTATGAGATTACAAACCTCATGCTGTTTTAAACAGCTACAACAGGACATCCACTCTGATGTGTCCAGATCTTCTCTTTCAGTGTTCATACTTGCCCACTTCTCATGAAGTGGTTTTAAATGTATGAGGTAAACAAAATAACTATGTGGAAATAATGGGGGTTTATACCTTATATTCATATTCAGCATAGGTTAGTGTTCCAATGTAGTCAAAAACATTAAGTGAGGTAAAAGTTAACTTTATCCACTAGCATTTTCTTACAGAATGTTACAAGGAGTCTATACATCCAGCAATCCTCGTCCCTCTGATTGAACCTCTTGGGTAAAATTCTGGCACCGCTGCAATCAGCTGAGGTTTTACCGTTCTATCTACTGGGACAGGATAACCCCTCCTGTTTCTCACCACCTGGTAAAATTAAAACAGAGGAAATGTTAACTCTGTAACTTACACAATGTCAGTGTCCAAAATTTGTGGTGTTTTCTATCACTTTTAGTTGCAGATAAGATGGTATCTCTTAGATGCCACTGACAGATCATTAACAATAAGTTAATTAATAACTAATTTGCTAATTAGTTGTACCCCCCCAAAAAAAAAAAAAAGAAAGGCCTTTTTTCCCTTTAATTACAGTGCAGAGGATAGGAGTCATGAACATTTCATGCCCACATTGCTGGAAGAGCCACATGCAAATTAATGACTGTCCCTCTGACCTTTCAGAAACATCTGTCCAAAATCTACAAGAAACCTACCAGGAAACAGGAATCTTAGTCAGTAGTCCCTAAGGTAGTTAAGCTTTGGTTGCTGAAGTAAAGAGCTCTTTGTCGCCCAAACCCTTCCTTTGATTTAACTTGGAAAGGTTGCTGGAAAATTGTTTGAGTTGGCCTTTTCCCACCCAGTGATTTCTGTGTAGTCCACATCTAAGTAAATATGTAATCACAACAGCATAGAATTATGTTAAAATATGACTCTAGATTAATAAAGGATTTGGGGGCTTTGCAAAGTGACCAGAAATATTTTTTGTCGTAATGTTAATTGGCACTTTAATTATGAAATGTATGTTATTATGTAGCTTGGTTGTTAAAGCTGGATGAAAGTAAAAGTAAAAACAAATAATCAAAATTGGCTTTCTTCTTCCTTTCCTGCTCAGAAAAATATAAAGAGTTTCATTCGATTAGTCATTGACTTCATGGCTCATATGTGGCCTTCACACATATTTGGAGGTTAATATCCTAAACCAAACTATTTTTCTTCTATGAAAGGTCCTTATTGTTCAGCATTGTTTGATCTGGAAAAAAAAAAATTTCAATTTTCCCTGCATTGCTATCAGAATATTCTAAGCTAGAACTATTGAACTCAGTATGAGGAAAAATTTACTGTAGGCTATAACTTCTCTGTGAGCTTGGAGATTAGAGCAGACAACCTGAGTTAGAAATATCGCTGTCAAGCATTGTCTTTGGCAAGGCTAAACACAAGAATTTCTGGGGATATCTGCTTGTTAGTCTTGCCTTTTCACAGTTGAGAGATGTTTGAGGGGGGCTAAGAAGTGAAGACAAGCCACTTATGGCCCATTAGAAGAGTGCTGATCCCTTCATGTTCTCAGAACCCTACAAAATATTGCCTAGACAGAATCTGTTTTTTGCAAAAAAAAAAAAGAAAAAGGACAAATCTGAGAAGAGCACTGTATTGAATGATTTGTGGGACAAATGACTATGAGGAATATAATAAAATAAAATTTCAGAGCAAATGCACACTGGAATTGGTGTAATTTGTGGTGTACTACTGTACTAGTGAATAAAGAAAGCCTAATTCTCCATTAAATTCTGACATTCAGCATTGAATTTCCTAAGAATGTAATTAGTATATTATGAAGCAATGTACAAAATCAGTTTCCATGTGATTATGGAAACTTCTAGTGAGTTTACTTCAACCTCGATGATGATTTGTTACATTCCACTTACAATAATATCTTCCCCTCCAATTGTTTTCTTTTACTGCCAGTGAGATTGTATATTAAATTCTATAGAAATTTGACTCCTCTCCTCTCCGAACCTCTCTTCTTCTCTCCTCTCTGAACCTCTCTGAACCTCTCCCCTCCGAACAGAACCTCTCCTCAACAATATTGCAACAAGTAATCATTGTACTGTAACACAATGTTATCTACATTCTGCTTTCTAATTTCTAAGAACACATATTATCTTTTAAAGTAAACATGTTTCAATACTCTAATGGACTATTCAGACCATGCAAGTCTATATACATTTGTCTTTTGCACATATATTTTTGCTAATGTGCAGTGTTGTGTCACTAATACATAGATGCAGCTGTTCAGCTGAGCAGGGAATGTATGAAGATTAGGATACCTCATATTCCTCTTTAATCCTTTTTACTGAAAATTATTTCTAGTCTTCAGTTTTCATCTTTATTTTCCAGTGTCAAAGATCTTATGGCTTGGAGAAATCACCAAGGTAATCTACTTACAGAAGAAAAATATGAAAATATAAAAAGTCAAAATAACAGGGAATGGGAGCAGAATTTGATGCAGAATACTTGAATTCTGAGACTTCACATAACATCATTTCTTTCTTTACTTGGGTATGATAATGAAACATCGTATCTATGTGTTTTACCTCACGAAGCCAAAAGTATTTCTGAATCCATTCCTGTTTACTGCTGGGAGAACTTTCTTTTGCCATTGATTTCCATGAGTTTTAGCTGAGATCAAGATGAACAGCACTTTGAAGCATTTGTTAATTGAAAAAAAAAAAAGTATCTAATGATTTTTTGTTTACTCATCTCCTTTAAAAAGCTAATAGGGGTATTTCTGTAGGCAATACAGAGGGGTTTGAATGTCTCTGATTTTTGCAATTTTCACCTTGCAATATTCAAGTAAGCTTTTCTGCACTCTTTCTGTCAAGAAATGTGTGAATGACACTGCTACAGCAGCCCACTTCTATCTACAGTTAACTGAGAAGGTGACAGCCTTTTGAGACAGAAGATTTCTTATAAAGGAACTATGTAAAAGTCTTAATCCTACTTCCTATAGAGGTCAGTGAGAGTTTTGCATTTGACTTTGTGGAAGTCAAATTGGTCCCCAGTTGAATAGAAAACAATCACTCACTGTATAGCAAGAATTTATATCCTGCAAAAAAAAGAGTGTCTATTATTAAGAGAGACTGACATAAGAGTCACTGGGCAATTTTAGTAGCCTACAGATCATTACATTTAGTACTTAGTTTTTTTTCCTTTTATGCAAGAAAAACTCACAGTAACTTCAGCAGAGTTTTTCTTACTTAAGGAATACAGGATTGGGTACTTAGTTGAGAACTAAAACAGCATTAATGGCTTCCATATGTCATTGCATAAACGTTATTCATGTGTTTTTGATTTAATGGATTATAAAACAGAAAACAATAATATTCTGTGTAACTTTTTGTGAGAAGTAGAAATGCTTTAAAGATCACGGATGAAAACAATTGGATTTTAGTTAGATGTGCAGTAATTGTTTGAACCCTGGAAATCACTTATACAAAACAGTCTCTTGTTCTTTTTGTTCAGTCTATCTGTCTTACATACTGTTTCCATTCTCTTGTCTTCGCCTTTTTTAGTTCCAAAAACCCTGTGGGGATATTATGTCAGCACTTCTTGACCTCATGTGGTGAAGTTGTCAATGTTGAATTAAGTATTTTTTTAATATAACTATACCAATCCCATGCACGGATCTTCCATGCAATGTCCTTGATTTTACAGGGAGGTGAAAATGCATAAGGTAATGCTGCAACCGAACTAAAGTGGGAATGTGGAAGCTAGCAAAATAATATGAACTTGTTACGTAATTATTGATTCAATGTACGAATAGTGCTAACCTCTCAGTTTTATGCGGAAATCCTTCAGTACAGACACAATCCACTGCCCTAGGATGTGGGATTGCAAGGACAGCAAGACTAAAAAAGAAAATGGAAAGAAAACCCTTTGCTGCTGAGTCTGTAAATATTAGCAGCATCCTAAGGTACTGAGAATAATTAGACTATTTTTTTGTTTGTTCTAAATATCATACCAAAATATCATATAACCCAGCCCTGTAAAGACAGCTGTCCAAAAGGTCACTATCTGGGATTTTCAATTACTTGTATTCTCTAACTCAGTTTTCCCCCCATGGCTGTTATTTGGGTTCCTCTGCCAGATAGCTGTAGGCAGACAGCATGAAAAAAGCTGCTATTTTTGCATTTACTATATTCAAAATTCAGCTTGCAATTTACCTGGAAAATAGTGTAAGCTTTAGATCATGATACAAGGAGTTGATCTTTTTCTTCATATTTATTTAATGAACTGTGCTGTGTTACTCTCTTACTGATGAAGTGAGGAAGAAAACATGAATATGGTAGTCTTTTAATGAGCCGTGGTCATACCAGACTAGCAGTTTTCAAGCAAACTTGCTGTGGCTGGAGATTTCTATAGTAGTAGATCAAGAATTACTGATTTAGAGAAAGACACTGATCAAGAAGGCTGTAAAATTTAGCAGCATGTATGAAACAAACATATATAAAAACAGCAAATAAAGCAAGCTGAAATGAAATAAAAGGATCAAGGAGATGGAAACATCTCCAGGCCTCTTCCTGTGGATTATTACATTTTCAAGAGCTTTAGTGAGGGCATTGTCAACCCTTGAGGAAGGAAGATGTGCCTCTAGAAAGACATGAATAAGCAGTCATCATTTCATACATGCAAAATGTAATTTTCTCACTATCAATAATCTAATTTTTTTCCCCAGTAGTTCATATATCTCTTTGCCTGCAAAATAAAGTTAGAGCTTCCTCCACGGTACACTTCCAGGCCTTTGACCCTCTCCACTGTTTGAAGCAGTTTCTCTCTCATCTCTCCTCATTCTTTGAGTGGTGCCTGGGGTCTCCCCTCAGTGTGGTCATTCTCTCCGGTATTGCTTACATGAGGCACTCTGGAGCACTGTCTTTTGAAGCTAGTACAGAGGACTGAGAGAACTCATAGAAAACAAGTTGTGGAGAAGGAATAAATAGGTGGTTATTATCTCAGAGTTTTTCCCATCTTCCACCATTGCTCTGAAATCCTGATGGAACTTTCCAACTGAATGATATGAGCACTGAAGTATTACTCATCTAATCCTGAACCGCTTATGTGTCATTGATCAGGAATGCAGCTTCTCCATTTTCATTTTGAATAACTTGTTTGATCAATGTAAGCAAACAACTGAACTTCTTTACTCTCAGAGGTTGCTAAAAAGTTCTATCATCTCTGTTTTGGATTGCTGACACAGGAATTGATTGCTAATACAGGTAAGAGATTGTTTATCAGGACACAGACAATTCCTCCTGGGTGGTAGCCATATTAATGGTTGTATTTTAGCTATGTAAGCAATAGTTTGAATCATATTTATCTTGATTTTAGGCAGATAGGGCCTCATAGAATAAATTAGAAACAGTAAACTGTTACATAAACTTGATAGAAGAAAGAATCTTTTTCAGTGAGAACAATCAATCACTAGAACAACCCCCCCAGGGATGTGGTGGAGTCCTAATCGCTGGATATTTTCAAGATGTGATTGGACAGGATGCTAGATAATCTCATCTAGACTCTTTTTCCCATGAAAGATTGGACCAGATGATCTCTTGAGGTCGTTTCCAACCTGAGATATTCTACGATTCTGTCTTTCCATGATAACCTTAAAATAGCAAAAAAGCCACACAAAAGATGTAATTCAGTAAACAGAATCTCTGCCCTTAAAAAGTTTTTTTCTTAACGTTGACAGTAAGTTTCCAAGGCATTTAAAATTAGAGATGGCAGGGGTCCTCTTGAACGTTTTTTTTTCATTGCCTTGCACACTTGATCTGTCTAAAGTTCCCAGCAAAACAGACCAGGATCTTGTGTCCCAGCCAGAAGCAGGAAGTCCTTCTGTTCTCTAGAGGTACAATATTCTTGCTGGCTTTCTAGACAAGTTTTTGATATCTAGGTAGGCATACATATTCAGTGCAAACCCTCTGAGTGTTCTTATTGGAATTTAGTACTGTTTCCTTCACCTCAAAGAAGTAGTAGTTGCTCACTATACAAATAATTGAAAAAATGTCTATACTTGTCCTCTCTACAACGATGTAATTAGAAAATTAAAGGGAAACATTGTATACAATTTATTTCCTGGGGTACACTGTGGGGAAGTCTGAGATATATAGTGTGTTACTGTGCTATTAGTGACAAATTACTGTTAGGGTTTTTAAGTATGTAGACAAAATGATAACACAAGATCAACTAAAAAGTGGATAACTTAGATCAACGTTTTTAAAAAAATATTCTTTGGCCACCATCTCCCAAACACTCAGCATTTGTTTTTCATTTGCAGACTTTGGTGGCAGAACATTGATCATGTTGTGTCAAAGATTTAAAGAAATATCACTTTGAGAAGAAGGATTTAGTTAAAGAATGTACTTTGTTAACAGAGATGCTAGTAATAATGTATGGAGTGTAACATATACAAACGGCGTGGCTTCCAGCTGTTGGACTTCACAGTTATGTGCACTGTGAAAGAATAAATTAGACTTTTGATACTGCAGCAAAACATTCTGAGGTCCATCAGTTACTTTTTCTGAAGATGTAAGGAAAGTTTCCTCTCACTGTTAATTCTGAGTGACATAATAACCTCTATTGGACAGGTCCTAACAAATTGTAATGACCAGTGAATTTTGAGAGTGAAACTAAAAGTTAGTTCAAGAAAATTTGTTATGTTTCCCTAGATATAACATATCTGCCTTAAAAGTCTTTCCAGAACAAAATACAATTTCAAGTTAGTACAGTTAATATTATTTCAGAGTCTTCTATTCTGATAGTGATTTAAGTCTAGGCAAGTGTAAGTAAAAATTTTGGCAAATCCAGCATTTAGGGGAAATATATATTTGGGAGAATTTTCGTAGGTTAGTGTGTACTAAAAAGGTGGCTGTATTTTTGCAATTTCTAACCTTCTGATTTTTTTCCCCCCTTTTAATGCCAGATATTATCCAAACTGCGTTTGAAGGAAGTTCTTTAAGGCAGCTTTATCATTCTTACAACACATTTTCAGGGGGAAAGTATTTCTGCTTCTTTATCTATTTCTTGTACATGTGTGTAAACTCTTGACAATATAACCTGAATCTGTATTTACACCTAGGAAGAAGTGTACATGTCCAGAAAAAGAACAGAAACTGAAAATGGAGGTAAATGCAATATAACATTTGACTTCTACTGCTTGGGTTGAAGGAGATGTTGTTCTGGTGTCACCACATTCCACTGGCTACTCTCTTTAATGAGAAACTAGAAAGTTCAGTTTTAAATCAAATATAAAGACCTTCTGAACTTGGCAATTCCTTAAGACACAGCATTTAGTGAACAACACTGAGATTTAAATATGAAATGTACAAATTGTGCAAAGTGTTGAAAGAACTTGGAGCTGACTGAACAAGACCTGATGTGCTTAGACAGATGGGAATTCTGTTTGTAAACCTTCATTTAAAGGCTGTTATTTTGGCCATAAACATAAGTACAATTTACAAACAAGAACTTCTCTTGTTAACCTCCTGATACCTATGCCAAGAAATTTTAGAATTGTAAGATAACGGAAAATAAGAGACATGATTTAAGAGGTTAAGTATCTCTTCAGTCTGCTCTTTGAGCTCCAGCCTGAGATACAAAGGTGGCTGCCAACCCACCAAAATACAACAAAAGTTAAGCAATGAAATGAATTACAGTCTTTCTTCTAGGTGTTTCATTTCAGCAAATGGCCTGCATGTTGGAATGAGACACAAACACAGTAATTATGCCTGTATATAATGCAAGATTGTATGTGTGTGTGCATATACACCTTATTATACAGTAAAGTGAAATTTTTGTTAAGCCATTATTTTTTCCATCTTTGCATCCAGATTGCACTTAGTGGAAAAATGGCAAGATTTAACTCTCTTACTGTCATTTCAGGAAAATGTTTGTATTGGGAGAACGGCCACTGGGGAATTTGGTTTTACCCAGTGAGCCAGAACATAGACAATAGCTGTTTTTCCTTTGTGTTAATCTGTCCAGCTCTCTGGTATTTCTGCATCCATCTTACAGCACTATACTTGACCTCATCATCCTAACTGAGGTGAAGTTATTCACTATCTTCTTTTCATCACTAGCATCATTTTTTTCTGTCCCGTCTTGCCGTTAATAGTGTTCTTGGCTCACCTTCTGCATTAGTCTTCACTGTTACATGTTATTTTCTCAGTTCGTGTAACTTAGTCCATGATTTAGCTGTTTATTTGCATTGCTATTGTAAGAAAAAAAAGTGCATAGATGGCTCTGACTCTGAGTCCAGAACAGCATGAGTGGAGCCTCAAACTTCTAGGTAGCTGCTTTAAAGATACATAACAGAAAAAGAAGACAATAAAACTCAATAAAAGATCAGAAGTTTGTCCACATGGGCCTTGTTACGGGATTGGGGTCCAAAAATTATGTCATTTTGGCGTGTTTTTACAGATGGTCTGTAAAGAACTCTTTGGCCAGGTGATCCTTTTTTATTCCGCTTACTTGTGTAAGTCACATGACTACCACAACGTGTGTGGGGGCTCCAAAGGTATAATTACATTTCAGAAGTGGGCACACTTGTACAAAGTGCTAAAATGACTTGCAAGGAACACAGAGGAAGTTTGGGGCAGAAAAATAATGGAATTCATATTTCTCACCACATTGCCAACTCCTCGAACCGCTGGTACATCCTTCTGTTTCACTATTACTGTCAACACTTTGACTCATAAATTGTCCAATTTGTAGTCAGGCTTGAAAGCTTTGGTTATTAGAGCTGGGAAATTAGTAAAAGAAGATGAAGTATTCAAATAAACATGCAAAAAAAGGGGCTTTGGTCAACCGTGAACACCATTTGTATTTACTGTGCATTGCTAATTATACAACTGAACCTTCTTAGAATCATTTTTTTTTCTGAGAAAGAAAGATAAGTGTTGGATATTTTTCATACATAAATTTCCTATAACATACAGCAACCTGCAATGTGTGTTCAGTTACAGATAACTGGTCTCAGAAAAATAGAAAAATTCCACACCTAGGATAAAAAAAAAATAGTGAGAAAAAACATCACTGATACTAGGAAGGGTATGATTTTACTTTCAAATGTTTAAATCTGAGTGGACCATTTCATCCATTTTTTTTTTGTGGGTAAAAATGGACAAGCAGTTTTAGATATTAAGAAATATGAAAAGATTGTGTTTCTCTGTTAGGAATTCTATGAAAAAAGACAAAATTACAATGTTGAATAAATAATTATGTAAGGACTGATTCTCCCCTCTCAAGGAATTAACTTCTTGTCTTTTTAGCTTGATCAATACAAATTAAACCATTAAATTTAGTTTATGTTGAAGAAACCTCTCCTGATCTTTAGGCATTAAGAGCTTCTGCTGTGAACAGAAGGATGTTTGTCATACAGATCAAAGCCATTTAGTATTATTTTCTTAAAATAATAATTTTCTTTAAAAATATTTTATATGTCTTAAAGTCACTGTATTTCTGTATTTTAGTTGGTTTTTTTTTTTTTTGCTCATCGCTAAAGCTTACCTCGCTTGTTGGCACTTTTCTTTTCCCTGGAAAACTTTGTCATACTATTTATTTATTGTAGTTTCACAGTTGTTTCTACTTCATCTGTCACTAAGTTCTCCTTACACAAGTGCAGAAGTATGCAACAATGAAAAACAATGGCAGAAAAACACTTAAACAAACATTTCCAAGGCTGCAAGAGAGTTCAGTCTGGCGTGAGAGAAAAGAATGAAGGTTCAGGTCATGGGGGTAAAATTTTTTCCTTATTTTTTTCTAAACTATTTTCCCCTCATCTCAGTGGTACCATAAAACAAAAGCTACTAGTAAAAAAAATATTAAGCCACCGCCTCAGTGAATGTATGTAGACCTATATTCTAGGAACTGCTGCAACTAAGAGAGAAGCCACTCTTACTTTGTGAGGCCAAACTTCATCAAATTTTTAAGGAATGATGCAGCTAAGCTAGTTATTGATAAAAATAATTTTGCAGTTTTCAGTTTACTAGAATGTATCTTAGGCTTCTGGCCAATACAGATCTATTAGATTTTACTTTTGAAGTGTCTGCAAGGGACAGTAATTTATCACATCCCCACTGAAAGCTCTCAGATCTAAGATGAAAAAAATTGCCACTCACTTCATTGAGTGTGAAGACAGATGAGACTGCCTCAGCAGTCCTCATTTGGGTGCTTTGGGGGAAAAACCAAGGTCATTCACTTTGATCAGCTGTAACAAATAGAGTCTGGGCACTGATTTCAGCTGCAGGTTGCCTGCTTGGTGAATGCAGTTGAAATGAGTTTCTGTCTGCACTTATCTCCTCTTCCACTTCTTTCTAGTGCAAAGACAAACCAAGTATGTTAAGATTCCTTAACCTCATCTGCTTGACTAGAAAGAAACAGAAGTGTTAAAAGTTAGAAAGACTTGAAAAACTGTTTTAGAAGCAACCATCTCATACTTTAGTTTACTGTCTTTTATTTGCTTTTTACTTGCTTATTACCGAGCAACATGAGCAATTTTATTATTTGCTTATTACTGAGCAACCTAGTTGGAGATGTCCCTGCTCCTTGCGGGGATTGGACTAGGTGACCTTTGATGGTCCCTTCCAACCCAAACTATTCTATGACGCTATGATTTCAGCCCAGAAACTAAATGTACTTTTGTGAATGGGCTTTGGTATATGTTAGCAAGTAAAAACGGATGATGAGGCAATTTATGAACAAATCTGGGCTGAAAATTTGCAGGCATACCTCTGTTGCAGTATCTCCTGAGAAAGCACTTCAGCAGTGCATGAATCCTCTTAGTTCTGAAAGACAACTCTGCACAGGGCTCTACTGCCTTCCACGCTCTCCTGACTCACCAGAAAGCTCACAGTTACTGTCTTCCTCACTCTCCTCCTTAAGAAGAGGATAATGAGCTTCCCATGGCAAGATATGCAAATGTGGAGGACCAATCAAAATGCTAAGTGGGCAAATGAGGAGCTGAAAACTAAGGTGAAATAGCCACTTAATATTTTAAACAATATATATATAAAGATTAATGTGGCATTAGCTAAAAGCAAACTATATGGATTTTTTTGGGTGATTTTACCACTATATTATACACAGTTTCTTTTTTCTTGTGCAAAAACCTGCTGTGAAAAGAAAATCTGGTCAAAAAATTGACACAAATATCTAGGCAGCTAGATAACCAGACATGCACAGCACTGACTCCAGTGGGACTTGCGTGCATAAATACTGTTGTAGAGCTGAGCCGTAGTACCTAGCACTAGAATGGTTAAGGACATATTGGGGATGTCTTGCAGTTGAAGCTGCCTAAATATGTTGGGATTATTAGTGAGTTTGCACAGAAAGCAGGAGAGGCTACTTAAGCATTTCTTACCCTGTTCAAGTTGTTTATCAAGTTCAGCCAAAGTTAAATGTTATGTTCAATGCACTTCATGTTTTATAGGTGGTATGGGGATAGACACATGAAGGGCTGTGCTACTTCTGCTTGTATTCAGCAATTGCAAACCTTCTTTTGCTCATTATCTAAAGCTGGTCTCTATGGGTCTCAACTATTTGGGACACATATATTTAGCAACACCCCTATGTTAATATGGCTCTCCTGAGATCACAGCTGGGACACAGAGTTTCTGTAGCTGCTTATGATTAGACTAAGACTTTTCTCTTTCCAGCTTTTACTCCTTATGTCACTGTAGAATCACAGAGCCTGGTGTTGCAACTTTTGACACTTAAATTCTGCAGAGATCTCAGGAAGATGATTGTTTCTTGATTTTATTTATCTATTTTTAATTAGTCCTGCTGTCATTGAAAGGGTTTTAACTGTAAAGACTTTTAAACCAATGTTACTCCTGAAGGAATAACAAAGCAATATGTTCACATCCACCTCTTATTATAAAAAAGGAAAATGTTTTCATGACTGCATTCATACCAGAGGGTACATTTGCTTAAAGCTGCCACCTAAGTCACTCATACAACAGCTACTTAACCTGCTTCAGCTGATACCTGCTGTGCTATTTTAAGCTGACTAAGCACTGGATGTGCCCTGAATCCACTTACTTTGATTGAAAAAAAAAGAATAAGGCATACCAGATGAGTATCTCTAACACCAGATCCAAACAGATGTGCTTTTCTGAGGGAGTATGCAGTAGGACACTGTAATTTTCTGGATGGCTAGATTTCAAAAAGGATGCCCAGTGCCTGAAAGTGTGCTCCTAAGACAGTACAGATATAATTTGGAGTCCTGAAAACCTCAGAATCCTTTCACAGGAGAGTCTGCCACAAGTTGTCATTCTTGACGTGCTATGTCTAGGTTTGACCTTCCTGTGTCCGGTATGCGTAGCTGTACATACGTGCACGGTCTTTCAAACCAATGGTATTTCTCCACTGCTGTAAGTGGTGCACAATTTTCTCTCTTCCTTTTGACAGAAGGCTGTTTTACTGTTCTTTGATTCCTTTTGCAGTATTTGTCATGGCTGCTCCCAAAAGACAGAGCCCTTATCTTCTGACTGCTTTAATGCAGCCAGTTTTCTGTCAACCTGTTAGACAAGGTACACCGATACATCTGCAAAGGTATACTGATGTCCTGTACTGAGTGAAGAGACATACTGCATGTTTTCACATGGGGATCAGCTGTAAATCCTTGCAGAGGACAAATCAGGAGAGGTCTAAGGTTATCAGTAAGTTTTCTGGTACTAAGTGAATCAACGATGTTTCCTATTTTGTAAAGAAAAAAAAATCTGCAATTAATGTTGTTTAAACATATTGCTTGCAGGAATTTTTCTTAGGTGAAGCTTTCGGTATCATTCTGTTTAGTGTTGTCCTTGCTAACAGCCTCTAAAAATTAATTGATCCACATTCTTCCTGGTGTTCTCTTTTGGAAAAATCTGGAGAAATGCAGTGAAGTTTTGATGTCTGTCATATCATGAAAGACTGTAAGAACATCACATATGAAATACAAAGGAAATTAACTACACAACCATAACATCTGTTTCATTACCCTTTCAAATTTACATGTGTGTTGGAAGAACAAGCAACTCAGGTACTGCCTATTTCTGTAGTGTCCCTGACTTCCAAGGCTGTGAGCACAGGGATAGCAGTAATGTTAGCAAACTCCAACAACAATATGAAATAATATCTACCAAAATTCATAACTAATGAGGCAATGGTTTTTTGAGTCCACTCTCCTTTCACTATAAAATTCAGAACTAGTTAGACCATCTGTAGTTTAACAACCGGACATTCATTTATTAATTACCTCACAAAAGTTCTGTGGTCATATCTTCTGTCCCTGAAATTCAGCTCAGTGGGAGGGAGAGAGCCACTGAAATGGCATCAATGAAGCACACAAATGCACGAGTAAAACCAGCTGTTCGGGGTGCAGCACTCTTTGCACGGAGAGCAGTCTGACATTCTGCACCCACACAGTACGTACTGGATCAGTCCCCCCAGTTGTTGCACTAGATGCATAAACAACCGAAGAAAGACTGAGCTGCTCTGTAGTTCCTCTCCTCTTTCCCTTTTTATCACACAGCTGTGAGAATTCATGCGGACAGTTTTATTGATGTGGTGTTAGTCCTGTTTTGCAGGATAAAGCTCTTAGCATGTCACAGCCTCCTAATGGGTGATACTTTGCAGTTAGGGGATTTGGTCAAAATTTGTTTCTGTCTTCCTCCCTCCCTCTTTCCCTCCCCCTTGTCTGTCTTTAACTTTAAAATTGACATTATAAAAAAAACCCCTATGAAATAATTGCTGAAAACTTGCTTACTCTTAAGATTCAGTACAGTCTTTGCAAGAAAGAGTGTGTACTGTATATATGGATTTAATTTTTAATATACTGCATGTATTTTATAACTTTTGCATGATGTTGATATTTTGTATGTAATGGATGGCCACGTGTGGTGCATGTGTGCTACAACCACACTATGCTGAGGGTTTATTGACACTCAGATATATACCTGCTAGCTAATACTTCAATAAATGAAGATACTCTTCATTCTATCCATTCTTCTATTTACTGGCACTGCAAATATGCAAATAGTCATAAGTATTAAATCACTAAACTGATGTGGTATCTGTGTCTCTGCAGAAGTACATGATGATTTTCAGAATTCCCTGCAAGGATTATTGTTAAAAAGGAATGGCAATTTAGTCTAATGTAAGACAGAGCTAGTCTCACAGCTAAGCTTTGTAGGTGTTGAATTTAATAATGATTTTTATTAATTTTACATTGTTTTGCTTAAAAAAAATCATTCTGTCTTCAATACCAGTGAGAACTTTCTCATCTGGCTTATTGCTGAGCAGGGCTCTAAGAAAGGACCTTGACACAGTGGCAGTGGCCAGAGGTGATACTTGCTCCTGCCACTTCATATAGCTGTCACAGCGTGCTGCGTAGGATTCAAGGAGATGCAGTGAAAGCTCTGTATCTGTAAAAAATTATTTGTGCAACAAATCTTGAACACATAGCAGTGCTACCAGTTTGCATTATTCTTATTATTAATGTTGCAGCACTTTTTTGTTTGTTTTTCCTAAAATCCTAACTACTGAATATCTGTCATTGAACGAAAATTTTAACTCGGAATATAAATTTCTAACTTTGATTTTACCATCACCTCTCCATATCTTCTCCCCACTCTCCTAAAATTCACTACTAGATTTGAAACTCTATAGAGTGTAAAAAAAAAAAAATCTGTTAAAAGCAATTTTTCAAATCCATGTATTAGCTGATAATAAAATATTAACTATATCAAAGGTTGTATCTTTAGACCCTTCTCATTCATGTTTCTGATTATAGTGGTTTTAGATTTTAAATACATTATAGCACTGAAAAAATAAGTTTGTATGGCACATATGTGGTTAATCTAGTTGATGGTTAGACCATGAAAGAATGAAGGACACAAATCAGTGAAGAGTGTAAACGATATACTGTATGTCAGCACTATTAGTTCAGCTTCTTAAAACTGGTAGGAGAGTAGGTGAATAGCAATCCATCATAATGATATTTTCTATCATTAACTGAGAGAGCTCAGAATTTTAAAAAGCGCCAGTTTAGTCAATTTAATTTATTAAGTTTAATAAATTCCTTTAAAATTGTCATAAGCATTGATCTAATACAGATTGGGAAAACAACTGGAGTTCCTCCAGCCTCAGAGTTTGCATAGTTGTTATACTCCAAACAGAGTTTAACTCCATAGCTAGTTGCACTGAAATCACAGGCTTTAGAGGAATTTTTTTTTTGTATTGATCTCTTAATTTCTTCACTCTTGAAGCTGCAGAAGTGGAACTTCAGAACTCTAAAGTGCATAGTGATAGTGAATGTGCAAAAATTGTAGGGGCTTCAGTAAAACCTTGAGCATCAAGTCACTCTGATAATTTAGAAATACATTGAATTGAGTTTGGGTTTAAACCATGCAAATTTCAAATAAATATATTTCTGTTAGACATGACTTCTCTTCATTTACCTTCTATCCAATCTCTCTTAATTTGTGCATAGTTCCTTTGTGGTTCACTACTGTGTTGGAGAAGCTATTTAATCTTCAGGATTTACAGACTGTGCACCTTGTCTTTGCAGAGTAAATGTTGAAAGTGGTAAAAAATGCAAAATACAAGTCTTTATTTTGTTTCTGTATCCTTTCCTGGGGCGGAGGAATGGGAAGGAAGGTCTTTTGGTGAGTTCAGAACAATTGGTTGAATTTGATAGTTGAATGTTAAATTACGGTAGAACTGTAGGACTTGATATAATTACCACAGCCTGGAATAAATCTTCAGTATATGGTAGAATAAAGATTTTCAATCTTATGGTTTGTTAGTCGAGGTTTTTTGGTAGGTTTTTTTTTCTTTTTCTCTTTTTTTTTTTTTTTTGGTCACAGTTCACCTTGATAAATTCTCTTCCCTACTTAGAACGAAGAACAAAAACATTTTAGAAGTGAACCCTGAATTCCTTCACCTAGCCAAAGCCTTGCAAAGGAGCTAACAAAGAAGTTCACTATTTCCTTCCAGTTCTTCAGCTGATGTCTGCCAAGTATGTAATCTAGGTATAACCTGAAAATCCCAGTGAAATTAGAGGTCAGTACCTAGAAAAGGACAGAACTTGTCTAACACTTCTTAAATGACCCATAGGCTCTAGAACATCTGGGAAATGTCAAAATAAAGGATTCTCCTATCTGCCAAAATACTCATTAGGTGTAGTACTGGGGAAGATTAATACAGTAAAAAGCCATGGGACATAGAAAGAATACACTTGATTCCTTTTCTTTTTCTTCATTTCTTTCTTTGCATGTTTTTTTTTTCTGTCTGTCTGTTCCTTTTTCTAAAGTAGAGAACTCCAGTAATGTGATCAGAAAACTTATGTAAATAATACTTCAAAAAGATTTTAATCCTAGAGTTGAGTGAAGATTTAGTAAAGAAGAAATAATATTTTGTGTTATGAGTTCACCCCATTAGCATCATGTAATGCTGTGGAATCTACTATAAACAAGCATTCTAATCCATACGATAAATATTTTTTAGTTCTGTAAGCAATATTGTGAATGAGAACATGTGGCTGAAACAAATGGTGATAAAACTCTTTTTTCACCAGGTCATATCAGCATGAAATATGTGTTCTGTCATTTATAACAATAAAAGGATTTATTATTAAAGAGTCGTTTGTTCATACGCATTACAATTTTATATAAAAATCACAAAAATTTGGCTTAAAAGAACAAATAACATTTGCAAACATTGTGCAGCTGTTAATGTCAGTTTATCACTGTGATTTTGTTTTGTTCATTGTGTGGCAGCTGGAGATTTGCTCTCCATGGGCTCTGCAGAGGTCAACAAAAGTCTTTCTTGTGATTTCAAAGGCTCTATTCCTGTCCTTAAAAAGAGCTTGACATCTTTCAGGACATAGTCCAATTTGCTAATACCAAACTATTGTGTACGGATACGTATTTCAGATATGTTTTTAGATGATGTATTTTATATGTATGAATGTTTATATACAGCGCTAAAGATGGAGATTCTTATCTGGGTTTGGTTCCGATTTTCCTGTGGACTCTCCAAAATCTGTCTCCCTTATCAAACACCATGTTAGAGTTTGGACTTTATTTTACTGATTTATTAGAATGATATAGTAAAGTAGTGGGATCAATTGATTGTATGGTTAAGCAATTTCATTTGTATTTCATACTTGGTTCTTCCTTGCAGATTTGAACTGTAACTGACTAAAACACATAAAAAATTTAAATGTTTCTAGTTCTTTCAGAAAAGATCTAGTATGGTGGAATGGCTACTTGTGATCTCAGTTGCTTTCAAAATTGGAGAAATAATAATGTGGTGAAGGATTTATCTAACTGTAATAGGAAATTACAATGAAACAAATTATTTTATTTTCCACATTTCTTTGACAAGAGTCTGTGAATGTGCTTATGTGTATACACAAATTAAACACTATTATTTTTAGAGGTTACTTGCGAAAGAGAGAGACTTTCGAGTTTTGTTTAGGAAGCAGATAGAACTACTTTTTTTTTTTTGATACTCCTCACATTTAGGAATGTAAGGTTATATTAACATTTTTCTCTCTTATTTTGCCTTTAGGTCAGGAAGAACTGGGGTGAGAGGTTTCACAGTTTTGGGTTTTTTTACAGACAGAAGAAAACGTGATCTGAAGGTGCTCATTTGAGTGTACCTTATAATTTCAGCGGAGAAAAGATTGAATCTCCCTTTTAGTTATTAAGAAAGGATTGTTTTCTTCAGAGGGACTCAGAAGCCACTGGGGTCAGTTGTTTGCATGAAAATAAAGGTTACAATTCTTTGAAAACCCCATACTAAGTATGTGTAAGTCTATATTAACTGTTTTGAAAAGAATTCTGGTATAAACTAGTTAGCATTTTCAAAGAATTAAAGCAACCCAGGGGAATGAAGAGGTTTTTCTTCTGTGTAATCCTAGATAATCTTCTCTGTCTGCTTGACCTTCGTTCATTCAACCTATCAGGGCCCAAACTCTTACATGCTATAATAATTTGCAGCATTTTCCATCTCTTCTATTTTGAGTTGTTGTTCAATTTTGGCAAGTTCATT
Organism: Chlamydotis macqueenii; assembly: GCF_036417535.1. Classification (NCBI taxonomy): domain Eukaryota; kingdom Metazoa; phylum Chordata; class Aves; order Otidiformes; family Otididae; genus Chlamydotis; species Chlamydotis macqueenii. The sequence goes on along the minus strand of NC_141593.1, from coordinate 54,044,199 downwards.
TATGAGTTCTGGAGAGAGTTTTTAAACTGCTATGGGGAATACCTCCCCAAAGAATTACACGCATACATTTCAGTATAACACTGTTGTCACAGACGCTCTTCATCAACTTCTATCTGTGCCACAATTTTAAGTCTTAAAGTGACTTGGCTCATTTGTTTGACTACTAATGAGTGAGTTAACATGGTAATGACCTAATTTTGTAATAAACATTTGGATACTATGACATGCAACAGTAAAGCTGTCTTAAAACCAATAAAAATGTTTCTTGAAGTAAAGATTATAATAGTAAAAGCAGTTAGTTTTCCAATTTCTGATTACCATTGTTATTGGAAATCTAGGGAATAAAATACCAGATAAGCTATTTCATATAGCAGAATGAAAATAGACCTAAAATATTAATGTCCTTCAACATTCAAGAGTACAGAGTAAAAACTTTGTTAGATTTAATTCATTTTTAAAAGCCATCATTAAACAGTTCAACCTTAATTTTGATTCCTGCTTTAACAATGTGAGAAAACGATCTTATCTTTTTCTCTGATTGTTACTCTTCTTTTTTTAAGAAATAATCTGCTTTTCTGCTTGAGACACAAAGTTTGTATGAGGACAAGCATAATTTTTGTTCCAAATCAATTTTTATTCCAACTATGTGACTGCAATGATGTAAAGCACATAGGAATACATAACTTGGATTTATATTTACAGATCTTTTTTAACAATACACATATACTTCCATTCTCTGCATTTTTCACATTTTTACATGCATTATTCAGTATTCTTTCAACACAGCAATGGAGGAACAATCAATTTCTTTGTTGAACACCATTTCATCCTAGTATATGTATTTTTTTAACACTGTGTTAGAGTGTGTTGTAACAGATGGCTCTAAAAATACTTGAAGAGCATGTATTTAGAGTAAAATTGTTCTTCAAAGAATACCCAAATACTATATTTTGCTGGGCAAAGTGAATTAATTTACTATTTTAAACATACGTATATACTAACATTCATGACAATGATTAATCAAGTTTATGTAACAGTTTTAGTGTAACTATAGAAGATCAGTCATGTTTATCAATCTCATGCTAATAGCATTCCTCAGTATTCCAGTTCTTTTATGTCTCTGTCTTGAATTCTTTATGCTCGTAAACTTCTCACTCATGCTGTTTTGTACTCACGAGCAAAAGATTAACAAGGAACCAGAATAAATACACTCAAGTTCTGTCCCCCTTTTGCTGATTTTTTTTTTTTTAATTGCTATTCACTTTTAGTCCTTCTTGAGACTCAGATGAACTCCAAAAGTTTTGAGATTATTTTTCTAGCTCCTTTTTGAAGGACTTAACGTCTTATCCTACTGTTTATGAAACATTGCTATATTCCAAACTGAGGCATCCCACATTGTGTATGTGTATATATATTATATTTTGGCTTTACTGTCAAGAGGTCTTCCACTGTCTGTGTGCTCTGGAAAGTCCAAGTCCTGTACATGCTTGGCTCTGCATCCATAATGATGTTCTTACTGACATAATAGTGTATCTGCACATTTAAAATTTTGTGATACTGAAATGCAAGGCTAAAAAATGATCCTACTTTATTATTCTGCTTGCGTTTTTATAGGCTTACATAAACTGGACAGCCAAAGAAGCCAATAAGCTGTTTTTCCTTTCTTTCCTGATACATATAATCAATTCGTCAGTGTAAACAGCAGTTTTTAAATGAGTATGTTAACACATCTGCAAAAAAACATCATCAGAAGTATGCAGCCTTCCTTGAATTTAATAAGATGATGCTAAAAAAAAAGATGTTGCTACCAAAGATATTGTACCCATAACAACAGGGGTTATCAAAGGAACACTGCTGCTTTGATCTCTGATTCACTGGAGTACATGATATAGTATTGCAGATTTATCCCTAAAAGTTCATGTAGGCCCAGTTCAGTTTGTTAGTGCACTCTCCACACTAGCTGCACCATTTTGCTGAATAAAAGGATGAGGATGAGGAAGAGATGACAGTCACAGCAAGAATGGAAGAAAACAAACAAGAAGTGGCAGATGCCTATGAGCAGTTGTAGAACATTGCTTATTTTCTCAGGTTTCAATGATGGCTGGAAAATAATACTGTAAGGCTGCTTCCATTTATCCTTGTTTTGCATGTAAGGGAGATCTGAATACTATCACTTGGGAAGTACTGGGTATGTAATCTATTTGATTGACCAGCAGATTGCTATTTCAAAGTACTGGTAATCACAAGCATAGTCTCTGAAGGTGTAATTACTGAGTACATTAAGAAATTTGCATATTTCTTTCTAATTTCAGTTATTCAAATTGTAATAACCAATAAACAGGGCATATGGACCTTGGACATTGAATATTAGCATATATTTTAAACATACTTGTAAGTTTAAACACCGATTGATTTATGCTGACAGATGCAATAAAAACTTTCAGCAGTGCTTTATACAAGACAAAAATCACAGTAGGAAGTTCATAGATATTTCTGTCTGAAAAATATTTATTATTGTTCAATTTTACTCCTGATTTTAAAAATCTGACATTACAAATATAAATCAGTTGCTCATGGTAAGGAAATATTTCTTGCCAATGTTTTCTGAATTCCTTTTAATAGCATATTTCTGCACATATGTATTTTCAAATGATTGGGATTTCAGGTGTGTGAAAATCACCACACTTGTGGAAAAAAAAAGAGGAAATAAATAAATTTCAAAGTGTTTTGTTTTGGCATATACAATGAATGTAAAAGAACTGCTGAAATGGTGCATTATGAATCTAGTCTTCTAGTAATCTAGAGGCAATACATATGTCAAAATCACATGGGAATTAGACTGTGGAGGTCTAATATAAAGTAACAGATAAAAAATAAACAGCAAAGAGTTTAAATGTACCTCATTTGAAAGAGCTTAAATGTACCTCATTTGTACCCACAAAAGGCATAGCGGTGTCTCAGAGAAATTTGTGGCTCTATATCCTAACAGATTAGCTAACTAAATAATTCAAGGTATTTTCACCTCTTTTGCATTCTTCTGAATATGAATGACAATTCATATCAAAGAGTGTATACCGAAGTAAATGCATTTCAAAGTAAAATGTAATGACTCATGAAAGTGAATCTTCTCATCAAATATAAATATTGTAACACAATAATGGAAAGAAAAATTTCCGTGAATTTCTTTACAGGCTACTTGGAGCAGGGGACAATTTCCAAAGAGTTCTACCACCTTTCCTTGTAGTACAATGTAATACAGTTTTCACTGCAAATTTAAGTGAACTCCTGTCTGCTTTGCTCAAGCAGAGCTGTGAAATAGCCAAAAGCAGAGCTGTGAAATAGCCAAAAGCACAGCTCCTAGCTCCAAAATAAGGTTGCCAGTTTTCACCTTGCAGACTGAATCTACTGATTCAGTGCCTGCAGCACACTGGCAGTTGTGGCCTATCCATGGAGCCTACAGACCAGGGTATGACAGTTACAGAGGCCAGGGGAATTGTCAGGTTGTTCTGCAAGATTTATCTGCTCCTGCAAATTTTTCTGAGCTACGTGACTATACTTCTACATGTTCTTATTGGCTTTATATTTGAAATTGTCTCTCTTTGAACAAAAACTGCTGTTTGCTATGCCAGCTTGTCCATATCAGGCTTGAGCACTATCAGGCGCTACTAAGTGCCCAAGTGCAGACACTGAGACTTTGTCTGCATTAATAAATAAAATAAAGCAGGACTTATATTCTGGCTCCAAAGCCAAGTAGCATAGCCGAGGTTGAGTTCACACATCCAAATTTTCCTTTTCCTGTTCGCAGCTAGATCTCCTAAAACAGGACAGTCACACTGGAGTCTTCCTAACTGGAATTGTTCCTGGAGTTTGCTATCCCCCAAGTTATGCTTGGGAAAGCACAAGCTGCCCTGGACCAAAACTGCACCAGGGAGCATCCTAACAACAAAGTAGAACAAGCAGGCACAGAAGGGAATTCACACTATCTCTATATTAGCATGCGGACTCATTTTTTTTTGCCTTTGTGCTCCTTACAAGCTTGCAAGATCCTGATACAGGACACACTCAAGGCTGGCCCCAACTGAAACTGAGACCTTGTGGAAAAGGCAGGACCTGCTAATTTACTCCTCTCTTGCAAAGAGTCACTGTAGTGCTGTTTGGACATTATTCTGATTTACCATCTTGTTAGAAAGAAAAGTCACTTGTGCCTACTGAAATGTGAGTATATAATGGAAGATAATAAATTATTTTCCAGGTGTAAAGCAGGCTGACTTATTTCTACACCTTAGTCTTCAATTCCAGAAGGAGTGATCTAGTTATTACTTCATGGCAGGAATGGTTTCCCAGGTAAGGGGGAAATAGGCTTCAATTTTATTCCTTTAGCAGCTCAGTAACTTTAAATTTGTGGATGATTTAATTGACATCAATGAGACGGTTCATATTTTTAAAGTTATAAAGATATCAGACAGTACCTTCAATATATGCTTAAATGCTACCCCCTCTCCATCTTCTCACAGTTTATGCTTTGATAACAGATGCATATTTGCATCAACGCTTTTTGGACAGTATGTCTAGCTAGGCACTCTCGTATGAAAAAGAATATTGTTTCCTCCATGCTTGCTACTTTTTATTTCATATTCAAGATACATTAGCCTTTTCTTCAGTTAAAAACAGCACGCGATCTGGAGGTCACGAGCAAAACCTACAAAATATCAGACAAACTATAGAGTGAGCCCTGTACAGATACTTCTGTAGAAATGGGAGGCATCTGTAAATATTTCTGGAACAGAATGAAAACAAAATATGTGATAGAGTATTTATATGGGATGACATTCTGAGTGGGTCTAATAAAGATAACCTCTTTTCAACAAGAGATACGCTATTGCCATAAACTGGTTTATTTGCATTAATAATTAATGGCCATTTATAGTTGTTGTAGTTACTGGTGCTGATTTAATTCAAGTGTAATTTGTGGAAAGCATTGGCACTCCTATTAAATCCAAAATCATTGGTTTAGATGGTACTGAATGGATTTTTACTTTTCCTCTCATTTTGCACATTGAAATCTTCCTCCAAACAATATGTAGTGTAGGTATTTCTTTTCCTCGTCTTGAGGACTGCTTAACAGTTTGGGATGTTAAAAATATCTCTAGGCACATTTTTAGCCTGGTTTCCTGAGGAAACAAGGCTTAGGCAGTCATGCTGTCTGTGTGTCTGTGTCTCTCTCACTAGTACCCTGCACTCCCTTGGACAGTTTCAACAAGATTTGACAAAAATCGAGTTTTCAAAGATATTAAGCTCTTTCAGCCGGCCTGCACAAAATATTGCCCAGGGGCCTCATTCAGGCTGCAGAGCTGTTTGTTTGATCCATCAAAGTTGAGTTGTTCTGTTTAGGCTCACCCAGCAGCCAAGAAACAGCAACCAGCCGGGCAGTCAGCTCATGGAAAGCTGCCGGTCAGACAGCATGGCTGTGATTTTCACCAAGCCACAGTGCGTGATGTTTCTTGCCGGGCTGTCAGGCCACGAAAAGATAGATAGAGACTGGATGACTTGTGGGCAGGCTTATGCAGGAGTAAGGAGATGGCTGTGTAGGACTGCAGGGCACTGGGATTCAACCATTCTACAAATAAAAAAACCAACCAAACAAAAAAACAAACAAAAAAAAAGAATGAAACCTCTATAGCTTTGTTTGTCTGTCCCTTGTCACAGAACTACCTAAATGCTGAAACAAAACACAAGTTTCAAAACTCACTTGCTAGCATCCAAATAAGAGTTCTGAACACTATGTGAGCAATACATCTATTAGGAAGCAAAAAATATCTGAAAGCTACAGAAACGGAAACACACATCTGAAACATGTATGAGCATGTAGATATACATGCATACTTGCACATGAATGTACTAATCCTGGAACCTTCATAATATGATGTTCGTACAAAGAACCTCAGGTTCTGTGCTGTCGTTATTTCCAGTGTGTGTTGGCAACAGGATGTTAATTTGTTAATTCAGTCATAGATGGTGGAGTACAATATTTGACCACAAAGATTAGGGTCTAACTCACCAATTTTACTGCAAATCTTACTGATTTGGTTTGTATAAATAAGAGTTTTGGATAAACTATGTTGTTTGTCCCCATCAGGGCTCATATTACATAATTACAATGTGAGCTGCAAATAAGTTTTGCAAGGGCAGTGGTGTCACAGAAACATTCTAGTAGTTCTAGTAAGCAGCTTTGTTTCAGAAAAAAAAAGTCAGAAACTATTTCACAAATTTCTTTCGTTGCCAAAAATCTATCTTAAAATGTGTTAACCATTTGCCTTTACTCTTTACCATGAACCAATGTCTGTCTTTGGTTAAGAACTAAGTGATTGGAGCCAAATGTTTAAGGCAACAATTTAATATTTTTGTTTCATTTCACGAAAAGTTTGTATTAAAAATGAAGAAAAAATTGGAGGGAAAAAAAAGAAAAAAAAAGAAGCATTTAGAGGGCACAGCAGAGTGGACAGCAAATGTCCCATAAGTAACGCCAGCAGGCAGGAAATAACATGTATTAAATTCAAAGCAGCCATTCGTGTCTTCAGTCTCTCCAAGAATGCTAGTACAAATCCAGCTGGCACCTCAGGTAGGTTCTCCAGCCACATCTGCCTGACGCATTTGGCTGTGTCTGATACTTTTTTTTTTTTTCTCTTAAGGAAAGGTCTAAATGCTAAGAAAAGTATAATTCATTTATTTCAGGATTTCAAGGAACAGATAATCCACCACGTGGCAACATTTCTCCTCATCAGCTTTTTCCTACTGTTGTAATGCTGAGCAGAAACAACTGAACAGCTATGACTGCCATGCTTCATACTATTTAGAGAGGCATGGCTGTATTTCCATCATGTGTTTGCACTGTGGTTTTCATTATCCAGCAAGATGCCCAGTTATTAGCTTGAAGAAATGCTAACTTCTTGCTGTTGCACCTACGAAGCCTTGGAGCAAAGACAGTAGCACATCAGCAAGCAAATAGGTGTTTGTTCTGACTATATAAAACACTAGCTGATCAGCATCGAGTTGGTCCAAAATGTTTTTACAAGATACTAGAAATAATTTTACATCACAAATTATTGGGCTAGGTCCCTCCTTCATTTAATTCTGTTGACTTTTGGCTTAAAATCAGAAAGGATTTGGGTAACTGGCTAGTAATGGGCTGTAGCCTTAAAATGTGAATCTAAATTTTCAAATGCTTCTAAGTTGGATGTGGGGTGTTGTTACAAGCAATCTTTCTTTGTAACAGCATGGCAAAATGGGATTATAGAATTTAAATTATTTGTATTTTGTTTACATGTTTTTCATCTCACGGCATTATAAGCTATTTGTCTACTTGAAATAAACATCTTTTGTATATTTGTGTGCATAGAGTCACCTTGGAAAATTGTATATAAATTCCTAGTTCTGTTTGAGTTACAAGTGTCTATGTGAAACTTCAAAATGGCAATACTCTATTGCATGAAAAAGAAATATTAGAAATTAAAAAGTGCATTATTCAGTCTATTTCTTTGTGTCTGCACAGCATCAGGCAAACAACCAGCTCTCAATAAACCATAAGAAATAACAAATAAGCACAAAAGAGTACAACTGAAATAATAACAAAAAATTAAGGCCAAATAATTACAGCTTTTAAGATACACTGACTATAAAGAACTGTTTTCCTTGAGGGAACTTGAGGTTAACCATATGGCGTACCGATCTAATCTTCAAAAGTATGAGAACGAGAGGCTTTTGATGAAGCATGGCACTGCTGTCTACATCTGTGACACAGGAGAACAGATTATGTAGCTCTGTAGATAATTTGGCAGTCTTTATTAGTAATTGTAATTGTGCAAGTTAATAGTACAGCAAACATTCAAGTATAAAGTTTTAGGATGTAAACTGAGCAGTGATCCAGCCAGGAAATCAAGTTCCCTATGTAGAACAGTGACTCATTGCAGTATGAATCATTTATGTCTAAAAGCAGAACTGGTCTATTGTGTTCTGCATTGTGTCAATATTTCCATGGTAAACCATTGTTTTAGGGACTTCTATCCATGGAAAATGGTTTTTTTATTGAAACTGGTACAAAAAACACCAGGCTAATGGCACAAATGTTAATTACTGTAAGTAATAGGTGTTTTCCCATGTGAAAGTAATTTGGGTCATTCTTACAGATACTCAAGACAAATCTGGTTTTCAAATGAATATTTGAACCATATTTAGATTTTGTGAACTTGAGAGGAAAAAAGTCTGTGTATTTGAATGTATCTCATTATTTAGCTTTTATATTTTTGTTCTTTCTTCCACTATCTTTTCTCCCAATCATTTCTACTTTCTACCACAGATATAATCGCTTCAGAATTTGTTTAGCTACGGGAATAAATCCAGTGGACTTCTAAGGGCCTGATTCTTTACTGAAAACCGGCAGACTTTTACTTCCCTGTGCATTCCGTGTAATTGGATTTATACTTATGGTTGATTTCCTAAATGTTTTGTGACAGATATAATGAAAATCTGGGCTACAATTATAAATGGTTTTAGTCCACAGGTTTTAATCAAACCTTCATAATCAGAGCAAAATCTTTCACAGTAATGACAGCATATGAATAACTCTAGATTTGCCAGACAGAGAGTTTGAATCCAAGTTTCATTGGTTTCGGGTTGGCATGTGACTGGAACAACTAAAAAGTCAGGTTTGACCAACTCCTACTCAGCAAAATCAGAGAGATGGAGGTGGAGATTTTTCTGTCCAGTTTCAGAGATGGATAAACTGGACATTTCAATGTAAACCAGTTACTTGTGTATTAAACATCAGTATCATAGCTGTATAATGTGAAGATTTTCCACCATGAAAATGATTTTATTTTTCTTAACTCCTTTTCTCCAGATTTCAGTGCTTTGGGCTCTTGTATGCATGCATTTCACTACCAGACACGCACCCCGAAACAAGTATGGGATGCCTGACAAAATTTGGTGAAAGTGGGAGGAATTTAATAAATGTTGAAAAAGATTAATAGTAATAGGGCATCGTTATGCATTTTGAGTCCTCTGAAGCTTCTTGATTAGAGTACAGTCTATCCTGTGAATATTTGAAATGTTCTGATCTAATTCAATAGGGTTTTGTTTCTGGAGTTCTATTTTCATTATTTTTCTTTTTGCCATGATGCAAAACAACCAGGTCAAGTTTACGCAAAAAAAAAAAAAAAAAAAAATTACCCTGTAGAAATTTTTACTAAGATGAACTTTTACCTCTGAAGACATTATGGGACTTAAAAACATTTTGCTTTCTCAGATACGCGGTTTTATTCCTACACAGTCTGCTTGTTGTGCCCTTTACCCGCCCCAAAACTTTAGAAGCAGTATTGTTTTGCTAAAATTAAGAATTATCTTTTCATCCATGACTAAATCTGTTGGTAAGGTAAATAAAATTATCACCTCACAATTATGACAATAACTATTGAAATTAATAACATCATTCAAGTTATCACTGAAATATGTTTGGGACTAAATCTAAACGCTAGTAATTATTAAATAAAGCATCAAATAAGAAAGGTGACACTGCTTAATAAATACTGTGGACAAAAATTAATAATAATATTAATAATAATTAGCAACTAAAAACTAAAAGTAATTTAAATAAGACTGAAAGGATCCAAGAGGTATGATCTGTAATCTGACATTTTTGCTCTGACTCTAACATCATCTTGGAGCTCTGAGAATGGGGACAACTGTTCTTTTCTTATTATTATCTGATTCCTCAGCATGAAATGATGCAACTTTCTTATTCTTTTCTTTTTAACATGGACATTTATAGTTGAGCTCTGCTTAGATCCTCTTCTTTATGCCATCTGGCATACCTTGACTTTCTTCTCAAGCTCTTCTTATCCCTTCTTTCAATAAGTTTTATAAATGTCTTCCACTGAGGTCAATACTAAAATACTCACTGTCTTCAATATTAAGAGCTTTTTTTTTTTTTAAAGAAAAGTTCTACTAAATTAAAAGGACAACTCATGATGACTACATAACTGTGGTGACTTCACCTTTGTCATCAGCTGTTACCCATACAGTCATCTTCTATCACTTGTCTCATGATATTTCCTTCTTTTACAAAGAGATATGCACAATTCTATAGAAAATAATGAAGTTTAAAGATCTGTGGTACAGCTTTTTTTTTTACATAGGGTGCAGAGACTCAGTTCCTGGTTTGTAATTTTCAGTGCAGATTGGGAAATGATGACAGTAACAACTTCCTTCAGCTAAGAATCAGATCCAACGTGGATGACCAGGTATTTCCCTTGTACATCCATACTCATGTAAAGAACAGGATGGGAATTCCATAATGGCAAATTAGGAATTCTATATTTACTGTACTTAATACTTAAAAATAACCTGATGACTTATTTGCTAAATGAATATATTACTGAGCGGATCTTCAAGTGAGGGACAGGAAAGATTACTAACCTCAGTTTACTCCAACCGTTTTCTATTAGGCACATAACATACAGGTATTCGCAGGGATGTTAGATGGCCCTCAATTCAGACCCATTACTACTAAAACTTTCTTCTGGAAATTGCTGCTGCAATTTTGATCATTCAGATAATTAAGACCAAGAATTGTGAAGGACCTTGATTCAGAGACTCAGAATCATCTGCGCGCCCTATGAATTGTCAGACACTTAAGAAAACTTCTATGCATCCAACTACAATTGGATGCAATTAGCAGTTGAAGTGCAAAGAGTTTGTGGTGCAAATATGCACTCACGTTATTTTTCCACAAAAAATTGAATGCACAGTTTTGAAAACTATTTATGTTCCTTAAAATAGAATTCCATTACTTCTGGAATCAATACTTATGGTAGTAGGATAGTCTACATTTTACCATACCTTATTAATTTGAAGTTGTAGATTTTTCCAAACTTTCCTTCTTGCCTGTACTTTTCCAAAAGTTATTATGAAATAACAAGCCTCAGTAATGAAAAAAGGGATAATATAGAAAGAAAACAAATACCAACTAATGACCATTGAATAATTGGTTTTAAATTGTCAAGAAAAATATTATTTTTAATAGGTGTTCATGTCTAAAATTAAGGAAGAAGATGAAAAGTTTTTTCCTAACATTGCCTTTTTCTGCAAAAAGTTTACATGTTAAACTCCTACTGCCACTTTTTATTTTTGTGGAAGAAATCTTGTCTTTCTGGATTTTTATTTTTCTCTTTCTATTCTGGCCTAAATGTAATAGTATGAGTTCAAGTTTTAACCTGAAAGTACTCAGAGGAGAAGGTGGGAGAAATAGTCATACTTCCGCTAGTTGAAGTGGAAGATTACTGACAACAGTGCACCAGCCTACACAAAACATGTGGGAGAAGCAGATGGGAGTAAAGATCATAATCTTATTTTCTTCTCCATGTGAGTCAGAAGAGCAATTCCTTGCGTGGGTGATATGTACTTCTTTCAAAAGGATGTGACATTTCCATTTTGCCCTTGCAGCCCAGATGCAAGAGATGTACATATGTCACAAATCTTCCGACTCCAAGTAAGGAGGAGGTGGTCAGGATAAAGTGGAACAGTTAAGGTCATCTTGGGTTTCCTGTGATATACTCACTGAGGATACTATGAGAAAATATTTCACACCTGCTATAGTCTTTACTTTTCCAAAAGCAGAAAATTTTCTCTGAAGTATTAGTCAGTGTCCCATGGATATGCTATCTCTGGCACCGATTATCTGAGTGCATCTGCAGGGGAAGGTTGCCCTGTAACCTTTTAGCAAAGGTCTCACAGGAGACACCGGGAGCTTCCTCCAGCACTTCACTATCTCACTCAATTATTTCATCCTTGAAGCTGCCAACTGGAACTTTAGCTAATGCCTACAGATAAATGCCTACAGATAATACAGCCATCATACTTTGCCCACTGCACTCCATGGCAAGGCAAACCTGCATACACTTTCAGTATGCTTGTAACGTAGTAGGATTTCTGTTTATTTTGGAAGCTTGTGGCCATTTATAGGAAACACTTTCCTACCCTCAAAGGTATGCACAACTCTTGCCATCCCTAGGTGTTGCGTTCAGAATTCTGTCTGGAGTTTGCAAGTGTCTCCTTAGTCAAAATTAGAAGTTTTATACTCTATGCATAAAGACCTGATTTTTCTTATGTGAAAATTAACAAAGCTATTATGGATGCCAAAGAGCCGCATCTGTCTGTTCAGATGGAAATATATTCAATACAGGAGTCCTTGTGATGCAGCATGCTGTGCATCAAAGGATGCAAGTGAAAAAGGATTTATAATGTCAGTCTAACAGGCTCTTGAATCAGGTTAGACAAATGAAAGAGTAAGCACCTACTGCTTGCAGGCCTCAAGGGGAGATCTGTTATATAAATGTGCATCTATTACAGTATTTAGCAATATCTCCACTCTTGGAGACATTCAAAGCCTGACTGGACACAGCCCTGAGTAACCTGCTCCAGCTGCCCCTACTTTAAACATGAGGGTTGGACTAGTTGATCTCCACAGGTCCCTTCCAGCCCCAACCACTCTGTGATTCTGTGTAACAACATCTATGTGATAATCTGCAAAGCTCAGTGGATTATTAGATTACTTGGATGCTTTTCCTTCTTCACTTATATTCCAACTGCTAATTAATCTAATTTGCGATGCTTGCAAAAGAAAATAAATCAAACTTTGTTTAAATCTAGCTTTTTTTTCCCACTTTTTAAAGTTCTAACTCCAGATGACAGCAACTTAAAAATTGTTATTGAAGAGAAGCTGAAGTGCTTTTTTTTTCCTTTTTAACTTTTTATTTAATTTTCTTTCCTTTCAATTAAATTATTATTTTTATTAGCTGTAATTCAAACATCTCCTCTGTATGCCTTGCCTTTGCACACAGAATTAAATAGCAGTTAGTTGATTTGTGGTTCATAGCAAGCAATATTTGCCCTTGTAATACATCCTTGTCAATCTAGAAATAGGGGATGAAAAACAATAATTCTTTTTCATCCTTGAAGCATCAGTACCAAAAGCCCAACATTAAAAGTCCCTGAAACATGAGGATTTATAATTTTCTGGATGAAAAACATAGTCAAAGTCGTCCTGGCTTTTTAATAACTAACTAATTCAGTGAGTGAATCTGGCTAAAACATGTCCCTGACAGGTTGAGGAGAGCTACTGTTACTCACTTTTTGCTTGGTTTGGTAGCTGTAATGGTAAACTGGTGTTATGATGGACTGAAACAGTCAGCATAACTTCAGAGATGTCATTTTATCACCTGTTTAAGACAAAGGCTACATAAAACATTGCTTAGGATTGATTAATCTGCATTTGGCATAGGGTAGGTGTACCTTTCACCAAAAAATTCCCAACACTGGGAAATTTTAGGCAGTTTTCCTAGTTCTGTGATGGTGAGGTAGCCACATAGAAATCACTAGGAGGTTACTGTAGTTATATGCCAAGACAGACCAGAAAGCAAAGGCTTTCAGGGCTTGCTGGTAGGTTGCATTTCCCACTGGAAGCTTTAGGGACTGCAGTTCCCAGGACATGCCCTGGCTCTGCTGTGCATCCGGATGGAGCTGAAGATATGGTACACACAAAGCCAAAGTCTGCCTCAGGCTGCCTTGCCACCCAATTCATGCCACCACAGCTGCAATCATGTAACAGTCTCAGGTTGGAATTTCATTTCTTTCAGAAGGAAACTTCAGCAGGGAGTTTTCCTTAAAAAAAACAACCAAACAAGCAAAAAAAAAAAAACCAACAAAAAACCCCCCTGAACTTCACAATGTGCTTCTGAGCCAAACACAATGTAATGCAGTTTGTTAAGCCGCTCAAACTCATATTTTAAGACAGATGCAGTGAAGGTAATTGTGTGCGTTGTGCTGCATGGCTTTGTTATTTTACAAATTGTGTTCTGTAGTTGTCTATATAGGGAGCAATATATTTCCATACAGTTTCTGGTATTCTGCATAGAATGCAATGTTAATTTGATTGCACTGGGTATGTGTTTGTCAGAGTTAACATGAGTTCTGAGTAGCAAATGTACTCTTTCCATACCTTTTCAGTCATAAATGTATGTGCTTGTACAATCAGTTGTGTCACCTTGCCCAAAGGCAGTTCCCTAGGAAAACTTGTCCAAATTGTTCGTGGTACTTTTCCTACAGTGTTGCATAGTGACCAGGAACACAAATCACACTTTGAAAAATGCTGAGCAGCAGCAGCAGCTACATTTGTTTCTTTGCGACATAGTATAGATACTTCTCTGTAACTAACACCACATGTCCTGGATTGAACCCCAACACAATTGCAGCATTCTTAGCTCTAATAGAGAGAATGTGTTAATTCGGCTTTTGTTTCTCAGTTTATAATGCTTTTTTTTTTTCTCTTTAAGCTTTTTGATTGGTTCTCAGGCACTTTGAAGATAGCCGTTTCTGTTCTCTTACTGCTTTAAGCTCCATATATAGTGTTTGATTCAAAGCAAAGAAGCTTCCACACCACAGAACCACCAAAAATAGATTCTCCAGAGCATTTACTGTGGTACCCAGACTTCTGCAATGCTGAAGCCAGCCACAGTTTAGCAGGCCATTTAAGGTAATTCTCTTCATTTATATTCTTCACAGATTTTCAAAAGTTTGCTGGAGATTGATTTAAACACTGAGGCTAGGTTATGGAAAATGCATTACTTAAGCACAATTCACCCCCATGTGTAAGCAAAGTTGCTCCTTATAGCCTCCTCCCTCCCATACCTGGCAAGATCCGATGATCTCTGATATCAGATATGTGCGCTACTTAATCACTGGGTAACATAAATTGTTATCCAGAATAGATGTGTTTTGGATTAATTAGCTGGAATATATAGCTACATGTTTATATAGTATTTGCCACAAAATTGTCACCTATGGCCCTGATTGCTTGTGTGTGTTCTCTCCTTGTTTGGTGGTGGTGGAGTCTTACTCCATACATGTCTATGATGCTGAGCCTGTCACCATCATTATGGTTACCCTGAGGACTTGATGATTGGGCTTATATCTCTGTGGCTATCCTAGGAACTGACTTTGTTTTTAAGGTCAGACACTGTTGTCAGTAAAAGCTCAAATAAAACTACAAATCTCTATGCCAGGATGGGTATGATTCAGGGGGCAATACGTGCCATTCAGAAGGCACTTTCACCATGCTGACTGCAGATGGTGGACCCACAGAAGGTCACAAGTTTTATTGACTTGAGTTTCCTTATCCATTTTGGAACAATCAATTGGATGTATCAATTGGATATATACTTTTGTTCTCTTCTCTGGCCTCTACTGTTCTATAAACACCAGAAAAAAAACACTTCTCCATTGCATTTTAAACTGAGTCACTGTATCACAGTGAATGCTTTACCATCATCTCTGTACATTGCATTGTCACGAGATACAACATCTAGGTAGACAGCTTTTCCTAGTCAAAACAACACCAAGGAGGCACAATGTCCATAATGCTGTGTCTGTCACCAGCACTATAGTTATGCTTGCTAATGCATGAGGCTTTCAAATTTATCTGTTATGCTTTAAACACAGGTAATTTCATTGACTTTATTTTCAACGCTATCCCACAAAGAATTGCAGAGGAACAACCAAGAACTTGGTATGCTGGGGCACAGAAATAGAAGGACCCTTGTGAAGTTAGGGGACAGAAAGGGCACATCTTCATTCAGCTCTGCTCTCTGAAGAAAGTAGTCGTGCACTTGCGTGTCAAATGCTTCTGAAAAATTGTGAAAAATTGACTCTCCATCTACGTAGTGAAGTATGAGTCTAAGAAATAGAATTATTTAGATTGCAGAGCAAAACAGCATGTAATTTAAATGACTAAGCTCAAAATAGAATTTTAGTCTGAGCATCAGATTTAAGCAACTACTCTACGATTAAGTCTGCAGTGTAGTGGGAAGATTTCACTTAATTTATAATGATAATGAAATATTAAGGAAAAGTATTTTTGCTGAAGAATGTACTTATTAAGAAAAGTAACTGCAGAAATTCTTCATTAGAAGTAATTTGCCCAACTCTTTTTAAAATTCCATTTTAAAAGGAGGATAACTGGGGACAGTAATCTTGTCATTGATTGTAGTAATGGTAACGGCAACAACTAGTTTCTCCCTTTTTTTTTCAATCTCTTCTGTTTATTATTAAGGTAGTTTAAGTTTAGTGTGTAACATCTGGTTGGTTTTCTTTACAGTTGAAATTACTTAATTCATTCTCCATGGAACTGATGTTTATATAGTCTTTTACAATTTAAAAATCTATGTAACATACATGTTATTTGTTTTTAGGCATAGTATTTTAGCAAAGATTATACAAATGCTATGCTGAATGGGGACGAAGATCCTAGGAAGGTGGTAAAGCTATTAGAGATAATTCTAAATGTCAAATAGTAGGGTTTAACTAGGTGACAAATAAGACATTAAACAGGCCACAGTCTTTGCAGAGATCTTGACATTACTTTGTAATGGAAGGAGGATTGCAGACATGAACTGAGTTCAAACGTTTCTAATGGAAACAGAGTAGGGGAAACTTCTTAGTGAATAAAAGTCTGTGTGGTATTTGATTTAACCCTTGAAAGGCAAAAATCTGCACAAACTAAGTAAAATAAAGTAATTTTTAAAATCTCACCAAAGCAACAACAATTAAAATCCCCCAAAACCCCTAGATACACATATTAAATTGGCCATTTGGCTCCTTTTTTTTTTAGGATAGCTTATCCAGTACCATTGCCTGCAATATTTGTGTCAGTATGTTTCCACAATGCAATGCTCTTAATAAGCTAAGTACAAACATGCAACAACTTGAAACAATAATCTTTAAAAGAGGAGCCTGCATGCCGTTTGGATCAGACCAAACAAGAAAAAAACAGATTTCTGGAACAACAATATACCAACTACCTACTGCAGTTGAGTGTGAAGTTCAATTTAATTTAGTGTACAGTATCTGTATTGAATTTCTAACACCCAGTACTTTAATTACTGTGAAACTAGCTCTACTGAGCTGGTTTATAGCATATGGGTAGGTATTAGGACTCCTCTGTGGGATTTTCTGTTAACTCCTGTTGTCTTGCTGGAAGCAACTCGGTTCATCATGGTCTGCCGTGACACTGCCTGCCAGGAGACGGCAGCAGACCTATGCTCGTAATTGCCCTTCCAGCACTCGGGAGAGCTGGCATTTTGGTTGTAAGAGGAAATTTCTGAACCGCAAAAGGAATCTACCATCTGTAGTACCAGTTAAGCACAACACTGTAAATTGCCACTGGCAGTAGTGGGCAGTGTGAGGTACAATGTAAGGGCAAGCAATTATGCGTTGCTAGAAATGGAGACCTTATTGCAGAGCTCTGGCCCTCATGCTAGATTTGCTCATTTAGAAAGCATACATCAAATCATCACAAGAGTTTTCCCTATTCAGACCATCTGCATGTAGTGTACATACATAACAATTTGATTCTCTGAAAATTTACGAATAAATTTTAAGTATGAAATATCAGTAAAAATTATGAGAGTTTTTAAAAAGAACTGTTTTAAGGCTTGTGCTCTTGTCCATTTCTGGCATATATTTCATCTAACCTTTAATCTCTTTAATATCTCAATCTTTCCTACTAAAAATGCCTTACAAGTCTCACACAATTCAGCCTTTCCCTACTTTTAAGTCCCTCTTCTACCCACCCGCTATTCCAAGGCAATGTGAGTTCTCAGATTTTCTTACCCTTTTACGTCACTCTTTAACACACATCACACTTTTAGTGGGATACTACTGCTAAAAAGCAAACCTCAGTATGCTTTCAAAATCCATTTCTACTTTCCTGTTAAAGACAGTTTTGTTGACTGTAGAGATAAACCAAGCCGGAACAAGCTTCCCCTGAAGCACTGTACTTATGTTTAATACGTTTATGCCTATTACACATCTCCAACACAAGGCCATTCTCCTATCTATAATTTCAGAATAAAATAGACTTAGAGCACAGGTTCCAAGCTTCTTTCTGCTTGAAAAAGAGCTCTAAAATATTTGTGTGTTATCATAAACATAAACTGCTCAGTACAATTATTAACAAAAGTGCCAATATTTTAAGCCTTCCCAGTTATCTGTCTCACCAACTTTCCATAACTTCAGTCAGATCACCCACTTTCAGCTGAAATCTCTCCCTTCTTCAGCTGACACTGTAAAGTGCTTAGAAAATCAGTATAGATTATCTGATGTTCCACGTGTCTCTTGTTAGTTCTCTTCATACAAAGTATTTCAGTCAAATAAATACTAGAAAAATCTGTACCAATTTTAAGGTTTTGCAGACGGAGGAGAAAAACAAACGACTGTTTTTCCTTCCTTTGAAAGTGCTTTAATTAATTTACATAGAAGTAGGATGCAGAATCACATTTTCATTAAAATTCATGATGTGAACAAGCGGTATTCTTAGAAGATTCTTTTTTTTCAATATCTGCTGTCTGACAATATTAATGTCAATCAATGAAATCATTAAGTAGTAAGACTTCTTTTCCAAACAGTTTTTTGAAGTTCTGTGGTGGACAGACAAATTTGCTCTGAACAGCTTGGCCTATTTTTTTTCCCCTAATCTATGTAAGACTGTGAGATGCATAAGTGATTGTGATGACTCTTGAAGCACTTTTTGTTCAGATAGAGAGGGTTATAGAACTGACATGGCATGGTCATATCATATATTACTGAAAGAATGAATGGGTACATTTTTGGAGGAAAAAAAACCAAAAAGGCTTTCATATGAAAAAGGGAAATAAAAAAAAAAAACAAACAAGTTTTCTCTAGCTGTGTGCTCCTAGGATTTAGACAATAGGAAGGGCAATCCGTTCTGAGACTTTCTGTAGACCTGGGGTTTTTCCATAAAGACTTGTTGGAAGCCATTCATTCAGCAATCCACTGACTGAAAGAAAAAACCTCTCTATTTTTAAGCTGGTATAGGATAAAATTCCGGTTTTGCAAAAAGAGTCTAATGTATTTATAATGTCAGGGTACAAAATAAGTTTTGTAATTAAATGAAAATGGTAAAGGAGCTGTGGGAGGAATTCTGGATGTGTGTACACAACAAAGATCAGAATCCAGAAAACGCATATATTTGTAGCCAACAGGTGAAGGAAGAAGTAACTCAATTAAGACAAATTTTCTCAGAATTTAGCAATAAGTGGTAAAATAAACAGAAATGAAAACTCATTAAAAACCTTTGAAAAACTTGCATTTTTTATAGTGAAAAGGTTAATCAGGATGATCTACTCAGTGATTCAGTGGAGAAATCCCATCTTTTTTTTTGCTTACACTTGAAACTGATGGTGATTCTAATTAGGTAATGTTCATAAAGCTAAAACTAAAGTAGTTTTCAGAGCTTCAGTTTCTGCAATAGCTGGCTTTTAAACATCTTTCTAAAGTTTAACATGATTCTAAAGACATTCCTAAGACATCTTTCACACATCCAGTGTGACTTAAAAAACCCCCAGCTATTATTTGCAGTTAAAAGGGACTAGACTTAATATTCCAAGATCTTTCCAGTTTTATGTTCTTACATCACATTAGAGAAAACTGCAGATTAATGAGGTTCATTATTTTTTTTATGCAGTTGCTGAAGCTCTGCACATGAAAAAGTGTTAAGTATTTAACCCAAGAGAGTCTGAGTTTGTTTTCAAGAGGGATAGTACTCAGCACATTACACAGTTGGGACTATGGTCTAAAATACTGAAAAGTGTCAAAAATTAAATGCCCATTTTCAATAAATTACTACTTAGGAACTTATATCCTACTCTTTTATATAAGTAAGGTGCTACTAGAAATAAGATATATGTTCTTAAATCATGTGATTGCTTTCAAAATTTGTACTTATTAGTTCCTGTAAATGCATGATCAAAAAAACCACTATTTTAAAAAACATATATTTTACAAAAAGCTCAACAGAAAATTACAAATCTGTTCTTGAAGCATTTCTAGGAGTTACTTTCTGAGTTTTGTGATTCAGTATATGACTTACTGTGATGTATCAGCTTCTTTCTATACACCTAAGAAATTGAATAATTCTGAAATCTCATAGTTATCTATTTTGCCACAGTATAAAGTTGGTACCTTCAAATGAGAAGCACTGTAGATCTGTAAAATATTAAGCAATTTTACTATTTCTATGTTCATTCAATTCATCAAAACAACCTATCAAAGTTTGTTACTGCTTTGATGCTACCAGTTACTATCTGTTATTTTTCAGGCTATTTTTTAGTTAAGTTTGAGCAAATCATTGATTTTGCTGACAATACTTCATAAGCTGCTGCTCAACAGACAATTACCACATTTATATGCCTAAATAGCACAGCTTGCGATTCTTAATTGAGCTTATGGATAGGCAAGGTATGCTTTCTGAAAGGTAGCTGTGGAAAAACGGGCAATTAAGCCAAGTTGCAACCTTGCATAAATGCTTAATTGAGAATGGCCATGATGAGGGAGCAAATAAATAGTGTATCAATACTGGGCTCTTTTTTCCTGTGAAAAGATCTATTTCTGCTTGTGAGTTTCATTGTGCTCCTTCCCACCCCGGTACATCTGAAGGCGAGCAGTGAAGGCCCCAAGGAACACTTTCTCTTGGTTTCACAGCTTAGTTCTATCTCCTACGGACAACAGCTCGCAATTAATAACAAAAAATACTGGTCCTATCCAGACACATTTATATTCCAGGTGTCCTTCTGCAAATTTAGGCTGTGAATGAGATTATGTCTGCCTTTTTTATGTTGCTTGCTCTGTTGGCTTTACAGCACAGTACCCCCAGGTGGCCTGTTTAAGTAAAAATTCAAACACAATGGTTTTTTAATGAACAAAGCTGAAACTGAACTAAGATTAAAAAAATAGAGAGAGTAGCAGGGAGTACTTCAGAGAATCCTTTGTAAACAAAACCACAGCTCAGCGACCACCTCAGAGGAAATGAATGTTTTACTTAAAATCATGCAGAAGACAATCACCCAAGTTTTCACTTTGCAATGCTTTTCAGTGGTCTGTGGGTCCTGGCTTGTGGTTGCTCAGAGCATCTGTAAAGTGGTAATGCTAACCTTTGGAAGTCATTTTTCCCCCCCTTCATGGAAGTTTTCTATTATCATGAGCCAAGATGGACTGCATAGAGCTCAAACTTGTTATCATGCTTATCACATGGCTTATAAACCAGCAGGTCAAACGGTAGACCGGTGACAGTGATACTAAGAAGATGACAGGAAGGAGAGGAAATGGGAGAGGCAGCATCACTAGGGCTTTTTTTTTTTTTTTTTAATTGGCCGTTCCCCTACTGTTTATTCCTGAGCTGTATTGTAGTACATTTTATACTGGCAACTTCTGCTTCAGGTAGTCAGTCAGCCTGTTGAAGAAAAATGTCTTTGTACAGTTGTCATCAAGTGTTTTGATTGAAACCATGTTGCTTTAAACAGATGCAGGGCCATATTCTGCAAGGAGCTGAGAGCTTAATAGTTTCACTGAATTTACTAGGAGGTAAAGTCATACTGGTGTCAGTCGGGGAGCGCGCAGTACCTTCTTCCATGTGTAGCTGAAGTCAGAGATATTGGCTTCATAATTGGCTGGGGACTGTCGAGGATGCTGAAAATACCTCTTCCTGTAGCCTTTACTCACAGCCTCATGAGAGCTATTCTGGAGCTGAATGCTGAGTCAGAGGGTAAGGCAACATTTGGTATGAGGTCTGCCTGGCTTACATACAGCAATAAGGCTGCTTGCATCTGATTTGTTCCTACCATTGGCATAAACATTACATGAAAGCTACTAGATGTTGCACTCAATCTGTCTTTCACTGCAGTATGGTAGGAAATCATGCCTTGAACAGAGATTTCTGGGATACATCCCTCTCTGAACAGTGCCGCTTCAGCTGACAGAAGGGTAAGATGATAATGTGGCAGCAAACAAAGGGTTCCAAGTTATACGATACCTTTAGAATTTTTTCTCTTGTTTTAAAATATGAAATAAATAGTATTGTATGTGATTAGAATTTCATGTCAAAGGCAGATTTTATCTCATTGAACACAATGGTTGAACAATACTGCCAATTAAAATAACCAAGTTAAAATAAACCACATATTGTCAGAGTCTACATGGTGGTTTATACAAGAACAGATACGCCGGGTTAGTATTGCTATTTCAAAGGTGATTCCAAAAATCACATAAAGGAATTATAGTAGCAGTAGTGACAAGTTACCAGCAACTTACTGTTTTAGATTTTGTTTCTTTTTCACCACATAATTATTGAATTAAATAAAAAAAAAAAAGAAACTGCTAGCTGAAAATAAAATGGGAGATTTAGGATTCGATGTACTATTCTACCCAACTCTGAGTGCTCAAGGGTCTTCTGTTAATGGCCACATTCAAGAAACTCCCTCCAACTTCCCTCCTGTGGCAGTTCACCCACAGCCAAGGCAGCACGTCTTGCACAGGCTCCCAACTTTGGATGTGGTGAATTTGCATCTTCATTTTCAGAAAGGTGCGCTAGTCCAGGAACCTCATTACTCTCTGACAATGATCATGATCATGATAACAAAATGTCATACGGCAGATTAAGGAGGAAAATATTGAGAGCTGCATAGGGAAGCTACAATCTACCCTTTCAATTTCTTTTATTTTTAGAATCATAGAATCATAGAATGGTTAGAGTTGGAAGGGACTTTCAAAGGTCATCTAGTCCAAGCCCCCTGCAAGGAGCAGGGACATTCCCGAATAGATCAGGTTGCTCAGAGCCTCATCCAGCCTGGCCTTGAACATTTCCAGGGATGGGGCATCCACCACCTCTCTGGGCAACCTGTTCCAGTGTTCTACAACTTACATTGTAAAAAATTTCTTCCTAATATCCAATCTAAATCTACCTCCCTCTATTTTAAAACCATTACTCCTTGTCCTATCACAACAGGCCCTTCCGAACAGCCTCTCCCCATCTTTCTTGTAGGCCCCCTTGAGGTACTGGAAGACCCCTATCAGGTCTTCCTGGAGCCTCCTCTTCTCCAGGCTAAACAGCACCAACTCTCTCAGCCTGTCCTCATAAGAGAGGTGCTCCAGCCCTCTGATCATCTTCGTGGCCCTCCTCTGGACCTTCTCCAACTGGTCCATGTCCTTCTTGTGTTGGGGGCTCCAGAACTGGACACAGTATTCCAGGTGGGGTCTCACCAGGGCAGAGTAGAGGGGGAGAATCACCTCCCTCGACCTGCTGGCCACGCTCCTCTGGATGCAACCCGGGATGCGGTTGGCCTTCTGGGCCGCAAGAGCACATTGCCAGCTCATGTTAAGCTTCTCATCCACCAGCACTCCCAAGTCCTTCTCCTCAGGGCTGCTCTCAATCCATCCCCCGCCCAGCCTGTACTTGTGCCTGGGATTGCCATGACCCAGATGCAGGACCTTGCACTTGACCTGGTTGAACTTCATGAGGTTGGCACGGGACTACCTCTCCAGCCTGTCAAGGTCCCTCTGGATGGCATCCCTCCCTTCCAGCGTGTCGATGGCACAACATAGCTTGGTGTCATCAGCGAACTTGCTTATTAGTGGCATTATTGGTTAGATGCTGCCAACGTGCACAGGAAATTAAGTTTTCTGTCCCAGAGCACTTACAGTCCAAGGACCTGATCCTGCAAAATTTGTATATGACTATATAGAGGTATATGCATGCTAGTATATATTTCTGTTCACTTGTTGACAAAGATGCTTAAAATTGCAGTTTATTCAAGAAAAGCTCCCATCTATATCAAAGGTAATTCTAATAGACTAATTGAGCTATGTGCTTTTTGAGTACCAGCTAGTACTAGTCTGTATGTAAAAAATCCATATAAACTGACTGGCAAGTATATTGATGCACATCAGGTTGTAGGTTTGTACATTTGTCTAATAAAATCAGCATTTCCAAGTAGTCCTGCAACTATTTACTTCAACTATTTAGATAAATTTTTTTTTGTTTGTTTTCTGAATCACTTGGTTTTGCTGGTTTGTTAACTTCCTGAATTTAGATTTCATTATATCATTTCTATGTTGTTCTAATGTTACCTTCCTGGCACTGGATACTTTTCCCTCTTGAGTCCTATCATTTTGTCAAAAAAGGAGACTAACCTTATAGCCAGTCAGTTGTTAGCTATTCATCTTTACCTTGTTATTCCAAACTGTGAAGATCACACAATTTTGATTATGTTATTTGTTTGTGGTTTTTTTGTTTGTTTTTGGTTTGTTTTTTTTTTTTTTTGCTATTGCTGTATGGGCTGACTCTGCATCAAATATATTTATTCATCACAAGTGAAAAAGTATAGCAATCCAGCACTTTTAAATCATTCTTGTCATTTTTGTAGAATTTCAGAGAAATCCAATGTAGTTCTGTAAGTGAAATTTGGCCTAAATAACATTATTTCTTCTTCAATACCCTGTAATATGAGCCTGGCAGAGTATTTTCTGCATTTTGTATGGAAACTCTAAAACTGAATGTTATTTAGCTGGCACAGCAGTCAAATCTTACATTTCTGAACAAGGATTTTTGAAGATTCTGACTTTCTGCAAACCCCAACAATTTGCATATCACAATTTGAGAGTGAATGCTGCATATACTGTCCTTTAAACAAACACTCATTCAGAGAATAGTAGTTGTGTAGAAGCAATTGTTTTCTCACTTTGTAGTCTTTGTTCATGAACAATTAGACATGGTGGTGTTCTGTAAAGAAAACTTAATAGGCATTTCATATGAGGTAGGAATGTAAAAGCAGAAAAAAAGCAGCTGTGTCATACAAGAAACATGAGTATTTCATAACAATTTTCTTTCAAGCTGTCCTGCTTAAACAACATAGCCCTAAAATATGTAACTATCTTCAGTCTTCTTAGTTTTCACATTTAGATAAAAGAAAGCCGTGTGAATAACCTTTGTCTTTCAATAAACTTTTAAATATATTTTTTTTTTCTGCAAATTTTGCACTTATTGAATACTGCCTGCATTTGATCTTATAATGACCTTTCATTTGCTGAAATCTCCAGTCACGCATTAACCACTTCTTATCTGGATGATTGCTATTCTATCTTTATAGTCTTTATAAATCCTTATTATCTTAACTTCAGGGAGACTGAAGTATCATGGCCAGACAGTTCTGTCTACCCAGTAAATAGCACTATATCAGCTTCATCTTTCAGACCATTCTCCAGCTTTCTACATAGGCTGACCTTCTAATCAAACTTAAAATGGAGTTTTTTCAAAATGTTTCATAAATTATTCTAATTTACTATGTTTACTTGTTGTTTAACTACATCTAACTTTGCTTTTCCGCTTTGGTATCTTCTTCGTCTCTGCTCCATAATTCAAGCTGACTGCTAGGGTCTCATGGAAGCCAAATGAGATTCCCCATCTTCGTAGTGTCTCTGTGACCAAGTAATTTAAAATCTCACATTACTTTTTTGGCACAGGTTTCTTGATTTTGTGCAAATCTTTGTATGGTATTGCTTTATACACAATTTTATTTCAGATTTTGCTAATATGTGACTGCAGAATAAAACAATGTAATCGTGTAATTTAGTAGTTTCTTTCCTTTCATACTGGATGACTTAAGCTGATGTATGCAATTTCAGTATAGCTTTTGTTTACCCGAGTCTTCCCAAAATGGTCCATAATATTTGTTCTTTTTACTCCTCCAAATTGAAAAGGGAGTGTACAATAAAAATACACATATAAAAATATAAATTCTACAGCTGCATGATGAATCTGAAGGTTTTCTGTTTTATAAACCAATATATTTTAAATGTATTTACTGCATTTATTTTTTGAGCCTTAGGCACAAAAATAAAAGAAGATTTGAGCAAGTAGTACTTTTTTTTTTTAATTTTGCAAAAGTGTCTAAAAATCGTTAGCTCAAGATATGAAACTAATTTGATGAAAATTCTCTAGTATGAAGTATGGTAGAAGTTTTGAGAAGTGCTTTATAGAAGGAGAAACAAATTCAAAGAAATAAATTAAATAATAACTCTCAATCTCAATGCTAAAATCCACATTAGCTTTTTCCAAGTTGAGTAAATGACCACTTCTCTTTCCATAAAAGCAACAAAACTCTGTAAGGTTATGATAATGTGACATTTTAGTACAGCCTGGAAGAACAGACTTACGACTGTCCAAACCACCTCAAACTGATGGGAAGCCTTAAATTTATCCCAGCATCCACTTTTAGACAGACTTATAGTGGGAAGCTCCCTTTCTATTTAATAGAAAGGGATATCCCTGTTTTGATTCATCCTTTGAAGGATTTTATTTAATTTTTTCTACTGGCCACATTCTGAATACTATATAAAAAATACAAAAATTAAAGTACAGATCTTTTGTTTGATGAATTCTCATCTGTGTGACAATGAGGCTAATTTATAATGTGTGAGCTCTGTTTTCTTTCATTTTGTAAAATGTTGACTTGCAAAGTGAGGTAGGAAGTAATTCCACTACTGCAGGCACTTTCCACAGTTTTACTGCCCTGGTTATACATACTTTCACAGAAGAATCCTCCCTTTTACCAGACTAATTGAAAGTATTTTTGTTTTAAACTTGGGTTATGAATTACTGTATGATTTAACTTGAAGAGCTGCTCTGCAAGCTCTAATTTAAAGTCATAAGGATGCTACAATCCAGGAAACTGTACTTATGAAACACCCTGACTTTTCAACGAGGTACAAAATGTCATGTGGTATATGAAAGCTGCCAGTAGAAAAGTAGTAGAGAGAAACAGAAACAGGAAACAGGGACAAGGTCAAGTCTGGAATATTTCAGACACTGAGCAAATGACAGATGAGTGTGATAGACGCATGAAGGAATAGATTCCTGGAAACTTATTTTATAATTAGAATAGGAGTCCTGAGTATCTGGTGGACACTTTTCAACTGCAGCTGTGTTGACATCTTAAATAACTTTGTGTATTCTTTTCATATAATGGCAAGGTCACCACAACTTCTCATGTTCAAATCGCAATATGGCACACAGAGTACTTCGCTGTTCACCATTTCTTTTGTAGTTCACACTCTTCTGACCAGAAGGCAGAAAGTTGGACACAAAGAATCTCAACAAAAGGAAAAAAATATTAGAAATCAGAATCATGTTATTTCTCTGGAGGCTGCACTGCACACATTTAAATTCAATGTCAGTGAAGAGGCTTGGGTGATCAAATTTTGCACCATTTAACCACATCTTCTGTCATATTTAGAAAGGATTTAAATAAGGTTCTGTGAATGCAGGTGAATTTAACCTGTAACTACCACTTCATAATTTTAGAACTACCAAGTCATGTGACATGAGGAAACACAGCCAAGCACGGAAACAAAAAGAACATTTAATAATGAAGACAGAGAAGAAAAGATAAATTGGAAAATTAATTAACTGAAAGAATGAGATTTTCTGATATAGCTAAAAAACAGCTTGAAAGAGACTTGTGAAGGTGATGACAGTATAACTCAGGGGAAGGTCCAAGAATCATTAGCTTAATGACATTTATTGGGTATTGCTCAACCAGTTGCTGAGCTATGTCTGTAGACTTTCCCCCTACCATGAAATAATCAATGTTATGAGCACTCCTTCAGTGCAGAGTTAAACAGATTGAACCTTGGATTCCTTGGACCATTTCAGATTGAACCCCTGAGGAAGCCAGCCTGAGAGGCAGCAACAGTAAGGAGCTCCAGGGACAGCAATTGCAATTCCAAAGGTACACACAGCAGAGAGTGATTTTAGAACAGAAAAGAATTATTGTGCAAAAACCAACAAAAGGCATAAATATTTGCTTAAATGTGAAGAAGAGTCAGGATCTGCAATTATCTTTAAAAATTATTAAAAATTCAGGTTACTTGCAATTCAGGCTAAAGAATAAAAGGTTAAATACTCTGCTACTTGTCATTCAACTCTATTTCTCATCTCAAAAACAAGATAAAAAGAAGACCACCCGTGCAGTCAGTTATATTAATAAATATGTTTACTACATGTAGTATTACAAAATGGTATGCTACAACAGACATGAGCAAGCTCTTCCCAGAGCCTGACCCAATAAGAGCCATTTAACTGCCATTAGAATACCACAGAGACCAAGCTAATAAGCCCTGCTTTGAAGCCCTGCATATTATTTTAGGAATCACACCCTCCTAGTGTGGCATGGCTTGTATTGGTTGAGAGTGTGAAAGACCAAGATTATTTGCTAGCTAAAACCCATGTGAACACAATCATAATTACAGAAAAGTGTTCAGGTTGCTCAGGCAGCTGAGTTGTGTATCTCTAAAATGAATATCTTCTACAAACACAGCTAGAGCCCCATCTAAGAACAAGATGAGTAACTGCTTTGTTTCCATACCAAAGTAATGACATCTGCTACCTAAGCTATTTATAATTAACCTAATTAAATTATAATTCTTTCAATATTAGACTCCAAAATTCTACTGCTTTTTAACTATAATTGGACATGATTTTGGAAATTTGGGAGAAGTGAGATTGCAAAAACTTTATCTGGTATTTTTCTCTCTCTTTCGAAATAGTGGAGATCCCCTTCCCCTCCCCTCCAAAATTATCATAACTGCTACATTGCTAAAATTACAGGTTTTAAATCCAGATGGATTTGCAAATAATGGATATGTATTCTTAGAAAATACGTTCTATACACACAGACAACTCTTTACTTCAGAGGCTAAGATTACTTGCTCTGAAGGCTTTCGGTATATAGATGCAAGGCCACTGGAATTGAGATGCTGGAGGATGTAGATCTGCAAGAGCAGGTTGCTGAGGAGTACCTCATTCTGTATTTACAAATAAATGGGTACCAGTACAAACTAAGATTTTCAGACAGTGGCTTGATTTTCTCAACTGTCTTGTACTAGAACATTTATTGTGTTTAGTAGTTCTCCGGTGCAACAGGAAGATCTAGGTAGATATAACATTATGTGTTAACATTGCCTTCTATAGGAAAGGAAGGTGTGTGTAAAAATACAAAAGACAAGTAAAATTATGGAAGAATCTGATTCTTCACCTGCAGTTCAGACTGTAATTTTAGCCTGGCACCTGACTTTGTAAGGCCAAGATAGACTGGTCAAAAACAGGAACAGAGAGATTTCTAGAACACCCATAAATAGCATTTGGTGAAATACTTAGAAAAAACTGCCACACTTTCCTGCATAAGCCAGAAATGAAAGGAAAAATCAAACAAAATAATCTGATTTTGCAGGCTGAGCAAAAACTCTTTTTAAAATTCCTGAATTGTATTTTTCTAAGCAGTTCAACCCCCTTAATAGGTCTTCACATTTTTTTTTTTCCTAAATTGCAGGATTGATGTTCACCCAAGCTGCAGAGCAGCAACAAGGTCAAGTGACATATGAAAATCAAGAACACTCAGAAGTTAAAGCTCATGTTCTCCACTGTTCAGTTACTCCTGAGGAAATGAAGTAAACTTGTTTCACAAACTTAAACATAATCTGAAAAAGTGACAGTGTGGTCAAGATATTCCAAAAATCTTTGTGTTTATAGATACAGTAAACGCCTTTTATAAAAATACATTCGTTTGTTATGTTATGCTTGAAAAAGTTTACTTGGTCTGTAAGAACAATCTGTTTGTCTCTTAAGGATTTTGTGAAGTTTTGTTTTGTCTTTTTTTTAATGTAAGTTTCCACAGTATTGTCAAGGGGAACATACAGCAGATGCTTATTGTGAGTGGAACAAGTGAAATGTCATTACTTATACATTGTTATAAGCTGGTTGCATTTCATAAAAAAGCCACACAGAGTGGAAACCACTGAGAAGACAACTGGTAACTGGGAAGCAAGACAAGATTTCTTAATAAAGAAGCCCTTACTCTGGAAATAGCCAGATCTCATGAGGAAAACACATGAGCA
Source organism: Chlamydotis macqueenii (assembly GCF_036417535.1). Lineage (NCBI taxonomy): Eukaryota > Metazoa > Chordata > Aves > Otidiformes > Otididae > Chlamydotis > Chlamydotis macqueenii. The sequence continues at coordinate 54,014,349 of NC_141593.1, read as the reverse complement.
CATATTGTGGTTCCCCAGCTGTCAGGGAAGATGAACGCAGAAGTAGAACAAAGCAATTCAGTCCAGACAGTCCAAGACAGAGGAATACCAAAATCCAATAGTAGCACAATTTATTTTTCAAGTCAGACTTTTTGTGAAGCACAATATTGCTGATAGTTGCAGGAAAGATCTGTCTCTGAGGAGCGACATGTACGAAGATTTAATGAGGATTATTGTGGACATAGCTCTGTTGGTGATATTGTGCTAATGTAGTAGACTTTCAGACTCTACTAAACACAAATAATATGATGTATTACATGTAGTTAAGGAAAGGAGTTTGAATGCAGAGCTATGTGTCAGTAGTGTCAGGCACAGACACTACTTCTCCCACAGATCTTTAAGGGATCTCTTTGCTTTGGTAGTGGCATTAATCCTAACCTGCCCTCACTGTTAATTAAGACATTCTTGTACAAATTGGCAGGTTCCATTGCCCCTTCTCTTAATTTTTGCACGATGCTGGGATGATAGCACCTACCTCTTCTCAGTTTCTGTCTGCCAAATTTTGGAGAACCTGCTACATGCTATTACTGTGTTTTCCCCTGTAAGACCTGTATCTTTTTCTGTGTGGGAAAGACCTTCAGATACTGTACCATATTGATCATGCTGTTTGGCCTTTTTTGTTTCTTTGTACTTCTGCAATTCCTCATTTCCTTTGACATCATTTTAAAATATTACAGTCTCACTGTATCCAGTTTTCTATTGAATATGACAGCTGCACTTGGTTGATGCCAAAATATAATTTCATAGTGCAAAGTATGAATGACTCCACATGATTTTTCTAAAGGTACTTCGCTACTCTAAGGCAGTTTTCCTGTTGGGTTGGGATGAGTGATTTTATACCTAACCCCCAGCTTCAGGACCTGAAGTCACTTTTGTTGGTCTGTGATTATACATTGCTGCTATGCTAGATACACTAAATCTTGAAAAATAGAGTACAAAATAATCCTGGTTTTCTAGCAAACTTACCTTTGGAAAATGAGATTTATGGGACTTTGGGGAAGCTCTAGGGGCTGTAGGTTTGCTGTGGGTGTGAACTGCAGATTTGCTTTGGGTATGACCCCTGCCTGCCCTCAGTCAGTGTACCAGATTTTGTCTCCTTGGCTTTGGAGTTCTTCTTACCAGCTGAGATGATTGGGTATCATATGGGTCAGGATTTTTAGATGTCTCCCAAAAGCTGACCAAGGAGGAGGTAACTGGAGCATGATACAGCATTGTGAAGCAGGCTGATGCACAAAAAAACAAGAGAAGATGATAAGAGGCAGGGTATGTGAAGGAGATGATGGAGGAGGGTATGTGAAGGACCATGTGCCAAGCTCCTCACCTACCCCAGCACACAGTTGGGGCTCAGCATCCTCCATTTTCTTCTTGTGGTGGCAGATACGTAAGGCTTGCTGTTCTTCTGGGAAGGTCCCTGAAGTCACCTTTCACAAGGATCTTTAGTAGCTTGAACTTGACTTGGGCTCATCTTGCTCGCAAGGCAAACAGAACTGCAAGGTGGCTGGGCTGGGAGCTTTGGGATCTTCAGAGGCACTCTGGGACCTGAGGACCCAAATGCAATGTAAGTGTAAACAGCTTTAGTCTGATACTTTTGAAAAAGTGATGTCCCTGGAGAAATGCATTCTCCTGCAGATAAGGTAAAGTTTAACCAGTCAATATTTGTGCAACTGAAAAATAAAATTATCATTAAGACAGAGTGTAAGTAAACTAAAAGATTCCTGTTATCTTCACCGGATTGGGACTGGTCCTGTACATAAACCCATCTGCTGTTTTTGCAAGCCAGCCCTTTTTGAAATTTAGGCTGATAGATAGCTACCTTTTTACATGGTCTGGAAAGTCTTGAGGCTTATTACAAAGCTGTGTGCTCTACGTTTCCTCATCATAGCTCTGTGCTCTCTTGCAGCTCTAAATAATCAAAGAGTTTACAGAGTTTTTTTACCCCAAGCATATGCCAAATCCCGTTCTTACTTATGAAATGGTGGCATTCAGCACAATGAAATCAGCCAATAGATCAGGATTTATCCTATGAATTTTCTAAGAGAAGCACAAGCAAAAAGTGAAGATTTATTAAGAAAGGAAATTGTTTGTGGTTTAGCATGGCGTCTAGCATTGTAAGTGATAATTCTATTGGTTTTTGAGTAAAGCAGGAATAAAATGTTTAGCTTATAGTAAACTCTCAAAAGGAGGCATTATGCTATGCTGGTGTTTATTTTATTAATGTCAGAAAAATTAGATTAACTTGTCTGGCATATCTTACTTAACAATAAAGCTACACCATGACTGTCATTAATCATTTCCGTGTTAAACACACATCTTCTAAAAAGTTTATATATGCTTGAAATTAACCTTGCATGTATTGTTTCGGTTTCATAGAAGCATGTTTTACATGCTTTTTTCATTTCCAAATGGAGAAAAAAAAAATTGTTTTGCAGCAGGGTTTTTCTTTTATTTATTTCTTTTTTAAAAAAATCTCTTCATAGTCCTATGGTCTCTTTGACTGCTAACAACGACAAAATCCTGTTTGTTTGGCAAGTATGAAAGAAAGCACAACCTTGTTGAACAACTTCATACAAATATCTGTGCATATAATGATCTTTTCAATACACATATCAAGTGGTTTTACTGTTTATGTTATCTCTTCACCACAGCCTCACTTTTCCAGTGCCAAAAATAGAAGAGTTTTCCTTCTTATTCCAACCACTGTACAGTTGAGTATGAATAATAAGGACAAGGGAGTTGAGGAAGACATAGGGGTGAGGACAGGACCAGGGGCAGGACTTGAACTGGGTGGGAAAATGGCTGTGAGGGAGTGATTTCTTGGTTAAAAGAAGCTGTGGGAGATAAACCTGTCCTGTAAGGCAATGATGTGGAGGGGGAGAAAGGCTGATGTCAGGGTGAGAGCCAGAAGGAAGTTGGAAGAACTCCAGAGCTGACAAGAGAGTACTGGCATCTGTTTAGGCAGTGCTTAAAAGGCTTAAATTTCAGTAGTTGGCTGCATCTTAACCATTCCAGGAGATGTTTTGTTTTGCGGAGACGCTTTGTTTTGCGGAGACTGTGGTCAAAAGAACCAAAAGATGAAGGAAAAAAAGATGAAGATGTTACAAAAGGGACAGACTTGTGCTAGCATCTTCAAAGATCACTAAATACTTCACTGAAGTAACTACGTGGCAAATGATCCCACCTACGAAATGTGACTTTGCTAGAACTGGAGAATGAATTCAGGAGGTAAAGCCTGCAACAGGAATGCAGCCCTGCTTTTAGAGTTACACCCCAGTGCAGTCTGAAGGGCAGAATGACTAGTGGCCTCAGTTTTAGGGCAGAAAAATGCACTTCTGTCTGTATCTTGGTACCACAAAAATGGAAGACAAGTCATGGAAGAACCCTAACTAACTGCTACTATCAGAGCTGCAAGCTTTCAACCCATGAGATCCACAGCAAACATTCAAATCATCAAGGCTTTAGGATGGGCTTAACTATCCCCAGCATGGTAAATAGGGTAATATTCAGTGCACCACGAAGTATTTAAGGGGAAGATGGTGTTTGGGGTGAAGCAGCGCTTGTGAGAGTGAGCTCAGCAGCATGCAGGTGCAGATGGGGAATGGATTGAGAGCAGCCCTGAGGAGAAGGACTTGGGAGTGCTGGTGGATGAGAAGCTCAACATGAGCTGGCAATGCACCCTTGCGGCCCAGAAGGCCAACCGCATCCCGGGTTGCATCCAGAGGAGCGTGGCCAGCAGGTCGAGGGAGGTGATTCTCCCCCTCTACTCTGCCCTGGTGAGACCCCACCTGGAGTACTGTGTCCAGTTCTGGAGCCCCCAACACAAGAAGGACATGGACCAGTTGGAGAAGGTCCAGAGGAGGGCCACGAAGATGATCAGAGGGCTGGAGCACCTTTCCTATGAGGACAGGCTGAGAGAGTTGGTGCTGTTTAGCCTGGAGAAGAGGAGGCTCCAGGGAGACCTGATAGGGGTCTTCCAGTGCCTCAAGGGGGCCTACAAGAAAGATGGGGAGAGGCTGTTCAGTAGGGCCTGTTGTGATAGGACAAGGAGTAATGGTTTTAAAATAGAGGGAGGTAGATTTAGATTGGATATTAGGAAAAAAGGTTTTACAATGTGAGTTGTAGAGCACTGGTACAGGGTGCCCAGAGAGGTGGCGGAAGCCCCATCCCTGGAAACGTTCAAGGCCAGGCTGGATGAGGCTCTGAGCAATCTGATTTATTCGGGGATGTCCCTGCTCCTTGCAGTGGGGTTGGACTAGATGACCTTTGAAGGTGCCTTCCAACCCTAAACATTCTATGATTCTATGATTCTATGATTCTATGATTCTATGCCAGCCTAGCAAACATGTAAAGTAGAGGCTGTGCCCTGCACAGCCATGCTCACTGTAAGCTCAGCCTCCCCTGCAGTATGCTCCTTGGGGTGTCAACTATGAAAAAAAGGGGTGCCATCAAAGCATTTCTGGCTAGGGTGAAAGGGGCAGATGTTGGGCTGCTCAGCCTCTGTAGACAGCAGTTGTGTTTTGGGTTATGAGTATTTGCTGAGCAGGGTAGAGGAAGCCGGCAGCCTTGCAACATGTGAAGGAACAGTTTGTCTAACATGTAGCTTGTTTTTCATGGATGTGATGTAGTGAGAGCATTTTCCTTATTCCCTGTGGAAGTGAAGGAGGCCATCACTGGAATAGCAGCTGCAGAACATAATTGCTATCAGTCTCAATCTCAAATGAGGTCATAAAAATAAATATCATAAACATTGTAAAGTACATTTCATGGTCTCCTTCAACATCTGTATTTTGCTTAATATTTGTGACAGCCATCACTTTATGGAACAGAAAAATATAAATATTTTTGCTATTAGAAATTGGTCTAGATTTTCTCTGTTTCCATGTTTCCCCTTTTCTATTCCTACACTAACTCTCTTAATCTTTTTTGAAGTAATCTGCTATTCAGATTCTTTTTCTTAAGGCCTAGTTTCCTGCTAAGAAAATCTTAGAGAGGGAGAGGGAGTAAGAGACCACTATGCAAGGCGGACACTGCTTTGCAGTAGAATTTCTTAGATTCTGGCATAACTACTTCTCTTCAGTAAATGTATGTTTTCCATCAGACTTTGCTCTACAATGTGGCCTAATCTTCCTGATATTTTGCCCAACATATTATGAGTTCAAGCTACTATTTCTTTCCTTTGTACAAGCCAGTAATATAAACGCTAGAGCAAATGGTACAAACCCCAATGGAAAACACATATCTATTTCATTGGGGTTATTATTTGCCAATGGGAATAAACAGATTTTCGTCTTTGAAGAGCTCATTAGCTTCTAAGAAAAAAAAGCAATACAAAAAACCTTTCTAACCTTGTAAATCCATTGGGATCCAAACCCAAAATTTCATTTAGCATTTTTGGGAGCCTCTGCTGACCTTGGCTTCGACAAACCTTGTGAGCTGTACTTTAGCCCACACAGCTTTAGATGCTCACAGTTAACTCAGAAGATATCCATTACTGCTTGTGTCCAAACTGAAAAAGGGTGTTGATTTAGAAAACAACTGCCTGAGCTTCCACGATGAACTCCTTTGTTAGATCATCCCTATTGCTAGCTTTTCGCTACTATTTGAATACTCGCCTTTTCCTCAAGGTTGGCCAAGAGGCCAGTGTAAGGCATCCACCAATATTGCCTGAAAATCCTATCTCTGTACAGAGTGCACTCTATGCAGGAGGAGCAAGTCCACGCCTACCTGTCTCACTTTCTGCTTCCATTATTAAAAACCCTGAATCTTTAGAGGGAATTCTAAAGAGACATTTTAAATAATATGTATTTCAGAATACCAATCATTTTACAGATTGGAAAAAGAGCCTGTGGATAAACAGCACATATCAAAAAATGTGGGAAAATGAATTTTTATTTGGGATCAATTTTACTGGTTCCATACCACTTAAAGTAATGTTTTTATGATAAAGACTACTATATAGAAAGAATCAAGTAGTTCAACTTAAATTGAATTATTTTCATTCAAAATTTACTCATTTGAGCTTGGAAATGCTGCCAAATTAATTAAAATTTCCAGACTTGTAAAGACAAATCTCTGAATAAATTTTGTAAAATATATTAAATAAGTTTAATTGTACTGCTCAATCTAACAAATCACATTTTCAAATGGATCTTAGAAGACATAAAGGGTGACTGACAATGTATTTGAATCTGAATTCAGGTTTCATAGTCTAGGCTAAGCAGTAATTACAATACGTGAGCGGTACACAGTAATATATACAAATGACTTACTCGATCTAAGGGAATAGCACCAAAATACTGATAACGGTTTGTAAGCTCTTAAAGAATGTTTTTTTTCTGTATTGGTAGATCTGATCAGTGAATATAACTTCAGATTTCATGGAGATATGAAATGGCCATAGGTAGCATGATTATTAGTGCCCCAAGAACAAAGCCACGCTAACCTCAGGATTAAGATTTCTGTCACTACCATTGGTATGTCATCTGTCGTGTGACAGCCTTGCACTCCAACACACTTGGCACTCTGCTTAAAAATAACTGTTAAAATTAAAATTTCTGTTACTGAAGATCATGAACAGGGTCTTTCTTTCACTTCAACTACTATTCACAAGTTTATTTGAATTTCATGCTCCGCCCTTCTCCTTGCACAAGCATTGGATGATTTTTATATATGTAGTCTCATCCTCACTAAAAAAGACTGTAGCTGGCAGTATGTCAGCAGCTGTTTCTTTTTTAATGTACTGCCACTGGCTATTATTAAGAAGACCTCAGTAGTAAGCACTAAAGGAATAAGATCACTTTCATCAGTTATAGAGAAAAGTGAGGGAAAACTTGCCTACCATGTTTGAGCCACATTTTCTTCACTAGTGCTGTTATTTTTTCCTATCCCTTTCAGGACAGTGAGAGGATTCTGCTCAGATTTAGTGACACAGCTCACTGACAACTGTGAGTCATCATGAAGCAGAACCCTTGGCTCTTTTTTGTATTTGCACAATGAATAGCAATAGTCAAGGATATTGTTTGTAGACTGAGCAACCTTACCTGTCAACTTCCACCTATGTTAAAAAAAATGTTTACCCTTCAGAAAAATATTCAGCGTTTTGCAGCATGCCTCTCTATGTAAATAAAGTAACTCTACAACATTTTAAACATCTAACTAAAATATAAGAAATATAATCATAATAAGTATTCATATAAAACCCCTTTTCAAGGCTATTTGCTTCTGAACAAATACGGTGGTTTCATGTGTACCATAGTCCCAGGATTTACATCTTTGTATCAAGCCAAAAACAAAATTGGAAGATCTGGTACAGAAATTTGAATCCAACAATAAAGTTTCTTCAGTAACATAAAGAAAAAAAGCATAAAAGTGGTGGCACTATGCAGTGAAGACAGAAGTGAAAAGGAGGACAATAGAGATATAAGCCAAAATTAAATTAGTATTTCACTTTTCCAGAACGATGCTAAAGTTGAATTCAAGGGCCAAGGCAGGATGGCTAGATGGCATGAGAGTATGGAACAAGAAATTATTATGTTAAAGATGGAAACAGAATTCCACTAATTTACTGCCCTCAAGTTAGGGGAACTTCATAATCTTGACTGTAGGATCCTGCAAAATCCGCCCCTATGGTATCATAGAGGTCAGAGGAAGGTCTTTAATACTGAGTGAAAATCTAACCTCATTTTCTGTGTGCATGTTCTACATCTTTGTGAATTATAGAACAAGCTTTCCTTTCTAAACTGGAGACTAACCTTTTAGAGGCAGGAAAAAAGAAAGTGTAAAGCTCATTGAATTATTAATCATAGGAATGTAACAGGATACTGTTGCGATTGCAGCAGATGCTATCCAAAGCTTTACTAAGTAAAGTCGTTTCCAACAGAGATCAAGAAACACTGTTGCTTTTCTACTATGCAGAGTGAGATCCTACCTGTAAGGAAGATGGGTGCAAAATGAAGTAGGCCATAAGAAGGATAGAAAGCGTTTCACAAGAAAATAATAACGGAGCTTTATTGTTTTGTCAAAATTCTTCCAAATGAGAAGGCCTTACAGATACATCAGCTATTAAGGCCAATGACAAAGAAAAAAACAGATGTAAATCATCAAGATCCGTAAGCTAAATATTTCTAACCATCAGGGTGCCATAGAACAACATTTCAACAGGAATAGTGATGGCAAAATAGACTACTGAAATAAGTGATGGTTCTTAACCTATTTGTGGAAGAGATTACTTGGCATGCTGAGCAAGCAACAGGATTCAATGCTGCATTAGGACTCTCCTAGTCCTACGTTTTTCAGGGTGTAGAGACCTGTTCTTCCCTGTTACAAACAGTATAGTCAGTGAATTTGTACTTCCTCCTTGCAAATTATCTTGTAAATTTTCTTCCTCATACTATGAGATACTTCAAAAAGACGAGAAACAATTTCTAGTCTGAAAGTCTCTGTGTAAAAATATAGAATCTAAATGAGAAAAATCTGTAAGGTGGAGTGAGGAATTTTTGCAGGATCTCACTGAGTTGATTATATCTTAGTGTCTGAAGGAAGAACAACAGGCAGACTTCCAGGGATGTGGTACAACACCTGTAATTGGCTGAGTTTTTTTAAAGTGTGCATTAAAAAAAGGACAAAACATGAAAGGTACTGGTTTTGGAGGTACAGTAATCTCAATCAGGGGACTTACAGAATCAAGGAATCATAGAATAGTTTGGGTTGGAAGAGCCTGTTAAAGGTCATCTAGTCCAAGCCCCTTCAAGGAGGAGGGACATCCCCAACCAGATCAAGTTGCTCTGAGCCTCATCCAACCTGGCCTTGAATGTTGCCAGGGTGGGGCATCTACCACCTCTCTAGGCAACCTGTTCCAGTGTTCCACCACCTTCATTGTAAACAATTTTTTCCTAATGTTGATCTGAATCTGCCTCCCTCCATTTTAAAACCATTACCCCTTGTCCAATTGCAACAGGCCCTGCTAAAGAGTTTCTCCTTGTCTTTCTTATAAGCCAACTTTAGATACTGGAAGACCGTTATAAGGTCTCCCTTCAGCCTTCTCCAGGCTGAACAGCCCCAACTATCTCAGCCTGTCCTCATAGGAGAGGTGCTCCAGCCCTCTCATCATCTTCATGGCCCTCCTCTGGACCCTCTCCAGCTGATCCATATCCTTCTTATGCTGGGGTCTCCAGAGCTGGATGCAGTACTCGAGGTTGCATCTCACCAGAGCAGAGTGGAGGGGGAGAATCACCTCCCTCAACCTGCTGATCACGCCTCTTTTGATGCAGCCCAGGATGTGGCTGGCTTTCTGGGCTGCAAGTGTGCATTGTTGGCTCATGTTGAGCTTCTCATCCACCAGTACCCCCAAGTCCTTCTCCTCAGGGACTCTCGATCTGTCCTCTGTCCAGCCTGTATTTGTGCTTGGGATTACCCCGACACATGTGCAGGACCTTGCACTTGGCCTGGTTGAACTTCATGAGGTTTGCACAGGCCCACCTCTCCAGCCTGTCAAGGTCATCCCTCCCCTCCGGTGTGTCGACCGTACCACACAGCTTGGTGTTGTTGACAAACTTGCTGAGGGTGCACTCAATCCCACTGTCCATGTTGCCAACAAAAATGTTAAACAGTGCCGGTCCCAATACTGACCCGTGAAGAATGCCATTTGTCACCAGTCTCCACTTGGACATTGAGATGTTGACTACAACTCTTTTGAGTGTGACCATCCAGCCAATTCCTTATCCACTGAGTGGTCTGTCTGTCAAATCCATGTGTCTCCACTTTAGAGACAAGGATGGTGTGCAGAACAGTGTCAAGTCATAGAATCATAGAATCATAGAATGGTTAGGGTTGGAAGGGACCTTCAAAGGTCATCTAGTCCAACCTCCCTGCAAGGAGCAGGGACATCCCTGACTAGATCAAGTTGCTCAGAGCCTCATCCAACCTGGCCTTGAATGTTTCCAGGGATGGGGCATCCACCACCTCTCTTGGCAACCTGTTCCAGTGCTCTACAACCCTGTTGTAAAAATTTTCTTCCTAATATCTAATCTAAATCTACCTCACTCTATTTCAAGTGCTTTGCATGAGTCCAGGTAGATGCCATCAGTTGGTCGTCTGTTATCCACTAATGCTGTAATGCCATCATAGAAGGCCACCAAATTTGTCAGGCATGACTCGCTCTTGGTGTAGCCATATTGGCTGTCACCAATCTCCTCCTTATCTTCCATGTGCCTTAGTGTGGTTTCCTGGAGAATCTGCTTCATGGCCTTGCCAGGCACAGAGGTGAAACTGACTGGCTTGAAGTTCCCTTGTTCTTCCTAGCATATCCCTAAAAACTGTGTATTTAAGGATACCTCAATGTGCTTGCATCATTCCTGGGTCTGTGCCATGATTTAACCCCAGTAGGCAGTATGAGTCATCCCTTTGGTCAGTTGGGGTCAGCTGTCCCTGGTGGGGCAGTGTGAGTATCAGAAAAGGCCTTGACACTGCATAAGCACTGCTTGGCAATAACTAAAGCACTGGTATGTTATCAACACTGTTTTCATCACAAATTAGCCCCATACAAGCTATGAAGAAAATTAACTCTATCTCAACCAAAACCAGTACAATTTGTTCAAAATTTCTGTCACACTTACAGTATTTATTAAAAATATTTTCCTTTTAAGACATAGCTGTCAAAGTGTAAACAAAGACAGGTGCTGCTGTTTTGGGCATGAAGACACAGTTTAGGATTGTTTCCAGCTTTTTTTTAAAAAAAAAAAAATAGAAGCAACGAATGCCTTAGCATTTCCCTGTTACATTCTGAGGCTCTGACCCTGCAGGTAGACCCCAGGGGCAATTCCTGCTGAAGTCTGAAGTACTTTTATAATCCATGTGTGAATTGCTCTATATATAAACCTAAACAACTTTTATAGTATGGTAAGAAATTCTCACTTTCTTTGTGGAATGAAGAGTTTGTTTCTTGAGTCATGTGCATTTTCATGGAGTCTACGTAAGCTTCAGAGTATGACATGACAGAAGCTTGTAGATTGTGTAGGTTCTGTGACTATTGCATTGTGACATCTGTTTTGTACATGACAGAAGTAATGTACCTCAGTTGTACTCTTACAACAACATAATTAAAATTTGAACACATTAATGTCCAACTTTCTCCTGCCTATTGGGCTGATTGCATTAAGATTTATCAAACATAGGTTGCATTACAATTTCTGACACCTTTTGAGATGCTGCTGCTGCCTTTCCTGCTGGACTTCTCCAGCAATTCTGACGCCAAGCGCAAACTGCTAAGCCAATACAGTCTATTAATTCCAGTTCCTCTCCACACACACTGTATCACATTTAGTGTTAGAGTGTTTGATGTCATTGTAAGTAGTGGTCCATCAGTTTAATATAACAGTATAGTTTCAGGTACAGTTTTTGAACACTAACATTCACTTTAATGTTAAACACAGACACCATTTGTTAACCAGTGCACATTGTAAGTGCACTAACTCCACTACCCTAATTGCATACTTTGCCTACATTTTTAACCATGAGATATCCTCTGCCTGTCTGAATTGTCATCAAATACCCTAGAATTCTGCTGTTAATTTATTGTGTCATTTTTAGAACAACTCACAACTCTGGTTGCATGGCATATACCATGGATGAAATCCATGAAATTACTTGATTAACTTCCCTTGCTCCACCAGATTACTAAAGTTATTTATTTCAGAGTTTTTCAATATCTTATTTAAATAAATAGCAATATTTTATTTTAAATTAAATATTTAAATAATTTCATTTAGTTGAGTAAAATACTTCTACTTGAGCTGATCCAATGTGAATAAACTTACTGTATGGGCAACTATTGTACCCACATGAACACAAAATCCTCAGAACAACTTCAAAAACTCATAGATTCTGTAAGTAACAATGAAAGGAATAATTAAGGTAATTATGGACGCTGCATATTTAGTCTGTCTTTCTCTGGATCTTACTTGGACTGGAGATAGCAATAGTGCAGTATATGGAGTATATATTCTATAAAAACTCCCACTAGAAATCACTCTAATCCATTATGATCAAGGATTTCCTTGTTATAGTCTGGACCATTTGGTGATCCAGATTGGTGATAAATAGCTCTGAAGAAGATCTATTTTGCTGCCTATTAAGTTATTGTCAAATTGATGTGCTCACAGCTATAGGTGCAATGGTATAATTTTCAAGACTTAGCATAGCAATGTCCTAAAGTATCACAGGAGATAACTAGAGTGTCAGTGACAAAGATGCTAACAAAGACTGTGTTTTATACCACAACTGTTCAAGAAAAAATCATATGAGCTTTCTTTTCCATGACATCTGCAACATCTCAGTCAGTGACTAGTTCCAAGTAATTGTCTACTCTTGGGGTTGCTTGAGTGTTTCATGATGAGGAATTTTTGTTATACTTGGATAAACTCACTAAAACGCAGACTTGATTTTTGGCTTGCAAAAAAAAAAAAAGGCTGGCTTCAGAAAGGACAAATGTATTTCTTGAGTTTTGGTCAACAGTATCTCTTGGTGTGACTAGAAGCACTGGGGGAGTTTCAAACTGATAAATAAGCAAAACACACAAGTTGCTTTTGATCAATGAAATTACAGGGAGAAAGTAACATACCACTTCATTTGTAGTTAAAACGGTTATAAACTTGCTTTAGTTCTCATTGCTTTGCACACTGACAAATTCTCTAATTACAAACTTGCTATCACACACTCCTTCCATGACATCACACATAGTCAGAGCAAAATAATCTAAATCCTTGTTTTTCACATGTTTTATATTGTGTGGCACAAATACTGCACTGGTCTTTAATGCTTGTTTGCCACCTCATAATAAATAAGAATAAAGAGTGTAAACTCTAGCCATTGATGCTAATTGAACAAAAGGGGTTATAACCATAGTCCAAGACGACAGAGACAAATCCAACTTGGAGTATTTGTTTGCTTGTTTGTATGTTTTATAGGTCTTCTACTCCTGTTTTCAAGACAATTTGTGATGGTGATAACACAGTAGTGCTTGTATCTATTACTTAGCTTTACACTGTTATTTACTAGGTAGAATACCAGTAGTCATCTTGGCTTTTTTGTTCAGGGCATGTACGCAGATAGGTTAATGGGGAATTAAAATAAGCAGAATTACTTTTGTAAAAACTTATCAGGAGAGCTAATGGTGGTGTTCAGTGTTCTGTTAGAGAAGGTTGTAACTGAGGACTCTATCCCAGAGTTTTGAGTTGAGAGGATTACAGGGACTGTTAGCAAGAGATTCTCAGAAAGCAAACTTCCGCAATGTTCAGGTTTTACTTAATTTCCAGGTGGAATACAAAGTTTCAGTTTTAATTTTTGTTTTGGTTTTATTTTTAAACTTCTATCATCTTCTTAATTTTGTTGGTTCCTACTTGACTTAAAAACAGGTACTCTCAGAAGAGGGTTACCACAGCAGATGAGAAAGTCTTTGGTAGTCAATTTAAGACTGACTGTTCTATTCAGGAGAAATTTGAAGCAAAATATTTTTTAACGAAGGAATTTTCAAAGTTTAAAACACCAGACAAGGTTATTGTAGTCTTTTGTGAAGATGGTAATGAGTATATGTAAAATCTTTAAGAAATTTATGTTTTTTCACAAAAGGAACTCTAATTTGACTATGCTAAGTTGTAACCATTACTTGAATGAAAATGGCAGAACTGACAAAGATTACTGATATATTTCTTGCCCTCTTGTTTGGGTTACAAATGATCAATGTCCTGTCTTTGGTCTGCCAATAGTGAGACTAAAGGGCCTTGTCCTTTGACATAAATTTTCAAGTATAATACTCAGGGACTCTACAGTCCTTTCTGTATGGGATTGGACAGCATTGCCTGCATGCCGTCCTACTGCTGCATGAGCCAGTTTGCCACTAAGCATCCTTTCTAGCATCTGGCTTTGTCGTTATATGTATCCCCTTTTGGAGCAAATCCTGTTGTTCCAGCGTGTTTTACTTGACTTTCATTTATTTGACACCTTCTACTATTAGGACTGCTTGCCTCAGTTGTTGTTACCATTTTTCTATTTTTTACTGTAACGATTGTTTCTTTGTTTTTCTTGCGGTTCTCTTATTCACTCCTCTTACTGTCAAGGGAGCCCTCTTTTCTTTGCTAAAGAGGTTAAATCTCCATCTGACTCTTCTTCCGTACTGCCTTCTCTTTCAATTTCTTGCCTGATATCCCTCTGATTTTTCCTCCCTGGGAACCTCAAGTCAATCACATTAATTTTAATTATCCAAGACGTTCATCAATTGAGGAAGGGAAACCCAGACACTGTGTTTGTGTACAGGTATATCCACACACAGTACGGACACTTCTTTTACTTACAGGCCTGTAGGCTAGTCCGTATGTTTGGGCAGCCTTCCCAAATTCCTGGGTGAACAAAAGGAACACAGAGCAGGACTCTCTGCTCTTGGAGCTGCCAAGAGCTGCCAGGAGTTCCCAGGAGCTGCATTTCAAGCCTATGACGTAGGTTGTCTTTGATGTCCCTGTCTATCAGTCCATTCACGCATGGATCCTCTGAACCTATTACAAATTCTCCTGCACACTCAAAGGTAAAGGCCTCATTCCTTCCTCTCAACTGAATAGTAGGATGCTATTTTTCTGCATGTGTGTGTGTGTGTGTCTGTCTGGTCCAGATGTATTTCACAATCACTTACTAAAATCTACTGAAATTATTGTATTTGGGGGTGTGCCTAGGGGAAAATATTCATGATCTCAGTGAATTTTAAATTGTTCCTGGTATCCTTGTTTTTGTTGAAAATGATCTAAAGTAAGCTTCAAATGTATGTCCAGAACAAAACTGGACATTGAGTTCACTCTGATTTTCATGGCACAAATTCAAAGGCTTGTTATGATTGAAGGGGAAAAAAGGCTATTCACACATATATCTTCTGTGCAATTAAGCCATACCTCCAGATTGTTCCTGGCACTCCATAGCTGGAATCCTCAGTTCATACTCAGAAAAACACAACCTTCTTGGTATGCCTCTCCTCAGACGGCAAACAAACAGATTAAGTTTACTGCTGATTCTATATTGCGGATGAAATGAAAACTGATTCTTTCTGATCAGTTCATATCATCTAAAGTTGAAAACTGCCAGCATTTATTGTCACCAAACAAAAGGCAAAACCACTGCATAAAGGAAACCAAGATAAAATAACTTAATTTCTGATTTAAGAACACACTTGAAACAAAGAACTTTTTTTTTTTTAAAAAAAAAAAAGGAAAAATGCACAAACCTACATTTCTCCTACGTAAATTGGTTTTCAAAAGACACCAGCAAGTGCTAAAATTCATGTATACATGTATATAGCAGCCTATTGCAACCCATCCTAGTCACTTACTGTTGTAAAACCGAGAACTAAGATTTTCATTTGAGATAACTGTGGTGAACCACACTGCAATATTAGTTCCCAAGTGGTAACAGTGAATAAAAAGAATTATACTCTCTTGGACAGGGATAAGGAAAGATCTTCAAGAACAGAAAAGTAGTTAACTGGTCACTGAGATAAAATATATGATCTATTTGACTGTAATTGCCTCGCTGCAAATAAATAAATAAACAAGCAAATGAACAAACAAATAAATAAATAAATGTCACAGACGCCAGCAGATGCCCTGTAGTCTTACTAGATGCCCAAGCACATAGAAATATGGGACTGTAATGTGGGCATAAAAATAATCTTGTTCATAGCCTTGGCCATATTTTTGTATGTTTATTTTGTTTATTAAAACTATTTTGCCCTTTTCCTTCAGTATTACTACTTGATTTTTGTCCCATGGATTGCCATGATAGCTTCCATAAATTCAGTCTTGCGTTGTCCCTGCCAGAACATATAAATTGCTGTGTTTCTTTGACAGGATTAAATATCTATGTTTTTAAATATACTCTTTGGCTATTTTGTTTTATGCTTAAGGTTATGCATTCCCTTTCTGATATTTTCAAGAAGCTCCCATGCTGATCTGAGTGACTTTATATACTCATTTTTTTAATGTCATATTGTGAGGCTTTTAGCTCCATCTTTTAGGTACCCTATCCTTAGCACAAAGATCACAAAACAAATCATAGAAACATAGACTCATAGAATGTTTTCAGTTGGAAGGGGCCTTAAAGATCATCTAGTACCAACCGTGCCATGGACAGGGATATCTTCCACCAAACCAGGTCACTTAAAGGCCCATCCAACCTGGCCCTGAACACTTCCAGGGATGTGGCATCCACACCTTCTTTGGGCAACCTGCTCCAGTGCCTCACCACACTCATAGTAAAGAATTTCTTCCTTATGTCTAACATAAATCTACCCTCTTCCAGCTTAAAGCCATTACTCCTTGTCCTGTCATTACATGCCCTTGTCAAAAGTCCCTCTCCAGATTTCTTGTAGGCCCCCTTTAGGTACTGGAAGGCTGCTACATGGTCTCCCTTCAGCCTTCTCTTCTCCAGGCTGAACAGCCTCAGCCCTCAGCCTGTCTTCATAGGAGAGGTGCTCCAGCCCTCTCATCATCTTTGCGGCCCTCTGCACTTGCTCCAACACGTCCATGTCCTTACGCTGAGGGCTCCAGAGCTGGACACAGTACTCCAGGTGGGGTCTCAAGTGGAGGGGGAGAATCACCTCCCTCAACCTGCTGATCACGCCTCTTTTGATGCAGCCCAGGATGTGGCTGGCTTTCTGGGCTGCAAGTGTGCATTGTTGGCTCATGTTGAGCTTCTCATCCACCAGTACCCCCAAGTCCTTCTCCTCAGGGACTCTCGATCTGTTCTCTGTCCAGCCTGTATTTGTCCTTGGGATTACCCCGACCCATGTGCAGGACCTTGCACTTGGCCTGGTTGAACTTCATGAGGTTTGCACAGGCCCACCTCTCCAGCCTGTCAAGGTCCCCCTGGATGGCATCCCTCCCCTCCAGTGTGTCGACCATATCACACAGCTTGGTGTCGTTGACTTGCTGAAGGTGCACTCAATCTCAGTGTCTATGTTGTCAAAAAAGATGTTAAAAAGCACCAGTACCAATACTGACTCCTGAGATTTTTTGTTTGTTTTGTATTATTTCTTTCCTCCAGACTGTTGTACTTGTCTGTACTGTGGAGAGGAGGAGACAGCAATTGTGATCCTGACCATGTTATCATTCAATGTTATGATCCTATTCAACTAATTCAGAGACATCTCTACCAGAAAAAAAGCAAATCCTCTCTGACTGCCACCTACTCCATCATTTCAGTTTCATATACAGTAGTAAGCTTACATCTGCTCCTAGATTTTCACATAGATTATATAGAATTTCTGTTTGCTATTGAATACATGCCCACATTGTATCCATCTAAGTTGTAGGCAAAGACTGTATGATAAAGGCATTATCAGATTCCATATTAAATGCTTACTTTAATCACTCTGCTGCTGGAGGCTGCAATGGATGGAAGGAAGGTTGTTCTGATTAGTTTCTAGGAAGCGCAAAGGAGAAATGATGAAACAGCTCAGCAGCCTTACTAAGCCATGGCTTAGGCCCCACCTTGCAGCAGGAGAATGGAAACAGGAGGTTAGAAGCACACAGAGGAAAATGTAAATGCATAAGAACACAAAAGGATGATGATGATGATGATGAGAAGGTTTATAACTACCCTTACAGAGCCTGAGAACCTGACCTCTTCAGAAAATATCTCACTTCCCTCCAGAGGGAAAATATGCTTTCGCTGTGTTAGCACATTTGTTCCCTGTTCTTGATTGCGGAACCCTGAGGTTGGGAAAACCAAAATAATAGTTGCCAATGAAATTCAGTTTGGTTTCCTTTCACATAAGCATCATGTAGCATTTCCAAAAAAGGTAATGCTAGTAGTAACCACAGTGGTTTTGGAGGCAGACATTTAGTGAGATCATTATATTTGCTTTCAGTTAGATTAGATTAGGTGAGATCATGATAGAAACAGGTGAATATTTTTTCTGGTAGTAAATTTTGTGCTTTCTGTGGAACAACTACACTCTGATTTTTTATTTAAAAATTGTAGTCTACAGTCTCATATTTTTAGACATTATTTCTGTTTGTTGGCTATTAAATTGAGAGAGTTTTCCTGAAAAGATTGTACCTACCATTTCTACGAGCAATGAAAATTGAAGGCCATTTGGAAGAACCAGGTCTTATAGCTGTCACAGATTAATAAAATGTCCATGTGGATAGGTGTAACTCTTTGGTTTAGGACTACAGAATCTGCTAAGGAGGATAAGAAATCACCACAATGTTTCCTAATGCAGAATCTAAAAGATCCAAGAAAACATAGGGAGGTAGAGAACATCCTATCAAATACATCTTGAGGAGGTTTATATACAGTTTGCTCCAGCTAATACCTGGAATATACCTGACTCAGAGATATTAGGAATCCCTTGTTATAGCTCTTAATTTCACTCTAACAGCAAAATAGGAGAAATTAAAGAGTGCTCTGTGTGCTAAATTTCTCCCTCCTGCTCGCTTATTTTCACTGGTCTTTCCCATATAGCAAAATCTATCTTATTTCTATGTGTCTTTGCTTTTGCAAGCATTTATGCTAGAAGAAGAAATGGTATATTGTCCTGGAATACAATGTACCAATACTTACTTACATCACTTAGTCATTTTGGAATGCATTTCCTATGAAATAACACAAGATAAGTATGTTACACAGTTAGCTCCTATGCTAACAAAAGATTTAAAGTCATGAGAGTTTTCTTGTCTGGGATCAGGACCAAACTCTATGTCAACAAACTTCCATAAGGGTTGCTGGATACCTTCTTGTAAGTTCTAAATAGCTGTGCTTTTTTAAAGCCAAGGAAACAAAATATTTTTCAGCACTTTTTCTTCAAATGTGCTGTTGATGAAGAAAAGCATGAGGAAACACTGAAAAGAAACTGAACTGTGATGAAAGAGCCACCTATTGAACAGAATCGTTCATCAAGTCCAACAGTAGCACAAAGTAAATGAAAACGTGACCTGAATCAGCAGCTGAAAAAAAGAGTAGAACTTAAGCCTGTTAGAAATGCTTCTGTCAGATTTTTGGCATAGTTTTGCCCTTATATTATATGTCTAAAATACTGTAGGTATGTTCTCAAAATAATAATAATAATAATAATAATAATAATAATAATAATAATAATAAAAACTGTAGCAGACATTAAAGCAATTCTTGAAGAAGCAATAGAAGTTTAATAGAAACCATCTGTTAAGATGGTTGGACTCAAGAGGCCATTGTTTTAGCCAGTTATTTTGATCTTTCGCTGTGATATTTTTAACAACACATTCCTTGCAAAAATACCCTATTTAAATAATTTCTAAATTAGAATGTCTGTATTTTCCCATTTTAAGGGGGAAAAATTCAGTCAAACTGTACTTTTACTCTACTTTATAACTGCTTGTACTCTCTCTTATTCATGACAAGAAGCTCCTCCTGGAACCATTTGCTACCTCATATTTAACAAAGTCTTACACCAAAGCTTTCTCGTAAGCACAGCATAGGAAGTTGAAGTACGTCATGAATATCTAGTAATAGCTTTTTGTCCCTGTTTTTTAACACTGAGCTCTGTCTTCTGCTCAGTAAGCTGTATATGGGAGGGAGATACAGCCAGAGGTCAGTAATGCGATAGACTCTTGTCTCTGCAACAATTAATAAAAAAAAAAATGTTTTTATTAAAGCAAAAGCACTAACAAAGAAAATTTTGTGTCTTTTTTTTTCTCTCACTACACACTTCTTAACTTTGTACTTTCCTTCATTTAGAGGCCATCTCTCTGTGCATAGCACTGCAGTGCAGCACACAGTCCTCTGAAATAGGCCCGAACTAGTAGTTTGCAGTTCTGCTAGCAACAATACAGTTACAGTGGCCAGAACCTTTAGCACAGGTAAAATGTCAGAATATTTCCTTGCTCCGCACAGGTTTTGCACAGGGGCCATTTCACACAGGGGAATTTCAGGCTGCCTTGGCTGCTGGCAATGCCAAGACACGCTAATGCAAAGCAGACACTGAGAGGTCACAGCAGCACAGCTGTACGGAGGTAGCAAATTGAACAGCGGGTAAGAAGGTAGACTGACCTACCCAGGAACGAGCAGAGGAATTTGACTGTAATTTACAGGCCTAATTAAGAAAAGGAGTTGAATTCTTGATCAGCTTAAAGCACATGAGTAGAAACTGCAACTTTTTCAGAGCCCATATGTTTTGTCTGGTTGTACCTTAAAAGCAACGGATGTTTTGCCTTACACAGGATTAGGGTTTTCACTGCATTTCTTGTACAACAGTATGTTCTCTGTCTACATTTAGGCTTGAAATAGGAAAGAAATTTTATTTCTTATCATAACATTATTCATATTCTTGCATCTATAACAGAACTACCATTTAAAGATACTGCTGTTAAAAGCAAACTCTAATTTGACAACAAAAAATAATGTTAAAAGCAAAACCTAATGTTTTACAGACCATCAGTAACCTACATGTTGCACTTGGGATGACATACAATATATCTATGCCATTTCAAGTTCACGTTAATTTATCATAATTCTGTGTAGGTGAGTTGCAAATTCTTGTAAAGTTCACTTGTTTGAGTAAATATGTAGCTGCAGAGCTCCCTCTAGCAGAGTTTACTTATTCCCAGTCATTTTAACCAGTATGTCCTCTGAAGTGGTTCTACAACTGCTTTTATCTTTGTTTTCTTAAAATAAATTGCTTTATATAGATGCTTTTTCTGAAGTTAAGGCTAGATATTCTGGGAATCAAACTTATTTTGAAAGAGATCTATAAAATGCAAGAATATTATTTGCATCACAGACCTAAGAGATGAGGAAAAAACACTTCTATCTTGAAGATATGTGAAAATCTACCTGAAAACAGCTTTGAAATTTGCAGTACCCTCTTGTGAAAGTCAAACACACTTTAAAAAGACAATGACAACTACATTACCACCAAAAAAAAAAGAGAATTTTTTTTTTCACTCTATATAAAATTGGGAGTGGTTCTTAAGAAGTTTGTAATTGGTAAATTGGGAAGGTACATTAACTAATGAAAAGAGTTCAGTCTTTCTATGAAAGCTGTTTCTTTAGGAAATAGATTCAATTGAACTTTCATTTTTTACTATGTTGAAAAGTCTAATCTCACCATGAAACTTGACTGCAACACTCTTTAACTGATAGCATTTTCTTTCTTAAGAAAAGTTTTTTACTTATCTTCATTATACACATCCCCTTTATGATTTGTGTTGATTAAAATATATTTTATAAGAAGCAGCAGATTTTCTTAAATCTACCATTTGCTTACTACTTTACATTATGTATTACAGAAATGCATTTATTTTTCTTAATTGAATAAATTAAACACATTTCTAACAAAATCTTATATTCAAAGTGTAGGAAGAAATCAATCAAAAAATAAAAGGGTAATAAAAGGTATCATGACAAATTTTGACCAATGTCACCCTGAAGCTCTGAGCAACAGAAACTGAGCAGTGTCATTAATATATCACTGTCTCCACAGAACTATTAAAACCACAACTTATATTTGAATACTCAGCAAAACAGAAAGGAGGTTTTTTTTCTAGATCAAACCACAAAAGCCCTGGAACTTTTAATATCTACTGCTGATCTATTATGACTGGCATATTCATTTGTCTAAAAACAATGACAACATTTGTTTTTCTTCAATGAGATAAACTACTGATTGATATTAGGAAAACAAACAATGTAACCTACTGATAGATGCTAGGGATTCAAAATTAATCATTTGAAACATGGAAGTGGGATTAATTTTTTTGGATGGGTATTTCTTTTTAAATAGAAACTCTGCTTTAGAAGAGAGCATGCAGAAGTTTGACATAATGCCTAACATGCCTTAAAATATTATGCCTTTTGCAAAGGTCTGTAGGTTACTAAAGAAGGAGCAAAACTTCAGCAGGCTTCAAACTGAGAGCTGGAATGTCAGAAAGCCACAGCAGGAACCTTGCAGTATTCATAACCATCAAAGGGAAAAGGATGTTCTCTCTTTTTTCTTTTTTTTTTTTTTCTTCTTTTTTAGTTGTTTTCTCATTCATTCATCAGTTTTGCTTGTATTTATGAATCACACTTAACAGAAGAGACACTTGATTTTGCGTACCGTCAAGTATTTAATACAGGAATAAAAGTAAGTAGGGAATATTGCGATGTGTTAATACAGGCGATATGACACTCTGCTGCCAGCCAGATCTGAACTGCATATTCATGCTGGTTCAGCAAATGCCGCTGAGCTCCTGTGTACTGAGGAGTGAGCAGTCTATTACAATATGTTTTGCAGAGCCAAAAACAGGAGATAGATTTTGCCCTCTGAGTATGTTCTTTGGAATGAGGCAGTGGTCCTTCTCACCACCTTTTTCATAGGCCAAAAGTGAGAAAAGGAGGAACAACTTGCTCATTTGGTGCATTTCCACTACTGAGATGGACATTTCATAGGGACAGTTAGGGGAAGAGCTTGCTTATTTGGCCAATTTCCACATAATTTCCTGCAATCAAACCGTATTCCTGTTCACTTTTGTGAGATCAGCTGCTGTGTCTTCATCCCGTTTTTCTCCAGAAGTCATACTGAAGGGGAATATAAACTATATGGTCCTCCTAGCATGTAAAAACACATACATTTCTTAAAGGACTCTAGCCTTCACGAGCTCAGGTCACAAATGAATCAAAATTTATCTATCTTTATATAAACATCAAGTGGAAAACAGGTAATATCAATTATGCTTTTATATATCAGTGATAGCTTCTCTGGTGCATATGTACTATAAATAATCATACCTACCTTCCTTCCCAGCACTAAGTTAAGCCTGAATGCAGGTTTCTGGATTCAGGTTTCTTCTGAGCAATCAATGATTTAAAGTTGAACTTAAGATTTTTATTAAATGGGAAGAGTCCTACCTATGTAAGTTTTTGCCTTCACAATCCCCTTAGTTGTAGCTGAAGTCATAAGAGGCTGTGCTGGAACACCTGACTACAAAGAAGGAAGCTCTTTAACCAGGAAAGGCACCTCACTCTTCCCTTTAATCTGTAATAATTTGAATTTCTTAACTTACAGGCCATGTTATGAAGCCTCCATCTCCCCACCCCCACACAGGTTTCTTCATTGCTTTGCAAAAAATATTTCTTTGGCTCCTTTTAACATTTGAGAAGATTTTCCAAAAGAGATATCTTTATTTCCAAAGATCAAAGGAAGTCTTTCTCCTAATGTCTGCAGAGTGATGAATGAGGGGATAGGTAACATACAAAGACATCTTGCTACGCTATGAAGGAAGCTGGAGGTGCTGCTTTGGCACCAATGTGCAGATACCAAACACAGCTTTCCTGAGGCAAAAAAAAACAAACCCAAACCCAACGTTCTCTGATCTGTAGTCTGCAAATACTTAACTTTCCTAGGTAACTGCAAGATGAAAAAGTATATTTCATTGTTTTAAAAAAGACCATAGGCCAGATAGGCATAATACTTATGTGTAAAATATAATATTCTCCCTTTAAAGCCATCTTCTGAGTATATTTATGAACAACTTTGTTTGTACAACTGGTTAAGCCAGTTTCAAGTCACAACTTAATTCGCATTTGCACAAACATTCTGCATTCTCTGCTCAGCAGTTATAATTCCGTCTGATTTTATTACTACATATCTCTGCTTCTAAGGGTATCTAATTCAGTTCATGTCTTGCTGCACCCTTATTTTGTGTGAGAAGCTTGAAAATTCTAATTCTGATTTCAAACACAAAGGAAAGTCCAAAACACGCCTAGGGGCATTACAGACTCGACTAAGGCCTTCAGAATTCAGAGAGTTAACTGTTGCTGTTACTTACAGAGAAGAAGTAAGGCTTCAGCAAGAACCTGCTTTGGGTAATTGCATTTCCAGAAAGATGTGAGGCAGTTTGAGAGTCCAGGGCAAAGCAACTGTGCCCATCAGAGGTCTAGGAAACATGAATCTGAAAACACAACCAGCAGGAAAATACTGAAAAAAATGTATTGGGTGTAGATAGCACAAAGACCCCAAAGACCAGGGATAAATACTTGGCAGGCTGCTGTTGAAAAGAGAAAGGGAAAAAAAATTTATTGCTATCTACATCTATAAAGTAACAGATTGAAAGTGGAACAAAAAAATTAAATCAGACCTGAGGAAAAATAGGCTTTCTAAGAGTTATAATAGTTTAACACTAGAATTGATATCAACTGGAGAGCAGTGATTTTTTCATCACTGAGGTTTTAATTCTCCTGATTGATTTCTTGAACAACTGTCAGACAGGATACTGGCATTACAACAGTTTAATGAGCAGGAAGTTCGATAGATGGCCTGCCCAACCACATTTCTCAGAATTGTATGATGTGGAGAGGTGAGGGAGAGGGAAGCTCTCCGGTATGCTTACCCTATCTCTCCCTACCATCATGATGAATAGCTATGTAATTGGGTTTACTGAAGACCAGCTTCCTTAGGAAAGAAAAAGGGAAACACAGCTAAGCCTTTCTTTGATCACCTTCCCACATTTTTACACTTCCTTCAGTGTGTAAGCTACTGGAAAATAAGCTAATAGTCAGAAATTACTGTATTGGTTGCAAGGCTTCATTCTTTTTGCGGGTGTGTTCAAAAGCTCTGGCTGGTACAAAGACTTATGGAAAGAAAACAAAGTGAGGAAACACCATACAGAAATCAGGTCTCTGTGAGTTAGAATTATGATTGCTGTATGAGTGAGGTTATTCCCACTTCATGGATGCAACCCTCACAAAAATTCTTCCATGAAGGAAGAGCTGGACATCTTCATGGTGAGACATCCCTCATGAAGAGAAAGTGGGACTATAAATCTTGGGATGGTAGTATTTCACTGAAAAAAATGTGCAGCTGTATAGCTTAAAAATTTGTGGGTGATACGCAACTGAGAATCAAAATCAAGGCCTAAATCAGTACTGATCAAAGTGAGCAGCAGTGAAATGAATGCCAAACACATCGCAGTATCTTCAGTTGTTAGATGTGTTCTCTGAAAAGCTGTCATGCTGACACCAGCCTTGTCAAGTCAGAAACCTCTACTGATAAGACACCTCTGTGCTTCTAGAGCTGGGTCCTCTCCTTCACTTCACATAAAAATTAACTTAAAAGATCAGAGGGAAAAAGCGCAGATAACCTTACTTGTTTAGGAAATGACTGAACATGTAACTTGTATTAACATTAGCTTCTTTGCCTAACATAGATATCAAAATAACTGGGACTGGTATACAGAACACCAGCTTGGGAAGTGAGAGATCATAGAATCACAGATGTGACTTTAAACTCATCTTTTACTATTTTGTCCTTGTGTAGCTTTAAACAGATCACTGGATTGTTCCTAGGTTCTTTGTTTCACCAAAAATGAAGACAAAAATACACTTGCATATCTTTCAGGTGTGTAAGTACATTAGAAGTACTGAAAACTGTAAAAGGCTATGATAGCATGGCCTTTAAAAGTTAGGGTTAGGTACCACACAACTGGATCTGTAACAGGCCATTACATTTATGTCCTATGGGAAATATTTCTATTGATAGGAAAATTCCTCCATGTATTTCTTATTACTAGAACAATTGCTCGCCTTTTCTTGGCAAGATAGCCGTTGCTTCTGGTTTTTTTTTTTTGTGATACGTTTATACTACCTGTCCCAGGTGTCATACATAGTACTTAGTTTGTACTTAGTACTTACTTTGTGCATAGTACTTACTTTGAATACTTACAAATCTGTTGCCTTCATATTGGCCGTGAAATAGGCTTATACAGCTATCTAGGCATGGAGGTAAAATCCTTGGTCCACAAGCTCTCACACTGGCAGAAAAGACAGGAACAATCATGGACACTAGATTTATATCAGCTGGTTTAGAAAAAGTATTTATAAATAATCCCAAGCTTTTCTGACAACACATCATAGTTTGCATTTTACTGGACAACAGGGCTTTTTGGATAGTAATGATATATAGCACTTCTAATCTTCAGGGTGCTCTGCAAACAGGAACTAATGTCTCCTCTGTGACAGAGATCTTTGAGGTCTCTGTTGACTGACACTTCCTAGTTTTGGCCAGGAACATGATCACCTTTGTGAGGCTTGTTTATTTCTACTGCCTGACCTCACTTAAGTACACCAGCTTTTGGGCTTCTACTCTTATCTTTCTCAGGATAATGGGAGGGAGAGGGAGGTAGAGATTAAGAATTGAAGAGCAAAACCAAGAACATCTTATAGGATGCCAGTATTTTTTTTCAACCTCAATTCAATAAAAAGACTACTAGAAAGTAGCTTCAAAATCCTTTAGCCATGTGTCCTTGGCTTTTTGCCTGTTTAACAGAGGTCTTGCACAATCTGTGTTTTATGTGCTGTCACCTTGATTTCTCTATATTTTAGCTGGTCTCCTGGTGCCACTGTTTGCCATTGGCCTGCCTTCAAAGCAAGTGCCTGTGGACAGTACTCATATGGTATGTAACATACCATATGCTTTGACAACTCATGTGGTCTTAATGGCTTTCCCAGTTACAGATGCTAAAAGAGCAAGGCAGCCTGTTCTTCAGGCTAACACACAGCAGTTCTTATGAATAAATCCTTTAGATAGGAAAAAATAAATCATTTCTACAATGTTTGTTTTTTATCTGGTAGATATAATGAAGTCTTTCTCTCCTGCAGCAGGGGAAAGTGCAAATAGGATATCTGCAATGTCATTTAAATGAATAATGACTTGGAGACTAGTTAACTTCATTTCAGTAAGGCTTCATGATATCTCCAGTGCTTCCAGCTAGGTGACATGTTGAAGAAGGATGTCTAGAAATCAGTGGTTATCTTTGTTCAGCTATCCTATTGCATGCTTTTGTTAAATCTATACGGAAAGAAAGAGGTGCTTCAGAGAGCGAAGTTATTTATATGTCTCACCTTACAAAACAGCAAGGAAATTAATCTTGATGCATGCACCACTTCCTTTGATTTACTTACAGCTTTTGAAGTGGTATCTCATTATCTTCTTTTTATCCTCTTTTGTTTTCCTTGACTTTATCTTGATCCGCTTTCAATCACTTCTACACTGGCTTTTCCTGATCCACTCTCCTGCCTCTTGTATTCTTTTTCTCAGTGTAAATTAATAGCGTAATACATTTATGGTTATATAACAAAAATAGTTATGCATCTATACTGATAAACTGAAAACCATATATCAATTTAACTGGCAGAATCTCTATATCTCATTCAGTTTTTAAAACCTTTCTTGGAACCATATTTCATGTTTTACAAGACTTGCCTGCATTGCCTTTCATATTTCTTACTTACATGTTATTATTCCGATCATCCCTTATCTTTATCTTCAAGTTTATATGCTTTCAAGTTATACTGATCCTTGAGAAAAAACCAACCAACCAACCAAACAAGCAAACCAAAACAAACCCAGGCTTTCTGCCTTTTTTTCTGATGCTAAAATGGTGTAAATACATTATGATGATAATACCACTCAGCCATTTAAACTGTGTATGTAAGTAATGGAAAGGCATTTTTAACTCAGTATATAATTCTTAATATGACTGCTCCATTTCTCTGCACAAAATCAGAATAAATTCTGAAATAGACTGGTTGCCTATTTGTTTCTGATATAAATTAGAAGAGGTTAGAATATTTTAAAATACTAATGCTACACTCAACAATAGCATAATTTTCCAACAGGAAGAACTCTAATTTTCCACCATTTTTGATGATGTAAAATTCCTTTGATCTTGTAACCTGCTCTTACAGTTTGGCAGAGAAGTCGGTTTCATTATATTTATTTCAGAGAGAGACTTCACTCCACTGTGGGAATTAATGTCCATCAAGCTATTTTAGGGATATTTTATGTAATTGCTTTTTTCCCCAGTAGTTAATGTTTCCATATTCCCATATATATTTACAAATTATAATACAGCTGTAAAAAGTATTTTTATTTTTAAGACATGACTATTTTAAGACATGCTTATTGTATTATTTTAAGATGTACTTGTCAAGAAGAACCATGCAGTGTTGATAATGTGAATGAATTCTCCGTAAGTAGTCTGTGGAATAGTATCTCTTCTACATGCTATGATAGCAATAGTGATATACTTGTTTTTGATGGTGACTTGTACATGCTGTTGAGTACCAGCAGAGTTTTATAAAGACTGGAACAAGAATTCATTAGAACTTGTAAAACAACAACTTTAAGCTTATATGCATTGACGTCAAAAGAATTACTTTTCTAAATTCAAGTATGCAAGTAAACCACAGAAGTGTTGGAACCTTAATTCTTACTGAAGATCTGATTCAAAAGGCAATCTTGAAAGTTCTTAAAAACTAGTATCTTTATCAGCTTTACCTTTTTGAGTAAGAAAATTTTGAAATTGCAAAGGACAAAAGTCTAAAGGAGAGACTAATCAAACTGTTACCGTGTACAAATATTTTTACTATGCATGCCATTTTTTTCCATCACTCTTCCACCTAATTCTTTAAACCAAGTAATTTATTTCAGAATCAAAGCAAGTACATTTTTACTTTCAAAGGAAATAATTGTTATCCGAGATTCCCAGTGCTACACAAGGTCTTGAATTGTTGTTTTTGTTTTTTCTCTGGTTAGAGATAGAAGGCTTTAGATAGAACTCTGCATTTATTTGAATGTTTACACATTTTCAGCTCTCAGCCGTCTCCTGAAATGCAAATTAAGGTGTCCTTTGCCACATTCTTAAGTAAGCAGAAACTCACAACATTGTTCTTTTCATGGTCTTGAAAATTCAGCAAATACACTTTCTTCTTAAGTTGTTTGAATTTGAAGAGAAGTTCAGAATTTTGATGGGTTTGCTTTTGTATTTGAAGAAATCAAGCAGAGGTTTGTAATCTTTAATGCGTAAATCTTACTAACTGGGTCACTACCCATAGGCAGAGTTTTAAAGTTGCAACAGGGAATCTGTGTTCAGGGTTCTTTTAAGACCTATTATGTTGTTTCTTGTGTTGGTTTATCTTTCTTTTTATGTTCAAAAGTGAGAGATATGATTTCAGCCTCAGAAAAGCTTTCTTGCAAAATGGCTTTTTTTTTTTTTTTTCCTGCAGCAGGTGGCTTGCAGGTTTCAAATTTGAAGACTTGTTCTTATAAGGTGTTCCAAAAATTGGAACTATTTGTTGATCATTGTGGATTAGCCTTTTCCACATAATTGATCAAGTGATATCTTTGCTTGATAGATGATTTCCAGTTTAGAAATGTGAGGAAGCTCCTGTTTGTTGGAGACTTTAGCTTGGCAAGTTGTGTGGGGCTTGAGTTCACAGAGAATGCCTTGATGTCTTTTAAGTGGCTTCAACTTGAGTAGAGAAATCTGGTACTTTCCATTGTCAAGATTGAGCTTTCTGTCAAATTGTCAACAATTGCCAAGCATTCATTTTTCTGAGAAAAAAAAAAAGTCACTAAATGAAAAGGATGTAATAAAAGAGTTGTGAAAGTCTATGGTATTTAAATGGTGACTCTTCCAAACATTCAGTAGTGTGTTGAAAGTGTATTTTTACCTGTATGCACCATCAGTTTCACGATATGAGTTGGTGAAGTAATTCACAAGGAGTAAATTTCACTGAATTACCTAAACTTAACAGGATCATAAGAATTGGTGGCTTAGCATAAGAGCATTGAGCTGTTATGTGTTTAGCTTTGCACTTTCAAAGTTTTTGCACTTTAAACTAGTCTAGGTATTAAGTTCACAATACACACATCTTACTCCACTGGTCATCTGATTGTACTACTGAGTTGAGATGTAACTGTGAGATTTGCTCTGAAGCAAGACCTACTAAAGAGAAGTTGTTTGAAGTGGTCTTAAATACATACATTTTAAATAAACCACTCATTTTGAGCATGTAAATAACGGTATAGAATTACAGACTAAACATTCAGAGTCAATGAGCTAACAGGCAGTGGAAATTCACTGTTCAGTTCAAGGGACAGGGAACCCAACATACTCTAAAATGGAATAAACCTCATTTCATTCACGCTTAAGTGAAGAAAATTTGCATCGTTCGGTTCACATATATCTTGCAGAGAAAAAAAATGGAGTTTGTTCTGTTTTTAAACAAGTTTATTTATACTGAAATAACATTTGCAAAGCACCCTAGAAACAGGATGATGTGAGTTTCTGTTTCTAATCTCAACGGTCATACAATACGTGGCCTTAAGGTAGTAAGCACCATTCAAAACAGAATAGATTTTTTCCATTCATCTAATATATTTTGTTAAGTTGTAAAAATTTGAAACAAACGTACTCAAAGATTTTTACAAAATCAATTATATCATCAATCTGATTTATATAAAACATATGCACAAATAATTAACAACTATTTCCCTGTGAAGAGGATTAAAGATTTGGGGTTTTTTGGTAACAATTACTTGAGGCAATCTTATTTTGCCATATATTGTAGAGCTGAGGTAATTTTAAATCACTTTTGTATGTATAAAGCTGATAGCTTTTACAGTTAGATGATTAAATAAAGAGAAAAAATAAACCAAGGAAAGTCCCTGACTTAAGGTGGTGTCTCTATTTCCAGAAGCTGACAATTCGAATTCAACACTATCCATTCTTATCTTAATCCCCAGAATTAAATCCCTGAAACAGACTCACTATGAGAGGTGGGGAAGATTCTGCCCTTGCTAATATAAGGTAAGACAGTAACTGCAGCACAGATTTAAATAAAACCATAGTGGTGAAGAGTGTGGAGGTTGAAGAACAATATCCATGGCTTCAAAAGATTGCTTGAGATGTCTGTGGTATGTCACCCGTGACTGGGGCACTATCATGAACGATCTCAGCACTGAAGAAATGAGAAGTCAGCCTGTGGCGGGGCCTGAGAGAGCCTTTACCCTGGCAGCTCCTAAGGGACTGACAGCACAATTCTGTAAATTTAACATCAGAGAGGACTAAAAGAGAGGAAATTGCCAAATGTCTATTGATTTAAACAAAATTAGGCTGATTTATCTCAGTCAGGAAGGACCAATGATCCAATATTCTTTACCTCATTTTCTCATATCAGTGAGATGGTCTGGATTACTGTTATACTTCAGAAATCAACACATTCTTTACTTAAAGCATTTGTGATTCTGCATGAGTCCCTTAGAATGCCAACAGGCTTGGATCTTTCAGATAGGAAATGCAGTTTTAAGAATCTACCAAAGCAAACTAACTGTTTCTTCTCATTTTGCTCTATATTGAGTTTGAAGATACTATTTCTTCTATTTCTTCCAATTTTATGAAGGCATAGTTAATACTAGTCCATGTGCAATACATTCTGTTAAATAAAAACTATTTTGCAAAGAGGTTTGGTGGTTTTGTGATTAAGAAAATAGTCTTTTGTACAGTACATGTGGATACAATATTATCCTCTCTGCAAAATTATTGCAGTATGAAAGCATTGTTTTGTTCTTTCAATTCTTATTCTTTTAGACACAGACTTCTCTGCACTAGTTTCACAGTGACGACAGTTAGCATGTGGTAGGCTACAATACCGTCTACCAATATTAACCTATGACCAGACTCTTTGTTAAAGCTAATGAACACCAGTAGGGGCTCTATTTTACAGTGCACTTTCCCCGAAGTTAAACATAGAGAACTTCCCCCTGTATTTTTACTTTAAGTATTGAAACAATAAAAAGAAAACATAAAATGAGCTAAAGAAATTTGTTGCAGCTCCATGTTGACTTCAGCTTGCTTTGTATTCATATGTGAAGACTTATTTGAAATGCTCCTCTTTTTTTTTGGCTGGTGATAAAGTCAAACATATTAAAGTCTTTCTCAATTGGCTTCTTACAGTCTCTTTACCCCCTGCAGCTTGTGTTGAAAAGGCCAAATTCTGCTTACCTTACTGACAAAAACTTTTCTTTTGTATTTTTAGTAAGATTATACATGTGAATGAGAGAAGCAGAATTTGGTCCAAAGGGACTAACTTAACTTCAGTAGACTGAAAACAGTTACAGTAATTCACAGTTTTAAAATGAGCAAACGCACATGCTGTGTCTTTTTTCTTTATTCCTGCTGGTTGTCCATTTATATCTTTTGGGATGTAACTGTATGCATTATAAGTAAAGATTTTCTCTGTGTATTTTTGCATCTTGTCTTTATGTTCTGATTTGTTCTTTAAAAAATACAGTCAGAATCTGTATCTAGTATTTTCACAAGAGCATAAAAACCACATCTTGCAGCACTTCCTAATCAGTTGTAAAGAGAATTTTGGATCTGGTAATGCTGCAGTACTGGGCCTATCATCTAATTCCACTGTAAATTAATAAGCATCTTGTTATTTACTTGGGAAACAAAGCTTCACTTTAAATGCATTTTAAGGTAACTTAATTATCAGGCAAACACTAGTTTGCAGCCTCTGAAAAACTCCCCTCCTGCTAAACTGTTACATGTAAATCTGTCATCTTGTTTTTACTAAGACCCTCTGATTTTGCTTAGTGTAAGTTGGCTTAGACGTGGAAAAAAAAAAAAAAAGGACCACTGTATGGTAACTTTTTTTTTTTTATAAAACCAAACAATGAATCAAAAACATTGTTTGGAAGTAGTTGAGAACACATACCCGTGCAGCATAGATTTCAAGCTGATTGAACAGAGTGGAGAGCAAACCTGAGCTGCATTTGGCTTCTGCGGAGTCTAAACGTGTTTTTATTTGGATCCCTAACATGTGATTTTTGTTTGTTTGTTTTGCTTTTCATTTCATACAACTAATTTTTATAAAGAAGTCTTGCGACTTTGTAGCTAACCGTGGACGGCACAGATGGCTTTCCTCTCCACACTACATTGCTTTGCTTTCCCCGAAAGCACAGTAGTCACCTTTGACACCACCCACAGTAGGTACAGCAGCACAAGCTGTGACAAGGAATCAGGCTTTTGGAGGGGGGCGTTTACCTGTTGCTTCTGCAGTTTACACCGAAGTTGGATGTGCATTTAAAGCTTTTGCTCAGCTCTCCATTTAATCATTCCTCTGCTGACAAGGGCTGGGGTGGAAAGTGATGGGTTTCCATGGAGGAGCTGCGTAGCGGGGGCAAAAGGAGCTTAGAGTCTAATTACACAAAAGCAGGCAGAAATCTCTGCTGTTCCCTGAATTTGAGGGAAAGGCCGCGCAGAACGCCTCGCTGGCGATGGGGATGAGAGGAGCCCTTCCCGCTGTCGGGACGCGCCGGGCCCCGTCCCTGCCCGGTCTGTGGAGGCTGGCGGGGTGCGAAGCGCGGTCTCCTGGGGGTCGCAGCCGCGCAAGGTGCCCGCGGGGCTCAGCTGGCACCCCCGCGCCCGCGCAGTCCCCCGGACGCCGGCCCCCGGCCCGGCGGCTGGACTGGCGGGGCGGGGTGGAAGAGGAAGGGGGGGCCGCGGCGGGTGCCCGCCCGGGCGGGGCGGGGCGGGGCCGGACGGGACGGGGCCCGGCGCGTCCCGCCCCGTGGGGGCGAGCGGCGGGCGGGGGCAGCGCGGTAGCCGCCGCCGGGGCGCAGCTGCCCGCCCGCCGCCGGGCGCTGTGTGCGCGCACGGGCCGCGCTCTTGCCTGCCGGCGCCCACACACGCACACAGACACGCAGACAGGCAGACAGACACACACACACACACACACACCCGCTGTGCGCTGCGCATCCCGCGCTGCCGGTGCTGACCGCCCGCCCCGCCGGGACGCGCGCTCCGCGCTCAGCTGCAGTTTCTCCGCGGGCGCCCCGGTGGCTGCTCTTCCCGGCGCTGCCCGCCCGGCCCGGCCCGGCCCAACCCGGCTCGGCACGGCACGGCCCTCCTGGTTCTGGCCGCCGGCGTCCCACGGGCGCGGAGCCGCTGGGGATGGGCGGGAGGATGCGCCTGAGCCGCGTCTGCTGCGTTTTCTACCAGCTGTGCGTGCTGTCAAGCGGGCTCGCAGCAGGTAAGTGCGCGCCTTCCGCGGGACGGGGCCCGCCAAGCCTCGGGGCGGCCTCCCTGCCCCGCCGGCCGCCGGTACCTGCCCGTTGTTACGCGCCGGAACGGCCGTGCCCGTCCCCTGTAGTCCACGGGCCACCAGATGATGCCTACCTCCGCTGCGGGGGTGCGGGGCCGTGGGCTCGTCGGTGCGAGGTGCTGATGGTCGCACGCAGCCCTGTCACCTCTAGCGCGCGTAGGATGAATGTGTAAATAAAACTGTCTTCTGTCTCAGGCCACTGGACACTGTCTCTGCTCCTGCCTTTATAAACATAACGCTGATATGCCGGGAATTGTGGTTAAATTGCGGTATGGTGTGCGCTATACGCAGGCATCGCTAATTGGTGATTATAATTCTGTTTGAGTATAATGGTAATGATGATACAGCATGTGCATGCGTCGGCCACTTGTACGTGCACTCGGGAGTGTGCGGCAATGGGGGGAGGGGGGTGTGAGTTTGGCTGCCCTTTTGAAATCATAGTGGTTCTTGCAAAACATGCTGAGAACAAGGTTGAAATTTTCAATTTTTTTTTGTCCAGGTTTTCCCTGCTAAAATAATAAGGTTTTTTTAGCTGTGTGAAAAAGTTGCCACTTTGTCTAACTGGTGAAAGGTTTGTGCAACTCTGCTTGCGTGGAGGTGGTGGTTGTGAAGAAGAACATCCCCGGCTACTGGTAGAAACACGACCTCTGCCCAGCTTGAACTCCAGCTCTCTCTCTCAGCGTTCACCGGGGCCGTGGTGTGTCCCAGGCCCCTGAACAGGCACAGAGACATGTAGCGGCTGACTCGCCTGCCCCATGTAAGGGCAGGATGAAAGGGCCAAATGGAGCCCACTGTATTTTGGGTGGCATGCTTGGTGGGCTGGGAGCCAAGAGGAGCGCGATATGGGGTGCATAGGGCAGGTTTCTGGCAGGCACTGCGTGCTGCTGGGTGCTCCGCTCGTTTACAGCATCTGCTGGCCTTTCCACAGGTCTCCATGCTTCAGAAGAAACTGAGGAGTGGGAGATCGTCTTCCCCGCGCTGTGGAGCAGGGGCCAGCAGGAGCCAGCGGGTGGCAGTGGTGGTGGGGGCGGCTGCAGCCCCGACCCCGGCTGCGGGAACCGGAGCAGCACCCTCAGCACCCCCATCACACCCAGCCCAGTGGTCGGCAGCTCCCGGGAGGTGCGCTCAGTCTCTTCCTCGGTGGAGGGACAGGCACAGGCTGTGGGGGAAGCAGCAGAGGAAGAGGACACCGAGGATGAGTATGAGTCTCAGGAGTTTTACCACTGGACCCCCCTGCCCCAGGGGTCTGGTGCTGCCTCTCAGTTGCCACCACCACCATCCCCACCTCCACCACCTCCAGCAGAGGATGGAGATGAGGTGCTCCTGAGGATCCCGGCTTTTGCTCGGGAGCTCTACCTGCTGCTCAAGAGGGACAGTCGCTTCCTGGCTCCTGGCTTTGCCGTGGAGGAGCGGCTTGGAGGCGAGGGCAAAAGCCCACCTGCTGCTGTGCAGTTGCATCCTGAGAGAGCTTGTTATTACAGTGGTGCTGTCCTCCGCTACCCTGGCTCCTTCGCTTCCTTCAGTACCTGTGGTGGATTGGTAAGATGACCTTGCATGCAGGGGTAGCACCAAGGTCTCCATCCAAGTGTCAGCTTCATCTGCTGCTTTTCACTCTCATCCTCTTCCTGAGGTCTTCTTTCTTTCATATCCTCTTGGGTCCTCCCTCTGTACTTATCCTTATTTTTAACCATTTTGTCATTCATACTTTTATTATTCCATTCATAATTTTTCTCAAATCCTACTTCTGCCTTTATCCTGTAAAGTTTTGATGTTCTCTGTCCCATTTTCAGGTACACTTTTGTGTCTCAGTCCCATGTCTTTCTTTTCTGGATCTCCTTTTTATTCTTAGGCCATCCTTTCTTCAACTTTTCTCATCTCCATCCCTAATGTTTTCTTGGTCTTCAGTGTATGTCTGTAATTAGTTACATCCATGCTCACTCTCCTTCCTTTTTCCTGTATCGTCATCTCTTCTCCAGTCCATCTGTAGTCCCTTTGTTCTTCATTCCCATCCTATATTCTAAAATTATCTTTCTCATCCTTATCTTCTACATCTCAGTTTTCAGGCTGTTCTGCCTTTCCTACTTCTACCACTATTTAATGTCTGCTTTCTCATCTTCATTATTACTTTTTGTTCATTCCTCTCATCCCTTTGGCCTTTTTTCTCTACCTCACAACTTCCCCCATGTGGTATTTGTAGTTACTTGGATTTGGGACTCCATACCCTTCTTTCTTTTCAGTTCCTCCATAAAAGTATGCAATGAGTATGTTCTCAGCAGAAATGTTAATACAGTCAGACTTTTTGAATGGTTATTACTTCTGTGGCCTACCTCCCTTAGTTAAAACAAATTTCACCTGCTATAATTTCAGTTGGATCAGTCGTGATTTTTACTAGATAAAGACCAGAATTGGGCACACTGACAACAGCAGCGGTGATCCAGTGAGCTGCAATCCCAAGATACTTGGGGGTGGATGGAAGGAGTAGAAGGCAGCTGGGATGATGTAAAATGCTGGCAGAATTTAAAACAAAAACAATTATTACTACTATTATTCTCATTTGGGGCCTTTATGGAGCATCATAAATGCACATGCCTGCAACACTTTACAGACTAGAAAATACAAATAGTAGTGACACTAGGGAGAGTTAACATCATCATGATCCTGTGATTCTGGGCGGCTAGATTGGTGTAAATGACCACAACCACATGATAGATGTTTTCTTATATTTCTTTCTGAATTTGAACATCTAACATTCCTTTGTTGATTCATGAAGATATGCCTGCCCGGTTCTTATTTGCATGGTCGTGAAGTGAAACCAGGTAAAATGTGGAAATTTTGACTGCTTATTCATTTGCCTGTTTGGACTTACTCAGAAGTCAAAACCTAAACTGAAACTGGTGGAGAGGGAACATATGTGGATTGACACCAAATAAAATATTTGCCTGCACTCCTGCAAAGTGAAACCGCCAAGTTTCACACAACTCTTAAGTGGCTGGCATTTAATTATTGACATTTTGTCAGATTTTCCAAAGCATGGTAGCAGAATTAATTGTGGAGAAAAATACTGAAAGTCAACTGAAGGTGGTTTGAAAGCAATCAGGTAAAGGATTTTTAAGTTCTGGAAAAGCATTTGACTTCTGGTACTCTTTGTTCTTGTTAGAATTTTACTTCTTTCTATATTGCATATGCATAAAATTAGGTTAGAGAAAGTCTTTGCAAAGAAATTGGTAGAGATAATTATCACAAATGTCTGCTCAAAAGTAGTGTGCATCATTGCATATCTGTAATTCCTTTGACTTGATTTATAAACTGAAATTCACCATATAAATAGACCTCAGTTCCCTAGGAGCCCCATTAGTGATTTTTTGATTTAGTCAGACTTTTCCTAGGAGTACCAGCTTACTCTCAGCCAACCAGCCGTCTGAGCACGCCATGTGCCCAGATCACATTCCCCATTCAGAAAGCTACAGCTGAAATATAAGCTATTCTATGTATCTCAAATAAAATTGGAAGCTGCTGTTGATGTTGACTGGTGTTATCATGATCCTCAACTGCTTAGTGTTGTTTGCCATGAAACAGTTAAACAGCTGTTCTTTCTGAGAGTGTTGCTGCGTCAAGCACATAGTTAACAAAATTGCACAGTGCTATTATGTCAAAGTTGTCATAACAGATCTTAAGTTATTTGTCATTCTTCATTCAGTCATTGCTTCAGCTCTATTACATATGTAAGTTGCTCTGTTTCCAAGAGTCTTGAAAAAACATCATACATACATTGCATATTCCATCCTGCTTCCTCCAGGCCTTGCTCTGCAAAAAAAGCCAAACAGTATTTCAAATTGCATTTTCTCTTTTAAGATGTAAAAATCCATTGAAACCTGAGCCTGCAAATATTTTATTGTAGTTACTTCAATTGAAATTTGTTTTTTCCTTTTAAATATAAAGAAATTTCAGAGAAAATATGGTATGAATGTCTTAGATATACTCCCATTTCAAGGCCTTGCAGACTTTGTGTTAGTATTACTAGGCTGTATACACTTTGGAAAGCCAAACAAGTGGACTGTAAGTCCCTTAATATGCAGCTTTTCTTTTCGGTGTGAAATATAGCATCTCTGTCTAACAACAAAACTTCCACCATGCTGCTCCTTAGGTAGTAGCCTTTTAGTGAATCTCTGTGCACTGAGGAAAGTAACTGTAGTCTGACAGACCACAGTGATTTTGCCACACAGGAGGAAGGGTGAAGACATGTAAAGGCCAATAGAAAACATTTGGCTGTCATGTGCAGGGGAGGGTCATACGTGGCAGTACAGATGTGTGGCTGATGCTGTAGGGCTAGTTTTGTGAAAAGATATTGGATCTTCAATAAAACCAAAAAAAGGCCTTGCATGAGATTGTTGTGCCATCCAAGTTAGAATGTTGGTGTTGGCTCCAACTTCTCAAGGCACAGAGAGACCTGACATGCCAGTGACATTCAGGAAATTGAAAAAATATGTATGTAGATGTCTTCACTGCTCCTATAGGCAGAAAGACAGAAGAATATTGTTGCAGATGTTAAGTACCTTGTCCCCTTGAAGTGGAATTTAGATGCTTTTTGAAGAATTCACTGGTTGCAGCTGGGAAAAGCATGTAACGTACAGCACAACATTAAAGCTTTCCCCCTGTTTCTTTTTTTCACAGTTCTTGAGAGCTTCAGTATTGTGTTTTTGCTTGAGCTGTTTGTCAAAAGCCAGTATGGAGGGGTGATAATAAGGGGGTTCATAACATACCATGTTTGTCATGTGAATGTGCAAGTGAAGAATGAGAGTTGTACTCCCAGGTGTTTACTAACCAAATTCTGACTGCCAGCATTGGCTTCCTTTGGCAACCTATTTTGATAAATGAAGGAAACATAACTCAGTGGATATTTTCTAATCAAACTAAAGGCTGGAGATATGCATGGACTGTCTAGAAACTCCATCACCATGACTTTGGTGTAATGTCAGAGCTCACAGAATCAATGGTGTCAGCCTTATCCAGCTCCTTGGTAAAACACTTGGGGATTCTTACATCCTCTTGTAGCTCGATGGGATTTGCTCTGAGTACGTTTTGAGATTCTGCATTGGTGCTGTGGGAAGATTAATAAGGAGAGGTTTCCAGGAATTCTCCATCTGTATGCTGACTGCCTCCTTGTTCATCGTTAGCCCAATTCTGGGATGTAAGCACTCCTGCTGATGTCACTGAGACTGCTCTTCAGAAAGTCATGAATTGCAGAGCTGGACCATTAATTATTTGAGTGATTCTTTTTACTGCTTACTTGTGTTTTGCCATAATATTTGAAGTAAGAAAAAAAAGCATGTCAAATGTTGTTGAACAGTTTTATTTGTAACTGGTAATATATATAACTTAGAACTAATAGTTCTTTTAGAGCATGCTGTAGGAGGAACCTGCTGTGTACTTTAGAACTGAGAAATCTGCTTACTGGTTCTTTACCAACAATCTGCTCTGCTGCTAGCATGGAGGTTGAAGTAGTCTCACTGCATCTCCCCAAAGAGAGCTGTAAACACAGCAAATGTGTGCTTTATTCCATATTTTCTTTCATTTCAGAAAGAGGGGCATTAAATGTCATTTTTTTTCTCAGCACTGAATTGCTTAGGTAGTAGTCTGTGGCTATGTGGTGACAGGCAGGAGTTTTCCCAATGTTTCTTTTTCTTTTTAACTGAAGCAGTTGGCAATAAACAGCGAGCAGCTAGGTGGAGAAAGGATTTGAATGTCTTCTTATACCTAAAGCGATGGAATATGTTTAGACTGCTAGGATGTGCAAACAGGAGCAAATGTATAGAGAGAGGATGGACAGGAGAATGCAGTTCTATACAGCTATGTTGTGCATTGCAGCGCTTAGCAGGTTGTCTGACAGAATGTGTGTGGAGACTTGCCTAAACAGACAGCATTGCCAGCTGTGTTAATTTACTGGAGAGAAGCTTTGAAATTAATCTGTGTTGTTCTGTATTTTCACTGGATCTTAAGAATGTGAAATGGTCAATAGTGTATTTATAGTTCTCTGCACCCCTGAAGAGTCAGTGTCAAATACTATTTGCAGTGAAAATTAATGTACATTTTCCAGCGACTTGAGTGGGAACAAGTCTTAACACATCTCCAATCCAATCCAGGGAAGAGCTCTCTCTAGAGAAGTGTATAGTGCTTTTATTAGACCTCATTGCCATTAACAAGCAGGTATTTAAAAATCTGATCAACAGTTTATTGACAAGTAGTCAGATTTACTCCAGCTGTTACAGATACATTTAAAGAGCGTTATCCAAAGCCATGCTGCCAGCATCAGCAAAAGAATGGATGTTAGTAGTTCTGTGTGTGCAGAGATGTGCCAAATATTATTGGACAACAACATTTTAACCAATACTTACAATGGCAACATCCTACGTTTGCAATAAAACTGAAATAAATTAGGATGTGAAAAAAAAGCTATGTGCCTTCTTTGGCAAATAAAATGTTCGTGTGGTACTTCAGTAAGATTTTAGAAAAACTCGAAGCACCTTTTCAGAAAATGTGTAATTTTTTTACATCTGACATAAACTGTTTTTTTTAAGATTAGTGCTTTTAACTAATAGTAAGGTAATGACACATGATGGATTCAGAATATTTTAGATTTTTTAGGATATTTGAAATTCACATGACCCTTAAACTCAGGACACACGACAGAGCTTCTATAAAATGGGAATTTTTTGTTTTGTACGTATCCATCACAGATAGTCTGACTTTACAAGTTGTCTCAGAACAAGCAGATTGAAATTTTAATAGAACAATAGTAATAAAATTGAAAAAATATTTTCTGTATTCCTAAAATTCTGCACACAGTTGCTTTAGAGGATAGAATTCAGCCTGAGAAAGGGCTGAATCCTTGTTTTGACATCTTTACTCGGAGAGAAGGTTTTTAACCACAGTGTTTCAACATTTATATGTGGGGAAACTCCCAATGAATATAGTTTTTAGTTACACTCGGTAGTGATTCCTGCAATAAGAGTAGTGTCTGACAAGCACACTTGAAGTTTTAGACAGCTTGGACAATTTTGGAGAGCAGTACTGGACTTCTAGCTTTTGGTTGTACATTTTCTTTCAGTGGCAGTGCGATACTTACCTGCTGCAACTCCTTTCCTGGCACAGGGTCAGACCGATGGGGAATTAAGAGATTGTTTGCATTAGGTGTGAGTAGTGAGCCTGACATTTGCTGTGCAGTGCATGTGCAAGGTAAATCCTTGCTTTTGTGAACATCCCTGCTTTTGGGGGGCTCTCGGAGCAGGTGGTCACGAGCAACTCACAGACTTCATAAATAACCTTGGGAAGCTGTGGTATGCCAGGCTGTTTGGTCCGGATGTTAGGCTCTGAGGCTTCTTAATTGACTTCTTGCTTCGATCAAGCTGGAGAGCAACTACCCCATTACACGTTGCGGACCATACAGTACCAACATGCAAGCCTGAAATGGGTTAAATACCAAGCTTCTTGTCAGCCGAAAAGAGCAGCCCTGCCTCCCCACTTCAGTGATGTTGCAGTTACACATCGGTATTGAGTAACTTCTACACCAGATGCTTTTTCAAAACAAATTTGAGACAATTACCGTCTATTTTGTGCTGAGGGTAAGCATTAAAAAACAGAGATCATCAACTATTTTTCAGAAAAGGGGAAAGAAAAAAGATTGTTGGTAATAGTCATGGTCCATTTGATACATACAAGCTAAAGTTTGACATTGCAGAAGAAGGATTATAAAATTAAATAGGATTATCCTTCAAGGCTGCCAGGATAAAATGAAGTACACACTCCCTCCTTCTACACACTCAGTTTCCTGGGATCCTTGAATGAAAGAGAGGACAAATAAAAGCAATAAAATCTGTGGTTAGATCCCCTCTTTTTAAAAGCTAGTCCTAACTCAGGACAGAAAAATGTGGGAAATCACAGGTGGTTTTTTTTTGGAGGCTTTATCAGTTACTTAATTAGAATGCTAAACTCTGTATTTCTTAGCACACAATCTGCCTACTGTTGCATTGCAAGTTTGTTAAAGAAATCAAACTTTGCTGAGAGGGAGAGAAATAAACATGTGAATGAGGGTACTCTGTGAGTATCCCTTACTGAGAAGTCATAGGTTCACCAAGTTTTTTCTTTGTTAACTTTAACTTCTGCCTTATTTATGTTTTAAACAACTTTAGACGGGTAGTATAAAACTTGTCGTTAGTAGAAATAGGTGGGTGAGGTAGGGTGTGAGAGGAAATGTCAGCCCTTAACAGAAAGCAGCTTTGCTCTGTGATGAAAGTGGGTTTCTTTGCAGAAAGAACAGAAGCACCCCTGGGAAAATGAACTGTTGGACTAAAATTTGGGCTTCCCACCTCTGCATAAGGTATAGAAGAACCAATAAAATGTGGTGGTGCTCCTGGGAGAATACGCATACTTTCAGTGTATGTGTTGGATCTGAGCCGGGTCGGTCCGCCCGGATTTACGTGGCAGTGGAACGTGGGAGAGAGGAGAGCAGCCAGGCTTCTAGGAAGTCTGGTGTCCGATAGGACAAAACAAGTTGTTTACATGAGGCTACTTTGGCATGCTTAGGCACAGGAGCATCTTCCTCACTAAAGGCTTATCTGCTGTTTTTGTTAATCTCTCTGTTATATTAAAATATCTTTGTTATAGTCTCACCTTGAACAACTAATGAAGCACAACTGAAAACACAGTAGAGACACTAGACAAAATTAAAATTGAGAAAGTAACTATGGCCAGCTGGAATATTCAACATATATGTACAAGCAAAGAGGTATTATCAAACGTTGCTTTAAATTACCTGAACAGGAAGGTAATTACAAACAGAACTACTAAATAAGGTTAATTTTTATTTTTTCATAAAGAAAAGGAGTACTGGAGATGGTATCTCTTTAAATGTTTGATTATTATCATTAAGAACCATAAACCAATGAAGATCTATGTAAAAATAAAGGACTAAAAACTCTTTGTTTCTCTTTTCCTCTTGAGCTCTGATGCTGCAGTCTGCTGCTGTTCATCTTTGCCTTTCTGCATGAAACAGCATTTGGTTGGATTTTTGTTTTCTGTATCTGAGAAGTCTTGCTAATTAATAAGAAGGATAAGTCTTTTAAACATGAGACCAGTAGTGTTAATGTAAAGCTGAAAGGTTTAGAAAATCAGGTTTGATTTAGGCCGAAAT
The DNA here is from genome assembly GCF_036417535.1 of Chlamydotis macqueenii. NCBI lineage: Eukaryota > Metazoa > Chordata > Aves > Otidiformes > Otididae > Chlamydotis > Chlamydotis macqueenii. The sequence goes on along the minus strand of NC_141593.1, from coordinate 53,971,181 downwards.
TACATTTGAACTGTAACGATCTCTGTTTCCTCTAATATTAAACACTGTGGCATGGTATGCAAGATTTTGGGCCAAGATGCCTCAGACCATGTGGTAATGATTCCTTTCTTCTTTTGAGAGCTCTCCTATAATCATGTAATCACTCAATCCTGAGACAGGTTTGATTTGTGATTCTGATCCTGCTTATAATAGCCTGCTGTTCTCTTAAAGTGCTTAGTTTCAGTACAAATACTTCCTTTGCAATGTCTTTCCAAGCCATAATTAGAAATGAGAAATATGCTATCTCCCAAGTAGCTTTATTTAAAGAAATTGAGACTGTAGTGAATCACTTTAAATCTCTACCCATTGTAATCAGTAAGTATAAAATTATCAGGGTTATTTTGCAAGATACAGAAGTGAGATGGTAAATCAGAAAAACTGAGTAAATCCATTAATGAATAAGGTTTTTGCATTAATTGAATTAGTAAAGTTTTGACCTCCTAATTTGAAGGTAATTTCTTTAAAAAGGAATGACAGAGCATTGAGCCTCTCCCACCTACAGCTGTTAAGGTTAGTGAATTTAGCATTTTCTCCAAGTCTTGTAGCCTTAACTTTTATTTGTACCTTATATTATTTGCCGAGTGTTTCTTCCATAGCAAATGAACCAGGATTTTTAGAAGAAATGAATGTTCTCCATGTTGAAACCCTCTTAGTTATATTTTAAAAACAGTGTTGTTTGTCTTTCCTTTTTAAAAGACTTCTTAGACCTGCAAGAATGGAGATTCTTTCTGGTAGTTAATGACATATTGTCATGGGAAAAAATTGGAACATCCATGATTTCCAAGATGTTATACTATAAAAATAGGGGAGCTGGGAAATAGGGAGGGAACAACAGAAAGTATCAAGTGTGAGAGTCATTGTGGGGTTGATGGTAGGTGAGGATATTCAAGGAGGAGTCTGAAAACTGATGGTCATATAGAGGTAGCATGTGAATTCCTCGTATCTTTCTGCTGTAAGAGAGCTACCGGGGTAGAAAGGGATGAGTTAAAACTGTTTGGATTTGGGGCAGAATGAGCTGTTTGTAGAAGTTCTGTAGAGCACATGCCTTTCCTTGATTTACTCATGTCTCTCACTGATGACTTTAGGGAGATAGCATGAGGGCTGGTTTGTTGCTCCTTGTTTAGTAGAAGCACCAATGTAATGGAAATAGTGTGAAATATGCTGAGCACGTGCATGTGTGTGTTAAGTTGTATATCTAGACAGTAGTTGGTCAAACTTTTATAAATCAATAGCCAAAAAAATCTGTATTAGATTTAAAATCTGATCTACATCTGTTGTGCATTAGCAGTTCAATTAACCTTTTGTTGTTAACCTGTCCTTGTCTGGACAATCTGATCTCCTTGGTTATTTCTGTTGCTTATAATAATGGCATAAAGAGGCAAAAAAATATTATTTGGAAGGGAAAGAATGAAGAACATTTCTAGTGCAAGTTGTAGAACAATGTATTTAGAATGACAAATCAATATTGTAACCTTAGCTGCTAATAATACATGCATCTGCACGTAAGTGAATAGAAGTAAAATTTTTGGAAGCATGTGCTGTGAATGTTTTTCTTGGGTCTACCAGTACTTCAGTCTGAATTATTTTCTGAATGAGTTTTGCATCAAAAAAATGTAGAAATGTGCCCAAACTGACTTGTGAAGTGACTTAGTTTCTGTGTGACTATCCTCCAACGATTGCATATGCTTGCTTTATGATCTCAGCTGCGCTACCTTAAGTTCTCATTAGATGTCAGAAGTTTAACTGGGTCAAGTCAGGTAAAGCTTATTTAGATAGCAGTATGTTAAGGAAAATACAGATATTTCTGCATGTGGTGTTAATTCAGCTGGGGACCACCTTTTGTGATTCTGTACAGGCTAAATGTCCAGTTATGTCCCTCTGCGCTTAAGGGGATGCTGGCTCGGAGAAGTGCAGAGGTAATGGCTAGAGCTGCTACAGTAATACCATATTTTATATAAAATGTTAAACTGCTTCAGATGTGCCTAAACTTCTCAGTGCTCTTTTTGTCAGTGCCTGATGATCAGATTATGATCTCGAAAACTGAGGTGTAACTCTGCTTCAGGGCTTTCTGTATGGAGAGCTTTGCTTTTCTTCTGAAGATGGGAAACAGAAAAACAAAGGGAAATGATAAAGGACAAAAAACCCCCAAAACACTGAATGCTGTGTTATTCTGGGATACAGCAGTGGGTGAAGGGTGAGTTCTTATTCTTGGGAACATAAAGCCAGGTTTGTACACATGCTCTCAGGACTTAGTATTTACTTCTCGTCTTGCTTAATTTGCTTTTTGAAAATACTAAGCATAAAGCCTCTTCTGTCATATGCTCTGTGTGAAACCCTTCTAACTTAGGCAATTTTTAAAATTGTCTGAGAATTTACAAGCGTGTTGCAAGTTAAGGGATGGGAAGTTGCAGACTGGATAGATCCCCAGTCTGTTTTGTCCTTCTATGACATAAATGGACCTCACCCCAAATATTTTTTTAAGTAATATGTGAGGGGAGTGAGCAAGTTCCAAGCAGAAGAGAATTTATAGGCTAAAATCGATACAGTTATGCATATAAAACACTTAATTTTCCAATTTCTGGCTGATAGTCCTAGCACGTTTCCCTTTTTCTGTCTGATTACCTGTTTCTTCTGTGGTAAGCTATCTGAGGTAGCATATAATAAAGATTTCTTCTATGTCCCTTTAGGGTGTTTTTTTTTTTCTCTTAAAACTAAATTGTTTGCATTGTAAATGATTCCTTCCTTTCTTATTTCATTTTGGGTGATAAGTCTTTTGCTTGTTTCATCTAAACAAATTTACTAAAAAGTGAACAGTCAGGCTAATGCTACTTGGTTCAGGATGCTAATATCAAAACTCTATTCTGCTCACCATTTTTATTCTTATGCACATGAAATCAAGCTCACTACATTTTTAAAAAATAAAAAAAAGCTTTTTTTCCAAAGTCTATTTTTTTTTCCTTTTAGTTAAAATAATAGTTCTTGAAAAATTATTAAGTACTATTCCTTCTTTCATGAAGGCAGCAGAGCTTTAGTTTCTATGTGCAACAAAAGGTAAATTAATATATTTTTCCCCAAAAAGGGGAAGGAGCATCTGGGCTAAGAAGTTAAAAGCAAAAAACTATGCATAGTTTGGAAAAAAAATTTAGATAAGACTTTCAGTTAGAAGTGGAGTCATAGAAGTATATGCCTTCTGTAGATATTTCACTTTTTAAAGCAATATGGGTTTAAAATGATAATAAATTGTGAGAGTCTTATTTATTTCTCTTAAAGTCATAAGTTCTGGATTCATATAAGTCTACATATAAATATAAAAAGCCTAAGCGTAACTTTATTTTATAGATGGACTAACTTGATTTGTTGAATTATAGTTCTATGCCCATAAATATAACTTTTTTTTCCCGTTCTTGAATTACTGTTTTCCACAGTTAGTAGTTTTGGCAAATTGTAGATTTGAACAAAACTGAGTTTCATGGAGTGTTGCCTTGAATTAAATAGTCTTTGAATGCAGTTCAGCCCCTCTCTCAGAAGAAAACCAAAATAATGGAGTTGTGGATAGATATTTCAATAAGGATTAGCAGAGATTAAATTTCTCTGTGGGCAATCATGAGCAGGTTTTGGAGCTTTGCCACATCCCTCTGTGACTACAATGAAAGCGTATGGGCTTGAACAATGGTAGCTCATTGGTATGCACTACTGAAGTGTTTTACACAGATGAATCAATTTAAGCTTGGATCCCTTCTACGGACCAATACTAGTTGGATACTAGTTGGATACTAGTTGAGGTGTTTTATCTAATGTAGGTTACATACACAGTTGCTGATGTTTTCCATCTAAATCTCCTTCACGGGACTCAGTGTAGAATGTTTTGTGCTCATCCTTTGTTTACTATTACATAAAAAAAAAAGCATTTCGTATTCTGATGGGTTTAAATCCAGGCTTGCACTAAAGAAATGAGGTTAATGAAGTTTAATTAGCTAGATGAACATCAGTTTGATTCACACTCCAAAAGACTGCTTTATAGCCTTACCACAAGAAGTGCTGAAGTTACTTATATTACACCAAAATGCTCCAAAGGAACACACATCTTTACAAGCACTGAATCTTTCATTGCAAGGATGTTTTACACAGGTAATATGTTTCCATATGTGTTGCTTTTTCTAGGACTAGTCATGTTCAGCTATGCAAAGAAACTTTCTTACACAATATTAATAATTACTGAAATGTTGTTATATAATAAATTATCTGGAATATCACTAATCTAGTTCCTTGTAAAGAAATTTAAACTTAAGTTTTATGTAATAACATTTTTAAAATCCTCGGTTACTTTAGATAAGCTGCTGTATTTAGTCTGGAAGTGGGATATGGCTGTGGTGGTGAATTTGTTTTTTCTTTTTTAGTGGTAAATAAACAGTGGTGTTCCATTTAATATAGTATGTAGAATATAAGCAAAACCAAGTGATTGTTAGTATCATGCATCACACAGTTACGATAGACATAATTTACAGGTCATGTAGCTGTTTTAAAAATTGATTTTTATGCCAGTTCCACTTTGAATTTTGCAAGTAAAGGCCTGTATCATGCTTGTTCAAGTATAATTATATCTTGGTTTTAAGTTTGATTGTAGTTTATTTTATGGGTCTCTGTTTGTCATCTGTGGTTGGTTGAGCGTGTTGCTCTGCATATATATTGAAGCACAGTAAAATAAGGCTTTCCAGAACATTTCAGGCAACAGACAAGTAGCATATTTATTTATTAGTCAGTTGATGCATGCACCAGCAATGAAGTTGAAGTTATGCAACCACATAAAACATCTTTTTAATCTATGATTGTGTGGGGGCCACATAAAACATCTTTTTAATCTATGATTGTGTGGGGGACAAAATTAAGATCTTTGTCCATAGGACTCAAGTGTTTGATATCTTTTTATTTTTCTCTTTGGTTTAGCAGCCTTGGTAGTTGATTAATGCTTCCTTTTGTAATGGTAGTTACTTCTTTTGGTTCCTTTGGAAACTGCTTGAATCATGGTCAGCTCTGATCATTGTGTTTTTGATGAACCAAACTGAAGGCATGGCCCTTGTAAGTTGCTGTACTAGTACTGTGTCTTCCTGCTTCTTGAAACAAAGGCCTACATGAAAGTAAGAACTCATATAAATAAAAAAGTAATTCTCTAGCCCACATGAGGACAGATCAAAATATGAAACCTGAAGGCCAAAATGCTGAGAGAAAAAAAAAAAGGTTCTGATTGTAGTAGACCATTTAGCGTCGAGAGTGCAGAAAGTTTATCTTTGTACAAAGTAAAGTGTTCTCTTAGTAGAAAAATAAATTCAGTTTAAATGGAATTGATTTCTGATTAATAGTATTTTTTCATGCAAGTGAAGAGGAATAAGCTAAGTGGCCAATTCATTACTTTTGCACAGATGTTGTCTTCTAGTTTCTTTCTGTAGTTCTGGCTCCATGTATTCATTACTATTTTAAAAATAAATTAATTATGTAACATAAAGATACAGGCATGAATTTTTCTACACATCATGAAGTCAGAATCTTGCTTATATAACATAACTTTATATTTACTGTCACAGCACTACCTCAGAGCTTGTGTTTCTTCTGCAATAGAAGCAAAACTGCTTGAGAGGTAAGAATAATTCCAGAATCTAACTAGTTTTACTAATCAGTTCAACCTTCTGAGTTAAAGAGTAGGAGCTACTGAGTGAAGGGAGAAATGATCAGAGAGACTAGTGATTTATTACATGGTGGGTTGGCAGAGTAGGTGATGTTTTCTTTTGTGAAAAAGTCATGGTTGACATAAAATCTGTATTGTTTTAGGCATCCAAGGTTGAAAATATCATATTTGTTTTCTTAATGATTTCAGAGTGTGCCTTGTGTGCAGTTATGGATATTCTGCACATTTAATAACTGCATCACTGATGGAAGTCTGGCTTGTCAATAGCTATCTCTATTCTTAGTGATATTACTCAATCCCTGCACCCTTACCTGGAGCAAATGCATACAATATAGTTTTAAATTTAAGTTAGTTTAAAAAATCAAGATTTTTCAGTGTGTCTTTACCCCAATATGTCTTGACAATAGGTTTTAAATTGACTGTCACATACGTAATGTAAAAATTCGTTTCCTATTTCAACAATGGTGTATAGCACTTGGATCAGAAATGCTAATTGGATTTTAAAATTTTATAAAATAAAGTCACCTGTGCTAAAAGTAGTAGGTTTTCTGTACCTCATAAACTTTCAGAGTCCTGCATAAGGAAAAGAAATAAGAACATGTCTGTGGTAAGTCTGCTTTTCTTAGTTTGTAGTTTCTAAGTATAAATCTTTAGGTGTTAATAATTTTGAATTTATGATTTTCAATATATAACTGTGGAATGCTTTTCTTAAGGGAACATAAAATTGTGTATGTGAAAGAAGGTGGAATTTAATGTACTGCAAACTTAAAGTCCAGATCATCTTTATATTGTGTGGTCTCTCTCCCCCTCTCCTTTTTCCCCTGCTTTGTTTAAAGAATGTAGAGCCTGAATAGTTGATAGATTAATAGATGTATAGCTGTGGAGAATATGTATTTAGAATTTGGGTAGTTGCAATTCAGTTTAAAAAATTGTTTGTTTACACAGTAATTTTAGCTGTGTAGCATGGTAACAGGAAAAAGAAAAGAGGCATTTAGAGTATTTATGCTCTGTCAGACATTTTTAATGTATTTACATTTGCATGCAACTGCATTTGTTTGTTTTGTAGATGTTGCAATTGAAAGCTAGGCTTTAAATTGTGGTTTATGTCAAAATTTTAAAATATAGCCACTAGTTCTGAATATCTCAGTTTGAGTATTCAGCATATACATATACACTCCCCAAACTGAATGCTAATTAAGAATACATGAACATAAGCATCTTGGCCAAATTTATATTTCATGTCATTGACAGAACAAGATTAGAATTCAAAACTTAAAACAAAGACAGAGAAAAAGTAAATAATAGAATTGGACTAGAATTTAGAGATCAGGATAGTATCAATTTAGTACAACATCACAGCCAAGTACATGTCCCCTCTGTGGGAGGTGCTGATGTTGATGCAGGCAGTAGCGTAGATCAGCTGTTATTACCAGGGAAAAAAAAACAAATTCCAGCAGAACAAATTTGGAGGAATTATTCAGCCTAAATTGAGGAAGGACTGAATGAACGCATCTTTTAGAAATTTTATATACTGAAATGTTCTACTATTCATGCAGGATTGCAGCACTGTTTATTTTTTTAAAATACCTTGGACAAAGACATTTGAGTAAATGTTCTTCTTTCTGGATATGTATTAGACTTCAGTAGGATTACATATATTTTTCATTATGCTTTTTCTCTTTATTTGCATATGTCGCTTTGTTGTATTCCATGCTCCACCTACTGCCCGCAAGGATGACTGGGTCTGTTTTAGCAAATCTGCTTGCCATCTGTCCATCCATCCACCCAATGGGAAACCTATATCAGTACAGGAGGTGAATCTGTCCCCAGAGCTGGACTTGGCATTTATCCTTGCTGAATTTCATGAGGCTTTTGTTGATAACTGTTCATAAATATACATATTTGTATATATATTTTATATGTATAGGTTGGATGGGACTAAAATGAGGTTATGTAAATGATTGGTATCTCCATGAGACGCACATTTCCATCATTCTGTGGCTTCAGTAAAGATGCTGTGGCTCTTGTTGGCTATCTCTGATCCTCATATGTTTATCTGGCTCATAGATTACATTCTCTGTCTGATCAGACCTCTTCAACCGCCCAGATTTTAAATTGTCTGAGGGTTACTAGTATCTATAGTGCAGATTGTTGGGTAACAGAATTATCTTCATGTGAAACATTGGGAATAAGTTATTTGGAGATAGACACAGTTGGTTTGGTCGCCATCTATTTTTTAGAAAAATAAACTATACAACAGGAATGGTACATTTAGCTTTAGTAGTTTGTAATTTGTATTTGTTACACTGCTGTTTGAAGTGTTTGAAAATCGCACTTGCAATTGCCTTATGGTGGTAGTTTTCAATGAGTTATTATTAAAGAGACTTCAGTAACCTCGAACTGGAACAGATTTAGACTTGTCTCTATGGAAAGAACAGCATACACACATCTAGTTCATGGGACAGTCTGTGTAGGGTAGTGATTGTTTATAAAGATTTCTGCAGTTGTTCCAGAAAGAGTCATCTTAAGAAGAGTTTCGCTCAACACCAGTGTCCTATTTACCTCCTTTTAACATATAATATTTTGAAATTTGAGTATGATACACTAGTGATTTTGGAATTTTTCATGAATGTTTAAATTACATTGTGCCTTCTCAGTGCAAGGCTTAAAAGTGTTAGGTATGAGTACTGCATTTTAAAGCACTGAGCCTCTTCTAGTATTTTTACAAAACTAATTTGACTACAGCAGACTACAATTAAACTATACTTCTGGGTAACTGCTGCCAAAAAAAGAATGTACAGTGGAGTCCATTTACAATGTGCTGTTGAAGCAATAGATCTGTGAAAAGAATAATGTATGTTTAATTTCAGTAAACTTCTTCTTAAAGTTTGGATTGTTTTTTTTTTTTTAAAGGAGAATCTATGAAAGCTTATACATGATATTGCAGTGAACCTGTGGACACACTACTTAGGAGAAACAATTTTCACCACCAGTTCTAGCTAGTAACATGTTGCATGCCTTACAATACAAGAAAAGTTAAGTAGTGTCGAAGACTAACAGACAAAACTAGTTTATCTAAGAAATTGACGTATTTTTTAAAAACAGAATGTCAGATGTAACGATGACTTTAAAATAACAAATTGGAGATAACAAATGGCAGGAATTCTGTTATCTCTAATGATCATATTATGTGTTTGACTGTTCTGTGCTTTCCCACTTCTTAAAGACTTCATTCTCCATGTGAAGGTGCCTTTCAATGGAAGATGTACCTTTGGTGTAACTTGGCATGATCATTCTGAAGTCCCACTCTCACAAATTTAGATGGCATGGTGAGAGACAGGGTTCCAGCTTGCCTGGTTTTCAGTGTGACTTTTTTTTTAATATTGTTATAGAGAGAAGGCAGTGTTTTAGATGATAAACAACATATTCTTTTTGATGATTTTTGATGATTCAGTATTTTTGAATGAGAAAGCCCCTCTTTTGCTGGAAAGCTCCTGGCCAGTTTCCGTAATGAAGAACCTAGCTTGGGTGCTTTATTTGAACAGGAAGTAAGATTGGAGGCAACACTTGGGGAGGTGACTTTGCTTTAGTGGTGACTTCAGAGCTAGGAGGCACAAGAGAATTAAACAGACCAAAGGCTAGTGTAAATGGCTTCTAGTGTGACTTACTTTTATACTACATTTATAGATTTGCTTTATAGACTGATGACTTAGCTGGCAGTGACAGGAGGAGAAAAAGATTGTGTATTTGCCAATCACAGGATCATTGTGAGACATCAGGCATGATGTGGGTGTGAAAGATGCATCTAACCGGTGAAGGACATTTAGTGGGGATACACTAACTTTATTCCCATTTCACAAAGTTGCAGTGAAGTGATACCTGAAATATGACTTGCAGTTCTGTTTGCTTATGTTCAGAGAGAGGAATTCAGTTGCGGATTTGGAATTCAAGGATAATTGAAGTAGTAAAGCCTATTTCGTCAAGCAACAGTCAAAGGCTGGCGTGTTTATCATCACACGGCAGAAACTGTGATACAGTATGATTACCTTTTATAAAAACACTGGAGTGAATATCAAGGAGCCTGGAAAGCTGGCCAAGAAGGAAAACAATGTAGACCCAGAATCAGATGGATCTAAAATAATGGCCATGGATAAATTAAGGTTAGGAAATTGGAAAGATTTCCAACTATTAGAAAAGAAAAATCTAAACCACTTTTCAAATAGGAATAGTAAAATAATAGAGCAGCAGTTTTATTGAAACTACTTTCATTAACAGTAACAGCAAGGAAATATATTAGAAAGAAACCTAGGCTGCTAAAGGATCTGTGTTACAAGGGTAAGTGTAAGAAAGCCTCTCTTTTACACAGTCTTGAATGCATAGGTGGCTAGACTTGATCTTTGGATTTAACACATCTGAAATACAAAGGTAATTTGTGTTCTCTGTGGTAGACTATTTCTTATCCTTTATTAATTTTTCAATACTACAAGACAAGAAGTGAGAATTAAGGTAGTATAATGAGAATAAAGAAATAATGCATGCTGCACATGACATAAAGAGAAAATTTGATTTGATTTAGCAAGTTGAGTTTAGCTGAGTCTGGTTTTAATATTCATGTGAAATTTATAAGCAATTCTACAATTTCACAAGTGATGTATGATTCTCTTTGTTTGATTTCCTGGCTAGAGTAAAAAACATTAAATGGCTTTTTATTACTTTAAAACAGTAATAAAAAAACCCATAAAAATCCATTGTACTAGGTAGGTCACTAGGGGAATCGGCCAATCGTTCTCTTGGCTGGTGCTTCTTTTGAGACAATGTCGTTTGTTCAGAAAAATATGCATGGCCTGTGTTAATACTAAGTGCTCCAGTCAGCACTGGAGAAGTCCAGATGATTCACTTGGTGGCAAGTGGTCTTTTCCTGACGAGGTGTTCTCCCTTTTACAGAATACGTAGCTTTTTCATGAATTGGGGTGTGTTTTCCTTTGCCACAGGTGTTTCTTAAGTTTGGGGTTTTTTTTGATCCTTTAAGCCACAGCGTAATCCACCAGAGTCTGCGCAGGAGCTTCTTGGGCAAGGGAAAGGGGGTTTGAACACATAATTTCCGTGTTTGACAATTGGTTTATCAATTTTGTTGAATTCTTCTGAGGATCAAAGAGCAAGTGTACAGTAGTTGAAAATGCACTGACTTTTCTGGAAACAGTGGCACAAGCTGACCAGGTGGATTCATGAGTGACGTGACACTATTGCTGCAAGAGTCTATAGCCAGTTGATAGTTCTAATAGGAAGAATAGAGAGTAGTTGGCGTGTGAAGAGGTGGTCACTTGAATCTGATAAGCAGCCTGTTATATTGCACAGAAGGCTGTGACACTTGGAGGGACTTGCATCAAGTTCATGAGTTTCACTGCTGATGGCAGTGGCTGAACATCTGATTTTAGAACACCACCACAAGTTTAGGAAGCACATTTGTGCTTTTGTCTGAAAAAGGCACTTAGAAAAAATGAGACAGATTAGGATTGATAAATTTTATGTATTTTATTTGCAATTTCATTTTGTTTAGTGAATGCTGTTTACTAGTGAGTAACATAGGGAGTGCTGCTGAGTAACAACATAATTACTTCCCTGCATCTGTATGGATAGAGAGTGAGGAGCGTGTATTTCTGTGTGCATGTAGTCACTGTAAAATGATATGAAATGGCAAGAGAAGCAAGGGTAATGACTGCTTCAACATTTTAATGTTATTCTTCAAGTATTTTTAAACTATCTCCTTAAGATGGTGATAGTGAAAGATGGATATACTGTGCTGGAAACTAGGGAATCTGTACTTGATCTGAAATTTTTATTAGTCTTCAGCAAAAAAATAATTTTGTACCCTTGTGCTCACCCTTGTGAATTGTGTTCAGATTCATAACACGCCCTTTTAGGTAATGTCTTGATTAAAAAGAATCTTAACCGTACATTATGTAGGCTAAAGCTCATTTGGTGTAAAGTCCATGAAATATAAATATGACCTCATCATTGCACATTTAGTATGATGATCATGTATTGTATCACGGGAAATATTTCAGCTTTTCTTCTTTGGCATGGATTGTTGCAGATTTAGAAAATCTCCATGAGGCAGAAAAAAAGTAAAAGAGATGAGAACTGTTATGGTAAACCCAGATACCATGAGACCTATGATAAAAGTGACAATGCTGAAACAAAACCCAAATGTGGAACATGAATTAAGGAGCTTATAACGTTGTAGTGATACAGCTAGGTTTTTGATTAGACCTTTGTTGATATATATGCCTTTACAGCTTTTCCTTTCCTTTCTTTAAAACTGGAATTAAGTGAAACACTTCAAAGTTTAATGTTATTAATGATAAATTTACCTGTAAGCATTGAAAAGCTTTTATTAAATGCTTAGGAAATCACAATTTGAACTATCTATGCTTATGTTAATTTTATAATATCTGTTTTTGTTGTTTTATCATTTTATGATAGGTTTGCAAAATGCATCCTCTTCCTTTAAAGACATTGTATTGCACTTGTGCAGACATGTTACAGTTTGAGAGTTAATTGTTTCAAATGTGACATAAGAATTTCCCAAACTGCCCTACAAAAATTCTGAATTTTGAGTCTTTATCCTGGAGATGTGAGTACTGATCATTATAAGCTGTAGACTCCAGAGCCTAATGATACAAATTATACTGAAGCATTTTTGTCTAACTTCTAATAAAATCTAAGTCCATCACAAAGAATACATTAAACGGAACTGAGACATTTCTACAGATGCCTTTTGGATAAATTAAAAATACAGCCCAAATGTGAAAGGTTAGCCATGTAACTTAGAATATTGTGGTAGCTTAGGCCCACTTGGCACCAAACTGCATGGTCTCTGAGTCAGTCTCCCCCACCCTCTGATGGAATAGTGGGGAGAGAATATAAGAAAAAAAGGCTTGAGGTTTGAGATAAGGACAGGGGGAGATCCTTGAAGTTACCGTTACAGGCAAAACACACTTGACTTGGGGAAAACTATATTTATTTGTTGCTAAAACCAAAGCAAGATAATGTGGAGGAGAACAAAACTACTTCCCCTCACTCCTCCCTCTTCCTGGGCTTAAACTTAATGTCAATTATCTCTGCCTCCTTCCCCCTCCTGCCCTGAGTGGCACAGAGGGGAAGAGGGAATGGGGGTTATGGTCAGTTCATCACTTTTTGCTTTATGTTGCTCCTTCCTTGTTGAGGGAAGAACTCCTCACATTCCTCACTGCTCCATTGTGCAGTCCCTCCCACGGGCTACAGTCCTTCATGAACTGTTTCAGTGTGGGGTCCATTTCCATAGGGTGCAGTCCTTCTGGAATGGCTGCCCTACTGCAGGCCCTCCATGGGCCACAGCCTCCTTCAGGCATCCGCCTGCCCTGGCGTGGGGTCCTCCTTGGGCTGCAGGTGGATCTCTGCTCCTGTGTGGGCCTCCATGGGCTGCAGGGGCACAGCCGGCCTCACCATGGGCTGTAGGCCTCACCAATCTTGGCCAGGAGCAGCATTACTGCTCCCCCTCCTTCTTCACTGACCTTCGTGTCTGCAGCCGTTCCTCTCACAAGAAATTCTTCACAACCGGCTCAGGCAGACGCCTCTCAGGTTCTCTTCACATCTCATCTCCTCTCCACTTCTTGCAAATGGGCCGGGCCAAGTTGGGCCCAGTGGGCCGCCCAGTGGGAGGCCAGAGGGCTGCAAGGCCCACAAGGCTTGTACCTCCCTGTCTCTGCCCCTGCTCCAGCTTCTCACATCTTGTTCTTGTTTTTTTTTTTGTTTTTTTTTTTTCCTGTTTTTCCCCTTCTTAAATACGTTATGGCAGAGGCCTTATCAGGGAACATTCTGCCACCAATTGGCTTGGCCCTGCCCACAGTGGGTTCGCCCTAGGCCCAGCTGCGTCCACCGGACAAAGCGGAAACGTCCAGCAGCTTCTTTCGGAAGCTGCCACCATACCCCACCCCCCCACTAAACAAAACCAACACAGGTATTTATGCTCTGTATGTAGTCGATAGGTAAATAAGCCTATGTAAAGTTTTTTGTGTCTTTTATGTTTTAGAAGTGCAGTCTGCAGTTTAGAGATACACGTTCAGTTTTAGAGGTTTACCCTTATAATCTTAGATTTTTATCTAGGGAAAAGAAATATGAGCTTCTCATTCAACAGATTGGCACTTTTGGGACCGTTTGGGTGAACAGGTTTTTTTGCAGAGCTGTGGGATCCTTGCAGAGAATATAGCCTGTCAGCTATATTCTCTCATATGTCTTTTCTTAGCTTAGCTGTATTTTAGCAAAATGCCATCGGAAGAACCCAAGTCTTTCAACAGGATAGGTTGCATGTCACTGAGAAATAAATAACTAAAATTCAGAACCTGAAACTATCATGGGAATCTTGTAGGCAGTGAGTTTGGAGCATGGCTATGAAACAATATGTTGCTGGTGAGGTACTTGTGTCATCAAGTAAAGTTGCTGCTTCTCCACCGCTCTTCTGTAAGCAGGAAACTGAAAGATAGAGAGCCCTGTACAAGCCAGATAATTTATTTTATTTTCTAGGTCTGGCAGGAAGAGCTTTCTTTACTGTGAGATGCAATTTGTTTTTACTTCAAAAACTAGTCTAAGTAAGTTTTTTGTTTTTTTTTTTTTAATGTTAATATAGCTTTCATGTTGCAGAGCTAAAAAATAGAATGTCAGTTTGAGCAAAAGTTAATGTTACTGTTAGAACTGTATTTTGCCAGTGCTGCAGTGTTTGCTACAATGGATTTTTTTTTCTTTTAAGTTGTGGCTTAACTGCACATACAATAAAATATCCATGGTTTCTTATGGAGCTGATTGAACTGGAAGTTTCAATTTATAACCATAATTCAGAAAGAACAGGGAAAAGTTGAAGTAGGATTAATAGATTTTCAAAGCATTTTTATGAAAAAAAAGAAAAGAGGTTGAGGAATGAATTCTACTTGAATCTTATTGCAATTTGCCATATATCATGTGATAGGTCTTAAGGTGGTATTATTGAATGTTCCCCACTAATCTTCAGAATGTACAGCTATACTGAATTGATTTTTAAATCAAGTGATAGTTCATGTGTTTCCAATTGGATTTCATAAATATGAAATGTTTTATGTATGTAATCATTAATAAATATTCTTAAGGTATTAAAAAAATAGTTACAGAAGTGGCTACTAAATTGCTAACATGTTACCATTTTAGAGAATGTCTGTTAAAATTACAGGTGATGTAATTTACATCCTCCAGACTAAAATGTACCTCAAATATCTATTGTCTTACAATGGCAGTTGAAGCATTAAGAAATTCTACCTTGCACAGAGGCAAGATGCCAACAAGTATCTGAATGGCAGTGCCTTATGCAAAGAAATGATTTATTGTGCTTCACATCACCTGTAAGATATATGAGCAGTTCAGCTGGCCATAAGGCGAGAGGCACACTTTGGCAGTGGAGGCAGGCAAGAAGTTCTGCTGGTAAGAGTGTAGGAGGTTTTATTTTGAGTAGGTCTGGTTGTGGTGCACATTTGTAGGAAAGGCATTTGTGGAGCAGGACAGAAGAACTGAGACGTGCAAAGAAACTTCAGACTGCAAGACACAAGTTAATGTTCAGTTTAATGGGGAAAATGTAGCTGTATTAAAGCAGCCTTTCTTGAGATCCAAACCTGAATGAAAATCAATAGGTATTTCTCAATCCTATTGGTTTCACTGTTGTGACCATATATCGTGTTGCCACAATTGCCTTGTTTCCAAGGTATGTTAAATTTGTCACAGCTCTCAAGTGATATTTAGGAGGCTGTCAACCTCTTAGGGATTATGAGATTAATAAATAGTAAATGTTTGACAACATTGAATCATTTCCAGAGCTACAAATCTGTTGGCTTGCTTGAGTTCTGGTCTTCAGCACTGGACCTAGCCAACACTGTTTATATGCAGTTCCAGTGCAGGGATCACAAGAACAGTGTTTGTATGTTACTCATTATAAAGTGGGGAAAAAAAAAAAAGGGATGCTTTTAAAAATAAATGTCAATGAAAGTGCAGTCTGTGAGTCATGGAAGAAAGAAATCCATCCTTCAATACGTTAGGATCTTACTAGATCCTTTTCCATGTTCTTGTTATAATTTGTATTAATAGTCTCGATATATTTTTGAGATCTCATTCACTGTGCTTGGAAAAAGAACTCTAGAATTCGAATCCTTCCTATTTGGAAAATAACTCTTAAATAGTACTTTTTGTCCTGTGATCTTGTAAATGAGCGAATGTAAGGAGGAGGAATTGTTTTGTTTATTTGCACTGCAGTTAAACTTTATGCATACTGTAAAGCTACTAGTACCAGTTCCCTGGTGGAGTTTGCTGTAGGCTGTGAGCCTACAAACTACAAGTTTGCTCTGTTTTTATGTCCCTTCTTGTCATCTGTTATGCACTATCGAAGAGAGGATACTGGACAGGATGGACCTTTGTTCTGACCCTGTCCAGTCATTCATGTGTACTTAACATAGATGTGATTGTGTTCATAATATTGTCAATCAGCAGTTTTTATCAGTGGTGCAGGTTATCAACCAGCCTGGCAAAACAGCGTGAGGGCAACTTTACTAGTTGGAAAATGTCCTTGAGAAACAGCATGTCAAGATCTGAGAACGGGAGATGCTGAAAAAATGATACAGTTTATGTATTTTTGTTGAAAAATTTCCTGGTAAAAATCTCTTAAGAGATGAAAATATTTTAAATGTGTTCTCCAAACAGCGAAGGCACAAATGCAAAAATCGTTATTTTAAGTACTTACATTTAGTAAAGCTAACATCTGAAATAACTGGTAACATTTTGTGATAGATCTGTTACAAAATATTTTTATTGTGGAGGTAGTCAATGGTCGACTGTAGTCACTTCTTAAGTAGATTGTACTTTGTTTAGATATCATCCTGCACTTGAAGATAGTTTAAAAATCATAGCAGATATTACAATATTGGCAGTTCAAGCAGTAGCTGTACCAAATACAGCATTGATTTCTAATAATGTGTTCACAAGGGGACACTTAGGTCTAAAAAAGGAAATGCGTTATTTTTGGCTTGCTCAGTTGAATAAGGTTATGTGAATAATAGCACCTGTTGAAATGTGTCAGAATATGCAAACCTTTTTCAATTTTGCATGCTTCACTATTCTACTTCATTCATATCTAACACAAATGAAGGTATCCTTTTGCATCTGCATCAGCTTGTTTTGATAAAAATAGTCATCATATTAAACATCATGAGAGCAGCATCCTACAGAGAATGATTTTCCTAAAGGTTCATGGTAGTGTGTATCTTAAACCACACTGGAAGCAGAGGAGTTCAGAAGAGTTTAAAAGCCATGGAAAAATTGTTTCTACAGATCTTAAATTTGGGGGCCAGTAGCTGAACTGCTTTTAACTCGGTATTCTCTGCATAACAGTCTGAAAGTTTTTCCTCTATCAATCAGGGCTGTAAGGTGCTGTGCATATGCATGTACTCCCTTAGGGTGCAGTTTTTAAAAAAAAAAAAAATTCCCAGAAAGGATTGGACTGAATGCAACTGAATGGTCAGTAGCTGAAAACCAGTCAAGAGAGATGATACTGGCTCTATCCCTGCCATGACTTCTTCTAACTCTGTGCTGCAAAGTAGGGTGAGCAAGTAGATAGAGTAAACCTCTAGAAGTACAATGTGCATGCTGTGCAAAGCCAAGAAACACAGTTAATTGAAGATAGAAGTTGCCGGCACTTAAGAATTGTTTCTTCAGCCTTCAGCAATGAAGGTACTTAAAGATGGAAAGCTGTAATGTTTGAATAACAAGAACATGTGAAGGTCTTACTGTGTTATTTATGCAGTTTGAAAAGTTGTTCCTATTTGCTTTATTATGTGCATTCTTGAGCTGGAGACTTATTTTTGTTGTGTTTCAGCTGAAGTTAAGTCCTGACTACATTTTCTACAACTGGTAGGGATGCACTTTTCCTATGACAGTATTGCTACTTGCCTTGGGCAGTATGGTGGGAGGGTGAAGAAGTACAGTTTTGTGCAGCCTGCCCTTGCACACTGTGTGCACCTGCTTCACAAGACTGTGGAGAGTAGATTGCAGGGAAAAATTGTATTGGCATCGTGACATGGCAACTCTATGTGCATTAATTACTGAAATCTAGTTTAAGATGCCTGTGGAATGGATGAAGAGGCAGAAGAGCAGTCAAAAAATAGGAAAGGTATAACACAGTGGCAGTTTACTTCGGGTGAGAATTAGGAAATTTTGAATCTACCACTCATTTAAGGGAGCACACCATTATTAGGTCTGCCTGTGTCCATGCAAGCATGTAGCTGGTAGTAATAATCTGCAGGAGGGGGACACGTATGTAACTCTGTATGGATGTGAAGGGTGAAATGCTGCCCAGCAGTGTGAGGAGTGAGAAAAAAAAAAAAGTGAGAGAAACATCCCTGCAGACACCAAGGGTGGAAGAGGAGGAGGAGAAGGTGGTGGTGGTGCTCCAGATACTGGAGCAGATATCCCCAGTGCAGGTGAGCGTGCCCTAAAGGACATTGCAGGCCGTGGAGAGCCTACACTGGAGCAGGCTTATCCTGAAGGAATGCAGCAGGAAGGGAGCAGCAGAGAGAAACTCTTGTGTGCTGACTGTACACTCTGTTTTTCACCTGCCCTGTGCCACACGGGGTGCATGGGGAAGATGTTGTTTTCATTTGTCTTGTTTCTCACTATCCAAATCTGTTTTAATAGGCAACAAATTAAATTAATTTTCTGCAAGTCAAGTTTTATTTGCCCATGATAGTAAGAGCTAAATGATCTCTCTGTCCTTATCTTGACCCATGAGAGGTCTTTTTAAATCTTATTTTCTCCCCCTCTCCTGCTGGGGAGAGGGAGTAGGAGAGTAGCTGGGTGGGCATCTGGCAGCCAGCCAAGGTCAATCCACCACATTGGTGAATTGTTTAGTGAATAAAATATTTTGCTTTGACATGTCAAGCCGCAGGGTTAGAAGCTGCTACTACCTAAGCACCGGATGATAAATTTTAGACCACTGAGACTCATCCTTCAGAGCTGGCAAACAACTTTGTTTAAAGAAGTTTAAAAGTCTTAATGTTCTGGCATTTCTTTGAAGTCTGTGTTATGTCGTCTGCATTTATTATTGCATTTCAGTGAATCTCTGTGGTGAAAACAACACAACATATTGCCAAAATGCCATTTCATAACTGTGTTGTGGTATGTAAAGTCTCCTTTTTGACACAGTAGTATCTGTGCCCCATCTCTTCTCTGGCATGTTAAAATAGGAATGACTTTATCTCTGACTGTAGTGCATGCTTGTGGATATTCTTCTATCATCCCTTTTTTCTTGCGATAATGATAGCAAGAGAAATATATTTTCTTCTTACTTGTCAATTAATGTTCTTAGGAAAGCACACTCATCTTTCTTACATGCCTTTGCTACCTTATTTTTGTAAATTCTGCAAGAAATAATATCTTCAAAATCTGCATTGTTTCAACTTTGAATGATAATAAGCTGTCACCCTGAATTGTTATGCACGGAAGAGTATATGAGCTTAAAAAAATCTTTGCCAATCTTGACATTTTCTGGCTTATTTCAAGTATCTGGTAACTATACGCATGGGTGGTCTTCACAAATTTACTTCAGTTTCATGTTTGTATAACTTCTTATGGTAATATAACTTTATTAGATACAGTAGACTTCAGGTTTTCGTAGGATACATGACAGAATGTCAAATCCTTATATGTGCTCCAAATAGGAAAAAAAGAAGTTACTGTCATGTTAGAAAAGAAATGCTGGGCACAAAGGATGAGCATGAGTGTTAGATGTTAGAAATAATGTGGCATAACAATGTCAGAAATAACGTAGCATAGCAGTTACTGTTATAATGTCTTTTATCAGATGCAGTTGCCCAAAATATTCAGCTATTTTTCATTCTTCATCTCTCATCTATCTTATTTCCAACTGGATGTAAGAAAAAACCACAGCTTTCATAATTCAGAAAAGTTCTGATCTGCCGAGTTTTTGTGATTATTGGGTTATTTCAGATGTGAACTGTTTTTATTATAGATAAGACAAAATGTTAGTTTTCATTCAAGGGTACAGTTTCCATGACTTTTTATGTTTGTTTCTTTTAAGAAAGTGAAAAGTCTTGATATGATGTGAAGGTATGTTGTGGAAAGCTTTCATTTATGAGGGCAAGTGTCTTCTTTAAAATGTGTGGTAGATGTGAGGCCTTTTCAGAGTGTCCATATTTAGTTCCATGTAGTGCTTTACATGCTTATTTAATGGCATCTACTCTGTAGGTAAGGTCTCACTCTACTGCTTAAAGTAAGTAAAATGCAGGGCAAGCACCCAGTGCATCCTTACTTAGGAGATCTGAGGAATTTTTTGCTAAATGAGGTTGTCCTGGGCTTGAACTCCAGTAGGATGTAGGAGTGCGACATTTAAGTTTTGGTTTATTTCAAGTGGGAAACTTGAAAAGGCAGGGATACATGAATGCAGGGGGAAGAATTGTATGTTATGTTACCCTAGCATGAGAGAAGTCCACCATTCTGGTAGCCTTTTCAGTTGCAGCTGTAAACAGTGGTAGCTTTTCAGATTAAACTGGTAGATGGATCAGTTCCTCAGAACTCACAGTTCTGCTCCAGATGCTTGCTTTTTTTTTTTTTTTTTTGTTACATTTTTTAAATTGTTGTTTTGCTGTGCATTTTTGTGGCATGGAGGTTATGCCATTTGAACTGTCTGAAGCCGATATTTGACCCTGACATCCAATATCTGAAACCATGTTGAAACTGTAGTGGTTTAATGCATGGCTTTGATTTTTCTCTGCTTTGTGTGTTTAGTTTTATGGTAGAAGATCTTCTTAAGGTCTCTAGTAATGATTATGAAAAAAATAAGGGCGTAGCTGGCAAGGATATGGCTTCATCTTCCCTTTTCTACCTGTGAAATTGTGCAACAGATGGAGAAATAGTAATATTTTTTTTCAAAAGCAGTCAGCATGATCACAGAGATTATTTGGTTGTCCAAATATGTCTGAAAATTATGCATATATATATGCATATATAACCTCAGTTATATATATATATATATAAACTTTACATCAGTGTTCAGTTCCTTAACTTCTGATTCAGGAGATTGGCAACAGTTTTCAGAGTTCTCTACCAATGGATTAACCTTCAGTTTATGCAAGGAGCTGAAAGAAAACAAAATGTCAGCGATCCTTTATTTTTAAAGTAATGCCCACTTATGTTTGAAGGAAATTGTATTTCGTATTACTTATAAAATTTAATTTTGTTTGCTTGCTTGAATCAGAATTGCTTCTGATGATTTATCCATATGTCAGGCAGGATGTCCAGTGTGATAATGGCATCTACATAATTCCAGAAGAAACAAAATTCTTTTGTATTTCTGCCTATTCATACTACATGGAAGCATACAGAAGAGCTGTTTGCTTCTCTTAGCCAGATGTACTACATTGTTTTCTTTCTATAGCAAAACTGTTTAGTAGGTTTTTAAGTTTAGCAATGGAAAAGTTAACTGTCAGTCTTGCTGAGATATTTTCTAGGAGGAAAAAGAAACAACAAAAACTTGCTGTCTCCAGCTTTACTCTTGGTAGAAACTTATGTATGTTGGCAGGTTAGCAGTTTGAGTCGAGTTAGATTTGTATAGTATCTATATAAGTACGTTTTATAGTTGTTTGGTTTTTTTTTTTTAACTTTGGCCACACTGTTGTGATATTAGATACGCATCTGGTGTGTTAGCTTTTTATGTATGTTTGTACGTGTAAGTATGTTGGAGGGTGGGGGGAAGCTAACCAACTAAATGACTGTATTAGAATTATTTTTTGTTTTGGCTGCCAGCAACCGAGGAGGGATTACTGCCTCTTTTTACACTTTTTTTTTTTTTTTTTTATTTGAAAAAGTGTAAAAGGAGAGTCACAAGACATCTTTTCCAGCTCCATGGTTGTTTAGGATGTATTTTTTTGTCCTAAATTATTCCTGTTATTTCATTAAATATAGCGTATAACTATCTAAAAATGTGACAATACACTGAGTAATAAAACTAGGGTATATAGTTTTCTGTACATGCTGTACATATTTAAGTGACCCTGTGGGTCTCCCAAAGCAAACTTTTAACATTCCAGATCTTTTACTGTGCATCTGCTACTGGCATGTAGCCACCCACCCACACAGATTTAGTTGAAATAAATGGAATTTATTCTAGTTCACTTAAGTAGAAAGGCTTGTAAAATGTAAAGGTAGTCACCTTGCTGGTAAGGTTACTAAAACAAAGGGATTTTTTAAATGGAGTTTTGTGAGTTTTTTTTCTTCTGCAGGACTGTGCACAATTTCTTATCTTCTTATCTTATGTGTTCCTTTTGTTTTCCTTTGCAGATGGGGTTTATACAGATTAATGAGGACTTCATATTTATTGAGCCACTCAATCGCACTTTGGCTGTGACAGGTCATGCACACAGGGTGTACAGACGAAAAAGGTCCATAGAGGAGAAAATTACTGAAAAGCCAGCTTCTCAGAATCAGTACTGTGGTGTTGTTACAGGTAATATACAAATCTCACTGAAAAGATCTAATGTAGCAGACATATTTTAAGATATGTGGATAGTATTTAAAAACAACCCCCAACAAAAGCATATCTGATTATTCTTGTAGCAGTAACTTATGGTGGACTTAGACATGGCATGCTGAGGCTGCCGTTTCAGTTGTTGGAAGAGGGAACTGTCCATTAATGAATAGACACTACTTCTTAATGTCCAATTACATTTTAAAGTAGAAATCTTCAAGTCATTTTTTAACTTCAGTTTAATAATTACAAGCTATTTCTTGTCCCCTTCTGTCTTTGTAGTTGCTTAATTACTTACTATGTGCAGTGCTTGTACTTAATTTTCCTTTTTAAAACATCAGTAAAGTTCATCCTGGTTTCACTTAGCAGTAAGTCTTGAACTTCCAAATGGGTCTGACACTGAGTGGAAATGACTTTTATAACAGCATTCTTGTCCTGTTATTGACACTTAGAACTGTTAAGTTCCAAGTGTCAATAATAGAAGTATTAAGTGTTAGTGTTAAGGCTCAGGGGAGACCTTATAGTGGCCTTCTAGTACCTAAAGGGGGCTTATAGGAAAGTTGGGGAGAAACTGTTTAGCTGGGCCTGTTGTGACAGGACAAGGGGTAATGGTTTTAAAAGAGAGGGAAGTAGATTCAGACTGGATATAAGGAAGAAATTTTTTACAATGGGAGTGGTGGAACACTGGCACAGGTTGCCCAAAGAGGTGGTGGATGCCTCATCCCTGGAAACATTCAAGGCCAGGTTGGACAGGGCTCTGAGCAACCTGATCTTGTTGGAGATGTTTCTTCTTCTAGCCAATAGGTTGGACTAGATGACCTTAAATTGTTCCTTCCAACTCAAACTGTTCTATGATTCTATGATTCTAACTGTGTGAAACAATCCTAATGTATCTTCCTCAATGGTGAGTAGAAGAGGTTGTTGAAGTAGATTTCCACAAAAATTTGGCTCATAGTGATGACTTAATGGTTTTGAATGGAGAGGGGAAAAGTGACTTTTGTGAAAGATGACATTTGGTTGTTCCTGCTTCATCATCAGCTTCTCCTCTTCAGAGGATAGAGGATATCTCAGTCTTTTGACTTCAGCATGAGCTGAGAGTGTTTTTAATGTTGTTGTGAGAAACTATTTTCTCCCAGGAGATAAACTGTTGAGATGTGCACATTTATGGGAATTTTTTATGTCTCCTAACCTAGTACAAGTGAGATACTGACAAAGTGGAAAGAAATAGCACAGGTGCACTGACATGGCTAGGCAACTGGATTATATGACATTTGGGGTCAGGCAGAAGGAACTGGGTTATTTCAAACAGGTAGAGATAGGTAAAGGAAAGTTGCACCTGCAGTCTTTCAGTGTGTAAGGGGCTGCAGATAGAAGATGAAGCCAGACTTTCCTTAGAGGTGTGCTATGACAGGATGAAAGACAAGAGTTGCAACTTGCATTCAAGGAAATTTCAATTGGGCATAAGGAAAAAAAATCTCGGCAAGAATGCTTATCATTGGAAGAGGTTGCCTAGAGAGCCTGTGCAGTCCACATCCTCAGCTGGAAATGACTCTAAGAGAGCTGATCTTACTTCGACTCTTGCCCTGACTGGAATAGGACGTTGGCCTAGCTGACCTCCAGAGATCCCTTCCAGCATACACTTTTCTGTGGCTGTGAGTTTCTTCTTGAACACTTAACTGTTCTGTCCATTTTATATGGTTACAGAATAGATGTAGCAGGTTGTTGTGTTTTGTTTTGTTTTGGTTTTTTTCCATTTTGGAAGTATTGTTCTTATAATTAGGCATCCATCCACAGGTTGAAATCGAAGATGAATTAGCAAAGCAAGGCTCTTTTTGTAGTTATTAGGAGGAACTAAGTAAATGATGTTTAACTTCCTCTAGCAGGCTCTACATTTGTCTTCTAGGCATTGTATTATATTGCCACTGCTTATCCAAAAGTGAAATTTTCTACGTTAGCAAAAGTTGTTCACATAAAGTAAAGCTGGTTATTCTTCCTTATTAGTGATAAGTGAGTTAGAGCATGCATGTTTGCCTGTGTTTGGGAGTGAAAAAAAAAGAGGAAATGGGAAGTATAAGTGATGTGTGCACTGAGAAAGGGGAGAGGGACATCTGTTAAGCAAACGATGATGTGCATGAAAACAAGTAAAGTCGCAAACTCTTCTGTAAGGACATTATTTTTCTGTCATGTTCATTACCAGTCGTCCTTTCACTTTTTCTTATGCTCTAAAATGGGAAAGTCAGCTTATCCTGTTCTAATAATCTTATGCCCAAGGCTCTGACTTGGTGCAAGTAGTCTGTCAACAGAGATTCAAATATTTGCTTGAAATAAGTTTTGTTATCTTTATTACCAGCCTGAAATTTCAAAATAACTCAAGCTGTGCATAACTGATTAGCATCTGCTGGCATAACCTTATTGCCAGTGGGGTATAAATATCTGCAACTTCTAACTGAAGCTGTTGTACTAGCAAGACCAGTCCCTCCCTCTGCTGCTACAGGTTATTTTACTAAGTGGGGCTGCAATAAGTTACATGCATAAAAGCTTTGTCTATGCTAGGAGCAATTTGCTGGTGTGACATGCATTTAGCTAATATCACCAAAACATTCATGGTATGGGCGTAGCCTTAAAAGTGCATTGAACCAACAAAAATAAGCCTTTACAGCAATATTTGAGAATTTGGAGTCAAATTCTAAACTAAGTAGATCAGTGAAACAAAGATAAAACAGATGAGTATATTGGGCGCTTCCAATACTCTCAGGTTATGCACAGCTACCTTTGGTAGAGTTTTATCTGCATGACACAGAGAAACTATTATCTCGGCAATATGGCAACTTCTCAGCCATATCTTACAACAATCTTACTTATATCTTACAACAAGATCTCTTGCTTCTACAGTACTCATGTGTCAGAATAGTGCCCTGGGATGGTATTTATGGTGCTGATTTTGAGCCAAACTGATCTCAGATACTGGCTACCTATCAAGCAAATGTAGATTGCCAGTGATGAATTGTAATTATTAGAAGGAATGAATGTCTGTGCTGGAGGTGTTGAAGGATCACTGTTGGAAATAATAGCTTTTCATGCAGAACTGGAAGAGGCGATCAAAGAAGGTATTGTTTGTTGTCCGTTACTATTGTAAACTGGATTGAAAGATGTTACACAGGCAAAGTTGTTTGGAGAGAACAAAGAACTTGTTTTTGTGAATGGGGTGGATTTTTCTTATTAATTAGGGGATGGAGAAAAATCATACCAACAGAAGCAGATGCTTTCTGGATTTTTGAGAGCGTGTGTGTATATCCTTTTGTTGCATTTGTGTATGATATGTGAGCCTGTTGCACATACACAGGCCTCACACACCACACCTTTCTTCAGCACATTGCCCATAAAACCTTTCAAAGCAACAAGTTCACAACCGTGTTACAGAGAAAATGTGAGAGAAGCAGTTGCTATTAGAGCAAAGGGTCACGTTGTAAAGCTAAGCTCTTTTCCTTCTACCTAATCTACCTAAAAAGTTGTTTGTACAGTGAACCTAACTCATAGTAAAGGCATGAGGCACTTTGGGGGGAAAAAAAGAAAACTGTCTTCTCAAATGGTCATTCCTTTTCACTCAGACCAATGAGAGCTCTTATGCAGGATACAGCAGATCTGAATTTTGAATCCCTTCTATATTTGGGGGACTGGAAACCTCCTCTTTTACTTCTCAGTTCTGGCAATAAACAATATACTGCTCTGAGTTATGAGCACATTGTGCCTCTACTCTTAGAGTGATGGCATTTTGCACAAAAAAAGCCTGCTAGTTTCACTGGATCAAAAGTAGAAGTTTGACTTTATGGGACGTAGACTGGGCAGTCAGGTGGGAGAGTTGTCTTGGTTCTTGCTTTACAGCCTGTTTCCATGTGATAATCAGTAAATAAAAAGCATAAACAATCTTATTCATAGGTCTAGATCTATGAGATTGCACTAGATGGAAACTGATGCTACTTGAGGTATTGGTTTCTATTCCTTGGGTTAGAAACAAGTCATCACTCTTCATTAAGACATTTAAATCCCTATTGAAACTATAGTGGAGGTATAGCACGTGGCTTCCTAAGCTCCTGAATATTCCCTACCTAGCGAGAATACTGCAGTTTTCATATGGCTAGGGTACCCATTTTTTTTTCCCCTGGGAAAATAAAGCCTTGGGAGTGATGGTGATTGCTCTGTAGTCTGGACCTCATATGAGTGTACTGAAAGAGTGCTCCTGTGCCTGAGGACCGGAGTGTCCAGGAGTCCTGCAGCCACAGTCTACTCTTAATGTTGGCTCAGGTACTTTATGCAACCTGTGGTTATAGTAGCTGGATTTTCAGCTCTTTTAGGTTTTTTGGGGGTGACTGTTATTGTTTTGTTAATACTTCTTTTTATCTTCTCTTAATTGTACATTGAATGTCAAATGTACTTGCTGCAGTGTTGCTAGCCCTCTTGCTGAAGTGCTGGAGTATTTCTAGCTTTCCTTTCAGTCAACTGAGTTTAAGTAATAAATTGATATGGAATCTTCATATTTTCTGTAGTTACACAGAAAAAAAAAGTCTTATTGCACAGAAGCCTCCTGTAGCATTTATTTTTTATTTTGCCAATGTAATTAAATTTTTAAGGTGAATTTATACATCTTTAATCCCAAGAAGCATTTTTTTCACCTAATGTGACTTTTATCTTATTAGCACATGCATTATTAATGTAGGTATGGGGGGTTTTTTTTGCGGGAGTTACTCTCTTACATACTGTACCTTAAATAATGTGCAATTCTTTGCAATTTTTACTTATTTATGAATATGCAAAGAAACAAGTGGTTTTGCCTAAAGCTTGTCTTGCCTGTTATCTGGCAGTAATCATGGCAGTTGTTTGAATACCAGTGGTACCAAGATTACTAGTTCCATTTATTTAAATGGAAGCAGCTAAAATTTTAAGATAAATGAGATCTCATGTGATGGGGAATTTTGCCAGCAATTTGGAAAAGGTTGGCTGACCAAGAACAGATTGTCCTTTGGTTTGTAAAACCAACAGATATCTGAAGCAATTAGTGGGCACTACCCTTCCCAGCCAGCTTGTCTACAGAGCTGTGCAGTCTTCTCATCCACTACAACCCCAAAAGACAGAGGTTTCAACAGTTTATGGGACTGCAGTGATCTTAGTATTTAGCACAATGTTGTATTTTATTGTGGGCTGCTTACTGTCAATTCTGAATAAAAATGCACTTCTAGCTAAAACCTTTAGAGTGATGTGTTAGCAGACTTCTCTGAACAGACATGCTAATATTATATTTAAAGTTTTCAACCACTAGCTGCTGTGTTTTACAAAAAAGTGAACAATGAATAAACTGTGTTGCTGGAAACTGTGCTGGAATCAATCACTGCTCCTAGGAGAAAGGCAAGTTGACCAGATGGCTCATGAGAGATACTTTTAACCCAGATGGGTTTACTATTTAAACTTAGACCTATGGCCTACTCTTGCAGCATTAGATGCTTGTATGGTAAGTCATAATTTTATAGCTTATAGGGTGTGGGGGTTTTGGCACAAATCCTGACACTGAAGTTTTGTTAAATTTTTTTTTCTCAAAAGAGTGACAAAATACACAATAATTTTTTATAAAATAAGCTGTAGATCCACAGTTAGCAAGCACAAGTAAAGCTAGAGGCTAGCTGTACATATAAGGCTAAGCAAGTGTCTGAAGGAACAAAATGAGAGAGATTTAAATTAATTTTAGATAGCTTATGAATATGTAAGTTGTTTCTACTTCTAGGCAATCAAACATCAAATATTTATTTATGGAGAATATATGATTTTTTTTTCTTTTACTAAATTTATATGCTCCTCAGTGTTAGTAATTCTGACATTGTCATCAATTGTACAGGAGTCAGTAAGCCCTTCTAAAATGTAGCAGGACAGACTAAATAATATCTAGTGTAACAAAGGATTACAAAAAAAAAAGGTAGCCTTTTTTAAGCATGGATACTTAGTACTTTTTACATTCAAAAGTATGTATTTACATTATATTTACATTAAATGTATGTTACACATACATTTATATTAAATCATGGATCCTTCTTCTGCTGGTGTCTTATATTTTAAAGTTCACTTGTGAGTTCAGTGACTTTTAAGGTGTATATTTCGCACTTTCCTGAAGAGTGACTTATTTTTTGGAGAGCAGTCAAGTGTTATAAAATGAACTGCAGGAACTTTCCTATTAGAGATGAAACTGATTAATTGCAAAATGTTTCCTCAAAATTTCTGAATATTTGATTGTTTCCAGAACATGTGTTTATAATTGTCAGCTCAAGCATCACTTTTGTTGTAAATAGAGAGCCCAATATTCCATTGGGGAAGCTGGAAAAAAATTCACTTGATTTCAGTGACTTCAATGAGTTCAGTCCCAGAAGTTTAATGTCCTTCCAAGGGTATCTAACAGAATTTGGCTATTTCATTTTATATCTTGTTTTAAATTAAGTTATTTGAAATATCATTGCTAACTTCTATATGCATATCTGGCTGCCTTCTGGCTTGAACTGTTTCTCTGTACTTAGTTTTTCTTTTTCCATATGTACTGTAGTAGTGATGGGGATTTTGTCATGGTTTTGGAGGGGAAACTTAAAATTAACAAGACCAGTAAACTCTGTAACATGTTTTTGATTTGTAGCTTTCTGTAGGTTTAGAACCCTGTTTCCAGGGTTGGTTTTTTTTTTTGTTTTTTTTTTGTTTGTTTTACTTTTGCTGCTTATAATGACAACAGCTTTCAAGTCATGTTTGTAAAACTTCACTTTTTTTTTTGTTTCCAACAAACCTATATCCTACATATCGTTCTCTGTAATGCATCTGAAATATTCTTTCATCTTTGCAAATCACTGAATTGTTCTGGGTTTTTTCTTAGTATTGATTTTGTGGCAAATCTATATTTGTCTTATTTTATGCTAAGATACATCAAGATGTTTTCTCTGTGCTTTATGAAGATGGGTAGATAACCATTCTGCAGTCTCAGTGAGACTGTTTTTCTGTCAAATCTAACATGCATTTCATTTTCTCCCACACACCAAACTAGGAGGCATGTACTCTTTTACAAATATGCTAGGTGAAAGGATACAAAGAATGTTACTGACTTTATTTGAGCAACTGGATAAGATTCTTGTCTTCTTAGTGTGAACTACCATTTATACTACAGGCCTTCAGTCTGAACCTTAGCATTGTCAGTGCTAAATAAGCATGTATTAGATGTCATAGATTTTACATTCCACATAATTTGACTTAGATCATAATCACAGGTAACAAATCCTAAAAGTACTGTAGGGGTAGCTTGAAGGATGAGTTTGTCAGGCAATGTTTTATGTTACAGATAAAAGAAAATCTAAGAATCAAAAAGTATCGGAAAGTGGAAGAGGAAAACGATACTCTTACAAGTTACCTCAGGAGTACAATATAGAAACTGTTGTGGTGGCGGATCCAGCTATGGTTTCGTATCATGGAACAGATGCTGCCAGAAGATTTATTCTAACCATCTTAAACATGGTAGGAGATTTTAAATTAATCTTGGTGTTTTGCCAACAATGCACGCACCATGGGCTGATTTCATTGTGCCTTTTAATTATTTTGATTGAGCAGCTGTAAGGGACAGTCAGTACATGACCATCAGCAGGCTGTCAAGAGTTACTCCGTATGTTCTGCAGCATAAAACCATGGTGCTGCAGTCTGTAGTGTCTGGTTTTATATCTTCAGGTAAGTTAGAAAGTGAGAGCTGAACAAGATGATTTTTTGGTTAGAAGCCCATGATGTCACTGGGAAGACTAGGGTATTGGATGATTTCTCATGACTTATGCTTGTATGAAGAGCTGACATTGTTGAGAAGGACTGTGTGATCATTAGTGCTGGAAAAAAAAATAATAATGCCCTGGGACAATTGCATCCCCTTCCAGTGCTATCTAGAGCTGTAGTATACACATTTGGTCTATAAAGTAGTGAAAACGAACATCTTTAATATTAAAGGAAAGACTGTTGAAGGTATATAAACTGAAGAATAAATAAAAACTAACTATTCTAAATAATGAGAGAAATTATTGGTGTGTCCTGGCTCAGACCACTTGGGCGATGATCCTGGATTTAACTAAATCGGAATTTTTGTGTGAGTAGTGTTATATGCATCTGCAAGTATTTGGAGAAACAGGCTACAGTTTATAACATGGTCAGAGCAGTTAAGGGGAAGAGGTCTTTTTTGTGCTCTCAGAATGAATACAGCTTAAGTTCTGTTTTCCTTTCAGAAGACCAACGCAATACATTAGCTTAATGTTCTGTTCAAATTATGGGAAATTAAAGCAGTCACAGAAGAATATAATAAATTTTTGAGGTTCTGTTATTTTTAGTCTACAGTGTGTTGTGTGCAATACAAGCATGTATTTTTATTTACTGTTTTTTATCTTAGGTTTTTAACCTTTTCCAGCACAAGAGTCTTGGACTACAAGTAAATCTTCGGGTGACTAAGCTTGTCCTTCTTCATGAGACTCCAGTAAGTATATATTATCTTTGTCTTAGCCTGTTGAGGGTAATGCTACTTAACTTATTGCTCCACAGACACTTGTAATATTCACCAGCTTTAATGGCTGACAAATTTTCTCAGTTAATTATTGTGCATTATTTATTTATTTACACTGCTGGGTAGCCCAAATAAAGATTAAGCTTATCCTAATTTATTTTGAGATTTTTCCCTGTCTGCAGTTGAAAGTCAATCCAACAAAGTTTCCCTGTGTAAATCAGCTAGTTCTTAACAAAATCTGCTTGTGCTCAGCTTTTTTGTGCATTCATATAGTTCAATACAAAAAATCATCTCCATAAACCCAGTGGGTGGTTAAAGGAGAACTGATATTCTTTGTCAGCCTATCCCTAGATGAACAATAGGTACCATGATCATACAATGGTTTGCATTGGAAGGGACCATTAATGGTCATCCTGTCCAACCCCCCTGCAAGGAGCAGGGACATCTTCAACTGGATCAGGTTCCTCAGAGTTCTATCCAAGCTGACCTCAAATATTTCCAGGGATGGGGCATCTACCACCTCTCTCGGCAACCTGTTCCAGTGCTTCACTACCCTCGTTGTAAATTTTGTTTTCCTTATATCCAGTCTGAATTTACCTCTCTCTGTTTTAAAACCATTACCCCTCGTCCTGAGAAAAGGATGATCTCTTCTCCTGAAGTTCAAGTCATTCTGCTGTGAATGTATTATTCTCCTATAGAAAGGAGAATATTTTTGCTAACTCAGTCAAAAAATGTTCTTAATTATGTTTACAGAATCACAATTTTAATAGAATGAATTGTTTTTTATTTCCAGGCAGATATGTATATTGGACATCACGGGGAAAAAATGCTGGAAAGCTTTTGTAAATGGCAACATGAAGAATTTGGCAAAAAGAATGATATACACTTAGAAATGTCAACAAGCTGGGGAGAAGACATGTCCTCAGTTGATGCAGCCATACTCATCACAAGGTAATACTGAAAGATGACCATTAAAAAATAGTCAGTGGCCTAATATGAATATAAATCAAAGGAACTGATAGATGATCAGCACAGTTTGGAATTAGTTTTGCAATGAGGAAGAGTGTGACTTGAGGCTTCTTTCCAGAACTCAAAGGTGGTGGTAAAGTGGTGGTAAATGGGCCTAGTCCCATTTTTGAGGTGGACCTTGAACTGGATGACCTTCAGACTTCCTTTCCAAGGAAAATTCCTGTGATTGGATGTATTAGAATACCATTGTGCCATCCCATGCTAATTGGTGACAAGGTATCCTAAAATCATGTGTAATCTTTAAACTTATGTGTAGCCTTATACCACTTGTTGAGGACAATCTCACTAGGAGCTATATGCATTTTTAAATAAAACTATTTTACATTCCGATTGCTGCAATATCTATAATGTATTGTTTTGGTTTTTTTTCTGAAGCAGAAAAATGCTTCCCTAAATTCCCCTGCTTTGAAGAGCCAGTCACATACCCAAAGCAGGAAATGATGAAGTCTGTATTGTCTGTGGTGACAGCTTTTTGCTCTTCAAACCCTTACCTTTTCTTAGAAAAGCCCACACCCATCTCTTCTTACCCTGGGCCATCTTCCTTTATTTGTTGTATTTGTCTGTTTTATGGATTGTTGGGGCTTTGAGGGGGCAAATTAGGTTTTTTTACACATTTATACATTAGCTAAGCAGTAGTCCTTCACACAGGCTCCTCTGAAATACTGTGGAAGACATGAGAAATAATATTTTCTCTAAGAAATTTCCATTAGCTGATCAGAAAACATGCTTGGAATGACAGAATGGAAAGAAATTTTTCAGATTAAGATGCAAGACCGATTTTAATAGTAGTGCGTGTGTTGGTGGGGGAAAAGTCTCAATGGAGAAGGAAAGATGTGAGTAGTAGGAAGGAGTGTACTTGGGCCAAGGCATAAAGGATACCTGAGTATCCTGCATGGCATTGGGTTGATGAGCATAGCTAAAGGGAAACAGACTTTTCTTGCATCTAGTTGTACTTTGTGACTATCCAAGGATAATGCAATTGCATACTGCTTGGTTTCTAGAAATGTGGAGTTGTTGAGTGACCTCTCATCTATCCTCTGGTTCTGTTATTTGACATAGCGTAGACAGCAGTACCTGCATAAGCAGCAGCAGCTTGAGGGAGCATTGAACCCTTCAAGCCTGCATCTGTCAGGAGAGTGACTCTAGGGGTGTATTCTTTAGCTTGTGAAGTGTATCTCACAATTAGTAAGATACTATGAAATAAAGCATGTAACACCTCTTTGCTGTCATTTTTTCATCTTCACCTTAACCAGCCTTTATGGAAAGAAGCAGAAGAGTTCTGAACTGATGCAAGAGAGATGTTAGTTAAGCAGTTGAGAGGCAGTGGTCTGCAGATATCTTTGGCAGCCAGTGCATTTGGCCAGAGCTTCTTGAATTTGATGCAGCATTTCTAAATGGCAAAAAAGCTTTTGGAAAGTCTAATCATATGTTAAGACATGCTTTTCTGATATGCTTTGTAGTAATGATATTCTGATTTGCATTGCCTACAGTTTTTTACCTGTCAGTTTTAATATATTTTCTGGAGTAAATCTCTGATAAATGTTAAAGAAATTGAAGTAGAGAACAAGTGATTGGTTGGATGTCAGATAGTAAGTCAGTACTGGAGCCAGAAATTAAAGATCTGTTCCTATGACATTTTGATTTTTTCGGTGGTATTACTCTCTGGACTATACTGCCTCCCATCTCAGAGCTGCTTTAGCTGCTAATAAATCAAACCAGTGCGGTTTGCTAACTGTGGGAATGTTTTGCTAATCCAGGCTCCCTCTGCACATCATCAGGTTTATGGTATAGCTAACCCCATGTACTGCTCCACTTATGTGTTTTTGTTAATTCAGAGTCTAATTCCGTTTTGCAAACACAGAATAAGCTGCTTTGTCACAACTTCCAAACAGCTTTGGACAGCAGACCTGCTTTATTGAGAGAAATAATTTTGTTTAGACAGATGAACACCAACTGGTTGGTATTTTTCAAGTAAAAATGTAAAGTTTTGGTTATCTAACACATTCTGTGGCAGACCTCCTAAAACTTATCCATGCCTTTTTTTTTTTGTCTTTCATGAT
This sequence comes from Chlamydotis macqueenii, assembly GCF_036417535.1. Classification (NCBI taxonomy): domain Eukaryota; kingdom Metazoa; phylum Chordata; class Aves; order Otidiformes; family Otididae; genus Chlamydotis; species Chlamydotis macqueenii. The sequence continues at coordinate 53,937,237 of NC_141593.1, read as the reverse complement.
AATAGAAGAGTACTTTGAAAAATCTTTTCTGTGCTTTCCCATGCCAGTTGTGTCTAGTAATCAAAAGAGTTAGAAATGAAGTATTGACTATTCCGCAGAGCTGATTTTTAGTGCTTACCTACAAAGAGCATAATGTGTATGTAACAGAGACTGTTATTCAACAGAGTCATCATAGCCTTTTCATGACAAAGGTACTTTTCAAGACTTCTTTTTGCATTTGTAATGTAAAGCAGAAAGCAAAACTAGCTTCTCCCCACAACTTTAACTGCTGCCCAAATAGGCTGTAATGATACATATGAATGTGCTACCAATTTGTTCATTTCACTTCACTGTAGTCCTATTTCAACCTATGAGTTTTTGCTTAGTTTCCCTTTAAATTGTCTTATTCTAATGAAGTAATGTACTGTTTAAAATATGGTGCCATAAAGTAAAAGGAAGACAGAAAGAAAAAGTTTGAATAGTGTATTTAGAAAAGAGGTCCAGGGAGGTTAGGTATAAGGAGAATGTGATAATTGAGACGTAAATTGTTTTAAGGACTCTCTTGATAAAACTCTCTGATTCACACTCATAAATTAGCACTACTACTTTAGAGGTATCCATTATCAGGAAATACTTTCTCTGAGGAAAAGCATATACCATGGTACATCAGCATCCTCCTTGCCTTTTAAGTTACAGAGTGTGACTACACAGAAATAAGAACTGATTTGGTGGCCAGTGAGATGATATTACCAGTTGCTATCTGACCTGAATGAGGTAACTGGAAGCAAGGCGGGAAAAGGCCTGTGGCATCCACAGTTGCTTTATGATGATTCTTAAGTTCTTATATTGCCTCTATTGCAAATAAGGTAATGAAAGCCTTGAAGTGTATATATAGCTTAAAAAATATAAAAGAATGAAGCAGAATCTGCCTTCACCTAAGAAGTATGCATCATGCTGCTTTGCCAGTGGCTAGGTCAATCTATGTCACACTGGTTTTAGAAAAACATGGAAACATTAAAAACAAACAAACAAACAAAATCTGGTGAAGAAGAAAGCTAGACAGTCTTGAGACAAACATTTAAAATAAAGGAAGGCTAACTGTGTTCTGAAGTAGACCATTACCACAGTTACTTACTTTCAGAATGGACAGTTGTGTCTTATTTCTGATTTTTGTAACTTCAGCTTTCAGTTGGGATCTCTTTGTACCCTTTGCTGCTAAAAAGCTGTTAGAAGGCTCCTCGCTATGTAAATACTTGTAGGCTGTGCTCAAGTCACAAGTCATCTTTCTCTTAGATCAGGTTAGGGAGGTTTTTAAGCCTGTTTCTCAGACATGTAATAATTCTCTTAGCTCTTTCCAGACCTTTTCTTATTTTTAAAATTGTTTCTTGAAGCATAAGCGCCAAATTTGACACAGTAGTGTATGAGCAGTTGTACTGGTGCCATGTCTGATATTTTCCTGCATCTTTGTCCAGGGATACTGTTGACTCTTACTGCCTGTTTTCAAGTGCTCATATTTTTTTTGTTGTTGTCGTGCTGTTGCTGAATCTGATCAGGTTGGGAGCCCAGTATGGGCTAATTAAAATAAAAGTTACTTAGATGAGTCATCTTTAATAATTGATTTGTCTTCATTCCTATTTGTATTCTACCGAAATCCATTTAATTTTCAAGCTTTAACAGTAGTGCTCTCTTACTTTCTTCCAGATCACTGTTTAATGCTAATGCTGAGTCTAGATTCTGTTGGACTGCCCTCAAAAAAAACGTTCTTAGCTTCCTAGCATTTCTGTGTCTAGTTTGAGCTGTTAGCTACACATTCAGTTCAGTCATTAGTTCAGTTATCACACTTCTGAGCTGTTATTTTTTAGTTTGGCTGAAACATGAACTTTAGAAGAAGGCCTATTTATATTATCCTTTTTAATCTCAGTTCAACTTTACAGAGCCTATGTGATCTGTTAACTATTTTAAATATTTAAGTGTAGTATTTCCTGTTTTACTAAAATACACTGTCCAGTGCATTTGAGGTTTACCCTCAAAATACTAAACAGTTTCGGAAATAGCATTTACGATAGTAACGTTATCCATTTGTTTAAATTCCCAGCTGAATAGTAAATGTGTGATTTGTCTTTTGGTTCTTTGATTCCAAATTTTCTTTTCTTTTTTTTTTTTTTTGAGTGCATTTATTAGTATGTATGTGCTTTAGTTTGTATGTGGGCATCACTTCAGAATGTCCTGTTATGTGAAGAGACATAAACATCTGCAGTGTTGTCATTATTCACTTAGCATGAGGCAAATGAAGGCATTTGCAATGTGATTATAATGTTATTTGCCATGGGGTGCATTAATTTCAACTATTCTTTATAGAAGCCCTATGATTTGAGAAAACCTGTTACTTAGGCAATAAACCTTAAATATATCTTTGATAACTGTAAGCCCTAGAATCAATGGCAACAGCAGGAGTTAGACTGCAGTTTCAAGCCTGCACTACTTTTTTCAAAATTGTGAACATTAGAGAAGTTCAGAAATTGAAAGTAAGGTGAAAGCCAGAATGAAGATCTGGTAAACTAGTAAAATCTGTTATTTGTCCTCTTCTGTTTCTTCTTTTCTCCAATCTAGCGTATGAAAGGAAATGATAAATTGGTTTGGACAAGAAGTAGGTCTTTTGACTAGTGTAGCTAAAACAAGTGTTAAATTTATCTGAAAGGACAAATTGGTGCAAACTGTTCATAAAAAATAAGTCTGGATTCTTTTTTAGTCATCATCTGCTGTTCTTAATGTCTTCTGTTGTACATCCCATCTACACATCAGGATTTATTTTAACAAAGGTAATGAGATACTTTCTTTGGAAATGGTATAGTTAGTCTTTGTTTGCTGTGAAGGTCCTTCATAATGCTATAAGTAGTTGATTAGCAATGCACTAACTAAATATAATTTTCTGAAACAATGAATTAGTAGTTACCCCTTCTTGCTTAGAATTCTTTTCTAGGATTAACCAACTCATTCAAGCTTGAAAATCAGTCCTAAATCTCATGAGGGCTCCTCTTTTCTCTCACTTGAATAAGGACCTGTTTTCCCTTCCATCTGCATGCAAAGTAACCATTTAGAGTAATAGAAGTTGTGTGCTGGCTACAGGTTAGAAAGGGACTTTAGTGTGCTTTAAACAGTTTATTGCATTCAGTCTCAGATTTGGTTAACTTGCACCACAAAAGCTTCTATATGCATTTGTTATAATGCTAATATCATGGCTTCACTAAGGGCAAATTGTTCCTGACCAATCTGGTGGCCTTCTACAATGGTGCTACAGCATTGGTGGATAAGGAACTAGCAATTGACATCATCTACCTGGACTTGTGCAAAGCATTTGTCACTGTCCCGCGTGACATCCTTGTCTCTAAACTGGAGAGACATGGGTTTGATGGATGGACCACTTGGTGGATAAGAAATTGGCTGGATGGCCATGCTCAAAGAGTTGCAGTCAATGACTCAATGTCCAAGTGGAGGCTAGTGACAAGTGGCGTTCCTCAGGGGTCAGTATTGGGACAGACTCTGTTTAACATCTCTGTCAGTGACACGGACAGTGGGGTTGAGTGCACCCTCACCAAGTTCACTGACAACACCAAGCTGTGTGGTGCAGAAGACACACTGGAGGAGAGGGATGCCATCCAGAGGGACCTTGAAAGGCTGGAGAGGTGGGCCTGTGAGAACCCCATGAAGTTCAGCAAGGCCAGGAGCAAGGTCCTGCGCATGGGTCGGGGCAGTCCCAAGCACAAATACAAGCTGGATGGAGAAGAGACTGAGAGCAGCCTTGAGAAGGTCTTGGGGCTGTTGGTTGATGAGAAGCTCAGCATGAGCAGGCAATGCGCGCTTACAGCCCAGAAAGCCAACTGCATCTTGGGCTGCATCAAAAGAGGCTTGATCAGCAGGTCGAGGGAGGTGATTCTGCCCCTCTACTCAGCTCTGGTGAGACCTCATCTGGAGTACTGCGTCCAGATCTGAAGCCCCCAACATCAGAAGGACGTGGACCAGTTGGAGCGGGTCCAGAGGAGGGCCATGAAGATGATCAGAGGGCTGGAGCACCTTCCTGTGAGGACAGGCTGAGAGAGTTGGGGCTGTTCAGCCTGGAGAAGAGAAGTGTCCGGGGAGACCTTATAACAGCTTTCCAGTACCTGAAGGGAACTTATAAGAAGGACAAGGAGAAACTGTTTAGCAGGGCCTGTTGTGAAAGGACAAAGGTTTTTAAACAGAAGGAGGTAGATTCAGACTGGATATAAGGAAGAAATTTTTTACAGTGAGGGTGTTGAAACACAGGAACAGGTTGCCCAGAGAGGGGGTTGATTCCCTGTCCTTGGAAACATTCAAGGCCAGGTTGGACGAGCCTCTGAGCAACCTGATCTGGTTGGAGATGTCCCTGCTTCTTTCAGGGGGGTTGGACTAGATGACCTTTAAACGTCTCTTCCAATCCAAACTATTTTGTGATTCTGTGATCCTTGCTCTATTTTGCTAAGAGAAGAGAGGAAAAGAACAAAGGCAAATAATCTCATTGGCTTTCCTGAGGGCTTTGTAGTGTGCTTTATTGCTCTATTTTATACCTCCTCTTACTTGGAAGAGTCTGTATCCTCTCTTTTGTTTTGTATAGTTTCAGTATGCCAGTTCCATATATATATTAAGTGTAGAGTTGTGTATATATATATGTATGTGTATATTATATACACATACAGGAACATAGTTATAATATGATGGAATATTTAATTTAGCATGTGGGAATTGGGGAACGATTTCTGTGAGAGTCATTGGTAGGTCTAGCTAGAGTTGCAAATCTTTGAGGCTAGTCTCAAATGTATGTAATGCATTCATATTCTTGGAAATTAAAGGAGGTATTACATTCTTTCAATGTAAATCAGGAACTAAGAATGGTTTATTGTACCTTCCTCTTGCCAAATCATAGCAGTACCGTTTCCCCCAAGTGCTGTAATGAAAGTCTGGATGCATAGCATAATCGTAGTCAAAGTCAGCCAAGAAGGAAAAACAAAACAAAAACAGCTCAGTAAGTGTATGAGAACAAAGCTATTACATAAGCAGAAACCTCTTGGATATTGGCAGTTTTAGCATCTTAGATGGTATTCTTGTACATTTGAAGGTATGCTCTCTTTTTTTTAACTTGTTGTTACATCAGTTAATATTTATGGTAGTGTATGTCCTTTATATGTCTCTACACATGTTCTCTTGCTTCATCACAAGTCCCATATTTCTAATTGTTCTGTCATCTTACTTAACAAGACAATAAGTCCCTTGTGTCACATAGCACAAAACAAAGAATTGAGTTACAACCCAGTGCATTAATGCTATTTGTTGCAGGTTTGAAAAAATAAAAGAACTTCCTTCTGTATCTCATTATAGTTTCTTATTCACCACCTTTGGTTCAATTTCCAGGGCTCTTCTAAGTGGATTATTAGAGTTTCTTTATCAGTTTATTTGCAGGATTTGTTTCTAGCACTGTTGTTTTGCTTTTCTGCTCTGAAATTATCTGTCAATGGTGACTGGAGAAACAAAAGCTGTATAACACCATGTCTTTGGCTGTGTGGCCTTTAACAAGTGTGAAAATTTGCCAGCCTCTTGAGATTGCTTTTGGATCTAAATCACTCTGTGGGAGTAGTCCACGGGAAATAAACAAACAAACAAACAAGCTCTTGGAGGAGTTACATTTGTAAAAATGATAAATATCACTAGTCTACTTTCTCATCTGAAGCACCAAACAATTCCTGCATCTCGTTCCTGGAAAATGAGTATATATATTTGTGTGCATCTTTATAAGTCTACGTGTGTATCTATGTAGCATCGTAAACGGAATAGAAAAATGAAATCTCCTTGGCCCATATGGTCCCTCTCTCAAAACAGAGACCATTACTCTGTGGTACTGCTAAAGAACAGAAACTTCTTTATTGAAGTAGATGTCAGAATGAAGATCAAGTAATTAGGTTGTATTTTGCTTAAAAGTTACATGTGGGGGTTTTTGTTGTTTTTTTGTTGTTGTTTTTTTTCCCTTGTTGGTTCCCTTCTCCCCTCCCCAGTTCATGCATACATCAGCAGCCCTATTTTTACTTAAAATAAAAAATCAGCATGAGTTATAAACACTCCAGTAAAAAGCAGCTTTTCCTTTACTCTTTTCGTAACTTTGTTATGTGTCTCTGAGAACAGGTAAAATAGGTGTGAAACTAAAATGAATCCCAAGCAGATGCTTTTTAATATGGAGATGAATGAAATATTTATTCCACTTCAGGCAGTTGAGCAGTCTTATTTATAGAGCTCAGGCTGGACTGAAATCTGTGTTGGTCATAGGATAGTCTTCTGCCACCGAGTTAATTTGTAAGTATTCCACTACTCGAATTGGATGCCCTAGCAGAAAAGTTTGTTCAGAATGTATGCCCATTAGTAATTTTAACCATTGACATTTTAGCACAAAAACTTTCTGACTTTATTTCTGATCTAAATGCTGCGTTACAGTGCTGCTTTTGGACCTGATATTAAGCACTAAGGATATTTTCATTTCAAATGAAAGAACGATTAACTTTAGACTTGTTACATTTCGAGATACTTACATGAGGGGAAAAAAACCAGAAATTAGGTACAATGCAATTTAAATATATGGTACAGGTTTTGTCACCTGACTACTCTGTAATCTGTTCTGAGAATAAACTGAAGTTTGAATGTCCTGGGTAATCCTGACCTTTGCTTCCCTGTGCTCTTTTTTTGAGATAATGGTGTTCTGTATTTATTCATTGAGCCATACAAAATATTTGTAAATAGGTCACACAATCATTACCAGTCTGACAGCTTGGCTTGCTTAACATTTTTCTCTTTCCCCCCCAATTCTAGGAAGGATTTCTGTGTACATAAAGACGAACCATGTGATACTGTTGGTAAGTAAATAAATATAAGAGACTATGTGTATAAACCACTTCATAAAATAAATATTATACAAATAGAGATGTGAAGCTGAAAGATGACAACAGCATCTGTGATGGATAGCTGTAACTAGCTAAAATGCAAAACACATCTAAAATGCCAATAATACTTTGTTAGATTTGTGTATGCTTCTAGCAGAATAGTATGTTTAAGTACAGTATTTCCATCTCATTCATAGATCAAACTTTTATTTTTTTTCTTTTTAATCTCACCAACAGTTTAATACAAAATTGTTATAATATTCAGAATATGAAGCTAAACAAATATGTCTAAGGTTTCTTTTTTATGCAGTAGATTTATCTTTGGTGAGAACAGGTCTATGATGTTTAAAACCAGTTTCCATGAGAAAGTAATGTAATATAGTACAATGATACAGTGTTTATGAACTTTGTAACTTCAGAAGAATACAGGATATGAACTGTTGTGCAATGCATCTCCTGACATCTTCAATTAAAATGAGTGCTAGCTCCACTGAGTTTTTCTACCAAGAGCCATTAATTTAGTTCACATCCTTTTGGGAAGACAGTTTTTCAGTGTAAAGGTCTGGTGGAAAAGCAAGCATTTGTTCTGTTCATTTGTAATTCTGGGTAAAAAGGATGTCATGGCATGTTTTTGCCCTTGAATTTCTTTTAGGTAATATAAGTCTTCAACAGTTCTATATGTAAACACAAGTATTCAGAACCTAAATTGCTTCAGCAAGATTAGAATGATAGTAACGGACTATTAACTATTGTCATGCCTATGCTCCCACTTACTTAGAAGAGAAGTAGATTTTTTCAGTGGCAAAGGTTTGAAGAGAATTCTTATGTAAATTGTATTACCTCACTTCTTGCTAGTCTATTTACTGCTGTATCATCTCAAGTCTATGTGAACCTGTCTGTGGGGTGGGTATCAATAAAGAATCCTTCTTAATGAAGAACTGAATGTTTTTCACAGCTGTTAGTGATTAAGATTTCATAGTGTTCTTCTACTAAACAGTTTCTTGGTCTTAAGTGAATTTTGTATGAGTGTTTGGTGCTCAGAGGCTTTTATTTTTGTTTTGGAAGTGGAAAAATGTTTCCTTCCAACTGAAAGAGAAGCTATGTGACAAGAAGTCTTCAGCATCTTATACTGTTCTAAGCTGAAGATCAAATCTGGAATACTTCCAGTGTTTTGAAATCAGGATAGGCTGCTGTCTGGATTTTACAAATGAAGTGAATGTATTCAAGGATTTTTCCCTGAAAAATGTTTCCTCTTTGTTTGAACCTTGGAGGTAATAGAATAACTACTTATCTCTGAATTTGTGTATGGAATTGTAAATGAGATAAGATTAAACTGACTCAAGTATCAATCGTTCACATTTCTGTGATGAAGAAGCTTGGATGAAACTTGAAAATGAGGCAGTGCATTAATTGTAATTGCACAGGAAATAAAGAGTCTGCTGTCTTAATATAGTGATAAGCAAAATGAAGTAAAGACCTTGGCTGTCTCATTTGGCATTTTGTAGAATGGCTGTTGTGGACTTTCCCACTCCAGGTATTGTTTAGAGTTTTCTTCAGGAATGGAAACATAGTTCATATGTGTATTTCTTTCCATATAGCTACAATTGTGCAGCAAAACCTAAGGTCATTCTTTTCCTGTTGTTCCATCAATTATTTTATGAATTTAATTATTAGTTTTCCAGACAAATGTAGCACCTTTCCATAAATTAAATCACTTCTTCCATGCACATTTAGCAGTACTATGGGCCCATGCTCACTCATAAGAAGATAATGGAGGTCTTGTCTACTGTGATCTGTGAACTGGTCTAAGGAAGAGTGTTCAAAAACGAGGGAGAACTTTGTGCATTTCTCTTGAAGAGGATTTTTAAATTGTCTTACTGTCATAGATGTATTATGTAAATATTTTTAGGATTGCAAGTTTATATGCTAAATTTTTGAAAGTACTTGTAGGTAGATGGTAGTTTCATTTTGGCATCTTTTCTTTTACTTTTGATTTTCCTAGGAAAACTCAAATGGTGATTTTTTAGTCTTAGATTGTATAATGAGTAAAAGTTCGTTGAAAGGTAAAGAAGAGCATTTCATCTTAAAATCTATCTTACTGTAGATCTTCATGCAACATGTTTATAGGCAAAAGGAGACAGCATATTCCAGGGATGTTTAACATACTGTAAATGACAGAATTTGCCAAAGAAAGTAGGTGAAAAATGCTAATGTAATATCAGCTGTACAATTCTCAGCTGTCCAGAGCTTGCCCCTCCTTTAGCCCCTAAAACCCCAAAAGAATACACCACAATACAGAGTTCTATATACTATAAAGAGTGGAGCAAGTCAGTTCTTTGTGAAATGTTAATATAACTGTACATGTACGTGAGGCAGTCAAGGTGATCTTTGTAGTACATTACACAATCCAGAAATGAAAGTCATGAGAAGGGAACATTTACAGGACAAACCTCATTATTGGAAAGGATTGTCATGCTGGATCATAGTTCTTCCCAGTGATGGACACTAAACAGACAAATACTGGGTTTATTGTTTATTTATTAAATGCCAAGACTCAGTTTTCAGACTGGACATCAGTACCCACTTAAGCCAGGTTACGTAAGTGCCAGTATTCTGTTATATAGACAAAGTTTTCATGTGTTTAAGTGGCAAAGAATACATTTCTCTGTGCTTCTGGTATTGTTGCATTAAAAGTACAGAGCTTATGCACTATTAAATTAGTACTTTTTCGTTGTCTCTTAAAATAACAGTGATTTATATGAAGATTTAATGGTTTAAATGTAACATTAACCAAGAACTCTGTTAACCAGAAAAAAAATGTTTACTCAAAATCAAAAACATGTGTCAGAACGCCATAAAAATATATAATTTCATTCTTGATTTTGAAACAAAATACATGGTACATACAATCTTCCAAATATTCCTTCACAAAAGTATTTAAGGGGACAAATATACAAAATTTTTTTCCATAAGGACAGAAAAAGTGATTTGGAATGTTTGTCCGATTTTTACATTCTTAATCAGGAAAAAGAGTTCTGGCTATCTGGGTGATCAAGCACAAAATGTATTAATACTTCATATTTGATTGTTTTGTAAAGTAAGCAGAAATAGAAGAATTAGATCTGGAATTTTATCCTATTTCCCAAAGTGTGTTGAAGTTTACAAAGCAGAATATCTTTATTTTATGCTTTTCAGAGCTTTATTAAATATTATACTATTGATAGAAGTGTTTGGAAAGCTATGCTTTAGCTAGGGGAGTTGTGGGTCTGCTTTCTTACTTCACACTGTAGATCTAGAGGAATTAGAATGCCTTCCTTGACTAATCTCACATTACTGTGAAACAATAAGCTAGGCTCTCATGTGGTATCAGTCAGCCCAAGTCAACTTATTTCAGCTAAGCTATTCTGATTTCAGCATTGTCAGTTGTGACAGATGCTGTCACATTCCTTCTGGATGGAAAATCATGAGACAATTGTTCCAGGGTCAAAATCTACCAGACCCAAGTGAGCTTCCTCTGGTTGGCTGGCTGCAGCACACTTTTATTGTTACTTTTTTTTTTTTTTTTTTTCCCCTGCTGTTCTGCTCATGTGTGTGCTCCCTGACTGCTACTCCTGCACAGAGGTGAGATCCTGTTGCTGCACCACTCACAGCTCTTCTGTGGCTTAAGGATCAGACCTTGCTTTACTGTACGATCATTAGAGACATCCAATGATTAAAACAAACAGAGGGCATGTCTGGGGATAGGAGAGTAAGAAGGTGTTTATATACACATTAAATTTACTTTAGCTAATGAAAAAAATGGTTTAGATCTGTAATTGTCGAAGATTCTTTTCCCTCAGAAGACAAATGGGGTTTTGGGGTCATGGCATTTCTGTCCCCCAAACAGGTTCTGTTAGTTTAGTCAGAGGGACTTATCCTTTGAATTTATGACAATTTGAAGTGTTGTTCTTTTTCTTGTGCTGTAGACAGGTAAAATTACGAGTGTAAATGTCTCAAAGAATTTGTGAAAAATACAAGAAATAGTTCAGTTATCAATTTTCAGAAAATTAAGTCTGTGATAAAAGAATTGGCACAAAATGTAAACTGGGGGCTAGTACATGTTGTACTCCTCTTGTGCATGTTTCTTCTGGTATTATTATGTTTAAGTAACTGAAAGGAGCAGCGATTCATAGGGTAACTTGTTAGTGGACTATTGCCCAAACCTTAGTACCAGCAGATGGAAATTAAGAGAGAGTTTCTCACTCTCTTCAAGGATTAGGCTAACAAATAAGTATAGGAAAACTATTTCTTGAAGCAAGTGTATGCACATTTGTTTTTGCCTTCACAGAGTCATAGAATCTTAAGGTTGGAAGAGACCTCCAAGATTATCAAGTCCAACCATCAACCTAACACCACTATGCGTACTAAACCATGTCCCAAAGTGCCACATCTACACATTCTTTGAACACCTCCAGGGACGGTAACTCCACCACTTCCTTGGGCAGCTTGTGCCAGTGCCTGATCACTCTCTCAGTAAAGAAGTGTTTCCTAATATCCAACCTAAACCTCCCCTGCTGCAACTTGAGGCCATTTCCTCTTGTCCTATCACAAGTTATCTGGGAGAAGAAACCAATACCTGCCTCCCTACAACCTCCTTTCAGGTAGCTGTAGAGAGCAGTAAGGTCTCCCCTCAGCCTCCTCTTCTTCAGACTAAACAATCCCAGTTACCTCAGCCACTCGCTCCACACTCCTCACCACCTTTGTTGCTCTTCTCTGGACGTGCTCCAGCAACTCAGTGTCCTTCTTGTACTGAGGGGCCCAAAACTGCGTACTGCAGCAATGAAGATTTTGACTCTCTGAGATTTACTTCTTTTGGATTACATTTGTTTTTTGCTGCTAGCTAATGTCTCCTGTAGAAACAGTATAATAGAGAGTTCTTAGTGTGAAATGTTAGAGGCACAGGCAGATTGTAAAATGATACTTGTGTTGGCATCTGTTTGGAGCCTCGTTAATCTGCAGGAAGTGAGGGAAGGACTATTTCTAAGCAGGCCTTGTCCTTTTTGGGACTGCTCTGCTTGGAGCTTGCGCACTGCCTTGGTTTAGCATCCCACTGTCTCCTTTTCCAGTCTTTCCTTGTGCCAGCAAAATGACTTAGCAAGCCTTAGCACAAACATGCAGTTGTCTTTAGTGGAAATTGTGATTATTTTCTTAACTAGCTGTAAAATTTTGTTTGTAGCTTCCATGCAGCTCACTGTGTGCAACAAAAGCTGCAGGTTTAGATTGAGGGAGAGGTTCTAGCCGGGTGCTTGAGAGCTTCTCATGCCCTGGAAATGTTCAGAGATGCATAGTAGTGTTCTCGCAGCAGTATAATCTCAAAATGTTTTTCACAAGGCATAGGAATGAGCATAATTGCTACAGCTGGAAACACTGGCAGACTGAATAACACACACAGGATCAATGAATTAGCAAGTGGAAGAATCAGGAAGGGAACCCAGCATGTTCTTTCTCTCTGTTCAGCCTATTACCTTGTCTACAAAGTGCCTATGCTATGGCTTTTAAGAAAATACAAAATGTTGGTATGCTGTCATATCACTGTAAGTTGTAAAGCTCCAAGTAAATTTATCCTTAAAGAACATGTAGATGTGAAAATAATTTGTAGACAAAAAAAAATCTTCTATTCTGCTATTTGAAAGTTGTTACTTTAGTCATAGTATCCTATAGTGAATATTAATTGCAGTTCCTGATGGTAACTGGTTTTTTTTTTCCTAAGTCTTTATTGAAGGTAGACCATTCCAGATATCAGACACTAAGCTCCTGAATCCTTATATTATCCCTTGTCTTATGCTATCTGATTCTTCAGGTAATATCTTCTCTCATCTCTTGTCAGAAGTCCACAGGTGTACAGCACATGTGCTATGTAAGATCTTGTGACCATAGTTAATGTTTTTAAAGATTTATGACGGCTAATAAAATGTCCTAGTAACACTGATTGCAAGAAAATGGAAAACAAAAAAGTAGTATTTCCAGATTCAGTTACCGTAAGCCTTTTACTGCACTCAGTTAAAAAAAAATACCTCTGTCAAAGGAAGGTCAGGAATTTTCTCAGCATGTATAAATTGAGTTCCATTTGACCTAATATATCTAAATTATGAGTAATTTCAAAGATAGCTTTTGCCTTAAGTAGGCTGACCTCAGCTGATTGTTTCAATACTATCTTCTTACTGCAGCTGAGTGAGGCTTCTTTCTTTAAAATACATCTCTGGCTGACATACCTATATTGTTCTGCACACACTTCCTTTAAAGCTGATAGCATGTGCTTATACTCTTAGTCCTGCTTGAAATTCCCAAGTAATAGGACGTTTCAGAAATAGTAAATGGAGCTTTCCTGTTGCTGTATGAAAGACATGGTTTCCAGGATTTCATTGATTTCAGATGAGTGTAAGTGCAATGTTCTGATTGTGGTCTCCTGGAAATAAAGTAATTAAATGCTGTTTTCAAACAATATTTTGTATCTTATTGTATCACAAAAGAGCAGAGTTTCCTTTAAAAAAATAAGATTATTTTTAAAACTTGATACTGTGTCATTTGATCCTGTATTTTCAGGTACCATTTTCAGTTTAAGCATCAGCTATAAGAACATTGTTTCCCAAAAACGTGCTTCCACCTAAACTGTTTACTAGAAAGCATTTTCCAATAAAATGCTGACATGACCATCTCTAAACAGAATTCCCTTAAAAACTCATCAGATTGTTTTAGGGGGATGGTACAAATACAGTATATTATAAATTTCTAACTTTGGTAACAGACTCTTATAGAGATAAAAACAATAGTGAAAAATTGAGGCGCCATCAGGTCTTCATTCTGTACAAAGGGTCTAAATAACATGGAGACAAATAATGACCGGTGAGGAATCAGACAAATGTCTACACAATAAAGACCACGAAACAAAATGAAGTGAAAGAACACATCCTCCATCCAACTTAGCAAAATGCCAAAGGTAGATTTATTTACTTTTCTTTTCTAATGTGAAAGCTGTAGATCTTTAATACAAAGTGTTTGGCTTTTTCCTCCAAAACTTGTCCCCAGGGACAAAGGATTAGTCCAGCCCTATGCATTAAGACATGCAACAGAAATAGGGTTTTAGGTAGGCTGTCATTGTCCAATGGAGGTTAATGCTGGAAACACTGAAGCTGAATGATTAGAGCCTGTTAGCAATGAACAAGCAGCCAAAGATGTTGCACAGAACATGGGCAGCAGCACTGCAGAAGTTAACTTAAGAAGTCTGTTTACCTGTTCTTCCTCATTTGTATCCTTCGGGTGTCCCCCCTTTTATCCAGAAAATCGTTCTGTTGTAGTCTTGCGTAGCTGCCCTTAACCTAAGTAGCTAGGGGGGTGGTAACAGTTTGCTGAGAAGCTGGGTGAAGTCCCTCCTGCTAAGCCATATGCCACTGTGGCTGAACTCCTGCGGGCACTGGATATTGCTAATTTATAGCGGTTCAAGTACCTGTTCTGTGTGCTGCAGAAGAGGAGCCTGTGCCATGCAAGCCCTGTAGGCAGGGTTAGTCCTTCTGCCTCTCTAACACTTCCTGCGGTTCGGTCCTGGCCTGCGGCTAGACAGGTCCGCGTTACTGGACCCTGCACTGTGTTTCTCCAGAGGAAGAGAAAAGAGGGAAGAGGTGCTGCCACTGTGTTTTCAGTGGGCGTATTTGGCTTAAATGGGATGAAGAAACAAGGGAAAGTCTGTTCCCCTTCTTCCAGGGCCTTGTGACTATCAGAACTGGATCCTGAAGCATGTGTCTGTTTTTCAGGAAGATACTAACCAGGCCCTCTGTTGTTTTTATTCACTAGAAACGTTTTGTTTGTTTGTTTCTTCTCTTTTGTTGAGGCACAATTGTGGAGGAAACACACTTAAGGCAGTTACAAATCAATACTGTAGGTGATTAAATTGTTGACACTTGCAGGGAGGTTTCTGATCGGTCAACGCAAACAGGCATCCATAAGCCCTGAGACCTGTCGTTTACAGTATGTCTTAACATTAACATGCATTTTTGGGAAGAGTTTCTCTAAAAGACAGATAGGCCTGAAAATAGGGAGTGGCCTAGAACTACTTCAACAAAGGAAGCAGTACAGAATGTTTGTATAGGTCCTACTCTATATATAGCAGAGGGTGTGGGGGTGGGGAGTTGAGATTCCTGTCAGTCTTGCAGGGGGAGCTGTGGGAGGTATGCTTAGAGAGCAAAATCAGTGGAGGTTAGAAAGATGAGTTTTGCAAGGTGTATGCGTACATCTGTTTTTTGGAACATTTTAGCATTCCACACAGTCAAGTTGGATATTAGTGAAAAGTGTTATGTTTTAAGTAAATCATAGAATCATAGAATGGTTAGGGTTGGAAGGGACCTTCAAAGGTCATCTAGTCCAACACCCCTGCAGAAGCAGGGACATCTCCAACCAAATCAGGTTGCACAGAGCCTCATACAACCTGGCCTTGAATGTTTCCAGGGATGGGGCTTCCACCACCTCTCTGGGCAACCTGTACCAGTGTTCTGCCACCCTCGTAAAATATTTTTTCCTAATATCCAATCTAAATCTTCCTCCCTCTATTTTAAAACCATTACCCCTAGTCCTGTCACAACAGGCCCTACGGAGCAGTCTCTCCCCATCTGTAGGCCCCCTTGAGGTACTGGAAGACCACTATAAGGTCTCCCCGGAGCCCCAACTCTCTCAGCCTGTCCTCATAAGAGAGGTGCTCCAGCCCTCTGATAATCTTCGTGGCCCTTCTCTGGACCCTCTCCAACTGGTCCCTGTCCTTCTTACACTGGGGGCTCCAGAACTGGACACAGTACTCCAGGTGGGGTCTCACCAGGGCAGAGTAGAGGGGGAAAAAGAAACACTATTTGAAGTTGCTATTTTAAAATTCTGTTGGCTGAAGTTGCTTATACCTGGAGATGTATGCCTAGCCCTCCAGCTGACTACTGCAACCAGCATTTTTTTCTGATTTTCATCATTACTGTAATTAAATTTGTTTCTTTTGTTGTGAATGTTACTGTACTGGGTGCCACGGGGAATTCAGAGTGGGAGCACAAGCAGTTGAGCAGCCAGACTGGATGAGGAGAAGCAGCCACAGCAAGTTTCTCTCAGTGGAGGCGTTGCTGTTAAACTTTCTAGGTCAAAAATGTTCTCTGACATATCCAGCTTGCTGCTGCACAAAATTTGCAAAAAAGCACTGTAAACTTTGAGGTTTTTTTCCTGTAGTAGTCCTCATACAAAATCTGTCCTGAACAGCAGATACTCTAAACATATCCCATATAAAAGAAAGATAATTTTTGTCGGTAAGATTGCTGGCACTCAGAGAACTCAGTTCACCATTTAATCTGCAAATGACTTCCTGTGGGGATTTGCAGTGTGTAACCTAATCTAAGCCATTCATATAACTTTTACCACACGTAAAATTTTGCATTTATACAACATTCTCTTTTGCAGCAAGATCATGATAATAAATTCACTAACTCCTGTATAAAGGAAAACCGCGTACAGTGAGAGCAGGAGCGTCTGTTAAGTGCTTTTGTGCAAAAGCTGGCCATAGAGATCTCACTCAATTCCACTTAATGAGCTCTTGTTTTTGTTAAAAGTACTGTAGCTTAGATGTGTATCCAGTAGCTGCAACTACCCGAGTAACTACAATGTTCACATGTCGCTTCTGAGCATTGATTTCCCCTATGTCATTGCTAGAATGTTTTATTTAGTATAATATGAGCTATGTAGAAGTATGGAAATGTAAAAGTTCCCTAGGACATGATATCCATATGATAGTACAGTATACCTGGTACACAAATACCTTTAACACACAAGATTTTTTCAATCATCAGGGAAATTTTTACTTCTACAGTCTATAGAATAAAACTTGCTTTTGTGAGTGAATTACATGTCCATAAGTACAGCAAAGCAGAACCTAGTTAGATGTGAATTCCAATAATGTAAAAAAAAACCCCAAATAAATAGAATTTAGTCTACCTTATGTGCCATGAAATGTCAAATTAGTTATGCGTGGTTGGTACAGTTTCTCAGGAAAGCAGAAGAATGTGGGACTACACTACATGTGATCAGTCATCAGATCTAGACGTCTACTATTGCAAACCTCAGCTTTATTCCTCTTCTAGATTTATGAAATTCAGTTTTAAAAATTATTAAGATTGTTGATTCCAGCATAACTCTGAAGATGCAATTCCACCTTACCTTGCCGCTTGTTTTACTGAATTGGACTAAATGGAAACACTCCACTGAGATCAGAGAGCTAGTTTTTCATACCAGCCTTTGTTTTCAGGGTGTGTTGTAACTCAGACACAAAATAACTAGGTTAAAACATGTTAGATTGTTGTGTTTTCCAGTGTTTTAAGTGTTTAAAGCTTAATTAATCTCAACAGTACTAAGGTAACACAGAATAAATCTCTCTAAATGGACTCTTGATGGCAATTTCATAATCACTGGGCTTACTTTTAATCACTAGCCACTTATTATACTTAAAAACCAAGTCTTTTCTTCCTTAAACAATTGACCAAGGACTTAACTGCTTCAGGCAACTCCTTCCTTTATTTTATTTTCTTTTATTTTCCTTTGAAGTAGTTAGCCAATGCATTTAGAGAGCTGGAAGTGAAGGGAAAAAAAAATCTTTATTTTTCAGATTATACAGCAGAAGTCACTTAGTGCTTTCTTCCTAAGTATGTGTTAACAATCTGTCTTAGGAAACAATAGGGCCTTGGAATGTATTTCGGAAGACTGGAATGTTAATTCTTATGTTTACATCCAGTTTCAAAAGTTTACAATGAAATCTGTAAGTAAGTTTTAAATAAATGTGGATGTTCTGGTTCAAGGAATAATAATTTTTGAGTATGAAACAGTCTAACACATTTGACATGCAGGATAATTTAGTGTATTTGTTCATAGTGTTGGTATTTATTGTTTTCTTTAATAGTCTTTGTTTTTATAATAGTTATAAATGAAAAATAAATACAGGATAGTTAAGATAGTATTAAATGTGCAGTCAGTCCTCAGTTACTAAATAAATAAACTTTTTCAGAGATTGTGGTTATCTTGAAGTATCTCTGAGGTTACCAATTATTTTTTCTTACATTATAGTAATACATCCATTCAGAGCCATGTCCAATTCTTGTTGCATGTTCCAGTTCAGATACGTTCATTTGTGCTTTTTCTCATTTAGGCGACATGGCTATGACTGTTCTTAACATATGTTATAATCCCAGCAAAGTCAACTACATGCTCAATTGCTGGATTTGATTCTTGACTTCAGTAAGTGGTCCTGTAATATGCCGCAACACCATCAACAGTTCTTCATAATTTCTTGTGTAATCATATTCCTTCTACGAAAATATAACATAACTTTGTCATTTTCTGCAGATTATACTACTTCATTTCTAGGTAAATTTTTGTGTTCATTTTGTGTCGTTTTCTGTGTTTAATCTCAACTTACCTGAGGCATCTAAAATTCTGTCTTAAAGGGATTTAAAATGTAGAGAGACTCACTATATGTGAAGAATTTTAACATTACACTGAATAGCATTTAGAATATTTGTGCCTGGAGCTGGAACTTTGATTTCTTTCACAGGCAAAGCTTCTGTGTCTGTCAGAAAAAGTCGTTCTCAAGTAAGGACAAAGGAATCTATAGAATTATATGGTGCATATTTGCTTTGTGTTAAAGAAAACAAAAGGAAATTACAAGCTAATTATCACAATAATTAGTGGTTTTCTTGTGAATAGTGTGTACTTTCTAACTTCATATATGAATCCTTCAGCTACACATGCCAGATTTAAAAGTGAAAAATCAGTCAAACATCAGAGCAATACTGCATGGTATGCAAGAGGTGTTCATTTCAGGGCTAGGGAAGAGTGGTGAGACACAAACCAGAGGACAGAGTGGGCATGGCTTAACTAAGCTCAAGTCTCTGCTGGCAAAAATTCTTTCACCAGCAGAAAATTTACATTTTTAACTAATCATATCACAAGAGATAAACAAATGAGTGATTTAGTGACTTTGTCATTACATTGAACAGTAAATTATGTCCTGTGTCATTTTATTCATCCAAAGTGTTGAAAAACTGAATCTGGCCCAAGCAGCTGTAAGCTCTTTAAAAAGTCTTTCATTGTCTCATGGATTTTACAACTTCAGTACTTATCTTGTATAGCTTGTTTTTATGTGAAAAACATTTAGATGAAATCTTGTGTACATTCTGAATAAAATTGTTGGGTTGGCAACTGTAAATAATTGTGCATTGATAATAATTTACTCTGTATACGCCATAATACTGATATATATTCTGTATTAGCTTGTACAAAGGATTACTCTTCATTTCATGTATCATGATTACAATTAAATTTTAAAAACAAAAACTAAAATTTGGTGTCAAACATTATAAATTAAAGACATGCAAAATATGTAACTGTAAAATAAGGTATACCTGTTCTCTAGCTAGCCAGCCATTTCTCTAATATTAGAGTCTTGTGCTTAGCTCTTGGTAGATATGCTTGTGTATAGAATTTTCATCCCCTCAAAAGAAACATTTGCGAAGTTGTTTTTTTGAATAGAGTAGTCAACCCTGTATAGTATTTTGCACTGAAAAATTCCACTGTTTTTTATTGGAAGATTTTTCAAAATTAGAGAGACCAGGTAGCTCCTTGTGACTAATGCATCAATTTCTGTGTCCTGTAGCTATATAGTGGAAAAAACCCATCAGCATAATGGAATTAGATAGACTGTATAATGAATGTGTATCTTTCTCCGAATTTTAAATAATGGGATGGGTACCAGTGATACATATGTCCTTTCACTGAGGAGGAAACAAAAGGAGCTCCATATTTGTAGAGAGAACTGCAGGTAATCCATATAAGTGCATCTAACTGTTGTCAAAATACAAGGAAAAGTGCTGCACAAATACAAGCAGGAAAGAACAGAGGAACAGGGTCAAGGCTCACTCTTCATTTAAATGCCTTTCGTCAGATCTTCTGTTTGAATCCATCTCATAGCTCCCTTCTGTGAAACTTAAATGGCAACAACTTCTTCTTCCGGGTTTCTGTTTTCAGTCTGTAATGAAGGTTTTATGTTCTCAGGATTATGGTACCAATGTTGTATAAAACATGAGTTTCTCGTCAACTAAGTCATCCTTTACTCAGCTTGCTGAAGCAGGGACTGGTCAGGGTCTAGTGGCTGCACATGTGAGATACAGGAGCCTCCGCTAGTTCTTGATTACCTCACATATTGCAGACTTTACAAAGGTAGTTTGGATAATGGATTCCTGGAAGAAGAAACACTTGATACTCTCAGCCTTTTCAGATTGCTCTTATAGACTTGAAACTTCTTGAGGACCATTCCAACAAACTCAAAGAATTGAATTGGAAACAGTTTGCAAGAACATTCAGATACGATGTTGAAGCTTATCAGGTGCAGGAAAAAGCTGGGCTGCTAATCAGTTAGAGCTAACTCTTACTTAGCATAACCACTTTCATCACATGTGCTAATACAGCACGAAACAATATATGCTTGGTTGCACTAATGAAGATGGAATACAGGATGGATATTTGGAGATAACAGTAGTAATTTTAAATTAAATAATTCTAGCTGAAAAGAGGCATTATGGAAGACTCTTCTCAGGATAGCACTGCCTTTGTTCTTTTGTCAGAAAGGTAGAGGTTAAGCTAGCTATACCCGTATAGTCGGTGTTTTCTGTATAAAGGAACAGTCAGCTATTTAATTCACTTTTCCTAGAAGATGAGCTACTGGTGTCTGCTATAAGCAGTCCCAAGATCAGTAATTTTCTTATAGTGCATCTCTCTCATAATGAAACAAAGTGTAATTTCTTCACATTAAAAACTTAATGGTCACAAACTTCAAAATTTTGACCACAGAGTAAGAGATTATTTGAAAAAGCAAACAAACAAAAAGCAGACTAATACCTCTTTCAATCCCCTTAGCTGCCCCTTGTCTCATACAAAAGAGAATGCAGATTACACCATGCTTTAAGAAAAGGAAAAAAATCCTAAATTTTACTGTTTCTCAAAAACAGGAAAATAATTACTTTCTTATCACTTTTAGCTTGATTATCTCATGAAAACATGAGAAATGTTTTACAGGAATCGCGCAGATTGCAGAAAATGAGGAAATTATGTGTATTACTGTGCCAAAGCCCTATTTGGCAAGGAACAATTTTGTGTTTTTACAACACAGTGACATTTCCATACTAAGGGTATAACAAAATAAATTTCAAAATAAAGCAAGACAGTCTTGTTTTTCTCATATTTTGTTGTAGAAATAAAAATAGGTCTAAAGAAGGTATGTTAGAGTGAAAATTATATAGTCTCCTGAGTGATTTCATATCCATTTGTTGCACAGAGGATACTGTGGGGACAATGGGAAGAAGGCATCAGAAATTAAATTATAGGAAAATCAGCTTAATAGGATATCAAAGCTAGAATCTTTGTAAGAATAGGAAAAGCATCCATCAGTGATATGAGTAGATCAAATTGGTAAAGGAATTAATGTTACACAAGACTTGGAAGCGTATTCAGAAAAAAAAAGAGATTTGATGGAATGAGACAAGAGGTGAGTTCAAAGGCATTGCAATGTGCATAGGTGTACAGAACATGGGAATGACTTTAGCAACTGCGCATTTCATGAATGTGAGAATTGAAACTCAGATGTCAGGAAGACAAGAAGAGAAATAAGCACCTGGGTGAAAATTTTCACTATTTGGATGGAGTGACACAATTCTTTATTACCTCTAGTATACAGAATCATAGAATCATAGAATGGTTAGGGTTGGAAGGGACCTTCAAAGGTCATCTAGTCCAACCCCCCTGCAAGGAGTAGGGACATCCCCAACTAGATCAGGTTGCTCAGAGCCTCATCCAGCCTGGCCTTGAACGTTTCCAGGGACGGGGCATCCACCACCTCTCTGGGCAACCTGTGCCAGTGTTCCATAACTCGCATCGTAAAAAATTTTTTCCTAATTTCTAATCTAAATCTACCCCCCTCTATTTTAAAACCATTACCCCTCATCCTATTGCAACAGGCCCTACTAAACAGCCTTTCCCCATCTTTTTTGTAGGCCCCCTTGAGGTACTGGAAGACCA
Source organism: Chlamydotis macqueenii (assembly GCF_036417535.1). Lineage (NCBI taxonomy): Eukaryota > Metazoa > Chordata > Aves > Otidiformes > Otididae > Chlamydotis > Chlamydotis macqueenii. The sequence continues at coordinate 53,915,203 of NC_141593.1, read as the reverse complement.
CTATCAGGTCTCCCCGGAGCCTGCTCTTCTCCAGGCTGAACAGCCCCAACTCTCTCAGCCTGTCCTCATAAGAGAGGTGCTCCAGCCCTCTGATCATCTTCGTGGCCCTCCTCTGGACCTTCTCCAACTGGTCCATGTCCTTCTTGTGTTGGGGGCTCCAGAACTGGACACAGTACTCCAGGTGGGGTCTCACCAGGGCAGAGTAGAGGGGGAGAATCACCTCCCTCGACCTGCTGGCCACGCTCCTCTTGATTCAACCCAGGATGCGGTTGGCCTTCTGGGCCGCAAGGGCGCATTGCCTGCTCATGTTGAGCTTCTCATCCACCAGCACTCCCAAGTCCTTCTCCTCAGGGCTGCTCTCAATCCATTCCCCGCCCAGCCTGTATTTATATTTTACTCTGTGATGCTAATATATTTTGAACCAAGTATGGAGTTGTAGGCTTATAGTATTTTAAAACATCTTAAAGTGAAGTCACAGTTCATAGCATTGGAAGGAGTTGTGGTGAATAATTGGCCCATGTTGTGTTGCAGGATAACATCTCTTCATTCTGTTTCTTATGGGAAGAGTTAGATTTTCTCAGAAGCACAATAAGAAACAAGAGATGGTTTTAAAAATACAGCATTTGCATTAAAATAGGAGTGCAATATGTGTTTTCTACCTTTTTTTTTGACAAATTACGGGAAACATTTAGTGTTTTTGAAATGACATACACTCAAATCAGCACAATTTTTTTAAGGTTACATAATTTATGTAAAATTTCTATTTAGAATATAGAGACTACCTCAAAACTGATCTTGAAAATGAAGGGAAGTTTCAAAGTACCTATATGGCACATAACTCCCTTGGAAGTCTAAAGCCTGCTCTTACATCAGCATTTTCATAAACATGCTGTTCTGTGTGCTGTGCTTCCTGTTTCCTTGGACCAGCGCCCTGACATTAAATGATGAGGCTTTTTAAAAATATACTTTAAAATAAAATGCTGGGAGTTTTTAATGTATTCCTGACATTTAAAATGTTTTTAAATCAACCAAGACTTTTTGTATGTATTTTTATAGAAGTATGTTTAAAATAGTGCTTACGGTAAAAAAAACTGTAATAATTTAAAGAATTGGCAGTGGCGAGAAAGTATACAATAGCAAAGCTGTAACAAATTATTAGAAAATGCCATCTTCATAAAATGAAATCACTTTGTGTTTCTTAATGCTAGCAAGTATTCAAATTGCAATTTCTTGTACTACTCTGGTATTCCTGGCAAACTAAAATTTCACTTGCCTTTTTGGCAAAGGTACCTCCCTTTGAATTTAATCTAGAGTCTGTGATTCCTACTTTTCCTTTTAAAGCTGTATTGTAGCTGAAGCCTCAGTTTGCAAGCCTCTGAAGTTTTGCACAAAGTATTTTTACTGGGCTAGAAAATTAACTTATTCCTCTTTCTGTGGAAGATAACTGCTTTTAAATACACAGTAAATCTGTGCCATCTATTCCTTACAGATTTTTAAATGGACAAATACCAGATATGAGTCCAATATTCATCAGGCTATTTAATAATTTACGATATTTCTTCCTGTATATCAAGTGTTTTATTTCTCAAAAAAAAAAAAAGTTCTAGAAGGAAATATGTAGGCCTGATAGTAATTTTCCCCATTTTTACAATGGAAGGTTTACTTTTAAACCTATCTGAAGGTTTTTCATTTTGAACAACTTCACAGAAAATTTCTCACTTTCAAGAATGCCTCCAACTCTCAGGCTTTTGTGTGACACTCTTAAGCCTCTACCTACACAGGTAGCCTCTTTATATCCAAAACATTTGTAGGGGTCCTGCTTGCTTCCTGACAGGTTCAAGAGCTACCCTATGCTCTGACACATTATTAGTTTCCAGCAACTGAACAGGACTTGACTCAGACTGAAAACAATAGGCAAGAAAGTGAATTCTACAGAAGGCTGATTCTATATGGATGCTGTAATGATCCATATTACTTTTGCTTCCATCCTTTGAAAGAATATCCTCTGTGGGGAGCAATGAAATGCAAGAGTATCAAAATCCAATAGTCACTGACCAAGCTCTGTTAGATATTCCACATGAGGAGAGTTTAATGTTTAAAACAAAATTAACTTATCTGAAGACACTTGATGCTACATGGGATTTTGATTTAGCAGAGTGGTGCAGCAATGCAGTGAAATCACTGTGTATCTGTTGCAATATACAGTTGGATTGCAGTCCAACTCTGATTCCCATTACTGACCTTTATATGCTCACCATCATGATGCTGGGCATCCCTAGGTGCCAGGAAGGAATATGTGAGTTAAAGTCAGCTCAAGCCCATTGCTGTCTTCAAAGTTCCTTTTGTCAGTTGTTTACTTTTTGTAATCTCTGTTGGGCTCAGCAACATACCCACTTACTGCTTGCTGGGCTGGCTAACTCAAGAAGCCATTCACACTCTTTTGATTAACTCAGAGAAAAACATTTACACAAGCAGTTAATCCACTGAACTGATACAGGCATTTATCTAAAACAAACCCTCCAGTCCTTTTTCTGTTGAAATAAGTTCAGCTTTCCTTCCAACAGTTGTGGTCAGTCGCTCCCTATATCCTTCCCTCAGCTTCAGAAGCACATCACTCTTGCCTATCTCATCTAGTCCTTCTGTTTTAGGGGTTTATTGACCAGACACAAAAAGGTTTGTTTTTTTTTTAAAGTTTATTTAAGTAAAGTAAGTGTGGCAAATAAAAATGAAAGATGGGCTAAATAAGGATCAAAAGAGGGGGAAAAAAAGAAAAATTTATATATTTGTACATAGAAATGTAGAGACAGTTAGTCAAAGGTATAGACACAGCTTTCATAGCATGCGCACATATACCACTTTGTAACACTTTATACAACTGTATGTGCCCATATGGAGGAGTGATGTGTCTGGTCACAAAGGTAAACAAGAAACAGGAAGATCTATGACTGAATTTACGTATCTTCTAGTCATTGTAGTGATCGATTAACAGCAGTCTTTCCTTAGCTTCTAGGTTAGGCTTCATTCTATCAAAGAAAAGCAGAATTCAATCTCTACTTTTTTTCCATCTAGCATAATTTTTGAAAAGATGTTTCTTCCTAATGGTCTTTTTAGTGCTGTATATGCATTTGAGAAAGTAATGGACAATAACAAAAGCTTTTCTTTGTGAAGAGTAAATTCTTATTCCTGTTTTGCTACAATTAATCCCAAGATGAGAAGTGTCATATGCTTAGATATGATGAGGACTCGAAATGGCTAGTCCACACAAATATTGTTCCCTGTTCATTTTTGCCCCTGGAAAAAATATGATTGCTAGAGGAGGCTGATAGAGAAAGCTACAAATGCAGCCTGAAAGTCTGCGAAACAACATTGTCACATTGCCTACCTGCAAAGGAAGCTGCAGAATTGTAGAACAAGTTGGAAAACACAGAAAGAAAGTTCGAGTTGTTAAAAATACTTTCTGTGGGGTACCACAGCGTTCACTGTGTTCACTGTCATCATCTCCCCATCTTGTTTGTAGAGTAGCAAGGGTTTTCTCAGTGTATGGAAATGGAGTTTTATGGTACAAAATAGGAACCAACCCTTAATCTGAGACATGTGATACTCATTCAAAGCAAACTATCTGTTATCTCTGTCCAGTGAATCGGTGAAAAGCATATCCTCAAAATCAATGTGTTTATGCGTTCTCAGCTTGAAATCTGTTTCTGACTTTTTAGTAAAAAGCTTCCGCTTTACTTTGGAAAGCTCCATTCAGTTTTGTTGCCAAAGAAGTGAGGTATCTGTTTTTCAACGTCACATCTTATTTGATTGTACACTGCAGAGTTCCCTGAAGCTTTCAGAAGGCACTCTTACAATTTACGTGTGTAATTTAAGCATTGAAAGTCTTTATTGGTAAGTCCTAAAAATAGACTTTCCTACTTCTGTCCAAAAGTTAAACTTACAAATGTAGATCAAGATTATTAATAATTTTCTGTGCCATGTTAAACAAACATCTAGAAAAATTGTTTATGCAAGTCATGCCATGAGGAAGTTAGAATAATGGATCAAGCTAGTTCAATTTCTTAGAAAAAGATTGAGATATTGCTTAGAAAGGTTACATTAGATTTTTCTTTTATATTAATAGTATAAGAAAATATGAAGCAAGAAAATATTTATTGCACACTACTTCATACACTGTGATTTTTCACTTTTTCTTCTAGACAGAATGACTTAGGATGTGGTGTATAATGTCAATTATATAAAATCTAACCAATTTTTTTTTCTGTTTCAAGATTACAGATGCAAATTAAAGTCAAATGTGAAGGAAAGGAAGTTGGGACTCTTTTGTTTTTCAATTTATGTGTTTTTTATTTTTATTTTCCAGTATGCAGGGTTTTTTTGCATCTTTGTCTCTTTCTGTTCATATGGATTTTTGTGGACAAGTTTTCCACTTGGTGATTTTGCCTTTCCCCCTGCCTAAAAAAAAAGACAATTAAAAGATATAAAAAGTATAGTGGCTGTACTCAGTGGCCATGTTACAGTGTATTGTTGCTTTTTTTCCTTTAAATTTTTTTGAATTTTTTTTCTATATTGCTTGAAATGTAAAAAACAAGACATGGGAATTATTTGTCAGCTTTTTTACAGTAGAAGGAGGTGTTCTTTGATTTCAGAGCTGCCTTGCTTCATAGTGGAGGCCTGAGTATGCTTTCATATGGTTTGAAGCATTCTGGATAGTTCAGTGTAAAAGTGACGAAAAGAACTGTAGATATTCGTGATACTGAAAAAACAGTGAAAGAGCAGATGAAGTTAAGTATTGCCTAATACAAAATAACGTGCATTAGGAAAAATAATGAGTCTTTTCCTTATACGTGTGAAACTATGGGCTTTGCTGCCACTCAGGAAAGTGATCAGAGAATGATAGTGGACAGTTCCCTGAAAATGTGAGCTCAGTGATCAGCTGAGTAAAGTGACTGTTAAGACTGACTAGGAAAGAGCAGACTACAGTAGAAGAAACATAATGCTGGACATGTATTGACCTGTGGTACACCTGACCTTTTGTTTATAACCACTTTTGAAATAAAGACTGTAGTAGAACAAGAGAAGGTAAGTTATGCAGAGGGCTACAAGATATCATAAAGGTATGGTTGTCTTCTGCTTGAGGAATTGCTAAATGTGCTAGAGCTTCTCCATTTGTTATTGAGATAGCTGACAGAGATCTAGGAAGGCACAGATGGCTTTGAAGATATCAGTAGAACTTTAGATTTGAGTTAGAATACCCCCTAAGCAGTCTTCAGAGAAAGAGGAAAATGTACTGTTGTACACAATTATACTCTGGAGCTATTTGCTATCACATGTTATAGACCCAAACTCTGAAGCAGGTTAAGAAGGAATACCCAGATTTGGAGATTAAATGCTTTGGTGGCTGATAAAGATGACAGTATGGATGTAGTGTTTAGGTCAAGGGATCCCTACAAAACTTGTCAACAAAGGCCAAGAGTGGACAGTCAGGGAAATTAACTTAACTGTCTGTGTGTTCATTTTGAGAGAAGTGTTTTCCATGGAGTTGCATTTTAGAAGAAAATTAGTATCTTCCAGAAGTTTTGCCATCCCATCCCTGTAATAACATACTGAACACCTGTGGGTCATTCATAAGGTACAAGAACTTAAAACTGTAAAGTCACACAGTCAGAGTTAGTTCATGGGTGTATGGCATACATTGACATGCCCTCCCAATTTTTAAACTTTTTTCCCACTCTAAGGATTAAAGTGCAGCAATTTGTTTAAAGGGAGAAGAATAAGCCTAGGAGTCTATTCTGAAAGATAAAATCACAGACTTACTAGTTACTGATGAAGTATTTTTCTGGAAGTGTTAGTTTTTGTAAGATCTATATAAATGACAAACTGACAAAACAGGTGACTAAAATTTGAGTTACATTTCTGTAAAATACAGCAGAAGTTGATTTGGTTTTATTCCATTTTTTTTTCTAATTTTGCATACATAATATATGTGTATTTGTATATCTGTACACACAAACGTACAGGTGTGGTTATCATCCCTGTCAATATCTCTCAATTTAAAAAGAAAAAAAAAAATGTCTAGACTTTTCTGTTTACGCTTGAGATTCCTGTTTGTTAACTGTGTTGTTTCAATTGCTGTGGAGTTTAAGGGACGCTAATTCACTGATGACTGATAAGATTTTTTTTTTTTTTCCTGGAAGACCTCAGTGTCTGGAACTCTCTTCAGAGCAGCTTGTGCTAATTAGACTTTTTAAGTCTCAGCTCTGTGGAAAGCTTTTTTCTCCTGCTTCTTAAGAAAGGCATCTGGGCTGCTAAAAAAAAAATCATTTGTTAGATTAGTAATCAAGTCCAGTTAAGTAGTATCATTTATGCTCAAAGGCCCATTGATTTGCCAGTTCAAATTTAAAATACTTACATTTGAATCAAAAGCCAAAGGTGTACTTGGACATTAAATTATGTTTCTATTGCAGTGGCTTGCTAGATTTGTGCATCATCAATAATTCAAATTAAGGTCATGCTATCAGGAGTGTATTGCTGCATGGCACCTTCTGAAGGCTAAAGTTTTTTTTGGAAAGTTAGTGATTCAAATTTTTCTGCCTGTTTTCTATCCATTTCAGATTTAGCTATTTTTAATCAGTGTTTTATACTATAGTTTATGAAGCTTTGTGTAGAAACTTTAGAAGAAAATTTAATACATAAGTATTACTTTTATTCGTAGTATGTTCTTAAGCAATATCTATTGTATGTATAGTGATTTAATAAAAATATTATATCTAATGTGCATTCCATAGTAATAGTTGCTTCATTATTTTACCTAGATGACAGGGAATGCAGCAGGCACTGGGAATCTGTTCTGTTTTACTGTTTTTCATCCTGGTCAAATTTGACAATTTTTACTGATGGATAGATAGCGCAACAAGGAGCATACTATGCTTAGATTAATGAGAATATAACATATTCGTGCATTTAAAACTGAACTCCTATGTGATTCTTCTAGGGCACAATGAAAAAGCTTTACTCTCTTAATTGATATTGCATGTATTTACTTCTGAATTAACTTCAGAAGTAGTTATCTGCAGAGTGAGGTAATCGGAATATTTTACATTTGGCATGTATTCATTCAGTGCTTTTTTGTTTCAAAACACAGCTTTCTTTATAGATAAATAACAGGATCCTTCCTTAAATTATCAATGAGACATACTGCTTTCTAGCCAACACTTTTCAGATACTAAGTTGTCGTAGTTCAGCCCCGATCAGGACCAGACTACGCAGTCTGTCTCTCGCTCCCCCCACCCTCCGAGAGAATAGGAGGAGATCATATAAGAAAAACAGCTCAAGGTTTGAGATAAGGACGGGGAGAAATCCTTAAAGTTACCGTCACGGGCAAAACAGACTCGACTTGGGGAAAACTATTCATTTATTTCTAAAATTAGCAGGAGAATGAGACAGGGAACAAGATAACCTCCCCCCACCCCTCCCTCTTCCCGGGCTTAACATTATCTCTACTACCTTCCCCTCCCGAGCGGCACGGGGGGGGGGAAAGGGAATGGGGGTCGCGGTCAGTTCATCACGCGTTGTTTTACGCCGCTGTATCATCGTCAGGGGAAGAACTCCTCGCATTCCTCCTCTGCTCCTTCGTGGGGTCCCTCCCACGGGCCACAGTCCTTCGTGAAACTGCTCCGGCGTGGGTCATCTCTTCCACGGGGTGCAGTCCCTCTAGAACGGCTGTCCCAGCGGGCCCTCCACGGGCCACAGCCTCCTTCAGGCCTCCACCTGCTCTGGCGTGGGGTCCTCCACGGGCTGCAGGTGGATCTCTGTAGGTGGCCCCCTCCGTGGGCCTCCATGGGCTGCAGGGGGAACAGCCTGCTCCACCATGGTCATCACCACAGGCCGCAGGGGAATCTTGGCCAGGAGCTGCGTTACTCCTCCCCCTCCTGAACTGACCTTGGCGTCAGCAGCCGTTTCTCGCAACAGGCTGGTAGATGTCTCTCAGGATCCTTTTTACATCTTATTCACTTCTCATCTCCTCTCCACTTCTTGCAGCCAGGCTGGGCTGATTCAGGCCCAGTCGGCCGCCAGGCGGGAGGCCAGAGAGGCCTGCAAGGCCCACAAGGCTCGCGCCTCCCCCTCTCTGCCGCCGCTCAGCTGCTTCACATCTTCTCTTTCTTTCTTTTTTTCCTGTTTTCCCCTACTTAAATACGTTATCGCAGAGGTGTTACCATGGGACATTCTGCTACCAATTGGCTCGGCCTTGGCCAGCAGCGGGTCCACCCTAGGTCTGGCCGAGTCCATTGAACAAAGGGGAGCAACTTCTAGCAGTTTCCTACAGAAGCTACCACCTTAGGCCCCCCCTCACTAACAAAACCAGAACATAAGTGTTTTAATTTGAAGCTGTGTGTTGAGACCATGGGGTTCACTAGGAATACCTTAATCATAACAAGGGAACAGTTGTTCATTGTTTTTTGTGGTTTTTTTTTTTTCTTGTGGATTTAACCCTGGAGCAGTTCCAGCTGTGTTAATAAGCCACAGGAAGCTGCAATGAACATACATATATTTAAAGAAGAAATTCCTTCCCTTACCTAATGCAGAGACAACTAAGCAAGAGCAACTGCTTACTGAAGTCAGTTTCTTTTTCTCTACATGTGAAATTAATAGCTAAGGACAAGACATGAAACTAGTTCATGGCTAGTAGTTCACTGATTTACATCCAGTAGCTTCTGTTGGATGTGGCTTTCACATATGAGGTTGACTTTGCTTAATAGAGGGAAAGTCATAAAGCGTTAATTGCATTTGGTACTTTTGGACATTTCTAGAATTAGAAATCTAATTTCATCTAAATGAAATATAGGTCTTACATTTCTTATGTTACACTTTGAAAGGTCAAACATAATCAATTCCCTTCAAGGAATGCCAAGCATAAAGTCATTATTGGTAATACATACTGAATATTGTTGAAAATGCCTACTACTGCTGACTGCTTCTTCTGCAGAATAGGTATGGAACTTGCAATGTGCATAGTTCTCTCAGAATAATTGTGGGGCAGACAGGACAGTAGGCAGCAACTGATAGTACTCATTTTCTATGGAAAGATATTGCTGATGTACTTGAATCTACTACTTTAGAGGCCAAAAGAAGGCTAAGGGAATTCTTTTCCCTACAAAAAACTAGAGGGCATCGGAACAGTTTTCAGTTAGTACTCAGTGTCAACAGGCAGAGGGAGGTTTGGGAATTATCTTTCTATAGATCTCAGCAAATAAGTTTTAGCCAACTGAGGACAGCCATCATCAGTGAATGTTATGGTTTAACCTCAGCTGGCAACTAAGCACCACACAGCTACTCACTCCTCGCCCCAGCAGAATGGGGGAGAAAATCCAAAGGATAAAAGTGAGAAAACTTGTGGATTGAGATAGAAAGTTTACTAATTGAGCTATTAAATAATAATTAATAATAATAATAATTAATAATAATCGTAGTAGTAGTAGTAGTAATAACAATAATGTCATGAAAAGGAAAATAACAGAGATAAATAAAACCCAAGAAAGACAAGTGAAGCAAATGAAAACAGTTGCTCATTGTCAACTGACCCATGCTTAGCTAGTCCCTGAGCAGTGGTCCCCCCACCAACCTCTGCCCTAATTTTATTGCTGAGCGTGATGCCATATGGTCTGCAATGCCTTTGGTCAGTTGGGGTCAGCTGTTGAGCTGAGTCCTCTCCCAGCTTCTTGTGCATCCCCAGCCTACTTGCTCGTGGGGTGATATGAGGAGAGCAGAAAAGGCCTTGACTTTGTGTAAGCACTGTTCAGCAATAACTAAAACATCCCTGTATTGTCAACACTGTTTCCAGCACAAATCCAAAATATAGCCCCTTACCAGCTACTGTGAAGAAAATTAACTCTACCCTAGCCAAAAGTAACCCTACCCCAGCACAGTAAGAAAGGTATTTCTGAACATTTTGTGTTACAGTAATAGGAATCCCCACAGCACTAGAAAATGCAGCACTGGTTTTTGTCTTTTTTTTGTTTTTGGCAAGAGTAATTTTTCTCTTTTTGTTTCAGCACTTTGTACATTCATTTGTGTTGGCTGAAATCAGGGCTCTGAAGTCTGCTTCTTCTGGTATTGTTACCAGCTCTACTGCTTAGAGCTACAGTGTTAAAAGCAGCTCTGTTTTTTTCAGTTTGGTCATCAAAATATGAAAGAAAATGTATATGAATGTGGAACTACAAGGCACAAAATGGTTTTAGAAATATTTTTATTTTTATTTCAGCCAGTGGATCATAACATTTGAAATAAAACATTACATTTCAGAGTGTTTCTTAGTTCTCTTATTTTCAGTAGAGTTAATATAAATATCTATGTTTAGCATGAAGTGTCATTTGAAGGACTTCAGGTTTTTTGCTTTGAACATGTTTTGCCTTTTTTTTTGTATTCTAAATTACTTTTACCCCTGCTCCATTTTTTTTTCTCCTTTCTTTGGAAAGAAATAGTGAAAGTTGAAATATTCTACCTTATTCAAATCTGATTTGTGATTGTTTTGTTCAGTCCTGAACAACATTTTTTGTCACATGAGTTCTGTGTCCAGAAGCTTTCAGCCAGCTCTGTTGAGAGCAACACTGCTAGACTAGTGATGGGGTTACTACTTGAATTCCATGTTGTGGATGAGGCGTTGTGCTCACAGACTGACAAATACTTGGATTGTAAGAAGAATGACTTTTATCTTGTTAACACAGAATGCAAATTATTACTAAATTTCAAACACTGTCAAAGGTTTCAAACTCGACCTTTACATGCAAACATCTAGCAAACCTGTTGGTTGAGAGGGCACCAGTCCATTGAAAGGATGTTCCTGGGAAGAAGGCCAAACACTTGAAGCAGTGTTTTGATTGCTTACTCCGAAATTTCAAACGAGTGACGACAATAAGTCCCTGCTAAATGTATTTGTGATCTGAAAAAAAAATTACCGTTACCCAAATTAAGCTACATATTCCTCAAACTTTTATAATTACAGACATTTCACTTTTTAAGAGCTGAACTTGAACTCAAAAGCCTAACAGTCAGGCTTCTACATTTTGAAAACTTAGGTATTGCATAGTAGTGGCTTCAATATTCATATATGTGTTCTGTCACATCTTACTAAGGTACCTAGCAACACTTTTAAGTAATACGTTTAGTGCACATTGCAGTCTATGTAATCAGGTAATATTACTATCAGGTAATATTACCACTGCTTGCTATTTCTTTGCTATCTTTTACCAAATTTTGTGCTAAAATCAGTCATTCTGGCTTATGAGTAAGTAAAGCTTTGTCAGTTATCTGTTTATACACTTGCATGACTCTGACCACAATAAGGTTTCAGGCTTGTTTGAGATCAATAATGCCATAATATGTATGGTTATTGATAACAAAAAATAATTTACTCTGGTGGTTGTGTTTCCTAGGTATAGCATATCTGAGTGGAATGTGCAGTGAGAAACGAAAATGTATAATTGCAGAGGACAATGGTCTGAATCTTGCTTTTACCATTGCCCATGAAATGGGTCACAAGTAAGTATGTGGATAACAAACCCTAGTATTTGTTTGCATTTAATATTACTATTATTTGATTAATTTGATTGTGTACTTCAGTTTTTCCTTTTTTCTTTTATGAAAGCTTTAAAAATTGGTGAAAAACTTGGAAAACAATGTTTTTGTAGTTTAATAGTAATGGGGGCATTTATTGATATATAGTATGTAAATTAAGATAATGTTTACAACTTAGACTAATACAGGAATCTTTGTTGCTGCACAATGACCACATTAGTTGGAAGGACTGACATTGTCTAGAGGAAAAGCAGGTGCCCCAAGATGTGGGTTTTTTTGGGACTGTTGTATTGCATATCAGATCCAGCTCTGACTGTTGTTGCCAGCAAACATTTTAATGAGATCATGAGTTGGAAGAGCCCTTATTACATTTGGCTTTCTCAGGATAGATCCCATTAAAGTGTATAGTGGTCATCGGTCGTCACAACATTAATATTGTTTTTTTCCACCCATTAATAGAAAAAGATGACAAAGTGAAGGTGAAGGTAATTATCCTTTACAATCAGATTGAATATTTTTACTAATTCCATGAGGAATACTTAGAATAAAAAGTGAAAAATTCTCATGTTGCAATAATAAAATATGTTAGTGAAAGTTGTGTTTGATTCTTGGCTTTGGTACCTGTTAAAGAAAAATAAATAGCAGAGTTTGTATTTTAAAATAAAAAGAAATAAAAGGGAAGTGTGTATTAATCTGCCATTTTTACCTGCAATATCTGATTCAGGTATCTGTGAATACATTTTTACAATAGCAGATTCAGAGCGACAACAGAGATGTTTTGTTAAATCCTTTGAATGTCTGTACATTGTGGTTAGGTATCTTAGGACAAATACGTTGACTTAAAAGTGATTTGTTTTAAATTCAAAGCTGTCTGCAAATAGAGGTCATAGCATCTAATGTTGAAACATGCAGTTGATTACAAGAAAGAATTGGAACTTAAAATATTTCTATTTGAAATCTTTCCTGGATGCAAAATAAGCAAATTCAGAGCAATTATATAACTTGAAGAGAAAGGGTCACATGAATATGGGTTACTGCATGAAATGGATCTTTTCTGTTTTTTCTTTTTGTGAGTTTTTGTAACTGGAGGAAGCAACACTAGGCTAACATAAGCCATCTTGTTTGAATGATAGTTATGATAAAGCACAAGTCAGACCAATCTTTGACATCCTAAGGACTGCTGGATGCCAAACAGTATCTGGAAAAAGTTAGACAGGGAAGCTCACCTTTGCTGCCTAGCAGTTCTTGCATGGCTGCTGGGCATTCAGGCCTCAACTTGAAACATTTTCATGGTTTTGCATTGCTGTGGGACTGAGGAAAAGAAAGGATTTAGCATGATATTCCTATAAGGACATAAAAATTAAATTGCTGATATGGGAATCCTGGGGAAAAAGAAAATATTAAAGGCTACACTGTGAAATTTTAGAAGTTTCAAATCCCTTCATATTAATTCAAATAAATTTGGAAAAACAAATCGTGATAATACCCCAGCCATTGTATTCTCACAGTAATAATGACATTTGGATGTCCTTAGAGACAGTGTCACATTTCTCTGCAGGTACTGTAACAGACATTTAAAAACAGTGGAAATAAGAATAAACCAAATCTGATTTCATCGTAAAGGACAAGATGCTATTTGAACCACATATTTCTTCAAGAAATTCAACCTCATGAAGGCTAGTAACAAGCCACATAGAAATTAGGAAGACTACCACAAAAATGAAAGAATAGGTAGCCAGAGATATATGAACAGCTGCCACCCAAAAAAAAAAGGGGTGGGGGGGTGGGGGGGGTGGCAGCCTCCAATGCAAAACATGCAAAGGCATTCAGCTTGATCCCCGCTTGATTATGGAGCCAGAGTCCTTGACTGTTGCAATCTGAAATAGAGTGGGCTTGCAGTAAAGGTAGCAAGGTGATATTCCAGAGACATTTTTCTCTGCATGACTGTCTCTGTCTGCCAGAGACAGTCTGCTGAAATCTGTTCACTTGCACAGCAACACAGTTGAAGAATTACAGTTAATTATATTGAACACTTCTGATATGTGTTTATTAAGTGTTTTGTTGTGGCTTTCTTAGTTTTTCCAATTAAAACAAATATTCTTTATTGGCAAACTAAAGCTTACTTTGCAATATATGTCTTTGTTCTAGACATGTATATCTGAAAGCAGATGATCTTTTAATGACATTGAGAAATAATGTTTTAAGTCAATAACTGATTTTTGAGCTCTATCTTGAACTATTAGGAGCCAGTCTCTGTAATCTGAGATTAAAAACTGTAACACACTGATGGATTTGTTTTTAATAATGAAATCCTATTTATTAAAATAAATATAATGAGCAATTAGATAATTATATAATGAAGTCATATTACAGAATAAAAACTAACAACAATGAATTAAAAGATATTATCTCCACATGGAGAACTGAGAGAAGAAGAGACAGAATGCTATTATTTTGGTTATCAAGTAACACTTATATTTTCATTTTACTTACATGATTGCTCTCTGTGGGATATGACTCCTTAAATATGGAGACATAAAAGATAGATGTAATCTGCAGTATCTCAAAATATATTCATTAACAATTATGTGCTCCAGATATAATTGAAATGTTGTTATAAATAGTTGAAGGAGATATTGGTGGAATTTTTCAGAATTAATTTTATACACATCTGCATTGCCTTTTTGGTAAGCATTTTGTGAAATATGAAATGTACCTACTTTTACAATTCAGGATATTCTACCAAGTATTTTGTAGTTCAAAATGAGAAGTCTGTGGAATTTTTCAATCACCTACTTAGTAACTCATAAGCAAACAACATACATTTTTTTTGTGCCAATATTAAACAAGTATATGAAATCTAGTGGAACTTGGAGAACTTCAAATGTGAAATCAGGAAATGCTAATGGAGTGTCTGTTACTCCATGTGTTTTTGTTATCACAGCCCAGAATATGATAACAGAACACAATAAAATCAAGAATAATAAAAGCAACTGTCTACCAATTTTTGTCAATGAGTTACTAATGTGGAATAGAAAACCTCATTAAAGTAAAAAAAAAAGCACTATCTTGATATTTCTAAGGTTAAAGTAGAATTTTACAATTGAATTTGTGTTTAACAAGAAACAAGATTAGCACATGGAAATTAAAGTTATTAATTAGGTTTGACAGAAGTCCTCCTTCAATCTTGAAAGTCATGTAATCACGAGTATTCTGTTTACTGGGTCAGTGACAACAGTCTTTCTTATGAATGATGAAAGAGTTGTTCCTCTTCCATGTGCCTGTCCCTTTTCTAAGATGGGCTACTAAGGCAGAGTTTGTAACTCCTACTGACTCGTGATAAACATAGCGGGTTTTTTTTGTTTCCCCAAACAGAGAAATATGTCTAGGACTGTAATTCTTAGTATCTGTTTTAACAGAATACACTTCTGAAATTACCTGCTTCCACAGAACCTTTCTCTTCTTACGTGAGGTAATGGGCTTCTAGCCATGCAACAGATTGTACTGTTCTTATTTACATAATTATTTAATTACATTTATTTTACGCTCAGAAAGGGAATAAGTGGGATAAGTATTTATTTTATAATAGATTAGAGCATTAAAAAGTGACATTTTAATACTGTTTTACCACAAAGGAAGAAAAATACTTTGTAATGTAATTTTCTGCTCTGAGAAGGCAGCGAAATTAATGTTTCTGAGTGCTCAGAACATGTTTTAGTTGATTAAGAAATGAACCATAAATGAAGTAATACATTATCTCAGGGCAGCGGACCACAGTATGAGATTATGAGGTAAACAATTGCGGAAGCTGAAAACCTGTTTCCTGAGAAATAAATGCAGGTATGATAAATTGAAGGGTAAGTTGTCTAACCAAGGGTATATTGAGCTGACATTCTCCATTTACTGATAATTAATCTAAGCCTTTATTCAGTAATGGCCGTAATATCACTCTAGGGTCCCTTTCTCTCAGAGCTTTGTCTTCGCAGCATCCTGACTCAGATTATCTTGGGGTCCTGCGATGCTGGGTGTTCCCATAGCAGTGACTGTAGAGTAAGAAAGAAGCTGCTGCAGCACTGTTGTGTCACTGAGGACCATGCCAGTAACCTGTCCCCAAATAATCTAGTTGCTTCCTTCTCCCTCTCGTAGATCGCTTATCTCATGGGCTACAGGGGCAGTGGGTATAAGGTGCAGGGGATGTGCCTGTCGTTGTGGCCTCCTCCCAGTTGTGCAGACTCTCTCATTTTTCCTCCATTGCTTCTTGCCCTTAATTTTTCTGTCCTTTTTGGCTAACAGTTCAAAGCTGAGTTTCTTTGTCCAAATTTAGGTAGATAGATATTAATCTATCTGTAGATACAGAACTATTCATAGATTCAGGGAGTTGGATACAGAAGCAGCCTGACTGTCAGAGCTTTAACTATTGTGACTGATTTTCATCATTACTGAGTTTTTTGTTTAAAATAAAGTTATTGACAGTAAACTACACTGTAGCCTCAGGAAACTAAGTTTCAGTAATCCAATTTGAAAAGCACAGCAACAGTTTGCAGAATTCAGCTTTATAATTTTAAAAATATATGCACAGTAAATCATAAGAAATTCTCTTTCCCATGCACATATTTTTGTCATTGACAGATTTACAGAGAAATGGCTGTACTTATCTGCAATTTGTGGGTAACTGCATAAAACATGGACATATTTTCATATTATTTTTGGTATTGTTTTTCTATTTGTGTTAACATTTTCAGTCCTTCTTCTTCAAAAAGGTTCTCTTCACAAGAAATTTTATCTATAAAGCATAGTACTTGTTTAATAAAAAAATACTTTTATTAAATTTACTCTTAACAAGAAAGATAAAGTACTTCCCTTTTTCCTTTTTACTTGGTTTATTGTTTTCATAAAAAGTAATAGGCTATTTTCACTTTTCACTATTTTCACTGTACTGCATTTCAACATTACATATTCTTTATTTCAAACATGATTTATATGAGAATCACTCCAGCACTTTCATCACAAAATCTGGCCTTTTTTCTATTACATTAGGAAATAAATTGTGAGGTAAGTGTTCAAAACTATTGCAATAAAAACCTCACAGTACAGTTACTGATCTTTAAAGCCTTTTTAAAAATACCTCTCCCTCTTTTTTTAAAAACTTATTTTAGTGAAGTTCAAAGCACCTATTAGATGTTCAACTGTACAGCAGGACATTTTATACCCATCCAATGACAGTAAATAGAAAGTAATGGCAAAAAATAGAGTTGTCCCAGAAAAAGCGGTTACAAGGTCCTTCAGATCACCTTAGATTCTGTCATTCGGTTTTCATGCTTTAGTAACTAAGTTCTATAAAAACTGATAGTTTCTGGTCTTCATGCTTGCATATGAAAGTAGGCATCTGTGTTCTGTTTTCTTGAAGTTATTCTGACTTTAATCAGTTTAGGATCTTATTGGACAGATGGCTATGTCATACCAAACTTCCCAGTGGTCTGGAAATTTTCCAACATAATGCACCTGCAATTAGTGATGACAGAAGAGGGTGCAGTTTATTACATACTTTGCATTTCCACTTACTCCCAGAATTTATATGGTGATTCAAAACTGTAGGAAAAAAAAATAGTTTTGTTTAGTCTAGTCCTAAGAACAGACAGAGGCTCAATAAAGGTGTTATTTTATGCAAACACATCACTACAATGCCTAGTTCAAATCAAGCCTCACTAACCTTTTGTTGGTAGCTAGACAGCTGAAGAAAGAAACAACTCAGAAAGACATGAAGCACTGAGACAATGAAGTAGCACTGCATCAGCATTTTTAGTAAGTTAAAAGATACGGTAATTTTGTACTTGAAATTTAGAAGATTAGTCAACTCTTTTTCTAGTAAGGTATTAAGGTTTCCATTTCTGCCAGACTATATTGTTTCAGGATGGATTTATAGTTAATTTTCCTTAGAATAGCATTTGTGAACTGAACAGTTAGTAACTGAACAACAGCTTGCGGGATGCATAAGCTTAAGTAATAGTCTCATACATTTAAAATAGCTATGAAAAAGTTATCAAAAGATCATAATAATGTTAATGTTTTTTATTAATAAGGAGACTAATTTTTTTTTTAAATTGATCTGTTCACTGAATACCTGATAGATCAAAATCTTTTTTCCTGATTACATATTTTTAATTTGAAGACATTATATGTTAATGTTTTTTCTTGGCATAAGATATAAGATTAGTCATAAACTGTAGACATAATTGTTTATCCTGAAATACTGCAGTTTACATGATGTGGCATGGGTATTATATTTGCCAGAGGTGAATACTTTTCCTGTATTATATACTCTCTGTAAAAACTTCAGCAAGGGTCCTTCTGTATCTTCACGTTATGATGCTAAATACATCTGTCACATCAAAGCTTTAAATTATTTATGTACTTAAGTCAAAGGACCATGACACCATGCTGTGTCTAGATCCAGCCTCTTGAGGCATGGTGGTAGAAGTGTTGGAGTGATAGAGAAGGTGGCAGCTGTTTGGTGAAAGGTACAAACTCAACTGGGCAGTAGCATGTGGTATATGTTAATATCCATATTTTAATATAGGTGTTGTATTTTTTACCCAACTGTTTTAAGACTGAAAGTGTGATCTGAGTTGCCAATATCCTAGAGAGCAATGATTCACAGAAGAGAAATACTGATTGCCTAAAGATACTTATTTTGATTTTTTTTTCTTTTTATCATTGAATTACTAACACTAAGACTGAAGTTTCCTTGTCCAGTACATTCTTCATTTGAAGACAAAGTTTTTTCCAAAGGAAATAATCTTCTACCTTTTAACGTCATCGTTTTTCTGTTTTTCTGTAGCTGGGTTACTTGCCTTTCAGTTCACTTTAAGCTAAATAATTCATTACAAGTTGAGCCACCTGTCTTATCCCATTTACGCAATAATCTGTGAAGCCCTGATATGTTTTAAAACACTTACCAAAAAATCATATAAGTATTATTATTTAACTCACTGGGATTTAAAAAAAAAAAAAAATCAATGTATAGTAATGCTTTTTTTGCATTAAGTCTATAAAATAGCATATGAAAACCTGCTACTAGTCTGTTTGTTTACATAATTTTCTCTGTAAAGATAGCAATGTGATAACACTTTACTTTTTTGTTGGAAAAGTGTAATACAAGTACTAACAAAGCAGTGCAGCTTCCATGTTCCTGTCTGTGATAGCCAAATTTGTGTTATTTTCACTTATCAAATACATCCCTGTGATACTGTGATATGCAAAATTTCAGATTAGGCATTGTTGGACAATCTTTGTACTATTAAATGCCATGTAAGCTTTTAAACCTTGTTATTTCCAAGTGCATAGTTTAAAAAGTTTTGATCTTTCTAGCATAGTATTGCACATAACGATGAAAAAAAACCAAAACTGTGGAAATAAGGAGGATAGTACTTGGTAATTAATAATAATTTAAAATGATCCTTATTTTTATTTTTAAAAGCAATATAATCCATTGTATGTTTGTGATTTATTTGCCATAATGGAAAAAAAAAACCCTTATGGGACAATTATCTGTAGGACAATCATTGTAATAACTTTACAAATGCTATCTAGCTATCATTTATAAAAATGTGAATTTTGAAAGAAATTAGATGGCATCCTGTTCCTGTCAAACCTCACAGGTATAAATAGACAGCAGCAGCATTCGGAGGTTTATTATCTCCTTCACAAAGGGAAAGTTTTTTCAGTAATTAAAATTCTGTTGTGCACTTAAACTAGTACTATTATCCTGGATCTGCCATTTACATTCATCATTCCTCTGCTGCTCCTATCTCCTGGGCTGAACTGTTATCTTTTAGGATTTGGGAATCTCTTTATCATACTGACTATTCAACAACCTACTGCTGTTTCCTTGGGTACTTGCTTTTGTGGTTTTCCTAATCTATCTCTTATTTCCTAACCTTTCTAATGTTAGTGACTCTAAAACGTTGAACGATGGTAGTTCTCTTTAATTTTTTTAATTCTAGGGTGGGTTTTTTTTTTGTTCACAGAACTCTTCCAATTAATTGCTCCTATCTTAAGTTTTTGGTACTACTTAGTCTTTGTGCCTGCTTTGCCTGTTTCTGGTTTAACAGCATCATTCTTGTTAGACTGCACTACCATGCATTTAAGTGGAACGTGGTGGTGATAACCAGGTCATCATCTGCCACTTGCAAAGCACAATGAAAATAATGAATAAACAATAAAGAGTTTTCCACCTGGGAGAGTGTGGGGTCACTGAGCAAATTCATTATGTCATGAATGTAGCGCATGTAGGAGAATTTTGGAGTCCTGTACTAGAAGTGGTATAAAATAGCTCTTTACATTGCAGACCCAATTTTTTCCAGAAGGTGTGTTCATAGCCTTATTTTACTTATTTAAATATAGCATAATGATTGAGGACCCTTTTTTGAGACTTAAAGGAGCTTTTATTTCTTAATACTGTGCTATAATAAAATAAAATCAAAGCGTGGTACTTGGTACTTTTTCAGTTTATGAGTTGACACTGGAATCATTTTATGCCTGTAAGAATATAACCTGTTCCTGTGATAGCGGGAGAGATGCTGTCATCTATCTTGGATCCAGCTGTGTGCAGATAATTGCAGCAGTAGTGAATTGTAAAATAATTATTTTTTAACTGAAAAATTGAACTACTAAATGTTTCGTATCTTCGATGGCCTGAGTTGTTAATTATGACTTCTAAGCACAGAGAAATTAAAGATGTTTCCTTGTACTATTCCTGCTGCTCATTAAACATCAACAAGGATCATCCTCAGAATTTAGCAGAGGTTGTTCCAACTTTCTGTGTGATATCACAAAAAAAAATCTGGCAATGTTTTTAAACAAGTTTTAGAGGTTTTATTAGATAAAAATATTTTTTCAGTTGGCTTGACAACCATGTATAATGGTAGTGGAGTTTATTTGACCAAGGCTCTTTGTCAAAATACTTTTAAACTGAGATTATTAAAATACAGTTTAGTTGCATAATGTGAGTTGAAATATTGCTAATATTTTAGTTAGGGAATGCATTCCATAGGATGCTTCCTACTTTCCTATTGTGTCTGACATATATAATCTTTAACCAGAATGGGTGGAGCATTTTTATGTATCAGTGAAAAAATAACACTTCTGTTCCTAAAACAGAATTTTATTTATTTCTTTGTAGAGATGATCTACTACTCGTTAAAGTACAGTACTGTCTTCTTTGTTAATTAAGCTTTTTCAGACTGTTATAAAGTTATCCTCTTACCCAAACTCCTTTGTCTTCTTCCCACATGCACATAGTGTTGCTTTACTCTTGCCTGAGGCTGAGTGATCACAGCTGTGGCAGAGAGGAGTTATGGTCAGAGAAGGCAATGTGCCCAGTGCTAGCTTAATAAATTCTATAGGGAGAGCACAGAACAGCACCTAACATGGATACAGTTTCTGCAGTGCCTTTGTATTAGTGAAAGGATGTAGTTGTCTCTTTCATGTAGACAGTACAGAAAGGAAGAAAATACCATGCCCACCAGTGTGAACATTGAATATTGTTATATCCTTGCTTATTAATGAAAAAGTAGATACACATGCTTGCATTACTACTGTCTTGGTGGATAGGAAGGTAGCAGTGACTGTTCAGCTTCTTTCTTTCACCACACACATAATGTGATGTGGTAAAATAAATCAGAAGTCAATACTACTGCATATCTACTTTTATGTGGTCTTGTAATTGATACTAAGTCAGATAAAAATATGCAGTCATGACCATGCTATAGAAGAAATCAACAGTATGTTCTGAGGAAAAGACTTCTGAGAATGTTTAAGAGCAGATTCTCTTGCTACTTTGGCATACTCCTCACATACTGTCTTGTGATTTAGTTAGTTGATGTTAAAACAGTGACCCGTGCTTCCCTTTTGAAGTAGCTATTCACGCTGATAGTCAAAGACTTCGATACTGGTCTTCACTACTTGCTGGGTATTTTGTTACAACAAAGGAGGTGGAAGCGTATTGAGAAATGAATCCTGTTGGATTAGTGCAGATATTTTGAACTACATTTGGCTGTCAAAGCAGAATAGGAGAAGTGTTACAAAAGTATAGCAGCTGAAGTATTGGAAGACTGTTGTAATTAGATTTTTTTTATTAGTGCTTAGTGTTGCTGGTATACACCATTGTTATAAGTACGATAGTTTTTACTACTTCTTATCTTAAAAGACAATGTTGTCCTCAGAATTCACGTACTGATATGTATATCAGTATACAGACCGCTTCTGTGGTAGTAGTTTGGAAAAAAGGGTTATATTTGATGTTTGTATGTAACGGTGACTAGTGGAGTTGGTTTATGAAACAGCAAAGTTTTGTTTCAACTCAGCACACATTTTTCTGTGTGATTTTACAGACTAGTTGGTGACAAAGACTCATTTAAAAAATTGCTCTTTAGAGTGGATGGAAAATAATAGTAATCATAAATTATTTTTAAATTTTTACATTTTAAAAATGTTTTAAATAACATACAAATGTGTTAATTCCCACTCTGCATAAATGAGAGCCATCAATTCTGTAATAAATTATATTAAAAAGATTTTATGCAATTGCAAATGCTTTATTTCAAATCATAGTATATATATGATACTGATAAATGAATACTTTTGCAGTGAGGAAGTATATATCTTGAGGAGCTGTGAGCAAAATCTATTTCTTGTGCAGTCAGCAAAGTAAAGTGTCATTAGATTTTCTGTGTATTTTTCCATAGTTCTTACAGATAGAACTCTGGAGGTAAAGACATTTCAAATTTGGCATATGAGGCATGTAAGAAGAATGTAAGTAGAGTGCAAGGGCACTTTGCTGTAGTTGTTTTGTCCTGTTCAGGCAGTTCAGAAAAAGACAGAACATAAGATGAGAGTTAAACAGATTTGTTTACCTTGGTTACACTGTTTACAACTAACAAAATTACCCGATTCATCCACAGGCAGCTGTTGCAGTGCTCCAGATTGTGGGGTGTACACGTCGCTGTAAAAGACTGAGCACTCTGATAGGCAAGATAAAGCCTCACACGGTCTTTAAATTCATTTCATTAGTAAACAGAAGGCAGTGCAGTTTGCAAAACTGTACAAAATTTGATCTAATCATGAGGGGTTTTGGGGTAGAACGGAGAAGAAAAGTGAGCTGGTGTTTTCAGTGATGGGTGGTGGGCCCTCTTCGCCTTGGGAATTGCAGTGTGATGAAATATAGAGAAGCATGATGTACTCTAGTTTTTCTACAGAAGCGACAAACTTCTGTCTTTGCAATTTGACTGTTCTTTGGCTGAAGGAATCAATACAAGGTATAATGAAGCTTTATTCACTCTAAAGCTTTGCTTTTCTGCGGTGCAGACTAGGGCTGCAAAATTCCAGCATCTCTTTGAATGCAATGCTCTGGAGAGTAGTCCCATGCTCATTTATAGATCTTCAAGAACAGCTGAGAGTATTTAATTTATTTTTCTTAATACCAGTCAAGCATGTATCCACTTAGCTAATTTTGAAAACTTTATTTTTATTTAAGTCTATCTTCTTTACTCTTTTTACTGATTGTGAATGAGAGTGACAGTAAGCCTTCACTCCAGTTAAAGTAGCAGCTTCCAGCAGATTTTTAGTGGAATTTTTCATTGGAGTGCCCCATGTGAGAACTCACTGGGATGTATACGCATGCTCAGTCTTTAAAATCAAAATCTGTTGAGTTGCTTCATCAGTGTTATTCCTAACAGTAGGCATTAAAAACATATTTAGGTAATTTTTCTTTATACATAATAATTATACATTGAACTATTAAGCATTTTACTATTCTGCAAAAATTTCAACAAGCCAGTTCCATAGAGAATTAAGATAAGATCACTGCCAAAATAATGCGTGATTCACTGATCTCAAAATGTGGATTTCCAGTATTTTTGTTGCCCGGTAGTGAGAGAAGTACAGTTCATTAAACCTGCAGTAGTTATGCAGTTCTGAACATTCAAAAAGTTGTCCAAAGTATATATCAGAGAGCTGATTAGAATGTAATATTTCTCATAAAATGAATGAGGCTTTACTTTCACCTTTCAGTATAGAATTGTCCTTCAATGGTTCCATGTACTTCTGTGAGAGATATCATGGGAAAAAATCAAGAGATTTCCTATGTGTAATATACATGATTTTTTTCATAGCCTCTTGCAAGAGTTTTAATTATAAACATTTTGAAAACAACTTGTTATTTTGCTGTGCTTTGTTTTATTTTTAATAACTTCAAAATGTAGCATGGGGATAAACCACGACAATGACCACCCATCCTGTGCAGATGGTCTCCATATCATGTCTGGGGAGTGGATTAAAGGACAGAATCTTGGGGATGTTTCATGGTCTCGGTGCAGCAGGGAAGATCTGGAAAGATTTCTCAGGTATATAATTAAAGAAAAAGAACTCTTACTGCATGTAATTTACAAATTGTTACAGTAAATATCCTGAAATAACAAGTTTTCAATATTTTTTACCACTTGTATGGGAGATTTGTGTTTGCATGGTCCATCAAAACAATCTAAATAATCATGAACTATATAGTATTTGATAGATTGATTAAAATCTAACTGTTTTCAGCAGTTATTTGTATTTCTGTATTTTCATGTGTTAATGTATATGATTATATCTATATATACTTACATATGCATTTTATATAGATGTAAATGTGTATAAAATATATTAATAAGCTATATATTTAAGAATGCTGGACACTATGTTGATTCTCTGATCTATGTTGTGCCATTCAATATCAAACCATGCAGTATAGTTACATTGTTAATATTTTAAATAGAAATTTACTGTGCAATATTTAATAGAGAATAGTATACCTAGAATATAGGAATAGTTAGTATAAGTCAGATGTGTCAGTCTGACACATTTGTACTGAATCTGGGCAGAGATCAAGACCATGACTTGGTGCTTTTAACAGGTGTAAGTATTTTCAAATATTTTTTCTTCGGTTTTTGAGAAAAGTTATATTTCTGGCTACCAGCTCAGAAATTTATCTATTTTTAAATGTATATCTGTATATAATCTGAAGAGATTAATTCGAGCTCCTGCTGGGTGTGAAAACTAAGCTACACAACTGCCTGTGCATTGTAAGTTGTCTACTTTTTAACAATGTTGTAAATCTCTATCCAAACCTTAATCAGTTAAGTAAATTTTACACTAAAATATTGTCCTGCACTTTCCTGAAATTCCTATTATAGCTGATAAATTCCGTTGTCATTCTGTAAATGTGCAGCATAGAATGCACTATTAGCTAATATCAAGTAAGGCATATTAATTTATACGGAGTCATTTCTCTGAATGACAGCCCAATGCTGACAAATAAAAAGATCTTAAGCATCCACATTTTTCTAATGTCGAATGCATGTTTAAGTCGACATTACAATCAGACTCTCTAGAATTGCTCAGTGTATGAATCTCTGCACATTGCCAGGTCAAAGGCCAGTAACTGTCTGCTACAGACGAATCCTCAGAGCCTCAATTCTGTGATTATTCCCTCCAAGCTCCCAGGAATGACGTACACTGCAGATGAACAGTGTCAGATTCTTTTTGGACCAACCGCTTCCTTCTGCCAAGAAATGCAGGTAAGGATGGGTGTATACTATGGAAAATATACCTACCAAGTAATTTTCAGTGAGAGATGTTTTTGTGCATGTGTTTGAGAGAAAGATAACATAGCACCTTTGAAACAATAAATTTACACTTTGCTTTCTGAAGTTACTATGAACATTTTCATTTTTTAATCTTGTAAGGCTTGCTTTGGATCTCCAAATATCCTGAATCATGTTGAATCATATCATACCACTGCTATATTCCTTGTATTCTAGAAATAGAAAATGTCATAGTGTGAAGTCACCTCATTGCAGCAAATGGAATATTTGCGATGTAGTCCACTGGGACGAGATTTCACATGTAGGTTCCATTTCATTATGTTTTGGGTATTGAACCTCCATATCTAATCTTCAGTAAAGTACGCTGTGCCTGTGCAAGCTCTGAGGGAGAATAGTGGTGTTAGCTGGGCTCTCTGTATCCCTTAATATACCCTCCCTCCCAGCAGGTCCCCTGTGAGCCCTAGCAGATCTGTGCAATAGGGGTTCCAGTACTTAAGTGAGTTTGCTGACCTTGCTTCATGACATTGCATTGAGCAGTGTCACTGTATAGTAACCTTGAAAAGACAGATTAATAAAATTGGAGAGCACTTAATAATTCTATGGCTTAATGGTAGTAGACATCTTGTTGAAGAAGCATTTTTAGAACTGGTTTAACAGAGAAAAATAATCCTTTAATGTCCTTGTACTTAGGACAAGTACTAAACATGTTGGATACCCTTGAGAAGGTAACTAAGACAAGATAGGGAGATGATATTACTAATGTATAAAGAGCATGGAGTATGGGTTGCTAGAATGAGGGCTTGGAGGAATTGTGAAATAAAATTTCAGCAGGCTCAAAGCAGACAAATAGGCTGGAAAGTTCAGTAATATTTAATATGAAAGCATAATTCCTTGGTCCTTTAGTTCTTTAGTTCTCTTAATCTTTTTAGCTTGGACATAGTACTCTTTCTTTAGTGAGTTTCAGTGAGAGTAGTTTTTATCCTAAAGATTCTCAAATGAAACATTGGAATACATGTATGACTACTGCAAGGCATAGTTGAAAAAAGGAGTTGTAGATTACTGGTCATTATTTTAGCTGTTGTATTGAAAACATTTTCACTCCAAGAGAAGAGCAGTAGAACTCAATATAACAATTCTACAGATGTTCTTAATTAATTTCCAAGTGCTTTTTTCATGAATTGCAATCTGTTTCTTGGTTTTTTGGGACTTTGTTTTCAATTAAAATATGTGATTTTGGTTTCTTATTCTTTGTAAACTTATTTTGAACAAGAAAATGGTACAGCATTAGCCTATTATTTCTTCTTAGTCTTATTTACTGGGTAGAAGAAATTAAAAAGTAATTGAAGAGATAGTCAAACCTGGAGACTTGCTTTATATGCTTTTAATTTCTGTGGGCACTTCCTCTCCTTTAATACCTTTGTGTTTAGTTCTAATTCAGGCATTTAAATACAGGTAGCCAAGTGGTCCTGTGCCTGTTGTGTTTCATTCACAGATGCAGTGAGTATCCTTCTCCTGAGGTTCTGACTGCAGAGTTTCTTTGTTTTTCATTATTATTTTAGAAATGTTAGGAAGTTAAATTCCATTAATACTACACTGGTAATGTTCAACCGCTTCCACAGAGAGTACTTAGGCTCTGAGTGCTGGTACCTAATTATCCATTTCTAATCATCTTCAATAATTTTCTCCTGACATTTTGTATGTAAAAGGACATATTTCATCTAAATAACTATCATCTTTTTTTTTTCCCCATGTACTGGATCACTACTTTATATTAAAATGGTTAATTTAGGAAAATTCCTATTAAGAATTAATATTAAGATAACATAGTAACTTAAATCCAAAGATATGAGGGCTTACTTTGAAGAAAAATCTAGTAATGATGCAAGACAATACAAAAGGCCAATGGTTTTTTCAACTATTCTTTTTTTTTTTCTGAGAAACTGTGATTCAATTTTCAGTTTTCTTCACAAACCAAGTCTCTTCCTTGATAACTTTATCATCTTAACAGTAAGAAAAAGAGAGCTTGATAACTTGTTCTGAGAAGAGAGCAAGGGGAAGAACCTTCTGCAGTTTCACTGAAATACTCTCCAGCCCTGGTAATACTGAACCAGAAATAATATAAGCAAATACTGAACCACAAAATTATTGTAATGCATCTTTAAGAGCTTTGGGACTATTAGAAATTCCGTAAAAATTAATAAAGACTAAGGATAGAATTGAGAAAATCTAGTGAGGGCATTTAGGCAGAAAATAAGTTCTCCAAAACTCCACTGCCAACCTCTATAACATCACCTTGTTGATTTTCCTCTGTATTCTTTTGTCTGGAAGCAAAATCTACACTCTTACTTTCCCCGCAACAAAAAAAAATCCAAGAAATTTGATCCTCAGACTGTAGACCTGAAGAGTTAGTTACAGCAAGCTTAGGCACTGTATTCAGATCTCCTTCTTTTGTTCTCTGCTGTGGGTCTTAAATTTAGCTCTCTGGTATGGAAGTTTCGAGTATCCTAGTCCCACTAAATAAGATTTCTATGGTGAAGAGAAACTCAGAGCAATAGATAAAGCACAGCCCAAAGGATAAGAAGGCTGTCCCACTCTTACATATGTTTCTTCTATATATGGAGATAAACAAAAAAAGAAGTGTTGCAATTTAAATTGGGCTAGAATTAAGGTGTATAAACTTTCCAGAAATCCTTCATGAGTTCTAGTACATAGACCGTGCAACACTGACATTGTCTAACTGCAAAGTGCAGTTAGTCAGTAGCTGATTTTATAATCTCACTCTGAAACAGGAGGCTGTTAGATGGAAATAATCTGATTTTAACCTACCAAATAATTACATTTTACATATTAGAAAGGTGACTGAAAGTTCACTGTGTTGATTGTGCAGATTATTGTGGCTCCCATTAGAGAAGCCAACATTTATAAGACTTTTTAAAATTGAATACAGTAATTCATTAGTTACAGTATTAATTTATTAAAATAATTATTTTGTTACACATTGGCAACTACTGAATTTTCCATGAAATCCAAACTACTTTCTTTTATCTCAGTATACAGTCTTCTACTCTGCCAGTAACTGGCAGTTTACTGGGGTTACAGTTGTTGTCCACAGGCCAGGAAATGAGAGAGAAACATACCCCCTGAAGGTTCATTTAAACTTCAGTAAATCCAACAATTTATAGCTCAGGATTTATTGGATACATTCTGAATTCTGATACATACTGCTGAACAGTTCACAACTGTAACTATGTAAAAGATAAATTATGAACTATGTCCGAGTCTTACATTTTTTGTGACTGGAAGATAATTTGGTAAGCAGACTTCCATGCAATCTTTTGCATTAAGCAAGTATGTTTCATACATAACAGTTATTCAGCTAAGAAAACAATTGAGTAATGATGGAAAATAATTTTCTTAATGATCTAAAAATAATCCACAAATATCAGTGGTACAATCAATAATGCATTTCTGCTGAGATGTAATTTTCTACAAATATTATTACTGAGGAGCACTTTAGGATAATTTACAGTCACATTACATGGCAACCTCTGAGAAACACTACAGATGCCAATAATTTCCCTTGCTATCAGGAACTCCTCTTTATGATTTAATGGCTAAAACCAAGGACTGAAGGGAGCAATGAGGGCCTACTCCCATATTTTCCTAAGTGAGCTCCTCCTATTCCTCTTTCATGAATGGTGTCCAGACTTTATTTTTATATTTTCATCTTTATTTCAAAGATTTTTTTTCATACCCTAAGCAGAATTTATAGAGCTTAGAGAAAAGTGTGAGAGGATCTCAGAGTACAAGATTTATACCATGTCACCATGCTTATCTTGTAAGGGAGCCAAGTTTGCTTTTATGCGCATGGTGTCTCACACAAGAATCAAGTAGACTCTAACATTATTTTACGTAACAGATAGTGAGATCATGGCCCAGAAGTACTTCTTGATGATTAAATGTGATTGTAGAACTGGACAATTTAATATAATTGTTGAACTATTAAATCTTGGCTTTTAAGATTAAAGTCCAGG
This sequence comes from Chlamydotis macqueenii, assembly GCF_036417535.1. Classification (NCBI taxonomy): domain Eukaryota; kingdom Metazoa; phylum Chordata; class Aves; order Otidiformes; family Otididae; genus Chlamydotis; species Chlamydotis macqueenii. The sequence goes on along the minus strand of NC_141593.1, from coordinate 53,885,958 downwards.
ATGCAAATGCTATCTAGTCAGTTCCACTAAAACAATTCTTGTCATAACACAGCTGTGATCTTTTCAAAGGAGCAGGAAACTGGTTATATTTCATGGTGATTTTTAAGGCATTTCAGGGAAAGATCACAATGAAATGAACAAAAGCCATGGAAATATTATAGCCCTGTCCTCATCTCCACCACCACACTTTAAACAACCTTGACTTTGCACAAGTGCAGTTCTGAAATGCTCTTTTTGTCTCTGTTCTTTCCTCTCAACTGGGCCTTCTTTCCAGATGCTTATATGATTGGAGAAGCATCCCTCTCATACACACAGTTCTGCGTCACTCTTCATTCAAAAGCACCACCTAAAAGCTGGAATGGCCTCTGCTATTTCTGTAGTACCTTGTGACTTTCATGTTGTATTTACCAGATTTTGCTGTTAAAAACTCATGATTAACACATTCTTTCAGAAAAAAAAAAATCCGTTGTGTGTGCTTGACAATACTTTGTTTTCCAATGTGTACACAATAAAATATTTTACAGGTTGTGAATAGTCTAAGATCGTGAGTATAAATTTATAATCTCCAACAACTTTTACTTCCTTTGGCTAGTCTAAAAAAACTGTAATACCTGTTGAACTGTGTTTATGATAGATAACTAGTAAACCTCTGTGAATGTTAACTTAGCTATCTTGATTTTGGCTGAATGAAATTTTCTTGCCAAAGGAATAAACTTCTGGTTTAGAAGTTTGTACTCGGATTTTGAAGTGACTATAATACTGACACTAGCCTCCAGATTTCTGTTAGTTTTCAAATCAGTCCTGATCTGCAGCATTGCAGGTTGCTAATGAAAAAAACAAGTTGTGTATCGTGATTTTTCCCCAGCCACATGCAGAAATCCCCAAATGTCAAAAGTTAAATAGTGACAGTAGTCTCCATTTCTCTTATTTCTGCAGCAGAAGTACAGTCTGAAGAGTAACTAAAGAGTCTGTTTGTGATTTGACTGAAATGGAAAGCCCAGAAAAAAACTTAGAAGTCATACTCTGATTTTAGTAATTCCATATCTCAATTTTCTTGCGTTTGGGGAATCTCAAAGTCTAGGATGAAATGTTATAGTAATACGGAATACTTATTTTAAACATCGGTGAAGAGAAGTGAGTGGTTTTAGAATACAGTTCACTTAAGGCTCAAAGATATTTCTAGCTGGAGGAGTTAGGATCATGATTCATAAGGAGGTGATATACAAGTATTTGCAGAAAAATGCATATGTATATAAAGCACATTAGCAAGTCAAGCATCTTAATTTGATTTACTTGATTTACTTTACACAGCTCAAGTGCATCTCTATGTTCAAGCATCCAAATCCGTTTAATCTGACTTCATATCTTCCTAAGTTTAGAAAAATTGTTTCTGGATTTCTAAGGAACTGTAGGTTTGTTCTCAGCAATTCCACAGTCATCTGCTAGTGAAATTGAGCACAAGACAGAAGTGTTTAGGGGGAATAAAAAAAGGATAACGTGATAACATACTTTAAAATGGGATGACATAAAGTAAAATTTGACTTTATTTTTTTTAAACCTGGATAGCTTTTCCTCAAATGTAGTCATTGACAAATTAAGATTTAGGTATATGAAAAGAAAAATATTTGAATTAGGAACATTAAAATTGAGTTGTTCCAACAATGTAGTCTGTCATTTCATACTTTGTCTCATCTGCATTGTCTTGTGAAACTGACTGAGAAGTCTTCTTGCTAAGTTTATTTCTTGGCTCTGAAGTTGTATCTTAAAGTGCATGTTTAAAAAAAAATAGAAGAATAAATTATCTTTCTTCCTTGACCAAGAACAGAAATTACAGCTTGATATTTGAAAAATGGTTGTTAAAATTACCCAGAAACAGACTAGGACTTCTGTAGCTATATTTTATAGGCTAACTGTTGTCTTGTTAGTTCACCTTCAGCAACAAAACTCTTACAGGATGAATGAGGAGTGAGTCTAACTGCTGCCATCCTGTCTCTTGTTTCTGTGCAATGCTTCCGACCTCTACAATCTTTGACTTTTTTTGAAAGCTCATGGTACAGACATTTTTAGGTGCCAGACTCCCTCTGGAACTGTCCTGTTCCTTGGTTCAGACACAATCTTTTGTTGAATTATGTTTCCTGTGCCCTAAGACTTTTTTCAAGGTAGCATAAGATTTATCAAACGTTTTTCATGCATAGAGTAAAAGGCACAAAGCCTCTTACTGAGTGTACCAATGTAACAAATCATTTCAGTCACAAAAAGCACGTCTTCTGGGAACTCTGGTTTCAAAAAAAACAGCTGACCTTTATCTTTTATCCTCCCTGCAACCTGTCCCACTCTCCTCATCCTTCTTGACCTTCTTTGGGGATACTATACATGTTTGGGGGAAATCAGTCTGCATGTGCAATAACATTCAGGCCACAGCTGAGCTTCAAATGCCCTCTGTTCACTTCTACCCAGTTTACTAATAAGGGGGGAACAAGACAGCTTTTCTTTCCATCTCTAAAATGCACTACTGACCAGTACCCCTCTCATCTCTCTTCTCTTCTTCCCAGCAAAAATATTTCATCCTGAGTTGTCAGTCTGATTTGTGTCTTCTTTGTGGATATCAGGTTTAATTGGGTTTTGAGATCTTTCTAGAGGAATAAATGAATTCTAGAGGAGTTATGAGTCATTGTAAGAGCGTAAGATAACAGCAATCATTGGGATGGGATGAACAAGGGGAATTTAGATGTCCTAGAAAAGCCTCAAAGTTTCTTACAAACAATTTTTTACGAAGCTTCTGTGAATATAGTTCTATGTAGCTGCACAAAGACTCAGTAGTCCTTTTATATATAGAAATGGAGTAACTTTAAAACATTGGGTTTTGTTGCTAGTGACGGTGCTGTTTTTCTCCCTTTCACATAAAATGAATAAGCACTAAATAAAAGGAGTAAAAATATGAATTAATTTTAAAAATAATTCCCAGAAAGCTCACAACTCTTCCAGTCTCTGGAGGAGAGCATCTGTGCAGTGGTCGCTTCACATCATGAGGCAAAGTCTTCCCCATGTGCTTTGTTAGATCTGCTGTATGCAAAGACCATGACCTCCAGGGTTAGACTTAGAGGGTTCTTCCCCCAGTTTGACTTGTTTGATGTGTTCATGATCAGTGGAACTCTAAGCAGAATATGCCCACATCAGTTTTTGTGCATGTTTAACCTGTCTTTAAACTTCCTTCAGTACCATCAAACTGGTAACTTTATGACAACATTAGCAGATTGCATGTAGGTAGATTTTGTGTTTACCTGTGTGTTTGATTTTCAGCATGTCATTTGTACTGGGTTGTGGTGTAAGGTGGAACATGAGAAGGAGTGCAAAACTAAACTGGATCCACCAATGGATGGAACAGACTGTGACACTGGAAAGGTATGTTTCTGGTGGAAAAGCAATATAAATTATATTGAACACTTTACAGTTAAGGAAACTAGCTGAATAGGTCTCTGTACTTGTTTAAAGTTCCTACTTACCTCAATTATCATAAAAATCATACATATGTCATTGTATTTATTATATGTTTTATATTGAATAATATAGATATGATTAAAAGTACATTTCCCTAAAAACGCTGAATAAAAAGTTAGTCAGAGCCACAGATGTTTTAAGGCTTAAGCTGTTTTAGTTCATTCAGATTTTGTGTCCTATTTGTGAATGGAATGCCAGTGTTGCATGTTTACTGTAAACCGAAAGCTTTCAAAGATACAAAGCTCTCAGCTATGATTTAAGATTTAGAAATAGTCTCATAGAAGGAATCAATACAGATTTGTGTTAAAACTTTTCAGGATAAGCTTTGTGAATAAATATTTATAGTGCCAGTGCATGTAAAAGAGTGATAAATGTCATTAAAAGCATACCATCAAAGAGCAATTAAATGGTCACCTGGAATCAGACTTACATTAAATATCTTTCCAGAGCTTTCCTGTTTCAGTTGTCTTTGTCATCTGTGTATATAACTGTAACCTCAAGTGGGTAACAGAGCAGGAGCATGCATATATCTTGGGATTTTTGTGATATTGTGCTAACAGCAGTCTCCCACAGGAGTGATTTGCTCTTTGAATCATATTACATTCACCAGGACTGTCATCACCCCGCTAAAAAAGTAAACAGATCAATTGAGTAAGATAAAATGTCCATATAATATCATTTTACATACTGAAGGTAAAACAGGCTTTATTCATTTTTGTGTCTCTAAAATAATACCATATGCTGTGGTCTTTTGATTCTGATAAATGTGTGTAGTTGATATTCTCTCTTAAGTCAACACGTGGAAAGTCAGGGACATGCGATGTTGCATGGTATGAGCCCATGATATGGACGAAGAAGGCAGCACCTCTTATTAAGAATACTCGGAATTTTTCATTGTGAAACCATAGCCGTCATGAACTGGGCATCCAGAATGCCTATGCATTTTGCATATTAATGTCTGACTTGAAAAAGATAATAATAGCAATTCATTGCAGAGGGCTCACTCTAATTTGTGGGAGCATTACGAAATGGTAGTGACATGGGTCCTGGGAAAGTCCAATGAGGAAGGAAACACCGTTCTCTTTATTGTAGAGCTTAGCTAGTAGGGAGTAAACAATTGGTAAAGGTAGGACAAAATACTGATTCTAATGAGAATGGCTCATTGAGCCTTGTTCCAGGCTACAGAGATACTTTATTTATGTCTAGCAGTAAAAAACTAAGCAGACATCACTGAAATATCTCAGAGGATTAGAAGGGATTTTTCTTCTTGTTTATTTTATTATCTGTCCAAGATAAGCTTCAGATTACACAAATCACTGTCTTTGTTTTGTTTTCCATATATTGCAGAGATGGAGTACTGTTGCCCCTCTTAGGATCTTACGAAGTGATATAAATGTCATTTGCAGAGCCTGTCCAACTTGATTGTTTTTTAAGTCAAGGATTTATAAGCATCTCTCAGACTCTACATAAGGCAGATGCTCTCCATAGAGAAAAATCTATTTTGCCCATTACATCTGAGAGAATATCTTTAAATAAAGATGAGCATTTTTGGTCTGAAATATCCAAGAGCATTACAAAATTTGTAGTTTCTGATTGCAAATCAAATAGAATGATGGAGCCATCCTCTGTGAAGGCTTTTCAAAGTATAATTATGCCATCATTTTAGGGCCACAATTTAAGAGAGAAAATTAACATGAGCTGATCAGTGAAGACCAGTTTGAAACTGCAAGTGAAGTTTAAGATCACCAGTCAAGGATTTAGCACAGACACTGCAAGTAACAGAAGTGTATTCTGCAAGTGACAAAGGCCTTTACTGACTGCATTAGTGACTTGTTTTGCTCAAAGTATGAGACTTCTTCATGAACTTTATCCATTGATAACAGTAATTCACTAATAATTCAGAGTGCAGAGAGAAATGGGTTAAATTACTGATGTTGATGATATTAGTGTTCATTGTCTACTTGCAGCCTTATTGCTTTGCAATTGCTGAAATTTCATAATACATGGGACAGATATTCAGCTGGTATAAGTTGATAAAGTACTAGTTATTATTATTTATACCAGATATGGACATAGGTTACAGAGAATAACAATAGTGAATGGATAGTTTTTGAGTGAGAAATTGCAATTGCAATTATTTAGGTTGTTATTATTTAAATAAATGCCAGAAATTCTCTTGGCTTTCTCAACACTAGCTTACTGGGGCTTCCATTCTCTCTTTGAATAGAAGTTGTGAATAAAATCTTATTTTCTCTATTATTTGTTATATATGTCCTTCTATTGAAATTAGCACTGGATAATCAAGGACAATGCACTTCCTGCTAGTTACGTGGGAACTGTAACAGTAACCAAACAAGTCCTGAGTACAGCCCTGAACACTGTGCTGTGATCATCCATACAGCTGGAGGATGATGTCTGCTGTGATTTTGGGCTGGACCCAAAAGCGCTTTCCTAGGCAGTGCCCAGGCTCAAATGAAGGAGACAGGATTGTCTGGGGACTATTTCCAGCAGGCCATTCCAGGAGGCATCCTTTATTGGTAATGAATGTACTTGAACTTGTGGACAAGAGTTGCACCTTCTCCTTGGCCACTTGGCCAGAGAAATGTCTGTTGTATTTACGAGGATAGGAAAAAAAGCTATGTGGAACAGGAAAAAATATATCTCACTCATATGAAAACTATGCGTTCAACTAAATGTTTATATTGTGCATCCCATGTGTGTGTGGAGTAGTGAATTTTTTTGCATATGCCTTGATTTGTTTATCTAAGAGATGAATTTTCACCTAGTGGTGTAAGGCTGGAGAGTGTATCAATCGGACCTCTTTTGTGGAGCATATGGAGGGCGAGTGGAGCACATGGAGCACTTGTAGCCGTACTTGCAACACTGGAATCAGCAGTCGACAACGCAAATGCCCTGGGTAAAAACAATTTCAGGTTTCCATTACTGTTAATCAGAATTTCCGAACCGAGTTTAAATCTTATCAGTACAGAAATCCATTAAGATACAGTTGTCCTATACATAAGCAATTCATTTTTACAAATACTGAAAAACACTTAGGAGAATAGGTATTTCAGGGTTTTTTATTGCATGGCAGCATTCTTTTTCCTCTTTTCTGCTTCTGTCAAAAGCTTATATAATATTAGTGGAAGAATACAACTTTCTTTCTAAGCTTCACCTGAAGAAGCAACAGAAAATTAAATTAATAACTTTTGACTTGCAGAGTGTCAGTGTGTAATTCTAGTCTTTCAGTTTTTTGATGGAGAAAATTGACTCCTCTTTCATTTGGAGAGCCAAGGAATTGCAACTTTTACAAAGAGATTTTTCTACAAGTTTCACAGACATTTAGATAGAATATCTGGAAACAATATTTAGATTCTGTATCTTGTGAAGATTAAAACCTTATGCCATTGGGTATAAAGGGAGTTTTACCATTGTCTTGAGTGGAATCTGTTTCACCATTTCTCAGCGGTCAGCTAAAAGATGCTTTCCTTTTAATTACTCAGTGTGATATCTCTTTCATGGGTCATTTATACACCAAGAGAAAAAGAATAAATAGAGAAGTGAGAGCTGAGTAAAGCTGAGTAATGAAGACAAGTGTAGAGAAGACTGGACCAGACTAGGCTAGACCACAGTAGACTAGAGTAAGGAAGGGTGGGGTAGGGCAGGGCAGGGCAGGGCAGGACAGGGTGAAGTAGATGATTTAGGAAAAAAATAGAACAAAAGGGGCAAATGAAGAAAGGTGAAAGACAATATAACAGAATTGGGGCAAAAAAAGATGATGACAGGAAAGACAGAGGAATTAAAAAAGAGAAGTTTGCATAAAGAAATGTGAGGAAAACTTGTATATGGCTGTACAAAATCATGGCGTCTTAACAGAAGCCTTAGATATGCAGAATGTTTTCATATTTCCTGCCATCTAAATGCAACTTCCAGCTATATGCCTAAAAGCTATTTCTAGAATTTAGAGATGTCTTAATTTCATTTTCATTCAGTCATTTTTCCAGGCAAGATTCCAAATAATTAGCTCCAGTTTCTGCAGTTCTATTCTTTTGCATTTGTTCATTGGGACCTACAAGCACAACTGGAGCGATCAGAAAGAAACAAAGCATATTGTCTGAACTCTGCAACACCACACTTGTTAAAAAGAAGAGGTAGCAAATCTGCAGATGTTACTTCCTTTCAGTGGCACCTTTGGCTCTGTCCAGCTAGAGAAAAATCAACTAAACTATATCAAAACTGCAGTTGAGGTTCTCCTTACTAGTCCTAGTGCTTCTTTGAGACCAAGTGTAAATTATGGTTTAGTGTCCATGACTATTTATATGTAATGTAACCAGTACAAACAGAAAGCAAACATGTTTAGTTCTATGACTGATTTTTTTTTGTGGGTGATTTCTCAATCTTCCGTGTCAACAAAAAATCTGCTATTTAAATTGAACTTATGTATAGCATAAATAAACTGTACTTTAAGTTTGACAAAACATTACCAGCAATGAAGCATGATATTCATCCCATTCTTTTCTAGTTCAGGCCTTGAAGGAGAGTGTCATGGTCCTACGATGCAGTATAGAGTATGTGAAAATCCTTCTTGTCCTGCTGGCATGCCTGCCTTCAGAGACTGGCAGTGCCAGGCTTTCAGTGTTAGATCTTCGTATCAGAAGCACGTGCTCCAGTGGCAGGCTGTCATTGATGATGGTAAGTATAAACTACCTCTGATGTTCTTATCATCTGCTCTTATGGCTTATAGCTTTTTGGTGGTGTTGTTGATTAAGATAGATATGGTAAAAACTGAAGCAAGCAAACAAACCAACCCTAAATCCAAGATTTTTGGTAAGTCATTTTTATTTCATAGGCAATATTTGGTGGTATTTTCACACACCTTGGAATCTTTTGTCTTATATTCCTATTGAATTTGTCCTTCTTGATATATAATGACTACATTTGAACTGAAATTCATTATCAGTTTTGTCCTATTTAGACAGAAATGTAGTACGCAGTGACTCAGAAATACAGCTGTCCATACAAATGCCACATCATTACACATGCATATATCAGTTATACTTCTACCTACAAAGACAAGAAGACAATACAAATATTGTGAGCATCTATTTTTGAGAAAGGGGAAAGCACTTTTTGATTAATACTCGAGTATTTCATATACCAGTGCTTAATTCTGTCAGAAATCCATGTGTAATGGATACTGCAAACTTAGATATGATTTCCTTAAATCCTAACAGCTACTGCGTGTAAAGTCCTGGCACACTGCATACATGCTTCAGTGTAACAAACGTACTTAGATACCATATCATTAGAAGCATACTCAAGTAGGAGTATAGTAATGTTGAACTTTCAGTATCTGCAAAGATAATATGGCATAAAGTATCAGCGACTAGAAAACAAAACATTCTACCCAAGTTCTTGCTAGGAATGTGAACAGTAGCTGCCATTCCACTGAATTTTTTCTAAATTTTTATGATGTAGTTTATTTAATTAAAAAAAAAAAGAAAAGAACAACAGAAATACTTCAGTTATTAAAACAGTTAATTTGAGAAATTAACAAAATCATAGCAACTGGTGATAAAGAAGAGCCTGGAGTGACGTAGGACTACTGTAGGTATGTGTTACCACATTTTAAGTAGTTCATTATTGCCATTTATATTTAACTCTTGAAACAAATTATTAGAAACCATTAGAAAGCACAGATTTTAAGGGAAGATTTTGCTGAATTAAAAAAAAAATGTGAATTTATTGTCAAGAACTTATTTTAAGATATGCCTAGCTAAAAAGGGTTTGTTTTTTTTTTTCCTCTAAGCCTTTATTCAAGATGCCAAGGTGAAAACTTGTGAGACTGTTTTCATTAGGCTTGCATATTAGCTCATTTCATAGGCAGGAGCACTCCCTCCAAGCTATTTTATAGGTTCTTATCTAGTTAATTGAGTTTTGTTTGTTTTACTAAATTTCATTTTAGCACAGGAACACATATTTATATCCTAAGAGATCAAAAAGTTTCAGCCTGACTTTGAGTAGTTCAATCATCTGATAAAAAAATTTTGACACTCTCCTGTACCATGTCAAGGAGTATGGATGGTTACTTTTGTCTAACTTTGTTCTGGGACATCCTGTTGTCCTGAGATGTCTCTCGGGAGACGCAAAAGTGGACACTAGCTGAAGAGTTCCAGCATTACAGAAATACGTTGTTCCCAAATCATTAATTAATTGTACTCTTAGCCTTTAGTAGACACTAGTTGTGCACCATGTCCAGAATAGTTGCTGTAGTTCAATGAGGTCTCCTACAGCCTGTTGAAGCTGTCTAGTGTTGAATTACTGTCTCTTTGAATTCAGTGTCCTTAAAATAATGTTTAGGTTGTGAATCTTGTATTTCTTTAAAAAATGCCGTTACATACTTAAAGCTCCCAGGGAACTTCGGGATTGCTATTTAAGGAGTATAACAGGAATGCAGAGTGCATAAACTCAGGCAGAGACTCATGCTTCTCAGTTGGAGATGGCTTGTGTCTGACTGGCTTCACATGTTGGCAAAAGACACCACATCTGTTTGCATCAGTCCCCTAGAGATACCTAGAGGCTGTGTCAATTTTAGTAAATTAAATGTGCCCAGACCGCTCTCTAATGTGTAAGTCAGCTGGCACAGAACTCCTATGTCCATACTTTTGAGCTCTTTTGCAGTCTAGAAAGAATGGTGACATCCAGACCGCTTTTTTGGAAATAATCCTTTGCAGGTGGCAATTTCCAGTCTAGACTGATCTAGGGCTAGTTAGCACATGCAAAAAAATGTGGCATAGATTGTTTTACAGTTCAGCTGTATAGACAGTAGAATTCCAGTGCCCATGAGTGTTTCCTGGAACTGTTTAATTTACTAATAAAAACGCAGTCCAGGAATCTAGAAGTCAGTACGAAGTCAGAGTGGCGTAGATTGTGTCCAACTGAAATCAGTTTCAAGTTCACGATTGACTCTTTCAAAAATCTGCCACAGATTTAGGAAGAAGTTCTGAGTCAGTACGCTTCTGAATAAAAATATGAAAAAATTGTGTCATTTTGTACTCACTTGACCACTGAGAGGAGACTTATCTTATTTGGTATTATTTTGGCAGTAGTAAAGCAAACTTCATTATTTATAAATTATGACCATTAGGAATACATGGATACATAGGACATTGTTACTTTTAAATTCTCTTTCAAAATTAGAAATTATTTGTAGAATGTTTTACAAATGTAGTAGAAAGTTGTCTGCCCTTGGTAAAAATGTTAGAAAGAACATATTCAGGTTTTTGTCTTTTTTTTTTTTTTGTTAATTTAGACTTTGTAAATCCATATATTTTGCTTCCCAGGGTGTCTCAGTTACTTATTTTTTTTTCTCTTTAACCTGCATAGTTAGAAAATCTGGAAAGTGTTAAGTTTCTTTTTTAACCAATATTTATGATCTGCCAAAAATATAGGGGAATGAAAGTGTAGATTACAATAAAAATATTCTAGCAGCTGTAATGTGCATATTCTTAATTGTAACAATGAACATGACATGAGTACTATCTAGGCCAAGATTATAGCACTAGTATGCTCTAGCAGAAAAAAGAACTTGAGTTTTTCAAACAGCTGAGAAAAGGATCAAAATCTTTTTGTTTTCACTGTTTCTAAGATAACTTGTTATGCTAATGTAGATTCATACCACATAAATAAGAAATACCATTTTTTAAAGTAGTGTTGATAGTAATTCTGTATTTGTTAAGTGACCCTTTATCAATTTGTTGTTTTTTTCCATCAATTGCTACTACAGAAAAGCCATGTGCCTTAATTTGTTCACCGGCTGGAAAGGATCAACCTGTTCTTCTAACAGAAAAGGTGATGGATGGGACTTCTTGTGGCCAGCATGGGTTAGATGTCTGTGCAGATGGACGATGCCAGGTATGAACTCTTATTTCGAACCTGGATACGCAAGCATATGTATGCAAGCACATACATTTGTTATCCATATGTTTTCTCTGATAGCGTGTAGCAATATGCACAACCAAGACTGAGTGGCTCTTTTTGTATTATATTAAAATATTTTAAGCTAGTTGCAGTCAGTGTAACACAGTATGTGAAGCAGCTGAAGGGTTAGCTTGGGGAATGTCTATCTGTGATGATAAGGATGCTTGTAACAAACTGCTGCAGAGTGGAAAATGAGTATAACTGATTTTGTCTTCTAAGGGAAGCCTCAGCTTTCAACAGGTTGGAAAATTTTGCCATGAGGTGTACATACGTATATCTAATTCTGCCTTTTTCAACAGTACAAAAGTTTACATCTAAATAAAACAAGACTGAAGGAGCGGAATAACAGATAATTAAACCTAAGTGCTTACGCTATTAATGAACCTCAGAATTCATTGTTTCATAGAAGTTCTTGTGTCACTTTTATAGTGCCTTATATGGAAACTCTTCTATATAAAAAACCCACAGGGCAGTTTTTTTCTTTTGTCCTCTTCTCATTGTAAGCATTGAATTCAGTAGAAAACACAACCTTTAACACAGAAACAGCATTGCTCATCCTTTCTCAAGTAAGTGAGTGCATGCAATAAGAATGCTTTTAAACACTTTGCTGAATTGAGGCTTCTGTTCACCATGTAACAATCATAGGTTTAATCACAAAGATGATATATAGCCCATTTTTTCCTGAAAAAATGTCATATGTTTTATCATTCACTTTTCACAGCTGACTAATAAAGACCAAAAAAATCCTTAAACCAAACCCACCTGACTAAGACTAAATTGGCTTCTTGACACATCAAGCGTCAGAGAGATAAGTGCTAATCACATTTGAAAGTCTAATTTGTAAGGTCTTCTACATTTTACTCTGTTTTCTTAGACAACCCATTAGGGAGAACTTTGGGGACTACAGCTGTAGAGTTAGGTATGTGTATCTTATAGATATGTGCCATTTTGGATACACAGCTTTTTGAATGCTTATGCTGTAATCAGGATTTTGAAATCTGTATTGCTTTTTAGGTAGAAGAACTCTAATAAATTCTGTGCAGTAACAATCTTAATGTATTTGGAAATGAGTGACTCTTTGATAGACCATGGTTTCTGTTCTGAAAGGAATCCTTTATTTTCTCTTTAACCTAGCTTTTATCTTCATTATTTATCAAACAGTCTTGAAGTTTAATTGGTTTTATCAGATTCATTTATACAGTGTTACATAAGATTACCCCATGATGACTTCTCTAGACTTTAAAAGGCTTTTATTTCATATCAAGCCAGCATATGATATTAACTGTATTCCTGTCATCAAGTTACCACAGACATTTATTGATAGAAGTGTGTCTAACATACTAATGTGAAGACGCTTGAGTAAACAATTTGTTTTAAACTGAATGCTTTTTAGCCGAACAAATACAATTTATATTTACATATTCCAGATATGTTCATGTCCTGTTTGGAATAAGACATTAGGGAGACATTAGGCAGGACTTTACCATTGTGGGTGTGGTGAAGAATCTCCCATATTTTGAGTAGAAAGCTGTAGAGTTGCATGCATTGCAGTCACTGAGCAGGAGAGCCTGTGGGGTGTATCTTGCACAGTGGTCCCAGGACAAGGTGGGAACACGGTTGTGTTCCTCTTGAAGAGCAACTGCTAGAGTTAGCCAACCATATAGGAAGAGTGAATGCAACAATCTACATAAAAACATAGAAAAAAATTGTTATGGAAGGGATTTCGGCACAGGAACTAGTGCAGCCCTCATTCTGAGCAGGGCTAGATCATGTTGCTTAGGTTGTTTTGCAAAAGAGTGAGAGGGCCGCTACTAAAGGCAGCTTTCTAAAACACATGGCGTGTGTCTCAATAGCTTTATTGTATTCTCCCACAGAAATTTGGCTGTGATGGCATATTAGGATCTCTGGCTCGTGAAGATCATTGTGGTGTGTGCAATGGTAATGGAAAGTCATGCAAAGTTATTAAAGGTGATTTTAACCATACCAGGGGAGCAGGTAAGTCTGTTTATTTCAGATACTCAGGAAACCAGTAGCTGTTTGATTACTTTGAGCACTGGGAGCTTTAAAAAGCTATACTTCTTAAAATTATGCAGTTTCTCACTGCATAATCCACTATTTCTAGGATAAAAAGATATTTAAGAGAAAGCATGAGCATTTTTAAAATTAATTGTTGCAAAATTACTGCAAATTGTTTCAATTATAAAATTATGGAATTACCTAATTTATCTTCCATTAGGACACACATTATTTCATAGAAGAGCCTGATTCTTGAAAAATCTGTGAAATTTGTTTTAGTAAATAATGAACTGTAAATTCTTAAAATGTTTAGATTCATTTAGTGTTTTTCAAAATAAATACCCAAATTATGATCTGTAACCTAGAGTAGCATAATTAAATCAAGCTAAGCAATGGGAGAATGTAAAGCTGAATGTGTGAAGAAATGCTATATATTTTAATTATATTTTATACTAATAATAACATATCATAAAAAGCAAATAGATTTTCTGATGCAGAATGAACATGAAATTTTCAAGCACTGCTGTGATCTATTCTTTGAATGAGAATAATTGACCGGCATCAGTTGTTGACAGAGTAGAGGACTGAAATCCTGATAATGTGTGCCATACACCATGTATACCTTGTCTCCAAGAAGAGTATTTTCTTTGAAACAGTTTGACCAACTGTTTTCAGCATTTTTCTGCCCTTACATTTCCAGTAGTTTCTTGAGTAGAAAATGTGCAGAATCTCAAGACAGTAAGTAAATCATGTAAAAAAAATACTGTAATTAGAAGCAGACAGTATATGTTTGAAAAATCAAAGACTTTAATGCATTGCAGACTGAAGTATAGTACTTAAAAAAAATTTTAAAAGTTAGGCATAGTTAGGCCCTTTGTAAAGCTGAAGCAGTGATCAGCTGATCACTGAATAGCAGTGATCCCAAACCACAGATGAGTCTGGAGAACTACAAGATCAAAAACTACAAAGAAGGTGGCTGCTAATAGTAATTACAATATGTCAGCTCTCTTTTAAGTCTAATTTAAATACCCACACACTTTCAAGTTCATTCAGGGTTCTGTGTCAATCCACAACATTGTGGTATTGCCCTCTGAACAACTGTGTAAGTTATTTTCCTTCTCAAGAAACTGGACTGTCAGCAATACCTAGAAAGTGTTACTAGTTCTTAAGGAAATTAAAGATAAATAATACTGCTTTGCAGCAATTTAATTTTCATGTTTCAGGACTATTGAAGAAGTTGTAAATGCTTAGTGTTTTGTTATAGAACATTACATAGCTACACAGAACAAAAACTTGGTTTATTGTCCACTTTTTGAAGTTCACCCAGATAATCTAAAATATATTCTTATTTATTTATAACATTCCTTCTTGCACCATGTTTTTTAGCTGCATTGCCTTTTCACCCATTTTTACTTAAAGCAAATTGCTCAACAGCATGTATTAGTCCCACACTCTACGGAAGCAATTGTAATGTAAAGGAAATAATTAATGAGAGCCATTCATAACAAGGTTTGAATGTGTTACAGCAAGAAGGGGCAGATGAAGCACAAAATGTTAAAAAAAAGCCCCAAACCAAAAACCAAACAATGAGAGGAGATTTGGGTTTTAGTGCTCTATCATTTGTCTCTACACACTGAGTGAAATTGGAATTTTTGGTCTTCTGGTCATGGTAATGACATTAAACTACTTGGCCAGAGACAACTTCATCTGCTCTAGCCCCTATCTGCTTAGCCTCACTAGATCTTATTATGTTTTACTTTGCTAGTCTTTTAATTGTGTATCATGGTATATATATAACACATAATACAGATTTTCATAGCTTTTTTCAACATTTTGTAAGAACCTTCAAACTTTTGCTATATAAATCATAACTTGTTACATTTAAAAATAAAAATAGAGGAGAAGAAATGAAAAAAAACATACAAGACGTACTTTTCTACACTTCTATATTTAACTTGGGACATCTGGTCTTATGTCTAGGTTATGTGGAAGCTTTGGTGATACCTGCAGGAGCAAGAAGAATCAAAGTCGTGGAAGAAAAACCAGCTCACAGTTATTTAGGTAAATGTCATATATTTTAGTATTCATGTCCTGTTTTGGTCAGCAATGAAAAGTGCTAGCTAAACATGCTTTTGTGATTAAACAAAACTCTAAGCTTGTTTTTCATGCTTTAAAAAAAAAAGCATGAAAAATACTTCTAAAGAAATTTTGTAGAAATAACAAAATAAAAGAATGGTAATAGCATTACCAATAATTCTTCATATAAGTTTTATTTTGAATTTTTGTCTCATCTCATTTTGTTTGGAGAATGTTTCAAAGAATGTATTTAAATGATTTAAGAACAATTCTGCATACTTTAACATTTTCAATTTTTCATATGGAAAGTGCTAAAGAAAATACTTCACATTAAAACTGATGAAAAGAGTTTCTGCTGAAATATGGAATAATTTGTGCTCAGACAAGAAAAAAAACCACACTGACCAACATATAGCAAATTACCAATAAAGTTAAAAGTTCTAAAATTAGATTAAGAAAGCTGAAAAATATTTCTTTGCATTATTTTGAATTGTCTGAATGTTTAATGGATAAATTTAATCACAATGATTTATTATTTTTTAATTTTTCCATTTTTATGAAATTGTCTTTCATTGAAAAAAGAAGTTTTTCCCTTTAATGAGCTCTAAAGCTATTGTGTAGGAAAGTGTAATTTGTTACTATTATTGTTACAGGGTTTAAGTGAATATGTGAAATATCATAATTGGTGCTGTTCCATGCACTGCTTAAGTTTAAATTGAGAGAGACTTAGTATGAGAAACAGGACAACGGAATGAAAAATCCCCTGATTTTATCACTGTTCTTAGTTCTGCTCTTAAGTAATACTACATTTTTAGAAACTTTTTACCTGAGTGTTCTCAGTACTTCAGCTGAAAGAATGTTGAAGGTGGTGAATCTTAATTATGACAGCTTAAGTTATCAATGGGTGATTCTTGGTTTATCATGGGGTCTGCACCTGGCCTGTTAAGATACCACAGGAGATTCAGAGATCTGGATTATTGCATTGTTCACCAATGGGCCATCCAGATGAATATGTAAGAGTGTCAAATCAATAACTGAAGTTTCCATGATTTGTTTTCTGAATTTTCTAAGTTTTTTTTTCTCTCTTCGTCTACTGTATTAACAAATGTGGACAAAATAAATGCTTTTTTTTTATTTATGCAGAAATTTTTTTTTTTTTATTTATGCAGAAATAAATGAATGTTGGAATTGTATTTAGGGAAATTAATTCCTTTTTCATGAGAAGCAAACTGATTAATCCCTTACCTTTGAAAAGGCAAAAAGAATGTAATGCTTTTTATGCCTGTGAAATAACGTCAGTTATGCTGCCTTAGTTTTGAAAGGTGCTAATTAGCACATAATCAGGTCTTAATTGCTTGCCACTTTAATTTTAGTTTTCTTAATTCTTACTAATGTCAGTCTGAATGAGGATCAATCAGTATTTCACTGCGGTATTTTTTTGTTAAGCCTTCATGGGGAAGCAGGAACGGGTCCGCTACAGTATTTTAAATTAAAACCTGTGTTGTTGCAACTTTTTTCTTTTTTTACTAGCAGAAGGTATTTAAACTTTCTTCATTTATAGGAGATTTATTTGGAAAGCATAAAAACCTGAACTGAAAAGGAGTAACATTTTGAACAGGAACACTTTTGAATAGGAATAACATAATAAAAGTTTTAAGTTGAAGGCATAAGTCTTTCATCTTAGAAACAATATTCTTCAAAATACTGTGATTAAAAATATGAAATGTAGTACAGATTAAATTCTCTTGTATTTCTGATTTGTTTTCTACCTTATAGTTCTGTATACTTATTTTGTGTTGCCTAGTACTTTGCTGTCTGCATTTCTGTACTTAAAATGAGTCAATAAGGTCAACACTATTTCTGTTTTGCTAATTATCATAAACACATATTAGAATTTTTTTTTAATAATATTGCTTGTAATACAATTAATAATTGTATGATTAGAGATACAGCTGTAAACATAGTTTAATCCAGTGTACATTAAGAGCTGTGGCTTACCAAGTAGAAGCTTGTTTAAACAGAGAGAAGATTTGATCCCTGTTGAACAGCACAGGTCAAATACAGAGGCAGTCAAAGGGAAATGCCCTTCTCTGAATTTACTTGGTGGTCAGAAAGCAGAGTCACTATGATCTGAAAGCTGCAATGATGTTGCTAAAGTGATCGGTAAAACTACAGCCCACACCAGTAGCATCACTGGGTGATTGCGCTGTTGAAGCAAATCTTCAGAGGAATTCTTCCTGAACACCTCAGATATCCTCGTTATCTGAGGTGTATCAACATATACCAGAGTAACAGGAGCTCCGGCATCCTAGGAGAAAAGATCAGATATAACTTGCAACTGCATTTACTGAATTGATGGATCCATTGAGGTCTGTCCTGTCTCTTCTCTTCTGTGGGAATACAGGAGCAGTGATATATCCAAACATTAGGTATTCCTCCCTGCTGAAGTTATATGCGAAGATGCATAAGAGATCATGATTCTTCTTTCATCAGTAGAGTATTCAGGAATAGGAATTATTTGTAGCACTATAAAGGGAGTAAAAGTGTTTATTTAATTTGAGAATATTTCCTAAAGCATATACTTATTAATTTTGTAATTAGAATTAATTATTTTAAGAAATAATTTTGATAATTATTTTTAAAGAATAAACTAGTAATGATAACCTTGTCTGCTTATAACCATGTTGACATAAGACTTGGTTCGTTGTCAGTTACTTTAAAAAAATTATTGTAAGAACAGCTATAAAAAAGTTGTTTCAAGCATTATCTAGATTCCTGTGGTCTAAGATAATGCCTTTTCTGTTGCTGAATTTACCTTATATTTGTCAAATGTTAAAAAATTTAAAAAAAAAATTCTTAATGTAGAATACATGAGCCGACAGTGTACCCAGGTGGCCAAGAGGGCCAATGGCATCCTGGCCTGCATTAGAAATAGTGTGGCCAGCAGGAGCAGGGAGGTAATCATCCCCCTGTATTCGGCGCTGCTGAGGCCACACCTCAAGTATTGTGTTCAGTTTTGGGTCCCTCACTACAAGAAAGACATTGAAGCCCTGGAACGTGTCCAGAGAATGGCAACAAAGCTGGTGAGGGGTCTGGAGCACAAGACTTACGCGGAGCGGCTGAGAGAGTTGATATTGTTTAGTCTGGAGAAGAGGAGGCTCAGGGGAGATCTTATTGCACCCTATAGCTTCCTGAAGGCAGGTTGTGATGAGCAGAGGTTTGGCCTCTTCTCCCAGGCTCCCAGGAAATGGCCACAAGTTGTACCAGAGGAGGTTTAGATTGGATGTGAGGAAAAACTTTTTCTCCCAAAGAGTGGTCAGGCACTGGAATGGCCTACCCAGGGAGGTGGTGGAGTCGCCGTCCCTGGCAGTGTTCAAGAGGCGGCTTGATGAGAAGCTACAAGATATGGTTTAGTAGCTGTGGCAGCAATGGTAGTGGGAAGACAGCTGGACTAGATGATCTTATAGGTCCCATCCAACCATGTGATTCTATGATACAAAAAGGAAGATTATAGTATTTTTTTTTATAAGAGAATGCACTAGGCTTTGAGATTAGAGAGCTCATTCATGCTAAGGCACATGGAGCGCAAGGAGGTGGTTGGTGACAGCCAACATGGCTTCACCAAGGGCAGATCGTGCTTGACCAATTTGGTGGCCTTCTGTGACGGGGTGACGGCATCGGTGGACAAGGGACGAGCAACAGACATCATCTACCTGAACTTGTGCAAAGCTTTTGACACTGTCCCGCATGACATCCTTCTCTCTAAACTAGAGAGGTATGGGTTTGATGGACGGATCACTCAGTGGATAAGGAGTTGGCTGGATGGCCGCACTCAGAGAGTGGTTGTTAACGGCTCAATGTCCATGTGGAGACCGGTCACGAGTGGCGTCCCTCAGGGGTCCATGCTGGGCCTGGCCCTGTTCAACATCTTTGTCAGCGACATGGACAGTGGGATAGAGTGCACCCTCAGCAAGTTCGCCGATGACACCAAGTTGTGTGGTGCCGTCAACACGCTGGAAGGGAGGGATGCCATGCAGAGGGACCTTGACAGGCTGGAGAGGTGGGCCCGTGCCAACCTCATGAAGTTCAACAAGGCCAAGTGCAAGGTCTTGCACCTGGGTCATGGCCATCCAAGGCACAAATACAGGCTGGGCGGGGAATGGATTGAGAGCAGCCCTGAGGAGAAGGACTTGGGAGTGCTGGTGGATGAGAAGCTCAACATGAGCCGGCAATGCACCCTTGCAGCCCAGAAGGCCAACCGCATCCTGGGCTGCATCAAGAGGAGCGTGGCCAGCAGGTCAAGGGAGGTGATTCTCCCCCTCTACTTTGCCCTGGTGAGACCCCACCTGGAGTACTGTATCCAGTTCTGGAGTCCCCAACACAAGAAGGACATGGACCAGCTGGAGAAGGTCCAGAGGAGGGCCACAAAGATGATAAAAGGGCTGGAGCACCTCTCTTATAAGGACAGGCTGAGAGAGTTGGGGCTGTTCAGCCTGGAGAAGAGGAGGCTCCGGGGAGACCTGATAGCAGTCTTCCAGTACCTCAAGGGGGCCTACAAGAAAGATGGGGAGAGGCTGTTTAGTAGGGCCTGTTGCAATAAGACAAGGAGTAATGGTTTTAAAATAGAGGGGGGTAGATTTAGATTGGAAATTAGGAAAAAATTTTTTACAATGCGAGTTGTAGAACACTGGAACAGGTTGCCCAGAAAGGTGGTGGATGCCCCATCCCTGGAAACGTTCAAGGCCAGGCTGGATGAGGCAACCTGAGCAACCTGATCTAGTTGGGGATGTCCCTGCTCCTTGCAGGGGGGTTGGACTAGATGACCTTTGAAGGTCCCTTCCAACCCTAACCATTCTATGATTCTGTGATTCTATGATTCTAGACACTTGTATAAAATGAATGGCATGACAGATCCAGGCCCCATAATGAATTAGTAAGATCGGTTAATGGTATATAACTCTAACCCAGAAATTTTTCTGTGCTAATTGGAAATGGGAGATATTATTTGTTTTCAGATGAACTAAAGTAGTGGATTATCTGTAACATTATTCTCAAACATGTGATCAAGCTGCTTCAGGGATATAGGTCGTTCGAACCTGCAGTTTAACACTGCATGACGTTGTAATTACCAAATCTCTTACAGGTATCAAGTCCATAGGTGAGCTGTGTTCTTGTCTTGTTTCCTTTATGAAATATGTTTCCTAGTTAAAAAACATGTTGGACCACATTTTGGGGGAAGAGGTTGTAGGAAAGCAGATGGGATCTGACAAACAATACAAAATTTTGAAGTTCTCATTTCTGACAATGCTAATAGTTTGAAAATGCCTTTGACCAAATCCTTCGACTGTTTCATTTCTAATTTCAAGAGAAGCCAGCTGAGGACCTGGTTCCATAGCAGAGACCAGAGTTGACTGAGACTAAACATGTTTTTCTTTCATATATAGAGGGCCATAGAAGATGGTTAATAAGTAACACCTTCTGAAACCATTTTACATCAAGATGAAACAAATGCCCTCTATATAAAAAAAAAAAAAAAGGTTGACTTCACAGACCTGTCTTTGAAAAACAGCCGTAAACAGATTGAGAGCTCATGGGTGGAAATTAGGGGCCAAGCCAACAAAGAAGACTTCATGATTGGTGTTTACCAATGTTGGCTGCCCAACCGAGGGGAGCCTGTTGGTGAAGTGTTCTTACTTCAGCTACAGGAGTCATCACTCTTGCAGCCTCTGATCCTGCTTGAGGAGTTCAATAACCTTACATCTGGTGGAAAAAAACTGCACAGCAAACTGTAAGCAGTCCTAGAGACTCTGGCAGTGCACTGAGGATAATTTCTTAATCCAAATGATAGATAGCCCAACCAGAGAAACAGCGTTCCTGGACCTTGGTGGTTGCTTATCAACACAGATGAACTATTTAGAGAGGTCAAGATTGTGCAGCCTGGGCTGCACTAATGATGCCCTGGTGGAACTGATGATATTGAGGGTTATGGGCCATGTGAAGTCAGGACTCTGAATGTTAGGAGAGCCAAGTTTCAGTTGTTTAAGGTATTAGTGGATGGGACTCTTTGAGAAATTGCCCTCAGAGATTAAGGAGCAGAACACAACTGGAAGCTCTTTAAGGACATTTTTCCTAGATTGCAAGAGCTCTTGATTCCCCTACATAAGAAATCAGGCAAGGAAGGCAGGAGACCAGCGTGGCTGAGTAAGGACCTGCTGGTCAAACTAAATGTAAGAAGGAAATGCATAGGTGGTGGAACCAGGGACATCTATCCTGGAAGAATATAGGGACACTGCTAAGATGTGTAAGGATGGGATCAGGAAAGCTAGGGCACAGTGGGAGCTGAATTTGTCAAGGAATGCAAAGAATAATATGGTCTTCTACTGGAATGTTAGTCAGAAAAGAAAGATTAAAGAAAATATACACACACACACACAAACACCCTGATAAATAAGACAGGAGAACTAATGACAGTAAACATGGAAAAGACTGAGGTACTCAACAGGTTTTTTTTGCTACAGTTTCAATGGTAAACACTCTTCCCACATCTCTGAAGTCCCTGAAGGTGAAGGGATGGCTTGGTGGAATGAAGTCCCTCCCATCAAAGATCAGATTCGAGACCACTTCAGGAACCTGAACATACACAAGTATACGGGACTTGATCAGATGCATTCAAGGGTCCTGAGGGAAGAGGGTGATAGAGTTGCCAAGCCACTCTCAAGCCTATTTGAAAGGTCATGGTAGATAGATGAAGTCCTCAGTGACTGGAGAAAAGGCAATATTGTACCATTGTTTAAAAGGGTAATAAGGAGAACACTGGGAATTACTGACTAGTCATCCTTACGTCAATTTAAATTTTTAAAAAGTTAC
The DNA here is from genome assembly GCF_036417535.1 of Chlamydotis macqueenii. Taxonomy (NCBI): domain Eukaryota; kingdom Metazoa; phylum Chordata; class Aves; order Otidiformes; family Otididae; genus Chlamydotis; species Chlamydotis macqueenii. The sequence goes on along the minus strand of NC_141593.1, from coordinate 53,863,521 downwards.
TCAAATCTCAAGTCTTAATGTTCTTAAGATAGTTTGAAGGAAACACGTGATAACCTGAGTTGAAGTGAAACACTGACCTCTTTGACAAAAGATATCAGTGAAGGTACTCCCATTTAGAATTGAGTTACAGCTATTTTTTGTATTTGACAATTTTCTTGAGAAAAATAAAAGTCAGTCAAAATGGCATTATCATCATAAAATGGTTTTTGTTGGAAGAGGCCTTGAAGATCATCTAGTTCCAACCACCCTGCCATGGGCAGGGACATCTTCCACTAGACCAGGTCGCTCAGAGCTCCAGCCAATCTGGCCCTGAATACTTTCAGGGATGGGGATCCAGAACTTCTCCGGTAACCTGTTTCAGTGCCCCACCACCCTCACAGTAAAGAATTTCTTCCTTGTATGTAGTCTAAATCTACCCTCTTCCAGTTTAAAGCCACTACCCCTTGTCCTATCACTATATGCCCTTTTCAAAGGTCCCTCCTGAGTTTTCTTACAAGCCCCCTTTAGGTACTCGAAGGCCACTCTAAGGTCTCCCTGGAGTCTCCTCTTCTCCAGGCTGAACAGCCCCAACTCTCTCAGCCTGTCCTCATAGGAGAGGTGCTCCAGCCCTCTGATAATTAAATCACTAAATTTTGCACAGAGCAAAAGGCAAAATTCATAATTCACAATTCTTAACCTCTCTGTAAAGTGTGGCAATTTCAACTTAAGCAAAAATTTCAAAGCTAATACAGTGGTGTCGTATTTTACAGTTTTGCATAGAAAGCAATAAGACCAGGACAGACCATGGCACAGTTGCTCCCTATTGAGCACCGGGAGATGCAATAGCTGAGCCATGTAATGTTGCATCTCTGTAGTTGTGTAGCCTCTCACACCTCATTAAAATTGGAAGGGCATATATCCCTGGTACAGTAATTAAAAATACATTGCACTTAACACCATCACTTAATTGTCATTGTGATTGTGGCTATTTTGTGCTCTGCAGAGGCACACTTGTAATTGGCTCCCTTGTTTTAGCACCGAAATTTGGGTCTTGGTTACAGCTGCAGTAGATATTCCCAGCCTACGTTTTCTTTGTTTATCTTTTTAGTAGTAGTAGATGTATTGCTCAATTTGCTTTATAGCAAAAATATGAGAGAGGATACACTTTATAGCAAATATATGAGAGAGGATATACTTGTGTGCTGAATTTTCTTCCTGTATTGCATTACTTTGTACCGAAATTCCTCCTTTATCGAAAACTAAACAGAGTGGGAGTACATTTGTGGTGTGGAATAAAACTCAGTGAAGTTGCTTATCTTATAGATGGTGACAGGGTCAGGAACAGAAACTGTACTGCCTGATTCTCAGCCTATATTTTATGCTTTAGGATACCCTTTATTAATTTGTCTAACCTTAGTGGCTCAAGTGAGGAATGTGAAAGCAGAAAATGCAAGATCTAGCATATTTCTGTATTCTGGAGCTAGGATTCCCATCCTCTGCACATGACTGCACGCTGTGGCCCACACAATCATTTTAAAGACAAGACAATATGATGCAAGATCTGCTGCTCTCCAGGGATAGGATGCTGCTCCATCTGAACAGCATGACCCGACTGGACCTCAGAACTTTGGAGTACACTTGTTTTGTTTCTCTGCTGGGAAGAGGATTGGCTCCTACAGTGTAAACACTAAATAGAAATTAATTATCATTAACAATAGAATGTTTAAACCTAAAACATCAAATTTTAAGTTCTGTAAAATCACTGGTTATTTTTAGTACTGGGCTGTTCTACAGCATTAATGGATTTTATAGCCTTAATATTTATTACAGTGCTGCAGTGGTACACATCAATGATGTCTTACACAATTGTATTTCTGCCAGTCTGTAGACCTGTGCCATTGTTTCCCATAGAAACAAAACATAACAGTATAAATATGAATAGGAGAGAAGATGATTACAGGAGTGACTCACATTAAGTTACAATTTTTAAAAAGACATTTTGGACAAGGCTTAAACTGTTTAGGTTCTCTTACAAAAGTCTGATGCCAAACATGCAATTTCAATGAAAAGGAATGTATAAAACTTCTTGTCCGGAAGGTGACTTCAAGTGTATTCTACTTCACATGAACAAAATAAAATGATCTGAACAAAATAAAATAAAATAAAGTAAGATAAAATAAAAATACAAGTCCTCTACAGAAGAATCTATTGAGTTTACTATAGAAAATCAATGTAAAAGCCTGATTTCTCAATGTGTGAAATATATCTTATCTGACTTGATGATGCTTTTGAATATAAATTAGGCCAACAAGGGGAATGTTACAGCCAAAAAGAACAAGCTTCTCCAGTTTGTTAGAAGCATCACATTATGTGGTGAAAGTGTATAAAAGACGTGTTTAGGCAGGAAGATAGTATCGTCACATTCTAAGGTGGAGAAAAAGGCAAATGTACTTATTAGAGGGGAAAGAATTCCAAACTAGATTTTTTTTTTGACGTTTTAGCCTAATTCCACAGATCTTGAAGAGTGTCTTGTGAAAATGTTGTTTCCCATGCCTTTATGGTTTATAGAAATGGCCAGTCTTGGAATAAAGAATGGTTACCTTTGCCTTAAATTAATTCAGTGATTGAATTATGCTAGAGCTTATCAGTCTCTTCAGGCATTAAAACACTGATGTTAACTTCAGGTAATGTTAAATACACATGGTTTTGCCAGGCATACTTTCCAGAAAGTGTTTCTGAAGCATGTTCCAATTGAAGTTCATGTATAGTAGCATCCATAAATATCTTTGCAAACAGAGTTAGGTGATTTCATCTTCTTGTTAAATTATCCAAACATGAAGTGAAAGGAGGCACAAATCACTACTGAACGGGCACCTTTTATGTTGTTCTTTTTTCATGTATTTTGCAGCCCTTCGAGATGCTGGAAAACAGTCAATCAATAGTGACTGGAAGATAGAGCATTCAGGAACATTCAATATTGCTGGGACCACCGTCCATTATGTTCGGAGAGGTCTCTGGGAGAAAATATCAGCCAAAGGTCCCACAACATCACCATTGCATTTACTGGTAAGACAATATGGATTGGAGTTTTTTACCTAATTCCTATCATTTAGCATGGTAACCAATATTTTTTTTTTCTCAGGCTCCTCAAGATAATGAGATCTATGTAAGATACACCTACTTTTATACATATAAACACCTGCTTTTATATATATATCTGACAGCCCATTTCTAAAAAAATGCATTTAACTCCAAGAATAATCTTTTCATTGTTGAGGTAGAATAGAAGGTATTAGCATTCCTACAGATGTCATAAAAATCTGATATGTTGCTTAAGGAGAGAGATTCAAATTAATATAAAATGGTTTTATCCTGGTGGATGGTGGACTATAGCACAGCATCGGCATTTCAGGATTGCAGTCTCCAAGTTCTCCATGAAGATGTAGAGTTTTGATGCATTTCAGTGTAGGGAAGTAAAAGTTGAGAGCCGTCAGAAAGGAAGAGGGAGGGATGATGAGGAAGTACTTCACAATTAAAAATCCTTCAAGTGCAAGAAATTGTCTGATATATGTAAAATAGTTTTAAATTTGATGCATCTAGGAAAGACCTCCTCTGTGTAAGAGCATTGAAATCACAGGACATAACTGTCCTCCAGATTTCTAGTGAATTTTGCTTATTTCACATGGACAGCTTTTTGAATTTTATGTTAGGTAAAATAATTTTTCCTATTGCCTTGATTTGGATAGTCTCATTTATTTCCTTTACGAAATCCATCAGGAGGGTTGGAAGGCTATAGAGCATTAAGTTATTCAGTTGTGCTTTTCCAGATTATCTCCTCACAGTTTGGAGTTTGTCTTCCACAGTGTCTGTGTACATATAGGTAGGTTTTCCTTCTCTGTATCTTGCAGGTGCTGCTCTTCCATGACCAGAGCTATGGTCTACACTATGAGTATACAATCCCACTGGATCCTCTTCCTGAGAATCAGAGCTCTAAAGTAGCGGAGCCTCTTTTCATGTGGACTCATTCTGGCTGGGAGGACTGTGATGCTGTATGTGGAGGAGGTAAAATAAAAGAAAAATGTACAAACACACACATATTAAAAATGTATATGTATATACAATATGCATGTATATACACAATACATATATGGGAGTGTATACAATATGCAAATATATGTACATACACTATGTGTGTATATGTATATATCTCCATTAAAACACATGGTGTATTAATATTTAAGACTCTGATGGTCAGTGTTGTATATTTAATAGTAATATCCTCATTGCGGCTTGTATGATTCCATACGATGGTGGATATACTTCAGTCTCATGCTTCCGGATTATATTAATAGAATAGTGATAACTCCAGGAAAAGTTTCAAGCTAAATAAAGTAAATAGAAAAACATGGTAGTGAAGGAACAAAATCCAGATTAACAAAGTAAATTCAGGATGCAGTTTCCAAGAAGAAATACAAGTGCAAGAGCTAGAACAAGAATAGAAAGTTCATATGCATTCCACTCTGTGTTTGGAACTATTGAAGATAAATGATCTGTAAAAGACATTTCAAACTACAGAAAAGCTGAACCCCAGTCTCAGATCAAATATGTACAGTTAGTAACATGAGCCGAAGATGATCCAGAAACATATGGAACAAATATTACAACAGCAGATATTAGTATGCTGATGTGATATTTTTCCTATGTTTATGTTTATAAACTATAAAAAATGTTAATTTGGAAGAACAAAATACGATTATAAAAACAAATATTGGAACATGAACAGTATTACCGTCACAAAATCCTTTAGAATTCCTGTTTAGAAGCTGTTTATTCAAATAGGTAATTACACTGAAAAAATACTTCAGAGTTTTTTAATGAATGCAACCTATAGAGATCTGTTCATACCTTGTGCAATTAGTCAGACTTACACTTTGAATATTGTATTGATTTTTCATACCTGTCCTGATTACAACCTTGACAGTCATGGTTGCTCTGATCAGCAGTTCTGAAAACTGCTGTGCACCTTGTGATTGAATAAGAAGGCCTGGAAACGCTTTACTTTCTCATAACAGCAGCAAAAGGAACACAGTGTTCTACCTCCTTTGACTCTGTGAACAATCCTGGTGTCATGACAGATTACTGTAGTTTCCATAAACATGGATTTTGTGGTTTGGTAAGAAAGCTTCTTCCCTGAAGGTATTTTGTACGTGGTACTAGTAGCATCCTCTGTTTCTTAGTAGTGCATTTGTATTCACTTGGAGTATTCATGCTTTTTACAGTTTTCTGAAGTATTTTTAGAATAATTTTAATGCTACCACAACCTCTCATTATTGCCCCAAATATTTCTAAAGTGACTTATCATCTGGAGAAGTCTTAAAGTGCAGTATGTCGGTAATTTATTCTACATTAACACTTAAATAAATATTTAAGTGTTTTACTATAGTGTTTATTTATCATATTTTTCTCTTGTAACTGGCTTTCATTTTTGTTATTGTCTAAAATAACTGAGCTGATACAAAGTTCCATAAAAGGTATTTTTACTGCAAATATTCTGAAATGCATGTCCAAGATTTTTCTTTACTTTAGACAAAAGCATTTTAACTGTTCTTTTAGTTCTTGGCTCAAATATGACCAATAATGACATTTAAATGCTGCAGCTTGTACCCTGTGTAAATATTTATGTTTCAATTTTTAACATCAATATTTTGATGAATCCAATTAAATAATATAACAATTATTGGTAGTTTTTCTTAAATGTTTGAAGTGTGTGTCAGGATGAAACTATCGATAAAGCCATGTAGGTTTGTGCATCTTTATATATGTAACTGGTCTGCGACCTCCTCTGTTGCAGGAAAGTTTTATTTGTGTGCAAGAGAATACAAATACACAGATGTATATGTAAATGCAGAAAGAACTGCCAAACATTTCAAATCCTGTGTATGATAGATTAGTTGCATGTGCCCTCATGTACACAAGCACCATGTAAGATTTTAGCTGTGGTCACACACATAATGCACATTTATAACTTGACTGCTCCATCCGCAGGCACATTCTGACCGCTGGTGAACACTGCCTGCTTAAGTCTGACCCGCTTATGCACGCACCCTGTTTGTCAGTAGACTTCCAGATAGAAAGAGAGCATAAAAAGTAACCATAGGAACAAATGGTTATCAAGCTGTTTTCTCCTAAATGAAGTCTTTAGTTTAAGGATTGCTAGTTTTCTAAAAATTGGGCTCCAGTCTAAGTACAAGTTACTCCTTGTGGTAGGAATTAGGTTAAATTCTGATTTCTGATGCTTCCAGCTTCGAGAGACATCAGGCTCCAACCCACCCATCAGGGCAAGGTTTCTGTAGAGAACATGCACTAGGTCTCTGCCAGCAGTACCCACCTTCCTAAATTATTGCCCTACAGATCAGGTCAGCTACGTGGCCTCTTTAATTCACGGGGGATAGTGCAGGCTCCTTACTGAAGGTTGCATGTGCTCATTCCCTTTGTCTGAGTGCTGGTCACGCCTGCCAGTATAATGCTAAACCAGGCAGAACTACTAGGCTCGAACAAGACAGAGACTTGTCATTCCTTTCTTTATTTTATGTACTAATGAACAACCATACTTTTCAATGTAATTTTTTTGCAAACTTTTCTCAATGCCAAGGTCTCAGTGGTTGAGAAAGAAACAATCATTCCAGTAAGACTAAGGATTTGGCCTATCAATAGTTACAGAAATAAAGCAGCAATACTCCATTGACAGTGCTGTGCAAATATTTGATTAGAAAATCACATTGTTCGTTACAAAACTTGCTATCTCTCATGCTCCCTGTTAGCTTTGATTTTCTTGCGCAAGTTTTATAGTTCTTTTAGCCAAACCGTACATGAAATAGCTGTATCTGGTAAAGATACGTTTGTCCTTTTTTAAAAAAGTTGCATATTCCTGGTTTCCTCACATACCTGCTTTATTTTTTACTAGGTGAAAGAAAGACAACAGTCTCTTGCACAAAGATTATGAACAAGAATATCAGTCTTGTGGACAACAAGAAGTGCAAATATTTAACAAAACCTGAACCACAGATCCGCAAGTGCAATGAGCAGCCATGCCAGACCAGGTAATAGTGATTTGGTTAAATTAAACTGTAGTATCTAGGTGTACAAATCTTAAGAGCTAAGAGAGATGACTGCCCCTGGCAATCAATGTGCAGTAAATACATAGATCCAAAAGGCTATATTGCAAAATATAGGGAAAAACAAAACACTGGCTGTTGTTTCCCCTGAGTTTTAATGAAAGAAAGCTCTTATGCACCATGCCTAAATTGATTCTTGTTCAATAAAGCAGCTCAGGAGGAGCTCTCACAGACTGATGTATACAATGACATTGAAATTTAAATGCTATTTATATAAAGATTGATTTAATCCCTGCTTTTAATTAATTATATATTTTAGTGCTTTGTTCAATCAGGGTTTCGCTCCTTTAAAAGCTCTCGGTAAGCTCAGGGTGCACTAAGTAGTAAATAAATAAATAAAAATCTGTGAATTAGGTTTTCTACATTGATGCATCTTGAAGTATGGAGAGCCTTCCCCTCGCTCCTCTCCTCCCTCTTCCCCAACCCTTTGTAAATGCTCAATAGGCATAATTAGACTCTGATGGTGAAAAGGTAGAAGAAGCAGGAGGAGCTTTTTTGCTCTGAATTTCACCCCAGGAGGCAGCTGCAGCACGCAGCCTGTGGCCTGTGAAGCCCACCTCACTTGGTGTCCCTGCAGCAGAGCTGGCTGCCTGCTCTTTGCACTGCCTGGCCAGGCTGGCACAGTGACTCATTTCAGAGTTTGCCATCCTGTTTCCATATGGCAGCTAAGAATTATGAGTAAGGAAGTCCCCAAGTATTGTGTGGACTTGTGTAAATTATCTGCTGCCTTTCAAGGGAGGGGAGAGCAGCTAGCAGCAGTAGACTAACATCCCCAGGATCACCTGCTGTGATAGGTCTACGGAAGTCATCTGGAGGAGAGGTAGATGGTATTTTTAAAGAAAACAATGCGAAGTAAATAAAATGCAAGTATTGAACCAGAAGACATAGCTTTCTTGGAAAGGATGAAATACTGAAATTGATAAAATGCAAATTATGATACATTTTAAATAAGACCAAACCAGTCAGGTTTGGACTTTCCCGGACTAGGGCATCACACTTTGGAGGGATCATTTGTGTTTCATTATATACATGCTTGAGTAGATCTTTATTTTATTTTATTAACATGACTGTGCACTTGAAGGATAGAAAGGATAGAAGAATCTGATCTTTTTCTGAGCCATTGTCAACTATATATTTTGAATGTTCTCTACTTTTTCCAGCTTATTAAATGAAACATTTTAAATGTTGCTAATTGGCAGTCAGAGACGCTGTGCTGAGACATACAGAAAGATACCATGATGCTTAACTTACATATCCAGTTTTTAATACAGTGTTAGTATTAATAACGATGTTTGTAATAATAATTACAAAATTATTAATAATCGTGCTGAATTATTACAAAACAAATATTGTTAGCTTTCAACAGAAACTTAACTAAAGCATAAGCTTGCGTAACTGGTTGTTTGTTAGTGGCACTTGAAGAAGTATCTTAAACTCTATTGCATTATCTTGACACATTGTGATTTGTAAATTGAGTCTCTGGACTGATAATAAAAAAACCTTATTTAAATGTTTTATTTTCAGCAAATGTGTGCCAGAAGGTAGGTCAGAACAGATTTGTTAAATCACAGTTTCCTAAAACCTCTCCCTTGCAATCTAAGTCTCCTTAGAGACTTAGATTGTATACTGCATCGGTGGCAGAGCTGTTTGATTTTTCAGGGCACATGGCCATAGTCTGGAGCTGCAGAACATTTGGGGAAAATTATGTTCTAGAACGATTGCTCTCCATGTATGTGAGCCCTGCCAAGCTGCGTCAGCCTTCCTTGCTGGTTGGATTAAAACCAGACAACTTGAGTTAGGCCTGACCCTGAAGAACATGAAGAAGTCTGAGCTTTTACACTTCCTCCAGAACAACGGGCCTTTCACACGAGTGATTCTGTCTCACAACTGAGTGTTTTCAAAGAATGCTGGACTTTACATGCATGGCGTGCACTTGACATATAGATAGCCCTATAGATAGAGAGTAGCAGACAGGCTGATCAGTGATCTGTCATCTTAAAAATGTATGTGTATTTTGGAGCTTTTCTAATTGGAATTATAATAGGAGAATACTGTGAAAACATAGGGACAGTGGGCTGGGGAATGAAATTATATGAACATTATCATCTTATTTAATGTAAAATGTGTTAGATTAATAAGTAATCCATTAACAAAGTGAAGTTAAAAGGAGACAGAAAATAAGCAACTATATCTTGAGTGTACGTACGGGTAAGCAAGAGAGTAAGATGATGTGATGGTACTTTTCCCTTCCTGATTTCTTGTTACTTCATTGCCTGTATTTCTTTGTAGATGGATGATGACTGAGTGGACTCCATGTTCAAGGACATGTGGAAAAGGGACCCAGAACAGACAAGTAGCCTGCACACAGCAGCTCAGAAATGGGACTCTGATCAGAGCTAGGGAGAGGGATTGCCTTGGGCCAAAGCCTGCTTCTGCACAGCGCTGTGAAGGCCAGGACTGCATGACTGTGTGGGAGGCAGGAGTCTGGTCTGAGGTGCTGCCTTTATTTATACAAATAGTCCGTAATGATTATTTATGCCTTACTATTTTCTGGGAATATGATTTTTTGAGCAGCAAGTGGCACAGCTCAGCCTAATGGTTTTCACGGTCCTCATGCAGTGATTTGGCAAATGGATCAGGGACTAGGAAAACCAGCCCTGTAGAACTACTACATTTTACCTAGTTAATGTCCTGGAACAGTTTCTTTTGGCCAGATTTCAAGCACGTTTAATCAAGTATATCCAGACTGTAGTAATGGGTAACTAGGGGTAAGTGGAATTAAGGCCATCACTTATCAGCTACTGGACCTTAGGTTCAGGGTGGGAACATCTCTGACATACTTTTGTACGAAGGGATGTTGATCGGCCGATGGTTGCTGCCATTCTGCTTCAGAGAGGCTTCCTTTGCAAAGAAGGACATTTCCTTCCCTTCCTCTCTCTTCTCACCTCTTTTTCCAAGAACAGCACGAGCAGGGGGCAAAAAGGCTTGTAAATAACACAATTTCACATACATTACATCCTGAAGCATTGCTGTAGAATGTAATGATTATTCAAAAAGCTTTACTAATTTAAGATATTTTAATGTGCATGTCCATTTGGCTTTCTTGTTCTGAAAAGCTATACTACTTCAAAAAGTAATTGACTGTGGAGGACGAAGAGTGTTGTTATTACTGCCATCTGGACAAACTGAAGAGTTTATTTGGAGCTTCTCCCTCCATTGGAGTAGCAAAGGCAATTCTGATTGCCTCCCATACCAGAAGCTGTGCTATGGGTCCCTCCGGGTTGAAAATATGAATAGCAGCTGCTGAATGTGGGTGTCCCTTCTTTGAGCTCCTCTGCTCAGCAGCACCCCTTGATCCTCAAGCAAGAAAGAACTAAGACGTAGGGAATGCTTTCCAAGATGAGAAGCAGATGCTAAGGTAAAGATAAGAGAAGTAAATAGCAGCAGTTCTTGGTTTGGTACACAGAGGTTTATAATGCAAGGGCTGGCTGTGAGAAGAATGGTATTCACTTACAGAGGTGTGAGAAAGAAGCCCAGATTGGTTAGTTGGTTTGCTTTACTTGAGACATGAGAAATAAGCAAGCATGTTTTTGTTGGAAGCAATAAATATATTTTGAAGAGTGAGGTGTTTCCTGTGGCCATTCCTACTATCACCATTATGTTGGAAGCTAGCCATTACTGCTTCCTGCGGTTATAATGAGTGGCAAATGAGTGTTTTGATCTGCAAGCAGTGGGATGATCAAAAGCAGTTATAATGTTTTGAGAAGGAAATGGCATAATTTTTGGCAGTGTAGGTGGGAATGGTGGAAAAAAAAACATAGATTAAGACCTTCTGTGCAACTCGGAGAATTTTCTCATTCTGTATATGCAGTAACTTTGAATTTTCAAATTCAATCTGGATTCTTGCATAGTTTTAGAATGTTTACTTTTCCATTTTAACTTTTTTCCCTCCAAAAGAAAGATCTATTAGACACTAGTAGAATTTTTCTGAAGTTGCTTTCTATCTTATTCTTACGAAAACTTAGATTTTCTTTCATTATATTTCCTTTCATTTCTAGAACAAAGATTGCCTGATATTTTCAGTATAACATTTTGCATTCACTTAATTATAACTTTTCAGAAATTTTCTTATCCAAAAGCCTTTACCTTTTTTTTAGCTGAAAATGCAAACATTTTCATTCTGCACCATAAGGAATTTTTGTTCTTTTTTTAGTTTTTAACAAATCCAGTGTCTATATAATTGAAGATTAGAGGTCAGGAAATCACTGAAGCATTGAAACATTTATGTTAGCCTGGCAGAGGTCATTAAAAGGGGATAAAATGGGGTAACTGACTTTTGTAGAAACCTGAAAAACATCTTTTTCCAACAGTGCTCTGTAAAGTGTGGTAAGGGAGTACGGCATCGGACTGTGAGGTGCACCAATCCCCGCAAGAAATGTGTTTTGTCCACAAGACCTAAAGAAGCAGAGGACTGTGAGGACTATTCCAAATGCTACATCTGGAGAATGGGAGACTGGTCTAAGGTAAGGCATCCTTGTTACTAGCGCCCCACAGCATAACACATTTTGCAAGCTGAATTCCTTGTAAGATTGCTTTTATCACAAGTGTAGGAGTCACTCAGCTGAGGGAACAATCAAGCTACAAAAAAAAACGCCACAACCCAAAACATGTAGTCACACTGACACCATAGTATATATAAAAATCAGAAATATGAAGAAAGCATGAGATGAATCTTCAGTATTATGCAAATCTGGTGTAAATTTACTGTTGTCAGTAGGCAGGCAAACAACTCCAGAAACTGCAGCTCACTCCAACCTCACAGTTTGCACATTTCATTAATCTGTGTTTGCACATTTTATTTGTGTTTCCAATAAGTTACAGCCTTCAGCCTTATAAGGAAGCACCTTTAGCCTATTAAATTTCCATATAGACTATTTAATATCTAGGAGGCATCTGTTACTGTCTATTCTGAACACCTGACGTAGCTGTCAGTACATTATTTGCTTGGCATGTGAGTTTTGATTTCAGTGAGGTTCATAAGCATAGGCCAAACTGTAACAGAAAATGTTGGTTAGATCTGTGATTAAGTGTTTTATTGGACTGGGACCTTGAACATCTGATACAGTTTTGAATATCCAAAACATGCTGAAATGCTGAAATTCTGAAATTGAACCTTAAAAGTCAAGGTTTTCTCTTGCCGTATCACAGACCATACTTTAGCAGACAGATTATAATAATTTTTTTCCCCCTTGCCTCTCCTCATAATTTTGCACACAACACTTCTACTTTCAGTGCCTAACATTATTCAAGCAGTTTTTAACTTTCTTGTATGGAGAAGTATTTAATGTATTTTTAGTTGTCTTTCATGTGATGTAACAGCTGGAAACAAGGACTAAAGCCAGCAGTGTATGACTAGCCAGCCTTCCAAGAATTAGCAGCAAGTACTCTGTGGGCAACTAGTGTTTCATAGAATTCTGCTTGGGAGCTCCTTTTTTTATGACGATGGGGTACAAATTGTCACTATCACATTACTATTTATTCCATTTTCTTTACCGTTTTCACATTTAAAGGGTAATGTCAAATGATTTTTTTTTTTTTACAGCAGTGATCATTTAAAATATTTGGAAATATTTTGGAACAGCCTCACAAAAGCGAGGCTACCTTAGTTACCTCCAAAGCACAAAGTAGTATAACCATTAATTTTTTAAACAACAGAAGCAACTAACTGCAATTAGCAGGGTTACTTTTACAAGAGGATATGTTTGGCAACAAAATTTAGTATTTGCATTTCCATACCACAGAATTGCAGTAACAAGCTGCATCATTTAGCACTAGCACAGGCAGGGATTAGACTATGGAGAAATGACCACCTGCTTTCTTAGTTGATGTAGTCATTCAAATCGGGATTGCTGACGCTATGTGGGGATGCTTAGACAGTTACACAGTGTTCCCAGTGCCTTCTGGCGAAAAGAAGAGTTTTATTCTGTAATTCAGTACTTTTCACAAACATCCATGTCATAGATGAATGTACAAGAACTTACTTCTTCCTATTTAAAATTTACTGACATCTTGTATGTTCTGCTTTCCTCCTACAGTCAAAGCTGTAACACTGTCACCTAAATTGTCCTTTAAACTTCAAAATCAGGAGATGAGGAAATATTTCATCTGGAATTGTCAAAACCTTTTGAACAGTTAATACACAGCCTGACTGTGACTTTTGCACCTGAGATTTTCCAAGATTTATACCAAATAATAGATACTTTAATTTCTCTACAGAGACATGAGTTCAATTTAAAATATACTTGGATTTTCCTTTTTTTTCCCTTTTATATTCTCTTTTGTTGCTAGAGTACATAGCAACATGAAGTCATGGCATACATGTTAATATATCTGCAATGGGGAAAACAAGTGGAAAGCTCAGATAAATGTTAATCTTTGTTCACTGTTTGTTTCTAACTCAGAGGTTCAGTGCAGCCTTCTGTGTTCACTGTTTTTACTCTTTAGGATTGTTCTTGACGTTGACAGAAGGCTGTTCCTTTAGGCATAGCCAAGTTCCCCCAAGCTAATGCCAAGACTTGGCTTGAAAAATTTAAATGACGCTTCTCACACATTGAAACAAGAGGCTTAATGTGATCCTTACTGGCTCTGCTGCTCCCCTTGAACTCCTAAGGCATAATTTTAAATGAAGCTTAAATTGCAGTATTACTGAAAAGATAACATTATTAGTAATCGTAGTAGTGCTGTAATGGAGTTAATTTGCTTTAGAGGTACAATCACATAGAGATCAAATAATTATTCTCAATGTTTTAACAATAATACCAAGATCAAAGAAAAATTACAAACTCTAATAGGTCAATAAACATATTGAGAGTTCTAAAATTCTGACTTAATTTAAAAGTATGCTGTATAACCTGGACTGTATGCAGCACTAAACTCCATAATAGCTCGTAAGTCAGCAAGGTGGCTCAATATGCTAAACATTGCTGTTCTTAACATGAGTTGAGCTCTGTGCCTGCCCTTGTGAGGAAAATGAGTATGATGAGAAAGTAAAGAATAAGGGCTCAAATTATGCTTCTGAAGGCAGCACTTGGCAACATTACCCATTACATTGTCTTTTCCCATCCTTGGAATACCATTGTTAATGTTAATGTAAAGGTTACCTTCAGATGAAGAAAGCTCACCACATCTACTACAACGCCAGTCAGGATAAGGCATAGCTCAGTCTTATTAGCAGCAGTGTCCTTTACCAAATTTCCCATTGCCACCCATTTGAAGGCTATACGAGAACAGGGTCATGCTCAGAGGAATTCATCATCTAAGGATAAGCGAGTAGACAGGGGAGAGGTGAAAAGAAATGCATGTGAACTGCATGCTTACACATCTACCTGGCTTACTAGAGAACTTCATGTCATTGTAGAAGTCAGTCTCCAAAAAAGACCTAAATGTCAACAGCACAGGAGGCTCTAAGGGCAGGTCTAGGGTACTTTATGTAGGAAGCTGTGTATTTTTTTTGGTTACTATCTAGAATCTTCAGAACATTGGTGGAATAAATGAAGCATGAGAGGCTAGACGAATTTTGGAAGGAAGAATAATTTGGAGAGTGGGTTTTGAAAACCATCATTAAAAACTTAAGTTTGATAAGACGTTATACTAGAAACTTTTGGAGAGATTCTGCAAGGGATAATAGGATCAAAATAATAGGTAACAGAGTAGAACTTGGGAGCAGCCATTTGTAAGATGTGAGAAAAATAAACTATGTGTGTATAGGAGGTCAGAGAAGATAATATGGTATAAGTTCTAAAATGATATTTGGCTATGGAAACTGGAAAGAGAATGCATTCAGTAGAAAATAAATAAGCAGTAGCAGCAGAATTTCTAAATAGTATCTATTTGTTAGACCAGAGATGCAGAGGAGTCAAATATGACACCTGGGATACCGGTCCCAATGATTGGGATCGAGCTCGCTTTGTCTTTAGCCTGAAGAAGCAAAAACGGCAAAGAAAGATCAATTTGCTTTTTTTTTTTTTTTCCAGTGAGTCTGAAAGGACATCTGAAGCAACTGCTTGGTTTTTATACCAGTGAGTCCTAGAATTCATGGCCTATTCCAAATTATTTAAGACAGTGCATGCAGTGCTTTCTAGAGAGAGTGTGTGTGTCAGGGGGAAGTCAAGTCTCCAGCTGTTGGTAGGACACAGAATGCACCCAACAGGTCACAGAGAGATCTCCCAATTGAGTGGTACAAAAAGCAGCTGTCAGTGATGATTGCTTCTCTTCAGTCCCAATCAAAGAACATGTGAAAATGGAGAAAGAAAAAAAAAATTTTTTTTTTTGCCAACTATTCAACAACATGGGGCATTCAATTTTTAAACTGTGTGCTTAAACATTTAAACAACCTCTACATTTCCATAGCAAATAGACTCAACTGATTTTGTCTCCTTCAGTTAAAAAGAAATTGAATTTGGATAATATTAATGTTACAGTTTTACTGACAAGGTAATTAGCCTTGGTTTTATTCTTTGGATCTCCATTCAACATTGTTAGCTCCTTTAGATTCTAGGAACAGAACAGTGTTGGCCACGAGTCAAAATACGACACTATTAATAGATTTATGGACAAAAAAATTATGTGACTTCTATGAAATAATAGCAGTCTAAATAATACTGGCATACTGTTAATAACTTTTATATAAACTTAATTATACAGTTAGTGTCCAGCAAATGAGATATGTCTTTGTTTCAGAAATGAAGTATGAATAAATCATATGGAAGATGTCAATATAATGCAATGAGAATGGGGAGGTTTTTGTACATTTCTAACCAGTCCTGTAATATTAACATAATTTGTTTCAGATAAAGTGGGTTTTTTTGTAGATCAATGTGCTGTTATATTTTGCCTGGAATAAATGTAATGTCATGTTAGTTTCTAGGAAACCAGAACAAGGCCACCCTTAATAATAGGCAAAAGCACTGATAAGACTGGAAAGGATTTTAGAAGTAGACATTCCCTATTTTGCACACACAAAATTATACATAGATGGGAAATTCTGGTATCTGTATAACACTTAGATCTACGGAACATCTTTGCTAGTTTTTTGGTACAAGCCTCTTGAGGCTAAGCAAAGTTTCTGGGAATGCCAAACTGGAATCAAAAGGTAATTATGGGCGGATGTTGTGTTGTTTCTGGAATTGCATTATCTGTAAGTGGGGTTATATTAGAAGAAAATTAAGTTGTGGTACATCAATAGTTCCCATAAGGACTGAGCCCTGCTAGGCCCTATAGGAAAACAAACCAAGAACAAACAAGAACAAAAGAAGTTTAGCTCCTGCTGAAAAATGCTTGCAGTTTTATCTGACAAGTGACTTGGTAGAGGTAGAACTATATAATCAAATAGATAATGAAAAGGAAAAGAAAGAAAAAAACATTTTAAATCCACCTGATAACAGCTACTCTTTTTTTTTCCTATGCATCCTAGGAGAGAGTCTCAAGCAGAAGGTACAGCCTTTATACATTTGTTTTGAATGTTCCCTTCAAGAAGTAAACAAGTGAGTGCCTATAATGACCTTCTCATGGGGTACAAGAGATGGTATAATGCAAGAAGAAGGGAAACAGATGAAAAAAAAAAAAAACAATCCACATAGCTAGAAGAGGATGCCTGGAAGTTGGCAGCATATAGCAGAGGCAAATACAGCCCCATGCTCAAGCAGGTCTGTACAGCCACAGTCTCGTTGTGTGCTGTACAGCATGTTGCAGGGTGCCATCTGAGAGAGTGGTAGGGAGACAGAGAAGATTCACTTACACAGCCACTGCTGTTGCCTTTCTGAGAAAGGAAAGGGTAACGTTGATGAATTCAGCAATTGTATGAAATTGCTTTGGACTGTGCTGATGGTTTTGAGGGACACATGCTGAGGTACATGCTAGGGATGCAAATCAGTAGTGAAAAGGTTCATTTCTAAGTCACATTCATAAACATTAACAGAGAGAGGAAATCTAGGAAATTCCAGAAGTAAAGGAGACCCAAAATATACCTTAAAAAGGTGGGTATTCCTTATTTCCCTGGTGCTAGAAGGAGAATGATGAAAATGCTGCTGAAATAGATAAATGAGTTAGTTAGTATTAATACGCAGTCATAGACTTTGAACCTTTGGGAACCTGTACAAATTTTCTGGGCATTCCTTCCAGACATACGCTCTGCAGTTCTACCTGCAGCCTGAAACCATAGGTATTAGCAAAGCAATCTGTCTGCTATTTGCCTTATCGGCATTTGGCACTCCTTAAAATTGACAGGTATGATTGACTGGACTCTGGCTTACTGGAATGAGAAAGATCTGTCTATATCATCAAAGCAGATTTCTGTTTCTAGTGAAGCAGAAATTTCTGTGTCAGTTGGCACGGATTTTAAAAAACTTTTCACTATAAAATGTAGTCCATTTTATCTTGAGTAGACTGTAGATATTGATGCTGTACACATGATCTCTATTTTGCTGTTTTCTGTTGTTTACAACTAACTGTTCCTTTACCTTCTGTAATTACCTTCTGTACTGGCAGTTTGACTAGCTGTTTATGGATTGCTAGATCTGGCAGTTCGGCACTGCCCAGAAGGATAGATAGCTGTGACAGGTATTTTAGTGGTATACTGGATTCAGAGATCTAGGGTATCCACTGAGCTAGAGCATCCAAAATGCTAATTTATCATGTTTTGGTTTTTTTTTTGTCATTTTAAAAATCATCTTTGACTATAGGTAAAAAAATTGAATGTTGAGAATGTTAAGAATATTTTTGAAGCATTCTTTAAAATTAAAAATTAATTGCTTTAGCTCCCAAAAATTAAGCTGAAATATTTTCATGAGAAGTGGATTGGTCAAACAAGATGCTATCAATGGAATAAGTTCATGGAGTGGCTTTTTTTTGGACCAACTAGGTGAAAGGCTCCTTGAAATTTTAGAGTAATACAAAGGTATGGCTTCATGGAGAAAGTTTGGTTAAATTGTTAAGCACTGTGGCATTTTTTTAACATCTTTACAAAAAGAAAATCATACATGTACATTTGTATTGCAACATTAAACTTTGATAATGGATATTATTTTTAAAAGGGGATGGGGATTACCTTCAATGGAAAAAAAATTAATGAGAAACTAGGAAACTAGAATTAGCGGGGGGGAAAACACCTTAGCTGTAATTATCAGAGCTAGAAGTATAGGTAGGATGCCTTTGAATAACTGTTAAGTGTTTCTACTACAGAGAAGATAGCAGGAACTTAATTACTTGTGCTGAGGCTTGCTCAGTGTGGTCTTTCAGCATCTGGGCGTTGTGATCTCTTGGAGCAAACAAGATGGACAAAGGAGACAAGTTCACACCTAGCAGAAGATGTGTCATGCAGCTTCAGAGGCAGAAGTCACAGAGGATAGGAGTAGCAGCTTCCCATCACCTCATTTTCCACTGCTCCTAGCATAGAATCATAGAATGGTTAGGTTTGGAAGGGACCTTCAAAGGTCATCTTGTCCAAGCCATTCTAGTTCCATCTAGATCAGGCCAAATACTAATTCCAAAACTTTTCTGTTTGTGATCCTTACAGTGCCAGGCCAGGCATTACTGCTGCAGGGGACTTACATATGCAGACATATGCATATAAGCATATATTTAAATAAATAAAAACATTCTTGGGAATTGCTGAATAGAAGCAGTGACCTATATCCAGGACTTCACTATGCGCTTTCCCAGAAATGCCTACCAATTGTTGTGGAGGGCTGCTGGGATCTTTGAACAATGAATTTCTGGAAGGCTGATGCATAATTCAACAGGTAGATAAATGGTGCTTTACCAGTGAAATCTTTACTCCTCTACTACGAAATCATTACAATGCAGAACTGTATAGCTTAACTAGCAGGATGCATATCCCAGAGTACCCTTCTGAATTAGGAAGAGTAGTAACACTGAACAGCCCTTCAGTGTCCTTGTGCTGACACTAGTTCTTGCTCAATCACACTCAGTCTAAAACTTATTTTCAATGAAATTTTATAAGATAGGGACTACATTGACCATCAGAATTTCAGTATCCCAAGGAGCTATGCTGAACTGATCTGCAAAAAATACCATCACATAAGATCACAAGTAAGTAAGTAAGAAAGGAACTAATGGTATTAAAAGTAACATCGGATGGCAAAGGGGGGAACAAGACAAACAAGAGCAGCAACTTCTGTTTTATCTTCTCAGAACTTCACTTAAGTGAAATGAGTATGTTGTGTATGTACAGCCCATTCTACGTAAGGACCTCCAGAGTCTTTACAATAATTGATTATGTACCTGAGTCTACACTGTAAGTCTATCTCAGTATACAAACTGGAAAACACTGCAGTTTGTCTGACTTTTCATGGCTGGTCCCACAGTTTGGAGGTGAACACCAGTCCCTTGATATTTTGAACCACATACCTTTTTTATCTTTTCAGTATAGTTCTTTTCTGCATGTTCATTACTCTAATTTCTGTCTTAATGTTCTTTCTTACTTTTGCTTAGTGACACACATTGGGCAAATCATTTCATCGGTCTGTTCATGACAATGCCTAGATTTTTTTCTCTGATAGTCTTTCCAAAGCTGACAATGTGTGCAGAAAAGTTCAATTACTCAGTCTAATGCTGAGACTCAGTCCCATAGGTGTTCTTTTGTCTGGTGTATCTCCATCTGTAAGATCATCTCTCTCTCTCTTTCCAAATGTTTTCCTCAGCACCTCTGACTGTATTGTCTGCCAACGTGTAACTCATTTAGCTGGTTCAGTTGGGTTCTGTTAGAACTTATGTAATCCTTCTGCTCATGTGGGATCTAATTGATTTTTGTGTGTTGGAAAACTTTTTTCTTTCATGCAGTATTTTATCCTATTATTCATGCAGTTAATGTAGATAATACTGCTTCAGGTGTTCATTCTTGCAACAAACTTGATCTTCTATGAAGTCCTCATTTTGTCACAAAACTATTTATTGTTGTTTATTTTTTGTTATTTTGTTTTAATCTGTGTGATTCTCACTTTTTACTGTTTTCTAATAGCTTGTAATTAGTTACTAGCTGAAAGTACTTTAAAAATATAATTAATTCTTGAAAATTTATTTTAAAATAATTTTTAAAGTTGAAGTCTATGATTTCTGGCTGGCAAGACAGAATCAGAATAGCTGTTTAACATTATTCATTTACCAGTTTTAAAGAATTACAGGCATTATTACATATTTTAAAATACTGTAAGAAAGATTTACTCTTCTGCTTTATCTAGGCTGTTTCAGGCTGTTGTTCAGATTTATGTTTAGTCTCCAGAGTTCCCTCATCTAATCTTGCCACAGATGCTTCCAGTAATGTTGACACAAAACAGAGTTCACCCAGAAGTAAAGAAAGATCAGTCTTTGGTAAGTTTATAACAGGATCACAACAACTCAGGTCAACATTGTCTATCTGCTGGCTTTCTGATAGCTCCCTCAGGACAGTCATGCTTTTGGGTGACCTCATCATACATAATTAAGATGTCCCTGCTCCTCGCAGGGACTTTTAAAGATCCCTTCCAACCCAAACTATTCTATGATTTTATGATTCTATCAAAAAAACATTGACTATTTGGTTTCCTCTTTGTATCTGTATTGCCTTTAGAAAGCAAGAAGGAGTAACACAATTTACAGAACTAGGAAAACAAAACCTATGACTTCATATCACTGAGAAGCATGGAAATTATTTTATGGTTGCTGAATAGATCTATAAATTGTAATGGTCTTCAGTCAATTTAGAGACTATATCTCATTTAAGCTTAAGCAGGGATACACACTTTTCTGGGCACCTTTACCTGAAAAAAAAAGAGATAATAATGTGATGTTGAAACTGGTGACTTGAATTTTGGACCACTTGCCTAACTTTTTTAAATATAAAAGACAAACTTGCCTTGCAATTTAAAAAATGTAATTTGTGGATATATTTGCATATTATCAATGAGTCTGAGCATCTCCACTTTTTACTATAGAATACTGCAGCCATGCAGAATGCTGATATGTAATAAATCATTTGTCAGCATTCCCAAGCTCAATTTTTGTAAAATCCACCAGTGTTCTGATGTCAAATATAATTTAACAATGTGTCTGAAGTCCTAAATAAAAATAAAGAACTGATTTTTCAGGTGCAGGTGTGCTTAAAATGGTCTTAAAACTTGAATGTATTTTTGTATTAAATATAGATCTATAGAAAGTATAAATACAAAATTGAAAATTATATGAAAATCATAGAATCATAGAATGGTTAGGGTTGCAAGGGACCTTCAAAGGTCATCTCATCCAACACCCCTGCAAGGAGCAGGGACATCTTCAAACAGATCAGGTTGCTCAGAGCCTCATCCAACCTGGCCTTGAATGTTTCCAGGGATGGGGCATCCAACACATGTCTGGGCAGCCTGTTCCAGTGTTCCACCACCCTCATTGTAAACAATTTTCCTAATATTTTATCTAAATCTCCCTCTATGCTGAAATCATTACCCCTAGTGCTGTCACAACAGGCCCTGCTGAAGAGTCTCTCCCCATCTTTCCTGTAGGCCCCCTTGAGGTACTGGAAGACCACTATCAGGTCTCCCCGGAGCTTTCTCTTATCCAGGCTGAACAGCCCCAACTTTCTCAGCCTGTCCTCATAGGAGAGGGGCTCCAGCCCTCTGATCATCTTCGTGGCCCTCCTCTGGACCTTCTCCAACTGGTCCATGTCCTTCTTGTGTTTGGGGCTCCAGAACTGGACACAGTACTCCAGGTGGGGTCTCACCAGGGCAGAGTAGAGGAGGAAAATCACCTCCCTCAACCTGCTGGGTAGGCTCCTCTTGATGCAACCCAGGATGCGGTTGGCCTTCTGGGCCGCAAGGGTGCATTGCCGGCTCATGTTGAGCTTCTCATCTACCATCACTCCCAAGTCCCTCTCCTCAGTGCTGGTCTCGATTCATTCTCTGTCCAGCCTGTATTTGTGCCTGGGATGGCCATGACCCAGGTGCAGGACCTTGCACTTGGCCTTGTTGAACTTCATGAGGTTGGCACGGGCCCACCTCTCCAGCCTGTCAAGGTCCCTCTGGATGGCATCCCTCCCCTTCAGTGTGTCAATTGCACCACACAGCTTGGTGTCATCAGCGTACTTGCTGAGGGTGCACTCTATGCCACTGGCCATGCTGCTGACAAAGATGCTGAACAGGGCTGGGCCCAACACAGACCCCTGAGGAACGCCACTCGTGTCTGGTCTCCACTTGGACATTAAGCCATTGACCACCACTCTCTGAGTGCGGCCATCCAGCCAATTCCTTATCCGCTGAGTGGGCCATCCATCAAACTCAAGTCTCTCCAGTTTAGAGGATGTCATGCGGGACAGTGTCAAATGCTTTGCACAAGTCAAGGTAGATGATATCCATTGCTCATCCCTTGTCCACCAATGCTGTCACCCCATCATAGAAGGCCACCAAATTGGTCAGGCACGATCTGCCCTTGGTGAAGCCATGTTGGCTGTCACCAACCACTTCCTTGCTCTCCATGTGCCTTTTGCAGCTTAATGCTGAAGTTTAGTCTTCACTTTGAAGTTTTCAGGAACTTTTATCTTAATTATTTCGCTACTTCCGAGATGACTCCAGCAAGTTGGTTAAGATTTAAGCCTATCAAACCCTACTATTGATTTGGATTATATGAGTAATTGTATTCTCAAGTATTGATTTTTATATACTATACTAGGAAAAAAAAGATCTTTTTTTGTTCATTAATAATACTATTACACTAAATTTTAAATGGTTTTCCTAACCAAATTTTACTTGTAAACTTTCAGTTCCTTCTTGTCTTGTTACCGAAGGCAGTTTTCCATTATCCACCAAACAACTGAATGTTTCTGCATGGGAAGCTAAAAAGAATTTTAAAAAAAAAAAAAAAGAAAGAGAAAAGAAAGGTCCAGATTCCTGAGATGAGGTCATGATGGTTTCCTCCATAGGAATCCTATCTCTAACCCATTTTATCAAAGGTGAGGTGAGCCACTGCCTGTCTTACTTTAAAATCTTATCTCTTTTGAACAGTTACCCAGTACTAATTATTACTCCAGAAATAGAAAAGAAAAGAAAAATCAGGTGGGAAAAAGAAGGAAGAAAAAAAGGAGAAAAGAAAAATAAAAGAAATAAGGACAAGTCAAACGTACTAAACTCAGGAGAGAACAACAGCAGAATTTTTTCAGCTAAACTTAGCACAAGTTCTGAATTTTAAATTTGGCATTCACATACTGAGGTGTTGGGTGTGTCAGAAATGAGAGAGGCAGAAAGACCTTCCTGGAAATGATGCATGGGAGAACTCAGACTCCATCTTATGTTTGGATCCATTAGTCCCTCTTTTTGTATTACTTACACTACTCACAAATGCCTTTATTTAAAAAAAAAGTGCTTAAATAGACTGCTTTATTTAATAATCTTTAGGAATATTGCTAAATTCAATATAAAGTCTTTTTTGAACACCAATGCACCACTTTACTATCTGCCTTCAAAAGTAAACTTCATTAAAAATATAAGATACATGAAAAGATTGCAAGCAGGTCAGCAAATATGAATCCTGTTGCTCAAGTCTGCTTGCTATCCTTGTTTCACACTCACTTTATGAAAAGGTTGAAACCACTTAAATGCTGGAACTGATGAACCTATACATAAATGATTAGGAATGCTCTGCTAATAATTTCCAGTAGAACTCATCACTGAGTTTCTTTATGAGTACATTACTCTCCGCTTTGAATGCTACTTAGACTTGTAAAAACTTTTTATTGAACAATCCATTTATTCTTGAAAATAAATTGTCCAAGTCAATTCTGTTAATATTCTCACAGATTGAGTTTTTCATTGTGGATTGTATCAGCCTATGCAGTGATTGCCTGTTGTCTTGGCAGAAAGATGCATTTTGACCGTTACTGTCTGCCAGTGACAATTTTTCCCTTAATTTAGGAATTCCTACTTCTTATGAAGGCCAGCTGGAAGCAGCTAAGGCATTACAGCACCTTCCTCAGCTGTTGGCCTTGGGAATATGTATTCTCTCCAGAATATATATCTTTGGCAGGGAACAGAAAGAAGGAATCTTGGGTAATGGCTGTGCATGCCAAGTGTAAGGATTGTTATATTTAACACCTAGGTTTCTGTCCTTGAAATTATGTCTGAACAAAGTTTAAAAGTAGGACAAAATTCAAACAGGGTGGGTATATTTTTTTGAAAGAAGTAAAAACTTTCAAAAAAGAAATAGCTGTTAACTCTATTTATCCAGGAATTTTTTTGTGATCTTTAACAGGAATGTTTTACATGTCTTGCTGCTTGAATGGTTTTACAGTACCTTTAGGACTGTGTCCAAAATGCACAGATTAACAGCCACATAAAAGCCTCTGGCTGTGTATTAGAACATTTAGTCTAAACCTACAAACACAGTTGTCCTACGGGAACTTTTGCTAATCAGCTACATGGCCTTAAAGTGTAGGTCATCTGAACAGCCAGAAGTAAAATGTAATTAATCACTAAAAAAATTAAGTATAGTATGTGCAAGAGTGACATTTGGGAGGTAGAAGGAATGAGAAGAAGAGCTATAGAAAAGTATTCTGCATTCACTAATAAGAAAAGCTGTGGGATGAAATTAGGCTGAGATCTGCTAAATGGATGCAAGTTACTACAGATTGATTTAGAGTGGGCATTTTATGTAAATTTTATACACCTAAGCTTTATCGTAGTATATATATTTATGTATAAAATCATGGAAAATACAAGCTGTTTTGACAGATAAATTGCTTTCTGATTAAATTCACTGCTTAATATGTAAAAGTGAAAGGTTTTTTGTTTTTTTTTTTTCCTGGAAGTTGAAAGTTTTGCTATAATTTTAAAGATCGAAACTCCAGAAGTATACAGAAGCTGTGCAGCTTTAAGTACATACCACAAGTGCTACCTAAAATGTGACAGCTGGACATCCAGTGAGAGGTATTTGCCTCAGGTTTAATATTTTTAGTGAGAGAAATCCCAAAATGAAGCAAGCTTAGGAGACAGATTTGGAAGAGTCAGCTTCAACTAGAATGTACACATGCATATGCAGTAAAATGAGTCTCAAAATGAGGGTCAGAGCTGTTGCTCTGGGTTGCATCTAGCTGGTTTGCAGAAGTTGAGGTGTCTCCTGGTAAAATTGGACCAAGTCCATTCCTTTGAAGGGTGAAAAAGAAAAATATTATGGATGCCTTTTATCCCCCAATATTCAGTGGCTGCTCTCAGTTATAGCCGCAGTTGGCTCATCTGTATGCAGCACAGTGGTTTAAGACCACTTCATGGAGACAAACAGAAATCTCACTGTTTGTCTGTGTAGCAGCAAATGCACTGATGAATGCCATACGTGAAGTGTGTTTTCCCTGTTTCATACTATGTCATACTACTTTGAATGTGAGATAATATAGATATGGTAAAAAGATTTTTTTTTTCTGGCTTCCAATCAGTAGAATTCTTAATTCTACTTCAGTCAGACACCACTGCTGATGATGATGTGTGAACAAGGAGGAGCACAGCTCGACTATCAGATCTTTGGTTGATTTTAAAACACTAGTGGTTTGGAAAAACCTCTCTTTACTGTAAACTGGCTTTGAAAATTTTGGATTGCAAATCAATGTGGTAGCCCTTCCTCTTCACAGTTTTCCCCAAACATCTTTCAGGACTTAATAAAAGTTCTCAGTTTTATAAAATAAGAATAATTACTAAGTTAAAAAGTAGTACATTTCTGTGAAAAGAGAATAAGATGAAACAGAAGGCAAATTTTTATTTTATTTCCTGCTTTGACACCGATTTCCTATATGAACCGAGACATTTTTCTTTGTCATCCTTTAGTGTCAATTTCATCCTCTAAAGTTGGGATGTTAATAAGTAGGTCATGCAAGACTAAAATTAATTGTTTGCAAGATGTATACATCTTTGGACAGAAAACTACATTGTAAGGCTTCATAATGCTCTTTGAAATATCTCACAAAGGCCATTAGCAGCTCAGTCATTAAAGGGATATTAGTTCACCAATTAAGATATAAATGCCAAAATCTTCCCAAATTCTGCATAGAAACTCAGGGCCTAAACACCCATTAGCTGAGAGAGAGATCAGTTGCAGACACGAGAAGCTTTCAGGCCAGAGCTCGTTTGATATAGAGAAGATGTGACTGCTGCTAGAGTGCTCTCCACAAAGGCGCCTGCATACATGAATTTTTATGCATTATCAATTAGCAGATAAACCCTTGGAGCCCATTTTGTCAGCAGAAGTCTAGTGTTTTCAAATCCCATTCTCTCCTCCAGTACTCCAGATGGCTAGGTTGCACATACTCATTTTAGGATAACCAAAGGATAAAGGCAGATACATTATTTTAAGGACATCTTGCATACCAGATCCACCTGCCTGTTGTGTCCTCCTCCTCTGTAGCTGATAAAAGAAGATACGTACATGCTACAAGCTCACACATACTCTATCTTTGGTTAATCCACATGCAAGCTTTTTACTGAAGGAAAAAAATACAATACTCTAAATTAAGATCATTGTGATAATCTGTAAATCTTATTATTTTATTAAAATATTCATCTTACTACCTTTATCATATTTTCTTCATCACATTACGTTCATCTTTCCTTCATTCTCAGGTTTTGGGGCTTTTTGTGTTGTTGAGTTTTTTTTAATTTTGCTATTCCATTGTCTCACTTGCTATTCCATGAAAATATTCTGAAGACAAACTTCTCTGAAATTATGGAGAGAGGAATCCAAGAAGTTTCTGGACTTTTGGCAAGATTAAGATCTATGTTCTGGCTGCTATTGATGATTAAATTTGGGTATTTCTATATCTGTGATTATACATCTTTACCATGTGCCTAATGTTGGCCAGTACAGGAAGTCAGATTATTTTTAGCTGCACAAGGAAAAGACAGAAAATTCAGGGAAAAAAAAATCTGTTCAGAGGCTTTTTCTCATGCAATTTAAAAGCTGTATACTTAATTCAAACTTGATGACAGACTTCTACTTTGAAAAGACTTCAGTACTAGCTGGATTCCCTCCTGTAAACAGTATATGTGTTCATATCTTAAGCTGTGGTTGCTATTGAATAGAAAATCATGTGCTCATAATTGAATGTCTTTGCATGCCTTGGCTCATGCATGCTGTATCTGATTAACTTTGCAAGAAATTGTAGTTCTTTATTGACTTTATGGAGTTACTCCTGATACACATCTCTGAGAACAGAAGCAAAATCAAGTCCACTTGCTGCCTCTGTAGAATGCCAGTGTTTAATTTCATGTGGTTACAAGTTGAAGTGTGCTTTCGACCTTGTTCAGTCCCTTGTGAAAACACCCTTCAAGTGTATATCCTAGTCTCTTGCACTTCTCCCAGAGTCTCATGAGTACAAAAAACATGAGTCTCACCTCTCTTGATGTACGTATTTGGGTGCAAGGCCTCTGTTTCCCATTTGGCATGTGTAAATATTTCCTCCAAGTAGCAGTGTTTAAAATGTCACTCAAAAGGGTTGAGTGACACATAGACAGCAAAAGCTTATAGATAACAAAACTAAAGGATAGAAACCACTTCAGTGTTTCCTGCAATCAAAATGTATTCTTTCTTTAAAGTTAACTATACTTCTCCATCTCCATCTTGAGACAGGGTGGTTGGGAAACCTCTTTTGTTATAGTCCCTGCTTCTTGTCTTTCTCTCCCAATATTTTTTCAGCTTCTTCTTGAAGCTTGAGGAAATTTTTTTCTGAATATTTATGAAATTAAGATTTTTTAGGG
Source organism: Chlamydotis macqueenii (assembly GCF_036417535.1). NCBI lineage: Eukaryota > Metazoa > Chordata > Aves > Otidiformes > Otididae > Chlamydotis > Chlamydotis macqueenii. Next base: position 53,835,593 of record NC_141593.1, on the reverse strand, counting down.
TACGAATATTTTCAATATTATGTGGAAGCCAGTGGCATAAATCTTTAGCCAGTGCTCATATCATTCATTGCAAGAAATAGATTAATATTTGAAGATGTCCTCTATAGTACATTTCCTCAAAACTTAACTTAATGAAATATGTGAGCATTTGAGTCAAAATCATTAGCAGGTAGGAGCAAATTGCAATACATAATTTTTTTAACACATTTGTAGTTAAAGCTAATGAACGTATGTCAATGGACTTGAAAATAATTCACACCCTGTGAAATTTTGTTCACAAAATGTCAGCGAAGGGAAAAGCATGTATTTTAGTTTGGAATAGGTTTTGTATGCATCTGTACAGCACTGTGCAAGTTTTCATTCTAATATGGTACTTTACTGTGATAGAAGTAGAATGTTGCCATCGTTACAGTGCTTGGCTGTTTTCTTTTCTTATCTCACTCTCTGTGGCAACAAGATGGGAAGGCTGATTAAAGGTCAGGCAGGGTGTCTCGCGTTGTGTGTTTCATTTGTGGGACCCACGTGAAAACATGAAGATGTGATGCAAAGAGAGGAATCATACACTCTGCTCAGTAGAAAAAGCAGTGGCAGGAGTAATGGCTTAATCAAAAATGCTTTCCTCTGTCAGTATCTGTGAGTATTTTATTTTGTTCCATCACTTTCACCTCTAATAAGAGTAAATTAGGATACAGGTACAGGAAAACAGCCCCTGCTCCCTAAAGGGGCACATTGCTGTGTTTCAGTTTCATCACAGGCTCTACACAATGAACCTTGACAGCAACAGTTTGCTGGAATCAGTCCTTCAATAAATACTACCAATTTATGGGTGCTTTTAAAATTTATTTTCATTTAGCTAATGGAATGGAAGGCAGAAATCTTGGAATGCTGACAACTGAAGGAGCGGCCACTGACTTCACCTGGACTGGCATTTCACTGTCATTTTTACAGGCAAAAATACCTTTCCAATGAATGTGTGTCTTCTGTGTGTTCCAGTGTTCCGTCACCTGTGGCAAAGGGATGCAGTCCCGAGTCATCCAGTGCATGCACAAGATCACGGGAAGGCATGGCAATGAATGCTTTTCCTCAGAAAAGCCTGCAGCCTACAGACCCTGTCATCTCCACCCCTGCAATGAGAAAATTAATGTTAACACAATAACATCACCTAGGTTAGGTAAGCAGTCAAAATGACACATTCCTGCTGGAAATCTATTTTTAGTTCTTTCTCTCCATATAGTAATGGCAATCCCAGTTTAAAAACAGAAGGCTAGGACTCAGAAGATGTAAATTCTATGCAGAGACTCATCTCTCTGCCTCAGTTTTCCAGTGTCTACGTCAGAGGCTGTATCTTAAAATGGTGAAGGATTTTGTTGTCCAAGGAAGGACCGTATTATTGGACTATATGATATTACAGACACAAAACATCTTCAAAGGAAATTTTTATTTCAGAGACATTATAAACATATTATATATGTTTATATATATTTGTCCACTAAATTTTATCAAATGTTTTTAAAGTAAGGAAATACCTTGTTTTCTCTTTAAAAGCTCTGCAAACTGTCTTCTCATTATATTTGTGAGCTCAGGAAGGTCCTTATTTGTTCCACAAATACACATAGCTCTTTCCACTTGTCTTTAGTTCAGATGTCTACAATGTGTACAATCTCTGCCTGATGGATTAGGACATGTGAAGGAAAATTACTAACATGAAGAGATTTGCTGTTACTGGATGAACGCTGTTACTGCTTAACTACAGAACTGTTAATTCTGTTAATTGTTATTTCCTAGTAGGTTGATGACGATGGTCTTACCATTAGCTCCTCAAATCGTTCATCTGCTTCTTGAGCATGACTGGGGAGTATTCAAAGCCCTGCTGTAAGACAGCATACCCTTTCCAGATGATTTTCCAGAGCCTTTGTTAAGATAAACCCTCCTGTCAAATAGATTACTCCTGCATGGAAAGCAAGTCTAACATTTCAGGCTGTATGTAATCCTTCCTTTAAGTCATTGAAGGGTGTTTCTCTTTGAAGTTTTTAACCCTTAAACATTTCTGTGTAGTAGTCATTGTTTCAGTTTGCTGGATAGGATGGCAGCTGTTGCTTATGGCCCTCTCAGCTATTTCACTGTTGTAAGGTTGCCCTTCATACTTTTATCTGTCATTGTTCAACTGATCTCTCAGAAGCAAGGGGCCATCGCTCAATCACTGAGTTGTCCCTCTGGTGAGGTATAAGCAGTTTTGTGTCTGTGATTCACAGAGTAAAGTGAATCACAAAGTTTCACAGGAAAAATACAGCGTCAGAGTCATTAACATTTTACTTAATGTGAAGTGCACAAAAAAAAGATGAAGCTATGTTGTCCTTATAGAATGGATTATATAGCACTAATCTTAGTAATCTACAGGTCAACCTCATACAGCAGGAGTCAGAATCCACTCCAGTAGAAATATGAACAGCTCCAGCATACATAATGCAATGCTTGTCTTTAATATATTGATCATTTTGGCCTCCAGTTCCATTGCTATTATGCAGTATGGGGGGAGGGGCTAGTGTAAACTGATGTGGATTGCACCATCTCTACTCTTTTATAAATACGCTCTCAGTTTCTCTTTCCCTTCTGTTAAAAAGGGAGAGTAACTCAAATCTTCTGTGAGGTTGACTTTTTTTTCAGTTCTGTTTATGATGATTTTTAAATGATGTCTCTTCCTTGTGCCCTATTTTTTCACTGTTTTCCCATATTAATTCCATGAACGCGCTATAGCTTGAATGTGCAAAGACCCAAATTTGGTACCAGGGTCCTTCTATGATAAGCACTGTAAAAGGCTTTCATAATCTAAACAGGTGGGTGGATTAACAGATGACTTCACAAGAAAAAAGACAACAGACATTAAAATATCCCTGGTCTGTACAACAGGCGTACAAGAGAAGTCAGGCTTCTGCATCCAAATCTTTATGACTCTTAGAGAGAACCAAATAGTTATAACAGTGGGAGGAGGCAGGATAAACCAAACAGTGGCTTTTCAGGCTAGTGTGGTGTCCTTGTCATTTTAGGAGGTTTCTGGGGAAGAATTTGGTAGTCAGGGATTCCCAGAGCTAGAAAGCAGCAACGAACTACTAATAGACCAACCTGAGTATCAGGGTGAAGATATGACGTGAAAGACATGGAGGTAAGGATTAATAGCCTGATTTTGACATGGAGGAGGGAAGATCCATTGGTGCAACTAAAGAAAGGGTGATGTCTACCAATGTATTGGAAGACAATTTTTAAAAAAAACCCAACATTTGGAATGTAATTGGAGAGGAGAGTAGAAGGTCAGGAAGGTATGAAATGCACAGTATTTGTGCATCTGAGAAGCACAAAATGTGATAATTGGGCATGGACAAGTATATTTGCCAACATATCAACTGTTATTAATTCCATACTGTAAGTTTCATTTTTCTAGATAAAATGAATTTGCATTATGAAATGTACCATAGGACTTGCTAACTATCTTCAGACGTTGTAAGAGGGCCACATAGAGTGGCATCTGTAGTATTCAAGCTAGCAAGAGAATATAATTCTGTTCCTTTGAACAAAGAAGCCAGACAAAACTAAAGGTGTAGTAGATTATTTCAGTAACCAAGAAGGATGATGTAAGACATCATGTAGCTTTGTTCAATTTCCATTCATGGACAACATGGCACAAAGTCTTGATTTGTTGAGCAAAAGTTGATCAGAAACCAGCAACAGTCTCCATGCTTTAGTTCCTACATTTCCCTGCCTCTGATTAAAAAAAAAAAAAATCCCCTTACAGGTGTCATTGAGAACCCTATTCTGGTACTGTTCAAGCTGATGCTTCCTGGTTTTCCAGTGGCAACTTCTGTCTCTGAGAGCAGTTTCAGCTGGAGATGCTGCTTCGTGCAGCTTTGCTGGCACTGGCTTTGCAGCCCCCACATAACCCTAGCCCCAGCCCCAGCCCACCTCTGTATAGCACAGAAAGATGGGCTTCACTCCCTGGTGAGGAGACAGCTGCAAGACATAAAACCATTTAGATTCAATGCAATTTAATCCAATTGATAAATTTAACTAGCCTTAAAAAAATTTAATGTTGAAAATATTGACAGCAGGAGGATGGGGTTTTTTTTCTTTCTTTTGTTGAATATCTAAAACTATTCTCCTTTCCCTTCCTCAGATACACTTCTGGTGTCCTTGTCACCTTTTCTACCTGATTCTTCACTAATAAATGTAACAGTAATGTATATTTGCTTTTGTTGTTGTTGTCTCACAGCTGCTTTAACATTCAAGTGCCTGGGAGACCAGTGGCCTGTGTACTGCAGGGTGATAAGAGAGAAGAACCTTTGTCAAGACATGAGATGGTATCAGCGGTGCTGTGAGACGTGCAGGGACTTTTACGCGCAAAAAATGCAACAAAAGAGTTGACCTCTGTCAGGCTAGCTGGCTCTCAGCTCTTTGCAATCTTATTATTTATAAACACACACACACACGTACACAGACACACGCACGCTTCTTCAGACCAAATATTATCAGATTACATATAATTTAATCAAATTAATTTATTTTGCCTGCCAGACATCCTAAATTGTTTTGGTTAGACAGCCAACTTGTTTTATCTTCTGAAGTTTTTGTGATTAATTTTTATATGAACAATTTTGGATACATTTATCAGAATTTAAAAAAAATAGTAACTAGTATTTTAAATGTTTATTTTCAGTAGGGTCATCTCTCTGTTGCCAAAAAAAAAGAGATCATGTTATCTTGAATTTATTTTAATTTAGCCAAATAGTTTTGTTGTATATGGAAATAAAGCCCTTTTTAATTTTATTATATTTTTGGCATTCAGAGTCAGAATGATCTTGTGTATTTTGCAACAGATGTTGAGGTGAGTAAGCTAACATTATTGAACAGGTTATTACAGAATGTATTATGAAATCAGTTCATTTGATTTAGAAACATACTGAAGGGGATAATCTACTGTAACTTATATTATAAACAAGAAAATTTAAATAGCTAAGTAGGGATTTTGATCATTCTCATGGACACATACTTGAACACAAGTATTGAATCAATGAAACACTGTAGAGATTTACACTGAATCACTGTTGCACTGTTTGAGGTAGTGTAGAGAAATGCAGTCCTAGAACTTGTACCATCCTATGAATCCACGTCTGTACTGTTTTAACATGTCACTTGATTTTAAACGTTTTGAAACAAAAAAAAAAACATGCCCCTCTATACCTTTGTGTGTTCTCTGCAGATTTACAAATGGAAGAGTCCTTCCTCCTGCCACTTGTATGACTTAATCTGTTAAACATTTTCAGTTCTCTGTTGATGATTTAGAAAACAGCTTTGTAATACTACTTTAGTTTTATCTTTGTTTTATGAAAAAGTCTTTATAAAACTAAAATGTTTTACAGTTTTGTGAAACGTTATGAAACAGCTAAAATTTTCCTTATGAGAAAATATTGTACATGATTCACATGATTTTTACATTTTCAATAAAAAGTAAAGCTTCTTTTGTTATTTGTATTTTTCCTCTTTTGGGCATCCGTGTCTGGTAGCCGAATCCATTGAGCCATGCATCGCAGCAGGTACAGCTACAGCTGCAACAAATGCCTCCTGCCTCTTGACTTAGGCACCTTTCTGCAGCTGCAGACAGACATGCCACTCTGTGAGCCCTGATATACGGAAAAATTGGTATAACTGTAATATTCAGTGGAGGCAAAGTTGTTCCTCTCAGATGAGTTTTGTAACCACTGAACCTGGCAAGAAGAGCGAGATAGGTCCCCTGCCTCCATTTTGTGATGCAAACCTTTAGGCATGCTCTGAAAATATGTAGGAGAGCAAATCCTGAAGGCAAGACAGCTGAAAAAATGAGTCTGAAAGACATCTTATTTTCTACTCAAAGCAAAAAGAGAATGCATCTTTATCTGAGTGATTGTGACTTTTAATTCTCTTCAAAGAGTCTTCTGTACAGATGTGATGCAGATAGCCACACAATTTAATAAACTGAGGCCCCCGGTCAGAACTGTGATTCTGTCCAGGAGGAATACTTAGCTGCAATCTTAACTCCCCTTGAAATGAACATATGTGCTTTGAAATAGCGGTACTGTCCAAATCTTTGATTTGGCATCTTACCACTGCACATTCAAAACATGCAACTTTAATGGTGTGCTAATGTATGACTTTAAATTAAGTATCTTCTAGTTTTAAAAAGTAAAGAAGGAAAGAAAAATAACTGACATCATGGTGTGAAATTGTATAATTCTGAAGTTTCAATGCACAGAAAATTGAGTTGTTCTTGGGCATAACTCCTCAATGTCACAGACACACATTTGAAAGTCTAATAGAATTATTGTAGTTGGCAGGCAAAAGAAACAATTATTATTTTAAAGTTTCTTCGTACTTACTTAGTACCCAATCCTGCTAATACTCCTGCACTCACTTGAATCACAACAACTAAAAATCAAGCAAAAGAAATGATATCTCCAGACTAGGGGCCAGAGGACAGTCTTTTATTAGCCAGTGATATCGTCCACACAATTCTGAATGTTTATGCCCTATCCACTAACAAGAATGTCAGCTTTATGTCACAATGGAAAAGTACATTTTAATTCTGCCTGTATCCGTTGAAAACAGATGAGTGACTTGTGCTGAAATCATCCTCCCTTCTCCCTTACACAGCATTATAAAAGAAAAGAGTTTTGGATGGGAAACAGGAATGGAAAGTTGCACAGTAAAATTACGTTATTTTTAAATGTAATGAGTGAAATCAGGATGTTCTAATGCTGATAGCTCTGGCTCGGGTTCCTTCAGCATCTGTAGTACAAAATTATTAATTAGACATGTGTGAATCATTTTGAAGAAATTTTGTCTACATAGCAAAAATGTCTCTTCCTTTTCTGCATTGATTTCAAAGCAAGTTATTTTTACTGCTTTGATATGCTCTGTCCTCATTCAGAGAACCCATTTTGTCAGAAAATGATACGAATGTCTGGAGGACGTGCCCAGCTTGCGGCCCAAGTCCCCGCAAGCGGAGGGGGGTGGGTGCGTGCCTGCCTGGCAGAGCTCTGCCACAGCCCTGGGTGACAGCAGGCAGCCCCTTCCCGCTGCGCTCAGGGAAGCAGTAGCCTTCTGCACTCACAGACATTCCCACCCAAGTTTACTTGCTTTCTGGATTTGGTCTTTTTTTTTCAGCAATGATCCCTCTGCATGAATACATTTTCCTTCCAGCCTGATGAATATGTAAAATTTCAACTCATGAATGTCAAATCAGTCAAGCTCAGCTGACAAGTAAATGTGAAATTCACTCCAGCTCACAACGCCTAGAGTAGGCCTTTCTCCTAACTGAATCCAACTTAGGCTGTATTTTGTTAGATTAAGAGGGATTTAAGCGGTGTGCCGTGTTTGCGCTAGGCTGGTGTGCAGTGGGCTTACCTCTTCCCAGATACATGCTAGCTACTGTAGTGACCAAAAGTTACAACCAGTATCAATTCTCATACCTTTCTTAAAGAAAAGGAATACCTGACTTTTAATTGCATGGTCATTTATTCTGCAGGGAATTTGCTGCTTTGTTCTGGGGGATGTGGTTTAAGCTTTGGGTTTGGGAGGAGGGAATTTCCTTCAGTTTTCATTGTCATCTTCATTGACAGAGAAGCAGACATTTGCTTGTTCTAAAAATATATTAAAAATTGAAAGCTTGCCTTCTTGAGGAGACCAACAGAGGCCCTAAAGCCTAGCAGGTCAATTGTAAACAGAAAACAAAGTGTTCAGAAAGAATTTGAAGAGCTCTGTACAAAAGATGCTCAAACTAATAGTAAAAGGTACTTGAACTACATCAAACGCAGGAAGCTAGCTAGGGAGTCTGCGGGACCATCTGATAACACCAGTGTGAAAGGGACACTCGGGGATGACAGAGCTATGAAACGAAGTTCAGTGAAGTACTTGTGTTGGCCTTTCTGGCTGAAATGTTGCAGGGGTTCTCGTACCTTGCATGTTCCGTGGAGCAGAGACTTCAGAGAAGCTGGATCAAGTTGAAGGAAATATATGAGAAAGTAAGACCAAATAGGTATGCTAGATGCTAACAGATATCCAGAATGCCAGTCACATGAGATTCCTGGAAGAACACAATTGGAAAACTGCAGAACTGCTTGCCATGGTGCATAAGTTCTTGTTTCAAACAGAAACTCTGCCAGAGGACTGGCAGATTGCAGTGCAATTCCTGCCTGTGGAAAAAGGGATCTTTAGGGGATCCTTTGAACTACAGGCTAGAGAATCTTTAATTCCTTTTCTGGTGCTGTAATAAGGCATTAAAAAGCATAAGATCCCTGAGCACCTGGATAAGCATGGGATGTTGGGAGAGAGAGTCTGCATGGCTTCAGTTGTGTCTTGAGCAAAGAGGATCTAGCAAACACAGAAGCCTCCATCAAGGTTCCACGTTACAGGATATTCAAGAAACTACATTCACACAGGACTACAGGAGTAATATTTATGTTTTGAAAGCTTGTTAAAGGATTGGGAGCAAAATGGTCATCTTCCTGGATGGAGAGGAGGCATCAGTATGGTTCCCCAAAGGCAATATTTTCCCAATATTTTTCAATATTTTCATCAATGGCATGAGAATGAGAGTAAAAACAGATGTCCAGCTCTGCAGGTGACATTTAGCACTTCTGGTTAACCAACTGTTGCCTCACTTGGCAAGAAACTCACAAAACTGCGTGATTAGGCAATATGTTAGCTGATAAACTTTGATGTGGATAAACATTAGGTAGTACAGCTATGGAAAATAGCTTCAACTATTCCTACAAGATACTGAACTTGCAACTGGCAGTCATAGAGGTGGAGAAAAATCATAGTGTCATTGGTTACTGTAATCTGAAGTTCATGCCTGTATGAGAATAGCAGGAAAAAAACCACCAAAAACTGATGGATATTGTCAGAAGACAGGGCATAGTTTTTCCCATTTTTGGAACTCTGGTGTACCCACAGCTTGAGCATTGCATTAATTTATGGTTGCTCTGTTCTCATGAACAATGTAGTGGATTACTAGTAGTAATGTATTACACTCCAATACATTTAAAAAGGCAAATAAATAAGCAAGGGGATAGACCAAGTGCCTTATGAGATGAGACTGAAAAAGTTGATACTTCAGACTGGAGAGCAAGAGACTGAGATGACCATGGTCATGGTTTAAAACATCCTGAAGGTGATCGATAAGCTGCACGTGGAGCTCTTGTTCTTAAAATTCTGCAGTACAACAAAGAGGGCATCTTTGATAAAACCAGTGTAGAAATTAGTTTAAAACACATCAAAGTAAGCACTTTTAACAGTCATGAGGTTCTGAAGCTTGCTTCTAGAAGAGGTTGTATCAGAAGATTTGAAAAGCAATTAGATAAATTTGTTGACAAGTCCCTAAATAGATAATAAAAGGCCTGGGAAGAGATACTCCAGCACAAAAAAATTGTGTGGCTTCTAGAGTAGTAAAAGGAAAACAAACTGCAGAAAGTTGCCAGGTGTACACAGTCTCCCTAAACAACATATCTTCTTGCCCTTTTCAAACAGTGATAGATCCTGGCTTGGGGAGTCTGACCTAGTGGGATGTTTACATTCTTAGGTCATGTCTAATGAAGTGAAGTAGTATCAGTGAGTAAATTCACACAAATGCACACCACACCGTATGCTACAGTAGCACTGAAGAATCCTGCGTTCAGAGAGATGCTGGAAAGGGTATATATGTTTAAGAAAGAAGGCATGGTTGCATATACCTTTGGAATACTAATTGTTACTGCGTTAGTTCTGCCCAGGGAAAAAGGGAGACTTCATGTCACAGTAAGTCTAAAACAGCAGCTTCATGGTAACGATGTGTTGGTGTCACAGGGCTTCATGACACTGGGGAGAAACAGTTCTAAATGTAGCAGCAGGTTCCCCAGAAACATGCACGTCCACTCAGCAACACCATCACTGCTATCTCTTCTGTGACTGCTCACAAATACTCTTGAGTATCTACTCAAAAGCAACAGATTCATTATTTTAAACAGATGTGCTGTAAAATAATTGCCAGTAAATACATGCAAGAAAAAATCATGAGCTTTCTAAGTAGATAAGGGTTTTAACTCATATGTATATCAAAGTATTCATTTATTACATTAGGATCTCACATTAATAACATCTAAGAAATAGTTTGCTGGTTTTATTTTCTTTTTAAACTTCAGCAATCTTCGGTAAGGAAAATAGTTTGGTCTGATTCTCTGGTCTAAGTACAAGGCTAAAATTTTTGTGATGCTACAATTCTCAGCACTAAAATAGGTTTTCCTGGATTTCAAACAATGAACTTTCAAAAAATCTATCCTCTGTGGCACTGTCATAAAAAATGAAACATAGCTTAGAAAAACAGAAAAGTTTGGAAAAAAAGGTTAAAACAAAAGTGAGAAGACTACTTTTGCTGGTTGTAAGTAATGGCCATGATGAGAAGGGGAATTTCATAAGTCAAAAGAGCTTAAGACTTATAAAATGATAATGAAAATATCAAATTTCAAAATAAAATTATGAAAGTGAAGGGACTGACTCTTCGCCATTCAAGTCAGTAAGAGTTTTTTCCATTAACTTGAACTGGAGCAGAATCAATTCCCTGAAAACTTATGTTATCAATTACTTGCAGCAATCTAATATTTCCCAGGGTCAAGAAGAATTAACTGTGAGAGAAATCCCTGAACCTAAAGAGGTGCATGTCATAGCTGTCATGGTAAGTGGTACCGACCCACACAGCACAATGGAGCCTCTTAGTACTGACACAGAAAAGGAAGACTTGCTTTGCACTGGGAGCTGCTTCTAATTTTATGGAAAAAAAAAAAGCTTGCTTTGAAGTATTGTAAGCTTGACATTTTTGGCAGGTCACTTGAGGAAGTGCTGGTATGCATTTAAGTGTCTCATGCATCTACTAACTGGTACTCTGTTAGCTTTAATGAGCACAGATGTATCTATCAAAATAGACCTTGAACTTGAAAACTTAAGCTAGGCACTTACAGAAACATGTCCTGTCTGCTCTGCCGCTTCTAAACAATCTTTTATCATTGGTAGATGATATAAGTGAGCCTGACACCAAACAGGGGTCAGATACAGTTTCAGGAAACTGTCGTATCTTTCTTCACGTCATTAATAATAGAAAGAGCGTGCACAGCCAGGAACCAGAAGCTGGGGCTGTTTGCATTATTACTCTACAGGACAGAAGCATGGACTTCTCCGTTTTGCCCAACAACAACCATCCTGACAAATTCCTGCAACTGGAGGTGAAGTCTTTAATGAAAAACTCTGCCTTTCTACAGGCCAGCCTGGCAAAATTCCCAGAAGCAGCTTTACCTGGAGTGCAGCGGTGGCACAACAGGGTCTATTTACAGGTAAGGTCTAAAAGAGGCTGACATTGTTCCTCATTTTTCTACCCTGTTTTGGGGATCAGGAGACAAATGACAGGAGGTTAGGACTTCAGCCATGGATTCAACTTCCTGCATCTCTGAATCTGCATCACTAATAACCCTGTAAGTTTTCCTGTCTACTTCAGTGAGGATCAGCCTCCAAGAGAAGATTCTCTCTCCTCAGGGCAGCCTGCTGACTTTATTTCAGTACATTAGGCTTTATACTGCTCATTGTAACATTTTCATAGCTCTTCCCAGAATGTTTACTGATGTCAAATGCCAATTATTTGTACTAAAGGGGTGAATGGAACACCCTCTCTGAAGGAATGAGAAAAAAAACACAGACTTAAATCTGAAAGGCAGGTCATATCCCTTAAACTTGATGAAAAAAAAACACATTAGAGAGAGTACTACAGACTCTCGCTGGTGTCTCACAAGCTTATATATGTCTACATTGTTCACTGTATCTTTCTCTTTATTTTGCCTTGTTTTTCTCTTTCTACTTTGACCTTCCTGTTATCCTGACAAACAGCAGTTGAAAGTGTGATGCACACCGACTGTGTTAATCCAGATTATTATACAGTGATAGCAGCAGTTTCTCGGTAAAAATGTAAATGTGCACTGCCTAGCAGAGGCCCTACAGCCGGCGGCAGAGAAGTTCATGTCTGGATCAGCAGCAGTACAGCTGCATCAGCTCACACCCCTCTGGGCCTCACTTGCTGCTCCACCGTGCTCCTTCCCTGCTGCCCAGGGAGCCCCTCGCCTTCCCCACGCCTAGCATGAGCAAAAGCTCCAAGGTCTGTTTCTTGTCAAGGCGCATAAGCAGTTGAGGGGGGGAGGGGGGGCCGGGATGGGGGATGGAGAAGGGTCTGCATCCTGAGGATCCTTAGGATGGGGGTCCAGTTCCCCAGGGGACTGAGGAGTAGGAGTGAAAAAAAATCAGCCCGGGGGAGGGAAGAGGAAGAGAAAGATCCTTAAAGTCTCGCACAGCGCCTTCCAGTTGCAGTTATTCCCTCTCGGACATTTCTCCTCACCAGCTCCTCAAACCCCTTCGCTCCCTCCCGGAGTCCATTCCAGTTCTCATCCACATGCAAAAGTCCTCCACCTCCCGACAACAGCTTCCATGACCCAGCCCCCCCCCCCCCCACCCTTCCCTAGCCTCTTCCCCACCCCAGACATCCTTCCCTCTGCCCACCCTAGTGCCTCCAGCCACCTCTGCTCCCATTGTACAATCTTTGCTGGTGACTCCCCAAGGAGAGCTTGGGGGGGGTGGGGGACGGGGGACGGGACGCATGGTCACCCCCTCGTCTCCCATGCCAAGAGCTCTAACCAAGGAAGGAGCCTGTGGGATCCCAAACAATGGGGTATGGTGCAATGTTGGCCTCGCTCCCCACCCCACCCAAACCCCCTCTTTTGTGCAGGGGGGAGGCTGCCACACACAGAGCCTCCGCAGCAGCAGGGATCCTTCTCCCCATTGTGGTTTAACGCGAGGGACTGTCACCGAGCCAGGGCTGCAGAGCTCCGGGAGGATTAAAAACGTGTGGCGAGCCCTGCGCTTTTTCGGCTTGTGCTCTGCCCTTCACCACCAGCAAGAGGGTTTTCCGGGAACTCTGTTCCCAGCCGCGGGATGGCCATTTCAAAGGAAATGCAGTTTGCAATGTAGCAAGTTTTATAAATGTTAAACTTAAGGCACAACGTATACTTTTAAGTGTAGTCATTAGTGAATTAAAGCTGTCCAGATAAAATTCACTGTGCCTTGTTCTCTCTCCCTTATGAGTTTGCCTCCTTTTTTCCCTTCTGCTGACAATCAAATAAATGTAAAAGAACTTATGAGTTCCAGACATTAGAATAAACACGATGGCACAGCGGAGATCTAATGGCGCATGAATAACATGTTTTGCTTTAAGATGAGAGAGCTAATGGGGTTAAGGGTTAGTTAATTCAGAAACGGAAATGGGGGGGGCCGTTCGGAGGGAGCAGAATTCATTTCAGAACATATGTGCTTGACCTGCGGACTCCCAAAGTCATTAAACCTTGAGAGTAACCTAAATTCCCGCTTCAGAAATTCATTTTCTTTTAAGAAGCTATCACTACTCAGGGCTCCCCGTGTAAAGTGACTTCTCAGTGTCATGTTTGTGGCCTCTTCCAGACCTTTATTATGACATTACTCACATTCATGTGCACTTAAGCACTTACTTGTTTTCTCCACCTATAAGTTTTTAAATTTATTTTCATTATAAAAAGCAGCTTGATATAATGACAATTCCTATTGCTGACCAAAGATCTGCCGCTCTTTCTCCTTACTTTCCTCTTCTGTATCAGGCAAACTGAACAGCTTCCCTGCTTAGCGTATATTTTCATCGTCTACTTTGAACAAAACAAACCATAAAGCAGTCCAGGAATCTTGGCCCTTCCTTGTGAAAAGCAGCATAAAAAGCACAGACTGTTTCTCCTGCAAATGGCTAGCTACTGACTGCTTTCTGACTGCCCTGAAAAAGTCCAGCCCGCTGGACTCTCTGCCCCACAGTAAGTTTAGTGCTCAACATAAATCAGATGATCAATCCCCAGCTACTTCTGATAGCCAAGGGGCATGCCCCCCCTGTAGACTACTTGGTCATTTTCTGCAATTCTTGGACTTGTCTTTCCTCTTTGTATTTCCATTTTTTTTTCTCTATTTCTGGAAGACAGCAGAGAGCAGAGTCTTAGAACACCATGCTACATCTCGTCATGCTGCTCTTACTTATGACTTCACAAGGCTGAGAAAATTTTGGCCTGCAGGTGTGAGAGTTATCACATTAACTGCACTCCTAACCCCATCTTGGTCTGTCGTCTGAGCTAATGCCTATGTCCTGCCTTTGCTTGTTTCTCAGTGTACCAGGACAAGAGATTTTTTTGTAACCAGTAAGTTAGGTGCTGGGTTGCAGTCACTTGTTTGACCCTTGGCTCATACGTCCGTTGCATACTCCCACTCTTTCCCTTATTCTTCCCTAGACATCTACAATTCGCCACAATCAGAGCCAGCTTCAAGGTTACCAGGAGCTTTGGTCTCACACCGAACAGAAGTTTTTACATGATCTACTCACTGCCCTACAGAACTCCATTACCCATGACAGCTAAAACAGCTTTCTTTAAGTAAACAATTCATCACAAGGACAGAAGTAGTCTCAATGCTGCACAATTAAAATAGTCTGTATGAATGCCTACTTTTCTCTAAATATTCCTGTCACTTCGGCTTAAGTGTTTTTAACTGTCTACTGATCTCCTTCCTGTCCACGTCAGGTGGCTTCCCAGGTTGCTTTGTAGTACCTGATGCTGCCTTAAGTCTCTCAAAAGCAATTCTGATCCCTTTCAGTTCCTTCAACAAGAAAACTTGCATTCTGAGGAATCCTTGATATTAGATGTCTGCCTTACTGTCTTTCAGATCTCCTTACCTACCCTCGGTTACTCCTCGCCTTCCTGATTGTTTTTCCACAGCATTCCCTACGAGACCAGATTTGCTCAGGAAATTCTGAAGAGTTAATAATTATTTGTCCTGACAAATGACCAAATGCCTAGCAATACCTATACAGTTGTTACAACTATCACAGTGATTCTTGGGTTACTACCTTACAGATTTCTGTCTGTCAGCCATTTTGTCTGTCTTAGAAACAGGTCTCCACATCAGAGAAATGCCCTTCCAAGTGCTGGGGGAGTCCTCCAGGGTGGTTACAAGGGTTTTGCACAACAGAGGGTTATAATTTTAAAGAAATGATATGCAAATATAATAATCAACGTGCTGCCCACTTTCGTTAGAATTGAGGAGGTTGTTACAAAACAAATCCTGCAGTATCTAGTGGCCCTAAAATTCTTAAAAGACTCCCTCGGTTAAAACTTGTAGGCGTAGCTGCCCATCGATGGTGTTTGTTGCTTTTATTGCGTTATCTTCCCTGGCCACAGCTGGAGAACATGGCTGGCCATGGGACAAGAAATTAACTCTGTTCGTGAGGGAGTAAAGAAAGCATTGACTTGCAAGAAGTAAATTTCCTTAATTTTTCAGGCATCTCTTTGATCTCCTCTTGCAAGTAGAAGGGCTTGAGACCAAGGCCTAGCCTTAATTGTTGATGTCCTGGTTTTGGTGGGTGATTAGCTTGATGTCTCACAGCACAGACAGAGGAGAGAACGGTTAGACCCTCAGTTTGTTTCAGTGCTAAAAACAATGACAGCATCAGGAACAGAAGGAAGAAGTCAAGATAAAAAATGAGATCAAAATATTTCCTAGCAATATAGATAAGTTTATAATTTTTTATTTATATATAGCACAATGTACCTATATGCATATTTTGCATTATGAAATAATCAGCAAGAAAAACCTGCGGAGTAAGCACATTTTGACCCAGGGATGGAACTAACTAATATATCTTCAGGCTTTTTACAGAATCCTCTTTTTGTACTTGCCAGCTCTCCGGGTCTGTCAAAGAGGGACAAACTGTTCTCAGAGAAACACGAATTATAAACCATAACAGCTTTCTTGCTTATATGTAGATCAAACACAGCTATGTGTTTGCAGAGTTGAGCATTCTTCATCTTGTTAAACGAATATTTCGTCAACACATTTCAACGACAGTTTCTTAGAGTTTTTCATAACTACTGCTGCTTTGAGTATTTGCTATTCTTTCCTTCCACTCAGTGAATAGTAATATAAATTTGTTCTGATTTGATCTGTTCCACCATCCTTCTCAGGCATAGTATATATCATACAAATTCTGTGATGCATATGGACACCTAAGTTTACAATATTTTCCTCTTTCTTTGAACATTTGCTTCATGAATCAGAAGGAAAACATAGAAGTCTGTGAAAACTGCTGGGAGACATTTTTAATCTTAGAAGGAAAAATATGTAGTTTTTGCTAGAATTAATACTAGCAGGCATGTTTTTATTATACAATCTCTTCTGTTTTTCTGCTTCTGTAAACGCATACATTTCACACAATCTTCTTCATAGTTCTCTCTTTCATTACTTGGACCTAAACCTTTTATTTGTGTACGTGCATCAGGCTTCTCTCCTTCCTTTTCCCTAACTCCTATCTAGGACATATCTACTGCAGAAGTTTCACAGCCAAATGTTTGCCTTCAGTCAAGTGTACTCTCCAGATTTGCTTGGCGCTTCAGTGTCTGTTCTCTAAAACTTCTACAAACTTACCCCAAATTCCAGTCCAGTTATCCTGGTAAAACACTGTTGCCCCTCCCAGCCTAATCCCTCTGTACCTCTCCTCCAGGCCACCACATTCTCCTGTTCTCATACCCATGAAAAGGAAGGTACTGCAGACAGAAGGGGCAAAAAGTTTTGCCAGAAGGCACTCTTTGTGAACAAATTTTAATCATGCCATCTATTCCAAGTTTTGGAGCATTTTATCTAAAACAGCTTTAGAAATCACAGTCAAGTCGCATTCTTTTAACATTTTAGCCTAGGGAGCCTGAGCGTCCCCTGGTGAGACTGTTCATATTCTTCAGCAAAATGTTCTCCAAGTTCAACTTGGAGAAGTTGAACTACAAGCCTGAGGGAAACATCATTAAGGTCAATGACAAATTTTAAATAAGAAAGAAAATAAATAAAATAAAACGTAGTCAGAAAGAAACAACAGTTAAAAACACCAGCTCAGCTGAAATCTGGCCAGTACAACCCAGAGGGCTTCAGTGCCAGCTGCAACTGCAACTCAAAGAGTAATATTGTCAAGGGACATGTCAAGGCTAAGGAATGACATATGGAAACTATTAACTAATAGAGGGACTGGGAGGGCACTGAGGATCCACCCACTTACTAATGGTAATTGTTGATGGGAAACATGCTTAGTCACTTGTGCATGATGTGGTGATAAGAATGCCAGCATGATGCTTTCTCCTATAGTTTCTTAAACAAAGGCTACTGTTTTCTGTTCTCCACCTTCCCTTTCTCAAGGAAACCAGCCCTCCTGCTTCCGTCTACACCTGCCTGCCCCAGACCAACTCACACATGTCTACATGTCTGCACAGGTGCTGAGGCATAAAATAGGTGATGACATATAGCAGCTGGCTTCCACTGAAAGTGGATTCACAAGCCCACAAAGGGGGCAAAAAATTACTTAAGCAGAAAAAGCTAACAGTTTAGGGACCTGCACTGGCTGCTGTGGGATCTGAGTGGCTCCTAGACCCAGTCTGCAGGAGGAGGTGGGATCCCCTGGGCTTCCACCAGAATGGTGGAAGGAGAAGCAGGATGTGCCCCTAGCAGCCACGAGCCCTTCGGGTGCTGAAGTCCATCCAGCCCGTGGCACCTTAACAGCTGAAGATCTCAATATAAGTGAAATACCCCGAGAAAGATGTCCTTTCATGGAAGGAAGTTTCTCAGGTCCCAGCCTCTTCATCGTCTGTTTACGATGTGCACAAAATGTTGAACAGCTCGAAACAGCGAGTTTGATTGCATTCCTCCATGCAATTACAGATTGAAAACTATGGTAACTAGTATCCTACCAGTTCCTGAAGAGGCTCTTAGTGCTGTGTTAAGCTGCAGCTTGTGAGTTTTCAAAAATGTGATCCTACCAGAGTTGTTCACCCTCCTCCCTTGCCACCGCCCTGTTCTAATAGGTCCAATTTAACGATTGTTGGTGGTGGGAGACTGCTCAGACGTTTGATTACCTTTGAGGTCTGACAGTGCCCACAGTCAGGACTCTCCCCCAGTTGAATCAAGGGCCCCTTTGACATCCTGCATTCAGCAGTGCTGTGAATCCCACCCCTGCTGTCAGAGGTGCAGCTTTAGTAACTTACAACCCACCATTACCCCTGTGCCTTATTTCTGCTTTGGCCTTACAGCTCTACTTCTGCATCGTACAGGCACAGCTTTCATCAGGATCGCATCTTCTACTGCAGTGCTCCATTACACTGTTTTGCTAAAGCAGAGGCTTGCTTTCAGCAGGCATTACGATGTCAGTTCACATTTGCAAAAGAGTTTAATGTTCAGATTGTACCCACGTGCTTTCTGCAGAAGGAAGAAATCTGCCTAGAGTGAACAGCCAGGCTCCCTTACTGCACTGTAGATGTTTGCCAGAACAAGAAAAATTGTGGCATGTGTAATTTAAAAAATGATCCTGTTGTACTACAAGTGATAATTCTGGAAGGAGGCCCGTGTCGTAGGTAAATGATGATGAAAGCTAACTTCTGATTTTACTTGTGCCTTACAGAGAGAAAAGAGAAATGTCACTGAGCTGCCAGGCTTAGACTCGAACAGGGTCAGTCAAGAAATTATAGACAAAGCCCTTGGGAAACACATTACACCCATCACCCTGAAATCCACAATCAAAAGCAACCCCTTGTACAGTGACATCCATGTGGATGATGACTGGGAGGAGAAGAAAAAGACCCCTTCCTGGACCGTGCAAGACTACGACAGGCACTCACTGCACGCCAGCTTGGCCAGCCACATCAAGGTAAGGCGCTGGTGCGGCTGCGTGCGAGCAAAGTGATTTGCCACAAGCTGTGTGTGCGCGTGTGAACCACTGTGCTGCCCACTTGGTTGTTTTGGTGGGATTCCAGAAGTAAATATGGATGCATTTTTCTGGTGGAGACACGATACTAACATGAGTCTGATCAGGAAGAGAGGTGTAGGGATCTGGTTAGACTTCAGGAGTTTCAGTTCTGCAGAACATGGCCTCTGTGACTGAAGAAAGCCTTAAACCACAGCATCCCGGAACTCCGCTGCCCTGTTTGCATAGGGAAGAACTGCAAACAAGGCACTTAAATACTATATATCCACTTTAATAACTGTTCATAACATCATTCTGTTATCAAATAACATGCATTTTCTCAGTCTCATTCACACCATGCTGGATCCCGCCTGCCTGCGGGTTGGCACACACCACTTTTAGGGTTACTTTTTTGAGTATTTTTCCTACTGCTCCCTTTTTTGGAAAGGGACTCAGATCTGTGTCTGTAAGTTGCCATCTCTTCTTGAGAAGACAACATGGTTTCTTCTGGGTTTTTTAATCACATTTCAATGGCTGGTGTCCTACATTTGGTTCCTGGCTAAAAAGCAGGGTTTTAATTTTCCCCAGTGGAACATTTGCAGCATCTGGCAAGTAGCACTACCTATGTTCAAGTGAAAGTTCCTTGCATTTGCGTTGTGATGCCTTAAGTTCATTAATCACTATCTGATGATAGCCAAAATACTTCTAGCTGTGTTCTAATGACTTTATGTGCAAGAGAGAGGAACTGAGTTCATTTTCTGATCTTTTTTTTTAGGAAAATCCTAATGATCTACAGTTCTGGATGGGGGATATTTATACTCCTGGGTATGATACCTTATTAAAAAAGAAAGAGAGAGAAAATAAGCATTCCAAATGTTGCCGAATCATACTGCTCGTAGTACTAGCTGTTTGCATCCTGATTACCATAGTCACGCTCAGCATTTTACTTACTTAGTACAGCCAAATTATGTTGACGGGATTTTTTTCAAGAAATATTTTTTTTTTTTTATTAAGATAGTCCCCTGCCATCTTTTATTTCAATTCCAGGGGTTTTTTTTTTGTTGCAAATACAATTTATTTGACATTACTATTTTACAATGTTCCTGTGCATCATAAAGAATTGATTCTGAAAAGAGACAAATACTCTGAACATGGCAGGACATCTCCTTATAGGTATAATTAAAAAAGAAAACTAGAAAT
Source organism: Chlamydotis macqueenii (assembly GCF_036417535.1). NCBI lineage: Eukaryota > Metazoa > Chordata > Aves > Otidiformes > Otididae > Chlamydotis > Chlamydotis macqueenii. Next base: position 53,815,522 of record NC_141593.1, on the reverse strand, counting down.
ATGCTACTTTTCTTAGTGCCCTCTTCTTCAGACTAGTGATTTGTTTCAGTATGTGTGGTATGGTACATAGAGTATGTACAGACAACCAGCTGACTATTTGTTCTAACAAACATCTACCACCCCCTTCATCTTTTTGTGATAGCTATTATTGGAATAAAGAAAGGTATGATAAAGCGGCATTCAAGATATCCCAAAGAATTCTAAACAAAAAATTTATGCATTACTTAGTGAATGAATGCATTGCTGCAATGATGCAGCACTTAGTAAAAAGCTAGCCTAAATGCATAAATGTTTCCTTATACTTTTTCAGAGAATAAAAACAAAAAATAGACTGTTGAGCTTCTATCAAAAGAATTGCTTGACACCTGAGACAGGGTTTCTTCATCCCTCTGGGATGTTCTTTGAACATGTAGCATCTCTGTCACCCCAAAAGATGGAGCACCAACATTATTTTAATCTGACATGCCAAAACCTGAAGTAAAACTAGTGGAGTACTGGAGTATAAACTGAAATTAGAATATACCTTTAAAAGATTAAAGATATAGAGCCATGCTGTGAAAAAGGATCTTTGTAAATGAAAGAATCAAAAGTAAATGTTAAGAGTGCTCAGACCATTAAGTTCATACACCTCAGAACAGTTGAGGAGAATGAAAAGATGAGATTGAGTGACAAAATAAAAACTGAGTGAACAGGGAGAGAAGAACTTAGATTATTTATTTCCTTTCTGAAAAATACGCTGAGTGATGTAAACCCTTTAGACCTCTAGATTAGGGTAAGGGGCTATGAACACTTCGGAGATGGGGATCTCCCTCACTCACAGAAGAGAATCTGACAGATGCACAAACACTGGAAGGTTGGGGTTAGACCAGATCTACCTCTCTTCACCCAAAAAAAAAAACGCTCTGGAGCACGTCAGGAACAGAACCAAGGCAGAAGCGGTGTATTTCCCCCTCTGAATTCCAGCACGTGCCCTACTTACAGCCGCTTTGCAGTGCTTTTAACGCAGATCAAGATGGGCTCATCTTCAAGTGTGCTGTGACAGTGAGGTAAGTGCGTGTAATTCCTTCCCTCCTCGCCTGGCCCATATTTGAATCTCATTTGTGCCGAAACGACTTGGACCCCAGTCCAGTTTGTACTGTTTGAATTTAAGGTTTGTACCATTTGAATTTAAGGTTTGAAGATCCAAGCTAAACCCGCTCATGTCTTTAATCTGGTAAGCGGCCAACAGCAGAAGTGCAGCGGCGTTTTAAAGCATTGGCGTGAAATTAATACCCCTGTGACAACACCGAACACTGCTGTAAATGGGGGAGGGGGTCTCCTCCCGGTTTGCTGCAGTTTTCAGGGACGGGTGTTCTTGTCTGAAAGATCAGGTCCGTCCAGCTTATGGAAATAAGAACTTGGGAGCGTTTTACAAGACTAATAGCTGACATTGTGAAGTAACTATTCATGTTAAGGCGACAATACTGAACTGTTTTCAGCCCAAGTGCATGTGCTTTAAGTGCATGGCGTACAATGCAGAGACGAATTTATTTTTTTGGTAAATTACTGAGGCCTGCAGGCGGGAAGCCTAAAAGCAAAGGTCTCTGTAATTTCCAGGAAAACAGCCAGTAATGCGAGTTGCTTAACGGCACTGCTCTCGGCGGGTTTCGCAGTGGAGGTGAAACCGTTTTCTCCCCGAGCCCACCACCGGCTGCTCCGCTCTGGTTTCGCTGCTGTCATCTAGCGGGGAGTCAGAAAGGAGGAAAAACGTTTCAGGTCGGGGGTGCCGGTTTGCATTAATTTGCCCTTCTATTCCCCCCCTCCCCTCTGGTTTTGTTTTTTTTTTTTTTTGGTGTGTTTTGCTGGGGTGGCGGGGTGTCTGCGTGACTTTCCCTGTGGCGCTGACGCCGCGCCGCCGCGGCCTCCTCTGCTGACACCTCGCGGCAGCGCGCGGCGGGGCGGGCGTGGGGGGCGGGGCGAGCGGCGGCTGCCTCCGGCACCGCCCCGCCCCGCCCCGCCCCGCCCCGCCCCGCCGGCGGCCCGCGGCCCGCCCCCCGCGGGCGGGCGCTGTGGGTTGCTGGTGCGCGGCGCTGGTGGGACAAGGGGGAGGCGCGGGGAGCTCTGGTCGGTTTTTTGGCTGGGGCGTCTGCCCGTTCTCCGAGGCGGCGGCGTGCTGCTGCTGCGCACCCGAGAGCGCACTCGCAGGGGGACAGCCCATTGTCTGCCCGAATGCGAGCAGTGTGCTCGCAGCTGAATAGTTTGGGGGACGGGTGGGAACCCAGCAGCCTGGGAGACAAAAGACATCTCTTCAGGGGGCAGCGGTGGAGCCTCGGGCTCCTTTGAACAATGTCCTTAGTCTAAAAACAATTGAGGAGACACCCCTCCCTTCTTTAACCATTTGATGCAATATTAAGTTATGTGTGTTGCCTCTTACCATGTAATTTTTAAAATTATTTTTGTAATTTATTCCTGGCAGGGGCTTGAAAAGAAAAGTCATCATGTTATACTTATGAACTAGGATCGGTATTGGAGTTTGGAGAACAGAACGCTTAGTGTATTCCAAAAGTGCTACTAAAACTGGATGAATAAAACAATTCTACTAAGTAATGGCATTAAAACAGGACGTACAGCAACACCCACCACACCCTGTGGTAAGTAGTCTGGGAGCTACATTCACTGGTCTCTTCCCGGCCTTAGAGAATGCTTACGCAGCGTACGCTTTGTTCTACTTCAGTAGAATTTAAGCAGTTACTTAGAGCTAAGAAAGTAGTTAGATTTGGGTCAGAACAGAAACAAATCTTGGCGTGAGTTTAATTTTTTTTTTATTCTGATGGTTATCAGATCAAATGACAGCAAAGTCTTCTACTTGGTAGTCAGTAAAAACTCAACATAAAACACTGGGTTAATATGTTGACATCTTACCGGCACCTACTCATAAAGATGGAGAACAAAGGTGTAACTGCTGTAGGATACTACCTTTGACTGGAAAAACTGGCATTTGCAGTGAGATGTAGCAGGAACTAGCTCTTATAAACTGTACAGCTGCAACCTGGAAGTAAATAAGAGCACTCATGCATGCTAACTTATAATTGCGCTGGCAGTTGTGGTATTTCACAAATTATTTTAGAAAAAATAACTTCCTTCTCTCCAGCAAATGAGGATTAGCTTTAGAAAATACCTAAGTGATTAAACTTTATTTTTTATTGGCTTTTAGTACAACTGCTCTTCCAAATCACTAAAGCATCTTGGAAAACTCTTAATGAGGAAATTCCCAGCCTTCCTCTTCCTTGGCTGTATTCTTCCCTGCCCAAAAGTGTCCATAAATATTCAGTTGAGTGCTCATGTTATTTGCCTTTAGCCTGTGAAGTTGCTGAACATGGGCTCCTGCTTGGCTCTGGTACTCATAACAGGCACTGTTTGGGGAGATTCCAGCTACCACTCTACTTCAGTAAAGTACAGATCTTGTCCATGGAAAGGATCTTGCAGGGCTTGTCGCTTTAGCAGGGTACATGTTTTCAGACTTTCGAGCTTCATTTTTTTTCTTCTGCCAATACACTCATTAAGCAAGACGATGTCTGAAGGAGCAAAACATCTGAAAGAGCAAAAGGAGCAGGCAAAGAGATGTTTTTGAGTTTGCCATGGGTAAAGTTACCTTGGTCACATCAGGATTTGAAAAAGAGATGCAATGTCAGTTGTGAGATATCATATATTATGCATTTCTCTGGGGAGGGCAGAAGTTACTTCTTCACTTATCCGGTTTTGGTGTGTTAGTGCAGAATTAGTTGAACGATAAAGAACCGTAACAGCAGAACTTGTGTGGATGCTTAACATCCCTGCAATCTATCACTGAAAGATCAAGAAGGTCCCCACAAATTGCCCTACCCATGGATAGTGTCCCAGCGGTTAGTTCAGAGGCATTTTGAAGCAGATCAGGCTACAGAATCCTCTCTAAGGACCTACCTCTGCATGGTTACGCTCTCTAAATGGAATAATTCACTGAAATACAAATTTATAGGGATACTAGTCAGATGAACTAAATGTCAGACAGTTCCAGGACAACAAATGTGATGCTCCTGTCAACTATTTTCTCATGTGATTTTACTGATTAGAAGATGCTTCTAGATTTAAAAAAGCTAGAGCAGCAGTTACCTGCTGTAACAAGCAACAGGTGTAACATAAGGTGTACGATCCCTTTTTGTTGCACAAGATAAATTTTAAAAGTCTTTAGCACCCAGTATTTCGGGTGGATTACACTTCTTGGCTTAACAACAGCACTTTCCTCCTATATGGTTTCCTTTATAAAAAGTGCTTTTTGCACTATGTAATTATTTTACTTTTTTTTTTTTTTTTTTTTTAGGATTTCCCAGAAAGCTGGACAAAGAAGGATACAAATCCAGAGTACTTATATGGATTCACAGTTCTGCTGTGACCTGACTTGTACAACCGTAACCTGATTATTTGTATTGTGTAGGAATGCATTAATAAATATGGGAGAGACTCTTATGACTGACATCAGTTTAGACTCAAGTCTTAGCTACATGCAGACTCAGGGTAGCTGGATTCATGGGTAAGAACATGACATGTGCCATGGTTCAACTTGTTTCTCAGCATCCCGGTGGCATGGCAAACCCAGAATTGTAAGTCAAGTTTGACAGGCCTGTGCCTGTTTCCAGTCTGTTGGCTGGAAGGAGAAAAACAGAACAATGGCTTAGAGAAAAATAAATCTCTTCATGAAATACTTGTCTGTAAGGCTATGAATCTACATCTGCAAAAGATTTAATTTGCAAGATTCAGGGTTTGGGGGGCATGCTCTTCCTCTCCCTCTCCCAAGTTTTATTTGCAATTTCATTTAAGTTCCCTAGGGCTGAGAATTGCCTTTCTGACAGGTACATGACCTATGCCATTGAGCTAGGCTCAAACCATAAGCTTACTAAGCTAAATCTTGAAAATGGCCAGCTGCCTAGGTTTGCAGGTGCTCAGCTTCTCTGGATATGTCCAACTGCAAACAGCAATGGGTGATGGTTGCAGGTATCCACATCCAATTGTCACAGGAGACAAAACATAATCCAGGCAGATTTCTGCTGGAGTACAGATGTAGTTCAAGTTTGAACTGAGGTGGAATCTGGGTGCACAGGTGGTTTAGGATAAAGAGCTTTTGATTAGATCCCCCAGATGGTGTGACACTGATTTCTCCCTTTTGCAGCTGCCTTTCAGTGGACTCCTCCCTGCGACCAGACAGTCTTATCCGTGGTGGTGGTGCATCCTAACAGGCAACCCTCTTCCTGACAGAGGGACTTGTCAGGATTTTCTGGTTGTGGAGGCTGACTTTGTGAATCTCTGCAGATGGACACACTTTGCAATGATCCTGATACTGCTCTCTAATGCCGACCAAGACACACCGAATCCCAGAGTCAGAATATTCAGTTATGAATGACATATTGCTAAGGGCTTTTTTCATCGCCAGCCCTAATGTAAGCCATCTGGTTGTGGAAAATAAACACTGGACACTCTCTCCTCTGATATATTACATTCTGCTAAGGCAACTCAGCAACAAAATTCCTATACATAGGTAAATTTTCAATGCATTTTCAATGCATTACTGAAACAATCTGGCAGAGAGTTTTTGTGTTATGTTGAGAGAGGGCAATAGTTAATTCATAGCAGTATGACATGCTGTATTTTCAGGAGAACGTGCAAATCCTGAGTTGGTGTGCATTAGTTTTTCCACCAACATATTTAGTTTTGCAGACAACCCAGCATATGAACCAGCCTTCCCAAAGAGAGCTTGTTTCCCTCTGGGGTTCCGCTGTGCTGATTGTGCTCTTCTTGGAAATTCTCCAAAAGGCCACTTCCAGCTCAGAAATCAATTTGCTGCAGCTGCTGCAGTAAATTGAAACTCTTGTAGCTGTAAGTGGGTTCATCTGCAGGGTTTCTTGTGTGTGGTAAGGTTAGTCTTGTTGGAGGAAGTGGTGTGGAGGTAAGGTGGAAGGCAGAGAGCGTTACGACAATATGCGGTTGTTGTACCACACACAGCACAAACCTACTGGGTATCAGGCTTATTTGCTTCAAATTTGCTGGACTTCTGGTTTTTAATACCTGTGGGTGTGCTGTGTACAAAGTAAATGTTCAGGCTTTAAAGCTTCTCTCTCTAGGCACAGCTGAATACTGAAAATATATATAAATGTGCATGCTGAAGTAGTATTTTGTATGCAGCTGTTTGGGTCTCCCTGAAATAGCTTGGTGCTTCCTCAGAAAGGGAAGAGATAAGATAATCCATAGCGAAGACGACAGAGGATGGTTTTGTTGTGGAAGCTGCTTGCTTTTGTTCCAGTTTATCTTTTTCACACCCTCACCTGCTTTTTTGTTTTCTGAACTGCAAGCACAGTATCCTTTTGAGAGTGCTTAGGATACTTAACACTGTAACAGGTTGCCCAGAGAGGTGGTGAAGGCCCTATCCCTGGAAACATTCAAGGCCAGGTTGGACGGGGCTCTGAGCAACCTGACCTAGTCAGGGATGTCCCTGCTCCTTGCAGGGGGGGTTGGACTAGATGACCTTCGAAGGTCCCTTCCAACTCTAACCATTCTATGATTCTATGATTCTATATAAAACAATCTGGGTTATAGATGTAGGAGCTGTATGTGAATAGTGTTCAGTGTATGGCTAGCACTGTAGTGGTAAATTGCCAAGGGAAAGACTGTGTGCCTTATAGAAGTACCTGTTATGGTAAAATAGGCAAAGGACCTTCAATCTTTATACTTGCATTAGTTCTCTTTAACGAGCCATGTCATAAATGCTGCCTCATCTCAATCAGAATTGAGCTGAAACAAGTATTAGTAAATTGGAATGTGGGTAATCTATTTAGCCAGGAGTCAAAAGTGGTGTTTCTTTTTTTAATTACTTTTTTTTTAAAGACTGTTTCTTAAGATTTTAGCTGCACTGAATTTCAGAACTGTTTGTGTTAGAAACTTCCAAATCAGGAATCAGAAACCTCTATTTTGCTCTGAAATTGTCTCTATTGCTCTAAAGATATGACAAATTATTGTATCTTCATTGCACCCCATAAAAACTTCTGGGGTGCCCACAGTATTGTTACCATATAGCACAGTTTTCAGTACAATATGACATGAGAGAACTTTTTAGTCACACCATTTAAAAATGAAATAGCAAGAAAGGAAAGGAGAAACCTCCTAATTTGTTAAGATTAAGCTGAGGATAAAGAGACAGCCATGACATTAAATCAGGCTTTGTCCCTGGTTGAAATGTGACACAAAGTGATCTATACTTAGAACAAGAACAAATCCAGAACAAGGCATTTAGAATTGAATGAGCTGATACAACAGCAGCACTGGCTTTGTGCATATGGGTAAAAATGTGAAACGTTAGAAGTAATTAGGACTGCAGTATAAGATTATGCAAAGCTCAAAGCCAGAGAAGAATGGGCTTTCCTAGCAAAAGGAGTAAAGATACTGTTTGCAGCCTGGATGCTGGTGCGTTGAATTGGCAAGTTGTCAAATCCCCAGGTGGTACAAAACAAATGAGTAAAACCTAGGGTGTATAGCAGTAATGTTGTGTGGAAATGAATCTTGCAGTATATAACAAACTGCGGAGGGAGAGAAGAATGCGCTAGGGAGCTAAATGCGTGTCTAACCTTGAAGTGAGAAATCAGTTTGCTTGGGGTTTTCTTGACAAATTAAAACAAAGGTATGTGATTGTAGGATCTATATAGTGACGTCCATTAAATTTAACCTTTCTGACTATGTTTGACTGTACGTGCCTTGGTTAGATACTTTCCTCAGTGCTGTGGCCATAGCCCTGTGACAAGCGAGGAGTCGGTGACCTGGCTTTTGCAAGGCAACTCTACCACCAGAAAATCTGCTTCCATTCTGAGTGAGATCTCCTTCCATCACAGTAGGTTATTTTCTGCTCCCCTCACTTTAGACATAATGATTGTGATGATGAGCCAGTTAGAAGCTGCAAATGTGCCTGACCTTTCTTGCTCTGCATCCTGGCAGAAGGGATCTACCAGCAACCTCTCCATGTGTTTGACTCCTGTAACATTTCTCAAAGGCTCAGTCTTGTATACCTCTGGCTCAAGGTGTGCTGTTCAGTGCATTTTCAGCTTTTTTGTTTTGTTTTGTTTAATCTTTCTTCCTTTTATGAGTGACCCTATGGCCTATTCTATTGCACAACTGGTTTGCTCACTCATGGCTTTGGGGGCAAGCTGCGGCTTCAGTGCTACCCAGAACAAGTGTCTGGGCTTTCCAGGTTACAGTGCATTTTCCAGTGAAGTTTGGTGATACACACATATATATGTGTATATATATATATATGTAGGTATGTGTATGTATACGTACATATGTATGATATATACTTACATATGCATGTGTACTTGAAAAAAACATTGGCCCGGTGAAGTGGTTGCCTCCTAAGGTACAAGTGATGTGGTTTTTCCAACATCCAAAGCAGAAAATCTCCGATGTCACAAACAATTCTGCTTAAGAAGTTCTTAAGCAATAATTAGGGTATACGAAGACATACAAGACCTGGAGCATAGTACTTGTGAAACAGGTGCCATTAATCCCATGTTAAGCATTGCTAGCAACTACTGTTCCTTCTTTGAGGAAGGCTGACCATCAGGCAGCAAGGGAAAGCAGCTAGGGTGGCAGGGGTCAGCTGGAGACAATTACATGACTTCACTTTGCATGTTATGGCTCTGTGCTGAACGTCCCTTTCCACTGGTAAGCCCGCTTGGGAAGGAACATGTCAGGAAGTGGCCTTTTGAAATGTTGTGTTGTGTAACTCACTGGCAGCTGGAAACAAATCTGTCAGTAATGCAGAGGTCTGTGAAGCTGCATTTCCCACACAGCTGCGAGTCAGGGCTGCCCAGGGCACACGGGGGTGCAGGCACCCTGCCCGTTGTATGGGCAGCTCAGACACCAAGCTGGGCAGGTGGACACTGCAGCAGCTTGGGAGGCTGTACCAGCTCCTGGGGAGTGGGAGAGCCCTGCAGCTGGCAGCCAGGGTCTGCTGCATGTGGGGGAAACAAGGCAGGCAGCATTGGCCATCTCTGCCTGCTCCTACTGAAACTTCCAGTGGCATCAGCTCACTCCAGAGAGATGGCATCCTGTCTCTTAAACAACTAAAAAAACCCCTCACTTTCTCACCTGCAAATGTTTTTACATATTATGAGTAGAGGCTGAATGCTTGTTGAAAATAAAACTGTTTGCTGTTGTTTTCTTAATCCATTTTAAGATGTGCCTTCATTACTCAGCACAATGATGTGGACCATAAGGGTGGGAACCAGTGTAAGCTCACCAAAACCAAAATGTTATGTCTAATTATCAGGAGTTATTTAGTGTTCAAAATACATTTCATATCTAGTAATTATTAAATAAACTGTTGATGCATGCTTGTGAAGTATTGAAGAATAAGCTGTTACTGATCATATCAGCAGAATCCATTTGAGGAAGCTCTTGATCAATGAGATGATGAGGAAGACATTCGTTATAAAGTTATAAAAATTAAAAAGAGCTAATTTCTGTCCTTAATAGCACAGCAGTGTACTAAACTTAACTGACAAATACTAGTGTCCAGGAGGCTTTCCCTGCCTGCTCTCTGTTTTTCCCCTCTTTTAGGAGTTATGCTTCTAGCTATGCCTTTAAAGCTTAATAACAACTTGGGGCGTGTGTTGAGGATTCCTCCTAATGAATCAGAATAATGTCCTTCTCATAAAAATGTTCAATAGTTTAGGGGTTTATTTATTTTTTTCTTTCTTACATGATGTTCAGAGAGGATGTTGGGATGCCCAGGAAGTTGTTCTTCATAACTTTATCAGAGCTGTTGTTAGATAAATAATCCTTTTACAGTTCAGTTACAGGATTCTTCTCAAGTTTCCTTTCTGACACAAAGTTAGCTTCACCCTTACTGATCCATCCTGGTTATATCTGAATATGCCAGCAGTGTATTTGGTTACCTGCCAAAGTTCAACTTTACGGAGCCAGATACATCCACAGCTTGCTTCTAGCACAAGCCAGTTTGCTTTCATGCTGCACACTGGCAGTATGCAAGTTTGGCAAGCGCACTTAAGCCTCAAAATAATTCAGTATATTTTTGCAGCTCCCTCTGACACATCTTTTCAGTGCACTGTATCCACATCACAGGCAACTCAGTATTCTCTAGAGACTAGCTTGCTACGTTGGACTACCTCAGCCAGTGTCTTGCCAGCTGCAGGTAAGATGCACCACCAGCTACAACAAAGAGCCAGTTGAAAGTTATCTACAGCTTTGTGTTAGGGCCAGAGACCTCAAAAAGTGGCCATTATGCTTTTAAACAAACAGACTTTAAAATAAATGAGTAAAGACTGACAAAAATAGGTAGAGTCTGAAACATGATGCTCTTGCAGGCAGGATGCAAGTGACCAGGTGCTGTTAAGCACTGACCAGGGCTGCTTTGAGAAGCAGGGAGTTGGGACTCCTTGGGAGCTAGTGGCTCTGGCTGTCTCTAAAACCTCACCCAGATCCTGGTGGAGTGGATCTTGCTCCCAGGCAATTGTAGGAATGCTGCAGGAGCTGAGAGCTGCCTGGCACAGGGACACTACCTTAATTACCACTGTGCTGCTTCTGACAAGAAAGCAGTAGGTGTTTGTGTATTTTTTCTTTTTTTTTCTTCTTTACACTCTCTAAAGAGGTGAATAATTTTGGCTGGTGTTTCATGTGTCACTTCATGCATGTGGTACATACACAGATTTTGTACTGAAGCACAAAATGACTTGCTACTCATTCCAGAAAAAGAAAAGTGAAGATTTCTGAGTAATTAGTCATGATGCTCATAAACAACGATATTGTTCTGCTTTCATTATGCTCACAGAATATGCCGAAAATCTAGATATTCCCAGTGTTTTTCAGTAAGTAGCAGCAGACTCTTCTGCTCTACAGCCTGGTTTTGCCTTTAGAGATCCAAAAGAAAAGAAAAGAAAAAAAAATCTGAAGAATATACAAGTTGGTTTTATAAAGTATTTGACTATAATTGCTATGCATTATAATTGCAGGTTGAGTTCTAATATACATCCACCTTTTTCTTCTGGAAAAATATTAGCACACCAAACAAAGTGATAAGCTCTGTTACATTAGAAAAAGGCTTTTTTAAAATGAAGTAAGTGTAACATAAATATTCTTTCCACTTAGTATAACCTCTCCATGTATTGCTAGAATTCTCAGATGATAATTTATGTTGAAATAAAGGTGAAGTCTTAAGCAAAAAGGTATTCCTTTGATAAAAATACTAGCAGCAAACCAGGGAACATATATGTGATTACAACTATATTGTATAGTTTCCTAAAGTTTCTTAAATCTTTAAGCTTTTCTTCAAAGCTTAATTTGTTGCTTTTATTTTTTTTGGAGGTAGAAATAACAGAAGAACCAGAAGGAAAAATGCCGATCTCTAATTTTAGAGGGCTGATCTTTGATTTTATCTTTCCATCCTTTATATATAAAAAAGACCTCAACAAAATAATTTAACTTTTTACTGTGAATGAAAGATTTTTTTTTACGAAATGCACCTTGACAAAACTTACTGCTAATATGACCTGCAAATATAAAACCAGTCCTTTTCTCCTCAGACATTACGATGTTGCACACCTCAAATGAAAATTTAAAAAATAACCCAAACTTCTTTGTGGCCTTCCTTTTGGAGACTGCTATTAAAATATATTATTGCAGGCACAGGTCACTGTGCTCGTGACGTAGATAAGGGAAACAGCAGGCAAGGAAGGTAGCTTTTTGGAAAGAATTGGTTGCTGTCAATGTACCAGCAAATGTGGGCCAGAAATGAGCACAAGCACTTTTTATTGCACAGGCTCAGAGAGTGGTGTGTACAGCATTGACACGGCAGAAAATCAGCTGTTCTGGCAGGGCATTAGGTCCTCCATATAGAAACCTCAACAGGAATCTTTGGAAAAATTCATCCAAGCTCAGGAAAGTGTAGAAGTACTACAGAGGTGCCCAGTGGAAGTAGAAAGAGAAGCTGAGGTCCCTTGAACTTAGACAGAGAGCAGATATTGAGCTCCAGAGCAGAATAATGGTGAAGGGCTTTTAAAATAAAACCATCAGTGCAGACCCTTAGTTTTCAATGTTAGTCTCAGTAGAGGACCTGAAAAATCTGAATAGAGTCAAAGAACTAGTACTAGGAACAGTATCTTGAATTCCCCCTGCTCCAGTAGGATTTTTGAGTGGCTGAACCTGACTCATCTTTGCGAAATACTAATTTGATTATATGAAGCACCTTACTGTTTCAAGGCATGTTTTTGTGGTTGTCAAGAACAATCGGAGATAGGCCACGCACAGTCCTCTGTGAAGCCCTGCTCAGGAGAGCTCTCCACTCTCAGCTCTTCTTATGTTTTTACATAATATCTAAGTGGTGGTTTTGCTTCAGGTTATTCTCTCTAGCAGCTATAGTTAGGCAAATTGATCAATTTTTAAACACCTAAGTTATAGTGGTCCTGTTCCATTCTCTTAGGATCTCATAAACTCACTATTCTGAGATAACTTCTGGCTTTACAGCTGTGTTCCAGTTCTAAGATGTATCTTTTCAGTTTCAGCCAACCTCAGCAACATCTAACTTTTGCAAGGGCTCTCTCTGGTATCTTCCTTCCCTATTCTAAACTGAATTATTGTGTCCTTGGTGCTGATACATACTGTGTTATCAACTAGATCACAAATAGTCTCACAAATAGTCTCTTCAGTGAAAATTAGTTTTAATTATAAACATGATGGCATTTTAAAAGAAGTAAAGATACAGTGAGTGCTCACATGCATGTCCTCTGGCCTGCTCAGCATCAGCTCATGCTTTCATGACACACAGTTTCTGTGTGCCTACAGGATAAGTTCTTACTACCTCTCATACCTGTTGTTATCTGGCAACTTTTTGGTCCCTAGGTGCTTGATGACATTTTTATCCTTGTCTTCAGTAATTTGGCTTATTTTTCACTTTCTGCATGTGTCCTTCTTTTATTTAAGGCAATAAAGAATGTACAATTAAGTCAGGTTGGTCTGTTATTGCACCTAACAGTGAGTGCACTGGAAATGCACATAATAGGAAATTTCTTTTTCTTAGCCCTGGCATTGTTTCTTTGAGGAACCACTTCTTTGCTTCCTTTGCCTCCCTAGAGATTTTTGCCTGAGAGTGCTTGGAGCTTATTCAAGCCTGCCAATTCTGTACCATATCACTCTGCTGAAAAAAAGTGTCAGTGGTGGACTCTCTTCTAATGCAAAAAATAAGAAGAACACCCCTTGTGCTAATGTCAGCTTTATTGAACAGGAAACTCTTTTCCTTGCATTGCATCTGTCAGCTGGTGTTTAGGCATAAAGCAGCATGCTGAGCACTCTTCAGTGTGAAGAGGCTTTCAAATATAACTCTGAAAACAGAAGAGGTGAATCCCTCAGTGTATTGAAGGTAATGATATGACTCTTCCCCCTGTCCCAGGATTAAAAGAGTGAAGCTAAATAAGTAAGAGAGAATGGCAAAACTTAAATCTTCAATAGAATCTATTAATTTCCTGTCTGACATTGCAAGAGACAGATGAGGAATCCTCTGCCTCCTCTCTGCTCAGGAAATCACATTTATGGAAAAAAAAATGGAGTATGAGAGGAGTTGAGGTCAGTACCTTTACATCAGATAGGGAAGTTGACCTCTAGAAAATGCTCTTCTCCAGCAAATAAACTGTGCAGCCTTGTGTGGTTTGGGGAATGCTACTCTCAAGGTAGTAGCAGGGATCTTGATGTGTGCTCAATTAATCTAAGGAAAAATACTTATGAGCTGTATTTGCTGCTTTAGGTAACAGTTGTTTTAGCGTGTTAATCACCTTTCTTACTGTGGCAGCAGCTAAAGGCTGCAAATGGCAGTGTGGTTTATTGTATACGGTCTTAGATTGTGCTAGCTGCTGAATAGCTAAAATATGTTTAAAATACCGTTAAGAGAAAAAAAGTTGTTAGCTGACAAATATAAGCTCTAGCCTTGAAATTCCTAGTAGTGATTATGTGAATGAAAGAAGCTAGAAGTAATGATTAGGGATATAGACACATGAAGGGCAAAGGAAACCTGATTCCTTGCTTGCTTATTTACTATTACTGGTGAAATAATGAGAAATACAGGTAATAATAGACTCGAACCACTAACTTTCCTATAAAAATACATTTAGATGATGACATCAAGTGTTGTTTACTGTCCATATACCAGGAATAGAGAGGAAAGAGTTATCTCCCTCCTCTAATGTTTTCCCATTGTACTGCACAGCTATGCCTTCAGGTCTGTGTCCAGCCTTAGAAAGTTTGGTTTGGTTGGTTGTTGGCTTCTCCCCCTGCCCTGGGCCTCTAGCTTTTTGAAAGATTTGATCGAGGAAAATATCAGAGGGAAAGCTTTGACAGCCGTTGAAGTCAGACTGGTCAGTACAGCCAAGATGAGCGGAACATTCTCTCCCGCAGGACTCTGTCTGGCTGTTTCCTTTGGGTGGCCAGATGGTACCCCTCCATATTACTCCTGAACTGCCCTGGTCCCCAGTCATGGAGCTCTACATAATGGAAGTGATGGAATAGATTATTAGAGGAGTGATCCATGTTTGTGTGTTAATCAAGGGAAATCTGTAATTTATCTGTCTTGCCCCAGGGGAACTTTCTGGCCTCTCTCCACAGAGCACTCAGCAGATCTTCACAGCCCTCTTCTGCTATGGCTGCTGCATATGCCATAGCAACTCAGAGGCACAAGATACCACATGACATATAAAGTTCTTCAGGGTTTTGTTTTTGTTTTTTATTCTTTTTTTTTTAGTAATGGTATAGTGCAGTAATTAATTCATTATCTCAGCCAAAGGGAACAGTTTTGCTCAGGACAAACCAGAAAGATTAGGAGCCATTTGAATTTTCTAACCTACATGAAATGTCAGGATGCTTACAGGAAAACACTAAAAATTACACTCACTGATTTCTTTGTGCACCCTGAACACTGAATGTTTCACCTAAAATAACACCCTGACATTCTGCCTAGAAGCAGAACAGTTCAAACAGACGGGTTTGCTCTGAGCCAAGTTAGTGTCCTGGTCAGAACTGCACAGAGAGTGATTTAAGTGCTATTTAATGCTATTTAGCTGGAGCTCTGAAGGATCTGTCACCAAGTGCGGCAGAGCAAAGCCAAATGCTGTAATGGTGCATGATATCCTGGAGAACAATGGACTTCCTTAGTAGAAATGAAATGAAAAATTCATCAGGATCAGCCTACTGTCATGAACCTTGCATCTTCCATCCTGGAAGAGAGGGGTTGCCGTGGGGGAGAGGAACCAGCGGTGGCACAGCTGTGGGGTGAGCCATCCTGCTTAGGAGTAACATGCTAGGACAGAAATCACAGCTGTGTGTGGGGCAGGCAGCTGGCAGCTGTGATCAGCAGGAGTGGATCTGGGTTTTTCCACCACCCCATGAAGAAGAGATCTTTATCCACTCTCTTTGTGCACGCTTGCTAACACTTCACCCTGTGAGGGGAAAAAAAAAAGTAAATGTTGTTGTATTAACAATGACATTCATACAGCCCCTTCCCTACACTGACATAAAAGACCAGTTTGGCCACATGCCAACACTTTAAACCTCAGATTTTATTTTTCTTTCATGTTTTTGCTTCCTCTTGTGACTAATCCACTTCCATGTACAAACACACACAGGCATGTTTTTCTGTGTTTGTATTTGAACTGAAAGCATTGCTGGCATTTGTTGTAGGGGGAGGGGGGCAGGATTTTTCTGGGCACTTTCAACAGTAAAGAAAACCGACTAACTAGACTACCTTTGAAATCCAAAGCATATTTTGCCTTAATTGAAGTTTTGCATAGCCACAGTTCTTGGAGACAGCCTTAGTCAAGATAGTCCAAACTATAGTAAGACACGTAGGCTCATTTTATCATCAGAGGAATTTATTCACATTTGTCTTATGATCACCTGGAATTTTAAACGTTTACCCATGTGGAGATACCTCTTTGAAACTTGTGGCATGAGACTGAAAATCTGTACATTTTCTGCACTCTCACCCCAAGGCCACAAGCTAAACTGATAAACTACTCTGAGTCCCAGATATTCTCAGCAGTTTGTTACATGATATTGGTGTTTAACAGCCATGTAAATGGCAGTGTCCCAATAAGCAAACTTTCTCCTCATTAATTTTGCATGAAATGCAAGCAGCTCTGCAAGCAGTGGGATTTTGCAACACAAAATTGTGAGACCTCACACTTGAGGCCATTGCTCTGAGAATGTTAGCTGCTAAATGCATGAGAGTCACAAACTGAATTTTATTTCTCTCTTCACTATAGCCACTTCCTCTTAAGTGTAAAGATTCATTCAACTGGTAAACTATATTTTGAACTATGTTTAAATCTGTTTAGGCTTAAGAAAATTCTGAACTGTCTTAATAAAAGAAAAGGTAAAATGGACATAATTTCAAACATATCCTTTCCATAATCACAAGCTTAATACCCGTGTTAGTGATTTGGAACTGTGCTTCTAAATGCAAACTAGTGCTTCTACTTCGTTGCACCTCTGACATTTTCAAATTATATAACCCTTATAAAGCAAAATTTTATGCCTTCTTAGTTTTATGCACAAAATGAAACACTTTTTCTTTGAGATCTCCAGAATCTTATGTCCTACTTCCATTAGAATTGCTTCTATGCTAAAAAGAATAGATTCTGCTGAATTTGGGCCACTCTATGCTGGGTAACTGAGTAGTCAAAATATGCCCCAAATTACTCATTAATCAAATGAAGTGGTGGAAGGGAGATATGGGGTGATTCTTTCCTTAATTATTGGGTTCTCTTCAGCCAAATGCAGGTTTCAAATATTACTAATGCAATCTTCTATTCCTATTATAGGTAAAGAATGATGGTAAAAATCATAATGTATTTATTTTATGTGATGTATTTTTAAAATAGAGCAACTGTTTCCTTGTAGAAGTTTGTGGAACTGATTTCATAATTGACATTTCATACGCATACATTTACTCAGACAAACACCATATCTTTTAAATCAAAAAAGATTTTTTCAGTTTGCTTTGAATTTTTTCTTCTTGAGTGTGATTATAAAATGATAAAACATATACTTTAACAATTCCTTTAGAAAATTCCTTATACCTGTAGAATGTTTGTTTGTTTATTTGTTTTTTCCCTTCAAAATTCTAGATTCTCTGGACAAGGCACTTTATATAAATTGGTTGATATTTTTGTCAAAGATATAATTATTTTGGAAAAACTTCTGCTATCCAGAGCTGTCGGCTTTTTGCACAACTTATTCCAGGAACATATGGCAGGAAATCAGCAGGTATAATCAGCAGGATAATGTTTTCAAAACTGTAATGGAATTTTCAGCACATAATTCATAAAGAAAGTAGAGAAGCAGCTTCTTTTAAAGTTTCTTCTAATAAAAGGTATAAAATAAAATAATAATAATAATAATAACAACTTTGTACTGAAAATACTGCATGATGGGTTGTATTATAATGAAATGCTGCCAGAAACCATCAGACTGCAATCACAGTATTGTATCACAAGGTGGCACAATTACTCTTCATATTGTGCATGTGTGTTTTTCCTCAGGCACCAATGAAGTAGTTAACATCTCATCAGCCTCCCAGTGCAGCTGTAAGAGAGCCTATCTGTATTCAATCGCAGAAAGCATAAGCGAGGTAGATAGTCTTCGGGACAAATGGAAGGCTTTTTGAAATCAATAAGCTTTCCACTGTCTTCAATGGGCATTTAGTAGTTTATCCACAGCATGTTTAGAATTGCTTTTAACTTTCAACATTATTTTTATAGAGAAAATTTTCTTAAGGACTGCTTACCCCGAGTGCACTAACTTACCTTTCTTTCTTAGTTTTGAATTTGACAATTTTTCCATACTGTTATGCAGCAGATAGGACACACTTTCTGGTGTGATACATTACTACCTGAACCCACTTGGACTAATTTGTGCAGCTGTCTTGTCTCCTGGACTTAATGGTCCTAGACAGGCTGAGTAGCTCTTTTCTTATTTTGGCCATCACTCTGAAAACTGATATTGAAAAAGCAAAACATACTGTTCATCCAGCATTGCAATTGCAGTTTTAAATTATAACTGCACCTAGTAAACCAGAGAGGTCATTTTAGTGATAAATGGGAGAATATCATGAACAACAAATAGTGGCTAAACTTTACTTAGCTTCAGTTCTGAAAAATTCCCTCAGCTGATCAGTTCAGGTCCTTTGAACAATTTCCTTTGAAATACGCACCTAGGCACAAACATGGCTTGTAATTCATTACTTCTGTGGAAATCTTTATCTTGGCCAAAAGGCTACTGGGGACCTAACAGAATAATCCAATTAATATCTGTTTTCAGGTGAGGAATTCACCTCCCCCTGTTTGGCACAGAATTGCAAAGTCACGCGAGGTTCTGATGCCACTAGTGCATACAGAAGGGATGCAGACATCTCTCAGCAAGCATCACCAGGTGCTGATTAGCAAAAGCAGAAAATACACTTTTCACTATATTAAGTATCTAGATTATATAATGTATAGAAAATGTTTAGGTGAGGGATAGAGGAATTTAGAGTTACACTTCTTCCATTTTGCAATCCCCTTTAAAAATGCTTCTGCCAGGCTTTCTAATCCTCTGCAAACAACATGTTAAACTTCTTAGGAAAAATAAGCTCATAATGCTTAGCTCTTGTCTGGATTTTGAGAAATCTTAGTATGATTAACTAATAAACTTAGCTAGTAAAAAACTAGAAGCTGAATTGACACATCCTTAATCCTACCAAATTCAAGGAGACTGCTTCTCAGTAAATTCAAAACGCTTACCTACTACAGAAGTGGGTTCTAATTAGAATTCTTGATGTTTTGCTCTGTTGATGTGTCAGTATAATTCTTTATATTCTTATTTCAAACCTTGGAAATAATCTCTAGAATTAGGAGGGAAAAGTGACATAATACAAATTAAAGCTATTTTTTCCTACATTTATATAACAATTGCAAAACAATGTTCTTGCAATATTTAATGCAAAGAGTGAGCCTTTCAAGTATAATTTATTCTTCATCCAGACGTTTCAATTTGAAGACTAGAAGGACATTTCTTTAGATGACTTCGGTGCCAAGTCTGAGGAAAAGTGATATTTCAGTAAAATTCCTAGTGAATTTGGAAAAAAAAAGTTCAGTTTGTTATAAACTTGTTAATATCCTCTTCAACAATTGTTAAAAAGGGACTGCATAAAAGAAAACATTGTAGGAAGCTCACCCAACCAACATGCCTGGGATCAGAAAAAAAAAAAAAGTGTGTTTGAAAGACTTCAGAGTTTGAAAGACTTCGGAGTTCTCTCCTTTTAATTTTTCCTTTAAGATGTCACATGGTTCGGTAACACTATGTGTTGAAGGAGCATGTGTGCATGTGTTTATTGTCATTTTTGTTTGGGACGATTTATAGTGGAAGATAACTATTCAGTTCTTCCTCTGGAAGCAATAGCTGCTCACCTCTGTAGGCATCCTGCTGTTCCCTTTCTAGAGTTTTCTTCTAAGTGTTTTGTTTCTTTTTTTTTTTATGTAGGTTAAAATTTTATTTCCTCTGCCATATTGTTGTTTTCAAATTACTTGAAGACACTTTAGAGTTTTTGTCATCCACTTCTCAAGTAGTGCCTTTGCATTCACAAAACAGCACAACAAAGTATATGCCACACAGCTTCCCCACATGCATTGCTGCAGCCTGACAATTAACCAGTGAGGTATTTGTGTACAGAGGATATGGCTATTGCTATTAGAAATTAATCTTGTGTTTTACCTTCTTTTGTTTCTTTTATTTCCAAGGTGGGGGTGGAGGGGGGAAAGACTTCCTGGAGCCAGGTTGATCAAATGATGGTGTTACCTTTGGTATTACAACAATTAGTAAAAACTATTACAAAAAGAACTCTTCTGCCTTATGAATGTATTTTACAATTTTGAAAGAAGGCACTAGACAGATAGATATTGCAGGGAAGTTACATTAAGCAAGAAAGGTTTTTACTTTCAATCTTAATCTTTTTCTATACCGTCAGTTCTCACAGTACATTGAAAACTGAATGTTTCTGCTGAGGTCTTTAAAAGAGAGATTTTCTGTTGTGTTCCTTAGGATTGTAGGTACCTGTTTACCACTATGTACATGGCTTTCTGTCTATCCTAAGCACATATGGAGATGCAGCACATTGCTGACTTTCTTTCAAAGGCCAGAAATTATTCCACTTGATCCTTGTGTCTGCCACTAGAATAGTAGGCAATAATGTGTGGCAAAACTGTCAATACAGGAAATAACACTGCATTCTCTAGTATCAGAAATGCGCAAGAACCTATGAGAAACAGACTCCTGCCAGCAGTTCCCCTGGGATGAACAGGTCCTCAGTTTCCCTGAAACATTCCCAGATTCCCCTGCTTGGGATTCTTTCAGGAACATTCTCCCAAGCCATTAGGTAAGGCCAAACCACAATATTTGGGATGACAGTTGCAGAACATGCTCAAATTCAGAAACTTCCAAGTTTTGCAGGATTTTGGAAAAGGCTTTTTGCCTACAGCCTCTACCAGAGCATGCATAGTGTGGCTCCAGAGAGTGCTGGGAAGTGCGGTGCTTGGAATGCATCTTTCCTAACTTAGATAGAATCATAGAATGGTTAGGGTTGGAAGGGACCTTTACAGGTCATCTAGTCCAGCCCCCCTGCACAGAGCAGGAACATCTTCAACTAGATCAGGTTGCTCAGAGCCCTGTCCAACCTGGCCTTGAATGTTTTCAGCAATGGGGGATCCACCACCTCTCTTGGCAACTTGTGCCAATGTTCCACCACCCTCATTGTAAAAAATTTTTCCTGATGTCCACTCTGAAACTGCTTCCTTCTATTTTAAAACCATTACGCCTTGTCCTATCACAACAGGCCCTGTATCTGCCTATTTCCCATGAAGGTCAGCCCCCTGTGAGGCGAGAGTATATACAATGTCCCAAACCTGCTGAAACCACTTTAGATTATGCCTTCCATGCAAGTTCACAGCTGTTACAGCACCTGAGGAGGAAGAGAGTAAATAACTGCTTCCAACCACATAGGACTGTTTAAGGTATCCCACATATGGGTGGGAGTTGTGTATGGATGTCTCCTATTCGTGAGAGAGAGAGTGATTTAGTCTCATTTATTTGTATTCTAAGATGAGAGAGAAAACTACTACAAAATACAGAAGAAATAAATTGTTTGAAAGAGGAGCAAAATGAAACAGGTTAAATAAAATGTATATATAAATTGCCAATGTAAACTTGTGTCATAATAATTCTTAATGAATAAATGTCGCAAACATAAAATCTGAAAGGGTTTTCATAAGTATGAATTTCGCAGCCTAGCCTATCACGCACATTATTTCAGTTTTGGCTTTAATCCAAAAATAAATTACAGAAGTATGGAGTTCCACATTTATCTTTCACTAAATTGCAAATCAAGTACGTTCGTTTCACAAGTAAAAGATGGGTTTGGTAATGGCTTATGCTGCAAACTAAATAAAATTAAAGTTATTGCTGGATTTTCAGAACTGCATACAATTCTGGAAGATATAACGGTTTGGCTTTTACTGGTGCCTGTTGCACTTCACTGATCTCAGTCTGGAGCAGGACTTGGCATGTGGAGCTTCAGAAATGGCTCACCCACCTAAAAGGGAGCTATTCAGTGCTTCCTGGTGATATTTTAAAGACTGAAAGTGAAAAAGCAGTGAAAAAAGTTTTAGTTCGGCTTCAAAGACTGAGACCCTACTGCAAAATTTTGAGACCTGTCTGATAGCGATACTAATAGCTCCAGTACTTTCAATAACGAATATGTCAATCTTGAGTTCCTTCTTTCTTGCATCAAACAGATCCATTTGTCACCACTTTTTAAAGACTTCTTTGCTTTGTTTTGAAAATGGCATTAATTGCCATCGCTCCTTCTTAACTTCCTAACAGAGCTCGAGTTGACTGTGGTGGCTGCTACAAAATGAATTGAAGCCATCCCTAAGGCTGCTTTTTGAATTCACACAGCTCCTTTCTGACAGCAGAATTAAATCAGATGCTTTCTCTTCCCTGTGAGCCCTAATCCGCTCCAGGGCTTTATTTGTTTCAGCTGATCAACCTATAATGTTAAAGTGTCATTTTTTTGAGATGACAGGCACAGGAAATGGGACCAGCAGGATAAAAGACTGTGCCCAAAGATAACAGTTTCACAATTTACCCTCAGCCTCACTTAAAGCCTTTAGTCTATTTTTTTTCTAGTGTTTTTCACCTACAGCTGCTGCGAAGAGATCGTGAAGGGTGTTAGGGCTATCTTTTTTAGATGCCCTTTACACAATAGGTACAATCTGTAAACTGTGTCTGCATCATATTCAGACATCTCAGCAAGTTAGATGAGTGAAAACATCCAAGAATGCTCTCGAGATTTAACTTCCTTTATTTTCTGTCCAGCATTGAATTGGAAGCCTACTAGTTAATTCCTAGCTGATGGCTTTGGACTTGCACCTGAGAAGGAAAAGTAATGAGATTACTACTAAGGCACAGGAGAAAAAGTTGGGGAAAAAAAAAACCCAGCTCTGTTTCTCTCTGACACTGCAGGCGTGTTGACCACCACGTAAGTCCGGGGCTTGGTGCCTGTTGAAGAGAAAATGGCTGGGTTCTCTGTGGCCAAAATGACTCAAAAAGTAAAGTGAGATTGAGAAGTTGATACCCACCCATTTGAACTCTGGCTTCTGCTGGTATCATTGTATAAGAAAGATCAACCACTTCTTCTAGAGCTAAAAAAATATTATTTTAGTTTAAAAGTATTGCTAAGGACAAGGATACCTCTGTGTTTCTGGCATTTCTTCCCCAAAGGCCATGTGTGTAAAATTTGATGAGAGTAACACTCCCTGTAAAACTCCTGTAAAACTACGGGGATGAAATGGGAGATTGACTTTTCCACCATTTTTACAAAAGAAAACCTCAAAATGTTAAAAGACTTCCCTGAAGATTGTAATTAGAAACACATGGTACAGTGGACAGAAGGCAGATTTTCTAATTTTCCGTCCCATTTTTGTTGCAAAATTATAATTCAAGTTTTTGCAGCTATTGCCTGGCTCTGACCTCTCCCATTCCCTCCACACACATTCAGTGTGACAGTGGTGTAATGTTCTTATCAAATCTTATATTATATCAGGTATTTATTTTAATTGGAAAGGCGTTCTGGGTTGCACTACTTGACAGAGCAGAGGCACAGGACTGTCACCAGTAACCGCTAGATGCCACCGTTGCTCCTCCAGAAGCAGTCCAGCCTGTGCCTTGGCCCATCCATAAAAACCCCCAACACTTCAAGAGATTTCCCCACACTGTCTTGAAACACTGGTATAGCATTGAACTAAAAATGTAAAAGCAGTACAGAAATACCTGTAGTATTTCTGCTCTGAATACATCCTTCTACTCAATTCCTTTATAAACTATCTTGATAACACACAACACCTTAAGGTCCATTTTTGTCTTGGAAGCATGTGAATGGCTTTATGGTCACCTCTTATGGGTCCACCTGCTCTTTTTGTGACAAAAATAAGTGCTGTCAGACTTGAGGAGCCGGCACAGCTGACACTGACTGGAGTAATTTCACTGTATGCATAAGCAATGGAAGTAGCTTAGTGTCACACATTGTACCTCTATAACCCCATAGCAGTTGTCTGAAAATCTAGGATACCGTGATGTTGGGACCCAGCACACCCCAATGGTTTGCAGGGTGTGTCGGGAGGAAGGAGTGGGAGATTTTTATTTTTTTATTATTTTTAAGTGGAAGACTCCTATGGAAAGTTGAGACACTCAGAATACTGGTAATCCCTAGTGCCATGGCAAAGGCTTTCTGAAGGATAGCCTTCCCCCTTAGCTTGCTGCCTGTTAGTAGGTCTCCAAGGACAGACCCAGGATCTGCCACTCTGTTGCTCGCAGAACAACTCAGGTGGTATTTATCTGCCAAGACACATTGCTTGGGCTGTTTTTAATGGTGACAGCGGAGAGAATACATGTGTGTGCCTGGTACCTAGTGCCTTGGTGCTTGGCATTATAAATGCTCCAGCCTGTGTTGGAGAAAGGAAATTAATGATGGGCTGCTTTGGAAAGGATGCTCAGCCCTGGGGAAGCTAGAGGGTATGCTCGCATATGGCGGAGGCACAAGTTAAAACTGAGAATTACTTCAGTAAGTGACCTCTTCACAGATAAAGGCCATGCAGAATAGGCTTTTTTTTTTTCTTTCATAGGTGGGTGAAGTAATTTCTGTCTTTTCAGAAAAAAAAAAAAAGCTTTTTTTTTTTTTTTCTCTCACGAATATTCTGTTACTTTTGCTGGCATCACACAGTATCAGCTTCCATACCCCTCCTCTCGCCTTGACATCCGCGTCTAACAGCTGATAAGGTCACGTGAAGTGGCAGACAATCCCATAGACTTAGCTACAAAAATGGGTGGTTTTGCTGACAAACAATTAAACACATGGTACTGGATCTTCAGTATCTTGGGTGTGGTTCACTGAAATGACAAATGAATGTGAGGAACAATTTATGGCTTTTGCTGGAGATGAGCATCTTGCACAACGAAATTAGAGCTGTGTATAAATAGAGTGGATATGGGGGAGATCTTAAACTTCAGAATTAGATCCGTCTCTTCAGGCACAGTGGCCTGGATGTTTAACTCCTGTTCTCTGTCACCCTGAGGTGCAGGCAGTGCCAGTCACCGTGAGCTCGGGAGGATAAGTAGGCAATTTTGGAGCATCTTAGAAATAACAACATACTCAGGCTGTGGGAATCCACGCCAGAAGAAAAGAAACAGTCGGGGAGGGCGACAGCTCTTGACCGGAAAGCCGTCGACTGTCTGGAGCCGGGGAGCAACGGGTGGAACAGGGGCAGAGGAGGCCCCAAATGAAGCTGCACCCCTGACCTGCCGTGCCACGACCATCCTTTGGGTGAGAGACCCGCGCCCGCCCTCGAGCCGTGTGAGGCTGCGGGTGCCTAGGAGCCCCCGGTGGCAGCGGGGCGCTCCCTCCCCACCGCCCCGCAGCCGCCCGGCCCCCGCCCCGGCCCCGGCCCCAACTCCGGGGGGGCGGCGGGGCTGCGGTGAGGGGGAGCCGCGAGCGGGACCGAAAAAAAAAAAAAAAATCGTTTCCTTCCGGAGCGGCGGCGGCCGCCCCTTCCCCGCCGCGGCTTGGGGACCGACACCGGCGGCGTCGCCGCCCTCCGGGGTGAGGCGCTCGGAGGCCGCGGAGGAAGGCGGGCGAGCGCGGAGCGGGGGCCGGGGCCGCCGCCGCCGCCGTGTGGAGGAGGCTGAGCGGTGGGAGGGGCGGGGAGGGACCAGCCGCCGCCGTGACAAGGTGCCAGCAGAGCGGAGGGGCTGCCGCCAGCGCTCCGCCGTCCTCGTCGCCGCCCTCCCGCGCGGAGAAGTTTTGGCCGGGGAGCAGCGCAGCCGCCCGGGCCGCCGCGGCGGGGCAGGGAGCCGCGCCGGTAGCCGCCGCGGGACGGGCAGGGGGGCGGCGCCGGGGAGGCTGGGGGTCGCCTCCAGCGGGAGGCGGCGGCAGCGGCGTTTGGGGAGCCGCCCCGCCCGCGCCATGGCAGCGCGGTCCCGGAGACCCTGGCTGAGCGTGGTGCTGGGGCTGGTGCTGGGCTTCACCGCCGCCTCCTGGCTGATCGCCCCCAAAGTGGCCGAGCTGAGCGAGAAGAAGAGGCGCGGCGCCAGCCTCTGCCCCCACTACGGCCGCTCGGCGGGGCCGGGGGCGGCCGAGGGGGCGGCGGCGCCGGGCGGGCAGCAGGCGCCGGCGGCGCCGGGCGGCCCGAGCGTCCGGAGCAGCCCCTGGGAGCTGCCGCTGGCGGCGGAGGAGGGCACAGTCTCCGGCCCCGCCGCCGGCGCGGAAGGGGAGCCGGAGGAGGAGGAGGAAGGCGGCGAGAAGCGGAGCGGCCGGCCCGGCGGCAGCCGCAACGGGAGCGGGGACTGGGGGGGCGCGGCGGGCTGCGCCAAGCCCCGCAACTTCCTCTACGTGGGGGTGATGACGGCCCAGAAGTACCTGGGCAGCCGGGCGGTGGCGGCGCAGCGGACGTGGGCGCCCTCGGTGCCGGGCCGCGTGGAGTTCTTCTCCAGCCAGGGCTCGGCCGCGCCCCCCGGGCTGCCCTCGCTGCCTGTCGTCGCCCTGCCCGGCGTGGACGACTCCTACCCGCCGCAGAAGAAGTCCTTCATGATGATCAAGTACATGCACGACCACTACCTGGACAAGTACGAGTGGTTCATGCGGGCGGACGACGACGTCTACATTAAAGGTGACCGCGCCGCGCCCCTCCGCCGGCGGGAGGCGGGTGGAGGGGGACAGCGGTGGCCTGGGGTCCCGCGGGGATGGGGAGTGTAGGTTCCCGCCCGGGGTAGCGCGTAGGGGGTACAAGGGGTGCCGGCCGCGCGTCCCGCCGCGCTCGGCTGTCCCGCCGGCCGCGGTGGCGTGCGCGCTCCTCCGAAATGGTGTTTTCCGCGCCAGCAAAAGTTCTGCACTGGCTCGCTGACACTTCGGCTCAGCAGAGGCAAGGCTGCTGGTCGAGCTGCTGTTCTCCTTCGGCAGCGCCTGATGCTGAAAAGTACCGCCCCTGTTGCCCTGCGGGTTTTGCGGCGCCATCAGAAAATGATGCTCGGCAACCCGCATCCTTTTCGGTCTGTGCGTGCTCCTTGCTGCTGGTACGCGTGCAGTCTCCCGCTCTCAGGAGACGACGAGAAGCTGAAGTTGAAGCCTAGGTTATGAGCGCGGTTGTTGGCACCGTTGAAAATTAGCTGGAGGTGACCCTGTGCATCCCTATTTGTCACTCGATTTTGTTTCGGTCGTTTAACGGGACGCTTGCTTGTCAGCCGTCACTCATCTGTGAAATACCTGCACACGTGTATGTAAGTACGTGTTTGGCTGCAGACGTCGAAGATGTCACCGTTTTCTTTGGGCTCATTTCAGAGTTGTAACGAACCTGTCTTTAATTGGTTGCAAGGTTCCCAGTTAAATCTATCCAGAAACATTTAATTTCAAGTAAACCTGAAACCACAATTTCTTAAAATAATAGGTCAGGGTTTTGAAGGAAAAGTGTGTAGATATTGTAGCACTGGAAATACTTTGGAAGGAGCCTGAGTTTTTACCTTATTCTGACAACTACTCTGTAATCAAACACATTTATCTCAGTTAATTTAGATTTGCTCTGGTCTTTCCAAAAATTAATCTTATTAAAATGATACCTG
The DNA here is from genome assembly GCF_036417535.1 of Chlamydotis macqueenii. Classification (NCBI taxonomy): domain Eukaryota; kingdom Metazoa; phylum Chordata; class Aves; order Otidiformes; family Otididae; genus Chlamydotis; species Chlamydotis macqueenii. The sequence continues at coordinate 53,788,267 of NC_141593.1, read as the reverse complement.
GCATTTCCCCTCCCCTTCCTCCCCAGCCTAGTACTATGTTGGCAAATTGCCCTACTTCAGAGAAAGTTTTAAACTAGCAAGGGAGTGCTTTCCATCAATATCGGTCAAATGGAACAAAGTTTACCAGTAAAATTAAGTTTTGATCGTATTCTGGCTTTTGACTAAATTAAAATGTCATTGTAATGTTGATTAATTAAAAAAAAAAAAGAAGAAGAAAAGAAAAGAAACCTGTGAAAGGTAAACTTGTCCAGGGATATTTTCAATTAGGTACAGGATGCTGCTTTGGGAGTGATTTCCCGTGACAGTCTCAGGTGCCTGTTGTATTTTTTAAAAAGCTTGAGGTACAGGAAAATAGATGGCTGGCAGACTAGGCAGAGAAATAACTGTAATCTTTTCTCTTTTTCAGGTGAAAAATTGGAGGAGTTTCTTCGCTCTCTGAACAGTAGTAAACCTCTGTATTTGGGACAGACTGGTCTGGGTAATATCGAAGAACTCGGAAAACTCGGGCTGGAGCCTGGAGAGAATTTCTGCATGGGAGGGCCAGGAATGATCTTCAGCCGGGAGGTTCTCAGGAGGATGGTGCCACATATAGGTGAATGCCTTCGAGAAATGTACACCACTCATGAGGACGTGGAGGTGGGCAGGTGTGTCCGAAGGTTTGGAGGGACTCAGTGTGTTTGGTCCTATGAGGTAAGTGACAGTGTAAATTACAATGTCCTGTTTGTTCACTGAGTTTTACATCTTGCAGCATAAGCAGCTGTTTCTGCAATCTCTTTTCCCCCATAGTTATGTTTTAGTGCATGCATCAGAGTGTAAACTGCAGACAGTAAGGGAAAAAGAGAGGAAAACATTCACGACATGTTGCTGCAAATGTATTCATTTCTAATTGTGTGTTTCAATTTTCATCGGTGACAGTTACTGCAGCCACGTTGTAAGTATTGCTTCGCTCTAAGTCTTTAAAGCATTTGCCTTGAGGGTTTCCACATATAGCCCTTGACAGGATGCTGCTGTATTTGACATACGCTGTTCAGGTTGGATCTTTTTAAGAATTTGGTTTTGGATAAGCCTGTGGCATATCTGTTTATTCTGCATCACAGCTTCTTAAAATATGTTGTGGTATTTGAAGAAGAATTGCCTGTATTTTCTTGATTACTCAGATGTATTTTAGTGGAGTTCATTACTGGCAAAAGCAGAAATAGAGGTGGTTGGGGTTTTTTTTCCTCATACATAAATGAAATTTGTTACACTGCCTGTGTCTACCATACACTTTTAACCGTGTTTTTCTTAGTGTGGAACAGTGTTAAAATGTATTAAGGACAGTTGCATGCAGTGTAACAAATCTTCCTATGCTGAAGCCATTTTAGGAGAAAATTACTTTATTCCATAGTAGCATTTTCTAAAATAATAAAGATGTATTGCAGCACCCAAAAAGTTTGCAATGCCATAACTAAAATTGGGGCCTGTTTCTCTGGAAATATTGTGGTTAGTGACAAGACTGTCTTTGTAGATTGAACTAGATTAAGTGTACAACTACCAGGAAGGGTAAAAGGGTGATATCTAATATGATGAATATGATTTTAGTTATTTTGACTGGTTCTTTAATATTAATATATGCTTGCCCTTGTGGCACTCCCTCATTAAGCAGGAAAAAAATAATTTAAATGGGCCACTGGAAGAGGTTATGTGCTATTAACGACAAAAAGACAGGAAAAATAATTAATTTTGTGGATAAATGTTTTTCTGAACAGCCTGAGGAAAGGTGGCCATTTTAAAAATGGGTTTGGTAGGCTACCATGTGTGTAAACAGCTAAATTAAAGTAAATGTTAGAGGGGGAAATCTTATCCTTTACTTTGCAATAGAAAGGTGCTTTTAGAGACTATTTCGATATACCTTCTAAATACCAATGTAAAATAATACACCCATTGCACTGGTAGAGTGGGGAGGGCATTTATCACGCAGATGGATATTGGTGTTGGACTAGTGGTTCTTAATCAGACTTCTGAAATGCATGCGACGTTGGCAGCTTAATCTTACACTCTGATGTGTTTGGGCTGTGTCTGTACAAGGTCGTTTTCAAATCCTTACAGCGATGTGATGCCTGCTGATCTGCATCAGATAGCAGAATTATGATTCTGCCTTGCCAGTCATACTTGGAAGGGATTTTGGTTTTGGTTTTCTGGTTTGTCTTCTTGGGAAGAAATCCGGGGAAGGGAAGAAAACTGACAATAAAAACTGACAATAAAAAGCATTATCACTATGGTTATAACTTATTTTGACGTTGAATGTCAGGAAATTTTGGCTCTAAGCACTGAGCACAGGTGGAATTGAGCGAAAAAATATGTTTACTTTCTTCAGTTTTGGAGACGGAGTTACATGATTGCCCAGAAGCTCCGCTTTTTATGGTAGGATTTGGGCCAGAAAACATAAACTTTTCAGAAAAAACATGTGTTTTTAGGGGCTCTGTAACAGAGTGACAGCAGTCTTAACTGTCAGTTGTTCTTGAAGGCCCTAGGTCTATGTAATAAAGAATGGAAAAAGAAAAAATGTCTTGGGCATTGCAATAGCAGCTGCTCCTTTCTGACCAGTATTTCTGTCTGTTAGAAGAATCTTTGACTTTTTTGCCGGTACAGGAGATACTCCAGAAGATGCAGATGATTAAGACAAAGCTGCTTAGTATGCAATCCCAGGGTTAAATCTGTCTGTAAGGGAAGGAGCGAAATAGGGTGTCTTGAGAGAGAGGAGTTGCATTCGTGCTTTGGCATCGTTCGTCTTGTGTAGCTGGTTGTTTCAAGCAGTCTGATACTGCACCTGAACGGATTGGTGCGTTGCCGCTTGGTAAATTAGCTGGTGACAATGGTGACTTGCTTCCTAGGGAACTGAAATGGTTGCTGTGTGCTTTTTCATTCCTGCCTCAGAGCAGCAACACTCCTTGTGTGCTAGAAGGGGAATTATTCCCTCAGATACACATGTGCGAAACCTAAGATTGTGGCCAGGACTTTCCGTATAGCCAGGTCCACTTTTGTCCTCAAGTCCTCTGTTTGCATGGAAGTATTAAACTGAGTCCTGTTGAGCTGCAAGATTTTTATGAACTTCCTTGCTTTTGGGAAGATGCATAATTTGTATTTGTTGTGTGTTTCTGAAGACTAATACAAACTGGAAACGATGCCATTAAAATTCATAGAAGCAGAAAAGCCTTAGAAGAGTTGAGTCACTGTTGCATCGTTTCTTACTAGATTTCTAAGAACTGGATCAGATAGTCTCTTTTTGGTGAGGATGAAAGAAATCAAAGAATTAAAGAGAAAACCTAAGGTGCTTGGTCTTTGCTGGGTGGCTCAACTGGTGTAGCCAGGACTGGCTGCTTCTCAGGGTTTATTCTGCTGCTGTTTAGAGTTGGCTACTAAGCTGTACTAGTTTATATGCATAATATGCTTGCTGGCAAGGAGGGTTACAACTTTGGCTTTTTTGGGGGGCAATATTTTTTTTTTGTCAGAATGAATAAGAAAATAAGAGGTGTATGAGCCTGCAATGAGCCACTCTTATTCTTGAGGCTTTCCAGAGTTTAATTCTTGTTCTGCCACATTTGAAGCCAGGGCTAGAAGGTGAGTCTCCCACATACCAGATGACTTAGGGCTGAGGTGATGAGTCTCTCTCTGTCTCAGCTGATGGAGCTCCTCCACTTTAGATAAAGAATTAGTCATCAGATTGCTGAGTGAATCTAATAACAGGGTTTTTAAAGCACTTGTGCAGAATGGAGGAGAGAAAAACCTACCCTCGGGCTGCAATTTGACAGTTGCTCTAAGCCGACAAAAATATGGGCTTTCCCTGGGGGGGTGGTTGCTCTCTCTGCTTGCTGTCCTGTTCTGCAGGACTTGTGCAGCCCTGTGGTGAGCTGGAGCAGGGGCAGGATCCTGTTGAAACCGGAACCTGACCAAAAGTGTTTTCTTCAGCGGAATCAGTACTCATGGCAAAGCTTTGCTGAGCAGGAGCATCAGAAGAAAGAAGAGGTGGTCTCAGGTGGAAGGTCCTGTTCCATCAAGAATGATGGGGCAGGAGAGTGTCAAACTGTCCTTCTTGGCAGCAGCTTACATTCAAATTTGCTGTTAGCAACACTTAAATTGCATCCTAAATATAGTACATTTCCTTGCTACATGAGGAAGTGCCTGCTAGAAGCATATTTTGGATGGATCAATTTTTTTTTCTTTTTCTGCAGAAAAGCCATCCTTGTTTTCGTGTGTTTTTCAACTGTATCTTAATTTATCCTCCAGTGTTGATGATGCTGTAATGATTAAGGTGTAATAAACCTGCTAAATTTGTCTGAAACATCTCTGCAAAAAGCCTTTTTGTTAGGTGTTGGCAACTTCTGCTTCCCCGAATCAATAACAGTAGATATTAAAAAGGGCCTTTTTCTTTTGTGCTTTCAGAATCCATGTTTCCAGCTAGCACTCTCTCTTCCACTAATTTTTAAGCCTTAAAATGTTTTTCTTGAAATGAATGAAGATATTAACTTGATTCGAGTGACTCATACATGTTGTGTTATTTGGAAACAAAAATACAGTTAAAAAACTGAGATGCTGTTTTTTTCCTCACTTTGTTGTTTAGGAGGGACTTGACTATGCAAGGCCATTTGGAAAAAAAGATTCATTGCTTTATTTCCCCCCCGCTTTTTTAGAAAAAAGAATTATGCTTCTCATTTCAGAAGGCCATTTTGTAATTTGTAAACTAAGTTCATAACAGATCACATAGTGTAGTTCCACAAAAGAACAAAATAAAATGCAACGCCTGAATTAAGTGTCTATAGCAATTCAAGCAGAAATCAAACATTGCCAGAGTATAAATACTGACTATCACAGTACGTTTTTCTTCAGAAAATGAAAAATGACAATTGCAGCATAAAAAGATTTAAAGACCATTCATCAGTGTATTTGGGACATTTATTCTAATATTAAATTTGTAAAGCTTTTCTTTTTGTAGCCTGTTTTTCCCTTTCTGTGGGAGAAAATATAGAATCATAGAATGTCTTAAAAAGTGCATTCGTACAAAAAACTGCATTCATACAAAACACCTCATGTACTTTTGATCTTTTGGTAACATGTGTGTTGATATAGAAAGAAAATATTGTACTGTGTACATACAAGCAGTCCACATTAGTGATTGTATCTGTTTTCTCACTGGGTTTTTCGTTTTACAAAGTTCTATGACAATTGTAGAATACACTCTCATTACTGTAACAGTTTTTAAATAATACAGCTCTCTAATAGCCTATTTGTTGTTGATTCCCAGGAGTTACAGTAAACATTACAGTAAATATCCTGGGAAAATGCCTATTTGGATCAAACTGCATGCTCAGAAAGGTTCCCTTTGCAGTGCACTTGGTATTGTGACTATCTCTGGAGGTGCTAGAACCTTTGAAAGCTGTCTCCTGGCTTGCTCTAAAAATACTTTATCTTTTAATTTTCAATGTCAGTTTTCCTTCCTGATGTTTCAGTTTTTCATTTGAGGCTTTGTCTCTCTCTTTGGTGAAAATGTTGGTGGATCACAACTCAGCTTTCAGTTGAACACTGCACCAAACAGAAGCATTAGAAGTGTATTGGCCTTTGATGATGATTAAGATGGGATTTTGCTCCTCTGGGCACTTGATTTTTCAGTCTCGAAGCAGCAGTACCCACCTCCACTTAAGGTGTTAGTTTTGGGCGGCTCCAGTTAGGTAGTTACATAAATGCAGGCATCATTTTAAAAGAACAAAGAGCGAGCTATCAGTGACCCTAGAAGAAAAATGCATGGAAGAGTGGATAATCAAGATTGCAGCAGGGGTCTGTGAGTGGGTCTGTGAGGGGTCTGGAGAGCAAGAGGATAATTACAGAGGCCTCAGAACTGTTTGAATAAGTGGCCAGCTACTGATACAGGATTGACTGTGTATGTACTTTCTTAACTATTTGTTATTAATAGCTATCTGATTACAGCAATGTTAAAGCTAGTTGTTAAACTTCTTTACTTTAATGTGACTCTCACCTGGTTAGAAAAGTGAGTTATATTTCCATACTATAGTAGTATAGTGTTTCTGTGGCTACACGATACTGAATAAAATGCAAATCATTAAATGCATGTCCTACTGCAGTAGCTGTGGTGCTAAAACATTACTCTTGCCCTGTGTGGCTCTGTCTGGTCCTCATCTGAGCTGCCTGCCCCAGTTGTGTTGTGCAGACTCCCTGCTCTTTCTCTGGCTTTGTAAATCACCTCCTGTCATTCATTTGCTGGGCTATCTGGACTGCCCGGGGATGCCTCCCTTGGGCTCACGTACCCCGGAGACTTCCTGTTGTCTTGCCCCTTCTTGATCCTGCAAGATCAGCTTGGCTGGGAGTTGAGGAAGTTCATGGTGAGAAAACAGAGTTGTCCCTGGTACTTGCATATTACTGAGGGTCTTAAGCGTTTCCTTCTATTGCTCAGCAGGACTGCAAGACTTGGAGGTACCTTTTTTGGAGAGCTTTATTGTGATGGTATGATCACAGCTACTGTGGGAATCAGCACGTGCAAGCCCATGGCTGTGGTCCACGGTATGGTGGCGTCTTAGCTAGGAGCTCTTGGCTCCCTTAGAGCTAAGAGCTAAGGGGGCTGTTTCTCAGCCTGGTCAAGAGCTAACTTTTCGTAAGTTTCTGGCTTGTTTGCAGATAGGGTGTCCTGTCTTCCCTGCTGTGCCTCAAGAGGAAATACTGCTTGTGCCTTTTTGGAGTTTGACAGCTATGTAATTCTGACTTCTTGTGCTGAGTTACCGACATGCTGGAGAACCCTGGGGGTGTATTTTCATGTCTGTGATGTGAAGAAAGCATGAATACACCTTCCTCTTAATGTTCTAAGATGCCAGCAGCTATTTATGTGCAGGACTATGGGGGTTAGCTAAAAGATTTCTAGTCTGTTTTGAATGTTTGGACGTTCTAAAAGGGAATATTTCAAAGGTTTTCATTTTTAAGAATAAGCTCTTGTTTGAATTACCGAAGCATCCCACAAACAAGCAAAAGAAAAACATAAGCAAAAGTTCTTATATGATTAAAAATGTCTCTTTAGTTCAGCATACAAGTATCCTGAACCATCTCTCAACCTATATGGAAATTTAGACCTAAACATGTTCAGCTTTTTTTCCTCATGTTTGCTCTCATTTTACTGGAAATGTTTTCTCAAGACTTTTGGGCAATTGGTATACTGAAGGTGGTATTTCCATAGAAGTCTAGTGCAGGAGGCTAGCTGTTTGAGTGTGTTTAAAAATAGTGTTTGTCATGAGATGGTACAATTGTGGCACACTATTTTAAGTGTCATCTCATTTAAACCCATCACGAGTCTTGACAGTGACTGTCACATTATACAACGAGTAAGCTTGATTTTTTGAAAGAGACTTTCAGATGAAGAACTTGTCTGCTTTAGGGTCAACAGTGGATTCAGCGCTTTAAGTGAATCCACGAAACAAAGCACAATGAAACCCTGATGCTTTTACTTTATGCCCTGAAGTAGCTTTCTGTACTTGACCTTAAAATCAAGTAAACCAAACCACGTGGGAAACATTCTGTAGATATTCCCAGAATTACCTTTATTTTCAAAGTTTTGTTTTTCCTAGGTGGTCTGAAATTACTTTCCCTTTCATGCGCACAGATTTGATCGTGGTGATTGGTACGCTTTGACAAAGGGTTTTGTTAGACTGTCCTGCTTGAGCCTTTTTGAAGATGAATGCAGATTACCAGGTAAATGAAATAGTACAGAGTTGCTCAAAGTGTGTATAGTCTTCGCAAAGACACCGATAGTCCACAGGTTGTTTCCTCCTGCTCCCTCCCAACCCCCAGAGCTGATGCATTTTGTTACTTTTTCTGGATTGTTCTTTGTATCTCTTCATGTCTTGACTTCGCAAATTTCCCAGAGATAACTTTTTCCTGACTTTTCACTTTCCAACTTCACATCTTTTAATGAGATCAAAAGATGCACTTCTAGAGAAATAGAAAGTCCTCACAAAGAGAGAAGCTGGAAGTTGTAAACAAGGAGAGTTACAGAAATTATTTGAAATAAGTGCTAATTAAATGTCCTTATATTTACTGTGGGATTTCATTAGGTATCAAAAGTAGGGTATGTTTCTTTATTTAGAAGAATAAGCTTTCAAGCCACTCTTTCAGTTCTGTATGTTTCTTGGGAGTTTTCTGCAAGTAGACACACAGGTGTAAAGTGTGGCTGGGTTATTTTAGGTCTCCAGATTTTATTTATTCTATGGTTCTCATTACCAAAACGGTTTCCACCTATTTTCAGTTCTTATGTGAGAAGATAGTTATTAAGTCATTGTCAGTATATGCTGCTGTAACATATTCTTTAAAATATGCTTTTACTTAGTTATTTGATTTCATTACATAACTTAGATTATTTGAAGGGAAGCAAGAACTCCTGCACTTGGAGGAGATTATTGTGTCTGACCAGTGCTGGCTGATGATTTAAGCTCAAGATGAGCGCACAGGTTGGTTACTCTTTAGTGTGTATTTGGAACTGGGCAGCAAGTAAATGTGTAGTTCCACCTCGGCTGCAATATTTTTGGCTTCCTGGTTATCACACTAAGAAGAGATTTTTGGCCTGCTTTTAAGAATTCTTTTAAAGCATACATATACTTTAGCACGCAAAGAACATCTTAAACTAGAGATGTAATTTTAGGAAATTCTGGAGGAGGATAAGCAGCCTGTTATCTGATCCAGGCTTCCTGAATGCTGCGTTATGTACGATTTAGTCTTGAAACAAACCTAGGAAAGGGGAGATTACCTTTTCCTTTGTTGTTTCTTTAGTGCTTTCGAGACACATTTTCTGCAGTCATTTTCCACATTGGCTGAAGTTCTACCTTTGGTAAACTAACCTTTGTGATCATATAAAAATGAAAAAAAAAAGGCTAAAATAAGTCTCTTCTGGAATCTGCTAGTTTAACCAGGCAATTAGAATACTGAAGATTAAAACCTTAGGTACTGATTGCACAGAGTGTTTGTTAGTTGGTTTTTATTTTTTTTTAATTCTAGTTTGTGATAGAATATTTGATTTAGAAACTTGGAAGTATTCCTTTTAATAATTTTCAAATAGGATTGTCATCTTGTGCCTTGTGCACTTGATACTTTGAAAGTTTTTATGTTTTCAAGATTGCTTTAAAGTGCATTTGAGTCCCTAAACTTTTCTGCTTCTTGTTTCTTTATTATTATTTTTTTTACAACCATTGAAGGGCAAATTAACATCTGAAGGATGATAATTCGATCTCCAGGGATGGTGGTGATCCTTTTGACTGTGTTTGCTGGTATCAAGGAGGTGTTTGTTCATGGGGCCCTTTCTGAGTGTAGCGTGTGTGAATGAAGCTCCTCATACCGTGGAAGCAGAGGCACTACAGAAATGCAGCATTTCTTTAGTTGTATACGTGGCTGTAATGCAGTGGAAGTATACTTGGCCTTAACTACTACATGAGACATATACCATAAAATCTGTGTGCACAGAAATGTGCATTTGTGTGTACATATGCATATATTTAAAACTTGTGCCTAGTTGATAACAAAGCTCCCAGGGGTGTAAGTTAAGGTCCTTTGGAGCTTTTAAGCTGTGCTTCTAGGTGTTTACTGCAGTCTCTCTCCTGCAAAGCTTAAGAATTTAGCTTTCAACTTGTTTTTCATTTTTCTTCATAATTATATCTGTGCCCTTCTGTTCTGGATATACGTGCATTTTGGCTTCCAGCTTCAATTTAACATAGCTTTTTAACTTTCCATTTTCCTTGAAAGATTTTTCTTTCCAGTTACAGACCGTAGCACAGCACACCTATTACCATAATAACTTTTTATCACCAGAGGGCCGGCTCTTATCCTGCCAGAATTGCACAGCTTCATATTGTTGATTATGATAGAACATAGTGACTTTTTGTGTCCCTTTTTATCAGTTTTGGGCAAAATTTTTTTCAGTGCACGAGTCTCCGTTCCAGAAGCCAGGAAATTTAACTAGAACAGATGTAGCTGATGACAAAGCTTTTAGGAAAGTGCTTAACTCAGCAAATGAAACAGTTTTGTTATGTGCTATTTATATTTTTAATTGTTGTTTTAAAAGAATTTGTTAGATATAAATCTGTCCTGCTAGAACGAATGAAAACGGGTTCTAGTATTTTTGGATTCTTCTTTTCTTACACTCTAAATTTTTGTGATTGAAGATATTTTTCTCCATGTGGTAGAGGGAAATAATTGCACCTAAGTGAGGGAAGTTGACTCTACTAGAAAATATTCTCAAAAAGTAAAAAGTATTTTTCTTAATATTTGGCTGTAGTAATTTTGGGAAATGTAGTATAGGTGTATTCAAGAGGGTAATGTAAGTGTATGCGTATCTCTTATGTGGCATTTCATGCTTGAGGTTTGCTTAGAGCTGTAGAGCAACTTTTCTGTTACATCTTTGCAAAAAATTAATTATTGTTTGTACCTTCAAGAAAAAATTCTGTACCAAAACTATGCATTGGGCATTCCTCCATCCTGACCATGATAAGGTGATACTCACTGTCTTCCAAATCTGTTAGTCTTAGTTTTTACTGTACTAAACCCAAGAATAAACCTGCCTTCAGACACTGTTCCTAAGTTCCTATCCATGCTGTGCTGTTGGCATGTATACTTGAAGGTGACAGCTCTGTCATGGGAGAGAGCGGTAAGAGATGTATGGTCTTTGTAGGACAGAGCGCCTTGCATGAGTAAGGGCTGGTCGTCTTTCTTCAGTATGCTTATCAACTACCCCAGCCCAGCCTGAGCTTCCTAACTCATCCCTGGGCAGATGTTTTGAAGAGCAGTGGCTTTGTTATTTTAGCTGCACATAATGCTAGAAGCAGGAGGGGGAAATGCTCGAAGAAGGTAGTTTGGAGTAACAGACTGATATGCCTTTGTTGAGTCTGGCATATTAGAAAACAGCTACTATGAATCAGCTGCTCATGACTGGGAGTTGCATCCTCACAAGTAGGACTTCTTTCAGGAGTTTTTGCCTTTAAATAGGATGTGGTGCTGGTGTTCTCAATGTGTATGTGTGTGTAGGGGTGTATATATGTGTATGTCTGTGAAGAATAATGCAGTGTATTGCCATTTGCCTTTTTGCTCCACTTTGAGCACTAGATAATTGTAAAGACCATTAAATTTATGTCATTCAGCTTGTTGCCAGCTCTTTCTGGAGACTGATGATGATTATAACAATTGTGCCTAGACCTATTGGGGACTGTAGGAACTTCATCCCCATGTGAGAATCCAGTGTTGTAATGTTTTGTTTCTATTAAACATGGCAGTTATCTTCTATAGCTTTCACCTGCTGACTGTGTTTTGCTAGTGCATTGAGGGATGTGAAAGCACTTATGCTCCCACATTGATTGCAATAGGATTTCCATTAGCTGTGTGTGCTGTTGATAAAATGCTAATAAGAGTTCATTAGTTCAAAAGGGGAAAAACCCAACTGAGGCCCTTGGAGAACCATGATAAAATATGTTCCTGAGTGTAGGTTAGTTATTGACTTGATTGAATGGGAAGTGTCAAATTTTTCATATATCTGAACATTGCTGATACCTACTTTAGTGTCTGAAAATATGCTTCAGTAGTAGCATTCCTGCAGCTAAGTCCAGAACTGCAGGAGCTTCCCGCTCAGCTCTGTTTAAAAGAACTTTGCTGTTGCTAATTGGAATGTTTTGTTTAGGACTGAAGTTGTAATTTTAGTAAATAACTTCACTTAATTTTCCATTGCTAAATGTCATTTGGAGACCTGCTGTTTTCCTTGGAAATTGACTTTGAAAATATTTATTTGGAGGTTCTGCCATAAATCTGTCAACTAGCCAATGAAAACAAAGTAGCTGATGGTTTCACCACTTTTAATATCCGCCCTACCTTCAATATAGGTACACTTTGTGTTGTTTCAAACTCGAAAGGAAATAAAATAAGATGTCCTGGGCAAGGAATAGATTTGTGCTTTTCTTGTTTATTTTTACGTAGTTGTTTCTGTTTAGCCATAATTATATTAATCAGCTTGGTCAAAATACGTCCTTCTCTGCAGACCAGATACTGCCTTGTACAAATGAATTAACGTTTTGTCCTTATCCCATCCATTATGATCATGTAGGTAGGAAACAAAAGTAGTTGCTCTATAAGTATTTCAGTTATATAGAAAGAGAAGCTTTAATGACTAACACAATGACAGAATCATACAGTGTTGCTCTGTTATTTTTTTTAAGCAGTTGCAAGAATTTTTTTGTGTTTGCTAGTATAATTATTATTCTTTGTTCACTGTAGATCAATCCATAGTAATGAGAGATGTCCAGTAGAGCTTTTGGAATCTGTACAGAGAATAAACCAGCAACACTGTTGTATTTAACAGGTTGATATTTGCGCTCATTCACACACTCTAAGGAGATATTTAAGATAACCTTCCACACTTCCCATATTTCCTTTTTATAAACGTACTGAGCTCCATCTAAAATAATGGAGTTTTCCATTTTAGCTGTGCAGTGTCACTGGAATACTCTTATAAAAATGCCATTGCCATAGTAAGTAGCTTCTTATGCTTTTAACTTGTTTGAGGTAAATATGCAGCCATTTTTTATTCCGCAAGTTGTTACTATTTACTTTAGAAAGCTTTTGTTTTGTCCCTTGTACTTACCCATCCATACTGATAAATGCTGCAGAGCTTTTGTTTGGCGAGGTACAAGAATCCATGGAATCCATGTTTTCTGTTCCTCTTGTTCTCTTAATTATCCTTCCTTTTACTTGCAGCTGTCTTTTTTTATTATTATTTAAATGTGTGATCAGGGTTAGGTATGGTACTATGTATAGGAACTCATTTGTAACTTCTGCAGTGGTGCTCAATGTTCAGCTTTGCTACTGGAGCTCAGGATTACATTTACCAGTTTAAAGGCTTCATCACACTGTAAGTTTATCACCATTTTGCAATTCATTAGTTTTACTAGGTCAGTGTCATCTTCATCCGTTTTCACTTTGTCCTGGTTCTGGCCAGGATAGAGTTAATATTTACCTGAGCTGGGTGGAGAACTGAAGCTGGTAGCCCCTATGGCTGGGATAGTTAACTAATTAGCTAACAGCTGGGGTTAATTTACCCAAATTAGCCAAAGGGCTATTCCATCCCATCTGACATCATGCTCAGTATATAAGTGAGGAGGGTGCTGAAGGGAGGCTCTCCTAGTTGGAAGAGACTGGATGTAGAGATCTGTTGTGAGCTATTATACTGTATTTGTGTTCCATCACTCTATTGTTTTCTTGTCATTACTGTTAAATTTACTTTTTGTTTAATCTCAACCTGCGTGTTTGGTTTTTTTTTGTTTGTCAAATCTCCTCCTATTCTCTCGGAGAGTGGGGGGAGTGAGAGAGAGACTGCGTAGTCTGGTCCCCGTTGGGGCTGAACTACGACAGTTATTTTGGCGCCCAACGTGGGGCACGAAGGGTTGAGATAATAACAGATCTGACTTTCTTTATTGCTTGAAACAAATTTGTTTATACGTGCTTGTTGTATTGGTTGTCAGTTATTGGTCATGATGTTGCAGTGGTTGGTTATGTTGTTGTATTGTCTACGCTCCTATATGTACTATGTGTTCCCAGTGGTGGTGTTTATCACCTCAGGGAAAATGATGAGAATTATCCTTCTGTTATACTATGCCATATACATCTATGACATGGTGACATCAATGGCCTTAGAGATAAATTGGTATTCCTATGTGGACAGCTTCCCGAATTCTTTCACTTCCAGGGTAGTTAAGCCACTTTTTGAGAACTTTAAAGATCTGGGAGATATTCAAGCCACTATGATGTTGTTGTTATGTATTTTGAATGTGTGCCAAGTCTTGTCTAGAGCTGCAAACCCACTTTTTGGGAATCTCCTCCCGAGATTTACCCTAAGGCAAGATACTAATACGTGGCATGGTGTGAGGGAGAACAAACTGACCTGCAATGTAGGTACTCAAACCCCAGCAACAGGCATTGCAGCTGAATCAGAGGGTGAACCTGTGCTAGTTTCAGTTGCCCCTGTATCCAAGAAGACTTGGAAGCGGAAGTCAGCTCGTTTAGTGAGGGAAGAAGAAGCCCCTTTTAGGACGGAGCAGGAGGAAGAAGAGGAAGGTTTATTTGCTACATGCCTAGGAAGAACTCGGCAGGCAGGCTCTTCCTCAGGGGAAGAACTCCTAAAGGAGACAGTGAGCACCAGATTTCTATCCCTGAGCGAGCTGCGAGACATGCGAAAAGATTTTAGCCGTCATCCTGGGGAGCACATTATCAGCTGGCTGCTGCGGTGCTGGGATAATGGGGCCAATAGCTTGGAATTAGAAGGCAGAGAAGCTAGGCAACTGGGATCCATTTCTAGAGAAGCAAGCATTGACAAAGCAGTTGGAAAAGGGACACAAGCCCTCAGCCTCTGGAGGCGACTCCTGTCAGGTGTGAAGGAGAGGTATCCTTTCAAGGAGGATATAATGTGTCATCCAGGCAAGTGGGCTACCATGGAGAAGGGTATCCAGTACCTGAGGGAATTAGCTGTGCTGGAGATTATTTATGATGACCTGGACAATGATCAGTTACCTAAGGATCCAGATGAAGTCAGGTGCACACGACAAATGTGGCGGAAGTTTGTTCGAAGTGCACCATCATCATATGCCAACTCATTGGCAGTTATGACCTGGAAAGATGGAGAGGAAGAAACAGTGGATGAACTGGCTGGCCGACTCCGGCAGTACGAGGAAAGCCTGTCTTCCTCCCTAAGGGCCTGTGTCTCGGCTGTGGAGAAACTATCCCAGGAGTTCCAGCAATTCAAAGCAGATATGTCCCATTCCCCACCGGTACGGGCCAATATTTCAGCTATTAGGAGTAAACGTTTCCCTGCTCAAGAGAGATGGTTTACGCGGCGGGGTACCCTGTGGTTTACCTTGCGTGACCAAGGAGAGGACATGAGGGAGTGGGATGGGAAGCCTACCTCTGCCCTAGAGGCGCGGGTACGTGAGTTGCGTGGAAAAACCATTGCAAATAGAAGTTCTCCCCGGAAAATTGTTGCACCAGTCTCCAATAGGGAGCGTAGAAGGAATAGCTTTAGTTCTGACCCTCTTGAAGGGACCTCTCATGCATATTTAAAAGAAATGAATAATGAATACTGTGGCCAGGATTAGAGAGGCCCTGCCTCCAGCCAGGTGGAGGAGAGGGATAACAGAGTTTATTGGACTGTGTGGATCCGATGGCCTGGCACGTCAGACCCACAAGAGTACAAAGCTCTAGTGGATACTGGTGCACAATGTACCTTGATGCCATCAAGATATAATGGGGCAGAACCCATTTGTATTTCTGGAGTGACAGGAGGATCCCAACAGCTATCTGTATTGGAGGCTGAAGTGAGCCTGACAGGGAATGAGTGGCAAAAGCACCCCATAGTGACTGGCCCAGATGCTCCATGCATTCTTGGTATAGATTACCTCAGAAGGGGATATTTCAAGGACCCAAAAGGGTATCGGTGGGCTTTTGGTGTAGGTGCTTTAGAGATGGAGGAAATTATACAGTTGTCCACCTTGCCTGGTCTGTCAGAGGATCCTTCTGTTGTGGGGTTGCTGAAGGTTGAAGAACAACAGGTGCCAATTGCTACCACAACTGTGCACCGGCGGCAGTATCGCACCAACCGAGACTCCCTGATCCCCATCCATAAGCTGATTCATCAGCTGGAGAGCCAGGGAGTGATCAGCAAGTCCCACTCACCTTTTAACAGTCCCATATGGCCAGTGAGAAAATCAAGTGGAGAGTGGAGGTTAACAGTGGACTATCGTGGCCTGAATGAGGTAACACCACCACTCAGTGCTGCTGTGCCAGACATGTTAGAACTTCAGTATGAACTGGAATCCAAGGCAGCCAAGTGGTATGCCACCATTGATATTGCCAACGCGTTCTTTTCAATCCCATTGGCACCAGAATGCAGGCCGCAGTTTGCTTTCACTTGGAGAGGCGTCCAGTACACTTGGAATCGACTGCCCCAGGGGTGGAAAC
Organism: Chlamydotis macqueenii; assembly: GCF_036417535.1. NCBI lineage: Eukaryota > Metazoa > Chordata > Aves > Otidiformes > Otididae > Chlamydotis > Chlamydotis macqueenii. The sequence continues at coordinate 53,772,253 of NC_141593.1, read as the reverse complement.
ACAGCCCCACCATCTGCCATGGGCTGATCCAGACTGCACTGGAAAAGGGTGGAGCTCCAGAGCACCTGCAATACATTGATGACATCATCGTATGGGGCAACACAGCAGCAGAAGCTTTTCAAAAAGGGGAGAAAATAATTAAAATCCTCCTGAAAGCTGGGCTTGCCATAAAACGATGTAAGGTGAAAGGACCTGCAAGAGAGATACAGTTTTTGGGGATAAAATGGCAAGATGGGCGTCGTCAGATTCCAATAGATATAGTCAACAAAATAACAGCTATGGCTGCACCGACTGACAAAAAGGAAACGCAAGCTTTCCTGGGCGTTGTGGGTTTCTGGAGGATGCATATTCCAAATTATAGTATGATTGTAAGCCCTCTGTATAAAGTCACCCGAAAGAAGAATGATTTTAAATGGGGCCCTGAACAACAGCAGGCTTTTGAACAAATTAAACAAGAAATTGTTCACGCGGTGGCTCTCGGGCCAGTCTGGACAGGGCAAGAGGTAAGAAATGTGCTCTACTCCGCAGCTGGGGAGAATGGCCCTACCTGGAGTCTCTGGCAGAAAGCACCAGGGGAAACTCGTGGTCGACCCCTTGGGTTTTGGAGCCGGGGATATAAAGGATCTGAGGCCTGCTATACTCCAACCGAAAAAGAAATCCTGTCGGCATACGAAGGAGTTCGAGCTGCTTCAGAAGTGATTGGTACTGAAGCACAGCTCATCCTGGCACCCCGACTGCCAGTGCTGGGCTGGATGTTCAAAGGAAGGGTCCCCTCTGCGCATCATGCAACGGATGCTACATGGAGCAAGTGGGTTGCACTACTTACACAGCGGGCCCGAATAGGAAACCCCAATCGCCCAGGCATATTAGAAGTAATTACAGACTGGCCAGAAGGCAAAGATTTTGGAAAGCCACCAGAGGAAGAGGTAACGCGTGCTGAAGAGGCCCCACCATATAACAACCTCCCAGAAAATGAGAAGCGGTATGCCCTATTTACTGATGGGTCCTGTCGTATTGTAGGAAAACATCGGAAGTGGAAAGCTGCTGTGTGGAGTCCTACACGACGAGTTGCAGAAGCTGCTGAAGGCCAAGGTGAATCGAGTCAGTTTGCGGAGGTGAAGGCCATCCAGCTGGCTTTAAACATTGCTGAACGGGAAAAATGGCCTGTGCTCTATCTCTACACTGACTCATGGATGGTGGCAAACGCTCTGTGGGGATGGTTAAAGCAATGGAAGCAGAGCAACTGGAAGCGTCGGGGCAAACCTATCTGGGCTGCCACTCTGTGGCAAGATATTGCTGCCCGGTTAGAGCATCTGGTTGTAAAAGTACGTCACGTAGATGCCCACGTACCCAAGAGTCGGGCCACTGAAGAACATCAAAACAACCAGCAAGTGGATCAAGCTGCTAAAATTGAAGTGGCTCAGGTGGATCTGGACTGGCAGCATAAGGGTGAACTATTTTTAGCTCGGTGGGCCCATGATACCTCAGGCCATCAGGGGAGAGATGCAACATACAAATGGGCTCGTGATCGAGGGGTGGATTTAACCATGGACACTATTGCACAGGTTATCCTTGAATGTGAAATATGTGCTGCAGTCAAACAAGCCAAGCGGTTAAAGCCTCTGTGGTATGGAGGACGATGGCTGAAGTATAAATATGGAGAGGCCTGGCAAATTGATTACATTACACTCCCACAAACTCGCCAAGGCAAGCGCTATGTACTTACAATGGTGGAAGCAACCACTGGATGGCTGGAAACATATCCTGTACCCCATGCCACTGCCCGAAACACCATCCTGGGCCTTGAGAAACAAGTCTTATGGCGACATGGCACTCCAGAAAGAATTGAATCAGACAATGGTACCCACTTCCGAAACAATCTCATAGATACCTGGGCCAGAGAGCATGGCATCGAGTGGGTATACCACATCCCCTATCACGCACCAGCCTCTGGAAAAATTGAAAGGTATAATGGGCTGCTGAAAACAACTCTGAAAGCAATGGGTGGTGGAACCTTCAAAAATTGGGATAAACATTTAGCAAAAGCCACTTGGCTAGTCAACACTCGGGGGTCCACCAATCGAGCTGGCCCTGCCCAATCTGAACTTCTACATACTGTAGAAGGGGATAAAGTCCCTGTGGTGCATGTAAGGAATATACTGGGGAAGACAGTCTGGGTCATTTCTCCCTTGGGCAAAGGCAAACCCATGCATGGGATTGCTTTTGCTCAAGGACCTGGGTGTACTTGGTGGGTAATGCAGGAGGATGGGAAAGTCCGATGTGTACCTCAAGGAGATCTAATTTTAGGTGAAAAGAGCCAATAATTTGAAGTGCTTGATGTCGGTTACTATACAGTACTGTATGTCATTATCTAGCTATTATGTGTCCCTCCTTGCTTCTTCCTGCTCCACGCCCTGAGATACTTATGTTGTGTCAAAAGTATTATAGTAAAATCGTTTATACCAACAAAGAATGAACTTTAATAAAATAGGAAAAATTGCAGCAGTGATGCAACCAGAACTGGCTCTTGCTACTAGCACCTGCCAACAGATCTTCAGTCTCCGGACTATGAACTTGCTAAGTCACTTGCACCAGACAGACTACCTGAGGAAACACTGTGTCATCTGTCCTATGCTGAGAGCCTGTTATGACAGATGGAGCCCAAAGTTATGGACTGGATAAACTCAACAGACCTTTTGAAAGGATGGACCATGGACTAAGAGAGTTACATCTGTGTGTCTGCATACAAGTAGATAAAAGGAAGAAAAAGTTGATGATTAATTGGAAAGTGTAGAATCTGGGCATGATGTAGATGGTATGGAATAAGGGGTGGATAATGTCCTGGTTCTGACCAGGATAGAGTTAATATTTACCTGAGCTGGGTGGAGAACTGAAGCTGGTAGCCCCTATGGCTGGGATAGTTAACTAATTAGCTAACAGCTGGGGTTAATTTACCCAAATTAGCCAAAGGGCTATTCCATCCCATCTGACATCATGCTCAGTATATAAGTGAGGAGGGTGCTGAAGGGAGGCTCTCCTAGTTGGAAGAGACTGGATGTAGAGATCTGTTGTGAGCTATTATACTGTATTTGTGTTCCATCACTCTATTGTTTTCTTGTCATTACTGTTAAATTTACTTTTTGTTTAATCTCAACCTGCGTGTTTGGTTTTTTTTTGTTTGTCAAATCTCCTCCTATTCTCTCGGAGAGTGGGGGGAGTGAGAGAGAGACTGCGTAGTCTGGTCCCCGTTGGGGCTGAACTACGACAACTTACTGAGCTTCTGAGTGTCAGAATGTTTCACTTGTGTTAAAATTTAATAGTATAGCAGTCGCATGTTTAATCCTGTTGCTACTGGAAAATTATGCTGTCCTAAACATGATGTTGCAGTATCAGATAAAAATTGCCTTTTCCTATGTAAAAGGAACATTCATGGTTAGTAGGAGAGGGAACGTGCTGTATTGCATGATCGCATCCCACATGGAAAATGCTAGCTGTTGTTCCAGGTCTACTTCTGCCTGCTAAGCAGGCAAGTGATTAGTGAATAAGAAATAATTTCATCTTGCAAAGAGCTTAATCACACATGATGTTAATTGTTGAGGGCCTCCATTCCAACTAAAGGAAGCAATTCAGTGCATTTTAGAGGCTGCTCTCTGGTCTGATGTAACTTTAATTGCAGAAGTTGTCCGGCACGCAATACCAGAACGTGTGGACTAGGGCTTGCTTGCTGGTAGCTGGAAATCATGTGGGCAGTTGCTGGATGTGTGTGTCTTTTGCCCATGTTCCCAGTGTGAAGAGCAGAATTTGGCTATGAGAAGGCAGTGAAAGGCTTGGAGGATTCAGGAGAGGAGGGGGAGCAGGGAAAAATGTCCAAGCTCTGCTCCGAGAAGGTTTTTATCTGCTTGTGCATGCTAGTGAGTGAAGAACACTTCTCAGATTACTTTGGTTGTAGCTCATAGTAAAGAAGCATTATAGCTAAAGCTACATCAGAAGTACCTATTTAGTAGTAGGAAACTTTTTGATTACAAATGGGAAAAAATAAACAAAACTTGTTTTTATAAGGACTTTTACCTTTTTCACTGTACTACTGAAGACCTGTCATCCTTAAGTATGTGTTGCCTGAGAAGGTATTTAAGCAGCTTTTACTTAATATTAAGTCAGATGTGGCATGTAGGTAAGTTGTTGGTGTGTCATTGGTGTTGGATCTGACATGTTTGAATGTTAATCCTCAAATTAAGCATCGCTTTGAGGACGTAAGCTCATGGTTGCTATGCCAAGGCTTTCCTTGAAATCTTTTCCCTATACTTTATTTAGAACAGTAAGCAATTGCTCACTCTGCTGGGTTCCAGATACCGATACGCTCGTCCTGTGGTCAACAGGAAAGATGTCCTCTCGCTGCTGTGGTGTGCATGGGAGTAGGTCTGCACAGAGAGGGAAGAGTGCTTTAGGTTTATGCGGTAGTTTTGCTGTTTTGTTCTAATAAATCCTTGTCTTTTTTAACTTTCCTTTCCCTGCTGTTCTTAGAGAACAGACCTATTGACTGTTAAATGTTTGGTGGTTTGGGAGGTACAGTCTTAGCTTCTGGGTGTGGGAAAACTTGGGTTTGTGAGCGGTAATGGTTTGGGTTGTATAAACAGTGATCTTTTCTCCCAGCTAAATGAAACTAAGTGGAAGAGCGGTCAATGGGTTTCCATTATATTCAGGTGGTCTTTGAATCAGTGCTGAGGCCTGTACACCAAAAGCAGAATTATTCTTTTCTTTTTTTTTTTTAACTTCAGTAAAGTCAAATGTAATTGTTTATATGATAGTATGGATCATTTTTCAGATGAAAGTGGGTGAGTTACTGTTTAAAAAATGATACAAGTGTAATATAAATGCCCCCCTTCAAGTTTAGCAACAAACTTTTGAATTAGTTTCATTAAATTTGTTTAAATGTGTATTTAATAAGAAAAGATAAATCTATGAGTACGTGAAATATATTAGCCTTTGTCTCTAGTGTGGTCTGTTTTTGAAATGTAAATAAATTATATATCATTTTATAGGTGGTGTAATCTGGGACAGGAAAAATACTCACAAAAAGAAAGAGAGTCATTCAGACACTGATATCAGATTTCACTTCAGGAAAAAGTTCAGTGTTGCATTTTTTTTTTTAAATTTACACCTTTCTTTATCTTTTTTTAAACTGTAATTCCTACAAATACAAGGATTATTTCCAGCATCAATGCTTCTGCAGAGCTTTTCAACTTCAGTAATAAGTAGTAAATACATGCGTGTTAAATCTCGTGTGTTCCTGTATTCCTTAAGGAGTTTAAATCATGCCTGTGTCTTGAGGTTGGCACCAGTCTTGCAACTAACCTGAAACAAACGGCTCAGTCTTCCCAGCGTACAAGGAGTCTGCTCCTGCTAGTCTGGGGAGCTTTCTTGGAAGAGAGATGTCAACTTTTGCAGAACTCAACTCTTCCTAAGTAAATAAATTAATGCAAGTTGTAGACCTAAAGGTGCCTCTGGAGTCTCCTTGCAGTGACCTGTGTTACATGCTGCTATATCCTTAGGTATGAAGAAATCTGGCTTTGGTACCCTTTGGGTATTCGAATGATGAGAAGAGCCATAAAACATTTGAGGAAGCTCTGGGGAGCTGAGGCGTACGTAGGCATTAAAGCTGCTCTCCATGACAGGTGGCGTGAGCTGAGCTGGAATCAATCCACCTTCCATCTTTGCTCGGATCAACATCCCTATCTTTTTGTATCCTTTTCTTATACCTGTAATGGGAAACCTGTGGCTTGTAGGAGAGATGCAGTCCTTGAGTTTGGCATAGGCTGTAGTGGCATTTTTGTGTTCTGCTTTTGGCTAGCACAAAACCTTACGGTAGCAGGAAACTTCACAAAAGAATTTGGTTAAGTACAATCAGTCCCCATCCATGGAAAGTTTGTCTCCTCTGCTACCTTATTCCATGTGCTGTTTGTATACAGGGAGAGAACAGTGTTCATTCCTACATCTGATCTCTTTTAGCCCACTTCCTGGAAAGTCTCTTCAATTTGAAGTTCAATTAAATGTGTGTCACATACTGAATACAGTGACTTATTTTCTGCCATGAAATTGCCTCCTTGCTCGGGGCTCACACTCCCTCCATCCCCTGTCCCTCTTTATGGTTTCATGTTCTGTTGCCACCTTGTCTCATTTGCAGTAAAATTTTTGCTCTGGCTCTTGTCTTTGCTTTTGAAGTGACATGAAAACCTATGAAACCATAAAGAATTGCTCGGTGTTACTGTTTGGAATGAGACCCTTTTGATAAAAGCTACAATCTGTCTATAAAAAGAAAAACAACTTGTTAATGAAATACATGTGCAAGGCAAACATATGAAAGGAATGATATGGGCTGTTAAAGTTTCATTCATTGATTTGAACATACCTAGAAAGGGGAGATGTAATTTTCAGTGCTTGAAACATTAATAACTTTTGGAGGTTACTGAGGATGAAGTACATTTTTTCTAGTAATTTTTGAACTTTTTTTTTTTTTTAAGTCCCAGAAAAGTAGCTCTACTTTCCTCTGCTTGCTTAAATCAAGAAATACATACATAGACATTTCTCAGCTACATGCTCTTCATTCAATCTTCGGTTTAAAAAGCTTTTTTTTTTTAAAATCAATATGCAGATTTTCCTAAGAATACGGCTTCTGTATTCTTATGTTTCCAGAGAAAGTCTTACAATTTTTTTTAAAGGGAATAATCTACAGATAACCCCTGCAGGGTTTTTAGTAGCTTGTCTAAAGGCAGTAGCTTTAAATTGTGTGTAAATTGTGTAGCGATTTATCTTAATCAATTTTAGCAACTCTTCTTTGCATACAGGTAACAAAATGTGATTTATTTCAAATGTTTGCGAGCCAAATGGTGTCCATTTGTCCATTTCCCCTCCCAGTGCATTTCAAGGGAGTTATAATGACAGTAGGAATCCAACACGAAAGCAAACGACCATCTCATAAAATATTGCCTCTAAGCCAAGGGGAGGCAAATGAATTCTGAGCGTTCTGATTTTTCTCTCCTGCCATAGTCTACAACACTTCCATTACCGCTGTCTTCTGTCAAAAAAAACGCTCTTTGTGAGGAAGCGCTGTGAGATCATTCTCCAACAGTGCATTTATTAGTGTGAGGAAGTTGTGGGAGACACAGAGAGGGGACGGTGAAATACTGCCATGGTTGGCTGCCTGAGGAATGCAAAACAAAAAGCATGAGCCTTTCGTTTGGTAGCCAGACGGGCAGGAACGTGTTTTGCCTTCCTGGGTGCAACCAGCCAGAAACTGATGTATGGGAGGTACAGTTCAGATAGTCCTTTTTGCCTGCAGCCTGCATATCAGCATCCTCTGGGACCCTCTGTATGCATGGGAGGGTCCTCTTATTCTGGGTGGTCCTTAAATTGCCATAACTTGCCTTAACTTGCCATAGGAGGAAAATAATGTGTCTCTGTGTGAAGGGAGTGGGGAGGACTGTAAAATGGGGGCTTTTCTAAAAGCATTTTCTTTTTTCTCTGACATTTGCCACTCCCAAGATTTGTCCCATAAAAAAAGGCAGGTTTGAGATCGTGCAGTTTGCCATGTGAATTTCCAGCTCTGTTAGAATTAGCATTTTTATTTTGTTCTAAATTTTAGTCTTTGAATATTTTAAAGTATCTCGGATGTAGATACTTTATACTCTTTGTTCTGTGTAAATGATTATGTTCTTCCGATTGCAAGACCCTATGTTGTATGCGCTCTGCTTCCTCTTATTAGTTATGTTACAGCTGTGCAAAGAAACCTGCTTTTTAATGAGTGTTTTTTAAAGTAAAGGAATACTTAAATACATGCACTTTTGTCACATTTTTAGTTTGTTTACATTATTATTGGAGAAGATGGATATACTACATGACAATGACAGTGTTAAAAAAAATTTTGGAAGATGTCCAGTAGAGACTGAAAGTCTTTTATGTCAATATTCTCTGTGTTCATAAAGTAATTGCAAGTGCAAATAATTTTTTCTACATCAGAAAAAAAACCCCAGACAACGAAGACCAAAGTTGAGAAGAAGCCCTGTTTCTTCTCAAAAGGCAGTTAATGTTTGAAAGCATGCTATTTATAATGTCTTCTAAGCTCTCAGCTACAGACATTGTATCTTTGTCGCAGTCATTTGCATATACAAAGTGAGTTTTATTTCAGTTCATTACTGTGGAACAAGAGCAGGATGTATCGGGAAAAAAAACGCTTTAAATATTTAGTTTCAAGTGAGACAATTCTTACTTATGGCAGGAAATACCGTAAAACCACTTGACAAAAACAATAGCAAGAACACAAAGTAATTTAATGTTTCCTCCCACTGGTGAAACAGTTTCAGGCAATTCTAATATAGACTGCAGAAACTGCTTTTCCATTTTGAGTTCTGAGAAACCAGCATTTTAAACAAAAAGTGTTTCTGTAATTCTATTAATTTTTCCCTTTTGCAAATTTAGTTTTCTCACTATTTTGGTTTTCTTGATTTATCTATTTTTTAATTCCTCATACCTCATTTAAACTCAAGTGATGCTTGACCAGCCTGATTGCTTCTATGATTGTCGTAGTTCAGCCCTGATCGGGACCAGACTACACAGTCTCTCTCTCGCTCCCCCGCCCTCCAAGAGAATAGGAGGAGATGATGTAAGGAAAAATGCCTTGAGGTTTGAGATAACGATGGGGAGAAGTCCTTAAAGTTACCGTTACGGGCAAAACAGACTCGACTTGGGGAAAACTATTCATTTATTTCTAAAACTAGCAGGAGAATGAGACAGGGAACAAGATAACCTCCCCCCCAACCCTCCCTGTTCCTGGGCTTAACATTATCTCTACTGCCTTCCCCCCTGAGTGGCACAGTGGGGGGAAAAGGGAATGGGGGTTGCGGTCAGTTCATCATGCGTTGTTTCACGCCGCTACTTCGTCATCGGGGGAAGAACTCCTCGCATTCCTCCTCTGCTCCTTCGTGGGGTCCCTCCCATGGGCTGCAGTCCTTAGTGAAACTGCTCCGGCGTGGGTCATCTCTTCCACGGAGTGCAGTCTCTCCAGAACAGCTGCCCCAGCAGGCCCTCCATGGGCCACAGCCTCCTTCAGGCCTCCACCTGCTCTGGCGTGGGGTCCTCCACGGGCTGCAGGTGGATCTCTGTAGGTGGCCCCCTCCGTGGGCCACCATGGGCTGCAGGGGGAACAGCCTGCTCCACCATGGTCATCACCACAGGCCGCAGGGGAATCTTGGCCAGGAGCTGCGTTACTCCTCCCCCTCCTGAACTGACCTTGGCGTCAGCAGCCGTTTCTCGCAACAGGCTGGCAGATGCCTCTCAGGATCCTTTTTACATCTTATTCACTTATCATCTCCTCTCCACTTCTTGCAGCCGGGCTGGGCTGATTCAGGCCCAGTCAGCCGCCAGGCGGGAGGCCAGAGAGGCCTGCAAGGCCCACAAGGCTCGCGCCTCCCCCTCTCTGCCACCGCTCAGCTGCTTCACATCTTCTCTTTCTTTCTTTTTTTCCTGTTTTCCCCTACTTAAATACGTTATCGCAGAGGTGTTACCATGGGACATTCTGCTACCAATTGGCTCGGCCTTGGCCAGCAGCGGGTCCGCCCTAGGTCTGGCCGAGTCCACTGAACAAAGGGGAGCAACTTCTAGCAGTTTACTACAGAAGCTACCACCTTAGGCCCCCACTTCACTAAACAAAACCAGAACAATGATGAAGTGATGAGCTTTGCGGATAAGGGGAGAGTGGTGGATTGAGTATACTGTCACTTCAGAAGACTTTGATGCTCCCGTGTTATTCTAATTTCTAAACTGAAGAGCTATAAGCTGGATGAACAGAGTGCTAGGGAGGCTGAAAAATGCCTGGACGGCTGGATCTAATCGGTGTAAGTGATGGTTCAATGTCCAGTTAGCCTCTGGTGAAAAGTGGTGCATCCTCAGGGTCCAGTTCTGGGTGCAGTATTGTTCAGTATCTCTTATCAAGAGCCTGGTCACTGAGATGGAAAGGAAGACTGTGCCCTCAGCCAGTCTGCAGAGAACATTAAATCTGGGGGCTGATGCAGGTGGAAGAGGTGAGGTGCGGTATGGAAGGACCCTGACTGAGACATCTGAGGAGTCGGCCTTCAAAAACTACATGAGTTAAACAAGAAATACTGCAAAGTTCTGCAGGCTTGTTTTTATATGTGCTACTTCTAACCTAAAAGAATAACAACTTCATTTTATATCTGCAAAATTGGAGTGGAAGCTAATCCAATCACCTAATAGAGTCTCACTACATCAGTACAATGAGATGGTTTCTTTTTCTCCGCAACTGGGTGTGTTAGGAAAATGCTAACGTAATTCTTGAATAAAACCTTATGCATTTCTTCTCAGTATTAAAATAATGTTTGTTAATACCAGTTTGAAATTAAACTTCAGGCTAGAAACAGGTGTGGAAATATGGCAACAGGATGGAAACAGGTCATGATAATTTAACTCTTAGTTTCTAAGAATTTTTTTTCTTTTATTTTTCAAGCCTCTAACAAAGGTGACTTTTTGTCAGTGCTTGACAAAGCTTACATGCTTGATCAAGCATTTGAAGAGCAGGTTCGGGATCATCTGAGGAACTTAAAGGTGCACAAGTCCATGGGACCTGATGAGATCCATCCGTGGGTCCTGAGGGAACTGGCGGATGAAGTTGCCAAGCCACTGGCCATTGTATTTGAGAAGTTGTGGCGGTCTGATGAGGTCCCCGCTGACTGGAAGAGAGGGAACATAACACCAATTTTTAAAAAGGGGAACAAGGACGACCCGGGTAACTACAGGCCAGTCAGCCTCACCTCTGTGCCTGGCAAGGTCATGGAGCAGATTCTCCTGGAAACCACTCTAAGGCACATGGAGAGCAAGGAGGTGGTTGGTGACAGCCAACATGGCTTCACCAAGGGCAGATCGTGCCTGACCAATTTGGTGGCCTTCTATGACGGGGTGACGGCATCGGTGGACAAGGGACGAGCAACTGACATCATCTACCTGGACTTGTGCAAAGCTTTTGACACTGTCCCGCACGACATCCTTCTCTCTAAACTGGAGATGCATGGGTTTGATGGACAGACCACTTGGTGGACAAGGAGTTGGCTGGATGGCCGCACTCAGAGAGTGGTGGTTAACGGCTCAATGTCCATGTGGAGACCGGTCACGAGTGGCGTCCCTCAGGGGTCTGTGCTAGGCCCGGTCCTGTTCAACATCTTTGTCGGCGACATGGGCAGTGGGATAGAGTGCACCCTCAGCAAGTTTGCTTATGACACCAAGCTGTATGATGCCATCGACACACTGGAAGGGAGGGATGCCATCCAGAGGGACCTTGACAGGCTGGAGAGGTGGGCCCATGCCAACCTCATGAAGTTCAACCCAGTCCTGCACCTGGGTCATGGCCATCCCAGGCACAAATACAGGCTGGGCGGAGAATGGATTGAGAGCAGCCCTGAGGAGAAGGACTTGGGAGTGCTGGTGGATGAGAAGCTTAACATGAGCCGGCAATGCGCCCTTGCGGCCCAGAAGGCCAACCACATCCTGGGCTGCATCAAGAGAAGCGTGGCCAGCAGGTCGAGGAAGGTGATTCTCCCCCTCTACTCTGCCCTGGTGAGACCCCACCTGGAGTACTGTGTCCAGTTCTGGAGCCCCCAACACAAGAAGGACATGGACCAGCTGGAGAAGGTCCAGAGGAGTGCCACAAAGATAATAAAAGGGCTGGAGCACCTCTCTTATGAGGACAGGCTGAGAGAGTTGGGGCTGTTCAGCCTGGAGAGGAGAAGGCTCCGGGGAGACCTGATAGTGGTCTTCCAGTACCTCAAGGGGGCCTACAAGAAAGATGGGGAGAGGCTGTTTAGTAAGGCCTGAGCGATAGGACAAGGAGTAATGGTTTTAAAATAGAGGGGGGTAGATTTAGATTAGACATTAGGAAAAAATTTTTTACAATGTGAGTTGTAGAACACTGGAACAGGTTGCCCAGAAAGGTGGTGGATGCCCCATCCCTGGCAACATTCAAGGCCAGGCTGGATGAGGCTCTGAGCAACCTGATCTAGTTGGGGATGTCCCTGCTCCTTGCAGTGGGGTTGGACTAGATGACCTTTGAAGGTCCCTTCTAACCCTAACCATTCTATGGTTCTATGATTGTATGATTTCTGAACTGCCTAATTAATTGTGAATATTTTTAGGATAAGTTTTTGTGTTATTAATATGCTGAGCTTGTGTTTCATGAGCTCTAAAGCTATGGCACATTGAAGTATAATGCTACTTTATAGTTTACATTCTTTGAATCAGCATTGTAATGTTTGTATTTGATAAGGATAACGTAATGTGGTTTATGTGCATTTCCAGGAAGCAGATTTCTTCTGAAATCTCTGCTAAAAGTGGTTTTCATATTGTAATGGCAATTTTCAGTCTCTGACAAATATCTAAAGGAAGCTGGATTTATTGGGCTAGTGGAATTCAACATGGTAATTTGGGTCTGTATGCAGAAGGCAGCTAATCCAATGCACTGTCTGATAGTTTCTTTGAGCACAAAATCGCAGTAAAATACTGCTTTGGTTAGTCAAGGCATCAGCGCTTGGTAAAGGCTCTGCAAGTCTGCTTGGTCTACAGAGGCAAAATGTTGAAAATGGAAAAAAAATGTTTTATGGTTATCAGCTTGTATCCTGAGTAATGATACAGAATCATAGAAAGCACAGAATAGTTTGGGTTGGAAGGGACCTTCAAAGGTCATCTAGTCCAACCCCCCTGCAAGAGGCACGGACATCTCCAACTAAATCAGGTTGCTCAGAGCCCCATCCAGCCTGGCCTTGAATGTTACCAGACCATGGGCAACTGGGCAACATGTTCCAGTGTTCCACCACTCTCACTGTAAAAAATTGTTTCCTAATATCCTGTCTGAATTTACCTCCCTTTATTTTAAAACCATTACCCCCTTGTGCTATCACAACAGACCCTGCTGAAGAGTTTCCATAGGGAGTAAATTAATCTGGTAAAAAGTGTTTTTGGCTGTATGTGAAAGTAGGCTTGCTCCATATGCCTGAGGTAGAGGAATGGGGAGCACAACAAAATAGTAAGAGAAAACTGGAGGAGGCTCGGATTGTAATCCTGTTTGAATGGAAATACTCCAGGTTAAGCAATATACAGAAAAAGTGGGCAAAACTATGTAGTTTGTTTTTTTCTTAATAGAAAATACAAAATAGATAGAAAAAGTCTATTCTATGGGTTGCACATTCAGGCTTGGTGTTTACTATTTAACCAGTAAAAAGTAGGAACTGAGTGTTGTAGGTCACTGATGTTTGTTTTTATAGTCTCTGGATTCCAGCTCTTTTTATTCCTTGACAAAGGAAAGAGGTGTGCTGTCCTTGATTACTTACTGGCCTAATAATGTGTATTTCTCTTTTTTATTTACAGTGACCAGGCCTTTAGGGACAGCAAATTAAATTTTTAAATTTGTAATTTGAACAATTTGATACTAATCCTATTTAGTAATTTTAATTATTTAATAATAGAAAATAACACCTTTTTTCTATTATTTTAAATATTGCTGGCAGTAGTAGTGTTAAGTTTGTACATCAGCAGAACATTGTCACCTCTACGACGATGTGTTCATTTCTTTCCTACTAAATGCTCAAGAATACTGTTTTTTAATTTGATATGTCAATCTACAATTTTAGAATGTGTGGGATTATGTTGGCTGGACAACAGATTGTGTGTAGGAACTAATTTGAGTTGTACCAAAAGGACACTAAGATGCTGACCTCTATTGGTAATTAACCTACGATGCTGTCCAGCACTAGGGAAATCTGTCCAAGTTGTGAATTGTTTGAGTGAAGTGTCACCACACCAATTTTATCTTTTGCAAGTTTGGATGACTCGACTCTAAATGCAGCGTGCTATACAAGTATCTGTGCAGTAATAGCCATATTTCCTTAAGTACATTTATCCTTATAAAAAATAACTGTGGACCAAGACAGGAACTTACTTGAAAGAAAATAGCAGGAAAAAAAAAATGGGTTATTTTATGACACTAGGATTTCCCAAGTTGTTTTAAAAAAATTAGGTTTTGGCATTCATATGCCAAAAGTAGAAAAAAAATAAATGTGACAAGTTTGAGAAAGGCAGAATAAGTCAGTACCTTAAGTACTGTTTTTATTCAGAGTGGAGCCTTGTAAAAAACACGTGATAATGTCTAACTTTTAATTAGTTTCAAATGGCATACATTATTTTATTGTATTGATTTGGCATTCAATTTTAATTTTCATAAACCTGACTCAGGCATAAAGCAGGATTATGGTACCTTTCCAATGCTTATATCTCGCACTAAAACTCCTTCTTTTATATTTGTATCTCAAATTTTGCTAATTTTTGCTATGGTAAAAGTAGTGTTAGTTGTATAAACTCTTTGACTTGCACCTTTTGGTAACACCAAATTGCAACAATATTCTGTCTTTAAGAAGGTGAACAAGGACTTTTCTTTGTCAGATTGGCCTTAAGTCGTAAAGACTTGGAATCACTTTTCTGCCCCTTTTTTAGCCTTTTTTTCCTCATAGAGTAGAGAACAGGCTTATTTAATTGATGAGATTATTAGGACGGAACATGTTGTATAATAATGTTCAATTAGCAAAACCAATTGTCAATACATGCAGCAAACCCCAATGTATTAAAATATGAAAATGCAGAGTTATCATCAGAATGAAATTCTTTCTGTAATGACAGTTGGTAGTAACATGAACTGACAGTGTTTGTGGTCTTGTAGTATCGATGATCACAAATTAGACAAATAGCTGTTGTCTCTTTCGTAAAGACATGTGAGCTTTTCTTTCCTGCTCATTGCACGAGAGTTGACGTTAGCCAAAGAAAGTGGGCCAGAAGACTTGGCTGCATTTAAAACAAGAAAAAAACCAAACTCACAATTTTATAATAGAAATAGTTATCCTTCCTTACTTTACTTTCTTTCTTTCTTTCCTTGTGTTTTATAGAAAGGATAACAGTTACCGGCTTTATTAACTATAAAAATAACATGGCAAATGTTATATTAGTTTCAGAGAGAACTGTAATCCACTTTAAAAGCTGATCTCGGCAGGTTTTTCTGTGGTGTCTGTGGACACATGATGTGTCTGCCCGGCTACATTCTTCAGTCCTGTTGACATGATCCCAAACACATGATTTCTGTATAAATATTACCTTGTCTCCTGTCATGAGGGAAGCGTGTATACCATGTACCTTTACTAAAGCTTTGCACCTTTCTGCTCAGAGAGAAATAATTACGTCATTTGTGTAAGTGAAAAATTCAAGAAAGATGCCTGCATATTTACAATTCTGTCTGCTGGATAATATGAACAAACAAAAATGTGTGAACTGAACAGTTCAACAGAAAAATATTTTTCTTGTTGCAGCAGCAAAATATCCAAACATTAAATACACGCGTACTTTGTCTTATGATACATGCAGAAAACCCTTACTTGGCTGTTCTGGTTCCCCAAAGGTAGTTTGTCTTTCCTCTCTGAAGGAGAGAGGTAAAAAAAACCCCAAGGAAACTAATTTTTAGGTATAATTTATAGCAATAATGTACTGTATATATGTTGGAATCTGTTGCAGCTTAATTTCAGACACTTACAAGCCTTGTGAGGGGTGAGTGAGCAAGAAAGCTGACTCTGTAGATGAGTCAGATTGCCTCTTTATGGAAATCTCTGTGTTACTTAAATTTATTTATGCATTTTACAAATTAGTCTGAAGAAGCAACAACTAAGAAGGGCTTTGAGTACAGAAACCAGCAATTTTACTGACAATATGAGTTGTGTGTATTCAGTATGTTGCTAGAAAATATGAATTAGTTAGAATCAGATTACCACAAAAGCTTATGCTTGAAGCGCTTTTAAAGAGCACATCAAATCAGGTTTATCTTTGTCAGAGCTGAACCCCTTTTAAATTGTTTGAAGCTGCTTATCTACTATACACATCAATATATGCCCCAGGTGGATATTGTAAATTTCAGCTGTTGCTTTTTTAAGTACAGATGAGTGATCCAACTTCTTTACCATTGGAAATTTTTCAAAGTTACTGAATGCTTTGTGTAGTACATTCTCTTTCATGGGTTCTTTAGTTTTTTTTATAAATCTTCACATCGTCCTCTGTTGTCCTTTGGTGACCAGTTAGCTGTCTGGGACTTAATAAACAAAGATACTGACCTGTCAGGCCACTGTGCAATGAAATGTTGGCCATCATCAGCTGGTGCCAGAGTCCTGACGCTCGCTGGGATGGGCCTGATTCAGTGGTCTGGGTAGGTTTCGTGCAGCATGAGCTTGCTCCATTGCACCATTTTTGTCTTAGGCCTTTGTAGAAATTTTGGTGTGGCAACGGTAGAACAGAACTGAATGCCCTCAGAACAAAAAAGAGTGGCAATACTGGACTATATTTTTTAAATTAAATAAATGTAAATGTCTGTATATGTATTATTGATTATAAATTACTGTCTGTGTGAAACCTACAATAAGTAATTTTGCCGAAGTGTAAACACACACAGAAGCAGAGATGTGATTCTTGTACTTAGTGCTGCCATCTATTTCAAACTTACAAAAGCTTTAACACTTAAATGTTTTACAAGCTGACTCTACTGAAGCAACTTACTTGTTACGTATTTTGGCAACTGGAAATTATTTCGAAATTACTGAAAGTTGTTTTATCCATTCTTATCACTCTCTCATCAGAAATACAAAAATATGTTCCAATGAAATAGTATTTAAAATTGTTTCAAAAAGGATGTAGTAGTCTTTTACAAACCTCCTGTACACTAAATATAGTCTAGTTTCTGAGGATTACTGTGGTCAATTCTGGTTTTGTTAGATCTGCTATAAGACAGGGATATATGTAATCTCCTGAAATAAAAGAGACTAAACAATAGCTATACAACTATTGTAACTGTAGTAGTAACCTCTCTGTAGAGTGTGGTGAGACAGAAGAATGAAATGGAGATCCTGCTGTGAAACAATACACTTCTGAGGACAGTAAAAAAATTAAGGGATTTCTCTCCTTTGTTATGGATTATTTCTCCTTGCATACAGATCAATGAAAATAGTTCTTTAGCGTATACTGAATTAAAAAAAAAAAGACCGTTTCATGAAATGTGGTTAAATAATATGAGATAATAAAAGTTGTCTGAGGTGAAAACATAAAAGGAGTGTAAAAATGATTCAAAACTCAGTGTAGCTTATTTTTGCATTTGTATATTTTATAATAAAAATTGAAAGTTTTTAGGAGAGAGATATCCTCAAGTATCCTTTTTAAAAAAACTGCCATTTGCCATAAAGCAAGACAATTATATGTCACTTTATGGGTCTAGAAGAATAATAGGGTGATATGACTCAAAGAGGCATGAAGGGACTGTGTAGTATATTATAATAGGAATTCAGAATTAAAGATGTGATAAATTGTACCACCATTATCCTGCTCAGGGCTAGATAGTTCTGTCACCTGCTGGTAAAAAGCCTAGAGATGACTCCCACAATGGTGTTTTGCTCCCTGGAGGCAGTGTTAGGTCTCTACCAACTCCTGGGACAAATCCATGTGACAAGGCTTGCGTTGTGTTTTGTTTTGTTTTGTGGTGTTTTTTTTTAAGCTCTACACTAGATTCAGTTATCATTATATGTTTTTAAGTTACTGTCAGTACAGTGAAAGGAAACAACTGAGTGTACTTAACTGGACATCCTTCTGAAATTGTGCTTTGTCAAACACTTAAAACATGAAGCTCCAGGATGCAATTTAAATGCCTTTTGCTTGTGTTAAAGTAGAATTTCTAATTACAACCTTGCATGTAGGTGTTCTTTCAGTGGATAAATTTTCCTTCAAAGGATTTTCCCCAGATCATAACAGGTGTAGCGTTCATTGCTGTACATGTAGTGACCTTGATAAGGCGGCAGATCATGATTTCTGTTATCTCTAATCTAATACAAATCTCATTGCAAATGACTATAATCCTATAAATGGAGTAGTATGATGAATAATGGATTCTTCTTTCTAATGCATATTCCTAATCCTTATGAATTTGTTTTGTAGCCTGTGAAACCAGGCTTTAATAATATAACTATACACTCTGGTTTCCATTTTATATGAAAGAGAGCAAATAATGGGTAAGGCAGCCTTGTACTCTGATTCAGCATGTGTGTGAAGTCACAGGTCCATCTCGATTTGATAGCATACTTGACAGTTTCATAGTTTTTTAGTTAAATGGTTGGGTGCTTTTCTTCCCACTCTCCTGCCATATTTGACATAAACTTTCTGATAAGATTTATTTTGAAAGTCCTTAAATTATTTTAAATGAAACTTTAGTAAAAGGAATAAGTGAATAGAAGGAGAGGCAAAATGTGGCATGGAGCATTTTTGTGAGACTGTTTGCTGTAACAAAGTTTGATACTGTGGTATTTCAAACCTTACTGTTGATGCAGCACTATATACTAATACTGTGGCCCAAAAGGGTATTGTTTTAGAAAATGGTATGGCACTGGAAGAAGCCTTTATAATGAGAAAACAAAATACTCTAGATGTATTTTTTTAAAGCAGTAATACGTCTTGACTGGACAGAACTATATTACAATGAATAGTGAAGTCCAGAGCAGAAGATAGTGCACAGGATAAGAAACCTTTTGAAAAAGGTTATGAGTGCAGGACATGGAGGTGTGTCTGTGCTGGCATCACCTAGTTCCTTGTGTAGCTAGTGTAGCTGGCAAGTGGGATGTGGCCTCATGCTTTTTGTGTGATCTGCTCTGTTAGATGGCCGTGCATGATCTTGTACAGCATCGGCCTTGCTCTGACTGATATTAGCTAGCCAGCTTAACAAAGCACACTAATGAATACGTAGTGACTTCCTGAGGTGAGTTTGAGCAGCTCAGGATGCCTCTGACTTGATTAGCCAGAGGAGAATGTCATGGTAGGTAGAGCAAATCCATCTGAGGAGTGCTTGTTCTGATCTAGTGTGAACACAGCCACAGTTTTGGATGAGTATTAGTAGGTAGTGGCTGATGATGCTTCGTGCTTGATGCCTTCTGAATAGGTTTGAGTAACTTAAGGGTCCTTTTGTGTAGGAAATTCTTCCTACTTCCAATCTATTTACTATATATAGCCTTTCATGATGTTTGAAATGGGAGACATCTAGATGCATCGACCCTGTTTTGTGGACCATTGGTTATTTTATAGTGAACTACATCTTTGAATAAAACAGAGAATTTGTGTAGTACTACACAAATATGTCCTGTTAATTGCCTGTCTTGTGATGAACCTGCACATTATATATTTCTTAGCTTTGAACTTTCAAAAACATTACAGTTTTGACAGGTTGATAAATCTAAAATTACTTCTACAGAAGTATAACAGGCAAGGCTTGCTGGCAGTGTAAAACTGAAGTGCTGCCGGTCTCAACAATGTCTGACTACAATCTGCTTTGTCATTCCTGTTTGCATTCAGTTCTACTGAGGTGCACTTCAGATAATGCTTTAAATATTAGAGTAAAATAAGTATTGGTTATGACAGTATTATTATGACAATTACAACAATAATGTCAAATGTGTGGAACCAGAGCTTCAAAAATCAGTATCTTCAAACATGTACAAATTTATTTTATTTAATTTCAGAGTTCTGTCTGAGTCCAGTCAGCAACTATAAAATGATTCTGAGTGAGGTTACAAGAGAAGCATCATTCGGAAGAGTTCAACAAGATGCAAATATATTCTTTTGTTTCCTTGCACGTCAGGTAAATTTAAAGATGGTTGGCAAGGTTACAGTTTTACTTTCATCCTGCTTTTAAGAGATACTCTCAGCAACAAAACAAATACTTTCAGAACACATCATGCTGAAGGAGGAAATAGTTGTTACTAACACTCTTCTGTGGAGGACTGTGCAATGGCTTTTCCACCTGGCTGAGGTGACATGCATGGCAGTGTTAAAACCAGTCAGAACAGATAGCCAGCCATAAGCTATTTCTGAGAAGTTAACAATTTCTGTGTTACTGGATGCTATTTTAAGTATGAATCTGTCATTTAAGTAGATGTCATCTTCAGAACAGCTGAATTAGTTGCTTTGGTTGTCTCTGGACTGCAGCAGAAGGGGCAGCTGGGGACTCGTCTGCTCAGCGGTATTGGCTCCTGAGATGAGCTCGGCACTGTTGGCCTTCTAAGAAGCGCACAGTGCTGTTGGCTCCCAAGAAGCTCTGTGTGCAGGAGTCTGCTGGGAGATGGTGTTGGAAGATCCTGGAGCTGCACCCTGCCTCTGTGCGCTGTCGGGCCCGCAGGCCCACTTCTGCTAGGCCGGCGGTGGTTGTTGGTGGGCCACTTGCCCAGGCTGCAGTACCACTGCAGGGGACCAGCTGCGGGCCTTCTTCATGGCCATCCTCCTGCATGGGCAGGCAGCCAAGCAGAGCTGTCGTCCCCTCACACCAAGTGCAGCAACTGCTCCAAAGGCTGCCTGCAGACTGGGCAGGCATCTCTGGCCCACTGCTGGACACAGGCAGAGCAGAAGCAATGAATGCATTTTTGATGTGTGGCAGGCAGATGAGACACTGGGAGTCTGCTGCTGCCTCTGTTGACCCTGCCTGTGGCGGCTGGCTCATGCTGCCGCCGCTTGCAGCAGACCCGTTCTCGTCTATGGCTTCCTTGGTTCACAACGTGATGTCCTACCATGAGTGATGTGCAAAATCATGGAGCTTGTCTGGCACTAAGTGGAAAAGCCCAGAAAGCTGTGGGAGAGGGCATGCAAGGGCCTTCTGAGGGGTGTCGTTGTGGGCTGGAATGCAGCTGCTGCAGCCCTGGGGCAGGGTAGAGAGATGTAGGACTGGGCTGGGATGTGCCCCTATCTCTGCGTCCTCTTGGAGGTGGGTTGCAGGCAGGGAGGGAGGTATGGAGAGCAGGAGAGGAAGCCCTAGTTTGCTGCACACCTCCCCCATGCTCAAGCTGGAATGGGCGAGACACCTGGGGCAGGCTCTGGTGAGCTTTCAGGAGGCCCTGGGGGAAGAGCCCCCACGCTCTTCCCCAGACACCACCATGGTGCTCTCCAAGAAATACTCCCCTTTGGCTTTCCTGCACCACCAAGACAGTGTTGGAAAGCTTTCCCTGTGGAGGGTTGCTCTTTGGTTGTGAAACACAGGCACTGTGGAAAGCATCAAGGTGTTTATTGGAGGAGGAAGTGGTGGATGCTGAGGGACCACAGCTGCACCATGCTGTTGTGTGGGTCTGTAGCAGCACCAGGGCCTGCTTTTATTAGATCAAAATCTAGATGTAATGTGTTGACTTACTACTAACATAATGTTACTAGAAGCCTAGATTCTTTGATGTTTGCAGTAACTGATTATGCCTTATACTCAGCTTTATTTTTTGATTGTTCTCTGTTGTCTGATGTCTATTCTAGGTGTTCAAATGATTACAGTTGTTTAATAAAAAAATTATGTGGAACTTGCAAAGTTCAATGTCTGCTATGTCCTGATGTAAGCATGATTAAAGGAGGCTTATGCAGTCTTGCAAAACCAATACAGATATTTTTGTGGGACTTCATATGTGGTCTGTTTGAAAACTGACATTTCAAAAACCTTCTGTCATTCTGCTAAAAATATTGTTTTAAAAAGTTAGATGCCCAGAAGACTTGGATAGGAGAAGAGTTTGTGGAATAATGGAGAGAATTCAGCAGTGTTCATCCTAAGAAATAACATATTCAGATGGTAGAGATATGCAAAGTATTCCACAAATATGACATCAAATAACATCCCTCTAATTTAATATGATAGTATTTGTCTTGCCAAAAATATAGGTGAGTCAGACTGTGCTAGCGGAAGAACCTAATCAGCGTAATGCATTGTTGCCATCTTAGCTTTCTGCAATAACAAGGTGACACAAAGAAAAGTTTTGAGGTGATACCGCAGAAAAAAAAATAACTCATCTTCTCTGCAGCAAAGGTTTTCTTCCTATTTTTTTTTGCCACTTACATCTAAGAAATTGTTGGGAAGAAGTCAAATAGTATGAGTGCATTGACTTCAGTGCAGCTAAGAGATACAGACCTATTGTTTAGGTCCTAAACTTTAGGACCTAAGATTTACAGTAGTGTTTAGGCATCAACACGTGCCTACCTCCTTTGAGAAATAGGCTTCCTAAGGAAGACAATTTTCCAGACAGTAAAAATTATTTCTAAGAAAAGTGTTTTCGCTTTCCTTGTCCTTAATACCGTGAAGTCCCCTGTTTGTGTTGTAGGAAGTGTAAAACACATGGATATTTCAGCTGATCCAAGTAGCTAATACCCCTTTGCTCCATGTGGAGACAGGCGTGACAGGCTGAAAGGAAGGAAAAAGGGGACATGGATGCCAAAATACACGTATGTAGCAACACGGCAGTCACTTTCCTCATTCTTCTCAACTTTTAAGGATTTACTTGTTAATTTCTGTGCCAAGTTAAAAAGAATCCCCGTTAATATACGTGTAATTAATCACTTAAGGACAGGCCGGCGGCGGGGCTGGCAGAGGGGCTCTTGGCGGGGGTTTTCCGGCGCGCGGGAAGCGCGCGGCGGGCGCAGGGAGGCTGAGGGGACCTGGGCGGGAGCGAGCAACAGTGGCCACGCCCCCTCGCCAGAAAAGGCCGGGCTCCGGCGCAGCGGGGACCCGGGTGGAAGTGGCGGTTGGCCCGTCTGCACTTCGCAATGTCAGTCTGCTCCATCTGCCCCTCCAAGGGGAACAGCGGGTGCTCGTCTCAGAGGGAAAGCTGGGGTTTCAGCAGTGAGAACCCCCAAGGCGTTTGATGCTTCCAGGCAAGCAGAAGTGCTAGGGACATCGGTTGCAGTGCAGCCCTCAGGTTGTGACATGTGTCCAGGCCTTCTTCCTGAGGCACAAGCAGATACCCGTGAAAGGTGCAAGGAGGTTGAGGGTCTGTAACATCAGGTGGCTGAATTATAGGAGACAGGGAGAAGACTGTGTGGTGTTAGAGGGGCTGAAGAAGAGCTAGATGGGGTGTTTCACAACCAGTCTGTTATAGCTGATGCTGCTCACCCACAAGAGCAGGACTTCACTCTCCACCCGCCTGCATAACAACCGGGAACAGACAGTATGTCTTAACAGGTGAGGACAGCTGTGAGCAAGCTCCACGGGGAGAAAGCTGTACCTGCAGCACCTCAAAAATGAATGATGAGTGCACATAGTGCCCCTCTGCTAAGGGGGACTGAGGCACCCATTTCTTGGCCTGACAGAGAATCATGTAAAGTTTGCTGCCTTCTGGGTGCTAAGGCCTAGGATGTCACTGACAGAAACATGGATTGTTACCCACTATTGTTCCTTCATGTAGGCATGCATGACATGGCAAGCTGGAACTTGGGCAGAGTCGAACAAAACTGCAGGTGTCATCACTATGGATCCCATAAGCTAGGGTGCAATTAAAAGGAATTGGTCATCAAATTTTGTTTTCCTTTCTTTAACCGGTGAGAGGAAAGGGTGCAGGGAGGAATAGAGGGCTCATGCAAATGGGCACTTGGCAATGTGGCTGGGTGCTATGGCCAGGCTTTTCGCTTTTATGATCATGGGACACTATTTGAGGACTATAACCTGCTAGGGACAAATGGGATCCACTTGACTAGAAAAGGCAAAGGAGTCTTTGCCAATAGGCTAGCAAATGTGTAAAGTGAGCTTTAAACTGATAAACCTGGCTTATGGGGTCCATAGTGATGACACCTGTGAAGGTGAAAGCGACAGAGTAAAAAGGCAAGCCAACCAGAGCAGCAAGGAATGCACCTTAGCCATATCAGGAGGGCTAGGGAAGGGAGATCCATGTGGCAGCAAAGATGCAAGGGTTGTTGATGCATTAGAAACCACAGAAGCACCTGAAAACGGTTGAACGGGACTTAGGTGTTCTACTTCAAAAAAGGCAGTGGGATCAACAGTGCAGCTGAAGTGCATCTACCCTGATGCACACAGCATGGGCAACAAACAGGAGGAGTTGCAAGTGTCACATCTCACTTGTGGAAAGGTGGGAGTGACTGAGGTTCACAAATCCCCTCAATGCATATTGAGGCGAGGTAACACTCAAGGTCTGTGCATAGACATGCCAGTACATTCAGGGAAGCCCATCTTTCTGCCTTTGGTGACCCTCACCAGATTCTGTTCCAGGTGGGCTTGCAAGACTCTCTGAGAAAACTCCTCCTCCTGCAGCTCAGTACACCGCAGGCCACCTTTGCTACAAGGGCACTGTGCTGTCTGATGTTCAGCTCACCCTTTACTGTTTCCTTCAGGTGCTCTTCTGCAGAGCTAAGATGGTTCACCCCCAGAAACAGTGCACAGGGGCCTTGCAGACTGAAAGGAGTCAACTCCCTCGGCACTGTAGGGGGTCCTTGAAGGATGCAAGGAGCGCTTGGGCATGCCCAAACATTCCAGGGAGTTGATGTTCAAGGTCTTACGGAAATGTGTGATACTTGTCCCAGAATGTCTCAGGGGAGACCCAAAGACAGGGGAAGAGAATGGGTCCAGTTGGATGCGGGAGGAAGCAGAAAATGATGGGCTCCTAGGAAACCGCAGGTTGGAAAGAACGCCAGGAGGCGACCTTTCAGCATGGCCTATGCCATGGCAGTTGGACAGTGCACAAGTCTTCAGGACTAGGTAGCTGGTCAAAGGGCTTGGGCAGCTAGTGCTTGGGAGTGGAAAGCTGGGAGGGCACAAGGGACATGTTACCTGCTGCAGCACTTAGGTGAAATGAAATGATGGTGGATTCTGAGAAACCCTCCCCTTTGGCTTTCCTGCACACCAATACAATGTTGGAAAGCATTCCCTGTGGTGGGTTGCTCTTTGGTCGAAACACACACATCCTGGAAAGCATCATGGTGTTTATTGGAGGCAGAAGAGGGGGATGCTGAAGGGCTGCAGCTAGATCATGTGGTTGCATGGGTACAGAGGAGCAGCAGGGCCAGGTGGGTGCTCATCTGCTCTTGGTGCTGTTGGCGTTTGAGATGGGCTTGGTGGTGTTGGCTCCCAATATGGTCTTGATGATGTTGGCTCTTGAGATGAGCTCAACAGGGTTTGCTTCCAAGATGGGCTTAGTGGGGTTGGCTCCCAAGAAGCACTGTGTGCAGGAGTCTGCTGGGAGATGGCGTTGGAGGACCCTGGAGCTGCACCGTGCCTCTATGTCAGTTTAATCCCCACAGGCCTGCTTCTGCTAGTCCGGGGATGGTTGCTGGGGGCCACTTCCCCATGCTGCAGCACCGCTGTTGATACTGGCTGTGGGCCCTCTTTGTGGCCATCCTCCTGAGCAGGCAGGCAAGCCAAGCATGTACTCCTTGTATTTGTTGTCCCCTTGCAGCAAGTGCAGCTGCTGCTCCAAAAGCTGCCTGCAGACTGGGCAGGCATCTATCTCTTGTCTCACCACCGGATGCAGGCAAAGCAGAAACATTGCATGCGGAAGGCCACGTAGACTGCATTTTTGATGTCTGACAGGCAGTTGGGGCACTGGGAGTCTGCTGCTGTCATTGCTAACCCTGCCTGGGGTGGATGGTTCATACTGCCGCCCCTTGCAGCAGGGCCGCTCTCCTCATGACGTCTTTGGTGCCTGATGCTATGTCCTGCCGTGACATACATGCAAAGTCATGGACCTTGTCTGGCACTGCAAGTGGAAAAGCCAAAAAAGCCCCAGAAGACTGTGGGAGAGGGCATGCAAGGGCATTCTGAGGGGACTCGTTGTGGGCTGGAATGCAGCAGCTGCAGCCCTGGGGCAGGGTAGAGAAATGTAGGACTGGGCTGGGATGTGCCCCTATCTCTGCATTCTCTGGGAGGTGGGTTGCAGGCAGGGAGGGAGGTATGGAGAGCAGGAGAGGAAGCCCTAGTTTGCTGCACACCTCCCCCATGCTCAAGCTGGAATGGGCGAGACACCTGGGGCAAGCTCTGGTGAACTTTCAGGAGTGTTTAGGGAAAGATCCTCCATATTCTTATCCACACACCACCATGTTAGCGCAGGGTACTTGCAGTCGATACTCGGGGAAGGCTGAGAAATTTGCCATGAGTTTTCGCTGTTGATGATGTCCTCAGTCCCCTCTTCATGCCCATGACTGTGCCAACGGGACCTGCAGAACCATGCAGCAGGGTAGAAGGGAGAGGAGCGCTGGAAGGGGCTGCCTTTGCAGCATGTGGAGTAAGCCCAAGGTTCTGATGGAGCCTGCACACCTTGTGTGTGCACCAGCAGAAGCCCTGAATAAAAGGTTGTGGCTACTGAAAAGCCGCAAGGTTGGGGCCTGTCACAGCTGTTTCCTGGTGACATTACAGGGATATCAGGGGCTGCCCCTAACAGCCACCTAGCCAGGAAGGCAGATGCCCCAAAGCAGGAAAGCCTTCTCCAAAAGACACTTGCCACCTTCTCCTGGTCTGGCTGGTGGGTTTTAAGCTCAGGCCTGTCAGGTCCTATGACAAGAGGCTGGTGCCTCTTGTCATAGGCCTGACAATAGGCAGCCCGGTAGTGCAAGGGGGAGCCCTGGTGAGTTCCTTGGTGCCAGCGGAGTGTCTTGACTCAGCTCCTCTGAGGGCTGTTGGGAGAAGGATAGGCCCCTTTTGCCAAAGGGAAAGCCCCTCAAGATGACAGAGCGGTTGAGGTTGGAAGGGAGATACAGGGGTTATCTCGTCCAGTGTGCTCAGGCAGGCTCATATAGGGCCCATTGCCCAGGACCATGTCCAGTTTGCACTTTTGAAGACCTCCAGGAGTGGAGACTCCATCAGCTCTCTGGGCAACCTGTCCCAGTGCTTGGTTGCCCTCACAGTAACCAAGTCTTTCCTGATGCAGAGGAGGACCCTCTGTCACATGTTTCAGTTTGTGCATACTGATCCTGTCTGTGGGCACCGCTGGAAATAGCCTGGCTCTGTCATCTTTGCCCCCTCTCTCTGGATATCGTTACAGCTTGATGAGATCTACCCTAAGCCTTCTCTTCTCCAGGATAAACAGTGTGACATCTCTCCACCTTTCCTCCTACAAGGGATGCTCTGGTCCCTTCCTCATCAACAAAGACATTGAGCAGTACTGATCACAGTATGGACCCATGAGGACACCACTTGTTACTTATCTCCATTTGGATATTGAGCTGTTGACTGCAACTCTTTGGATGCTGCTGTACAGCCAATTCCTTATACATTGAATAGTCAATCCATCAAATTCGTATCTCTCCAGTTTATCGGCAAGTATGTTATGTTGGACTGTATTGAAAGCCTTACAGAAGTCCAGGTAGATGACATCGGTTGCTCTTGCCTTATCCACCAGCGCAGTCCCTCCATCTTAAGAAGGCCACCAGATTAGTCAGATATCATTTTCTGTTGGTGAAACCAAGTTGACTGTCTTCTAATCACCTCCCTGTCTTCCATATGTCTTCACAGAACTTCAAGGAGAATCTGTCCCATGATCTTGCTGGGCATAGTAAGTTCCCAGGGTCCTCATTTTTACCCTTTTTAAAAATGGGTGCAATATTTCCCATTTTCCAGTCACAGGGGACTTCATCTGACTGCCATGATCTTTCAGATATGCTTGAGAGTGGTTTGGCAACTACAGCAGCGGTTTCCCTCAAGACCCTGGCATGCATCCTGTCGGGCCCAATGGAATTCTGTATGTTCAGTTTCCTCAGATGGTCTCGAATCTGATCTCACATGATAGGAAGGAGTTAATTTCCCCAGTCCCTACCTTAAGATTCAGGGACTCGAGAAGAGCACTTGCCAGTGAAAACTGACGCTCTTGCTCTGTGTTTCTGGGATCCTGCTTTCTCTTTCCTCTTCTTCCTCCTCTTTACCCTCCCTAGGTAGCATCTGATAATGTGAATTGATTTAAGACACAAATCCATTTCATTTTTTAGGTTTCGCTCTATTCCAGTCCTTCCCTGTCTTTGTTAAATTTTGTGAGCCTGCCTTATCCTGTAACTTCTTCCAGATCTACTTGAATACAAACTCATTTTGTTCCTATATTTGGGATGAGTAAAACTGGATCTAACTGGCATGACTGCATGCTGCTGAGCACCTCAATGATGCACAGTTTTTTATGATGCTTACTTTCTGCCACCCATTGCTCGTCTTCAGTTGACAAAAAAAAACCCCTTCTATTTTGCGAAATTATATTGATTGTCATTAAGACAGAATTACAGTAGAGACCTTTAAGCCTTTATCTGCATCTCATTATCTGGCTGACGATTTTCTGGAGTGGCTATTAATTATACGCAAGACAGTGGGTGAATATAAAGGATAATTCAAAGACAAGTTGTTGTGGCAGCTGGTTTGTCCTTAGGCATTGCACCTTTTTGCTGACAGGTCTTAATTAAACAATGTTTAGATTTTGCTATGATAAAGGCCCAAAGAGTCACACCCAAAATTGTCATTTGTGTTTGGAATCCTTTTAATTTAGTCCGTTGTCAAGTAATTTGTCTTAAAATCTTTGTTGGAGGCTTCTGATAGCAGGGAAGCAGCAAATAGAGTTCAGGGTGAATAAAATCTGCTAGAAGAGACATCTCCCTTAATGTGAAATCCGACCCAAGCTGTAAATGATGCTGACAGACTGTTAAAAAGTGCCACTGTGAGTTATACTGTAATGTTACTGTGTCGTAAAGACATGCAGTTTAGGATATAATGACACATTTTATGAAGATGTGTCAAATGAGTATGCTGTGGCTTGTTAAGCACATAATTTATGAGAAATTTTCTATTTTGTACTTTCCATGGTTATATAGTTAAACTTGATTATGACTGCATGCTTTAGAAAGGAAACGGTATTTTCAACAGCCTAATAATAAAGTCAATGAAAAATTAAGTTAAATTATATTAAACTGAAATTTAGAGGAACTATATATAAAAGGTCGTTTGTGTGGGGAAGAACTGACTGATGGGATCACCACACTCTACAAATCTCCTGGAAGACTCAAAATTCCAGGTAGTATGGCATAAGGAGAGACAAGTGAGAGATTGAAAGCAGAGGTAAAAGTAGCTTGTTATTGATTGGAACCTCTAACAAGAAATATGCTTACTTAAGGCCTTGTCATGCTAATGCTGTCCCACTCAATGTGTTCAAGGAGAGATTGGAGGAGATATGATATAAAGTAAGTTGCAATACTAAAGAGAGAATGTATTAGTTTAAATTGTAGACAAACTAGGTCTGTTGAGAGGGCAAATGAGACAGCAGTGTGGTCTACTAAAAAGTAGTAAAATGCTGGTTAGTTAATGTCCTGACAAAAATAGTTGGGGAACTCACTAAATAGTGGATGATACACTACCTGTAAGCTTGAAAGAACATTTGCTAATGTTTTTGTTAGAGCTTCTGTTTTAGTGGGGACAAAAATGGGAAAAGTATGTTTTAAAATGAAATGAAGGGTGGATGGAGGAACTCTTGTTCCTTCATTTCCATATTGTAAATCTCTAGTAATAACATAATAACTTATATTCCATTAAAGAAAGAAGGAATTAATGTTTTGGAAGAAAAGTAATAATGAGAATAGTCTTAAGTGAAGTGCTCTTTAAAAAAAACCCTTTTTTATTTTAATCTATGGAGCGTTCTGGCTCTTTGTGTGTGATCAGACATGCTATTTCCATTTGGTGGTAATGATCCTAAAGTTGGGCAGGGTAAACATCAGTCAAAACTTGGAGTTGCACCCAGTCTTTCCTATTTCTGATTAATATTGTCATGACCGACATGAGCCAACAATGTGTGCTTGCAGCCCAGAAAGCCAAATGCATCCTGGGCAGCATCAAAAGAAGCGTGGCCAGCTGGTTGAGGAAGGTGATTCTGCCCCTCTACTCCCCTCTTGTGAGACTCCCCCTGGGGTACTGCATCCAGCTCTGGAGCCCCAGACATAAGAGGACTTCTTGGAGTGAGTCCAGAGGAGGGCCACAGAGATGATCAGAGCATTGGAGCACCTCTCCTATGGGGACAGGCTGAGAGAGTTGGGGCTGTTCAGCCTGGAGAAGAGAAGGCTCTGGGGAGACCTTAAAGCAGCCTTACAGTGCCTAAAGGGGGCTTATAGGAAAAATGTGGAGAAGCTCTTTAGCAGGGCCTGTTGCAATACGATGAGGGGTAGTGGTTTTAAAATAGAGGGAGGTAGATTCAGACTGTATATTAGGAAGAAATTGTTTACAATGAGGGTGGTGGAACACTGGAACAGGTTGCCCAGAGAGGTGGTAGATGCCCCATCCCTGGCAAAGTTCAGAGTGAGGTTGGACGGTGCTCTGAACAACCTGATCTAGTTGGAGATGTCTTTGCTCCTTTCAAGGGGGTAGGACTAGAGGACCTTTAAAGGTTCCTTCCAACCCAAACTATTCTATGATGCTATGATTCTGTGACCTGGTGCTATTTTTGGGTTGCACATGCCCCTGCTAGGGTCACTATTTTTCTGGTTTGATTCAGGACAGAAACTCAAAGGTGTTGATGTAGGTAGGGACTGAGAACTGAATCCCCTAATGCCATCACTCTGTGGTATAGAAGCTGTGTCTGCCTGAAAGGATGAAGAATACCATGTGGCCTGAAAACTTAGTGGACAGCTCTGGAAGCAATGTCAGGATGGAGAAATGGGACACTAATTTTAAGGGTCTTGTCTTTGCTGGGAGAAATAAATTTTTGACCCAACAGATTTGAGTGGATGTTACAAACGTTACTGAGTGGGTAACAGATTTTATTATTTAAGATGATTCCTGAGACTGAAAGTGTCTATCTTGGCTCTGAGCTTAGTCTAAATGTGCAGTGCTTCCAGTTAGGACAGCTTTTTGTCTACCACCTGAACAAATTTTGCATGGCATCTGTGAGACAAGATAACCCCCAATGCTTTTTTCTAGTATCTTCTTTTGGAGCTGAGTCACACTTAAAGGTAATTTCTTTCCGAGGCATGTGTGTTTTGGAAGATTGTGAGTTAAATCCGTATTTTTATATAGTCATTATAACCCTGATTTACATCGTCTTCAGTTGGCAAAACCCATACTGGATTTAGAAATTACTTCTGGAGTAGGGCTGATTTAACTTTTGATATTGCAGAAATTGTTTCAGTGGGCTGAATGATGTAATTTCTATAATTTCAGTTTGTGTATCTATCTCATTCATATCCATGCATAGAAAGAAAAAAAGAAAAAAAAATCATGTGTTTACAACTGATGAATACCTACATGGGAAGTGTAAGTTGCGAGAACTTAAAGAAATGCATAATTGAATCACAATCTGAAAACAATAGCTGTATGAACTCCGATTCAAATAAGACCTAAAATCATGCCCAAAGCATTTTAACCACTTGCCTAGGCAGCCGATGTAGTTTTTAAATGAAAACTAGATCTCTTTCTGTTAGATAATACCTATTTACATACATGACTATATACAGCAACGGAAATCAAGACTCCAAGTTTTCTTATCTGACATTCTACAAAAGATTAGATTACTATAATGCTTTTTTCTGATACTGTTACAATTGTGATGGTGTCACTCTTAATACTGCATTAGGGAGTTCAGATAATAGTTTCTGTGAAGGTTAAAGGCAGTCACTGAAGCTGCATCCTTCTGAAGCACAGCCATTTTATAACTCCTACTACTGCTAGGGTGTTTGGGCTCTCACGTTGGAGCTTGTGTGGCTTGTAGGGTGCATTATCACAAATCTAGAGAGACCACAAGGGAGTAGTAGTATAATGCAATACAGAGAAATGAGTGCTTTTAACTGTGGATTTACCTCCACATGCACACACAGAGACACAGGCACAGACACTCTCTACAGTAGAAGAGTAGTCAGTCCTGTGCTTCAGTGGCAGCTAGTGGTTTGTATGGACTTTTTAATTCAGTACATGAGGGTGGGCTGTTCTTGCTTGTTTGCAGGATGGTCGGACTTGTGGCCAAAATGCATTGTTTCTGCTGCTTTGTGTCACGTGAGGGGGATCCCTGTGCAATCTGGATGTCATGACCTGCAGTTGCTAGGGTGCTTCTGTATTGGATCATTCATGAGCATACCACGTATATTTGTACTGATGTCAAAAGAAGGAATTTCTCAGGCCCTATTTTGTGGGTAGCTTTGAGCAGTGATACTGCTGTTTTTGTCTGGGTTTGAAGTCCCTATTTGATAGTGGAAGTCTGTGTAAGTACTGCAATGGAAGAATAGCAAAGGGAAGGATCTTCAGTCTAGGGAAAAAAGCTGGTGGGTTTTTTAATTTTATTTTTTTATTATTATTATTGTTATTTTTATTATTTCAGGTAACATTGTCTAAGCGTTCATTGGCTTTTGAGCTATCTCTTATACTTGCTCAGTGGAAGTAGGCACCTCAGTGGAGGAGCCCTTTCCTGGTCCTCCATATCCTTAGCTTCACTAAGTGGTGAACCAGCAGAGGCTACTGCCTCCCTTTGTGAACCATGAAGTGGTTAAGCCTCAGGGAGATGTTGCCGTTTTCCAGCCTTGAACTACTCCCACACTTGAGTTTTGGAAGCTGTAACTCTTGAGTGTCTGAAGTTTTTTAACGTAGTCAGAAAGATTCTCCACTTGTCAAGTGGTATATAAATGGTGGTGGGAGAGCTTTTTTTTTCCCAGTAAATGCAGTTCTGCAGTTGGAAATAAAAATGTTTTTATCCAATATGTGTCTATTTTAGGCGAGTCTCAATCTGGTCAGTTGGAAGTGCACGTGGGAAACTGGCAGTAGCCACTGCAGGTCTGCCTGCAGTTGGAGTCACAGTGGTTGTTGACTAACTAAACTCATTTTCCAGCAACATGGATCAACTCATATTTAATTAGCACTTAGTGGAGGACGTTTTCATATTTTATATTAGATCATAGTGATGTGACTTGAAGTGAAGTGTCTAACAGACAAATCATGTTTTCAAGACAGCAATGGGTCTTTGGGAGACTTGCATTTTCGACACATGAAGAAAAAACAAATTGCCAGAGTTGATTGACTTGGATCATTATGGTATAGAAACTCCAGCAGATCTTTCCTGCCGTACTAATTCAAAAGCAGAGCACAGCATGCTGGGGAGAACTGAAAAGCATTTAAATATGTTCAGCATGTCAGAACTGGGCATGTGGTGTTTTGTTTTTTTTTTTTTTCCAGACAAGTTGCTTAGCCCCAGGTATACAGACTCTGGAGCATTAAAAAGTGTGGTTTTCTTTTTTGAGTGAATTCACATCAGTTTCACTAAATTAATAGAGCTAGTGGAAGAGACACCAGTTGTGACGTTTTTGTTTCTTGAGATCCCAAATGACTTTGCATTTGGAAACTAATTTCAGCTTTATGTAAAAATATGTAGCATGACAAAATAAAACTTTCAATCAATCAAACAAGGTATATCATTCAGTCTGAAACTTACTTTCCTTGATTTGTAATTTGTAAAACAACCCAGAGTTTCCATTGATCGTGAAGTCACTGGACAGGCACAGCTCTTATGCAAAATCTTACAGGAATTTTTACTTGAATGCACAAGTTACATTTTTGTATTTTAAATGTGCTGCAGCCACTGGATGGGCCAAGGTTGGGAAGCTT
The DNA here is from genome assembly GCF_036417535.1 of Chlamydotis macqueenii. NCBI lineage: Eukaryota > Metazoa > Chordata > Aves > Otidiformes > Otididae > Chlamydotis > Chlamydotis macqueenii. Next base: position 53,738,793 of record NC_141593.1, on the reverse strand, counting down.
CTTACCTGCCTTATTGTTGTGAATAGGCAGCACCAGCTTTAGGGCTATGGTAGGAAAAAACATTACTGTTGCTAAGAAATGGGATGGAAAATCCCATTATATCGGTAGGTACCTGTACCCCTTGACAGGCTTGGTGAAATTGCCTATCGACTGTAACTTGCAAAAGTAATGGTAGCTGAAAATCAAGAAAGACTTTTAAAAAGTTTATGTAGTAAAAAGTTCTTATTGAGACTTTTTTCTTACTAAGACTTGGAAAAAAAAAGATTACCGCTAGTCACTCAGCAGTCAGTACTACTCAGTTTGGAGAAAAGTATATAGATAAAATAATAAAGCATGAATGGAATGACAGTTTTTCTTTTCATCTCTTTCATGTTTTCAGGTAGAGGACACAGTGAAATTGAGAAGTATCAAATTTTAAAATATAAGAGGACTTCTCAGTGCAGTGTGTGTGTAAGCTCAAGAAACACAAGCCTGTGAAAGCCCATGGTCAGAACTTAGGAAAAAAATTACAAGTTTTATGGATGAATAACATTTACAGTTACCTTAAGGATAATTAAGAGAAGTTACTCTAAAGTTTTATCATTTATAGCATAAATTAGCTTTGATTGCCTAAGGCAGTGAAGATACTTCCTTTGTCTGAATGGGTTTCATGTATATTTCAGGACTTCTGGACCTTCTGAACAGGTATGTCTAACACGTCTAACTGAAAGCCAGGATACTGAATTACAGGAATCCTGGGTCTTTTGATGACAGTTTCTGTGATCCCATGATCCTAATACTTATTTTGAGAAAACAAGACATAATAGTTGGACTATTTGAAGAATTATCTACTATCACAGTCACATGGTTAGACAGTTTGAAATAGAAGTAACACAAGAAACTGCAAGCTGTGTATTTTTTTTCGTATTTTGAAAATGAAGCTAGCATTAGTTAGATGAGAATTCTAACTGACCTTTAAAAATATATTGCTTTTGTGATCCTTTTAACTTTGAAAATTTAATATAGCTAAGTATAAGTAGATTCAGATTTATTTGTGTGTGAGACTGAAATTGTAACTTTGATGCTACAACTCTGCAATGTTGCCGTTTCTATACAAAACACAGAATAATTCAGCCCAGGCATCTGCAGTATAACCATGTGTACACACAGACACACAGATATTTGTTTTCCAAATTGTGTATATGTGTCCACGTATTTTCATGCATCATCTACATTATCCCATATGTTCCACTGAGCAGTACATAGTATCTTCAAGATGTGCTTTCCAAAAATATTAACTGCAGTAACAGAGCAAATGTTCTTTTCTAAGTAAGTAGGAGACATGTTGATTTTTGTATCAAAAATATTGTATTTTTTTTCCACTGCATATGTGTAGATGAGTACTCAAACTGTGGCTATTGTTAAATAAATCCATATGCTTTGTAGTGTTTATGTTGTAGGTGACCAGAGAATTGTACAGTCTCATTTTGTAATTGGCCAAAGCACTTAGTTATCTTTCTCAGAAGGACAGTTGCAGAGAATTTTTTGGAGGTCTGTTCAAGACTACAGAATCTTTCAGCATAAAAACCAGAATGGTATTGTTTTGCTCCAGTGCACTAATCCAACTCTCACTTGATGGTGAACGTAAATATGCTGACAGAGTTTTAGAAGATAGCCTGTCCAGGCTTCAACAGAAGCAAGATTTTGTTTGACCTTTCAGTTATAAAATTAGCATTGGAACAAAAAACAATTAGCTAGGAAAAGCATGGGCAATAGAAGTAGACAATGATTTAGAATATAGTTGCATGTAAAATAGATTTCTCTCTCAACATAAATGATTGCACTGCTCCCAGTCACTTGCGTATCATGTTTAGCAGGCCTGGAGCAGCCATAAATGGGGAGCTGCGTCATTGCCCTTGTTGCTGCCTGTGCTGAGCTTGCCTCCTGAGTTGCTTGGAGTGCTCAGGCTTTCCAGATGAACAAATACTAAGCATAAGGCCCTGTTCTTTTGCAGGATACATACTGACAGAGAGATGCCTTCTGAATCTCTGCTTCAGTGAGGATGTGTGAAACTACGTTAGAACTATAACTGCAAGTTCTGGATTTTGTTCCTTCCTTGCATTTCACATTTTAAGTTAGTTAGGTGTAGAAAAAGAAGTTTTAATGAAAATATTTCAGAAAGGAGAAGTGTAAAAATTCTTTGAAGCCTCAAAAAGCTGCTCCCTCCAATGAGAACACATGCTTGTTTTCCTTCAGTGATCCTTTTATTTTTTCTTAGTGTTCCTGTGTGAATGCTTAGTGCTTTGCTTAGATGCAAAAAATAAATGGGTGAAGGCTTTTAATCTGCTATGTGACACTCATGATAGTCATGTTAACTTGCTGGTGTTCGTAGCATATGAAAGTGTGCCCCTGTCAAACCTTCTACAAATCAACAAAAAACTTTGTAGAGCCATGTTCTATAAAGCAAGTTAGTTTAAAGCAGTGAAGGATGAAAAATCAGAACACAACCCAGGAAAACCCAAAGCCAACCACAGTGAAATATGGGCTTGCTATCCAAATAAGTACATGTAATGAATAGTAAGTGTACCTACAGGTCATATGCTAGAGAAAAACATTGAAGTACTGATCATAGAGTCTGTGTTTCGCTTCAGGCTTCAGCTGAATTTGAAGTCCCATGTTGCACTGACATATGAAACTCCCTATCTACAATAATGATCATATTCCCTCTTCTCCGTTACCCTTGGGCAAAACCACTGCTAGCTTGTGATCCGATTGTATTAACGTAGGTGTGGTGGTTTAGCCCGGATCACCACACAGTTTCTCACTCACCCTTCCCCTACCCAGTGGGACGGGGGAGAGGAATTAGGAAGAAAGGAAAACTCGTGGGTTGAGATAAAAACAGTTTACTAAAATACTAAAAACTACAAAGATAACAGAATATAAGGATATTAATATATACAAAATATCAAAATGAACAATGTACGATTTCTCACCACCCAATGTCCGAATGACCGACACAGCCCGTCCTGAGCAGCAATCACAGAAACGACACCGAGCAGCAAGCGAAGTGGGGGAGAGCAAGCTAGCAAGGTAGAGGGAATGATGCCAACAAGCAAGGGAGAAGCAAAGGACGCCAAGGGTGCCTGAATGGATACCCAAATGGAATGGATGCCAGAAAAGAATGCCCCCTCCCATGGACAACCCCCACTTATATACTGAGCATGATGTTTATGGCATGGAATACTCTCTTTGGCCAGTTTGGATCAATTATTCTGTCTGTCTTTCGCCCAGCTTCTCGCATCTGCACATTAACGAGACTTTAATGAGACTTGGAAAGCCAGAGAGACAGTGTCCTTGGTCTCATTAACAACTCATATCATCAGAATGTTTTTATTAACATTCTTCACGCATGAAATCCAAAACACACCGGCTACTGAGAAGAAAATTAACTCCATCCCTGCTGAAACCAGGACCTACAGAATTACAGGGCACATGGTCCATCTTCCATGGCCTGTGCGTAACATGTTTGCTTTAACGTGTCCTAGCCTGCACAGTTGCTCACAGAAGGGTTGCCGTGCTGAATTTGTTGACGGAGAGAGATGGATTAATGTTTCAGGCTTCTGAAATAAGTCCAGACATTTGAATGGCAAAAAGCAGATTATATTTTACCCTTGATATGATTTGGAGAATCTAGTGGTTTCTTCCAGCAGTATCAGAGAGAAAATCAGAGATAAGATGCTTGAAATACATATGAAATATGAGACAGGCTATTGGTATTGTGTTTGTCAGAATGAAACAAAGGAATATTTTAAAATCTTTTCTCATACTGATTTTGATATTTAAAAGTATATTCTAAATTACAGTATTAATTTTTTAAATTGTTTTTTGTAAGAACATGGAGAACTTCTACAAAGTTGTTTTTAACTCTCCACTCCTATTTTGCTGCTCTAAGCGTGAGAATGGTGTAGTTTAGGGAATATAAGAATGTATCCTTTTTAAGATGCAAGTACCTTTCCCTAGCTCGAATTTTCTCATTCCTGATAGCTGAACTAGTTCACTGACTCCTCAGATCTTACAGTTTATTTGATTTTCCCTGAGCTTTTAAATGCTTTTGCTCCAACTTTGCCTTGCTTCTTTTCCCTGAAAGTGAAGTAAGTGTTGTGTTTTTAGAATATGGTGTGTTTGATCCTATGGAAATAATTGTTCCCTATGCAAAAACTGACAAAGCAGTAGACACTACCTTTCTATCAGTGCCAACATCATCAGACTGAGTAGAACATGATATTTTAGACTGGGAAAAGCTACTGTGATGAGTATCCAGTGCTCATAAAAGGCAAGTATGTAAGATCTGGGATTTTGTTGAACTGTATGCGTATTGGAAAGGGTGAGGTTTGGGTCTTCAAGGAATTAAACTTTCCTTTTTTAAGTTTTAAAAGTTTAAAAAAAAAACCCAGTTAGCAAGCTCATTCCTGGAACAGCTTGCAGAGAATTTATTTCACAGTATGGTGTTTGGTCAGAGGCCCATCACACTCAGAGCAGTTAAATGCTTGTTATATTAGACTACAAGGTGAAACTTAAGACAGACATTTCATTTGCAATAAGGTTATCCTGAATAGCTGAAGAGAGATGTCTGCTCTGAATTATCCTTGGTGGGAAATTTACCTTTTCCTACTGACTGTAGCAGAAAGTAAGTTAATCCCTATAAGTACCTATAAACTTGTGCCCATTCTGAGGAGAGCAGCTTGCCACTTCAGTTTAACTAACGTATAGCAACAAAATTCTATTTTGAGTGTCTGTGGTTGATGTCCAGTGTTTGGTGCTAGTTTGTTTTTTAGCAAGATCAAGATAAGACTAAAATCTCTAAAGTAAAACCAAAGGAAAAGGAACAAGTATGCTTTTTTAATTGCTGAGTTGTAAGGCATAGTCACTGCCTTGTCACCTGCAGCAAAATTGAAGTAAACTGGTAACAACTAGCAAACTTTCAGACCAGATGATAAGAGAAAGTTTCCTGGAAAGGAGAGGGATGAGCATGCTAATGTATACTGATCTTGACTAATAGGGATTTATTCCAAAATACTGTAAATTGTAATTGTAAATTGTAAATTGTCTTTAATCTCTAGTTGACTCACTTCAATGAGTAGATGTACAATAGGGAAGTAATAATACTCAGATACTTTAAAATTGGCTTCTGTGACATACTTTAAAAATACTGCAATGGTTTGTAACACTAGAGTTCTGTTCTGATAACGTTGAAGTAATAGTTAAATCCCCAAATAATTATTGGAAAAATGAGCTACTTTCTTTCAAGTAGCACCTGACTTTACTCCAACTCATTGTTGGTATTTTGCTTTTGTGCTTTTAGAAAAGCACTTCTGAATTTAGTTTTACTATTACTTCTATGAAGCAAGTCCAGTTTCTGGCAACTGGCTCTGATTTAGCAGGATGAGAAAGAGCACTTCCTACAGATAGAATTTCTAAAACTTCAGGATTATACAGAGAGAGATGGAAGCAGGTACATTTTTTAAATTTTAGGTTGATTCTAGTAGGATTAGGTTTCAAGCTTACATTCTGCTCTTAAAAGGTTGAGGTGTTTCCTCTGCAAATGCCAGTCAACCACAACCTCTCTTGCTCTTAACTGGAATGAGCTGTGCTTATTGATGAGTAAATAAATTGTAAATCCATTGTACTCTAGGAAGTAGAATTATCTAATTCTTTACATAATTTGCATATATTCAGGAAAGGCATCAATGCAAGATCTTTCAACCTTCATGAATCACTGAGCAAAGCACAGTATTAGTTGTGTGAATCATCATATGGCACTTCTTATCTTTTAAGTGCAGATGTGCTGTGACAGTTGGCCACTTATACTGTCAAAGATAGCTTTATAAGTTAATGCTTCACCATCAGTCTTTTGGGAACCACGTCATGTACTCTTTTTCTGTGGGCTTTTATGAAGTTGTGCAGTAGCTCCCAGGAAGTATGCACCTTAAAACACAGGATTAGTCAAGTCAGATGAAAAATTAGACATCACTGTGCTTTAATCTGAAGTTTGGTTAGCTTGCTGTTACCCTCCTGTTCAAGCTGTGTGACACGTCAGTTTACTGAAGGAAGCACATGGAGTGTACCAGTCAGAACCCAACTTGAATTTTTCAACTGCAATATTTAGCTTTGATATCATGATGTGGAATAATAAGAGGTCAATATTTTGAAACATTTGGTCCTGAGTTAAGCAAGTGTATGAACTGCAGAAGGGACAAAATACATAATCTACTAGTCATATGATACTTGGTATCTTGTGAAACCACAATTGCTCTTCCAGTGTTAATTCCAGAATGTTCATATTTGTTTATGGATTTCTTAGTTGTGAATGTTGTGCTTGTCTTGCACGTATACCGTATAAGACTGTGGTATATTCTTCATTACAGCACAGCTTTTTGTAGAAACAAACAGAATCTCTACACATGTTGTAGAGAATTTGTTCTAGTCATCTCTGCCCAGAACAAACAAAACAATGTTTTATTTTGAAATCCTTGGCCTTCTACAGTTATTCAAGGCTTGTCTGACAACAGATACTTCACAGCTGTTGGTTTCTTTCTCAGAGATCTCAACGCTGAACATTGACTCTGACTTCCAGCAAATAATACTAAGGTACAGATTCTGTGTGGGATGAATTAGGGTGCTGAAGACTGAGGTGTGCAATCCACCCATCCTCCTAGATCAGCAGAACATCACAAGCACCTGCTATCCACGGATTTATTGTTATTCATGTCCAGAAGCATTTATTTTGTCAGACCTCAGCAGATGTCATTCAAATCTGAGGCTCTTTGGATTCAACAGTGTGTTTTAACACTGCAAATTTTACATTAGTTTTAATGCCAAACCTATCACAGAAGCACAGTTAGAGCTAACATCTCTATCTACTCAAGCAGGTATTTCCGTCACAGCCATGGAACTGTGATCCCTTTCAGTTCTCATCAGTTTTCTATTTTGTTTTTTTACAATAATACCTCACTTGCAGTCCAAAGTCCTGGGAAACAGTAAGATTTCAGGCCTGTCCCTCTCTTAGGTGTTTCACTTGGCTGACTTAGCATACTGAGGCAGGGGGAGCGCAGAGGTATTTCAGATGTTGCAGTTTAAATTTTTTTTTTTTTTTTTAAACTCTATGCCCTTTTGGTGAATTGTGATGAATTGGAACTTAACAGGGTAATTTGGAAAAACTTGTACTTTACAGTGGCAAAAGCCCAAGAATTAGGCATTTGTGTATTAATATTTTTTGTATCTCATTCTAAAAGTGTTATTTCTGGAAACCTGGTGACTAAAACCTGATGTGAAAACAATTCCCTCAAGTCTGTTCCTTGTCCTTCTTGTGTATGTTATTAGTTGACACAGTCTTCGGTACAGCTGTGTTGTTCAAGGGTAAGTGATCACCAGGATCAAAGGTGACAGCTTCTGGCATTGTAGTGCAAGTCCTAAAGCCCAGAAAAAAAGACGAGGGAAAAAAGGTAGGAAACAGTGTAACAGCTTTCTGTCAAGTATAAGGCAGAAGACTATTGCGTAATTTTTCCAGTAGGATAAGATACGGAAGGAGCAGTTCTAAATGACAAGATGACTGTGCAAGTTCAGCATGACATGGGCTTTTAAACCTGGACCTTGATGCTGCTCATGAAGTCTTGCAGAAGTCACATTTGTTTGTAACATGCTTGTTTTTTTCCTCCAAAACTTTGTTTTATTGCTCTTCTACTAGTGTGTTTTTGTCTATTGTCTGCTATCTAGATTGTAGTTATTGTTGTTTTAAACACCTTTTAAGTCTGAAGCTTTCCTGAAGATTGTAAAACATATGCTTTTAGTTTTCTACATTTAGGGCTTCTCCCTTTTTTGCTTCCATTGTGTAAGGTCCAGACTTAGATTTCTCATTTAAGCCTCTTCCATGATGCATCTTATGAAATTCTTAATTGCTAGGTGTATCAAGCAGGTACAGTCTTTTAGATAAGCAAGCTCTAAAGCAATGACTTTTGAAGTGGCAGTCTTACAGCTATGTCTTGTGACCAGTGTGACTAGTGATTGCTTGTGTGATGTTAAAAAGTAGTATGCGTATATCAGAAGTGTAGGAAGAATTGGCAAAAAAAAATTTGAAAGAACATTAAAGTTGGTTTATGATGCTTGAAGGCAACTATTGAGTAACAGTGAGTGAAAAGTATCAGATTTTAGTTGTTCATAAAGTGTAAATGTAGAAACACTAACACGGGGCAAAGGAGGTTCAAATGAAAGAACTTTATTCTATGTTAAAGGCTACTTCCTGAATATGATTTCTTGATTTTGCTCTGAAATATTAATAATTTTTTCATTAAATGAGAAAAAAAATGCTTATTGAGTTTGGAACTGTTGTGTGCTTTTTTTTTTTTTCCCCCTCAAGAGCTTGTGCTTGCAGAGGTTGAATTACTTGTAATTTATGTCTTGTGCTCTCACTCTCTGGATGACATTGGATACCCCTAAATAGTGCAGGGCTTCTACTGGTAGAAGACCATGAAGTTTGGCCAGAAAACACAGATACAAAGCAGACTATTTTCCAAAAGTCCATGACATCCTTGGACAAAGCATAGGGGAAATTCACATAGGCCAAAATTATTTTCATCTTGAAAACTGGAGACACTTTGAACTAGAGGAGACACTGAATTAGAAAAATAAAGTATTTTGTCTTTTACTAAGTAACATTTGCCTTGATGTTAAAATAGAAATATTTCCAGTGTGATTCACAGGATATAATGTCATTTTAATTCAACATATCGCTCCATCTTGTGATACAGTGACAAATTAGCAATAATTGTCAATTTTTGAGAGAACTACTTGACTTTTTAAATCAAGCTTTAATTTCTGAAATAAAACTTTTTTTCAAGGCATGGCACTTCAGACGTAAGCAGCAGAACTTACTGAGGTCAGTTTTGTAGTTGAGTGAAGGCATAGCTCAATGATTGTTTCTGCATCCTTTATGTACTGTTTTATCCCTGTAAGAACCACTGCAGTGTGGCTATAGTGTATATTAGAAAAAAAACTAAAAAGATGGGTTTTTTGTCTTCCAATCAGGCATTAAGGCAGAAATCTATATGATGCTATGTTAGAAATATAATTTGAGAATGTAGATGTGAATTGATTTGTAAAATAGGTTTTATTATTTTAGCTCTCGTGCTGGCTTGCATCTTTCGTAGAAATATGAGTTAACTGTCCCAAATGAAAGAAGAGAAGCATAAATAGAAGATCTCTGAATATTTGTCTGACAGGAAACCCTCACAGAAAAGACAAGTACTAAATCTATCTGGCTTTCCTCAGAATTTTTCAAGCCTTTTCCCTTAGTTGTCCCTGAAGTACGTATGGATTTTCTAATACCCACTTTGGAAAACAGCAAGTTTTGTTTACCTACTAAGAGTAATAATGACTACCACAGGAATTACTGTTTGGTCTGTTAAAAATTTTGTTGTTTACTTTCCCTTGAACTTTATTTTGCAATTACAATATTGCTTGCTGCTGTCATTATATGAACAATTATGTTAAAGCTCTGCCTATGGCATTTCTCTGAGCAGTGTGTCAGTGTCCTCTATCCTAAGACAAGTTGTCCTTGCTTTACTACTACAAATAATTACAGAGAAATAAAGAGGTTATTATTATTAGGCATTTCCTTGCTTGAAATAATTTCCCTTTTTTTGTAATTAGCCATTACATTCATCGAGGGATTGCTTTCAATTTTAACAAGCATTAGTAGCATTTGTAGCAAATTTTATTACTAAAAGTTGTGTGAAAAACAGCAGCGCTTATTATAAATTGGAAAATAACGTCGTATTTCAAAATCATAAACCATGTCAGTAATAGGTTGCATTATTTGACATAATTGATTTATATGAATAATATCTTTGCAGTGCTGATTTCTTTTTTTTTTTCATATTACTAGATACAAGGCAGTTTAGCATTTCTGCATTTGGAAAGGAAAAATGGAAATTGATAGGACTGACGAATAAGCAGAATTAATTCTATTACGTTCTCTGTTGTATAGGAGTGTAGTATATAAAGGCTGGTTACATGTCAGTTTTCGTCACTATTTATCTTCTTTCTCAATGTTGTATCGTGCTAAAGAATGTCTATCTCTGTTCTCGTGAGACCCCACCTGGAGTACTGTGTCCAGCTCTGGAGCCCCCAACCTAAGAAGGGCATGGACCTGTTGAATTGAGTGCAGAGGAGGGCCACGAAGATCATCAGGGCGCTGGAGCACCTCTCCGATGAGGTGAGCAAGTTGGAGCTGTTCCACCTGGAGAAGAGAAGGCTCTGGGGAGACCTTCCAGTCTATAGCAGCCTTCCAGTGCCTAAAGGGGGCTTATAGGAAAGATGCGGAGAAACTCTTCAGCAGGGCCTGTTGTGATAGGATGAGGGGTAATGGCTTTAAAAGAGAAGGAGGTAGATTCAGACTGTATATCAGGAAGAAATTGTTTGCAATGAGGGTGGTGGAACACTGGAACAGGTTGCCCAGAGAGGTGGTAGATGCCCCATCCCTGGCAAAATTCAGGGCGAGGTTGGACAGTGCTCTGAGCAACCTGATCTAGTTGGAGATGTCCCTGCTCCTTGGACTAGATGACCTTTAAAGGACCCTTCCAACCCAAATTGTTTTGTGATTCTATGAATGTTTGGGATTTTTTTTTCCTGTAATGTTATATCCTTTGGGACGGGGTTGGATTGGATTATGGGGAAATGTTTTTCTTTCGTATGCACTCTTCTCTCTTATTTGGAAGATAATTTGGAGCGACTGTAATGACTTTGTTGCAAAGGATCCCTGGCAGTGGCAGCTCACTATACTTTGTGTTTGGAAGGTAGTGACAAGTTTAATGTTCTGCAGGGTTCTTAGACCATGCTTGAAACCAGGTACCGAAGTGGTTAATTCCTGTCTTACTCTTGACTTTACTGTCTGGAAGGCATCCTGAGTAAAGAGCTTGTTGTTTGCAGCTCCTAGACTTAACTCTCTGATCTTGTGGTCCTCTTTTTTTCAGCCTGCTTACTCTCCATACCTTTCTCTCTTGCATTGTCTTTCTTGAGGGAAACAGGTTAAAAAGGGGTCCGTTGCTTTCTCAGGCCTGCTGTGTCTTAGTCATAAATACAGGAGTCTTTAAACAGGGAACTTCAGCCCTCTTCCGGCCTGTGTATAGCTGTGGTGGGTAGCTTATGCTGTAACATTGGTCACCTGTATTCGGGAGAATGCAGTGTATCTTTCAGTCAGTACACTAACTTCATCTGAATTTCTTGTGCTCTCTTCCCGTATGTAGAAATGAATCAGTTGCTTTTATCCTCGTGAGCCATTACATTTTAACCATGTCTTGTATTTAGAGTGGAGAACAAGTGAATATTCCCTGGGTATTTACGTATTTATTTTCATTAAGTAGCTACTGCAGGTTTTTGAAAGGAACTAGACCTTTCCATCATGTTGATGTTACCAGTTGTTCACTGGGTTTCAATTTTCAGTTGTCTCACATATTAAATGATTCTGTAAGTGAGTAGTCTTTTCTTAAAGAGCAAAAAGACATGCTATTTTTTTTTCATTACTTTTAAAGTTTCTCTCTTTTGGCTACCTTTCCCTCCTCTTTTGTCCCATTGATCAGCCCAGCACCTGGAGTGCCTGACTTGACTGTCTAAAATTTGGCTAGACACCTTTTGGGACTAGGAGTGTGGGAGGATGTTATCTGAATAATCTTCACATCCCATTAGATGAATAAACAAAGTTTCTTTTGTGGCTCCATTTTATGTATCTGGTGTGGATGCTTGGATTTTGCAAATTCTGTTGCTTTTATTTTCAGGAATCTTAAACACATCTGAGCTGCTCTCGTTCATCTGGTGTGTGTCTTTTTCTGCTGCAAGAATAGTATTTTCCTTTCCCTTTAATGGTGTGTTACAGATTGATATGGTTGATATATGCAGTCCTTGTATCTTCACAGTTAACCCACTTTAAATTGTGTCAAGGGATCCTGGTGTCTCTGTTGACTTTTCCAAATAATAAGAATATAGATGTTGGACATTTTGGTTGGTAGTAGTATAGTCATTATTACATATTATTTCTATGTCGCTGTTTTGTTGTGGGGGTTTTTTGTTTTTTGGTTGGTTTTTTTTAAATTTCCTTTGAATGCTCCCTTGTTGGATTAAAGAATCTGGTTATTTTAGCCAATCAGAAAATAATTTAATTTTAATAATGTTTAATAATTTTGAAATATTATTTCTTGAATATTAGTGACTTAATTCCTATTTGGGTAAGTCATCAATAAGGAAAATATTTAACAGAAGAATATATGAAAACATTGTAACATATAATTAAGTAATCATCTTATTTAATCTTACTTCAGGTTAAATATAAGGTAGAGTTCCCTTCTGACACAATTGTACAATTGATATTTTTTGATCATCTCAGGATTTAGATCAGTGCAAAACTGTATTTCTTGCACAGCAATATAATATATATTGCAAAATTATGGTCATTAGATTCCTGTTCCATTCAAATACATTGGTATATGCATTTTTCTGTACTGCTGACTTCAGGATAATAAAGAGCTACACGAAGTAGCTTAGATAACAGAGGTGCAGAAGGCATGGCAGCATGGAGTTAGTGTGCAGTAATGTAGCCTGCATCACTTGGGTTTCAGTAACTTATTGGAGGGTAGCATACAGCATACTGAAACTGTGGATCTCTAAGCCACAGAAAGCCTGTTGTGTTTGGGAGTGGCACAATATAGAATCATAGAATCATAGAATGGTTAGAGTTGGAAGGGACCTTCAAAGGTCATCTAGTCCAACCCCCCTGCAAGGAGCAGGGACATCCCCAACTAGATCAGGTTGCTCAGAGCCTCATCCAGCCTGGCCTTGAACATTTCCAGAGATGGGGCCTCCACCACCTTTCTGGGCAACCCGTTCCAGTGTTCTATAACTCGCATCGTAAAAAATTTTTTCCTAATTTCTAACTTAAATCTACCCCCCTCTATTTTAAAACCATTACCTCTCATCCTATCGCAACAGGCCCTACTAAACAGCCTTTCCCCATCTTTCTTGTAGGCCCCCTTGAGGTACTGGAAGACCCCTATCAGGTCTCCCTGGAGCCTCCTCTTCTCCAGGCTGAACAGCACCAACTCTCTCAGCCTGTCCTCATAAGAGAGGTGCTCCAGCCCTTATATCATCTTTGTGGCCCTCCTCTGGACCTTCTCCAACTGGTCCATGTCCTTCTTGTGTTGGGGGCTCCAGAACTGGACACAGTACTCCAGGTGGGGTCTCACCAGGGCAGAGTAGAGGGGGAGAATCACCTCCCTCGACCTGCTGGCCACGCTCCTCTTGATGCAGCCCAGGATGCGGTTGGCCTTCTGGGCCGCAAGGGCGCATTGCCTGCTCATGTTGAGCTTCTCATCCACCAGCACTCCCAAGTCCTTCTCCTCAGGGCTGCTCTCAATCCATTCTCTGCCCAGCCTGTATTTGTGCCTGGGATTGCCATGACCCAGGTGCAGGACCTTGCACTTGGCCTGGTTGAACTTCATGAGGTTGGCACGGGCCCACCTCTCCAGCCTGTCAAGGTCCCTCTGGATGGCATCCCTCCCTTCCAGCGTGTCGACAGCACCACACAACTTGGTGTCGTCAGCGAACTTGCTGAGGGTGCACTCTATCCCACTGTCCATGTTGCTGACAAAGATGTTGAACAGGGCCGGGCCCAGCACGGACCCCTGAGGGACGCCACTTGTGACCGGTCTCCACGTGGACATTGAGCCGTTGACCACCACTCTCTGAGTGCGGCCATCCAGCCAACTCCTTATCCACCGAGTGGTCCATCCATCAAACCCATGTCTCTCTAGTTTAGAGAGAAGGATGTCGTGCGGGACAGTGTCAAAAGCTTTGCACAAGTCCAGGTAGATATAAAAGCGTATTTATAGTAAAATAGGGTAAGAACCTGAACTCTAGAGAAGAAAATTCTGTCATGTTTAGTATTTAACTCCTATCACCTTCTTTCACAGCCAGTTTCAGGACAGGGAGGAGAAGAAATTGAGGTTCCTTCTTTTTTGTCCTTTTTTGCCAGCAGTAGTGAAAGGTGTAGTAAACTATGATTAACAAGCAGTTATGTCTGTAATGATAATGGTCCATCTGTAATGGAGGCATGAAACTCATTGTGTTCACACTGACAAAGGATCCCCCCCAAATCTTTGTTTTGCTGCAGGGCATGTGGTTGCAGTTGCACAGAAGTGTAGTGATGATTTATCTCCAAAACTATGTTAGTTTCAGGCCAAGATTAGACTTTATTAACTTACTACAAGTAGTGAGAAGTTTTAATCGTGGTAAGAAGTTCTTGAGGTGTAATTTTATTGCTCAGAATAGAAGTATAATGTTTGGATAGGATTTTAAAGTTCAGCTTTAAGAATGGAAGTTGTCATCACTCAAGTCTTTTTCTCCTCAAGAAGCTACTGATTCTGGTAACCTCTAACTTTGCCAAGTTTGTTCTCAGGAGAATCATGTTGGAAAGGGGGTATCACATCTGGCAAGCATTTTATGTTCCATCAAGATTGGCCAAAGTGAGGCAGGTTTTAGTATCTTTGAGCAAGTTTTAAAGTTTTTTCCTCACCAAACTCATCTCTTACTTTCTAAAGCTGCAGTTCCGTGTAAGGTTTTTGGAAACAGAAGACTTCAGAGAAGCCTCTAGTATTAAGAACTGACAGTCTGATCTATTTCTGCTTCCCCTAAAAAAATGCATATTATGGGTTGGAGCTTCTGCATCTGAAACCGATGCTCTAATCTGTCAGTTCCGTAATTGCTTCCAGAAGGTGAAATTTAAAACTGCAGGCTCTCAGTGTCTTCTTCAGTGCCTTTTTACTGACTGCCTGGAATTTAATCCTTTTGACTATGTATCATCAGCACAGGCCAACAGTATTTTCTGCTTAAACTCTGTAACAGTTACCTATTGGAGCCTCATTCATTGTCAGACTAACTAGAAGTTTCAGTCTCTCCTTAATGGTTTTCACTGAACATAAAATGCATTTTACTGTAGTATATTCTCTACTAATCATCTGAGTTGCCTATATTTATTCCAAATGTGTTGCACGTGGAAGGGAAAAACATTTGGTAACATTACTTTGCCCTCTTTTGAGTCAAAATCCTAAAACATGGGAAATATGGAATGTCTTTTTCAGGATAAACATAAACATTCTGAAAACATGCTAACTTTTTTACTACTGTTATCTTAATTGTTATTTCATAGTACTCAATCTCTTTTTCCATCCAAGCACCCATATTGTTACCTGTTTCCCATGATACTGCTCAATCTTTTCACATATGTATTTAGAAGGGGAATAACGTGCAATTTCATGCTGTGGTGTTATTGGGCTCTGTTCTCCCACACTTCGCCATCACTGTCAGCAATAGCAGTTCTGTGGTACTGGAAAGAGATCTACTGCTACAGGCGCCTGTCTACCTTAATTACCACATTATGACACATATTCTACTTCTGCAAAAAGTTATCCTGTGCTGTCAAGAGTCAATTATCAGCCCTGTGAACAATGAGAAGTATAAAATGAGACTTCTGAAATGAGTTGAACTCTAGAGGTGGAGAGGAAGAAAAAAGATTTACAGCTTTGAAGGAGTGTTGAGTGAGAGAGAAGATGATGGGAAAAGAGATGGCAGCTAGGTAACGTGCAGTATGAATGGTAAGACCAGAAAAGGTTTTTAGTGAAGCATACAATTGTGAACAATATTTCAACTAAATTCATTAATATATTTCCTCGTGTTCATATAAGCTCATGTGGACTTTGGAGCTTTAATATATTTCAAAATAAAATAAAATAGGTGGTTTCTTGATTTGTCGTTGTGCCCTTCTCTAATTCACTGTGTGAAAAAAAGGGTCTTATATATACACTTTTATATGATAGGGAAAGTGTGAAGTATTTGTTGGTGCTTCTTATGGGAAAGTATTATTTACATAATTAGATTTGATATCTTTTGTATCCTTCAGGAGATGTAATTTAGTCTGTAATACATTAATTTACTATTTGAGAGCAGAGGTAGTGACAGTGATGGTTTCTCCCTGTGAGCTAGAATATAACAAATCCAGGGATTTCTGTTCTGTTCAGTGTATTAGTTTCATGTGGATATTTTTGTTCATATTGCTTTTAAACTGTTTGGATGTTTAGGTGCTTGTTTTATCAAATAGCTTTTGGAGCCAGTAAGACCTCTTGGATCTGCAGACTTCCTATGAAAAGTAGTTCATAAAAGCTATGTGAGGATGGCCTTTTTAGTGACCTTCCACAGACTATTCAGTGGTCAGTGTAATCTCCAGGGAGAGGAAAAACAGTTTTTCCTTGGACGTACTGGAGAAGCATTTGAAGGGGACCATGTCACTGTTACAAATGTGCAGCCCTTCAGAATGTTCTCATATTGAACAGAGATGGTTGGCCCTTAAAGCTTTGTTCTTTTTTTTTTTGTAGTATACCTCTTTCTGGCACAAGCTTTGTTCTGTGGAAAAATACTGAAATGTAATTGTATTTTACAGCTGCTCTTCTTGCATGCTCTGCATGCATTTCTGGCTCACATTGAGCTTTTCATCCACCAGTACCCCCAAATCCTTCTCCTCAGGGCTATACTCAGTCCATTCTCTGCTCAGCCTGTATTTGTGCGTGGGATTGCCCTGACAGAACTTGTGCAGAACCTTGCCCTTGGCCTTGTTAACTTCATGAGGTTTGCATGGGTCTGCCTCTCCAGCCTGTCAAGGTCCCTCTGGATGGCATCCCTTCCCTCCAGTGTGTCGACCACACTGCACAGCTTGGTGTCATTGGCAAACTTGCTGAAGGTGCACTCAATCCCACTGTTCATGTCACTGACAGAGATATTAAAAGGCACTGGTCCAAACAGTGACCCCTGAGGAATGCCACTCATCACCGGTCTCCACTTGGACATTGAGACATTGACTGCAACTCTTTGAGTGTGACCATCTAGCTAATTCCTTATCCACCAAGTGGTACATCCATCAAATCCATATCTCTCTAGTTTACAGACAATAAAATCACACAGGACAGTGTCAAATGCTTTGCACAAGTCCAGGTGGATGATGCCAGTTGCTCTTCCCTTATCCACCAACACTGTAACCTCATCATAGAAGGCCATGAAATTTGTCAGGCACCATTTACCCTTAGTGGGATCACGCTGGCTGTCACCAGTCATCTCCTTGTTTTTCACGTGCCTTTCCAGGAGGATCTGCTCCATGATCTTGCCAGGCACAGAGGTGAGACTGATTGGCCTGTAGTTCCCTGGGTCTTCCTTGTTTTCCTTTTTAAGAGTGAGTGTTATATTTCCCCTTTTCCAGTCGGCAGGAACCTCACCAGACTGCCGTGATTTCTCAAATATGGTGGGCAGTGGCTTAGCAACTTCATCTGCCAGTTCTCTCAGGAGCTGTGGGTGCATTCATCAGGTCCCATGGCCTTGTGCACCTTCAGGTTCCTTAGATGGTCTGAAACCTACAGTGGGTGGTCCTTCATTCTCCCAGTCTCTGTCTTTGAATGCTACAACTTGGCCAATGTGGCTAGAGCACTTGCTGGTGTAGACTGAGGTAAAAAAAGTTGTTGAGTACCTCAGACTTCTCCATGTTCCAGGTAACCAGGTCTCCCATTTCCTTCCAGAGAGGGTCCACATTCTCCCTGGTCTTCCTTTTATCCCTAATGTAGCTGTAGAAGCTTTTCTTTTTGCCCTTGATGTCCCTGGCCAGATGTAATTCTGTCAGGGCTTTAGCTTTCCTAATCTGATCCCTGGCTGCTCAGACAATCTCTCTGTACTCCTCCTATGTTACTTGTCCTTGCTTCTACCCTCTGTAGGCTTCCTTTTTGTGTTTTAGTTGCTCTAGGAGCTCCTTGTTCATCCATGCAGGCCTCCTGGCTTTTTTGCCCAACTTCATCTTTGTTGGGATGCATCGCTCCAGAGCTTGGAGGACATGATTCTTGACTATTTACCAGCTTTCTTGGGTGTCTCTTCCTTCCAGGCCTTTATCCCATGGTACTCTGCACAGCATATCCCTGAAGAAGCCAAAGTCTGCTCTCTTGAAGTGCAGGGTAGAGAGCTTGCTGCATGCCCTCCGTACTGCCCTAGGATCTCAAACTGCACCATCTCATGGTCACTGCAGCCAAGGCTGCTCCCCATTCCCCATCAGGCCTTTCCTGCTGGTGAGAGCAAGGTCCAGCTTAGCACCTCTTTTCATTGGCTCCTCTGTCACTTGGAGAAGGAAGTTGTCATTCGCACATTCCAGGAACCTCCTGGATTACTTGTGATGTGCTATGTTGTCCCTCCAACAGATACCAGGGTAGCTGAAGTCCTCCATGAGGACAAGGGCATGGGACCATAGGCTGCTCCTATCTGACTGTAGAGGGCCCCATCCACTCAGTCTTCCTAGTCAGTCAGACCCCCAGTATAATGTCACCTGTCCCTGCCCTCCCTTTGATCCTGACCCATAAGCCCTTGATTGGCACCTCATCTATTCCAAGGCAGAGCTCCATGCACTCCAGCTGGTCTTTGACATAGAGGGCAACACCCGCTCCTCATCTCCCCGGCTGTCTTTCCTAAAGAGCCTATATCCTTCCATTCTGACACTCCAGTCATAGAAGCCATTCCTTCGTGTCTCTGTGATGCCAATAAGATCACAGCCCTGCAGGTGTGCACACGTCTCTAACTCCTCTTGTTTGTTCCCCATGCTATGTGTGTTTGTGTAGAGGCACTGAAGTTGGGCTTCCAAGGAAGTCGACTTGCTGACTGCAGTGGCTTTGTACTGCAGTTTAGGTGCTCTCCCACTTGCCTTTGGCTGAAGAAGCCCTTTCCCCCTCTGTGAGGTGGACCCCATCAACCCCCAGTAGAACAGGTTTCTCAAAGCCAGTCCCATGGTCTAAGTAGCCGATATCCTGTCTGTGGCACCAGTCCTGTAGCCATTTCTTGATTCACTGGATTTGACTGGCACTTTCAGACCTCTTCCCTTTGACTGGGAGGACTGATGAAAAAACTACCTGTGCTCCAGAATCCTTTGCTTCTCCCAGGGCTCTGTAATCCTTCTAGATACTCCTCAGGCTGCTCCTGGCTGTATCAGTGGTGCCAACGTGAAACAGCAGCAGCAGATAGCAGTCAGTGGTCTCTACGAGGCTTAGTAGTCTCTCAGTGACATCCCTGATAGGAGGATGAGGAGATCTAAATGACTGACTAGGCTGCAGGTGTCAGCGACAGGGTTATGTGACCCTGTTGTGTAAACCAGAACAGCTTCTGCAAGGAGTAAATCAAATGCTGCACTGTACTAGTACAAAAGTAAGTTCCTCTGAAGACAGATAAGCAAATAAAGGTCTCATCTGCTAAGGTCTGGGACAGTAGTCAGATGTTCTGAACAGAACAGAAACTGTAAAGGTTCTGTGAAGCTTAGCCCTTTTTGGTTGAAAAACTGCGTATTCAAATGGCTAAATTTGTTGATGTGACAAGGCAGAAAGCTGTACAAGATTTCCAATAGGCAGGTAACTAGCTCTCTGCTCAAATTCCTCACCTGTGGCCGAAACAAGATGAGCTAGAAGTATACTTGAGCTACTAGAGAAAGTTACCTATTTTTGTAAAAATGCTGAATTCTGAAGGAGATGTAGATTGAACAGGAGAGTTTATTCTTAGGTGTTGTGAATTTGACTTTTCCCCTACTTGCCAGTTCTTACATTTTCTGTTTTCTTGAGTAATGTCACTGAATTGTACAGTTCAGAGTGTTGTCAGCATCTGCTTCAGCATTTGGTTGTACTGTAGCAGGATGTACTATACATGCTAGCTTGAACAACAGTATGACAATTGTAGTAATTATCAACACAATTAGAGTAGCATTTGTTAGATTGGTTGCCTTAAAATTTGGATCAAAGGGCATGTCATTTTACCTTACTTTACATTTGCGTATGGAAAGTGTATATGTAGAGAATATATTGTACAATATTTTGTGGTTTTCATATTTTAGATGTTGTTTCTTATGGTACAGTCCTATGTCATGCACTGCAGAATAAAGTGTTATTTACTTTATAGTTTACTGATAGTAGTGTGAGTATTTAAATATATGCATATGTAATATAAAGTGTGGCGTGTAACAACATTGACCTTAAATTATTTGAAGCCTGCAGGGCTGAATTCTTACCTTGGAGCTGTTCCAAAACTAATAGGACCAAATCTGTGTGCTGATGACAAGAAGCAAGTGACTGCTCCATCACTGTGGACAGAGAGCTGTCATGTTTCACCTCCCTTGGGAATGCAGAGGAAAGAAACAGTGAAGTGGGGTGCAGCCCTTGGATGAGTTAATAGTTGTCGTATATTTTGTGGAAGACTGTGTGGCTGTAGTTTTTGGGCTGAACTTTTTGCATTAGCTGAGCAAGCCAAAAGTTCTAGATGGTAGTTTCAATTCTTATGAATTTAGACTAATTCAGTTCTTAAATCACTTGAATCAAATATAGCTGCTGCATTATATTTGAAGAAGTGAAGAAAACTAAAAATGAAAAGCTAGGTTTTCTATGAGGTCTTCAGGTTCCAGGGTATTTGGTACACTTCTGAAATCAGAATTTTCTAATAGTTTCTAAATTTAATGTTTAGGTCTGCATAAAACCTTGAAAAAAATGCACCCTGACTGAGAAAGAGGACAAAATCTTAAATAGAAATTCAGTTAAATGATTTTCACTGCAATGAAATAGTTGTCTATTATTTTATATTTGTTTTATTGTTTTTTTTTAAGTTAGAGTTATGCATAAGTTTAGTTTGTAGAGAAAAAATTGAGTGCTTTTGGTGCCTCAGCATTGTTTAAACTCAGCACCTTGCTGTAATTGGTTGCTGTAAGAATTAGTGCTCTGATATAGATGCATTTTACTGCTAACATAATTCCTAGCAAATTGTATGCCTGTACTGCAAGGGTTTATGTTCTTCTCTGTGGGCTAGTAATTGATGTGAAATATTTATTGGTGTATATCTTTTAAGTTTTTCCCCTTATTTTCATAAAAGCAGTACTGTCTTTGTATTGTATGCATGAAAGCCTGGGAATAGCTTGTAATTAACTGATGTTTTGGAAGTAGAGGAATACTGAAGAATGCAACATGAGGAAATACAGATATTTCTAAGTAGAAAAGCCTGTGGTCTTAAGCTTTTAAGGCTCTTCAAATCTTTGAGAAATCTCACAGATGTCAACTAAGGCCAAAGACTTCAGTGTTCTGCTGTTGCACATTCTGCCTGTACAGATATCCAGACATTTTGTTTGTTTTCTTAGACAAAGATGGGATTTTCTTGATGTGAAAAGGCCAGTCTCTCCTGTAACATTACATATAGCTAATATGCATTTTATTTCTCAAAACGTAAAGTAACTGAAATGCAAAATCACTCAAACTCTAGCATTCTAATTGTGGTTGCTGAATTTAACAGTGCTTTAGCATTAGCACAGTGATTTATGTAATCACTCATAAATTAAATTTGCAGCTCTCAAACTGGAATTTACCTATTCTTTCATTTGTTAAAGTGGAAAAAACTAACAGGTCTGTTGTGAAAGGGGGAAAGGTATTCATGTTTGTGAGACATGTTCACTGTAGTGATGATCACTGCAGAAAAGCATACAAAAAACCTAATCATTGTTATTTCAGAGCATAATATAAGTGATATACAAAAAAAAAAGAGAGAGAAAAAGAGAAAAAAAAAGAGGTAGTGAATAATTTTTCATTAACAACTCTAGTACATTTTTTGCCTTCATGGAAGTGTCAGGCTTTTGGAGAGATGTATACCCAAGACTGGGTTCTAGGAATACATGCCATTCAACCTAAGGCTGCATTAGGAATCTACATACTGGTATTTCTAAGCTTTTGTAATGTTTGACTTTGCAACGGCAGTCTTTTAAATGTTATATAAAATATTTTGTCTTTTAAAAGGACTGTTTTGGACAACAATTCTTCCAAAAGGATAGCAGAAAGCAACATCCCTTTCACGCAGTTTCTGCCAGATTTCCAGTATCTGCTTTCTGCTTGCAACTTTGCCAGAACAGTTCTCAAGAGTTTTGGTATGATCAAACAGTGTTTTGTTTACTTGGCATGACCTTTTGCTTGTCTAGCCTCGCTCCTTTCTTCCACAGAAATCACCATTTATCTTGAGGTTGGCAATTTCCGTGCTGCACCTTGATGGTAAAGCATTTGATAAAGTTATATTCCAAGGGAGGAAGGAGTAGGCAAAACCCCTAATTGCTTTATAGTATTTTCTGGTAATACATGCCACTGGGCAAGTGGCATGACAGCAGCCAGGTGGCTGTATTGGCCTTTTATCCACAGCAAAACAGCATCAATCCCTATATGCGACTCACAAATGGATTTCTAAAGTATTGTGTAGCCTTAGCATCCAGACAACATGCACAGTATGTCTCTTTGTACACTCTTCTTGCCAGCTTTTTCTTTCCAGTGAATGGGGTGTTGGAGATGAAAGTGCTCAGTATACTGAATGAAATAAAGTTGATTCATGTAATTTTTAAATCATGGTTACTTAGTCTTTTAATAACTAAAGAGTAAAGAAAGATTATATCATCAGCATATAATATTAAAGATGGTAAAAACTAATTGTAGCTATAAAGTGGCTGTTTTATATTTGTTTCTAATCAGTAGAAGTAAGTGATATATTTAGTAGTCACTAAACTGACATATTCAGCTTCTCAGTCAACTCTGGTTTCCTGCACATTGCTATTCATGTGACATTTCTTTGTATTTTGGAGGAAGTTTATGTTGAAGATACTACAGTAAGAATCTACTATTTTTAATGTACAGTTTTGCAATAAAAATATTGTGAGTATTTAAATGACTATGCTTACTAAAAATGCTTTTATAAAACTGTATAAATAGCAGCTCTCTTGTCTGGGATTTGAGCGTATTTGAGCTACCTTTTTCACCTCAGTTCTTAGTTGGATTGCTTAAATGTGTAGGACCAAAACAACCACCATATTAATGGCAAACAATGTAAAGGCATTTAAGATATGTAATAAAGCCTGTTGTAAGAAGCCCAGCCATTCAACCTGTTCTCAGTCCGCCTCACTGTCTGCTTATACAGCCCATACTTCATCAGCTTTTCCCTGAGTATCTTAGGTGAGAAAGTGTTGAAACCCTTACCGATGTCAAGGGAGGCAATATCCACTGCTCTTCCATTGTCTGTCAAGATCAATGGTATCTGCTTCTTAGCTGAAGATTAAGCTGGTTTTCTGTTACGTATGAGGTAAGCGCTGTCATAACAGACTTTGAAAACCTATCATGCCTTTTTTTCCTGCAGTTGTCTTGGAAATTCATATGCCAGAGCTTGTAACAGAAGAGCTTCTTTCAGTATATTTGGAAAACAATCTGAAGTGAGATATGATAGAGCATGACAGTCGCTGTCATGGTGGGCTATTGAGAGAACTGGTAAGTTATAACCAATAGAAGAAGTTTTTTTCCTGTGAGATAAAGATTGTCATGTGGGAAGCTCAGGCTGGCAAAAAGGAACAAGTCAATGCTTGAGAAAAGATGTGCTCAAGAACTTGAAGAAGAATTACTGCTCAGATTATTAGTGTGCTCTGTAAGTGACTTTTGTTCCACAGGCAGACAGTACAGAAGAACGAATTGAATTCAGAATCTCGGAATAGTTAAGGTTGAAAGGGACCTCTCGAGGTCATCTGGTCCAACCACTCTGCTTAAACAGAGTCACCTGGAGTGGGTTGCCTAGGACTACGTTGAGGTGGCTTTGACAGTCTTCAAGGATGGAGACTCTGCCACCTCTGTGGGCACCTTGTTGAAGTGCTCAGTTACCCTCTTCTCCAGGCTGAACAGTCCCAGCTCACTCAGCTTATTCTTACAGGAGAGATGCTCCAGTCCCATAATCATCTTTGTGGCCCTTCGCTGGACTCTCTCCAGTACCTCTATCACTCTCTCGTACTGAGAAACCCAGAACAGGGCACAGTACTCCAGCAGTGGTCTTAACAATGCTCAGGAGAGAAAGGATCACCTCCCTCGACCTACTGGCAATACCCGTCCTAATGCAGCACCAGACACTGCTGGCCTTCTTTGCCACAAGGACACAATGCTGGCCTACGTTCAACTTGCTGTCTCCCAGGCCCTCTGAGTCCTTCTCTGCTGCTTTCTGGGCAGCATGTACTCCCAGCATGTACTGGTGGTCAGTAGTAAGCAGCCTCCAACTAGACTTTTTGCTGCGGGTCACCACTCTCTGAGCTCTGCTGGGCAGCCAGTTTTCAGTCTACCTCACTGTCTGCTCATCCAGCCCATACTTCAGCAGCTCCTCTATGAGGACCTTATGGGAGACAATGTCAAAAGTCTTAATGAAGTAATCTCTCCATCTTTCTTGTAAGCCCCCTGTATATATGTTAGAAGGCCACAATATGGTCTCCCTGGACCCTTCTCCAAGCTGAACAACCTCAGTTCTCTCAGCCCTTCTTCACAGGAGAAGTGTTCCAGCCATCTCATCATTTTCACGGCCCTCCTCTGGACCTTCTCCAAAAGGTCCATGTCTTTCTTGTGCTGGGGACCCTGGAACTGGATGCAGGACTCAAGGTGGGGTCACATGAAAGCCAGGTAGAGGGGGACAATCACATCCTTCGACCTGACGGCCATGCTTCTTTTTACGCTGCCCAGGATATGACTGGCTTCCTGGGCTGCAAGCACACGTTGCCAGTTCACATCCAATTTTTCTTGGGGCTGCTTGCAATCAATTCTTTACTCAGTCTATATTGATACTGCAGATTGCCCTGACTGGTACTTCAGGCAATGTAAGCAGTGGGTACACACAGTCAAGAGGTGAGAGCAAGTTGTGGAGGGGAAAGAAGAGAAAGTGCCCTTTATGTTTGATGGCAGATTACTATTTATTCAGTTCAGTAGTATGGAGAAACTGTTCTATAATAAATGAGACTGAACAGTGATAGGATCAAAACAGTTACATTTAGGAAGGAAGAATAATATGTAGTGATGCAGAGAGGAATCACAAGTTTTAAGTAAGTTAATTATAGTCACAGTTCATTGAATATCTTTTAAGTGATTTGTGTCATAATAAAGTTCAAGGCACGTGTGTGAGTATTTGAGCATAGTAATAGTTTCAGGTGCATTTGTTAATTTTTCTGGTAAGTCTGTATTTAATTTTATTTTGCCAATGTATAAACATTGGTGAAATATGTTACAATGGTGTCATTTACTATTTAATGAAGATTAAATAACTAGGGTTTTTTTTTAATATTAAGTCAGTTTTCAGAATTACTGCTTTAAAAGCAGCTTGTTCATCATATACACAGTGCAACGTAAATTACTGACACATTCTGGATATGCACTTCTTCATGGTTGTGCTTGGATTTGCATCAGAATTTGAAGTAGCAGCTCTCTTGCAAGTATTCTGGTTTTGTAATGAGATCTTGGTTTACTTTGTTGTAGTTCGGTTTTACAGAGCGTTACTTTGTTCATTCAGCAGTTTAGTCTTTTGCTTGCCAAGAAGATCCTGATGAGTTCCAGTTTTCCTTTTGAAGAACAGAAGCACTTGAACACTGCAAAACAAATGTGCTTTCGAAATTATTACCACTAACTGCTGGCAGGGTGTGTATCTTCCTTTGTCCATTTCACTACAAAATTGGAAGGCTTTCTATGGTAACTTTGTCAATGCCGAAGATGCAGGTAATGTTTAATAAATGACCTCTCCATTTCACCGCACCTGTGAACGTCTGTTGTTTCTGTCAGAACACTGTCAACTCAAACAGTATTTCAGGCAAATTCTGCAGCTCACGGAGCACATACATAGTACTGGAGATTCTCAGTTGTAACAATCCAGAATCATTGTATTGGTTGGTTGTCACAAAGATGTCATCCTTTTTGTGTTGTAGTGTTGGTGGAAAGGACTTTGTAAAACATGATAATAAGTAACAAGATAAATCTACCCTGAAAATTGAGACTTTGGCCACTGTAAGACAATGTAGCATTTACTTTATTGCTTTACTGTCTAAGTGAGGTTTTTCTATAAATGAGCAGTAAATACAGAAGTCAGTGTTCTTAAAGGTAACTGAGTCAGTGCGAGCATTGGACGAATATGTGTAAAGGTGAGTGTTAACATTAGTTTAAATGAACCTTATTTTCCAGTCTTTTAGGTTATTTGAGCAAGCACACTTAATTCCTTAGTTGTGTGTTATGCAATAGCACTTGATTTATGAAGGATTTTAGTGTTTTGATTGTATTAGGCATAATAGGATTCTTTTGTATGTATACTGTCAAAAGGAGCTGGCACTAGATAAGAAAACAGAGAGACAGAACAAACTCAAATTATCAAAACAATGGTGGAGGTTTGTTTTCTATTTCTCCAAACTAAAACTGTAGGAAGTTTTTAACATCAGGTTATGGAGACTTTCTTGACCAGTGCTTCCAACTGTTGCTTTAGAAAGGAATGCGTGAACCACTTTAGTCTCACACTACATTAATCACTAACACAGGGAGCTTGTTCTCCATGATATCGCAAACAGAAATATGGCTCTGTTCCTGGAGGCAATACTGTATTTTGAAAACAACAAGATACTTGTGTATTCCCTTGGAGAAGAATGCAGTTGTGTATGAAACAATTACGGCACTTGTATTGCAGTTCATTTTCAGCATTGAGTTTCTTGGTAATGCTGCTTCCCATATCATCTGTAGAAGCATATATTGTGCCTTTAATTTTGTCACCTGGGATGCCACGCAGCACATGAAAAAAATGAAGAAACTTTTTAGTTTATCTAAGTAATTCCTATTATGTTTTGTTCTTCCAAATGCTATTAAAATTAGCCATATTCTTAGACACAGAATTGTGGTGGTTTTTCACTTCCATAATTCTGAGATTTACAGGTACTTGCTATTTGTTGGAAATGGTAGGTGATCTGATTAAATTTATAATGCTTTCTCTTTTGAAGCTCTTCATGTTTTTTGTGCATTATATTTATTTCAGTCTGCTCATTTATTAACATTTCTGCCCAAGAGGGAGGACATCGATTTTGTTTCTGTTGCATATGTGCTCTCTTCATCCATTTCGTCACATAAGCTAAGTGTGTTTCTCTTACCTAGTAACATTTTTTAACCCTTTCCTTTTTAGACTGTGTTCAGCTGCAGCATCATAAGTATGTCCACGCTGACTTCTGATACTATTCTTCTC
Organism: Chlamydotis macqueenii; assembly: GCF_036417535.1. Lineage (NCBI taxonomy): Eukaryota > Metazoa > Chordata > Aves > Otidiformes > Otididae > Chlamydotis > Chlamydotis macqueenii. The sequence continues at coordinate 53,711,634 of NC_141593.1, read as the reverse complement.
TGTTTTAACATATTTGGAAGTCTCTTTAGGCCCTCCATGTATCCTCCTCTACGTTCTAGTGTGTTGCTTTGAGACTTCATACCTCTCCCCATTTTCACTCGTAGTGTTGTTCATCGAGTCATACTTCCTGTCGATCTCTAAATTTTCCTTATTGTTTACATCATTGTTTTACAATTGCAGCTTGTTTTAAACCATCATTGCTTTCTCCTATGTAAACACATAACTTTTCTTTTTTTTTCATTTGGAGAAAAGAATCCTTTTCCTGGACCTTTTTTTTTGAAGGTGATTCTTTACTGTAATCTCAAGTACATTTGTATTACATTAGTTACACTACATTGTTTTTATTGGAGATTGAACTGGAGATTGGGGCTGTTCAAAGTAATTTCTCTGGAGTCCTTTCTTCAGTCACTTTCATATTTATATTCTGCATTACTTTCCCTATTATTCTGTGTTTCTTCTTATCTTTATTATTTTTTCTGTAATTTTGTTTTTCTTATTCTTTCATATTTCTGTCAGTCTTTGATAAAACCTTGTTAGTGTTCAGTGGCTTCTGAGTTCTTCTCTTATCTTTCTTTATCTTGTGTTTTCTTTCTTTTGGCTTAAAAAATTTTACATTCTGTATTTTGTTACTGGTTCTGGTGGTCTGCATCAGCATACATTCTGATATGTTAACACTCTAGAAGGTGTCAGTCTTATGGTGTCCATACATACACCTCCAATTCTGAGCTGGGGAGCAAAAATAAAAGAAAGATCTGTTCCATCTGTTACTTTTTTCCTTTCTTTTTTTTCCCCTGTTTCATAAAAGGGGAAGAAGGTTTTCTAGAACTATTCAACACTTTTCTCGTTCTGTATACTGACTAGACTACCTATATTCTTCGGCTATTTTTAATTCCTTGTTTCCTAAATCTTGTCTACTCCAAACAGTTTTCTTTCAGTTCATGTAATATTATTTGTTATGATCTATTGTAATTGTGATTTTTTCATCCTTCAGTCAAGGTCCTTATTTCTACCTATGATTCCTCTCATTGGGGAAGTTACCAAAGTCCTTTCTGGAATCAGGGGCTATTTTATCTTCCATCTATTATGCCATGCAAAGTGTGTGTTTGTTTTTGACAACTGTATTTTAATATCTGCATTTAAGTGCTTTTTTTGAGTTACTATCCCTAGGAACACATTTTTCTTTTTCTTTTTTTTTTTTGGGTTTTTTTTTTTTTTGTCTAGGAGAATAAGCTTACAGATAAGTCTGCTTTTGTGTTTTGTCCACTCTACTAATAATTCCTTCCATAAAGCTAATGAGAGTAGGAAGTGATTGTAGATTTTTCACACCTCTCTTTTGAATCTGTATACCTTATGCATTGTGTAACAAGGACTAAGATTTGATAACATGTTTCAACCTAAATCCTAATGACTGGTTGTTTATTCACATGCTTGTTCCAACAGGAACTGGAATTTTATTTAAGGCTCTGTAGTAGGTTGTTGCAGGGCTGCTTTCTTTTGGTTTTGGTTTTTGGTTTTTTTGGTTTTTTTTTCTAGCTGTACTTCATACATACTAGTAATTCCAAGTGTAGAATATTTTTCTTTTTGCTGCCTCTCTTGGCGTGATTATCACTGTTGGTCACAAACGCTATCTTACCATCTGTAAAATGATTGCACAGAAGTGTAAATTACAATGAAATCATATTTTTACCCAAAATATACTTTGATATTAAAAAAAAAAATCCCTACAGTTCGCACTGTAGCTATTTAGATGGTTTGGGTTGATGTGTGTTTTTTTTTTTTTTAATCTTAGTTCTGACTCATCAGAAAAATATCGTCTGGCTGTCTGTTTCTCTGAAAATGTGGCTATAAGACTATTCATAGCACAGCACATATGTGAGAGACGGAGTGTTTCGTTTTTTAGGCTGCCTCATTAAGCATTCCATTCCACCTCTTCTTCTGAGTTGTCCCTTTAATCGACTCTGGCAAACTGCTACTTACGGGAACTGAATCACAAAAATGTTGGCAATTTTTATTCCAGTGGCTTGATCAGGGTCATGTTCTTCCCAACTAGCTGATGTCAGAGCAACCAGACAAGAAATTTAATAAAGATCAGGCTCAAAGTTGGTTGCCCAGATGCTTGTTGAACAGAACCATTCCTGAGGATTTTAAAGGAGCTTTGAAGAAGCTCATCAATCTGAGCAACACACAACAGGAAGTAGTGGTTTTTAAGAGTAGTTTCTAAATATTGAAATAAGTTGTTGACAATGATTTTACAGATTCATAACACAATCTTCTATCATACATGATCAAGTTTATTACCCTGTGCAAGATAATGTAATTATAGAAAAATTCTTGACTAGTCATAAAGAAAAGTATAAATATGTAGGTGTAAAAAATAAATACCTTGCTAATAGTATGTGATTTATTCAGAACTGTACGAAATCAGAACTGCTTAAAACTTTGTGGATATGAGCAAAAAGCAAAAGTTTCCTACTGTTTCTTCTCCTGTTCTTTTTATCAAGTTTAGATTGCTGAAATATTTTGATACTTATTGCAGTGCATAATATAGTATTGTATTGCTCAGGTATTGTTTAATTAGAAAAAAAATATCAAAATTATAAAGATATACTTGCAGTCTCCTTAATAGAAATGTATTAAAAACTTACATATTCCACTCAAATGTTTTGAATTTTGTTTAATGGAATTTAGTGAAAGCTGTATTGTAAAATGGTTTTTTAACAGTTTTTCAAAGACTCTTTTAAACAATTTTAAAAAGTGTTTTCTTTTCTAAATGCAATAGCCTCAAATTGTAGCAGCACAGTGCTTTATATTGAGACTTTTATTGAATGGAAAAAAAGTCTCATAGAATGTATTATAAGGAAGAATTTTTTCAAACCTTGTTTGTACATGTGTTCTACACAAATGTAACTTCGAATGCTGTGTCGAGTGAAAGTCAGATTTTTAGTTAATTTTCACTGATGGACAAGAAGATACACCTAGATTTATTTTTTTCTTCTCACTATATTTGATTGCTTGACTATTTTGTATGATTATTGTAAGGTAGCTTAGTTGGCAGCTGTGCAGTGTGAGATGGGAAAGCATGAGGGTCAGTAGTAAAACAAGCATCACGTTGTTCAGATAGGTAAACACTGTCAAGGGAGGTGCCTGCTCAGAATTTTCCTTAAACAGTGTGTAATTGATTTCATGGAGTTGTGAACGCGAGCCTGTAAACTAGGTTGAGGTGCTGCTGAATAGCTGCAGTTAGTCATCTAATACGGTTCTTATTCTTAAGAAAGGTTATGGCTAAGGTAAAACTGAGGAACTGTTTCTGCTGAAGTGTCTCCTGAAAAACATATGATCACATTTTGATTTGTACGTATTCTAAAATTCGTGGTGCTTGAGGATTCTGTGCTTCCTTTTTAGACTATCAGAGCACGGGGGAAACTGCAGTTACTGTTAGTTAATGGCAAACATCTATTCTTTTGACTTGAATTTTAAGATATGCTTATACCTTGAATAAAAAGAAAATGGTGGGTAGTATATTACTCCTGCTTCTTTTTTTTCCCCTTCTTTTTTTTTTTTCTTTTTAATGTTCATGATGTCTTTTAAATCATGGGGCAGGAAGAGGAAACAGAGGAGTAGAAAATGTTTTAGAACAAATGAAGTATATTTTTGAATGCAGAATAAATAGTTTTGAATGTTAAGAACATTATACTTAAAATTGGGAAATTTCAGAAAAATGTAATTTCTCAACCAAAGTAGTTTGTTGGAAACGTTGAAACAGAGGTTGCTTTGATACAATTTGACAAAATCCTGATGAACTCAGAAATGATTTGCCATAAATTTGCTTATTTTTAATTCCTGAAGTAGTTTCAGTTTGAAATTTCTTTCAATTCTACTGAAAGTCAAAGGCTTCTCCTTGGTTTAAATTTTTTGACTAGGAGCTTTGTTGAAAGCACATCCACATATTTGATAAGTGTATTGAAATGTCCTCTAATAGTTGCCTTGCCCACATGGACTCCAGTATTACTTCTGAAATAGTTCTATTTTCTGAAGATTTTTAATTTCTCACACTATTTTTGATAAAGTATTGCATGATTTTGAATTTTTTTTTTCAAATACTCTCTTTTGTTCCCAAAAATGAATTTAATATTCCCGTTTAGCCTGACACATTCTGAGAACCAGCTTGGCTTTTTACATGGTTTGGACATTACAAGGTTGAAGCTGTGTTCCATACCAGCTTTTGTCTAGTATATTGCTTTAGTCAGATTATCTCACTTCTTCTGATATTTCCTGTCTGGAGAATTATGTTTTATTATAAAGGGTTTCAAATTTTCTCTCTATATAAAACATATGAAGAATGACTATTTTTACGATTTGCTCTTTCTGCCCTCTCTGCTTGATCTGTCTATATTTTTTTCAGAGATTTACCTGTCCTTTTTCTCCTCACTACCATGTGTGCTACAAGGTATGACAACTCAGTGTTACAGCTATCTCTTCTGCATTCTTCATGTAACTTTATTTTTAAATCTAGAACTACATGGAGTGGGGTTTCATTTATTATTTATTTTTTGTGAAAGACAGTCTGTAGGTTGAGTAATTTCTTAAATACATATCAACCCACATCGAATTTAAAGGAAAACTTCCTGTGGCTTAGTTTGGCATTTGGTGAATTGTCTTAAAAAATATTAATAAAACACTTCAGATATTTACATCTTGTTTAAGACTGTATTCGCACACAGAGGGTGCTAATACCTGAGATTTTATAGCAGCTATAGCCAAAATTACTGTAACTTTCTTCTGATAAAAATAATATAAAACAGCAGAGTTAAATACACTGGCTGGAGAAGAATGATTAATTCATCTGACTTGGATTGAGTTTTACAACTAAGAGAAGAACTTAATGTTTTCATTTTGAGGGTTTTTCAATTTAACTTCAGCTTTTCTAAATGTATGTCCTTATTGTCCCTGAAAGACTGAAAAAAAGTATTATTAGCTGTTAGGTGAAATGGAATAATATTTTTGTATTTTGCTTTATAATTTATTTTTCCAGGTGTTGCGGTTGAAGCATTTCAGAAGCATCATTTTTTATTATTTTCAGTGGAATTACTGATTAGAAAGAGTGCTATTGCTTTTAATTTATGGCAAGACAGACTATCACATATTAAACTTTTATTACTCTTCACTTTACCTGTCATTTTACTATGATATTTAAATATTTTAGATTGAAAAGTGGTTTTACGTGGGAGTGAATACTCAAATGTCTTGCAGCAAACCCAAAAATGACTTATGTACTGTGTACTATGAACTTTATGTTCTTGTGACATTCTGCTTAATTTTAAAATTTCAGCTTAATTCTTACAGTATTTAATATTTTAGATTTTCTTTGCATTTTCAGACAGTATTTTAGATTCAAAACAAATAGGGCTTGAAAGTGTAGCTTTGCAGTGAGTGTGTATTTTTGCCTCACAGATCCTGGAATACGTGTAATCTTATCAATAAGAAAATACTCGACCTTGAAACTTAGTAGGCTATTTCTAATATTTGGTATTGCATACTTACCCTAACCCTGTTGTATTGACAGAAAATACCAACTGGGGTAAGTGAGACTTCTTATATGGTTGAGTGATAATCTTTGATTACAAATATGGTTGTGCAACTGAAGTCTTTGATAACAGACCTACAAAAGCAGAGCCTATGTTGTTATCAGCAGTTGATGTTAAATAGAAGTGTTTACTGTACCATATACTGGAAAACTGAATATAGACTTTGTTATTTGGGATAATTGTCTATCAGTTAGTTTCTAAAACTAATGCTAATACTAATACCAATTAATCAGTTTCTAATACTAGACCTGGTTGCGTGCAGTAAGTCTTACAAAAACAAAACCAACCAACCAAAAACCAGTTTATACTTGATCTATGAAAACAGTGACAATATCTTTAAATCAAATATGTGGTATAATAAAAGTTATCTCTATAGAAATTATAGAAGAAGATACTTTTAGCCAAATCATTTATTTCATCATACTTTGCCAATGAGCTGTACCCTGCATGGATTCGCCAGCAATTTGCATTTCATAGCCTTTCATTGCATACTACAGCATGGCTTTCTTTGTTGATGGTTAGCTTTAGAACTATTTCTGCTCTGTAGTAATATTTCAAAATTACATATATTTAATTATTTAGAATTAATTAGAAGAAATTAACTCCTCTGGAGGAAATAAAAAGTTTTCTAACAGTTGGATGACTGTGAATGCTATTTAAAAACTGTCTTGTTTTGTATCTGTATTCATTAAAGTTGTGAAATAATCAACTAGTGCTATCGTTCTCTTTAGGGATGCAATGTTTAGTACATGGGCCATTTGTTAGCCGTGACAGGCTACATAGATATTTAGGGTTTCTGCTATTCCTCATTTCCATACAGTCAGTATTCACATTTCCATACAGTCAGTGAACACATGCACAGAATCAATTTAAGAACAAAATATTCAGAGGCAGATCCAAAATCCAACAGAGTGGATAAAATACATTGATCTCATTTTGATCTGATCCAAATTAAAATAGCCGTATTAGAAAAAAAGGAAATGGCTTCACAATTCTGTTTCATATAATCTGTTAGTTTGTCTAATATGTTAAATAAAAAGTAATTTATAAAGCATTCAATCTCTGTTATTGCTTGCTTTGGGTCTTCAGAAGAATAACAGGCTTAGGTAAATGAATTTGATTCAAGGCAAGTGAAGAAGTCTGTTAAGTGTTGGTTCATGCTTTGAAAAGATTCTTAAGCTTCAATTTAAATAGATTTTTTTAGAAAAATAGAAGGAAAAGTTACTTCTTTGCTTTCTAAATAATTATTACATTTTTTTTTCAAGTTAATAGCTATCCAGGTATTAAAATATTTTCCCATTCTCTCTCATATCACATAGCTTATTTTTGTTACAATCCACTTCCCTCCAGTTTCCACTGTCAATTCTGATTTTGGCATGTGATGAAATATGAAACCCTTTCTTCATATCATTAAGTGAAATGAATTCTAAATTTGTGTTCATATTAAGATTTCTGTAACTATTTTTCAAATGCAGATGACTAGTTTGGTCAAACAATTATTTAAATTATGATTACAAGCTTGTGACCCAATTCACAAGGATTGTGACACTGAGGAAACCTTATTGGATAGGAAGTCAGTGACTTTGAGAAGCTTAATGTTAGCTGCAAATTGCTTCTTTCCACAGGAAATGCCCTCAGCAAACAGGTGTTCTTTCTGTCTTTATTATCATCAGAATTAAGTTATTAACTTATAGGTAGGTACTTGGTGTTGCAGAGGTAAGACTGATTTAATTTCTTGAACAGTTATCTTTAAAAGGCTGGAAAGGAGCAAAAAACTATTAAACATACACATCCTCTCTGTCAGTATTGCTGTACTGTTAATGAGAAATGAACTCTGACTTGGAAAAATCTAGCATCGTATCGTGGATGTAAATAAATAGGAGGTTTCTGTGTGCGAAGCTCTCCAATTAGTCTTATTATCCATAAAAAAATAGTATATATAAAATCCTTTTGACCATATCTCTTATAACACAAAGCTCTTGTTCAATTACACTTGTAGCTTAATTTTGTTTTAGTTAGTGGATTTAGCTTAGTCCTTCACGTTAACTGTGCGGAAGATACAGTAAACTAAGAATTTGCATTTTCATTTGCTTACAATGTATGAATTTCATAGAATGAAGCTGGAATTCTGGACACAGTTTGGGTGGAAAGGGGAGGGAGCAGCTGCTAGCTACTACCTGCTTGGGCAGAGTGTGTAGCCTCAGGCTTTAAGAGCCACTTTATTTTGTCTCCAAATAATGTGTCACAAAATGTATACCAGAAGTTTTTAAAGATGTTATGGTTTATTTACTTACCTGGATATTTTTTTTTCCCTCTGAAAATTGTAGTTGGCCTCCTGAGCTCATGCTCTGCAGATCTGTCCGTACCAACTTGGCAGACTCTTTACACTGACAGAGTTCATGAACTGCATTTATTGAATTATATTATACCTTCCAAATGTTTCTGAATTATTTTAGGGGGTGAGAGTTGTTGAGTTTGGGTTTGTTTGGGTTTTTTTAGTGTGGATGGAATTTCAGAACATTATCTCGGAAATAATTTCTTTAATTAAGTTCTGTTAGGAGCTGGACTGCACATTTTGTATTTGAATTGTCCTTGAAGTCTGTATTCTGCAAAACATTGAGCATGAGTTTTAACAGTTTCCATGCATAACACTCTTCTTTGACAATTTTGCCAGTTTAATTTGGAAACAAATTACTTCTAATTGACAGCATTTGTAAAAACTTTAAAGATGATGGGAGACAGTGCATCTGCTAATGAAATCTTAGAAAAGCAATGCAGTAAGAAATGAGCGTACTCAGAATCAGATGATAAGGACAATACTAGTACTAGAGTAGGTACATAGAAATATATTGTATATTAACACACCTGGAATCTCAGTAGCTATTCATACTCTTATCTGTTTCCAGTTATGGAAAAATATATTATCTCATTAAAAAATTAGCTCTGTTTGTTTTAGAATTGGGCATGGCCACACCAAAGGTAATATTTTCTACTGAACTTTCCGTGGCCATAGCAATGGCAGTATTTTCTACTGAACTTTCTATAAATAAAAAGCTAAAAAGGAAACTCAGAACAATAAATTTAAATTTACTTTTTATATTTTAGTTTTTTCCTTGATACGGTACTAGATTAGAAGATCAGCTGATGCATATTTAGCGATCCCTCAGGCCAACAGTTAATAAACTTCAAACTTTATAATTCTGACTTGGATTTAAAAGTGTTCCATATAAATATAATTCAACAGTTTCACTTTCAACAAAAGAAAAGAAGCTCATCTTCTCTGACTCATACTTTTGAAACTAAACACCACGTTTTCTTACCTATTTCTGACCTTGTTCAAAATTTCAGAGCTGGACTTCATCCTGCTTATCACCGTGGAAGAATGGTGAGTTAAGTAATGCTTATTACATTAAGCTATCTTTGGGAAAAGAATACAGATATACATTATCCGTGTATATGGCAGGTGTACAGATTTGCCCTTATGAGAGGGGGACCTGGTGGCAGGGGTAGCTAAATTCAGTATCTGAAGGTATGGTTGCCATCTCTTGCCCTGACAAGTGCTGTGCATCACCTTTTTTTTTTTTTTTTTCCTTTTTTTCTTGGTGTGCATGGAATTTCTGACTGCTGAGACTTTTAAGCAACACAATATCTCTGAAACTCTAAAAACTGTTTAAACCTCCTGTGCATGCCACACCCTCTTGCTGTGGGAAGGGCAAGCCCCAGCACAGTGAGCAGAAGGATGGCTGATCTGTCAGGAGATGTCCCGACTGTTCCGGGCCCTGGTTTCCTCCCTCAGCTGTCTTGCAGAAGAGCGCAGGATACCAGCAGTCCAGCACTGTTCTGGTGAATTAATGCTCTTGAAATCTTAAGGGAATGTATCTCAGTTTTGAGAAAGAAGAAGCCTAAGTAATTAATGTTAACACTTATTCCCCAGCAAAAAAAAAAAAAAAATGTTCTTGCAGTAAGATAACAGAAAGAAAATGTTGAGCCAAAAAGTACTGTATAGTAAAATAATTTGACTCTTAGCCCTTTTGAAGTACATAGATTCATGTATATGGTCGAGACTTCCCACACACACATACACAGCATCGACCCTATACAGAAAATAACGTTAGAAAGTTGAACTATTTCTCCCATAGACAAATGAGAGAAAAAAACCACATGTTCTTTATACTAAATACTTCATAGGTGCTGTTGTAGATGTATAGGGAGCATTCAGGCATATTGGTTCAGTTCTTGCAGTGTCTACATTGTGTAGCATTTAAGGGGTAACCTGTTTTTTAAACATTGTTTTCAGCTGGGTCCTATTCCTGACAGGAAACAAAAAAAATTCCATTCCTATGGAATTCCATTTCCTTAATATTAATGCCAGTAGTTTTTATTCAAACAATGTTTTATTTTTACGACTGGGCCACATTTTTAAACTAATCTGGCCTGTCACACTTCTTTCCCACAGACTAGCTGAATGTGGAGACTGAGTGGAATCTCCTTTAAAAATATTCATAGCTCTGCAGAAATGAGTTGAAAAACAAAAAAGAAAGTTTACAGAAAAAGAAAAGGAACCTAAACATTAAGATACTAGGGGGAAAATGAAAGTTAAAAAAAAAAAAGAAAGAAAAACTACACCCAAACCCAATATTCCACTGAGGAGAATTAAATTATTTCTTGTGATCAATTTTGATGGTAAGAACCAAAAAAGTGCTAAGGAAAGAAAGAGGAATTTACAGTGTTTTATTCTAAAGGAGAAACTGAGTATTAATTTGAATCTTCTTAGCAGTTGTCTTATTCAAGTGAATGGGAAATCTTTTTGTAAATTACACATATGTCAGCTACAGGTATTAGCATCAGATGTTTTGTTCATAGTAGCTTTGATGGAAACTAATATATATTTTTCTTAGTGTGTAGCTTGTTTCAAGAGAAAAAATTATTTTCTAAAGTTTTTTTTTTTGTTTCAGTTTGATTGACTTGAAAAACTTGGCTACCTCAGGATAACTGAAATCTGAAAGAAAGTTTGTTCTGTGACGGGGGCTTTAGGAACCAGCAAGAAGCTGAAGCAAGGTTTTGATTCTGTCAAAAAGTCTGGAGGATATTGGGGAAGCAGTTGAGATCTCACATTTGGCAGGAAAAGACCAAACCACCTTGAGAGCAACCCATCAAATGCTGCTCCGACTTAGAAAGCAAATTTTTATTTTGGATCATGAACTTGTATCTTTTCCAACAAGTGTGTTTTGCAGTTTCTGCCTTAATTTATTGGCCAGCATGCACAGAGTCAAACGTTACGGCAGGTTCTTTCTGCTGATTTCTGTCACTGTAACTGTCACAGAAAAAGTTCTTACTTCTGCAGAACTATAAAGGCTTTAAAATATGTGTGTGGGAGTGTGTCATAAATAGGATGTTTAAACGATTTTTACAAATATAATGGAATAAGTTGTTTTTTTTTTTTTTAAATTCTCTGCGTCTTAGTGTTGTCTTGTAGAGAGGCTCAGCTGTAATGGAATATGTGAAAAAAGGGAGATTCAAAACCTCCATCTTCAGTCAGAGAAATCACATTTAGAAAAGCTTTCCTTGTTTTGCCTCTCTAAGTACTGATGGTCATTACCAGTCCCTGTGTTGAGACTTGCTAAAATGGAATTTTATTTCCAAATTTACACTTAATTAATAATGTTTTATTCTGCATTTTTAATTAGAATAACCTTAAAAACTCAATTATACTATTCAAACACAGGGTTTTTTTTTCTAAATAGTATTTCTAAGCATAGGCTTTAAAAGACACATAGCAGATATTTCTGGTTTAATGCTGGAATATAAAATTAGGTTCTGTGTTTTCTTATTGCTAACAACAAACTATCTTTCATGAAAGGTGTTATAATATAGAGCGGAGGCACAACTTTAAAAGTATAGCAATACAGTAAAAGTGTATGCACACTATTCTGATCAGTGATATCTTGAAATTTTAACCTACTTCTCTTCAAAACTTAAGTTTGGGAATCGGCTAGCTTTTACAGCTTTGACAGATCCCTCCTTTTATTTTCCAGCTTAGAAACATTGAGATTTTATTTCCAAGTTTATAAGTAATTTGTATTTGAAATGCTCTACAGTGCCAGTTTCTAGGGTTTGTCCAATTCCTAGATTACCTTATTTGTAATACTCTAAATTATCTGGAAGCAAGCTTGTGAATATAAAGATATACTTAATTTTCACCTAATGACCTGCTTAGAACAATGAAAAGCTGCGAGATGTCTTGGTTTTGCATCTACTTGATTTTTACTTTTTTTTCTTGCTTTTGAGGAATCCAGATGAATATTTATCAATAAATGTGTATTTTTAGAAGAGACTTAAGAACAACTGTGAAAAAACTTCCAGTGTGTTTGGACAGTGTCCAGTTCAATGGGGTTCAGAACTTCAAGGAGATTTCTAGGTGCTAACAAAAATTACGCAGTGGCAGTCTAGCTTCAGAGTATATGGGGGTGGTTTGCAGAACTGCTGGCTGCAGCCAAGTGTCAATGAGTGTACGTGGTAAAAAAAAAGGGAGAAGGACATCATCTGTTAGCATGCATACATTATTAAAAGTGCAGTGCCTCAGTAGGGGTAAGAAAATCCAAGGAGCAGATAGTTTATATCCTTATTCTGGAAGTTCTGGTTAGTTGCAAAATGAACAAACCTCTTTTTTCTTAATTGTCAACCGCCAGGCTAGGAAGTACAACCTTTGGTTGCACTTGTTCTTGAGGGATTGCTAAAAGTAAGATGGTAAGGATTTTGGTATGAAGAAAATTATTAGAGTCAGATGTGAAGGAAACTAAGCAAATTCTTGAAGTTCAAGAAGAGAGGTCTGTCAGGCAACGGCAGAATCCACAGACAGATGTGAGAGTAAGTCAGAATAAAGAAGTTACAGAAACTGACAATCAAACCTGAAGGTTTTGATGATGTCATGCGGTATTATTAATGTTCATTCAGCAGGCTACAAATTTCAGTTTTCCAGGATATGGAACCATAAAATATTTTCCATCCTAACTTATTTGCTTGACTGTTCAAATGTGCATTATATTGACCTCAGCCATTCACATTATCAGTATGGAAGACTTACTCTGTCTTTTACTTTACTCTGTTATGCTTTAATCTCTTTCAAATGTAGCCCCAGAAGTTTGTATTTTTCCTTCATATTTTCAGGAATGCTTTTGTCAATTAACATTTTAAAATCTTTATTTTCTGATTTGTGATAAGAGTTTTAATTTATTTTTTTTTTGCTCCAGACTGATTCAATCAACCAATTGTGAAAATTTGAATTAATGTCTGCTATGGTAATCTCTTGGGGTTTTTTGTGTGTTTTATTTTGTATTTGTGTAATAATTACATTGTTGTTTTGTGAAAATTGCGAAGAAAATTCTGAAAATCCCTCTTCCACCTGTACTTGGTCTCCTGCAGAGGTCTACTTCAGGCAGGAGATGCTCTGGGCAATGAGATTCCTAGTGAATGGATAGTGGAGAGGTACATCTTCATAGTTAAAATATTTGTAGTAAAGGAAAACTGAGCGTGGGTAGGTCTTTCCTTCTCATAATTTCCCACTTACCATTACGTTAAGAAAACACAGACGATAAATTTTGACTGCATTTGAGAAGCGTCATCTCCATGCTTTATAAATTTCCAGTTATGATGAAATTAGCTCTGGATTATTAAAGACATAAGAACAACAACAACAAAAAAACTTTAAATGAGTCTGAGTGTTGCCTTGCAGATTTAAGCATCTTAATAACGAGGAAATAGTTCGTTAAAATTGTATGTACCTTTTAATAATTGCTTAAGATAGCTGGCCCAAGTCAATGGTCAAAACAGATGTATGCTATATGCTGGCCAGAAACTTTGCCAGCAATGTTTATTATAGCATTAAGAAACATATTTCAGCTTTTTCAGTTGTGACAGACATCACATTTTTGTGAACCTGTAGGTCACTTAATAACTGTGATGCCTATTTGGATAATGAATTCTAAAAATTTTGCAGAATTTCGTCTCCCTCAAATTGCTGCACAGGCCTGTTGAAGAAAATACAGCATTGGGCTTTTAGGTGGAATTAATCAGGAATCTTATGGGATACCTTAAAGACGATGAAAGTAAATCAATAGAAGTTCCAAGAGAAGTAGATATAAAACAAAAGCATGGAAATATGTAGGGTTTTGCTAAATGTTCATATTTTTCTAATGGTCTACAAAAATGTTCTAACATGAAAATGGAGATGCTATCTTGCATGAAGTCATGGCCAATAATTGTAAAACTATAAATGAGCTGGTTCACATTCTGTTCATTTATTGAGGCTTCTACAATTCTGAAAGGCACAGGCTGAACTGTGAATAAATACAAATTCTAGACTTCTTCCCATTTTATTTCTACTTTTACAATCTGCCTCTGAGTTAGATGAGAGATTTCTGCTTCACTCAGTTAAAATGCTGGTCTCTAGAAAGAGCTTTGACAATGCATAAGTAACAGGGGGTTTTGGTAGCAAATGGAGAAGTTTTTCTTGAAATACAGCTGAAATTCATACAGAGGGTTTACTAAGTTGCATCATAATTTCATTCTCCATTAAAATTATTTATGAGCTTCATATTCATGCACTTGCCACATTAAAACTGTGTTTTGAAATCTGCAGTTGCAGAACTGTGTAAAACTCCATGAATAGGTGTCTTACTTTAGCACATTTCTGCATGTTATTACAGAACAGATTTAAAAAATCATGGTGAATGTATGTTTTCTCAAGCCCACTAACATTTCTTTTGAGTTTATTACAAAGACTTGCAATAAATTTAATAAGTTTAAAGCTGATTGCTTTTGCAGTTTTCCTTAAATTGGATAGGTTTTTGCTTTCTAAATTTATAAATGCCAAAAACCAGCCTCACAGATTGTGTTCAGTTTGATTTTTTTAAGAATCAGAAAAAGTTACATTTTCACAGTTCTAGGAAAGCATTAAGAGTACACATATTTTATACTATATACATTTTATTCCATGATTAGCAAACTGGCTTACGTGGCTTTACTTTAAAAGACCTGCAAGATAATTCTTTTATGTTTCCCAGAAGTATTCTTTCTACATCTGTAGAGTGAAAAAGTAATTAGGATAAGATAAAGGTCATTTTGATTGAAGCACATTAGATGAAATGCAAAAATTACTTTTGAGACATCCGTTTACAAAGCCATTATCTGCACCCACTCAGTATATTGCTGAGTAATATGTGCTTTTATTCTCAATCTGAGTCTATAATCAGACTTAAATTCTAAATGGTGCTCCTTCTGATGGGGAGATTATGAGGAGCAATACTAGAAGTACAGGAGCTACTAACAAGATGCTTTCTAACTATATATAGTATATTTAATGCATTTAATGAATCTGGTGTAGTATTTCAGCTATTGTGGGATATTTGTTTATTTTTGAGGAAATGTTAGTCTTTTTCAGTAGTTTCCTATACCAACATTCAGTGATAGATCAAAACTAATCAACTGGTGTTTCTATGAGTATTTCTCCCTACAATGGGAGACTGTTGCAACCTCTAGATGGTTGCAAAGATTCCTCTGGTATTTTCTTGGTTGATTTTGTTTTGGTTTGTTTTTTGTTTTTTTTTTAATATATATTATATGTTGTCCGTAAGAAAGTCATATATGAAAAGTAAGTGCCCATACAAAAAGAAAATATGCAACATTGCAATGAGATTTTCAGCATTTATAACACTTTTCATGTCATGCTTAGAACGCTGCATTGTTTTAATGTAGAATGTAGGTTTTTTTAAAAAATGTAATCAGAGCACATGCCTAAAATCCTTATCTGGAATTGTAAGAATGGAACTCTGGTCCAGCTGTGGAGCTGAGAACAAAACCTCAGCTCACTCCAAGGTAGAATTTAATAGCAAATGCCAAAGACATGCACTCAGCAGGCTTTTAAAATGCTCTTAGGCATGGCCGCATGAACACTGCTGGCAGATGTGTTCACATGCTTGAAGTTGGACATTTTAATTATTTGAAGGCTTTGATGTTAGAAGGACAGAAACAAACATTATGGAGGGTTAATGTTTTAAATGTATTTTGGTGTCAGCCGCTATTGTGTGTCCAATAATAATCAGTGATACAGGCTACAAGTTTTTCTGGTTTCTTTTAGCATATGTAAAAATTTTCCTCATTGAAATACACTAGATTATTTAATAACTTTCCTCCAAAACCATAGTCACATATTTGTGAGATACCATCCCTGTGATCAGACTAATAAAGAAAGAAGAGAAACAGATCCTTTGGCAAGACTTACTCCGAAGCTGGTCTTGCCATATTACTCCATTTCCCATCTCTTAGTAAGTGAGAACCAGTCCAAGCATCAAATACTGGTGAATTAAGCTAAAAGTTCTCATTATAATGCGTCTTTACATTTTACTCAGAAACAGAACATTATCTTATTTATGCTAAGAGATTTTAAGCAGCGTGGAAGTGCACAAGGCAATGCAATAGAATCAGTGTAGTGTAGTTTAGCCTACACTACACCTTCAATTTGAGTGATGCTGTATAAGACTTCCATTTAATTTGTTCAGTTGCTCCTTTTCAGCCTAATTAATCAATCTCTGATTACGAGTGGTCATGTGAGATTCAGTATTCTTCAGTATACTACCTCTTACTTGTTTTCTTTACGTGTTAATTGGTGCATGAAAGGAACTTATGTCTGAGTGTCTTGGCCACTTTGCAATCCAGGGTACTAGCACCCCGCGCTGTCCAACTAAAAGCACTCTTGGTTTTTCAAGGTTAAGATAGGACGAAGGGGTATTTTGAGGAACGAGGAAGTTATGCTGTTTAACTAACTGTCATAGGGGAGCTGTTCCCTTATTTATGAGCCATCAAAAAGAGGTGAGCTGCGCGTGTCAGCACTGCATCTGAATTGAAGTTGCCTTGTTTTACTCGAAGTCTAGAAGAGCCAAACAGTAATTTAGTTCATGGTGATCTTGCATTAGGTCGAAAGCTGCCATTTGAAAACTTTTCTCCAGGCTTTTCAACACCTTGCTTGACTGTTATCTTTACGCTGACATGCGCTGCTGTCTTGAAAATCCTGCGCTTTTTGTTTCATTTCCGTGCACATCCTGGCTTCGCCGCGGTGAATGCAGTTCATTGACCCAGAAAGCCTTTGTTAGCAGCTGTTGGGCACTTGAAGCAAATTGTCTGGCTCCACTGCTTAAAGCTGCGCCATCAAAGATGAGAGAGAAAAGCCTGAAAGGATGGTGTTCATGCTAAGATAAAGGATGAAAGATAGCACTGTGTTGCTTTCTGTTTAACACAGGCTTCTTTCCTGCCTCCTTTTTTTTTTTTTTTTTTTTCACAGCTGTTTTTACTAATGTGTTTGGCTTAGGCTATTAGCATCATAAAAATAAGCACTCTTTAATATGAGGAAGGGCTTGATGCGTGTGAATGTGTCAGTGACGGTAAACACTGCTGCTTTTAAAGCCACGCAGGCGGAGAGGTGTCTGTGCTTAGTAACTTACTAGGGTATTTAAGTAACTACATAGCAACAAAATAGTAGAATTAATCATCACAGAAAAGCACATCTGCTGGCTTTTTGCTTGCGGAAATTAATCTTACCGTATCAGTATTAGAAACCTGAGCTCCCTTTCTTGGAAACACCGTCTCTCAGACACCTGGAGTGTGGCCTTTCAGCATTTGTAACACTTATCCTTTTTTTCTTGTAGAATCTGTGACACCATCTTTATGTACATGTTACCTAAATAATATTTATCTGTGCAGTACATGGAAAAAAGAGAAAGGGGAGTTTGGAAACTTTGTGTAAGAATTGTGTAAGAAATTATGAACTGCTAAATGCTAGATTCTACCACTGTAAGTACTCCGTGGAAAAACATACTCTCCTAAGCACAGGATTGTGGAGTGCACTTGCACTTTGCACTTAGATTTCAGCTTCTCAGTGTCTACTTACCTTACTTACAATGCTTAAATACCCACAATTGTTAAAAGCAGAAATAAAAAATAGCAGAAAATTTAGACTGCCATACCACAGCTTCGGCCCTTGACTGCATGCCAGTGAAGCTTTGGGAGTTCGTGTACTTGTCTGTATTTTCTCTGTGCAGCTTCTTTGAGATTGGCATATACTGGTTTTAAAAGGAAAGTTGAGATTTTTATAAATATGCAGGCTGAAAGCCATCCCTTGCTGTTGCCACTGTCATTCCAGGGAAGGTCACTTCTCTCTGCGACTGTTGTCCCTGGAATTGCACCCTGTCCTGTTTTAATGAACTGGATTCATTTAAACAGTAGTTTAACTCAAGTAGCCTGACTGATGAATCAAGGGGCCAGAAGCCTCTGGCAGTGATGGTATTGTCAGCAGGAATCGCTACCCCTAAAGGATATCTGTGGTCCTGTCCTAAGCCGGCCGTTAGCTTTGTCAGTCACCAAATACTTGATGTAAGAAGCAGAAGAAATTGATACCTTTAATTATACTGTTTTACAGGATGAAGCTGCTTACTGATTTTCCTTTTGCTTGACAGTGTATAAAGAAATATTAAAAGCTTGTGCTTCCTAGAAGCCATTAATATTGTAGCTGTTAATTTCTTCAGGTTATAGCAGATGACGAGAACACTTTGAAACTCTCTTAAAGCTCATTTAGCGTATAAATACTTTTGTGGACTGTACAGTTGAATTTTTTTTTTTTTTTTTTTGTGGAGAGATACTACATGTAACTTGAGGTTTCTCATGTAGAAACAGGTCTCTAGGAAAGCTGGCTGTTTGGGGCTAGCTAGCTAAACACTTTAAATACGGAAGCAACTGTAGTCTTCTTCCTTAGCCAGGAGCTGTAAGACAACTTGAAAGTTAGAAATAAGCAGAACACTGGATAAGTTAAGTCCCTACTTGCAATGAAATTAGTTCTCTGTGAGTAGTAAGTAGGCACATTGTTCTTTTTCTCATAGGTATAGATTAGTATTTTTTTGCTAATATTGCAAAGGCACTTGAGCATCTCCTTGTTTAGTTCTCAAATAATTTATTTTAAAACTCTATGTAATTTAATCATTAACAACTCTCAGCTTGGGTGTACTGCAATACATTACTTATGATAAAAAATATTGCTGGAAATTACACAAACTCTATATTTGAGAATTAGTTTGAATGGTAAATCTGATCATGAATGCTTGTGGATTCTGATCTACAAATGTAAAATGTGCTTTCAGGAGCTTGTCTGTAGAGGGGAAATGCCTTAATTAACTCCTGCTGTTTGTGTGTGTCTATTTCGCACTGGTTTAGTCTAGTTCCAAGGTATTTGAATGAGGGTATTATTCACATATATACATGTGTATAATTATATAAAAGTTAAGTTAGAACAGTTCTTAGTTTTTAAATTCTGTTTGATTCAATAGACTTGTGTAGGCAGGCTTCAATATGATACACTGTCCTAAACTGGAATTACTTCTTCATTGAAGAGGATCTGATCAGTATGAGCAATATCTCACTTTAATTAATTACTTGGCTTTTCAGTATGGCATTTATAAGACATGAAAAAAATATTTTTTGTGTTTTATGTTATTCCTCTTCTGCTTTGTTTGGAATAGCATATATTACTTTCATCTCCAAATAGCAAAAAACTCTGGAGCAAGTTTTGAATGTGGTTTATAAAATTACGATTATGGAAAACATACTTCTCAAAAGGTGGTATTTTCTGTTACTGTCTTCTTCTGTTGTTATGCAAATAATGTGCAGATCCTTCTCAAGTACCTTTTATTTCTACACTTAGGTCTTACCAGCAGCCTAATTCAGTAAGAATCCATGGCTGCTTCAGTACAGAGCTGTAGTTGTTCTGGCAGACAGTGCTCTGATGAGGTAGTTCACTTGTAGGAAATGGCTTCACAAATTGAGTTCTTTTCATAAATGTTTTTATAGTCACCATCAAGAGAAATTAAGACGCTGAGTTAATTTTAATAAAAGCAATTAGAAAAAGACTCTTTATATTTAACAGTGGTAATACAAAGGCTCTAGAGATTCAATAGCGAAGTTATGTAATGAAACAGCTTTTTAATTTAAAAATTATAAAGCTTTTAAAGAAATAACAAAAATAAATTGCAACCAATGTCTTCACGAACCACTTGGTTACTACTGTCTGCCTAAGTATGTCATCTTTGCTATTTTTTAAAACTTGGAATTTAACATAATTAACCGAAATACTGACAGAAATCAGTGTTTGTTATCGTCTCTACTTAACAGCTGGTTTATCCTCTTGATGTGTAAACTGCACATTTGGTACATCAAGAGCAAAAGCTGAGTAGATTGACCTCTCTGGGTGAATGAAGGGGATGATTAATCTTAAAACATTCTTACAGCTTCCTAACATAATTAATTCTATTTTGATACATTGTTCATCACTGCTGCCTGGCTAATCGTGTAGCATTAAACTGAGGTTGTGTTTTCATGCTCTTTTGAGAAGAGTTGCTGGCATCAAATGCCTTTCCCATCAGGATGGATATGTAAGTTTGTGTTGCTTTTTTTTTTTTTCTACCTAGGACTTCTTTCTCAAAGACCTGTAAAATAACTAACTACAAACAAAATAAAAATATTATTCTAATGGTAAAATCTGTAATTTTTTCTTTTTTTTTTCTTTTTTATTAGTAAGTATTAAAAAGTAACACCTTTGCTCCATTAAAACCTGTCAGTTTTTTCCTCTGCCTTTATGAAAATATTTATAGAATCATAGAATGGTTAGGGTTGGAAGGGACCTTTAAAGGTCATCTAGTCCAACTCCCCTGCAAGGAGCAGGGACATCTCCAACCAGATCAGGTTGCTCAGAGCCTCATCCAGCCTGGCCTTGAATGTTGCCAGGGATGGGACATCCACCATATGTCTGGGCAACCTGTTCCAGTGTTCCACCACACTCACTCTAAAAAAATTCTTCCTTCTACCTAGTCTAAATCTACCCCCTTCTATGTTAAAACCATTACCCCCTGTCCTATCACAACACGCACTGCCAAAAATTTCTTCCTGTCTTTCCTGTAGGCCCCCTTTAGGTACTGGAAGGCTGCTGTAAAGTCTCCTCAGAGCGTTCTCTTCTCCAGGCTGAGCAGCCCCAGCTCTCTCAGCCTGTCCCCATAGGAGAGGTGCTCGAGCCCTCTTATCATCTTCGTGGCCCTCCTCTGGACCCTCTCCAGCTGGTCCATATCCTTCTTATGTTGGGGTCTCCAGAGCTGGATGCAGTATTCCAGGTGTGGGCTCACCAGAGCAGAGTAGAGGGGCAGAATCACCTCCCTTGACCTGCTGTCAGCCCTAATCGGGACCAGACTACACAGTCTCTCTCTCACTCCCCCCACCCTCTGAGGGAATAGGGAGAGATGATATAAGAAAAACTGCTCAAGGTTTAAGATAAGGACAGGGAGAAATCCTTAAAGTTACCATCATGGGCAAAACAGACTCGACTTGGGGAAAACTATTCATTTATTTCTAGAACCAGCAGGAGAATGAGACAGGGAACAAGATAACCTCCCCCCACCCCTCCCTCTTCCAGGGCTTAACATTATCTCTACTTCCTGAGTGGCACAGTGGGGGTAGCAGTCAGTTCATCACGTGTTGTTTTACGCCGCTGTTTTCTTGTTGGGGGAAGAACTCCTCACATTCCTCCCCTGCTCCATTGTGGGGTCCCTCCCAAGGGCCACAGTCCTTCGTGAAACTGCTCCGGCATGTGTCATCTCTTCCACGGAGTGCAGTCCCTCCAGAACAGCTGCCCCAGCATGTGCCCTTTACAGGCCACAGCCTCCTACAGGCATCTGCCTACCCCAGCATGGGGTCCTCCATGGGCTGCATGTGGATCTCTGCTCCTCCGTGGACCTCCATGGGCTGCAGGGGGACAACCTGCTCCACCATGGTCATCACCACAGGCTGCAGGGGAATCTTGGCCTGGAGCCGCATTACTGCTCCCCCCGTTTCTTCACTGACTTTGGCGTCTGCAGCTGTTCCTCTCACAAGAAAAGTTCTTCACAAACCAGGCTGGTAGACGCCTCTCAGGATCTTTTTACATCTCATTCACATCTCATCTCCTCTCCGCTTCTTGCAGCTGGGCCGGGCCGAGTCGGGCCCAGTCGGCTGCCTGGAGAGAGGCCAGAGGGTGAGGCCTGCAAGGCCCACGCCTCCCCTTCTCTGCCGCCGTTCAGCTCCTTCCCATCTTCTCCCTCTTTTTTTTTTTTTCTGTTTTCCCCTTCTTAAATACGTTATCGCAGAGGCGTTATCATGGAACATTCTGCTGCCAATTGGCTCAGCCCTGGCCAGCAGCAGGTCCGCCCTAAGCTGGGCCGAGTCCACTGAACAAAGGGGAGCAACTTCTAGCAGTTTCCTACAGAAGCTGCCACCTTAGGCCCCCCCTCACTGAACAAAACCAGAACACCTGCTGGCCTTGCTTCTTTTGATGCAGCCCAGGATACAGTTGGCTTTCTGGGCTGCAAGGGCACATGACAATGATAAGCTATTGTAAAGATAATACCTCTTGTTCTTCCAACATTATGGATAGTTATAAGTTGTTTTTACAATAGAGAGAAAAAGAGAGTGAATAAGATCAGAGTCAGACACATCACAGCTTAATTATTTATTTTTCCTTCTGTAATAATGTTAGTGCGAAAGAGACATTAAGAGCACCAGGGCTGCACTTGTTTTCCTTTTTGTTTTAAGATTATTATGAGTCACATTGAAAAGTGACAGTTAAACTCTTAGGAAAAATCTTGATTCTTATTCAGAGGGTTAGGATTTTAATTTCATAGTGACTCTTCTATAATGGAAATATACTGAAAATGTGTTCTTGGGATAGAATGAATATAAATACCCGTGCTTTTACTATGCAGATTGGCAAATTGGTTTTCAACAATAATGGCCCTTTTTGAAGTTTTGCTTATTTACAGAGCTGACAGTCTAAGCTGTTGTAGGCAGCAGAAGATACTTTATTACCTAATATTGTAAACAGGGATGCGTATACCTTCTATTTATCATAAACCAGGGAACACTGGACAGACACACTATGCATCATTTTTCTTTTTTGGTTTATTTTCTTACTGTGTGTTGTAAATATAACTTGACTTCTTTAACTTTTTTTTTGGTTAGCACAGATTCAGTATTTGACTGAAAGCCAGATATGTGAATTCTTCAAAATAAATATGCTCTTCCTTGCATAATATATTTTTTGCATTAAGTATGTTAAAATCTATTATTATTTGTTTGTGAAGCACAAGCTACTCTGTTATTGGCTAAACAGTGTAGGAAGTGTGTTTAGATTATATCTGCTATATTCTTTGTAAAATTCTTTTATTTGCAATCTTGAATTCTACTTACAAAGATAAATTACTAATAATAAATAATGCACAAATTCTTTGGGAGGGCACCATAAGAAATGAAAAAAAACAAAACAATGAATTAAAATTGAGCAATGAAAGTTGTTGTATGCATCCCTCTTTTTCTCTCACCTTGGTATGTATGTAGTTGAAGTTAGAGGAAAAATATTTTATTTGAATCTAAAGTGAGTTAAGTCTTCCACCTGTTTTTTTGTGCTCGTATGTGTAAGGAAGGTTAGTTATATTTGCCAGTTGCAGAGCCATTCATTCCAGTCATTGTTTCCTGAGCCATTTTGTCTTTAAACTTAAAACATGGTGTACGTTGACTAAACTTTACATCCTAGCCATGCCATGTCCCCACACATCGGATAATTTTGGTTCAGATGTCAGATTTAGGTGTCTTTGCATTTATTCTTCACATCACAATTCTTTCTTGCTTAGTTACTTTCCTTTTTGTTGCAGAGTTCATTTTTTAAAGATAAGCTTGTTTGTAAAATGACTAGAGAGGGATACCTCATTTACATCACTGTTTAATACAGGACGTTAATATTAATGTTGCTATAACTTCCATTGTACTGTTGCTCCATGGAAGGACTGACTAAATTTTGACTTCTGGAAGTGAATGTTGTGAAGTCTGACTATTGAGTAATTTAAAAGTCTTTGCCAAAATTAATATGGTAATATTATATCACCGTTGTTTCACATACATTCTATTAAATTTTAGCTTGATGATATTTAGGTGAGCACAGTGTTAAAGAAAACACATTAACCTTGGGGAAGGGTTTCAAAAGCTAAGAAACAGCACATTATGCAGAATTAAAGAAATAATCTTAGAATTGTATTAGGACTTGAATAATGTACTCTCTCTGTAAAATGGTACCGTTAAACATTAGGGTCCTGTAAACTAAACTTCTTAACATTGTGCAGAAACAGATCATTGCACAGAAAAGCTTCCAACAAGTGTGGCATAAAAAGGCCACATTTTACAGGTAATTGGCTGTCTGTGATACCCCTTCAGCTGAGCTTCATCTTCTCACTCTATATTTAGAGCAGTCCAGTTAATATGTGCCATTAATAAGATATCAGCATACTTCAATTTGGAAAGGGAAACAGCTAATTTAAAATTAAACAAAGTATAAGATTTAATTAAATACTAGAATATTCTTGTAAGAAGTTGATTCATTGCTTTTGAGCTAGTTTTTCTTCAGGTACCATATGCATCTACGTTATCTGAACTTCTCATTACATAAAACCAGACAGCGCAGTTTGGTGTTGTATAAAAGGTATCAGCATGTCTTCTGATATTTTTTTTGCCTGCTTCTTGAAGATATTTTGTATTAATGGGGAACTTTTTTTTTGTGGTTTCTTCTTGTTCTCCCTCCTCACCAGTCTTAAAGGCGATACAATATTATTTATGTTATGGCAGCACTTCTCAATTGCAACCTGCAGAGTACCTGTGTTGCTGTTGCATTGGTTATCTTCTTCCTTTTAATTTGTGAGCATCACTATAAGCAACCATATCTTTATGAAGAATCATGTAGGCTAAGATGAGACAACATATGGCTAATAACTTCTAAAGGCAAAACATTGACAGGAAGAGCCAGCTGGGAAGAGTAAGGTACTACCTACTTATCCTATAAGGATAAGGTGCTACCAAAGCCAACAGCAGATTAGAGCAGAAATTTCAGAGATGTAAACCTTCCAATACTGTGATGCAGCTACTGCTAGGTAAGAAAGGACTGAAAGAGAAATTGCAAAAGTTTGGATTTATTGATATTGATATGTTACAACGTTCCCAAGTCTTATAGCCCTGTAAGAGTCTTCAGTAGGTAGGACCTATGAGCAGCATTGTGTCTGGGGTGTCAGAGGGGAAGCTTATGAAACAGTCTTTTTTCAGAGATGATGAAAGTGGTAACAAAGTTTAAGAACCATTTTTGCAATTTATATTTAATAAAGATGGCTTTCAGTTCTTCTGGACTGGTTATTTCTACAGAAAGTGAGAGTTTGGATAATTGTCTCCTTTATGGTCATGTTTTTCTATATAGGCAAAGCACTCCAGCAGCTGTCACATTTTAGGCTGCAAATACAGCCCCTCATGTCTTCTCTTTGCAGCTTTGAACGATGACTGTTTCTTGTGGGAAGGCACTGGGAGCTCAAGACAGAGATAAAAGTAATGAAGTTGACAATATCAACAGAGAACACGTGAGATATTAGTGATGTCCTTTGAGGCTTATTGATAAATAGTATAAACCTGTAGCATTTTAATACACTAGAAATTATCCTTAATATTCTCAAATTCACATTTGAGAAGAGTATGCTTTCTCTAAAGAACACCATCTTTCTGGTGAGTTTCTTAAATGGATGCTGTAAATTCTGTTAGTAAGAAGAATTCTTGCTTAGATTCTTACTTGGAACTAGTGAAAAATAATGAACAGTAGTAACTACTATAAGAAATAAGCTGCTCCTTGGTTTTGGAAAACAAGTGGAAGAGCTTATTGCATGTCTGTTACAAAGCAGTGTGATTAAGTGCAGAAACATGTTTGCACGTGCACATGCTCTACTTTCAGCTCAGTGGGGATCCAGTAGATAGAGTAGTAGTCCCACACTCAAGAGGTCTGGGTGTTGAGCTGTTAAACACTTCTGTAGAATAGAGAATGGCAGTAAGTCCTGTGGCTGGCCTCTCCCATCGATAAATATCAGTTTATCCTTTCTTACTGACAATATTTGTTCAATGAGAGAACACAGACATTAAATTAGCAAGGTGACTTGAAGGTAAACCTTTTGATTACTGTTAAAGCTTTGAAAAAGATTGTGTTTTCCCTACGTGAGTTTTTAAGCAATTTAACACACTTACTTTGACCAGGGAAATTTCTACTTTTGCAAATGGAAAAGGGATAATTTTGCCTACCTGGTTCTGCTTAAAAATGGACACATGCATGTATAAAGCCCAGAGAGGTGGTGGAAGCCCCATCCCTGGAAATGTTCAAGGCCAGGTTGGATGAGGCTCTGAGCAACCTGATCCGGTTGGAGATGTCCCTGCTCCTTGCAGGGGGGTTGGACTAGATGACCTTTGAAGGTCCCTTCCAACCCTAACCATTCTATGATTCTATGATTCTATTGTACGCCCTGTGAGCTCACCCGTAAGCCCTTAAAGAAGTGTATTTGTGAACCCAGCTGCTCTGTGTTAACTTAAAGGTATCCCTTCCTTCAAGTCAACTCGGACACCACATATCTTGTCAGCCTTTGCTATCTGTGTTGGGAAAAAAAAAGTATTTTCATAAAATCAGATGCAAGATTGTACTACATCAGTTGTTACTGTAAGGATTCATCAATTGCCTTTCAGACTCCATGGTAGGGAAATACATGGAATACTGACCACTCCCAGTCTCACAGAGAGAATTCTGGGACTCTGCTTTTCTGTGCAAGTCTGTTAACATTTGTTCTTGTAGAAGGAAAGCAGAGAAGCATGATTCTTCCTACTTTTTGATGTTATGTGTGTAAAATAAAAATAAAAACATATCTGTAGGATAAGTCAGTTATTTGGTCTCATTTTGTACTGTTTTTGAATTGATACACTTTGTTTCATCAGCATGCTGGCTGCTCATGAAAATGTTTGATGCCTACAGTTAACATTAGAAGTACGTTGTAGAAAAAGGATGTCTTGCTTTGTCTTTCAGTTTTTTCACTGGTTAAGAAACCTGAAATGTTAGTTTAAAAACACTGTATTTGTCTTCTTGTCTGGGTGGAGAGAAAGGATGTAGTAGGGAGAGTTCACTTTGGTTTTCACTTATGAGAACTATCACATCCACCTTTATTTGCCAGTAATTTTAGGGAGATTCTGGAAGTGTTAAAATAGGATGTCACTGGATTCTGAAACTTGCGCATATAAGGAGAAAGAAAATTTTAAGACTATTTTGAAAAAGGGATTTTATTGATGCCCGTTTAATCTTACTTCTTTTTAAATCTGGCCATTGTACTCGACTGTACACTAACATGAAGTATTTTGAATACTGTAACTGTACCTTTTAATTTCCTTAACATTAGGTAATATGTTCAGTGTACCTTTGGTCGCTGGGTTTGAGAAGCCTTTTGTTAAAGGGGTTTTTTTTCTGAAAAGAACTAGATGAAATTATCCTCAATGCTTTTATATTCCAGATGATTCTATATTTTTATTGTAAAATGCCTAACATTGTGTAATTTTGTTGTAAAATACCTAACATAAGAAGGTCCTTCAGCATATTTGAGAGAACTATTACAAATCTCAAAATATCTTTTCTTTTCCATTACATCTGTAAAGAAAACAGTCAGGAGGAGTTTATAATTAAGTTAGAGACACTTATTTTTTAACTGTATTGGCAGGGTTTTTAATCTGTAAGCAGTTTAAATTTATAATATTTTAGAAAATAGTTGCCTTTCTTCCATCTTGCACCATTTTGTTTATAAAATGGAGGACTTTACTGAAGTTCTTTCTGAATGCTGAGCTGTTGCACTGTATCTCTAAGTTTCTTGTTGCATCTTCTTTTGAACATTTTTGGGTTTTTAAATTAAAAAAAAAGACCATCTGAAAAAATATACTCTATGTGATGCACTCATGGGAAGAAATGACGTTTCCGTTTTTAAAGGGCTTGTATGCTTCCTATCCTGTTAACAGTTCTGTTTCCTTACCTAAGGAGAATTACTTATTATGGTATTACAAGTTTGTGTTGCATGAAATCTATCTATAATGAACTGACATGTAAAAAGATGCTGAGTATATCCCAAGTCTTATACAACAATTAATTATCAAGAATTACAATAGCTAATGTTATTCCTTCTGAAGCAGAACTGTATGCGATTGTTTGTATTTGATAGAATTCATCTGTATTTCCCATATAACATCTATCTTAAATCAGTTCATAAGCAGTTAAATGCTATTTCCTAAATGTAACACTATTTGTGTGGACAGTGTAACCTGATCTGTTCTCAAAGTCAACCATTTGTATGCTTTCAGCATTACTGTAGAGGCCTCTGCAGTGCAGACTGTAATTGGGCCAGATTAAAGGACTGTAGGAATTTTGACAGTGGGAGCTGGGCAGAATTAAAACAACAGAGCTCAGGAGAGGAATCCAATAAAATTCTGTTAAATGCTGTAATACGGCTCCAACTTGTACTGGAAGTTTTCAAAAGCTTTTAAACTTTTCAGGAATCCTACCGTATCTTCACTAACCTGTATTCATAAGATCCTACCTAAAGCTGTTTAAGATGCAGATATCAGTTTTATGTAAATAGAGGAGAGAAAATACTAATGTTGCATTTTAAGCTGAAGATGCTTTCAGGCTTACCTTTACAGGGACACTGAACTTTACACTGCAGTATGTGCTTAAGACCATATGACAGATACAGGTTTTGGCAGATCTCTTTTTTGGTGTTGGGCTTGGCATGCCATTGATTGGAACACTGGCTTTTCTGAATCCTCATTTAGCATGTATTTCTATCCTATGTGATGTTCAAGGAACCACAACTGTATAATACTACTTACATCATGGATCCTACTTCTGGAATATGTTACTACATCTTATAAGTATCTCCATGTGCAACCTCCTGTGTCTTGAGTTCAATTAGAGACCTCACTTCAGCATGAAGAATAAATATAAATGTATTGATAATTTTGTGTGCTATTATCTAAAAATCTGGGATTGCTACACCGAAGTTGAAAAATCATACAGCTAGACAGCTGTATATTTGCATACACTACGAGAGTCTTTCCAAATTCTTCCATTACTACGTGGAAATGTGGAGATAGAAGTGGAGATTAAAAAAAAAAAAAGGTTGTTTGTCAAAACAATGAACACAACAAATCTGTGCTGATTAGAATTGACTTTCATGAGTTCATAGAATCATAGAATGGTTAGGGTTGGAAGGGACCTTTAAAGGTCATCTAGTTCAACCGCCTGGCAAGGAGCAGGGACATCTCCAACCAGATCAGGTTGCTCAGAGCCCCATCCAGCCTGACCTTGAACATCTCCAGGGATGGGGCATCCACCACCTTTCTGGGCAACCTGCCCCAGTATTCCACCACTCTCATTGTAAAAAATTTTTTCCCTGTGTCTAATCTAGTTTTACCTCCTTCTAGTTTAAAACCGTTCAGCTGGAGACCATTCACCAGATTTTTTTCAATGCCACCTACTAAAATTTTTTGTATGAGCTCTTAAGATACATGTTTGTGAAAAACACATGTGAAACAGCATCTCTTCTTTTTCTCCATCAGGGAGAGTCTGTGGTTTCATTCGCGTAAGTAATTTATTTCTTCTATCAGTTGGTCTGCAGGAATAGTGAAATAACTTCATTTCAAACATGCTAGAGCAACATAACTTCTTGCTTCATAGAATAACTATATATTTCTATTTTCATGATAAGACTCGTCAGACATAATTTAATTGCTCTTCACCATTCCTACTGTAGTGTTGCATTGCCAAGTAGCTTTCTGAGATAGTGGAGAACATATTCTTTGGGTTGTACAAGAAAAGAATACTGTGTAATTGAGACTGCTAATCTTCCAGGTAATTTGTGGCTATCTTGATGCATGTGCACACATACACACACTGTGATGAGTTGACCT
This sequence comes from Chlamydotis macqueenii, assembly GCF_036417535.1. Classification (NCBI taxonomy): domain Eukaryota; kingdom Metazoa; phylum Chordata; class Aves; order Otidiformes; family Otididae; genus Chlamydotis; species Chlamydotis macqueenii. The sequence goes on along the minus strand of NC_141593.1, from coordinate 53,682,142 downwards.
TGTCTGGCTGCCAGATGCCCACCCAGCTGCTTTCACTGACCCCTCCTCAACAGGCTGGGGGGAGAAAATAAGATAGAAAAGCTCGTGGCTTGAAATAGAGACAGGGGTGTCACTTACCAATTAGGGTCACAGGCAAATCAGACTCAACTTGGGGAAAATTAATTTAGTTTATTGCCAATTAAAAATACAGTAAGATGGAGAGAAACAAAGACAAAACTAAAACCACGTTCCCCTCGGTGCCTTTTCTTCCCAGACTCAGCCTCACTCCTTTGTTCCTGACTCTTCTGCCTCTTCCTTCCCCCTAGAGCACCTTGTAGATAGCAGAAACATTTGTGTTTTGGCAACTGGAATTATGTTGGCTCCAAATTTTCTTCGGATTTCAAAACAGACTGCCTTTCTTTGGTGTGTTTTATTACTGTGCTGGTCACTATCAGCCTCTGCCATTTGCAACAAGTATACATATTAGTCACATTGTGTGTAGAATAAATTATACATATTTTCTTTTCCATTTCCAGTGGGTGTGCTTTGTTATTTTTAAATTACCTTTGCTGTTTCTCATACTGGGAGATTTTCCAGTGACTGTTAAGTGAATGATTTATTAAATTTTTCAGGTGCATTATTGATGAACAAATTGTCACATGCTTTTAATTATTTCTACTGCCAAGTTTTCAACATAATTGTTTCAATAATATTGTGAAATAACCATATAAAAATCCATCATGTTCTATTTACTGCCCAAAGCAGCAACATAAAATTGAAATCATTCTGTCATCTCTGTAATTGAGCTAGTTACATGGGACCTAGGTTTATTCTAAGTGATAATAAAATTTGGAATTTGCCTACTAGTTTGAAGAAAATAGCAATGTAATATCTGAATATTTTTCACTTGTGACATAAAACATTCAAGTGGGAGAGTGCATTTGTTCCTTCAGCCATTACAATGTGAGAACTTCTAATGTGTACATTCATCAAATGCCAAAAGTGTTTTTTTGTTTGATGAGCAGTGCTTCTTTCTGGCTCTAAGTGGTGCTTTGATATTAATTTAGAGTTTGTTAGCCCAGGATAGCAATCTTTTCTCAGTGTTGTGGTTTTGTTTAGTGAAGGGAGGCCTACGGTGGTAGCTTCTGTAGGAAACTGCTAGAAGTCGCTCCCCTTTGATCAGTGGACTTGGCCGGGCTTAGGGCGGACCTGCTGCTGGCCAAGGCTGAGCCAATTGGTAGCAGAATGTTCCATGATAACGCCTCTGCCACAACGTATTTAAGAAGGGGAAGACAGAAAAAAAAAAAAAGAGAAGATGTGAAGAAGCTGAGTGGGGGCAGAGGTGCAGAGGTGGAGGTGCAGGCCTCATGGGCCTTGCAGGCCTCACCCTCCGGCCTCTTGGCAGGCAGCCGACTGGGCCCGACTCGGCCCGTCCTGGCTGCAAGAAGTGGAGAGGAGATGAGCTGGATGATGTGAAGAGATTCTGAGAGGCATCTGCCTGCCTGTTGTGAAGAATCTTCTTGTGAGAGGAACAGCTGCAGACGCCAAGGTCAGTTCAGAAGGAGGGGGAGCAGTAATGCAGCTCCAGGCCAAGATTCCCCTGCAGCCTGTGGTAATGACCATGGTGGAGCAGGTTGTCCCCCTGCAGCCCATGGAGGTCCACAGAGGAGCAGAGATTCACTTGGAGCCCCTGAAGGACCCCACATCAGGGGAGGTGGATGCCTGAAGGTGGCTGTGGCCCGTGGAGGGCCCGCTGGAACAGCTGTTCTGGAGGGACTGCACCCCGTGGAACAGATGACACATGCCGGAGCAGTTTCACAAAGGACTGTGGCCCGTGGGAGGGACCCCACAACAGAGCAGGGGAGGAATGTGAGGAGTTCTTCCCCCGACTATGAAGCAGCGGCATAAAACAATGCATGATGAACTGACCGCAACCCCCATTCCCTCTTCCCCCCTGTGCTGCTTGGTGGGGGGAAGGCAGTAGAGATAATGTTAAGCCCTGGAAGAGGGAGGGGTGGAGGGAGGTTATCTTGTTCTCTGTCTCAGTATCCTGCTGTTTGTAGTAATAAATGAATAGTTTTCCCCAAGTTGAGTCTGTTTTGCCCGTAACGGTAACTTTAAGGAGTTTCTCCCTGTCCTTATCTCAAACCTCGAGCCGTTTTTCTTATATTATCTCTCCCTATTCTCTCGGAGGGTGGGGGGAGTGAGAGAGAGACTGTGTAGTCTGGTCCCAGTTGGGGCTGAACTACGACACTCAGCTAGTATTAGCACATATAAAAACCACTAAATTGATAAAGTAAAATTTCACAAGTGTATTTATGACTGTCTCTCCTTTCTTTGGTAAAATAACATTAGTATTACCCTTTAAAATGTCCATAACTATATTCTTGAGAAGTTGATACTCAGTTTTGCTGAGGTGGAGGTTTATGCCTTAGACTTTAACTGCTACCAATAGAGTATTTAAAAAAAAATTATGAAATTATTCATTTGACCATGTAGATACTATCTTCAAAGGTATGTTGCACAGTCACATTTAAAAATGTGTGAATGTAAAGACTCACCATGCCAGCTTGATTTGTTCCCTTCATTCATATGCATTATGATGAAATTTCCTGTTTTATATCCATGTACATTTTTACCTGGATATGGGAAAAATAGTGCTTAGGAGATAAATAGGTGGAGCTCTTGCCAGTGGAACAAAGGATAGCACATAATAAGTGACATAAGTGATTGCAAGCACGAAATAGGTTTATACCCCAAATTAATACAAACTTTATCATTAATTTCTCTACCATAGTTGTTCTTTTGTAAAAGAGAAAATTATCAACTTTTATTCTCATAAAGCTTATTGAAAATTTCACCGTTGTACTTGCTGGGAATAATGTGGTGTACGTTAATAAATATGGTTTGGAAAAGGTAATTTTAGTGGTGTACCAAGTGAATATATATGATTACAGATACCAAGAGTCCATTTCCATGTTGATAAACAATAAGAATTTCTGTCCTCTGACTCTTATCACTCACATCACAGTCAGCCTGAATCCCTCCAACAGTGGTGTTGCCTTGCCAAGGAGCCAGATTCCTTATGTCTTCAGATATCTCCTTTGTACAGAAAGATATAATTCTTACATATATGTCTTTACACATCTTAGATAATATGAATGTCTTTCTGACTTGAATAGTAGGAATGATATTAATAATGTGGTAACATCCTCTAGGAGATAACTAATATATTTTGTTTTAAAAGTACTAATAGGATTAGCTGATAACTTCAGATCAGTGGAGGTCCAGTTTTGATCTTACGTAATTTCTGTATGCTCACTGCTATAATTTATTGTTACTTCAGATCTTTTTTCTAAGACAGATTTGGAACCAATTATCTTTGCCCTTCTATGCAATGAATTTTCAGTAGCACTGTGTTCTGCTTTTCAAATTCACCCTTGGATTACAATTGCTTGGCTTATCTGTGCCTTTGATGAAGAAAGAGAAAGAAAACAAAGTTTAGTAGGTGCAGGAGCAATAATTCACTCTAGCAAAAGGGGAAAGGATAAATAGTATTTTCCTTTGATACGTAGTGAAAAAAATATATTTCCTATATTAAGGGGTTGTACAGTGCCTTTATGTTATGCTTAGACTGTAAGATTTGAACAGATTACATTAATAATAATAAGGACAAACACATCTGTGTTTGTTTTTAAAAATTATTTTCTCAGTTTATAGGAATAGTATTTTGCACAGCAACTAGTTCATCAAATTTATCTGCCTCAGTAAATCACAGTCTTGGCACACAGGAAAAGAAGCAATTCAAGCACAAACACAGTCTGGGTGGAGAATAAGTTGTGAGCAGCCCTGAGGAGAAGGACTTGGGGCTGTTGGTTGGTGAGAAGTTCAACATAAGCCAGCAATGTGTGCTTACAGCCCAGAAAGCCAACCATATCCTGGGCTGCATCAAAAGAAGTGTGGCCAGCAGGTCGAGGGAGGTGATTCTCCCCCTCTACTCTGCCCTGGTGAGACCCCACCTGGAGTACTGTGTCCAGTTCTGGAGCCCCCAACATAAGAAGGACATGGACCTGTTGGAGCAAGTCCAGAGAAGGGCCATGAAGATGGCTGGAGCACCTCTCTTATGAGGACAGGCTGAGAGAGTTGGGGCTGTTCAGCCTGGAGAAGAGAAGGCTCCGGAGAGATGTTATAGTGGCCTTCCATTACCTAAAAGGGGCTTAAAAGAAAGATGGGGAGAAGGTCTTTAGCAGGGCCTGTTGTGACAGGATAAGGGGTAATGGTTTTAAAACAGAGGGAGGGAGATCCAGACTTGTTATAAGGAGGAAATTTTTTACAATGAGGGTGGTAGAACACTGCCACAGGTTGCGCAGAGAGGTGGTTGATGCCCCATCCCTGGAGAAATTCAATAACTTGCCTTAATATAGTACAGCATACTGAAGTCATTGAAGTAGATCAAAATATCTTCGCTAGTTTTATGTGAATTTTTAAGATTTCCAAAGGCTTTTCAGATAATACATTCTTAGGAGTATTTTACGTGCTAAGAACGTAGTGTACATTACAGTTGGAACAAAATGAATTGTACTATTACTATCTAAAAATACAGTACTTGAAACATTAAGAGGAACAATATTTATTATTAGAGTTACACCAAGTATCTGTATACCTGGGCAGACAGTACACTGAAGGTCTGCTTATTACAGTTCTTAAGGTTAGCCTCTTCTGTCTGTTATTAATAAATGCTTTCACCGTTCACTAGAGATTGCACCTTGTGTATTAGTGCTTCTAACATAAGTGTTTAAAATTAAATAGGAATTAATCTGGACACCGTTCCGTTTTTAAGTAAACACAAACCCTGATGCTAAAAGAACAATGATGCTTGTACTTCAGGATTGTACTCTGTCACTACAGCTCCCTCATATGTTCCCCAGTTTCCAGTAGTATTGTGATATTTTACTCTTTGATATATTTAGCTCACTTGTAATAGTTGAAAGACCTGCAAATTGTGTATTAATTAAAGAAGAAAAAAATATTTTAAGTTCTTAAATCCAGTTTACAGGAATATGGACTGTTGATTTAAAATAATACATGGCAAATATCTCTTGTATGGAGTGGGGATATGACTGCTGTTTTCAGTAACACTTTCAAATTGAATCACTCATTCATTTTTTTTATCCTTCTTTCCCCTGATATTTCCTTTTTAATTATATCTGTACTGTTAACAAGAAAGAAAAATACGGAATCTGCATATAAAGAATTTAAAAGGTGAATGAGTAGAAATAAAAGGAAGAAAAAATTATTTGTCAAGTACTTGTCCTAATAGAGGAAAATCTGATAAAATAAGTATCAGAGATAGAATCCATCCAGGTAGAAATAACAGTGAAAGTAGTCAAGGGTGAGCAGAACAAGCAGTAATCTGAAAAAAAAGGAATTTGAAACAGAGAGAGTAGCCTCAGGATAGGAAAGGCAACTGGCGAGAATAGAGAGGATCCAATTAAATAAGAGCACATCTAATGAGTATACTAGGAACTTATGCAGGATGAAAGTGCAATTAAATACTGAAATAAATATCTTCAGATTGATTTAAATAGAAATCATTATGGTAAAATGTACAGTTTCATTCATGTATGTAAACCTTTGCTGATGCATATATCTGCTGCTGACAGATATGTTGTCTGTCAACATAAACATGCCAGTCCAGTAAGTCCATATTTATTATCAAGTAAATAGATTCCTATTTATCCCTTTTGTCTTTTCACTTTTATGTGAGAGGATTTTACAGCTGTCATAGACTGAATACTGCAATATTTTACTGTTGATTTACCTCAGGGTCTCCAGCATAAGGTATGGGGTTTGGTTTGTTTGTTTTTTGTTTTTTTTTTTTAAATAAGTGTAATGTGCATTTTCTGAAGACAATTGAGTATTTTTTCTTTTAAATTATATTAGTTACATCTAGAGCTGTCACTGGTAGCTTAAGTGTTTGTCTGCACTGTGTTGTTGACATTCTAGTAGTGATATGAACCTGATGATAATGTTTAGCACCACTTATTTACAGATTGCCCAACATACTCTTAAAAACTCTTTAGCTACTTTACATGGAAGATTTTTTTGACAAATTCCAGGACTCAACTAGCACTTTCAAACTACGTCAGCCCAAATGACCCTTATAGACCTGGAGCATGTTTATGGATTGTTTTGAGATGAGGACACCTGGGCAGGAGATTATCAGTGAGGAGATTATTCTGGAATTTTTTTAGGTTTTGTGTGATTACTTCAGTGTTAAATTTGATTTGATCAGAAAATGATTGATGGTGTATGTTTGTTGCAGCCTCACAGGGCACTGGAAGTTCTCTTTGACAATAACAGTGCAAGACTCTTACCTTAGGTATAGGGGAGTCCATCCACGGTAGAATTTTACACAACTTGCTAAAATAATTCATTCTTATTCTGCTTTAGTGGTGACATGAATGGTATAGGTTATTCAGCATCAAAATAGTACTAATCAGATGGAAATAGCTGTTACATGTTTGAGTACAGAAAAATTGATTGATTCCGTGTAAAGCACCTTGTGGCTGTCTCCTGCATGGCTCTTTTTGGGTTCAGCCTGAACTGACACAGTCCATCTCTGCAAGCTTGGGGATAGTAAAGTCCTCACTGAGAAATACCTCTCAGGTGCAGTGTTATTTGCTATGAAAACACGTCCTAGCCTATGGAAAGGACAATCAAGGCTTGTCTATAGGAATTGTGTTGTGTAGGTTTTTAAAATTTCTTTACCTGGGTGTGACACAACACAGAGAAGTCTTCATAATGACTAACCTGCACTGTTTTCAGTAGTTGCTGATATCTTCATTAAAAAATTATGCCCGAACTTGAAGACAGTATTCAGGATAAGGTGTCACTATACAGAATATGTTTCAGAATGTTTTTTTTTTTAGATCCCCTTAGCTTCATTTAAACATAATGGTCAGCATACCACATGTGGTGTGTCTTCTGAGGCTCTATCTGTAAAAGCAACAGTATCTTAGGCTATGAACTGGCTAATATTTTTTTAATTACTTTTCTTTTATCCTTTTCTAAAATAAGCAACAAGTATCTGTCTATGTATTATCACTTCTTCCATGAGAGATGATCATCTCCTATATTCACTGCTATTGGCTTGATAGAGGACGCTCTTAACATTAACTGTTAGAAAAATCGGGCTTGTGCAGACCTCACTGAGTTCATGCTTGCAGGATTAATTCCTATGTTATTCCAGATAAATTTTTGCTTAAGTTCTTTTTAGAAACCTCCTGTGAGGGACATCCCATAAACTCATTATTAAATTTACTTCAGTATTAACCACAAGGTTGCTTTTACTACCTTTTTTCCTCCCTTCGTCTCTCCTGCTGCAGTTTAGTATTAATACTTGCTCAATTCACTGTGAAGACAAGCAACATCTCTTTGCATCAAACACTGTGTTTCTCCCAGTCTTTTCTAAAGCAGTGAAAAAGGCTTAAATTTAACAATTGTGTCTCAACTAGGATTTCTTATGGTGTTTTCTGTAGAAGTTATCTATCTTCTACTCTTTCTCATTTAGGCTTTTGAGAGATCTGTTGAAAACAGTGTTATGAGTATTATTGTAAGAAGTAGATGTTTGCACCTGGATCTCCAAACTGCTTGTTGCTTTCTTCTTCCCTTTTCAGTCTATGAGAAGATTAGATGATGCATAGAGCTCATCATATATATTGGCATTTTTTCTCCTTTTGATGCCATGTCTGTGTAAACTGTTCTGTTTCTCCATCCTCTCCTCCTGTGGATGTCTACTACTCTTCTCATTTGCATCCTTGTCATCATTCTGTTCCCATTGTCCAAGTGAATTTGTTAATGCTTTCTGATTTACATTGACTATAGCATCTTGAGAAGAAAGGTGGAACTTGATTTTTGGACCTAGCTGCTCTGTGCCTTTGGCTCATTTAAAAAAAAAAAAGAAAAAAAAAAGTGTTACAAATGAAGAAGCCATGTACCCCTCACTGCTCCCAAACTCTGCATTTCTTCTTAATATCATCACATATTCTATAATCAGATTAGCTCTAGGCTACATACAGGTATCCTGTATTGGAAAGGAAAGAGTAGGTCATGTTTCTAGGCTGTTTTGGTTTTGGTGGGTTTTTTAAAAAAAATCTTCTGATGACCATTATGCAACAGCTGTTTTACTAGGTCTAGAGCACTGAATGCATATAACCATTCGAGGAGTTTTCTACTGGTTTGGAGGTGTTAAAATACCAATACTGTCTGAGTATACCAAGCTTGTCTGAGTGAAAAGCTGTTTTCTAGAAGAATTAAGGAACAGCTGTTAGGTTTTTATCTGTCACTTTGTGTCACTGAATTCTGTTTCTGAAGAATGCTGTATAGGTTTGCATATTTTCAAGATGAGAAGGTCAGCCATCACTCAAAAGGCATATTGAAAAAGATGTAGAGTGAATGTATCAGTTACATTTTTTACTAACTTAGATTCAATTTATTCCTTCATCTTAAAATCAGTGTTGCATTACCATTTGCCTACTAAGCATCTTGTGTCAGCCAGGTACTCAGTGGGTTGTACTTTGTTTTAGTTAAACTGGGAGAAATTTAAATCTTTGCTCAGATATAGCTATTGGTCACAGTCTTATGTAGTTTAGTATGTCTAGGGTATATTCAGAATTAGTTTTGTGCTGCTGCAGTCTGGAATTCTGGATCAAGCTTGTTTTCAGCTTACTGGTTCAGTGTTCTTGGTTATACATATCCTGGCAGCTCTCTCCAGACAAAATTAGAAAATTAGGTCACAAACAGGCCTTGTGATAAAATATGTTGTTGTACCTGGAATGTAGAAGCTTCTCATGCCAAAAAAAGTGTTTGGACACTATTGCTCTGGTTGTTGCCCTTGTAAAACTGGAAGCTGCTTATTAAGCATTTGAGCCGGTGTGGAGTTAGCCTTGGCTAAGGACGAAACTCCCACCCAGCCGCTCACTCCCCTACCTCAGTGGGTGAGAGAGAAAAACATCAAGACTGAGAGATCACTTACCATTCCTATCATGGGCAAAGCAGACTCAGCTTGGGGATAATTAATTTAATTTATTGCCAATTAAAATGGCTCCTCCTCCTCTTTCTCTGACCTTGATGCCCTCTCTGCTGTTTCTCACTCTTTTTGTTCGCTCTTCCTCTCTGTCCAGTGTGTTTTGCCTTTTCTTAAATATGCTTTCACAGTTGCACAACCAACATGGCCGATGGGCTGGACAGTGTCCTGCAGTGGGTCTGTTGGAGGTGGTTGGAATCAACCATAACTGGATGTGATGGGCACATGGCACTGTGCAGCCCCCTCCCACTAACAGTGGGACACGGACACCCCATACACGCAGAACATGAAGTCTGCTATGTTGTGTAAGATTCTAGCTTTGCAGGAGCTGGAAGATACCTCTTGATACAACCTAACTTCTTGGTACAAGAATCAAAATTTAAATACTGTCTCCCCAGTGCACATAACAGTTTACTTGTTCACTTGGTGTATTGAAAGGTAACTAATAACTGGCTAGCTACTGGCCTGAGCATGTGGAAATGGTGATATTTTCACCCTGTGAGTTTATGGTGGAAAGAAGACTGCACGCTGGGTGCAATTTCCTTTTACAGCACAGTACAAGTTTCTGCAGCTTTTATGTGGGAGAAAGGAACATCTTTTCTCTTTATGAAGGTATGCTCGATGCTGTGCTTAAAAACTGAGCAATAATAAACTCTTGTTTTTTCTCAACATACACATTATAAATTGATCTAGAATGTTTAATGCTTTCTTCATGTGAATCTGAAGTTGGGGGGATACTACTAGTAGTGGGCTGGGTATTATTAGGATTTTTTCCACCAATATCATTGCTAATAATCCTATTAGGGCTCATTACTATCTATAAGGCACTCCTTAGAGTGAAACCTTATTTTGCCTCTTATTTGTTATTTTAGTTTATTTAAATAATTGAAACTTCTGTATCCTGACTGTTCTTTCGCTGAGAAGCCTGTAGAGAGTACACGGAAACAGTCAGGGCTTGCATCTCCAGCATGTATTGTTAGAGCGTGTTGTCATCTACTGCCAGGATCTGCAGGCACAGCAGCTGCTGGTCATTCCTGCAGAGCTGCCTGCCAGGATGAATGAAATGGTGAGGGAGAAGAGCTGAGAGTGGCAGATGGTTGAAAATGCAGAGTAACAGTAGGATTACGGGAGCTTAACTGAGTGGGTCCTGTCCCATGACATACCGTTGGCAGATGTATTTAATGTCATAGATACACAATGCGTAGGGTGGGAGGATGTTACATGCTCTTTAAGCCACTTCAGTGATCTGCTCCTTGCTCTGAAAGCAACTGCTTTGTACCTGAGAGCAGAGAAATGAAAAACAACTGGGATAAACTGCTACCTATCTGTTGCATAAGAAATTATATAGGGGAGCTATATATATCACGAATGTCAGTGTGGTTTCTGTGTTTATGAAACTTCTGTTTGCCAAAATAATTGATTTTTGCGTAAGTGGTGGGTATAATGCTCGTTGTCTGTATTTGACAGCACAGAATATGTGATTATCCATGGATTTGAGATTGAGTGAAAAAAAAAGAACACATAGAATCAATCTGATTCCTCTTGCAGTGATGCTATAGATAATGTGTTGTAATTTTATGAGTAAAGCACTCTAATTGCTCCAATACGGATCTTTATACAGTTAGGATTCTGGGAGCTCTTGTTTCTGGAAAGGGAGCCATGTAGAAGACAGGGTTTTTTTTCCCTTTGAGAGTTGAGTCTCTAGTGCCTCATGATTCTACCATAAAACCAGCAGCTTTTTCTCTGTGCTTTCTCTAGCTATATTGTTATAGTCAAACACTTCTAGCAGGTTTGGATTATGTGGTAAGGTGAAAAAGTTAGGATGTAACATAGCCTTTTAGAGTCTGAAATCTAACTAACAGAGAAAAGCATCCGATTATACAAAGATTAGATTCCCTTGAAACAAATCTGGATGAAACAGTCAAAACTAATGACCATTTTTAATGAGACTGAAAAGTAATCAGTGCAGAAAAGTAAAATAAGCATTGGGGGAAAAATCCCAGCATTTAGTTATTTGTTCCTATTGCCTCTGAAAAATAAATAAAATATTGTGAAATGTGTGTTAGAGTACATTTATGTCTTTGTACTTATTGGATACTGACACCAGTGGAAGTTAGATCCGGAGGAGATCAGTTATCTTAATTTTTAAGCCCAAGGAGATTTATTTACAAATTGTGGCTAGAGAGAACATTTAGTGGTAAATTCAGGCAGATGTTGCCCTAAATACTCTTGTTCTGTTTATGAGTAGTGTAAACCAAGAATGATAGATTTGCCTTCAATCTTGAAAACTCTCTTGGAAATGGAAATAAGCTGAATAGTATGACACTGTTTTCACCCCTTTCCAGAAGATATTTTTAGTGAGCCTGTTTATTTTGCTGTCCTTGTTTTGTGTGAAGGCTGTTGTAGACAAGCTTAAGACCTTAAATATCTTCTTTAGTGTAACATGTATGGGTTTATGTCATTCAGAGATGTTTACATAATGTGCAGCAAATGTTAATCTGGCTAAGCAGTATTGTACCCTCTTGTTGTCTTTTTCTTAATACTATATTTCTTTTGCATTACTCTTTTTTTTTCTTTAATGTCCTTACTTGTTCAGTTCCTCCAATCTTTTATCATTTTAAATTTTCAGAATCTTAAGTCTTCTTCACCTCTATTTTTAAGAATCAAGTCAAAACCAAATTATAAAATATACCTTGTAGCTGAATCAGTTGTATAGTGTTAAACAAATAGCTCCCTGTTAGGCTCGGTTTCCTGAATTCAGTCAGTTCTGATCCCTATGTTATAGCCAGTGGTGACGGTTTATGGCATGTTTAAATTTAGTGACTTCCAGTGAATGTTATATGTAGTGTATTTATCAACAGAAATGATATAACATGAGTTGCATAAACACTTACAAAAAATCCTGCGGCCAGTACGTTAGAGGCTGTTCTTGTGATCATGTTGTGTGTCCCCTGGCAGTCTGCTGGTATGATGACTAAAGGTTATCTTTTGACTCTTGATAAGATATTATCTGATTAATATATTCCATGTATTTAATTAATATATTCCTGTTTAATTGTAATGATAGTGCAATTTATTTAAAAAAAAAAAAAAACAGTTGGCTGGCTTTTCTGTCTTCTTCCAGCTAACATATGCAGCAAGTATTTAAGCCATTTATGGTCGTTTGTTCCTTTTTGTTTTCTAGGTAGCAAATGTCTGACTCTAATATTTAATTTTCTAAGTAAAAATGAGCATTTATATTGTAGTATTTTACTGTTTTATAGTAGTCTGTGCATTTAATGATGAACTGTGAAACGCAGGGTAAGATTTCAGGACATACCTTCGCTATAGACTTTTTGACAGTATGCTCACAATAGCAGATTTCAGAATAGCAGAAGTTTCAAGCATTAACTCAAAAATATGATGTCATCTGGTAATAGGATCTATAACTGTGAAATTACGTAATTTACTGTAAAAGCATAGTTAGACTATTTGGTTATTTTGGCTGCTGGCCTCAGCCAGTTCTGTTCAGACAGAAGAAACTTTGTTCACTTTTGAGGTTTCACTGTTGCAGTCCACAAAATGCATATTATCTTCCCTCAGATTGCAGCAATTCTGTTTGCTCTTTTCTTCATAATTCCTTGACCTGGATATTTTCTGATAGTTCTTCAGCAAAATGTAAGAGATTCCTATGCTTGAGACCAGCTCAATGGTCTCAGTATTTCCTGTAACCTTGTAGGTGGATTCTGTACTTAAGGGGGATAAAGAGAGGGAGAAGTTTTGGCTGAGGCAAACAGAGTAATTTTCATTTGAGTTTTTCAATCAGGACTTTCAAGTCTCTTTTAAAAAAGAAAAAAAATGCCATTAGGCATGCCATTGAAATAGTGGTGTAGTAAGACCTTATTTAAAAAAAAAATAAATAACTTTATGAATTATTTTACTGTATTAGATCGTATCATGTCTGTCATAGACTGGGACAGCTATTTTGCAGTTGCCAGATAACTTTCTTATCTGTTGCTGGTGATTTCCTCCCTGCACATCCATAGAAAGATTGTCTTGCTCTGTCCTGGTGTTGTGGGATAACACTAGGGAATCACAAGCCCTGCAGCCTTTTCAGATCAAAGTCAATTCAAAGTTTGGTAACAAAGGAAGTGGCTTGAATGTAGCTTGTTTTGTACTCCGCTTCAGAAGGATCCTGCAAGCCTACACATTGGTGGCTCTAAGTCCCTGTTTGCTCCTTTGTCATGGATTGTACTTCTTCCATAGCTTGTTTCTGTAATTTCGTTCTGGAGCCAGATTAACATCTTTAAGTTCAACAGCCCACTATTAGTTGTAAATTTTTGGAAGAAAAAAGAATTAGAGTTAAAAATGAAGATTGTAGTTAACATTCATCAGGGCTGTTACATACAAAATAAAACTGTCCACAAGATTCAGTTGCATCGTTTGATGAGATTCAAGTTTGCTTAATAAACATAAATTGTGTAGAACTGATATTTTTTGTTAACTGTTTAATACTGCTTGGCATAGTTTGCCTTAAGAGCATTGTATGCTATGAAGAGAGCACATGTTAAAGTCATTAAAACACAGTTAACAGTGTGTCAGATCTTTAAAAATACTTGTCAACTGGGAGAGATAATCAACAATTGTTTACAGGAATTGTATTTTCTGGTAGACCTGAGACAGATAGTGAAAGGCACAACTGAAAGATAAGTTAAAGGATGGTAAAGTTGACTAGCATATGCTTTTAACTAAAGGAAGTGAAGAGTGAGTGCTTCAGGAACATGGAAAGGAAACTTCCTCTAAAATGCAGTGGGAGGCTTTTGTCCCTAAAACCAGCTTCATACAGGAGTCAGGGGTCAGAGCAGAAAATACCGAAACTGATCTCAGTGTGTGGCCACCAGAGTTAGTGAAATCCTTGAAAGTGAGAAAGAAGTTAATAGAAAGGAAACCAAGAAATAGAAAGAATAGAAACAGAAATATAGAAATAGAAATAAAATATCAGAGCATCCAGTAAGTGATTAAAATAGACCTCAGTAGCAGTAATGTTTTCAGTCATTAAAAAAAAAAAAAACAAAAAACCCCCAAGAATAAAAGAATAAAACCTAAAAAACCAAACCTTTAGTTTTTAAAAACATATTGTTCCAAATCAGATTAAGTGCATTTCTAACTGAGATAACCATTTGAATTCATGAGATTGCTTCATTTATCGCAGGATCTTTTTTGGTTGAAAAACAGACTGAGGCCCAAATGATCTACAGTTCACAAAATATACAATAGATGGTGCCAGACTAAGAAGTTAGTATATTCATGAAGCCACATAAAGACTCCTGTCATTCCTTTCTCAAAAGCAGTGCAGAAAATAAGGAAGTCATCCCTCCCTAACTGACAGATTTTCATACTGACTTCATTTCATCTCAGTTCTTTTTCATTGGTCTCCATAGGACATGAGGAGAGAAACATGTCAGTTTAAATACATCTGAAAGTGAGAATCTCTGGGGTTTGCTTGCCTATGTAGATAGCAGATCTGCAAGGAAATTGATGGTCACTGTTATATGTGCATTTTACTTAAGCACTCTTACATTTGCTGTTATTTTAAGTGATGCTGTGGAGCGTTAAGACACTGTGCTTGCGTTTGTAGGGAAATTCAGATTCCTGTAGGTATTCTTTCACTAACCGTGCTAAGAGCTTTTATATATTATATATTACATATAAACTATTTTACATATTATACATAAAATAATAAGGCAGTAAATCTTTATGAAATATACAAAACATTTTGTGTACAAATTCTTTCATTTGCTTGTCTTATCCATGCTGCAATATACAAAACCTCTCTCTTTTTCCCATTCTGTACATTAAAAGTTTGTCTTTTCTGTAGCTTTTCCTTTAAAGGCAGGGCCATGTAATTTGTTATCTTTTGAATTAAGAAGCAAACACATGATGGAGAAAAGGAAGCAGGTTTTGTTTACAATGTCTAAAGCTGTGTTTTATTTTAGCACCTGCTGGTCTCTACAATTTTAAAAGATGAAAGAAATTATGTATTTAATAAAGATTCAGATTATCCAAGTGTCTCCAATGAAAGGCAGAAAACACAGAAATCTCTTTGTGTGTTGATGCAATTTTTCTAAAGACCAAATTCCAATAAGAGAGAGTTTCATCTTCCTTTTATTTCTGTGACTGAGAATCCAGGGGAATCTCTTTCAAAACAATAACACAAACATTTCTAACTTTTTGTTTATGAAATTGAAGTGAGAAGGAGTAAAACTATTATTTTTTTCAGTGATTATATACCTAACTATAATCAGGCTCACAAGTGCTGGCAATTCAAATTTTGACATCTTTCTTCTGGAATTATATATTGTAAATGGAAAACTTGATGGTGAACATGCTATGTATGAAAAGATACTAAATTGTATGGATTATTGACATGAAATATCAATTCTAAGTCTATGCTAGTTGAGAATCAAAAGATATTTACTTTTCAGATACCAGTGGTGAACCTTAATGTATGTTATTAGAGTGATTACAAAATTTAGTCATCTTGAGTTTCTTCGGCATTTGAAAACTATAAATTACTAAAGAGAATTATCATAAAAAAAATACTAGTTAAAACTTTCAGATTTTTTTACTTCTTGCAGTATGGGCATGGCAAGGAAAAATAACCAGAATTTTAAATATCTTAAAGTTTTCCATAATCTAGTTATTTATCTGTAAATTGCATTTTTTTTAAAATTCTGGCCTGTACTGCTTTGTAGTAACATTCACAGATTATCTTATTCTATGAATTTTAAGATGCTAAGAATGTAGATGAAAACTAATGATTTTCTGTGGAAGAACAGAACAGTAGTCAGTTCACGTTTTTTACACCAGCATCTTAGAGAGAAATATATAGGAACTATTTGAAAGGAAGTTATTCTAACAGCTTTTATATATATATATATATATATATATATATATATCCTCTTGAGCCTAATTCTTCTGTTCAACTGAGAATAGCAAACATTTACCTGTTTTTTCAATTTCTGTTCCGGATGTCTGTCTTTTCTTCCTTTGTTCCTTCTTTTCTTCTTTCCTTCCTTCCTTCATTTTCTTTCTTTCTTCCTTTCTTTCCTTTCTTTCCCTTGTGTGGAATCCTGCCTGTGCCCTTCTTGTTGACATTGCCTTTCTTCACTTCAGATTTATGCCAAGTACTTGGTCTTGTGTGTTGCGTGTCAAAACTCAGGCAAATAATGCTAATTTGAGACGCCAGTGATATAATTTTGAGAGACAGAATTAGAAACACAGAAGCCACAAGTATGAACAGTGAAATAGAAAGTTAAACACTTCTGGTACAGAAGAAATTCTTTTTCTCCCTTCTTTTTTCTCCCTTCCTTTACCTACTTTATCTGTCCTTCTTCCCACTATGAGAATATCCAGCTGTATTTGTTTGTTTTAAGTACATATAAATAATTTGCTAAAAGACACAAATGTTTCAGTCTTTCTGGGTGTAAGCACTGGGAATTCCACAAAACCATCTCCATCTTACATTCACCAGGCTTGTGTAATCTCTTGTCATACTGCAAATTTTGCACAGGTAGGGTGTTTTGGTTTGTTGAACACTTTTCAATCCCAAAGGCATCACAAGATAGAAAAGCAAAAAAAAAGTTTAAGCAATATAAATTTAGACAGGAAGGAAAGGACAATGCCTAGTAATTAAAGCAATTAACTGTTGAAACAATATATGAGTAGGTATGTAAGTTTTTTTCTCTCCAGATCTTTTAAGACTGACAGTCTTTTCAAATATATGACTTTAGTCAGAATTTGTAGGGTTGCTTCAGGAATTTCAGCATAAAAATTGTAGAATATGTAATATAGAAAATAAAGGTGGATTATCATAATGGTGTTTACAGGCCTCAATATCTGTGAACCTACTGGAGGGGCAGACAGGGAGGAGCTGCTGAACACATTTCTATTAGGCTATTCAACATACCATCTTAACAACTTAAAGAAAAATGGTTCCACAATTGATCATGGTATATATTGTCATGTCTTTCCCTTGGGGTACCCTATGTCTACATCCAGCATCTGATTTGAAAACCTGTGGCATTTCCTTGTTCTCACTCCACTCCCAAAACTATTGTCAGCAATTGTGATTACATGATTATCAGCAAGATCGTTAGAGCTGGCACAGGGAGAACTACCTAGGAGGGTGCATAAGAATATGTCAAATCCACTGTTCAAAAAAAAAAAAGCTGTTTTGTTAAATACGATCAGACAAACTGACCTAGAGAGAATGTATGAGTTTGGCTTCTGCCAAATGCTGAAAATCTACTGTGAAAGCATGTCCAGCCATTTAGTACACTTCAAACCATTGGCTTGTAGAGCTTTCTACCACACTAGAAAAGTCTCATTAATTTCTGGTGATAACTGACAGATTTTCCATGCTTTAAACAAGTCTTCTCTTAACACACTGCAAGTGTCTAATTATTTATTCTAAGTACGTTAATTCTGGTAGCTCAGAAGAATAAGCTCAGAAATGAGCTCAGAAATTCAATTGTATTAGTGAGATTCTCTTACTTAAAAATACTAAGCAGTCATACAGGGTTTGTGATTTTTGATACAGAGACTTGTATCTGTCAAATAATTGCTACATAAACCTTTTAAACACTTCATTCAAATACAGAAATTAGGGAAGCCACTAAAGCATTTGAAACACAAAGTTTTAAGGAAGGTTTGCCTTATGTAGAGTCTCCTTTAGTTTCTTTTCTTTAACTGCACAGGGTTGTTTTGTTTTGATTTTAATGAGAAAGACTGCTCTTAGCATCCTTTTGGAAAGTTTTGGAGATGGAGGGCTGTGGAACTTCATTGAACTGAGCTGTGTTCCAGTCTTACTTCCATGAATATCCCTTTCCTCTCACTTCCAGAGAAGAGAACAGAAAGAAAAAGAGCCCTGCACAATGGGGAAGAGGAAGAACAAGGAAAAGATAGAAAAAGGATACAAAAACAGAAGCCTTGCATTCCTGGAGATAGTTTGAGTTTGCATGAGCTTGAGCTCATCTTTGGATCTTTGGGAGTTAGTCCAGTGACACCTAAACAGTATAATGGTGCATCTAGAGGTGTATCTGAATTTGCAGTTGGTGCCTGTTGTGGCCAGTTTATTGAATACCTTTTTTCAGTTGGCACTGCTCCATGCAAGCACAAGGCTGGAACAAGTACCAGCAAGTATTGCCTTGGGTATATGCAAACATTAGCATAAACTTTAAAAGTAATTTCAGTGACACTTTGGATCTAAGTGCCCAGGTCTCTGGTTAGTGTCTTCTTGATTGTGTCCATTAGTTTTTTCATCATGACTCAATGTTACTTGTCTCAAGTGTCACCAGTAGATTTGTGGTGGTGTAAGGAACTGAGTAGAGTTCCTCAGACTGCAGCAGCTGAATCATGAGCTGGCATGAGCTGGCAATGTGTACTTGCAGCCCAGAAAGCCAACTGCATCCTGGGCTTCATCAAAAGAACTGTGGCCAGCAGGTCAAGGGAGGCGATTCTCCCCCTCTACTCTGCTCTCATGAGACCCCACCTGGAGTACTGCTTCCAGCTCTGAAGCCCCCAACATAAGAAGGACATGGACCAATTGGAACGAGTCCAGAAGAGGGCCACAGAGATGATCAGAGGTCTGGAGCACCTCTCCTATGGGGATAGGCTGAGAGAGCTGGGGCTGTTCAGCCTGGAGAAGAGAAGGCTCCGGGGAGACCTTGTAGTGGCCATCCAGTACCTAAAGGGGGCTTATAAGAAAACTCAGGAGGGATTTTTGACAAGGACAGGTAGTGGTAGTACAAGCGGTAATGACTTTAAACTGCCAGAGGGTTGGTTTAGATTGGGTAGAAGGAAGACATTTTTTACTGTGAGGGTGATGAGGCACTGGAACAGGTTGGCCAGAGAAGCTGTGGATGCTCTATCCCTGGAAGTGTTCAAGGCCAGATTGGATGGGACTTTGAGTGACCTGGTCTAGTGAAAGTTGTCACTGCCCATGGCAGAGGGGTTGGAACAAGATGAACTCTAAAGTCCCTTCCAAACCAAACCATTCTATGATTCCATGATTCTATGATTTTATGATAATTATGGAACTGCCATTTCTTCCATTTTAATTTATCTACTGTTATTCTCTTTGCTTAATGAACATTTGAGGTACAATGAAGAGGAAGATTTTACAAGTAGTATGTCACTGCATTTCTGGGATGAATACATCTAGTTTTCAAAATGATGAAGACACTCTTTTTTTTTCCCATTTAAAGCAAAAAAGACAACACTCCGTGCTCCCAGTAAGCAATCTATAGCAATAGATCTTGCAGTAATACATTTCTGTGGACCCAGAAGGTTTTGCCAACAGGTTTACTGCTTAAAGCAAATGAAAGACATGACTGACTCTCTCCTCTTATGAAAGAAGCAGGGGACCAGAAGAGAGTACGATAAAACGTGTTAACATAGCAGCAGGTTTTCATATTTTGGCGAGCGTTCTCCAGCTGCAAAGTGTTCCCTAATGGAAACTTGAGGTTAGTAATTCTTAAGCAAGTTTGGCACACAAGTCAGAAGTGCTGGAGAGTAGCTGCAGAAAAAGCTAACCTTAAACAGATACCTTGTGTTAGAAAGTTGGCAGAGAAAAGCTCAAGTGTTCTCCTTCTAATGAAAAACTGCTAAGCTCAATGTGATGGGTATTTTTCCCCTTGCAGAATCAGTGAAGCCCTTTGCTGTATATTTTTTTTGGTATGTCAGAGTAGGAGTTAGTGTTACACAATTAGTTATTTTTCAGAATTTCCTTTGTGAGACCCAGTCTTAGGGCCCTATGGGTTGAAAAAGCAGAAGTTGGATGATTATAAGCATTTGGGGGAGTACAGATTGTTTATATGTGTTTTCCTGCTGAAAATGTGAATGGAAATAAAGAATCTTATGTACAGTACTGAAACAGTAAAACAGCATGTGGCTATACTGTAATGGAAATAAATTTCCAAGTAAATTCTAAAGGACATTTGAGAAACTCTGTGCACAAACACTTTATATTTTACTCTGTGTTGAAAAAGAACTTGTTAACTGTAATAAAATATGACAGCTAAACTAGATCTCTTCATGGTGGGTTTGGTTTTATGTATTCTACATTTTTAATTGTAAAAGAGCCAGCCATCACCCCTTTCCCTTACATAAGGATGGGAGTCCATTAAAATATACTAGCTGGGGAGAGCTAGTATTTACAAAGTATTGTTTAACACATTTGGTGGTAAGAGTGGTAGCAGGAACTGTTCTAAATTTTATTTCTGCAGTTTGAACACTGGAAATAGGTTTTGAATTACGCTGAAACAGATATTTGCCCATTGTGAGGTTACTTTTGTACCACATCTTCTTGATTGTGTATGTAGTTGGAGAGCAGAGTTACTGCAGCAAACTAACCAGAAAAACTGAACAAGCTCTCTCTCCAACAGAAACGTAACTTGGAACTGGCAGTGGACACAAACAGCAATCCTTAGGGGGTTTTTCCCAATTCCTATTCAATTTTTTTTTTTTTCTGGATTTTCTTCTAACAAACAGTGTTTCATTTAGAATTTTTTTTATCTTGAAAAGTGAAATTTGAGTTTCAAAAGACAAGTCATAAAGCTTTTGATTCCTTTCTTTTAGTCAGATGACATAAGAAGTATTGGAGTAATCCAGAAAATAATAAAAAATGGTTACTTCTCCTTTTCTTCGCTTCTACCATGTATGTGGAGGTGACTCTAATTAAAGTGCAGAAAGTGAACTACTACAGTTTCATCATGAAAGCAGATGGTGAGACGGGAGGTAATGGGACCCAGTTTCCTGTGTCCGCGGTTACTCACATGTTACTGGGACCCTTTTGCTGCAGAAAGGGTGTGTAAGCGCTGACAGACTCTCTGCATCACCATTTACCTACATTGCTGCCCAGTGCTTCAAGTGGGCTGTGATTTCATCCCTAATGCTTCTGCTGGACAAAGTCAACCATTTGACAGAGGAAAATACAGTGTTTGGCCCTGAAGACTTAAGATTCGGTTGTTTTTTTTCTTGGCCGGGGGAGGGGGGAGGTTCTTGAATGATTTTATGATTTGACAGAAACAAGCCTGCAGCATGTTTTCTTCTGAGATTTTGGAAATATCCAGAACCAACTGTCCATGGTTAGGTTGTTAAAACCAAGTATTTATTATACCATGTTATTTTTTCAGTCTTGAAGAATAATTTATCTGTTAGATTTAATACTTCCATTAGGTATATCTGAATATTGAAACAAAGGGTGAAGTACTCTTCTGTATGATTCTAGAAATTTAAGAACACATAGGGTCTTCTAACTAGAAGCTGGCAGTTTCTCCATAAAGTCCTTATCCTTTAGTGAAGGTAGCGAACTCTAACATTTAATGCAGGTGTTAAAAGTAAATAGTAATTTTTAGCAAACTCCTTACATCAGTTTTTCAATACAGCACATGAATTCCAGTCTTGTGTAACCGTTACAGTGTTTTCTAATTGACATTGGCAATTGTTGGAAAATAAATTTAACAGCAAATACGTTTCTTTTTTTTTTTGCTCCAGCAAGAAAACAAGCATCTTCTGTGGACCATAGTGTATGTGAAGCAAAAGACTACAGAACACAAGAAATACAGCTTTGCAAAATAAGTTGTGTTATATTGTGCTTGTAGATAAGAGTATTAAAGAACAATTGTGTTGTGAGTACTATCTGCAAGATTGCTGTATTTCAATTTACATTTGTGATGCAATAATAATGATTGCTATATTGTTATAGCACTATTAGTTGTTCCCAACAGTCTTTTAGCTGAAAAGAAAGTTCAGTTTGCAGAATATTTTTTTTTTTCCTTGCAAATGTTTTGTATGAGAGAAACATAAAACACAAACTATGAAAAAGCATGAGATGGAAAAAATACGCTGATAAAATAATGTTTAGATTAGATTAGGGAAATACCACTGGATATCCACTCCCACAAAAGCATTGTAGAAAAGTTTCATAATAAACCATGTTTGTGTGTAATGTGTGGTGGTTGTATTTATAACAAGGGAACTGAGTAAAAAGAAATACAGTGTTTTAACCATAATATCTAAAAATATCCGAAGATGTCTGACTCAAATAGCTGGCTTTGTTTTGATTCAAATTTGAGTGTTTCAATCAGTCAAAGTCTTTTTGCACTTGCTTTTTGGGGGTCGTGGAGGTGGTGCTTTTGTGTAAATTAACATGATCTGTGCTCATACTAAGCCTATCCCCTTTAAAATCCAGGTGTGCTTAGTTTTCTAAGTTTATCCATCCAATTTTCTAATAAAAGTATTCAGTAATTTAGGCCCCCTACAGTGTTTATTTTGGCGTATTCCATCAAGGATTTAGTAAGTTAAGGAGAGATTTATAAACATTGATGGGTGTGACCATGGTTTTAACCATGTGTTACAGTATTGCCGGTTGTTTTTATTGTATGTTGAACATACCATTCCAGCAGATTACCAGCTCTAGTCTTATGGCTTGACGTTACCAGAGTCTATATAATAAACCAAAATAATTCTGTTGTTGCACACAATGATGTTCCCTCTTCAATTTTAATGTCATCTTATATTGCAATTTACTTTTTAAGGTTTTTGACAGATGAAAGAAGAGACTGTCTAAAAGGCATCTCAGTTACTGTAGTTATCCCAGCTCAAGGCAGAGCAAGGGAAGTGATGAACAGTGATGAGATTCATAACTAGCTAGTATTTCCAGATGTGATGTTAAGGCCTTATCTTAATCAGATCCCATCATATTTATCTTCTACTCTGGAACACTTTCAGATTCTTTGAATTATTTTATTTCCTGGCACAAAACAGTCATCTTGGAGGAAAAAAAAAGCCAAAACCTGCTTACAATTGATTCCCTCTCTCCTTGTTTAGGGTTTCATTTAATCATGTTATGCATACTTGTGTGCTCTGTTTTTAACTTTATATCTTGAAAGTTTTAATTTTGATCAAGCTACAGTAACTGTAGAATAATCAAGAAATGATTTAAGGTTCTGTCTTGAGGAACGTAGAAAAAAAGAGAAAAATGTATGGTTCTATTTAATAGTCTGTGAAGCTCTCAGATTAGCTACAGGCTACTGGACATCAGCTTAAAAAATTAGCTACTGATATAACTTCATGCATGTCTTATTAATATAATTTTAACTTCATCTGCATTACTTGGCAATCTAGTATCATGCTTAGCTGAAAGTGAGTGCGGTAAGCCTCTGGTTATTCTCTGTGTGGGCTATCCAGTTAATCTCTTTTGGGAAAAAGGTGTTGAACATCTGGTTTACCAGGATGTCATTACAGAAGCAGTGTTTCTTTGTGACTAGTTACTGAAACAGTCTCATCAAAATCTGGAATAATTGTGCCTCATGACTTTCTGAGATTCCTGTTTTTTCATAACTTGGTCTTGGATACACCTCACCATTGTACATTGTCCCATCTCTGCAGTGAAGCATGCTAAGGATTTATGTTGGTACTCCATAGCGATGGTCATAGATGATGTTGTTCACATCTAGATGTTTCTTAAACCTTAGGGTCTGAGAATAGGGCGATCAGCTAAACTATTTCAATTTATTATTTTGAGGCTTAAGAAATTCTTAAGTTACAAATTCTCTCCTTAGTTTTTTCGTGGTGGAATTTACTATATTTGTTTTCACTGACTCCTGTCTTACTGAACGCCTTTATAGGTGTTGATTTTCTGCAAAGTACTAGACTTTGTTATCTATTTGTTTGTCTTGTCTGTGATTATCTTCCTTTCTTTTCTTTTTTGACTTCAGGATTGAGGTTTCTAAAGAATCTTACAGAAAAGGAATGTGGTTTGCCTCTAGATAAAGAGGGCTATGATACTACTCTCTAGGGGAAGAAGAACTTTAGTATCCTTTTGCATTAGCTAACACAGGAAATACAACTATATAGCTTTAAACAGCTAAAATATCTAGAAAAAATCAAACCGTATGGCTTTAAGCAACTAAAATAAATAGAATACAAATGAGAACTTCTGGAGAATCAGTATAATTTAAAAAGTTATGCGTGATGCAAAACACAATTTAGCATTTTGTTGTTGCATTTTTTGAAACTTATATTGTTTTCTTGGATCCAATGCTATTTACATCCTCCATGGAGCAGGGGGACGGCAAAAGGCTGATTATAATGCACTCTGTGAAAGTAATATCTGTTTTTCTCAAAGGTTTAGATAATTTAAAATTCCTTACAGGCTGAGAAGAATCCTCATTTCTGAGTAAAAGCATCATATACAAGGCACTGACCTAATCAGTTCAAGTACATGTAGAAGGAAGGGTTTCATGTACATATAAATAGCCTGATTTTTTGTTTTGTGGGACACCCTTCTAGGTTGTAGAAATTAATCGGTATGTTGATGCTGTGAATATGCAGTCACAAAAAATTAATGTGCTTTTGGCAAACACATGCAATAGTGAAACTAGTTGAAAAGTTTTCATGTGTGGGACTACAGGGCTTATTGTTCTCACTTTCTATACAGATATACACTCATTTGTAAGTAAAGGAAGAAATATTTAAAAGCCATTTACAGATCCTTTGGAAACTGCAGTAGACACAGCTATATGTAAGAATGTGAGTAATCATCTCTCCAGTGAGAGAAATCACTTGCACTTTGCAGCTGGTAGATTTTATAATTTCCATTACTCAGGCAGCAATTAACAACGAACACACCTACAAGTTTGAATATACACATAAAACCACCTTTGGACTTGGATTAGTGGTCTACAGTCCTTCAGAAATCAGATTTAAAATGGTCACTGCAATAAATGGTGCTTCTGCAAGCAATAGGAGGCTCCATTGCTGCAGTTCATAGTCTTGTGTGGTAGATGGTGCAGCTGGCTTAGGGGTCATCTCCTCTGTGCTCCCAGCTCTCTTGCTGGGTTGTCCCTTGAATTAATCAAGGCTGTATTATTTGAGCTGCAAATTGAGTGGGACGCAGTCAGGTGCACAGAGCTGGTCCTGTGCCGAGCTGGCTGAGGGCAAGCAGGGTGTATTTGTTCCAGCACTGCCTTCTCAGATACAGCCTTGTGCCTCCCCGGTGAAGAAGTGATACAGCTGCTTCAGGGCAGCGCGGTGCTTGGCCTGATAAACCCGCAGCAAGCAGCTCGCAAGCCCATGCAGAAACATTACCTACACAAGGCCACCAGCAGTCCATTCCCATTGCTGTCTAATACTGTGACATCTATTTCATCCAATTATCACAGCAATCGCCTTTCTCCTTTCTCCCCATTACTCAAGATAACAAAGGGGGACTATCATTTTGGCCTTGTATTTTACCCCTTTTCTGTACAAAAATCCTTTATTTAAGTGGTGATTTAAGCTAATATCACGCAGCCCAGGTCATGTCTAAGCTAATATCACACAGCCCCCCCATGGAAGGGGGGCCTAAAACCCATGTGATGCTGACAGCTGGAGAGTAATTTAAGGGAGCTGTGGAAGCTGGAGTTACAGAAGTGCTCGAGATCGCAATCAATCATGCTGACTTCAGTATTGATTCACAGGGTGACTGCTTTCACTTGGGCTAAAGTAAAGAGAATAACTGAGGTATAATAACTTGAGCTAGCAGCTCCAATAAGGCCCTCACTCTGACTCAACAGGACCGAATAAGGTAAATTTGCTTGATAAATTACTTATTTTTGGAAGACTTCTCAATTCTATATGATAACTGGTAGGTACAAAAGTGTAAGATCAAGCACAACAAACTACACTCTTGAAGTTTTTCCTTGGTGATGATTACAATGAAAGGGATAATAATTTAATTAAGATAAACCCTGTGTTCATGGTCAGTGATGTACTTCAGCGTGTGCAATCTGTCAGTTACTAGAGAAGGATCTTCTCAGTTGTTTTTCTTTCTAATAAAGCACTTCAGCTGTCATAAGATGGTTAGCAAGTTCTTATATTTCACAGCAGCTCTGGTATAAAGTAAATGCAGCTGCTGTTTACGAAGAATGGTAGCATATAATTTTTTGCTTTTTCCCGTTATTAAATCAGTGTGACTATTGCTAGGTCAAATGTAAAAGATGCCCTTTTATGGGTACAATGTGATCCCATTTGTATCAGCCTGTTGAAAAGTTACATGCATTCTTAAAAGGCTTTCAAATTTTGGATTGATACACATATTAGCCTCTGGCAATGTTACTGCTTTTCTGCAGAATTTGTACATGATTTTGCTTATGCTAGAATGTCACCGTTGAAATGTGCAGTTATTTCTCGGTAATTGCTCTTGGAGAGGAAATGATTTATGAGCTCTAGAGATAAATACTTATGATATTTTACACTCCATTTGGTTGGAAACATCTCGTGTGTAGAAAAGCCAGGATTAAAAAAAAAGAACCGGAAAATATTTCATCTGTTAAAGCAACCATGCTAGTTTTACTAATCCAGGTAGTCAGTTGTAAGGAGTTAACTACACCGTTTTTCTAAATTTTATATGTTCACGTACGTAACCTCCCAACTGTGAACTGTGAACTGAATCAATTGTACTATTTCTTCACTGTTGCTGTGTGTCCTGAAGACTGTTTAAGCACCTGTGCCATTTAGACAGGGTTGCATTAAAATCTTGAGAATGTTTATCAGAGGACCCACATTACGTTTTATGGCTTTACCAAAAAAAAAGACACATTCTCAAGGAGGAGTGCTGTGAGTTTCTCTGTGTTTGCAGAATTACATCAAAATCATAGTGAATCTGTCCACGTTTGAACAGGTAATGATACTAATTGTATCTTAGTGTTCACATTAAAAAGTGTACTACATTTTATATCTACATGAAACCCTTCCTTCTACATGTACTTGAACTGATTAGGTCAGTGCCTTGTATATGATGCTTTTACTCAGCCTGTAAGGAATTTTAAATTATCTAAACCTTTGAGAAAAACAGATTTCCTTTCAAATGTAAAAATACTTTTTCAGGGACCCTGAGATAGAGTTTGTGGATTTGCAGAGACAACTGTAATGCAATTCTGGACAAGCTTTATGCAAAATGAAATGGAATTGGACTTTGAATTAGTATATGTATTATTTTGTCTCATCAACAAAATTGGTTTTTACGGTTAGCTGATAAAATGCAAGGGCTAGTGAAGGAAATTACCATTACGGTTCTTACTCTCTGTAGTTTGATAATTTGTGATGTTTGTTTAGTTATTTGTGATGACATGTCCTATCTGTGCTGTCTTTAAAAGATGTATCATCAGTTTCATAGGGAAGATGAAGTTATTTGCATTCCTCACAATAGACAGTAATTAAATATACTGAGATAGATATCATACTAAAAAGGGAAATAAATCCATAATTGAACTGCGCAGATGGACTAGAGATAATTGAAATATATATATAAATTATCTTTACAAGACATAAAAAGAAACCCATCTGTTTTAAAAGGAAATATAACCAAGTATAAAATCAGCTTGACTTGTAACTTTTTTCGTAGCTCTTGAACATCTGGGAAAAGCACTTCACTAGTGTAAGTGATGGTGGTTTTGCTTTTATCAGCAAAGATTTTGTTCATATGAGTAGAGGACTATAAATATAATACACACACTGCTGAGCTTGCAAGTGTAAGTTGGACTGCTTCCATCAAAGGTTTGTTACACGGGTGTTGCAGTTCTGCTTTGAGGCTTTTATTAGTGCAGGCTCCTGTCTCCACGTTGTGTCCTACTGGAAGGTCATAGAAACAGTGATGGTCTGCATGATCGTGCCTTCTGAAGAAAATGATATGTAGGAATTCATTCTGTGAATAATTTTTTTTTGCATTGCTTTCCCTTGTATATGTATATGTTCATGCAGCAAGACTGTATTGAATGTTGCTTTTCTTATTTTTATTTTGTAACCTTTCAAGACTTAAACTTATCTGGTCCACAATCCAAAGATGTCTCCTTCCACATTTTTATAACTTAATTGTCAGATTATGGGATTTTCTTCTGCATTTTTAGCATGGTTCAAAACTGTGGTAATACATTGGAAGCAAAATCCCTTAACTTCAATTACGTATTTAGTGACTTCAGTATCCCGTATTCACAGTTCTGAAGTACCCAGTGCACCCTCAGCTGTAACCCAAAACGTCTCCCCTCTAAAAATACCTGGCCAAAACTGAGAAGGCCTAAATTTTATAGTTAGCTATTATCTGTAGTGTCTTGTCCAGAGAAAGTAGTTCTTTGGGGACAGAAATAATACTGAAGAGCCTTGCGTAAAATAGTGTTTTCTGCAACTGGAAGTCTGAAGGAGCAGTTGCAAATATCAAACTTCATTTTTTCTTTACTAGCCACAAATATTAGGAAGTATTGGTTAATCTCATCCAAACATACAGTGATGGTTTCCTTCAAAACTAATTGACTTTTCTAATAGAGGAAAATAAATTATGTGTTTTCCTTATCAAAACTTTAAAAATCTCTGATATGAGATGAACATTAGAATGATCTAAATTTTGGTTAATGCCAGGGAATATTGTTTCTTTTAATAGGGAAAAAAATAATCTATAACTGTGGTTAAAAAAGTGATAGAAAATAACATTAAAAGACATAAATATATATGAGTAAAATCAGGAAAAAAAATTGACAAATTCTAATACTTTAAATCTTAAGCGGTTTTTTAATTCTTAAGCAAAATATTTTAAATCTTTACACACTGAAATTAGTACTCAAATGGCTGCAAATCTAGCCACAAACCCTGAGGAGGTGAACTCATTTATCAAGCACAAATACTATAGCACTAGAAGTGATAGGAGATTTTGGATCAATCAGAACATATCATGTAAACATGCCTGGATTTTTTATTAAAGACATTTATTTGTCTTTTGCTTTAGTTCTTTTACACAGCGTATGCTATTATTTAGTGTAGTCTAGGCTGATTGTGCTGCTATTAATTACAGGCTGCATAAATCTTCCTAGAAAAGGGCTTTATTTTCTTTGCTTATAGTTTTGCCAGATTTGAACCATTTGGTCTGAAATTTTCTATACCACAAACAGATTTGTTTAAATTTTGTGGAATTGTTACTGTCATTTGAAGAACAAGATTAGGGAAACTATACTGCTGATCTGTATTAAGGAAAACAGAAATCCCTTCTTTCTGATAAATTGCTTCACATTCATGCTTGGGGGTGGCTACTTGAAAGGTGGTGTGTACTGTGGAAATCTGCCTACAAACTGACTATGATTTTATAGGAAAAATGGAGACAATGATGCTCTCCAAATATAATCTACTGGAAGGGTGTTTTGCCATCTGACAAAAAGAGTAATTACTCATTGTTCCACCAAAGCACAGCAGTGAAGTAACTTCAGGAGGTGAAACAGAAACACTCTTGTGTGACAGTGGGGAGTGGAGAGGGACGTAAAATCACTTGGGAATGGAGAAAGGAAAGGAACAGGGCAGTGGAGACTGCAACCGGCAGAGGAGCACTGGCCAGGACAAAGGCTTTAAGGAGAAGATACACTAGGAATGATCACAGATACCAACGGGACAGAGACCGAAGAATCTGTTGGTTTTAGAGCATGCACCTTTTGGCACCAACAGCAGAAGTTCACATTTCTACACTCCTTTTTGTTCAGCAGTAGCTAAAAGCAGACTGGAAGTTTTTTGGCCTTCATTAATTAAAAGGATTAAGCCTATGCTGAGGAGACCAAACTGATTTAATAGTAGCAGCCAGGAGTCAAAATTGGCCCTGCCTGGCTATTTCTAGCCCAGGCTTGAACCTTTGCGCTTTGAAGTCTAATCTTCCAGCCTTAGGCTGCCATGTACCATACCTTTGATCCTGAACTTTCTTGTGAAGTCCAGAACTGGAGAAGAGCAATTATTTATGTAGTATGGATGGGATAGCAGTTACTTGTTTTTAATTTTTGTTTCTTGGCAAGGAACAGTAAAATTACATCCAGAATTTAGTAAAGAGTAGAAGCATTGAGATCTCCTACACTCAAAAACAGGGAAAGGTCAGGCTTAATTCTTTCCTTGCATCAATGCTTTTGACTTTTTATAAGAGAAAAAGTGTGTAGGGAGACATAATACTGTTTTTTAGATCTACTTGATATAAGTGGAAAAATAGAATTTGGACATATAAGCCCTCTTTAGGTCTGCAATACAACATTAATTTCCAATTAAATACAACTTGAAAAGAATTATATGGCAGTTCACTATATGAAATCACTTAGATCATCTGAGCAAAAACTGCAGTGAGTGGGAGGAAGCGTTGACAGGGTTAGAAAGGTAATGAAGTCATTTATTCCAATGGGATGCTATGCTATTGGTGATCTTTTTGCTTGCAGAATATGGGAAGTGAATTATGTTTTAATCCTTTTAAAATACAATAACTTATTAGTTTTCTAAAGGGCCCTGTGTTTCCTAATTTCTGAATCTTAATTTGCAAACTTGAAATTATTGTAAATTTGGGTGTAATTTGTGTAGTATTTCTGGGAAATGCGTATTTTAGCTACTTGTATTTCCAAATACTACATTTATGTAAGTTTTCATTCTTTGCAAATTCATTCATGTGTTGGTTTTGGTTGTGGGGCGGGCGTGCTACGGTGTCAGCTTCTGCAAGAAGCTGCTGGAAGTTTCCCCTTTGTTCAGTGGACTCGGCTGGGCCTAGGGCGGACCCGCTGCTGGCCATGGCCAAGCCAATTGGTGGCAGAATGTTCCATGATAACACCTCTGCCATAACGTATTTAAGAAGGGGAAAAACAGAAAAAAAAAAAAAAGGAGAAGATGTGAAGAAGCAGAAGCAGGGGGCAGAGAGGGGGAGGCGCGAGCCTTGTGGGCCTTGCAGCCTTCACCCTCTGGCCTCCTGCTGGACGCCATCTGGGCCCAACTTGGCCCGGCCGGGCTGCAAGAAGTGGAGAGGAGATGAGATGTGAAGAGATCCTGAGAGACGTCTGCCTGAGCCAGCTGTGAAAAACTTCTTGTGAGAGGAACGGCTGCAGACGCCAAGGTCAGTGAAGAAGGAGGGGGAGCAGTAATGCGGCTCCTGGCCGAGATTCCCCTGCAGCCCGAGGTGCAGCCCGTGGTGAGGCCGGCTGTGCCCCTGCAGCCCATGGAGGCCCACGGAGGAGCAGAGATCCACCTGCAGCCCGTGGAGGACCGCATGCCAGGGCAGGTGGACGGCTGAAGGAGGCTGTGACCCGTGGACAGCCCGTGCTGGGGCAGCCGTTCCAGAGGGACTGCACCCTGTGGAAAAGGAGCCCACACTGGAGCAATTCTTGAAGGACTGTAGCCTGTGGGTGGGACCCCAGACTGGAGCAGAGGAGGAATGTGAGGAGTTCTTCCCCCAAGAAGGAAGGAGCTGTGTAAAGTGACGTGTGATGAACTGACCACAACCCCCATTCCCTATTCCCCCACTGTGCTGTTTGGGGTGGGAAAGGAAGTAGAGAGAATTGGAATGAAATTCAGCCTGGGAGGAGGGAGGGGTGGGGGAAGGTGTTCTTGTTCTCTTCCTCATTATGCAGCTTTGGTTTTAATAATAAAGAAATAGTTTTCCCCAAATCATGTCTGTTTTGCCCATAAGGGTAACTTCAAGGATCTCTTCCTGTCCTCATCTCAAACCTTGAGCCTTTTTGTTCTTGCCTCCATTCCCTTGGAGGGTTGAGGGAGTGCGTGAGAGACTGCGTAGCTTGGTCCTGAGCAGGGCTAAACTATAACTTTTCACTTGGGAATATTTAATTTATTGAATTTATAATCCCTCTCTAGAAGACAAATGTGTAGGTAATAGTGAAAGTTTTGAGGATGTTGACATGCTTACTGTAATTCTCAAGTGGCTGTCAGCTTTAGAAAAATAGTGGTATCATGAGATTTAGAGTTAAGTGTTCTGACAATCTATTTGTTTGATTATGGTGAACAGCCTTTACTGTAGTGTCTGAACTGATAACTTCTGAGTCATTTTCACTGATGCTAAATTGGAAAGTTACCCATGCATTTCACTGATATCTTTCATAGCCTTTATAAAAAGAACTGTGTAGTGCTTACTTGAAATAAGAACAATAAACATCTATGTTTTGTATACACCTAGATATAGTAGAAGTGGCAAGCAGGTTTATTGCCTGTACATACAATGTAATAAGCATCTGGAAAATGTTTTCACAGACTAATGAAGACATTACATAACAATTCTGTATATTACTTCTCATCTTCTGTGTTTACACAGAGTCATGAATAAAGCTCTCCGACAATCAGTCACTGTCAGTTAAACTAGTCATGTTCTACCCTAATGGAGAGATGGAAGATGATAAATAGGAAAGGAATCAAGTATTAAATCAGTTCAATTTGTATGTTAAAATACAAACTTTCCCTTACATATATTCTAGCCTGTTTATAGAAAAGGAGCCCTTTTATGGATATCATCTTGTTAGTTTTGGTGGATACAACTGGTGTCCAAGATAGAGGTACTATTTGTTTCAGCTGAGAAATGCTGATCCACTGTTTCTCTGAACTTTTAAGTAAAAGTTTTCTTATTTTTTGGTGTTTGCTAAGTTGTTACACTGAATCTTTTTAAAACTGAAGGCTTTTCCAGATGCTAAGTGAAGACTTTGGAGGCTAGGGTGGGGCTGTGGCTCTCCTAGGTTAACAAAAAAAGTAACTTAAAGTAACTTTTTAAAAGCTACTGTGGGTCAGCTTCCTGGGAAGTATCATCTTACTATATGATGTCACCATCAGTATGAAATAGGACTATTTGCCACCTTGACAGAGGAGTCCTTTTCTTAATATTTATCCTATTAAAAAGAAACGTAATGTTATCCTACAAAAATAGCCTCAGCTTTCTATAGTTCTGGTCTCATTCCTTCAAGATATTGTAGCATTTTACAGTTAGAGACAGGAGAAAACTAAAATGAACTATTGCACTTTGTTTCAATTTTTACTCTCCTTTCCCTATTCTTTTCTGCCCTATGTCCTCTGTTCAAAACACAAATTAAGCCAACCAACAATTTAATAAAAACAAGAGCACACACATTTCTGAATGATTTAGGTCAATTATATTGGTAAAATCCAAAGTCATTGGTTTGTTTCTTTTTTTTTTTTGTTTTCACTGGGATTTTGCTTCTCTTGAGTATTTCTCCAAATATATCAATCCTGGCCGTTTGCTGTACCCCATTGCACTTCCTTATTTGTCATCTCATTTTGTGTTGTTCCCGTGTCTTCCAAAATCTTTGTGGTAAGCATTTACAGAACTGCTTTCTGTACATTTGATTATGCTATGACAGATTTGGTATGAAACAGAATGATGTGATATAATGTTATACAAGACGTAGTGCATGTAGATTATAAATTCCTTAATGAGTTAATTGCTAAGCTAGACATGCTTTTGTGACTTGTAAGAAAATTAAATTTAAAAAAATAATTAAAAATTTGAAAAATTTAGTTTGAGTTCTATGACTTGAATTAGAAATTGCCATTGGGAGGAGGATAACACTTTTTCATAACATAAATCTTCAAATGTGTATTAAAAACAGTAACATTTTCAGCCATAAAGACATATGAGGCAGTATAAAATGAGTTTTAAATTACCACTCTGTGTCTGGAAGACTTTTTCTTTTTAGTAATCAGCAGCACTTCTCAATTCAGAAATCCAACAACGAAGTATCTTGTTAAGGATATTTTATAATACTAGGAGGGTGAAGAGTCACTGTTCAATGCAACATCTCTGGTGTCCATAAAGCATATAACTCAGTAGGCTTGGATTTTGTTTATTTTTAGTGTACGACTAATTCTCAGTGATGTTGTAAGAATACATTCATGTTAATGAATGCTGTATTTTCATCCTATCCAATCAGAAAACACAGCTATGCCTGTGGAAAAGTATAATGGCAATATAATTAGGATTTCTTCTAAGAAAAACATTGTAACAGACATCCTGCCGTGCTCATGTTATTTTAATTGGATGTTTAGCTCAAGGGTGGTTCATAATTTATCATAAACTTTAATGTTAATAAAATCAGCTGGAAGGAAGCTATACTTAATTTCCTTGATTACACCATAAGAAGTAAAATCTTAATTTGAACATCTTTTTTTTTTTTCCTTTTACTGACAAAGCAAGAAGGGAAAACTAGGTTGACAAGGAGATCACACCTTTCACTTCCTCAGCTGAGTAATGACTCAACGTAGTGTGAGTGTAGGAAAATTAAATAAAAAAGAGATTAAATCTGGCCCATCATGCAGACTATCAGTATGCAGGCTGCTAAGCAGCTTTTATGTCAAGCGAATGGAGAAGTATAACAGAAAGTCTTACTGTACTGTTTTTGCCTGTGTTTCTTTCTGAGAATTCTGACTTTCGGGGTGCTCTAGTTCAGTTTTTAATTTTCCAGTGGTAACTTTTGGGAATCCAGTTTTAGGTCTACCAGCCACCAGAACCAGGTTTCAGTCATTCCCAAATTTTGTAGAGGTTGCAATAAATTTGGTGTTTAACTTTATTTTAAGCAGGGAGTATTTAATCAGTAGAGATAGAATGGAGAGCCTTGGTCCATGCTAGGCAGATCTGCTGATGCTTCTGTTTTCTTACTTAATGTGAGAGTTGAAAATGTGACTTTGCAATATATTTAAGTGTTCCAGAGATGTGCTTACCAAGTTAAAGAAAAAGATAATTTTTTTTTTTTCACCAGGCCATATTTATTGTTTTGTTTATTGAAAATCATGCTTCCTGTATGTTAATGTGATATATGTGAAAGTGCTCAAATTCTCATTTTTTTACTAACTACATTTCTCTGGGAAGTTATTAAAATTGCATTCTGTAGGCTTGATCTTTGCAGTGAGCTCATACTGAGACCTTCCAATAGGCCATTATTAAGCTACCAAATTGCTTTTGCCCTGGAGCAGCAAGGGTTTTCACTGCTGTTGTCCCTTATAATGTCATCTTGGATGTTCTTCTTATCTGTATGTTTAATCCTTTTAGCTTCATGCTAAGTTCTGAGCCTGAGTAATGTTAAGAAGCCCTGACTCCCCTAGGTACTTTGTCACACACAGACTTTTTCCTTTTCTGCCTTTTACATCTGCTGATTTTCTATTTCTTTCTCCTAGTAAAAAAAGAGAAATGTCTGATTTCTGTTATCTATTATTTGTAAATTATTCCTCTGTTATTGTAGCTGCGTGACTGTATGTTTCCTCTGTAAAGTTATTATTCCTAACATTAGAAAAATCTGACTGGAGGCAGGTTTTATTTCCAGTTATCTTTGGAGCTCTGCTCCCAGTGCCAAACTCGGTCACCTGCCCTTGCCTGGGGAGGACAGACTCTGCACCCAGGCAGGCAAGACCTCTGCATAATGGGAGTACAAAGCCCCACCACTAGCTTAGTGAGCAAAGAGAGGAACCTAGACATACTTCTGCAGAAAAGGGCTCTGTAAATCTCCTTTGTCTTGGCGATAAGGCATCACATCTTGCCGAACACTGCATTCACACCTACATCCCCAAAGACGAGCCTAAAAGTATAAAAAAGGCCTGGACACAACAGGCAAACCCTGTAGCATGGCCAAAGACAAGTGGAAGAATAAAGATTTCCTCTTACCTCATGCAGATAGAAGGATATGGCACCCTGCGTGGGACTTGCTCAGTGGCTTGCTGTAATGATATAATTTGTTTTTTTTCAGTGAGAAAGGTATAAGAAAGGTAAGATTACTAGTCAGCAGTATTTCCTGCTGTGGGCAGCCCTTTGTCATAACCCTAAGTCTCCCAAACCACTTCTGTGTAAATGTATATAAATAAAGTAAGTAATAGCTGAGTGCTTAAACACACTGCAGTGCTTGTGTTGTCTGTCAAGCCGAGATATACTGAAATAACATGAAGTGGGATGACATTTGTGGTCTCATATCTAGACAAATTTTTGCAGAAGGGGTTGTACCTTCTGCCAGATTTTAAAGTTTTGTTATGGTGGGGTGGTTGGGGGTTGGGGTGGGAGCGGAATCGGGGAAGTTGTGAGTTGTTCTTTTCTTGCTGGACGCTGTCTCTCAGGACTCCTCTGCTCCAGCATGCCCATAACTGAACGCGTTCTTCACCCAACAGCTTTTGCAAGATGCCAGATTTTGAGGGCAGTCGGAATAAACACACAAGCTTCAAAGCAAATCACATAAATTTAATGCCCTTAGAGTTTTAAACAGAAAGTCAGTGCTCTGCTATAAGTGCTGATTTTTATGAGATTGCCTTGTTTTTATGTTAATGATATGTTATTATTCCACATAAGTCTTAGGTACATACATGCCCTGATCTGTTTCTCTTCTAGTTTGCCAATTTCCATCATCCTTTATCCATTTTGATACCTCAGAATTTTTCAGTATGTTGTGTTTATTACCAGAAGACAGAAATCCAAACAGCATGGACTGAGCTTGAAGAAAGGAAACTAGTTAGCTGTTTAAGATGGCCAAAAGGCTTCCAGGGAGCTTTTTAGGTCTCTTAAAGTTTTCTTCCCTTAGAAGCATGGTTATGCTGTCCTTTTATGCCAGTTAGTTTTAAAAACGTGTATTACCTC
The DNA here is from genome assembly GCF_036417535.1 of Chlamydotis macqueenii. Classification (NCBI taxonomy): domain Eukaryota; kingdom Metazoa; phylum Chordata; class Aves; order Otidiformes; family Otididae; genus Chlamydotis; species Chlamydotis macqueenii. Next base: position 53,645,645 of record NC_141593.1, on the reverse strand, counting down.
CATCTCACATTCTTGCCTATATCCTTAGAGCAGCACTGCATAAAAGATTGCAATGAGTTTTTATCTGATGCTCCCTGACTGAGTGTAATTTTAAATGGATGCTGAAGATTGAATTCTTGTTTTCCGTCTTTAAAGCTATAACCAAATATCACTCCTATGCTAAGCTTTTAAGTTTTTCGGTTATGTATGTCTCTTTATAATGCTTGTCCTTTCTTTATTTTGTGTGGAAAATCTATTCAAATGTGACTAATGGACTGGGAAATTGAAATAGTTAAACTAGTGCTTTGTGAAATATTGCTAAATGTGAATAAGCAAAGACATTTGAGGCCAAGTGTTTTCCTACATGGTTTTTGTTGTAGGTGTTTAGACATTAATGTAAACAAATGTGTAAGATATTCAGACAGTTGATTTGCTTGATTGATGAAGTTTTTAAACACAGAATTCATGGTGTTACTTAATGGAAGTTATGGATGCTGTTCTTCATACATAATTTCAACATTATCTGATAGTACTAGAATATAAATCCGAACTTAATTGGTTATGCAAGTATTTATTGAAGTTTCTTCTAATAATTAAAGGCTTTAAAAGCTTCTATGTGCCATATAACATACGTCATGTATTAACAAATTAAAAATACTCTGCATTGTCAGTGTTTCCAGTTTCCCAAAGCTTATATTTTTTGTGAAGGATTTTTGGAGAATGCCAGGTGCAGATTCCCTAATATTGATAGTACAGTAGAAATTTCTGCCACATATTCCTCTTCAAATTATGTTTCATAATATCAGAATACTTATTAATATAGAATTGTAGGATCATAGAAAAATTTAAATTAAAGAGACTTTTAAGATCATCTGGTCCAGTCCCTTGCTATTCAAGTAGCATCAGCTTCAACGTTGAAGATCAAAGTTGCATCAAGTTGCACTGGATTAACATGACTTAACAAGTTCCCCAAACTCATATTTTTGCAGAAAGTAAGTGTTTGGGGGTTACAGAGTGATGTGGTAGATGCCTATTGCTGTCCAAAGGCAGTTTATATTAATTAGTGGTCAATAAATAATTGTGATGCTAAGCTTAAAAGGAGAACTTTTTTGGTGCATGGCTTGTATAGATAAATCCTTTAGATATAGTAGAGATGATCATGTTATTTCTTTTAACATTTATGGAAAGTGAAGTGCTGTTTCCAAATAACTGTGGATTTTGAGGAGCATAAGTCTGTTTGATTTTCCTGTATTTTGTATCAAAATGGATTCTGCAGAACATTAGGTGAAACTGAGAGTAAAAAGCAATAAAAATAGCTTGAAAAATATTTTAGCTTTATTTTTAACCTCCAATTTAAGCCTCAAACAGTAATAACTATTAAAGACTCCTAAAACCCAGTCAAACAAGATGAGGAAAAACCTTTTGTGTCCCAATAATTGACTGCACTGATACATAATCCCTCAGGGCATTTCTCTTTTGTAGGCTATAATGATGAATATACTGTGAATATTAAACACAAATAATTGCTTTCTTTGAGGACTTTTAATTTAACCAGAAATATGACGAACTAGTGAGCCAGAAAAGCATTTCTACTTTGAAGCAATTTACCTCAAAACTTAGATTTCAGGGTTTGCAGCCCTGAAACTTGATTTTTTCGTTTGTTTTTTTTTTTTTTTTCAGATTAATCAGAAATTATAATGGCTTTTTCTCAGTATTTTCTTCAACATTTGAATTGCTGAAGTACTTCAAAAGTAAGGATACTTACAACTGAATCAGTTGAGAAAGACCTTTTGAGCTCCTGCAGAGCAGTGTAAGGTGTACATTTTCTGAGGTGGATAATATGTTAAGTAAGGTACAGAGATGTGGATTCTTCAGTTGGATTTATTTCCTGGGGGAAGTCATAAATACCAGGGAACTCTTTGTGTCAGACTGTTGTAGTTCACATAGTTTACATTGCCCACTAAGCAGACTGTACCTTGTAAAATAACACTACTGTCTAAGGATTTTCCATGAGAAAGGAGCCTCATGCTATTTATAGCTACTATAGTTACTGGGGCAGGGACATGCGGGGGGGCTACTTTCTCTTGCTGTATAAAATTGCTCTCTCCCACTGTATTAACATTACACACTCAGAGTACTTGAAGCATAAAGACTATAGAAACATTTTTTTTTTTTAACATTGCCCTGTAAAATTGAGGCACAGAAGGTAATCTCCCCATTCTTCATTTAGAATGAAGAGATCTCATGCATTGCAGGTGGCTGGGTTGTGAGTGGAGGGAGTTACTTTCCCGTGTCAGGTGATGTGACAGGAGTGCAGATCACATGCTGAGCTTCTGTCCTTGTTCAGCTTGTATGTTAGGGATGAAGTAATGGCGTGAAGCACAGCCAGGCAGCACAGCCTCAGGCCCATTACAGAATGTTAATGCCCTGCCCCTAACTGCAGTTGGTTAGCATAAAACGAGGCGGAATGGAGAAAGGCTTTCAAACACATCATATGAGAAAGTTGGTCTCTACAAATGAAGAACAGAAAGGATGCATTATGGCTGGTTTTTTAGGCATAGCTCTAGCCAAGTATCTGTGAAATACTGTCCCATGCCCCTTTGTACATTTGCAGAACATACTAGAGTGTGTAAAGAGCTCTATGTCCTGAGTTGTTTATATGGATACTACATGCTACACAGCTTCAAATTCTCTGAGCTGTATACAAAGCTATTAAAAGTATCCCTTGTTTTTAGGAAAATCCAACCAGAAAGAATTGTTTGGGAATAAATGTTAACTGTCAGCAAGCTCAGACAAGAAAAAAACAGTTAGTCAAAGTCAGTGCCTTTGACACAGTTCTTCCAGAACTGAATCCTTTTTTAGAGCTCACTGACAAGTAGTGAACCGTTATCAGCTCTCCTCTCTCACAGAGGTGGAACAGTTTACTCAGAAACAAGGCAGCAGTCTCTTAAATCTTGCACTGGGGTACTGGCTATCAAAAACTAGGCATCCCTCTTTACTGCAGGAATAAAATCAGAATCCCTGTTTCTGAGTGAGCTCTCAGACAAAGTACCTGAGGAACAGCCACCAGCAGTGAGTGAGGGGCAGAGCCGCAGGGAAGGGTGGTTGTATGGGGAGCTACAGCAGCCTTTGCAGCATGGCAGGAACCTGCGCGAGATCCACTTTGGCAGTATGGCCCTGAGGGTGTGGGAGGGTTTGGGTTGCACGAGGGTAGATTGCCCCTCTACCTGCCTGGGGGGAGCCTGAGAACATGCCGGAGAGGGGCATGCTTACCTCCCAAGACGCGTTTTAAGTATGTGGCTGGTCCCAGTGCACTTTCCAGTGTCTCACTGGGAACCCGTGTAGCTCCATGACAGTGTGGATGTGTTTTTCTCTCCTGAGCTCTCTCAATGATTTAAGAGTGGAGGAGCAACCAAAAGTCTGAGATCACTGAAATACACAAAGCTGAAGTTATGATAAGGAAATGAGTTGTATCTTCTCCGTGATCACTTCTCCTTTTTCATCCAGAATAGGAAGTGAGTCAGATCTTCATCATCATCAAAACTTCTGAGCCAGCCTTTTCCCTTTTGCATGCTGATGGGAAGAAAATTGGCAGTGAGTGGGGAACTGTTTTTCACGGTCACTGTTGCACTGTTCCCAATTTGTTAATCCCTCACCCCTTCCCCATTTCTGGTGGCGCTCCTACCCTGAAGGCTGGCTTGTGCAAAAGAAGGGGGTTAGTGACACCAGGCAGACCAAACCTCAGCAAGCTGGAAGGGTGACAGCATAGTTTCCTTAAATCTGCTGACTTCTGAAATGAAGTAATTTCCACAATTGTTCCACTTAAATAATGCACAGAGTAATGTAAAATGTTTTGCTGTTTTCTTGCATGTGTGCAGCTCTGCTTGCTACTACAAAAATAGTAGCAAAAGTTCAAGCTCTGCTTGAACTACAAAAGTTCAAGTATATACCATTCTTTGTCTAACATATGGGTTTTTTTTTTTGCTTGTACAGATTTGTTGGATTTTATTAGATTGTGTGCTTGGTGAAGTATCTTTATAGCAGGAGGGTAGCTAGAATCATACACAAAACACTATGACTTCTTGTCTGTCCTACATTGCAGGAAAAGTTGGGGATTTGGAGTAGAGTTTTTTAGTTTAAAGCTATAAAGAGGTGAGATGTCAAAAAAGTCTGCTAATATTAACAGAGAAGCACTGTTCCATGAGTGCTTTATCTTAGCTTGTCCTGATTTTCTTTCTACTTGACATACAGTGTGCTGAGCTGATTTCAGTCCAATGGCTTGACTAATGTGAGAAAGGAGGTGGGGGGGGGGGGGATGGTCCAAAAGGGTTTGCTGTTAACTTTATTAATCTCATTAAGGTGGGGACTAGTAGAAGAATTATAAATAATTAATACGCAGTTCTACTTTTATAGAGTCTAAAAAATTAGCTCTTATTTTTTATTTTGATCACTACATATCATACCTAGCTAATCTGCAAATAAGAAGTTAGATTTCTTCTATTGAGTGAACGGTCCTAATGCTAAAGAAACTATTAATTGAAGTTACCGTGTGCACTTGTAATTTTTCTGCTCTACTAACCCCTGCCTACCAGAGCTGGAATTAATACATGAATTTTTGTTCATCCTGGGGACAGTGTCAGCAGGAAGACTGTTGATTCTGGTGCTTAAGTTATTTAATATGTCTGTTAATGATGTGTGAAATGGAATAGTATTCAGCATTTTTTTCTGTGGCTGTGTTGGCTCAAATGTATTTCTCTAGGAAGAATTAGCGAATATGCCTTTCAATGTACAGCAAGATGTAACTCTTGTATACATGGCATTTTACTATCACTCTCAGATTATAATTACACTCCAGTTTTCCCTGTTGTTTCTGGGTCCATCATATCCTAAAATGGTGGGCATAATATAAACATAGCAGCAGATTTAAATCTTCAATAGTTTGAATAGTGAACATGACTCCTTTTCCTGGTTTGTTTTTTTGGGTTTTTTTTGTGGTAAAATGCCTCACACATTGTTACTCAGATGCATTATAATCTTCAAACAAATGTTTGTGTTACAAAATTATTACATTGCCAGTAACAATTTTACAGATGTGAAGCTGGTTTGTTAGGCATTATACTAAGTGGAAACATAAGGATCTGCTGTTGGCTGAGGACTGTGAATAGAAAGAGGATGTTAGGTATTTTCAATGTAATATCTGTTTGTAGGAAGGTTGGCTACAGCCAATTAATAATATGTAATGAATTCTTACTAAAAACCACGTATTGTATCATTAGGAAGAATTGAATGGATTTCTTGAGTCATTGATTCCCTTGCTCACAAGCAATCTAGTTTTTTTAGAACCTGATTAAATTGTATGCATTACTTGTATTGAAAATCTGATCAAAACCCTTCTTACTCTGACAACTTGAAATTTTCCTTTAGTTTCCTGCCCAGGTAAACCTAAGGCTAGTTTGGTTTTGTTATCTCTCTTTTGTTTAGTTAAGGTATTTAGAGAGAGTATGATTATTATCCTTCATTTTGCAAGGTTAAATAACCCAAATAACATTAACCTCTTCTTATAGGATAGTTTCTGATCCTGGTGAATCTCTTTTATATTGACTTGGTCCCACGCATTTGATAAAGATGCAGGTTCAGAATTGTCTTTCCTATGTCTTTCAGAAATATTCTGATTGATGCAACACAAATCTTGTTTTCATTTTCTGTGGAGGATTCACACTGATGTTTTGTAATCTCTCAATGTCACCTTACTGTCTGCTAATATTCTTATGTTCTCCTTACTTGTCAGTTATTTCCAGTGTAAAAAGTCAACCTTCCTGTGATATTCAGTCACCTGCCTCTGAAAGCCATGGGTGTAGGATTATATGTGTGGTATTATTATAACAACTGAATTTCTAGAGTGTTGCTTCTTGAAATTCTCTGGCTCTTCTTGTGGGGTGTCTTCTTTAATCTTTTAATGATATCGTCAACGTTGTGTTGTGAGCAGTGTCTCAGATTTTGTGCCAGTGTCAGTAGATACGATATTGTTCCTCAGAAGCTTCTGTAATGACTTCCCCCCCAAACTAAGAGTTCCTAATTTAAACATAGCTGGTTACTGCTTCTTTGTTATCCGGTTCATACACATTTCATAACTCCAGTCTTTATTTTCTCCAGGTGACAGTTTTTTCTCATAGCATCATATCAAATGACTTGCTGAAATCTATTTTCTTGTCCCGAAACTTATGATCACCATAGCTTAGTGTTGCATTTGATTATGGTACGCATTACTGAGAACATCCTAATGTCCCTGTAGTTGCCTGTTTTTTTTTTTTAAATCATCCTTTGATTAAATTACTCAGATTGCTGCTGTTCAGCCAAACAGTATCAACTCGAACACATTAGATTTTACATGTAAAATCCCCTTCAAGGGGATTAAATGCCCCTTGAAGTAACTGGAAATAGTGAATAAATCTTCATCTTTAGGAGAACTAAACTCTAAAGAGCAGGAAAGACCAGGAATAGTTCCTGTTCATCTTATTTCTAAATTTATTAAAAGGCCAGTTTAGATAAAATGGACAACAGTTTAGTGCTACTGTAGAATTAGGAAGAGCTAGAGTGGATGGAGGATTAAGTTCCATGTCTCCTCTGTTAAAGGGGAGAAATTGTTTTTAAACAATGCTCCAAGAAAAATTGTGTTAATTTTAAAAGCACCATTTGCATTCAATCTTTCGATATGTGATAGTCTTGCAATAAGATGGTAGGTTGGTTTGGGCTTCTGTGTATATGTTGTACATCAGTAAATCACAGAGATTACAATTGTTTCAGAGCTTGCAATGCAAAATACGTTGTGCTTACATATTAACTACTGTATTTCTCTGTCATGATAATAATGCCTGTATTCTAATTTGTTTCATCTCAATTTTTATTCCTGCTTGCGGCTCAGAGATTCCTCAGAGCACGATTAGATTATTCACATTTCTTGCCAACTTCTAATTTCAACTGGCATAAAAAGAGGCAAGCAGAAGTCCTTGCCAACTCATGCATTAGTTGTGCTGTAAGAATTTTTCAGAAGACAGCAACTCTTCAGGAAAGTCACAAAACAATGCAATATGGAAAAATAAAATCTTATGCCTCCATATTGAATTGAAGACAACTTCTCCCATTCACTGCTTTCACTGAATGTAAAGTGGTTGTATCATGTCAGACTCATAGTTCATTTAACAAAATATCCTCTCTCTGCAGTAACCAGTAGAAGAAGCTGAGGCAGGGGTGTAAGACAATGAAGACATGCTGTGATACAGCCTCAGCTGGGACTCCAGGAATCTACAGTACAGCAATATTGTACAGAAAGTGTACCCTTTTGCTTAACATAGCAATGATGAAAGTCTTCCACAAAACTGTTGACTTACTCTCTGAAGCCACGCAAAATTTTACTGTAAGCAGCTTGCTGTGCCAGTAAGTTGTGTCATTGAGAAAAGGTATTTTCTTTTCTGTTTTTGAATCTTGAGAGCATCATTTTATGTGTCATAGTTCTTTATGTGAGAAGAGATGTTGACTATTCTATCCATTTCCCTTATGGTGCTACTGACTTTATAGCTCTTGGGATTGGCCCTCTTTGCATTACTCCCTTTGGCCCATGTCATCTGTTCATCCACGTGTGTAATCATCTGGTGGACTTGGTTAGTACCATTCTACTCAAGTTATCAATTTCAGATGGGGCATCATTATATTGACAAGGTACCTGCCCACAGCCTTCAGGATTCAGGTGCACTACAGCCACAGCCATATAATGATGTTTCCGATTTGCTCTAGACTTGTCCTCGTGCTATTTGCTTTTGCTTTCATCACTACTGAACATCAATGTGACATTTGTACAGAATTGCCTACTGTGTAACTAGGTTCTCTTTCCGGAGTGCTAACAGCTTGCACACAGTCTGACATTCTTCAGGTATAATTAGGATTGCCTTCTTCACATGTGCTTTGCATTTGTCCACACAGAGTTTAATCTGCCATTTTATTAGCTAGCCATTCAAAAGCATGAGAACTTTTGCAGGCAGGTTTACTTTTACCCTGCTGAATAGTTTTAATTTCGATTAAGTAAATCTTGCTACCTCCCAAATCACCTCCTTTTCCAGATCATTTGTGATTGCATTGGCCAATTCAGGCCCTCGCACAGATCCATTCTCCAGGAAACTTAATCATCTTTCCCTTTGCCTCGTAGGTTTAACCACCTTGCTTAGAAATTTCAAAGCAAAGTTAGGATTGTAGTGAATTGCTTTTGTCTAAATGTTAGTAACTTGGGTTGTAAAAAGATGTTTTTGTCCTGCAATATTGAAAACAAATTTCTGTGTGGCACCTGTAGGAAGAGTTTATGATTTCAGTATCGTATTTGTTCAGAACTGTTTTCTCTGTATTCAGATCTATTAAAAGTTTTCAGTAACATTGTTTAAAATGGATTAGTACAGTTTTGTATATGTGTGATAATATTGTATTACTGAGTTGATTCAATTTTTTTTTCATTACTTCTGTTAATCTGTTTTTGATTATCAAAAGCAAAATCATTACTATAATGGAGTACATCATCTCACTGACTTCAGTGGAGCACGTCTAATAAATCAAGGCATCTGAAACTGCAATGTAATAAAAATGCAGTATTTATGTTAATAGAATATTCCCATTAAATGAGTGCTGCTAATGAATCTACTGTGAAGCTGACCTTGTAATAAGTCAAGGGTTAAAGAAGAATTTGCATGATAGGACAGCATTTAGTTTTACAGTGATAGTTTGTCATCTGTTAAAAATCTTTGGGATATAATACATTATACTACTTTAAATAAAACTTACTATGAAAATTCAGGTATCATAAGTTAAGTGTGTAAAGGTAGTTAATGGTTGTTTTGGTTATATTAGAATACCATTCTTCATTGTGGTTGAAGAAAAACTCAAGTGATTCTTTATTATTAGAGGACTTAGAAAAGAGTGGCATGTCAGAGTTTATGAGGAAGGCTGCAGATACCATTCAGCAACCAAATATCCTCCCCTTCTTTCTTTTGTTTTCAATGTTATACATTTTATTTTTCTTTATTTTCCTATAAGGGAATTTTAATGTGACATTCTAAACATGAAAATCATCGATTCCAATTTTCCCAGAAAAAAATGGAAAATACGAAAGCACAGTCATCTTGCTGAGCGCACAGGAGACAGCTTTAAATAAAAGGGGCCGGGAAGCCATTGTGGCTTGTAACAGGAGAGATGGAAATCTCATCTGATCAGCTGATCTTTTTTCATTACTCAAAATGTAAATTGGAGAGGAAGAAGGGAAAATGAATCTTACAAAGATCAAATATCCTCACCCAGCCTTTCCTAGGCACTTTTCTCTGGGATTCAATCCCTAATCTCTAATCTGCCTGTCCTGTCAGTGTCCATCTCTTGTCCTCAAGGAACCCATATTTCAATTTTTCCAACACTGCTGGTTAAGAGCTGACTAGTACCAGTGCTGTTGGTTCCTGTTCTCTTTGATAGCAAGGAAATGTCCCAAGCCCTCATGTGCCTGCTTCATCTAATCTCATGTGACAAAATACCCACCTCCAAAGACCAAACAAGTGTGTTTTAACTGCTTAGGCAGGAATTCTGTGAATAAGAAGTATATGAATCATTTGTAACGATGCATGTTTTTTCACACTCACTCTCACTTTAATAAAACAGATGTGTCTGCTTTATTAAAGGCTAATTTAAGACAGCTTAAGGTCATTCTCAGAAGTAGACTTGCTTTTGTCCAGGTTATATGATCGTAGCTTCAAAATGCTGGCCTGACTAATAGTAATAGCTGTATTTGCTCAAGTAGAGTCATCTGGAGGCTGAATGGAGTGCGAGGGAGATTCTAGAAATTTTGTATTAAAATTATGTTTTTCTAAATGTGACTGTGTATTTCTTATATATGCTAATGGATTGTAAATAATTGTCATGGTTCTAGCATTGTTAGGAGTTATTTTATATTTATTGACCTGTGCTTAATATTACTTCTAGTAGCAAAACCTCTGTTCTAGAAAGAGTTGCAGTAAAATGAGCAAAATGTTTTCCATCTGAGACATTGTGTCGTGGGACCTCACCTCTCTTGATTTCCTCATTGTATAAAAGACAAACTTCAATACCTATCTCAAAATCTGATTATAGCTCAAGCTTACAACACCTCCTTGAACAACATTTTCTCTCTAATTAGCACAGTTTCCGTATTTATTAATTACAGACCAGTTTGTTGCAGATGAAAAAGAGCAGCCTCTTCTCCTTTATCTGCTACTTATGGGAAATAAATCTCTTTCTCTCGAGTTAGTAGATGTTAGCTTAGCAAAGAGCAGCGGGTCTTAAATGTATTTATGATGTTAATATTTTACTCCTCCATATCACTTCCCATTTAATAATAAATATTCATCATCACGTTACATTAATAATGAGCTAAGTTTTATTTTAGGGAGTAAACTGAGACAGAGGAAGTTTTATGATTTGCTCATAGTTTAGCTGTTAGCACAGAAAGGTATGAAGGCCAAATACTTTAAATCCTAGACCTGTGGTTCAGCCATAAAATATCTTTCTTCACTATTTAGAAGATATTACAATATACTAATTTGACAGATGTAGAATGTAATTTCTTGCCACAGAAGTACATTGGAAATTACACAGTGTGAGTTACACTAGCATAATCTATAGCTTAATTGACTTACTCTACTATGTGTATCCCTGCCAACACACATATTCCAATGGTTACATTTCAATCATTGAATTCTTTGTCTGCATGGAAAAAAAATAGTTTTGTTGAAATGAAGTCCATCCAATTTTTGAATGTGAAGTAGCACTATCCATTTGTGTTTATCTGTGGGAAATACTAGCAGCTTTGTGCTCCATAGACGTAAATCCAAGGTCCTCTTAAGAAACATCGTCCGTGTTGCTAACCTTGCAGGAATGATCTGTGCTAATAAGGGTTTAGACGTAGGTGAAGACTGACTGTTTCATGCATATCACCATTCAGCCTGCACCTAAGAACTCAGAAATGCTATCTACAGACCTTCAGCTAAGTGTTTTGTTTAGTTTTGTACTTAGATGAAGTAAAGATAAAACCAAGATATCTGCCCTCCTGTTTGCTTAGAGGACAATATTTGCTTACTGTGGACAGTGCTGAAACTGAGACCAAAGCAGTTTAAATAATTCCTACTGAATACTTTAAAGTTTAGTGCCTAAAAATAGCAATGATCTGTAAGAATTAGTATTGAACAACAGTACCAATGTGGTTGCTTTTGTGGGTAGAAGCGTTTCCACTTAATGTCTTTTTTCTTCTCTCTCTTCCTCTCTTTCTAGATGCAACAATTGTTCCATGAAAACTATGAACACAACCGCAAGGGTTACATTCAAGATCTTCACAACAGCAAGATTCACACAGCCATAACACTTCATCCAAACAAAAGACCAGCCTACCAATACAGGCTGCACAATTACGTGCTGAGTCGCAAAATTTCCGAATTGCGCTATCGGACCATCCAGCTCCACAGAGAAAGTGCCCTGATGAGCAAGCTCAGTAACAGTGAAGTGAATAAGGAAGATCAGCAATTGGGAGTGATGCCGTCTTTCAATAATTTCCAGCCACGTGAAAGGGATGAAGTCATTGAGTGGGAGTTCCTGACAGGAAAATTTCTTTACTCAATGATGGAGAACCAGCCACCCCGGCAGAGCCTAAGCAGCATACTGCGGGCTGCGCTGGATGACACTGTGATGCAAGTGATGGAAATGATAAATGAGAACTCTAGATCTAGAGGAAGGCTTATTGATTTCAAGGAAATACAGTATGGCTACCGCAGAGTGGACCCTCTGCATGGAGTGGAGTACATCTTGGATTTACTGCTTTTGTACAAAAGGCACAAAGGAAGGAAAGTTACGGTTCCAGTGAGACGTCACGCTTACCTTCAGCAATTGTTTAGCAAACCTTTCTTCAAAGAAGCAGAGGAATTGGATGTAAGAAGCCTGCTGGAGGATACCAACACTGACACTCAATCTTTCTCTTTTCTTTCAAATTCTTTTAAGATTTTTTCCTCATCATTCCAAGGCATCAAAGACATTGGGGGACGCAGTGACAAGAAGATACATATTCTTGTCCCTCTCACAGGAAGATTTGACATTTTCTCAAGATTTATGGATAACTTTGAGAAGACTTGTCTGATTCCCAGGCAGAATGTAAAGTTGGCAATAATTCTCTTCAGTTCCGAGTCAGGCCAAGACTCCAGCAAACACATAGAGCTAATGAAAGAATACAGCATTAAGTATCCTAAGGCAGATATGACCCTGATTCCGATGGCAGGAAAGTTTTCTAGAGGTTTAGGTCTTGAAATGGCCTCGTCTCAATTTGATAATGGCACTTTGCTGCTGTTTTGTGATGTTGATCTGGTATTCACGCCAGATTTCCTCCAGCGATGCAGAGATAACACTATTCAGGGAGAACAAGTTTACTACCCTATCATTTTTAGCCAATATGATCCAAAAGTAATATATGGAGGCAACGTTCCAGCTGACACCAGTTTTGTTTTCACAAAAAGAACTGGATTTTGGAGGGAATATGGATTTGGGATTGCCTGTATCTACAAAAGTGATCTACTTACTGCTGGTGGATTTGATACCTCAATTCAAGGCTGGGGACTTGAGGATGTAGATCTTTTTACTAAAGTGATAACATCTGGCTTGAAGGCTTTCAGAAGTCAAGAAGTTGGAGTTGTCCATATTTTTCATCCAGTTCAGTGTGACCCCAATTTAGATCCGAAACAATATAAAATGTGCTTAGGGTCCAAAGCAAGTACATTTGCCTCTTCCATGCAGCTTGCAGAGCTCTGGCTACAGAAACATTTAGGAGTCAGGTACAATCGAACTCTGTCCTGACATCTCAGTCCATTTGGCCTTTTTAGGGGAGTTTACCTCATTATTGTTATTATTATTTGATTTTGCTGCCGTAGTTTTAAACTCCCTCCTCGTTGTCTTCCAAAGACTGTTGACCTCAAACAGGATGAGTCTGCTGTTCACTGATGTTCCTTATACCTACTGAACTGGTGAGGTGAATTCCTTCACATTTATTTGAAATTCAGTCATGTCACAGCAATTATGATCCCATTCATTACAAGAGACTGCATCAGAAGAATGTTCTCTTTCATCTTTGTTGCATTTCTCAGATTTTATGTGATACAAATATTTACTGGTGAAGGTACCACAAAAGTGCTTTATGCTTCTTCTGGGGATGGAACTCTATAAGATAAACTTGAGTTTTATAATTTATATGAGGACTTATATGTATAAACGCTACTTTTCTTCATCTTTAGAATTTTTAAAGTAAATGAATAACTATGATTGTACCTTTATTTTTTAAAAAAAAGAAAAGCTGAGGAGCTACTTGCAAATACAACTGGTACTGGCTACCAAGGTCCTTAAATGTCTTATTATAATAACAAACTCCTCATTGTTGTTCACTCTAAGTGTAAATGAACTTTATTTTCACAAGGAACAGGATTTAGTCAAATGCTCATGTACACTTCAGAAGATTTGCGAACCAACATCCTTCATTTGCAGGCAAGAAGAAACTATGACTTAACATGGTTATTTATGAAAAAATGCAGGCATACAGTATACTTTTTTTGATACGCGTAGTATAAGTTGCTGTTTCTTTTTTTAGAATGAGTCTGTAATACATAATTTTCTTTTACATTCTTTTCATAAAGCTGCAGTTGATACAGAGTGCTATAAGTTCAAGCTGTATCTTTTTTTTTTTTTACATTGTCCATGAATATTGGTACTCAGCAATTTGTTGTTAAAATTAAAATAATTGTAGAATAATTATTTAAGTTTAAAATTTACTATTGCTGGTCAAAGTTCCTTGCCTTTATATTTATATTAGCGGAGGTTATAAGACTGTGTTAAGATTTATCTCTCTGGACAGCCTGAAGTTGTTGTATTCTGGATTCATGGAGTAAATTCCAACATAAGAAATAATATCAACATAAGAAATAATAAAATAACTTTCTGAATTTCAGAGAAATGTTTATATAGGGGTATATATGTGCATGTGTGTGTGTGTGTGCATGTGTATATCCCTATATATATAGATATATAGAGAGAATCATTTCCAAATATGTTCCTCTTTTCAGTTCCAGCAGCAATTTGTCACAATCATTGTCATTATTTTTGCCACATGCTTGAAACGTTTCATGTTATACTGTGGTAGGAGCTCAAAGACATCCAAGAAACCATGAAAATTCAGCCAGACTTAAATTAATACAGCGGGTACATCTAATAACCTCAGTACCCTTGATTTCAAGCTATATTTCAAATAGAGCTGGGCAAGGAAAGGTAAGCAATTTTTTAATTTAAGTTTTCAGATGCTTAAACACATTTTCATCTGAAACTGATGCCTTCTGAGTTTTCTTTCAAAAAACAACTAAGAAATTGTAATTCACTGACACATCTATTTGTATGAAGCTAGCCTGATAAATTTCCTAAGGCACCAGGAGGGTGTGTAGGTTAGTTAATGTCTCTTATCTGCGGTTTTCTGTTCTGGATTTACCATGCAAGGAAAAAGGCATCCCTGAAAAGGAGTGAGTAAACCCAGAATTGAAGGGCTGGCCATAGCTTTTTGTATGCTTTAAAAAAGGCCATCCCCATTGCCTTGGAGAAGGCAGTAATTGTGGTAGATAAGAACACGTAGAAGATAATCCATGGTTGTCTGCCGTCCCCAAGGAGAGTTCCTGGCTTGTTATTCTCCTGGAGACTCTGGCCTTCCTAGCCCAGTATTGTTAGCTGAAAAGTCTAGAGAACATAAAAGTCAGTATTACTTATGAAATAATTCTTGGGAACAGCTCTTTAAATTGAGTGCAAATGTCATGCTTTGTTCAATTAAAGAGTCAAGAACAAGGAACGTACAGTTTATTTGATCAATCTTGGCTAACTGATGCAACTCGGATTGTAAATATCAAAACCTGAATGTCAGTTGGTAAATGTTTGTGATGATTTCATAAACATGAAATAATTATTTACAAAGACATCTAAGGAAATAATTGTCTGCTGGGATATATTCCAGTGCTAACTTCAATTACTTAACTTAATGACCAGAAAGTATTTGCTCAGCTCAAAGCAAAATAGTAGATTAGAATGAGAAATGAAACCAGTCATTCAGTGGGGATAAAGATGTAAACAGAGGGCTTGCAGGATCAGGTCCTACATGATATAAGCAAAATGCTAGTATTTACCAGTACAAATATTTATTTAGTGTCTGACTGATTCATTTGTTTATATGATGAATTACTTTGTTAAAATCCTGATTATAAATGTTTATTATGAAATATTGCATTGTCTTTTGAAATAACTATCCTGAAATAACTTGAGAACTTGTGTTAGTTTGTTTAAGGAATAATATGCCTTCTAAGGAGATCATATTAAAAGAAAAAAAAAGCACAAAAGTGTTAGAGTAATGTTATGGATGTATAGATTAAGATGGGAATGTCTCTGCTAATCAGTGGTTTGCTTTTGTCTAGTCTGAATCATAATCTTGATTGTAAAATGAAATTTCTATGTGTATGATACCCCTTTGTAAATGCATAACTAATGAATTCACAATAGAACATATTTACCAATTTTTCCAAAACTTCCTTCCCCTGGGAATAGTTTCCCTGGTTTTATTGCTTGAAACTAGGTTGCGAACTGCTCGCACTTCGGCTTTTCACACACTGCCTTTCTTAAAAATAATCTCAGCAATACCCACACGGAAGCCTCAGAAATACTCACGCCACTCCCACCCTATCATGTTTTCTCATTCACAGTACTTAATTTAACAGAGCATTTGCATCTTCTGGATGAAGGGAGAACATCAGGTTGGGCTTCCTAAGACTTGCTGAGTATACTCTGCATCAGGGTACTGGTTCTCAAGCTGAAGGAAGGCAGAGAGCCAGGGGAAGGTGTGAGGCTCAGCCATGGGAGTCGTTGCCTTCTGCCCAAGTCCCCTTCTTGCTGCCACCAGTGCTGCCAGGTCCCTCTCCTTGGAGCTGCGAACAGGCAGCACAAGCCAACGCAGGAGAAGAGCTGTGCCTGCTGCCACCAGCTGCCTTTGGGAAGCAAAAAGGCCATTTTAATCAGGGCTTGGGAGAAGTGAAAGGAGGATGCTGAACTGAGGTTTCACTGGGTTGGGGTCACTGGGTATCTTCTGCAGATCCTGTGCCACCCTGTCCCTGGGTGGAAAGGGAGTTTGGTCCCACACCTCTTCCCTGTTTCCTCTTGAGGGGCATTGTGAAGAAAAGGGCAAAACCAGCAGTCATTCCACTCACTGGGGCTGATGGGCCTGGATGACTCAGAGTCCGATCATATCATGGGACATATGGGGAAAAGGGTGCCAAATGGTCTTCCCAAAAAGCAGTACAGAGAGAGGCACCTTCTGCTCTCGCCAAAGACCCCAAGGATGTTCACGGAAGTGTCTTTTGTAGCCATTTTGCCAGTATGTGCTTAACAGTGCCTCAAGACTCTTGCAAAAATTATAATTATGGTAAAATGGCTCATAGGACAGTACTGTGGCTCCTGAGGAACTGTGGAGACTTCCAAGGAGCTTAAGTTAACAACCACTTTCTTTAAATAGAACAAATAAGCAATTTAAACTTATTTTGGCTTCTTAAGAAGTAATTCTAGTGATTACTTAAGGTGTAGTTTACCACACAGAAGATTTTGCTCCAAAGAACAATTCTAGCTTTAAGATACAAACAAAACACGTGTGCAGTCCACATCTGATTTTCCTGCAACTTGAAATTGGTTAAAATTTTTGGAAAAAATATGAACTAAGAATTGATGAGCCACTGACTGGAGAAAAGTTTTGTGTTTCTGCTCTATTTTTAAAACAGGATCAGATGAGAAGAAGACGAAAAATGACTACAGTAGATACACACAAAAATCAGCCGTGATGTGTGGGTAGCAGTGATGATTATGGTCCTGGACACAATGAGATGTGTCACGAAAGTCTTATTTACAATAACTGAGTATCACTGAGGTTTATACTGTCGTAAGTCTGCAAGTAACATATAAAGTACAATCAGTCAATTTTTTAGTTCTTTAGTTTCTCAGAATAATTTTCTTTATATTTTCTTCTGTCAGTATTTATTCACTTGATTAATGAGCTGGCTTTTCATGACTCAGTCTCTCCTTCCTATTTTTCTTTTCCTTGGGTCTTCCTATTTGCAGTATGTATCACTGTAGCACTTGAAACTTTTTGAGCTAGCATGATATTTCTGTTAGGGTTTTATGATGTCACTGCCATATAAAACTGCTGAGCTAGAATATTTTGCTGAATGCGTTTCCAGTCCTCCTTCAAATTGTTTCCATTTGCCTGTCACTGTAAGTTCAGAGTGTGCTGAATATTATTACTTCATCTCTTTCTCTGGTCTCCTTCATACTGGAATCCTACCAAGGCAAGGAAATGGAAAAACTTTCCAATGCTTAAGTCTAGGAAAACAAACAGAATCTGGGGGTTTTCTTAATCTTTTTTTTTTTTTTTTCTATGCTTGTTTGGGGTTTTTTTGCCTTCAAATATTTTATCTAGAGTTACAGAAGCATATTTATCAGTTCCATAATTTAAATAAAATAAATAATGGTTATTAATATGTAAACCAGCACATATATGGACTATGTGATACAAACTGTAATTTTACATCCTTATTTTCTAGGCACCTAATTATTCAACAGGTGTTTGCCATTTACAGGAACTTTGAAGATAAATTAAAAGCTGATTCAGTGTTTATTTAGCATTAGTGGAAAGCTTAACCATGCAGGCAGAGATCAAAAGATGTATTGTATACTGTAGGCTGCTGGGTTTTGTTTCTTTTGTCATGCTGGTGGGAAGATCTCCTCAGCTCTGCATAGGTTGCCTGCAGTGTGGTAGTATTCTTTACATATCAGCCATGTCTAGCAATGATTTTAAGTGACCGCAAAGCCATGGGCATAGCATCCAGCTTCATACAGGCAGGACTTACTGGACTTACCTAAACATGTGAGAGACTGATCCTCAGATTCAGAGGGACTCTAGTGTGGCATAATGAGATGGTAGGTACATAGGTCAAATATACATGCTGCCACAACTTCTGGGCACAACCACTGAAGGCATCCTTTTAAAAAGGAGGCCCCAGCAATGCAATGAGCTCTGTAAAGATATTCCTGAAAGAGATGTATGCTAGCTAATGTAAGTGCCGAATACTTTTGCTTAGAGCAAGTAAATTGCCTTTAGGTGATTTTATCTAAAAAAAGGATAGAACAAAATGAATTATGAAAAAAAAAAAACCTTGTGCTTGAGATCATGAACGTTTTCATTATTGGTTATTTGGGAAGCCTTCATGACTTGCTCTTGCCCTTGTATAAGGTAATATGGACAAGAAACTATGCTTATTATACACATTCGTCCATACGCTGATGACAAAAGAAGATGAGCTAAATACATGTGTTGAAAATGGTGGCTGAACCATGAGTGACCAGAGGAAGAACTGTTGAGTGTAGTTCAACCTCAAAACTAAAACTCAGACCTGCTGCCAGGTAAGGACAGTAGTCCTAGCTGGGTGTCTTGGACAGACGTAAGAAGTAGAAGCCTGAGTTTGTATAAAGCAGCATGATATCCAGGGGTCACCTTCATGTTTCTAGTGTGTCATTGCTGCTAGCAGGCACAAAGTCCAAAAACAGTGCTACCACCAGTTGAAGAAAAAACTGAGGAATGCAGTTAAGTGAAAAATGCAGTAAAAAGTTTTCATGGGTGACAGGATGGATAGGAATGACGTAAATTCAGAGAGGCGAGTATGTCTGTTGTGTAAGAGAGTGGAACACAAAACTTGTTTTAAAGTAGAACTCGGCTTTCCTTTCTTCCTGAAAGCTTTTCACCTTGCTTTGCATTCCACTTGTACGTGCAGTGACAAATCCTGAAACCATCTGGAGCAATACTAAAACTATAGACCTTTCATACCTGGTTTGTTCTGATCAGCAAGCCCAAGTTCACTGAAGTTCAGCTGGCAATTAGGACTTTTCCATGTTCTCTTTTTAGACATGACAGACTTTATTAGTTATTTAACTGGGAGTGAGATCTTGGACAGCTTTGTTCTCTCTGTGCCTAAGATGCTCTAGTCTTTGCATTGTAACTTCATATATTGCACTGTTACGTGACACATCCCTGCTTTAAATGACGAAGAGTTTCTTTAAGCAAAGGCTACTGGACAGTAGTATACAGCTGGTGTAATCCTGCATCCACAGCTACGTCGTTGAAATAAAATATGTTCACCTGCGGTCTCTTATTCGCTGCATTGCTACAATGGTTTTGCTTGATGAGAAATCCAGAATGAATATGAATTATGACTGAATATTTTATGTTGACAAAGCTGAGCAAATTTATTTAAATAACTGAGGCCAAGTGATGAGCCATACACTCGGCATGTGCTGATACTGGAGGATGTCCAGAGAATACAGAAGCTTTTAACAAAACAATTTATAGGAACATGCCTCTGGTAAAAGTGAATGAGAAATGTTATGCTTTCCCGCCAGAACTACCAGTAGCAGAAGATTTGTATTGCTTGTAGAACTGTATGAGTCATAACTTCTGCTATGCTCAACAGGTGTTTAAGAGAAGGACACAAGGGCTAGATATTGCCCTCATGTATGGAGGAGACCAGACATACCAAGACTTATCCTAGAACACCTTTAGAAGAGAGTCTGCTCTGAGAGAAATACAGGGCTGGGTAAAGAAGACGTCATGCAGTGAACGAAGAAACAACTTTTTCTTTATGCTTGAGATGTTGTTGTGCTCCCCAGGGAGCTACTAGGTCTCCCTAGGGGATCCAGCTCAGCACCAGGTGGCAAAGCCCATTCATTAAGCCTTGTGGAAAAAAAAGTGTAAATGCCGTGTATGTGACAAGAGCAGATACTGGTGGACAATGAGAAAGAAAGTGCATGGGAAGTCATATAAGGAGCCAAGAAAATAATTTTTTCTCACTTGTGAAGTAGAAATTCAGTCTGTGGATAAGCAATTTTACTAGCCTTGATCTGTAAGGGCAAGAGCCAGAGGGATAAATAAGAGGACATAAATTTGAAAGGAAGGAGAAGATACAGGCACAGTGCAGAAAAGAGAGTACCTGTGTAAACACTAAATTTAATTAAACTAGACATTAAAGTAGATGGGAAAATATAGGTCAAGAAATAGAAGGAAAGAAACTGCAGGAAGAAAATAAGAACTTAGAAAGGTTTAATAAAGAACAACTGAAGGACCATTAAGCATTGCATACAGAATGTTTTGCAGTGCTGTTTGAGAAACATGGGAAGCATGTTACAGGAGACATTTCTGCAGCACTGCACTCCACTGCTTTACCTGGGGGTGGCTTAAGAAGCAAATGCCAAGCTAATATTAAAATAGTCCTACTTTTGTTTTATTTTTGTTGGAGCTTAAAATGCCTGCATTTGTTTTCATGTTGATTTGCCCTCACTTTCTGTGGTAAATGTCTATTCCCATGCTGTGTTACTGGGATTTTCTTTTTCTGAACAGAGTACACAAGATGGAAGAGCCTTCTTTGGTACCAACATTTGAAACTTAGTGGTAGAGAAATGGCAATACCAATGCTACAGTACATCTTCTGAAAAAAAAAAAAAAATTGAGATTATAAAGTCCTCCAGTTACAAAAAGCTGGCACTCAAAGGGAGCTTCTGCAGTCTTGTCTCCTTCCTTTCCCTTCCTATTCCACCTTCAGTTTCTAACTTCTACTGTATTTAAGTGCTGATGACAAACTTACTTAGAGGACTAAGGAAATCTGTCTCCTTTTTAGTATTGCTATAGCAAGGAATTAAATTTTGGGCACAAATTTCGTTGTGCACTTATGGCATTTATCCCAAAATTATACATTTCAGGTAAAACTATTTTTCAACACCTTGGTAGTTTATTCATGCAAATATGATTAAGTTAGACACTGTAATGATGTCACTGCTGTGTAAAGTTGCTGAACTACAGTGCGTTGTTGAATTAGTTCCCAAGTCCATTGCAAGCCATTTCCATTTGCCTGTCACTTCTCTTTAAACTATCCTGAATTTTATTACCACTTCCCTCAGTCTCTTCTCCTGACATCTTGAATTTCTTGCCAGAAACAGGAACACAAAACCTTTCCAGACTTTAAAATGCATCTCCAAAACTAGGGCCAAAGCATATAAGATTCACTGATTCAGCAGATATTAAAGGGCTCAATGACACAGAGAAGCGAACCCTTGAAAATGAAGAGATAAAATCTTGAAGAAGTGGGAAGTGCTTAGTTCCTGGGACATACATCAGACTTTGTGAGGTCACATTTTTATAATCCTCTCTTTCCTGCTAATACTCATGACAGCTATATTACTTTATTACAAGCTTAACTCCTAAGTGTTATCTGACAGTAGTATTTCTGAAGTAAATTAAAATGTCAGGAAAGGTGTTTGGGAGAGAAACGAGGAGGAAAATGCCCCCATACTCTACTGCAAGGCTAGTTCTATTAGTGTTCCCAGAGCAGTGGGGTCAGCAAGGCCTCTGGAGGACACCCTCCCTTCTTTTCCCTTCTGTATCAAAGGACTGAATCAGAGAGAAGCAATTCAGAAAGTGTTTTTTGCTGCCAGATAGGATTCATAAATCAGACTGATAAGACAAATTGCAGTAGGTCATATTCCATATAAACCATATTTCTGTGATGCAATATATCAAATTTTTTAATAAATTAACTTTTAGTGAGGATTTTTGAAATCTGTACCACTTTTGTTCAGCCATATGAGTGAATCATAGTTACCTCTTCATCTGCCCTCACTTTGAGAGTAAGATAGAAGGAATTTCTGTTATTTCATGGCCATTTATAGATGAAGCCATCTTTACAGAAGGCTTTGATGTAAGATTTTAAAGATTTTCTGCAGGGAGTTTTTTTATTAAAATGTAATTCTGCAGGGAAAGGGAAGAGAGTGAAGGATGAGTGTCATTTGGATGACATTATTTGTCTGATTAAAGCTACACTAGACACCATTTAAAACTCCTAAATTGTCTCAGAAACTTTACAGCATCTTTGCCGATGTGATGTGAGTAAGATCAGCTTTTGGAAAAGTGATGTAAAAATGTCATCAAGGAGAAATCAGATAATGATGAATGCAAATAATTGAGATTACTGGACAAACTTATACTGAAAGCTGAACTAAATTTAAAGCTAATATTCTTATGAGCTCTATTGCTCTTTATAAAGCTTTAGTCCTGGTAAGGGAGTAGTGGTTGCTGAGGTTACAAAAGGCTGCACCCAGCTTCAGGAAAGAGGGGGACAGGTTGTTGGAACTGAACAGCTTTGGAGGCAGCAGGATTCCTGCAGCTGTTGGAAAAGAAGGGCTGTGAACTATCCACTCAGGTAAGCTTCATTACTGGGACTACAATCCACGCCATAAAGGTTTTGAGAAGGAGAAAGAAAGATTGGCAATGCTTATGTCTGTAGAGTGAGAGAACATGAGTGATGGCTGCCAACAGCCCACAGCGGAGCTGTAAGAGGTTATTAGGGCCTATCTTCAGTTTTTCCTGAATGGGATGGAGTTAGCAAAACCCTGTGAAGAAATGGACAAAGGGTTGCTATGTTAGTATCACACAGCTGTTGAGCGCACGCTGTGGCAACCCTATACCTGCTCCAGTTATGCCAGGACTGCTTGGGTGACATGAGATTAACTGACAGTCACTACTTGTGCTGTTGGTACCCCACAGACAACTATGACACTACATTTGCAAATAGGCAGCTAGGGCTTCCAGGCCTGGAGAGAAACACAGGACATCTTGAGGAAGCACAGGGTGACAGAGAGAAATAACTGCTGTGGAGGTCTTGTGCCACCTCTTTCTTTACCTAGACAAAAAAAAAAAAAAAAGATTATTTGATATGGCCAAATGTCACATGAAGAAAGAATGGTCTAGCTTTCAGGCTTGCACATCAGGGGGCAGAGGAAAAAAAGGAGTGTGGAAAAGATGGTGGAAAACTTTTCCAGTCATAGAAGTTGTTCTTGAACAAATGCCAAAGGAATCAAACGTGACTCGCGTTGTCAACTAGTATATTTTTGATCAAGGGAACAATAGGTTTGCAGCTCAAAGTTTAATCAAAGCAATGCAGTTTGACAACCTGCTAAAATCTATGAGATCAAGATGCCTTTCCTGGAAATAGGATGCCATTGAACATAATCATCACCATCATCATTGAACCTTTAGAAATCCTCTCAGTTTCAGCATTATCAATTTCAATTAGTAGTAATGGTTTGAGGAGAGTACCTGTCTGGATTGGGTAACCTTTGACTGATTGACAACACATGCTCCATTTTGCATAATGCAGTTTCCTGAAGTTTTATTAAAGACATTGTAACTCACATAAAGTGTACATTTTTGACAAGGGTAATTATATCTATTGTGTGAGGAAAAATCTGGCAATGTCCTTATTTTTTTCCTTGACAAGCTTAGTAAATTTGGTGTAAGCCATACTAGAACTCAAGGTTAGGATGAGAACCATTAGAAACCCAGGCAGATTCAAAACAGAGTATGCAATAATATTTTTTTTTCATTATGTGTTGTGAGGAAAACATGTTAAGAACTCAGCACCATACCAACCAATTGTCTTACATATTCCCTAAAATGAATGCTACTTTTCTGCACTTTTGGAGCTGACCTAACCTGTATATGTACCACCTCTCTTTCATCATCAACATAAAGTCAACATAAAGATACTGCTGCCAAACTCTGTTGTTATGTTTTCAAACAAGCATCTTATACAGATGTCTGGAGTGGATTCTGCTTGCTGTTGCTGACTAATACATCTCTGTTTTGCTCCCTTCCTCTCTTATTTGACACATGGCTAGTGGGCCTCTGAAGTCCATTCCACTTCTTGTTCTGTGTTTGTACCATGTACAATAGGCCACCAAGTCTGTTTGTGGGCTTCAGTGCCCTCCAGTAAGAAAAAAAAAGCCTTATGTGATTTTTGCCTTATATTTTTGCTTCACCCTTTAAGAAAATTACATACTGATTTAGGAGCTCATGAGGCCAGCTTTGCAGATATAACGCATCTATAATATGATATCACACAGTCTCTTGCAAGGTATGGAAACACTGATCATAGAAATGTGAACTTGAACATTACAGAAATTTCTGTTAAGGTAACTTCCAATTGCTTTACTTCATATATTAATGATTTAGTCAGTAGAAATACTAATAACAAAAAATGACAGAACATACCTTTGCTGAGAAACACATTGTTTCTAGCTGTGCAATTCACATTGAGATCAATGAATTCTGCAGCTAAGTCCCCTTGCAGCTCAAAGTTCAATTGAAGGTCCTGGGTTTGGAAGTTTATACATAGAACATTGAATAGCAAAATACGTGTATTCCAGAAAACTGTTCTCTCTGTCTGCTTACAGAGGCTTACCTCTGCCACTGTCTAGATCTTCCCCTTTCAGTGCCCCTCTATCAGGCTCAAGAGTGCAATTAATTTGGTCGTATAAAAACTTTACACACTTTTGTCTTTGATGCCTCTTGCCTGAAAAAGAAGGGAGAGAAACAGTGATAGTAAGGGGGAATTTGTCTTCACGGATCAGTAAAAAAATTAAACAAACCCAAAATGAAAACACAGTTGTCTTATAAAGATTATCTTTACACAGGGTCACCCTACCTTTGAACATGCTGAAGCTGTCAGCTGGAAGTTATCCTCAGAAAAATATTTGTGCTCTTAACTCTGTTCATCATTTTGCTTTTGTCAGCTGGGAGCGAGCAAAGTGTCTCACCCCTAGTCCATCTCTGTAAGTACGACACAGCCAAATCCTATTCTTGCTGGCCGCTGGCACTGGCAAACAGGCAGGGATATCTGACGCCTCCTCAGAAGCAGGCAGCAGAGAACGGTGCAGGAAACTGGATGGAAGCCACAACCAGGTCCAGATAAAATGTAACAAAATCTCCTAGCCTTCCACATGTGCTGGACATTGGCCTTTTTTTAACTCACATCAAACCCTTATCTCCTGAAATAACTGCACAGAAGCGGGAGCCATGATGTGGGTACCTCATCATTGGGGGAGGGTAGGGTCATTTTATTCCTGTGTTAACTCCGTTTGCAACTGCTGGCATCATTGCTTTCAATTCAATAGGATGAAAACTTGAAAAAGGGACACTGCATGAGTTTATCAAAAACTGTAGAACGAAATTGCAGTAATTAAGAGCCACTGATGAAAGAACAAAGTGTAAAACTAATGATGGGCTAATGTGGAAAGGTGGATTGAAAGCATTTCCATAATCTGAGATGAGCTGACAATTGTGACAGAGTGAGAGGAGGAGAAGGGGAATCCTGTTAATGAGCACAGTTCCGTGCTCTGTTGTGAGTCCCATCTTTGTCTCATCTCCCACACATTTTCTATGCTTTGTAAAGGTGAAGAAACCACACAGATGTATACCACACATCACCACACATATGTGGTGTAGCATATCATCGTTATGGTGTAGTTCTGGGCCACTGTAAGCAACCAGAAAATCTGATGGGTTTTCACTATGAAAATTGATGGACTGTGGTGTTCATTTTTGTTTGTATGAACCAGTAATTTTCCCCCAGCTTTCTTACTGCTCTTGCAGTGATCTTTGAAGCCAGTAAAAATGTAGTTGTATTTGATTGCTAGTTAGTTTTAAGAGAAATAAAAACCCTCACCATTTTACTACTGAAGTTAACTGTTTGTGGAGCAGTATCTGACAACATAAAAATGACAGATCTCTTTTCTGGTCACTTATGTTCATCTTTTTTTTTTGTCAAAAATTCTCTGTCAAGAGATGTGTATGCTTTGGCTGTGCCAACAGACATTCAAGTGTGGGAGG
The DNA here is from genome assembly GCF_036417535.1 of Chlamydotis macqueenii. Taxonomy (NCBI): domain Eukaryota; kingdom Metazoa; phylum Chordata; class Aves; order Otidiformes; family Otididae; genus Chlamydotis; species Chlamydotis macqueenii. Next base: position 53,619,796 of record NC_141593.1, on the reverse strand, counting down.
AGTGTCTGAAAGTTAACAATATAGCACTGAGACTTAAATCAGGTACCTAGACCAGGTGAAGCAGAGCTAAATTCTATTGACATCAGTGGTCTTCAATAATTATTTTAGGTTTGATTCGAACTCAGCTTACACTCTGGGCCTTTGGAGCATCTCCTAGCTCTGGGAGGACATTCAGGCCCTCTCACAGAACCCAGTGCAAAAAAAGATTTATGCACACATTGGTTCCCCTTTCACCCTCACCTAGCAGTGGTGGGGGGAGTGTGGGGCAGTCTGAGGGGGTCCTTCCAGGGACCAGCTCAGGCTGTGGTGCGTGTGAGGAAAAGCAAACACTTGAGTGCAGGACTGCTCTTTCCTCTGGTCACCTCACCACCTCTGTGAACACAGCAGTTACAGCTGTCAGTAGTACTGGTGCCCCCTGCTCTACCCCACATGCCTTGATGCTTTATCAGTCTTCATTTCAGCATTCATTTAAAGCAGCAGGGAAGGCTGTCCAAAAGTGGCTAGCAGTGAAAATCTGTAAGGTTTTTTTTTTATTATTTTTTTTACATCTCTTCTTAGTTATTATAATAACTTAGGGTTTTAGTTTAAACAACAACAGCTTCAGCTGAAGTCTTGATATCAAAGTGTGAATCTCAGTGTATGTTTTGTCTTTTGATTTTAAATTTTTATTCCCCCCTTCCCCAGATAAATATTTCTTAAAATCATTTTTTTAATTCTAGGCCATCAAAGAACATGTTCTTTTCGTCTTAGATGCATCCTTGATACTCCTCTCTTTGTTTCAATCGATGCCATTTTACAAGCTTTTACTTCTCCACATAGAGTGTTGCAGATTGCTATGTTAGAAATAAAGCATTTTAATAACTGGTGAGATAAACATGAATTGAAGATAATTGCTGCCTGCTTTCCAAACCATATTGCTCAATTCTACCTGCGAAACATATCTGTAGAATATTTTCACTTCATATTTACAATCTTTCATAGATTTCAGATCTGAATCAGTTTGTGTTTGAGATTCTTATTTAGGTTTAAAGATTTTCTATGAAAATAATATACATATATTTAAATGCTTTAATTATCAATAAGACATATGAAATGTTATTAAGCTGGTGTTTTTTTTCCTCCAGAGAAAAGGAGAAATATAAACCAAAGTGTCTAGTTATAACACCAGAATTTTCAGAGTTGCCATAGTAATTAATGTGAGCATTTTTAGTGTTTGCATACTCCCCTTCAATTTGACAGCCTTTGTGTTTACAAGAAGTGACTCCTGAAAAGAAATGTGGTTACATCCTCACAGTGTCAGTTGGCTGGCAGTGTCTGATAGCATTTGATATACTTACAAAACAGGCCCTCAGAGGGGTAAGGGTGGAAGGGACACCTTCAGCATCCTTTTTCTGTGATCCCTTTGTAACTAATTCTGAACTTATTTGTGCTCATGTGTTCAGATTTCTATTGTACATAGCTGAAAGCCAAGGGGTTAACCCACTTGCTCTAATATGGTTAGATAGATAAAAGAATAAAGTAAAAATAATACAGTCCAATAATCTAATTACTGTTAATTAATGTGGTCTCTGCAATTTCTCAAGTTCATCATAGTCTACAATCTTTCAGTCCATGTAAGATGTCTGAATAATCTTCCAAGCATGTTGAAGATCTTCAGTGTCATGTCTTTCCTTAGAAAACTGCTGGAATTTTGTAAATCCTCATCCTTCCTTGATTTAGTGAGTTTTTTTTTAGTTAGCTAAATCTGCTTAAACAGTTTTCTGTAAAAGCAGAATTACTTATAAAGAGTAGTGAAAGGCAGACCTCAAAAGGAGTACTGGTTTAGGTGAAGTGCCCTGAAGTTTAGATTCTTATCAAAGCTATTTGAGTGGGAAATTGGTCAGAAAATCTCCTGAGGAACAGCCTTTATCCTGAAAGACTTATAATTTCTGGACAGGAAATGTTATGGCATCATGTTGCTTTGCTGTATTTCATTATCTTCATTTCTCTGAAATCAGGTATATGAAAACGGATATAATTCACAAAGACTGAAAGAAATTATTTAGAACCACCAATAGAAAGCAAAGATAATAATTTTTTTTTTTGGCAAAAATCAAATGCAATCAGAACATCCTGTAACCATATCCTCTATCACCAGCTAAGAAGGTCCTAAATTAGTTTCAGCACTATTGCTCAGAAGTAGACAATAAATAAAGTGACTAACAAAAGGATACAACTTGACAAACATGTTTGTGTTTCTTAAAACTAATTACATTTCTATTGCTGATTCACAGAAAGTTGAGTATGACTGGAGAAACAACAGATGAACACCCATTTATTTTACATTTCTTATTTGTGTGTTCGTTTTTTGCTGTCAGAAGCAAGTTCATACTTATGCTATAAAGTAACTTCCATGTAATGTGTGAAGTAGGACAGTACCCAAACTATTGTCTGGCAAAGAACAGATCCTGATTTCCCTGAAGGTGTAGAAATTACAAAGGAAAATTGCTCTGTGTCAGAGAGTGAAGACTGTTTGTTGGGTAGTATCTGACCATATAAAAAGGAGGGATCTCTTTTCTTGTCACTTATGTTCATCTTTTTTTTTTTTTTTTTTTTTTTTGTCACAAATTCTTTATCAAGACATGGGTATGCTTTGGCTCTACTAAGAAACACTCAATGCTTATGACATTTAAAGTTTAAGAGTAAATTTTCGTGGTAGATTTCCATACACAAAATCTCACCTGCTATAGATGAAATATGGGATAATCCAGGTTTGATTTCCTCAGCACCAGAGCTAGCTGGGGATCTAAAACCAAGGTGGCACTTGGATGTGCCTCCCTTCATAACAAAACTCCACAGGAGTCTTTTGTGGAAATGGGATTTGCTGTCATTTCTTTTGCACATTTTTAGTCCTTTACATTGGTTAATTGTTAATTACTTTCTGTGTAAGGAAACATAGTAAAGTGTGAAATAGTTAGAGGTGTGCAATAGACATGAAGCTTTTGCATTGGCTGCTGGTGATCTCGTGTTTGTGTCTGTAAGATCTTCTAAGCCCACAGAAAAGTCTGACGCTGCACTTCTTTTTATACATAAGATCATTTTCATAAGTCTCTCCAGGCAGCACGTTTCTGAGCCACTTGGCTTGTGCTCCCCTGCCTTTCAGTACTACTGCAGGCCTGTTATATTTGTCCTGAAATGCGTTGCCTGATTACTGATTTATTTCTCTTTAACATGTGGCACACATCGATTTTCTGTGTGTGCAGATTTTCTTGTGCTATAAACAAAATTAAAATTAAGAGGAATGGAAATGGGAACAAAGAAGAGATTGTTTGCCAGTGTGAGCTCTCAGTTTACAGCAGAGCTGGATCTGAAGCGATGCTTTGTGTGTTTTTCCTTTATAATCATTATAGGCTGTTGATTAACGAGTCAGTCTCATTTCAGAATACTAGGATGTAGTATATCATACATAAACTATCTTAAAACCATCTTTTGGAAAAAATCGATAATGACATATAGCAAATAAAAGCCCCAGATAAAAGATGTGCCACTTAAAAAATGTGACAATATTGTGATGACAATTATTTTAAAACTGTATGTTACCATTGTTTGAGTTCTTTATACCCATATAAAGTCAGATGTATATCTCCACCCACAAAATATTATGTAAAAGCTATGCCTCAGCTGCTTAGTATTTCTTTACAATTAGGAAATATCCTCAGAATCCTAAAGAAGAATACTATCAAAACACCAAATTTCTTTCTATCATTGAATTAGTTATTTGTAGTTAATTTTAGTCATCAAAGATTGCGTATCTTCCTTTGATTGAATTGTGTGTTACTTTATGAATAAAATTTGCCAAATCTACAGACATGTCTTTGAAAGCTTTGTGTTTGTGAAAGACTAATTCGAGTCTTTAAAATCATTGAAGGGAAAACATTTCTACTTAAACTACATAGAAAGTAAAAAAATTTGTGATGTTTCTAGGCAGATGCTAATCTGCTGCAATCATTTTCGCTGAATGAAGGAGATGTTACCCATTCATCCTAACTGTTTGTGCTAGAAAAGTAGTCATTTGAATATTGCAACAACAAAAAAAAAAGTCTATTTTTAAAGGCATTTTTTGGTGGAGGAGTCTGTTAGCATGCTGGCAAATGCTAGCCCCTTTGAATGCAGCCTATCAATACTTTTCCTTAAAGAATCATCACCACATGTGACTTTTGATGTAAACACAGCTGGAGAAAAATAATAATAGACTTTGCTCAGAGGCCTCATACTGTATGTCAGAAGTACTTTCCGGAGCTTTTGGCAGTCATAGTGCCCTGCTCTGCAATACATGAAGAACTTTAAATCTGAAATATATATGCACATTTGTTAGCCCTGTCAATTTATTAAGAAAAGTCTGAAACATTTATTATTCTATTAAAATACTCTAAATTCCTAAGTCACTGACAATGTTCAGTGAGATAAAGTTATGTAGTCTGTAGGTTATGCTGCCATGAAGCACTGCATCACAGCCAGCACCCACTGCTGAAGCAATCAGACAGGTGAGGGTGAGGTGCCCTACAGTTCAATAGCTCTGAAATGACCACTGTGAATGTGGGGACGAGGAGTAATGTTAATTCAGAATTCCAGGACAACCTTTATAATGAAATATTTAGACTTAAAGGATGACAAGTGGCTTAGATCAGATGCTGTATTTTTTTTTGGATCATGGAAAAGATGAAGTGAGTTCATGTGCCACACAGGATTTCTAGATAAATTAATTATTTTCACAGTCTTGATCCCATTTAGTATGTAATCATAAGGAAGAGAGAACAGTGAAATTATTAGAAGAGATTCATATTGAAAAAAAACTTTTGGCCCAGGTGTCTAGGAAGTATTAATTAATACTCTGCTTACATTGTTCACTGCTGTGAGGCTACAGTGAGGTAAAGCCATCTAATGTTAAAGCTTAAACCAACTGAAAGATACGCTAAGAATCCAAAACTTTCCTCAGTGTCCTTAGTTACTCAGCTTATATAGTAAGAATGACAATTTTGGAACTCACCCATAAAACAGAGGGCATATGCGGGATCTTGAGGAATTATCCTGTACATACACGGATTTTCTGTCTGGTTTACCTGAAAGCATCTGAGCTTGCAAGCCGTTCCTGTCTAATCCAAAGGAAGTAAGTTTCAGGCAAACAGCTTGTGCAGGTTTGCATATTTGAGACAATCATCTGCCTCTCTCTGGCAGAGAAGAGAGCTAGGTTAAAAGCCATTGTAGAGTTGAAGAGAAAGAGAAAAAATAAGGAAAGCTCAGCATCCCACATCAGTCCTATAACATGTACCTGCCTAGCAATAAGCCAACGTCAGTTAAATTTTCTGAGGTCCTGGGGATGATGTGCTGGACTGGAGAAAGGGAAACTCTTCTTTTGGGGTGCCCTGGTCTGCAAAAGGTAGTCACAATTCTCCTACAGGTTGACTGATGTGCAATGAGTCATAACTCATATCATAGGGCAACATCTTGGCAGGGCCAGGAAAGCACTGGCTTTTACACCTTGTTTTATAAAGTATAAAGTCTTCATACATCTTGTTTTCCTAAGAAGTGTCAATTACACCTTTTAAGAAGTGTCACAAGCAAAATCCACTATATACACTATAGGCAAATACAGACAAACAGGAATAAGAAAAATCAGCCCCAGCTATTGGTGAATTCACACCAACTCAGTGCCTAAATCCAGCACATCCTGATTACCACTATAGTCTCAGTTTCTGGCCATTAACAGCTTAAGGACTCCTGAGTTGCAAAGAAGATAAAATCCTATTGAATTTAGGGCATGAACTGTTGCGTTCACAGGCCTGACTATTAAGCCATGGATGATTCTTAATGCTCTCTGGAGGGCAAGGATGACTAGGGATGCAATTTGTAAAAATTAACGTAGAAGGAATGAGTTCACAAAGGTAAACTTATTTTTAAGATAAAGTAGATAGAGGACAGATGCTATAGTTGCTCATCAAGTGTAAAAGGACAAGATGCTAGTTATTCACAGTATTAATTCACCTAATATCTTAAGAAGTGGTATGATGTGATGAACAATATTGAGAAGAAATAGAGAAACTAACTATCCCATATTTGTTCATCTTCACATTGTTGTTCAGTGCTCCAGGAAACTTTACAAAGTTTAGCACAGACTGAAACCCCATGAGCGAGGAAAGTGTCACCACGTAGTCCTCACTTAAACAGCATCATTCCTCTAATGACGGGACAACTCATGGTTACTGTCACCATGAGACTGGTTGTTGACCTCTACATTATTACTGAAGTTGGCAGTATGCTGGATTCCATAACTGAGGTATGCTCTAGGCATAGTTTCCATCAAGGATCTGGTCACCAGGACAGAAGAAATGACTGAGACCTTTCAGAGGGCATCTGGAAGGTCATCGCAAAGGACTGGTGGAGCTCTCTTGGGTATGTTATGCATAGAAATGAATGCCTGATCTTTTACATGTTAAATGTATGTCACAGAATTGTTAATGAAAAACTGAACTTGTACTAATATTTTGATAGAACAAATGTATTAGATATCTTGCTCTTCAATCTTTATTTGCCATAATAAAAAGGTCTTTAAAGGAAACTGAACTCAGCTGCTAGACATTTCAGTTCAGCTGGATCACTCCCCTGAGTACTACTTACAGGAAAGTTATCCTCCTTAAAATTCTTCCCTTTGAAAAGATCGTAAAATAAAAACTTGCAAAGAATAAATGACATTTGGTCAGCTAGCTGAATTTTCCTCTATAATAATAATAACTCATTTACCAGAAAAAGCCACTAAAATTGAAGTATTTTTCTATCCCCCTCCTTCCCCATCTCTCTCCTCAGCAGATTCGCAGTGATATCAGAAGGCAATAATAACCTGCTTTTCTTCTCTTTACAACCTTGGCATTCACACAACCTGATCAGTACTGTGCTTGGAGAAGAGACATTGTCAGATGCTCCTGCTGCTATTATGCAGAGCAATGCCTTTGAACATCACTCCTGTTGATCAGCCCAATCCTATTTGTTTGTTGTTCTGGCTGTTTTCTTGAAGCAGAATTATTTAAGACTCCAAAACCACTCCAGGGAAGGCTCTAATATTAATTCAAGATGTTGAACAGATGGTTAAGAACAAATTTTGCTAACTGAAACAGCCTGATCATGTATTCATTTCACAGCCAAAATTGAATTTCTACAAAAGTTTTTTTAGGTTGTCGTTTATCATTGGATTTAATCTACATTCAGACATACTAGTTTGAAAGCTTGATGATAATGAGCCTTCTCTAAAGGGCGATCAAAATTCAGAACATCCAAAGATCCTAACTGATACATATTCAAACTTCTTCTCATATATGTTTTTTTTTTAAGATACGTATTTTATTTGTTCTGCCTTTTCCCAACCAACTATTCTGTCAAGTACATGCCAATTTCCTGTATCCCATTGCTTCAATTTCCTTTCTTCTTTACTTTGTGCTTTTGTCTTTCCTTCAGACTTTGGCCTCCAATCTCTGACTTTCTGCATTATTGCAAGGAATGTATTTATATTCTACATGTAACAGCAAGACCTCACTCTTTCACCCTTCCCATCTTTCCTCCTAAGAAGAACTGTCACAAGAATACCTGAGCAACTATGCAGAGTTAAATTCACTTTGCATGTCCTGCTTGCTGGAACATGAAGGGAAAAATTTTGAATACAGTGAAACAGTATTACAGTGCAGTAAAGCCTTTTGTTCATGATGTAAACTGAACCAGCTACACACTTCTGCCTTTTTTTCCCCTTATAGTAATATTCTTCTCAAAAGGCATATAGTCAGTGACCATCTTGTATTAAGTTAACATATGATGTGATGTGCCAGGAGATTACACTGAGCTGTAAATCAGTGTTACATAAAATAACAGCTGTATGTCACTTTGGACTACCTCAGGATATGAAATAGACTATTAAATATGCTTCATATTGGCTGAGAAGAAGAAATTGCACTTAGGCTGTTAGAGAGGTGCAGCCTATATGGCTGTGAGAATTGTTTAAAAGTGGCTTAAATGTGCAGCTGCTTAATATATTAATGTCACCTGAAACAGAGCCCCTGAATAGTACTAGGATTACCATAGCTATTCATCTGAAGGCCACCCAAGTGCCTTGTCTCTTTATCTTTCATTTTAAAATGTATTCCTCTTTCAGCTTGGCTGCTACAGGTGGCATGCCTAAATTTCAGTTGCATGCCCCGAATCTGTGTAAAATGCTTCTGTAATTGACTGAGAGGATCTGGAGATGGATTTGCAAGAGAGAGTCAAAAGCAGCTGCCATGACTTTGAGGACACTGGGATACTGATTTGCTGAGTAGAGAATGATGATAAAAAGCAATATAAAAAGCTAATGCCTGTGCCATTATGCTCCATCTCTGACCAATGACATGCCTCAGTAAGTGATTTATTGTCTGTCCATGGCATTTCACTTGGACAGCAGAGGTGGGCATCTCTATCCAGCTTGGCCTTACCAGGCACTACTAATGTTTGCTTTATGAAGATGCAGGATGGGGCAAGAGAAGGAGCTACCAAGTTCCTCTGTCATTACCTGCCTCACAAGAGGATGAAGCAGTTGATGGGGTAGTTCAGCTTGCAAAACTGGGAGATGCTGGGCATACAACACTTCCTAGAAAAATTTCAAGGAGCTCTTCGGAAATGTAAATGACTTTGAGTTTCTTCTTCTTTTCCCAGTTGCACAAGCACTGCAATGAATGAATAGAAGATGCAGCAGTCAGTGAGCTGACCAGCTTTACCAATACAGAGTAAGGGAGTAAGAAGGGAGAGTATACAAAATGTACACAAGATGAGTTGACACTCACCTGCTTCTGGGTAAGCAGCACATCAGCATAAAGGGAATTGTAAAATGGTTTTGTTCAGGTGAGGAACAAATGATCTAGGCTAGACAGAATTTTTTGTGGTCTTTACAATTCCTTCATGTGATAATGTTTTTTCATTTGCAAAATTGCATGTTAAGCTCAAAAATGAAAATCACCTCGCTATCTCTTTACTTAGTGAGAGTATAAATGAAATATGCCATCATGGGATGTCTTCAGTACCTTTAAACTCATTTATCTTATAATTTCTTTCCACACTCTCAGCTGGAATTTTTTTTAAAGAGGAAAAAAGTGACATTGCTAATTGCTACAATTAGAGCTACTGATGCTAAAGCAATTATCCCCATAAATTTAAAAAAAAAAAAAAGTTGAAACAAACCCCAAATGGTATTAACATTTCAGTTTCAGCAAGCCAAGAAATAAAATTCACACAAAGGCTGCTCTATCCTGAAGCTGCACCTTTGTATGCTCCATGAAGATTCTGAGGGTCTGACATTATTCGCTGTCACTATACACATCATGTCCTTGTTGAAATGAAAAGCCAAACTCACAGAGAAAAGTGTATTCTTTGCCTTAATTCCATATATCTTTTATCACAGTTAATTTCAGATTTTTGTTATCACATAAGAATAACTAAAATTGGACTTGCATTACTCAAGTAATTGAGATCTAAAATCCTCAATTTATTGCATTTTATTAGTATATGTGCTCCTGATAGTTAATGATATTGAATGCAGCTAAGTTGATGGATGAAGCTGATATGAATCGCATAAACTGTGAGTCCTATTATTACAGTCTTACACTTGCAGTTTCACAGGATCACATAGTGGTTGCTGCTGGAAGGAACCTTCGAAGATTGTCTAGTCTGCCCCCCCATGCTCAAAGAGGGTTGCCTAAAGGTAGCTCAGGGTCATGTCCAGTCAGGCGTTGAATATCTTCAAAGACAAGAGAACTCACAAACTCCATGGGCAACTCCTTCCAGTGTTTCACCACCCTCACAGTAAAACAAAGTGGTTTTACTGTGTTTTGGTTTAATTTTGTGGTTTGTTTTGTTGGTTATTTTTTTTTTTTTTCATTTTGCCCATTGCCTCCTGTCCTGTTGGTAAGCACCACTGAGAAGAGTCTGTGTCTATTCCCCATCATGACCTATTTATACACAGGATAAGATCTCCATGAGCCTTCTCTTCTCTAGACTCCCAACTCTCTCAGTCTCTCCTTGTATGGCAGAAGCTCCAGTCCTCTAATCATCTTTGTGGCCCTTCACTGGACTCACTCCAGGGTGTCCATGTCTCCCTGTTCTGGGGAACTCAGAACCATACCCAGAGCTCTAGTCTCACTAGTGCTGAGCAGAGGGGTAGGTTCACCTCCTTCTTCCTACTGACAATGGTATTTCTAATGTAGCACAGAAGGGTCTTGGTCTTCTTTGCTGTGTGGGCACATCATTGGCTCATGGTCAGCTTTTTATCCACTGGAACCTGAGGTCCTCCTCTGCAAAGTCGCTTTCCAGTTCTAGTCAGCACTTAATATGTACTGTTGTCTGGGTTTATCCCTGCCCGTGAGCAGAACTTTGCCTTTCCCTTTTTTTGAACTTCATGAGGTTCTTTTTTGTCCATATCTTTAGCCTGTCAAGGTCCCTCTGAATAGTAGCAATGGTATACTAACTATTTCTCCTAGTTTTGTATCACCTGTAAACTTGCTGAGGGTACACTCAGTCCCATTGTCTAGGACATTAATGAAGTTGTTAAACAGTCTTGATCCCAGTATTAACCTCTGACGTACATCACTGGTGTACCACAGACTGGACTTCGTGCACTGATTACCACCCTCTAGGCTCAGATGTTCAGCCAGTTTTCAATCCACCTCATTGTCCATTTATTTAACCCATCATTTGTCATGGCATCTGTGAGGCATTGTGCCCTCAAAAATTGTACTAAAGTTAAGATAAAAAATATCCACCGATCTCCCTTCATCCACCAAGCTGGTCATCTAATTGTAAAAGCCTATTTCATTAAGAATAATTTTCCCTTTGTAAATACCTGCAAACTATGGACAACCATATTCTTCGTGTGCCTGGAAGTGGTCTCCAGGATTAGTTGTTACATCACCTCTCCAGGATTAAAGACAGACTGACCAGCCTGTAATTCCCTGAGTCTTCCTTCTTCCCCTTTTTGAAGATAGGAGTGACATTTGCTTTCTTCCTGTCCTGAGGCACCTATACCAATCATCACAATTATTTAAAGATTTTCAAGAGTGGTCTTGCAATGAATCAGACAGTACCCTCGGCACCTACCTGTGCATGCCATCAGGCGCTATGGCCATCAGGCCCTATGTGCTTTACGTATGTCGAGTTTTTTTAAGTGCTGATCAACCTGGTCTTCCTCTGAGAAGGCTAAATGTTACTTGCTCCATACTTTCACTGTGCTCTAAGAGGTCTGGAATTCCTGAATGCCATTTTTATTGGTAAAGACTGGGACGAAAAAGACGTTGATTACCTTGAGCGGCTTTTTTGTGTCCTTTGTCACCAGCTCCTCTGTCCCATTCATCAATGGGCACATATTTTTCCTAGCTACCCCTTTGCTGTTTATATATTGGTGGAAGCCTTTCTTGTTTCCCTTCACATTCCCTGCTCCCTGGGGCAACTCCAGGTCGGCCTTGACTTTCCTAACCCCATCCTTACAAAATGTGACAGCAGCTCTATTGTCCTCCTGGGCCACCTGCTGCTTCTTCCACCTCCTGTACACTTCCTTTTTATGTCCAAGTTTAGTCAAGAACTTCTTGCTCATCCATGCAGGCCTCCTTCCACCTTTGCTTGATTTCCTACTTGTTGGAGGTCAGGTTGAACAGGGCTCTGAGCAACCTGGTCTAGTTGGACATGTCCCTGCTCCTTGCAGGGGGATTGGACTAGGTGACCTTTTAAAGATCCCTTCTAACCCTAACTATTCTATGATTCTATGTGAGGGACCATTTTTTAGCTAGGAGGAGGTGGTCCTTAAATACTAACTTCTGAAAGGCCAGTTGGATCTCAACAAAAGCTGTGTCCATATGAAAAAAATCAGATGAGAAATCTTATGGAGACACTGTGAAACTGAATAGGACTTACAAAGAGCACGTTTAAAATCATCCTTTATTATTGTAGTTCACAGGCCAGTCCTCAGCACTGAATGGGAAAATTTTTCATGCAGTGGTGTAGTGGTTTTTGGTATTTTAAAAAAGGCATTTCAATGACTTTTTTTTTCTTTTTTAGTATGATCATTTGGTAACTTCTCCTAAAATAGCTGTGAAAGAATCATCTCCTGATTTAAGGCATAATCATTTAGTAGGCAGATGCTGAGAGTGTCTCTATTAAAAAAAAAAAAAGTTGCCATTGAAGCTAGAATGGGCAGGAAATCCTTGCAAGATCACACATTCCTCACTTCTGTCTGTTGTCACAATAGCAATAACACTTTGACATCCCTGTCCCCAAACCATCCTTTTTTGCTTCTTCCAAATACCCACTCTGTTCTGTCTCTATCAGCTAACCTCATTCTTTTCTTTTTTATTCCACCAGATGTACTTATTAAAAATTGTCCAGCTTCAGGCATGACTTTCCTTGCCAGAATATTTTTCCTCAAATTTACTGACTCTATAGTGCACAATACATGCATAGACTGAAATAAAGTTTTTCTAATATAAGATTTTCCCTTAAATATTCCCCTTATGTCCTCAGTGCAGTCCATCTTTCCCAAAACCATGTACTCCATTTCCCTAGTATTCCTTCCTAAAATATGTGAAAGGAAATACAATAAAGCATTGTGTGCTGAAATACATGTCTGGAATCCATACAGAGGATTTATTGCAGCTTGTCCTGAATCAGGCAGGCAAGATGGCAGAAAACAGGAGGAAAAAAAAAAAAAAGACAAATGTTTCATCAGAATTTTTCCATCGAGGAAAAATTTCCATTTCAACCTTGTCAGGACTTGGGAAAAGCACATATGACCACATCTAAACAAAATGTGCAGCTGGAATTGATATTGTTGGGTTTAAGTTATGCTTAGTTCCCAGTAAAGGGAACTTTCAGTTTTTATTCAGCCTTCACTGTTATAAATCCGTGTGTGGTGTAGAGGTAGGGGAGAGATCATATGAGCCAGCAGTGTGCCCAGGTGCCCAATAGCATCCTGGCTTGTATCAGAAATAGTGTGGCCAGCAGGAGTAAAGAAGTGATTGTCCTTTTGTACCTAGCACTGGTGAGGCTGCACCCCAAATATTGTGTTCAGTTTTAGGCCCCTCACTACAAGAAAGACATTAAGCGTGTCCAAAGAAGAGCAACAATGCTGGTGAAGGGTCTGGGGCACAAGTCTTATGAGGAGCCACTGAAGGAACTGGGGTTTTTTACTCTGGAGAAAATGAGGCTCAGGGGAGACCTGATCACTCTCTACAACTACCCGAAAGGAGGTTCTAGCGAGGTGGGTGTCAGTCTCTTTCCCCAAGTAACAAGTGATAGGATGAGAGAAAATGGCCTCAAGTTGCACCAGGGGAAGTTTAGGTTGGATATTAGGAAAGATTTATTTACTGAAAGAGTTATCAAGTATTGGAAAAGGCTGCCCAGGAAAGTGGTAGAGTCATCATCCCTGCAGCTACTTGAAAGACATGCAGGCGTGGCGCTTAGAGCCATGGTTTAGTAATGGACTTGACAGTGTCAGGTTTACAGTTGTACTTGGTGATCTTAAAGGTCTTTTCCAATCTCAATTATTCTATAATTCTTTAAGAACACATCTCTTATGCTACTAGACAACTCCATAGTAAGTACACTTGATCTTCTTTTTCTCATGTTCAGAATTAGGAGTTACAGTCCTTGTATTGAGGACATACTCTTGTAATAACACAGCTCAGAAAATCTGCAACAGTCTTCACTAAGGCTACGTACCCAGATACTTTCATTATTCTGCCAGCTTGACAAGGGAATTCTTTCTTGTCATTCTCCTTGAATGGCCTTGCCTTTTGGCTACACAGACCTCAGAGGTTTCTAATGCTGCAGCATGGCTGAAAAGGATCCTCCAGCCTTTCCGACAATTCTCCACATGGAAAAGCAGTCTTCTTCAATGTTTTAACTTCAGCAGGTCATGACAGCTGGTTTAGAAGAGGTGGCTGTATTCAGTACCTTTGAAATAGAATAATAGAATTATAGAATGGTTAGGGTTGGAAGGGACCTTCAAAGGTCACCTAGTCCAAGCCCCCTGCAAGAAGCAGGGACATCCCTAACTAGATCAGGTTGCTCAGAGCCTCATCCAGCCTGGCCTTGAACGTTTCCAGGGATGGGGCCTCCACCACCTTTCTGGGCAACCTGTTCCAGTGTTCTACAACTCGCATTGTAAAAAATTTTTTCCTAATATCCAATCTAAATCTACCTCCCTCTATTTTAAAACCATTACCCCTTGTCCTATCACAAAAGGCCCTACTAAACAGCCTCTCCCCATCTTTCTTGTAGCCCCACCTTGAGGTACTGGAAGACCACTATAAGGTCTCCCCGGGGCCCCAACTCTCTCAGCCTGCCCTCATAGGAAAGGTGCTCCAGCCCGCTGATCATCTTTGTGGCCCTCCTCTGGACCTTCTCCAGCTGGTCCATGTCCTTCCTGTGTTGGGGGCTCCAGAACTGGACACAGTACTCCAGGTGGAGTCTCACCAGGGCAGAGTAGAGGGGGAGAATCACCTCCCTCGACCTGCTGGCCACGCTTCTCTTGATGCAGCCCAGGATGCGGTTGGCCTTCTGGGCCTCAAAGGTGCATTGCCAGCTCATGTTGACCTTCTCATCCACCAGCACTCCCAAGTCCTTCTCCTCAGGGCTGGTCTCCATCCATTCCCTGCCCGGCCTATATTTGTGCCTGGGATTGCCATGACCCAGGTGCAGGACCTTGCACTTGGCCTGGTTAACTTCATGAGGTTGGCACGGGCCCACCTCTCCAGCCTGTCAAGGTCCCTCTGGATGGCATCCCTCCCTTCTAGCCTGTCGACGGCACCACACAACTTGGTGTCGTCGGCAAACTTGCTGAGGGTGCACTCTATCCCACTGTCCATGTCACCAACAAAGATGCTGAACAGGGCTGGGCCCAACACGGACCCCTGAGGGACGCCACTCATGACCAGTCTCCACTTGGACATTGAGCCATTGACCACCACTCTCTGAGTGCGGCCATCCAGTCAATTCCTTATCCACCAAGTGGTCCGTCCATCAAACCCACGTCTCTCTAGTTTAGAGAGAAGGATGTCGTGCGGGACAGTGTCAAAAGCTTTGCAAAAGTCCAGGTAGATGATGTCCGGTGCTCGTCCCTTGTCCACCGATGCTGTCACCCCGTCATAGAAGGCCACCAAATTGGTCAGGCACGATCTGCCCTTGGTGAAGCCATGTTGGCTGTCACCAACCACCTTCTTGCTCTCCATGTGCCTTAGCATGGTTTCCAGGAGAATCTGCTCCATGACCTTGCCAGGCACAGAGGTGAGGCTGACTGACCTGTACTTGCCCGGGTCCTCCTTGTTCCCGTTTTTAAAAATTGGTGTTATGTTCCCTCTCTTCCAGTCATCAGGGATAACACTAGACTGCCACAACTTCTCAAATACAACGGCCAGTGACTTGGCAACTTCATCCGCCAGTTCCCTCAGGACCCGCAGATGGATCTCATCAGGTCCCATGCACTTGTGCACCTTCAAGTTCCTTAGATGTTCCTGAACCTGCTCTTTGAGTACAGTGGGCAGTTCTTCACCCTCACAGTCCCTGCTTGTGCCTTCCACAGCTTGGGTGGCAAGACAAGAGCCCTTATCAGTGAAGACTGAGGCAAAAAAGTCATTGAGTACCTCAGCCTTCTCCATGTCCCGCGTAACCAGGACACCGGTTTCCTTCTGGAGGGGGCCTACATTCTCCTTGGACTTTCTTTTGTCCCCCACATACCTATAGAAGCTTTTCTTGTTGCTTTTTATATCCCTGTCCAGATTCAATTCCATCAGGGCTTAGGCTTCCTCACCTGATCCCTGGCCACTCGCACAGCCTCTTTGTAGTCCTCCCAGGCTACCTGTCTCCGCTTGCACCCTCTATAGGCTTTCTTCTTCACTTTCAGTTGGTCCAGGAGCTCCTTGCTCATCCATGCAGGCCTCCTGGCCTTTTTGCCCGACTTGTTCTTCATCAGGATGCACCTCTGCTGAGCTTGGAGGAGGTGCTCCTTGAATGTGGACCAACTTTCCTGGGCCTCTCTTCCCTCCAGGGCCACCTTCCATGGCACTTTGCCCATCAGGTCCCTGAAGAGGCCGAAGTCCGCCTTCCTGAAGTCTAGGGCAGAGAGCTTGCTGCGTAGTTTCCTTTCTGCCCCGTGGATCTTGAACTCCACTGTATCGTGGTCACTGCAGCCAAGGCTATCCTTCAGTTTCACATCCCCCACCAGTCCCTCCCTTTTGGTGAGCACAAGGTCAAGCATGGCACCCCTCCTTGTCGGTTCCTCTATTGCCTGCAGGAGGAAGTTATCGTCCACGCATTCCAGGAACCTCCTGGACTGCCTGTGCCCTGCCATGTTGTCTCTCCAACAGATGTCAGGGTGGTTGAAGTCCCCCATGAGGACCGGTGCTTGTGACCGGGAGGCTGCTCCTATCTGGCTATAGAGCACCACATATGCTCTGTCCTCCTGGCCAGGCAGCCTGTAACAGACCCCCACCGTAATGTCCCCTGTCCATTCCCATCCTCTAATCCTGACCCATAAGCTCTCTACCAGGCAGAGCTCCACGCACTCCAGCCGGCTGCTGACTTAGAATGCGACACCCCCTCCTTGTCTCCCCTTCCTGTCCTTTCTAAAAAGCCTATAGCCCTCCATGTTGACACTCCAGTCATACGAGTTGTCCCACCACGTCTCCGTGATGCCAACAAGGTCATAGCCCTGCTCGCGTGCACGCATCTCCAGCTCTTCCTGTTTATTCCCCATGCTGCGTGTATTGGTGTAGAGACACTTCAGCTGGGCTCCCAACAAAGCCGACTTGCTGGCTGGAGCAACAGGAGTTCTTTTGGACCGCAGTTTAAGTTCTCTTGCACTTACCTGAGGTCCTTCCTCGGCTTCTGGACCCTCAGTGCTGGCACTGGTGCTATGCTCACAGCAGTGTGCTGAACTGTGTTCCCCCTCCCCCAGCAACACTAGTTTAAAGCCCTCTGGATGAGTCTGGCAAGCCTTTGTCCAAGCACACTCTTCCCCTTCTCAGTTAGGTGCACGCCATCTGCCCCTCAAAGCACGCCCCGTGATCCAGATACCCAAAGCCCTGGCTGCAGCACCACCCCCTGAGCCACGAGTTAACCTGCCAGACACGTCTGGCCCTTTCAGGTCCCAGCCCTTCGACCGGGAAGATTGACAAGAATACCGCCTGTGCCCCAGAGTCTTTGACTGTTGTACCCAGGGCCCTGAAATCTCTGTTGATGTTTCTCAGGCTGCTGCTGGCTGTGTCACTGGCCCCCACATGAAACACCAGCAGTGGATAATAGTCTGTGGGCCGTATGAGGCTTGGTATTCTCTCGGTGACATCCCTGATACGAGCCCCCGGGAGACAGCCCACCTCCAGAGAGAGCAGATTGGGTCTGCAGATGGGTGCCCCCGTACCTCTCAGGAGGGAGTCACCCACTACTACCACGTGTCTCTTTTTCTTGGTAGCACTAGTTATCACGCGAGCTGGTCGGGCTACCTTGCACAGCTCCAGTGCCTCCCCTGAGGTACTGGGTCTTACTTCTTCAGCATCTGCGCTGCTGCGGATTATGCCGACTCCGAAGCTGTTGCCTCGGCGACTGAGTCAATAACTTTAATATGCCAGCAGATTGGAACTATCCTTTCAGATCTAGACATGGTTTTGTTTGTGAAGGGAAGACTTGAGTGCTTTGCCCCAGCTCAGGATCAAATGAGTTGGAAAAGTGTTCATGCAGCTCTAGCCTCTGCCCCAAATCTATGCATGGTTTTCCCCCTGTCTCCAGCAAACCCTTCTGCCAGAGAGTGGCAGTGAAGGGGAGAGGGCTTTTCCTCTACTTCCCTGTTGTCCTTCTCTAGGGAAATGTGTTGAGTTAGTTAAATTGGTTTAATGCCTTTCTTTGAAGCAAACGCACCAAATTACTTGCACTATAGTAGGCAGACGAATTGAGGCTGGCAGATTCATATGAAAATAAACCAGACATGTTTCCCCTAGGAATAAGATAAATATCCTCTCAGGTCAACTGAGTAGCTCTGGAAGAAAGGAGGAGGGAGGGAGAAGGAGAGAAAGGGAAGTCACTGGTAATTCAGGGTGTCTCTCTGACAGCTCAGGAGTCTGAAGCTACATGGTTATCCTTGGAAGAGAAACACGACGGGGCGCAGTCGTGCAGGACCGCAGTCTGACAGTCAGCCAGGGATGCTCAGGAAGCATTTTTACCTCCTCTGCAATGACTCTGAGGGTGGCATTAGAAATGTAACATTGAGCCATTATATTTCAAAATACTGGAAAGATTACTAAGTCAATCTCTTGGAAATTATAAGCTATGAGACTTAAATTTGGCAATATAATTGATTCAGCAACTCTGCCCTACTTTAAAGTGCTGTCTTCCTGATGTGGTTACATGTTCCTTTTTTTTTTTTCCACTGGAGTCCTTTCTACATTTTTCCATGCACTTTTGGTGATTTTAAAAGCCTCTTCTTCTACCTTTTCTACTTAACAAAGAAATAGAAAGTGGCAGGAGAAATTTGCACGTGCAAAAATAGAAAGGTTAAAAAGTTGTAAATGGATATGGTCAGATTGTTTAAGGAAATATTTGTAAAGTTGGAATGAAAGAGTGAGTTACCTATTCCCATTCTACCAACCTGTGTCTCCCAGGAAAACAGGAACCTGTTTTGTTCTGAAAAGCAAACTCCATATGTATTTCTAACTCTACAATTCCAGTACTTAGGCAGATGGGTACTCTGAGTCTTAGAAGGCTCATTGTTGTGTCGCCATTATTTTCCCATGGGCAAATCCATTGCAGCTGGGCTGACAGAACTGGTTTTAATGAGGGTCTTAGCACTTGACCTGGCTTCCATCAGCTGTTGTAGGCACTGAGGTGGATCAGTACTGGCTCAGCTAGAGAGCAGAGTAGACTAGTCTATGTTAAGCTGGATGCTTGTCAGAACCTGAGCTGACCACTTGAAAGCTGCTGCTGCAATTTAGGGGTATATTTATATTTATATATTTAGGGGTATATATTCCTATATATAATAGGGATATATAAAATTATAATCTTGCCATTTAAAATTTTTTTTAGTTTTGTTTTTTTTCCTCTGCTTTTCTGGTGAAAGTTTCAGTTTTGTTGTATTGTACTGTGGTTCTTAGAAATTTTTTATGCATCTTTTGCAGTTCGTTTTGTATGTGAAGTAAAATAAATCATTCTGTTTTCCCTAGCTATTGTAAAAGAAGACAGTTTTTTAATTACTTTAAATTACATACTAAGAAATAAGGGGAAAAAAAGAGAAGAGAAGAGCTGAGCTTTTAATATCTAATTGCTTTCCAGCAAGTATTGGAGGAATTAATGCAAAACTGTCAGAAGCATTGTGCATTCGGTAGCACTTGATATTCCACTAAGGGAAAGATAACGAGGATCCTTCTTGTTTATGAAAGGGCTTTTAAATCTGTTAGATGTGGGTCTTTTACTTTCTGCATGCTTTTGACGTGTTGATTGATTCACTTTGGTATCAGCTAGATCTATCTATTTTATAAATGGCAAGAACATCCTTTCTTTGTGAAGTGTGGTAAGGCTGTTTGGAGTAATTAGCCCAATGTTAACGATGTAAAGTCTCCTTTTCTCCTTGAAATGCAAAGAACTAGTGTGGCGCTGAGTGGCATTATCAAGGAGGAGCAAGGCAGACTTTGTATTCAAAGCCGGCTGCATAATGTGTTAAGTTTTGCAGTGCGAAGGAAAGGGCTTTATGAGAGTAAGGCAGGGTATTTTGGAAGAACTAATGTATTTTAGCAGTCTGATTAAAAATCAGGAAGAGATAAGGCTCTTGTTTACAATGAAAGCTGTCCAGAGATGAGGTTATGGTGCTGTCTTCTTTTACCTGTCATGTGGTGAAAGCTTCACTGTCCTGCCTTGTCCTTATAATGCTGAGTTGTAAAGTCTGGGATATAATCCCCCCAGGCCATGCTGTATTTGACAGACTAGGCTGGTGTTGAGACATGCCACAGAATTACGTTTTCTGGAGGTTAACAAATGCTTCCTTACTGGGGAGATGCAGCATCCACCACCACTGCTGCACAGCCTAGGAGCAAGTAAAGCAGTTTTGAAGTCCTTGTATTTTAATTGTTTTAAGAGTTCCCACAGAAAGTGTGGAAATCCAGGAGTATGCAGGAACAGAAAGGAGAAGAAGAAAAGTGAGGGGATATTTGGCTGTCTAATAATTCATTTACTTTTTGCCGAATTTTTTAAGGCTTGTCTTCAGTCAGTATTTATGCCACCCTATTAGAGCTGTATCTGCTTTCAGAGACATGCTCATTGTGACATACGAAATGCTTTTGTAAGGAGCCTGGTACTTTCCCTTCACTATCCCTTTCTGTATAAATTATAAATAACCAAGTGAGGAGCTAGCCAAGCTGCTGGGAAGGAGTTCACACCACCTCCCTGCTCATAGGCCTGTTAAATGATGTCTACTGCATCTCAAAACAGCTCCTTGCACCCCCAAATCCAGAAAGGAGCTTCCCTCCCTGAGACAGATATGTCTCAGTGGCACTAATACTGCATTGCCAGCCTCTTGGTTGCCTCGTCTTTCGAACAAACTGAGCACTGCCAGGACAGTGCAAGTGCTAGGCAGGCATCTCTGGAGCTGATCCTTTTGAGGACTTAAGTTTGTATCCAAGTTTATTGACGAACAGTTGCTGCTGGCTGAGAAAGAGGGGAAGGGCTGGATCATGGTGGCATAACCTTTCCTGGGATGGCAGGTTGGCCGTAGCTGCAACTGATTGCTCACACTTGTGAAGATCCTAATGGTGAAAAACGGTACTTTATTTTTTCTGGGCTGTTGCTTTATCAATGTTCAGTTAACTTGTTAAGACTTACCTGGCCACTTAGGAGGTAATTGGACAGTGCAAGGGAGCACTGATTATACTGGTAACAGATGTGTCAGATGGAAGTAAATGGAAGAGGAGCACTTCTAACTCGCTATTGTATTTATGGCACTGATTACTACTTTTGGCCAGTTACTAAAGTCAAAGAAATTTCTGAGTGTCGGAAAGATAGCCTTCATTTGTACATATTGTTTTCTTTACCAACTTCTACTGAGGCAGCGAAAAAGAAAAAAAAAATTGCCTCAAACGTATAAAAATAAATAAATAAATACATATATTCCATTCAGGTCATAACAATCAGTTCGTTATCCTCTGAGATGCTCGTGAAGAAAAGCAAACAAATAACACAGGGATGTGAGAGCCTCTGAAGAACCATTACTAGTTGTAATCTGTTTTTTTTTGTTGTTGTTCACTAAGGTCCTTTTTACAGGAAGGCAGAAGAAAGAGAACAGGAACTCTGCCAAAAGAGATTTTATGAAATCGACCCTGAGCATATTCAGATGCACTGAAAAGGGAGAGAGCAATAAGTACAGAAAGCCAATTACATGTGCCTTTAATTTACTATGTTTAATTTCACGGAGTGACCCAGCTGCCTCAGTGACTCAGATGTAGCTACGAAAATTGCCTTAAGGTCTGCACACTAATATATTTGATTTCAGCTTGGCTTTGTTTGGCTTACCACCTTGCAGTATTCTGGAATATGTAAAACATGAATGAGTTTCATTTTTCCAGCCTCATTTCAATGAGTTTACAGCAGAGGTCTGAAAACATGAAATTTAACCCTGCATAACAATTGAATACCCATGTTTGCTTTGGACAATGCAACTTGGTATTTTTCTTGTTTAACTTTTATTGCAACTTTATTCTCTTTGTTGTCAGCCTTTATTTCTTAGGCCATGACAATGAGTTAAACCAAATGTGCTGAAAATATTTGCTCCAAAAGTGAACACACTCTTTCATTGAAAATTCAGTGCAGCTCCCCTTGTTCTCATTGCTTGTCAGATTTTCTGGGAATAGCAGTGGTGAGATTTAATTCATACAGTGACATAATTATTCCCTTGAATTGCTTTCAGCCAGCTTCTGCAGTCCTTCATCAAGCAAGAGAGGCTGGTGCACCGTTAATGAAAAGAGCCAAGGACTATGGAGTCTGTTTTAAATCAAAACCATGTCTAAAATATCACAAAAACGTTTCTATTTGTTTACTAATAGAATCTTTTCAGAAATTCCACTGAATCGTTTAAGATTCAGAGAGATGGCATAATCTTTTTTTTTTTGTTTTGCCTTGCTTTTCTTTATAAACAATCATTTCCTTCCCTTGATGTCACATTGGAATTTTGCTGTAAACAAAGCTCATAAGAAACAAGTCTAACCTTTCACACTGTGGTCCGTAATTCTGCATGACAGATAATTATAGAGGTTTCTGAAGTGAGTGTCAGAAAGTATATCTGAGAACATCTGATGCAGCTGGGAGTTACAAACTAAGCTGATAACAACAAACTAAAACTCAGGCCAACAAGGAAGTGGGAGCATTAAAAAACCACAAATCACATTTTGACATTTCCTCAGAACATTCTTGTATGTTCAGTCTCGGCTGAACACTTCTAACACAAGGGAGAAGTAAAATCCCACTCTCCGTCTTGCAGTTCAGGACTTCAAACAACTATTTCAAACTGTAGGATGAAACCTTCTCAGTGAATGATTATCTCCAAATCTCCCTCTTCTGTGGCTGTCACATTTTAACTCTGAGGGTACAGTAAGCCATCTGCAGGCTACTGGTCTGACTGCTACTTCCCTAAATTCTGTTCAATTGTTTTGGTGTTTGGGTTTGGAGTTTGTTTCCCCCCCCTCCCCCGCAACACTTCTGAAACCAAAGGGCTACCCTGGCAGCTGGTAAATCCTTTGATTGACCTACGCCATCACTCTTTGCCCAAAACAAATTTCCTGAAAACTCTAGTGGAAGCCTACCTTGAATGCTTGACATTGCAGCAGAGTAGAAATATATGAATTCTTCCTGGTCTCTACATCTCTGACATTTTTTAAATTGAGGGGGAAAAATAAAATGAGAGGAAATTATTTTGCTATGTTTTGTTTTGAAATGTGTTTGTGGTGGGTTGTGTTTTTTTGGGGTTTTTTTGTTTGTTTGTTTGTTTTTTAATAATCCTTTTTGCTAAAGGCTCTTTGATATCCTAGCTCTACTGGCAAAATTTAGAAAAGCCAGAGACACTGGGTTATCGGCAGACTTAGACCTTTCCACCTCCCATAAAATTATGGTCTTTCAACTGAATCTTGTTATGCTGAGTTTACTCCATAAATCTGAACACCTTGTGCTTCTCCAACCACTGAGCACAAAAAGGCCTTCAATCATAGAAGAAAACTTTTATCCATGGTGAAGCAGCTAATTTAAACAACTATTATGCTGAAAATACTACATCCTTGATAACAGTGGCCTCTAAGAAATAAGCTAGTTTCCTTTTTATTGGAGTTTCTAGTTTCTGAGTAATGAGTTTGTCTGAACATGACATTTCTGTTTGGAGTATACCAGGAGAGAAATGTTTTCACTGTCACATACCTAAAAAACAACTATATTTGCGCACACTGTGGAAAAACATTAATGCTTTAAACTGAGACCAAGCATGGGAAATGTTGGCCCCAGAGACAGATATTAGGGAAAATTAGGAGAAACTGAAAAGGGACAACTAGAGTGACAGTATCACTTCAGCCTTGGTTGCTGTGATCTGCTTTAGAGCAGTATAATGATGTGCACAAAAAACCAATAAACGTATGTTTTTCATTTATTTATAGGAGAGCTACTCTTCTGCAGGCTATTGTAATTTACGTGAACGCATTTCACTGTATAACAAAGAACTATTACTGTCACAGATTCATAGAGATTGTAAGTGATTATTGTGGTTTTAATAGCCATGTGGCTATGGGATTTTCACCTGCAGTAAGCAGAAACTGGAACAACATCAACCTCCCAGATTTGAGGACATGCATTTTGATTAACTTAAAATGAAGATAAATTTGTATGATGAGCTGTTTGCTTTGTTTTAAGATTATGTTTAATATTGCATAAAGTCATGTTCTGTGGTTCAGAGTTATAAGACTGTAATGCATTCTGACAAGTGTATTTTCTTATGTCAAAATGCTGCTGTGTGCATTGTCTTTGTCTTCATTAAAATGTCTTGTGTTATGTGCTGTTCTTGAGGTCTTGACACCGTTCTTCTTCAAAATATTAAAATTAAGTGAAAATTATGATTTGTGACATCATCTACCTGGACTTGTGTAGAGCATTTGACACCCACAAGGATGTCCCACACAACATCCTTGTCTCTAAACTGGAGAGACATGAATTTGACGGACAGACCACTCGGTGGATAAGGAATTGGCTGGATGGTCGTGCACTCAAAGAGTTGTGGCCAATGGCTCAGTGTCCAAGTAGAGACGGGTGATGGGTGGCATTCCTCAGGGGTCCATGTTGGGCCCGGCCCTGCTCAACACCTTTGTTGGCGACATGGACAGCGGGATAGAGTGCACCCTCAGCAAGTTCATCGATGACACCAAGCTGTGTGGTGCAGTCAACACACTGGAGGGAAGGGATGCCATCCAGAGGGACCTTGACAGGCTGGAGAGGTGGGCCCGTGCAAACCTCAAGAAGTTCAACAAGGCCGAGTGCAAGGTTCTGCACATGGATTGTGGCAATCCCAGGCACAAATACAGGCTGGGTGGAGAATAGATTGAGAGCCCTGATGAGGAAGACTTGGGAGTGCTGGTGGACAAGAAGCTGAATATGAGCCGGCAATGCACCCTTGCGGCCCAGAAGGCCAGCCGCATCCTGGGCTGCATCAAAAGAAGCGTGGCCAGCAGGTCGAGGGAGGTGATTCTTCCCCTCTACTCTGCTCTGGTGAGACCACACCTGGAGTACTGCATCCAGCTCTGGAGCGCCCAATGTAAGAAGGATGTAGACCTGTTGAGTGAGTGCAGAGGAGGGCCACAAAGATGATCAGCGGGCTGGAGCACCTTTCCTATGAAGACAGGCTGAGAGAGTTGGGGCTGTTCAGCCTGAAGAAGAGAAGGCTCCAGGGAGACCTCATAGCTATCTTCCAGTACCTAAAGGGGTCTTATAGGAAAGACAAGGAGAAACTGTTTAGCGGGGCCTGTTGCGATAGGATGAGGGGTAAGTTTGTAAGTATCAGGTCCAACAGAGCACCTTCCCTCATCCACTCCTCAGCCACCTGTCTTAGGAAGTTACTAATCACTTAACTTCAGATACCTCCAGGACTGCTTGTGTCCTGCTGTGTTGTCCTTGCAGCAGATTGTCTGAGTGGTTTAAGTTCCCCATGAAGACCAGGGTCTCTAAATGTGAGGCTTCTTGCAGCCAGCTAAGAAAGCCTTATCTATGTTTTCCTGATCAGTTAGTCTATAGCAGACACCTACCACAATGCTGCCTATATTGCCTTGCCCTCTAATCCTGACCCATAAACTCCTAGCCAGCTGATCAGCTATCTCAGGCAGAGCTCCATGTGTTCCTGTTGCTCTTTCACATCCACATTCTTCCATAGTCCTAGCCTGTCCGTTACAAAGGGGCTGTACCCATCCACTGCAGCACTCCAGCCATGTGAGCTTTTCCACTGTTCTGTGATCCCAGTGAGACTGTAGCCCTGCAGTGGCATGCAGACCTCCACTTCCGCCTGTTTGTTCCCCATCCTGCCTGCATTAGTGTGCAGATACTGCAGAGAGGCACCTGGTTGTGCTAATTTCTCAGATAAAGTGTGAGAGCTTCCCTCACAATGCTCTGTAACTATTGTGAAAAAAAAGTGAAATAATTTAAAAACCGATTTGTTTTTCATTTAGTCTAGAGGATTACTCTTGGATTTTACTTGTTGGTGTGTATTCCAAATGATGCTTTGAAAGTTATGCAAACTATTTCATGAAGATTAATTAAGCTTTCTTTTGGTCTAAATAGAAGATATTCAATACATCATAAGAGAACTAACAGTGCCTGCTCAATAGTCTTCAGGGTACAAAAAAAAAATTTATAATTATATAAGTGTATGTATAGATGTATGTTTTTATCCATAACACACACACACACACGTCACAGGATCACAGAACGATTGAGGTTGGAAGGAACCTCTTGAGGTCATCTGCTCCAGTCCCCTGCTCAAGCGTGGGAACCTAGAGCTACATACACGTAGAAGTATTTATATATCTTTCTGGATTATGATGAAGCTACTTACATGGCTATTCCACTTAAACTGGAGAAATGAGTCATTAAGAATGAAAGAACTTGAGCAGATTATGACTAAAATTCTCATTCTACAGAAAATCTACTAGCAACATTAGAGAAACAAATAATTAGTATAGTGATAGAAACAGGAGTAGTATCTTGGTATACTGATTTACACAAAACATCACACAGACTGCTGATGGATTTAACTTACATCTCTGATTTTTTCTGAGTAATGTCCTTCCTTATTGCAGGAGTGGAAAGTACATCATGACTCTCTGAAGAATAAAAAAAAAACAATAATGAGCACAGACAATTAATAAATGAGACAAAGAATGATTTCCAGCAACATTTGTAGAAGTTCACTCATGAACTTTTGTAGAAGTTCATGAAAATCCTTCATCTGCTGGGTTGAAGATCTTCATTTCAAGGACATCCAGGATCTATAACAAATATTAGAAAAATATAAAATACAGATTTGGTAAGAAATGGTTATGAAACTTACGTATATAACTGGAGTAAGAAAAACTTTGGAAATTTTTTCATCTGGAATTTACTATAAAGAAATCTTTAAAGGACATGAAAATATAAGAGTAAATTGTATAATATAAAAGGCACAATATATATCTTTGAATCAAAAATCTGAAGCCAAAGACAAAGTCACCATCATTTCAGCACAGTTAGGAACAGTACAGATGCAGCTTTACAAACTCCTTGGAGACACTTTTTTCAGGGCTTGCACTGTCTTATAATATTACAGGCTTTCTTAATCACATTCAGTAACTGCCAGGGTCTAGGTTTGTGTTTGGTAGAGAAACCTGAGATGTTGGGAAAACAACTAGATACCTTCTGCACTAGTCCTTTGAAGGTTGTACTAAATCATCCAGAAGAGTTGCACTGAAAGCTCCAGGAAGACCTGTAGAAACTTCCTCTAACGCTTCATGCCTGCAAATGAAAGGGCAAATGTCATTCAGTATCAGTAAGTGTAAATCGCTACATGCAGGAAAAACTAACCTTATCTTCACTTCATAAGGTTATCTTACTTGCTACTTTTAAGAAAGAAACCATGGGTCCAGCTGGAGTGCATGGAGCTCTGTCTTGGAATGGATGAGGAGCTGGCTGAGAGCTTATGGGTCAGGATTAAAGGGAGGGCAGGGACAGGTAACGTTATACTGTGAGTCTGCTACAGACCACCTGACCAGGGGGACTGAGCAGATGAGGCCCTTTATAGTCAGATAGGAGCAGCCTCATGGTCCCATTCCCTCGTCCTTATGGGGGACTTCAGTCACCCTGATATCTGTTAGAGGGACAACAGAGCAGGGCAGAAGCAATCCAGAAGGCTCCTGGAATGCATCGGTGATAACTTCCTTCTCCAAGTGACAGAGGAGGCAATGAGAAAAGGTGCTATGCTGGACCTTGTTCTCACCAGCAGGAAAGGCCTGGTGGGGAATGTTGAGCTCAAGGGCAGCCTTGGCTGCAGTGACCGTGAAATGGTGGATTTTGAGATCCTTAAGTCAGTGAGAAGGGTGTGCAGCAAGCTCTTTACCATGGACTTCAGGAGAGCAGACTTTGGCCTCTTCAGGAATCTTCTGGGCAAAGTACTGCGGGATAAAGGCCTGGAGGGAAGAGACACCCAAGAAAGCTGGTTGATATTCAGGGATCACCTCCTTCAAGCTCAGGAGTGATGCAAGCCAAAAAAGAGGAAGTCAGGCAAAAACACCAGGAGGCCTACATGGATGAAAAAGGAGCTCCTAGACCAACTGAAAGATAAAAAGCAAGCCTACAGAGGGTGGAGACAAGGACAGGTACCCTGGGAGGAATACAGATAAATTGTCTGAGCAGCCAGGAATCAGGTTAAAAAGGCTAAAGCCCTGAGAGAATTAAATCTGGCCAGGGAAGTTATGGGCAACAAGAAAAGCTTCTATAGATACATTGAGGATAAAAGGAAGACCAGGGAACATTTAGGCTCTCACCAGAAAGAATTGGGAGACCTGGTTATCTGGGACATGGAGAAGGCTGAGGTACTCAATGAATTTTGGCTCAGTCTTCACCGGCAAGTGCTCTAGCCACATTGCCCAAGTCACAGAAGGCAAAGGCAGAGACCAGGAGAATGAATAAGCACCCACTGTAGGAGAAGAGTAGGTTTGAGACCAGTTAAGGAACCTGAAGGTGCACAAGTCCATGGTACCTGAGGAGATATAACCAATCATCCTGAAGGAACTGACAGATGAAGTTGCCAAGCCACTGTCTATCATATTTGGGAAGCTGTGGTAGTTCAGTGAAGTTTTTTAGGCATTTTCCCAAAAGTAATGGTGGTCAGATGCAGTTCATGTGTCTCTATTAAAAATATCTCCAGAACTATTTTAACCTTACATACCAAAGTGGGAAATCAGTATTATCCTCCTGATCAAGAGAAAGCCAGATGTCACATCATCAGCTCACTTTTTCCCCTATTCCAAGATATGAGGTTGTCCTGCAGGGACAGATACCCCTGCCCTCTTCATTCTGTCAAAATTAAGATGAGAGACTAGAAGTATAACTGTGAATAACTCCTCTTTTCTGCAGAAGAAAAGGGAAGGACAGTAAGTTTAGAAAGTAAGTTTAGAAAGCACAGCAAAACATAAACTAGCACATCAACTGTATATAATGAAGAACAAGTGAGAGAGATGTCTATTATCACTTTAGTAGGTTCTTGTGATGGCAAAAATAGTAGCTTTCAGGCATTTTTATTTGGGAAGGCCATTTCCTTCCGTGTCTTCCAAGCTGTTAGTTTACAAATTCCTTCCCTCAAATGTTGCATTTATTTCTAAAATGGCTTTAATATGGAACATTGGTTGTTTGTTTTTTTTTTTTCTGTATTATGGTAGAGTACTTCATTTAAGGTAATTGCATCTTTTGATGTACTGTGATTATGCATAATTTTATTAGCCATGGAGTAAAACCATGGAATAAAAATTTTTAAAAAGAACCTTTGTGAGTGCATCTGTCTATAGAAGTTATTGGTATTTTGGATATAATACTGTGCTTGCAATGTTCTGCAATACAGATTGGTATTAAAATTGTATCGTTTGAGTGCCGTACAGCAAATGGACAATTGATCCACTTCAATGCGGATTTTAAAATGGTAATTAGAGAAGTAATTTTTTTGACCTGCTCATCTGAAAAATGAAAACCAAAAATATGCTTTGTGAGGGCATTAGAGTACTTAATACAATACAAGACATAAGTGATTTTTTCTGCATACAAAATGGTGAAACGGCTCCTCAAATACAGCAGACCTTGCGGAGGGAGCAGTTTGCAAAGTGCTTTAAAGTATAGCTCTGGGTGAATTATAACCAGAAGTATTAGTAACTGCTTAATAAGTGAGAGCAAGAGTGTAGTGAAAATAAGTAAAAAAATTGCAGTTTCCCATGTCTGTGGTGTCCTTGCTGGCATTTTGATATTTCCTTCCTATTTTGCACTAAACAGTCCCAAGAAATGAAAAAACAGTTCTGTAATACATGGCCTTTGCAATATATAAAGGACAGAAAAATCCCCAAACACTACTATCAAATCCTTAACACTCTGAAATTCTTATAGAATGCATTTTCCTGGTAGAACACTCAGTTTGTGTTTTTCACTGTTGTTCTTTTTACCTCAAAGTCATCCACTGCATATGGTTACCTCTTACAGCCAAATTATATCCCCAGGAGACTGTTTTTCTTCTCTGCAAAGGAAAGTCTCACTTAGCATATATATTACTCCTTTACACTACGTATGTGTTTGGGGCATCTGCACTGGAAAATCCCATAGGAGTACATCCTGAGGATTTTAAAGGCAATGTCTAGCGAAAATAAAAGATGTGCTGAGGGTAGATTCAGTACATATTTTTTTGAGTCTCTAACCCTTTAGAAATCCAGTTTATATCTTACATTATGTCCTGTGATGAGCTGCATCCCATGTATAACAGCTTTGTGCACATCTGGAAATAACCCTCTGAAACAAGTGGCTCTGGCCCCCCATGGCTTTGCAGCAAGATGCGAATCCACTCAGGCAGACAGTGCTCTCGCTTGCAAGAACCTTAGCATCTAGAGTAAGCAGCATGATTTCCCACCGTTAGAAAAGAGATTGGTTTCTTCACATTAAATCAGGTCATTTTCTGTACCTGCAGTTACACTTGTCTGTATTTGCAGCAATAGCCTGATGAAAGAGATACTGAAATGTATTGAGTTGGAAATAAAGCAAAACTCCCTGATGCTCTGTGGTTAGTGTTACACATGAATAAATAAAATTCAACTGAGAAGAAAATTTAGGAAGATCTCATCTCTACAGCTGAAAATGTATTTAGTTGTAAGAAAGGGACTGATGCTGGACATGTAGCCTTAACATTGATTTGGAAGACAAAATTATACGGATAAGTTACATGCAGTTTCATAAATATTTAAGCCTTCAAGTACAGTAGCAGTTCCTGTCCATAATTTTGCCAAATAAATTCACATAAAAGACATACAAATGCAGTGTATAGCCCTTGGTTGGCTTCCTAGTGAATGAAAATCTTGGACCTTTGAAGTATTGTAAATTCTTACACCTGGGAAAAACAGTTATTGCTGTGGGACTTGTGGAGTAATGCCAACCTGGGCGAATTTATTGTGAATTTCACTGCATTTGATGGGTTTTCTTCCTTCAGCTGCCATTCATGAGTTCATTAATATGAGAGGCTTGGCAACAAATTAGTAAGAAATTAGGTTTGCAGTCAACAAAAAGAACCACATATATACATGAAATGCTGAGTTTGACAATCTGCCTTCTAATGTGGATCAGATCCTTTGCTATAGTAATCACCAGGTCTCAGTGAAATCTTTGTGAAACCATACTTAATTCCAGTAAAATAAGAAAAGTGAACATATATGAAAAGTTGGTTTTCCTTTCTCATCTTCATTAGTGCAGTATGTTGTGCTATTTTTTCTTCCACTTCATCCTAAATTGTACGTTCAATGCTCCATAAGAAATAGGTCTTACTGTAATATTAAGCTCAAATATAGCAAACTTAGAGAATAGTTTACATGGTCACTTGTTTATGGCAAATATTACTTAATTATCACCATAAATTTCATTGGTGTTTAATGGTGTGAAATAGCTACTCCTAGTTTTCACAGGAAACAAAGCAGAGGCTGGAGTATGAAGATTTAACCATTAATGGTCCCTTCCAATCCAAACTATTCTGTAAGTCTATAATCCTTTATATTTTTGCTCTTCCCTTCTTATTTTCATTTTTGTGTCTTAAAGCTCTGTGAACTATAGCTTCCATACCATGAGATCATAGAATCATAGAATGATTAGGGTTGGAAGAGACCAACCCCCCTGCAAAGAGCAGGGACATCTCCAACTAGGTCAGATTGCTCAAAGCCTCATCCAACCTGGCCTTGAACATTTCAAAGGATGGGGCCTCCACCATCTCTCTGGGCAACCTGTTCCAGTGTTCCACCACCCTCATTGTAAGCAATTTTTTTCCTAATATCTAATCTGAATTTACCTCTCTCTATTTCAAAACCATAACCCCTTGTCCTGTAACAACAGGCTATGCTGAAGAGTTTCTGCCTGTCTTTCATGTAGGCCCCCTTTAGGTACTGGAAGGCTGCTATAAGGTCTCCCCAGAACCTTCTCTTCTCCGGGCTGAACAGCCCCAAGTCTCTCAGCCTGTAGGTTGCTATATATGTGTTGAGAATGTTTTATATTGTTTGAAAGCATGTTGCAAATAATTTTCAAATTATTTCCCAGTCTCCATCGAATACCCAAAACGCAAAGTGTCCAGACATGTTCATGTTAATGGATTGTAGCTTGCCAGCTACTGGAACTGTTACAACAAATCCCTGTATTACCAAAATCCAGGTCAGGATAGTTTTATAATCTCAAAAGGAATAGCACATTGACCTAAATCTAGCAGTTTAGTAGCAACATAATATCCTGAATGTTTAAGACACCTTGGATTTTACAGAGAATTAGAGTCTTTCTGCCAATACTATGTATACCTATACATTAATTACTCTTAGAAAGAGAGAGTGTTGGGTCTGAGAATGATGTAAAATCTTCACATGGCTAGCTCAGGACAGATAGAAAATATTATAATAAATTACATCCATGGATATTTTTGCTCAGCTTGGGCAAAATCTGATCATTGTGTTGCAGTGATTCAGGAGCAGAGCAAGGAACAATTTTCCTTTTCTCTTGCACCACACAAGATGCCCCAAATCCAAAACATGATATGTGCTTATTTTGCACTTCTGGCTGCTGATGAAGAAGGTGGGCAAAGCATCCTGCATGACCAAGGATTTGTGACCAGTAGTCTCACCTACAGCCTCTGCTTCTCCTTCCTACTGCACAGTGAGTGAATAACAAAATGGAGACCACACACTGCTCATTTTGGAGCACAAGGGGGACTGATCATGTATGGGTTGCATTCCGCTATGCTATGATCCTGCTGTCCCTCTGCATGGGCATCTGTCCTTCTGGTCACCTGCTGCTGCTCTCTTCTGGTATTTTATTTAGTCTAAAGGCACTGTATGTTGCTGTAATATACAGTTAACAGACACAATAAGGACAGAAACTACTAAGATTTGAAGCATCAAATTTTGTATTTGAAAGACTTAGAGAATTCAAAACTGCAAGAATGTTAGCAGAGATTTCCTTTTTGTATCCCTCGTAGTGAAATAAATCATATGGGTAAGAAGTCTATTTAGTTATTATCTCTGATAAAGCTACCCCTTGCAAAAGGCAGCTAATTAGGATTTAACTCCAAACATGTTAATTTAAAGTTGAAGCAAATACTTAAGCAGCTATTTGAAGATCAGTCTTGCTACAGTGCTTACCTCTGTGTATGTATACACATTTGATGGTCTGCTATAAGCTATCTTTCTAAGAGCTACTTGCCACCTAAAGAAGCTGAAGGGGACACTTCCAGGGAAAGCTGCCCATTATTTCATGCAAGATATATTCAAGGAAGTGATGCAGAGGAGCTCTATTTTAATAAAGACATGCTAAAAGAAAAAGAAGATATAATCACTACAGAAAAAGCTGACTGTTTTTAGATTACATTTTATAGTACATGAAACAGATGCCTAGCCCACAGAGCTTCTGCCATTCTTTTTCATTTTGGCCTTAATTGTTTCTGTAGCTGCCAAGTAGCAAATAAAGCTCTCATACACTAAGGTGGTAATTGACGTAAGTAGGAGAGGCACACTCTACTCTTTGTGGAGTTTAAGCACGGGGTAATACACATTTTTATGTATTACTACTAACTTGTGATAGCACCAAGCAGAGAACATATCACTCAATTTAATAAACATACTTAATAGAATTACAATGATGCCCTGATAAATATGAAAAAAAAAAAAATCCATGGATGAGACTGTATTATTAGGCTGCAGTTCTCAGGTCAGAGGAGTCACTCAGTGACAATATTTTTTAAACAACCTTCACTCTGATATTTCTCATTTTTCACACAGCATCTATCTGTAGCCTAACAAAATTAATTCTAAATAAAATGCCAATTTCTGTATTGAGTAACAATAGCGTGGACCAAGCTCAGAAGTTTAAAACAAAGTCTATCTACATTTTTAAAAGCTACCCAATGTATTTATACAGAAGCTTGAGGAAATGTTTAGTTAAAAGAAGTATTTCACACCTCTTGAAAGTGAAAGAAACAGCTTTCTCCAAGCAAACAAAGAAACAAACAAATAAAAAAGTAAGAAAAGAAAATAACAAGCCAATTTCAATAACAAGATGTAAATTTAGATCAAGTTGGTGACTGTACAGAGATTACAAATTTTTTTGACATTTTCAGCAAGAAAGAAAATTCAGGGCCAAGTATCTTCTCTTTATGTGAAAGGAGTTGCTCTACATATCTGCATATGGAGGCAAATGGGAATATTCACAGTAAGGCAAAGTTACATCAAATAATGAATCATAGAATCATTGTTTGGGTTGGAAGGGGCCTTTAAAGGTCATCTAGTCCAACTTCCCTCAAGGACTGGGGTCATCTCCAACTAGATCATATTGCTCGGAGCCCTGTCCAGCCTGGCCTTGAATGTTTCCACAGACGGGGCATCTACCACCTCTCTGGGCAACCTGTGCCAGTGTTCCACCACCCTCTTTGTAAAAAAATTCTTCCCAATATCTAATCTGAATCTACCTCCCTCTACTTTAAAACCATTACCCCTCATACTATCACAATAGACCTTGCTAAAGAGTCTCTCCCCGTCTTTCATGTAGGATCTCTTTAGGTACTGGAACATCGCTCTAAGGTCTCCCCTGAGCCTTCTCTTCTCCAGGCTGAACAGCCCCAACTGTCTCAGCCTGTCTTCATAGAAGAGGTGCTCCAGCCCTCTGATCATCTTTATGATCTTCCTCTGGACTCACTCCAACAGGTCCACGTCCTTCTTATGCTGGGGGCTCCAGAGCTAAGCTGTTTAATTGGCTGAGATGATCAACATATTTTTCATGAATTTTGATTTGGTGTCTGTTGTTTGGGTTTTGTCTTTTCTTTTGTTTTCTTCTGAAATCTCTGCTAAGTTTTCAACAGTAATTACATTTAAACCAAGAGGGATGCAGCAATTAAGAGATCTTTGTTGTTCTGCCAGATGGTACTAATATACATATATAATAAAAAAAGGAATAAAAAAAAGAAAAGCAGTGGAGTTCTTTTTTTTTGGCTTCTTTACTACCCAGTATCACCTAAATAAAATTTTGATTAATCTCTTTTTTAATATTTGTATTTATTAGATATGCAAAATCAGATAACAGATAGTTTAATGTTTGCCATCATAGATATAAAAGTTCTTTTAATGGTGTCCCTGAACTATCCTAAAAGGCAATAGGCCAAGGCTTGATTTTCATTTCAAGATGATTAATTTTATGCAAAATATTATTTTTTTACCATTTCATCTGTTTTATGTGAGGTTCATAGGCAACATATTCAAAATTATCCTTTGGCAATTTAAATGGAAAATGAATACAATTTGATAGAAAGTAAACCTCAGAGCGAAACAACTTGAATTTGGGCCAATTATGCCAGATATTGTTGAAGTAAGATATATGGATTTAACATTTCCTTATGAAAATGTATAAGAAAGAGATGCTTTCCTTAAAACAAATTAGAACAAAGTCCACTGTAGATCAGAGGCCTGACCTATCTACATTGACAGAAAAAATTCTGTCAGCCTTCATAACAATAGAGTAAAATGAGAATATTTTCTTCTTCCTCTTCAGTTTGTTTTTTTTCAGGTATCATTTATATAACATGAAATACTAGTCCTGGTCATGTTATAACTCAACATGTAATCAGTCACTGGAACACCATTCAAGTTGTGAAACTTCCAGGAGGAAGTGTTTGATTCAATACCAAGCATCAACTACCTTCAACAACATTGCATAATCATGCAAAATTTACTCAAAGCTTTGTCCTGACTGATTTTTTTTTTTTTTTTTTTTTTTTTTTTTACTACATACGCCCAGAACTGCAATGTTGAATTTCAATATATAATACTGGAGGTTGGGAAAATTGAATCTCTGAGGATTAAAATCTTAAATAAGAGAAGATTAACATAATAACAAATCAGTATTAACCTCAGCTACATTGTGTTATCTGTGACACCATAATTAAAGCCCATGACATCTGCAGGAGTTTCCAAGGAAGTGTTCAATATCTTCCCTTCTACCAATGGGAGAACAGCACAAGAGGCGCTTGGCATTTTCAAGGTCAGGACTTTGGTTTTCCAATCTTGTCCAGCCTTTGAACTGAAGAACCTTATTTCTGCAAGAGAAATTAAATGCCATTCTGCCTTTAAGAAGTTGATTTTTATATGTTTGTACTTGTATGTATTGTCCACAAATGTACATTCTACATATACATATGTCAATGCATATATGTGGAAAAATATGTGAGGTTGATTGTTCTGATTCTCTCTACATGATTGTTTTCTTGGCATAATTTGCGGTAAAAATGTGTCTTAATGGTTACTGATTGTTTTATGTCAATTTCTGATTTTAGATGCTGACTTTGGATTTAAGAAATATCTCCTATCATTTCTCGTTTTTTTTTTTAGTTCTTTGAGTTTTTAAAATGTGAGATATCCTGACCAATGATTCTCTATGTACAAAAGCATTATCTGTGTATGGCAACGAGGGACAAATGTTCTTAATCTCTGCAATTGCATTTTATGTGCTACAGCATGAAGTGCATTTTGTTTAATTAGAATTCCTATTACTGTTAAATGGTTTATTATGTGGTTGTATCACAGCAGTGCTTTGAAAATTAGGATCTAACTGAGAATCAGGAGGCCTGACAGAGAAATTTTTCTGTCCCTGGCTTACCTCAATTCCTATTCAGAAATGTGTGTGAGGAGCTGGTTAACTTAAATATGCTGATCCACCTGAGAAGTTCCCCTTTTTAAAATGTTCTTATTTTTTATTTTATGGCCTGATATTCTCTGAACTAATCTGGGTGACTATGTGATCTCACAAAAAATACTGGTAGCCCATTGGAGGCACGGCCAAAGTGACAAGGGGCAGCAAGCAGTGACCCCACTTGGGGCTTTTCATGGGTGCAGAGCCACTCGTGATACCCCAGCCTGCATTTTTGGTGATTTGGAGTGGACAGAAATGCTTGGGTGATGGGACCTGGCCTCTAGGAGTGCTTGCAGCATGATGGCTGCCACGTTGCTGGTGGAGGTGGACATTGCATGTCCAAACACGGTGCAAACACAGCTTGAGAGATGACCTGCCTCCTTTCCCCACCAGCCTCCCCTGCCTCATGCTTGCCACCCCATCACCCGTTTTCGGGAGCAGGGATGGCCAGCTGGACCATGCTGGTGGCTGGTGACTTAATTAGGCTGGGTGGGTGGAAACTGGGGGTGAAAACTGCCAAGCTGCAGTTGGAGAAGAGGGCTGGAGCAGACTGTGGGAGATTGCAGGGCTGGTACCACTTCTCTTTGCTCTTTTTATGGCTGTGTAAGTTGTAGCATATTGATCTGAGAGCTCACCTGGACTAGAAGAAGTGGAACAGGAGCAATTTGGATTGGGCAATGTGGGTTAGGAGAAATGGCATAAGTGTCTTTCACACATCTAGGAACTAGTGCTTGAGTAAGCCAAGCCTTTAGCTTCAGCAAAAGCCATAAAATGAGCAACGTGTGCTTTTGGACACAGGCTGAATATTAAGACCTGCTGGAGGAAAACACAAATAGAAGTAAAATAAAACTTCTCCTGCCTTTCCAAGGCTCACTAAGAGTGCTTTCCTTCTCCCTAATTCTTCCTTCTGCTAAAAGGACTGTGCTGTGGTGACTGCTTGCAAAACGCATGGCAGTTGAAAACCACAGGGCAGTTCAGTGACTGAGCTGAGCCCTGCCCTGATCTATTTTCCTGTGTGATCAGGGAATAGGATTATAAATTCAGTATTGTCTTGAATAATGACATGGGGGGAATTTTCTGCAAAAGGATGATCTTAATAAAATATCAGTAGGAATACTAGATCTCATAAAAAAAAAAGTAGTTAAAACTTGTAGGCAGAAAGTTCATGATAAAATCTGGCTTAATTGTCTCACGTGCTCTTCACAAATGGCACTCATTTAGAACAGTGCATGGATGAGAGAGAGGAGCCAGGCTGCTCCCATAGCAAAATCTAAACAGATGATTAGCATTTCCTCAGGTGATTACATTTGAACATTATTAACAACGTTTTAATTGCTACTGGCACTAGATTCTTAAATTGATAACAGATATGTTACCAGTTAACAAATGACATTTATAAATACCATGTGGTTTTGGAGTGGAGTGGGGTTTTTTTTTGTTTAGTTTTTTTTTTTCTGTTTTCAATCAATAAGCTTTGTTTGATACGATAACTAATTAAGACAAAGAACACCATCTTTGAAAATAATTATTTATCTAATTTTTTTTTTTTGATGGCTGAAGGGTAAGTAAGAAAAATACTTATGATGATGTCGTAGTTCAGCCCCGATCAGGACCAGACTACGCAGTCTCTCTCTCGCTCCCCCCACCCTCCGAGAGAATAGGGGGAGATAATATAAGATAAAACGGCTCAAGGTTTGAGATAAGGACAGGGAGAAATCCTTAAAGTTACCGTCACGGGCAAAACAGACTCGACTTGGGGAAAACTATTCATTTATTTCTAAAATTAGCAGGAGAATGAGACAGGGAACAAGACAACCTCCCCCGACTCCTCCCTCTTCCCGGGCTTAACATTATCTCTACTACCTTCCCCTCCCGAGCGGCACGGGGGGGGGAAAAGGGAATGGGGGTCGCGGTCAGTTCATCACGTGTTGTTTTACGCCGCTGTATCATCGTCGGGGGAAGAACTCCTCGCATTCCTCCTCTGCTCCAGCGTGGGGTCCCTCCCACGGGCCACAGTCCTTCGTGAAACTGCTCCAGCGTGGGTCATCTCTGCCACGGGGTGCAGAACAGCTGCCCCAGCAGGCCGTCCACGGGCCACAGCCTCCTTCAGGCCTCCACCTGCTCTGGCGTGGGGTCCTCCACGGGCTGCAGGTGGATCTCTGCCCCTCCGTGGACCTCCATGGGCTGCAGGGGGACAACCCGCTCCACCATGGTCGTCACCACAAGTTGCAGAGGAATCTTGGCCAGAAGCCGTATTACTCCTCCCCCTCCTTCTTCACTGACCTTGGCGTCTGCAGCCGTTCCTCACAACAGGCTGGCAGACGCCTCTCAGGATCCTTTTTACATCTTATTCACTTCTCATCTGCTCTCCACTTCTTGCAGCCGGGCCGGGCCGAGTTGGGCCCAGTCGGCTGCCTGGCGGGAGGCCAGAGGGTGAGGCCTGCAAGGCCCATGAGGCTCGCGCCTCCCCCTCTCTGCCTCCCGCTCAGCTGCTTCACATCTTCTCCTCCTTTTTTTCCTGTTTTCCCCTACTTAAATACGTTATCGCAGAGGCGTTATCATGGGACATTCTGCTACCAATTGGCTTGGCCTTGGCCAGCAGCGGGTCCACCCTAGGCCCGGCCGAGTCCACTGAACAAAGGGGAGCGACTTCTAGCAGTTTCCTACAGAAGCTACCACCTTAGGCCCCCCCTCACTAACAAAACCAGAACAGATGACAATCATAAATTTGTAACACTTGAATAAAGCAAATAATGACTTTTACCTAATAGTGAAAGAAGGGATGGGTAAAACGAATGTGTTACGGAGAATGGATTGCTCTTTACAGTACGGTTTTGGAGTGAGTTTTCTGTATTTCTTCCTGCATGTCATATCTCTAACAGTTTTCCTAGGCATGTTAGTCACAGAACATAATCTACAAACATCACAGACTGAGTTTATTAATTACATTTACAGCAGGAAGTTCAGCTACTATCAAAGACTGTGGAGGAGTTACGGCACATCCTTGTTTTGTCCCTCGATGATATACTGAACATTTAGAAACCTGAAAGAACAGTTACAGAAGTCTAAAAAATGCATCACAGGAAAGACGTTGTAGGATAAGACACATCCCACACATCCTGCTTGCTTGGGACATGCACTTTTTAGGGAGTCTTTAAAACTTTTTTTTTTGTAAAAACATCACTTCCTCTAAAGTATTAAATACTTTTAAATCAACATTTGGAATTTATTTTTGTGTTGTTGGCTATTATCATTTAAAGACAGTGCAGCTACATTATTTATATAGATATAAGGATATGTAAAAGGAGAAATATTTCATATAAATGAGACAGAATCAAACCTACAATTTAGAAAATAACTGTGCATGGATTTAGACCATTTTTTTAAACATGGTTTCAGTGCCTGATTTAACAAAAATGGCAACTACTTTACAAATAGGATCATAAACTAGGGCCCCAATGTCGAATTTCTCTGTCTGAAATGTGAGCTTCAGCCAGTGTTCTTATGTGTAGAAGAATGGACAAACTGTGGTCCTAAGCTCTTATTAATAGTTCCTTTCTCATTTCAGTGGAGTTAGTAGATAAATATGCCCCTCTGTAGATTGGTTTTTGTTAATATTAGAGGGTTTGGATCAAGTTAATATTAAAAGACATAATACATTACCAGTTTTGTGACTTGATTTGAAATTCTATGATTTAATGTTTTTTTAATTATAAAATGACTATGATTTTATAATTTAAAATGTCAAGTCTAATACAACTCTGGAAAAAAATAGAAATACATTTTAATTAGTAAGGAGGTTCTGTTTTATCTCATCCAAATTATCAAAATATCTTTCCATGCGCATCATTCCCATTGCATGTTGCTTTACTTTATGTTGTACAGTGGCTCTTAAGATCAAAATACTATAGATCTAAAGGCAAAACTTTTTATTTCAGGTTGAAGCCACCCTCATATGAAAGTGTTATTATGGCATAATCTTTTGTACAGAGGCATCTTACGTCGGGAAAGTAATTTATGTGCTTATCTAGACGACGTATTAGGCACTGATTTAGAATGTTTTTCTGTTACTTTAAGCTGTGTTTCTGCTTGGTTTGGGGGTCTTCAGCTCAGCTTGTTCAGGTGACACTGCCTATAACAGCAATGGCCCTGGGTGCTTTTCTCTGTTAGACAAGCACTGCTGAAAATGTAGGTTACAGCTTTCTGATAGGTAAATGAGATGATGTCTTAAAAAGTCTAATACTCTTGAGGGCTTTGAGTCCAGATAATAGACACCTGAGGGACAGAAAAAAACAGGCTCCACAGGCTATTTTTAGACTTTTTATGAAAGAGGAGAAAACCAGTGTGCCTGTAGTTTTGCCTTCAATCTCCATTTTACACCCTACTGGAGGTGCCAGGGAGCCCATAAAACAAGAGAGGTTGGGAGCTATCCGTACAGCACTTAAATCTCATATGTAGCTGTGATCAGATATAACTTTACATTATTTTTTTAAGAAAAAAAAAAGCATCAATTAATTCAGCTCTCTTGTAAAGATACTTACAAATTTTCCAGGCACTGACACTCTGATACCTCTACATGATCATCTACCAAGGCAGTGAACAGGAAGAGCTATGTCTCACTGGAAAGCTGGTTCACCTAGTAATAGTCATGATCTTTTCTCTACTGTTTTTGTTTTTGTCTTTCATTCTGTATATGCCTTTCTGCTGGTTTTGGGCCCTTCTGGTAGATCCCTAAAGGCAAGTCAGGTGTAGCTTTTCAGTCTTCTCTTTTTCTTCTCAGATATAGACACACATGGTTGGAAGAATATAAAGTTCTGCTTCGATAGTGCGCAGTTGTCAATATTTCATGGGGTGTTTTGAGTATGTGAGTTGTTTTCTTTTTCTGTTTCCTTAAGGAATGGTAGTGTTAGAAATAAATCCAGAAGGTTTTTCTTCTTTTTTAAATGACAGATAGGCTCCTGTTTTTGAAAGCTATTTAGCTGAATCATAGAATCATAGAATCATAGAATGGTTAGGGTTGGAAGGGACCTTCACAGGTCATCTAGTCCAACCCCCCTGCAAGAAGCAGGGACATCCTCAACCAGATCAGGTTGCCCAGAGCCTCATCCAGCCTGGCCTTGAATGTTTCCAGGGATGAAATTTGATAGGACCCAGTAGATGACTAATAATACAAGATATACGTTTCCTAAGCACATCTAGATTCAGAACCTTTCCTCTCGCATCCATTGTAGACTGCATTTCCACTAATCCCCAAACTGACTTGCAATAGTAGAAAACAAACGCAGCCTTCCAAGCTTCCCAAAATTGCTTTTGCATGTAGGGACCCAAAGGGATTATCTGCAATGCTGCATAGAATCCCAGCAATACTTATATTTGGCTCAAGGTCAGATTAAGCTAATTTCTTATTTTAAAAGTTGCTATGTATCTAGTCAAGCAAAAGAGAGGGTTAAATTATTGATTATAAATTTGGAAACTGTTTCATATAAAAAAGTAATAAGGTCTTTCACAGTGAGATCATCTTAACTGCAACAGGGCACAAAGTGTCCAGCAGGGTGTGGGGCCAGAAAGTGTGATAGAAAACTACCTTTTCTTATCCTTCCTGTATTGCTAGTGCAAGCTCTTTTTTCTCTCTCATGTCTCCTTCCACAGAACTCCTCCTGGTTATACTGCTGGGCAAAGCATGTAGTAGGAGGCAGAGCCCACCTTCCATCTGCTCTAGGAGTTCACCCTCATTCTCCTCTGAGCATCGCTCAGCAAGTTCCTTCTAGCTGTCAATAGTATTTTCAAGTGTTCCAACACTTTATAATAATGAGAGAGATTCCCCCTATTTGCATCTTATTAAACTGACAACCTCTAGCTTGCCATTTGTTCTTTGTGCAGCTTGCGTGTGACATGGTGATTACAAAAATGCCATTATCTGTCACTTGTATTAGTTTACTACAAGTTCCTACTCCTCTTTTCCTACCTGTCCTTGCCAGGAGGGTGAGCAGTTCTATTTTTATAATCTTGGCCTCAAGCTATTAACTGAAATTAACATGAAATAATAGCACAATTTAAAACAGAATTTTTGCTTTAACATGAAAAAGCAAAAAACATGTAACATGCAAACTGCACCTAACCAAGTTATCTTCTACAAAGACACTCCCCTTGCATTTCCAGCTGTATTGTTAGAGATGAAGTTAATTCTGTGTGTCATTGACTTGCACTTCTTTTCATTGAATTAATTGAATTTGTAATAAGATAGTTTAACATCACTGCATGGCTAACATTTCTGAAGTCGAAATACATCTTAGACTTAAGAGCTGAGCAGAGTGTCTCGTTGTATGTTTCCATAATTTCTAGCACAAAGGTGCTCACCAACAGGTTTGACAGGTGGGTCGGTTTCCACCTGTGATATTTATTTGTCATTCGTAATAACTCTTGACATTCTGCTTTGTTTCTTTTTATGGAGGGGGGGAGTTGGGGGAGGGGTGTTGGGAAAAGGGCTGGGTGGTGTTTAATGCAAATTTAATGCAAGTCCAGTTAATGAATTAGTCTTTTTGATACCCTAAAAGTATTGGAAACAAATAAATGGCAGATCCTAGAAGACACATGTCTGGATAAGAAATATCAAACACTTTTTTTTTTCTAAAACATAGCAGCTAGGATCTTTTGCTTCTTTTAACTAGTTCATTTTAAACTCTTGCTGTCAGGCATAACTGTCAAAGCTGACAAAGCATTCTGTTTATTGGTGCTACCAAAACCAGTGCAAGCATTGACAAGCTGAGGTCCTTAGTTGCACAGACACCAGGGACAATTAAATTGTAATGGCAGTCAGTCTTATCACTGAAAGGTTTGTTTTTCAGCTGTTTTTAAGCTCACTGCTGGAAGGTCAGCATGACTTCTAATGGAATTAGAAGTACTTGTAATCTTGCAATGGTGCACGCTGTCTCTCCTGATTTGGTCACACTATAATCACTAGAGATTGAGATGCTTCAAGGATATTA
Organism: Chlamydotis macqueenii; assembly: GCF_036417535.1. Taxonomy (NCBI): domain Eukaryota; kingdom Metazoa; phylum Chordata; class Aves; order Otidiformes; family Otididae; genus Chlamydotis; species Chlamydotis macqueenii. The sequence continues at coordinate 53,576,294 of NC_141593.1, read as the reverse complement.
GCAGATTAACTTTTAAAATTGATGTGCGACACAGCAGATCTGTACTAACCACTGTACTCAAATACTGTAGTGATCATAGTTGCAGGCAAGGTGATAATTCTTTTATTATAAAACCATCGGCTGACTAGTGTTAATTTACTTTTGTGTTACAGTGGGTGAGAAAGGTAAAGTCTCTAAAGAGAAAGGATTTCCTGTTTGGAAGTGTTAATGCTCAAGGGTTTCTTGGCTCTGTCCTATTGGGGACAAAGTTATTTGACTCTCACAACATATTTCTTTTTTGTATTTGTTTCTTGTAGGAATTGGTCAGCTGTCATGGTGAAGGTCCACCTTATGTAAGATTACTAAATTAATACATCTTCTTGATGTATCAAAAAGTATTAATGTAGAGCTTTCTAATGGCTTGAATATCTGTGCAAATGAGATACCAAATTTTAGCATGGAGTTTCTGTGATGTTCAGGCTGCAGCCTGAGGGAAGCACCAAGTCTGCCTGCGGCGAGGGCTTCCTGGTGTTCTCCCAGGAGCTATTGTGTGACCTTGGTGGTATGTGTGTGTGACTAGAATTAGAGATAGGCTAATGCACTTTTCAGGGCACAGGCCTTTTACAAATGTTTATAGTGATGGTATCTGCTCTCCTGGAGACACCCCTTTAGTGCACCTCTGCCTTTACGGTTAAGCACAACCTCTTCCCTGTCAAATTATCTCTGTGCAGTCTTTTGATGGAGCCAAATATAAATATGGAGGTGGGGGAGGAGTAAGGCAGACACCAATAGGACTCTTGCCTGCTATGTAAATTGCAGCTGAATAGATTTTAGGGGAAGCTGTCTTACAAAAGGATTGTGCCATCAGTCCTCCACAAGAACCAGGCATATGCCTCCTTCTGCCACGCACAGAGGAACAGAAGATTTTGTAAAGAAGGCAAAGTTATAGTTAGGAAAAGACATTTGCTTCCCTGCTCCTGAAGACATACTTTTCTTTGACTCAAGCAATGGATGAATTATTCAAGAATAATTAATCTTCTAGAGATATTAGCCATGTAATGCAATCAATGGTATTGTATTTTTTCAACATTCTGAACTGATGATAGTTGAACAGAACTTGACACGAACAAAATTCACCCTCTGTATTTGTATTTTGCATAAGAGAGCAAAACTCCTCAGTGACTTCAGAGAGATTATGCTAAGTTGGTAAAATATATTGTATTTGAGAGGTAAAATCATTCTATAAAATTATACAAATACAGATATATTAATCCCTATTAGGGTTAATTAAAGCGTTAATCAGTATTAAACCCTCTTTTCCTTAAGGACACAGTAGACATAAACTACATTGTCAGTCTACGAAGCTTACTGTTTTCTCTAGAGAACACACCTCGAACTAATATTGCTGAAACTAAGATTAGAGCAGTTAGTTAACAAAACTACATGATCTTTTGCCTACATGCCATGGATGGAGGATGTTGAGTGTGCTTTTTTTTTCCTTCCACTCTTTCTAGTCTCACACAAAACCAGTTTGTATCAGCTCAAATGTACTTTCAAAAAGATGGCTGTGAAGTTATATTGCACATACCAGGTGGTGAAAAATTGGGTACTTCTGAATGAATCACTCACTATACAATATCTGCTCAGGATGCTCAGGAATTGAGCACCACACTTTTTTTTTTTTTTTTTTTTGTGTGTGTGTGTGTGAGAACTATGTGGGGTTCTCTGTCAGCATTGCATATTTATATAGTGTAAAGCAAAATCAAATAATTGTCTTAGGGTTAAGAGCTGAGGAAATATGAGGTGTAGCAAAAATGGTTCTGTGAAAATGAATTGCACGTGGTATGCGTGTCAGGGTGAATCAACACAAAACAGAAACCACAGATAAAATATGTATCTGAACAATGTAATCACTTAAACTCAAACACAAAATACTTCTTGCTTCCACAGCCAAGTAGAAGAAAAGCCTTGCTAGTTTAATTATAAATGACCTCTCAGTCTAGGGTCCAGTGGACTTCTTGGTGCTGTCTGTCGTATTGTCCTTCCTGCAGAGTCCACAGGGAGGTTTATGTTGTGCCCATTTCAAATAAAAGATATGTAAGTATGTAGTGCACAGGCACATTCTAGCCTCTGTAGTCTGCAGCAGCCACTTGCTAAACTCTTACTGAACAGCAGGCAATAAACCCATCCACATACAAGCCAAGGAAATAAAGCTAATTCAGTGACTTTACCCACATTTTTTTTTCTTCAATTTATCGTATACAGCATAGAAAGTTGACTAACAAAATAAATTTTGCAACAGAAATTATGTCAGCTGGATCCAGGTATAAGGAAATTACTGTCTACATGCTTCTAAGTTCATCGTCTGCTTTTGGCTGCTCAGATATAAACTGAAAAACTGAGACAATTTTCAGTGTTAAAGACACACAGAAAACTGATAGACAGTTATAACGGCAGCATCTTACAGATAAGTGTTGTCAAGTCAGGGTGTGTTAGTACAATCAGTTTTATATAGTATCTCTTAACCACCTCTGCTTCATCAAACTAATGGGAAATAAGATTTTCCTGTCCTGATTCTGGTATATTCTGTAAATTTCTTTTAGCTCCATTATCACTTTTGCAGTTAAAATATGTAAGTCTTGATTGAATCTTGTGGTTAACATTTTTATTGATTTAAAATTTGTAATCCACACTCTTTTAAGCTGAATGAAGGAGAAAACTGGTTAATTTGATGGTGTAATCTGACTTAACACCAGCATTTTATTCGTAGCAGAGGTTTTAGACTAAAAATCGGCTTAGAGTTGGCGATTAAAGTGAAAAGGTACCAGTTATTTCTGCTTTTTTTTTGTATTTTCTTCTTAAGGTTTGTTAATATGAAAAGGGGAGGAAAAAAGCTGATTTTTAGCATGTTATAAGGTTTTAGTGTGTCATAAGGTTTGATGTTTTATGCAGTCATATGTCATGACCAGGAGATACTAGGATTGTTTTCCTTGCTGTAGCTTTCAATATGTAAGTCAAAAATTAAAGCTTCCCTGGACTAAAGCCACAAAAATCCCTTTGCCTTCAACACATGTTACTCTCTTACTCTTTTAACATTTTATCTTTAGAACCTGGGAAGTGTGTAAGAAACGATAAGCTACCTGCTCACTGATTTCAAGACAATTTATAATCTTTCTAATTTTATACCACAGAAAAAGGCAAACTACATTGTAGCCTGAATTTACCAGGCTTATGAGGGACATGCTAGTTCAAATCACAGCCTTGCCAGGGTTTTGGTTGTTTTTTTTTTTATTTATAATTATGTGGATGGTGAGTCAAACCAGGTTGACATCCCTTTCTGATACTTAAAGACTTACATTTTCCACAGATTTCTTTTGTAACCATCAGGCTATGGATAAGCAAACTCAGTCAGCTACATGGTAAATGTTAAAAGAAGTAGCCTAATGGAGTCCCTCCAGATATCTTACCCTCAAAACACATTTGTGAGAAGTGTGTTCCGAAGGGGAATGTGCGCACATCAAGAGATAAAGACGTAAAATAGGAAGTGACGGGAGGAAGAAAAGGCAGAGAATATCTCTAAGGTGTGATAGAGAAATTTGCTGGGAAAACCATTTGAGATAGTGTTTAAAATAATTGACTTAGTGGTAGAGTAAGCATCCTGCCGCTGGATTTATGGCAGAGAAGTGAAGGTCATAAATCATATTAAGTGAGTTTTACAAGAAAAATCATTAGGTAAAACAGTACAAAATCAATAAAAGCAATTCACTCTGGAAAAAAAAAACAACATAGCAATGAGGGAGAGAAAGCATGCAGCAGGAATACTGCTACATGTTAAATTAAACTGTGCACATAATGGAGTTTCAGATGGAAAACTGGCCCTACTTGACCTCTTCATGAGAAATGTTGAAACCACTTCTTATCATGTCCTTTCTAGCCAGCTGTTATAGCATGAAGGTGCTAGGCTTTTGTAAGGCACTTGTAAGGCTGGCTCTGTTGAAGAGGAATATACTTCTCCTAAATTTTAGGTATAGACAGCTAAGAAACACTGCTAGCAAAGCCATTCTGTCATGGCCCTAATAAAACAGCAGTACAGGCATAACAAAGCCTCTGCATACCAACTACTCTCTATCTAGTTCAGCATATTATGCTTTCATCTTGATGAGGGATTGCAGAATCAGGTCACTGCAGATCCCCTGGATTTGCAGTATGGAGAGCTAATGCTGCTGCTGGTTTGGTTCTCAAGAGGCTTTGAGGCCGCTTGTGGCACTGCTGACTCTGTGTCAGGCACCAATCTCTTGGAGTCGCACGCCAAGACACTGATGTAGTAGCTGGAGGAGGAAGGCAGGAATCGAAGCTGAGGTCACACAATGAGTGGGAAGGCCTCCAGAGGTGTAGAATGGGTGGGCAGTACTTTAAAATGATAGACTTTCAAACATTTACCTCTCCCACACTATCTTACATGCTTTAATCCTCTGGGCCTTCTGCCTTCCCCTCCCCCACCCCATTTTTCTATGATGATATAATATTATAGATACCCCTTCTTGTGTAAGAAAGAAAAAAATTTTCCCCATGAATATTTTAGTCCAATAGGATCTGTTAAAAATGAAAAATAAATTAAAATTATATTGAGTGTGAAATGTAAGATGGGAGATATGTATAATATGAGTGATAGGAAGGAAAAAATGTCTTTTTAAAAGTAACAGGAATTCCATTATTATAAAACAGATGGAGAAGTTTTCTTGACAGCATTCCATTCACTTAATGTCAGATGATTCTGCATGTACCTTGCTAGTAATTGTTGCCATGACTAGATGATTCAGTTAAGCTTTATATGGAATTTCAAATGGTACTTGTGGGAAATAGCCCCTCGAATCAGCAAATCCCAGGAAAATGTGGATATCTCATACCCTGGCATGGCAAAAATTCCAGATGTCAGATCTGTTTCTTGCATGGCCACAGGGCCTTTTGGAAATGGAGCTGGAGATTACAGTACCTCAAAAGGAGGATCTAGGGTCTCCTCTGCTTAAATTTGGCTATCACAACAGTCATAGGACTGACATAGCAGCCTGGTGTTTAACAGCTGGTTTTCATAGGTAGGAATGCAGTCTTGAAAGAAGTCATTTCAGCTCCATGGAAGTGCCAAGCATTCAGTACTTGTTAGAAGTAACACTTATGAGTTTTGCAGAATTTTCTAGAAAAGAAAGAATTTAGTGCAAAATGTGACAGACGCCTACAAAAACTGATGTGATAAAAATAAGAATTGATTACTTCCAATTGAGCTGAATCTTTACTTCTCAGTAGCACTTAAAAATGCTATGCTTCTCATTTAGTAGCTAAAAGCCACTTTCTTCTTGGGTTGTTCTATGCAATTTTAAATATAATCTTAAACCTAACATCTTCAACCAAGAGAACTGAACAGTTAGTTTTTGCTATACTGACTAGATTAAAAGCATTCGCTAGATTAAAGGTTGTGCTGGTTTTGGCTGGGGTAGAGTTAATTTTCTTCAGAGTAGCTAATAACACTTTGGATTTGTGCTGAAAACAGTGTTGATAATACAGGGATGTTACAGTTATTGCTGAGCAGTGCTTAAGCGCTTACACAGAGTCAAGGTCTTTTCTGCTTCTCATACTGCCCTGCCAGCAAGTAGGTTGGAAGTGCACAAGAAGCTGGGAGGGAACACAGCTGGGACAGCAGTCCCCAACCAACCAAAGAGATATTCCATACCAAATGATGCCATGCTCAGCATATAAAGCTGGAGGAAGAAGAAGGAAAGGGGGGACATTAGGAATGGTGGTGTTTGTCTTCCCAACTAACTGTTACACGTGATGGAGCCCTGCGTTCCTGGAGATGGCTGAACAATTGCCTGCTGATGGGAAGTAGTGAATTGATTGCTTATTTTGTTCTGGTTGCACGTACAGCTTTTACTTTACGTATTAAACTGTCTTTATCTCAACCCATGAATTTTCTCACTTTTACTCTTCCAGTTCTGGTGGGAAGGGGGAAGTAAGTGAGTGGCTCTGTGGGGCTTCATTGCTGACTGGGGTTAAACCATGACAAAAGTACTGGCTAGATTATAAAGAAAATATTAATTAAAAAAAAACAACAAAAAACCTGTGTTCGATGGAGGCTAGCTTTTCCTGAGCAGGAACTAAGACAGCTGAAAACAAGCAGGAACCAGGTAGGTCACTGTTTACAGCAGAAAGATGAACACATCTTTCTTTGTGAAGGCTTTTTATGAAAACACCTTTGAGCTTGAAGTGGGACACCAGATCCAAAATTTACTACCGATCAGCTCTAAGATTTAGGAAGTGGTAAAGGTTATATGCTGGTTTTGGAGGTGAAATTTCTCTCCTTTGCCCTGATGGACTGCCTATTTCACATTCCCCTAACCTTTCTCCAAAGTGCTATTTGAGTAATTTCACAGGCACCACAATTAAGATTCATCATTAAATGACTTAGGGATAGAATTTCAGCTAAACAAGGTGTTGAAGTTAGTAAAGACCCAGGGGGTTAATGTTGCTTTCTCTGACTAGATTTTTGTGTTGATTAGGTCTTTAATGGGGCACTGCATTAGAAAAGTGACTGGACTTATCTGTAGCAGACAAAGAGGCTCTTTACTGAGGTTTCTGGACAGAACCACGATTTTGTGGTTATGTTCAGAAACTACCACTTCTGACTGGTAGTTTCTTAGATTAATGCTTGGTAACTTCATTGCAAAGACTGTCCCTAAACTCATATGCAGTCATAAAGCAGGGTGCTGACTCTTGCTTCCAGGCTTGTGATACTACCTGCTCTTTGGAAACCACCAGCAGAAAGTAGAAGGTAGCTAAATATGTTACGAAAATCTAATTAAAAAAAAAAAAAAAAATAATCCTTAAGAGATGACCTCTGAGGACAATCTCAATGAAATGCAACTTCCTGTGAAAAGGACTAGATCAGATACAACAGAGCATTATCGTCCTTTAGTTCAATATGTTTAGGGTTTTAACTAGAGAGCTGCAGAATTTCATGTGCATTCAGCAGAAAGTACACTAGGAACAGATCAAAGCAATCAGTTTTGCTAAAAAAAAGCAAATTGGAATATCCTTAGGAAAAAAAAATATTGTAAGTTTAAAAGCATGGCAAAACCAAACTGATTTATCTGGAAATAAAACTACTTTAACTGCAAAAAGAAAGCCCCTACCTTATTTAGAAATCTATGTGTGTATTCTTTGTATGAAAAACTGACTATGCATGTAAAAGTGAGTAAAAAATGAGGCAGCTCCCTTTTTCTGGCGAAAGATTGAGTGGTGAAGAACAGGCACCAACAGTTTGATATTCACTGGCAACTTTTTTTTTTCTTCCCGAGAGAAACTGTTCAGCCTGGGATCTTTGTCAAAGTCAAAGTATTTCCTTTCCCATAAATCCCACTCAAAGTTTCTTAGTACTGTCAATCCCAGAGAAAACTGCGGAAAATCTTCATTGAGAGAATTTACCTGAGAAGACATCGCAGTAAATCACTTAGGTGAGGGAAAGGCAAAGCTCTTAAGGTAATTATTTCTTATTTTTAATCAGCATTGTCCTATCTGCAGGATGCTTGTGATGGTGATCTCAGGATTGGCAGCACACTGAGAGAATGCTGAGAAAATAAAAGCGTACACCTCTTTTTATTGACAGCCTTCCACCTTAGGAGCTGGCAATCAGCTCAGTCCACTTGACGTAAGGCCCTATGATCTCTCTCAGTATTCAAGAAAGTTTCTAAGAGATATGTTTGATTTGTTGTAGCGTGATTCATGGAGCGAAAAGTTACATCTTCTGGTGATGTGTGAAATGGATTTTGCCCTCTTTCCCCCTGGCCAGGTGACCATATCGGTAAGAGCCTGTCAGCTCCAGGGTTGTCCCTGTTGCAAGCTCCAGCACTAACATCTGAATGGGCGCAAGGTCTGAAATGTAGTTCTGCCTCTGCAGGGGAATTGTAGCTGCATAATTCAGAGAAACTGCAAGAGGTGCGTGGTGCCTGCTCATGAGAGCAACAAAGGAACTCCAACTCAATCTATCTTGTATGTTACTAAAATGGTCTGTCTTCATGTGTGTAAAGGTCCCGAGGTGGATCCTTAGCAATAACAGCTACTGTAGTATTAGTTGTTACAGTGTAGAAATAATACCAGAAATTTAAATTAAGTATACTGTTATTTTGCCATACTTTTTTCTCTGTCCCAAAAATCACTTGATGTAATTTTTATCCCAAGACTATTTTATATAAAAACCCTGTTAAACTGAAAACTGTTAGCAAAGAAATGTAGCAGATAGTGGATGACTTGCTGATTTCAGCTGGACTGCCATGTTCATAATGAGTGTTTCTCCTTTGAGATTAAATAACCACATTAGAATTAAAAAAAAACATAAATGAAGGTGGGGGTCTGTTTTTAATTTTAGCATGAAGTGCACTTTATTCTGAAGTCGTCTGACAGCCATGTTTCATGCGACCTTCCAATGTGATAAACAGTTCGATTAGCTGCTATCCTGAAAGTCATTCAACACAAAACCAGAGCACTCATCTCCATCTCATCTCATTTCCATAATCCTTTTTAACACCTAATGCATAATAGAAAAAAAAAAATCAAACAATTTATCTAGTCACATAGCACTCACCGCCTCCTTTCCCCTTCTGGTCTCATCTTGCTGTTTTGCAGGGGTGATTTATCCTCTAGATGAATGCTTTACTCTTTAATTACTTTAGGGGGAGCTTAACAGAGATATGAATAATCCAACAAAAACGTAGTTCCATTCCTACAGCTACTTCTTCTGTTGTCAGCATCTGATTCGCTAACACTTGCCAGACGTTTGCTGGTAAGTATATCAATAACCAGTTCTTACTGATGTCAGAAGAAATTTAAGGAAACAATGATCCCAAGGTATAACATCTCTGTCTCTGTAAAAAACAGGTTACTACAGCTTTTAAAATTAAAAGTTAGCTGCTTCCTTATTAAATGCATTATATGATACCAAAGGAGACATTTCATATTTACTTTGATATTAAAAAATTCCAGGAAATAAGGCCAGAAGAGCACTAGGCAAGTCCATCCTCTAGGATAAAGCTTGCCTTTAAACATCATGGTATTTTATTAATAATAATAATCTTAATTGTTGTTATTTAAAGATGTTAAACATAGGTCCACAATATAGTTTGAAGTAGATATTCAAGGAAGAATCATCTGTTGTAGTTAATACAATTTAAAAGTGACAGACAAAAAGAAAGTAAGTTATTTATGTTTAATATGAAACAAAATTTGATTACAACTAGTTGAGGTTTATGCTAATAAACAGAAAGCTTCTGCTCAGAATCACAGAATATCCTCAGTTGGTAGGGACTCATGAGAATCATTGAGTCCAACTCCTGACTCCACACAGAGCAACCTAAAACTCAAACTTTATATCTAAGACTGTTGTTCAAATCCTTCTTGAACACAGACAGGCTTGGGGCAGTGACCACTTCTCAGAGGAACTTGTTCCAGTGCTTGACCACTCTCTCAGTAAATAACTTTTTCCTAATATCCAATGCAAACTTCACATGATGCAACTTTAAGCCTTTCCCTTGTGTCCTATCACAGGCCACCAGAGAGAGGGTGTCAGCATCTCCCTCTCTGCTACCCCTGTAGACAGCAATAAGGCCATGCCTCTGTTTCCTCTAAGCTGAAAAAAACTCATATCCTTAGCCACTCTTCATAAGTCATGATCTCTAGTCCTTTCATCATCTTTGTTGCCCTCCTCCACTGCACACCACATATGCTAGAAGAGTCAATGCTTTTGCAGCCTGAAGTTTTTTTTTGTTCAGTTTGGTTTGAGTTATTTTTCTGCCCATCAGGATGACTGAAATGCAAAATTTATTCTAGCAATGATCATTTTGCCCTTGATGCCCATCAAATAATGTGAAATGCCTGAAATATGTTGCTGTGTACAAAAAGAGTATTCTGAAGGAGAACTGTGCATCTAATTATATCTGTACGTGTCTATACGTATATCTATATGCATATTACATACATATATTACAATATAAATAAACATTTGGTCTATAATTTGCTTTCCTTTTTTTTTTCACTTCTAAATTTTCCCAAATCAAGACAGTCCTGTATAATATTTATCAATAAACACTGTGCTGTAGGAGGATTTGCTTTTTTAAGTATATGTTAAAAAATAAAATCAAAGAATCACTCCTTGAAGTGGTGATGTTTTTTGGATTGGTTATCTTAATTTAAACCCATTGATCACAGAGCCAAGAGGGCTGACAGTCTTGAGGAAATCTACATTTATTCTATTCTTGTTAAATCCCACTCCTATACAAGATCATATGTAAGACAATGCATATTAACAAGCACCTTAAAAAAACAATCTGCACACTATTTTACTACATTGTTTAACTTCTATAATATTCCTTATTGTTAATGTCCTGTTTTCACTCTTAAGAAAATCAGTTACTCAACAAACCACCAAGGCTTTTAAGTGATTCGTTAGCATCACTAAATTTTGGTCAGATCTCTGTATTCTGAATGAATTTAATGGTAGATTTGCTTATCTGCTGAGTCTGAGCTTATGTTACAGCTTACACAGGGGAGCTAAAGCTTCTGGGTAAAAATAAGTGGAATTCTATCTGTTATATAGTAGTTTTAAACAGAAATAGATAATTAAATGTCTCAGGAAATGCTAAATCTTTAACTGGAAGGTGCTTCTATTGTTTCTGTATTATAGACTATAGTAACTGTTTATATGCTGAAAGAAACACCAGGCATTTGGTATGTCCCCACATTAAGAGATGTGAAATGCTATATTGTGTACTTAGGTTAAGAAACCGAGAGGCTTGTTTTGTAACAACTACTGAGTAAGTCGATTCTTTCAAGAGAAAAATTGCAATAGGGCAAAAACTTCTTTTGTTTTTCAGCTTATGTTTCTCAGGATTTAACTTTCTTACTCACATTTTTAACTCTGAAAAGTCCGTGCTTTGCTTTCTAAGCTACATCATATCTGGTATCTCTTTAATATCAGTCCAAGACCATCCTGGCAGATCACCACTCTTGATTTTCCTTCATATTTACCTACATTCACCATTGTTCTGAAAATAACACCATTTTGTGTCATATTGCATTTGTTTATCTCTCTTTCTTCATCATCTTATATGGGCTATATCTGAATCTTGCACTTTATTCAGAACATTTTAAGGTTTGACTTTTTCCTGTGCAATGCATAATTAAAACTCAAAATCTGTCATCTCACAACTTCATGCTTCCATTATCTTCCTCTCTGGGTTTAGCAAAGGCAGCCAGGGTAGTAGTGGGATGCAAGCACTATGTGAATGTAATATAACTAATTTATTTTATTTCTCAGTTCAACTCTGAGAAATTTTGATTTTTGCTACAACTCAGCAAATGATTAAGAAAAATGCATGGATGTTATTATTATTTTTTATATCCAATTAGAATTTAATATTTTCTGCCCTGTACTAGCCTATGCAGGTGTTTTTCATCTTTGTACTTTCTCACCAAGACAGATTTCTTGGCTATGAAATGTGTGGGCACGTATGGATGCTAGTGCTTAGCCTAGGGTAACACAGTAGTATTTCCTGCTTTTAGGGTAGCTCTTTCCACAAAGGTGGATCTTCAGTTGTCTTCTTGTCTGCTACTGGCATTTTAATTTGAAGCACTATAAGTCATAAAAGCTCATGCAATTTACAGCTGCACTTTCTTTTCCACTCTGAGAATCATTATGGCATATAAATAATTGACAAAAACCTGCATGCAACAACCAAACATGTGACTCCCTAAAGAGCTGAATGGTGTACAACCTGCTTCAGCTGTACTTAGTTCACATGTAAGTTCAGTGGGCATGCTCTCTGACAAGTACTTGAGTTCAGGTTTCAGGCACTGCCAAGGGAATCACCTGGTCTGGAAAATGCTCCAGTCAACAGGCTGACAACAACAGCAAGCATCAGAAGCATGATCTAATAACGTGACATCTAGCTAATCTAATGTGATGGAAGAGATGCAGTAGTAAGCTCTGTACTGCTGTTGCTAATTCTGCCCTTTTAAATTACTTGAAAAAAAAAGCTGCCTCCTCCCCTTTGGATGGTGATGCTAACACCACTCCTAACTTGACAGAACAATATGTTCTCCCAAGAACTTTAAAAATTACAACTTAAAATTCAATTTTAATTCCCAAAGCAAGAAATTACCATTCTACAGGAATTTTACATAGGAAATCTTGCAGATGTGATATGTCAAGCATTTCATATTGCTGCCAGAACTTATAAACCAGGAAATACAAAAGAACTATGCATGCGAACTATGAAACAAATACGTGTTTCATCCCTATAAAACTAAAAATATACATAATACTTGAAAGAAAAGTATTATTTTTTTGGTTGTTATTTTCTTTCTGTTAATTCAACACTGTAATTCTCATTCTGAAACTAGTCTTAACTGGTGATTTTCTTACACCACCATCAATCCAGTAGACAAAGTGCTCAATTTCAGCACCTAACTATATGCACATAGAGAGAGAAAAAAAAAAAAGGCTCGTAAACAGATGCCACATTATATAGGTTCAACAAAATAGAGGTTTTCAGCAAGAAAACATAGTATCTAGGATGTTTATCAGACATGCTTTTCTTTGCAATATATTACACTTCTGCCATGCTTAGCCCCTAGGTTATGTCCTAAAAAAAGGCATACTACATAAGTGAAAGTTGCCTGAAGGGCTTATGCACTTATTCAGCTATATTTTTTCTAGGTTTGCTTGTTTGGTTTTTTTTTTTTAAATCACTAAGTTCAGCTTAACTGTTTAAGCCTTCCCTTTCATACCTCTTTGTTCTGCATATTTTTTTTTTCTTCAGAAAAGAGCCAAAAATCTGAAAGCAGTCCAAAAATCCAAGTTGCGGAACACAGATTTAATGACGTATACGTTGAAGTTTCATATCCCATTACTGTTCTGTCTGACTTACTTGGACTTGCTATCTGGGGTACTTTCCCCAGAGGAAACCAGCTCGTAACATTCTATGTTCTTGAAATGTACTTTATTGCAGGGGAACCAGCTTGTCCTATGCACTGATGGCTCTATAAGCTTTCCCACTCAAAGTATTTTAGCTTAGGGGTTTCAAGCTCATTTGTAAACTATAACTTGAGAACACAGCCTCCTCTCAAGTAATTTATCAACTTATCTTCCAGAAACTTAAACGTTGGAGAGTAATTTAGATTGCTTTTATTATTTTTAAAAAGTATATTCCAGGAATGCTCTTTATTTTTTAAGTAACTTCATTTCTTTAAATTAAGTTTTGGACAAAGGTAGCAATTGTTCTGGTCTTACATCATTTCCTGAAGGATGACATAGAACAGTGGAGAATCTGACTGTTGAATATTTTATAGATACTGATGTCTTGGGGTTATTAATCCCAACATTAAAACAAGATGAAAGTCTTATTCCATTCTCTTATGACATAAATTGATTCTATGATGGAATTTCTTGTGTGTGTAAAATGATGGAATTACTACTCTGCAAGAGTTTATGAATAGTGCATGTTGACTTTGTTGTTAATTGTTGTACGATATATAGTTATTTTCATAAAAGCATTGTCAAGAGGAAAACAAAAAGCAAAAGGGAACGTAGTGGCTCAAAGTAAGTCTGAATCAAAAAATAATTGTAAGAAAAAATACTTAACTCTTAGCCATCAAAAAATTTTGTTCCAGTAGTACATGAATATTGCACAGTTTCATGAGATACAGTTCCACAGGCAGCTAAACCAAATTAACATCTTGTTGCTTCCAAAATGGTAAACTCTGCACTCCATACAAAGCTTCACAGTCTCATTCTTTCTCTTGCAGTCTCTCTTGTGTCCAATAGCAGTTAAGGGAAAATTTACACCAATTGGAATTAAAAAAATATTTAGCCCCAAATTTCTAGGATATGTTAAAGTCTGTAACTGATACATTAAAATAATTAATTTGCAGTGAGTTTATTAAAGTTTAATCACAGGTGAAGCTACTTAGTGGCTCAGAATTAATGTTTAATTTTATTCAGTTTTACTACCTACATGAATGCACCCATAAATCCTTGTAACTTGAATGATTATTGGTTGTCGTGGTTTAGCTACAATCAGCAATTGAGTACCACACAGCTGCTCAGTCACCAGGGTATAGTGGAGAAAATCAGGAAGAAAAGAAAACTCATAAGTTGAGATGAAGACAGTTTATTACAACAGTAAAGGAAAATATAATTTTATATGTATATATATAAAATAATAATAGAAAGACAATAATAATATTTTTTTAAAAAAAATGAAAAGAATTATGCACAATTTCTCATCACCCAACGACCCAATGACTTATACAGCCCATCCCCAGCAGCAACAAAGAACCAAAAAAACTCTGTAAACGATCCCAGAATGATTCCAAATAGGGAGAGAAAAAGTGAGCCAACTCACCAGCTCACCCCCATTTAAGTACTGAGTGTGATATTTATGGCATGGAATACTCTCTTTGGCCAGTTTGGGTCAATTATGCTGGCTATATCCCTCACAGCTTCCTGCACTTGCACATAAGCGAGACCTGGAAAGCTGGACAGTGACCTTGGTCTCTTTAGCAACAACTCATATCATCAGGGTGTTTCTCAACATCCTTCACATACAAAATCTGAAACACATTACCTACTGAGAGGAAAATTAACTCTATCCCAGCCGAAACCAGGATGTAGGTATTTCAACTAAATGCTGAAAAATCAGACATTTCAGTATAAAAGCATGATCACTTTTTGAGAGAGTACAACTCACTCAGTTATCTCTGTCTGGAATGATGGACCACTGTGCACTTCCATTCTGCATTGTTGCATACAACTATTGCATACAAAGGAGTGAAATAATTCTCAGAATTCTGAATTTAGTTTTGGTGATACTGTTAAGGTTTCTGTTTTAAGCTACCTCTTTCACATTTATGTAAAACTTTCTTCTCTGTCAAATGTTGAGCTGGGATGTCCATCCAGCTATTCACTTGCACTTCCATGGGGCAGTGCTCTCTGAATACGATGTCAAAGAAACATTCTAGTTTACTCTCCGAACATCATAAAGTCAACAATTAACTTTACAGCAATAGCTATATATAAATCTCTTTCCTCTTTGAAACAGCAGGAAAGACTGATCCATAGGAAAATGCTCTTAGATTCTCCTGAATCAAGTAGGTTCTCCAGCTGGGAAACTCTGATCCTTACAGTTTCTTTCACTTTTCTTCTCAAAGCTACTGTGCTTCTAATAGGATTGGGAAGATTTTACCCTTCATTTGCATAATCATATTCTGTAGGTAAGAAGGGATAACCTATACTCACCAAAATAACTAAAACAATCTGTCCATTATTGGGACATTATATCTAATTTTCTGAGGTCCAGCAGTCCTAAATGGTTCATCAGATACTCTATCTGAAGGGTGTACCCTAACCAGGATGTACCTGATTTTTTTTTTCTGTGCATTCCACAAATTAAATTTGTTTTGCATCATTACACTATTTTCTGAGCAGACTTGCCACCAGCAAGTACCCATAATATACTGTGCATCAGTGGTGCTTCCTCAGAAGAGTCTGGCATTTAATTAGTTAGCATTTATAGTGCAATTGGGAGACCATTATGATTACCACTTATACTGCATAAGAAGCAGAAGATGACCCTTATCATTATTTCAAATAGTCAGACAACCATATGTCTCAAGAGGAGGCATCATAATTTTATGTATGTGGTAGTAATTTGCATAAGAATCTCCTCTTGCTCATTAAATTACTAGGAGGGGTCATTGCTGTGGTCATTTCTACAGATAAACTACTTAGGAAAAACAAGCAGTACAAATTATATTAATCATAAAAATGTGCAATCTCCAAATGACTGCAATTCACTTCAAGGTAATGATAACAAGTATGGCTGGTTAGCTTTTGATTTATGTTACATTTGTCCAATGATTTTACAAATAGTAATTAAATTTTGTGTTTCTTGATTTAGCCATTTAATTTATTCCTAAAATAGATGAGCTTTAAACTCTGTGTGAGCTTATTTAGATGTCAGATTTATATTTCAATAAAAATCTATCTACCCATCTATCTGAATGTGATTTTGAAAACTTAAAATAACCACAACATGTAAGATGAAGAATAGAATAATATTGAAACAATTAACAATTAGAAATCAATTTTGTCACCTGATAATTAATGTATATACAAAAAAAAAAAAAAGCTTACCCTGAGCTTGTCAACAGATTAGGCCTGTTTGGGATCAGAATAAACTGCATTTAGTTATGTAACCCATATATTAAGATCTTTCTGGATACGTGGATATTTTAATACATCTAACAGAATGTTTTCATCTCCTATGCACATTGATGAAATCTTCTTTTTCATCTTGTACTTAAAAATTTTGATAAACAAATGCTCAAACAGTATCAAGACTAATGTAAGCAAGCTGTCAATAATAAAATAAATATCAACACAGGAAAAAATAGTAAATGGTGCAAAGCCCAGGTTGCAGAGATTGCTATAATTTCTTCAGCTGGAACATGTATGTAATGACATTGGTGAATTAAAGTGCTGGACAAATTAAAAAAAGGAGTTGTCCCAAACTTCTCCTTTCTCAGAATATCCATGTTTTAATGTGCTGAAATAGAATGTAGCAGTTTACGCAGAACATTCTATGTTGCCACAGACAGAGGTAAATTCACAGTCTAGACTGAAAAGCAAAATTTTAAAACTTCCCTTTTTGTGCGAATTTAAGCAATTGGAGAAGACAGAGGAGCAGGCTGAAAGGACAAATCTTTCTCAAGTTTCCTGTAGAATCATAGAATAGAATCATAGAATCACATGGTTGGATGGGACCTATAAGATCATCTAGTCCAACCGTCTTCCCACTACCATTGCTGCCACAGCTACTAAACCATATCCTGTAGCTTCTCATCAAGCCGCCTCTTGAACACTGCCAGGGACGGAGACTCCACCACCTCCCTGGGCAGGCCGTTCCAGTGCCTTACCACTCTTTGAGAGAAAAAGTTTTTCCTCAAGTCCAATCTAAACCTCCTCTGGTACAACTTGTGGCCATTTCCTCGGGTCCTGCTTGTTGCCTGGAAGAAGAGGCCAAACCCCTATTCATCACAACCTGCCTTCAGGAAGCTATAGAGTGCAATGAGGTCTCCCCTGAGCCTCCTCTTCTTCAGACTAAACAATCCCAACTCTCTCAGCCGCTCCTCATAAGACTTGTGCTCCAGACCCCTCACCAGCTTTGTTGCCCTTCTCTGGACACGTTCCAGGGCTTCAATGTCTTTCTTGTAGTGAGGGGCCCAAAACTGAACACAATACTCAAGGTGCGGCCTCACCAGTGCCGAATACAGGGGGATGATTATCTCCCTGCTCCTGCTGGCCACACTATTTCTAACGCAGGCCAGGATGCCGTTGGCCCTCTTGGCCACCTGGGCACACCGTCGGCTCATGTTCAGCTGAGCATCAACCAACAACCCCAGGTCCCTTTCCTCTTCACAGTCCTCCAGCCACTCAGCTCTGAGCCTACAGCGCTGCATGGGGTTATTGTGGCCAAAGTGCAGGACCCGACACTTGGCCTTGTTGAACCTCATGCCATTCAGCTCAGCCCAGCGATCCAGCCTATCCAGATCCCTCTGAAGGGCCTCCCTACCCTCAGGCAGATCAACACCGCCACCCAACTTGGTGTCATCTGCAAACTTACTGAGGGTACACTCAATCCCCTCGTCTAGGTCATCAATAAAGATATTGAACAAGATGGGCCCAAGTACCGACCCCTGGGGGACACCACTTGTAACAGGCTGCCAGCTGGACTTGACTCCATTAACCACCACCCGCTGGGCACGGCCCCCTAGCCAGTTCTTTATCCAAAGAAGGGTATACCTACCCAGTCCACAGGCAGCCAGTTTCCCTAGGAGAATACTGTGAGAGACCGTGTCAAAGGCCTTGCTGAAGTCCAGGTAGACAAAGAAGGCAAAGCACATGGGAAGTGATTGCAATCTGGCTGGTGTTGATTGCTCTGCCAAGGTCTGTAAAAATAACTTTCCACCAAAATTAAAAAAAAAAAAAAGAATTCCTGTTTAAATTATTCTCCATCTCAAATGAACAGGCAAATCAGTCAAGATCCATGAGGGCTGTGTCTGTAGATCTGTGAAAATATTTATCCTTTATTATGGAATGTCAATGTCTGGTCCAAAGATCAGAAACTGCAATAACCTCTGAAAGCCTTCCATTTGCTCCACTTAAACAGCCATCTTGGCCATTAAATTCCTCTCATTGTTGTATATGGAAGGAAAGAAAAAAAACCTGCATCTTGGATTTCTAAATCCTTGTCTGGTCATACTTGATGAAAAATGAAACATATTACATGAACAGATTTACTATTTTCATTTCAGCTTACCATCAAGGTATCCCTTTGAACAGCTATTGCCCATTCTTAGCCTCAAACAAAACAGCCTTAAGGGGATGGCAAAGTTGCAGTATGTTCAGAAAACTTGGTCAACTCCCATTCTTTACATCTTCACAACTATAAACCGCAAACACAGTACAGCCCTGAAGCACTTCAAGGCAATTCAACTACATCCATTACAGCTTATTTCACATGTTCAGATGAAACAAACAAACAAACAAACAAATATCTATCCTAACACTTCTTCAGTAAGCTGCAGGGCAAAGCAGATTTCCTCAGGATGATCAGCAGATGTTTAGCAAATTGAAAATCTTACGTCTTTTTATCTAATAATATACATTGCATACAGCACAGTAGATTACTTCTTTACTAATGCATGTTTTCATCATTTAAGTGCTCACCTACCCCAAAGTCTAAATAATGCAGAATGCTGAGAATGAAGGTTCCTGGGCAAAATTCTTAAGGAATCTGACATTAGTAAGTTGCTGAAAGATCCCTTCAGCCTTACCACTGTTTTCTTGTCCTGTGAGTTTTCTTTTCACATCCTAAGAAGGCTTAAAAACTTGGATTGCTGTCTTGGAAACCATACCACATTTAGAAATTCAGGATGTTATACTGAAGATTACTTTGTTCAAGTGATTGTGATGGACTGACTCTGACCTAGGCAAGTTAGAGCAGGAGAGCTGATATATATGTTTCATCTACCAGATGTTAGTACCCATGGAGTCCATAGATTTCTCTGCTAGGCTTTTCCCATAAAGTCCTGTCTCGCTTCCCTGAATGACTTTGTTCAGATATTCAAATGACAAGATCTAAACTACCACAGGATTTTTAAAAAGAAGTATGAAATCCCAAATTATAAATGCCTGAGAGTCTGAAAAGTATTCAGGCAGAGAAATACAGCAGAGAAATTAATTAGTCAAGCCACCAAATTATGCATAATATCAGCACCTTTGGAGTGGGTGGTGAATTCTGCATGCACTTTCTCTAAAAGGTGTTTGATATGGTGAGGAATAAGCCTTTTTCTGCCAAGAGCACTGTGAATAGGCTGGCTGATCTTCCCTTTTCAGAAGAGAACCAGCTCTGAAGAGTAGTGACTTGCACCTAGAAGTGTTCATGTTTTCACATTGTCAGAAGTTTGGTATAACAGTTTGCTTTTGTAGAGGAACTGTAGAGGCTTCAAACAGAAGTTTACAATAATTCATCAAAACTTTCCTTAAGCTCTTGAGAGGATTTTCTAAATGAGGAAACATAGCAGTCAACATAGCTTTCTTGGCCAAGCACCTTTGGAAATCATTCTGCTACAGAATTCAACAGTTATTAACATGCCTTTAAAAGTATCATCTAAAAGCCTTACATCATCAACAATGCATTTTCCTTCTCTACCCCTCTTAAACAGCACATTTACAAAGATGGAGACTGCAGAAGTTTTTCTGTTGCACCAGTGACATCATGAGTTCTCTCCTTCGTGTGAATTACAATAAGGATTTTTTTCATTATCCTTGTGTAAGTAAGTGCTCAAAACCTCTCAAAAGTCAAGGCCTCAAGAAATGATACTTCTTCCTCTTTGACATAAGAAGGGAGATCAATATACCTGTTTAAAACTCTGCTGCAAAACTCACCTCCGATGCCCAACTAATTATAATCTGTTTTCAATGCACAATGCTTCATGTTTAGCAAGTGGCTGACAAACACAATCTTCAAAAATCCTTGAAGCCTAAATCTGTAATGAAATGGGATGATTATCAAAATAAATCAGCCTGTTATTGACAGCTCCCAAATGCAGCACAGCACATTGTTAAAGCATTCAGTCATTTTCTTCTCCAACTTTCAAATGACATTTTAATGCTACTTTTTTAACAACAATTAAAAAAAAAACAGTGGAATATGTGATTTGTAGACCCAATTCCTAGTTGCTATAAAAATAATTCAGAGCTTTAGTTCTAAAAAATACTGTTAAATAGTTCTTTGTCACTTGGGCACAGACACTGCCCAAGTCTATGAGGTTTATCTATTTGTATAACTGCCTTTCTTTCCAATTTGAGTTTGGTCATGTTCCCCCTGTGATGCTGAAGCTGATTCAGTGATATTACTTCTGAGTTCAAACAAGATGATACTGAATGGAAAGATGTATTGAGAAAGGAATTAAAAGAGATTAAAAGCTCTGCAGTTACTGGATGTTAGTGATCATCACAATAAATATTGTTGTTGCCCTGTTCTAAGCTTTTTCTAAATGTTCTTTGTGCTAGTAAGAGTAATGTTTTATAGGACCCCAAAGTGCAGTGGGAGGTTTGCAGAGATACTTAGTGGTTTTAGAGCTAGAGACTGTAGACTTCTATTTGATTTCAAGTAATAACACACAAAGGAGTGATGGTCAAGATGAATCAGAGTGAATTCAAGAAGACTGGGGAGGGTGGAGGTGGGGAACCCAGCAAAACTAGAGACAGGAGATTTCCATAGGTAAGACAGGGCAGACAGACCTGCCTTACAGTTTATTTCCTTTGTGCCCATTGTTTGTGAATTTTAGTTTGTTTTTCTTGTTTCTGCTGGTCAGTATTTCAACATTTCATTTTCACTTCTAATGGCACCTACTATTTTCACAGAAATAACTCCTCTAAAACTGTGCTTTTCATTCTAATCTTCAAGTGACATCAAAATAAGAGAAAGCTCCTGCATATTGCTCATTACCCAGTCTATCTGTCCTTATGTAAGGGCATAATTTAAGAAGTGTCGCTTTGTTAACTGATCTTCTTGTGAGCCACAGAGCTCAAATAGCAATAATTATCTAACTACTTTACAACCCCTTATTAATTTCCAGGATGAAGTCAATTTGTTAAGAAGAAGTTTAGGCTCTCAGAGGGTTGAATCAATCAGTTCACAAACGATCTCTCTACCGATCTCATCTGACAGGTCATTTTTCACTGAAGAACTCCTTCTACAGGAGGAAAACAAAGATCAGGAGAGTCTTCATATTTTCTTCTCTCTACACTTTTGGATAACAACAATAAGAAATGGAAGATTATCCATGAAATAATCTATTTTTAAGTGCTAGTTTCTCCAAGTAAAAGAAAATCCTTCAGTCTCCTAGCTAAAAGATTTTGTAGGCTAGCTCTCTAGCCTAACTAATATGACACTTTTTTGAATATGTTAAGCACTTATCTACATTTCCAGATATGCAATTGGCAACTAGTTTCTTGTAACTTTTCCCTGATCATATTTCAGTGCTTTGTTTTATAATCTCTTCCTTCTGCTGCCAAACATATCTGACATTTTATAACTGTCTGTCCTTATGAGACTGGTACTAACATGAGTGACTTCCAAAAAACTTTCTTCTGACTCCAGCATGATACTCTCACCCTTGTGAATGTTGTGAGTAGCACTTGAGGTTCGAGTTGGATCCCTGTAACAGATTTTGACTGCTTATGAAGACATTAGGTGAAGACAATGCAAATTTAATTTTTTTTTTTTCTTGAATTTTTGCCAACCAGCCATAAACTGACAATATTTCATTTTTTTTTAAATTGGTGACCAGGAATATATATAATGTTTCTTTATTTGAGACTCAAGAGTATTTCTGTGTTCTGTCTTCACACTTGAGTGGTCAAAATCTAGTAATTTAATTTCTTTTACCTTGGTTTCTCTAAAAAAAATAACCAAAAAAACCAAACAATGTTTAGAACACTTAAGAACTGCTGAACAAAACCTACCATCTAAAATAAGAGGATACCGTATTTTCATTATAAATACATGGCACAGCAGTCTGGATTTCGTACAGTGCTACTTATCATCAGCAACAATAATTTTTCTAATTACAGCCAGGCATGTTGAATTCACATTGCTCTTCAAATAAAGGCATGATTGCTGTTTTATCTTGAAATCCTACTAAAATATATCACAAACTCCTAATGATTCAAATCCCACCACATTTGTTGCGAGAGATACTTTTTCAAGTATCTTTTTCAGGTATCATCCTCTTTAGATTCCTCTGTCAGATCACATCTTTATCAATGCAATCTAACTTTCTGTTCAAAGTGGGGAGCAGATTTGTCAGAGAAAACTGTGTATGGGCTCAATACCCAAGCCAAATTAAGAAAGACTACCTGAGGTCAATTTGCAGGAGCATCAGTACCTGAACTCCCTGCTTCTCACTGGTCACAGAGGAAAAACTGTAAAAGCAGAGCCAACACGGTATTTCTAGAGCAAAATTCTAGGTTTCAGTAATCTCTATTGCATCACTGCCTGAGCTAGGAGTTGTAGCACTGTTCAATCAGTTTAATACCTCTGTGTTTTCCTACCATTCACTTACCTAACTGATGATTAACCTACTTATATTCTGATAGCCTAAGCATCTTGCAGCAGTGAGTTTCACATGGTAACCATATACATCCTGAAAAAAAAACTTTAATCATTCTTTCTTCTCTCCTTCAGGAATTTGTAGACTTCTCTCATAATCTTACCCAGCTGTCTCTTCTTAAGGATAAGAAGTCTTTGTCCACATAATCTCACTTTATATGGAAATTTTTCCACAACTCTAATAATTCTGGTTACTTTCCTTTGTACCTTTTCATTTCTAATTAATCCTTTTGATATTAAATAATCTGATCTACATGCAGAATTTAAGATGCAGATGTAATTGGAACGTATATGGCAGTATTATTGTTTTGCTCTCTGGTCTTTTTCTCTTAATTCTTACAATTTTATTTGCCTTTCATTACTATAAAGCAATGAAGAGATATTTTCAGAGCTGTCTAGATCTAGATCTTTTTTTTTTTTTTTTTTTTTTCCTTAGAGTGATAATAGCCAGCTTGGAAGCAATTGTTACATTATTATGTCTGGAAGTGCTTTCTTAAAAGGGAAGCTAAAAAAAAAAAAAAAAAGGATGATGAACGTAATGGAAGCATCTACAAACCTCACATCTTCAGTAAATTACCTTAAATTACCCTAGACACTTTCACCCTATTTTCTAATGTGTTCTATTCCTCATGCATGACTAGGTATTATCTCACTAACTACATGAAAACAAAATTGTACACTACTTGGCCACTTCAGCAAGCATGGACACACATGAATTCCCTGATACTGCAACTTATATTGGTCAAAAGTAGCATTGATGAACAACACGGATGGTACAAGTGTGTTTGCCCGTCATATAAAATACTTGAGGTAACTTCTCAAATATTCGGCCCAGAAGGCCAACCGCATCCTGGGCTGCATCAAGAGAAGCGTGGCCAGCAGGTCGAGGGAGGTGATTCTCCCCCTCTACTCTGCCCTGGTGATACCCCACCTGGAGTACTGTGTCCAGTTCTGGAGCCCTCAACACAAGAAGGACATGGACCAGTTGGAGAAGGTCCAGAGGAGGGCCATAAAGATGATAAAAGGGCTGGAGCACCTCTCTTATGAGGACAGGCTGAGAGAGTTGGGGCTGTTCAGCCTGGAGAAGAGGAGGCTCCGGGGAGACCTGATAGTGGTCTTCCAGTGCCTCAAGGGGGCCTACAAGAAAGATGGGGAAAGGCTGTTTAGTAGGGCCTGTTGCGATAGGACAAGAGGTAATGGTTTTAAAATAGAGGGGGGTAGATTTAGATTAGAAATTAGGAAAAAATTTTTTACGATGCGAGTTATAGAACACTGGAACGGGTTGCCCAGAAAGGTGGTGGATGCCCCATCCCTGGAAACGTTCAAGGCCAGGCTGGATGAGGCTCTGAGCAACCTGATCTAGTTGGGGATGTCCCTGCTCCTTGCAGGGCGGTTGGACTAGATGACCTTTGAAGGTCCCTTCCAACCCTAACCATTCTATGATTCTATGATTCTATGATTCTAGAAAACAAGACCAGAAATCCAGATCTGTCTTTTGAAGAAAAAAAAAATCTCATTATAATAAAATCTCATTATATTAAAGAATTAAAAGGTAAGTTCCCTCTTAAAACAAAGATACTGTGTAATGTCAAAGATATATTTCATGCAGCAAAAAGTAGGTTTCAAAATGTATGTGCAATATCTTTTATAAGCACTTACTTCCCCCTCAATGGGCAGTTCTGCAGTGTGCCATAATGCAAGTTAGTAGAAAAGATATATTGTTCACTCTTTCAAAGGAGCTGTTTTTCACGCCCAAGGTTAGGTCACTAGGTGTTGCTAAATCATCCTCATGGCGTTATAGAGCTGTAAACTTCCATCTTCCACTTAATGGTGCTTTGTTTTCACAGACCTTGTAGCAACCTTCTCAGTTTGCAGGAGTAGGAATAAACTCATATATGGGAGATCAAATGATGCTGTCTTGGAGAAAGAATATTGATGCAGAAAGTTTTGCAACTGACTGGTGATATCAACTGTGAAATTGGGGGAGATAATCTTACTTTAACTGTGTTATAGCTAAAACCAAAGGATAAGAAATAAATGGGAGAATAATGTAGGCAAAACTCCTATGTTTGCTTAGCACTTTGCTGTGATGTTTTAGCAAGTAGACAGCACTAAGATGGTAAACTCAATGAAAATTAAACAACACAATTGAATAACAATTCCAGTGCCAACCTAGAATCTCTACTTGGAGCAGTAGTATCATAGTCCATTATTAACTTTTTCCTTGAATAATTAATAACAATTTTGAACATCTCAGTACATCTACAAACTAACTTCTTACACGTAAAATTATTCAGAAATACTAAAACAGGTTTCGTTGACCATCCCAAAATTTGCTACCTGCTTATATTATCCAATTAAACATTTTATATGTCGGAATTTAATTTACAAGAGGAGCAAATTTAGGATTTGGGAATATGTATTGCATATCCCTGAAGATATGCTCCAGAGATACGGCAAACTAAAACACTTCAGATAGTCTTACAGCTCAGTGGAAAGAATGGGTTCTTGACTTGTGTAAATTCCGCTGTTGTCTTTAAAGATAATGACAGGACTTGTAGCAATTTATATAATTTGACAATCTGATCTTATTAAATTAAATATATTTGTCACACCATTTTAATGAAACTGTCTGGGATGAACTGCAGCCAGCAAAGAATATTTTCTGTAACTGCAATTATTACCAGGAGGGAGGGCTTAAAAGAAGTGGCAATCTGAGGTTCAAATAGCAAATTTACAACGAGTATTTAACTTCATTTCAACTATTTACCTGTGTGTATCAAGCTATTTACACACATTTTACAGCACTCTAGAGCTTCACCGCTTTCCTCATTGTTTTACTTCTAATCTACATTCTCCTTTAGTACATATGCGAATTGAGACAATATTTCTCAAGAAATTCTATCAGCAGAGTATTTAATGAAACTGGTTACTTCTAAATCCTGAATAATACATCCCATAGAACACTTTTTTATTATATGAAATAAGATTAAATATAAAACTTAATATCAGAAAGTAGCTCTTCTTTTAAAGCTGATGAAACGTTAAATTAGAGCAGTGCAGGACTACCTTGTTACTAGCATTCTCACATCAGTCTTAGATTAAACATCAGGAAAAACAATTCTTCTACTGCACTTCCTCTCCAGTGATTTGTCTTAACTAACAATTTTGGGGCAAATACCCCTCATAAAGAACCACTCCTTAAAATACATAGGTATTTCACTGCACCTGACCCTGGTATTTCTTGAACTTGAACTCAGGAAATTAAGCAAGGATAAAAGCTGAACTTTTGGTTACTTCTGAAATAGAGATAGTATATAAGCTCTCTTCAAATTTTCTCTGTGAAGTGGAATAAGTTAAGTAATTCTAATTCAACGAAAAAATTTATCTTAGCTCTTATAAATCCCTAGATATGTCATCTTGCATTGGAGTATGCAAGATATGTGATAAGTATATATGACAATGTAGTACATTAATTTAAAAACTAGAATCAGTATATAACAAATGCAGCTATATTTGAAAGAATTAATAACACCAATTTACTTGTTGGCTGTGGAAAACAAGTAGTGTACGCAATGTTTTTACTAAATGCTTTGCACTCAGCAGCCTAATCAGCCCAAATTAGTGAATACTCTGTAAGCTAATCAAATTATTTTTTTTCTGTATAGTAACAAGATAATTCGCACCACTTAAGCGTTGTTAGCACAGCATATAATTCTGCATAATTTTACCACAAAAAGTTATATACTTCCATGTCTTGTGTATGCTATTCTTAATGCATTTCACACCCTACAGATTTTGTATTTTCTAAAAAGCATGTTTTTTTTCTTTTCCATTCTTAAGCTTTGAGCTGGTGTATCAATGACTGAAAAAATGTACAGCAAAGAAAAAGCAAAGCAGTGACTTTTCATGTGATTTAAATATTCCTTAGTCTACCCTGAAATTAGTGCTCCTCATTGTACCAACTTTTCCCCCAATACTTTTGCCTAATTTTACACAGAACAACTAGTGTAAAAAGGTAGGTTATGTGAGGAATTTGTGCTGCTGCCCTAGAAATGGAAAACCATCTTTTCTTCTATAAAGGGACTGTATTCAGCCCTTGCACTGCAACTGCCTATTTCTGGATGTTATAAATAAATACAGAACAGCTATATAGAAAGCTCTACAGAACAGAGATAAGATGTTGTTTTTTGAACCACACATTCCCATTCAGGTATTTCCCCTATCATTAGATTTTCTTCTTTGCAAACAGGAGTTATTTTATTTATGTCTGGTCCATGGGTCTAAGGATCCACAGTCAGACATATTTTTATTGCAGTTGCCAGTAACCCCAAGCAACCGTGACTGGTATGCTTTAGTTTCGGTCCGGGTTTGCTCTGCTGCTGGGGAATGAAGCAATGACTCATTCTGGATCCAGATAACTTTTCTGCAGCTCCCATGTAGTGCTCACTATCACAATCTCCATCAGTGACTCAAACATTTTTGGTTTCTCAAATACTTGTACTAAAACTGGTCATTTAAAATATATAGCTGTGGCTTAGTCCAGTGTGTTCTGTTGCTTTTTCACTCTGTGCTAAAAAATCTAGTAAACATGCTAAGAATTCTTAGCAAAGACCTGGCATGGGTTGTCTTCCTATTCCTCAAGTTTTTAAAACCCTATTGATTGCTTCCAGTCAAAGTGTCTGAGGAGCATCAGTTCCCACAGATGAGAAATTCTACAATACTTGCTTTCCCGTGACCATATGAAGAATTAATACATGTTATTAAGGTTTAATTTTTTTATTTCTTTTAAGTCCGTGGGAGTCTTACTCTTCACTGGGACCTTACTTTTTGTCCCATAAAGTCAAATCAAGCAATTATATGTGAGTCTGAGGACGCTCTAACAGCTTCTAATGAGTGTGGTCAGCTGCCCTTGAGCCAGGGTGCCTGGGGCCTGCTGCAGAAGCCCTCTGATGAGGGAAGATTGAGCACCTTCTAGCCAGTGCTCAGGAGAAGCCTATATAAGAGCCAGACCTAGAACACAGCTTGAGAAGGCAGCCAACAGATGTAGCAGTTTATGCAGAAAGGCATAAAGAAGGAGGTCTCAGCTAAATTTCTACTGGTGTAAACAGTGTCAGGTACAGTGGTTATATGCCACAGGGCAGTTTTCCCAGCAAACGTTGGAGCAGCTGTCTCTGCCAGGGAAGAGGCTTTGATGCAAGCAGAGCTTCAGATGGCAGAAGCATCCCTCCGAGCCCCAGGCTGCAGGGAGTGCCTGGGGCCTCTCTCTGACACCAGGAGAGATGGCCCTCTGTCTGGCAGGAGGTGTGCCATCTTGGAGGAGCTGTGCCTCCAAGTTGAGGAGCTATGGGAGGAAGTAAGGTCTACACAGCATCAGAGAAGATGAAAGGGAGCTAGACTGGGATCTTCTCTGAGATGCAACAGCTTGAAAAACCCTGGACCCAATCACTATTTAGGTGCAGGCAGTGTCCATCTCTAGTGTCTTCACCTCTGGAGGTGGTGAAGGATGGAAGTTAGTGACTTATTGAATGAAAAGGAAGGCTTCCAGCCTCATGTAAGGGCTTAAAACTACAAAATAGGTACACTACCCTCAAAGCTGAAGAGGATCCATATGTGCCTTCAAGCAAAGAAAATGGGCTACCTGACACTAAACTAAGTATGACCACCATGAAAACGCAGCGATCTGCCAACTTGCCCTGTGACGTACGGGTTTGCTGCCAGCTGGGAGCTCGGATCTGCGATATACTGGAGGGACTACTAAAGCTCATCTGACCCTCTGACTACTGCCCCCTGA
This sequence comes from Chlamydotis macqueenii, assembly GCF_036417535.1. Taxonomy (NCBI): domain Eukaryota; kingdom Metazoa; phylum Chordata; class Aves; order Otidiformes; family Otididae; genus Chlamydotis; species Chlamydotis macqueenii. The sequence continues at coordinate 53,547,737 of NC_141593.1, read as the reverse complement.
TACCAATGATACTGCCATCGGCAACCTGGACCTGGACAGTATGAAAAGCGCCTTCAGAGCTCTGGGGGCAGTAGTCAAGGGCATGGGGGCCCAGGTGATGTTATCTTCAATCCTACCAGAGAAGAGAAAGGGTGTGAGGAAGAGGGCACTGATAATGCACGTCAATAATTGGCTGCGGAGCTGGTGCTGGTGACAGGATTTTGGGTTGTACGACCACTGGACCCTTTTTGCAGACCATCAATTTCTTGGGAGAGATGGGCTCCGCTTCACTAAGCAGGACAGAGGTATCTGTGCCAGTAGGATGTCTGAGCTGGTAAGGAGAGTTTAAAACTATGAATTATGCTGAAGGAAAAGTGTTACTGGGAAGGAATGATGGACATGATCAATGAGCAAACAGCATAGAGTGATGTGGCAGGAATGGATCACAAATTCAACACTAAGCTTTAGTGCGGTCACCTCCACCATTTGCATGTAAGCAAGGAAATGTCTACAAGGCACTATTACAGAGAAATCTACAAAACCTTTCTGGGAAATCACTATGCTGGGGTGTCTCTCTGAAGCACCTGTATACTAAAGCATGCAACAAAGGGAATAAACCTGATGAGCTGGAGATCTGTGGGCAGTTACAGGGCTGTAATTTTGCTGGGATCACAGAGACATGGTGGAATGGATCCTATGAGTAAAATGTTGTGATGCAGGAATACAGGCTTTTTAGGAAAGACAGACTAGGAAGATGAGGAGAGAGTTGCCCTTTATGTAAGAAAGCAGCTGGAGTGCATGGAGCTCTGCCTAGGGGTGGACAGGGAGTCAACAGACAGCTTATGGATGCAGATTAAAGAGAAGACAGGTCAGGGTGACATAGTAGTTGGTTTCTGCTACAGGCCCACCTGATAAGGAAGAAAAAAACACATGAGGGCCTATACAAACAGGAGAGAGCAGCCTCATATTCAGAGGACCTGGTCCTCTTCAGGGATGTCAACTACCCTGATGTCTACTAGAAAGAAAAAACAACAGGACATAAGCAATCCAGGAGGATTGCCCATGGAGGGCATCAATGACAATTTCCTGAACCATCTGATAGAGAAACCAACAAGGAGAGGTGCAATGCTGGACATCATACTCAACAAAAAGGAGGAGCTCCTTAGGGATGTGAAGGTTGAAGGCGGCCGTGGCTGCAGTGACCATAAAATAGTGGAGGTCAGGACCCAGAGACTAGGGAATAAGAAGGGTAAAAAGCAAGATCACAGTCCTGGACTGCAGGAGAGCAGACTTTGGCCTTTTCAAATTTGTGCTTGCAAGAACACCACGAATAAAACCCTGGATGGAAGAGGGGTCCAGGAAAGCTGGTTAATACTCAAGGATGATCTCCTCCAAGCTCAAGAGCAGTCCTCCCCAGTGAACAGGTAGTCAGGCAAAAATGTCAGGAGGCCTGTGTGGACAAACAAGAAGCTCCTGGCCAAACACCGTCACAAAAAGGAAGCAGGTGGAAGAAGGAAGCATTGTAAGAATGTGGAAGGGGGGCAGGCAAGCTGGGAGAAATACAGAGACAGTGTCTGAGCATACAGGCATAAGGTTAGAAAAGCCAGCACCCAACTGGAATTGAGATATAAAAGGCAACAAGGAAAGGCTGAGGTACTGAATGCAAGACTGGCCTTCCTGAATCCCAGGTCTCAGACAGCAGAGGGAAAGCCTGGAGCAAGAAAGACTTACCCTTGGTGGAAGAGGATCAAGTCAAGGGATGCTTGAGGAAACTGGACAGACATCAGTGCATGAGCCCTGATGGGATGAGCCCAGAAGGGCTCAGGAAGTTGGCTGGTGTCATTGTAAGGCCTCTCTCAATAATCTTAGAACAATCATGGTGATGAAAGAAGTGCCTGAGGACTGGAAGGAAGCAAATGGCACTCCTCTCTTCTAGAAGGGCAAGAAGTTCAGTCAACCTCACCTCAGTCCCCAGAGAGCTGATGGAGCAGGTACATGATGGAGGAGAATGTGATGAGGAGAAGTCAGTATGGATTCACCAGAGTAAGTCTTGTTTGACCAACCTGGTAACCTTCTATGGAGACATGGTTCGGGATCATCTGAGGAACTTAAAGGTGCACAAGTCCATGGGACCTGATGAGATCCATCTGCGGGTCCTGAGGGAACTGGCGGATGAAGTTGCCAAGCCACTGGCTATCATATTTGAGAAGTCATGGCGGTCTGGTGAGGTCCCCGATGACTGGAAGAGAGGGAACATAACCCCAATTTTTAAAAAGGGGAATAAGGAAGACCCAGGTAACTACAGGCCGGTCAGCCTCACCTCTGTGCCTGGCAAGGTCATGGAGCAGATTCTCATTGAAACCATGCTAAGGCACATGGAGAGCAAGGAGGTGGTTGGTGACAGCCAACATGGCTTCACCAAGGGCAGATCATGCCTGACCAATTTGGTGGCCTTCTATGACGGGGTGATGGCATCAGTGGACAAGGGACGAGCACCGGACATCATCTACCTGGACTTGTGCAAAGCTTTTGACACTGTCCCGCATGACATCCTTCTCTCTAAACTAGAGAGACATGGGTTTGATGGACGGACCACCCAGTAGATAAGGAGTTGGCTGGATGGCCGCACTCAGAGAGTGGTGGTTAATGGCTCAATGTCCAAGTGGAGACCAGGCATGAGTGGCGTCCCTCAGGGGTCCTTGTTGGGCCCAGCCCTGTTCAACATCTTTGTTGGTGACATGGACAGTGGGATAGAGTGCACCCTCAGCAAGTTCGCTGATGACACCAAGTTGTGTGGTGCCCTTGACAAGCTGGAAGGGAGGGATGCCATCCAGAGGGACCTTGACAGGCTGGAGAGGTGGGCCCGTGCCAACCTCATGAAGTTCAACCAGGCCAAGTGCAAGGTCCTGCATCTGGGTCACGGCAATCCCAGGCACAAATACAGGCTGGGCGGGGAATGGATTGAGAGCAGCCCTGAGGAGAAGGACTTGGGAGTGCTGGTGGACGAGAAGCTCAACATGAGCCAGCAATGCACCCTTGCGGCCCAGAAGGCCAACCGCATCCTGGGCTGCATCAAGAGAAGTGTGGCCAGCAGGTCGAGGGAGGTGATTCTTCCCCTCTACTCTGCCCTGGTGAGACCCCACCTGGAGTACTGTGTCCAGTTCTGGAGCCCCCAACACAAGAAGGACATGGACCAGTTGGAGAAGGTCCAGAGGAGGGCCACAAAGATGATAAAAGGGCTGGAGCACCTCTCTTATGAGGACAGGCTGAGAGAGTTGGGGCTGTTCAGCCTGGAGAAGAGAAGGATCCAGGGAGACCTGATAGCGGTCTTCCAGTACCTCAAGGGGGCCTACAAGAAAGATGGGGAAAGACTGTTCAGTAGGGCCTGTTGCAATAAGACAAGGAGTAATGGTTTTAAAATAGTGGGGGGTAGATTTAGACTGGATATTAGGAAAAAATTTTTTACAATGTGAGTTATAGAACACTGGAACAGGTTGCCGAGAAAGGTAGTTGATGCCCCATCCCTGGCAACATTCAAGGCCAGGCTGGATGAGGCTCTGAGCAACCTGATCTGGTTGGGGATGTCCCTGCTCCTTGCAGGGGGGTTGGACTAGATGACCTTTGAAGGTCCCTTCCAACCCTAACCATTCTATGATTCTATGATTTTATGACTTGATAGAGGAGGGAGGAGCAGTGGATGTTGTCTCCTCTGACTTCACTAAGGTTTCTGAAACTGTCTCTCCCCACAGAGAGATGAGATTCCTGTGGGCAGGCTGATGAAATATGGGCTGGACGAGCAGACAGTGAGGGAGATTGAAAACTGGTTGAATGGCCAGGCCTAGAGGCAGATGATCACTACCACAAAGTCTAGCTGGAGGTCAGTAACTAGTGGTGTACCCCAAGGCTTGCCACTGGGTCCAATCCTGTTCAACTTTTTCACTGTTGATCTGGATGATGTGGTAGAGTGTACCTGCAGCAAGTTTGCTGACACTACAAAACTGGGAGAAGTGGGTGGGACACTGCAGATAGTCTTGCTGCCCTCAAGATGCTCAGAGGTGCATATGTGGAGATATGGGCTGATCACAAAATGGGTGTGTAGGAGGCAGCTCCAAAGGTCTTTGCAAGTTAAAGGAAATTTTTTGCTTTCCTACATATGACTACTAAAATTTCTTCTTGCTATCTTGAAAATGAACAGCTTATGCTATTCTTGCTTTTCTAAATACTTAATAATAGCTATTCATGCATGTGCACAGAGACATACATGTCTACTACAAAATTTTCAACTGAGGTTCCCTCAGCCAATAAAAGTTAGAGGCATCTTGAGGAACAAAGGTATATGTTGCCCTTCTGTCACCAGACTGCAGCTCTGCTGTACAGGTGGAGTTCCAGCTACTGCAGCAATGGCCACATTGTGCATCAAGTTCTGGTCTAGTTTAAATGTATATTAGGCTTCCTTCTCTTCAGAATATGAACACATGCATCTTTCATCGATAATAAATTATTGTACTGTTGCTTCAAAGGAAATGATTCAGTGGTTAATCAATAAAATTGTCACAACTTGCTGCCATGCGTAGTGGTTTTATGTGACAGTCTCTCTTATGTTTTAGCTGCTCATAACAAGGTTTTTCTCTCCTTCTGTTGCAGCACTGGGCAGTTTCCTTACTATCTTTTTGTAAGAGGATCAGAAGAATAGAAATAACAGAGAATCCAATTATTTTTTTAAAGAAGTGAACTGAATCTTGCAGCTCATAAATGTTACTTTTTTTTTTTAGTCGTAGCTTTATGAGATAACACCCAGCACTACTGTGGAACAAAAACAAGGACATTCTCCACTTCACTATAAGCATGTTATCCAACATATTAAAATATTTTTTGATCATTACTTAGATTTAGAATTTCCGGAAGCTACCGGTATTAGTTTAGGAATAACTATTTACCTGTACCACTTTCCTTCACAATTTATCAATGCAGAAACCCACTTTCTATGCCAATACAAATGTCTTTTCTGAGAATATATTTAACCATTTTCAGACACATCTTACATTTAATTTTAAATAGACCATATTTTTTAAAGATTAGGAATTATACTAAGGGCTCTATTTCTTACCTATTAAGTGGGACTGACACCCACATTTAAAGCAATAACATGTTTTACGGTGTCTGATTTGTGGTTCCCAAAATTTTGAGGCACCCTGGAGGGTGCCTCTTGAAAATTGATTTGGAGAATCTAAATTTAAGAGTTTTATCTGTGGGGTTTTTTTTTTTGTATTTAGTAGTACTTTGATTATTTAAAATTATTTCTGTGTTTATCATCAAAAGCATAATTCTTTTTTATTCCCTTAGAAGACTAAATAAAATTCCCTGCAATTGCTAACAACTGAAAGTCCTTTATTACCCTCTTGTGATCTTATCATGAAATACTAAAGTCACTATCTAGTATTCTTTCTGCTGTGGTTCTTAAAATTTCTGCAATGCACAATAAGGTAAGCAATTAGCTTATGACCCTCTTTAGGCAACCACTCATTTTTAATGTTAATAGAATCCATTTTGAGTCACTTATGAAACCACTGCATATGCTTTAGGTTTTCTTACACATTTTTTATGTTCTCATGGAAAGGCAGTGAACTTGGAAGGAATGACTTCTTCTTTTCCTTTAATAATAAATAAATATTAAGGAAACATAAACAGACTTTAGAGAAGACAGTCATCAGCAAGCAGGAGCTGTGACAAATCACCAAATTAATGAATGGGAATGAATGAAAAGTTAAATCCAGTTGAAGCAATTCAGCCAATGTCCTATAGGAAAACAGAATTCACTAACTTCTGGCTAGTTTCTACCTGTTCGCTCCAAAGCTCAATGGGTCATCTTATGAATATGGCATTTTGCTTCATTTTGGGGAAAAAAAAAAGTTGGACAGCAGACTGTGGTCCTTTAAACCTAGTCAGTTGCATGATGTTAATAAATGTTGCTAGCCTTACATTTCTTAGAAATTGGCTTATCCATTTCTCCTTGGAAAAGTGGAAGAAATAGAAGTATAAGTATCTCTGCAATCGAGTTATTGGGTTGATGATTCCAAAGTCTATGAGGCACAGACCATCTCCAAAGACAGAGAAAGTCTATCGGAGCTAAATACTCTATGGAGTTTCTGGGTTTTAATCCAATGTAATCTTTATATAGTAATAAAAATGTTAGTATAATACCAAGTAGAAAGACTTCTTCTGATTCAAGTTTCCAAGGAGATGTGAGGTGAGGTTCCCACTAAGTGGAAAAGGGGAAACATAACCCCCATTTTTAAAAAGGGAAACAAGGAAGACCCTAGGAACTAAAGGCCAGCCAGTTTCACCTCTGTGCTTGGCAAGATCATTGAGCAGATCCTTCTGGAAACGATCCTAAGGCACATAGAAAATAAGGAGCTGATTGGTGACAGGCAACATGGCTTCACTAAGGGCAAATCGTGCCTGACCAATTTGGTGGCCTTCTGTGATGAGGTTACAGCACTGGTGGATAAGGAATGAGCAACTAACATCATCTACCTGGATGTGTGCAAAGCATTTGACACTGTCCTGCACAACATCCTTGTCTCTAAACTGGAGAGACATGGATTTGATAGATGGACCACTCGGTGGATAAGGAATTGGCTGGATGGCTGCACTCAAAGAGCTGTGGTCAATATCTCGATGTCCAAGTGGAGACCAATCACGAGTGGCATTCCTCACGCGTCAGTATTGAGATGGGCCCTGTTTAATATCTTTGTCCGTGACATGGATAGAGTGCTCCCACAGTAAGTTCATGGACGACACCAAATTGTATGGTGCAGTCGACATATTGGAGGTAAGGGATGCCATCAAGAGGGACCTTGACAGGCTGGACAGGTGAGCTCATGCAAACCTCATGAAGTTCAACCAGGCCAAGTGCAAGGTCCTGCATATGGGTTGTGGCAATCACAAGCACAAATACAGGCTAGGTGGAGAACTGAGTGAGAGCAGCCCTGAGGAGAAGGACTTGGGAGTGCCGGTGGATAAGAAGCTCAACATGAGCCGGCAATGTGTGCTTGCAGCTCAGAAAGCCAACTGCATCCCAGGCTGCATCAAAAGAAATGTGGCCAGCAGATCAAGAGAAGTTATTCTCCCCTCTAATCCACTCTGGTGAGATCCCACCTGGAGTACTGTATCCAGATCTGGAGCTCCCAAAATAAGAATGATGTAGACTTGTTGGAGCAAGTCTAAGGAGGGCCACAAAGAACATTGAAGGGCTAGAGCACCTCTCCTGTGAAGACAGGCTAAGTGAGTTGGGGCTGTTCAGCCTGGAGAAGAGAAGGCTCTGCGGAGACCTTATAGCAGTCTTCCAGTGTCTAAAGCAGCTTACTGGAAAGATGAGGAGAAGCTTTTTAGCAGGGCCTGTTGTGATTGGACAAGGGGTAATGGTTTTTAAATAGAGGGAGGCAGATTCAGACTGGATATAAGGAAAATATTTTTTACAGTGAGGGTCGTGAAACACTGGAACAGGTTGCCTGCCCAGAGAGGTGGCGGATGCCCCATCCCTGGCAACATTCAAGGCCAGGTTGGATGAGGCTCTGAGCAACCTAATCTGGTTGGAGATGTCCCTGCTTTTTGCAGGGACCCAAACTATTCTATGATTGATTCTATGATTCTATGTGCATGCATTGAGTTTCAGGTGGTTTGGTTTTTTTTTGTGAGCTGGTAATGAATTTTCAAAGTTTGATACTAAATTGGGTCTTCAGTCTTCTTTTTTTTTTGGCCCATAGGTGGCTCACAGTCTTTTGACAGATATGTAAAATAATCTACAAAATGCTTAAGTACTTGCTGTGGGATAAGTGATACCTCTCCAGGATAAGATTCTTTATAGCTTAAATACTGAGTGTGTTTTCCTCACTTTTTCCATTGTCCTATTCATGCTCTTCATCATCACTGTAAGATATCCTGATTTTAATCCTTTCTTTCATATCTGCTCACTTCCAAGTGTCTTTCTCCTCATTCTCACAGCCACATTATTATTTACTCTACTGTGTCTATATCAACATTTCCATCCCTTTTCCAAGCTCTTTCTCTGTTGTTGTTGTGTTGTCTTCCCACTTGCTTTTCTGTTTCTCATTCTCTTATAGCCCTGCATTCTTTTCATAGCGCTAAAGGCCCTTTCTGGGGGTCCACTAGTCATGGACAACTATGAATCTGTTTGGAAGCTGTATGCACGCTTCCTCAGGAGGGAAGCTATAAATCTTATAAGCTCAATTTCTTCATTATCTAGCTGATTTTCACCTCCTGTCAGTGTCATTATCAACATTATGATACAATCCAACAACAATCTTTGTTTGGAGATTCAACTGAATCCCCTGCATTTTTTTGAGTCCTATGCTTTGATAGAGAAAAAGAAATTTCAGATCAAATACCATTGCTACTGCAGTGCCTTTCAAAAGTGGAGGCCACATTGAAATGCATAAGCTGCAAGATGTCAGTAATGAGTAAAATAAAACCACAGAATTATAAACTGGATTTTCTGATTTTGTGTACAGAAATATTCCTCCTGACTTCCCAGTTACATTTGTTCACCTTACCCATTTATTCCTTTCACTTGTTGAATCACCAGATGTATGTTGCTTATTGAAATCAGACTGTCACCTCTCTGGGATTATTACCACTGGCAGTTAAAAATGATGCAACAGACTTAATTAATGAAGTGATTTTTAAAGGCAATCACTATTAGTAGAATAACAAGTAAACCTACTGCTAGAGTTTGGAAGAAATTTGCAGAAGCTAGTGATGATTCCAAGTGAGAGAAGTCTATCCTGCAAAACTGAGTGAATTAGATACAGCAGGGAGGTTAATATTGGAATACTGGTTTTAGTTTTATGAAATAATTTTGACTGTACAAAATTAATTGCTCCTGATACTGTACAAGTGGCTCAAACATCTGCTATATATTCATTCAAGGTAATATAATAAATACTCTGGAGGAGAGGGGAGTATTACTTTACTCCTGGATGTATTGTTAAGCCCTGTACAATATTGATTGCAGTTTGAAACATCCAAAGTGTGCTCTACTGCTCCTTCTGAACTTGACAAAAAAAAAAAAAAATTAAAGCCACATAGGTTTTGGTGAGATTATTGTACCTAACATAAGTAACAAAGTCTTAAGTTTCATTTTCACTACACTTACTTTTTCATCTACCCAGAAATCCATCAGATGTTGCTATATTTTTCTATCACATACAGCTCCTTGTTTTCACTAAGTTTCCTAGGAACTGTCTTTCTAAGTGCTGCAAAAACTGAATCATGACAATCCAGCTCTATTTTAAAATACAACCAATAAACACAGTGCAAACTCTGATTGGCAGGGAAGTTAAGATTAAAAGAAATTCCACAATAAATTGCCATGTAGTTATTGTCCTATCAGAGTGACAAATTACATGTGTCAGATAAACCAGAGATTTATCTCTTCACGTCTATTTCCTACCAGTGCCTAGCTGTTACGATGATTGGTGCCATAGGAGTCTAAGCAAGAACACTGTTCTAGCTATCTCCCAGTCATGTTATTCCATTTATATTCTCCTCAAACTAAGGACAGTGTGTCATACAGGCTCCTACCATGTGCTGGTAAGTTTGTACCAGAATTTGATGGACCTGAGAGTACCAGCACTTGTGCCTAACGAGATTCCTTTTAAAAAAAAAAGAATATTCCAGCTTCTAACTGGGTAGTACCACAGTAGGTGGCATTTGCTGTCATAAAGCTCCATGCCCATATGGGAGCTGTAATAGCTGACTAGTTTCTGCTTTTCTGTGTTAAAGAGTAATATAATACTGCAGATGACTAAGACTTGTGCTTCTCCCATTATCCTGCCGCATTCAGGATTCAGGATTTTTTTTTATCCTGCAGCATTCAGGATTTTTGCAGGAGAGGAGAACACACAAGAACAGAACCCACAAATCCAGAACAAGTGTAGGCAGCACATGTGGTAAACTAGGCCAGAAAAAAGCTCACCTAGTGTGTCTCTAGGAGTGAGGTGGATGAAAGTTGTATGGGGATATTAGAGGTAGGTTTCCTGTTCATCTGCATTTTTCTGAACCATACCACCAGATACAGGAGGAAGGAGCTTGTGAAAAAATTGCATGTTTTTCAGGCACCAGGCATCCTTGAATCCTTGATAATAAGATGAGAAGGTGTTTCTAGGCTGCTAAGGAAAGAGCGATTTGCTTCTTTTGTTGTCTCTCTCCTCCAGGAGTTGGCTGGAAAGCTTTGCATTTGTATGGACAGCCCTGTGGCAACCTTTAGGCCCCAGCACACTCTGTGTGGTGGAAAGGGAGGTGCAAGCTCTGTGTCTCCAAACTATATTCCCTTCCATGTCTAGATGGACTGCTTTTATCTTCCCTTCCTGACATGCCATAAAGGAAAGGATCTGTCCTGGGGGCTGGAAAGGAAGTTTTCTTTATGTGGATAGCAATGCCGTGTGGGAAGAGTTTTCCAACCACATCCACAGGCGGACAGAGATAGGGAGATGTTGTTCTGGTTGTTGTGATATTGCCATAAGTAGTGATGATCCAGCCCCTTAAAAAAGTAGATAGCAATTCAAAAGGAAGCATCTCCCAAGAGCTAGTGGAAGAAAGCTAGAGCTCCTCATGACTAGTACTGCAACGAAGGAACCCTCTGTACGAGCCCTGTCTGTGCAGGGAGGGTGTTTCCCAAGGGTGAGCTCATAGCCAGCTGTGAAAAGGCTTATGGCTTTGAAAATCCTTTGTCTCATAGAAATAATTAAAGAAGAATCACAGCCACACTGACTAAGATGTACTCAGTCATTCCTGAATGAGTTAAATTAATAAACATCTCACCTAATTAAAGCATAGTCCTTATCTTCTTTCACATGTCTGAAACACTATTATTTTCTTGCTGATTACCTGAGAAACTGTATTGCAAGGAGAGTGGAGAAAAAGCCAAATGGCATGGTGATAAGTCATTGCTCAGAATAACGCCCATCCTTGAACGGGTTTTGTGTGGAGGGAAGCACAGCCTGACGGGGTGAGCATTGTGGCAGTAACAAACGGAGAACCAAAATTACTCACATGCTCATGCAAGTGGCAGACAATAAAAGGCCCTCAGCGCTGCTGAATTTAGCATTTCATAATGTCTACAATTTAGAGCAGTTTAACATTCCAATCATTTCTACATATTAGGCCTTATTTTTCAAGCTGGCAGGACTCATTTTATCTTTGACCTTTCTCAAGGAATAAACAACAAAAAAAAATTCTTCCTTACACCAGGCCTCAAAAACCAAAGCCTATGTGTTCCAGGCTAAAACCCACTGAAGACAATTTTCCCACTTGACTTAAAAGCAAATTTTATTCTCGCCTCACGCACAGAAGGGGACAGTAATTCCATTGGCATTGAGATTTGTTCCTAATCGGCTCTGAATAAAGCCTTTTAGTGTGGGCCTAATTGCTATTGTTGTGACTGAGAGGAACCTGACCTGAACACAGGGCTTGCCCCTTGATGTTGGGATTAGTTTTGCTAGTTTTGTCCAGATTGATCTATGAATTTCAATGTAGAAAATAAATGCAAATAACTAAACTTGAAAGCAAAAGCAAAGGTGATACAGAAAACATCCGATGACAAATAAAGCAGGGACGGTCTGGCTGAGGCAGGGTTTTGAGGGAGCATGCCAGTGAAAGCCTGTACTGACTTCTCACTGTCATTGCATCAAGCTGTGGAAATAGATCGCTATAGATCAGATGTATTAGGAGACAAAACTAAACCAACAAACTTCATCAGGAAGGCAACCTTCATCTTATGGTTAAAACAAAAAAGAAAACAATTCTGTATTCGTGTCCCAGGCCGGACCCCAAACACTACAGTCCCCCAAGAAAAAGACCTTTTTTGTTCCTCTCATTACATCTGATTTTGAAATTCAGAATGGACACAAATACATGGGGTTTTTTTTCTCCTCAGCTGACCTGTTGCACTCTCTATAAAGTGTATATTTAATGCACAGATTAACCTTGTAACACATGCTAATTTTTAAATATTGATTTTGCAGCATGAAAGGAATAAAAAAAAAACAATTTACAAAATCAGCTTTGAAATAGAAGTACTGCTGCAGAATACAGCTATTATTTTTGACCCAATTTTAGTCCAATTAAAGATTTCTGTGTAGACATGGTCTAATTGCTGTTCTCTGATACTTCAGAGTAACACTACAGGCAGCCAAGAAGGAAAAGTTCTGCTTCCCTTCTCAGCCAGAGCATGAAAAAGAGGAGCTAGGAAAGTCTCTTATGGAAAAATAATAGTCCTTTTTGTAAAGAAGTAGGAGTTCTTCATTTTCATTTTCATTGAATAGACCTTAGTGACACCTTGCAATGAAATTTGTGTCTCATAAAGGAGTTTATGCCTTCTTTCTATACATGTACTCACTGTAATGAGTCTGAGGTAGAGGTTGCCAGACAATGCAAACCACTGCCTGATGCCTTTCCTTGAATTAACTTGTGTTTTCTCTTGAAGTGCATCAAAACAGACTTCAATATTAGTAAGGGATGGCTTAGTGAGAACCTTGGGATTTTCTTCATAGTGCTGTCAGAACTCAGAATCTCCTAGAAGAAGCAGGTCTTTGGCAAACTATTTGTACAATGGAAAAGACTTCTTAAAAGCACTAATGATAAAAGCTTTTCTCCTAATTGACATGTGCTGTGGGGCTCTGGATATAGGAATGGGCCTTAGCTACATACCCCTTTCCTCACTTTCTAGACAGAGTTCAATCAATTTAAGCTATTAAAATAGTGGTGCAGATCTGAAAAATGAGTATCATATTATTGAAAAGAGAGACAAATTGTCATAAGTAATCTTATTTTCAGAATGCATTTAGTTTCATTTTTAAACACTGAAGCTGCTTTCAGGAAAATGGACATTCTGACAAATGATGCTGTACTTGCAGAAAAACTCATTGATTGATGACACCCTGTTCATGTTCCTATCTTCCCAGGCCTCATGTTGAAAAGCTCTGCTTGTTTCATAAACATACCATTTCAGACTGATTGGATGCTCAAAGAGAGCACACGTCGTCATGCTTTCAGGTTTAACATTGATTGATTGAAGAAGTCAGGGAGAAACTGTCAGACGCAGCAGGTACTACCAAAATATCCATGGCTGCCAGGAAGCAAACTGCTCAGAAGTCAGATGATGTGAGGGATGGGGGTGGGGAAAGGGGGAGGCAGAAGGTGCCTGTGAGAGAGGGGAAATCATACGGCAAAGATCTTTTAGCTATGCTTTCCAGGTGCAGAGAATGTAGTATGCTGCCTTTTATCCAGATGCAATAAATAGTGTGGTGTTCTTTTTTTCACATAGTAACTACTCAGAAAAACATATTCAACAGAAGGCTATCAAATAACAAAATATAAAAGATAATAAAAATAATAGACTATTTTCCAGGGCCCAGGATTGTCCACATTTCCACAGGTGGAAAGAAGTTAGCTGCAGAGTTCCCAATTGTCCTCCAAAAGGTCTATATGTTTTTTTTTTCCATGGGTTAGAAAAATGTCTACACAGTTTTGCTGTTATATCATTATCTCTGTAATCACTCAAAATATAACATTTTGTAACATAAGGCTTTGAATGAACACACCTAAACAAAAATTTGCTCTTTTTTTCCTGCATCTTTTATCTGCTACTGAAATGGATAGGACTCCCTGGGGCAGAGTAGGGTGTATCCCTCTATCGTCTACTTAGGTGATGTAAAAAAACAGTCAGATATTTGGATATGTAGAAAAGACCACTATATCCTGAGATACATTTTCTTAGTGTTATTTACCATAGCATGAATCATAGAATAGTTTCAGTTGGAAGGGACCTTTAAAGGTCATCTAATCTAACTGCCTTGCAATGAGCAGAGACATCTTCAATTTGATCAGGTTGCTCAGAGAATAAAAAAGAATGAAGAAGAATGTTTCTCATTAACTTGTGCTCCCCACCACATGAGGGTATACAAACTAATGCATTGGGAATAGACTGAGGATAGGGTGCAGGAAAGCTGACCCCTATCAGGATGTAAGAACATCCTTCCAGTATTCTCTGGCTGCATCTCAGGGAAGCACAGCACCTGTATCTCATTTGCCAACTGCTGGCCAGACATTTGAGTGTACTCATTGGATAACCAATGTCTGGAATAAGTAGGTCAGAAGAGTTGCCTAGGTGTGACTTGGACAGAATTTTTCTGGTGCACACATACAGATTTGATCTGATGTAGGGAATAATTCTTCCCTGTAGTTCATGTGCCAGAGAAGTCTCCCTATAGCTATACCAGCAATAACACTGCTGCAACTGGTGTTCTTCAATGATGTGAAGAACTCTTATAAATGGCTTGCAAAATCTAAACCTATTGAGATAGTGCTGTCCTATTTTCACCTTCTGAATTGCCTCAGAAATTCAGCAAATTTGACAAACACATTTTGTTGCACAAGTACTCTTGTACAAGTTTGGTCCAGGGAGGTATTTCTGTTATCCTCCACAACCTCTTGAGTATTTGATCATAGAGCCTTACAGGCATATCAGCTGCACCTGGTATAGTTTAACATTACACACAACACAGCTAATCTTTAAGTTCTTAATGCATTAAGGAACTAAAACCTTACACAGCCAAAAAGCAAAAGGATGTGACATTTAATGAGGTTATAGTCTAAATCCTTATGTACAATAGGTAGGCACTTGGCGAGTCTAAGTCCTCAGAAGGGTAGCTCACATCCCAAGGAGAGATCCACACAGACATAATCAAAAAGAGAGACTTGTACATGAAGATCCCCCTGCGTGCCCTCCTAGTTTTGCTTAAGAACATTTCACTGTCTATGTTTGTTCTCCTTTCTTCCAAGCACTGCATCACGTAATTAAATCCAGATCAAACATAGCTTCATTCTTTATCTGTTTTACAGAACAGGCCCAAGCACCCTACAATAAGAGGAGTTTTTTTCCACTATTTTCTTTAAAGCTTCTTTTTATTCCATGGTGCTCACAGCAAATGAGTTGCATAGTTAACAAGCTGGGTCTCAGCCAGTCTGCAAGAGCATAGCTCTGCTGATACCAAATTTAGACAGGCAAGCACAGGTATAAGTGATCTGCCTATACTCCAGTAAGGAGTCAGTCAGACAGATTAAGCCTGGCTCAAAATTAAGCTCTAAATAAACCTAAGTAGGGCTTGTTTTTACAGATCGTCTAGCCACACTGTCCCCTTACTTTTATTTCTTTGATAGATAAACATTGGGCCAGCACTATACAGGTGCCTGGCCTGACAGTGGTGTGATGGGTTTGGTTTGGGATCTTCTCTGACAGTTACAGGATAGATGTGTTCAGAAGAAGCTACTAGTTTCAGAATAGTATCCACACAAGCCTTGTAGATATATCTAAGCCATCTGTTTGCAATGAATGGTAATGGTAAATTTTAGGATGGAGTTAGGGTTCAGATCAACAGGAGATACTGGTTTATGATTAAATGGGCTGTTGAAAAGCCTCTGGACAGGATAAGCTTTACCATCTGTAATGACAGAGGTAATCATTGAAGAGTCTTGTGGTAGGAGAGTAAGTCAGTAAATGTAAGTAAGGTAAAACAAGCTATGGTTTGGAAAGGACAGCAAAACTAAGTCTGAAATGTGCCAGTGTTGCTACATGCAAGTGTAAGTCTAACCCAGTAGGGGCTGCTGGTAAGTGCTGGCATTGCATGTGTGTTCTGCTTGGTATGGGAAAATAATCGAGAATCCAAAAATTGTTTCGGTAGTACCAAGCTGACTTTGGGATAATACTTATTTGGGATAATACTTATTTGGGATAATATTTATTTGGATTTGAAGCTAGGCTGGTAGATATTTCTTATTTTGAAAGAATTGGACTGCTAATCAACTATAGTTCAGGCTTGGTCCTCAAGAGGTTCCCAATGGCAGTCTGTACTGCCTGCATCTGAAAGTGTAATGCAGCTCACCCAAGTGCTCTGGCAGAACTGGAAACCTACAAGTAGGTCTGCAGCATGACAGTTCCTCATGGAGGCTTGGGATTTCATCTTGCATGTGGAAAACCAGAAGTAGCTTACCAGAATTTTCACCTTGGATTTCCTTGTGTTTTCTCCTGTTTCCTTGTGTTGATGCATGTCTCTCCAAGGTACCAAACATACCCTAGGAATTAGGTCACTTTATGTTAAAGAAAATGTCTTCCCCTCTACTCCATCAGGTGACTACTACAATATTAAAATTCTAATCTTCACTGCAAAACCGGGATTAAATAAAGCAAAGGCAGAGCTGTGCCTCACCCTTTTTTGAAAGCTACAGAGCCTGTATGGAAAACACTATCTTTGCTTTTTCCTTTTCCAAGACCCTAAAAAAAAAAAATTTTGAGTTTCTGATTTAGTTATGTTTCTAGTTACTTGAGTCGGCCAATCTGCTGTTTCTGTACAGTGCCTTAAGGTGAAAAGTGTATAATACTGTAAAATGCTCCCCCTGTGGAATCTTTATGCCTCTTCAAGATAACAATGCAATGTGTTTTCTAAATTACATTGAGGCACTTGGAATAAAAATAGTCCTATGTCTTTCTCCATTTTCCTGGGTACATAAATTTTCATCCTACACTACTGTCCTTTATGCTACTTTCTGAAATAGCTAAACAAGTGAAAATTGTTTCTATTTCATCAATTCTGGTAGCTTGGTAGCCTAGTGAAATAAATTTAGATTTTAAAGTTGGCTGGAATGTCATACCAGTTACAGAAATATAAACTGCTCAGCACACAGATGAGTGTGCATAGAATTATAGAATAATTTGGGTTGGAAGGGTCCTTTGAAGGTCATCTAGTCCAACGCCCCTGCAAGGAGCAGGGAGATCTCCAACTAGACCAGGTTGCTCAGAGCTCCATCCAACTCAACCTTGAATGTTTCCAGGGATGGGGCATCCACCACCTCTCTGGGCAACCTTTTCCATTGTTCTACCACCCTCATTGTACACAATTGAAGCAAAGCCCTATAGGATCTCATCTCAATGCAGTGGATTTTGTACATTTCTTTCCTAGCCAAGTGTATAATTTTTTTCAAGCTCATGGCAATAACTCCCTGAGTATGCACATGAGGAGACTCAGATGTGTCATTCATTCTAGTGACTGTACAAACAAGCAGAGCTAGCAGCCTGTGTACAAGAAAGCAGCCACCTGTGATAGGATTCTTGCTGGCAACTGGTAGAAATGAAGGAGCTTGCCCTCCCTAGCCTCCTGAGGGAAAGACGTGTTAGAAATCTATTGTTGTTACCTTGCCAACCACAAAATGAGAGGGTTTTTTTAACAGTTAGAAAAGGAGAAGATGCCTACTTGCATTGAACACTGAAAGAGCTCTTGTAAAGAGTGGTGGTGTAAGATAATGCACGTCACTAGATGATGACTCAGCAATCAAAGCATTCCTTTGTGTTAAATTAGCAATCTGGTCTTTCGGTTTCTAGTGTTCTTTTCTCACCTGACTTCACTGCTATCTCATAAACACAGTGCAAAACCACTAGCTTATGAAATGTAATAGCAAATTCTAAAGGGAACTGTTAAAGTCCTTGTTAACATATGTGTTCACTCAAATTCTTTTCAGGACAAAAGGAATGCTTAAACAGGTAGGAAAGCTAAGAATACCTGACTCTGGACATTTTTTAAGCTGTAAAATGCTCAGTTATTAGTAAGAGCAGAATGAACTATGTAAACTTTCTCTTTTTTTTTTTTTGCAAATATAAAAATTTCCATCAGTTGAGAAGAGAGGCTTTCTTATTCTGTGTTAGTAGTTCACAGGACATAAGTAAGGTGGTATATATGGTTACCATTAATTCTGTAGCTTAGAATTACTCTTGAACTTGTCACCAGCTTTACTGAGTTTTATGTTTACAGAGTAAACAAGCTCTGCTTGTATATGACTTTAAAATAAATACACGTGCTATGATAATGACAATGCAGTAAGTAGTGACTCCTTCAGTTGGTTCTGTGTTCCACCTTACCTAAGTATGTGGTTCAGATGGCTGAAAAGTAATAGTTTTAGATTCATTATAGTCATGGCAATAAAGCCTTTTTATATCTTACTGTCTTTTTACAGGGCTTGCTGCGTGGTGTAGGCGAATTGAAAGCTCCAGAAAGAAAGCAATTTTTTCCAGTATGTGAAGCCGTATGCTACCTGTTAATGTCTTACTGCAAAATTGACATTAGAGAGTGGAAATCTATTACATGGAAGCTCCATGGTGTATTTAAGAGAGAGTATGTTTCTCTCCTGGTAACAGAGAGGGAGGAAAGAGAGTGGTGAAAAGGAGATTACCATTTTGCCTTCTGAAAAATTTTGGTGAACTATGATTGACTTTTTCTTACAGAAACTTTGTAGTTTGTAGCTCTTTGAGACTCTTCTGTTCTCCCAGAGAGAAAGTACACTTGCTAGTCAGAGAATAAGAAGTTTAAATACGGAGTTTTATAGATTATTTAGCACTTCAGAATCCAAATATTACCTTTTCTGTTCCTTAGAATGACTCTCATATGCAACAATAATTTAGCTCTGCTATACTTTCTGGCAAGTCTGATTTGGATGACTAAAAAGGGGACATTTTATTATATTTTATACTGTAGCATTTTGCCACTTCAATGTTTCTAAAACAGCTCACATAATTTATTTTACAGTTGGGTTAACATTGGCTAGAAATAAAAAGCAATAATATTATGGCTTCCTTCCAGGAAAAAAAAAAGAAACAAGAAAGATATTAGTAAAAGTAAATGCTGGAATGTGGCAAATGTAAAAGAGTTGCTGTAATAAATTCAGTTACTATGATTATAGAGAACAAAGGTGCAGTGGGTTTGTTTTTTTAATGAATGTTGAATCACCGCAGCCTTCATCGGATTTGATAAACTTACAGTTCACTGTTGAAAATCACAGCAGCTGAATATCAGGGTAATACAAGCTACTCCAATAACTTTGGCATAATTCACCTATAAGGATTTAAAGCACTTCAGGCAGACCTGTAGATGGGTTTCTTTCCAAGGAATGAAACATGCTGTCAAGGTCAGAACTCCACTTAAGGTAATAGAATTACCTGAAATTTGGCATGGTTGCCCTCCTTGTGTTTCAGTGGTTTAAGGGTTCTTACCTCAAGAATAAAAAAAAGAAGATAATCCTTCCATTGTAAAAAGGGTTTTAAAAAAAGAAAGTACATGTTTGACCTCTGTTTTGTATCAGTGACCTCTTTATTTATACAAACTTAAGCCAGATTTTACTGCAAGAGTGATGGACTCTCTCAGGTAAGGGAAAATGGATGTGTAAATTGCCAAATGAAATGCTCGTTCTCAAAACAGATAGGAAGATACAAATAATAAGGCAATAGCTGAAGTGAAAGCAGAACACTGTGTGATACTGCCAGATCTCTGAAGCAGTGTAGAAACTTTCAATGGGGAGCTGCTCTTTTAAAGTCTTTGTGTTGTGAATACCATAAAATTGCCAATTTAAAAAAAAAAAAAGAAAAATAAAAAAGCTATGGAGTTCAGTGTTGACTTCAGACTCTATTAACTCAGACTAAATACTGTGCATGTTTTGTGATACTAATATTTCTTCCTTCTTGAAATGCCATGCTACTCAAAAGAGAAGTACAAAGTTGTATATTTGACAGTTTCTGTCAATTTTGCCCAGAAGTGCTCTATAAAAATCAGGTCCTGAATCTTCAGTCTCATTAATCTAAGTCTTGGGGCCCGAATATGGTCTGCTTTCTATCAAAATACACCATCAAGTTTAATGGACTACATTATCTTTGAATTTTTTTTTTTAACTAGTTCTTCTTAGAGAAGTACTGTTTTCTTAGTAGTAGACCCTCCAGTTTTATCTGATAACAAGAGTTCTTTTTTTTCCCTTGTAGTTTGAGTGATTAATGATCTTGAAAGTAACAACTGAAAGATTTTATTAACCTTTTTCTGGTTCTTAGAAATAAAAATAAATTATTGCATTTTTTTTCATTTCAGAAACTAATTACAAGTGAGACTTTAATCAGGCAGTCCAACTGTTGGAATTGGAAACATTCTTCTCATAAATTCATATTTTACAATTTTATTAGACATTTTAAAGAAGAAGCTATACATCTTTGCAAGGTAGTTAGGTTACTTGTTCACCTAGTTCTTAATTTTCTCTAATTTTCTCAAGTTCTAAGTTCCGTCACAAAAATGTTACTGAGAAAATAACATTGTCAACATAGTACTTCAGAAAACAAGATAATCTATTTAAACCTATCCATATAAATTCCAGGGAATATGAAGGGAAAATCCTGTTTGTTAAAGCAGGATTGATCTAAGACGGACTTAGGGATCATCAATTTTCCTTAATGCTGTCATGCTGTATTGACTTTCTGTTGCTGACCTGACAATTCTGAAATCAGTCATATGGGCAGTGTCATTTAATTAAATAAGCCTGGTGTTTCTAAAGTTACCACAATATCTTAATAGTTGTAATACTTGCAACATCAGAGCTTAAGTAACAGCAATTACTAGATGCTGATGATATGTGGAGATACTAGATCAGAGTACAGAATTTTATTATAAGCTGCTATAAATGTTTTTTACCACCAAATGTGCTTGAGTATGGAAAAGACTTTGTGAGGGCTATTTCAGTCCTCTTTCATAATGTGACTCAAAATGCTGGAAGTTAGTCAAATTCAACAGAGAAGTTAGATGAGCTTAATTAGAAGAAAAGATACTTGAACTGACCTTGCAATTCCTTGGAGTCACTCGATATATCATTCTAAGAGCTAGTTTACTCTATCTTCCCTAGGAAATTGTAGCTCCTGGAGAAATAGTGGAATTAAATAATCATTGTGATCTCTTGTGACCTTTCTGATGAACCTGCATATCTGCCAGATCATTCCCTTCTTAAGTGCTGCGCAGACCTGCAATGTGGCTATCCATGTCTGAAAAGAACCAGTAATCTTGCTCCAGAGCTGTAGAACCTGCCTGTGGTGGTGCTGTTGTTTCTAAATTTTGATGCTCAGATAAATTCTGTAGGTTGTTCGCTCACACTATTTCTTATAACAAATTTGTGACATAACTGCTACAGAACTGGAAGAAGAAGCTAGTGACAGTGCAGGCAGTTTGCTTTCTTAACTGCCTGGCTGGTGTGTCTTGTCCAGGTGAAGCTGGTGGATGTATTGAAGTTCTGGAAAGACTTTCTCTTCATGTAGAGTGACAGAGATCTTGAGGAATTTCATTCCCTTTGCAGTGCTGGGTGAAGATCAGCTGCTGGACTTGTGAGAACAGACATTGCCTGTTGGTTTCTTCACATCTGTGCAGTGGTGACAGTATCTGCTGTTATTTCCCTTCAGCTCACATTTTTAAGTCTCCAAAGGACCGCAGTGCTACAGCATAACTGTACTACCCTGCCTAGGTAGACTTATTGGCCTGGCATATCCAGGGGCCCAAGCCTGCTGATCTCATCAGACTTTTAGGCTGTATACTCTATGGCCATAGCTACAGTATTAACTTTTCATGGGATACTTCTAAAAGGAAGAGGAGGTTCTTGGTTTTTATGCATTCTGAATGTTAAAATTTTGACAATTTTACATGTTTATTTCTATAGTAAGAAAAATATGAATGGAAGGAAGGTTTCAGGAGCCGTATAATGACCGTGTATTAAGCAGCCTACTGATTTTATCTTACATTTAATCCTTGTGTGGTGGTTTAGCCTGGATCACCACACAGTTTCTTATTCACCCTCCCCCTATCCAGTGGGATGGGGGAGAGAAATTGGGAAGAAAGGAAAACTCGTGGGTTGAGATAAAAACAGTTTACTAAAAATACTAAAAACTACAAAGCTAACAGGATATAAGGATATTAATATATACAAAATATACAAAATGAACAATGTACAACTTCTCACCACCCGATGTCCGAATGACCGACACAGTCCGTCCTGAGCATCGATCACAGGAACAACACCGAGCAGCAAGCAAAGGGGGCAGAGCAAGCTAGCAAGGTAGAGGGAACAATGCCAGCAAGCAAGAGAGGAGAAAAGGATGCCAAGGGTGTCCGAATGGATACCCGACAAGAATGCCAGAAAAGGCATTCTGCCCCTCCCATGGGCAACCCCCACTTATATACTGAGCATGACGTTTATGGCATGGAATACTCTCTTTGGCCAGTTTGGATCAATTATTCTGTCTGTCTTTCGCCCAGCTTCCCGCATCTGCACGTTAACGAGACCTTAACGAGACTTGGAAAGCCAGACAGTGTCCTTGGTCTCATTAACAACAACTCGTATCATCAGAATGTTTTTATCAACATTCTTCACACACAAAATCCAAAACACACCGGCTACTGAGAAGAAAATTAACTCCATCCCTGCTGAAACCAGGACACCTTGTCATGCTGGTTTACCTGCTTATTCATGTGTCAATGCCTGCATGACATTAACAAAGTACAGTTCAGCTATAATGCAACTGAAATTAAGTCAGTTCTAGTCATGAGTCACTACAATTTGCAAGTCTTAATTTGCATCTGTACTGTCTCTTCTTGATATAAACTTCAGCACCTTATTCCAATTTTACCAGGCTATTGTGATTTTCCTTAAAGTCTGTTAGCTGTTAGACCTTGGAGTACAGCTGGAAAAAGTCTTGAAGAGAAGTGGTCCATTTACTGCATTGTTAATACTGTTAAATTAGAGGGGTTTTTTAGAGGAACTCATTTCAATGCATAAATTTGGAAAAATAACATGTAAATCCTTTGAAATGCCATTATACTAGCATATTTGGCAGAGGACAGCTGGACAGCAGTTAATTCCGTACTATGTGACTTGTAAAAAACACTGAACATCTTGAAAATTCTTGAAAATAAGAAAATTCTTATTGCATTATATTGTAGCTTTTATTTTGCTCAGAAAAGTTTTCCTTCTGAATTTGTGCATATGGGAGGAAATGTACCCATAGCATGTGAAATACTATTATGTAGTCCATTTGTATAGTGGACTCGGGGTGGGGGGGCGGGGCTGCAGGGATAATTGGCAGCACTGGTAATGCGTGTAGATTTCCCTTGCACCTAACTACTTTGGTTCAATGCTGCACTGAGCTGAGTTACTTCATAATAACAACTTAACCCACCTCTTCAGTGATTTATTTTACCATAGCTCTTCCAAAATTCTAAGAGACAGAATATACAAGGAGAAATAAATGGAGAGCCGCAAAAAGAATGTGGAAAACATCTTGATATATAAGGTAGCATTAGTGAGAAGGAAATAGGAGATCCTTTCAAACTGAAAATAATTAAAAGGACTGAAGGAAAGAGAGAGTATATAGAAGAAAGAGCTGAATAGAAGACGACAAGAAAAATAATCAAGTTATAAAGCTGAGACTAGGGGTAATTTTGCACTGAACTGAATTTCTTTCTTCATAGTTGTAATTTCTCCTTCTGGTACAGATGTAATTTCTCCTTCTGGAACTTTTTTTTTTTACATTTGTACTGGTTAATTCTGTTATTTTGTTGCAATTCTTTGATAGCTGTATTTATGTTTTACTTGCATGGACAGTTGCCTGGATATATCTGGAGCCAAGAGGTAGCCCTGTGTCTCATGCAGTGGATTTTCATATATCAGCCTAGTACAGCCATGTTGTCAAAGTTCCTTACAGTCGTTTTGTAGAGAGGTTTGGGTTGTATAAGGTTTTGTTATGCAGTGGGTTTTTGAAGGTGCTGCACTTTGGGGAGGTCATGATTGGCCACAACTTGTAGACATCCGTATGGCTGGTGTGACTGCAACCCATCTCATGATGAACTAGCAGTGGCACAGAGCTGACTGAGCAGAAGTGACAAAGGTGCTTGGGCAGAGCTGGTGGCAAAGAGATCAGATGGTGCACGACTGTGCATGAGGGGCAAACGTCATGGAATAGTTGTCTGGCAGAAAATAGGTTTCTGCCCCAGTCTAACAGCTGGTGGTGCTTTCAGCTGGGTGAGGTTTTTATTGCAATGAAGTGTGCACCCCACTGGGGCTCAGGCAGATTTGTTATTTGGAAATGCAATGGCATCAGTGTTCAGTACTATGTCTCCATCACTGTAGCTGGCAACTGAGTTTCTTTTTGTTATGCCACAGCAGATGTGGCATTTTCAGTGTAACTATGAAACACCTTTCAGTCTTGTTTAATTTTTTTGTGAAACAAAGTTAAGCTTTGAGGGTGCAACACCATTGTTTCAAAATGAAAAAAAAAAGGATATATGTTGAAAATTAACACAGACATTGCCAAACTCTTTAAAAATGTTGTGTTTAAAGACCAAATGGAGGTGGTTCATAATGAATCATTTTGAACATATTTCACATTTGCAGTGGATATGGAATTGAGAAAGGCATTGTATCACAGTTTTGTAAAAACAGCTTCAGATTAATATAGTCTAACACAATATGACTGAGATTATATTAAGCCATATTTTCACTATTTTACCTGTACTTATGATCTGATCACAGATTGTAAAGAGGGAAACATATCTCATAGGAGTGAAAGACAGTATATAGCGATTATATACTCTCAGTTGCAGAGGCAACAGTTTTGGCACCAGCATGATGGTGCCGGACGGACCACTCGGTGGATAAGGAGTTGGCTGGATGGCCGCACTCAGAGAGTGGTGGTCAATGGCTCAATGTCCAAGTGGAGACCGGGCATGAGTGGCGTCCCTCAGGGGTCCGTGCTGGGCCCGGCCCTGTTCAACATCTTTGTCGGCGATATGGACAGTGGGATAGAGTGCACCCTCAGCAAGTTCGCCGATGACACCAAGTTGTGTGGTGCCGTTGACACGCTGGAAGGGAGGGATGCCATCCAGAGGGACCTTGACAGGCTGGAGAGGTGGGCCCGTGCCAACCTCATGAAGTTCAACCAGGCCAAGTGCAAGGTCCTGCACCTGGGTCATGGCAATCCCAGGCACAAATACAGGCTGGGCGGGGAATGGATTGAGAGCAGCCCTGAGGAGAAGGACTTGGGAGTGCTGGTGGACGAGAAGCTTAACATGAGCAGGCAATGCACCCTTGCGGCCCAGAAGGCCAACCGCATCCTGGGCTGCATCAAGAGAAGTGTGGCCAGCAGGTCAAGGGAGGTGATTCTCCCCCTCTACTCTGCCCTGGTGAGATCCCACCTGGAGTACTGTGTCCAGTTCTGGAGCCCCCAACACAAGAAGGACATGGACCAGTTGGAGAAGGTCCAGAGGAGGGCCACGAAGATGATAAAAGGGCTGTAGCCCCTCTCTTATGAGGACAGGCTGAGAGAGTTGGGGCTGTTCAGCCTGGAGAAGAGGAGGCTCCGGGGAGACCTGATAGGGGTCTTCCAGTACCTCAAGGGGGCCTACAAGAAAGATGGGGAAAGACTGTTCAGTAGGGCCTGTTGCGATAGGACAAGAGGTAATGGTTTTAAAATAGAGGGGGGTAGATTTAGATTAGAAATTAGGAAAAAATTTTTTACGATGCGAGTTATAGAACA
The DNA here is from genome assembly GCF_036417535.1 of Chlamydotis macqueenii. NCBI lineage: Eukaryota > Metazoa > Chordata > Aves > Otidiformes > Otididae > Chlamydotis > Chlamydotis macqueenii. The sequence continues at coordinate 53,522,305 of NC_141593.1, read as the reverse complement.
CTGGAGCAGGTTGCCCAGAAAGGTGGTGGAGGCCCCATCTCTGGAAACGTTCAAGGCCAGGCTGGATGAGGCTCTGAGCAACCTGACCTCGTCAGGGATGTCCCTTCTCCTTGCAGGGGGGTTGGACTAGATGACCTTTGAAGGTCCCTTCCAACCCTAACCATTCTATGATTCTATGATCTGCAGCAGAGAGTCCTAACGCAGTGCGCAGGGGGATTTCCGGAACCAGGGAGCCTCAGGGGGAACTGAGAGACCTTCCAGGAACCACCAGGAGCCCACAGCTTGTGCGGCAATGGTTGATGAGATCTGGGCAGAGCCAGGGGCAACAGTGGCCAAGCCTTCCCCCTGCATATAAAGCCAGCCCACAGAGAGTGCCAGTGACCAGGGCATGGTGGGTCAGCAAAGGCGTGTGTGGCAGTTTGTGTGGAAGGGCATCTCCTCTTCAAAGGAGGGGCATTCAGGGAGACCTGAAGTACACATAACTCAGCATCTGGGTACCATTCTGTGACCATCTCACAGGCCAAGGGCATTCATCTTACTTGACACTCAAAGCAGAATGATAGGCAGTTGTCTGAGAGCAAAGTCTGCAGCTCTGGCTAGAGGGTCTGCACCAGCTACCCCAGTGATGGCTGATGCCTCCATGTAGACCAAGCTGCTGAAGCATGAGGCCTTAGTGCAGAAGTCAGGCTGGAGAAGAGCTTAGACCTTTCTCCCATGCCAGGGACAGGTGGCAGTCCTGCCTGCAAAAGGTGTGCCCAGGTGGAGGACCTCCTGCAGCAAGCGGCTGAGCTGCAGGAGGTGGTGAGAAGGCTGCATAGCATTAGGGAGGCTAAGAAGGAGTTAGACAGCTGGTTCCAAGCACAGTCTGCACTGGAACCACAGCCCACAGCCAATCAGCCAAAAACTCTCCGCTGGCCGGCACACACAAAACAAAGAGAAACCAATGATACAGAAGAATGAAAGCTTGAAATGGCAAGGGCCAGCAGGAGGAAGAGACTTCCACTGAAATGTGATGTGCCCTTGCAGAACTGCTTTGCTGCTCTGCAGGCACATCAGGAGAGAGACTGGAGCTCAGCAAGGCAGCCTGACCTGCTCGTATAATGACCAGTGCAACCAAGACAAAGACCAATGATAGTAGTGGGTGGCTCTTTTCTGCAGGCTATGGAGGCACCCATTTGCCAACCTGATATACTCCCTAGACAGGTATGCTGCTTACCAGAGGCTCATATCAGGGATGTCACTGAGACTATCAAGCCTCATACAGCCCACTGACTGTTATCTGCTGCTGCTGTTTCATGTCAGCACCAGTGATACAGCCAAGAGCAGCCTCAGGAGTATCAAGAATTACAGAGCCCTGGGAGCAATGGTTAGGGACTCTGGAGTGAAGACAGCTTTTTCATCAATCTTCCTGGTCAAAGTGAAGAGGTCTGAAAGGGTCAGTTGAATCCAGTGAACTGACATATGGCTTCAGGACTGGTGCTGCAGTCAGGAGTTCGGCTACTTAGACCATGGAACTTACTTTGAGAAACCTCTTCTACTGGGGCTGATGGGGTCCACCTGATAGAGAGGGGAAAGAGCATCTTCTGCCATAGGCTTCCCAAGCTGGTGAACGTCTTTAGCTAATGTTGCCAAGGGAGGAGAACCTCAATCCATCCCACTACTATCAGTGTGATGCCAATACCAGCAGAAGATGCCTAGAACCTGTGGAAGGATCAAAGGTAAGCATGAGAGCACATAAAGTGCAGCACGAAGGAATTCCAGTGACTCCAGCCAGCAAGGTGCCTTCATCAGGGGGCCAACTTAAATGCATCTATGCAAACTAAAGTAGCATGGGGAATAAATAGGAGGAGTTAGAAATGTGTGTGCACCTGCAAAGCTATGACTTCATTGACATCCCGGAGATGTAGTGAGATAGCTTCTATGACTGGAATGTTGGAATACAGGCTCTGTAGGAAGGACAGGCAGGGGACACGAGGAAGGGGTGTTGCCCTCTATGTCAACGATGAGTTGGAGTGCATGGAGCTCTGCCTGGGGATGGATGAGGGGCCAACCGTGAGCTTATGGGTCAAGATCAAAGGGAGGGCAGGGACAAGTGACATTATACTGGGGGTCTGCTACAGATGACCAGGAAAGCCAAGCGGACGAGGTCCTCTATAGTCAGATAGGAGCAGGGTCATGGTCACAAGCCCTGGTCTTCACCCTGATATCTGTTGGAAGGATAACACAGCAGGGCACAAGCAATCCAGGAGGTTCCTGGAATGCATCGGTGAAAATGTCTTTCTCCAGGTGATAGAGGAGCCAACGAGGAGAGGTGCTATGCTGGACCTTGTTGTCATCAACAAAGAGGGACTGATGAGGAATGTGGAGCTCAAGGGCAGCCTTGGCTGTAGTGACCATGAAATGGTGGAGTTTGAGATCCTTAGGGAAGCAAGGAGAGTGCAGAGCAAGCTCTCTACCCTGGACTTCAGGAGAGCAGATTTTGACCTCTTCTGCCCTCTGCTGGGCAGAGTAGCATGGGATGGGATGCCCTCTGGAGGGAAGCGAGGCCCAAGAAAGCTGGTTAATATTCAAGGATCACCTCCTTCAGGCTCAGGAGTGATGCATCCCAACAAAGAGGAAGTTAGGCAAAAATGCTGGGAGGCCTGCATGGATGAACAAGGAGCTAAAAGACAAAAAGGAAGCCTACAGAGGGTGGAAGCAAGGACAAGTAACATACGAGGAGTACAGAGAGATTGTCTGAGCAGCCAGGGATTGTGTTAGGAAGGCTAAAGCCCTGAGAGAATTAAATCTGGCCAGGGACATCAAGGGCAACAAGAAAAGCTTTTTTAGATACATTAGGGATAAAAGGGAGATCAGGGAGAATGTGGACCCTCTCTGGAAGGAAACGGGGGACCTGGTTACCTGGGACAAGGAGAAGGCTGAGGTATTTAATGACTTTTTTGCTTCAGTCTTCACCAGCAAGTGCTCTAGCCACCAGCCCAAGTTGCAGAAGGCAAAGGTAGAGACTGGGAGAATGAAGAACCACCCTCTGTAGGAGACAATCAGGTTCAAGGCTCTCTAAGGAGCCTGAAGGTGCACAAGTCCATGGAACCTGGGGAGATGCATCCACAGGTCCCGAGGGAACTGGCAGATGAAGTTGCTAAGACACTCTTCATCATATTTGAGAAGTTGTGGCAGTCCAGTGAGGTTCCTATTAACTGGAAAAGGGAAAATATAACACCCATTTTTAAAAAGGGAAACAAGGAAGACCCTAGGAACTACAGGCCAGTCCGTCTCACTTATGTGCTTGGCAAGATCTGAAGCAGATCCTCCTGGAAGGAGCTAAGGCACATGGAAAATAAGGAGCTGATTGGTGACAGCCAACATGGCTTCACTAAGGGCCAGTTGTGCCTGACCAATTTGGTGGCCTTGTATGATAAGGTTGCAGTTTTGGTGGATAAGAGAAGAGCAACTGGCATCCATCTGAACTTGTGCAAAACATTTGACTCCATCCCACGTGACATCCTTGTCTGTAAACTGGAGAGACATGATTTTGACGGATGGACCACTCAGTGGATAAGGAGTTGGCTGGATGGCTGCACTCAGAGAGTTGTGGTCAACAGCTCGATGTCCAAGTGGAAAGCGGTGACAAGTGGTGTTCCTCAGGGGTCTATATTGGGACTGGCACTGTTTAACATGTTTGTCACTGACACTAACAATGGGATTGAGTGCACCTTCAGCAAGTTTGTCAATGACACCAAGCTGTGCATTGTTCTTGACACACTGGAGGGAAGGCGTGCCATCAAGAGGGACCTTGACAGTCTGGACAGGTGAGCTCCTGCAAACTTCATGAAGTGCAAGGTTCTTCTCATGGTTCAGGGCAATCGCAAGCACAAATGCAGGCTGGGTGGAGAATGGAGTGAAAGCAGCCCTGAGGAGAAGGACTTGAGAGTACTGACGAACAAGAAGCGCAATGTGCACTTGCAGCCCAGAAAGCCAGGTACATCCTGGGCTGCATCAAAAGAAGTGTGGCCAGCAGGTTGAGGGAGGGGATTCTACCCCTCCATTCCACTGTCATGAGACTCCACCTGGAGTACCTAGAGTTTCCAGCATAACAAGGACACGGACCCATTGGAGTGAGTCTAGAGGAGGGCCACAGAGATGATCAGACAGCTGGAGCACCTCTCCTATGAGGACATGCTGAGAGAGCCGGAGTTCTTCAGTCTGAAGAAAAGAAAGCTTCGGGGAGACCTTAGAGCAGCCTTCCAGTAACAATAACTAAGGGGGGCTTATAAGAAAGACAAGAAGAAACTCTTCAGCAGGGTCTGTTGTGACAGGACAAGGGATAATGGTTTTAATAAGAAGGAGGTAGATTCAGACTATATAAGGAAAACATTTTTACAGTGAGGCCGGTGGAACACTGGAAGAGGTTACCCAGAGAGGTGGTAGATGCCCCATCCTTGGAAACACTCAACGCCAGTCTAGACAGCATTCTCAGCAACCTGATGTAGTTGAAGATGTCACTGCTGCTTGCATGGAGGTTGAACTGGATGATTTTAAAGGTCCCTTCCAACCCAAACTATTCTATGATTCTATGATTCTTATTTTGTATCATTAGATAACTATACCAAGCAATAAATTAGCTACAAGACCACACTTATAAGACCCAGCTCTGTACTTACTTTTTTAATCCCTTAGGAGTTTAGCTTGTAATCATGTGAAAAAGTACAGATGTATACTGATGTTTCACAGGAATATGAAAAGTAGATTTCTGATCTGTTGTTTTGCTACTTTAATATAAAAATATGCTTACTTTAACAAAACTTTCAGGGTACATATTTCTTGTAATTTTTAACTAGTTGTACCATGAAAGTGTCTCTGCTTGTCTCTCAGATCCTCACTTCTAAATACTTACAAATACTCATTTCATATGAGTACTCAAGTAGGTACTGCACTTACTCCCAGGAATATTTCAATTAAGTCAAAGGCATCCTGGATCAATTCCAAGATCCATTAAATCAATTAAAGTGTTTCCATTTACTTCAATGGAAGCTGGATCCAAGCCATCATGTCTGCAGCTCTCCAAAAGTACCATCACACCTACTTAAATTCAATTAAATGTAGAATAAAATCTCTCAATATTTTACCAGAAAGATTCTTCATATAGAAGTAAGAAAGAAAATGTGATGACACTCTATGCCTTAGAAAATACTTGAATGCTGTGTCATAAGGTCTAACATAAGAGTTGTAAGGTCTAATATAAGGGCTGGAGCACCCCTCTTATGAGGAGAGGCTAAGAGAGTTGGGGCTCTTCAGCCTGGAGAAGACAAGGCTCCAGGGAGACCTTAGAGCAGCCTTCCAGTACCTAAAGAGGGCCTATGGGAAAGACAGGGAGAAGGTCTTCACCAGGGCCTGTTGTGATGGGATGAGGGATAATGGTTTTAAAATAGAAGGAGGTAGATTCAGACTGGACATAAGAAAAAAAAAAACAATGAGGATGTTGAAGCACTAGAATAGATTGCCTGGAGAGGTGGTGGATGCCCCATCCCTGGAAACATTCAAGGCCAGGTTGGACAGGGCTCTGAGCAACCTTATCTGGTTGGAGATGTCCCTGCTCCTTGCAGTGGGGTTGGACTGGATGACCTTTAATGGTCCCTTCCACCCCAAACTATTCTGATGCTACAATTCTATAAAAAAAACCCCAACAAATACAGTAACAAACATGATGACAGAGGCAGATAGATCAAGAACTGATTGAAATTTATTCAAATATTTACTTCATTTGTTCATAAGCATTTCATTTACATATATACTGAAATGTGGATTCATGATCTTAAAAGTTTCAAGGGAATTCACCAGTATTGGTCATAAGAAAGGCTAATTACTTTTGCAATCTTTAATTCAACAAAATAGATATGCCCTGAGTTGAGTTATTAATAAATTCTAGTTGTTTTACATACCTAGGAAATAGCGTTATATCTTTTCCTAAGGATTTTTTGTATACTGAGCTGTCGCATGTGAATGGAAAAGGAGTATGGATGAAATCGCAATTATCTGTAGGTGCATGGTTCTTCAGAGCTTTCACAGTAAGATCAGTGGCAATACCTTTAAAGGCAATACCTTCTTGTTAATGGCAATACATTCTTAGTAATCCGTGACGTACTAAATGAGATCTCTGCCTGTTATTGAAAAGATGCATTAAAAAAAAATTAATTGGCCATTGCGGATTGCTTGACCACTTACTGGCTATTGTGTCAACTCTTGCTGAAATACAGAATTCCATCATTTCTTTGTAGCAATTCCTCTGAAAAAAAAACCAAGAAAAACAACTTTGGTTCTATTCTATCCCTAAATAATTTAGACTACAGCCTATACTGTGTGACTGCTTTACTCTCATTACAGCCATAAAAGACTTAAACTGTCCTTCTGGATCAATTTACTTCTGGAAAATAACTCTCAGTGAAGAGTTACTCCATTATGGGTAATAAGTGACATCTGAAGGAACTGCCTCCATGAGATACAGTATACAATTAGCTGCAATAAAATTAACGGGGCCATGGAACTAAAGTTTTCAGTCTTTTTACTAGAATATGTGGTCATGCATTTCAGGACAGAAGAGTAACTTTTCTGACATGTGCTTGAATTTAACAACTTAATTTAATTTATTTATTTCAGAGGTGAGTGGGACCAGTTTGTCAAAGTGCAGGTATGGTGCCGTCAGCAGTGTCGTGAAATCATTCTTATTATAAGGACTCACACTGTGAGCTCCACAAATTGTTCAGCAAGATATTTACCAGTGAAGTGCTATAGTTCAAAGGGAGTGGAAGGAAAGAGATTTTGCCAACTGGTTCAAACCAGCACTGTGCAGTTCTTTGTTAGGAGCAGGTGCCTCCAAATGCAATATCGGTGAGAGCTGGTGAGCATATAGTTGATTTTAATATAGTCTTGCAGCTACATTGTGCTTACTGAGTATCCCATATTTCCAGTAAGTAATTTATGCTGTGAGGTTCAGCCTCTCTTTCTGTTTTCAGAGTACCCAGGGGTTGTTTATAAGGTTTATAATGTCTATCATTATTTAGAACTATTCACTGAAAAACCTCTAGAGATGGATCTTGTTTTGCAAACTGCTTGTTAAAAGTTTCTTCTAGGTATTTGTCAGTCCAAATTCAGGTTGTTGGTTCAACTTGGTCAGATGTGTAGCTTGCAAAAAAAATACTGAAGTAATGATTAAAAACCAGTTATTTTAAAGGAGGATCTAGATTTCTTGGATAGCCCAGTCTAATTTGAACAGTATGTCATATGGCATAATTGAGACTGTACACCTGGAAAACAGAAATGGAAGTCACTTTTCCAGACAGAAAAGTGACTTCAGGAAAAGAAAACTGTTTTAATAGCTTGTACTATGACCTTGTTTTGAAAGTTATAGTAAAGGAGCTCAAAAAGCTATGTATAAATAGGAGAATGGTAAATAAAAGAGGTGAGGCCCATTCCTGGGCTGTGTCCAGTTCTGATGATACACCTTCTGCCCACAAAGTCTAGAACTTCTTTTAATATGCCATTCAAATTTTATGAAGTTTCTCCTGAATTATTTGTTTTCTTGAAACATAGCTCTTAATTTATTTATATTTGGTCAATGCTCCTAGCAAAATGCACACCACTGATATGTGGATAACTTTCTTGTAACATACAATGTATCTACTTTCAGACATCTTTTGCAACCATAGCAAAGGTGGCATTTCCACTTCATAAATTTTAACAATAAAATATCTCTCAGAATATTAGCCTTATGGAAAACATCAACCAGAATGCTTACAGTATGACAACTTACGAATAGGTGAAACAGCTTTCAACTACAGCTTGTCCGTCTGTCCATCTGTAGTACACTCTTGTTCCTACTTAGTGTAACAATGGGAAACTATGAAAAGAGATAGAGTGAGTAGTTTATAATAAGAGTATCCACACCCTGCAATATCCTTACAAAACTCCCAAGCTACAAGTCATAAATATTTTATTTAATTGTACTGAGTGTCCATTACTAGAGATAACAGTGTACCTGTACAAACTAAAAAACCAAGACAAGCTCAGATTCTGATAGGTACAAATGGTTAATGTACTGAACAGTATGAATACATGCAGACCAAAAACATTCAAGGCATTGAAATATTTCCTGAATAAGAATGAAAGCCAATTTATTTAACACCAAATGTTTCTTTGTTAATAGCAAATGGAGAAAATAGGTATGAGAGATTTAATTCGACAAGCCTAAACAAAATCCAGCATTCGAATTCTAGGTCAAGATCACAGCTTCCATCGATTTTTCTGTACCTTGTAACAAACTCCATAATGGGCTTATTCCAAATGCTGGATTTGAATTTAAATTTTGAGGAACTTAAGAACTGAATTTCAAAGACTGTTCCTACAGTTTTCGTTCTCTCTCCTTAATCCTTTTCTAAAGAAAGGCCCAATTTAAACATTCCCTATTGCAAATGGACCACTAGGATGGCAAAGCAATTCTTAACCTAGCCAAAAGAACTTGCTCTCCTCTGTGTGTCTCCATTTATACTCCTTCCATTTCTGCTCAGCAGTAGCTATAATAATAGCATTAGCTTTTTTAAGTATTCCTGGCCATTTCTGCAGAAGTGCAGAACTGACAATGCTCGAAAACAGTGTATGACACTTCTAGAAGAGGACTCAATTACTGTATTTTGCATGCTTATCTGAGGAAAGAAGAGGGAAAAAAACAAACTACATTCTATCCTTTAAACATTCTATCCTTTAATAGTGGAAAAAAAAAGCCTCTGCGGAATGAATGGCAGAGAGATAGCTTCAAGAGTGTTTCTGTTCCTGCATTAACATACCCTTGGCGCTTCATATTAATGCACTGGCAAGAGGCAGAAGTGATAGTTAGATGACATACGACAATATTGTATACTCATTGAAAAGCTACACTTACTGGCGAGTAGACATGGAACACTAAGTACAGTCTCCTTCCCAACAGGTGTAATTATTTTCCTGGTAGTAGTTATTTTTGTTTGTTGTTAGGAATCTTGCTCTTCATCCTGGAAAGCGCAACAGTTCTATTTACAATACTAAATATCTCACTACTTTCAAATCTCCTTTTAATTCTTCATTTCAATGAAGAATTCATTTCATTACAGTTACTGCCAGCCTTTAGGGGCACTAAGTGTAATTCCAGCCACAGCACCTGCAGTATTTGTAGGAAGAGAGATCATATAATAGAATCGATTTCAGCAGAAGGACAAAAGGTCTCTTTTCCCTTTCCTACTCTTTTTCTTTATTGGAGTGGCTTTGTTTCCATCCTTCAGTAAAGGTATTTTTCACTAGTGTGGTGAAATTCACCAAAAGAATGCCCTGTTGCCTTCATGATGATCAACCTCATACGTCACCAGAGACGGTCTTCTGTTGCTTTGCTTATAAATAGATATGGTGATGAAGACAGAAGAGACTTGTGCTTATTCCGTTGCAGATGTCATACATCAGCTGAAAGATTTTAGATTTTACTTAGAGTCATCTGAATCTTTAAAAGCTTTTTTTTGCTTCCTGTTTTTTTTCTTACTTGCTTCTTTGCTTTCTTTTTCATTTCAGTATTTCTGATTTATCCACTGCTAAATAAAATCCCATTCAAAAAACCTCAACTTATAGGAATATGATCATATCTAGGTGTGATCTGTTTTTGAAAGTGCCAGTGGTCAGTCATGCTCACAGTAAAAGTGTTTCCTGATGTTAACACCTTATACACATCCATTTTGTGACCAGTCCATATTGCCACATATCCACCCTTCAGCTTGGAGACAGCCAGCAAAACCCCTATAGGGGGCTACTATACAGGAATAAAATTGCCCTGGAGATCAGCAACACACAGAAGTGCTACTCCCAGTTTTGTAGTGTCAGCAAATTTGCTGCAGGTACACTCTTCCACATCATCCAGACCAATAATGAAAATGTTGAACAGGATTGGACCTAGTGGCAAGCCCTGGGGTACACCACTAGTTACAGCTCCAACTAGACTTTGTGGCAGTGATCACCTGCCTCTGGATCTGGCCATTCAACCAGGTTACCAGGTTGATCAAGCAAGATTTACTCTTGGTGAATGCATACTGACTTCTCCTGATCACATTCTCTGATTAACATTATCTCTACCTCCTTCCCGCTAAATCGACACAGGGGAGAAGAGAGAATGGGGGTTATGGTCAGTTCGTCACACATTGCTTTAAGCTGCTGCTTCCTCATTGGGGGAAGAACTCCTCACATTCCTCCTGTGCTCCAGCGTGGGGTCCCTCCCACAGGCTGCAGTCCTTCATGAACTGCTCCGGTGTGGGTCATTTTCTTCCACAGGGTGCAATCCCTCCAGAACAGCTGCCCCAGCACGGGCCCTCCATGGGCCACAGCCTCCTTCAGGCATCCACCTCCCCCAGCATGGGGTTCTCCATGGGCTGCAGGTGGATATCCGCTCCTCTGTAGACCTCCATGGGCTGCAGGGGCACAGCCGGCCTCACCATGGGCTGCACCTCGGGCTGCAGGGGAATCTCGGCCAGGAGCAGCATTACTGCTCCCCCTCCTTCTTCACTGACCTTGGCGTCTGCAGCCATTCCTCTCACAAGAAATTCTTCACAACCGGCTCAGGCAGACACCTCTCAGATTCTCTTCACTCCACTTCTCAGGTTCTCCTCTCTACTTCTTGCAGATGGACCGGGCCAAGTTGGGTCCAGACAGCACCTGGAGGGAGCCCAGAGGGTGAGGGCCGCAAGGTCCACAAGGCTTGCACCTGCCCCTCTCTGCCCCATTCAACATCTTCACATCTTCACATCTTCTCTATTTTTTTTTTTTTTTTTTCCCCTTCTTAAATACGTTAACGCAGAGACGTTATCAGGGAACATTCTGCTACCAATTGGCTCGGCCCTGGCCAACAGTGGGTTCACCCTAGGCCTGGCCAAGTCCACTGGACAAAGGGCAAAAAACTTCTAGAAGCTTCTTTTGGAAGCTGCCACCGTAGCACCCCCTCACTAAACAAAACTGAACACCAGCTTTCCTGGGCCCCTTCTTCCCTCCAGGGTTTCATCTGTGCTGTTCTTGCAAGCACAAATTTGAGGAGGCCGAAGTCTGCCATCCTGCAGTCCAGGACTGTGATCTTGCTTTTTCCCCTTCTCAGTCTCTCCTCTGGAGGTCCTGACCTCAGCCATCTTATGGTCACTGCAGCCATGGCCGCCTTCAACCTTCATATCCCTAAGGAGCTCCTCCTTTTTGTTGAGTATGACATCCAGCAGTGCACTTCTCCTTGTTTGTTTCTCTGTCAGTTGGGTCAGGAAATTGTCATTGATGTCCTCCATGAACCTCCTGGATTGCTTACATCCTGCTTGTTTTTTTCTCTCCTGTAAACATCAGGGTAGTGAAGTCTTCCAAGGCCTGTGGTCCTGAAGCTGCTCCTATCTGTAGAGGGCCTCATCCACTTATTCTTCCTAGTAAGTTTTTTTTTTTTCAACCTAATACTGCAAAAGAAAGAGGCTTCTAACACAAAAAGCCATTGTAAGATATCTTAAAGATTTACCAGAGCAGATAACTTGAAGTTTTTCAGACTTCATGCTGTGGAATGTCTGATACGGTCTGTCTTTTATTCTTGTCTATTGAACTGATAAGATTAAGTGCTGTGACTTTTGCTTTTAGAGATCCTTATATTCAAAGACTGACAGCATTATGGATCAAAAATTATCTTCCAAGAGACATATCGTCTCAGTGATACTGATAGGGTATTTGTTTGTATGAATTAGAATTAAATATAACTTGCCTTGTAAAGAAGGCAGACTGTTACATTTCCTAGTGCTGCATGGCTGCGGGTCCATTGTAGCTTCTGAGTTTGTCAATCATTCAACTTCTGATTGACTGACTTACTTTGAAGTTGAAATGCCTAAAGGGACTAGTTCTACCCTTGTATAACATGAATTTTGCTCCTGGGTTCATGTCTCATTTGTCAGAATCAATGCTATGTGGTTCATAACTCATTGGGACGATCAGCCTGACTTAGTAAACACTATGTAACCAATTTCATCCTTATCTTTGTGTTACAAGAGTCCCCATCTTGAGATTTTTTTTTCACAACATATGAAAAAAATAACAATGTATTTTGTGAGCAAGCATTTCGTGTATCCTGAAAAGCTATTCACATGACATAGGAGTGACCTACAGAACATAACTTTAAGACTAGTTCTGTGTACTACCTAGATATGGCTCATTTGGTAATTTTTTACTCCTTTTCTGAACTGACGCCAAATTTGAGCTAAAGTTAGTAAAACTCGTCTATGTAAGAATGTTCTAAATAACGTAAAATGCTTTTAACACAGCAAAAGGTCAGATTTTGTATGCCAAATCCATGGAAAGAGATATTTTCGGAGATGCAAGTGACAAGCAAAGTGTTGAACAAGTGTGTACAGTAACAAACTGTGTTCTTTATATTTTCACACACATGCTGGTCAGTGCATTGTGAATTTATCACATTCACTGCATGTGCTTCCCTCCAGTGTCTGTGTATACATGTTCTACCTGAGGGGACTGGCAGTGAGGCATTGCAGTTTCCGTGGTCAGAATGATCAAAACTGTGGTTCCAACTTTCTAACATCCATGAATCCAAGCAAAACTTGGACAGAAAAAAAAATCTTCATATTTTCATATAAGCTTCTTTACAGCTTTCTATTCAGTGAAGTATCAGAAGCAAGCAGTAAAAAATACTGGGAACAAGCATCTATACAACTAAACCCCCCCATAATTAAGAGTCTTGATTTGGACCAAGTCCTATGATACTAGGTAATGACAAAATTGCAAATAAAAGACAACATCCCGAAGAGCTTAAGGTTAAATGTAAGCTATCAATAGACAATTATGTTCTCTCCTTGCTCTCTCTTGTCTGGTTGGATTATCATATAATGGCTCAACTTCAGTCATGTAAGATCAACTGTAGTCTTTAGTTGCATTTGCAATTAATACTTTTAAGGACAAAAGTGGTGTTTCATGAGAAAAATGGCAACTCCCTTAATGAATGCAGTAGTCTTTCAAAACATTCATAGTTCATGGCAATGTCTGTTTGAAATAGCATTCAACATACACTTGTCCAAAGCTAGAGACTGGTGAATGCTTTCCTGTTAGTGGATTTATAACTAAGGAGCAAGCTGGCAGTGCATCTGTTATCCCTGCTTCATAATACTTAAATATAACTTAGTTAAACTCTCAGATACACCATGGACAACAAGACACTGATCACCTTTGCAGAGGAATTATTTGGTGTTTAGCCTGTTGCAATGTGGACTGAAACTTAGCACCACAACTCTACTGTGTAGTAAAATTACAGTTGTGGCCTACAGGGAATAATTTACTGAGATGTATTGAAGAGCTCTTCTCTTTTATAACAAAGATCCTTTGAGACAGTCGTTCTTGCCTAACCTGATATGTAATACAGTTATTGAATGCAGAGTTGCATTGCAAATATCTCCACTTGACATTTCTCCAATAGCTAGGTCACCTTGGTTGAAGAAAGTTTCAGTGTCCCCTCGAGGCCCATTTTATTTGTTATGAGATACTAATCATGGAAATGCACAGGCAGCAGCAGCCAACTCCCAGATCATACAATTGAATTTATTGAGAAGTGCCATGGTCCTTAACTGTCAAGAATAATTTCAAAACGATCTTTGAAGTTATTAGTTTTTAGAAATCACTGCTTTCCTTTTTTTTTTTTTTTATTTTTTCCTTATGGAAATAAACTCCTACATTTTAAAATGATGTTTGCCCACTGTCCTTACCTTCTCACTGCAGAAGGAATGACGGCAGTGTGATCTCTGAAATGACCAGTCCTATCATGGCAGGCATCAATCAGAATGAGTGGAGTAGGCAGAGGTGGTGACCTGATCTTCCAGTCTAGAGTTGACATTCTTTGAAAAATCAGAGTGCGTGGTAGACTTGGGGAGATATCTAAATTCTCCCCTACCTCTGCAACTTTGTAATTACTTTGTTATGGTGGGAAAGCTATATCATAGCAGCGTGAGTGGCAGAAGAGCTCAGTGAAAAAAAACAAGTCTTTGCTTTCAGAACAGGCTACTGCAAGAGCTGTATTTTTTGATTATGTTCATTCCATTTCATGATAGATGAACCTAAAGGTGTATTCATATCTTTATTGGAGCTTTGTAATAAATATTTCAGGAAGAAGCTGACTCTCCAAATAGTTGGTTTTTTTTTTTAGGACAAAAACCATTAGTCTCTCACCATGTCTGTCTCTTTTGGAATTCTACCCCTACTTATAACGAAATTCTTTTTCTTCCATGATGCCATAGTGCTGGGATCTGCCAGTCAGCGTCATTGTGGACAGAAAAAGAAAGTTCTGAGCTGCAGGAACTGCTCAAATAGCAATGCTCTATTTGCTGAATACTTAGAAGATGAGGCTTGAAGTTTTAATAGCAAATGTTTTTTTGTTGTTGTTGGTTTTTTTTTTTTTGAGAAAAGACTGCTTCAAAATAGTAGCTTCCTTAAATTATCTTAAGGACCATGAAATGAGTGCTGTGGCTGTGGGCATAAGGATGTATGAAACTCAGGGAAACTAAGCAGGAGCATTAACTCTTTTTCCTCAAGTTCTCCTTCTTTCTTTAGGAACATGGAGTACAGTATGGCTATATAGAGCTCTATTTGGGAGCCTGAATTGCAAGTAAGAGGAAAATATATGTGAATGTGGGATCTTTTTCTTCCTAGTTCTGTCTTGTAATTTTAGTGACTATACTTTTGGCTTTTTATTGTTTAAGATGGTATGTATATGCAACCTGCAAAATGGAAACAAATAATAAATATCTCCTGTGACAAGAGTAAGTGATTAATTTCTTAAAAACCAGATTAATATTTTACAAACTCATTACTGCTGGTGACTGCAGAATATGTTAATAATGCACACTGGGTGCTATAATTTCATGTACTGTAACCTCATTGAGTCTTTCAGCAGGTGCAGGTAGGAAGAGCAGACCAAAGCCAGACTAAAACTATTTACTTTACCTTGCTGACTGTTTGGACTGGATTGCAGCCACCAAACCATACGTCATCATCTTCTCCCTCTTACTGACCTCATTGTAAAAACTAGTCCTTTTAGCTGCTGGATCTAAACTCATTATTACATAATTTCAGCCAAGACTTATAAAGGGACTTTATGAAAGTGGTGTTTGCTAGGCTAGAATAAGGTTTCCAAAACTAGTTTAATTCATCCAGAAAGATTTTTGAATAAGGACTCTATTCATGGAAAAAAATAACAGTTGACCTGGTTGGCTTGGATGAATTGTATAGTCTGTGTGTAGCATGGAGGAGGGGTTCTGTAGTACGTGCTGTTTAAAAAAGGCTGTCTGTGTGCTGCCAGGGAGTGGAGGCACACTGAAGAATTGCTGTGCCACTGGCATCCATCTCCGTGCTGATTCTCTCCTCTTTCTACTCTTGAATCATCATCCTCTTGGTTGCCCTTCTGTGGAGACTGAAAAGCAGCAGCTCAGTGCTTTTCCATGTTTTATAATAGCTTCTTCTCTCTTCTATGTTCCAGTCCATAATAAAGCAATTGAAAACACTGTCTTCAGTAAATGTAGTAGAATGTTTCATCAGAAGAGTCAGTGAAAAAATCCAAAGATATTTCATTTTCTCCTGACAATTTTTAAGCTATTATTGCTGGGCTGATTGTATTTCGGCCCTTAGTAAATCACAGGATTTGCAAACAAAACATGTAACTGTTGTTGGGCCTCACAAAGGGAGATAAACAGGGTCACTGCTGAATTGTTCATATGTGGTGTAAAGATAAGCAATAGGCATGATGGATGCAAGTACCAAACATAGAGAAAATATTTGTATCAGTCCAAAAATAGGTCAAACATTTCAAAACAGAGGGAATTTAGACTGAGTAACAATATAGCAGCGATTTAAGATCAGGGCCATTCGTAAGAATAGTTGCTTGCATTATTCTGTAACAGGCTTAATTTTTTGAGGACTCCATTGTGTCTAAGCTGTGTGGTATAAGAAGTGAATTTTCAAATGGCTGTCTGCCTTCTCTGCCTCTGGCCTCTGTGCTCATATCTCCCCTACAACAGCAACAAAACCAAATGTATTGGAAGTCCTGTCATGTGTGGTGCCGTTGACACACTGGAAGGGAGGGATGCCATCCAGAGGGACCTTGACAGGCTGGAGAAGTGGGCCCGTGCCAACCTCATGAAGTTCAACCAGGCCAAGTGCAAGGTCCTGCACCTGGGTCATGGCAATCCCAGGCACAAATACAGGCTGGGCGAGGAATGGATTGAGAGCAGCCCTGAGGAGAAGGACTTGGGAGTGCTGGTGGATTCAATTAATTATGCTTTATATATTTATTATCTAATGTCTTCTGTCTTCAAACAACACATATCCATTGACAAATCAAGTTTCTGCTATTAAAAAACCCAGCTATTTTGCTTATTAGTAGTCATTTTTCCCCTTCTAAATCTTAAGAGCAAGTTTAAGGCAATATATAAAAAGTTAAATATGTAGCCTCAAAAAAAAAAAAAAAAGGTGTTTCAAGCATTCCTTACACATTGCGCTTTCTTGGAAATACTCACTGCCAGCATATAATCGTAACTCATGTAAGTGGAGGCAATAAGCAGCTTTACCTTTGTCACTTTTTAAGAAAAGATAACACTGCTTGTTAAAAACTGGAGTCTTGGGGTGTTGTTTTTTTTCTATCACTGAAGTGGAAAAGCCAACATTTTTAGCAAGTTCTTCCATGTGTTGGATGGACTTAGACTGCTAAATTTCATGTTAGATTGTATGCTAACTTAGCATGCATGACTATCTAACATCTGGCTTCAGCCAATGCAGAGGGCCGTTCATCCCCTTCTAAGAAAGGTAAGTGGTTTTAGATTCTGTGAATTTTTCACTTACTGAAGTGATTACCCCAGTTTGGTGCAAATCTGTAATATCCCTTAAAGGAGCTAATAGCTTCTTAAGGCAGTTTGAGTTCACAGACTTTGATTAAATGATATATTCCTCCTTGTACTTTCTTCAGTAGTTGCTACTAAGTAAAGCCCCAACTTAAACTTAACTACAAATGTTTTATTAGTAAATAACTTACATAACAGCTACCAACTATTACTACTATTAATTTATGAAATAATAAGGACTAGATTACAGTATTTCATAAGAGAGAGATGTTGCTTGTTTTATTTCAGCACACCTTTGTGTCATGACTTGCTTAGACTTCTATTAGGTTATGTGATTAAAGGTTTACCTCCAGCCAGAGGGGCTCAGTGTGCTGCTGACAGATGAAGTGACCCAAAAGCCTCATGAGAGACCTAAGCCCCTGCCCCAGGAAAGTGTCAGCCTCACTGCCCAGGGGTGGCACCAGAAATTCACCCCATTGCCTCCCAGTCTGAGAGGTGTGCTACCCACCATGGTACAAGGATTATGGAAAACTTGTTGGGGGATGCTTAAAGGAGCCCTGTCATCTGGAAATGAAAGCATCATGGTGATTTGGGGAGGAAGAAGTGTGGTATTTCACAGATTTAAATAAAGACAGTTTAATAGGACAGCAAAGGAAGAGGAAATAATAATAATAATAGAATATACAAAACCAAGTGATACACGGTGCAATTGCTCACCACCCGCTGATAGATGCTCAGCGCAACACCAAGCAGAGATTCTCCTCCAGTTTATATGCTGAGCATTATGTCACATGGTCAACCAGGACAAGTGCAAGGTCCTGAACATGGGTCAGGGCAATCCCAAGCACAAATACAGGCTGGGAAGAGAATAGATTGACAGCAGCCCTGAGGAGAAGGACTTGGGAGTGCTGGTAGATGAGAGACTCAACGTGAGCAGGCACTGTGCTATTGCACCCCAGGAAGCCAACCGCATCCTGGACTGCATCAAAAGTAGCATGGCCAGCAGGTTGAGAGAGGCGTTTCTGCCCCTCTACTCTGCTCTCTTGAGACCCTACTTGGAGTACTGCATCCAGCTCTGGAGCCCCCAACATAAGAAGGATGTGGACTTGTTGGAGCGAGGCCAGAGGAGGGCCACAAAGATGATCAGAGGGCTGGAGCACCTCTCCTGTGAGGACAGGCTGAGAGAGTTGGGGCTGTTCAGCCTGGAGAAGAGAAGGCTCTGGGGAGACCTTATAGTGGTCTTCCAGTACCTCAAGGGGGCCTGTAAGAAGGATGGGGAGAAACACTTTAGCAGGGCCTGTTGTGACAGGATAAGGGGTAATGGTTTCAAAATAGAAGGAAGCAGATTCAGATTAGACATTGGGAAAAAAATTGTTTACAAAGAGGGTGGTGAAGCACTGGGGCAGGTTGCCCAGAGAGGTGGTAGATGCCCCATTCCTGGCAAAATTCAAGGCCAGATTGGACAGGGCTCTGAGCAACCTGATCTAGTCGGGGATGTCCCTGCTTCTTGCAGCGGGGTTGGACTAGACGACCTTTAAAGGTCCTTTCCAACCCTAACTATTCTATGATTCTGTATGTCTTTGGCTGGTTTGGGTCAGCTGTATTGCCCCTCCCGGCTTCTTGTGCACCTCCATCCTTCTCGATGGCAGGGCATGAGAAATTGAAGAGTCCTTGACTTAATGTAAGCACTACTTAGCAACAACTAAAACATCAGTGTGTTATCAACATTATTTTCTTACTAAATCCAAAATATAGCACTATTCCAGCTACTAGGAAGAAAATTAGCTCTATCCCAGCTGAAGCCAGGACAACCTAGTATAATAGCATATCCCCAGGCAGTTATTTGAGTCATGTTAGCCTGAAGGTCCAACTTTAGGTGGCAAAAATCAGATAAACAACTCTTGAAATACCCATGATCAGATCATTTTATTTATTTCTACAGATAGGATTTTTTTTTCCCATTCACCATTTCGACCCCACCCAGCCCTTCTCCACCAACTTTGCAGTTTGCTTATTCTGTTAATAGTGAACAGAGAAGACAACAAATGATAAGCAAGATAGTTAACTTCATCATTGATATACATGCTTTAAAAAGAAGATATTTTCAAGATAGAACCACAGAATTCACTCCAGAAATTGAAAATAAGAAAACCAAATCAAACCTCTTGAAAGGAGTTCTTTTTCCTTGGAGTTGCTTCATTCCAGACATTAGGGTAACAAGTAACTTCGGGTGCTCAGGCAAGGCCTCATGTCCTCTACCCATGACTAATTTGTCATAATATTACACAGTTCAGTGTATGATAGATCTGGCTGCAGAAGACAAATGTATAAAGGCAGGATTTATCCTTTTTTTTTTTTAAATTCTAAAATATCACTCTGCTTAGGATACATTGATATAAAGATACAATAATAAACATTTAGTCCATATGTGTTTGGAAAATTTCAGGGTAGTGATGCTTTTCCACCAGAGCTATTCATATGAGCAATGAACATAATCATAAAACTGAAAAAGCTTATTTAGGCATGGAAATAGAAAGCTGTCGTCTTCTATTTGGAAGAAAGACAAGCTAGGATTTGCTGAATTCATAAAGAAACGAGGTAATGTCTAAAGAATCTTCCTCTCTTCCTTGAAAGCAGGGTTGATGTGCATTGTAAAGTCAAATGAGAATGTTTTATTAAAAAGGTATGATCTGCATGTTTTAATATCAATGAGTCTATTTTTGGTTTTGTTGCATAGAATCACTATGTGTCAGAATATATAATCTGAAGAATTAAATTGTGGGGAAAACCAAGAGCGTTCATACATGTTAATGTCCTGGATAGGTAAACTGTCTTTAGTAAGTCAGCCCTATGCAGACACAGACATTTGTGGAAACAGCAATACTTTTAAAGTCATACAAAAATAAGTATAACCATATGAAGAAGGCACAAAGGTAAACTGGCTGAAAATGCCTAGCATAAAGTTTTTCTGGCATCAGGGAACTCTTCCTGGTGATAAGATATTGGTTCTGGGTCCTGAACTACCATTCATCCACATATTAGGCCTGGAAAATGAATAAAACAGTGAAGAGAAGACTACTGTAATGAACAAGCATTCCCTTGCCTTTTTTTTTTTTTTCCCTTGCTCATATCAAGAGGTCTTGTGCAAAATAATACGGTTGTCATAATCTCCTGCAGTAATCATCTACTAGGAGATTCTCAAAGTACACTTTGCCTTCTTGGTCATAGGCCTTTTCAGTTTTGTTTAGTAGTTCATCTATTGTTAAGATAAATGAGTCTATGAAGTCAGTAAATTTGAATCAACTGATTATAGTGTCTTTCTCAGACATTTCTGCCTACTGATGCTATGAAAGCTACCTCCCTATCTCAAAGGGTAGACTGATGATTGCTAAGGCAGCTATTGCATTCTTTAGACCTCTCATTTGACACTTAGATCATGTGTGCCAGGAGCAGCTTGCCTTTAGGGAAAATATGGCTGGGGACTCATGTGTTCTGTGTAGGCTTTCTTTGCTTACTGCAGGTCAACTTTTTAAACTCTGGAGAACATAATCTAGTGCTTATACAAAAAAGGTCTAAATATAAAATGGCTTTCTGGTATATCACTAAGAATCTTAGATTAGACTGAAATGAAAAGTCATACAAGAATTTGATCATCAAGTTGTTTCCTGTAAATACCTTTATCTGGATTTAATTATTTCATTGTCATTAACCTGGTATCTATGGTTGGAATATCACACAGTATTCACTTTAAACATATTGGCTCATTGCTATTTGCATCCCAGTGTTTGGGCCCTTGACAGTGAAGTTTCAGTGTTGTTGCTGACTACAAATGTGTGTTTAATACTGATAGCATTATGCATATGTAGGGAGGAAATAACCATTTTGTATTGCCAACATTACTTTTTTCTGATTGGGTTGGCTATGTGCAGTGTCCACTGAATCTAAATATATCTTCCACCAAGCAATCAAAGTGCTAAAGGTTTTCCTCTCGAGTTTTGAGAGAAGTGAGCAAAATTGTTAAAGGGAGCCTTTAATGTCTATGGGGACATAAAGAAATATTCCAGTGTTAAGAAATTTTTAATTAAGAAGATTTTTAAAAATAATTATTAAAATAGGAACAATAATCACATTGTAACCAACTAGGAAAGAAACTGGGAGCTATCATAGTGTTAGGGAAGATGTAGATGGCTTGAGGCAACAAAGAACCACCTTCAGAGGCTCACCTTAAGTTGTCCATTTATTAAAATATGGTTTAATCAATGCTGTTGCACACATAATATACCAAATTGCCAGCAGTGGCTACAAATACAAAATGTTTCTGTGAAGGTAGTACCCAAGCCACCATTAGAATTGACACTCCCTGGTATTATTGTCAGCAAACATAACATGGAAAATAAGTGTCATGGAGTACTGAGGGAGGCACTGCCATGCAAGGAGGTAAGACAGAGGCTGCCCCTCACAGGTCATGCCAACGCCCGTTGTCCTGGTTTTGGCAGGGATGGAGTTAATTTTTCCTCTCAGTAGCTGGTATGTTTTGGATTTTGTGTGTGAAGAATGTTCATAAACACCCTGATGATACCAGTTGTTGTGAATGAGACCAAGGACACCGTCCTGCTTTCCAAGTCTCGCTAATTTGCAGATGCAGGAAGCTGGGAGAAAGACAGACAGCATAATTGATCCAAACTGGCCAAAGAGAGTATTCCATGCCATAAACGTCATGCTCAGTATATAAGTGGGGGCAGGCGAGGGTGGGTATCTGCCTTCCTGGCATCCATCCTTCCTGCTTGTTTTTGCTGGCATCGTTCCCCCTACCTTGCTGGCTCCCTTTTGCTCCTTTGCTTGCTGCTCGGGTTTGTTTCCGTGATCGCTGCTCGGGACGGGCTGTATCGGTCATTGGGACATCGGGTGGTGAGAAAACACATATTGTTCACTTTGTATATTTTTTAATATCCTTATATTCTGTTATTATTGTAGTTTTCCCTTTTATTTTAGTAAATTGTCTTCATCTCAACCCACGAGTTCTCCTTCCTTCCCAATTCTCTCCCCCATCCCCCTGGGGAGGGGGAGAGTGAGCGAGAAGCTGTGTGGTGATTTGGGCTAAACCATCACACCCGTGAATCTGAGCAGGGAGTAGAGCTGGGGCCTACGGCATCCATGGTATGGCAAGGCAATAGAGGAACAGGAATTGGGGCTGAGATGTGGGACTAAAGGTTCCACCAAGAGATGGGACTGAAGATCGGCACTCCATGGCATAAATTCAACGTACATCCAGAGGAGACCTGGCTGTCCCAGTCTGAACTTATAAATGGGACCCCTGAGGTGAGTCGCCCATGGGCTAGTCAGGGCCATTAAGTCTGGCACTAGGTGTGGAATGTGAAATGGGTTTTTAACTGCTAAAATAATCCCTTCAAGAGTGGATTTTGACATCAGAGGGACAACACATACTACTGCACACTTGCTATATGTATTTCACGAACAAATACCTAGATGGCTTGACTGCTTCAAGCCTTTCATTTTTTATGTGCATTTAATCATCTGACTGGGCACAAAATTTCCAATGGGAGATGCAGAATGCAGCTGAGTTTGGTTCTGTGGAAAACAGAGCTGTTGCAAGTGTAGGACATTGTGCTGAAGAGTTTCTAAGTGAGCTACAGACAACATGGTGCAGACCAGCCTAGGAAAGGGAAAATCTGGGTAGAGGAGGTTGGCACATTCTGCACCCTCTTACTCCTGCTTGGTCTGCTCTCCTTTCCCTTCAGAAAGAATATGGTCCTAACACCAACCCTCACATTAATGTAAGTCCATTACATAGTCCTGAATGGAGTTTTCTCTGAAGAAAGAAAAGAAACTTCACCAGCCTATGCAGCTAAAATGCATTCTCTAGCATTTGTGGAATGACAGTTTGCTTTTTGTTTCCCCAAACATGCACCCGAGTCAGTGAGCCTAAAAGGAAAGCAAGAGGGCAATACCAGATTTAGTACTTGAAGCACTAAAAGACATGGCCCATGATTGTCAGGGTTTTTTTTTTTTGGCAATATGCCATTTCCTACTATTCTTCTACAATCAAATTTTTTCTTCCTCGCCATATCTCACAAATAGCTTGCAGTTCTAAATCCAGAGTGCATGCTCCTGTAGTAGATTATTCTGTGTGAATGACTTGAAAGGGAATTTGTCCAGAAGAAAAGGGCAGTAGAAGATCTTGTTAAACTAATGTGATTGTGTTCTGTAAGGTCGAGTTTACCAACACGGAGTAAGGCAGCAATTTCATAGAATCATAGAATTATAGAATCGCTTAGGTTGGAAAATATCTTGAAGTTCATTGAGTTCAACCATAAACCTAGCACTGTCAAGTCCACCACTAAACCATGTCGCTAAGCACCACGTCTACAGGTCTTTTAAATACCTCTGCAGATGGTGACTCAACCACTTCTCTGGGTAGCCTGTTCCAGTACTTGGTAACCCTTTCAGTGAAGAAATTTTTTCTAATATCCAGTCTCAAATCAATCAATTTAAATCATTCCCTCTTTTCTTAATAATCTCTTCGAAACAACGTTTCAAACATGAGGATGAATCAGAATACAATGTAAAAGACAAGGCAGCAGGGTAAAGCAGTAAGCACGCTTTGCAACTACTTTCATCAAAGTGCTCCAGAGGTTATATGGCTTTACCAAGGGTAACCTTCCAATACTGAGCGCAGAACTACAGCATATGCTGGTGGATGAAATGTTGCCAAAGAGATATGGAAAGCTTATAGGTCAGAATCTTTTTTTTTTCTTTTATAACAACAGGAAATGTATTAATGATTAATTTCTCCTGCTGAAAACCCTGAATGCTGCAGTATCCTAGATCCTGCCCTTGTTCCTTTGTCTGTAGCAGAGCTTGTGAAGCACAGCAGAAAATAGCATTGGGAGAAATCTATTATCACAATAAAACCTGCCTTCCGTTGTCTCCATTTATTCCAGAGCAGGCAAGTTTCTGCCAGGAAAATGAAAGGCTCTGACAGGGAAGCATGAAAAAGCAGAGAATAATCTTGCTCCAGGAGCATGAAGATAGAGCAGAGTTATGAGAACAACAAGTCAGATACTTCACTGGATCAGGCAAGTCTCATGCCACTGTGTTAAAGCAAACCCAGGAAACCCACCAGCATATTGTGGGTTAATAACACACTATTCCTTTTCTCGGAGTATTCTGACTGAAGCCAGATATAGAAATATAAATAGCATATGCATTGCATAAAATCTGTCTGGTTTTTATACAGTGTGTTCTGGCTGTCCCTAAGGGATGCTGTTCAGTGTATGCTTTTTTGCAGGTGGGGATGCACTGGCATTGCTCTAAAGACAGAGAGGAACCCCTTCCTTCACTTCCTTCTCTTCTTCTCCCCCATCTCTTCAATATTTTTTAAACTTTGAAAGCAGTGAAATCAAGAAGAGGGGAGAACCTCTGGTTTTCCTGTAATATTATCAAAACCACTGATGTTTGTCTGTGCATTTTTCTGGAGGAGAAAAGAAAGTTTGTGAAAGTCATGTCATTACAATGTAGAGGTTGTCTCAATGTGAGTAGCTGCTCTAAATTTGGGAATCTAAAGTGCCCCTGTCTCATTAGCTGTCTTGCTGATCACACTTTTTGTTGTTAATGGTAAACATTCTGGCTCAGGCTGCATGCTCTTAAAAATTACAGTTCTTCCTTTCTCTTCTCCCAGCCACAGGTAACAAACAGCTAACAATCATCACTAGTATATAATAAATTTCAGACTTATAGCCAGTGAGCAAGGCTGAAGTGCTATTTATGAAGTGCTCTGCAGATCGCAGCACATTGTTTAGCTCTGTTTAATCTGTTGCTTTTAGCTGTGGCATGTCCTGCAACTTTGCTGTTACAGCCTGATGTAATCATTGCCTCTGTGAGGATTTTATGAACAAACATCTCATAATTCTCTGCTCCTGGGATCTGCAGATGCCACTGAGCTGTTGTAGGTGCCCATTTGTGGCTAGTGCCTCTCTCTGCTGTTAGTGACAGCTATTTCCCGTCAGAGCTGGACACAGCTTTGTTTTCACAAAATGTTGGTAATTCCTGGAACTTCATATTCTGAGTATATTGTTTTGCCTTCTTTGTCTGTACACAGCAGGAGGTCCCTAGCTACCCTGATGTTAATTTCTAATGGAGACTTTAAAAAGTCAGTGGTGACAAGCTATGTTTCGCCACTACTGTTCTAGTTTTAACAAAACACTAAATAGGCATCAGACTCTGACGGCATCACTTTGGTAGGACATATTTTATTATTTTCCCACTGTTTTCCACTAAGACATTTTGCATGGGAATAATGGGAAGTTGTATTTCACCTGCATTTTGTTGAAATGTGAGTGTTTCTGAGGTATTTTCACAACATATGCTTCATCTAAAAGTGAAAACTTGATATGCGCAATCTCCTGCTTACTTGAGTTTTAGTAAGATTGTCTCAGGGAAGTTAGCAAACAGTTAATTTTTTTTCTGCCAGCAAGAATCCATGCCTCTTCGAAGGGCTATTTTTTTACAGTGTTGACAATATTGTCTATTGTGCTTGCCTTGGCTTATTTTTGGCATTTCTCAGTGTCTCTATTCATTTGAAGCTTAACAAAAATTTAATTATTTGATTTTTATTTTCAGATCCCAGATGATTTTCATGTACACTAAAAAAGATATTTCTTTCATGTCAAGCTGAGGAATTGCCATTCTGATATCTTTAAACAAACTCATCTTAATGGAGAGCTCAGCCTCTTAACTGATAGTAGAGTGTGGGCATATGCTGTTTGTCATGTACTGGTTCACAGTTACTTTTTGAAAAGCTCATCTTTAGCAGTGTCTCTGATATCCCTTGAAGCATAGGCTTTTTACTTATGTACTTGTCTGCTTATCTTGTATGAAGATTCAGGATCTTGCTTTGCTTACCTTACGGGCTTATGAAATGCAATAAAAATGTCTTTGAATTCAAGTATTAATTGAGCTTGTAATTCTGATGTTTGTAACCACTTTATTAATGGGTGTGGCAATGCTGATTTGGTGTTGGTTAGCAAAGAAAATAAATGTTAATTTTAGCTAATCTTGGATTCTTGTTTGAAAAAGAAAAAAAGAAAGGAAACAAACAAAACTCTCCATCTCCGTAGCTACAGGCTCCCCCTGCTCCATTTTCCTCTATTCAAGAGTACAGATGCCAGGCTTTCACTAGTACCATAACATACAAGAGTGCAATTTTGACTATTTGTAAGATAATTATGCCAATATCTTTCTTGCCTGTATCTTGCATATATCATACTCTCATGTCTGAACATCCTGGATGTCTTTTTTAGTTATATTTTCAGCTTCATTTAATATTTTATTTAGAATGGAATCTCACATCCATTGGGTATCTCTTCCCAACAGTCTTCGTGTGCTGGTGTACACAGAACAGCAGTGTTCTTTGCAAAGCTGGCCACTCTGCAACACTTTCTATCCCTTGCTTGTTGGGCTAGGGATATTCCATGCATTTTGAACTTGGAGATGCACTTAATGTATCTTGCTGTCTTTATTTCTGCTTTATAGCTCCTAGTCTAGAGCCTAGCAGCTTTAGCTCTTTTAGTATTCTTGAAAGCACCGTGTCTGATTAATTCAGCCCAAGTAGCAAATCATCAACTAGTGTTGCTTTTTGTTAACTGCACATCTGCTCTGCTCTGATCTACTTTACTAATCGCACCTCCTATTAATCAGCTGAATGTCTAGCAAGGTATCAGACATTCCTCAAAGAATCTCTGCCTGGAAGATAGCACAAGGTATGTCCTCCTTTTCTTACAATTTTTATTATGGGATTTCATACCTAAGTAACAATTTTGTCTTTTTGAAAAACATTTATTAGCTTTCAGACTAACTCGCATTCTGGCAAAATATTCTGTCCTGTAATTTTTCTAAAGAAATACATAAAACTTGCAATAATTATTTTGGAAAAAAAAAAGTGTCGTTGGAGGCAGTGATACTAAGAAAGTATTTTACTGTTATGCAAGTGGAACTGTATCTTTTATAATCTTGTTAATGGCTCATTAGTTAAATATGTATAGCTTGTTATACAAGAAACGTAAAGTCCATCAATTTTTATTACCTAAAAAAAAACCCCTTTTTTTTTCTGCATCACTCTTTAGCAGTATCTAGACAGCAAAATTCTTTGGTGATGTTAAGGCAGAAAGTTTCATCTTGATACAAATTTTTGTGAAATTTGGTTATGTACTGATTTCAGAATAAAATTTGAGCTGCAGTAACTTCAATTACAGAGTTGTCAGTGCAGGAGAAGACAATCTAGACACTTCTGTGTGCACCTAGACTTCTGAGTGGGACCTATGCTGTGTAGTAGATCTTACGTACATCATTAGGAGCTACATAGAAGATACATGTAAGGTTTCTTCACTAGGTGGGAATATAACATACAGTATGGAAACATTGATTGTTTCTAGCCTCTCTGAATCAATCTAGGGTGACAAACCATTTTCCCACTTCTATGGATTTTTGATCAACTGCTGTCCATGCACAGTACTTCATATAGCCACTGTACAGACCAGTGCTGCACTTGAGAATTCTTTTAGAAAGGAAACTTCACAGAAAAGCCTGTGAACTGGAAGCCTGCAACACATTCAAGCTGAATAGAAAAGAGAATGACTGAGTGACTTTAAATCAACACAAATTTAAATAATGACTTGTGATTTCAAAGGAAGTAGAAGAACAAAACTTGTCAAAAGATATGCTGATTTGAAAATTATTTGAAAGTGCTATCTTATTTAAACATTGCCATATATACAAAATTACTATATCGTACTGAAGAAAATAAGCAGATTTTTATTTAAAGAATACCTTTAGATCAAAGTTAACAGCTAACATAAACTCCGTAATTTTTATCATGCAGATAAAACCACTCTTTCATTCCTAAGTAGTTCTAGTACAGCTTTGTCAATTTAATTGTGAATCTCCTGACAAGCCACTCTTAGTCTGTTGTCTGTTTTCCATTGCTTATGTATCTTTGTGACAAAAAACTTGGCATTTCGTTTACCTGGAAATTTACAAACATATCTTTAGGCCAAGATTTCCTTATAGATTAGAAAGGGAATGCTTAGTGTTTCAGCTTCTCGTGATTCTGTAACCTGCAAGTCTTTACCAGAATTCACATTTAAAGATTTACAGAGGAATTTTTAAAACTGTTAAACCTATTTGGACTGTTTTTTCATAATCAGTTGAACTGGTTGAAATTATGTGAGTCCAATGCCAAAACTATGTTATTTTCAGAGTCCTGTGGTAAAGAGAAGTCAGGAATTTTATCTCATACTGTAAGGCAGGATTGGATTTATTATCATATAGACAATAACAGAAAGAGGTAAGGACACATCTGACTAGCATCTATAGAAAGGGACAAGGGACTTAAATCGTGACAATATTGGGAAACTTTTCCAAATGTCTTACATTAAAATAGGGGTCTCTATAACTGCAGTCTACTTGCTTATGTCACATAGGAATCTTAATCAGTATTAACAAAATTTCAAACCCTGAAACCGTGAGCATTTAAACCTATGATACAATGACATATCATAATATCAATCATATGATCATCGGGTACTTTGTTTTCATATAATTTCTTTTTGAATACACAATTTCAGGACAACAACTGACTGGGAAATGTTATACTCTAAAAATTGTTAAATAATTCTGAGAAACCTTGATGCTCCACTGGAGGTCAGGAGGAAAGCACCCTAAAATAAAAGAAGCTCATATTATTAAATTAAGCAATAAGGTTAAGGTTAAAAAAAATGAAGCTGATCTGTACTAGTTATAGTATGCATGCTACATTTCATTACAGATACTAGTCATAGCAAGAAAGTAGTACCTACAAATACCGTTGTAAGACAAATGAGGTGGGATTTACTTCAGCAACTGAAGGTGTAAAACAAAGTAGTTATTATTTGAGTAATTGTTTCAATATCTCTACTTTATAGCTACTTATCTACCTAGCAGTTTATATGTTACTGACTTAAAACATTTCTTCAGCTGTGCTTGTTCAGGTGATAGAGGACTCTCTGGTCAAGGATGGAAATATTTTGGGAGGGTGTCAAGGAAAGACATAGGTGGAGATCAGCCCACAGTTATATGCATACTTGGATAACTGGCTTCCTTTATGCACAACAGCAAAAGCAAAGGCTTATGATCTCTAGCACTGTGGAGAGTGGTGCTTCACTTCACTTCTCCAGTATGAGAGTGGTGCTTCACTGCTTTCTGTAGCAGAAAGGCATGACTTCATTCACTTTAAATTCTTGAAACGCACTTTACACAATTCTACTTACTTGGCCTCTCCTTGGGGGCAATGACAAGGGAAAGGATTTGGCTTAGGATTGAAATGGTGATCACATTTGTATTTTTGTAATAACAAAAAACTTAGTTTTAACCTGACATTCACTTATGGGGAGAAGGGAATACTGCAGCAATTCTATAAATCAGGTGTTAGAATATCAGTTAACAAATAAATGAGCAATGTTTCTCTAACCGTCACTTTATTTTTAAGACATGCATTATGACCTATTGTTGCTGCCAAGGGACTATAAGGACCAACAGTAAATGAATAATTTCCATAACTTTTGGCCTGGACAATGAGTTTTAATCATATTTTTGGGACTGCTTGTATTTGTCTTTTTAGTAAGTGTTTGACATAGTGCTGTATCCTACATGCAAAATATTAAAAGGTTCACTTCTAGTTTTACTCAGTTGCTGGAATGTTTTTAGGTTGCTTTTAGATAGGCAAGATCATGCAGTGGCCTAGTGACTATCATTCCTCTGACAACCCTGCTGAAAAAGGAAATTATAGATAAGAAAGGCACTCATTCCCATAGTGAGGAGCATAGTCTGATGAATGTGATTATAATTATTTATTGTCTCAGATTGATTCTCACCTCTGACTGCAACACACATTTTAGGCAGAAAGAAGCCCTCTGAAACAGTGGAAGACTTCAGCAGAGTTTTCCAGCTGCAGCATGCAATGCCCATGAAAGCAGTTGGATAAGCAGACAGATGCCTAAATTTGAAGGGAAAGGGAATACTCTCACATGAAAAATGACTGCTTGAGTTGATAGAAGGTTGTGACATCCAGCCCACGCTGTGTGCCAGCTGAGGACTTTTTGTGTCAAGATGTAGCAGTTCAGAGTTGCATGCAACGCAATGCACATTCATCACGCCTTGTCTGGAAGGCTCCACAGAAGAGCAGACAGGCTTTACCTAGGCAGGTAGGTACTGTCATTCAGTTTTACAGCTAAGGAAAGCAGCTCTGGAAATCTAAGGGCTCTGCAGTTCAGTGAGCGCTGCCTAATTTATCCTGGGCACATGCAAAAGAGAGAGTGGCTCACACTTAACTACCCACAACAGCAGGAAGAAATTTACATTGGAGGTGACAATAGAAATCTTCTCCAGCTTTAACTATGAACTCACCCTTGAAAGACCTTCTATTATTCTAGATGATTTGAAAGGCACTTACATTCCATTCTTTTAAAAGTTTGGTGATAGATGTGTATTTTACTCTCAAACTTGTCACTTACCTTCAATCTGCGTTGCGTGATCCCTCCTCCTCCCTGCCTACCCTGTCCCCCACCTTAAAAACAAGCTTGAGAAGTGCTCTGATTCTGTCCGGTTAGCCTACTACTACGAGTTGAAAATTAAAGCTTGTATAGTCAAAACCTTGGCAGCTCCAACAATTTTGCCTTTTCAAAACGTATTTTATTCTACTTTTCATGCATTGACACAGACATGCCTTTCAGATGCTCTTCAGCTACAGCTATGTGCACTTGTACTGATGAAGTTATCAAATAAACTCAAGCAAAATTGACTATCAAAAGGAAAGAGATAAGTAAAAAGACATTTTCCTGTGGAAAAGAAAAAATGAAAGAAAAAGAATACAAAATCAAGTCTTTTTAACAATAGGCCAAACCAATGCAAGTATTGTCTCAAGTAGACAATAGCACTCTGTACAGAAGGCATCTGTGATTATTACTTGCAGTTATTGAATAGCTTTCATTTATCAGATATTTCTAATGTATATATGCAGATTATGTGGAAACCAAATATATTTGAATGCCCTTCTACTATTATATAATGTCTTAGAATTTAACTAGCTGTTTCATAGAGTACTTGTTTTCTGTCGTTCTGCAAATGGGTCATCCCAAAAGCCTGCCAGAGTTTGCTTGGGCTGATCACCCAGGCCACCCTGCTTGTGCTTGCTTAATTACCAAGTGTAGTTTCCCTCCCTTAGTTTATGCAGCCTCACTGCTGTTTGCACCTGTGTGAGGATGCTACTGTATAGCACACCTCACTCTAAGGACTGTCATTGGGAACATGTTTGACATCCTTAAAATGATGGTGCCCTCTTTTTTTTTTGCTGAGTGCCTGACACTGTTTACATGCTGCAGACATCTCCTGCCATATGGCCAGGGCACTAGGGAAAAAAGCAGTTGCAAGAAACAGAGCAGCCTCTGCAGATATACAGGGAGCAGAACAAAGACAATCTCTGGCTCAATACTTTGTCAAAGCTTTCTGCAGGAGAGTTTGTTTTTCCAGACCAGCCAAGAAGAACAATAGGCTGTGGAGGGGAACAAGAACAGGCAGTGGAGATTAGCATCTTCATTCACCTG
Source organism: Chlamydotis macqueenii (assembly GCF_036417535.1). Classification (NCBI taxonomy): domain Eukaryota; kingdom Metazoa; phylum Chordata; class Aves; order Otidiformes; family Otididae; genus Chlamydotis; species Chlamydotis macqueenii. The sequence goes on along the minus strand of NC_141593.1, from coordinate 53,490,744 downwards.
AATGTGGCAGCGGTCAAAAGAGATGGATCTAGTGAGTAGTTGGATGGCTCTCAGTGTGCCTTGTCAGCTTGTTTGGACACAGATCTGTGGCTGTAAGGAGATATCGAAGGGCATTTAGTGGCTTGATTCAGAGGCTGGTGATATCCAGAGTCAAAACGAAGGCAGTGAGAGGGTGAATTACAGATGCCTTTGCACAGATGCAGACGTCAGATTGTATTAATGAGACACAAGTAGCCCTAGGCTAGATGTAGTCACTGTTTGGTAGGGTGAAAGGGGTGGATGTACAAGATGAACACCTTCTCCCTCATTATGTGATCTGTACTGTGTGCTGTGTCAGACAGTGCTAATGAAAGAGTCCACAGTTCCTTCAGGGAATTGATACATTTTCCTCCTTTGGTCTATTGATCTCCCAGGCCAGGGCTAAACATTTTTTTTGATGTGGGGAAGCATATTTCATACCTTACTGTGGCGGTTTTGTCCCAGATTTCCCTGCGTTAACACTGTAATGATCTTTATCTGTGATACCAGACTTTCTCAAGACCTACGTTACCTTAGGTGAGTCAAGGAAGAGAGGGACTGTTCCTCAAGCATCTCTCAGCTCTTTAGCAAAATATGATTGCTTGTATTACTCTGGAGTAATTCCTTCTGGTAAATACTTGAACTAGAAAAAAAGGGAAAAGTTTATGTAGAGGAGTTACAATAGAATGTGCTTCGGGAATGAGAAGGTGACCAGGATTGTCTTACGAACAGGCGGCACACTTTTCTCATCATGCACCTTCAAGTAGGAAATGAAGGGGCTTGTAAGAGTGTTCACTGTTCTTGCACTAATTCTGTTATTAAAATTATTTAACTTCTGGTAATGGTTTTCCCATACTTTGTGAGCTTGTGGAAAGCCAGAGAGAAATGCTTTGTTTAAAATTGCAATTAAATAAATGATCCTCACAGTTTATTGCCTCTCAACTGTGATACTCTGTCCCTTACAACCTCCACTTAATTTTTCTAAAGTGTATTCAAGAAGCTATTCAGTTACATTCCCGTCTTAATGGAGTTCTGATGAGATGAATTGAATGTTACAGAAAAGAAGTATTCTACTTACGACTGCTATTTTTCTGGGGGGGGAGGGGTGGGCAAGATTCTCCATAACTGTAGACATCTGGTACATAAAAAGGTGGTCAAGATACAGCTGTATTCCAGACCATAAAAGGCCCTCAAGCCTCACACTAATTTTGAGATTAACTCTCTCTCCATGGGAGATCAATTTAGAGATCATTCCTCATGGCTGCTCTAGAAAATGTTGCTGAAATTTATATATAAAGGCTTTTTCGTGGTTGTTTCTTCACTTTATTCCATTCTCCCAATGCTGACCATGATGTGCTGTCTTTGGCACCTAGGTGTTAGATTTGGTCATGGGATTGCTTGGAAAAGTAGTGCTGTAATTCCTCAGGGTACAGGCAGGAGTTGAGACCACTAAGGGTGATTTTATACCCTTCTCCTTAGATACTCTAACAAAGAATTTCTGCTCAAATATCTGATTTGCAAACGTTTGCATTCTGGTCATATATATCATGGGACCAAACAGAGAATAGATCCTTGAAAAGGAGAAGAGCCCAGTACCCCAGAAGAACTCTATATGGAGGCATGACCTCTTTGCTAGACAGGTACGAGTAAGCTCACATCTGCTCAAAAGGGAAACCTCTTACTGTAGAAAACAAAAATTCTGATCTTAAAAACTGTATCTGCATGTAAATGCAAGGCATACCAGAACAAGCATACAACGTCTGCTCTGTAACACACACTAGCTTCAGTTCTCACATCTGCTGAGTAGGGTCACATAAGGCAAGGAAAAGGGGATGGAAAACAATACAATTCCTATTACCAGTGGGCAAGAGGCCTGCTGTGATGCTCAAATAATGAGAAACAAGTTAACAATACACCAGCTTCTTCAGTTGCCCTTAGTTATCGTTACCTTACAGTACCATTAACAAAAGCCAGAGGAAAGTCAGCTTCCATTACTGACAGGAAGCTGAGAGAAAATAATCTAATGCCATAAACAGCCCCTTGGGAAAGAAAAAACCAAAAGTCCCAGAAGCACTAACAAAGATTTTCAATAAATAAAACTAAAAGTAATGCTAACTATGTGTTTGAGTAAGGGACTGAGCTTTCTGGGTGAGTGAGTGAGAGACACTGAGTGACCTTAATGATGTTATATTGTGTCTATATTTATTTCCTGGCAATGAAGGAAGAAGTTAATGTTAAACTCCAGAGGAAGAAAATTGCTAAAACTTCATTCTGTCACTAAAACTTTGCAGTAGATCTCTTACTGTTCCAGGTTATTTCAAAATTTTGACACTTGAACATCCGTCCTCACTTAAAGACTGCTGGTTATTAAAAGCAAGCATTGTGTGTTATATGCTTTAGAACGTGGAATTCAAGATTAATAGTGATGTACTTTGGTCCTGAACTTTAAGATGAGCTCTCAGGCAAAAGTGCATGTACATTTTTTGTTAGCGAGACCACCATTTTCATGTTTCTGTTGTTCAGTCAGATAACTAATACCTTGGTGCAAGCACCAGAGCTCCAAGGAGGTAGGCGGCATTCAGGCTGCTAGTCCATTTCCCTTCAATATACTCTGCAAACTCTTTCGAGCCATTTCCTTTATGTATTCTACTTACTGTTCCATGGTATTCTTGTAGCAGTAGCATCTGCAGCCTTGGTACGTCAGGCACTGATGTACTGAGTGTCCCCCAACCCAGACTTTTCCTTGACTCTGGCAAGGACAGCTATTCCTAACTCATATTTGAAAACCTGGAGACAGTTTCTTAGTTGCTTTCATCTATGCAGCACTCAGTCTGTGGCAAGAAATAACATCTGAAAATGGCTGTCCATCACCTAAAGGCACTCTTGGTGAATATGGAATCGGCATAGCCCATCTGAGGCCACATATTACATTTGTGGGGATGGAGGTAAGGGCTATGCATCATAGCTCCTCCTCTCTGGCTAGCTCCGTGGCAGCAACCCAGAAACCACTCTAATCTGTTTTGGTGATCAGGAAAGAAGAGCTATGTCCTGAAAGCAATAAGCTTTAATGTACTTTTCTGTTATGTCCCTTTTGTGCTACATTAGACTGCACCTCAACACAGCAGAGCAGCTGAGCTGCAGTCAGTAAGTGCCAAATGTTCCTCTTTTCCCCTTTATGCTATTTTTCAAATGCCACTGACATCTTTAAAACTCTCATCAAGGTGTTACTAAACTGTTAAATCCTATTTTGTGCCAGCAGGCCCCACTTTAAGTGCTAATGCCATCCCACAGTTAATAAGCTGCTAAGAGCTGTATCTGATGTTTGAAATCCCAGTGGTGCTGCATCCCAGAGTTTAGAGCCTAAGCTTGATGCAGTTCAAACAAAAAAAAAAGATACATCTCCAAAGAGTTGGTAAGTGCCTTAGCTCCCATGGTGTTCACTTGATCAAAATCTTAATTCTTCAAGTATATTCAAAGATTTGTGTGTACCATGGACCTAGTACACATTCAAAAGAGCTCAAAAAATTACAGTCATGAAGTTTATTTTATAGTGATGCTTAGTTAACGTTACGTGTTAGTACAGTTAAGGAGATGTCTGATTTGTGGAATATAAGCCCTGAGTTAGGTCACTTTCAAAAACTCTTGTGTTTTAAAGACAGGGCAAGACTTTCTAGCTCTTTACCTGACTAGTGTAACTGAAGAAGGAATGAAAGATGTGATCTGGCATATGCTCAGTTAACCCCACCTGGAGTACTGTGTAGCCTCCAACATAAGAAGGATATGGGCCTGTTGGAGCGAGTCCAGAGGAGAGATGATTATCATGGAGATGATCAGAGGGCTGGAGCACCTTTCCTATGAGGACAGGCGGAGAGAGTTGGGGTTGTTCAGCCTGGACAAGAGAAGGCTCTATGCAGACCTTTTAGCAGCTTTCCAGTACCTAAACGAGACTTACAGGAAAGACAAGGAGAAACTCTTTAGCAGGGCCTGTTGTGATAGGATGAGGGGTAATGGTTTTAGAATAGAGAAAGGCAGATTCAGACTTGTTATAACGCAGAAATATTTTACAATTAGGGTGGTGAAACACAGGAACAGGTTGCGCAAAGAGGTGGTGGATGCTCCATCCCTGGAAACATTCAAGGCCAGGTTGGACGGGGCTCTGAGCAACCTGATCCATTTGGACACGTCCCTGCTTCTTGCAGGGGGCTTGGACTAGGTGACCTTTAAAGGTCTCTTCCAACTCAAACTATTCAGTGATTCTATGATTCTACATCAATTACAAATTCTGCAATTGGACAATTAAAATTTGCCTACAATGTGTATCACTAAAACCTAGAAAAATATGGTATCATGTGTAACAGTACGTTAATTAATACAGTTCTTAAAATTAATTATAATGAGTCTGAGTGGGAACACCAAAAGAATAAGTTTTAATCTTTGCTTTTACAAAGAATAGGATGAATTAATTATATGACGTATAGAAGATGGACAGTTGTGTTACATTGCCATGTATTAGAGAAAATTGTAGTAAGATAAAAATTACCACAAGTGAAAACTGAACCTGCTATTGATGGCTTCTGGGAAGGCCAAAGTAGTATTTTTAAAGTCCAATGATAATTCCTCTCCTGTCCCTGCCTGGTGCCTGGTTCAGCCAGAGGATGGGGGTAGATGATGGGGTGTGTGTGAAGGGGTGTAAGTTTTGGATGAGTTTTTTCACCTAAGAGATAACAGAAAAATAATAAAGGCTTATTACCTGCTGCTCCTCCACCAGTAAACTGAACTTATCTGAGATATCTTTGCTGCCCAGTTTTCCAGTAGATTCCTATTTTCAGGCTGCAGAGTGTCCCAAATATGTGGTACAGCTGGTGGAAGTGACCACTACTGGAAAGTGGTTCTGGTAAGTAGAGATCTTAGAAATGTCTGGTTATTTGAGAACTGGTTAGGGACGCCTGCCCAGGGTCAACCCAGGTTTGGTACTGAGATGATCTCAGTCCTGGGTGTAACACAGCTAGCAAAAAGTGCCTAGAGCTTCTCAGGGTGAACCCCCCACAGCATACAGCTATTGCAGTTATTCACCAGGAAATGCTAGGGACCTAAGAAGGGCTGAAATCCCACTCCACTAAAATCTGAACGTATTACATGGGAAAACATCCTTCTTTCTAAGGGGCATCTGCAGACTTTCTTTAGGACAGGCAGATGCAGTATTTAAGTCAGTGTAATGAGTTTGTATTTCCTAGGTTCAAAAGAATGTTTCAACCACCTGCTGGGCAGGATCACCTGTCCTTGTGAGCATTTTAAAGGAAAATAGTAGCTCCATTTTGGAAAGAAAATTTCTGTGGCAGTTAAATATGTGGTCTGTGTTACATGTTTCACTGTGACCAGGGAGGTGCCTGAGATCTTTTTTTTTTTTTTTGTGGAGGGCAGTCTGAGGTCCTCAGACTCTCAGGCAGCTCAAGTCTAACCCAACATATGTAATAAATTCAGCTCAAAACAGAACCAATGCCTTCCCCTGACCACATCAACCTTCACAATACTAGAGTTATGCCAGTGAGAAATACTGTGGTATGTTGACTCTGTTCTTGCACGGTTCCTTAGGCATCTTCTTGAAAAGCAAATACCGGCTAGATGGACTGGGTCTGACCTGGTCAAACCATCTTGTCAAGAAGGTGGGAAGATTGCTAGGTTCCTTGCCAGTCTAAAAGTTCTTAACAGACAGCTCCTATTTCGTAGCAATATGTCTTAATACTCCAGGACTACTGGGAAATAGAAAAGCAGAAAGTGTAATTGGAGTAGGGGAGAAAGTAGGCAAGAGACAACTTGACTCTGCTCTCAGTAACAAGAAATCTTCCCTGGGGAAAAAGCTGGGTCAAGGAGTCCGAAGTCATCTTTCTTCCTGAGTTATTGGATGTAATAGGAACTTTATTAGGAGCAAAGATCAATTTGGTGCTCACTGGCAGTGGGCTAGGAACTACTCATGCCAGTTCTTTTTTGGGGACAGTGGCTCAAGCTTACAACAGGATGAAAGGTAGTTCAGGTGTGGCATGCCCAAGGACTAAAGCATGTCTTCTGAAGTTAGACAGCTGAGTTCAAACTACAGTCCCAAGCCCCCAGATTGTACATATGCTATATCCTAGGCAAGTACTAGAAATACTGTACCATTATGCAAAAAGCGGGCCATTGCTGTGTCGTAGTTTAGACCCCGATCAGGACCAGACTACAGTCTCTCTCTCACTCCCCCAGCCTCTGAGAGAATAGGGAGAGATAATGTAAGGAAAAAAAAGGCTCGAGGTTTGAGATAAGGACAGGGAGAAATTCTTAAAGTTACCATTACAGGCAAAACAGACTCAACCTGGGGAAAACTATTCATTTATTACTAAAATCAAAGCAGGATAATGAGACAGAGAACAAGATAACTTCCCCTCACCCCTCCCTCTTCCTGGGCTTAACATTATCTCTACCTCTTTCCCTCTCAAGCGGCACGGGGGAGAAGAGGGAATGGGGGTTACGGTCAGTTCATCACACACCGCTTTACGCTGCTGCTTCCTCGTTGGTGGAAGAACTTCTCGCATTCCTCCCGTGCTCCAGTGTAGGGTCCCTCCCACAGGCTACAGTCCTTTGTGAACTGCTCCGGTGTGGGTCATTTTCTTCCACAGGGTGCAGTCCCTCCAGAACAGCTGCCCCAGCATGGGCCCTCCATGGGCCACAGCCTCCTTCAGGCATCCACCTCCCCCAGCATGGGGTTCTCCATGGGCTGCAGGGGGATCTCTGCTCCTGCGTGGGCCTCCATGGGCTGCAGGGGCACAGCCGGCCTCACCATGGGCTGCACCTCGGGCTGCAGGGGAATCTCTGCCAGAAGCAGCATTACTGCTCCCCCTCCTTCTTCACTGACCTTGGCGTCTGCAGCCGTTCCTCTCACAAGAAATTCTTTACAACCGGCTCAGGCAGACACCTCTCAGGATCTTTTTCACATCTCATCTCCTCTCCACTTCTTGCAGCCGGGCCGGGCCAAGTTGGGCCCAGAGAGCACCTGGAGGGAGCCCAGAGGGTGAGGGCCGCAAGGCCCGCAAGGCTCACGCCTCCCCCTCTCTGCCCCGCTCAACATCTTCACATCTTCCCTTCTTATCTTTTTTTCTTTTTTCTGTTTTTCCCCTTCTTAAATACGTTAACGCAGAGGCGTTATCAGGAACGTTCCAATTGGCTCGGCCTTGGCCAGCAGCAGGTCCGCCCTCGACCCGGCCAAGTCCACTGGACAAACAGGAACGAATTCTAGCAGCTTCTTATAGTAGCTACCACTGTAGCCCCCCCTCACTAAATAAAATCAGAACATGCTGCTTCCTTCCCACCTGTCACGGCCGACTCGGGACTCGTGATGGTTCTTTTAGTGTGATCTTGAAGGGCAAAATTACTGTGAATATGCCAAAGGGGTTGATTTAAATCAAACAGCACAAACTTTATTATTTTGCCCATAAAGTGGCATGCGATAGGTGAAAGGGAGTGAAAAGGAAATGTAAAGATAGGAAAAAATAAAATAATAGCTACCACTGCGGGTCCAAGGCGTCCCTATGGTCCCAGGTCCAGGCAGCGTCCCGCTGGTCCTCACAATCAATGTCGATCCTTGGTGTGGAGAGCTCTTCGGGGGTCTCGTTGTTAGGAGTCAACCTTTTATGCCAAGTAGCAAATCTTGCGTCTCCTTACTTCGAGGATCTCTGCCTGTTTTAGGATAGAAGTGTGTTTTTTGTACATTATAATTAGCGAAGTTCCGTTAAAGGGCACTTTCTCACTGTTGTTTTTGAGACAGCAGTTGTGATTCATGGTTATCTCTGCTAGTTTTGACAACAAGGATGAGCCATAGCACCTTCGTGCCACTCTGTCTGCCCTTTCAAGGATGTTGTACATTTTGTTGTTAGGCCAGAGTCAGCCTTGTCCATAACAGTTCCGTTCTGTTCCTGGGAAAAAAAAAAACAACAGGCTGCTCACAGCAACTCACGTCAAGTTGTGAGCCTAACTTTTAGGCCAGATCAAGACCATAGTCCACCCGGAAGTCCTCGATGACAAGGTTGAGAAAATACTGATTTTCTGACAGACCATTACACCACCTCCATTAAATATGTTGGATGGGTTTTTTTTCTGTGCAAGATCAGGGCTCAGTACAGCCTTCTCTTCATAATGTTTGTAAGTAAGTCCTCATTATTCTTCTTCAAAATCAAAATTAAGGTAATTAGTCAGTTAATAGAATTTCTAATGCCTTTTTTTTTTTTTCTCCCTGGATGACTGAATTAATATCCCACATCCTCAGTACCTCCATTTCACATGCACAGAGGCAAAATTATTCAGCGTGCAAACATGTTGCTGATGAGTGCTCCAGCTGTAATACTTCTCTATAGATACAAAAGTGAGTTTGCTTGCTTGTTTATCTTTTGTAACAGCATATGAAAACTGGAGTATTTCATGCCTTGTCTCCCTCCCTCCCACTCAGAATTTTCCTGTGCACGTTTGATCCTCCGGTATTTCTTGGCTGCCGCACATGAAATCTGTATTAACTCTGATTTGCTTCCTAGGCATTTCCATACACATGTTTTTAGCAAGTGAAAAGTGCTCCAGTGTTTCTCAGACTCAGCTGGAACTGAGGGAACCACAAAGTGTCACAGACATCGCCCCCTTCATTTAGCAGGAATATTAATCTATAGTTATACCAAAGAAAAAGCCAGGTTAAAAGCAATGCAACAATTTCAAAAGGGAAGTTAATGTTTTTACCAAATCTGCCATTTCTTCAGTCATTAGTCTTTCCTGTCTCAAAAGGACCATCATTTTGCTTCATGGCAGTGTGTTACAGAACAAATTCAAGATTTCAAATGTTTCATGTCGTACATTTTTCAAGAACTAAAGTCTACTTACAGAACCCATCAGAAAATTCTCTGAAGTTATGGTTTCCTTTTGACTTTTTACTCCCACAGCAGTAACCTGATCACTTTTTTACATTGATTTACAAACATCAAGTCAGACATCCAAATTCTTATAAAAAGCAAAACCAACACCACCTCCAAAAAGAGCTCATTGATTTTTGTTAGTATTTAATTGACTTAATTTTTCTCCTCTGTGAGCAGTAGACATACACATACTCATATGATATTAGCAATGTAAATAAGAATCTTACACCAAGATTCTAGACATAAAGGATATTCAGAGTAATATGGAGGCTTCCATTCACTTTAAATTCAGAACTAGTCCTGTGTCCTTCAAGTTAAAGCAAGCTAAGTAAGTCCATAACATGCTCAGAAAATAAACAATTGTCCATCTGTAAGTAGGCTAAATTTAATATGTGGTTTCTTCAGTTTTTCAAGCATAGTAACAGTATCCTCTTAGGGCATGCATCTTAAAAAACAAACACAGCATTGTTGTTCCTACTGTACTCTTTCAGACAATATTGTTCTAAAACAGAATAAGGTAATTCAATAAATTACTGAAAAGCATTTTTCCATGCAATGGATCAACAAAGATTGCTCAGCAGTTAAAAAAAAAAAACAAAACCAAAAAACAATAAAGTACTTTGGTCTACCATATGTCTGGAGAAAACCTAAACCAATTCAGTGCAGTTACTGCTCTTGTTTAATGAGTGCTGATGCTGTGCTTCACACTATTGAAAAAGTGGAATATGTGGACACTGGGTCAAAGATCTTGTAATTTTGCAAATCACAGCAGAATTTGACTTCTAAATGACAGACCTTTAAAAGGAGAAACAGGATATTTGATGTATTCCACCTATTAATTTTCTTGTACAAGCCAAGGGATGGTCTTTACCCCTCACAAAACAGAGGCACAAATCTCCACTGCTCTGTTGAGTTCATTTTTATACAGATAACTAGTTGCCCTTTGATATCCCTGTACCCAGCTGTGGGGCTGGGGAAGATTTGGGGTTATTTAGCAAAGAGAGGCCACTGGAGTCCTAGTTCACTTATGTGTTGATTTGCTTGAGTTAATAAAAAGGAAACTGCTTTTCCTGGTCTACTCACTAACATCTGGTCTGTATCTTCTCTGAGAGGAAACATCACAGAAAGCTGAGTGACCAGTGCAAGGCGATGTGCATACATTCTGAAGACTCGAATATAATGTAGGCTGTGGGAATTAGAAGTGAAACAGATCCATTATTTCACTCATGTCGCAATTGTCATTGCAAATTAAAATACATTTTTAGCTTTTGTGCTTCAATCAAACACTTAAATAGGTCGTTTTACAGATTTTCTTGTTTTATAGCCAGGCTGAACAATGCAGAAAATATTGCCTCATATTCCACTAAAGCATCTTCTTTCTTTAAGCTTTTTTTCTGGTTCCTGGTAATGGCAGGAATAAGAAGCACAAATGATAGTAATCTGAGAGTCTACTGCTTTTAAATGTTTGAGACATGGAATGGTCGATTGTACCTACAAAGTTTTTAGGAGTAAGTGCTGTTAAGAGTCACAGATTTTTTTTCAGTCTAGAAATGACCATTAGACATGCTAATCCTAACTTCTCTCCTGGGCTATTAAATCTTATTAGCAAGCTTTGTGATGTGTTTCTCTAAGTCGTACCTCAAAAAAAAAATCATCCAACTGAGTTAAAATGACCACAATGGGAATCCATTGCTTCCCTTGGCAGGAAAAGAGAGTGACTTGACTTTCATAGATACCATTTGAGATGCCAATGACTTCTGAGCGAAAGAGAGATCAAAGAGAGTAGGGAGGATTTTAAAAAGCTTTGTAATCAACTTTGTAACTTACTGTGATCAAGTGAAAGTTATCAATATACCATTTTGCAGATGTAAATTTTCTCATATAGAAGTCATTTAGGGAAGGATAGGAATGATGTGTATTGGCTATGAGTGCAGAATACCTGCTCCGTGGCTGAGGCACTGTACTTTATCTTCTCAGCTGCCAAGCTACAACTGGGGATGGTTATTAGTATAAAAACTGAAGTTTTCCCAGAGCTTTCAAATGCTATGCAGAAATCCTGCTCTGTTGCTTACAATGGAAAAAGAGGGAGAGAGGAGGTTTGCTCAGCTCTTCTCAGCCCTGTAGCATTTCTATGTAATATTGAGCCTGTGCTAGTCCTGCAAAGGAACTAAAAATTTCTGTATTCTCCGTGTGAATCTCTAATTAATCCAAGCAAATATCGATACCAGATCTTATAATACAATTTCCAAACATCTGTAAAACCAGTGAAGGTGTCTTTCTGTGTCAGAAATACAAGCCAAATTTGTACCTGTTTATACAAGGAGTTATAAGTGGTAACAGTTTCACATAGGATTTTGTGATGTCATTTCGAATAATCTCATCTGTTCCAGATCAAAAGTTGCTAAATTCAGTCAAAATTCTAAAATTAAACTCTAAGCCAAACCTGTGTTTGCCTCACTCTCTTTTTGACTCATGCAGTCAGGCTTTTTAAATACCCAGATAATGTTGGTTAGAAAAGATAACATTAGTTAGAAAGATATTTAACACTTATCAGAGTAAAAATCATTGCAAGGTCAAAATAGTTCTTCAGGTTTCAATCAGTACCTGTCATTTAGATGGTTAGCTACTTTGGTGTTTGAAACCATTACGGATATCAACGGACCTCAGGGGTCCGTGCTGGGCCCGGCCCTGTTCAACATCTTTGTCGGAGACATGGACAGTGGGATAGAGTGCACCCTCAGCAAATTCGCCGACGACACCAAGTTGTGTGGTGCCGTCGACACGCTGGAAGGGAGGGATGCCATCCAGAGGGACCTTGACAGGCTGGAGAGGTGGGCCCGTGCCAACCTCATGAAGTTCAACCAGGCCAAGTGCAAGGTCCTGCACCTGGGTCATGGCAATCCCAGGCACAAATACAGGCTGGGCAGGGAATGGATTGAGAGCAGCCCTGAGGAGAAGGACTTGGGAGTGCTGGTGGATGAGAAGCTTAATATGAGCAGGCAATGCGCCCTTGCGGCCCAGAAAGCCAACCGCATCCTGGGCTGCATCAAGAGGAGTGTGGCCAGCAGGTCGAGGGAGGTGATTCTCTTCCTCTACTCTGCCCTGGTGAGACCCCACCTGGAGTACTGTGTCCAGTTCTGGAGCCCCCAACACAAGAAGGACATGGACCAGTTGGAGAGGGTCCAGAGGAGGGCCACAAAGATGATAAAAGGGCTGGAGCACCTCTCTTATGAGGACAGGCTGAGAGAGTTGGGGCTGTTCAGCCTGGAGAAGAGGAGGCTTCGGGGAGACCTGATAGCGGTCTTCCAGTACCTCAACGGGGCCTACAAGAAAGATGGGGAAAGGCTGTTTAGTAGGGCCTGTTGCAATAGGACGAGAGGTAATGGTTTTAAAATAGAGGGAGGTAGATTTAGATTAGACATTAGGAAAAAATTTTTTACGATGCGAGTTATAGAACACTGGAACAGGTTGCCCAGAAAGGTGGTGGAGGCCCCATCTCTGGAAACATTCAAGGCCAGGCTGGATGAGGCTCTGAGCAACCTGATCTAGCTGGGGATGTCCCTGCTCCTTGCAGGGGGGTTGGACTAGATGACCTTTGAAGGTCCCTTCCAACCCTAACCATTCTATGATTCTATGATTCTATGAAATTTCCACAAATGTTCAGCAAAACTGCGTGCTGATGTTTCACTATAGTCCGGAAGCCATGCAAACACTAATGCAGACAGCTTGAAATTGCTTTTCTGTAAAATGAAGTGATTAGCAAAAATATCTTATGGGTTGTCCAAGAAATATTTGGTGTATTTCCTTTCTTCATTCATTACTAAATAATTGAAATTCTGATAGATTCCTGCTTGCAAATAGTTTTCTTATCATGGCACTGATGTGTACAATTCTCAAGGAGTATTTAATAAATGTATCAGTAGATGCAATTCTGGAAAAAAAATTTGCAGGAAAAAAAATAATAAAAACCACTTTGGTTAGGTGTGCACTTTCTTTTGCAACAGTCACATGGTCCAGCGAAGCCTGCCAAAGATCATCCAGAAGAGCATATATCACAAGGGAAGAGGATGTTTCTTTATGTCGCTTTAAGTAGAGACAGGTACTATTTGAGCTGAGTTACAAATTCAATTCCCTGCAGTAATTTAGCATAAATTTCTTTAGAGATCCTCAGATATACTTCTAGGTTAATTTGGTTTTTAACACCAATTGGAGAGAAACACTTTGTGGAGACTAAGATAAATTTAAGGAGGCAATGCATCCACTTACCTTTTTAGAGATTACATTAAAATCAGTATTTTAGGATTGACAGAAGAAAATAGAAAAACTCCAAAGCATCCTATCAAGTGTAGAAAGCCGTGACTTACTCCTTAAAGACTGAAAATCACAAATTCAGTGTATTCAGTATATTCATATAATTATATGCATATCCATACAAATTATAATGAACGGGCCCTTGGCCACTCAGGTGATGGCAATCATAATTTGTAAATCTCAAAGTCAGGGCATCAGAGTTCCAAGATGGATTTCACTTCCAGATGCTGAAAGCAATCCTATGCTGCTGGGAACATCAGCAGTGACAGGTTTGGAATTGAAACCATATCGGCCAGGAATGGTTTTAAAATGAAAACAAATGTGTTTTCTGTGCAGATTGATGTAGCTATGCTTTTTAACTTTGTCTGTCAGGGAAAGTGTGCACACACAATTTTTCTGGAAGGTGATTACAAAGGGAGGAGGCCAGGTGGGACCTCAGCGAACTTGTGCCAGGGCAGGAACTGAGAAGAGCAAAGGAGTGGTGGCACCTGCCGGCTGGGAGGGCAGTGGGTGCTTCCTTCAGGCCCTGGCTTCTAGTTCAGTAACTCCAGCTTACGGAGAAGAGGTATATGTAGAAGAGGACAAAAAGGCATAACACAAGCTTTGAAAGAAAATAACTGTAGCTGCTGGCTAGCAACCTGTAAGGGAAGCAATGACAGGACACACAAGGAACAGTTCATTTGTGAGATGGAGAGACAGCTGACTTTGTTTAACTTTCGTTTGAGGCAAAGAAAGGGTTAATCAATGTCCAGACAACTTTTGGAAAGAATACTACCTATTCTGAGCCAACAGCTCTGCAGAAAAGAGCATGCTCTCCCCCGTCCCTATTCCCACCCCATAAAACAGCGGAAAGTTTAAGCAGCTGCTGATCTGCTTTTAGCAGGCAGAGAGCTTTTTGCATGGTCCTTGCATCAGCCCAAGCAGGAGTACCTTCACTCAGGCAACAATGCTCTTCTCAGACAGCATTTTAGTGATCCCTCTCTCCTTCCATCCGGGCTGTTGTTAGCAAAGACAGACAGTTTCAGTGCTTATTCTCAGCTTTGCAAAAACAGGTTAGATATAAACATGTAAATATATAAAAGCCTATGGAAAAACACTGAGGCATTAGTCCTTGAATGTGTCTTGGTGTCTTTCAAAGGTCATGTGAACTCCTTTGGACATTTTGGTCAAATCACTTGCTTTGTTTGTGTCTCATTTCTTAAATTTGTGAAATTGAAATAACTGAACACACTTTTTTTTTTTTTTAAGTACTGTTTAAGCGAACAGAATATTCAATGCTAAGCATTACTCTTCTTTATTAATATTAACATACGGTACCAGTAGTACAGTCTCACCAAACAAACCACATGAAGATTTCCACTTGCTTTCCTCCCTCCTTCCTCTCTGTAAAAGCACAAGTGCCCTGGCCGTAGCTGCAATGTTCCTGCTATAAAGAATTTAAAGAAAGTTTCTTGGCTTCATCTACACCCTTGTGCATGGTAAAAAAAGCTGTCATTGGTCAGCTGTTTTGCCTTTCAAATATAATCCATTCTAGAGAAATATGCTAGGTATTTTTTATAACAAAGGAACAACAAGAAGAGAAAATTCCACCACAGCAACCAACTATCTAATAAAAGATAAGCAAAGCACACCAATTAAGTTAAGAGCATGAGATAATTACAGAGCAGAAACTAAGTCCTTCAAACTGACACCTCCATTTAGCATATTCTTGCACATTCCATGACCTAGCTTTGCTTTATGTATAGTTGTTAAAAAACCCATGCAGCTTGACACGAGCTTGATTTCTTTTAACTTTTTTATTTCTTTAAAAATGTTAACTTCTTCAGTATGCTGCAAATAGTACTTACTTTAAGTTACTGAGATGGATTTTTCACTAGATGAGTATTTAGTATTTTCTTGTTTAAAAATCTGATATTTTACTGTGCGTTCCTTGCCTCATGTCAGAATTTAATTTTAATGTATCTTACCTGACAGTTATCTGAACACAATAATATAAATAAGATTTCTTGCTTCTTCCTGTTTGTGCTCTACAGGTTAGTTTATTAGTTGTCAAAAGGGTTTCTACTGGGAAGTTAGATAGTGAGGAGGAGGTATAAAATCAGCAGACAGAACATCTTCCTTTGCTACATGCAGATCAAAAAACCAAAGATGGTATTTTCATCATATTGATCTGTTTCATCCTTATGAATGTGCGTATGAGCATGGAGAGAGTCCATGGGGTTAATCTGGAATCTGAAAACTCTGAACACTATTGTGCTTTTTAAAAATCTAATAATATTAAAAATTAAACGGTTGAGTTTTCATTTTCTCCCCCCAAAATTACTGATATCAAATCAGCAAATAAACAGACAATTATTTGTGTCCCATTGATTCCCTCTGTCTGTCGTGCATTTCATAGATGCTCATTGCCTTGAAACTGGGTCACTTATTTTGATTTTATTAGTTGGTGTAGCTGAATAACTAAGTACTCATTTGAAAAAAAAAAAGTGTCATTCTGCTTGTTGGAAGGCCCAGCAGGATTTTCACCTAGGAAAAACACCTGTGAAAGCTAATTTATACTAGCTGAGTTGCTTCCTAATTGCTTTTCATGTGCAGCTGGAATTGTGTTGGCATGACTGTTGACATAAGCATGACTGTTTGAACTACATCATCCAGAAAGCTGCTTGAGAGTGTTTGAGAGGGAGTGTGGCAGTGGTGGTTCATGCTACATAGGAAAAGTCAGCCAAGAAGCAATGATTAGGCATTAGTACCATCTTCCGAAGCATAGTGTTTAGGCTGCACAGCTTTCACTGAAAAAGTTAATACTTTCACTATCCAGAGGACTACACAAGGCAGAGACTCCTCCTCTGTTTTTGGCTGAGTTTGTGGTAAATAATATACATTGATTTGATCCAATCCATGTATTACATGGCAGTAGATACAACAGAGAGATTCTCTTGGCATATGATTTGTTGTCAAATGTATATGATTTTTAAAGCCAATTGACCTGGAAAATCTGGTAGAGCTGAAAACGGTTTCATCTTTCCTTAATGAGTAAATGTAATTTTCTACCTGTGGAAGTATTAAATGATACAAACTTTCGGTCAGAGGCAAACAGGTATATCACATTTCAGTCAGTGTCTCTATTCTCTGAGATTCAACCTACTTGAAATTCTGGAAGTAGGGATTGTTGTTGTTCTTTTTTTTCCTTTTTGTTTCTTTGGACTCCATTTGATTTATATGGATTTTTTTTTTCCTTCAGGAGTTCAAACCCAAGGAGAAGAAAATATATGAAGCACCAGACTTTTGCTATAAGGGAAAGTATACTTCAAATTGTTTTCAGAGTAGAAAATTTATTCAAAAAGTCCTAGTGACCTACATACAGAAAAAAAAAAAAATCATTATGGAGGCTAAAAGGGGGAAATATGAGATGGGTCTCAATGTTTAAACAAAGCTCTTAGGGCACTCAACTTCGTGGTGGACTCACTCCATAGCTCATAAATTTCTTTTTTTACTGTTCTTCAGAAATTCACCTTTTGCTATGCTGTGGCTTACGGAGAAAGTTTCTCCGTTCTTTTGTGCATGCCTCTTTTCAGCAAGTTCAGCTTAAGAAGGCTTTTGTGCCTCCTGCCAATGCTTGGCTCCAAAGAGAAGGACAAGGGCAGGCTCTGGGAGTGGTGTCTCCTCTCAGTTTTGCTCACTGAGGAATTGCACAGGGTTGACCAGACTATCAGAAAGAGCCTACGCTGTGCTTTTAATTTCTGGGTCCACAACTGAGTTAAATAGACACAGTGTCACTTTAAGAAGAATACAGAGTCCA
This sequence comes from Chlamydotis macqueenii, assembly GCF_036417535.1. NCBI lineage: Eukaryota > Metazoa > Chordata > Aves > Otidiformes > Otididae > Chlamydotis > Chlamydotis macqueenii. The sequence goes on along the minus strand of NC_141593.1, from coordinate 53,473,692 downwards.
CTATGCTGAAGTAAATCACTGGTTTTTTTTTTCACTGCAGAAAGCAGATAAAGAACAGCTGCTGAAGGACTGCAGGCCTTACATGAAGAGGAGAGAATAAACATCACTCCAAGTTTGAGAATACTTATTAAATATGTAACTACTCATCTATAAAGAAAGATACATAAACCCAAAAGAAACATCAAAACTTAATTATACTGCTACTGCAAGTAAAAGGAGTATCCATTAGGATCCTACCTCATGAGGAGCATCACAAGGCAAGTCCAAACAGCAAAGCGGTGCAGGGTAGGGCAGATTTAGATAAAATATTGTATCAAAGCTAACCCTCGAAAAATTTACTTACTGTCCACAGTCACATTCATCAGCTCAAAAATCTATGTTTGGTGACCTTTGTTCCCAGTAGCAAAGTTTTGGTTTATTTAGACAACTGTTCACTAATCACTCGCAGGCAGACAAAGTAGTAGGATCTTACTGACCTTTTCCAGAGCATTTTGAATCTCTTCAATGTGTTGACCTCACACTGAGCATCAGCTGTGATGCTGAGATATTTTTCAATTAAATCTATATGTAGCTAGCAATTGGGCACCCAAGATAGTAGTAATACTGCTGTGGAAATAACTTTATTTACAGGCTTCTGTACCAAATCAGTATTCATATGGAATATGTACCTGAAAACACTGTGTTTTTAACTTCTTTTTTTTTTTTTCTGGCACAAGAAAATTCCCATGTGCTGATGAAGCTTTTTGCCTCAATCCACATTTTTGCTGAAGTAAAAAATAAATGGTTTAGTAACTTCACCAAATGTTAAAAATGAAACTTGTGGCTTTTGGTCAAGTATTTTTTTATTTATTCAAAACTATTAGCTTAATCTCAGTGTTACAGAGCCACAGAAAACCAGAAAGTTAATACAGTTTTATATCATTGACTAAGGCCTTGAAGTACCAAAAAACATAATGGAAAATAAATAATTGATCATAGTCTCCTGAGACAGAGTCATTTCAACTTTCTAATCACAAAACTATAGGGAACGTGTAAACTGGCAATACACAAATTATCTTTAGTTAATCTATCAAAGATATCACCAGACTCTATCAAAAAAACATGACGGAGAATTATGTATGTCACCCTTTGGAAACAGAATGAGAGTTCTAGGAAACTGGCATTTTTATTCAATGTTTATCACTTACATATAATGCTTTTCTGGAGGAAGATAACAACTGCTATGTCTATATAGCAAATTCCATAGTACATAATGTCTATATAATAAATTCCCTTCCTCCCATGCCCTCCTATACACAAGCAAGGCCAATGAACTTAACAGAAAACAATGTGCTGGTTTTGGCTGGGATAGAGTTAATTTTCTTCGGAGTAGCTAGTGTGGGGCTATGTTTTAGATTTGTGCTGAAAACAGTGTTGATAATACAGAGATATTTTCGCTCTTGCTGGGCAGTGCTTACACAGAGTCAGAGCCTTTTCAGCTTCCCACACCACCCCACCAGCAAGTAGGCTGGGGGTGCACAAGAACTTGAGAGGGGACACAGCTGGGACAGCTGACCCCAACTGACCAAAGGGATATTCCACACCATATGGCATCATGCTCAGCAACATAAAGCTGGGGGAAAAACGAAGGGGAGGATGTTCAGAGTGATGGTGTTTGTCTTCTAAGTAACCGTTACATGTGATGGAGCTCTGCTTTCCTGGAGATGGCCGAACATTTACCCTCCAATGGGAAGTGGTGAATTGATTCCTTATTTTGCTTTGCTTGCATGTGCAGCTTTTGCTTTACTTATTAAACTATCTTTATCTCCATCCATTAATTTTCTCACTTTTACCCTTCTAATTGTCTCCTCCATCCCACCAGGAGTGAGTGAGTGAGTGGTGCTTAGTTGCCAGCTGGAGTTAAACCACAACAGTCAGTGAAATAATCAATACAAAATGAAAAAGAGCTAAAGCTAAGGAAAATCAACTTATTTAAACAAGGAAAATGCTCACTATATTACTAACATAGTACTTTAATAAGAACTGAAAATGAGTCAGATAGAACAAGAATTTGAAATTTGTCCACAGGAGCAATGTTCTTCAGAGACGAACCTCATAAAGTCATAGAAGGAAAAACTCATAACTGTATTTAAAGGGTACTGGCTTTTGATACTGGAATAACACCAGCTTTTGAGAGAAATATATGCTTTCTCAAGGGATATAGAGAGCTTGCGTGATACTGAATACATTTGCTATTAGCTTTGATACCATGCCAGACTTAGTGAATGAAATCATATACTAGATCGTTCATTGAGTGTAAACTTGCTCTTAAATCTGGAGCTCCCTCAAAAAAGTTCAACTATTAACTGCTTCATGTTATATTCTGGGTAGTCTCAGTTTCCAACAAAAATAAATTATCTGCAACGCTCATATAAGGCACATTGCATTTGACTTACTACCTAATGAGGGTTGATTGATAGAATTAAAAATGCTGAGAGGCATCCAGGATTTTTGTAATTTTTATTTCTATGCTAACATGCAAGGGGCTAGAGGGGGTGGAAATAGCACATCTTTGCAAATTTTATTTAGTATATTCTGATCAATAGGACCATTGGAAGTAATGTCTTTAGTAACAGAAGAGTGCTTGGGGCATGCCAGTGTTTAGGATGTACAAAACAGCGTGATCTGGCACAAATATTTGCAGTCTTCTAGGCCTATTTCTGCTGACATGAAGACAGAGCAATGTGATCTATTTTTTCAAGGTGCAATAATTGAAATAAAAAGCATTTTGATATGACTAAGTGTAAAGCTACAGGTATAATAAAAAGGAATTCAGAATAGGGAGGGTGAACTCACAAAATAAAAGATTCCTTTGCAATGTTATAGCTTAAAAAGCGGATGTAGTCCTTTTCAGTATTAATAGGTACAGGAGATGGAAGTACAGAAAGGTTTTTCCTTCTCTATATGATGTTAAGTGTCAAGCTTGGAGTTCTGCAGATATTTTCAAAGCTCTTGTTTTTAAAAAAAGATATACTGAAAAACTGGAAAATATACAAAAGGGCCATAAAAATGAGTCAAAGAATGAAGAAAAATTTATACAGATTTAAAAAACTTGAATTGTCCAACTTCTCAAAAAACTGGTGGATCAGTTAGTTGGTTGCAGTGTAGAAGCTCTTTCACAGAATTATGCTCTCCAAGTAGGCTATTTAGCTACAATAGCAGCAACAACAACAACAGTAATACTGGTAGTAGTAGTAGTAGCAGCAGCAGCAGCAGCAGTATCTCTAGCCACTGTTTAAGTTCTGTGGAAGGGCAAACTCTGGGGCCACTTGCAGTCCTGGTCTCCTGACTGCACAGATCCTTCCTGCCACTGGAAGTATTCTCTACATGCAGGGGAAAGCTCTCATGAACATGAGGCCACGATGGGACCAGGGCATGTCCAGCCAGGAGTGGGAAGATGTTCTCAGGTTGTACAGTGACTGAGAGCAGGACCAATTCAAAACAGATAGTCACTTAAAATGTATGTTAAGGAGATGGACATATCTCCAAGCATAGTAGTGACTTAAGAAGATCAGGATTGAGCACTCTCTTCCTCAGTATATGCTCAGCCGAGCCCAAGCAGATGAGTTCAGTACTATGTGGAGCATCCCTGTGGCTGCCTGAATTTGAACTAAGCAATCTGCTTACATATGTATTCTGGATAATCTGATGATTGCTTTTGGACTTAAACACTACAAATTTATGCACAGATGTTGGTAAAGATATAATTAGGAAGCAATCAAATTGCAAAATGTAGGTGGGAAACTAGTCTGATCAACAGAATCTACGTTACTGGTACAAGCAGATAAAATAGGAATTAAGCCTAATTATGTAGGGCTAAAATGTGTGTATGTGAGAAAATGACATTTTTTTACAAAGAGAGCACACTTTATATGTGTACAAAGTGATGATGATTTTTAATTTTTACATTTAGTGGTCTCACAACTTCAATTGTTTATGACACACTAACAATACACTTTATTATTTGCAGTAGCTGATTGCATTTACATTGTGTGTTGTGTACAAATTTGTTGTAATCTGGCAATCCATTGCCATAACTGTTTATGAACATATTTTAAACTCTATTTCATACAGTCTAACATTTCAACTGTAATGTTAGATGTGAATTGTTGGGTTACATCTAGATAAAATAATATATTTTTTTTGTGTCTAAGCCCAGGTGTCCTGTAGCAACAGCATAGTTGACGTAGGCTATGTGAAAACCCCCAAGTACAAATAGAGTACAAATTACTCATCTAGGATAGGCTAAGAATAAGACCACTATACGTAACCTTGGTTTCCCAGCTATTTAGAGCCTGGAAAGAGAGTGACAGAAAAATCTGATATCTGACAACTGTAGATGGATAGCTTAATCATTAGTAAAAATATTCATCATCAGAAGGATTGCACAGATTTTAATGAATCAGAACAGAAGAGAGAGGAAAGGGGAACTCGGGCTGTTACATAGCCTTTGATGTGGTCTGGTGTTTCCCTCTTCCATAACAAGCTGTGGAGATTGCCACAAATAAAGACATACTGTTCTGGATTCCTTTAATTTTCTATCTTAAACCAGTTTTTTAACTCTAAGACAGTGTAGAATCTATACATGTCTTTACCTCATAGAAGTAGAGTTATTTTGAACATGAAGTGAAACAAAATTACTTCTATTGTTTAGGAATATTTTGGTAGTAGTAAAAAGGTGTATTCTTGCAACTGTGTTCTGAGTCTGATTTGAACAGTCTTGTGACTAACATGTTTGAAAAGACAACCGAACTGAAAAAAGCCTTCTAGTAAGAGCAATGATAAGCCAAGAACCTGCTAAAGAACAGCCTGTTGCTTTTTTTTATAATACATGAGATATAGACAGATATAGATGGTACAGAAGATATAGGTATAGGTATTGGTATAGATAGAGATATAGTGTAGATACAGATGTAGATATAGATATGAATTATCTTATGAAGCTCTGCTAGCACATAGCAAATGAGCCTTGTACTTCTACGCACATATATAATTCTTCTTAAATTATTTATTATTTATTAAACTGTCTTTGTTTCCCCTCCTCAGTCCTGTGAATGACAGTGCTATAAATTCAAAAGCCCAAGTATAGCTCAGAAACTGATGCACATCTGCTGCTGCCATACATTTTACTTCAGCAAACATCTCTTGCAATTAAAGAAAACAACTCATCTTGAAAGATTTGCAGCCTAAGCACACAGATTCAGGAAAAACTTGCTAGTTCCCATACACTTAGACCCTTATCTGAACTGACACAAACTGCTGAGCTCACGAAGTCCTGCCATCATTGACTTGCTGTTTGTCTACACTTTGCCTATGGGCTGAGTCTTAGGTCACACTGCTTCATATATGGATATTATTAATTTGTTCATTTTTACTCTTTAAACAGTCAAAGGGCAGAGCATTGCCATTTTTCTGTCTGATGTGCAAATGTATGACCACAGGCCCCTTCTACTAGCAGAGAACTGGAAAATATATTACTCCTTCCTTCCCAGCATGTGCTATTTCTCTGTAATTAGAAACCATTTGAAAGAAGAGAGAAATGCACACAAAGAACCAAGTGTCAGTTTCCCTAGCAGTGGGGTGCTGGAACAGGAACAGCCGAAACATCTCCATGTGACATGCCACCACCCTATCTCAGAGCTGAACCAAATGACCAGAGGCTGCTCCAGAAACAGTTGTCAACTTACTTTACAGCTGTTACAGGATACCAGTGTTTAACCTTTCTCACCTTTGGCCAAGTCTCAGAGCTCTGCATTTTGTTCTATTTCCTATAAATAAATTTTGTCACAGCTTCATAAAAAGTACAGAAAGCCGCAGTTTCTGGAAGATCCAGTATCAGGCTACAACTGTGAAGGAACATCTTTGCTTTGATGAGACTAATGTAAAGCAACTGTGTATTGCACTAATTGGCATGGAGAGGGCTCTTTACGAAAAATTACATGTGCCACAGAATTAGGCAAAGAAGGTCTAAGTCCTCTCCCAAACAGATATTCCTGTTCATTCTTGCCAGCTATACAGAAATATAACAGGAGAAAGTCCCAATTAGGCTAATGGTAGCTGCAGAGATTGCTGGATCCTTGAGAAACAACACACCCTTTCTGTGGTTGTTAGACACCTTTCCAAATTCCCACGGGTTTCAAATGCCAAAAGGTCTGCACAGGAGCAAACTCCACTATGAACAACACTCAAAAGGTCAACCACATTGCAGTCAAAATTTAGCATGCCTTTCACAATTACTTCTCCAAAGCACTTCTCAGTAAATGGGAAAAGTCACATGCCACTGAGGGGAGGAAAAATAGTGTGTACCTTCAGAGGAGGAAAAAAAAGTGAATGCTGTCAGTAACGTCCAGTATGTCCGTGTTACTCACCTTGCTAAGGCCATTCTCAGATCTGGAACAACTTCCGCTAGTGGTAATACTCTAGTAGAGGTAATTTGCCTAATACTCTACTACAGCAGGCTTTTTTTTTCCTTTTTCTTTTCCTTTATTCTTTTCTTTGTTTCCTTTTCCTTTTTTTCCCTTTCCCTTTCTGTCAGTTTTGCTTTATCTTGCTTTTGCTTTTATTTTTGCAAACAATTCTACCAAACAGAGATAAATAATCCAGTGAAATTGGAGAGAGTGTGTTTTCTGATTTGAGTTCTTGCTCTCCCACTGCTTTCATTTCATTAGTACTAAGTGTTTTCTCCTCCCCCTCTCTTGGCTGCTGGCAACATGCCATGCCAAGGTAAGTTCAGTATGAGATTCCTGCTCCAGAAAGTGTGTTCTCTTGGGGACAAGAAACTCTCCAGAAGTAGGAAATTCTGAGGCAGAGAAAATTAAGCACTGTCAGCAGAGACCAGAAATGACACTGCCAAAATCCATGTATTTCATGACAGTTTAGTAAGGAGCTACATAATCAGTTAAGTAAAAAGAATGAAAGAAATGAGCAAGATAAATACATTATTTGTCTCTGTTATATTTAAGATGTGCCAGAATAGGAATCCTGTCTTAATATAAAATATTTTTTTTTTCCAGTAAAAGATTTACAGATGAAAGGAACCAACACCAGCAGAGGCTTCAAGTAGGTAAATGACAGTAGAAATTTAGGACAGTGCAATAATTTGGCAAGAATTATGGTTGGTGTATTTTTCTTTCATTTCTGCCATTAACACTTTAAAAGGAAGACTCCCACCTCTAGAAACCACAAAACAGGTTAAAATGACTTCTGTATTTGTACCTGGCCTCCCCTCCTGTAAGAACTGGGACACCACAAAGACTTGTTATCATTATATATGAATTTCTCCAATGTAATTTAAATCCATTTTAAACAAATTTGCAGATGTAGAATCTTTGTCTGTAGTTGAGAGAAACATTTGTGTCCCCTCAGAATTCAATATAGTGTAAATTATCCTGCAAAACCAACACATTTATATGTCCCACTTTTATTTGAAAGATGATTATATAATAATTTGATCTAGTTAAGAATTTCCTGAAAACAAGCAAGATAAACTTCTTCTGAGAACTCGGTTCAATGATTATATGACCTTTTAGAATCATAGCATCATAGAATAGTTTGCGTTGGAAGGGACCTTTAAAGGTCATCCAGTCCAACACCCACTGCAAGAAGCAGGGACATCTCCAATTAGATCAGGTTGCTCAGAGCCCCATCCAACCTGGCCTTGAATGTTTCCAGGGATGGGGCATTCACCAGCTCTCTGGGCAACCTGTTCAGTGTTTCACCACCCTCAGTGTAAAAAAAAATATTTTCCTTATATCCAGTCTGAATCTGCCTCCCTCTATTTAAAAACCATTACCCTTTGTCCTATCACAACAGGCCCTGCTAAAGAGTTTCTCCTCATCTTTCTTATAGGCCCCCTTTAGGTACCGGAAGACCATTATAAGGTCTCCGTGGAGCCTTCTCTTCTCCAGGCTGAACAACCACCGCTGTCTCAGCCTGTCTTCACAGGAAAGGTACTCCAGCCCTCTGATCATCTTCATGGCCCTCCTCTGGACTTGCTCCAACTGGTCCACATTCTTTTTATGTTAGGGGCTCCAGAGCTGGAAGCAGTACTCCAGGTGGGGTCTCACCAGAGCAGAGTAGAGGGTTAGAATCACCTCCCTTGACCTGCTGGCCACGTTTCTTTAGATGCAGCTCAGAATGTGGTTGGCTTTCTGGGCTGCAAGCACGCATTGCTGGCTCAAGCTCAGCTTCTCATCCACCAGTACCCCCAAGTCCTCCTCAGGGCTACTCTCAATCCATTCTCTGCCCAGCCTGTATTTGTGCTTGGGATTGCCCTGATGCATGTTCAGGACCTTGAACTTGGCCTGGTTGAACTTCATGAAGTTCTCATAGGCCCACCTCATTTTGCTTATGAAAGAATCATATGAAATAGTTGTGATCTGTAAAATAATAAATATTGGGGCACTACACATTACTTCCCTAAAAATTTGGAAAAATAGGTTTGAGGTTCTTTACTTAAACATTTCCATAATGGCTGAAACACTTCAGATTAAAAAAAAAAAATCCTCTGCACATGATTTGGTTTTTTTTTATGTACAGTTTGTGAAAGAAATGCTTTATTCAAAAGTTTATCAAAAACCACTGCAAATATTTGTCTGTTACATGCCTTGATTTGATAGAAGTTTGGTTCTTCTGGTAAATAGAATTAATAAAGAATATCAGCTCTAATAGAAAACCTCTTTTCCAACCCTATCCAGTGTGTTTTTTGTTTATATAAATGTTAAATTCATTTCTTCTGTTCAAATCAGGTTACAATCCTAGTTATATGATGAGCAAGATAATATTTTTGCATTAGATATTCCCTGCAACTGTTCTGACCAAAATTAACTTTCAGCATAATTCTTGTTAGCAATAGGTTTACATATCTGCTAACGCATGAGCATAATGACTCGTAAACATACAAGAGACGCAGATCTCCAAGATACTTTTCACATCTGGGGGAAAAAGGTACTACGACATATTTACTTCAGGTATAGTGTTACTTTTCAGACAGACAGGCATTATTGCTAGTGTTTGTTTAACCAACCACTCCATATTGTTCACCTGAGTAGAAGTATCACACATTTATTTTTCTTCTCATTCTCATCCTGTCTTTGGTTATGTTATTTCCCTTTTGAATACCTTAGTAGAGTTTCAAAGTCATCGAACTTTCAGTTGCATAGAACAAAAATAATTAAGCTGTACCACTATAAACTCCAAATGTTGCATATTATGCCTGAAGTGTATTCACTTTGAATTCCTTCCAGCCTTGTGTTTTCATACAAGTAAGATTTGATCCGGGTGATAGGTACCATGAGGAGTAACAAACAATCCAAGTCAACCTGTCAGAACAATATTTATCTCAACTGACCAGCCCAGCAGAAAGAAAATGTTCCTGTTGGTTTCAAGATAGAAATTAACCTTATTTGTTCTCTTACATTTATGCTTTCTCCAACTAGAAGAATTTGTTTGACAACCTTTATCTTTCAGGGCATATCACAATAGCATTATTGTTTTATATTTTTGCAATGCATTTAGCACAATACAAAGAACTTAATGATCTAGCAAAAATTCATAAAATACCAGTATCTGCTCTAAGTTTCTATGTCAGATTTGTATCAAATTTGTATCTTTCACCCGGATTTACAATCAAATGCTTGTGGTATTTATTCATTGTCTTTCAATCATGACTAACTTTTACCAATAAGTGCTTTAACTTACTACTTTTCTTCTGGCTCTGATTGTTTTAGTTTAGAAACTTTTAAGAGCATTTATTGCCTCTAATGTTAATTATTTTTGTAATTTCAAGTCTTTAAATATCAAATACACATGATTATATAGTCATAAAAGTTAAGGATATGGGAAGGATAAATTTGCTCAGAAAGTTCTCAAAGACATTACTAAGGGAGATACCAATGAGGGCTGTCAGTCTCTTAAAGGTTACTCTAAAGACCAATGAGCTCCTGGATGAACACTGACTAAAGTCAGAAAAACATACCAGTACAGACTTTCTTCATGGAACAATATATAATTTATTTCTAGGCTTTACAAACCTTGATTGTTGTTCCTTATAGCTGACAACATCAAGGAGCACATCCACAGCCTAGGGGCAGCAAGGGACAACTGGAGATGAGAAAAAGATTTATTTTAGGTTGTGAACCTATATTTTGCATGAAGAGTAATTTGAGGGGCTGAGGGGAAGGTGGAAGAGAATTTTTCTTCCTCTCTTTTGACAACTCTTACTCTTTTCCATTTTCACTCTATCTCTCAAAACATTGTATCACATTTGAATTCTCAGTATCAAACAAAACCTCACCTTTCTTGAGGAGACAAAAATTCACAGAAGGAATTCCACCTCTGAGGAATCTCTTGGCTTTCTAGAGGGACTTCTCTGTCCAAGATGGGGAATGGTGTCAGTAAACACCTTTTTTCTCCTGCCCTAGGTCCCATATGGGCTACTGGCTCTCATTTTTTCAACCTTTTGTAATCTGCAAGGAAAGTATTTATCATAATAATAAATCACAGACCTACAGAGTCATCATTTGTTCTGACTTAAAAAAAAAAAAAAGAAGAAAAAGAAAGAAGAATATCTGGGGAAGAGGCAGGAGTCTTGTACGCTGAATTGCAAGAAAATTGTTTAAGACCTATAACACTATGTGGACAAAAATTTTAACTGATTCCAGAAAGTGTTTCATAACCACCCTACACCTACTCATAAGAATCTGCCATATCCATAGCAATACCATTGGAGTGTTTTATTTAAAATATAGGACTAAATGTGAATGCTCACACAAACCACAGATACCTATAACACCAAACCACAGCAGAGACCCCAGGGACCCAGATTCTAATCAAGACTATTCACTCTGCTTTCTTTTCATTTTGTTTCAACTAACCACAGAGATAATATTTAACCAAGATTCATAGCAAAGTTTAAAGTTTAAAGCAATATTTTATAAAGAGTAAGAGATAATGTCTGCACAGTAAAAAGCTGCATTATACTAGTGTAGTAATTATATAATTGATATATAAAATTGATAAATATAATTGATTTCCACTCCTGTTTTAAGATGTTCTTAGTCCCAGAAAAGAAACAACAGGCAAAGCAGACCTCTTTTGTAGCTTCACCTCTCTGTGGTCTGGCTGAGGTGTCTCTGCCAAAGTAAAATGATAATTCACCTCATCATAATCCGGTTTAGTTTTGAGTTATTCTGAAGTAAGCAACCCCAAGGAGCCTCTCAGTTAACAGAGGCACCTGGAAACCTGTTGCTCAGCTCTTTCCATTCTGCCTTTGTCTCAAAGCATCACTCTCACATGCAGAGGGACACTGAGGGCAGACTTATCACAGTCATATTTTTATTCAACCCTATGGCTTGCATTCAAAGCCAAAAAGAGTCTCTGTGACTGCTGAAAACACCTACATATTTAATACATACACTCACCAGCTTGCCTGCTGGTATTCCAGAATTATTTGGGAGACTAGCTGTCATGAATTAACGGAAACACTTGTGGGGTCTTAACATTTCACATGTCGAAAGACAACCAGAGTAGACTGGCCTGAATTATTGACTATCTTTATCACTGTAGTGAAAGACAATCATGTGAGCTGAGCAGTCTCCAAAAGTGGACTTTCCTAACGATTCATTAACTACAGAGTGAACTCAAAGAATCACAAAATGATTGAGGTTGGACGAAGCCTCTGGAGATCATCTAGTTCAACTGCTACTCAAGCAGAGGTATCTAAAGCAAACTGCCTAGGACCACGTTTTGTTCACTTTTGAATATCTCTAAGGATGCAGACTCCACCACCTCTCCCACCTGCACCAGTGCTTAGTCACTCTTGTGGTAAAAAAGTGTTTCCTGATGTTCATATGGAATCTCCTGTGTTTCAGCTTGTGCCCACTGCCTCTGGTCCTGTCATTGGGCAACATTGGAAAGACCTTGGGTGTGTCATCTTCACATCCTCCCCTCAGAGATTTATATACACTGGTAAGATCCCTGCCCAAGCTTTCTCTTCTCCAGGTGAAACAGTCCTAGCTATATGGAATAGTCTTAGAAATTATTGCCCTCTGCATTCAGAGGAAAAGATCGGGTTAACACCTCTCTGCAGCTATGTCAAGCATAGCCAGCCTCCAGCCTTCCATCTACACCCATAAAAATCAACAGCCTGTGACTTGCTCGTGGGTCCCCTGGTCCCAGAGGGCTTTTTGCAAATACTTTGTGTCTAGCCAGATGCGATGAGGTTTTACATTACATACTTGCCAATATGACTTGGAAGACAGTTGCAGAAACACATCAAATGAAAAAGACATCCGTACAAACAAGATGGTTATTTATGGACAGTCATCAAGTAACAGTTACATGACATGAAGTAACTACAACTCTTAAGTAACGGGTATTACATCCATACCATTATAAAAGTTAATTCTTGTTGGACTACTTGATTAATCTGTATTGCTGTGGTAAACAACCAGCAAGGTATTGTCTAGTAGACTCTTTAGCTATATATCATAATGAAAAATGCCTTTTAAGAGAAAGGTAAGAGTAACATACCTAAGTGCAGCATGAGAAAAGAGAAAAGAACAAGCATATACCTCTCAGGGAGTTGCAGGGGTGGCAGAGAATAGATTCCTAAACCTGAAAGAAAGAAATATCGACACGGACTCAAAATGATGAATGATGCAAAATACTGAAATAAAACTTGATGGATTCATACCTCCTGTCAGTGCACAGCCTCAAAGCAACAAAACTGAAATGATACCAAAATATCCCACATATTAACTGGCTTTTGATTTGAGGGAGAATGGAGGAGAGAAAGAAACCACAACTGATCAGAGATTTGAAAAGAGCCTTTTGTTACAGCAATCATCCAAACCGGGCTCTTTTTCTTTGCACTTGAAGCAGAATGGAGTTATATTACTAAAAGCTGTTTCAGCATTTTTAGCTTTATCAGAATTCCAGAAAGACAAGAAATAAAGGGACTGGTTCTGATACTACTAAAACTAGTAGAGTCATTTCACTAAGGGAGGCTTTAAGAAAATAAAGAGAAAGAAAATACAATTTTTGGCACCAGAAATAATGTAATTTACCACTGCAAAGACAAATTACTTCATGTGGAAAAAGAGAAAAAAGAAAAAAGCAGCTACATGAACATAAAACTATGTCCATCCATATTTATGTTGAATTATTTTGAGGAGAGGGACCACCCACATCTGCAGACATAATCAGTTGTGCATGTATGCAGGACTGAAGTCAAATTCATACAGGACAAGCTTTTCATGTCCATTTGCAAAACTTGATGACAATTTTTTTGTGAATAAATTCTGCTATTGGCAAAGCTAATACAAAGGACAGTGTAAAGGAAACCACTGTACATCAGAGGCAAGGCTTTTTCTTTTATATGCTCTGCACTACACTATTAAAAAGTCAGAAAAATTGGCAAGCTGTACAGCAAGTACCAGTAGCCCAAGATAAGCGACCTTCTTAGATGCACATCCTCCCAATGACTTCATGTGAACAGTTTGAGTCTTGTTAACTAACGTTATTTAACACCAGTTGTCATAGTAACTTTCTTACTAACTGCATTTTCCCATAGCAAGCATTTTATAAACAAAATTCAGCAAACTTTTTTTCTAGTTAGAATCATAGAATAGTTTGGGTTGGAAAGAACATTTAAAGGTCATCTAGTCCACCACCCCTGCAAGAAGCCTCTCCAACTAGGTGAGGTTGCTCAGAGCCTCATCCAACCTGGCCTTGAATGTTTCCAGGGATGGGGCATCCACCAGCTGCCTGGGCAACCTGTTCCAGTGTTTCACCACCCTCATTGGAAAAAAAATCTTCGTAATATCTAATCTAAATTTACTCTCTTTCAGTTTAAAAACATTACCCCTTGTCCTGTTGCTACAGACCCTGCTAAAATGTTTCTCCCTGTCTTTCTTACAAGCCCCCTTCAGGTACTGCAAGGTTGCTATAAGGTCTCCGCAGAGCCTTCTCTTCTCCAGGCTGAACAACCACCACTGTCTAAGCCTGTCCTTGTAGGAGAGGTGCTCCAGCCCTCTGATCATCTTTGTGGCCCTCCTCTGGACTTGCTCCAACAGGTCCATGTCCTTCTTATGTTTGGGGCTCCAGAGCTGGACAAAGTACTCCAAGTGTGGTCTCACGAGAGCAGAGTAGAGAGGCAGAATTACCTCCCTCAGACCTACTGGCCGCACTTCTTCAGATGCAGCCCAGGATGTGGCCAGCTTTCTGGGCTATAAGCACATATTGCCAGCTCCTATTGAACTCCTCATACACCAGTCCTTCTCCTCTGGGCTGCTGTCAATCCGTTCTCCACCCAGCCTGTATGTGTAATCCCAGCCAGGTTTGGGATTGCCTCAACCTATGTGCAGGACCTTGCACTTGGCTTAGTTGAACTTCATGGGGTTCTCACAGGCCCACCTCTCCAACCTGTCAAGGTCCCTCTGGATGGCATCCCTTCCCTCCAGCATGTCGACCATACCACACAGCTTGGTGTCTTTTGTGAACTTACCTAGGCTGCACCCAATTCCACTGTCCATGTTGCTGACAAAGATGTTAAACAGGCCAGTCGCAATACTGACCCCTGAGGAACACGTCTCATAGCCAGACTCCACTTGGACATTAAAGCTGTTGATCGCCACTCTTGGAGTGTGGCCATCCTGCCAATTCCTTATTTACTGAGTGGTCCATCCATCAAATCCATGTCTCTCCATTTTAGGGACAAGGATGTCCTGCAGGACAGTGTCAAATATTTTGCACAAACATGTTATATATTTTGAATGCAATTTCCTACAAAAAAAAAAGTGAGCATCTATTTTATACATACTATTGGCAATGGGTTATTTAGGCTCAGAACTAGTCTTCCTTTATCGCAGTTGATGCTGTTAACTATAAAGGCATTTCAACAGCTTCCTGAATACATTATTCTCAGTTTAATAAACAGAGAATGCTTGTTTTCATTGCAAAAATAAACTACTGCAGTAATGGCACAAGATGAAATGATGGATGAGCTTCTGTGTAAACTGCCTTGTAACCTTAAAGGTGCTTAACTCAGGATAGGGAAAGGTCTTGCATACAAACTGATGTAAAACAGAAAAGACCTTTCTTCCTTAGGAAAAGATAGCAGATTAAAATATTCTTCTTGGAAGACTGTTTTATGAGGTTTAATTAAGGGGAAATGAAAAATTTTCCTTCTTATTCATACATTTAAATCCACATTTTTCATATCTCTACTTACTCTATAAAGTTAATTGTTTGAAGAGTAGCAGCAGTGAAATACAGACTCTTAGCAGTGAAGCTGTAGAAAGCAAGCATGTCACACTACTCATCAATAAACAAATTACAGATTTTGGAAATATCAGCAATTTGTTTTGCTTTTTTTTTTTCTTTTAAGCTTAATAATAATAGGGCAAAGTCAGTACAGGACATAATTTGATGTTACAGACTCCATAACAAACTCATTGTTGGAGTCTAAAGTCCATTCTTGTCCCATCAGATTAAGTTCAAAGGAGCAGGAACAGTAGTACTGCAGCTTTAGGAGAATCAGCTACCTGTGGCAGGGAAAGGAGTGTAAGGCTGGAAAGTGTGGCAAGAATAGTGACAACCTGGGCTAGCTCTCCTTCAATGGGTAGCTTCTACACACCAAAAGAAATAACTGTAAAACTTCCTTGTGAAAAACAATTTAAGGAAGGAGAAGTGGAGGAGTTGCCCTCTATTTAAAAAATTAGATTGATTGCATGGAGCTGTCTTTGAAGAACAGCAATGCACAGGTCAAGAACTTATGCACAAAAATTAGAGACCAAACCAACATAGGAAACTTGTGATTGGTGTTTACTATAGGTAGCCTGATTAAGAAGAGGAGGCTGATGAAGAATTCCTTCTTCAACTGCAGTCAGCATCACACTGTCAGGACCTGAGCGTGATAGGGAACTTCAACCACCCAGACATCTGCTGGAAAAGTGGCACAACAACTGCAAGTAGTCCAAGAAAATACTGGAATGCATTGAGGACACCTTCCCAGTACAAGTGATGGAGAGCCCAACCAGACCTGTTGCTCAGTAACACAGAAGAATTTATCAGAGAGGCCACAATTGGAGGTAGTCTGGGCTGCAGTGACCATGCCCTGGTGGAATTTTCAGTCTTGAGTTTTATAGGATGGATAAAAAGTAGAGTCAGGACCCTAAATCTCAGAAAGGTAAACTTCCGGCTGTTTAGGGTGCTGCTGCGTGGCATCCCTTGGGAAACTACCCTCAGAGGCAAAGGAGCAAAGGAAAGCTGGGAGATACTTAAAGACATTTTTCTTAGGGCACAAGAGCTCTCAATTCTGATGTGCAAGATGTCAGGCAGGAGAGGTAGGAGGCCACCTTGGCTAAGTCAAGATCTCTTAGTCAAACACAAAACCAAAATGCATAAGCAGTGGAGGCAGCGGTATACATCCTAGGGAGGTTATAGGGATATGGCCTGAGAGTGCATGGCGGGGATCAGCAAAGTCAAGGCACAGCTGGAGCTGAACTTGCCTAGAGATGTGAGAAAAAACAAGGTACATAGGATACCAAAGGAAGATGAAAGAAACTGTACCCTCGTGATGAGTGAAATGGGACACTTGACTGCAACCAACACAGAGAAGACGGAGGTACTCAATAACTTTTTTGTCTGTCTTCCCCAGTAAGCGTTCTAGCCACACCGCCCTATTCACAGAATCCCAAGGCAGGGACTAGGGGAATGAAAAGCTTCCCACTGTAGGAGAAGATTTAGTTTGAGACCATGTAAGGAATCTGAATATGCACATGTCCATGGGATCTGATAAGATGAATGCAAGAGTCCTCAGGGACTGGCAAATGAAATTGCTGAGGCACTATCCATCATATTTGAAAAGTTGTGGCAGACTGGTGAAGTTGCCACTGACTGGAAAATAGGAAACATAACCCCCATTTTTAAAAAGGGAAACAGGGAAGACCCTAGGAACTACAGGCCAGTCAGTCTCACCTCTGTGCCTGGCAAGATTATGGAGCAGATCCTCCCATAAACCATGCACATGGTAAACACAGAGATGACTGTGACAGCCAACGTGGCTTCACTAAGGACAAATAATGCCTGATAAATTTGGTGGCCTTCTACGATGGAGTTACAGCATTTATGGATACGGGAAGAGCAATGACATCTTCTTCTCTACACTGGAGAGACACGGATTTGATGGGTGGACCACTTGGTGGATAAGGAATTGACTGGATGGCTGCGCTCAAAGAGTTGCGGTCAACAGCTCAATGTCCAAGTGGAGACCAGGGACAAGTAGGGTCCCGCAGGGGTTTGTATTGGGACCAGTATTATTTAACGTCTTTGTGAGCAACATGGACAGTGTAACAGAGTGCACCCTCAGCCAGTTTGTAAATGACACCAAGCTGAACGGTGTTGTTGATGTTCTAGAGGGAAGGGATGGTATTCAGAGGGACCTTGACAGGCTGGAGAGGTGGGCCTATGCAAACCTCATGAAGTTCAACACAGCACAGGCTCTACTTCCAAACTCAAGCCATCCCTCTAAATAAGCAAGAAGACAGAGTTGTTTTCAAGTTCTTCTTGCTTGTCAGAAAGGAGAAAACCTTTAGATTAGGTGACAATAAAAAGTAATAAAACCTAAGAGGGATGGCTTTAAAAAAAAAATGCTACAAAAGTGGTGTCCACACTATGTGCCAGAGAGGTAATTTCTAAAGAGTAGCTGTAGCTGGGTTTCATGGACTACAGATCTAACTGCCATGGACGTACCGAGGTCTCATATCTGCAAAGCAATTAGTCTTGCAGTTGCTTTTTATCCACAATTTTTCTGCGCAGGCAAAGCTTCAGGATGGAGGGAGAGCTCCAACAGAACTACCCCCATGCACTCCTTGGCACATGTCAGTAATATTCCACCAGATTTATTAAATCCAGGAAATAGAAGGATAAATTTTATACAGTCTAATTTTCCCAGGATGTTTATGTTTCTTTTTAGTGGATTATGTAGCAAAATTAGTAAACTCATTCATTTTTGAATAATCATATAGACATGCTAAAACCCAAGGAAAAAAGGACATATATCAAAGAGATGTTTGAGTCTAAATCATAGCTAGGCTTTAACAGCTGGCTTTTATGTAGAATACAGCGGTATTACAAACAGTGTAACAGAATTAATTGTTATCACTCACCACAGCTGTAGATTCAGAGACCTACTCCTAATAACCTCCAGCTCATCTAGATTTCACAAACTTCGCTACATTGCCAAAAATACGGGTGATTAGGAGATGAGATCACAAGCTTAGCAAGTTATTTAAAAAGCATAAACCAATCACAAGTTGATTTAAAATGAGATCTTTTCCTTATTCTCTACTGAGATATCATAGTCCTGAACGAAGAGAAGGATGGTAGAAAGTATTCTGATTTTTCTGAGTTCAACCTTTTTTTTAATGTTACTGACACGATTCCTTTCCCTACAGATTTCCACAGTACTTGACATACTTGCATAATTCGTCTAGGTCAAATTCAGGTTTCATTTAGCTGCAGTAAATAGTCACAGCGAAACCTTGCCCAATTAAAAATCCATTGCAAAACCTTTATTGACTGCTGTGGGCTTTGGATCTCATCTGAGGTGCCTTTACTTACATTTGTTGGAGGCATCTCAGATTTAAATCAAACTAGCTGGAAACAGCTTAGCAGTTGTAGAAGGGAACAGGGTATCTATGTTCATATGCAATGTGTACGTGCAATTGTTTGTTATGTAATAGCAGTTTACTGTTTAATTGAATTTCATTAAATGTCATCTTATATAAACCAAGCTACAAAAATACAGAAACTAATTTTGTTAAATTTTAGAAGAGTCTATTGCACAATTAAAAATTGACATGCACTAATCTCTGCATTTCTTATATGCCTGGTATGGTTATAATTTTCACTATTTAAATAAAATATTTATCAAATCAGTTCTCGTGAAAAATGCTAGCACTGACCTAAAACATATGCTAGCTAGATGTATAATATATTTTTTTAAATTTTTAAGCATTGTTCCAAACCAGCCAAATTCCCCAAGGAGAGACTGAAATTACACAGAGCATTTATTGATTGCAATACTTGTACTAGCTCCAAGCTAGATTAAATTAAGCTAAATAAAATTACCTGTAAATTTAGTACTTTGACATTCCTTTTTAATTTTCCCTGTAACTTCCACATGATATTTGTTAAGCTTATATAACTAACTATCTAACTGAATAAATAACTCGTTGGCATGCTTCGGAAAAAAAAAATAGCACTGTCTAAAACCTAGTTCCTTTATGTTTTTTCTGGTGCACTCGTTATTACCAGCAACAGTCACAATATGCCTTCTATTGCCTATTTACTCACAGAATGTTACTGTGGTTACTTCTGTGTGATAACAGTTGCAAATTACTTAATACTTGCTAACAGTGATTCTATGATAGAAACAAGCCACAAAGTGCCAATAAATTTTTTTCCAGTTTTAATTACATCCATATGTAATCCACATCCTACACCATACTAACCTTTCAGTGTATGAGATCAAACTACTTCAGCACAGGAGTAGGAAAATTCCCGAGGAAAAAAAAAAGAAAAAAAAAAAAACAGGAAAAAAGAAGCAATAGGTTTGGCCTTTACTAAAGGTGAGGATCAAGTTGTCAAATGTTTTGGTGAAACCTGATTAAAATAAAAAAAAAAAGCTTTTGCATAAATAAAGGAACAGAGTGTGTGCAAAGAAACACCATTACAATGCAGGAAAACACAGTACATCCTGAACAAGAATTTTAACTTCCATCCAAGGTCTAGTAAGAACAAAGAAATAAGAACAAAGACTTTTGTATGCTTCTTAATTTTGACATCAAATCCTACCAACATACAAATGAGAAGAAGTTATTTCTATATACAGTCCTGAATCTATTCTTTGTACTTTTTTCCTTCTCAAAAATAATGTGATTTGTTTTCTCTTCTTCTTTTATCCTGTAAGCCTTTTTTCCTAGGCAAGAGATAAAGTATATTTCAATGAAGACAGCAGAATGTATTTTTTTCTAGTTATCAACTATTTGAGTCCTTAAATAAACACTTCTGAAATAGACTTACATATATTTAAAGTTATATTTCTCCCCTGCCCATTGTCCTTTATGCTACAATACTGCTTAAACTGATATATCCCTGATGCAAAAATACCTGTAATTCCTAAAATACCCAGTCTCATACAAGATCCACAGCAGCTCACAATGTAACAGGAATCATAGTATGTGTTTTTCCCAGATAGCCACATCCTAATTATGGCCAGAGTTCTGCATTCTTGAACACATCACACCCAGCAGCCATGTCCTTCAGGAAAGGATCAAAAGCAAAAAATATGCCAAAGTCATACCCTCAGGAGTATGCCAATGCCAGTAAGAGATGCCAGTGATAACCATGTTCAGAAGAACAAGGTAGGGGAAATCTATGGGGCAATACTCCTACTGCCATTTCAAACCATTTTCCTCAAAGACAGCCTCCCTGGTCACAGGGAAGAGGAGAGAACGGTGTAAGAGGTCTGTTTCTGTTGCCTAGCCATTAAAACCGGGAATGCAGGAAAGAGCTGGCAGCAGAGGGCAATAAAAAGAAAGATAACTTGAGGTTAAAGAATATCCTTCAAATATGAAGTAAAATCAAATACTTAGTAGAAGGCACACATATCAAAAAACACCTTCCAAAATCAGTCATCATTTTCAAAGTCATATTCAACTACCAACAAACGCTGGACACCAAAATCAATAAACCCCCAAAGACCTGATCACACTTGTATTAAATGCACACTTGTAAAAAATAGTATAAAAGCAGAAACAAAAAAGCCACATCTCTTTATTTACCAGCTCAGAATCTTTCACTACATCCTGCATATGAACTTCTCACAAATCTCTTTTTATTTCTGCGTAAGAATTAGTAAGGTCTCCTGGGCAAAATAACAGTGTTACGTATATATAAAACGCATATTTAAGAACATGCAGTGATCTACCATCATTATCACAAAATGCCTAAGTATTATGCTTTCTAAGTTCAGTTCACTGAAATACACTATTCTTGACTGTCTCATAAAGGATCTGAAAATCATTCTTATTTTCATATTTTCTGCAAGCCCTACCTGAACTAGCATTCACAATGCAAACAGAAGCACAGACTTAATAGCTTAACAAAAATCTGCAGCATTAGTTATGATTTAGCACTGTCCTGAAGACAGAAGAAAAAAAAAAAAACACTAATTGTCTGCCTCCAGCATTTGGAAGAATAAAGGAAATTTCCTGTGACCAATTTTCTTATCAGTTGCTATAGTAATACTCAGAGAAAATACAGCATCAGAAATGTCCTCCAGAATCTGGCAGAAAGTCTCTGCTCTTTTTCTTTATTGCTTCTTTGGTGATGGCTTCTTAGACCTTACTTTGACTAGGTGTCAGTTTTATGGCAAAACAATCCTAATAATTGAGTGCAATTACAAACCCTGAAATTATCCTGCACAGAAGCCCAGGGCATCCAGTTTGCATAAGGGAGAAGAGAGCATTTCAGGCTACAATTTTCTGCAAGTTTCATCTGATTACTATTTTTTACCTTGCTCACTGCTTTGGCCCACACGTTCCTGTCTTCTCTCGTATACCAGCTCTAGGGTTCATGAAGCTCAGTGGCAATTACTTCACTTTTCCTCCTCCCTCAAGAGTTAGCTTCTACCAGTTCAGATCACTGATCCAGCTTACCATGAAGCTACAGCAATGCTAATCATGGCACAAAGGAAAGAGTCAGATCCTACAGAATATAAATAAATACAAATGTAAAGCATTTGTCTACCACTTCTGCCACAATACTACTTTTGGTCACATCTATTGCACCTCTGATATCCCTTGACCCTTCTTTTTGCATCACTTTCATGTAGGCCCCATGTATTCCAGAACTCTTCCAGTCTCCTGATAAACTTGTAACTTGGATTCAGACACATGTGCTAGAAACTCTGTGAGAAAAATTATTTCAGTTCCTTTAAAAATGCATGTACTTCAAAACAGTGAGTTTGATTTCTTTTTCCATTCAGACATTGTGGAAAAAAAAAACAAACAAAACAAAACAAAACCAAAGAAACAAACCAACCAAAAATCTCCTAAAGATTTATTCATTGTAAGAGTATCTTTTAATCTCCTCCCATGGAACATGTTCATGCAATGGTTTTCACTTTCAGAAAATTCTCACTAGATGATAAATATTTCTAGAAAATTAATATAAAAACATTAGCATTTGTACAAAAGTTCTAACTGGAAGACTTATTGTCCTGTACAAAAAGTAGCATGTACATTGAAGTGTTTTCTGAAATTAGTAAGTAAATTTATTTAACAACCAATACAAGAGAGAAAGTCTGTTCTTTTCACACTTATTTTGTAAAGATAGAGTAACATTTCCACATAAATTATTCTTCGTAGCTTTTTATTTTCTGTCCTCAACAAAAATTATATTCTTTGCAATTGTGTTAGGCATATCAGTGGAACTTACTATTTACTTCTGCTCTTGAAGAAAAGCAGAGAGGGAAATTAACTTTCTGAACATCTCGTGTACTTTACAGAACCAGTAAAGAAATACCTGCCATTGTTGTCGCAAACCTGGATCTGTTTATTCGGTTAACAATTAACACACTGAGCAGAGGTATTGTTTTATTTCACGTTTGCACAAATATCAGTGCTAGGTGGTATCCTACAAAGCTAGCACATCTTTTAGAAATGCAAGCGGCCTTTCATAGAAAATAATAACAAGGAAGAAATTGCAATAAAATAACTGATTGGTTACCCATACTTTTCCCACCACCCATGATTACATCATCACAACATTCAGAGAGAGAAATTGCCTTATTGACCATTTCAACCATCTGCCTTTCACTGGCAAGCTATAACCATCCTATACAATTCTTACATGGGAAACCAATATTAAGAAAGTCCTCATTGTAATATTTGGTATCTTTAAATGAGCTGGAGATGCAAGAACATTATAGCATTATCTCGCCAGACAATTTTTCATAAACCTTGAGCAGGGGCTCTAAATCAATGGTAGTCCACTAACCCCTCCTCCCATCACTATTTTCTGCAGTGCTACATTTCTGCAGGTCAGGATGGAAACATTTACCTGCACACCTTAAGTTTAACCTCCAGCAACTCTCTCTTTCTTTGCTTTCCAAACTCAATAGCTGTTCTCCAGCACTCCTTTGGTGCTAAAGCAACCACCTTTGCCTGATATGCAATTCACAATTTTCACTAGAATCATAAGTATGTGTCTGATAAATTAGTTATCCACACCACTTTAGCTTTCTGTCCCTACCAGATGCAATCCTCACATTTGGAGGGGTGATTTTGGCACAAGAAAATGGGCATCACCTTGTGAGAAGGCAATCCCATCTATAGATACATTTATTTGTTCAGGAGCTTACCAATTATAGAGTATTTTTCACTATACTCTTTTAAAATTAATTACAGACACAAAAGTTTCCGGAGACCTACTTAATTTACTCGTAACAGAATTTATTGCATAAATCTATACTAACTTCTGGCATAAGTATGTCTACCCTCTCAAAAAAGCAGCTTTAAAAAAGCAGGAAATTTTATAATTAGTGCAAAGACTCCTTACAATAATTTGAGTGTGGATGTTTCAATAGAGTAGGTTCTGGTTTGTACCTGAAGGTTAAAACTTACAAAGGACACGTTTTCTGTCTTGTCATGCTGACATGACTGATAACAAAGCCCATTCAAATTGCTCTGACTGCTTCTGAAAGATTAATTTGTCTAGACCACAATTTTGTGTCATTTACAGACAGACAGCAAATATTTTATGTTTAGGTCTTTTATTGGGCTTGGTTTTTTAAAATATGGGTTTGAAATTGCATCTCAAAAGTGTGCATAAAACTTTACACCTAACTGAAAGGTCTAGGATGAAAGGGAAATGCAAGTCAGCTAAGAGAACATGCAAAAATACCAATTATCAATCCAACCTGCCACTTCATGTGCAATTGTCTTAACTTCTGTTGCCATTATCACTCTTTCATTATTTACGTGTACAGTACGCGAGGCAGGATACTGCTGTGCCAATTGCTGTGTATGCACATACAGATGAACACAAGCATGCAGCTCTTCCACCTCTAGAAAGCCTACAGCCTAGGTGATTGCATGCCTAGTCATTTAATTATTCTCTTCATCTAGTTCACTAATCACACTCAATTTCAATGGCCAGATGCAAAAACAAGAAAAACAAGAAGATTCCCTGAACTTTCTGCTGGAACAGGCATGTAGCTATCCACACAGAAAATACAGGGACAGCCTAGAATATTCTTCCCTCATAGATGAACCACCTCTGACTTCAAGGGTCACTGAATATCCACCTAGCAATGAAATAGATCACCATATTGACCCCTTTACAGCCCTCACTCCATCTTATCCAGTTGTTTGCCTGGATACCCCTTAACAATAACTACATTCTCATCTAATCACACAGTAGCACAACCAGAAATAATAATTGCCTGGTTTTCCGGCTAGAAGTCTGCTAATTTTGAGTGCAGGATATCATGGAAAGCAGAAGCTTGCTCCAGCTGCTCACTGGAAAAGTCTGAACCTTTTGACTGTGTGATGAATTTTCCTGTCCTGAAGGAATTCAACTCACTGATGGCTTCTTCCTCTTCCGGCTCAGTTCCCGCATAAGCTTCTCCTCCTCCATCTATACCAGCGTCTGGCTTCAGGAGAGTGAAAATAGCAATCATCAGTAACTACCAGTCCTGTGGGATCATTTCTCTCTCTGAGTCACCCTCCCTGGCCACAGCCTGTTGTCATGGAAATCACAGTCCTGTTGTACTATAGGAATTGTCTCACTGCTGAGCTATCATTTGAATCTGCAGTTCCTGAGGAATTCTATTCACTCTCACCTCCATATCCTGGACATTAAAATTCAAAATATCATGACCCTGGCATCATTCCCAATTTTTACTTGGTTCTTCTGCCATACTAAAGAAATCCTCCCAAAATATAATGGATAACATTTTAACCACACACAGAACAGAAGCCCTGTGAACACTGGCTGAAATTCTGAGACACAAGGCATACTGGTAATAAGCAACCAATGTATACATATTATTAAAAGGAAAGCCCAATGAATCTCAGTCATGCCTTTAGAAATCATGGAGCTTATCTTTATCCATTTTTTTCTCCTAAGTAGCCTGATAGAATCATAGAATCATAGAATAGTTAGTGTTGGAAAGGTCCTTCAAAGGTCATCTAGTCCAACCCCCCTGCAAGAAGCAGGGAAAACCCTCACTAGATCAGGTTGCTCAGAGCCTCATCCAGCCTGGCTTTGAATGTTTCCAGGGATGGGGCATTCACCACCTCTCTGGGCAACCTGCTCCGGTGTTCTACAACTCTCACAGTAAAAAATTTTTTCCTAATGTCTAATCTAAATCTACCTCCCTCTATTTTGAAACCATTACCCCTTGTCCTATCACAACAGGCCCTACTGAATAGCCTCTCCCCATTTTTCCTGTAGGCCCCCTTGAGGTACCGGAAGACCACCATAAGGTCTCGCTGGAGCCTCCTCTTCTCCAGGGTGAACAGCACCAACTCTCTCAGCCTGTCCTCATAGGAGAGGTGCTCCAGCCCTCTGATCATCTTTGTGGCCCTCCTCTGGACCCTCTCCAACTGGTCCATGTCCTTCTTATGTTGGGGGCTCCAGAACTGGACACAGTACTCCAGGTGGGGTCTCACCAGGGCAGAGCAGAGGGGGAGAATCACCTCCCTCGACCTGCTGGCCACACTCCTCTTGATGCAGCCCATGATGCAGTTGGTCTTCTGGGTGGCAAGGGTGCATTGCCAGCTCATGTTGAGCTTCTTGTCCACCAGCACTCCCAAGTCCTTCTCCTCAGGGCTGCCCTCAATCCATTCTCCACCCAGCCTATATTTGTGCCTGGGATTCCCACGACCCAGGTGCAGGACCTTGCACTTAGCCTGGTTGACCTTCATGAGGTTTGCACAGGCCCACCTCTCCAGCCTGTCAAGGTCCCTCTGGATGGCATCCCTTCTCTCCAGCGTGTTGACAGCACCACACAGCTGGGTGTTTTTTTGTGAACTTACCTAGACTGCACCCCATCGCACTGTTGCATAGTAAATCTAGTAGACAGCTACATTAAAAAAAAAAATCAAAATCAACTAAATATCTAAATTTTACAATAATTGATTCTTATTAACCCATTCTAAAGTAGCTGTTTACTGTCACATAAGACAGCAGTGTACCCTAACTGGTACATGAACCAGTCCATGCATCCCACAGACTTCTAAATTTCTGATCCAAGCAATTATAATCCTGACAAGTCCAAAACAGTAATTGAAATGTCTCATGTGAAAAAAACAAACAAACAAAAAAAACCCCCACAAAAACCTCACAACCCTAAAAACCTGCTAAAGTTTAAGAGGAGGGTTGATTTCTGCAAAGAATTTACAAATGGGTGAGTTACAGTCTTCTGTTGCGACCACATCTTCTACCCCACAACACTGGTCACAGGCTGCTACAGAAGGCACATCAGTGGTGGTACTGCTTCACCTGGCCTGGGCACACAGACCACTCAGAAGGCCCCAAAATTCCTACTTTTCCCACTGTCCTTGATTTTATCTTTCTTGCTCTTCTGGTCTCTTTAACATGATTACATCATCTGCTTTTCCTTAAAACTGGAGGTGGCATTTGTTAACTTGTAGGTGGCAATTTTCACATCTCAGAAATTTCCACTTCCATGTTATTAAGGAGAATATTTTGTACCTTGTAAAGCATCAGCTTTTTTTCAGACTGTTTAAACCATGCTTAGTCTTGAAATTCAAGTCAGGTAACCACTGAGTTTCAACTGTGGAGTAAATGATGTTAACATACACATGAATATTTTGGTGAGAAGTTCTGCAAGAGGATTAAGAACACTTCAAGAGATCAGCAAATATCAAAATACTCCTATCCCAGTAAATGATCAGTTTTATGAGATTAGCTGTTCTCAGAAAATTCTTGCCATTGCAGGAAAGCAACAGTTCCTGTTATTCATACTGGCATCAGAAAAGGGGAGGGAGAGGATGACAGAAAAAAGTCTTCAGTAATGCAAAAAAAAACATGGTTACATCTGCAATGACCTCATCATCATCCAAAGACACTTGTCAGCAAAGTTATCATGTCAGTGTCATTTATAACATATCTTCTTCCTCTATTTAGCTTAAGTACTTTTATAAAATGCAGCATTCTTCTCTAAATTAAATAATTTCATTTGCAATTCTTCCAATGTTTGACATAACTTAATAAAGATTAGTCATGTCTCAAAGCCCACTAAAAGTACTAACAGTTTAGCCTTGGTGTTTCCATTACTTAGCTAAAAGAAATGGAGAAGAAAGTCTCAAAAAGAGAGTAATAACTGTACCACCTAGAATAAAGGATTTTGCTTTACTACAGGAAAGTGATAAATAACAATCATTTTAAACTCCAAAATATATATATAAAAAAAAAAGTGGAAAAATTAAGGTCAGATCTCCTGTTTAAAAAAACAAACAAACAAACAACAAAACCTCCAGAGAACTAAAACTCAGCAATTTTATACTATCTAGCAGGGTTTTTTTTTTCTTTCAGATAATACAGACCAGGAAGTGCTACAAGCCTTCAAAACTCAGGGATTATCACACACCATTTGATTTTACAATGAGGCACCACACACATACAGCTTTTCAACTCTTATTTGTTTGATCACTTGCAGTGCGGATCCACTTTTCACATACCTACAACCTGATGCCACTTTTGACCCACCTATGAATTAATTGAAAAAAACCACTAGCAAGTAATTTCTGTCTGAGATTCCATGACTTCTCATTTGACAAATATTGCCATTCTCATCACCAGTATTATTTACTAAATGTATATACTCTCTTAAAAAAAATCTGAATGTAGTTTATGACTTATTTTTATTATGAACAATTTTAAAGTAAAAGTTGTTGAGTGATTCCTGTGCTGAGGAGGAGAGTTAGTGTTTATAAATTGATAAGAAGATCAGGGTAAAATGAAAAAAAAAATGGAAATTACACATTTGGGATTACTGCTTCTCAAGCGAAGACTAGAAATGAATGAGGCTTAAAAAGGCCTTCCATCATCTACATGGATCAGATCTAACCTTTCTGAAAAGGTTGCAAAAGTATCAAGATGCTTAATTCACATTCTTGAATGTTGTTTTACGTCAGTTTATTTTTATACTCAGCTCTAAAGGAGTGAAGATGTCAAGTTATCTGAAAAATAATAGTTGCAGAAATTAAGTAAGGTCAGCTTCATTTTAGAAAGTTTAAAGTGGCTGAGCAATTACAAAGATGGCTTTTGACTAATGAATTCCTTTGCAATGCTTTGAAGAACAGGGTTGCCTGTGAGTCACCATCTGTTTTAAAAATGTTAACAAGTGACTGATTATATGGTGCATGTTATCAGTGCTATATTACTTTAGATGTATGTTGGATGTATTACTGTGCTTTTCTTTCCACTCAGACCATGTTCCGAAAACACCCATCACTTCTTACTATAATAAAAATTATTATATTTATCTAACAGAATATCTCAATATTCACTGGAAAATGTTTCTGATGGATAATAATAAACACAGGAATTTAGATTTAAATGATGTAAACATCACTGAAGGAAGTATTCAAAACTTAAAGGTTAAAAAGTAGTGTCCATTTCCCTTAAAAAAATAATAAAGATAATGGTTTGCATTGTATTTATGATTCCATTAGAAAAGCATTTAAATAGAGGTGTTTCTGAAATAATGGTTGTTTTGGTTGTTAAAAAATGCTGCAGTTGCAAATCTAGCAGACAGTGGGCTTATGAGAAGTCATTAACTCTTAATTCATGTAGAAAAGGCAGGAAGGGAGCAGGTGTGGAGGGAGAGACAAGGTGGGCAGCAGAAATGAACTGCAGCTAGAAGCGGAGTAACAACACAAACTTTTCTAAACTTCGTATGAATTAAAAAATATGGGTAATTTTTCCTTAATTAGCCATGATGCAGCCAGCATCTATATATAACTCAAGATAAACAATAGGATTAATCAGTTTTCCAGATGCGAGACTGCACTTGTGAAGCAGTACATTTTACAGTATGTAGCAACTGAAACTCTGGAGCAGATGCAGAAATCCCAGGGGATGATCAAAGGAAAGGAAGAGAAAGAATTGAGAGAGAACTGGAGAATATCAATAAAGGAGGACAAAGCAAGGAAAGACTTTGCTGTCAATTGCTGGCAGAATTAGAAGGGCAACAGTCCAGGCAGTAAAAAGCAGAGGAAACCCAAGCAGAAGAAAGACAGGGAAGGGGGATCAGAAGGGAAGAGTGCAGAAAGTAGGACCTTGTTCTGGCAAGAAGGCCTCATTTGTGATCTTAATGTGAACTGCTACAGCCGAAAGGGAAAAGCGGAAATCAGGCTAAGTTCAGCAGAAAAGTCAGTTAAGAACCATCATATTTTAAATGGCTAATTTATTCATATAGTTGTAGGTTAACCATGAAGATTCAGTGAACAGGGACTACAGGGTCCAGATCCACTTGGCAAACCAGAGAGTTAATGTTTTACATCTTACCTGTTAAATGTCATTTGCTTGTGTTAGTGTTAAGGCAACACTCTTCTTTAGAAACTAATCTAGGCAATACTCTTCTTCAGAAGCTAATCTAAGCACCTTATTGAATGATGGTCTTTCAGTTTTATTTTTAATTTTACTTCACAGATCACAACACTTGATCTAAATTTTTTTTTCTGAAAACTTACCAGAATTCCTAATTTGTTAATAAAATTGTAACCTAATTCATATCTACCCGGAAAAGTATTTAAATTGTCACTTCTTGTCTTCCTATCTCCAACATCAGAACTTGGGTCTGTATGCACACACAGAGCAGAAGACCTCATTACAGTCTTAGGATTTCCAGCCTTCACTACAGTCTAAAGAAGATATTGGGCAAATAGCATACTATAGGTAGCATCATGGTTTTTACTGTCAGTTTAGACTGTCATAGTGGTAGTGACTTCATATACCACATTATATACGTCAGTCAGGGGCCAATGGCCATGATTTTTAAATCATACGAAGGACAACCAATCCAAAGTTGAATCACAGGCAAAGTTATAACTTTCCTACAGCAAAAAGATTTACGTTTTATAGACCTAGCTGAGGTGACAGTATATCTATTGAATTACCACAAAATACCTTTCAATGACTTCCATTACTGATCCAGGAACCACTACTATTCATTGTTCACCTGTGAATTAAATCAAGAGAACACTAATAGAGTTCATCAAAGTAAACCACTTCTCAAACCTATGCCAAACTGCTCAGTTTCTGTGACTGAACTGGAACAGTCGTAATTACATAAATTTCAATTTTACTTACAGAATATTTGAAAATAAGGATAGAAAAGAATACAATTAGACTATTATGCCCATTTTATTACTGATATAGAACTTTTGCTGGTAAAAATTTTTAGAAACTTATTGAAGATATCAGTGTACAGAAATTCAAAACAGATGGAGTTTTCTTCATTTCCTTTGAGATGTTTCTCTCTGCATTCTGCTCAGATTAATTTTTCCTTAGTTACACGTTTTAGTTATACTTTCCTGTTCTTGTTATTTTTACAAATATTTGTAGACTTACTTTGCACTTTGTCTTGCTTCTTTGCTCAGTTATATCCAGAACTTACCTTTTATTCAAAATCAGACTCTTAAAGAATGGAAAATCAGACTCTTACAGAACAGAAAACAGCACATTAGAAAGTTTCCATGAATCCAAGTAGATGTGTGCTGAGTTTAGTACCCTCTTTGCTTACTTATGCCTCTCAGTTGTAGCAAGTCTTTGTGCAGCATTAGCAATGTAATCACCGTAGTTCTATGTACATTTGCAGGTGTGGGATTTTCTCAATGTAAAATAAGAGTCATAGAATCATAGAATGGTTTGGGTTGGAAGGGACCTTCAAAGGTCATCTAGTCCAACCCCCCTGCAAGGAGCAGGGACATCTTCGACTAGATCAGGTTGCCCAAAGCCTCATCCAGCCTGGCTTTGAATGTTTCCAGGGATGGGGCATTCACCACCTCTCTGGGCAACCTGCCTCTGTGTTCTACTACCCTCAGTATAAAATTTTTTTTCCTAATATCTAATCTAAATCTATCTCCCTCTATTTTGAAATCATTACCCCTCTCTTTATCACAACAGGGCCTACTGAAGAGTCTCTCCCCATTTTTCTTGTAGGCTCCCTTTAGGTTCTGAAAGACAACTATAAGGTCTCCCTGGACCCTCCTCTTCTCCAGGCTGAACAGCCCCAACTCTCTCAGCCTGTCCTCATAGGAGACGTGCTCCAGCCCTCTGATCATCTTCGTGGCCCTCCTCTGGACCCTTGTACTTGGGCTGAGTTGCATAATGACTACCCTGAAGGTACCACATTCAACTTTGGAGCTGTAGCATGATCAGAGGGAAGACAGTGGTAACAAAATGTACATCTTTTCCATATCCAGAATTACCACACTCAGAGATGTAAACAGGAATCTTCCTATCTGTCTTTGTTTAAGTGTTGGGTAACCAACTTTTTTTTAGAATTTAGTTCTTCTCACAGATGGGAGAGGAACAAGTATCAAGGCCTCAAATTCTTTCGTGAAACAGCTTTCTCGTTTCCAAGCCAGTACAATGAATTTTTAGATATAAATCCTCATGCAAAACACTTGGCCATCATATATGGATTTGGATAGAGAAAATGGAGAAGCACTTAAAACTGTGTTATCAAATAAGTAGTCTTCTGTTCACAGCTGAAGGATTACAAAGACTAATAGTGTTTCTGTTTCCCCTGTTTAAATAGAACAAAATGACAACTTTGGTAATAATTAATGGGTGTTGAAAAGCCTGGGTATCACCCACTGAAGGCAACCTGGCTGCGATGGCTATTTTTCACATACTACAGAAGCTCCTTGACTTAAAGACTCAGCATTAAGTGGCATTAGTCTCAAATTTTTGTTTCATTAGTCTTTTGGATTAAAGACACAACTATGGCTATGAGAACCTGTTAGTCTGAATGGCTGTGAGTATTCAGAAAGAATTCTGCATGGCAAGTGAAAATAGCTTAGATGAGCCCTTCACTGTAGCTCTGTGGACTGCTGCATTTCCTACTGCTCCAGTTTCTAATACTAGGCACAGGATTGGTTTTCCCTGCACACATCACTGCTAGGGCATCCCTAGTGAGAGTCACAGAACTGCCATGATGCACTCTGAACAGCTACTTGTTGTAGCTGTTGGAGGTAAAATGAAAACTTGTTTAAGATTCTTTCATTTGGGTTTCTTTCCACACTAGCAAAATCAGGCTTCTGCAACAGCAGCAAATTTCCATGCCCCTAGTATTATAACAATGTTCCAATGAAGAATTAGAGAGAGTTGTTAAATGTTAAGCAATAACGGAAGAGGACAAATGTAAATTTTTTTTTTCTGTTAAGCTACTTTTTCTGTGTAGATGAATTTCAGTCAAA
The DNA here is from genome assembly GCF_036417535.1 of Chlamydotis macqueenii. Taxonomy (NCBI): domain Eukaryota; kingdom Metazoa; phylum Chordata; class Aves; order Otidiformes; family Otididae; genus Chlamydotis; species Chlamydotis macqueenii. The sequence continues at coordinate 53,441,125 of NC_141593.1, read as the reverse complement.
AGCTTTAATATATTGTTAGACTGGATGCTACATGAAGTACTCAGTGCTCAAACTGGCTTCTTTACTCACCCTCCATTCTGTTCGTTATGTTCATCCTAGGATATGCTAAGGTAGGCAGGGTGTGTTGCCTAGGGAACTGCTGTAGTGAGCATGCCAACCGCATTCTGTCCTGAAAGCAGCAATTGCATTTTACCCTAGAAGTTCTTCTATTAGGATGAGTCTTAAAGAAATTAATTACCCTTCCCCCTCCTCAGTCATTGTCCCACACCTCTCTACAGGTTTTTACCTCACAGGTAAGTGCTAAATCAAAAATGTAGCTATGGTTTTCCATAAAACAATTAGCAAAATACCTTTAATGCATAAAACACACACCATCAGAAGATAGTTAAATAGCCCAGTATCCTGTAGCCCAATATCCTGTAGTTGTGTTGGTTTTATTTAGCGATGGGCGATGCTGGCAGCTTCTGTAAGAAGCTGCTAGAAGTCGTTTCCCCTTTGTCCAGTGGAATTGGCTGGGCCTAGGGCAGACCCGCTGCTGGCCAAGGCCGAGCCAATTGGTAGCAGAATGTTCCCTGATAACACCTGTGCGATAGTGTATTTAAGAGGGGGAAAACAGGGAAAAAAAGAGGGAGAGGATGTGAAGACACTGAGCTGGGGCAGAGAGTGGGAGGTGTGAGCCTTGTGGGCATTGCAGCCCTCACCCTCTGGCCTCCTGCCAGGCGCCATCTGGGCCCCACTCGGCCCAGCTGCAAGAAGTGAAGTGAAGAGGAGATGAGATGTGAAGAGATCCTGAGAGACGTCTGTCTGAGCCAGTTGTAAAGAATTTCTTGTGAGAGGAACAGCTGCAGATGCCAAAGTCAGTGAAGAAGGAGGGGGAGCAGTAATGCTGCTTCTGGCAGAGATTCCCCTGCAGCCTGAGGTGCAGCCCATGGTGAGGCCGGCTGTGCCCCTGCAGCCCATGGAGGCCCACGCAGGAGCAGAGATCCACCTGCAGCCCGTGGGGGACCCCATGCCGGGGCCGGCGGATGCCTGAAGGAGGCTGTGGCCCGTGGAGGTTGCTGAGGGACTGCACCCCATGGAAAAACGACCCATGCCAGAGCAGTTAATGAAAGACTGCAGCCCATGGGAGGGACCTCAGGGGAGGAATGTGAGGAGTTCTTCCCCTGATGAGGAAGGAGCGGCATAAAGCGACATGTGATGAACTGACCATAACCCCCATTCCCTCTTCCTTCTGTGTTGCCTGGGGTGGTGGAAGGAGGTAGAGATAATTGAAATGAAGTTAAGCCTGGGAAGAGGGCAGGGTGTGCTTAAGTTGTTTTTGTTCTCTCCCTCACTATCCTGCTTTGGTTTTACTGATAATAACAAATAAATAGTTTTCCCCAAGTTGAGTCTGTTTTGCCCATAACAGTAACTTCAATGATCTCTCCCTGTCCTTATCTCAAACCTCGAGCCTTTTTCTTATATTCTCTCTCCCCCATTCCCTTGCAGGGTGGGAGGAGTGAGTGAGGGACTGTGTAGCTTGGTCCTGAGCAGGGCTAAACTGCGACAGTATTGCACCATGAAGCCAAATTAAAGCGTGATTAAGGATATTTAACCACCTACAGATACATGTAAGACTGTTTGGCTTTTTGATAGTGCCTGCATGCATAGCTTTGGGAATAAATGGGAATTATATGCCTTAGTATTTTAGAAAGTTCTTTAGGCATTGACCTACATGATACGGCAAGTAGGAATTTTTGCAAAAGTTGTCGGGCTTTTAAATCTATTAATTAATGTTAGCTAGAATATCAACCCCAATGACAAGGACCTCAAACAGTGATACAGTTTAGCTAGATCAGATCAATTACATTTCAGCAAAGCCAGGACAGCATTTTCAAAAGCCCCGTAGTTCTACTTTTGAAGTAGTTTGTGGATTTGAAAGTTCAAATCCCACTGAAATGTAACACAACTTCTATTCATTTCAGGAGCCTTTGAAAGTTTGCTTAATAATCTTCCAAAGCCCAAATCTTCAGAGATACCTAAGTGCCAAAGTCTCACAGATTTCACTGGGAGACTGCTAGGCACTCAAATGCTTTTAAGCAGTGTGGTAGATATTTCTTTGCTGAAAATGAGATTGAGACAGTTTTGAAAATGTACATAGGTCTCAGGAAGAAAGTTTCCAAAGCAATGTGAGAATAAATAGTAGGAGAAACAAATCATTCTTCTGAAAACAAGTAACATAGAGAAAGAGGTATTTATTTTATGTCTTTGCTCTAACACAAAGTCTTTTGTCCTAGTTGAGCTGTGTCAGGATAATTGCCCTTACAGCTCTGCACTGTGTTTAGTTTTACTACTTACAAACACTAGGGCAAAGGAAAATATTTTGTATCATTTACCTGAGCAACTGAAATAGCTAAAAATCCCTTAGTTAAGGAAAAAGGTGGAGTTTTTAATCATGTACTGTGTCTGTCTGGGGTGGAGTTAATTTTCTTTGTATCACCTCCTATGATGCTGTGTCCTGCATTTGTGACCACCTGTGACCAGTGTTGGTAACACACCTACATTTTAGCTGTTACTGAACAGTGCCTGCAGAATGCCAAATCATTCTCTATTTCTCATTCTTTCTCCCCTAAATAAGTAGGTTGAGGGTGGGAGAGAGGCTGGAAGGGGATGCAGCTGGGACTGCTGATCCCAACTGACCAAAAAGATATCCCATATGTTACATATAACATCATCTCAGCAATAATACTAGAGACAGTTTTCGTGTGTTGCCCTTGCCTGGGGACTGACTGCACATTAGTTAGACAGTGGTGAGTGATTGCTCTTGCATCACTTGTTTTTTGTTTTGCTTTGTTGCCTTTTTTCCCCCCTCTACCTATTAAAGTGTCTTTACATCAATCCACAAGATTTCTTACTTTTGCCCTTCTGATTCTCTCACCTGTCCCCCTGTGGAGAGTGAGTGAGCAACTGTGTGGGGCTGAGTTGCCTATTGGGATTAACCCACAACAAACCAGCTCACATATTTAGGTTCAAAATTTTAACCCTACAAACAGTATTTCAGTATGGCTGTTACAGCGCACATCATGACTCGTCATAACTTGTACAATTAAATCATACCACAGAATCAGCTGATGGGCCATTTCTGAGCACCAGTCTTCACTTTCAAAACACACAAGGGGTAGGGAACCTCTCTCATTTAATCGCTGTCTTTTTTTTCACAAAAACCTCGTCCATACTGTTTCAGAGAGCAGAGGAGAGACTTTGCCATTCTAAAATTATTCAGTTTAACAATATTTCATAGGAAATTATTTCCTACCATTTCCAAAATGATAGGAAATGAGTGAAAGGGACAAACCAGATGCAGTGAAGAGTGTTGTGTGGTTTTGTTTTTCAAGGATAGAGCCTTTCTTTGTGGCAATGCCCCTGTTTTCTCCTACTAGTTAACAACACCCTCTGTCTTGCCAAATTCTTGTTGCTGTAGTTTCAAACAGGTGCAAGTGCCTTTGGAACAGGCCACAAGGCTACTAAGCAGAAAAAAACAAGATCACATTACTAAAAAACAGCCTAAGAAGTGCGTTAACATGGGCAAAATGATGCCATTTAAGCAATGGCAAATCTCAAGTCACTACTTGCAGAACCAACCACGTATTTATCCATTGAGTGTGTGGGGAGGGTTACATCTTTTATCTTTCTTTTTTTAAAAAAGTCTGTCACAGTATTAAAGAAGTTTAAGGGCAGAATTCAGAATTTGCCTCAGATCCTCTTAGATTCCCGCCCAGTTGGTCTTCATTCCCTTATTCATCACTGATATGATGAGATACCTCACCTCACAGAGAGGTGAGAAGGAGCCAAGCACAGGAGCTGGGCTATACTGCAGAGATCTGAGAGTGAGATGGTGCTCCAAAAGGAGGAGATGGGGGGAGATATCAGTGCAGCTGCGTATTATTGCATTATTTCCTTGAACTCATCTAGTCAGCTCACTAGAGATCCTGGCTCTTTCCAGCTATGTAGTTTTTGCTTGGAAGTGCTTTTTGATTCATATATTTTTTTCCTCTTCCAATTCAAAGTGGAATAGGAAGCATCAAAAGGACTTTAAAAAACCTCTCATGATAATTTCTGTATGATTGGGAGAGAGTTTCTCAAATTTCACAGCAGGTAATGCTCACGTGTGATGTAAGCTTGATTTTAGAAAGTTATACATTCCAGATAGCTCTTTTTAGTGAAGAGCTAGTGGCATTTTCATCTAAAGCATTTTTGGCTCAGGACTAGTAACACATTTATTCATACAAATCTGTTTTCTGCAGATGGGTGATTAAACTGAACTAAACAAGGCAGACAAGATCCATCACGTAAAGCCTAAGCAACAGATTCTCTATCCACCTCTTCTCAGTTTGATGGCTCTTAGGGAGGAGTATAAGCAAAATTATTCATCTCAGAAATATCCAATGAAACCTAGTGCTTCAGGAGCGTGAACTTTAGTGGATACTTGCTAAGAGGGAGAAAGAAGTCCTGAAGCACCCTTTTAAGCAAACTGTGAGGCTAAACTAATGGGTTAGCCTCAGGAGCTACCATAGTCATAGAATCATAGAATGATAGAATAGTTCTTTGCAACACTGTTTTGTTTATTTAAATGCAACAATAAAAATACTGTTTATTCCTCCTGAAGCTACTTCAGTTACCTTGTGCAGCTACTACCAAGTTCCACTGTTTTACATCAGCGTGATTTTTTTAACCCTGACCAGCAAAATAGAAACTAATTCGATGTCAGTATTTTGTAAAATGTCCTGGCACAGAGTAAGTGGTATAGTGTTCTTTAAAAACCCATTTACACTGTATTATCTCTTTCATGAGAATATTGTTGTTTAGCTTAGTTACAGGAACAGGACTGAAGCCTGACTGTATCCAGTTTTTCTCAGATTTGGCAACCACGTTTGGAGGCTGCCTGAATTGCCAAAGTCATGTCTATTTACCTTCTATAAAGTGCAAAGTCATATATACATATTGGAAGTAAGGATCATCTTCAGGTGGATCCAATATGTATGCCAGATGAATTCAGAAGGGAACGAAAGATTGAAAGCCTTTCAATCTCCTCCAAAGGAATGTTTTTCAGAGGTTACTTTAAAGTGTGTGGAGCTAAGTGCAGTGTTCACCTTGTGGAACTGAAAGTAAGTTTTCATACTCTTGTTCAAGTTTATCAAGAAGTTAGATGACTTCGACATTTCATTCACACAGATCCACAATGTGTACAAAATTACAATATATGTGAAAGAGCTGCTTGGAAAATGAAATAGACCAAGGCTGAAGTTTTAGAACACATTCCTGGAGTTTTCAGTGATCTGGGAAATAAAAAGTCATAAAATATTTCATCTGCTGTTTGTCAGCTCTACTGCACAAACAAATCTGACGCTACTGCCTACTTTGAAAGTGAAAATACAATTTAATTTCTAATCAAACATGCACAGCTTTAGGAAAAGGCAGACACTGCTGGCTGATCCTAACATATCCAAATACCACATACATTGCAATGAAGGAAACTTACTAAAAAACAACACAGAGGAGTGAGCTGAGATGCATTGCTGAACCAAAGTAGTTTGCAGGGCTGTTAAAATTCAAGGCAAGTGTTGCACTAAAATCTTTTCATTCTTCTCAAAGAGCTCAGTGGAACATTGTCCACTGCAGAGCCCTGTCGATGTCCTGGACATGAAAGGCCACAGGAACCCACGATTCCTATTATCAGAAACAAGCATTGCTCCAAGTAGAGTTCCTCAGAGCCACCTCTGTGCCCCATAGGTCCTGCAGTCCCTGTTAGCCCAGCTGGTCCACAGCACCAACCCAGTCAGCCTGCAGTTTGCTTTGCTGGACATCCTTGCAGCAGCACTGCAGGGCTCAGGGCACTGCCCCCTTCCTCCTGGAGTACAATATCCTTAATTCCCAGTACCCCTCCCAACAGCCAGATTTCAGCTATTTCTGAATGAAATGTGTGCATGAAGCAGAAACAATCTGATCTATTTGGCTGTTAATGATACCAAAATAGAGATTATAAAAGAAGGAATTTTAACAGTTAAGCTTAATTTACCAAGACAGTTATTTCTTCACTGTGCCCACAAGATTATTTCTCCTAGTTACATTTCGCCAAATGTGAAACAGTAATTTTCCTTAAGTTTTTTTCTACCTTTTTGAAAACAGCCACATGCAGTGAGCCTGATGGATACTCCCAGCAGGAACAGTCCCAACAGGACTGTTGCTTTCCTATTTTGCTTTTAATCCTATATAAAATATTTTAAGGTGCTAACCAAAGCCAAAACACATGAGCACTTCTCACACAAATGCTCCTGTTCCAGTATCCATTGATCCCATTGCGCTAGTACTGTAGCTTAGAATCCTAACAACTATATGTGCAGCTACATATAGTGTGAAGAAGAAAAAGCAAGATGTTTGACTCTTAATTCAAAAGTACTTGAAAGTTATTGTATCACAATGGCATTATGTGTACATAGTTTCTTTAGCTCTGAGGTACTGTTTTGCAAAGGGTGAGGGGATGGGAGTGAACGAGAAGTCAGTGAGAGCTAACACTGTGTTTTATTTAACTTCCTAGTTCTACATATTTTTGGCACATATTTTGTTGTGTTAAGCTTTGCAGGATCCATTTCATCATTGAACACCTGCACATCCAAAAGTTTGACGGAAGCAGGTAGAAATTTGCAGAAATGAATCACCACTTTAAAGATTCATTGGGCACCAAATATGAGATGGGAGGGCACATTACACAAATCACTGTAATAAATGTCATTCTCTACTAAATGTGTGTAGCAGCTATGATCTACGGAGACTGTGTGTCACTTGTTCCCACAGTGTGTGAGCTTTCTCTTAATAGTATATTTAGTATAACAAGCAGGAAACAGGTGAGCTAAGAGAGTTCCAAAACTGCTCCTACTTGAGCCTCTTCACAGACACAGCTGCAAAACAGTTTGGTGATAAGTTGCTTAGAGACAACATGAAAGCTTTCTTTTCCAGTTGTTTTAACTAGGCAAAATCCTAAAGAACATAGTTTGCACTCAAAAATACCAATATAGAGAGGAAAGTGATATTGCTTGTGTAAGAGGTCTCTCCATAGCCCCACCGCATGAAATTTCTGTATTTCCAGCTAGGTAAGCATTCCCTCCCCTCTCTTTTTTTTTTTTCCCTGGAAGACACAGCATCCCTTTCTTGCATATACTTATACATCACCCAGCAGACAGCACTGCATTTACCTTGCCTCAGTTGGATGACAGAGCCCTAATCTTACAACGTTGGTGCCGACTAGGGAAAAAAAAACATAATGGCAGATCAGCACACCATAATGTAGTTTCACTTTATGTCATGTCTGGGTGGGAATCCAAACTCGTTCTTGTACTGTGGAGAGTTTCCAGAGAAGAAACTCATGTAATACGGGACCCATGAGAAGGCTGTGATTTTTAAGTTAAACATATAGAGTGCAGCCCCTGCAAACAGGCAATATCATCTGCTATGAATTACAGCTACTTTTGCCTGGATTGATTCATAGGCACTCAGTACACATACTATATCCTGGAAAAAAATGAAGCCTTTATATTTTCCTTATATATTTCCAGCCCGTTGGTCAATGCAAAAAGAAATTTTCATTATATTACGAGCCAGATTCAACTCAGGTGTGCTACATGCATCTGAGAACAACTCCTCACTGAGCATCTAGAAAAATCCCATGTAAGATTCTGAAAACTTGAATTTGGCTGACTTGGGCAGCTCCAATTTCACAATGCTGTGATAGCTTCTGCCTTTACACAGCCAGGTACACACTAAGGAGGAAATAGTTTGGGGGATAGTGGAAGAACTTCTGTCTTTATCTGGACTTTCACACAGTTGAGGTTGTATATTGTAGTTCTAATTCAGTTATCATAATCCATACAGCAGACTCTCTTAGTACTGCTGGGACTGATGAAAGGAAAATGGGCTTTCTATCTTTCCCACAGCAGATGACAGATATAAGATAGTAAATCATGAGGTGAGGTTTACATGATCATCGCCATCACCAGTACGTGCATTCATCCCATCAACAGTGTTGGTTCCTAATAAACAGGAACCTCAACTGGACTTAAGGGTTACTTGTAGGAAATGTCTGCAATGAAGATACAATCTTCTTTCTCTGCAATGCCATCCTGCTTCCCGTGGAGTTCCTGTGTGCCCTTGCAGGTGCGTGGAGAGCTTTTGCAGAGATCTCCCCAGAGTACAAGGACCATGACCAGCAGTGTGTAAGTATTACCAGTAGTGTTAACATGAAAACCAGTTACAAAGTTTCAGGTTAACTTCAGGTTCAAGGTAGCTTTACTGCAATGAAAAACAAAGACATTAATGCCCTTTAAATTCTACTTACACAAAACAATAACTGTATATAGAGGAAAGTCTCTTTGAGAGAAAATAAGAAAATAAACCGCACATACCTGTGGATATTCACACTACCTAATGTGGTATTAGATCAGATAGCACCACAACAAATATTAGATAAGTATGGATATTCATCAGAGTCAACCAAGTCGACACAGTACCAGGTATTCAATACTGTGCCTTTTAGCACAACATAAAAGACTGAAAGGGATTTCTATCACAGCGTCTCTCAGTTCAGCCTAGAAAGTACTGCTTAGACAAGATCTCTGGAAAAAGGGAAAGACAGATGTATTGGCCAGTCTTTTCCTGCCTGCGCATTGTCCCCCTCCCAGCAGTTACAGGGTGCTGTGGCACAGGGACAAGCGAGAAGACAGTTTGTGCTGCTGTGATTCTGTGCTCCTCCCGGCAGCTACTGAAATACACTATAAATTGCAAACACTCTTAGTAGTGGCAGTCTAGTAAGAGATGTTGTGAAACTGGCCTGAAATAGCCTACATCAGGACTTGCATGAGGCTGAAGTATAAATGTTCCTACATGCCATTTCTTTTTAGCTATGCCTAATTTAAGTATACTGCTAAACAGCAAATCTGAGATTCTTCATCAAAAGCCTGTGGTATTAACCTATGCAAATACTTCCCTATACTCTTCATTTAAAAGAGAGAATATTGATGGAACAGAGTCTTGTCACAGAATAACTGTTTCTTGCTGGAAGATGAAGGGCAGGCAAATAATGTAGTATAAGTTTAAAATACAGTGTCAGGAACAATAGTACCAGTTGGAAATCCCTCAAGAACTTTCCCAAAACTATTGATTTGGTAAATCCAAGTCTTATCTTACAAAAGTGTTCATAGAGCTAGAAAAATGTGTCTGTCCTACTGAGAGACGTTCAAGGCCAGGTTGGACTGGGCTCTGAGCACCCTGATATAGTTGGAGATGTCACTTCTTCTTGCAGAGGGGTTGGACTAGATGACCTTTAAAGGTCCCTTTCAACCCTAACGATTCTACGATAATCTGCACAAAACCTCCCCAGAGAGCCTCGCCATTACAGCAGTCTCATGGAGTGTGCATTTAAGCTCTCATATAAACAATTATTTCAACACTGTGAAACATTTCTGTTGGAAAACTACTTGCTTGCGGAGGAAATACCACAAGGTTTCCTTGCTTCAGTGTATTAACCTACTGCCAAGCGTCTCACACTGGGCTAGAATGGTTCACTCCGCTGAAAGGTCAACAGGCTTTCTGATCTCAGACCACCTGCTGATGTAGGCATCTGTCCACTATGGTCTAACTTTTCTTTCTGCAGATAAACTAAGACTGTGAATTGCCTTTCATAATGGTTCATGCTGATGAGAGGGGGGGGTGAAGGGGGGAGGGGGAGGAATAAACCCCAGAACAACAACAAAACAGGAATCTTAAAAAAAAAAAAAATGAAAACAGTTTTGCCAACAATCATCAGCTAAGACTTTTTGTAGCCATCAGTCTTGGTCAGATTTAAATTAAACAAAAAATCTAAAATCCCGTAGTTAATCCTCAGATTACATTCACCATCCCAAAGCACATTTAAAACATAAATCAAACTACTAACTGAGGGAAATTTCACTTTTCTGAAATCAGCAAATAAATGTCAGACATTACAGTTGTGACTAATTGAGATTTTATTTGGTGAAATCTGGAGCTAAAGCACTTCTTATTAATACCTGTAAGACTCTTTTATCACATACACTTCCTGGTGAGAAATATATTTCTAAGTTGCAAAATAAGTCAGCTCAGGAGATGTTATAATTGTGCGCATTGGAAAGAAGAGCAATTGAACTGATTACCAATACTCATAATTGCCTATTTTGGAAATATGAAAGGTATTGTTTTACTTTTTATAGTTTATAGACTAAATATAATAAGCAACTAAAGTTGGATATATTTGAGTCCATTAAGGCTCTTCACATCAGTACATTTCTATTTGTTCTAAAATCTTCCAAATTGCCGTATTACTTTAAAGTAATTTGCAACTGAAAGCAGTAAATACGTAGCTAAATTCAATTAAACAATTAGTGTCTACTACATGCAAAAATATAGTAATTTATGCATAATGTTCTGTGTTTTCTTCCCTCTATCTCTGAATAGTCTACATGTTGTTCTCCTGAGACATGTAAATTATTATTTCCATCTGGTTTGTTGCTGTAAGGCATTGCTTGAGAACTTAGGTTCTTAAAGCAGGTATGAATAAAAATACTGCAGTTTACTAGAAAACCTCTCTGCAAAAGTGCAAGTCTATAGCTAACTCCTCTTCTACCATCCAGGCAGCCACATTTGCACAGATGCAATGCAAACACTGGAAAAACAGTATGTGGTTCGAGACACTAATTTAATCTCTTTTTATAGTGATAAACTATAGGGGAAAAAAAAAAGTGGCTTATTGGCAAATATTGCCAGCCTTTCAAGAAAATTGTTTGAAGCACTAAACACAATGTCCTCCTGATTTCAGGTCAGACAAAAGGTTGTGGAAATATTATCTCAGTGGCTCCTCACATGGTGAATTTCCTACATCAGTAGAGGCCTAATTCTTCCCACGCTTATTTGGTCAACAACTGCCTGGGTATGCCCACATCCTCAGATTAAATTTTGTTGAGGGCATTTTAAAGGAAAATCCTAAGAACCAAGAGGAAGCTGTGACAACCCATGGTTCCAACTAGAAACTGCATCATGGGAAGTTCTGTATGCTATTATGCACCCCAGCATCCTGTATCTGGATTGTAGTAGCCAAGCCCAGGGCCCATTCTGCAGGTGTCCTAGTTAGTATTAACAGCTTTCCAATTGCATCATTCCTTTCTCGTTTAATTAGGCAATTTTAAATCCTGCTGGTTAGTCAGAACAGATTAAAAGCTAATATACTAGAAGAGAGCTTGGCAACCAGAAACATTGATTTCTAAGAGTTTTCTATTCAATATGCTTGGCCTCTTTTTTATGAGGTCCATAGGAAAACATTAAAAACTGATTTTGAACATACTTATACCAATCATGTTAGCAATAGTAATTTTGACTTTTAAGAGGTATAAAATATTCAAATTTCAAGTATTCAAATGCCAAATGGTATTGGTAAGTACAAATACAAAAAAAAAAAAAACCAGAACTCTGTGTAGCTGGACAATGATTTTGGTTTTGTTGGTTTTTCATTGTTGTTTTAGTATTGGTTATTTTGGCAAATAATCAAACTTGGTTTCCTGTTCCAGCCCTGGTGGTGAGCTGAAACAGTACTAAGGACCTTACAATACTGAGAAGTGAGGCATAGCTGAGAACTGTAACTTTGCTACCTATCTATATTATAGGTTTAACCTCGACAACTGCTGCTGAAAGAGAGTACTTCTCTGCTAAGGGAGGTCAGCACTAGACAAAAGAATGTAGGAGACTAGTAAAGCTGCTCTAGTCTGCAAAGAAAGTTTGCCATATCAAGATGGGGGCAAAATGCTTGTAATTTTATTGTTTGTCTGGGCTAGCTGTGACATGAGAAAAGCTGATGTTTCTTGTGAAGAGTATTTATTTATGTAATACTACAGGTCATATCTTTCCATTCTTTTTCATATATCCTGTACTGTCTTCGATATGATTATCTAAAGTACAGGCAGTGTAAAAATAGCCAGGAAAATGAAGCATCATCCCAGCCAGATCCAGGCAAAAGACACACTATCTTTTAAGAAAATTCAATCTGCTGCCAAAGGGCAGTTGACATCTGCCCTTCCTGAAATGGGATTTTTTGGAACAAAGTGATCCATTCATGCAAAAATTAAGATAAGGTAGAAAGGTAAAGCAGCTTGGACTTTTCTCAGCCTCTACATTTGCATATGAGTATTCATTTTCCGGCTCTTTGTAACTACTACTACCATCAGGTAAATGGTGCAGTCTTTAGGCTCTCATTACTTGTCCTGGGAGATGTGGACAGGGCAGGATCACAGTTCCCTCCTTGCCCACAGGTCAAGGATTTTCAGAACGAATCACAGCACACAAAGGGACATATATAAAAGCACAGATTTTCACAAAAGAAAAGCAGAATGCAGCCTCATCTAACTGGACTTAATTCGAGCAGGAGTTAGAGCCGAATGAGGTACAGTCCTCCTTTCCACATTAAACTACCCTGTGGTTCTGTGGCTAGTAGACTGAGGAGTCAAATACTGTTAGGAAGATGATTGAAAATGTACAGACTAAGAGGTGTCTTGCTTGTGTGAACAAGAGTAGAGAGAAAAGGTACTTAAGCAAATCTATATACACATTAGTTCTGACCTAAAACATCTACTCTGTTCCAAAAGTAACACTACAAAGATTTGTGTGGCTGTGATAGTATGTCCTGCTCAATTGTCATATTCTTCTCCATCTTATCCAGGTGGCTGTTTGGAGTCACTCTGATACTGTGCCATATTAGTGCAATATCAATTTCTTTTTCTTCTTTTTTTTTGCTTTTAAGTTGGAGGTCTGTGGCTTTCTGGAGAGGATGACATACTGTTTCTGTTCACAGAGGTCCCTGGAAGGTGCTGTGAAATGCAGCTATCCTGTCAAAAGCCCTGCAGCATGAAACATTTGGGAGAATCAAACTGATACAACTACAGAGTTCTACTGAGCCGGTGTCAAAACTGCGGTCTACGAGTTTCAAATAAAGCTTTCAAAATTTCAATGCATCTTATTGCTAATTAAGTACATTCAAAGCACACGTTAACCCTGTAGACTTTTTAATACGCTTTTAAGCATATCAGAAAACACATGGGAGACACAGCAGTGTTGCAGGTTTTTAAAAAACAAAACAAAACAAAAACTCAAAACCTGAACTACATAACTTGATTCTTTATGCTTTGTGGCCAGAAAGACTATGAATAACCACAACTTCTTTTTTTCTTTTTTTTTTTTTTTTGCAAAACAAAGTGTATTTCAAAAAGCATGCTCATAGAAATACAGTATTGGAGTGTTTTGTTACTCTTTAAGGGCAGAAGTCTGAAACAGATGAACTTTGTGGTCCAACTGCTCCTCGTAGAAGGCTTTTCGAGAGCTCCACTCCTCCAATGGCTGAAAACCTCTGTTCAGCACAGAAGAAAGGAAATACTTCCAAAACATTTTCACAAGCAGTTGCTGCACTGCAGAATAACTCTTCACCTGGGAAGTCTCTTGGGATGTGATGTGTGTGTGTGTTCAAAACTCACATCTACTTGGTCTAGAGCAGGGATATGAAATCATGTCTATGGCTCAGTGCTCTGAGCATGAGGAAGTCAGACAACACTTCTCTGGTTCAATTTCTTAAAAAACGGAGAAGAAAAAAGGAAAGCCAAAGGGAGAGGTCAGCAACATGGAGTAGTCAAGATGTTGCCTCGAAAGAGGTGGTGCAGGAATTCAGTGTGAGTCTGTGTTATCCCACATGTGTGGATCCTTCTCAGCCCAGCCGTCAGCATTCAAGGTCTTGGAGCAAACTTCACTGTAGATAGAAGGAAAAACGGCAGCATTTTGAAGACTGTGCTGAAAAAAAATTTCTCTACCTACCTATAATAGTGATAGGAGCTTACAAACGCCTTTCATCTCTTCTCTGACTCATTTTTGGCCTTGAATAAAGTATTTCTAGCTTTCTGTCTCTTTTTGTCCAGCTGTAAAATGATATCAGTAATCCCTCCTGGCTTCTGATGCTTGCAGTGAGAATCAGGCTCACTCATTCCAGCATATAGAGCTACCCAGGCTAACCAAGCTGAGCTTCAGTCTTTTTTTTTTATCGCAGCAGGGTTGAGCATAGCCACAGCAGAAGAGGATGATCTGCATTTATGTTTCAGGCAGGAAGATGAGTGGAGGGAGAGAACAGAGTAAACGTTTTGTATATCTCATTGTGAGCCCTGGTTGGATGAAGCTTCTGCTGATACATGTGAAATGTGGAGATTTTTCCTCTGATTGGCTCTGTCTGCTAGAGAGGACCATTCTGGAGAAGTGGCAAGGCTTCCTTCCCTCTTGCCAAATGGACCTTCTTCCACTGAAGCACCAGTTCTCAGTACTGGCCACCGTAGCCACTTTTCTGCCTTGTGACAGAAACAGTATCAATGATATAAACAACTGATCACTAATTTATGCTGTATTAAACACAGCATAAACAGATGTGTGTTTTAAACAACTGTATGTTCTTATGAAATATCTAAGGGCATTTAGCATAGCTGATTGGCTTAATCACATTTAAAGTACTGTTTTGCCTAATTATTCTTTGATGTTTGTCCTCTGTGGTAGATGTGACATACCATTAAAAAGGGAAAAAAAGACAAAAAAATATTTTTGTATGAAATAGCAGTAGCAACTGCACCTTTGGGACTTCCCAGAAACCCGGCAGAAGGATGTTTCAGATAATCAGACAACAGTTAACAAGTTCCTTGTGCAAACCATTAGGGCTTTCTACCTCTCCCTCCCCCTCATACATAGCAGATACAGTGATCTTGCTGAAGAGCAAACTCACTTAATATTTCATAGAATAAAAAACACCTTTTTCAGCAGGCTGTCACCTCAGAAGATAAGGGAATTAACTGTTCTCACTTTATACCAGTCTTTTTACTTTCTTCCCCACAGTAACAGTACTACCAGTTGCACCTTTTCCTCATACCTCCTTATCACCTTTGTACTGGCTTTTTAGTGATGAATTATTTCATGATTTTTTTTTCTGCGGGCAGAGGGGAATGGATTTCAAATGAGAGAGCAAACTAAGGCACAGAAAGTTGATGTTATCAGCTCATTTCCCATAGGATGTGACTAATGATAGTTCATTCTTTTTAACTGTTTGCATGTGTTGTCTTTCTCAACACTTGCTGCATACTGCCTTTTTAATCAGTCACCACCACCTCCACATAAACAGATATATGTGTATATATCTCACTTTTCAGGGGAAGACTGTTTTCTTCACTTGTTTGAAGCATGTCCACCATATTTGTGTTTTACCATAATCTGTGGGGCAAAAATAGCGACAGAGAACAGATGCCTTTGAATCTTCACTAGTATTCTAAATCACTCACCCCCGATCTCCTGTACATCACTTGCACATCACTGTTTCTGATTACAAACGTATAGGTCCCATTCCACAAAACAGCAGGACCTTCCTGATATTCTGAAGAGAAATTTAAAGACAAAATATCCTATTCTGAAGAGAAATTTCAAGATAAATTCCTCTTCCTAAACAATGTCTTTCCAGAGGGGCATTGCACCTGACTATTGATATGCCTCAAAATGATCAGATTGCTGAAGCAAGTAACATGATGTTTACTAGGCCTCATGGAAGGCTCTCCATCACTTACAATATTTTACTCAAAACCACCACACAGAAGCTATATCCAATATTCTGCAAAGCAAGCCTTCTTCAGCACAGATATTTTGATTTAACTTACCCAAGTCAAATGTTCATTTATTAGTCTGTCCACCTAGGAAGGATCGATACTGTATTTTTCAAGGCTGACCTAGTTATGCAATCACTAAACCTACGCTGATCCCCTGATTTCAAGAGTCTGAAGGAACTCAGAGCCTCTCAACTTCTGCTTCAGTGTCTTCCACAGCTGAATGAACAACTAGGTTTATATAATTAGCTGCTGCTAGGAAATGCAGTTCACTCAAAAGTTCCGGCTTCCCCAACTGAATCCACTGTTTTGTTGCCAAAGCAGCAGAGTTTAAAAGTTTGCAAAGCAACAGAGTTTGGAAAAAAAAAAAAGTGGTTAGTAACTAGATGTTGCCCTGGGCATTCACAATCAACCTGCAATTAGTAGTTAAATATAGCCATGAATGTCCTAATCACACTGCTTCAGCAAGAATGGTGCATGGTAACTTTCGTGCATTGAGTTTAGATCATGAATCTTGAAGCAGGTGTGCTTGGTTATTTTGCAGATCTTAACCACCGTGACAGATGTCAATTCTGGAGTCTGTAAAAAAAGTCTGTATGGACAAACAGCATCCAAAGAACTTTTCTGATATTTCCTAAAGCATGCATGAACCATTAGACAGGCTTTTGCTTCAGATTATCACATTTTAAAATAGTGTGAGACAGATCACTGTCTTGGTAGGCACATTGCATGTTATGTCTACACAGCTTCTCCTTCAACTATTTGATCTTATTTCTTAAACCACTGTTTTGATATTTTACGTATTTTTTACATAACCGTTCCTACACCTGGTGAATAAATATTTTTCAAGACTTGCAAAACAGATATTCATGGCTATGAATTTATATTACTGTGTGATAAATGTCAGCATAACTGCCAGAAAACTCCAGCTTCCATTGAAACCCATTCTCCCTATTCCTTCCTATAGTTTTCAAGGATTTAATAAATGACTTGGTCATTTGTCTTTTAATGACCCTGTTAACTACATGAGAGCATAGCAAAGTTATCAAGTAGTTAGATCAAAGGTTCTTAAAAGTAATACTCAGTGCTCTAAAAGTTGGTGTATGCATTTTTCATGGCACCTGAGACTTCTAACTACATTTCATTGCCAAGTATTGTAGAAAAACAAGAACTGTTACGTTCTAATATGAAAAAAATATCCTCACACTTTCTCTGCACATACAATAACCATTTACACCTGAACTTCAGCATGATGGAAATTAATATTTAATGCCATGTCTTTTGTTACAAATTTATTTTTTCAGCTGCAGACTCCACTGCAGTTTAAAAATACCATAAAGCAAGCCAGCTGGACAAGAAACAGTATAAAATAGACTAGTTTAACTGAAGTGAGAGGTGGGAGGAAAAGCAGAAAGAGAAGACACTTTGAAGTTCTACAACTATTTCCCAGTTCAGTTACAATAAACTTAAAATATCATGAGACACAGGTGAAAAAGGAACTGAAATAGCTCTGAGGTGTGCCTAATTCTGCTAATGGACTCCAGGAGCCAGTGAACACTCAGCCCCAGTGAGCCGAAGCGTTTGTACCCATACTGAGTGTGTGGCACAACCACGGCCCTACTGAGACCTGGCTCCGGTCCACAACACAGCGGGGCTTCTTATGAAAAGGATTTTTTAGGTCCTCTGGCAGATGTGCACATTCAGAGTTTCCCCAGGAGGACAGCCTGAGTGAAACTAAAGCTCTGTCCCTTGGAATCACTTTATTGTTTGTTTATAGCTGACACCAACACAATTCTGTAATTTGCACTTATTTGGGTAAATATACCATCTTTGTTAATTGAGAAGCTGCTCCTAAAAGGTGTAAGGTAGAGGGAACAAGTGGGTTAGATTAGCCCAACCCCCTGCAAAACTCTCTTACACATTAAGAGTTTTAAAGCTTGAAAGCTTTTTAAATTTCATAAATGGTCTCTCAGCTTACCATAACCATCAGAAACTAAGGAAAAACATTTTAGATAAAATGTTTGCCAGCACCTGAAAGCCTGCAGCTCACTTCTCTCCCTGCAACAACCTATTATTAGGTAATTAACTGAAAACAAGTTTCAGATTTCTTCCATGAAAAAGTGTTTGCCTTTTATCTGAGTTCAGAGCTATGTGAGAGTAATCCATTGCAATTCAAAGCACTGTCATGATGTTAACAGTTCCTGAAAGCCCTGAAAGCCAAACTTGTTTGTTTTATCAGTAGAAAACACTCCTACAGCTCTTCAGTTTGCAACTAGGGATGGCACTAGATATTCTCCACTAGCCTACTCTTCATGCATCTGTAAAATTCACATGCTAAGTATGTGAAAGACAATATATCAAACTATAATTCCCATTTAGTACCATTTTTAGTGCACATCTCCAGGCTGAAACCCCAGGAGCTGAGTAGTGAGCTATCAGCCAAAGCTAGAAAAGTTCAAATAAATACAGGGGAAAAATTGTAAGTCTCACATCCCTGTTATGCCATCCTTGTTTTACAACAGGGTAATTGAAGGCATTATGTATAGTTCATGTTAGCCTTTCAAAAACATTTCTGTCACTGGGGCCTCTTCCAGTGACTGTGGAGCTATAAAAGCAGGCACACTTTGCCTCTACTCTTCCTTAAGCACACTTAAGATTCCAGAGAGATGTACCAGAGTAGGTCCCATGGAAAAATAAGAGATACTAACCTAGAAAGGATTAAATCACCTTCCAATTTTACTATCAGGTACAGTAATAGGCAGTTCGTGCTCAGCTGGGCACTCTTCCTTTTTCCCAGATTGTTAAAAATGCAAAGAAATCTGAGTTAAGAACGTCCAGAAATGCCTTCCATTTTGAAACAAGATCATAATAATCAGAGTGTTGACACTGAGGTGCTACACAACAGCTAGGACATTCTGCATGTCCCTATCTCTGATAACCAGGGATAGCAAGCGGAAGAGGGAGTGGTGTCTGCCTCATGTCTGCCACCAGCCTCTTGCAGACAAGTTCCTGCAAGTTACGTTTGTCCCACATGAGCAAATAAATGGTCCAAAAGCTTCAGAATTGACATCTCATTGAGACAAATATCTCTGTTGCAGTAAAATTAACTATCAGAATATGGTGAAGCAAACACATCAGGAAAACAGGTGTTTGCTGAATAAAATAATTTCCTTCCAATAGTAACTCTATCTGAAATATCTAGGAATAGCAAATGCCCTAAAAGAGAGTTGAAAATGCATTTAAACTGGAAAAGGAACCTGTACATAGAACAACTCTGACTGGCAGACCAGCAGAAGCAAGTAGCAGCCTTTATGCATGTGCAGAAGAACAGATTTTGAATGCATGGTGTAAATGCCCATAATGGGGCTTAAGGCTTTTCAAGTGTGGCTACCTCATTACTCACTAAAGCATCTTATAAAGCATCAGTAAGGTTTGCACATCTCCAGCATCTGCTGTTGGAAGTGATGACTGCATACATTTTGAGAAGGTGGATTTACAAATGTAGGTCCTGTAAAGATAGCCAAGCAAGACAGCATATTAACTACACCAGAAACAACTCTATTCTTACTGTTTTGCTAGCATCAACAGAATCAATGGCCCGTTACCTCACTGAAACAAAGTAGTCCGTAGGCTGCTCTGTGAAGTCCTGAACTGGGAAAAATGGCAAGGTCTGAGGCATCTGCATCCAGTCAACACTGACAAGCAGGACAAGGTGGAAGGGGGAACCTAATCACAAATATAATGTAGTACTGGTACTAAGTGAGAGGGCGCAAACATTTTGAGGTTTATGACTCTTTGTACAAAAAAAACCCCACACCTATACCAATTGCTTGATATTTTGAGCATACAAAGCTTTAATTCAGCCAACCTAGAAGGGGTAACCCACAAAATCTGTCCACCTAGTCTTCCCATCATGGCTTACACTCTGATTTGCAAGATCAAAGCTTAAGTAGCTGGGGAAGGAAATGTGATTGTCTGGTATTCTGCAAGGAGGCAGACTCCTTGTCCTCTTACTTGTGCTGAATCATACCTTGACCCAAGCAGTGTTAGTGACTTGACAGGTACTATAAATGAAGTAAGATTTAATATAAAAAAAAAAAGGTGACCTATTATATTTTAAGATATGTACACTAATGTGGTTTAGCCCTAGTCACTACACAGTTTCTCGCTCATCCTCCCGCTCCTCAGCAGGATAGGGGAGAGAATTGGGAAGGAAGGAAAACTCATGGGTTGAGATGAAGACATTTTACTAGAATAGCAAAGGAAAATTACAGTAATAACATAAATATAAGGATACTATAATATACAAAATTAACAATGCACAATTTCTCACCACTCAATGTCCCAATAACCAATACAGCATCACAGAAATGAAACTGAGCAGCAAGCAAAGGAGAGAGAGGGAGAGAGCAAAAGATTTAGGGAGATCCTCCCACCTGTGGGAAATCCCCACTTATATACTGAGCATTATATTTATGGCATGGAATACTCTCTTTGGCCAGTTTGAGTCAATTATTCTGGCTGTATCGCTCCCAGGTTCCTGCACCTGCACATTAGTGAGACTTGGAAAGCAAGTCTCATTAGCAACAACTCATAGCATCAGTGTGTTTATCAGCATTCTTCAATATGAAATCCAAAACACACGGGCTACTGAGAGGAAAATTAACTCTATCCCTGACAAAACCAGGACAACTAATGAAACACAATATAATGTAGAGAATATAAGAGTTTCTAAATGACAAATACTAAAATTCAGAAGTCTCTGTTACAAGATGAACAAAATTTAGGTATTACGTAAAGTGACTTAGCAGGAAATTAAATGCTAATTCTGTGACCAGATCGAACCATAGGTTAACTCTGATACATAAATAGAACAGCCATGGCAGTTTATGTGGGTCTGTGTCCTGAAAATTCTTTCAACTTCCCCTTTATCATTTCAGAAGAGACTGGTAATTTAAATGAATCTAAACCATTAAGTACATAGCACTGGATCTAGCTGCAAAATGGGAAGAAGAAACAAAGGTATATTTGTTTAGGAAGCACACATGAAAATCTAGATGGCTGGTCCCTGCTACTTGTGCTTTCACATGAGAAAATGAGCAGGTAAATAAACCAGTCAAGTATCAGTACCTAAAGTAAAGATAACTCAGGGTGAAGAGTAAAACTGATAGCCTTAAACCTAAGACCTGTGTCTAAGTCTCAGATTAGTCTAGGTGTTCAGTGCAGGACTCTGGACAAAGTCTGTTTTCCATATATAAATATATTCAAAAATATTTTTAACACATCTATATGTTCATCTCAAATTAGCATAACTCTGCAAATAAGTTTCCACTCTAGATAAATTGCATCCATTAGTGCTAGTGAGTCAGGTGTCCTATAAATATAGACCTTATTCTGCTAGTAAAGTACCAGCACAATGGTGACTCAGGTAAATGTTTGCATCTTTCTGTAGAGACTGCTTCTGTCAGTAATACCCCCGTTAGATACTCATTTGATGCTGGGTAGTGCAAATGGTTCAGATATCGAAATGCATGAACATCCTTGCCAATACAGGGACAGAAATAGAGAGGACTGGAGGTAGCACTTCTGCAGGCAGAAAAAGTGCTGCAGGTAATCACTTTTGACACCCTGTCTTCACTCTCAAATCCAAGCTGTGGCCTAGTAAAATTTCTTCAGTTAAAGATTCTTCATACTGAAGACTCTTCCTCAATCATAATAAATTCCCTAGAAGATGACCTAGGCCTTTATAATTGTTTACTCCACCAAACTTCTACAGTGACAGATAGTTTTTAACTTCCAGGTCCAGACAGATACACATTGAAACATGTGGGGAAGAATGCTAAGGAAGAATAATGGCCCATGCTAAAATATCTTTGAAGAAAAAAAGTAAGCCTGTGAATGTATTCCTACATGAGATGCTTTTTTTTCTCTAAAAAGTGCTTTTAATTCTTTTTAGGATAAATTACAAGGTATGTCAAGACCCTTTGTAGAATACCATGGTCTAGTAATCTCAGATCTACTCCACAGATCAGTACTAAGAAACCATAAAATTGCTTCAGTGGATAAATAGTTCAAGAGCTGTAGTTATTGCTCCAAGAACAGCTTCCCAGTTGATCCGCTGATCTTGGGCTGAGCAGTGTTCTCTCAATGCCAATACATTCTGTCTCAGTTTGGTGAGTACAGAAGCTTTTCTTTCATTGGCCACTCAGCTCTGCTCCATCATAGCAACATGCCACATTGTTGTTGGTGGGAATTAGCATTTTTTTTTCCCTTTAGTGTTCTGATTGTGCTGTAAGAAAGTTCGCCCTTTGACTACAGCTATATGACCAGCAACAATTCTGTGTGGCAGGTGACAAATCGATGTTTCCCAGGGTGTGCAAAAAACCCCACCCTCAATATGAAAACTGTCTGCTGTGGTTAAAAAAAAAAAAGGTGTTTGTTAGACTTGTACCATCGCTTCCAAGACTCCCTGCACTAAGGCAAAAAACAGCTGTTGATGCCAATTTAGAAACTCTCAAATCCTGTCTAAGTGTAGAAACACAAGTGATCAGCTAAAAAACTAGCTAAAACTAGGTAAGACTAGAAACAAATAGCTGGCTTATAATATTTATGTAAAGCATGTTACAAAGCTAAAGAAAGAGAAACACTCATGCAAAAGCATGTTCTTGCAGGAGAACTATGCACAAGAATTCACAGAAAGTGTTCTGGAGCTTTACAGGCTTAAAACTTATCTCCCATTCATAAGCAACAGGTAGTTTATATTAAGGCCATCAAAGGTCTGCTAAGAGTAAAATTTGCAAGCTGAATTATTAGTGTGTTAATTTCAATGACCTCCCTCCACATGTGACTTTTGTGACACAAAGAAAAAAGTTAATTTTTAAAGGCTGAGTAGATAATTTGACAGGAATAACAGGATATAAAGAAACAGCATCTTTTTGTCAGAATGGTGTTTAACTGAGCAGGAGGTTATAGAACAGTAATTAATTGCTTAATTGTTTTGAAAGGACAAGCAGTAGAAAGTATGACCTTTCATTGACACATTGCTGCAATGGTACATTAATTATAGCTGAATTTCAGTAGGTCTCCTGTGGGAACACACGACATTTGCATTAATATCAGACAAGTTTACTGTGGTCACAGCTTTCATAACGTAATGCTAAATTAAAGCACCATGTGGATCTTGGACTGATATGTCCAGAAATCTTAATGATATTTTTCTCTGCTAAGTATTTCTCACAGTTCAAGGAGCTGGCAGCATGTTATTAAAGAAACATACTGAAAAAGAGAAAATAAAGAACTTAGGTACACCGGAAGTCTTCTTTTAGCTATCGGTTATTTTTCTTTTAAAAGTTTTCTTAACAGTAGATACCAGCTTTGCAAAGTTCAGTGCTTTAGTTCAGCAAAGTTAAGGAATGAGTCTAGGACTCTTGGATGAAACAGATCTGGGTGGAGATCACACTGCACTAATTCAGCCTGAAGTGATAGTGCTGAGGAGACAAATGTGACAACGTGATGCGCAAAGAGATCATGTGATATAGAAGGTGTGTCCATTTGTGCAGTCGACCCATCTGTTTTTTGCTGGTTTTATCCTCCAAACCCTGCTCTTTCTGCTCTAGATCAGCCATATCAGACTCACTAGACTGTCGGAATGAAGAGGTTGTTCTATCAAGGAGATGGGAAAACAAGCCATCTGCACACAACACAGACCCTTCTTGAGGGAAACCTTTTCAAAAAGAAGAAAGTAGGTCTGGGAAAATCTTGTCATGACCACAGAGATACTTTGATTCCTCACTGGTTTTTATGCTTGTGAGAGGTCCTGAGACCTTCATGCAATTATCCAGGGTTCTGTCCTGCCCATTCCCACATGCTCTCTGCAAACACAAGGCCTGACGTTTTCTTCCTAATGTAGCAAGAAGGACAACCTCTCCCTCTAAATAAAATCCATCCAGATGGAAGAAGATGAGATTCTGGGTTGTACTGATAAAGCATGGTGCCCCAGGACTCACCCTTCAAAGTGGTATCAATGTTTTGGTCTGGCTGCTCCCAAACATGACCCACAATGGGTCAGGCAGCTAAGACCGCAAAGACTGCAGCTCCAAATCAGCACCTCTCTTCATGGCATTCAGTCAGGGGCTTGCTTCACAAGCAGATGTTCAACAGGATAACTTCGAACAGGCTGCTCTTTCTCTCCACTTCTTAAGAAAGAAAAAGCCACAAGAGTAATTAGGGCGTCTTATGAACTCCTGAACTAATTACACACTTTGAGTTTACATTTCTTGTGCCTTACAAATCTATTCAGATGACATATATTCCACTCACATCTTTTCTCTTGAACAGCTCTCAAATGCTTTACTTAGAGCACAGCATTTTTCTTTTCAGCCACTGGTGCTGTCCAAATGGTGCCTTGTCCAAATGGACACCTCTACAGAGAGCAGATCCTCCCCACTGAAACACTGGTAGGGATTTTAATACCTGTTTTGAAAAAGTCCTTTTGAAGCATACACAGTATTTCTGTTTGGTAAATACTTACTTTTCTTCTCCCAGGTATAGCAAGTAACTACTGACATTTTCTTTTAAGCTTAATTCAGAAGCCAGGATGAGTAGCCCATCTAAAGAGTCTTCAAGTGTTAATGCATTGCATGTCTTGACACACTAATGAAGAAATATTTGGGCTGAGATTCCTCCCTATCATAATGCGAAGGAGAACTGTGGAGGGGAGCACAGCATCTGTTCAAACAGCTAAGCCCTTGCTGAGGATCCTTTGTACTGCAGAGCAGCTGCGGCATCAGAGGAGGTCGGCAGAGGTGACCGGGACACAGTAGCGAGGCTCTGCAGCAAAGAGGCTGTGCTGCTCCTGCTTTGGCAGTTAGCCCACGTGCTTCCAGACAGCTGACTCCTCTCTCTTCTGGAAAATATTCACAAATTGTGTATTTCTGTAAGCGGAGAACCAATTTTTAATTTACAGTTTAAGGCTCTAACTTAGAAGTGACAAAACCTGATTTCCACTCCATCTGGGAATTGACCAACATTTCGTGAATCTGCTACTTGTATTCAAATGGCCCACAAGTATAAAGGCAGACTATTTCCGCTTCTTACCAGAATGAAAGAAACTGGCCCTGATCCATGCCCATTCCCCAACATGTTCTCCTTTTCTTCTACATAAAGGCCTACCAAAAAGCAAAAATACATTTTTCATTTAATGTGTCAGTTTAACTTAACATCACAGATCTGCCTTCCTTGTATTTCCAGAGAAGAGAAGTTTAGCTCCATAGCTTTTTGCACAAATCCCTTCTGTGACTGAGAGATCTCCACCAGTCATCAACATGACAGTAGACCAGAGCTGTTGTTAGCACTGACATCAACAATTTCCTGGGTGTAAACAACATAATGCATCAAGGTTATACAGTTGGTGTCAAAACTGTAATGCATGAGGGTCCAAAGATTCATAATTTAACCAGAAAGTCTGTCACACAAATACTTTCCTATCACTTCAGTTCAGCCTCGAGTAACCCCTAGATACTTCGGCCCTCGCTTCCCGCTCATTGATATTCCCTTGTTGTCTGCTACTTCTTGCATTTTCCTTAATGCTTTCTTCAAAGTGGCTGCTGCAAACGCAAGCAGAGCTGCCTCCACTGCCTTAAAAAGCCCTTCCTATTGTTAGTGCAAAAGCTTGGGTAACTGTGTAAATTTATTATTTCCATTTTTGTATTATAAATGTAGCATAACTGTAACCTTCTGTTCCAATTAGAATGTCTTTTTGTTGGAGAAAATTTCAGAGTCAGTCATCAAAAATACTGACTTGAGGTTCGTTTCAGCTTTGTAAATATAGGAGTCCAGCTTCTGGCTAGTCAGTCTTTTCTTAAATTGGGAGAGGAAGACTGCCCCTGAGAGAAATACAGATGTAACAGGGCAACACGGCGGAGGAGTGGTGGCGCAGAACTTCTCTCTTCCAAGTGCAGCTATTTTGGTGACATGAATAATGAGGATTTTGAGCAGCAGTTATCCCCTGGCATGTGCTGTTCTACCTAGATTCATGATTTATTCAAGTTACCTACAAGGAACATATGTATATTTTATATTTTTTGTTTGGTTTATATTGCAATGTTTTCCCCATATAATTTAATCATTACAATTGAACTAAGGCATCTATGCATTACTTGGAAGAGAGATAGAGAAGCTGAAAAGGCTTAGAAGATCTTAGCACTGGCTTTGATGCCATGAAATCCTTCTCTCAGGGAGGATGAACTGTGAGATTGGACCTTGGTGTGTGCTTTAGGAGATCCATTACTGGAAGTACTGACTGGACTTAGGCTAAAGATTAGGTTCGGTTACAAAGAGGATAGACATTGTCCCCCGGGTACTTAACCAGGACTGCAGCTATGGGTTTATAAACAAGTTTCAAGTGTAATCTTCTTCCTTTTAACTGTGTAGAAGCAGTCATTATGATTAATGCTCTTATCACACAGAGCACCTTGCCTTTGATGAATATGCCTGTCCACGGAGTCCTCCAATGTCCATAACCCAGACCAACACACACGATTTTTTTTCCTTTTTTTTTTTAATTTGGTTGAGGGGGAAGGAGTCATAGATTCCTATACACCAAAGCTCCTAGAACTGTTTTTTTTCCCCCAAATTTATCAAAAAAGTTAAAAGCCAGGAACAGACTGTTTCTGGCTGACTGGCAGCTTCAAGCTGTAGTGCTCTCATCTCATTTGGGTCTCTCAAATTTACAGGACACATTCTCTGTGATTTAAACTTTATTTCATGAGCTCATTAGGAAGTATAACAAACAAGCACGACAAACAAGGGCTCAATTTCCTTTTACCCAGAGTAGTGTATCACATTAATTCACTTATTCACCATTCAAATCACAAAGTTTCATAATTTCTAACCCATAACTCTTAACACCATGCACGTATGAGCAAAAGAAAAGAATTAGTTACCTAGCCAACAATGAGAGTGCTCATCCTTCCTCCTCCGTCACAGTGCACGCGTCCCCTGTATCACACCTGGAAGCAGGAAAGCCTCAGCAGTCCAGCTGCTCTTGTACCCGCTTCAAAAGCTTTTTGGGTAAGCTGGTGTTGTATGCCCCCCAGCTTGGAGGTTTGGTCTATACCATTTCCATAAGTTAGTGGATTCTGAGGAAACTGCCAGACAAAATATGATGGCTGCTGGTGACAGCAATTTGCAGATGATCATGGCTGCACAGTGGCCCTTCAGCTTGCCTTGGCCACCTGTCCTGCCCACCAGGTGCTCCTGCTTTGACCTAAGGGCTCTGCTCCCAGTGTACATCAAGCCTTAGCATGAGCTGGGCTAGCCAAAATCTGAGCAGGAGTTGAGTGAACAGTCACATGTGTCTAACACGGTATTGCCATTTATAATTGCTCAATTTCAGACAAAATATGCTTCTCATCAGTCAGCACACCAGCGCTTTTTACATACCTAGTGCACAATGCTGAAATGTCTTGTAGCAGCTTTATTCCAGCAGCACCACCCTATATACCAACACAGTGTGGTCATCATTAAAATATAGAAGCATTATCATTTCCCAAACTGACTTTCTGCCAGACACCCAAAGTAAAGCTAGTATTTCACAGTTTGTTACTAAGTAATGACTTGTTTAACCTTTCTATTTCAAATGCTTACCCAGTGACCCCCATTTGATACCTCACCTTTAAACTACCTCACAGCTCTCGTGTTAGCTCCCCTTCTTCTACTCCACCGACAACCACTTCTTCACACTTTATGAGTGTTGTGCAGTAGATTTCATTTTAAGACTGACACACTTCTGCCATGGCTAGGAGACATCCAGACAAACTTCAAGCATCTCTGGATATAATATGACGAGACTGAGCCTCAGTCTCTGCACACAGTGTCACAAACATTTCTTTCTAGTCATGCCCCAAGAAAAATCTTTCTCTTACTGTTCAAATTGATCTTTCTTTTCTAATGCTTTAGTCATTTTATTGTTCACTTTTTCTTATTATATGCAGTTGTAATTTGATTGTCAAGGTATACCACAGACAGTGCTATAAAGAATCCCCAACTCAATCAGCATCAAGATCTAAATTTCCTACTAAAAAGTGACTCAGTGTGAATATGTAATCTATCCCAGTAAGTAACCAAGTTGCAGCTCTGCTAGCTTTAATGTTAGTCAAATTGCCAAGACATGAGGAGAGTATCCTGCTGATTCAGGTTCTACAAAAGATACTTCCAAGTATCCAGTAAATCTCCAGATACAAGAGCTATTGGATCAAGGCAAAACTAAGAATCTCTAAATAATACTAAGTCTATCAAGCTTGAGTTTTTCATCACTTCTGCTACAGGGCTGTGCTATTTGTCCTTAAAAGGACTAAAAAGACACAAAAGATTGGCTTTTGCTCAGCACCCAGAGTAAGTCCAGCCTCAGGCAGTCCTAACATTTTACATAGTCCTGGAACCAGTGGACTAGGAATCTAAATCTTGAAATACTTGGTTTTTTTCTTAACTGGATGTGCAAGGGACAGAGACAAATTGAGTTTTTAAGGCTGGCTACATGACAGCATTCAGTTTATTATCTTAGGCACAAAGACCAAACCTAACCGCAAACACTCTGTACAGAGAAAGCTGGAGCTTGGGTCTGGCCCAGGAGCCAAATGAGCCAGAGGCTATCGGTGAAAAGAAAAGTGAGACTAACTCTGCTTCAAAACCTTTACTTTCTTGAAAAACCCCAACGTCACAGATTGGGCTGTGTGATTAATATATTGTTTGCCTGACCGTTATCTCCGCAGGAGCTGTAGGAGGAGGAGTCCTGTCCCAGGACAGGAGTCATGCAAGGCTGCCTGTGACTCACTGGACAGAGAAGTGCTTTAAGGTAGAGAAAAAGAGAACCCACAGGCTGGTTTGAATTCTAAATCCTCTCTCAATACTTACAGAGGACTGGCAGGCCTCTTGGCAAAGCCAGTTTTGAGAACTGTTCACCTCTTAGAGACTGCCCAGGTCTTAAGATGCTGTTAGATGGCCCATGCTGACCTGTGAGCAAATACAGAGCAGTTTCTAAGCAACTTCACAGGAGCTGAGGTTTTACCATTTCCCCCAAACGTCAGGTAAAAATTCAGTATCTTTATTTGTACTTGGTTTTAGGCTTCTGATTCCACCAATAAAAACTTCTGTGATACAAATCTAATCTCTATAGAAACCAGAAACTTTTAAAAACTTCAATCCGTCAAACGCGCTGAACATTTTATCCTTCCTCTCTGATAGCCAGCATACTGGAAACATGATTCAGTTCCCATGAAAGCTAGTGGGAAGACTTCACAGCTTACTTCCACACTATTTAATACAGCAGTAATTCTGTAGTTTCCCCTGTGGATTCCCAGCAACAGGAGTGCCCTGCTAAGACAAAAACAGTTGAGAAAGCTTGTTGAGAAAGCTACTGCCCATTATAATATTTCGGGCCATGAAGATGATCAGAGGGCTGGAGCACCTCTCCTGTGAGGACAGGCTGAGACAGTTGGGGTTGTTCAGCCTGGAGAAGAGAAGGCTCCGGGGAGACCTTAAAGTGGTCTTCCAGTACCTAAACGGGCCTTATAAGAAAGATGGGGAGAAACTCTTTAGCAAGGCTTGTTGTGATAGGACAAGAAGTAATGGTTTTAGAATAGAAGGAGGTAGATTCAGACTGATATAAGGAAAAAAAAATCACAATGGAGTTGGTGGAACACTGGAACAGGTTGCCCAGAGAGGTGCTAGATGCCCTGTCCCTGGAAACATTCAAGGCCATGTTGGATGGGGCTCTAAGCAACCTGATCTGGTTGGAGATGTCCCTGCTCCTTGCAGGAGGGTTGGTCTACATGACCTTTAAAGGTTCCTTCCAATTCTAATGATTCCATGATTCTGTAAGTTACTGAAAGCAGCTTTGCAAGGCCGCTAAACCACACCTGCTTTGACTCAAATTTTGCAGCCTGTTTTGGTCAAGTGAAGAAATACTGCATTGCCTTTTCTTTAAGATGTCTTGCTCCTGTACATGAGAGAATCAGAAAATTTTGCCAGAACAAAACACATAGCAAGGAAGCCTTAAACACTGGTTTTGGGGGAACTAGTTCAGTCAAACAATACCAAGAAAGTGTAGCAATTAGCTGGTTGTAAAATAGAAAGGAGTGAAATCCCTTTAACACATGGAAGTCTAATTACATAAAAGATAGGCTTTTTGGAGGCCAATTTAGTTTAGACAGCAGTGTTAGCCACAAAAATCTTGAGAAAGTATAATACTGAAGATGAAAATGGAGTTACACAGAGCTGCACCTCAGAAAATACTAATAGCACGTACAAGAAGGGCGAAATAGTGGGGGTGTGTGCACCAAGCTATTTTTCAAAAGAAAAAAATAATTGAAAAATCTTGTGCAATCAGCTCTAGAAACTGAGTTTGCCCAATTTCATCACATAAATAGGTAATATCACTGTATGTTACAACCTGAGATCTAATCTTGCAGAATACTGTTTACTTTGGGCCTGAGACTAATGAATTCTCACTGGCTCCATGTGCGCATGCCTTGCTAGTCGTCCTCTCCACAGGCGGAGGAAAGCTATCCTTTTCTGGATAAATTCAGCAAATCCTCTGACAGATGCTTTTTACCACTATTTTAACAGAGTCTCTTTAATGTGACAGATGCAACTTGAAGCTTCTTTCATGTTGGCATTTTAGTTTCCCTTTCCACCATCTAATAGGGTCTGATGAAATAAGCTAAGAAGAACAAACTGAATCTTTGAACCTGCCGTGATGAACTGTTTCAAAGCTCCCTCAAAGCACACACCTGGGGAACGAGATTAAGATCTTCTTTTGTAGTTCATTCCTGCTACCATACATCAATTCCTCCCAGTCATGCAGTGTGTACATGCAGTATAACTTGCCGAGTCCTGTTAAAGCAGATATCAGCATCATAAAGATTCTCCTAAAGGCAATGATACAGTATTGCCCGAAGGATAGTGTGAAAAACCCATGTAGTGCATTCATTGCAGGTACACTTAGGAATTAAATCAGCAAATGATCAAGCAGCATAAATGCATACTGTTGTCTTCTTAATTTATTGCAAGGGGGGGAAAAAGCTTCATTCATTTGCATATTTGGATGAATTCTCAAACCAAGGCTCCTCATTGACAGACATAGCAAGCCTACTCCTACATGTATTCAAGCATGAACAGTCCAACTCTAAAAATAGACCTGCATAAATCATTCCTGCCACTTGACAAAAATTTATTCCTCTCCTGGAAATTGATGCAAAAGTCCAAATAGTATTCTTTCAATGAGAAGGAGAGAAGTATGAATTTTCATTGTCCTTATGCAAAACAAAATTGGGTGCAAAGCACCAGCTTGTATCAAAATAGTTGTCTAACTTCAGCAAAGAGACTGCCAGAGGATTCAATGGGAAATGAGCAATCTAAGCTACCAGGCTATTTCAGATTGTAATTTTTCTAAAGCAGATCTACAGTCTTCAGTGCACCAGTGTTTGCTGTATTCCTGTATGACTAAAAAAAACACTGGCCACAGTTAATTAAAATTGAAAATTTTAAAGTAGTAAATTAAGAATGTTTTCTAAATGAAACAATAAAGTAAAAATTGTTCTTCTGAGCAGGTGAAGAGAGATAAAACGTAAAAGCCTTGCCTGGTAAGACTGAGAATTTTGTATAGCCTCAAGAACATATCCATGACAAATTTCAAAATAAGGATAGCTGATTCCTAGAATCATGGCAAGTAGGAGATAAACAGCTTCAAGACTGAAATGCTAGTGGTGACAAATGTGAAGATGAACAAGAACTAGTCTCTATAAGCTTTTAGTGCAATAACGTAGGCATTCTCTAACTATATATCCCTGTAATATAACATGGCCATTTCTGGCTACAGGCCATAAGCATTGTACTTAATTTGCAAGTCCTCAGGACTGAGGCTTATCAGTCTTCCTCTGCCTAAACTTTTCTTGACCTGCCTGCATACTTGTTTCATATTTGTTTTAGTGGTGACAGCAATTATGCTGGTTTATTTTACTTTGTTCATATGGTAGCAGTATCAAGCCTTTATTCTCTATACAATGAGATATTTGCAGCTCTAACACAATGATGTCCTGTATAGAAATAGAGATCTGGTACGGTAGGAGGGGGCTTCAGAAGTGGAGACACAGGATGCAGTGCAGAGAAGCACAGGCATGGAGTGGAAGAGGTAGGGCAGAGACTTGGCATTGGTAAGCTGTGGGTATAAGCAACTTACCAAGGATCAGTTAAAGAAATATTCAGTGCCAGATAAAACTGGCTATAGGTGTAATAAAGAGAACAAAGACTTTTGTAATGTACATGATAAAAGGGTAAATTCAGACACAACATGGAGTTGTAGACCAATGAAGAAAGAGCAAAGATGAAAATGTATGTCAGCAAGCAATGAAAAATGATCCCAGGTGAAACCTAAAGAAAAAAGAAAAAAAAAAACACATAAAAATCATATTGCTCTTAGAGAAGGACCCCAGATACTGATGACTCACCACAGCATCTCACCATCAGAATGAAATGACCACCCTTAGACCACAGAGGAACAGAGGAAGGATCCATGTAACACCAGGAAAAGGGGTACAAAATGAACAATTTGAGCTTAATTCTTTTTCACGCCCCCCCCCCAGCAATTAAATCTGGACCAACAATTATTAGACTCTCAATTATATTAACAATGAGTTCTTGGTTTTATATAAGGTGTATTACCTCTCTGCCCATACATATGATTTTAAGCACAATAGTAAGTCAAAGGTTTTGTTCATTCATGCATGTCATAAGCACATGCAATAAGAAAGTCGGGCAAAGGTGATGATTGACTCTATTTTTATATAGAGAAGTACATAATGCTGAAGGCCTCCCGCTAAAGAAAAACCTCTGAAAGCTGTATTAATAATAGTTTGCCTCAATGAGATGTTGGAAAGATAAAACAGCCCTGGAAAATCGAAGTATACAGCTGTGCAGCACAGCAAAGCAGCATGACCTGCTTGCTAACTTCTGCCTGTGACAGTATCACACATCCTGGCTTTTAGGCAGTGTTGTCCCTAGTAGGAAGAGACTTATGAATTTGGCAGCAGTCGGTGTTGGAAAGGGTAGCCTCACTCAGCAGCATCACTTTTCACTTGTCCTTCCTGTCTCTTTGAGATAAAAGAAAGGCTCCAAGGCTTTTCCCTCTCTCTCCCTTCTCACATAAGAGCCTTTCCTGTGCACCTTCCATCTAAACCTCCCCTTCTCACAGCAGTGACAAAGCTTTGTACACATCATTGACAATAGGTTTGTGTGTCTGACTTTGCTCTTCAGGACAGGATACTTTTCTGATCTAAAAAGGAATCTACAGCTATGTAGATTACAAAATACAAAATTGTATTTATATTTTTCCTTAATTCCATTTTCATAGTAATTAACTTGTAAGTCTGAAACACACAGATTAACATTGGAAAAAATATGTTGCCATAACAACAATTTTCCCAGACAAATTCATTTAAATATAGGGGAGAACTGGGGAGAACAAAGAACAACAATTCCTTTAATTCCAAACCAAAACAACCTATTCCAGGATTATCCTGTCTGCACAGTCCTGAATTTAGTAGCAGCTAATCCACTGCAGTTGAATTGCATCAGCCTCCATTTCTGTCTTTGATTACATCCTTTTTTTTAAAAGAACACATTTATTTGCTAGCCCAAACACAGCATCACAGTCTAATTCCTCCCATTCTTTGAACTTTCCATACGCTATTTTCCTAGCTGGCATATTCTATATTTGCTATAGCACACTATCATTAATTAAAGCCTCAGTGGGAAACAGCTTCTGGGCTACACCCTGTACAAACCATTTCACCTTTATTTGAATCAAACAACATTAACATCTAGAGCGAATATGCCCTGCAAATACCCCCTGCTGATAACTTAATGAGTTCCTCAAGTAATCACTGTGGACCATACCGAGTGTACATAATAGATACAGAAATGTGTAGAGGAAAAGAAGCAAAAGCTCTGTATTTTATATGTTCCATTTAAAGAATGTTAGATAGCTGATCTTTAAACAGAAGCAGTTTTATTGTACAAAGTCCTGAGCAGCTTGCTGTAGCTTAGGAAGCCTAGCAGATTCACACAAAATGCACTGCTGCAACAAATGTTTGGATATATGTTCTCTCCAGATCCAGTTATTAAATTCACACCACCTTCTTTACAGTGTATTCACTAGACAAACACTTCCCCTGTTATCTTTGCTAAGTCAGTTGCGGTGTATAAGCTGCCTGCTCTCCAGAGCAATGATCCCTTTCATGACACAATCAGGTCAAGAACTTCCTAATTATATCTTATTAATGTGGTCTTCCTCCATTTTGAAATTTATTTCTTTTCTCTCCTATATTCACTTCCTGGTTTTCCTGAACATGGGATTCCCAAAATACCAGGCAAGAACGAGAAGTCATAGAGGATGAAGCAAAGAAAATAAACAAGTTTGGAAGAAACTGTGGAATACAACGAATTAATGAAAATTCTCGTTGCATAAAGTGGGAACAAGACCAAGAGGATTAGCTGAGAAGGAACATTCAGTGTTTCCTGCTCTATCGGTCCAGCCTGGAGGCCTTAATGGTACCTTCACTCTCGTCTTCACAATTTCTAATCCCAAACATGGGCAATGAAACTGTTTTCAGGAGCTTGTTGCAATCCATCACTCTGCTGTTCTGCTATTGTTTTGGGTTTTTTTTTTGCATACAGATTCCTGCCTAGAAGGACTCTTGTCCAATATCTGCACAAGCTGGAAGTATCATTAGCCAACAAGATTGCTCTCCTGGGTTTCAGCATATTTAGAGTATAGATAGCACACAATATATATTTTTTTTTTCCTTCAGAAGGTCAGTATCATGCAGGCATGCACCAGACATGCACTTACGTTGCTTGCTACTGCCACTTAAATATTTTTACATTAATGTACCAAAATGTTGAGATGCTATTAAAATTTGCATGAAGCACAAAATTACCTATATATATGTATATAAATCAGTGTACTGAAGCGATATATTGAATGCACATCATCTCTGTTTGCTGTGTTTTCAGGATTTTTTTACAATGAGGGTGGTGAAGCACTGGAGCAGGTTACCGAGAGGTGGTGGATGCCCCGTCCTTGGAAACATTCAAGGTCAGGTTGGATGCTGCTCCTTGTCCCTTCCAACCCAAACTATTTTATGATTCTATGACTTATTATCAAAATCTTTCATCAAAGTCTGAGCCATATATTCAAGTTACAGAATTCAAATTGATATTGTAGATATGCCATCTTTTATAAAGTTGCCAAACAATAGCGAGTCCATCACACTCTCTGATGGGCTATTTAAATGTTTAATTAACCTGCTAGAGATTTGCATCTTATTTTGATATTGAAATTGTCAAATTTCAGCTTCTAACCATGGAATGTCATTATGCATTTGTCCTTTAAGTTCCGTAATATCTCTTTTCTACCATAGTACAAGTCACCTCTCAGCTTCCTCTGATAATATGAATTAACTTTGCTTCTCAGGCCCGTTTTCCAGCCTCAGGATTATTTTTGTAGCCTTTCTTTTAAGACTTTCTAGCACTGCTTGGGTGCTCCATGGACTTCTTGGAATTACAGGAATCATTTAGTAGGGGTTTTAAAATTCAGGAAAGTAATGTCACCAAACTCTTTTCTGCCAAGGACTCAGTTTTCTTAGACCTATAGCACATCACCGAAAGCTTATACTATAACTCTTCTTTTTGGCTGTCCTAACCTTGGGTTTGCATCTCTGCTCTCTAGAGTAACTCTTCACTCTCAGATGTGTGTCAAGGACAGATGGTGGAAGGACGGTGGTGAAGATGACAAAGTGCACTGAAGATCTGCTGATGATGATTCTCCAGGCAATGCAAGGCAGGACTACAAAGTGAAGGAACTTCTTCCTCCTCCTAAATCCCAACAACCCAAGGTATCCATTATTGCTTTGCATTTGTTATTATCAAATGAAGTTGGTTTTTTGTGATTATTTAAACAAGAAATTCAGATCTCTAACAGTAATCTCATCATCTCCCATCTTGTATCTTCTATAAAATCTTTACAGTTCAGTTTGCAGAACTGTATACTCACAGGTTAAAACAGGAATTATAACTGGGCCAAAAACTAATCCATAAGACCCCAGCAGTAACATTCCTACTCATTGGTATAACCTGACAACCTACTTATTGATATAATCTAATAAGAAGTGAGATCACAAATGGCCTTAATTTTAACTGTATATACAGGTTGTCATAGTAACAAATTGCTGTAACCAATTATGCCCTTCTACAGAAAGCTGAACATATCACTAGTTTCTCCCCTTAGTTTTCCTTAAGAGTACACATTTTAGGTGAAGTTGGTTTGTGTTAATATAATGAGAACTCATAAAGAAAAATACTGCCTGACTTTATATGGCTGTTCTTTATGTTATAAGAAACACGAGAATTCCGGCAATGAAAAAATACCTCAGAATAAAAAGCAGTGAAGTGTCTCTGAGAAGGAAAAGGCAGAGGAAGTAAAAGAGGCAGAACAAATGTATCTCCTACACACACCTTCAGTGAACTCCAAGGGGAAAAAGAAGGCTGTTGAATTGTTTATAAAGAGGCAGTGCTTGGAAATATAAGTACAGTACACAGAAAGCAAAGGCCATTCCAGTTTCATACACTAGGTAAACTCAAGAACTGTTTGTACATGTAAATGTTTCCTATTCAGAGATAATGAAGGTTAACTTCATTAGCAAGATTAACATTCATAATACAGTAGCAAAAGCAAAGTGTAGGATGTAAGAAATAACCAGAGAAGGTACTGTGAGTGCTAAACTTGTCTTTTCAAACTAAGTGATTACTGAGGTAGGTCTTAATCTAGGAAAACTTGAAGGGTGGAACTACCAGAGAGGATGTAAAATTACTTAATCAACTACACAAGAGAATCAAGAAAAGAGGATCACCGTGAGAAACATATGCAGAAAACAGTGGCTCTTACATGAAACTGTTTTCTGGCTCAGATTTAACCACCTGACAGCAAGAACACAAGGATCCAGCAGAAATAACCATCCAGTTATTTGGTATTTGGAATGATCAGAAGAGGATGGATGGTCATCTAGTCAAAGCCAAGTTTTACACTGAACTAAAATTGCTGAATGAATGTTAAAACAAGTTCATTTGTCTGAATCTATTTGCTGCTCAGCAATGTAGGTAAATCTGTGCTCAATTATCAATGATATTTATGCTGTTTGCCTCAAATGAACAGTACATTTGTATAGATGTGCTCCCATTACACCTCTTTATTGCAGACTGGTTTCTGAAATTTGGGGAGTTCAACCTGTCTGAATATTTGCTAGCCAAACAGAATTTTAGATGTAGTTTATTTCCTCTCAAATCCCATGGCATTTCTTGCACAAGCTTCCAACTTGCCACAGTCCAAACACAGAAATGGTACAGATACTGCTCTGACTATTGAACTGGAACAGATATCGGTAAGGGTTACTTATATTTAGGCAACAATAAAATGAACAAACAAAAAAAACCTAGAAATAAAATCCCAGCACATAGTAGTACAGGAAGCATGCAGCACAAGAAGTCTATTTGAATCTCAATTTAATCATTCTTCATGCTCAATGGAGGCAGATTAGTGAAACCATAGGAAACTGCAAAATCTAGAGGGTAATGCTTGTCCCAAAGCACACAAAGAATGGTTATGGCCACACACAAATTTGACTAGTACTGTTGTAACTCATCTTACTAACACAAACACCCAGTTAATATTATGACTGACAAAGTTTTTAAAAAATCATTGGAGTTTTTGTAATTTAGCAGTGCTAAATGCAGTCTCACTTCAATAACCAATTCACAATGTTGCAGTCCTTTTACATAAAGTCACTACATTGGAAATACTACGGAACAGACATTTAACTGCAAGTTTCCAGATCTGCAGAACATTTTAAGGCATTATTTAATATGTGTGGAGAAAAGTGAGTTGGAGATATTTTAATCACTCCTTAGTTAAAGTAAGACTACATCAGCAAACTAGCAAATATAAAGCAAGGTCTTTGCAACATCAATCCACCATCCCAGGCTCTGCCACTGTCTCCTCAGGCACTGCTACCCAAAACTCTGCCATACCCTGTCCATACCAAACCTCAGGCTGTTATTGCCACCCCTCTCCCTTTACACAGGAATTATTGGGTTCTGTGTTTTCATGTTGCTCAGTGAAGGGGAAATTCAAATTGTAACTGCTCAGCTGTAGTAACTTGCGACCCAGGCATGATCTGGCATGTAGGGCAAGAAGGGGTTAAACTGACTGGAAGCAGGAATGCCGAAGACAGAGCTATTGAACATCTCCCTCCTAGCAAGGCAGTGAAATTCCTTTCAGGGTGCTGAGATAAGAAACGGCCTGAGCTTTGTCTTGTAGCCATCCTGGAATGGGAGCACTCAGGGCCCTCAGCTCAGGAGCCACCACAAGGCAGCAGAGCTGAGCTGGGGGATGGACCCAAGGCCGGCCTGAGGTGCCCCATGGTGCTGCTCTTGAGTTGAGTGCCGGTGCAAGTGGCTATAAAGCATCAGCTCCTGAGGTGTCTTTGCAGACTCCATGCAGAACTGTGGATCGCGGTAGGACTCTGCCCAGTGCATTGTTGATTAATTTTTTCTTTCCTATTTAAGCACAAATGGTCTCTAATTCACACAAATGGTCTCTAATTCATCTCAAGGGATACCAGAAAAATTCCTCAGCACTCAGAAATTGGGAACCAGGAAATTAGAAAAGCTAAATGGATTTTTGTTCCTGTTACCATCTGAAAAACTTATGCCTAATTTACTTCTAGGACTCACTCTTCCCTCCCTACTCTCTCTCCCTGGCAAAAATGAGTCTTTCTTGCACTCCCAGCATCATGTATTTTTAGGCAAATACGAGACATCTCTTGGAGAAAAATCTAAGGAAAGCTCAGCCTCCTCATAAGCCTCTGGGATTCTTTGTAGTATGTTTATCAGCACCTCTTAAACCATCAGCACTTGTCTACTTTGAACAAAATCTCTGCCTAGGTTAGCTGTATTCCCTAATGGCAGAATATTACTAGCTCTGGCCATTCTGTAGCATTAGGCTTAATTATCTCCTTTAAGGACTGCTCCCCAACAGGCATACACCACATTTCCTCCATAAAGATGGCAACTAAAGATGCACTTTCTCATATACAACCTAATCCTGAGCGTAGATGAACTGCACATTTTTTAAATGACCAGTTCACATGCCCTCCTTTTCCGAGTCTCCCACAGGTTTGTATTCAACTTTCAAGTTTTCCTTTGCAACTTACTAGGGTTTTGGTTTTAACAATTCTACTTGCCATTGAACGTAAGCAGTTTCTGAACAACTTTATGTGATGTGTAAACTGATGGCCTCCAGTCTCAGACACACTGCAGTGAAAAGATGGCAGCAATACTTTTCTGAGAAATGCATTTCTCCTCAGCGAAGTTCTCCACTTACTGAAGTCCTAAGCCAACCTTACTGTAGTAAAAAAAAAAAAAAAAAAAAGGGGCCCTTGAAGGTCCCTTCCAACCCTAACAATTGTATGATTCTAAGACACACTTTAAAGGGATCTGGGGAAAAATGCTTTGACTACACACTTCCCTCAACCTCTCCCTCTTCCCAGGCTTAACTTCATTTCAATTATCTCTACCTCCTTTTCCCCCTACCTCCGAGTGGCACAGCGGAGAAGAAGGAATGGGCGTTATGGTCAGTTCATTACTTGTCTCTTTATGCTGCTCCTTCTTCCTCAGGGTAAGAACGGTCAGTTCATCACATGTTGCTTCACGCCGCTGCTTCATCGTCAGGGGAAGAACTCCTCACATTCTTCCCCTGCTCCAGCCTGGTGTCCCTCCCACGGGCTGCAGTCCTTCATTAACTGTTCTGGCATGGGTCATCTCTTCCACAGGGTGCAGTCCCTCTGGAACAGTTGCCCCAGCACGGGCCCTCCACAGGCCACAGCCTCCTTCAGGCATCTACCTGCCCCAGCGTGGAGTCCTCCACGGGCTGCAGGTGGATCTCTGCTCCTGCGTGGGCCTCCATGGGCTGCAGGGGCACAGCCGGCCTCACCATGGGCTGCACCTCGGGCTGCAGGGGAATCTCTGGCAGGAGCAGCTTTACTGCTCCCCCTCCTTCTTCACTGACCTTGGCATCTGCAGCCGTTCCTCTCACAAAAAATTCTTTACAACTGGCTCAGGCAGACGCCTCTCAGGATCTCTTCACATCTCATCTCCTCTCCTCTTCTTGCAGCTGGGCCGGGCCAAGTTGGGCCCAGATGGCGCCCAGCAGGAGCCCAGAGGGTGAGGGCCGCAGGGCCCACAAGGCTCACGCCTCCCCCTCTGTGTCCCTGCTCCAGCTTGTCACTCCTTCTCACTCATTTCCTCCTTCCTTTTTTTTTTTTTTTAATTTTTCCCCTTCTTAAATATGTTATGGCAGAGGCCTCATCAGCAGACATTCCATCACCAATTGGCTTGTCCCTGCCCAGCAGCGGGTCCGCCCTAGGCCCAGCCGAGTCCTCAGGACAAAGGGGAAACTTCCAGCAGCTTCTTGCAGAAGCTGCCACTGTAGCCCACCTCCCGCTAAATAAAACCGACATAGTACTTTGCTCTCTTCAGACCCCACCTGGAGTACTGTGTCCAGTTCTGGAGCCCCCAACATCAGAAGGACATGGACCTGTTTGGAGTAATCCAGAGGAGGGCCACAAAGATGGCTGGAGCACCTCTCCTTAGAGGACAGGCTGAGAGAGTTGGGGCTGTTCAGCCTGGAGAAGAGAAGGCTCTGGGGAGACCTTATAGCGGCCTTCGAGTACTTCAAGGGGGCTTATAAGCAAGATGGGGAGAAACTCATTAGCAGGGCCTGTTGTGGTAAGATGAGGGATAACGGTTTCAAAATAGAAGGAGGAAGACTCAGACTAGATATAAGGAAAACATTTTTTACACTGAGGGTGGTGGAACGCTGGCCCAGGTTGCCCAGAGAGGTGGTGGATGCCCCATCCCTGGAAACATTCAAGGCCAGGTTGGATGGGGCTCTGAGCAACCTGATTTAGTGGAAGGTGACTGTAAACAACATAAAATAGCATAACATATTATACCTGCAATACTATACCACACACACATTATCATACAATACATATAATATAATACAAAATACACCATACCATGCCAGACAAACCACCATAGATACCATACTATATACATACAATAAATGCAATGCAAAATGCAACGCAATGCACAATGTAATGCAACATATACAATGCAATATCATAGCATACCCAATGCCATACCTGAGCAATGCCATGCATTCCCAATGGCATAGCATACACAGAATACAAAATATCATACCATACTATGCATACCAGATAAACAATACAAAATGCAATACCATACCATACCAGACATATCTACAAACGTTGCCATAGAAACCATACCATACATACAATACTTAATAGACAATCAAACAATACCAAATACAACACAAACTAGAACATGACATAAAAGAGAACACTATAAAATACTATACAATACATACAATACAATAAGTAGCATACAATCCATACAATAAAATGCAACACATACAATACATAGAATATAATGCTGT
Source organism: Chlamydotis macqueenii (assembly GCF_036417535.1). Lineage (NCBI taxonomy): Eukaryota > Metazoa > Chordata > Aves > Otidiformes > Otididae > Chlamydotis > Chlamydotis macqueenii. Next base: position 53,399,791 of record NC_141593.1, on the reverse strand, counting down.
GCATAATACAGTCCAATATATATCATACAATACATACACTACAACACAAACCATACAATACAAATTGCAATGCAGTACAAACAATACAATGCAATACATAGAATACAATAAATACCATACCATACAACATATGCATATGCATATACATATATATACAACACATACAACATACAATACAATCCACAAAAGACAAACCATATGGTGCAATAGATGCCATACAATACAAAACACAATACAACACATGCCATACCAAAAATACATGCCACCCCTACTGTACCTCCCATACAATACTATACTTGCCAAACAATACAAACTGTGCAATACGTACCACCACATACAATACAAACGAGACATACCATACAATGGAAACCACACCGTCCAAACCATACCATACGCACAATACAAACCATAGCACACAGCCTATAGAATCCATGCCATACAAAATACCGTACCATACAAAGTAATATATCGTACTATTCCATACCATTTAAAATACAATATCATACTGTACAATACACATTGTAATATAGCACAGTATACCATACTACACATACCATACAAAATACTATAACACACCATACAAAATACCATACAATACCATACAATAAACACAACACACACTACGATAGTTACAACACACAGTACAAAAGACTGTACACAATACACACCAGACTAACCAGTACTCGCCATACCAGCAATGCAATGCAATACAATACAATAGATTCTCCTAATTGCCTATAGCATACCTCATCCGTGCTACATCCTGGCTGGGCAATCGGCTCTAGACCCCCAGGACGACATCGGCTTTGTTTCCCATCCCCCTCATCCTGCCCCAGAGGCTCTCAGCCACATCAGCCCTACCTGTAAGGGCTGTGCAGTCAAACCTCTCTCTGACACATGGTGCCGCTTCTCCACCCTGCCTGCCCTGCCCGTCCCTCCCGGACAGCCCAGAGCCCTCCAGCCCAGCTCTCCACTTCAGGCCCCCGGGGCACCCAGGAGGCGCACTCACAGCAGCAGAGGTGAGCTGGCCGGGGACACCTCACCCTGGGCAGCTGGGAGGGTTTCCTTCTGCAGCGACCTGCGCATTTCTTTCACCCGTCCCTGGGCCAGCCAATGATCGTGGCCTCTCTTCCTTTTCTTCCGTGACTCCCACTGCTGCAGCAGCGGTGAGAGGGAGCGGCTCCACATCCCCAGCTGGCCCCAGCCCACCACAGCCAGAGGAGAGCATGGCCACGCAGCTGGAGGAGCACTGTCCCACCTGCCTGGGCAGCTGTCTGGAGGCCAGCTACGTGATGCCATACAGAATCACAGAATCCTGAAATCACGTGGGTTGGAAAAGACCTTTAAGATCATCGAGTCCAACCGTTAACCTAACATTGCCAAGTTAACCTAACATGTCCCTGCGTGCCACATCTCCCCCTCTTTTAAATACCTCCGGGGATGGTGACTCAACCACTTCCCTGAGCAGCCTGCTCCCATGATTGGTAACGCTTTTGGTGAAGACCTTTTTCCTCATATCCAACCTAAACCTCCCCGTGCACAACTTCAGGCCATTTCCTCTCATCCTAGCACTTGTTTCTTGGAGAAAGAGATCGACACCCGCCTCACTACAACATTCTCTCAGGCAGCTGTAGAGAGCGATAAGCTCTCTCCCCTCAGCTCCTTTCCTCCAGCCTAAACAACCCCAGCTCCCTCAGCCGCTCCTCCTACGTGCTGACAATGCACACTGTACTAAAAAATACATTTGCCAAACATGCCAAAACATACGTATTGTATGGTACGGCACGGCAGTACAGTTATTGTACTGTATTTTTTATTTTACAGGCTGTATTGTCTGCATCGCATGGTGTTTATTGTATTGCACATATTGTATGGTACAATATGTAATCTATCTATTGTACTGTATGTATTGCATTTTGTATTGTACGTATTTATCGTATGCATCACAGTGTATGTGCTGTATGTCTGGTGTGGTATTGTGTGGTACGGGAGGCATTGCATTGCACTTGGCACTGTGCGGTACGGTACGTGTGGGATTGTATGTGCTGTATGGTGTGGTACGTACTGTATGCTATGGTACGTATTGTCTCGTGTTGGCTGCGTCTGATGACGGCATTGTCCTGGAAATGCCTTCCAGTAGCATCCAGTAGGATCTTCTCCATCATTTGTGCAGGGGCTGAGGTTAGACGAGCAGGTCTGTAGTTTCCCGGGTCTTCCCTCACGCCCTTCTTGGAAACGGGAGTCGCGTTGGCCAGCTTCCAGGCGGTGGCAACGTCCCTGGAGTTCAACGGTCTGGCACCAGAGCGGACCACAGGATTGTCATGGGAGAGATGGTATCAAAACTGCACGAAAGTTCTGGTGACTGCCGCAGAAACTGAAGGACACACAAAGTAGGGACTCAGTTACTGAGCTGGCAGCAGCCAGCCCCTCTGCCTGCTTGGATGGATGAAGGTCAGTGGAGAACCCCATTTGCTCTCTGGAGCCTGAATCGGGCTGAAGCCCACCTGGCAGCAGATGCAGGCGGGAGGACTTTGCTTTCAGATTCCCCTTGGTCTCCCCTCACTTTTACAGGACACCTTTTGTTGTTTGCAGAGGGAAAAACTGCACAGGGACGCAAGGCACAGGGGTGAAAGGCAAGGAGCTTGTTCTGCGCGCTGCCTAGAAACCGACTGCGCTGGTGTCCTCAGAGAGCTCCAGAACAGCCCGTTGTGGGGACGCGTCTGCTTTCTGCAGAGTCAGCAACAGGCAGAGCCGGCGAAGGGCGGTGCCGGCAGGAGGCGGGGCCAGGAGAGGGCGGTGCCGGCAAGGGGCGGGGCCAGGAAAGGGCGGGGCCGGGCGCAGGCAGAGCCGGCAACGGGTGGAGCCGCCAATGGGCGGAGCCAGCAACGGGCAGAGCCGGCAAGGGGCGGAGCCTGTGCCCGGTTGCCGGGGGGATGGGAGGGGCACAACAGTCACCACAGCTGATGCCAAGGGAGGGGGCAGCGCTGACACCCGGCTCCTGCAATGGTGCCTCTGCCGAAACTCGGGGGGCTTCAGCCGCGGAGGAGCCTTTGGTCGCTTCCCAGAGCTCTGCTGTGGCTGCTGAGACTGGGTGGCGTAAGTCCCCCCAGCGGAGCTCTGGGGTGGAGGGCTGCAGGCCGTATCCGACGGGCTGCGTTTTGTATGGGATTGTGGTTTTGTATCGTTTGTGTTGCGTTGTACGTCCTGCAGTGAGTACGCCGGGCTGCAGTGTGTGTGTTTTGTGTGTCGTGGTTTATGGCACGGTATGGTTATTCCGTCTGTTGTCTCTCTTGTGATGCCGTGTCCTGTCTGGACTGTGTTGTGCTGTTTGCATCGTGTGTTGCTGTGTGTTGTATTTTGTGCCGTGCTTTGTATTGCATTTGTGTGGCACGGTTTGGCAGGTATGGTGTGGCCTTGTGAGTACTGTGGGTGGTTTAGAGCTTTGTACTGCGTGCGTCCTGTGGTATCGCACGTATTGTGGGTACACGTGGCATTTATTATTGTATTTTCTATTTTGTATTGTATTTGGTGTTGCATTGTACGCATTGTAGGGTATGATATCGTACTGTATGTGTCGTGTACCGCAATGGATTTTGTGCTGTATGGTTTTTGCTCCGTGTTTTGTATGGTACGGTATGTATGCTATGGTATGCTGTAGTTGGGCTGGTGTTTGCTATGGGGGGTTCCCAATACTATTTTATGGTATGGTTTACATCGGTTTGGGTTCTGTTCTACGGTATGGCAGTTCTTTATTGTATATACCGTATTGGACGGTATGGTAATTTTTTTTGTAGCTATTGTACGGTGCGGTATGCTGTATGCTATTCATTGTATTGCATTTTCTATTGTATTCCATTTTATGTTTTGTATCTATTGTGGTGGGTTTTTATGCACTGTATGTGTCATATTGTAGGTATGGTATTGCATGTCCTGTATGCCATGGAGGGACTGGGTTGTGTATTGGTGTCTGTGTGGTACGTGCTGTGTACTCTGGGGTATGTATTGCCTTGTGTATATTACGTGGTTTTTGTTGTAGGTATTCTATTGTATATTTTATTGTGTTTTGTATCGTACGTAATACACGTAGTGTATGTGATGGTACGTATTGAACTGTATGGATCGAACAGTACATGTTCTTCATTCTGTTTTATTTTTTAGTTGACTTGTATGTATCGTCTGTGTTGGCTTTTCTATTGTAGCTGCGGGATGTGTTGTATTTCCTACTGCACTGTTTTGCACGTGTTGTGTGCGTTGTATGGTTTTTATTGTGTTGTACAGCATGGAGTGTTTGGCATGCTAGCAGATCTCTTTTAATGTGTGTGGTGCATTTTATGTGTTGTAATGTCTATACCGTATGTGTTGTGTTGTATTTTGCACGCTACGGTTTGGTATTATGTGTCTTTTAGTGTATGTCAGGTCTCTATTGCATGCTGTGTTTTATTGTGCAAAATGAGGTGGAAGGGGTGGAACCTGTGCGAGCGCCCTCGCCGAGCTCGGCTGGACCAAGCCCGCGCCTCAAGAGCTGCAGTACGCCCAGCGCCGAGAAGAAACAACGGCGAGTTATGGTCATGGGTGACTGCCGCCAGAGGGGAAGGGAGGCCCCCATGTGCAGACCAGAGCCTCTTTTCGGGGAAGTTTGCTGTGTCCCTGGGGCCCCCGCACGACTGAGGAGCCCAGCGCAGCCTTCGGACTGGGACCCACTCCTGCTCTTTCCTGCGGGTGCTGATGAGGTGGCAGCGGTGTTGCGTTGTATTCTGTGTACTGCACGTGCTGTGTTGCACGAATTGTGTTGCGTGTCTTGTCTTGTACTGTCGTTTCTTTGGTACTGACTATTGTATTGTTTATTGTATGGATGGTATGGCATGGTATTTATTCTCTTGTACGTACCGCACTGTACGTATCGTATCGTATTGTACGTATTTTATTGTATTTTCTGTTGTATTCCATTGTATCTGCTGTACTTTGTACTGGTTTGTGTATTGTATTTTTTGTGCTTTTTAATTATGTCTGCTATTTATTGTATCGTATGGTATTGACTGTACGGTATGTATTGTGTTTAATTGTTTTGTATGTACTGTGCTGTATTTTGTTTTTATGTATGATAACGCATTTTGTATTGTAATGTCTTTTGTATCATATTGTATAGCTTGGTATGTATTGCTGGTATATACTCTGTGGCATGTATTGCGTGGCATGTATTTTGGGGTGTATTGTGTGGTATATTTTTTCACATGTGCTTTGTCTTTCATTGTCCTGCACGTATTGGCTGTTGTTTTATGGTATGGTGGTTCTCGTACAGTTTGGTGTTTATTGTATGTATTGCCTTGGTTGGTAAGGTACCAACTTGCTGTATCGTGTGATATGTACGGTATGGTACGTATCCTTTGTACCACATGTACGTTATTGTTTGTAACGTATGTATCATATGGCTAATACGTATGGTCTTCCTAGCATTTTCTGTTGCATTTGGTACTGTATTGCATTTTGTATTTTGTATTGTAATTTGTATTGTATTTTTCTTTTGTATTTCGTGTGTTGTATTGTCTGTGTTTCGCGTACTCTACTTTTTGTTCTCTGTTTTGTATTGTGCACTGTGTGTATGGGGCTACATTTATTGTACTTTATTGCATGTATTGTATCTCCTGTATGTATCATACTGTTTGTCGTGCACTGTACTGGGTTGCGTGGTGCGTATTGTAGGGCACGGTACGCACAGTACGCCATGTGCTGTACGGTGTGGTATTGTTTGTATTGTGTGTATTGCATGGCATAATATTTATCGTCTGTTACATATTGTATTAGTTCAAAGGCTTGCATTCTGTGTCGTTTCTGTAGTGTATGGTATGATATTTATCTTGTGGTACTAGGGCGTGTATTATATGGTATGTGTTGTATCGCTGTAGTTGTATTAGGTTCCTGGTTTTGTGTCGTATGTATTGCGTTGCTGCTGCGGTATTTTATTGCTCGTATTGTACTGCTGGTACGTTTTTGTGTCTGTATGATATGGTATTGCAGGTATTGTATGGTACGGTGCTCTTCTGTATATATATATAATGGTATGGAATGGATTGTATTTGATTTTGTATGGCGTGTTTCGTATTGCATTTTATGTAGTGCATTTTGTATTGTGTTTTGTGTTGCATTTTCTATTGTGATTTGTATTAAATTTAACGTGTTGTATTGCACGTGTTGTATTTTCTGTATTGTCTGTTATGCTGTTTATTGTGTTGTACCCTGCAATGTATTTTGTACAGCATTGTATTTTTTTCCTATTTTTGTTGTATCTTGTAATGTGTTTTGTAATTTATGTCGTATTGGGATATATTGGTATTGTAATGTGAGGTATTGTAATTTATATTTTACTTTAATTGGTATGGTATTATATTTCCTCTTGTGTTTTCTGTGCTGTACGGCTGGAATTGCACGGCTGGTACTGCGCTGCAGCGTGTTGTGCATTGCCCTGCAGCATTGTACAAGATTTTGTATCGCACTGCGCCCCACCCAGCGCAGCTCCGGCACCCTCCAACACCTCCTCCCAGCAGGCTCCAGCACACAGCCCTGCTCGGGACCCAACCCCACCGAGAGCAGGCGAGCGCCCGCCCGGCCCAGCTGCTGCTCCGGGCCCACGCAAGGGCACGGTGGAGCTGCGGCCCCTCAGCATCCACCTCTGGTGCCCCCAGTAAACACCGTGCCGCTTTCTGGCGCGCGTGTGTGTTTATGGAAAAAGTTCCAGTAGAGTGGTTGGTAACGCGTTTTATTTTGTCATGTGTTGTGGTTTGTATCATATGCTACGGTACGACACGTGTGGTATGGTATCACATAACTTGTATGGTATTTATTGTATTTCTTCTATGAACCATATTGTGTGGTGTGTTTTGTGCACAGGGTACGTATGGTATGGTATGGTATGTATCGCATGGTACGGTGTGTATGGTATGGTAGGTACTGCATGGTACGTATCATTTGTACTGTTTCGTATTATCTATTTTTTCTCATTTTTTGTATTTTATTTATTGTATGAATTTTGTTGTATCTACTGTATTTTCTATGCATTGCATGTAATATATTTAGTATGTGTTGCTTTTTATATTGCATTGTATTTAATGTTGTGTGTGGTGTGTGTATTGCATTTTGTATTGTAGGTGTTGCCTTTTGGGATGTATGTTATGTGATTTATTTTATGTCTTGTTTCTTATTGTGTTGTGTTTTGGATTCTATTGTATTTTGTATTGTATAATATATATTTTATGGTATGGTATGGTACATATTGTACTAAATAGTATAGTGATTGTTGCATTGTATTATGCATATTGTTCACAATACAGTCTGTATTGTGTAGCCATATAAGGAGCAGCTGAGGGAGCTGGGGTTGTTTAGGCTGGAGGAAAGGAGCTGAGGGGAGACCTTTTTGCACTTTACAGCTGCCTGAGAGGATGTTGTAGTGAAGCGGGTGTCTATCTCTTTCTCCAAGAAACAAGTGCTAGGATGAGAGGAAATGGCCTGAAGTTGTGCCAGGGCAGGTTTCGCTTGGATATGAGGAAAAAGGTCTTCACCAAAAGTGTTACCAATCATGGGAGCAGGCTGCTCAGGGAAGTGGGGGAAAGAGGGGGAGATGTGGCACGCAGGGACACAGTTTAGGGGTGGACTTGGCAATGTTAGGTTAGTGGTTGGACTCGATGATCTTAAAGGTCTTTTCCAACCCACGTGATTTCAGGATTCTGTGATTCTGTATGGCATCACGTAGCTGGCCTCCAGACAGCTGCCCAGGCAGGTGGGACAGTGCTCCTCCAGCTGCGTGGCCATGCTCTCCTCTGGCTGTGGTGGGCTGGGGCCAGCTGGGGATGTGGAGCCGCTCCCTCTCACCGCTGCTGCAGCAGCAGGGATCACACTGGAAAAGGAAGAGGCCATTGTCTGGCCCGGGGAGAGGCGGAAGAAATGCCTCGCTTCCTCAACAAAGAAACTCTTCCCAGCTCTCCAGGCAGCTCAGCCCTGCTGCTGCGAGCAGAGCTGCCTGTCCAGATGCTGGGGGACGCCCTTCAAAAATCGCAGGGCAACAATTGTGCAACAGCATGCACGTGTTGCTGTGCAATGGTGCGGCAGAGAGGCTCCCAGCCCCTCTGCTTCCCGAGGAGGGTCTCTTGCCCCCTGCCTCGCCCCCTGTGTCAGCCTTGCGAGATCCAGCGTGGACCAGCTCCCTGGCACCTCATCCACTGCCATTGGTGGGGGTCCCAGCAGCCACCCCTCTGCTCCCACCGCCAGCCCTGCAGGCCCCGGTGGAGCCACGGGAGGCCGTGCCAGGACCCTCCACTCCCAGCCGGGGCAGTGAACGGTCCCCTGGGGACCCACAGCCACCCCCAAAGAGGAGGACTGGCTGCTGCGAGGCCTCTCCAACCAAGAAGAGGTCAGCACCCTGTTGGTGACCCTGGAGGGCGCCTCGGGGGACAGCCAAACCAGGACCAGGCCATCAGCCGGGGTGTGTGCCAGCCCTCAAGGGCTCCCGGCCCTCCCCACCCAACTCTCCAAATAAAATAAACACGTGAAAAGTACAGAAAAAGTCTCCGTCTTACTAACAATGCTGGTGACCTTGCTATCTTTGCCCATTTTTGCTGGGAAGGGTGGGATGTTAACGCTGAGGGGTCCTTCTGCATGTGCCAGGTAAGATTTTGTTGCTCTCCCCGAAGGCAAGCGCTGCCCAGCTCCAGGCCTGCATCTCTGCAGCTGGTCCCGGGGCAGATGTTTCCAGCCGGGGACTCTCCAGAGCCAGCACGTGCCCACCGCTCATCACTCCAGGCCTGACCTCCTCCTCACCACACCCTCTACCCCCACGTCCCGGGGCTCTGTTCTCCCACCAGCCCGCACTGCCTGGTGCAGCCTCCCAACCAAATCCCTCCCCCTGCGCAGAATCATGACTGAGCGCTGCTCTCCGCATCAGCCTCTGGTCGTACCCTGACAAGGCAGGAGCCCCAGGAAGCTCAACAAGGGGAAGCGCAAAATCCTGCACCTGTTGCCCGGCTGGAAAGCAGCCAGAGAAAGGTTATGATGCTGCTGCTCTCAAGCACAGGCTTCCCGCTCTTCTAGATCCAGTCATGGTGCTGGCATTTCTTCTGCTCGGCTTGGAAAAGATACATCTTCGGCAGATGCTTTGGAGATGAATGCTAAGCAGCTGAGTTTGTTTGTTTGGAGAGGAGGAGGCTGAGGGGCAATGTCATGACTTTCTACAGCTGTCTTAGCAGGGGAAGTGGACAGAAAGGTGCTGACCTTCCTGGAATCTAGCAACAGGACATGTTGGTATGGCTCAAGGTTGCCTTAGGGGAGGTTTAGATTGAATATTAGGAGGCATTTTATTACCAAGAGGGTGGTCTGTTGCAGAAACTCACAAAAATTAATTTAGAAGAGTTTATAAACTCAAACTGAATTTATTTGTAACAAACGGATCTGTTTATTTATAACCATGGTTCTGTTGGAGAGGGTCCAAAGGAGGGCCACAAAGATGATAAGAGGCCTGAAGCTCCTCTTCTATAAGCACAGGCTGAGAGAGTTGAGGCTCTTCAGCCTGGAGAAGAGAAGGCTCCGGGGAAACCTTATAGTGGCCTACCAGTACCTAAAGAGGGCTTACAAGAAAGACAAGGAGAAACACTTTAGCAGGGCCTGTTGTGAAAGAATGAGGGATAATGGTTTTCAAATAGAGAGAGGCAGATTCAGATTAGACATTAGGAAAAAGTTCTTTACAATGAGGGTGGTAGAACATTGGGGCAGGTTGCCCAGAGAGGTGGTGGATGCCCCATGCCTGGAAACATTCAAGGCCAGGTTGGATGAGGCTCTGAGCAACCTGATCTAGTTGGAGATGTCCCTGCTTCTTGCAGGGGGGTTGAACTAGATGGCCTTTAAAGGTTCTTTCCAACCCTAACTATTATGTGATTATATAAATTGATAACGAATTCAAACTTAGCTCTACTTTAACCGAAATTACTTTAAGATTCCAATATCATTAACAATCCACAGGTTCCAAATGTCACTCAGGAATTAATACTACACAAAAGACTTAAAAGTTCTTAATTTATGACCAATGATCCAAAATGCACACTCACTCATCTAATAAAAGGGAGGGCTGTCAATCTCAAGGAGTTTCCTTAGGTGGTGTCCCAATCTACGAGGAGTGTCCCTAACTGCAGACTTACTGCTCTGAAGAGGACTGACTCAAACTTGCCTTCCAGCGAGGGTCCCATTTATACCCTAGTCAAATATGATTTGTGGTCAAATATGGTTATTTTGGCTCTCATTGGCTGGGGACTCCAGCTTTCCTAACTTTCGAAAAATGCATACGTGCTGTCCACCACCATGTAGACAAGAGCTGTCGTGGGAAGTTTAAGCCTTTGAGAGGAAGCCCCAGAACTGCTAGGGTGAGTGCGCCTGCCACACAGACACTGAAACAGGCTCCCTAGAGAGGTGGTCAATGCCCTGTGCCTGTCAGTGCCTTAAAAAGAGGCATTTGGACAATTCCCTCCATGACAGGCTTTAATTTTTGGTCAGCCCTGGAGTGATCAGGTGGTTGGAGTAGATTATCATTGTAGGTCCCTGCCAACTGGAACTATTCTATTCTATTTTTTTCATTTAGTGATCACCAAGAGTTTACTTTATATTTACATCTGAAATTGTGTGTGCCATTGTGAGGTCCACTTACCTCACTAGGATCAATGCCTTAAGTTCTCATGTTGCAAACACTTATAGTTATGAATAGAAAGGAAGGTGTTTACAACCTCTAATGTTAGACATACACTTTACTGACTCAAATACCCTGCAGAAACACTTATTTCTTAGATGCAATTGTGAAAGAATGCTTTAAACTAATGTCCTCTGAAACCAGACTTCTGAAACAAGCTCTGAATATTTCCTATTAAACTCAATAGGTCTATTCATGTAAGTTAAATGCCATAGTATTCATGTAGCTAGGGATCAAGATACTCTATGTAAAATACAGGGAATATAAGCATGGAGAAAAATTTATCACAGGATCTTGCAATCCAGAACAAATCTGTTATTCAGTTCTGATGTATTTTTTCAAATTATGTCATAAAATGTGAATGTTTGTGCAGGAGATAATATCAAAGAGCTCATATACTAAACATTATTAAAAGCAAGTAGTATTAAAATACTCTGTAAGTATTATTAGTATTATTAAAATTTAAAATGTAAAATATTATTAAAATATTCAGTTTTGTAAGTGATGTTGGCTAGATAACTGCAAGTTGTTGTCCCAAATCTGGGTTGTTTTACCTGCTGTGCAGTATACCAACCTTACATACAGAGCAGAGGTATTTATTTATTTCATTTCTGCACAGAGATGTGTGCTAGGTGGCAAATCCACACCTGGTTACAATTGCATTACATATTTATACAATTCGGAATAACAGTTCTGCATTTTGGTCACACCTATTTAACTGCAATTGGTTAGTTCTTCTCTTATGTTATTTTAGAGATACAATTGGTTAGTTCCTGTCTTACATTAGTTTAAAGATACGATACTCTTTAAATTTACGAAGCATACTCAATGAGTAGGAGTCTTTACCTGACGAGGGGGTGATTTTAGCAGTAGAGGTGTGATTTTCATATTATAATGAGACTTCACTTTGAGGACACTAATTAGTGGAATTTTGTTGACCATACACAACCTTTACCAATGTTATGCACCTACAAAGAAATACATCCCCTTAGTTTAATAAAGGTTTTCATGCTCCGGGTTCCTCCTTATCTGTTTGAACATCTTCGGCAGGTCTGCTCTTCTTGAGCCTGTCTTGGTGTTTCTTTGTTCTGGCAGACTTATGGCATCTTGCTGCTTTTTCAGGACCACGTCTACTCTGTTACCCTTTGCTTATCTTGGTTCTCCCTTTCCCATGCTGATTGTTGCTGACTTCATGCTCCTTTGACAACCATCCAGCTTTCGGCACCTTTTAGGGCAAAATGTTTCTTTTTTACCAGTCTCTCAGTTTCTCTTCAAGAGCATAGTCATTAGCAGGCTATGCATTGTTTATGTGAAGTAACTTGGCTTGCTCAAGTCAGATTCTGTTTCACAAAATATTCATTGTCCTTGCCTAACGGGAAAATTTCATATAAACTCATTAATGTAAATTCATATAAATTTAATTCATGGATATCAAATTCACCATTTAGTCTGTGCTCACATAGGAAGTAACATCATCATATTGTCTCCTTGCGCATAGTCAAAATGGGTTTGTAAAGCATTTCAGCAGCACTGATCACAGTGTGATTTCGACTGTTTCCTCCTGAGATTACAAACAAGCCATCACAGGCACTGAAGTTAAAAAAGGTACCAAATTGCAAAGCGTATGGGCCTCTTGCTGGGTTACCTCCCATATTTTCCAATGGTGCATCTCAGTAAAAGATCCTCAAATGCCCATTTTGGGGGTAAATCAGCAGCACACAGAAGGAAGCTCCCTTCCTTCTTTTTACTGGCTCTGATGGCTGATTTGCTGTGGGCCAGCAGGTAGGGACAGGGGTGTGAACAGGTCAGAAACAAGGTCCAAGTCGTGAGAACTGAGGAAAGGGGCTCACTTTCAGGTAAAAGTCTTGCAACTAGTAATCTCTTAAACTTAGTCCTCTTTCAGAATGAAGGCAAACTAGGGGTATTTTGTTGACTGTATAATTTAACATGCAAGCAAAGAGAGCTTTTCACTCAATGTTCCAAGTTAACACTGATTTTTTTACCTCCCACCAGACAGCTGGCTAGCCCTTTTGATAGACATCAAAAGCAAAGCACCCATTCCTGCAACTTACTCAGAAAGTATAAGGAGATCAAGGGCACGTGGCCTCAGGAAGGTGCTCCACACTGTCAGGGCTTGTTACCCAGCCTGTCCTAGACTTCCATTGCTTGATTAGTTAAGCAGCCTCACCAGAAAGTTTTTGCATAAATGAATAATGATGGGTCCATCTGCAGACTGATTCTTAGACTATTAGCACAGCATGGGTTGACACAGAATGTATCAAAATAAATAAACATCTGAATCCAGTTGAATGCTGCAAAGGAAGATTACAAGTCAGTGGTTTCCTTTTATCCACTCTTTGGTACGGCTAGTAACGAATGGAGTTTTGCTTTAATACCAGTCATCTATGTCACATATACTCTGTCCTGACTAAATCTAATTGCTTTGGGTCCTGATTTGATTATTTCATCTCCAGAGTTATTTATGCAATTTAAGTAAATTTCATATTTTATTCAGTTAAAGTTAATAAAAAATGTACAACTATATAGAAGTTTTAATATTTTGCAAAATAAAACTTTCAACCTTGATAAGCCATAATACTTTAATATCTTTAAATACTTCAGTATTTGTTATTGTTCTATTCCATTGAATGGCAGCATTTAATGTGTCACTAGCTATTTAAATTTCTTTCTGTGAAACAAAATACTCCTGATAATTTAAAATACTATGAATTATTTTCTCTTGGGTCCTTTTATTACAGAAGTAATGAAGTCATCTTTTCTGAGACAGTCCCTTCTGCAAAACAAAACAGAACCACACAGACCTCATCACTCTGGAGCGGTCAGCACAATGAACAATTCTGGCACCAGGGACAACTGATCTCACACTCTATGCAAACATCATTAAAACTTACATGCCTCAGCAGTACAAGAAATAATACACTGTTTTAACAGTGTATTAGAAGTAAGTAGGTACCTCAGCTTGCCAAACTTCAGCACACATAAGTTTGATGCATAAAGCCATAGCTGATGTGCCTCCCAGAACACAGAGCTTTGACTCTCAGAAAACTGCGTTATTGAAAACACTATTTTGTTTTTTTAAGTAGATGTGCAGTTTACATAGCTTGAGAATTTTACTACAAAAATCAAGTAACCTAGCTGGCACCATTTTGGTAATGGTATTCACACATTTGAGCTCACTTTGCTCTCTATTCAGTGGTTTTGAGAGTTGTGTCACACACTGGCCAATCTTTCAGTAGAAGTGGACACATAAGAACCTTAGGAGTTGCACTGTGTGAAAATTCAGTTCTCTAGCTTTAGGTCTCATGGCATTTCTACTAAGACCCAAAAGCAGGTTATTGGAAGAGCATTAGCTATATTCCTACTGCGTGCTCCACTGACAAATTTAAAACTTGGTCCACTGGCAGAGCTCTTCTTGTAGATGTACTACAACAGCCTGTGAATTTATTCCGTCAAACCAGTTTTTAATTGTGAGCAAGTTTTAGATGTTAAAACCAGACCAGACCACAACTGCTGCCAGCTAACACCTAAGTATAAGCTCCTCCATATAGGTGAGCAGGTTCCAGCTGATTCTGTACCAGGTATCAATAATGCAAATTCAAGAACTTTAATTTCATTACATCTTTTCTTAGCTAGGGCTTGGAGTTTGTGGCCAGACAGAAAAGCATGAGAACAGGCAAGGGTTGCCCCAGGAGGGATTCAACGCCTTTGTTTACATCACCAAGGGCTTTTCCAGAGCGTACATGTGGCTAAAAGAGGGACAGCAAGAAGTGCACCATAATTGTCCCCAGTCCAAGGAATTCACCTAGCCAGATGACGCTTGTTGAACTTCTCAGTCTCTCTCACACTCTTGTATCAACAGAGTGAAGCATCAATTTTTTCTGGTTTATGTCTTGGTTTAGATACTTAACTCACCAAGGAAGACTTGATAATAGCTGCCAACCAGCCATAAACAGCAGCGAGTCTGGTCCTGTTTCTCCACTATACTGAAAGCAGTAGAGGTGCTAAAATAAAACACCTCTTGGAAAAAAATGGATGAAAGGAAAACCTGGCACATCAATTCTCAGCACCAGTATGAAGGTCTTTTGTCTCATCCATTCGTCTCTGCCCTGCTGACAGCAACAACAAGAGTAAAAGATTTCACAGCACCGGAGTACAATGTTAGTGTGGCATTTAACCAGAGGGCACGTAACCAGAGGCCCTTACAGAACTCTGTTTCTGAGTCCTATTAGAGAAGTCATGAGAAAAGTTTAGATTCCTTCATTCTTTTTTTGCCAGTTGTCCATACAGAGCTAGAGAAGACATATCCACTGTTCTTTCTTTTGCCCAGCTGCCTGCATAGCATGTAGCCCCACACTAGCTGTATACTGTTTCCACATCCAATTACCCTCCCGTACTGGTGTCAAGGACATTTCAGTTTTTAATAGAAAACTCAGCTCAGCAGAAGCCCTCTATCTCAATGCTTATCATTAGATTGAGATGACTGAAGAAGTACATTACATGATATTAAAAGAGAGCTATTGTGAGCAAAACACTGATTACAACCAGAACTAAAGATCATTAATATGATCCAAAGTAACAGAGTAGTCCTGCTGTGCAACAAAGAGGGGGCAAAACTGAGAAACAAGAATTTGCTGACAAATTTCTGTTGTGAGCGTTGCAGTAGGAAATGCCAGTGTTACTGCGTAAGGGTATAGGGTTATCGGATTTCAAACTTGTCTGACTAAAGCAGGTATAAGATGCCCACTCTGACCAATCTCCTTGTCGTGAGGATCCTCCTAATGTTTGAATCACCAAAATCCTGTTGGAGAGGGGACGAGGTGAGTGACCTGCTCCTCAGCTGTTGTACAACTGCATCCTGTAAGGACACTCTACCTGCCTCTGAGGACAGAAAGGGTGTAGCATTGCAGGAAGGAGAAGGCTGATCAATTCGTAAGTGCTCCTCATTGCAAGCAAAATGCATCTTTCATGTTATAGAAGAAATTGGCAAGAGATCTAGGATAGGCCTAAGGAATTAAATTACTGCACTTCCACGAGGAAGGTCCCAAGGTTCCAGAGGAAGAAGATCTTAATAAAGCCCATATATTTGAATGATGTCCCAGTGAGAGAGCTCAAAAATATTTGAGCTTCAATTCCAACTTTTTCGGACACACTCAGGGAAGACAATAGCACAAGCTTTTAGCCAAAATGAAGACACAATCCAAGCAAAAAGAGCTGCAGAATTGTGACAGCCACACAATTCGTTAAAGACAGGTAGGAGAGATGAATGGGCTACAAGCTAACTGAGAGAATGCAGCACTAAGGAATTTTCGCCCACAAGACCTGGCTTTCTTTTGTAGCTTAATTTCAGTGAAGACAAAAAAAAAACCAAAACAGTAATGAAGCGTTGCTGAATTTAAGATGGTGAGAATCCTTTAACAATCCCAAAGCCCCCTGTACTTTCAGAGTCTGAGTTGAAGCCTCAGCAAGCCTACAGCAGCTTTCTATTTCCGTTAAACTGCAGGCAGAAATGCGCTGGCCAGACTTCTCCTGATTGAGCTCCCATAGGAACCTAGCACCCAGCTACGAGTCAGGGTGTGCTTTCTCCATCCACAAGTGAGTGGTGGTCCCTCCCCAAATGTGGGCAAGGGAGAGCGAGCAAAATGACGTGGTGAGTGCTGGGAGGAGAGGAACTACAACCAGGCATCCATGTCAGTCGGGGCATCGCGGAGCAGCTTGTCAGTGCTGAGAGTGGGAGCACCCAGCCCTGGAAGTGCAGGGTTTGAGCAGTTGCCTCTGACAGCAGCTCCCCCAGTCCCTGCCAGGCAAGTTTACGTCAGGAGCCAAACTACACCCCATCTTCTGTCAGGTTTCTTCTCATAAACAGAGGGGCCATAACAGTGCTCAGAGGTGTTCACATTGAGGTGTCACAACTGTGCATCAAAAAAATGGATGCAAAGACACCGGTGAGAGGGTTTGTTTTTTCACCTCACCATGTTGCTCCTCTTGCAGGCTCTCTTGGCTTGCCACCCAAGCTTTGCTTTATTACTGTGAACTGCATCCAGGCAGCATTCCAATCCTGCTTCTAATCCAACCCAGGCCCAGATTCCAGCGTGCTCCCAGTGGGAAGAGACCGGGGGAGGCAGGAGAGCTTTCTCAGCCACTTATCCTTATTCCTTTCTAAATATAGTGGCCCATTTCCCCAGGGAAGTGAAAGGCAAACAAAAACAACAAACAAAGCACAGGAAACCAGAGCAAGTCTTTTCCCTGATTTGCCATGCAGCTCGTGTTTTCATGCGCTCCTACTCATGCGTGCTTTGGGAGGAAATTGCTAAGCAGAGAAATAGAAACCCAAGGCAAGGGCTGAACCAAACCTGACAGCTTAAGCTTTTATAGGTTAGCAGACATCTCTGTAAAAGGTTTAGCATGTTCATTTCTGTTGTCAGAGGAAGTCTGTCACAGGAGGCTTCACATCATAGAATCATAGAATTGTTACGGTTGGAAAAGACTTCTAAGATCATACTTATAACAAAGCCTAGCTTCTGCTTCCCATTTGTTCTGAACGGCACAGACCACCCTCAAGACAATACTTCCATAGTGTTCAACTCTTACTAGGGAGCCAAATTGTGAAGTCTTAACTCAGGGCTATACTATCTCTCAGACTTACTTGAAGGCATTGACCTATGGCAACAGCTCAGAGCAGCCAACATTCTGCATTAGAGAACATTTCTGTTTCTGTGCAGAACCTCTTGGCCAACTGACATCATCACAGGTACAGCCAGGTGACATTTTTACAGCACAAGGAGAAAGCACTCACACTTCATATTCCCACAGGGATATGAGCATCCACAGCCAGTGGAATTTTGTTCACTTACATCTTTTACTGGGAGAGAGAGTTGAGGAGGAAGGATTTTGCAAATTTCACATCAGGAAGTGATAATCAAGACAGAATTTCTCAAGAAGGTCTCATCAGCCTCCAGGAGCTATCTGGGGGAAACTGTATCTTCTCGTTCTTGGAGCAGCTAGACTGAATTGGTTACTGTGCTGACAGCATTTGGACAGGTGGAAAAAAAACAAAACAAAAAAGGAAGCAAAGCAATGTCACACTGCCTCCAAGTATCTCTGAACAGGACATGGTGTAAGTGAAAACTAACTAACAACCTAATGAACATAAGAACAGCCTCACTGAAAGCATAATCTGAAGAGAAACCAGCATTTCATGCAGACTCCAAGTGATGTGTGCAACAACAGCAGATGGAAACCAAGCATTTGAAACCAGATGATTGTGAAACACCAGGCAGCCCATAGCAGGGCTAACTGTCAATATAAAGAGAAGGGGGAAAAAAGAAAGAAAAAAAAATTGTAAAATTTTCTTCTGATGGGGAGGACAGAAAAAGATAAAAGCTCAGAAGAGCCTGTGCTGAATGATCCAGAATTGAAGAGGTAGCGTTGAGCTGCAATTGTTAACTGGTCCCTCATGTAAGCCCGGTTTGGACTGGAAGGAGAAAGGACTGTGAAGAATTCTGAAGACAACAGAGGATCCTGAAATGAAATTAATCTTTGACAAAGTAAAACAATTTGCTAAACGGTAGAAATTGCCCTGTCCATACAGAAGACATAATTTCCTGAATTGCTGGCTTAAAGAATAAATCTGGCACAAGAAGTTTCCACTGCTTTTCTCTGAAGACTTGGCCACGACTTCACTGAACTGTACCTTGAAGTGTTTCTCACAGAAGCCAGCTGGAAGTGGTTGTGCTGAGTTGAGGAACAGTGCTCAGACGCCTGAGCTCAGACGAAGGATGAAGGAAGCTGGTGTCAAAGTCCTAGGCACTGCACTGCTTTTGACTAGGGCATGGTTTTAGGCAAAACGTATGAAAAGCATTCTGAGCAGAGGAAGAGCACGGACTACGTATTGTTGAAAGAGTTCATGTTTCTTTCTTGAAACATTCAAAATTTATATCACAAAACTCTAAACTGACTTTGCTGCTGAGCTGGCATCTCACAAACTGTGCCCCAAGATGTACAGGGGGAGAACTCGTAATATTGTGCTGCTGTAATTTAGGATTCTTTTTTTAATAATGTCCATTAAAACACAACAAAACAAAACAAACCCTTCAGGTAGAGCTCACAAAAAATATAAAGATACCGCATGGGGCTACACATGCTCTGGCAAACAGCACGGGCCAAGGAAATGCCTAGCATTTGGAAAGCAGTACAAACGTGATGGATTACAGCCCTTTGTAAGAGTATGCAACACCACCACATGGACAAAGGCGGTGGCAATAGCACTCACCACGAGGTCAGAGGAACTTTTCTAGCAGCCTGCCAGCAAATAAAGACTCATGCATTTCCATTTGAATGCAAGAAAATGCACAGACGTGGTGCCAGAAATACTGATATTGGTACTAAAGAGGAGCTACAGAAGTAGCAATTACATTCAGTGAAAGTCAGAGCCAAGCATCATAAAATTAAGTATATGCATTAAAAAAATTATAACCGGGAAAAATGCACTGTATTCTAGCACTCTCTGGACACACACTGGTAGAAAGTAAGCTATTCATACGCTTTTCAAACTGCACATAAAATTATTGTTCATTACTGCTATTAGTTTGCTGGGAAAGGAGCAGGCAGGGAGCTGCCCCTTTCAGAAGGTGTCACACGAACCAGGTGGCACCAGGCTCAGGGCTGAGGATGAGGTGGAGGCTGTGTTACACAGAGCCATGCAGCTGAAATGCGTATGCTGAATGAAAACCCTCCTGGCTCCAAGCGATTGCTGAACTGCATACAACTCACCTGGAGAGACTTAGGGCAAGAAAAGCCAAAAAAACCTCCTCTCTCTACAAAACAAGGGGAGATTTTCCCAGATAAGGAGGCAGAGGATATTTTCATAGGCATGTACTTAGATTTCCCACGAGATTTGGACCATCTCACATATCCCAACAGTTCTCCCAAAAGCATTTATGTTGCAGCTCTGCTCGTCCGCACAAACAGCAGAGGTTACCTCTAGCGCTGCAAACTCCGGGCGTAACTCAGATGTGCTGTCAAGGTAATCCTTCATTTAGGGACAAGGAACAAGAGTATGACAAAGCAGGACTTCTTTCAGTCATCAGAGAGGGCCTGCAGACAATACAGATTTATACCCTTTGTGAAGATATATAGTCCAAGGAATCACAGCATAAAACTGACAATCTGATAGACCATCTTGCTTTGAGCACTAATAAATCAAAGAGTTTCCAGGTCCACTGCTTTAAAAAAAAATCATTAAGAAAGCCATCAATGAGATAAAAGTACCCAGCTGGTATTGTCCCCTGTTCGAACAAGTTCCTAATAATTAGGCAGGAACAGCAGGTTTTTTTCTTTCCTTAATGAGCTGCCTATTTTCTAGACACACTTTATGCACTGGTGTCTCATGATTGTTCCTGGATTTGTTGTTGTCAAACAACCATTTTAAGTCACAGAGGAATAGTCAATCCCCCTTTTCCCCTCTTCTCCATAATAGGAAGTTTCCATTTTCCACTTAGAAATATTTTTAAAGTAGCAGCCGCAAGAGAAACAAGAGCTAGAACCTTTTAAACTTTAATTTCCAGCTAATGCAGTATTCCCTTGAGCAATTATATTATGTAGTTTTGAATGCCTTTGGCATAGCAGAGATTAATTACTGGACAGTGACTCACAGGGACGCTTGGCTGCAGCATGTTGGATTTTGTAATGGGAAGGGAGATGAAGACACAATCTGCCAAGTGGGTGGAAAACATCACAGTCCAGGTAGTACCCTATACCTGCCTTGCACCAAAATAAAATTCTTCATGGCAGTCCAGTTAAGTCTAGTAAAAGCACAGAACAGCACTGCTACATGCTCTCTCCCTTCCAGGGTGCCTCTTACATGCTAGGGGCAAAACGAGGTTTATACCGTGGTTGCTATACTTTTAAGATTCTTATATATAGAAAACTGAAGCAGCCCTCAAGACACTTTTCATTTGCTATTGTATCAATATAAAAAAAAATAATAAAATTCTACTGCAACACCAGCATTTTTCCACAGAGCGAATGAGCTGCTCAGATGGAGTTACTGCTTTGCTGACAGAAATTTTAAGAAACCAGAGCAGGTAAGCAGGGTTTGGTCTTTAATTCAATCAGGCAATTTGATGAATAAAGACATGCAGGGTTGGTTTCCCACTCCACCAATACCCATTTTGTGTGCACATTTGTGCATATCTGGATTATTCAGGGCTTTCTGAGTTTTATAAATATCTTTTCATGGATCTGAAATCTGAATATCTGAAAAGATATTTTCATGGATTCTTTCTGCATATCACATTCACCAGCAGAGCTGTTATGACTAAGATTATGGGTTAAAATCTGTGTCCTGTGCAATAATGCAAATAATTTACAATCCACTTACACACAAAGATTCCCAACAGAGTATTTCCCTGTCAGAGGCAAATATCTGAACAACACGAGAACCCTACACTGCTGTCTGTTATAAGGAAGATCAGAGAACTCAAGAAACAAGGAAGAGGCACTCGTGATTCTCTACTACACAGGACCCTTTGAGGACCACTTGTTACTTGCTTTAAGGAGCACTGAGGTTCAGAATTAGAGAACCAGGCTTGCTCTCTGATAAAACTAGTCAAGAAATTTCCAATAAAACTGGGGCTTTTTGAAAAAAACAAAAAAAAACAAAAAAAAAATTGAATTTAACATTTTTATTACTTCATAGTGCCTGACAGAAAAGTTAATTAACACAGGAGAAATCTAACAACCACATCTATCCATATGTGCCTGTCCAAATAATTTATTTTTGCTATGATACAGAGTTCCCACAAAGCTGCTGTACTTGGAAGTAGGGTTTTACCACTGCTTGTCAGCCCATGCATCCCCTTGCAGAGACACAGGGCGGCAAATGAGTCCTGGCAGGCAAACCGAGCAGCGGGCTGCATGAACAGGGCCACAGGCTGCACTTCATATAAAGTAAGAATTTGATCCAAATGCCCTCCAAATGCATCAAGCCAAGATCAAGCCTGCAATGCCTTTCAGTCTGGACACAGAGTAGGAAGCTGACAAATAGTCCTACAATTTAAAGCACTTTCCTGCCTGTGCCAATGCCCCTCACTCGAGATAAACAGCACTGCCACAAGTCACAGTGGGCTGAGGACTGCCAAAAAAAATGGAAAGACAAGAGAGACTCCTACCTGAATCATCTCAGGGAAATGGAAGTTCCACTTACCTGAAGCTCCAGATATTCCCAAGGCTACTGTGGGATCAGGCATCACTAAATGCACCAAATGACCGTGTCTTCATGACCACAAGCTGCTGAGAAAACATGCAGAAATTCATTAAGCCCTTGTAAGATAACGGCTGGGTAAGTATCTCTCCCAGAGCCATAAACTCACGTGTTTTGCCTTGCAACAGCAACATGCCTGGTGGGTGAAGTGCACAGGCAAAGGGGCCGTTGTCTTCAAATCCTAGCACCTCTGCTAATCTGCTCTGCCAGGTACAGCAAAAGACATAGGGCAGTGCTGACACAAAAGCCCTCAAAACCAGTGAGGTTTTGCTCATTTAACAGGCTTACATCCCTGGGAGATCTTAGGGTCTACCTTGAACAGTGTCTTAAAGACATATCCTCAAAGGATAGACCTGGGTTTAAGCTATTGTTATTTAATAAAAAATTAATGCCTCTCTTTTTGGCCTACTGTGGCAAAAAATCTGGCTAGTGAGAAAACATCGCTACCACACACACCATTCAGTGCCAGCAGCTTAAAGAAATGACCACAAGGCAAATATTTTAAGAGACTGTGCCCTGAGTACATACAGTGGCACACAGCATGGGGTTTCAACACAAGGCCCTGAGATTAAAAGTCTCACAGCTCTACCAACTGAGCTAGCTGGATGCCTTGACACCCACCTTGGGCACCACAGAGGACTGTCATGGTTTAACTCCAGTTGGCAATCAAGTACCATGCAGCTGCTCACTCAACCTCCTCTGGGGTGTGGCGGAGAGAACTGGGAGGAAAGGAAAACTCATAAGTTGAAAGAAAAACTGTTTACAAGGACAGCAAAAAAAAGAGATCATTTTTAAATTATATATGTATATAATAATAATAGCAACAATAATAGTAATAATAACAATAATAATAATAATAATAATACAGCATGACTGCACTTGCAGCCCAGAAAGCCAACCGCACCCTGGGCTGCATCAAAAGAAGTGTGGCCAGCAGGTCAAGGGAGGTGATTCTCCCCCTCTACTCTCCTCTGGTGAGACCCCACCTGCAGTACTGCATCCAGCTCTGAAGCCCCCAACATAAGAAAGACATGAACCAGTTGGAGAGGGTCCAGAGGAGGGCCATGGAGATGATCAGAGGGCTAGAGCACCTCTCCTGTGAGGACAGGCTGAGACAGTTGTGGCTGTTCAGCCTGGAGAAGAGAAGGCTCCATGGAGACCTTAAAGTGGCCTTCCAGTACCTAAAGGGGGCTGGAAAGATGGAGAGAAATTCATTAGCGGGGCATGTTGTGATAGGACGAGGGGTAATTATTTTAAAACAGAAGGACGTAAATTCAGACTGGATATAAGGAAAAAAATTTTTTACAATGACAATAGTGGAACAGTGGAACAGGTTGCCCAGAGAGGTGGTGGATGCCTCATCCCTGGCAACATTCAAGGCCAGGTTGGACGGGGCTCTGAGCAACCTGATCCAGTTGGAGATGTCCCTGGTCCTTGCAGGGAGGTTGGACTACATGACCTTTAAAGGTCCCTTCCAACACAAACTATTCTGTGATTCTACAATTCTGTGAATGATGCACAATTTCTCACCACTTGATGACCCAACGACCAATACAAACTGTCCTGAGCAGCAGTCATGCAATGAAACTGAAAGGGGTCCCAAAACTATCTTAAGCAGTGAAAGAAAGAGCAAGAGAGAGAGCTGCCCACTGGCTGACCCCCACTTATATACTGAGCATGACATTTACAGCATGGAACACTTCCTTCAGCCAGTTTGGGTCAGTTGTACTGGCTATACCCCTGTCAGCTTGCTTCTGCACATTAGTGAAACCAGGGAAGCTGGAGAAGTCCTTGGTCTCTTTAACAACAACTAATAACATCAGTGTATTATCAACATTCTTCACATACCAAGTCTCATACTAAATCCAAAACACAGCAGCTGCTGGGAAGAAAATTAGCTCCATCACAGTGGAAATCAGAACACATCAGCAAGTAAATTAGATAAGCTCTTGGTACTAACTGAGCATAAGATGAACTCCAAATTACTTAGAAGCTTGACACAATGTTCTTATTCTTAAAATACCAACGTTGGTGCTACCGTGCACTGTTTTCTTTACATCACACATATAAGATCCAACTCCTTCCATTTCAGAAACCTGATGCTGAAAACTTATTTTGCTGCAGCCCCAGACACAGAGATATTTTTGAAAAATAAGTAAAATGAAATATAAATTGTATTACTTTGTCATGAATCCAGCCATCTGAGATTACTTGGGCCAAATCTAGGCTCCAGCAGGGCAAACAGTTTACCTTGGATGAGCAAATTACTGAGGGGCACCAAATGGACCGAACCTCTACTTTGCTACCAAGGGGTAGATGAGAGTGACTAGTCCTGGGAATGGGGAGGATGTTTCTATCTCCTGAGAACAGCAGACTCATTTTGCAGAGCGGTTCCCCTGCTTCTCCGTCCCAGCACATCTGCGGTGGGGCTGCAGAGGTGCAGTCCAGCCCCTGGTGGGTTTCAGCTCCCTCTGCTTGAAACAGCTCAGAGCAGGATGCACTGGCCAGCTGTGTTGTCTGGGACATATGCATTTCTAGTAGAATATACATATTTTTAAAAAATAATAATTTGCTTCATTATAGCAATTCTTCTGTGCTAGCAAATGCTATCACAGATTGAAGTGAAAAAGAGATTGAAATTCGTTAGACTCATCATATTGCCCTAAGCAAAACTAACTGTCTCCTAACGCTAGCTGCTCAGAGCCTAGGACTGAATGGGGATGGCAGGTTTGTTTATTTACAGAGTTCTTTGCACGCTGTGTGCTTGATCCTGTTTCGTTTATTTCAGTGGGTATTTTTCTGTTAAATTTAGCGGATGCAAGAGAGAGTCACTGAAGAGGAAACTGCTTGAGATATGCAATGCTGGTTTAGCAAAGTAGTAAATAACTCCTGTAGTGTTTCCTTTAAGTGTATTTGGCTGTCATTTGGATTTCTGCACAAGCATGTACTTTTCTTGATATGCACTTCTTTTATCTCGGAGAATTTTACTTGAAAAAAAAGTAAATTTCGATAGTCAAATAAGAGACTTAGAAAAAAAAGTTTCATTCTAAAACTGACAGTTCTGCAGATTTCTGACAGCACATTCGTGATTGCTGAAGTAGGAAATGACAAATGACTAGCCATGCCTGTGCTAGATATACTTCTGCCTTTGACCTTGTGAAGAACTTTTCCACCGATAGCAGTAAAGTAGGAATCTCCTGCATGCAGCACAAAGTGAGTAATGCACTACACAGAGAAGGGGCTGACTTGCCTACTCATGTAAGGTAATGTGGCTCATATAGGAAGGCAATTATTTTTCTGTACCGACTCCTGCTACATGGATCTTGCAGTTTTAAAAACAGATTCCTCCAAGAAGTGATTGTAGATATTAACTGCCCAAAATAATAAAAGCTTGTAATGGCAACTTTAAGCACAAGTAAAGCTGACTTGGATAGCCAAATAGCCTGCAAGTAGAAGACACCCCAGATCTCACTCCTTCTCTTGTACCTGCTCACTGCAGCATTTTTCTTTCCCCTCCTTGAAGAGGCTGTGAAAAAAAGGAGCAGAAGAAATTGTACTGACTGTGTGGCCTCTCTACCTCAAAGATAGAAAACATGTGGGAGAGACGAGCTAGACTTCCCAATCTGGCAGCTAAGGCTTCAAGGAGTTTTGGAGTTTTTTGACATCTTCTGAAACTTGCAGCTGGAGTAGCTGATGGAGACTGACAGTACCAGCAGGTTCACAAATGGATCAGGCTCTGTACAACAGGTCAATGAAGAGGTGCTACAGGACACAGACAGGGATGTAACCTTTTCACATCCCTAATTCAACAGCAGTGGATGTTCAGAGAATGCGAAGGGAACGAAGTATGGAAAGAGGTGAGGCTCCCACATTTCAAGGAGCCACAGACAGTGCCTTGTCTCAGCCTGGACTAATCCCCTTGTAGGATAACACAGGTCCTACCTTAAGGAGTGGGAGCAGCAGAGACATGCACTCTCCTCCTGCCCTAGAAACACACTTCTCATCCCCCTGCTCTCAGGCTGGCCCCTTTCTGAAGAGAATCATGTAGATATCCTACAAAGGTATCTTCACAGGTGCAGAGAGAGGGCAGACAAAGACTCAGGTATGAATTTTCTCTCACCATGAAGAAGACAGAACCTTTCTCTTCAGTGCTATTCCTTTAGTAAGTCTTTTCAGTGGCAGACATGCCACGACATAATTAAAGAGGATCACTGCACGCAACTCCATCTGCTTGCATCATCACTTTATGTGTAGTAAAAGGAGACCTGGGAAGGGCATTCTGCAGCTGCAAAACTGAAGTTATTGTCTAAGAGGATAAGGCTAGCAACAGAAACAGCAAAATCCATTTTGCCTAGTTTACTGGCAGGCCTTGTACTGACTCTGGTCATCTGCAGTCAGTGATGGATTGATAAATCTATTTGGTGGATGGGAAGAACCTAAAGTACTCTTGTCCCATGCAGTTTTGGGAGGATTGTCCAAGAAGTTGTCAGAAAAGTTTCAGAAACATTTTGGGATTTTATATCCCTTTTATCTTTCTTACCAGCCACAGTGAGAATACTCACGGCCTTCACCTTAGGTGTCGTAGATGTATCAGAGTGGATATCTAGACCCTGTAACTAGTAGTGGTCTGAAGCAGTTTACAGAGCAGCATTTCATCTGTCCCCGTTGAAGCCCAGATCCAATTTCCTAACACTTAGCAAATATTGATACAAAGTCCTGGTCAGCATAGTTGCTGACCGGTTAATTAGACTGGCTTTAATCCAATGCCTTATGGGATGACTTCAACCAGCACTAGATCCTATAAAAGCTGTTAAGATCTGCCTAAGTTTTTCTTTCCCTGTGGTGAAGACTGTACTCTTACACTGGCTATTGATGCAAAAGAGACAAGAAGAAGAGAAGGTACAAATGTAAGAAGTGGATCAACCTCCAAAGACATCTGATTTTGGTGACATTAGGATCCATAAATTTGGTTCACTGACCCACAGCAATAATGGCCACATTCTAACCTTCCTACCATGTCACACTTCATAATCAGTCACACTCAAGACTTTAATTAAATCAGTCATTTTTAATCCATTAATTCTACTGAGAGATGCAAGAATAAGATGCTTAGCTCCCTTCCCCTGATGTGCTTGGCCACCTGAGTGAGACAGGACAGAGTTGTTATCTGACAAATTGAAATAAAGAAATTCAAATTCTGAAGTAATTTCTCCAGTTTCACAGACATAACTTTCCTCCATTACATGTGATCGTGCATTTCACAGGCAAGGAAGAGAGATTACTGACATTCCCAAGGCTAAACATTTCATCTGGATCCCAGAGAAACCAAACTGCACAAAACATTCATTCAATTAGACCAGAGTCTAATTTCATTGCACAGGAAATTTGGGGGTTTATCCATCTACCTGTGTCTTTGCTTCCAGGCCTACACATGGAGACTTCAGGCATGTCACGGTCAAGGATGTCTCCTATGCCTTGTCAATGACATCTTCCAATGAAAGGTGCCCTTTTAAAAGGCAAGAAAAAGATTAGATTTTGACAAGATGCCAGGAAGTCCAGTTGAAGCCTCCATGGGTGTGGATTGTCTTTTTCTTTCTTTTTTTTTCTGTATTTTTCCCCTTTTAAAACTGATTATTTTATTGTCTTTTATTATTACTACTTCTTTAAGTCTCCCGCAGTCCCCAAAACTAAAAGCTGTAAAATAGGACTTTTATCTCAGTAATAATAAATAAATAAACAAAGGTACGCCAAAAAATTGAGATGACAGAGAGAGCTTCTCTCAGATTGATGAAAATCTAGATAAGACTCCTTAGAGCAAGAAAACGTCCCCATCCATCAGTGGATGGCCTCTTTTAGAAAGATATTACATTATCTTCCTATCCAGTATCTACGATGATATCTGTGTGTCTTAGCAGAAGAAATCTTACATTACAATGGTGCTCAGAAGTGCTAAACCATGTGCTATGCACCACACAGCACAGAGCAAAGAGATACTATCTGTCTCAGAGTGTTTCTTCTGCCTCCTTTCTCTCTCCACAAGTACTTCAGGTAAGTATTTAATCTTTTCCGCCATACTTCTAGTTCTCTTGGCTATTGCCTTCATCTCTCCAAAAACCTGTGGTCCTGTACACTGCCCTGGCAATCATCATCCATAATACACCACAGTGATTTCTGAACATTGACCTTAGTCTTCTCCATTTTGAAGAAAAGAGCAGCTGTCTCTTGGCAACTGAACAAGCCCAACTCAGAGGCAAGCAATTTCTGCTTCATCTCCCTCCTACTAAATTCTCTAGAAAAATTGCTATTAACTGCAACAAGGCCAGCATCAATCAGTACTACTGCAGTCACTACTTCATATCATACTTTCCTTCCCAAGTAAACATCCAGCAAGCTTCAATATTCATCTAGAAATTTCAACTTAATTTGTTTGCACTACTTCTCCTAATGTTTTGTTGCTCAATGAATACCGAACAGTTGGAACAGTTGTAAAATATATTTAATTATATCAGGATTTGTTTTATTGTTATCTAACAGATATAAATTCTGATTTAGGAAAAAAAAAAGGTATTCTTATGTAAATTATGTAAATTAGTCAATTTAATGGCAACAGCTATGGGGACCTGTTAGCATGTTGAATACCTCTTTTCCTTTCATTATGGGACTAAATTGTTAGCTCTCTTAAGCATAAATAAAGTTTGTATAGTTAACAATTTAATTTAAAAGGAACCTTTTCTAAATCCATAGATGATACAAGGTTAGCTTTCTTTTTGATTACGAGGACAGCCTAATACACAGATGAGCTGTGTAAAGCATTTCTGCCCACTAATATGTTTCTTTTCCATTAATTTAAAAATATTTTTAGTTTCTGAAAAAGACTGCCTGTCCTGAAGAGGAGGATTCTGCATGTTTCTACACAGCAAGAGCTTTGTGAAGCAGCAATTTGAGCTCCTCATTTTGCTGGTTTGCTTCACCCATCTGTTGCTAGCTCCCTCTGGGATCTGGAAAAGTGAGTCAGATTTTGAAATACAAATTCCTCTGCAAAGTCTGCTGAAAATGAGACCCATTAAAGTCTGGTAATTTTGTTTCTGTAATGTAAACTGCTGTCTGCCGGTAAATTGATTGAGACTGTCAAAAGATTTCATATGGGCCACCACATGAATCAGATAGAAACTGTGGTCACTGATGAGTTGAAAATAATTTAAATAGGTAACTTACTAAAGACTCCTGTGATCATCCAATCCCAAAAGAAGCAGCCAGCTGGTGTCCAAGAAATTCTTTACATAAGCCTCTGAAAAATAAGTCTCAGCCAGATCTTCACTGGTTCCATTTCACTTAGTACTTTGCAGAAGATAGGGATATAAATTAATTCAGCTATTGCGATTGAACTAAATGTTAACAAGTGGTATTAATACACGTACAAAAATACATTGAAGCACCTACAAGATACCAAGTCATTATTTTATACAAGTTCACAAAGCCTCAGAGAAGTTCTCTCAGTAGCACACGTTATTTCTGGCACAGAACCTACCAGAATCTAGGCCAGGAGCACTTCCTGTACAAAGACCTTAATCCAACAGAAATCTATGAATTAAAATAGTGTAAAAAAGCAGTAGCTTTGTCCTTTACTTCAAGTATTTTCAGGTAAATAAGTTCATCATGGAAAAGTCTGGTGTCCTTTAGTTATATGGTAGCAATCGGATTGCACATGGAGCACCAGACACTCACACAGAGTAAAGCCGAAAGATGTATTGCTGTATTTTACAAAATGTGTCTCTTTATATCCTTCCCAGATGGTACATCCAGTTCTTTAATAAAGCAACGTGGATGCAACAGACACATGCCTGCTTCTAAAATGTCAAATTCCTTTTTTAGCTTTCTGTTACTTTTCTGGAGAATCCTTTTTTCCATAGTGAAGCTGTGTGTATTTTGCTGCACTGTGTCAAGAGAAAATTGCTGAGAACAATCAAGTTTATATTAATGAACCATGGAAGGCAAATACAACAACTTCAGTTATTTTCTTAAAAAGAATAATTTTACTTTTTCTTGCCTACAGGCAGAAAGATGTGAAGTAGTCATCTCTGGAGTACATTAAGCCTTTCCTTCTGACGTTAAAAAAAAAAATCTTAAAGGATTATATCTTAAAACAAGGAAGTACATAATATTATAGATAATGACCCATATATCTGTATTTCAATACATAGAGTAATCCAGCCCTAAGATATCTAGGACCTTCTGACTTTCCAGTTGAGAAAATAAAAGTTATGATTTTATTTATTTTTTATCACACTTTTACATTTCTGCCTTCTGTATCCATAGACACTTTCCTCTCTCCTTGCAGTTCTCCCTCATTAACTCCAAAGCTGGAAATTAAAATACAGCTGCAATTGACAAAAGACACATACCAAAGACGAGAAAAGAGGGCCCTAAAGTGGTGAGGAATGTGAGAGCACAGCAGAAGGAGCAAGCAGTGTATGCTGCAGGGGAGCCTTGAGAAGGGGATCGGAAAGCGCCAACGTGGCAACCTGCTCCAGATACGAGACCAGCTTGCTTTTCCGTCGAACCTCACTAATGTCCATCACACTCAGATGTCTGTCTCATAATCATACTGCCAATCTTGAGTTCTTCGAGGAGCTGTGACTACAGAGACACTGTCAGACATGTGGGTATTACAGACTAAATACAGTCAGCATAAGGCTGAGGGCTGTTTTTTGGACAAGACAGCTAAAATAAAAGGCCTTGCTCAGTGGGAGGTTTGGTTGTTGTTTTTTTTTTCCCCTAGAAAAACTGTACATTCTTTTGCCAGTTTTGCTTGTGTCTCCTCTTTTAGAGCACACTTTATCCGAAAACCAGCCTATGCCTATAAGTTGGCATGGCCCCACAGGCTATGCTCATTCCTATGAGACAGAGTTCTGGCACTGGAAGAAATTTACAGTTTGGATGAAAGATTCACTCTGATTGTAGATGGTACTTTGACAATGAGGGTTCATAGACAGCAGAGAAGTTTACTAGGATTCGAATGCTATAGCTATGAAGGTTGCCAAATATTCTCCTCTCCCTGTAATGTACATTGGGGCAGACCTAAGCACACCCTGCACTAAGTCAGCAAGGGTTTGTTGTGCTAAAGGTTGTGCAGGTTTTTGCTCTACTGAAATTAAAATGAGCGTTGTTATTAGTGTGAAGGGACACAGTGTTAGATGCTTGGTGCAAAAAAGGTAGAGGTGTTTGGAAGAAAGCCTCTGAAGTCACTTGTGAAACCTGTGTACCCTCTACCGGAAAAGTATCTACCAAATCAGACCACTGACTTGTTTGCAATCTAATTAGGAGATACTTACCAAGAAGAGGACTAGCCAAGCCAAAATGCAACCCTGAACAGAACAAGGAATAGAATCTGAAGCATTCTTTGGGAGCTGATGACCCCTGCTATTCATTGTAAGGCCAATTTAGTTAATTTAGTTGTAATTTGGAAATTTTCACTATCTGAATAGTGTCCTACATCTAACAGCAGTGCTTTTACTTTGCTAAGGTCAATGAATTAGTTACTAAATAAAATCTAAAATGTAAAAAAAAAATCTCTTTTCTTATTATTCTGAACTAGAAATCTAAAGTTTTAGTGTTCAGAGTGATTTGAAGTAACATACTCAAAAGCAAATGAAAGTCATACTCAAAAGCAAAGAAAAGGCTCCATATCTAAGGAGATAAGAACTCTCCTGACAAAAAAAAACCAACCTGTTTGTCATAATCCATTGATAGCGTTTTGTGTACTGAGGAAATAGATTAAATGTTTGCAAGTCCTTTAAAAATAATTTAATGGTGCTAGCATTAGATCTGGGAATTAATCTACCTTTCAGAAGCACAGATTAATTTGCAGCATTCCTTCCTCTGTCTCAAAGTTCATGTGGCTCATGCCAAAGGGCATTCATATAAGGTCATTGCCACTCCTCACCTACAGTTTTAACTACTGAGCTGTGGCAAAAGAAAAAATTGAACTCTCTTAACATCAGGGATACAAAACCAAGTCACAGTCATTCACTCCAGAAACCCTAGTCACAACTGTACAGATGTATTGAAAGTAATGGGACTGTGTGGACGTCAGTCTGGGGAATGCTTCATCTCCCCACACACCTCTACAAGTTCCACAAAGTGAATGGATTGCTCAGAATTACTTCAGAGCAAGCCCATTCATATCAACACAACTGCTAAAGTACCTCTATACAAGTAACCCATCCTGGAATGCTTCCAACTTTGTTGACTGAGTCTTGGCTATAAAAGCTACCAAGAATACAACAAGCTTTTGGATGTAATCAATGCAAGCGATCAGGTAGGACATTGGGCAGTACAAAGTTAATAATACTTCTTATCTTCTCACCTCTTTACCAAATCACAGAGAGACTCTTCATAAAGTTATTTAGATAGAGCAATATTTGCTGAGATCTGAAACAGATAATCATGTAGGTCAGTTTGGGGATAACAGCAAAGTCATTTTGATTTGTACTAAGATAAAAAGTAAACAGTGGACCAGACTAAGTGACAGCAAGATACATAAAAAAAAACAGAAGCAGGGGGGTTTGATCCTGGATGAATGGAACAAAATGGAACAAGAAAAGAAATAGGCTTAGACAACACTAGCAACAGCAGCAGTGCATTTTAACCTCACCGCAACAATCCGGTCATAAGCCGAGGACAGCGAGCCTTACACTCCTAACAGCCCAAAACAGCCATGAATATATATTGATTAGGTTATTTTTCCCATACCTGGCAAGACTCAAGATCAATTGAGCTATATATTTGCCATGTGGCTGGTTGTGGAAATGCCATAAACACTTCTGAACAGCACATTAACAGGAGACAATAAATTCAAACTGCATTACTGATATTACTGGAGGGCTGGTTTTGAGCTCTTAAGTTTGGATGGTTTGCAAGGTCTGGCATGATTAGGCAATAGTTGATGCATACTGTGCTATCGTAATTCTGCCATCCATGCATCAAAGGCCTTACGGTCTCATTAAAATCAATAAGGAAAAAGAAAAAGAGACACTGGAAAAATTCTTAGTGAATACAACTCAGCTTTGAATCACTAGTTGACTTTATTGCTTTGGTCTGCAACATCTGAGCACACGTTTTGCGGGGATAAAGCCAAAGGGAACACAGTTTGAAGGACCTTAAAGCCCAGCCCCTGCCTCAGGACTGGTGCAGGGATGGCAGCCAATCACCAGCCTCCCACAGCACCTGGACACAGCTGGGAGCAGGCACCCGGCTCTTTACATTGCTGTGTTTCCTTGCTTTTCTTACAAAGCTGAACTGAAAGGAGGTGGTGGGGATTACTAAGGAAGGAACACCTCCTGCTTAAGCAAGGCCCAGAGGAGCAAAGGCAGCTTTGGAAGCAGAACCAATTGCTGCTGTACTCAGGTTTTCAGAATATTTTAACTCCACTTATCTCCAGGCTCACGACTGCAGCGCAGTCACTGCGCTGTTTATGATGCCTTGTTGATCTTGGATAGAGCAGCTAGTGAGAACAGCCTACAGCTTTGTCTTGAAACAGCTGGGAAATCTAACTCCGAATCCTAGTCCTCTTTTCTCCTTTGTTTCTCCAGTGCAGGTGAGTTTATTTTGCATATGTATCGGTTGTTTAAGTTAAAGATACATCCAATGAGCAAATGTCAATAAGCAGAAAGCAGTGTTTAACTCTTAAAAAGTCACTAGGAAGGATAAATTAGACTTAGTGAGGCCAGTATGTATATGAATTATAAATAAAACCCTAGAGAATTACAAGGAAATTTACTCCTGCAAGTTTTTGGTGATAGCAGAGACCACAGGTCTCACAATGTCCTCAAAAAAAAAAAGGGTTAATTTCCATTTTCTAATTCATATAAGCCCCTCCTGCCCCCAAAAAACCTGGAGATAACTTGACTTAGAAGCACTGACTGGTAATGCAGTTAAGGTCCGTAACTGCCAAACCCCCTGCATTTAACATGCAGGATCATCTCAGCTGAAACGTCACTCCATTACCGCATGGGCAGATATAAACAAAATACATTTACGACTTTAATATAAAGCATGTGAGTAACTGATTTTCTTCTGTTTTCTGCCAATTAAAAAAAATTAGGAAAACATAGTGAGTCAAATAAAGCACTTTATAAATTTCAAAATTTTAATTTGCTTCATCTTTCATCTGGAAGATATTAAATTGGTTTTTCTAAATGCAGTCAAGGAATTTCTTTAGAAAAACTTTTTTTTTTTTTATCTAAAGACTTAATCTTTTACTTTAAAATTTGGCAAAAACAGTTCGGTAAAAACAGATTAATTCCTGGAATTTGAGACACTTGCTTCAATTATATATACAATACCATAAGGAATACATTCACCTTCTCGCCTTCACCCACACGCCTACCTGCACAGCTGCTGAAGTCCCCCACCAGTAAATGTATGGCAAAAAAAAAAAAGTTTATTGACAGACAAATCTTTTAAGGAAAAATTATAGTACATTATTACTACCACCACTCTTCCCCCGAATTTGGAGATAAGACTGTGATTTTTGAGAACTGCAGAAGTGCCCCGTGGTGCCTATGCAATTTAGCTAGTAAAACAGCTGATTGTGGGATGTGTTAGTATATTCATTTCTTTGATGGACACAGCTAACAAAGTGCTTCATCAGAAGTGGTTCAGCATGTTGTTGAAATCTCCAGCAGAAGTGCTAGAAACTCTTTCAGGCAACTTCCCTCATGGAAGGTATCTTACTTATCACTCTTGGTATAATTACAAAATGGAAGTATTTAATGAACCATAGCCAACTATCAACTTATGTGAGTGGCGTCTACTTTAGGATACAACTATTCAGTCAGAAAAGAGAGGAGGAATTGGTTTGCTGCAGCTTAAGCTCTGTCAGCAAAAGTTAGCTGTCACACAAGAAACAACATTAGTGCAGCCACAGCAGTATCTTCACCTGGTCGCCAAAACAGCCTGGGCAAATTGACAGGGTTAAGTAATGGGGAGGAAAAGGCTGTTAGAGAAAGATGTGTCTTTTACTTTTCAGTAGATGAGGTGAAGGAGATTGTATCTGAATTAAAAAAAAAAAAAATCCTCCACAGATATTTAACTTCTTTTGAGTTACATCTGATGGTTCGTTATAGATGGTAAATCCTCTAGAAATAATACATAGACTTGTGCATAAACTCAGGAAATAGCTTTGCTATCTGAACTCTTTCTTCATGTGTGTAATTTACATTTCATATTTCAATATACTCCATTTTTTTTCCAGTAGTATTTCCACCATCTAGCAGCAATGGTCTGAAAATATGAACAAGATATGACTCATAGAAAGAAGCACTTCCATCTCTTTGCAAAACATAGAATTAGTTGAGTTTTTTTAAACATTTACTTTTTAATTTGTTTTGAATCCAGACTTCAAGGGGCATGGCAGAGCATCTGGCAGCACAAACTGAATTCAAGAAATAAATGCATCAAACTGGCAAACTGTCCTCTTTGAGAACATGAAAGCGGCGGAGAAAATTATATCATAATTACATTTGAATGCACATAAAATTTGCTGATTAAATTCAAGAATAGGAATTTACAATTAGAAGATATAAATCCAAAGTTTAACATTAAATACAGAGTAACAGCCCACACTATAATCTGTACGCTATATACAACAGTACAGTAATAACAGTTTTGAAGTCTGCAGTCCAATAGTCTTATTTATGTAGAAATATGTAAGCACAGTGAAGCAGCGTTTAACTACGTAGACTTCAGGTCTGTAGAGCACTGCCTAACATCCAAAAAAAAAAAAAAAAAAAAAAAAAGAGTTTAAAGATGCAAAGATTCAACAGCAGCATCAAATTGTACAGCCCTCCAGACAAAGTCAAGCAGTCGAAGACTGCTGAACCAGTCATGAATTAAAACAAGTTTTAGCACTCTATTGGAAATTCCAGTTTGTTTGATTTATTTTGAGACATAAAAATAAAATAAAAAATAATACTTTATAAGGTGCTGAATATGGATGGCTTATTCCAGATGAAACATCAGAAGGAAGAGAGTAATGGGTTGCATAAGACTTCGAGATATAAGGTAAGAACAAAAACCACTCATCCCA
Source organism: Chlamydotis macqueenii (assembly GCF_036417535.1). NCBI lineage: Eukaryota > Metazoa > Chordata > Aves > Otidiformes > Otididae > Chlamydotis > Chlamydotis macqueenii. Next base: position 53,363,701 of record NC_141593.1, on the reverse strand, counting down.
GCAGTTTGCTATTGACTTTCAATAAATTGATTTTATACACTTTAACTGAGAAGCAAATGAGTCGACACACAAATTTACACCAATATAGTTGTACTTGCCACACTTCACAATTTTTCTGATCTCAGCCCATTTTTGGTGCTTAGACCATCTTCAGCTTCAGGCAGTCAATTAACCTAAAATGAAACCAATCAGCAGCTCTTAAAATCAAATGAGAGTATCTCTACACAGACTTGCTGTTTTTCTACTTTAGTCAAAGATCATCCATCAACCAAAATCAGATTAACTCTCTTCATCCTGCATTGAATTTTCCCTTGTTCTTTTGTTTCGTTTTCAGTGATGAAGCATACCGGATCCTGCTTGGTTTGGACATTTGTCTAAAATAATGAAAACTGATTTCCGTGGGGAAAAAAATAAGTATATTTACAGTGTTATTTCTATAATTCTGCTGGCCTGAAGATAAGGTAGATTTTTTCAATAATTAAGTTCAGGGAGAAAAATCCAGCTTTGGCCACATTCTGGATGGTAGTGAATGGACTACAAAGATCCCAGAAGCAATAGCAGCACTTTCAAGTGAGCCCTTACAGCTGCTGGACTTTCAACTTGACAAAGAAACTGTTGTCCATTATATATTCAAGTCTACTGAGTTGAAAACAGAAGTATGGAATTGTAAAATGACAGAATCATAGAATAGTTTGGGTTGGAAGGGACCTTTAAATGTCATTTAGTTCAACCTCCCTGCAATAGGCAGGGACACCTTCAACTTGATCAGGTTGCTCAGAGCCCTGTAATGCTTGGCCTTGAATGTTTCCAGGGATGAGGCATCCACCACCTCTCTTATATCTAGTCTGAATCTATCTTCTTCTAGTTTCAAACCATTACCCCTTGTCCTGTCACAACAGGCCCTGCTGAAGTGTTTCTCCCCATCTTTCTTATAAGCCCCCTTTCAGTATTGTAAGGCTGCTATAAGGTCTCCCTGGAGCCTTCTCCTCTCCAGGCTGAACAGCCCCAACTCTCTCAGCCTGTCCTCATAGGAGAGGTGCACCAGACCTCTGACGATCTTCATGGCCCTCCTCCAGACTCTCTCCAACAGGTCCATGTCCTTCTTATGTTGGAGGCTCCAGAGCTGGCTGGAGTACACCAGGTGGGGTCTCACCAGAGCAGAATAGAGAGGGAGAATCACCTTCCTTGACCTGCTGGTCACGCTGCTTCTGGTGCAGCCTAGATTGGCCTTCTGGGCTGTGAGTGCACATTGCCAGCTCATGTTCAGTTTTTCATCCACTGGTGTCCCCAAGTCCTCCAATTATGGTATTTGATGATGAAAAAGAAAATATGCAGAAGCCTCACCCACTGCTTCTCTTTCCTCCACCACAGTAACTCCAGGCAGCAAAGACACCCTGTCAGCATTCTAGGGAAGCAATGGGGAGCTGCCTGACGCTAGCTAGATCTGAGGCCTAATTCAGAAAAACCATAGACAACTACTGCATCAGGCTAGAGTGAGGTCACTTCAAGACACTCCTTTGGGCTATATCTTGTGAATTGAGAAAACACTTTGTCCAGGTGCCTGTCTTGGGGCAAGGATCCCTGGGGCTCATGCACAGTGCTGATCTGCCCCAGGACCACTCTGAGAAGGACTTGAGGGGACAGCAAATGGGTTGGCCAGCAGAGCACAGCAGCAGAGACCCAGCTTTTAGGAACAACTGTTCAAAAACATTACTTTTAAATAAAATCTTCAGTAGCTATTTTCTTGTGAAATACTTGTTTCATTTAAAGGGAAAGCTTTGGGAGATAATCATAGCAGGGTGGCAAAGCTGGGAAAACCTGAGAAGAACAAGAGGGAGCTCTTTAGAAACACAACAGTGCTTGCCAGAGGGCCAAACCCGGGGAGATGTTGGGCACAGTAGCTCCTACTGACTTATTCTGGCATGTAAAGGTTACATTAGGATTTGGATTGGACATAAGAATTTAAAGCCTCACTAACTATTGCTGGCATTTGATAGCTCCTCTCCACCAATATTTCTTTTTTGTAGGATTCAAAATAGCAGAGGGAAAAGTCTGCCATATATCGTAACAAATAAGTAAAAGAAATAAGGGCATGCTAACTGAACACTGCATGTTTAATGCATTTCTTTTTCCAATATTATATATCTTTTCAAGCTACACAACAAAAGCCACTGAATAATAAACCAAATTATAATAGACTGTTAGGTAGCAGAGGTACCAGAACATAAAATAACTGGAGCAGCAAAGTAGGGTATGAAATTCCAAAACACATCTACCTTCCCTCTTGAGTGGATAGACATAAAATGTGCTTGTGATGTTTAACATTATTATTACCAGAGAGGCTTCAATCATTTTAGTGCTCCCTTCTTCTTTTTTTTTCTCTACAATAAAAGGTTACAGCTCTGGGAAAAATAAAAAGGAAAAGAAAAAACTACATTTCAATCTGTTCTTAGGATTTGTCTTCCCCTTTTAATTATCCTCTTCACCTTTTCAAAACTTTGCTTGGTTCTCACACAGTACAAAGTACTCACAGTCAGCACAAATTACTGTCAGTACAGGCCTGATCTTCCTTGCAGCCACATTTACCTTCACTGATGTCATGTCTCCCACTCAGCAAAGTACTGAACCACATGCCTAACTTTATCCCTGGAAATATCTCTGTTTTGGCATAGTGAGATATGACATGCGAGTTAGTGAATTACCTAAACACAGCCTAGGAGGGTTTGCCCCAAAAAAACTCCAAGAGCCACTTAAAAACCTATATTCATTCAAAAAATGAAAATTAAGTGCAATTTCCATATTAGTGGACCTCTTATCTCGAATAAACAAAGGGCAGCAGAAGGATATACTCCATTCAGCCGTTTCTGCAACTCTTGGCAGGAAAAATTGTGAGTATTTTACAATGAAAGGTTGGATACAAAATTCTACTTTATCAGTGACTCTTTGGGAAAAATAGCAAATGAAGCAGATCTCACTCCATGCTAGATGTGCAGTAAAATGAAGAATATACTACCCTATCTCCCACAATACAGCACTTTAAGGAACTCATTTATCAGTGTTTTGGAGAAAGGTTTTAAAGTTCATTCTGTTCAGAATTCTGCTTACCCATCGCATTTTTAGTATTACTGTTCTCTCCACCTTTACTGAGATACATTTTCAGGGAAAAAAAAAGCAAGAACCATTAACCGCTTATCAGCTCCTCAGGACTATGTCAGCTACCTGTGAGAAAGATGAATGACAAGAAGAGGCATAAGAGTCATGACAAGAAATTTTTTCCAAATCTTTGTTTCTGTTTCTTCACTCAAGCCTACTGTACCATCCCAACTCTGCTTCTTCCCCAGCTCCACTTACCTACGCTTTGCTTAACAGCAATTCTTAAGCATATGACAAAAGTAGTTTCTATCTAGTAAACTCCTCCTTTTTTTTCCAGGATTGGGGTTTTTTTCCTTCGGTATTTGTAGTTTCAATTCTTTGTCTTTCTCCCTTTATTGAAACAAAGAAAGGAAGGATGTGAAAGAGAAACAGCAACACACACCTCCACATAAAGAAGCTTCTCTGAAAATTGAAGGTAGACAAGCTGACTGCACCTTACTTACATAGTTTCAATGCTAAGGCTTCAAAATCACAGACTACTTATTCCTCTAGAATGAAGGGATAAGGAGGTCCAAAAAGGTCAGTATTAACTATATTTTATCTGCTATTTACAGACACTTGGAAATGTTTTACAAATGGGGCCTTACCAGAGAGTGCAGTATAATTGGAAAAGCAGATTTTGCCAAAACACAGCAAAACCTCTGCTGAACATGAGGTAGTGTATTCTGGGAGAGAATTCTTAAAAAAAAAAAAAAAAAAAATAGTAACACCAAGAACTTTGATTCCTCTCATGCCCTGGTTTCCTCCTCTCATTTCCTGAACATTCTCTGCTCTTGAAGTACAGTGAATAGTAAATATGCAAATATATACAAATACATAAATCAAAGTTCAGGACAACTGGGGTAGCTTGTAATTTGGGGTCAAACTCAGTAACATCTTTCAAAGAGGAAAAAAAAAGAATCTAGAAGCCTTCCAGTATCAGATGCATTAAAACAAAAAAACATTTCTAATATAGTATGTAATTTAGAAATTAAACTATGTCTTATTATTCTCTACAGACTACAAGAAAACAAGTCTTTTGCTTGAGTTCAGTTGATATATTACAAGATAAATAAATGAATCTCCTTCATTTTTATTTCTTTTTTTTTTAAAGGTTTTCCTTTTTCCTCTGTTTCTATGTGGAACCTGAATCCCCACCACGTATATTGCTGACATAGCCCTACGTGACACTCATTGCAACAGGGAGCATAAAGATTTTGTCAAAGTCAAGGAGATGTGCTACCTTGCAGGATGCTTTGGTAGATGATATGGTCTACATGGCTCCAGGACAGCACCGTGGCATCTCCTTGTTGCGTGACTCGAAATACACACACATACAGCACAGACATACCAGTGAAGTAGTTGGGTATACCCATCATGTAACTCCATGCGTAAGTCTCCCCCGTGTTAAGAAAGATTCTGTACAAAAATCTGGCAGTGGGTTTTATGGAAGTCTTGGAATCAGTGGAGTGCTCTTTAACTCATGCAAGCCCTTTGAAATGCCTGTCTCTGTTTTTAAACCTGGTCACTATTGCCCTGTCAAGAGAAGATGCACAGTTGATGGCTTCCTTGAAAAGTCTGCTACAGGGGTAGCAGGACTGATAACAAATACCACAACGTGTTAATGGTGTACTGGTCAGAAGCACCTGGACCAATAACACCATCTGGTTCAGTATAAGAGCTATCACCCTGGAAAGCCTCCCCACACAGAGGGAGATGAAAGCTCTCAGAGGGAAGAACGTCAAGTTAGGAAATGAAAGGAGAGTCAAGGAAAGAAAAGAAGCTGGAAAGAAGTTTAGCCATAATCTCCAATACTTTCTGTTGTAAAACTCGAAATCAGGATGAATTTTACTCCCATTTAAACTTGACAGAAAGGAAACATTCCTGAGATATTATTTTGGATTGGTTATCATACTGGGGGTCATCAGTTGTTGCTTTATCCAATCAGGCAAGGAAGGTGACAACTCCTTAACTGGCTTCACTGGAAAAGTTTGAAGTCAAAACACAGAGATGGCATATTGCACAAAAGGAACAAAACAGCTGGGAAAAAAATCCAGAGGAACAATATTGGCTTAATGAAAATAATCTTTGACCTCACTAACAAAAATGAAATGTGTAGGAAAAAAGTACAGCAAAGCCACAGAATTTATTCTCAATATTGTTTTTGAAGACTTATTTATGTTTTCAAAGATTCTTTACCATGCTGATACAAACTGGACACAGTGATAGGGAAATTACAGAAGTAAAGAGTAAGTCCAATTTTGTGGTTAGAAGAGGTGACTTGAGCTGCTTTTCTCTCTGGCTCTGCCAGCGACTTCTCGTGTGATACCGGGTAAATAAGTCATTTAACCTCTCAGTGGCTCATGTTTTTTAACAATTAATTGAAGAGTCATTTTTGATTAAAAATGCAATAGCTCAGTATTGCTAATATCAACTTTCAGCTTTAGCAGCTTCGAAAGCCACCCATGCTGGACAATAAACTCTACAGTATGACTGAAACAGCGGAACCTCAATATGTTGTGCAAGAGGCTTAGATATTTGTCAGAAAGGCTTTAGTTCTAAGATACTGATAGAGACGCACAGCACACTCCCTTAGTACAGCCAAATGCTGCTCCAGGCATTTTCCAAGTCAGGATAAAATTAATTACAGTATTTTTTAAATCAAAACAACAGGCAATATTGAGCTTTACCTTACTCTCTTAAGCCACCTAACAACAGAATGGCACATGTTCTCTTCATTGAGACTTTTGAGGTATTAGTCATAGATTAATATTTTATTAGTCTCATTTTCACAACTAATTTAAATATGAAATATTCTCATATCCATAGCTAGCTGTTCAACAGCACTAATAGCAGATATTTACTATTTTTTAAACAAAACAAATTATCTGCTGGCCATGAAGCTAGTGGCCCTGTGTTCCTAACTCCTGCAAAATACTGAGAGAAGACAAAGAAAACTTCAGGGCTTTGGATAAGGCTCTGCTTCCCTGGGAAACAAACAATTGAGCGCACTCTGAGTACAATCAGATGTGTGCTAGCTACAGCTGCAACACAGCAAAGAACAAAAGGATTGCAGTCAATGTCAATTAAACCAAAAATCAATTGATTAAAAGCTAAACAATTGATTAGGAAAACAGTGCAGCAAACTTAAAAGGAAAAGTCCCCCCTTCTACAGTATAATCCTCAGCTCCTGAAATTCCTCACGCATGTAGATTGACTGCTGATTATAATTGGAGCTTTTCATGTATAGGGATAATGGACATTAGAGTCAGCTTTGCTTTGTCTGTCTGTAAGATTTCTTCACTGAAGTATCTCAAACTTTGCTTTTATATGCAGCTTAGAATAAAACAAAAGTGGAAGAAAGAGCTGGAAGGAAAGAGGAAAAATTGAAAAGTCTGCAAACACCAGAGGGCTGATCTTGCTCCCAGTGCAGCCATTGAAAAGCTTCTCCTTGTTTCCTTAGAACTGGATCAAGCCCAAGGACTGACTGAGCACTTTCCTATTTGAGGTGTTTTCATACTACATGGCATCTGCTTCATCACCCAAACTGCCTGGCTAGGACATCTGATTTCCAGCGCCTGAAGATGTGCAGCACATCAGAGGACAAACAACTTCACATTTTCTCCCTGTGATGGTAAGGCATGCGGTGAGCCATCATGTTTCCTATGGCAGCAAAGGAAGCACTTCACTCAAGTCTTGCTTCTTGCCAACTCCAGAGGTCCAGGGTGCCCTCTAATAGGGACTAAATCTGCCCTGGTAAAATGAGAGGCATTCAAGAGAATTGGATAGTGCAGACTCTGGAAGGATCACACCTCATTGACACATTCTGAATATGGTTTAAAACTGTCTTCTTCTCCTGTTATTAATGTAGGCGATAGTCCCTAAATACATCCTTAAATTTTAATGTTAGCAGGCCCTGGGCACACGTTTACTGCTAAGTGCTTGCTATTGCACTTTGAGTCTCTAAACAGCAACTACCACATCTCAGCCTGATATTTCCCTGAGCTCATTATTCCTGCCATTCCTTTGAGCAGATTCTTCACAGTTTCTAAACAACAGCCATATCATACCAGAGAGGCTGAAAATAATGGCTACACACCCCCAAGCAGTGTGAAAACACCTCCCTTGCCACCTCAGTGCCTCGACTGAGCAAAATAGATTTCTAAGCCTATAAATATGTAGAAGCTGTGACACAGTGCAAATATTACAACTACTAGCACTGTAAACAATGGAGTTAGGATTATCTGAGCAAGACGGTATGCAGCAGAATAAATAGAGAATCACAAGTAATAATTACAACATCCTTCTTTTCTAATGCAGAACTACTACATCTATTCCCTGTGTATTCTCATTTATTCTCATTGTAACATTGGGGGCTTTTTGTGCCTTATCCCAATGCAGTGGCAATGTTGTCTATAGGAAGCACAGGTATGTTATTCTCTGTAAAGAAAAGAATGGATGATATGCTTTTTCTTTAAAAAGATTTGACTAGTTTATTGACCAAAAAGTTTGAAAACCTACAGATATTCTCATATTTTCAATGAAAACTCATTATGACATAACTAGTTAAACATTTGAACCTTTAGCTTAGCATTGCAGATCTTAAAGCAGTGTTTATATAACAATCCAGAGAAAGCAACATTCTTGTACGTAAAATAGCTGAAGTGGTACTTTCTTTTCTGTATCCATACTTGAATATTTCTAGTTTTAAACTGTAATCTCCTTAAAATGCAGACTATGTTTTACTTGTTTTATAAAATTCCGCCTAATAAGTAATGTTTTATGTTTAAGCTGCATTTCATCAGTTGAGTTCTATTCTGACTTAAATGCTGAACAATATCACAGGACCACAAAATCCACCACAAACCACTTCTTATTTTATTTTGTTATTTAGAGTACGTTTAAGCTTATGTTTACCATTCCATTGTATACTGTATGTCTACATTCTGCTTTATATTTCCTTTACTGTTTGCTCTCCCACTTGCTAGAGTTTATTACTTTGTTATTTGCAAGAACACTTTAAAAAAAACAGTAATATCATTAAAAAAAAAAAATCCTGTTTCCTAATGCTTCATAAGGACATGGAAGAAGGGGGAAGAAGGCTGAGATACAAGCTGTGTCTCACAATGAGATATGAAGCAATCTGGAAGACTGCAGTGTACATCAAATATGAGTTTCACACAGTTAAACGGCTGACTTTTCCCAAAAGGAAGGGAAATGGTCAGCTTACACTGGGGTCCTCATTCTGTGTTTTCCTTCTGAAAATTAAACAGATGCTGCATGTCAGAGGTCTTTCTTGAGGAAGAGGGATTTGCCACACATGTTTATAAAGGCATTCACTCACATGGAAGCCTTTCTTACCCAGGTTTGCTATATACATATCTGAATACTGGTGTTGCTGAAGGCAAAGGACTAGGCTTTATTATGTCAGCTCAGACAGCTAGGGAATGCCAGAATCAACGCTGAAACTGTTTCAGCCCCCCCACTTTGAACAATATAGAAGAAATAGAGAAAATATGAAATCAGAAAAATGAGAAGAGGAACTTTACATTTCTGACCAGTGGCATAGACTATTTTCCTTGAAATGCTGAGACTACAAGTGATGAAGAAATCCTACAGGAAGACTGTGAAGCAGAGCTGTGGAACGAGGCAAAGGAAATAAGAGACTTTTTTTTTATTTCCAGGCCTTCCTTATCCTAGGAAGGCCAAAATAGACCAGCTGCTGAGTCAGCAAAGCTGGGTGTGGAAAGAACAGAGACAGTCCCAGGACCTGAACATTTCTTTGTTTGCCCACTCAGGCATGATCTCTGGCAGGGGGACAGGTGTAGAGCAAGGAAGTGCGAAACGAGAATCAAGTTTTTGTGTTTTCCCCTACTGGCAGCCAACCTGGGAGGTTAAAGGTGGACAGTGAGAAGCTGCACCACAGTTGTGTGCTACAGAGAACAGAGGAGATCCCACGGTACATGGCAGATTTGTTATGATGCCACATCTCATGGTCCTCCTCTAGTTCCTTCGCATATATCTGGCATGTGTGTCCAGATTTTAAACGGGCACTATCACGTCTGAAAGACCTTTCATTTTAGTTTGAAGGTATTTTGTAGAAAGGCTGTATTTCTATGGTTATTTTCCCAGGTTGAAGGCACTACATCTTCCTTTGGAAGCAATGAACTGAGAATTTGATTCACAAGATCCCTGACTGGTGTTTTGGATAAAATCCAGTAGACTCTGTGTCACGTCCTGCAGTCCTACTGCTGCAGAGCAAGGTGCTGAATGACAACAAGATCAGGAACAGCACAGATGGACATGCAGCAACACTAAAGAGAAGGAACTTTATATGTAATTTGTATCATACAGATCCTATAAGGCTCCTGCTCTTGAAACAAATACTGAGGAGGTTAAGAACATCCATCTTGTCAGCTCAGTTTATTTTAATCCTGCTGGAGTCAATGTTTCAGGTGCCATTTGAGGATGCCATTCTGAGACTTGCCTTCATAAGAGCAAATATCTTGTTTCTGCATTACTGCTTTTCCAAAATGGGAGCTCAGTCTCAAACTTTTGGCAGGTATTTCTTAGAGTTCAGTCCGAGCTGACTTACTCAAGGATATACAGTAAAGTAACACAGAGCATTGCAGGTCTCTTAACCCATAGGTTAGGCCTATTCTTCAACATCATGGTGCTAAAAACCAAAGGATGTGCAGAAAAACATGTCTAAGGGGAACTATATTTTTTACTAATATGAAGAATTTGGCATTTTAAACATGAATAAAACTTATTCTTACTTTATTCTCAAATCTGCAACAGTTTACCAATGAATATTTATTATGTTACTATTCTGCTATATGACAACAGCTCTGCTGGCAACACACATCATTTGAGGAGTGCTGTACATCACTTTGAGGCAAGAAGTTCTATACAAAGACCTTTCAAGGCTTCTTCTAATAAGAATTTAAAACCAGTTCTGCTAATGAAATTTCACATGAATTAGGAGCCAAAAATTAAATCCAGTAAACAAATAAATGATTCCAAGAATGAGGAGAGATAAAAATTACCATGGTTTTTATCTACTGAGTTACATATGCACAGTAGCCTACAGGGACTTATTTCATGAGACGTGCACTTACTTTCTCTCCATCTCTCATCTCATTTTCTTCCGACGTGAATTTTTTTCTCTGCCTGGCGAGTGTGCAGAACTCTGCAAAAGACTCTGTAGCATCTGCTGAGGCTCTTTATCATTACATTTCCTTCTGCTGAATATTTTGAGACTGATTTTTTAGGTTTGGACCAAAAGACGGCAGTCAGTTCTTGCCAGTTTTAATTATTTCCTGTCATGAAAGATAAAGGAAGACACATCCCTCTGATTTTATCATCACTGACAAATCATTCCCCAACCTTTTCTTTCTTATTATTTTACCCATTCTTAAATGAGCCTGGATCATTTGCGCTAGCAGGCACACACAAACACACACACACACCATGCCACCTCACAACTAAGACATCTCTTCAAATCTTAGTTTCAGATATTTTAAGCTATATTTCTCAGAATTTGCTTTTAATATTTATTTTGCCTGGAAATCCTTAATGTACTAAACCAGGATTTTTTACTAGTTAAAAGTTATAAGTGTTTTAAATTCCTGCTGTAAAAAAAAAAATATAGACAGAAGTCCTGGATCATAATTCAGGTAGAAAAAAACCTCTCTCTTTTATTTAAAATTGACATTCTACATGTTCTCTCTTGTTTCATCTAGTGCTATTTTCTCTTACCATGAAATATCCCCTAAAAATACACATTTATAATTATTTAGCTATGATTATACAATACATCTTAAGTCACCAGGAAGTGCTCAACTGGAGAATATTCTTACACAGGATATCTATTAATCAGAGACAGCCACCACTGCATTTGCTTTTTAGGTTGTTGAAATGCATTCTAGGAAGTGTCTGAGTCACCCAAAAGCCCACCTTTATGAAGCCAATATGACTGTTCAGGCTTTGTTGAAAATTAGTGACTGTTCTCCACAGAGATACTGCGGACATCATTAGTGATGCCAAGGGCAGGTATCACAGTGGCTGGATTTCATGGCCATAGCTGAGGCATTCACACACGCAAGAGTAAGAGAAGAAATGCACCAGTACATATGGTACACATAGGAATAGTTATTTTTTCAGTGATTGTTCAAAAAACCCTATTTGTTTTGACAGTGAAAATCTCAGGAGTTTTTTTCCCCCTTTTTGAAAGGAAATAGGTATTTGAAAAGTTCATTGCAGCCTGACTAGTTTCTCTTTCATTTTTTAAACATTTTCTTGAACACTTTTCTTTCCACACTTCTGTCAATAAGATTTTAAAAAATCATTTAAGAGTAATCAAGACTAAAAATATTTTGTATTTTGAAAAAGTGTAAGCAAAGAAAAGGTAGAAACAGTGCTGGATCTTCTACTAATTCTATGAAAATGTGAAATTAAATTAATCACTGAGGATTTGACAAAGAAATAAAAAAAAAGTTTAACAAGAAAGGGAAAGCTCGGTTTAACTTTGTGTCTGACTGATGTGCTGTTAATCCTATTTAGTAAATATTTAATAGGTTCTCTAATGAATCAGACTTTCCTTGGAATTTTTAAAAACTACTTAAATGTCTTTTAAAATAATATTTTTCTTTGGAAAGAAAAGACAGATGTTTTTCATTTTCCTCAGTGTGATGCAAGCAGTAGACATACTGCACTGGACTTACTAGCACCTTTGTCTTTGCCCGAGTAGCACTAAAGAGTTCATCAAGAAATAACATGGCATAACATGGCAGGAAGAATTATAGTTTGACTAACATGTAATATACTAAGAACTTGACAGAGCTTTTGAAAAATCCATTCAATATGTTTGCAAAACAGAAATAAAGCTTTGGAGAGTACTACTTTCCTGGTATCTTCTATTCTACACTTTCTGTTATTTAGGAAGAATACCTGAACAAGAAGTAAATAAAAATTTGAGTCAGGACTTCAAAAATTTTATCTTAAAATGTGGTTAATGATAATCTAGTATCTTGTATTGCACAACCTTGTATAAAAGATTGCTTTATGAAAATATAAGTATAATTTACTAATTAAAAAAAAAGACAGGTAAGCTTTGAAGAATCTGTCTGCTAAATATTACTAACATAAAGCTTAGACATTTCTTATGCAAAAGCCATGTGGAAAACAAAGCTGCAAAAAGCTGGCTTACCTTTAAAACTGGATTCACAGTCACCTTTAAAAGTACCAAGGCTTAGCAACCATGTCTTGTTTTGCATCTTCTACTGCATTTTATCTTTGTGCCATTACTTATTTTATGCCCACAGTAAACACTTCCATTTATTTTAGTACTGATTTGCAAAAATCTGGCCGGTTCACACCAGCGACCTTGTTTTAGCTTTCTCTTCTCCTGCTGCAGCTTTCACCTTCTGACACCATGGCATTTGCCCAGACCTGAGAAATGCTTCTGTTCACTGCTTCACTCACGTGGGATGCTGGCTTGTGCACAGAGAGCCAGGTAATTCCTCAAAACTTGGCACTTGGCCACACCAGCCCCCATGATTGAAGTTACTAATATGATCGACAGACACAATAGCAGTCTGAGTACGTAGCCGCATGGTGTCCTGCTATTAACCTTTCACAAAGACAAAACTGACCTTCTACTCCCACTGCATTTGCAAACTCTTTGTTAGTTTCGTACCTATTTTTAAACTTTTCTTTACTCTCCTGAAGAGCTGTGACAAAGGTTTTGAGAATTCCAACAATTTCTTGAAGGGTATATGATCATTGCACAGGGGTCTTACACTTTATAGCATGACACCACTTCTACTTACATGTCAGAAGTGTAAAATGAAGATAATAGAATGCTTTATTTACGTATTTGGTGACTTAAGGTGAGATCTAATGATGTAACAAACAACTGCTTAAATGTTTTATAATTGCTAAGCTATAAAAGAAACCATAACAATTAAATTATCCATGACATTAAGCATTAATTCATTTAATGCTATCCGCACAGAATCTGCTGAAAGATCCTAAATCCTTCCAAGACTTCTACTCACTGGTAAGTTCTTTCCTTTCAAACTTCACCCCATGTTAATCATTGCCTGTCATTTTCAGCTGCTCTCCTGTCTCATAATAGAATGTTACCAGGGCCTTGTCCTTCTCACATAGTGGGGAGGCTCGTAGCTTCCTTCTGGCAGTGTCATCCTTGAACTGAACTCCCTGGCTACCTGTTAGAAAGAGCAGGGAGGGAGCAGACGCAGCACTGACCAGACCTCTGATTACACAATGATTCGTAGCTTGAGAGAAAAGTTAATGAAAAACAATGCAATCAAAAATAATTCAGATTTTTCATTTGAATTATCTTTTTCTCCCTTTGGGGATTCTGTAAGAGACTCATGGCAGCAGGTCTCAGTCCAGCGTCGCAGGCAACCCCCATCCTGACCTACCTCGGTTCCCCTGGTCCCTCTCTGTAACAGGTATGAAGCCCTGAAACCAGAGGGAGAGGTGAGTGATGATGACATGGGAGCCCTGCCGCCAAGCTTGCCCAAGGTGAGGCGGACAGCTCCACGTTTGAAGACTGCCTCCTCCAAGAAAGAAAGGAGGGTGATAGTTGTGGGCGACTCTCTTCTGAGAGGAACAGAGGGTCCAATATGTCGGCCTGACCCTACCCACAGGGAGGTGTGCTGCCTTCCTGCGGCCCGGGTCAGGGATATTTCTAGAAAACTCCCCAGCCTTATCCGCCCCTCTGGTTATTACCCTTTATTGATAGTTCAGGCTGGCAGCGATGGGATTGCTGATAGAAGCCTGAGGATTATAAAACATGATTTTAGGAGGCTGGTGAAGTTAGTTGATGGAACGGGCATACAAGTAGTGTTTGCCAGTATTCCTTTGGTGGCAGGGACAAACACTGAGATAAGCAGAAAAAGCCATCTTATAAATGCATGGCTGAGAGGCTGGTGCAAATGCAAAAATTTTGGATTCTTTGATCACGGGGCGGTCTACTCGGCACCTGGCCTGAGGTCGGCTGATGGGAATTGCCTGTCTCCAAAAGGGAAACGGATACTTGCCCAGGAGCTGGCGGGACTTATAGAGAGAGCTTTAAACTAGATAGGAAGGGGGAAGGGGATAAAGCCAGGCCTGCTAGAGATCGGCCTGGGGAAGTGGTATTGGGATTAGGAGAGAGGCGAGGGGCTCAGCTGAGGTGCGTCTACACTAATGCATGCAGCATGGGGAACAAGCAAGAAGAGTTGGAAGCCATAGTGCAGCAGGCAAACTATGACCTAGTTGCCATAACAGAAACGTGGTGGGATTGCTCCCATGACTGGAGCGCTGCAATGGATGGCTACAAACTCTTCAGGAGGGACAGGCAAGGAAGGAGGGGTGGTGGTGTGGCTCTCTATGTTAGGGAATCCTTTTCTGCTACTGAGATTGTGACTGGGGATGATAACATTGAATCCCTATGGGTAAAGATCAGAGGAAGGGCTGACAAGGCAGACATCCTGGTGGGCGTCTGTTATAGACCGCCAAACCAGGATGAAGAGACAGATGAGGTATTCTACAAGCAGCTGGCACGAGCTGCACGGTCGTCAGCCCTTGTCCTCATGGGGGACTTCAACTTCCCTGACATATGCTGGGAGTACAGCACAGCACAGAAGAAGCAGTCTAGGAGGTTTTTGGAGTGCATAGAGGATTCCTTCCTAATGCAGCTGGTCAGAGAGCCCACGAGAGGAACTGCCCCGCTAGACCTGCTGTTCGCAAACAGGGAAGGTCTGGTGGGAGATGTGGAGGTTGGGGGCTGCCTTGGATAGAGTGACCATGAAATGATAAATTTCTCAATTCATGGTGGAGCTTGGAGGGGGAATAGTAAAACTGCTACCTTGGACTTCCGGAGGGCGGACTTTGAATTGTTCAAGAGACTAGTAGGGGGAGTCCCCTGGCATTCAGTCTTAGCAAACAAAGGGGTCCAAGAAAGCTGGTTGCTCTTCAAGAAGGGAGTCTTAAGGGCGCAAGAGCAGGCGGTCCCCCTGAGCCGCAAAATGAGCCGGTGGGGAAGAAGACCGGCGTGGATGAATAGGGAGCTATTCTTGAGGCTCTGGGAGAAAAAGAGAATCTACCGCCTGTGGAAGGAGGGACGGGCAACTGAGAATGAATACAAGGAAGTCGTTAGGATGTGTAGAGGTGAAATCAGAAAGGCAAAAGCCCAGCTTGAATTTAACCTGGCCACTGGGGTGAAAAGGAATAAGAAACTCTTTTATAAATACATTAACAGTAAGAGGAGGACAAAGGTGAATATCCACTCTTTGCTGGATGAAGCTGGGAATGTGACCACTGAGGATAAGGAAAAGGTGGAGGTTCTGAATGCCTTCTTTACGTCTGTCTTTAAAGGTCAGACCAGTTATCCTCAGGGTACTCCTCTCTCTGACCTGGTAGTCTCGGCTGGGGAGCACGCTAACCCCCCTGTGATTCTGGAAGAAACGGTCAGAGACTTACTACTCCAACTGGACTGCCACAAGTCCATGGGGCCGGATAAGATCCACCCAAGAGTGCTGAGGGAACTGGCGGAGGTGATAGCCGAGCCGCTTTCCATCATCTATCAGCGCTCCTTGTTGACTGGTGAGGTCCCGGAAGACTGGAGGATTGCCAACGTGACTCCCATTTACAAGAAAGGTTGTAAGGAGGATCCGGGGAACTACAGGCCTGTTAGCCTGACCTCGGTTACAGGGAAGGTTATGGAACAGATAGTCTTGAGGGAGATCATGCGGCATGTGCGGGATGGCCGGGGGATCAGGCCTAGCCAGCATGGGTTCATGAAGGGCAGGTCCTGGTTGACCAACCTGATCTCCTTTTATGATCAAGTGACCCATCTGCTGGATGAGGGAAAGGCTGTTGACATGGTCTACCTAGACTTCAGCAAAGCCTTTGACACTGTCTCCCACGGTATTCTCCTGCAGAAGCTGGCAGCCCATGGCTTGGATGGGTACGCTCTTGGCTGGGTAAGGAGCTGGCTGGAGGGCCGGGCTCAGAGAGTGGTGGTGAATGGAGTCAAATCCAGCTGGCTACCGGTCACAAGTGGTGTTCCCCAGGGGTCGGTGCTGGGGCCTGTCCTCTTCAATATCTTTATTGATGATCTGGATGAGGGCATTGAGTGCACCCTCAGTAAGTTCACAGATGACACCAAATTGGCTGGGAGTGTGGATCTGCCTGGGGGTAGTGAGGCCCTACAGAGGGATCTGGACAGGCTGGAGAGCTGGGCTGAAGCCAATGGGATGAGGTTCAACAAGACCAAATGCCGAGTCCTGCACTTCGGCCACAACAACCCCAGGCAGCGCTATAGGCTTGGGGCGGAGTGGCTGGAGGACTGTGTGGAGGAAACGGACCTGGGGGTAGTGATTGATACTCAGCTGAGCATGAGCCGACAGTGTGCCCGGGTGGCCAAGAAGGCCAACGGCATCCTGGCTTGCATCAAAAACAGTGTTACTAGCAGGAACAGGGAGGTAATTGTCCCCCTGTACTCGGCACTGGTGAGGCCGCACCTCGAGTACTGTGTTCAGTTTTGGGCCCCTCCCTGCAAGAAAGACATTGAGGCCCTGGAACGCGTTCAGAGGAGGGCTACGAAGCTGGTGAGGGGTCTGGAGCACAGGCCTTATGAGGAGTGGCTGAGGGAGCTGGGATTGTTCAGTCTGGAGAAGAGGAGGCTCAGGGGAGACCTTATAGCTCTCTATAACTTCCTGAAGGGAGGTTGTAGTGAGCTAGGGGTCGGCCTTTTCTCTCGTGTAGACAGTGACAGAACTAGAGGCAATGGTTTCAAGCTGCGCCAGGGGAGATTCAGGCTGGACATTGGGAAATATTACTTCTCGGAAAGGGTAGTCAGGCACTGGAATGCACTGCCCAGGGAGGTGGTGGAGTCACCGACCATGGGGGTGTTCAAGAAACGTTTGGGTGTTGTGTTGAGGGATATGATTTAGCTGAGAAGTATTGGTGATGGTTGGATGATCTTTTAGGTCTTTTCCAATCTTGATAATAATTCTGTGATTTAATTTAATTCTGTGATTTAATTCATGGGGCATCCTCTAAACATTATAGGATTTTAGGTCTTGCTTTTTCTGTAAAATATGGAATTTTTTTTTTGTTGTACTAAGGACACCAGGACAAGGGAGAAACAAGTTGAAGATACAGGTGCATAAACTGAAAATATGGCAGAATGCTATGGCTAAAATACAGTCTCCTCAGTTCTGTGCACACATATGGTCAGGTACATAGCATTAAAGATAGAATGGAAACACTACTATGGATGAGAAAAAAATAAAGCCTATTAGATGTTCAGAAACACCAACTTGTTACAAGGTCTTTGACACAGACTAATGTTCCTAGAGGTAATCTCAAATTGCCTCTAGTATAGTAGCAGCTTTTGCCACTCTTGAGCGGGAACAAATGGGGAAAATGTTTCTGCTTCAAGGAGCTGGCCTGAGGCTCTCCTGGGAGCTGTGGGTATGGTATCTGAGCTCCTTCCAAGCTTCTGTAGAGCTTCTACAAGAGGATTCTTTCACACACAGAGTACAGCTGAAGTTAGCGTTGGTATTTGATGTACTCTCTGTCCACTCCATTGTAATGTCAGGAAAGAATCAGACAAATCAGAAGCTGAGAAATGAGGTTAAGTCACAGAG
Organism: Chlamydotis macqueenii; assembly: GCF_036417535.1. Classification (NCBI taxonomy): domain Eukaryota; kingdom Metazoa; phylum Chordata; class Aves; order Otidiformes; family Otididae; genus Chlamydotis; species Chlamydotis macqueenii. Next base: position 53,345,900 of record NC_141593.1, on the reverse strand, counting down.
AATTTGAGACATTAAAGAGAAATTTTTGGCGTTTTCTGCTTTGTTTATATATTCAGGATAAGAAGGCTTCTAGAGAAGGAAAAAGAGTTCATGTTAAAATAAACATATTTGAAGTGTGGTACATAATATTGTTATCCCATTTTTCACTGCTATGTGTGCAACAGAGTTTCAAAAGATTGCTTTAAATACCTTTATATTAGTGGGTAATAAATAAATAAATAAATAAATGGCTCAGTGGAAACAGGGGAGTCCTCTCAAACAGAACAATTCCACCTGTGTTTCCATTAGGGATTTTAGTAACTAACTGAAAAATCTAACTGTTCAGGGAGGTAGCTTCCCATAATATGCCATGGAAAGTGAATGAGCATTTATAGCACCAGACCAACATCAGAACATTTGCTTTATTTATTCCTACTTCCATTAAGAAAGCATTGTTATACAAGGAAACAAAAACTCCCTTTAAAGAAAAAGTAACCCACCAGAGATACCAGAGTATTGACAACAATGCTACTGAAATAATATGTATTTTAAAAGCATGCAAGAGGGAAGTACTTCATTTATTATAATTGTGTGGGAAACAAAATATAAAAAATACAGTTTGGCACACAAATAAACAACAAAACAAAGCAAATTACATCTTGTATTAGAGCCAAGGAAAAGCTGGTAGAGCAGGATGAAAAGGAAAACTTAAACAAAACTTCCAAGCAAGTTATTGACTGTTTTAGGTTTACATCCATAAAGGAGATCTAAAGAGTGAGTCTGCTCATCCAGAGGAATCAGGACACAAATATCACTTCTTGTGTATCCCCCATGGAATTATTTTCCTTTTTAATTTAGCAGATAGACACTTTTTACTGAAAATGTTTGAAGCCAAGTCCCTGTTGTTTCAACTGAATTCTTATCTAGTTACAACCCAGAGAGCACTGTAAGCAGGACTACCACTATTAGCAGATGGCATCTTTGATGTGGACTTGAAAAGGCTTGTAGTGCTAACTGTTTATAAGTCACTAGAGCTTGTGCTGATAGCACAATATTCAGCCTGCCTTATGGCAGTGGAGCATAGAAAAAAGGATTTAAGGCATGCTTGGTAAGAATAAAAGCAGCTAGAGAATCTAGGAAAACACTTTGGTAAAAATCCACCTCCCTTTACCTTAAAGATAGCGGCCATGCTCTTTTTTCCAATATATACATGGTCCTGTGTCATCAAAGGACAAAACCAAATTATTTCCTACACAACATCTAGTCTCCAACTCATATATTTAAAGGTACGTTTACTTTCTGTTAATAAAGAAAGTGGAGTGGTTGAAAGCATTGTATAAATTATTTAGCTATCTATCTGGCATGTTTTACCATGGCTGCCAGCCAAATGAAAATATATATATATCTGTATCATTACAGAATTCAAAGGATGTAGAGGTCTAGGGAAATCTAAATTCCTCTGCAGAGCAGAGAGATATCTGTTGACTTTCTAAGTCCTTGGTCTGCAAGATAAATGTTAAACTAAATTCAACCTTTTCGTATCTTACAATTCACCTTCACCATATGTTTCTCTTCTTGTGCAAGATAAGAGCACGCTTTCATCATCCACAGATGCATTATTCATTTAAATGAAATAAAAAGTTTTCATTCTATTTTATCCATTTTATTCTAGAACACTTTGTTGGTATGACTCCCATTTCATTATTTTCTCTAAATTATAATATAATCCATTCACTGCTGTTTTTGCAAAGGCTATACAATGAATACTTGTTAGAAAATCACACATAGGAGAAGTATGTCAGAGACCTCAAACTTCACTCATCCTAGAAATTGCTCTATAGAATCCAAATTTAAAAGTGTCAAACTCCAAAAGTGAAATAAAGTATAATTATTACACTATGAGGTATCTCAAATTGGGCTTCTTTAAAATGGAATAATGAATATTCTCAGCTAGAATGAATGTGGAGGAACAAATAGTTATTCTCAAACCATAACATGAATATAAAAAGCAGGACACTAAACAGACAGTTGCACAATTGATGTTAGTTATATGTAAAAGTATCCCTCAAATGGTGAATTCTATGCAGAAATATCACTCCCTGCATATAAAAGCAGATGTGCAGCTACAGAGGAACAACTGACTTCAGGAAAGTTGTCTTTGTGGGTTTCGTATTTTTGTCAGATTTTAAGTGTTTTCAATCAGTTATTTCAGGAAAGTGACAAATATTGATTGTCAATAAGATCAGTTTTCCAGCCTTTTGTTTCATGAGCTGATCAAGTCTTCTCTTGCTCTGCCTATAATCATCCTCCTAAAGAAAAAACAAAACACCAAATCTATAGCTCCCAAGAGAGTCTCAGGCCTTGTTTTGCCCACTCCTTGAGGCAGAAACATTGTCCCAATTTATTCCCACCAAGAGTGGCAGAAGTCACTGTATGATGCTGTATTGGAAGCATCTGGGTTTTTTTTTCTGGATGCTGTCTGCCGCTTCTTGCTCTTAAACTGCCCCATCTGTCTGGCCACCAGGAGAAATTTCTGTTGGTCCCCAGGGACTGGATTACTTCCATTGGGATCCCACACTCTCTGCAGGATCAACCCAGCTTCATGTTAGGAGAGAGATCTATACAGGCAGGTACAAACAACTGACCTACATTCACTTTGCCTTTTTCTCTGAGCTGTCATGAGTACAAAATCCAGTGACATACGTATGTGTCCACCCACTTGTCCAACCAACCCTCTCTCAGTACCTAAAAATCCTCTTTCGCCTTTTGCTCCATCATGTTACATCAACATAAACCCTTCATCACCAATCTGATACATAAGCATCCATCAAAATCAGTCCAAATCATTGAGCCTGCACAAAGGAAACTTACCACCTGTGAGCATGCAATGGGCAATTAACAAACTTCTTATTAGACCTACAAGAAAACAAAAAACTGATCTAGCTACAGTGGATCCCTCACTGTACTTAAACCTATGTTCAGCATAATGAAGAACAGTAATCTTTGCATTTACCAGTGAAGCAGTTCTTCCACCAGGAAAGAATTTCCAAAAATACACCCTTTGTGGATGCAAATGTTAGTGAAAAATGCAGGGAAAGGCTAAGGACTATGTTCCACAAGTGGTTATACAAGCATGAAGCCCACCTTTAGTGAAATAGTGTAGAAAATGCTGTTCTAAAAGAATTTACAAGAGAAATTACGTATTTTGGGATATCCAACACACAGAATTTACTTCCAGCCATGCTATTTCAGCAGGATCAGCCCTTTCCTCCATCCTCTGTACTTGTTTCAAATGCTTGTTTAACAGTTACTAGCTGTGGTTGGGTTGAAGTTTATTTTCGTCACAGCAGTCTGAATTGTGCTGTGATCTAGATTTGTAACCAAAACAGTGTTGATAACACAATAATATTTTGGCTATTGCTGGACAGTGCTTGTACATTATCAAGGGTGCCTCTGTTTCTCACTCTGCTCCCACTCTGAGTAGGTCAGGGGTAGAGAAGAGCCTTTAAGGAGACATAGCTGGGACAGCTGACCCAAATTGACCAAAGAGATATTCCGTGCCATGTAACATCATGTTCAGCAATAAAGCTGGGGACAGATGTACCAAGGCAGTTGTTGCTCAGAGACTGGTTGGGCATCAGTCTGCTGTGATTGCGTTTGTGTCACATTGGTATTTTCCTTTTTTCCTCTTCACTTACTAACCTGTCTTTATCTTGACCCATGAGTTTTCTCACTTTTACCTTTCTGATTCTCTTCCCCGTGCTCACTCCCCCCATGTTGGGGAGTGAGCAAGCAACTGGGTAGGGGCTTAGCTGTCAGCCAGGATCAACCCATCACACAGAGGTTTTCAGACTGTTTTGATGTCTAGAGCCAAATGTGCAAAGGCTATCTCCATTAATATTACTATTTCACTCATTATTTAACATTGGGAGGTAGCACTGTCAATATGCCTCTCTTTATGACTACCTTTCCACTTTGCATATCACATACTTATAATTTCCTTCTTCTGTACAATTAGCTATCACTGCGCTTAAGCTGCCAAAAATCGAAGTGTGTACCCCCTGTTCCTCACCTCCGCATGTCAGCCTGCCTCTGTTCTCAGATTAGACTTTTACAGCACTGTAAATCCAACTTTCAGGCTGTTAATACAGAATTAAAAATCCTACACCCTTGTAATTCATTCTGCTGTCTTATAATTATTCAAGGTATCTTGAACCAATGTGCCCTGTGCCAATAGGCATCACATATTTTCTCAAAGACAGCCTAAAACTGGCATAAAGGAAGCATAAATGCTTATTATGTCATCTAGCTAATCTAAGTAAAATATAAATACATGACACTCACAGTCTAGACAAAATCGGTAATGCTTTTAGTGACACAGTTCTTCCACAAACACAGTTCTTAGCATCAGGGGCACTATTTACCCTTCCTTGCTTTTACATCCAGGCTATGATCTCCCAAATCAGTCCATTCATAGCGATCTGTAACCAATTCTCTTTTCCCACTTATATCACTTCACCTTTCCTTGATGCTGAAGAAAACCAAAGTTAGAAGCAATATGACACTTGTTTATACAGCTCACAGATAAGGAAGAGCTGCTATGGCACGGAGTCTCTGGAGTTACTACTCAAATGTAAACATACAGGTAATAAGAAATCATCCTTTACTTCAGAACTGAGCTTCCAAGGTCCTTTAATTCAACAGAGGCAATCTAAGCAGAAAACTTTTCTCAGTTTTAAAGTCTAAACCAGCTATTATTTGCCTGTAGACAACCAATGTTCTTATCACTTAAACTCTGAAACTAAGAAAAGACTAGACTTTGCTGAAGGTTGTATTTCAACTATCTGTTATTAATACCACACCATTTCCTATATGCTGAAGGCTGGTGTTGTTTGGTTTACCGTTTCCCTGCCTGATGCTCTGTAAGGCTTTTCCCATGGTGGACTCTTCATATCTTCCAAGCACAGATCCATCCCTCATCATAAATCAGTCCCTCTGGGCTGCAAACTGAGTTAAAGGATGACATTTTAATATTACTCACTCAGTTCACATGGAAAATCTCAATTGTTTTTATAACACAAACTAAGCCTTTGAAAAAAGGCTCTGTATTTAGCCACATTTCTGTATGACTGCATCATGCTTTTAGTTGCTCAGAGAAGTCTGGACCACATTAGGACAAATAAAGGTCTTAAACAACCATCATCTCACCAGTAAAAATTACTCTGCTTTGTTTATCAGGTCCTCTGTTATGGTAGTCATTACCTTTTTTTCTCCAATATGTTAATTTTGTCCCTTAAATTTTTTTTCTTATTTTTCTATTCTTTTTTTTCTCTTAAATACTATTTATATTAAAGCACAACTTAAAAATTCTACTAGACTCTTCCTGCTACTCAGTAATCTAACTTTAATAAGATTTAAGAAATTTTAAAATTCCTATATATATCATAATCACTGGTGGAGACCACAGCTAGAATACAGAGAGGAGATTAGTTACATCTTGAGTTATAGTGGCTGCAGCTCCAGGTTATCTAAAAAAAAAATGTGATGTTTGTCATTTTATAAAAGTGTCAGGTCAGCTTTTATTCTGAAAGCCTCCAAAAGTCTTGCGAGGATCTTTTCACGGCAGTGAGGAAACACCATATATATTATATTAACTTGAAAAAAATGAAAAGAAGAAAAAGTATTATGCAAGCAAGTGAATTTTCTCTAAAGCTGAACTTGGCAGTGGTGTGCTGAAATTGCAGAACGCTCACACTCCACTAATTCTGTTGCAAAGAGTCACAAATAGTTGTCTTCAGGATGTAAAGATCTGTTGCCTCTTATAAGAGTGCCAAAATTTTTAAGATCTGAAAAGTTAGTATGTTTCACTCTGCTATTTCCTTCTTTCCCCAAAATGAGTACCAATGTTAGAAGACTGATACTTGTGATCCCAAGGAGTAGGGAAGTGTGTGAGGACAGATGCATTCATACAACACCACATTTTTATTTACTATAGGTGATTGAAAGATGCCCAATAAGTAATGACAATACATCTGTAAATGTTCACACGGCTGAGCTGCAGAGAAGGAGAATTCTGAGTTTATTAGTTGCCAGGAAAAGCAATCTGCTTTCGTGTGTATGGTTGTCTGTCCTTAGATTTTAAAATTAAGAATATATCTTTTGTCTCATAGACAATCACTAAGAAAGGACAAAAAAAAAATCAAATATAATCATTTCTCAGGCTAGCATAAGAGTCATATTTGCCATGACCATTAGAGCTATTTCATAGAGTTATATTTAACACATTTCTCAGGCTTTGCCACCTGGGGCTTATATTCTGCTTGTGGAGCTGCTTTCTGTTCTGTGTGTTATGTCCTGACAGTGAGATGAATGAGTGTAAGCCCTACTGCATTTGGAAATCAGCTCATGTTGCAGAATAGGCTTTCAACACCATGGAACAGCTTTCTCAACAGCTGGTCAGAGGACTGACTGCTGGGCAGGTCTTCCTGTGCTCAGACTGGTGCTGCGTTTAAAGTATGAAATAACAACTCTAATGCACCCTCAGGACAAAGAAGACCAACAGTTTTCCATGTTTCATTAGGAAAAGCATCACTAGTGATGATGAAAAGTGACCCTTCCTCTCTACTTGACATTGGTGAGGCCAGATCTGGAGTGCTGTGTCCAGTTCTGGGCTCCCCACTACAAGAGGGAGATGGACATACTGAAGCAAGTCCTGCGCAGGTTCACCCAGATGGTTACAGAACCAGATCATCTCTTGTAGGAGAAGCTGAGAGAGCTGGGGCTGTTCAGCCTGGAGAAGAGAAGACTGCAGGGGATCTTATCAATATGCACAAAATAGCTAATGGGAGGGAGGGAATGAAGATGAAGGAGATAGACTCTTCCCAGTGGTGCCCACTGAGAAAATAAAAGGCAATGAGCACAAATTGGAAAAAACAAGAAATTCAATCTGAACACAAGAAAACACTTTTTTTTTTACTGTAAGGGAGACTGAGCAGTGGCACAGGGTGCTCAGAGAGGTTGTGGAGTCTCCATCTTTGGAGAGATTCAAAAGCCAGCTGGACACAGTTCTGATCAACCTGCTGCAGTTGACCCTGCATTAAGCAAAAAGATTGGACTACAGAATCTCAAAAGGTCCCTTCCAACCTCAGTGATTCTGTGAAATGATCAAGTACACACCCAGGGCCTTGCTTCTGCATCATGTCTGTACAATAAGGAGCTGCCTGCTGCAGTGTTCCCATTTACAGGGCTGAAAGGGCTGCAGGTTTCTAGAAGGATTTCCAGACCTCCAATGAAGGACAACTAAGTAAGTGGGGACAATGCAAGATCCTCCCCTCCCTCTGCATCATGGAAAGAGCTGCCAATGCAGCTGAGGTTCACTTGCTGCTTACTGCTGATTACCAGGAACAGGATGAGCAGGGTTCTAAGAGCCTTTGACGCCACTGACAAGTGACATTAGTAGGAGGGCTGCTGAAAGAGGGACAGGATTTTCCTCAGGTGATCCAAGAGGAGCACCAAATAAAACCAGGTATTATACTTAAGAGCTGGAATCTAGTTCGAAACTGTTACTGTACCTTCAACATTCAGGATCATGGTGTGCAAAAAAAAAACCCCTCTTTGTATTACAATATAAGTAATACCAAAAATCCTAAAAATTGTTCAAAAGTAAAAGCTTTTTCTCAAAAAATACAATCTTTCACATTTTAGCAGATCAAATATTCACTGCAGGAGGCAAATTTTTACATACTTCTTATTCCAGTCTTTTTTCAAATGGAAAAAAAAATGTTATCTTATATGTAGCATATTTTTAAAACATCTTGATTCATATAAAAGATGAGCATACTATAATCAAGTAATAAGTGAGAACATTTCTGTTACTTAACTGGTTTTCAGCAGCAAATATTGAAGCAGAGGAACGCAACACATAACACTGTTCAAGCAGAATTTGAAGCACCTAGGCCAGCTTTAAACTCCTAAAAAAGCAAATCCTGCAACCTGCTAAGCCGGTGTAATTTTGTCCACTGTTTTTTGCAATACCATAGGAGACAACTCGAAAAACTGTAGTTTCAGAAATACAGGCATTTTTCAATACATAGAAAGTCAGTATTTTCATCAAAACAACAAATTTCAGCACAGGATCATCAGGTATTCTGGGAACTTGTCCCTAGAATAATTATTAAGGCCTCTTACTCATGTATCAGAATGGAAATCTGGATGAGCAATCTGTCAGCACAGCTTCCAAGCTCACCTCCTGTCTCCATCTCCTCCCTCCCACTCCAGCTTTGTTCAGAGCTTTGTACAATTTCACTGAATCTGTAAGTGCCAGAGCTAAGTCACCCTTTCTGTTGACAGGTTGCTCAGTTATCAAGATGATTTATGTTTTGTCCATTAGGGAATGCATCCAGAACTCAGTTCAGGAGTAGGCAGCCAGACTGAGAATGATTACCTAAAAAAAAAGTGTGCATTTTCTTTTCAGTGGGGGCATGTATCAGGATGTATATGTTAGAGACTGTTTACCAAAATGGCAAGTAATTCTACCAAGAAAGAGTTGTAAAAATTAAAAACTGACAAACTCCCTTCACAAAAACTGCAAGGTGTCTGACATGTATTTTGCTCCCTGAAGAACACAGAATCATAGAGTCATAGAATTCTTTGGGTTGGAAGGGACCTTCAAAGGTCATCTAGTCCAACCCCCCTGCAAGGAGCAGGGACATCCCCAACCAGATCAGGTTGCTCAGAGCCTCATCCAACCTGGCCTTGAATGTTGCCAGGGATGGGGCATCAACTACCTCTCTGGCCAACCTGTTCCAGTGTTCTACCACCCTAAGTGCAAAAAAAAAATTTCCCAATATCTAATCTAAATCTCTCTCCCTCTATTTTGAAACCATTACCTCTAGTCCTGTCAAAACAGGCCCTGCTGAAGAGTCTCTCCCCATCTTTCCTGTAGGCCCCCTTGAGGTACTGGAAGACTGCTATAAGGTCTCTCTGGAGCCTTCTCTTCTCCAGGCTGAACAGCCCCAACTCTCTCAGTCTGTCCTCATAGGAGAGGTGCTCCAGCCCTCTGATCATCTTCGTGGCCCTCCTCTGGACCTTCTCCAACTGGTCCATGTCCTTCTTATGCTGGGGGCTCCAGAACTGGACGCAATACTCAGGTGGGGTCTCACCAGAGCAGAGCAGAGCAGAGTGGCAGAGTCACCTCCCTCGACCTGCTGGCTATGCTCCTCTTGATGCAGCCCAGGATGTGGTTTGCCTTCTGGGCTGCAAGGGTGCATTGCTGGTTCATGTTAAGCTTCTCATCCACCAGCACTCCCAAGTCCTTCTCCTCAGGGCTGCTCTAAATCCATTCTGCGCCCAGCCTGTATTTGTGCTCGTATTGCCCCACCCCATATGCAAGAACTTGGCCTGGTTGAACTTCATGAGGTTTTCACAGGCCCACCTTTCCAGCCTGTCAAGGTCCCTCTGGATGGCATCCCTTCCCTCCAGCATGTCAACAGCACCACACAGCTTGGTGTCGTCAGCAAACTTGCTGAGGGTGCACTCTATCCCACTGTTCATGTTGCCGACAAAGATGTTGAACAGGGCCAGGCCCAACACTGGTCTCCACTTGGACATTGAGCTGTGGATCACCACTCTCTGAGTGCAGCCATCCAGCCAATTCCCTATCCACCAAGCGGTCCATCCATCAAACCCATGAAACATGACCTCTTCCACTGTATTCATCATAACTGTACTTTTTGTTTCTCTGTGCTGCAAAGCCAGGACCATAAATGTGATGTTTCTGTGAAAAAAATATGCTAGCCTTGGCTTTGCCACTTTCCCTGCAGAAACTCACAACCCCTTCACGGAAAACAGAGTTTGCCCTAGGTCTGCCCATACAGGCTCTGAGCACCTTGCATAAGTAAAGGAGCCAGGTTGCTATTGTGACTCATATGAGACCCCAAAAAGCCCAAAGTGCAGAAGGACACTGAGCTCCAAGAGTAGTAATGCAACATGATCTGCACATCATGACTCTCCAGGTTGGTTTATTACTCCCCTCACTTGGCAGGACAGTCATGGTTCACAGTGAACTGTCACAATGGCAACGTTGCCTTCCAGCTGACAACCAGATGCACAATATTCTGTTTGTGAGTTACCCAGGGCTCTCGACAGCAAAAGCAGCAGGTCCTTTGGAGCATTACCCTGCTCCCCACCGTCCCTCCTGCACACACTGCCATGGTGCCAGGCGACTTCTGAGAGTGTCACCTGTCTGACGGTTCGAAAGCCTTGCAGCCCCTTCCACTCCCTTTCCTAGCCTCTCCTGGGCATCTGGGACCCTCCATGTGGGTGGGGAAGGAGTGCAGAGGGACTCCTCATTTCTCTTTCAACTGAACAATTTGTCCCAAGAATTCGCATTACATGAGTTTGTGTTCTCAGGCTGGTCTGAAAAGTAAAGCAAGATAACACAGCAGCCGAACAAAATCCCCAGACTCTTCACAGAGAGCTGTTGTAAAAGCAGCTTAAATTTCCTTAATCTTAATTTTTTCCTAAAAATAGGCTCTGATTACAATGTGAGACCTATAAAGGGAATGCTTAATAGTCCATATAGCTCTGTCAGCCCAGAGATTAAATTAGTCATAGAAGTGTCAGAACGTGACACCTACGGCTTTTTCACTGCTCTGACAGGAGAGGAAGATTATCATCATCTGCCTGATGCTCTAAGGGGAGGGTTCCTAAGAGTACTGGAAGATATCACTACTGAAAGGTCACTGGCCTTTGGCCAATGGCTTCAAAGGCAACTGGAACACAGTGCATGAGAACCCTTATTATTTTTGGTAGACAAATGGTAAGCAATCTTCTTAAACACAGCAAGAAACCTAGGACCTCAGCATTCATCCCTGAAATAAGTGCTTCATCAGTTATTACAGCAATGTCAGGATTTTTTAATGGAACAGGAAATCGGTGTACCATGTGACTGGGTATAATCATAGAATCAGAGAATAGTTTGGATTGGAAGGGACTTTTAAAGGTCATGTAGTCCAACCCCCCTGCAAGAGGCAGGGACATCTCCAACCAGATCAGGTTGTTCAGAGCCCTGTCCAGCCTGGCCTTGAATGTTGTCAGGGATGGGGCATCCACCACCTCTCTGCGCAACCTGTGCCAGTGTTCCACCACCCTCAGTGTAAAAAATGATTTTCTTATATCAAGTCTAAATATACTCTCTTTTATCTTGAAGCCATTACCCCTTGTCCTATAACAAAAGGCCCTACTAAAGAGTTTCTCCTCATCTTTCTTGTGAGCTCCCTTTAAGTCCTGAAAGGCCACAATAAGGTCTCCCTGGAGTCTTCTCTTTTCCAGACTGAACAGCCCCAACTCTCTCAGGCTGTCCTCATAAGAGATGTGCTCCAGCCCTCTGATCATCTCCATGGCCCTCCTCTGGACTCACTCCAATAGGTTCATGTCCTTCTTATGTAGGGGGCTCCAAAGACGGACACAGTACTGCAGGTGGGGTCTCATGAGAGCAGAGTAGAGGGGCAGAATCACCTCCCTTGACCTGCTGGCCACGCCTCTTCTGATGCAGCCCAGGATGTGGTTGGCCTTCTGGGCCGCAAGGGTGCATTGTCAGCTCATGTTGAGCTGATCCACCAGCACTCCCAAGTCCTTCTCCTCAGGGCTGCTCTCAATCCATTCCCCGCCCAGCCTGTATTTGTGCCTGGGATTCCCATGACCCAGGTGCAGGACCTTGCACTTGGCCTGGTTGAACTTCATGAGGTTGGCACGGGCCCACCTCTCCAGCCTGTCAAGGTCCCTCTGGATGCCATCCCTTCCCTCCAGCATGTCGACCACATCACACAGCTTGATGTCACCAGCGAACTTGCTGAAGGTGGACTCAATGTCACTCTCCATTTCACCAACAATGTTAAATAGATGTTCACATTATGAGCGTGAAATGTATTTTGTCAACCTGTACAGAAGATGGCTGGTAGAGAAACTGTGCTTTGCTATCCTCAGTTTTACTTATCAAAAACACAATAACATTTTTTAAAAATGTCCACTAGGAAGCATGGCATTTCTATTTCTCCCACAGAAAACAAACTTTATTAGAAAAACAGCAGTGGTTTTTAGAAGAAAAAGTGAAGCCGTAAGACTTACACAGTGCAGTTTGAAGTCATGTATTCAGAAGACAACAGCTGCCAGCACAGGAAAGTCTTCTCCAAACCTTGCGTAAAGGCGGAGCTGTAGGAATAAAGCTCTGGAAGGAGGAAGCTTAACATACTGAACGTCACTGGAGGATTTAGGGATATGCTGGCACATGTAACAAAACTACCTGTGGGAAAGAAGTGCAGCTAGGGATTACAAAACCCTACCATTTTTCAGAGAAGGACACAAACTGGGGTAGGTCCCACCACTATCTCCCACTTTGCATTTGAGGCCTGGGATCACAACTCCCCTCTTCTAATATTAGCTGCTTTCAATAGACAGTGTGGGACAGTAGCTAAAGACTGAGATTGGAGCTCTGTGCGCACCTCTGCCACTGACCTGTTCTCTATCCTTAAGGAAGTAATTTGACATCACCATGCTATTTAGTCTGTAATATCATTGATACTGCAGTTATGACAATGTATTTTTGTTTTGCTCTGCCAGACAGGACATGATCTCAGCTGAGAACTCCTGACACTACTGTAAAATAAATGACTTAATAATTCAGAACAGAAATATAAATCAACCTCTCCCTTCTTTTCCCAGAAAATCAAATAAAGGATGCCTTATATCACCACAAGTCCCAATATAATCTAACAAAACCACCCAGTCAGTTGGACAACTTCCTAGCTCCAGCCCTTCTGAGAGACTACCTAACAGCAAAACCTCTCTTTAGTGAATAACTGAAAGAAAAGAACACCAAGTTTTAGTTCTCCTATCTATTCCTACCTTCATATTGCTGAGATACCTTAGAAGCAGATCTGTCCTTCCCTCTCTTGCCTTCCACCACCTCAACTCACCTAGCATAAGCTACACTCTCTTTTACTTTCTGACTATACTTTAAATACACTAAGGAAAAAAAAAACAAAAACAAAAAAAAACCACACCAACCAAAAAAAACCCAAACCAAACAAAAAACACAAAACAAAACAAACAAACAAACAAACAACAAACCAACAAAAAATAAAAACAAAACTGATAGGTATTGACTTTTCAAAAGTATAGCTTGGCAGGTTGCACCTGGAGTTTTGTGTCCAGCTCTGGTCCCCACAATTCAAGAAAGATGCAGATCAACTGGAGAGGTCCAAAGGAGAGCAACAAAGATGACCAAAGCTCTAGAGAACCTGCCCTATGAGGAATGACTAAAAGAGTTATGTCTTTTCTCCCTAGAGAAGAGGAGACTCAGGGAGGGACCTCATCACAGTTTTCCAGTACTTCAAAGGGCATCCACAAAGAGCACAGAGACTCTCTTTTCACAGGGAGTCACATGGAGAAGACGAAGGACAATGGGTGCAAGTTGCACAAGGAGGGGTTTTATCTCAACATAAGAACTTTTTTTTCAGTGAGAACAATCATTCACTCACTCCAGTGAACAACGTCCCCAGGGATGTGGTGGAGTTCTCATCACTGGAGGTTTTCAGGACATAGTTGGACAGTGTGCTGTGTAATGTCATCTAGGCTCCCTTTCCCACAAAAGGCTGGATCAGATATCTTTTGGGGTCCATTCCAATCTGGGCTATTCAATTAAAAGAATCAAGATCATAATTAAATTTTATTTCAATTCATTTTTGTGAATGAGCCCAAGGTGGCAACATGGTACTTGGGAGAGGTTCCAAGGGTTTAGATTATAACATATAGTCCTATTTGAGGGGATGAAATAACAGATACTGCTGATAACTGAGTTATATGGACAGGATAGATAAAATACCAATGCAAATAAATAGAGAGGTGTCGTAGTTCAGTCCCGATCGAGACCAGACTACGCAGTCTCTCTGTCACTCCCCCCACCCTCCGAGAGAACAGGGAGAGAAAAATATAAGGAAAAACGGCTCAAGGTTTGAGATAAGGACAGGGAGAAATCCTTAAAGTTACCGTTATGGGCAAAACAGACTCAACTTGGGGAAAACTATTCGTTTATTACTAAAAACAGCAGGATAATGAGACAGAGAACAAGATAACCTCCCCCCACCCCTTCCTCTTCCCAAGCTTAACATTATCTCTACTGCCTTCCCCTCCTGAGTGGCACAGGGGGAAGAGGGAATGGGGGTTGCGGTCAGTTCATCATACGTCGTTTCACACCGCTGCTTCATGGTTGGGGGAAGAACTCCTCACATTCCTCCCCTGGTCCAGCGTGGGGTCCCACCCATACGCCACAGTCCTTCATGAAACTGCCTCGGCGTGGGTCGTCTCTTCCACAGAGTTCAGTCCCTTCAGAATGGCTGCCCCAGCGGGCCCTCCACGGGCCACAGCCACCTTCAGGCATCCACCTCCCCCGGTGTGGGGTCCTTCACGGGCTGCAGGTGGATCTCTGCTCCTCCGTGGACCTCCATGGGCTGCAGGGGGGCAACCTGCTCCACCATGGTCGTCACCACGGGCTGCAGGGGAATCTTGGCCAGGAGCCGCATTACTCCTCCCCCTCCTTTCTGAACTGACCTTGACGTCTGCAGCCGTTCCTCACAACAGGCTGGTAGATGTCTCTCAGGATCTTTTTTACTTCTCATCTCCTCTCCACTTCTTGCAGCCAGGCTGGGCCGAGTCGGGCCCACTCGGCTGCCTGGCAAGAGGCCAGCGGGTGAGGCCAGCAAGGCCCATGAGGCCTGCGCCTCCCCCTCTGTGCCTCTGCCCCCGCTCAGCTTCTTCACATCTTCTCTTCTCTTTTTTTTTTCTGTTTTCCCTTTCTTAAATACGTTATCGCAGAGGCGTTATCATGGAACATTCTGCTACCAATTGGCTCGGCCTGGGCCAGCAGCAAGTCCACCCTAGGCCCGGCCGAGTCCACTGAACAAAGGGGAGCGACTTCTAGCAGTTTCCTACAGAAGCTACCACCTTAGGCCCCCCTCACGAAACAAAACCATGACAAGAGGCATGAATGGTATGAATAAAAAGTAAGAAAATTAATTCTGTTTAGATTAAATTCATGGAAAAATAACTTGACATTTGGGGGCAGGCACTAGAAACGTATGATCTCAAATTGAAAAGCTATGGTTAAGGCATCATTTGAGGTAGTAAATGCATAAGCCTTATGTAATAAAGAGGAGGAAAGAGAAAGAGTGACCACTCAGGTTCTCTGCTCCGCACTGTATCTCTAAAACAACAAAAAAAAATCAATATGAATGCAAATTCAGTGCAGTCTCCCTTAGGTCACCATCAAGCTAACCCTGCATTCTCCCAGCAGGCATGGTACACTTCTCCTTCAGTGTCAAATGTAGAGAGATTTAGCACTGCTTGATGAGTTTCCAGCATGGCTGTCAATTTTAAAAGCCGTTGTCAGTCAAGTGCCAGAAATATCTCAAGGAAAAGTGTATGACAGGTCCTTGGGATCCTTTTTGGACACACAGAAAGAAGTATTAAGTGACTTATGGAGAATGGATATTGGTGGAAGCAAAAGTTGAAACTGATCCAAGAAAAAGCAATGGTATGTCTCAAGAAATCAAGAAGTCCAGATCCTAAATACTGCTTTTAGGCATGTACATCCATCGTTTAGGTTTTACTGACATAATCAAAATTGAAGCTCAGTTCCTAGCTGAATAATTCAAATTTATGTTTTCTGCAAAATTATGGCAAATCTGTATGTATTTCACTTTGAGAAATAAACTACCTTTATGTATCAAAGAACACATTTAACCCTGGTGTCTAACCAGGTGTATGCCATTCTTTCTTAAGCATGTTGGTGGTATCATCTTTTGTAGATAATCGGATTAAAACGCATTGGAGATAACACTGAATAACTGATGTAGGAAACACTGATGTAGGAATGAGATTGCCTACATCATCTTTTCCTTCTCTGTCATATGTGATGCTCCAGACAGTTTAAAATGCTTCAACAAAAAAAAACCTACACTTGTTCAATAGTTAAGTTTTCAGGGGTAATGTAAGACACATGGAAGTACATCTTCAACCTATGTTGTTGATGGTAGGAAAGGAAAAAAGAAACATCTCCTGAAGATAATATCATACTAAACAGAAAACACAGTTACAAATGAAATGTGCTTAGAAGGAAATTTTCAAACATTTTACACATAATAGAAAAATATTTTCTTGAAAAAAATGCTGTGAAGATTAGGAAGGCATCAGTCAGGCATATTATAATTACAGAAATTGAAAATGAGCTATCACACAGATCATGCACAAATAGCTGAATACAGGATATTGTTATTTTAGGAGGCAGCTGTTAGGAAAAAAAATGGAGGCAGTAGGAAGCAGGTAATAACAACACAATACTAAAAAAAAGAAACAGTCAAAGAAATGTCAAAGTGGTGCTCACATACAGCTGCATTTTAAAAGGTGTTTTCCTATAAAATGAGAATGCTGAGAAAAGGCACGGGGAAAGAAAATTATGTGAGCTTATGTACAAAAAAAAAAAAAAGAAAAGCAGTAATTCAAAGCCGAAATAAGAGAGCAAAAATGACATCTTCTCAGCTCCCTATTATGAAGCATACACAGATAAAATTGAACACCAAGGTGGACTGTCTGATGGAAAGTAGTATAAAATGTGTGTTGAGGTGATTTTGGGATCAGTGACTTCAGAGAAAGTCTCAAGAATGTTTCTCAGGAACTAAATATAACCTTGTAAATCTCTTCTGCCAAGTCTTTTATAGTTGTGCTATTTCCAGTGAATTTATAAATTTATCCAATAAAATGTGAAGACCTGATGAGAATAAAGAACATATCGAAGCAGTAAAAGGTAAGAATAATAGCCCAGTGTAGCAGCAGAGCATCACTACAGAGGGCAGACATAGCCTCTGGGATGAAAACTTTGGATCAGAGGGGTCAAGGGAGCAGCCTTTTCTTCACAGGCAGGCTGAAAGCAGTCCGTATTTATTAGACTCTATTTTCCATTTGAGTTCAATTGATTATGTTTGTTGAACTCATTCCTTTTGGTCACAACATAGATTAGTCTTCTGAAAGCCATTGAAATGAGTTCAAGATAAGATAATCACAATTAAGTCAGTGATAGGAAACCAGTGGTATATGCTTCTGAGCTGCTATTTTTTTAAGTAAAAAATGAATTCTCAGAGCTATCAATCTGACAGCTGCAGATGCAGATGTAGTGAAATCTTCACAACCCTCAACCAACCTGCTCCACCTTTCTTACTCACAATGCCTTGGGTTTTAGATTGTTAACGAGATGCAGGCAGGCTGCAAGACATACAAATGTATGAAAAGCAAGTTGCAGCAGCGACAAGCTTAGCAAAAGCTCCAGCAGCTCCTGTTGGCTCAAGGGGGATAACTAACAGCTACTGACAACAAAGCCCTTGCTTGGCATTTCGCCTGTGCTAATACTAAAAGCCCAGAGAGAAAATTTAATCATAGGCTGGAATTTGGTCAAGACTTTAAGGTACAGATTGGAGAGCACAAGCACAGGACTTAGACTGGTGCTTTCATGTCAGATTGTGAATATAGCACCCACCTTCAGGTGATATTCTCATCACGCTTGGTGCTGCAGTTAAGTGCTCTGATTATTTCACTGCCATTGCTCAAATCCACCTAAGCTATGCCACTGATTTACTTTTTTAGCCTTGTGATGCCAAAAATCCAGGGTAGGGGGAAAGAAGGTGTGACAATTTTGATCCAAAAAATACTGAATTATCTTCTAGTTGTTTTCAAATGCCTGAAAAATGTCTCAGACTACTGTAGGGGAGGCTCAGAGTATTTTACTGCCGTGGGAGAGTCTCTCCTGTATGGTAAGTCAGGTGGAACACTGAGAGATAGAGGTTCAAGTTTCTGAATTGTCTGATGAAGTCCCAAAGAATATGCCTTTTTTTCACTGAAATGGAATGAAAGTAATTCAAGCAAGCAAAGATAAGAATTCATAACTAGAAAAAAAAAAAAACCACAAATGAAACAGTACTGAAAAGATGCTTTTGACAACTATAGGAAGAGGAGAAGGTGGTGCTGCATCCAAGGTAGCAACTGCTGCTTCAGGAATATGGAAAGTTCTGTATTGGAGAGCTAGGTTCAGAAAATCACTGTCTTTTATGTGAATACCTTGGAAGCACACCTTTGCATAGGAAATCTCGCCAGAAACTCATAGAATCATAGAATGGTTAGGGTTGGAAGGGACCTTCAAAGGTCATCTAGTCCAACCCCCCTGCAAGGAGCAGGGACATCCCCAACTAGATCGGGTTGCTCAGAGCCTCATCCAACCTGGCCTTGAACATTTCCAGGGATGGGGCATCCACCACCTCTCTGGGCAACCTGTTACAGTGCTCCACAACCCTCCTCACACTGAAGAGAAAGGTTCACTTACCGAGAACTTAAGCAGGTAAGGTAGAGTAGGTGCATAGGTTTCTTTGTGCCTCACAGATTTCACAGTCCAGGACAGGTTGCTGCTCAGGCTAATGATGGCAGAACTGACTCCCACTTAGAACCAGTTAGTTTTCAGTCTTCCTCTGTTACAGAAAAACAGCTTTAAGAATAAAAAAATATAAAGAATTTGAGCTTGAAGCACTTGAACTTGAAACTGGTATCTCATAGATTAGCATGATAACATCTTGTGAAACTCAATGTTTGTTCAGACTAGGTAATTCAATTCAGTCCTGTGTGTACTCCAAGCTTCACAGTCCACCATGGCAAGAGTCTTTGCTCAGCGAAAGTAAATCTGGATTTGCCTAAATTGGAGTTTTCTTATTTTTAGTGTTGATTTTTGCAGCTTCTATTTTCCAAAGAAATTTAAGAAAATATTTCTGCCCACATCTACTTGTCATTGCAAGGCTGAGTTGGAGGCCTAAAAACAACTGCTGTCCAGTGGGAACCTCTACCTGGTAGGAGAAAAAGAATTGCGTGAAATCCCTAACCATTCTTCACTTTGCTGTATTGACAAACATGAAGGCAGCTTCAAGGCACCTTGTGTGCCTACCAGGATCCTGTTTCAAAACCCAGAACTATTGAAACACAGCTCCAACGGTGAATCTCTGCTGATATATAAGAGTACAGAGTAAGAGAGTTAATTGCTTAAACCATAAAAGCCCATACTCCACCAACAGACCTATCAGTCCTTGATGACGACCATGCAATGCAGTAGCATAAAAGCAGAAACAGAGTTGCCTGGGAGCAAGAGAAGGCAAGACGCAGAATCCTTTTGACTGCACCTGGCTGCCAGGCTTTTGTGCTTTTGTGACCAGAATCCCCAATGTCTCTATAATCCATGTGTGGTTCAGCCCCATAAATCCTGCTCATAGTCAGCATTTGTGGGAGGTGTCACATTGCCCAAGTACATGCTGCGTAGCTGACATTCATACAGCAGTAAATCTCTCCAGAACTCCAGGATGGAGAGATTTACATTGTCTATGGTCTGTGGTCTTTCTGTATTTAGACAAAAGAAATGCAAAACCACAAGCTCAGCCTCCAGGAAAGGGCTGGGAATGTTTTTCCCCAAACTGCCTAGCACACCAGTCTGGCAAAGTAGGATTTTTGGTGAGTCATAGTGATGAGAACTGTAAATGAAAAAAAATAATCTGAAAGACATTGTCATTAATAGCAAGAAGTAAATACTACCAAATGAAGTTTTCCATGGCAACCAGCCTAGTCACAGCACTTTGTTAATACCTGTAATATTTCAAGTTAAAATACAACTGAAAAACAAAATATGCTTTCCCAGGGAGGTGATGGTGTCATCGTCCCTGGAGATATTTAAAAAACTTATAGATGTGGAGCTTTGGAACTTGGTTTAGTGGTGGACTTGGCAGTGCTAGGTTAATGATTGGACTTGATGATCTTAAAGGTTTTTTCCAGCCTACATGATTCTATGATTCTATGATTGCAGTCAATCACCAAGTCATGAGGAGGCATAAAAGTGTAACGATAAGCATACAGAAGATATAGAGGGCTCTGATCAGTTCACTAGCAAGGCTGAACAACTTCTGTAAAATCGAAAACCTCCTTTCTTCCGAAGCTGGAGTATCTTTCCTCCAAATACTATTTCTGACAGAATCAATGGTAAGAAGGCAAAAGCAAGAAGTGAGCATACACAACTAAACCATTGTTTACAGAATTCCTACTATTGCTGTTCTAAAATAAGGTGAATCAAAAAAATGCTGCCACAGCCATCCTATGCTAGAGTAGCAACTCAGCACTGTATCTCCCAGTAACATGTAATTACTGCTTATTAGTCTGGTCCTCTTCTGTGAAAAATCTCTTGCATTGGCAGATTGTGTTTTGGGGTCTGTTTTCTATTATTGTTCATAACCCTACAGCTTTGATTTTTATTTGTAGTAGTTTAGCCTCAGTCAGGGCCAGACTCTTTCACTCCCCCACCCTCCAAGAGAACAGGGAGAGATAATATATGAAAAAAAGTCTCGAGGTATGAGATAAGGACAGGGAGAGATCCTTAATGTTACTGTTACGGGCAAAACAGACTCGACTTGGGGAAAACACTTATTATTACTAAAAACAAAGCAAGATAACTTTCTCCCACCCCTCCTTCTTCCCAGGCTTAACCCAGTTATCTCTACCACTTTCTGGCACCCCGAGCAGCACAGAGGGGAAGAGGGAATGCGGCTTATGGTCAGTTCATCACACGTTACTTTACGCTGCTGCTTCCTCCTTGGGGGAAGAACTCCTCACATTCCTCCCCTGCTCCACCCTGGGGTCCCTCCCATGGGCTGCAGTCCTACATGAACTGCTCCAGTGTGGGGTCATCTCTTCCACAGGGTGCAGTCCCTCCAGAACGGCTGCCCCAGTGTGGGCCCTCCATGGGCCACAGCCTCCTTCAGGCATCGCCTGCCCCAGCATAGGGTCCTCCACAGGCTGCAGGTGGATCTCTGCTCCTGCGTGGGCCTCCATGGGCTGCAGGGGCACAGCCGGCCTCACCATGGGCTGCACCTCGGGCTGCAGGGGAATCTCTGCCGGGAGCAGCATTACTGCTCCCCCTCCTTCTTCACTGACCTTGGCGTCTGCAGCCGTTCCTCCCACAAAAAAAAAATTCTTCACAACCGACTCAGGCAGACGCCTCTCAGGATCTCTTCACATCTCATCTCCTCTCCACTTCTTGCAGGCAGGCTGGGCCGAATCGGGCCCAGACGGCACCCAGGAGGAGGCCAGAGGGTGAGGGCCGCAAGGACCACAAGGCTCATGCCTTCCCCTCTCTGCTCCCTCTCAACATTTTTGCATCTTCTCCCTTTTCTTCTATTTTCCCCTTCTTAAATAGGTTATCTCAGAGGTGTTATCAGGGAACATTCTGCTACCAATTGGCTCAGCCCTGGCCAGCAGCGGGTCCACCCTAGGCCCAGCCAAGTCCACTGAACAAAGGGGAAACAACTTCTAGAAGCTTCTTACAGAAGCTACCACCATAGCCCGCCCCCCGCAGTCCTGTCCCCCACCCCCCCGCTAAATAAAACCAGAACATTATTTTAATTTGCAAACTTTATTGTGGACCCTTTTCAGTTCCTTGTATTGCAGATTTGCTTATTGCTCATTTGTTCTTTTGAGAGAACTTATGAAATCAGACATACAGCTAAACTTAAGGAATATTAGTGTTCAGCTTTCCTAGTCCTTTTCTTCACGTTTGTCGTTCATACTTCTAAAGCTTACTCTTTTTATTTGATTTTCTATGTTTGCTCTCAATATCTGGGTTGTGGATAATCTTTCTTCTTACATATCTTTGGCATTTCTTACTGGTAGATCCACATAAGGAATCATCACTTAATTTTTAAGACTGTGGTCCAAAATCAAAACTCTAGCTCATAATGTTATTGGC
The DNA here is from genome assembly GCF_036417535.1 of Chlamydotis macqueenii. Classification (NCBI taxonomy): domain Eukaryota; kingdom Metazoa; phylum Chordata; class Aves; order Otidiformes; family Otididae; genus Chlamydotis; species Chlamydotis macqueenii. Next base: position 53,324,050 of record NC_141593.1, on the reverse strand, counting down.
CTGCCCTTCTGATGTGCTTACAAGGTGTTTAGTGCTTTATGTTCTCCATTTAATAGTCACTCTGTGATGCCCAATCTATGCTGTATTGTGTGCACACAGTGCTCTGGAATTAGCAGTCCATGCAACAGGATTGTAATTTTGTGTAATCACACAACCAGGACAAACTGCAAAGCAATTGCAAGTATTGCACTCTAAGCCTTGACCTGTCATTGCTGCAGTTCTTGTCCCTGTTTTCCTTTTCCTCTTCATTGGTAAGCCTATTGTTATTGCAGTTTGACATTTGCATGGCTCTCCAAGGCCCTTCATCTATACCTCTACCGTTAAGGACTCTGAAGACAGGCACTCGTGTGGAAACAAAACCAGACAGAAGCTGAGAAGTCTAATCCTGACTCTGCTTTTAACTTTCTCCAGACTCCACATTAAGCCCTCACATTTGTTTCTGTTCCCTGGTCTATAAAGGTTTAAAAGATGGCTGAAAGCCCTACTGGAGTTGTGTGAATTAACATTTTTTAAATTAATTTCTCTCTTGGTTCATTTTCATAAATTGTTTGCAATCAGTGCATAAATTTACTCATTATCCAGAATGATTCACAAATTCCTTTGGTGACTAATTCTTAACCAACCAAGAAATCTTAAATACCAAAATTATAATACTGGAATCAAATATGCAGTCTGAAACCTTTTCCAGGTTGGTTAACTCCCTAAGTCAATCAATTACAAAAAAATAAAAGAATCTCAAGAGTTACAGAATTTGTCAGTGGAGAGCAAGACCAAAATGCTGAATTTCTCCTGCCAGTACTAAGCAGTTAGTGTATTATTACAATTTACTACAGATGTGGCCTTGTTCTGCCAGGCAGTCAGGCAACTTCTACCCTATCCCAAAGTGTAAGCCTTTTTTGTGACATTTACAGTTGGAGATTATAAATCCATGACACTTGATCTTGAAAGGAAATAGTCAAAAGTGAAAACTACACAGATTCCAGGCAGTATGTTTAAGAAAAAAAAATATCCTCAGTAACTAACAAATTTATTCAGCATAGTATTGGAAGATTATTCCTCTAGCTATTAATGACTCTTCAAAGTCCAGATGTTGCAGTCCTAACTCTTGCTCTAGACCAAGCAGACACCACTCCACCAGGTATTAGCATGCCAGTGAATCTTTGAAAGCTTGCTACTTTCTAAGAGGATGCTAAGACGGTTTCTCTACAAGACTGATGGAGGACAAAGTTAGAATCCACAGTGACCTTGGTAGACTGAAAACATAGCCTAGAAAAAAGAAAAAGAGGATGCAGTTCAGTTAGATGGGTGTGCAGCTCTGTACTTCTCAGGGAATAACCAGTTTCAGAAACAGGAAATACCAGATGGCAAAGGACTGACAAGGTAATAGGTCTTCAAAAAAGATCCCGGGAACTAGAGCAGACTACAAATTGCAGATGAATGAGCAGTAGCATGCTAATAGAAGAAACGTCAAACATTAGAAAAACATATAAATGGCAAAAACATTATCAGACACCAGAACTTTTCCATTCTACTCAGCATTACTAAGGCTGAAGTTGAAGTAGTTGTAGTATAACGCCCAGTTTTAGGAACCACACTTAAAAAAAATCACATGTATCAAATTGGAGAGAGTCCAGAGTAGAGAAATAGGAATGATGAGGCATCTGCAAAACATGAGCTATGAAGAAAGACTGAAATAATTTGGTTTATTTAATCTAAAGATGAAAAGACTACATGATCCAAGGATGCAGAGGGGTGGAGAAGGAAAAGGCTTGAGGGAAAATTATGACAGTCTTTAAATATGTAAAAGACTGCTTCAAATGTGAAAGAAAGAAATAATATACACTCTAGTCTATGGTGGCTGCAACAAAAAAAAAAGCAGGCTTGTGGTGCAATAAGAGAGGCTGAACTTAGACTTCATGAAAAAAGTTCTAGTGCTAAAGACAGAGAAGTACTGCAATGGATATCAAAAAGACGTAAGATTTCTAATTACAAAACTAAAGCTTTTTAGAGAACAAATTAGACAAATACCTGCCTGAAATAGATGAACATTTCTGGTCCTTTACAGCCTTCTCTTCTGTCACTATGATCTTCCATGCTACATAGCTAATGTCCTGTGGCCACAAAAATTGCCTTTACTACAGTTCTGTGCCTGTATTTGATTTCATTTATTTGCAAGTATTTACTTACTTATTAAGCCCTTAGATCAATTGCATTAAGAAATTTAATAAAAAAATGTAATAAATGTAATATGTATTTCTGAAGAAAACAGGAATATTAGCTAATTAAGTAAATGTTTACGAGACCTACATTTCTTGCCTTTGCCCATGTAGTTATTAAAAATTGCATACTATGTTATCAGTCTGTAATGAGATTTATAATAATTTATATTTCTCAGAGTCGTTTGATATGTGAACATATAAAGTATATCCTCTTATGTTGAGATACCAGTCTCCTCAAAAGTTCGTGCCTCAATAAGTCTTTCATCACAATTTAATTCCTAATCCATTCTCCTGCCACCAAAAAAAACCACCTTTGTGCGGAAGAAAAGTATATTTTTAATGCATAACTTCTTCCTGAGACATATTATTATTTACTCCTGTGTAGCAGATGGGAATATGAGCAAATATATCGAAGTAAGCAGGATCTGAGTACAACGGACAAAGCGAGAGTATGTGCTGAGGAGCAATAGTACGATGGACAAAGTAAGAAGTATGAGATGAAGAACAACACTACAATGTCAACCAGGAGCGTGAACAGCGCGTGAACAACTACCAGATTGGTTAACCGACGCGTGATATGACAATTGATTGGACAGTGGTGGGGTGGTAGAGCTCGTGCAAATAATTGCCCTATAGGGATAGAAATTGTAAGAGAATGAGCATCCAGGTAAAGAGTATAAAGCACTGCTTGTAAAAATAAACTTTGTCTCAATTACACCATGAGTGAGTCCATGCCGTTATATGCCACACTCCTGTATGAAGAAAATTTGCAGCAGTGTCCTTCATATCCACTGTCATGTCAAAACAGAGTTCAAGCAAGAGAGAAGGCATTACTGACTTGCAAATTTTTCATGACAGTGAGCCACCAAACACAAATCTTTCATCTGTTCTTTAACAGGAACTCTAAAGGCTGGATGGAAAATAGTGAAAAGAAATTTCAGTCATCCAATAAATCATTTATAGCATGTCAGCTAAGTCACCTTGACAAGAACTGAGGAGATCAGAGCTCTATTCCCGATTCTGACAACAACCAGTCAATACACTTCACAATGCTGTTTCTCTTCTTGTATCTCATTTATGCAGATTATACAAATCCTTGGGAATACTTCTACACATATGTATAATAATAGTTTATTTGAGCTTTGATTTCAGCCAGGCACTCATGTAATGCCACTAAATAATTAATTATTAAGGTATACAGAGACTCCTGTGAAACTATATAGGTAGTGACCTCCAGTGGATTCCAAAAATGAACAGCTCTGGCTATCCCTTAAATCAAAACCAACAGGAAAATGTCAACACTGCTAATCTGCATGACATGCAGAAATAAAGAGTTATTGATTACTGTTAGCAAAAGCCTACAGGGCTGTATGTTCTGAATTAAATATTGATAATTTTCTACACAGACAAATACAGTTATAAGTGCAGAAGATGGTCACGGATCAATACTTATTTTGCAGATATTTGTTATGATAATCTATGTTTACTGCCATAGTCATCAAGCAACAGGTATAGATCAGCCATAACTGAATACACTTTCTAATAACAGTCAGTATATCTGATACTTAATGTATTTTATTTATAACTTGCTAATTTTGGAATACTAAAAAAAAAAGAGAGAAGAAAAAAGGAACAAAAAAAAAAAGAAGAAAAATAAAAGAACCTAATTGACAGCAATTAATCCCTGGTTAGGGAGGAACAGTGAAAATAAAAGACAGAACTGCTGCTTCTGGGTCTGACAGATTCTGAGTAAACCTCCCACTGAAACTGGGGGCCTGCGCAAACTTGTATAAGACAGAAATACCCTGCTAAAGCTTAAACCCTGCTGCCGCTAGCAATCACACGGAATTCTCTGAAGAAAACACAGCCTGTAACATTGAAACAACATGCAATTGTTGATGGCCTTATTTTTACTTGTACACGCATGTTTCCTCAATTCTGAAGTTGATCACAATCCAGTCGTTCCATAGTCTCTGTGGCTAAGAAAACAGACAGATTAGAGTATTTTTTGCTGTGCTGCTTTTGTCTAGCATGTGCAAGAAACTGCTAGAAGTTTCCACTTTGTCCAGTGGAGTCCAGTGAGTGGACTCCCACCAGTGGCCAAGGCCAAGACAATTGGTGACAGAATGTTTCCTGATAAAGCCTCTGTGATAACGTGTTTAAGAAGGGGAAGAAAAAAAAAAAAAGAAAAAAAAAAAAAAACGAAGAGGAGTGATGAAGTAGAAGTAGGGGCAGAGCATGGGAGATGCAAGCCTTGTGGGCCTTGCAGCCCCCACGCTCTGGCCTCCTGCTGGACAACCGTCTGGACCCAACCCAGCCCAAATGGCATGGCCCAGCCAAGAGAATTGAAGAGTAGGAGATGTGAGGAGAACCTGAGAGAGGGCTGCCTGAGCCGGTTGTGAAGAATTTCTTGTGAGAGGAACGGCTGCAGACGCCAAGGTCAGTGAAGAAGGAGGGGGAGCAGTAATGCTGCTCCCGGCAGAGATTCCCCTGCAGCCCGAGGTGCAGCCCATGGTGAGGCCGGCTGTGCCCCTGCAGCCCATGGAGGCCCACGCAGGAGCAGAGATCCACCTGCAGCTCGTGGAGGACCCCACTCTGGGGGAGGCGGATGCCTGAAGGAGGCTGTGGCCCATGGAGGGCCCGTGCTGGGGCAGCCATTCTGGAGGGGCGGCACCCCATGGAAGAGATGACCCACGCCAGAGCAGTTCATGTAGGACTGCAGCCCGTGGGAGCGACCCCAAAATGGAGCATGGGAGGAATGTGAGGAGTTCTTCCCCTGAGAGGAGGAAGCGGTGGAAAACAATGTGTGATGAACTGACTGTAACCCTCACTTCCTATTCTTCCTCTGTGCCACTCAGCAGAGGAAAGCGGTTGAAATAATTGAAATGAAGTTAAGCCTAGGAAAAGGGAGGGGTCTACAGGAAGTTGGTTTTGTTCTCCCTCTCATTATCCCTTCCAACCCAAACTAATCTATGATTCCGCAATTATTCTGCTTTGGTTTTACATTAATAACAAATTGAAATAGTTTTCCCCAAGTTGAATCTGTTTTGCCTGCAATTATAACTTGAATGATCTCTCTCTGTCCTTATCTCAGACTTCAAGCCTTTCTGTTGTATTATGTCTCCCCAATTCCCTCAAAGGGTGGCAAGAGTGAGAGAGAGACTGTGTAGCTTGGTCCTGAGTGGGGCTAATCTACAACAATTGCATAACTTCCTTTTGGGGATTCCCACTTTACTCTGGCCTGTTGGGTTCAACGCGTAAAGAACCATGTTTGCTGTTCTTTGAATAATGATTTAGACTGTTGTGAGTAGAATAATTAGAAATTAAATAATCATTCTCCAGCTGCAGCCTTAGGGCAGATATTGCATTTTTATCATCCCTAAGGTCTCTCACCCTCAAGCAGTCAAATAAGATCAGAACTGATAAAATAAGAAGCACTAGCTGGCTTCCTCCTGCAGCCAGTGACTCGGCAAGCATATACCAACCCAAAGGATTTCCAAGGTGACATGGAAAAAATTCTGTTTAGAGATTCATATAGAGAAAGAAAATTATACTAAAAAAAAAAAGAAAGATGATCACAATGACATATTCTCTGTACTTGTAAAAAATAGTTTCATGTCTTTTTCTTAAGTTATTTATTTTCAGTGCTCACTTTTGTCATCTTTACATCCAGGGTCAGGAAGATATTACATATAGGTCCCTGGAGCTGGGTCAGTGAGACTGAAAAATTTGTAAGAGCTTTTGTAGACCTGCAAGGCTGAGGAAAGTAAGGGTTCCCTTCTGAGTACTACCTCATTCGATTCACAGCATGTTTTTCATTCTAACTGGTGTAAAACCAAACAAACCATAACTGCTTTGTGAATAATTCCTCATACCTCATTTCTTGAATTCCTTCATGTAACTTTTTTTTCTATTTCTGTGGCTAAATATTGTAGTTCAGCCCTGATCGGGACCAGACTATGCAGTCTCTCTCTCTCACTCCAGCCACCCTCCGAGAGAATAGGGGGAGATAATATAAGAAAAACGGCTTGAGGTTTGAGATAAGGACAGGAAAAAACTCCTTAAAGTCATGGGCAAAACAGACTTGACTTGGGGAAAACTATTCATTTATTACTACAAACAGCAGGATAATGAGACAGAAAACAAGATAACCTCCCCCACCCCTCTCTCTTCCCGAACTTAACATTATCTCTACCACCTTCCCCCCAAAGCAGCACAGGGGGAAGAGGGAATGGGGGTTGCGGTCAGTTCATCACGCGTTGCTTTACGCCGCTGCTTCATAGTCGGGGGAAGAACTCCTCACATTCCTCCCCTGGTCCAGCGTGGGGTCCCACCCATACACCACAGTCCTTCATGAAACTGCTCCGGCGTGGGTCATCTCTTCCACGGGGTGCAGTCCCTCTGAAACGGCTGCCTCAGCGGGCCCTCCACGGGCCACAGCCTCCTTCAGGCATCTGCCTACCCCAGCATGGGGTCCTCCATGGGCTGCAGGTGGATCTCTGCTCCTCCGTGGACCTCCATGGGCTGCAGGGGGACAACCTGCTCCACCATGGTCATCACCACAGGCTGCAGGGGAATCTTGGCCAGGAGCCGCATTACTCCTCCCCCTCCTTCTTCACTGACCTTAGCATCTGCAGCTGTTTCTCTGACAAGAAAAGATCTTCACAACAGGCTGGCAGATGCCTCTCAGAATCTCTTCACATCATCCAGCTCATCTCCTCTCCACTTCTTGCAGCCAGGCTGGGCCGAGTCGGGCCCAGTCGGCTCCCTGGTGAAAGGCCAGAGGGTGAGGCCGGCAAGGCCCATGAGGCCTGCGCCTCCCCCTCTCTGCCCCTGCTCAGCTTCTTCACATCTTCTCTTTTCTCTTTTTTTTTTGTTTTCACCGTCTTAAATACATTATTGCAGAGGCGTTATCACGGGACATTCTGCTACCAATCGGCTCGGCCTTGGCTAGCAGCAGGTCTGCCCTAGGCCCGGCCAAGTTCACTTAACAAAGGGGAGCAACTTCTAGCAGTTTCCTACAGAAGCTACCATCTTAGGCCCCCCCCTCACTAAGAAAAACCACAACACTAAATTACACCTTTTGTGAATACATTCTAGTAATGACAGGGGCTACCCTCACCCATTCTAGGTAGCTTCAATTTTCAGAATTATTATTAATATACCCAATACAACCCAGTGTCATTTGTTAACAGGTCAGAAGGTTTCTAGCTGAATAAATACACCTTACAGGTATTAGATCCTAAAGACATCAGTCCCTCTCCATTCTTGTTAAGAGTCTTGACAATAAATCTTGTGACCACCTACAAGTTACATGGGTTTTGTTGTATCCTCAAGGCATAGAAGAATGATTGGCATTTTCTAGCTGGGTAAAAAAGTTAGTTGTGATATTTCTTATTGCAAATATGATCATTATTCTATTTCTTGCCATTAGCATTGCTTCTAATGGTACTGTTATTTGGCTGTAATTATCAGATAAATAGTCCAAAAAGTGCATGTAAAGGAAGGGAAACAGGGAATTTAATTTTGCTCTGGACTGTACAGAGTTTGGAGTCAGACCTTTGAAAAAGCTTTTTTTTTTTAGTACTTGTAAAACAGAATCTCCTCACAGCAGTCCTCTGCAAAACACTCACCTTGAGTTTTCATAAAGTGTATTCCCCATTATTAGCCACTCTGACAGCACAGAAGAGGAAAAGAGGTTTCCTTGCTCATCTGACAGTTGAGGAAATGTTCACAGCTCCATGAGAAAACAACTAAGTGAGCTTTCTGCCTGAAACTTTGCTGCTGTGCTGAGTATCTACAACTCTGAAAACACAGCCAGAATGGTTGTGATTAAAATAAATACAGAAAGGGAAGCAAAAGCTAGCTGGAGATACCGAGATTGTTCTACTGGATGATGGAGACATCCACAATCTGAGATATTCCAGCCTTCAGCAGCTCCAGACTACACAGGAGGCCTGCATGGAGAAATGTTATGTGTTGCACAGAGCACATGAAATCCTGAGATTTCATCTCAACCCTGCTGCAGAACCGCCAGTGTTTTCAGATCTGTAATGTGGGCTTCATGGGTATACCCAGTCTAAAGGAGGACAGCACACTTGTGAATACGGGAGTTTTAAGCTAGGTGACCAGTGGTTTTACAGTTCACCAGCTATTTCCATTACCTCTGTGTATGCTGAAGTTCTAGCTAACAACAAATGGTTCAGGTTCCCTGTAAGAGGGTATGAATCGTCTTCTCCCCGCCCCCCCCCCCCGCCCCAGTTTTGTTTTGCTGTAGAAAAGCATGCTGTATACCTGTATAAGATATGCAGAAGATAAGATAAACTTAAAATATTCATAAATTTTAAGAAAACATATGTTGTTGCTCAATACCACTTTTATCAAAGACGCACTTACCCCACATGACCATCAAAAGGTACTTGGCAGAAGTAAATACATCATGATGATATCTCTGAATTTAAACTGAGGCAATGACTGAATATTAAGTACCAGCTTTCTTTATATGATTAAGTTCTCCCTTTAGAATATGCTTTGCTCTTTGAACAAGAAGACAACCCTGGTATTAAATCTCACTAATGAATCATGCTTCAGATGTGGCTTTTCTCAGCAGCTACATTCACATCACAGAGGTAACTGGCTGCACATTCCTTTGGACCATTTTATTTAACAACCTAGCTGTCCTGAGCTCACTTTTAAATTGCTCATGGAGTTCCCTCTGCATTTCTGTCTTTGGCCTCACTTTACAAGAAAATGAAATCTGAGTTTTCTGTTCTAATTGCAGGAGATTCAATACTTCCCTTGCAAGCATCAAGATTTCTCCATCACAGCTAGCAGAAAGCACAGAGGACTAAAGACCAGATGAGAAGACATACCAGAAAGTCTTGAGAATCTGCAGTGTTGTGTTTTTGTTAGCCTCACTAGACAATCTGAGTCACTGCAGATATATTTTAAGGGACAGAAAAAGAGGAAGCAGGCCTCAGATGTACCGTTGGATTATATCTTGGCTGGTATTCAGGCCTAGGTTTAAGGCCTAATCAACATCAAGATCTGGATTTGGCTTGCGCAGAATCAAAATTTTACAATGACATGTTGAAATTTTGCAGTTAAACTTCTGGTTTAGCACTGTGAAAATCTGAGCTCTGTTCTGCCCAGCTCAGCTCAATTTTCATGGGAACTTCACCAAGCCGCTGAGCTGCCCCCCACCTTGGTGCGCTGCCCAGTCTGAGCCATGCTCTGTCTTGTTTGTTTATTGTAAATTTGTTAAATCCAGGATTCCCACTGTGTGTTTTCTATCACAAGAGGACCTTGACACTTGCTGGAGCCTCATAAATCTAAAAAATGCACACTCTCCTCAATAGTGAAATCTTAGTAGACAGGCTGTCCTTGTAAGATATTTGCATAGTGTCATAGCTGGAAAAACAGGGCTCTCCAGGCTTAGGCGGAAGTAGAAATAAAGTGTACAAGTGACCACACAACCAGAGATTTAACTTTCTTTATTCAACTAAAATTATGAAAAGGGCTTAACTTTGACATTCTCAATTTAGAATTTTTCTATTTTACAATTAAATCTTTCAGCATTATTGTTAGGTAAGACACGGAACAGCATTTCTGTCTTACATATACGACTTGAACTGTGTGTTACTAATGTGAAAATAAAAAGCAAAAATTTAAAAAATTAATAACTTAAGGGTTATCTGTTTATAGTGCTAAGTGTAAGCCTGACAAAAGGAGAGGCTGTATCTCAGTTGATTATGTTTTTAAAAAATGGTCATATGGAAGTGATTATAGCAACACATCAGACTATATAATGATTAAAAAATCCTTATCTGCTCGTAGTCTGTGTCAGCAATTTAGAACAGCAGCGATTTCCTCTACAGCTGATCAAGCCATATTAGCTGGCTATCAAGAATGAAAAAATTAATTCACAGAGGTAGTATTTCAAATTGTTCAGATTGGAACAACTTAAAGCAAGTGGAGGAAACTGGTAGTAAAAGTAACACCTTGCAGCTAGCATGAAGTCAGACTTTGTCACTTCACTTCCCTTCACTTTATTCAACTTCACTAAGAAGTTGAATAAAAACTTTCTGATACACTCAAAAGAAAAAAAATACTCTCTGAAAATTGGAAGAGTAACAAAGAGAAAAATAATTACAATACAGCAGGAAGGAAATCCTCAACTTTTGCACTGAAAAGAGCATTTCCAAAATATTTATCATTACAAGACAGAATACTGCTATCTCCACTATACAACTAAGGGAACAGTCTGGAAAAAATTAATCAATGCACCCAAGGTTGAGAAGATGCAGAAAAAGACATTATGGCATCTGTTTCTGTATCAGCTCACCTATACATTTGATCCTGTATGACCTTAGCAGTAAAATTCTCTGCGGCCATTGACCTAGAAAACACTCTGAAGTTCTTAAGGAACATTTCAAAACAGGCTTCGCTCAGCTCTTACATAGCTTGAGAATGCCACAGCAAAAAAAAACTTAAGCACTATAATTTGGTGCCAGTAAGTTAGATTTATGACAAAAATTTAGATGTTCAGTGTGCAGCTTAGCTGAAAAAAAATCACTCAAATACATGGTTGTTATATTGCCTCATTTGTTTTGCCCAGCTTTACTCTCAAGGCTGTTCACTCTTTAACCATTCCCTGCCAGCTAGCCTGGAGATGAACAGAGCCCAGTTCCGATGGAGAATGACCACTTCTGTGGTGCATTTGTGGGGATGTTACTGAGATGTCACTGCTAAAAAGTTGAAAAAAGTACCTCACACACAGGAAAAATAACCCTAGCTTTCAACACTGTAAAAGCACACAGGGCTGAATGTGTCAGTTCTAAGAAATCAAACACAGAATATCTGGCACTCTGGCTCAACAGAAGTTCTCACACCATTCAGCATCTTTCACCAGTGGCCTGAATCCTGACTAACCTCTGGATAGTACCAGACCATAAGTGAAAAGTGGTACATTCCTCAGTGAGGGAATATGGATAACCTATAGGAAGCTTTGTAAAAAGATAAGGCATATGAAAAGTCTAACAAGAGCTGGAATTAGGTGAAATCTGTGGCATACTCATCTGTTGGGGTGACCAGGAATCAACAGTAAAGGTTCCTCTTATCAGGGATCTGTATGCTAATTACTGCATAAAATGAAGATGTTTACCTGTAAACATCAGAAAAATCCCAAGACCAGACTCTTTGGGGAATTGTCATCTAAAAGTCCCTTGGGCTGAGGTTCGACTGACTTTTCTTTATTACCTGAAGGGCCTGACAAACTCCTGATGAATAAGAGAAAAACCACCCACACAATGAAATAGCTAACACAGCTGTATTTATACTTAATTCACTTATTCAGAACTGTAAATGTAATTCTGCATAGTAAAGAACTGAAGAGAATGGAGAATATTTGAAAATCTAATTTTTAAACTCAATTAAATGAATCAGTTCATTGACCTGTATAACTAAAGAGCACCTCAATACAGATTTGCTTGTGTAGGCAAACAAAAAGGCAATACAACAAAAATGAGGAGAAATAAAAACTTAGGACTGCACATTAAATGCCTTCCATCCAAACAAAAACAAGGAGGGAAATTATCTTGCAGCACTTTCCACATTTTGGCTGCCCCTAATATGTAATTAGTTAGTTTATGTTTAAGCAATACTTAATCTTACAAACTGATCTGTCAGTACATCTGAACATATTAAGCATGCCATTCTCCATAGTCACACAAAGCTGGAAAAGGATTTTTAGCAGGGAAATATTAAGATGCATTATTAAGTCAATGACTTACCAAATAAGCTCACACAATCCCTTCTCTGCCTGCCCTACACACACTGATTGATTTTGATTGATTTTGCTGTTCCTTTTTTCTCTTACGTGGACAGATAAATTCCAGCCATTCCTATTCCAAAGCTTTTAGAGAGGTAAAATTTAGAGAGGCAAGAGAGAAGAAAAAAAAAAAAAAAAAAAAAAGCAGCTTCAGACTTATTGAGATCACATTAAGACTCTTTCAAAATGCTTTTTTCCCCCTCAGTTATTGAGAATAGTATTAAAAGAAAAAAAAAATACAAAGCTACCCCCAGGTCAATTTGCTGATCTGTGATATAACTAATCCTTGGTTCTTTTTATGTCATTTAGTCATAGAAATTAATACTTATTATCTGCCTATAAGAAGATCTGACCTTCAGGTTATTTTCTGCTTAGATAAGACAGACCCGTTATTTGAAATAAAACATTTTCACTACTTGCTTATCATAAAAGAGCAGGGAAAGAAAAAGATTAATTTTAACAGTGAGGGAACACCAAATCTGGGTGCACTGGCACGCAGGAGGTGCTTGATCCTGACTGTGCCCCCTGCTCTGGACAGCACAAGTGGGAGTCATTATCTCTCCGGTTCTCCAGGTAACTTGCACGTGATAAAGCCCATGTCAAATCCTGCATGCAGGTTTTAAAAGTCAGATTGATAATTCTGAAACTTGAAGGGAAAGGAGGTGTGTATGGCATGGGCGTGAGGGAAACTTAATTTCTTTCCTTTAGACTAGGAACATTTTCAGTGTTTTACAGCCTCCTCCAGGAAGTTGGAACTGTCAGAGTGAGAAACACCAAACTGTAGGATAATTACGTTTCATTTCCTGTATTTGTACTCAGTTACACACTGTTTGTACACAGATAATGAAGTTTTCAGAGGCATCTTCAAGAAGGAGCTCAAAAATGTCTACCCTGACCTCTAAGTTTCCTCCCAGAGAGCCGAGCCAAGAGTATCCATGAAGACTTTGGCAACCACAGAGGAATATTTCTAAAAGGATAATCCTTGCAAAATGGCATGTCCCTTCTCAGAAACCTTACATAGTTGCAGCTTCATTGCCTTGAGAAACCGCTCATATATCCCTGAAGAGTACACAGAAATGTTAGTTACACAAGCGCCTGGCCCAATTGTTCTGTGAATGGGGCTGGAGTGAAGGAGAAAAAGAGAATAATTGAATTGCTTGTCTGTTAAGAGGACAGGAATGGCTGTGAGGAGAAGAGCAGGCTGGATAGTGATAGCTTTATATTTTCAAGAGAGGAACAGAAGCAGAAGAAGCCTTCTGGCCTCTGAGCTTCTCCTTGTTTCCCAGGACACAAGGATTTCAATGAAAGGAGCACAAGCAAAAATTAAGAGCCCACAGGATGGAGAACAAATAAGAAAGAAGAGGCATTAAATTTGTTCACAATTCTGCAAAACTACCATTTCATTTTAAATAAAATCTTTTGAAATGCAAAAGGAAAAATCAGGAACAAAAAGGCATTTAAATTTAATTAAGCTGCCAAAACAGCAGGAGATCCATGAAAAATTGCCTGGGTGCAGAAACGCTGCAGCAAGATTCTGACAAACTGCCATGATGAAAGTGAACTGAACTTTGTCTCTTCATCCCAAATACATGAGGTATCATGATCCTGTCTGTCATCTGATGAGGTCAAGAGCTTCTGTCTTCAATTGTTACTTTTCTACCACTTCTACCGCTCTTGGCTTCTAACAGCAGTTATTCAAATCAGTATGGTATTTACCCAGGCACAAATGATAGCCACAGAAACATTTTCATGTTAATAGGCTCATCCAAGTGGTACGGAAACCTGATGTGCTGGAAATAACGCTGTGTATAAAAGCTAACATTTAATAAAATTCTCTGAGCTACATACAGACTATTAATACTTTATGTGCCTCTGTGAAAATGCAAACAAGAAATTTTTTAAAAAATCTCTGTTCAAGAAGGAATAAAAAGCTCATAATGCTGGCGGGGAATAAGCTTCCATAAGATATAACAAAAATCTTTCTAAGCCCAAGTGTTCCAGCTGATTGCAATAGTCTTCCATTAAAAAGCTTTACATGGCAATACAATGCTAAACCAGACAGTTTATTATTATAAATAAGCAAATCAACTGCTAGACAGCAGCAGATAGCTCAGAGAACTGAATGACAATGGCATTTTAAAGTTAAAAGATCATTTATGTTCTGAAGGATCTCAAAACACTTTACTAATTTAGCAATCATTTTATTCGTTACAGGCATGAAAGCACCTCTAAGGAAACTAAATATACCCTTCATAATTACCAATGAAGAAGACAGAAGTGTAAGCAATTTCTCTCTGTATGCTGTAAATATTGGCATGCTTAGTTCCCAATAGCTTTAGTTACGCTGCTGTAAATATAGTAAGCTCCTCTTAATCATGAAATACGTAATGAGGAAAAACATGTTAATTAGTATATTTCCCTCAGAAATTATTTACCTAATGAGAGGCAATTGCAGTGAATGCTGCTTAATCGGAAAAATATTAGCATATATTCAATGCCATGGTACATACTCAGTCATTACCAAGGATATCTGGGGTGATTAACCAGATGTTAAAATAGCTGCAAAATTTTAACTTTCCATCAGTTGATAGACAAGTTGCCAAAAAAGACACAGTTTAAGTGAACAGAATGTGATTTCTGTTCTTGCATTTATATTCAAGTATAGTATTTTATGTCAGCTGTCTCCCTAACTCTAAAATCAGAAACTTAAAAACTGAATGCTAGGAAGTATTTGTAATTTCTTCCATTTGGGCAAGCACTATGAATTCCTACAGGCAATTACAGCACTTACTCGCACAGACATAGAAACTGCACATGCAAAAGGAACATGTGTCCCAAGTCTTCACAGATTATTATTCTCAAAAACTCTTATAACCGTGAAAGCCACTTAATTAGGACTCTAGGATATCTAATTAGATTTCCCAAATACCAAGATACAAATGTACCTCACAGTAGCTGTAAGACTAGGAGGGGGAAAAAAACCCAGATTGCAAGCATGTTGCCTTACCCTTTGTCTGCCTGCACCTGCCCAGTGAAGAGCTGAGAGCTGAGTGGTACCACTATTCACTTGCACAATTGTGACATGAGACAGGGTGATGGGGTCCCCAGTCCACCTGGTGAGGGGGCAGAGGCAAACCATGCAACCACACTTCTGAAGCAACAGGGCACTCACTGTCAGTGGGAGGTGAGATGTTTCTGGTGAACGAGTAGTATTTTTAGTACACATTTCTGCACTTAGAACCAGAATCTTACCCCATTTCCAAACATGTTATGTTTTTATTAGCAGGAGAAACACTTCTAAGAAAACTGCACTGGGGGAACTGCCGAGACAAACCCAAACTCGCCTGCTCATTCTTCTACACCACACACTGAGTTCAGGATAGTTTTCCAAAGGTTAGATGGAGCTGCCAGAGCTCAAAGTGCTCTAGCACTGAGATCCATATGGCTGTGTCTACACTGTGCAGCCACTGCACTCTCAGCAGTCATTTGGTCCTCTCAAGGCCAAATCCTCATTCACATTGTCATGGCACTGGAGATCACTATGTGTGCTGGGGCTACAGTTCCCCAACCAGGCTGCCATGAGAATTGTTAAGGTTCATATAGATCACATCAGCCCTCCAGGTCATGTCCTTGGGCTGTGTGGGCAAACAGACTACTTGGAAAATCCTTGGCAGGTGCAATAACACTTTACCAACCTACATCTCTGACAGAGAGCATCGGAGGTACCAGGCAGCATGTTGCCTCACAGATGCCAGACAGGGCTGTTTCACAACTGGAGCAGGCAGTGCATCTGTGAGCATATAGAAGCACATTTCAGAGCCATCCCTGTTGTCCCAGTGTCACTAAACTCTTCTTTTGGTATTCAAAAGTAAGGATAGAAGGTCTGTGGGATGTCATACTTTTACCTTCTCTGCACCTCAGACCGCCCTATCCACTTCATGGTCAAACCCATGAAGTTTTTATCTATGGCACACTTTCCTCTCAGTCTCCACTTTCCTCTTCCTCTCCATCATCCAAAGTCCACTACCCAATACTGGCTGGGCAGCCAGGCAGCTACTTTCATGTGAGATGGCTTCCAGGGTCAGGGGCTGGCTTGCACAGTATCTTCTGGATGAAAGCAGGCAGAGAGGGAGGAAGGAGGGTGCAGGCTTGGCACTGCCCTTGTGTGGAGAGTCTTTCTCTATTCATTTCACAATCACCACCATACCCAGGAACAGGGCCTGCTGAATCCTTGCCTAATCCAATTTGCTGCTGGAGCAAGAGTCACCCTTGTCCAGGGACATCTCCAAAGTGCTCACATAGCAGTCAAGAGACACTGCTACAAGAAATATGTCTGTAGGAAGGAGCCAAAGGTTCCCTTTATCTTGAAGACAATTTTGATAATGTTCTCTCCTGGATCAAGATGTGTGGAGTGCACATGGTGATGACCCCTTGTATTCACCACAGGCCTATGTCTGAGGAAAGACCACCTCAGACACATACTGAAATATTTCAAAAGTCAGATCCCACATGACTTTGGCTCTGGTCAAATGAAAGCTGAGGGCAGATCTGTGATGTTAAGAGAATTGCTGTGCCCCATGGGGTTGCTGTGTGTCAGGAAAATCAGCTGGGTGCTCAGACTATTGCTTTAGAGGCCAAACTGTGGATTACACACTAAGACAGGAGACAGTCTTTTCTGCCTGTTGTGACTTCTACAGGATGGCAGGACTTTATGGTATCCTCTTCTTTGCTCACAACTCCAGCAAATGGGAAAGTAATTTTTTTTTTTCCCTGGAAATTGACAGTAGATTATTTTTCCTGGTACAGGTGAGGTTTTTATCACTTTTACATGTGTTTTGCCTCTTGACAAAGTGCTCTGCAGAGCAATCTGATTTGCCGCACCATTGATCCCCAAAGGGCTTTATCTTTACATTTCCAGTGCAGTGACCTAGGCCATCTTCCCAGGGGCTGCTGAGTTCAGTTGAACCGCAAACAAACACTTCTTCTACAAGAGAGGCAGGGTAGGCTCCCAAATCTCCTCAATCTTTTCTACAAGGTGCTGGCCTGCCCCACACAGATGAGCCAAAAGCAGACAAGCTGTAGCAGAACAAGTATTAGACAGGCTTTGCCAAGGTGCCAGGGGATAGATGTTATTTATCTATTACTGTGCAGTATGCCATAGGATGTGTCTGGAGTCACCTTCAGGGTATGGATATAAACAAGGTGGCTTTCTACTGAGCTGGTCCTTTGGGAGCAACCTAACAGACCAGCATGAATGTAGGTGTTAATGCTGCAAATTGCAAAACTGTCAGCGTCTCTTAAGCATTGCAGACCATTAACAATGAAAACACCCAACAGACCTTATAGTTCCTTTATTTTAATGTAATTTAAATTACGTATGTTTAAGTAGATGGCTTTTACTAGCAGCTGCTAACGTTGAACAGATGAGAAGCATTATCTAAAAGCCCATCAAAGTCCAGAAAGGGGATAGTAAAGAGGGAGTAAACATATACTAGAACTATTACCATTGTTCATTTCTCTTGTGCACTTTATATTACCCAGAGTAGTCACACAGAGTATGAATAGCTTTAGCTTTTATACTGGGACATTTGCGTCTCTGAGGATCTTCTGTCTGACCCTGCTCTCCCTTCTCCAGTGACAACCTCCACAGAAATTACTTTGGGGATCCTTTCTAATTTGACTAGCCCATGAAAAGGATAGCAGAAATCTAAGGCTGGGAGGAATTTCAGAAGTGTTTGTATTTCTGGACTGGCAGCTTTCCAAGAGTGCCAGGGAACACACTTGCTGGAGAAGGAGAAAAGAAAGAGCAAAATGGGGAGAAGGAAGAGAAGTGTATTATACAACACTCATACTCTCATCCTACAGTGCTGTCTGCAGTACATCTGCTTGCTTATCAGCAGCAAGTTTGCAAAGCAAGGAAAGTGCACATTAAGGAAATCTTGCCCAAATAACAACTTGGATCTGATTTCAAGTTCCAACTCTCACAGGCTAGGAAACTGACAGATACTGGTTATTACAAAGTAAAAGGCACACATTGTCATTTGCAATTTGGAGACACTTGCAATCCACAGGATTGCAACAGGATAAACAGAGTTCTTCAAATAAAAAATTACATTTATTTAATGGCAGATCTCCTGATATCATTTGCTTTAATAAGACCTTAGCAGTTTATCTGCAGTAATAAATTCTCTACCAAAGATTTTCCTGAAGGGAAAGTAACATAATCCCCTTGAAGCTGGCAGAAACATGGCAGAACGTTCTGTCAGGTGCAGGAGTTCTTCTATTCCTTGGCTCTACAAGCTTAAGTACAATCCAGAGTACAACACTGAACTCCTTTGCCCTGAGCTTTTCTGTTCTTTATGCAGGAATACTGATGCTTATATGTATCTTACAGAATTGCCGTAGGCTTCTTAGCATTTGACATATGCCATTAAACTTCCTGATGGGATGTAAGGTGGAGTACAAAAATATTAGAAATGTTTACTCATTGCTTATGAGAAAACCTTGACGCTACACATTGTAATATTCAAGCAGTTTATTTAAAACTATTTTATCATGAACTCAGGAAGATTCTTTGTTTTTTGGGACTATTAATGAGGTTTCATCCTTCAAAGATATCATTTGGAATTGGGTTTCCAATAAGCTTGAAAATATACAGATTTTTTCCTCATTTGAGTCTAAGACCTCAACTGGGAAATTGAATGTGAATCTGATGTGGTCTGGCGTACATTAGTGTTTAAGGCACCACAAAGGCAGAGTGAAAGAAGACTACAACATATTATGATCTTATTGCAATAGCATGAGAGACAGGCAGAAATAAAAAAACCCCACGGTTTCTGCACTTTTATGATGTCAAATTACTGATTTCTCCTCAATAAGGAGAAAAGTAGTTCTAGCTAGAAGCTTTCAGAACGAAGAGAATCATGTAAGTCATGCCTGCATCACACTGTGGAGGGAAGCACAGATGACAGAGGGAGTGAAAACCACACTGGCTTCAGAAGCCAATATAGGATAGCTGCTGGAGCACAGTTTTTCCTCAAGCTGCAAGACCTATTAGCTTGGGCACGGTGCAATGCTAACACAGCTGAACAGGAACAAGGTTCTACATTCAAGACATTATGCTGTCAGAAATGTGGCACTAAGTCCAAACAGTGCTGTGCTGCACTTTGTGATCTTTATGTGCACTTCAGATCTTTATACCTTTATATCCAACAAGGGAGTTTGATGCTGCAGAAAGAAAGCAGGCTTCACATAGCGCATTGGATTTTTTTATTACTAAATATTGTGCTGGAATGGATGGAGCATCATCTCACAAAGGCGAAAATGTACATTACACCGGGGTAAAGATGTCCTCATTTTCCAGCTCCATTCAATATTTTCTTCTATTGTGGATTCAGTAAAGAGACTCTGCTGAAAAGGAAAGACAAAGAAATCATTGTGGGAGATAAGACACTTTTAAAATTTAAAGTTAGCAGGAGGGGCAGTCAGCTACCTGCTGAGCCACACTTGGAAAGTCTTCATCTGAGAACAAAAATAAAAGCCCGTACTCAGCCAGGCTTCTTTTACAAGCACTGCTGTGATCCACTCAGCATGCTTATTCAAAAAAAAAACACTCGACAAGAACAAGGAGCCCAGCTCCCAAAGAGAAATGGAAGCAGTATCAAGAAGAGGGAGTCCTAATAAGAGTCCATGAATTTGGGAGCTTTACTTAGAGATGCTTTAGCAAATGGATGTTTTCTCAGGGTGTGTAGGAAGGAACATTCTCTTGTGCCTTCTGTAGTGCATCTGTGGTAAACAGGACACTGATGTAGGCACAACTTGTTCTCTACAGCTCTATAGCTTGCTGTCTTTAAAGTCTTAGGTACAATTTAGCCCAAGAAGAATAAATGACAAGGTAGCGCATCTATATGTGTGTACTACGTGTGTATGTATGTACATACATGTATGTATTGACTTAGGTGTGTATGTACATATATATATATTTAAAGACTTAATATATGAATGCAGTCCTGGACATAGAAAACTTCAGATGTCCTCTGGGCAAGCACGTGGGTTGTAACTCTTCATAGGAACACAGTGTTATTCAGCTGATGGAACTTTAAAATTTCAAGTCTGTGGTTCTGTATATATAAAATATACGCATGTTTAAAAAATATTCCAGTGTCCTCTCTCTTTTTTGGCTATAAATGTGATTTAGAGGTAAAATCCTTGCATAGACAGAAATAAATTGTCATACATGTGTGACTCTCCTAATATTCTAGATTCAGCTTTTCAAAGCTCTAAGAAATTTCATACTGTTGTCATCTTTTAAAAATCAAATGTGAAAGAAATATTTCCCATTTCTTGCATGACAGGAGAAATTTTGAAATGCCCTATCACTTATGAGTGCCAGGAAGATGCATGACAGAGTCCTGAAGATGCAACAGACCTTCAATATGCAAAAATGTTGATTTCTGTACATTTCTGTGCAAAGCTAGAACTACAGATTTTGAAAAGATGATTTTGTTCTGCCAGAAACGAGGAATACAATATGGAACAACCTGCAGGCTTTTTAGAGGACATTCAGAGCCCTCTTCTTCAAAGTACTTGCGTAGGAACCAAAGTGTCTGCTTTTAGAGTCACATAAATGGGAAATGGTCCCATTCTTACTTCACATTAGTGTAGAACTGTAAGGAATCCATCAGTTGTCCTGCAGGATATGCAATGCACAAAGGAAAGCACCAAGCAGTTTGTAGATTTCAGTGGTTGACCAGAAAGCCATGATACAGTTTTTGTTGGTATTCATTCATACAGAATCATAGAATCATAGAATCATAGAATGGTTAGGGTTGGAAGGGACCTTCAAAGGTCATCTAGTCCAACCCCCCTGCAAGGAGCAGGGACATCCCTGACTAGGTCAGATTGCTCAGAGCCTCATCCAGCCTGGCCTTGAACATTTCCAGGGATGGGGCCTCCACCAGCTTTCTGGGCAACCTGTTCCAGTGTTCTATAACTCGCATCGTAAAAAATTTTTTCCTAATTTCCAATCTAAATCTACCCCCCTCTATTTTAAAACCATTACCTCTCGTCCTATCGCAACAGGCCCTACTAAACAGCCTTTCCCCATCTTTCTTGTAGGCCCCCTTGAGGTACTGGAAGACCGCTATCAGGTCTCCCCGAAGCCTCCTCTTCTCCAGGCTGAACAGCCCCAACTCTCTCAGGCTGTCCTCATAAGAGAGGTGCTCCAGCCCTTTTATCATCTTCGTGGCCCTCCTCTGGACCTTCTCCAACTGGTCCATGTCCTTCTTGTGCTGGGGGCTCCAGAACTGGACACAGTACTCCAGGTGGGGTCTCACCAGGGCAGAGTAGAGGGGCAGAATCACCTCCCTCGACCTGCTGGCCACGCTTCTCTTGATGCAGCCCAGGGTGCAGTTGGCCTTCTGGGCCGCAAGGGCGCATTGCCTGCTCATGTTAAGCTTCTCGTCCACCAGCACTCCTAAGTTCTTCTCCTCAGGGCTGCTCTCAATCCATTCTCCGCCCAGCCTGTATTTGTGCCTGGGATTGCCATGACCCAGGTGCAGGACCTTGCACTTGGCCTGGTTGAACTTCATGAGGTTGGCACGGGCCCACCTCTCCAGCCTGTCAAGGTCCCTCTGGATGGCATCCCTCCCTTCCAGCGCGTCGACGGCACCACACAACTTGGTGTCGTCAGCAAACTTGCTGAGGGTGCACTCTATCCCACTGCCCATGTCGCCGACAAAGATGTTGAACAGGGCCGGGCCCAGCACGGACCCCTGAGGGATGCCACTCGTGACCGGTCTCCACATGGACATTGATCTGTTGACCACCACTCTCTGAGTGCGGCCATCCAGCCAACTCCTTATCCACCGAGTGGTCCGTCCATCAAACCCATGTCTCTCTAGTTTAGAGAGAAGGATGTCGTGTGGGACAGTGTCAAAAGCTTTGCACAAGTCCAGGTAGATGATGTCAGTTGCTTGTCCCTTGTCCACCGATGCCATCACCCCGTCATAGAAGGCCACCAAATTGGTCAGGCACGATCTGCCCTTGGTGAAGCCATGTTGGCTGTCACCAACCACCTCCTTGCTCTCCATGTGCCTTAGCATGGTTTCCAGGAGAATCTGCTCCATGACCTTGCCAGGCACAGAGGTGAGGCTGACCGGCCTGTAGTTACCTGGGTCTTCCTTATTCCCCTTTTTAAAAATTGGTGTTATGTTCCCTCTCTTCCAGTCATCGGGGACCTCACCAGACTGCCACGACTTCTCAAATACGATAGCCAGTGGCTTGGCAACTTCATCCGCCAGTTCCCTCAGGACCCGTGGATGGATCTCATCGGGACCCATGGACTTGTGCACCTTCAGGTTCCTTAGATGATCCCGAACCTGTTCTTCGAGTACAATGGGCAGTTCTTCATTCTCACAGTCCCTGCTTGCACCTTCTACAGCTTGGGCAGTGGGACAGGAACTCTTGTCGGTGAAGACTGAGGCAAAAAAGTCATTGAGAACCTCAGCCTTCTCCATGTCCTGCGTAACCAGGACACCAGTTCCCTTCTGGAGGGGGCCTACATTTACCCTGGACTTTCTTTTGTCCTCTACGTACCTATAAAAGCTCTTCCTGTTACATTTTATATCCCTGGCCAGATTCAGTTCTGCCAGGGCTTTGGCCTTCCTTACATTATCCCTGGCCACTCGCGCAGCCTCTTTGTAGTCCTCCCAGGCTACCTGCCCCACTTCCACCCTCTGTAGGCTTCCTTTTTCACTTTCAGTTGGTTCAGGAGCTCCTTGCTCATCCACGCTGGCCTCCTGGCCTTTTTGCCCGACTTGTTTTTCATTGGGATGCACCTCTGCTGAGCTTGGAGGAGGTGCTCCTTGAATATGGACCAACTTTCCTGGGCCCCTCTTCCCTCCAGGGCCACCTCCCATGGCACTCGGCCCATCAGGTCCCTGAAGAGGCCGAAGTCTGCCTTCCTGAAGTCTAGGGCAGAGAGCCTGCCATGTATTTTCCTTGCTGCCCCGTGGATCTTGAACTCATAGAATCTTGAACTCATAGAATCATAAAATAGTTTGGATTGGAAGGGACCTTAAAGATCATCTAGTTCCAACTCCCCTGCGGAAAAGAGGGACACCTTCATCTAGACCAGCTTGCTTAAAGCCCAGTCCAGCCTGGCCTTGAACACTTACAGGGAAGGGGCATCCACAGATTCTCTGAGCAATCTGTGCCAGTGCCTCACCACTCTCACAGTGAAGAATTTTCTCCTTATATCTCATCTATATTTACCCCCTTCCTGTTTAAAGCCATTACAATTGTCGTATCACTACATGTCCTTGACAAAAGTCTCTTTCCATGTTTCCTGTAGGCCCCCTTGAGGTACTGGAAGACCACTATCAGGTCTCCCCGGAGCCTCCTCTTCTCCAAGCTGAACAGCCCCAACTCTCTCAGCTTGTCCTCATAGGAGAGGGGCTCCAGCCCTCTGATTGTCTCGGTGGCCCTCCTCTGGACTCACTCCAGCTGGTCCATATTCTTCTTATGTTGGGGGCTCCAGAACTGGGCAGAGTACTCCAGGTGGGGTCTCACCAGAGCAGAGTAGAAGGGCAGAATCACCTCCCTCGACCTGCCAGCCACACTTCTTTTGATGTAGATGTGGTTGGCTTTCTGGGCTACCAACTCATATTGCTGGCTCATGTTGAGCTTCTCATCCACGAGCACTCCTGAGTTCCTCTCCTCAGGGCTGCTCTCAATCCATTCTCTGCCCAGCCTGTATTTGCGCCTGGGATTGCCCTGCCCCATATGCAGGACTTGGCACTTGGCCTGGTTGACCTTCATGAGGTTTGCACAGGCCCACCCCTCCAGCCATGTCTGGATGCCATCCCTTCCCTTCAGGGTGTCATCTGCACCACACAGCTTGGTGTCGTGGCAAACTTGCTGAGGGTGCACTTTATCTCACTGTCCACGTCACCAACAAAGATGTTGAACAGCGCTGGTCAGAATACCGGCTCCTGAGGAATGCCACTCATCACCATTCTCCACCTGAACATCAAGACATTGACTGCAACTCTTGAGTGTGGACACCCAGACAATTCCTTATCCAAATACTAGAGCAAGTCCAGTGCAGAGCCGTGAAAGTGTTGAGGGGTCTGGAGCATCCTTCACAGAAGATGAGGCTGAAGGAGTTGGATCTTGTTTAGCATGGAGAAGAGAAAGCTCAAGAGGATCTCATACATTTAAAAATACTTGACAGGAGGGTGTAAGGATGATAAAGCCAAACTATTCTCAGCAGTGCCCAGTGACAGGACAAGAAGCAATGACAACAATCTGAAATATCAGGAAATTCCACATAAATGTAACAATAAACCTTTTTTTTTTATGGTAAAGTGATCAAACACTGGCAAAGGTTGCCCAGAGAAAGTGTGGAGCTTCCATCCTTGCAGACATTCCAAACACAACTGGGCAGGGCCTGGGCAACCTGCCTCAGTTGACCCTTTCCTTGTGGTGGCAGGTTGTAGTAGATGATGTCCAGAGGTGTCTTCCAACCTGAATGACTCTGCATTTCTATTCTATGCTTCTTACACTTGTGCAGCACTGCACTCACAGCACACTGAAAGCAGGTCACAGGAAAAGGGGTTGGGAGCTGAGGAGAAAGAAAGGATAGACTCTGCATTACCAGTCTCATAATCCCTCACAAGAAAAAGTGTCAGTCTGGAGGCCCAGGAGCAGCAAAGGTTCTGCTAGGTCGGAACTCCTCCACCTTTCTCTAAGCCAAGCTTTAAAGTGATATGGTAAACAAAGATGAAAATATACAGTATTTTTTATCCAGTTCAACAGTTCAAACTTATTTTCACATGTGAATAAATACATTATTTTAAACTGCACAAAGGAATTTTTTGCTTTCTTGACTATAAAAGTCAGTTTTATCATTCACAACGCATATGAAAGTGAGTCCAAAAGGCTGCCCAGTCCAAGCAGTACTTTTTACACATATTTTTAACTAAAAGCTAAGCTCTTTCCCTTTCAAAAGCAAGATCCCTTTACAGGAATAATGTAAGGATACAGACAATGACAACTAGTCCTAAGCCTTACTCAAATTCAGGTGTATTGTTTTTCCAAATTTCTGCAGGTCCAAGTTATGATAAGCTTTTACTTATTAATAATAGTATTCTACTTTAGATTTTCCTGTTATTTTTATGCATAATTCAGTACAGGGCTAAAAAATATGGAAGGACTAAATTGAAAAGAGTATTTAGTGAGGACTGGTGCACAGTAAGGCAGAGAGGGGATGCACTTCTGTATCTCTGAATTACTGTGAAAGCATGAAAGAAGATGTCTAGGTCCTGCAGCTGAGATGAAATCCTAAAAAGCTCAGAAAACCATTTTTTGTCAATGCTAGGTAAGATGCAGAGATGTTTCTAATGTTACGCAGACTTCAGGAGTAAAAGGCAGCTCACACAGATATGAGACAGGAAAAAAACCAGGAAGCTGATTTTTCGAGCAGGCAACAGCCAGATCTTACTTTATTTTTTCTCTATTTTTCTGTTTCTGAATAAGAGTACATTTTTGAATGAACTTTCATAAATGATAAGTGATATTCATTTCCAGTTATGCTGTAGGTATGATTTTCTGAAGTGCCATCATAGTTTAAGGGGTTCTTCAGTGGCTTAACTTTACACAGAGAAGGAATCCTATTTACATGTGCATAAAATTACTCAATATGTGAACATTCACAGGATAGTGCCTAAATTGGTAGGAGGCTTCTTACAACAAACTTGACTTGGTCTCTCTCTGCAGTTCTAACATGCATTTTGTTACGCAACAATTACATTTAGAAATCATACTTCAAGTATTTTTCTGGAACAATCTACATTTTATAAAACAAAAATGAAGCATGGATTGGTACTTGACTCCAATTACAGGAAAAATCAGCACTTAAGCTGGTTTGGAAAACAGTGAAGGATTAAACTTTTCTGTTGTTAAGATGAACTTGAAAAACAAGGTATTCAATATACAACCAGCATCCCAGTACAGCACAGCTATTCACAATGAAGGAGATCTTTACACAAACTCATCTCAAGTACCAAAAGCAATATCCACATCTACAGTACCTCCTTTCTGTATCCCACTATGAAGTCATGATTCATTTTTGTTATGAACTGTGAATCTCTGCTTAACACACCAAGAGGATGCTCTGTGAACCCTACCTCCCACACCTGACATTCGGGCTACAGCTCAAATGCAAACCTCTTCCCAGTTCTCTTGTCTGTATGTAAGCAAGGGATGTTTTAACCTCCTCTCACATTCATTGGTTTCCTAAGTCTCACATCAACAATTACATTACACACAAAATCTTCTATACCATATTCATAATACATAAAATAATAAATAGAATTCAGAATATCTGTTCATGCAATAGCTGAACCAGATCAGAGACTTATACCTACCTACCTTCCTGTAAGTGTGTAGGAGCTTCCCTGGGCTTACAGATAACAACTGCAGATCCCAAAGTGCTATCACCATTTTTGTTTGCAATCCTGAAGGACTCTGTTACCCTAGTACTCACTTGGCAGATCAGATGGACATGTACACATGACTCCTGTCTACAGTAGTGTTGGATGAGAGCATGGTTTGTTGTTTATCTCGTCTCTTTTATTCCTTTGGAGGAATGCTGTTTGACTTGCATGACAGAAATTTCCATACAGGTCCCAAAGCTTGAGAATTATCTAGGATATAAGGCCAGATTAGCACTGTTTATGAATTCTGAAAAAATTCCCATTTATATTTTTTCAGCTTTTGTCATGTAAAAACCCTGATTAAGAACAGTTTTACTTATAAATCATAAAATAAATCTATAACATAAATCATATCATAAATTTATAGATCATAACACTAATTTTCTTCCTTTCTTTACCAAAACAAGTTGTATTCTTATCTATCACTTACCTAAGATGTAATCTGGATGCAATACTGAAATTTTGCAAGATGTATTAACTAAAAATTAGTGCATTTCAGGTATGACATGTCCTGCTTAAAAGGCAAGAAAATGTGAAAACAGACTGGGTATGCTATACATCAAATTACTTTGTTGCTATGGCCTGTAATAGACACAATATCACCATCACATGCAAGGAAATATAAATTGGAACAAAGTTTGCCTCTGGCCTGAGACCTCTCAAGTGTCTGCATAACCCCTTAAATCACAATAACTGAAAGCATTAGAGGCTCAGGTCCATGCACTTTGCTGCTTTGATACTTCTACAGGGATAATATCCTGTTCATTAAATGAAGAACACTTCACAAAGAGTAACCATTAAGTATTGAAGCATCCTGGTTAAAGCTTCTGTGATCTTCACAAATGGTATTTTCAGTACTTCTCTTGGACTCAGCATCATTTCCTTGATCTGCTTCCTATAACAATATGGGGAGATTTCAGCTGAAAAATGTTGCTGTTAATACAGAGAATTGATCTTTTCTCTGGGCAGCAGAATTTGAGCTAGGAAGAAAGACTTTTTCACCTTTGATAGTAAAATATCTGTTTAGCAAGCAGATGAAGTACTCTTGATTTCTTTCACATCACTTTGAAAGGATGTTAGGACCTAAAACAATCACTTTGCACATGTGTAATCAGTGCCTCAGCATCTTAAAGTAAGTAAGAATCACTGGAAGAAGCCAAGAACAAGGTATGACAAACATCCCTGGAAAATGTTTATGTCTATATCCCATATTCTCAAAGGTTAGTACATGCTATTAAGACCAAAAAGAAAGAAAATGAGATAGCAGTGTTCTCTATCCATTTTAGATATCTAGCTGGGAAATTTGTGCAGGTTGGGGGTTCATGTGAACAAGTTGAATGTGAAGGACGCGATGTGAGAGTGCTGGATGCATGTTTGGCGGGTGAGCTGGGTCAGCAGCAGCTGGCATCCCCACCTGCCAGCATTGTCCCACTCCTGAGGCTGCCGACACACTGCACTGGTGGCAGAATGGCTCACCCTCAGCCTCTGACCAGTGCTCAGCAGACTTGTAGCAACTGAGATCAAATCCAGTATCCCATAACATACTGCATTATGAGTGCAGCACTTACAGAGCTGACTCATGTGTCATTCATCCATCTCTCTTCTGAAGGTGGCCAGAGAACTGCAGGGAGATCTGGTGCCTGTAGATAGTCAACTCCTGGACGCATGCATTTATGCAGTGCAATCAAAGGACTTTATCTGAAACTCTAACAATGCTTCAGATTGCTGCAACCCTGGATAGTGTCAAGAGCCACACACACACACACACATATAAACACATTAAAGCATCATTAGCATGTACATATTGACATCCTAAAAGGGTTCTGAAAAACAATGTCTCCATGTGCACGAAACTGCTTATTATTTAGGAAATGTCAGAGGACCTGCTGAAAATTATCACGACTTAAGATGGGATGAAATGCACAGAGAAGCACAAAATGGAAAACAGACTAAACCTAAAATGACAGACATGGGCTTTTGTTCTCCTTTATGCACTTAAATATAGTAAATCAATTACAGTTATACTCACTTTGGGGCTGAAGTAATATAATGTGGCCTTAATGCAACTGTGAGTCTCAAACCTTTACATCATCACATTTAATCCCTCAAGAATGGAATACTGTTTTTCTCACACAGGAAAATGATTTTGAAGGCAATTTGGATTTTCTAGTGTGACCACACCACATGCAACAGGCAATGATATGAGTTAGAAATCCTTGACAGTTTTTCATTGTAAGGATGGCCCTGACAATGTCTACTGCTGTTTTCTATCAAATGTTGATTTTTCAATGTGATTTAGAGACATATGAGGAAATATTCTTCCCCCTCTTCCTCTTACTCCTCATCCTCCTCCTCCTCATGTCCAAGTGGAGAACGGTGACAAGTGGCATTCCTCGGGGTCCATGTTGGGCCCAGCCCTGTTTCACATCTTTGTCAGTGACATGGACAGTGGGATAGAGTGCACCCTCAGCAAGTTTGCTGATTACACCAAGCTGTGTGGTTGCAGTCAACACACTGAAGGAAGGGATGGCATCCAGAGGGACCTTGACAGGCTGGAGGTGTGGGCCTGTGCAAACCTCATGAAGGTCAACCAGGCCACATGCAAGATCCTGAACATGCGTCAGGGCAACCCCAGGCACAAATACAGGCTGGGCAGAGAACGGATTGAGAGCAGCCCTGAGGAGAAGGACTTGGGAGTGCTGGTGGATGAGAAGAAGCTCAACTTGAGCCTGCAATATGAGTTGGTAGCCCAGAAAGCCAACCACATCCTGGGCTGCATCAAAAGAACCGTGGCCAGCAGGTCGAGGGAGGTGATTCTGCCCCTCTACTCTGCTCTGGTGAGACCCCACCTGCAGTACTCTGCCCAGTTCTGGAGCCCCCAACATAAGAAGGACATGGACCAGTTGGAGCGAGTCCAGAGGAGGGCCACGGAGATGATCAGAGGGCTGGAGCCCCTCTCCTATGACGACAAGCTGAGAGAGTTGGGGTTGTTCACCCTGGAGAAAAGAAGGCTCCGGGGAGACCTTATAGCAGCCTTCCAATACCTAAAGGGGGCTTATAAGAAAGATGGGGAGGAAGTCTTTAGCAGGGCCTGTTGCGATAGGACGAGGGGTAATGGTTTTGAAATAGAAGAAGGTAGATTCAGACTAAATACAAGGAAAAAAATGTTTACAATGAGGGTGGTGGAACACTGGCACAGGTTGCCCAGAAAGGTGGTGGATGCCCCATCCCTGGCAACATTCAAGGTCAGGTTGGACAGGACTCTGAGCAACCTTACCTAGTTAAAGATGTCCCTGCTCCTTGCAGGAGGGTTGGACTAGATGACCTTTGAAGGTCCCTTCCAACACAAACTATTTTATGATGCTATGATTCACATCCTCATATCAACACAGCAATTCTGCCTTTTCCTAACACCCTAATACACCCAGTCTATGAATGGCAAAGAACATCATAGACTGCCATTTTTGGCTGCCGGGGAGGATATTTTTGAGACGAAGTCCTTGCTCATTATCCGCCAACTGAATCCACCTTCTATAATCTAGATTACTGAACACTGCCCCTTAACATTTATGATACTTCAACACATGCTCAAAAAAAAAAAAAAAAAAAGAATTTATGTGCCTACACCAAAATCTGCTTTGATGCAGTTCTGTGCCAACTCTGAGTACATATAGGCTGCTGCTGCTGCACAGCTGCAGCATTTGGAGCTTCTGGGCTAAGATCCCATCCAGCTAACATACCTGAATTATTATTTTATAAAGCAGAACATCATTAATGCTATATTAACTTTCAAAAGTCCTCAATAGGCTCCTTGACACTGGAGTCACAAAAAAAAAATATTATCTTAGCCATTACTAAGCGCAGGTACACTTCAGGAATTTGTAAAAGAGGATGCCAACAATTTGAAAGAGTCTGTTTCTATATTTTCGAAGTTGCAGCAGAGCTGCAAAATACCCTTAGGCACAGGCTCCAGTCAAATGAAACTATTACAGGCTGCTTCAATGCACGTCTGTAAGAACTACGTACCTCTTTACCTACTTCAGTGAGCTAGATTTTTGTCTTATCCAGCACAATAAGTCAACATATGCTGCACTTAACCTCATTCTCTGCCTCCTACCTGCATTGCTAAGTACAGAGGGCTTGGTTATATCTGCTGCTGCCGCCTCTGCATTCATGAGCAGGATCAAGTTGGATGAGATCATAGTCTCTCTCAGAAGAAAGAGCTGCCTTTCACATCCTCCTCAGTGGCATGAGAAGCAGGAAGTCCAGTTTCTGGGCTCTTAGCTGGACATCTGTCCCAGATACTTGTTTTGAGACAACTTTTGGTTTTGTTTGGTCTTCATTCTTGGTTTCTCCAGATTCACTTTTACATTGCTGAGAAGCCGGTAATCAGCCCAGCACGGTCAAAGTAGGATGGAAGAGAGAACAGAACAACCATGTGGCTGCAGCCCATCAAGTGAGCAAGGGCACATTGAGTGCCAAGTGCTGCTTGTGAAGGATAGAAGGGCAAAAGAAGGCAATGGCCTTTCCACCCATCCTTTGCTATTCAATGTTTTTGCATTTTCTCTCAGTAGCTGCCCTTTTTTTTGCAGGTATTAATGCTATCCAGGAGCCATCTGGAGGGTTATTTGTAAATTGCATGCCCATTCATGTGGCAGCACATCAAGGAATAAACAAGTGTTCATTCTTTGCTGAATTTCTTTTAAATTGTTCGAGTTGCACTTACTCTTCAGATAAATAATAATGCCAGAATGGTCTAACTACCTGACAATAGTCTGTGAATATTTTAAGCAATTAGTATTCACAAAACTTTTTGTCGGTGCATCAGAAATTCTGCTTTTCTGGGATAGAAGGCAGGCTTTCCATTATGGTATCTGAGGTTTTAAGTAATTATTTTTTTTTGAGGTTCTGTAAAATAGCATTTTGTAACTGTAACCTTTTTATAGTTTTCAGTACAGGCCATACAGATTACAGCTGCAGTTTACTAATATTGACTGTTGCATCCAAGGAGAAGGATTGAAATCAGGATGCTCTCTGTAGCTGGAGTATTGGAGATCTAGGAAGAGAGAAAAAAGTATAACTGTGATTTTAAAACCTCCCTAACACCAGGTATTGGACTGAATTAAGATCTACCATAGCATCTGGAAAGCGTACTCCATTCTGGTTTTCTCTATAGAAGAACAGCAAAGCTATGCTTTAAAAAAAAAAATGTAGATAAGCCATCATTTCTCTGTCTCCATTTTCCTAGCTAAATTTGTCTGAAATAGTTCAGTTCATGGCCTATCAGAGGAAAAATCCGTACACTTGTTTAAGCTTCTTTGCATTAGTGAAAAGAAGCAGCTCTTAATGAAAAGATTCCCTGGTGACTGCTTCCCTTCCTTTTCAGAGCTGGACAACCCCTGTACTCAAACACCATCCATGCCATTGCAGGCCTTATATATAGGTAAGTGGAGTTAGGAGTGTATTTAAGTACCCTCAACTCCTTCTGTAAGCATTTGGCAGCCAGAAAATAAAAAAGAGAGAGTGATTAAATCTGTCCTTCACAGACCATCAGAAAATCTCCCACTGGAGTGAGCAATGCTGATGTTCCCCTTCTGGTTTCCAGGGAAGTATGCTGGAGTCCCATTCATCACAACCAAGAAAGTGGGCAGCACAGAAGTTTTACCCTTGTAACAGCAGTGGGAAGAAGAAATTTTAACTTCATAAATATGTCACAGAAATATGATCCCATTTCAGTTTTGTAGCAGTTCAAAAGGCTGAGTTCTCTTTCTGAAAGTTTAGTTCCATGCAGGATCTTCTTGAATGCTGATGGTCCTTCATTCACCATCCAACAAAACCAGCATTCGTTTTGCAAGAGTACTCTCACGAGTGCCATGTACAGGAGCACATCCTCCCTCCTTTTGCTGTTTGGGACCTCTGCTACATCAATTGCTTACTTTCTTTGCCCTCTAACAGAGGGCAAGATTCTTTCTCCATCCTTTGCAGCTTTTAATTTCTGTAGTTGCCTGCAATGTTTTCAATACTGACTTGAAAATCTGACACTTTCTGGACTTCCTAAAGTACCTTTTGTAAATAAATAAATAAATAAATAAAAAGTTATGCTGAGTTTATGCGAAGCAGATGCTGATTGCTGATTTGCAGCTATTTTCAGCAGTAAACGACACCTCCTTTTTGTCTTTCAAGGTCTTGCATTAAAGAGAGATCTCTGAGACATTTCTGCTTTCTAAGCCAGTCAGAACCAACACATGCTGGTCCGATCAGCTACTTCACTGCAAAACTGTAAAGGCAATTTGTTCTTACTTACGTATCACCATGATCACAGCTCACTGCTATATCATTACCAGCATAAGTTCAAGAAGCATCAGTTCAAAACCTTTAGTAGCAGCTCTATTATCTGTCAAGTGGCCACCAAAAGAGCCTCAGAGATGTTTTTAATGATAAATCTTGCAAAAACCTCAGCATTTTAGAGTAATTTCAAAGGAAGTATTAAGTGGAATTTCCAGGATGTCACTGAGTTTCCAGTCACAGAGGGAATATTTACTGCCTTGAAAAAATGCACTGCTACCATCTGCAGTCAGAACTTCCTCTCTTTCTTGAGCCAATGCTATTTCAGACTCTCAAACCCCTACTTAGTCTCAGTTGCATTTCCCTAAATCACGCTGCTAACGCCCTTTAACATCTGATTTGGAAGTGTGTGAAGATAACCCATACAAAAGCACTTTTAGTAGAAAATTCAAAGGAAAGGAAAAGGAGTCCAGATGGGAGACCGTGAGGAAGTTGTTATGCTGCAAGTTCATCTGAAGCTCAGGAGGGTCCTTAACTTCAAAGTCATACATCTCACCTGAAAAACAGGGGGAGGGGTATTTGTAACTGCCTTCCAGCTCCCATTAAGTCCATGTTCACAGGAACTCGGAGTTGGCTTTTATCATCTTTGGTACAGAGGTTGATTCAGCCTCTCCCTGATGTGACCACGCTTTCAGGAATGGATATTGGACTCTGTGCTTCCCAGCTTCAGGATAGATGTGGTCAGTAAGCACCGGGATGTTTTGCAAGTGAATGAAGGGTAGGGTGTGAAAGAGGAGAACAGAAACAGATAGGTCCTAACTTAGTTTGGAAAGGTAGTGAGCATCATAAGAGAGTGGGGAGGCTGTTGGAAATATTGGGTTGGGGACTTTGGTATGAGAAAACTGGGACAGTAAATTTTGTTGCCTGACTGAGAAATACTTTGTTTGTTCTCAAGTCACAGACTCTAAACTTTTGCAATATACAAAACCAATGCAGCCTTAGTTTTGCCTGTGGTTACATATTGAATTTCACCTGCATTTTGGATTAAAAGCCCATGGTGAATGAGTAGTTACAAAGGAAGTATATAGATGGAACAAAATCTCTTTGATAAGCCGGTCAAGAGAGTGCCTGACGAGTCAAGCTGTAGAAAATGTGAGATTTCAGAGGATGCTGCAAAATGTCTTTCCTTGTTTTTTAATTTCAAGATTACGTAAAAGCATGATTCCATTTGCTATTTCATTCAAATTTTGCACAGTTTGACGAGAAAAGATAAAGAAACCCAATATAGTGGTTTGGTACATCATTGCTGTATGAATACGTAAGGCACATATTCTTTCCCATTTCAGCATTACTCCACTGAAGAATCATTTATTTAAAAAGTAAGTCCCTCTGGTTGTTTTGGTCAGCTTTTAAGAGGAAACTATGCAAACTGAAAAAAAAAGAAGAGGCAATAATATTCCTGTGGGGTTTTCAGATGTCATTATTGGAGTGACTGTAACATGCAAGTTGTATGTGATGGTTTGTTCTGACCGGAAATTCCCATACAAAGGGAGACTCTCACAATGTCTTTCCCTGTAAGAAGTCTATTCTTCAGCATACAGCTAATGGGTGGGTTGATGAGGCTTCTTTATTTGATAATAAAGTGACAAAATACTTGAAAATATTGTCTGTCAAAAACAAAGGAAAAAAATAATGAGGACAAAGACAGATTTCCTCTATCTACCCAATATAAATAGGTGAAACCATTGCTACAAATAAAAATATTCTCCTTGAGAATGCATGAGCTGAACAGGATGACACATTTGTGTTCTTATTTTGCAAAATTTTGTCACAATGTACAAAATATGATAATCAAGGATGAACTTAACCTTCTAAGACAGCAAAATGGCAAAAGCTTACTCATGCATTAACAGATGTGTCTTTGTGTTTGCAGTGGAAAACCTGATGGGTGAAATTTAGCCCTTATATTTTCTGAGCCACTGCAGTAATCATCAGTAAGTATTAAATTCCAAAAACATTACTAACTGGACTGTGAAGGTAAGACATAACATATAGTGTGTCTATTGTCACAGCACGACAAAGAAACCACTGTGATTCATAATTATATTACAAATAGGGAGTAATCATAAAAATCTATTCTCCACATCAATATAAGGATTTCTGAGGAGAAAGAACAGACTTGTCTCCTTCTGCTCCATTCAGATATATTATTCTGAATAATTTAATTTTTAATTTTATGATTGCTTTGTTGAACAGTTGTGCTTGCCAAAATTATGCTTTATGGCTGATATTTTCATACAGATTAAAGGGTTGAATTATTTTACAGTGTTCAAGAACCATGCTTTTTTAAGGTTCCCAGCAAAACTAAGGTATATTTAAAAAAAACCCAAACAACAAAACAGTTTCAGTTCATAACTAAAGGTTAAGAGAAGGAAACATTTAGTGCTGATCAAAAACTGGATTACACATACATTTTTATTGGAAGAAAGTGCTCTAACAGTTAACTTATCAGCCAAGGGAGAAGAGTTGTCAATACTGGCAATGATGCAATGGAACTTTCCCTCTTTAATTCAAAGGGAGGTCAACTAAGCAAAATTTGGCTCCACTGGAGAGCTGAATATACACTAATTTTGGATTGAACCTGATATTTTAATGCCACCTAGCATAAAATCTCTCTGTAAGGCTGTCTTCTGTTCTTTATTAGACCCACAGCAGAACAAAAGCCTCAAAGTTGACCAAGACAATACAAATACCACATTTATCTGCTTTCTATTAATCTCTTTAATTTAGTCTCTTTCCACTAAGGGCTTTTTCACCATTTTAAAAATGTTTACAGTGCAATTTAATTTCCATTACTTTTAGTTTGTATTCTTCTAAAATACATGTCTTTTGGCAACAATGAGCAAATCCACAGCACGACAGAGGCCAAAAGTCTCTATTTTGCAGTACCTTTCCCAAAATACCCCACTATGTACTAGAAAAAAACCCACCATTTTACTGACCCAAGAGTGGCAATACATAGGGAAGAATGTCAGCTTTTAAAGCATGTATATCTCACTGGACCATGCCTTTACTTAAAAGAAAATAAATTTAGACATAATTTTCAATATAAAAAAACATTAGCTTTTTCATAACCCCATTGCCAAATTATCATTTACCAATGTTTGCATCATGGAGAGCAGACTTTTAATTATCAGTTGTTCATGCTATGTTCTGATAGCATATAATGTGGCATCTCTTGCTAGTAAAAAAAAAAAAAGACATTCCAGTTTGATTCCTATAGGGCATGATACAAGGTCAGATGGGTTTTGGATTTTCAGAGTATAGCAGTTGCTCTGGTTTTCATTCCCCTGGGAAGCAGGCTCAATGACGCCAAAACTCCAAGGACTGTACATGTTTTCCAGAAATCATCTTTCACATTCTTGAACTTCAGCCACTCACACACTTTTGCCCTTGTTTTTCTTAATGCATTTGTCCTTAATGCATTAGTTGAAAAGTCTCTTTAAAAATAGGGGTTTTAACTAATCTCCTGTAAACAAATGGTCAATCAGCTCTGTTCAGAAAGAAATTATCTGTACATCTGTTTTCCTACTAACTAAACAGTACATAAGTTAATTTAGTTTTCACAGCTTATTATAGGTCTTCTGCCAAGGAAAGCTGCAAAGCTTCTTCTTGTATCTCACAAAATGTAACTTTAATTTTGGCTTAGAATGTAGGGTTTTTAAACAACCAATGGTCCATTTTTAGTGGGCTTTATTATCGAGGCTACAGAAAAAAAAAAAAGGTAAGAGTAATTGCCATAAACTCCAATCTTTTCTCCTTTTCAAAGACATTTTAGTTTAGGGATCTTCAGATTTTTTTTTTTTTTTTATTTTGCAGAAAAATACCTTGAGGCATGTTGGTAGATCACTAAGTGCTGGCCAAACATGTATTGCTAATCTATAAAAAGCTGGCCTATCATATGTTTCTAGCTCTTTTCCTTGTTAATAGATGTAAACCCAAAACAAATGGGTGGAAGCACTTGATGGAAAAGAATTAGACAGTAAGATTTATCATTTTCAGAAATAGTGTGGCCAGCAGAAGTAGCGAAGCGATCATCACCCTGTACTCTGAACTGGTGAGACTGCACCTTGAATACTGTGTTCAGTTTTGGGCCACTCACTACAAGGAGGACACCGAGTTGCTGTTCTTTGCATCCGAAGAGCAGCAAAGCCGGTGAAGGGTCTAGAGAACAAGACTTATGAGGAGCCACTGAGGGAACTGGGGTTGTTTAGTTTGGAAAAAAGGCAGCTCAGGGTAGATCTTATCGCTCTCTACCACTACCTGACAGGAGGTTGTAGCGAGGGTGTTGGCCTCTTCTCCCAAGTAACTAGTGATAGGATGAGAAAATGGCCTCAAGTTGTGCTAAGGAAGGTTTAGATTGGATATTAGGAAAAAATTCTTCACCAAAAGGGTTGTCAAGCATTGGAACAGGCTTCCCAGTGAAGTGGTTGACTCACCATCCCTAGGGGTATTAAAAGACTGGTAGATGTGGTGCTTAGGGACATGGTTTCGTGGTAGACTTGGCAGTGTTAGGTTAACGGTTGGACTCGATGATCTTAAAGGTCTTTGCCAACCTAAATGATTCTATTCTATGATTCTCCATGCTTTCCCACTACTTGTTTCAATGCTCACCTTGAGTCTTTCATTACACCACACAACAACAGAAGTTCAAATTACTTTCCCAATACATCAGTTCCCTGTAACTTGCTGGTTGTCCCCAGCTGAAGTGGTTGTCTTCTGAGAAGTTCAGACTGTCATTGTTTCAGCACAGCAGGCTCTGCTGCCTCTAGCTACTGTCTGTTCCAAGTCCTGCTTGGAAGGCCTCATCAAGTAGCATCTTCACTGCACACAAGCATTGCCCCTCCTTACTGCCTACTGGCTTATCATCCACTGAGTACTTTAAGAAGACTGGTGACTGTGCAAGAGTTTGCACTGCACTGCCCTCAGCAAAACTCTCAGCAATGAACCCTTCATGAAAGGTCCGTAAACAATCCTATAGACTGGAAAGCTACTTGTAAGACACATTGGCATCGCCATCAAAAGTCTCTCTCACCACTTCTCATGTATGCCAATGAAAGACGTGTTGCTTTCTCAATGCTCCTCTCTTGTCCCAGAGAGAAGTACTTCCCCACCTGCATATGCTTAGTCTCATTCTCCTGCTCATATGTAGTGCTTTTTCTACCTTGAAACCACTGTCTGCCATCAGTTATAACACTCATGGAAATCAAATGATTCTCAGATATATTGCAGGTAACATGTTCAGCATACATGCAAAATGTAACCTTCTTCTGGTCCCCTTTAAGAGATACTATTTTCAAATACAGTGAAATACTAGATTAAAGTAGCACTCAGCTAAAGCTACGGGATCACTTACTGGAGTAGGTGCTGTCTGTCCTGATCACTACACAACATTTAAAAAGCCATACAACTGTAGTAAC
The DNA here is from genome assembly GCF_036417535.1 of Chlamydotis macqueenii. Lineage (NCBI taxonomy): Eukaryota > Metazoa > Chordata > Aves > Otidiformes > Otididae > Chlamydotis > Chlamydotis macqueenii. Next base: position 53,285,739 of record NC_141593.1, on the reverse strand, counting down.
AATACTTGCAGGAAGACTGTGACTAGGCAGCATCCAATGATCAAGGAGCAGTAGAGGAGAAAAGCTTTTCTTCCTGGAGTCCATCTGGTTTCTAGATGCCTAAAAATGTTGACAATGTACAAGCACAAGAGAGGCAATCCTTTTCTTACAGTAATGGGAGGCAGAGGGCATGCTGTGCTCTTTCTGACATAAGGAAACACAGCCTGTGATCACCATACAAGGAGTCACTTCTGATTGGGAGCTCTTCCTGCTGCAACATCTTACCATTTCCAAGTCTCATATATCTGACAGTACCTAGAAAACAAAGCAGTCTCTTAACTAACAAGAATCCAAGTAGCTCTATAATGCATTAATAATTGGAGAAAACAGGTGAGGTTTGACTAAAACCCCACATGAGAAGATTCACAGGACCTGCAGAAGCTCTCATACAGATCAAATATATTGCTGAGCTCTAAAGAAGCAGGAGAAATTGTAAGTATAAATAAAATAAGTAGAAAAATCGGTGCTGTAATAGAGGATGCATACAAACTTCTGTCTGTAATCAAGCAAAAGAACTACCAACTACTTTTACATCAACACTTCAACAGCTGAGATTCGTGTACTGATCCACAAAGACCTCTCAACTTGCAGCCTTATCCTAGGCTTCACAGACAATAGTAGGTAACTCACTGCCACTCAGAAATGTGAAGAGCAAATATAAACCAGCAGTTTTAAATAATTTCATGTTTTGTTCAATGTTATTTTTAAAGACATTTTGTTTTAATATCTCAGTTGGTATTCACCATCAACAACTGGGTTTTGATTTAATCCACCACTTCTGAACAACTAAAATCAAGACTTTCCCAACTCAACATAAAAATACTCCACTATTGAGGTTATCACAAAGGGACTTAGTTCACTAACATCAAAGTCAATGAAAGCTTTGCCATCAGAGCCATTGGATGCGTATATAATTATATGCTAGTAACACTATATTCACCATTACATAAGGCATTCTTTCAGTAGGGAGAATTTCCTGGTTTGCAAATAGTAAGTTTAAAAATTCAGTATACGGAGACCAGAGGAGAAACAGTTTTTAGAGACTAAATGCAACTGGAAAACATTAGAAGATATTGCATCTTTGTCTGTGAAAAAAAAAATTCTATCAATAAGATCAAAGACAGCCTAGATAAATGTCTTCCCTCATATGACATGTCTACAGAGTGGTGTCAAAATGTAGAGCCTTCAAACACAGTTTTTTTTTTACCTACTGTACCTAGGTTTGTGGCACTCCTACATACCTCGGAAAAGACAACTGGTTTATTTTATAGAGATCTCTCAGTACACTCGAAAGATATTATTCTCTGTTATTTTGCAATGGCTCTAGTCCCCAGATGTTTACAGTCAATCCCAGAGACAGTCACACACATGTAAGCCACAAACATGTTGGCAACTTACTCCTTTCACAAGCCCAAACAAAAGAGAATTATTTTTCTGGTAGAGAGAAAGCCATCTTTGGAAGACCAGGTTGCACAGAGTTTCCTAAAACTTCTTAAAGGACTTCTAATCTATAGGAAGATGTAAACAACCCAACAGTAGAGCACACTCCACAGTTCATGGGTCTCTCACAGAATCATAGAATGGTTTGGGTTGGAAGAGATGTTTAAAGGTCATCTAGTCCAACCCCCCTGCAGTGAGGAGGGACACCTTCACCTAGATCATGCTGCTCAGAGCCCCGTCCAGCCCAACCTTGAACATCTCCAGGGATGGGGCATCCGCTGCCCCTCTGGGCAACCTGTTCCAGTGCTTCACCACTCTCATAGTAAAAAATTTCTTCTTTATGTCCAGTCTAAATCTACACTCTTTTATCTCCATCAGCAGATGTTGTGACTATTTTCTTCAGTAGAAAGACCTTTTTCTTGTGAAGACAAGGAGAGGGGAAAGGCAGCCTTTCTTGGACTAGACAAACATGCACCTGTGAAGTGCAGTAAAGATTCAGCTAGTTACAGAATTGTAAAGTATACAGATACTTGTTTACAATTACAATATGTTTTAAGTTTATTAAAAAGCAAGTCCACTTGTAGCAGGCCAACATCTTTGCAGCTGCAAAAAGTAAGAAACACATAAACCAAAGAAAATTAAACTGATCCACAGCCATCTATAAATAGATTTATTTCTGTCTGTAAATCTGTTTTTGAGATATTTAGATCCCTGCTTGAAAACAACAACAACAAAAAAGTCTTTAAAACTCCAGAGACAATTTGTTTTGGAATGGGAACACTGGAAAATAATAGCTGAAACCCATGTTGTATAAGAACATTAACTTTAGACATTAGAAATGTTAACGTGCTTGGGAAGTTTCACGAATCTTTGCACTACGTTTAGTGCTTCCAGTGGTCCTTTTTCACAGTTTCCTCTTCCATTAAGAATAAGAATTTCTACATCACTGTGAAAGTACATGAGGATTTATAAAACATAGAAAAATGCAGGCTCCACTCCAAAGACCTAACATTTAACAAAACAAAATTTAATACAGGATTGTAGCACTTACTTTCTGTATTACAGGTGTTTGATCCTACTAAATAAATGCATTCTTACAGACTGAAAAAAGAAAATGAAATTAGAAAAAGCAGCAGCTTGTCTTACTGCTTTTTCTGTTTCCAGACCACCTACGCAACTGCCAAAAAAAACCCTCTAACATACAGGGCTGACCTAAAGCCGATCGCAGTGACAAACACAGGACTGGATCACCAGCCTTGCAGGAGGGAAGCACAGTTTAGCAGCTTGCATGCACACGATCTTTTTTTTTTTTCTGTGACACAAGTTTCTAGGGATAAGGATTTGCAACAAGAAGGTCCTGGTCCACTGGTAAGTTTTGGCTGCTGCACCAGTAGCGTGCAGCACTGGAACATGTTAAACCTGCAGAGGCTGCACGTAAACTGGTCTAGCTTCTGCCTAAAGATGATGCATTATAGTGACCTCAGGATATTATGCCTTTAAGGCATATTTTCTATTTTCTAACTAGTTATGGTTATCCTTCAGCTGCAGATTGTGACTATAAATTCATAGTTGGAAAGTCTAAAAGCAAATGAGTCAATGGAAAAACTGACTCATCACAAGCAGAGAAACAAAGGGACACAACATATAAAGGCCAAACTCAAAAGAACAGCTTTGTGGTATACTTTAGACACTAGTAGTAACGTTCCCAGGGACAAGAAGATCTGGGGATTTTACAGAATCATTCAACTGAGTATTTAACCTCTTTCATTTAGAGGAGGAAAAGCTAATCCCAGACAAGTGTAAAGAGGCTTCAGGACCTTTCCTACAGCTGCTTCAAAAGTTTGACTACTGCATTTGGATGCTTGCAAAGCCTTACTTAATTGTTGCTTCAGTCTTTTGCAATTCTTGAATGCAAAAGTCTACGTGATAGTAAGTGGTGCTACAGCAATTTACAGTCTTTTCTTTGTTTCTTAACCTCTCCCAAAATCAAGATACAAAGACATAAGTTTATTGCCTCTTTCCTCCAGCCAGAAGGAAAAAGCCAAGAGTGTTTGAAAAGGGGCTGATATTTGTCGTGTATGCTTACTGAGATTTATTATTCATATTGTGCTAGTATCAAGAAGTACCAATCACAACCAGAGGCCCTTTTGCTATGTCTTTAGGCTCAGACTACAAGGGCAGCAGGATCCAGATGTCTACCTCAAATCTATTAGATCAGTAGCACTGGCATTGACAAAGCCGGTATTCAGCTGCTTTCTCACACCCTGTTTAACTGAATCCCCCCCACCTACAGCTTTTATTTTGCTTCATTTCTGACACCTGCAACACAAACGTTTTAAATTGCATGTGATTTCCTTCACTGCCCTGGGTAATCCATGGTTACACAAGAAGAACATTCTCTTTCTTCTCCTTGAACGAAAAGAGACCATCCAGCTTGTCACAGACACATGGATTTTCAGCCATGAATCCCAACAGAAGATACTACCTCTCTCTAGTCTGTAGTTAGATGTTTAACATTACTTTCTTTATGGGATTAAAGCCTCATTCCTTTCCTGGAACTTTCTCCCAACAGATTTAAGCAGCAGATTGAATCAATATATTGATTTCTATAAAGCTCATTTTTTAGGCTATGAAATTTCCCTATATACAAAAGAAAAAAGAACATAAAAGGGACTGGGCAGGAGCCATCTATGAACCGGATAGTACAATGCCTAAATTCCACTTGCAAATCTAGCCTATATATTTGAATAAACACATTTTGGCTTACGGAATTGAACATTATTCAGAGATATTGTAGACCTTCATAATTACATTTATATTAACCAAGGCATTTATCTTCCCATCTCTCCTTTCCTCCTGTTTTCTAAACGATTTTTTTTTCTGAACTTATATTATCTCTCTCTCTGTATTGGAGATGTCAGTTTGTTGTTCAGTAGTAATTAAAAAAAAAAAAAAAAATAATTCTCTAATTTCTAGTTGAAAACACCACAAACACCACTATGTCAATGCATAATTTCATCATAAGTCCGTATCACGAATACTGTGTGTGGTTCAGACAAAAGGGAATATTTGAACAGCAACTTTTTAAAAAGTCAGCAATGATGAACAAAGACATAGACTTGCTTCTCTATACATCAAGAAAGCAAAAAGCTGGTGGGGATAGAGAGAGGCCAGTAAAATAATGAGTTACCATAAAAAAGGTGAATGTTCCCTATTCCACATAATACAGAACCCTGTTAAACTACAAAGTGTCAAGTTTTAAAAGGTTTTTTTAAATGTTTATTAAAGATATTTTACGATCTACCTAAGACACTTAAAGTAAACTGAGGAATTCACTGCTGCAAAATGTTTTGGATAAAAAAAGGCATATTAAAATGGAAAAAGAAATTGGACAAATCCATTGGTAAAAAAAAAAAAACAAACAAACAAACAAAAAAACCCCCAAAAAACCCCAAATGTTTAAACAGAATCAAAAAGCCTCAAAGCAGACTACTTCTGGACCAGAAAGTCTTTCAGCCTCAGACTGCTGGAAAAGCATATTGAGGAATTATCACCACACTCCTTGCCTTTCTTAGCTTTTTCATAAGCATTGGCCACTTTCTGGAACAGAGTACACAAGTAGCTATTCCAGCCTATTCCAGCACTTGGAACTATAAATGTATCTTGAAAAGTTTTACTGTCTTCATGGCTGAAGAAATGGCACTAGAAAAGAAACATATCAAGGAGGAAAGATGACATTACACACTGGGTTCTTAGATTCATTCAAGATACTTTAACAGCTTATTTAGAAAAGGTTAATTAATGCAGTTTCCAAAAAAGTTGGCAAGATTGTTGGACAGAAGATACTCTGAAGAGCTTTTGAAATATTCAAAGTAAATATTTGTAGAACTGAGCAGAAAACTGTCAATGAGATCACAAATTGTATATTAGAAACTACAGCAAGGCACACGCAGCCTGGTTCACATTTAAGTCAGAGGCTTCAGAGCACTGAGGTCAAGTTGGTTTTATTCACATCTTTTCATAAGAATAATGAGTTTGTATATATACAAATCTGTACTTGTGAAGCACCCTTTTAGAAAAACAGGCACAACACACATAGATCAGAACAGATAATTTTTTTGTTGCTGTTCTCTTCTGTTTAATGCCTGCTAGACTTCCCACGGGATAAGATTCAGTCCTTTGTAAGACTGTATTGATTGTTTTTTCTGAGCATCTGGGATTCGCCCTTATCTGTTACTACACCTGCAGAAGTTGACTCTTCTTGAATAGCTATGGGCATCGAACTATTGAGTGTCTTAGCATTCAGCAGCAGCTTAAATGGGTTTGTAAGTGCCATCATGCCAGTTAACATCAGAACGTGGTAACAACAGGCTTGTAATAATCCCATGTGCTTGTTTCACTACCCAGAATTTTTGGATAAGCAGCCTAAGACCAGGGCAAAAGACTCGAACTTCGCTTCTTACTTGAAGTGCACTCCCGAGTGACTTGCTGGCTGCAGACCAGTTAGTACGTACGCCAGCACATCAGCAGCGTGGATGAGGAGGGCACACTGATCTAAGTTGCAAGCCAGCACCACCATACAAGTATATTTCTCTTTCCAGAGGAACAAAGCCCAGATCATCTATCCCCCATGGAATCAACACCCTTTGTCTCCGCTCACAAAAATTCTTGCCTATCCCAAGAGGGCAGAGAGGAGGTAACACACATCTTATTCTCTCTCATTTCGCATTTCTATCAACACACAGGAGTCCGTAATTGCATGATTCATCAGTGAGCCAGAACAACCTCAACAGAAAGCAGGCAGACCCACTGAAGTTCTCTCCCTGCCCTGTTCCCTCTGTGGGAGGGGCAAATCTCTAATCCATTCACTGTCTCCTATTGATCTGGTCCCAAAAGAAGCTGCAGAGCACTGGGTTGAATTTATATCTTCCTAGATAAATTATAACAGATGTTATGCAGTAGTAGGAACACTTTGCAGAGCTGTGCAAATTACTGTGACTTTTACAGCCGCCTTTTTTATAGTTGGATGTCCAGAATAGTAACAATTCAGTATATCACTAGGAACAGAAAAAATACAATTAAAATTTGCAGGTGACCATGCATCCACAAATGCAGCTGTGGTGCACGTGAAAGCACCATTAGCTTAATTGCAAGGTGTATTGCTCCATCAACATGTAACACAAATACTGTATTTCCCTCACTTTACAAATGTAAGATGTGTCCTTGATCAGTCCTGAAAACAAAATCCTAAGAAAAGACCTTTCTCTTTGTGCCTTTATTAACATATTTGAAAGGCAACATGAGGATGTCATTTCAAGAGGGCAGACACTAGTTCTCAATCAGAACACAGAGAATCACTCACTGCCTTCAACCTTTGCTGTGTTAACCTCCTCCACACAAAAACCCTCACCTGAAGGACAAATTTTTTCACAAGTGTGGAAATGTCAGTACAGATCAGATTATTTCTGCACTCTCTCCCATGAAACAAGGATGTCCAGAAGCCGAAAAGAAGAATTAGGACTTCCTTACAAATATCTAGAAACTCTCACCTTCAGTGAGGAATTGCAGGAAGCACAAATATGTCTCCAGTATTATGATACTGACCAAACATTTTAACTTTATTTCCCCCCCTCTTAGCCGCTAAAAACTTTGGGTTCTGTATTTCCCTCTATAGATGACAACTGTGAAAGACACTCTCATCGTTTCAAACAGCTGAGGGCACAAGAGCTAATTTTGTTCCATGTGTCAAATGAAAATTAGAATTATTCTTTTATGTAATAAACTTTTTTAAAGGTTTGTCTTCATTCAGAGATTAGGCCTGATGAGCTATAAAAATATTAAAAATCAAGCTTGCTTTCTTATTAAACTTTAACTTCATTACAGCTGCTGGCAGCAGAGGCACTTTTCACTTATTTGTGGTTTGACCCCATGATAATCAGGAGAACTGGTGATCTAGAACAAATTCTGACAGGCAAGACATAACCTCAAGATGTACAGGATATTACAATATTGCTCCCTGAGGCAAAGAAGAAAAAAAGGCTAAGCGACACATTCTCACATTCTGCCAAAATGCTAGCAAAAAACATTCACAAGGACTCAGCTAACCAAAGAAATCTGCATAGCGTTAGCACTATGGATCTACTTAGAAGTTGCTACAGATATGCCTTGGAAAGTAAAATTATGTTTTTCTTTTTTAAGCATAACAGTTTTTGAGGTAAAATCACTCTGACATTCAAAACTTCAATCCCATAAGGCATGTGTTTCATTTTAAGTGCAGTTCACCTAAGGGCTACCCTCGACTTAGGAAGTACACACCGAGTTGGACCAGGACTTGCACGCTGGTACCAGCAGGCACAGCCAGCTGAAACCTCACTGCAGTTGTCCTCAACAGAAAGCAGAGCTCACCAGTTCTTCCAGATCTCAGAAATAAAAAGATCAATTAAACAACTTTCATCTTAAATAAGGGAAGTAAGAGCAGACAGGGCTTGAGAAAAATCAAAGTTAGATAACAAAAACTATTTAACTGAAAAAGTCAAATACGCTAGAGAATACCCAGATGCACTCCCTATGACTGGTCTTGCATAAAAACATTTTGCAACAGATTAAGGCTTCAATCTAACCTGAACACTAGCACTACTTTGCCAGTAGTCATCTAGTCACAGTGTGACTGAGTTTCCAGGAAACAATCAAGTATTAATTACAGCAACGTGTACAGACGGAAAGATGACATCACCCTCTTGTGCTGCACACTGTTCAAACAGATGAAGAGAAACAGCCTCTTCTAACACGGAGTTAAGAACCATAATGTGATCTCAAAAAGGATGATGCGAATGTCTCAAAATAACATAGAAAACAAAAGGAGAGTATTAGGTTAATTCCAGTTTACTCAGCCATGTGTCCTGTCCCATCAGACAATGCTGCCTCCATCCTGGCTCTTTTCGGAACAGTTTTCACCTTCTTGAGAAAAAAAAATCAAGGAATTGGAACTTAATGTTATTTTTCCACTTCCCCTTCTGCCACCACTCAAAAGATAACTCATTCAATAGTAGACAAAGTGACAATGAGTATACAAAATGAAAAAAGAGTCTGTGAGTAATCAGCCGTTTATGAAGAGCCCAGGTATCCACAGAGCATCCAGCATTATGACAACATTATGGATTCAAAACAGTAAAATCTGGTCATGAACGACTAGAGAACAGAAGAAAAATGAAAGGCTACAATTTGTCATCTGCATTTCACTTTACAGATAACATGTTGTTTAGTGGGTCTTAATGCTTGTATTATGCTCCAGTATTTCCAGTTTTCACAGAAATAGGAAATTACACAGGCTTATACGACACGTGTTATTTACTGTCTACAACTCAGGCAAAGGTAGCAGTATGGTGCCATGGCAGCTTCAGGCATTTTAAATCCTGCAAGCAATGGTCCTGCAGTCCCATCCTGGCCCACCTTCTGACCTCCTCTTCAGCACCGGCTCCGTGTGGCAAGCCAATGCAAGAAGCAAACCCAGGAAAAAAATATATATATATTTCAGTGGTGGCAGTAGTAAAATTTTTTAGACTAGTCACCTCCCAGTTCATCATGCAATGAAACCAGTGTGGGTACTGGCACAAGAAGAGGGACCAGAAAGCACAAAGAGGGGCAGGTGACAAACCTGACAAATGTGGACAGGCTTAAAGTGCTCTGGACTTGTACTCTCATCTCTATCTGCACAACTGAGAAGGTGACTGGCATGGGGCACCTAACTGTTGATTTTGGCCAACAAATCCCATAGTTGCACCTCTAGACGTCCTGTGATTTTCCCAAAGTAACACAGAAAATATGAAACAAGGTCTGAACGGACATGCCAGTGCCTAGACACTGGCTCATTATACCTTTTTTTTACAAAACCAAACAAATGAACAAAACCAAAATCAAAACAATACCCAAAATGTATCTAATGCATTCACCAGTGCTACTCCAGTCGCTAAGTTACACACTGAAAAGGTCAGTGGACTATGGACATTGTATAGCAATTAATGTAATACATTAAAACTTTGGGATACACATTTAGCAGAACCCAGCTGGTTAGTCGACACTCAGGGGTCTGCCAATTGCACTGGCCCTGCCCAATTCAAACTTTTACATACTGTAAAAAAGGATAAAGTCCTTTTAATGCACATAACAAGTATCTTGGGGAAGACAGTCTGGGTTATTCCTGCCTTAGGCAAAGGCAAATCCATCTGTGGGATTGGTTTTGCTCAAGGACCTCAGTGCGCTTGGTGGGTGATGCAGAAAGATGAGGCAGTCTGATGTGTATGTCAAGGGGATTTGATTTAGGGTGAGAATACCCAATAATTTGAATTGTATGATATTAACTACTACATAATACTGTGTATCATCACTACTATAATTGCTATATGCTATATCAATTGTATTAGAGTAAGAATCACACAGATTAATGAAGTTTCAGCTGGTATAGAGTTAATTGTCTTCATAGTAGCTGGTATGTGGCTTTTTCAGATTTGTGCTGAAAACAGTGTTGATAACATAGGGATGTGTTAGTTATCGCTGAATAGTGCTTTTTTGGCCTCCAGCAATAAAAATAAAGCACAGAAAGCACTACTATTTACCACTCCTCTTGCAGAAAACAAACTTTACCATGTTGTTTTCTGTGTTGCAAGAGTATGGTGGACTAAGCATGAACATCACTCATTGCCTTAATTCCTCACAAAAAAAAAAATTATGTTTCTCAAAAATAAGTCACACTCTTACATTTGACTGGAGGATCACAAAACAGAGGCAGGCTCATTGAACAGATGTGGAAGAGTAACACAAAAAAAATATTCCTAAATACATTGTGTCCTCGATGAGCATCCATTTCTACATGTGTGAAAAAGATGTTGGATACTAAACATGCACCTTAAAATCTCATTAATTTGAGTAGAACCAGGTTATTGTTAAGAAGAATAACCCCTCAACACAGTTTTCCAACGTCCCTTACTTTCTTCTGCATGATTCTCTTGCTTAATAAACTCTCATTTACTTAGTTGGATATCATGCAGTTTTTCATGAAACATCAGATTTTCCTGAACTGGAAGAAAGTGGAATAGTTTACAAAAAACAATATCATATTTTTTAAAACATTCTACATACACATTTAAACTCAGCTTATGCATAAGTACAGGAGATAGATTCAAATCCTAGTAAGATATTCTATTATTTATGCCCATTTTAGAGTGTTCCATGTTAAGAGGATTTCAAATGACTTAAAATAAGTGTCAACATATGTTGGATCGCTACATGGTCTCAAAAAAGAACAACAGTGGCCAAAAACCAAATTACTCTTGGATTTGGTCTCCTAATGGAGAGCAAAAAGACTGTCTTCACAGAAGTAAAATAGAGGTATGAAAAATATAATTATATTAAACTCTCATATTTATTATAAGAATAATGCACTGAAAGGAAGATCTGGCAGTTCTGACAGGTGAATCATGACAACATTTAGCCCTTTCGCAAGATGCTTATGTAACGAAATTAAATTCTACCTTTCCTAACCACATGTTCCCATTTTACAAATATTCAGTTTAAAGGCACAAACTAATTATAGAACTCAGTGCAAGGTTATCTCTTGTCTGGAAAGAATGTAAAATTTTCCTTAGAGAAAGTCAGGATGGGAGCTGAAATTGACTTCTATCAGTGGAGGCTGTCGCTACTAATGATACTCAGGCTTCACAAAGAGAAAATAGATCAGAGCTAACAAAACAAGTCAGGACATCAAATATATTTTGCACAATAAACACAGTTCTTTCTTAGATTGCAAGCCAGATGGACTGCTTCAACAGCTTAACCAACAGAAGGAAACAATAGCAAAAAAAATATTTTGAGAAGTCTGATATATATTGTTCACAGCACCGATCACACAAACAAGGCAGCTCATTACCACAGGTTTAGTACAGACACGGTGGTCCATGGAGTCCTTACACCAGGAACTATTCGAGGCTCATAGCACACCTCAATCAAATACCATGTTAGAGAGATGAGACCAGCTTTTGTTTAACAGTGAATGTCAGTCACAGGATGGTAGGAGTAGAGCTGAAATACTGATAAACAAATGTTAGTCTCATTCCCATAACACTCAAGTTTGTCTAATTATTCTGTTTATTTCTACCTTGATGACTGCACTATGTATGAGCAATCAGGAATCAGCTGTGCTTCCTGTGTATTAATTGATTTTCAGCAAATACTATGAACAAATTTTCATATCAGAACCATCCAGTAAACCTTAGCTTCAGTATTTTATTCATCACCCTTGCCAAGTGCTTGCACTTGTGCCTGTAGGGAAGTGCCAGTCATGGTCTATTGTACAGATTGTAAGAAAGAATATTTCCCTAACTTATTAAATTCCTTTATTTCTACCAGCATAACAAGGGGATAAATTCTTTCCCAGATTAGAAAACATAGTTGCCTTTAGTCTAATTGAGATAATCTCAGTCACAGTCTCTTTCCTTACTACCACTGGGTTTCCTTTACAGAAACTACACTATCAGAAAGTTGCTGTCAAAAGAAGTGGTGATAACAGAGCCAGATACAAGGTGGCCTTAGAAACTGAGCAAGAAGCAGTGCAGATCCTTTATTAGGCATGATGCAGAATGAGCTGCCCAAAAGCAAAAAATACCCTGGAAAAGGATGTTTAAATTACTTGAGAGTATTTTGCAACCTTCTGATTCTCTGCTGTTCTCCAGGGAGTAACAGGCACTTTTGGTAAATTAGACAGTCCTTGCTGTTCTCAAAATCACAGCAGCACCCCCAAGCTGCTCTAACTGCAGGCTGTCAGATGGGAGTGGAGCCTGCTTTTGACATACTTTCCCAACTCCCAACCCCACTTCTGGCTCACCTCAAATACTGCTAGATGAGGTCCACCCATAAACTGCCTTACAAGGGCATTTAACAGTCTGAAACAGGCTCCTTCATGCTGCCCTGAGCCTTCTGATCAGCACACACAAGCCCAGAGGAATTTACGCTTTCTTTCCATACTTTTTCAGCGACTACATCCCTGAACAGCTGGTGAAAAATAATTCACCTATATCAGACTGGCAAACTCCCTGACACTACACTGACAGTTGTGGCAGACAAGACAGGAACTGAAGCATTAATTAACTATTCACTCTAGGTATATTGGGAAGCAGTGCCAGGAAGCCTACATTAATATACTTCTTTACATATAGCTCACCAAAACCTTCTGGTAGGCTCAGAATTCTGGTCAGCATCTTTGAAATATCCCAAACCAATTCTGATTACACAAACAGAAATTAGCAGTGAAGCACCTAGTATTAAATCACATGCCTAGCTGTCACAGTAATACTTGATACTTTGGTGGATACGGATACATCAAAGCTCACACTAAAAATAAACAGAAAATGATCCATAGCTTTCGTATGTGTGTGTGTAAGAGTCCTGTTTAACACAGCTATCTGCTGTTTTCCGGAGAAAGCAGCAATAGCTGTAACACGTGAAATGCTCTTAACCCTGCTAACAGCCTCTTGATTGCAAGTGCTCCAACTTCCACTTAAAAGCAAGACAAAGCTCTTATTAGGTAATCGTCTGTCTCCATTCCGATCGCAAGTAGTGCTCTGCTCATTTCCCTGATAGGATCTGGTGTTTGTTATTTTCATCTATTAGCAGAGCTGGGTTCTGAATATCTTACAAAGAATTCTTGTAAGTTCAAATCATTTCTTACCTATAAGTGCACTTTTTTGGATACTTCTACAACTATAGCCACATGAAAGCTGGCAATAGGAAACAAAGGAGGAATGATTCCTGTTTTCCCACAGAGGCACTCTGCTGTATCCGAATACAAAACTTATGAATCACCTAATAGCTTAGTATCAAAATTACCTCAAGTGAAGATGAGAAAAAATATTTCATATTTTTAAAGACAAACTGAATGCAAAGACTATCCAAAGGCTGCCTAGAGAAAACTGATTCCAGAACTTCTTGGTTAGCGATAAGAGCTCACCAAAAATACCTCCACTATAAAATAATTTTAGTCAGCTAAGCTACTCCATAACCCATTTTCTATAAGAGAGTAAGGCTTGGTACAGTCCATGCCCCTGTTTGGTTCAGAGCTTATCTAAAAGAATGGCAAGCAGTGGCAGCAGTCTGGCTTAGGCCCACATCACTGCGAGAAGGAAAGGGAGTCCAGCATCTCTAAGTATTTAGATATGAACACTTACAACCGCTGTTTTCAAAAATGAGACAGAAATGAGCAACAGTGTGGAAACTCACACATTCCAGAAACTTGTGAAATAGAGCTGTGGTTTTCTGACTGAATTTTTCATGGGAGAGAAGCCAGAAGTTTGAGCAATCCTTCTTCAGGTCAGCATACAAAGGTACTGCCTCTCACAACTCTCCTCTTTCCTGAATTGCCAGACATCTCAAGGCTGCATTGTATTTCCCTAGGGGTCCAGTGCATTCATAATATATTTAGAGGTTCTAAGTAGATGAAAACTGACTGTTCCCAAATTAATTTTCCACTTTCCATCTCTCATCCATATCTCTTCTCTGGGAAAACATAAAAACAAACTTACCTGCAGCTGAACACTATTTTTACCTATTATAGTGGTCAAAAGTGTCAAAGCTAAACCGGTGGGCTTTTTTGTTCTGCAGCTTGTATTTAATCAATCTAAACTAGAAGTCTAAAGAAGAAAATACAATCATTTTATATTTGCAGTTCATTAAACAGAGCTTACAACAAAATATGTTCTTTAGTCATGGTCGCAGACAGTACTTAAAATACATTCACTTCCTGCTAATGCTATTACAAAGCTGAGAAAACCTCAGAGTTTACACCATTCCAGCTAAAGCAATCACAGCCCAGATGTACTGAGTAAAATGGTGGGAATATGACCCTGTTAACATTTTTGCTAATTTTGACTCATGTTCTAGTCTGTCTTGTTTACTTTTCACATATATTAATTCAAGGATTAAACTCTGCTCCCATAAATGCTCATAGTTCTTTAGTGTATATGTGAGATAAAATCAAGCAAGCATCTAACTTAATCTCTGAAAAAACTGCACTTATCTACTGAAGCTCAGTCACCAGCTTGCATATTCCAGCCAGAGAAAGGAAGCACAATACTGTACCTTTTCAGTTGGCCAGTCACAAAGTACAGTTAGGAAACTGGAGTTGCTCTCAGCAAGTAACACAGAATCAGAATGGGTTGCATTGGAAGGGACTGTAAATTACTCTGCGCTGGGCAGGTAGATCTTTCGCTAGATGAGGTTGCTCAAAGTCCTATCCAACCTGACCTCGAACACTTCTAGGGATGGGGCATCCACTTCTTTGGGTAACCTGTTCCAATGTCTCACCACCCTCATCATAAAAAATCTTCCTTCTGTCCAATCTAAATCTACTCTTTTTCAGTTTGAGAAAGTCTTTCTCTGTCTTTCTTGTAAGTTGCTCCCTTGACATACTGAAAGGCCAATAAGGTGTCCCAGGAGCCTCCTCTTCTCCAGGCGGAACAGCCACAACTCTCTCAGCCTGTCCTCATAGGAGAGGGGCTCCAGCCCTCTGATCGTCTCCATGGCCCTCCTCTGGACTCAATCCAACAGTTCCATGTCCTTCTTATGTTGGGGGCTACAGAGCTGGATGCAGTACTCCAGGTGGGATCTCACAAGAGCGGAGTAGAGGGGCAGAATCACCTCCCTCGACCTGCTGGCCACACTTTTTTGATGAAGCCCAGGATATGATTACCTTTCTGGGCTGCAAGTGCACATTGCTAGCTCAGTTTTTCATCTACCAATATCCCCAAGTCTTTCTCTGCACGGCTTCTCTCAATCCATTCACCACCCAGCCTATTGCCCCAACCTAGGTGTAGGACTTTGTACTTGGCCTTGCTGAATTTCATGAGGTTCACATTGACCCACTTCTCCATCCTACCAAGGTCCTTCTGGATGGCATCCCCTCTCTCTAGCACATCAACTGCACCACTCAGCTTGGTGTCATCTGCAATTGCTGAGGGTGCACTCAATCCCACTGTCTATGTTATTAATAATGATATTGAACAGTACTGGTCCCAGTATAGACTCCTGAGGGACACCATTCCTTACTGGTTTCCACTGGGGCATTGAGCCACTGAATTAGCTACTATAACTGCCAGTTCCCTCAGGACCCTGGGATGCATCTCCTTGGGCCCAATATAAGTTCAGTTTCCTTGGAAAGGCTTGAACCTGATCATCTCCCACAGTAGGTGGGACTTCATTCCCCTAGTACCTGCCTTGACATGCAGGGACTGTGGGAAAAGAAATTGCTAGTGAAAATTCAGGCAAAGAAGTTGTTGAGTACCTCAGCCTTCTCAATGTCAGTTGTCCTGACGTCTCTTGTCTCATTTATTAAGGGGGAAAGTTTATAATTTGTCTTCTTGTTCTAATGTACCTGTAGAAGCCCTTATTATTCACATCCCTTTCCAAATTTAGCTCCAGCCCTAGCTTTCCTGATCCCATCCCTACTTTCCCAGCACATTCCCTCTATTTTTCACAGCATGCATGTCCCTGCTTCCACTACCTGTGCATTTCCCTCTTGTGTTTCAATTTAACCAGGAGGTTCTTACTCAGCCACATTGGTCTCCTTGCCTTCCTTGCCCAATTTCTTGCACATGGGAATCAAGAATTCTTGAGCTTTAAGAAAAATGTCTTTAAATAGATGACAGCTCTCTTCTTTTCCCTCCTTTATCGCTGAGAGCAGTTTCTCAGCAGGTCCCAGCCACTAGTTCCTTAAAAAACTGAGACTTCACTTTCCTAAGGTTTAGGGTCTTGACTTTACCTTTCACCTGGCCCGTATCTCCCTCAAGGTCATGAATTCCAGCAGGGCATGATCACTGCAGCTCAGGCTACCACCAGCCTAGATCACTCCAATAAATTTATCTGCACTGGTGAGCAACAGGTCCAGTAATGCATCTCCTCTGGTTGGGCTTTCTTTCATCTGGATTAGGTTATTAATGCAAGTAATGATATAGTAGAACACACTTGCACAAGCAGTCCTACAGCTTTTACACCAAACATGAAGAGAGCTTCTGAGACCAAAAACTGGTCTGTTTCTTCCCTAGATCAGGTGCTCTAATTAAATACTAAAATCTCCATACAACTCTTCCTATTTTATTAATTTCATTAATTACACTACTTTGCAAAAAGACATAGGCAATTTTTTTAACCAGCTGGGTAAAATTTAAATTGTAAGATCTTACTTTGAGGCTGAAATATAATAAAGATTTCACCTTTCGTTCCTGCTGCACCAGTCATGTACAAGTAGGAAATACAAATACACTCAGACATGGGCTTCAGCAGCAGCAACTTTTAATGGTTTATAGGGATTACAAAAGCTAACTGGAAAATATTTTTCCTGAGCTGCTGTTACACCCCAGAATTAAATGCCTTTCAGTTTCATCTATTTCTCAAGTCTTCCTTCCTTGTCACCTATCACTTTGTGACATTCTGAAAGCACCAGCACTGCAGAGAATGGAAGATCTTGTCCAGTGAATTACGGTACGGCAATGCATTTTCTTTCAGACTGTTAGGAGCTTTGTCAAGTGCAGGACACATGTATAAAGCACACAGCAGGCCTTGATGGCATCTGTAAATCAGATCTCTGAAAAAGTTGCATGGAGTCAATAGATTCATTACTTAATGCTACAACTTTCAACTTCAGAATTACAACACACTTCTTCACTGTACTTTCTACCCAAACACAGGTCTACAGCTAACCTAAAGATAGCATTTTACATTATTTCTTTCCCTTAATCTGTAATAATTTATTTAGCACCACCATACTCATGATGCTCTGGCCAACAAACAGGCCTCTGTGCTTAGAATAATACACAACTCAAGGACCTCATCCTGCGAGCCACCCCATGCTTGCAATTCTCAATGAGAACAGGAAACAGTTTACTGAGAAGAGCAGACTGACACCTCTGAAACTTCACTGTCCAGCAACAGGTAGGTAGGCAGCAAGTGGTCGTCACTCATAGTCACAACGAAGTGCCTACCCCACTGGGTCAGATAGGATACGACAGTATTCAGGCAGATGTTTTGCCCATTCGAAGTAGTTATTGCCCAGCCTATAAACCACAGTGTTCAACAAACAATTTTCAAAATAATTTAGATCTCAGAAAGTTAGTTATGGTGTAACTTCAGAAGCAAAGAGCCAGAATGTGGTCCTTTTTACTGTAAGCCATCGTCCCGCCATGACAATGAATCATAGAATCATAGAATGGTTAGGGTTGGAAGGGACCTTCAAAGGTCATCTAGTCCAACCCCCCTGCAAGAAGCAGGGACATCCCCAACTAGATCAGGTTGCTCAGACCCTCATCCAGCCTGGCCCAGAGATGGGGCCTCCACCACCTTTCTGGGCAACCTCTTACAGTGTTCTAAAACTTGCACCGTAAAAAAATTTTTCCAAATTTCCAATCTAAATCTACCCCCCCGTTTTACAATCATTACCCCTCGTCCTATTGCAACAGGCCCTACTAAACAGTCTTTCCCCATCTTTCTTGTAGGCCCCCTTGAGGTACTGGAAGACCGCTGTCAGGTCTCCCCGGAGCCTCCTCTTCTCCAGGCTGAACAGCCCCAACTCTCTCAGGCTGTCCTCATAAGAGAGGTGCTCCAGCCCTTTTATCATCTTTGTGGCACTCCTCTGGACCTTCTCCAACTGGTCCATGTCCTTCTTGTGTTGGGGGCTCCAGAACTGGACACAGTACTCCAGGTGGGGTCTCAGCAGGGCAGAGTAGAGGGGGAGAATCACCTCCCTCGACCTGCTGGCCACACTCCTCTTGATGCAGCCCAGGATGCGGTTGGCCTTCTAGGCCACAAGGGCGCATTGCTGGTTCACGTTGAGCTTCTCGTCCACCAGCACTCCCAAGTCCTTCTCCTCAGGGCTGCTCTCAATCCATTCTCCGCCCAGCCTGTATTTGTGCCTGGAATTGCCACGACCCAGGAGCAGGACCTTACACTTTGCCTGGTTGAACTTCTTGAGGTTGGCACGGGCCCACCTCTCCAGCCTGTCAAGGTCCCTCTGGATGGCATCCCTCCCTTCCAGCGTGTCGATGGCACCACACAACTTGGTGTCATCGGCGAACTTGCTGAGGGTGCACTCTATCCCACTGCCCATGTCGCCGGCAAAGATGCTGAACAGAGCCGGGCCCAGCACGGACCCCTGAGGGACACCACTCGTGACCGGTCTCCACATGGACATTGATCTGTTGACCACCACTCTCTGAGTGTGGCCATCCAGCCAACTCCTTATCCACCGAGTGGTCCGTCCATCAAACCCATGTCTCTCTAGTTTAGAGAGAAGGATGTCATGTGGGACAGTATCAAAAGCTTTGCACAAGTCCAGGTAGATGATGTCAATTGCTCGTTCCTTGTCCGCCGATGCCGTCACCCCGTCATAGAAGGCCACCAAATTGGTCAGGCACAATCTGCCCTTGGTGAAGCCATGTTGGCTGTCACCAACCACCTCCTTGCTCTCCATGTGCCTTAGCATGGTTTCCAGGAGAATCTGCTCCATGACCTTGCCAGGCACAGAGGTGAGGCTGACCGGCCTGTAGTTACCTGGGTCTTCCTTATTCCCCTTTTTAAAAATTGGGGTTATGTTCCCTCTCTTCCAGTCAGCGAGGACCTCACCAGACTGCCACGACTTCTCAAATACGATAGCCAGTGGCTTGGCAACTTCATCCGCCAGTTCCCTCAGGACCCGCGGATGGATCTCGTCAGGTCCCATGGACTTGTGCACCTTTAGGTTCCTCAGATGATCCCGAACCTGCTCTTCGAATACAGACTCAAAGAGACTTGTTAAGCGATAAAATAGTCTCTGCGTATTTGAGAGTTACTAAACACTAGTAACACAGAAAAATAACAGGAATTCCAGTCAAAGCTGACTCTCATCTGTACCTAGATTCATATTGCTAATCATGCTTTAGACTACAACATTTATTTGTTTTCACTTTCTCATTCTCTCAAAAATCAAAACTGCTTTAACACAGCAGCATTCTAAAGCTTGCTTTTTTCTAGTTCAACCCTTGTAGCCCAAGATTTTTGCATACAATCATCACTGCTTAGCAGATATTGTAAGTCAAATTATTTCTCTGTTAATTGCAGTGTTTACCCAAGAAATATACAGGATTGGTTCCTGTGTCATCAAGGTTCTGAGGCATGCGTGGCACCAACAGCAGTTTAAATCAAAATACATGCAAGGAACTAGTGAACCAGACATAAGAAGGCATTTACAGGGGTAAAAATAAATAAATAAATAAATTAGAAGAGCCAGTGAGATTCAGAATACCCTTGACAACATGGGGCATTCAGTCCCTCATTGTATACTTTAATGCTTCTCCTGATTAAATGCAACCGTCCATCTAAAGAGTGATTTGAAAAAACTTGATTAATATTAAGCAACTGAATAAGCATTATTCAGTACACGTTTTTATAATATTGAGCATAAATCCAAAGTGTTTCTGAAAGAAAGATTACATTGAAATCTATTTACAGTTAAGAAAGAAAACTATAGTTAAGTGGTTGCTAATCTACTTCTACTTATTGGTTGAAGATTTTTTTATGACCCTTTCCCTCTGAATGTTCTGATACACTTCTAGAAATGTAATGATACACTGCAATAATTCATTACTTGTCTGAACAATGAGACAGCAATGGCAGGATTTCTACAGGAAAATGCTATGTAATCACCTACGTTTCACGTGTGCATGCAGTGATAATTTATTAGATGTGAAGATAAGTTTTTACACATTCCATCTCCAAAACGTGAAAATAAGTATAATTTTGATAGCACTTGTGTTGATAATTCCTGGAAAGGACCCTCCAGAAGACATCAAGTGCATATAAACACAAGGGTATGCGACAAGTTCTCAGCAATAATCAATGCATGATGCCCAAGGACACCAGCAAGATTTTCTTCTGAACTATCACACAGCAGCTCTTAAGATTGTATCAAGCTAATTGAAGCTAAAACTCTGAAAAAGGCTGTCTAACCATATCAGCCATGCTGAACTGATGCATGCTGTTCTGCAAATAAGAAATTTTGTGCATCAGAGAGGAAGCCATTTAAAAAGCTGAATCACTTATTTTTACAGCTTTAGATACTAGCATTCACATTTCGTTACAAGAAATGAAAAGCCAAGACGCCCAAGGTCCCCGTTGACACGCCAGAGGCTGAATTTAACACTAGTCTTACGCTGCCCTCCAGTGACCTGGCCTAGGAAGTACAGCTAGGAAAATCTGATCGGCTCTGCCGTTTTAAGGGACAAGTGTTTCATTGAGAAGACAGCACGCTGATTTGTAACAGAGACAAAGACATTTCACTGAGGATACCTGGATGTGGCATTTTTCATTTTACCTACTTCCCAATGCACGTATTATTCCAATTACAGAACACACACTAGAATCAGGACACACTTCACTGAGTACCAATATGTTTTTCACTACCATAAGAATTTCGTATTTTGTGTGGCCAGACAGGACATAAGGAAAGTTTAGAAGTGCTCAGGGAAGGCTGAATGTGGTTCCCACTGAAACCAGTGTAAGCTTCAAAGGCAAAAATTTGTTAAGAGCATTTGAAAAATACTTCAACAAAATATACATAAAAATTACACTTACAGCATACTCTTAACACCTGGACTTAGAAGTCAAGCTCAGTAAGCCAAGTTTATTTAATGTCCTCTTTCTCAGTCTCAATTTCCCATCGTCCCATTATTGTCTTGAAATTCACCTTCTTCCTTTTCGTTACACTACATCATTATTAGAGTTGTGATTATCCTAGTCTCTTTATTCTATTTCATTCAGTTATACATCGTTCCATTTACAATGCATTAGTTTTTATAATATATTTTTTTTTACCTCATTTTGTCACAACATTACCTTTGAAACACATCAGGTGTAGTTCATAATTTTCAGTAGCTCAAGATAAACAACTAATAAAATATTTTCTTGTGGAAGACTGATGGAAAATTATTTTGCTTTTAAATCTACCCCAGTGTTTTTCAAAATGGGAACCGCAAGAAAGTTCAGACTGATTACACTGAGTTAGAAAAATGTAGTGCTAGCCAGTAATAAACTTATTTTGTTTGGGGCAAGAATAGAGGAACAATTTTAATGGCAGGCCACAACTGTCTAGATTAGCCAGGGAACTGCCATACATCAGTTCCTTCAGGGCAGTGAAAAAAGTTTTCAACACTCACATCCACCAATTCCTTAATCCAAGAAAAACAGCCTCCTGAAGTTCAAAAGACAGAAAAGTCCAAGTGAGAGAGGAAATAATAATTTATCCTGTTTGATTGCATAACACCACCAACTAACCAAATTAACTCTGTAAATCTTTGCAACACAATTTACAATATGGGCAAATGTATTTACATCATGTGTACACCTTTGTTTCCACTTTTTCCTAAACATAAGCAAAACAGGAGCTAGCTTTTCTAAATATTCTAGATACAAGACACACGAGGACTAAGATTCAACCTGAAGTTTGGGGTTGGAGTTTCAGACTCCAATACTAATAGAACAGCTTTTTGTTTGGCTGTAACTACTCCCAGAAACTTTATCATCATTAATACAACATCAAATTAATCTGCTTTGTATCTTTTAACAGTCGAATTAAGTATATATACTGACACAGCATCGTGTGTATTTTATAGAAGTTTCTTATAAAGTATTGTAAAAAAAAAACCTACATAAGATTATACCCTTTTAACTACATGTAGCCATTCGCTCATCATTTTTTCCAATAAAATATTTACCTTTTTGATAAATCATAATTTTGAAATCAATGCAGCCATATAAAACAACAGAGGCTGAAAAAAAAACAGAAGGCTCCAGGCAGAATATCTTAAAATTCAAACATAAAAATATGACCAAAAGCCTTTCTTTCAAGATCTGCTTCTCTTGTCAGCCAGAAATTTTGTCCTAACTTGGCAGCAGAAATGCTGAGGTTCTCTTTGATGCGGGCAATCCGGCCGGCAATGCAAAACTGGCCTCTTGCTATCCAAACAGCAGTCAGATGGGATTGCTATGCAGCAGTCAGAAGTCCAGACACTACTGTACAAAGGCAAATAAGAACTCACATACATTACATTCTGGTTTACTTTTTAAGCCAAGTAACACAAGCACATTTTACACATACATTTTAAGTCAAGCAAGCATCTGAGATGGGCACCAGCTCACACAACTCTCAAAATCTTTTATAAAATGAAAATTTTAGGCAGACTGCAAGTTGCACCATTTTAGGTTTGTTTTGGGGGTTTTTTTGAGTCACCATCACTAATTATCTGAGCCTATCAACATCGTAAGTATCAGCATAGTTTCACATATCAAGGTCTATCAGCTGAGAAAATGAGAGCACTTATTTCCAGGTAACGAGGTTGAAAACTGCACTGTTCTCTGAGTTCACAGCGGGATTAACAGTGGCTGGCTAACATCACAAGACAATTGCAGTCCATCAGGGGATGGAACGGGAGCAGGGGATATTATCCACAGTTCTCTTACCATTTATGTCCTGTAAAGCAAGAAACAATCGTGCATTTTTCAAGACAGAAAATTCAGTCTGTAACAGCTCTGATTCTTTTTTGTTCCATTTCCTTTCCTTTAGTGTTTGAAAGAAGTGTGTTCCATATTGTGATTAACAGTTTCCTACTGATTTCTAAAAAATTGTGGCTAACAATGAGCAGCTTAATATGGCATTTCTCCCACTCTCAAAACAAATGGAATAAGATATGTCATAAATTCTATACAGACATATACAGTCTTCTAAATGCAAATTTGTACTGTCAAAATTACAGGACTTAAAACACAACTGACTCTTTTCTTACACATGCTTTTTATTTCAGCTCTGCAATTTTGGCTTCTTGTGGTTTGCATTGTGGCTTTCTTGTTGTTTCCATCTCTTTATTTTGAATCTTCTTTGAAGATGTTTGTGCTGCTGTTAATGGAACCACAGAATAATGTTGGAAGGGACTTTTGGAGACTGTCTAGTCCACTTTCCTGCTCAGACAAGAGAGAATCATAACCATAACATAGAATGGTTAGTGTTGGAAGGGACCTTCAAAGGTCATCTAGTCCAACCCCCCTGCAAGGAGCAGGGACATCCCCAACTAGATCAGGTCGCTCAGAGCCCCAGCCAGCCTGGCCTTGAATGTTTCCAGGGATGGGGCCTCCGCCACCTTTCTGGGCAACCTCTTACAGTGTTCTACCACCCTCAGTGTAAAAATTTTTTTCCTAATTTCTAATCTAAATCTACCTCCCTGCATTTTAAAATCATTACCCCTTGTCCTATCACAATTGGCCCTACTGAATAGCCTCTCCCCATCTTTCTTGTAGGCCGCCTTGAGGTACTGGAAGACCGCTATCAGGTCTCCCCGGAGCCTCCTCTTCTCCTCCTCCTTCTTCTGTCCAGGCTGAACAGCCCCAACTCTCTCAGCCTGTCCTCACAGGGAAGGTGCTCCAGCCCTTTTATTATCTTTGTGGCCCTCCTCTGGACCTTCTCCAGCTGGTCCGTGTCCTTCTTATGTTGGGGACTCCAGAACTGGACACAGTACTCCAGGTGGGGTCTCACCAGGGCAGAGTAGAGGGGAAGAATCACCTCCCTTGACCTGCTGGCCACGCTCCTCTTGATGCAGCCCAGGATGCGGTTGGCTTTCTGGGCCACAAGGGCGCATTGCTGGCTCATGCTGAGCTTCTCATCCACCAGCACTCCCAAGTCCTTCTCCTCAGGGCTGCTCTCAATCCATTCTCCACCCAGCCTGTA
This sequence comes from Chlamydotis macqueenii, assembly GCF_036417535.1. Lineage (NCBI taxonomy): Eukaryota > Metazoa > Chordata > Aves > Otidiformes > Otididae > Chlamydotis > Chlamydotis macqueenii. The sequence continues at coordinate 53,261,474 of NC_141593.1, read as the reverse complement.
TTTGTGCCTGGAATTGCCACGACCCACGTGCAGGACCTTGCACTTAGACTGGTTGAACTTCATGAGGTTGGCACGGGCCCACCTCTCCAGCCTGTAAAGGTCCCTCTGGATGGCATCCCTCCCTTCCAGCGTGTCGATGGCACCACACAACTTGGTGTCGTCGGCGAACTTGCTGAGGGTGCACTCTATCCCACTGTCCATGTCGCTGGCAAAAATGCTGAACAGGGCCGGGCCAAGCACGGACCCCTGAGGGACACCACTCGTGACCGGTCTCCACATGGACATTTATCTGTTGACCACCACTCTCTGAGTGTGGCCATCCAGCCAACTCCTTATCCACCGAGTGGTCTGTCCATCAAACCCATGTATCTCTAGTTTAGAGAGAAGGATGTCATGCGGGACAGTGTCAAAAGCTTTGCACAAGTCCAGGTAGATGATGTCCGGTGCTCATTCCTTGTCCACCGACACTGTCACCCCGTCATAGAAGGCCACCAAATTGGTCAGGCATGATCTGCCCTTGGTGAAGCCATGGGCACCACCTCCTTGCTCTCCATGTGCCTTAGCATGGTTTCCAGGAGAATCTGCTCCATGACCTTGCCAGGCACAGAGGTGAGGCTGACTGGCCTGTAGTTGCCCAGGTCGTCCTTGTTCCCCTTTTTAAAAATTGGGGTTATGTTCCCTCTCTTCCAGTCAGCGGGGACCTCACCAGACCACCACAACTTCTCAAATACAATGGCCAGTGGCTTGGCAGCTTCATCTGCCAGTTCCCTCAGGACCAGCAGATGGATCTCATCAGGTCCCATGGACTTGTGCTCCTTCAAGTTCCTCAGATGTTCCCAAACCTGCTCTTTGAGTATAGCGGCCGGTTTTTCGTCCTCGCGGTCCCCACTTGTGCCTTCCACAGCTTGGGTGGTGAGACAAGAGCCCTTATCAGTGAAGACTGAGGCAAAAAAGTCATTGAGTACCTCAGCCTTCTCCATGTCCCGGGTAACCAGGACACCGGTTTCCTTCCGGAGGGGGCCTACATTCTCCTTGGACCTTCTTTTGTCCCCTACATACCTATAGAAGCTCTTCTTGTTGCTTTTTATATCCCTGGCCAGATTCAATTCCATCAGGGCTTTAGCCTTCCTCACCCGATTCCTGGCCACTCACACAGCCTCTTCGTAGTCCTCCCAGGCTACCTGTCTCCGCTTCCACCCTATATAGGCTTTCCTCTTCACTTTCAGTTGGTCCAGGAGCTCCTTGTTCATCCACGCCAGCCTCCTGGCCTTTTTGCCCGACTTGTTCTTCATCAGGATGCACCTCTGCTGAGATTGGAGGAGGTGCTCCTTGAATGTGGACCAACTTTCCTGGGCCCCTCTTCCCTCCAGGGCCGCCTCCCATGGCACCTTGCCCATCAGGTCCCTGAAGAGGCTGAAGTCTGCCCTCCTGAAGTCCAGGGCAGAGAGCTTGCTGTGTAGTTTCCTTGCTGCCCCGTGGATCTTGAACTCCACCCTGTCATGGTCACTGCAGCCAAGGCAGTTTCAGTTTCACATCCCCCACCAGTCCCTCCCTGTTGGTGAGCACAAGGTCGAGCATGGCACCCCTCCTTGTCGGCTCCTCTGTCGCCTGCAGGAGGAAGTTATCGTCCACGCATTCCAGGAACCTCCTGGACTGCCTGTGCCCTGCCATGTTGTCTCTCCAACAGATGTCAGGGTGGTTGAAGTTCCCCATGAGGACCAGGGCTTGTGACCGTGAGGCTGCTCCTATCCAGCTATGGAGCACCTCGTCTGCTCTGTCCCCCTGGCCAGACAGCCTGTAACAGACCCCCACCATAACGTCCCGTGTCCATCCCCGTCCTCTAATCCTGACCCATAAGCTCTCTGTCAGCTCCTCCTCCATCCCCAGGTGGAGCTCCACGCACTCCAGCTGGTTGCTGATGTAGAGAGCAACATCCCCTCCTCGTCTCCCCTTCCTGTCCTTTCTAAAAAGCCTATAGCCCTCCATGTTGACACTCCAGTCGTATGAGTCATCCCACAACATCTCCATGATGCCAACAAGGTCATAGCCCTGCTTACATGCACGCATCTCCAGCTCTTCTTGTTTATTCCCCATGCTGCGTGCGTTGGTATAGAGACACTTCAGCTGGGCCCCAGACAAAGCCGACTTGCTGGCTGGAGCAACAGGAGTTCTTTTGGACTGCAGTTTAAGTTCATTTGCACATACCTGCAATCCTTCCGCAGCCTCTGGACCCTCGGTGCTGGCACTGGCACCATGCTGACAGCAGTGGGCTGAACTGTGTTCCCCCTCCCCCAGCAACACTAGTTTAAAGAACTTTGAAGTCAGATCCACATTGCTCAGGGCTTTGTCTAGTCAAGCTTTGAGCATCTCCAAGGATGAAGATGCCACAGCCTCTCTGAACAATCTGCTTCATCAGATGTCGTGACCTCAATCTTTCTTTACAATAGCCCCAACTCAGCCTCCAGGCACACAGATGTAGGAGACCTGACACCAGACCTTGCCAGTAAAGAAACAGCAAAAGAAGTGGTTTAGTAACTCAGCCGTTTCTACTTCCTTGTCACTACGCCCACCACCCTTCTTCAGCAGGTCTACATGCTCCTTAGTCCACTCGTACTGCTTAGTCAGCTTTAATAGCCCTTCTTGTTGTCCATCTCATCCACCATAAATTTCAGTTCCAGCTGAGCTTGGCTCTTCTACTCCATCTGAGCAATGTTTCTTTCATGTATCCCATCTCTACTTCCACTTATGTACAAGTGCCTTCTGCACTTGAGTTCAGTCACAGCTCCCTATTCAGCCATGTGAACCTCCTGCCATATCCTCTCAAGTCTATGAACTTCAAAACATGTAGTTCCTCTGCCTGAAGGAGGCTATTCTTGACAGTCAAGAAGCTGTCTTGGGCTTCTTTGCCTTCCACAGTTGCCTTCCACAGGATCTCATATACAAGCTCAATCAAGAAGCTGAAGTCCACTCTTCTGAAGACGAGGACCATTGTTCTGCTACATACTTTCCCTCTTCCCACAGTAATACATGGGATGAACTCAGGAAATCACTTTTTTAACATACGGATGAAGTGCTACTACTAATCATACATCTAGTCTAAACCAAAACCTCTTACACAGGTAAATGTACTCATATAAAGGTCTCAAACAGTTTATATATTTTTTTTTTATTTCTCTGCAATAGACAGCACATTCTTCTAATTATGCACATGGTTTCTGTAAGATATATGGCCTCTCATTCAACTCTAATGATAACAATACTCAAGATGACACAGACACGTAGCTCATCCATGTCCAAAAAACCCAGCCAGAACAACATCCTTGCCCTGCAAGTGCTTAAAGGTGCAAGGAATCATTTGTTTTACCTGGTTATCTCCAGACAGCTCCATGTTTACCCACATTTTTTCAAAGAGGGTGAGTGTGGTAAGCCTGTTTATAGCATACTTTACACACACATGTACACAAACAGGCACCACACACACCTCCTTCCCAACAAGGTCAGGACACTTATAAAATGCAGTCAGAACTTTTTTTTTTCTTCTTTTAATTAAGAAAAGCTGTCTGAAGGAAGATTCTAATTATTACAAAATGTCCACCCTTGCATCCTCTATTTTGCATTAGGTAGTCAGCATATCACACCCCATATGCCTTTACTATGGGATAGAGGACTTGAGTTTAAAACACAGGAATATAATCCTACCCTCTTCTTGTTCCCAGCTTCCTCTGCAAAATGGTCACAATCAGCCTGACTCTCATGTTGGTGTTCAACATCTCTTCCGGGACCAGGATGAGAGTGGTTTCCACAATTCTCTAAACTAAGCTTAATTGGATATAAATAAGCATCCTAACCACTGGACTAGAGTCATGATGCATCTTGTTTGGCCACAAAGCTGAAATTCCATTCTGTTTGCGCAGAAATAACAGACAAAGGCCCTAGGCTAGCTTATGACCTAATGACAACCCGAATCTCCAGGGAGACCAAGACGCAATCCAGAGACGTGCCTCAGAGTAAAAAGCAACTGTACCATGCCTCCCACTTACCTCACAGCTTTTGATTCAAAACTTGAATGTTTCTGTGTTGCAGCTGGAAAAGCAAATGCATGTTGTTTGGTCTACTATGAATAAAAGTGGAAGCAATTTTGTAGATACTGCTGAGCTGTAAAATGACAAAAAAAGCCACAATATTAAGAATTAAATCAGGTTTTTCTAACTACAAAACAGGCAGAGACAGGCCAATTAATTTCATCAAGCATAAAATCAAGTGTTCTCACTAAATTTAGATCCAGATGCAATTTATGGGGTAAAGTTTTGCGACTAAAAATGAAATCAGGTTAAATCCCTTTGCAGAAGTTATTGTAAAGAAAAAAGAAATAACACTATCAATGAGCAGCAGTGTCATTTTCATCCTAATCATTACTGTGCTCCAATCAACAGACTACAGAAAGGAAGACCTATGCAAGTACTGTGATGCTAGGTTTGTCACCACAGCTTATTGGAACCTCCTTTCCATGCAGGAGTACAGCAAGGTTAGAATCATAGAATAGTTTGGGTTGGAAGTGACCTTTAAAGGTCATCTAGTCCAACCCTACAGCAAGGAGCAGGGACATCTCCAACTAGATCAGAGTCCCGTCCGACCTGGCCTTGAATGTTTCCAGGGATGGGGCATCAACCACCTCTCTGCGTAACCTGTTCCAGTGTTCCACCACCCTCATTGTCAAAAATTTCTTCCTTGTATGTAGCCTAATCTACCTCCTTCTGTTTTAAAACCATTACCCCTTGTCCTATCACAATAGGCCCTGCTAAAAAGTTTGGCTCCCTCTTTGTAAGCCCCCTTTAAGTACTGAAAGCTTAATAAGGTCTCAGAGCCTTCTCTTCTCCAGGCTGAACAACTCCAGCCCTCTCAGCCTTGTGGATGAGCTCCGATGCAAATCAAGGTGCTGAGCCTCTCTTGGCCTGCACTGAGTTATTTGACAGAGACAGATCCCTAGCACAGAGCCAAATCAGAGAGGAGCAACCAGTCTCTGGAGTTATGCAACTTCACCTCCAGGTTTCTACACCTGTGCACTCAGCAAAGTACCCACAGAGATCAACATTGGGAAGACCCAACTTCCCAGTGCCATGTAAGAAAGCAGAAGGAGCCTTTCATAAGACTATCCTGCTTCCTGCCCTAACACAATATCAACAGGCACAGATTTTCACTACAGCATCACCCCATTCAACTACACATTGTTTATTCTGCTGCTTTTTTTTTCCTTACCTCTCCCTTTCCTTTTCCCCACAAACATTTCCTTCCTGAAATTAAGCTTCTGAATTGCTATTCCACCTGCTACACACACACCATAGTCTAGGTCTTACTATAAACATAAAACAGAGGCACAGGGATAAATAGCATTACCTCAACTCTGCAAGGCTAAATGACCTTGTCAGAGACAAACACTGTGGCTCCAATCAGCTGCTTCATTGCATGCCAGATGCTCTGATCTCAAACACTGATCACATCTCCTTGCTTATGTAAAACAGCATTTAGAGACTGGCTACTGTTGGAGGAAAAAAAAAAATAGTACCTGCAGCAGAGATGTACACTTTATGAATGAACTGACAGAACTGTTCCTGTTTTGCAAGAGGATACAATTTCCAAGGTGCCCAAGATCTTTAAACAAAATATAAGCCACAAGCAAGACAGAACACTCTCCCTCCTCCTCACTACGAGATAGTAAGGTGGAGCTTTTCCACATCTAGTTTTGATCTTTCAGTCAATATATGCTATCAATATGATGTTTTATCAAGTTTCTTGAGAATTCGCTATCTTCCTCACAGTAATTGAATTTTTATATTGACAAAATTTGACAGAAACACAGCTACCACTACAACAAAATAAAAATACTTAATTGTTTTGGGGTATAGTTATTCTCAGCTGTGAGTCTTCTCTGCATCTGAAATGTCAGTTATAAAAGACTGATTGGTACTTGACCTTCAGCCAAACCAACAGTACAAATCCTTCATGACAAAGGGGTCAGGAACTATAGCTCCAGCCTCACTTATTGTCCCTTTATTCTTCATATCCTCAGGGCACTGTCTCCTCTAAGACTGCATTTTGTTTTGACCAAGTTAACCAAGCTCTCACCTACTAAGTAACATCTTTATAGTTGTTGCTGGGTTTCCAACAACAGAAGATCCAATAGGCTAATATTTACCACTTATACTGTTTACCTGCAGGATTGCCTGAAGCACAACTAAACTGGTCAGCAAGCTTACCTTGTAACTAGCCTTGCAACAATTCCATGGTTCTGCCCTCACTTGGAAGTCTTCTCAGATTCCTGAAACATATCTGCAAGTCAGGTTCCAAGTAAAGCAGCAAAAGCTTTACTGGGTTACCTTCATACACAGTTCAGCAGTGATGCAATTAACTTCACCAGTCATGATTTAACTCACAAATGCCAATGTTGGTATAAAGCATACATACAGGAGAACAGAAATTAGAAAAGTTAAACTAGTACACACGCCTTTTCCCACATATGGATGCCAACAGCTTATCTCAATATCCTCCAGTGCATTTCACGAACTTGTTCTGACAGCAAGCTTGCCAGCCATAAACCTTTTCTGTGGCCTCACTGTATCTGCTAGTGATACCTCATTCCTGCGATACACATTCAGCTGTCTGCTCAGGGATGCTGTAACTCTTGGGGATAGCTGGTTTTCTTCTTCACTTCCATGCAGGACATCCAGGAGAAAGGCTATCAGCCTACCACTACAGCATCACCTTTCTATTCCTAACACAGCTATAGACCAGAAGCGCCTTCAGAAGCATTAGATGGTTTTCCAGATTAAGTCATGTCTTCATGTAAAAACTCTGAAGATTCAGAACTTTGAGAATACTTTCAAGTTCAATTAATTCAAATGCCTTTAGCAAAGTTAAAAGTTTTCACCCGAACAGAAACTGCAACTCACAGCCTTTACCTTCTACACTCCCATATTTCTGTCTCTAACACCTCGTTGTTAAAATTGTACTCTGAAGACGTGGTGCTCACCAATACCCCAGTTTTTCTTAAGGCATCTGCCCAAAGGCTTCCAAGTGTCTTCCATCGTAAAAACTGGTTAGCTGGGACCTCTCAATTTTAACAGAAAGAACAGTTGCTTTATACTTACACTGGGAGATACATCTGTAACCCTAAATTCAGGAAAGCTGATTGTCTTGGAGATTTCACGACAGTGTTGTATGACCAACTATAAGCAGCAGCAGAGAGAAACTACCATTCACTGAAGCATAAAGTCTGCTCAATAAAATCTGGAATCTAAAATGAATACATACTATATCATCTGCTTACGCGTCAGGATAAAATGCCTCAAGCATCTTACAAGGCCCTACAGACACAGTTCAGTATTTTATTTTAAATCTTCAATCCCATCAAAGTCATGACATAGAAGTAAAAACCAGTGTACAGAACTATTACAGCTGCCATTAAGACTATGGTTGTATGGTTGTCTTTCTCATCAGAAAGACAGGGCTGTATAAAGCAGCCACTGACAGAGGGCTCCAACAGGAGCTGCATATTTCCAACACATTGTACTCTACTGACACAGCCCTGGCACGGCATGTTCAGAATTTCACATATAACACTTTGTAAGAGTTTTAGCAGCAGCCTGCACTGGTTTTATGAATATTTAGATACTACATTCCAAAAGTCTAGAAGTTTTCTTCCCAGAAGACATGAAAGACTGCTAAGCAGTTGCACCTTCAGGTTTCAAATGTCTCTGCAAATCACCATCTACAGAAGATTGTTAACAGCAGACTGAAACACGCTACATACTTCCACTCCGGAGAACACCATTTTAACTTGCAGAATTGTTTCCATCAGTAAGGCACACCAGACAGAGACGATTCCCACATGCTAAATCTTTATTGTGCGAATGTTGTTCAGAGCATTTATTATCCTTTGTAGACACACAAAAAAAAAAATACATTAAGAGTGGCTAGATTAATGGGCAACATGTTAAATCTATTCGGTGGTAATTTATAGGCATGCAGTTAACTCTTGTGGTTTAAAAATGTTAGCCAGGAGGCCAGCCCAACTGACGACCACCCAGAACATGGAGATGTACGTGATAGACAGACTGCCCACCCTCAGGCCCTTCATTCACAACCATCCGGAATCCATTGGTCAGGCCCAGGTTAGCAGCACACTTCTTGCCAACAATCATTAAATGCCCCAGAAGCTGGAGGAGACAAAAAAAAAAAAAAAAAAGAAAAAAAAAACAAACAGAAAACATACAAAAAGGGGAGAGGGCAGGAAGGGAAGGAATAAGAGCAGAGAACCATTCAGATAAGCCCATAAGCTAGTTCTTAGAAATTCAGCCACTGGTCTTCAAATTGTTGTCTGCCTGCAACTAACACTTTCCAAGAAAAGCTACAAAGACTGACTATGCATAACCCAGGGTGGGGGGGAAGTTAATAGATTTTTTCCAAGCTAGACAGTAACAGACGACAAAAGTGTCACAGAAACTAAATATATCTCATGGTTAAAGCTCCCATTACTTCTTCAGGTATAACTAACCCTGATGGAAAAGAAACTTTACCTTATCATGTAAAGGTTTACAGAATCTTTGAACTTGATGTTTATAGTTTAAAATGACATTCAGCACCTCTCAGCTAACTTTCCCTTTCTTTACCTCTGACCCGTCAAAAACCCCAAGCCCATATTAGAATAAGTACTACCGCCTGTAATCCATGAAAACAGACATCAAGACTGTACTCCAAAATAACAATGCATTTTGCACAGCAAATACATAGCCAGAGATACATTTTGTTTTATATTACTACTTTTAATGGAAAATCTTAACTCCATCCCCATTCTAATCTAGAGGAAAAGGATTATAGTCTTGGAAAACAACTTTGTCTCTTTGAAATGTCAAGAAAAGGGGGAGTGTCTAGTAAATTATGAATTAATTAGATGCAAAGTTTGGTGTACAGAAAGCTTCTAGAGTACTTACAGATTCATCAGAATCTTCTGCTTCAGATAACTTGACAATTGGCTTCTTAGGAATCACTAGGAAATGTGTTGGAGCTTGAGGTGAAATATCGTGGAACGCAAGGCACTGGAGGAAGAGCAAAGAGTTAAAACATAATTTTCTTCAGGGAAAGGCAAGAGTTTAAGTAAATCAATATGCCCCACTAAATACATACTTCAGCAGATTATCTGACACACCAAACATAGTGAATTTTCTATGCGACTGTACTGCTTTTTAATTCTGAGAGAAACTGTAGCCTTTGCCAAGAGTAAAGGCGGTGAAAAGCCCAAACTTTACTAACACCACTTTGGCTTGTATACCTTCAATATGTCTTATTTTAAGCTATCCTAAAGAAGGTAATACCCAGTTTTACATCTCAGATGAACTGCTTGTTTCTCCCAAACAGAGAAAGGTGGTAAGCAAGGAATGGATGAATAAAACTAATTTGCACCTAATTAAATAAATCTGACTGAGTTGATCATTTTGTAAACAGTTTTTCCATTCTATGTGGTCCACATAGAGGCAGAATGCAAATAGCAAAACTGTATCAAAGAATTTAATGAGCATAAGAAGACCAGTAGCAAATAATTTTCTGTGGCAGAGTGAGCAGAAGTACCATCAAACAAAAGCACAATCATGGAAAGTCCATGAGTGCACAGTAAACTAACCTTCATTTCAGCAAGTGTAGATTCAACCAAAACAACAGTGATAAGGCTTAATTCTATAGAGACTTTGTACTTTTTAATATCTCCTTTTCTCTGCACGTCAATTAATGATTAAAAGTCTTCCTTACATTTCTCCTTGTAACATTTCCAGTCACCTCTAAAAAGACCTCCATAGAGCCAACAATATGAATTAAAGATTGATCACTATAGCCAAAACTATAAAAGCAGTTTTACATATCTGTGTAGTTTAAGGTAAAAATCAACTAAGAAACTGCAGGTGGTTACTCTTCCAGAAAATACTCTGCACTAACTGCAGTCAAAGTAGGTTAAATGCTCTCAAGTCACTCATCAAAGTCAATAGCCTGATTCTCAACCAAGCACAGTGCTCACGTTACACTGCTGTAGCCAGTATAGCTGAGGAAAAACCTCACACAGTTTTCACCCGAGTAAAGAAAGGATGCACACCCTCACATAGAGTGGTAAAATAAGCATGATTTTCGGAAAGCCGTGAAAATTTCCAATATTCTTGAGAGCAGATGGCAGCTGCAACATTTCTGTATCTGTTAAGAAAACATTGTTCCAAGCTATGCATAATTTTAAGCACACTAATCTGACAAACAGCATCTTTAGTGAGTCTGTATTCTGCTCTGCAGATAATCCCTTATTTCAAAAGCCCCTGTTAATGTTCAGTATTTCAATTTTTCTTAAAAAAAAAGGGAGGGGCTTATACTGGATACTAGTTTAGTTTACTTCCTGGAGATAACAACTGCATGTTAGCTCCTAGCATGCTGTGGGGCACCAGCATCAATGAATGCTACCACTCCCACCTCACCACAGAAACCGATTTTTGCAGCCTGGGGAATGACCAGTTCCAGACCTGGTGAAGAGCAGTATGAGCTGTAATTCCCTATAATTCTTCACTTTAATAATCCCTCTCAGAGGCTCATAACCAAAGCCTGACAGGCACAGCTGTACGATCTCCATAATGCTACCGAGGGGCACACCGAAACCCGCATTTCTGACGTGCAAAAGCAGCTAGTCACGGTGCGTTGTTTAGCCAGACGGGCCCCGAATCCACATGGAGATCGCCTGCGAGGGGTTCAATCTAAGGTTTCACCATCACCCACCCTCCTACACCAGCTGCGAGAAGCCCTGTCCCTTGGCAATAAAGCCTGCACGGCCCGCAACACCCGAAGGCTGCGACGCGGCGAATGCCAGCGGCCCTCCTCCAGGCACAGGCCGGTGACACAGCGCGGCCGGGGCCGGACGGCACCCGCAGCCCTGCCTCTGACCGGGCCTGGCCGCGCAGTGAAGGAGCCCGATGCTTTCGGGGCCTTGCAGAAGGGCGCGGAGAGGCCTCTTCTTTCTCCTTCTTTTCTTCCTCCTCCTCCTCCTCCTCCTCCTCCTCCTCCTCGGGCCGGCCCGCCCGCCCACCGCGCCGCGCTCCCGAGCGCCCCAACGGCACCCCCCCGACCCGGGCGGCTGCGAGGGGCAGGCGGCCGCGCACCGCCCACACCTGCTCGTCCTCATAGATGATGTTGGCGGGGATCTCCTTGCGGATGATCTTCCCGAAGATGGTGTCCCCACCGGGACGGGCGGCCTGCGCCTTGCTAATCTCATCAGCCATGGCGCCCGCGGCACCCGCCGCCTCGCGCTTCTTCCCGCGGCCACGCTCCCCCGCCCTCCGGCGCACATTGGGTCGACAGATCACGGGCCTCCCGCATCCCACCTCCTGATTGGTAGACTCGCCTGTCTTTTTCGCTTGTCCCCGCCTACCCGGCGGGCCCACCCTCGCTGCTGCGGAGCGGTGGGGCTCCGGGAGGCGGCGGGCGCTCCGGGGCGGGGTCAGGCTGTGGAGAGGTGGCACAAGAGGCCGTTGCAGTTTGAAATACTGTTTATTGCCGCGTCAAATCCAACCCAGATATCTTTAGGACTGCGCCCTGCAGCCAAGTGACTGCTGCTGGCAGGGCTGCCCGTAGGTTTTCCATGCAGGTGTGCAGGGGGAACACAAACCGCCTTGGGTCCTGGCCGGGAGGCCCCGCGGCCTTGGTGCAGGTTCCCGAGGTGGAACCCCCGTGGCCCCTGACACGAGCAGAAGGCCAAGAGACAGCACCAGGCTCTCGAGGCCTTTTCGGGGCCACAGGGGCCTGTCAGGATAGAGCTTGGGCCGAGCCAAGTGGGGGAGCTGAAATCGTTATAAAAAGAGTGGAATTTGTCACGCACGCCTGGTAATAACTCTGAAATTATGTATCTTGAGATACCCTAAACGAAGCTCTGGCAAAGCTCGTTAAATACTGGCATGATACTCGGTTCCTCGCTTACGGTACTGTATTAAGGTATTTTGACGTGTTTGTGTCCTATGGACAGTGTTGGAGTATGACAGCTAAAACAAGGATGGAATTGGTGCTTCTGGGGCAAATTTCTCAGCCTGCTATGTTGCCTAACCGTGATTATTAAGCAAAGATATGAGTAATTTTATTCCCCTGTTTTCTCAGGAATTAAACATATTTTGTGAAAGAAAGAGTTAATACTACTAGCTAGGCAGATTCAGGAACAGTTTAACACATAAATAGTTATTCAGGATCCATTTGTACACGTGAGTGTACTTTAAGTAGTTAATGGGCTGCCACAGTGTCAGTCTAAAAAGCATATTTTTATGTTTAGAAAAGACATAAAGAGACAATTTAATAAGTTTGAAAACGCAAAAGCATTTTTTTCATATAGCTGACTTCAACATATATTTTTGTCTCACCATGTAAATAGCAAATTTTATATTATTTTGGATATAACGACATTTTCAAAGTATTTAATTACTTAATTCACAGCTGCAATAGTTACCCCTGCAAATAGACCTATGAATAAGGATCATTTTTCCTGCTAACCAAGTTTCTTTGAGGTACATAGTCCCTCATAAGTACATTTAGGAAATTTTAAATGTTAAAAATATTTATCACATAAGTGCATTTAGGAAATTTTAAATAGTAAAAATATTTATCAATAGTTTAGTGTTCCCACACCTGGAGGATAAAGGTCTAGCAAAGCAGTAAAGATGATTACATTTAAAATCCTTATGCTGCCTTTAGCTAATGCTGGATGACATGTTTCTAAAGTATAAGCTTGTTTGATTGGTTTTCTAGAGAATGGCAATTCAGTTTTAAAATACCAGGCACAGCCCCAGGATGGCTGGCCAAGGCTGCTCTGGTCAATCAGGCCATGGGCAAGGCAGGGCTATGAGGAGCTTGATGTGAGCAGCTAAAAAGGTGACCTGGCAAGAAAGAGAAAATGACTGAACAGGAGAAAATGTCTATTGACAAACACCAGCAGAGAAAATGCCTGCCAGCCTGGGAACTGTGAGCCTAGGAACCAGAAGCATCCTTGAAAGGTGCAGCTGGCCTCTTTCAAGTACAGCTGAGTGCCTAGAAACCAGAGACATCCTGAGATACCATCAGTAAATACAGAAACAAGGCACTGTAACAGCAACTTTTCATCTGAAAAGGTGGAAAATAATCTGGGAAAGGGGGAAACACCCTGAGAAGGTAAGAATTGGTAACTGCCATTGGTAACTCTTCTAACTGCCAGAGCAGGAAAACCATCTGGTAAAATAATTTTATTTTTTTTTCTGAAAGAACAGCCATCATCATAATCTATTGGCTGTTTCTGGTGGAAAACAGAAATTAACAGCACCCGTTGGCTGCTCACAGTAGTGGTGTCCTACGCCCACCTATGTCTCTATGATACAAAAATGATTTAATTTTTTTTTGTTTAACGTAGATGCTTTCTCTGAGATCATCTCATTCTGCTTGTACGTCCCCTTTCCTAAAGAGGCTGAATTCTCTGGATAAGCTTTCTACAAGATCTTGGAACTCTCTCTGGGGGTGCCCAGCTGACTCCAGACTCTGTGTGGCAGAGCATCTTTGAAGTGAGACTCTGTTACTTCATGGTTCCTTTCCCTGGGACCGCTGCCAGGTGGGCTCCATCTGTCCTCCACAGGGATCCTCCGCTCTGGGATGGTTTGGCGCCTTCTGAAATCTAATTCCCTGGATACTGGTGTTAATATATCTATGTAAGTAATGTGTCATCACCTGTCTGCTGTTACATTGTTGGTAAGTTGCAAGTTTGTAGTAACCTGCAATAGTAAATACCTGCTTGGTTGTTGCTGTTAGCTGTTGCTGCTGCACTCTTGATGGTTGCTGTACACTTGGTTGCGGCTAGTACTGATTGCTGGTAGTAATTTGTAATAGCTTGACACAGATACAGGTTTTTGCTTTATTAATCACAGGTATGCTTGGTAGTGGTGACTTCAGTGGTAGCACACCTGCTAGGGGTGATTATTTTGCAGTAACTTGTAATAAAGTAGAGAAATTCAGAGGATGAAGCTTCCACATCCTCGTCTGTCACAGGATCCCGCGGACCTATGGCCGCCACCTCCGTACAGCCGCAAGCCAGGTCACGCTTTAGGCCGTGGCAGGGCTGGAGACCGGCCCTGCTGCCTCCTGGCAGACCCCGGGGGTCTGAGGTGAGGTCCTGGGCCGCGGGCGAGCGGAGCCACCGCGGTCTGGTAGAGCGCTCGGCGCCGGCCGTCACGGGCGGGCAAAGACTGCCCGGAACAACGGCGACGGCGAGTTGCGCTCGGCCGGGCAGCATTGGCGCGGGCACCCGGCACCGGGGCGGCCGGGGGAGGGCGCGGGCCATGTCAGACCGTCACTTCCGGCTCCACCGCTTCCCTGCTCTACCGGGCCGGAAAAGGACGGCGGTCGCCATGGCGAGCCGCGGGCAGGTGAGCGTGGCGCGCATGCGCGGCGGCGGGCTCGAGGCGCGACGCGATGCGACGCGACGGGAAGAGGGCGGCGCAGGCCGCAGGTGCCCATCGAGGCCGGGAGCTTCGCCTCTCTCGGCGAGGCCTCGTCGTAGCTGCGTCTCCTGGGGCTGGCGGGGGAGGCATCGGAGTCTCCGGTACTCGGGGCTCGCCCCGAGTGAATCGCTGCCGCCTCTCTCCCGCTTTCGCCGCCTTACAGCGGCCGCGGAGCCGAGCCTGCCCTTTCCCGTTTGGCCTGCGCCCTGCGTGAAACCGGGAATCTGTCGTGCCCGGGAGTGCCACAGGCGCCAGGGGAAGGCCGCCGCCGGCCAGTAATTGCCGCCCTGCCCCAGCCGCCTTCCTGTGCTGCCTGGTGCCCAGCGTGTTGCCAGTTGGTGGTGGCGCATGGCGCACCAAAGAAATGTTTTGTCTCGCCCCCCCCCCCCCCCGCCAGCTCTGCGACCTTGGGGCATCAGTAGTAACTACACACAAATTATATACTTAGGGGAGTTTTACCTCTGGAGGGTAGGAACTTTTTTTTTCCCCCAGCAGTTCCTAGCGTTTATAGCATGAACAAGCAGAGGCTTTCAGGTCAACAAGAACACAAAAGCAGGTAATAGCAAGTTCTATGTTTCACTAGGTGACTGTAGAGCTCAAAGGAGTCTCTACATTACTATATCTTGCCTCAGAGTAATCTAGTGTAACTACTGTGTCGTTGATGTAATGACGGGCTTTGCAGGAGGGGTTTGCAGATAATAGATAAATAGCAGAGGAAAAGGCCTCAAAATTGCTCATCAAAGAGTTCAGAATAAGCATAAAACAGTTCTTAGTATTTCACCATACAAGTCTTGCACTTAAAACCACTTATAATATTAATGTGGCCGAAAATGGCAAAAATATTACGGACTAGAAATATTTCAGGATGTCCTGTCCAAAAAATTTAGACAAATCTCTTAAAGTACATCTACTGAACGAGATATTTATTTCTTGTCTATTAATTCTGTTTACTTTCCACAGATTCAGCCGTGTAGGGAATGCTGCAATTAAAAGGCAACATGGTTCTGTTCAGTTGCTAATTATGAAGGACACAGAAGCTAAAAAGGAGTTAGCAGAGTCTCTGTTCAGAATGATTTAACTGGTTGCCAAGCTGCATACTAACTCTTGTAAAAGTTTTTTATTTAAAAAAACTGATACTGTTAAGCAATTGAGAATGCACTAGTTTGTCTTCTTTCCAGAAAGATCTGTAGTGCAGCGGCATATGCTCAACAGGGTACTAAATCATTACTTACAGCAGAAATTATGACATGGTCTAATCCACGTGGTGAAGCAAGATTTGAATTTGTTTGTGTTTGTAAGTTGTGATAGTATTATGTTAAAGCAGTGCTGAACTGTAAGGTTGCCTGTTCTTACTGTTTTGTCTTTTTCCTCTTCCTAACAACTGTCTTTTTGTGTGTGTACACTTCTGGATGAATTATCTCAAGGTGCAGGCAAGTGACCAGCTGAGCAGAGGGTGAGAACTTGGCTTGCAAATCTAAAAATGTGTTGACATCTGTTGGAAGTAATGGCTTTCAGAGAAGCTTACTGTTTCTCTCTCTGTCATTGGCAGATTTAAAGCACAGGCAACACTTCTTTCAGGGCCCTGCGAAGATATTCTTATTGGCTCTTTACTTTTAGGGAACAGTCTTGTTTGCATCTCCCAATTCACAGATACAGAGCATGCTGATAAAGAAGATGAGCAATTCTCAGTTACAGCTCTGTGTTTCTGCGTCTTTCCAAGAAATTCTTGGAATATTAATTATAAGAAAACAATTTAAGATTATAGTGAAGGACCTGGAATTGTGCCTTCTAGAGGTGCCAAAACATGCTAGGAAGTACTAGAAATAACTTCAAAAGGTGTCTTATTATCAACAGTTTGGGGTGTTTTTGGTGCTTGAAGAGATTGGCAAGAATCTCTGACAAAACACCAAAGAAGTATGATAAGGACTTGGGAACTCCTGTAATTCATTGCAGTCTGTATGAATAAACAGCCAAAGCCACATGACTGTGAGCTGTCATTCTCAGGGGTTTTGCTTTACCTGCGTACTGAGGTGTGTCATCTCTACGTTGTAAATCCTAACTTTTTGAGTGTTTGTTTTTACTAAGTTTTTATTTGCTGATCTAGCAGTTATATTTAGGGAAAGACCCTACTTTGTGTTGGTTTTTCCATGTCTCCCGTAGAAGATTACGCCCAGGTAATATTATACAGAGGCATGAAAAGTAATTGTTGAAGTGATTGATACACAGTTTTAAATCCTTTTGAAAATCACTTTTCTCACATTGGCTTCTAAGTGTGAGAATACTTTAGCCATTTGTATTTCTATCTTTTTCTTTCATAACAGAAGAATATCCAGTGATGTACCCTTGATAGTCCCTTCGAGTGACTTGACTTTTAGAGTTACTCGAATTCTGCTGGATTTATTTGATATTGGCACAATAAATATTTTGCATCAATGTATTTTCAGGATTGTATCCCTGTCATGCCGAATGATTATGAAGGAGTGGAGTGCTAGTACTGTCTAGCATCTTAGATTAATTTGAAACATCTAGAACTGTAGAATTTTGATTTCCTCACATCTGCTTTGACTGCAAGTTATTCTACCAGGAATTGAGGTAAAGTATCTAAGATACTGATTCCATACCAAATTCTGTAGGAAATTGAAAGAATGTGAAAAATCAACCAGAACACTCTTAATTGCAACATGTTCGTTTTAACTAAGAATCATGACAGCAAACAAGCTAATTCTATTGATGTTGTATTGACAGGTTTTGAAGCTTTTTAAATTGTTACACAGAACCCGGCAACAAGTTTTTAAAAATGATACCAGAGCCCTTGAAGGTAAGATACTTTTTTTGTGCGGTGGATGCTTGCCTACCTTTCTGTGGAACATCTCCAAGTACACAGGAAGAGAATTCTTAACATAATCTTCCTTTAAATTGTTCCTTTCCAGATTTTATAATTGTGAAATAATAATTGTGAAAACTTGTGTGTCCGTAACCAGATTCTTTATGTATGGTTGCTCCTCAGGGGATAAATACTTCTTTTTTAGTAAACCAACTTTTAGTCATGGCTTCTGTATGTTAGTTATTTTTAAAGCTCAGAATGGTAGATAGGCAATCATATTTTACTCCTATACCAGTCAACTTAAAATACGACATCACCTGAATTCCATGGAAATCTTATATTAAAATAATTTGGGCAGAGGGCATGAGGAGGGTGCTATAAGGGACTTAGGATTATGAGCTTTGAGGCAGTGACAAAGACAAAATAAATTTTTTTTTTGTTCACACTTTAGTTTTTTTGTTTATTTAGCTGCAAGACAAAAGATAAATGAAGAATTCAAAAATAACCAAGACGAGACATCTGAAGAGAAGATAAATGAGGTACTTGTTTTCATTGTTTTTCTCCACTTTGCATAAGAATACTTATATAGGAGCTTTTTACCTAAAGGATCTTTAAACCATATTGAGACATTGTGAGAGCCAGATGAGTTTGAAGAGGCTTATGTGGATCTTTGTTTATAAATATATTCGTACCTCCATTGATGCGAATAGTATGTTATAGAATTTTGCACATACAAAAATACATAAGGAGAAAGTGTCTTTTGGAAGTTCAATATGCTTATTTTGAAGCTTATAATGAAGTTATGGAAGTATCTTTTCTGTATTGGTACTTTCATGTTTTAGTTTTGTATACTTTGCTCCTAATATCTGTCTGAGCTGTGGTCACTTGGGTTTACCTGGTCTTTGTTATATATACAAGCACAGAAAGATACAGAGAAATTAAATAATCTGGTCAGTTACTGGCAACGATGAGAAGTTATTTTGATTTCTTATCACAAATGAGGCAGCATATTTTGTAGGAGGCAAAAAACAGCCAAATGATCATGACTATTGTAATATAGAGGTATTAATTATACTACTGAGTCTTTTGCTACTTCTTCTTCCATCATGGTGCATTAAAAGGAGTAGTTAACGTTCTGTTAACTCACTGTGTAAGTTACCTTTGCTCAGTTGTTATCTTAACACTTTTTACAGAGTCATTTTCTAAAACTTACTGGGGCCTGAAATTAAACTTCTGTGTTTTAGATACTATTAAGTATCCCTGCAAAGTGAATAAGTTAGTCCTTCTCATTCAGCCTTTCTACGGACTATATTTACATTGTCATTGGTCACTGCTTGGGAGAAAGTGCCTTCATCTGTCCTTTGCAGAAGTAAATCTAAACCTTTGCATCATGCCAGCTACTGGACAGTAACATTAATAGTTCTGAGTATTTAGTTAGGACTGTCTAGCATTTCTGCTTGTTTCCAGGACACTATAGTGATACTTATGTGCTTGCGTTCCCATGTCTGATCTGTTTAACTGTGTGTTCTTTTTGTTATAGACATACAGGAAAAATACTTGCTGTAGTTTTTGAATCTGTATGTGTTAGGAATGGCAACCTACAAAATACACAAATGTAACGTTTTAATATGAGTTAATTGATATCTTGATTAAGTGTGTCAATGGAATAAATTCTAAACTTTCGTCACAACTACAAGATCCTAGAACATCGTAGAAGCTGTTATGTTTATTATATGTACACACATATACATACACACACACTGAATAGACTCAGATGTGGAAGAACTGAATCGAATGTTATACAGGACTTGGGAGACTTCGGGCATTGCTTGCATAAACATGGGGCTGTTAATGTTCTGCTTTGGACAGCAGCTAAAAAAATTAATATTGACCAACCAAATGTGCATTACTTTGCCAGAATAGAAAGCTGCAATGTCTTCTAATATGACATTGAATACATATTATGTAGTGACCTAAGGAGGCAGGAGTAACTATTGGTAGTATTAGAATGTGAGATGTGGCAGCTGAATCTACTGCTGCGTTTTAGTTCAGATTACGAGTGCGCTTCTGAAGTTAGGTTGGTTATCTCCACTTCCTGGCATTTGGCTTGTTTTGTGAAGTGTTCTTGGAGCAAATGGCAGAATTCCTTTAAGATTAATCCAAAGTGGAAAGTGTGCTTCAGGAGCATGCAGCCTAACTGCTAATGGGCATTCAGTAGGGGGAACCGGAGGATACCTAGTCCAAACCCTTAAAAGGGGAAGTGGGGAGGAGAAGAAATGTGGTGTAGATGTCAAGTCTCGAGCTCGAACTCTACGTAAAGATCCACTTCTGTTGGTACACACTACTTCCTAGTGTAAGCACATCTCCCAAAGTATCTCACTTAGGCAATTTCATTTATTTCTGACACAGGTATGATGCAGGTATTAGCCTTCTCTTAATCACTCAGCAAAACTAGCAAGAGTGCTTCTGCTTATCCTCTTATTGAGGGAAGGAATTCTAGGCCTTTTTCCAGATATTGATGCCTGTGCTAATCTTTAGGTAGTGCTTTGTTCTTGTACTGCTTTTCTGTGAAACCTCAATATTCCTAATTCTTGTCATGTTTTGCCCTTATTTTTGTCTCCTTACTTCAAGAGCGTGAATGTTAAAAGAACCAGATTGCACTTTCACTAGGGGTAGTCAAATGTTATTGAGGCATTCACCAGTGTATTTCATCTTTGGAAACTAGTTACTTGTTTTAGTAGTTGCATTCTACCTTATTTATATATAGATTTTATACTTCTGTTTGTTACTGAGCAGAAGTTTCCTTCCTCTCGTACTGTATGTCAATGTAGGTTGTATATGAACCTGTAAATTATTACAGGATCCCCAAAGTAAGAGCTGTATGTAGATAGTGCATAATTAACTGACTGGCTTTATTATTTGAATAGCTGTCTAGTATGGAAAATACCTTCAGGAACAATTATGTATAATTTAAATTACTCTGTTGTTTGTTCTTTTTACTAGCTTCTGAAAATAGCTTCAGATGTTGAAGTAATTCTCAGAACTTCTGTTATTCAGGCACTTCACACAGATTCCGACAAAATATGTGAGTAAAGCTGCATGCTAAAAAGATGTTTTAAGATGTTGTAGTTCAGTAAATAAATATAAAACTTGAAAACTAAATAAAGGTATAGAGAGGGCGAAAGTCTATCATTCATTTCTCTGCCCAAACCCTTAATTTAAGCCTGTTGGCTGATGGCACCACCTAGGACAAGTGGAAATTTAAAAGATAATAAAGTTTCTACAGAAATGTTTTGAAATACAGAGGCTGATAGAAAAGGGACAGTAACTGCATTTAATGCTATCATTGAGAGAAAGAACTTATAATTTGGTACCTTAACTATTAGGAGTGACACCAATTAGATAGCAAGTCAGTATGCGTGTACCAGCTAGTCAGTCAGTGTATATCTAAATGTCCTAGCCACAGTATCTGTAGGGGCTTGCTTTACTAAATAAGTAGAAGCTGCCTGAGAAGAATTAGCTAATATAGTATGTACACTGACCATATAATAGCTTCTCCTTTGAGGATCGAGTGTTCTTTTCCAAAACCTTCTTCTGATAATTTAAGTTTCAGATTATACCTTGGAAGTTTTATGACATAGTGATGGCCTTAATGCAGAACCTATACAATTCTTAAATTTTGGTTCCTGGTTTAGAAGTTCTTTTGTCTTACAAACACAGGAGAAGTAGTATGTTCAGCATACAGCTTTGTGGTAGAGGACAGGAGAATATACACTGTTTCCTTTCACTTCTTTTTAGTGGTATCTGTAAAGCTTTGTAACTATTTTCAGTTTTAGATTTGGTAAAGCATTTAACTTTTTAACAGCCATCATGATTGAGGCCAAAGATACATCTAGGCTAGTGTCTTCCACAGTGATCCTAGGTAGATGACAGCAGAAGAGTAGGAACAGAGCAAGTGAACTTTCAGATTGTCCAGCTGTTTACTTCTGGCAGCGCTTCCTGAGCCAGTGATGGTTTCTGTTTTGGTTATCCTTGTGAGTTTCTCTGTCCTGGACTTTTTCCTGTCAACCTGTGCAAATTTCATGCATCCATGAAGTTTTGACATAAAATTTACTCTGTTTTTTATGAAGGATCACTTGCTGTAGTTTTTAATCTGGTCCTCCTCTTCAATTACTATCCATTTTCACCAAGCTGTTCCTGAGTTTTTAAGCCTCTTGTTGCCTCTCTCTTATTTCCCCCCACTATGAAAGGGGAAGAGGGAAATAAAAGGAGGGGGGAAATATGAAAGCTTCTCTGTGAAACAGCAGGTGAATGCCTGTGATCATTCTGTTGCTACTCTCTGCACCCTTTTCAGTTCTGTACCTCTCAAGATAAGAGCTTGCACTTGTACACGTGTATGATGAAAATATCAAGTGGATCTTCTCATGTTACTTTTTGGCACCTAGGAGCCAGTTCCTGGTGGAAAGTTCATTGTAAGAATTGCCTGTATATGAGTCTGCTTAGGTAGCACATTGAATGGGTATTCAATTCCAGTACAGCTTTGATGAAGGAATTTTTAGCAGAACAAAATCAACTTTTTTGATCCTTAATCTTTATGCTCTGTGGTGACTTTTATAATGCCAGTAGAATTACAGTTAGCTTTCTCGTTGCTTTTATAGTGTCATCTTGTATTGAATGAGAGGCTTGGGACAGATTTATTAACAAAAAAGAAAAAGTGGTAGTGCAGCTCTAAGATGGCTGCTTGAATTGCTGTTTCTTGGCAAGTAAAAATAAGCAACCTCAGTTGAAAAGTTTACTTTTTATAGTGCTTTGTCTTAGGTGCTATGTATTTGTTTTAGAAACTTCGTAGGTGAAAGTTCACTTTGCTGTAACAGAAAGTATATTGGCCTATTTGAAAATAAAAAAGAAAATGTTGTGAAATACTTAATTTTGGGCTGTGTTTAAATTAGTATTATGTCTTTGCTTCTTCCCAAACCATCATCCCACTGCCCAAAAAAAGACTGAAGTGATCAGTTGCTATGTTGTATGAAAGAAGCAGAGAAAAAAGAAACTAGGTAAAACG
The DNA here is from genome assembly GCF_036417535.1 of Chlamydotis macqueenii. Lineage (NCBI taxonomy): Eukaryota > Metazoa > Chordata > Aves > Otidiformes > Otididae > Chlamydotis > Chlamydotis macqueenii. The sequence goes on along the minus strand of NC_141593.1, from coordinate 53,239,066 downwards.
TTTCAGAAACCTATTGCTGCAACTGGTTTCCTTAAGTGAGTTACTGATTTTCTCTGATACTTCTGTTTCATGTACCTATTCTAAGTGTGTAGATCAACATAATAAAGATACTCACAAGTATTTTATCTACAAGAAATGCAGTTAAAATTTTACTTAAAGTTCTTGGGAACTTATTAAATGTATCAGTATCAGTACGCAGATGCAAAAGGAACATTGAGGAAATCAGTTTTCGTTCTTATAAGATATGGAGTATCAGTGCACTTTGGACAGAATGTTACTCATTACGCACAGATGTACACAAACGCACACAGTTTTACAGGTTTACTGTACTTTTTGCAGCTATCAGACCTAGTCAAAGTACAATATTGTGATTTCAGGTGTTTGTGCTTTAGTTTTTGCTGCTGGAGCAAATCCAACATGACACAGCTCTTTCCCTTCCTGAAGAAAGGACAGGCTGGTTTCTGAAGAGCTAGATGGCAAGAACTTAGAGTCAGGAGGAGGTTAAAAGGGTGTGTAATTAGACAAATCCTAACATACTGTAGTACTGTGACAATATAGTGGCCATAATTTTAATTTGATGCTTTGTTTTCCTGTTGGCCTTTAAAACAGGTGTGACAAGATCAATATTACAGATCAGATTCCAGGACATTGGGGAGAGGCCTAAGACAAATTTAATATTCATTTTGGAACTGTTGAAGTGGATATAATCTGACGCAGGCATGATAAAATTGCCATTCTCTCTCACTTCAACACTTTGCCATTTTTTATGCATTCTTAGTGCTATTAAAATATTTTCAGTGTTTTTAAAAGCAAAAAGGGGAAGGCAATGTCTTGGGTAGATACCATGATGCTGCTTGTAGACTTACCAGAAGTTCAGAATCTCATTTTAGTAACTTGATTTTTTTGTAGTAAACTGATTTTTTTTTGTTTGTAAATGTAAAACTAACTTCAGAATTTTAAGTAGTATTTTCCATAAGATTGTATTCTTAAAGGTTTTTTTTTCCTGTTGCAGTGCTCATACCCAGGAAGGATCTGCTACAGGACAACACTCCTTACTTTGATAAACCAACAAAAAAGCGTTAATCCTGAGGAAAATATGCCCCTCTCCTCAGAAGGTTAATATCCTGTAGTGAGATCTCTGAAAACCAATAGTAGATACCTGTTATAAAGCTAAATTTTAAAAACGGTTAACTGTTGTTACCAGAAAAACAGAGACTGAAAACAAGTCACCAGTTCTATTGTGTGCTGTGATACCATCATGCACCACTTCTCTGGAAGTTTATTAATACTTCCATAGAAACTCAAGATGCACAGTTCTCTTAAAAATACACTGCAGAGTTTGTTACTTCAGCCAGGGTTGGTTTTGATTATGACATTGTCAGACAGAGATTGTTTCCTAGGAATCCAGAGTTTTTCAAAATGAAATACAGATTAAATGCAGTTCTTAATCCTGCTAATATTTGTTTTTAAGTTTATTGTCAATCACAGGCTGCTTTGAAGTAATGAAAAAACACCTTGTGGCACTTACCATTAAATTTATGCTTTGCACCGAAAGCATGATTTCTGCAGTTGTCATTAGTTGTACACACATATACTGTGATGTTTGAGAGAGTTCTTAAGGCTTATCTGAATAAATTACTCAGGTTTTACAGATTGGAGAGTGTGTGTGATGTTTTTCTTCTCCCTCATACCTTTGAACAAGCAGGAACGGCAGGGTTTGAGTTCTTAGATGACAGCGTAACAAGAGAACCCAGCCACAACCTAATCTAAGTATGTTGTTTTAGATCATATGGTTTATGAATTTAAGATTTTTGTTTTATCTTGTGGTTATAGAGTGACTTACTGAGGCATTTTCCAAATAAAAGAGGCTTGTTGCTTAGTTGGAAGTGGTCTGACTTGCCTAGAGTGAATATATGGTGAGTTTATTTACTAAACCTTTATCACTTCCATTTTTTTTAAAGGAGACTTACTTGCTTCTTCCAGAATTCATCAAAGTGATCTGTTCACGTCTATTGTAATTGGAACTAGATACAACTACAATGATCTATAGAATCTTCTCTGTGTGAAATCAGTAACAGGCCCCACATTAGGATTTAAGTACCTCACACAGGAGTGAGGTCACCCAGCAATACCTCTCAGCTCTATTTCAGGTCCCAGTGATCCTATTTGTTTCTAATAAGCCTCCAAAACGTCAATATTGCGTATCCATGTGGGTTCTGACATGGCATCACTTTCTGAAAACTACTCCCTGCATCCAGCCTTTATTCCTCACGCAGCATGTCAGTGCGGTAAGCACTCCTTTAAGACTGTTGCCTTTGGCTGCTGTGGGCGGCAGAGCAGCCAGCAGTGAATACCTTGTCGGTAACCCTCTTTCCGTTGCACTGATACTCTCTGTGTTGTAGCTAGAAGGCAGCAGGCAAATGATGGGAGACAGAAATGAGTGCATTTCTTGCTGTTCATTGTGGTCTAGTGGTTCCACTACAAGACAAAAGTGTTGGTCTGTAGGGCATCTGCTGTTCTAGGCCTCTTGCGTTTTCTTCCCTAAGGACAAGGGAACCTTGTGTCTGGTTTCTCATCGCTCTCTAGCCTGTCTATGTTGATTTTTTTTTTTTCCCCCATAATGAGCGTAATACGAGTATGCAGGGGAGAGAAAACAGAAGGTAATTGCAGCTGTAAAGAGAAAACAAAACAGAAAATTACCTCAAGCAAAGTGACTCATTTTTAAGCAGAATTAACTAAACAGGTCTGTCAGGAATGACAAATTGTACAACCATTAAGGTATACATCCCATGGCACACTGGAATTCAGGGGAATTAATCTCTCATACACCCATTTCTTCACACTGTGGGAGCAGTGTATCAGTGATTTTATCCTTTAGATTGATTTCATAGAACTGAGGCCTGGTAGATCTTCACGCTTGGTAGTGATGTGAAATAGTGTTGCTTATTACCATGCAAAATATGTACTAAAAGATTTAGTGATGCCAACAGTAGATGGCAGTCTTTTGTATGTTTGAGGAAACTGCGAGTGGAGAAACTGTTTTCTGTGACAGCATGTGACTTGCTTTGGTATTGTTCTGCTGTCATGTGTTTTAGGTTTTTATTTTTAACAAGAATTAACACACAAATAGTGTGGAAGTGTCAGCTTATAGGATCCGGCTTTGCATTTGGCAGGCATTTGTGTGCTTCATCTTATATCTTAAGATGAATCTTAACACTCATAATAAAAATACAGACTCAGTCACCTTAATAACATATACAACTGCTGAAAATAAAGGACATGATAAAAAAAAAAAAGTTGGTAGAGTTTAATGGCCTTCAGAACAGTTTTCCTTACACTCCTGTGCAGTATGTTTATGGTCTGTGCATTTACACTCCATATTCCTGTTGTGCTGGTGCATTCCTGGGCAGCAAAGACAAACTGAATTTTGCAGTGCTGAACAGTGAGGAACACCAAGTTGATAGGCAGAAGACCACTAATGTAAAAGACTAACCAGGCTATTTGTTGCCTTTGTTTCAATGTGATCTTCAGTCGGAGTCCAGGTTGTATTCAGACCAGGATAAACAGAAATCCAAATAAGGAATTAAGCCTAAAAGTATCTCAGAGTTGGCCACTGTCTGGGCGCACTAGGTGTTTGCTTTCTGCAAATTTAACTTTCCAGCCTTGAAAGACTCTCACAAACTTGCTTAATTAGCAGCTGGTAATTAAAAGCTTCTCTGTGCTAGATGGTGGTAGTGGCTGTTCCTCTTCCTGTTATTCCATGCTTACCTGTTGGTTCACGTTCCAGTACCTAGTCATCTTCCCAGCTTCTGTTTCCATTTTCATTTCACCCTGGTTGGGAATCTGTTCTTGATACTGCTAGCTTTGTTCTCATACACATCTTTATTTTCATTAATTAATATCGATAATAAGTAATGTTTAAAAGATAGTTGCATTCCCTCTGCAAAGTTTGAAGTGTTAGCTGAAACTGTTTGAAACATTACAGGATTCACTTAATGAGTAGGGAGGGGAAAAAGTTGATTCTTTGGAACAGAAACTGTACTTTAATAGGCTTACGATAACACCATTCAAATACATAAAACTTCTTCAGGTTTTCTAGAACTGCAGAATTTTAGAGCGTATGTACGCGCCTTTTGTCCAGAGTATACATCATCAGTGTTAAAAGATAAGCCTTAAAGCTATTAGTTCTTTAAACTATAGTTTAACTATGTCACAAAAATCTGTAGATCTCTTTTACAGGCAGGCAGTTTCATGTTGAAAAGGGCTCACTGCGTGTTCAGATCTACTGCAGTTCAGCTGCTGTAATCAAGGGGTCATCATGGTCTAACCGCTGGGTGTTGCTGTCTGGAGGTGCCTTCCTGACCGGTACAGACTGGCAGTGCTGCTCAGCAGCGCCTGGAATTTTAAAGGCGAGTTTCAGGGCTGGTACATTTGCTGTAGCGTGATGTTCATAAAACACAGGTGATAGATTTAATCTGTCAATTGATTTTGTTTGTGTGGGTAGGATTTGTGTTGAAGTCTTTGTGGTCTGCAGGTGAAACAAGGTGGCTCGTCTAATTTAGCAAGGCCAAATGAATCCCCTTCTCTGTTCCTGTGCACTTTGGTAAAGGAAGCATTCAGTTGCTATTTTTACAGGGAGTGCTGTTGTATACCACAAAGTGACTCCAGAGAGAGTTGATCTGCAAGTAGCATTAGAAGTTTAATCTGGAAAAGTGCCTTGTACCTTCCCCAAGGTGCTGAGTTCTCGCACAGTTTATCAGGTTATGTGAGATCAGCAAATCTGTGGCAACTTCAGTGACTAAATCTAGCTTTAGCATTTATTCTTTTTCTTAGAGGCCGTGCCAGCTGAAGGAGCTGAACTTGTCTGAATGCTGCATAGCATCATCAGTCCTGTTTGTATCATATTGAACCAGTAAATAAAGTAATTTAGCTTCAAGTACTGGCAGTTCTTTACACTTCCTTTACAAAAGGGAAAATAATATTGACAATTGAAAACTAAAAATAAAACCTGACCAGCTTACAGGAAGAGCTGAGTCCTAGTACTTCCCTGCTTAGCTAACTCTTTCCGAACTACTTGCAACAATTTAATCCTGAAGTCTGGAGTTCAGTGGGCTGTCAAATATTTGATCTTTAGCTTTATGGGAAATTAATTACTTAACACAAAGCACAAATTGCAACATGAATTCAATATGAAGGCTGATATTTTACAGCTACAAAGATTTGATGTTTTGATAACGCCAGTCGAAATCCAGTCATCTTTGAGGGTAAAATATATGCTGCTTGTATGGGGTAAATATGTGGTGGAGATACCCAGATCTCTCCAATTCTGTTGAAAGACTTCACTAGCGAAGCTTTTATGATATCTTTATTCAGTTTTTTAAAAGTTTTGCTTTCCTGTGACTTTTTTTTTCTGCCAGTGAGAATAAATCTAAGGAGAGGAAAAGAGTGGAAGGGCACATCTTTACACTTTGATAAATAGCAATAAATTTAAATAATTTGCTCTTTTTATAAGCAAGTGTTTCCATTTAGTTAGCACTTCAGTAATCCAGTTTGCGTCAGACAGAGGAGTAAAAGCATCTACTTTTCAAATTATGCTTTGCTTTTTCTCGCATTATGTCCTTGAGCTTTCCACCTCATCTTCCCGAAAGGTTGCGGCTTGAGCCCGGGGTAAGTCAGCATTAAATAAACAGCTGGTGAAACTACAGTCTGTAGAAGCTGGGACACAGGATAGCATTCTCTACATCAGGCCATAAAAATGGGAACAGTTCTACTGTTTCATCTGCTGCTATAGTAGTAGCAGCCCTGTTCTCTAAGGTCAGTGGCTATGTATGAGGGTTGATTCAGCTGCCCCTGGACTGCCCTTTCCAGCTGAAAGACGTCTCCGTAGATGAGCATGGGAATTTTGTCGTTCTGCTCTCTGTGCAGTTGAACTGTGGTAGTGAGAACAAGCAGGCAGTGATCTGTACAATACTCTGCACTTTTTCCAGGCAGTTTGTAAAGGAAAAAGTGAAAAGGTCAGTACAATGCTTCCTTCCCTTTCTAAGTGTGTATTAAAGATAAAAATCTTTCGTGCACTGCTGGCCACCTGCTGATGAGCCCCATTCATACATTTTCTGTTTGGGACGGCTCCTGTCCTCTGCTTCAGATTTCCTCCTGACACTTGCAGAGGTACAGCCTGAAGTCAGTTTCATGGAGGATTTTTGGAGACTCAGCATAAACTCTGCCCATGAAAAACAAGTGTTTTTAAGGAGAAGAAACAAACCCGTGCTTTTCACAGTTAGCTGTGTCTGCCTGTGTCACAACATGAAGAGTATGGCTTTCAGGCTGTGATTCCTTTGGATGTGATTTCAAAGGCTGCATATGTAGTAAACTTTCTGTAGCAGTTTGGCCAACATGTTACATTGGATCAGCAGGGAAGGGATCTCCTATATAACAACATAGTACTGAGAAAGGTCAAAGAAGGAATTCTTAGCTGGAAATGGTCCCTGAAGGAATTTCCCTTTAATGTTAAGAACATGCCAGATTTTTTTGGTCACTAGTATTTAATTATGCATATGGTTTCCTCAGCAAATTTCCTCTGAACATGCTTTGTGGAAGTACAAGCAGACAAGTCATCTCACAGGAGCCTGCGGTGTTGTCCAACAGTAGCTGAAGTGAGACTGGCTCCTTTCAAACTGATAAATGAAATGCGAAATGAATGACCGTATAAATGAGGATAAAAGTATTACAATGCATATAAGGAAGAGCAAATAGAATAAAGGAATATTAGGGACAACTTCTGCACCAGTGAAACAAACATGTCAAGGTACTAAATGGTTCTTTAAACAATTTTCTACTATAAATAAATGCCAGATTTTCATTGTTTAAGTCTAGTCTGCAGTGCAGACTGGAAGTGAAAGGAAGACCAATGATATGTGGGCTGAAGAGGAACAGAGGTTTAAAGAGAGAAACAATAAAGGCAAAGAATTTATTTAATTTGCACTTGATTATGCTCCCTTGCAGTCATAATTAGGACTGCAGCATGTGCAGAAAGTAACTTCTTTTAACAAAAAGATTTTGGGTCAATTATCTGTTTTGCAGCCATTTTTCTGTATGGTTTTGCCTAAGTTTTTGCTTTATTTCAATTGCATTTAGTGAGACTTAGATAAATAAATACTTAGCTGCAATGACTTGCGGAGACTTTTGTCTATATTTTTATTCCTTATGGAGAATGAAGGAAGTGAATTTCCCTTATAAAAGAACTGTAAAACTCTTAAATATTAGAATAAGGAGGATCATATAAGAACTTCAGATGTACCCATACCACTTTCTGGTAATACTGTAGACATCCACACATTATGTAGTAAGCTCACAACTTCTCACAAGTTTGTCAAAATATGGAATTAGGTAGATTATAAGCATGTTAGTTATGAGAAAATGAAACATGGCAACTTAATGTCAGACTAACATTACAAATACTTTTTTAAAATGAAAAGAAAAAAGGACTCTAGAAGTTGTGAGGTTAATTTCACAATGCTTCTAATATGTGTTTAGAGAAGAAGCCATGGAGAAAGGCCTCAGGCGGGCCAAACTGTTGCAGGTATGCTCCTCAGTACTGCTGTACTTTAGCTGTTGTGTGAAAAATAAAATTATGGGGATTTATGACTCCAACGACAAAAGACCTGGGACAGAGTTGTAAAAGGTGCACTACCTGCCTTGGTCAGATGGGAAACGCATGTTGGGATGCACCAGCTGCACCATGTGATGAATCATACTTCACAGCGTGCTGTTTGACGTGCTTCCCATTCCCCTAAAACAGATTTTTAGTTTGAAATTCTGCTTTAAGATGCATATTGGCATTTCTTTCACTTTTTTTTAAACCACAGTTCAGTTAATGTTTGAGGCTAGAAACTCTTGAAATGGAGAAAAATGGTGGCATGTGCATTCCATCATCATTTCAGGGCAGAAGACCCTAAATGTGCAAGAGAAAAGGAATGCAAAAAAAACCCTCAAAACCATGGAACAAAGTACACAACATTGTTTCTGTGATCAAGACATCCATTAAAGCTTGCTGCAGATTTCATCACCTTGTTCTTGTACAGTTCCATTTATTTAAAACTTAATTTTCTAGCAGAGTTGCCTAAATAACTTATTCAAATATACTGTAACTCAAACCACAGAAGTTAAGTCAGGTGATCTCACAGGCATTTCTCCTAAGTGCCATTTCCTTTACTCCATGTCAAAGAAAGAAAATAAATAGGGAAAGCTGAAATTGTAAGGAAACAAAAAAGCACAAAAGCACCTGAACTGAACTGCGTGTAACATCTGGCGCAGTTTTGAAACTAAAATCCCATTGAATCCTAGAAAAAGAACCTCTGTGGAAGTAATGGGACTCTGTAAATTTTAGCAAGAAGAAAAGAAATATTAATAATTTTGTTATTTTATGAATTATTTAGAGGACTGCTTCATATTTGGAAATCGCTAAGGGCTACTAAACAGAGGTGCAAAAAGCTACCATAATATATGTTAAAACAGATCAAGAAAGAATGTTTTATATCCATTCCAGTGTGAACTTAGGAATCAACTAAGATTAGCTAAACAGTAATCTCCCAGGAAGTATCCATATACGTAAGGAAATGAAATGGAATGATCTATGGTTCTGCCTGGTGTAAAACAGCACATTTTCACAATATGACAACGCTTCAAGTGTGTGCCCTCAGACAGTAAGGTAGGACTGGGATGGTTTGACAGCCTGTAACTGGGGCTAAGAGGAAGTGGGGAAAATGTTGGCTGGCTATCAAGAAAAGCATGAAGTGCAGCTTTCGCTCATGTCAATTAGACTCTGCTCAGTATCTTCTCTTAGCAAAGTACCGCCTCCAGGAAAGTGGAGACCCTTTTTGTTAGGATTTTTGAAGTCTCACCTCCCACCATACTAACTGCATATGCAGTAGACACATTAGAATGAGTAGGAATGAGGACTCAGCTGGGTGCTGGGAAAATAAGGAGTTGTACCAGCTATACTGTATGTATGTTGAAGTAGTTTAGAAGCAATGTGCTCAACCATGCTGAAGGCAGCAGAAGCTGAAAGGGAAGGAGATTGTTACACCTCCACCTTTGCTTACGAGAAAACTAGGAGACAAGGAGAAAGATAGCACCAAAAAAAGATGTGCTGCACTTGGTTTGGTGAGAGTATACCCCTCTGTAATACCCCTCTGTAGCTCATGGTCTCTACAGCAGGAACTCTTCCTGACAGGTAACTTAAGGTAAAAATTGTGTGAGCTGCTAGTCTTTCTTTGTCTTAATAGTCTATGCATGAACATTGCACATTTGACTTCTCCTACTCGAGTTCTTCAGGAACTCTGTGCAGAGCCAATTTCACAGATGTTGTCAAGTACTAACTACTCAAACTGTATTAGCATGGGTTATTTAATTCTTACCCAGCAGATGGATGCTGAATATTCCAGCCTTGAAAAAAATCAGCTAGAAATCATTTGCAGGGACTCTGCTGATATTTCCACCAAGTTAAATGTGATTCCACTTGAATCGGTGGAAGCCCTCTGCATGTTTTGAGATCACTTAACAGTTATTCCAGGTTGTGAGATGGTTTCTTGTAAGACTGAAGTTCTGGTTCTGCTCACCTTTGTAGTAGTGGCCCACAGCAAACTCTGACTTGAGTACAGTAATCAGAGCAGTCTTACCCTAGGTACCAAAAAAAATTTCTTTTTTCTCTATCTTTTCTTTCTGTTGGCCATCATTTGTCCTGGTCTTCTTCCCTTAAGACTTTTGCCATTCTCTTGCTGTCTGAAAACCAAAATACTAATTTTTCTCAATATACGAGGACCGATCTAATCACGTGCCAACTATCTCAGATGAATTTTTTTGAGAGATTGATTATTTTTTCTGCCCCTACTGAACTGCAAGAAGAGTTAGCAGCAGCGTGTTCTGTGCTAGATAGCTGTGTATGCAACATGTAAATCATTGTGGATATCCTGAGTCCATTGAAACCAGAAAGGCCAGCACTCCTTGTGCCTTATCTTTAAGCATCAATCTCACAACAAGGAAGTAGAAGGGCACTGTATGGAAATACAGGTTTAAAACCGCTGGGTGTGTAGCCTTCACCCACACCATTACTGCTGCAGCAATGAGAGAGAACTTGCAGTAAGGAGTGTCTTACCTCCTTAAAGCATGACTTTATATGAAAATTCCAGCTATGGCATAGAATTTGATCTGGTCGGCATTTGAGCAAATACATGCTCCTGCTTATATAAACAGCACAATTAAATGCAGTGCTTGAATGCTTGCAGAACTGGCAGCATGTTTTATAATAACAGTTTGCCAAGGAAATAAGGAGCCTGGGAGTAAATCTTTCCTGTTCTGTGCACAGAAGCAATCTCATTGAATTCACCTCTGCCTAAAGAAAGCAGGATGTGGCATAATCTTCAAAGCGTGCCAAGTTCTTGTTTGCACTGGGTGCCTTTGGGTAAGTAGTAGCCTAAAAGCAATACAGAAATCAATAGAAAGAATGTATAACCACACATTTATTTTCTGGAGCCATTGTAAATTTTTACCCTAGAGAATATCTGTGTAGATATTCACCATGGTGATTGACTTATTTTCAAATAAAGTGCCTTATATCTTGCATGTTCTATCTCTGCTGACAATCTGGCTGTTATCTAAGAAGTGTATCTAGTATAGTTAACTGTATATATATATGTAGGATGGTAACAGTCCAAAAAGATACAGTCACAGTACCAGCTCCAGAGAGCCAGCAAAGCCTTCTTCAGACCTTCTAACCTATGCTTGCACATGGCATTTTGGTATGGTGCAACAAAATTGTCAAAGAAACTCAACAAACATTCACATTACTGAATGCTTGCACAACTGTGCAGCTGTGAACATGCTGCTTCAAACAGCCAAGTCACACGCTGCATTAACTGTTTTAACTTCCTTGGTTTGTAATGCTCATCTTTATGCCTCAATATATGGTACATTAATGCTTTACCAGACGTTACCTGACTTCAGGAATAATTTGAACAATGCATTTTATCTTTTGAATAGTGCATTTGACATAGTAAAGTATTATAATTTTCCGTCCATCTGTGCACCTGCACATCCCCAGATAACCTTAGATTAACACAAACCCATCAAATACAAACATCAACACACAGGAGTTTTATGGCTTTTGTTTGTGCTCTAGGCTCTTTTATTGTCTGTGATAATGTGTTCTTGAAGGAAAGACAGGAAAACTAGAGATGGGAATGGAGAATTGATCCTTGGCATTCTAATTAAAAACCTGATTCCCTGTTTTGGAATTGCTTTCTCTGAGCTCCCTATGGCAGAGAATATTCTGGCCCATTTCCAGCAGACCTTAAGGAGCCCAGTCTCCTGTCCCATGGATGACACTGGGTGAAGATGGGTGCTGTGAGTGGGGCAGTCCCTGCGGCACTGTGCGGAGAGGTGCATGTCATGGGAGCAGGGAGGCCTAGGTGTGCTCACGCTTGGGCCACAGCTGCAATTAGGACTTTGTTGTGCAGGAATTGGCAGTGCTGCAGTTTCCACTGTCCTGAGCTCCATGCACAGTCACCCTCAGCCCCTACACTAGTCACAGTTTCAGTATCCCAAATATTGCTGCTGCCTTGATAGCCTCTCCCATAATCTGACAGGCAGGACAGGATCCTCCCAACATCATCTAGCGCCTTAGTCGTTAGAGCATGGTAGAGGCAAGGGGGCTGCAGGCTGGTCCCTAGCCCTGTTAGACAGAAGCATTAGCACTGAGCATCCCTCTGCACGGCAGTTCTCTGTGTCGCCACACGAGCAGAGGGACAGCAGTGCTGCGGAAGGCATGGCAGATGAATGACAGGGGGTCCGTGGGAGACAGACATTACCGCCAGATGAAGAGCCGGCTGAGGCAAAATTGCAGAGGATGTATGAAAAAGATCAAAATGTTTCAGTGGCTCCCTCCAGACCCTTAGAAATCCACAGTGGTTTTGCAATTCCCTTCAGCGGCGTAAGAGCTTCCTGCTTGGATTTTCTTTGTCAGTTAAGCCAGGTGAGTGCAGCAACCTGAGGATCGGTTAGGAAAAGAGGATTATATGATGATACTGACCACAGAAACTCCTCCTTGTTTCTTTTCTCCATTAGCCGAGGAACTTGGCATGATCCAACAGCCTCTGGGCCCATGCAGCCCCCTCTCATTGCACACTCCGTCAGCATCAGGTACTGCCCGTAGCTGGATTGTTTGCAATTCAAGAAGCCCAGATTTGTCCCTGCTGTTGCATTAGGTGTTGGCAAGTATTGTTCTTAAGTTGCAAATGCTGTATAACTATGCAGATGATTATGTTTGTATTTTAAAGCCAGCATACAGGTCGAGGACTAGGTTCTTCATTATTCCTTCCTTATGGGAACAGTACTCCAGGCTAGAAACTATCTTAAGGAAGGAGACATGGGTCTTTTTTTTTTTTTTCATTTTTAGGATTTTCGTGCTGGTTGAATGTATTGTAATTTGAATGCCAACACCAATAAATTAAGCAAAACAAAGTGTATGTTAGGCTTTACGCATGTCACGGTTGCAAAATTTTTTTCAATTAGGTACCTCAAAGGAGGATTTTTATCCTAGTCTCAGTTTCGTAGGCCAAGGGTTGAGGGTAGTTATTAAATGGACAAAGACATTGTAACAAGAAACTGTGTGTAAGGTCTTAAAAATAGCAGTCTGTTGAATTTCATTACTCAGTGACATTTGATTGCTTCTTAAAAATCTCCAAAAAGATTAATTTAGTGGTTCAGACCAAACTTTGCATAACCAAAAACTGCTGTATGAATTAATAGTTATAACAATTTTTTATCATTTTTAACAGTAGTAAAAGCAAATGCCAGAGGAAGGAGGTCTTAAAACGCAAAGAAGATATTATAAGGTAATGTAAAACATAATGCAACAAAGGGAGAAATGGAGCTGGGTACAACAAAAACTTGACCTAGCTGCTCAGCCTAATATCAGAAAGTTTTATTATAGGTCATGTATGTATATTTTGTTAACAGAGGCACACAAATGGAGATTGAGCTATGAAATAGAAGTGGGAATTAAGGTGAGATTTTCATGAAGAAAAAAACACAGAGACGATCAGAAAGAGACTGAGGGCGGCGGCAGGAAGAGAAAACCACGATGTGGGGTAGCAGTCCAGCAGCATGGAGAGTGAGATGCAGCAGAGGCTGAATTCCTGGAGGGGAGCTGGCTCACACTTGACTGGGAGGTCAGAACACCAGCCTTAAGCTAAAGGTAATAAAGAGGCTTGACAAGGTCAGCTTTATAGCCAAGGAGAACACTTTTAAGATCAGCTTTATAGATCAAATGACAGTGAGAAGCCAAAGGGAAAGAAATTTTAGTAATCATGGTAGCAGATTGTGGGAATGTATACTCACAGTTTGGTCACCAGAACAGCAGAGAGAGCAGATCTCAAAACGTTCTGTAGAAAACAATATTTTGTGTGTTGCTATTTCTTTGCATTCTACTGGTAGCAATGGGTAAGTGTTCAGGATAAAATCTCTCTGGCCATGCTAGGGCAGAAATACTGCACTGGTTGTGATAAAGGACTGTTTTGAATAGAAAACATGAATTACAGAATCATAGAATCATAGAATGGTTTGGGTTGGAAGAGTCCACCAGACCAGGTCACTCAGAACCTCATTGAGCCTGGCCTTGAACACTTCCAGGCATCCACAACTTCTCAGGGCAACCTGTCGCAGTGCCTCACCACCCTCACAGTAAACAATTTCTTCCTTATGTCTAATCCAAACCTACCCTCTTTCAGTTTAAAGCCATAATCCCTTGTCCTATCATTACATGCCCTTGTCAAAAGTTCGTCTCCAGATTTCTTTTAAGTTCCCTTTAGGTACTGGAAGGCAGCTATCAGGTCTCCCTGGAGCCTTCTCTTCTCCAGGCTGAACAGCCACAACTCTCTCAGCCTGGCTTCATAGGAGAGGTGCTCCAGCCCCCTGATCATCTTTGTGGCCTCCTGTGGACTTGTTCCAACAGGTCCACGTCCTTCTTATGTTGGAGGGTCCGGAGCTGGATGCAGTACTCCAGGTGGAGGCTCATAAGAGCAGACTAGAGGGGCAGAATCACCTCCCTCAACCTGCTGGCTATGCTCCTCTTGATGCAGCCCAGGATGCGGTTGGCTTTCTGGGCTGCAAGCATACATTGTCGGCTCACGTTGAGCTTCTTGTCCAGCAGCGCTCCCAAGTCCTTCTCCTCAGGGCTGCTCTCAATCCATTTCCTGCCCAGCCTGTATTTGTGCTTGGAATTGCCCTGATGCATGTTCAGGGCCTTGCACTTGGCCTTGTTGACCTTCATGAAGTTTGCACAAGCCCACCTCTCAAGCCTGTCAAGGTCCCTTGGGATAGTATTCCTTCCCTCCAGCATGTCAACTGCACCACACAGCTTGCTGGTGTTGGCAAACTTGCTGAAGGTGCACTCTATCCCACTGTCCTGTCACTGACAAAGACATTAAACAGGAAATGAATCTCTGATTGAGATCTGTTTCTTATCACTCTTGTTCTACTTTGAAGTTCTGTTCTTATATCCAAAGTATGTTCCCTGCAAGCACAAAATTGTTTTCATAGTAATGACTCCCCTCCCTTCCTCCCTTCTTGAAATTAGCTGTTGATTCTTTGGCATATACTGTCTGAAGAAAATGTCTGGAGCAGAGGCGGGAGAGTGGTGTCCACATCAGGGTCTGGAGGGTCCATCTGCGTGGCAGCATGGGGACACCAGGGAGTGTAATGAAAGCTGCCCACACTGCATGGTCCAGAATGAGGGAGAGGTCAGATGCCACCGAGCTGCCAGATGCCTGGCTAAGTGGGGGATCAATGTTGGCTGTGTATCCACAGTGCATTAATGGCCCATGCATTAGTGGCAGCTGAGGGTAAAAAATAGACTATCAGCAGAAACGACTAGAGCAGGTTATATCTCCCAAAGATAGAGGAAGCAGGATTGCGAGCCAGAGAGCCACCGTCAGGTTGTGCTGTCCGGGTGACACCATACCTGCATGCATTTCAGAATGACTACATCTCTCTTTTGTCTTCTACATTTAGCTGCAGGAACGGGACTGCTAGAAAACTTAGCAGTGACGGGTGTGCATTTGCATCCACAGCACACAAGCAGCAAGGCGAGGAGTGTGCACTTAATACAGCGGCTGTGCAGAATAACAAGTTTTCTCTGTTATTTGCCAGACTACCAAGCACTCCAGGACCTGCTCATGCATCCAGATGTTCTGCTCTGCACAGCTGATGTGGAGACGTATCAGCAGAGACAGTTCTCATATCTCATTTTGAAATGAATTTGCCCACAAAGAGGAGGCTGCATGAAATGATGTAATTTTTTTTCTGCTGGTTTGTTGAGAAGAAAACACCTGCCTTTTCTTCTTTACCTGGCCTTCTCCTGACATGACAGCAGATCTAAGACCTGGATGAAAGGTCTGGATGAAACGCAAAGGTCTGGGACTTGGGGTAATGTTGTGGAGGTCAAGTTCTTTTTCACAGTGTGTATCTGAGATGGATGTAACAATACTATTGGGGGATAAATGTCCTGCTCATACTTCTCTTTAGGCTTCAGTGCTTGACGTCATGTCCCTATTATTTTTGTCCATTTTTGTACAAAAAACTGTATCTTGTCTTGTTCCTGTTGTAATCCTCAGTTTTATTACCTTCCTCCCTTATATGAGGAGACTGGTACCTATGTATGTGATTTGCATGTGTGTATATGCACTCACAAACACATCTTATACATAAAAAGTCTTGGTAACAGCAGTGCTGTCATCTTGTCGTATTTTAAGCTTGGTAAGGTTACTTTCAAGGGTTTTTTTACAGTGAAGCAGTGGTATTTTTAGAGCTTTATATCTGGAATAGCAAATCTGGGAGCTGAAGAATACATCTGCGGGGACCCAATACTCTTCTAATTTTTTTGCTTATCACAGCAGGAATTTTGGTTAGAAATCACTCATTAAAGTTGATTCAGTGAGATATAGTGCAGTACTACAATTCTCTGGTGAATTACATCTATCCTCATTGTGCCACAAAATAAATATTTCACATGGAAAATACTTCCTAAGCAATAATGAGGCAGACATGCACTATCCAAAATAAAACTGGGGAGAATTTGCTGGTGCCCACAACAGGATAGCAATGATTATATGAAAAAATTCATGCTGGAAGTTTATAAACCGTTTTAATAGCTGTCAGTTGTGCTGTTTCATGCTGTACACTTCTACAACACAGACATAAAGAAAAAATAGAGCATGTTTGCATTTAGCTTGCCCTAAAAGAAGCTCTGAAAGTTACAGTTATGTTGTTAATAAAAAGCCTAGATTATGGTACATGATCTGCCTGTGCTTGCATATTCATATATAGGCAATTCTTGAATGTCTTGAGCTATCAGGTGAGACTTAGAGGAGCTGATCACAAATAATAGCTCGTGAAACTCTGACATTGTGTAGCTGCTCTTGTGAGTGTGGAGTGCAACTCAGGGTCTGACTGTGTCTCCGTGGCCTTCTTGCTCCGCAGCACAAGCTAGCCCTTACTTCAGCTCTGTAGGGCTAGTGCTCTCGCTGGGGCATAAGGACAAACCCAAAGGCTTCCTGCTGTTACACTTAGGTTTCTCATCGAAGTGTAATGGTTATGTCCAAAGCTGGCTTAACCAGATGCTGACACTATCAGGCTGTGTTTGACAAAAAATACATTCTGACAAACATAATGCTAATGGAAGATACACAAGGCAACACTGGAGACATAAAACCAGTGGTAGTGGACGAAGCATGTGTTCAAGACACTTTTTCAGCATAACACCATTTTTGGGCTAGGTTGCTCCAAGATGGAGTTGCCACTGAAAAGGATGGTTACGCCTTGCTCCCAGGTACGTGTTCTTGCTACATCTTTCCTAGCAAAACTAGGAATTGCTTGGCAAGTCAGGTGAGCTTGTTGATCTGGTTGAAAACTATGCCTTCAAGAAAGAAATATTGGCCTTCAGTAAGATCAGAGAGCTGACATGTCTCATGGCTTGAGCGATCACTAAAACCAGTGCAAACGCATGGCAAGCCTGAGCAGCTGGATGCTATGAGAGAAGCAAGACTGCTCCTTTTAACAGCAACATAGCCTAAGATCAGCTCAGGGTGACACTGAAACCACACCCTCACTTAGGATCCCCCTCAGGCCGCTCCTGTCTCTGGAAGGGATAACAGAGCTCTCTCGGCAAAAACAGCTCTTGACTTCTCTCAGGAGGAATCTCTCTTTTGGGATGCAGAAGTCTTAAGAAGCCACAGGTACTTTAATTCATGCCTTTGCATTCCTAAGTGAATTGGACGTGACTCTTATTAATTGAATCCTTTTTTTTTCTTTCAGCTACAGCTGGGGACATTTGCAGGCTGGCTTCAAGTGCTCTGAAGGTACCAGTAGTCTTTATGGAAATGTTAGCTCAGTTGGTACAGACACAAACAAAGTTAAATCCTCATTGCTGAGGGAAAATACATAAAAGAAAATAAACAAAAATTAGATCTACCCCCACACAGCAGCCCCCCCAGCTGCACTTCCATTTAAAATTATCTTAGCACGTATTTTTCTGGGGCTTGTTTCTTGCTGTTTCTTCTGCCTGCCTGGTCCCCCAGATTATGGACACCTATCACATAAAGATTTCTTTGTTTACCCTGTGGTAAACTGAACACCATCGGACAAAAATACCTCCATCTCTGCCTTGGTTACAGTATGAAGCAGTTTCTCTTTGTTCACTGTAGCCGAGCTGGTAGAGAACATTAACTTCTATATTATCAGCTTTTCTTTGTACCTGAAACACCCCGGGAAAGGAAAGAGTTTATGGCTTTCTAAAAGTGGTACTCAGAATAGTTGTCAGAAGTAAGCTGAATCATAATCAATATTGCCAGGAAGGCATGCTTGATGCAAAAGAGGTATGCAGGCAGAGGAGTGAAATAAGCCCATTAAAGGAACAAACAGCAGCCTCCACATATAGAAGTTGGTGATAATAAATACCAATAAAATAAAATTTAAATAGGTGATCGAAATGAAGTAGATTAATCTGGTAACTGATACGTGATTCTTTTTCTTTTCCCTACTTACCTCCCTTCTCTACCTTAAGGTACCTAAATACGACCTAGACTGTATGATGGAAATGTTGCAGCTGTTGTCATTTGAGAAAAGACCAGAGGCATCTCCACAGAAGGACAAATCTGTTGCACTGCTGAATGTTGTGTCTTCTATATTTTTGATGTCTAATTTAGTAGTGGAATGGATTTCGTACCCTTCAGCTTTCTCTTCAGTGCTTACAATGAGTGGAGCTCATAAAGGCCATCATTAGTAAGTTCTCAGTATGGGACCACATAAGTGAGAAACAGGAAAAAACAAGTACCAAGGTTAGCCTGTTCCTTTCAGGTAGGTGGCTTTCTGTCTTTCACTGGACCTCTAAGGAACTATCTGCCTTTCCTGACCCTTTTTCATAAAAGAGCTCTGATGTAAATCAATGTTGTTTTTTTCATTTAAAAAAATCTGTGAAATTTAAAAGTATCCTTTATTCAACCAGCTATTATGTCCTAGTGTTATAGCACAGTGGTATAACACAACACATAAAAACTGAAACCCATTCTCTGTTAGTGTCAGGAAGACTGGTAGTGCTTTAGCAGAAGCATGGGAACCTAAACATCAGTTGGAGGGCGCTTGGGAAAGAAGCTGGGGAAGGAAAGGGGAAGAAAGAGTGAGTCAAGGAAGCCCAGAGGAACAGGGAAGACTGGCAGAGTGAAAATTTCCTCTTCTTAGATCCAGTCTCCACTTTCAATCTTAAAACTTTACCCAAGCCCTCTGTGTGTTTCTCAACTCCAGAAAATCTTTGAATTGAAAGTCAAATTGCATATATCCTAAAAATGATGTTCATTTTCAAGATGCACCAAAAAAGGAGCCTAAGACAATTTTACTAGATTAAATCCTGGGGTGGGGGGAAGCTTATATTTTCGCTTTGGTTTTAAACTATTCTCTACCAGATTAGTATATGACATCTGCAAACAAAATTATTTTTAAAATAACCTCCAGATCTGCAAACCTAGGAAGCAAGTTCTGCAATCAAGCGACTGTAGGCCTCCACTAGTATCAACGTGCAAAGCAGTCATGGCCAGCCAGCTGCATCATCCCCCCAGGTCAGACCAGGGCTGTGTCCATCCCTCGTACTATGCTGTGCTCATCGAGGCCTGGGCAATAACACTTGGCTCTTGCAAAACGTTTTTTCCTCATGAGTTGTAAAAGTACTTTGCAAAATGTTAATCAGTGAGCTTGGAAGGTATTGCCATTCTTGTTTTACAGGTGGACAAACAGATGCAGAGAGGTTGCATGGTTTATCAAAGGTCTTAGAGGAAGCAAGTGGCAAAGATGAGAGTGTAGTTCAACAACCTTGAAATAAGTGACACTTTCTTTGGAAGGCATCTCATTGTTCCCATCTGCTTTTTCTGTATAATAGAGATGCTTAATTCCAGTTACAGGAAAGGAGAACTATAAGAAATTGTCAATTAAGAGAATAAGGCTAACATCACTAATAACATAGAAGAGGATATTTACTGCTGAAAGGAGTACAATGTCGAGTAAGATGGGAGTGTGAACACTATTAGTTCTGACTTCTGCAAACAGACTTTGTTAAATTGGCAATTGGCACGAGGGACCCTCTGCTGCATTTCCAGATATGGGCTTAGTTTCCCCAGGGCTGTCTTCCACGCATTCATGTTTTAAACCATATAAACTATGACTTCCTGAAAATAAAAATAGCTTTGTTCAACTTAGACTTTCAATAAACTGCGTCAGATTACATGAGGCAGGAAAAGTATTTCTTTGCATAATAAAAGTTTCTGGCTATTAACAAGACATTTTAACACTTAAAACATATGCAACGTCCTGAGCCTTCTCTCATGTTCACCAGTTTAACTCTGAATGAAATCATAGAATCATAAATAGGTTGGAAGGGACCTTTAAAGGTCATCTAGTCCAAACCCCTGCAAGGACCAGGGACATCTCCAACCAGATGAGGTTGCTCAGAGATGAATGCTACTTCTCTCCACACTTAACTTTTTTCTCACATTGAAGCTTTCAACAGCAATAAAAACCTAAACTCTACATCTGAGTTCTTTTATTGGAGAGAGAAATGAAACAACTTAGAGCAGTATCAGCATTGCATATTTTCTTCTCCATGCACAGCAGGACCTACGTCTACATGCAACTTTGTGAACAGTCTCACTGAAGGCAATTGAAGTGTTCCCATGCAAGGGGATAAAGAAGAAAAATCCTTCTTTTCTACTCGTGAGGCAGATTGCCATTCTAGAGATATCTACAGGTCATGTGTTCAGTGCAATTGCAGCTCTGCAGGCTGACTGCCAAGCCATTTCGACAGGGTTTAACAGCTTGGGCTACCAGCACTCCCTGCAGAACAGGCACTTGGTGAGGTGTGGGTAGAGCACAAGGTAGAGCACCGTGACAGGCAGTGTCAGATACAAATATTTTCAAACATCCTAAATGAATGAGACGACTTGTCTGTGTGAACTTTGACATGGCTGTTCTCTCGGAGGGTGGGGGGAGTGAGACACTGCGTAGTCTGGTCCGATTGGGGCTGAACTACGACAAGGGCTAAGGAGTTAACAATGTATTAGGGTTACTGTAATGATATTTTGAGGGAAGTAAAACAAAAGAAAGCTAAATCTTACAGAAGTCTCCTGAGATGCAAACGTAAGCGACGTGCTATACCATCTTCCTGAGCATATTTGCAGGCCTGAATCACGGGGGAATGCTTGGAGTGCATTTTATCTGTCTACCACAACGTATGTTTCAAGTGAGTGTGTTTTTTATTCCCTTTTGGTAGTTAAAAAAAGGGCTCTTTGCACTGCCAAAGAAGAGTTTCATTCAGTCTAGCCCAGTCAAAAGCACAAGCCGAGTAGATTATCTCCTTGCTGGAAGAGAACACTGAAGAAGGGTCCCCTTCCTCCATGGGTACTTTCATTCATCCCTGTCAGTAGCTCTCTTTCTTTCCTTTCACCTCTGCATTGCTGTAGGAGGTCTATAACTGTTCCTGATTGCGAACCCACCTGTTGACAGCAGAGCAAAGAGAAAACTGGGAAAGATGCAGCTAACAACACGGCTTTCTGCAGCACCTTGCTGCCAGCCTGAGGAGAAATTACAAAGCTATGCGCAACATTTTCTGCAGTAGTTATTTTATCTGGGGTAACAGGAGCATGAAGTGAGAGAAAGTCAGCTTGCAGAATAAGCAGCCTTGCAGTATTAGCATCTTGTGGCCATATAAAGACAGTAATCTCTAAAGTTGCCTCAGTTCTTTCTCTCCAGATAGCACCATTGGCAATAACTCAAGAATACAAAATGAATTACAGCTGAACCACTGATACAAAAAGGAATAAAGAAAAACAATGGGGATGTTTTTAATGAACTACTTGCCCTGTTATAGCAGTTTCCAAAAGTTATTTTTATGATTACATTATATTTATACACTTGCGAACCTGCTCTTGCTAGTACACACCAGTGACTGAGTTTGTAAGGCACTTCTCCATTTTTTATGCCCTCACAGGTATTTGCGGTTATTGGAGCCTCATGGAACTGGTTCTCTCTTTCTGTCAACCACGCATACATGCACATGTATTTGATGTAAACATTTATTAATTCTCTGCAGAGAATACAAGTACAACAATCGAACAGTCCTTGAATGGCCAGGATCTGACAGTCTAATTTTTTAACAATATGAAAGTGAAACCTTCTATGTCCAGCTGTTCAATTTATATCTTTTGTTGTACACCAGTGAATTCATATGGCCTAAATTAATTTTTAGTGTACTTCTACCTTTTGAGTTTTCTGTGTCACAATAGGTTTATCTGAAAGTTAAACAAGTATATATGAATGCAGTTTTCTTTTCTGTATTACCAAATGAGTATCCAACAGTTATCTTTTTCAAACGAGTGAAACGGAAAATAAATAAATATCCTATGTGCAGGGTGGAATTGTAAGATGTCCTGAATATAGGTTGGGAAGCCAACAGTCCTGAGTTCTGAGCCAGATTAGACGTCACTTTCAAACTTTCATGACAAAGTTACACATGTAAATCCATACTTAGGCATTGTAACAGGGTACAGAGTATGTCAGATCTGCTTACAAGAGACAGAAAGCCTAACACATTGTGCCCAAATTTTGCCCATGGTTGCTACAGTCTGCTGTGTGATGTGCTTACTGTAAATCTGAAATAGTTCAGGAACAAGTTACTGCATGAACAGGTAGCACGGTGCAGCAGCAGCGCATTAGAGCAAAGCATTGGTGCAGAGGACCCAATGTCTACATTACACACGGTTTGGAGGCTTTGCAAGACAAATGCAGGTGTGAACTAGTTGCAAATTCCTGAATACATTTTTACTCAGTGCTTTAAAGGAAAAATCATTAGAAGCAAAAGAGACAATTGAAAAATAAAAAAGAAACTGCTGGAAAATCTGCCTGTGGCCAAATTTTAATTTTTTTTTTCCTTTGGATTATAGTTCTGCATCAACTGAGCACCAGCAAAGGCATTTTTTTAGTGTCAAATTGAGTTGAAACAGACCATTTTGATAAAAACTTGGGGAGAATGATTTGATTTTCAGTGGGTAGCCTGGAACTGTTGGAGGGGTATCAAGGCCAGCCAATTGGTCATATAATCCACCTCCTCCTTACTTTTACTTACTCATCTTCTTCTTCATCTTGACTGTTATCTCCTCAAGGCAGGATCTATTTCTACACATGTGAGAACTTTCTTATTTTGATTTTAAATATGACACAGTGGGGCTTTTGGATGCTGGCCCAGGGCAAAGAGTAAACAACAAAACTAACAGTAATCATATTTAATATCCCGAGTTTCTATTACATTTTCAGTCTGCTCCTGCTCCCTGTTTTCAAAGCAGATGACCACCTTGGGAAATTAATGAATACATAGCCATTTCTTGCTTCTGTAGATTCAGTTTGTTGTGCTTTTGAAATTTGTATAGGAGCAGTCTTATATAGGTGAAATCAAAATGGAGAGAAAAGCAAAGCCAGAGAAACTGGCGTCTGTTCAGGCACATACATATCAGTAGTTATAAAATTTGAACTGAAATTTGACAATTGTGAGATTTTATAATGTTAGTTTGGGACAAATAGGCTGTGTATTCACTGTGGGGTAAATGCTTTGTGGCATGTCCCATGTTCTGGTCCACCAATATGCTGAACGTAGGACATGCTGGAGCCCATTGCAAGTCCCCAGCGGGCTGCTAATTCCAGTTAGCTCTGTATAACCAGCAAGGTACAGCCCTGCTGTATAACAACAGGCAAGTATGGTGTGTTCCCATATCCCTGGCTGTATCCCAACTCTATTCTGGCGTAAGTGTGCACTCCTAGATTGAGACATAGGAAAGACAATTAAAACCCAGTTAATAACATATAGTGAAATAAATTTAATTGATGGAGGCAGATGAACGTGAAATTCTTAGCAAAGCTCAAGGACTTTCTGAAACAGAATCCAGCATGTTCCTGGGTTATAAACTTCCGTATGTGGAAGAAGTGTTTGATACAGAGGGAGTTTTGAAGAGGGGGGGAGGGATTTTAGAGCTTCAAGAGGAGGATTTGGGGTTTTTGTGTATGTATGTGTTCTTTTGAAGTCTCATTTGAGAGAAGTAGTAGGAGGAAATTTGTAAAGGAGGATTAGAGCATATTCAATTGTTCTGTTCCCACACTAGATTGTCTGGGCATAATAAATGGAACATGAGTCCCATACCTCTAATTTGATATTTTGAAAGCTCTTCGTTTTCTTTTTGCTCAAGGCAGACATCTATTCTCCTATTAAAGTTCCTTTAAAACTAAATAAGCTGAATCCAGCTTCCATTGAAGTCAGTGGGAATTTTAAAATTTATTTGACTGGGAACAGAAATAAGCCTCTAGGATACATCCTTGCATTTTTTTTTTTTTTTTTTTTGCCAGATTACATCATCCTAAATACCTCTGCGTGATTGAGGAAGTGGCATGGGAGACAGGTAAAGAGCTTCACTTCACAGGAAATCTCTGGGTTTTTTTCCAAATCTAGAATGGATTACAAATACTTATACATAAAGTATCTTACAATACCAATCTGTAAACTTTTGTTAGAGGTGACCAAAAGCTTTTTGTCAAAAATTTCCAGCCATTCCTGAGTGGTGGGAATCTGTTGGTGGTACATTACAGGGAAAGCTCTGACAGCTACATGCAACAGATTTGATCAGCAAGTGGCTGCCAGCAGCATGTCTTCGCTGTTGTTCCCACTTGTTCTTAACATTACTGAAGTTGTCCTAGCACTGGGAATGCGTAGGTTAAAAAATACCTTTAAACAAAAGCTTAGTGCTTGAGTGGATTTAAATGTTTTTAAAATGTGATCCCACATTGTATGGGTAAATTGTGCTAGCTATTTTCCAGCAAGATTTTGGTTCAAGCACAGATCTGGTTATCAGCGCTTGAAGTGCCTTAGGGACAGCATCTCAAAATAGAACTACTATATATAACCAGATGTGGACAACACTGTAAACATTTGGGGGCGTCGTGAAGCAGAATGTCGTTCCCAGTCCTCCACAAACCAAAGCAAGTCACTTGCTTTTGGTGTCCTACAGACCCTCTTTACCCAACAAAGCTACCGAAATAAAGCCCACAACAACAGCCTGTGTGATACATATTGGTGTTACGCCGCGTTTTGAATTCCTCACTCCCTGCATAGGGCAATGCAGTGTGTTAACATCCAGGACGTCTCATCTGGTTCTGGTTTTGTCAGGCAGGTAGACTGCTTATGGTCTCAGTGAAACAAGTGGTGGTTAACCCGCTTCCAAACGCGTACTTGGACCAACACGGCTAAAAATACAGAAACAAAAAGAGAAGCAATCACGTAGTGGACACAAAGCACCAAAGTACATACTAACTTTTCAAAATTATACATCCTTACATCCTCCAGGGCACAGTCCTATTTATGTATCATTGCCATGTACAGTTCAGCTGTGGGTTGTTTGAGGAAAAGACCCTTTACAGTTTCAGTGAGGTATTCAGCATAGAAATCCCTGGAATGTTTTCCGAAATGTATAAATGGGCAGGACATTTTATATAGTTGTTCCCTGCTGCTATCCTCCATGCTTACACTATAACTTTAAAAAAAAAAATATTTATGTACACTGTAATCAGTCTCTTTCTCAGGGAAAGTGGAAAATAATTTATTAACATTTTTCTTGGACTATTTTTGGGATGTTAGAAAAGTAACAGTTACATCATTTAGCAAGGGGTAGCCTGTCAAACTCCTGAACCTGGTCTGGTAGCGTACTTGCTTTGCTTATGAATAGTACCTGCACCATGCACTTTGGTTACAGAATGAACTGTTCTAGAATGAATAGCTGAAATCTACTCAGGTACAATAAAAGTCGTATTGCTTTTTAGTAAGAGATGTTGCTGAAGCTGCTGTAAAATTCAATAGGATTTCAAAATCTGGAGCACCTCCAGGATCCTGGAGGATCAGGTTCCTGATTTGGAACCTGAGTTACGTTTAGTATCCATTTAAATCCTAGATTGTTTTTAAGTTTGCCCACCCAGTTTTATCATGCAGTGCCTGCTTTTTCTTTGCAATTACTGAGAATCCACCAAATTCTACTAAAATTGCAGGACATGGATATGCCAATTAGCAGCAGCTGAATGCTTCTATTTACAGGGGGAAACCAGGTGTGCATTCCTACAATTTTTCACAGAAACTTGCTTGTATGAATTAGTGTGGTTGTTTTACTACTTTCACCTCAAATATTTTCTTCAAACAGTTCCACAACATGACGGAGGTAAGACTTGGGTACAAGTGGTGAATTCTGAATGGTCCAAGATTTCTCTGACTGATTGCAAGGAAAGATGTTTCTCTGCACTGCAATCACCTCCTGCTGTGCTACTGTGGCTGACCCACAAAAAAAAAAAAAAAGAGGTTCCAAGAACATATGAAATGCAATATAGAGCAAAAAATCTTACTTATATCTACTTTCAGCACCCTTCAAAGTGTTGATTGTCACAGTAGAGACCATCTAAGGTCTTTTCTCACTGGATGGAGGCCTGTTACAAATGCCACGCCAATGGGAAGGAAGCTTTGGCCATCTCACCGTCATAATGCCAGTACCAACCTACTGCACTGCTCCTGCTGCCGGCTGCTAAGTAAAACCCTGAAGGCATGTGTCGTAGTTCAGCCCCAACGGGGACCAGACTATGCAGTCTCTCTCTCACTCCCCCTACTCTCTGAGAGAATAGGAGGAGATTTGGCAAACAAAAGAAAACCAGAAGGAAAAAAAAAAAACCAAACACGTGGGTTGAGATTGAACAAAAAGTAAATTTAACAGTAATGACAGAAGAAAACAAGACAGTGATGGAACACAAATACAGTACAATAGCTCACAACAGATCTCCACATCCAGTCTCTTCCAAGTAGCAGGGGGCCTCCCTTCAGCACCCTCCTCACTTATATACTGAGCATGATGTCAGATGGGATGGAATAGCCCTTTGGCTAATTTGGGTAAATTAACCCCAGTTGTTAGCTAATTAGTTAACTATCCCAGCCATAGGGGCTACCAGCTTCAGCTCTCCACCCAGCTCAGGTAAATATTATCTCTATCCTGGCCAGAACCAGAACAGCATGGCAGCAAGATACCTGCACTGAGGGCTCCTGCCTCTGAAACCTGCTTCTTCTGATACTCCTCAGAAAGCCATACTCGATAATCTTTTTGTTTGCAACTTGCCAATTAATTCATACAGGTGAACTATTTTTTTTTTTTTGCAGCACAACTTCCAAGGCATTAAATCCCCTAATTTTAGCAATATATGTTGTTTTTCGATATATCAGGATTGTATTTAATTCAGGTTAGATATCCCAATGCTCTGATATGTTAGACAGCAATGTTGCTACAGAGAGCTCAACAGTCACATCTGAGGAAAGGCTCCCACATTTTGCATGGGTTTGTGAGGAAAAGAAATAAATTAAGATTAAATATAGACTAGAAAAGAGAAAGAAAATGGTTGATTAAATGCTGCTTTCTCAATTTCATGCCATAGGGGAGAAAAGGCAGTCACTCAAAACAGAGAGAAAATAGAGTTTCAGAGAATATTTGGATTTACAGTGTGATTAGCTGGCAGAACTTATTGCCACCACACATTGCTGAAGGCATAAAGCTGGAAAAAATGTATTCTGGCTGTCTATGGCAGCTATGATTTTCATCACGTCTAGTGGATAATTGGATAGTCCTGCTTTCGAGGCCAATTCTCACAAAGACATAAATGTGAAAATCTGAGATTTTTCTAAAGCTATTTTCCTGTTATTCTAGTCACTTTTTTTTTCAATTTTTGTGCTATAGTTTCTCTTTTTTTTTTGTGTCTGCGCAAGTAAGGTTTTTCTTACCTTAGTTCAAGTTGTGCATGCTGTGTATGTCTGTGTGTTTCTCATAAAAAGGTAAAGTCCCAGCTCAGTAAGTCCCTACAAGCTTCATTAAAAGAGGTGGCCCAAGAGATAAGAGAAACTCTGCCCAGGAGATGGAAAACTACAGAATGTTATTACCCTTATTAGACTGTGGAGAAACCACAAAGTAGACACTTTGTGAATGACTCCACTGCAAGAAAATCTTCGGTCATTTGACTTTTTACGTGACTCTAGAGAATCAGTCACAGGATAGAAACCATAAGAAACTAGAATTTAGGAGTTCCAGCATTCATGGAACTTCATACTACTCTCTTACTGTTACTGCACCTTAGTCATATTTCAATCTATATGCATACTTTTGTCCTTTTCTTTTGTAGTTTTGGCACAGACCAAGATTTCACTTCTCTTCACAAATCTGAGACTAGCATTCAGAAAGGATGTTATCATCTGTTTATGCTTCAAAAAAACATTATCCTGTCGAATAGTATGGGCAACATCCACATAACTTGTACCCCATTATTGACATTATTTGCTACATCAGTGAGCTTGCTCAACTCAGGAATAAAAAGGCAGGTGTCTGGGCCCAGCCCTGTGCAGGCACCCATGCTCTGTTGTGGCAAACTGTGTCTGCCATTGCAGCTGGACGTGCAAAACTGCACCTTCCCCAAGAATGAATTGGTGAGATTGATGGTGTGGTGATAAAAAAACCCTGTGTAACCTCACACATGCATTTTCTGTGGCAGGGATAGCATTTGAGTTTAACTTTTTGAGGCAGCTCCATAGATATCCTACCTCTGGCTTGACCTAAAACTTTTTTTAAATTCTCCCAACTCTCCTAGCAGTTAGTGGGATTCCTGTTCGAGGAAAAGCTCGGCACGTTTTTCCTAGCGCATCAGCTAGTTCTGTTGTGAGCCCCACCTCTTTTGACTGGTACTATGGACACAAAATAAACACCAGTACTCAACGATAATACTATCTGAAATCCCAGTTGCAAGTTCAAAGACCATATGCTTCAGGGCATACAGTCACTGTTCAGATGCTGCAGATGTTTTTTTTTTTCTCATGAATATTAATATCCTGTTCAAAACAAATGCTGTCAATCTTTGGTGGCCTAGGACTGAAAGCAATTCTACATTAATCTAGGAGGTTGGCAAGAGATCAAAATACCAACAATATATGAGTTGATGCAACTTACTGCCGGTTACATAAACAAGGGAGGCATCATAACGGAGTGGCTGACGGCACAGACAAGTACTACTGCAAGCAGTCTTTTAGTACTAGCTATCCATCAACTGAATAAGATTCTGTTCACTTGCTTAAAACTAAATAACAAAATTAAACTAGCTATAATAAACACTGTACCCTACACTTTAGAGTGTAGGAAAAAAAAAAAGGCAATGGAGAAGATACACTGAAATTTATAAGGTGGAACTGAATACGAAAGCTCCTGGTGTGGAGAAAAAAGACCCAGACACAAAAAAACATTGTGCTAGGAAGCTGAACACAGAAGGTAAAAATGTGATCTCACTGAAGATGGTGGCACATCTTCCACTAAGTCATTCAAGTTCCAAGGTCCACATCAGACAGGGGTACTTCCCTGTATTTAGGAAACAAGATCACGTTTAATGGAGAGGACAGAATTCACCTTAGAAGCATAAAACACCCTGGATACTGGATACAGCATCCTATTGTATTTTTTTTTAAAGTCAGAAATAGAATTATTCTGAAAGTATTAGGAATGCTGGCTTCCTTTCCATGTTCCTTTTTTGGGGCAGGAGCAAAACGAGTTTCAATGGCTTAAAGTAAGAAAAAGCAATGGGGATTTATATTGTTACCAGAAGAAGAGTTGCCATCTTGTCACCATTGCTCATTTAAATTGAGCTTGTTCTGCTGCAGGGACAGGCAGTTTAATACCAGCGAGAATGTGAGTCCACCTGGTTTGCAGATCAGAACATGGCTGGTACGATCGCATTCAAAAAAAGTGAGTAATAACCTTTAAAGGAAGTGGCAATTAAAAAATCCAAAAGAAAAAGGAGAATAAAATTAGCCTAAAGAACAAAAACAAGGGAGCAATGCCAGCTTTCAAAGGCCTGGCTGCATGCTAGGAAGGATGATCGCAAATGGTTCAGAGACCTAGTAAGTTACTTACCCATTGCTCCTGTTGACTTCAGAGGACTTTTTCCCCAGATGAATAAAAAGCTTCCCAGGAAAATACTTGAACCTAGCCAGCAGCACTAACGAGATAAGTCTGTAAAACTCTCTGTGCCATTAGCAAGGCACTTAGGAATATTAATAGCAATGGTGAGAAAAATGAGGTGTCACAGAGGATTCCAGGGGGTTTTCCTCCCATTCCCGGACCATTCCACCCAGTTTCATAGCAGCATGTTGCAAAGCCTGTAAAACACAAAGCCTGCTTTTTACAGTGCCTAATGGAATGCACTCGATCTCTGGTAAAACCAATAAAACTATTTTCATAAACAGGAAAACAAAGTTAATCTCTAGAGCTTCTGAAATAATAATGAATTTTAAAAGTGTATAGTTATTTATTATTTGTATCACAATAGCAAGTATAGAGGCCAAACAAATTGAGAGTTGCTTAATACTGGGCAACATGCAAACATAGCACAAACATAACAGAAACATGCCATCCACACAGACCAGACAGCCAGAGGGTGAGAGAGGAAACAGAGATGCATGTTAAATAATTACGATGTTCCAAAGCTGCATACACACACAGAAAGAAAACTGAAGGAAGTTACAGAAAATATACGAGAAACCTAATTACCAGCCCTGGTTCTTGCAAGTGTAAAAAATGTGATTGTTTTTGGTTTGCATTTCTGTCAGAAAAAAAAAGGACAATAAATGAAGGTATCATCCAGCGATTTCACTGCAGGCTAACAATGAAGCAACTGTACCACTGCAGCTATTTAGCAAAGTTCTTTTCTGATAGAAACAGTACCATTATCTGAGAAAATCCCTTTGGATTTTCACTTGGTGAGCTTCTTTTGTTCAACGATCTTCTTTTTATTATGCAGAAAAGCTCTGAGCTACTTTGCCAAGTTCAGGTCTTTACATGTTGAGTGAGAAGTGACTGAGTCAAGAGGACATACATTCTTTTCCGTTCTCCCCACACTTTCTTGGTGAGTGGTAAATCTGCCTGACCCTACTTGGTGAAAGAGCACCTCAGCTTGTGTTTCAAGTCTCTGGATCTAATTCAGAAAAAGACATACGCTACCTATAAAGCCATAAGGGAGTAGGCATGGTTGATCAGTTTCCACAGGGACAGTTATCAGGCCATGGGAGGGGCTTGGATCCAAAACATGTGCAGATTCAGAGAGCTTGCTGGGACTTCCAGGTGAAAACTTCTGCCTCTTCCAGAAAAAGCAAGTTTTTCCCTTATGCAGACTTGTTCACAGGGAACAACCATATAGAGAAAACACTGGAAGGTGAATATCCCCAGTAACTTCCTGTTTTAGCAGAGGAGAAGACAAGTAAGAAGCTAGCCTTTCTGCTCCACCCCGACCACCTCCGCTCATTTGGCTGAGCTCCTCCTAAAGCTGGTGGTTATGAGTGGACTCACCTTCAGCACTGGTCATGAACAGACCCTTGCAACCGACTGAACCATAACACGTAGCCTCTTGTTAAGCTGAGACATGCTAACGAACTGTACTCCTGGCTCCTTGCCTGTGGCAACTGCAAAACAAAAACCATTTGCCTAGGCTGCCCTCATGAAGGCACACAGTTGCCACAGGTAAGGAATGCAGGTACGGTCAGTTAATGCAGCTCAGCAAACAGCTGCCTTAACCACTGGTAATTACTGGTCCACACCTTCACCGACTTCTATATGGCTACACTAGAAATAGAGGAATCCCATGGTGTTTATGAGCGTTACACCCACGTGCTCCAATTTAGTCACAGCTAACATGTTTCATTTATGGTTCATTTTAAAAAGGCAACAACACATTGTTAAATTTGGAATTATAAAGTAATTGTTCCCTTTTAAAAAGTGATCTTTTTTTCACAGACACTATCAAAGCCAGCAATGATGGATTTCTATTTGTTGTGTTTGGTATGCTAACTAGCAAGCACTCTGGCCTACAGGGTGGGACGAATGTAATTTATCATCAAAAGTGCATATAAATATTGAGTTATTTCTGCCTGGCCATTTTTTCATGCTTCAGCATGAGGCCCTGAGGACAGCAGGAGAGGGAAAAGTTTTTGAAAGATAAAATTCCTGCCTAACTTTGGATATGGAAGATGCAATTAGTAAAAGTAGTCAGTAATACGGGAAAGACTGTCACTGGGGAAAGAAATCAGGAGAATGGTCAGTATTTAGTCAGGACACAAGAGAGATGCTTGGAAAGCGGTAAAGACAGTGTTGACTGCGCTTTTGAGGAACTAACTGTAATAAAGCAGAGCAGAAACCATTGGTCAGAGCACATTTGTCCAACTCAGTTCAATCTATTGAAGCTTTAATTGAGTTTATTTGCAAGCATGGCTGGTTCTATACAGTTTGTTCTCACACACGACATGATTAGTACTCCCTTAGCAACTACGGCAGCTGAATACGTACCATTGCTGCCAGAGGCTGCCTGGCACATGACTGCCTTCTGACAAGTATTTGGCACATGCTTTCTCAGTGTTGATGAATCTCCCATCTCCGCTGCTGGACCTGGTTTGGAGACGTTGGCTTCTTACAGGAGGATGCTACTGGGCTACATAATGTGCCTTTGGGCACTCACTCTAGTGTCTGTTGAAACTGGCAACAGGGAAGATGCCTGAAACTCTGAAGATGTACTGGAATCACCTAACATAGATGGCTGTGGATGAATGCACTTGATGCATCTTTGTTCCTTGAGAGGAATTGCTGTGGGGAACAGTCTAAACCATGTGTTACCATAGGGTCTGACGCAAATGCCACAACTCTGTAGAATACAGTGGTATTCCTAATGTGGACAGTCCTTCTTGGGAAGGAATCGTTAATGCGTTAGCAGCTTTGTCCTAAGATTCCTGCAACATTCCTGTAAGTCACCAGCTCCTGCATGAAATCTGGACAATAAAAGCCATAAGTTCTTACTTACATCGCGTGTCTTAAATACATATTATTGAAGTGACATGTTGCATGGTGTTCCCCTTTTTGGTTTGTGCACTTACCAAACCAGGATGATGTTTCTGCAGAAGTTTTCTGTGCAAATATGCCTACTGGCAACATTCCCATTTAACTACATGGTTTTTTTTGCACAAGATCAATGGAATTTCTGTTAGCCTGTCTTCTTCAATATTGCTTTGCTCCTTCTCCCAAGAATTTTTCAGGAGTGGAGTCCTGAGAAACAGAGCCTGAGAAAGAAAACGAACTTGTGGTTAGACTGACTGGATCTGCACCCAAACTCTGGATTAAGTTTCTGGTTTTACCACATACTATATGTATGGCCTGAGGCAAGCTATACTGCCTCTTTATGCTGCAATTTCTCACATGAAAGTGGGGGTAATAATACATTCTCTGTATCACAGGAGCCTTGTGAAGCGAAGTCCATTAATAGTAATGAGAAGCTTAAGAAGAATGGTAGCAACCATTGCAGCTGTTCTTTGCAGGCATCAGATAAGGGTGTTCATCACCTAAATACGTGCAGCTGAAGCACCACCGGCAGGGTGCTGGGTGGGACTGATGTTCAGTGCAACGGGAAACTGGCAGCTGGGTGTGCCTGATGCAGAGACCCCTCACACTGAGTCCTTCTGAGGACAAATTAGACATAACCACATCTGGTATCTCAGTGGGCACAAATGAAGACCTCTTAGAAAAATGTCCAAAGCAGTAAAAAAAAAGCCTGGAAAAATAATAAAAGCCACCTGTGTTGTCAGTTGATACAGGTCTTAAAAATGATGAGGAATCTATGTTGTTAGTAAGCGTAAACATCAGGGATTCATACAGACTAGAAACAGAGATACAAAAGTTTGGGGTTTTTTTTTATATGCTTGATATCCTTTTCAGATTGTTTCATTAACAGTTTGCAGATTTAGGTACAGACCAGGAAATCTTCCACTCTACAGTCCATCTCTCCAGTCTCTTTCCTTGTGATACGATCTGGATACAGCTTACTGGTAACTCATTAGTACTGCCATGTTTTCCCCTTCAGCCCATGTCGCCAAACCATGGCTGATGTGCAAAAGTGGGACAAGTAGCACACAGGTGTGAGGGAGGAGGAAGGCTGCCTGTCTCTACATGGACAACTGCAGCTTGACAGCACCGCACTGCCAGTGGGTAGAGCTGCCAGCTGCACTTTGTCCCACAGTGAGGAATGCCTGATCTTGCATGTTCATCATGTTCTGTATTTCAGTCATGCTTGCCACTTTTGGCTTTTCCCCCCCCCCCCTTTTTTTTTTTTTCTTTTTAAAAGACAATATACCGCCTAGTGGAATGGAGTGGAAGTAGCTCCTCTCTGAGAGTGGCAGTGGCACTGTACCTGTGCCACACCCGTGACGAGCCATCACCTCTCTGCAAGGTCAGGTTCATGTTTCTGTCATGGGCTGGAGCGACTGCAGGGGACACACACGTAGGATGGGGAAGTTCACCAACGCACTGAGGGTGTTTGCAGCTGTCAACAGCCACGGGGATCAGAAGCCAGACCCCCTTTTATTTTCCTGGAGGTCCGACCCCAACCACACCAGCTGTCATCACCTGGTTCCCGCACCCCCTTACAAGGCCTCTGCAAAGGCCAGTGCAGAATTTTGGACGGGTGGCTAAGGAACGGTTAGAGATCCATTCGCCCTAACAGCTCCGGGGCGTGGCATCTCCCCACCGAGCCGCGGCAGGAAACACATCTGCGGGGCTCAGATGACCCGACCGGCTTCGGAAGACTCCGGAACCGGTGGAGAGCGCGGCTCGGGCCTTCACCACCCGCCCCGCTCCAGTCTCCTGGGCGCGCCCAGGCGGTCGGAGCGGGGCGGGCAGGGGGCGCTGCGGTGCCGGCCCCTAACGGCAGTTTGAGAGCGCGGCGGCTGCGGAGGAGGAGCGGGCCGAACATTGAGAGGGCTGACGGGCAGCGGCAGCCGCTGTCGCCGCCGCCCGGCCTCTTTTGTCCCCTCCCCTCCCCACCCCGGCGCGCCCAGCCCAGCCGGCAGCGCGGAACGGAGCGGGCCGGCCTGGGGATTCCCTCCCCGCGCTGCCGAGGTCGCCATCTTCACCTCTCCCCCCCGCCCCAGCCCCCCGCCTCCCCGCCCTACCTCGCCTCGGACCCCGCCGTCCGGGAGTGCGGGAGGGGGGCCTGCGCCGCGCCCTCTGCATGTGACCGCCGGGCGGTAGCGGCCTCCTCCGCCGATCTCATTTGCGTCCTCCGCCCGCAGGCGCGGCGGGGAGGGGGCGCGGGGCGCCCAGCAGCGGGGGACGGAGGTGCCGGGGCGCGGCGGGCAGACAAAGGAGCGGGCGCCACCTTGGGCAGCGGTGAGTGGCAGGGGCAGGAGTGCGGGGATCGGGGGGGAGGTGTCTCCGCTTTCGCCGCCCCGCCGGGCAGGTACCTGCCGGCCGGCCGGGCTGCGCCGCGGCTGCTCCTTTTCCCCGCGGGGGTCGTGAGGGCGCGGGCTGCGGCCGGCGGAGGCGGGCGAGAGGGGCTGAGACCGCCGGTGTTTCCCGCAGCGCCAGCCCTGCGGCCGGGCGGTGGCGAGCGAGGTGCCCGGGGGCCGGGGCTGTGCCGGGCGGGGCGTTTTGAGGCGGGGAGCAGCAAGGCTGGCGGGGAGTGATGCTCGGCCGTAATCCTGCCTGACTCTCGGACACAAAGGAGCCAGGAAGAGATTTTTCTGGTGGGCGATAGAAAGAGATGAAGAGGGAGGGTTTTGTGCACCACGCCTGGCAAAGCCTGTGGCGGGCGGGCAGGTGCTGCCGCGGGCAGGTGGGTGGGCAGCGGGGCCTGGGCCCGGCCTGTGCCGGCGCTAGGCGTGATGTCGCCCCCCCCATTCCCCGGCCACCCGTGTCCCTGAGCGCCGTGGGGGGCCGAGGGCCGCGCTGGGAGACGCGGGGGTGCGTCCGGAGAGGACAAGACGCCTTTAAACGCGGTTATTTGAAACGCGGCGCTCGCCTTCTGGGTTAAGCGTTTGGTTCTCAGGCAGTTGCTCGGTGTGTGTAGCCCCGTGCTGTTACCGAAATAATGCATCTTACTCCCATAGGCCAGGAGAACACCAGTTCCTGTGACTCTTAACTCTTGAAGCTGGACGTGCATTAAACTGTAAGTCTTCTGATTCGGTTTTTGAACTTGGGTGGATGGTTGGAGTAATTATTTCACGTTTGCGGGAGAAAAACCTCAGAACTGATTTAAATGAAACCCTAAGCAGACTTTTCCCACTCTCGTTGCAAATGTGTCCCTCCTGGATTATGATAACAGATTAAAAAAAAAAGAAGTCAAGAAAATCTGTACAGCCTGGGGGGAGGGGTTGTCTTAAGCTCATTTTTAAGTATTTTTTTTTTGGTGATGGGTTTTATTTAACCTCAAGGGCTAACAGTCATCTTTTAAGCTTGGATCAATGTGTAGGAAGTACCTGTGAGTGTAGTACTAGTATGTTTCCTTATGTTTAACTGAAGTCATTGATTAGGTGGTGCTTTTTCCTCACTCATAAGGAAAGTTTACTTTATTAATTTGATTAAGTAATCTGATTAATAATAGCTCAGTGAAGGTACAGATATGTTTCTGAAAGTTCTTTATGTTGTTGGAATACAGATGCAATTTTGAAAGATGTAGTAAAATATTAAATTTCTTTTGTCATAATGTCTTTTGAAGGGTGAAAAGGACTGTGTAGGTGAAATTGTAAGAGGGGATCAAGCAAGTTATTGCAATCACTGAAGAACTAAGTAGCAGCTCAAATAAGCAAAGAGATAATTCACTGTAAAAGTTTTATTATGTACATGAATTGAGTTGTGTGTCAATAGTTGCATCGCTGCTCTCTTAATTTTAATTTCTCCCGTTAGCTTAGATGAGAAACTAGAATCTGGATATAGCTGTCTGGATATCTAAAATTATTTTCCTAATGGGTAATACTTTCTACACCCTTTCTGCTCTGAGGAAAGGCTGATATCCTTTCCACAACAGAGAATAAGTTATTCAATGTTCAAGAGACTTCCTGGTGAAGTTTCTGTATATCTAGACCACAGTTATATAGATCAGAAATTACAGTGCACGGTCTATAAAACATGATAATGCGTTTGTACACCAGAGGAATGAGGAACTCTGAAGCTGTTGTTAGGTGTACCTTGTCCAGAAATGTTATAGCTGCCTCATTCGTTGTCTTTGATTTAAAGGCTGTTTTGCTGACAGATAATTTATTTCTGCAGACATATATCCAGACAAAATACTTTGTTTTGAAGTTTACTAGTAATTCTGACTGTACAAGGGTGGTGGCTTCTGTGGTGGCTTACAGTGTGGTGGTCTGTGGGAAGCTTTGTGGATGTGGTGGCTTGTCACAGTAGGGAAAACACAGTTATAAATGCTTTGAACATCCTGTCATAGTTTGTGCTGCCCAAAAAATAAGTTGAGTTGATTTAGAAATAGGAGGGGGAGAAGAGAAATTAAGTGTGTTCCAACTGGCTTTCTAAATATCTTACTGTTGTATGTTTTTTTATTTAACCTAGATATCAGAGCTTTCATTGCAGTGATAAAACATTAACCCTAGAGTAGTGTCAAGAAATCAGATCATGTCCGATGGAGACATTACAGTCACCAAGAAGTGTTAAATGTCTCATTTCATATTTTTCCCCACCAAGTGCAAGTGACGCTCTCTTACATTTTGCAAAGGAAGGTTTGTGGTGGTGAAATAACGTTCATCAGCAGTTGCTGCTATAATTCATTGTCCACTGGGGAGGAGTCTGTGTAACACCTGGTAACTTGAGCAAGCCTTTTAGAGTGAACTTGCACAAACCCTTTAGATATTTGTGACAGACCTTTTGACTCTCAAAGTTGGGTTATGGAGGGTTTTCTTTTTTTTGTCTTTTCAGTTAGGATTTCTTGCTAGAATTACAATATGCTATTAGAAAAAAACTTTTTCTTTACAGTATTAACATATGAATTACAAGGAAAACTTATTTCGTTCTGTGGTATATGACTGAGGAATCAGTTTCTTGGAGTTCAAGAAATTTTTTCAGACTTTTAAGAATAGCATTGAGACATTTGCTTTGCTTAGTGTGACTTATAGACAAGCCTTTAGGTGTAAAGCATAAGATGGAATTAAATTACTCAATAATTTAAAAAAAAAATAAAATTAAAGTACTTCCTGGAAGTGCCTCTCTTGAAGGTCTTTCTTTTTTTGTTTCATTTCTTAATGAACTTGGCTCGTCATAGATTAGCAAATTATATGTGAGCTTGGCATACCATGCTGCTAAAGAAAATCTCTTGCCAGTTTGTTTTGCAAACTCTGTCATGATTTGTGTTAGCTCTGTGTTCAGAAGCTCACTGGATTCTGGTCAGTGTCACTGAGTGCTTGTACAGAATTAAAATATGACTAACTTTCACTTACTTTTGAATGATACTTTCACTATTCAAGTTAGCTTTCAGCAACTTAGTTGCAACTCTGGATTACACTTGACAACCTGAGTCCAGGAACTGAACTGCAATTTATCATCAAATTTGTTACAGCAACACATGTTTTTACTAGATACGGTCCTAGCTAGTATTCAAGACAGTTGCCTTACATAAATATGCATCTGAATGAC
Organism: Chlamydotis macqueenii; assembly: GCF_036417535.1. Lineage (NCBI taxonomy): Eukaryota > Metazoa > Chordata > Aves > Otidiformes > Otididae > Chlamydotis > Chlamydotis macqueenii. The sequence continues at coordinate 53,200,922 of NC_141593.1, read as the reverse complement.
CCAGTTATCTTTGGTCACCACCTTAGTTCTGGATATCTGTTTCTTGCTGTATACCTCTCCATGTGGTCAGACAGAGAAAATGGTGAAGACTAGTGTGACCCTTCATAGAGCCTTGCTGTACCTTGCTGTGTCCTATTCTTTACAATGAGTTTGCTAGTAACTACCATGTCTGTTTAATGTTGGTCTTCTTGTGCCTCCTAATCTTAATGTTGGCCTGTAAAGCAAGTGAGTGAGTTTTAAAAGAGCTGAGGGTATTGTGAAAGTGTTAGTCACCATTACAAATCAGAGAAATGCCTTCTTATATATGGTGAAGGGTTGTAGGGAGTTGGCTGCTGTTTACTCCACAAGTGTAGCTGGTACATGCATGCCCGCCTTCTAATGCAGTTTTATCAGTTCTTGAAGTATACTTAGCAGGGTTAACATGAAAGTTTTTTAATATTATAGCTGTCTTGCTGTATTACTGTTATGTTAAAAGTGTTGAAGCTAAGTGTACACAATGATGACTGCACAACTAAGTTGTTATTTTTTTCAAGAACAAATTTTTGAATAGATGAGATGGAGATGCATTAGAAAAGCAGGGACATGGTGTTCCTTCCTGTAGCCAAGCCTGGGAGGAAAATAAAGGGGGGAGGTGGAGGAGGAACGCTTCTCTGAAGGATGCTGGTCTTGAGATGGGCGGGTTGGATTCCTTTTTGTTTAAAAAACGTCAGCAAATCTGAAGAGAGGCTTTTGAGTATTCACAGTTACTTAGAGGTTTTAGGATATTTTGACAAAGCAAGTCTGTCTTGCGTGATTAGTATCTCTCGTTTTATTGCATGACTGGTGATGATGTCAAGAAGTAATGACAAATTCAAGGAACAAGCAACTTGAAACAGATGAAAGTAAGTATGAGAGCAATCGAACACCTGCACTGAATGCGTTGAAGCAGAGCTTCATGTAGAGAGCAGACTGAAGAGGAAGTTTAGCAGTGAGAAAGCTGGCTATCATCAACAAAGCAAACGTAGGAAAGTTAGGCGGGTGAGTGTCCTATGGAAGGGTCTTAGTGCCTGTTACGTAGCTGGGTGTCTCTGCCTGAGGACCTCTTTGGTCTCTTTTTAGAAGTTCAATGTTTTGTGTGCGATTAGAAGTGGATGTGTGAGATGGAGCTTCTAGTCTGCAGGTAATTATTGTCCCAAGAGGAACAGAAGTTTCTCTTGATCGCTTCTCCTCAGCTACAAGAGGAAGCGGATCTCTCTTGCCTGTAATGAAGGCACAGCTAAAGGAGTGCAGACCTACTTCAGAGCACTCTTCCATCTGCTTTGTCAGTGTCACATTAACAGAAGGGTTTGGGAGGTAAGGAAGAAGACGTAAAGTGTCAATGCCATCATCAGCAGGTTTTGCAAGCTTCTTTCTGGAAACGTGACTATACTATATTAACTTCATCCTGATTTAGTTACCTTTCTGTCCAATCAGATTGCTAATACTTCTTGTGGCATGTCAGAGGGAGAACTGAGACCTTCTCTCTGCGCGTGCAGTAGTGCGTTGGAGTGGTACGTGGGAGAAAGCAAGCTGCTGGCAGTTGCACTTCCTGAAGGGCTAGGAACTGCTGTTAAGCTTGCTTCAAAGTTATGGTTAAGGTATATTCAACGAACAACTGAAGTGGATCTCTGTAAGCTGTGTTCAGTGGATGGCTTGCTTATTTGGCTGATGTTCGAAGTATGGATCACAGGATAGGCAGACATCTGGTAATGTCAAAGGTCTCTCAGGTTGCAGTTACCTGAACATTTGATCTGATGCTGCTTTTATTAGAAAACTGTCAGCTCAGTCCTTCACAGAGCAGAGTTTGAATCGTCTCCCTACCATACATAAATTGTAGCAGAAGTGTCATGGCCCACAATGAGATTTGTTTGCACTGAATAAACCGTTGCCTCCATTGCCTGTGTGTTGGAGGAGAGGTGATGTAGGAGAAATTGCAGTTCACCTTTAGCATAGTAAAGGAGAAACTTTAACCTAAACAATAAGGGGCTCCTAATGCTGGGAGAAGATTGCATATGGTGGTGACCCCTCTGATCCAAGAATTTTTCACAGTAAAACAGTTAGCAGTACTTACAGTTGCACTTCAGGCCAGCAGAGATAAAGCATTTTAAGTATCTCTAGCCATTTAGGCTAAAATAGGGCACTGTTTGTTTTATCAGTATATAAATCACAGTACAAGGGCAAAACAATGCATGAACCAAATAACTGACTACAGACTACATGATTGTTTGCTGGGTATTTTGGTGTCTTGTGCTTTTTCACAAATTACTGTACAATTCAACATGGTTTTTTTCTGACTGTACATGCCTTGAACGTTATCAGTTACTACACAGTGTTCAGAAATACTTTCTTAGGAAAACTTTCTTTCCACAGAATAGAAAGTATGTTGTCACCGAAGCCTTCCCAGTCAAAATCCCAAATGTCCTTATAGAAAAAAAAAAGTGTCTGTCTTTTAAATGAAGTTGGTGATTTATGTCTTAAACTTGGTTCTGTCATAAACTGCAGGCTTATCTTTGTATGGGCTTGCTATACTTTTCCCTCAATTCCTTTTTGGAAGATCTTTTGTCATCTTTCTCATACATACCCACTGAATTTGGAGACTGACTGTTTAAATCTTGTGCAAAAATAGGACTTTCATAAATTGCAATTGACTTCCTCATCAAAACAGTCATACTAGTAAGTATTAAATTATTACATACAGAAAGCTCTTTATTACGTTTATTGGTTGCTTTTATCTTATGGCTCATATTCAATAACTCTCGTGCTGACTGATGACAGCTTTTTTTAATTCGTCCCATGTGGTGCAGCTGGTCTCATCAAACACCAGTTGCTGAAGGAATTCCACATACTCCGTTAAAGGTTCCTGAGAACAATTTTTCATTTGAGGTCAATTATCTATTTCCCCTCTTAATCCTTCAAGTGTATCTTGTCCCACTTTTCCATACCGAAGTCCTTTTCTAAGCTGAGTCTTATAAGGTTTGTTCTACATTGAGATAATAAAAAGAAATTAAAATATATATGACAGTAGTTTGATGTTAAAAGAAGTCCTGCTCACCTGAACTGTATAAGCAGATTTAAAGATAAGATAGAAAATGTTTTCTCCAGCCAAAAGTTTGTGTAAGTATTTCAGAAGCAGGAGTTTACCTGTTTTTTTTTTTTTTTTTTTTGTTTGGTGGTGACAAATCCAAGTAGTCAATCTGCAGTGACCTGAAAGAAAGGCTTAGAAATACCTGGTTTAAGTAACCTCTAATTTTTAAGGGGAGGGAGCAGGGAATGGTCTTTAAATGATTACTTTAGTTTTGGTGTTTCATGGACTCCTTGCTCATCAGATTTTTTTTTTTTTAATTTTTTTTTTTTTTTGAATTATCCTCAAGCATATAGGGGGAGTAATTTGTGGACCTAACGGAAGACTTAGGTCTCTAGTGTATTCTTGTATTTTCTTTCATTTTTTTTTTTTTTTTTGTTCACCTATCAAAAATTCATCTTACAGAAATGTTTAGGTGATCGTGCTCACAGTGGGAGCATGTTACTGATCATCTCACTGGTACAGCCAGGGTTTGCTGTGTAATCAATTCTTTGTATTTCAGTGTTCAAATAGTGACTTACTTTGAAAGAAAAATCTATGTGTGTCCGGCTCTGTTATTTGACACAATTGTAACTTGTGTCTTGCTAAGCTGTCTTGTAAAGGGTAAAGCTTTGTGATGCTCTTGAAAAATGTTAGTTGGACTTAAGACTATTGAGGTGAATTGAAGGGGCAGTATAACAGAACAGCCACTCTATCTGAATAGTGTGATTGATTTTTTAACAGTTTTTCCACGTAGACCATCCCCCAAGGTCCACCCATACCAAGCTTCCTGTGTGGGCTCTAAAGAAGAGCCTGTAAATTCCGGCACTGGCACCTCTTCTTCACCCATGCATGGTTGTGAAGTGGTGCTTCCGCTTCCCGCAAGCCTTTCCTGGGAAGTCAGTAGGAGTGGTCAAGGATGCCTTTCAATTTTAAGTGTTTCAAGTTAAACCCTGGCTGTGATGAAGTTAGTGGTGAACCTTTCACTGAGATCCTAAGTCCATTACAATTGTCTCTCAAGAAAGTCAACTGCATCTCTGCAAGAATGCATTTGCAAGGGTAATTGTCATTGCCTGCAGGTAGCAATTCTAGTGAAGTCTTGTCACTTGTATTTCTTCTTTAGAATCATAATTGCATTAGTTGTATCCCAAGGTGCTTACAGACTGAAGTATGAGATGTGATCACTGTATATACGGGACAATACAGATGCTGGAGCTTGTGGTGGTTTATTTGTGCCCCATCCAAACAATAGATTAAAGAACCAAGAATTGTCGCCTTTGCTCCCAGTTCTGTGTCCTCTGTGTTGTCAGGATATGTATGCATTCACAGTAAGATGATCCTAATTTCTTAAGATGATTTTATTATTATTATTATTATTAATTCTATTGAAAACTGTAATAAATAAAAGGAAACTGTATCAAGAGTGATCCCACTTGTGGAAAACTGGAAACAGGCATAGGCCTGTTACAGTCCCCCAAAAGTGTGCGTTAGAGTAAAATAGGATATAAATTAAGAATTAATTCAAAGAAAATACATTGTTCTGAAAGTGAAACTTCCACAGATAGCTACCTAAATAGATAGAGACAGAGATAATGGGCAATTCCAAATTGTACTTTTTATACTGAATGTATGCTATTTCTTTTCTCCAGTCCTTAAACCTAGTTCCCTTTCTTTCAGGGACAGAAGACATAATGTGGAAGCTTTGTTGCTTTGTTTCTACCAGTTGAGGTCATATTAAGATATTTTTGTCAGTGTTCTTCTGTAAAGACAGCTTTATCAAACTATTTGTGGCTTATTGTCTCTTTAAATGTAACTTAATTTGTGTTTGCGTCTATTCAAAGATGTTGAGGGCATTTCAAACATTGTACTGTTCCAAAATCCCAGGCAGCAAATTTTGCAAATCACCATGGTAATATGTGTGTGGGGGAGGAGGGCTAAAGTCAGAATCTGCATTAACAGAATCTGTTAATACTGCATATACTCAGTGCCACTAGCACTGCTTGTTCTTTGATGTAGATATGCTCTTTGCTTAGTTAAAAACAGAGTAATATGATGCAGCTGATACTGCTTGTAGTCTGATTTTTAATCAAAGGGTTTTTTTTGTGCTTTTGAAACTAATACACTCAAATAATCCTATATGTAGGTAATCATTAAGTCTTCCTTCTGTTCAGGAAATGACATACAAGAATTTTTCTAATCTAGCAACGAAACTTCAAAACATCTTTGACTCTCTAAGAACTTATGGATAGGCTTAAAAGTCAGTGTTTTACAACTGGAGCTACCTATGGAGTATGCTTAGTACTGATAGCTCACATCCTGCTGATTTCTACCGAGTTGTTGTGAATGTTTAAGGTTCTTGGTCTTGGGTAAGCCTGTCTGGTTGCTTTTGTACATGCAGTTGTTACCATAGACACAGAATTAGTTCTGAAGTGTAGTCAGTGCTAGTTTAAATTAAAAAAAAAAAAAAAATTAAGAGGAGCTATGCTCTGTTCTAGAGCACTGAAACTAGTTCTTAATAATTACCTTTATTCAGTCAGTTCTGATGACAGATAAACTTATGAATTCCTATGAATTTATAGGAAGACTGGCTATTGCTTTGTGCAGGTGACAGGAGAAATTAAACCTGAAATTTCTTGGCTCTTTACTACTGTAGTCTAAATAAACTGAAAAAAAAAAAGAGACTTAATGAAGGATGATTTATTTTCCCCATTGCTGTATTGATTGTTTCAAATTTTAATGAGTTGCAGTAACTTACTAGTTTAAAAATACTGACCTGCTGCTGTTGAGAATTACAGAAGCATTGATAGGTGTTCAAGACGCAGACCAAGTTGTAATAACTTTTGTGTCAGATGCATGAGAGAATGGGCTTTTTCACTCTTTCATTTCATAGGCAAACCTTACAGAAAAGCCACCAAGAGGGCTGTGGAGTTGAAATACTCTTTCTGCATCAGAGTTCAGGTGAGTCAGGGGAAGCTTGTGAGAGCTGCCCTTGCCACCGGCAGCGCAGGGCAACTAGTCTGGCATGACGCGACTGCTCAGACTGTCCTGAACTTACGCAGTTGGCTGTAGGTCTGAGCCATCCGTGTCTACGTTCACATCATTTGGTGTAGTTTGGTTTTGCAATGCTATTCACTTGCTATGTGCAGTCTGTCAGAGTAATAGTGCTTATTACTATGGCATTTTCTTTTCAAAATGCCAGGCCTCATTTTGAGAGGGTAAGTGTAGGAAGTGATGACTTTCAAAGTCTTTGCCTTAGGAAAACAAGTTGTGGTTTTTCAAGGCTTTTTTTTTTTTTTTTTTTTTTTTTTTTTTTTTTCCTCTCCAGAGTCTGAACTCCGCAGTGTAGGCAGTGGAGCTGTTTCCATAGCTAGTGAATTGCTAGGTCCTAAACATCTAGGTCCTAGATGGTTAATGTCCACTAACAGGATATCTCTCTTTCTAGTTCTTTAAAAGACAAAATTTTAGGTTTGCTAGAACTTCAGACAATGATCTATTGTGCTTTTGGGTGGGTTTTTTGTTCTGTTGGTTACTGCAACCTGTTTACTTCTGTTATGTACAGGATTTGTAGTAGCACACAGGTTGTTTGTCACCTGTGTGATTTAAAATGGCTAAGGGATTATTCATACTAGACCTTGAAGCAAAAATACAAGACAATTGCATCTTTTATCTGATAAATCAGTTAAGTATTAATGTCAGGTTCTCAAAGTCTATGTTGGCAGGTATGGAAAAACAGTACCTGCTTCTGAAAAGCGTACTATTAAATGCACCTTCCTGCTACCAACCCCTCTGACAGTATTAACCTCTTTCAGCCATTTCCTTATGAAAAAGGAAAGCCTTTACATACAGCAGAAGAGATCATTGTTAGTTTTAGATTGTATGGTAATAAAATAATCTGAGAAAGAAGTATTAGTGCATAGATATTTTTTCCTTCTTTTTATGAAAGGCTTAGCCTCTCAAACACTGAAATGTATACTGAGTTTCTCCCTGATAAAAATCCAGTGTGTCTAATTGAAATGACATACAAGGTTTCATGTCTTACATAGCTGAATTTCTGCACTTCCAGCCTCTGACTCGGATATCTTTCAATCTCCTGCTTAGTGCATTCATTTAGTCTTGTCCATTCATCCTCCAAGTAGACACACCCGTGTCACTGATGTGCCAAAGAACTTCATTAGAACAGAGAAGAAGTAGGAAAGTTTGATACTAGCACAGATAAACATGACATGGAGGTCAGCCTTCTATGTGACTGACTCCTAATAGTTTCCAAGAGGATTATTTGTTTGTTTTTGTTTTGTTTTTTTTTTTTTCTTCGGGAGATTTCTGGAGGCCAAGAGAAGTAAGAGTTAACATAAAATATTGAAATGTCTTAATGCTCCTATCTTCTAAGGATCTCTTGAACAATGTTTGAGGTGGGAAAAAGGTATTCAGAGATAAGTTCAAGTAGGCTACTGGCCCAAGTCCTCTTCTAGGCTAAGAAATACATCTTCAGATGTATCTAAGTGTAAATGCTATCTCTACATTGTCCTCTAAAGGGCTCTAATTTTGACACTTATATCCCTCTGTTAGGAAACAGATAAACTAAAATGACCTTTCATGGTTCTTTGTGCCTCAACTTGCATTTAATGTTACATGCTTTATGTCTCCCTTGCTTCCAAATACGCACAGCTGTGAACTCATTGGTATTTACTAAGTCCATTCACATTCATTATAACTCTATGAAATGAACTGGTGTATCAGTTTCAAGCTTCACAATGAAATTATAAAATGTGCTCTACTGGCTATCTGTAATTTTCTATACATATGTGACTTTGCCGTTGACTGGAATGGAAGGATGATTGTAAATCTGTGTGTATATACTGTATATGTCTATAGAGATATGAAAATTATTTAGTAAGTGCAAAAGTAAGCCTTAGTACTTTTTTCCATTTCTGTTTTTAATAGCTTACAAAAGGATGAAAAAGTCAGAAGTTCTAATGAAGATAATGAAACCTAATATGAAGTTTTAGGTTGTAATTTTTTTATGGATAAACTGGTGAAACTGCTGAAGTTCAATGTCTGGATTTTTTTCAGTGGAAGGGACTAAATGTTTACAGGCTAATTAACTCTTCATCTATCATAAACTCATGGCCTCTTTAGCTTAGAAAATACTTTTTCTTAAGAAACAAATGTATTTTTAAAGTTTACACTTTGCATAGATAGTATCTTCAAGTTCTTTATCAAATTTCAACATGTTTTATGTAATTAGAAAACAATTTAGAAAATAATACGAGGCCGCACTGATGATTTTCTCTCTGAATTTGATACACTTAGTATTAAGCATTAATTTTCTGAAGTCTGTTAATGCTTATGACACTTTGGTGGCTGTCTCATCAAAATAGACTTCTTTTTTTTTTTTTGGCATTTAGGTTCTCCAAAAGAATGTGTATCTGTTCAGTAAAAGCACTGTGCTAATAGATATATTTCACTTGTCTAAGGTAATCCATAAGTCATTTACCACATTGATTTGTACTTTGTCATCTTTGTTTTATACTGAACTTCTTGAAAAGGCTAGTAGGACTTTTAAGCTGTGATGGACTAAGTACAAAAAGAAATCGTCTGGGCAGATAATGTCAGGATAAGAATGAAATCACCCCTAATTTTGCAACATTAGTAATTTCTTGTAACTAGTTAAATAAGTAATTTAATTATTATTTAGAAACATAGGAAGTATACAGAATTGTTAGCTTTGAAAACAAGGCTTCAGCCAAGCATAAAGCTTCAAATTCTCATGCAAATACTAACACTTAGCAATTGCTATTTATGAGTAACATTCATAATGAATGAGTGATGTGGGCAAACCTGCAATAAGCTATCCAGACTTCATAGAAAGTGGTTACAGCTTGATTCGTAAGTAGCGTGCCTTGGCAGTACCTGCAGGCAACTGTTCTTTCCACTCTGTTGGCTGGTTCATTCAGTAGCCTTTCAAGCCAGAAGTCTACCGTTTATAGAAGTGGGTTTATGAATTACATCCATTAGGATGCGGATTTCATCTACAGGCTTCATTCGTCTGGGACTCTGAATAACTGTGACACCATGACTTACAGCTACTGGTCCAGATCTCATTTGTGTCTGACTTTTAAAAATGTTATTGTACAAGGATGGCTTTCATTGTTCTGTCCTACTGCTGTTACAGCATGGCCTTAGATTTCTAATGCTATAGTTTAGGGAAGTGCAATTCATTCATTTTCTATATAGGCTGTTTTTCTTTAAGGAACAGGAGTGGAGGAAGACATTTGGCTTAGAAGTCATACATAAAGATTTCTTTTATCTTCTGTTACCTCATTTGTACACATATTGTTATGTATTGAAATGGCTTACACAGAATTGCAGTCTCTACATGTTTTTAGGATGTTGTGTGCTGTTAGTGTGTACTCTATGCTAACATCTCATAATGCAGAATTGTCTCGGTTTTCTCTCTGTAAAATTTACTAACATGAATCTTTCTGCACTTTGATTTTGGTTGCATTGCATTTGAGTGAGCAGGTCTATGTTTAACTACAGTTAAATTAGTTGATTCCCCTGTCTGTATATTGGGTACTGTCCGCAGAGTGTTTAACTAGAAAGTAGCCAACTTTCAGTGGCAATTCAGTTACAGAGTTGACATCTACTCTAAAAATGCATGTTTGCCTTGCTGGCTTTAAGGATTTTATTTGCTTTCCTATTTAACCTGTTGGGCCACCAGTGCAGTGTCATGTGTGATAAGCTGCTTGCTCAGCTGTTTTGTCAGAGGAACAGCTTATTGTGATGTGATTGTCTTACCAAGGGAAAGAAAAATCATCAGAACTCTACTTACAGGTGTTCTGAATAAAGTTTATGCGGAGCCGAACCATTATGTGTTTTCCCTGTGTGCCTTTGTTGCTGTGTTAATAGCCTCCTGCTTCCCTCTGATTAGATGTCTCATCTTTTGTACCTGTATTTCTCTAGCCCTTCATCCAGTAACCCTACACCTTTCATACAGTCAGGTTTATTGTTTTGTTAACTACAGTTTACTTTTGTCTTCTCTTCATTATTTTGAGGTAACTAAAGATGTGGTGGTTCTTGTTGCTCAGAGCCAACTCTTATGAATGTGTTTCCTCTCTGTTATTGCCTGCAGTACTTGTAATCCATCCTTCCTTTTACTGAGAACTGTTGAACTTGGTAGCAGATGTCATGGACAATAATTCAGTAACAAACTTGTTTGCTAAACCTCACACGTTATGAAACATCTGCCAAGTTATATGTTTTTACTGGGCACTTAGTACAAACCAGTTATTTCCTGAACTAACTGGTATTGCCAGTGATCTGAATGCTGATCAGTAAGAAAAATTATCTAACTAATTTTGCAGAAAAAGATGTTGGAATATACATCTGGTTTAGGGCCCTTCCACCAGCCCCTGCTAATACTAAGATTTGACACTGGCAAAGGGAGCAGCCAGAACTGCGTAGTTACTGCTCCTTATTTACGTCCTTTAACTATGTCATACATTTATGTATACACACACATAAATTCTGTATATGCTGATTTGAAACAGTGTGTAAACATGTTAGGATAAGGAGTCCACAAGTCAGTGAAGGTTTCTTCCAACACTGCAGTGAAGAAGGTAGCCTCTCATCCTTGAGTTCATTCACAAATGACGGTAGCTCAGCCATTCTGACATCTATGGTGCTCTGCAAAAAGAAGAGTTGGAGAAACTCCTTACTCTCCATCTTGGTAGCTGTTTTCTTTTATTCCTGCTAGCATGAAGTTACATTGCTCTTTGTTACAAATAATTTGCATTGGGAGCTGTAATGGTTAGTTACTTATGCCATTTTTTCCCTCCCTTGCTTTCTAGAATTGGGGATCTCTTCAGTGAATGAACTTGCTGCTTAAAGGGACTAACGGACAACTGAAGTTGTGAAATTCAGGTAGGTAATACTGTCAGCTTTTTGCTTTAAATGTTGAGGTAAACATAGATGACAGATCCATGAATATTCATTGTGGCATCAAAACCATCAAAGCGTGATAGGCATTTTAACCTGAAGTAGATTGGATCTGATTTCATGGCTTTTCTCATTATTTCTAAGCAGTATTTTGAGTGCCTCCATGTCAATAAGCACCTGAGAAGAAGTCCAGCAGAATTATTATATGTATATGTCCTTTGGACTTATAATAAAAACAAATTGATTAATATTCATATGTAATTCAGACTGACTTTAACAGGAGGTTCAGGTAGTTTTTGACCTTCAATTAATTTAACAAATTATTGTTGACAGCGTTAAATTGTCTTGTTGTCCCAACAGACTCTGGTATTCCTGGTATGTGCAGCCATGTATACTTTGTCTAGATTTCCTTTGCTTATTTTCTTACCAAAGTAATGGTAAGAATTCAATGGATTTGCTAATTACTTTATGTCAATTTCTCATTCCTATTCCTTCATTCAAAGTAAGACTTTTAAATTGATCTCCAGTACCTAATTCTTCAATAAGTTGACAAACTGCTTTGTTTGATACTCTTCATGGCTTTAATAATTTAACTTGCAATTTAATATCATATGCTACTGCTTATCCTGGTTTGCTCAGCTTTGAAGGATGCATCCAACTTGACTTTACTACTTTCTAATTCTCATTGAGTACATGTGCTTCGGTGTGGTGTTAAATAGTGTAGATGAATGGCCAGTGGTTTTAATCAGCTAAATGTGCCTCCAGCAAAATTCTGGAATAGATCTATTCCTGTTCAACTTTAATAAGTGATATGATCACAGTGCATTCATATAGGGTTAATTTCTGTGGATTACATGAGTACTGATGGAACAGTTAAACCCTGAAACTACTTCTGGTTTCTTATGAGCTCCATTCTGTACAGCAACTTTAATTTTATAAGCTTGCAAATTCTACTTTAATGTTTTCCTTTATTGTTTCATATTTTAATCTCTAAAAATCCAAATGAACTGTGGAGGAGGATTCTGTTAGGCAACAGTACTTTAGGAAACGTGCATGAGAATCTTACACATGCTACTTCCTCAGAAAGAGGTGTAACTTGTGGAACACATTGAACAATACTCCATATTGAGAGCAAAGCCTGCAAAACACTTATTTAATTTCTCAAGGTACTACATAATAAATATATTTCTATTTTACCTTATTATTTCTGCTTCTGAGTACTATTCATGAAAAAATATGCTGAATTTCATTTAAATACTGATACAGGTCTAACATTACATTTCTGTTTCCTCCTTTCTGTCTCCCTTCCTGCATATTCCTTTGACAACTCTCAAGTGTTTTCAGTATGACTGACTATACCAGACATGTTTAGGCTTATCCTTCATGTTGTGCACTTCCTTTCTATGAACATACTTGTTTTTTTCAGCTCTGATTTCACTATTACTTGTAAAATCTTTCTGCCACAGAGCCTAGGGAAGGATGAGACTGCACATGAATTTACCCTGGAGAAGTATGTGACAAGGAGGTGGTTTTATTACTAGCATGTGAAACTGGCGGTGTAAGTGGCATACCAAAGTGGAAGCAGGAGCTGCAGCCTCCTGCGCTGGCCCTGCAGTTCTTCCTCTGGCCTACTTCTTGCTGCTATGCCTCAGGAGCATCCCCAGACATTTAGGTATCCACCCTGTGAAAAAATGTTTCATTGCAGAATGAGAATGGGGTATGGGCATAGGGAATCTCTGTCCTTGAGACTCTGTCAGGAGCAGGGAGAGAGGAGGAGAAAATGGTAGCCCAATCAGGTAATTTTGAAAATCAAACAACCTACTAACTCCATAAAACCCCCCAAGCAAAAAAGGCCAACTTTTATAGAGGTGGATGGAAGCGGGAGAATAGAAGGCAGGCAGTGTGTAGCAGATGTAGGAGTGATAAGGGCAGGTAAAAGATTATGATGTCTGTTTGAAGAAGATGACTGAGAGGAAGACAAGAGGAACATTTACTATAAGGACTATAAGGACATTTACTATAAGGACTGTATTGCAAAGCAACGGGAGGAAGGCATGGGCATGGATGAGAGCTGGTGCAGGAAGACTAAATGGCGAACAGACAGGACTTTGAGGCACTGCCATCAGTCAGTGGTGATCCCCTGTGGAGCAGAGGAAGGCAGAAAGCAAAGAGAACTCCATAGTGCAAAAGTACCTCTATTTCATTCTTGTGCCAGAAACAAGTGAAGTACAATGGATGTTCCCAACCTGTTGGCTGCCCGTTCTGTACACGTTCCAGGAGTGTCTGCAGGAAGCTCCACTCACAGGTCAGGAAGTACAGCCTTCCTGACTTGCCTCCTGGTAGCTATGAAAGTCGGGAGTGTAAAATCTCCATAAACTGTATGTCCTACTGCAGCCTAAAAATCCCTATGCTTGAAGTCCTAATTTTTTTCTTCACTTATGTGAAGTGTCTTGAGGTTCAAACTGACAGTCTGCAAGACAGTGACGCAAAACAATGCACCAGGGCCATTCCCTGCTGCCTCTTTACCTAGAACCCTGTAACTCTTCCCTCCCCTATTACCCTGCAATTGTGTGGTTGACTTGTCTCTTCATTCACATAGCCAGTGTTTCTTGTCACATGACTTTGACCATGTGGTGGGTAAATATACTTCCAGTCATGTGAGGGAGAAGGTATTAAGGCTTGTGGCTCTTCATCATAGTTAGTATATTCCTCATCTGGTCTCATGATACTATGAAACATATACTTTCCAATTGCTTAGAACAAATCCAGAACAACTGGAAAAAATATAAAACTGTATTTTCCTTAACTTTTCTCTTCTAGTATTGCAACTTATCACTTAATTCAATGAAGATCTAGAATGCTGGGATGGGGCAGAAGGTGGAAAAAATTATTTCTCTCTTCTGGATGTAGTGTCAAAAAGGTAGTGAATTTCACGTAAATACTTTTATACCATTAAACAACTTGAGTTTGTCAAGGAAATCCTTACTCCACTCACATCTAGCCCTAAAAGCTTCTGCAGCACTTCTGCAGTACACTTTTCCAGCCAGAAGTCCTGGCCTGAAACATTAGCAGACTATTCATGTGTTGCATTTGTTCATGTGTCTGGATACCACCACAGAAAAGCCTGCATATCTTCAAAATCTGAAATATGTCTTTTCTGTTACCTTGCTTTTGTAGTATGTGGTTTTCAAATTTGGTTTGTGAGCTGTCTTTTCTGAGCAAGATTTTCAGGGATTTTCGTTTCCTGTGTAAGGAAGTGTTTAGACTTAATCCACCACAGTTTCATCAATTGTATATGACTCTAATTTTCAGTTTAATGATGGATTAATGAAGTTGCAGCAACGGCAAAAAAGATAAGTTGTAGTTCACTTATTTAATTGAAATTCATATATGGTGTTCACTTTAAGGGCAAAGGGAAAAAAAACATCGTATAAGATGTTGGATTTTAATTTTGTTTAATTAAGGAATTTTGGTTTTCACTTTAGCTTAACTTCTACTTGCAGCTCCTGAATTCTGTTCACTTCATTAATCCTGTAGAATAACTCTGAAGTAGCACAGGTGCAAAACTGTGCTCTTCTGTTACTCCATATCTGATATCCATTTGTACAAATACTCAGATTTCATTACTGCTGTCTTTTGTACCACCTATGTTTGTATCTGACTGTCCTGCACTTCCTTCATTGTTAAACTTCAGTCGAATCACTGGGCTGCAGCTGGATTGTGTAACAGATTCAGCTTCTTAGGTGGGTCTTCTTACACAGGTCTTCAAAAACAGTTTTGTTCTTTTTCCTGAAATATTTTGTTTGTGTTTTGAAGTAGAACACAGCTGATCCAATTGAATGATATTGACGCAGAAGTCCACAGTGCAACTTTTGCTGTCACTTTTTGCAGTAAAGTGGGATGAGAGGAACAAAGTCACTGAAGCTTTCTGCCAGTAGAAGCCGTAAAACAGAGGAAAGCTAGGAATCCCTGACCTAGCTGTCTGTCTGAAGAGACCTTCATTACACCTGTCTGTATGAAGAGAATAGTAAACAAAAAGTAGAATAAGAAAGTGCCTCAGGAATATTGGTTGATGTCTAAATTAGGGCACTTAAGTTGTTTTGTCCTCCTTTGTGGGTAGGGCATCCTGCAGTGTAGTGGGGAAGGAAAGGGAAGTATGAGACCTACAAAAAAATGATGCTAGGAAATATACCTGCACAATGTTCAGCTGCTATGGTTTGAAATATTGAATATACACTCTGAGAGATTTTTTAATTTTTGAGGTTTTATATTTACACTTCTAACTAGCTATAGAATGTACTTTATGATGATATTTAAAGTATTTCTAACAGATTGGGAGGTTCTATTCTGTTCGACTTTTTTTTTTTTTTCTTCTTCTTTTCTGGAAGTACAGTCATGTGCTGTAATCTTTTCCTTAAATTGGCTAAGCTTATGTACAGTGTGAAATATGGCATCCTGAAAAACCTGTATGTGCTTCCTGCTCTCTTAGATATACTGTATTTCACAATTGTATTTTTTTATTTTATGTGATATTTTATGCAGGAAAAAAAAAAGCTGCCATTTTTCAATTAAGGCACAAAGCCTAAGAAGCCTGAGAGTGTAATTCTAGCTTTTACCACCATGGTTATTCACGTACCTGCAGAAGATGCCCCAGGCCCATGTGGGGTGTAACACTCGGGACAAAGTGCTGTCTGCAGGGAGAATGCCAAGGGCAAATGTCCTTGGACTACTTGAACGCTGGCATCCTGCTTCGTGGGAGAGCCTAGGCTGAGTGTTAATAGTCCTTTTCACAAAATGTTTAGTACTTCCTGTCTGTCATCTTGTACATCAGATTTGTAGTTACCCTCCAATGTGCAATGCCTATCCATTCAGAAAAGCTACCAGACAATGTGCATCCATTATATAGTCAAATTAGATCACTCTTGGTATCAAATAATTAAGAAAATGTATTCTACAGCATGAAATTACTCAAGATACTTAAAATCTAGTAAGTTATCTAGCTCAGAGGCAGAGGAGAGCTTATATGAAGTTTAACAATCTCATCTTTACAGCGGGCTGGATGCAGAAGTGAACACAAGTGGAGGAGATCTGTTTCTCTTACCATATCTAAATATTATTCTTGAATTCTGGGTGGGACTTCTAACCATGATGACTGTCCATTTTCTTCAAAAGAGCTGAAAGGATACCATTCTCTCCTGTGTTAATGATGTAGTATGAAGAAGGAAAGAGGAAGTAGTAAACAGATTTTTGCTAATGGCGCAATTTATCTTTCAGGTTCATCTTTGACACACAAAAAAAGTAGTTTTCTGCTCTGATGTCTTCCTTTGGACCAACAGTTGCTACAGCACACTGAAGGACGTCGAAGGGATTATTTTCTAGCTTTGATTTTTAACATTATGTACAGCTTACTCGGTGCTCCCTTAACAGGAAAAGCAGTTTAAGCTATGTCCCTTGAAGGAGGGATGTGTTCCAGTAAGGACTTATTCAGGACTTTGGCACATATTTTCAAGACAGTATTTTGAATCTCTTATTAACCTTCAACTCTGGACATGCAGATTTCACAGAAGTCCTTTTCTTTTCTGTAGTTTCACAGACATGCAGCCTGCATGTTTACTCATGTTCACAATTGTTGCAGTTTGGTTGAGCCGTTTGGATGCTGCCCTGCGTCCAGGAGAAACTGATTCAGTTTCTTGGAATATGTCTCATTTAAGTCAGATTAGGCTTCTCACAAGACACCATTCTGCGATGTCATTTTATTTTTAAAATACGAGTGAGGTAATTTCTTGCTGCTCCTGCTTCCTTAAGTATATGAGCTAGTGATTGCAGCATTTTTCAATAATTTCATTTTTTCTTTTGACTGAGGCAATTCAGAAGCAGCACATCTTGTCTTTTTTTCTCTGTCTTGAAATGTGTATCAATCTTTAATCCTTCTAGTCTTTCTTGATTCTCAGTTATTAATCCTACCAGGAATACTATGTGTCACTGACTAAATTTTGGGGGAAGGGTAAGAAGGCCAATATTTCCATTATTCTTGTTGCATAATAGTTCCCAGCCCCTCTCTGGCTGGATTATGCCTGACCAATCAGTATTTTGAGGCTGGTTTGATAGACTTCATTCCCAGTTTTTGTCAAGAGTTATTCTGTCAGTGAAGTTGTGTCAAACAGCCTGAAGTATGAATTGCATTCAGAGGCTGAACTGCATTTGCACATCCTGAGCACATTGACTCATTGGTGCAGGAGTTTGAAGAACTGGAAGAGTGGCCTCAAGCCATAACTTCCTTAAATCCCATTGACCAGCAGAAGAAGAATGCTGCGTTTGAATTGATTCAGGGAGGAAAATAGTGGTGACGGAGTTGCAGTGGCTTCGCTGGGGTTTCCGTTTGCTTTTTAGTTAATGAGTGAATTAGAAAATGAGGATGGTAATGCCAGCCTAGCCCCCTTTTTAAGAGTAGTCTTTTCAAGTTAGTACCATTATTGTTGGGGAAGATGCTTTTATTGTGGTGAGGTGGGAATATGAATATCCTCTCTTAAAGAGGAATACAGGAGTGGTAGTTATTTGCTATACACGTATATGAAGAGATGTTAATTTATTTTTGCAGGAAAAGGAGTGGAGTAGTGGAGAAGCACTGCAATTAATTACTGGGGGATGGGGGTGCCAGAGGAATTGTCTGATTTGTAAAACAGCAAGCCAAATCTGTAGTTGAGTAGCACCTGCTTCTCAAAAAAGTCTGTCAAGCTTTGAGTGGAAACTGCTGGGTACTTGGCACTTCTGAAAGTCTAGCTACCTAACTTTCCACTTGGGTTTTGAGATACTTCTAACATATGTCACTTGAGATGCCACAAGAGACTGGGGTGCTGCTGTATTGAATGTTTTCTGCCTTTCAATGGACTGTGACTTAACAAGTGAATGAAAAGCCGCACTGTGACATGAATCTGTGTAGTCGCAGCTGATTTTAAAGTGCACCTTCCCAGACTAGTTTATATACAGATGTTGTTATTTGGTTTGTCTGTTGCAGGGAAAACAAACTCCTGGAAGATCGCTGAAATTTCTCATTGTTAACGAGGTTACCATAAAAGAAAAATATGATATAATGTCAAAATTTCATTATTTACCTTCAGATAAACCAGTCTAGAAAATTATTTTGTCAACAAGTGCTCTCTAATAAATACAGTGGTTCCTTTGTTTCTGTACCCTCTTTCTTCTGCTCTCCCTCTACCGCCTCAATATGTGCTGCACTATCTTTGCCTCTGGGTATTTAGATATATTTCAGAAAAGCTTCTTAATGCAGTGGGTTTATCTATTGTGGTATCACTATAAGTGCTTTTACTTCCCCTTTTTTTTTCCAGTTTTTTATTTGTTTAAAAACAAACTGATCTCCCACCCAATTCTTTTATATTGTATGTGAATTTCAGGCCTGTTTCATGAGTACAGTTTCATTTGCTCTGCTCTGCCTTGCTTCTCCTTCCCCTCTCTCTTGCCCCCAGTGTAACCCTATGACCTTTCCTCTACCTTTCTGTCTCTTCTTGTTCCTTTCAGCTGTTTATATCTTAAAATAGCTGCAGTATTTGTTAATGTTGTGGTAATGCTGCTAGATGGACCCAGAATTTTAAGGCCGCTGGTTAACATTAAATTATGAAGTCCTTTGTGAGGTGGCACAGGAGAAAACTGTAGTTACCTCTGTTTGAAAAGCCTTGGAAAAAGATACTAGCTCTGCAAAAACTGACTAGTGCCATTTAAGGAGAAGGGGCTTGATATGCATTACTAATATAATAGTGGAGGGTCTTGGATGCTGTTTGTTAACCTAATATATTGCATTGCTGTGGCTAGTGACCCCTTATAACTAGGCATCAAATTCACAGATGTAAAGCTTTGTTGTGGAAAGTCTGACTTTGTTAAATGTCCAAAACCAAACTGTAACAAAAGCATATGCTTGCTTCAGTCTCTAGATACTGAGCACTTTCATTTCCATATGTGTTTGACAAAGTGACGTAGCATTTACTTACCGGAAGCTTCTACAGTAGAGTAGCACTGCAGCTAGTACTAATTTGGTAGTTGAAACTGAAGTCAAGCGTGGAAGTGGTTTTTTGTTTCTTTAATTGTTTTTTTTTTCAGATAGCAGAGAATCCTCTAGAAGGAAGAAAAGAAGACACATCCGTCACATCACAAATTAAGAGCAGTAACTTCTCAGAAAAGCTTCTGAAAGGCTTTTCCCTGTTTCATTGTCCTACTATTAGTATTTGTAAATTTTAGAAAGTACTTTATTTTTGAGATCTTGTATTTGCAATATTACAGTAAAATAGGATATTCATCAGGAAGTGGAAGAAAATATTTTAGACTATTGTTTTCAGAACTCCTACAAAAATGCAAACACTTTGTCTCGTTCCACATTAGAGTACCAGTACAGAATTAATGAGTAAAATTTGATGATGAGTATGCACTGAATATTATTACTAGTGTTACCAAAGCTGTCTAAATTTTGCAGCTGTCTGGGATATCAGTATAGTATAAAGCAGGTTAAATCAACATTTATTTTGAAGTCTTAGTCTCAAGTTGAGGGTGACAGCTTTGTGTGCATCTCACTAATGCTATTGGTATACTTGAGATATCTATCTAGAAAATATACACACATACTAGTTAATTTCAAATGTTCAAAAATTGATGTACTAGTGACATGAAAAGCAGATTCACTCTCTTTTGACAGATATCAGCATTATTCTTGATCATTGCATGTTCAAGAATTGCAGTTATGTCAGCACCACTGTGTGCTATTCTACCTCCTCTGACTCTTACGCCTCTTTTTTCTTCTAGTTGCTTCAGGCATGTGTGTTGCCTAATGTGAAAAGCATGTGTTGTTTTGTTAGGTTTTTAATTTTTTTTTTTCCTTGTGTTCTAGCAAATGTATCTCTTTAACATGGAAATTGAAGTTCTTCCTAACAGTTGTTCTACCATCCCAATTACAGATTCTCCTGTTCCACAGGAGACATAGAGAGAGGTATGAGATCAGGCTAGGTGAAAGAGCAGGTGGAATCAAGTGTTAAAATACATTGTATTACAAGTAAGCATGGTACATGTACCTTTTTTTCATCTTCTTCTATTCCTACGTTAAATATTTGAGATATTCACATGCAAGAAAGCCCACAATTGTAGCTTGAGGCATCATAAGTTCTGGATTAGAAGAATAATTAACTTTCTGTTGCACTAGAAGTATTTGAGTTGTGGTCCTCAAATAATACCAGTTGTATTCTTCAGGATTTATTTATTTAAACTTCTGATCATTTCACCTGCTCCAGGTTATTGAATGCTTTACACAGGCTGAGACAGTTAACTGTAAATGTGTTGCTTTTTTTCAAAATGTGAACTTTTAAAGAAATTCGCTTGCAGAAATTAAGCTTGTTCCTCTCTGCCTTCCTGTGTGCCCATTCAGAAATTATCACATGGAGCTCAAAGACCTTAGCAGAAGTACCAAGAGGAACCATGTTAGGGAAGATGTAACCTGTTTCTAGAAAGGTTATCAGGATGTAGACTAGACTGCATATCTCCTGCATCAATACAGAGTTAAGATACCATACTTCTGTCTGTGGTGCTTCCAGTGTTAGATCACAGGTGTCAGCTCATGGAACAGGTCTCAGACTGTATCTGGCAGTCATCTTCCGCTGACTGTGGGAGTGCATAACTTTGCCAGGATGCTCTGTTAGTCTTATGGGCAACAAATGCTGCAATTTCTGTCACCTTCTGTGGAGACTTGGGTTCCTCAGAGCTGGCACAGATCCCAAATGTTTCCTCACTGTTGCTGAAGAGACAGACCTTCAGATACAGGATTGCTGATGTGATAACATTAAGTGGAAAACTAGTCTGATCTTTAGTTAAGGCTTAGAAAAACTATGATTTCCATTCTCCCTCTTGCTGTGTAGTAGTCTGACACCCTATGTGAGAATGCTTTTTCACTCCATATACTCTCTGCATACGCCTGTTAGTGTAAAATGAGTGATCACTTTGAGTTTCTTTCTGTGAAATAAATCTTGAGTCTCCATTGTAAGCTACTTAGTTGCACATAGCCTCAAAAAACATCTTTTATGAATTGTTACATATTAATACTTAGGGAGATACATGCAGAGTTAATTTGTTTCTCTTTTCTATTTATTTTCTGCTATTCAACTATGATTTTTTTGCCTGAAGGAAGAGGAATGTTTGGGTTTATGGTAACCCGAGTACTGTAGGGTTGGCTTCTGTGAGAAGATACTGGAAGCTCCCGACATGTCCCATAGGGGTAATGCCAGCTGGCTCTAAGGTGGACCCGCCACTGGCCAAGGCTCAGCCCATCAGTGATGGTGGTGGCACCCCTCTGATAACATATTTCAGAAGGGGACAAAAACTGCTGTGCAACAGCAGCCGGAGGAGGGGAGTGAGAATGTGTGAGTAAGCAACTCTGCAGACAGCAAGATCACTGAGGAAGGAGGGGGAGCAGGTGCTTCAGGCACGGGAGCAGAGATTGCTCTGCAGCCAGGGGTGCAGCCCACGGAGAGGCACGCTCTCCTCCTGCAGCCTGTGGAGAGTAGAGATCCACCTGCAGTCTGTGTGCAGTCTGTGCAGGACCCCACGCTGGAGCAGGTGGATGCAATTAGAGGAAGCTGTGATCCCATGGAGAGCCCACACTGGAGCAGGCTCTTGGCAGGACCTGGGGAGAGAGGAGCCCATGCTGGAGCAGGTTTCCTGGCAGGGCCTGTGACCCTGTGGGGGCCCCATGCTGAAGCAGTCCCTTCCTGAAGGACTGCACCTGTGGGAAGGACCCATGCTGGAGCAGTTTGTGAAGAACTGTAGCTCATGGGAGGGACCGCCATTGGAGAAGGTCATGGAAGACTTTGTTTTTAAAATGTATTTTGCTAAGTTTCCTGAATGGAACAGTGCCCGTATGTGTCTCCCTTCACTAGTGGCACAACCATGTAAATGTGTTCATAGAATGAATTCAGCTGTAAATGCCAATAAAGATTTAAATTAAGCCCTGGAAGGTAGTTCAGTGTGAATGATCAGCACTTTAGACCACACTGTGGTGTACTGATTTGGTTGCTGTGTTCTTTTCTGCTTGGTGTCTTCGATATATATGTCTCAGAGAAGGCAGGACTTTTAAACACAACTCTTTCTGAAAGACTGGAAATATCAGGAGGCTGTTCTAACTGGTTTTAAAAAAGCAAATCTCATCTCACTAGTTCTTAAGTTGAGCTGCAGTGTGAATTTCCCATCAAGTTGTGAGTAAAGATGCTTGGATCATAAATGAGCAGCTTCTGAAGACACTTCCGCAGCAGGGAACAACCTGCCGAGGGCACCGGGTGCCTTCTGCAGCTCTTCATATGTCAGTGGTCATGACGGAGCTGTGGGGGTTGACTGCCTACTTTCTAGTAGGGAGAGAAGGGGGAATGCTCTATTCTGGCAGTGCTGTGCCTGCTTGGAGGAGCAGATAATGAAACCCTTTGTGCCCCCCTCCAAAGACAGGCGTTTTGAGGGGAATGGGCCGTGCAGCTGCAATCCTAGCAACAAGGGCCTGGAGAAAAGAATGAGGGCAGCTTCCCAATGGAGGATGATCACAGTTGAAGACGAGCAAATTAAACTGGTAGCATAGAATTTAGAAAAACTTATGTGCATGTTATTCTTCCTCAGCATTTTCTTTTTTTTTTTTTTTTCATTTTTACCCCTTAGATAGAAGTCTGTCTATGTGGTTTTTAATACATAGATAAATCAATGACTTAAGACTTGCCAGTGTCTTTGTTTATTGTTTTTAAGTGTATCTTTGTTCGGGCTTTAGGGATATCTTGTATTGAACATAACACTGTAAGTTTGTTCTCGTAACAGGTAGTAAAAACCATAATTTTGTGTGTGTGTGTGTGTGTGATTTCAGAGTCTTAACTTTATAGTGTGTTTCCTGGAGAATTCACCATGCTTTTTGATATAGCAAGCAAGTCATTGTCAGCAGTTAAAGAGTATGAAGGAATTCAGTTTGACCTGATTTTTGTGTTGTAGATGCACGAAATCCTTAAAGAAGCAGTGGTTTGAGAAACAAATTTATTGTACAAAATGTGTGTATATATGTATATGTATTCATGGGACTATTTGCAAGATTTGCATTGGTGCTTCTGAAGTGGTTATGCTTATTATGACGGAAATTTTCTAGAGAAATTAATGTTAAATGTTTCATCCAATCTATTTGCATGGGAAGTCCAGTGAACAAACTGGGATAACACTACTGATGTGAATACAATGGGCTTCATTAATTACCAGCTGTGGGTTGCGATTCACCAGCCATGGTTCTGGCTGCACGTCTGGGAGAGAGGGAGTGTTTGTTTGGGGGAGAGACTGAATAATGAATACCTTAAACCAAATGATCTGTGCCTGAGTGGCAGACAAAGAGGGCTTTGGGGAAGTGACTGATTATCCTGTGAAAGGATGGCAGCCATATCTGGCCTTCATGCTGAACCTCGCATGTGAGCCATCGCCTCTTCTTTTTGGGGAGAAAAAGGCGAAATCAAATCCACTTAGGAATCAAGCGCACCTTGCTAGTGAAGGTGGTGTTACTGCATGATGCTCATCGAGTTACTGTAACAAATAGTGGCAACATGGAAAGTTTGGTTATTTTGGTTCTGTTTTCCAGTATTTTGACAAATGCAGTAGCCAATTTTTTTTTCCAAGATAGGTACAGATCTTTTTTTTTTGTTGTTTTCTCTTCTATTTTCTTACCTCCTACATGCAGTCTCTAATGTCTGTGCTACAAGCTGATTGTAAGTCAGAGCCCAGACTAAATGGAGTAGCAGATGTGGTGATTCCTGGATGTTCTGCTGACCTGGGGCAACTGCAGTTTAGGAGCACATTCCCTTCTAGTGACTCTGCTACACAGATAATAATGTCCTGCGCAGGATCTGAGTGGAAAGCTGGAGCATCGTCTTAAACTGTTCAAGCAAGATTTACTGGAGCTTGATTGTAGGTGGGATGAGTTACTCCTTTCTTGGCTTTCCTTTTGCCCTTCTCTCACTTGTTCTGTATAGATCTTAAGGTGAAAGCTGGGAAGAGCTTATTCCCTCACTAGGTGTGTTTGTTGGCTTGCTGTAAAGTGCAAAGGGCAAGGTCTGGCACCTGTGAAGTATTTGGAGACACCATGAACCTCAAATTATAGAATTGTCCATTTTTTTGTGAAGGGTAGGAAAAATCAGGGAAAGGTTTTGGGCTGGGATAGGATTTGAGGCTGTACTTAAAGGCTAGATTTAACAACTGTATCTTGTGCTCTTTGCAGAAGTTACTAGTGAAAGCAAACTTACAAATTTAAAGAGCTTGAGACCCCCTTTGACAGCTCTTTTCTTTGTTTAAGAAAGAGCAGTGGTAGTGAGAAAACATGTTAAAGAGCAACAGTAAGTTTTATCTATATGCATACTTGTTACACCTTAATCTTAATTTTCAGATAAAAATTGTTATCCCAGGCAAAGGAATTGGTGTGTGGTTTTGGTTTTTTTTTGTGTCTGAATAGACACAAGGTGTCTTTTCAGCAGTTTCAAGGAAAATGTCCCTCATCCCACCCACACACAGAAAAGAAAAAACAAACAATGTGTGACATTGGAGGAGACAGAATCTCATTCAAAACAGGGAAACCTTGTATGGTAAACTGAATTGTCACCTTACAGCTCTTTGACAATTTAAAGTAGTTGCTGCTTACTGGTCATGTGAGTTGATTTACTTAAGTCAGTTCAACATGCAGACTTGATTGTACCCTCCAGCAAAACCCTTGTGACTCATCTCTAGACTTTTCACTGGAAAGGGTTATACAAGTGAAATACTGTGATGTTACTAAATAATTTGCGCAAAAACCCCAAACAAAACCAAACAGAACCCGGAGAAATGTGAAGATGGAAAGAACCGTTCTTTTTTTCCTCTTGAACAGAGTGAGTTCCGTTGAATTTTACAGCTTAAATTTTCAGTGGTAATGGAGTTTGCCAGTAGTTCTGTACTGTGCAGAAAGAATGCTCACTCCAAAGTTGGAAAAGATCAGTATGATTATATTTACTAACTGTATATACTTCAGAGCTATTACAATGTCTTTTTCAAAAGTAGCTGCAAAACTTCTTAGGAGTTCAAGGTAAAGGGACAAAAGTCTCCAGAGGACCAAAGAAAATAGTGCATCTTCTTTCAAAATAGAAAAAAAAAAATCTGTCATTTTGCCTCTTTTGTAAAAGACAGTGTGCTATTTTGGGCTATTTTTATCTGTCCAAAACTTATCTGTTTAATTCCTGTCTCTTGGTCATTTGCCACAGCAGGTATTGAGACAAAAATGAAGCTGTTGTGCTACTTAGGGCTTTGTATCTCCAAATTGCTGTGATCCCAGCATCACACAAAGTCCCATTGTGTTTAAAACACAATCATAGTCTAATGTAAAGGGAAGCATGTACGAGTTTCCATAGACTTTCCTGACCCTGACAGTACCAGAAAAGGTAGTGGATTTATGTATTAGGAAATTTTAATGGTATGTCGTGATTCTCCATAACAACACTTGAAGCTAGGATGATCCTTCTTAATAGCTAATATGTATTTACCTTATGGTTTAGGGAACTAAGTATTTGCCAAGAGATATAACTGCATAACTAAGTTTACCTATCAAAAGAGTAGAATAAGACAACAGATGGTGGAGAACACAGTAGGTGGTGTTGGCAAAGCATTTTTTTTTTTAGCTTAAACTTGGAAGCATCTGATGTTAAATACATCATGAGCTAAGCTAAGCCTTGTAATTCACTTCACTGTCTGTGGCTTGTTCTGCAGTCTTCATCAGCATAGTCTACAGAAGAGATCTTGGAACCTGACAGGCTTTCCTGATACGAAGAGCTGCTGCTGCCGTTTTCCTTATGGCTTTTCCATGTGCGCTACAAAAAGATTGCCTGTTGTCTTGGCTGTCTGGAAAACTTCCGTAGTTGATCTTGAGTAAAGGAACTTGTATTTTCCTGTTTCAACTGGGCAAATGGTTTTGATTGATGTGAGAAACAGTTGAGTCTTCGTGCTTGTATTCATAGAGATTCTTACTATGTGTAGCAGCAGCATTCTTTTCATAGCGAGGAAGCACAAGTATTACACTTCAGAGTTGTTTTTCAAGACCTTTCAAGTTTATCAGCAGAAGTACTGTATGTCTGGTGATTATTTTGGCATGAGAAATACCGTGGTCAAAATGCTGTTTATTTTTCAGGCTTCCATTGGGGGTTTTGCTGAGATCGGTAGGTTGGAAAGCAGAGGGCAGTATTTTGTGTGTGTGTTTTGTTTCCCTTCCTTAAGATTATGTAAGAGAGATTGCTTGGAGACAATATGCCTCTGATCCATACCACAGCTGCTGATACTGGTTTCAAATTTATTTTCTTGTAAATAATCTCATTTCTTCCCTTTCTCTTTACTCCCTCCCAAAGAAATTCTCTAGAGCTAGGTCTTTGTACTTGGAAGAGTTAATTCAGTGTGGATAAGCAAATACTGTTGGGTAATGTGACAGCAGAATCAAAGTGCCCACAATGGGAAAAAGAATGTAACTTCATTGCTGTGTTATCTTACAGTGATAAGATTTTAGTTCACGCTGCTAACATCAGATGTAAGTAGATACTATTTTGTCCATTAGAAAATGTGATATTTAGTGAATCTTTTTTACTCATGGTATGTGTGCATGAAGGAAAGAAGTACAGATATTCTTAAGAAAGAGATGAGAAAGCAAGAAGCAGGTAGGGACAGTATCTGAAGACCATGCCGGGCTAGTGTGACACCTGGACAGCACAGGGCAGGGGTAGGAAGCACAGCCTTCTGTTTCAGCAAAACTTCTGGGAACACAGGAACATAAATGTAAAAGACATCTGTAGCAAGAAGCGCCTATTTCAAATCACTTTGAAGGGGCTGTTTTTCACCTTCACTGTGTGGAAGAGGTGGACTCAGTGCAAAAGGGTCACTTGCCTTGTTCTTTCTATTTTGTTTTCTAACTTTGGGCTCCTATCCTTACTGCCCCCAGGAATTGACATGCTTGCTTTGCAGTGCAGTACTGTGGGGAGAACAGAGGCAGCACAAAGAGGGAAAATACTAGAGGCTGAGTATCTGCCAGTTTGGTGCACCTTGAGGGTGATTGCTTTGTTTGAAATACTGTCAGATAGCTGAAAGGTGCACAGAACTCTAGCTAATATCAGTTTCAGCCTTAACAGCAGCCTAGTAGTGGAAGTATCTTGAAGGAAGGATTAAGGAGGAAGATGTTTAATAGTTTGGGGTTCACTTTTCCTGAATTCCTAATTCCTCTGTCAGTCCAATATCTTTATTCTTTCAAGATTTGCTATGTAGCAGGTAGATCATCCTACAGAAACAGATACATAGGGAAGACAGACAGAATATTTTTTTTTTTTTTTTAAAACAAAGAAAATACATGCATGGCAAAAATGTTGAGGTAGATCGTGACACAGGGAAATTTTATGCAAAGCTTTGATTAATGTATTTAAAAATACAACAATATATTGCATGTCTTTACTCATAATGTCATACATAGGCCATACATAATGTCATACATAACGTCATACATACAGACCAAGTGCAAGGCCCTGCACCTGGGTCGTGGTAATCCCAGGCACAATACAGGCTGGGTGGAGAATGAATTGAGAGCAGCCCTGAGGAGAAGGACTTGGGAGTGATGGTGGACAAGAAGCTCAACATGAGCAGGCAATGCGCCCTTGCGGCCCAGAAAGCCAACCGCATCCTGGGCTGCATCAAGAGGAGCGTGGCCAGCAGGTCGAGGGAGGTGATTCTCCCCCTCTACTCTGCCCTGGTGAGACCCCACCTGGAGTACTGTGTCCAGTTCTGGAGTCCCCAACACAAGAAGGACATGGACCAGTTGGAGAAGGTCCAGAGGAGGGCCAGAAGATGATAAAAGGGCTGGAGCACCTCTCTTATGAGGACAGGCTGAGAGAGTTGGGGCTGTTCAGCCTGGAGAAGAGGAGGCTCCAGGGAGACCTGATAGCGGTCTTCCAGTGCCTCAAGGGGGCCTACGGGAAAGATGGGGAAAGACTGTTTAGTAGGGCCTGTTGCGATAGGACGAGAGGTAATGGTTTTAAAATAGAGGGGGGTAGATTTAGATTAGAAATCAGGAAAAAATTTTTTACAATGCGAGTTATAGAACACTGGAACAGGTTGCCCAGAGAGGTGGTGGATGCCCGATCCCTGGAAACGTTCAAGGCCAGGCTGGATGAGGCTCTGAGCAACCTGATCTAGTTGGGGATGTCCCTGCTCCTTGCAGGGGGGTTGGACTAGATGACCTTTGAAGGTCCCTTCCAACCCTAACCATTCTATGATTCTATGATTGATGCACAACTATCAACCATGCACAAATCGATACCCTTTTCCACAGCCCGTGCAGGAGGTGAGGTACAGAGCATGTGAGAGGCAGAGGAGAGAGATTTGGCGAGGGGCCATGCTCTGAGGTCAGGTGAGGCTGGGTCATATCTATATGTGGAAGTTGCAATAGCTAGTCCAGACTTACTTTCCGTAGTCTGCTCAAAAATCCTGTCTGGCGTGGGTACCACTACTCTGCCTGTGAAAGTCAACTCCTTCACAGCCACACGCGGCACCTTCTGAGATGGGAAGTGAATTAGGTGCAGCGCAATGATTATGCGTGAAATTGCATCTTGGACAACTGAGCACTGACCTCGTCCTTCTGTAGACATAATATGTGTGACAAATGGCAAATTTAGTTTCATATCCAGTATGTTCTTGGCTTTTTTTTTTTTCTTTCTGAACAAGTTTTCTGATTTCTCAGTTAATAAGGTAGTTTGTTCTTAGTATAATTCATAGATAAGAGACTTTCAAAGGCAGAAGTCATAGTGTAGGAACATAAATATAACTGAAAGTTGATAGGAACTAAGCACCAAATGCTGTCTGGCTTTGAGCTAAAGAATGAAATACTCTCATTTTGGGGGTGGGGGGGCGATTTTTTGAGGCAGTTAGGATTTTTTGGGAGGGTCTTGTGCTGTTGTGGTAGATACTTGCTAACCCAGAATAGAGCTCTTTGGTCAGTTGTGGGAACCAAGCCTGATAAGAATAGCTCAACAACCTGTTAATTTTTGTTTAATGAAATCAGAGCATAGTTAGGACTCCAGATAGCACAAGCACTGTGATTGACTGTGTGTTCACAACATGTGGACACATGGTAGCGTGATAGAAAGTACTCTTTTTCAAACTGCATTAAATTGAGAAGCAGATAGCTTTGCTGTGATTTCAATTTTAGTGTACAAAAAAACCATTTTCTAACAACAAGAAGGTTAACAATTAAACCAGTGACTGTGAAGATAAATTGAGCAAAAAATGTAGTGCTATTTAAATTTTCTTAATTGCCCTGGATAGAAACACAGAGCAGATTTACAACTTTGTGTGCTCTTTGCTTTAGAATGGCTTATTTTTTATGCTGCAGTGTTCTCGTGTGTAGAGCAAAACCATTTGCAGTGTAGTGGAGGAGTAGCATTGAAAGCTGCAGCATTGAGCTTTTTGGGAGGAAATGACAGTGGCAGCGTGTACCTTCTCTTTCTAGTCCACTGGTTTGATTGAGATTGGAGCCTGAAAGTTAGTCTCCTTTCACATGATTCTTAATATCTTTTCGTGTACATCCCCACCCGCCCCCGCCCCAGCCTTGTGCTTTTAGGAGGAAGAATACTGTTCTGATTGATTTTCAAGTAGGTCATACTGAATAGCTGACTTTGCAAATGTTGTGTAGTAGTTCTGCCTCTAGTGAATGTAATATTTTATTGCGTGACATGAGCTTTGTCTAGAATGTGTTGAGAAAAGAATAGGAAGGGTGTTTCTAGTGCAAAATATGCTTTAGAGCAAATAAAAAGCAGCATTTTTAGGGAAGAGGATTGACAGCAGATGCATGAGTGTGTCAAAGCCAGCTGGCTGAAGCATTTTTGCAGTCAGAATAAATGAGTAAACGGGGTGTAGGTGAACTGTTGTTTTTTTTTTTTTTTTCTTTTACTGATGAGAAAAAGAAAACCTTCGTAATCCAAGTATCCATCTGTTATCTCCTCCAGCTTTAAAAAAAATTGACAGCTATCTGCACAGGGGGGCACATGCAGATGCACACAGCATCAGTGAGGTCGTACCTGGGGGGTACCTACCCCAGGGCTTGCCACCTGGGGAAGACTGGTCTGCCTGCAGCAAGCTTGATGACTGATGGCTGCTCCCACCCACCCTCCTGCACCCTTGGCCAAGGAGCTGCTCCAGATCTTGCCAATTTACCTGCTCCTCTGGTTGTCATCCCCTGGTGTCACATAGCCCAAGTCTTAAACAAACCAAACACTTCTGTTTCACAGAAAATTTTAAAGCTAAAGGTAAAGTGGACACGACTGAGAACATGGATATCTTGAGGGGAAGCAAGAGACCACCCTCTAAATCCAGATGTATCATGAAAAGTTTGTCTGACTGCGTCCTGAGGAACAAACCAAAAATGGCCTGGTGTGCTGTCTCAGTTCTCTCTTGCATATTAGTGTAATACATAGAGAATATTTCCTTTGCATCACAAAGAACAGAAAGGTCTTTAGTTTGAGAAATGTTTCTATTTGTCACAATTCATTCCACAGGAGTGTTTTTTTGATGTTTTTGGAAATTGAGGGGTTTTTTTTTTTCCCCTTTAGAAAAAACAAATCTGAGAATTTACAAGAGCGGTTGGTTATGATTTGAAGCATTTGTAAATACATTCTGTTACTAATCTCCTGGGTAAGATTGGATAGTTTGTGACATAGGATAATCCCTGCAATTTACTAATGGAAGTTCTTTAAATTATTGGCACATTGAATTTGCTTCCAGCAAATCATATCCTATCTGTGGATATGCCTGTTTTTTAAGAAGATGCATGGAAGTGAAATTTCTGAATACATGCTATACAGGTATTTTCTGTCTATTGTATGAGAATACAATTTTGTGTAGCTGTAATTCATAGTGGAGTTCAAGCAGTGTCATCCCATGGTTATTTGGTGTCAGAGTACATTTTGCCTGTTGCCTATTTACTTCCTTATAGTGTGCCACGGACTAAGAATCGAGATACATAAAGTTTATTTCATGTTTCATAGGCAAGCATTGCAAGCTGTTTATGGTTTTGTCAATAGCTTTCAGTTTGGGAAGCTGAAAAGAAACTGTTCAGCATTTACAGGTATGAACAACTTACTTTAAAACTCATTGGAAAGATAGCTCTTAACACATCTTTATTCTAGGTTTTTCCACTCACTGGATATCTGTCTATCTAGGTAAGCCGTATACTGCTGTATACGTGGGTGTTTCATAGGAAGGCCAGACCATTTGAGGTTTACAGTGTTTTTACGTTGGCAGTAAAACTCCAGGTGATTTAACCACCACTGAGATATGACCCAAAGGTCATTTTCGAAGTGAGCATTTTCAGCAGTAATGGCCATGAACTTTTTGTTGGTACACAGGGAACACAATTCACTGTTTCTTGGCAAGATAAGCAGATCATTTCTGAGGAGACAATTTAGCTTCCTGTCTGTTCAGATTTCAGAACAGCAGTAACTGTTCTGCTGAGAATACTTACTTTGTTAAAATATTTCTGGAACATTTTGAAACTCCCCTTTTTGTAGAGCACTTTGTTTCTTAACTAGGTCAGTAATTCTGGTATCTCCGTTGAAATTGCATTTCAGTGTTGGAGATTTGTCTTGTGCATCATGTATTTTTATTTTAAGTTGACTATATGTATGCTTAATGTGACAGCGTAGTGTCTTCTGGTTTTAAAACTGGACATCTCTACCTGATTTATTAAACTTTATTAACTTATAATTAAACTTTATTTAGTAAGGTTGATCATGTGGTCAAGTGTATAAAAAGACATGTGTTGCAGGTGAGTTAAGACGAGTCATTGTGGGGTTAACTAAAAGGGCTATATTAATGATTAAGTAATGATCAAATGATAATCAATGATGGAATGAAAATTAAATGGTAATCAATTAAGCAATAATTGAATGGTAATGAAGCAGTGATTTAACTCACTTTTTAAGAGGAGTAAGAAGGAAGACCTTGTTAATTGCAGGCCTGTCAGTCTCACCTCAGTGCCTGGTAAAATTATGGAGAAGGTTATTCTGGGAGTTATCGAGAAACACTTGAGAGACAATACAGTCATTGATCATAGCCAACACAGGTTCACGAAAGGAAAGTCCTGCTTAATGAACTTAATTTCCTTTTATGGCACGGTCACCCATCTAGTTGACCAGGGAAGTTAGTGGTGTGGGGTTTTGGATTTTAGCAAAGCTTTTGGTACTGTCTCTCACACCTTCTGGACAAAATGCCCAGCACACAGCTAGACAAGTCCATGATACATTGGGTGAACAACTGGCTGATGAGTTGACCTCACAGTGTTATAGTAACTGGAGCTACATTGGGCTGGTGGCCAGTCATCAGTAGGGTTCCCAAAGGCTCAATTTTAGGGCGAATGCTCCTTAGTGTTTTTAGAAATTATCTGGACACAGCAGTCAAATGTACATCAAATTTGCCAATTATACTAAATGAGGAGGAGCTGTGGACTCTCTCGAGGGTAGAGAGGCCTTCCGGAGAGATCTGAATAGACTAGAGAGATGGGCAGTCACCAACCATATGAAATTTAACAAGAGGAAGTGCCAGATTCTGCAGCTGGGACAAGGAGTCCTGGTTATATGTACAAACTGGAGGATGAGAGGCTGGAGAGCAGTCCCATGGAAAGAGACCTGGGGGCGGGGTCTGGGTTGATGGTGAGTTTAATATGAGTTAACAGTGCCCTGGCAGCCGAAAGGGCTGACTGTGTCCTGGGTTGCCTCAAGCACAGCACAGCTAGCTGGTCGAGGGAGGCGATTTTTCCACTCTGCACTGCACTGGTGCCACCCCACCTTGAGTACTGTGTGCAGTTTTGGGCATCTCAATATGTGAGGACATCAAACTCTGGGAGGAGGCCGAACAGCAGGTGAAAGTTCTCGAGGGCAAAACTTATGAGGAGCAGCTGAGGTCACTTAGTTTGTTCTACTTGGAGAGAAGAAGTCTGAGGGATGATCTCATCACAGTCTACACCTTCCTCAAGAGTGGCAGTGGAGGGCGAGGTACTGATCTCCTCTCTCTGATGACCAGCAACAGGACACAAGGAAGTGGAATGAAGCTGCGTCAGGGGAAGTTCAGATTGGACATTAGGAAAAGGTCCTTCACTGAGAGGGTGGTTGGTCGCTGGAACTGATTCTCCAGGGAAGTGGTCAAGGCACTAAGCCTGTCAGAGTTCAAGAAGCATCTGTATGATGCTCTTAGTTATATGGTTTAGTTTTAAGTAGTCCTGTGAGGAGCAGGGAGTTGGACCTATGGATTCTTCCAACTCAAGATACTCTAAGATTCTATGATACTTTCAGGCCTAATGTAAAATATAATTTACCTCATTATAGATATCAGATGGTGGGTAAGGGGTCTCTCAAGCTTGAGGAGTAACCTTGAGAGGTGTTCCTGCTCAAGGGGGAGATCACTGCTGTACAGCCTGCTGCCATGAGAAGAGTCCAATGGATTTGGGGGGCCAGGCACAGGTACTTATAGCATGAAGTGATTGACTTGTAGTCAAACTCTGCTTTAGTGTATTTGCAGGTGTGCAGCTGCAGCAGTTTTAGTTTTGTCTAGTCCCAGCTCAGGCTGGTACTGATAGCTCCTGGTAAGATATGGCCTAGATTCCTTAGGCCCTGTGTCCTTGTGAAGGTACAGCCTACCACAGTTCTCATGGTTTGCACAGTAGGGCTGACTTGAGTCAGGCCTCCGTGTCAATAATGCCTGAACCAAAGCAGTGTTCACTCAGAATGGTGCATCTCGTCACACACTTGCCAAACACACTTGATCTGCACTTCCAGCCAAAAAAGTAATAAGCGTAAAATGGAAATCAGTGAACATTTTCAAGATTTTGTTTGCAGTTACATTTTTCATACTCTTGCCTTTATTGTGGAGACAGATATTTTATCAGTGTTTTGCTAAAGAAATACAAGAGCTCTCTGTGGTCAAGTATTTCAAGTAAATACTCAAATTCAACTGGATATTAAGGATCATTTGCAGTGATTTGCAGCATTAATTACACTTAATTAGTGTGCAGTATCTGAATCAAGCTGCAATCTGAACTATAGGATTTCCTCTATGAAACAACCCTGTATAGATACTGGTGTTCTTGCTACTAATGTGCTATGTCTGTGTGTGCATGTGTAATGGCTTAGTCTGAACAATTGTAGAGATCAAAAAATGTCCTGATGAGTTTTTCCTCTGTTTTTCTCCCCTCCCTAAATCTCATTCTGTTTTGAAAAATGAGTATTCCTTTCAGAAAAAAAAAAAAAAAAGGTGCTGTTTGCCTGCAAAGTGTTATTTCATACTGACTGCAACTGTAATATATACAATTTTTCTTTACCAGATGACCCTAGAAACTTCTTTCCGTTTGTAGTTGTTCTCCTTAATACAGACTAGCTGCCTGAGGTTTGTAGAGGTAAAAGCAGGTTAGCTTTCTGGTTATTTTCATACTTGCTGTATATAGCGTGGGAGCCGCAGCCACAGGAATGAAATACTTTGTGATTGCTGCAGTTACTGAATTATTGGGTGTGTGTGGCTTCGTACAGACACGTGCATGCACATGCAGTCATGGTATTTGATAGGCTTCATGTGTGTAGAAATGGATAAGAGAGGTTATCTGTGCTCTGGAAGTCTAGAATCTTTTTGTGTCTACTTCTTACTTATTAGTTGTATTTCAATTTGGTTTTTTTCTCTGCAGTTGTTTAAGGATTATAGAATTAGGACACTCTTCTGCATTATGGCATTTAAATTACGATGCATGAACCCAACTTTTGTTGCCACAGTTGCACTTAGATTTTTCTTTCCCTTAAGTGACTGAAGAAGTGTCGAGACGCAGAGGAAGAGACCCATTTCTTGCTGTATACTGCTA
The DNA here is from genome assembly GCF_036417535.1 of Chlamydotis macqueenii. Lineage (NCBI taxonomy): Eukaryota > Metazoa > Chordata > Aves > Otidiformes > Otididae > Chlamydotis > Chlamydotis macqueenii. Next base: position 53,165,958 of record NC_141593.1, on the reverse strand, counting down.
GATAAAGATGAAACCTGACCCTCTTCTCTGGGTGTCACTTCCTGTTGCATGTCACACAGCACTGTGCTAGCAGATCTCTGGCTATTGTTCTCACGGATATCATCTACCTGGACTTGTGCAAAGCTTTTGACACTGTCCCACACGACATCCTTCTCTCTAAACTAGAGAGGCATGGGTTTGATGGACGGACCACTCGGTGGATAAGAAGTTGGCTGGATGGCCGCACTCAGAGAGTGGTGGTCAACAGATCAATGTCCAAGTGGAGACCAGTCACAAGTGGCGTCCCTCAGGGGTCCGTGTTGGGCCCGGCCCTGTTCAGCATCTTTGTTGGCGACATGGGCAGTGGGATAGAGTGCACCCTCAGCAAGTTCGCCGATGACACCAAGTTGTGTGGTGCCATCGACACGCTGGAGGGGAGGGATGCCATCCAGAGGGACCTTGACAGGCTGGAGAGGTGGGCCTATGTCAACCTCATGAAGTTCAACTGGGCCAAGTGCAAAGTCCTGCACCTGGGTCATGGCAATCCCAGGCACAAATACAGGCTGGGTGGGGAATGGATTGAGAGCAGCCCTGAGGAGAAGGACTTGGGAGTGCTGGTGTACGAGAAGCTCAACATGAGCTGGCAATGCGCCCTTGTGGCCCAGAAGGCCAACCGCATCCTGGGCTGCATCAAGAGGAGTGTGGCCAGCAGGTCGAGGGAGGTGATTCTCCCCCTCTACTCTGCCCTGGTGAGACCCCACCTGGAGTACTGTGTCCAGTTCTGGAGCCCCCAACACAAGAAGGACATGGACCAGTTGGAGAAGGTCCAGAGGAGGGCCAGAAGATGATAAGAGGACTGGAGCACCTTTCCTATGAGGACAGTCTGAGAGAGTTGGGGCTGTTCAGCCTGGAGAAGAGGAGGCTCCAGGGAGACCTGATAGCGGTCTTCCAGTGCCTCAAGGGGGCCTACAAGAAAGATGGGGAGAGGCTGTTCAGTAGGGCCTGTTGTGATAGGATGAGGAGTAATGGTTTTAAAATAGAGGGAGGTAGACTTAGATTGGATATTAGGAAAAAATTTTTTACAATGTGAGTTGTAGAACACTGGAAGAAGTTGCCCAGAGAGGTGGTGGATGCCCCATCCCTGGAAACGTTCAAGGCCAGGCTGGATGAGGCTCTGAGCAACCTGATCTAGTTGGGGATGTCCCTGCTCCTTGCAGTGGGGTTGGACTAGATGACCTTTAAAGGTCCCTTCCAACCCTAACCATTCTATGATTCTATGATTGTATTGATGGGAAAAGAGGAAAACACCAGACAATTTGTCTGATTTCACCCCTTGCCCCACATGCTCTGATCTGAAAGCACACGTAACTATGGTAAGCATTTTTTTACGTGTACATATTTCTAATTAGAGCATTCTTTTTGAGAATTCCTTTGTCAGCCTACTGGTGTAGCTCTCCATGCTTATCTTTAGAGTGAAATCTTAACAGGCCCAGTTAACACTTGCCACCTCTCACTGGTTCTAAAGCTTCTATATTTCGTAGCTCTGCTATGTGTCTCAGTAACGTCCTGCTTTTCCTGCCTAAGTTGAGTGGTATCGCTTGTGTTTCTGCACCATTTTCTGTCTGAAGATGGACTTCCTATGAAATTAATAAAATATTTTAATAGCTGCTTTGAAACATCTAGTCAGGAAACGCTGGCACCACTCCAGACCAGTCGTAGCCTAATTTAGACTTCCATATGTGTGGTGGTTGTGTGAGCACTGTTTAAATGAGCAACCACTAAAGGTGGTAGAAGTTGAAGCCAGCAGATGGGATCTGTGTTAAACTGCAGAGTGGTCATTTAAGAGAATGAACAGACGTGCTGAAAGTACAGTATCCTGCACGGTGCAATAGGCTGTACTGCTGCCTGGGAACTGGTACAGCTAAGAAGGTGGGCCGCATGAACTGATAGGTCTCTGCCTGTGACTTCTGTAAATACATACTCCAGATGTCCTGAATTCCACTTCTATTCTAGAGTGATCCAAGTATCTTTGAAGGTGCAATTCGTCTTAATTTTAAAGCTTCTTTTAAGCAGTCTCCCACGTGCATACATGCAGGTGCACACACAGAGTTTAAGTAATCTAAAGCAGCTAATAATAAAGAAAAGATAAAAGGGATAGAAAATAAATATGAAGAAATGATAGGGCCTTAAATGCTAGCAGATTAAATATATGCCCTTCTGTTGCATTTGAACAGAAAACTATTGCTGTTTCATTGCTTACAAGCTGTGGAGCTGAAAGCTAAAGCAAAAGCATGCTGCTTGAGCTGATGCGTTCTTCCTATTTGAAACATCTCATCGCCACGTGCCGAGGAAGTCTTGAACAGAGGTGATTCATCTGGCTTTTCAGACAGGCAAATGTGCATCCTGGCTAGTGTTACTGGGTGACTGAGTAAACTTCACTTATCCAGTCCCACAAAATGTGATGCTGCTTTGCGTACTGTAATTGGTCTCATAATTGTTTTGTAGTTGAGTGGGAGGTGAGGAAATGACAGCAATAATCTACTGAAGTGCATTAAAATGTCTTTAGATACAATGGCAGACTTCTGTTGCAAGGGTGTCTATCTTACAGTAGTAAGTTAAAATCTGCAATACCAGTGTGCCATGTTGATTTTTTTTTTTCCTCCCCTTGTTCCCACTTATTCCTTACCTCTATCTTAACCTTTTATTGGAAATTGCTTAGTTTTCTGTGGAAAGAGGAGTATTATAAATGTTGTGAATAATGCTTTTTACCTATTCTCATACTAAAACCAGGTTGGGGTCCCTTGAATATCTTGTATGGTCATGGTTTGTCATGGATATTTTTTTTTCTACATGGACTATTCCATTCCTTTTAATACTACACTGTAGTTAAAATGATAGACTCTCTAGATGCTGATGTTGAGCATTTCCCATAATTACTTCAGAAGAAGTAACAGGGAGTTCATCAGGGAGGTTTGGTTTTTAGTTTTTTTTTCCTTCCATTCTTTACAGAACTTGCACCCTGTCAGAGCCTGCCTTAGACCACTAGTTTGCCTTATTTATTTTTTCTCTCTGACTGGTATTACCTGTTAGAATTAACAAAGAGGCCAGCTGAGAAAAGTGTTCTTTTGTGTTACCTTCAAGAGGGCTTGCCACTTAAGAAGATAATGTTATTAACCAGTTAGAACTTTGACTAACAGGATTTATTTTGTTTTTTTCCATGTGAATGGGCAGGCCATATGAAATCAGATTTCCTAAACCATAGGAGTGGATTCTCAAAGGCTTGTCACTTGTTCTTAACTGGCTAGTTTTGCAGGCAGGGCGAAATATATTGCGCCTAGATTGTGTCTTGGGTAGGAGAAAACTTATTTATTTTGTCTTTGGTTTGTCTTCCTGTTATTTAGTAAATAAATTTGGAGCATTAGTTTTCTGTTAGTCTTTCTGTATTTTCATAGTACGGAACTATTAGGTGTTCTGTGCTGTGCTTTTAAGAGAAATAGATTCCTGTCTGCATGTATATGCGGGAAATAGTATGGGCTATGTGTCAGCTGTTTCAGAAAGCTGCATTGAACCCATGTATGTTGAAAGAACTTATTAATTGAAGACACAGGAAGCTTTGAAATGTTAGTGCTGGGGAAAGGGTGAAAAGGTACCTGCACTGCTCAGACACTTCGTCCCAGAAAAACTATTCTTTTATGTTTCAAACTGGACATGGGGAATTTTAATAGCACCGGTGTAAAACTATCTGTTTCATTTGTTGGTTTTGTGCAGAAGTTAATAAGGACCTTTCAAGGGCTGGGCCACTTAGCTGAAATAACAAAATTTGACAGAATGGCTAGAGAGTAAGCTCAGGGAACTGCAGGTGGGGGGGCAGGAGGGGGTGTTTAAAAAAAAAAAAAGAGAGAGGGGGGCAGGACACTTGTCAGTGATAAAACAAATATTTGAGCTTCGCACTGTCAAGATGGTTTAAAGATGTTTAAAGGCTCTCTGGTTTAAGCTCTCAGCTGGCACTGGCAAACAACGTGATTACTGTCAACACTGAGCTTTTCTGTCCTTGACCGACTGGCATGCTTTCCTGCCTTCACCTGCTTTACAGGTCCCTCTCATGCCGTCAGTGACCTGGTATGAAAATCCTAGTATTTCTCCTCACAGAAGTGGTTCCCCTTGCTGTGGTTCCCTTCCTGTATCTTTTGCTGCCTTCCCATGTATTATCTCAGATGGGTACATTTGTTGCAGAGAAACTTGTGGTGGCTTCCTACAAACTGAAAACACAAACAAAAACTGGAGGTGTTTTGGTTCCAGTGAAAGATGAGATTGTTCTAGACTGGGACTGGGTTCTATTAACAACAACAAGAATTTTTAAAAAAGCCCATCTTTCTCCTTTAAGTAAGCCGTAAGTGTGCCTTCAGCCTATTCCACCATTTTCAATATTCTTTGAAACTTTTAGTTCAGAAGTAAAGCACTCATAATACGTAGTCATTCATGGCTGTTAATTTGAAGTACAACCTATTCCTAAGTTCCTTAAGGAAATACACTAATTAAAATAATTTCAGTGTAAATAGGGGCAAAAACCCCAACTAACTCCAAATGACCAGTAATCCCAAAATAAAAGGCTATAATAAAATCTTATAAATAGCTTTAGTCATAATGTTCAAAACCGTATTATAAAGACATGAATAAAATACCTTTTTACAGAGTCAGGATCTGTACATTCAACGTTTGAAAATGCACAAGAAAGTCTAACTCAGACTTTGAAGAAGCTTCTTCAGTGTCTTGAAACTAAACCCTAAAGCACTTGGCGGGCTGAGGGGAGGCAGACTAGACATGAGCAAGCTATGAGGAAGTGAAAAAGGGATTTCAGCCTTGTTCAGCCTATGTCGATGATGAATGTTGTCCTTTGGCAGGAGTTACTTGCAGCTCAGGTTTCTCAGGATCTAAAAGTGCAAAAGATAATTGGTGCATTAAAAGCCCTGTCAAAGTTCCCAGAAGTGCCTGCTGTGCTAGGGGGGAAGGGTGGAAGAGTGCCTCTTGCAAGTGCACTGCCCTGGCGAGATAAAGTTTCTGATACAAAATTCATGCAGGAAGGCAACTTCCCCTATAGGTTGTGTTTGTTTAAAACCTCTGTTGCTGCTTGTACAAATTGTTTTGTTTCAAAAAATGAGGCTGCCAAAGGAGTAAACACTTTTCACTTCTTTTGAGAACTGGAGAGCATCCTCCAATTGCTATAGCTGTGAGTGTATGGAAGTGTGCAGCAGTGCAACGTGTCTGTGGGTTTGGACACACCTTAATCAGCCCCTCCCCTCATTTCTTGCTGCAGCTTGACTGTATCTGCTAAGCAGCAAGAGGAAATAGTATGGCTACAATAAAGATTAAAAGTGAAAAATATTAAATAAGTCTTAAATATACACACTGAAATGATAATTTTCTACTTACAGCTTGCAGGATTGAAGCATATGATATGTTCAGAGCCTTTTAGGTACAACAAAAGAAAAGTGTCTTTTATGGAATGATACTTTCATATGAAGGACAATTGTAAATGTATTTCTTTTAAAGTATTTGAGACTAAAAAACTAGCAGTTGTCCAGGTCATGACATTTGCATATATGTGCATGTTGTGGTACATCATGTCATGTCTACACTTAGTCATGACTTTGTGCATGCTTCACTTTTTTTTTTTTTTTTTTTCCCTTCTCATTAAATAGTACTTTGAGCTTTGGCGCAAATCTAGTTAAATTCAGATGTTAACACCTGCAGTCATTTTCTTTCTCTTCCTGTGGTTTTATTTGCTTCAAGTAATTGTGAAAGAGCGTCGTTACCGCACTTCCTGTTTGAAGCCTTAGTGAACAGTATGCAGCCAAAGGATACAGAGGGTTCACCCTTAAAAGGAACTTTATAGAAGTTTTTTAAAAACAGCTAACTGTTCTTAAGGTGTGTAATTAATAAGCAGCTTTGTTCTAATTGACCCTCGACAGCATGCAGCATATTCCTGTTTGGATCAGCTAAGGTACCTGCTTTTTGACAATAAATATGAAGTGTTTGGTGGGGAGATTGATTTGATTTTTTTTTTTTTTTTTTTTGCCTTACTCCTTTGCTGCTCTCTTTGTTTCCTACCAAAAAGTTAATACTGCTTTAATAAGAAAAATTGCTGATACTATAAGAGAATGAGCTCCACCCCCACTATCCATTAATGCAGGTTTTGTACTCACTGCCTTTATGACTGGTATTTAACAATAAGCAGTAGTCTTTGGTTTTGCATTAGATCAGCTGCTGTGGAATAAACTTTGGAGTAATGAAAATTACCTTATTTGTTTTCCCTTTAAATTTTGAACAATGTCTCATTTTTAATATCTTCATTTCTTCATACTGCTTAAAATTTCTATAAATGGGATGAATTATAGTTGTACATAAAGTATAAAAGCCTTAAGATGTGACAAAGTTGTTCAGCATGATAGCGCTATGTGTTCTTGCAATGTGAATTGTACCCTCTGAGTTGTATTCAGAGTTCAGAAAATTTAAATGGGAAAAAGCGAATAGGTGTTTCGGCATTCAACACTCTGACTAACTTTCCGGTTCAGATAGGATAAGCATCTTGTCTTTTCGACATGAGCTGATGGTGTTCTGCCACTCTGAATGCCATAAAACCGGGTAAAGAGCGACAACAAAGAGCGATGGAGCTGTTGTCTTGAACTGTGTTCTTCAGTCTCTATTATCCTCTTCATCTGGCAAGTCTACACAGACAACTGCAGCAACACTTGTGAACACCACCATATCAAAAGCTTGATCCTATGACAAAGCAGAGAACTAGCTGTAAAGTATTGCACACGCTTTAGGATCTCATTAATTGCAGCTATGTTTGGAGTGCAGTCCGGGCTTCGCAGGAGCACTTTCTCATGAGATTGCTAGTGGGCTGATGCTACATTAATTGCCTGACTGGTAGCTGTAGGTCAGTGTGGTGCTTTTTTCTTTCTTTCTTTGTAACCAATAATTTGGAAAAGAACAGCAGAATTTTCCTGTTTCAACTTGTTCTTTGAACAAGCCACTAGCAGCATAAGAGAAGTCCTGATGTGTGGCTGTTGACATTGCAGTGCCGATACGCCCTTTTGCCTTCAGTTTAATTGCTTTTTCATTCCATTTTGGTGTGGCAGATTTGTACCTGATCTTTTATATTAACTTGTCCACTGTAAAAATCATTTGTTTAGCAGAGTGGGGATGTATAAAATTCCAGTGCTCTAACAAATACCACAAAGCTTTTTTTTGCTTTTTAAGAGATGCAGTTACTGTCAGATTTCTCCAAACTTACAGATGTGTCCTCCCACCACTGTTTTTGGTTTTTTTTTTTTTTTTTTTTTCTAAATTAGAAGACAACAGATTGAGAAACTGCTTGGTACTGATTGCAGAACCATGAAATTAAAGGCAAATGTGGCACTATACAGGCTACAGAAGATAAAATACATTTTTAAGAATGAACACATTCCCAGAGACTATTATTCAGGATCTCTAGCTTGGCTTTGTTATTCAGCAGCTTTTGATTTAAGGGAAGGGGAGTCAGTTTCAAAGAGAACTCTGTCCTGGAGGGCACAAATCTTGCACGCTGAGAGTGGTTGCATAGGGAAAAGTCCTCTGCGCCCTTGAGTATTTTATAACTGGGAAGAGCCTTCAAGGCTCACAGGAGCATGCACAGGCCCTTCGGGTTTGTTTGCAGGGCTCCGACTCAGCATGGTGCTTAGCGCTGCAGTGAGCTGGAGGAGCCTGCCGGATCGACAGGGGAATTTCCCTGCCCATTCCGTGTGCGTCTTCTGTACACGGGTGTAGCAGCAGGATGGAGTTTAACCCTCTGTGAGAACAGGAATTTGGTATGTAAAATCTGGACTCTATCAAAAAGAGATTGTGAGGAAGCCCTAACAGGACTGTCAGAATTTCAGGAGCTGAAATCAGAATGTTGGGTCACTGGTGCAGTAAGAGAAGGCCACAGCAACGTATCCATTTATAGCTCTAGCAGGTTACAATGTATTAGACTTCAAAATGCTCTGACTTTGAGTATGTGCTTTCTCAATTTCCCATAGCCTGAACAGCTAGCGTTAGGGAAGCCTTGCTATGTTTCAGAACGACTTGGAGCTTATCTTTTCAAAATTAAGAACATGAAGTTTCAAGGAGAGATAAGCTGTACATTTACTGGACTAAAATTGTCAATTGTTACTGTGCTTAATAGGAGTTAACCATGTTTCAGTATCAATTTTGCTAGATAAGGAATCAGGTTTAGAAAATAATTGTGTAGCATGCAGATTATGAGACTGCAGGGAACAGCAGAGTATTTTTTTAATCAAGCTTTTCTATGTTAGTCCAGCTCTTGATATTTAAAGTTGATCAAGCTTCCAGTAACCTGAAGAATTGAGAAAATTATGTGAAGCTACCTAATTATGAAGTGAGAACTTCCTTGGAGACTTCTAAAGTTCTTGGATTTCACACTGTTGGTTGATAATTCCCAAGTTTTATTACAATTTGTTGACACACACTTGGGATTTAGATGATTGTCGTTGAGGTAGGAAAAAATTTTCTTTTAAGTAGTGAAAAGATGTCATGGTGGCACTGTATTAAGAGCTTTTTTTGTAGTATCTGACAAACAAAATGTTGTGCAGGAAGGTTTTTTGTTTGTTTGTTTTTTTTTTTTTACCCTCAAGGTGTTCTGTTGAATGAAATTGCTTTGCTCTGTGTGGTGTTAGTGATAGGAAAAGCTAGCAAAGCTTTTTTCCCCACACTTCCTATTCTGATCTCTAGGCAAGAAGTGCGACAAACAGGCATGTAAACTTAATTTTAACACTATGAATAGCTTTTTAAAAGCTAGGAGAGACGAGTACTTTTACAGGATTTATGCTATTTAGATGGTGTTACTGCAGCATGCATTTATTTCTTGAAGAGCCTCTGTTATTCTCTTAAAAGGTAAGAAGTGGGAAAGCTTCCAAGAGGCTTTGGGCTTAGTACAGGAAAGGTGCTCCTGTATTTCTGCATGTCTGCGTCATAGCCAGCAGTCGTGGAAAGTACCTGGCTAGTAGTGACAGCACAGTACAGTAACTTGGCATTTATGTAGAAGACGAGCAACCTCATTGCTCATGTACTTGGCATGTAGAGAACTGATGAAGGCAGCAGCTAAATGAGACTACTCTGCCACAGAATGTGCATCTATGTACCTATATATATATATACACACATATGTAGTCTCCAAACCACTTCGTACTGTGAGGAATTGCATACAAATAATGATGCATAGTTATGCACACATTTCTATGAATGAAGATGCAGTCTTATATGGAATTATTGAGGAGTATGTATGTAGAAGCTTCTGAATATTCATTATCTTACTTTCTCTGCAAGTAAAGTTTGATAGATGGCAAGATAAATGACCAGGTTGAAATCTCACAGGAATTTTTATTGCACCCTTACTGAAAGAAACCAAGTTGGAGATTAATGAATAAACATTATTTTAGCAAAGGAATGGTTGGAATCTAGAGCCTCAGTTGTTCCACATGAGGAATTTTAGAGGTTTAAGGAAACAGTTTCAAACTCTACAAGTAATCTCCTATTTTGAACCTGACTGTACATGAAGCATGAGGGTAGAGAGAGTGGAAGGGAAATACCTTCAGCTGACCACATCCAGCCATTTTGCAAATTTTCCGTATCCAGAAATTTATTTCTTTGTTTCCTCAACATTTAGAAAAACATACCTTTGCTTGACAGCTCTATGACAGAGTTAGAGTTGAATGCTGTTTCAGCCTCGCGCTGTGAATGGACTAGGTAACTTTTCCATTGAGAAATATGAAGGGTCAATAAGCACAATTCCCCAAGAAGTTTAAAGGGCTGTATGGGCAATTGTCACTTTCTAAAATGACAATTGGAAGTTAGAAACAGGTCAAACAGACGGCTGACAAAAGATCGGACACCAGTTCTTCCTGTCACTTCATCTAACCAAAGCTGGAATGTAATCCTCGTATGGATTTATGGTATATGCCATTTTGGGTAGTCACTGTAGAAATAAGCACATTACTTGTTTGCTAGTGTCTCTTCAGTCTCTTCATGATATTATCAAGAAATGACTGGTGTGGGTGGCTGGCTGGGAGCATGAGATTCTGTATATTCTTTCTTTTTGATGTAATGTACTTCTGCTTTCAGGTTCACATAACGCTAGGGACCAAAGAAGCATACGTAACATTTCTGTGGTGCTTGGACCAACCTTCTGAAAGAAGACTTTAAAATAACTTTTTGCCTTCAAGTTATTTGTCTTTGGACTGACTTGTCTTTGAAGAAGAGTTCAACAGAGAAAAGATTTTCACATTGGAACCATTATAAATAAACCTATTTAAAGAACTTAGTACCTGGAGACAGACTGACGGAGGCTGAGTCCTGCTTTTCGTCTGTGTTCCCACTTCAGACTGTAAACAATGAGTGAGTTTTGGTTGTGTTTCAACTGCTGTATTGCAGAACAGCCCCAGCCTGTAAGTATTAATATTGGTACTGCTTTATTTTTGTGTAATTAGCTACCTTGTTCATGTTTTGTGATTTTCTTATGGCTTTTTAAATTAGTGCTATTTGGCCAAGCTCAGTGAGAATTAAGGAATTAACTAACATCCTGGCTTAGAGGGGACAAAAAAATGTTTGTTCTAGACTGTTGTCACACAGATATTTTCCTCTGCTTAAGTTCAAATCTATCCAAAGTCTTTGGAAGGAGCCTTTATCTATTTGAATGGAAGAGGAGGGGAAAGGAAGGGGACGGTGAGGAGGACCTAAACTATCATTCTAAAATAAGTCATTTTTGAGTGGAGATCTGTAAATGTCCTGACTTCTGTTTGGCTTAAGGCCTGCCTTCAGGTGTGGCTGGACAACAATGAAGGAAGGAGATGGTTCTGTTAAAAAGTCCAGAGTGAAATCCAGTCCTCCTCCACTTTAATTTAATTAAGGTTTTCAGCCTTAATTGTTTTGTTAATTCTTAGATTAAACCTTAGGAGAGTGAAGGAATGCACTCATACAGTAAATACTTTTTTTTTTTTTTTAAATAGAATTTGGAATGGCTTTTATGTGAAAAAGTACATAGTAAACAGCTGGATAAAAGAACATTTCAAAGCATAAGTAAGGAAGACAGAAATTACAGAAATATTCTTGGGTTTCCTATACTCTAAGTACCTTCAGAGTGTATTCCTGAGTCCAGAGCTGTTGGGAGAAAGTCTGCCTATATGATGGTGGAACTAATCAGGAATATGATTAGCACTGTGAGAAAAATAATTGTAGAGTGTCGCATCCAGATCAAGCTAAATGAAAGTGTAGAAAGGATAGTTGTCTTACAAATACGTGGATAACAGCCCAGTTACTGCTATAGGATATGCTGGCATTACAGGGACCAAGAGAATCCCAGAGTGAATAGAGCAAACCGATATTAACATGCTCAGATGATAATATTTGGCTTTAGGGGAGCCAAGGGATTACAAAAAAAATCTAATGTTAGGCATAGCATTTGCACGAAGCTTGAATGCCAGACTGATCCTTGGGTGGCAATACAAATATTAAAGTGTGACCATTATAATTTTTAACAAATGAATGCAACTTTATCTCACTCTTTGTCAAGTAAAGTTGTGGGAGATGAACTCTGAGATGTGAACATGGGAAGCTGCAATCCTCTCCTGTTGTTTGAATACCATGCAGGTCTTTAAAATGCTAGTGACATCCATATATAGCCAAAGTTGTTTCCTTAATTTTTGGAACATATACTTTAATTTGAAATAAGATGTGACTGTTAAAAATCTTTGAGATAGAAAATAGCATATTCTGCTTGTTTACAAGAATCCTGAGGCTCAGTCCTTATAAAATCTTAACTCAAGCTTTATGATACAGTTATGTTATTGCCCAAGAAATACATGGCATGTTAATACAGCATGCAGTGATCTGTGGGTCATGACTCATGGAAAGGGTGGAGAACGTACTTCAAAAGTGGAGAGAAGGGAAACAACCCATTTTTTTATGTTTCTGCTGAGCTGGTCGTGTGCATTTAAGATACAAATAGCACATTGCTGAGCATTGAACTAGTTCCTGAAATCTGCCTTTCAAATGTAGTAGGAGCCTTGTTCGTTATGAAGTGCCAAAATTCTTCAGGACACATCTCAGAAAAAAAGAGTTGTGGGCCCTCCTTGTCATGCTTTACAATAGACCCTTAGTTGTCCTTCCCCTGCAGTTACTCAGCTCATTTTGCTGTGTTGTGTTGCACAGCCATTGTTCTGCCATACACTGTGGCAGTAAGTGGAATGTTTAATCAGATACATATACATCTGAGTAAGTACAGGAATGTTTTTCCTCTCTGACTTGTACCAAAGTGTGTACTGTCAGCGTGAGCAAGCTGACAAACCAAACAAGTGGTAAGGAAGCAGTTTTTCCCTGTTTTTGCCAATGTTGCCTGATTGCATGTTCAGGAGACTTGAATTCTGAAACACAGGCTCGTTTTTAGCCCAAAAATACTGGTAGTTGTTGCTCTGTTGTATCAAAAGATAGGTGAAACATGCACATTTGTGTAAAAGCTACTTCTCTGTCCCCTACCGTGCATTCAGTCTGTCAGTTTAGTCTCATTTCTCAGGAGAAATGCCTTGTCTGTCCAGTTTAATCTCTTTCATGTGCCTTCTTTAATTTTACCTCCAGCGTCTCAATTTCTTCATGGCCTGACTAACACTGTCCCAGCCATCACCTTCATATTCAGCCATTACATGTCTAGCATGCTCCAGCATGTGATTTTGTAGCAGCGCTAACAACCACCAGCCTCTCAAAATAAAGACCTTGAAAGCGGGAAGTTACCTCATTTGCTACTTGTTCTGATCAATGCTTAAAATGTTCCTTTTGTTTTCAAACTTATGTTCTCTGAAACATCATTTATTTCTCATTATCTTTGTCAGGACATCTTTAATGGTGTCCCACATATCGTATGTCATGGGTAGTGACATAAATTTTAAGCTTCTTCATTGGAGAAAAAGAAAACTGGAACTTTTCGTAATCACATGTTTCAGTGGTATTTATAGCTTCTATTAAGCTAAGGTGTTTTCCTTTTCTGTTGAAATCCAAGATGCAGGAACTGTCTCTGTTGCTTTCTTCTGGCAAAATTCTAGCATATTGTATTAGGAATCTTCAGTACAGCATCTCTATTCTTTGCAGCTGTAGTGCACTTAAGATTAAAAACATGTACATGCACTGAGTCTTTTCAGTCAATTTTATAGAAGACTATTATTTGATGTACGCAAAGGCATTTTCTAGATTATTGCAAATACTCCGTGTGCCTTCCAGACTTGCATACTGGTGCTTTCCAGTGCCTTTTCATGGATTTGAACCATGTCTTTTTAGATGAGATTTGCAAACCTTATGGCAATAAGAACACAGTACTTACCTAATTTCACTGCCATCATTTCTCTAATAGCATACCCCAGAGCAGAATAGTAACAATGCTGAAGTTATATATTAGTGCACTTTAAGAGGTTCTTTAATTAAAAGACAGTATTCAAGTACTATCATCATCTTTTATGGACATGTATCACAGTACAGCTTTTTGTGTTTTGTCGGTGCTAAATGGACGCACCATGTTGCAGTGAGATAAAGCATAGGTGCCTTGGAAAGCAGTGTTCTAATCTCTCTCCAAATGTTACTTTGGTTGCTAAATATTTCACCTGATGTTTCCAGGACTGCAGTGCTTCTAATAAGATCATGGAAGGGACATGTTTGAACATGGGTCTCTATGCTTCTCTGAAATAGGGTGATAAAAGAAGAAATGGAGTATGATATTAATAAGGAGGTGATATTATTATCTTAATAACAGTGTTCATGTTTTCTTGGTTGTTCAAATAGCCTGAATTCAATCTCCTACAATCTGACTCAAACCTTTTTTTTATTTTAAGAGTAGCACTTTCTGCGGTTGCACCAGGTTTCTTACACCTCCCACTGATACGCTTTCTAGGTTCTGTAAGCGGATCTTGCACTTCCCAGTGACAAGATTAGTCTTTATTCCCATACTCCCTCTGCGCTATCATCCCATCCACTGCTATGTTTCAGTAAACTCTGCCAAATCCCCACTACCAGATGCATTGCTTGGTAACAGAAGTTTAGAGAGCCTTTTATCTTGCAGGTTTTCAGAGAACGTGTCCATGGTTTCTTTCTTAGCCTGAGCTCATCGCCTACACCAGGAATCTGTTATTTTCCTCTACTTTTTTTTTTTTTTTAAATTCTTTTGATTTTTAACTTGCAAAGTTAATTTTTGGTCTGAGAAGCCTTTGGTCATGATTTTGTGCACTCCTACCTGGTTTGGGCCACCACCCAGTAAAGCCGAGCTCTTCAGTTTCCTTTGACCTTGCAGTAAAATTACTGCTCTGCTATAAAAGAATAAACTGTGCTCTCCTCCTTCTTGCTCCGGGCTCCCTTCTCTAGTTAATTAGTTTCTGTTTTGTTGCTTGTCTCTTGTTTAGATGATTTCCATTTTGTATTTTGTTAAAGGGCTGTTACAGTTTTGCTGCATGCTGTGCTGTAAATGTTTAAAGTGCTTTAGAAAGTGAAGTTTCCTTTGTGTCTTTTTTGATTTATGAAAGGGGATTGACAGATCTTTACTTAGAGTAGGGACGCCCCTCTTAAAATACAGGCAGAAAAAACCCTGTATACTGCTGTATTTATCAACTGAACTGAATGCTACAGGAGACACAAATGATCTTGACTCTGGTTACTTAAGGGAATTAACCACTGATGGATATTCTCAGCTTGAGCTTTTTTTCTGGAGAAGGAGTCATAGATGTAGGTAAGAATACATCTACCACTGCAGCTGTTAAAACTTGAACACAACAAAGGTAATAAAGCATTCAGTATGACTAACAAATGCAGAATAAATCATGCTCAGTAGGCATGCACAGTAAATCAGTTTTTTTGCTATTGCTACTGAAGAAGTACTGAGCCAGGCTCCCTGTTCAGTAGGACAGAGCTCTGCAAGCACAGCTTCTGGTTTGAAATGGCTAAAACTTAGACTCTCTTATTCATTAAATTTGATCAGCCTACTATGTTTGGTAAGCCTACGAAAGACTCATGTAAAAGGTGACAACTCTAGAGAGCCCTCAGGTTTCAGAGTTGTCATACTGAGTTGCATATTGAGCTGCCAGTTCAGATGTTTCAAATTCCTGCTTTTTCCTGTTCAGTGCTGTTGTAGAAGTAGCCTGAGGGAACACCTTATCAAAGGAGGCAGAGTTAAATAAGCAGCAAAATGCTTGGCTTTTATTTCTCAAACCTGATCTGTTTGTGCTGCTTTCAGCCTCATAGAGCTGCTTTGGATTTTTCTTTTACCTTTAAATTAGGCCCCTACACATCTTAAAATACATGTTGTGATGTTCAAGTATTAAAATGTTTACAAAGAAAACAAAAAAGGCAAATTTTTTTCTGTTTATGTATAAATACTTGAATGAAAATTAACTGAATATTTTGCAGTCCTTTATTATGGCTGTGAATTTTTTAGGAACTTATTTAACTGTATGGATGGTATTTAATATAATAGTAGTTGTTGGGATGAAAAATAGGTCTTTGGGGGGATGGAAACAAGAATTATGCCAGCTTTCTGTTGATGAGAATGTTCCTTGCCATTATCAACATATTTGAAGAAGGACCTAATACGCTTTTAATATCTACAGGCTCTACAGAGCTCAGGCTTTCTTCTTAAACATGGGAAGGAAGTAGATGCTACTCTTTGTTGATCTGGACACCTGTGTTAAAGCCCTTGATTCTCTTTGTTTCTTTTAAATCTCCAAATTTTTCAGTGAGAAGACATCTTCAAGAGCAGAACTCGGTATAAGTCACTGACAAAAGGAGCTGCCACGAGAAACAGTTGATACTTCCTAGCAAAGGTTCATAGTTTCACAGCCAACCTTGGAGACTATGCTGAAGGGTTCTGAAATTAGCAAATCTAATGCAATTTTTGTAATTTGTTTTTAAATTGAATTTGAAGCTGCAAAGCCCTGATGTTTTTGGTGTGCTTTAATTCTGATGCTTCGCAGTTCAGCTGTTTTTCCCATCTTCTGCTTTTCATGTCAGAGGAAGGGAGGTGGGCAAGCACGTAGGTTTAGGGGCATTTTTACTTACTAACAGCTAGAGGCAGAGATAACTTGGATATAATCTGTGGAGATGTGCATTTTCACTAGCTCCATATGGAAGCATGCTTTGTGTTAGTGAATAGAGAAGTCAGTTGTTGCCCTGAAGCTAAGTGCTCAGTCTTTAACTGGTTTTGATATGAAAGGGAGTATTGAGTGTAGAAGCTTCCTCTGCTGCTATCTTACTGTATTCTTATTGTAAGTTTTCTGAAATGGATCTCAGATACGCTGTTGGAGATAATTCTTAAGACCAATATGCAACTCACACAGTATGCATTTTAAAATGGCTGTTTTAAAGATCTCTGTCTACAGTTACATTTTTTCATTCCCAACATTACATTCACAGTGATGGAAGTTTTCCTTTTTCAGACTGTTCCTCAAACCCTTGGTTCTGCAGTTCCTGTCGTGACTCTTACTTATGCGTGAGACATGCATGATATCAAAGTTCTTGTTGAATTATATTATAGCTGTTCTTCATGTATTCTCAGAGATCCTTAATAGTGTTAGATGATTATGTTAATACATAATCACTTGCATCACTTTCATCTTCAGAGTGGCTTAGCTGATGGCTCTGAAATGCTGACTTCTGTAGTTCTGGGTTAATATCCTGCCACAGAATGAGAATAGAGGACCGGTGGTTGGGCAGAAAAACTGAAGCTGCAAACTCCCCTCTGATGCAGATTCAGGGAAGTAATGCCTCTCTGAACCCATTGGTTTTATTTTTGTTTTTCAAATAGTTTTAGAGGGTTTTTTAGCTATTTGGGTGTGTACCCTCAAGAGAGCTGTAGTTTACTGTAGCTGAGGAAAGATACCATCTCTCTTTGTGTTTTCTCCCTCAAATAAATGTGTGGCACTGAGTGATTTGTTGACATGTAATGCTCTGAGAGTGACCTAACATCAGAAGGGAGAGGCTTGGATGGAATTTTTAAAAATAGTAGTTTTAAGCTACATTACCTTCCTTCTTGCAGTTATAAATTCAGTTCATTCAGTCTCAGAAAATAGTGTGAGTTTATAATATGCTGTCTTCAGCAGGCACAGGGTCTTAATAATTGTTTGTTTCTCTTGCTTGTGGTATGACTGTTTTTCAGTGTGAACGTACCTACCCTTTGTGTTCTGCTTGATGGTTTATCATAAAGGACTACCTAGTTCATAGTTTGTATGTTTTGGTACTGGGATGCTCTCAAATCAGAATATTTTAATTTTGCCTTATCTTTGGCAGGCATGCATTACAGTTTAAGTGTTTCTAACCTGCACAAGATGGTTTCAAGTTGGTATGTGGCTGCTTTATCTCTGGAGAGAGAGAAATAAATTGGGACAAAATAGGTATTTGTCTCCTAACTTTACCCAGACTAGCACTTCTTTGCTGGCATAGCGTGGCACTTCACGCTGTACTGCTCTAGCATGGTGATATTGGCCAACTGGAGTTCTCCAGAAGTGCAGAGCTCATCTCATCAGAGCACATAGCAGGAAATACTGTTGCTTATCAGAAGCTACTTTCCCTCTGTTTTACATCTGTCTCTACAGGGGAATGTTGTGCAGCACAGAGCTTTGTAGTGTCACTTTATTAAAAGAAGTTGTGACCTTTTAAATTCTGCTACTTACTTAAAAACCAAAAACATTTCTGATGGGCAGTGACTGTGGTGACAGCTGAGTGCAGGTGAACGCTCTAGAAATTTGTGGTACTCACTTATTCTGGCCTCAGACTGCTTTAAGCACAGGTTAAGTCTTGCCTGCCCTGAAACCCCCAAGTTATGTCACAGATTTTGAGTTCAGTTTCCTTGCAGCTCAGGCTTGACTCATTTGAGAGGTCAGCATTGCTATCCTTGTTTTACAGTTGGAAGATGTCAGGCAGGTTACGTGGGGAGCTGATGGTAATCCATCAGTGGCTTCAAAGCCTCTGACCTTAAATGAGAAAAGAACAGGAAAATTGTTTGGGGCATGTAGAATGATGTGGTGGGTACAGAAAAATGAATCGAACTCAAATAAAATGGAGGAAGAGACTTCAACAGGATTGATGAATAGATGTTAATTGGGAATTAAGCCAGAATGATAGACTTTTAGAGCTGATTTCACATCAGGTTTTTCAAAGAGACAGTTGCATAAACTGTAATTATTAATCTTTAAGTCATTGTGCATATTTGCATAAAACTTGCCTTTTGGGATGCTTTATCAGTTTTGGGAACTGAAAAACTGATGCTATCAGGGATTAAATTATCTAAAGAAAGCGCACTTGGCAATGTTCAACTGAGAACTAAAGTTGTGTGTCAAGGGAGTGTGTTGTTATAAAAGGAAATTACTCTTATAACTCATCAAGTTCCTCTAAATGTAGGGGGCTTCTAAGCCAAATCCACTCCAGGTAGATTTCTTGAAAGATTTAGGTAAAATTCATATAGAACAACATGTTATTTAACTCTGTTTGGAACAAATATTACTTTAAATACAGTTTTCTCTACTCCAGTTACTTAAAAACTATTTAATTTCTAGGCTCAAGGATGACGGTTAAATAGTAGATTACTGTTTAAATGGGGCAAGAAATCCTACTAGGCGTGTATTCCAAACAAATCTGCTAGGATATGCAAATACACACACATGTACGTGTGTGCGTGTGTTTGTAACATACTGGATTGCTTGTGTTTGTGGTGGCAGCTTGGCATTGCTGAACTTTTGAAGAGAAGAAGAAATGCCAACAGAAGAATAGGTGTGCTGATCTACAGAAGAGCAGGCAAAAGAGCCTACAGGACCTTTCATTCTCCGTGGAAAAATATCAAATGTGTATTTTCTATTTTTAACATCAGAATTAAGATTTGAAAATGAAATGCCTCTTCAGTTTGTAAGGGAAAGAAAAAATATTTGAGAGAAGATAGAAAATAACAACAATGTGTGTACTTAAGAGAATAAAGACACAGGACATACGTGAGAGATAAGAATTTGGGCTACCTAATTATTGCTTTGAAAAACTATTTTAAAATATGTCAAAGAGTTCTAAGCCTGTTATGCTGTATGGATATTACCTTTTCTATAAGCTAACCATGAAGACAGTGCAAATCTGTAAAACACTACTCAACCCAATTCTAGGCTGCTACCAGTAGTGAGTATGAGGGAGAAGAGGTGATTAAAGTGGCTGTGGTGAAAGCAGTGTGGAGTAAACTGACTGCTGGAAGACTAGAAAGGGTGTAATCAAGGACTCTTTGCATGGCACTACCCCTAAAGTCAGGCAGTGAGATTCAGCCACTCTTTTAAACTCAGGAATAAAATGCCAACATTTCCATTATAAAAGGAGAGTAATGTTCCTACACAGAGAAGATAATCAAGAGGAAATGTACACATTTTAATACATACACACCTAGATTAAAATCTGTCAAGAAACTAACTTGTGTGGAGATAGATGTGTGTTAGCTGACTTAGTGTTTAAAGAACTGAAGATTATGGGGTTTTCTGCAGCACTTAAGTGTTTTTCTGCGTAGCAAAGGCATGAAAACTGTAGATCCTGGTTTCTCTGATTTGTGAGGTACATTTCAGATGGTGGGTTGGATTTTGGTGTTTTATTTGGGGAATTTTTTTTTTTTTTTTTTGGTATGTAGGGAATAATCTGATGGATTATAGAAAAAAACAACTGCCAGAGTATTTTTCTGAGTGCTTGCCTGGGATCCTGATAACTGTGCTGAGAACCTCTGAGGAAAGGCACTACCAAACAATACAAAACTATTGAATGCTTAGTAGTAGGTTTTTGCAGGACATCATTTTTTTTTTTTTTTGAAGGCAGTACAGCTTAAATGTTCAGGCAAAATTTACTCTAGCTAGATTTTAAAATGGATTCTGTTAATTATAGATTACATATATATAATTATTTTTAGACTTAACTACTTACTTGTTGCTCATTGCTAGCAGCTTTTCCATACCTAAAGATTTTATCATACAAGAGATGCTTCTGAAATGTGCAGTACTTGTGTGTAATAACTGCTTTGTAACATATGCCATAATATTTTACAAATGTGAGGGCATCTTTATCATCCTATAAAGACAGTAAAATTAGTCTCCTCATACGCTGCTGGTAGCATTCTTTGTGTCACCAAAATGACATTCTGCAATATCTTTGACTTCTGCTCACTCTCTCTGAATTTGACATGAGTGTAAATACTAATTTCTGTTTACTAAGATTGAGCAGAAGAGCTTACAGCAGTCTGATCTATCTGTACTTTATACAATAGGGAAAGTGATCAGGTACTCTACAGTACCTTATATTACATAATGGCTTACGTAATTTAGCATTCCAGAATTAGTCAGCTTGCGTTATTACCCAGTGAAAAGGAAAGAAAAATTATAAACGGAATGAGAGGATTTTATTTGGTTATGATGTCCTTGTATTTTTTATCTAGAAAGTCAGACAAAACTTTCCCTTTGAAGTACACTCTGAAATACAAGTTGAAAACCCATTTAACCATATAGCGGTCTGTTGGTTGACAAAATGTACATCGAGTGATCAACTCTTATAAGGAAGCACTTCTGAAAATAAGTAAAACTTCCAGTTTACTTGCCAAGTCTACAAACTCACTCTGGCTTCAGAGAGTCAAGCTGAATCTTTTTCCCACACTGGTACAGTACATTTTCTGCAAGTAATCTCTTTGCTTCAGCTCACTGGAATTTAGTAAATAATTTGGTCATGCCCAAGAAGGAATAGAATTCAACTTAGACTCTTAGCAATGTTGGCTCTGCAGACATTGCAGGGGTGAATATCACTGACAATTTATTTTTTATGACCAAACGTAGCAGACACTTACATTTGCAGTGTGTAAATCAAGAAATGCTCACAGTGCCCTAACTGTGGAGTGGTTCATGCCGTTACTGTTCCCAACAGCCACCCCTAAGTTTTAGATTATGTCTTATGCAAATTCACTTCATTTAGTTTTTTAAACAAAAAGAAACTATACAATCTCAGAACATAGAAGAGTGGTCTGAAAATGAAGCTTGCTGGGAAGGGCAGAAAGATCTGGGTTTCTCAATTTTTTTCCTTAGTGATCCCAAAGAGGGAATGTTGAGTGTCTTGAAAATGCACGTGTCTTTCCGCTTTCTGACTTTTTTAGCTTTGCAACTGGAAAACAAAGCCCCTTTGTGCTGTTCATCATGGAGAAATTTATGTTTGCCCCTGAGTTTTAAAGACTATTAAATTGGTAAATTTGTATTTTCAGTATCATATGTTCAAATGAACAATTTAAGGCTTAAGAAATTATGTTTAAATCACCTAGAATTATGTTATAGAGAGAACTAAGGTCACTTCTGAAGCTGTAGTGTTTGGCTTTGCATAAAAGCTGCTGGAGCATAAACTGAGTATACATTGTTTTAACGAAGACAAGCTTTTTAACCTTCTGAAGAGCTACAGCAATTCCCTTTTTCCAGCAGAGACTTTAACATAGCTGCTACAGATGATTTAGGACTAAGAAAGGTGAGGGAATAGCCAGAAGCTTAAAGTAGTAGGATTTCTTAATACTGCTCTATTGTCTTCTAGCAATGCAGCCCTTAGGATCCTTTATCAAGATAACTTGTAAATCAGTTGTTCTTTCCAGTAAGAAAAACCAGCAGCACTTGGGTAAAATCCGTGCCTGGATGACTGCCAAATGATAGAGTTGACCGTTACCTTTAGGAGACCAGGACAGAGGTTAAAGTTACTGTGACAGAAGAACAAGGAGCAGAAGCAGGGAGGACTCCTGACAAGTGGTATGCAGTGGGCTGTAAATGTCAGTCACCTGAAAGGACAAAATTTCTCTGGCTGTCTGTGCCTACACGTGTGTTCATTCCAGCAGGCAGTGAAGAAACTGTGAAGGAAATACCAGAGGGACAGCAGGACCACCACAGCCTTCTGATTTTCAAAAATATTTCTAATGCACTGTGTCCAGACCTTTGAAGTGAAAGGTTAAAGAAACTCTGGGAAGCTCTCTGTAGGGTAACTATAAAGCAACAACTAGTGTTCTACCAGTTCTGTGGTAGACAACTGGCATTCTGTGTATTAAAAGTGAGACCTTTCATTCTGATGCATCTCTTCTTGTCCTAAATTATTTTGAGGTAGTATGCAGCTCTCCTTATTATTAAACTTTTGAAGCCATTGAGAAGCATGTAAATGGCAACCTCTGGTCAGGACAGCAGTTGTAGGCAGCTACTCCATGGATGTTCACAGAACTTCAGGGAAACTTGGTGAAATGGTGAAGCGAGGTTGAGGCACAGAAGCTACTCAGGAAATCTGGAAAGAAAATGAACTTCTTGCCAATTCTGTGCCTTAATTGTAGAAACATATTTCTGGGTGGTGTAGCCTGATGACACTGTGGCATAGGGAACTCTTAAAATAATCTGATGTGAACAGAATTTGGCAGTTGTCATGCTGGTGAGCCAGCTGTTCAAAACTAACTTGTTTTATTGGCATAGCTGCCAGAGTCCACTGGAGACCCATGTATTGGTAAAGGTAACCTGACACTCAGGCTATGAAACATAGAGTGGTGGTGGTAGTGTTTTGGCTTAGTTGTTGTTTTTTTTTTTCCTTTAGTTTAAGAACAATAGATATTTTACTACCAACATTTACTACTAAATTCTGTATTCATAGCTCTAGTTGTTTGGGAAGGTGGAGTTGTGTACCTGTCTTTTAGGTATCATATAGTTCCATTTGCTGAAGAATAAAAGGCAAAATATTTACTATAAATAATCTACATTTATTGTTTTTCACCCAGTTTAGAAATTCCCAGCCTGCAGCTCTTTAGAAAACCTGGTTTTGTTCTGTATGTTTACTGCTTGTTCTCCTCTTCATTATGACTTTCTCTTAAACTGCCAGTGACTGTAAATCTGTAGCCAACACCTGATGCTTGCTGTATCTTGGCTTTGAGAGAAGTTGACTACACGTATGGAACCGGGAAGCAGTTGCCCTGAAGTTGCCAATAATGCAAGAACCTGGAGAAGTCCGAGACATTTCCATGGTGCTCAGTGTTGCAATGCCAAAGCTTCCCCTGTTTTGTTCACTGTGAAAGAACCATGTTTTCCTATTCTTCCTATCTTAAGAAGCTCCTAAAAATGGGCTTATTCTGGCCAGACCAGTAGATCTGACACACTAAGACAGCCACTATATTTCCTGTATTTCTACAGTAGATCCAGCTTCAGAATTACTACTATTGAACTGAAGGAATGGTGTCAAAAAGTATGCGTGTAAGAGACACAATAATACAGTAGTAGAAATTCTGCTCTTACTGGAATAAATTTATCACAGATAACTTAGTGCAGAAGACCTGCAAGACAAGAAGGGATAGGCTTGCCACAGAAATGGATTAGTAATTAGAAAGATTTTTCTGAACATTATGAGCGGCCAGCACTGCCTCTAAAAATGATCATGTGATGTAGTGTTGATCCTACTTGTGAGTCTGGCAGTAAATTCTAAATAAGGAATGTGCCTGAGACTTTATCCTCCACAAAATTTGTGTGTCTCCTTAGTGCAGTTAGTGGAAGAGTAAGGACCTATTGCTACTGCTCCTGAATAATTCTTTTCAACCAGGCTGTATTTGACAAATACAGAGAGTAGAATTTGACAAATAAATTAGAAATATGGGGCACTTTTGGACTTGATTAGATTTAAATAGTTATTGTTTACACTCGAGAGCTGTGGAATTGTGGCATGCCTCAGCTAGACGATGCAAAAGTGCCTGTACATGCTTGGAACTGGTGTTTTCCCTTTGATAGGAGGTTGGACAAGGCAGCATGAATTCCTTTCTTTTGCCAGGGAAAGCAAAACACTCCTTGAAAGGACTTCCTTTTTATATTCCTTGTTGAACTGAAATAGGTAGCAGTACTATAAGTTTGACTATAAGTTTCCCATCACAATGGCCTTTTTTCTTCAATGTCTGTCTTTCAGGCCTGTGAATTTGCAATGGCACACCATGTTGCTCTTCCTGTGCCCTCATGCTTCTGTTGAGACTTGTTCATTAGCTCCTCAACAACTTCCCTTCCATCTTTTGGGGATATTTGCCACACTTTGGGCACAGGCTTTTGTGTTGCTGCTCTGTCAGAAACTATTCTGTCAAATGTCAGAAGTTGAGCAGAGAGTTATTTTAAGTCTGGGTGCAGCTGTTGGTTTGAACATTTCTTAAGAGCTGCTGGTAGAGTACTGTTCCAGAGATGCTTCTAGCTATGCTATACGTGGGCTCAGCGTCTAAGCATTCCTAAAATATCTACTGGGCCATCTGTTGCTAAATTGTCTCGGATGCTTATTATACTCTCTTTTTATTTTGTGTATATGCCATCATTTCCACATCCACTAGTGGGATCACCTTTCAAATGTGTGACTATTTTTCATAGCATGGGAAGAATATGGGAGGCTGTTCCTGCTTCCCATGTGTAGGCTGTAGCTGCTTTTTGTTTTGATGTTTCAAGAGCAAGCAAAGACAGACTATATCATAATGTATTCTGGGATGCACTTGTTATAGTGACTTACCTAAAATGAACTACATGAACAGATTTACAACACTGACAGTCAAGTTTGGGAGCTTTGCAGAATTCCTCACAGGAGCAAGAAGTGGGATGGCCACAGAAGCAAGCTCGTAATTCTATGTTTATGATTGCTTCTCCCCACTGTAAAAAGGGTACCTGAGCCTGTGTGACAGCGCTCATGTGCTGGTCAGGTAACTGGTCAGGATGCCATTGGAGCAGCAAGGAGAAGTCAGAGATAATGATAAGTTCACAGAAGTGACAAATAACTTTGCAAGGAAATGCCAATGGGAAGGTTGCCAGACATGTCAGCAGTCAGGAGCCTGTCTCATGGACCTGACACGCACAAAACTGTAACGGGATTACTTCCCTTAGAAAAGGATTTACACACACACACACAAAAGTATCTCCATTCAGAGCAAGTTCATTTGATAAAATTTCACTGAGAAGTAAGTAGTACAGTACACCACTAGAAAACCAGGTAAATATTTGAGTACTTCATTGCATATGTATATAAACAAACAAAAAAAAAGTTGATGCTATTTGGGCAAAGTAACTCAGGCTTCAAAGATGACGTTCACAGAGGTATTTAAAAGCTGATGAATTCACTGTGTCTGTATTTGTTGACTCTTGAGGATATTATTATTAAATATTGTGGCTTTGTTTTTGCCTGTGGAACAAGTACTAGAGCTTCCACCCATAAATCCTTCTGCTAAAATATATCAGTGCCAAAACTCCTGAATATCCATCTTCTCCCAGTAAGGGCGTTACTATGAGTTGCATGTGAAGGTTTTCTGAAAGTACTCCATGTGTTCTGATTTGTTGTCGTAGTCAAAGGTGAATCACAATGTGAAATATGAAATGGCTGCTTGTGTGCAGATATGACAATGCCTTTAGAGCTGTTATCTTCAGAGCAGTAGATATTTTAGCTAGCTGCTTCAGAGGAAGTGGTAGACTATTAAGTGATAGGTTTTGTATGGTGAGTGTAACTGAGGATCCTGTATCTAGCAGTGGTTATTACCTGTTCAGAGGTAATATTTCAGGGGGCTTTTTTGTTCTTGTACTTCTCTGTAATGGAGTTTGGTATGTGCGTATCATTCTCATTTAGAAGATCATACAGAGTGTAGATAAGAGTACAGAAGGCTTGCATGTAATGTGTCTTACGCAACATGTGTGCTTCCATATACGTGCAAATGTGTGCAGACACCTGCATATACAGGACATAAGAAACCTGTTTATATCAGCCAGCTAGCTCTAGGAAGCCTTACTACGGGATTTACGAGCATGAAATATAATTTCTTAACAGAAGAAATTCAATACGCAGTGTACGCAGTGTACTTAAGGACACCCGAAGATTTTGTTTGTGTTGTAGCTGGGGGGGATGACGACATTATTGGCTGAGCAGGAGGGGCTACATGTTGTAATCCTGACACACATCGTCTAGAGAACTACAGCTCTCATCATGCCAGGTGACCTTTCAAATATTTCCTGTGTTCCTGCTGGAAAAGGTCAGCAAGTGAAAGGAAAGAGGACTCAACATGATACATTCACAGTGTGTTGTTATCAGGACTTTGGGATTTGCTTTTTTTTAAGAAGCTATTAGAAATTTCCAGAAAAATTCTACTGTGGTGAATCTTTACCTGATTTGTTTAATCGGTATCTTGTAACATTATGATTTTGATCACTGGGGAGAATATACTGAGTCTGTGTTACAGCAAAGTCAATTCCAGCCCACTCTACATTCTCCCTCTTCATCACCAGCTGAAGTTAGAGACATGGAAAATCATCTGTGTGACAAGAGACTTCTGGATGCCACCTAGTGCAATGCACCTACTCAAAGCAGAATCAGCTAGACTGGCTTTTGCAGCACCCCATCCATTTGTGTTCTGAGGATCGCCAAGGATAGACATTCAGATTCATTTGGTTCTTGGAACATGTACATAAGACTTTATTATTATTATTTAATCAGTATTTTCTATGTTGCAACTTCAGCTTGTGGCTTCTCATACTTTCACTGTGCACCTCCAAGTCTGTCTGTCTTCTGTACCCTCCTGTTGGGTAGTGGAAGACCATTAAGACTACAAGCAGATGTCTCTTCTTAAGGGTGAACAAATCCACTCTTTCAGTCTCTCCTTCCATACCATGTGCATCAGAGTTTTTGTCCCTTACCTATGTCACAACTCTGTATTCACTCCAAAAGGTGCAGGGATAAACTTTGTTTTCAACTGTGCAGGCTGGTAATAAGCACTTGTTCCAAGCAACAAGTGACATGTTGGAAGTTATGCAGCTTAGCAACAGTAAGAAAAGAGTGTAAGTTAAATGCTAAGTTCTGATATTTGCTTAAATACCACAAGCCAATATCACAGACTTGTTCCTTTCATCATGCCCTGCTGTCCTTATCCTTGATTAATTACCTGTTACACTACAATCAGACTGCGTAGTCTGTCTAAAGATGTTAAAGTAGTATGGTTGCTGTAGTAGAAAAACACTATTATTATCTTGGATTACTGTTTTATTTCTTAGATTATGATAAAGAGGCATTAGTCACCAAAAGTAATGAAAATAAACTTAGTGGAACGTTCATGGTATAATTTTACAGCCAAGTTACAAGTTGTAAATGTTATCTTAAAATTGTTCTAACATGTATTTTGAAAAGGACAGTACTTAAAGGACAGCTGTATCAGGGAATGGATTCTGATTTACTATGTGACTTAAAGTTGGTTTAATCATCTGGAATGGAACAAATTCCCTTTCATGTGTGAGCTAAACACATTTCTTATAAGACCTATTGTCTTTCAGAGTCATTTGACCTCATCTGGCAAATTTTCCTGTTTATTTAGAAAACATAGGCTACAATTGCCAGTTTTGTCATGTGATGACTAACACCATCATAATATAATGGAATATTGTGTAAACAGATCAAAAAGCGTACACTTCAAAAGATTCAGGAAGGTGCTGAATTTGCAAAAAAAAAAAAAAAAAAGCAAAGGAGCTGTTTCAGATAGCAATATGCAATCCAGTTTGAGGTATTCATTTACAAAATAGATTAATTAAATGTGAAGTTGTATTTAGAACCAGGCCGAAAGATTTTATAAGATCGGCTTCTCAGACATTTTAGATTCTTTTATTTTCCCTGAATTTTTGTCTTTTTCTAGATATGAATGGAATTCAAGTTCCTTTGCTTGGAGTGCAGGAAGCAATGAGATTTGCTCATTGGTTTTTTGCCACTTGAGACAGTCAGTAATGCAAAGTGATTTTGCCTAAAGCCTAAATCCAACCTGCATTTGATAATCAATTTATTAGATGCTAACAATAACAGCTTTTACATTTAAAAACCTAACTCTTTCAATGCTTTGTCTCAAGTTCCTAACTCTGCTTCAGCGAAGGGAGTCAGGTAGCATCCTGGATTTTTGGGAAACTTTATAAAAATTGAGTGTGGTGAAGGCCTGGTACTTACCTCTTTTGCTAAAGAGCTGGCATGAAAACCTATGCTGGTTTCCTCCTGCTTCTGTTCTGATAAAGCCACAGTTTGTAAGACCCATAGGCTATCAAGACTCTTGAGGCAATCTGCTAGAAACTGAGACTGAGAAAAAAGGGTCTCTTTGATGAGGATCACAGCACTGGTCAGGACATTATTACACTGGGCTTAGATACCACATTTCTGCTTTAGAATAAATCTGTCACTGAAATATGGGAGTTCGGAGGAGTGGCTAGCATTTTAGTTTATCTTGCATACTATTTTAGTTGTGCTTCTCTGTGTTTCTTCTGTATGGTAGACCTCTTGACATAAAGCATTTGAAACTTAAAGGTCTAGTTCTTCGTCCTTGCTTCTTCAGAGAGTATACAGTCTCCTGCAGTTCAGTATAGTCTGTGTCACTTTATGGTTCAAAAATTAAAATTAAATGTTAAAACTTTAAACATATGCTAGTGCCTGACTGGAATTTGAACATTACTGTGGATGGTGTCCCTTTTAATTTCATCACCTTTCATATAGCACTTGCAGATTGTCTAAATGTTGGAATGCTTTTTATTGCTTTTGACATAAATCTCCAGTTTCCTAATTAGGGAGGAAAGTGTGGAGAAATGCATCTTAAACACAATGCACAGAAACAAATACAAGGGACACCCTTGACCCTGCAGCCCCTTCAGGGGTAGGGTTCAATGAAAGACACTCTTTAAGACACTTTTAGGTAATTTTGCTGGGTCAATATTGGGAACCCAGACACATCACTCTTGAGAGACAGCTATCCTGTGCCCATCAGATTATTTTGGGAGCAGAACAGCATGTATTTGGGAGGACAGAAAGTCACCTCTGGAGGGTGATCTGATACTTCCTATTCTGAGCAAGTACTCAGCTCTTCTCTGTGTCAGTTTGCGGAGGATAAGCTGGGTGGCACAGCATAGGGACTCCTTTGCTGCTGGTTCTTTTTTTCAGAGCAGAGATAAAAAGTAGGAGAGATCCAAGAAGGAAAATAAAATGAAGGGTGCTTTCATTTCTCCTGTAACTGTCCAAATCCTCCATCTTGAAATGGTTGATAATCTTGTCTTTGATTAAATCCTTTCCTTAGATTTCTATCTTAGTTTTGTCTTCAGCCTGCCCTGCTTTTGAAGTTTCAGCTGAGTTCTTGAATACAAAGCTAGCAAACAGCTTTATTTCAACAGTTATATCACTGAAAAGTTTAATAGATTACTTTGTCCTCAGGGAAAAGTTATGAAACACCTATCTTGACTGGTGGTGAAGATTCCAGAGGGTAAATTACCAAATTAAGAGAGCTTGCTTTTAACACTGAGTTCACCTGAAATTAACACTAGAATGAATGGTAACAGAAGTTCTCTGAAAAAGAATTGCTGTTTGAGAGTTATTTGTGAAAGAAGGTCAAACACAATAGCTGTGAGACTCAATATAAATCTGATAGTTCCTATTTAAAAAAAAAAAAACAACAACAAATTACATACTTACCTTCACTCTCTTGATAGTGTCTGCATACAGTGTTGGATGTATGAGCAGACTAGCGTCTAATCATGAAAACAAATGCACTAGACAGGTACAGAGTAGAACCAGGAGTGTATTCCTTGTTTGCATTTGTCCTGTCCACCATAAGAACAGCACTTGTGGTGGCTCTACTGGGATTTATTTTATTTTAGGAGAGTTTGGAATTTGGATTGTTTTAGCATGGAAAGATGTTATTAACTCTAGATCTCTTAGTATGGCAAAGGATTAGATGATGTAGCTAAAAGTTGTTATACTTAATTGTGTTCACATTACCCTGCTGTTATTTAAAAGTCAAGCTTGCAAAGAGCTATCACAGAGAGTGAATTTGATGCCATTTTAATGATTGAGATGACTGGGCAGTCGGAAAAACTGACCCTCACGTTGTGGAGACAAGTTTAAAAGCTGTCTGTCTTTCTAGTTTTTGTGAATTCACAGTCATCTTTCTGCTTTGAAAAGAGCAAAATTTTTGGAGGTAATAAATGTAAGTGGTCATTCTCTGACCACAGAAACTCATTTTGCAAAGCGGCTCTTTGTAGCATCCAGATGGATGGTTCACTTCTCTGTTCACCAGGGAGAGTTTCCCTGTAGGGAGTTAGCAAGTAAATTTATTAAGTCTTGAATGAGGCTTCAGAGACGAATTAAATGTTCTTTAGTTATCTTCTTGCCAAGAGAGATAAGCCTGTTTTATGACAGTAACCATTTAAGAAAAGGGAAAAACTACTTTGTCTTGGTTAGGTTACTCTGCCTGCAAGCCAACAGTAAGCATTACTGATTCGATGAAGCCCATCCTGGCACGTTAGCGGGGCCCACTGAAGCCTCAAATGCTGCTGTGATAGCCCACTCTAATGTATAATGTTATGAATACCTTGATTTACACAATCGTCATTCATTTTAAAGAGTTATTTAAAAAAAATAGTCTGAAATTAGAGAAGAGACTGATACAAGACTGGAACATGAATCTCAAGAAGTTGATGCTTTTACTCTGCATCAGATGAGGTGCCAAAGCATGGTGTTTTGTTTTGTTTTTCCCTGATTATGTAGCAAGGCTGTTTTGAAGTTAAAATACAAAAAAAAAAAAGACATTTTTTATTATTTTATTCAGGAAGGGAGACTATAAAGCACAGGGATTATGCCTCAATAAATGTCACTTCTTAGATTTTCTGCATGTGTGTCTTTGTGGCAAGCTTACAAATTTTATATCAAAATAGCAGAGAAGCCAAAATAACATGTCATGAAAAATAATAGAGATAGTCATGCAGAATAAGAAGAGATGATGTCAAATTTGAACCAAAGTTCCTCTTCTACAGATAGTTAGCATGAAAGACAAAAAGAACTGTGTCAAAAAAAAGGGAAGTGCATCACTTGCCATTTTATATGTCATAGAATCATAGAATGGTTTGAGTTGGAAGGTACTTTAAAGATCATCTAGTTCCAGCTCCCCTGCTGTGGGCACTTCCAGTAGAGCAGGTCACTCAAAGCCCCATCAAACCTGACCATGAACACTGCCAGGGATGGTGCACCCACAGCTTCTCCAGGCAAACCTGTTCCAGTGCTTCACCACCCTCATAAAGAATAATTTCTTCTTTATGTCTAATCTAACCCTACCCTCTTTCAGTTTAAAGCCATTACCTCTTGTCCTATCACTACATGCTCTTGGCAAAAGTCCCTCTCCAGATTTCTTGTAGGCCCCCTTTAGGTACTGGAAGACCACTAAAAGGTCTCTCCGAAGCCTTCTCTTCTCCAGGCTGAACAGCCCCAGCTCTCTCAGCCTGTCCTCACAGGAGAGGTGCTCCAACCCTCTGATCATCTTCGTGGCCCTCCTCTGGACTCACTCCAACAGATCTGTGTCCTACTTATGTTGGGGGCTCCAGAGCTGGATGCAGTACTGCAGGTGGGGTCTCGCCAGAGCAGAGCAGAGGGGGAGAATCACCTGCCTTGATCTGCTGGCCATGGCTTCTTTTGATCCCTTCATATTGTTTTGGATCTGTTTGGAAACATGTTGCACAAGATTAGTCTGGATAGATCAGCATACTGTTTCCTTTCTAATTTAGTTTACTGTGCCCAATATTTTTTGGAATACAGATAAATATGAAGTGACAGAAAAATGCCCTGAAATACAATATATGATATATTAATATATATTTTATGTTATACATAGATGTGCAGTATATTTTCATTGTATATAAAATAAGACAAAACTATATATATATAGAAACACAGTCATGAAAAATTACACTTGTAATGTTTTGGTGAATGTTACAAGGTTAGCAGTAGGAAAGTGTTATCCTTGCTTTGTAGTAGCTTGATGATATTAATAAGTAATAAGAAAATGTTATCCTCAATGCAAAAGCAACTGCATCTGTGTTTGTTTTAGAGAAGAATGATCAAAACAAAGATTTACTACTTGTGACTGAAATACCAAAGTTTGTTATTCTTAAAGTGAGATGCAAAGTTCCAGTCTACCCCTGACACTACTTTGTTGCTAGTGTAGACATGCTTTGTTTGTTCCCTACAGAGGCTCGCATTGAGGGCAGCAGATATTCTGTTGCCTGGTTTCTTACAGTTTACTTGACTGAGATCGTACGATCTAAAAATCCAGGACAACATACAGCTGGGTAAAGTGGATTGCTGTGTGGGAAAGAGTTGGCAGTTTTTCTGGTGTGTGAAGTGGAGATAAAATAAATGGTAGGTAGTAGGAGAGAAGTGCCATATGCAGGAATTCTGATAAAGAAGCATTGTTTTCAGAAACGCTACATGTTTGCAGTACGGCAATAGCTTGTCATCCCCTCTGAATTTCTTCAGTTTCCACCATGTATCGCTTTATGCTTAGAAGGCAAATTCCTCATCTGCACCCACAATACCACTTCCATTTGAGGGCTGACTGGGGCATAGATGGAGCCTTCGGCAGGTCAAATCCACGTGGGCTTTCGTGTTGTAGGGTCCTTTGAAGTGCTGTGTGTCACGTATATTTCACTCAAACTTGCATTTGGGATACTTATCTAGCAGCTATCTCAAAAAACCTGCTGTCAATTTAGCTGACCATGGTTTTCTGCCAGCTTAACAGAAGAGATTTCTTTGCTTTTGATCCCCAGCATATGACAGTTGGTACTTGACTTTTGGATAACTTCGTATGATATTCTGCTTGACCTCACTTTCGACTTCTACCTTTAGCACCTTTCAGAAAAATAATTATCAACTTGCTAGGATCTAAGTCATGTCACTCAATTATTTTCTGATATTTTTGAGACTTTGATGTTACTCTTGATGTCTCTTATTTTTCTTTTTTTTGAGAGGGTCTGTCATGAAGGGCAGAGAGGGATGCTTAACCATGCAAAGGAGAAAAATTTCCAAAGCTTTTCTCTTTTTGTATGTGTATATACAGGCAGAGAGCTTGTCTAATTCAGAACTGTTGCCATCACTATGCAGTGGCTTGAGCTACAGAAGTGCAGCCCAGTCTCAGAGACGGTAGAAAAAGATCACTTCTTCCCTGCAAGCCAAAAATAGAGAGGAATAAAAAGGAAATTTTACGTGCCTCTGGACCCATCAATGGTAATTATTTGTTTAAAAAAACAAATTACAGTTTTGAATTTCTTGCAGTAAGTAGTTTTTTGATGTATGAAAACAGTGTTTCAGTAAAACACTTGTGGCTTTGCTGAAGGGCAGGTTGAATACATGGTATAATTAGTTTAGTTTTTTTTAAACAGAAGTTTAGCACTGTTTATCAAAAGTTTCAGAAAACTTACAGGGTTAAAATAATTTCTGTGCATGGCAACTGTTGGTGTCTTTCTGAATTCTGATCTTATACTTTGAAAGAGATGCTACCCTGTGTGGGTGCAAAGCATCACTCACAGCTTAAGAAAAGAAGAGACATCAGTTCTTTGCTTCATTACTATGGTAACTGAAATGTAATCCAGTTTCATTGTATCTAGTGTATGTTCAAAGTAAAGCTTCTGAGATGGGTCCTCAGGCTGCTTCCATTCCTCTCAAACATTTAACATAGCAATATGCATGTCTTCTACTTCTGTTTAAACACTATATATTCATTTCGTGCTGTAAAGATAACTTGTATATACTTTGCAGTCCAAATTCTGGAGATTTTTGACAAGGGAACAAACTGAGTTAAACCATTAAATGATGGCATTTCATATTCCACTTCCAGGATCCCTTTAGAGGTCTTTTCCTCTCATCTCACCTCTGTTGTGCCACCTCCTCCCCCTTAGTAAAGAGGGAAGGGCCTTGGGACAAGGAAAGGGGAGAAAAAAAGTCAACTACTACAATTCAGATTTTAAGCTTTTTTTGCACATCAATACAAAATGTGTCAGTAGCTTGATCCAAACTAAGAGAAAGATAGACAAGTTAGCTAATCATAATGTGAGCTTTCTTCAACTTCTCCCCTGCTAAGAAAACATCCACAAGAAACACAGAGACAGGACATAGGGTCTCATTGCAGTTAGACTGCTAGCATTGGCACATCTATGTATTCCATCAAAAACATCTTTAAAACAAACCTGTAGATGCTACCAATATTCAGGTGCGTGTGTGTTGAAATCCTTTGCACTAGCATCATAAAAATGCAATTGTTTTATACATCACCTTTATAGTCATATCTCATTACTACAACGGTTAGTGGTGTGTATATATATTCTAAGGCTAATTATTTATGGTATGTTATCAAGCAGAGTTTGGGCCACAGCTGAAAGCTAGCAGGAATTCATTTTAGCTGGGCTCTGTCAGCTCAGGCACATGACCTGCACTAGAAACAAGCCCAGAAAGGCACAACTGATACACAGAGGGAAATAAGCATAATTGTACAATTATTTTCTTCTTAAGTAAGAGATTAATGTGCTGTTTCTCAGCTTCTTTCAAATTAAATATACTAAATATACTGAAGAATCAATCTATGTATTAATTGTTACTGTTTATAGAACAGTGGTATTGCATGTATCGTTGCAGGTACAGCACCTCAGAAGGTACAACTTCACAATAAAATCCTGGAAAAGCTAGTGTTTATTATGTCCTCTGTAGAAGCTTTCTAACCTTTCCAGGCATGCTCTCTACTCCTGTCTCCTGTGTTACATTCCTTGAAAGGAGGTGACTTTTTACAGTGCTCTCCATATCTCTTCACCCATGTTTATTTGTCATTTTGGTTCTCACTGAGGCTGCGTCTACAGAAATGGCACATCCCAGTAGGAACAGCTATGTAGTAGAGCAGAACAGTTGGTGTTGGGGAACCATGATGTGCATTAGATGTCTTTTGTGGTCTGCTTCAGACTGGCTCACTTGGTCCGTCAGCCTCGATGTCTGTTAGCAACGGGAGTGCATTCTTGCAGTTCAGCTTCACCCCAAAGAAGTCTAATTTGTGCACTCCAAGATTACTCTGAAATGAAAACTGAAGATGGTAAATGGAAACTGCCAGAGTTACTTCAAAAGCATGCTCACAATCCAAGCTAAAACTCTAATATAAATGCTGACTTGAGTGCTCCTGCAGAAAAAAAACCCCAGTGTTTGATTTCCTTTCAGAGTGAACTACTTTGTGGTCTTAACATAGCAGAGCATTTAAATACTGTTCCCTTGCTTCAAGGAGATCACATCAGTGGGCACATGCCAGGGTGTAACTGGCTGATGGCCTCTGATAAGAAACAGGGTTTGATGGTGATTCACTTTAACTAGTGGTTACTGGTTAACTAGCCGATGATTAGTGGAGAATCATTTACAGTTGTTCATAAAATCCCGCACTCTAATTCTGTTACTGGCACGCCAGTGATCTTTGCAACAAGTAAAGGAGGAAAATAAGTTGAGTCACCCAAAGAGAGAGCTTGATTTGCAAAACAAATCAACAAAATAAAATTCCAAAAGCTTTCAGATTGTCTACATTTTCTCTGCATCAAAACCCTGCATTTCAAATCTCTGCTAAAACCAAGAAATTATGGACATTGTGGAAATTGTTTAGACATATAAATGAATCTAAGTCTGGCTGTTTTGTTTTGGTTTTTTTTAATGGGGAGAGGGGCAACTACTACAGACCTGAAACAATTCTAAGTGTTTTAATTGAAGCGATGTGTTTCATACAGCCCTCTAGAGCTTCTTTCTGTGTCAGAATCACAGCATATTACAGTACTATGTTATGCAAATACAGCAACATGCATTTAAAATAAACATCACACCTGGTGGAGATGCTCTTCGTCCTGAACATGTCAGATGAGCAGTTCTCATTCAGTGGAAGAGTAAACCTGGTGTGGGGTCTCTTCCCCCAAGTTAGTCACATATGCTTTACCAGCTGATAACTTTACCAGCATAACTTAAGAAATTGTTTGCTGTATGTATAAGTGAGCCTCACTTGCAGATGGAAGTACTAATGTATTGGTGGAACATGGTAAAGGTGTGGTAATTCTGTTGTGGCTATTTATGGCTCCACGAACTCTACTAATTCATATTTTCTGTAATTGAGAGATCTCGGTTAATTTTCATAAACTTTTTGTCTGTGAAAGCCTTCGAAGTACATGAAGATCTTTTTATAGCTGTCGTCATTTTATTTGGTTGATCTAGTCAAATTTGTTTGGAGTAGAGAATTCACTAATAGTTTTGGCATAGATTGGGTCACTTTGTTTTGCTGTTTCTATGGGAGTGTTTTCTGTGTTTCTCCTCACACCAGCTATTCATATGAAGCAGCAAGGTTCTGAAACCTACTGAAATCTGTTTTTAGAAATAGGGAAAAGGTACAGGAAAGGATTAAATGTGTTTTGTACTCGCTGGCTAAACCTCATGATGTATTTTCATAGTTGTGGGCCCTGATTCATAAAGATTTAATCTCTAGCTGTGTTTCAGTAGCAGCTAGCCCACTCGTGAGGCATCTAGCTTTGTGTCTCAAGTCTGGGTGGTCTCATGATCTCATTGCAGATTAGAAATGGAGATCCCTTTCAAAATGAGACTGAGTGGACTTTAAGATGATGGGAAGCTTTCAACTGAACTCAAGTAGTTTCTTAGCCATTACACTATATTTTGTATGGCGCACCGTAAATTGAGATATCCATACTATGCTTCATGGCTATTGGGTTTTTTTTCAAATATTGGATATGGGCATACAGTGACTGCACACTGCATGCTTTCCTCTGTGTAAGCTCTCTGGCTCTGGCCTAAGAAATGAGGATAGAGTTTTCTTGTTTCATTCCTTTAGATGCAATGCTTAGCTGGAGGCAGGCGATGAAAGCAACTTTAATTAGAGGAAGTCGTTATTGCCTCCACTTTTTCATTTGTGTGCTTTTTCATTAATAAAAATTCAAGCTGTGACTCTGAGAAGTGGGAGGCAGAAGCTAAGCAATTCTTGCCTTTTGTCTTATGGCATGGAAATTGGAGTTCCTCATCTGGCATCCTGCCTTACTATCACACTGCACCCCTTCAGCTCACGCTCTGCAACCACATGGACTGGAAGTAAGATATCTGAGTATGCAGGGTTCAATAAAGGTATGCCTGTGACTAACCCTAATCAAACTCAAGGCATTGTTCTGAACATCACCATGAAGTATATTACAAATAGTGACATAAGTTCCCATGGCATGCGGATCAGGAATTCTCTAAAGTAGCAGTTTCATAGACTGTACTAATGCTCTTTGATGCTTAATTCTTGCTTTGAGTGATAAACCTCAAATTTGATCTGTCACATCATGATTTAAATACAGATACAGGCAGAAGTTACTGTATGAAACGTTGCAAATATTGCTTAATAAACAGTGGAATGTCTTGAGGTTATTTATAAATGTTTTGTTGGCCTAAATGTTAGGAGCGGTATCAGTGCTGGTCTAATGATCTGCAATAGATCCCCAAAGTAAAAACAAAGGATGGTTTTACCAATGTCTTGGTTAACCTGGGAATTTGAACTCTGCGTTTTGCCTGTATGAAAATATCTTATAGTGTATGGAATATCCTATGGACAGTTAACTTTTACATTTATGACACGTATTGTTTTTGCTTTTCCAATGACTCTCCATTAAATGGTTCCTTTACCTTCCTTTTAGAAAAGACGACGGCGGATTGACCGAAGCATGATTGGGGAACCAACAAACTTTGTTCACACAGCTCATGTAGGATCAGGAGACCTATTCAGTGGAATGAATTCGGTAAGCATGAGCAGATGAAGAATATTTCATCTTAGACAGAATACAGGAACACCGTGTGTGTATATTGTGGCTGAAGCAATGAGTCTTTCAACTGTAAGAAAGAATCTCTATAAAACAGAAGAACAGCCCGCTGGGATCTTAATTCTTGAATTTAAGATTAAGTAATATAATTTTTAAAGTTCCTATATTTATTGACAACACATAGTAGATGCTGTATAAATTGTACAGGCTATGTGTGGAGTACTTTTAAAAAATTTGTTCTGATGGCATGTATGAATTAAAATAGAGGTATATTTGAAAATATACTGGAGTATTTTAGAGAAAACTTTTTTGAAGTGACTTATAATTGACTAGATTTCTTACCTTAATTACTTTAGGTTATTTTAAATATTGTTCATGTCAAACTCTAACTTACCTTGGTTTATGGTGCACACAAATATTTTTGGGTGTCCTTGTTGATGTTTTTCTATACTCTGTAGCCTTATTTGCAGTGCGAATTATTTCCAGAGCGAGCAATGATGTCACAGGCAAGGTTTTGTGGCTTCCTGTAGATGATAGGAGCAATAAATATGTTTATCTCTCTGAAAGTGAAAAACAAAGGCTAATATAGATACTGAAAATCAGCTTATGAGGATAGATTTTATACAACTTCGTATTTATGTGAAATGCCAATCTGTTTTTAAGGTCAATAATATGCAATCTAGAAAAGAGTTGTATGTAGATAATGGCAAAAATAATTCTTGCCCTTCCTCTTTAAAGGAAAAAAAAAGTGGTTTGAGGTTAAAATTATGAAAAATACTTCTTGACAAAGGAGAAGACTTCCGTCAGAGGTACCAGAATAGAGAACAGAGCTGTAAAGGAAAGACACAGTTTTCATGTACGCAAGTGAGGTCATTTTACTTTCACCTTGCTTACAGCTTATTGAGATCAGACAAAAACTTTGTAACTTGTTATGTATTGGGGAAGGGCAAAGGTAGAAAATCTGACATGACAAATGAAATATGTTGTTTCTGGGAAAATGTAGTAATGGATTGGAAACAATTTATACTAAAACATCTATAAGCAAGTTAAATTGAGAAACACAGCCTCAAATTGATTAAATTAAATTAAAGCTAGTTACTTATTTAATGCAATATTTTACATTAATATTTAAAGACATTACAAATTGAAATAATAAAGTTATAAAAAAGTGAGCAGTTTTATTTTACTTTTTTTTAAAGCATAACTTTTTTGCTTTTTAAATGTTTATTGTCCCTCCTGTGAGAACCTTCCTCATTCTCACAGCAGAGCTGCCTTGTGGGGTTTGTGGTTATTGCCTGAAGCTTTGCTGTTTCACCTCAGACTTTCCCCCTGCTTGTCCTCACCTTTGCCTTGCATAATATCCAATTCATCTCCAGATATA
The DNA here is from genome assembly GCF_036417535.1 of Chlamydotis macqueenii. Lineage (NCBI taxonomy): Eukaryota > Metazoa > Chordata > Aves > Otidiformes > Otididae > Chlamydotis > Chlamydotis macqueenii. The sequence continues at coordinate 53,126,886 of NC_141593.1, read as the reverse complement.
GTAGGTAACCATTATTGTCTCTCCACATAGACTTTTCCGTTTTGAATGCTCAGAACTGGCTATCTCTTTCTCTCACTTTTTTTCATTTGGATAATGTGTTGCATCAGTGGCCAGAGTGATTTCTCCAATCCCAGATAGAAAGGATCTGTATGCAAAGAATAATCCTTCTTTTCCTTTCTCTTCAGAAGCACAAATCTCTACTTTTTCACACTTATTTTCCTGTCTGTTCTCTGGTAATATTGCATCCAGTCTCCTTATTAACTCTTTGCAGTGTAAATTCCAAGAGTGTGGTATTATTCCCCATGTGTTTTTCTGCTGCTTAATTTCCTTTATAGTATGGACATTATACTCCTTTGTGAACCTCCTTGTGCCTTCTCTGTTCTGAATACCTTAGGAAGACTTCCTGCAATTTCGTTAGCTTTTCCCATATAAATTTGGTTCTTCATCTGCTATATGTTCTGTGCCTTTTTTCATCAGCATTGTTCTTCATTACATATCCTTATGATTCTGAGTACAGTAGTTTGCTTACTACTGAAATATTTTGCTTTTTTGTTTGCCTTCTCTGTAGAGTGCCTTGCTCCTTTGTCAAAGGTACGCTTAAACAGTAGGAGCCGCCTGCACTGTTTCTTTCTCATTGCCATTGCTTTCTTTCTTATTTACCTTCATATTCCATGGTGAAATCTCTTGCTTTCTTCTTTGGCTTCATATTCCTTAGTTCAGTCTTTGATTTAATGTTTTATGTCATTTTCTTAGTTTTTCCTTGTTTTCTTTCTCAAGGACCATATATGCTATTTCCTAATTCTAAAAAGGAGGGGAAAAAATGGGGAAGAAGGAAATTAATGAGATCGATAAGCAGCACACCAGATTGTGTGATCCTCAATTGCTGCAATCCTCTTTCTCTTCCAAAAATCTTTAAATCCTTACCCTATCTAAATTACACCTAAGAGAGAGGAACCTTGCTGTTATTTATCATCAAAGATAGGCGATGGCATCTTTGTGAAAGAAAAAAAAAAAGGTGCATTTCATGATGCTTGTTCTTGTAGCTCAGACTGCCTCAAAAGTGGGGTGCTTCAGAAAGAACACCACCTTGTGAGTCTACCATTGTTGGACCTGCTTTTTGCTCAATGTTTTTAACATTGTATGTCTCCTGTGTAAGTTCTCATATACAACATAGCCTCTGAACTGTTAATGCAGTCATTTCATTTCATTTATAGAATCAAAGAATCATAGAATGGTTAGGGTTGGAAGGGACTTTTAAAGGTCATCTAGTCCAAACCCCTGCAAGAAGCAGGGACATCCCCAACTAGATCAGGTTACTCAGAGCCCCATCCAACCTGACCTTGGATGTTGCCAGGAATGGGGCATCCACCACCTCTCTGGGTAACCTGTTACAGTGTTCTACCACCCTAAGCACAAAAAAAAAAATTCCCAATATCTAATCTAAATCTGTCTCCCTCTATTTTGAAACCATTACCTCTAGTCCTGTCAAAACAGGCCCTGCTGAAGAGTCTCTCCCCGTCTTTCCTGTGTGCCCCCTTTGTGGCCCTCCTCTGGACCCTCTCCACCTGGTCCATGTCCTTCCTGTGTTGGGGGCTCCAGAACTGGATGCAGTACTCCAGGTGGGGTCTCACCAGGGCAGAGCAGAGGGGGAGAATCACCTCCCTCGACCTGCTGGCCACGCTCCTCCTGATGTAGCCCAGGATCTGGCTGGCCTTCTGGGCTTCAACATTGCCAGCTCATGTTGAGCCTCTCATGAACTAGCACTCCCAAATCCTTCTCCTCAGGGCTGCTCTCGATCTATCCTCCACCCACCCTGTATTTGTGCCTGGGATTGCCATGACCCAGGTGCTGGACCTTACACTTGGCCTGGTTGCACTTCATGAGGTTGGCACGGGCCCACCTCTCCAGCCTGTCAAGGTCCCTCTGGATGGCATCCCTCCCCTCCAGCGTGTCGATGGCACCACACAACTTGGTGTCATCGGCGAATTTGCTGAGGGTGCACTCTATCCCACTGTCCATGTTGCTGACAAAGATGTTGAACAGGGCCGGGCCCAACAAGGACCCCTGAGGGACACCACTCATGACCGGTCTCCACATGGACATTGATCTGTTGACCACCACTCTCTGAGTGCGGCCATCCAGCCAACTCCTTATCCACCGAGTGGTCCGTCCATCAAACCCATGCCTCTCTAGTTTAGAGGCAACAATGTTGTGCGGGACAGTGTCAAATGCTTTGCATGAGTCCAGGTAGCTGAGGCCGTTTGCTCTTCCCTTATCCACCAGTGCTGTAAATCCATCCCAGATGGCCACCAAATTGGTCAGGCACAATCTGCCCTTGGTGAAGCCATGTTGGCTGTCACCAACCACCTCCTTGCTCTCCATGTGCCTTAGCACGGTGTCGTAGTTCAGCCCCGATCGGGACCAGACTACGCAGTCTCTCTCTCGCTCCCCCCACCCTCCGAGAGAATAAGAGGAGATCATATAAGGAAAACGGCTCGAGGTTTGAGATAAGGATAGGGAGAAATCCTTAAAGTTACCGTTACGGGCAAAACAGACTCGACTTGGGGAAAAGCACTCATTTATTTTTAAAATTAGCAGGAGAATGAGACAGGGAACAAGATAACCTCCCCCCATCCCTCCCTCTTCCCGGGCTTAACATTATCTGTACTACCTCCCCTCCCGAGCGGCACGGGGTGGGGGGGGGGGGAATGGGGGTCGCGGTCAGTTCATCACGCGTTGTTTTACGCCGCTGTATCATCGTCGGGGGAAGAACTCCTCGCATTCCTCCTCTGCTCCAGTGTGGGGTCACACCCCTATGCCACAGTCCTTCATGAAACTGCTCCGGCGTGGGTCATCTCTTCCACGGAGTGCAGTCCCTCTAGAACAGCTGTCCCAGCGGGCCCTCCACGGGCCACAGCTGCCTTCAGGCATCCACCTGCTCCAGCGTGGGGTCCTCCATGGGCTGCAGGTGGATCTCTGCCCCTCCGTGGACCTCCATGGGCTGCAGGGGGACAACCCGCTCCACCATGGTCTTCACCACGAGTTGCAGAGGAATCTTGGCCAGGAGCCGCGTTACTCCTCCCCCTCCTTCTTCACTGACCTTGGCGTCTGCAGCCGTTCCTCACAACAGGCTGGCAGACGCCTCTCAGGATCCTTTTTACAACTTATTCACTTCTCATCTCCTCTCCACTTCTTGCAGCCAGGCCGGGCCGAGTTGGGCCCAGTCGGCTGCCCGGCGGGAGGCCAGAGGGTGAGGCCTGCAAGGCCCACAAGGCTCGCGCCTCCCCCTCTCTGCCCCCTGCTCAGCTGCTTCACATCTTCTTCCCTTTTTTTTTCTGTTTTCCCTTACTTAAATACGTTATTGCAGAGGTGTTATCACAGGACATTCTGCTACCAATTGGCTCGGCCTTGGCCAGCAGTGGGTCCACCCTAGGCCCGGCCGAGTCCAACTGAACAAAGGGGAGCGACTTCTAGCAGTTTCCTACAGAAGCTACCACCTTAGGCCCCCCCTCACTAACAAAACCAGAACACATGGTTTCCAGGAGAATCTGCTCCATGACCTTGCCAGGGACAGAGGTGAGGCTGACCAGCCAGTAGTTGCCTGGGTCTTCCTTGTTTCCCTTTTAAGAATGGGGGTTATGTTACCCCTCTTCCAGTTATTGGGGACCTCACCAGACATTTACTGCATTCTCTTTGCTTTAGGTGTAACAGCCTCTGCATTTTAGACTGATACTTCCTTACCCACTAACACAAACATCTGTATGTGTGACTTAAGTACTAAAGAACTTTTTTTAACCTTTAGAAGAAGTACTCATAAGAGTACTTTAGCCTTGCAATTTGTGTTGATTTGCTGTGTTGATTCTCCAGAATTTTGAAGTCCTGTAGCCAAGTTGTCAGGCTAGAAGGTGACATGGCCTGGAGATGTTTTTCTAGCTCTTTTTCACTAGAAGCAGAGTTAATTCAGACAAAATTAATGCCATCCTCAAGTCATTCTTGTGAATACATTTACATGTAGATTAATAATTTTCTGAGGGAAAAAAAGATTAAATTCAAACTCCTTTTGTTCTAATGAGCAACAAGAGATGCTTGGTGAAGAAGGTGACCAACTTGGTGAAATGTGAAAATTCTTAAACACTACCCCATGAATGTGATTGCACTTCTGTACCAAGTTTGTAGTCCCTGATGTCAGATTCACTAGAGTATTGTTTCTGAATGCTTTTCCCTGAAGAAAAGCGTGAATATAACGTTGTTTTGCTGTATGACTTATCAGAGCAAAGTGAAGTGCTGAAGTGGAAAACAGTTTTACATTGTGCTGCTTAAATACATAAAAGTTACATCTTTTGCACAGCACTGCAATATGCTGTACTGTTGAAGACAACGATCCTAAGCCAGGCTCTTTTTTATCACATTGGTTTGTGAAACTATGTGTAAGAAAGAGTTGTGCTGATTCATTTTGTATGCGTGCCTGTGTTTTGCTTTGCTGTGGGAAAGAGTTTACTTATTTTTTCTTTGTAGAGAGGGAAAATATCATGCAAACTACTTGGAAATATTTCCCCAGTGCTGTTTTAATACAGCTTTCTGGTGATCTTTTGAGGTCTCTGTGAAGGAGCATACATGTAGTAATTGCAAGCTGTGCCCTGCAGGCATAGGTTTTGCTGCAAGTTCAATTTCAGAAGCTGTAGCCTTGAATTAATATGCTATTTTTTACTCATTGTGTAATTGTTATGCATGCTCTGGGTGCAAATAGAAAAAAAGCCAAACCTTTAAGGTTGGAGTTGTCTTCCTGCAGATGATGGAGATGATTATTTTGACTTGTGGAACACCAGCAGGAAGGAATTGTGGATTCCCTTCCTTTTTATTGATAAAGACAATTAAAGCCATAGAGGGATGTGCGTGTCTTTGTGTGTGTGTGAGGGGGCTCTTTATGTATTTACTTGCATCAGGCTAAAAATATCTTCAAATAAGCTATTTCCAAGGAAGTTGATAGATTATGATTTAAACAATAAATACTCTGCCATTTAAAGGAATAGTAGTATTGAGGAAAGCAGTATGTGCTGTTATGTAAATAGGTAAATAAAAACCTTCCACAAACCAAAAACTCCTTTTGGTTTAGAAAGTCCTTTTTAATTATCTGAAGTTAGCCATACAGTGTAGATACTATCCAGATATTTTTTAAGTAGTCTATTATATTTTTAACATAATGTTGTCAACTTCTCTGATTTATCATACTTGGCAAAGAACATTTTCCTTATAACAGTATAAATTATAGCTTGTCAGACGGAGTGGAGTTGGACACCAGTAAGAGATTTGATTATTTTTTTTCTGAGTAATGAAACAGGTCAGTGAAAGTCTGAATCAACCAGTTTTCTTTGGGAGAGAGGAAAAACTTCTCCCTCAGCACCAGTTCTTCCATCTCTCCTGCTGAGCTGCCTGCAGAAGTGAAAATGCCAGCAAGCCTGTGCTGCACAGGTCCTCATGCAAAAGTAATGTAGCTTTAATGGTAAAGGAGCACTTGAAAAATAAGCCTAAACAAGAAATAAAATTGGAAGCAAGAAGACACCGTAGTTCACTAACTGCCTTTCTTGTTTTCTCTGCCTCTCTTTCCCTTCTGTCTCCAGGTCAGCTCAATTCAGAACCAAATGCAGTCCAAGGGAGGCTATGGAGGTGGCATGTCTGCAAATGTTCAGATGCAGCTTGTAGATACAAAGGCAGGATAACCTTGGGGAAACCTTTTCAGTAAGTACTGCACTCTGCTTTTGAGACACTGTTAGAGTCATAGGTAGAGCAAACATACTACTTTATAATTAGCTCCCTATAAATAGCTATGTCCTTATGATGCCAAATTTTAAAATGCATTTCTAAGTAAGAAAAGCAATATCATGTAAGAATGTTAATTTTTTACGCAATGAGCAAGAGATTGTGCTGACTGCATCAGTCTGTCTGTAAGCCTGTTTTATACCTATAATAACATAGGCAAATCTTTGCAAGTGAAGTTAGTTGTATAACAAATTGCAGAAGAATTTTGTGATACGATTATGGTACCATTTTGGCAACAGTTCCATCCATTTAAGTATAATACCTATGGTGTTAAATCAATAACAGCAATGTTACGGTAGAGAAATGATCACTCAATGTTCAAAACTCTATTTAATGTGTTTTGTGTCTTCCAGGTTGTCTGTGAGTTCCTGTATCTTCTTTCCTGTGTCCTCTCTTTTGCCTTGGTGACTGCTTTCTGTGCTTATGATGAGAGAAGTGATGGCTCATTGTTCACCCTTTGTGATTACTCCAGTGAAAAGTTGCTGTTCTGCTCTAATGATGCCATTTATCAGATTGGTCTGACCATGCCTTTCAGTGGCATGTATACATTGGCCTCTTCCAGTATCACGGACATAGAGTTCTTTAGAATTGTTTTTTGCTTTTTATTTCTTTTAGGCAAATTAAAGCACAAACTTTAGCTTCCCTCATCCCTCACAAATACTAATGCACAACATTCTGTTGCTTTTAGTCTTTACATCTTTTCTCCACTCAAGTAATTTAGAAATGAGTGCTTTTTCATTAATGTCTTCAATCATCTGTTGTTCATACCCATTTTTGAAAGGTCTAGGACCTGTATGAAATTATTATTTCACACCAAATCAGCAGAGTAGATGACCGCATGCTTTGTGAGATTGCTTTGTATGGTGGCCCGCTTGGTGCTAGAAGAAAAAAAAAATGCTTACTGCAAACTGGTGAAAAATTTTGCTGTGGCACCAAGTCGTGCCTGTTTCTGAAAAAGGACTTGTAACTTAGCTGCTTCAGAGTTATATCTTTATTTTAGTTTTTATCCAAGTAGTCTTGAAATAATAAAGAGAGAGCTTGCATTCATGAGGCATTTGTTGTAAATGTTCAGTATATTTATTTTGAAAGAGCTGACCTTGAGACTGTAAACCAGTGTAGTACCGTATCTAAGTGTTGTGGAAGCGCTTTAGTCTATTTAAAAAAGCATCATGTTTGGCTGCTTATTTTTCTTTCTACAGTTTTTCTTAATTTTAGGCTGTATGGTCATTTCCAGTAGCAGCATGTCAGACTGCCTGCAATATTAGCTGAAAAGTTTAGTAGACCTCTCTAAGTAGTTGGCAGTTTCTGTGTACTAAATATTTAGGGGCCATGGAAGTTGCTAGGAGCAACATACTAATCTGGCAGAACAGATGCCAATGAAAACAACACATAGGGTGACTTTTTACGAAGTCAGTAAAACGCCTTTTGCTCAGGTTCCAAAGCATGTTTCTTTCACATGTTGTGAAACTGTATTTTAATATTGCACTGTTTTCAGATTATCTCTGTAAATGGTCCTTTTTTTTCCTCCTTGTTGGTAGTTTGAGAGAAGTCAATGATTTGAGTCCTGGTTGAGTTAAATTTTTATGTGAAAATAACCCCCAAAACAGATAAGGCATAACTGTGCCTAGTCAGATCCATTTCTATACATAAACACACATGTGTTTATAAAAATAGACTGCTGTCGTAAATGATTCTTTATTCTTTTCCATCCTTTTCCTGATTTCACATTGCAACAGCTGTCAGGTTGATTTAAACATGTATGAACCTACATACTCTTCTCTCTCAATTCACAAACAACACACAAAATACAGGGCTATGGAGGTGGTTTGCCTTCCCTAAGTTGTGTTCCAGTGGTAAGTGTCAATTATCTGGTTGAATAGTTCCAATTAGGTTGGATAGTCTTCACTGATAAAGGTACTGATTTGTGATGACAGAAGATCAAGATGTTCAATTGTCTGGGTGGATAAACACATAGCAGTGCAGTGATATATATATATATATATATATATTTTTTAGGGGTCAACATTTCCAATGCCACTTTATCAATGAGTCTTAAATATACTATAATTACAAACTTATTTGAACTTTGTCATTGGTAGTAGGGGCTTAAATTTGCTTGCCAAACCTATATTGCACTTGTCAAAATGTTTTCAGCTCAATAGCCAGGAAAAAAAAAATTGACGTATTTTTATAACAGACATACTTTTTTTGTACATTGTGTTCATTCTTGAATAAAGTCAGTTCAGTGTTGGCTTGTAGATATTAAAAGGAAAGTATTGACTTTGATTCAATAAATGTTTTCTTTGAGTTGGTGGCCTACCCTTTTTCTTTTTTATAAGTTACATTTACATTAGAAAAACACTTGCAGCCTACAGTCAAATTTGTGGTGAAAATTCTCTGAAGAGTAGGCTGTTAGTGTCAATAAGTAACCTGCGGGCTTGAGGTTTTTTTCATGCTCCTTGACCCTTTTGTTGCCAGGTGGATTAAGACATAATTTTATTGGCAGTTTTGTTGCATTGATTTAGTGATGTATCCCAGGGGCTTCTGCAAGGAACTTCAAGGGAAGGGTTCTTAAAAAATACATTGGAAACCTTCATATACAGAATTTCTTTCTTTTTGACTGCAACTGGTACATGTGTTACCTTCTTGATCGTGATGCAGATTACTGTGGTGATCACTAGAAGACTTAATTATACAACGAATCGTCATATTATGTACATCTGCATTAAATACATCTGCAAGACACAATATTGTCTGCTCTATATTTGGCTCAATTAATTTTTATATTTGACAGTCTCAAAGTTAATTCCTTAAGCACTAATTTAATACTTTAAACTTCATGCTAAATTGTTTTAAAGACTGATAATTAATTCTTCAGCTCATGGCAAGTTCTTGAAATTGCCAGCTGAGGAGAAAAGATAGTTCTAAAGGGAAAGAAAGATCAAGATAAAGTCATTAGGTATCTGTCATCTTGGGGGCTATTTTCATTAGTTGTTGAAGTTATAAAAACTTAGTACTGTCTACAAAGTTGTGTCTTGAAGAGCAGATGTTTCACTATAACCACCTAAAAAAAAATGGATTTTGACCTCTCAAAGAATGAGACAGCCTGTTTACACTGTCTTTAGTCTATTTAGCTGCCTAAAGCAGTTGTATGAGTAAATTGATCCCTTTTGTGCCTTTTAAAAATGTTAAGTGAGCACTAGCAAATAAGTCTCTGAACATAGACTTGGTCCCAAGTAGCAGTGTGCTCTGCCATAATTTGATATACCAAAAAACCCCCACCCTTCAGATCCAGAAAATTAAGTTGTTAGCAAATCTTGCCCTGTCTACATAATGACACATTCTTAGCAAGTATAATACGTGCTTCATCGCACCACAATTCTTCTGATTTCTATATTGCTTGTCTCTTTTTTTTTTCTTTTTTTGAGGGAGGAAGAGTTAATTAAATAAAATATTTTCAAAGTCTAATTTTTAAAGCTATTCCTATTTTGTGTGTATGCATGTGAATAGTGCCCCTTCCTAGAGAATGGAAAGTGATTTTTGAGCTTCATAAGGATTCTATAGATCTTCAGCACTTTATTGTGTTTCATGATCTCCATCTTCTATGAAGATCTCTATGCATGCCACTCAAAAGATTTCATTAATTGACTGTGCTTTCTCCCTTCATATGCCTTAAAAAAGCCCTAAAAATTACTATGTAACCTTCTGAAACTACTAGGAAGCTATATAGGGTATTTTATGTATGTAAAGATTGCATTTATTTGAATTTCAGCAGTAAAAGTCCCATTCCTTATTCCGTATCCCTTTTTCTATAATAACAGCTAATCACAGAAGACTATGCACAATTTATTATACACTCCTTACTCTTCAACATTTTCTTCTTCCTTAAAAACTGTCGTTAGCATGATAGAATGATGAAGTCTGGACTAAACTGAAGATTTAGTGGAATAATGCAATTCCATGAGCACAAACAGTTACATCAGGGCACAAATAACTTTCAGAGTAAAAGATGTTACAGGCTTAGTTGGTTTGAGGTTTCTTTGGTATTAAGTCTATAAAAACATGTTAGTCACAGGCTACAACTTCACTATAAAACTATTCTACTAACAAATAGTAGGAAGATATAAAAATGATACTCAGCACAGCACTACCTTATTTCTGAAGAAGTTCACCTCCCTGATGCTGATGGCATGTGCAACGTGTGCCACTGGGAAGCAAAGAGATACTGAGTGAGTGAATTACCAAGCAGTGAGCAAGATTCCCCAGAATGAGATGTAATGAAAATTAAACCATTTCCTGCTGGCAAAAATCTGTGCATCAAAGTAACTATAGGTAAATTTTAGATGTTTTTTTCAATGTTTGCTCTTAGGTGATTAGGAGCTATCGCTGTGCATAGATGAAATAAGCCAACATAATTGGAATTTACCGTGAACTTGAGCAAATAACACTCTCAAAGTGCAAGCCATATTTCTTGAATCATCACTGTGAATGTGTAATTCTGGCCAGATTCCTTGAAAATCAACAAAATGCATGCCAAGACAAAACACAGTAAAACATTCTTCTCACTCTTGATAGATGCCCTACCTTATGCAATATTGGCAGGTATTGAAACGGTGTTTTGGTGAGCGTATTTTACAAGAGAAGAATTGCATGTGCTCTTCAGTATTTCTGTAGAATAAAACTCATCACTATCACTGTGTTCATGGCATGAACCAAAGTGCTTATACCTGTGCATCTCATCACTTAACATTACTAGATCACCTATAAAATATTTTAAAATGTGCACTACTCAATAAATAAATTGACAAATATTTAATTGTATTTAGCATGTATGTAGTCCTGACAGTAGATCCATACACAGTGACTGTCATGTTAAAGCTTTTTGAAAATTATGTCCTCGTTCTGCCAATGATTAGAAGTACTTCAAAGGCATACCAGTAAAACTGGTTGGGTTTGGTCCCATCTACTCACTCTTACAGTACATGCTAGCACTGACACTGATTTGGCTGCTCTGCTGACTGTATTGGGTACTGACCTAGAGTAAAGGTCAGGTTTTTGTCCAAATAGATTAGTTTGTTGGATCAGTTTGTTAATGCTTATCCAGAGTAAGCATGGGAGTGAGTGGCATGGGATCAGAAGTAATCTGTTATGGGGAACACTGATAGCTTAACCTGGCTGTGGAATTAACCTGGCTTTCTGAATTTAAAAAAAACACAAACCACAGAACATTCATCCTAGTGACAAAGCTTAGCCACAGCTGCGTCTGTGAATGTCTACTGAAAAGCTGCTTCTGTGTTTTGGGAGCTCTCTTTCCATCTGTTGGGCTCACTGGCTTTGACCAGATTGTTCTGTTTGGTTTGGGGCAACAGAGCATGTTGAACATATTGCCAGATGGTCAACTACATCATCACCAAGACTCAGCCAACCACAGGCAATATGATTAATTTCTGCCATCAGTCCTCATTCCATCTATCACCACTACACAAGATAAGACTTTCTGCTTTTGCACAAACTAATAGAAATTATGAGTTCAGACTTCAAGCAGGTTTCCTATTAAGCCCAGAAAACACAGAGTGCTAGTGGAGTTGGTGATAATTTCATGGATACCAAGCTTGCTTACTTAAATATGATGCAGAATAGTATAACCACATTTATGAATGATTGAGCTGTCATGCAAAAGGCACATTCCTTTGTTATAACACAGTTATTTAAGCATTTGTGGGAGCTTTTCATGGCACGGATTGTCTACAGCCAAATTTATCCCTTTTTTTTCCACAAATGTGATGATCTGTTTTTAGACACAAGATAGTAACAGAGCCTATTATCAAAAAATAGAAGTAAAGAGTTGTGCTCGGTTTATCAGTTCTTTCAAGTGAAGTGGATGCTTCACTTTTGGACTTGGTTTGTAGTAGAAGACACTCCTCATATGCCATGGCACACACACAGAGCAGGGTTTGAGTTCTGGTAGAAGAAACTGAAATCAGCTTACTCTGATTTTCTAACAGTTAAAGAAGGTGTTGGTATATACAAGCATCGTGATAAGCTTTAAGAAGTCGAACAGTGACTTTGAGGGTAGGAGATGTTTCGGCATGAAACAGTGAGCCACCCGCTATAGATACATATTTTTCTCAGAATGCTAAACAGTAAGAAAGCTTCATATATTGATGTCAGCATTCAGGGAGTGCTGGTCTTCTACCAGGACTCTGCATGTCAGTCATGGGCAATTGTTTCACAGGAATGTGCTTTTTTTTTCGCCTGTGCTATGCTTTCAGTGCCATGAAGGGGCTGTTGGCTTTTGGGTTGCTTTTTAAATCTCTCTTCATTGTATCTGCCTTTGTAGTTTGTAATTCATTTGAAATATCTGCTAGGCAATACTAACATTTTTTGCATTTGTGCATTTCCCGATGGGAAGCTCGGATGAATGACTCCTGTTGTTACAGCAATGAGGTGAGGAGCCCTCATGCACCACACAGAAGCTGGGGTTTATCTTTTCCACTTGCTGTCACTCACCATGATCCCTTACCAAATGTGTGAGATAGGCAGTTGTGCAAAACCAATTCTTAAAACATCACCTCTAGGAGGAAGATGAGTATTACTTGGAATTGATTTTGAAGTCCTCAGATTTCATGAAATGTGGCAACAGTAGGGAAACAGCTATTCTGAAACAGTTTTCCTTAGGAAATCCTCTTTACAGTAACAATAAAACATGCAAAGAATAATAATCGCTGGAGAAGAGTACACTTTCCAGGTGGTTAATGCTAATGTACATTTTGGCACTCCGCAGCTTTTTCCACTTGCCACAGTTTCGCCTACTGGAGCTGTAGCAATCATCTTGTGTATGGTGTATGCATTAAGCAGCAGAGATAATGTATGGATGTGGGGGCGTTGTGCAGCGTTTTGATTCACATGCATAAAGGAGAAAAACATTTCAGAAGGTGGAAATAAAGAACCAGCCATCACATTTCAGCGAGCAACACTCTAGGTTTGGAAGGATGGAGGACTGTGGGGAGGAAAGATATTAATGGTGGGTGAGTAAAAAGAAATGAGGGTAAGTGGGGGAGGAAGGTAAATTTTGGTAGGTGTCCAACCACTGTACCCAGGCCAGTTCCCCATGGTGCTCTTTTCAAGAAGGAGCTATTGGTGACAGCCACAAAACCAGAGCCCACTGCAGCAAGGCTTGTTCATTTTTCACTGGTTTCAGTAGTAGGTTCCAAGCCAATTATTCTCTCTGTAAGTAGCAGAAGACATTTGGTTTCCAGCTGGCATAAGCAGGATCCATCATAACAAGACATGGAGCAGCCTAGGGGAACAGGGCTGCATGGTGAACAGAGCTGGGAAATTATACTTTTTTAAAAATTTTCAAAGTCTGTATTAAATGCAAACTATTTTTCTTAATATGAACACATACAGGATGGTGCAATGGATGCCTGTGCAGCTTCACATCTCTTAAAAAAACATTCAGAAGTCTGTTTCCAAACCCATTTGCTGGAGTTAGACAACATCAGGATGACACTCCTGCTACAGGTCCAAGTCCCAATATTTCCTTTTATTGCCTAGAACCACTCACTTCTATCTGTTTACATCTATCCACAATTGCACAGATGCTGTTTTCCTCAGAGAAAATGCTGAGGAAATGCACCCAAAATGCAAATGCCGAAAAGCACCCAGCTCAGTCCTTGGATGGGAATTAAATTGCCATGGCATGCTTTGGTTAAGAGCTTCCTCAGTCATTCTTTAAATCACAACCAGAGCACCGGAAACATATAGAATCATACAATAATAGAACGGTTTTGTTTGGAAGGCACCTTTAAAGGTCATCTAGTCCAACCCCCCTGCAAGGAGCAGGGACATCTCCAACCAGATCAGGTTGCTCAGAGCCTCATCCAACCTGGCCTTGAACGTTTCCAGGGATGGGGCCCCTACCACCTCTCTGGGCACTGCTTCACCACCCTCAGCGTAAAAATTTTTTTCCTAATATCTAATCTGAATCTGCCTCCCTCTATTTTAAAACCATTACCCCTCATTTTATCACAACAGGCCCTACTGAACAGCCTCTCCTGTCTTTCCTGTAGGCCCCTTTCAGGTACTGGAAGACCACTCTAAGGTCTCCCTGGAGCCTCCTCTTCTCCAGGCTGAACAGCCCCAACCCTCTCAGCCTGTCCTCATAGGAGAGGTGCTCCAGCCCTCTGATCATCATCGTGACCCTCCTCTGCACCCTCTCCATATGAAACACTGTGTCTAATGCGGCAGCTTTGGAAAACCTAAAGAACTGCAAAGTTACATCAAGATGATTGCTTACTAAAACAATTTTAAATTTTCAGCCTCTTAAAGCACATTTGCATACTCAAACACTTCGAGGAAAATTAAACTGTTCTGACCTACATAGATGCAGTGGCCTGTACTGTCCCCGGTGTACATGCTATAATGAGATATAATGATTTATTCTCTAAGAATGAGTGAGTGCCTAATGATTTCTGGGGCACGAGGCACTTCTCAGCCGCTGTGCAAGACATCCCCCTGCCTCCTGCACAGCAGCGCTTCAAATGTCCATCCAGCAGCCATGCGGAGGCCAGTGCAGTGCTGATAGACAGGCATTTCTGTCCCAATCCCACGTGCCAAAGCCATTTGGTGTGAGGGATTTGCAACTATTTGTGTCAGTGCTGGCAGGCATTGCAGCCGCTGGCAGCTAAAACTTGCCGGCAAGCGCAGTGCCCCCAGCTCAGTTTCTGTGGGGACCAACAGCGTCTGCCACAGTGAGACTCACTCAAACACGTGCAACCGCAGCAGCTGCCCTGCTCCAGGGGCGGCTGAGACAGCTCCAGCCTCACCCCAACCCAAACCAGTCGATTGCATCACATTCCTGGGCAGTGCTGCTACCTTCCGAAGTGCGAATTCACATAGTACTGCACTGAGTTAAGAAAACCGTTCTCGAATCAGATTTTCTAAGTAAGGGCACTTAGCTAACTGCACAAAGAAAAGTCAGGTCCTCCTCCTCCCTGACACCATTTAGCCAGCCCAGTCAGCTAATGGAATGACAACTAGTGATGGTTATTATCAATACAATAATCAGTGCTGTTCACTGCTTGGAAAACTATGATCAAATATGTGCAGCTGCTTATACACACCCATGAAGACAAATCCTCCATGGGACTGACATGCCTTCTAAATTTAAACTTCTGTGCAAGCAAGAAATTTCCACAGTCCTGTCCAAAAAACCATGTCATAATGTCCATAACCCCTCACCCCCAATATTAGCAATCTTGATGTTCACATTATGAGATGTTTAAAAAGTTGCAATAAATGTCTGGATAATTGGAAAGTGGGCATTGGCCTCCCTGGATGGGCAATTGCTTTAAATAGCTCATTGTACCAAGGTAAAGACAGTTTCACAGCACACGGGACTGTTCCCCAGCTGAGAACCTTATAGTCCCATCCTCTGAGCATAAATGAACATGTGAGTGAGAACGGCCTTTTCTAATCAGGACAAGAGGATCCAGAATCAGAGGGCTGCAAAGCGTTTAAATGATTTTACAAAACTAAGAATACATTGGCATGTTCGGGATTTCATTGCCTTGCTGTTTCCTCTGCACAACCTTCTGCCCAGATTTCTGGTGCACCACATCATCTGCATTTTTATTACTTCACTGTATACTACTTAAAGTTTTGGGTTTCTGAGAGCTATTTCTCAAGAGTTCATGTGCTACTGATGCTGCTTGTTTCCCCCCAAGGCCAGTCTCCCATCACAAATGGCATCATAGCCACATTTACATGGATTATCAGGAATATGCAGCAGGGGCTTATGAATTTAAGTAAGGCGTGAAATAACATACTTAGGAATATTGCCCCTAAACATGTTAAGAATGCTCTTCATGTAGGGTTAGCAGTGTTTTGATATTTGGTCAGGGGCTAACATCCTCTAAAGGGCAACAGCAGTGCCACGTTTTTCTTTTGTAGCATTGCACCAAATGACTGAGGTCCCAGGAGTCATCCTCACTTCAGTCAGTGAAACTTATTGAAAGGTCACTTCTGAATTCTCTAGTGAGGTGCACCAGCACACAGGGTATGATAGACACTTTGAAAAAGAAAAACTGATGTACTTTTTATTAATAATTATATGAATCAGCTAATTTAAAAAAAAAAGAACTAATTTCCCTGTTGCTTTCCTGTGTTCTGTACCCAGAAAGATAAGGCTGCTTCAGAAGCAGCAGGGGAACAACAGAGTTCTCTACCACTTCAAGCAATTACCACAAGGTAGGAAAAAATAGATCTTCAGAGAAAAGTAAAAAGGGCCATAGCACTCTTGTCAAAAAGCCTCATTTGTTTTAATGAAATAATTTATTTGAAAAAGGACTGCATGAACTAAGCTAGGACAGGACAACTTGTCTCATCAGAGGTCACTGCAGCTTACTTTTACTTTGTTAATTTATGTCAGTAAGAGCACTTAGGGTCACCTGGGTGAACAGAGGAAGAACCTTTCACTTCTAATACAGTTTCAGATACAGCTTTTAGTCACTTCCGTCACAAAAGTTCATTTGATGGGACATAGGAACAAGATCTCTGCTGCAGAGAGACAATCTTGTTACCACCATCTTGGCATGATGTAAGAAACACCAAACCACAAGAGGAAAGACTAAGGAAGTTGCACAGATAGATGGGATAATTCCTTCTCTGGTTCCTATAAGCAACACCTCCAAGGAAAGCAGGGAGGAGAGCAGAAGGGGAGCTGTCTCAGTCATGCCTGGTATAATGGGACTGCTCATCTGGCATTTTGCTCACAGGCACTGGCCTTCCATACCAGCTCTTTGCAAGAGGCAGAGGCTGCTGGCCAGCCTTGCATGGTTTCAACAAATACTTCTTTGTGTGTGAGTATGCCTGCATGTGATCATCAGAGAGGTTGTTTACAACATTAAGATACCCGCTTAGACAGCCCCGATGACACAATATTGTCACTCTGATCTAATAGCCTCTTGCGCCCTTGTCTCTGAGAACAGAGGTGTCAAAAACATACCACCTCTTTTCCTTACAGATAGGGCAATTAATGGAGGAATGCTGTTGTGAACACAGCACCATGTCCTCATTAGAGCTAAATGCCTCAGGTCTTGCCATTTTGCTCCTGTGGTTAAATGCAAAGTGAATATTGACGTTGACTGTGGTTCTTTAAGTAGCAGGTGGGTTTGATGTTTGCAATCATGGGTTATGGGAAGCAACAGAAAAATCCCAGCCTATCTGGTGGAGAAAGTGCACAAAAAGGTGTGTGTTGCACACAACTTACCCATTTCCCACCCGACACAATGAGAAGAAACCTTTTACTGTCCTAAGTTAATTATCACCTCAGAAATACAAAAGCTCTTCTTCATGCCCCTTAAGACTGTCCCAAATTTCTGAAGGCCAAACCAAAGAAGTAACTAAACGTGATTGTTTTCTCCCTCCCTCAGAGCAAGACAGTAACAAGTTCTAACAAATACATAACCAAGAAAAAAGCTACATGTTTTCTGCTGCATTTGGCACTCAGAAATCAGCAGTAGTTTGCATAAAAATATGGGTGAGGAAGAAGAAAATGGGTAACTCCGACTATGATACGGTCCTCTTTCATCAACAAGTCTGGCTGAATTCTGGATCTATTTCTTTTGCCTCCTCTTAGACCTAGCAAGCAGCTAGGAAGCACTGTTGAAACCCATGGCTGGTTTTGGACACCTTCCATCTCTGTTACTTCCCTATAAATAAATCCAAGGAGGTGTTGTATGCATCCACCTTTATTCTGGCTGGATGGAAGAAAGGCACTTCTGAACTAGATGGGAAATACACTGTTTTTTTAAATACACTGTTCAAGAAGAGTGTACACAGGACAAAACAGTACCTGCATAAGCATGCCTGGTTCTTAGGTCATCCTCCAGCCTGGTACTGGTTTTCAAAACGCTCATTGGCTCTAGCTGCTTGTGAGTGAGGTTACATGAGATTATATTAAGTAGTCAGACAACACAACTAGATCCAGCCTTAGGTCAGGTCTTCCTGCAGTGCTTTGTTCTTATATCCCTCTCCAACTTTCTTGCCCCAAATCTGATCCTAGCAGTGTGGGACATGCAGTACCAGAATGGTATGAATAGCCCAAAGCCTGACTGGGCACCATGTGGAGCACATCACATCCATAGTAGCACCAAGGGCCTTGCGCTGCTCCAGTACTGGCATTTCCCTTGGGAAGGCTCCAGTCCCTCTCCTCTTGAGGATGGCAGAGCGAATAAACCTTTCCCACTCTGAGCCCCTGGACTTGCTTTCCCTTGCAGTGCTCCTCTACGAGGACAAGCTGGTTTCCAGCAACACATGTAATTGTTGCCTACCAACACCAGGAAGAGAAACTTCCCCACATCATAGCCCTGTGCTGGTTTTGGCTGGGAGAGAATTAATTTTCTTCACAGTAGATGGTAGGGGGCTATGTTTAGGATTTGTCTTCCCAAGTAACCATTACGTGTGGTGGAGCCCTGCTTTCCTGGAGATGGCTGGACACCTGCCTGCCGATGGGAAGTAGTGAATTAATTTCTTGTTTTGCTTTGTGTGCGTGGCTGTTGCTTTACTTGCTAAATTGTCTTTAGCTCAGCCCGCGAGTTTTCTCACTTCTACTCTACTGATTCTCTTCCCCATCCTGCTGTGGGGGGAGTGAACGAGTGGCTGCATGGGGCTTAGTTGCCAGCTGGGGTTAAACCACAACTTTGTACAACAGCAGAGCTCACAGGCATGCTTCTCCAAATTGTCACCTGAGGAACCAGTTCTGCAGACACATCAATTATTTTGAGAGCAGACGTGAAAGCTGCCTGCCCAGTTTAGAGGGCAACCACTGTTGTGATTCTTGATGAAGCTGTTTACATTTAGGATACTCTGGTCAGCTACAAAGGGAATAGCTGCCCTGTGCTTTGTGCAGCTCTGCTGCCTGGGCCGTTTCCTGCACACTGAAAAGGGTGGCAGCGCCACTGCTGGGTGCAATTGCTCCATCAATCTCTGCACCACCCAATTTCCCACTCCCTGTTAAAAACCTGTCTGCACACATTAGACCATTAGAAGGTGCCAGGCACATTTGTCACACAGATGATGCCTCTGCTCCCTGCAGTAATGAGAAAATAAAGACAGTGCGCTGTAAAATAAGAAGCAAAGCAATGTGTGCTGCAGATATAAGGAATGAAATATGTCACACATACTTTTAATATAACTGTAAAACTTGTTTTCTTGCGGCAGTCTGTAGCAAGGGAAACTTCAAGGTATCTGTCCAGCAACTGGTTTCTCACCAGCCTCCTACTTGCTCACACACTCCTCCTACACTGGTTAAACCGATCCAGTCTTCCTCTTGAGCTGTATTGCACAAAACATGACTGAAGAGTCTTGAATGAAGGCACCAGAACAGGAGCATTTGTAAAGGTCTGCTGAGGTCTGATCAGCAGCTCTGAGCTTGGGTCAGTAGCGTAACCAGGAGTCTCTCTCCCAGTCCCACGTCCTTCCTCTTCAAGACCCTGTGTGATGCTGCTGCTCTGCGCGTCCAGCCCTGTGGCCAAAGCTCTGGCTAGGCTGCTACTGCTGCCACCTTCCCCTCTTTATGCCTTGCTGTACTAGTCCCCCCACTTTTTTTCTCTATGTGATCTTCATTCTCCTTTCCCTCTCTTTGGCACTGTTTTAGCCTTGTGTTGTTGCAGCACCCTGTGGTCCCTCTTTCCTGTTCCTCTGTGCTTGACCACAAAAGGGTAGTGCAAAGAACACACTCTATTTTCTCAAACTTTGACACCGTGGCGGGGGGAGGGGGGTGTGATGGGGCAGGAAAGCAGAGGGAGGAATAATGCATGAGTGTATGGACAACACATCTGGAATTGCAATTACTGGCAAGCTATCCTATAAGTGTGATTACCCCTATATACACAGATTCACACCAGAGCTACCAGCAACATATATCCTCTAGGGTTCAATAATTAGATTCTTTAGAAGAAATGTCCCATGACTGGTCTTTGTATAATGCAGGTTTTTCATGACAGCAATGAAGTACCCAGCAAAAGCTGTTCTGCAGACGTATGAAGGAGAAATATTTTAGCTATTAGTACACTTTGATCTCTGGGGAAACATGTCCTGACCTCTGATGCTAGTTATTTCCAGAGCTCATTACCTCATTTGCGTAAACTTCTCTTGGGTCCTATCTGCTGTAGGGGAGCTTCTTTCGGCTGGGAGGTCTCAGCAAGTGCTGCATATCAAGGGTGGAAATTTATGGGTGCCTTGATCACCCATACTAAATCTATGAGTTTTTCTTCAGAGCTTGAGAAGTGGTTAGACACTTGAGGAAAGATGCAAGGAAGATGAAGTTTTAGTGTTAAGAGCTCCCAAGTCTACAACAGAGCCCAGAGACAGACAAGACAATAGGATTGTAGATACTACTTTTGCACTTGAATTCCAAGCATTTGTGCAGAATATGCTGTTTTCCTCAAACACCGAAGACCTCTTCCACAGGCAGTAATGATGGGAATGTGTCTGTTGCAAAACAAACTGCTAAGTATACAGTCAATTATTTTTCTTTATTTTCCTTTTGTGGTTTTGATTCTTTAGGTAAGAGTTTTGCTAGGGACGAGGAAACAGCACTCTAGCAGCATATCTCATAAGAAGAAACAAATGAGGCATAATGCAGTGAGCTCAGAGGGCAGCTGTGAGTTTGAGGGTTGTGTGGAGCCTGAACACAGCTAAGAGAAAACAGAGACTGAATGCAGCCTGCAGCCTCTAACACCAACAACTTCCAATGTTCACAATAGAAGCATATATTTTGTATTCAGACAAAGGGTAACAACCAAGGGCAATATTCTAACATTCCTGTGTTCCTCTTGTCATCAGGGATAGTCAGGCTTCTCAAATTCCTTTTCTGTAGTTCATATACAAACAGTTTTGCCAGTATGAGCCAGGATTGAGCAGTTTGGTGAAAAGCGTACACTCGAAATGTACACTCATCGGCCAGTAGCTGATGAGACTCTTCAGGTACCACATGTCCATATTTTATATTTCTCTAGCTACACTTTCAGTCTTTCATGAGATATTCACCCACTGTATCAGACTAAAATGAATCTTCCTATATACAATAAGCATACACAAGCAAACAATTACTACAAACATGACTTCAGTTGCTGTAGTTTTGGACAATGTGCTTGAGCACCTATTCATTTATTTTCCATGACCCACAGCAGTAAATGCAGTAAGAAATAGATATGTGTGATCTGTATATACTCTGAAGTGGTTAGCTGCCAGTGTTACCACATACCAGTGGATCCTAATTAGCGATGCTTCTGAAAGTGTGCACACTTTTTGCGATGTTTTTGGACAGAGTGGCAAGAATATGCTGACAGAAAAGTCTTTAATGGTGCCAAAAGATGAGCCAGAGGGTCAGAAAAACACATGCCTCCCAAGAATGAGAGAAGTGTAGTTTTGTTTTGGTTTGCTTTTTCCTTTCCTTGGTTGTTGTTCTTTTTTACTTACAATTTCAATACTTGCGCTAACAAATATGTATAAAGCTCATTTGCAGTCTTGCTGAATTAAGAAAATCATTGCCACGTGCAAGCATGAACACTATAATGTTGGTTCTAAAATGAGAGCAGATTGAGAAGGGACAGTTATTTTGAAGCTAAACTTGGAGGCTGTTTCTTGTTGACAGTTTTGGGAACTGTAGAGGATGAAGAGAAGGGCAAAGACTGAGAGAGGCACAGAGGTCAGATCCGGCCAGCCGAGCGCAACTCCAAGTCAGGTCAGGTCATTCTAACCTTTTCTGTGTTTTTCCACTCTTCCTTTCCATTTAAAAACAGGCCCAAAATACAAGAGCTTAGTGTCACAAGCTAATAATGGAGTTGGTACATTTAGGAAGTCTCTGCTCATGTATCATCTTCCTTAACTGCTCAAGCCAACTAAACCTTCAAATGCTGCCAGAAAATTAGGCTGCAATCCTGACTTACAAGCATGCATAGTGCATGCATTCCCTCAAGGACAGACAATGCATGGGACAGAGAAGTGTATTAGCAGCAATCTTCAGACCACATTTGCAATGTCATGCTAGCTAAATAATTAACATACTTTAAATTACTCTCAAGGGAGAACAAGGGCTTTAGGACATCTACAAAATCATTCATGTAGTACCCTGAAATATTTTTTGTATTACAATTATGTTTAGAGGCTCCAGCTGAGACTAAGGACCCCATTTGGTCAATAAGCTCTGTATAGTCAGAGTAGTTTTGGTAAGCTCTCCAGGGAAATCTGAATGAACAAAGCAAGAGATAAAACATTACTTTCAGGTGTCAGACCAAAAATAAAAAAAAAACAAACACCCTTTTTTTCCCCCAAAAAAAATCTTAAATGCCTTTGAATTGTGGCAGAATCTCCTGTGAATGAGGCAACAGGTCAAACTGAAAAGTATTTCTGCAGAAATAGTTTGCAATTTCCTTTCATCAGTCCATAAAATATGTCCCATTTACATGCTTTATCTTCCTTTTCTATTTTGTCACATAATATAACTGATGGTTACGCTGAAAAAGAACTGCTGAATAAACAAGTTTTACATGACCACAGGTTTTTCTCTAGGTGACAAGTGTGCCAGTCCAAGCTTTAAATTGGCATTAATCTAGTTCTTTTTTTTTTTTTTTCATAAACCAACTCACAGTAATGACATAAATACAAGCCAGAGCACTTAGTACGTTGTAGGTGGCATCTGATCTCATTAAAAAGCTAGTTTAAAGGAAAACCACAATGATTTCTCTGTCATTCCTCCTAGAAATAGCTTTTGGGGAACTTTTCCAGTGGGAAAAAAGGTACTTCTTAGAAGAAAGTCACTAAAAAAAGAAGGAAGTAGATGAAACAATCTCCATTCCAAGGTGCTTTGTCATATTAAAATAACCTGCTTTCTTCAGAAGTGTATCTGCTCATATCTGGAATACAAAAGATGCTTCATGCATTCGTTCCACACAGAATTTCCTTATGTTTTCTTTCCCTAAGTTGCTACACAATTGTGTTAGGGTATCTTCATAGCAAACAAACCAATCTGCTTTATCTTCCTCTTCCCTGTCCCCTTAATATATCAAGAGTTCCAGTGCAACACCTTCCTTTTGGTCAGAGGCACCAAAAGCAATTCTATCCTTCCAACACCTCTTTGCTAAATGAAAAAGTAATTTTTGCCAAGCTCAGATAGGGCCACCCATGCAGAAATGGTACCAGTAAGGAGTCTCTGCTAGTAAGGAGACTAGATGTGGTAACTGTTGCATTTCATGACCTAAGTCCTAAGGCTGAAAAAAGGCTCAACAAACAGTCATATGTAGATTTTACTCAAATAATGGAGAATAGGTACAAAAAGGCAGAAAAATATTAAATTAATAGAGGTTTTATTTATTTTGCACCTTAAGTCAGCTGTCCTATTGACTGGGCAGTTTGTCACTGGCTGTAGCAAGGCTGTCTCGTGCTGAAACTCTCAGTCAGCAAAACAATGCTAGTACAAGCAACAGCTTTAATTACTCCTGTGTATGCAAAGAGATAGTTTCCATGCATGTAAAAATGCTTGCTAGAAGTACATGGAGTAGGTTGCTGAAACACAAGCTTCCCCAGACATTCAAATATGTGCCTGACTACACATAAATGCATGTGAAAATGTACACATTTCAAATTTGTTAGGAAAATTTTTAGCAACTAGTAGGGGAGAAGAGGTCATGAGGGCCACCTCAGTTTATTCAAAAACATTGTATTAGGTCATTCACAAAGCATTGCATACTCAATATGCTAGTTTTCTTTAAATCTCTAAGATTAAAGAGAAAAAGAAAAGCTTTAAAATCCCCATCTTTCTCTCATTTTATTAGATATAAGTCAGAAACTATTGAAAAATTGCATTTTACCAACATCAAGAAAGCTGCTGTAAGTCTTCAGATACATGAAGGTACTAGATTTGCTGCATTATTGGCAAGAAACAACCCACGTGGCATTTGGTGAAGATAGAATTTCTAAGGAATCAGTTGTCTGGGTATCTGGTTCCTATGTGGCAACAGAATGTTAAAAAGGATATGAGTCAGAGAACTGAAGCAATAATGGAGTTATTTATCTTGATGGATGAAGAGATTAATATTCTGGGTTAAAATCATGCACAACAGGTGAAGAAACAGTGATGTCTTCACCCCCAAAAAAAGTCTTTTCTTATTGTGAATTCTCAGCAGCACTGTTAAAAATTGAGCATTTATTTTCAGCATGAAAGATAAAAATGGGGATATTAAATGTGGTTTACCCCAACGGCAATTCACTCTTGTCACCCAGCATATACTGTCTTCCAAGAACTGAGAGATTATTTTTGACATTGATTTTTTTGAGTAGTTCTGAATAGAAGTTTCTGCCAGTGAAGATGGCAGATCCTTTTTTTTTTCTGTACACAGAATTTATCAGAGAAAATCACATTCAACAGAATCAAATGTGTTCAGTTTTGCTAACCAAATACGACAAAACATCTAAGAATCAGTAGAAATTGCTGATTTAATGAAACATTAAGGAGGGGATGGGAAACAAGTTTAGTCCAAAACAGCTGAAACCTGAGCAAGCACAGCAAGTAGCAAGAATGACATCTTGTTCCATGTTCAGTTCTTGAAAAATAAGCTATGTCACAGCATGGAACATGCACTGGAAACATTTTCCCATGTGGTTACTGCTCTGAAGCGCGGAAGTACTACAGACAGCAAATTGGGTAAGGCTTTAAAACAAGTGTAAATGCAGATTTAAAAAGTATCTAACTTTAAGCATCAGTTTGTCTTCACACGCACCACAGGAGTTTTTTCCTTCTTTGCACTTCTTGATTGAAGAATTTGGCCTAGCACGAGGCAGGAGGCTTGGTAGCAAAGAGGAGAACTTTGCATCTCAACACAAATGTGTTTAGTCCCCAAATAATTTATTGTATCTGCCTCATGATATTAAAGACAACAAAAGCTAATAACCCATACAGAATGAGGAAGATAAATTTAAAGAAAAAGGTATCAAGTATATTTTTTTGAAAAAGAACATCCTAGAAGCTTGCAAAAGCAATTAAAATATTTTTCTTTAACAGAAGAGGGACAAAATTTTGGAAGCATTACTGTGTTCTGTGGTATAGCAAGAGCGCAAAATGTGGACTGGGTATTAGTCACAATTGGATTTTTGCCTAAAGCTGCCACTGAGGGAGTGCCTTAACCATCATCATATATGCCTTTCCAATAGCATAGACATTTCAATCATTCCCCTAAAGACCGAACCACCAGCAGAAACAGAGGAAAGCTCTTGCCAAGGAACAGCTGAAGGAGATGTGCCAGAAACAAGGAATTACATGAGGGGACAGCTACAGGAGCAGCTAATCACTGTGCAGGACAAATCTGTTGGTTTGCATGGGATAACAGCAGCAGCAGCAGGAGGAAAGCAACAGAAAGAGGTGTTTGCCCAAGCAAACCCCTTTCCTTTTGGTCCTCTCTTTTGATATAGATCACTCTCTTCATGGCTTCTGAGCATCTCTGTAACTCAAATGCCCTGTCCTAAATCATTCTGAGGAAGCAAACCTCCCAGAACTGCAGTTTGCTGGCTCCAGGCAGAAGAGTGATAAAAGCTACAAAAAGTATTGTTACACTGTTTAGAATTATACAATCACAAGCCCCAGGGGTCTTTGCTTTAGAAGTTTCCTGTTGGCAATAAATTTCAAAACACTAAATAGTAACAGCGCTCTGCTGACACAGGAATTGAAACAATTTGGGGATGCTTCTCTGAGCCCTTTGACTTACTGACCTCAACATACTTCTCTTACAAATACAAACCTGTGAGACATCACTGTAGTTTTCCTGGATTGTCAAACCAGTCACAAATTTCCAATTAACCTGCTGACCTAGCACTTGCAGATAGGAATTGAATTGCTGATCAGATAAAGGCTTTGTCCAGGATAGCAAAGAGTTATCTTGTGGAACCACATATAAGTGTTAGTGCTAACACCGCACTCATTCCCTGTACAGATAAATTAAAGCCCCGTGTGGCACTGTGAGTTAGGAAGGCTTGTTATCTACCTTCTGTATATTAAAGTGCACATTCTGGATAATTTTTGGGTACTGCCACCCAGTAAGATAGCTTGTTTCCTGGCAACAAATGTGGAGTAAGTACTACTGTACGCAAAAGATTCAGACACCAGCAAAAGGAATTGATGCTACACTGGTTTAGCCTGGCAATGGTTTTCTCAGTAGGTGTAAAATCCTCCTCATCCCCTGATTCACCTGTAGCCCATTTTTTGATAACTTAATAGCTAGATCTTCCCAGGTGATGCAGAAACAGGACTTTTTCTCATGAGTAGTTGCATAGAACTTGGCATTTTAATCATCCATACAGTGTGGAGCAGCAATTAAAAAGGTTAACACATCTACCTGACGTATATGCAAAGCGAGGAGTTGTTTGTGTTTATCCTCGATTATATACAAGCACAATGCAGTATGCCCTGCCATGGAAGCCAGATAACAGGCACCAGGAAAAGGGCATCTCTATATAAGAGTACCTCAGTACTTACGTGACAGACCACCTTCCCGGATACAGATATTACAGGAATCTGGGTTGGCAGAGGGCTCTGTAACAAAGTTTTGCTGTATTAACCAGGGCTTGAGGTCTCAGGAGTAAAGTCAAATTGCTTAAGAAGACTAAAATTCCCTCCAGCATTTGAAATAGACATTCAGACACTTTTAAAAATTTAGTTGCTTATTTTTCAAAATGAAGCATACAATAATACAATTTGTTTCAGTGCTCTTTTTTAATTTGTATTTTTATCTCAGTGCAGATTTATGTACTGATGATGGGGACTTTAAAATAGATATCGTAAAGATGCTGCTCAAAAAATACCCAGCTTCTGAGTTCAGTGTAAATGCAAGCAGTTTAATACCTAAGAAGGCACTTGTGAACAGGGCTATGAAGATTAACGGGGTATTCTGCAGAACAGCTGACTAGAGACACAAATTGCTAGGGACTGCTGAGTTAGTTCATCCTTGAGACAAATGATGGAGTTCACATGCTAACTAGACAGTCATCATTTAACTGTACTTGCAGTAGGCTCAGCTGCAGTCACAGAAGCAGCTCCCATCTCCCACAGTCAACACTGTCCCCTGCTCTGCTGCTGGCTGTCAAAAGTGATGCAAGCGCCTCCTGCCTCCCTGTCCTGTGGCCTCTTTCCCCTGCCATGCTCTCCTTCAGCTTTGGTAGTTGTGAAGTTTTTGAGACTGCTTCTAAAGCCACAAGTTAACCAAATCAAGGAACTGACTAAGGCTAAAAATAACTATCAAATAAGCAAATAAAAAGCAGTAGCTTTGCCCTGGGGTCAGATACCGATGGACTCACAGTTTCTATAGTGAGAATGGCACATTCTTTACAGTCCTACTGTTGCTTCCAGCCTGACATGTATAAATTGCTGATGACCTTAGCTTGTATTATGAGCTGAGGAGAATAAGATACACGTTCTTGTTGGCTGCTGGGGACAACAGCCGCTGGCGAAGGCTGAAGTGAGGAAGAGAAATCAACCACTGGAGCTGAAGTTCCTTGTGATGGTGAGTCAGAGCTCTTGGGCTTTAAGTAGCAGTATGCATCTGGTTCAATTTCTCACATATTTATTTTTCCTTTTCAGAAATAGCAGTATCAAAATGAAATTTCAAATTCTGGAGTGTAATTCTGTGGCAAGGGCTTGTGCAGAAAGCCAAGGAGACTTGCTCAGTAAATTGGGTAGGAGCCTGTGGTTGTTTGCTTCTGCAGATCTTTTACTTCCTATCACTTTAGAATAACTCCAGCTTGGTACGGGGTAGCTTTTACCAGACTTTTTCATCCCTTTAGAACATGAGACCAAATTAATCTTAAGCCACTCGATAGTGGTGATTTCTGTTCCAGTTCCTGTATGTTCAATAATAATAATAATAATCAAGTAATTATTCCTCCTCTCTCTCATGACTAATCATGAATCTCTGGTTTTCACATGATTAGTTTTATGTTACAGACTTTACAGACTTCTGTCACTTAACCATTGCTCAGGCATCTGAAGTTCCTGTCACTGCCCAACATAACAAGGTCAGCAGAATCGCCTTATGGAGGTACAATTACATTGGTCTCTTTTGTTTCTGCAGGAGATGAGTAATGAAAAAAGAGAAAGCTTTTACATTACCATCACCATGTAAAGTTTTGTCAGTATAGCTATGTCTATGCTGTTGTCTTTGTCCTGGCACTGTTCCACTTGTTACTGTAAAGGACAGAACTTTCTGTTAAGCACCAGAAGAGTTTTCATTAAGTAGCATGTATCCCTTTCAGTAAAGCCTGATGCTTTTAATATTTTCAAGCATATCTTCTTTCAGTTTTTGTTAAGATCTGTTAACTACTTTTGGCACACATAAACTATCTAAAGAAGAAGAAGAAAAAAAACCCCAAATAATATCTTGCTTCTATCCAGAACTTAAAAGTTTAAATAACTTAAAATAACTCACTTTTTATAGAAAAACAGGTGACACCACTAATACATTTAATGCCCCAGATCTTATTCTAGGGAGTACAGCTTAAAACCAAACATCTCCTAATGCATACAAAGAAATAACCTCAGTTAATCATTGTCTGCAGTCATATAATTAAAAAGGCCTTCACCAACTAATTCCAGTATATTTATGACAACAAGCTGGTTCTGCTTCTGTAAAACTAAATCTGCTTTGACAATGTCTCCAGATTTCCCTCTGCTGGGACGATGACAACATTGCTCACCAGAAACAAACCACTGCAATCTGCGATAGTTTTGTAGGGAACACTGGTTTTAAGTTTATAAATGTGAAAAGATGGTACAACTTCCCTTATGCATCTGCAGAGAACTACGAATAATGAGACTGATGAGGTATTACAGTCTTGTCTCTAATGACAGCTTAGATGGTGTCAGTCACTTTAGTCTTCCAGCATGTACCTGGCTGTTTAGGGCTTGAGAGCTGACATAGCAGAGGAGGTGCTGAGGGATACATCTCGATGCTGCTGTCTCTCTGGGAATTGTAGCTTAATGTTTTCATACAGGTGTAGCATTAGCTGCTGCGCAGCACAACACTAAACCCTTGCTGTCATGACCATAACATCCAGTCTTCCATATTTCCTGATCTCCCACAGCTAAGCACTTGCTCTGAAGGCCCCTTACTCATTTATGTACATGCCAGCAGAACTGGCATCAGCAGCTCTGACTTTCATTCCCATTAAAGCAATTCACTACTGGTATAAGAAGGTAACATTACACTTCAAAACCCTGATTGATCTGGAAAAAAACCCAACAAAACAACAGGTTAGGTCTTCTGCTCATTGGAGCTAAAGAGAGCAGGGTAAAAAGGCATAGTGTTCATCTTTTTGCTTGCTCTGTTGGAGAACAGGGTAGTTAGTGAATTCAGCCCAGTGAGTTTGCCAAACATTTTTGGCTCAATATGATCATAGACGGTCACACGTTAGAGGATATAACTCAATGTGGGGGTAGAAGCAGCAAACAGAGTTTATTAAGGCCAGTTCGACAGCTCGCAGTGAGAAGAACTGTAGAAACCCTTTGTGCCTCCATGAGAGATCAAAATAGCTACGCTCTGGACAAAAGTTGGGAAACTGCTAGGTTAAATATTAAATTAGGTGCTCTACACATGCTTTTCATGTTAGATGATATTTTGCTTCCCCTTATTTTGCAGTCTCAGATACTCTTTTTTTTTTTTTTTTTTTTCCCTTGCTGTTGCATTTTCTATAGAAAAACTTGCAGATCACCAACATTACTCCTATTCCAGAGAGGTCAGTGTTTTTGGCTTGACCCTGCACTCCCACCAGCTAGAAGGTTCCTCTACAGCTCTAGATCCTAGTGCACACCGTGGTCCTGAAGGCAGACTGCATTTGCACTGCTTGGTGATTATTTCAGTATTCATGCATATGGACAGTATTAAGTTTGTACAACTAGATACCAGTTTGGTTCTGATAACAACGACATCTTGCTCAGGAGAATTGAGTTTGCTCAGCCTATTCAATTCACATTGTTTACAGGGTGATACCCAATGTTAATGGCTACCCAGCTAAGCTCAGTTCATCGCAGTTTCTGACAAAGGAGCCAGACACACCCACAAAATCCTCAGAACTGGCCTACGTAGTGCTCTCAGTATAACTTGGTCTTCTTATACAGGCCTGCTCCTTAAATTGAAATGTTATTGCTAGATTTTTACAGGTACCTTTTCTTGTTCCTGTCTTACGGGAGGATTTTACAGTCCATTGTCAAAAATCACAGTATACACAAAGGCAGCATGAAAAGAGCTATCATGGGAATCTTACTGTTAAAGGCACTGACTAAGGAAAGCAGAGAATCAAAGGCATGACCAAATGCTATGGCATGTACTCAGGGATTATTTGTTCTCATTCTATAATTATATGCTGAAGAACATTCACATGTCTTTGGTTGGATTTTCTGTACCGACATTTAACTAACATTAACATTTAATTAAGCTTTTAATTGACACAAAACTCCAGATAGATATTTTTTTTTTCTGCCTTGCATGTACCCTTAAAGTCTACATTTTGTCATTTTTAAGATGTTTGATGTAAAACAACTAGGTCCCAGAATGTTTCCCGTAGCAGACTGTAATCCAGAGAGCTGCTTCCTGTCCAGGAATGCTGTGGTGCACCATTCGCAGTTAGGGTGAAGCGTGGCAATCTATATGAATGTGGTTTGCATTGCATCCCAGCGTCTGCTCTCACATACATCAGAAAACCAGGTCTCATTTGGACTCCTATTTAAAGCTACTGAATAGGACACTATTTCATAGTTGCCTCATGTTCTAGAAAGCACTCTGCCATTAGAAAGAAGAAAATAATTCTTCCTACCCATGAATCTTTAAGACAGAATAAACTTAAGCATCTCCAAGATCATAGAATTATAGCACCATAGAATTGTTTGGGTTGGAAGGGACCTTTAAAGGTCATCTAGTCCAACCCCCCTGCAAGGAGCAGGGACATCTTCAACTAGACCAGGTTGCTCAGAGCCCCATCCAACCTGGCCTTAGATGTTTCCAGGGATGGGACATTCACCACCTCTCTGGGCAGCCTGCTCCAGTGTTCCACCACCCCCACTGTAAAAAAATATCTTCCTTATATCAAGTCTGAATGTACCCTAAGATGCTTAATTAAGTTTTGTCTCAGCCACATTCACTTTTTCTGCATTGCTGGGTGATGCTGAAGATACTAATCATCAAGTTCAGAGGACAAAATTTGGGAAACAATTTCAAATAATATAATTTTATAGTACAAATTTCATGCTATTAACCGGTCTTCCTGTAAAAGGGTTTTATCCATCTAGGGACAAGAAAGAACAATATGACTTATTAGTTAACTGAAGAGCAGTGAAAAGTGTTGCGCCTATGGCATATATATAAACCATTTGTAGTGATGTGGAGAGTACCTACTGTCATTGAAGAAACAAATAGACACTACCTGCATTTCTTTCCTCAGCAAGTCTACAGCCACGTTAGATTAACTGTATTAGAACTCCATAACTTTTAAGCAACATACGGCACTTATCCCCAAAGTGACACTGCCTACCATCCCCAAAGCAATACTGCCTACCAAGCATCTTTTTTTTTTTTTTTGTAGGGAGTTAGAATATTGACCTACAAAGCTCCAGAATCTATATCCTCAAAAAATTCACAGCCCCTTAACTGTCATTAAAATGGAGCCTAAACAGTTAGGCAACACATTTCCTTACAGATCACCTGTCCTTACTATGCTGCTACAAAGCTGAGCTAAGGTCAAGCCATACCCCAGCTGGTTATAAAAACAGAATACCTGAAGGGCATCCCTCTCCGTGCCTCCCTTTTATATTTACTTTGCAGGCACAGCCCTAGCCAAAGCAATTTGAGTCCAAAGCATCCTGGGCGTGCTGTAAAGCCCATCTGTGTGTGAGAGAGAAGGGAGGAGAGGCAGGGGGGGAGAGGCAGAGAGAGGGGCGTTCTGGCTGGCACAGGGAATACTGAATTTAATAGTACACTGCTGGGAGGCTTGAAATAAAAGGGTTACAAGGGTTAGTTCTCCAGTTTTGCTTCCACAAGGATTCCTGCATTGTGTTTGCATTTAAGAGTAAAGCTACTGGGAGACATCTCACTACCGATACCTACAGACATCCCTCAGTACCATTCCTTTCCCTCTCTGGCCTTCTCCAAACAGACTTCCAAGAAAAGATCACACTCACATTTTCTCTTCACATAACTAGGTGTGAAGATAAATGCCTTGGATTTTCTTTAGTTAGTCTTATAAATTGTTTAGAAAGAGGACACATTTTATTGCAGTTTCTTAAAAACGTTGTTTTGTTTCATTCCTAAAAATACATGGGCTTGAACTACCACACCAAATCTTTTCAGATATGTAAAAAAAAGAGTAGTTTCCTTCAAACAAAAATATCTCAGGTCAAAGTTATGTCCATGAGAGTAGCTACAACTTAGACTTTTGTCTCCCACAACTTTTATATGTATTTTTAAAGATTTAATCCAATAGTAAACTAAAAATAGTATTAACAATAACAACAATAACAGCATATAAATAGATAAGTTGTACACAAGACAGCTTTCTGAAAAAATACCAAGCCAAGTAATATGGCAAACTAATGCCAATCTATAGTTTTCAACATGCTTTAAAGTGGTTTTCTATGTGGTATTTATCCTTTTGAAACTATTTCAATATACTTTTAATTAAACTAATATAGAAAAGGCAAAGCTGAAGACATGATACATGAAGAAATGTTATAGACTAGGATTTACATACTAGAATCCTAGTTCAGCATGGCACTTAGTAACAATCCCATTTTATTGTTGTGGGCAGATATTTTGATTTAGAGTAACACTACATGGTGTGGTTTTTAGGCCTTCTGAAGCTTGATTTTTTTAATTTGTAAGACAAGCAGTAGTCTCACTGTTTTCTCCTCAGCCAGTGGAAAGGAAGTTTTGCTTTCTGTTTGGAGAGATGTTTAGCCTCATTTAAAGATGAAAAATTAGATTAATATTAAATTGGCTGCACTTTAGCTTTCTAACCAAACCAAGCTACCAGTTCTTTGGCTTCTAAAATGCAGTTAAGTATACAGATTCAAGCCTTCAATTTGTAAGAACAAGCAGGCATAAGGCCAGTAATAGAGCACAAAAATTTAGACTTTTTTTTTTAAATTACAGGACATGACAAAATGCCTGGGAGGAATAGGGGTTGGTGGAGGGGGTGCAAATCAAGGTAAATTTGTACTAATTTCTTCTTCTCTTCCAAATTATGATGGAGTTAAATGCATTACTAATGTTGTAATAATAGTAGTTAACCTAACAAAAATAATCTAGAAAAAAAAAAGTTTCTCTGTGTAAATGTTGAATTTCTCAAGAAGAATTAATAGTAAAGGATGCTAGGGAAAGGTGCATTTCAGTGTTAAAATAACCTTTGAATTTAAAAAGTTCTATTAAATAATGCAGAGAAGTTTCTATTTTTTTTTTCTTTAGAAAGTAAGCTATATTGAAACTACTACAGACGTGGATTCAAAAATTCAAATGCTGGACATTACCACTGAGAGAGTGACAGAGTTTCCCTACCCAGAGTTTAGAAAAGACTTAGCTGAGAAAGGGAGTCTGAGCTCTGTAGGGAAATGTAGCCAGCTTTCATTACTGAGCACACTGGTAAACAGCCAACTACTAGCCGCAATGAAAGTTCACTATTAATAAACCAAGACTTAAAAGTGGAATTGGCTGAGGCTCAAAATCTGAGCCAGCTGAAGCTTTTAAAGTTTAGGTGTTTTCAGTAGTAATTTGAAAAAAAAAAAAAAAACAACAAAAAAACCACTTTACAACTCAGATACAAATTCATGGATACTGTTGATTTTCAGCTCCCTCATGCTTATCTAAGCCCCATGGCAAGTAAGGCTTTTTTTCCAGCAAGGGTTTTCAACTGACATTATAATTTGATGTTTTCAACTCCATTGGTTAAAAAAATATTACACTGACTTTTATTAAACTTGGCAGCCAGGGTGAACTCCCTAACCTAACACAAACCATGTGCTTGGAGAAAGTAGCTCCTAAATGGAAAAGATTTTTTTTTTTATTTTTTGAAGTTAGTTATAGCCTGGCATTCTAGTAGAACATACCTCTAAAACTTTGACTAGTTGACTTTCTCCAGTTGGCCAACAACTGCCACTTTTTCTAAAGGCAACGAACAACATGTTGATGTATGTTAATGTTACTAAAGATGAAAAATTTAAATTTAAGTTCATTTAATATGTAGTTATTAAACCATTTCAGAAATCTGCGTACAACAGAAATGGCTGTACAAGTGATGTAGTCAATAGACTATCCAGTCAACCACTATCCATATGCAAAGTTTAGCACAGGCAACCTACTGGGAAAGAAGTGAACTCTCTCACAGGATGTCCGGCTATGTGACTTATTTGAACCAAAGAGACAACTACGGCTCTTTAGGTGCAATAAAGGCTTAGCCAAATCTTCAGAAAACATCACAGCCTCATTGCGCTGCTTGTACTGACATTCTGCTTCATTCAGGACGTCTGTTGCCAGAGATTAGACAGAAAGGATACGACAGGGCTCTGTTGAAAGCCAACAGACTGGAGAAAATGTATTAACACTGAATGATCTTGATGAAACAAATGCGTCTTCTCCAACGTTAACTATTCATCATAGAAGTTAAGAAAAAAAAATGGCAAACAGACAAATAAAGCCCTTTGGAACTTTAAAGGAACTTTAAAGGAACTTTATGCCCATTATGTGTTCTGGAGTTGCTTTCATATGTACAGTCACCTGCCAGTTTCCATCGTGGCAGTCTGTTGTTACTGCTTCAATCCAGCTGCTGGTGACTTTTACAGCACTCCCATTAGGAAGTAACAAATGCACAGAAGCAATGTACCACAGAGCAAGAATTCAGGCAGCAACAGATAATAGTAATTGGTAGTAAAACTGTCATGGTGGACGAGCAAAGACAAGAACGGTTAACTGCTGGAAAATTGAGGCTGCTGCATGCCACTACAGGGTAAGATGCAGCTGGGAAAAGAAAGCTGGTATGACTATTTAGGGTGGGAAAGACGTGAAAATAAATTCAACCACATCTCTCACCCAGAAAAATAGACTTCGACCAAAAACTTCTGTATGAGGAAGGGAAACAGAAACAGCTTAACTAACCCTTCTCCTACCTTCCAGGCTTCAAAGACAAGCATCAGTAATGCAGAGCAAAGTCCAAGTAAACTTCACATCTATTGAAGTCAGTAAAGTAGAAGTTAACTTTCTAGTAAAAGCTAATTTGTCTGAAAGGAGTGGCAAAACACTTCAGGCAGCTTCGTATACTTCACAGGTGGATCAAGTTACTAGTCTTATGCCTCTTGTTTCAGAAATGAATTTCTTGAAATAACTACCATGAAGTACACTTTGCTTTTTTATTGCTTAGCTAATAACTGAGACAAAATCTGGCTCTAGAACTTTGGGCTTTCCAACTTTTCTAACAGTCATACAGTTAGACAACAACAACGTATTTCTAAATAACTGCAATTTAAGACTTGAGAAATCTTCTGAGAAGGTAAGAATACGTTAAATAACTTCTTTACTTTTTTAATGACAACTACTTTCCTTTATGATAAAATTCATTTTTCATAGTCTATAGCTTACTGTGTAACACACCTCTGAGCCAAAGTAAGCAGAGATATATTACTCTCGAGACCAATTAACAAGACTAGGAAAGCACATCCAAGGTTTTTCATTATGAGGAAACTGAAAGTGCTGTGTTTTTTCTCTCATTATGCTAATGCTAGGAGCAGTTCCTTGTTTCTGTCGCTCTGTGGCAGCCCAAAAGGAGACTAAACAGACTGCTCTTCATCTGCCCAGGACTTAGGCTGCTCATATGCTGCTTTTCTCCCCACAAGGAGTCTACATGGGAATAGCAAGGTTATAGTATTAGGCCTATAGGAAGAACATTTGCCCGTAAAAGATTATCCTCCTTTACTTTCCCCTCACCCCCCAAAAAAGTTAAATTCATCAGCAATTTGTGTTTCAGAAGCAGTTACAAAGAAGGTAACTTTGGGTTCCTTTGTGTTATGAATGCAATGCCAGCACTGTTCAGATATTTTTCAATGTTTTTTGGTGTTTAAAAATATCCAACACCTATTTTAAAATTAAATCTCATTCAGTCATCAGTATCCTTACTGATTCACAAGTGGCACTAACACCCTACTCTGGAACAGAGGAAAGATGTCAAAGATACTTGACTAAGAGTTTTAACGATGCTATAGCTGCAGTTAATGTTTCAGCAGAGTAGTTGAGGATGTGTACATTTGCTTGAGTTAAATTAACATATGCTTCACTTAAATAGGAGAGGATGAACCATGAGAAAATATATCTGTTCATGTTGGAAGTCTATTTTCTTGAGGGGTGTGGTCTGTCCTAGCAAGTGGTCTCAAATGTAAACCAAATTATTCAAGAATATTTTCAAGTCAGTAGCATTCTTCTCACCACTCCAGACAGGATACTATGAGTCTCCTTTGCGTCTCTTTTCCAGAGTTTCTCCCCTTTTCATTATTAAATCTTTTGGGATAGATAGTTCACAGACCACTTGCTTGGTCTGATTTCTACCTATTCGTCTGTTACATCAGCCACTTGAACATAGTATTCATATATCAGACTCAAGAGCCCAGCTTTTTGGCAGCTGAGGATTTCTTTCCCAATTCACAGTTTTTCACTCAGATGATCTGAAAAATATATTCCCTGTTTCCCAAAAACTCAGACAAAGGCTTACTATAGCTCAACAGAATTTCTTTCGAATTATGTTGAAGTGTTTATTGAAAGTAATCCATATTCCAGCAGTAAGCAATTAATTTCTGGTTGTAAGGCCTAAGCTCATTCAAGGGGAATCCAAAGCTCTGTGCTCCATCACACTAAGTGGATGTGCTTTGCCAAGAATGGAAATGTTCTACATTTTTGTCATTGTATACCATATACAATGTGAGAAACAAAATGTGTGGTCTGATTCTCACCCATGTTGCTTAATGTCAATATAGATAAAAGGTGCACAGTTTTTTATTTAAGGAAAACCTATTTTTTCCCTTTTCAAAATGTACAAACAAAGCCACCACCTCTACTGTTTCAGCATTCATGTGAGATTGCCTAATTTCAAAACTATTCCTTATGAGAGTTTGTAGTAACAAATCAGATCTTGTAAAGAATCTTTTTTTCCTCCTGATCAGATTGAGGAAGGTATAAAGAGATATTTTTTCCCCATACAATGCTAACTGATTTTCTGTAGTAGTAGAACACTGCCCTGTGTGATCCTGAGAATTACATCTAAAATAAGAACACTTGGCCAGGCATTCTGTTTTAATATTTTCTTTTTCTGATTCATTGTCTGAAAAAATAGATGGCAGTCCAATTTGACAGCATCAGACAGGAACTTTATTATATTTATTAAAAAGTGAGACACATCAATGTAAATCACCAGATCATACTTGCCAGTAAAAGTGCTTTACACACAGAACGGTACGTAAACACAGAAACTAAGACATCAGGATCGCCTGGTATTTGATGGAAACTGAATCTCTTGGGAGGGAAGTGAGGGGCTGGGGTTTGGGTTTTGTGGGATCTTTTTGTGTGTGTATGTGAAATCTACACTTCTCCTCCCTGTAGGGCACGCATCAGGCTCAGACAAGATTGGTACTCCCCATCACATGCAGCAGCATGTAGAAAATCAGTAGTGCTGCACAGACACAGTTCGAAGCAACAAGGTTGTTTCCTGAGCAGCAATGAGAACGGCATGGGGCACAGACAGAAGTGACCCACATCCCAGCCAGGGATTCTCTTGAAACAAACAGATTGAGGAAGGAGGCATTTCTTACCCACTAGTTTCACTATTTAGTAACTTTAAAGTGGCTTTGGTGCAAGAGTTTCCTATTTACTCTTTCCCTTTTCTATTCCTTACGCTTCCTTCTGTGCTAAGCCCAGTTTGAAACCACTAAAGAAATCATCTGCCTTTTGAATAGAGTATTAAACTGGGCAATATCAGTTTGTAGAGGCTTGGTGTCAAGCAAAGGAAAGGTGAAGGAGATAACTAGAATATTGCATTAAAATACATAGCTTGTATTAAGAAGTACCTGAAGGTAGGCAACGTATAATTGTACCTCAGCAGGTGCTATTCCCTTATTTTTAACCAAAAATGGACATTGGCAGATTTTAACAGACATCTGTTCTGGACTACGTAACTAGTAGGAAGAAGCACTGTGTGCTATGAATAAGGAAGCAGAATATGAAAGCAGCAATTAAAATTGCCCTTTTACTCCATTTTCTGTGTTACAGAGCTAGAGAGCTACAGAGCTAGCAATTGCCCTGATCTATTCTTGGGAACACAAGAGACACTTGTAGGAAAAGTAGAGGTAAAAAGAAACTCTAAGTAAGTCTAACTAAAATCAGGCCACTTAAACCTGCTGCAAAATAGTGAAGACTGACGTGCTGAGTGTGAAAAGCTGCAGGACTCCCAAGCTTATATGTGGCATAGTGCCCTTTGAGGGGAACGCTAGGTGATTGAGATGGCCTTGATGCACCAAGTACAGCAAATTTAGTGTAAAATGCAGCTTTAAGACAAAACCATCCTGATCCTGGGGGAATTATGAGTCAGTCCTACCCTTCAGGACACCTGGGAGTTAACATCAACAGTAAGCAGAGCATCTCAGTAGTAGCTCTTGAAAATCAGGTAACTACATTTGGGTGTATTTATCTCAAACAATTAACAATGAAACTGCAGTAAAACTTCCATCTCACTGTCACATATACAAAGCAAAATAAATTCTCAGCTTCTCTAAAGTAACAGGAGATGTATATCTGAGCTACCGTTTCTGTCTCTTCAGAACATCAAGCATACAAAGTATTCCCTTAACCAATTATTGTTTAAAAGAGTACTGTTTTCTTTTGCCAGAAAGCTAAGTACATAATCACAACAAAGATTAGTAATCATAAAAGTTGGAAGGCTTTTATAATTTAAGGCTTCTTTGCAATTTTTGCTTTTAAAAGTCTCTCCATTAATCCTTGTAATTTTAAGTAAAAAATGCCAATTAGCCTTTATAAAACATCTGAAATTTGACCACTGTCAAATGCAATTTACACACTTAAGGAAAAATAATTAGTATGCAAAAAAAAATGAACAGGTTAGTTAATAGCTTGTATGTTTTCCCCTCAGCTATCAGTAGTCAGTTGAAGAAAGGATTTTGCTTTGCTCTATAAGGCTTACCTCTAGACAGGATTAGGTTAGAAGCAACTATTTCTTGGGAGATCCACAGATTTTATGCCATAAGGTGGCATAAGATTTAATTTCACAAGGTATTGATTTTGCAAGGTACTGAGAGATGCAGAAATAGATTTACACTTAGAATTAGGTGTGCAGCTAAGTGTTTTACTGCCCTAAATTGCAGGAGGAAAAAAAAAGTTCATAGCTGAACAATGAGTTCATCTCCCATCAAAAAGATCTCAGAGTTTACAAGGAGGTTAAAAACTATTATTTTGTTAAGGTTACTTGATAAACACAGCATCTTTACCTTGGACCATTGTTACTTACAGAATCATAGAAAGATAGACTACCACAAGTCGGAAGGGAGCCATAGAAGTCCAACTCCCTGCTCACCACAGGACTACCTAAAATTAAACCAAATGACTAAGAACATCATACAGACTCTTCTTGAACTCTGACAGGCTTGGTGCCACAACCCCTTCCCTCAGGAGCCTGTTCCAGTGAGCAACCACCCTCTCTGTGGAGAACCTTTTCCTCACGTCCAGTCTGAACTTCTAAGACATGCACTGCAGAGATGGAATCTAGTATTAGTTGAAGAAGAGCAAGTCTAGTAGGACTGAGTTTAGACAAGCATCTAAATAACAGTTACCACAAGTTGCTGTAAGACCTTATCTTTATAATGTCTGCCTGTACTAGGACATTCTGGGACATAGTTTTGGGGTTTTTTTCACTTTTTCTCTTCCAATTTTAATCTTAATTATTATTTTTACTACTTACAGTTAAAAAAATAGATTGGTTTATTTATTTATTTAGTATTAATTAATTCCTTAATTGAGGGAAAAAATCTCTTTCTAGAAACAGTGAGTAGTCATGATGTATGTTTCCAAGTCAGGAGCAGGAAACTGTACATCAAGAGACATTTACTTCTAGTCAGGCTCAAGATTGTAGGTTTTAAGACTGCACATATTTTTGTGTGACAGTCAAATTAAGTGCTGAAATTCGCTTAAACAGAGCTTTCCATTAGTATAGCTATATAACAAAGAAATGAATTCCATTCTCATAGTTCTAGGATATGCAAAGCTCCTCAGTTACTTAAAAGTTTTGTGTAAAACAAACTGCAGGGTAACTCTAGTCACATCTTTTGTACGGTTATCCTGAGAAGAATAATGAATGGCATTGGGAGTTCACGTAGCCTGTTGGCTAAGATTATTTCAATTATCTGTTGATTTTAGAGATTACTTGAGATGACTTTCAGGAAATGTAACCAGTTTCTGAAACAACCTGTTCAAAATTTCAGGTAGGACAACTCAAACTGATACCACTCTACTCTGAAAGTAGTGACCCAACATGCCAATATTACGTTCTATGGAAAGTAAATAGCTTATTAATAATTTTACTGGCGGGGAAAAAACCCTTAAAATACGGTTGGAAGAGAGACTCTCCTCTTCCAGTATTCAAACTATTAACATAGAGGAGAAAATATTACATATGGATCTTGCACGGTGGCTGGAGCACTTTCACACCATATTATAGAGACAGGTTCAAAGACTGACATTCTACAATGTTTGTGCACTATTTCCTGCATATCATAGTTCTGTTCTGAAATGTATACTTAAAAATGTCAAGAACTATAAATACAGGGGACCAGAGGAACAAAACACACACTTTCTTTGTTGGTATTAAAGAATGAATATGAGACATCACTACAGAAATTGTTTTCTTAAGCTATTTCTTAGCATATCATTAAAGACTGAAATATCCAGCCCCCATCTGGGCTGGATGGCTAAGCCCAGAGAGTTGTGGTGAATGGAATTAAATTCATTTAGTGGCCAGTCGTGAGCAGTGTTCCCCAGGGTTCAGTTTTGGGGCCTATCTCATTTGATAGGTTTACCAGTGATCTGTATCAGATGTCTGAGTGCTCCCTCAGTAAGTTTGCAGATGACACCAAACTGGGAAGGAGTGTTGAGCTGCTTTAGGGTAGGAATGCTGTGCAGAGAGATCTGAACAGGCTGGATCGATGAACTAAGGTCAATTGTATGATGTCTAACACGGGCAAGTGCTGGGTCACACTTCAATGCACACTGTGCACGTGGGTCACAACAACCCCATCCAATGCTACAGGCTTGGGGAAGAGTGGCTGAAAAGCTGCCCTGTGGAAAATGACCTGGGGGTGCTCATGGACAGCCAGCTGAACATGAGCCAGCAGTGTGCCCAGGTGGCCAAGAAGACCAACAGTGTCCTAGCTTGTATCAGGAAGGGATAGTAATCAACCGAGAAGTTATCAATCATCCCTCTGTACTCAGCACTGGTGAAAACGCACCTCAAATATTGTGTTTGGTTTTGGGCCCCTCCATACAGGAAGGACATTGAGTTGCTAGAGTACATTCAGAGAAGGGCTGGTAGGGGGTCTGGAGCACAAGTCTTATGAGGAGAGGCTGACAGAACTGGGATTGTTTAGTCTGGAGAAGAGAAGGCTGAGGGGAGACCTCATTGCTCTCTGCAACTACCAGAAAGGAAGTTGTAGGGAGGCGCGTGTTAGTCTCTTCTCCCAAATAACTAGTGATAGGATGAGAGGAAATAGCCTCAAGTTGAGTCAAGGGAGGTTTAGATTGGATATTAAGAAAAATTTATTTACTGAAGGAGTGGTCAGGCACTGGAACAGGCTGCCCAGGGAAATGGTGGAGTAACCAGCCCTTTAGATGTTCAAAAAATCTGTAGATGTGGCACTTTGGGACATGGTTTAGTAGGCATGGTGATGCTGGATTGATGATTGGACTTGATGATCTTAGAGATCTTTTGCAGCCATAACGATTCCATGATCCTAGCCTTTTACATAATTGGATTGCACCTTCTGAAAAGTTCACCACTGGAA
The DNA here is from genome assembly GCF_036417535.1 of Chlamydotis macqueenii. NCBI lineage: Eukaryota > Metazoa > Chordata > Aves > Otidiformes > Otididae > Chlamydotis > Chlamydotis macqueenii. The sequence goes on along the minus strand of NC_141593.1, from coordinate 53,084,933 downwards.
ACAGTTTAGCATCTTGGATTTGGAGGAGCCACAGGACATATGTGGTTCTTAGGAACTAGAAATAGTTTTGAATCAAAGTTCTATAGATTTTATTTTAAAATTTGCAGCTGTCAGCTAGGCTTTCTGTATTCTTATTAATAATTTGACAAAAGAAATCAAAGGCATAGATTTTGATTTCTTTTTTCTTCTTGAAATCAAGCTTGTCTTCCTCCTTTTAAAGTTCACAACTTCTTGAGACAGCCAAATGCCTAGAAAGTCTATGAACATGTGTGTTGAGATTTTTTTTTTGTCAGGAAAGGAAGCAATACATAAATTTAAGGATCAAGCATTTTCATCTGACCCAATTAAGTCCTTAAGTAAGACCTCTTTTTAGAAGAAAGTCATTAATATATTCTATGATTAATTCTGTCCTTCTCCTGCATCAGTCAACATCATTGAGGTTCTGTAACTGAGGCAAAAAATGGGTCCTGCTTCTTATCTCCTTTATATGTTTGTACCAGGCAACTAAGGGAACCATTCTGCTCAAACAAGAATTCTCTCACTTTCTGTGCTTCCACTTCCCACAAATATTACCGTGAAAAGAAGCAGTAAGCAGGCCAGATTACCATCTATTAAAACATGATTTATCTGGAATGGCTCCAGTGTGGCTGACAGAAAGCTTCTGGGTGCACAGACTTGATCAGCAGCTGGGTGTTGGCCTCAGAGTTTTTGAGAGGATGAAGCCTCAAGTCACCGGAGTCAGGTTTGCACACTGGCAACTAAAATACCCAGTGTTTTGCTTCACAGAAACATCTTGAGAGACTGGCAAAACCAAAGGAAAAAACAGGGAGAAACCTGGGGAAGATGAGTAGTTGCATCACTCCTCTTCCCTCCTGCCTCCCACTGTAATTTCTGGGCAATCTATGTTACTTGCTATAGCTAAGTTACAATTTAGAGAATTACTTCACCATTTAAAATGCTGAGTCATCTTTGCTGAGACAGGGCTATAACATAATAGTGACACAATTTGGGAATATCTTGATGTAGCATTTAACCCAGCATCTATTTTGGTTTGGCTAGGATAAATAAGGGATAGACAGACAGGCTTGTTCTTTGCAGTATTTTAGGCTATCGACTGTACGTTAAACAGTACTTACAATGCTATGCATTGCCTGGTGGGAAAAGGACATGTGTGGCTTAGCTAATAATCCTGACTTCATTCTGTGCAGGAAAAGAGCTTGACTCATCAGTACAAGCTGAACACAAGATGTTCAAGAGTGAGATGGTTATATTTGTTTTACTAGTTACTGTCCCTGCAGATTTACTAGGAATGAAGAGGTTATATAATCATAGAATCATAGAATGGTTAGAGTTGGAAGGGACCTTCAAAGGTCATCTAGTCCAACCCCCCTGCACGGAGCAGGGACATCCCCGACCAGGTCAGGTTGCTAGATCCCAGATTTCTATTAAAATTCACAGTACTCTGATGGAGTATTTTGTCAGTTCCATGTAGCACTTTTTTTTTTTTTGTAAAAACTGAGATAGATAATAGACTTACTGACAGTTTTTAATCTTGATCTCAGAAGGACAAAGGCTAGTTAAATGCTGCTGCAAGACAAGATTCAATTTCAGCTGAGTATCCTTTCAAAACCACCATAGGATGGGAGGCTGCCGAACAAAATACATGCATTTGGCACCCAGGAAAGAACAAGGTCCTCCAGGTTAACAATGCAGTAAAACATACTTTTTATAGTTTCTCAAAGGAATAGGCTAGAGGATGAAAGGATGATTCTATTGCTTTTTTTTTTCTGTAATAGCTAACAAGCTACTAAAAAGCAGGATGAAAGAATCAGTTCTTAGTTTCTCTGATACACATCAAGTCTCTAGCATGTCTTCAAGCTCACTCTGTCCTTCGTAGGCCAGCTTAACACTAAAACCTGATTTTGGACCAGGCATTTCTAAAAACAAAAGAGAAAAACAACAAACCAAAACCAGTGCTTTCTTTAGGCAATAAAACAATTTTTCCCTTGCTTAGTGGCAGCACCAGACAAGGTGGAAGAAGAATGGTGTGCATTCAGCTTGTCCTGGTTAATTTGATCTTCCAGGAACTACAGAGATGGATCTGGTCCTGAATCTCTTACTTCTTCATGACATCTTTCACCAACACCCCATTCTATAAGGGGCAAGCAGCACCAGCAACCCATAGCAGCTTCACTGTTTTTGAGTTGGCTGAATCCTCTTCCCCACTGATGGCTGCAGTGTACATCTTAGTTCGGTGTATACTTCGGAGTGTGTCGCTGTGTCAGGCTTCACGAATTTGCTGTCTATGCTTAGCACAGGAGGTAAGACAGACTAGGATGTTTTTTTTTTTTTTTTTGACAATTACAAAGTTCTGGTGAGAGTGGACCTCTCTATCACCAAGGTAGAAGCCACTCCCAATGCTACACATTAAATAATCTTGGAGCAGGTATACCATGCCAGGCTTCCTAGTTCACCTCAACACACCACCTGAGCCATTGGGACTGGTGTGTTTCTTGAATGCATATTCTAGTTGTAAAGTGCTTAATTATGAAAGCATCCAAGTGAGGTCACCCTTTCACTTACAAAATGAAAAGCATACAGCCATAGATTCCCGAAAAAACTAGAACCTTTCAGATCTCTGTTCAAGCGAGCTCACTGCTTGAATAAGGATTTATCTCCTTTTTCCCCAGGTTTGTGTAGATGAATCATGATCATGAATCATTAGTACTGCATAAGTGTAAACACTAGTAAAGGACATAACATCCATTAGGGCCTTTTTTTTTTTTTTTAACCTTTATTTAGAGGCCTAAGCATAAGTTTACAGTGGCTTTTCCAGAACTATCTGTGTAGAGGCTTGCCCTTCCTCCAAGGTCTCTTCTGGAACATGTGACCTAGGCAAGACAAAGTAGACTTAGCCCTGTGACATGTGGAGGTAAGAAAGGTGTCTAGAAGAAGAAGAAAAAAAATCTTTCAACTTCTAAAGTTATGAGTGAACTCCAGTAGATAGAAGGCTTTTTATTTCATTCACTTTCACTACACTTAAAAACCTCATGCATTTCTTCAAAAGCACCATTACACAACACTAAATACTGTAAATAATGTGTGTTTAACAAGTGATAAAAAGAACAGAGAGGTTATACAGACAAATTCAACTGGAATTGTTTGAAAGGAAGTTCACAGCACTTCTGAAATATCTTACCAGTTTAAAAATAACTCTTCCATTAGCTTCAAAGGAAAAAGACCATGACATCTGAGAAGTTCATTACCTCTACACAAAGTACCAAATAATTTTGATACTATGCAATTTTTTAAGTCTAAGGTACAGAACAAAACAATGGCCTAGATTCTACTTTCAGGAAAAATATATATATCCTTTTAAGCTTACGTAAACAAGTAAATGGCGAAGTGAATGAAAGTGTGCTAGGAATACAACTGCTGGTAATGGCAGATAACACTACTTATTTAAGTTTATTTGAAATTGTCCTGCGGTGGAAATATTTTAGAAATATTGTCTTGAAAGCCTGCTGTTAATCTTTGAAAAAACATTGTAAAAATATACTGATATGTCAGATAAACAAAATTACAATTTTCTTTTTGTATGCTATGAATACTAAGAAAGTTTGCAGAAAATATATAATCTGTGGGGATTTTTCTTCTCACACTTAATAATAAATAAGGAGGCTTATTTCAATGTACTTAAACATCTATGAGGTAAAGAGAGAATAATGATCTTTCCTCTGCTAGCTCTTCCATGCAGATATTTAAACATGTAGTCAACGTTACATATCTTTGCTGCTTCTTTAGTACATGAGTTCCTCAAATTCATATGATGTATCTCCCCAGAGAAGTAAAATTATCTACACTTCTCTGAGAGGGAAATGAGCCTGAGACACTTACAAGTATGCAGCTGTGCTGAGAATCAAACTTCAGTCTCCTGAGTTCCAGGCTAATATGTTGATTGCTGCACGGGAATTAAAAGCAGTATCACACACGTGGCAGACCTTCTTCTATACAACATCAATATAAGGTTGAAAAAAAAAGCCATAAGTACTGTCATAAAGTATTGCATTATATCATTATGCATACCAATATTCACTATACTTGAGGACTGAAGGCCTTCAGAGGAGGGCCAGCAAAAAAGTCTAGTATCCTTACTTAAGTTTTCTGCTGGAGTGCTCCTTGGTTTAAGAAATAGACACAGATGACAACCTTCAACCAACCCAAAGAATCTGCATAAATCATATCAACTAAAGCTTATCTATTCTAATTACATTTTAACATCTCCAACACATTTTCCCTAGTTAACATATTCCAATACATTCATATACTGCATTGCCAGCGTATCTTTGCAGTTTGGCATTTTAACAGTAAAAGTACCTCAAGATGTCTTGGTTCGATTATCTTAATATTAGTTACTGTTTGAAGATACTCTTGAAGACCACTACTCAATGAAGAAAGAGTATAATTTTTAATTGCTATTATCAGAAGGCTTATAACATACTGTTTCACACTGTGTAACTATACATCCTAGGACAGAAGCAGAAAGTCAGTGCTATGACATAATCCTAGAAATCTATTGCACATAGCAACAGCAGCAATATTAGAAAGAATCAGAAATCCTTCAAGACTGTTGTCAGCTGGAACTAAGTCCCTGGATGATAGCTCTTTATTAACATTAAGAAGTTTAAAACAGCCCCGACTATTTTTTCCCTGAATCTCAAAGATCAATCCGGAATAGCAGGAGTTGACACTACAGGAAGAAATCACACTTTCCTGCAATGAGCAGAAGCTTCTAACTAGTTACAGATCTATTTTTCCAAAATCTGTGGATGTCTGAGCTCAGTATTGCCATTCCAAGCTCATCTCAGGATGAAAACTGCACTAAGGAGAACAGACAGAAGTGGCAAATGAAGTAGAAGGAAGAGCAGCAAGAACTCCAGTTTGCTTCAAAACTTATTGCACATGTTGGTTCACTTTACATGAACCACTATATCTCAGTACTTAGCGTCACTCTGTGTAACAATCTACCTTTGTCTAACTTGTAAAAGTGAATATCTAAATAGTCAATTAATCTAGGCTGACATTGCTCTGTCAAATGGTAAAAGATGTATTCTGACTTCTAGCAGCCTTAAAAAAAAATTATTGTATTATGTCACTAGAAGTCAATCATAAGGCTTAGCATATTAGCTTTTGCAAAGTAGCAAACACTGGAAAACTCAGCCGGATAGTGTAAGACAGGAGGAAGTTGCGAATTGCTTCCTTTTTTTCTGTTGTAATATGAGAAATCAGAATTTCCCACTGTGTTGATGGCCATAAACAGAATTACAATTATAAAGCCTCTAATTAGAGAACACTATCCCTCTTGGTCCCACTTTCTTGTGATTAATGTTAAAGTGGGGAAGAAATGATATTGCACATACTGTAACTATAACTGAGCCCAGTATTATGCTGCCTACTCAGCACCATAGATCTGATTTTATTGGTGCACAAACAAATGTTAATTTGTTAAAGAACCATTTTTACTGACACCAAACACACTTTCTACTATTATAAGTATTTCAGGGCAACAGTTGGTTTCTGATGAGATGGCCACACTTGGGACCAGCCTGATCAGCTTTGGCAAAAGATTAGTGCAAACTACCAGTCCCTTCTGCCATCCTTGTAGTAAGGGCTGTATGCATGGCAAGTAACCAAAGTGATGATACTTAAACCACACTCCTTCCAATCTCCTTCCAGTTAAGAGTCTTAATATGGTTAAGTTAGACATAATGGGCATAGATTTTGCTGAAGCTTGTCTCCCTCCTTTTAAAGTTCATAATGCTACAGTTGCCTTATAGGAATAAGACCAGTGACCACTTGAGCTGTTCCACGAATTCTGCCAGCAGCTGCTGAGGAGGCCAGTTCTTTCCTCATTGAACCCTACTTGACATCAGCAAGGGTTACTGCTGTGAGAGGCCAATGCTGGTTATAGAATAATCAGATCCCATTCACAAGTGGAGAAACTGCTAGATACTGACAGGACTTTAGCTAGACTACTTAAACCTCTGAGGGGTTTTACGAAGGACAGCTAGGGAAACAAATGGAATGACAAAGTGGACATACTCTTTGATGGTTTAGGAAGAAAGCAAATGAGACATCATTTCATTGCACCTCATATGACAACACTGAGCCACATCTGATGATTCTTTCTTGCTTCCTTTCTGAACTGCTAAAGAGAACTGGATTTCACCAGTCTGCTCTATTACTCATGGTAACCTTCAGCTCCACTTAAAATGCTCTTAGGATGTCATGTAAACTGTTATATTTAAACAGTGTTGATATAACTGCTATTTATGGTACAGCAGCAAACAAGCTGTACCTTCCTTGGCAGTAGAGGGATATGCCTTCTGTTGTCATTCATCTTGTTCTCCAGTAGCAAGTGGATATCCCAAAGGCAAGAGTAGTGAGAGTATGATTGAGAATATGGATGCAGTGCAGCAGCATATTAGGAAATCTGAGTTACATAAGCTTTTATGGTTGAAGTTTTCTGAGGACATACATTTGAATTCTTTTTCCTAGTCATGTTTTACACATCTCAATTTAATTTGGTTTCCCATGGTAGCTTCAGCCAAAACACAGAACGAGCATACATGTAAGAATGCACAAGAGGATGTTAACTCATTTTTTGAGTTCAAATGAAATGAATGTTTCTCTCAATCCCTTCACAGAGGGGATCTGTCACATAACTCACAGATGACTAAAATTTAACATTATTTTTTTTGATGTCTTACTATACAAGCTATACCCTACAAACAGCTACAGAACTGAAATATGGGCTAGACCCTCTGTGTACTTCTTAGACTCTATAAGGTAATGCTAACTGACATAACTGAAGACTTAAAAACCATTTTCTGCCTGTGACACAGATCTTTTTTTCAAACCTTCAGAGCTATAATACCGCCTTTTATCAGAAGTATATGTGTTTGTGTTGACAGAACCCAATGAACTTGAATAGAAGGAAAAAAACCACCTCATTCTGGGCTGCATCAAAAGAAGTGTGGCCAGCAGGTCGAGAGAGGTGATTCTGCCCCTCTACTCTGCTCTTGTGAGATCTCACCTAGAGTCCTGCGTCCAGTTCTGGAGCCCCCAAGATTAGAGGGACATAGAATCGCTGGAGCAAGTCCAGAGGAGTGCCAGGAAGTTGATCAAGGGGCTGGAGCACCTCTCCTGTGAGGACAGGCTGAGAGAGTTGGGGTTGTTCCACCTGCAGAAGAGAAGGCTCTAGGGAGACCTTATCGCGGCCTTCCAATATAAAGGGGTCTTATAAAAAAGACAGGAAGAAACTCTTTAGCAGGGCCTGTTGTGATAGGATAAGGCATAATCATTTTAAAATAGAGGGAGGTAGATTCAGACTGGATATAACAAATAATTTTTTTTACAACAAAGGTGGTGAAACACTGGCAGAGGTTGCCCAGAGAGGTGGTACATGCCCCATCCCCAGAAACAAGGGCAGATTGGATGAGGCTCTGAGCAACCCTATGTAGTTTAAGATGTCCCTGCTCCTTGCAGGGGGGTTGGACTAGGTGACCCTTAAAGGTCCCTTCCAACTCAAACTATTCTATGATTCTATAAAACTTCACTGATTAAGTTCTTCAAGCATCTTGCAGTGTGCGATCACAGGATATTACAAGTTGTGTTCCTAACTCTGTTAACAAACTGCATGTGAAGAATATGTAATACATGTACAGAATAATGACCGGGATACATCACTGTTGGCCCATGAAAATTGGTTGTTACACTGACCGTGTTAGTTTGTGACCTTGTTCAGCAGCACTTTTTTTCCCCATGCTGTGCTAGTGAAGCAAGAAAAATACCTTAAAGCTTCTAATGCCACTTTTGTTATCTCTTAATTCTCCTCAGTTAAGGGATGCAATGGGTGTAAGGATATTTGCCTCACAGTAAAATCTGGCCTTACACCTATTTTATCAAAGAATTAGCATAGCTACTGATTTTAACACACTCAGGAGTATACCTCAAATATCACAGTTTTGTGGTGTATTTGGACAACAAATAGCATTTTTGACCTTCTCTTTTCTGGCTTTGCAAAGTCTTTGTTGTCTTTAGATACTCAGAAAGCTTGAAAATATACAATGAAAGCCTCCCCTCCCCGCCCCCCCGCCATCTTTGCAATACCTCAATAGCCAGGAGGTGTTTCCAGGCTGCTTCTAAATCTGGGCTAATGGAATGTCCAAGTAAAGGAAGGTTGACTTAAGGGAGTGAAACATTTAAGAATTAGACATAAACTAATTTGAGCTGATCAGTTTCCATGAGTTCATACAACACTTACCAGGGTAGTATACTTAAACCACTGTGAATGAATGTTCTGTTCTTTCCTGAATTTCAGGTTAACATGCAGAGAATTGTAGAGTTCCACTGAAGTCCTCAAACACACATAATTTTTAACCATTACAGTTTCTGAAAGAAGAAATATATAATAATCAGGGAATAGCCTACATCCATTTGAGAAGACATTCATACATGCATCTTACCAGGTCATTGTATTTGAATGTTTTATTTACAGGATGCTGTTCCCAGCCCTTTGACATCTCTGGTGAGGCTATACTACATTTTATAGTGCAAATCTGCTCTCTAGTGGCAAAAACAATTACTACACTAATTTTACAGAAAAATCTGAAGTTAATCCTGATGTAATTAAGTCAATCTGTTGTTGTTTTGCAAGAGTGGGTAACAAGAAAAAAAAATGAAATAAAAATTTGAGTAACTGAAAGTAAGAGTATGTAACTGTTTAGATCTGATAATTGTATGGTGTTTTTTTTTTTTTTTTCAGTACCAGGTCAATCTTTTGTAATACAGACTTAAAATATATTTGAGGTAGGCTGGGTAATCATAAGAAGAAATTAAACAAAAAAGAGCTAATCTACTGCTAGTGTGAACTGTGCAGGGTTTTATCAGGTTTGAATCAGCAAGCTTGAAAGCTTGTATGACTGGAATGTCAATTCTCAATGCACATGCATGCTATTACTTGTCAGCAAAATTTCTTTCCCTTTAAGCTAGGAAGTAACCATAGAAATAGGAGATAGCAATCTTATTAAATCATTTTAATAATTTCCTAGGTGCATCCTTCCTTGCCTAAGTTGTCAAGAGTTACTTCATGAAAGACCGGGCAGAAAAAGTGCACACTGATACAGAGTCTAATCATTTCACTTTGAGGACTTGTAAACCTTATTATTAGCTCTTGAAATCACTATTGTGTTTAGATTAGGCTGACTAGCACAACCCTTTCTATCTTTTCAGCCACCATTCTTCATGTTAGTAATTCATACATAATAGAGTGTTCCCTTATGAACACTGGTAGATTAAACTACCGCAGAATTGGTGATGACTCCCACATGTCAGTACTTGGCTGAAATACATATATCAGTTGAGGAATGACATGCTAGTTTCCGTTCCAGGAAGTAAAGGCTACCCAAAACTGGCTATTTTAATACGCAGAAGTTCAGCAGCAGCTAGGTGTGTATTTTCAACTGAGGGCACAGAGAAGAGGGCAATGACCAGTTCTGCAACACACCTGATAGTTGAGAGCATATTGGCAGGCTAAAATTTAGTTTTATGAGGCCTTAAGAGGATTTCAGAGACTTAAGAAATATTCAGAGTTCTCCTTATGCCAGTGTATTTGTATGATATTTGGTGGAGTACTCAGATGTTCAGAAAAAGAAAGATTAAGAAGAGTGGAAAAACAGTGGGTTAACACACAAAATGAGGTTGCACTTCATGACAAAAAGAGCTTTTTAAGAGTACACTGACTTTCTTAATTGCCAGCCCTCAAACATGGGAAGATAAGGTAGACCAACAGCTTTCGGAAACTCTCTTTTTAGGCACTGCAGAGAAAGGTTTATATCAGCTGAAGTCCCAACTCTGGTTTTGCAAGACAGAAACTCATTCAAATGCACACAACCGCATAACCAGTGCACCTGCCAGTCAAGAATACCTATGAATAGCTAATCCTTTAGCACTTTCCTCTGCTATGTTTTTGCACTGCAGTCGTGCAAAATAGTTCCTCATTGTGCATTGGCTCTTCTTATACTGTAACTAGGCAACAGCCCTATTTAAAAACCAACTGATCCTTCCCCCAAACAGCTAGCAATCTAAGGGACCAATGTGACAACAGCTGAACATAATTAACAGAGTGGGAGAGACAGACAGACTGGTCTGCATAACAGAAGTCGTCACAATGCAGCAGCTGCCTAACTTGCAAAAATGCTCCATGCTGGCATAGTGCAGAGGATGATCTGCTGGGGGATTTAGAGGGGGCAAAAAGGTTATTCCATGTTTGTATGATGGTCCTCCCTCTTTGCATTTTGCAGTAATTGCAGATTCCTGTTACGACCAGGTTGCTGTACAAAGTCAAAGTTATGTGTGAAGTAGACACAGGTATTTTGTTGCGTGTACAGTATGGGAAACTAGTGCCTCAGGAAGCAAGCTGTCCAATTCTGTAAGAACAAGACACCTGGTTGTTCTGTCCCAGACATACCTTAGATGGGCACCGTATAAGCTTCTGTTCACATTTCTACCCACAGTATTGTTCCACAGCATGAAAAAAAAATATCTGCAGTACTAAATTCAAACCTAGCTTGGCTCAAGATTATGCTACAATGTCAAGGGATATCAATTCAACTTAATTCAACTTAAATCCAGAAATACTGACATTAGCACTGATGTTGAATTCAAAGACATAAGTTTTTAAGAAAATTTGTGACAGAAGTTTTTAAGAAATACTGGAGATGGATTCCTATGAAATCAGTACTACAAACAAAGAGTTCAGGTAACTTACCTGAATTTTCCAATTGGACTACCCAGGAGAGGTAAGGTGGTAAAGAAACAGATGCACCTGCTGTTCACTGGCTGATCTGTGTACATACACATGGTAAGTGTACAAGGAAATCTCATACTCTGCCCTCATAAGGTAAGGATCTAGCTCAGTTCCAAATTACAGAGTATCGCTTTGCTTTTAAGCAAGGAGTGCCACTTCTACTCACAGCCTCTGATAATGGAATATTACTACTTTACATTATTCTTTTTGCACAATGTTGTTTAAAAGCACTTGCATAAACAGAAATTATTTGTATAACCATAAAAGACTGTGTCCAGCTAAATTAGTCCAAAGTTAACACATTTTCAAGTCACAAGTGTAGTTTCCAATAATTATGAGATTAGCACTGACATAACCTGATGCTTTTAGGAAGCACTGGGTCATACATACCTGCACGACTTCTAAAAGACTTGACAAAACAGAGGCAAAGCACCGTTGCTCACAGCATGACTAACTGCAGAAATTGCTCAAAACATTCTTGGCTAGTTTTTCTAGGAGGTCAAAGAGAAAAGTCATTAGTGTGCTGGAAGACATACATGCAAACTAAGCTTTTATCTGGGGAGCAAGCTGTCACAAGACATTTGTATTAAACCTGGGAGTGTGAGGGGTGATCCTCAAAAAGCAGAAACACTGAATACTGGAGAAAGGGGAATGCCTTGTGGTTAAGATAACATGTCCCACAGCAGGACAGTCAGCAATGAACTACTAGTCCCAGGAAGAATGTAGGGCAGTATGTCAGATACAGGAATGATATTTTTCCAGTGAAATGGTGCCAGCATTTGATCCTTTCTGGCTTGATCTTCTTCCCTCAATTAGTTTTTTAAAACTTTTTAAATTATCATTGAAAAAATTGCTCTCGACACTATAATATACTTGGCAGTTTGATCAAGGACAAAAGACGATGGTTTGGGGGCATTCATTGCTTTAGGACATTTATGTTTACTGCCTTATAAGAACATATAAAGCATGTTTCATGAGACTGGAAACTGTCTTGACTGTCTAACTCCAAAAAATGGGCCTGGAATTAGCTAACAGCTTGGTTTTCATTCTGGTCCTCACTCATTACCAAAACTGAAAATTGGCAACTGCGTGGTTTTTTTTTTCTCTCACTTTTCCTCACCTAAATAAGTTTTTACTAATTCCTTAACTAAAATGTGGATCAATAATGCTAAAAGGAAAAATATCCCAACTTTTCTGCTCCTGACCCCCCCTCCCCAAACCAACCAACCCCATCTCCCAAAAAAACCAGCAATGGAAACAAAGAAAAACCTTTAGTTTATATTAAATTTAAATGTATTAAATAGCCAATAAGTGTTTGTAGGCCAAGTGGTATGACTTTAACAAAACACAAGTAATGAATGAATTATTCTTCAGATGTTAAGCTCCCACTTCAACAGTCTGTTTCCCTACAACCTCAGTACAAAAGCTTTCTTAAAATAGTGTGGCTAACATCTGCCATATGTTTGTACTCTCGTCTTTCCCCCAGGAAGGAAATGTGCCACAAAGAGTTGTGTTTTCAAGGGGAGCTACTTTTGTTGTTTGTTGTTTGTGTTTTTTTTTTTTTTTAACACATGTGGAAAATTAATTTACCAGAGCTTTGGCCCCAAAAAAGGGAAATTCATGTAAACCTAGCCTGACAAACACCGACAAGTCAGCAATGCTGCCTTTGTGGGTGGCAGAACACACCTCAACAGTCTCCTGAGCACAACTGCAGCATTACCTTGTGGGTGGGAGATGGTCTTATCCCCACTCATAGGAGTGTCAGAGATCAAAGCACAATACCCTGAGTTTCAGGTGGAAATCTAGAGACAAACAATTACCTCAGTATTATAGGTACTTGGCGAAAGGCACCAAGCAGTGACACATTCAATTTCTGAGCCATATTAAGATCTCTGTATAGTGTTTATAGTAGCCTAATTCTGTGGTGTGTGCAACTTCTTTCTGTCATTAATGACTCATCTTACTTACACAGGAAACACACTTAATCACAGCTGCCGTCTAACAAAATGAACATCTGGCAAAGGCGGGGTGTGTGGTGTCCTGAACCTTCTCCTACATTGTTTAGTGTTTTATGGAGGTTTTTTTGGTTGGTTTTTGTTTGGTTTTTGTTTTTTGTTTTTTTTTTTTTTTTTAAAAAGTCAACCTTATATAGTTCAGAGCACTGGTATTATTGTCACTTTTTTTCTAACCCTTGCGCTTATTTTGTTTCGCCTTCTCTGAAATTGCTTTAGCTAGCTAAGCTTAAACAGTTCCGGACTGTCATGATATTTTCATTGGTAAAGCACATGAAATGCTGTTACAATTGTGACAGTGAATACACTGACATGTCTTTCAGTGGCAAGTCAAAATATATTTGAAGAATCCCTGTGGCAGACATGAGCAATAATTTTTATAGTCTTAGTTTTGTCTTTACAGTAACTTGTTTTTCTCTTGACTTTTAGGTTAAAAGCCCTTATTAATAGGAATACTCTTACTGATAGGAAATGCACTTTCTTAGCCGCCTCAAAGAGTAAACACCATGAAAAAAAAAAGATAAATGTATGCCTGAAAAAAGTTTCAGCAGCTGTCTAATGACAGATGTTGTGGAACATTGTGTTTTCCAAATGGAAAAATGTAACTGTGTCATCTGAAAGTTATATAACTAAAAATAGATGAGGTGCCAGGAATAAATATTACATTGTTTTTCCAGTGAAATATCAGGGTGCCCCAATCTAAAATTCCTTTTACAATCACTCTGACAACACCCTTTCCATATGGAATAGATTTAAGAGTCTGACAGTAAAGTCTGTCAGTATTACTGTTCCCTTTTACTCATTGATATATTTGCTAGGGACTGGGTCAAGACTGCTAACTAATCCCATGTGAGTCGCATATACTTGAAAAATAGTTCAGTTGCAATGAGACCACCACCAAGTCAGACTCAGACGGATAACTTTCTGGTCCTACCGTTCACCCACAGCACACAACTGTTCCGTTTAGAAGCCTTCTAGGGTCAAGTTAGCACCTTTCTTGGCTGAATGAAAGGGTTTTCAGGATTTTTAGCGACTGAAACAGCTATATCAAAGAACATAACTATCATTTTAAACAGTTGCTGAAGCATTTGGGTGAGCAATCCCTTGTTACAGCTCTGAGGTGAACGAATCAAGAAATAAGATCTGGTTTTCCAGCTACCCCACCGTGCCTTCTTGCTGCCTTTTCCCAATACACACAAAAACAAGCACGCATACAGATCCTCAGATCTTTCCTGGAGACTAGCATAAATATGTAAGGTAAGCATAATGACCTCGTGTTATTTTAACTTTGGTGCAACAGTATTGCATGAACTTTAGCATCATGTGGCTTCAGTGCATTGCCTCTCGCCGCCAGCAGATGTCCCCTTGTGCCCATCACGTTGCATTTGTAAAAAAGGCCAGGAGTTGCAAAATCACATGAATAGTTTTTATCTGCTGAATAGCATAATTTTCAAGTTTCACTTACTTCCACAAAGGTCTGGGAACATGCAATCCACGTTGCTTCTGTTTTCATAAATGCAAGACTGAAGGATCAAGAGATTGAGTGAATCTCAATTCAGTTTTTACTTTATGCCTTCAAACAAAGAAAATTAGGATGATTACTCTTAGTTAACCTTGCCAATTTACCACAAAAATAATAAGCCAATCCATAAAAGACACTCCACTGGGATTTCTTGGCTGGGATTTAAATGCATTTCCTCTCTAACACAGTTTTTCGTAACTGGGCACCTGAGTACCTGTCCTGAGATTCCAGTTTTGGCAGGCTAAAGATCTAAATCAGAAAGCAACTAAAACACTTGGAAATTTTTTTATTTGACATCTTGTACTTGACTCTGCATTTCTGAGGGTAGCAGAATTCATTTCTGAGTGTGCACTACTTTAAGTAAGCCTAAATTCACAGCTTTGGATACTAGAACACTACAGCCCTTCTACGTTAGTGGAAGCAGGAGTAGTCCTCTTGAGTCAGTTACAGCAGCCAGCCACTGTTAGCTGTCAGAGCTACTTCAGTGGAGTTACAGAAATTTACACCACTCACCAAGAATTGCTTTGGTAGTGGATCTAGCCAATAATGTCATTCTTTCAAACCCTGTAATGTACTTTCGCAGTCTTACGGATAATGATCTGGTATAGAAGTTTTGCACAAGTTTCTGTATGAGGAAATACAAGTGCTGTTAAGGAGGGAAGAAAGGCCTTGTTTCTGTAGCTAGCCACACATGTCCAATTTTGGTTAAAATATTTAACAGAAAAATCACTCGGAAAATCTATTGGAATTTTGTGAATGGTTTTTACACACTTGTTTCTCCATATGGAACAAAGAAATGTGTCTGCGGATGCTGGTACCACAACTCCAAGTTCTTATTGTCTCACTCACTTCCTGATGAGATCCATAAACAAAAAAATACCCCTTGAAATATTAATTGATTGCAAAAACCCCTGTTGCACAAGCCACTCATTTCACAATAAGACTGTTGGGCAATTTAACAATGTATAATTCTCATTTACCAGCTACGCTTGGAGCAGAAGAAAACACAGGTAGTGTTACAGCATCACAAAACTGAACATGGAAATCCAAAGAACTACTGAAGGAAAAATGACACAGAATCTACCTAATGGTTTTCTTTTCTTTCTACATAAATATACACACAATCCAAAGAATCAGAACAACACTTTTTACCTCCCAGGCACAGAAGGAACTAAGATTTGCCCAGAGGTACCTCTAAATGTTGTCAATGGTTTTCTCTTTTTGACACAATGCAAATGTGTTATAATTGAAAAACACAGCAAACGTACCAGGATAGAAAGTGACCAGATTACTTTACTTCCTGGTTTTGATAGCAACCATCAGAGCTGATAAAATCGATTAGCTTCTCTGCACAGAGATTTAGCAAAAAGTACGTTTTTTTCAAGAACGAAGCATTTTTCACACTTTTCTCTATATTTTCTCCTCTCCCCCAAAGAATCAAGCTCTTGCATTTGCATTAATCAGTGGTCTCCCTTATTGATACTAACTGGAGAAAGAGAGCTCTCATCTCACATTCTTCTCTATTTGATATCTGCCTAGATGGTGAGCACGTTTGTCCCTTCCTATCTCCTGGAAAAACAAAGGAGAATCTTTGGAGAGTTGTTCCATTCTGTTACTACATTTAAGCAAAGACCAGCTGATTTTAAATACCTTATCATTTTACACATTAAGTAAGACTAGTGTAATCTTTTAAAGTAATCAGACATAATATAATCCAGGAGTACAGAAATAAAAGACATGAAGAAACAGCAGACGAAAACTGGCTTGCTTGTTTTCCCACTGAAAAAGGCACAAGCTAGGGAAGCTCCAGTCCACTGCATTTCTCAGAAGACTGGTTCTGAGACATTGGCCATCCTATTTTTCATATGCATTTAAAGAAACAACGGTCTAAATGGTAATTTATATCTAAACGTTGTACCATTATAACTGAAAAATTGCAGCCATTTCCTTCAAGAGAAGGGAAAACACTATTAGGATAATCAGGAATAATTTGGAGAATATTCAATTGAGCACAAGCTAAGTTGTCCCAACTTTTTCACTTGAAATGGCGCACTAGCTTTAGCAGATGACGTAAACAATAGCATGCAGCAGACTTTTCTTCCAGTCCAAACATCTTACAGAGTGAAGCTGCAAAAACAGTGTTTTGCGGTGCTGAAGAGTGCACTAGAGAATTCTGAAAAGCTTCAAAAAACAAGTTACTCTTTTCTTTTGATTCCAGCAGACATTCACTGAGATTTTCAGAGGGTCAGAAGGATGAGAATCTGTCTTATAAAGTCACAAACATTCACCTATTAAAAAGGACTGTGTTGTTGTCTCAGTTCCCTGTTCAACCCTACTGCTCAGGTCCCTCTGAAAAATAACACTTCAACAATTACTTTCTGGAGGAAAGATGCGTGGAGGGGTTCTCAGACATTTTGTTTCCTGCCATTATGATTTTATTCAGTTTATTTTATTTTTTAGATGTCAATTGCTTACATTTACTTAGTTTTGTGAAACATCTAGGGTGATTATGGATGATTAATAATGGAGAGCATATTTTGTATTCCATTAATTGGCTATGAAACAGCAGTTGAATAGGGCACTATGTTTTTACTCAAGTCGTAAAACTCTGGTAAAATCATACAGTTTAAAAGCCAGGTAAGATTTGCAGAGCTTGAAAGAGCATTGTTCTATCAATTAAAAAACGGTTTCAGCCACATCTGCTCTGAATTTGTAACAGTCATATTGCAACCCTCTGGGTAGGAAACATATGCAAGGTGTTGTTTGTCCAACTTTACTAGCTCTGCCAACGCATCCTCACACATTTTACCTAGAACTACACAGAATTTCAGCTTGTGAAATTGGTATGCATGACGTGGATCTGTAGACACAGTTCCTTTCTGTGCTTCAGCAGATCGGCAAGAACGATGAGTTGGCAAAGGACTACTCTGTATTTTTCTGGCTGAAATTTAGTTGCTTCTTTTACATGCAATTTTACAAGTATGCCTTCAAGGGAGCAAACTCCATGGTGAAAACCATGCATTAAAATGCTGAAGTTACCGTAACTTTTCAAACTTCTCTCTACTCTGATAACTCCATGCAGACGGAGCAGCCCAAGGGAGAGGCTGCTGTGCAGACCTCAGGCTGCAGGCAGTGCCTGGACCCTACTCCCGGGGCAGGGGCAGGCGGCAGCCCTGACTGCAGAAGGTGTGCCCGGGTGGAGCAGCTCCTGCGGCAGTGCCTGAGCTGCAGGACATGGTCAGGAGGCTGCGGGACATCAGGGAGGCAGAGAGGGAGCTGGATGCTTGGTTTCAGGTACAGTCTGCACCAGAACCACAGCACCCAGTCAACCAACCAAAACCCCCCCAGCTGACACACAAGGTAAGCAAGCAGACAGAAGATCCCAATGAATGGAAAGTTGCAAGGGCAAGGTGCAGCAGGAGGAAGAAGCAGCTTCCCTTGAACCCCGAGGTGCCCCTGCAGAACCACTTTGCTGCTCTGCAGACTGAAGAAGTGAGACCCAGCACCTCGGGGGAGGCACGGGAGCCGTGCAAGGTAGCCTGACCGGCTCGCGTAATAACTAGCGCTACCAAGAAAAAGAGACGAGTGGTAGTAGTGGGTGACTCCCTCCTGAGAGGTATGGAGGCACCCATCTGCAGACCCAATCTGCTCTCTCGGGAGGTGTGCTGTCTCCCAGGGGCTTGTATCAGGGATGTTATGAGAGAATACCAAGCCTCATACGGCCCACAGACTATTATCCACTACTGGTGACACAGCCGGCAGCAGCCTGAGAAACATCAACAGGGATTTTGGGGCCCTGGCTACAACAGTCAAAGACTCTGGGGCGCAGGTGGTATTCTTGTCAATCCTCCCGGTCGATGGGCTGGGACCTGAAAGGGCCAGACGTATCTGGCAGGTTAACCCGTGGCTCAAGGGGTGGTGCTGCAGCCAGGCCTTTGGGTACCTAGACCATGGGGCGTCCTTTGAGGGGCAGATGGCATGCACCTAACCGAGAAGGTGCTTGGACAAAGGCTTGCCAGACTCATCTGGAGGGCTTTAAACTAGTGTTGCTGGGGGAGGGGGAGCACAGTTCAGCCCACTGCTGTCAGCATGGCGCCAGTGCCAGCACTGAGGGTCCAGAAGCTGAGGAAGGATCGCAGGTAAGTGCAAATGAACTTAAACTGCAGTCCAAAAGAACTCCTGTCACTCCAGCCAGCAAGTCGGCTTTGTTGGGGGCCCAGCTGAAGTGTCTCTATACCAATGCACACAGCATGGGGAATAAACAGGAAGAGCTGGAGATGCGTGCACGCGAGCAGGGCTATGACCTTGTTGGCATCACAGAGACGTTGTGGGATGACTCGTACGACTGGAGCATCAACATGGAGAGGTATAGGCTTTTTAGAAAGGACAGGAAGGGGAGATGAGGAGGGGGTGTTGCTCTCTACATCAGCAACCAGCTGGAGTGCGTGGAGCTCCGCCTGGGGATGGAGGAGGAGCTGACAGAGAGCTTATGGGTCAGGATTAGAGGACAGGGACGGACAGGGGACATTATGGTGGGGGTCTGTTACAGGCCGCCTGGCCAGGAGGACAAAGCAGATGAGGTGCTCTATAGCCAGACAGGAGCAGCCTCACGGTCACAAGCCCTGGTCCTCATGGGGAACTTCAACCACCCTGACATCTGTTGGAGAGACAACACGGCAGGGCACAGGTAGTCCAGGAGGTTCCTGGAATGCGTGGACAATAACTTCCTCCTGCAGGCGACAGAGGAGCCGACAAGGAGGGGTGCCGTGCTCGACCTTGTGCTCACCAACAGGGAGGGACTGGTGGGGGATGTGAAACTGAAGGACAGCCTTGGCTGCAGCGACCATGACATGGTGGAGTTCAAGATCCACGGGGCAGCAAGGAAACTACACAGCAAGCTCTCCTGCCCTGGATTTCAAGAAGGCGGACTTCGGCCTCTTCAGGGACCTGATGGGCAAAGTGCCATGGGAGGTGGCCCTGGAGGGAAGAATGGCCCAGGAAAGTTGGTCCATAATCAAGGAGCACCTCCTCCAATCTCAGCAGAGGTGCATCCCAATGAAGAACAAGTCCGGCAAAAAGGCTAGGAGGCCTGCGTGGATGAGCAAGGAGCTCCTGGACCAACTGAAAGTGAAGAAGAAAGCCTATAGAGGGTGGAAGAGGAGACAGGTAGCCTGGGAGGACTACAAAGAGGCTGTGCGAGTGGCCAGGGATCAGGCGAGGAAGCCTAAGCCCTGACAGAATTGAATCTGGCCAGGGATGTCAAAAACAACAAGAAGGGCTTCTATAGGTATGTAGGGGACAAAAGAAAGTCCAAGGAGAATGTAGGCCCCCTCCGGAAGGAAACCGGTGTCCTGGTTACCCGAGACATGGAGAAGGCTGAGGTGCTCAATGACTTTTTTTGCCTCAGTCTTCACTGATAAAGGCTCCTGTCTTGCCTCCCAAGCTGTGGAAGGCACAAGCAGGGACTGCGAGGATGAAGAACTGCCCACTGTACTGGAAGAGCAGGTTTGGGAACATCTGAGGAACTTGAAGGAGCACAAGTCCATGGGACCTGATGAAGTACATCCGCGGGTCCTGAGGGAACTGGCGGATGAAGTTGCCAAGCCACTGGCCATCGTATTTGAGAAGTCATGGCGGTCTGGTGAGGTCCCCGATGACTGGAAGAG
The DNA here is from genome assembly GCF_036417535.1 of Chlamydotis macqueenii. Lineage (NCBI taxonomy): Eukaryota > Metazoa > Chordata > Aves > Otidiformes > Otididae > Chlamydotis > Chlamydotis macqueenii. The sequence continues at coordinate 53,064,863 of NC_141593.1, read as the reverse complement.
AGTGAACATAACCCCCGTTTTTAAAAAGGGTAAGAAGGAGGACCTGGGCAAGTACAGGCCAGTCAGCCTCACCTTTGTGCCTGGCAAGGTCATGGAGCAGATTCTCCTGGAAACCATGCTAAGGCACAAGGAGAGCAAGGGGGTGGTTGGTTACAGCCAACATGGCTTCACCAAGGGCAGATCGTGCCTGACCAATTTGGTGGCCTTCTATGACGGGGTGACAGCGTCGGTGGACAAGGAACGAGCAACGGATATCATATATCTGGACTTGTGCAAGACATTTGACACTGTCCCACACGACATCCTTCTCTCTAAACTAGAGAGACATGGGTTTGATGGACGGACCACTCGGTGGATAAGGAGTTGGCTGGATGGCTGCATTCAGAGAGCGGTGGTCAATGGCTCGATGTCCAAGTGGTCACAAGTGGCGTCCCTCAGGGGTCCGTGTTGGGCCCAGCCCTGTTCAACATCTTTGTCAGCAACATGGACAGTGGGATAGAGTGCACCCTCAGCAAGTTCACCGACAACACCAAGCTGTGTGGTGCCCTTGACAAGCTGGAAGGGAGGGATGCCATCCAGAGGGACCTTGACAGGCTGGAGAGGTGGGCCTGTGAGAAACTCATGAAGTTCAACCAGTCCAAGTGCAAGGTCCTGCACGTGAGTCGTGGCAATCCCAGGCACAAATACAGGCTGGATGGAGAATGGATGGAGACCAGCCCTGAGGAGAGGCACTTGGGAGTGATGGTGGACGAGAAGCTCAACACAAGCTGGCAGTGCGCCCTTGCGGCCCAGAAGGCCAACCGCATCCTGGGCTGCATCAAGAGAAGCGTGGCCACCAGGTTGAGGGAGGTGATTCTGCCCCTCTACTCTGCCCTGGTGAGACTCCACCTGGAGTACTGTGTCCAGTTCTGGAGCCCCCAACACAGGAGGGACATGGACCAGGTGGAGAGGGTCCAGAGGAGGGCCATGAAGATGATAAGAGGGCTGGAGCACCTTTCCTATGAGGACAGTCTGAGAGAGTTGGGGCTGTTCAGCCTGGACAAGAGGAGGCTCCGGGGAGACCTTATAGCAGTCTTCCAGTACCTCAAGGAGGCCTACAAGAAAGATGGGGAGAGGCTGTTCAGTAGGGCCTGTTGTGATAGGACGAGGGGTAATGGTTTTAAAATAGAGGGAGGTAGATTTAGATTAGAAATTAGGAAAAAAATTTTTACACTGAGGCTGGTAGAACACTGGAAGAGGTTGCCCAGAGAGGTGGTGGATGCCCCATCCCTGGAAACGTTCAAGGCCAGGTTGGATGAGGCTCTGAGCAACCTGATTTAGTCGGGGATGTCCCTGCTCCTTGCAGGGGGGTTGGACTAGATGACCTTTGAAGGTCCCTTCCAACACTAACCACTCTAGGATTCTATGATTCCATGAACTCCATCTGAAGTCTTTTGTTTCTAAACTCAAACATGCTAGTAAGAGTTTTACAGTCACACACTGCAGACTACATTTTTACCATGAAAATGCAGAATGACCTAAACTGCAAAGGAGCTGAACTAGGGAGAAAAACAAACAGAAAAAGCCCCACCAACATCTGCAGAAGGTGTCACAGCGTCAATTAATACAGAAGTAATCAATGCTTGCTACAGGAAACACAATGAAGTTACTGCAAGCACTGAATATTCTTCAGACCTTAGTGACAAAAAACAGCAATTAAGGAGGAAAACAAAGATTATGTTCTCATAGACAGCTCAACCTGCTCTCAAAGCTTCTGAAAATGGTTTGTGAAGATTTACAGCTCGCTTAAAACTTGAAACAAACATTTAGTTCTGACAGCTTGAGGATGTTAAAACAGCATGGGATAGCAAAAAACTTTAATGTCCCATGGATGTAAGAAGCTACCAGAAATTGAGCCATGTGCACCACGGTGAAGGTATAATTAAGAGATGCTTTCGCGTTGACCAAAATCTGCAACTATTTGCTGTCATTCCATTCTTCCTAAGGCAAAGAAAAATAGCAACTGTACACAGCACGACTTCATTCCAGTTTTGATCTGAGTTCTGCAATATTGCAGGCCCGAAAAAGTTAAATAGTTCTTTTCCACTATTCATCAGAGAGATTTGTTGGCAATTAACTGTGGAAGAATGAGGAGGATAAATCTGTTGTCAATCTTTAAGTATGATCTGGAGACCCCAACATAAGTAGGACACAGATCTGTTGGAGTGAGTCCAGAGAAGGGCCACGAAGACGATGAGGGGGCTGGAGCACCTCTCCTATGAGGACAGGCTGAGAGAGTTGGGGCTGTTCAGCCTGGACAAGAGAAGGCTCCAGGGAGACCTTTTAGTGGCCTTCCAGTACCTAAAGGGGGCTTATAAGAAAGATGGGAAGAAACTCTTCAGCAAGGCCTGTTGTGATAGGATGAGGGGCAATGGTGTTAAAGTAGAAGGAAGCAGATTTAGACTGGATGTAAGGAAAACAATTTTCACAATGAGATTGGTGAAGCAGTGGAACAGGTTGCCCAGAGAGGTGGTAGGGGCCCCATCCCTGGAAACGTTCAAGGCCAGGTTGGATGAGGCTTTGAGCAGCCTGATCTGTTTGAAGATGTCCCTGCTCCTTGCAGGGGTGTTGGACTAGATGACCTTTAAAGGTCTCTTCTGACCCAAACTATTCAATGATTATAGGATTCTAAGATTCTAACTGAGTTTGCAGTACTTGATCTAAGGCCAACTCACCAGCCTCCAGCTGGTGCCAGAAGGTAGGCATCTATTACATTTCTTTTTATGAAGAGGACAAAATTGCCATTTTAATCTTTAAAAATGCAGCTTTAAATCCAGTGCACTCTGTTCCCATAAGGTTCAGTGCACTTGAACCACACTCTAAACCTTAAATTTTGGGAGACATTTACAGTCACAGTCCAGTGTAGCTTATCTCTGATATGGACACACTCTTTCACAGGTTCCACATAAGATCTCTTTCGAAACTGAAGTAGGAGGTAGCCACCTATCTACATCATGACTACGTAACTGTCTATTCTTCTGCCTGTTCTTTGCAGGCAAATGATCTCTACAATATACATTGCTCCATTTTCAATAAATGGACTGAATTATCTTACTTCCAAAAATTCCAATATCTGACTAGAACAACCAAGTTCTCACCTCCGTCTAGGACTCAAAGAGTAATAGTACCCTAATTTCTTTAAATGGGCAGCTTCCTGCTCATTTACTTTTTTAATGGATTCTTTTTTGAGGCATCTAGTTACAACTACGTGAAGTAGAGGCTGCATACATCACACTTTTGTGCTTCTCATTACTACAATTTTTAAGGCTGTATGCAAATGATGGTTCTACTGTTTGTTGTCATAAAAACACTCATTAGAGATCCCATTTTTACCTAAGACAGCCAGTGGATAACCATACTGTAAAAGTAGAGACTTTTGTAACCACACAGAGGTTAAAGGGCTATTCAGGCTGCATTAAGAAACAGCCTTTTACCTAGTCAGAGCATCAGAAGATGAAGATCTGCCTTAAAACTTCTATGACAAAATAGTATAGAAAACACTGCTGAAAAGAAAGCTTCTTAGACTTTTTGTTTTAGACTGGAGTACAAATCTTCAGGTAAATAAGGTGAATTGACTAAGGGTTAATATGCCTTTGCTTCTCTTCTAGTTTCACTCTCAAGAGAGGAGGCCTGCATGGTGCAGTTAAAGGAGGTGTGGAATGTGAACCTTCAGAGTCAAACCTCATGAAACGTACTTTTCAGCCTAGAAAAAGTTTTCCAGTCTGATGCAGACACATACCATTACAAGATACCACTCTGCATGCACATTGAATCTAGTCAGTTTGGACAATTTGCATGTGAAGAGCAGATAGTATTTCACAATAAACTGCATTATTTATCTTGACTGAATTACTTTCTTCCTGTAGTCATCTCAGCTTAATTGTGGTCAACTTGCTTTAACTCCATCAGAATGATTTTGGGTACAAGTCTGCTCATCGTGTCTGCCATGTTTCTAATACTAATATGCTATGGGAAACAGCAAGTAGTCAATTCAGTGTGACCAAAAAGTGGGAGAAGAAGTGAAGAACACAAATTCCAAGCTGTCCTATTTAATACAATGCTTATGTTTATAAAAGAAATGAGATTTAAACTGACACATTTTGGAATAAGTTAGGTGCTCTTTGGACTAAGGTTTTGAAGTAAAAGGTGGACATCATTTGAGCTGCATATTGAGGTGGGCGAGAGAAACAGGTGAACTACTCATCTATTTCCTTCTGCAGTATAAGCAACCAGCCCAGTAGAAAGTTCTGGGCTGCCAGTCCACAACCTGAATATGTCTGAAGTCTTGACTCATAGATATGTGGGATTTAACCACAAAGGATACAAAATCTAGCTTGGCAACAGCAATATTGCAACACCACATATGGGTAACTGGCTCTCTGCAAGGCAAACATTCCCATTTAAACAGTGTCCGCTCTGCTAGTAGTCCCAGCAGGCTGGCTGAGCAGCTCTTACAAGTTTGTAATACAAGTTGTCTTTAGTCATCACAGAAATGGGCCTACCTATTGTCAATTCAATTTCAATACGCTTCTGCTCTGTGTTGGAAAATGAGGTGTTTAGCCCAGCGCTGCCAAGCCCACTTGGGGAACAGGCACTGAAAAGAAGCGTAAGCAGCAGACAGGCTGCTGTGCCTACACCCATTTCTGTGATGTTAGCTTTTTGTTCCAAAGGTCCACGTTTGGCCGAATATGCTTTAAAAAGAGGACTCTGGCCACTCTTTGCACAGTTGCAATAGTCATTAACTCCAAACAGTTGAGGTCAAATTTGATCCTCCTTGCATACGAGAAAAACATAATGTAATTTTCCACTTTATGCCACTTTCTCACTACAGTTGTGCAGAGTGCCACGGCACAGTCTGGGATAGCTAGAATGCGTCAGCGCTCTGACCAGTAGGTACCACTACTGCTATGCAAAGCTTCAAAGGTTGTGATTTACAGGTGTTTCCCAGGCAGATCTAAGACAGGTTTCTGCTGGGGAAGTTAATCCAGAGCTAATTCACTACAGAACTAGGATTAAGCATATTTCCAAGATGCAGTGGTGCATGGCCTGAGATAAAACTACATTTATCCTGTGCTCCACTTGCCTTGTGAACAATTACTCCTCCACATATCAGGGAAATTACAGAACTGGATATTCACGTTCTTCTTGGCACTTGCACAGTACTCTTGCAACATCCTTCTGCTTCCCAGTAGGAGTTGGGACACAGTTTTCGGTTTTAACACTAAGCTTCCAACTGACATCAGACATTTTCTGTGCTTGCTGACAGCATCATCTTGGTAGAGCACCAGGCTTCAAGACAACAAAAAGTAAAAAAAAAAAGACTAAGCAGTACAATCCTGCTATTCTCATTGCCAGTACAGGATTGCTTTCCCAATGCTGTATTTTTTTTTTATTTTATGGTAGCCACAGAGCCAACAAGCTACAACTAGGCACACTAAAGCCACAATAATGTAAGTCAAGCTTTCACCACCCTGAACGTGTGAGAATGATTGCAAAACTCCCTTATGTCCTTAATCTCCTTGGCCATCATCCTCCTTCTGTGTGTGTGGCTGGAGGAGGCAACAGGAAGTGGATGACTCTCAGGACCTATTCCCACCAGTTCCTGTCTTTATTTTCCCACCATCCTCTCTGTGAACCCATCTCCAGCCCAGCAGTATAAGCGGAACGGCAGCAACCACTGCCAGCCCCTCACAGTTATGCATCACTTCCGACTGCCATTCTCCCCCATTCCTAGTTGACAAAGTACCAGGTCAAAAGAGGCCAGGGATGACACCCAAGAGCACAGAAAGAGAGTGGACATCACTCCTTCACTTCCACTTTCAGCTCCTACTATCTGTCTCATACTTGACAGAGTAAGAAAAAAGAAGCCAGAGGAAGAGCTAATAGAACAAAGATGATCAAAGATAACTGGCACTGGCTACCTCCCTGATATTTTGGAAAAATAAAATTCCTGATAGCCATACCAAGTCCCATTTTTCTGCTTCTGGACTGACCTGAGAACAACTGCAGACAACTGGCATGCCAGTGCTGACCCAGAGAAATTGAGCTGGGAATTCAAAGCAAGGTGTGGGCAATGTGTGGGTTGATGAGGAAGGTCCAGAATAAGAGCAGTTTAGGAATACTGTGCAACTGGAGGAGATGGGGGAAGACAACAGCTGTGCACAGGGACTCAGTCATCGACCCACACTCTGGTGCATCCATGCAACATCTTCACTATTACTTTTTCTTTGTGGAGTTTCTCTCTCCTCAACAATGTTCAGCTTTTATTGCTGCTAGCTTTGGCAAGGCTCTTAAAGCTGTAATTTCTCTTATTTGAATTTAGTCATTATTTCCACTATACTCTGGTTTTGCTTTTGCCATTCATTAGCGAAGTATCTCAACAACTGTGTTATACAGCCACAAAGTCACAAGTTACAGGTACAGAGGCAGCAAGTGTAACTTGTGTGGATGAGGTACCAAAGCAGAGGCTCTGCCCCTTGGCCCATTCCGGCCTGGGACGGTGTGGGGCCAAAGAAGCCTATGGCTGTGGAGAAAGCAACACCGTGGTTACATGAGCACGTCCAGCTCATGAAACCGAGTTTGAAGTTCAGTGAGAAAGCAAAACCCAAGGCATCCAAGAGTGTCTTCTTATGCAAGTTCAACTGACTACTGTTTCATTTGTTTAATAGAGAAGAGCGCATCCTCCCAGTTCGGCCTTGCTCCCTGATCAGGGCCGCAGAGAAAGCAGCAGCTTGTGGCGATGGCAGGGACTGGGAACCGCCAAGTCACCCACGCAGGAGCACGGGGCGGCCACACGCACCGCCAGAACAGGCATTTCCATCACGGAATTTAAGAAGAGCCGCCACTCAGCACCCTAGTCCGCGGCCAGGGGCGCGGGGAGCACGGCCCGGGTCAGGCCGCCCCGGACCTCGACCGGTAACGGGCCGGCCGCCGGGCCGGGAGGGGGTGCTCTCTCGCCGCTGTGGGCCCGCCCCTGACGCCGGCGTACGATGGCGTGGGCGACGCCCGGGCGGGCCGCAGAGGCGGAAGCGGGCGGGCGCGGCGATGGCGGCGGGCGCGGGGCAGCAGTGGGTGTTGGTGGAGATGGTGCAGGCCTTCTACGAGGTGCGGTCTGGGGCGCGGGGCAGCTGGCGTCTGCCACCGGGGATGGAGGGGGGGGTCGCAAGATCGCACCGCCGGCCCGCACCGCGTTAAGGGGGACGGGGTCCCCGGGCGCCCGGTGGGTGTCGGAGCTGGGGGGCTGGGTGTGAGGCCGCTGGGCCTCCCTGGGCCGCTGGTTTGGGGCGCAGGCAGCGGGCAGATGGAGCCGGGCTTGCCCCGCGGCTGGTCAGCAGCGAGCCTGGCTCGGTGGCGGGGGGCGGGTGGAGGCTGGCAGGGCGGTGCCCGGTCTCACCTGGAGCTGGCTGTGGGTCGGTGCCGCCTGTGTGGGGCTGCGCTCGCAAGATCCTGAATGTATGTGTGCACCATATCCATGTACTGAAAAAAGTGGGTGCACGGACTTACGTTTTTCTCTGTTTTATAAAGCTACATTTAAGGTGTGTACCGGAGCATTAAATAAGATTCACAATGTTGAGTACAAGGGCACTTATAAGTGCTGTTTACAAAGGAAGAAACAACTTTTAAATGTTCATGCTTGACTTTGCTCCTGGAGGGCATCAGCATGGCATGTTTGTGTCCAGGCTTTGTTTCCTGATGTCAAAAAGGATGTCGTGGTGATAGGCGGTGTTCTTGTATCAACAGTCTGTTTCCCTCCCTTCCTTTGTCAAAGGTTGGTAACTTGTTAAGTGTTTGTACTAGGGTTTGCAGTACTAATATAGAAGCATGCAGCTACTGAAGCTGGTAGGACAGTCTAGTACCCTGAATTCAGGATCATTGCAGGCACTGAAAATCACAAGGAGATAGTTTGTGCAGACCTCTACTGCTGCTATACTATGTGTTCTTTAGATGCCACGGTGTACGTTTGGGGAACTGAAAAGTATTCTGCAGATACAAATTTGTTATTTGCAGTTCAGTATGCTGTAGGACTCCTTACTGATTTTAAAAACTTGTCTTCAATTTCTTTCAGTTTCTGGCTGTGTGGTGCATTGCGTTTCCTTTGTTGGCAGGTCACCTCTCAGCAGAAAATGTTAATGTGTGGGAACTCTTCCACCGAGCTGAAGAGGGAGTGCACTAGTGTGTGTGCACTTTGAGTCTTTTAAAAATAGTAGACATCCAGAGTGTAGACAGGAGCCTTTCTGAAATGGAATAAATAACCTCATAGTTAAAACTAGGTGTCAAGTGCTGATGCCATAACTCCACATCTGCTGTAAGCTAGCTGTGCTGCTAGAGGAAACTGACTTTCCTCACTCCAAGCACCCAAAGAGGCTAACTTTAACTTGGATCAACTCTCTGTTCTGGTTTGCTGTATATGTTCCTAAGTATTCTGTCCACACAAGAGAGTAAATGACACAGGGGCAAAAATGCTTCTGGTGACTGTGTTGGGTTATACCTGCTCAAAGTGCCTGTGAAACTAACAAAAATGGGCTATGAGGTCAGTATTATGTTTCCTTGTAAGTAATAGTAGCTGTTGCTGCTGGTGGACTGTAAGATGTAAGAATATAGGATTGAAGTGGGTGTATGTAGATGACACAGACCTTCAGGCTATCAGGAGACTTCTGCTTGTTGTGAAAGCTTTCTGGCATCACAGATACTGGTGCAACCTGTACTACCTGTCTGCTTTTACTCTTAATATTCAGCTTATGTGCATATGTGGGACTGAAACTGCTTATCAATTTAGAGTGTGCCTTGTTCATTAACAACAGAATAAATCCATTAAAACTTAAGTTAACAGCTACAAGTAGTAGTTGCAAAGCAATCCACTAAATGTAATTATAATTTTTACTGATTTAGAAATGCATATCAGCTGATGATTTGCTTTGGTTTTTTTCTAAATGTACTAGTAGAGACAAAACTGTTCATAGTGTCACATTGATTCAAATAGAACTCTATGTAGAGTTATTTTTCTGCTTTTATTTTCAGGCTCCAGCTTACCATCTCATTTTGGAAGGAATTCTAATTCTGTGGATAATCAGACTTCTTTTCTCCAAGACTTATAAGCTTCAAGAGCGATCTGATCTAACAGCTAAGGTATGGTGGAAAAATATTTTTGTTTAGAGAAGCAGTTCATAGCTATTGTTGTGTTTGGCTGTTGAACCTCTGCTGCTTCAGAAACTGTGCTGGTTTTTCTTAGGGTTTCAGAGGCTAAGCTTCCTTTGGACTAAGAAGCTTCTTACTGCTTAAATACTTCAGTGCTTGCTTTTGAAGTAGCACTGTATTTGAGAAATAGGAAAGAACTGATGTGACCGTGACTGCTAAGCTGTGAAAAGCCGACGTTAGCTCTACTTAATGGATGGCTTTGCTTTAAAAATGCAAGCTATACTAAAAAAACCCAACCAAAAAAAAAGAGCTATAAGAGTGTAGAGAGTAGGAAAACGATCAGCCTGTATATGTGTATCTGTGAGTAATAACTGAGAGTTTACAGTGTTAAGTGGGTTCCAGAAAACTTTGTAGTTTAGTGGCAATTTTCTTCTTTTGCAATGCATTTGTCTTTAAAAAAAAAAAAAAAAAGGCTGTAATTGTTTGTGAAGACCAGAATTTCTCCCTGACTTCTGGCTAGGGAGTGTCAGGAATGGGTAGAGTTTGTTTTGGTGATGTCCCTCGACTAGCTTCTCTGAGACATGGTCTCTAATTGGGCTTGCTGCATAATATCAGAGGATGCCGTTGGATATACTCAGAGGATGATTGAATGCATTCTCTGAATGTGAAAACAGTGAGGTGAACAAGACCACACTCATTTTGCTCAGTCGAGGATGAAATATAGCAATGTATTGCAATGTGACAATCAGCTTGCGTATGTGAGGGGTTAATCTGAACAGTGCAAAGTCCCATACAATAAACAAGTTTAATTTGCTAGAGCTTCCGGAGTGGTGTACTTTGTGGTATATGCGTATGAGAGAGATGGTATACTTCAGGTGAAGCTTCAGAGAAGTGGTATACTTCGTGTTACTGAGGAAGGTTTGTGAAACGGATTTATGGGTATTTTTCTTTGTCATTCCCATCTATGTCATGCACTTACATGCTTTTTGATCTTCTTACTAAAGATACGTGTTAAACAGGTGGGTTTGGTGTGATGCATCAGTGAACAGGACGCAGGGACTATAGGGACAAGGCTGTAAATGTGAGCAGATGTGTAGGCAGTGTCTTTTTTGGGGGAATACTTATTAAATGAGCTTGGAGTGTTCTAGGGAACACTGTAGGATGTGTTAGAGGTGTTTAATACTAGAGGCAAGAAGTGAGCTAAGCAGGAATCAAGAAAGGCCAGTTCAGTTTTGTGCTTGGAAGTGTTTGAATTGATCCTGAGATTCTTGAAGTTTGCCACCTTTGATAAGAATACAGAGGAAGAGTGAACATAAAAGGATGTCCAGTGTGGTAAAGCACTAACTCTAGGAAGATCATCTAGGAAGACATACTGCAACTTCAAAGTTGCCTTTGATTGTCTGTTCAGAAACTATGATAGTTCATTTAGTAGCATGTTCCTGCATCAGATGGTTTTGATCTCTGGTGTTTTGGAGGATAACATTTTTTTTTCTTTTGAAAGATTAGTTCTCTCTGCAGTAGATGGCGGGAAAAGGCTCTTTGCTATTCTTGCATAGTTGGTGACCTGAAAAAGCTGAAACCTATCTCTTCCTTACAGAGTAAGGATTATATTCAGATATTTCTTGAATGTTATCATCCAGTTACAGGTCATCTCCTTCATTCACTAACAGACTATTTTGCTGAAGCTGAAGTGCTCAGATGAATCTGGAATGGTGGGATGTGGGGAAGAAAATTGTTCTGTGTCTTCTTAACTGGCAGCAATGAGCAACTGGGAGTTTGCACATGTAGCTGATCTGCTGCAGCTCAGTGGAAGATTTAGAAGAAGGGAGTCAAAAAGGGGAAAAGCATTTGGAAATGTCTCATGCTTAATAACAATCCTACTTTTGCAGGATGACGGTGAAGTTCACTGTCAGGACAACAGTAGCAGACTTTTTGAAAAATAGAAGCATGCAAATACATTATTGCTGTGATACTTCTGAGGAGATTTAGAGAAACTTTACTGAGCTTGATGTGTGGAAAGGAATGTGAATACTAGCAAGAATCCAAAATGATCAAGAATTGTGCCGTATAGAATCATATAATGGTTAGAGTTGGAAGGGTCCTTCAAAGGTCATCTAGTCCAACCCCCCTGCAAGGAGCAGGGACATCCCCAACTAGATCAGGTTGCTCAGAGCCTCATCCAGCCTGGCCTTGAACGTTTCCAGGGATGGGGCATCCACCACCTCTCTGGGCACCCTCTTCCAGTGTTCTACAACTCGTGTTGTAAAAAATTTTTTCCTAATATCCAATCTAAATCTACCTCCCTCTATTTTAAAACCATTACCCCTCATCCTATCACAACAGGCCCTACTGAACAGCCTCTCCCCATCTTTCTTGTATGGCCCCTTTGAGGTACTGGAAGACCGCTATCAGATCTCCCCGGAGCCTCCTCTTCTCCAGGCTGAACAGCCCCAACTCTCTCAGCCTGTCCTCATAGGAGAGGTGCTCCAGCCCTCTGATTGTCTTCGTGGTCTGGATACATTGATTCACAGTTGCAAGGCATAGAAGAAAAAAATGTGAAAAGTGCGAAGAGCAAAGGATTTGATTTGAGATGTTAAAGATATTAACACCTCTAGCTTTTTATTACCTATATATTGATGACAAAAAGAATAGTATGGGGGAATGCTCTTTGGGCTGATGATGTGTTCAGGTTGGCTGACAATGAAGAAGATTTAGTCTGAGTTGGCTTTGCCATTGACCTCTGATGATGGAAGCAGTGTTTTCCAGAGGAAGAACTGTATTTGAAAGGCAATATCTTGTCTACAGATAGTTTACTGAAATTAAGCATAAATACCACAGTTAAAGTGTGAATGTGTCTTCTACAGTTGGAAAACTTAGTAGACTGATACATCTGAAATGTGGAGTGACTCCATCTATTTTTCTACTATCTAGTTAGTTGCTGTGAAAAGAGCTCATTTATTTTGGGTAGGGGAATAGCTGTGGGGAAAAAAAAAAAAAACAACACCTTAATCTTCGCTAAAAATGCACGGATAGCTGACACTGGTCTGTGTTGTGGGTTAACTCCAGTAGGCAGCTAAGCACCGCACAGCTGCTTGCTCAGTTTGTCCCCCATCCCCAGTGGGACAGGAGAAGAGGAAAGGAAGATTAAAAGCAAGAAAACTTGTGAGTGATGTTAAAGTTGTTTAATAAGCAAAGGAGAAGTGGAGGAAGAGAGAAACAAAACAAGTGATGTGGAAGCAATTGCTCACCACCACGGATGGATGGATCAGTATCTAGCCAGTTCCCAAGCAAAAGATGCCTAACTTCCTCGGCAGGGGTGGAGTTAGTTTTCCTCTCAGTAGCTGGTGTGTTTTGGATTTTGTGTATGAAGAATGTTGGTAAAACACTCTGGTAATATGAGTAGTTGCTAATGAGACTAAGGACACCATCCTGCTTTCCAGGTCTCGCTAATGTGCAGGTGCAGGAAGCTGGGAGACAGAATAATTGACCCAAACTGGCCAAAGAGAGTATTCCATGCCATAACGTCCTGCTTAGAGTACAAGTGAGGGTTGGCCGGGGCAGGTATCTGCCTTACTGGCATCCATCCCTCTTTCTTGCTCGCTAGCATTGTTCACTCTACCTTGCTGGCTCCCTTTCGCTCCCTTGCTTGCTGCTCGGTTTAATTTCCTTGATCACTGCTCGGGACAGGCTCTATCGGTCATTGAGACACTAGGTGGTGAGAAAATGTACATTGTTCATTTTGTGTATTTTAATATTCATATATTCTCTTATTATTTTAGTTTTCCTTTGCTATTTTAGTAAACTGTCTTCATGTCATGAGTTTTCCTTTCTTCCCAGTTCTCTCCGCCATCTTGCTTGAGGAGGGGGAGGGTGAGCGAGAAACTGTGTGGTGGCTAGGGCTAAACCACAACGCTTCCCTAAACCCCGTCTTTTCCCTTTTATTGCTGGGTGTGACGTTATTTGGTGTGGAGTATCAGTTTCGTTCATTTGAGTCATCTGCCTGGTTGTGTCCACTCCACCCTGTTGTACAGTCCTCACACTGTGGGGACAGAATGAGGAATAGAAGGCCTGTACAAACACTGTTCAGCAAGAGCTACGTTATTGTAGCATTGTTTTGGTCACAGGTCTGAAAAACAGTGCTGTATGAGCTGCTATGAAGAAAACTAACACCATCCCAGCCAGACCCAGTGCAGTTTGTTTCATACAGTATGGGATCCCACACAGCCAGGCTTCTCTGTGCATGTTGAGCTGCATGTGGTAACATGCCAGGTGTTCAGTGAGAAAACTGCTGATTTGCCTTCTGATTTGTTCTAGTTTGATTTGTGCTGTGGTGTCCAGTCTTTACGACACCACAGAGAATGCTAGGTTGCTCAGGTACAGGCCCTGGAGATGATCCGGCTCAGGATACCTTTATGTCAGTCAGTTGTGTAATGATACTTGGAGTTTCTCAGGGAATTATTGTTGGGGATGCTGCCAGAACAAAGCTGGCTTCATGTAATAAATATTACTGAAGGATACTGCTATTGCATAGCAATCTTAGTGTGATCTGTCAGGACAAGTCTGTCCTGGGGAACAAGAGGTAGATGATATATTGTGCAACCTAGTACGCTGAGGAGTCACACTTCCAAAACAGTGAAGAAATCCACTCCACAGGTGGCTTCTGGGTTTAGAAGGAAGATATGTAGAAAGAGTACTACAAAATCCAGCTCTCAGCTGTCTGTCATCATTTAGTAACAGCGTTTACTGGTATTCTTATTGGTTCTAGTCCAAAATAATGAACTCTCACAAATAATTAACTAAAAAGATGGAGTACTTCTGTGTGACTCTAAGTTCCTGATAGTTTAGGATTTTGGGAAGTACAAGACAAGGTGCTAGACATACAGATTCTTGTGGGCTTTTTACCCAAAATAGAATCTATAGAAAAGTGGCAAAGTGCCACGAAAGACTGGAGCAGGCTGTGGGAAATTGCATGGCATCGTTTAGCTGCAGGTTCACAATCCAGCTCTAACAAACTAAACTTGTTGAGTCTTGTCAAGCATAAGGTTTGATATTAGAATGCAGTAATGAATAGTAGTCTGTATTTACACACAGCTTAACTTGGTTTTGTTCTTTGGTGCTTAGTTATCTGTCTAGATTTTTTTAAGTGAAGCTTTAAAATCTACTGTTTGACATGCTATGAATGGTACAGGGTAAGCTTGGATGCTTTCCTTAATATGTGGAACAGCATTTCAACGCATACGCAGCTGTGTGTATTGTCCCAGCTGGGATCTGTCCTGTGGTGTCTGAAGAAACTAAGCACTTTTTCTAACATAAGTGTAGCTACTTCAAAATATTGCATATATTCAATTCTGTTGCATATATTAATGGCATTTTATTCCCTTTAAAATATATGCCCCATAGGTTAAATTTCAGTAAGAAATTGAACATAAGAAAGTTAAATAAAAAGGTATTTAAAGTACATCTGTAAAATACTGGAAAGACAAGTGGCTATGCTTGTATAAAATGGATCTTTTCTGAAATACAAGGTTATTGGAATTTCCATTTGTGTCTTGAAATAGACCTTTGTGGAGCTGCTGGGATATTAATTAATGCTCTGGAAATACCTAGAAACAAAGTTACTCATTAGCTTAGTAAAAAAAAAAGTGATGAAAATACAAGAGACTAATTGTATTGTTGCATGTAGTTTTGTTTTGATTTTTTTTTGTATCTTAATTTGTTTTTGTAGTTTGAAGGCCTTGAAAAGTGTATTTAGGAAAAATAAAAAAGGAAGAAGATATTGATTGCAGAATTTGTGTTTTGATATTGAAATAAGTAGCCTTAAATATTCTACTGCTTTTTGAAATAATAGAGAAATATAAGCCAATCGTAGTCATACTATTCAAAGTTAGTGTGTTAACAAATAAGTTATCAGGTGTATCTTGCTGTACTAGTAAATAATCCTTCAGGAAAGTTCTGCTTTTATGGCATGAGGGATGATTTTGATCATTTGCCTGAGTGGTTGCTATTTTACGTGGAACTAGTCTAATGCACCTGTTATGCTGGTCCACTGCATGTTCGTTGGAAAATAATCTAACAGAGGTTTTCCAAATAGTTTAAAGCACTTTGAAAACGAATGTGCCTTAGGTATTCCTTCATGGTTAGGTTGAGGTTAAATGGTTTAGTAGTTGTTACCATTTATTGAGCATTTGTCAGTTTTTCTCCATTGTGTCCTGCTTAGGTATGTGTTACTTTGCTAAGTATTTTAATGCCATGGTTGTTTAAAAAGACTTGAGGATGCAAAATGATGTAATTGAAATTCAATTTTTTTTTTGTAATTTGTATTCAATTACACAAACTATAGAGGAGGTTTTTCATAATTAATTGAATGAACCAGTATTGTTTAAAATTTGGAAAGGACAACAAGTTAGTAATTCTTATCTTGATTGTATAATGGGATTTTTAATGCATAGGGAGAACTGGGCTATCTTTCTTTACCCTTTGAAGAATTTAGAGCCCCTCAGTTGAACATAGTAAAACAATATCAGTTCTAAGTGTCTCAGAAAGGTGACACGTATTAGTATTGTGACAACTATTACCAACTCTTTATTATTGCATAATGTCTTTTCTAACAGAAGTCATTTTTGAGCAATGTTTCTTTTCTCTTTTTCAGGAAAAAGAAGAGTTAATTGAAGAATGGCAGCCAGAACCTCTTGTACCTTCTGTACCAAAAGACCACCCAGCTCTTAACTACAATGTTGTTTCAGGGTAAATGTGTAACCAAATTTTTATTTAAACTCAAATACTTGATGTCCATATTTTTAAGTGTATATCTTACTAAGTATTTCCATATCTATAAAACCTTTCATAAATGAATTGCGTTTTTAGATATCAAGACTGGATTTGCCACGGAAGAGGTGGTCTTGGTTTTGGAACATTATCGAGACTATATTGTTAAGAAAATCTTTCTTACTTTAAATGTTGCGATTTTTTTTTTCTTTTTTTAAAAGGGAGGGAAGAGTGGGAAGAGGGGCACTTTATCTTTGCCTTCATTGTGAGTCTGTATTGTTTGGTAGTAGTTTGTTTTATTTTTTTCTGAATATGTAGACTTAGACCTCTACAAGTTGTTAACATTTTCTATGTAGGGGTTGGGGGGAAACGTGTGATTTTGTGGCTAGCCACCTGGCGCTTCTTGAGAAGTTTTCCCTCTTTGGACAATCAGAAGTGGTGGAAATGCTTGATGGCAAAGTTGTTTTGTGAGAAAGTTATAGCTTAGCATTACTTTTTCGTGTGTTACGAGGCTTTTAAAATTTTTTGCTGACTTAGGCAAGAGTCACAGTCTTTCAGAAATTGCTTTGAACTTTCTTTCACAAGTTTCAGATTTTTTTATATCAGTAACTTTTACAATAACAGCATTCTTAATATCTTACTAGTGACACTAATAATTTAAAATAATTTAGTGACTGAGCATGACTGTGTGCTGTCATAGGGAGCTCTGTTTTGATGGCTCTGCCACCACGAGAAGTCTGCCTTAGAAAAGAGATGCCTATTTTAATCAACTTTGAACAATCCTTCAGTTACTGTTCAGGATTTTGAAACAAGCAGTACTGTGGAGTTAAAGGAAGTGTAGGGTGTTTAAAAAAAAAAAAATCTGGACAAATATATCTTTTTAGGTTAATTCAGAAAATGTTTAAATTATTTAGAATTTTCCAGCGCTTACAGCTAGGGAATGTATTGTGACAGAGTGTTAATGGGTTGTGGCTGTTAAACTTGATAATGGCTACATGGAAAACTTGGCATTTGTCTTGTAAGGTTTAAATTGCCAACTACCTAGCTTCTTGTAAGTTGATCAACAGCTATGAGGTTGTAACTTGGGCTATAAACTTAACCCATATGTGGATAGGGTTTATATAGGCTCATAACCACATAAGAAGCATTAAATATTTCAGTAAAAATTTTGGCCCACTGTGGGAGGAGACAGTCTTCCTCCTCCCTCAGTATGGTAGGCAGTTTGTGCCTTACGTTAGGCACATTTCTGCTGAACACTTGCATAGTCCCAGTAATGTTGCCAAGTGATAAGCAAATCAAATAATGCAGAGACTTGTCCAAAAAAAAGTGACTGTTCTTGAATGAGTAGTGAAGAAGTTAGCCATGACAACTCAGTTACGGTCCAGAAATCAGTTACTTCTTGTGGTAGCCTTTCTGTGAACTAATCTGTGCAAGAAGCTTAGTTGTAGAAGATCTCATTCAGAAAATGTAAACAGTGTGTCTGCAAAATTCTCATGCTGATTCTCATTTTGCTTTAAAATAAAAAGGCACTAGTGATCTCGCTTTTATTATCTTCTGCAACTGATTTTTTCAATACATGCAAC
Organism: Chlamydotis macqueenii; assembly: GCF_036417535.1. NCBI lineage: Eukaryota > Metazoa > Chordata > Aves > Otidiformes > Otididae > Chlamydotis > Chlamydotis macqueenii. The sequence continues at coordinate 53,047,341 of NC_141593.1, read as the reverse complement.
ACTTGTGAGATAAGTGAGGAGTCCAAGTAAAGATGAAGTACTTTTGGTCCTTAAAAGATACTATGTCTGAAGGACTTAATTGCAAGTTCTTTGAATGTAGCTTGAAATCATGTTTTTATTTACGGTTTCAGCTGGATCATTCAGTATCTCGTAACTGCTGTCCTTTACCATGATACCTAATGAACTATGTTATACTAGGGGAAGGGAGATATGGGTAACTATGAAGAAATTAAGTGTTCCACTGTTTTCCTTTTGCAAAGACTTGCTTTTGGCATTGTGAGGAAGGTTTTATGATACTGTTAGCATCCATGTTTTGAATATAATCATTCACTGGAATAAGCTTTCCTATGAGTGTTTCCTGGCTAACCGTGAGTGTTCCTTTAGAAGATTGAGTAAAATTCTCATAGCAAAGTGTGGCCTTGTTTTCCTAAGCTGCAGCTTTGTTAGGGGCAAGTTGTGTGTTTTCTAGGTTTGAGAGATGGAACTCTGGGGGCAAATTGTTGTAAATTTACCAGATTTATTAGTATACTGGGAATATACTGAACCTTGTGTTAGTGCCAAAATGCATAGATATAGCTTTTGTGAATATCTGCAAGCCTAACTAGTTACTTTGGTACAGCTTGTTGATGAGCGATACAGAGGAACAGATCAATGTATATTTTTAATGGCAGTGAGTTCCCTAAGACTGTTTGCGCATTTGTATAATGCTACTACTGTGCAGAAGATGTACTGCACTACCGCAGGACTGCTCCTTTGTGAGGTCAGGTTCAGCTTGTGTCGGTTTAGGGTTAATGGAATGACACTGATGAAGATGCATAGCACATGCACTGTGTTAATAGAAAGTTTTCCAAAGCTGTTTTGTAAGCTTTGCAATTGCTTGATTGAAGCAACATGTGCTTAATTTTTAAAATGAATAGATATGAAACAAAATTATGGAGGTTTTTTTTTTTTTCAGTGAAGTTCAGGTGGTTTGGTATTATTCTTAACTTATAGTGAATAGGTTGGACTTCAAGTTTATTTCCTTTGCACAGCAAATGTAGCTGTTGAAATATTGTCAGCAACCAGATTTGGAGCAGCTATGCACAGACATTTGATGTTTGAGCAGCCCTTTTAAATTTTGATTGTGAAAACTGCTTAGTGCTACTTTCCACATGGGGAAAGCTTGTTGAAACTATTGTGATTGAGGAGCGTATTTGACAACACATACAGAAATGGGCAGACATAAAGTTTTGTATTTGGCTTAGCTTTGAGACTTCTCTACACTCTGAGTGATCAATTGAAACTTTGACTTTTGTAATATTGAAGTGTATAATTGCCATAACATCATTGCTTTTAGAATACAGCACAAAGTTGTGATGCTTGCATTTGAAGGGGTAATAGCTATTTTTATCTTCTATTTTTTAATAATTTTATCTAAATTATAATTTTTTAGGGCAGAAGATTTCTCTCCTCTTTGCTTCATATATATTGTACTCTTGTTAATTTGTTAATATGGGATGTTTTCACACTTCTGTGTTTCCTGATTACATGAGTTATTTTAATTTAATTTTTATTATGGAAGTAAGTAGCAATGAAATTTCCTTCTTTTCTTCTTTCAAGTACATATCATCTTGCCTTTAAAGGAGAAGCTTTATTTGTCTTATCATAAGTCATCTTTGAATTAAATTTTCAGAAAGGAAACATTACAATAAGTATCTCAGGAAGATATTTACTATTTACTTATTAACTACAGAAATACAGTTTTTGCTGAATATTGTAGTATATTTTTGACTTTACACTGATCTTAAATATTGATTAACAGCTGCAAAGGAAGTGTTGGAAAGAAGGAATGTTTGAAAAAGCTGTGTGCCTTTTACTGTTGAGAAACAAAAGTTCTGTACTGTTTGACTGTTCATGAAATGGCAACTATTCATTCATAACAATAGATCTGTAATTTTTTTTTTCAGTCCTCCCACCCATATAATCACTGTTAATGGGAAGGAATGTATAAACTTTGCATCATTTAACTTTCTTGGGCTTTTGGATAATGAAAAGGTTAAGGTGAGTTCTTCCAGTTATTGTATTTGTGTGATTATTCTTCTTTTACTTTGTATGTCATCTGGAAATTAAGAATGACTTCAGAAAGCACAAATTTTTTCGAGGAAGTATACTTCTAAAGCAGCAAGGAAGATTATGAACCTTGTAATTTTGTGCTATTTAAGTTAGTCTTTTTATCTTTTTACTAAAGTTTGATCTGATATACTTATGGCATACTAGCTGATTATCAGGTTAGCCTAGTATTGAATGTCCTTTATCATTAGCATACAAAGAATGATACTTAAACACTTGTCTAAAATAGTTTTGATGTGAAATAAATTTGTAGAATTCAGTACATTATTATACTTTCTGCAAAGCAGGTCATGTTACATGATGCAAGAACTGGCCTTTGTACAGTGGTATAAAATTGTCAATGTGAAGTGTATAGAAGTGTTAGAGATCTAGTGTAGGTATAATTATTTCATGTTTCAATTCTTTTCTGTTACAGAGTGCAGCTCAGGCGTCTCTGAAGAAATATGGTGTTGGGACTTGTGGACCTAGAGGATTCTATGGTACTTTTGGTGAGTTATGTTCTTTGATCTTCCTTTAGAGGTGTTCAGGCTGGTTCAGAAAGTCAGCCAAAATAGTCCGATATGTAAGCAGAAAGTTATTTCTATCACTGTGAAGAACAGTTAGCCTCTAACACTTCTTACTGTAATTCTTAAGGATTGGTGGCATTTATTGCTCGTAGCTTTGTTTCTTATTCATTTTATGTGTTTTCATACTCTTTCTCATGCTAGTCTTGGAGGACAATTGCAAAGTTAAATATAATCTGTTTTAATTCTAGTCAACATACTAGAAAGAGAAAATAAGCATATTAGAATTTAATCATGTGCATGCTGAATTTAAGTGTTAATTAATAATAAGTTTCTAAGTAGATCCCAAGAGGGCAGTCTGATTTCTATGATAAAGATCATTGGTTAGATTTATCTAATGCTGTCATCAGAATGATGTTTTCCTTTACTGATAACTTAATGTTGTACTTAAGAGATTTTATGATGTAAGCAGGTTGTTACTAAGGGCTTTTTCATTCTATTTGAGAAGTAGTAAATTGTTAAGTAGCAACTTCTGGAAACAGTTCTTTGCAGGCATTGGTATTTTGAAATACTGCATGGAAGGCAAGAGTAATACATGAATAGCTGCATAGTTGCAGGCTAAAACCGTCGACTCATCATCTTGTGCACATTGTGATCTCTTCCTGGAGGTAATGGAATTCGCAGTGTGTTTGTACTGAAATGTTTTCATAGAGTTTGCTTTCTATAGCCTTGAATTGAAGACTAACTTGAGCTTTTCTCAGTTAAATTAGTCCTTTAAGTGCTCAACCATGTAGTGTACCTATTTTGATTTGTTAGAAGTCTGTATATCAGAACAAAGTTGAGTCTTTGATATCAGTCTTATAGATTGTTCCTTAGTCTCAAACTGTAATTCATTTCTGAAGAAGTTGGTGTTAGCCCATTCGTTAATAGAGGGCTTTTACGAAGCTAGATTCCCTCGGTGATCGCAGTTCAGCAGTGATCTACTGGAATTCCTACAGACTTTTTTTTTTCCCAAGAAAACTTAAAATCTCCAAGAAACTTGTGGACTGATGCCTCCTGCCTTTTAAGTGCTTTTAAGGCTTATTTTAAGTTTTGTGAAATCTTTCACACAGCTTCTTTCTAGCAATTATTCAAAACAGACTGGTTAAAGATTTATTTTCTCTGGTAAGCAAGAGATTCTTTGTGTTATTTCCTGCCCTCTTTAGAGGTCTAATCCTAAGATCCAAACTGTATAGCTTTTGCATTTAATTTGATTGCTGTTCGTTGGCTTCTGAATTTTTTGGGTAAATGCGCCATTTCACAAAGCAAGGGATATAATCTGTGGTATTGTTGCATGACATCTTAAGTGAAGAAATGATGTTATACTCACCTATTTGAGTTACTGTCTCTTACAGATAATGTAGTGGAGAATTAGTTTTAAAATTGAGACAAACACCTGCTGGTGTTGTTGGATCCCAAATTGTCTTCCCATTTTCCTTTGTCTTTAAACATTTGAGTATTACAGGATTATGAGTCTAATAAGAAACACTTCTTACATCAGTAATGTTGTGTGCCTCAAACTTGTCACACAATTTTCGTTTGCTGTGACTTTGGTAAATGAGTCATGTTGTGTCTAGAACGACATAGTTTCCTTTCACTTAAGTATATAGGATTTAATTGATCATAGTCAATTGTTGTCACTCAGAATTATCCCCTCTTATAGCCTTATACTTTGTATTGATATTTGAGATCTCTACTTCGAAACATAGATATCATGTTATAATTTATTTTAAATGGAGACTTGATTCTTCATATCTCTGTTTTAAGGGATTTTTTAGGTTTAGTGAGTCCATATTAAGACATTTTTGCTTTGTGCTGTATCTGAAAACTACATCCATGCCTTTATCCTGTGATAAACTTGAAATACTAGTATATTCACACATAACTGAATCTTTCTGGTTACTTTCTCCATAATGACATCTGAGGGGTGTATCGCTTTTTTGGTGATGGGTTTTTTTTTAAGGTTACTGTTGATTGCCTGGCAGCCACAGTTTCAGTACTACTGTGAAGATCAGGACTGGCTACGCAATAAAATATATAAAAGATAATAATTTGGTCTCAGTTTTGCTTTTGACTTATGTGCAAGCACATCGTAGGCACTAAACTGGCACTTCATAGCAGTTGATGACAATAATAGCTTTATTAAGGTTTCAGAATTATATAGAAAGCTGTTCCAGTCTTATCTTCCTCTATACAAATGTACTCTGGGTAGTGTTTGCAGCTATCACTTAAGCTAGGATAGTCCCAGTGATGTAACCAGACTAAAGTGAATCATTGCAATGAAGAACAGGAGAGTCGGATAGTATTCTGTTTTTATCACGGTGGAATGGTAGCGAAGCCTTAATTGATACTGTTTTAAGCTTTTTAACCTCACAGTTATACAACACATTCATTCCCTTATGTAATGATGTATCAAATTTGTGTATGCTGTGTGTCACTCTGAAGTTAAATATTCTTACTCTTGGCAAAATTTACTAGGCTTGTAGAATTTTTTTCCTTAGCCTGATTATATTCAATAGCTCATTATTACTAACAGTATTTCTTTTGCTCACTGTTTTTACCTAGTCCTTGCTCAGTGTAGTGGTGGTTGATGCTGAGTAAAGCTCAGTGAGAAGCATGCAAGTTTTCATTTTTAACTATGATGATCTTGTAATCTTTTCCAATTTTTAGTTGAAGGATGTAGGTGGTCTTTTACACTCAGACAAATAATTTTTCTCCATTAGATGTCAATAGCTGAGCACTCAAAGTAGTAGTTCAGGCCTTGTTTCCTCTAATTTGTTATTCTCTACTGAAAAGGCTTCAAGAAGGGATGTTTTTGGCTGTATGTTGTTTATATAGCATGTTTTATTTTTGGTGCTTGCTGCCAGAAAAAGATCTTTCTTTGGCTTTTTATTCAGTAATTGATTCAAACTTCATCCATCCTGTTTTGAAACCTGACTGGAGATTATTTCATTGGTCCTGAAGTTCATGTAGCAATAAACAATAAAGAAAAAGAAACAAATATTCTGAAAAAGGACTACTTCAAATCTCTTTATGAAAGTAGATTAAATAACTCCAATCAGTATCCTTCCTTCCAAAGACTTTGGAGAAGAAAGGCTATTCTAGGTTTCTCTGAATGTGTATTATGTCTAATACAGTTGAGCAAAGTGATAGGAAAAGAAAACTTTCAGATAGTAAGTGATTAAACTGTTTCTTTCTATTTAAAACTAGTGGAAAACCAAATAAAATAATTACTTACTGTTCAATTTTTTGATGCTCAGGTAAACATCAGGAAAGGATTGTTGAAGATGTATAGTTTGCAGTCTGTGGATAAAATTGCTCTTGGTTGTGATGGGGAGACTGTTGTTTGAAGACATACCTTTTGCTTTTGTTTTGTAAATGTATGGATCAGATGGATGTGCCTTTTATGGAAATGTTATGCTAGATATTTGTTTAGTATGGCAAAGGTAAGGTTTTTACAAAGCCCTTTCTTGCTACACCCTTGCTGTTGGTACCTGACCAGAAATAGTAACATTGACACAACCGTGCGTCATAGGCTATTGAGGAATCTGTGTTCTTAGCTGATGTTGCCTTATTTGATTTTTTGTTTCAATGAACTTTCAATAATGGCAAAAAGGTAACATTTGGCTAACGGTGATCTTTCAAGTCACAAACTAAGGGCCTCTATTTGCCTTTTAATCTTGCTTATTTCCAGTTGATAAAAGGCATAATTCTCTAACATTTTCCAAGCAGAAACAGTTAGTTGCAAGACAGTTACACAATTAAAATAGCAGTTTATCTGACACGGTGTGATGGTTTAGCCCGAATCACTACACAGTTTCTCGCTCACTCTCCCCCTCCCCAGGGGGATGGGGAAGAGAATTGGGAAGGAAGGAGAACTCGTGGGTTGAGATGAAGACAATTTACTAAAATAAAAGGGAAAACTACAATAATAACAGAATATAAGGATATTAAAAATACACAAAGTGAACAATATGTGCTTTCTCACCACCCGATGTCCCAATGACCGATAAAGCCCGTCCCGAGCAGCGATCACGGAAAACAAAACCGAGCAGCAAGCAAAGGAGCAAAAGGGAGCCAGCAAGGTAGGGGGAACGATGCCAGCAAAAACAAGCAGGAAGGATGGATGCCAGGAAGGCAGATACCTGCCCTCGCCTGCCCCCACTTACATACTGAGCATGACGTTTATGGCATGGAATACTCTCTTTGGCCAGTTTGGATCAATTATGTTGTCTGTCTTTCTCCCAGCTTCCTACATCTGCAAATTAGCGAGACTTGGAAAGCAGGACGGTGTCCTTGGTCTCATTCACAACAACTGGTATCATCAGGGTGTTTATGAACATTCTTCACACACAAAATCCAAAACATACCGACTACTGAGAGGAAAAATTAACTCCATCCCTGCCAAAACCAGGACAGTATCCACCCCTTATTCCATACCATCTACATCATGCGTATACATATATATATATATATATATATATATATACACACACACACACACACACACACAGATGTAACTCCTTCAATCTATGGGCTATCTCTCTAAAGTCTGAGTTCATTTAGTTCATGACTTTGGGTTCCATCTGTCATACAGTCTTTCAGGACAAGAGAGATGGTATGTAGTATGGGACTGTTGCATGCTGCATCTGGAACTCGCAGTTGGTACATCTGGCGTGGCTGGTGTATCATGTCCATGGTCTGCAAGTTGAAGATGTTGAGGAAATCTTGAGGAAATTGTTGGGCGCCAGTTCCTGTTCCATCATCGTTGCATCTCTCTTGGTTTTATTGAAGCTCATTCTTCACTGATCAGGGTGTTCCTTGCTGCAATACCTTTGATATGACATATAAGAACTATGGAAATGATTATATACAGTTCAAATTATTGGCTGTTCTCACCTAGAATCAGATCTCCTTGAGGTACACATCGGACTTCCCCATCCTCCCGCATCACCCACCAAGTACATCCAGGTCCTTGAGCAAAAGCAATCCCAAGGGTGGGTTTGCCTTTGCCCAGGGGAGGAATAACTCAGACCTTCTTTCCTAACATATTCCTTAGATGCACTACAGGGACTTTGTCACCCTCTACAACATGTAACAGTTCTGACTGGGCAGGGCCAGCTCGATTGGTGGATCCCCGAGTGTTAACTAACCAGGTAGCTTTTGCTAAATGTTTATCCCAATTTTTGAAGGTCCCACCACCCATTGATTTCAGTGTAGTTTTCAGCAGTCCATTGTACCGTTCAATCTTTCCAGAGGCTGGTGCATGATAGGGGATGTGATATACCCACTTAATGCCGTGCTCTTTGGCCCAGGTATCTATGAGATTGTTTCGGAAATGAGTCCCATTGTCTGACTCAATTCTTTCTGGAGTACCATGTCGCCAGAGAACTTGCTTCTCAAGGCCCAAGATGGTGTTTCGGGCAGTGGCATGGGGTACGGGATAAGTCTCTAGCCACCCAGTGGTGGCTTCCACCATTGTAAGCACATGGCGCTTACCTTGACGGGTTTGTGGGAGTGTGATGTAATCAATTTGCCAGGCCTCTCCATACTTCAGCCATCGTTCCCCATACCAAAGAGGCTTTAACCGCTTGGCCTGCTTAATTGCAGCACATGTTTCACATTCATGGATAACCTATGCAATGGTATCCATGGTCAAGTCCACCCCTCGATCACGAACCCATTTGTATGTTGCATCTCTTCCTTGATGGCCCGAGGTATCATGAGCCCACCGGGCTAAAAATAGTTCACTTCTGTGTTGCCAGTCTAGGTCCACTTGGGAAACTTTAATCTTAGCAGCCTGATCCACCCTTTGGTTATTTTGGTGTTCTTCTGTGGCTCGACTCTTGGGTACGTGGGCATCTACGTGACGTACTTTTACAACCAGATTCTCTAACGGGGCAGCAATATCTTGCCACAGTGCGGCAGCCCAGATGGGCTTGCCTCTGCGCTGCCAGTTGCTCTGCTTCCATTGCTTTAACCACCCCCACAGAGCATTTGCCACCATCCATGAGTCAGTGTAGAGATAGAGTTTTGGCCATTTTTCCCGTTCAGTGATGTCCAAAGCCAACTGGATGGCCTTCACCTCTGCAAACTGACTCGATTCACCTTGGCCGTCAGTAGCTTCTGCAACTCGTCGTGTAGGACTCCACACAGCAGCTTTCCACTTCCGATGTTTTCCTACAATAAGACAGGACCCATCAGTGAACAGGGCGTATCTCTTCTCATCTTCTGGTAAATTATTATATGGTGGGGCTTCTTCAGCACGTGTCACCTCTTCCTCCGGTGGCATTCCAAAATCTTTGCCTTCTGGCCAATCTGTGATCACTTCTAAGATTCCTGGGCGATTGGGGTTTCCTATTCGGGCTCGCTGTGTGATCCCGTTTACTCCATGTGGCATCAGTTGCATGATGTGTAGAGGGGACCTTCCCTTTGAACATCCAGCCCTGCACTGGCAGTTGGGGTGCCAGGAGGAGCTGTGCTTCAGTACCAATCACTTCTGAAGCAGCTCAAACTCCTTCGTATGCTGCCAGTATCTCTTTTTCAGTTGGAGTATAGCAGGCCTCAGATCCTCTATATCCCCGGCTCCAAAAGCCTAGGCGTCGACCTCGAGTCTCCCCTGGTGTTCTCTGCCAAAGACTCCAGGTAGGGCCATTCTCCCCAGCTGCGGTGTAGAGATTGTTTTTAACATCTTGCCCTGTCCGGACTGGCCCAAGGGCTGCTGCATGAACAATCTCCTGTTTAATTTGTTCAAAGGCTTGTCGTTGTTCAGGGCCCCATTTAAAATCATTCCTCTTTCGAGTCACTTCATAGAGAGGGCTTACAATCATACTGTAATTTGGAATATGCATTCTCCAGAAACCCACAACACCCAAGAAAGCCTGTGTTTCCTTTTTTGTTAGCTGGTGGAGCCATAGCTGTTATTTTGTTGACTACATCCATTGGAATGTGATGACGTCCATCTTGCCATTTTACTCCTAAAAACTGGATTTCTTGTGCAGGCCCCTTGACTTTGTTTTATGGCAAAACCGGCTTTCAGAAGGATTTGGATTATTTTCTCTCCTTTTTGAAAAACTTCTGCTGCTGTATTGCCCAATACGATGATGTCATCAATGTATTGCAGGTGCTCTGGAGCTCCACCCTTTTCTAGTACAGTCTGGATCAGTCCATGACAAATGGTGGGGCTGTGTTTCCACCCCTGGGGCAATCAATTCCAGGTATGCTGGACACCCCTCCAAGTGAAAGCAAACTGTGGCCTGCATTCTGGTGCCAAAGGGATGGAGAAGAACGCATTGGCAATATCGATGGTGGCATACCACTTGGCTGCTTTTGACTCCAGTTCATACTGAAGTTCTAGCATGTCTGGCACGGCAGCACTCATTGGTGGTGTTACCTCATTCAGGCCACGATAGTCCACTGTTAGTCTCCATTCTCCGTTAGATTTTCTCACTGGCCATATGGGACTGTTAAAGGGTGAGCGGGACTTGCTGATCACTCCCTGGCTCTCCAGTCGACGAATCAGCTTGAGGATGGGGATTGTGGAGTCTCGGTTGGTGCGGTATTGCCGCCGGTGCACTGTGGTGGTAGCAATTGGTACCTGTTGTTCCTCAATCTTCAGTAATCCCACAACAGAAGGGTCCTTTGAGAGCTTGGGCAAGGTGGCCAGCTGTTTATTCTCCTCTGTCTCCACAGTGGCTATACCAAAAGCCCACCGGTACCCTCTTGGGTCTTTGAAATACCCACTCCTGAGGTAATCTATACCAAGAATGCATGGAGCATCTGGGCCAGTCACTATGGGGTGCTTTTGCCACTCATTTCCAGTCAAACTTACTTCAGCCTCCAATACAGTCAGTTCTTGGGATCCTCCTGTCACTCCAGAAATACAAATGGGTTCTGCCCCTTTATAACTTGATGGCATTAGGGTACACTGTGCACCAGTGTCTACTAGAGCCTTATACTCTCGTGGGTCTGATGTGCCAGGCCATTTAATCCATACAGTCCAATAAACTCTGTTGTCCCTCTCCTCCGCCTGGCTGGAGGCAGGGCCCCTCTAGTCCTGTTCATAATATTCATCGCTCACTTCCTGTGAATATGAATTAGAATTCCCTTCCATAGGTTCATAGGTAAGATCAGCCCTTCTATTCCGTCTGGGGAACTGTCCACTGGAGACCGGAGCAGCAGTTTTCCAGGGAGAACCTCTATTTGCAAATGTTTTTCCCCGCAGCTCACGTACCCGTGCCTCTAGGTCTGAGGTAGGTTTCCCATCCCACTTTCTCATGTCCTCTCCTTGGTCACGCAAGGTAAACCACAGGATACCTCGCCGTGTGTACCGTCTCTCTTGAGCAGGGAAACGTTTACTCCTAATAGCTGAAATACTGCTCTGTATGGGCGGGGAGTAGGACCTATCCTCTTTTAACTGCTGGACCTCCCGAGACAGTTTCTCCACAGCTGAGACGAGGGAAGAAGAGAGAGTGTCTTCATATTGCCGGAGCTGAGTAGCCAATTCATCTATTGTTGGTCCTTCTCCCTCTTTCCAGAGCATAATTGCCAATGAATTGGCATACGATGATGGTACACTCCGTAGAAACTTCCGCCACATGAGCCATGTGCACCGGACTTCATCTGGATCTTGGGGTGACTCCTCGCTGTCTAGGTCACTATAAATGGCTTCCAGCACAGCTAATTCCCTTAGGTACTGGATACCTCTCTCTATAGTGGTCCACTTGCCTGGGTGATAAGTAATATCTTCCTTGAAGGGATATCTTTCCTTCATGCTTGACAGGAGTCGCCTCCAGAGGCTGAGAGCTTGTGCACCTCTTCCAATCACTTTGTCAATGCCTGCTTCCCTAGAAAGGGATCCCAGCTGTTTAGCTTCCTTACCTTCTAATTCCAGGCTACTGGCCCCATTATCCCAGCATCGAAGCAACCAGGTGAGAAAGTGCTCGCCTGGACGGCGGCCAAAATCTTTTCGTATGTCTCGTAACTCATTCAGGGATAAGGATCGGGTGGTTTCAGTCTCATTTATGAGTTCCTCTCTCATGAGTTCTCTCTCATAAGTTCCTCTTCTTCCTCCTCTGTTCGTGATGGTCCTGGTTTTCCCTCATCCCTTACTAAACGAGCTGACTTTCGCTTCCAAGATTTCTTCTTCTGTACAGGGGCGACTGATACTGACACACGTTGGTTCTCTGATTCGGCTGCAGTGCCAGTAGCTAGAGTTGGAATAGCCGCAGTGCCTGTCGTTGGGGCTGGAGTAGCCGCAGGGCCGGTAGCCGGGGCTGGAGTAGCCACAGGGCCGGTAGCTGGGGCTGGAGTAGCCGCAGTGCCGGTAGCTGGGGCTGGAGTAGCCGCAGGGCCGGTAGCCGGGGCTGGAGTAGCCGCAGGGCCGGTAGCCGGGGCTGGAGTAGCCGCAGTGCCGGTAGCTGGGGCTGGAGTAGCCATGGTATCGGTCGGTTGATTTTTTCTCCCTTCTTCCTGAGGGTGCTGCACGTTAAGCAGTGTTTGGTAGATACTAGCCAGTGCCCAGCACAAAGCGGTAAGCTTTGCCTCTTTAGAATAGCTATGGCATTTTTCTTTCAAATATTCGATCACTTCATCTGGATTCTGTAGTTGTTCGGGAGTGAAGTTCCAGACCATTGGAGGTGAGAAGTTCTCTAGGTACCTGCCTGTCTTCTCCCACATACCATGCCACCCCTGCCCCTCCAACCTCAAGGTAGATCTCCGGGTGAATTTTGTAAATAATTGTTTAATCCTAAACAACATCTGAAACCCATTTAGGACACAGAGCAATAGGAGTATGCTGGCTTGCACATCCCAAGGATATTCAAAATTCTCGAGAGCTGATGTGACTCGCTCAAAAGAAAAAGGGAAGGTAAAGGAGTATGGGAAGGTACCCTCCTCTGACTTCCCCATAGATTGGTTCTCCGGGGACAAAAAGAAAAATGTGTGATTATTAATAATTCTTACCAAATGGCATCCAAAGTACGGAGTTGCCAGCAATGCCGAAAACAAGGACCAGATTAATTTCATGACCAGTGATGATACCGTATCATAAGCCAGTAGTGCCCAGTAAATCAAAATGAGAATTCTCATCCATTTCCGAGAAGTGATAAACAACACCAAAGGAAATATGTGATGCAACTTAGGAGAGACATAACACAACCATGTGAACACGTAGTACAACATTGTGACCAGGGACTCAAATAAAATAATGAGCACTTGTAACAACTTTAACACACTCTAGTCAGATCTGTCCTTACCTCAACTCTTCGAGCCCCACGTTGGGCGCCAAAATGACTGTGATGGTTTAGCCCGAATCACCTCACACAGTTTCTCGCTCACTCTCCCCCTCCCCAGGGGGATGGGGAGAGAATTGGGAAGGAAGGAGAACTCGTGGGTTGAGATGAAGACAATTTACTAAAATAAAAGGGAAAACTACAATAATAACAGAATATAAGGATATTAAAAATACACAAAGTGAACAATATGTGCTTTCTCACCACCCGATGTCCCAATGACCGATAAAGCCCGTCCCGAGCAGCGATCACGGAAAACAAAACCGAGCAGCAAGCAAAGGAGCAAAAGGGAGCCAGCAAGGTAGGGGGAACGATGCCAGCAAAAACAAGCAGGAAGGATGGATGCCAGGAAGGCAGATACCCGCCCTCGCCTGCCCCCACTTATATACTGAGCATGACGTTTATGGCATGGAATACTCTCTTTGGCCAGTTTGGATCAATTATTCTGTCTGTCTTTCACCCAGCTTCCTGCATCTGCAAATTAGCGAGACTTGGAAAGCAGGACGGTGTCCTTGGTCTCATTCACAACAACTGGTATCATCAGGGTGTTTATGAACATTCTTCACACACAAAATCCAAAACATACCAGCTACTGAGAGGAAAAATTAACTCCATCCCTGCCAAAACCAGGACACACGGCTTATTTTGCTTAGGCAGAATACTTACTACTGTGGTCACTCTCCTGCAGCAACAATCCACTCACCATGTGGAATTACCCTTCTTAATCTTAATTTAGTGATGTTTGGTTTCTAACATGGGTCACTTTGACTGAATTAGTTTGGGAAATGCTTGTGTGTGTAATTGTGTCAGTTTATCTTAAGGGTGAGTAATCTCTAGCATGGAAATGGTGACCTTTTCAATTGGCTGAAGTGCATTCAGGAGATTGTATGTGATTGTAGCCTGACCAGAGCATTTTTTTGTTACAGTGATAGTTGTGCTGTATGCAGTGGAAGCATCAGCTTGGAAAAACTGACAGTCTCCCAACAGGACCTCATTAATTGCCATATATTACATAGCTATTTGTTGTCTGACTGTAGTGACTGTGCTCCCTAGTGACAGTCCGGGAACGCTGCATCATTTACTTGTGGTCTAATCACAAGCAGATTTTAATTACCATTGCGTAAGAACATAAGAGAACTATATTGCATAAGTATTTTCACATCTGTCAAAGCTTCTGATTAATATTGTGTTCTGTGTCGGTTTAAATAAGGCTGGATTGGTTGTTTTTTGGGAAGTTCTTTTTTATAACACTCTTCCTTAAAGTTAACATTCTGTTTGCATCAATTAGACAATTGCTAAAAGCAATGATAGGCTTTTTGATATGAAAACAAGTCAATTATCTTTTCAATTTTTATCTAAAATAGATGTGCACTTAGAATTAGAAGAACGACTAGCAAAATTCATGAGGACAGAGGAAGCTATTATATACTCATATGGATTTGCAACAATTGCCAGTGCTATTCCTGCATATTCTAAAAGAGGGGATATTGTGTTTGTGTAAGTATTGTTTTCTACTTGGGCAATTCCAGATTCAATTTTTCTTTTTTTTTTGCTGTTAATCATATTAAGTTAACCATTTAGAAAATGATGCTGGTTTTGATCAAGTATTTTGTTGTACAAAGCTCAAATATCTTTTTTTTGCCAAATGCTCCAGATCAAATCAGTTACTGCTTTTATCATGGAAGAGCAGACTTGGGCCCTCAGCTGGAAAAAAAAACACCCTCAAACCTGTGCGTGCAAGAACTAACAGAAGTCTGATACCTAGTTTTCTTCTTAAGAAACTGTGCAGTCATTTGCTTTTCTCCTGTTCACTGCTGGCTTTTCACCTTTCTTGCAGGACAGTTGTTCCCCTCCTGCATATTTAGTGGGATAAATATCAGTACATGTTAAAATAACACAAGAAAAGCTTTGCAGGGTCAAACTAAGGATTCAGCAAGCCCGGTATATAGTCCCTGAGAGTAGCCAGTCATAATTTGTCTAGGGAAGAGTAAAAAACCAGGAGAAACAATGTAACAATACACAAAATTTTCTGGGCCAAAGAAGAGGGTTTGAATTTAGTAGGAGTTGATGGATTTTTCTTAATGCTTCCTATTCTTTTAATACATTTGTAAATCTTTAATATCCACAATGCTTCTATGACATGTAATTTTACAGTTTAACTTGAACATTTTATGAAAAAAAAAAACACGAAAAACACCTGTTTTGAATATAACACCTGTTAATTTCAATTGATGCATTTGGTTTTTAGACGGTGAACTGATGCATCTTCTCCATGCAGGGACTGAGTGTGTGGCTATGTGGGGCTTAGCTACCTGCTGGGGTTACACTGATATTTTTGTATTTGTCTGCCAAAACCTTTCTTCAGTAATGTCTTTTCTAAGTGTAAGGCTTGCAGCCTATTTAACTTTTACAGAAGTTCTTTCATAACTTTGATCAAGTTTTTTGGTCATCCTTGAACATTTTCTGGGTCAGCTTTTTTGAGATAAACGACCAGGATTGTGCACTTTTCAAGACGCCAGTGTATCCTGGATTTAGCTATCTTGGACTGCTTCAGGATCTCACTATATTTAAAAGGAACTTTGTTGGAATTATTGCATTTAGCATGTGCAGAAGGTTTGATTTCATTGCCATTTTTAAAAGATTACTCAACAAGCAACTGTGAAATTGCATACCCCGTCATGCTCAGAGATTTGCTTTTCAACACGTAAAAATGGCTAATGCCTCTTTGAACACTGAGATAGTAATTCCCAAAGGATATTAAAAAGCAGGTTTTGAATACTTGGAGGACCACTAAAAGTTACAGGCACATCTTTGCGCCTTTTTTGTAAGACCCAGAGCAAAATGAGTGAGAGGTTTCTGTGATGATTACCATGTTATTGTACCCGGTCCATGGAATGCTGTCACATACAAACAAAAGGACTCGTGTACACATCGAGGAAAAAACATTGGCTTGCTTTTAGTGCCTATAGTGCATAGGAAAGTTGAGAAGCTTTGGAAATGAGTTTTCAAATGATAAACAAAATAGATGATGCTTTAATAAATCTATTTTTAATCACACCTGAGTACAGATGTCTGCTCAAAACTACAACTTTCTTTGTGTAGTTCTTAAACTGAGTGCAAACTTAGAAAGGACTTGCTGTGTTTACAGAGATGAAGCTGCCTGCTTTGCTATTCAGAAGGGATTACAGGCATCTCGTAGTAACATCAAGTTGTTTAAACATAATGATATGTCTGACCTTGAACGATTGTTGAAAGAGCAAGAGACTGAAGATCAAAAGGTACCATTCCTTTGAAGAAATATTTGTACCCTTTTGTGCCACCTCCCCCAGCGTGTTTTACTGGGTTATGTAGTGAAATAGATGCAATGCTTATAGGCAGTTATTTGGTTTTCATAAATTTTTATTGAGCAGTTAATGTTGCTTATGTAATTACGATAGTTTTTTAAAAAAATATTTATTTATTTATTTGCATTTGTCTGCATAACCACTGGAAATGAGCTCACAGGTATTGGTGGTGGGGGAATATCTTTATAGGCAGAAGACTGAAATGTGAGATTATTTTATTTTTAAGAAATACTATTACAGAGGTTTTTTTTATCTTTTAGAAATTTGTGTAACTACATTTACCTAATAAGTCATGCAAGTTAATTGTCAGCTCAAATGCCACACTGTAAAATCAGCATAAAGCAGCTAGTCCTGACCCTTTCATTTATAGAATCAACGTGGTATTTTTTTTTTCTTAGACTCTTCCCCTGTCTTGCACTCAAGTCTTTAAATGTCCTCTCGCTTGAAAAATTTGGATCAATTTGATGGCTTGTTTCTCATTCTGACATACAAAAGGATGTCCAAAAGCAGCTACTAAAATCAGGATCAGCAAGTACAGATGAGTTGGTTAACTTAATTTTAAAAGAATTATCTGAAACCCATCACCATCATGTACCTCGTCCTCCGAATACTGGAAAGTTACAGACAATTGGAAGAAAGCTGATTTTGTGCTAAAACATAGAAAAAGTAAAGTAGATAAACTGCATAGTTGTAAGCCAATCAGCTTAACATTAGTCTAATTCAGTAATGGATCTGATTAACAGCAAATTTACAGACAATATACTAGTTAACATACTTTCAAGGAAAATACATTTTGTCAGATAATCTTTACATGAGTTTTTAGATGTGGTTGACAGACAAATTGTATCTGTTTGTGTAACACATTTGTTCTGCTAGAGCAGATTTAGCTACATGGTTAAAGTTTCTTAATATAATAAACTGAATGTGAACATAAAGTTGGTGGCCAAGAGCTTTATATAGACCATGTGTGTATAACTAAGACATACTGACTAGGAAAGGGTAGATCTTACCACTACTGTTGGTCCAACCTGTGGAGTGGACTGTGCTTGGTTTTGGTGCCTGCCACTCACAAAAGTCCATTAGATGTTCTCTCAGTCTTCTTACAAGAACTGAAAAAGGTATATATTAATATTCTTGATCAGAAGATATCGATAAGATTTAAAGTAAATACCAAGAGAAAATAACAAAACTCAAATCATACCACTGAAGTTTAAACAGAAACCAGTGCAGGATATTATGGTTCATATTGTCCAGAGATCAGACAATGAGATTGTAACTTGAAAGTTATGAATACTTCTAGATTGTGTTTTATGAAGAAACTGCTTGAGAGGTTTGTGCTGCACTGAGAATCCTAGTGCACAAACCACTTGTTGGAAAGCTTTCTAAACGCTCAGACTAATGATAAGTGTGACCAAGATTTACAGTATTTGTTCTGTAGTTGTATTGTTTGTATTTTATTCATAGAGTTCAAAAGCTTGCAAATATTTGTTGCAAAACAAAGCATCTTAAATCTTGTGTAAGAGTTAAATCTTTAAAATTATTAAAAAATAAAGAAAAACGAGTCCAATGAGGCATTTCGGCTTTTGTTACAAATGAAAAATGCTAAGTTTACACTAAAGTAAAAGTTTACTTGAAAAATAGACATTATCTTCCTTCCCTTCCCATTACTGTCCTTCCCTTCCAAAAAGCCTCAGAGTTTCGCTTGTTAGTAGCAATTGATATGAACTGAAACCATATCTTTCTCTGAAGAATCCTCGCAAGGCTCGTGTAACTCGAAGGTTTATTGTAGTGGAAGGATTGTATATGAACACAGGAGACGTTTGCCCTCTTCCAGAATTAGTAAGTGGTTTCAGTTTGCCTTTTAAACTGCGTATGAAAACGTGTGGCTAATATAATATAGTATCATATAGTTAAGCCTATGTAGAAAAGCTCTGCATGCGTGATTTTTGTTTACCTTCTTGCTTTCTCAAATGTTCTTGAAATGGTTATCTTACATTGTTTTTAAACTTCTGGTCAGGATTAGGATTTTGAAGCTATATATGATAGGACTTGCAAATGAGTATCTGGTTATGGTCTTAGTTTTTAACCTGTAAAATATACTATATTTTCAGTTATGCTGTATGATACTAAATCGTTAACCTAGAGTTAGAGCTAAAAAAAAATGCAAAGTTTCAAAGCAGCTTTCAAACAACTGTCATAAACAGTGACTCGAAGGAAAATATTTGCTATTCAGAATAAATTGGCTTTTTGTGCAGGCTATATTCTAGAGATAATGGAAGAAATGCTGTGAAAATGCATAATCTTGAAGGTACTTGATAGTCTATTTAAAAAAAAAAGATACATTAACATTTATGAAATACACTCTAGTCTTACATGGTGAAAGAATTTTTAAGACTTTTAAAATGTCTTAGTGACGGAACACAACTCTAGGGCTGACATTTTTGCAGTACTCTAGATACTGTACTTAACCTGTCTTAGCAAAATGGGTGAGGAAGATAAGGTAAACAAATTCTGATTCACTTGACTTGTATTTTATATAATTTGCTCTGTTTTAGATAAAATTGAAGTATAAATACAAAGTTAGAATATTTTTGGAGGAGAGCCTTTCCTTTGGAGTTCTTGGAGAACATGGAAGAGGAATTACTGAGCACTTTGGAATAAATGTAAGTGCCTTTTTGTGAGTTTTGTTGTGAACAAGAGACTTGTATGGAAGCAAATTGCACAATTGATTTCTTATACCTGTGGCATTAACAATGTTTAGTAGTGCATGACAGAAATTTAAACATACTATTCTTTTTCAGTCTTAAAATGTTCAGGTTTGGAACTTTTCTTTCATGTGCTTACTTGAAATAATTTTACTTACCTTTAGTGGAAAGATATAAAATAATTTTACAATGCATAATTTTGTCCTTTCTTCGGACACTCAGTGGGATGATGATTGTAGTGTTTTTCAGATGCATACCCTTAAAACTGTCATACTTACACAGAAATATTTAGGGGCTAGGGGTAACTCGGAAAAATCTCAGTGTATAGCCAGCCTACTTTGCTCTATTGCCTTTTACTTCAGTGGGGAAAAATAAGATAAAGATTTGATGGTCCTTTCAAAAATGGTCTTACTACTTTACGGGCAGATAAGCCAAACTGTTTTTCCAAGAGTCTACCTTTTGTGGTGTTTATTCAGCTGAGGAGTACTTTGGAAATCCAAACCAGTAGCCTTGCAGTTGTTTGCTACCACAGCTGCTTGAGCTGGGAAAGCAAGAAGTGCTCTTTTGGTTCCCAATGTCTTAGTGTGGAGCATCTCTTACTACATTTTGATAGTGTCTGAGTTCAGCGTGGAAGTGAAATATCAGATTCTGAGAATTCATTCTGTCTTCCCCTATCTCCTATTGTTTTCACTTTAAGTGTCTTACTACCAAACGTGGAAAAGAGAAAATGGATAGTAAACAGCTTTAGAAAAGGAAGCAAACAGATGCTTGCCAAGTATCAGCTGAATAATTTGTGTCTATGTTAAATTCATTTACAAATATAATCTTTCATTTTTGTCTGCTCAGAATATGAGTTTGTAGCAATGGTCATCAGCATGCATTACAGAGCATGGCAAAAAAGCGTTTGCAGCTAACAAGTCAAATAAGACACTTATGTCTCTAAGGTTCAAACTCTGATTTAACTAGGCTTATGCTTAGTTTTAGCCACTAGTTCTAACTCCTGCTGTCTGCAGTGGGACTACTTACATTCTTAAAGGACACTGTCACACAGAGTGCTTTGAGGAATTGTCACCAGTATCTATATAATTTGTTTCTTCTGTTTGTGTTCTTTACATTGAAATGCCTGGAAGAGAGTCATCCTATGTAAATTATCTGGAGATCCATAAATCTCAATTTCTGAGGTTTTCTTGTATTGCTTAAAGTTGTTATTTCAATTGTAGCTTCATTTTAATATGTGATAGTTTGGCAAATCTTCTGTAGTATTAATCATAATATGAAACAAGATACTTCTTTAATAGATTTGTCTTAATGTAATAAAATGTAATAAAAGTGTCTCTGAATAACTTTTTAATTTAACTGGCAGATTGATGATATAGATCTTATTAGTGCAAACATGGAAAATTCTCTGGCTTCTATTGGAGGATTTTGCTGTGGAAGATCTTTTATTATTGACCATCAGGTAAGCCAGGTGTGATTTTTATATGATGTGTTAGTTACTGACTCATAAATGAGAGTTAGTTACTCATGTCAATTTGCAAGGAGTGTTATGATATAAATTATTATGCAACATTTGATTCCATACAGGGACTGGTTCTAAGAAATATTGTAGGTGAATTGGAGACCTACTTTTAAATCCTTCCATGAGCTTGTATGTGTGGAGGAGAGGTTGCTTAAATGTTCATTAATTTACTTTTAAAACATTGTCTATACTGCTATAAACAAAAAAAAAAGCAATTTTTTTTTTTAAACTTTTTTCTTTTTCCCCTACAGCGGTTGTCTGGTCAAGGCTACTGCTTTTCTGCATCCCTACCTCCTTTGTTAGCTGCTGCTGCTATTGAGGCTCTGAATATTATGGAAGATAATCCAGGTATTTAATTCAGGAAAATCTTATTCTTCAGTCTTTCATCACCCAAAACTAATAACTCATACTTCTCCCTACTTTGATTCCTCACTGTTTTACTCTTTTAAGTCCTCTCTCTTTTTCAGCTACTTAATTTTACAGGCATGATTCATATAATTTCCCATACTGCTTTTGTTCTTCAGTGTTTCCTCCCTTTTCCTTCTTCCAGCTGAAAATGAGCAACTTAGTTGAGGCTAGGAGGGACAGAAGTGGTTATGACTAAGCAGATAAGAAATTATTATTCTGCTTTATAGACTAGTGATATGCTTCTTCCTTGAAAGCAAATTCCTTCCAGACGGGAGGGAAGGTTAAAGCGAAACAAATGGGAATTTATTTCCTGAGAACTGAAAAACCCTTTCCTTTACACTTGCACTGCACAATTAAGGTTTTTTTCTTCTCCAAGTAAGCATCCAGGTAAGAATCTCAGGAATGATCATAGTGCAAACACCCACAATTTTGGCAGGACCAAGTACCAGATATTTGGATAAAGTTAGCAAGCAGGAGTTTTTGCGCTAGGGATCAGAGAATTGCCCTTGTTGCCAGAACCTAAGAAAGACTTTTTTTTTTTTTTTTTTTTTGGCGGGAGGTGGAGGGGTGTATGAGAAGGACAAAATTGGCCAAGTCTTTGTGTAGTTGTTTTTAACCTTCATTAGCCTCAACAGATTGGAGGACTTCTGCAGAGAGATGCAGTATTTAATTTCTTACAAATAGGTAAAAACTACTGGGTAGCCTACATCTAGTCCTCAGAAGTTAAACAAAAGCAAGAAAAAAAATAAGAGTAAATTGCGGGACTGTTTCCTTTACCAAGGAAAAGAACCAAGGTTTGCAGATCCAGGAGTCAGAGTTTTCTGTTGAATCTGCAGTGACTTGGTGAAAGGATCAAGGAGCAGAGTCTGCATAGCTGTGTATACTTTATAGATATAAATAAATTGGACCTGCCATTTCAATCTCAATAGCAAGTGTTTGTGTTATCCTTTCCACATCATCATGAACCACTGCAGCTGATGTAATGAGATAAAGGGAAGTAATGCATTTGTCAGATCTTAAGTCTGTCATGTCCAGGCAGAAATGTGAATCAGTATGAACAGCAGTGAAAAGAGTACTTCAATGGATATGTATATCTTAGTTTTCCTTCGAAATGTATTTTTTTAAATCTTAAACTTACAAAAATGTAAAGTAGAAACAGGATAGCTAAGCCTTTTCTTTTTTCTTTTTTTTTTTTTTCTTTTTGTGCCTTTAGACATTTTTCAGACTCTCCGGGCTAAATGTGAACGAATTCACAGAGCTTTGCAGGGGTAAGTATGGTTTTTTTTTTTTGGTTTTTTTTTGACTGTTATTGATTTGAGCATGCCTTTTTAATGGCAACTTTAAAGAACTCTCCTTGCCCTAATCTATTCCTGGTTTTACAAATACTTGGACTGGGATATGTGCACTAAATTTTGTGTGTATTAAAAGAAGAAAGGAATCCCTTTCTAGCTGTCTCTGTTATGCTACGAAAATGAGTTTAAACCTCATTGAAATAAGATTATACCTTAATGCTAGTGAAGATATTTGCACATCCTTACACATTTAAGTCTTCAGGAGAGTGTGGTAACTTTCAATGGTATGAAGTGTTGATAAGCATTTTGAAAAAATGTCTAAGTAAAAGTATTTGGGGTGTAGCTTAGCTCTTTCGGACAGTTCAATGCACCTTGCATTCACCTTTTATACAATATTGTTCTTACATATGAGACTTGAATGTTAAATGGTAATAGAAGTGTTCATTATTCTGGATAATACACAGAAAGTTACTAGAATTTATCTGAAAAATAAGGATGCTGTTTAAAATTTCCTAACACTATCCCATTTTAAAAGATGGCTATACTGAATAATTATTTTTTTCTGACAGGTTTTGATACTAAAAATATATATAAATTACTGTGACTATTCAATGACTGTTTAATGTGCAGAATAGATATGTTAGCTGGTATTTTACAATTTATTTTCTTCAACAGTTTTCTGTTAGATACTGCAGAAATGAATAACACTTAAGAACACACAAAATTTATAATGCATGATTGATTATACTAGCTGATTTTTTTTTAGTATTAGTCACTTAGTTATTCATTATTTTAAATCAACAGTTTCCGGCTTAGCTGATATTTTGTGTTAGAAATTTAGCTACATTCAATTTATTTGGAATGATACTACCATCAAATAATCCCTGTCTCCTTTGGCTGTGTTCTGTTTCAACATGGGTTTAGAATGCATAAACTTTCAGATCAAAGACACTCAGATGACCCCACACTTGAAATCAAAATTTTAGAGTAACTTGAAAACTGTTAGGGGCTCTTCTTTGCTAGTAATAGAGTGTTATGATTAAAGTAAAAGAAGAATAATTGTCATGTTCTTCTCTACCAGTCATTTTTAGGTGATAATTATAAATACTTTTAAAATACAGGGAAAAAAATAAGGAAAAACTATCAACCTTTTATTTGTTAGTATTCACTGCAAAACAGAAGCCAATAAGGCATGGCTAGTACTTTTCTGTCCTGTGACTGATTCTACTTTTTCACTTAAATTCAGTGATTAGTACAGTGACAAATCAAGAAGTAGAAAAAAGGCCTGAGTGTCTGTAATAGGACTTTTGTATTCTTGCCTTACGGAAAACTGTGTGGCAAGATAGAGGTCCAAAAAAGGAAATAGTTCTTCTAGATCATACTGGAAAGACCTTGAAAGACTTAACAAAACCAGGGAATTGGGCAGCCCTGTAGTAGGAGAACTATCCTAACAATTGCATAAAGCAGTATCAGAAAGAAGATTTGAAGTAATGTTTGCAGAATCCATTGTGTTTTTCTTTTTTTAATGAATAACCACACTAGAAAAAGTATGCGATGGTTTGAAGAGGAGGCATAGTTTTCAGAAAGAGCTTTTTAAATGCTGTCGTGTTAAATGCACTCATCTTCCCTGCCTAACCATGGCTGTTTCTTGACTTGAATTCTTTATGGTGCTCTCACTATGAATGGAACTAACTCTTGGTTTAAAAGAGAGTGTAAAATGGTGGTAGAACTGTACACAAAGAAAGTAGGAAAGAATACACAGCTTTTCTCCTTTCTCGTAATAGAACAAATACAGCAAGAGGAACAAATTAAAAGTAAAGGAAATCTTTCTTTTAGCCGAAGTGTAAATAACACATGAGATTTAGGACTTGACATATAAGGACCAGTGCATGATTAGCATTCCAGAAAAATGTTGGTTATGGACTATGGTGGGAGAAGAAAACATAGTGTTGTTAGCTAGAGGAATGAATGATGTTTATTTCTGTTCTGGGTACAAGCCAAGTGCCAATTTGTGGAAGAAATGGAAGAATTCTTCTGAATCCTGCATAGAACTACTTTCTTACTGTCTGTGGCAGTTTATGAAGCATAAGAGAATGATGTAAAAGAGGGGATGATTAACACAGGAATATTCTTAACTTTCTTGATCTTAGATAAAGTACATTTCTGTCTTGTATTTAAGAATATCTAGTGTCTTAGATACAATGTGTCTCTGTTGCAGGGAGACAGGATGAATGGGACAGAATTTTGTGGTTTTTTTAAAAAGCATGACAGTAGCAGGTAGTATTCCTTATATAGTTCACTACTTATTGCATATCCTACGCCAGCTGAGAATTTTCCAATAAAGCAAGTTTTCATTGGGGAAAAGCAGAATTATTTTTAAAGATTTTTCCCTTCCAGAGAAACATGACGTTTTTTGAAAGGAGACCTTGTTCTAGTTTGCTCCAAAGACTTGACTTAACTAACTGTGTTTTTGTCAGCAACATACAGACTAACGTTTCTTCTATATCTTCGTAAGGATTCTTTCAAAATTGTTAATCACTTTTGCAAAAGGAGGAGTTACTATTGTGACACAAACTTGCTCAAACTACATTTAGTAAACTCCTTAGAAAAGACATTCACTTGATAAGTTTTGTTTTCTTTACCTATTGCAAACTGAAAGGCACGTGTTTTGTCTGCATTAGTATTAGTAAAGTGAAATATCCCTCCCTTCTCACTTGCCATCTAGGAAGGGGAAACACTTACTATCTCGAACTTGAACACATTTGTTCAAGCAGGATATGCATTAAAGGCTTTTTATTCATTTTAGGATTTCTGGCTTAAAAGTCGTGGGAGAATCTTTTTCTCCAGCATTGCACCTTCAGTTGGAAGAGAGTTGTGGATCTCGAGAAAATGATGTGAAGTTACTCAAACGAGTTGTGGATTATGTAAGTATCTCTATAGCAATTAAAATAGATCATTGCCTTTGAATGTGAATAGTGAATGAAGTGCCTATGGGTAGGGAGGCTTGTTGGGTGACTTGTTGGAATGTCTTGCAGTAATGCTGTAAGAAATCAATTTTCTTTGCTGACTATAGAGCTGTATTAAAACCATCTTCGTACCATTTCTTGCTGCAGATTTTTAGGTCTGTAGCACTGGATAAAAGTATATATTTGACCTTTTACTTCAGAAAATAGTTATTTCCTGTTATGTAAAGTCAAGTTAAATTTGCATATAAAACTGGCTTAGAAAACTTCATGATTGTTCAAACCTTTAGCCTTTATTCTTATGAACTGAGTTCTAGTGGTGTATTTTAACCATTTGAGGTCTAGCTTTATGTAGTTCTGCTTGTTGAGTCATGAACTTGCTTTTTGTGGGAAGAACCTAATGTTTTATAAGTAGTATTTTTTCAGTCTTCAATACACATTGGTTCTCTTTTTCCCCTATGAAGGAGATGAAGGTTGATGAAGAAGTGTTATATTTCAGGTGGCAGGTAAACAAGACTACACAACAAAAAAACTCTGAAATTGATTTCCTTGAAAATACACTTAAATATGATTTAATAGCCTGCTTAATACAGCATTTTGGTTTTCTTACTTAGAGATGAAAGCTAAAGAAGCTACACGCTAACCTGTTTCATATGTTTATGCTGTGTTAAAATTACAGATGATTTTGCACAACCTTCAAAACCTCCATTTGGGAAGCAACTTAACAGTTAAACTCGTAAAAGTTAGTTATATGTATTTGGTGATCAAAAGAATATGCCATCAGAACTTCCCACATCAATGACTGCTGTATTTTGTTCCTCTGTAGTGCATGCATAGTGGTATTGCATTAACTCAGGCCCGCTATCTGGAGAAAGAAGAAAAATGTCTTCCTCCTCCCAGGTTAGTAGAAAGTCAATACATTATATCGTTTTATTGGATATGACCCTCTGTCACTTTTTACACAATGTAAGTGGTCCTGTAAAAAATGGGAAAGGCTGCATTTTGAGCTGTATTTTCACTGAGTGTTACAGGATGCTAATACCCAGAAATAACTGTGTCATTACTACCTGAATCTCAGTCATCAGCATGCTGCCTACTACCAGGCATATTTCCGTGAGCTGCATGTATGCAGGTACAAAAGATAACAATCAAATTTCTATGGTGTATTGAGGGGGAAAAAAAGTAGTCTGATCATTTCTGTTTAGTCATATGTCTTGTTTCTGGTTGAGTTTGAATTAAAAATTTCCCTAGAGATAGTGATTTTAACATATTAAAATTAGTACAGGAAAAGTCTAAAGCGGAAGGCAAGGAGTAAAGTTTACTCTATATGTTCTGATTTTCTCTTTCTAGTATTCGAGTAGTGATAACAGTGGAACAAACAGAACAAGAACTGGACAAAGCTGCATCACTTCTTAAGGAAGCTGCACAGTCTGTATTGAATTAGACTGCTCTTTTGGATTTCTCTTTCCCCAAATCAGGATAAGTGTTTTACACCATATAGTGGCTTCACTTCAGGTATTCAGGTTCTTCCACTGATGGCATTGAAACCCGACTGACTGACAAGATTGTTCCAGAATGGTACAAGTGCAGTGAGGGGAATAATGCTGAATTTTGGAACTGGTGAATGACACGGTATACTTGCAATTCAAACTCTGCCGTTTACTACCATTCCTTAAAATGGGATATCACTGTTGCATACAAGACTCTTTCCTAAGTTGTATCTTAAAAAGTTTCTTCAGACTCTTAAACGTTTTCAAAAACGTATATGAACATTCAGTTTTCCCTAAAAACATCAAAAAGTTATCATTTTCTGTGCATATTCTCAGAATGTAGGAACTTCAAATAAATTTCAAGGAATTATTTCCCTCCCAAACCCCAAATGAAGATATACTGTTCCTAGTACTGCCAAAAGGGAGAAAATAACACATTGAGATAATTTTGTGCTATATTAAGTCATTTGTTATTGAATTATAGGAGGAACTTCCATTCTTTTTTGTTTGTATGTTTCTCTAACCATTTTTGGAAGCCAATTTTTAAGAATGCCTGGAGAGAGAATTCCATTATCTAAATGCTAGATTCATATTAAATACTACTTGCATCCTACATTTCATATGTAATTATATGCATGTTTGGTATTTTGGGTGAGGTTTTTCATACTATTAACTTTATAACATCTAAACTGAAAACTCTGACTTATTAAACTGGTATAATTCCATTACAGTATGGTCAGTCAGGCTTTGCACTAGTCTTGAAGAGGAGTCATAAGCAGCATGAAGAAAGAACCAAGATTTTGAAACAGTAACTAAATACTAGCTTAGTCAAACTGCTTTGAAGGACTAGAATGGTGTGTGCAATGTTTCATCTCTAAACAGATAGCTAATAAGAGCTTAGATAGTACAAATACTACTGAAATACAAGTCAACATGTGCACATAAAATCCCCACATAATTGGACAGTAATATTTGGAGGTTATGCTATCAGGATTTGCAATAAGCGCAGATGGACTTTACACAGGTGGAGGTGTTACACCAGTAAGAGGAAACTGGTAACGAAGGATGACAGTAAGCTGTACCTTCATATAAAATAAAACCTATAGCTATGTAATTCAGGATTTTGCTTTAAGACTACTAGTTTAACACTGTTACATTCTGCCTGATCTATATTCTAAGTTGTTTTGTACTTATGTGCCTTTTTGGTTGCTACCAGAAGGACTACAGGACTATTTTTGAGAGACATGATTCTTTAAATAAAAAGTTAATCATGTTTGATTCAGATTTTTACCTATTATGTAATTGGATTTCATAGCAAGATCAACCATATTTTGTTAAATATTCTGCATCAGATAAGCATATTTTATGTTGCCTCCTTCAGTTCATAGTGACTGTCTCTACACTGACTTTCCAAACTTCTCACCTGCATGCATTCAGATAAAGCAGCTTAAGTTGCATTGAGGCACTTTTGTGATTGTTGCTTGACTATTTGAAATAGTCAAATTATTATCTGTGCAATGCAGAGAAACCTTCATCCCAATGTGAAAGAGCATTCCTGTTTCACTGACATTTGTTTTTCTCTATTAACTGTAAGTAAAAGCCTGTGAGAATCCAAGAATTTTAAAGAGTGAAAATGTGGGGAAGGAAGCTGATTCCCATTTTACAGACTGGATCTGAAGTGCAGAACAATCAACCTTCTCAAGACTCTCAGAGACTGTGACAAATGGAAATTAAAACTTGCCACTGTACTTTGAACTTATGAGCCATTTTTGGTTTGACAGCTGAAACCTGAATATTCAAGTTAACTCAAACCTTTGATGTATAAGCTGGGAACAAATGAGGTACTTTGATTCCAGTGCAGCATAATAAATGGTTTTGAAGTTCAAGGTAAACCTGTGAAGGTACACAGATCACCAGTTAGCATTGAAATACTAGGTTGCAGAATCTATATTCACTTCCATCATTTTGGTTTAGGTCGTCTGCAAATGAGGGGAATTTTTTTTGTTGCCCTTTTGAGAACTAGTGGGAGTCTTCAAATACACAGGTTTCCTTTTTGGTTTTGGTTTTGGTTTTTTTTTTTGCTTTAAAATGAAGTGGTAACATCTAAACTGGCAGGAAGCAGAGTGAAATTTCTGGCAGTTTCAATGTTGTGACTAAGTGGTTGTGATGAAACAAAACTTCAAGTATGTTGCTAAGAGACAGTGTCATCTGGTTCATTTGCCAAGCACATACCCGGCATTAAAACATTGGTAAAACTGCCTTTGTCCATTTTTGTTGTTTACCAGTGTATAGAAAAGAAGCATTTAAATCACACTGAAGTGAACACCTTATGGTTGATAGTGAAGTACTGTTATAATGTGTGTTTTACTGACACGTTGTGTACATGGTCGCTGTGAGAAATTAAGATGCTTATGCGAGGTAGCTGGTGAAGAGAGATATCCTTAGTCAGTTTAAGCATGTCTGGCCCTCTTCATTTTGGCTTTTTTGATAAATGTCTCTGATGTGGCAAATAGATGAAGTGGGGGGATGGCTCTGGGGAAAAAAGTTCTTTGGGGCTAGGGGAGACAGCCAGTGGTTCTGGTTAAACTTTGACATTAAAAAATTTGCAGTCCATTAAGGTGCTTAAGTTGTCAGTGATCTAGGCTGATACAAACAAGCCTCTTGTAGTTGCTTTGTGGTTGTGTTTGGATAAAATGGGACTTTTTAATCTGGTTCTTCAGATGTGGAAGTGAGACTAGGGTCATGGTAAATAAATGGAAGGCTATTCAGCAGAATACTGTGATGGGAATCAAACACATAAGGCCCTTATCCCAAACTTCTATTGAAAAGAAATACCTGGATTCTTAATTCAACCAATTTATGTATTTTGCCCTGCCAAGTATTTGGAATAGAGCTTCAGCTAGGTGAAGGCATCGGGATAGTAGACAGTGATCAAAAATAAATGTTGTTTAAATTTTTTTTTTTTTTTACTGAAGATTAGTATCTGGTAGTTAAGAAGTAATGCATTTTAACTGTAATAAGGTGGCCATTTATTCAAATTGTTTGCAATATGTGGAGACTGGGACGGGCTGGAAAGAATTTAAACTGTGAAGGTATTTTGGCTTGAAGAAACATGTCTACATGATACATACATGTACTCTTTTTAAAACAGAGATCTATTTTCCTTGGATATTTAAAAAAGACTGTTATTTGCATAGGTTAATTGTTTTTATAGTAAAACCTACAGATGCCTGCTGTTTATTATAGTAATTATTATTTTTTGATAGGAGGTGAAATGCATAGGGGAGTATTAAGAAAGAAAGAGAGCTGTGACTGAATGACCTTTTTTTTTTCATTTTTAAAATACTATCCCAGTCACTGCACAGAATGGTATACTATCTCCTTTCTGTTACTCCATCTGGACTTTATTATTTTAAACAGGGTTGTGGAGTGTTGGCATTCACTGATCTATGAAGCTGCGAATACAGAAGCGTCTTGCATTTTAAGATAACTTGAGAAATGTACATGAGCTATAAATGCTCCTTAAACAGAAACAATATTTACAACTAACACAAAGCATTTGTACATTAAACTGTTTCAGTGCTCTAATAAAAGGAAGTGTCTGGATAACATTTCTTGTTGTGTTTTTATATTCTTTGGCAGTTTTCATGCTATTAAGAGAATGGGCTTAGTCTGTCTTGCTGTTGGTGGATTTTTCAGATCTTTGTTTCCTGTCTGGTGTGTGCTAGGTCACTGCAAAATATGCATAATGAAAGTCATGTAAACTAATTAATCAGCTGAGCTGCAGATTGGTGGAAGTATCTGTTGAGGAAGGACAGTTCTCAACATGACCAGTTTCTAATACTTCAGTAGCAGATACTTATGAAAAACTGCTACTAGAAACTGGACACTCGGCCAGGTACAGTTTTACTGTGACTCAGTATGAAAAACTTAAGTAGAATTGGAAATGTATAATCCATTGGTTAACTCGGATTTGATACAGGCCGAAAATGATAACATTTTTAGGGCATTGCTAACAGAAAGAGATGTGATCATCCTATGCTACTCAGCACCTGTCAGATGGTGCTTGAAGTACTGTGTCCAGTTCCAATACCCACGATTCAAGAAAGCCAAGGACAGACTGGAGAAGGTCCAAAGCAGGGCCATGCAGATGACCAAAGGGCTGGAGAACTGGCCCTGTGAGGAAAGACTAAAGGATTCAGGTCTTCTCCCTGGAAAAGAGGAGGCTCAATGGGAACCTCATTACAGTTTTTCAGTACTTAAAAGGCATCTACAATAGAGGGGCAGAGGCTCTCCCTTCGCAAGGACCCACATGGAGAAGAGAAGAGGCAATCGGTACAAGTTGCACAGGTTTTGTCTTGACATAAAGAGATGTTTTACAGTGAGAACAACAGTCCATCACTGGGAAACAACCTCCCCAGGGATGTGGTGGAGTCCCCATCACTGGAGGTTTTTAAGACACAACTAGACAGGGTGCTGGGAAATATCATCTAGGATCCCTTTCCCATGCAAGGTTGGACTGGACAGTCTTCTGAGGTCCTTGGGCTGCTCTGTGATTCTCTAGATCTATTATTATAACTGAAGACAGGAAGTGGCAATAATTTTTGACACTTGCACTATTCAAAATTGGGTTTCTTTTGAAGCAAGCCCTTTATTGATTGCTGAAGAATGTCACCGTAGTTGTTGTGGGGAATGCAAGAAAAAGAATTTAAATTTAGTGCAGTACAATAAGTACATGTTAGACTGATGCTAAAGAGGGAAGATTAAAAAGGTGAAATAACATCAGCACTTCATGATAATCTGAAAGGTGATTTTGACTTCCTATCATTTTTCAGAGGATTGAACTTTTTCTGTTCTTTCATATAACAAGGTAATGAAATGGCTGTTCTGTACAGTTAATTGCTGAAGGATCACATATTAACTTTATTAACTATGAAAAATATGACACATGTAGGACAATACATACCACAACATACAATACAACATAGTCATTGCATTACATAGAAGTAATGCAATATATAAAATGCGTACAACACATAGCATGAGTACAATATGTAAAATACAGGCAATGCAATACATACAATAAATGCCATACCGCACTCCGCAGACAACACAGTAGAATAAATGCCACACAATACCACACGTACAATACCCTACCACACGATGCAGGGCCACGCGTGCAGCACCTGAACAAACCATTCCCACGCCTCTTTTTAAGCCACTGACAGGCACGGGGCATCAACCCATTGGAAGATTTCTTTACTGAGATGGTGGTCAAACTCTGCAACAGGGTTCCTGGAGAGGTAATAAATATAAATATTCCGTACAGTACATACCACAATATAGCACAGTATACCATACCATACAATAAACACAACACACACTACGATAGTTACAACACACAGTACAAAAGACTGTACACAATACACACCAGACTAACCAGTACTCACCATACCAGCAATGCAATGCAATACAATACAATAGATTCTCCTAATTGCCTATAGCATACCTCATCCGTGCTACATCCTGGCTGGGCAATCGGCTCTAGACCCCCAGGACGACATCGGCTTTGTTTCCCATCCCCCTCATCCTTCCCCAGAGGCTCTCAGCCACATCAGCCCTACCTGTAAGGGCTGTGCAGTCAAACCTCTCTCTGACACATGGTGCCGCTTCTCCACCCTGCCTGCCCTGCCCGTCCCTCCCGGACAGCCCAGAGCCCTCCAGCCCAGCTCTCCACTTCAGGCCCCCGGGGCACCCAGGAGGCGCACTCACAGCAGCAGAGGTGAGCTGGCCGGGGACACCTCACCCTGGGCAGCTGGGAGGGTTTCCTTCTGCAGCGACCTGCGCATTTCTTTCACCCGTCCCTGGGCCAGCCAATGATCATGGCCTCTCTTCCTTTTCTTCCGTGACTCCCACTGCTGCAGCAGCGGTGAGAGGGAGCGGCTCCACATCCCCAGCTGGCCCCAGCCCACCACAGCCAGAGGAGAGCATGGCCACGCAGCTGGAGGAGCACTGTCCCACCTGCCTGGGCAGCTGTCTGGAGGCCAGCTACGTGATGCCATACAGAATCACAGAATCCTGAAATCACGTGGGTTGGAAAAGACCTTTAAGATCATCGAGTCCAACCATTAACCTAACATTGCCAAGTCCATCCCTAAACTGTGTCCCTGCGTGCCACATCTCCCCCTCTTTTAAATATCTCCGGGGATGGTGACTCAACCACTTCCCTGAGCAGCCTGCTCCCATGATTGGTAACGCGTTTGGTGAAGACCTTTTTGCTCATATCCAACCTAAACCTCCCCGTGCACAACTTCAGGCCATTTCCTCTCATCCTAGCACTTGTTTCTTGGAGAAAGAGATAGACATCCGCCTCACTACAACATCCTCTCAGGCAGCTGTAGAGAGCGATAAGCTCTCTCCCCTCAGCTCCTTTCCTCCAGCCTAAACAACCCCAGCTCCCTCAGCCGCTCCTCCTACGGCTGACAATACACACCGTACCTAACAATGCACCCAATACAATACAACAATCACCATAGTATTTAATACAATACGTACCATACCATAACATACAATACAGAAGAATATTATACAATAGAAAATACAATAGAATACAAAATACAACACAATACGAAGCAAGTCGTACAATAAATCCCGTAACAGACGTCCCAAAAGGCAACATCTACAACACAAAATACAATACAGACCACACACAACATTAAATACAACACAATATAAAAAGCAACACATACTAAATGAAATACATGCAATGCATACAAAATACAGTAGATACAACAAAATTCATACAATAAATAAAATACAAAAAAAAAGAGAAAAAATAGATAACACGAAACAGTACAAATGATACGTACCATGCAGTACCTACCATACCATACACACCGTACCATGCGATACATACCATACCATACCATACCATACGTGCCCTGTGCACAAAACACACCACACAATAAGGTTCATAGAAGAAATACAATAAATACCATACAAGTTATGTGATACCATACCACACGTGTCGTACCGTAGCATATGATACAAACCGCAACACATGACAAACAAAAACGCATTACCAACCACTCTACTGGAACTTTTTCCATAAACACACACGCGCGCCAGAAGGTGTCACGGTGTTTACTGGGGGCACCAGAGGTGGATGCTGAGGGGCTGCAGCTCCACCGTGCCCTTACGTGGACCCGGAGCAGCAGCTGGGCCGGGCGGGCGCTCGCCTGCGCTCAGTGGGGTTGGCTCCCAAGCAGGGCTGTGTGCTGGAGCCTGCTGGGAGGAGGTGTTGGAGGGCGCCGGAGCTGCGCTGGGTGGGGCGCAGTGTGATGCCAAATCTTGTACAATGCTGCAGGGCAATGTACAACACGCTGCAGCGCAGTACCAGCCGTGCAATTCCAGCCGTACAGCACAGAAAACGCAAGGGGAAATACAATGCTGTACCCATGGAGGGTTAATTAGTCCCAGCAGTGGTTAATTAATCCCAGGGGATATTAATGATTTGCAGGGGTGGTTAATTAGCCTTACTAATGATCCCTTTGAGGGGCTTTCTTTCCCCCACACTCCCCCCATGTTACTGTTTGCGTGTTAGCATCCCTCTTCTCTTTCCTGGAGGGGATTAATTTTTACCAGAGGAGTTTAATTAACCTCTGGGTGGGTTTTAATTAATCCTAGTGGGGGTAATTACTTTGGAGGGGGTTAATTACCCCATTAATTACCCCCAAGCCATGGCAGAGGACATCAAGGCCAAGCTGGAGCGTTACAAGACCGCCCCGTTTGACAGCTGCTTCCCCACACAGAAGCAGACCAAGAGCTGCTGGCAGAACTACCTGGGTGCTGCCCCTCCCCCGCCCTTTCTGGACCCCAGGGTCCCCTCTGGGTGGGGGAGGGACTCCTGGGTCCCCCCGTTCCTGTCCCATCATGTCCCCTCCCCCCAGCCCAGATTTCCACTGCTGTCAGAAGGCGATGGCAGCCAAGGAGGTGGTGTCCCCATGGCCATCAGGGTCCCCTCGAGCTCTCCATGGTGTCCCTGCAGCTCTCAGGATCCCCACAGTGTCCCCATGGTTTTTGCGTCCCTCTTGGGGTCCCTACGGTCCTCGGGGTTCTCGCTGCAGTCCTTGTACCCCCCTGGTGTCACCACTACCCTCATGGTGTCACCACCTACCTCAGGGTGTCACCAAATCCGCCATGACATCACTGTGATCCCTGCAATCTCTGTGGTGTCACCACATCCCCATGATATCTCGGAGGTCCCTGCATCCCCTGTGCTGATAGCGTGCCTCCCCTCCTACCCCACAACATCACGGTGTCCCTGGTCCCTTCCCGTCGCTCATGCTGTCACTGGTGTCACCCCACAGGTGACGGTGTGGGACGAGTACCGCAAGGAGGGGACCTTCCCTGGCGAGATCTGAACTTTGCCAACCTCCACCCCGGGGAGGAAACACCCGTGTCACCGGGAGGTGGGGATAAGGGGTGACACGGCCATCACCCATTGAGGGGAGGGAGTGACACAACAACCCCCCACCCCGGGGTGCGGGGGAATGTGGCTGTCACTGGGATGGGGAAGGGGACACAGTGGTCACCGGGCCAGTGGCACCGGCCAATAAAGGGTTGAACTGGTCCTGGGTATGGGTTTTGCTGGGGAGTGGGGGATGGAGTTCTCCTGAAGGTGGGGGTCCCCTGCTGGGGAGAGGGGACAGATCAAAGACCCCTTCCCTGAGCTGGACTCAAAAGGTTTTTATTCATTAAAAACGGTGGTGGGATGATCGAGGCGGGGGGCGGGTGGTGGTGTTGGGGAGGGGGACAACCCACTGCCTGGATGCCTGGGTTGTCCCCCATCGTGAGTGCTCGCTGGGGACAGAGGGACTAGGGGCCCAAGGGGAGAGCCTGGAGGGGCTGGAGAATGGGGGGCACCGGGATCTGGCCACGGCCTCTTGAACGGGCACCAGGATCTGGCCAAGGCCTCGCAGTGGGGAGGACACGGCATCAGAGTTTCTTCTCCATCTCGCCATCTCCGTGTCCCACCATCTCCATCCTGCTCCCCATCCCTTCCCTCCATCCATCTCCATGTTTCTTCATCCATATCTCCATCTTGTCGTCCTCTTCCATCTGTCCGTCTTCTATGGTGTCTCCATCCATCTTCTGTGGTTTCTCCATCCACCTCCCCATCTTCCATCTCCCCATCTCTCCACCTTCAGTGGTTTCTCCAGCCATCCAGCCATCCATCTTCAGTGGTTTCTCCATCTCCGTCCATCCATCTTCTGTGGTTTCTCCTTCCATCCAGCCATCTCTCCACCTGTCCATCTTCAGTGGTTTCACCATCTATCCACCCAACCGTCCATCTCTATCATTTCTCAATGGATTTTTACATGGTGGAGGGAGACATGAGGATGTCATAGATGCACAGAGAGGTGGAGGACATCATGGGTGGCCATGTGGAGGTGTCACAGACGGACACACACAATGACGACACTGTGGAGGGACGCCTAGGGATGTCACGGGTGGGGAACACCGTGGATGGGTACAGAGAGGTCATCGAGGACACATAGCGATGTCACGGAGGGATGGAAAGATGGAGAATGTCATGGAGGGACATAGGGATGTCACGGTTGGTCAGACATGACACCACAGATGGACAGCCACAGAGGGGACACGGTGGAGGGACACATAAGGTTGTCACAGATGGAGAAAGAGGTGGAGGACATTGGAGATGGATGCAGAGAGGTCCTCATGGACATGTAGGCGTATCATTTACCTAGGAGGGTGGAAATGGTGGAGAACGGGGGTTACAAAGTATAGAATCTGCATTTTGGCCATCCTGGAGCTCATTTCCTTGCTACTCATGGTTTACTCGCTTCTTACGCAAGGTGTACTGACAAGCTACTTGTAATTTTATCATGCGCCGCTGATAGTTTTTTCACTTGCCATGCATAGTTTACTCACTTTATTCACTCACTCACCACTTGTCTTTAGCTCACGATTTGGCCACTGATTGCAGTGGGAATGACAGGACTGAGCCCTCTTACTCACTCACTACTCAACACTTCCACCTTACAACATTTTCCCACTTAATCTCTTCTTAGCTCTTGCTTACACACTCGCTACTCACTCTTAACTCGATATACATCCCTGGGCAGCTCTATATCTTCCCAGCTTGCTCTTCTGCTCACTTGTTACCCACTACTTACTTGGTACTTGCTTACTACTCACTCCCTGAGCTATGCAGCCCAGCTACCACTTTACGCCCACTACTCACCTGCTACTCATCACTTGGCCAACAAATGTGTCCCCACTTGCTGCCAGCACAGGCAGAAAGTGCTACTCAGCATCCAAGCCTTCCTCCTGCCCTTACTCCACTCTCACAACTCCATCCTCGTAGCTCTTACCCACTCCCCAACCTCGTGCTGCCGTACTCATGCCCTGCTCTTCCTTTACCCACCCCTAGAGCTACTCACCATGACCTGCCCGGCTTCCAGCCCCATGTGCGTGCCATGTATGAGGACCTCGATGTTGACAATGCCACTGGGGCTGCCCTGCACCAGGTCGCTGAAGGATTCAGCGCTCCCGGCGTCAGAGCAGAGCCTGGCCAGGAGGTAGATGCAGGAGACGGGGAAGTCGCGGTGGAGGCGGTCGAAGGTGTGGAGGTGACCCATGCCCAGGGCGGAGCACGTGGCAGCCGTGGGGACAGGTTTGGGGACAGGTGTGGGGATGAGGGTGGTGGCACAGGGCTCCTGGGGGTGTTTGGATGAGCAGGATGGATCTGTGGGGACAGGAGGAGCAGTGGTTAGTTGAGTTGTTCTTTTGAAAGGGTTCTTCATCCCTCCCTCCCTCCCTCTGTCCCTCCAATGATCCCTCAGTCTGTTCCTCCATCTCTCGCTCCATCCTTCCACCCCACCATCACCCATTTATCTCTCCATCCCTCCTTCTTCACCCAGTTCTCCATCCCTCCTTCCACCCCTTTGTCCTTTTTCATCTGTTTCTCCATCCCTTCGTACTTCTTCTTCCACCATTTCCCATCCATTAATCCAGCCATCCATCTTTCTTCACCCATTTCTTCATCTCTCTATCCCTTCATCCTCTTCCACTGTTTCTCCATCCTTCTTCACCCTTCCTCCATCCCTAAATCCTTCTTCGCCTCTTCTCCATCTCTTCATCCTTCTTCCACTGTCCATGCATCCCTAAATCCTTCTTCATCCATTTCTACATCCCTTCACCATCCTTCCACTGTTTCTCCAGCCCTCCATCCATCCTTCTTCACGCATATCTCCATCCCACCACCCACATCTCCGTTCCTCCCACCGCTTCCCCGCATCCCTCACTCATGTCCCCTGTTGCAATGCCCCACTCACGGCATGGCATCCCCTGTCCCCTGCTGTGCCCCTCCTCAAGCTGGACGCAGACCCCGCAGAGTTGGTCCTGTAGCATCGCTGGTGCTGTTACCATCACTGCGCCGTCCTTGCTGAAGACCACCTGCATGTCCATGGCTATTGCCACACGTCGCTGACCCCCTTGACGTTCCAGGCGCACCCAACCTCCCTTCAGCGGAAGAGGCAGGTGGGCCTGGCGCCCGGTCACCTGCAGGGAGGGGACAGCGGTTATGACACCTGGATGTCTGGATCACCTCCCCAGTTATGGGGTCTGGGGGTTGCAAATGTGTCAAGAAGCCCCAGATGCGTGGGTCCCCTCCTGGAGAAGACACCCTTCACCCCACGCTCTGCCAAAGGCTGTGTACTCACACCATCCCCTTGTTGGGGATGCATTTGGGCCAGTCCTCCACCAACTGGCAAGTTGTCCCCACTGGGCAATATGTGTCATTGCATGATGGCCTGTTGGGCATGCATTTGGGCCAGTCCTCCACCATCAGGCAGGTGGTGCCAGGCGGACAGTGAATCTCGCTGCAGGATGGCTTGTTTGGCATGCATTCGGGCCAATCCTCCACCATCTGGCACGTTGTCCACACCGGGCAATGTATCTCACTGCAAGATGGCTTATTGGGCATGCATTCGGGCCAATCCTCCACCATCTGGCAGGTGGTGCCAGGTGGGCAACGCATGGTGCCGCAGGATGGCTTGATGGGTATGCACATGGGCCAACCTCCTACCATCTGGCAGGTGGTGCCCATGGGGCAGCGGATGGTGCTGCAGGTGGGCTGGTTGGGCAGGTATTTGGGGCAACCTTCTACCATCTGGCACGTGGTACCTTCTAAGCAATGCACTGTGGTGCGGGTCACGCTGTGAGGGACGCCCTCTACCACATGACACACAGTCCCGGACTTGCAGGAGAGCTCGGCGCAAGATGCTGCAGTCACGCTCCTTCTCATCTGCACACACTTGGGCCACCCTTGAACCACCCGGCACGTTGTCCCGCTTGCGCATTGCAGGTCACTGCAGAAGGGTACACGGATGCAACGAGGCCACCCATTCAGGACTTTGCAGCTCATTCGCACCTGGCAGTGGAGGTTCTTGCAGGAAGGTCGGGAGACACAGGCAGGATGACCGTGCAACACCACGCAAGCAGTGCCAGGTTTGCAGGCAACGTGCTGGCAGGATGCGGGGCTGGTGACGCAGTTGATGCCGACGCGAGGCGTGGGAGGTGATGAGATGCCAGGGGAAAACGGGGAGAAGGAAGCATGGTGGCTCCAGGGAAGAGTTGCGAGGACGGCATAGGCAGGAAGACAGGGAGCCCCCCCATCTGTCATGGTTGTGCCATTGGGACATTGGAAGTTGCTGCAAGAAGGTTTTCCAATGGAGATCTCGGCTTGGATGCACTGTGGCCAACCATCAACCATGTGGCAGGTGGTTCCCTTCTGGCAGTGGATGTCACTGCAGGATGGTTGGTTCTTGACACAGTGGGGCCAGCCATTGACCATGTCACACGTGGTCCCTTTGTGACACTGGACGTCACTGCAAGAAGGTCTTCCAGTAGAGGCCTTGGATTCGATGCACTGGGCCCAAAGGTCAGCCTTCTGGGAGGTGTTTCCCTTCTGGCACTGGAAGTCGCTGCAGGAGGGCTGGCAGTGGGCACACCGTGGTTACTCACTTATGATCTTGCACTTGGTCCCTTTGGGACACTGGACGTCGCTGCAAGTGGGTCTTCCAGTGGAGGCATTGGTTTGGATGCAGCGAGGCCAACCATCAAACATCTGGCAGGTGGTTCCCATCTGGCACTGCATGTCCTGACAGGATGATTGGTTCTGGACACACTGGGGCCAACAATTGACCAAATTGCAGGTGGTCCCCTTGGAACACTGGACGTCGCTGCAAGTCGGTCCTCCAGTGGAGGTATTGTTTTGGATGCGCTGGGGCCGACAGGTGGGCATGTCACACGTGGTCCCTTGGGGACACTGGACGTCACTGCAAGAAGGTCTTCCAGCTGAGGTCTTGTTTTTAATGCCCTGGGGCCAGGGAGCAACCATCAGGGAGGTGTCTCCCTTCTGGCACTGGAAGTCGCTGCAGGAGGGCTGGTGGTGGACACACCGTGGTTGCTCATTTATGATCTTGCACTTGGTCCCTTTGGGACACTGGACGTCGCTGCAAGAAGGTCTTCCAGTGGAGGCATTGGTTTGGACGCAGCGAGGCCAGCCATCAACCATCTGGCAGGTGGTTCCCATCTGGCACTGCATGTCCTGACAGGATGATTGGTTCTGGACACACTGGGGCCAACAATTGACCAAGTTGCAGGTGGTCCCCTTGGAACACTGGACGTCGGTCCAAGAAGGACTTCCAGTGGAGGTGTTGTTTTGGATGCACTGGGGCCGACAACTGGGCATGTCACACGTGGTCCCTTGGGGACACTGGACGTCACTGCAAGAAGGTCTTCCAGCTGAGGTCTTGTTTTCAATGCCCTGGGGCCAGGGAACAACCATCAGGGAGGTGTCTCCCTTCTGGCACTGGAAGTCGCTGCAGGAGATGTGGTGGTGGACACACCGTGGTTGCTCATTTATGATCTTGCACTTGGTCCCTTTGGGACACTGGACGTCGCTGCAAGTGGGTCTTCCACTGGAGGCATTGGTTTGGATGCAGCGAGGCCAACCATCAACCATCTGGCAGGTGGTTCCCATCTGGCACTGCATGTCCTGACAGGATGATTGGTTCTGGACACACTGGGGCCAACAATTGACCAAATTGCAGGTGGTGCCTTTGGGACACTGGAGGTCGCTCCAAGAATGTGTTCCAGTGGAGGTCTTGGTTTTGAGGCACTCGGGCCAAGAACTAACTGTGTCACACGTGGTCCCTTTGGAACACTGAACGTCACTGCAAGAAGGTCTTCCAGCTGAGGTCTTGTTTTCAATGCCCTGGGGCCAGGGAACAACCATCAGGGAGGTGTCTCCCTTCTGGCACTGTGTGTCGTTGCAGGAGGACTGGCGGTCGACACACCTTCGTTGTTCATTTATGATCTTGCACTTGGTCCCTTTGGGACACTGGACGTCGCTGCAAGAAGGTCTTCCAGTGGAGGCATTGGTTTGGACGCAGCGAGGCCAGCCATCAACCATCTGGCAGGTGGTTCCCATCTGGCACTGCATGTCCTGACAGGATGATTGGTTCTGGACACACTGGGGCCAACAATTGACCAAGTTGCAGGTGGTCCCCTTGGAACACTGGACGTCGCTCCAAGAAGGACTTCCAGTGGAGGTGTTTTTTTGGATGCACTGGGGCCGACAGGTGGGCATGTCACACGTGGTCCCTTGGGGACACTGGACGTCACTGCAAGAAGGTCTTCCAGCTGAGGTCTTGTTTTCAATGCCCTGGGGCCAGGGAACAACCATCAGGGAGGTGTCTCCCTTCTGGCACTGGAAGTAGCTGCAGGAGACGTGGTGGTGGACACAGCGTGGTTGCTCATTTATGATCTTGCACTTGGTCCCTTTGGGACACTGGACGTCGCTGCAAGTGGGTCTTCCACTGGAGGCGTTGGTTTGGACGCAGCGAGGCCAACCATCAACCATCTGGCAGGTGGTTCCCATCTGGCACTGCATGTCCTGACAGGATGATTGGTTCTGGACACACTGGGGCCAACAATTGACCAAATTGCAGGTGGTGCCTTTGGGACACTGGAGGTCGCTCCAAGAATGTGTTCCAGTGGAGGTCTTGGTTTTGAGGCACTGGGGCCAAGAACTGACTGTGTCACACGTGGTCCCTTTGGAACACTGAACGTCACTGCAAGAAGGTCTTCCAGCTGAGGTCTTGTTTTCAATGCCCTGGGGCCAGGGAACAACCATCAGGGAGGTGTCTCCCTTCTGGCACTGTGTGTCGTTGCAGGAGGACTGGCGGTCGACACACCTTCGTTGCTCATTTATGATCTTGCACTTCATCCCTTTGGGACACTGGACGTCGCTGCAAGTCTGTCTTCCAGTGGAGGTCTTGGTTTGGAGACAGCGAGGCCAACCATCAACCATCTGGCAGGTGGTTCCCATCTGGCACTGCATGTCCTGACAGGATGATTGGTTCTGGACACACTGGGGCCAACAATTGACCAAGTTGCAGGTGGTCCCTTTGGGATACTGGAGGTCGCTCCAAGGAGGTCTTCCAATGGAGGTCTTTGTTTGGATGCACTGGAGCCAACCAGCAACCACCCAGGAGGTGTTTCCCTTCTGGCACTCACTGTCGCTGCAGAAAGCCTGTTGGGGGACACACTGGGGCCACCCATCTGTCATATTGTACGTGGTCCATTTAGGGCATTGGATGTTGCTGCAAGTGGCTCTCAAAATTGAGATGCTGTTTTGGACACGCAGTGGCCAACCATCAGCCGTTTGGCACATGGTTCCCTTCTGACAGTGGATGTCACTGCAGGATGATCGGTTCTGGACACATTGGGGCCAACCATTGACCATGTCACACATGGTCCCTTTGGGACACTGGACATTACTGTAGGAAGGGTGGTGGTGGACACACTGGGGCCACTCCTCTGTCATCTTGAACTTGCTCCCTTTGGGACACTGGAAGTTGCTGCAAGTGCGTGTCATAATAGAGGTTTTGATTTGACCACATCGTGTCCAACCATTAATGATCTGGCAGATGGTTCCCACATGACACTTGATGTCTCTGCAGGAGGCCGGGCTGTAGACACACTCTGGTCGCTCTTTTATGGTTTTGCACTTGGTCCCTTTGGGACACTGGACATCACTGGAAGTGTGTGTCATAAAGGAGGTCTTGTTTTGGATGCATTGCGGCCAGCCGTTAATGATCCGGCATGTCGTTCCCACCTGGCACTGGACGTCTCTGCAGTAGGCCGGGCTGTAGACACACCGTGGACTGTCATTTATGATCTTGCACTTGGTCCCTTTGGGACACTGGAGGCCACTGCAAGTGTGTGTCATAAGGGACATCTTGATTTGGGTGCATCGTGGCCAACCGTTAATGATCTGGCAGGTGGTTCCCACCTGGCACTGGATGTCTGTGCAGGAGGCTGGGCTGTAGACACACCGCAATTGGTCATTTATGATCTTGCACTTGGTCCGTTTTGGGCACTGCAGGGCACTGCAAGTGTGTCTCACAACGGAGGGCTTCACTTGACTGCATCGTGGCCAACCATTTATGATCTGGCAGGTGGTTCCCACCTGGCACTGTATGTCTGTGCAGGAGGCCGGGCTGTAGACACACCGTGGCTGGTCATTTATGATCTTGCACTTTGTCCCTTTGGAACACTGGAGGTCACTGCATGTGGATCTTCCACGGGAGGACTTGGTTTTGACGCACCGAGGCCAACCATTAATGATCTGGCAGGTGGTTCCCACCTGGCACTGGATGTCTGTGCAGGAGGGTGGGCTGTAGACACACCGCAATTGGTCATTTATGATC
Source organism: Chlamydotis macqueenii (assembly GCF_036417535.1). Classification (NCBI taxonomy): domain Eukaryota; kingdom Metazoa; phylum Chordata; class Aves; order Otidiformes; family Otididae; genus Chlamydotis; species Chlamydotis macqueenii. Next base: position 53,003,872 of record NC_141593.1, on the reverse strand, counting down.
TTCCACTTGGTCCCCGTGGGACACTGGACATCACTGGAAGTGTTTGTCATACCAGAGGTCTCGATTTGGCTGCATTGCGGCCAGCCATTAATGATCCGGCATGTCGCTCCCACCTGGCACTGGATGTCTCTGCAGTAGGCCGGTCTGTAGACACACCGTGGTTGGTCATTTATGATTGTGCACTTGGTCCCTTTGGGACACTGGAGGCCACTGCAAATATGTGTCATAAAGGAGGTCTTGTTTTGCATGCATTGCGGCCAGCCGTTAATGATCCGGCATCTCGTTCCCACCTGGCACTGGATGTCTGTGCAGTAGGCCGGGCTGTAGGCACATCGCAATTGGTCATTTATGATCTTGCACTTGGTCCGTTTTGGGCACTGGAGGCCACTCCAAGTGAGTCTCATAATGGTGGGCTTGACTTGACTGCATCGTGGCCAACCATTAATGATCTGGCAGGTGGTTCCCATGTGGCACTGCGTGTGTCTGCAAGAGGGTGGGCTGTAGACACATCGTGGTTGGTCATTTATGATCTTCCACCTGGTCCCCTTGGGACACTGGACATCACTGGAAGTGTGTGTCATACTGGAGGTCGCGATTTGGCTGCATCGTGGCCAGCCATTAATGATCTGGCAGGTGGTTCCCACCTGGCACTGTATGTCTTTGCAGGAGGCCGGGCTGTAGACACACCGTGGACTGTCATTTATGATCTTGCACTTTGTCCCTTTGAAACACTGGAGGTCACTGCATGTGTATCTTCCACGGGAGGACTTCGTTTTGACGCACCGAGGCCAACCATTAATGATCTGGCAGGTGGTTCCCACCTGGCACTGGATGTCTGTGCAGGAGGGTGGGCTGTAGACACACCGCAATTGGTCATTTATGATCTTGCACTTGGTCCGTTTTGGGCACTGCAGGGCACTGCAAGTCAATCTCATAATGGTGGACTTGACTTGACTGCATCTTGGCCAACCATTAATGATCTGGCAGGTGGTTCCCACGTGGCACTGGGTGTCTCTACAGGAGGCCGTTCTGTAGACACATCGTGGTTGGTCATTTATGATCTTCCACCTGGTCCCCTTGGGACACTGGACATCACTGGAAGTGTTTGTCATACTGGAGGTCGCGGTTTGGCTGCATCGTGGCCAACCATTAATGATCTGGCAGGTGGTTCCCACCTGGCACTGGGTGTCTCTACAGGAGGCCGGCCTGTAGACACACCGCATTTGTTCATTTATGATCTTGCACCTGGTCCCTTTCGGACACTGAGCATCGCTGCAAGTGGGTGTCATAATAGAGGTCTTGATTTGATTGCATCGTGGCCAACCATTAATGATCCGGCAGGTGGTTCCCACCTGGCACTGGATGTCTCTGCAGGAGGGTGGGCTGTAGACACATCGTGGTTGGTCATTTATGATCTTCCACTTGGTCCCCGTGGGACACTGGACATCACTGGAAGTGTGTGTCATACTGGAGGTCGCGATTTGGCTGCATCGTGGCCAGCCATTAATGATCTGGCAGGTGGTTCCAACCAGGCACTGTATGTCTTTGCAGGAGGCCGGGCTGTAGACACACCGTGGACTGTCATTTATGATCTTGCACTTTGTCCCTTTGAAACACTGGAGGTCACTGCATGTGGATCTTTCATGAGGGGACTTGGTTTCGATGCACCGAGGCCAACCATTAATGACCTGGCAGGTGGTTCCCACCTGGCACTGGATGTCTCTGCAGGACGGTGGGCTGTAGACACACCGTGGTTCGTCATTTATGATCTTGCACCTCGTCCCTTTGGAACACTGGATGTTGCTGCAAGTGTGTGTCATTATGGAGGTCGCGATTTGGGCGCATCGTGGCCAACCATTAATGATCTGGCAGGTGGTTCCCACCTGGCACTGGGTGTCTCTACAGGAGGCCGGCCTGTAGACACACCGCATTTGTTCATTTATGATCCGGCACCTGGTCCCTTTCAGACACTGGACATCGCTGCAAGTGGGTGTCATATTAGAGGTCTTGATTTGATTGCATCGTGGCCAACCATTAATGATCTGGCAGGGGGTTCCCACCTGGCACTGGGTGTCTGTGCAGGAGGGTGGGCTGTAGACACATCGTGGTTGGTCATTTATGATCTTCCACCTGGTCCCCTTGGGACACTGGAGGCCACTGCCAGTGTGTGTCATACTGGAGGTCGTGACTTGGCTGCATTGTGGCCCACCATTTATGATCTGGCAGGTGGTTCCCTCCTGGCACTGGATGTCTCTGCAGGAATCCGGCCTGTATACACTCCGTTGTTGCTCATTTGTGATCTTGCACTTGGTCCCTTTGGGACCCTGGAAGTCACTGTAAGGGTGTGTCATAATGGAAGTCTTGATTTGGACACACCATGTCCAGCCATTACCCGTCTGGCATTGGATAGCCTCGCAGGAGGGTCCAATGTGGACAGATTTTTGCCAACTGTCCATTATTTTGCATGTGGTCCTTTTAGGGCAGTGGATGTCACTGCAAGAAGTTTGTCTTGAGGATGCCTTGATTGGGACGCACCGAGGCCAACCATCAACCACCTCACACATGGACTCTTTGGTACAGGGATGATGGTGGCTTGAAGGTGGCACGTGAGGCCCTGGAGTTGGTGGCGCTTCCCTCTGGAAGACTTTCTTGTGCACGTGTCTCGGCCAACCATCCACCATCGTGCATTGGGTCCCCTTCGGGCAGAGAATGGGCTGGCAGGAGGGCAAGAGGTGGACGCCTTTTGGCCAACCACCCACAATCTTGCATTGTATGCCCTCGTGGCAGCGGAGGTGGCGACACAAGGGCGTGGGGATGCACTTGGGCCAGCCGTCCACCATCTTGCACTGCGTCCCCTTCCTGCACCGGTAGTTTTTGCACGAGGGCAATGGGATGCATTTGGGTCCTGTGGCCAGCACGACGCATGTGCTGCCTGATCCGCATTGCATCCCAAGGCAGAGCTTGGCGCCTTGCGGTTCAGCCCCTGCGGAATAGAACCAGGGCCTCAGTGAGCGACAGCCCAACCCCTTATCAGACAGCAGAGAATCCACTGCTGGGTGGGGCAGCTTCTTTCTTCTCCTGTGAGGCAGAATTTCCCCACTCAGACCCAGTGGTTCCTTTTTTTGGTCCATGATGAGAGGAGGATTTAAGGGTGGGGAATCTCCAGGGGCTTGCATAGGTGTTGAGCAAGCACTGCTGCGCATTCTAAAGGGAATTTGAGGCTGGAAATGCTGAATGTGGGGTTTGAGAGGCAGAGGGAGATGTGCAAGGAAAAGGCGTATGGATTTAGGGCTGGAAATGCCAAAACTGGGGTTGGAGGGGCAAAGGGAGAGGTGGAATGAGAAGGTGTGTGGATCTGGGGCTGGAAACAGCAGATTTTAGGTTGGAGAAGGAGAGGTAGAATGAACGAGTGGGCGATTTGGGGTGAAAATGCCAAATTTGGGGTTGGTAAGGAAAAGGGAGAGGTGGAGTGAAAGGGTGGGTGGATTTGGGGCTAGAAATGCAAAATTTGGGGTTGGAGGGAAACAGGGAGAGCTGCAAAGAAAGGATGGGTGGATATGGGGACAAAATTGCCAAAATTTAGGGTTGCAGAAAGAAAGGTAGAGGTGGAATGAAGGAGTGGGTTGATTTGTGGCTAGAAATGATGAATTTGGGGTTGGAGAGGAAAAGGGAGAGCTGCAAGGAAAGCATGGGTGGATTTGTGGCTAGAAATGATGAATTTGGGGTTGGAGAGGAAAAGGGAGAGCTGAGAGGAAAGCATGGGTGGATTTGGGTGTGAAAATGCCAAATTTGGGGCTCGAGAGGTACAAGGTGTGTCTTTGAGGCTGAAAATGCTGAATTTGAGGTCAGGAATGGAAAAGGACATGTGTATGGAAAAGGTGCGTCAGTTTGGGGTAGGACATGTCAAATTTGTTGTTAGACCTGGAAAGGGAGAGGTGCAAGGAAAAGGTGCATGGATTTGGGGCTGGAAACACCAAATTTGGGGTTGGAGATGGCAAGCGAGAGGCGGAATGAAAGGGTGCATGGATTTGGGGCTAGAAATGCTGAATCTGGGGTTGCGCATGGAAAGAGAGAACTGCGAGGAAAGCGTGGGTGGATTTGGGTCTGCAAACGCCAAATTTGGGGCTGGAGGGGAAAAGGTAGAGGTGGGACAGGGCAAGGGAAGGAGGAGCTGGGTGGAATTTGGGTGGAGAAATGGGGATTTTGGTCAACGGGACTCACCGCACTGCCACAGCAAGCACGTCAAGAGCAACAGCCACCACAGAGACCGCATCTGCCCCACACGTGGGAGAAAGAGATCTTCAGTTAAGGGGCAGGGAGGGGACCCTGGCATCTGGGACCCACTCTGCCCCATAGCGAGGCAGGGGACCCAGATATCCGGGGCCCACCCTGCCCCATAGATCCCACAGGGGACCCAGGTTTCCAGGTTACCCCATAGCAAGGGACTCACCATCTCAGTGCTGCCTCTCCTCTGAGGACTTTGGGGTTTTTGTAGATGGCAATGGGAGGTGGAATCCACCAGTGGTGTTCTGGCTCCGCCCCTGCCGTGCTGCCCCATTGTTCCATGTGAAAGGGATGGAACCCGAGGTGGGGGAGGGGAGGGCAGAGATAAGATCTGGGGCTGGATCCATCCGGGGCTGGGTTGGCGCCAGCAGGGTGGTGATGGGGGGTTGGAGGGACATCCCTGCTGGTGGTGTCTCCATCCACCCAATGGCGCGTCGTCCGTCTGTCTGTCCCGGACCCCTCCAATGATCCCATCCAACAATCCTCCAACCATTCAACCATCCGTCCAACCATCCAACAATCCAACAATCCAGTGATCCATCCAACCGACCCTCCAACCATCCAGTCATCCATACAACGATTGCTCCATCCCTCCAACAATCCCTCCAGACATCCAGTCATCCATCTAACGATTCCTAGTTAGTGCATGAACTGGTGTTGCGTGTGCGCACGGAAACTGTTCTCTCACCATCCGTCTCCGCTTGGTTTCGCCTACTGCATAGCGGAGACCGGGGCTTCCACTTCCATCCGTACGAGGTTGGAGGCGTGGCTGGAAGAGATGAAAGGCAGGCGGCGTTCAGGATCCCCCTTTTTGAAGAGGAAGCAACAGCCCTTCCTCACCCTCATCATCGCATCCCTGCGGAGAGGCAGAAAATTACACGGTCCCCTTCCTAAAGGGTGAGTTTTGCTCAATGCAACCATGTTTTCACAGGGCTGATCCTGTCCCCGTGCATGGGATTGCGCTCAAAATGTTTCCAAGCCTGGCTACTGCTTTATGGTGTTGTTGGCTTCATCTTACGCATCACGGATGTCGCCAAAAAATTGCAGTTCCCTCCCCACCCCACCACCTCGTTGTTGCAACCTTGTCCGATCTCCCTCCGGGCCATCTTTGTAGCCAGCAGCAGAGGGGACGTAGGGGTTAAATGGTTGTGTTACGGCACGTCTGAGTGTTAGGCGTTGGTGTGGAGGTGCCGTGCAGGACAGGCAGTGCTGTGGCGGAGGGGCTGCGGAAGGCGGTGGAGCAAGGGCAGGCCCGTGGGCGCACAAGGCCGTAGTGTGCGGGCAAGCGAGCAGAAGGTGGAGCTGGGATGGCCCTTGGAGGAATCTTCTGATTCTGATCCACCACCTTGGGCGGTGGCTTTGGGGTTTGTCAAAATGGCTCTATATTGGGCAAAAGGGCTCTATATTGGACAAGACTGCTCATTATTTGGCAAAATCACTACACATATATATATCACAGAAACCCCCAATTATTCAGGTAATTAATTACGGAGGGTTGAACAAATTAAGCCGCGGCACTGGCCTTCCTGCTTGCCGCACCGCTGCGCCCTGTCCTGCGTGGTGCAGACTTAATCCGGGGGACACCGTATGTCCTCATAGACAAGTCCCTGGGACAGATGGCAATTGCATTTTGTGGAGTTGCTGGAGGTGATGGTCTCGCCCACCTGGAAAGGAAAGGCTCAGAGGTCAATCCACATGGGCACCGTCTCCAAATTTTAGGGGAATTTCCTTTCTTCAACAGGGGGGAAGAAATCCCAGAGAGAGAAAGAACAACCATGAGGTGGATTTGGTGGAGTTTGTGCAATTTAGCAAATTAATTCTCCTTTTTCCCCTGGTCCAGCAGAGCAAAATATGCATTTTAGGATGCTGTTAATTGCATTATTTCAGACATGTGTCCTTAAAGTGAAGTGGCAACCCCCCTCATCAACATTGAGTCCCAAAACCAGTTGCGTTGACTAAGGGAGACAACCAACCCCATCAAAGATGGACTCCCCAAATCCATTGCATCATCTAGATGGGACAAGCCACCTCACTGAAGAGTGAGACCCCAAGCTAGTTGCATTGACTCAATGGGACCAGCCAGCTCATCAAAAATTGAGGCCACAAACCACTTGCATCATTGGGATGGGACAACTCACCCCACAATCCTTTCTCAACTTGATTTCCACCAAAAACGCCAATGCTAAGCCTTGATGGCCAACCTCACCTTGAAATACCATCCCTGGTGCAGTGCAGGCGCACTGCTCCAGGGACACACAGGCTTCTCCGTCGAAGAGGTACCCATCGTCGCACTGGCAACCCTTGAAGCAGGTCCACCTGCACAGGGCCAACACAGAGAGGCTGGCGCAGGTGAAGTCACAGGTATGGATGCAGAGCTCATCGTGGCTGTGGGGTGGGCCAGAGAGGGCTGGAAAAAAGGGAGAAATACCGGTTTTACCCCCCAAAAATTGTGACTGTCTTTTTCTGGATCTAGCGTGGCATCCCTGTGGGTGACAAGAGACCCATGGGCAGCCAATGGGCATCTTTGGTGGCTCCAAAAGATGCTAAACCAACCAAATCCTGCTTTTAACATCCAAGTTAAAGCATTTGCATATTGTTAATCACTTCAAGGCAAAATAGAGGGACACCTCTTTTGAACTAATTTGACAGAAATATTGCTATTTTGGAGGTGGTGAGCTGGAATTTCTTTTTCCAGAGTGTTTTTGGTGTGAAAGAGGTGATTGAAGCCCCAGAATGAGGTTTTGGAGGAGGTTTAAAAATTATTTCTGGGTATTTGATTGATTTTGGGGGTGTTTAAGCATGGAGGCTTGGAGGCTATGGCACAGGACCTCACAGGCACCATCGGCAGCCCAGACGTTGTAAAGGCAGTGGCTGAAATACTCCACCAGGCTCACCCGTGGGTGACATGGCCTGTGAGGTCCTGCTGGGTCCCAGATGAGCCTGCAGGAGTCGCTGGCACCATAGGGAGCAGTGTCAGTGGCATCATACACGCGGTGGACTTTGCCATTGCAGCTGTCAGTGCATGGTCTGTCCTCCTCCAGCATCTTCCAGGAGGTGACAAATTTCTTGGTGCTCTGCACCAGGCACCTGCCAGGCAGTTGGAAGTCATCACCGGGATCGCCATTGTAGTTACCACCCAGTCTGCACACACGGCCCCAGCAGGTGTCAGGAATGGTGACAAGGAGGTAGGTGACCACATTGTAGAGGAGCCAGAGGCTGGCGGCGGTCTGGAGGATGATGTTGTCCATTCTTGGCCAATCTGTAGCTTTCTGTCCTCTGTCGCCAGTGGCAACGTGTAGCACTGGCCGTCCACCTTGGATGTGCATGTAGGACAGGGATGGGGTTTGCACACGCGTATGCGCTGGGGAATTTTGCATGCATGCAGTTGCCCACGGATTTCTTCCTGCACAAGCGGGCCAGCATGTTTGGCATGTGCCAGCACATTTTACATGCTGTTGTAGTTTAGCTCCGCTGGGGACCAGACTACGCAGTCTGTCTCTCACTGCCCCCACCGTGCGAGGGAACAGGGGACAGAGGGGGACAACCTGCTCCACCATGGGCTGCACCTTGGGCTGCAGGGGAATCTTGGCCAGGGGCAGCATTACTGCTCCCCCTCCTTCGTCATTGACCTTGGTGTCTGCAGCCGTTCGTCTCACAAGAAATTTTTCACAACCGGCTCAGGCAGACGCCTCTCAGAATCTCTTCACATCTCATCTCCTCTCCACTTCTTGCAGCCGGGCCGGGCCGAGTTGGGCCCAGATGGCGCCTGGCAGGAGCCCAGAGGGTGAGGGCCGCAAGGCCCACCAGGCTCGCGCCTCCCCCTCTGTCCCCACTCAATGTCTTCACATCTCCTTTTTTTTTTTTTCTGTTTTTCCCATTCTTAAATATGTTATGGCAGAGGCCTTGTCAGGGGACATTCCAACACCATTTGGCTTGGCCCTGCCCAGCAGCGGGTCCGCCCTAGGCCCGGCCGAGTCCACCAGACAAAGGGGGAACTTCCAGCAGCTTCTTGCAGAATCCAACAATATGGATTACAAGAATCTAATTGACCTGGACCTCAAGTAGTGCCTCAGGTAGGGCTTTGCCAGCCTGGTCTCCTGAAGTTTAGAAACCTAAGATGTGTTGTTTCAATTTGGTTCTGAAATGAGGGCCCTGCTAGTCACTTCTGGAGGCCCTACGCACCTCTCTTTCTGCTAGTGCAGAGGACTCTCAATAAGGAGACAGTATTCTGAGCACCTTCCAGTGTCACATCTTCTGGGCCCCTGTGTACCTGGCTCCTGGTACCAGGGGTGGGGATGGGGAAGGTGCTCTGTGACACCTTTGAGTGTCACTGTCACTCATGGCATTTTGACAAAATCCTGCCACACCTGTCACAAAAGTCAGGCAGTGGCATAATTACAAATGATGCCATTGCTTGCACTCCATTGTTTTATTTATTCTTTTTAAGCCAACTCTAAAATCACTACAGTTTGTTTCACAGCCTATCTAGTAATATTCCTACACTGAGAAAGCACTCCACAGATCAGTGCTCTACTTGGAAAGAAATGGAAACATCGGTGTGGTTCTGTTTTGCGAGCCACCAAATTTTCGATGCTCAGCAGGGCTCCAACAACAGAAGTCCTAGGTAATGGATTTTGTTCCAGCAGCACAGGCCTCTGAGTCTTGGTCTTGAGCATGCGATATAAGCAATAAGCAGTGTTTCTTGTTGAGTAAAGTATACCTAAAACACGCAGAGAAGTAGAAAGGATGTTAGCTGGACTGAATTGGGGTGGAAGTTTGGCTATACAGGTGAAAGGAGGACTTAACTAGGGCGTGCTGCCCAAAAGCAGCCCAGCCTGTGAAACACTTCCAGAAATATCTGTTGGTTGTTGCATTTACGTATTGGTAATGCTGGAGGTGCTGATTTCATATGCCACATCCCACGCGTGCTAATTTTGCACCCATATTTCAGGGATTTGCCTTAGGTATTGAAACGACAAGTAGCCTCTGCTAGCTGACGTTGTTTTCCAGATACATTCAGATGAGAACTGCCATTTCAGAGTGAGCGATTGACAACCTGTTGTGGCTGGGACGGAGGCAACAGTACTGGAGCAAGAAATCCCAGAGCAACTTGACAGGCAAATGTAAGAAAACAAAGGGGAAGAGGGCAGAGAAATGGGTTGGTGTCCATGTGCATGAATGAGAAGAAAGAAGATGCTTTTTTTTTTTTTTTTTTTTGACAGCTATGTATCAGATGATCCTTCCATGAAGGAAAATCACAGCAACATAATAGAGATACCTGAGCTTAGTAGAGATAGCTGAGCTTGCTTTAAACTGACTGCACTGAGTACCAAGCAGGTTAGCGACATCATTGCAGAGCTCCGTGGGGACTTGGCCCTAATGAGAAGTTAACGGATAGGCTTATGTGCTAATAGCTACGTAGTGTTGTTGTCACCAGTACTAATGCGTACATATAGCAATAGTCAATGATGACAATAATGTCTTTCAGGTTTGAGCTGTTAGATATTCTGTGCAAGGCTTAGTAACCAACTCCTCTAGAATGATAAAACTATATAACAGGAAATTGAATGAAGAGATCTTGAGAAAATATTGCATTGCCCTGAGTTTTCAAGTGGATTTGTGAAAGGAAGGCATGATTTTGGCCTCTGAAATAAACATCAGGTTTCACGAGTACATTTGCAATCATTTATCCGTTTAAGTTCTAATGCAGAACAGAAGCAATAATTTTGACACAGTAGAAGAAAACATCCCTGAAATCTGTCAGGATGACATTTCAGTAACTGTGCCACATCCTGCCTGGAATTAGTGCTGGATGGAGTTGTTAGCAGTTCAAGATCTTCTCTAATTAGGTCCTTTGAACAATAACAGAAGTCTGAAAATGATGTCAATGGTATAGAGAGGCCCTTAGGTCAAATCTGCTTGTATTTAATTTAAACTGTACAAAGGTGATAGTGAAATTAAAAAAAAAAAGAATCCAAATATTCCAAATGTAGGATATATGTTTTTCTTTTCAAAATATGTGTTGTGTTTCATGTTAAAAGACATTTTACAATTTGCAAGTATGTACAGCTTCCTGCGCCAGGCAATATGCAACGCTGAGGGGCTCGCTAGGAAAGTTAAGTGAAGATTCTTAAACTGCCTAGCATACAAACCTGCTTTCTGGAAAATTGTTATCATTTTATGATCATCTAAGTTATAGATACAAAAATACAAATACAATTATAAAGAGAGATATATATACACACTCATTCCATAAGCCTACCAGCTGCTTTCTAACCTTCAGGTATTTTTTAATAACAGAAAGAGTATTTAGAAACTGTACTCTGTCTTAGCTGTTTTCCCTGAAAATGTCCTGATTACTAATAAAATGAGAAGTGTTACTTTTGCTTCCTTCATGATCTCAGCTATTTCTTGAACATATTCGTCTACGGAAAAAATACCGAGCTATGTAAATTCCCAGCATCTCACTGATGTGGTGGTAAAAATACATACTACTGTAATGAGTTGTATGTGTTATAATTGGAAGAAGCCTATATACCAGGCCTTTCAATCACTTAGCCCAGATTTCACAGTTTAGCGTGCTCTGAGCCACTCCCCAAGCATCTCTGGGGGCAAGGAATCTCTCAGCCTCAAGGAGAGAGATGCCTGAGAGGCGTCCCCACCCACCGGGAGATCCCGACGTGCAGCCCACTGCCATGCAGGAGAGCTCAAAGGGCTCCTGGGCTGCTCATGCTCTAGGGGGTAAGACAATGGACTCACAGTCAGATTTGCACACCGCCTGGAGACATTGGTTGCTCCCAGATTTGGTCTGAGTGAGACATTGACCAGCACTGTGGTTCGGGGGGTGCACCGCCACCCCTTGGCTATTGTGTTGTTCTCTGTCTCCCTCAAATCCACTTTGAGTCAGATGCCACCAGTGCCATGAGGACCTGGCAGATGCCACTGCTGGTTATCTCTGTCACGTGAGCAGGGTTCTGGGAAAAGCGGTCAGCTTGGGGAGGGGCTTTGGAGTACACCGTCACAAAACGGTCAGAGGGGCTGGCGTCTATCAGTAATTTGGATGGTACATCCTATGTAATTCCGTTTCTGAGGCAGTCACCAGAACTTTTATGCGTTTTTGATACAAACTCTTCAATCACGATCCTTTAGTCCACTGTGGTGCCAGACCAGTTGAGCTCTAGGGACGTTCCACTGACTGGAAGCTGGCCAACGTGATTCCCATTTCCAAGAAGGGTGTGAGGGAAGAGCCAGGAAACTACAGACCTCATAGTCTAAGCTCAGTACCTGGAGAAATGATGGAGAAGATCCTACTGGGTGCTACTGGAAGGCCACGCAGCCCATCACTGCTAAAATATAGACCGGGAACCTCTACACACAGCTGTCTGAGCTTGGATCGTTTTCAGATAAAAACACGATTTGTGCTCTAAAGTGTCTTAGAAGCCTTCCAGACAGAGCTGTACACACTTAGGTTCTGCCCACTTGCACAAGAGGGGAAACCAGGCAGGATTCGCAACGGAAGCTTTCAGCCCAGATCTGCATTTAGGTGAACCTGGGCCCTGCAGACGCACACACAAAGTTCAACTCGCTGCTTGGGAGGTCGCTGGACCTTCAGCATGACCGCCTCAGGAGAAAGCTGAACATTCTCATGGGTTTTGCTGAACCTGTTTATTCCCCTGCTGCAGTTTGTTCCTTTTTCAAACACCCTTTCTTAGTCTGACTGTACTTTTTCCAAAAGTGTATAGTGTTGATTTGTATTTGGACATCAAGACTTCTAGCTCTGTTATAAGAGAGAGCGTTCCAAGTACGTGAACAGATAAATATCTGGGCAGTCACAGGAAAGGAGACTCAGTAAATTCCGTCCTTTAGCCTCACGGCTTTCAGCACTTTGGGTGATACTTTATGTGTCAGGGTCTTTGTGCGTTCCGTCGGTAAAAGGATGTTGTATTTGGTGCCAGAGCTAATCCTAGTCCTGGTGTAACCGAACTCACGCTGCGTCTGCTAGCAAAGCTCTCAGGAGCAGCTGCTGAGTTCAGGAGCTTGCTGTGTGTATCCATCCAGTTTTGTTAAGATCTCTGGGACGAAAGGCACTGCAGAAATGCAAACCCTATCACTGCTTATTTAGCACCAAGCCAGAAAGGCTAGCAGGACTTCTACAAGGTTTACTTTGATTATGATACCGTTTTGTCCTGGCTTTTTCTTTGAACTTACACGACTGCAGAACTTAATAAATTATCTTTGACTTGCCAATCTATCTGTGAAAAAATAAAACCAAAGAGGTTAACCAAAAAATCTTAGAATCATAGAATGGTTAGGGTTGGAAGAGACCTTCAAAGGTCATCTAGTCCAACCCCCCTGCAAGGAGCAGGGACATCCCTGACTAGATCAGGTTGCTCAGAGCCTCATCCAACCTGGCCTTCTCTAGCTCTTTAGAAGAGAAATACCAGCACACCTAAAATGAAAATCAAGACTTCTTGTGTGCTCCTTGGAGAAAGCAGAGACCTGCAACTGGGACAAGATCTAATGGTATTGAGTTACAGTCATACTATATAGTAATTTAATTATCTGCCAATGGCCTATCAGATCAAAACAGATCTTCAGTGGTTTTCGCTGAAGGTTTGTTTAGAACGACCTATGGGCTGAAGACGACAAAGCTGTTACAGGTTACGCTGTTTACTTGTAGTGGTAGGAACTAACAAGACTCGGGGCTACAAAGCAAAAGGCTTTCTTGTCCTCGCTTTCTAATTCCAGTGTACACAAATAATTGAATACACTTGTTGTGGTTTAGCCCCACTCCGGACCAAGCTATTCAGGTTCTCACTCGCTCCCCCACCCTCCAAGGGAATGAGGGAGAGAGAATATAACTAAAAGCTCCAGGTTTGAGATAAGGACAGGGAGAGATCATTCAAGGGGGCCTACAAGAAAGATGGGGAAAGGCTGTTTAGTAGGGCCTGTTGCGATAGGACGAGAGGTAATGCTTTTAAAATAGAGGGGGGTAGATTTAGATTAGAAATTAGGAAAAAATTTTTTACGATGCGAGTTATAGAACACTGGAACAGGTTGCCCAGAAAGGTGGTGGAGGCTCCATCTCTGGAAACGTTCAAGGCCAGCCCGGATGAGGCTCTGAGCAACCTGATCTAGTTGGGGATGTCCCTGCTCCTTGCAGGGGGGTTGGACTAGATGACTTTTGAAGGTCCCTTCCAACCCTAACCATTCTATGATTCTATGATTCTATAAGTTACCGCGATGGGTAAAACAGACTCGACTTGGGGAAAACTATTTCCATCTATTAATAATAAGACCAAAGCAGGATAATGAGAGAGGGGAAAAAATCTTCCCCCCACCCCTGCCCTCTTCCCGGGCTTAACTAGGAGGTGGACTATCTCCACCTCCTCCCCAGCTCAAGCAGCACATGGGGAGAATAGGGAATAGGGGTTATGGTCAGTTCATCACACATTGTTTTCTGCTGTTCCTTCCTCCTCAGGGAAAGACCTCCTCGCGTTCTTCCCCTGCTCCAGCCTGGGGTCCCTCCCACGGGCTACAGTCCTTCACAAACTGCTCCAGAGTGGGGTCCTTTTCCATGGGGTGCCGCCCCTCCAGAACGGCTGCCCCAGCGTGGGTCCTCCACGGGCCACATCCTCCTTCAGGCATCCGCCTGCCCCGGCGTGGGGTTCCCCACAGGCTGCAGGTGGATCTCTGCTCCTGCGTGGGCCTCCATGGGCTGCAGGGGGACAGCCGGCCTCACCATGGGTTGCACCTTGGGCTGCAGTAACTGAGACACTCACTGCCGCTGATGCTGTGACAAGATGGGAGAAGGAGTCTGTGAAGGATTTTGCCTGACTGCGAGACTTTTCATATACCATGTTCTTTTTGGGTGTCTTTCTGCATGTCTTTCATGCGAGGGACACTCTACGAGAAACCTCTTCCAGGGTTTAGTCATTCTCATGGTGAGGAGAATCCATCCAGAGGGAGCTTCCCCTGAAGCAACTTGTGCCTGTTGCCTCTTGTCCTGTCTCTGTGCATGCCTGAGAAGAGAGCACCTCCTTCTCCACCATAGCCATCCCTTCTAGGACGGGAAGACTGGGGGACAAAAAAAATCTAGCTTTCAAAGTAAACAGCTTGAAATCTTGTAAAGTGCACAAGTGGGTCAGACGCGAGCTGTGTGTTAGTAGGTATGTGCAGAGGAGAGAAGGAAAGAATGAAAGGCTGGATTCAAAGGTCTCCCCGCAGCCTTCTCTTCTCCAGGCTGAACGGCCCCCACTCTTTCAGCAGCTCTCCCTCCCCGTTTTGCAGGGACACTCCGGATGGCAGATACGCAGGAGCAGGTACGCAGCAAGAAAGAGGTAATGAAAGAGGCAGGAAGAAGTTGCATTTTCTTTATGCATCTTCCAAATCTCTCCCTCAGGGAAGTGAAAACCATGTAAAGTACAGAATATGCAGCCTGCAATGTGAAAATATGAAATCCGATTGCTTACAGACTTACTTCCCTTACTTACAGAAAATAGCTCAGCCTGCAAGTTATCTATGCACTTTTTAAAACCCAAATTGAGAAAACTGATCCAGGCCTTCTCTGTGTCTCCAGCTGGGCTTACTGTGCATTACAAGGAGAACTCAGATTTCCTTCGGCAGCACCTCTCTCCAAGACACGTTGGTCAAGGGGAGGCCGTAAATCTGTGTCGGGTGCAGATGTGCAAGATTTTAGAGCCTAGAAGTCATCCCAGCTTATTTTGATAAGTGCTCCCATGGATTGTTTAGGCAGTTTAAATAATGCCTGTACATGAGAGGAAAATCACTCAGTGTACATCTGGCAAATACGCAGTGTAGAAAGTGTACATAAAAGGCACAGAGTTGAGGACCAGAAGCTGTGGCTCAAACATTTATTAAGAAAATTTTGCTCACAGGTCATCAAACCAGCAACAACCACAGCCTCCTGCTATTTACGCCTTAAAGCTCCGGTTCAGCGCCCTCACGGTGGGTTCCTCACTCGCCCTGGGTCCGTGTGAGGCCCAGCAAAAGAGGAATTGCACCAAGCACCGACTGCCTCAGGAGTACGGGGGGGTTGAACCCCCGCAATACGTGCCCTTCCATACGTACTATAACGTACACCACATACCATACATATCACAGAATACATACAGCACCGGGCACTACACACAATACTGTACGAAATACAACACACACAATACAACAGAATACCATAGGATGCATTACATACCATACACTACGTACAAAACATACAATAGAACTGATAGAATAAATATAATA
The DNA here is from genome assembly GCF_036417535.1 of Chlamydotis macqueenii. Taxonomy (NCBI): domain Eukaryota; kingdom Metazoa; phylum Chordata; class Aves; order Otidiformes; family Otididae; genus Chlamydotis; species Chlamydotis macqueenii. The sequence continues at coordinate 52,988,326 of NC_141593.1, read as the reverse complement.
AAGACCATACCACAAAATCCATACCATACTAGGCAATCCATACCATACAACAAACACAACTCAGTAAATACAATACCATATGATAAATACTATAAAACACTATACCACAGAATCAATCATATGATGTATTGTCCAATATAACAGAATAGATACGATACAGTATTATATAATAAGTACCATTCACGTCATACCACACCATATGATACCACACCATATGATGTACATGACCAAAACGCAATATATTACAAAAGACTACACTATCGGAACTTTTTCCACACACACGGGCCCTGGAGGCAACCGAAGAGCAGAGCTTTGGGCCCGGAGCAGCAGCTGGGCCGGGCGGGCGCTCGCCTGCTCTCGGTGGGGTTGGCTCCCGAGCAGGGCTGTGTGCTGGAGCCTGCTGGGAGGAGGTGTTGGAGGGTGCCGGAGCTGCACTGGGTGGGGCGCAGTGCGATACAAAATCTTGTACAATGCTGCAGTGCAATGCACAACACGCTGCAGCGCAGTACCAGCCGTGCAATTCCAGCCGTACAGCACAGAAAACACAAGAGGAAATACAACACCAATTACACTAAAACACAAATGACAATAAAATCCAAAGTACAATGCAAACACATCCCAATACAACATAAATTACAAAACACATTACAAGATACAGCAAAAATAGGAAAAAAATACAATGCTGTACAAAATACATTGCAGTGTGCAACACAATAAACAGCATAACAGACAATACAGAAAATACAACACGTGCAATACAACACGTTAAATTTAATACAAATCACAATAGAAAATGCATCACAAAACACAATACAAAATGCACTACATAAAATGCAATACGAAACATGCCATACAATATCAAATACAATCCTTCCATACCATTATATATATATACACAGAACAGCACCGTACCATACAATACCTGCAATACCATATCATACAGACACAAAAACGTACCAGCAGTACAATACAAGCAATAAAATACCGCAGCAGCAACGCAATACGACACAAAACCAGGAACCTAATACAACTACAGCGATACAACACATACCATATAATACACGCCGTAGTACCACAAGATAAATATCATACCATACACTACAGAAACGACACAGAATGCAAGCCTTTGAACTAATACAATATGTAACAGACGATAAATATTATGCCATGCAATACACACAATACAAACAATACCACACCGTACAGCACATGGCGTACTGTGCGTACCGTGCCCTACAATACGCACCACGCAACCCAGTACAGTGCACGACAAACAGGATGATACATACAGGAGATACAATACATGCAATAAAGTACAATAAATGTAGCCCCATACGCACAGTGCACAATACAAAACAGAAAACAAAAAGTAGAGTACGCGAAACACAGACAATACAACACACGAAATACAGAAGAAAAATACAATACAAATTACAATACAAAATACAAAATGCAATACAGTACCAAATGCAACAGAAAATGCTACAAAGACCATACGTATTAGCCATATGATACATACGTTACAAACAATAACGTACATGTGGTACAAAGGATACGTACCATACCGTACATATCACACGATACAGCAAGTTGGTACCTTACCAACCAAGGCAATACATACAATAAACACCAAACTATACGACAACCACCATACCATAAAACAACAGCCAATACGTGCAGGACAATGAAAGACAAAGCACATGTGAAAAATTATACCACACAATACACCCCAAAATACATGCCACGCAATACATGCCACAGAGTATATACCAGCAATACATACCAAGCTATACAATATGATACAAAAGACATTACAATACAAAATGCGTTATCATACATAAAAACAAAATACAGCACAGTACATACAAAACAATTAAACACAATACATACCGTACAGTCAATACCATACGATACAATAAATAGCAGACATAATTAAAAAGCACAAAAAATACAATACACAAACCAGTACAAAGTACAGCAGATACAATGGAATACAACAGAAAATACAATACAATACGTACAATACGATACGATACGTACAGTGCGGTACGTACAAGAGAATAAATACCATGCCATACCATCCATACAATAAACAATACAATAGTCAGTACCAAAGAAACGACAGTACAAGACAAGACACGCAACACACTTCGTGCAACACAGCACGTGCAGTACACAGAATACAACGCAACACCGCTGCCACCTCATCAGCACCCGCAGGAAAGAGCAGGAGTGGGTCCTAGTCCGAAGGCTGCGCTGGGCTCCTCAGTCGTGCGGGCACCCCAGGGACACAGCAAACTTCCCCAAAAAGAGGCTCTGGTCTGTAGATGGGGGCCTCCCTTCCCCTCTGGCGGCAGTCACCCATGACCATAACTCGCCGTTGTTTCTTCTCGGCGCTGGGCGTACTGCAGCTCTTGAGGCGCGGGATTGGGCCAGCCGAGCTCGGCGAGGGCGCTCGCACAGGTTCCACCCCTTCCACCTCATTTTGCACAATAAAACACAGCATGCAATAGAGACCTGACATACACTAAAAGACACATAATACCAAACCGTAGCGTGCAAAATACAACACAACACATACGGTATAGATGTTACAACACATAAAATGCACCACACACATTAAAAGAGATCTGCTAGCATGCCAAACACTCCATGCTGTACAACACAATAAAAACCATACAACGCACACAACACGTGCAAAACAGTGCAGTAGGAAATACAACACATCCCGCAGCTACAATAGAAAAGCCAACACAGACGATACATACAAGTCAACTAAAAAATAAAACAGAACAAAGAACATGTACTGTTCGATCCATACAGTTCAATACGTACCATCACATACACTACGTGTATTACATACGATACAAAACACAATAAAATATACAATAGAATACCTACAACAAAAACCACGTAATATACACAAGGCAATACATACCCCAGAGTACACAGCACGTACCACACAGACACCAGTACGCAACCCAGACCCTCCATGGCATACAGGACATGCAATACCATACCTACAATATGACACATACAGTGCATAAAAACCCACCACAATAGATACAAAACATAAAATGGAATACAATAGAAAATGCAATACAATGAATAGCATGCAGCATACCGCACCGTACAATAGCTACAAAAAAAATTACCATACCGTCCAATACGGTATATACAATAAAGAACTGCCATACCGTAGAACAGAACCCAAACCGATGTAAACCATACCATAAAATAGTATTGGGAACCCCCCATAGCAAACACCAGCCCAACTACAGCATACCATAGCATACATACCGTACCATACAAAACACGGAGCAAAAACCATACAGCACAAAATCCATTGCGGTACACGACACATACAGTACGATATCATACCCTACAATGCGTACAATGCAACACCAAATACAATACAAAATAGAAAATACAATAATAAATGCCACGTGTACCCACAATACGTGCGATACCACAGGACGCACGCAGTACAAAGCTCTAAACCACCCACAGTACTCACAAGGCCACACCATACCTGCCAAACCGTGCCACACAAATGCAATACAAAGCACGGCACAAAATACAACACAAAGCAACACACGATGCAAACAGCACAACACAGTCCAGACAGGACACGGCATCACAAGAGAGACAACAGACGGAATAACCATACCGGGCCATAAACCACGACACACAAAACACACACACTGCAGCCCGGCGTACTCACTGCAGGACGTACAACGCAACACAAACGATACAAAACCACAATCCCATACAAAACGCAGCCCGTCGGATACGGCCTGCAGCCCTCCACCCCAGAGCTCCGCTGGGGGGACTTACGCCACCCAGTCTCAGCAGCCACAGCAGAGCTCTGGGAAGCGACCAAAGGCTCCTCCGCGGCTGAAGCCCCCCGAGTTTCGGCAGAGGCACCATTGCAGGAGCCGGGTGTCAGCGCTGCCCCCTCCCTTGGCATCAGCTGTGGTGACTGTTGTGCCCCTCCCATCCCCCCGGCAACCGGGCACAGGCTCCGCCCCTTGCCGGCTCTGCCCGTTGCTGGCTCCGCCCATTGGCGGCTCCACCCGTTGCCGGCTCTGCCTGCGCCCGGCCCCGCCCTTTCCTGGCCCCGCCCCTTGCCGGCACCGCCCTCTCCTGGCCCCGCCCCCTGCCGGCACCGCCCTTCGCCGGCTCTGCCTGTTGCTGACTCTGCAGGAAGCAGACGCGTCCCCACAACGGGCTGTTCTGGAGCTCTCTGAGGACACCAGCGCAGTCGGTTTCTAGGCAGCGCGCAGAACAAGCTCCTTGCCTTTCACCCCTGTGCCTTGCGTCCCTGTGCAGTTTTTCCCTCTGCAAACAACAAAAGGTGTCCTGTAAAAGTGAGGGGAGACCAAGGGGAATCTGAAAGCAAAGTCCTCCCGCCTGCATCTGCTGCCAGGTGGGCTTCAGCCCGATTCAGGCTCCAGAGGGCAAATGGGGTTCTCCACTGACCTTCATCCATCCAAGCAGGCAGAGGGGCTGGCTGCTGCCAGCTCAGTAACTGAGTCCCTACTTTGTGTGTCCTTCAGTTTCTGCGGCAGTCACCAGAACTTTCGTGCGGTTTTGGTACCATCTCTCCCATGACAATCCTGTGGTCCGCTCTGGTGCCAGACCGTTGAACTCCAGGGACGTTGCCACCGCCTGGAAGCTGGCCAACGCGACTCCCGTTTCCAAGAAGGGCGTGAGGGAAGACCCGGGAAACTACAGACCTGCTTGTCTAACCTCAGCCCCTGCAAAAATGATGGAGAAGATCCTACTGGATGCTACTGGAAGGCATTTCCAGGACAATGCCGTCATCAGACGCAGCCAACACGAGACAATACGTACCATAGCATACAGTACGTACCACACCATACAGCACATACAATCCCACACGTACCGTACCGCACAGTGCCAAGTGCAATGCAATGCCTCCCGTACCACACAATACCACACCAGACGTACAGCACATACACTGTGATGCATACGATAAATACGTACAATACAAAATGCAATACATACAGTACAATAGATAGATTACATATTGTACCATACAATATGTGCAATACAATAAACACCATGCGATGCAGACAATACAGCCTGTAAAATAAAAATTGGAATACAATGAATACCGTACCATGCCGTGCCGTACCGTACAATTGACAATTCAAGACAAAATAAAGTGCAATGCGTTGCTTGTTGCGCGCGGTATGTTTACTATATGAAATACATTATGTCCACAAATGTACTGAGGACATACTGCATTGATTCCCACGGATTTGTGTCACGCAGCCCTAAGAGCCAGGACATCAATGGTCTGTGTAACAATCGGAAGATACCACAGCGTGGTAGTGTCCCATCTACAATAACTGACAAGGCGATAAAACGCAATGAGGGGCATTGCAGCAGAACAGAGCGTTCCTTTCGCTGGGCCTTCTTCCCTTTAAGGATTTAGAAATGCTAGAGGCAGTTCAGAGGAGAACAAAAGTGAATCTTAAACTCCCCAGGGCTGACACAGAAGTTAGAAGTACGCGTGAAACTCTACGTCCACACGAGTCACCTCAACAGCCAATTGATGTGCCCAAAGTATTGAGTTCCCATTCTCAACAAAGGTCTTGGCGACACACGTGTTTTAAAAGCCTGGTTGCTGTGAATGTGAATGAGCAGATGTCAAAAATACTTATGTCAGCAAAACTGTATTGGGCAAGAGACCACAGCAGTTAGACAACACACATGGCCTCTAAGCGTTGTATGGGGCTGGAAAGAGTTGTGTCTGTTTTCTCGCTTTCTGTCAGAAGAATGAGATTTCTTTAAAAAAGAAGAGGTTTTGGCTTCTTTCATCAGACAATGTTTATGGCAGTGAAAAATAAAAGAACTGGAGAAAGGCAAACAGCACTGAGTGTATGGTATTGAAAAGTAGTAAGTTTGGGTTGCAAGGGACCTTTAAAGGTCATTTAGTCCAACCCCCCTGCAGTGAGCAGGGACATCTTCCACTAGATCAGGTTGCTCAGAGCCCCATCCAACCTGGTCTTGAATGTCTCCAGGGATGGGGCATGCACCACCTCTCAGGGCAACCTGTGCCAGTGTTTCACCACCCTCACTGTAAAAAAAAAAAGAAAAAGAAAATCAGCATTTCCTTCTCCTCCCTCTCCACTTCCCCTCCTCAGGAAGCTGTAGAGAGTGATGAGGTTGCCTCTCAGCCTTGTTTTCTCCAAAGTAGACAAATACAGTGTGAGGAGGAGGCCAGGCCAGGAGTGATGAGCGGTGGGCACGCGCTGGCTCTGGAGACCCCCGGCTGGAAACATGTGCCCCGGGACCAGCTGCAGAGATGCAGGCCTGGAGCTGGGCAGCGCTTGCCTTCGGGGAGAGCAACAAAATCTTACCTGGCACATGCAGAAGGACCCCTCAGCGTAAACATCCCACCCTTCCCAGCAAAAATGGGCAAAGATAGCAAGGTCACCAGCATTGTTAGTAAGACGGAGACTTTTTCTGTACTTTTCACGTGTTTATTTTATTTGGAGAGTTGGGTTGGGAGCGCCAGGAGCCCTTGAGGGCTGGCACACACCCCGGCTGATGGCCTGGTCCTGGTTTGGCTGTCCCCCGAGGCGCCCTCCAGGGTCACCAACAGGGTGCTGGCCTCTTCTTGGTTGGAGAGGCCTCGCAGCAGCCAGTCCTCCTCTTTGGGGGTGGCTGTGGGCCCCCAGGGGAGCGTTCACTGCCCCGGCTGGAAGTGGAGGGTCCTGGCACGGCCTCCTGTGGCTCCACCGGGGCCTGCAGGTCTGGCGGTGGGAGCAGAGGGGTGGCTGCTGGGACCCCCACCAATGGCAGTGGATGAGGTGCCAGGGAGCTAGTCCACGCTGGATCTCGCAAGGCTGACACAGGGGGCGAGGCAGGGGGCAAGAGACCCTCCTCGGGAAGCAGAGGGGCTGGGAGCCTCTCTGCTGCACCATTGCACAGCAACACGTGCATGCTGTTGCACAATTGTTGCCCTGCGATTTTTGAAGGGCGTCCCCCAGCATCTGGACAGGCAGCTCTGCTCGCAGCAGAAGGGGTGAGCTGCCTGGAGAGCTGGGAAGAGTTTCTTTGTTGAGGAAGCGAGGCATTTCTTCCACCTCTCCCCGGGCCAGACAATGGCCTCTTCCTTTTCCAGTGTGATCCCTGCTGCTGCAGCAGCGGTGAGAGGGAGCGGCTCCACATCCCCAGCTGGCCCCAGCCCACCACAGCCAGAGGAGAGCATGGCCACGCAGCTGGAGGAGCACTGTCCCACCTGCCTGGGCAGCTGTCTGGAGGCCAGCTACGTGATGCCATACAGAATCACAGAATCCTGAAATCACGTGGGTTGGAAAAGACCTTTAAGATCATCGAGTCCAACCACTAACCTAACATTGCCAAATCCACCCCTAAACTGTGTCCCTGCGTGCCACATCTCCCCCTCTTTTAAATACCTCCGGGGATGGTGACTCAACCACTTCCCTGAGCAGCCTGCTCCCATGATTGGTAACGCGTTTGGTGAAGACCTTTTTCCTCATATCCAACCTAAACCTCCCCCGGCACAACTTCAGGCCATTTCCTCTCATCCTAGCACTTGTTTCTTGGAGAAAGAGCTCTCCTGGAAACCATGCTTCTCCTGGAAACCATGCTAAGGCACATGGAGAGCAAGGGGGTGGTTGGTGACAGCCAACATGGCTTCACAAAGGGCAGATTGTGCCTGACCGATTTGGTGGCCTTCTATGATGGGGTGACAGCATCGGTGGACAAGGGACGAGCAACGGACATCATCTACCTGGACTTGTGCAAAGCTTTTGACACTGTCCCACATGACATCCTTCTCTCTAAACTAGAGAGACACGGGTTTGATGGATGGACCACTCGGTGGATAAGGAGTTGGCTGGATGGCTGCATTCAGAGAGCGGTGGTCAACGGCTCGATGTCCAAGTGGTCACAAGTGGCGTCCCTCAGGGGTCCGTGTTGGGCCCAGCCCTGTTCAACATCTTTGTCGGCGACATGGATAGTGGGATAGAGCGCACCCTCAGCAAGTTCGCTGGTGACACCACGCTGTATGGTGCCATCGACATGCTGGAAGGGAGGGATGCCATCCAGAGGGACCTTTACAGGCTGGAGAGGTGGGCCTGTGCCAACCTCATGAAGTTCAACCAGTCCAAGTGCAAGGTCCTGCATGTGGGTTGTGGCAATCCCAGGCACAAATACAGGCTGGGTGGAGGATGGATCGAGAGCAGCCCTGAGGAGAAGGACTTGGGAGTGCTGGTGGACAAGAAGCTCAACATGAGCTGGCAATGTGGCCTTGCGGCCCAGAAGGCCAACCGCATCATGGGCTGCATCAAGAGGAGTGTGGCCAGCAGGTCAACGGAGGTGATTCTCCCCTTCTGCTCTGCCCTGCTGAGACCCCACCTGGAGTACTGTGTCCAGTTCTGGAGCCCCCAACATAAGAAGGACATGGACCAGTTGGAGAGGGTCCAGAGGAGGGCCACAAAGATAATAAAAGGGCTGGAGCACCTTCCCTGTGAGGACAGGCTGAGAGAGTTGGTGCTGTTCAGCCTGGAGAAGAGGAGGCTCCGGCGAGTCCTTATAGCAGTCTTCCAGTACCTCAAGGGGGCCTACAAGAAAGATGGGGAGAGGCTGTTCAGGAGGGCCTGTTGTGATAGGATGAGGGGTAATGATTTTAAAGTAGAGGGAGGTAGATTTAGATTGGATATTAGGAAAAAATTTTTTACAATGCGAGTTGTAGAACACTGGAAGAGGGTGCCCAGAGAGGTGGCACACAATACAATACAACAATCACCATAGTATTTAATACAATACGTACCATACCATAACATACAATACAGAAGAATATTATACAATAGAAAATACAATAGAATACAAAATACAACACAATACAAAGCAAGTCGTACAACAGAACAAAAATACAATACGATACAAAATACAGTACAAGGTACAATACAATAAATAGCATACCAGACAATACATGCAATACAGGGAACACAATACATAGAGTAAAACACACAAAATGCATTGCATCTATTTGTAATAGAAATTTGTAATAGAAAATGCAACACAAAACACAATACAAAATGCACTACATAAAATGCAATACGAAACACGCCATACAAAATAAAATACACACAATCCATTCCATACCGCACAATATATACAGTACAACACCGTACCGTAGAATACCTGCAATAACCATATCATAAATACAATACCAAACACAAGCAAGTCAATGCAGTGCAAGCCACACAATACGTGGAACACATACCACACGATACAAGGATATAATACAATACAAGCAATAGAGCACGTACTGTACAGTAAGAGAAATGTTTACCATAAGCTACACACAATACAGAACTTTGAATTAATACAATGTCATATGTCCTACAATACCTAGGATGCACAATACACAGTAGAATACAATACATAAAATCGAATACGTGAAATACAATACAAGCAGTACAATACATAAAATACTTTCGGAAATACAATACAAAACAGAATACAAAATACAACACATGACACAACATAAAACTTACCATACAGTACAATAAACATCAAACCATATCAAACCATAGAATACGTACCATGCCATAGAATAAAAGACAACACATAGAAGGCGTGCAAGATAATGAAAAAGAGAACATTTAAAAAAAACCCACACAGCACAATACAAAGCAAAATACATAGCATGTGCAATACAAACCACACAATATATACCGCTCAACACATACCAAACCATTCAATACAATACAAAATACATTACGATACACACAATAAATACATTATGGTACACGCAATACGATACAGCCCATATGAACAAAATAATACAACAGAATACATTGAATACAGTAACTAATATGATGAAATACACAGAATACATAAAACTAAAAGAGAGTCAATGCAAAAATACAATAAAAAATTATTAAAAGTGTAATACATACTATACACGCTATACGATATAAAGCATGTGCATCACAACGCAAGACAATAAAATACAATAAATACAATACACTACACCCGACAGAATAAATACTGTGCCATATGGTGTACAGATACTCAACACAATTTGTACAACACAGCACGTGCAGTACACAGAATACAACGCAACACCGCTGCCACCTCATCAGCACCCGCAGGAAAGAGCAGGAGTGGGTCCTAGTCCGAAGGCTGCGCTGGGCTCCTCAGTCGTGCGGGGGCCCCAGGGACACAGCAAACTTCCCCGAAAAGAGGCTCTGGTCTGCACATGGGGGCCTCCCTTCCCCTCTGGCGGCAGTCGCCCATGACCATAACTCGCCGTTGTTTCTTCTCGGCGCTGGGCGTACTGCAGCTCTTGAGGCGCGGGCTTGGTCCAGCCGAGCTCGGCGAGGGCGCTCGCACAGGTTCCGCCCCTGCCACCTCACCGTGTACAACAAACCGCAAAATACGACAGAGACAAGACACACAGTAAAAGACACAGAATAAATACCAAACCAGAGCATACAATACAACAAACTGAAGACAACACATAAAATAAAATGCAATCCCTAACGGGCAATATAAAATACAATAGAAAAAAATACAGTACATCCCCTAGAGTACCGTACAATAGGTGCCATGTCATACCATACAACGTGTACCATACAATACAAAAATACCATGCAACACCATGCACACAAGATCCTACACACAATACCGCACACGCGCTACAGAATACAATGCAAGCCAAACCAAAATGGAATACAGCATTCAGTACAATACAACATACAGTACATACTTTACACTACACAGAATGCCATACCCTCAGTACACACGCAACAATACAAATACCGTACAATGCAAAATACAACACAATATATAGCATACAACACACGCAATGCGTACAATTGAAAATATAATACTGACAATACAGACAACACAATTTGAAAATAGACTAGAAAATAAACTACGCTAGAAAACAGAATACGTACAGTTCAAGATGTACTTTACCTTACACTACATCTATTACATACAATACAAAATACAGTACCTACCACGCAAACCGCGTAATATACACAAGACAGTACATCCCACACAAGGCACAGTACGTACCACACAAACACCAACAGAGAACCCAGTACATATGCACTATACAATATATGCAATACAATAAATACAGTCCAACACATGCGAGACGATACATACGAGATGCTACGTACAAGGCCTAGAAGAGAGTACACTACATACAATACATAAAAAGCACACAATAGAAGAGGCAATACCATAGAAAACAGAATACAACAGAAAATACAATACAATAAATACCATACTATACATTATGCACAATACAACACATACAATAAAATAAATGCCATACCATAAAACACATTAAAGAAAACTTATAAAATACAATAGATAAAATGCAACACAAAATACATCATAAAATACAGTACCACAATGCAAAATACAGTACAATACATGCCCTACCATACTATACATACCCTACAACACATACCATTCAATACATACCAAACAATACAATATGCAATGCATAAAACACCGTGGAAAGCATCCCGTATCATACAATATATACGCTATCTAAAAAAATTGACCATATTGTACAATAGAATACAATACATAGAATAATTGAAATGCCATACCATAGAATAGAACACAAAGCACACAATGCAAACAATACAATGCAATATAAAATAGAATAAAATACAACAAAGGATACACAACACAAAGTACAATACGCACGAAAGAGACAAAATGTAATACAATAACTTACGTACAATACATTCTACAATACACACCATACCATACTATATTCTACATACAATACGTAGAATAGAATATGAAATACAATACAACACATTATGGACAACACGTACAATACAATAAATACCATACCATACAATACCACACAATCCATAGGACACATACCATACCGTACGACATAAAATATGATACAATGCGTACATACAAGATAAGATACAATCTGTACAGTGCATACCATACCACAAATACAACACAGAACGCAATAAACACCATACTATACCATAAACCACAAACCACCCCGTTCCAAATACTGTCCCAAATGCAAAATACCCTACAATAACATACATACCGTACCATACAAAACATAGAACTCAAACCATACAATGCAGAATACATTACAATAGAAAATAGATTACAATACAAAAAATAACACAATACATACAGTACAACAGCATGCTATACTAAGCAATGTATACATTGCAATACAAAACACAACAGAAAATAGAAAATACAATAATAAACACACACATACCCACTTATAAACATATATACCCCCACTACATACAACACCATGTGATACACACAACAGAAAGCAATAAACTACCCACAATACCATACCACACATACCAAACCACACAATAGAAAATACAAGACAACACAAAATACAGAACAAGCCAAGACAAAACACAAACAATACAATGCAACACAAAACATACGAGACATCACAACACAGACAATAGAAGAAACACCACATTGTACAATAAACTACAACACGTAAAATACACACGTCGTATAAATAACAAATAAAAACCAGCATAGAAACTACAAGATGTGCAATGCAATACAAACACTCGCATACAAAAAAACACAGTCCCATGCAAAGGACAACCCATCGGACACGGCCTGCCGCCCTCCATCCCAGAGCCCACTGGTGGGACTTCTGCCACCCAGTCTCAGCAGCCACAGCAGAGCTCTGGGAAGCCCCCAGCGCTTCCAGCTCCTCCTCGCTGTTTCTCAGGCTGCCTGCCTGGGTGGACAAGCGTTTCAGCCGTGCTCCGGAGCCCTCCACGCCGCCGGGAGCGGCATCCCTGTTCCCAGCAGCACCGGCACCCTGAGCCAGTGCCATGCCAGCCCCGGGCTTTCCTTCAGCTCTCCTGCGCTGTCCCCTGCCCCCCTGGCTTCTGGCTCCAAGCCCTCTCCATCCATCAGGATGCGGTTTCCCCGCCGGGAGAGGCGGATCCCGTCAGGCCCCCGCGCACCTTGTGCCTTGAAGGCTCCTCCGTGCTGGAAGCCCCCCGAGTTTCGGCGGAGGCACCATTGCAGGAGCCGGGTGTCGAGGCGGCCACCTCCCTTGGCATCAGCTGTGGTGACTGTTTTGGCTGCTTCCATCTCCCGGGCAACCGGGCACAGGCTCCGCCCATTGCCGGCTCCGCCCGGTGCTGGCTCCGTCCAGTATTGGTTCTACAAGCTGTTGGCTCCGCCCACTCCCGGCTCTGCCTGTTGCTGGCTCCACCCATTTCAGCTCCGCCCATTACCGGATCTGTCCCTTGCTGGCTCTGTCCCTTACGGTCTCATCCAATCAGAGGGCTGGGCCCCATGGCTCGGGCCCGCCTCTTGTCCTCCGACCTGTTTTTGGCCGGGCGTTGGGGGGGAGCTCACCTGCCCTGCGCTGCTGGTTCCGGCTGCTGCTGCGCCTTGCCCTGTCTCCGAGGCCGGTTGCAAAATGTGCAGACGGCTTTGTGTTGCCCCTGCAAGTCGAAAACCAATCATTCTAAGTTCCATGTGCCCGGGGACACATAGAGAGCCCCTCACCCTTTCTTCCTGCACCGGGCTGCTTCGTTGACATCCTGGTGCTGTGCAGTGGGGCCTGACTGTCGGAGTTCAGCCCTGCTCAGGACCAGACTACGCAGTCTCTCTCTCGCTCCCCCCGCCCTCCGAGGGAATAGGGGGAGATGATACAAGACAAACAGCTCGAGGTTTGAGATAAGGACAGAGGGAAACCCTTAAAGTTACCGTTTTGGGCAAAAGAGACGCGGCTTGACAAAAACCATTTATTACTAAAAACAGCGGGATAATGAAACAGAGAACAAGATAACTTCTCCCCACCACTCCATCTTCCTGAACTTAACATTATCTCTACCACCTTCCCCCCTGAGCGGCACAGGCGGGAAGAGGAAATGGGGCTTACGGTCAGTCCACCCCACATCGTTTTACACCACTACTTCATCGCTGGGGGAAGAACTCCTCACGTTCCTCCCCTGCTCCAGCGTGGGGTCCCACCCACGCACCACAGTCCTTCATGAACTGCTCTGGCGTGGGTCAACTCTTCCATGGGGTGCAGTCCCTCCAGAACAGCTGCCCCAGTGTGGGCCCTCCATGGGCTACAGCTGACTTCAGGCACCCACCTCCCCTGGCATGGGGTCCTTCATGGGCTGCAGGTGGATCTCTGCTCCTGCGTGGGCCTCCATGGGCTGCAGGGGGACAACCTGCTCCACCATGGGCTGCACCTCGGGCTGCAGGGGAATCTTGCCCAGGGGCAGCGTTTCTGCTCCCGCTCCTTCATCACTGACCTTGGCATCTGCAGCCGTTCCTCTCACAAGAAATGTTTCACAACTGGCTAAGGCAGACGCCTCTCAGGATCTCTTCACATCTCATCTCCTCTCCACTTCTTGCAGCCGGGCCAGCCCGAGTTGGGCCCAGATGGCACCCGGCAGGAGCCCAGAGGGTGAGGGCCGCAAGGCCCACAAGGCTCGCGCCTCCCCCTCTCTACCCTTGCTCAGCTCCTTCCCATCTTCTCTACCTTTTTTTGTTTTCCCCTTCTTAAATACGCTATCACAGAGGTATTATCAGGGAACATTCTGCTGCCAATTGGCTTGTCCCTGCCCAGCAGTGGGTCCGCCCTAGGCCTGGCCGAGTCCACTGGGCAAAGGGGAAAAAACTTCTAGCAGTTTCCTACAAAAGCTACCACTTTAGGCCCCCCCTCCCTAAATAAAACCAGAACACAATCACTATACTCTTTAATACTATAGGTACCATACCATAGCATACAATACATATTATACAATACAGAAGAATATTATACAATAGAAAACACAATAGAATACAAAATACCACACAATACGAAACAAGACATACAATAAAACACATAACAGACGTCCCAAAAGGCAACAGCTACAACACAAAATACAATACAGACCACACACAACATTAAATACAACACAATATAAAAAGCAACACATACTAAATGGAATACATGCAATGCATACAAAATACAGTAGATACAACAAAATTCATACAATAAATAAAATACAAAAAAAAAAGAGAAAAAATAGATAATTCGAAACAGTACAATTGATACGTAACATGCAGTACCTACCGTACCATACACACCGTACCATGCGATACATACCATACCGTACCATACCATACGTACCCTGTGCACAAAACACACCACACAATATGGTTCATAGAAGAAATACAATAAATACCATACACGTTATGTGATACCATACCACACGTGTCGTACCGTAGCATATGATACAAACCGCAACACATGACAAACAAAAACGCATTACCAACCACTCTACTGGAACTTTTTCCATAAACACACACGCGCGCCAGAAGGCGTCACGGTGTTTACTGGGGGCACCAGAGGTGGATGCTGAGGGGCCGCAGCTCCACTGTGCCCTTACGTGGACCCGGAGCAGCAGCTGGGCCGGGCAGGCGCTCGCCTGCTCTTGGTGGGGTTGGCTCCCGAGCAGGGCTGTGTGCTGGAGCCTGCTGGGAGGAGGTGTTGGAGGGCGCCGGAGCTGCGCTGGGTGGGGCGCAGTCTGATGCCAAATCTTGTACAATGCTGCAGGGCAATGCACAACACGCTGCAGCGCAGTACCAGCCGTGCAATTCCAGCCGTACAGCACAGAAAACGCAAGGGGAAATACAATGCTGTACCCATGGAGGGTTAATTAGTCCCAGCAGTGGTTAATTAATCCCAGGGTGTCGTAGTTCAGCCCCAACGGGGACCAGACTACGCAGTCTGTCTCTCGCTCCCCCCACCCTCCGAGAGAATAGGAGGAGATGATATAAGGAAAAAAACAGCTCAAGGTTTGAGATAAGGACGGGGAGAAATCCTTAAAGTTACCGTCACGGGCAAAACAGACTCGACTTGGGGAAAACTATTCATTTATTTCTAAAATTAGCAGGAGAATGAGACAGGGAACAAGATAACCTCCCCCCACCCCTCCCTCTTCCCGGGCTTAACATTATCTCTACCACCTTCCCGTCCCGAGCGGCACGGGGGGGGAAAAGGGAATGGGGGTCGCGGTCAGTTCATCACGCGTTGTTTTACGCCGCTGTATCATCGTCAGGGGAAGAACTCCTCGCATTCCTCCTCTGCTCCAGCGCGGGGTCCCTCCCACGGGCCACAGTCCTTCGTGAAACTGCTCCGGCGTGGGTCATCTCTTCCACGGGGTGCAGTCCCTCTAGAACAGCTGTCCCAGCGGGCCCTCCACAGGCCACAGCCTCCTTCAGGCCTCCACCTGCTCTGGCGTGGGGTCCTCCACGGGCTGCAGGTGGATCTCTGCCCCTCCGTGGACCTCCATGGGCTGCAGGAGGACAACCCGCTCCACCATGGTCTTCACCACGAGTTGCAGAGGAATCTTGGCCAGGAGCCGCGTTACTCCTCCCCCTCCTTCTGAACTGACCTTGGCGTCTGCAGCTGTTCCTCACAACAGGCTGGCAGACGTCTCTCAGGATCCTTTTTACATCTTATTCACTTCTCATCTCCTCTCCACTTCTTGCAGCCAGGCCGGGCCGAGTTGGGCCCAGTCGGCTGCCTGGCGGGAGGCCAGAGGGTGAGGCCTGCAAGGCCCATGAGGCTCACGCCTCCCCCTCTCTGCCCCCCGCTCAGCTGCTTCACATGTTCTCCTCCTCTTTTTCCTGTTTTCCCCTACTTAAATACGTTATCGCAGAGGCGTTATCACGGGACATTCTGCTACCAATTGGCTCGGCCTTAGCCAGCAGCGGGTCCGCCCTAGGCCCGGCCGAGTCCACTGAACAAAGGGGAGCAACTTCTAACAGTTTCCTAGAGAAGCTACCACCTTAGGCCCCCCCTCACTAACAAAACCAGAACACAGGGGATATTAATGATTTGCAGGGGTGGTTAATTAGCCTTACTAATGATCCCTTTGAGGGGCTTTCTTTCCCCCACACTCCCCCCATGTTACTGTTTGCGTGTTAGCATCCCTCTTCTCTTTCCTGGAGGGGATTAATTTTTACCAGAGGAGTTTAATTAACCTCTGGGGGGGTTTTAATTAATCCTAGTGGGGGTAATTACTTTGGAGGGGGGTTAATTACCCCATTAATTACTCCACAGCCATGGCAGAGGACATCAAGGCCAAGCTGGAGCGTTACAAGACCGCCCCGTTTGACAGCTGCTTCCCCACACAGAAGCAGACCAAGAGCTGCTGGCAGAACTACCTGGGTGCTGCCCCTCCCCCGCCCTTTCTGGACCCCAGGGTCCCCTCTGGGTGGGGGAGGGACTCCTGGGTCCCCCCGTTCCTGTCCCATCATGTCCCCTCCCCCCAGCCCAGATTTCCACTGCTGTCAGAAGGCGATGGCAGCCAAGGGGGTGGTGTCCCCATGGCCATCAGGGTCCCCTCGAGCTCTCCATGGTGTCCCTGCAGCTCTCAGGATCCCCACAGTGTCCCCATGGTTTTTGCGTCCCTCTTGGGGTCCCTACGGTCCTCGGGTTTCTCGCTGCAGTCCTTGTACCCCCCTGGTGTCACCACTACCCTCATGGTGTCACCACCTACCTCAGGGTGTCACCAAATCCGCCATGACATCACTGTGATCCCTGCAATCTCTGTGGTGTCACCACATCCCCATGATATCTCAGAGGTCCCTGCATCCCCTGTGCTGATACCGTGCCTCCCCTCCTACCCCACAACATCACGGTGTCCCTGGTCCCTTCCTGTCGCTCATGCTGTCACTGGTGTCACCCCACAGGTGACGGTGTGGGACGAGTACCGCAAGGAGGGGACCTTCCCTGGCGAGATCTGAACTTTGCCAACCTCCACCCCGGGGAGGGAACACCCGTGTCACCGGGAGGTGGGGATAAGGGGTGACACGGCCATCACCCATTGAGGGGAGGGAGTGACACAACAACCCCCCACCCCGGGGTGCGGGGGAATGTGGCTGTCACTGGGATGGGGAAGGGGACACAGTGGTCACCGGGCCAGTGGCACCGGCCAATAAAGGGTTGAACTGGTCCTGGGTATGGGTTTTGCTGGGGAGTGGGGGATGGAGTTCTCCTGAAGGTGGGGGTCCCCTGGTGGGGAGAGGGGACAGATCAAAGACCCCTTCCCTGAGCTGGACTCAAAAGGTTTTTATTCATTAAAAACGGTGGTGGGATGATCGAGGCGGGGGGCGGGTGGTGGTGTTGGGGAGGGGGACAACCCACTGCCTGGATGCCTGGGTTGTCCCCCATTGTGAGTGCTCGCTGGGGACAGAGGGACTAGGGGCCCAAGGGGAGAGCCTGGAGGGGCTGGAGAATGGGGGGCACCAGGATCTGGCCACGGCCTCTTGAACGGGCACCAGGATCTGGCCAAGGCCTCGCAGTGGGGAGGACACGGCATCAGAGTTTCTTCTCCATCTCGCCATCTCCGTGTCCCACCATCTCCATCCTGCTCCCCATCCCTTCCCTCCATCCATCTCCATGTTTCTTCATCCATATCTCCATCTTGTCGTCCTCTTCCATCTGTCCGTCTTCTATGGTGTCTCCATCCATCTTCTGTGGTTTCTCCATCCATCTCCCCATCTTCCATCTCCCCATCTCTCCACCTTCAGTGGTTTCTCCAGCCATCCAGCCATCCATCTTCAGTGGTTTCTCCATCTCCGTCCATCCATCTTCTGTGGTTTCTCCTTCTCCTTCCATCCAGCCATCTCTCCACCTGTCCATCTTCAGTGGTTTCACCATCTATCCACCCAACCGTCCATCTCTATCATTTCTCAATGGATTTTTACATGGTGGAGGGAGACATGAGGATGTCACAGATGCACAGAGAGGTGGAGGACATCATGGGTGGCCATGTGGAGGTGTCACAGATGGACACACACAATGACGACACTGTGGAGGGACGCCTAGGGATGTCACGGGTGGGGAACACCGTGGATAGGTACAGAGAGGTCATCAAGGACACATAGCGATGTCACGGAGGGATGGAAAGATGGAGAATGTCATGGAGGGACATAGGGATGTCACGGTTGGTCAGACATGACACCACAGATGGACAGCCACAGAGGGGACACGGTGGAGGGACACATAAGGTTGTCACAGATGGAGAAAGAGGTGGAGGACATCGGAGATGGACGCAGAGAGGTCCTCATGGACATGTAGGCGTATCATTTACCTAGGAGGGTGGAAATGGTGGAGAACGGGGGTTACAAAGTATAGAATCTGCATTTTGGCCATCCTGGAGCTCATTTCCTTGCTACTCATGGTTTACACGCTTCTTACGCAAGGTGTACTGACAAGCTACTTGTAATTTTATCATGCGCCGCTGATAGTTTTTTCACTTGCCACTTGTAGTTTACTCACTTGCCATGCATAGTTTACTCACTTTATTCACTCACTCACCACTTGTCTTTAGCTCACGATTTGGCCACTGATTGCAGTGGGAATGACAGGACTGAGCCCTCTTACTCACTCACTACTCAACACTTCCACCTTACAACATTTTCCCACTTAATCTCTTCTTAGCTCTTGCTTACACACTCGCTACTCACTCTTAACTCGATATACATCCCTGGGCAGCTCTATATCTTCCCAGCTTGCTCTTCTGCTCACTTGTTACCCACTACTTACTTGGTACTTGCTTACTACTCACTCCCTGAGCTATGCAGCCCAGCTACCACTTTACGCCCACTACTCACCTGCTACTCATCACTTGGCCAACAAATGTGTCCCCACTTGCTGCCAGCACAGGCAGAAAGTGCTACTCAGCATCCAAGCCTTCCTCCTGCCCTTACTCCACTCTCACAACTCCATCCTCGTAGCTCTTACCCACTCCCCAACCTCGTGCTGCCGTACTCATGCCCTGCTCTTCCTTTACCCACCCCTAGAGCTACTCACCATGACCTGCCCGGCTTCCAGCCCCATGTGCGTGCCATGTATGAGGACCTCGATGTTGACAATGCCACTGGGGCTGCCCTGCACCAGGTCGCTGAAGGATTCAGCGCTCCCGGCGTCAGAGCAGAGCCTGGCCAGGAGGTAGATGCAGGAGACGGGGAAGTCGCGGTGGAGGCGGTCGAAGGTGTGGAGGTGACCCATGCCCAGGGCGGAGCACGTGGCAGCCGTGGGGACAGGTTTGGGGACAGGTGTGGGGATGAGGGCGGTGGCACAGGGCTCCTGGGGGTGTTTGGATGAGCAGGATGGATCTGTGGGGACAGGAGGAGCAGTGGTTAGTTGAGTTGTTCTTCTGAAAGGGTTCTTCATCCCTCCCTCCCTCCCTCTGTCCCTCCAATGATCCCTCAGTCTGTTCCTCCATCTCTCGCTCCATCCTTCCACCCCACCATCACCCATTTATCTCTCCATCCCTCCTTCTTCACCCAGTTCTCCATCCCTCCTTCCACCCCTTTGTCCTTTTTCATCTGTTTCTCCATCCCTTCGTACTTCTTCTTCCACCGTTTCTCCATCCATTAATCCAGCCATCCATCTTTCTTCACCCATTTCTTCATCTCTCTATCCCTTCATCCTCTTCCACTGTTTCTCCATCCTTCTTCACCCTTCCTCCATCCCTAAATCCTTCTTCGCCTCTTCTCCATCTCTTCATCCTTCTTCCACTGTCCATGCATCCCTAAATCCTTCTTCATCCATTTCTACATCCCTTCACCATCCTTCCACTGTTTCTCCAGCCCTCCATCCATCCTTCTTCACGCATATCTCCATCCCACCACCCACATCTCCGTTCCTCCCACCGCTTCCCCGCATCCCTCACTCATGTCCCCTGTTGCAATGCCCCACTCACGGCATGGCATCCCCTGTCCCCTGCTGTGCCCCTCCTCAAGCTGGATGCAGACCCTGCAGAGTTGGTCCTGTAGCATCGCTGGTGCTGTTACCATCACTGCGCCGTCCTTGCTGAAGACCACCTGCATGTCCATGGCTATTGCCACACGTCGCTGACCCCCTTGACGTTCCAGGCGCACCCAACCTCCCTTCAGCGGAAGAGGCAGGTGGGCCTGGCGCCCGGTCACCTGCAGGGAGGGGACAGCGGTTATGACACCTGGATGTCTGGATCACCTCCCCAGTTATGGGGTCTGGGGGTTGGAAATGTGGCAAGAAGCCCCAGATGCGTGGGTCCCCTCCTGGAGAAGACACCCTTCACCCCACGCTCTGCCAAAGGCTGTATACTCACCCTTGCCATCGTCTCCTCTCCGCGGAGCAGGACCACCTCGTAGCTGTCACCACGGAGCGTGATGTGGCTGAAGGTGGCAGCTGGTCCCCTGCCCACTTGGCCACTCGCCGTGACTTGGAGGGTGAGCAAGTGGCTGCCGCAGGTGGTCACCAACGTCTGGGTGCAAGGTTCGGTCAAGCCGTAGTTCTTCCCGTCAAAGGCTTGGTAGCACCAATGCCCCAAGACATGGCAGATGAGACGGGGCTGCGAGACGGACAGGCATCTGGGGGAGGTTTCCACCACCTGGCATGTGGTTCCAGATGGACAATGCAGGTCATTAAAGGACGGCTTGCTGGCTACAGATTTGGGCCAACCCTTCACCATCTGGCAGGTTGTGCCTTTCAGGAAATGCAGGTCTTTGCATGATGGCTTGTTGGGGATGCATTTGGGCCAGTCCTCCACCAACTGGCAAGTTGTCCCCACTGCGCAATATGTGTCATTGCATGATGGCCTGTTGGGCATGCATTTGGGCCAGTCCTCCACCATCAGGCAGGTGGTGCCAGGCGGACAGTGAATCTCGCTGCAGGATGGCTTGTTTGGCATGCATTCGGGCGAATCCTCCACCATCTGGCAGGTTGTCCACACCGGGCAATGTATCTCGCTGCAAGATGGCTTATTGGGCATGCATTCGGGCCAGTCCTCCACCATCTGGCAGGTGGTGCCAGGCGGGCAATGCATGGTGCCGCAGGATGGCTTGATGGGTACGCACGTAGGCCAACCTCCTACCATCTGGCAGGTGGTGCCCATGGGGCAGCGGATGGTGCTGCAGGTGGGCTGGTTGGGCAGGCATTTGGGGCAACCTTCTACCATCTGGCACGTGGTACCTTCTAAGCAATGCACTGTGGTGCGGGTCACGCTGTGAGGGACGCCCTCTACCACATGACACACAGTCCCGGACTTGCAGGAGAGCTCGACGCAAGATGCTGCAGTCACGCTCCTTCTCATCTGCACACACTTGGGCCACCCTTGATCCACCCGGCACGTTGTCCCGTTTGCACATTGCAGGTCACCGCAGGAGCGTACACGGATGCAACGAGGCCACCCATTCAGGACTTTGCAGCTCATTCGCACCTGGCAGTGGAGGTTCTTGCAGGAAGGTTGGGAGACACAGGCAGGATGACCGTGCACCACCACGCAAGCAGTGCCAGGTTTGCAGGCAACGTGCTGGCAGGATGCGGGGCTGGTGATACAGTTGATGCTGACGCGAGGCATGGGAGGTGATGAGATGCCAGGGGAAAATGGGGAGAAGGAAGCATGGTGGCTCCAGGGAAGAGTTGCGAGGACGGCATAGGCAGGAAGACAGGGAGCCCCCCCATCTGTCATGGTTGTGCCATTGGGACATTGGAAGTTGCTGCAGGAAGGTTTTCCAATGGAGATCTCGGCTTGGATGCACTGTGGCCAACCATCAACCATGTGGCAGGTGGTTCCCTTCTGGCAGTGGATGTCACTGCAGGATGGTTGGTTCTTGACACAGTGGGGCCAGCCATTGACCATGTCACACGTGGTCCCTTTGTGACACTGGACGTCACTGCAAGAAGGTCTTCCAGCTGAGGTCTTGGATTCGATGCACTGGGCCCAAAGGTCAGCCTTCTGGGAGGTGTTTCCCTTCTGGCACTGGAAGTCGCTGCAGGAGGGCTGGTGGTGGGCACACTGTGGTTGCTCATTTATGATCTTGCACTTGGTCCCTTTGGGACACTGGACGTCGCTGCAAGTGGGTCTTCCACTGGAGGTCTTGGTTTGGAGACAGCGAGGCCAACCATCAACCATCTGGCAGGTGGTTCCCATCTGGCACTGCATGTCCTGACAGGAGGATTGGTTCTGGACACACTGGGGCCAACAATTGACCAAATTGCAGGTGGTGCCTTTGGGACACTGGAGGTCGCTCCAAGAAGGTCTTCCAGTGGAGGTCTTGGTTTTGAGGCACTGCTGCCAAGAACTAACTGTGTCACACGTGGTCCCTTTGGAACACTGAATGTCACTGCAAGAAGGTCTTCCAGTGGAGGTCTTGGTTTGGAGACAGCGAGGCCAACCATCAACCATCTGGCAGGTGGTTCCCATCTGGCACTGGATGTCCTGACAGGATGATTGGTTCTGGACACACTGGGGCCAACAATTGACCAAGTTGCAGGTGGTCCCCTTGGAACACTGGAGGTCGATCCAAGAACGACTTCCAGTGGAGGTGTTGTTTTGGATGCACTGGGGCCGACAACTGGGCATGTCATACGTGGTCCCTTGGGGACACTGGACGTCACTGCAAGAAGGCCTTCCAGCTGAGGTCTTGTTTTCAATGCCCTGGGGCCAGGGAACAACCATCAGGGAGGTGTCTCCCTTCTGGCACTGGAAGTTGTTGCAGGAGATGTGGCGGTGGACACACGGTGGTTGCTCATTTATGATCTTGCACTTGGTCCCTTTGGGACACTGGACGTCGCTGCAAGTGGGTCTTCCAGTGGAGGTCTTGGTTTGGAGACAGCGAGGCCAACCATCAACCATCTGGCAGGTGCTTCCCATCTGGCACTGGATGTCCTGACAGGATGATTGGTTCTGGACACACTGGGGCCAACAATTGACCAAGTTGCAGGTGGTGCATTTGGGACACTGGAGGTCGCTCCAAGAATGTGTTCCAGTGGATGTCTTGGTTTTGAGCCACTGGGGCCAAGAACTAACTGTGTCACACGTGGTCCCTTTGGAACACTGAACGTCACTGCAAGAAGGTATTCCAGCTGAGGTCTTGTTTTCAATGCCCTGGGGCCAAGGAAGAACCATGAGGGATGTGTGTCCCTTCTGGCACTGTATGTGGTTGCAGGAGGACTGGCGGTGGACACACCGTGGTTGCTCATTTATGATCTTGCTCTTGGTCCCTTTGGGACACTGGACGTCGCTGCAAGTCTGTCTTCCAGTGGAGGTCTTGGTTTGGAGACAGCGAGGCCAACCATTAACCATCTGGCAGGTGGTTCCCATCTGGCACTGCATGTCCTGACAGGAGGATTGGTTCTGGACACACTGGGGCCAACAATTGACCAAATTGCAGGTGGTGCCTTTGGGACACTGGAGGTCACTCCAAGAAGGTCTTCCAGTGGAGGTCTTGGTTTTGAGGCACTGGGGCCATGAACTAACTGTGTCACACATGGTCCCTTTGGAACACTGAACGTCACTGCAAGAAGGTCTTCCAGCTGAGGTCTTGGTTTGGACGCAGCGAGGCCAACCATCAACCATCTGGCAGGTGGTTCCCATCTGGCACTGGATGTCCTGACAGGATGATTGGTTCTGGACACACTGGGGCCAACAATTGACCAAGTTGCAGGTGGTCCCCTTGGAACACTGGAGGTCGATCCAAGAACGACTTCCAGTGGAGGTGTTGTTTTGGATGCACTGGGGCCGACAATTGTGCATGTCACACGTGGTCCCTTGGGGACACTGGACGTCACTGCAAGAAGGTCTTCCAGCTGAGGTCTGGTTTTCAATGCCCTGGGGCCAGGGAACAACCGTCAGGGAGGTGTCTCCCTTCTGGCACTGGAAGTCGCTGCAGGAGGGCTGGTGGTGGACACACCGTGGTTGCTCATTTATGATCTTGCACTTGGTCCCTTTGGGACACTGGACGTCGCTGCAAGTGGGTCTTCCAGTGGAGGCCTTGGTTTGGAGACAGCGAGGCCAACCATCAACCATCTGACAGGTGGTTCCCATCTGGCACTGGATGTCCTGACAGGAGGATTGGTTCTGGACACACTGGGGCCAACAATTGACCAAATTGCAGGTGGTGCCTTTGTGAAACTGGAGGTCGCTCCAAGAAGGTCTTCCAGTGGAGGTCTTGGTTTTGAGGTACTGGGGCCAAGAACTAACTGTGTCACACGTGGTCCCTTTGGAACACTGAACGTCACTGCAAGAAGGTCTTCCAGCTGAGGTCTTGGTTTGGACGCAGCGAGGCCAACCATCAACCATCTGGCAGGTGGTTCCCATCTGGCACTGCATGTCCTGACAGGATGATTGGTTCTGGACACACTGGGGCCAACAATTGACCAAATTGCAGGTGGTCCCCTTGGAACACTGGAGGTCGATCCAAGAAGGACTTCCAGTGGAGGTGTTGTTTTGGATGCACTGGGGCCGACAACTGGGCATGTCACACGTGGTCCCTTGGGGACACTGGACGTCACTGCAAGAAGGCCTTCCAGCTGAGGTCTTGTTTTCAATGCCCTGGGGCCAGGGAACAACCATCAGGGAGGTGTCTCCCTTCTGGCACTGGATGTCACTGCAGGAGATGTGGCGGTGGACACACCGTGGTTGCTCATTTATGATCTTGCACTTGGTCCCTTTGGGACACTGGACGTCGCTGCAAGTGGGTCTTCCACTGGAGGCGTTGGTTTGGACGCAGCGAGGCCAACCATCAACCATCTGGCAGGTGGTTCCCATCTGGCACCAGATGTCCTGACAGGATGATTGGTTCTGGACACACTGGGGCCAACAATTGACCAAATTGCAGGTGCTGCCTTTTGGACACTGGAGGTCGCTCCAAGAATGTGTTCCAGTGGAGGTCTTGGTTTTGAGGCACTGGGGCCAAGAACTAGCTGTGTCACACGTGGTCCCTTTGGAACACTGAACGTCACTGCAAGAAGGTCTTCCAGCTGAGGTCTTGTTTTCAATGCCCTGGGGCCAGGGAACAACCATCAGGGAGGTGTCTCCCTTCTGGCACTGTGTGTCGTTGCAGGAGGACTGGCGGTCGACACACCTTCGTTGCTCATTTATGATCTTGCACTTCATCCTTTTGGGACACTGGATGTCGCTGCAAGTCTGTCTTCCAGTGGAGGTCTTGGTTTGGAGACAGCGAGGCCAACCATCAACCATCTGGCAGGTTGTTCCCATCTGGCACCAGGTGTCCTGACAGGATGATTGGTTCTGGACACACTGGGGCCAACAATTGACCATGCTGCAGGTGGTCCCTTTGGGATACTGGAGGTCGCTCCAAGGAGGTCTTCCAATGGAGGTCTTTGTTTGGATGCACTGGAGCCGACCAGCAACCACCCAGGAGGTGTTTCCCTTCTGGCACTCACTGTCGCTGCAGAAAGCCTGTTGGGGGACACACTGGGGCCGCCCATCTGTCCTATTGTACGTGGTCCATTTAGGGCATTGGATGTTGCTGCAAGTGGCTCTCAAAATTGAGATCTTGTTTTGGACACTCAGTGGCCAACCATCAGCCGTCTGGCACATGGTTCCCTTCTGACAGTGGATGTCACTGCAGGATGATCGGTTCTGGACACATTGGGGCCAACCATTGACCATGACACACATGGTCCCTTTGGGACACAGGACGTCACTGCAAGAAGGTCTTCCAGTTGAGGTCTTGGTTTCGATGCACTGGGGCCAACGATCAACCATGTGGGAGGTGTTTCCCTTCTGGCACTCGCTGTCGCTGCAGCAAGGCTGGTGGTGAACACACTGGGGCCAGCCACTGACGATGTCACACATGGTCCCTTTGGGACACTGGACATTACTGTAGGAAGGGTGGTGGTGGACACACTGGGGCCACTCCTCTGTCATCTTGAACTTGCTCCCTTTGGGACACTGGAAGTGGCTGCAAGTGCGTGTCATAATAGAGGTTTTGATTTGACCACATCGTGTCCAACCATTAATGATCTGGCAGATGGTTCCCACATGACACTTGATGTCTCGGCAGTAGGCCGGGCTGTAGACACACTCTGGTCGCTCTTTTATGGTTTTGCACTTGGTCCCTTTGGGACACTGGACATCACTGGAAGTGTGTGTCATAAAGGAGGTCTTGTTTTGGATGCATTGCGGCCAGCCGTTAATGATCCGGCATGTCGTTCCCACCTGGCACTGGACGTCTCTGCAGTAGGCCGGGCTGTAGACACACCGTGGACTGTCATTTATGATCTTGCACTTGGTCCCTTTGGGACACTGGAGGCCACTGCAAGTGTGTGTCATAAGGGACATCTTGATTTGGGTGCATCGTGGCCAACCGTTAATGATCTGGCAGGTGGTTCCCACCTGGCACTGGATGTCTGTGCAGGAGGCTGGGCTGTAGACACACCGCAATTGGTCATTTATGATCTTGCACTTGGTCCGTTTTGGGCACTGCAGGGCACTGCAAGTGTGTCTCACAACGGAGGGCTTGACTTGACTGCATCGTGGCCAACCATTTATGATCTGGCAGGTGGTTCCCACCTGGCACTGGATGTCTGTGCAGGAGGGTGGGCTGTAGACACATCGTGGCTGGTCATTTATGATCTTGCACTTGGTCCCTTTGGGACACTGGAGGACACTGCAAGTGTGTGTCATATTGGAGGTCTTGACTTGGCTGCATCGTGGCCAACCATTAATGATCTGGCAGGTGGTTTCCACCTGGCACTGGATGTCTGTGCAGGAGGCCGGGCTGTAGACACACCGTGGCTGGTCATTTATGATCTTGCACTTTGTCCCTTTGGAACACTGGAGGTCACTGCATGTGGATCTTCCATGGGAGGACTTGGTTTTGACGCACCGAGGCCAATCATTAATGATCTGGCAGGTGGTTCCCACCTGGCACTGGATGTCTGTGCAGTAGGCCGGGCTGTAGGCACACTGCAATTGGTCATTTATGATCTTGCACTTGGTCCGTTTTGGGCACTGGAGGCCACTCCAAGTGAGTCTCATAATGGTGGGCTTGACTTGACAGCATCGTGGCCAACCATTAATGATCTGGCAGGTGGTTCCCACCTGGCACTGGATGTCTCTGCAAGAGGGTGGGCTGTAGACACATCGTGGTTGGTCATTTATGATGTTCCACCTGGTCCCCTTGGGACACTGGACATCACTGGAAGTGTGTGTCATACTGGAGGTCGCGATTTGGCTGCATCGTGGCCAGCCATTAATGATCTGGCAGGTGGTTCCAACCAGGCACTGTATGTCTTTGCAGGAGGCCGGGCTGTAGACACACCGTGGACTGTCATTTATCATCTTGCACTTTGTCCCTTTGAAACACTGGAGGTCACTACATGTGGATCTTCCATGGGAGGACTTGGTTTCGACGCACCGAGGCCAACCATTTATGATCTGGCAGGTGGTTCCCACCTGGCACTGGATGTCTGTGCAGTAGCCTGGGCTGTAGACACACCGTGGTTCGTCATTTATGATCTTGCACTTGGTCCGTTTCGGGCACTGGAGGCCACTGCAAGTCAGTCTCATAATGGTGGACTTGACTTGACTGCATCTTGGCCAACCATTAATGATCTGGCAGGTGGTTCCCATGTGGCACTGCGTGTCTCTACAGGAGGCCGTTCTGTAGACACATCGTGGCTGGTCATTTATGATCTTCCACCTGGTCCCCTTGGGACACTGGACATCACTGGAAGTGTTGGTCATACTCGAGGTCGCGATTTGGCTGCATCGTGGCCAGCCATTAATGATCTGGCAGGTGGTTCCCACCTGGCACTGGGTGTCTCTACAGGAGGCCGGCCTGTAGACACACCGCATTTGTTCATTTATGATCTTGCACCTGGTCCCTTTCGGACACTGAGCATGGCTGCAAGTGGGTGTCATAATAGAGGTCTTGATTTGATTGCATCGTGGCCAACCATTAATGATCCGGCAGGTGGTTCCCACCTGGCACTGGATGTCTGTGCAGGAGGGTGGGCTGTAGACACATCGTGGTTGGTCATTTATGATCTTCCACCTGGTCCCCTTGGGACACTGGACATCACTGGAAGTGTGTGTCATACTGGAGGTTGCGATTTGGCTGCATTGTGGCCAGCCATTAATGATCTGGCAGGTGGTTCCAACCAGGCACTGTATGTCTTTGCAGGAGGCCGGGCTGTAGACACACCGTGGACTGTCATTTATCATCTTGCACTTTGTCCCTTTGAAACACTGGAGGTCACTGCATGTGTATCTTCCACGGGAGGACTTGGTTTTGACGCACCGAGGCCAACCATTTATGATCTGGCAGGTGGTTCCCACCTGGCACTGGATGTCTGTGCAGTAGCCTGGGCTGTAGACACACCGCAATTGGTCATTTATGATCTTGCACTTGGTCCGTTTTGGGCACTGGAGGCCACTACAAGTCAATCTCATAATGGTGGACTTGACTTGACTGCATCTTGGCCAACCATTTATGATCTGGCAGGTGGTTCCCACCTGGCACTGGGTGTCTCTACAGGAGGCCGTTCTGTAGACACATCGTGGTTGGTCATTTATGATCTTCCACCTGGTCCCCTTGGGACACTGGACATCACTGGAAGTGTGTGTCATACTGGAGGTCGCGGTTTGTCTGCATCGTGGCCAACCATTAATGATCTGGCAGGTGGTTCCCACCTGGCACTGGGTGTCTCTACAGGAGGCCGGCCTGTAGACACACCGCATTTGTTCATTTATGATCTTGCACCCGGTCCCTTTCGGACACTGAGCATGGCTGCAAGTGGGTGTCATAATAGAGGTCTTGATTTGATTGCATCGTGGCCAACCATTAATGATCCGGCAGGTGGTTCCCACTTGGCACTGGATGTCTGTGCAGGAGGGTGGGCTGTAGACACATCGTGGTTGGTCATTTATGATCTTCCACTTGGTCCCCGTGGGACACTGGACATCACTGGAAGTGTGTGTCATACTGGAGGTCGCGATTTGGCTGCATCGTGGCCAGCCATTAATGATCTGGCAGGTGGTTCCAACCAGGCACTGTATGTCTTTGCAGGAGGCTGGGCTGTAGACACACCGTGGACTGTCATTTATGATCTTGCACTTTGTCCCTTTGAAACACTGGAGGTCACTGCATGTGGATCTTTCATGAGGGGACTTGGTTTCGACGCACCGAGGCCAACCATTAATGATCTGGCAGGTGGTTCCCACCTGGCACTGGATGTCTCTGCAGGACGGTGGGCTGTAGACACACCGTGGTTCGTCATTTATGATCTTGCACCTCGTCCCTTTGGAACACTGGACGTTGCTGCAAGTGTGTGTCATTATGGAGGTCGCGATTTGGGCGCATCGTGGCCAACCATTAATGATCTGGCAGGTGGTTCCCACATGGCACTGGGTGTCTCTACAGGAGGCCGGCCTGTAGACACACCGCATTTGTTCATTTATGATCCGGCACCTGGTCCCTTTCAGACACTGGACATCGCTGCAAGTGGGTGTCATATTAGAGGTCTTGATTTGATTGCATCGTGGCCAACCATTAATGATCTGGCAGGTGGTTCCCACCTGGCACTGGGTGTCTGTGCAGGAGGGTGGGCTGTAGACACATCGTGGTTGGTCATTTATGATCTTCCACCTGGTCCCCTTGGGACACTGGAGGCCACTGCCAGTGTGTGTCATACTGGAGGTCGTGACTTGGCTGCATTGTGGCCCACCATTTATGATCTGGCAGGTGGTTCCCTCCTGGCACTGGATGTCTCTGCAGGAATCCGGCCTGTAGACACTCCGTTGTTGCTCATTTGTGATCTTGCACTTGGTCCCTTTGGGACCCTGGAAGTCACTGTAAGAGTGTGTCATAATGGAAGTCTTGATTTGGACACACCATGTCCAGTCATTACCCGTCTGGCATTGGATAGCCTCGCAGGAGGGTCCAATGTGGACAGATTTTTGCCAACTGTCCATTATTTTGCATGTGGTCCTTTTAGGGCAGTGGATGTCACTGCAAGAAGTTTGTCTTGAGGATGCCTTGATTGGGACGCACCGAGGCCAACCATCAACCACCTCACACATGGACTCTTTGGTACAGGGATGATGGTGGCTTGAAGGTGGCACGTGAGGCCCTGGAGTTGGTGGCGCTTCCCTCTGGAAGACTTTCTTGTGCACGTGTCTCGGCCAACCATCCACCATCGTGCATTGGGTCCCCTTCGGGCAGAGAATGGGCTGGCAGGAGGGCAAGAGGTGGACGCCTTTCGGCCAACCACCCACAATCTTGCATTGTATGCCCTCGTGGCAGCGGAGGTGGCGACACGAGGGCGTGGGGATGCACTTGGGCCAGCCGTCCACCATCTTGCACTGCGTCCCCTTCCTGCACCGGTAGTTTTTGCACGAGGGCAATGGGATGCATTTGGGTCCTGTGGCCAGCACGACGCATGTGCTGCCTGATCCGCATTGCATCCCAAGGCAGAGCTTGGCGC
Source organism: Chlamydotis macqueenii (assembly GCF_036417535.1). NCBI lineage: Eukaryota > Metazoa > Chordata > Aves > Otidiformes > Otididae > Chlamydotis > Chlamydotis macqueenii. The sequence continues at coordinate 52,957,023 of NC_141593.1, read as the reverse complement.
CTTGCGGTTCAGCCCCTGCGGAATAGAACCAGGGCCTCAGTGAGCGACAGCCCAACCCCTTATCAGACAGCAGAGAATCCACTGCTGGGTGGGGCAGCTTCTTTCTTCTCCTGTGAGGCAGAATTTCCCCACTCAGACCCAGTGGTTCCTTTTTTTGGTCCATGATGAGAGGAGGATTTAAGGGTGGGGATTCTCCAGGGGCTTGCATAGGTGTTGAGCAAGCACTGCTGCGCATTCTAAAGGGAATTTGAGGCTGGAAATGCTGAATGTGGGGTTTGAGAGGCAGAGGGAGATGTGCAAGGAAAAGGCGTATGGATTTAGGGCTGGAAATGCCAAAACTGGGGTTGGAGGGGCAAAGGGAGAGGTGGAATGAGAAGGTGTGTGGATCTGGGGCTGGAAACAGCAGATTTTAGGTTGGAGAAGGAGAGGTAGAATGAACGAGTGGGCGATTTGGGGTGAAAATGCCAAATTTGGGGTTGGTAAGGAAAAGGGAGAGGTGGAGTGAAAGGGTGGGTGGATTTGGGGCTAGAAATGCAAAATTTGGGGTTGGAGGGAAACAGGGAGAGCTGCAAAGAAAGGATGGGTGGATATGGGGACAAAATTGCCAAAATTTAGGGTTGCAGAAAGAAAGGTAGAGGTGGAATGAAGGAGTGGGTGGATTTGTGGCTAGAAATGATGAATTTGGGGTTGGAGAGGAAAAGGGAGAGCTGCAAGGAAAGCATGGGTGGATTTGTGGCTAGAAATGATGAATTTGGGGTTGGAGAGGAAAAGGGAGAGCTGCGAGGAAAGCATGGGTGGATTTGGGTGTGAAAATGCCAAATTTGGGGCTCGAGAGGTACAAGGTGTGTCTTTGAGGCTGAAAATGCTGAATTTGAGGTCAGGAATGGAAAAGGACATGTGTATGGAAAAGGTGCGTCAGTTTGGGGTAGGACATGTCAAATTTGTTGTTAGACCTGGAAAGGGAGAGGTGCAAGGAAAAGGTGCATGGATTTGGGGCTGGAAACACCAAATTTGGGGTTGGAGATGGCAAGCGAGAGGCGGAATGAAAGGGTGCATGGATTTGGGGCTAGAAATGCTGAATCTGGGGTTGCGCATGGAAAGAGAGAACTGCGAGGAAAGCGTGGGTGGATTTGGGTCTGCAAACGCCAAATTTGGGGCTGGAGGGGAAAAGGTAGAGGTGGGACAGGGCAAGGGAAGGAGGAGCTGGGTGGAATTTGGGTGGAGAAATGGGGATTTTGGTCAACGGGACTCACCGCACTGCCACAGCAAGCACGTCAAGAGCAACAGCCACCACAGAGACCGCATCTGCCCCACACGTGGGAGAAAGAGATCTTCAGTTAGGGGGCAGGGAGGGGACCCTGGCATCTGGGACCCACTCTGCCCCATAGCGAGGCAGGGGACCCAGATATCCGGGGCCCACCCTGCCCCATAGATCCCACAGGGGACCCAGGTTTCCAGGTTACCCCATAGCAAGGGACTCACCATCTCAGTGCTGCCTCTCCTCTGAGGACTTTGGGGTTTTTGTAGATAGCAATGGGAGGTGGAATCCACCAGTGGTGTTCTGGCTCCGCCCCTGCCGTGCTGCCCCATTGTTCCATGTGAAAGGGATGGAACCCGAGGTGGGGGAGGGGAGGGCAGAGATAAGATCTGGGGCTGGATCCATCCGGGGCTGGGTTGGCGCCAGCAGAGTGGTGATGGGGGGTTGGAGGGACATCCCTGCTGGTGGTGCCTCCATCCACCCAATGGCGCGTCGTCCGTCTGTCTGTCCCGGACCCCTCCAATGATCCCATCCAACAATCCTCCAACCATTCAACCATCCGTCCAACCATCCAACAATCCAACAATCCAGTGATCCATCCAACCGACCCTCCAACCATCCAATCATCCATACAACAATTGCTCCATCCCTCCAACAATCCCTCCAGACATCCAGTCATCCATCTAACGATTCCTACATCCATCCATCCATCCAGATCAAGCACTTGCACTTTTTTTATTTTGCAGGTCTTTGAGGCTGTGCGACCTGCTACTGTGGACGTCCATCATAGCTCAGTGCTGGTTTTCCTTGTGCCCTTGCAGAAACTCAACCTGAGATGCCGGTTGATGCCTCTAGAGGCATGAAGACCTCTGCAGGAGTATTTACAAGAAGTGCATGAACTGGTGTTGCGTGTGCGCACGGAAACTGTTCTCTCACCATCCGTCTCCGCTTGGTTTCGCCTACTGCATAGCGGAGACCGGGGCTTCCACTTCCATCCGTACGAGGTTGGAGGCGTGGCTGGAAGAGATGAAAGGCAGGCGGCGTTCAGGATCCCCCTTTTTGAAGAGGAAGCAACAGCCCTTCCTCACCCTCATCATCGCATCCCTGCGGAGAGGCAGAAAATTACACGGTCCCCTTCCTAAAGGGTGAGTTTTGCTCAATGCAACCATGTTTTCACAGGGCTGATCCTGTCCCCGTGCATGGGATTGCGCTCAAAATGTTTCCAAGCCTGGCTACTGCTTTATGGTGTTGTTGGCTTCATCTTACGCATCACGGATGTCGCCAAAAAATTGCAGTTCCCTCCCCACCCCACCACCTCGTTGTTGCAACCTTGTCCGATCTCCCTCCGGGCCATCTTTGTAGCCAGCAGCAGAGGGGACGTAGGGGTTAAATGGTTGTGTTACGGCACGTCTGAGTGTTAGGCGTTGGTGTGGAGGTGCCGTGCAGGACAGGCAGTGCTGTGGCGGAGGGGCTGCGGAAGGCGGTGGAGCAAGGGCAGGCCCGTGGGCGCACAAGGCCGTGGTGTGCGGGCAAGCGAGCAGAAGGTGGAGCTGGGATGGCCCTTGGAGGAATCTTCTGATTCTGATCCACCACCTTGGGCGGTGGCTTTGGGGTTTGTCAAAATGGCTCTATATTGGGCAAAAGGGCTCTATATTGGACAAGACTGCTCATTATTTGGCAAAATCACTACACATATATATATCACAGAAACCCCCAATTATTCAGGTAATTAATTACGGAGGGTTGAACAAATTAAGCCGCGGCACTGGCCTTCCTGCTTGCCGCACCGCTGTGCCCTGTCCTGCGTGGTGCAGACTTAATCCGGGGGACACCGTATGTCCTCATAGACAAGTCCCTGGGACAGGTGGCAATTGCATTTTGTGGAGCAGTTGCTGGAGGTGATGGTCTCGCCCACCTGGAAAGGAAAGGCTCAGAGGTCAATCCACATGGGCACCGTCTCCAAATTTTAGGGGAATTTCCTTTCTTCAACAGGGGGGAAGAAATCCCAGAGAGAGAAAGAACAACCATGAGGTGGATTTGGTGGAGTTTGTGCAATTTAGCAAATTAATTCTCCTTTTTCCCCTGGTCCAGCAGAGCAAAATATGCATTTTAGGATGCTGTTAATTGCATTATTTCAGACATGTGTCCTTAAAGTGAAGTGGCAACCCCCCTCATCAACATTGAGTCCCAAAACCAGTTGCGTTGACTAAGGGAGACAACCAACCTCATCAAAGATGGACTCCCCAAATCCATTGCATCATCTAGATGGGACAAGCCACCTCACTGAAGAGTGAGACCCCAAGCTAGTTGCATTGACTCAATGGGACCAGCCAGCTCATCAAAAATTGAGGCCACAAACCACTTGCATCATTGGGATGGGACAACTCACCCTACAATCCTTTCTCAACTTGATTTCCACCAAAAACGCCAATGCTAAGCCTTGATGGCCAACCTCACCTTGAAATACCATCCCTGGTGCAGTGCAGGCGCACTGCTCCAGGGACACACAGGCTTCTCCGTCGAAGAGGTACCCATCGTCGCACTGGCAACCCTTGAAGCAGGTCCACCTGCACAGGGCCGACACAGAGAGGCTGGCGCAGGTGAAGTCGCAGGTATGGATGCAGAGCTCATCGTGGCTGTGGGGTGGGCCAGAGAGGGCTGGAAAAAAGGGAGAAATACCGGTTTTACCCCCCAAAAATTGTGACTGTCTTTTTCTGGATCCAGTGTGGCATGCCTGTGGGTGACAGGAGACCCATGGGCAGCCAATGGGCATCTTTGGTGGCTCCAAAAGATGCTAAACCAACCAAATCCTGCTTTTAACATCCAAGTTAAAGCATTTGCATATTGTTAATCACTTCAAGGCAAAATAGAGGGACACCTCTTTTGAACTAATTTGACAGAAATATTGCTATTTTGGAGGTGGTGAGCTGGAATTTCTTTTTCCAGAGTGTTTTTGGTGTGAAAGAGGTGATTGAAGCCCCAGAATGAGGTTTTGGAGGAGGTTTAAAAATTATTTCTGGGTATTTGATTGATTTTGGGGGTGTTTAAGCATGGAGGCTTGGAGGCTATGGCACAGGACCTCACAGGCACCATCGGCAGCACAGACGTTGTAAAGGCAGTGGCTGAAATACTCCACCAGGCTCACCCGTGGGTGACATGGCCTGAGAGGTCCTGCTGGGTCCCAGATGAGCCTGCAGGAGTCGCTGGCACCATAGGGAGCAGTGTCAGTGGCATCATACACGCGGTGGACTTTGCCATTGCAGCTGTCAGTGCATGGTCTGTCCTCCTCCAGCATCTTCCAGGAGGTGACAAATTTCTTGGTGCTCTGCACCAGGCACCTGCCAGGCAGTTGGAAGTCATCACCGGGATCGCCATTGTAGTTACCACCCAGTCTGCACACACGGCCCCAGCAGGTGTCAGGAATGGTGACAAGGAGGTAGGTGACCACATTGTAGAGGAGCCAGAGGCTGGCGGCGGTCTGGAGGATGATGTTGTCCATTCTTGGCCAATCTGTAGCTTTCTGTCCTCTGTCGCCAGTGGCAACGTGTAGCGCTGGCCGCCCACCTTGGATGTGCATGTAGGACAGGGATGGGGTTTGCACACGCGTATGCGCTGGGGAATTTTGCATGCATGCAGTTGCCCACGGATTTCTTCCTGCACAAGCGGGCCAACAGGTTTGGCATGTGCCAGGACATTTTACATGCTGTTGTAGTTTAGCTCCGCTGGGGACCAGACTACGCAGTCTGTCTCTCACTGCCCCCACCGTGCGAGGGAACAGGGGACAGAGGGGAACAACCTGCTCCACCATGGGCTGCACCTTGGGCTGCAGGGGAATCTTGGCCAGGGGCAGCATTACTGCTCCCCCTCCTTCGTCACTGACCTTGGCGTCTGCAGCTGTTCCTCTCACAAGAAATTTTTCACAACCGGCTCAGGCAGACGCCTCTCAGGATCTCTTCACATCTCATCTCCTCTCCACTTCTTGCAGCCGGGCCGGGCCGAGTTGGGCCCAGATGGCGCCTGGCAGGAGCCCAGAGGGTGAGGGCCGCAAGGCCCACCAGGCTCGCGCCTCCCCCTCTGTCCCCACTCAATGTCTTCACATCTCCTTTTTTTTTTTTTCTGTTTTTCCCATTCTTAAATATGTTATGGCAGAGGCCTTGTCAGGGGACATTCCAACACCATTTGGCTTGGCCCTGCCCAGCAGCGGGTCCGCCCTAGGCCCGGCCGAGTCCACCAGACAAAGGGGGAACTTCCAGCAGCTTCTTGCAGAATCCAACAATATGGATTACAAGAATCTAATTGACCTGGACCTCAAGTAGTGCCTCAGGTAGGGCTTTGCCAGCCTGGTCTCCTGAAGTTTAGAAACCTAAGATGTGTTGTTTCAATTTGGTTCTGAAATGAGGGCCCTGCTAGTCACTTCTGGAGGCCCTACGCACCTCTCTTTCTGCTAGTGCAGATGACTCTCAATAAGGAGACAGTATTCTGAGCACCTTCCAGTGTCACATCTTCTGGGCCCCTGTGTACCTGGCTCCTGGTACCAGGGGTGGGGATGGGGAAGGTGCTCTGTGACACCTTTGAGTGTCACTGTCACTCATGGCATTTTGACAAAATCCTGCCACACCTGTCACAAAAGTCAGGCAGTGGCATAATTACAAATGATGCCATTGCTTGCACTCCATTGTTTTATTTATTCTTTTCAAGCCAACTCTAAAATCACTACAGTTTGTTTCACAGCCTATCTAGTAATATTCCTACACTGAGAAAGCACTCCACAGATCAGTGCTCTACTTGGAAAGAAATGGAAACATCGGTGTGGTTCTGTTTTGCGAGCCACCAAATTTTCGATGCTCAGCAGGGCTCCAACAACAGAAGTCCTAGGTAATGGATTTTGTTCCAGCAGCACAGGCCTCTGAGTCTTGGTCTTGAGCATGCGATATAAGCAATAAGCAGTGTTTCTTGTTGAGTAAAGTATACCTAAAACACGCAGAGAAGTAGAAAGGATGTTAGCTGGACTGAATTGGGGTGGAAGTTTGGCTATACAGGTGAAAGGAGGACTTAACTAGGGCGTGCTGCCCAAAAGCAGCCCAGCCTGTGAAACACTTCCAGAAATATCTGTTGGTTGTTGCATTTACGTATTGGTAATGCTGGAGGTGCTGATTTCATATGCCACATCCCACGCGTGCTAATTTTGCACCCGTATTTCAGGGATTTGCCTTAGGTATTGAAACGACAAGTAGCCTCTGCTAGCTGACGTTGTTTTCCAGATACATTCAGATGAGAACTGCCATTTCAGAGTGAGCGATTGACAACCTGTTGTGGCTGGGACGGAGGCAACAGTACTGGAGCAAGAAATCCCAGAGCAACTTGACAGGCAAATGTAAGAAAACAAAGGGGAAGAGGGCAGAGAAATGGGTTGGTGTCCATGTGCATGAATGAGAAGAAAGAAGATGCTTTTATTTTTTTTTTTTTGACAGCTATGTATCAGATGATCCTTCCATGAAGGAAAATGACAGCAACATAGTAGAGATACCTGAGCTTAGTAGAGATAGCTGAGCTTGCTTTAAACTGACTGCACTGAGTACCAAGCAGGTTAGCGACATCATTGCAGAGCTCCGTGGGGACTTGGCCCTAATGAGAAGTTAACGGATAGGCTTATGTGCTAATAGCTACGTAGTGTTGTTGTCACCAGTACTAATGCGTACATATAGCAATAGTCAATGATGACAATAATGTCTTTCAGGTTTGAGCTGTTAGATATTCTGTGCAAGGCTTAGTAACCAACTCCTCTAGAATGATAAAACTATATAACAGGAAATTGAATGAAGAGATCTTGAGAAAATATTGCATTGCCCTGAGTTTTCAAGTGGATTTGTGAAAGGAAGGCATGATTTTGGCCTCTGAAATAAACATCAGGTTTCACGAGTACATTTGCAATCATTTATCCGTTTAAGTTCTAATGCAGAACAGAAGCAATAATTTTGACACAGTAGAAGAAAACATCCCTGAAATCTGTCAGGATGACATTTCAGTAACTGTGCCACATCCTGCCTGGAATTAGTGTTGGATGGAGTTGTTAGCAGTTCAAGATCTTCTCTAATTAGGTCCTTTGAACAATAACAGAAGTCTGAAAATGATGTCAATGGTACAGAGAGGCCCTTAGGTCAAATCTGCTTGTATTTAATTTAAACTGTACAAAGGTGATAGTGAAATTAAAAAAAAAAAGAATCCAAATATTCCAAATGTAGGATATATGTTTTTCTTTTCAAAATATGTGTTGTGTTTCATGTTAAAAGACATTTTACAATTTGCAAGTATGTACAGCTTCCTGCGCCAGGTAATATGCAACGCTGAGGGGCTCGCTAGGAAAGTTAAGTGAAGATTCTTAAACTGCCTAGCATACAAACCTGCTTTCTGGAAAATTGTTATCATTTTATGATCATCTAAGTTATAGATACAAAAATACAAATACAATTATAAAGAGAGATATATATACACACTCATTCCATAAGCCTACCAGCTGCTTTCTAACCTTCAGGTATTTTTTAATAACAGAAAGAGTATTTATAAACTGTACTCTGTCTTAGCTGTTTTCCCTGAAAATGTCCTGATTACTAATAAAATGAGAAGTGTTACTTTTGCTTCCTTCATGATCTCAGCTATTTCTTGAACATATTCGTCTACGGAAAAAATACCGAGCTATGTAAATTCCCAGCATCTCACTGATGTGGTGGTAAAAATACATACTACTGTAATGAGTTGTATGTGTTATAATTGGAAGAAGCCTATATACCAGGCCTTTCAATCACTTAGCCCAGATTTCACAGTTTAGCGTGCTCTGAGCCACTCCCCAAGCATCTCTGGGGGCAAGGAATCTCTCAGCCTCAAGGAGAGAGATGCCTGAGAGGCGTCCCCACCCACCGGGAGACCCCGACGTGCAGCCCACTGCCATGCAGGAGAGCTCAAAGGGTTCCTGGGCTGCTCATGCTCTAGGGGGTAAGACAATGGACTCACAGTCAGATTTGCACACCGCCTGGAGACATTGGTTGCTCCCAGATTTGGTCTGAGTGAGACATTGACCAGCACTGTGGTTCGGGGGGTGCACCGCCACCCCTTGGCTATTGTGTTGTTCTCTGTCTCCCTCAAATCCACTTTGAGTCAGATGCCACCAGTGCCATGAGGACCTGGCAGATGCCACTGCTGGTTATCTCTGTCACGTGAGCAGGGTTCTGGGAAAAGCGGTCAGCTTGGGGAGGGGCTTTGGAGTACACCGTCACAAAATGGTCAGAGGGGCTGGCGTCTATCAGTAATTTGGATGGTACATCCTATGTAATTCCGTTTCTGAGGCAGTCACCAGAACTTTTATGCGTTTTTGATACAAACTCTTCAATCACGATCCTTTAGTCCACTGTGGTGCCAGACCAGTTGAGCTCTAGGGACGTTCCACTGACTGGAAGCTGGCCAACGTGATTCCCATTTCCAAGAAGGGTGTGAGGGAAGAGCCAGGAAACTACAGACCTCATAGTCTAAGCTCAGTACCTGGAGAAATGATGGAGAAGATCCTACTGGGTGCAACTGGAAGGCCACGCAGCCCATCACTGCTAAAATGTAGACCGGGAACCTCTACACACAGCTGTCTGAGCTTGGATCGTTTTCAGATAAAAACACGATTTGTGCTCTAAAGTGTCTTAGGAGCCTCCCAGACAGAGCTGTACACACTTAGGTTCTGCCCACTTGCACAAGAGGGGAAACCAGGCAGGATTCGCAACGGAAGCTTTCAGCCCAGATCTGCATTTAGGTGAACCTGGGCCCTGCAGACGCACACACAAAGTTCAACTCGCTGCTTGGGAGGTCGCTGGACCTTCAGCATGACCGCCTCAGGAGAAAGCTGAACATTCTCATGGGTTTTGCTGAACCTGTTTATTCCCCTGCTGCAGTTTGTTCCTTTTTCAAACACCCTTTCTTAGTCTGACTGTACTTTTTCCAAAAGTGTATAGTGTTGATTTGTATTTGGACATCAAGACTTCTAGCTCTGTTATAAGAGAGAGCGTTCCAAGTACGTGAACAGATAAATATCTGGGCAGTCACAGGAAAGGAGACTCAGTAAATTCCGTCCTTTAGCCTCACGGCTTTCAGCACTTTGAGTGATACTTTATGTGTCAGGGTCTTTGTGCGTTCCGTCGGTAAAAGGATGTTGTATTTGGTGCCAGAGCTAATCCTAGTCCTGGTGTAACCGAACTCACGCTGCGTCTGCTAGCAAAGCTCTCAGGAGCAGCTGCTGAGTTCAGGAGCTTGCTGTGTGTATCCATCCAGTTTTGTTAAGATCTCTGGGACGAAAGGCACTGCAGAAATGCAAACCCTATCACTGCTTATTTAGCACCAAGCCAGAAAGGCTAGCAGGACTTCTACAAGGTTTACTTTGATTATGATACCGTTTTGTCCTGGCTTTTTCTTTGAACTTACACGACTGCAGAACTTAATAAATTATCTTTGACTTGCCAATCTATCTGTGAAAAAATAAAACCAAAGAGGTTAACCAAAAAATCATAGAATCATAGAATGGTTAGGGTTGGAAGAGACCTTCAAAGGTCATCTAGTCCAACCCCCCTGCAAGGAGCAGGGACATCCCTGACTAGATCAGGTTGCTCAGAGCCTCATCCAACCTGGCCTTCTCTAGCTCTTTAGAAGAGAAATACCAGCACACCTAAAATGAAAATCAAGACTTCTTGTGTGCTCCTTGGAGAAAGCAGAGACCTGCAACTGGGACAAGATCTAATGGTATTGAGTTACAGTCATACTATATAGTAATTTAATTATCTGCCAATGGCCTATCAGATCAAAACAGATGTTCAGTGGTTTTAGCTGAAGGTTTGTTTAGAACGACCTATGGGCTGAAGACGACAAAGCTGTTACAGGTTACGCTGTTTACTTGTAGTGGTAGGAACTAACAAGACTCGGGGCTACAAAGCAAAAGGCTTTCTTGTCCTCGCTTTCTAATTCCAGTGTACACAAATAATTGAATACACTTGTTGTGGTTTAGCCCCACTCCGGACCAAGCTATTCAGGTTCTCACTCGCTCCCCCACCCTCCAAGGGAATGAGGGAGAGAGAATATAACTAAAAGCTCCAGGTTTGAGATAAGGACAGGGAGAGATCATTCAAGGGGGCCTACAAGAAAGATGGGGAAAGGCTGTTTAGTAGGGCCTGTTGCGATAGGACGAGAGGTAATGCTTTTAAAATAGAGGGGGGTAGATTTAGATTAGAAATTAGGAAAAAATTTTTTACGATGCGAGTTATAGAACACTGGAACAGGTTGCCCAGAAAGGTGGTGGAGGCTCCATCTCTGGAAACGTTCAAGGCCAGCCCGGATGAGGCTCTGAGCAACCTGATCTAGTTGGGGATGTCCCTGCTCCTTGCAGGGGGGTTGGACTAGATGACTTTTGAAGGTCCCTTCCAACCCTAACCATTCTATGATTCTATGATTCTATAAGTTACCGCGATGGGTAAAACAGACTCGACTTGGGGAAAACTATTTCCATCTATTAATAATAAGACCAAAGCAGGATAATGAGAGAGGGGAAAAAATCTTCCCCCCACCCCTGCCCTCTTCCCGGGCTTAACTAGGAGGTGGACTATCTCCACCTCCTCCCCAGCTCAAGCAGCACATGGGGAGAATAGGGAATAGGGGTTATGGTCAGTTCATCACACATTGTTTTCTGCTGTTCCTTCCTCCTCAGGGAAAGACCTCCTCGCGTTCTTCCCCTGCTCCAGCCTGGGGTCCCTCCCACGGGCTACAGTCCTTCACAAACTGCTCCAGAGTGGGGTCCTTTTCCATGGGGTGCCGCCCCTCCAGAACGGCTGCCCCAGCGTGGGTCCTCCACGGGCCACATCCTCCTTCAGGCATCCGCCTGCCCCGGCGTGGGGTTCCCCACAGGCTGCAGGTGGATCTCTGCTCCTGCGTGGGCCTCCATGGGCTGCAGGGGGACAGCCGGCCTCACCATGGGTTGCACCTTGGGCTGCAGTAACTGAGACACTCACTGCCGCTGATGCTGTGACAAGATGGGAGAAGGAGTCTGTGAAGGATTTTGCCTGACTGCGAGACTTTTCATATACCATGTTCTTTTTGGGTGTCTTTCTGCATGTCTTTCATGCGAGGGACACTCTACGAGAAACCTCTTCCAGGGTTTAGTCATTCTCATGGTGAGGAGAATCCATCCAGAGGGAGCTTCCCCTGAAGCAACTTGTGCCTGTTGCCTCTTGTCCTGTCTCTGTGCATGCCTGAGAAGAGAGCACCTCCTTCTCCACCATAGCCATCCCTTCTAGGACGGGAAGACTGGGGGACAAAAAAAATCTAGCTTTCAAAGTAAACAGCTTGAAATCTTGTAAAGTGCACAAGTGGGTCAGACGCGAGCTGTGTGTTAGTAGGTATGTGCAGAGGAGAGAAGGAAAGAATGAAAGGCTGGATTCAAAGGTCTCCCCGCAGCCTTCTCTTCTCCAGGCTGAACGGCCCCCACTCTTTCAGCAGCTCTCCCTCCCCGTTTTGCAGGGACACTCCGGATGGCAGATACGCAGGAGCAGGTACGCAGCAAGAAAGAGGTAATGAAAGAGGCAGGAAGAAGTTGCATTTTCTTTATGCATCTTCCAAATCTCTCCCTCAGGGAAGTGAAAACCATGTAAAGTACAGAATATGCAGCCTGCAATGTGAAAATATGAAATCCGATTGCTTACAGACTTACTTCCCTTACTTACAGAAAATAGCTCAGCCTGCAAGTTATCTATGCACTTTTTAAAACCCAAATTGAGAAAACTGATCCAGGCCTTCTCTGTGTCTCCAGCTGGGCTTACTGTGCATTACAAGGAGAACTCAGATTTCCTTCGGCAGCACCTCTCTCCAAGACACGTTGGTCAAGGGGAGGCCGTAAATCTGTGTCGGGTGCAGATGTGCAAGATTTTAGAGCCTAGAAGTCATCCCAGCTTATTTTGATAAGTGCTCCCATGGATTGTTTAGGCAGTTTAAATAATGCCTGTACATGAGAGGAAAATCACTCAGTGTACATCTGGCAAATACGCAGTGTAGAAAGTGTACATAAAAGGCACAGAGTTGAGGACCAGAAGCTGTGGCTCAAACATTTATTAAGAAAATTTTGCTCACAGGTCATCAAACCAGCAACAACCACAGCCTCCTGCTATTTACGCCTTAAAGCTCCGGTTCAGCGCCCTCACGGTGGGTTCCTCACTCGCCCTGGGTCCGTGTGAGGCCCAGCAAAAGAGGAATTGCACCAAGCACCGACTGCCTCAGGAGTACGGGGGGGTTGAACCCCCGCAATACGTGCCCTTCCATACGTACTATAACGTACACCACATACCATACATATCACAGAATACATACAGCACCGGGCACTACACACAATACTGTACGAAATACAACACACACAATACAACAGAATACCATAGGATGCATTACATACCATACACTACGTACAAAACATACAATAGAACTGATAGAATAAATATAATAAAGACCATACCACAAAATCCATACCATACTAGGCAATCCATACCATACAACAAACACAACTCAGTAAATACAATACCATATGATAAATACTATAAAACACTATACCACAGAATCAATCATATGATGTATTGTCCAATATAACAGAATAGATACGATACAGTATTATATAATAAGTACCATTCACGTCATACCACACCATATGATACCACACCATATGATGTACATGACCAAAACGCAATATATTACAAAAGACTACACTATCGGAACTTTTTCCACACACACGGGCCCTGGAGGCAACCGAAGAGCAGAGCTTTGGGCCCGGAGCAGCAGCTGGGCCGGGCGGGCGCTCGCCTGCTCTCGGTGGGGTTGGCTCCCGAGCAGGGCTGTGTGCTGGAGCCTGCTGGGAGGAGGTGTTGGAGGGTGCCGGAGCTGCACTGGGTGGGGCGCAGTGCGATACAAAATCTTGTACAATGCTGCAGTGCAATGCACAACACGCTGCAGCGCAGTACCAGCCGTGCAATTCCAGCCGTACAGCACAGAAAACACAAGAGGAAATACAACACCAATTACACTAAAACACAAATGACAATAAAATCCAAAGTACAATGCAAACACATCCCAATACAACATAAATTACAAAACACATTACAAGATACAGCAAAAATAGGAAAAAAATACAATGCTGTACAAAATACATTGCAGTGTGCAACACAATAAACAGCATAACAGACAATACAGAAAATACAACACGTGCAATACAACACGTTAAATTTAATACAAATCACAATAGAAAATGCATCACAAAACACAATACAAAATGCACTACATAAAATGCAATACGAAACATGCCATACAATATCAAATACAATCCTTCCATACCATTATATATATATACACAGAACAGCACCGTACCATACAATACCTGCAATACCATATCATACAGACACAAAAACGTACCAGCAGTACAATACAAGCAATAAAATACCGCAGCAGCAACGCAATACGACACAAAACCAGGAACCTAATACAACTACAGCGATACAACACATACCATATAATACACGCCGTAGTACCACAAGATAAATATCATACCATACACTACAGAAACGACACAGAATGCAAGCCTTTGAACTAATACAATATGTAACAGACGATAAATATTATGCCATGCAATACACACAATACAAACAATACCACACCGTACAGCACATGGCGTACTGTGCGTACCGTGCCCTACAATACGCACCACGCAACCCAGTACAGTGCACGACAAACAGGATGATACATACAGGAGATACAATACATGCAATAAAGTACAATAAATGTAGCCCCATACGCACAGTGCACAATACAAAACAGAAAACAAAAAGTAGAGTACGCGAAACACAGACAATACAACACACGAAATACAGAAGAAAAATACAATACAAATTACAATACAAAATACAAAATGCAATACAGTACCAAATGCAACAGAAAATGCTACAAAGACCATACGTATTAGCCATATGATACATACGTTACAAACAATAACGTACATGTGGTACAAAGGATACGTACCATACCGTACATATCACACGATACAGCAAGTTGGTACCTTACCAACCAAGGCAATACATACAATAAACACCAAACTATACGACAACCACCATACCATAAAACAACAGCCAATACGTGCAGGACAATGAAAGACAAAGCACATGTGAAAAATTATACCACACAATACACCCCAAAATACATGCCACGCAATACATGCCACAGAGTATATACCAGCAATACATACCAAGCTATACAATATGATACAAAAGACATTACAATACAAAATGCGTTATCATACATAAAAACAAAATACAGCACAGTACATACAAAACAATTAAACACAATACATACCGTACAGTCAATACCATACGATACAATAAATAGCAGACATAATTAAAAAGCACAAAAAATACAATACACAAACCAGTACAAAGTACAGCAGATACAATGGAATACAACAGAAAATACAATACAATACGTACAATACGATACGATACGTACAGTGCGGTACGTACAAGAGAATAAATACCATGCCATACCATCCATACAATAAACAATACAATAGTCAGTACCAAAGAAACGACAGTACAAGACAAGACACGCAACACACTTCGTGCAACACAGCACGTGCAGTACACAGAATACAACGCAACACCGCTGCCACCTCATCAGCACCCGCAGGAAAGAGCAGGAGTGGGTCCTAGTCCGAAGGCTGCGCTGGGCTCCTCAGTCGTGCGGGCACCCCAGGGACACAGCAAACTTCCCCAAAAAGAGGCTCTGGTCTGTAGATGGGGGCCTCCCTTCCCCTCTGGCGGCAGTCACCCATGACCATAACTCGCCGTTGTTTCTTCTCGGCGCTGGGCGTACTGCAGCTCTTGAGGCGCGGGATTGGGCCAGCCGAGCTCGGCGAGGGCGCTCGCACAGGTTCCACCCCTTCCACCTCATTTTGCACAATAAAACACAGCATGCAATAGAGACCTGACATACACTAAAAGACACATAATACCAAACCGTAGCGTGCAAAATACAACACAACACATACGGTATAGATGTTACAACACATAAAATGCACCACACACATTAAAAGAGATCTGCTAGCATGCCAAACACTCCATGCTGTACAACACAATAAAAACCATACAACGCACACAACACGTGCAAAACAGTGCAGTAGGAAATACAACACATCCCGCAGCTACAATAGAAAAGCCAACACAGACGATACATACAAGTCAACTAAAAAATAAAACAGAACAAAGAACATGTACTGTTCGATCCATACAGTTCAATACGTACCATCACATACACTACGTGTATTACATACGATACAAAACACAATAAAATATACAATAGAATACCTACAACAAAAACCACGTAATATACACAAGGCAATACATACCCCAGAGTACACAGCACGTACCACACAGACACCAGTACGCAACCCAGACCCTCCATGGCATACAGGACATGCAATACCATACCTACAATATGACACATACAGTGCATAAAAACCCACCACAATAGATACAAAACATAAAATGGAATACAATAGAAAATGCAATACAATGAATAGCATGCAGCATACCGCACCGTACAATAGCTACAAAAAAAATTACCATACCGTCCAATACGGTATATACAATAAAGAACTGCCATACCGTAGAACAGAACCCAAACCGATGTAAACCATACCATAAAATAGTATTGGGAACCCCCCATAGCAAACACCAGCCCAACTACAGCATACCATAGCATACATACCGTACCATACAAAACACGGAGCAAAAACCATACAGCACAAAATCCATTGCGGTACACGACACATACAGTACGATATCATACCCTACAATGCGTACAATGCAACACCAAATACAATACAAAATAGAAAATACAATAATAAATGCCACGTGTACCCACAATACGTGCGATACCACAGGACGCACGCAGTACAAAGCTCTAAACCACCCACAGTACTCACAAGGCCACACCATACCTGCCAAACCGTGCCACACAAATGCAATACAAAGCACGGCACAAAATACAACACACAGCAACACACGATGCAAACAGCACAACACAGTCCAGACAGGACACGGCATCACAAGAGAGACAACAGACGGAATAACCATACCGGGCCATAAACCACGACACACAAAACACACACACTGCAGCCCGGCGTACTCACTGCAGGACGTACAACGCAACACAAACGATACAAAACCACAATCCCATACAAAACGCAGCCCGTCGGATACGGCCTGCAGCCCTCCACCCCAGAGCTCCGCTGGGGGGACTTACGCCACCCAGTCTCAGCAGCCACAGCAGAGCTCTGGGAAGCGACCAAAGGCTCCTCCGCGGCTGAAGCCCCCCGAGTTTCGGCAGAGGCACCATTGCAGGAGCCGGGTGTCAGCGCTGCCCCCTCCCTTGGCATCAGCTGTGGTGACTGTTGTGCCCCTCCCATCCCCCCGGCAACCGGGCACAGGCTCCGCCCCTTGCCGGCTCTGCCCGTTGCTGGCTCCGCCCATTGGCGGCTCCACCCGTTGCCGGCTCTGCCTGCGCCCGGCCCCGCCCTTTCCTGGCCCCGCCCCTTGCCGGCACCGCCCTCTCCTGGCCCCGCCCCCTGCCGGCACCGCCCTTCGCCGGCTCTGCCTGTTGCTGACTCTGCAGGAAGCAGACGCGTCCCCACAACGGGCTGTTCTGGAGCTCTCTGAGGACACCAGCGCAGTCGGTTTCTAGGCAGCGCGCAGAACAAGCTCCTTGCCTTTCACCCCTGTGCCTTGCGTCCCTGTGCAGTTTTTCCCTCTGCAAACAACAAAAGGTGTCCTGTAAAAGTGAGGGGAGACCAAGGGGAATCTGAAAGCAAAGTCCTCCCGCCTGCATCTGCTGCCAGGTGGGCTTCAGCCCGATTCAGGCTCCAGAGGGCAAATGGGGTTCTCCACTGACCTTCATCCATCCAAGCAGGCAGAGGGGCTGGCTGCTGCCAGCTCAGTAACTGAGTCCCTACTTTGTGTGTCCTTCAGTTTCTGCGGCAGTCACCAGAACTTTCGTGCGGTTTTGGTACCATCTCTCCCATGACAATCCTGTGGTCCGCTCTGGTGCCAGACCGTTGAACTCCAGGGACGTTGCCACCGCCTGGAAGCTGGCCAACGCGACTCCCGTTTCCAAGAAGGGCGTGAGGGAAGACCCGGGAAACTACAGACCTGCTTGTCTAACCTCAGCCCCTGCAAAAATGATGGAGAAGATCCTACTGGATGCTACTGGAAGGCATTTCCAGGACAATGCCGTCATCAGACGCAGCCAACACGAGACAATACGTACCATAGCATACAGTACGTACCACACCATACAGCACATACAATCCCACACGTACCGTACCGCACAGTGCCAAGTGCAATGCAATGCCTCCCGTACCACACAATACCACACCAGACGTACAGCACATACACTGTGATGCATACGATAAATACGTACAATACAAAATGCAATACATACAGTACAATAGATAGATTACATATTGTACCATACAATATGTGCAATACAATAAACACCATGCGATGCAGACAATACAGCCTGTAAAATAAAAATTGGAATACAATGAATACCGTACCATGCCGTGCCGTACCGTACAATTGACAATTCAAGACAAAATAAAGTGCAATGCGTTGCTTGTTGCGCGCGGTATGTTTACTATATGAAATACATTATGTCCACAAATGTACTGAGGACATACTGCATTGATTCCCACGGATTTGTGTCACGCAGCCCTAAGAGCCAGGACATCAATGGTCTGTGTAACAATCGGAAGATACCACAGCGTGGTAGTGTCCCATCTACAATAACTGACAAGGCGATAAAACGCAATGAGGGGCATTGCAGCAGAACAGAGCGTTCCTTTCGCTGGGCCTTCTTCCCTTTAAGGATTTAGAAATGCTAGAGGCAGTTCAGAGGAGAACAAAAGTGAATCTTAAACTCCCCAGGGCTGACACAGAAGTTAGAAGTACGCGTGAAACTCTACGTCCACACGAGTCACCTCAACAGCCAATTGATGTGCCCAAAGTATTGAGTTCCCATTCTCAACAAAGGTCTTGGCGACACACGTGTTTTAAAAGCCTGGTTGCTGTGAATGTGAATGAGCAGATGTCAAAAATACTTATGTCAGCAAAACTGTATTGGGCAAGAGACCACAGCAGTTAGACAACACACATGGCCTCTAAGCGTTGTATGGGGCTGGAAAGAGTTGTGTCTGTTTTCTCGCTTTCTGTCAGAAGAATGAGATTTCTTTAAAAAAGAAGAGGTTTTGGCTTCTTTCATCAGACAATGTTTATGGCAGTGAAAAATAAAAGAACTGGAGAAAGGCAAACAGCACTGAGTGTATGGTATTGAAAAGTAGTAAGTTTGGGTTGCAAGGGACCTTCAAAGGTCATTTAGTCCAACCCCCTGCAGTGAGCAGGGACATCTTCCACTAGATCAGGTTGCTCAGAGCCCCATCCAACCTGGTCTTGAATGTCTCCAGGGATGGGGCATGCACCACCTCTCAGGGCAACCTGTGCCAGTGTTTCACCACCCTCACTGTAAAAAAAAAAAGAAAAAGAAAATCAGCATTTCCTTCTCCTCCCTCTCCACTTCCCCTCCTCAGGAAGCTGTAGAGAGTGATGAGGTTGCCTCTCAGCCTTGTTTTCTCCAAAGTAGACAAATACAGTGTGAGGAGGAGGCCAGGCCAGGAGTGATGAGCGGTGGGCACGCGCTGGCTCTGGAGACCCCCGGCTGGAAACATGTGCCCCGGGACCAGCTGCAGAGATGCAGGCCTGGAGCTGGGCAGCGCTTGCCTTCGGGGAGAGCAACAAAATCTTACCTGGCACATGCAGAAGGACCCCTCAGCGTAAACATCCCACCCTTCCCAGCAAAAATGGGCAAAGATAGCAAGGTCACCAGCATTGTTAGTAAGACGGAGACTTTTTCTGTACTTTTCACGTGTTTATTTTATTTGGAGAGTTGGGTTGGGAGCGCCAGGAGCCCTTGAGGGCTGGCACACACCCCGGCTGATGGCCTGGTCCTGGTTTGGCTGTCCCCCGAGGCGCCCTCCAGGGTCACCAACAGGGTGCTGGCCTCTTCTTGGTTGGAGAGGCCTCGCAGCAGCCAGTCCTCCTCTTTGGGGGTGGCTGTGGGCCCCCAGGGGAGCGTTCACTGCCCCGGCTGGAAGTGGAGGGTCCTGGCACGGCCTCCTGTGGCTCCACCGGGGCCTGCAGGTCTGGCGGTGGGAGCAGAGGGGTGGCTGCTGGGACCCCCACCAATGGCAGTGGATGAGGTGCCAGGGAGCTAGTCCACGCTGGATCTCGCAAGGCTGACACAGGGGGCGAGGCAGGGGGCAAGAGACCCTCCTCGGGAAGCAGAGGGGCTGGGAGCCTCTCTGCTGCACCATTGCACAGCAACACGTGCATGCTGTTGCACAATTGTTGCCCTGCGATTTTTGAAGGGCGTCCCCCAGCATCTGGACAGGCAGCTCTGCTCGCAGCAGAAGGGGTGAGCTGCCTGGAGAGCTGGGAAGAGTTTCTTTGTTGAGGAAGCGAGGCATTTCTTCCACCTCTCCCCGGGCCAGACAATGGCCTCTTCCTTTTCCAGTGTGATCCCTGCTGCTGCAGCAGCGGTGAGAGGGAGCGGCTCCACATCCCCAGCTGGCCCCAGCCCACCACAGCCAGAGGAGAGCATGGCCACGCAGCTGGAGGAGCACTGTCCCACCTGCCTGGGCAGCTGTCTGGAGGCCAGCTACGTGATGCCATACAGAATCACAGAATCCTGAAATCACGTGGGTTGGAAAAGACCTTTAAGATCATCGAGTCCAACCACTAACCTAACATTGCCAAATCCACCCCTAAACTGTGTCCCTGCGTGCCACATCTCCCCCTCTTTTAAATACCTCCGGGGATGGTGACTCAACCACTTCCCTGAGCAGCCTGCTCCCATGATTGGTAACGCGTTTGGTGAAGACCTTTTTCCTCATATCCAACCTAAACCTCCCCCGGCACAACTTCAGGCCATTTCCTCTCATCCTAGCACTTGTTTCTTGGAGAAAGAGCTCTCCTGGAAACCATGCTTCTCCTGGAAACCATGCTAAGGCACATGGAGAGCAAGGGGGTGGTTGGTGACAGCCAACATGGCTTCACAAAGGGCAGATTGTGCCTGACCGATTTGGTGGCCTTCTATGATGGGGTGACAGCATCGGTGGACAAGGGACGAGCAACGGACATCATCTACCTGGACTTGTGCAAAGCTTTTGACACTGTCCCACATGACATCCTTCTCTCTAAACTAGAGAGACACGGGTTTGATGGATGGACCACTCGGTGGATAAGGAGTTGGCTGGATGGCTGCATTCAGAGAGCGGTGGTCAACGGCTCGATGTCCAAGTGGTCACAAGTGGCGTCCCTCAGGGGTCCGTGTTGGGCCCAGCCCTGTTCAACATCTTTGTCGGCGACATGGATAGTGGGATAGAGCGCACCCTCAGCAAGTTCGCTGGTGACACCACGCTGTATGGTGCCATCGACATGCTGGAAGGGAGGGATGCCATCCAGAGGGACCTTTACAGGCTGGAGAGGTGGGCCTGTGCCAACCTCATGAAGTTCAACCAGTCCAAGTGCAAGGTCCTGCATGTGGGTTGTGGCAATCCCAGGCACAAATACAGGCTGGGTGGAGGATGGATCGAGAGCAGCCCTGAGGAGAAGGACTTGGGAGTGCTGGTGGACAAGAAGCTCAACATGAGCTGGCAATGTGGCCTTGCGGCCCAGAAGGCCAACCGCATCATGGGCTGCATCAAGAGGAGTGTGGCCAGCAGGTCAACGGAGGTGATTCTCCCCTTCTGCTCTGCCCTGCTGAGACCCCACCTGGAGTACTGTGTCCAGTTCTGGAGCCCCCAACATAAGAAGGACATGGACCAGTTGGAGAGGGTCCAGAGGAGGGCCACAAAGATAATAAAAGGGCTGGAGCACCTTCCCTGTGAGGACAGGCTGAGAGAGTTGGTGCTGTTCAGCCTGGAGAAGAGGAGGCTCCGGCGAGTCCTTATAGCAGTCTTCCAGTACCTCAAGGGGGCCTACAAGAAAGATGGGGAGAGGCTGTTCAGGAGGGCCTGTTGTGATAGGATGAGGGGTAATGATTTTAAAGTAGAGGGAGGTAGATTTAGATTGGATATTAGGAAAAAATTTTTTACAATGCGAGTTGTAGAACACTGGAAGAGGGTGCCCAGAGAGGTGGCACACAATACAATACAACAATCACCATAGTATTTAATACAATACGTACCATACCATAACATACAATACAGAAGAATATTATACAATAGAAAATACAATAGAATACAAAATACAACACAATACAAAGCAAGTCGTACAACAGAACAAAAATACAATACGATACAAAATACAGTACAAGGTACAATACAATAAATAGCATACCAGACAATACATGCAATACAGGGAACACAATACATAGAGTAAAACACACAAAATGCATTGCATCTATTTGTAATAGAAATTTGTAATAGAAAATGCAACACAAAACACAATACAAAATGCACTACATAAAATGCAATACGAAACACGCCATACAAAATAAAATACACACAATCCATTCCATACCGCACAATATATACAGTACAACACCGTACCGTAGAATACCTGCAATAACCATATCATAAATACAATACCAAACACAAGCAAGTCAATGCAGTGCAAGCCACACAATACGTGGAACACATACCACACGATACAAGGATATAATACAATACAAGCAATAGAGCACGTACTGTACAGTAAGAGAAATGTTTACCATAAGCTACACACAATACAGAACTTTGAATTAATACAATGTCATATGTCCTACAATACCTAGGATGCACAATACACAGTAGAATACAATACATAAAATCGAATACGTGAAATACAATACAAGCAGTACAATACATAAAATACTTTCGGAAATACAATACAAAACAGAATACAAAATACAACACATGACACAACATAAAACTTACCATACAGTACAATAAACATCAAACCATATCAAACCATAGAATACGTACCATGCCATAGAATAAAAGACAACACATAGAAGGCGTGCAAGATAATGAAAAAGAGAACATTTAAAAAAAACCCACACAGCACAATACAAAGCAAAATACATAGCATGTGCAATACAAACCACACAATATATACCGCTCAACACATACCAAACCATTCAATACAATACAAAATACATTACGATACACACAATAAATACATTATGGTACACGCAATACGATACAGCCCATATGAACAAAATAATACAACAGAATACATTGAATACAGTAACTAATATGATGAAATACACAGAATACATAAAACTAAAAGAGAGTCAATGCAAAAATACAATAAAAAATTATTAAAAGTGTAATACATACTATACACGCTATACGATATAAAGCATGTGCATCACAACGCAAGACAATAAAATACAATAAATACAATACACTACACCCGACAGAATAAATACTGTGCCATATGGTGTACAGATACTCAACACAATTTGTACAACACAGCACGTGCAGTACACAGAATACAACGCAACACCGCTGCCACCTCATCAGCACCCGCAGGAAAGAGCAGGAGTGGGTCCTAGTCCGAAGGCTGCGCTGGGCTCCTCAGTCGTGCGGGGGCCCCAGGGACACAGCAAACTTCCCCGAAAAGAGGCTCTGGTCTGCAGATGGGGGCCTCCCTTCCCCTCTGGCGGCAGTCGCCCATGACCATAACTCGCCGTTGTTTCTTCTCGGCGCTGGGCGTACTGCAGCTCTTGAGGCGCGGGCTTGGTCCAGCCGAGCTCGGCGAGGGCGCTCGCACAGGTTCCGCCCCTGCCACCTCACCGTGTACAACAAACCGCAAAATACGACAGAGACAAGACACACAGTAAAAGACACAGAATAAATACCAAACCAGAGCATACAATACAACAAACTGAAGACAACACATAAAATAAAATGCAATCCCTAACGGGCAATATAAAATACAATAGAAAAAAATACAGTACATCCCCTAGAGTACCGTACAATAGGTGCCATGTCATACCATACAACGTGTACCATACAATACAAAAATACCATGCAACACCATGCACACAAGATCCTACACACAATACCGCACACGCGCTACAGAATACAATGCAAGCCAAACCAAAATGGAATACAGCATTCAGTACAATACAACATACAGTACATACTTTACACTACACAGAATGCCATACCCTCAGTACACACGCAACAATACAAATACCGTACAATGCAAAATACAACACAATATATAGCATACAACACACGCAATGCGTACAATTGAAAATATAATACTGACAATACAGACAACACAATTTGAAAATAGACTAGAAAATAAACTACGCTAGAAAACAGAATACGTACAGTTCAAGATGTACTTTACCTTACACTACATCTATTACATACAATACAAAATACAGTACCTACCACGCAAACCGCGTAATATACACAAGACAGTACATCCCACACAAGGCACAGTACGTACCACACAAACACCAACAGAGAACCCAGTACATATGCACTATACAATATATGCAATACAATAAATACAGTCCAACACATGCGAGACGATACATACGAGATGCTACGTACAAGGCCTAGAAGAGAGTACACTACATACAATACATAAAAAGCACACAATAGAAGAGGCAATACCATAGAAAACAGAATACAACAGAAAATACAATACAATAAATACCATACTATACATTATGCACAATACAACACATACAATAAAATAAATGCCATACCATAAAACACATTAAAGAAAACTTATAAAATACAATAGATAAAATGCAACACAAAATACATCATAAAATACAGTACCACAATGCAAAATACAGTACAATACATGCCCTACCATACTATACATACCCTACAACACATACCATTCAATACATACCAAACAATACAATATGCAATGCATAAAACACCGTGGAAAGCATCCCGTATCATACAATATATACGCTATCTAAAAAAATTGACCATATTGTACAATAGAATACAATACATAGAATAATTGAAATGCCATACCATAGAATAGAACACAAAGCACACAATGCAAACAATACAATGCAATATAAAATAGAATAAAATACAACAAAGGATACACAACACAAAGTACAATACGCACGAAAGAGACAAAATGTAATACAATAACTTACGTACAATACATTCTACAATACACACCATACCATACTATATTCTACATACAATACGTAGAATAGAATATGAAATACAATACAACACATTATGGACAACACGTACAATACAATAAATACCATACCATACAATACCACACAATCCATAGGACACATACCATACCGTACGACATAAAATATGATACAATGCGTACATACAAGATAAGATACAATCTGTACAGTGCATACCATACCACAAATACAACACAGAACGCAATAAACACCATACTATACCATAAACCACAAACCACCCCGTTCCAAATACTGTCCCAAATGCAAAATACCCTACAATAACATACATACCGTACCATACAAAACATAGAACTCAAACCATACAATGCAGAATACATTACAATAGAAAATAGATTACAATACAAAAAATAACACAATACATACAGTACAACAGCATGCTATACTAAGCAATGTATACATTGCAATACAAAACACAACAGAAAATAGAAAATACAATAATAAACACACACATACCCACTTATAAACATATATACCCCCACTACATACAACACCATGTGATACACACAACAGAAAGCAATAAACTACCCACAATACCATACCACACATACCAAACCACACAATAGAAAATACAAGACAACACAAAATACAGAACAAGCCAAGACAAAACACAAACAATACAATGCAACACAAAACATACGAGACATCACAACACAGACAATAGAAGAAACACCACATTGTACAATAAACTACAACACGTAAAATACACACGTCGTATAAATAACAAATAAAAACCAGCATAGAAACTACAAGATGTGCAATGCAATACAAACACTCGCATACAAAAAAACACAGTCCCATGCAAAGGACAACCCATCGGACACGGCCTGCCGCCCTCCATCCCAGAGCCCACTGGTGGGACTTCTGCCACCCAGTCTCAGCAGCCACAGCAGAGCTCTGGGAAGCCCCCAGCGCTTCCAGCTCCTCCTCGCTGTTTCTCAGGCTGCCTGCCTGGGTGGACAAGCGTTTCAGCCGTGCTCCGGAGCCCTCCACGCCGCCGGGAGCGGCATCCCTGTTCCCAGCAGCACCGGCACCCTGAGCCAGTGCCATGCCAGCCCCGGGCTTTCCTTCAGCTCTCCTGCGCTGTCCCCTGCCCCCCTGGCTTCTGGCTCCAAGCCCTCTCCATCCATCAGGATGCGGTTTCCCCGCCGGGAGAGGCGGATCCCGTCAGGCCCCCGCGCACCTTGTGCCTTGAAGGCTCCTCCGTGCTGGAAGCCCCCCGAGTTTCGGCGGAGGCACCATTGCAGGAGCCGGGTGTCGAGGCGGCCACCTCCCTTGGCATCAGCTGTGGTGACCGTTTTGGCTGCTTCCATCTCCCGGGCAACCGGGCACAGGCTCCGCCCATTGCCGGCTCCGCCCGGTGCTGGCTCCGTCCAGTATTGGTTCTACAAGCTGTTGGCTCCGCCCACTCCCGGCTCTGCCTGTTGCTGGCTCCACCCATTTCAGCTCCGCCCATTACCGGATCTGTCCCTTGCTGGCTCTGTCCCTTACGGTCTCATCCAATCAGAGGGCTGGGCCCCATGGCTCGGGCCCGCCTCTTGTCCTCCGACCTGTTTTTGGCCGGGCGTTGGGGGGGAGCTCACCTGCCCTGCGCTGCTGGTTCCGGCTGCTGCTGCGCCTTGCCCTGTCTCCGAGGCCGGTTGCAAAATGTGCAGACGGCTTTGTGTTGCCCCTGCAAGTCGAAAACCAATCATTCTAAGTTCCATGTGCCCGGGGACACATAGAGAGCCCCTCACCCTTTCTTCCTGCACCGGGCTGCTTCGTTGACATCCTGGTGCTGTGCAGTGGGGCCTGACTGTCGGAGTTCAGCCCTGCTCAGGACCAGACTACGCAGTCTCTCTCTCGCTCCCCCCGCCCTCCGAGGGAATAGGGGGAGATGATACAAGACAAACAGCTCGAGGTTTGAGATAAGGACAGAGGGAAACCCTTAAAGTTACCGTTTTGGGCAAAAGAGACGCGGCTTGACAAAAACCATTTATTACTAAAAACAGCGGGATAATGAAACAGAGAACAAGATAACTTCTCCCCACCACTCCATCTTCCTGAACTTAACATTATCTCTACCACCTTCCCCCCTGAGCGGCACAGGCGGGAAGAGGAAATGGGGCTTACGGTCAGTCCACCCCACATCGTTTTACACCACTACTTCATCGCTGGGGGAAGAACTCCTCACGTTCCTCCCCTGCTCCAGCGTGGGGTCCCACCCACGCACCACAGTCCTTCATGAACTGCTCTGGCGTGGGTCAACTCTTCCATGGGGTGCAGTCCCTCCAGAACAGCTGCCCCAGTGTGGGCCCTCCATGGGCTACAGCTGACTTCAGGCACCCACCTCCCCTGGCATGGGGTCCTTCATGGGCTGCAGGTGGATCTCTGCTCCTGCGTGGGCCTCCATGGGCTGCAGGGGGACAACCTGCTCCACCATGGGCTGCACCTCGGGCTGCAGGGGAATCTTGCCCAGGGGCAGCGTTTCTGCTCCCGCTCCTTCATCACTGACCTTGGCATCTGCAGCCGTTCCTCTCACAAGAAATGTTTCACAACTGGCTAAGGCAGACGCCTCTCAGGATCTCTTCACATCTCATCTCCTCTCCACTTCTTGCAGCCGGGCCAGCCCGAGTTGGGCCCAGATGGCACCCGGCAGGAGCCCAGAGGGTGAGGGCCGCAAGGCCCACAAGGCTCGCGCCTCCCCCTCTCTACCCTTGCTCAGCTCCTTCCCATCTTCTCTACCTTTTTTTGTTTTCCCCTTCTTAAATACGCTATCACAGAGGTATTATCAGGGAACATTCTGCTGCCAATTGGCTTGTCCCTGCCCAGCAGTGGGTCCGCCCTAGGCCTGGCCGAGTCCACTGGGCAAAGGGGAAAAAACTTCTAGCAGTTTCCTACAAAAGCTACCACTTTAGGCCCCCCCTCCCTAAATAAAACCAGAACACAATCACTATACTCTTTAATACTATAGGTACCATACCATAGCATACAATACATATTATACAATACAGAAGAATATTATACAATAGAAAACACAATAGAATACAAAATACCACACAATACGAAACAAGACATACAATAAAACACATAACAGACGTCCCAAAAGGCAACAGCTACAACACAAAATACAATACAGACCACACACAACATTAAATACAACACAATATAAAAAGCAACACATACTAAATGGAATACATGCAATGCATACAAAATACAGTAGATACAACAAAATTCATACAATAAATAAAATACAAAAAAAAAAAAGAGAAAAAATAGATAATTCGAAACAGTACAATTGATACGTAACATGCAGTACCTACCGTACCATACACACCGTACCATGCGATACATACCATACCGTACCATACCATACGTACCCTGTGCACAAAACACACCACACAATATGGTTCATAGAAGAAATACAATAAATACCATACACGTTATGTGATACCATACCACACGTGTCGTACCGTAGCATATGATACAAACCGCAACACATGACAAACAAAAACGCATTACCAACCACTCTACTGGAACTTTTTCCATAAACACACACGCGCGCCAGAAGGCGTCACGGTGTTTACTGGGGGCACCAGAGGTGGATGCTGAGGGGCCGCAGCTCCACTGTGCCCTTACGTGGACCCGGAGCAGCAGCTGGGCCGGGCAGGCGCTCGCCTGCTCTTGGTGGGGTTGGCTCCCGAGCAGGGCTGTGTGCTGGAGCCTGCTGGGAGGAGGTGTTGGAGGGCGCCGGAGCTGCGCTGGGTGGGGCGCAGTCTGATGCCAAATCTTGTACAATGCTGCAGGGCAATGCACAACACGCTGCAGCGCAGTACCAGCCGTGCAATTCCAGCCGTACAGCACAGAAAACGCAAGGGGAAATACAATGCTGTACCCATGGAGGGTTAATTAGTCCCAGCAGTGGTTAATTAATCCCAGGGTGTCGTAGTTCAGCCCCAACGGGGACCAGACTACGCAGTCTGTCTCTCGCTCCCCCCACCCTCCGAGAGAATAGGAGGAGATGATATAAGGAAAAAAACAGCTCAAGGTTTGAGATAAGGACGGGGAGAAATCCTTAAAGTTACCGTCACGGGCAAAACAGACTCGACTTGGGGAAAACTATTCATTTATTTCTAAAATTAGCAGGAGAATGAGACAGGGAACAAGATAACCTCCCCCCACCCCTCCCTCTTCCCGGGCTTAACATTATCTCTACCACCTTCCCGTCCCGAGCGGCACGGGGGGGGAAAAGGGAATGGGGGTCGCGGTCAGTTCATCACGCGTTGTTTTACGCCGCTGTATCATCGTCAGGGGAAGAACTCCTCGCATTCCTCCTCTGCTCCAGCGCGGGGTCCCTCCCACGGGCCACAGTCCTTCGTGAAACTGCTCCGGCGTGGGTCATCTCTTCCACGGGGTGCAGTCCCTCTAGAACAGCTGTCCCAGCGGGCCCTCCACAGGCCACAGCCTCCTTCAGGCCTCCACCTGCTCTGGCGTGGGGTCCTCCACGGGCTGCAGGTGGATCTCTGCCCCTCCGTGGACCTCCATGGGCTGCAGGAGGACAACCCGCTCCACCATGGTCTTCACCACGAGTTGCAGAGGAATCTTGGCCAGGAGCCGCGTTACTCCTCCCCCTCCTTCTGAACTGACCTTGGCGTCTGCAGCTGTTCCTCACAACAGGCTGGCAGACGTCTCTCAGGATCCTTTTTACATCTTATTCACTTCTCATCTCCTCTCCACTTCTTGCAGCCAGGCCGGGCCGAGTTGGGCCCAGTCGGCTGCCTGGCGGGAGGCCAGAGGGTGAGGCCTGCAAGGCCCATGAGGCTCACGCCTCCCCCTCTCTGCCCCCCGCTCAGCTGCTTCACATGTTCTCCTCCTCTTTTTCCTGTTTTCCCCTACTTAAATACGTTATCGCAGAGGCGTTATCACGGGACATTCTGCTACCAATTGGCTCGGCCTTAGCCAGCAGCGGGTCCGCCCTAGGCCCGGCCGAGTCCACTGAACAAAGGGGAGCAACTTCTAACAGTTTCCTAGAGAAGCTACCACCTTAGGCCCCCCCTCACTAACAAAACCAGAACACAGGGGATATTAATGATTTGCAGGGGTGGTTAATTAGCCTTACTAATGATCCCTTTGAGGGGCTTTCTTTCCCCCACACTCCCCCCATGTTACTGTTTGCGTGTTAGCATCCCTCTTCTCTTTCCTGGAGGGGATTAATTTTTACCAGAGGAGTTTAATTAACCTCTGGGGGGGTTTTAATTAATCCTAGTGGGGGTAATTACTTTGGAGGGGGGTTAATTACCCCATTAATTACTCCACAGCCATGGCAGAGGACATCAAGGCCAAGCTGGAGCGTTACAAGACCGCCCCGTTTGACAGCTGCTTCCCCACACAGAAGCAGACCAAGAGCTGCTGGCAGAACTACCTGGGTGCTGCCCCTCCCCCGCCCTTTCTGGACCCCAGGGTCCCCTCTGGGTGGGGGAGGGACTCCTGGGTCCCCCCGTTCCTGTCCCATCATGTCCCCTCCCCCCAGCCCAGATTTCCACTGCTGTCAGAAGGCGATGGCAGCCAAGGGGGTGGTGTCCCCATGGCCATCAGGGTCCCCTCGAGCTCTCCATGGTGTCCCTGCAGCTCTCAGGATCCCCACAGTGTCCCCATGGTTTTTGCGTCCCTCTTGGGGTCCCTACGGTCCTCGGGTTTCTCGCTGCAGTCCTTGTACCCCCCTGGTGTCACCACTACCCTCATGGTGTCACCACCTACCTCAGGGTGTCACCAAATCCGCCATGACATCACTGTGATCCCTGCAATCTCTGTGGTGTCACCACATCCCCATGATATCTCAGAGGTCCCTGCATCCCCTGTGCTGATACCGTGCCTCCCCTCCTACCCCACAACATCACGGTGTCCCTGGTCCCTTCCTGTCGCTCATGCTGTCACTGGTGTCACCCCACAGGTGACGGTGTGGGACGAGTACCGCAAGGAGGGGACCTTCCCTGGCGAGATCTGAACTTTGCCAACCTCCACCCCGGGGAGGGAACACCCGTGTCACCGGGAGGTGGGGATAAGGGGTGACACGGCCATCACCCATTGAGGGGAGGGAGTGACACAACAACCCCCCACCCCGGGGTGCGGGGGAATGTGGCTGTCACTGGGATGGGGAAGGGGACACAGTGGTCACCGGGCCAGTGGCACCGGCCAATAAAGGGTTGAACTGGTCCTGGGTATGGGTTTTGCTGGGGAGTGGGGGATGGAGTTCTCCTGAAGGTGGGGGTCCCCTGGTGGGGAGAGGGGACAGATCAAAGACCCCTTCCCTGAGCTGGACTCAAAAGGTTTTTATTCATTAAAAACGGTGGTGGGATGATCGAGGCGGGGGGCGGGTGGTGGTGTTGGGGAGGGGGACAACCCACTGCCTGGATGCCTGGGTTGTCCCCCATTGTGAGTGCTCGCTGGGGACAGAGGGACTAGGGGCCCAAGGGGAGAGCCTGGAGGGGCTGGAGAATGGGGGGCACCAGGATCTGGCCACGGCCTCTTGAACGGGCACCAGGATCTGGCCAAGGCCTCGCAGTGGGGAGGACACGGCATCAGAGTTTCTTCTCCATCTCGCCATCTCCGTGTCCCACCATCTCCATCCTGCTCCCCATCCCTTCCCTCCATCCATCTCCATGTTTCTTCATCCATATCTCCATCTTGTCGTCCTCTTCCATCTGTCCGTCTTCTATGGTGTCTCCATCCATCTTCTGTGGTTTCTCCATCCATCTCCCCATCTTCCATCTCCCCATCTCTCCACCTTCAGTGGTTTCTCCAGCCATCCAGCCATCCATCTTCAGTGGTTTCTCCATCTCCGTCCATCCATCTTCTGTGGTTTCTCCTTCTCCTTCCATCCAGCCATCTCTCCACCTGTCCATCTTCAGTGGTTTCACCATCTATCCACCCAACCGTCCATCTCTATCATTTCTCAATGGATTTTTACATGGTGGAGGGAGACATGAGGATGTCACAGATGCACAGAGAGGTGGAGGACATCATGGGTGGCCATGTGGAGGTGTCACAGATGGACACACACAATGACGACACTGTGGAGGGACGCCTAGGGATGTCACGGGTGGGGAACACCGTGGATAGGTACAGAGAGGTCATCAAGGACACATAGCGATGTCACGGAGGGATGGAAAGATGGAGAATGTCATGGAGGGACATAGGGATGTCACGGTTGGTCAGACATGACACCACAGATGGACAGCCACAGAGGGGACACGGTGGAGGGACACATAAGGTTGTCACAGATGGAGAAAGAGGTGGAGGACATCGGAGATGGACGCAGAGAGGTCCTCATGGACATGTAGGCGTATCATTTACCTAGGAGGGTGGAAATGGTGGAGAACGGGGGTTACAAAGTATAGAATCTGCATTTTGGCCATCCTGGAGCTCATTTCCTTGCTACTCATGGTTTACACGCTTCTTACGCAAGGTGTACTGACAAGCTACTTGTAATTTTATCATGCGCCGCTGATAGTTTTTTCACTTGCCACTTGTAGTTTACTCACTTGCCATGCATAGTTTACTCACTTTATTCACTCACTCACCACTTGTCTTTAGCTCACGATTTGGCCACTGATTGCAGTGGGAATGACAGGACTGAGCCCTCTTACTCACTCACTACTCAACACTTCCACCTTACAACATTTTCCCACTTAATCTCTTCTTAGCTCTTGCTTACACACTCGCTACTCACTCTTAACTCGATATACATCCCTGGGCAGCTCTATATCTTCCCAGCTTGCTCTTCTGCTCACTTGTTACCCACTACTTACTTGGTACTTGCTTACTACTCACTCCCTGAGCTATGCAGCCCAGCTACCACTTTACGCCCACTACTCACCTGCTACTCATCACTTGGCCAACAAATGTGTCCCCACTTGCTGCCAGCACAGGCAGAAAGTGCTACTCAGCATCCAAGCCTTCCTCCTGCCCTTACTCCACTCTCACAACTCCATCCTCGTAGCTCTTACCCACTCCCCAACCTCGTGCTGCCGTACTCATGCCCTGCTCTTCCTTTACCCACCCCTAGAGCTACTCACCATGACCTGCCCGGCTTCCAGCCCCATGTGCGTGCCATGTATGAGGACCTCGATGTTGACAATGCCACTGGGGCTGCCCTGCACCAGGTCGCTGAAGGATTCAGCGCTCCCGGCGTCAGAGCAGAGCCTGGCCAGGAGGTAGATGCAGGAGACGGGGAAGTCGCGGTGGAGGCGGTCGAAGGTGTGGAGGTGACCCATGCCCAGGGCGGAGCACGTGGCAGCCGTGGGGACAGGTTTGGGGACAGGTGTGGGGATGAGGGCGGTGGCACAGGGCTCCTGGGGGTGTTTGGATGAGCAGGATGGATCTGTGGGGACAGGAGGAGCAGTGGTTAGTTGAGTTGTTCTTCTGAAAGGGTTCTTCATCCCTCCCTCCCTCCCTCTGTCCCTCCAATGATCCCTCAGTCTGTTCCTCCATCTCTCGCTCCATCCTTCCACCCCACCATCACCCATTTATCTCTCCATCCCTCCTTCTTCACCCAGTTCTCCATCCCTCCTTCCACCCCTTTGTCCTTTTTCATCTGTTTCTCCATCCCTTCGTACTTCTTCTTCCACCGTTTCTCCATCCATTAATCCAGCCATCCATCTTTCTTCACCCATTTCTTCATCTCTCTATCCCTTCATCCTCTTCCACTGTTTCTCCATCCTTCTTCACCCTTCCTCCATCCCTAAATCCTTCTTCGCCTCTTCTCCATCTCTTCATCCTTCTTCCACTGTCCATGCATCCCTAAATCCTTCTTCATCCATTTCTACATCCCTTCACCATCCTTCCACTGTTTCTCCAGCCCTCCATCCATCCTTCTTCACGCATATCTCCATCCCACCACCCACATCTCCGTTCCTCCCACCGCTTCCCCGCATCCCTCACTCATGTCCCCTGTTGCAATGCCCCACTCACGGCATGGCATCCCCTGTCCCCTGCTGTGCCCCTCCTCAAGCTGGATGCAGACCCTGCAGAGTTGGTCCTGTAGCATCGCTGGTGCTGTTACCATCACTGCGCCGTCCTTGCTGAAGACCACCTGCATGTCCATGGCTATTGCCACACGTCGCTGACCCCCTTGACGTTCCAGGCGCACCCAACCTCCCTTCAGCGGAAGAGGCAGGTGGGCCTGGCGCCCGGTCACCTGCAGGGAGGGGACAGCGGTTATGACACCTGGATGTCTGGATCACCTCCCCAGTTATGGGGTCTGGGGGTTGGAAATGTGGCAAGAAGCCCCAGATGCGTGGGTCCCCTCCTGGAGAAGACACCCTTCACCCCACGCTCTGCCAAAGGCTGTATACTCACCCTTGCCATCGTCTCCTCTCCGCGGAGCAGGACCACCTCGTAGCTGTCACCACGGAGCGTGATGTGGCTGAAGGTGGCAGCTGGTCCCCTGCCCACTTGGCCACTCGCCGTGACTTGGAGGGTGAGCAAGTGGCTGCCGCAGGTGGTCACCAACGTCTGGGTGCAAGGTTCGGTCAAGCCGTAGTTCTTCCCGTCAAAGGCTTGGTAGCACCAATGCCCCAAGACATGGCAGATGAGACGGGGCTGCGAGACGGACAGGCATCTGGGGGAGGTTTCCACCACCTGGCATGTGGTTCCAGATGGACAATGCAGGTCATTAAAGGACGGCTTGCTGGCTACAGATTTGGGCCAACCCTTCACCATCTGGCAGGTTGTGCCTTTCAGGAAATGCAGGTCTTTGCATGATGGCTTGTTGGGGATGCATTTGGGCCAGTCCTCCACCAACTGGCAAGTTGTCCCCACTGCGCAATATGTGTCATTGCATGATGGCCTGTTGGGCATGCATTTGGGCCAGTCCTCCACCATCAGGCAGGTGGTGCCAGGCGGACAGTGAATCTCGCTGCAGGATGGCTTGTTTGGCATGCATTCGGGCGAATCCTCCACCATCTGGCAGGTTGTCCACACCGGGCAATGTATCTCGCTGCAAGATGGCTTATTGGGCATGCATTCGGGCCAGTCCTCCACCATCTGGCAGGTGGTGCCAGGCGGGCAATGCATGGTGCCGCAGGATGGCTTGATGGGTACGCACGTAGGCCAACCTCCTACCATCTGGCAGGTGGTGCCCATGGGGCAGCGGATGGTGCTGCAGGTGGGCTGGTTGGGCAGGCATTTGGGGCAACCTTCTACCATCTGGCACGTGGTACCTTCTAAGCAATGCACTGTGGTGCGGGTCACGCTGTGAGGGACGCCCTCTACCACATGACACACAGTCCCGGACTTGCAGGAGAGCTCGACGCAAGATGCTGCAGTCACGCTCCTTCTCATCTGCACACACTTGGGCCACCCTTGATCCACCCGGCACGTTGTCCCGTTTGCACATTGCAGGTCACCGCAGGAGCGTACACGGATGCAACGAGGCCACCCATTCAGGACTTTGCAGCTCATTCGCACCTGGCAGTGGAGGTTCTTGCAGGAAGGTTGGGAGACACAGGCAGGATGACCGTGCACCACCACGCAAGCAGTGCCAGGTTTGCAGGCAACGTGCTGGCAGGATGCGGGGCTGGTGATACAGTTGATGCTGACGCGAGGCATGGGAGGTGATGAGATGCCAGGGGAAAATGGGGAGAAGGAAGCATGGTGGCTCCAGGGAAGAGTTGCGAGGACGGCATAGGCAGGAAGACAGGGAGCCCCCCCATCTGTCATGGTTGTGCCATTGGGACATTGGAAGTTGCTGCAGGAAGGTTTTCCAATGGAGATCTCGGCTTGGATGCACTGTGGCCAACCATCAACCATGTGGCAGGTGGTTCCCTTCTGGCAGTGGATGTCACTGCAGGATGGTTGGTTCTTGACACAGTGGGGCCAGCCATTGACCATGTCACACGTGGTCCCTTTGTGACACTGGACGTCACTGCAAGAAGGTCTTCCAGCTGAGGTCTTGGATTCGATGCACTGGGCCCAAAGGTCAGCCTTCTGGGAGGTGTTTCCCTTCTGGCACTGGAAGTCGCTGCAGGAGGGCTGGTGGTGGGCACACTGTGGTTGCTCATTTATGATCTTGCACTTGGTCCCTTTGGGACACTGGACGTCGCTGCAAGTGGGTCTTCCACTGGAGGTCTTGGTTTGGAGACAGCGAGGCCAACCATCAACCATCTGGCAGGTGGTTCCCATCTGGCACTGCATGTCCTGACAGGAGGATTGGTTCTGGACACACTGGGGCCAACAATTGACCAAATTGCAGGTGGTGCCTTTGGGACACTGGAGGTCGCTCCAAGAAGGTCTTCCAGTGGAGGTCTTGGTTTTGAGGCACTGCTGCCAAGAACTAACTGTGTCACACGTGGTCCCTTTGGAACACTGAATGTCACTGCAAGAAGGTCTTCCAGTGGAGGTCTTGGTTTGGAGACAGCGAGGCCAACCATCAACCATCTGGCAGGTGGTTCCCATCTGGCACTGGATGTCCTGACAGGATGATTGGTTCTGGACACACTGGGGCCAACAATTGACCAAGTTGCAGGTGGTCCCCTTGGAACACTGGAGGTCGATCCAAGAACGACTTCCAGTGGAGGTGTTGTTTTGGATGCACTGGGGCCGACAACTGGGCATGTCATACGTGGTCCCTTGGGGACACTGGACGTCACTGCAAGAAGGCCTTCCAGCTGAGGTCTTGTTTTCAATGCCCTGGGGCCAGGGAACAACCATCAGGGAGGTGTCTCCCTTCTGGCACTGGAAGTTGTTGCAGGAGATGTGGCGGTGGACACACGGTGGTTGCTCATTTATGATCTTGCACTTGGTCCCTTTGGGACACTGGACGTCGCTGCAAGTGGGTCTTCCAGTGGAGGTCTTGGTTTGGAGACAGCGAGGCCAACCATCAACCATCTGGCAGGTGCTTCCCATCTGGCACTGGATGTCCTGACAGGATGATTGGTTCTGGACACACTGGGGCCAACAATTGACCAAGTTGCAGGTGGTGCATTTGGGACACTGGAGGTCGCTCCAAGAATGTGTTCCAGTGGATGTCTTGGTTTTGAGCCACTGGGGCCAAGAACTAACTGTGTCACACGTGGTCCCTTTGGAACACTGAACGTCACTGCAAGAAGGTATTCCAGCTGAGGTCTTGTTTTCAATGCCCTGGGGCCAAGGAAGAACCATGAGGGATGTGTGTCCCTTCTGGCACTGTATGTGGTTGCAGGAGGACTGGCGGTGGACACACCGTGGTTGCTCATTTATGATCTTGCTCTTGGTCCCTTTGGGACACTGGACGTCGCTGCAAGTCTGTCTTCCAGTGGAGGTCTTGGTTTGGAGACAGCGAGGCCAACCATTAACCATCTGGCAGGTGGTTCCCATCTGGCACTGCATGTCCTGACAGGAGGATTGGTTCTGGACACACTGGGGCCAACAATTGACCAAATTGCAGGTGGTGCCTTTGGGACACTGGAGGTCACTCCAAGAAGGTCTTCCAGTGGAGGTCTTGGTTTTGAGGCACTGGGGCCATGAACTAACTGTGTCACACATGGTCCCTTTGGAACACTGAACGTCACTGCAAGAAGGTCTTCCAGCTGAGGTCTTGGTTTGGACGCAGCGAGGCCAACCATCAACCATCTGGCAGGTGGTTCCCATCTGGCACTGGATGTCCTGACAGGATGATTGGTTCTGGACACACTGGGGCCAACAATTGACCAAGTTGCAGGTGGTCCCCTTGGAACACTGGAGGTCGATCCAAGAACGACTTCCAGTGGAGGTGTTGTTTTGGATGCACTGGGGCCGACAATTGTGCATGTCACACGTGGTCCCTTGGGGACACTGGACGTCACTGCAAGAAGGTCTTCCAGCTGAGGTCTGGTTTTCAATGCCCTGGGGCCAGGGAACAACCGTCAGGGAGGTGTCTCCCTTCTGGCACTGGAAGTCGCTGCAGGAGGGCTGGTGGTGGACACACCGTGGTTGCTCATTTATGATCTTGCACTTGGTCCCTTTGGGACACTGGACGTCGCTGCAAGTGGGTCTTCCAGTGGAGGCCTTGGTTTGGAGACAGCGAGGCCAACCATCAACCATCTGACAGGTGGTTCCCATCTGGCACTGGATGTCCTGACAGGAGGATTGGTTCTGGACACACTGGGGCCAACAATTGACCAAATTGCAGGTGGTGCCTTTGTGAAACTGGAGGTCGCTCCAAGAAGGTCTTCCAGTGGAGGTCTTGGTTTTGAGGTACTGGGGCCAAGAACTAACTGTGTCACACATGGTCCCTTTGGAACACTGAACGTCACTGCAAGAAGGTCTTCCAGCTGAGGTCTTGGTTTGGACGCAGCGAGGCCAACCATCAACCATCTGGCAGGTGGTTCCCATCTGGCACTGCATGTCCTGACAGGATGATTGGTTCTGGACACACTGGGGCCAACAATTGACCAAATTGCAGGTGGTCCCCTTGGAACACTGGAGGTCGATCCAAGAAGGACTTCCAGTGGAGGTGTTGTTTTGGATGCACTGGGGCCGACAACTGGGCATGTCACACGTGGTCCCTTGGGGACACTGGACGTCACTGCAAGAAGGCCTTCCAGCTGAGGTCTTGTTTTCAATGCCCTGGGGCCAGGGAACAACCATCAGGGAGGTGTCTCCCTTCTGGCACTGGATGTCACTGCAGGAGATGTGGCGGTGGACACACCGTGGTTGCTCATTTATGATCTTGCACTTGGTCCCTTTGGGACACTGGACGTCGCTGCAAGTGGGTCTTCCACTGGAGGCGTTGGTTTGGACGCAGCGAGGCCAACCATCAACCATCTGGCAGGTGGTTCCCATCTGGCACCAGATGTCCTGACAGGATGATTGGTTCTGGACACACTGGGGCCAACAATTGACCAAATTGCAGGTGCTGCCTTTTGGACACTGGAGGTCGCTCCAAGAATGTGTTCCAGTGGAGGTCTTGGTTTTGAGGCACTGGGGCCAAGAACTAGCTGTGTCACACGTGGTCCCTTTGGAACACTGAACGTCACTGCAAGAAGGTCTTCCAGCTGAGGTCTTGTTTTCAATGCCCTGGGGCCAGGGAACAACCATCAGGGAGGTGTCTCCCTTCTGGCACTGTGTGTCGTTGCAGGAGGACTGGCGGTCGACACACCTTCGTTGCTCATTTATGATCTTGCACTTCATCCTTTTGGGACACTGGATGTCGCTGCAAGTCTGTCTTCCAGTGGAGGTCTTGGTTTGGAGACAGCGAGGCCAACCATCAACCATCTGGCAGGTTGTTCCCATCTGGCACCAGGTGTCCTGACAGGATGATTGGTTCTGGACACACTGGGGCCAACAATTGACCATGCTGCAGGTGGTCCCTTTGGGATACTGGAGGTCGCTCCAAGGAGGTCTTCCAATGGAGGTCTTTGTTTGGATGCACTGGAGCCGACCAGCAACCACCCAGGAGGTGTTTCCCTTCTGGCACTCACTGTCGCTGCAGAAAGCCTGTTGGGGGACACACTGGGGCCGCCCATCTGTCCTATTGTACGTGGTCCATTTAGGGCATTGGATGTTGCTGCAAGTGGCTCTCAAAATTGAGATCTTGTTTTGGACACTCAGTGGCCAACCATCAGCCGTCTGGCACATGGTTCCCTTCTGACAGTGGATGTCACTGCAGGATGATCGGTTCTGGACACATTGGGGCCAACCATTGACCATGTCACACATGGTCCCTTTGGGACACAGGACGTCACTGCAAGAAGGTCTTCCAGTTGAGGTCTTGGTTTCGATGCACTGGGGCCAACGATCAACCATGTGGGAGGTGTTTCCCTTCTGGCACTCGCTGTCGCTGCAGCAAGGCTGGTGGTGAACACACTGGGGCCAGCCACTGACGATGTCACACATGGTCCCTTTGGGACACTGGACATTACTGTAGGAAGGGTGGTGGTGGACACACTGGGGCCACTCCTCTGTCATCTTGAACTTGCTCCCTTTGGGACACTGGAAGTGGCTGCAAGTGCGTGTCATAATAGAGGTTTTGATTTGACCACATCGTGTCCAACCATTAATGATCTGGCAGATGGTTCCCACATGACACTTGATGTCTCGGCAGTAGGCCGGGCTGTAGACACACTCTGGTCGCTCTTTTATGGTTTTGCACTTGGTCCCTTTGGGACACTGGACATCACTGGAAGTGTGTGTCATAAAGGAGGTCTTGTTTTGGATGCATTGCGGCCAGCCGTTAATGATCCGGCATGTCGTTCCCACCTGGCACTGGACGTCTCTGCAGTAGGCCGGGCTGTAGACACACCGTGGACTGTCATTTATGATCTTGCACTTGGTCCCTTTGGGACACTGGAGGCCACTGCAAGTGTGTGTCATAAGGGACATCTTGATTTGGGTGCATCGTGGCCAACCGTTAATGATCTGGCAGGTGGTTCCCACCTGGCACTGGATGTCTGTGCAGGAGGCTGGGCTGTAGACACACCGCAATTGGTCATTTATGATCTTGCACTTGGTCCGTTTTGGGCACTGCAGGGCACTGCAAGTGTGTCTCACAACGGAGGGCTTGACTTGACTGCATCGTGGCCAACCATTTATGATCTGGCAGGTGGTTCCCACCTGGCACTGGATGTCTGTGCAGGAGGGTGGGCTGTAGACACATCGTGGCTGGTCATTTATGATCTTGCACTTGGTCCCTTTGGGACACTGGAGGACACTGCAAGTGTGTGTCATATTGGAGGTCTTGACTTGGCTGCATCGTGGCCAACCATTAATGATCTGGCAGGTGGTTTCCACCTGGCACTGGATGTCTGTGCAGGAGGCCGGGCTGTAGACACACCGTGGCTGGTCATTTATGATCTTGCACTTTGTCCCTTTGGAACACTGGAGGTCACTGCATGTGGATCTTCCATGGGAGGACTTGGTTTTGACGCACCGAGGCCAATCATTAATGATCTGGCAGGTGGTTCCCACCTGGCACTGGATGTCTGTGCAGTAGGCCGGGCTGTAGGCACACTGCAATTGGTCATTTATGATCTTGCACTTGGTCCGTTTTGGGCACTGGAGGCCACTCCAAGTGAGTCTCATAATGGTGGGCTTGACTTGACAGCATCGTGGCCAACCATTAATGATCTGGCAGGTGGTTCCCACCTGGCACTGGATGTCTCTGCAAGAGGGTGGGCTGTAGACACATCGTGGTTGGTCATTTATGATGTTCCACCTGGTCCCCTTGGGACACTGGACATCACTGGAAGTGTGTGTCATACTGGAGGTCGCGATTTGGCTGCATCGTGGCCAGCCATTAATGATCTGGCAGGTGGTTCCAACCAGGCACTGTATGTCTTTGCAGGAGGCCGGGCTGTAGACACACCGTGGACTGTCATTTATCATCTTGCACTTTGTCCCTTTGAAACACTGGAGGTCACTACATGTGGATCTTCCATGGGAGGACTTGGTTTCGACGCACCGAGGCCAACCATTTATGATCTGGCAGGTGGTTCCCACCTGGCACTGGATGTCTGTGCAGTAGCCTGGGCTGTAGACACACCGTGGTTCGTCATTTATGATCTTGCACTTGGTCCGTTTCGGGCACTGGAGGC
This sequence comes from Chlamydotis macqueenii, assembly GCF_036417535.1. Taxonomy (NCBI): domain Eukaryota; kingdom Metazoa; phylum Chordata; class Aves; order Otidiformes; family Otididae; genus Chlamydotis; species Chlamydotis macqueenii. The sequence goes on along the minus strand of NC_141593.1, from coordinate 52,915,887 downwards.
CACTGCAAGTCAGTCTCATAATGGTGGACTTGACTTGACTGCATCTTGGCCAACCATTAATGATCTGGCAGGTGGTTCCCATGTGGCACTGCGTGTCTCTACAGGAGGCCGTTCTGTAGACACATCGTGGCTGGTCATTTATGATCTTCCACCTGGTCCCCTTGGGACACTGGACATCACTGGAAGTGTTGGTCATACTCGAGGTCGCGATTTGGCTGCATCGTGGCCAGCCATTAATGATCTGGCAGGTGGTTCCCACCTGGCACTGGGTGTCTCTACAGGAGGCCGGCCTGTAGACACACCGCATTTGTTCATTTATGATCTTGCACCTGGTCCCTTTCGGACACTGAGCATGGCTGCAAGTGGGTGTCATAATAGAGGTCTTGATTTGATTGCATCGTGGCCAACCATTAATGATCCGGCAGGTGGTTCCCACCTGGCACTGGATGTCTGTGCAGGAGGGTGGGCTGTAGACACATCGTGGTTGGTCATTTATGATCTTCCACCTGGTCCCCTTGGGACACTGGACATCACTGGAAGTGTGTGTCATACTGGAGGTTGCGATTTGGCTGCATTGTGGCCAGCCATTAATGATCTGGCAGGTGGTTCCAACCAGGCACTGTATGTCTTTGCAGGAGGCCGGGCTGTAGACACACCGTGGACTGTCATTTATCATCTTGCACTTTGTCCCTTTGAAACACTGGAGGTCACTGCATGTGTATCTTCCACGGGAGGACTTGGTTTTGACGCACCGAGGCCAACCATTTATGATCTGGCAGGTGGTTCCCACCTGGCACTGGATGTCTGTGCAGTAGCCTGGGCTGTAGACACACCGCAATTGGTCATTTATGATCTTGCACTTGGTCCGTTTTGGGCACTGGAGGCCACTACAAGTCAATCTCATAATGGTGGACTTGACTTGACTGCATCTTGGCCAACCATTTATGATCTGGCAGGTGGTTCCCACCTGGCACTGGGTGTCTCTACAGGAGGCCGTTCTGTAGACACATCGTGGTTGGTCATTTATGATCTTCCACCTGGTCCCCTTGGGACACTGGACATCACTGGAAGTGTGTGTCATACTGGAGGTCGCGGTTTGTCTGCATCGTGGCCAACCATTAATGATCTGGCAGGTGGTTCCCACCTGGCACTGGGTGTCTCTACAGGAGGCCGGCCTGTAGACACACCGCATTTGTTCATTTATGATCTTGCACCCGGTCCCTTTCGGACACTGAGCATGGCTGCAAGTGGGTGTCATAATAGAGGTCTTGATTTGATTGCATCGTGGCCAACCATTAATGATCCGGCAGGTGGTTCCCACTTGGCACTGGATGTCTGTGCAGGAGGGTGGGCTGTAGACACATCGTGGTTGGTCATTTATGATCTTCCACTTGGTCCCCGTGGGACACTGGACATCACTGGAAGTGTGTGTCATACTGGAGGTCGCGATTTGGCTGCATCGTGGCCAGCCATTAATGATCTGGCAGGTGGTTCCAACCAGGCACTGTATGTCTTTGCAGGAGGCTGGGCTGTAGACACACCGTGGACTGTCATTTATGATCTTGCACTTTGTCCCTTTGAAACACTGGAGGTCACTGCATGTGGATCTTTCATGAGGGGACTTGGTTTCGACGCACCGAGGCCAACCATTAATGATCTGGCAGGTGGTTCCCACCTGGCACTGGATGTCTCTGCAGGACGGTGGGCTGTAGACACACCGTGGTTCGTCATTTATGATCTTGCACCTCGTCCCTTTGGAACACTGGACGTTGCTGCAAGTGTGTGTCATTATGGAGGTCGCGATTTGGGCGCATCGTGGCCAACCATTAATGATCTGGCAGGTGGTTCCCACATGGCACTGGGTGTCTCTACAGGAGGCCGGCCTGTAGACACACCGCATTTGTTCATTTATGATCCGGCACCTGGTCCCTTTCAGACACTGGACATCGCTGCAAGTGGGTGTCATATTAGAGGTCTTGATTTGATTGCATCGTGGCCAACCATTAATGATCTGGCAGGTGGTTCCCACCTGGCACTGGGTGTCTGTGCAGGAGGGTGGGCTGTAGACACATCGTGGTTGGTCATTTATGATCTTCCACCTGGTCCCCTTGGGACACTGGAGGCCACTGCCAGTGTGTGTCATACTGGAGGTCGTGACTTGGCTGCATTGTGGCCCACCATTTATGATCTGGCAGGTGGTTCCCTCCTGGCACTGGATGTCTCTGCAGGAATCCGGCCTGTAGACACTCCGTTGTTGCTCATTTGTGATCTTGCACTTGGTCCCTTTGGGACCCTGGAAGTCACTGTAAGAGTGTGTCATAATGGAAGTCTTGATTTGGACACACCATGTCCAGTCATTACCCGTCTGGCATTGGATAGCCTCGCAGGAGGGTCCAATGTGGACAGATTTTTGCCAACTGTCCATTATTTTGCATGTGGTCCTTTTAGGGCAGTGGATGTCACTGCAAGAAGTTTGTCTTGAGGATGCCTTGATTGGGACGCACCGAGGCCAACCATCAACCACCTCACACATGGACTCTTTGGTACAGGGATGATGGTGGCTTGAAGGTGGCACGTGAGGCCCTGGAGTTGGTGGCGCTTCCCTCTGGAAGACTTTCTTGTGCACGTGTCTCGGCCAACCATCCACCATCGTGCATTGGGTCCCCTTCGGGCAGAGAATGGGCTGGCAGGAGGGCAAGAGGTGGACGCCTTTCGGCCAACCACCCACAATCTTGCATTGTATGCCCTCGTGGCAGCGGAGGTGGCGACACGAGGGCGTGGGGATGCACTTGGGCCAGCCGTCCACCATCTTGCACTGCGTCCCCTTCCTGCACCGGTAGTTTTTGCACGAGGGCAATGGGATGCATTTGGGTCCTGTGGCCAGCACGACGCATGTGCTGCCTGATCCGCATTGCATCCCAAGGCAGAGCTTGGCGCCTTGCGGTTCAGCCCCTGCGGAATAGAACCAGGGCCTCAGTGAGCGACAGCCCAACCCCTTATCAGACAGCAGAGAATCCACTGCTGGGTGGGGCAGCTTCTTTCTTCTCCTGTGAGGCAGAATTTCCCCACTCAGACCCAGTGGTTCCTTTTTTTGGTCCATGATGAGAGGAGGATTTAAGGGTGGGGATTCTCCAGGGGCTTGCATAGGTGTTGAGCAAGCACTGCTGCGCATTCTAAAGGGAATTTGAGGCTGGAAATGCTGAATGTGGGGTTTGAGAGGCAGAGGGAGATGTGCAAGGAAAAGGCGTATGGATTTAGGGCTGGAAATGCCAAAACTGGGGTTGGAGGGGCAAAGGGAGAGGTGGAATGAGAAGGTGTGTGGATCTGGGGCTGGAAACAGCAGATTTTAGGTTGGAGAAGGAGAGGTAGAATGAACGAGTGGGCGATTTGGGGTGAAAATGCCAAATTTGGGGTTGGTAAGGAAAAGGGAGAGGTGGAGTGAAAGGGTGGGTGGATTTGGGGCTAGAAATGCAAAATTTGGGGTTGGAGGGAAACAGGGAGAGCTGCAAAGAAAGGATGGGTGGATATGGGGACAAAATTGCCAAAATTTAGGGTTGCAGAAAGAAAGGTAGAGGTGGAATGAAGGAGTGGGTGGATTTGTGGCTAGAAATGATGAATTTGGGGTTGGAGAGGAAAAGGGAGAGCTGCAAGGAAAGCATGGGTGGATTTGTGGCTAGAAATGATGAATTTGGGGTTGGAGAGGAAAAGGGAGAGCTGCGAGGAAAGCATGGGTGGATTTGGGTGTGAAAATGCCAAATTTGGGGCTCGAGAGGTACAAGGTGTGTCTTTGAGGCTGAAAATGCTGAATTTGAGGTCAGGAATGGAAAAGGACATGTGTATGGAAAAGGTGCGTCAGTTTGGGGTAGGACATGTCAAATTTGTTGTTAGACCTGGAAAGGGAGAGGTGCAAGGAAAAGGTGCATGGATTTGGGGCTGGAAACACCAAATTTGGGGTTGGAGATGGCAAGCGAGAGGCGGAATGAAAGGGTGCATGGATTTGGGGCTAGAAATGCTGAATCTGGGGTTGCGCATGGAAAGAGAGAACTGCGAGGAAAGCGTGGGTGGATTTGGGTCTGCAAACGCCAAATTTGGGGCTGGAGGGGAAAAGGTAGAGGTGGGACAGGGCAAGGGAAGGAGGAGCTGGGTGGAATTTGGGTGGAGAAATGGGGATTTTGGTCAACGGGACTCACCGCACTGCCACAGCAAGCACGTCAAGAGCAACAGCCACCACAGAGACCGCATCTGCCCCACACGTGGGAGAAAGAGATCTTCAGTTAGGGGGCAGGGAGGGGACCCTGGCATCTGGGACCCACTCTGCCCCATAGCGAGGCAGGGGACCCAGATATCCGGGGCCCACCCTGCCCCATAGATCCCACAGGGGACCCAGGTTTCCAGGTTACCCCATAGCAAGGGACTCACCATCTCAGTGCTGCCTCTCCTCTGAGGACTTTGGGGTTTTTGTAGATAGCAATGGGAGGTGGAATCCACCAGTGGTGTTCTGGCTCCGCCCCTGCCGTGCTGCCCCATTGTTCCATGTGAAAGGGATGGAACCCGAGGTGGGGGAGGGGAGGGCAGAGATAAGATCTGGGGCTGGATCCATCCGGGGCTGGGTTGGCGCCAGCAGAGTGGTGATGGGGGGTTGGAGGGACATCCCTGCTGGTGGTGCCTCCATCCACCCAATGGCGCGTCGTCCGTCTGTCTGTCCCGGACCCCTCCAATGATCCCATCCAACAATCCTCCAACCATTCAACCATCCGTCCAACCATCCAACAATCCAACAATCCAGTGATCCATCCAACCGACCCTCCAACCATCCAATCATCCATACAACAATTGCTCCATCCCTCCAACAATCCCTCCAGACATCCAGTCATCCATCTAACGATTCCTACATCCATCCATCCATCCAGATCAAGCACTTGCACTTTTTTTATTTTGCAGGTCTTTGAGGCTGTGCGACCTGCTACTGTGGACGTCCATCATAGCTCAGTGCTGGTTTTCCTTGTGCCCTTGCAGAAACTCAACCTGAGATGCCGGTTGATGCCTCTAGAGGCATGAAGACCTCTGCAGGAGTATTTACAAGAAGTGCATGAACTGGTGTTGCGTGTGCGCACGGAAACTGTTCTCTCACCATCCGTCTCCGCTTGGTTTCGCCTACTGCATAGCGGAGACCGGGGCTTCCACTTCCATCCGTACGAGGTTGGAGGCGTGGCTGGAAGAGATGAAAGGCAGGCGGCGTTCAGGATCCCCCTTTTTGAAGAGGAAGCAACAGCCCTTCCTCACCCTCATCATCGCATCCCTGCGGAGAGGCAGAAAATTACACGGTCCCCTTCCTAAAGGGTGAGTTTTGCTCAATGCAACCATGTTTTCACAGGGCTGATCCTGTCCCCGTGCATGGGATTGCGCTCAAAATGTTTCCAAGCCTGGCTACTGCTTTATGGTGTTGTTGGCTTCATCTTACGCATCACGGATGTCGCCAAAAAATTGCAGTTCCCTCCCCACCCCACCACCTCGTTGTTGCAACCTTGTCCGATCTCCCTCCGGGCCATCTTTGTAGCCAGCAGCAGAGGGGACGTAGGGGTTAAATGGTTGTGTTACGGCACGTCTGAGTGTTAGGCGTTGGTGTGGAGGTGCCGTGCAGGACAGGCAGTGCTGTGGCGGAGGGGCTGCGGAAGGCGGTGGAGCAAGGGCAGGCCCGTGGGCGCACAAGGCCGTGGTGTGCGGGCAAGCGAGCAGAAGGTGGAGCTGGGATGGCCCTTGGAGGAATCTTCTGATTCTGATCCACCACCTTGGGCGGTGGCTTTGGGGTTTGTCAAAATGGCTCTATATTGGGCAAAAGGGCTCTATATTGGACAAGACTGCTCATTATTTGGCAAAATCACTACACATATATATATCACAGAAACCCCCAATTATTCAGGTAATTAATTACGGAGGGTTGAACAAATTAAGCCGCGGCACTGGCCTTCCTGCTTGCCGCACCGCTGTGCCCTGTCCTGCGTGGTGCAGACTTAATCCGGGGGACACCGTATGTCCTCATAGACAAGTCCCTGGGACAGGTGGCAATTGCATTTTGTGGAGCAGTTGCTGGAGGTGATGGTCTCGCCCACCTGGAAAGGAAAGGCTCAGAGGTCAATCCACATGGGCACCGTCTCCAAATTTTAGGGGAATTTCCTTTCTTCAACAGGGGGGAAGAAATCCCAGAGAGAGAAAGAACAACCATGAGGTGGATTTGGTGGAGTTTGTGCAATTTAGCAAATTAATTCTCCTTTTTCCCCTGGTCCAGCAGAGCAAAATATGCATTTTAGGATGCTGTTAATTGCATTATTTCAGACATGTGTCCTTAAAGTGAAGTGGCAACCCCCCTCATCAACATTGAGTCCCAAAACCAGTTGCGTTGACTAAGGGAGACAACCAACCTCATCAAAGATGGACTCCCCAAATCCATTGCATCATCTAGATGGGACAAGCCACCTCACTGAAGAGTGAGACCCCAAGCTAGTTGCATTGACTCAATGGGACCAGCCAGCTCATCAAAAATTGAGGCCACAAACCACTTGCATCATTGGGATGGGACAACTCACCCTACAATCCTTTCTCAACTTGATTTCCACCAAAAACGCCAATGCTAAGCCTTGATGGCCAACCTCACCTTGAAATACCATCCCTGGTGCAGTGCAGGCGCACTGCTCCAGGGACACACAGGCTTCTCCGTCGAAGAGGTACCCATCGTCGCACTGGCAACCCTTGAAGCAGGTCCACCTGCACAGGGCCGACACAGAGAGGCTGGCGCAGGTGAAGTCGCAGGTATGGATGCAGAGCTCATCGTGGCTGTGGGGTGGGCCAGAGAGGGCTGGAAAAAAGGGAGAAATACCGGTTTTACCCCCCAAAAATTGTGACTGTCTTTTTCTGGATCCAGTGTGGCATGCCTGTGGGTGACAGGAGACCCATGGGCAGCCAATGGGCATCTTTGGTGGCTCCAAAAGATGCTAAACCAACCAAATCCTGCTTTTAACATCCAAGTTAAAGCATTTGCATATTGTTAATCACTTCAAGGCAAAATAGAGGGACACCTCTTTTGAACTAATTTGACAGAAATATTGCTATTTTGGAGGTGGTGAGCTGGAATTTCTTTTTCCAGAGTGTTTTTGGTGTGAAAGAGGTGATTGAAGCCCCAGAATGAGGTTTTGGAGGAGGTTTAAAAATTATTTCTGGGTATTTGATTGATTTTGGGGGTGTTTAAGCATGGAGGCTTGGAGGCTATGGCACAGGACCTCACAGGCACCATCGGCAGCACAGACGTTGTAAAGGCAGTGGCTGAAATACTCCACCAGGCTCACCCGTGGGTGACATGGCCTGAGAGGTCCTGCTGGGTCCCAGATGAGCCTGCAGGAGTCGCTGGCACCATAGGGAGCAGTGTCAGTGGCATCATACACGCGGTGGACTTTGCCATTGCAGCTGTCAGTGCATGGTCTGTCCTCCTCCAGCATCTTCCAGGAGGTGACAAATTTCTTGGTGCTCTGCACCAGGCACCTGCCAGGCAGTTGGAAGTCATCACCGGGATCGCCATTGTAGTTACCACCCAGTCTGCACACACGGCCCCAGCAGGTGTCAGGAATGGTGACAAGGAGGTAGGTGACCACATTGTAGAGGAGCCAGAGGCTGGCGGCGGTCTGGAGGATGATGTTGTCCATTCTTGGCCAATCTGTAGCTTTCTGTCCTCTGTCGCCAGTGGCAACGTGTAGCGCTGGCCGCCCACCTTGGATGTGCATGTAGGACAGGGATGGGGTTTGCACACGCGTATGCGCTGGGGAATTTTGCATGCATGCAGTTGCCCACGGATTTCTTCCTGCACAAGCGGGCCAACAGGTTTGGCATGTGCCAGGACATTTTACATGCTGTTGTAGTTTAGCTCCGCTGGGGACCAGACTACGCAGTCTGTCTCTCACTGCCCCCACCGTGCGAGGGAACAGGGGACAGAGGGGAACAACCTGCTCCACCATGGGCTGCACCTTGGGCTGCAGGGGAATCTTGGCCAGGGGCAGCATTACTGCTCCCCCTCCTTCGTCACTGACCTTGGCGTCTGCAGCTGTTCCTCTCACAAGAAATTTTTCACAACCGGCTCAGGCAGACGCCTCTCAGAATCTCTTCACATCTCATCTCCTCTCCACTTCTTGCAGCCGGGCCGGGCCGAGTTGGGCCCAGATGGCGCCTGGCAGGAGCCCAGAGGGTGAGGGCCGCAAGGCCCACCAGGCTCGCGCCTCCCCCTCTGTCCCCACTCAATGTCTTCACATCTCCTTTTTTTTTTTTTCTGTTTTTCCCATTCTTAAATATGTTATGGCAGAGGCCTTGTCAGGGGACATTCCAACACCATTTGGCTTGGCCCTGCCCAGCAGCGGGTCCGCCCTAGGCCCGGCCGAGTCCACCAGACAAAGGGGGAACTTCCAGCAGCTTCTTGCAGAATCCAACAATATGGATTACAAGAATCTAATTGACCTGGACCTCAAGTAGTGCCTCAGGTAGGGCTTTGCCAGCCTGGTCTCCTGAAGTTTAGAAACCTAAGATGTGTTGTTTCAATTTGGTTCTGAAATGAGGGCCCTGCTAGTCACTTCTGGAGGCCCTACGCACCTCTCTTTCTGCTAGTGCAGATGACTCTCAATAAGGAGACAGTATTCTGAGCACCTTCCAGTGTCACATCTTCTGGGCCCCTGTGTACCTGGCTCCTGGTACCAGGGGTGGGGATGGGGAAGGTGCTCTGTGACACCTTTGAGTGTCACTGTCACTCATGGCATTTTGACAAAATCCTGCCACACCTGTCACAAAAGTCAGGCAGTGGCATAATTACAAATGATGCCATTGCTTGCACTCCATTGTTTTATTTATTCTTTTCAAGCCAACTCTAAAATCACTACAGTTTGTTTCACAGCCTATCTAGTAATATTCCTACACTGAGAAAGCACTCCACAGATCAGTGCTCTACTTGGAAAGAAATGGAAACATCGGTGTGGTTCTGTTTTGCGAGCCACCAAATTTTCGATGCTCAGCAGGGCTCCAACAACAGAAGTCCTAGGTAATGGATTTTGTTCCAGCAGCACAGGCCTCTGAGTCTTGGTCTTGAGCATGCGATATAAGCAATAAGCAGTGTTTCTTGTTGAGTAAAGTATACCTAAAACACGCAGAGAAGTAGAAAGGATGTTAGCTGGACTGAATTGGGGTGGAAGTTTGGCTATACAGGTGAAAGGAGGACTTAACTAGGGCGTGCTGCCCAAAAGCAGCCCAGCCTGTGAAACACTTCCAGAAATATCTGTTGGTTGTTGCATTTACGTATTGGTAATGCTGGAGGTGCTGATTTCATATGCCACATCCCACGCGTGCTAATTTTGCACCCGTATTTCAGGGATTTGCCTTAGGTATTGAAACGACAAGTAGCCTCTGCTAGCTGACGTTGTTTTCCAGATACATTCAGATGAGAACTGCCATTTCAGAGTGAGCGATTGACAACCTGTTGTGGCTGGGACGGAGGCAACAGTACTGGAGCAAGAAATCCCAGAGCAACTTGACAGGCAAATGTAAGAAAACAAAGGGGAAGAGGGCAGAGAAATGGGTTGGTGTCCATGTGCATGAATGAGAAGAAAGAAGATGCTTTTATTTTTTTTTTTTTGACAGCTATGTATCAGATGATCCTTCCATGAAGGAAAATGACAGCAACATAGTAGAGATACCTGAGCTTAGTAGAGATAGCTGAGCTTGCTTTAAACTGACTGCACTGAGTACCAAGCAGGTTAGCGACATCATTGCAGAGCTCCGTGGGGACTTGGCCCTAATGAGAAGTTAACGGATAGGCTTATGTGCTAATAGCTACGTAGTGTTGTTGTCACCAGTACTAATGCGTACATATAGCAATAGTCAATGATGACAATAATGTCTTTCAGGTTTGAGCTGTTAGATATTCTGTGCAAGGCTTAGTAACCAACTCCTCTAGAATGATAAAACTATATAACAGGAAATTGAATGAAGAGATCTTGAGAAAATATTGCATTGCCCTGAGTTTTCAAGTGGATTTGTGAAAGGAAGGCATGATTTTGGCCTCTGAAATAAACATCAGGTTTCACGAGTACATTTGCAATCATTTATCCGTTTAAGTTCTAATGCAGAACAGAAGCAATAATTTTGACACAGTAGAAGAAAACATCCCTGAAATCTGTCAGGATGACATTTCAGTAACTGTGCCACATCCTGCCTGGAATTAGTGTTGGATGGAGTTGTTAGCAGTTCAAGATCTTCTCTAATTAGGTCCTTTGAACAATAACAGAAGTCTGAAAATGATGTCAATGGTACAGAGAGGCCCTTAGGTCAAATCTGCTTGTATTTAATTTAAACTGTACAAAGGTGATAGTGAAATTAAAAAAAAAAAGAATCCAAATATTCCAAATGTAGGATATATGTTTTTCTTTTCAAAATATGTGTTGTGTTTCATGTTAAAAGACATTTTACAATTTGCAAGTATGTACAGCTTCCTGCGCCAGGTAATATGCAACGCTGAGGGGCTCGCTAGGAAAGTTAAGTGAAGATTCTTAAACTGCCTAGCATACAAACCTGCTTTCTGGAAAATTGTTATCATTTTATGATCATCTAAGTTATAGATACAAAAATACAAATACAATTATAAAGAGAGATATATATACACACTCATTCCATAAGCCTACCAGCTGCTTTCTAACCTTCAGGTATTTTTTAATAACAGAAAGAGTATTTATAAACTGTACTCTGTCTTAGCTGTTTTCCCTGAAAATGTCCTGATTACTAATAAAATGAGAAGTGTTACTTTTGCTTCCTTCATGATCTCAGCTATTTCTTGAACATATTCGTCTACGGAAAAAATACCGAGCTATGTAAATTCCCAGCATCTCACTGATGTGGTGGTAAAAATACATACTACTGTAATGAGTTGTATGTGTTATAATTGGAAGAAGCCTATATACCAGGCCTTTCAATCACTTAGCCCAGATTTCACAGTTTAGCGTGCTCTGAGCCACTCCCCAAGCATCTCTGGGGGCAAGGAATCTCTCAGCCTCAAGGAGAGAGATGCCTGAGAGGCGTCCCCACCCACCGGGAGACCCCGACGTGCAGCCCACTGCCATGCAGGAGAGCTCAAAGGGTTCCTGGGCTGCTCATGCTCTAGGGGGTAAGACAATGGACTCACAGTCAGATTTGCACACCGCCTGGAGACATTGGTTGCTCCCAGATTTGGTCTGAGTGAGACATTGACCAGCACTGTGGTTCGGGGGGTGCACCGCCACCCCTTGGCTATTGTGTTGTTCTCTGTCTCCCTCAAATCCACTTTGAGTCAGATGCCACCAGTGCCATGAGGACCTGGCAGATGCCACTGCTGGTTATCTCTGTCACGTGAGCAGGGTTCTGGGAAAAGCGGTCAGCTTGGGGAGGGGCTTTGGAGTACACCGTCACAAAATGGTCAGAGGGGCTGGCGTCTATCAGTAATTTGGATGGTACATCCTATGTAATTCCGTTTCTGAGGCAGTCACCAGAACTTTTATGCGTTTTTGATACAAACTCTTCAATCACGATCCTTTAGTCCACTGTGGTGCCAGACCAGTTGAGCTCTAGGGACGTTCCACTGACTGGAAGCTGGCCAACGTGATTCCCATTTCCAAGAAGGGTGTGAGGGAAGAGCCAGGAAACTACAGACCTCATAGTCTAAGCTCAGTACCTGGAGAAATGATGGAGAAGATCCTACTGGGTGCAACTGGAAGGCCACGCAGCCCATCACTGCTAAAATGTAGACCGGGAACCTCTACACACAGCTGTCTGAGCTTGGATCGTTTTCAGATAAAAACACGATTTGTGCTCTAAAGTGTCTTAGGAGCCTCCCAGACAGAGCTGTACACACTTAGGTTCTGCCCACTTGCACAAGAGGGGAAACCAGGCAGGATTCGCAACGGAAGCTTTCAGCCCAGATCTGCATTTAGGTGAACCTGGGCCCTGCAGACGCACACACAAAGTTCAACTCGCTGCTTGGGAGGTCGCTGGACCTTCAGCATGACCGCCTCAGGAGAAAGCTGAACATTCTCATGGGTTTTGCTGAACCTGTTTATTCCCCTGCTGCAGTTTGTTCCTTTTTCAAACACCCTTTCTTAGTCTGACTGTACTTTTTCCAAAAGTGTATAGTGTTGATTTGTATTTGGACATCAAGACTTCTAGCTCTGTTATAAGAGAGAGCGTTCCAAGTACGTGAACAGATAAATATCTGGGCAGTCACAGGAAAGGAGACTCAGTAAATTCCGTCCTTTAGCCTCACGGCTTTCAGCACTTTGAGTGATACTTTATGTGTCAGGGTCTTTGTGCGTTCCGTCGGTAAAAGGATGTTGTATTTGGTGCCAGAGCTAATCCTAGTCCTGGTGTAACCGAACTCACGCTGCGTCTGCTAGCAAAGCTCTCAGGAGCAGCTGCTGAGTTCAGGAGCTTGCTGTGGGTATCCATCCAGTTTTGTTAAGATCTCTGGGACGAAAGGCACTGCAGAAATGCAAACCCTATCACTGCTTATTTAACACCAAGCCAGAAAGGCTAGCAGGACTTCTACAAGGTTTACTTTGATTATGATACCGTTTTGTCCTGGCTTTTTCTTTGAACTTACACGACTGCAGAACTTAATAAATTATCTTTGACTTGCCAATCTATCTGTGAAAAAATAAAACCAAAGAGGTTAACCAAAAAATCTTAGAATCATAGAATGGTTAGGGTTGGCAGAGACCTTCAAAGGTCATCTAGTCCAACCCCCCTGCAAGGAGCAGGGACATCCCTGACTAGATCAGGTTGCTCAGAGCCTCATCCAACCTGGCCTTCTCTAGCTCTTTAGAAGAGAAATACCAGCACACCTAAAATGAAAATCAAGACTTCTTGTGTGCTCCTTGGAGAAAGCAGAGACCTGCAACTGGGACAAGATCTAATGGTATTGAGTTACAGTCATACTATATAGTAATTTAATTATCTGCCAATGGCCTATCAGATCAAAACAGATGTTCAGTGGTTTTAGCTGAAGGTTTGTTTAGAACGACCTATGGGCTGAAGACGACAAAGCTGTTACAGGTTACGCTGTTTACTTGTAGTGGTAGGAACTAACAAGACTCAGGGCTACAAAGCAAAAGGCTTTCTTGTCCTCGCTTTCTAATTCCAGTGTACACAAATAATTGAATACACTTGTTGTGGTTTAGCCCCACTCCGGACCAAGCTATTCAGGTTCTCACTCGCTCCCCCACCCTCCAAGGGAATGAGGGAGAGAGAATATAACTAAAAGCTCCAGGTTTGAGATAAGGACAGGGAGAGATCATTCAAGGGGGCCTACAAGAAAGATGGGGAAAGGCTGTTTAGTAGGGCCTGTTGCGATAGGACGAGAGGTAATGCTTTTAAAATAGAGGGGGGTAGATTTAGATTAGAAATTAGGAAAAAATTTTTTACGATGCGAGTTATAGAACACTGGAACAGGTTGCCCAGAAAGGTGGTGGAGGCTCCATCTCTGGAAACGTTCAAGGCCAGCCCGGATGAGGCTCTGAGCAACCTGATCTAGTTGGGGATGTCCCTGCTCCTTGCAGGGGGGTTGGACTAGATGACTTTTGAAGGTCCCTTCCAACCCTAACCATTCTATGATTCTATGATTCTATAAGTTACCGCGATGGGTAAAACAGACTTGACTTGGGGAAAACTATTTCCATCTATTAATAATAAGACCAAAGCAGGATAATGAGAGAGGGGAAAAAATCTTCCCCCCACCCCTGCCCTCTTCCCGGGCTTAACTAGGAGGTGGACTATCTCCACCTCCTCCCCAGCTCGAGCAGCACATGGGGAGAATAGGGAATAGGGGTTATGGTCAGTTCATCACACATTGTTTTCTGCTGTTCCTTCCTCCTCAGGGAAAGACCTCCTCGCGTTCTTCCCCTGCTCCAGCCTGGGGTCCCTCCCACGGGCTACAGTCCTTCACAAACTGCTCCAGAGTGGGGTCCTTTTCCATGGGGTGCCGCCCCTCCAGAACGGCTGCCCCAGCGTGGGTCCTCCACGGGCCACATCCTCCTTCAGGCATCCGCCTGCCCCGGCGTGGGGTTCCCCACAGGCTGCAGGTGGATCTCTGCTCCTGCGTGGGCCTCCATGGGCTGCAGGGGGACAGCCGGCCTCACCATGGGCTGCACCTCGGGCTGCAGTAACTGAGACACTCACTGCCGCTGATGCTGTGACAAGATGGGAGAAGGAGTCTGTGAAGGATTTTGCCTGACTGCGAGACTTTTCATATACCATGTTCTTTTTGGGTGTCTTTCTGCATGTCTTTCATGTGAGGGACACTCTACGAGAAACCTCTTCCAGGGTTTAGTCATTCTCATGGTGAGGAGAATCCATCCAGAGGGAGCTTCCCCTGAAGCAACTTGTGCCTGTTGCCTCTTGTCCTGTCTCTGTGCATGCCTGAGAAGAGAGCACCTCCTTCTCCACCATAGCCATCCCTTCTAGGACGGGAAAACTGGGGGACAAAAAAAATCTAGCTTTCAAAGTAAACAGCTTGAAATCTTGTAAAGTGCACAAGTGGGTCAGACGCGAGCTGTGTGTTAGTAGGTATGTGCAGAGGAGAGAAGGAAAGAATGAAAGGCTGGATTCAAAGGTCTCCCCGCAGCCTTCTCTTCTCCAGGCTGAACGGCCCCCACTCTTTCAGCAGCTCTCCCTCCCCGTTTTGCAGGGACACTCCGGATGGCAGATACGCAGGAGCAGGTACGCAGCAAGAAAGAGGTAATGAAAGAGGCAGGAAGAAGTTGCATTTTCTTTATGCATCTTCCAAATCTCTCCCTCAGGGAAGTGAAAACCATGTAAAGTACAGAATATGCAGCCTGCAATGTGAAAATATGAAATCCGATTGCTTACAGACTTACTTCCCTTACTTACAGAAAATAGCTCAGCCTGCAAGTTATCTATGCACTTTTTAAAACCCAAATTGAGAAAACTGATCCAGGCCTTCTCTGTGTCTCCAGCTGGGCTTACTGTGCATTACAAGGAGAACGCAGATTTCCTTCGGCAGCACCTCTCTCCAAGACACGTTGGTCAAGGGGAGGCCGTAAATCTGTGTCGGGTGCAGATGTGCAAGATTTTAGAGCCTAGAAGTCATCCCAGCTTATTTTGAATAAGTGCTCCCGTGGATTGTTTAGGCAGTTTAAATAATGCCTGTACATGAGAGGAAAATCACTCAGTGTACGTCTGGCAAATACGCAGTGTAGAAAGTGTACATAAAAGGCACAGAGTTGAGGACGAGAAGCTGTGGCTCAAACATTTATTAAGAAAATTTTGCTCACAGGTCATCAAACCAGCAACAACCACAGCCTCCTGCTATTTACGCCTTAAAGCTCCGGTTCAGCGCCCTCACGGTGGGTTCCTCACTCGCCCTGGGTCCGTGTGAGGCCCAGCAAGAGAGGAATTGCACCAAGCACCGACTGCCTCAGGAGTACGGAGGGGTTGAACCCCCGCAATACGTGCCCTTCCATACGTACTATACTGTACACCACATACCATACATATCACAGAATACATACAGCACCGGGCACTACACACAATACTGTACAAAATACAACACACACAATACAACAGAATACCATAGGATGCATTACATACCATACACTACGTACAAAACATACAACAGAACTGATAGAATAAATATAATAAAGACCATACCACAAAATCCATACCATACTAGGCAATCCATACCATACAACAAACACAACTCAGTAAATACAATACCATATGATAAATACTATAAAATACTATACCACAGAATCAATCATATGATGTATTGTCCAATACAACAGAATAGATGCGATACAGTATTATATAATAAGTACCATTCACGTCATACCCCACCATATGATACCACACCATATGATGTACATGACCAAAACGCAATATATTACAAAAGACTACACTATCGGAACTTTTTCCACACACACGGGCCCTGGAGGCAACCGAAGAGCAGAGCTTCGGGCCCGGAGCAGCAGCTGGGCCCGGCGGGCGCTCGCCTGCTCTCGGTGGGGTTGGCTCCCGAGCAGGGCTGTGTGCTGGAGCCTGCTGGGAGGAGGTGTTGGAGGGTGCCGGAGCTACGCTGGGTGGGGCGCAGTGCGATACAAAATCTTGTACAATGCTGCAGTGCAATGCACAACACGCTGCAGCGCAGTACCAGCCGTGCAATTCCAGCCGTACAGCACAGAAAACACAAGAGGAAATACAACACCAATTACACTAAAACACAAATGACAATAAAATCCAAATTACAATGCAAACACATCCCAATACAACATAAATTACAAAACACATTACAAGATACAGCAAAAATAGGAAAAAAATACAATGCTGTACAAAATACATTGCAGTGTGCAACACAATAAACAGCATAACAGACAATACAGAAAATACAACACGTGCAATACAACACGTTAAATTTAATACAAATCACAATAGAAAATGCAACACAAAACACAATACAAAATGCACTACATAAAATGCAATACGAAACACGCCATACAATATCAAATACAATCCTTCCATACCATTACATATATATACAGAAGAGCACCGTACCATACAATACCTGCAATACCATATCATACAGACACAAAAACGTACCAGCAGTACAATACGAGCAATAAAATACTGCAGCAGCAACGCAATACATACGACACAAAACCAGGAACCTAATACAACTACAGCGATACAACACATACCATATAATACACGCCCTAGTACCACAAGATAAATATCATACCATACACTACAGAAACGACACAGAATGCAAGCCTTTGAACTAATACAATATGTAACAGACGATAAATATTATGCCATGCAATACACACAATACAAACAATACCACACCGTACAGCACATGGCGTACTGTGCGTACCGTGCCCTACAATACGCACCACGCAACCCAGTACAGTGCACGACAAACAGGATGATACATACAGGAGATACAATACATGCAATAAAGTACAATAAATGTAGCCCCATACGCACAGTGCACAATACAAAACAGAGAACAAAAAGTAGAGTACGCGAAACACAGACAATACAACACACGAAATACAGAAGAAAAATACAATACAAATTACAATACAAAATACAAAATGCAATACAGTACCAAATGCAACAGAAAATGCTACAAAGACCATACGTATTAGCCATATGATACATACGTTACAAACAATAACGTACATGTGGTACAAAGGATACGTACCATACCGTACATATCACACGATACAGCAAGTTGGTACCTTACCAACCAAGGCAATACATACAATAAACACCAAACTATACGACAACCACCATACCATAAAACAACAGCCAATACGTGCAGGACAATGAAAGACAAAGCACATGTGAAAAAATATACCACACAATACACCCCAAAATACATGCCACGCAATACATGCCACAGAGTATATACCAGCAATACATACCAAGCTATACAATATGATACAAAAGACATTACAATACAAAATGCGTTATCATACATAAAAACAAAATACAGCACAGTACATACAAAACAATTAAACACAATACATACCGTACAGTCAATACCATACGATACAATAAATAGCAGACATAATTAAAAAGCACAAAAAATACAATACACAAACCAGTACAAAGTACAGCAGATACAATGGAATACAACAGAAAATACAATACAATACGTACAATACGATACGATACGTACAGTGCGGTACGTACAAGAGAATAAATACCATGCCATACCATCCATACAATAAACAATACAATAGTCAGTACCAAAGAAACGACAGTACAAGACAAGACACGCAACACAATTCGTGCAACACAGCACGTGCAGTACACAGAATACAACGCAACACCGCTGCCACCTCATCAGCACCCGCAGGAAAGAGCAGGAGTGGGTCCTAGTCCGAAGGCTGCGCTGGGCTCCTCAGTCGTGCGGGGGCCCCAGGGACACAGCAAACTTCCCCGAAAAGAGGCTCTGGTCTGCACATGGGGGCCTCCCTTCCCCTCTGGCGGCAGTCACCCATGACCATAACTCGCCGTTGTTTCTTCTCGGCGCTGGGCGTACTGCAGCTCTTGAGGCGCGGGCTTGGGCCAGCCGAGCTCGGCGAGGGCGCTCGCACAGGTTCCACCCCTTCCACCTCATTTTGCACAATAAAACACAGCATGCAATAGAGACCTGACATACACTAAAAGACACATAATACCAAACCGTAGCGTGCAAAATACAACACAACACATACGGTATAGACATTACAACACATAAAATGCACCACACACATTAAAAGAGATCTGCTAGCATGCCAAACACTCCATGCTGTACAACACAATAAAAACCATACAACGCACACAACACGTGCAAAACAGTGCAGTAGGAAATACAACACATCCCGCAGCTACAATAGAAAAGCCAACACAGACGATACATACAAGTCAACTAAAAAATAAAACAGAACAAAGAACATGTACTGTTCGATCCATACAGTTCAATACGTACCATCACATACACTACGTGTATTACGTACGATACAAAACACAATAAAATATACAATAGAATACCTACAACAAAAACCACGTAATATACACAAGGCAATACATACCCCAGAGTACACAGCACGTACCACACAGACACCAGTACGCAACCCAGTCCCTCCATGGCATACAGGACATGCAATACCATACCTACAATATGACACATACAGTGCATAAAAACCCACCACAATAGATACAAAAC
This sequence comes from Chlamydotis macqueenii, assembly GCF_036417535.1. Classification (NCBI taxonomy): domain Eukaryota; kingdom Metazoa; phylum Chordata; class Aves; order Otidiformes; family Otididae; genus Chlamydotis; species Chlamydotis macqueenii. Next base: position 52,897,106 of record NC_141593.1, on the reverse strand, counting down.
ATAAAATGGAATACAATAGAAAATGCAATACAATGAATAGCATACAGCATACCGCACCGTACAATAGCTACAAAAAAAATTACCATACCGTCCAATACGGTATATACAATAAAGAACTGCCATACCGTAGAACAGAACCCAAACCGATGTAAACCATACCATAAAATAGTATTGGGAACCCCCCATAGCAAACACCAGCCCAACTACAGCATACCATAGCATACATACCGTACCATACAAAACACGGAGCAAAAACCATACAGCACAAAATCCATTGCGGTACACGACACATACAGTACGATATCATACCCTACAATGCGTACAATGCAACACCAAATACAATACAAAATAGAAAATACAATAATAAATGCCACGTGTACCCACAATACGTGCGATACCACAGGACGCACGCAGTACAAAGCTCTAAACCACCCACAGTACTCACAAGGCCACACCATACCTGCCAAACCGTGCCACACAAATGCAATACAAAGCACGGCACAAAATACAACACAAAGCAACACACGATGCAAACAGCACAACACAGTCCAGACAGGACACGGCATCACAAGAGAGACAACAGACGGAATAACCATACCGTGCCATAAACCACGACACACAAAACACACACACTGCAGCCCGGCGTACTCACTGCAGGACGTACAACGCAACACAAACGATACAAAACCACAATCCCATACAAAACGCAGCCCGTCGGATACGGCCTGCAGCCCTCCACCCCAGAGCTCCGCTGGGGGGACTTACGCCACCCAGTCTCAGCAGCCACAGCAGAGCTCTGGGAAGCGACCAAAGGCTCCTCCGCGGCTGAAGCCCCCCGAGTTTCGGCAGAGGCACCATTGCAGGAGCCGGGTGTCAGCGCTGCCCCCTCCCTTGGCATCAGCTGTGGTGACTGTTGTGCCCCTCCCATCCCCCCGGCAACCGGGCACAGGCTCCGCCCCTTGCCGGCTCTGCCCGTTGCTGGCTCCGCCCATTGGCGGCTCCACCCGTTGCCGGCTCTGCCTGCGCCCGGCCCCGCCCTTTCCTGGCCCCGCCCCTTGCCGGCACCGCCCTCTCCTGGCCCCGCCCCCTGCCGGCACCGCCCTTCGCCGGCTCTGCCTGTTGCTGACTCTGCAGGAAGCAGACGCGTCCCCACAACGGGCTGTTCTGGAGCTCTCTGAGGACACCAGCGCAGTCGGTTTCTAGGCAGCGCGCAGAACAAGCTCCTTGCCTTTCACCCCTGTGCCTTGCGTCCCTGTGCAGTTTTTCCCTCTGCAAACAACAAAAGGTGTCCTGTAAAAGTGAGGGGAGACCAAGGGGAATCTGAAAGCAAAGTCCTCCCGCCTGCATCTGCTGCCAGGTGGGCTTCAGCCCGATTCAGGCTCCAGAGAGCAAATGGGGTTCTCCACTGACCTTCATCCATCCAAGCAGGCAGAGGGGCTGGCTGCTGCCAGCTCAGTAACTGAGTCCCTACTTTGTGTGTCCTTCAGTTTCTGCGGCAGTCACCAGAACTTTCGTGCGGTTTTGATACCATCTCTCCCATGACAATCCTGTGGTCCGCTCTGGTGCCAGACCGTTGAACTCCAGGGACGTTGCCACCGCCTGGAAGCTGGCCAACGCGATTCCAGTTTCCAAGCAGGGCGTGAGGGAAGACCCGGGAAACTACAGACCTGCTCGTCTAACCTCAGCCCCTGCAAAAATGATGGAGAAGATCCTACTGGATGCTACTGGAAGGCATTTCCAGGGCAGTGCTGTTACCGAAATCCGGAATAAAACTCCTTAACAGCAATGAGAAGTTAAGAAGCAGGCACTTCTTTATTGCAGCGCTGGGCGCACGGGGGATCGCTCCACCTAGCGTGCGCGCCCATTTGATCAACAGCACGGGTTAAATACACATTAATTATACATATTCATTAAATTCCAAGAAATAATATGCATAAACATAAATTTTCTGAGAAACCATTACATCATTTCCCCACCCACTCGCGCATGCCCAGTCTTTTGAGTCGAGGGTCTTTTGGTGGTCTCGGTGGTCGTCAAAACGCCCCCTCCTCAAATTCGCTGGTCAAACTCCTCCTTGAAATCTCCATATACGGTCTTGAGAACAGGTCGCGATGCTCCTTGGTTTTCCTGGCTCCAAAGTGATGGCTCAGGGCCTATTTCTGAAGGTGGGATCTGGGGGTGTTTGGGACTTACCATTGTATTAAAGATATGCTAGGCTAGCTTCTAACAAATGTGTATTATAAGATCTCTAGGGTCCCACTCCCTATGCGGCTACGGTTCTGCGATTAATAAAAAATTATCTCATTAATCTCCCTCATCTCTATTACCTCGATTCCCAGATCGAGATGGAAAGGGTAGGGGATTTCTTAGCAGCAAATTGGTGTCAGTGGCACTTTCCTTATTTTAAAGTTATAATCTGTAATTACTATTGATTCTTAACACTTCTATATTCTATGATTCATTTTACTCCCAATATCTGCAACATTTCCCCCCTTTGAAAGTTCTGAAAATCATTTCAAAACTTTCATTCTATTGATTATCTATTGTAAATCATTATAAGCTGGAGGGGTGCTTTCCGGGATTGATTGTTCACTTCGGTGTCTTGTCACCGCTTGGATGATCATGTGATTAAAAGAGGTCCTACGACTAATCTGTCTTTTTAGGCAACAGTAGATTAGTATGATCCCCAAAAGAACTATTAATAAAATGAAGGCCGTGTTAATCAAAGATCTAATCCAGGAACTCAGACTCCAACCTAGTCTCTTAAAGATCTTATCTAACCATGTATCTTGTATATCCTGTTGCAATTCTTGCGTCTCCTTTTCTACCTTTTCCAGTAATTCCAAATCGTATTCTACATCTTGAGTCACATTTGGGATGTGTATGCAGCAATGATCTATCCTGTCTCTTAAGTATCCGCACACTCCATGTTCTTTGAGTAAAAGCATATCCAGAGCCATTCTATTCTGTAAAGTCATTTTGGAAGTGGCCTGTAATTGTAGATTTAGATCTCTAAATCCTTTTCTTGTCACATTAGCCAATTTCTCCACCTGCCCTGTTAGTTGGTATAACCATTCTCGATTTCTATATATGGCCAAAGGGGTTAACAAGGATTCTAGGGCCCAACCAATTCTGACTCCAGTACTGGGTTCATTCCATTCATCATCATCTTCCGATCTTTTTACTCGTTTTATCCTCAAATTTTCTAAGGGTCCTTTAAAAGGAGACTTTTTCCAAAGCGGGCATAACGTTGGCATTCCTAAAGTAATTTGCTTTACCTTTCCATCCATTGGTAAATGAGTCGTCCAGGTTCCATCACTCATTGCCCAAACTAAGTGTCCTGGGCTTCGAATGGTAGCTCTCCTGCAACTAAAGAACGTTCCCCTTTTTGGTTTAAATGTTTCTGTCCTCTACACAGGCAACCATATCTCAGGGCTGCGGCTAAAGGGGGAACCTCCTGAATTGCTATGTCTTTAGTACTACAATCGTATATTTTCTCACATTTCCACCAGGACACTTGACTTTCCTTTTCTTGTAATGTAGTCCCTTTGTCATTTACCAGTGGCCAGGTTGCAAAGATTGAGCCATCCCAAGTAAAACACCAAGAAGTTTTGGCCATATATTGGAATCGAGATAGTATGGACATTGTCCATATTGAGTCCCAACTAATTGTTTCTTTTGCATCACATTTCCATTCCTTAATCAATCGAGTTATATTTCTTGCCATCAAACTGTCATTAATAGGAGGAGGATTCATTAATTTCTCACAATCTGCCCCATGTTCCGAATTAGTCAAATTCATCGTTAGAATTCCCCATGGGATGGACTCACCGACTGCTCTAGGTATGGGTAAACATGCAGTAATTTGTGTTAGATTCTGTAAATTGGCAAATCCCTTGATCAATCCTACCATCAAATTTTCCTCTTGGGATTTCTTTGGAAGGTATATCTCCTGTTCGTCGCCTGTCCCTTTTATCAATTCAGTTTGTGACTCAGTTACAACTTTTGACCAAACTCCCACCAACATTACTCCCCAGATTAGAATCCACTTTCCCAGAGTTTCAGGATAATACTTATGATTAGACATGTCTCAGAGTTAGTTTCAAAGTTTTGGGATCCCTATTTACAACTTGCCAAGGTGTTGGAGCCCTCTTTACTCGGGTATAATGAATCCATGCATCAGATTCGGTGATCTTAACTGCAGTGAAAGTAGTCAACAGTACTTGAAAGGGTCCTTTCCAACGTTCCTGGAGAGGTTCAGAAGTCCACGTCTTCACATAGACATAATCGCCTGGTTGGAAATCATGCACTGGATTCTCCAAAGACAGAGGTCTGTTCCAGAGAACTGCACTCCGAAGTGCGGTTAAAGTTTTCCCTAAAGAAAGCAGATAATTATAGACATCTTGTTTCCCTTTCAAATGCATATTCAAATTTGGCTCTGGAGATTCGTAAGGTTTCCCATATAATAGCTCATAGGGGCTAATTGATGTTCCACTTTTTGGTTGAACCCGAATCCGTAAAAGAGCCAATGGGAGCGCTTGGGGCCATTTCAAGTTGGTTTCTTGACATATTTTACTAATTTGCCTTTTCATTGTTTGATTCATCCGCTCCACTTTTCCACTAGACTGTGGTCTCCATGGTGTATGCAAATCCCAGGTAATTCCCAGAATTTTGCTAACACCTTGGACCACCTCTGCAACAAAATGGGGACCTCTGTCAGAGGAGATTCCAATTGGTACTCCAAATCTTGGAATAATTTCTTGCAGCAACCATTTAATGACTTCTTTTGCCTGATTGGTACGACAAGGAAAGGCTTCTGTCCATCCTGTAAAAGTATCAACCCCTACCAGAATGTACCGATACCCATTTTGTCGAGGCAATTCTGAAAAATCTATTTGCCAATAGTCTCCTGGCTCTGTTCCTGATTTTAATTTTCCCATTTGAACCTTTTTCTTTACTACTGGATTGTTTTGCAAGCATATCTCACATTTTGCAGTTGTCATCTTAGCCATCTCTAGCATCTTTAGTGACAGTACTTGTCTCCTTAATAAAGCCACTAATGCCTCTGCCCCCCAGTGACATTCCTTATGTTTTGTCTGTATTATTTCCCTCATCAACAATGGTGGAATTATTACTTGGCCTGTTGCAGTAACCCACCATCCTGCTAGATTTTTCTTAGCATTTAATAATTTTCCTAATTTCTCATCTTCTTCTGAATATTTAGGCCTTTCTTTTGGTAGTGTAATGGTTTTGGTAGGAATCACCGCCAATTGCCAGGCATTTCTTTTGGCTACATGTTTAGCTGTCTTGTCTGCTAGTCTGTTCCCTACAGCTTCTTTCGCGCTTCCTGATTGATGTGCTTTACAGTGCATGATTGCTACTGCAGTCGGTTTTTGGACTGCTTGCAGTAGATGCAAGATTTCCTCTTTATATTTTATATCTGATCCTTGCGAGGATAATAATCCTCTCTCTTTCCACAAAATTCCATGGACATGTACCACACCAAATGCATACTTCGAATCAGTCCAGATGTTTACCCTCTTCCCTTTGCTTAATTCCAAGGCTTTGGTTAAAGCTACCAGTTCTGCTTTCTGAGCTGAGGTGGTGTTGGGTAAAGCATTTGCTTCTATAACAGATTTCTCAGTTGTTACCGCATATCCTGCGTAGCGAGTTCCGTTTTTGACAAAACTGCTACCGTCAGTGTACAATTCCCAGTCCGGATCGTCCAAAGGTACGTCCTTCAGATCCTCCCTACTGGAATACACATATTCAATGGTAGCCAGGCAGTCGTGTTCCAGTTGTCCTTCTTCCTGTACTGAACTCAAAAAGACTGCAGGATTAATCAAGTTAGTGGTTTTCAATATTACATCATCCTGTTCCATCAAAACCACTTGATACTTCATCATTCTGCTCGGGGATAACCAATGACCCCCCTTTTGCTCCAACACTGATATCACCATGTGTGGTACATATACCACGATCATTCTTCCCAAAGTCAATTTTCGAGCCTCCTGTATTAGCATCACAGTAGCTGCAACTGCTCTCAGACAAGCAGGCCAGCCTTTACTTACAAAGTCCAGTTGTTTGGAAAAATATCCCACTGGTCGTTTCCAACTTCCCACCTTCTGAGTCAGCACTCCCAAGGCGATATGTTGTCTTTCGTATACAAACAGCTGGAAGTCTTTGGTCAAATCCGGAAGTCCCAAGGCTGGTGCTGTCATCAAAGCTTGTTTTAAGCTTCGAAAGGCTCTTCGCTGGTCTGGACCCCATTCGAATGGTGGACCTTTAAGAGCTTCATATAATGGCTTAACCAACAAACCATAGTTCATTATCCACAGCCGACACCACCCAGCCATTCCCAAAAATGTTCTCAACTCGTGGGTATTCTTTGGCTCCGGAATACTGCAAATTGCTTCTTTGCGATCTGTCCCCAATTGTCTTTGCCCTTGTGAAATTTCAAAACCCAGATATATTACAGTTTGTTTTGCTATCTGAGCTTTAGTCCTGGAAACTTTGTATCCACTTAGCCCCAGAAAGTTTAAAAGGTCAATTGTTACCTTTATGCACGCTGGTCTTCCTTCCGTCGCTATCAGTATGTCGTCTACATACTGTAGAAGTAGATGGGCAGGTTTAGGGCCATCCTGTTTCCACGTCTCCAGTTCTTTCGCCAATTGGCTTCCAAAAATTGTTGGACTGTTCTTGAATCCTTGTGGTAGTCTGGTCCATGTCAATTGTGTTCTTCGTCCTGTGTGGGGATTCTCCCACTCGAAAGCAAACAACTTTCGACTTTCTTCTTCCAAAGGTATGCAAAAGAAAGCATCTTTTAAATCAAGCACTGTAAACCATTGATAATTCTCTCCTAAAGCTGTTAGGAGTGTGTATGGGTTGGCTACCACAGGGTGTATATCTTTCACTATCTGATTTATTGCTCTCAAGTCCTGCACTAATCTGTATTCCCCAGATGGCTTTTTCACAGGTAAAATTGGGGTATTATATTCAGATTCACATTCCTCCAAAATCCCATATTTCAAGAATTTATCAATTAATTTCTTTATCCCCAGTTTAGCCTCAGTTTTAATTGGGTACTGCTTCAATCTTACTGGCTTCACATTCTCTTTTAAGTCCACTTTTACAGGTTGTGCTGCTTTAGACTTTCCAGGTACCTCTGTGTTCCAAACTACAGGTATTACAGCATCATCAACTTCTTTCGGAATTTCCTGAATTTGAACCTTTTCTTGAATCATTAATATTTCTCCTGCCTTTGACTCTGGTATCTTTAAAAAAATTTCTCCCCCTTCGAAAACTATTTGTGCATTTAATTTAGACAGCAAATCCCGACCCAGCAAGGGTATTGGGCATTCTGGCACATACAAAAATTCATGTGTAATTGTCTTATTTCCAAACTTCAAATTAAGGGGTTGAAGGAATGGTCTATTTTCTTCTTTCCCTGTCGCTCCAACTATGGTTGCGGTTTTATTCCCTAGTTTCCCTTTACAAGTATTCAAAACCGAATACACAGCTCCAGTGTCCACTAAGAATTCAACTTTATCATTTCCCAGCTTAATTATAACCAGAGGTTCAGCTGGGTTCCCCTCCGGTCCCCTTCAGTCATCTAAAACCATCATGTTCATAACCCCTTGCTGATTTGCTTGCAGCTTTGGACATTCCCTTTTCCAGTGTCCCTTCTCTTTACAGTATGCACACTGATTTATTCCTAGAGGTGCATTAGATTCTCGTGTACCAGAGTTTCTAAAATTTCCTTTTCCCCGAACTCGTCCCCTCCCTGCTGCTGCGTTCCCTGTTAAAACAGCAATAAGCCTATTGTCTCTCACCCTTTTCCTCTGTTCTTCCTCTCTCTCCCTATTATTATAAACTTTCCACGCTGTTTCTAGCATTTTAACCAAACTTCTCGAGTCCTCTCCCTCCAATTTTTGAAGCTTTCGTCTTATGTCAGGTTGTGATTGTGCCATAAAAATTAAAGCTAATTGTTGTTGTTCTGCCTCTGTTTCCAATTTTAAATCAGTATATTTTCTAGAGGCTTCTTTCAATCTTTCCATGAATGCAGAAGGCGACTCAGTTTTGTCTTGTTTTATTTCATATAATTTAGACCAATTCAGGGCTTTTGGCATTGCATGTTTTACTCCATACAGTACCCATTTTTGGTAACGAATTAGCCTTTCCCGATGTACCGGGTCATTCGGATCCCACTGGGGGTCTGCCGAAGGAAAATTCTGTTCCAGTGTTCCTGAGAACGCTCCACCCACACCTGTCGCCTCTGCTTGTGCTTTTCCAACCTTTAAAACCATCTGCTTCTCCGTGCTATCCAACAAATTATCTAATATCACTTGTAAATCATTCCAATCAGGATCCTGAGTTCTAATAATTGTTTCAACCACTCTCCCTACCTTTTCTGGGTCCTCTCTATAAACCCCTGCCGCCTGTTTCCATGCCATGAGATCTGTGATAGAAAATGGTGTTTTAACGTATACCGGTCCAGTTACTCCCACTCCTTGCCTTAAGGGAGCCAGCATCTGGGTTTGCTGACGAGTTCGTCTAGACACCGGAGTATGAACTACTACCTCTGATATTTCATCAGTTTCCTCCCTTGTACTGTCCGGTTCTATTCGCCCTGACTCACTCCTTCCCTGTGAGGAGAGAGACTCTGCTCCCCCCCTTTCCGGTGGGGCTACATCTAAGTCTAATTCCATTTCATCCTCTTTTGGCACCGTACACCTAATGCACCTCTTCCCAATATCACAAGCTGAGCAACAACTCTTAGCTTTCTTAGTTTTCTGATTTTCTGAAGTTAATGCCATCACCAAATTATCTTGACTTATCAATTTACACTCATTCTGCCAATCTGTCCTTTGTCTCAAGTAAAAGAACAAATCCACATACGGCACCTCACTCCATTTACCCTCTCTTCTACAGAACAGCATTAACTGTAAAATAGTATTATAGCTCAAAGTCCCATTAACCGGCCACTTCTCCTGATCTTCTAGAACATATAAAGGCCACCAATGATTACAATATTCAATCATTTTACTCCTGCGTAAATCATCATGCAGCTCACTCCAATGTGCTAACAAACATCCTAACGGTGATGTTTTCGGTATCTTTTCATTAAGACTTCCTGTACTGTTACTCTTACTCTTAAACAACTTAAACAAGGACATTATAACAAATAATAAGTATGACGAATATAGCGAATATAGCAAATATAGCGAGGATAGCAAAGATAGCAAGTATAGCAAGTACAGCGAGTATAGCAAGTATACACGTGTATATATACCAGAGTACCAGGTGTTTCCAAAAACCAAATGCCGTATTCCATATATCAGTTACCGTGTTCCGATTCCAAATATATATCAAATGCCAGATACCAAATAATGCAAATGACAATTGTCCCCAAATACACAAATGTCCAACCCAGCAATAGCTTTCGCTTATGACTTACGGGCAGACGCCTAGGCTCCCAAACCAAACGGGTACCCTCTGAGCCCCAACCCTGCGAAGCTTTCGCTGCGTCTTATGGGCAGGCTATCCAAATTCCAAATAAAAGAAGTGCCTTACCCTAATCCCAGGGGTCTTGCTTCGAGCCCTTCGGTCCGGGGATCGGAGGTTCTCCCCGAGAATCCCTCGGTGCGCGCTGGAGGTCCCGCGATCCCTCGGATCCGTTGAGGTTCAGAAGCGGTGTCCCATCTGGGTCGCCAAAACTGTTACCGAAATCCGGAATAAAACTCCTTAACAGCAATGAGAAGTTAAGAAGCAGGCACTTCTTTATTGCAGCGCTGGGCGCACGGGGGATCGCTCCACCTAGCGTGCGTGCCCATTTGATCAACAGCACGGGTTAAATACACATTAATTATACATATTCATTAAATTCCAAGAAATAATATGCATAAACATAAATTTTCTGAGAAACCATTACATCGTTTCCCCACCCACTCGCGCATGCCCAGTCTTTTGAGTCGAGGGTCTTTTGGTGGTCTCGGTGGTCGTCAAAACGCCCCCTCCTCAAATTCGCTGGTCAAACTCCTCCTTGAAATCTCCATATACGGTCTTGAGAACAGGTCGCGATGCTCCTTGGTTTTCCTAGCTCCAAAGTGATGGCTTAGGGCCTATTTCTGAAGGTGGGATCTGGGGGTGTTTGGGACTTACCATTGTATTAAAGATATGCTAGGCTAGCTTCTAACAAATGTGTATTATAAGATCTCTAGGGTCCCACTCCCTATGCGGCTACGGTTCTGCGATTAATAAAAAATGATCTCATTAATCTCCCTCATCTCTATTACCTCGATTCCCAGATCGAGATGGAAAGGGTAGGGGATTTCTTAGCAGCAAATTGGTGTCAGTGGCAGTTTCCTTATTTTAAAGTTATAATCTGTAATTACTATTGATTCTTAACACTTCTATATTCTATGATTCATTTTACTCCCAATATCTGCAACAGTGCCGTCATCAGGCGCAGCCAACACGAGACAATACGTACCATAGCATACAGTACGTACCACACCATACAGCACATACAATCCCACACGTACCGTACCGCACAGTGCCAAGTGCAATGCAATGCCTCCCGTACCACACAATACCACACCAGACATACAGCCCATACACTGTGATGCATACGATAAATACGTACAACACAAAATGCAATACATACAGTACAATAGATAGAATACATATTGTACCATACAATATGTGCAATACAATAAACACCATGCGATGCAGACAATACAGCCTGTAAAATAAAAATTAGAATACAATGAATACCGTACCATGCCGTGCCGTACCGTACAATTGACAATTCAAGACAAAATAAAGGGCAATGCGTTGCTTGTTGTGCGCGGTATGTTTACTATATGAAATACATTATGTCCACAAATGTACTGAGGACATACTGCATTGATTCCCACGGATTTGTGTCACGCAGCCCTAAGAGCCAGGACATCAATGGTCTGTGTAACAGTCGGAAGATACCACAGCGTAGTAGTGTCCCATCTACAATAACTGACAAGGCGATAAAACGCAATGAGGGGCATTGCAGCAGAACAGAGCGTTCCTTTCGCTGGGCCTTCTTCCCTTTAAGGATTTAGAAATGCTAGAGGCAGTTCAGAGGAGAACAAAAGTGAATCTTAAACTCCCCAGGGCTGACACAGAAGTTAGAAGTACGCGTGAAACTCTACGTCCACACGAGTCACCTCAACAGCCAATTGATGTGCCCAAAGTATTGAGTTCCCATTCTCAACAAAGGTCTTGGCGACACACATGTTTTAAAAGCCTGGTTGCTGTGAATGTGAATGAGCAGATGTCAAAAATACTTATGTCAGCAAAACTGTATTGGGCAAGAGACCATAGCAGTTAGACAACACACATGGCCTCTAAGCGTTGTATGGGGCTGGAAAGAGTTGTGTCTGTTTTCTCGCTTTCTGTCAGAAGAATGAGATTTCTTTAAAAAAGAAGAGGTTTTGGCTTCTTTCATCAGACAATGTTTATGGCAGTGAAAAATACAAGAACTGGAGAAAGGCAAACAGCACTGAGTGTATGGTATTGAAAAGTAGTAAGTTTGGGTTGCAAGGGACCTTCAAAGGTCATTTAGTCCAACCCCCCTGCAGTGAGCAGGGACATCTTCCACTAGATCAGGTTGCTCAGAGCCCCATCCAACCTGGCCTTGAATGTCTCCAGGGATGGGGCATGCACCACCTCTCTGGGCAACCTGTGCCAGTGTTTCACCACTCTCACTGTAAAAAAAAAAAAAAAAAAAGAAAATCAGCATTTCCTTCTCCTCCCTCTCCACTTCCCCTCCTCAGGAAGCTGTAGAGAGTGATGAGGTTGCCTCTCAGCCTTGTTTTCTCCAAAGTAGACAAATACAGTGTGAGGAGGAGGCCAGGCCAGGAGTGATGAGCGGTGGGCACGCGCTGGCTCTGGAGAGCCCCCGGCTGGAAACATCTGCCCCGGGACCAGCTGCAGAGATGCAGGCCTGGAGCTGGGCAGCGCTTGCCTTCGGGGAGAGCAACAAAATCTTACCTGGCACATGCAGAAGGACCCCTCAGCGTTAACATCCCACCCTTCCCAGCAAAAATGGGCAAAGATAGCAAGGTCACCAGCATTGTTAGTAAGACGGAGACTTTTTCTGTACTTTTCACGTGTTTATTTTATTTGGAGAGTTGGGTTGGGAGGGCCGGGAGCCCTTGAGGGCTGGGACACACCCCGGCTGATGGCCTGGTCCTGGTTTGGCTGTCCCCCGAGGCGCCCTCCAGGGTCACCAACAGGGTGCTGGCCTCTTCTTGGTTGGAGAGGCCTCGCAGCAGCCAGTCCTCCTCTTTGGGGGTGGCTGTGGGCCCCCAGGGGAGCGTTCACTGCCCCGGCTGGAAGTGGAGGGTCCTGGCACGGCCTCCCGTGGCTCCACCGGGGCCTGCAGGGCTGGCGGTGGGAGCAGAGGGGTGGCTGCTGGGACCCCCACCAATGGCAGTGGATGAGGTGCCAGGGAGCTAGTCCACGCTGGATCTCGCAAGGCTGACACAGGGGGCGAGGCAGGGGGCAAGAGACCCTCCTCGGGAAGCAGAGGGGCTGGGAGCCTCTCTGCCGCACCATTGCACAGCAACACGTGCATGCTGTTGCACAATTGTTGCCCTGCGATTTTTGAAGGGCGTCCCCCAGCATCTGGACAGGCAGCTCTGCTCGCAGCAGCAGGGGTGAGCTGCCTGGAGAGCTGGGAAGAGTTTCTTTGTTGAGGAAGCGAGGCATTTCTTCCGCCTCTCCCCGGGCCAGACAATGGCCTCTTCCTTTTCCAGTGTGATCCCTGCTGCTGCAGCAGCGGTGAGAGGGAGCGGCTCCACATCCCCAGCTGGCCCCAGCCCACCACAGCCAGAGGAGAGCATGGCCACGCAGCTGGAGGAGCACTGTCCCACCTGCCTGGGCAGCTGTCTGGAGGCCAGCTACGTGATGCCATACAGAATCACAGAATCCTGAAATCACGTGGGTTGGAAAAGACCTTTAAGATCATCGAGTCCAACCATTAACCTAACATTGCCAAGTCCACCCCTAAACTGTGTCCCTGCGTGCCACATCTCCCCCTCTTTTAAATACCTCCGGGGATGGTGACTCAACCACTTCCCTGAGCAGCCTGCTCCCATGATTGGTAACGCGTTTGGTGAAGACCTTTTTCCTCATATCCAACCTAAACCTCCCCCGGCACAACTTCAGGCCATTTCCTCTCATCCTAGCACTTGTTTCTTGGAGAAAGAGCTCTCCTGGAAACCATGCTTCTCCTGGAAACCATGCTAAGGCACATGGAGAGCAAGGGGGTGGTTGGTGACAGCCAACATGGCTTCACAAAGGGCAGATCGTGCCTGACCGATTTGGTGGCCTTCTATGATGGGGTGACAGCATCGGTGGACAAGGGACGAGCAACGGACATCATCTACCTGGACTTGTGCAAAGCTTTTGACACTGTCCCACATGACATCCTTCTCTCTAAACTAGAGAGACACGGGTTTGATGGACGGACCACTCGGTGGATAAGGAGTTGGCTGGATGGCTGCATTCAGAGAGCGGTGGTCAACGGCTCGATGTCCAAGTGGTCACAAGTGGCGTCCCTCAGGGGTCCGTGTTGGGCCCAGCCCTGTTCAACATCTTTGTCGGCGACATGGACAGTGGGATAGAGCGCACCCTCAGCAAGTTCGCCGATGACACCAAGCTGTATGGTGCCATCGACATGCTGGAAGGGAGGGATGCCATCCAGAGGGACCTTGACAGGCTGGAGAGGTGGGCCTGTGAGAAACTCATGAAGTTCAACCAGTCCAAGTGCAGGGTCCTGCATGTGGGTTGTGGCAATCCCAGGCACAAATACAGGCTGGGTGGAGGATGGATCGAAAGCAGCCCTGAGGAGAAGGACTTGGGAGTGCTGGTGGACAAGAAGCTCAACATGAGCTGGCAATGCGGCCTTGCGGCCCAGAAGGCCAACCGCATCCTGGGCTGCATCAAGAGGAGTGTGGCCAGCAGGTCAACGGAGGTGATTCTCCCCTTCTGCTCTGCCCTGGTGAGACCCCACCTGGAGTACTGTGTCCAGTTCTGGAGCCCCCAACATAAGAAGGACATGGACCAGTTGGAGAGGGTCCAGAGGAGGGCCACAAAGATAATAAAAGGGCTGGAGCACCTTCCCTGTGAGGACAGGCTGAGAGAGTTGGGGCTGTTCAGCCTGGAGAAGAGGAGGCTCCGGCGAGACCTTATAGCAGTCTTCCAGTACCTCAAGGGGGCCTACAAGAAAGATGGGGAGAGGTTGTTCAGGAGGGCCTGTTGTGATAGGATGAGGGGTAATGATTTTAAAGTAGAGGGAGGTAGATTTAGATTGGATATTAGGAAAAATTTTTTACAATGCGAGTTGTAGAACACTGGAAGAGGGTGCCCAGAGAGGTGGCGGATGCCCCATCCCTGGAAACGTTCAAGGCCAGCCCGGATGAGGCTCTGAGCAACCTGATCTAGTCGGGGATGTCCCTGCTCCTTGCAGGGGGGATGGACTAGATGACTTGTGAAGGTCCCTTCCAACCCTAACCATTCTATGATTCTATGACACCCGGCTCACTACAACATCCTCTCAGGCAGCTGTAGAGAGCAAAAAGGTCTCCCCTCAGCTCCTTTCCTCCAGCCTAAACAACCCCAGCTCCCTCAGCCGCTCCTCCTACAGCTGACAATACACACCGTACCTAACAGTGCGCACAATACAATACAACAATCACCATAGTATTTAATACAATACGTACCATACCATAACATACCATACAGAAGAATATTATACAATAGAAAATACAATAGAATACAAAATACAACACAATACAAAGCAAGTCGTACAACAGAACAAAAAAACCAATACAATACAAAATACAGTACAAGGTACAATACAATAAATAGCATACCAGACAATACATGCAATACAGGGAACACAATACATAGAGTAAAACACACAAAATGCATTGCATCTATTTGTAATAGAAATTTGTAATAGAAAATGCAACACAAAACACAATACAAAATGCACTACATAAAATGCAATACGAAACACGCCATACAAAATAAAATACACACAATCCATTCCATACCGCACAATATATACAGTACAACACCGTACCGTAGAATACCTGCAATAACCATATCATAAATACAATACCAAACACAAGCAAGTCAATGCAGTGCAAGCCACACAATACGTGGAACACATACCACACGATACAAGGATATAATACAATACAAGCAATAGAGCACGTGCTGTACAGTAAGAGAAATGTTTACCATAAGCTACACACAATACAGAACTTTGAATTAATACAATGTCATATGTCCTACAATACCTAGGATGCACAATACACAGTAGAATACAATACATAAAATCGAATACGTGAAATACAATACAAGCAGTACAATACATAAAATACTTTCGGAAATACAATACAAAACAGAATACAAAATACAACACATGGTACAACATAAAACTTACCATACAGTACAATAAACATCAAACCATATCAAACCATAGAATAAGTACCATAGCATAGAATAAAAGACAACATATAGAAGGCGTGCAAGATAATGAAAAAGAGAACATTTAAAAAAAACCCACACAGCACAATACGAAGCAAAATACATAGCATGTGCAATACAAACCACACAATATATACCGCTCAACACATACCAAACCATTCAATACAATACAAAATACATTACGATACACACAATAAATACATTATGGTACACGCAATACGATACAGCCCATATGAACAAAATAATACAACAGAATACATTGAATACAGTAACTAATATGATGAAATACACAGAATACATAAAACTAAAAGAAAGTCAATGCAAAAATACAATAAAAAATTATTAAAAGTGTAATACATACTATACACGCTATACGATATAAAGCATGTGCATCACAATACAGGACAATAAAATACAATAAATACAATACAGTACACCCGACAGAATAAATACTGTGCCATATGGTGTACAGATACTCAACACAATTTGTACAACACAGCACGTGCAGTACACAGAATACAACGCAACACCGCTGCCACCTCATCAGCACCCGCAGGAAAGAGCAGGAGTGGGTCCTAGTCCGAAGGCTGCGCTGGGCTCCTCAGTCGTGCGGGGCCCCCAGGGACACAGCAAACTTCCCCGAAAAGAGGCTCTGGTCTGCACATGGGGGCCTCCCTTCCCGTCCGGCGGCAGTCGCCCATGACCATAACTCGCCGTTGTTTCTTCTCGGCGCTGGGTGTACTGCAGCTCTTGAGGCACGGGCTTGGTCCAGCCGAGCTCGGCGAGGGCGCTCACACAGGTTCCGCCCCTGTGTGCGGAATACCAAACCAGAGCATACAATACAACAAACTGAAGACAACACATAAAATAAAATGCAATCCCTAACGGGCAATATAAAATACAATAGAAAAAAATACAGTACATCCCCTAGAGTACCGTACAATAGGTGCCATGTCATACCATACAACGTGTACCATACAATACAAAAATACCATGCAACACCATGCACACAAGATCCTACACACAATACCGCACACGCGCTACAGAATACAATGCAAGCCAAACCAAAATGGAATACAGCATTCAGTACAATACAACATACAGTACATACTTTACACTACACAGAATGCCATACCCTCAGTACACACGCAACAATACAAGTACCGTACAATGCAAAATACAACACAATATATAGCATACAACACACGCAATGCGTACAATTGAAAATATAATACTGACAATACAGACAACACAATTTGAAAATAGACTAGAAAATAAACTACGCTAGAAAACAGAATACGTACAGTTCAAGATGTACTTTACCTTACACTACATCTATTACATACAATACAAAATACAGTACCTACCACACAAACCGCGTAATATACACAAGACAGTACATCCCACACAAGGCACAGTACGTACCACACAAACACCAACAGAGAACCCAGTACATATGCACTATACAATATATGCAATACAATAAATACAGTCCAACACATGCGAGACGATACATACGAGATGCTACGTACAAGGCCTAGAAGAGAGTACACCACATACAATACATAAAAAGCACACAATAGAAGAGGCAATACCATAGAAAACAGAATACAACAGAAAATACAATACAATAAATACCATACTATACATTATGCACAATACAACACATACAATAAAATAAATGCCATACCATAAAACACATTAAAGAAAACTTATAAAATACAATAGATAAAATGCAACACAAAATACATCATAAAATACAGTACACACAATGCAAAATACAGTACAATACATGCCCTACCATACTATACATACCCTACAACACATACCATTCAATACATACCAAACAATACAATATGCAATGCATAAAACACCGTGGAAAGCATCCCGTATCATACAATATATACGCTATCTAAAAAAATTGACCATATTGTACAATAAAATACAATACATAGAATAATTGAAATGCCATACCATAGAATAGAACACAAAGCACACAATGCAAACAATACAATGCAATATAAAATAGAATAAAATACAACAAAGGATACACAACACAAAGTACAATACGCACGAAAGAGACAAAATGTAATACAATAACTTACGTACAATACATTCTACAATACACACCATACCATACTATATTCTACATACAATACGTAGAATAGAATATGAAATACAATACAACACATTATGGACAACACGTACAATACAATAAATACCATACCATACAATACCACACAATCCATAGGACACATACCATACCGTACGACATAAAATATGATACAATGCGTACATAGAAGATAAGATACAATCTGTACAGTGCATACCATACCACAAATACAACACAGAACGCAATAAACACCATACTATACCATAAACCACAAACCACCCCGTTCCAAATACTGTCCCAAATGCAAAATACCCTACAATAACATACATACCGTACCATACAAAACATAGAACTCAAACCATACAATGCAGAATACATTACAATACAAAATAGATTACAATACAAAAAATAACACAATACATACAGTACAACAGCATGCTATACTAAGCAATGTATACATTGCAATACAAAACACAACAGAAAACAGAAAATACAATAATAAACACACACATACCCACTTATAAACATATATACCCCCACTACATACAACACCATGTGATACACACAACAGAAAGCAATAAACTACCCACAATACCATACCACACATACCAAACCACACAATAGAAAATACAAGACAACACAAAATACAGAACAAGCCAAGACAAAACACAAACAATACAATGCAACACAAAACATACGAGACATCACAACACAGACAATAGAAGAAACACCACATTGTACAATAAACTACAACACGTAAAATACACACGTCGTATAAATAACAAATAAAAATCAGCATAGAAACTACAAGATGTGCAATGCAATACAAACACTCGCATACAAAAAAACACAGTCCCATGCAAAGGACAACCCATCGGACACGGCCTGCCGCCCTCCATCCCAGAGCCCACTGGTGGGACTTCTGCCACCCAGTCTCAGCAGCCACAGCAGAGCTCTGGGAAGCCCCCAGCGCTTCCAGCTCCTCCTCGCTGTTTCTCAGGCTGCCTGCCTGGGTGGACAAGCGTTTCAGCCGTGCTCCGGAGCCCTCCACGCCGCCAGGAGCGGCATCCCTGTTCCCAGCAGCACCGGCACCCTGAGCCGGTGCCATGCCAGCCCCGGGCTTTCCTTCAGCTCTCCTGCGCTGTCCCCTGCCCCCCTGGCTTCTGGCTCCAAGCCCTCTCCATCCATCAGGATGCGGTTTCCCCGCCGGGAGAGGCGGATCCCGTCAGGCCCCCGCGCACCTTGTGCCTCGAAGGCTCCTCCGTGCTGGAAGCCCCCCGAGTTTCGGCGAGGCACCATTGCAGGAGCCGGGTGTCGAGGCGGCCACCTCCCTTGGCATCAGCTGTGGTGACTGTTTTGGCTGCTTCCATCTCCCGGGCAACCGGGCACAGGCTCCGCCCATTGCCGGCTCCGCCCGGTGCTGGCTCCGTCCAGTATTGGTTCTACAAGCTGTTGGCTCCGCCCACTCCCGGCTCTGCCTGTTGCTGGCTCCACCCATTTCAGCTCCGCCCATTACCGGATCTGTCCCTTGCTGGCTCTGTCCCTTACGGTCTCATCCAATCAGAGGGCTGGGCCCCATGGCTCGGGCCCGCCTCTTGTCCTCCGACCTGTTTTTGGCCGGGTGTTGGGGGGGAGCTCACCTGCCCTGCGCTGCTGGTTCTGGCTGCTGCTGTGCCTCGCCCTGTCTCCGAGGCCCGTTGCAAAATGTGCAGACGGCTTTGTGTTGCCCCTGCAAGTCGAAAACCAATCATTCTAAGTTCCATGTGCCCGGGGACACATAGAGAGCCCCTCACCCTTTCTTCCTGCACCGGGCTGCTTCGTTGACATCCTGGTGCTGTGCAGTGGGGCCTGACTGTCGGAGTTCAGCCCTGCTCAGGACCAGACTACGCAGTCTCTCTCTCGCTCCCCCCGCCCTCCGAGGGAATAGGGGGAGATGATACAAGACAAACAGCTCGAGGTTTGAGATAAGGACAGAGGGAAACCCTTAAAGTTACCGTTTTGGGCAAAAGAGACGCGGCTTGACAAAAACCATTTATTACTAAAAACAGCGGGATAATGAAACAGAGAACAAGATAACTTCTCCCCACCACTCCATCTTCCTGAACTTAACATTATCTCTACCACCTTCCCCCCTGAGCGGCACAGGCGGTCAGAGGAAATGGGGCTTACGGTCAGTCCACCCCACATCGTTTTACACCACTACTTCATCGCTGGGGGAAGAACTCCTCACGTTCCTCCCCTGCTCCAGCGTGGGGTCCCACCCACGCACCACAGTCCTTCATGAACTGCTCTGGCGTGGGTCAACTCTTCCATGGGGTGCAGTCCCTCCAGAACAGCTGCCCCAGTGTGGGCCCTCCATGGGCTACAGCTGACTTCAGGCACCCACCTCCCCTGGCATGGGGTCCTTCATGGGCTGCAGGTGGATCTCTGCTCCTGCGTGGGCCTCCATGGGCTGCAGGGGGACAACCTGCTCCACCATGGGCTGCACCTCGGGCTGCAGGGGAATCTTGGCCAGGGGCAGCGTTACTGCTCCCGCTCCTTCGTCACTGACCTTGGCATCTGCAGCCGTTCCTCTCACAAGAAATGTTTCACAACCGGCTCAGGCAGACGCCTCTCAGGATCTCTTCACATCTCATCTCCTCTCCACTTCTTGCAGCCGGGCCGGCCCGAGTTGGGCCCAGATGGCGCCTGGCAGGAGCCCAGAGGGTGAAGGCCGCAAGGCCCACAAGGCTCACGCCTCCCCCTCTCTACCCTTGCTCAGCTCCTTCCCATCTTCTCTACCTTTTTTTTGTTTTCCCCTTCTTAAATACGCTATCGCAGAGGTATTATCAGGGAACATTCTGCTGCCAATTGGCTTGTCCCTGCCCAGCAGTGGGTCTGCCCTAGGCCTGGCCGAGTCCACTGGGCAAAGGGGAAAAAACTTCTAGCAGTTTCCTACAAAAGCTACCACTTTAGGCCCCCCCTCCCTAAATAAAACCAGAACACAATCACTATACTCTTTAATACTATAGGTACCATACCATAGCATACAATACATATTATACAATACAGAAGAATATTATACAATAGAAAATACAATAGAATACAAAATACCACACAATACGAAACAAGACATACAATAAAACACATAACAGACGTCCCAAAAGGCAACAGCTACAACACAAAATACAATACAGACCACACACAACATTAAATACAACACAATATAAAAAGCAACACATACTAAATGGAATACATGCAATGCATACAAAATACAGTAGATACAACAAAATTCACACAATAAATAAAATACAAAAAAAAAAAGAGAAAAAATAGATAATTAGAAACAGTACAATTGATACGTAACATGCAGTACCTACCATACCATACACACCGTACCATGCGATACATACCATAGCATACCATACCATACGTACCCTGTGCACAAAACACACCACACAATATGGTTCATAGAAGAAATACAATAAATACCATACAAGTTATGTGATACCATACCACACGTGTCGTACCGTAGCATATGATACAAACCGCAACACATGACAAACAAAAACGCATTACCAACCACTCTACTGGAACTTTTTCCATAAACACACACGCGCGCCAGAAGGCGTCACGGTGTTTACTGGGGGCACCAGAGGTGGATGCTGAGGGGCCGCAGCTCCACCGTGCCCTTACGTGGACCCGGAGCAGCAGCTGGGCCGGGCGGGCACTCGGCTGCTCTCGGTGGGGTTGGCTCCCGAGCAGGGCTGTGTGCTGGAGCCTGCTGGGAGGAGGTGTTGGAGGGCGCCGGAGCTGCGCTGGGTGGGGCGCAGTCTGATGCCAAATCTTGTACAATGCTGCAGGGCAATGTACAACACGCTGCAGCGCAGTACCAGCCGTGCAATTCCAGCCGTACAGCACAGAAAACGCAAGGGGAAATACAATGCTGTACCCATGGAGGGTTAATTAGTCCCAGCAGTGGTTAATTAATCCCAGGGGATATTAATGATTTGCAGGGGTGGTTAATTAGCCTTACTAATGATCCCTTTGAGGGGCTTTCTTTCCCCCACACTCCCCCCATGTTACTGTTTGCGTGTTAGCATCCCTCTTCTCTTTCCTGGAGGGGATTAATTTTTACCAGAGGAGTTTAATTAACCTCTGGGTGGGTTTTAATTAATCCTAGTGGGGGTAATTACTTTGGAGGGGGTTAATTACCCCGTTAATTACCCCCAGCCATGGCAGAGGACATCAAGGCCAAGCTGGAGCGTTACAAGACCGCCCCGTTTGACAGCTGCTTCCCCCCACAGAAGCAGACCAAGAGCTGCTGGCAGAACTACCTGGGTGCTGCCCCTCCCCCGCCCTTTCTGGACCCCAGGGTCCCCTCTGGGTGGGGGAGGGACTCCTGGGTCCCCCCGTTCCTGTCCCATCATGTCCCCTCCCCCCAGCCCAGATTTCCACTGCTGTCAGAAGGCGATGGCAGCCAAGGGGGTGGTGTCCCCATGGCCATCAGGGTCCCCTCGAGCTCTCCATGGTGTCCCTGCAGCTCTCAGGATCCCCACAGTGTCCCCATGGTTTTTGCGTCCCTCTTGGGGTCCCTACGGTCCTCGGGGTTCTCGCTGCAGTCCTTGTACCCCCCTGGTGTCACCACTACCCTCATGGTGTCACCACCTACCTCAGGGTGTCACCAAATCCGCCATGACATCACTGTGATCCCTGCAATCTCTGTGGTGTCACCACATCCCCATGATATCTCGGAGGTCCCTGCATCCCCCGTGCTGATACCGTGCCTCCCCTCCTACCCCACAACATCACGGTGTCCCTGGTCCCTTCCCATCGCTCATGCTGTCACTGGTGTCACCCCACAGGTGACGGTGTGGGACGAGTACCGCAAGGAGGGGACCTTCCCTGGCGAGATCTGAACTTTGCCAACCTCCACCCCGGGGAGGGAACACCCGTGTCACCGGGAGGTGGGGATAAGGGGTGACACGGCCATCACCCATTGAGGGGAGGGAGTGACACAACAACCCCCCACCCCGGGGTGCGGGGGAATGTGGCTGTCACTGGGATGGGGAAGGGGACACAGTGGTCACCGGGCCAGTGGCACCGGCCAATAAAGGGTTGAACTGGTCCTGGGTATGGGTTTTGCTGGGGAGTGGGGGATGGAGTTCTCCTGAAGGTGGGGGTCCCCTGGTGGGGAGAGGGGACAGATCAAAGACCCCTTCCCTGAGCTGGACTCAAAAGGTTTTTATTCATTAAAAACGGTGGTGGGATGATCGAGGCGGGGGGCGGGTGGTGGTGTTGGGGAGGGGGACAACCCACTGCCTGGATGCCTGGGTTGTCCCCCATCGTGAGTGCTCGCTGGGGACAGAGGGACTAGGGGCCCAAGGGGAGAGCCTGGAGGGGCTAGAGAATGGGGGGCACCAGGATCTGGCCACGGCCTCTTGAACGGGCACCAGGATCTGGCCAAGGCCTTGCAGTGGAGAGGAAACGGCATCAGAGTTTCTTCTCCATCTCGCCATCTCCGTGTCCCACCATCTCCATCCTGCTCCCCATCCCTTCCCTCCATCCATCTCCATGTTTCTTCATCCATATCTCCATCTTGTCGTCCTCTTCCATCTGTCCGTCTTCTATGGTGTCTCCATCCATCTTCTGTGGTTTCTCCATCCATCTCCCCATCTTCCATCTCCCCATCTCTCCACCTTCAGTGGTTTCTCCAGCCATCCAGCCATCCATCTTCAGTGGTTTCTCCATCTCCGTCCATCCATCTTCTGTGGTTTCTCCTTCTCCTTCCATCCAGCCATCTCTCCACCTGTCCATCTTCAGTGGTTTCACCATCTATCCACCCAACCGTCCATCTCTATCATTTCTCAATGGATTTTTACATGGTGGAGGGAGACATGAGGATGTCATAGATGCACAGAGAGGTGGAGGATATCATGGGTGGCCATGTGGAGGTGTCACAGATGGACACACACAATGACGACACTGTGGAGGGACGCCTAGGGATGTCACGGGTGGGGAACACCGTGGATGGGTACAGAGAGGTCATCGAGGACACATAGCGATGTCACGGAGGGATGGAAAGATGGAGAATGTCATGGAGGGACATAGGGATGTCACGGTTGGTCAGACATGACACCACAGATGGACAGCCACAGAGGGGACACGGTGGAGGGACACATAAGGTTGTCACAGATGGAGAAAGAGGTGGAGGACATCGGAGATGGACGCAGAGAGGTCCTCATGGACATGTAGGCGTATCATTTACCTAGGAGGGTGGAAATGGTGGAGAACGGGGGTTACAAAGTATAGAATCTGCATTTTGGCCATCCTGGAGCTCATTTCCTTGCTACTCATGGTTTACTCGCTTCTTACGCAAGGTGTACTGACAAGCTACTTGTAATTTTATCATGCGCCGCTGATAGTTTTTTCACTTGCCACTTGTAGTTTACTCACTTGCTATGCATAGTTTACTCACTTTATTCACTCACTCACCACTTGTCTTTAGCTCACGATTTGGCCACTGATTGCAGTGGGAATGACAGGACTGAGCCCTCTTACTCACTCACTACTCAACACTTCCACCTTACAACATTTTCCCACTTAATCTCTTCTTAGCTCTTGCTTACACACTCGCTACTCACTCTTAACTCGATATACATCCCTGGGCAGCTCTATATCTTCCCAGCTTGCTCTTCTGCTCACTTGTTACCCACTACTTACTTGGTACTTGCTTACTACTCACTCCCTGGGCTATGCAGCCCAGCTACCACTTTACGCCCACTACTCACCTGCTACTCATCACTTGGCCAACAAATGTGTCCCCACTTGCTGCCAGCACAGGCAGAAAGTGCTACTCAGCATCCAAGCCTTCCTCCTGCCCTTACTCCACCCTCACAACTCCATCCTCGTAGCTCTTACCCACTCCCCAACCTCGTGCTGCCGTACTCATGCCCTGCTCTTCCTTTACCCACCCCTAGAGCTACTCACCATGACCTGCCGGGCTTCCAGCCCCACGTGCGTGCCATGCATGAGGACCTCGATGTTGACAATGCCACTGGGGCTGCCCTGCACCAGGTCGCTGAAGGATTCAGCGCTCCCGGCGTCAGAGCAGAGCCTGGCCAGGAGGTAGATGCAGGAGACGGGGAAGTCGCGGTGGAGGCGGTCGAAGGTGTGGAGGTGACCCATGCCCAGGGCGGAGCACGTGGCAGCCGTGGGGACAGGTTTGGGGACAGGTGTGGGGATGAGGGTGGTGGCACAGGGCTCCTGGGGGTGTTTGGATGAGCAGGATGGATCTGTGGGGACAGGAGGAGCAGTGGTTAGTTGAGTTGTTCTTCTGAAAGGGTTCTTCATCCCTCCCTCCCTCCCTCTGTCCCTCCAATGATCCCTCAGTCCGTTCCTCCATCCCTCGCTCCATCCTTCCACCCCACCATCACCCATTTATCTCTCCATCCCTCCTTCTTCACCCAGTTCTCCATCCCTCCTTCCACCCCTTTGTCCTTTTTCATCTGTTTCTCCATCCCTTCGTACTTCTTCTTCCACCGTTTCCCATCCATTAATCCAGCCATCCATCTTTCTTCACCCATTTCTTCATCTCCCTATCCCTTCATCCTCTTCCACTGTTTCTCCATCCTTCTTCACCCTTCCTCCATCCCTAAATCCTTCTTCGCCTCTTCATCCTTCTTCCACTGTCCATGCATCCCTAAATCCTTCTTCATCCATTTCTACATCCCTTCACCATCCTTCCACTGTTTCTCCAGCCCTCCATCCATCCTTCTTCACGCATATCTCCATCCCACCACCCACATCTCCGTTCCTCCCACCGCTTCCCCGCATCCCTCACTCATGTCCCCTGTTGCAATGCCCCACTCACGGCATGGCATCCCCTGTCCCCTGCTGTGCCCCTCCTCAAGCTGGATGCAGACCCCGCAGAGTTGGTCCTGTAGCATCGCTGGTGCTGTTACCATCACTGCGCCGTCCTTGCTGAAGACCACCTGCATGTCCATGGCTATTGCCACACGTCGCTGACCCCCTTGACGTTCCAGGCGCACCCAACCTCCCTTCAGCGGAAGAGGCAGGTGGGCCTGGCGCCCGGTCACCTGCAGGGAGGGGACAGCGGTTATGACACCTGGATGTCTGGATCACCTCCCCAGTTATGGGGTCTGGGGGTTGGAAATGTGGCAAGAAGCCCCAGATGCGTGGGTCCCCTCCTGGAGAAGACACCCTTCACCCCACGCTCTGCCAAAGGCTGTATACTCACCCTTGCCATCGTCTCCTCTCCGCGGAGCAGGACCACCTCGTAGCTGTCACCACGGAGTGTGATGTGGCTGAAGGTGGCAGCTGGTCCCCTGCCCACTTGGCCACTCGCCGTGACTTGGAGGGTGAGCAAGTGGCTGCCGCAGGTGGTCACCAACGTCTGGGTGCAAGGGTCGGTCAAGCCGTAGTTCTTCCCGTCAAAGGCTTGGTAGCACCAATGCCCCAAGACGTGGCAGATGAGACGGGGCTGTGAGACGGGCAGGCATCTGGGGGAGGTTTCCACCACCTGGCATGTGGTTCCAGATGGACAATGCAGGTCATTAAAGGATGGCTTGCTGGCTACAGATTTGGGCCAACCCTTCACCATCTGGCAGGTTGTGCCTTTCAGGCAATGCAGGTCTTTGCATGATGGCTTGTTGGGGATGCATTTGGGCCAGTCCTCCACCAACTGGCAAGTTGTCCCCACTGGGCAATATGTGTCATTGCATGATGGCCTGTTGGGCATGCATTTGGGCCAGTCCTCCACCATCAGGCAGGTGGTGCCAGGCGGACAGTGAATCTCGCTGCAGGATGGCTTGTTTGGCACACATTCGGGCCAATCCTCCACCATCTGGCAGGTTGTCCACACCGGGCAATGTATCTCACTGCAAGATGGCTTATTGGGCATGCATTCGGGCCAATCCTCCACCATCTGGCACGTGGTGCCAGGCGGGCAACGCATGGTGCCGCAGGATGGCTTGATGGGTACGCACGTAGGCCAACCTCCTACCATCTGGCAGGTGGTGCCCATGGTGCAGCGGATGGTGCTGCAGGTGGGCTGGTTGGGCAGGTATTTGGGGCAACCTTCTACCATCTGGCACGTGGTACCTTCTAAGCAATGCACTGTGGTGCGGGTCACGCTGTGAGGGACGCCCTCTACCACATGACACACAGTCCCGGACTTGCAGGAGAGCTCGGCGCAAGATGCTGCAGTCACGCTCCTTCTCATCTGCACACACTTGGGCCACCCTTGAACCACCCGGCACGTTGTCCCGCTTGCGCATTGCAGGTCACTGCAGAAGGGTACACGGATGCAACGAGGCCACCCATTCAGGACTTTGCAGCTCATTCGCACCCGGCAGTGGAGGTTCTTGCGGGAAGGTCGGGAGACACAGGCAGGATGACCGTGCACCACCACGCAAGCAGTGCCAGGTTTGCAGGCAACGTGCTGGCAGGATGCGGGGCTGGTGACGCAGTTGATGCCGATGCGAGGCGTGGGAGGTGATGAGATGCCAGGGGAAAACGGGGAGAAGGAAGCATGGTGGCTCCAGGGAAGAGTTGCGAGGACGGCATAGGCAGGAAGACAGGGAGCCCCCCCATCTATCATGGTTGTGCCATTGGGACATTGGAAGTTGCTGCAAGAAGGTTTTCCAATGGAGATCTCAGCTTGGATGCACTGTGGCCAACCATCAACCATGTGGCAGGTGGTTCCCTTCTGGCAGTGGATGTCACTGCAGGATGGTTGGTTCTTGACACAGTGGGGCCAGCCATTGACCATGTCACACGTGGTCCCTTTGTGACACTGGACGTCACTGCAAGAAGGTCTTCCAGTAGAGGCCTTGGATTCGATGCACTGGGCCCAAAGGTCAGCCTTCTGGGAGGTGTTTCCCTTCTGGCACTGGAAGTCGCTGCAGGAGGGCTGGCGGTGGGCACACCGTGGTTGCTCATTTATGATCTTGCACTTGGTCCCTTTGGGACACTGGACGTCGCTGCAAGTGGGTCTTCCACTAGAGGTCTTGGTTTGGAGACAGCGAGGCCAACCATCAAATATCTGGCAGGTGGTTCCCATCTGGCACTGCATGTCCTGACAGGATGATTGGTTCTGGACACACTGGGGCCAACAATTGACCAAATTGCAGGTGGTGCCTTTGGGACACTGGAGGTCGCTCCAAGAAGGTCTTCCAATGGAGGTCTTGGTTTTGAGGCACTGGGGCCAAGAACTAACTGTGTCACACGTGGTCCCTTTGGAACACTGAACGTCACTGCAAGAAGGTCTTCCAGCTGAGGTCTTGGTTTGGACGCAGCGAGGCCAACCATCAACCATCTGGCAGGTTTTTCCCATCTGGCACTGGATGTCCTGACAGGATGATTGGTTCTGGACACACTGGGGCCAACAATTGACCAAGTTGCAGGTGGTCCCCTTGGAACACTGGACGTCGCTCCAAGAAGGACTTCCAGTGGAGGTGTTGTTTTGGATGCACTGGGGCCGACAGGTGGGCATGTCACACGTGGTCCCTTGGGGACACTGGACATCACTGCAAGAAGGTCTTCCAGCTGAGGTCTGGTTTTCAATGCCCTGGGGCCAGGGAACAACCATCAGGGAGGTGTCTCCCTTCTGGCACTGGAAGTCGCTGCAGGAGGGCTGGTGGTGGACACACCGTGGTTGCTCACTTATGATCTTGCACTTGGTCCCTTTGGGACACTGGACATTGCTGCAAGTGGGTCTTCCACTGGAGGCATTGGTTTGGATGCAGCGAGGCCAACCATCAACCATCTGGCAGGTGGTTCCCATCTGGCACTGCATGTCCTGACAGGATGATTGGTTCTGAACACACTGGGGCCAACAATTGACCAAATTGCAGGTGCTGCCTTTGGGACACTGGAGGTCGCTCCAAGAATGTGTTCCAGTGGAGGTCTTGGTTTTGAGTCCCTGGGGCCAAGAACTAACTGCGTCACACGTGGTCCCTTTTGAACACTGAAAATCACTGCAAGAAGGTCTTGCAGTGGAGGTCTTGGTTTGGACGCAGCGAGGCCAACCATCAACCATCTGGCAGGTGGTTCCCATCTGGCACTGGATGTCCTGACAGGATGATTGGTTCTGGACACACTGGGGCCAACAATTGACCATGTTGCAGGAGGTCCCCTTGGAACACTGGACATCGCTCCAAGAAGGACTTCCAGTGGAGGTGTTGTTTTGGATGCACTGGGGCCGACAACTGGGCATGTCACACGTGGTCCCTTGGGGACACTGGACGTCACTGCAAGAAGGTCTTCCAGCTGAGGTCTTGTTTTCAATGCCCTGGGGCCAGGGAACAACCATCAGGGAGGTGTCTCCCTTCTGGCACTGGAAGTCGCTGCAGGAGATGTGGTGGTGGACACACCGTGGTTGCTCATTTATGATCTTGCACTTGGTCCCTTTGGGACACTGGACATCGCTGCAAGTGGGTCTTCCACTGGAGGTCTTGGTTTGGAGACAGCGAGGCCAACCATCAACCATCTGGCAGGTGGTTCCCATCTGGCACCAGATGTCCTGACAGGATGATTGGTTCTGGACACACTGGGGCCAACAATTGACCAAATTGCAGGTGCTGCCTTTTGGACACTGGAGGTCGCTCCAAGAATGTGTTCCAGTGGAGGTCTTGGTTTTGAGGCACTGGGGCCAAGAACTAACTGTGTCACACGTGGTCCCGTTGGAACACTGAAAGTCACTGCAAGAAGGTCTTCCAGCTGAGGTCTGGTTTTCAGTGCCCTGGGGCCAGGGAACAACCATCAGGGAGGTGTCTCCCTTCTGGCACTGTGTGTCGTTGCAGGAGGACTGGCGGTCGACACACCTTCGTTGCTCATTTATGATCTTGCACTTCATCCCTTTGGGACACTGGACGTCGCTGCAAGTCTGTCTTCCAGTGGAGGTCTTGGTTTGGAGACAGCGAGGCCAACCATCAACCATCTGGCAGGTGGTTCCCATCTGGCACTGCATGTCCTGACAGGATGATTGGTTCTGGACACACTGGGGCCAACAATTGACCAAGTTGCAGGTGGTCCCCTTGGAACACTGGACGTCGCTCCAAGAAGGACTTCCAGTGGAGGTGTTGTTTTGGATGCACTGGGGCCGACAGGTGGGCATGTCACACGTGGTCCCTTGGGGACACTGGACGTCACTGCAAGAAGGTCTTCCAGCTGAGGTCTTGTTTTCAATGCCCTGGGGCCAGGGAACAACCATCAGGGAGGTGTCTCCCTTCTGGCACTGGAAGTCGCTGCAGGAGATGTGGTGGTGGACACACCGTGGTTGCTCATTTATGATCTTGCACTTGGTCCCTTTGGGACACTGGACGTCGCTGCAAGTGGGTCTTCCAGTGGAGGCATTGGTTTGGACGCAGCGAGGCCAGCCATCAACCATCTGGCAGGTGGTTCCCATCTGGCACTGGATGTCCTGACAGGATGATTGGTTCTGGACACACTGGGGCCAACAATTGACCAAGTTGCAGGTGGTCCCCTTGGAACACTGGACGTCGCTGCAAGTCGGTCCTCCAGTGGAGGTATTGTTTTGGATGCACTGGGGCCGACAACTGGGCATGTCACACGTGGTCCCTTGGGGACACTGGACGTCACTGCAAGAAGGTCTTCCAGCTGAGGTCTTGTTTTCAATGCCCTGGGGCCAGGGAACAACCATCAGGGAGGTGTCTCCCTTCTGGCACTGGACGTCGCTGCAGGAGATGTGGTGGTGGACACACCGTGGTTGCTCATTTATGATCTTGCACTTGGTCCCTTTGGGACACTGGACGTCGCTGCAAGTGGGTCTTCCACTGGAGGCGTTGGTTTGGACGCAGCGAGGCCAACCATCAACCATCTGGCAGGTGGTTCCCATCTGGCACCAGATGTCCTGACAGGATGATTGGTTCTGGACACACTGGGGCCAACAATTGACCAAATTGCAGGTGCTGCCTTTTGGACACTGGAGGTCGCTCCAAGAATGTGTTCCAGTGGAGGTCTTGGTTTTGAGGCACTGGGGCCAAGAACTAACTGTGTCACACGTGGTCCCTTTGGAACACTGAACGTCACTGCAAGAAGGTCTTCCAGCTGAGGTCTTGTTTTCAATGCCCTGGGGCCAGGGAACAACCATCAGGGAGGTGTCTCCCTTCTGGCACTGTGTGTCGTTGCAGGAGGACTGGCGGTCGACACACCTTCGTTGCTCATTTATGATCTTGCTCTTGATACCTTTGGGACACTGGACGTCGCTGCAAGAAGGTCTTCCAGTGGAGGTCTTGGTTTGGAGACAGCGAGGCCAACCATCAACCATCTGGCAGGTTGTTCCCATCTGGCACTGCATGTCCTGACAGGATGATTGGTTCTGGACACACTCGGGCCAACAATTGACCATGCTGCAGGTGGTCCCTTTGGGATACTGGAGGTCGCTCCAAGGAGGTCTTCCAATGGAGGTCTTTGTTTGGATGCACTGGAGCCGACCAGCAACCATCCAGGAGGTGTTTCCCTTCTGGCACTCACTGTCGCTGCAGAAAGCCTGTTGGGGGACACACTGGGGCCGCCCATCTGTCCTATTGTACGTGGTCCATTTAGGGCATTGGATGTTGCTGCAAGTGGCTCTCAAAATTGAGATCTTGTTTTGGACACTCAGTGGCCAACCATCAGCCGTCTGGCACATGGTTCCCTTCTGACAGTGGATGTCACTGCAGGATGATCGGTTCTGGACACATTGGGGCCAACCATTGACCATGTCACACATGGTCCCTTTGGGACACAGGACGTCACTGCAAGAAGGTCTTCCAGTTGAGGTCTTGGTTTCGATGCACTGGGGCCAACGATCAACCATGTGGGAGGTGTTTCCCTTCTGGCACTCGCTGTCGCTGCAGCAAGGCTGGTGGTGAACACACTGGGGCCAGCCACTGACGAAGTCACACATGGTCCCTTTGGGACACTGGACATTACTGTAGGAAGGGTGGTGGTGGACACACTGGGGCCACTCCTCTGTCATCTTGAACTTGCTCCCTTTGGGACACTGGAAGTTGCTGCAAGTGCGTGTCATAATAGAGGTTTTGATTTGACCACATCGTGTCCAACCATTAATGATCTGGCAGATGGTTCCCACATGACACTTGATGTCTCGGCAGGAGGCCGGGCTGTAGACACACTCTGGTCGCTCTTTTATGGTTTTGCACTTGGTCCCTTTGGGACACTGGACATCACTGGAAGTGTGTGTCATAAAGGAGGTCTTGTTTTGGATGCATTGTGGCCAGCCGTTAATGATCCGGCATGTCGTTCCCACCTGGCACTGGACGTCTCTGCAGTAGGCCGGGCTGTAGACACACCGTGGACTGTCATTTATGATCTTGCACTTGGTCCCTTTGGGACACTGGAGGCCACTGCAAGTGTGTGTCATAAGGGACATCTTGATTTGGGTGCATCGTGGCCAACCGTTAATGATCTGGCAGGTGGTTCCCACCTGGCACTGGATGTCTGTGCAGGAGGCTGGGCTGTAGACACACCGCAATTGGTCATTTATGATCTTGCACTTGGTCCGTTTTGGGCACTGCAGGGCACTGCAAGTGTGTCTCACAACGGAGGGCTTGACTTGACTGCATCGTGGCCAACCATTTATGATCTGGCAGGTGGTTCCCACCTGGCACTGGATGTCTGTGCAGGAGGGTGGGCTGTAGACACATCGTGGCTGGTCATTTATGATCTTGCACTTGGTCCCTTTGGGACACTGGAGGACACTGCAAGTGTGTGTCATATTGGAGGTCTTGACTTGGCTGCATCGTGGCCAACCATTAATGATCTGGCAGGTGGTTTCCACCTGGCACTGAATGTCTGTGCAGGAGGCCGGGCTGTAGACACACCGTGGCTGGTCATTTATGATCTTGCACTTTGTCCCTTTGGAACACTGGAGGTCACTGCATGTGGATCTTCCACGGGAGGACTTGGTTTTGACGCACCGAGGCCAACCATTAATGATCTGGCAGGTGGTTCCCACCTGGCACTGGATGTCTCTGCAGGAGGGTGGGCTGTAGACACACCGCAATTGGTCATTTATGATCTTCCACTTGTCCGTGGGACACTGGACATCACTGGAGGTGTTTGTCATACCAGAGGCCTCGATTTGGCTGCATTGCGGCCAGCCATTAATGATCCGGCATGTCTCTCCCACCTGGCACTGGATGTCTCTGCAGTAGGCCGGTCTGTAGACACACCGTGGTTGGTCATTTATGATTGTGCACTTGGTCCCTTTGGGACACTGGAGGCCACTGCAAATATGTGTCATAAAGGAGGTCTTGTTTTGCATGCATTGCGGCCAGCCGTTAATGATCCGGCATCTCGTTCCCACCTGGCACTGGATGTCTGTGCAGTAGGCCGGGCTGTAGGCACACCGCAATTGGTCATTTATGATCTTGCACTTGGTCCGTTTTGGGCACTGGAGGCCACTCCAAGTGAGTCTCATAATGGTGGGCTTGACTTGACTGCATCGTGGCCAACCATTAATGATCTGGCAGGTGGTTCCCACCTGGCACTGGATGTCTCTGCAAGAGGGTGGGCTGTAGACACATCGTGGTTGGTCATTTATGATCTTCCACCTGGTCCCCTTGGGACACTGGACATCACTGGAAGTGTGTGTCATACTGGAGGTCGCGATTTGGCTGCATCGTGGCCAGCCATTAATGATCTGGCAGGTGGTTCCCACCTGGCACTGTATGTCTTTGCAGGAGGCCGGGCTGTAGACACACCGTGGACTGTCATTTATGATCTTGCACTTTGTCCCTTTGAAACACTGGAGGTCACTACATGTGGAT
This sequence comes from Chlamydotis macqueenii, assembly GCF_036417535.1. Lineage (NCBI taxonomy): Eukaryota > Metazoa > Chordata > Aves > Otidiformes > Otididae > Chlamydotis > Chlamydotis macqueenii. Next base: position 52,863,656 of record NC_141593.1, on the reverse strand, counting down.
CTTCCACGGGAGGACTTGGTTTTGACGCACCGAGGCCAACCATTAATGATCTGGCAGGTGGTTCCCACCTGGCACTGGATGTCTGTGCAGTAGCCTGGGCTGTAGACACACCGTGGTTCGTCATTTATGATCTTGCACTTGGTCCGTTTCGGGCACTGGAGGCCACTGCAAGTCAGTCTCATAATGGTGGACTTGACTTGACTGCATCTTGGCCAACCATTAATGATCTGGCAGGTGGTTCCCATGTGGCACTGCGTGTCTCTACAGGAGGCTGTTCTGTAGACACATCGTGGTTGGTCATTTATGATCTTCCACCTGGTCCCCTTGGGACACTGGACATCACTGGAAGTGTTGGTCATACTCGAGGTCGCGATTTGGCTGCATCGTGGCCAACCATTAATGATCTGGCAGGTGGTTCCCACATGGCACTGGGTGTCTCTACAGGAGGCCGGCCTGTAGACACACCGCATTTGTTCATTTATGATCTTGCACCCGGTCCCTTTCGGACACTGAGCATGGCTGCAAGTGGGTGTCATAATAGAGGTCTTGATTTGATTGCATCGTGGCCAACCATTAATGATCCGGCAGGTGGTTCCCACCTGGCACTGGATGTCTGTGCAGGAGGGTGGGCTGTAGACACATCGTGGTTGGTCATTTATGATCTTCCACCTGGTCCCCTTGGGACACTGGACATCACTGGAAGTGTGTGTCATACTGGAGGTTGCGATTTGGCTGCATTGTGGCCAGCCATTAATGATCTGGCAGGTGGTTCCAACCAGGCACTGTATGTCTTTGCAGGAGGCCGGGCTGTAGACACACCGTGGACTGCCATTTATCATCTTGCACTTTGTCCCTTTGAAACACTGGAGGTCACTGCATGTGTATCTTCCACGGGAGGACTTGGTTTTGACGCACCGAGGCCAACCATTAATGATCTGGCAGGTGGTTCCCACCTGGCACTGGATGTCTGTGCAGTAGCCTGGGCTGTAGACACACCGCAATTGGTCATTTATGATCTTGCACTTGGTCCGTTTTGGGCACTGGAGGCCACTACAAGTCAATCTCATAATGGTGGACTTGACTTGACTGCATCTTGGCCAACCATTAATGATCTGGCAGGTGGTTCCCACGTGGCACTGGGTGTCTCTACAGGAGGCCGTTCTGTAGACACATCGTGGTTGGTCATTTATGATCTTCCACCTGGTCCCCTTGGGACACTGGACATCACTGGAAGTGTGTGTCATACTGGAGGTCGCGGTTTGTCTGCATCGTGGCCAACCATTAATGATGTGGCAGGTGGTTCCCACCTGGCACTGGGTGTCTCTACAGGAGGCCGGCCTGTAGACACACCGCATTTGTTCATTTATGATCTTGCAACTCGTCCCTTTCGGACACTGAGCATGGCTGCAAGTGGGTGTCATAATAGAGGTCTTGATTTGATTGCATCGTGGCCAACCATTAATGATCCGGCAGGTGGTTCCCACCTGGCACTGGATGTCTGTGCAGGAGGGTGGGCTGTAGACACATCGTGGTTGGTCATTTATGATCTTCCACTTGGTCCCCGTGGGACACTGGACATCACTGGAAGTGTGTGTCATACTGGAGGTCGCGATTTGGCTGCATCGTGGCCAGCCATTAATGATCTGGCAGGTGGTTCCAACCAGGCACTGTATGTCTTTGCAGGAGGCTGGGCTGTAGACACACCGTGGACTGTCATTTATGATCTTGCACTTTGTCCCTTTGAAACACTGGAGGTCACTGCATGTGGATCTTTCATGAGGGGACTTGGTTTCGACGCACCGAGGCCAACCATTAATGATCTGGCAGGTGGTTCCCACCTGGCACTGGATGTCTCTGCAGGACGGTGGGCTGTAGACACACCGTGGTTCGTCATTTATGATCTTGCACCTCGTCCCTTTGGAACACTGGACGTTGCTGCAAGTGTGTGTCATTATGGAGGTCGCGATTTGGGCGCATCGTGGCCAACCATTAATGATCTGGCAGGTGGTTCCCACATGGCACTGGGTGTCTCTACAGGAGGCCGGCCTGTAGACACACCGCATTTGTTCATTTATGATCCGGCACCTGGTCCCTTTCAGACACTGGACATCGCTGCAAGTGGGTGTCATATTAGAGGTCGCGATTTGGCTGCATCGTGGCCAACCATTAATGATCTGGCAGGTGGTTCCCACCTGGCACTGGGTGTCTCTGCAGGAGGGTGGGCTGTAGACACATCGTGGTTGGTCATTTATGATCTTCCACCTGGTCCCCTTGGGACACTGGAGGCCACTGCCAGTGTGTGTCATACTGGAGGTCGTGACTTGGCTGCATTGTGGCCCACCATTTATGATCTGGCAGGTGGTTCCCTCCTGGCACTGGATGTCTCTGCAGGAATCCGGCCTGTAGACACTCCGTTGTTGCTCATTTGTGATCTTGCACTTGGTCCCTTTGGGACCCTGGAAGTCACTGTAAGAGTGTGTCATAATGGAAGTCTTGATTTGGACACACCATGTCCAGTCATTACCCGTCTGGCATTGGATAGCCTCGCAGGAGGGTCCAATGTGGACAGATTTTTGCCAACTGTCCATTATTTTGCATGTGGTCCTTTTAGGGCAGTGGATGTCACTGCAAGAAGTTTGTCTTGAGGATGCCTTGATTGGGACGCACCGAGGCCAACCATCAACCACCTCACACATGGACTCTTTGGTACAGGGATGATGGTGGCTTGCAGGTGGCACGTGAGGCCCTGGAGTTGGTGGCGCTTCCCTCTGGAAGACTTTCTTGTGCACGTGTCTCGGCCAACCATCCACCATCGTGCATTGGGTCCCCTTCGGGCAGAGAATGGGCTGGCAGGAGGGCAAGAGGTGGACGCCTTTCGGCCAACCACCCACAATCTTGCATTGTATGCCCTCGTGGCAGCGGAGGTGGCGACACGAGGGCGTGGGGATGCACTTGGGCCAGCCGTCCACCATCTTGCACTGCGTCCCCTTCCTGCACCGGTAGTTTTTGCACGAGGGCAATGGGATGCATTTGGGTCCTGTGGCCAGCACGACGCATGTGCTGCCTGATCCGCATTGCATCCCAAGGCAGAGCTTGGCGCCTTGCGGTTCAGCCCCTGCGGAATAGAACCAGGGCCTCAGTGAGCGACAGCCCAACCCCTTATCAGACAGCAGAGAATCCACTGCTGGGTGGGGCAGCTTCTTTCTTCTCCTGTGAGGCAGAATTTCCCCACTCAGACCCAGTGGTTCCTTTTTTTGGTCCATGATGAGAGGAGGATTTAAGGGTGGGGATTCTCCAGGGGCTTACATAGGGGTTGAGCAAGCACTGCTGCGCATTCTAAAGGGAATTTGAGGCTGGAAATGCTGAATGTGGGGTTTGAGAGGCAGAGGGAGATGTGCAAGGAAAAGGCGAATGGATTTAGGGCTGGAAATGCCAAAACTGGGGTTGGAGGGGCAAAGGGAGAGGTGGAATGAGAAGGTGTGTGGATCTGGGGCTGGAAACAGCAGATTTTAGGTTGGAGAAGGAGAGGTAGAATGAACGAGTGGGCGATTTGGGGTGAAAATGCCAAATTTGGGGTTGGTAAGGAAAAGGGAGAGGTGGAGTGAAAGGGTGGGTGGATTTGGGGCTAGAAATGCAAAATTTGGGGTTGGAGGGAAACAGGGAGAGCTGCAAAGAAAGGATGGGTGGATATGGGGACAAAATTGCCAAAATTTAGGGTTGCAGAAAGAAAGGTAGAGGTGGAATGAAGGAGTGGGTGGATTTGTGGCTAGAAATGATGAATTTGGGGTTGGAGAGGAAAAGGGAGAGCTGCAAGGAAAGCATGGGTGGATTTGTGGCTAGAAATGATGAATTTGGGGTTGGAGAGGAAAAGGGAGAGCTGCAAGGAAAGCATGGGTGGATTTGGGTGTGAAAATGCCAAATTTGGGGCTCGAGAGGTACAAGGTGTGTCTTTGAGGCTGAAAATGCTGAATTTGAGGTCAGGAATGGAAAAGGACATGTGTATGGAAAAGGTGCGTCAGTTTGGGGTAGGACATGTCAAATTTGTTGTTAGACCTGGAAAGGGAGAGGTGCAAGGAAAAGGTGCATGGATTTGGGGCTGGAAACACCAAATTTGGGGTTGGAGATGGCAAGCGAGAGGCGGAATGAAAGGGTGCATGGATTTGGGGCTAGAAATGCTGAATCTGGGGTTGCGCATGGAAAGAGAGAACTGCGAGGAAAGCGTGGGTGGATTTGGGTCTGCAAACGCCAAATTTGGGGCTGGAGGGGAAAAGGTAGAGGTGGGACAGGGCAAGGGAAGGCGGAGCTGGGTGGAATTTGGGTGGAGAAATGGGGATTTTGGTCAACGGGACTCACCGCACTGCCACAGCAAGCACGTCAAGAGCAACAGCCACCACAGAGACCGCATCTGCCCCACACGTGGGAGAAAGAGATCTTCAGTTAGGGGGCAGGGAGGGGACCCTGGCATCTGGGACCCACTCTGCCCCATAGCGAGGCAGGGGACCCAGATATCCGGGGCCCACCCTGCCCCATAGATCCCACAGGGGACCCAGGTTTCCAGGTTACCCCATAGCAAGGGACTCACCATCTCAGTGCTGCCTCTCCTCTGAGGACTTTGGGGTTTTTGTAGATGGCAATGGGAGGTGGAATCCACCAGTGGTGTTCTGGCTCCGCCCCTGCCATGCTGCCCCATTGTTCCATGTGAAAGGGATGGAACCCGAGGTGGGGGAGGGGAGGGCAGAGATAAGATCTGGGGCTGGATCCATCCGGGGCTGGGTTGGCGCCAGCAGGGTGGTGATGGGGGGTTGGAGGGACATCCCTGGTGGTGGTGCCTCCATCCACCCAATGGCGCGTCGTCCGTCTGTCTGTCCCGGACCCCTCCAATGATCCCATCCAACAATCCTCCAACCATTCAACCATCCGTCCAACCATCCAACAATCCAACAATCCAGTGATCCATCCAACCGACCCTCCAACCATCCAATCATCCATACAACGATTGCTCCATCCCTCCAACAATCCCTCCAGACATCCAGTCATCCATCTAACGATTCCTACATCCATCCATCCATCCAGATCAAGCACTTGCACTTTTTTTATTTTGCAGGTCTTTGAGGCTGTGCGACCTGCTACTGTGGACGTCCATCATAGCTCAGTGCTGGTTTTCCTTGTGCCCTTGCAGAAACTCAACCTGAGATGCCGGTTGATGCCTCTAGAGGCATGAAGACCTCTGCAGGAGTATTTACAAGAAGTGCATGAACTGGTGTTGCGTGTGCGCACGGAAACTGTTCTCTCACCATCCGTCTCCGCTTGGTTTCGCCTACTGCATAGCGGAGACCGGGGCTTCCACTTCCATCCGTACGAGGTTGGAGGCGTGGCTGGAAGAGATGAAAGGCAGGCGGCGTTCAGGATCCCCCTTTTTGAAGAGGAAGCAACAGCCCTTCCTCACCCTCATCATCGCATCCCTGCGGAGAGGCAGAAAATTACACGGTCCCCTTCCTAAAGGGTGAGTTTTGCTCAATGCAACCATGTTTTCACAGGGCTGATCCTGTCCCCGTGCATGGGATTGCGCTCAAAATGTTTCCAAGCCTGGCTACTGCTTTATGGTGTTGTTGGCTTCATCTTACGCATCACGGATGTCGCCAAAAAATTGCAGTTCCCTCCCCACCCCACCACCTCGTTGTTGCAACCTTGTCCGATCTCCCTCCGGGCCATCTTTGTAGCCAGCAGCAGAGGGGACGTAGGGGTTAAATGGTTGTGTTACGGCACGTCTGAGTGTTAGGCGTTGGTGTGGAGGTGCCGTGCAGGACAGGCAGTGCTGTGGCGGAGGGGCTGCGGAAGGCGGTGGAGCAAGGGCAGGCCCGTGGGCGCACAAGGCCGTGGTGTGCGGGCAAGCGAGCAGAAGGTGGAGCTGGGATGGCCCTTGGAGGAATCTTCTGATTCTGATCCACCACCTTGGGCGCTGGCTTTGGGGTTTGTCAAAATGGCTCTATATTGGGCAAAAGGGCTCTATATTGGACAAGACTGCTCATTATTTGGCAAAATCACTACACATATATATATCACAGAAACCCCCAATTATTCAGGTAATTAATTACGGAGGGTTGAACAAATTAAGCCGCGGCACTGGCCTTCCTGCTTGCCGCACCGCTGCGCCCTGTCCTGCGTGGTGCAGACTTAATCCGGGGGACACCGTATGTCCTCATAGACAAGTCCCTGGGACAGATGGCAATTGCATTTTGTGGAGCAGTTGCTGGAGGTGATGGTCTCGCCCACCTGGGAAGGAAAGGCTCAGAGGTCAATCCACATGGGCACCGTCTCCAAATTTTAGGGGAATTTCCTTTCTTCAACAGGGGGGAAGAAATCCCAGAGAGAGAAAGAACAACCATGAGGTGGATTTGGTGGAGTTTGTGCAATTTAGCAAATTAATTCTCCTTTTTCCCCTGGTCCAGCAGAGCAAAATATGCATTTTAGGATGCTGTTAATTGCATTATTTCAGACATGTCCTTAAAGTGAAGTGGCAACCCCCCTCATCAACATTGAGTCCCAAAACCAGTTGCGTTGACTAAGGGAGACAACCAACCCCATCAAAGATGGACTCCCCAAATCCATTGCATCATCTAGATGGGACAAGCCACCTCACTGAAGAGTGAGACCCCAAGCTAGTTGCATTGACTCAATGGGACCAGCCAGCTCATCAAAAATTGAGGCCACAAACCACTTGCATCATTGGGATGGGACAACTCACCCCACAATCCTTTCTCAACTTGATTTCCACCAAAAACGCCAATGCTAAGCCTTGATGGCCAACCTCACCTTGAAATACCATCCCTGGTGCAGTGCGGGCGCACTGCTCCAGGGACACACAGGCTTCTCCGTCGAAGAGGTACCCATCGTCGCACTGGCAACCCTTGAAGCAGGTCCACCTGCACAGGGCCAACACAGAGAGGCTGGCGCAGGTGAAGTCACAGGTATGGATGCAGAGCTCATCGTGGCTGTGGGGTGGGCCAGAGAGGGCTGGAAAAAAGGGAGAAATACCGGTTTTACCCCCCAAAAATTGTGACTGTCTTTTTCTGGATCTAGTGTGGCATCCCTGTGGGTGACAGGAGACCCATGGGCAGCCAATGGGCATCTTTGGTGGCTCCAAAAGATGCTAAACCAACCAAATCCTGCTTTTAACATCCAAGTTAAAGCATTTGCATATTGTTAATCACCTCAAGGCAAAATAGAGGGACACCTCTTTTGAACTAATTTGACAGAAATATTGCTATTTTGGAGGTGGTGAGCTGGAATTTCTTTTTCCAGAGTGTTTTTGGTGTGAAAGAGGTGATTGAAGCCCCAGAATGAGGTTTTGGAGGAGGTTTAAAAATTATTTCTGGGTATTTGATTGATTTTGGGGGTGTTTAAGCATGGAGGCTTGGAGGCTATGGCACAGGACCTCACAGGCACCATTGGCAGCACAGACGTTGTAAAGGCAGTGGCTGAAATACTCCACCAGGCTCACCCGTGGTTGACATGGCCTGAAAGGTCCTGCTGGGTCCCAGATGAGCCTGCAGGAGTCGCTGGCACCATAGGGAGCAGTGTCAGTGGCATCATACATGCGGTGGACTTTGCCATTGCAGCTGTCAGTGCATGGTCTGTCCTCCTCCAGCATCTTCCAGGAGGTGACAAATTCCTTGGTGCTCTGCACCAGGCACCTGCCAGGCAGTTGGAAGTCATCACCGGGATCGCCATTGTAGTTACCACCCAGTCTGCACACACGGCCCCAGCAGGTGTCAGGAATGGTGACAAGGAGGTAGGTGACCACATTGTAGAGGAGCCAGAGGCTGGCGGCGGTCTGGAGGATGATGTTGTCCATTCTTGGCCAATCTGTAGCTTTCTGTCCTCTGTCGCCAGTGGCAACGTGTAGCGCTGGCCGTCCACCTTGGATGTGCATGTAGGACAGGGATGGGGTTTGCACACGCGTATGCGCTGGGGAATTTTGCATGCATGCAGTTGCCCACGGATTTCTTCCCGCACAAGCGGGCCAACAGGTTTGGCATGTGCCAGGACGTTTTACATGCTGTTGTAGTTTAGCCCCGCTGGGGACCAGACTACGCAGTCTGTCTCTCACTGCCCCCACCGTGCGAGGGAACAGGAGACAGAGGGGGACAACCTGCTCCACCATGGGCTGCACCTTGGGCTGCAGGGGAATCTTGGCCAGGGGCAGCATTACTGCTCCCCCTCCTTCGTCACTGACCTTGGTGTCTGCAGCCGTTCGTCTCACAAGAAATTTTTCACAACCGGCTCAGGCAGACGCCTCTCAGGATCTCTTCACATCTCATCTCCTCTCCACTTCTTGCAGCCGGGCCGGCCTGAGTTGGGCCCAGATGGCGCCTGGCAGGAGCCCAGAGGGTGAGGGCCGCAAGGCCCACCAGGCTCGCGCCTCCCCCTCTGTCCCCACTCAATGTCTTCACATCTCCTTTTTTTTTTTTCTGTTTTTCCCATTCTTAAATATGTTATGGCAGAGGCCTTGTCAGGGGACATTCCAACACCATTTGGCTTGGCCCTGCCCAGCAGCGGGTCCGCCCTAGGCCCGGCCGAGTCCACCAGACAAAGGGGGAACTTCCAGCAGCTTCTTGCAGAATCCAACAATATGGATTACAAGAATCTAATTGACCTGGACCTCAAGTAGTGCCTCAGGTAGGGCTTTGCCAGCCTGGTCTCCTGAAGTTTAGAAACCTAAGATGTGTTGTTTCAATTTGGTTCTGAAATGAGGGCCCTGCTAGTCACTTCTGGAGGCCCTACGCACCTCTCTTTCTGCTAGTGCAGAGGACTCTCAATAAGGAGACAGTATTCTGAGCACCTTCCAGTGTCACATCTTCTGGGCCCCTGTGTACCTGGCTCCTGGTACCAGGGGTGGGGATGGGGAAGGTGCTCTGTGACACCTTTGAGTGTCACTGTCACTCATGGCATTTTGACAAAATCCTGCCACACCTGTCACAAAAGTCAGGCAGTGGCATAATTACAAATGATGCCATTGCTTGCACTCCATTGTTTTATTTATTCTTTTCAAGCCAACTCTAAAATCACTACAGTTTGTTTCACAGCCTATCTAGTAATATTCCTACACTGAGAAAGCACTCCACAGATCAGTGCTCTACTTGGAAAGAAATGGAAACATCGGTGTGGTTCTGTTTTGCGAGCCACCATATTTTCGATGCTCAGCAGGGCTCCAACAACAGAAGTCCTAGGTAATGGATTTTGTTCCAGCAGCACAGGCCTCTGAGTCTTGGTCTTGAGCATGCGATATAAGCAATAAGCAGTGTTTCTTGTTGAGTAAAGTATACCTAAAACACGCAGAGAAGTAGAAAGGATGTTAGCTGGACTGAATTGGGGTGGAAGTTTGGCTATACAGGTGAAAGGAGGACTTAACTAGGGCGTGCTGCCCAAAAGCAGCCCAGCCTGTGAAACACTTCCAGAAATATCTGTTGGTTGTTGCATTTACGTATTGGTAATGCTGGAGGTGCTGATTTCATATGCCACATCCCACGCGTGCTAATTTTGCACCCGTATTTCAGGGATTTGCCTTAGGTATTGAAACGACAAGTAGCCTCTGCTAGCTGACGTTGTTTTCCAGATACATTCAGATGAGAACTGCCATTTCAGAGTGAGCGATTGACAACCTGTTGTGGCTGGGACGGAGGCAACAGTACTGGAGCAAGAAATCCCAGAGCAACTTGACAGGCAAATGTAAGAAAACAAAGGGGAAGAGGGCAGAGAAATGGGTTGGTGTCCATGTGCATGAATGAGAAGAAAGAAGATGCTTTTATTTTTTTTTTTTGACAGCTATGTATCAGATGATCCTTCCATGAAGGAAAATGACAGCAACATAGTAGAGATACCTGAGCTTAGTAGAGATAGCTGAGCTTGCTTTAAACTGACTGCACTGAGTACCAAGCAGGTTAGCGACATCATTGCAGAGCTCCGTGGGGACTTGGCCCTAATGAGAAGTTAACGGATAGGCTTATGTGCTAATAGCTACGTAGTGTTGTTGTCACCAGTACTAATGCGTACATATAGCAATAGTCAATGATGACAATAATGTCTTTCAGGTTTGAGCTGTTAGATATTCTGTGCAAGGCTTAGTAACCAACTCCTCTAGAATGATAAAACTATATAACAGGAAATTGAATGAAGAGATCTTGAGAAAATATTGCATTGCCCTGAGTTTTCAAGTGGATTTGTGAAAGGAAGGCATGATTTTGGCCTCTGAAATAAACATCAGGTTTCACGAGTACATTTGCAATCATTTATCCGTTTAAGTTCTAATGCAGAACAGAAGCAATAATTTTGACACAGTAGAAGAAAACATCCCTGAAATCTGTCAGGATGACATTTCAGTAACTGTGCCACATCCTGCCTGGAATTACTGTTGGATGGAGTTGTTAGCAGTTCAAGATCTTCTCTAATTAGGTCCTTTGAACAATAACAGAAGTCTGAAAATGATGTCAATGGTACAGAGAGGTCCTTAGGTCAAATCTGCTTGTATTTAATTTAAACTGTACAAAGGTGATAGTGAAATTAAAAAAAAAAAGAATCCAAATATTCCAAATGTAGGGTATATGTTTCTCTTTTCAAAATATGTGTTGTGTTTCATGTTAAAAGACATTTTACAATTTGCAAGTATGTACAGCTTCCTGCGCCAGGCAATATGCAACGCTGAGGGGCTCGCTAGGAAAGTTAAGTGAAGATTCTTAAACTGCCTAGCATACAAACCTGCTTTCTGGAAAATTGTTATCATTTTATGATCATCTAAGTTATAGATACCAAAATACAAATACAATTATAAAGAGAGATATATATACACACTCATTCCATAAGCCTACCAGCTGCTTTCTAACCTTCAGGTATTTTTTAATAACAGAAAGAGTATTTAGAAACTTTACTCTGTCTTAGCTGTTTTCCCTGAAAATGTCCTGATTACTAATAAAATGAGAAGTGTTACTTTTGCTTCCTTCATGATCTCAGCTATTTCTTGAACATATTCGTCTACGGAAAAAATACCGAGCTATGTAAATTCCCAGCATCTCACTGATGTGGTGGTAAAAATACATACTACTGTAATGAGTTGTATGTGTTATAATTGGAAGAAGCCTATATACCAGGCCTTTCAATCACTTAGCCCAGATTTCACAGTTTAGCGTGCTCTGAGCCACTCCCCAAGCATCTCTGGGGGCAAGGAATCTCTCAGCCTCAAGGAGAGAGATGCCTGAGAGGCGTCCCCACCCACCGGGAGATCCCGACGTGCAGCCCACTGCCATGCAGGAGAGCTCAAAGGGCTCCTGGGCTGCTCATGCTCTAGGGGGTAAGACAATGGACTCACAGTCAGATTTGCACACCGCCTGGAGACATTGGTTGCTCCCAGATTTGGTCTGAGTGAGACATTGACCAGCACTGTGGTTCGGGGGGTGCACCGCCACCCCTTGGCTATTGTGTTGTTCTCTGTCTCCCTCAAATCCACTTTGAGTCAGATGCCACCAGTGCCATGAGGACCTGGCAGATGCCACTGCTGGTTATCTCTGTCACGTGAGCAGGGTTCTGGGAAAAGCGGTCAGCTTGGGGAGGGGCTTTGGAGTACACCGTCACAAAATGGTCAGAGGGGCTGGCGTCTATCAGTAATTTGGATGGTACATCCTATGTAATTCCGTTTCTGAGGCAGTCACCAGAACTTTTATGCGTTTTTGATACAAACTCTTCAATCACGATCCTTTAGTCCACTGTGGTGCCAGACCAGTTGAGCTCTAGGGACGTTCCACTGACTGGAAGCTGGCCAACGTGATTCCCATTTCCAAGAAGGGTGTGAGGGAAGAGCCAGGAAACTACAGACCTCATAGTCACCTGGAGAAATGATGGAGAAGATCCTACTGGGTGCAACTGGAAGGCCACGCAGCCCATCACTGCTAAAATGTAGACCGGGAACCTCTACACACAGCTGTCTGAGCTTGGATCGTTTTCAGATAAAAACACGATTTGTGCTCTAAAGTGTCTTAGGAGCCTCCCAGACAGAGCTGTACACACTTAGGTTCTGCCCACTTGCACAAGAGGGGAAACCAGGCAGGATTCGCAACGGAAGCTTTCAGCCCAGATCTGCATTTAGGTGAACCTGGGCCCAGGTCCTCGATGACCTCTCTGTACCCATCCACGGTGTTCCCCACCCATGACATCCCTAGGCGTCCCTCCACAGTGTCGTCATTGTGTGTGTCCATCTGTGACACCTCCACATGGCCACCCATGATATCCTCCACCTCTCTGTGCATCTATGACATCCTCATGTCTCCCTCCACCATGTAAAAATCCATTGAGAAATGATAGAGATGGACGGTTGGGTGGATAGATGGTGAAACCACTGAAGATGGACAGGTGGAGAGATGGCTGGATGGAAGGAGAAGGAGAAACCACAGAAGATGGATGGACGGAGATGGAGAAACCACTGAAGATGGATGGCTGGATGGCTGGAGAAACCACTGAAGGTGGAGAGATGGGGAGATGGAAGATGGGGAGATGGATGGAGAAACCACAGAAGATGGATGGAGACACCATAGAAGACGGACAGATGGAAGAGGACGACAAGATGGAGATATGGATGAAGAAACATGGAGATGGATGGAGGGAAGGGATGGGGAGCAGGATGGAGATGGTGGGACACGGAGATGGCGAGATGGAGAAGAAACTCTGATGCCGTGTCCTCCCCACTGCAAGGCCTTGGCCAGATCCTGGTGCCCGTTCAAGAGGCCGTGGCCAGATCCTGGTGCCCCCCATTCTCTAGCCTCTCCAGGCTCTCCCCTTGGGCCCCTAGTCCCTCTGTCCCCAGCGAGCACTCACGATGGGGGACAACCCAGGCATCCAGGCAGTGGGTTGTCCCCCTCCCCAACACCACCACCCGCCCCCCGCCTCGATCATCCCACCACCGTTTTTAATGAATAAACACCTTTTGAGTCCAGCTCAGGGAAGGGGTCTTTGATCTGTCCCCTCTCCCCACCAGGGGACCCCCACCTTCAGGAGAACTCCATCCCCCACTCCCCAGCAAAACCCATACCCAGGACCAGTTCAACCCTTTATTGGCCGGTGCCACTGGCCCGGTGACCACTGTGTCCCCTTCCCCATCCCAGTGACAGCCACATTCCCCCGCACCCCGGGGTGGGGGGTTGTTGTGTCACTCCCTCCCCTCAATGGGTGATGGCCGTGTCACCCCTTATCCCCACCTCCCGGTGACACGGGTGTTCCCTCCCCGGGGCGGAGGTTGGCAAAGTTCAGATCTCGCCAGGGAAGGTCCCCTCCTTGCGGTACTCGTCCCACACCGTCACCTGTGGGGTGACACCAGTGACAGCATGAGCGACGGGAAGGGACCAGGGACACCGTGATGTTGTGGGGTAGGAGGGGAGGCACGGTATCAGCACAGGGGATGCAGGGACCTCTGAGATATCATGGGGATGTGGTGACACCACAGAGATTGCAGGGATCACAGTGATGTCATGGCGGATTTGGTGACACCCTGAGGTAGGTGGTGACACCATGAGGGTAGTGGTGACACCAGGGGGGTACAAGGACTGCAGCGAGAACCCCGAGGACCGTAGGGACCCCAAGAGGGACGCAAAAACCATGGGGACACTGTGGGGATCCTGAGAGCTGCAGGGACACCATGGAGAGCTCGAGGGGACCCTGATGGCCATGGGGACACCACCCCCTTGGCTGCCATCGCCTTCTGACAGCAGTGGAAATCTGGTCTGGGGGGAGCGGACACGATGGGACAGGAACGGGGGGACCCAGGAGTCCCTCCCCCACCCAGAGGGGACCCTGGGGTCCAGAAAGGGCGGGGGAGGGGCAGCACCCAGGTAGTTCTGCCAGCAGCTCTTGGTCTGCTTCTGTGTGGGGAAGCAGCTGTCAAACGGGGCGGTCTTGTAACGCTCCAGCTTGGCCTTGATGTCCTCTGCCATGGCTGGGGGTAATTAACGGGGTAATTAACCCCCTCCAAAGTAATTACCCCCACTAGGATTAATTAAAACCCACCCAGAGGTTAATTAAACTCCTCTGGTAAAAATTAATCCCCTCCAGGAAAGAGAAGAGGGATGCTAACACGCAAACAGTAACATGGGGGGAGTGTGGGGGAAAGAAAGCCCCTCAAAGGGATCATTAGTAAGGCTAATTAACCACCCCTGCAAATCATTAATATCCCCTGGGATTAATTAACCACTGCTGGGACTAATTAACCCTCCATGGGTACAGCATTGTATTTCCCCTTGCGTTTTCTGTGCTGTACGGCTGGAATTGCACGGCTGGTACTGCGCTGCAGCGTGTTGTACATTGCCCTGCAGCATTGTACAAGATTTGGCATCAGACTGCGCCCCACCCAGCGCAGCTCTGGCGCCCTCCAACACCTCCTCCCAGCAGGCTCCAGCACACAGCCCTGCTCGGGAGCCAACCCCACCGAGAGCAGCCGAGTGCCCGCCCGGCCCAGCTGCTGCTCCGGGTCCACGTAAGGGCACGGTGGAGCTGCGGCCCCTCAGCATCCACCTCTGGTGCCCCCAGTAAACACCGTGACGCTTTCTGGCGCGCGTGTGTGTTTATGGAAAAAGTTCCAGTAGAGTGGTTGGTAATGCGTTTTTGTTTGTCATGTGTTGCGGTTTGTATCATATGCTACGGTACGACACGTGTGGTATGGTATCACATAACTTGTATGGTATTTATTGTATTTCTTCTATGAACCTTATTGTGTGGTGTGTTTTGTGCACAGGGTACGTATGGTATGGTATGCTATGGTATGTATTGCATGGTACGGTGTGTATGGTATGGTAGGTACGGCATGTTACGTATCATTTGTACTGTTTCTAATTATCTATTTTTTCTCTTTTTTTTTTTGTATTTTATTTATTGTATGAATTTTGTTGTATCTACTGTATTTTGTATGCATTGCATGTATTCCATTTAGTATGTGTTGCTTTTTATATTGTGTTGTATTTAATGTTGTGTGTGGTCTGTATTGTATTTTGTGTTGTAGCTGTTGCCTTTTGGGACGTCTGTTATGTGTTTTATTGTATGTCTTGTTTCGTATTGTGTGGTATTTTGTATTCTATTGTATTTTCTATTGTATAATATTCTTCTGTATTGTATAATATGTATTGTATGCTATGGTATGGTACCTATAGTATTAAAGAGTATAGTGATTGTGTTCTGGTTTTATTTAGGGAGGGGGGGCCTAAAGTGGTAGCTTTTGTAGGAAACTGCTAGAAGTTTTTTCCCCTTTGCCCAGTGGACTCGGCCAGGCCTAGGGCAGACCCACTGCTGGGCAGGGACAAGCCAATTGGCAGCAGAATGTTCCCTGATAATACCTCTGCGATAGCGTATTTAAGAAGGGGAAAACAAAAAAAAGGTAGAGAAGATGGGAAGGAGCTGAGCAAGGGTAGAGAGGGGGAGGCGTGAGCCTTGTGGGCCTTGCGGCCCTCACCCTCTGGGCTCCTGCCGGGCGCCATCTGGGCCCAACTCGGGCCGGCCCGGCTGCAAGAAGTGGAGAGGAGATGAGATGTGAAAAGATCCTGAGAGGCGTCTGCCTGAGCCGGTTGTGAAACATTTCTTGTGAGAGGAACGGCTGCAGATGCCAAGGTCAGTGACGAAGGAGCGGGAGCAGTAACGCTGCCCCTGGCCAAGATTCCCCTGCAGCCCGAGGTGCAGCCCATGGTGGAGCAGGTTGTCCCCCTGCAGCCCATGGAGGCCCACGCAGGAGCAGAGATCCACCTGCAGCCCATGAAGGACCCCATGCCAGGGGAGGTGGGTGCCTGAAGTCAGCTGTAGCCCATGGAGGGCCCACACTGGGGCAGCTGTTCTGGAGGGACTGCACCCCATGGAAGAGTTGACCCACGCCAGAGCAGTTCATGAAGGACTGTGGTGCGTGGGTGGGACCCCACGCTGGAGCAGGGGAGGAACGTGAGGAGTTCTTCCCCCAGCGATGAAGTAGTGGTGTAAAATGATGTGGGGTGGACTGACCGTAAGCCCCATTTTCTCTTCCCGCCTGTGCCGCTCAGGGGAGAAGGTGGTAGAGATAATGTTAAGTTCAGGAAGATGGAGTGGTGGGGAGAAGTTATCTTGTTCTCTGTTTCATTATCCCGCTGTTTTTAGTAATAAATGGTTTTTGTCAAGCCGCGTCTCTTTTGCCCAAAACGGTAACCTTAAGGGTTTCCCTCTGTCCTTATCTCAAACCTCGAGCTGTTTGTCTTGTATCATCTCCCCCTATTCCCTCGGAGGGCGGGGGGAGCGAGAGAGAGACTGCGTAGTCTGGTCCTGAGCAGGGCTGAACTCCGACAGTCAGGCCCCACTGCACAGCACCAGGATGTCAACGAAGCAGCCCGGTGCAGGAAGAAAGGGTGAGGGGCTCTCTATGTGTCCCCGGGCACATGGAACTTAGAATGATTGGTTTTCGACTTGCAGGGGCAACACAAAGCCGTCTGCACATTTTGCAACCGGCCTCGGAGACAGGGCAAGGCGCAGCAGCAGCCGGAACCAGCAGCGCAGGGCAGGTGAGCTCCCCCCCAACACCCGGCCAAAAACAGGTCGGAGGACAAGAGGCGGGCCCGAGCCATGGGGCCCAGCCCTCTGATTGGATGAGACCGTAAGGGACAGAGCCAGCAAGGGACAGATCCGGTAATGGGCGGAGCTGAAATGGGTGGAGCCAGCAACAGGCAGAGCCGGGAGTGGGCGGAGCCAACAGCTTGTAGAACCAATACTGGACGGAGCCAGCACCGGGCGGAGCCGGCAATGGGCGGAGCCTGTGCCCGGTTGCCCGGGAGATGGAAGCAGCCAAAACAGTCACCACAGCTGATGCCAAGGGAGGTGGCCGCCTCGACACCCGGCTCCTGCAATGGTGCCTCCGCCGAAACTCGGGGGGCTTCCAGCACGGAGGAGCCTTCGAGGCACAAGGTGCGCGGGGGCCTGACGGGATCCGCCTCTCCCGGCGGGGAAACCGCATCCTGATGGATGGAGAGGGCTTGGAGCCAGAAGCCAGGGGGGCAGGGGACAGCGCAGGAGGGCTGAAGGAAAGCCCGGGGCTGGCATGGCACCGGCTCAGGGTGCCGGTGCTGCTGGGAACAGGGATGCCGCTCCTGGCGGCGTGGAGGGCTCCGGAGCACGGCTGAAACGCTTGTCCACCCAGGCAGGCAGCCTGAGAAACAGCGAGGAGGAGCTGGAAGCGCTGGGGGCTTCCCAGAGCTCTGCTGTGGCTGCTGAGACTGGGTGGCAGAAGTCCCACCAGTGGGCTCTGGGATGGAGGGCGGCAGGCCGTGTCCGATGGGTTGTCCTTTGCATGGGACTGTGTTTTTTTGTATGCGAGTGTTTGTATTGCATTGCACATCTTGTAGTTTCTATGCTGGTTTTTATTTGTTATTTATACGACGTGTGTATTTTACGTGTTGTAGTTTATTGTACAATGTGGTGTTTCTTCTATTGTCCGTGTTGTGATGTCTCGTATGTTTTGTGTTGCATTGTATTGTTTGTGTTTTGTCTTGGCTTGTTCTGTATTTTGTGTTGTCTTGTATTTTCTATTGTGTGGTTTGGTATGTGTGGTATGGTATTGCGGGTAGTTTATTGCTTTCTGTTGTGTGTATCACATGGTGTTGTATGTAGTGGGGGTATATATGTTTATAAGTGGGTATGTGTGTGTTTATTATTGTATTTTCTATTTTCTGTTGTGTTTTGTATTGCAATGTATACATTGCTTAGTATAGCATGCTGTTGTACTGTATGTATTGTGTTATTTTTTGTATTGTAATCTATTTTCTATTGTAATGTATTCTGCATTGTATGGTTTGAGTTCTATGTTTTGTATGGTACGGTATGTATGTTATTGTAGGGTATTTTGCATTTGGGACAGTATTTGGAACGGGGTGGTTTGTGGTTTATGGTATAGTATGGTGTTTATTGCGTTCTGTGTTGTATTTGTGGTATGGTATGCACTGTACAGATTGTATCTTATCTTGTATGTACGCATTGTATCATATTTTATGTCGTACGGTATGGTATGTGTCCTATGGATTGTGTGGTATTGTATGGTATGGTATTTATTGTATTGTACGTGTTGTCCATAATGTGTTGTATTGTATTTCATATTCTATTCTACGTATTGTATGTAGAATATAGTATGGTATGGTGTGTATTGTAGAATGTATTGTACGTAAGTTATTGTATTACATTTTGTCTCTTTCGTGCGTATTGTACTTTGTGTTGTGTATCCTTTGTTGTATTTTATTCTATTTTATATTGCATTGTATTGTTTGCATTGTGTGCTTTGTGTTCTATTCTATGGTATGGCATTTCAATTATTCTATGTATTGTATTCTATTGTACAATATGGTCAATTTTTTTAGATAGCGTATATATTGTATGATACGGGATGCTTTCCACGGTGTTTTATGCATTGCATATTGTATTGTTTGGTATGTATTGAATGGTATGTGTTGTAGGGTATGTATAGTATGGTAGGGCATGTATTGTACTGTATTTTGCATTGTGTGTACTGTATTTTATGATGTATTTTGTGTTGCATTTTATCTATTGTATTTTATAAGTTTTCTTTAATGTGTTTTATGGTATGGCATTTATTTTATTGTATGTGTTGTATTGTGCATAATGTATAGTATGGTATTTATTGTATTGTATTTTCTGTTGTATTCTGTTTTCTATGGTATTGCCTCTTCTATTGTGTGCTTTTTATGTATTGTATGTGGTGTACTCTCTTCTAGGCCTTGTACGTAGCATCTCGTATGTATCGTCTCGCATGTGTTGGACTGTATTTATTGTATTGCATATATTGTATAGTGCATATGTACTGGGTTCTCTGTTGGTGTTTGTGTGGTACGTACTGTGCCTTGTGTGGGATGTACTGTCTTGTGTATATTACGCGGTTTGTGTGGTAGGTACTGTATTTTGTATTGTATGTAATAGATGTAGTGTAAGGTAAAGTACATCTTGAACTGTACGTATTCTGTTTTCTAGCGTAGTTTATTTTCTAGTCTATTTTCAAATTGTGTTGTCTGTATTGTCAGTATTATATTTTCAATTGTACGCATTGCGTGTGTTGTATGCTATATATTGTGTTGTATTTTGCATTGTACGGTATTTGTATTGTTGCGTGTGTACTGAGGGTATGGCATTCTGTGTAGTGTAAAGTATGTACTGTATGTTGTATTGTACTGAATGCTGTATTCCATTTTGGTTTGGCTTGCATTGTATTCTGTAGCGCGTGTGCGGTATTGTGTGTAGGATCTTGTGTGCATGGTGTTGCATGGTATTTTTGTATTGTATGGTACACGTTGTATGGTATGACATGGCACCTATTGTACGGTACTCTAGGGGATGTACTGTATTTTTTTCTATTGTATTTTATATTGCCCGTTAGGGATTGCATTTTATTTTATGTGTTGTCTTCAGTTTGTTGTATTGTATGCTCTGGTTTGGTATTTATTCTGTGTCTTTTACTGTGTGTCTTGTCTCTGTCGTATTTTGCGGTTTGTTGTACACGGTGAGGTGGCAGGGGCGGAACCTGTGCGAGCGCCCTTGCCGAGCTCGGCTGGACCAAGCCCGCGCCTCAAGAGTTGCAGTACGCCCAGCGCCGAGAAGAAACAACGGCGAGTTATGGTCATGGGCGACTGCCGCCGGACGGGAAGGGAGGCCCCCATCTGCAGACCAGAGCCTCTTTTCGGGGAAGTTTGCTGTGTCCCTGGGGCCCCCGCACGACTGAGGAGCCCAGCGCAGCCTTCGGACTAGGACCCACTCCTGCTCTTTCCTGCGGGTGCTGATGAGGTGGCAGCGGTGTTGCGTTGTATTCTGTGTACTGCACGTGCTGTGTTGTACAAATTGTGTTGAGTATCTGTACACCATATGGCACAGTATTTATTCTGTCGGGTGTAGTGTATTGTATTTATTGTATTTTATTGTCCTGCGTTGTGATGCACATGCTTTATATCGTATAGCGTGTATAGTATGTATTACACTTTTAATAATTTTTTATTGTATTTTTGCATTGACTCTCTTTTAGTTTTATGTATTCTGTGTATTTCATCATATTAGTTACTGTATTCAATGTATTCTGTTGTATTATTTTGTTCATATGGGCTGTATCGTATTGCGTGTACCATAATGTATTTATTGTGTGTATCGTAATGTATTTTGTATTGTATTGAATGGTTTGGTATGTGTTGAGCGGTATATATTGTGTGGTTTGTATTGCACATGCTATGTATTTTGCTTCGTATTGTGCTGTGTGGGTTTTTTTTAAATGTTCTCTTTTTCATTATCTTGCACGCCTTCTATGTGTTGTCTTTTATTCTATGCTATGGTACTTATTCTATGGTTTGATATGGTTTGATGTTTATTGTACTGTATGGTAAGTTTTATGTTGTGTCATGTGTTGTATTTTGTATTCTGTTTTGTATTGTATTTCCGAAAGTATTTTATGTATTGTACTGCTTGTATTGTATTTCACGTATTCGATTTTATGTATTGTATTCTACTGTGTATTGTGCATCCTAGGTATTGTAGGACATATGACATTGTATTAATTCAAAGTTCTGTATTGTGTGTAGCTTATGGTAAACATTTCTCTTACTGTACAGTACGTGCTCTATTGCTTGTATTGTATTATATCCTTGTATCGTGTGGTATGTGTTCCACGTATTGTGTGGCTTGCACTGCATTGACTTGCTTGTGTTTGGTATTGTATTTATGATATGGTTATTGCAGGTATTCTACGGTACGGTGTTGTACTGTATATATTGTGCGGTATGGAATGGATTGTGTGTATTTTATTTTGTATGGCGTGTTTCGTATTGCATTTTATGTAGTGCATTTTGTATTGTGTTTTGTGTTGCATTTTCTATTACAAATTTCTATTACAAATAGATGCAATGCATTTTGTGTGTTTTACTCTATGTATTGTGTTCCCTGTATTGCATGTATTGTCTGGTATGCTATTTATTGTATTGTACCTTGTACTGTATTTTGTATTGTATTGGTTTTTTTGTTCTGTTGTACGACTTGCTTTGTATTGTGTTGTATTTTGTATTCTATTGTATTTTCTATTGTATAATATTCTTCTGTATGGTATGTTATGGTATGGTACGTATTGTATTAAATACTATGGTGATTGTTGTATTGTATTGTGCGCACTGTTAGGTACGGTGTGTATTGTCAGCTGTAGGAGGAGCGGCTGAGGGAGCTGGGGTTGTTTAGGCTGGAGGAAAGGAGCTGAGGGGAGACCTTTTTGCTCTCTACAGCTGCCTGAGAGGATGTTGTAGTGAGCCGGGTGTCATAGAATCATAGAATGGTTAGGGTTGGAAGGGACCTTCACAAGTCATCTAGTCCATCCCCCCTGCAAGGAGCAGGGACATCCCCGACTAGATCAGGTTGCTCAGAGCCTCATCCGGGCTGGCCTTGAACGTTTCCAGGGATGGGGCATCCGCCACCTCTCTGGGCACCCTCTTCCAGTGTTCTACAACTCGCATTGTAAAAAATTTTTTCCTAATATCCAATCTAAATCTACCTCCCTCTACTTTAAAATCATTACCCCTCATCCTATCACAACAGGCCCTCCTGAACAACCTCTCCCCATCTTTCTTGTAGGCCCCCTTGAGGTACTGGAAGACTGCTATAAGGTCTCGCCGGAGCCTCCTCTTCTCCAGGCTGAACAGCACCAACTCTCTCAGCCTGTCCTCATAGGGAAGGTGCTCCAGCCCTTTTATTATCTTTGTGGCCCTCCTCTGGACCCTCTCCAACTGGTCCATGTCCTTCTTATGTTGGGGGCTCCAGAACTGGACACAGTACTCCAGGTGGGGTCTCACCAGGGCAGAGCAGAAGGGGAGAATCACCTCCGTTGACCTGCTGGCCACACTCCTCTTGATGCAGCCCAGGATGCGGTTGGCCTTCTGGGCCGCAAGGCCGCATTGCCAGCTCATGTTGAGCTTCTTGTCCACCAGCACTCCCAAGTCCTTCTCCTCAGGGCTGCTTTCGATCCATCCTCCACCCAGCCTGTATTTGTGCCTGGGACTGCCACAACCCACATGCAGGACCTTGCACTTGGACTGGTTGAACTTCATGAGTTTCTCACAGGCCCACCTCTCCAGCCTGTCAAGGTCCCTCTGGATGGCATCCCTCCCTTCCAGCATGTCGATGGCACCATACAGCTTGGTGTCATCGGCGAACTTGCTGAGGGTGCGCTCTATCCCACTGTCCATGTCGCCGACAAAGATGTTGAACAGGGCTGGGCCCAACACGGACCCCTGAGGGACGCCACTTGTGACCACTTGGACATCGAGCCGTTGACCACCGCTCTCTGAATGCAGCCATCCAGCCAACTCCTTATCCACCGAGTGGTCCGTCCATCAAACCCGTGTCTCTCTAGTTTAGAGAGAAGGATGTCATGTGGGACAGTGTCAAAAGCTTTGCACAAGTCCAGGTAGATGATGTCCGTTGCTCGTCCCTTGTCCACCGATGCTGTCACCCCATCATAGAAGGCCACCAAATCGGTCAGGCACGATCTGCCCTTTGTGAAGCCATGTTGGCTGTCACCAACCACCCCCTTGCTCTCCATGTGCCTTAGCATGGTTTCCAGGAGAAGCATGCTTTCCAGGAGAGCTCTTTCTCCAAGAAACAAGTGCTAGGATGAGAGGAAATGGCCTGAAGTTGTGCCGGGGGAGGTTTAGGTTGGATATGAGGAAAAAGGTCTTCACCAAACGCGTTACCAATCATGGGAGCAGGCTGCTCAGGGAAGTGGTTGAGTCACCATCCCCGGAGGTATTTAAAAGAGGGGGAGATGTGGCACGCAGGGACACAGTTTAGGGGTGGACTTGGCAATGTTAGGTTAATGGTTGGACTCGATGATCTTAAAGGTCTTTTCCAACCCACGTGATTTCAGGATTCTGTGATTCTGTATGGCATCACGTAGCTGGCCTCCAGACAGCTGCCCAGGCAGGTGGGACAGTGCTCCTCCAGCTGCGTGGCCATGCTCTCCTCTGGCTGTGGTGGGCTGGGGCCAGCTGGGGATGTGGAGCCGCTCCCTCTCACCGCTGCTGCAGCAGCAGGGATCACACTGGAAAAGGAAGAGGCCATTGTCTGGCCCGGGGAGAGGCGGAAGAAATGCCTCGCTTCCTCAACAAAGAAACTCTTCCCAGCTCTCCAGGCAGCTCACCCCTGCTGCTGCGAGCAGAGCTGCCTGTCCAGGTGCTGGGGGACGCCCTTCAAAAATCGCAGGGCAACAATTGTGCAACAGCATGCACGTGTTGCTGTGCAATGGTGCAGCAGAGAGGCTCCCAGCCCCTCTGCTTCCCGAGGAGGGTCTCTTGCCCCCTGCCTCGCCCCCTGTGTCAGCCTTGCGAGATCCAGCGTGGACCAGCTCCCTGGCACCTCATCCACTGCCATTGGTGGGGGTCCCAGCAGCCACCCCTCTGCTCCCACCGCCAGCCCTGCAGGCCCCGGTGGAGCCACGGGAGGCTGTGCCAGGACCCTCCACTCCCAGCCGGGGCAGTGAACGGTCCCCTGGGGGCCCACAGCCACCCCCAAAGAGGAGGACTGGCTGCTGCGAGGCCTCTCCAACCAAGAAGAGGTCGGCACCCTGTTGGTGACCCTGGAGGGCGCCTCGGGGGACAGCCAAACCAGGACCAGGCCATCAGCCAGGGTGTGTGCCAGCCCTCAAGGGCTCCCGGCCCTCCCAACCCAACTCTCCAAATAAAATAAACACGTGAAAAGTACAGAAAAAGTCTCCGTCTTACTAACAATGCTGGTGACCTTGCTATCTTTGCCCATTTTTGCTGGGAAGGGTGGGATGTTAACGCTGAGGGGTCCTTCTGCATGTGCCAGGTAAGATTTTGTTGCTCTCCCCGAAGGCAAGCGCTGCCCAGCTCCAGGCCTGCATCTCTGCAGCTGGTCCCGGGGCAGATGTTTCCAGCCGGGGGCTCTCCAGAGCCAGCGCGTGCCCACCGCTCATCACTCCTGGCCTGGCCTCCTCCTCACACTGTATTTGTCTACTTTGGAGAAAACAAGGCTGAGAGGCAACCTCATCACTCTCTACAGCTTCCTGAGGAGGGGAAGTGGAGAGGGAGGAGAAGGAAATGCTGATTTTCTTTTTCTTTTTTTTTTTACAGTGAGGGTGGTGAAACACTGGCACAGGTTGCCCAGAGAGGTGGTGCATGCCCCATCCCTGGAGACATTCAAGGCCAGGTTGGATGGGGCTCTGAGCAACCTGATCTAGTGGAAGATGTCCCTGCTCACTGCAGGGGGGTTGGACTAAATGACCTTTGAAGGTCCCTTGCAACCCTAACTTACTACTTTTCAATACCATACACTCAGTGCTGTTTGCCTTTCTCCAGTTCTTGTATTTTTCACTGCCATAAACATTGTCTGATGAAAGAAGCCAAAACCTCTTCTTCTTTAAAGAAATCTCATTCTTCTGACAGAAAGCGAGAAAACAGACACAACTCTTTCCAGCCCCATACAACGCTTAGAGGCCATGTGTGTTGTCTAACTGCTATGGTCTCTTGCCCAATACAGTTTTGCTGACATAAGTATTTTTGACATCTGCTCATTCACATTCACAGCAACCAGGCTTTTAAAACACGTGTGTCGCCAAGACCTTTGTTGAGAATGGGAACTCAATACTTTGGGCACATCAATTGGCTGTTGAGGTGACTCGTGTGGACGTAGAGTTTCACGCGTACTTCTAACTTCTGTGTCAGCCCTGGGGAGTTTAAGATTCACTTTTGTTCTCCTCTGAACTGCCTCTAGCATTTCTAAATCCTTAAAGGGAAGAAGGCCCAGCGAAAGGAACGCTCTGTTCTGCTGCAATGCCCCTCATTGCGTTTTATCGCCTTGTCAGTTATTGTAGATGGGACACTACCACGCTGTGGTATCTTCCGATTGTTACACAGACCATTGATGTCCTGGCTCTTAGGGCTGCGTGACACAAATCCGTGGGAATCAATGCAGTATGTCCTCAGTACATTTGTGGACATAATGTATTTCATATAGTAAACATACCGCGCGCAACAAGCAACGCATTGCACTTTATTTTGTCTTGAATTGTCAATTGTACGGTACGGCACGGCATGGTACGGTATTCATTGTATTCTAATTTTTATTTTACAGGCTGTATTGTCTGCATCGCATGGTGTTTATTGTATTGCACATATTGTATGGTACAATATGTATTCTATCTATTGTACTGTATGTATTGCATTTTGTATTGTACGTATTTATCGTATGCATCACAGTGTATGTGCTGTATGTCTGGTGTGGTATTGTGTGGTACGGGAGGCATTGCATTGCACTTGGCACTGTGCGGTACGGTACGTGTGGGATTGTATGTGCTGTATGGTGTGGTACGTACTGTATGCTATGGTACGTATTGTCTCGTGTTGGCTGCGTCTGATGACGGCATTGTCCTGGAAATGCCTTCCAGTAGCATCCAGTAGGATCTTCTCCATCATTTTTGCAGGGGCTGAGGTTAGACGAGCAGGTCTGTAGTTTCCCGGGTCTTCCCTCACGCCCTTCTTGGAAACGGGAGTCGCGTTGGCCAGCTTCCAGGCGGTGGCAACGTCCCTGGAGTTCAACGGTCTGGCAGCAGAGCGGACCACAGGATTGTCATGGGAGAGATGGTATCAAAACCGCACGAAAGTTCTGGTGACTGCCACAGAAACTGAAGGACACACAAAGTAGGGACTCAGTTACTGAGCTGGCAGCAGCCAGCCCCTCTGCCTGCTTGGATGGATGAAGGTCAGTGGAGAACCCCATTTGCTCTCTGGAGCCTGAATCGGGCTGAAGCCCACCTGGCAGCAGATGCAGGCGGGAGGACTTTGCTTTCAGATTCCCCTTGGTCTCCCCTCACTTTTACAGGACACCTTTTGTTGTTTGCAGAGGGAAAAACTGCACAGGGACGCAAGGCACAGGGGTGAAAGGCAAGGAGCTTGTTCTGCGCGCTGCCTAGAAACCGACTGCGCTGGTGTCCTCAGAGAGCTCCAGAACAGCCCGTTGTGGGGACGCGTCTGCTTTCTGCAGAGTCAGCAACAGGCAGAGCCGGCGAAGGGCGGTGCCGGCAGGGGGCGGGGCCAGGAGAGGGCGGTGCCGGCAAGGGGCGGGGCCAGGAAAGGGCGGGGCCGGGCGCAGGCAGAGCCGGCAACGGGTGGAGCCGCCAATGGGCGGAGCCAGCAACGGGCAGAGCCGGCAAGGGGCGGAGCCTGTGCCCGGTTGCCGGGGGGATGGGAGGGGCACAACAGTCACCACAGCTGATGCCAAGGGAGGGGGCAGCGCTGACACCCGGCTCCTGCAATGGTGCCTCTGCCGAAACTCGGGGGGCTTCAGCCGCGGAGGAGCCTTTGGTCGCTTCCCAGAGCTCTGCTGTGGCTGCTGAGACTGGGTGGCGTAAGTCCCCCCAGCGGAGCTCTGGGGTGGAGGGCTGCAGGCCGTATCCGACGGGCTGCGTTTTGTATGGGATTGTGGTTTTGTATCGTTTGTGTTGCGTTGTACGTCCTGCAGTGAGTACGCCGGGCTGCAGTGTGTGTGCTTTGTGTGTCGTGGTTTATGGCACGGTATGGTTATTCCGTCTGTTGTCTCTCTTGTGATGCCGTGTCCTGTCTGGACTGTGTTGTGCTGTTTGCATCGTGTGTTGCTGTGTGTTGTATTTTGTGCCGTGCTTTGTATTGCATTTGTGTGGCACGGTTTGGCAGGTATGGTGTGGCCTTGTGAGTACTGTGGGTGGTTTAGAGCTTTGTACTGCGTGCGTCCTGTGGTATCGCACGTATTGTGGGTACACGTGGCATTTATTATTGTATTTTCTATTTTGTATTGTATTTGGTGTTGCATTGTACGCATTGTAGGGTATGATATCGTACTGTATGTGTCGTGTACCGCAATGGATTTTGTGCTGTATGGTTTTTGCTCCGTGTTTTGTATGGTACGGTATGTATGCTATGGTATGCTGTAGTTGGGCTGGTGTTTGCTATGGGGGGTTCCCAATACTATTTTATGGTATGGTTTACATCGGTTTGGGTTCTGTTCTACGGTATGGCAGTTCTTTATTGTATATACCGTATTGGTATGGTAATTGGTAATATGGTAATTTTTTTTGTAGCTATTGTACGGTGCGGTATGCTGTATGCTATTCATTGTATTGCATTTTCTATTGTATTCCATTTTATGTTTTGTATCTATTGTGGTGGGTTTTTATGCACTGTATGTGTCATATTGTAGGTATGGTATTGCATGTCCTGTATGCCATGGAGGGACTGGGTTGCGTACTGGTGTCTGTGTGGTACGTGCTGTGTACTCTGGGGTATGTATTGCCTTGTGTATATTACGTGGTTTTTGTTGTAGGTATTCTATTGTATATTTTATTGTGTTTTGTATCGTACGTAATACACGTAGTGTATGTGATGGTACGTATTGAACTGTATGGATCGAACAGTACATGTTCTTTGTTCTGTTTTATTTTTTAGTTGACTTGTATGTATCGTCTGTGTTGGCTTTTCTATTGTAGCTGCGGGATGTGTTGTATTTCCTACTGCACTGTTTTGCACGTGTTGTGTGCATTGTATGGTTTTTATTGTGTTGTACAGCATGGAGTGTTTGGCATGCTAGCAGATCTCTTTTAATGTGTGTGGTGCATTTTATGTGTTGTAATGTCTATACCGTATGTGTTGTGTTGTATTTTGCACGCTACGGTTTGGTATTATGTGTCTTTTAGTGTATGTCAGGTCTCTATTGCATGCTGTGTTTTATTGTGCAAAATGAGGTGGAAGGGGTGGAACCTGTGCGAGCGCCCTCACCGAGCTCGGCTGGCCCAAGCCCGCGCCTCAAGAGCTGCAGTACGCCCAGCGCCGAGAAGAAACAACGGCGAGTTATGGTCATGGGTGACTGCCGCCAGAGGGGAAGGGAGGCCCCCATCTGCAGACCAGAGCCTCTTTTCGGGGAAGTTTGCTGTGTCCCTGGGGCCCCCGCACGACTGAGGAGCCCAGCGCAGCCTTCGGACTAGGACCCACTCCTGCTCTTTCCTGCGGGTGCTGATGAGGTGGCAGCGGTGTTGCGTTGTATTCTGTGTACTGCACGTGCTGTGTTGCACGAATTGTGTTGCGTGTCTTGTCTTGTACTGTCGTTTCTTTGGTACTGACTATTGTATTGTTTATTGTATGGATGGTATGGCATGGTATTTATTCTCTTGTACGTACCGCACTGTACGTATCGTATCGTATTGTACGTATTGTATTGTATTTTCTGTTGTATTCCATTGTAACTGCTGTACTTTGTACTGGTTTGTGTATTGTATTTTTTGTGCTTTTTAATTATGTCTGCTATTTATTGTATCGTATGGTATTGACTGTACGGTATGTATTGTGTTTAATTGTTTTGTATGTACTGTGCTGTATTTTGTTTTTATGTATGATAACGCATTTTGTATTGTAATGTCTTTTGTATCATATTGTATAGCTTGGTATGTATTGCTGGTATATACTCTGTGGCATGTATTGCGTGGCATGTATTTTGGGGTGTATTGTGTGGTATATTTTTTCACATGTGCTTTGTCTTTCATTGTCCTGCACGTATTGGCTGTTGTTTTATGGTATGGTGGTTGTCGTATAGTTTGGTGTTTATTGTATGTATTGCCTTGGTTGGTAAGGTACCAACTTGCTGTATCGTGTGATATGTACGGTATGGTACGTATCCTTTGTACCGCATGTACGTTATTGTTTGTAACGTATGTATCATATGGCTAATACGTATGGTCTTTGTAGCATTTTCTGTTGCATTTGGTACTGTATTGCATTTTGTATTTTGTATTGTAATTTGTATTGTATTTTTCTTCTGTATTTCGTGTGTTGTATTGTCTGTGTTTCGCGTACTCTACTTTTTGTTCTCTGTTTTGTATTGTGCACTGTGCGTATGGGGCTACATTTATTGTACTTTATTGCATGTATTGTATCTCCTGTATGTATCATCCTGTTTGTCGTGCACTGTACTGGGTTGTGTGGTGCGTATTGTAGGGCACGGTACGCACAGTACGCCATGTGCTGTACGGTGTGGTATTGTTTGTATTGTGTGTATTGCATGGCATAATATTTATCGTCTGTTACATATTGTATTAGTTCAAAGGCTTGCATTCTGTGTCGTTTCTGTAGTGTATGGTATGATATTTATCTTGTGGTACTAGGGCGTGTATTATATGGTATGTGTTGTATCGCTGTAGTTGTATTAGGTTCCTGGTTTTGTGTCGTATGTATTGCGTTGCTGCTGCGGTATTTTATTGCTCGTATTGTACTGCTGGTACGTTTTTGTGTCTGTATGATATGGTATTGCAGGTATTGTATGGTACGGTGCTCTTCTGTATATATATATATAATGGTATGGAATGGATTGTATTTGATATTGTATGGCGTGTTTCGTATTGCATTTTATGTAGTGCATTTTGTATTGTGTTTTGTGTTGCATTTTCTATTGTGATTTGTATTAAATTTAACGTGTTGTATTGCACGTGTTGTATTTTCTGTATTGTCTGTTATGCTGTTTATTGTGTTGCACACTGCAATGTATTTTGTACAGCATTGTATTTTTTTCCTATTTTTGCTGTATCTTGTAATGTGTTTTGTAATTTATGTTGTATTGGGATGTGTTTGCATTGTAATTTGGATTTTATTGTCATTTGTGTTTTAGTGTAATTGGTGTTGTATTTCCTCTTGTGTTTTCTGTGCTGTACGGCTGGAATTGCACGGCTGGTACTGCGCTGCAGCGTGTTGTGCATTGCACTGCAGCATTGTACAAGATTTTGTATCGCACTGCGCCCCACC
This sequence comes from Chlamydotis macqueenii, assembly GCF_036417535.1. Lineage (NCBI taxonomy): Eukaryota > Metazoa > Chordata > Aves > Otidiformes > Otididae > Chlamydotis > Chlamydotis macqueenii. The sequence continues at coordinate 52,833,810 of NC_141593.1, read as the reverse complement.
CAGCGTAGCTCCGGCACCCTCCAACACCTCCTCCCAGCAGGCTCCAGCACACAGCCCTGCTCGGGAGCCAACCCCACCGAGAGCAGGCGAGCGCCCGCTCGGCCCAGCTGCTGCTCCGGGCCCGAAGCTCTGCTCTTCGGTTGCCTCCAGGGCCCGTGTGTGTGGAAAAAGTTCCGATAGTGTAGTCTTTTGTAATATATTGCGTTTTGGTCATGTACATCATATGGTGTGGTATCATATGGTGGGGTATGACGTGAATGGTACTTATTATATAATACTGTATCGCATCTATTCTGTTGTATTGGACAATACATCATATGATTGATTCTGTGGTATAGTATTTTATAGTATTTATCATATGGTATTGTATTTACTGAGTTGTGTTTGTTGTATGGTATGGATTGCCTAGTATGGTATGGATTTTGTGGTATGGTCTTTATTATATTTATTCTATCAGTTCTGTTGTATGTTTTGTACGTAGTGTATGGTATGTAATGCATCCTATGGTATTCTGTTGTATTGTGTGTGTTGTATTTCGTACAGTATTGTGTGTAGTGCCCGGTGCTGTATGTATTCTGTGATATGTATGGTATGTGGTGTACGGTATAGTACGTATGGAAGGGCACGTATTGCGGGGGTTCAACCCCCCCGTACTCCTGAGGCAGTCGGTGCTTGGTGCAATTCCTCTCTTGCTGGGCCTCACACGGACCCAGGGCGAGTGAGGAACCCACCGTGAGGGCGCTGAACCGGAGCTTTAAGGCGTAAATAGCAGGAGGCTGTGGTTGTTGCTGGTTTGATGACCTGTGAGCAAAATTTTCTTAATAAATGTTTGAGCCACAGCTTCTGGTCCTCAACTCTGTGCCTTTTATGTACACTTTCTACACTGCGTATTTGCCAGACGTACACTGAGTGATTTTCCTCTCATGTACAGGCATTATTTAAACTGCCTAAACAATCCACGGGAGCTCTTATCAAAATAAGCTGGGATGACTTCTAGGCTCTAAAATCTTGCACATCTGCACCCGACACAGATTTACGGCCTCCCCTTGACCAACGTGTCTTGGAGAGAGGTGCTGCCGAAGGAAATCCGCGTTCTCCTTGTAATGCACAGTAAGCCCAGCTGGAGACACAGAGAAGGCCTGGATCAGTTTTCTCAATTTGGGTTTTAAAAAGTGTATAGATAACTTGCAGGCTGAGCTATTTTCTGTAAGTAAGGGAAGTAAGTCTGTAAGCAATCGGATTTCATATTTTCACATTGCAGGCTGCATATTCTGTACTTTACATGGTTTTCACTTCCCTGAGGGAGAGATTTGGAAGATGCATAAAGAAAATGCAACTTCTTCCTGCCTCTTTCATTACCTCTTTCTTGCTGCGTACCTGCTCCTGCGTATCTGCCATCCGGAGTGTCCCTGCAAAACGGGGAGGGAGAGCTGCTGAAAGAGTGGGGGCCGTTCAGCCTGGAGAAGAGAAGGCTGCGGGGAGACCTTTGAATCCAGCCTTTCATTCTTTCCTTCTCTCCTCTGCACATACCTACTAACACACAGCTCGCGTCTGACCCACTTGTGCACTTTACAAGATTTCAAGCTGTTTACTTTGAAAGCTAGATTTTTTTTGTCCCCCAGTCTTCCCGTCCTAGAAGGGATGGCTATGGTGGAGAAGGAGGTGCTCTCTTCTCAGGCATGCACAGAGACAGGACAAGAGGCAACAGGCACAAGTTGCTTCAGGGGAAGCTCCCTCTGGATGGATTCTCCTCACCATGAGAATGACTAAACCCTGGAAGAGGTTTCTCGTAGAGTGTCCCTCACATGAAAGACATGCAGAAAGACACCAAAAAGAACATGGTGTATGAAAAGTCTCGCAGTCAGGCAAAATCCTTCACAGACTCCTTCTCCCATCTTGTCACAGCATCAGCGGCAGTGAGTGTCTCAGTTACTGCAGCCCAAGGTGCAACCCATGGTGAGGCCGGCTGTCCCCCTGCAGCCCATGGAGGCCCACGCAGGAGCAGAGATCCACCTGCAGCCTGTGGGGAACCCCACGCCGGGGCAGGCGGATGCCTGAAGGAGGATGTGGCCCGTGGAGGACCCACGCTGGGGCAGCCGTTCTGGAGGGGCGGCACCCCATGGAAAAGGACCCCACTCTGGAGCAGTTTGTGAAGGACTGTAGCCCGTGGGAGGGACCCCAGGCTGGAGCAGGGGAAGAACGCGAGGAGGTCTTTCCCTGAGGAGGAAGGAACAGCAGAAAACAATGTGTGATGAACTGACCATAACCCCTATTCCCTATTCTCCCCATGTGCTGCTTGAGCTGGGGAGGAGGTGGAGATAGTCCACCTCCTAGTTAAGCCCGGGAAGAGGGCAGGGGTGGGGGGAAGATTTTTTCCCCTCTCTCATTATCCTGCTTTGGTCTTATTATTAATAGATGGAAATAGTTTTCCCCAAGTCGAGTCTGTTTTACCCATCGCGGTAACTTATAGAATCATAGAATCATAGAATGGTTAGGGTTGGAAGGGACCTTCAAAAGTCATCTAGTCCAACCCCCCTGCAAGGAGCAGGGACATCCCCAACTAGATCAGGTTGCTCAGAGCCTCATCCGGGCTGGCCTTGAACGTTTCCAGAGATGGAGCCTCCACCACCTTTCTGGGCAACCTGTTCCAGTGTTCTATAACTCGCATCGTAAAAAATTTTTTCCTAATTTCTAATCTAAATCTACCCCCCTCTATTTTAAAAGCATTACCTCTCGTCCTATCGCAACAGGCCCTACTAAACAGCCTTTCCCCATCTTTCTTGTAGGCCCCCTTGAATGATCTCTCCCTGTCCTTATCTCAAACCTGGAGCTTTTAGTTATATTCTCTCTCCCTCATTCCCTTGGAGGGTGGGGGAGCGAGTGAGAACCTGAATAGCTTGGTCCGGAGTGGGGCTAAACCACAACAAGTGTATTCAATTATTTGTGTACACTGGAATTAGAAAGCGAGGACAAGAAAGCCTTTTGCTTTGTAGCCCCGAGTCTTGTTAGTTCCTACCACTACAAGTAAACAGCGTAACCTGTAACAGCTTTGTCGTCTTCAGCCCATAGGTCGTTCTAAACAAACCTTCAGCTAAAACCACTGAACATCTGTTTTGATCTGATAGGCCATTGGCAGATAATTAAATTACTATATAGTATGACTGTAACTCAATACCATTAGATCTTGTCCCAGTTGCAGGTCTCTGCTTTCTCCAAGGAGCACACAAGAAGTCTTGATTTTCATTTTAGGTGTGCTGGTATTTCTCTTCTAAAGAGCGAGAGAAGGCCAGGTTGGATGAGGCTCTGAGCAACCTGATCTAGTCAGGGATGTCCCTGCTCCTTGCAGGGGGGTTGGACTAGATGACCTTTGAAGGTCTCTTCCAACCCTAACCATTCTATGATTCTAAGATTTTTTGGTTAACCTCTTTGGTTTTATTTTTTCACAGATAGATTGGCAAGTCAAAGATAATTTATTAAGTTCTGCAGTCGTGTAAGTTCAAAGAAAAAGCCAGGACAAAACGGTATCATAATCAAAGTAAACCTTGTAGAAGTCCTGCTAGCCTTTCTGGCTTGGTGCTAAATAAGCAGTGATAGGGTTTGCATTTCTGCAGTGCCTTTCGTCCCAGAGATCTTAACAAAACTGGATGGATACACACAGCAAGCTCCTGAACTCAGCAGCTGCTCCTGAGAGCTTTGCTAGCAGACGCAGCGTGAGTTCGGTTACACCAGGACTAGGATTAGCTCTGGCACCAAATACAACATCCTTTTACCGACGGAACGCACAAAGACCCTGACACATAAAGTATCACTCAAAGTGCTGAAAGCCGTGAGGCTAAAGGACGGAATTTACTGAGTCTCCTTTCCTGTGACTGCCCAGATATTTATCTGTTCACGTACTTGGAACGCTCTCTCTTATAACAGAGCTAGAAGTCTTGATGTCCAAATACAAATCAACACTATACACTTTTGGAAAAAGTACAGTCAGACTAAGAAAGGGTGTTTGAAAAAGGAACAAACTGCAGCAGGGGAATAAACAGGTTCAGCAAAACCCATGAGAATGTTCAGCTTTCTCCTGAGGCGGTCATGCTGAAGGTCCAGCGACCTCCCAAGCAGCGAGTTGAACTTTGTGTGTGCGTCTGCAGGGCCCAGGTTCACCTAAATGCAGATCTGGGCTGAAAGCTTCCGTTGCGAATCCTGCCTGGTTTCCCCTCTTGTGCAAGTGGGCAGAACCTAAGTGTGTACAGCTCTGTCTGGGAGGCTTCTAAGACACTTTAGAGCACAAATCGTGTTTTTATCTGAAAACGATCCAAGCTCAGACAGCTGTGTGTAGAGGTTCCCGGTCTATATTTTAGTAGTGATGGGCTGCGTGGCCTTCCAGTAGCACCCAGTAGGATCTTCTCCATCATTTCTCCAGGTACTGAGCTTAGACTATGAGGTCTGTAGTTTCCTGGCTCTTCCCTCACACCCTTCTTGGAAATGGGAATCACGTTGGCCAGCTTCCAGTCAGTGGAACATCCCTAGAGCTCAACTGGTCTGGCACCACAGTGGACTAAAGGATCGTGATTGAAGAGTTTGTATCAAAAATGCATAAAAGTTCTGGTGACTGCCTCAGAAACGGAATTACATAGGATGTACCATGCAAATTACTGATAGACGCCAGCCCCTCTGACCATTTTGTGACGGTGTACTCCAAAGCCCCTCCCCAAGCTGACTGCTTTTCCCAGAACCCTGCTCACGTGACAGAGATAACCAGCAGTGGCATCTGCCAGGTCCTCATGGCACTGGTGGCATCTGACTCAAAGTGGATTTGAGGGAGACAGAGAACAACACAATAGCCAAGGGGTGGCGGTGCACCCCCCGAACCACAGTGCTGGTCAATGTCTCACTCAGACCAAATCTGGGAGCAACCAATGTCTCCAGGCGGTGTGCAAATCTGACTGTGAGTCCATTGTCTTACCCCCTAGAGCATGAGCAGCCCAGGAGCCCTTTGAGCTCTCCTGCATGGCAGTGGGCTGCACGTCGGGATCTCCCGGTGGGTGGGGACGCCTCTCAGGCATCTCTCTCCTTGAGGCTGAGAGATTCCTTGCCCCCAGAGATGCTTGGGGAGTGGCTCAGAGCACGCTAAACTGTGAAATCTGGGCTAAGTGATTGAAAGGCCTGGTATATAGGCTTCTTCCAATTATAACACATACAACTCATTACAGTAGTATGTATTTTTACCACCACATCAGTGAGATGCTGGGAATTTACATAGCTCGGTATTTTTTCCGTAGACGAATATGTTCAAGAAATAGCTGAGATCATGAAGGAAGCAAAAGTAACACTTCTCATTTTATTAGTAATCAGGACATTTTCAGGGAAAACAGCTAAGACAGAGTAAAGTTTCTAAATACTCTTTCTGTTATTAAAAAATACCTGAAGGTTAGAAAGCAGCTGGTAGGCTTATGGAATGAGTGTGTATATATATCTCTCTTTATAATTGTATTTGTATTTTGGTATCTATAACTTAGATGATCATAAAATGATAACAATTTTCCAGAAAGCAGGTTTGTATGCTAGGCAGTTTAAGAATCTTCACTTAACTTTCCTAGCGAGCCCCTCAGCGTTGCATATTGCCTGGCGCAGGAAGCTGTACATACTTGCAAATTGTAAAATGTCTTTTAACATGAAACACAACACATATTTTGAAAAGAAAAACATATATCCTACATTTGGAATATTTGGATTCTTTTTTTTTTTAATTTCACTATCACCTTTGTACAGTTTAAATTAAATACAAGCAGATTTGACCTAAGGGCCTCTCAATACCATTGACATCATTTTCAGACTTCTGTTATTGTTCAAAGGACCTAATTAGAGAAGATCTTGAACTGCTAACAACTCCATCCAACAGTAATTCCAGGCAGGATGTGGCACAGTTACTGAAATGTCATCCTGACAGATTTCAGGGATGTTTTCTTCTACTGTGTCAAAATTATTGCTTCTGTTCTGCATTAGAACTTAAACGGATAAATGATTGCAAATGTACTCGTGAAACCTGATGTTTATTTCAGAGGCCAAAATCATGCCTTCCTTTCACAAATCCACTTGAAAACTCAGGGCAATGCAATATTTTCTCAAGATCTCTTCATTCAATTTCCTGTTATATAGTTTTATCATTCTAGAGGAGTTGGTTACTAAGCCTTGCACAGAATATCTAACAGCTCAAACCTGAAAGACATTATTGTCATCATTGACTATTGCTATATGTACGCATTAGTACTGGTGACAACAACACTACGTAGCTATTAGCACATAAGCCTATCCGTTAACTTCTCATTAGGGCCAAGTCCCCACGGAGCTCTGCAATGATGTCGCTAACCTGCTTGGTACTCAGTGCAGTCAGTTTAAAGCAAGCTCAGCTATCTCTACTAAGCTCAGGTATCTCTACTATGTTGCTGTCATTTTCCTTCATGGAAGGATCATCTGATACATAGCTGTCAAAAAAAAAAAATAAAAGCATCTTCTTTCTTCTCATTCATGCACATGGACACCAACCCATTTCTCTGCCCTCTTCCCCTTTGTTTTCTTACATTTGCCTGTCAAGTTGCTCTGGGATTTCTTGCTCCAGTACTGTTGCCTCCGTCCCAGCCACAACAGGTTGTCAGTCACTCACTCTGAAATGGCAGTTCTCATCTGAATGTATCTGGAAAACAACGTCAGCTAGCAGAGGCTACTTGTCGTTTCAATACCTAAGGCAAATCCCTGAAATACGGGTGCAAAATTAGCACGCGTGGGATGTGGCATATGAAATCAGCACCTCCAGCATTACCAATACGTAAATGCAACAACCAACAGATATTTCTGGAAGTGTTTCACAGGCTGGGCTGCTTTTGGGCAGCACGCCCTAGTTAAGTCCTCCTTTCACCTGTATAGCCAAACTTCCACCCCAATTCAGTCCAGCTAACATCCTTTCTACTTCTCTGCGTGTTTTAGGTATACTTTACTCAACAAGAAACACTGCTTATTGCTTATATCGCATGCTCAAGACCAAGACTCAGAGGCCTGTGCTGCTGGAACAAAATCCATTACCTAGGACTTCTGTTGTTGGAGCCCTGCTGAGCATCGAAAATTTGGTGGCTCGCAAAACAGAACCACACCGATGTTTCCATTTCTTTCCAAGTAGAGCACTGATCTGTGGAGTGCTTTCTCAGTGTAGGAATATTACTAGATAGGCTGTGAAACAAACTGTAGTGATTTTAGAGTTGGCTTAAAAAGAACAAATAAAACAATGGAGTGCAAGCAATGGCATCATTTGTAATTATGCCACTGCCTGACTTTTGTGACAGGTGTGGCAGGATTTTGTCAAAATGCCATGAGTGACAGTGACACTCAAAGGTGTCACAGAGCACCTTCCCCATCCCCACCCCTGGTACCAGGAGCCAGGTACACAGGGGCCCAGAAGATGTGACACTGGAAGGTGCTCAGAATACTGTCTCCTTATTGAGAGTCCTCTGCACTAGCAGAAAGAGAGGTGCGTAGGGCCTCCAGAAGTGACTAGCAGGGCCCTCATTTCAGAACCAAATTGAAACAACACATCTTAGGTTTCTAAACTTCAGGAGACCAGGCTGGCAAAGCCCTACCTGAGGCACTACTTGAGGTCCAGGTCAATTAGATTCTTGTAATCCATATTGTTGGATTCTGCAAGAAGCTGCTGGAAGTTCCCCCTTTGTCTGGTGGACTCGGCCGGGCCTAGGGCGGACCCGCTGCTGGGCAGGGCCAAGCCAAATGGTGTTGGAATGTCCCCTGACAAGGCCTCTGCCATAACATATTTAAGAATGGGAAAAACAGAAAAAAAAAAAAGGAGATGTGAAGACATTGAGTGAGGACAGAGGGGGAGGCGCGAGCCTGGTGGGCCTTGCAGCCCTCACCCTCTGGGCTCCTGCCAGGCGCCATCTGGGCCCAACTCGGCCCGGCCCGGCTGCAAGAAGTGGAGAGGAGATGAGATGTGAAGAGATTCTGAGAGGCGTCTGCCTGAGCCGGTTGTGAAAAATTTCTTGTGAGAGGAACGGCTGCAGACGCCAAGGTCAGTGACGAAGGAGGGGGAGCAGTAATGCTGCCCCTGGCCAAGATTCCCCTGCAGCCCAAGGTGCAGCCCATGGTGGAGCAGGTTGTCCCCCTCTGTCCCCTGTTCCCTCGCACGGTGGGGGCAGTGAGAGACAGACTGCGTAGTCTGGTCCCCAGCGGGGCTAAACTACAACAGCATGTAAAATGTCCTGGCACATGCCAAACCTGTTGGCCCGCTTGTGCAGGAAGAAATCCGTGGGCAACTGCATGCATGCAAAATTCCCCAGCGCATACGCGTGTGCAAACCCCATCCCTGTCCTACATGCACATCCAAGGTGGACGGCCAGCGCTACACGTTGCCACTGGCGACAGAGGACAGAAAGCTACAGATTGGCCAAGAATGGACAACATCATCCTCCAGACCGCCGCCAGCCTCTGGCTCCTCTACAATGTGGTCACCTACCTCCTTGTCACCATTCCTGACACCTGCTGGGGCCGTGTGTGCAGACTGGGTGGTAACTACAATGGCGATCCCGGTGATGACTTCCAACTGCCTGGCAGGTGCCTGGTGCAGAGCACCAAGGAATTTGTCACCTCTTGGAAGATGCTGGAGGAGGACAGACCATGCACTGACAGCTGCAATGGCAAAGTCCACCGCGTGTATGATGCCACTGACACTGCTCCCTATGGTGCCAGCGACTCCTGCAGGCTCATCTGGGACCCAGCAGGACCTTTCAGGCCATGTCACCCACGGGTGAGCCTGGTGGAGTATTTCAGCCACTGCCTTTACAACGTCTGTGCTGCCGATGGCGCCTGTGAGGTCCTGTGCCATAGCCTCCAAGCCGCCATGCTTAAACACCCCCAAAATCAATCAAATATCCAGAAATAATTTTTAAACCTCCTCCAAAACCTCATTCTGGGGCTTCAATCACCTCTTTCACACCAAAAACACTCTGGAAAAAGAAATTCCAGCTCACCACCTCCAAAATAGCAATATTTCTGTCAAATTAGTTCAAAAGAGGTGTCCCTCTATTTTGCCTTGAGGTGATTAACAATATGCAAATGCTTTAACTTGGATGTTAAAAGCAGGATTTGGTTGGTTTAGCATCTTTTGGAGCCACCAAAGATGCCCATTGGCTGCCCATGGGTCTCCTGTCACCCACAGGGATGCCACACTAGATCCAGAAAAAGACAGTCACAATTTTTGGGGGGTAAAACCGGTATTTCTCCCTTTTTTCCAGCCCTCTCTGGCCCACCCCACAGCCACGATGAGCTCTGCATCCATACCTGTGACTTCACCTGCGCCAGCCTCTCTGTGTTGGCCCTGTGCAGGTGGACCTGCTTCAAGGGTTGCCAGTGCGACGATGGGTACCTCTTCGACGGAGAAGCTTGTGTGTCCCTGGAGCAGTGCGCCTGCACTGCACCAGGGATGGTATTTCAAGGTGAGGTTGGCCATCAAGGCTTAGCATTGGCGTTTTTGGTGGAAATCAAGTTGAGAAAGGATTGTGGGGTGAGTTGTCCCATCCCAATGATGCAAGTGGTTTGTGGCCTCAATTTTTGATGAGCTGGCTGGTCCCATTGAGTCAATGCAACTAGCTTGGGGTCTCACTCTTCAGTGAGGTGGCTTGTCCCATCTAGATGATGCAATGGATTTGGGGAGTCCATCTTTGATGGGGTTGGTTGTCTCCCTTAGTCAACGCAACTGGTTTTGGGACTCAATGTTGATGAGGGGGGTTGCCACTTCACTTTAAGGACACATGTCTGAAATAATGCAATTAACAGCATCCTAAAAATGCATATTTTGCTCTGCTGGACCAGGGGAAAAAGGAGAATTAATTTGCTAAATTGCACAAACTCCACCAAATCCACCTCATGGTTGTTCTTTCTCTCTCTGGGATTTCTTCCCCCCTGTTGAAGAAAGGAAATTCCCCTAAAATTTGGAGACGGTGCCCATGTGGATTGACCTCTGAGCCTTTCCTTTCCAGGTGGGCGAGACCATCACCTCCAGCAACTGCTCCACAAAATGCAATTGCCATCTGTCCCAGGGACTTGTCTATGAGGACATACGGTGTCCCCCGGATTAAGTCTGCACCACGCAGGACAGGGCGCAGCGGTGCGGCAAGCAGGAAGGCCAGTGCTGCGGCTTAATTTGTTCAACCCTCCGTAATTAATTACCTGAATAATTGGGGGTTTCTGTGATATATATATGTGTAGTGATTTTGCCAAATAATGAGCAGTCTTGTCCAATATAGAGCCCTTTTGCCCAATATAGAGCCATTTTGACAAACCCCAAAGCCACCGCCCAAGGTGGTGGATCAGAATCAGAAGATTCCTCCAAGGGCCATCCCAGCTCCACCTTCTGCTCGCTTGCCCGCACACCACGGCCTTGTGCGCCCACGGGCCTGCCCTTGCTCCACCGCCTTCCGCAGCCCCTCCGCCACAGCACTGCCTGTCCTGCACGGCACCTCCACACCAACGCCTAACACTCAGACGTGCCGTAACACAACCATTTAACCCCTACGTCCCCTCTGCTGCTGGCTACAAAGATGGCCCGGAGGGAGATCGGACAAGGTTGCAACAACGAGGTGGTGGGGTGGGGAGGGAACTGCAATTTTTTGGCGACATCCGTGATGCGTAAGATGAAGCCAACAACACCATAAAGCAGTAGCCAGGCTTGGAAACATTTTGAGCGCAATCCCATGCACGGGGACAGGATCAGCCCTGTGAAAACATGGTTGCATTGAGCAAAACTCACCCTTTAGGAAGGGGACCGTGTAATTTTCTGCCTCTCCGCAGGGATGCGATGATGAGGGTGAGGAAGGGCTGTTGCTTCCTCTTCAAAAAGGGGGATCCTGAACGCCGCCTGCCTTTCATCTCTTCCAGCCACGCCTCCAACCTCGTACGGATGGAAGTGGAAGCCCCTGTCTCCGTTATGCAGTAGGCGAAACCAAGCGGAGACGGATGGTGAGAGAACAGTTTCCGTGCGCACACGCAACACCAGTTCATGCACTTCTTGTAAATACTCCTGCAGAGGTCTTCATGCCTCTAGAGGCATCAACCGGCATCTCAGGTTGAGTTTCTGCAAGGGCACAAGGAAAACCAGCACTGAGCTATGATGGACGTCCACAGTAGCAGGTCGCACAGCCTCAAAGACCTGCAAAATAAAAAAAGTGCAAGTGCTTGATCTGGATGGATGGATGGATGTAGGAATCGTTAGATGGATGACTGGATGTCTGGAGGGATTGTTGGAGGGATGGAGCAATCGTTGTATGGATGACTGGATGGTTGGAGGGTCGGTTGGATGGATCACTGGATTGTTGGATTGTTGGATGGTTGGACGGATGGTTGAATGGTTGGAGGATTGTTGGATGGGATCATTGGAGGGGTCCGGGACAGACAGACGGACGACGCGCCATTGGGTGGATGGAGACACCACCACCAGGGATGTCCCTCCAACCCCCCATCACCACCCTGCTGGCGCCAACCCAGCCCCGGATGGATCCAGCCCCAGATCTTATCTCTGCCCTCCCCTCCCCCACCTCGGGTTCCATCCCTTTCACATGGAACAATGGGGCAGCACGGCAGGGGCGGAGCCAGAACACCACTGGTGGATTCCACCTCCCATTGCCATCTACAAAAACCCCAAAGTCCTCAGAGGAGAGGCAGCACTGAGATGGTGAGTCCCTTGCTATGGGGTAACCTGGAAACCTGGGTCCCCTGTGGGATCTATGGGGCAGGGTGGGCCCCGGATATCTGGGTCCCCTGCCTCGCTATGGGGCAGAGTGGGTCCCAGATGCCAGGGTCCCCTCCCTGCCCCCTAACTGAAGATCTCTTTCTCCCACGTGTGGGGCAGATGCGGTCTCTGTGGTGGCTGTTGCTCTTGACGTGCTTGCTGTGGCAGTGCGGTGAGTCCCGTTGACCAAAATCCCCATTTCTCCACCCAAATTCCACCCAGCTCCTCCTTCCCTTGCCCTGTCCCACCTCTACCTTTTCCCCTCCAGCCCCAAATTTGGCGTTTGCAGACCCAAATCCACCCACGCTTTCCTCGCAGTTCTCTCTTTCCATGCGCAACCCCAGATTCAGCATTTCTAGCCCCAAATCCATGCACCCTTTCATTCCGCCTCTCGCTTGCCATCTCCAACCCCAAATTTGGTGTTTCCAGCCCCAAATCCATGCACCTTTTCCTTGCACCTCTCCCTTTCCAGGTCTAACAACAAATTTGACATGTCCTACCCCAAACTGACGCACCTTTTCCATACACATGTCCTTTTCCATTCCTGACCTCAAATTCAGCATTTTCAGCCTCAAAGACACACCTTGTACCTCTCGAGCCCCAAATTTGGCATTTTCACACCCAAATCCACCCATGCTTTCCTTGCAGCTCTCCCTTTTCCTCTCCAACCCCAAATTCATCATTTCTAGCCACAAATCCACCCATGCTTTCCTTGCAGCTCTCCCTTTTCCTCTCCAACCCCAAATTCATCATTTCTAGCCACAAATCCACCCACTCCTTCATTCCACCTCTACCTTTCTTTCTGCAACCCTAAATTTTGGCAATTTTGTCCCCATATCCACCCATCCTTTCTTTGCAGCTCTCCCTGTTTCCCTCCAACCCCAAATTTTGCATTTCTAGCCCCAAATCCACCCACCCTTTCACTCCACCTCTCCCTTTTCCTTACCAACCCCAAATTTGGCATTTTCACCCCAAATCGCCCACTCGTTCATTCTACCTCTCCTTCTCCAACCTAAAATCTGCTGTTTCCAGCCCCAGATCCACACACCTTCTCATTCCACCTCTCCCTTTGCCCCTCCAACCCCAGTTTTGGCATTTCCAGCCCTAAATCCATACGCCTTTTCCTTGCACATCTCCCTCTGCCTCTCAAACCCCACATTCAGAATTTCCAGCCTCAAATTCCCTTTAGAATGCGCAGCAGTGCTTGCTCAACACCTATGCAAGCCCCTGGAGAATCCCCACCCTTAAATCCTCCTCTCATCATGGACCAAAAAAAGGAACCACTGGGTCTGAGTGGGGAAATTCTGCCTCACAGGAGAAGAAAGAAGCTGCCCCACCCAGCAGTGGATTCTCTGCTGTCTGATAAGGGGTTGGGCTGTCGCTCACTGAGGCCCTGGTTCTATTCCGCAGGGGCTGAACCGCAAGGTGCCAAGCTCTGCCTTGGGATGCAATGCGGATCAGGCAGCACATGCGTCGTGCTGGCCACAGGACCCAAATGCATCCCATTGCCCTCGTGCAAAAACTACCGGTGCAGGAAGGGGACGCAGTGCAAGATGGTGGACGGCTGGCCCAAGTGCATCCCCACGCCCTCGTGTCGCCACCTCCGCTGCCACGAGGGCATACAATGCAAGATTGTGGGTGGTTGGCCGAAAGGCGTCCACCTCTTGCCCTCCTGCCAGCCCATTCTCTGCCCGAAGGGGACCCAATGCACGATGGTGGATGGTTGGCCGAGACACGTGCACAAGAAAGTCTTCCAGAGGGAAGCGCCACCAACTCCAGGGCCTCACGTGCCACCTGCAAGCCACCATCATCCCTGTACCAAAGAGTCCATGTGTGAGGTGGTTGATGGTTGGCCTCGGTGCATCCCAATCAAGGCATCCTCAAGACAAACTTCTTGCAGTGACATCCACTGCCCTAAAAGGACCACATGCAAAATAATGGACAGTTGGCAAAAATCTGTCCACATTGGACCCTCCTGCGAGGCTATCCAATGCCAGACGGGTAATGACTGGACATGGTGTGTCCAAATCAAGACTTCCATTATGACACACTCTTACAGTGACTTCCAGGGTCCCAAAGGGACCAAGTGCAAGATCACAAATGAGCAACAACGGAGTGTCTACAGGCCGGATTCCTGCAGAGACATCCAGTGCCAGGAGGGAACCACCTGCCAGATCATAAATGGTGGGCCACAATGCAGCCAAGTCACGACCTCCAGTATGACACACACTGGCAGTGGCCTCCAGTGTCCCAAGGGGACCAGGTGGAAGATCATAAATGACCAACCACGATGTGTCTACAGCCCACCCTCCTGCACAGACACCCAGTGCCAGGTGGGAACCACCTGCCAGATCATTAATGGTTGGCCACGATGCAATCAAATCAAGACCTCTAATATGACACCCACTTGCAGCGATGTCCAGTGTCTGAAAGGGACCAGGTGCCGGATCATAAATGAACAAATGCGGTGTGTCTACAGGCCGGCCTCCTGTAGAGACACCCAGTGCCAGGTGGGAACCACCTGCCAGATCATTAATGGTTGGCCACGATGCGCCCAAATCGCGACCTCCATAATGACACACACTTGCAGCAACGTCCAGTGTTCCAAAGGGACGAGGTGCAAGATCATAAATGACGAACCACGGTGTGTCTACAGCCCACCGTCCTGCAGAGACATCCAGTGCCAGGTGGGAACCACCTGCCAGATCATAAATGGTTGGCCTCGGTGCGTCAAAACCAAGTCCTCCCGTGGAAGATCCACATGCAGTGACCTCCAGTGTTTCAAAGGGACAAAGTGCAAGATCATAAATGACAGTCCACGGTGTGTCTACAGCCCGGCCTCCTGCAAAGACATACAGTGCCTGGTTGGAACCACCTGCCAGATCATTAATGGCTGGCCACGATGCAGCCAAATCGCGACCTCCAGTATGACACACACTTCCAGTGATGTCCAGTGTCCAACGGGGACCAAGTGGAAGATCATAAATGACCAACCACGATGTGTCTACAGCCCACCCTCCTGCACAGACATCCAGTGCCAGGTGGGAACCACCTGCCGGATCATTAATGGTTGGCCCCGATGCAATCAAATCAAGACGTCTATTATGACACCCACTTGCTGCGATGCTCAGTGTCCGAAAGGGACCAGGTGCAAGATCATAAATGACCAATTGCGGTGTGTCTACAGGCCGGCCTCCTGTACAGACACCCAGTGCCATGTGGGAACCACCTGCCAGATCATTAATGGTTGGCCACGATGCAGCCAAACCGCGACCTCGAGTATGACCAACACTTCCAGTGATGTCCAGTGTCCCAAGGGGACCAGGTGGAAGATCATAAATGACCAACCACGATGTGTCTACAGAACGGCCTCCTGTAGAGACACGCAGTGCCACGTGGGAACCACCTGCCAGATCATTAATGGTTGGCCAAGATGCAGTCAAGTCAAGTCCACCATTATGAGATTGACTTGCAGTGGCCTCCAGTGCCCAAAACGGACCAAGTGCAAGATCATAAATGACCAATTGCGGTGTGTCTACAGCCCAGCCTCCTGCACAGACATCCAGTGCCAGGTGGGAACCACCTGCCAGATCATTAATGGTTGGCCTCGGTGCGTCAAAACCAAGTCCTCCCGTGGAAGATCCACATGCAGTGACCTCCAGTGTTTCAAGGGGACAAAGTGCAAGATGATAAATGACAGTCCACGGTGTGTCTACAGCCCGGCCTCCTGCAAAGACATACAGTGCCAGGTGGGAACCACCTGCCAGATCATTAATAGCTGGCCACGATGCAGCCAAATCGCGACCTCCAGTATGACACACACTTCCAGTGATGTCCAGTGTCCCACGGGGACCAGGTGGAAGATCATAAATGACAAACCACGATGTGTCTACAGCCCACCCTCTTGCAGAGACATCCAGTGCCAGGTGGGAACCACCTGCCAGATCATTAATGGTTGGCCACGATGCAGCCAAGTCAAGCCCACCATTATGAGACTCACTTGGAGTGGCCTCCAGTGCCCAAAACGGACCAAGTGCAAGATCATAAATGACCAATTGCGGTGTGCCTACAGCCCGGCCTACTGCACAGACATCCAGTGCCAGGTGGGAACGAGATGCCGGATCATTAACGGCTGGCCGCAATGCATGCAAAACAAGACCTCCTTTATGACACATATTTGCAGTGGCCTCCAGTGTCCCAAAGGGACCAAGTGCACAATCATAAATGACCAACCACGGTGTGTCTACAGACCGGCCTACTGCAGAGACATCCAGTGCCAGGTGGGAGAGACATGCCGGATCATTAATGGCTGGCCGCAATGCAGCCAAATCGAGGCCTCTGGTATGACAAACACTTCCAGTGATGTCCAGTGTCCCACGGGGACCAAGTGGAAGATCATAAATGACCAATTGCGGTGTGTCTACAGCCCACCCTCCTGCAGAGACATCCAGTGCCAGGTGGGAACCACCTGCCAGATCATTAATGGTTGGCCTCGGTGCGTCAAAACCAAGTCCTCCCGTTGTTACATGACATAAATGTTGAAAATTAAATATCAGTATGAGGTGATTCTTGCTAACTGTAGAACTGTAGTCACATAGGTTAAATTTTATACGAAATCTATTTGTCCTTAGAGGGAGTGGGACCCTAGAGATATTATAATACGCATTTGTTAGAAGCTAGCCTAGCATGTCTTTAATACAATGGTAAGTCCCAAACACCCCCAAACACCACCTGCAGAAATAGGCCCTAAGCCATCACTTTGGAGCCAGGAAAATCAAGGAGCATCGCGACCTGTTCTCAAGACCATATATGGAGATTTCAAGGAGGAGTTTGACCAGCGAATTTGAGGAGGGGGCGTTTTGACGACCACCAAGACCACCAAAAGACCCTCGACTCAAAAGACTGGGCATGCGCGAGTGGGTGGGGAAATGATGTAATGGTTTCTCAGAAAATTTATGTTTATGCATATTATTTCTTGGAATTTAATGAATATGTATAATTAATGTGTATTTAACCCGTGCTGTTGATCAAATGGGTGCGCACGCTAGGTGGAGCGATCCCCCGTGCGCCCAGCGCTGCAATACAGAAGTGCCTGCTTCTTAACTTCTCATTGCTGTTAAGGAGTTTTATTCCGGATTTCGGTAACAGTTTTGGCGACCCAGATGGGACCTTGCGAGTGAGACTGAACGAGATCGAGTGTTGATCGAACTCCAGCCGGCACCGAGGTATTCTCGTGGAGACCCATCGCTCTCGACTCACAAAGCTCCTCGCAACGTTCCCTGGAGAAAAGGGTAAGGCACTTCTTCTTTGAAATCTGTCTGGTTTGGATAGCCTGCCCGTAAGGCGCGGCGAAAGCTTCGCAGGGTTGGGGCTTAGAGGGTACCCGTTTGGTTTGGAAGCCTAGGCGTCTGCCCGTAAGTCATAAGCGAAAGCTATTGCTGGGTTGGACATTTGTGTATTTGGGACAATTGTCATTTGCATTTGTTTGGTTTTTGTATTTGGGACAATTGTCATTTGCATTTATCTGGTATTTGGCATTTAGTCTAAATTGTTTAAGAGTAAGAGTATGGGGAGTATTGGTAAGATTTGTACATAGCTTGGAAAGGGGCCCCAGGGTGTTTTAGAAGTGATTTACAAGCTGGTAATTGTTGCTTCAGTGCGTTTTGTTTTGTTTTGTTTTGTTTTGTTTTTAAGTCTGTATGCATGTGTTGCAGTGTACGGGACTTGAATGATATACAGTATTGCATTTGGGGTTTTAAACTTTTCTTGGTGACGGGATTGACTTTGTTTGTAGAACAGTGTTATTTTCTTTTTGGTACCAAAAACTCCTTTGTAAAATATGGGAAAACACATATCTTCTATGTCTACCTCAATGGTAGGGGAAATATTAATGAAGTCTCCACTGGGATGTGTTCTTAAACATTGGGAGGATATAAGGGGAGACCCAGTAACTAGAAAAAAAAAAAGAAAATTGATACAATATTTTACAGTTGATGTTATCTTGTAGAAGGGAAGGAAAGTGAGATGTGGTCCCCGATGTTGATTTGTTCTTTACTTTGGGAAATCATCCCAAGTGGCAGAAAGATTGCAGATACGTCCCCAAGGATCCAATGGTTTTGGCATAAAAAAAAAAAAAAAAAAAAAAAAAAAAAAAGGAAAAAGGTTGAAAAGATCCTGGCTTGTAGTATAGAAAGTGATGTTTAAAATGTGGAACTGAAGAGGAAAACATAGAATTCATGTGTTAAATTTCTGTGTTAAATTTCTGTATTATCTTTATGTGTTGTCTGGAAGTGTTGATGCAGGTTTAACAAATGAAACAGTAGAAAAAGGGGCCAGAACACCGAACGCCTGGTGGGAGCTGTAGAGTGGGACAGTTGAATTATGAGGGTTTCAGTCCTATTGCAGGGAGAACTGGGAGCCGACAAGACCAGATAGAACAAGGAGCGGCTCAAGCCTTGCCCCCCCTACCACTTTGACAAGCAGTAGGGGAACAAACCGGGGATGAGGTCGGGGTGTGGTAGAGGAATGGATAAAATAACTGCAATAGGAGAGAGATTGGGAATATCAGTGTACAAAGTGTGAAGCATGGTGGCACTGGAAAAATGAATGTCCTTATTCTGAAAAAGAAACAAAAAACTGGCAGCACAGCAGATGCCTTTGTCAGAGGTGCAAAGAGGACTGGGGGAGAATTCCCCAGCAGAACCCCTGGTTACAATCCAGCTGGGGACCCAAACCATGGATTTTCTATTTTGATACTGGAGCTATTCATTTTAAGTACTGGTAGAAGAAAATTGAGTAAAAAGTATGTAGACAAAATTGGTGCCACAGGGAAAGCTGAAAATAATTTTTTCATTCAATCCTTAACTTTAAGGTGGGTAAAAATGGGGAACTGGCCAATTTTTATACGTGCCAGAGTGTCCTGTTGCCTTAGTGGGGAAAGATTTATTGAGCAAATTGAAAGCACAAATTAATTTTTAAAACTGTGACATTCAATTAAATATACCCTAATCAAAAGCCAGAGAGGCAAGAATTTTTATGTTGCAGACAACTTCAGAGCCATATGAAATCCCTCAAGAAGTGGACAATGCAGTAACCCTTTGGTGTGGGCTGGCGAAGTTCCCGGACATTCAAAAGCAGCAGAACCGGTAAAGATTTTTCTAAAGGAGAGCACCAAACTGGTAAGACAAAAACAGTACCCTTTAAAATTAGAAGCTAGAAGAGGCCTTGAGAAAATGATTGAAAATTTTTTAAAAAAAATATCGACTATTAGTCGAATGTGAATCAGAATTCAATACTCCCATTTTACCTGTGAAAAAGCCAGAAAGTGAGGAATATAGGTTAGTACAAGATTTTAATAGCAATAAATTTAATAGTTCAAGATATTCACCCCTTAGTGGCAAACCTGTATCCTTGTTGACAGCTTTAAAAGAAAATCACAAGTGGTTCACTGTATTGAACTTATAGGATGCCTTTTCTGTATTCTTCTTGACAAAAATAGTCAGGCATATTTTGCCTTTGAACTGCAAAATCCCACAACTGGGCAGAAGACTCAGCTCACCTGGGCAGTGCTACCTCAAGGATTTTAAAATAGCCCAATGATCTTTGGAAATCAATTGGCTAAGGAATTAGAAACATGCAAAATAATTTATCCTGAAAGACTGGTGTTGCAATATGTAGATGATATTTTAATAGCCACAGAAACCAGAGAAGAATATTTCAACTTGACTACTAACCTGCTAAATTTCTTGGGCCAAAGTGATAACAGATTTTCCAAGAAGAAAGCACAGATTGGAAAAGAGACTGTCATGTATTTGGGATTTGAAATCACACAGGGACAAAGACAACTTGGAAATGAGAGAAAAGAGGCAATTTGCCAAATGCTGGAGCCAAAAGGAGCTAAGGAGCTGCAAACATTTCTGGGAATGGCTGGCTGGTGTCACCTGTGGATTAAAGGAATCGAAGGAGGGACCCCTTGTGTGAGAACCTGAAGCTCGAAAGGCATTCCAGAATGTAAAGGTAGCTCTGATGTTCACTCCTGCTGTAGGGTTGCCCGATTTAACCAAACCCTTTGAACTGTTTGTTCATGAAAGACAACATTCGGCCCTCAGAAGAATCCTTTCTAAGTAGTACATGCCCATGGAGCCACATGGAAAGAAAGAGGAATGCTGACAGCACAAGGAACATCCATTAAACACCAAGAAGAAATTCTGCAATTGCTCCAAGTGATGCAGAAACCCAAAGAAGTTGCAATAATGCACTGCAAAGCCCACCAATTTGGGAATTTCCCAGTGAATATTGGAAATAAATTAGTCAATAAAAAGGCAAAGGAGAGAGCAGAAAAAGGCATCATGACAATAATACCAGTTAAAGAAGTGAAATTTGAACAACAAACCCCAAATTATAGTAAGGTTGATTTGGAATTAGCTAAATCAATTCAAATAAATATGAAAAATGATCATTAGTCCTAAAAATCAAGTTGTGGTCTCACCACAATCAAAGCTAAAAGCATAGAAAAATTCATTGGGAAACAGAGGCAATGATCAGTGATTTAAGAAGACAGGTGATTAGTGTTAGGATGATAAAGCTAATAAAATCAGTAACAAAAAGTGTGAAACTTGTTTAAAGAATAACCCGAGAAATATTAAATAACCACCCCCAGGAACCATATATATGGGAAACTTGCCTGAAAATTATTGGCAGATTGATTTTTCAGAATTGCCACAACAAAATGGATATAGATATCTATTGGTATTAGTAAATATGGCCAAAAGATTTTTTTCCTGTTGCACCAATAGGCAAGAGAAGTGGCTAAAAATATGTTAAAAGAAATAATATCATGGTTTGGAATCCCCAAAAGAATATAATCAAATAGAGGTCCTCATTTTGTGTCTGAAATTATTCAAATATTGAGGAAAATTCTGGGAATCAAATTGAATTTACACCCTCCTTGAAGGCCACAATCTAATAGACAAGTAAAATTTGTCAGAAAATATCTTTAAAATGGCCTCATGCTCTTCCTTAAGCACTTCCGAGAATCAAGATTCAATCCAGATCTAAGACTAAAATTAGTCCATATGTTAATATATGGAAAATCTTATCAGACTCTAACCCTTGTTCAAAATGTGACTGCTACTGGGGATAATGAAATGGAATTGTATTTGATATCCCTTGGAAGAACTCTGATATGGATATGGAACTGCCACAGAGCCTTTCTTTAGATTCCCCAGTTCATCATTTTAACCAGGAGATTATGTGTACCTGAAAATTCGGGAATCAGAAACTCTTCAATAAAAATGGAAAGAACCATATCAGGTGCTTCTAGCAATATATACAGCCCCTAAATTTGAAGATATTGATTCTTGGATTCATTATTTGAGAGTCAAGAAGCACAGCCTCCAAAACAGAAACAATGGATTTCTAAAGAAATATGTCATTTAAAGTTAACAGTCTCTCATTTTAATGAATTAGACAAAATCATATCAAAATAATGAAATCTATCAAAGGAATTTTAGTAGTAATGCTAATAATACTTTTTGTTTTACTGATTATGGAGATTAGTTATAAGTAAATGAGACTTATTGAAAAAATTAAATAAGTCTCAAAGGGGGGAAATGTTACATGACATAAATGTTGAAAATTAAATATCAGTATGAGGTGATTCTTGCTAACTGTAGAACTGTAGTCACATAGGTTAAATTTTATACGAAATCTATTTGTCCTTAGAGGGAGTGGGACCCTAGAGATATTATAATACGCATTTGTTAGAAGCTAGCCTAGCATATCTTTAATACAATGGTAAGTCCCAAACACCCCCAAACACCACCTGCAGAAATAGGCCCTGAGCCATCACTTTGGAGCCAGGAAAATCAAGGAGCATCGCGACCTGTTCTCAAGACCATATATGGAGATTTCAAGGAGGAGTTTGACCAGCGAATTTGAGGAGGGGGCGTTTTGACGACCACCAAGACCACCAAAAGACCCTCGACTCAAAAGACTGGGCATGCGCGAGTGGGTGGGGAAATGATGTAATGGTTTCTCAGAAAATTTATGTTTATGCATATTATTTCTTGGAATTTAATGAATATGTATAATTAATGTGTATTTAACCCGTGCTGTTGATCAAATGGGTGCGCACGCTAGGTGGAGCGATCCCCCGTGCGCCCAGCGCTGCAATACAGAAGTGCCTGCTTCTTAACTTCTCATTGCTGTTAAGGAGTTTTATTCCGGATTTCGGTAACACCGTGGCAGATCCACATGCAGTGACCTCCAGTGTTCCAAAGGGACAAAGTGCAAGATCATAAATGACCAGCCACGGTGTGTCTACAGCCCGGCCTCCTGCACAGACATCCAGTGCCAGGTGGAAACCACCTGCCAGATCATTAATGGTTGGCCACGATGCAGCCAAGTCAAGACCTCCAATATGACACACACTTGCAGTGTCCTCCAGTGTCCCAAAGGGACCAAGTGCAAGATCATAAATGACCAGCCACGATGTGTCTACAGCCCACCCTCCTGCACAGACATCCAGTGCCAGGTGGGAACCACCTGCCAGATCATAAATGGTTGGCCACGATGCAGTCAAGTCAAGCCCTCCGTTGTGAGACACACTTGCAGTGCCCTGCAGTGCCCAAAACGGACCAAGTGCAAGATCATAAATGACCAATTGCGGTGTGTCTACAGCCCAGCCTCCTGCACAGACATCCAGTGCCAGGTGGGAACCACCTGCCAGATCATTAACGGTTGGCCACGATGCACCCAAATCAAGATGTCCCTTATGACACACACTTGCAGTGGCCTCCAGTGTCCCAAAGGGACCAAGTGCAAGATCATAAATGACAGTCCACGGTGTGTCTACAGCCCGGCCTACTGCAGAGACGTCCAGTGCCAGGTGGGAACGACATGCCGGATCATTAACGGCTGGCCGCAATGCATCCAAAACAAGACCTCCTTTATGACACACACTTCCAGTGATGTCCAGTGTCCCAAAGGGACCAAGTGCAAAACCATAAAAGAGCGACCAGAGTGTGTCTACAGCCCGGCCTACTGCAGAGACATCAAGTGTCATGTGGGAACCATCTGCCAGATCATTAATGGTTGGACACGCTGTGGTCAAATCAAAACCTCTATTATGACACGCACTTGCAGCAACTTCCAGTGTCCCAAAGGGAGCAAGTTCAAGATGACAGAGGAGTGGCCCCAGTGTGTCCACCACCACCCTTCCTACAGTAATGTCCAGTGTCCCAAAGGGACCATGTGTGACTTCGTCAGTGGCTGGCCCCAGTGTGTTCACCACCAGCCTTGCTGCAGCGACAGCGAGTGCCAGAAGGGAAACACCTCCCACATGGTTGATCGTTGGCCCCAGTGCATCGAAACCAAGACCTCAACTGGAAGACCTTCTTGCAGTGACGTCCTGTGTCCCAAAGGGACCATGTGTGACATGGTCAATGGTTGGCCCCAATGTGTCCAGAACCGATCATCCTGCAGTGACATCCACTGTCAGAAGGGAACCATGTGCCAGACGGCTGATGGTTGGCCACTGAGTGTCCAAAACAAGATCTCAATTTTGAGAGCCACTTGCAGCAACATCCAATGCCCTAAATGGACCACGTACAATAGGACAGATGGGCGGCCCCAGTGTGTCCCCCAACAGGCTTTCTGCAGCGACAGTGAGTGCCAGAAGGGAAACACCTCCTGGATGGTTGCTGGTCGGCTCCAGTGCATCCAAACAAAGACCTCCATTGGAAGACCTCCTTGGAGCGACCTCCAGTATCCCAAAAGGACCACCTGCAGCATGGTCAATTGTTGGCCCCAGTGTGTCCAGAACCAATCATCCTGTCAGGACATGCAGTGCCAGATGGGAACCACCTGCCAGATGGTTGATGGCTGGCCTCGCTGCGTCCAAACCAATGCCTCCACTGGAAGACCCACTTGCAGCAATGTCCAGTGTCCCAAAGGGACCAAGCGCAAGATCATAAATGAGCAACCACGGTGTGTCCACCACCAGCCCTCCTGCAGCGACTTCCAGTGCCAGAAGGGAGACACCTCCCTGATGGTTGTTCCCTGGCCCCAGGGCATTGAAAACAAGACCTCAGCTGGAAGACCTTCTTGCAGTGACGTCCAGTGTCCCCAAGGGACCACGTGTGACATGCCCACCTGTCGGCCCCAGTGCATCCAAAACAATACCTCCACTGGAGGACCGACTTGCAGCGACGTCCAGTGTTCCAAGGGGACCACCTGCAACTTGGTCAATTGTTGGCCCCAGTGTGTCCAGAACCAATCATCCTGTCAGGACATGCAGTGCCAGATGGGAACCACCTGCCAGATGGTTGATGGTTGGCCTCGCTGCGTCCAAACCAATGCCTCCAGTGGAAGACCCACTTGCAGCGACGTCCAGTGTCCCAAAGGGACCAAGTGCAAGATCATAAATGAGCAACCACGGTGTGTCCACCACCACATCTCCTGCAGCGACTTCCAGTGCCAGAAGGGAGACACCTCCCTGATGGTTGTTCCCTGGCCCCAGGGCATTGAAAACAAGACCTCAGCTGGAAGACCTTCTTGCAGTGACGTCCAGTGTCCCCAAGGGACCACGTGTGACATGCCCACCTGTCGGCCTCAGTGCATCCAAAACAACACCTCCACTGGAAGTCCTTCTTGGAGCGACATCCAGTGTTCCAAGGGGACCACATGCAACTTGGTCAATTGTTGGCCCCAGTGTGTCCAGAACCAATCATCCTGTCAGGACATGCAGTGCCAGATGGGAACCACCTGCCAGATGGTTGATGGCTGGCCTCGCTGCGTCCAAACCAATGCCTCCACTGGAAGAACTTCTTGCAGCGACGTCCAGTGTCCCAAAGGGACCAAGTGCAAGATCATAAATGAGCAACGAAGGTGTGTCGACCGCCAGTCCTCCTGCAACGACACACAGTGCCAGAAGGGAGACACCTCCCTGATGGTTGTTCCCTGGCCCCAGGGCATTGAAAACAAGACCTCAGCTGGAAGACCTTCTTGCAGTGACGTCCAGTGTCCCCAAGGGACCACGTGTGACATGCCCACCTGTCGGCCCCAGTGCATCCAAAACAACACCTCCACTGGGAGTCCTTCTTGGAGCGACGTCCAGTTTTCCAAAGGCACCACCTGTAACTTGGTCAATTGTTGGCCCCAGTGTGTCCAGAACCAATCATCTTGTCAGGACATGCAGTGCCAGATGGGAACCACCTGCCAGATGGTTGATGGTTGGCCTCGCTGTCTCCAAACCAAGACCTCCACTGGAAGACACACTTGCAGCGACGTCCAGTGTCCCAAAGGGATGAAGTGCAAGATCATAAATGAGCAACGAAGGTGTGTCGACCGCCAGTCCTCCTGCAATGACACACAGTGCCAGAAGGGAGACACCTCCCTGATGGTTGTTCCCTGGCCCCAGGGCATTGAAAACAAGACCTCAGCTGGAAGACCTTCTTGCAGTGATGTCCAGTGTCCCCAAGGGACCACGTGTGACATGCCCACCTGTCGCCCCCAGTGCATCCAAAACAACACCTCCACTGGAAGTCCTTCTTGGAGCGACGTTCAGTGTTCCAAGGGGACCACCTGCAACTTGGTCAATTGTTGGCCCCAGTGTGTCCAGAACCAATCATCCTGTCAGGACATGCAGTGCCAGATGGGAAAAACCTGCCAGATGGTTGATGGTTGGCCTCGCTTTCTCCAAACCAAGACCTCCAGTGGAAGACCCACTTGCACTGACGTTCAGTGTTCCAAAGGGACCACATGTGACACAGTTAGTTCTTGGCCCCAGTGCCTCAAAACCAAGACCTCCACTGGAAGACCTTCTTGGAGCCACCTCCAGTGTCCCAAAGGCACCACCTGCAATTTGGTCAATTGTTGGCCCCAGTGTGTCCAGAACCAATCCTCCTGTCAGGACATGCAGTGCCAGATGGGAACCACCTGCCAGATGGTTGATGGTTGGCCTCGCTGTCTCCAAACCAAGACCTCCAGTGGAAGACCCACTTGCAGCGACGTCAAGTGTCCCAAAGGGACCAAGTGCAAGATCATTAATGAGCAACCACGGTGTGCCCACCACCAGCCCTCCTGCAGCGACTTCCAGTGCCAGAAGGGAAACACCTCCCAGAAGGCTGACCTTTGGGCCCAGTGCATCGAATCCAAGGCCTCTACTGGAAGACCTTCTTGCAGTGACGTCCAGTGTCACAAAGGGACCACGTGTGACATGGTCAATGGCTGGCCCCACTGTGTCAAGAACCAACCATCCTGCAGTGACATCCACTGCCAGAAGGGAACCACCTGTCACATGGTTGATGGTTGGCCACAGTGCATCCAAGCCCAGATCTCCATTGGAAAACCTTCTTGCAGCAACTTCCAATGTCCCAATGGCACAACCATGACAGATGGGGGGGCTCCCTGTCTTCCTGCCTATGCCGTCCTCGCAACTCTTCCCTGGAGCCACCATGCTTCCTTCTCCCCATTTTCCCCTGGCATCTCATCACCTCCCATGCCTCGCGTCGGCATCAACTGCGTCACCAGCCCCGCATCCTGCCAGCACGTTGCCTGCAAACCTGGCACTGCTTGCATGGTGGTGCACGGTCATCCTGCCTGTGTCTCCCGACCTTCCTGCAAGAACCTCCACTGCCAGGTGCGAATGAGCTGCAAAGTCCTGAATGGGTGGCCCCTTTGCATCCGTGTACCCTCCTGCGGTGACCTGCAATTCGCAAACGGGACAACGTGCCGGGTGGTTCAAGGGTGGCCCAAGTGTGTGCAGATGAGAAGGAGCGTGACTGCAGCATCTTGCGCCGAGCTCTCCTGCAAGTCCGGGACTGTGTGTCATGTGGTAGAGGGCGTCCCTCACAGCGTCACCCGCACCACAGTGCATTGCTTAGCAGGTACCACGTGCCAGATGGTAGAAGGTTGCCCCAAATACCTGCCCAACCAGCCCACCTGCAGCACCATCTGCTGCCCCATGGGCACCACCTGCCAGATGGTAGGAGGTTGGCCCACGTGCGTACCCATCAAGCCATCCTGCGGCGAGATTCACTGTCCGCCTGGCACCACCTGCCTGATGGTGGAGGACTGGCCCAAATGCATGCCCAACAGGCCATCATGCAATGACACATATTGCGCAGTGGGGACAACTTGCCAGTTGGTGGAGGACTGGCCCAAATGCATCCCCAACAAGCCATCATGCAAAGACCTGCATTGCCTGAAAGGCACAACCTGCCAGATGGTGAAGGGTTGGCCCAAATCTGTAGCCAGCAAGCCATCCTTTAATGACCTGCATTGTCCATCTGGAACCACATGCCAGGTGGTGGAAACCTCCCCCAGATGCCTGCCCGTCTCACAGCCCCGTCTCATCTGCCACGTCTTGGGGCATTGGTGCTACCAAGCCTTTGACGGGAAGAACTACGGCTTGACCGAACCTTGCACCCAGACGTTGGTGACCACCTGCGGCAGCCACTTGCTCACCCTCCAAGTCACGGCGAGTGGCCAAGTGGGCAGGGGACCAGCTGCCACCTTCAGCCACATCACACTCCGTGGTGACAGCTACGAGGTGGTCCTGCTCCGCGGAGAGGAGACGATGGCAAGGGTGAGTATACAGCCTTTGGCAGAGCGTGGGGTGAAGGGTGTCTTCTCCAGGAGGGGACCCACGCATCTGGGGCTTCTTGCCACATTTCCAACCCCCAGACCCCATAACTGGGGAGGTGATCCAGACATCCAGGTGTCATAACCGCTGTCCCCTCCCTGCAGGTGACCGGGCGCCAGGCCCACCTGCCTCTTCCGCTGAAGGGAGGTTGGGTGCGCCTGGAACATCAAGGGGGTCAGCGACGTGTGGCAATAGCCATGGACATGCAGGTGGTCTTCAGCAAGGACGGCGCAGTGATGGTAACAGCACCAGCGATGCTACAGGACCAACTCTGCGGGGTCTGCGTCCAGCTTGAGGAGGGGCACAGCAGGGGACAGGGGATGCCATGCCGTGAGTGGGGCATTGCGACAGGGGACATGAGTGAGGGATGCGGGGAAGCGGTGGGAGGAACGGAGATGTGGGTGGTGGGATGGAGATATGCGTGAAGAAGGATGGATGGAGGGCTGGAGAAACAGTGGAAGGATGGTGAAGGGATGTAGAAATGGATGAAGAAGGATTTAGGGATGCATGGACAGTGGAAGAAGGATGAAGAGATGGAGAAGAGGCGAAGAAGGATTTAGGGATGGAGGAAGGGTGAAGAAGGATGGAGAAACAGTGGAAGAGGATGAAGGGATAGAGAGATGAAGAAATGGGTGAAGAAAGATGGATGGCTGGATTAATGGATGGAGAAACGGTGGAAGAAGAAGTACGAAGGGATGGAGAAACAGATGAAAAAGGACAAAGGGGTGGAAGGAGGGATGGAGAACTGGGTGAAGAAGGAGGGATGGAGAGATAAATGGGTGATGGTGGGGTGGAAGGATGGAGCGAGGGATGGAGGAACGGACTGAGGGATCATTGGAGGGACGGAGGGAGGGAGGGAGGGATGAAGAACCCTTTCAGAAGAACAACTCAACTAACCACTGCTCCTCCTGTCCCCACAGATCCATCCTGCTCATCCAAACACCCCCAGGAGCCCTGTGCCACCACCCTCATCCCCACACCTGTCCCCAAACCTGTCCCCACGGCTGCCACGTGCTCCGCCCTGGGCATGGGTCACCTCCACACCTTCGACCGCCTCCACCGCGACTTCCCCGTCTCCTGCATCTACCTCCTGGCCAGGCTCTGCTCTGACGCCGGGAGCGCTGAATCCTTCAGCGACCTGGTGCAGGGCAGCCCCAGTGGCATTGTCAACATCGAGGTCCTCATGCATGGCACGCACGTGGGGCTGGAAGCCGGGCAGGTCATGGTGAGTAGCTCTAGGGGTGGGTAAAGGAAGAGCAGGGCATGAGTATGGCAGCACGAGGTTGGGGAGTGGGTAAGAGCTACGAGGATGGAGTTGTGAGGGTGGAGTAAGGGCAGGAGGAAGGCTTGGATGCTGAGTAGCACTTTCTGCCTGTGCTGGCAGCAAGTGGGGACACATTTGTTGGCCAAGTGATGAGTAGCAGGTGAGTAGTGGGCGTAAAGTGGTAGCTGGGCTGCATAGCTCAGGGAGTGAGTAGTAAGCAAGTACCAAGTAAGTAGTGGGTAACAAGTGAGCAGAAGAGCAAGCTGGGAAGATATAGAGCTGCCCAGGGATGTATATCGAGTTAAGAGTGAGTAGCGAGTGTGTAAGCAAGAGCTAAGAAGAGATTAAGTGGGAAAATGTTGTAAGGTGGAAGTGTTGAGTAGTGAGTGAGTAAGAGGGCTCAGTCCTGTCATT
This sequence comes from Chlamydotis macqueenii, assembly GCF_036417535.1. Taxonomy (NCBI): domain Eukaryota; kingdom Metazoa; phylum Chordata; class Aves; order Otidiformes; family Otididae; genus Chlamydotis; species Chlamydotis macqueenii. Next base: position 52,804,707 of record NC_141593.1, on the reverse strand, counting down.
CCCACTGCAATCAGTGGCCAAATCGTGAGCTAAAGACAAGTGGTGAGTGAGTGAATAAAGTGAGTAAACTATGCATGGCAAGTGAGTAAACTACAAGTGGCAAGTGAAAAAACTATCAGCGGCGCATGATAAAATTACAAGTAGCTTGTCAGTACACCTTGCGTAAGAAGCGAGTAAACCATGAGTAGCAAGGAAATGAGCTCCAGGATGGCCAAAATGCAGATTCTATACTTTGTAACCCCCGTTCTCCACCATTTCCACCCTCCTAGGTAAATGATACGCCTACATGTCCATGAGGACCTCTCTGCGTCCATCTCCGATGTCCTCCACCTCTTTCTCCATCTGTGACAACCTTATGTGTCCCTCCACCGTGTCCCCTCTGTGGCTGTCCATCTGTGGTGTCATGTCTGACCAACCGTGACATCCCTATGTCCCTCCATGACATTCTCCATCTTTCCATCCCTCCGTGACATCGCTATGTGTCCTCGATGACCTCTCTGTACCCATCCACGGTGTTCCCCACCCGTGACATCCCTAGGCGTCCCTCCACAGTGTCGTCATTGTGTGTGTCCATCTGTGACACCTCCACATGGCCACCCATGATATCCTCCACCTCTCTGTGCATCTGTGACATCCTCATGTCTCCCTCCACCATGTAAAAATCCATTGAGAAATGATAGAGATGGACGGTTGGGTGGATAGATGGTGAAACCACTGAAGATGGACAGGTGGAGAGATGGCTGGATGGAAGGAGAAGGAGAAACCACAGAAGATGGATGGACGGAGATGGAGAAACCACTGAAGATGGATGGCTGGATGGCTGGAGAAACCACTGAAGGTGGAGAGATGGGGAGATGGAAGATGGGGAGATGGATGGAGAAACCACAGAAGATGGATGGAGACACCATAGAAGACGGACAGATGGAAGAGGACGACAAGATGGAGATATGGATGAAGAAACATGGAGATGGATGGAGGGAAGGGATGGGGAGCAGGATGGAGATGGTGGGACACGGAGATGGCGAGATGGAGAAGAAACTCTGATGCCGTGTCCTCTCCACTGCAAGGCCTTGGCCAGATCCTGGTGCCCGTTCAAGAGGCCGTGGCCAGATCCCGGTGCCCCCCATTCTCCAGCCCCTCCAGGCTCTCCCCTTGGGCCCCTAGTCCCTCTGTCCCCAGCGAGCACTCACGATGGGGGACAACCCAGGCATCCAGGCAGTGGGTTGTCCCCCTCCCCAACACCACCACCCACCCCCCGCCTCGATCATCCCACCACCATTTTTAATGAATAAAAACCTTTTGAGTCCAGCTCAGGGAAGGGGTCTTTGATCTGTCCCCTCTCCCCAGCAGGGGACCCCCACCTTCAGGAGAACTCCATCCCCCGCTCCCCAGCAAAACCCATACCCAGGACCAGTTCAACCCTTTATTGGCCGGTGCCACTGGCCCGGTGACCACTGTGTCCCCTTCCCCATCCCAGTGACAGCCACATTCCCCCGCACCCCGGGGTGGGGGGTTGTTGTGTCACTCCCTCCCCTCAATGGGTGATGGCCGTGTCACCCCTTATCCCCACCTCCCGGTGACACGGGTGTTTCCTCCCCGGGGTGGAGGTTGGCAAAGTTCAGATCTCGCCAGGGAAGGTCCCCTCCTTGCGGTACTCGTCCCACACCGTCACCTGTGGGGTGACACCAGTGACAGCATGAGCGACGGGAAGGGACCAGGGACACCGTGATGTTGTGGGGTAGGAGGGGAGGCACGCTATCAGCACGGGGGATGCAGGGACCTCCGAGATATCATGGGGATGTGGTGACACCACAGAGATTGCAGGGATCACAGTGATGTCATGGCGGATTTGGTGACACCCTGAGGTAGGTGGTGACACCATGAGGGTAGTGGTGACACCAGGGGGGTACAAGGACTGCAGCGAGAACCCCGAGGACCGTAGGGACCCCAAGAGGGACGCAAAAACCATGGGGACACTGTGGGGATCCTGAGAGCTGCAGGGACACCATGGAGAGCTCGAGGGGACCCTGATGGCCATGGGGACACCACCCCCTTGGCTGCCATCGCCTTCTGACAGCAGTGGAAATCTGGGTTGGGGGGAGGGGACATGATGGGACAGGAACGGGGGGACCCAGGAGTCCCTCCCCCACCCAGAGGGGACCCTGGGGTCCAGAAAGGGCGGGGGAGGGGCAGCACCCAGGTAGTTCTGCCAGCAGCTCTTGGTCTGCTTCTGTGTGGGGAAGCAGCTGTCAAACGGGGCGGTCTTGTAACGCTCCAGCTTGGCCTTGATGTCCTCTGCCATGGCTGCGGAGTAATTAACGGGGTAATTAACCCCCCTCCAAAGTAATTACCCCCACTAGGATTAATTAAACCCCCCCCAGAGGTTAATTAAACTCCTCTGGTAAAAATTAATCCCCTCCAGGAAAGAGAAGAGGGATGCTAACACGCAAACAGTAACATGGGGGGAGTGTGGGGGAAAGAAAGCCCCTCAAAGGGATCATTAGTAAGGCTAATTAACCACCCCTGCAAATCATTAATATCCCCTGGGATTAATTAACCACTGCTGGGACTAATTAACCCTCCATGGGTACAGCATTGTATTTCCCCTTGCGTTTTCTGTGCTGTACGGCTGGAATTGCACGGCTGGTACTGCGCTGCAGCATGTTGTACATTGCCCTGCAGCATTGTACAAGATTTGGCATCACACTGTGCCCCACCCAGCGCAGCTCTGGCGCCCTCCAACACCTCCTCCCAGCAGGCTCCAGCACACAGCCCTGCTCGGGAGCCAACCCCACCGAGAGCAGCCGAGTGCCCGCCCGGCCCAGCTGCTGCTCCGGGTCCACGTAAGGGCACGGTGGAGCTGCGGCCCCTCAGCATCCACCTCTGGTGCCCCCAGTAAACACCGTGACACCTTCTGGCGCGCGTGTGTGTTTATGGAAAAAGTTCCAGTAGAGTGGTTGGTAATGCGTTTTTGTTTGTCATGTGTTGCAGTTTGTATCATATGCTACGGTACGACACGTGTGGTATGGTATCACATAACTTGTATGGTATTTATTGTATTTCTTCTATGAACCTTATTGTGTGGTGTGTTTTGTGCACAGGGTACGTATGGTATGGTATGCTATGGTATGTATCGCATGGTACGGTGTGTATGGTATGGTAGGTACTGCATGTTACGTATCATTTGTACTGTTTCGAATTATCTATTTTTTCTCTTTTTTTTTTTTGTATTTTATTTATTGTATGAATTTTGTTGTATCCACTGTGTTTTGTATGCATTGCATGTATTCCATTTAGTATGTGTTGCTTTTTATATTGTGTTGTATTTAATGTTGTGTGTGGTCTGTATTGTATTTTGTATTGTAGCTGTTGCCTTTTGGGACGTCTGTTATGTGTTTTATTGTATGTCTTGTTTCGTATTGTGTGGTATTTTGTATTCTATTGTGTTTTCTATTGTATAATATTCTTCTGTATTGTATAATATGTATTGTATGCTATGGTATGGTACCTATAGTATTAAAGAGTATAGTGATTGTGTTCTGGTTTTATTTAGGGAGGGGGGGCCTAAAGTGGTAGCTTTTGTAGGAAACTGCTAGAAGTTTTTTCCCCTTTGCCCAGTGGACTCGGCCAGGCCTAGGGCAGACCCACTGCTGGGCAGGGACAAGCCAATTGGCAGCAGAATGTTCCCTGATAATACCTCTGCGATAGCGTATTTAAGAAGCGGAAAACAAAAAAAAAGGTAGAGAAGATGGGAAGGAGCTGAGCAAGGCTAGAGAGGGGGAGGCGTGAGCCCTGTGGGCCTTGCGGCCCTCACCCTCTGGGCTCCTGCCAGGCGCCATCTGGGCCCAACTCGGGCCGGCCCGGCTGCAAGAAGTGGAGAGGAGATGAGATGTGAAGAGATCCTGAGAGGCGTCTGCCTGAGCCGGTTGTGAAACATTTCTTGTGAGAGGAACGGCTGCAGATGCCAAGGTCAGTGATGAAGGAGCGGGAACAGTAACGCTGCCCCTGGCCAAGATTCCCCTGCAGCCCGAGGTGCAGCCCATGGTGGAGCAGGTTGTCCCCCTGCAGCCCATGGAGGCCCACGCAGGAGCAGAGATCCACCTGCAGCCCATGAAGGACCCCATGCCAGGGGAGGTGGGTGCCTGAAGTCAGCTGTAGCCCATGGAGGGCCCACACTGGGGCAGCTGTTCTGGAGGGACTGCACCCCATGGAAGAGTTGACCCACGCCAGAGCAGTTCATGAAGGACTGTGGTGCGTGGGTGGGACCCCACGCTGGAGCAGGGGAGGAACGTGAGGAGTTCTTCCCCCAGCGATGAAGTAGTGGTGTAAAACGATGTGGGGTGGACTGACCGTAAGCCCCATTTCCTCTTCCCGCCTGTGCCGCTCAGGGGGGAAGGTGGTAGAGATAATGTTAAGTTCAGGAAGATGGAGTGGTGGGGAGAAGTTATCTTGTTCTCTGTTTCATTATCCCGCTGTTTTTAGTAATAAATGGTTTTCGTCAAGCCGCGTCTCTTTTGCCCAAAACGGTAACTTTAAGGGTTTCCCTCTGTCCTTATCTCAAACCTCGAGCTGTTTGTCTTGTATCATCTCCCCCTATTCCCTCGGAGGGCGGGGGGAGCGAGAGAGAGACTGCGTAGTCTGGTCCTGAGCAGGGCTGAACTCCGACAGTCAGGCCCCACTGCACAGCACCAGGATGTCAACGAAGCAGCCCGGTGCAGGAAGAAAGGGTGAGGGGCTCTCTATGTGTCCCCGGGCACATGGAACTTAGAATGATTGGTTTTCGACTTGCAGGGGCAACACAAAGCCGTCTGCACATTTTGCAACGGGCCTCGGAGACAGGGCAAGGCGCAGCACAGCCAGAACCAGCAGCGCAGGGCAGGTGAGCTCCCGCCCAACACCCGGCCAAAAACAGGTCGGAGGACAAGAGGCGGGCCCGAGCCATGGGGCCCAGCCCTCTGATTGGATGAGACCGTAAGGGACAGAGCCAGCAAGGGACAGATCCGGTAATGGGCGGAGCTGAAATGGGTGGAGCCAGCAACAGGCAGAGCCGGGAGTGGGCGGAGCCAACAGCTTGTAGAACCAATACTGGACGGAGCCAGCACCGGGCGGAGCCAGCAATGGGCGGAGCCTGTGCCCGGTTGCCCGGGAGATGGAAGCAGCCAAAACAGTCACCACAGCTGATGCCGAAGGAGGTGGCCGCCTCGACACCCGGCTCCTGCAATGGTGCCTCCGCCGAAACTCGGGGGGCTTCCAGCACGGAGGAGCCTTCGAGGCACAAGGTGCGCGGGGGCCTGACGGGATCCGCCTCTCCCGGCGGGGAAACCGCATCCTGATGGATGGAGAGGGCTTGGAGCCAGAAGCCAGGGGGGCAGGGGACAGCGCAGGAGAGCTGAAGGAAAGCCCGGGGCTGGCATGGCACCGGCTCAGGGTGCCGGTGCTGCTGGGAACAGGGATGCCGCTCCCGGCGGCGTGGAGGGCTCCGGAGCACGGCTGAAACGCTTGTCCACCCGGGCAGGCAGCCTGAGAAACAGCGAGGAGGAGCTGGAAGCGCTGGGGGCTTCCCAGAGCTCTGCTGTGGCTGCTGAGACTGGGTGGCAGAAGTCCCACCAGTGGGCTCTGGGATGGAGGGCGGCAGGCCGTGTCCGATGGGTTGTCCTTTGCATGGGACTGTGTTTTTTTGTATGCGAGTGTTTGTATTGCATTGCACATCTTGTAGTTTCTATGCTGGTTTTTATTTGTTATTTATACGACGTGTGTATTTTACGTGTTGTAGTTTATTGTACAATGTGGTGTTTCTTCTATTGTCCGTGTTGTGATGTCTCGTATGTTTTGTGTTGCATTGTATTGTTTGTGTTTTGTCTTGGCTTGTTCTGTATTTTGTGTTGTCTTGTATTTTCTATTGTGTGGTTTGGTATGTGTGGTATGGTATTGTGGGTAGTTTATTGCTTTCTGTTGTGTGTATCACATGGTGTTGTATGTAGTGGGGGTATATATGTTTATAAGTGGGTATGTGTGTGTTTATTATTGTATTTTCTATTTTCTGTTGTGTTTTGTATTGCAATGTATACATTGCTTAGTATAGCATGCTGTTGTACTGTATGTATTGTGTTATTTTTTGTATTGTAATCTATTTTCTATTGTAATGTATTCTGCATTGTATGGTTTGAGTTCTATGTTTTGTATGGTACAGTATGTATGTTATTGTAGGGTATTTTGCATTTGGGACAGTATTTGGAACGGGGTGGTTTGTGGTTTATGGTATAGTATGGTGTTTATTGCGTTCTGTGTTGTATTTGTGGTATGGTATGCACTGTACAGATTGTATCTTATCTTGTATGTACGCATTGTATCATATTTTATGTCGTACGGTATGGTATGTGTCCTATGGATTGTGTGGTATTGTATGGTATGGTATTTATTGTATTGTACGTGTTGTCCATAATGTGTTGTATTGTATTTCATATTCTATTCTACATATTGTATGTAGAATATAGTATGGTATGGTGTGTATTGTAGAATGTATTGTACGTAAGTTATTGTATTACATTTTGTCTCTTTCGTGCGTATTGTACTTTGTGTTGTGTATCCTTTGTTGTATTTTATTCTATTTTATATTACATTGTATTGTTTGCATTGTGTGCTTTGTGTTCTATTCTATGGTATGGCATTTCAATTATTCTATGTATTGTATTTTATTGTACAATATGGTCAATTTTTTTAGATAGCGTATATATTGTATGATACGGGATGCTTTCCACGGTGTTTTATGCATTGCATATTGTATTGTTTGGTATGTATTGAATGGTATGTGTTGTAGGGTATGTATAGTATGGTAGGGCATGTATTGTACTGTATTTTGCATTGTGTGTACTGTATTTTATGATGTATTTTGTGTTGCATTTTATCTATTGTATTTTATAAGTTTTCTTTAATGTGTTTTATGGTATGGCATTTATTTTATTGTATGTGTTGTATTGTGCATAATGTATAGTATGGTATTTATTGTATTGTATTTTCTGTTGTATTCTGTTTTCTATGGTATTGCCTCTTCTATTGTGTGCTTTTTATGTATTGTATGTGGTGTACTCTCTTCTAGGCCTTGTACGTAGCATCTCGTATGTATCGTCTCGCATGTGTTGGACTGTATTTATTGTATTGCATATATTGTATAGTGCATATGTACTGGGTTCTCTGTTGGTGTTTGTGTGGTACGTACTGTGCCTTGTGTGGGATGTACTGTCTTGTGTATATTACGCGGTTTGTGTGGTAGGTACTGTATTTTGTATTGTATGTAATAGATGTAGTGTAAGGTAAAGTACATCTTGAACTGTACGTATTCTGTTTTCTAGCGTAGTTTATTTTCTAGTCTATTTTCAAATTGTGTTGTCTGTATTGTCAGTATTATATTTTGAATTGTACGCATTGCGTGTGTTGTATGCTATATATTGTGTTGTATTTTGCATTGTACGGTATTTGTATTGTTGCGTGTGTACTGAGGGTATGGCATTCTGTGTAGTGTAAAGTATGTACTGTATGTTGTATTGTACTGAATGCTGTATTCCATTTTGGTTTGGCTTGCATTGTATTCTGTAGCGCGTGTGCGGTATTGTGTGTAGGATCTTGTGTGCATGGTGTTGCATGGTATTTTTGTATTGTATGGTACACGTTGTATGTTATGACATGGCACCTATTGTACGGTACTCTAGGGGATGTACTGTATTTTTTTCTATTGTATTTTATATTGCCCGTTAGGGATTGCATTTTATTTTATGTGTTGTCTTCAGTTTGTTGTATTGTATGCTCTGGTTTGGTATTTATTCTGTGTCTTTTACTGTGTGTCTTGTCTCTGTCGTATTTTGCGGTTTGTTGTACACGGTGAGGTGGCAGGGGCGGAATCTGTGCGAGCGCCCTCGCCGAGCTCAGCTGGACCAAGCCCGCGCCTCAAGAGCTGCAGTACGCCCAGCGCCGAGAAGAAACAACGGCGAGTTATGGTCATGGGTGACTGCCGCCGGACGGGAAGGGAGGCCCCCATCTGCAGACCAGAACCTCTTTTCGGGGAAGTTTGCTGTGTCCCTGGGGCCCCCGCACGACTGAGGAGCCCAGCGCAGCCTTCGGACTAGGACCCACTCCTGCTCTTTCCTGCGGGTGCTGATGAGGTGGCAGCGGTGTTGCGTTGTATTCTGTGTACTGCACGTGCTGTGTTGTACAAATTGTGTTGAGTATCTGTACACCATATGGCACAGTATTTATTCTGTCGGGTGTACTGTATTGTATTTATTGTATTTTATTGTCCTGCGTTGTGATGCACATGCTTTATATCGTATAGCGTGTATAGTATGTATTACACTTTTAATAATTTTTAATTGTATTTTTGCATTGACTTTCTTTTAGTTTTATGTATTCTGTGTATTTCATCATATTAGTTACTGTATTCAATGTATTCTGTTGTATTATTTTGTTCATATGGGCTGTATCGTATTGCGTGTACCATAATGTATTTATTGTGTGTATCGTAATGTATTTTGTATTGTATTGAATGGTTTGGTATGTGTTGAGCGGTATATATTGTGTGGTTTGTATTGCACATGCTATGTATTTTGCTTTGTATTGTGCTGTGTGGGTTTTTTTTAAATGTTCTCTTTTTCATTATCTTGCACGCCTTCTATGTGTTGTCTTTTATTCTATGGCATGGTACTTATTCTATGGTTTGATATGGTTTGATGTTTATTGTACTGTATGGTAAGTTTTATGTTGTGTCATGTGTTGTATTTTGTATTCTGTTTTGTATTGTATTTCCGAAAGTATTTTATGTATTGTACTGCTTGTATTGTATTTCACGTATTCGATTTTATGTATTGTATTCTACTGTGCATTGTGCATCCTAGGTATTGTAGGACATATGACATTGTATTAATTCAAAGTTCTGTATTGTGTGTAGCTTATGGTAAACATTTCTCTTACTGTACAGTACGTGCTCTATTGCTTGTATTGTATTATATCCTTGTATCGTGTGGTATGTGTTCCATGTATTGTGTGGTTTGCACTGCATTGACTTGCTTGTGTTTGGTATTGTATTTATGATATGGTTATTGCAGGGATTCTACGGTACGGTGTTGTACTGTATATATTGTGCGGTATGGAATGGATTGTGTGTATTTTATTTTGTATGGCGTGTTTCGTATTGCATTTTATGTAGTGCATTTTGTATTGTGTTTTGTGTTGCATTTTCTATTACAAATTTCTATTACAAATAGATGCAATGCATTTTGTGTGTTTTACTCTATGTATTGTGTTCCCTGTATTGCATGTATTGTCTGGTATGCTATTTATTGTATTGTACCTTGTACTGTATTTTGTATTGTATTGTATTTTTGTTCTGTTGTACGACTTGCTTTGTATTGTGTTGTATTTTGTATTCTATTGTATTTTCTATTGTATAATATTCTTCTGTATGGTATGTTATGGTATGGTACGTATTGTATTAAATACTATGGTGATTGTTGTATTGTATTGTGCGCATTGTTATGTACGGTGTGTATTGTCAGCTGTAGGGGTTGTTTAGGCTGGAGGAAAGGAGCTGAGGGGAGACCTTTTTGCTCTCTACAGCTGCCTGAGAGGATGTTGTAGTGAGCCGGGTGTCATAGAATCATAGAATGGTTAGGGTTGGAAGGGACCTTCACAAGTCATCTAGTCCATCCCCCCTGCAAGGAGCAGGGACATCCCCGACTAGATCAGGTTGCTCAGAGCCTCATCCGGGCTGGCCTTGAACGTTTCCAGGGATGGGGCATCCGCCACCTCTCTGGGCACCCTCTTACAGTGTTCTACAACTTGCATTGTAAAAAATTTTTTCCTAATATCCAATCTAAATCTACCTCCCTCTACTTTAAAATCATTACCCCTCATCCTATCACAACAGGCCCTCCTGAACAACCTCTCCCCATCTTTCTTGTAGGCCCCCTTGAGGTACTGGAAGACTGCTATAAGGTCTCGCCGGAGCCTCCTCTTCTCCAGGCTGAACAGCCCCAACTCTCTCAGCCTGTCCTCATAGGGAAGGTGCTCCAGCCCTTTTATTATCTTTGTGGCCCTCCTCTGGACCCTCTCCAACTGGTCCATGTCCTTCTTATGTTGGGGGCTCCAGAACTGGACACAGTACTCCAGGTGGGGTCTCACCAGGGCAGAGCAGAAGGGGAGAATCACCTCCGTTGACCTGCTGGCCACACTCCTCTTGATGCAGCCCAGGATGCGGTTGGCCTTCTGGGCCGCAAGGCCGCATTGCCAGCTCATGTTGAGCTTCTTGTCCACCAGCACTCCCAAGTCCTTCTCCTCAGGGCTGCTTTCGATCCATCCTCCACCCAGCCTGTATTTGTGCCTGGGATTGCCACAACCCACATGCAGGACCCTGCACTTGGACTGGTTGAACTTCATGAGTTTCTCACAGGCCCACCTCTCCAGCCTGTCAAGGTCCCTCTGGATGGCATCCCTCCCTTCCAGCATGTCGATGGCACCATACAGCTTGGTGTCATCGGCGAACTTGCTGAGGGTGCGCTCTATCCCACTGTCCATGTCGCCGACAAAGATGTTGAACAGGGCTGGGCCCAACACGGACCCCTGAGGGACGCCACTTGTGACCACTTGGACATCGAGCCGTTGACCACCGCTCTCTGAATGCAGCCATCCAGCCAACTCCTTATCCACCGAGTGGTCCGTCCATCAAACCCGTGTCTCTCTAGTTTAGAGAGAAGGATGTCATGTGGGACAGTGTCAAAAGCTTTGCACAAGTCCAGGTAGATGATGTCCGTTGCTCGTCCCTTGTCCACCGATGCTGTCACCCCATCATAGAAGGCCACCAAATTGGTCAGGCACGATCTGCCCTTTGTGAAGCCATGTTGGCTGTCACCAACCACCCCCTTGCTCTCCATGTGCCTTAGCATGGTTTCCAGGAGAAGCATGGTTTCCAGGAGAGCTCTTTCTCCAAGAAACAAGTGCTAGGATGAGAGGAAATGGCCTGAAGTTGTGCCGGGGGAGGTTTAGGTTGGATATGAGGAAAAAGGTCTTCACCAAACGCGTTACCAATCATGGGAGCAGGCTGCTCAGGGAAGTGGTTGAGTCACCATCCCCGGAGGTATTTAAAAGAGGGGGAGATGTGGCACGCAGGGACACAGTTTAGGGGTGGACTTGGCAATGTTAGGTTAATGGTTGGACTCGATGATCTTAAAGGTCTTTTCCAACCCACGTGATTTCAGGATTCTGTGATTCTGTATGGCATCACGTAGCTGGCCTCCAGACAGCTGCCCAGGCAGGTGGGACAGTGCTCCTCCAGCTGCGTGGCCATGCTCTCCTCTGGCTGTGGTGGGCTGGGGCCAGCTGGGGATGTGGAGCCGCTCCCTCTCACCGCTGCTGCAGCAGCAGGGATCACACTGGAAAAGGAAGAGGCCATTGTCTGGCCCGGGGAGAGGCGGAAGAAATGCCTCGCTTCCTCAACAAAGAAACTCTTCCCAGCTCTCCAGGCAGCTCAGCCCTGCTGCTGCGAGCAGAGCTGCCTGTCCAGATGCTGGGGGACGCCCTTCAAAAATCGCAGGGCAACAATTGTGCAACAGCATGCACGTGTTGCTGTGCAATGGTGCGGCAGAGAGGCTCCCAGCCCCTCTGCTTCCCGAGGAGGGTCTCTTGCCCCCTGCCTCGCCCCCTGTGTCAGCCTTGCGAGATCCAGCGTGGACCAGCTCCCTGGCACCTCATCCACTGCCATTGGTGGGGGTCCCAGCAGCCACCCCTCTGCTCCCACCGCCAGCCCTGCAGGCCCCGGTGGAGCCACGGGAGGCTGTGCCAGGACCCTCCACTCCCAGCCGGGGCAGTGAACGGTCCCCTGGGGGCCCACAGCCACCCCCAAAGAGGAGGACTGGCTGCTGCGAGGCCTCTCCAACCAAGAAGAGGTCAGCACCCTGTTGGTGACCCTGGAGGGCGCCTCGGGGGACAGCCAAACCAGGACCAGGCCATCAGCCGGGGTGTGTGCCAGCCCTCAAGGGCTCCCGGCCCTCCCAACCCAACTCTCCAAATAAAATAAACACGTGAAAAGTACAGAAAAAGTCTCCGTCTTACTAACAATGCTGGTGACCTTGCTATCTTTGCCCATTTTTGCTGGGAAGGGTGGGATGTTAACGCTGAGGGGTCCTTCTGCATGTGCCAGGTAAGATTTTGTTGCTCTCCCCGAAGGCAAGCGCTGCCCAGCTCCAGGCCTGCATCTCTGCAGCTGGTCCCGGGGCAGATGTTTCCAGCCGGGGGCTCTCCAGAGCCAGCGCGTGCCCACCGCTCATCACTCCTGGCCTGGCCTCCTCCTCACACTGTATTTGTCTACTTTGGAGAAAACAAGGCTGAGAGGCAACCTCATCACTCTCTACAGCTTCCTGAGGAGGGGAAGTGGAGAGGGAGGAGAAGGAAATGCTGATTTTCTTTTTCTTTTTTTTTTTACAGTGAGGGTGGTGAAACACTGGCACAGGTTGCCCAGAGAGGTGGTGCATGCCCCATCCCTGGAAACATTCAAGGCCAGGTTGGATGGGGCTCTGAGCAACCTGATCTAGTGGAAGATGTCCCTGCTCACTGCAGGGGGGTTGGACTAAATGACCTTTGAAGGTCCCTTGCAACCCAAACTTACTACTTTTCAATACCATACACTCAGTGCTGTTTGCCTTTCTCCAGTTCTTGCATTTTTCACTGCCATAAACATTGTCTGATGAAAGAAGCCAAAACCTCTTCTTCTTTAAAGAAATCTCATTCTTCTGACAGAAAGCGAGAAAACAGACACAACTCTTTCCAGCCCCATACAACGCTTAGAGGCCATGTGTGTTGTCTAACTGCTATGGTCTCTTGCCCAATACAGTTTTGCTGACATAAGTATTTTTGACATCTGCTCATTCACATTCACAGCAACCAGGCTTTTAAAACACGTGTGTCGCCAAGACCTTTGTTGAGAATGGGAACTCAATACTTTGGGCACATCAATTGGCTGTTGAGGTGACTCGTGTGGACGTAGAGTTTCACGCGTACTTCTAACTTCTGTGTCAGCCCTGGGGAGTTTAAGATTCACTTTTGTTCTCCTCTGAACTGCCTCTAGCATTTCTAAATCCTTAAAGGGAAGAAGGCCCAGCGAAAGGAACGCTCTGTTCTGCTGCAATGCCCCTCATTGCGTTTTATCGCCTTGTCAGTTATTGTAGATGGGACACTACCACGCTGTGGTATCTTCCGATTGTTACACAGACCATTGATGTCCTGGCTCTTAGGGCTGCGTGACACAAATCCGTGGGAATCAATGCAGTATGTCCTCAGTACATTTGTGGACATAATGTATTTCATATAGTAAACATACCGCGCGCAACAAGCAACGCATTGCACTTTATTTTGTCTTGAATTGTCAATTGTACGGTACGGCACGGCATGGTACGGTATTCATTGTATTCTAATTTTTATTTTACAGGCTGTATTGTCTGCATCGCATGGTGTTTATTGTATTGCACATATTGTATGGTACAATATGTAATCTATCTATTGTACTGTATGTATTGCATTTTGTATTGTACGTATTTATCGTATGCATCACAGTGTATGTGCTGTATGTCTGGTGTGGTATTGTGTGGTACGGGAGGCATTGCATTGCACTTGGCACTGTGCGGTACGGTACGTGTGGGATTGTATGTGCTGTATGGTGTGGTACGTACTGTATGCTATGGTACGTATTGTCTCGTGTTGGCTGCGTCTGATGACGGCATTGTCCTGGAAATGCCTTCCAGTAGCATCCAGTAGGATCTTCTCCATCATTTTTGCAGGGGCTGAGGTTAGACGAGCAGGTCTGTAGTTTCCCGGGTCTTCCCTCACGCCCTTCTTGGAAACGGGAGTCGCGTTGGCCAGCTTCCAGGCGGTGGCAACGTCCCTGGAGTTCAACGGTCTGGCAGCAGAGCGGACCACAGGATTGTCATGGGAGAGATGGTATCAAAACCGCACGAAAGTTCTGGTGACTGCCGCAGAAACTGAAGGACACACAAAGTAGGGACTCAGTTACTGAGCTGGCAGCAGCCAGCCCCTCTGCCTGCTTGGATGGATGAAGGTCAGTGGAGAACCCCATTTGCTCTCTGGAGCCTGAATCGGGCTGAAGCCCACCTGGCAGCAGATGCAGGCGGGAGGACTTTGCTTTCAGATTCCCCTTGGTCTCCCCTCACTTTTACAGGACACCTTTTGTTGTTTGCAGAGGGAAAAACTGCACAGGGACGCAAGGCACAGGGGTGAAAGGCAAGGAGCTTGTTCTGCGCGCTGCCTAGAAACCGACTGCGCTGGTGTCCTCAGAGAGCTCCAGAACAGCCCGTTGTGGGGACGCGTCTGCTTCCTGCAGAGTCAGCAACAGGCAGAGCCGGCGAAGGGCGGTGCCGGCAGGGGGCGGGGCCAGGAGAGGGCGGTGCCGGCAAGGGGCGGGGCCAGGAAAGGGCGGGGCCGGGCGCAGGCAGAGCCGGCAACGGGTGGAGCCGCCAATGGGCGGAGCCAGCAACGGGCAGAGCCGGCAAGGGGCGGAGCCTGTGCCCGGTTGCCGGGGGGATGGGAGGGGCACAACAGTCACCACAGCTGATGCCAAGGGAGGGGGCAGCGCTGACACCCGGCTCCTGCAATGGTGCCTCTGCCGAAACTCGGGGGGCTTCAGCCGCGGAGGAGCCTTTGGTCGCTTCCCAGAGCTCTGCTGTGGCTGCTGAGACTGGGTGGCGTAAGTCCCCCCAGCGGAGCTCTGGGGTGGAGGCCTGCAGGCCGTATCCGACGGGCTGCGTTTTGTATGGGATTGTGGTTTTGTATCGTTTGTGTTGCGTTGTACGTCCTGCAGTGAGTACGCCGGGCTGCAGTGTGTGTGTTTTGTGTGTCGTGGTTTATGGCACGGTATGGTTATTCCGTCTGTTGTCTCTCTTGTGATGCCGTGTCCTGTCTGGACTGTGTTGTGCTGTTTGCATCGTGTGTTGCTGTGTGTTGTATTTTGTGCCGTGCTTTGTATTGCATTTGTGTGGCACGGTTTGGCAGGTATGGTGTGGCCTTGTGAGTACTGTGGGTGGTTTAGAGCTTTGTACTGCGTGCGTCCTGTGGTATCGCACGTATTGTGGGTACACGTGGCATTTATTATTGTATTTTCTATTTTGTATTGTATTTGGTGTTGCATTGTACGCATTGTAGGGTATGATATCGTACTGTATGTGTCGTGTACCGCAATGGATTTTGTGCTGTATGGTTTTTGCTCCGTGTTTTGTATGGTACGGTATGTATGCTATGGTATGCTGTAGTTGGGCTGGTGTTTGCTATGGGGGGTTCCCAATACTATTTTATGGTATGGTTTACATCGGTTTGGGTTCTGTTCTACGGTATGGCAGTTCTTTATTGTATATACCGTATTGGACGGTATGGTAATTTTTTTTGTAGCTATTGTACGGTGCGGTATGCTGTATGCTATTCATTGTATTGCATTTTCTATTGTATTCCATTTTATGTTTTGTATCTATTGTGGTGGGTTTTTATGCACTGTATGTGTCATATTGTAGGTATGGTATTGCATGTCCTGTATGCCATGGAGGGACTGGGTTGCGTACTGGTGTCTGTGTGGTACGTGCTGTGTACTCTGGGGTATGTATTGCCTTGTGTATATTACGTGGTTTTTGTTGTAGGTATTCTATTGTATATTTTATTGTGTTTTGTATCGTACGTAATACACGTAGTGTATGTGATGGTACGTATTAAACTGTATGGATCGAACAGTACATGTTCTTTGTTCTGTTTTATTTTTTAGTTGACTTGTATGTATCGTCTGTGTTGGCTTTTCTATTGTAGCTGCGGGATGTGTTGTATTTCCTACTGCACTGTTTTGCACGTGTTGTGTGCGTTGTATGGTTTTTATTGTGTTGTACAGCATGGAGTGTTTGGCATGCTAGCAGATCTCTTTTAATGTGTGTGGTGCATTTTATGTGTTGTAATGTCTATACCGTATGTGTTGTGTTGTATTTTGCACGCTACGGTTTGGTATTATGTGTCTTTTAGTGTATGTCAGGTCTCTATTGCATGCTGTGTTTTATTGTGCAAAATGAGGTGGAAGGGGTGGAACCTGTGCGAGCGCCCTCACCGAGCTCGGCTGGCCCAAGCCCGCGCCTCAAGAGCTGCAGTACGCCCAGCGCCGAGAAGAAACAACGGCGAGTTATGGTCATGGGTGACTGCCGCCAGAGGGGAAGGGAGGCCCCCATGTGCAGACCAGAGCCTCTTTTCGGGGAAGTTTGCTGTGTCCCTGGGGCCCCCGCACGACTGAGGAGCCCAGCGCAGCCTTCGGACTAGGACCCACTCCTGCTCTTTCCTGCGGGTGCTGATGAGGTGGCAGCGGTGTTGCGTTGTATTCTGTGTACTGCACGTGCTGTGTTGCACGAATTGTGTTGCGTGTCTTGTCTTGTACTGTCGTTTCTTTGGTACTGACTATTGTATTGTTTATTGTATGGATGGTATGGCATGGTATTTATTCTCTTGTACGTACCGCACTGTACGTATCGTATCGTATTGTACGTATTGTATTGTATTTTCTGTTGTATTCCATTGTATCTGCTGTACTTTGTACTGGTTTGTGTATTGTATTTTTTGTGCTTTTTAATTATGTCTGCTATTTATTGTATCGTATGGTATTGACTGTACGGTATGTATTGTGTTTAATTGTTTTGTATGTACTGTGCTGTATTTTGTTTTTATGTATGATAACGCATTTTGTATTGTAATGTCTTTTGTATCATATTGTATAGCTTGGTATGTATTGCTGGTATATACTCTGTGGCATGTATTGCGTGGCATGTATTTTGGGGTGTATTGTGTGGTATATTTTTTCACATGTGCTTTGTCTTTCATTGTCCTGCACGTATTGGCTGTTGTTTTATGGTATGGTGGTTGTCGTATAGTTTGGTGTTTATTGTATGTATTGCCTTGGTTGGTAAGGTACCAACTTGCTGTATCGTGTGATATGTACGGTACGGTACGTATCCTTTGTACCGCATGTACGTTATTGTTTGTAACGTATGTATCATATGGCTAATACGTATGGTCTTTGTAGCATTTTCTGTTGCATTTGGTACTGTATTGCATTTTGTATTTTGTATTGTAATTTGTATTGTATTTTTCTTCTGTATTTCGTGTGTTGTATTGTCTGTGTTTCGCGTACTCTACTTTTTGTTCTCTGTTTTGTATTGTGCACTGTGCGTATGGGGCTACATTTATTGTACTTTATTGCATGTATTGTATCTCCTGTATGTATCATACTGTTTGTCGTGCACTGTACTGGGTTGTGTGGTGCGTATTGTAGGGCACGGTACGCACAGTACGCCATGTGCTGTACGGTGTGGTATTGTTTGTATTGTGTGTATTGCATGGCATAATATTTATCGTCTGTTACATATTGTATTAGTTCAAAGGCTTGCATTCTGTGTCGTTTCTCTAGTGTATGGTATGATATTTATCTTGTGGTACTAGGGCGTGTATTATATGGTATGTGTTGTATCGCTGTAGTTGTATTAGGTTCCTGGTTTTGTGTCGTATGTATTGCGTTGCTGCTGCGGTATTTTATTGCTCGTATTGTACTGCTGGTACGTTTTTGTGTCTGTATGATATGGTATTGCAGGTATTGTATGGTACGGTGCTCTTCTGTATATATATATAATGGTATGGAATGGATTGTATTTTATTTTGTATGGCGTGTTTCGTATTGCATTTTATGTAGTGCATTTTGTATTGTGTTTTGTGTTGCATTTTCTATTGTGATTTGTATTAAATTTAACGTGTTGTATTGCACGTGTTGTATTTCCTGTATTGTCTGTTATGCTGTTTATTGTGTTGCACACTGCAATGTATTTTGTACAGCATTGTATTTTTTTCCTATTTTTGCTGTATCTTGTAATGTGTTTTGTAATTTATGTTGTATTGGGATGTGTTTGCATTGTAATTTGGATTTTATTGTCATTTGTGTTTTAGTGTAATTGGTGTTGTATTTCCTCTTGTGTTTTCTGTGCTGTACGGCTGGAATTGCACGGCTGGTACTGCGCTGCAGCGTGTTGTGCATTGCACTGCAGCATTGTACAAGATTTTGTATCGCACTGCGCCCCACCCAGCGTAGCTCCGGCACCCTCCAACACCTCCTCCCAGCAGGCTCCAGCACACAGCCCTGCTCGGGAGCCAACCCCACCGAGAGCAGGCGAGCGCCCGCTCGGCCCAGCTGCTGCTCCGGGCCCGAAGCTCTGCTCTTCGGTTGCCTCCAGGGCCCGTGTGTGTGGAAAAAGTTCCGATAGTGTAGTCTTTTGTAATATATTGCGTTTTGGTCATGTACATCATATGGTGTGGTATCATATGGTGGGGTATGACGTGAATGGTACTTATTATATAATACTGTATCGCATCTATTCTGTTGTATTGGACAATACATCATATGATTGATTCTGTGGTATAGTATTTTATAGTATTTATCATATGGTATTGTATTTACTGAGTTGTGTTTGTTGTATGGTATGGATTGCCTAGTATGGTATGGATTTTGTGGTATGGTCTTTATTATATTTATTCTATCAGTTCTGTTGTATGTTTTGTACGTAGTGTATGGTATGTAATGCATCCTATGGTATTCTGTTGTATTGTGTGTGTTGTATTTCGTACAGTATTGTGTGTAGTGCCCGGTGCTGTATGTATTCTGTGATATGTATGGTATGTGGTGTACGGTATAGTACGTATGGAAGGGCACGTATTGCGGGGGTTCAACCCCCCCGTACTCCTGAGGCAGTCGGTGCTTGGTGCAATTCCTCTCTTGCTGGGCCTCACACGGACCCAGGGCGAGTGAGGAACCCACCGTGAGGGCGCTGAACCGGAGCTTTAAGGCGTAAATAGCAGGAGGCTGTGGTTGTTGCTGGTTTGATGACCTGTGAGCAAAATTTTCTTAATAAATGTTTGAGCCACAGCTTCTGGTCCTCAACTCTGTGCCTTTTATGTACACTTTCTACACTGCGTATTTGCCAGACGTACACTGAGTGATTTTCCTCTCATGTACAGGCATTATTTAAACTGCCTAAACAATCCACGGGAGCTCTTATCAAAATAAGCTGGGATGACTTCTAGGCTCTAAAATCTTGCACATCTGCACCCGACACAGATTTACGGCCTCCCCTTGACCAACGTGTCTTGGAGAGAGGTGCTGCCGAAGGAAATCCGCGTTCTCCTTGTAATGCACAGTAAGCCCAGCTGGAGACACAGAGAAGGCCTGGATCAGTTTTCTCAATTTGGGTTTTAAAAAGTGCATAGATAACTTGCAGGCTGAGCTATTTTCTGTAAGTAAGGGAAGTAAGTCTGTAAGCAATCGGATTTCATATTTTCACATTGCAGGCTGCATATTCTGTACTTTACATGGTTTTCACTTCCCTGAGGGAGAGATTTGGAAGATGCATAAAGAAAATGCAACTTCTTCCTGCCTCTTTCATTACCTCTTTCTTGCTGCGTACCTGCTCCTGCGTATCTGCCATCCGGAGTGTCCCTGCAAAACGGGGAGGGAGAGCTGCTGAAAGAGTGGGGGCCGTTCAGCCTGGAGAAGAGAAGGCTGCGGGGAGACCTTTGAATCCAGCCTTTCATTCTTTCCTTCTCTCCTCTGCACATACCTACTAACACACAGCTCGCGTCTGACCCACTTGTGCACTTTACAAGATTTCAAGCTGTTTACTTTGAAAGCTAGATTTTTTTTGTCCCCCAGTCTTCCCGTCCTAGAAGGGATGGCTATGGTGGAGAAGGAGGTGCTCTCTTCTCAGGCATGCACAGAGACAGGACAAGAGGCAACAGGCACAAGTTGCTTCAGGGGAAGCTCCCTCTGGATGGATTCTCCTCACCATGAGAATGACTAAACCCTGGAAGAGGTTTCTCGTAGAGTGTCCCTCGCATGAAAGACATGCAGAAAGACACCCAAAAAGAACATGGTATATGAAAAGTCTCGCAGTCAGGCAAAATCCTTCACAGACTCCTTCTCCCATCTTGTCACAGCATCAGCGGCAGTGAGTGTCTCAGTTACTGCAGCCCAAGGTGCAACCCATGGTGAGGCCGGCTGTCCCCCTGCAGCCCATGGAGGCCCACGCAGGAGCAGAGATCCACCTGCAGCCTGTGGGGAACCCCACGCCGGGGCAGGCGGATGCCTGAAGGAGGATGTGGCCCGTGGAGGACCCACGCTGGGGCAGCCGTTCTGGAGGGGCGGCACCCCATGGAAAAGGACCCCACTCTGGAGCAGTTTGTGAAGGACTGTAGCCCGTGGGAGGGACCCCAGGCTGGAGCAGGGGAAGAACGCGAGGAGGTCTTTCCCTGAGGAGGAAGGAACAGCAGAAAACAATGTGTGATGAACTGACCATAACCCCTATTCCCTATTCTCCCCATGTGCTGCTTGAGCTGGGGAGGAGGTGGAGATAGTCCACCTCCTAGTTAAGCCCGGGAAGAGGGCAGGGGTGGGGGGAAGATTTTTTCCCCTCTCTCATTATCCTGCTTTGGTCTTATTATTAATAGATGGAAATAGTTTTCCCCAAGTCGAGTCTGTTTTACCCATCGCGGTAACTTATAGAATCATAGAATCATAGAATGGTTAGGGTTGGAAGGGACCTTCAAAAGTCATCTAGTCCAACCCCCCTGCAAGGAGCAGGGACATCCCCAACTAGATCAGGTTGCTCAGAGCCTCATCCGGGCTGGCCTTGAACGTTTCCAGAGATGGAGCCTCCACCACCTTTCTGGGCAACCTGTTCCAGTGTTCTATAACTCGCATCGTAAAAAATTTTTTCCTAATTTCTAATCTAAATCTACCCCCCTCTATTTTAAAAGCATTACCTCTCGTCCTATCGCAACAGGCCCTACTAAACAGCCTTTCCCCATCTTTCTTGTAGGCCCCCTTGAATGATCTCTCCCTGTCCTTATCTCAAACCTGGAGCTTTTAGTTATATTCTCTCTCCCTCATTCCCTTGGAGGGTGGGGGAGCGAGTGAGAACCTGAATAGCTTGGTCCGGAGTGGGGCTAAACCACAACAAGTGTATTCAATTATTTGTGTACACTGGAATTAGAAAGCGAGGACAAGAAAGCCTTTTGCTTTGTAGCCCCGAGTCTTGTTAGTTCCTACCACTACAAGTAAACAGCGTAACCTGTAACAGCTTTGTCGTCTTCAGCCCATAGGTCGTTCTAAACAAACCTTCAGCTAAAACCACTGAACATCTGTTTTGATCTGATAGGCCATTGGCAGATAATTAAATTACTATATAGTATGACTGTAACTCAATACCATTAGATCTTGTCCCAGTTGCAGGTCTCTGCTTTCTCCAAGGAGCACACAAGAAGTCTTGATTTTCATTTTAGGTGTGCTGGTATTTCTCTTCTAAAGAGCTAGAGAAGGCCAGGTTGGATGAGGCTCTGAGCAACCTGATCTAGTCAGGGATGTCCCTGCTCCTTGCAGGGGGGTTGGACTAGATGACCTTTGAAGGTCTCTTCCAACCCTAACCATTCTATGATTCTATGATTTTTTGGTTAACCTCTTTGGTTTTATTTTTTCACAGATAGATTGGCAAGTCAAAGATAATTTATTAAGTTCTGCAGTCGTGTAAGTTCAAAGAAAAAGCCAGGACAAAACGGTATCATAATCAAAGTAAACCTTGTAGAAGTCCTGCTAGCCTTTCTGGCTTGGTGCTAAATAAGCAGTGATAGGGTTTGCATTTCTGCAGTGCCTTTCGTCCCAGAGATCTTAACAAAACTGGATGGATACACACAGCAAGCTCCTGAACTCAGCAGCTGCTCCTGAGAGCTTTGCTAGCAGACGCAGCGTGAGTTCGGTTACACCAGGACTAGGATTAGCTCTGGCACCAAATACAACATCCTTTTACCGACGGAACGCACAAAGACCCTGACACATAAAGTATCACTCAAAGTGCTGAAAGCCGTGAGGCTAAAGGACGGAATTTACTGAGTCTCCTTTCCTGTGACTGCCCAGATATTTATCTGTTCACGTACTTGGAACGCTCTCTCTTATAACAGAGCTAGAAGTCTTGATGTCCAAATACAAATCAACACTATACACTTTTGGAAAAAGTACAGTCAGACTAAGAAAGGGTGTTTGAAAAAGGAACAAACTGCAGCAGGGGAATAAACAGGTTCAGCAAAACCCATGAGAATGTTCAGCTTTCTCCTGAGGCGGTCATGCTGAAGGTCCAGCGACCTCCCAAGCAGCGAGTTGAACTTTGTGTGTGCGTCTGCAGGGCCCAGGTTCACCTAAATGCAGATCTGGGCTGAAAGCTTCCGTTGCGAATCCTGCCTGGTTTCCCCTCTTGTGCAAGTGGGCAGAACCTAAGTGTGTACAGCTCTGTCTGGGAGGCTCCTAAGACACTTTAGAGCACAAATCGTGTTTTTATCTGAAAACGATCCAAGCTCAGACAGCTGTGTGTAGAGGTTCCCGGTCTACATTTTAGCAGTGATGGGCTGCGTGGCCTTCCAGTTGCACCCAGTAGGATCTTCTCCATCATTTCTCCAGGTACTGAGCTTAGACTATGAGGTCTGTAGTTTCCTGGCTCTTCCCTCACACCCTTCTTGGAAATGGGAATCACGTTGGCCAGCTTCCAGTCAGTGGAACATCCCTAGAGCTCAACTGGTCTGGCACCACAGTGGACTAAAGGATCGTGATTGAAGAGTTTGTATCAAAAATGCATAAAAGTTCTGGTGACTGCCTCAGAAACGGAATTACATAGGATGTACCATGCAAATTACTGATAGACGCCAGCCCCTCTGACCATTTTGTGACGGTGTACTCCAAAGCCCCTCCCCAAGCTGACTGCTTTTCCCAGAACCCTGCTCACGTGACAGAGATAACCAGCAGTGGCATCTGCCAGGTCCTCATGGCACTGGTGGCATCTGACTCAAAGTGGATTTGAGGGAGACAGAGAACAACACAATAGCCAAGGGGTGGCGGTGCACCCCCCGAACCACAGTGCTGGTCAATGTCTCACTCAGACCAAATCTGGGAGCAACCAATGTCTCCAGGCGGTGTGCAAATCTGACTGTGAGTCCATTGTCTTACCCCCTAGAGCATGAGCAGCCCAGGAGCCCTTTGAGCTCTCCTGCATGGCAGTGGGCTGCACGTCGGGATCTCCCGGTGGGTGGGGACGCCTCTCAGGCATCTCTCTCCTTGAGGCTGAGAGATTCCTTGCCCCCAGAGATGCTTGGGGAGTGGCTCAGAGCACGCTAAACTGTGAAATCTGGGCTAAGTGATTGAAAGGCCTGGTATATAGGCTTCTTCCAATTATAACACATACAACTCATTACAGTAGTATGTATTTTTACCACCACATCAGTGAGATGCTGGGAATTTACATAGCTCGGTATTTTTTCCGTAGACGAATATGTTCAAGAAATAGCTGAGATCATGAAGGAAGCAAAAGTAACACTTCTCATTTTATTAGTAATCAGGACATTTTCAGGGAAAACAGCTAAGACAGAGTAAAGTTTATAAATACTCTTTCTGTTATTAAAAAATACCTGAAGGTTAGAAAGCAGCTGGTAGGCTTATGGAATGAGTGTGTATATATATCTCTCTTTATAATTGTATTTGTATTTTGGTATCTATAACTTAGATGATCATAAAATGATAACAATTTTCCAGAAAGCAGGTTTGTATGCTAGGCAGTTTAAGAATCTTCACTTAACTTTCCTAGCGAGCCCCTCAGCGTTGCATATTACCTGGCGCAGGAAGCTGTACATACTTGCAAATTGTAAAATGTCTTTTAACATGAAACACAACACATATTTTGAAAAGAAAAACATATATCCTACATTTGGAATATTTGGATTCTTTTTTTTTTTAATTTCACTATCACCTTTGTACAGTTTAAATTAAATACAAGCAGATTTGACCTAAGGGCCTCTCTATACCATTGACATCATTTTCAGACTTCTGTTATTGTTCAAAGGACCTAATTAGAGAAGATCTTGAACTGCTAACAACTCCATCCAACAGTAATTCCAGGCAGGATGTGGCACAGTTACTGAAATGTCATCCTGACAGATTTCAGGGATGTTTTCTTCTACTGTGTCAAAATTATTGCTTCTGTTCTGCATTAGAACTTAAACGGATAAATGATTGCAAATGTACTCGTGAAACCTGATGTTTATTTCAGAGGCCAAAATCATGCCTTCCTTTCACAAATCCACTTGAAAACTCAGGGCAATGCAATATTTTCTCAAGATCTCTTCATTCAATTTCCTGTTATATAGTTTTATCATTCTAGAGGAGTTGGTTACTAAGCCTTGCACAGAATATCTAACAGCTCAAACCTGAAAGACATTATTGTCATCATTGACTATTGCTATATGTACGCATTAGTACTGGTGACAACAACACTACGTAGCTATTAGCACATAAGCCTATCAGTTAACTTCTCATTAGGGCCAAGTCCCCACGGAGCTCTGCAATGATGTCGCTAACCTGCTTGGTACTCAGTGCAGTCAGTTTAAAGCAAGCTCAGCTATCTCTACTAAGCTCAGGTATCTCTACTATGTTGCTGTCATTTTCCTTCATGGAAGGATCATCTGATACATAGCTGTCAAAAAAAAAAAATAAAAGCATCTTCTTTCTTCTCATTCATGCACATGGACACCAACCCATTTCTCTGCCCTCTTCCCCTTTGTTTTCTTACATTTGCCTGTCAAGTTGCTCTGGGATTTCTTGCTCCAGTACTGTTGCCTCCGTCCCAGCCACAACAGGTTGTCAGTCGCTCACTCTGAAATGGCAGTTCTCATCTGAATGTATCTGGAAAACAACGTCAGCTAGCAGAGGCTACTTGTCGTTTCAATACCTAAGGCAAATCCCTGAAATACGGGTGCAAAATTAGCACGCGTGGGATGTGGCATATGAAATCAGCACCTCCAGCATTACCAATACGTAAATGCAACAACCAACAGATATTTCTGGAAGTGTTTCACAGGCTGGGCTGCTTTTGGGCAGCACGCCCTAGTTAAGTCCTCCTTTCACCTGTATAGCCAAACTTCCACCCCAATTCAGTCCAGCTAACATCCTTTCTACTTCTCTGCGTGTTTTAGGTATACTTTACTCAACAAGAAACACTGCTTATTGCTTATATCGCATGCTCAAGACCAAGACTCAGAGGCCTGTGCTGCTGGAACAAAATCCATTACCTAGGACTTCTGTTGTTGGAGCCCTGCTGAGCATCGAAAATTTGGTGGCTCGCAAAACAGAACCACACCGATGTTTCCATTTCTTTCCAAGTAGAGCACTGATCTGTGGAGTGCTTTCTCAGTGTAGGAATATTACTAGATAGGCTGTGAAACAAACTGTAGTGATTTTAGAGTTGGCTTAAAAAGAATAAATAAAACAATGGAGTGCAAGCAATGTAATCATTTGTAATTATGCCACTGCCTGACTTTTGTGACAGGTGTGGCAGGATTTTGTCAAAATGCCATGAGTGACAGTGACACTCAAAGGTGTCACAGAGCACCTTCCCCATCCCCACCCCTGGTACCAGGAGCCAGGTACACAGGGGCCCAGAAGATGTGACACTGGAAGGTGCTCAGAATACTGTCTCCTTATTGAGAGTCCTCTGCACTAGCAGAAAGAGAGGTGCGTAGGGCCTCCAGAAGTGACTAGCAGGGCCCTCATTTCAGAACCAAATTGAAACAACACATCTTAGGTTTCTAAACTTCAGGAGACCAGGCTGGCAAAGCCCCACCTGAGGCACTACTTGAGGTCCAGGTCAATTAGATTCTTGTAATCCATATTGTTGGATTCTGCAAGAAGCTGCTGGAAGTTCCCCCTTTGTCTGGTGGACTCGGCCGGGCCTACGGCGGACCCGCTGCTGGGCAGGGCCAAGCCAAATGGTGTTGGAATGTCCCCTGACAAGGCCTCTGCCATAACATATTTAAGAATGGGAAAAACAGAAAAAAAAAAAAAGGAGATGTGAAGACATTGAGTGGAGACAGAGCGGAGGCGCGAGCCTGGTGGGCCTTGTGGCCCTCACCCTCTGGGCTCCTGCCAGGCGCCATCTGGGCCCAACTCGGCCCGGCCCGGCTGCAAGAAGTGGAGAGGAGATGAGATGTGAAGAGATTCTGAGAGGCGTCTGCCTGAGCCGGTTGTGAAAAATTTCTTGTGAGAGGAACAGCTGCAGATGCCAAGGTCAGTGACGAAGGAGGGGGAGCAGTAATGCTGCCCCTGGCCAAGATTCCCCTGCAGCCCAAGGTGCAGCCCATGGTGGAGCAGGTTGTCCCCCTCTGTCCCCTGTTCCCTCGCACGGTGGGGGCAGTGAGAGACAGACTGCGTAGTCTGGTCCCCAGCGGGGCTAAACTACAACAGCATGTAAAACGTCCTGGCACATGCCAAACCTGTTGGCCCGCTTGTGCAGGAAGAAATCCGTGGGCAACTGCATGCATGCAAAATTCCCCAGCGCATACGCGTGTGCAAACCCCATCCCTGTCCTACATGCACATCCAAGGTGGACGGCCAGCGCTACACGTTGCCACTGGCGACAGAGGACAGAAAGCTACAGATTGGCCAAGAATGGACAACATCATCCTCCAGACCGCCGCCAGCCTCTGGCTCCTCTACAATGTGGTCACCTACCTCCTTGTCACCATTCCTGACACCTGCTGGGGCCGTGTGTGCAGACTGGGTGGTAACTACAATGGCGATCCCGGTGATGACTTCCAACTGCCTGGCAGGTGCCTGGTGCAGAGCACCAAGGAATTTGTCACCTCCTGGAAGATGCTGGAGGAGGACAGACCATGCACTGACAGCTGCAATGGCAAAGTCCACCGCGTGTATGATGCCACTGACACTGCTCCCTATGGTGCCAGCGACTCCTGCAGGCTCATCTGGGACCCAGCAGGACCTTTCAGGCCATGTCACCCACAGGTGAGCCTGGTGGAGTATTTCAGCCACTGCCTTTACAACGTCTGTGCTGCCGATGGTGCCTGTGAGGTCCTGTGCCATAGCCTCCAAGCCGCCATGCTTAAACACCCCCAGAATCAATCAAATACCCAGAAATAATTTTTAAACCTCCTCCAAAACCTCATTCTGGGGCTTCAATCACCTCTTTCACACCAAAAACACTCTGGAAAAAGAAATTCCAGCTCACCACCTCCAAAATAGCAATATTTCTGTCAAATTAGTTCAAAAGAGGTGTCCCTCTATTTTGCCTTGAGGTGATTAACAATATGCAAATGCTTTAACTTGGATGTTAAAAGCAGGATTTGGTTGGTTTAGCATCTTTTGGAGCCACCAAAGATGCCCATTGGCTGCCCATGGGTCTCCTGTCACCCACAGGGATGCCACACTAGATCCAGAAAAAGACAGTCACAATTTTTGGGGGGTAAAACCGGTATTGCTCCCTTTTTTCCAGCCCTCTCTGGCCCACCCCACAGCCACGATGAGCTCTGCATCCATACCTGTGACTTCACCTGCGCCAGCCTCTCTGTGTTGGCCCTGTGCAGGTGGACCTGCTTCAAGGGTTGCCAGTGCGACGATGGGTACCTCTTCGACGGAGAAGCTTGTGTGTCCCTGGAGCAGTGCGCCTGCACTGCACCAGGGATGGTATTTCAAGGTGAGGTTGGCCATCAAGGCTTAGCATTGGCGTTTTTGGTGGAAATCAAGTTGAGAAAGGATTGTGGGGTGAGTTGTCCCATCCCAATGATGCAAGTGGTTTGTGGCCTCAATTTTTGATGAGCTGGCTGGTCCCATTGAGTCAATGCAACTAGCTTGGGGTCTCACTCTTCAGTGAGGTGGCTTGTCCCATCTAGATGATGCAATGGATTTGGGGAGTCCATCTTTGATGGGGTTGGTTGTCTCCCTTAGTCAACGCAACTGGTTTTGGGACTCAATGTTGATGAGGGGGGTTGCCACTTCACTTTAAGGACACATGTCTGAAATAATGCAATTAACAGCATCCTAAAAATGCATATTTTGCTCTGCTGGACCAGGGGAAAAAGGAGAATTAATTTGCTAAATTGCACAAACTCCACCAAATCCACCTCATGGTTGTTCTTTCTCTCTCTGGGATTTCTTCCCCCCTGTTGAAGAAAGGAAATTCCCCTAAAATTTGGAGACGGTGCCCATGTGGATTGACCTCTGAGCCTTTCCTTTCCAGGTGGGCGAGACCATCACCTCCAGCAACTGCTCCACAAAATGCAATTGCCATCTGTCCCAGGGACTTGTCTATGAGGACATACGGTGTCCCCCGGATTAAGTCTGCACCACGCAGGACAGGGCGCAGCGGTGCGGCAAGCAGGAAGGCCAGTGCTGCGGCTTAATTTGTTCAACCCTCCGTAATTAATTACCTGAATAATTGGGGGTTTCTGTGATATATATATGTGTAGTGATTTTGCCAAATAATGAGCAGTCTTGTCCAATATAGAGCCCTTTTGCCCAATATAGAGCCATTTTGACAAACCCCAAAGCCACCGCCCAAGGTGGTGGATCAGAATCAGAAGATTCCTCCAAGGGCCATCCCAGCTCCACCTTCTGCTCGCTTGCCCGCACACCACGGCCTTGTGCGCCCACGGGCCTGCCCTTGCTCCACCGCCTTCCGCAGCCCCTCCGCCACAGCACTGCCTGTCCTGCACGGCACCTCCACACCAACGCCTAACACTCAGACGTGCCGTAACACAACCATTTAACCCCTACGTCCCCTCTGCTGCTGGCTACAAAGATGGCCCGGAGGGAGATCGGACAAGGTTGCAACAACGAGGTGGTGGGGTGGGGAGGGAACTGCAATTTTTTGGCGACATCCGTGATGCGTAAGATGAAGCCAACAACACCATAAAGCAGTAGCCAGGCTTGGAAACATTTTGAGCGCAATCCCATGCACGGGGACAGGATCAGCCCTGTGAAAACATGGTTGCATTGAGCAAAACTCACCCTTTAGGAAGGGGACCGTGTAATTTTCTGCCTCTCCGCAGGGATGCGATGATGAGGGTGAGGAAGGGCTGTTGCTTCCTCTTCAAAAAGGGGGATCCTGAACGCCGCCTGCCTTTCATCTCTTCCAGCCACGCCTCCAACCTCGTACGGATGGAAGTGGAAGCCCCTGTCTCCGTTATGCAGTAGGCGAAACCAAGCGGAGACGGATGGTGAGAGAACAGTTTCCGTGCGCACACGCAACACCAGTTCATGCACTTCTTGTAAATACTCCTGCAGAGGTCTTCATGCCTCTAGAGGCATCAACCGGCATCTCAGGTTGAGTTTCTGCAAGGGCACAAGGAAAACCAGCACTGAGCTATGATGGACGTCCACAGTAGCAGGTCGCACAGCCTCAAAGACCTGCAAAATAAAAAAAGTGCAAGTGCTTGATCTGGATGGATGGATGGATGTAGGAATCGTTAGATGGATGACTGGATGTCTGGAGGGATTGTTGGAGGGATGGAGCAATCGTTGTATGGATGACTGGATGGTTGGAGGGTCGGTTGGATGGATCACTGGATTGTTGGATTGTTGGATGGTTGGACGGATGGTTGAATGGTTGGAGGATTGTTGGATGGGATCATTGGAGGGGTCCGGGACAGACAGACGGACGACGCGCCATTGGGTGGATGGAGACACCACCACCAGGGATGTCCCTCCAACCCCCCATCACCACCCTGCTGGCGCCAACCCAGCCCCGGATGGATCCAGCCCCAGATCTTATCTCTGCCCTCCCCTCCCCCACCTCGGGTTCCATCCCTTTCACATGGAACAATGGGGCAGCACGGCAGGGGCGGAGCCAGAACACCACTGGTGGATTCCACCTCCCATTGCCATCTACAAAAACCCCAAAGTCCTCAGAGGAGAGGCAGCACTGAGATGGTGAGTCCCTTGCTATGGGGTAACCTGGAAACCTGGGTCCCCTGTGGGATCTATGGGGCAGGGTGGGCCCCGGATATCTGGGTCCCCTGCCTCGCTATGGGGCAGAGTGGGTCCCAGATGCCAGGGTCCCCTCCCTGCCCCCTAACTGAAGATCTCTTTCTCCCACGTGTGGGGCAGATGCGGTCTCTGTGGTGGCTGTTGCTCTTGACGTGCTTGCTGTGGCAGTGCGGTGAGTCCCGTTGACCAAAATCCCCATTTCTCCACCCAAATTCCACCCAGCTCCGCCTTCCCTTGCCCTGTCCCACCTCTACCTTTTCCCCTCCAGCCCCAAATTTGGCGTTTGCAGACCCAAATCCACCCACGCTTTCCTCGCAGTTCTCTCTTTCCATGCGCAACCCCAAATTCAGCATTTCTAGCCCCAAATCCATGCACCCTTTCATTCCGCCTCTCGCTTGCCATCTCCAACCCCAAATTTGGTGTTTCCAGCCCCAAATCCATGCACCTTTTCCTTGCACCTCTCCCTTTCCAGGTCTAACAACAAATTTGACATGTCCTACCCCAAACTGACGCACCTTTTCCATACACATGTCCTTTTCCATTCCTGACCTCAAATTCAGCATTTTCAGCCTCAAAGACACACCTTGTACCTCTCGAGCCCCAAATTTGGCATTTTCACACCCAAATCCACCCATGCTTTCCTTGCAGCTCTCCCTTTTCCTCTCCAACCCCAAATTCATCATTTCTAGCCACAAATCCACCCATGCTTTCCTTGCAGCTCTCCCTTTTCCTCTCCAACCCCAAATTCATCATTTCTAGCCACAAATCCACCCACTCCTTCATTCCACCTCTACCTTTCTTTCTGCAACCCTAAATTTTGGCAATTTTGTCCCCATATCCACCCATCCTTTCTTTGCAGCTCTCCCTGTTTCCCTCCAACCCCAAATTTTGCATTTCTAGCCCCAAATCCACCCACCCTTTCACTCCACCTCTCCCTTTTCCTTACCAACCCCAAATTTGGCATTTTCACCCCAAATCGCCCACTCGTTCATTCTACCTCTCCTTCTCCAACCTAAAATCTGCTGTTTCCAGCCCCAGATCCACACACCTTCTCATTCCACCTCTCCCTTTGCCCCTCCAACCCCAGTTTTGGCATTTCCAGCCCTAAATCCATACGCCTTTTCCTTGCACATCTCCCTCTGCCTCTCAAACCCCACATTCAGCATTTCCAGCCTCAAATTCCCTTTAGAATGCGCAGCAGTGCTTGCTCAACACCTATGCAAGCCCCTGGAGAATCCCCACCCTTAAATCCTCCTCTCATCATGGACCAAAAAAAGGAACCACTGGGTCTGAGTGGGGAAATTCTGCCTCACAGGAGAAGAAAGAAGCTGCCCCACCCAGCA
The DNA here is from genome assembly GCF_036417535.1 of Chlamydotis macqueenii. Taxonomy (NCBI): domain Eukaryota; kingdom Metazoa; phylum Chordata; class Aves; order Otidiformes; family Otididae; genus Chlamydotis; species Chlamydotis macqueenii. The sequence continues at coordinate 52,773,441 of NC_141593.1, read as the reverse complement.
GTGGATTCTCTGCTGTCTGATAAGGGGTTGGGCTGTCGCTCACTGAGGCCCTGGTTCTATTCCGCAGGGGCTGAACCGCAAGGTGCCAAGCTCTGCCTTGGGATGCAATGCGGATCAGGCAGCACATGCGTCGTGCTGGCCACAGGACCCAAATGCATCCCATTGCCCTCGTGCAAAAACTACCGGTGCAGGAAGGGGACGCAGTGCAAGATGGTGGACGGCTGGCCCAAGTGCATCCCCACGCCCTCGTGTCGCCACCTCCGCTGCCACGAGGGCATACAATGCAAGATTGTGGGTGGTTGGCCGAAAGGCGTCCACCTCTTGCCCTCCTGCCAGCCCATTCTCTGCCCGAAGGGGACCCAATGCACGATGGTGGATGGTTGGCCGAGACACGTGCACAAGAAAGTCTTCCAGAGGGAAGCGCCACCAACTCCAGGGCCTCACGTGCCACCTGCAAGCCACCATCATCCCTGTACCAAAGAGTCCATGTGTGAGGTGGTTGATGGTTGGCCTCGGTGCGTCCCAATCAAGGCATCCTCAAGACAAACTTCTTGCAGTGACATCCACTGCCCTAAAAGGACCACATGCAAAATAATGGACAGTTGGCAAAAATCTGTCCACATTGGACCCTCCTGCGAGGCTATCCAATGCCAGACGGGTAATGACTGGACATGGTGTGTCCAAATCAAGACTTCCATTATGACACACTCTTACAGTGACTTCCAGGGTCCCAAAGGGACCAAGTGCAAGATCACAAATGAGCAACAACGGAGTGTCTACAGGCCGGATTCCTGCAGAGACATCCAGTGCCAGGAGGGAACCACCTGCCAGATCATAAATGGTGGGCCACAATGCAGCCAAGTCACGACCTCCAGTATGACACACACTGGCAGTGGCCTCCAGTGTCCCAAGGGGACCAGGTGGAAGATCATAAATGACCAACCACGATGTGTCTACAGCCCACCCTCCTGCACAGACACCCAGTGCCAGGTGGGAACCACCTGCCAGATCATTAATGGTTGGCCACGATGCAATCAAATCAAGACCTCTAATATGACACCCACTTGCAGCGATGTCCAGTGTCTGAAAGGGACCAGGTGCCGGATCATAAATGAACAAATGCGGTGTGTCTACAGGCCGGCCTCCTGTAGAGACACCCAGTGCCAGGTGGGAACCACCTGCCAGATCATTAATGGTTGGCCACGATGCGCCCAAATCGCGACCTCCATAATGACACACACTTGCAGCAACGTCCAGTGTTCCAAAGGGACGAGGTGCAAGATCATAAATGACGAACCACGGTGTGTCTACAGCCCACCGTCCTGCAGAGACATCCAGTGCCAGGTGGGAACCACCTGCCAGATCATAAATGGTTGGCCTCGGTGCGTCAAAACCAAGTCCTCCCGTGGAAGATCCACATGCAGTGACCTCCAGTGTTTCAAAGGGACAAAGTGCAAGATCATAAATGACAGTCCACGGTGTGTCTACAGCCCGGCCTCCTGCAAAGACATACAGTGCCTGGTTGGAACCACCTGCCAGATCATTAATGGCTGGCCACGATGCAGCCAAATCGCGACCTCCAGTATGACACACACTTCCAGTGATGTCCAGTGTCCAACGGGGACCAAGTGGAAGATCATAAATGACCAACCACGATGTGTCTACAGCCCACCCTCCTGCACAGACATCCAGTGCCAGGTGGGAACCACCTGCCGGATCATTAATGGTTGGCCCCGATGCAATCAAATCAAGACGTCTATTATGACACCCACTTGCAGCGATGCTCAGTGTCCGAAAGGGACCAGGTGCAAGATCATAAATGACCAATTGCGGTGTGTCTACAGGCCGGCCTCCTGTACAGACACCCAGTGCCATGTGGGAACCACCTGCCAGATCATTAATGGTTGGCCACGATGCAGCCAAACCGCGACCTCGAGTATGACCAACACTTCCAGTGATGTCCAGTGTCCCAAGGGGACCAGGTGGAAGATCATAAATGACCAACCACGATGTGTCTACAGAACGGCCTCCTGTAGAGACACGCAGTGCCACGTGGGAACCACCTGCCAGATCATTAATGGTTGGCCAAGATGCAGTCAAGTCAAGTCCACCATTATGAGATTGACTTGCAGTGGCCTCCAGTGCCCAAAACGGACCAAGTGCAAGATCATAAATGACCAATTGCGGTGTGTCTACAGCCCAGCCTCCTGCACAGACATCCAGTGCCAGGTGGGAACCACCTGCCAGATCATTAATGGTTGGCCTCGGTGCGTCAAAACCAAGTCCTCCCGTGGAAGATCCACATGCAGTGACCTCCAGTGTTTCAAGGGGACAAAGTGCAAGATGATAAATGACAGTCCACGGTGTGTCTACAGCCCGGCCTCCTGCAAAGACATACAGTGCCAGGTGGGAACCACCTGCCAGATCATTAATAGCTGGCCACGATGCAGCCAAATCGCGACCTCCAGTATGACACACACTTCCAGTGATGTCCAGTGTCCCACGGGGACCAGGTGGAAGATCATAAATGACAAACCACGATGTGTCTACAGCCCACCCTCTTGCAGAGACATCCAGTGCCAGGTGGGAACCACCTGCCAGATCATTAATGGTTGGCCACGATGCAGCCAAGTCAAGCCCACCATTATGAGACTCACTTGGAGTGGCCTCCAGTGCCCAAAACGGACCAAGTGCAAGATCATAAATGACCAATTGCGGTGTGCCTACAGCCCGGCCTACTGCACAGACATCCAGTGCCAGGTGGGAACGAGATGCCGGATCATTAACGGCTGGCCGCAATGCATGCAAAACAAGACCTCCTTTATGACACATATTTGCAGTGGCCTCCAGTGTCCCAAAGGGACCAAGTGCACAATCATAAATGACCAACCACGGTGTGTCTACAGACCGGCCTACTGCAGAGACATCCAGTGCCAGGTGGGAGAGACATGCCGGATCATTAATGGCTGGCCGCAATGCAGCCAAATCGAGACCTCTGGTATGACAAACACTTCCAGTGATGTCCAGTGTCCCACGGGGACCAAGTGGAAGATCATAAATGACCAATTGCGGTGTGTCTACAGCCCACCCTCCTGCAGAGACATCCAGTGCCAGGTGGGAACCACCTGCCAGATCATTAATGGTTGGCCTCGGTGCGTCAAAACCAAGTCCTCCCGTTGTTACATGACATAAATGTTGAAAATTAAATATCAGTATGAGGTGATTCTTGCTAACTGTAGAACTGTAGTCACATAGGTTAAATTTTATACGAAATCTATTTGTCCTTAGAGGGAGTGGGACCCTAGAGATATTATAATACGCATTTGTTAGAAGCTAGCCTAGCATGTCTTTAATACAATGGTAAGTCCCAAACACCCCCAAACACCACCTGCAGAAATAGGCCCTGAGCCATCACTTTGGAGCCAGGAAAATCAAGGAGCATCGCGACCTGTTCTCAAGACCATATATGGAGATTTCAAGGAGGAGTTTGACCAGCGAATTTGAGGAGGGGGCGTTTTGACGACCACCAAGACCACCAAAAGACCCTCGACTCAAAAGACTGGGCATGCGCGAGTGGGTGGGGAAATGATGTAATGGTTTCTCAGAAAATTTATGTTTATGCATATTATTTCTTGGAATTTAATGAATATGTATAATTAATGTGTATTTAACCCGTGCTGTTGATCAAATGGGTGCGCACGCTAGGTGGAGCGATCCCCCGTGCGCCCAGCGCTGCAATACAGAAGTGCCTGCTTCTTAACTTCTCATTGCTGTTAAGGAGTTTTATTCCGGATTTCGGTAACAGTTTTGGCGACCCAGATGGGACCTTGCGAGTGAGACTGAACGAGATCGAGTGTTGATCGAACTCCAGCCGGCACCGAGGTATTCTCGTGGAGACCCATCGCTCTCGACTCACAAAGCTCCTCGCAACGTTCCCTGGAGAAAAGGGTAAGGCACTTCTTCTTTGAAATCTGTCTGGTTTGGATAGCCTGCCCGTAAGGCGCGGCGAAAGCTTCGCAGGGTTGGGGCTTAGAGGGTACCCGTTTGGTTTGGAAGCCTAGGCGTCTGCCCGTAAGTCATAAGCGAAAGCTATTGCTGGGTTGGACATTTGTGTATTTGGGACAATTGTCATTTGCATTTGTTTGGTTTTTGTATTTGGGACAATTGTCATTTGCATTTATCTGGTATTTGGCATTTAGTCTAAATTGTTTAAGAGTAAGAGTATGGGGAGTATTGGTAAGATTTGTACATAGCTTGGAAAGGGGCCCCAGGGTGTTTTAGAAGTGATTTACAAGCTGGTAATTGTTGCTTCAGTGCGTTTTGTTTTGTTTTGTTTTGTTTTGTTTTTAAGTCTTTATGCATGTGTTGCAGTGTACGGGACTTGAATGATATACAGTATTGCATTTGGGGTTTTAAACTTTTCTTGGTGACGGGATTGACTTTGTTTGTAGAACAGTGTTATTTTCTTTTTGGTACCAAAAACTCCTTTGTAAAATATGGGAAAACACATATCTTCTATGTCTACCTCAATGGTAGGGGAAATATTAATGAAGTCTCCACTGGGATGTGTTCTTAAACATTGGGAGGATATAAGGGGAGACCCAGTAACTAGAAAAAAAAAAAAAAAATTGATACAATATTTTACAGTTGATGTTATCTTGTAGAAGGGAAGGAAAGTGAGATGTGGTCCCCGATGTTGATTTGTTCTTTACTTTGGGAAATCATCCCAAGTGGCAGAAAGATTGCAGATACGTCCCCAAGGATCCAATGGTTTTGGCATAAAAAAAAAAAAAAAAAAAGGAAAAAGGTTGAAAAGATCCTGGCTTGTAGTATAGAAAGTGATGTTTAAAATGTGGAACTGAAGAGGAAAACATAGAATTCATGTGTTAAATTTCTGTGTTAAATTTCTGTATTATCTTTATGTGTTGTCTGGAAGTGTTGATGCAGGTTTAACAAATGAAACAGTAGAAAAAGGGGCCAGAACACCGAACGCCTGGTGGGAGCTGTAGAGTGGGACAGTTGAATTATGAGGGTTTCAGTCCTATTGCAGGGAGAACTGGGAGCCGACAAGACCAGATAGAACAAGGAGCGGCTCAAGCCTTGCCCCCCCTACCACTTTGACAAGCAGTAGGGGAACAAACCGGGGATGAGGTCGGGGTGTGGTAGAGGAATGGATAAAATAACTGCAATAGGAGAGAGATTGGGAATATCAGTGTACAAAGTGTGAAGCATGGTGGCACTGGAAAAATGAATGTCCTTATTCTGAAAAAGAAACAAAAAACTGGCAGCACAGCAGATGCCTTTGTCAGAGGTGCAAAGAGGACTGGGGGAGAATTCCCCAGCAGAACCCCTGGTTACAATCCAGCTGGGGACCCAAACCATGGATTTTCTATTTTGATACTGGAGCTATTCATTTTAAGTACTGGTAGAAGAAAATTGAGTAAAAAGTATGTAGACAAAATTGGTGCCACAGGGAAAGCTGAAAATAATTTTTTCATTCAATCCTTAACTTTAAGGTGGGTAAAAATGGGGAACTGGCCAATTTTTATACGTGCCAGAGTGTCCTGTTGCCTTAGTGGGGAAAGATTTATTGAGCAAATTGAAAGCACGAATTAATTTTTAAAACTGTGACATTCAATTAAATATACCCTAATCAAAAGCCAGAGAGGCAAGAATTTTTATGTTGCAGACAACTTCAGAGCCATATGAAATCCCTCAAGAAGTGGACAATGCAGTAACCCTTTGGTGTGGGCTGGCGAAGTTCCCGGACATTCAAAAGCAGCAGAACCGGTAAAGATTTTTCTAAAGGAGAGCACCAAACTGGTAAGACAAAAACAGTACCCTTTAAAATTAGAAGCTAGAAGAGGCCTTGAGAAAATGATTGAAAATTTTTTAAAAAAAATATCGACTATTAGTCGAATGTGAATCAGAATTCAATACTCCCATTTTACCTGTGAAAAAGCCAGAAAGTGAGGAATATAGGTTAGTACAAGATTTTAATAGCAATAAATTTAATAGTTCAAGATATTCACCCCTTAGTGGCAAACCTGTATCCTTGTTGACAGCTTTAAAAGAAAATCACAAGTGGTTCACTGTATTGAACTTATAGGATGCCTTTTCTGTATTCTTCTTGACAAAAATAGTCAGGCATATTTTGCCTTTGAACTGCAAAATCCCACAACTGGGCAGAAGACTCAGCTCACCTGGGCAGTGCTACCTCAAGGATTTAAAAATAGCCCAATGATCTTTGGAAATCAATTGGCTAAGGAATTAGAAACATGCAAAATAATTTATCCTGAAAGACTGGTGTTGCAATATGTAGATGATATTTTAATAGCCACAGAAACCAGAGAAGAATATTTCAACTTGACTACTAACCTGCTAAATTTCTTGGGCCAAAGTGATAACAGATTTTCCAAGAAGAAAGCACAGATTGGAAAAGAGACTGTCATGTATTTGGGATTTGAAATCACACAGGGACAAAGACAACTTGGAAATGAGAGAAAAGAGGCAATTTGCCAAATGCTGGAGCCAAAAGGAGCTAAGGAGCTGCAAACATTTCTGGGAATGGCTGGCTGGTGTCACCTGTGGATTAAAGGAATCGAAGGAGGGACCCCTTGTGTGAGAACCTGAAGCTCGAAAGGCATTCCAGAATGTAAAGGTAGCTCTGATGTTCACTCCTGCTGTAGGGTTGCCCGATTTAACCAAACCCTTTGAACTGTTTGTTCATGAAAGACAACATTCGGCCCTCAGAAGAATCCTTTCTAAGTAGTACATGCCCATGGAGCCACATGGAAAGAAAGAGGAATGCTGACAGCACAAGGAACATCCATTAAACACCAAGAAGAAATTCTGCAATTGCTCCAAGTGATGCAGAAACCCAAAGAAGTTGCAATAATGCACTGCAAAGCCCACCAATTTGGGAATTTCCCAGTGAATATTGGAAATAAATTAGTCAATAAAAAGGCAAAGGAGAGAGCAGAAAAAGGCATCATGACAATAATACCAGTTAAAGAAGTGAAATTTGAACAACAAACCCCAAATTATAGTAAGGTTGATTTGGAATTAGCTAAATCAATTCAAATAAATATGAAAAATGATCATTAGTCCTAAAAATCAAGTTGTGGTCTCACCACAATCAAAGCTAAAAGCATAGAAAAATTCATTGGGAAACAGAGGCAATGATCAGTGATTTAAGAAGACAGGTGATTAGTGTTAGGATGATAAAGCTAATAAAATCAGTAACAAAAAGTGTGAAACTTGTTTAAAGAATAACCCGAGAAATATTAAATAACCACCCCCAGGAACCATATATATGGGAAACTTGCCTGAAAATTATTGGCAGATTGATTTTTCAGAATTGCCACAACAAAATGGATATAGATATCTATTGGTATTAGTAAATATGGCCAAAAGATTTTTTTCCTGTTGCACCAATAGGCAAGAGAAGTGGCTAAAAATATGTTAAAAGAAATAATATCATGGTTTGGAATCCCCAAAAGAATATAATCAAATAGAGGTCCTCATTTTGTGTCTGAAATTATTCAAATATTGAGGAAAATTCTGGGAATCAAATTGAATTTACACCCTCCTTGAAGGCCACAATCTAATAGACAAGTAAAATTTGTCAGAAAATATCTTTAAAATGGCCTCATGCTCTTCCTTAAGCACTTCCGAGAATCAAGATTCAATCCAGATCTAAGACTAAAATTAGTCCATATGTTAATATATGGAAAATCTTATCAGACTCTAACCCTTGTTCAAAATGTGACTGCTACTGGGGATAATGAAATGGAATTGTATTTGATATCCCTTGGAAGAACTCTGATATGGATATGGAACTGCCACAGAGCCTTTCTTTAGATTCCCCAGTTCATCATTTTAACCAGGAGATTATGTGTACCTGAAAATTCGGGAATCAGAAACTCTTCAATAAAAATGGAAAGAACCATATCAGGTGCTTCTAGCAATATATACAGCCCCTAAATTTGAAGATATTGATTCTTGGATTCATTATTTGAGAGTCAAGAAGCACAGCCTCCAAAACAGAAACAATGGATTTCTAAAGAAATATGTCATTTAAAGTTAACAGTCTCTCATTTTAATGAATTAGACAAAATCATATCAAAATAATGAAATCTATCAAAGGAATTTTAGTAGTAATGCTAATAATACTTTTTGTTTTACTGATTATGGAGATTAGTTATAAGTAAATGAGACTTATTGAAAAAATTAAATAAGTCTCAAAGGGGGGAAATGTTACATGACATAAATGTTGAAAATTAAATATCAGTATGAGGTGATTCTTGCTAACTGTAGAACTGTAGTCACATAGGTTAAATTTTATACGAAATCTATTTGTCCTTAGAGGGAGTGGGACCCTAGAGATATTATAATACGCATTTGTTAGAAGCTAGCCTAGCATATCTTTAATACAATGGTAAGTCCCAAACACCCCCAAACACCACCTGCAGAAATAGGCCCTGAGCCATCACTTTGGAGCCAGGAAAATCAAGGAGCATCGCGACCTGTTCTCAAGACCATATATGGAGATTTCAAGGAGGAGTTTGACCAGCGAATTTGAGGAGGGGGCGTTTTGACGACCACCAAGACCACCAAAAGACCCTCGACTCAAAAGACTGGGCATGCGCGAGTGGGTGGGGAAATGATGTAATGGTTTCTCAGAAAATTTATGTTTATGCATATTATTTCTTGGAATTTAATGAATATGTATAATTAATGTGTATTTAACCCGTGCTGTTGATCAAATGGGTGCGCACGCTAGGTGGAGCGATCCCCCGTGCGCCCAGCGCTGCAATACAGAAGTGCCTGCTTCTTAACTTCTCATTGCTGTTAAGGAGTTTTATTCCGGATTTCGGTAACACCGTGGCAGATCCACATGCAGTGACCTCCAGTGTTCCAAAGGGACAAAGTGCAAGATCATAAATGACCAGCCACGGTGTGTCTACAGCCCGGCCTCCTGCACAGACATCCAGTGCCAGGTGGAAACCACCTGCCAGATCATTAATGGTTGGCCACGATGCAGCCAAGTCAAGACCTCCAATATGACACACACTTGCAGTGTCCTCCAGTGTCCCAAAGGGACCAAGTGCAAGATCATAAATGACCAGCCACGATGTGTCTACAGCCCACCCTCCTGCACAGACATCCAGTGCCAGGTGGGAACCACCTGCCAGATCATAAATGGTTGGCCACGATGCAGTCAAGTCAAGCCCTCCGTTGTGAGACACACTTGCAGTGCCCTGCAGTGCCCAAAACGGACCAAGTGCAAGATCATAAATGACCAATTGCGGTGTGTCTACAGCCCAGCCTCCTGCACAGACATCCAGTGCCAGGTGGGAACCACCTGCCAGATCATTAACGGTTGGCCACGATGCACCCAAATCAAGATGTCCCTTATGACACACACTTGCAGTGGCCTCCAGTGTCCCAAAGGGACCAAGTGCAAGATCATAAATGACAGTCCACGGTGTGTCTACAGCCCGGCCTACTGCAGAGACGTCCAGTGCCAGGTGGGAACGACATGCCGGATCATTAACGGCTGGCCGCAATGCATCCAAAACAAGACCTCCTTTATGACACACACTTCCAGTGATGTCCAGTGTCCCAAAGGGACCAAGTGCAAAACCATAAAAGAGCGACCAGAGTGTGTCTACAGCCCGGCCTACTGCAGAGACATCAAGTGTCATGTGGGAACCATCTGCCAGATCATTAATGGTTGGACACGCTATGGTCAAATCAAAACCTCTATTATGACACGCACTTGCAGCAACTTCCAGTGTCCCAAAGGGAGCAAGTTCAAGATGACAGAGGAGTGGCCCCAGTGTGTCCACCACCACCCTTCCTACAGTAATGTCCAGTGTCCCAAAGGGACCATGTGTGACTTCGTCAGTGGCTGGCCCCAGTGTGTTCACCACCAGCCTTGCTGCAGCGACAGCGAGTGCCAGAAGGGAAACACCTCCCACATGGTTGATCGTTGGCCCCAGTGCATCGAAACCAAGACCTCAACTGGAAGACCTTCTTGCAGTGACGTCCTGTGTCCCAAAGGGACCATGTGTGACATGGTCAATGGTTGGCCCCAATGTGTCCAGAACCGATCATCCTGCAGTGACATCCACTGTCAGAAGGGAACCATGTGCCAGACGGCTGATGGTTGGCCACTGAGTGTCCAAAACAAGATCTCAATTTTGAGAGCCACTTGCAGCAACATCCAATGCCCTAAATGGACCACGTACAATAGGACAGATGGGCGGCCCCAGTGTGTCCCCCAACAGGCTTTCTGCAGCGACAGTGAGTGCCAGAAGGGAAACACCTCCTGGATGGTTGCTGGTCGGCTCCAGTGCATCCAAACAAAGACCTCCATTGGAAGACCTCCTTGGAGCGACCTCCAGTATCCCAAAGGGACCACCTGCAGCATGGTCAATTGTTGGCCCCAGTGTGTCCAGAACCAATCATCCTGTCAGGACATGCAGTGCCAGATGGGAACCACCTGCCAGATGGTTGATGGCTGGCCTCGCTGCGTCCAAACCAATGCCTCCACTGGAAGACCCACTTGCAGCAATGTCCAGTGTCCCAAAGGGACCAAGTGCAAGATCATAAATGAGCAACCACGGTGTGTCCACCACCAGCCCTCCTGCAGCGACTTCCAGTGCCAGAAGGGAGACACCTCCCTGATGGTTGTTCCCTGGCCCCAGGGCATTGAAAACAAGACCTCAGCTGGAAGACCTTCTTGCAGTGACGTCCAGTGTCCCCAAGGGACCACGTGTGACATGCCCACCTGTCGGCCCCAGTGCATCCAAAACAATACCTCCACTGGAGGACCGACTTGCAGCGACGTCCAGTGTTCCAAGGGGACCACCTACAACTTGGTCAATTGTTGGCCCCAGTGTGTCCAGAACCAATAATCCTGTCAGGACATGCAGTGCCAGATGGGAACCACCTGCCAGATGGTTGATGGTTGGCCTCGCTGCGTCCAAACCAATGCCTCCAGTGGAAGACCCACTTGCAGCGACGTCCAGTGTCCCAAAGGGACCAAGTGCAAGATCATAAATGAGCAACCACGGTGTGTCAACCACCACATCTCCTGCAGCGACTTCCAGTGCCAAAAGGGAGACACCTCCCTGATGGTTGTTCCCTGGCCCCAGGGCATTGAAAACAAGACCTCAGCTGGAAGACCTTCTTGCAGTGACGTCCAGTGTCCCCAAGGGACCACGTGTGACATGCCCACCTGTCGGCCCCAGTGCATCCAAAACAACACCTCCACTGGAAGTCCTTCTTGGAGCGACGGCCAGTGTTCCAAGGGGACCACATGCAACTTGGTCAATTGTTGGCCCCAGTGTGTCCAGAACCAATCATCCTGTCAGGACATGCAGTGCCAGATGGGAACCACCTGCCAGATGGTTGATGGCTGGCCTCGCTGCGTCCAAACCAATGCCTCCACTGGAAGACCTTCTTGCAGCGACGTCCAGTGTCCCAAAGGGATGAAGTGCAAGATCATAAATGAGCAACGAAGGTGTGTCGACCGCCAGTCCTCCTGCAACGACACACAGTGCCAGAAGGGAGACACCTCCCTGATGGTTGTTCCCTGGCCCCAGGGCATTGAAAACAAGACCTCAGCTGGAAGACCTTCTTGCAGTGACGTCCAGTGTCCCCAAGGGACCACGTGTGACATGCCCACCTGTCGGCCCCAGTGCATCCAAAACAACACCTCCACTGGAAGTCCTTCTTGGAGCGACGTCCAGTTTTCCAAAGGCACCACCTGCAACTTGGTCAATTGTTGGCCCCAGTGTGTCCAGAACCAATCATCCTGTCAGGACATGCAGTGCCAGATGGGAACCACCTGCCAGATGGTTGATGGTTGGCCTCGCTGTCTCCAAACCAAGACCTCCACTGGAAGACAGACTTGCAGCGACGTCCAGTGTCCCAAAGGGATGAAGTGCAAGATCATAAATGAGCAACGAAGGTGTGTCGACCGCCAGTCCTCCTGCAACGACACACAGTGCCAGAAGGGAGACACCTCCCTGATGGTTGTTCCCTGGCCCCAGGGCATTGAAAACAAGACCTCAGCTGGAAGACCTTCTTGCAGTGACGTTCAGTGTTCCAAAGGGACCACATGTGACACAGTTAGTTCTTGGCCCCAGTGCCTCAAAACCAAGAACTCCACTGGAACACATTCTTGGAGCGACCTCCAGTGTTCCAAAGGCACCACCTGCAACTTGGTCAATTGTTGGCCCCAGTGTGTCCAGAACCAATCCTCCTGTCAGGACATCCAGTGCCAGATGGGAACCACCTGCCAGATGGTTGATGGCTGGCCTCGCTTTCTCCAAACCAAGACCTCCAGTGGAAGACCCACTTGCAGCGACGTCCAGTGTCCCAAAGGGACCAAGTGCAAGATCATAAATGAGCAACCACGGTGTGTCCACCACCAGCCCTCCTGCAGCGACTTCCAGTGCCAGAAGGGAGACACCTCCCTGATGGTTGTTCCCTGGCCCCAGGGCATTGAAAACAAGACCTCAGCTGGAAGACCTTCTTGCAGTGACGTCCAGTGTCCCCAAGGGACCACGTGTGACATGCCCACCTGTCGGCCCCAGTGCATCCAAAACAATACCTCCACTGGAGGACCGACTTGCAGCGACGTCCAGTATCCCAAAGGCACCACCTGCAACTTGGTCAATTGTTGGCCCCAGTGTGTCCAGAACCAATCATCCTGTCAGGACATGCAGTGCCAGATGGGAACCACCTGCCAGATGGTTGATGGCTGGCCTCGCTGCGTCCAAACCAATGCCTCCACTGGAAGACCTTCTTGCAGCGACGTCCAGTGTCCCAAAGGGATGAAGTGCAAGATCATAAATGAGCAACGAAGGTGTGTCGACCGCCAGTCCTCCTGCAACGACACACAGTGCCAGAAGGGAGACACCTCCCTGATGGTTGTTCCCTGGCCCCAGGGCATTGAAAACAAGACCTCAGCTGGAAGACCTTCTTGCAGTGACGTCCAGTGTCCCCAAGGGACCACGTGTGACATGCCCACCTGTCGGCCCCAGTGCATCCAAAACAACACCTCCAGTGGAAGTCCTTCTTGGAGCGACGTCCAGTTTTCCAAAGGCACCACCTTTAACTTGGTCAATTGTTGGCCCCAGTGTGTCCAGAACCAATCATCCTGTCAGGACATGCAGTGCCAGATGGGAAAAACCTGCCAGATGGTTGATGGTTGGCCTCGCTTTCTCCAAACCAAGACCTCCAGTGGAAGACCCACTTGCACTGACGTTCAGTGTTCCAAAGGGACCACATGTGACACAGTTAATTCTTGGCCCCAGTGCCTCAAAACCAAGACCTCCACTGGAAGACCTTCTTGGAGCCACCTCCAGTGTCCCAAAGGCACCACCTGCAATTTGGTCAATTGTTGGCCCCAGTGTGTCCAGAACCAATCCTCCTGTCAGGACATCCAGTGCCAGATGGGAACCACCTGCCAGATGGTTGATGGTTGGCCTCGCTGTCTCCAAACCAAGACCTCCAGTGGAAGACCCACTTGCAGTGACGTCCAGTGTCCCAAAGGGACCAAGTGCAAGATCATAAATGAGCAACCACGGTGTGCCCACCACCAGCCCTCCTGCAGCGATTTCCAGTGCCAGAAGGGAAACACCTCCCAGAAGGCTGACCTTTGGGCCCAGTGCATCGAATCCAAGGCCTCTACTGGAAGACCTTCTTGCAGTGACGTCCAGTGTCACAAAGGGACCACGTGTGACATGGTCAATGGCTGGCCCCACTGTGTCAAGAACCAACCATCCTGCAGTGACATCCACTGCCAGAAGGGAACCACCTGCCACATGGTTGATGGTTGGCCACAGTGCATCCAAGCCCAGATCTCCATTGGAAAACCTTCTTGCAGCAACTTCCAATGTCCCAATGGCACAACCATGACAGATGGGGGGGCTCCCTGTCTTCCTGCCTATGCCGTCCTCGCAACTCTTCCCTGGAGCCACCATGCTTCCTTCTCCCCATTTTCCCCTGGCATCTCATCACCTCCCACGCCTCGCGTCGGCATCAACTGCGTCACCAGCCCCGCATCCTGCCAGCACGTTGCCTGCAAACCTGGCACTGCTTGCATGGTGGTGCACGGTCATCCTGCCTGTGTCTCCCGACCTTCCTGCAAGAACCTCCACTGCCAGGTGCGAATGAGCTGCAAAGTCCTGAATGGGTGGCCTCGTTGCATCCGTGTACCCTCCTGCGGTGACCTGCAATTCGCAAACGGGACAACGTGCCGGGTGGTTCAAGGGTGGCCCAAGTGTGTGCAGATGAGAAGGAGCGTGACTGCAGCATCTTGCGCCGAGCTCTCCTGCAAGTCTGGGACTGTGTGTCATGTGGTAGAGGGCGTCCCTCACAGCGTGACCCGCACCACAGTGCATTGCTTAGCAGGTACCACGTGCCAGATGGTAGAAGGTTGCCCCAAATACCTGCCCAACCAGCCCACCTGCAGCACCATCTGCTGCCCCATGGGCACCACCTGCCAGATGGTAGGAGGTTGGCCCACGTGCGTACCCATCAAGCCATCCTGCGGCACCATGCGTTGCCCACCTGGCACCACCTGCCAGATGGTGGAGGACTGGCCCGAATGCATGCCCAATAAGCCATCTTGCAGCGAGATACATTGCCCGGTGTGGACAACCTGCCAGATGGTGGAGGACTGGCCCGAATGCGTGCCAAACAAGCCATCCTGCAGCGAGATTCACTGTCCGCCTGGCACCACCTGCCTGATGGTGGAGGACTGGCCCAAATGCATGCCCAACAGGCCATCATGCAATGACACATATTGCGCAGTGGGGACAACTTGCCAGTTGGTGGAGGACTGGCCCAAATGCATCCCCAACAAGCCATCATGCAAAGACCTGCATTGCCTGAAAGGCACAACCTGCCAGATGGTGAAGGGTTGGCCCAAATCTGTAGCCAGCAAGCCATCCTTTAATGACCTGCATTGTCCATCTGGAACCACATGCCAGGTGGTGGAAACCTCCCCCAGATGCCTGCCCGTCTCACAGCCCCGTCTCATCTGCCACGTCTTGGGGCATTGGTGCTACCAAGCCTTTGACGGGAAGAACTACGGCTTGACCGAACCTTGCACCCAGACGTTGGTGACCACCTGCGGCAGCCACTTGCTCACCCTCCAAGTCACGGCGAGTGGCCAAGTGGGCAGGGGACCAGCTGCCACCTTCAGCCACATCACACTCCGTGGTGACAGCTACGAGGTGGTCCTGCTCCGCGGAGAGGAGACGATGGCAAGGGTGAGTATACAGCCTTTGGCAGAGCGTGGGGTGAAGGGTGTCTTCTCCAGGAGGGGACCCACGCATCTGGGGCTTCTTGCCACATTTCCAACCCCCAGACCCCATAACTGGGGAGGTGATCCAGACATCCAGGTGTCATAACCGCTGTCCCCTCCCTGCAGGTGACCGGGCGCCAGGCCCACCTGCCTCTTCCGCTGAAGGGAGGTTGGGTGCGCCTGGAACGTCAAGGGGGTCAGCGACGTGTGGCAATAGCCATGGACATGCAGGTGGTCTTCAGCAAGGACGGCGCAGTGATGGTAACAGCACCAGCGATGCTACAGGACCAACTCTGCAGGGTCTGCATCCAGCTTGAGGAGGGGCACAGCAGGGGACAGGGGATGCCATGCCGTGAGTGGGGCATTGCAACAGGGGACATGAGTGAGGGATGCGGGGAAGCGGTGGGAGGAACGGAGATGTGGGTGGTGGGATGGAGATATGCGTGAAGAAGGATGGATGGAGGGCTGGAGAAACAGTGGAAGGATGGTGAAGGGATGTAGAAATGGATGAAGAAGGATTTAGGGATGCATGGACAGTGGAAGAAGGATGAAGAGATGGAGAAGAGGCGAAGAAGGATTTAGGGATGGAGGAAGGGTGAAGAAGGATGGAGAAACAGTGGAAGAGGATGAAGGGATAGAGAGATGAAGAAATGGGTGAAGAAAGATGGATGGCTGGATTAATGGATGGAGAAACGGTGGAAGAAGAAGTACGAAGGGATGGAGAAACAGATGAAAAAGGACAAAGGGGTGGAAGGAGGGATGGAGAACTGGGTGAAGAAGGAGGGATGGAGAGATAAATGGGTGATGGTGGGGTGGAAGGATGGAGCGAGGGATGGAGGAACGGACTGAGGGATCATTGGAGGGACAGAGGGAGGGAGGGAGGGATGAAGAACCCTTTCAGAAGAACAACTCAACTAACCACTGCTCCTCCTGTCCCCACAGATCCATCCTGCTCATCCAAACACCCCCAGGAGCCCTGTGCCACCACCCTCATCCCCACACCTGTCCCCAAACCTGTCCCCATGGCTGCCACGTGCTCCGCCCTGGGCATGGGTCACCTCCACACCTTCGACCGCCTCCACCGCGACTTCCCCATCTCCTGCATCTACCTCCTGGCCAGGCTCTGCTCTGACGCCGGGAGCGCTGAATCCTTCAGCGACCTGGTGCAGGGCAGCCCCAGTGGCATTGTCAACATCGAGGTCCTCATGCATGGCACGCACGTGGGGCTGGAAGCCGGGCAGGTCATGGTGAGTAGCTCTAGGGGTGGGTAAAGGAAGAGCAGGGCATGAGTACGGCAGCACGAGGTTGGGGAGTGGGTAAGAGCTACGAGGATGGAGTTGTGAGGGTGGAGTAAGGGCAGGAGGAAGGCTTGGATGCTGAGTAGCACTTTCTGCCTGTGCTGGCAGCAAGTGGGGACACATTTGTTGGCCAAGTGATGAGTAGCAGGTGAGTAGTGGGCGTAAAGTGGTAGCTGGGCTGCATAGCTCAGGGAGTGAGTAGTAAGCAAGTACCAAGTAAGTAGTGGGTAACAAGTGAGCAGAAGAGCAAGCTGGGAAGATATAGAGCTGCCCATGGATGTATATCGAGTTAAGAATGAGTAGCGAGTGTGTAAGCAAGAGCTAAGAAGAGATTAAGTGGGAAAATGTTGTAAGGTGGAAGTGTTGAGTAGTGAGTGAGTAAGAGGGCTCAGTCCTGTCATTCCCACTGCAATCAGTGGCCAAATCGTGAGCTAAAGACAAGTGGTGAGTGAGTGAATAAAGTGAGTAAACTATGCATGGCAAGTGAGTAAACTACAAGTGGCAAGTGAAAAAACTATCAGCGGCGCATGATAAAATTACAAGTAGCTTGTCAGTACACCTTGTGTAAGAAGCGAGTAAACCATGAGTAGCAAGGAAATGAGCTCCAGGATGGCCAAAATGCAGATTCTATACTTTGTAACCCCCGTTCTCCACCATTTCCACCCTCCTAGGTAAATGATACGCCTACATGTCCATGAGGACCTCTCTGCGTCCATCTCCAATGTCCTCCACCTCTTTCTCCATCTGTGACAACCTTATGTGTCCCTCCACCGTGTCCCCTCTGTGGCTGTCCATCTGTGGTGTCATGTCTGACCAACCGTGACATCCCTATGTCCCTCCATGACATTCTCCATCTTTCCATCCCTCCGTGACATCGCTATGTGTCCTCGATGACCTCTCTGTACCCATCCACGGTGTTCCCCACCCGTGACATTCCTAGGCGTCCCTCCACAGTGTTGTCATTGTGTGTGTCCATCTGTGACACCTCCACATGGCCACCCATGATATCCTCCACCTCTCTGTGCATCTGTGACATCCTCATGTCTCCCTCCACCATGTAAAAATCCATTGAGAAATGATAGAGATGGACGGTTGGGTGGATAGATGGTGAAACCACTGAAGATGGACAGGTGGAGAGATGGCTGGATGGAAGGAGAAGGAGAAACCACAGAAGATGGATGGACGGAGATGGAGAAACCACTGAAGATGGATGGCTGGATGGCTGGAGAAACCACTGAAGGTGGAGAGATGGGGAGATGGAAGATGGGGAGATGGATGGAGAAACCACAGGAGATGGATGGAGACACCATAGAAGACGGACAGATGGAAGAGGACGACAAGATGGAGATATGGATGAAGAAACATGGAGATGGATGGAGGGAAGGGATGGGGAGCAGGATGGAGATGGTGGGACACGGAGATGGCGAGATGGAGAAGAAACTCTGATGCCGTGTCCTCTCCACTGCAAGGCCTTGGCCAGATCCTGGTGCCCGTTCAAGAGGCCGTGGCCAGATCCCGGTGCCCCCCATTCTCCAGCCCCTCCAGGCTCTCCCCTTGGGCCCCTAGTCCCTCTGTCCCCAGCGAGCACTCACGATGGGGGACAACCCAGGCATCCAGGCAGTGGGTTGTCCCCCTCCCCAACACCACCACCCACCCCCCGCCTCGATCATCCCACCACCATTTTTAATGAATAAAAACCTTTTGAGTCCAGCTCAGGGAAGGGGTCTTTGATCTGTCCCCTCTCCCCAGCAGGGGACCCCCACCTTCAGGAGAACTCCATCCCCCGCTCCCCAGCAAAACCCATACCCAGGACCAGTTCAACCCTTTATTGGCCGGTGCCACTGGCCCGGTGACCACTGTGTCCCCTTCCCCATCCCAGTGACAGCCACATTCCCCCGCACCCCGGGGTGGGGGGTTGTTGTGTCACTCCCTCCCCTCAATGGGTGATGGCCGTGTCACCCCTTATCCCCACCTCCCGGTGACACGGGTGTTTCCTCCCCGGGGTGGAGGTTGGCAAAGTTCAGATCTCGCCAGGGAAGGTCCCCTCCTTGCGGTACTCGTCCCACACCGTCACCTGTGGGGTGACACCAGTGACAGCATGAGCGACGGGAAGGGACCAGGGACACCGTGATGTTGTGGGGTAGGAGGGGAGGCACGGTATCAGCACGGGGGATGCAGGGACCTCCGAGATATCATGGGGATGTGGTGACACCACAGAGATTGCAGGGATCACAGTGATGTCATGGCGGATTTGGTGACACCCTGAGGTAGGTGGTGACACCATGAGGGTAGTGGTGACACCAGGGGGGTACAAGGACTGCAGCGAGAACCCCGAGGACCGTAGGGACCCCAAGAGGGACGCAAAAACCATGGGGACACTGTGGGGATCCTGAGAGCGGCAGGGACACCATGGAGAGCTCGAGGGGACCCTGATGGCCATGGGGACACCACCCCCTTGGCTGCCATCGCCTTCTGACAGCAGTGGAAATCTGGGTTGGGGGGAGGGGACATGATGGGACAGGAACGGGGGGACCCAGGAGTCCCTCCCCCACCCAGAGGGGACCCTGGGGTCCAGAAAGGGCGGGGGAGGGGCAGCACCCAGGTAGTTCTGCCAGCAGCTCTTGGTCTGCTTCTGTGTGGGGAAGCAGCTGTCAAACGGGGCGGTCTTGTAACGCTCCAGCTTGGCCTTGATGTCCTCTGCCATGGCTGCGGAGTAATTAACGGGGTAATTAACCCCCCTCCAAAGTAATTACCCCCACTAGGATTAATTAAACCCCCCCCAGAGGTTAATTAAACTCCTCTGGTAAAAATTAATCCCCTCCAGGAAAGAGAAGAGGGATGCTAACACGCAAACAGTAACATGGGGGGAGTGTGGGGGAAAGAAAGCCCCTCAAAGGGATCATTAGTAAGGCTAATTAACCACCCCTGCAAATCATTAATATCCCCTGGGATTAATTAACCACTGCTGGGACTAATTAACCCTCCATGGGTACAGCATTGTATTTCCCCTTGCGTTTTCTGTGCTGTACGGCTGGAATTGCACGGCTGGTACTGCGCTGCAGCGTGTTGTACATTGCCCTGCAGCATTGTACAAGATTTGGCATCACACTGCGCCCCACCCAGCGCAGCTCTGGCGCCCTCCAACACCTCCTCCCAGCAGGCTCCAGCACACAGCCCTGCTCGGGAGCCAACCCCACCGAGAGCAGCCGAGTGCCCGCCCGGCCCAGCTGCTGCTCCGGGTCCACGTAAGGGCACGGTGGAGCTGCGGCCCCTCAGCATCCACCTCTGGTGCCCCCAGTAAACACCGTGACACCTTCTGGCGCGCGTGTGTGTTTATGGAAAAAGTTCCAGTAGAGTGGTTGGTAATGCGTTTTTGTTTGTCATGTGTTGCAGTTTGTATCATATGCTACGGTACGACACGTGTGGTATGGTATCACATAACTTGTATGGTATTTATTGTATTTCTTCTATGAACCATATTGTGTGGTGTGTTTTGTGCACAGGGCACGTATGGTATGGTATGCTATGGTATGTATCGCATGGTACGGTGTGTATGGTATGGTAGGTACTGCATGTTACGTATCATTTGTACTGTTTCAAATTATCTATTTTTTCTCTTTTTTTTTTTTGTATTTTATTTATTGTATGAATTTTGTTGTATCTACTGTATTTTGTATGCATTGCATGTATTCCATTTAGTATGTGTTGCTTTTTATATTGTGTTGTATTTAATGTTGTGTGTGGTCTGTATTGTATTTTGTATTGTAGCTGTTGCCTTTTGGGACGTCTGTTATGTGTTTTATTGTATGTCTTGTTTCGTATTGTGTGGTATTTTGTATTCTATTGTATTGTCTATTGTATAATATTCTTCTGTATTGTATAATATGTATTGTATGCTATGGTATGGTACCTATAGTATTAAAGAGTATAGTGATTGTGTTCTGGTTTTATTTAGGGAGGGGGGGCCTAAAGTGGTAGCTTTTGTAGGAAACTGCTAGAAGTTTTTTCCCCTTTGCCCAGTGGACTCGGCCAGGCCTAGGGCAGACCCACTGCTGGGCAGGGACAAGCCAATTGGCAGCAGAATGTTCCCTGATAATACCTCTGTGATAGCGTATTTAAGAAGGGGAAAACAAAAAAAAAGGTAGAGAAGATGGGAAGGAGCTGAGCAAGGGTAGAGAGGTGGAGGCGTGAGCCTTGTGGGCCTTGCGGCCTTCACCCTCTGGGCTCCTGCCAGGCGCCATCTGGGCCCAACTCGGGCCAGCCCGGCTGCAAGAAGTGGAGAGGAGATGAGATGTGAAGAGATCCTGAGAGGCGTCTGCCTGAGCCGGTTGTGAAACATTTCTTGTGAGAGGAACGGCTGCAGATGCCAAGGTCAGTGACGAAGGAGCGGGAGCAGTAACGCTGCCCCTGGCCAAGATTCCCCTGCAGCCCGAGGTGCAGCCCATGGTGGAGCAGGTTGTCCCCCTGCAGCCCATGGAGGCCCACGCAGGAGCAGAGATCCACCTGCAGCCCATGAAGGACCCCATGCCAGGGGAGGTGGGTGCCTGAAGTCAGCTGTAGCCCATGGAGGGCCCACACTGAGGCAGCTGTTCTGGAGGGACTGCACCCCATGGAAGAGTTGACCCACGCCAGAGCAGTTCATGAAGGACTGTGGTGCGTGGGTGGGACCCCACGCTGGAGCAGGGGAGGAACGTGAGGAGTTCTTCCCCCAGCGATGAAGTAGTGGTGTAAAACGATGTGGGGTGGACTGACCGTAAGCCCCATTTCCTCTTCCCGCCTCTGCTGCTCAGGGGGGAAGGTGGTAGAGATAATGTTAAGTTCAGGAAGATGGAGTGGTGGGGAGAAGTTATCTTGTTCTCTGTTTCATTATCCCGCTGTTTTTAGTAATAAATGGTTTTTGTCAAGCCGCGTCTCTTTTGCCCAAAACGGTAACCTTAAGGGTTTCCCTCTGTCCTTATCTCAAACCTCGAGCTGTTTGTCTTGTATCATCTCCCCCTATTCCCTCGGAGGGCGGGGGGAGCGAGAGAGAGACTGCGTAGTCTGGTCCTGAGCAGGGCTGAACTCCGACAGTCAGGCCCCACTGCACAGCACCAGGATGTCAACGAAGCAGCCCGGTGCAGGAAGAAAGGGTGAGGGGCTCTCTATGTGTCCCCGGGCACATGGAACTTAGAATGATTGGTTTTCGACTTGCAGGGGCAACACAAAGCCGTCTGCACATTTTGCAACGGGCCTCGGAGACAGGGCGAGGCACAGCAGCAGCCGGAACCAGCAGCGCAGGGCAGGTGAGCTCCCCCCCAGCACCCGGCCAAAAACAGGTCGGAGGACAAGAGGCGGGCCCGAGCCATGGGGCCCAGCCCTCTGATTGGATGAGACCGTAAGGGACAGAGCCAGCAAGGGACAGATCCGGTAATGGGCGGAGCTGAAATGGGTGGAGCCAGCAACAGGCAGAGCCGGGAGTGGGCGGAGCCAACAGCTTGTAGAACCAATACTGGACGGAGCCAGCACCGGGCGGAGCCGGCAATGGGCGGAGCCTGTGCCCGGTTGCCCGGGAGATGGAAGCAGCCAAAACAGTCACCACAGCTGATGCCAAGGGAGGTGGCCGCCTCGACACCCGGCTCCTGCAATGGTGCCTCCGCCGAAACTCGGGGGGCTTCCAGCACGGAGGAGCCTTCAAGGCACAAGGTGCGCGGGGGCCTGACGGGATCCGCCTCTCCCGGCGGGGAAACCGCATCCTGATGGATGGAGAGGGCTTGGAGCCAGAAGCCAGGGGGGCAGGGGACAGCGCAGGAGAGCTGAAGGAAAGCCCGGGGCTGGCATGGCACCGGCTCACGGTGCCGGTGCTGCTGGGAACAGGGATGCCGCTCCCGGCGGCGTGGAGGGCTCCGGAGCACGGCTGAAACGCTTGTCCACCCAGGCAGGCAGCCTGAGAAACAGCGAGGAGGAGCTGGAAGCGCTGGGGGCTTCCCAGAGCTCTGCTGTGGCTGCTGAGACTGGGTGGCAGAAGTCCCACCAGTGGGCTCTGGGATGGAGGGCGGCAGGCCGTGTCCGATGGGTTGTCCTTTGCATGGGACTGTGTTTTTTTGTATGCGAGTGTTTGTATTGCATTGCACATCTTGTAGTTTCTATGCTGGTTTTTATTTGTTATTTATACGACGTGTGTATTTTACGTGTTGTAGTTTATTGTACAATGTGGTGTTTCTTCTATTGTCTGTGTTGTGATGTCTCGTATGTTTTGTGTTGCATTGTATTGTTTGTGTTCTGTCTTGGCTTGTTCTGTATTTTGCGTTGTCTTGTATTTTCTATTGTGTGGTTTGGTATGTGTGGTATGGTATTGTGGGTAGTTTATTGCTGTCTGTTGTGTGTATCACATGGTGTTGTATGTAGTGGGGGTATATATGTTTATAAGTGGGTATGTGTGTGTTTATTATTGTATTTTCTATTTTCTGTTGTGTTTTGTATTGCAATGTATACATTGCTTAGTATAGCATGCTGTTGTACTGTATGTATTGTGTTATTTTTTGTATTGTAATCTATTTTGTATTGTAATGTATTCTGCATTGTACGGTTTGAGTTCTATGTTTTGTATGGTACGGTATGTATGTTATTGTAGGGTATTTTGCATTTGGGACAGTATTTGGAACGGGGTGGTTTGTGGTTTATGGTATAGTATGGTGTTTATTGCGTTCTGTGTTGTATTTGTGGTATGGTATGCACTGTACAGATTGTATCTTATCTTGTATGTACGCATTGTATCATATTTTATGTCGTACGGTATGGTATGTGTCCTATGGATTGTGTCGTATTGTATGGTATGGTATTTATTGTATTGTACGTGTTGTCCATAATGTGTTGTATTGTATTTCATATTCTATTCTACGTATTGTATGTAGAATATAGTATGGTATGGTGTGTATTGTAGAATGTATTGTACGTAAGTTATTGTATTACATTTTGTCTCTTTCGTGCGTATTGTACTTTGTGTTGTGTATCCTTTGTTGTATTTTATTCTATTTTATATTGCATTGTATTGTTTGCATTGTGTGCTTTGTGTTCTATTCTATGGTATGGCATTTCAATTATTCTATGTATTGTATTCTATTGTACAA
The DNA here is from genome assembly GCF_036417535.1 of Chlamydotis macqueenii. Lineage (NCBI taxonomy): Eukaryota > Metazoa > Chordata > Aves > Otidiformes > Otididae > Chlamydotis > Chlamydotis macqueenii. The sequence continues at coordinate 52,749,706 of NC_141593.1, read as the reverse complement.
TATGGTCAATTTTTTTAGATAGCGTATATATTGTATGATACGGGATGCTTTCCACGGTGTTTTATGCATTGCATATTGTATTGTTTGGTATGTATTGAATGGTATGTGTTGTAGGGTATGTATAGTATGGTAGGGCATGTATTGTACTGTATTTTGCATTGTGTGTACTGTATTTTATGATGTATTTTGTGTTGCATTTTATCTATTGTATTTTATAAGTTTTCTTTAATGTGTTTTATGGTATGGCATTTATTTTATTGTATGTGTTGTATTGTGCATAATGTATAGTATGGTATTTATTGTATTGTATTTTCTGTTGTATTCTGTTTTCTATGGTATTGCCTCTTCTATTGTGTGCTTTTTATGTATTGTATGTGGTGTACTCTCTTCTAGGCCTTGTACGTAGCATCTCGTATGTATCGTCTCGCATGTGTTGGACTGTATTTATTGTATTGCATATATTGTATAGTGCATATGTACTGGGTTCTCTGTTGGTGTTTGTGTGGTACGTACTGTGCCTTGTGTGGGATGTACTGTCTTGTGTATATTACGCGGTTTGCGTGGTAGGTACTGTATTTTGTATTGTATGTAATAGATGTAGTGTAAGGTAAAGTACATCTTGAACTGTACGTATTCTGTTTTCTAGCGTAGTTTATTTTCTAGTCTATTTTCAAATTGTGTTGTCTGTATTGTCAGTATTATATTTTGAATTGTACGCATTGCGTGTGTTGTATGCTATATATTGTGTTGTATTTTGCATTGTACGGTATTTGTATTGTTGCGTGTGTACTGAGGGTATGGCATTCTGTGTAGTGTAAAGTATGTACTGTATGTTGTATTGTACTGAATGCTGTATTCCATTTTGGTTTGGCTTGCATTGTATTCTGTAGCGCGTGTGCGGTATTGTGTGTAGGATCTTGTGTGCATGGTGTTGCATGGTATTTTTGTATTGTATGGTACACGTTGTATGGTATGACATGGCACCTATTGTACGGTACTCTAGGGGATGTACTGTATTTTTTTCTATTGTATTTTATATTGCCCGTTAGGGATTGCATTTTATTTTATGTGTTGTCTTCAGTTTGTTGTATTGTATGCTCTGGTTTGGTATTTATTCTGTGTCTTTTACTGTGTGTCTTGTCTCTGTCGTATTTTGCGGTTTGTTGTACACGGTGAGGTGGCAGGGGCAGAACCTGTGCGAGCGCCCTCGCCGAGGTCAGCTGGACCAAGCCCGTGCCTCAAGAGCTGCAGTACGCCCAGCGCCGAGAAGAAACAACGGCGAGTTATGGTCATGGGTGACTGCCGCCGGACGGGAAGGGAGGCCCCCATCTGCAGACCAGAACCTCTTTTCGGGGAAGTTTGCTGTGTCCCTGGGGCCCCCGCACGACTGAGGAGCCCAGCGCAGCCTTCGGACTAGGACCCACTCCTGCTCTTTCCTGCGGGTGCTGATGAGGTGGCAGCGGTGTTGCGTTGTATTCTGTGTACTGCACGTGCTGTGTTGTACAAATTGTGTTGAGTATCTGTACACCATATGGCACAGTATTTATTCTGTCGGGTGTAGTGTATTGTATTTATTGTATTTTATTGTCCTGCATTGTGATGCACATGCTTTATATCGTATAGCGTGTATAGTATGTATTACACTTTTAATAATTTTTTATTGTATTTTTGCATTGACTTTCTTTTAGTTTTATGTATTCTGTGTATTTCATCATATTAGTTACTGTATTCAATGTATTCTGTTGTATTATTTTGTTCATATGGGCTGTATCGTATTGCGTGTACCATAATGTATTTATTGTGTGTATCGTAATGTATTTTTTATTGTATTGAATGGTTTGGTATGTGTTGAGCGGTATATATTGTGTAGTTTGTATTGCACATGCTATGTATTTTGCTTTGTATTGTGCTGTGTGGGTTTTTTTTAAATGTTCTCTTTTTCATTATCTTGCACGCCTTCTATGTGTTGTCTTTTATTCTATGCTATGGTACTTATTCTATGGTTTGATATGGTTTGATGTTTATTGTACTGTATGGTAAGTTTTATGTTGTGTCATGTGTTGTATTTTGTATTCTGTTTTGTATTGTATTTCCGAAAGTATTTTATGTATTGTACTGCTTGTATTGTATTTCACGTATTCGATTTTATGTATTGTATTCTACTGTGTATTGTGCATCCTAGGTATTGTAGGACATATGACATTGTATTAATTCAAAGTTCTGTATTGTGTGTAGCTTATGGTAAACATTTCTCTTACTGTACAGTACGTGCTCTATTGCTTGTATTGTATTATATCCTTGTATCGTGTGGTATGTGTTCCATGTATTGTGTGGCTTGCACTGCATTGACTTGCTTGTGTTTGGTATTGTATTTATGATATGGTTATTGCAGGTATTCTACGGTACGGTGTTGTACTGTATATATTGTGCGGTATGGAATGGATTGTGTGTATTTTATTTTGTATGGCGTGTTTCGTATTGCATTTTATGTAGTGCATTTTGTATTGTGTTTTGTGTTGCATTTTCTATTACAAATTTCTATTACAAATAGATGCAATGCATTTTGTGTGTTTTACTCTATGTATTGTGTTCCCTGTATTGCATGTATTGTCTGGTATGCTATTTATTGTATTGTACCTTGTACTGTATTTTGTATTGTATTGTATTTTTGTTCTGTTGTACGACTTGCTTTGTATTGTATTGTATTTTGTATTCTATTGTATTTTCTATTGTATAATATTCTTCTGTATTGTATGTTATGGTATGGTACGTATTGTATTAAATACTATGGTGATTGTTGTATTGTATTGTGCGCATTGTTAGGTACGGTGTGTATTGTCAGCTGTAGGGGTTGTTTAGGCTGGAGGAAAGGAGCTGAGGGGAGACCTTTTTGCTCTCTACAGCTGCCTGAGAGGATGTTGTAGTGAGCCGGGTGTCATAGAATCATAGAATGGTTAGGGTTGGAAGGGACCTTCACAAGTCATCTAGTCCATCCCCCCTGCAAGGAGCAGGGACATCCCCGACTAGATCAGGTTGCTCAGAGCCTCATCCGGGCTGGCCTTGAACGTTTCCAGGGATGGGGCATCCGCCACCTCTCTGGGCACCCTCTTCCAGTGTTCTACAACTCGCATTGTAAAAAATTTTTTCCTAATATCCAATCTAAATCTACCTCCCTCTACTTTAAAATCATTACCCCTCATCCTATCACAACAGGCCCTCCTGAACAACCTCTCCCCATCTTTCTTGTAGGCCCCCTTGAGGTACTGGAAGACTGCTATAAGGTCTCGCCGGAGCCTCCTCTTCTCCAGGCTGAACAGCACCAACTCTCTCAGCCTGTCCTCATAGGGAAGGTGCTCCAGCCCTTTTATTATCTTTGTGGCCCTCCTCTGGACCCTCTCCAACTGGTCCATGTCCTTCTTATGTTGGGGGCTCCAGAACTGGACACAGTACTCCAGGTGGGGTCTCACCAGGGCAGAGCAGAAGGGGAGAATCACCTCCGTTGACCTGCTGGCCACACTCCTCTTGATGCAGCCCAGGATGCGGTTGGCCTTCTGGGCCGCAAGGCCGCATTGCCAGCTCATGTTGAGCTTCTTGTCCACCAGCACTCCCAAGTCCTTCTCCTCAGGGCTGCTTTCGATCCATCCTCCACCCAGCCTGTATTTGTGCCTGGGACTGCCATGACCCACATGCAGGACCTTGCACTTGGACTGGTTGAACTTCATGAGTTTCTCACAGGCCCACCTCTCCAGCCTGTCAAGCTCCCTCTGGATGGCATCCCTCCCTTCCAGCATGTCGATGGCACCATACAGCTTGGTGTCATCGGCGAACTTGCTGAGGGTGCGCTCTATCCCACTGTCCATGTCGCCGACAAAGATGTTGAACAGGGCTGGGCCCAACACGGACCCCTGAGGGACGCCACTTGTGACCACTTGGACATCGAGCCGTTGACCACCGCTCTCTGAATGCAGCCATCCAGCCAACTCCTTATCCACCGAGTGGTCCGTCCATCAAACCCGTGTCTCTCTAGTTTAGAGAGAAGGATGTCATGTGGGACAGTGTCAAAAGCTTTGCACAAGTCCAGGTAGATGATGTCCGTTGCTCGTCCCTTGTCCACCGATGCTGTCACCCCATCATAGAAGGCCACCAAATTGGTCAGGCACGATCTGCCCTTTGTGAAGCCACGTTGGCTGTCATCAACCACCCCCTTGCTCTCCATGTGCCTTAGCATGGTTTCCAGGAGAAGCATGGTTTCCAGGAGAGCTCTTTCTCCAAGAAACAAGTGCTAGGATGAGAGGAAATGGCCTGAAGTTGTGCCGGGGGAGGTTTAGGTTGGATATGAGGAAAAAGGTCTTCACCAAACGCGTTACCAATCATGGGAGCAGGCTGCTCAGGGAAGTGGTTGAGTCACCATCCCCGGAGGTATTTAAAAGAGGGGGAGATGTGGCACGCAGGGACACAGTTTAGGGGTGGACTTGGCAATGTTAGGTTAATGGTTGGACTCGATGATCTTAAAGGTCTTTTCCAACCCATGTGATTTCAGGATTCTGTGATTCTGTATGGCATCACGTAGCTGGCCTCCAGACAGCTGCCCAGGCAGGTGGGACAGTGATCCTCCAGCTGCGTGGCCATGCTCTCCTCTGGCTGTGGTGGGCTGGGGCCAGCTGGGGATGTGGAGCCGCTCCCTCTCACCGCTGCTGCAGCAGCAGGGATCACACTGGAAAAGGAAGAGGCCATTGTCTGGCCCGGGGAGAGGCGGAAGAAATGCCTCGCTTCCTCAACAAAGAAACTCTTCCCAGCTCTCCAGGCAGCTCAGCCCTGCTGCTGCGAGCAGAGCTGCCTGTCCAGATGCTGGGGGACGCCCTTCAAAAATCGCAGGGCAACAATTGTGCAACAGCATGCACGTGTTGCTGTGCAATGGTGCAGCAGAGAGGCTCCCAGCCCCTCTGCTTCCCGAGGAGGGTCTCTTGCCCCCTGCCTCGCCCCCTGTGTCAGCCTTGCGAGATCCAGCGTGGACCAGCTCCCTGGCACCTCATCCACTGCCATTGGTGGGGGTCCCAGCAGCCACCCCTCTGCTCCCACCGCCAGCCCTGCAGGCCCCGGTGGAGCCACGGGAGGCTGTGCCAGGACCCTCCACTCCCAGCCGGGGCAGTGAACGGTCCCCTGGGGGCCCACAGCCACCCCCAAAGAGGAGGACTGGCTGCTGCGAGGCCTCTCCAACCAAGAAGAGGTCAGCACCCTGTTGGTGACCCTGGAGGGCGCCTCGGGTGACAGCCAAACCAGGACCAGGCCATCAGCCGGGGTGTGTGCCAGCCCTCAAGGGCTCCCGGCCCTCCCAACCCAACTCTCCAAATAAAATAAACATGTGAAAAGTACAGAAAAAGTCTCCGTCTTACTAACAATGCTGGTGACCTTGCTATCTTTGCCCATTTTTGCTGGGAAGGGTGGGATGTTAACGCTGAGGGGTCCTTCTGCATGTGCCAGGTAAGATTTTGTTGCTTTCCCCGAAGGCAAGCGCTGCCCAGCTCCAGGCCTGCATCTCTGCAGCTGGTCCCGGGGCAGATGTTTCCAGCCGGGGGCTCTCCAGAGCCAGCGCGTGCCCACCGCTCATCACTCCTGGCCTGGCCTCCTCCTCACACTGTATTTGTCTACTTTGGAGAAAACAAGGCTGAGAGGCAACCTCATCACTCTCTACAGCTTCCTGAGGAGGGGAAGTGGAGAGGGAGGAGAAGGAAATGCTGATTTTCTTTTTTTTTTTTTTTTTACAGTGAGGGTGGTGAAACACTGGCACAGGTTGCCCAGAGAGGTGGTGCATGCCCCATCCCTGGAGACATTCAAGGCCAGGTTGGATGGGGCTCTGAGCAACCTGATCTAGTGGAAGATGTCCCTGCTCACTGCAGGGGGGTTGGACTAAATGACCTTTAAAGGTCCCTTGCAACCCAAACTTACTACTTTTCAATACCATACACTCAGTGCTGTTTGCCTTTCTCCAGTTCTTGTATTTTTCACTGCCATAAACATTGTCTGATGAAAGAAGCCAAAACCTCTTCTTTTTTAAAGAAATCTCATTCTTCTGACAGAAAGCGAGAAAACAGACACAACTCTTTCCAGCCCCATACAACGCTTAGAGGCCATGTGTGTTGTCTAACTGCTATGGTCTCTTGCCCAATACAGTTTTGCTGACATAAGTATTTTTGACATCTGCTCATTCACATTCACAGCAACCAGGCTTTTAAAACACGTGTGTCGCCAAGACCTTTGTTGAGAATGGGAACTCAATACTTTGGGCACATCAATTGGCTGTTGAGGTGACTCGTGTGGACGTAGAGTTTCACGCGTACTTCTAACTTCTGTGTCAGCCCTGGGGAGTTTAAGATTCACTTTTGTTCTCCTCTGAACTGCCTCTAGCATTTCTAAATCCTTAAAGGGAAGAAGGCCCAGCGAAAGGAACGCTCTGTTCTGCTGCAATGCCCCTCATTGCGTTTTATCGCCTTGTCAGTTATTGTAGATGGGACACTACCACGCTGTGGTATCTTCCGATTGTTACACAGACCATTGATGTCCTGGCTCTTAGGGCTGCGTGACACAAATCCGTGGGAATCAATGCAGTATGTCCTCAGTACATTTGTGGACATAATGTATTTCATATAGTAAACATACCGCGCACAACAAGCAACGCATTGCACTTTATTTTGTCTTGAATTGTCAATTGTACGGTACGGCACGGCATGGTACGGTATTCATTGTATTCTAATTTTTATTTTACAGGCTGTATTGTCTGCATCGCATGGTGTTTATTGTATTGCACATATTGTATGGTACAATATGTAATCTATCTATTGTACTGTATGTATTGCATTTTGTATTGTACGTATTTATCGTATGCATCACAGTGTATGTGCTGTATGTCTGGTGTGGTATTGTGTGGTACGGGAGGCATTGCATTGCACTTGGCACTGTGCGGTACGGTACGTGTGGGATTGTATGTGCTGTATGGTGTGGTACGTACTGTATGCTATGGTACGTATTGTCTCGTGTTGGCTGCGTCTGATGACGGCATTGTCCTGGAAATGCCTTCCAGTAGCATCCAGTAGGATCTTCTCCATCATTTTTGCAGGGGCTGAGGTTAGACGAGCAGGTCTGTAGTTTCCCGGGTCTTCCCTCACGCCCTTCTTGGAAACGGGAGTCATGTTGGCCAGCTTCCAGGCGGTAGCAACGTCCCTGGAGTTCAACGGTCTGGCAGCAGAGCGGACCACAGGATTGTCATGGGAGAGATGGTATCAAAACCGCACGAAAGTTCTGGTGACTGCCGCAGAAACTGAAGGACACACAAAGTAGGGACTCAGTTACTGAGCTGGCAGCAGCCAGCCCCTCTGCCTGCTTGGATGGATGAAGGTCAGTGGAGAACCCCATTTGCTCTCTGGAGCCTGAATCGGGCTGAAGCCCACCTGGCAGCAGATGCAGGCGGGAGGACTTTGCTTTCAGATTCCCCTTGGTCTCCCCTCACTTTTACAGGACACCTTTTGTTGTTTGCAGAGGGAAAAACTGCACAGGGACGCAAGGCACAGGGGTGAAAGGCAAGGAGCTTGTTCTGCGCGCTGCCTAGAAACCGACTGCGCTGGTGTCCTCAGAGAGCTCCAGAACAGCCCGTTGTGGGGACGCGTCTGCTTTCTGCAGAGTCAGCAACAGGCAGAGCCGGCGAAGGGCGGTGCCGGCAGGAGGCGGGGCCAGGAGAGGGCGGTGCCGGCAAGGGGCGGGGCCAGGAAAGGGCGGGGCCGGGCGCAGGCAGAGCCGGCAACGGGTGGAGCCGCCAATGGGCGGAGCCAGCAACGGGCAGAGCCGGCAAGGGGCGGAGCCTGTGCCCGGTTGCCGGGGGGATGGGAGGGGCACAACAGTCACCACAGCTGATGCCAAGGGAGGGGGCAGCGCTGACACCCGGCTCCTGCAATGGTGCCTCTGCCGAAACTCGGGGGGCTTCAGCCGCGGAGGAGCCTTTGGTCGCTTCCCAGAGCTCTGCTGTGGCTGCTGAGACTGGGTGGCGTAAGTCCCCCCAGCGGAGCTCTGGGGTGGAGGCCTGCAGGCCGTATCCGACGGGCTGCGTTTTGTATGGGATTGTGGTTTTGTATCGTTTGTGTTGCGTTGTACGTCCTGCAGTGAGTACGCCGGGCTGCAGTGTGTGTGTTTTGTGTGTCGTGGTTTATGGCACGGTATGGTTATTCCGTCTGTTGTCTCTCTTGTGATGCCGTGTCCTGTCTGGACTGTGTTGTGCTGTTTGCATCGTGTGTTGCTGTGTGTTGTATTTTGTGCCGTGCTTTGTATTGCATTTGTGTGGCACGGTTTGGCAGGTATGGTGTGGCCTTGTGAGTACTGTGGGTGGTTTAGAGCTTTGTACTGCGTGCGTCCTGTGGTATCGCACGTATTGTGGGTACACGTGGCATTTATTATTGTATTTTCTATTTTGTATTGTATTTGGTGTTGCATTGTACGCATTGTAGGGTATGATATCGTACTGTATGTGTCGTGTACCGCAATGGATTTTGTGCTGTATGGTTTTTGCTCCGTGTTTTGTATGGTACGGTATGTATGCTATGGTATGCTGTAGTTGGGCTGGTGTTTGCTATGGGGGGTTCCCAATACTATTTTATGGTATGGTTTACATCGGTTTGGGTTCTGTTCTACGGTATGGCAGTTCTTTATTGTATATACCGTATTGGACGGTATGGTAATTTTTTTTGTAGCTATTGTACGGTGCGGTATGCTGTATGCTATTCATTGTATTGCATTTTCTATTGTATTCCATTTTATGTTTTGTATCTATTGTGGTGGGTTTTTATGCACTGTATGTGTCATATTGTAGGTATGGTATTGCATGTCCTGTATGCCATGGAGGGACTGGGTTGCGTACTGGTGTCTGTGTGGTACGTGCTGTGTACTCTGGGGTATGTATTGCCTTGTGTATATTACGTGGTTTTTGTTGTAGGTATTCTATTGTATATTTTATTGTGTTTTGTATCGTACGTAATACACGTAGTGTATGTGATGGTACGTATTGAACTGTATGGATCGAACAGTACATGTTCTTCGTTCTGTTTTATTTTTTAGTTGACTTGTATGTATCGTCTGTGTTGGCTTTTCTATTGTAGCTGCGGGATGTGTTATATTTCCTACTGCACTGTTTTGCACGTGTTGTGTGCATTGTATGGTTTTTATTGTGTTGTACAGCATGTAGTGTTTGGCATGCTAGCAGATCTCTTTTAATGTGTGTGGTGCATTTTATGTGTTGTAATGTCTATACCGTATGTGTTGTGTTGTATTTTGCACGCTACGGTTTGGTATTATGTGTCTTTTAGTGTATGTCAGGTCTCTATTGCATGCTGTGTTTTATTGTGCAAAATGAGGTGGAAGGGGTGGAACCTGTGCGAGCGCCCTCGCCGAGCTCGGCTGGCCCAAGCCCGCGCCTCAAGAGCTGCAGTACGCCCAGCGCTGAGAAGAAACAACGGCGAGTTATGGTCATGGGTGACTGCCGCCAGAGGGGAAGGGAGGCCCCCATCTACAGACCAGAGCCTCTTTTCGGGGAAGTTTGCTGTGTCCCTGGGGCCCCCGCACGACTGAGGAGCCCAGCGCAGCCTTCGGACTAGGACCCACTCCTGCTCTTTCCTGCGGGTGCTGATGAGGTGGCAGCGGTGTTGCGTTGTATTCTGTGTACTGCACGTGCTGTGTTGCACGAATTGTGTTGCGTGTCTTGTCTTGTACTGTCGTTTCTTTGGTACTGACTATTGTATTGTTTATTGTATGGATGGTATGGCATGGTATTTATTCTCTTGTACGTACCGCACTGTACGTATCGTATCGTATTGTACGTATTGTATTGTATTTTCTGTTGTATTCCATTGTATCTGCTGTACTTTGTACTGGTTTGTGTATTGTATTTTTTGTGCTTTTTAATTATGTCTGCTATTTATTGTATCGTATGGTATTGACTGTACGGTATGTATTGTGTTTAATTGTTTTGTATGTACTGTGCTGTATTTTGTTTTTATGTATGATAACGCATTTTGTATTGTAATGTCTTTTGTATCATATTGTATAGCTTGGTATGTATTGCTGGTATATACTCTGTGGCATGTATTGCGTGGCATGTATTTTGGGGTGTATTGTGTGGTATATTTTTTCACATGTGCTTTGTCTTTCATTGTCCTGCACGTATTGGCTGTTGTTTTATGGTATGGTGGTTGTCGTATAGTTTGGTGTTTATTGTATGTATTGCCTTGGTTGGTAAGGTACCAACTTGCTGTATCGTGTGATATGTACGGTATGGTACGTATCCTTTGTACCACATGTACGTTATTGTTTGTAACGTATGTATCATATGGCTAATACGTATGGTCTTCCTAGCATTTTCTGTTGCATTTGGTACTGTATTGCATTTTGTATTTTGTATTGTAATTTGTATTGTATTTTTCTTTTGTATTTCGTGTGTTGTATTGTCTGTGTTTCGCGTACTCTACTTTTTGTTCTCTGTTTTGTATTGTGCACTGTGCGTATGGGGCTACATTTATTGTACTTTATTGCATGTATTGTATCTCCTGTATGTATCATACTGTTTGTCGTGCACTGTACTGGGTTGTGTGGTGCGTATTGTAGGGCACGGTACGCACAGTACGCCATGTGCTGTACGGTGTGGTATTGTTTGTATTGTGTGTATTGCATGGCATAATATTTATCGTCTGTTACATATTGTATTAGTTCAAAGGCTTGCATTCTGTGTCGTTTCTGTAGTGTATGGTATGATATTTATCTTGTGGTACTAGGGCGTGTATTATATGGTATGTGTTGTATCGCTGTAGTTGTATTAGGTTCCTGGTTTTGTGTCGTATGTATTGCGTTGCTGCTGCGATATTTTATTGCTCGTATTGTACTGCTGGCACGTTTTTGTGTCTGTATGATATGGTATTGCAGGTATTGTATGGTACGGTGCTCTTCTGTATATATATATAATGGTATGGAATGGATTGTATTTGATATTGTATGGCGTGTTTCGTATTGCATTTTATGTAGTGCATTTTGTATTGTGTTTTGTGTTGCATTTTCTATTGTGATTTGTATTAAATTTAACGTGTTGTATTGCACGTGTTGTATTTCCTGTATTGTCTGTTATGCTGTTTATTGTGTTGCACACTGCAATGTATTTTGTACAGCATTGTATTTTTTTCCTATTTTTGCTGTATCTTGTAATGTGTTTTGTAATTTATGTTGTATTGGGATGTGTTTGCATTGTAATTTGGATTTTATTGTCATTTGTGTTTTAGTGTAATTGGTGTTGTATTTCCTCTTGTGTTTTCTGTGCTGTACGGCTGGAATTGCACGGCTGGTACTGCGCTGCAGCGTGTTGTGCATTGCACTGCAGCATTGTACAAGATTTTGTATCGCACTGCGCCCCACCCAGCGTAGCTCCGGCACCCTCCAACACCTCCTCCCAGCAGGCTCCAGCACACAGCCCTGCTCGGGACCCAACCCCACCGAGAGCAGGCGAGCGCCCGCCGGGCCCAGCTGCTGCTCCGGGCCCGAAGCTCTGCTCTTCGGTTGCCTCCAGGGCCCGTGTGTGTGGAAAAAGTTCCGATAGTGTAGTCTTTTGTAATATATTGCGTTTTGGTCATGTACATCATATGGTGTGGTATCATATGGTGGGGTATGACGTGAATGGTACTTATTATATAATACTGTATCGCATCTATTCTGTTGTATTGGACAATACATCATATGATTGATTCTGTGGTATAGTATTTTATAGTATTTATCATATGGTATTGTATTTACTGAGTTGTGTTTGTTGTATGGTATGGATTGCCTAGTATGGTATGGATTTTGTGGTATGGTCTTTATTATATTTATTCTATCAGTTCTGTTGTATGTTTTGTACGTAGTGTATGGTATGTAATGCATCCTATGGTATTCTGTTGTGTTGTGTGTGTTGTATTTCGTACAGTATTGTGTGTAGTGCCCGGTGCTGTATGTATTCTGTGATATGTATGGTATGTGGTGTACAGTATAGTACGTATGGAAGGGCACGTATTGCGGGGGTTCAACCCCCCCGTACTCCTGAGGCAGTCGGTGCTTGGTGCAATTCCTCTCTTGCTGGGCCTCACACGGACCCAGGGCGAGTGAGGAACCCACCGTGAGGGCGCTGAACCAGAGCTTTAAGGCGTAAATAGCAGGAGGCTGTGGTTGTTGCTGGTTTGATGACCTGTGAGCAAAATTTTCTTAATAAATGTTTGAGCCACAGCTTCTGGTCCTCAACTCTGTGCCTTTTATGTACACTTTCTACACTGCGTATTTGCCAGACGTACACTGAGTGATTTTCCTCTCATGTACAGGCATTATTTAAACTGCCTAAACAATCCACGGGAGCACTTATCAAAATAAGCTGGGATGACTTCTAGGCTCTAAAATCTTGCACATCTGCACCCGACACAGATTTACGGCCTCCCCTTGACCAACGTGTCTTGGAGAGAGGTGCTGCCGAAGGAAATCCGCGTTCTCCTTGTAATGCACAGTAAGCCCAGCTGGAGACACAGAGAAGGCCTGGATCAGTTTTCTCAATTTGGGTTTTAAAAAGTGCATAGATAACTTGCAGGCTGAGCTATTTTCTGTAAGTAAGGGAAGTAAGTCTGTAAGCAATCGGATTTCATATTTTCACATTGCAGGCTGCATATTCTGTACTTTACATGGTTTTCACTTCCCTGAGGGAGAGATTTGGAAGATGCATAAAGAAAATGCAACTTCTTCCTGCCTCTTTCATTACCTCTTTCTTGCTGCGTACCTGCTCCTGCGTATCTGCCATCCGGAGTGTCCCTGCAAAACGGGGAGGGAGAGCTGCTGAAAGAGTGGGGGCCGTTCAGCCTGGAGAAGAGAAGGCTGCGGGGAGACCTTTGAATCCAGCCTTTCATTCTTTCCTTCTCTCCTCTGCACATACCTACTAACACACAGCTCGCGTCTGACCCACTTGTGCACTTTACAAGATTTCAAGCTGTTTACTTTGAAAGCTAGATTTTTTTTGTCCCCCAGTCTTCCCGTCCTAGAAGGGATGGCTATGGTGGAGAAGGAGGTGCTCTCTTCTCAGGCATGCACAGAGACAGGACAAGAGGCAACAGGCACAAGTTGCTTCAGGGGAAGCTCCCTCTGGATGGATTCTCCTCACCATGAGAATGACTAAACCCTGGAAGAGGTTTCTCGTAGAGTGTCCCTCACATGAAAGACATGCAGAAAGACACCCAAAAAGAACATGGTATATGAAAAGTCTCGCAGTCAGGCAAAATCCTTCACAGACTCCTTCTCCCATCTTGTCACAGCATCAGCGGCAGTGAGTGTCTCAGTTACTGCAGCCCAAGGTGCAGCCCATGGTGAGGCCGGCTGTCCCCCTGCAGCCCATGGAGGCCCACGCAGGAGCAGAGATCCACCTGCAGCCTGCGGGGAACCCCACGCCGGGGCAGGCGGATGCCTGAAGGAGGATGTGGCCCGTGGAGGACCCACGCTGGGGCAGCCGTTCTGGAGGGGCGGCACCCCATGGAAAAGGACCCCACTCTGGAGCAGTTTGTGAAGGACTGTAGCCCGTGGGAGGGACCCCAGGCTGGAGCAGGGGAAGAACGCGAGGAGGTCTTTCCCTGAGGAGGAAGGAACAGCAGAAAACAATGTGTGATGAACTGACCATAACCCCTATTCCCTATTCTCCCCATGTGCTGCTTGAGCTGGGGAGGAGGTGGAGATAGTCCACCTCCTAGTTAAGCCCGGGAAGAGGGCAGGGGTGGGGGGAAGATTTTTTCCCCTCTCTCATTATCCTGCTTTGGTCTTATTATTGATAGATGGAAATAGTTTTCCCCAGTCGAGTCTGTTTTACCCATCGCGGTAACTTATAGAATCATAGAATCATAGAATGGTTAGGGTTGGAAGGGACCTTCAAAAGTCATCTAGTCCAACCCCCCTGCAAGGAGCAGGGACATCCCCAACTAGATCAGGTTGCTCAGAGCCTCATCCGGGCTGGCCTTGAACGTTTCCAGAGATGGAGCCTCCACCACCTTTCTGGGCAACCTGTTCCAGTGTTCTATAACTCGCATCGTAAAAAATTTTTTCCTAATTTCTAATCAAATCTACCCCCCTCTATTTTAAAAGCATTACCTCTCGTCCTATCGCAACAGGCCCTACTAAACAGCCTTTCCCCATCTTTCTTGTAGGCCCCCTTGAATGATCTCTCCCTGTCCTTATCTCAAACCTGGAGCTTTTAGTTATATTCTCTCTCCCCCATTCCCTTGGAGGGTGGGGGAGCGAGTGAGAACCTGAATAGCTTGGTCCGGAGTGGGGCTAAACCACAACAAGTGTATTCAATTATTTGTGTACACTGGAATTAGAAAGCGAGGACAAGAAAGCCTTTTGCTTTGTAGCCCCGAGTCTTGTTAGTTCCTACCACTACAAGTAAACAGCGTAACCTGTAACAGCTTTGTCGTCTTCAGCCCATAGGTCGTTCTAAACAAACCTTCAGCTAAAACCACTGAACATCTGTTTTGATCTGATAGGCCATTGGCAGATAATTAAATTACTATATAGTATGACTGTAACTCAATACCATTAGATCTTGTCCCAGTTGCAGGTCTCTGCTTTCTCCAAGGAGCACACAAGAAGTCTTGATTTTCATTTTAGGTGTGCTGGTATTTCTCTTCTAAAGAGCTAGAGAAGGCCAGGTTGGATGAGGCTCTGAGCAACCTGATCTAGTCAGGGATGTCCCTGCTCCTTGCAGGGGGGTTGGACTAGATGACCTTTGAAGGTCTCTGCCAACCCTAACCATTTTATGATTCTATGACTTTTTGGTTAACCTCTTTGGTTTTATTTTTTCACAGATAGATTGGTAAGTCAAAGATAATTTATTAAGTTCTGCAGTCGTGTAAGTTCAAAGAAAAAGCCAGGACAAAACGGTATCATAATCAAAGTAAACCTTGTAGAAGTCCTGCTAGACTTTCTGGCTTGGTGCTAAATAAGCAGTGATAGGGTTTGCATTTCTGCAGTGCCTTTCGTCCCAGAGATCTTAACAAAACTGGATGGATACACACAGCAAGCTCCTGAACTCAGCAGCTGCTCCTGAGAGCTTTGCTAGCAGACGCAGCGTGAGTTCGGTTACACCAGGACTAGGATTAGCTCTGGCACCAAATACAACATCCTTTTACCGACGGAACGCACAAAGACCCTGACACATAAAGTATCACTCAAAGTGCTGAAAGCCGTGAGGCTAAAGGACGGAATTTACTGAGTCTCCTTTCCTGTGACTGCCCAGATATTTATCTGTTCACGTACTTGGAACGCTCTCTCTTATAACAGAGCTAGAAGTCTTGATGTCCAAATACAAATCAACACTATACACTTTTGGAAAAAGTACAGTCAGACTAAGAAAGGGTGTTTGAAAAAGGAACAAACTGCAGCAGGGGAATAAACAGGTTCAGCAAAACCCATGAGAATGTTCAGCTTTCTCCTGAGGCGGTCATGCTGAAGGTCCAGCGACCTCCCAAGCAGCGAGTTGAACTTTGTGTGTGCGTCTGCAGGGCCCAGGTTCACCTAAATGCAGATCTGGGCTGAAAGCTTCCGTTGCGAATCCTGCCTGGTTTCCCCTCTTGTGCAAGTGGGCAGAACCTAAGTGTGTACAGCTCTGTCTGGGAGGCTTCTAAGACACTTTAGAGCACAAATCGTGTTTTTATCTGAAAACGATCCAAGCTCAGACAGCTGTGTGTAGAGGTTCCCGGTCTATATTTTAGTAGTGATGGGCTGCGTGGCCTTCCAGTAGCACCCAGTAGGATCTTCTCCATCATTTCTCCAGGTACTGAGCTTAGACTATGAGGTCTGTAGTTTCCTGGCTCTTCCCTCACACCCTTCTTGGAAATGGGAATCACGTTGGCCAGCTTCCAGTCAGTGGAACATCCCTAGAGCTCAACTGGTCTGGCACCACAGTGGACTAAAGGATCGTGATTGAAGAGTTTGTATCAAAAATGCATAAAAGTTCTGGTGACTGCCTCAGAAACGGAATTACATAGGATGTACCATGCAAATTACTGATAGACGCCAGCCCCTCTGACCATTTTGTGACGGTGTACTCCAAAGCCCCTCCCCAAGCTGACTGCTTTTCCCAGAACCCTGCTCACGTGACAGAGATAACCAGCAGTGGCATCTGCCAGGTCCTCATGGCACTGGTGGCATCTGACTCAAAGTGGATTTGAGGGAGACAGAGAACAACACAATAGCCAAGGGGTGGCGGTGCACCCCCCGAACCACAGTGCTGGTCAATGTCTCACTCAGACCAAATCTGGGAGCAACCAATGTCTCCAGGCGGTGTGCAAATCTGACTGTGAGTCCATTGTCTTACCCCCTAGAGCATGAGCAGCCCAGGAGCCCTTTGAGCTCTCCTGCATGGCAGTGGGCTGCACGTCGGGATCTCCCGGTGGGTGGGGACGCCTCTCAGGCATCTCTCTCCTTGAGGCTGAGAGATTCCTTGCCCCCAGAGATGCTTGGGGAGTGGCTCAGAGCACGCTAAACTGTGAAATCTGGGCTAAGTGATTGAAAGGCCTGGTATATAGGCTTCTTCCAATTATAACACATACAACTCATTACAGTAGTATGTATTTTTACCACCACATCAGTGAGATGCTGGGAATTTACATAGCTCGGTATTTTTTCCGTAGACGAATATGTTCAAGAAATAGCTGAGATCATGAAGGAAGCAAAAGTAACACTTCTCATTTTATTAGTAATCAGGACATTTTCAGGGAAAACAGCTAAGACAGAGTACAGTTTATAAATACTCTTTCTGTTATTAAAAAATACCTGAAGGTTAGAAAGCAGCTGGTAGGCTTATGGAATGAGTGTGTATATATATCTCTCTTTATAATTGTATTTGTATTTTGGTATCTATAACTTAGATGATCATAAAATGATAACAATTTTCCAGAAAGCAGGTTTGTATGCTAGGCAGTTTAAGAATCTTCACTTAACTTTCCTAGCGAGCCCCTCAGCGTTGCATATTGCCTGGCGCAGGAAGCTGTACATACTTGCAAATTGTAAAATGTCTTTTAACATGAAACACAACACATATTTTGAAAAGAAAAACATATATCCTACATTTGGAATATTTGGATTCTTTTTTTTTTTAATTTCACTATCACCTTTGTACAGTTTAAATTAAATACAAGCAGATTTGACCTAAGGGCCTCTCTATACCATTGACATCATTTTCAGACTTCTGTTATTGTTCAAAGGACCTAATTAGAGAAGATCTTGAACTGCTAACAACTCCATCCAACACTAATTCCAGGCAGGATGCGGCACAGTTACTGAAATGTCATCCTGACAGATTTCAGGGATGTTTTCTTCTACTGTGTCAAAATTATTGCTTCTGTTCTGCATTAGAACTTAAACGGATAAATGATTGCAAATGTACTCGTGAAACCTGATGTTTATTTCAGAGGCCAAAATCATGCCTTCCTTTCACAAATCCACTTGAAAACTCAGGGCAATGCAATATTTTCTCAAGATCTCTTCATTCAATTTCCTGTTATATAGTTTTATCATTCTAGAGGAGTTGGTTACTAAGCCTTGCACAGAATATCTAACAGCTCAAACCTGAAAGACATTATTGTCATCATTGACTATTGCTATATGTACGCATTAGTACTGGGGACAACAACACTACGTAGCTATTAGCACATAAGCCTATCCGTTAACTTCTCATTAGGGCCAAGTCCCCACGGAGCTCTGCAATGATGTCGCTAACCTGCTTGGTACTCAGTGCAGTCAGTTTAAAGCAAGCTCAGCTATCTCTACTAAGCTCAGGTATCTCTACTATGTTGCTGTCATTTTCCTTCATGGAAGGATCATCTGATACATAGCTGTCAAAAAAAAAAAATAAAAGCATCTTCTTTCTTCTCATTCATGCACATGGACACCAACCCATTTCTTTGCCCTCTTCCCCTTTGTTTTCTTACATTTGCCTGTCAAGTTGCTCTGGGATTTCTTGCTCCAGTACTGTTGCCTCCGTCCCAGCCACAACAGGTTGTCAATCGCTCACTCTGAAATGGCAGTTCTCATCTGAATGTATCTGGAAAACAACGTCAGCTAGCAGAGGCTACTTGTCGTTTCAATACCTAAGGCAAATCCCTGAAATACGGGTGCAAAATTAGCACGCGTGGGATGTGGCATATGAAATCAGCACCTCCAGCATTACCAATACGTAAATGCAACAACCAACAGATATTTCTGGAAGTGTTTCACAGGCTGGGCTGCTTTTGGGCAGCACGCCCTAGTTAAGTCCTCCTTTCACCTGTATAGCCAAACTTCCACCCCAATTCAGTCCAGCTAACATCCTTTCTACTTCTCTGCGTGTTTTAGGTATACTTTACTCAACAAGAAACACTGCTTATTGCTTATATCGCATGCTCAAGACCAAGACTCAGAGGCCTGTGCTGCTGGAACAAAATCCATTACCTAGGACTTCTGTTGTTGGAGCCCTGCTGAGCATCGAAAATTTGGTGGCTCGCAAAACAGAACCACACCGATGTTTCCATTTCTTTCCAAGTAGAGCACTGATCTGTGGAGTGCTTTCTCAGTGTAGGAATATTACTAGATAGGCTGTGAAACAAACTGTAGTGATTTTAGAGTTGGCTTAAAAAGAACAAATAAAACAATGGAGTGCAAGCAATGGCATCATTTGTAATTATGCCACTGCCTGACTTTTGTGACAGGTGTGGCAGGATTTTGTCAAAATGCCATGAGTGACAGTGACACTCAAAGGTGTCACAGAGCACCTTCCCCATCCCCACCCCTGGTACCAGGAGCCAGGTACACAGGGGCCCAGAAGATGTGACACTGGAAGGTGCTCAGAATACTGTCTCCTTATTGAGAGTCCTCTGCACTAGCAGAAAGAGAGGTGCGTAGGGCCTCCAGAAGTGACTAGCAGGGCCCTCATTTCAGAACCAAATTGAAACAACACATCTTAGGTTTCTAAACTTCAGGAGACCAGGCTGGCAAAGCCCTACCTGAGGCACTACTTGAGGTCCAGGTCAATTAGATTCTTGTAATCCATATTGTTGGATTCTGCAAGAAGCTGCTGGAAGTTCCCCCTTTGTCTGGTGGACTCGGCCGGGCCTACGGCGGACCCGCTGCTGGGCAGGGCCAAGCCAAATGGTGTTGGAATGTCCCCTGACAAGGCCTCTGCCATAACATATTTAAGAATGGGAAAAACAGAAAAAAAAAAAAAAGGAGATGTGAAGACATTGAGTGGGGACAGAGGGGGAGGCGCGAGCCTGGTGGGCCTTGCGGCCCTCACCCTCTGGGCTCCTGCCAGGCGCCATCTGGGCCCAACTCGGCCCGGCCCGGCTGCAAGAAGTGGAGAGATGAGATGTGAAGAGATTCTGAGAGGCGTCTGCCTGAGCCGGTTGTGAAAAATTTCTTGTGAGACGAACGGCTGCAGACACCAAGGTCAGTGACGAAGGAGGGGGAGCAGTAATGCTGCCCCTGGCCAAGATTCCCCTGCAGCCCAAGGTGCAGCCCATGGTGGAGCAGGTTGTCCCCCTCTGTCTCCTGTTCCCTCGCACGGTGGGGGCAGTGAGAGACAGACTGCGTAGTCTGGTCCCCAGCGGGGCTAAACTACAACAGCATGTAAAACGTCCTGGCACATGCCAAACCTGTTGGCCCGCTTGTGCAGGAAGAAATCCGTGGGCAACTGCATGCATGCAAAATTCCCCAGCGCATACGCGTGTGCAAACCCCATCCCTGTCCTACATGCACATCCAAGGTGGACGGCCAGCGCTACACGTTGCCACTGGCGACAGAGGACAGAAAGCTACAGATTGGCCAAGAATGGACAACATCATCCTCCAGACCGCCGCCAGCCTCTGGCTCCTCTACAATGTGGTCACCTACCTCCTTGTCACCATTCCTGACACCTGCTGGGGCCGTGTGTGCAGACTGGGTGGTAACTACAATGGCGATCCCGGTGATGACTTCCAACTGCCTGGCAGGTGCCTGGTGCAGAGCACCAAGGAATTTGTCACCTCCTGGAAGATGCTGGAGGAGGACAGACCATGCACTGACAGCTGCAATGGCAAAGTCCACCGCGTGTATGATGCCACTGACACTGCTCCCTATGGTGCCAGCGACTCCTGCAGGCTCATCTGGGACCCAGCAGGACCTCTCAGGCCATGTCACCCACGGGTGAGCCTGGTGGAGTATTTCAGCCACTGCCTTTACAACGTCTGTGCTGCCGATGGTGCCTGTGAGGTCCTGTGCCATAGCCTCCAAGCCTCCATGCTTAAACACCCCCAAAATCAATCAAATACCCAGAAATAATTTTTAAACCTCCTCCAAAACCTCATTCTGGGGCTTCAATCACCTCTTTCACACCAAAAACACTCTGGAAAAAGAAATTCCAGCTCACCACCTCCAAAATAGCAATATTTCTGTCAAATTAGTTCAAAAGAGGTGTCCCTCTATTTTGCCTTGAGGTGATTAACAATATGCAAATGCTTTAACTTGGATGTTAAAAGCAGGATTTGGTTGGTTTAGCATCTTTTGGAGCCACCAAAGATGCCCATTGGCTGCCCATGGGTCTCCTGTCACCCACAGGGGTGCCACACTAGATCCAGAAAAAGACAGTCACAATTTTTGGGGGGTAAAACCGGTATTGCTCCCTTTTTTCCAGCCCTCTCTGGCCCACCCCACAGCCACGATGAGCTCTGCATCCATACCTGTGACTTCACCTGCGCCAGCCTCTCTGTGTTGGCCCTGTGCAGGTGGACCTGCTTCAAGGGTTGCCAGTGCGACGATGGGTACCTCTTCGACGGAGAAGCCTGTGTGTCCCTGGAGCAGTGCGCCTGCACTGCACCAGGGATGGTATTTCAAGGTGAGGTTGGCCATCAAGGCTTAGCATTGGCGTTTTTGGTGGAAATCAAGTTGAGAAAGGATTGTGGGGTGAGTTGTCCCATCCCAATGATGCAAGTGGTTTGTGGCCTCAATTTTTGATGAGCTGGCTGGTCCCATTGAGTCAATGCAACTAGCTTGGGGTCTCACTCTTCAGTGAGGTGGCTTGTCCCATCTAGATGATGCAATGGATTTGGGGAGTCCATCTTTGATGGGGTTGGTTGTCTCCCTTAGTCAACGCAACTGGTTTTGGGACTCAATGTTGATGAGGGGGGTTGCCACTTCACTTTAAGGACACATGTCTGAAATAATGCAATTAACAGCATCCTAAAATGCATATTTTGCTCTGCTGGACCAGGGGAAAAAGGAGAATTAATTTGCTAAATTGCACAAACTCCACCAAATCCACCTCATGGTTGTTCTTTCTCTCTCTGGGATTTCTTCCCCCCTGTTGAAGAAAGGAAATTCCCCTAAAATTTGGAGACGGTGCCCATGTGGATTGACCTCTGAGCCTTTCCTTTCCAGGTGGGCGAGACCATCACCTCCAGCAACTGCTCCACAAAATGCAATTGCCATCTGTCCCAGGGACTTGTCTATGAGGACATACGGTGTCCCCCGGATTAAGTCTGCACCACGCAGGACAGGGCGCAGCGGTGCGGCAAGCAGGAAGGCCAGTGCCGCGGCTTAATTTGTTCAACCCTCCGTAATTAATTACCTGAATAATTGGGGGTTTCTGTGATATATATGTGTAGTGATTTTGCCAAATAATGAGCAGTCTTGTCCAATATAGAGCTCTTTTGCCCAATATAGAGCCATTTTGACAAACCCCAAAGCCACCGCCCAAGGTGGTGGATCAGAATCAGAAGATTCCTCCAAGGGCCATCCCAGCTTCACCTTCTGCTCGCTTGCCCGCACACCACGGCCTTGTGCGCCCACGGGCCTGCCCTTGCTCCACCGCCTTCCGCAGCCCCTCTGCCACAGCACTGCCTGTCCTGCACGGCACCTCCACACCAACGCCTAACACTCAGACATGCCGTAACACAACCATTTAACCCCTACGTCCCCTCTGCTGCTGGCTACAAAGATGGCCCGGAGGGAGATCGGACAAGGTTGCAACAAAGGTGGTGGGGTGGGGAGGGAACTGCAATTTTTTGGCGACATCCATGATGCGTAAGATGAAGCCAACAACACCATAAAGCAGTAGCCAGGCTTGGAAACATTTTGAGCGCAATCCCATGCACGGGGACAGGATCAGCCCTGTGAAAACATGGTTGCATTGAGCAAAACTCACCCTTTAGGAAGGGGACCGTGTAATTTTCTGCCTCTCCGCAGGGATGCGATGATGAGGGTGAGGAAGGGCTGTTGCTTCCTCTTCAAAAAGGGGGATCCTGAACGCCGCCTGCCTTTCATCTCTTCCAGCCACGCCTCCAACCTCGTACGGATGGAAGTGGAAGCCCCTGTCTCCGCTATGCAGTAGGCGAAACCAAGCGGAGACGGATGGTGAGAGAACAGTTTCCGCGCGCACACGCAACACCAGTTCATGCACTTCTTGTAAATACTCCTGCAGAGGTCTTCATGCCTCTAGAGGCATCAACCGGCATCTCAGGTTGAGTTTCTGCAAGGGCACAAGGAAAACCAGCACTGAGCTATGATGGACGTCCACAGTAGCAGGTCGCACAGCCTCAAAGACCTGCAAAATAAAAAAAGTGCAAGTGCTTGATCTGGATGGATGGATGGATGTAGGAATCGTTAGATGGATGACTGGATGTCTGGAGGGATTGTTGGAGGGATGGAGCAATCGTTGTATGGATGATTGGATGGTTGGAGGGTCAGTTGGATGGATCACTGGATTGTTGGATTGTTGGATGGTTGGACGGATGGTTGAATGGTTGGAGGATTGTTGGATGGGATCATTGGAGGGGTCCGGGACAGACAGACGGACGACGCGCCATTGGGTGGATGGAGGCACCACCAGCAGGGATGTCCCTCCAACCCCCCATCACCACTCTGCTGGCGCCAACCCAGCCCCGGATGGATCCAGCCCCAGATCTTATCTCTGCCCTCCCCTCCCCCACCTCGGGTTCCATCCCTTTCACATGGAACAATGGGGCAGCACGGCAGGGGCGGAGCCAGAACACCACTGGTGGATTCCACCTCCCATTGCCATCTACAAAAACCCCAAAGTCCTCAGAGGAGAGGCAGCACTGAGATGGTGAGTCCCTTGCTATGGGGTAACCTGGAAACCTGGGTCCCCTGTGGGATCTATGGGGCAGGGTGGGCCCCGGATATCTGGGTCCCCTGCCTCGCTATGGGGCAGAGTGGGTCCCAGATGCCAGGGTCCCCTCCCTGCCCCCTAACTGAAGATCTCTTTCTCCCACGTGTGGGGCAGATGCGGTCTCTGTGGTGGCTGTTGCTCTTGACGTGCTTGCTGTGGCAGTGCGGTGAGTCCCGTTGACCAAAATCCCCATTTCTCCACCCAAATTCCACCCAGCTCCTCCTTCCCTTGCCCTGTCCCACCTCTACCTTTTCCCCTCCAGCCCCAAATTTGGCGTTTGCAGACCCAAATCCACCCACGCTTTCCTCGCAGTTCTCTCTTTCCATGCGCAACCCCAAATTCAGCATTTCTAGCCCCAAATCCATGCACCCTTTCATTCCGCCTCTCGCTTGCCATCTCCAACCCCAAATTTGGTGTTTCCAGCCCCAAATCCATGCACCTTTTCCTTGCACCTCTCCCTTTCCAGGTCTAACAACAAATTTGACATGTCCTACCCCAAACTGACGCACCTTTTCCATACACATGTCCTTTTCCATTCCTGACCTCAAATTCAGCATTTTCAGCCTCAAAGACACACCTTGTACCTCTCGAGCCCCAAATTTGGCATTTTCACACCCAAATCCACCCATGCTTTCCTTGCAGCTCTGCCTTTTCCTCTCCAACCCCAAATTCATCATTTCTAGCCACAAATCCACCCATGCTTTCCTTGCAGCTCTCCCTTTTCCCCTCCAACCCTAAATTCATCATTTCTAGCCACAAATCCACCCACTCCTTCATTCCACCTCTACCTTTCTTTCTGCAACCCTAAATTTTGGCAATTTTGTCCCCATATCCACCCATCCTTTCTTTGCAGCTCTCCCTGTTTCCCTCCAACCCCAAATTTTGCATTTCTAGCCCCAAATCCACCCACCCTTTCACTCCACCTCTCCCTTTTCCTTACCAACCCCAAATTTGGCATTTTCACCCCAAATCGCCCACTCGTTCATTCTACCTCTCCTTCTCCAACCTAAAATCTGCTGTTTCCAGCCCCAGATCCACACACCTTCTCATTCCACCTCTCCCTTTGCCCCTCCAACCCCAGTTTTGGCATTTCCAGCCCTAAATCCATACGCCTTTTCCTTGCACATCTCCCTCTGCCTCTCAAACCCCACATTCAGCATTTCCAGCCTCAAATTCCCTTTAGAATGCGCAGCAGTGCTTGCTCAACACCTATGCAAGCCCCTGGAGAATCCCCACCCTTAAATCCTCCTCTCATCATGGACCAAAAAAAGGAACCACTGGGTCTGAGTGGGGAAATTCTGCCTCACAGGAGAAGAAAGAAGCTGCCCCACCCAGCAGTGGATTCTCTGCTGTCTGATAAGGGGTTGGGCTGTCGCTCACTGAGGCCCTGGTTCTATTCCGCAGGGGCTGAACCGCAAGGCGCCAAGCTCTGCCTTGGGATGCAATGCGGATCAGGCAGCACATGCGTCGTGCTGGCCACAGGACCCAAATGCATCCCATTGCCCTCGTGCAAAAACTACCGGTGCAGGAAGGGGACGCAGTGCAAGATGGTGGACGGCTGGCCCAAGTGCATCCCCACGCCCTCGTGTCGCCACCTCCGCTGCCACGAGGGCATACAATGCAAGATTGTGGGTGGTTGGCCGAAAGGCGTCCACCTCTTGCCCTCCTGCCAGCCCATTCTCTGCCCGAAGGGGACCCAATGCACGATGGTGGATGGTTGGCCGAGACACGTGCACAAGAAAGTCTTCCAGAGGGAAGCGCCACCAACTCCAGGGCCTCACGTGCCACCTTCAAGCCACCATCATCCCTGTACCAAAGAGTCCATGTGTGAGGTGGTTGATGGTTGGCCTCGGTGCGTCCCAATCAAGGCATCCTCAAGACAAACTTCTTGCAGTGACATCCACTGCCCTAAAAGGACCACATGCAAAATAATGGACAGTTGGCAAAAATCTGTCCACATTGGACCCTCCTGCGAGGCTATCCAATGCCAGACAGGTAATGACTGGACATGGTGTGTCCAAATCAAGACTTCCATTATGACACACTCTTACAGTGACTTCCAGGGTCCCAAAGGGACCAAGTGCAAGATCACAAATGAGCAACAACGGAGTGTCTACAGGCCGGATTCCTGCAGAGACATCCAGTGCCAGGAGGGAACCACCTGCCAGATCATAAATGGTGGGCCACAATGCAGCCAAGTCACGACCTCCAGTATGACACACACTGGCAGTGGCCTCCAGTGTCCAAAGGGGACCAGGTGGAAGAACATAAATGACCAACCACGATGTGTCTACAGCCCACCCTCCTGCACAGACACCCAGTGCCAGGTGGGAACCACCTGCCAGATCATTAATGGTTGGCCACGATGCAATCAAATCAAGACGTCTAATATGACACCCACTTGCAGCGATGTCCAGTGTCTGAAAGGGACCAGGTGCCGGATCATAAATGAACAAATGCGGTGTGTCTACAGGCCGGCCTCCTGTAGAGACACCCAGTGCCAGGTGGGAACCACCTGCCAGATCATTAATGGTTGGCCACGATGCGCCCAAATCGCGACCTCCATAATGACACACACTTGCAGCAACGTCCAGTGTTCCAAAGGGACGAGGTGCAAGATCATAAATGACGAACCACGGTGTGTCTACAGCCCACCGTCCTGCAGAGACATCCAGTGCCAGGTGGGAACCACCTGCCAGATCATAAATGGTTGGCCTCGGTGCGTCAAAACCAAGTCCTCCCGTGGAAGATCCACATGCAGTGACCTCCAGTGTTTCAAAGGGACAAAGTGCAAGATCATAAATGACAGTCCACGGTGTGTCTACAGCCCGGCCTCCTGCAAAGACATACAGTGCCTGGTTGGAACCACCTGCCAGATCATTAATGGCTGGCCACGATGCAGCCAAATCGCGACCTCCAGTATGACACACACTTCCAGTGATGTCCAGTGTCCAACGGGGACCAAGTGGAAGATCATAAATGACCAACCACGATGTGTCTACAGCCCACCCTCCTGCACAGACATCCAGTGCCAGGTGGGAACCACCTGCCGGATCATTAATGGTTGGCCCCGATGCAATCAAATCAAGACCTCTATTATGACACCCACTTGCAGCGATGCTCAGTGTCCGAAAGGGACCAGGTGCAAGATCATAAATGACAAATTGCGGTGTGTCTACAGGCCGGCCTCCTGTACAGACACCCAGTGCCATGTGGGAACCACCTGCCAGATCATTAATGGTTGGCCACGATGCAGCCAAACCGCGACCTCGAGTATGACCAACACTTCCAGTGATGTCCAGTGTCCCAAGGGGACCAGATGGAAGATCATAAATGACCAACCACGATGTGTCTACAGAACGGCCTCCTGTAGAGACACGCAGTGCCACGTGGGAACCACCTGCCAGATCATTAATGGTTGGCCAAGATGCAGTCAAGTCAAGTCCACCATTATGAGATTGACTTGCAGTGGCCTCCAGTGCCCAAAACGGACCAAGTGCAAGATCATAAATGACCAATTGCGGTGTGTCTACAGCCCAGCCTCCTGCACAGACATCCAGTGCCAGGTGGGAACCACCTGCCAGATCATTAATGGTTGGCCTCGGTGCGTCAAAACCAAGTCCTCCCGTGGAAGATCCACATGCAGTGACCTCCAGTGTTTCAAAGGGACAAAGTGCAAGATGATAAATGACAGTCCACGGTGTGTCTACAGCCCGGCCTCCTGCAAAGACATACAGTGCCAGGTGGGAACCACCTGCCAGATCATTAATAGCTGGCCACGATGCAGCCAAATCGCGACCTCCAGTATGACACACACTTCCAGTGATGTCCAGTGTCCCAAGGGGACCAGGTGGAAGATCATAAATGACAAACCACGATGTGTCTACAGCCCACCCTCTTGCAGAGACATCCAGTGCCAGGTGGGAACCACCTGCCAGATCATTAATGGTTGGCCACGATGCAGCCAAGTCAAGCCCACCATTATGAGACTCACTTGGAGTGGCCTCCAGTGCCCAAAACGGACCAAGTGCAAGATCATAAATGACCAATTGCGGTGTGCCTACAGCCCGGCCTACTGCACAGACATCCAGTGCCAGGTGGGAACGAGATGCCGGATCATTAACGGCTGGCCGCAATGCATGCAAAACAAGACCTCCTTTATGACACATATTTGCAGTGGCCTCCAGTGTCCCAAAGGGACCAAGTGCACAATCATAAATGACCAACCACGGTGTGTCTACAGACCGGCCTACAGCAGAGACATCCAGTGCCAGGTGGGAGAGACATGCCGGATCATTAATGGCTGGCCGCAATGCAGCCAAATCGAGACCTCTGGTATGACAAACACTTCCAGTGATGTCCAGTGTCCCACGGGGACCAAGTGGAAGATCATAAATGACCAATTGCGGTGTGTCTACAGCCCACCCTCCTGCACAGACATCCAGTGCCAGGTGGGAACCACCTGCCAGATCATTAATCGTTGGCCTCGGTGCGTCAAAACCAAGTCCTCCCGTTGTTACATGACATAAATGTTGAAAATTAAATATCAGTATGAGGTGATTCTTGCTAACTGTAGAACTGTAGTCACATAGGTTAAATTTTATACGAAATCTATTTGTCCTTAGAGGGAGTGGGACCCTAGAGATATTATAATACGCATTTGTTAGAAGCTAGCCTAGCATGTCTTTAATACAATGGTAAGTCCCAAACACCCCCAAACACCACCTGCAGAAATAGGCCCTGAGCCATCACTTTGGAGCCAGGAAAATCAAGGAGCATCGCGACCTGTTCTCAAGACCATATATGGAGATTTCAAGGAGGAGTTTGACCAGCGAATTTGAGGAGGGGGCGTTTTGACGACCACCAAGACCACCAAAAGACCCTCGACTCAAAAGACTGGGCATGCGCGAGTGGGTGGGGAAATGATGTAATGGTTTCTCAGAAAATTTATGTTTATGCATATTATTTCTTGGAATTTAATGAATATGTATAATTAATGTGTATTTAACCCGTGCTGTTGATCAAATGGGTGCGCACGCTAGGTGGAGCGATCCCCCGTGCGCCCAGCGCTGCAATACAGAAGTGCCTGCTTCTTAACTTCTCATTGCTGTTAAGGAGTTTTATTCCGGATTTCGGTAACAGTTTTGGCGACCCAGATGGGACCTTGCGAGTGAGACTGAACGAGATCGAGTGTTGATCGAACTCCAGCCGGCACCGAGGTATTCTCGTGGAGACCCATCGCTCTCGACTCACAAAGCTCCTCGCAACGTTCCCTGGAGAAAAGGGTAAGGCACTTCTTCTTTGAAATCTGTCTGGTTTGGATAGCCTGCCCGTAAGGCGCGGCGAAAGCTTCGCAGGGTTGGGGCTTAGAGGGTACCCGTTTGGTTTGGAAGCCTAGGCGTCTGCCCGTAAGTCATAAGTGAAAGCTATTGCTGGGTTGGACATTTGTGTATTTGGGACAATTGTCATTTGCATTTGTTTGGTTTTTGTATTTGGGACAATTGTCATTTGCATTTATCTGGTATTTCGCATTTAGTCTAAATTGTTTAAGAGTAAGAGTATGGGGAGTATTGGTAAGATTTGTACATAGCTTGGAAAGGGGCCCCAGGGTGTTTTAGAAGTGATTTACAAGCTGGTAATTGTTGCTTCAGTGCGTTTTGTTTTGTTTTGTTTTTAAGTCTTTATGCATGTGTTGCAGTGTACGGGACTTGAATGATATACAGTATTGCATTTGGGGTTTTAAACTTTTCTTGGTGACGGGATTGACTTTGTTTGTAGAACAGTGTTATTTTCTTTTTGGTACCAAAAACTCCTTTGTAAAATATGGGAAAACACATATCTTCTATGTCTACCTCAATGGTAGGGGAAATATTAATGAAGTCTCCACTGGGATGTGTTCTTAAACATTGGGAGGATATAAGGGGAGACCCAGTAACTAGAAAAAAAAAAAAAAAATTGATACAATATTTTACAGTTGATGTTATCTTGTAGAAGGGAAGGAAAGTGAGATGTGGTCCCCGATGTTGATTTGTTCTTTACTTTGGGAAATCATCCCAAGTGGCAGAAAGATTGCAGATACGTCCCCAAGGATCCAATGGTTTTGGCATAAAAAAAAAAAAAAAAAAGGAAAAAGGTTGAAAAGATCCTGGCTTGTAGTATAGAAAGTGATGTTTAAAATGTGGAACTGAAGAGGAAAACATAGAATTCATGTGTTAAATTTCTGTGTTAAATTTCTGTATTATCTTTATGTGTTGTCTGGAAGTGTTGATGCAGGTTTAACAAATGAAACAGTAGAAAAAGGGGCCAGAACACCGAACGCCTGGTGGGAGCTGTAGAGTGGGACAGTTGAATTATGAGGGTTTCAGTCCTATTGCAGGGAGAACTGGGAGCCAACAAGACCAGATAGAACAAGGAGCGGCTCAAGCCTTGCCCCCCCTACCACTTTGACAAGCAGTAGGGGAACAAACCGGGGATGAGGTCGGGGTGTGGTAGAGGAATGGATAAAATAACTGCAATAGGAGAGAGATTGGGAATATCAGTGTACAAAGTGTGAAGCATGGTGGCACTGGAAAAATGAATGTCCTTATTCTGAAAAAGAAACAAAAAACTGGCAGCACAGCAGATGCCTTTGTCAGAGGTGCAAAGAGGACTGGGGGAGAATTCCCCAGCAGAACCCCTGGTTACAATCCAGCTGGGGACCCAAACCATGGATTTTCTATTTTGATACTGGAGCTATTCATTTTAAGTACTGGTAGAAGAAAATTGAGTAAAAAGTATGTAGACAAAATTGGTGCCACAGGGAAAGCTGAAAATAATTTTTTCATTCAATCCTTAACTTTAAGGTGGGTAAAAATGGGGAACTGGCCAATTTTTATACGTGCCAGAGTGTCCTGTTGCCTTAGTGGGGAAAGATTTATTGAGCAAATTGAAAGCACGAATTAATTTTTAAAACTGTGACATTCAATTAAATATACCCTAATCAAAAGCCAGAGAGGCAAGAATTTTTATGTTGCAGACAACTTCAGAGCCATATGAAATCCCTCAAGAAGTGGACAATGCAGTAACCCTTTGGTGTGGGCTGGCGAAGTTCCCGGACATTCAAAAGCAGCAGAACCGGTAAAGATTTTTCTAAAGGAGAGCACCAAACTGGTAAGACAAAAACAGTACCCTTTAAAATTAGAAGCTAGAAGAGGCCTTGAGAAAATGATTGAAAATTTTTTAAAAAAAATATCGACTATTAGTCGAATGTGAATCAGAATTCAATACTCCCATTTTACCTGTGAAAAAGCCAGAAAGTGAGGAATATAGGTTAGTACAAGATTTTAATAGCAATAAATTTAATAGTTCAAGATATTCACCCCTTAGTGGCAAACCTGTATCCTTGTTGACAGCTTTAAAAGAAAATCACAAGTGGTTCACTGTATTGAACTTATAGGATGCCTTTTCTGTATTCTTCTTGACAAAAATAGTCAGGCATATTTTGCCTTTGAACTGCAAAATCCCACAACTGGGCAGAAGACTCAGCTCACCTGGGCAGTGCTACCTCAAGGATTTAAAAATAGCCCAATGATCTTTGGAAATCAATTGGCTAAGGAATTAGAAACATGCAAAATAATTTATCCTGAAAGACTGGTGTTGCAATATGTAGATGATATTTTAATAGCCACAGAAACCAGAGAAGAATATTTCAACTTGACTACTAACCTGCTAAATTTCTTGGGCCAAAGTGATAACAGATTTTCCAAGAAGAAAGCACAGATTGGAAAAGAGACTGTCATGTATTTGGGATTTGAAATCACACAGGGACAAAGACAACTTGGAAATGAGAGAAAAGAGGCAATTTGCCAAATGCTGGAGCCAAAAGGAGCTAAGGAGCTGCAAACATTTCTGGGAATGGCTGGCTGGTGTCACCTGTGGATTAAAGGAATCGAAGGAGGGACCCCTTGTGTGAGAACCTGAAGCTCGAAAGGCATTCCAGAATGTAAAGGTAGCTCTGATGTTCACTCCTGCTGTAGGGTTGCCCGATTTAACCAAACCCTTTGAACTGTTTGTTCATGAAAGACAACATTCGGCCCTCAGAAGAATCCTTTCTAAGTAGTACATGCCCATGGAGCCACATGGAAAGAAAGAGGAATGCTGACAGCACAAGGAACATCCATTAAACACCAAGAAGAAATTCTGCAATTGCTCCAAGTGATGCAGAAACCCAAAGAAGTTGCAATAATGCACTGCAAAGCCCACCAATTTGGGAATTTCCCAGTGAATATTGGAAATAAATTAGTCAATAAAAAGGCAAAGGAGAGAGCAGAAAAAGGCATCATGACAATAATACCAGTTAAAGAAGTGAAATTTGAACAACAAACCCCAAATTATAGTAAGGTTGATTTGGAATTAGCTAAATCAATTCAAATAAATATGAAAAATGATCATTAGTCCTAAAAATCAAGTTGTGGTCTCACCACAATCAAAGCTAAAAGCATAGAAAAATTCATTGGGAAACAGAGGCAATGATCAGTGATTTAAGAAGACAGGTGATTAGTGTTAGGATGATAAAGCTAATAAAATCAGTAACAAAAAGTGTGAAACTTGTTTAAAGAATAACCCGAGAAATATTAAATAACCACCCCCAGGAACCATATATATGGGAAACTTGCCTGAAAATTATTGGCAGATTGATTTTTCAGAATTGCCACAACAAAATGGATATAGATATCTATTGGTATTAGTAAATATGGCCAAAAGATTTTTTTCCTGTCGCACCAATAGGCAAGAGAAGTGGCTAAAAATATGTTAAAAGAAATAATATCATGGTTTGGAATCCCCAAAAGAATATAATCAAATAGAGGTCCTCATTTTGTGTCTGAAATTATTCAAATATTGAGGAAAATTCTGGGAATCAAATTGAATTTACACCCTCCTTGAAGGCCACAATCTAATAGACAAGTAAAATTTGTCAGAAAATATCTTTAAAATGGCCTCATGCTCTTCCTTAAGCACTTCCGAGAATCAAGATTCAATCCAGATCTAAGACTAAAATTAGTCCATATGTTAATGTATGGAAAATCTTATCAGACTCTAACCCTTGTTCAAAATGTGACTGCTACTGGGGATAATGAAATGGAATTGTATTTGATATCCCTTGGAAGAACTCTGATATGGATATGGAACTGCCACAGAGCCTTTCTTTAGATTCCCCAGTTCATCATTTTAACCAGGAGATTATGTGTACCTGAAAATTCGGGAATCAGAAACTCTTCAATAAAAATGGAAAGAACCAAATCAGGTGCTTCTAGCAATATATACAGCCCCTAAATTTGAAGATATTGATTCTTGGATTCATTATTTGAGAGTCAAGAAGCACAGCCTCCAAAACAGAAACAATGGATTTCTAAAGAAATATGTCATTTAAAGTTAACAGTCTCTCATTTTAATGAATTAGACAAAATCATATCAAAATAATGAAATCTATCAAAGGAATTTTATTAGTAATGCTAATAATACTTTTTGTTTTACTGATTATGGAGATTAGTTATAAGTAAATGAGACTTATTGAAAAAATTAAATAAGTCTCAAAGGGGGGAAATGTTACATGACATAAATGTTGAAAATTAAATATCAGTATGAGGTGATTCTTGCTAACTGTAGAACTGTAGTCACATAGGTTAAATTTTATACGAAATCTATTTGTCCTTAGAGGGAGTGGGACCCTAGAGATATTATAATACGCATTTGTTAGAAGCTAGCCTAGCATATCTTTAATACAATGGTAAGTCCCAAACACCCCCAAACACCACCTGCAGAAATAGGCCCTGAGCCATCACTTTGGAGCCAGGAAAATCAAGGAGCATCGCGACCTGTTCTCAAGACCATATATGGAGATTTCAAGGAGGAGTTTGACCAGCGAATTTGAGGAGGGGGCGTTTTGACGACCACCAAGACCACCAAAAGACCCTCGACTCAAAAGACTGGGCATGCGCGAGTGGGTGGGGAAATGATGTAATGGTTTCCAAGAAAATTTATGTTTATGCATATTATTTCTTGGAATTTAATGAATATGTATAATTAATGTGTATTTAACCCGTGCTGTTGATCAAATGGGTGCGCACGCTAGGTGGAGCGATCCCCCGTGCGCCCAGCGCTGCAATACAGAAGTGCCTGCTTCTTAACTTCTCATTGCTGTTAAGGAGTTTTATTCCGGATTTCGGTAACACCGTGGCAGATCCACATGCAGTGACCTCCAGTGTTCCAAAGGGACAAAGTGCAAGATCATAAATGACCAGCCACGGTGTGTCTACAGCCCGGCCTCCTGCACAGACATCCAGTGCCAGGTGGGAACCACCTGCCAGATCATTAATGGTTGGCCACGATGCAGCCAAGTCAAGACCTCCAATATGACACACACTTGCAGTGTCCTCCAGTGTCCCAAAGGGACCAAGTGCAAGATCATACATGAGCAGGCACAATGTGTCTACAGCCCACCCTCCTGCACAGACATCCAGTGCCAGGTGGGAACCACCTGCCAGATCATAAATGGTTGGCCACGATGCAGTCAAGTCAAGCCCTCCGTTGTGAGACACACTTGCAGTGCCCTGCAGTGCCCAAAACGGACCAAGTGCAAGATCATAAATGACCAATTGCGGTGTGTCTACAGCCCAGCCTCCTGCACAGACATCCAGTGCCAGGTGGGAACCACCTGCCAGATCATTAACGGTTGGCCACGATGCACCCAAATCAAGATGTCCCTTATGACACACACTTGCAGTGGCCTCCAGTGTCCCAAAGGGACCAAGTGCAAGATCATAAATGACAGTCCACGGTGTGTCTACAGCCCGGCCTACTGCAGAGACGTCCAGTGCCAGGTGGGAACGACATGCCGGATCATTAACGGCTGGCCGCAATGCATCCAAAACAAGACCTCCTTTATGACACACACTTCCAGTGATGTCCAGTGTCCCAAAGGGACCAAGTGCAAAACCATAAAAGGGCGACCAGAGTGTGTCTACAGCCCGGCCTACTGCCGAGACATCAAGTGTCATGTGGGAACCATCTGCCAGATCATTAATGGTTGGACACGATGTGGTCAAATCAAAACCTCTATTATGACACGCACTTGCAGCAACTTCCAGTGTCCCAAAGGGAGCAAGTTCAAGATGACAGAGGAGTGGCCCCAGTGTGTCCACCACCACCCTTCCTACAGTAATGTCCAGTGTCCCAAAGGGACCATGTGTGACTTCGTCAGTGGCTGGCCCCAGTGTGTTCACCACCAGCCTTGCTGCAGCGACAGCGAGTGCCAGAAGGGAAACACCTCCCACATGGTTGATCGTTGGCCCCAGTGCATCGAAACCAAGACCTCAACTGGAAGACCTTCTTGCAGTGACGTCCTGTGTCCCAAAGGGACCATGTGTGACATGGTCAATGGTTGGCCCCAATGTGTCCAGAACCGATCATCCTGCAGTGACATCCACTGTCAGAAGGGAACCATGTGCCAGACGGCTGATGGTTGGCCACTGAGTGTCCAAAACAAGATCTCAATTTTGAGAGCCACTTGCAGCAACATCCAATGCCCTAAATGGACCACGTACAATATGACAGATGGGCGGCCCCAGTGTGTCCCCCAACAGGCTTTCTGCAGCGACAGTGAGTGCCAGAAGGGAAACACCTCCTGGATGGTTGCTGGTCGGCTCCAGTGCATCCAAACAAAGACCTCCATTGGAAGACCTCCTTGGAGCGACCTCCAGTATCCCAAAGGGACCACCTGCAGCATGGTCAATTGTTGGCCCCAGTGTGTCCAGAACCAATCATCCTGTCAGGACATGCAGTGCCAGATGGGAACCACC
Source organism: Chlamydotis macqueenii (assembly GCF_036417535.1). Classification (NCBI taxonomy): domain Eukaryota; kingdom Metazoa; phylum Chordata; class Aves; order Otidiformes; family Otididae; genus Chlamydotis; species Chlamydotis macqueenii. The sequence goes on along the minus strand of NC_141593.1, from coordinate 52,714,651 downwards.
TGCCAGATGGTTGATGGCTGGCCTCGCTGCGTCCAAACCAATGCCTCCACTGGAAGACCCACTTGCAGCAATGTCCAGTGTCCCAAAGGGACCAAGTGCAAGATCATAAATGAGCAACCACGGTGTGTCCACCACCAGCCCTCCTGCAGCGACTTCCAGTGCCAGAAGGGAGACACCTCCCTGATGGTTGTTCCCTGGCCCCAGGGCATTGAAAACAAGACCTCAGCTGGAAGACCTTCTTGCAGTGACGTCCAGTGTCCCCAAGGGACCACGTGTGACATGCCCACCTGTCGGCCCCAGTGCATCCAAAACAATACCTCCACTGGAGGACCGACTTGCAGCGACGTCCAGTGTTCCAAGGGGACCACCTACAACTTGGTCAATTGTTGGCCCCAGTGTGTCCAGAACCAATCATCCTGTCAGGACATCCAGTGCCAGATGGGAACCACCTGCCAGATGGTTGATGGTTGGCCTCGCTGCGTCCAAACCAATGCCTCCAGTGGAAGACCCACTTGCAGCGACGTCCAGTGTCCCAAAGGGACCAAGTGCAAGATCATAAATGAGCAACCACGGTGTGTCCACCACCAGCCCTCCTGCAGCGACTTCCAGTGCCAGAAGGGAGACACCTCCCTGATGGTTGTTCCCTGGCCCCAGGGCATTGAAAACAAGACCTCAGCTGGAAGACCTTCTTGCAGTGACGTCCAGTGTCCCCAAGGGACCACGTGTGACATGCCCACCTGTCGGCCCCAGTGCATCCAAAACAACACCTCCACTGGAAGTCCTTCTTGGAGCGACGGCCAGTGTTCCAAGGGGACCACCTGCAACTTGGTCAATTGTTGGCCCCAGTGTGTCCAGAACCAATCATCCTGTCAGGACATGCAGTGCCAGATGGGAACCACCTGCCAGATGGTTGATGGCTGGCCTCGCTGCGTCCAAACCAATGCCTCCACTGGAAGACCCACTTGCAGCAATGTCCAGTGTCCCAAAGGGACCAAGTGCAAGATCATAAGTGAGCAACCACGGTGTGTCCACCACCAGCCCTCCTGCAGCGACTTCCAGTGCCAGAAGGGAGACACCTCCCTGATGGTTGTTTCCTGGCCCCAGGGCATTGAAAACAAGACCTCAGCTGGAAGACCTTCTTGCAGTGACGTCCAGTGTCCCCAAGGGACCACGTGTGACATGCCCACCTGTCGGCCCCAGTGCATCCAAAACAATACCTCCACTGGAGGACCGACTTGCAGCGACGTCCAGTATCCCAAAGGCACCACCTGTAACTTGGTCAATTGTTGGCCCCAGTGTGTCCAGAACCAATCATCCTGTCAGGACATGCAGTGCCAGATGGGAACCACCTGCCAGATGGTTGATGGTTGGCCTCGCTGTCTCCAAACCAAGACCTCCACTGGAAGACAGACTTGCAGCGACGTCCAGTGTCCCAAAGGGATGAAGTGCAAGATCATAAATGAGCAACGAAGGTGTGTCGACCGCCAGTCCTCCTGCAACGACACACAGTGCCAGAAGGGAGACACCTCCCTGATGGTTGTTCCCTGGCCCCAGGGCATTGAAAACAAGACCTCAGCTGGAAGACCTTCTTGCAGTGACGTTCAGTGTTCCAAAGGGACCACATGAGACACAGTTAGTTCTTGGCCCCAGTGCCTCAAAACCAAGACCTCCACTGGAACACATTCTTGGAGCGACCTCCAGTGTTCCAAAGGCACCACCTGCAACTTGGTCAATTGTTGGCCCCAGTGTGTCCAGAACCAATCCTCCTGTCAGGACATCCAGTGCCAGATGGGAACCACCTGCCAGATGGTTGATGGCTGGCCTCGCTTTCTCCAAACCAAGACCTCCAGTGGAAGACCCACTTGCAGCGACGTCCAGTGTCCCAAAGGGACCAAGTGCAAGATCATAAATGAGCAACCACGGTGTGTCCACCACCAGCCCTCCTGCAGCGACTTCCAGTGCCAGAAGGGAGACACCTCCCTGATGGTTGTTCCCTGGCCCCAGGGCATTGAAAACAAGACCTCAGCTGGAAGACCTTCTTGCAGTGACGTCCAGTGTCCCCAAGGGACCACGTGTGACATGCCCACCTGTCGGCCCCAGTGCATCCAAAACAATACCTCCACTGGAGGACCGACTTGCAGCGACGTCCAGTATCCCAAAGGCACCACCTGCAACTTGGTCAATTTTTGGCCCCAGTGTGTCCAGAACCAATCATCCTGTCAGGACATGCAGTGCCAGATGGGAACCACCTGCCAGATGGTTGATGGCTGGCCTCGCTGCGTCCAAACCAATGCCTCCACTGGAAGACCTTCTTGCAGCGACGTCCAGTGTCCCAAAGGGATGAAGTGCAAGATCATAAATGAGCAACGAAGGTGTGTCGACCGCCAGTCCTCCTGCAACGACACACAGTGCCAGAAGGGAGACACCTCCCTGATGGTTGTTCCCTGGCCCCAGGGCATTGAAAACAAGACCTCAGCTGGAAGACCTTCTTGCAGTGACGTCCAGTGTCCCCAAGGGACCACGTGTGACATGCCCACCTGTCGGCCCCAGTGCATCCAAAACAACACCTCCACTGGAAGTCCTTCTTGGAGCGACGTCCAGTTTTCCAAAGGCACCACCTTTAACTTGGTCAATTGTTGGCCCCAGTGTGTCCAGAACCAATCATCCTGTCAGGACATGCAGTGCCAGATGGGAAAAACCTGCCAGATGGTTGATGGTTGGCCTCGCTTTCTCCAAACCAAGACCTCCAGTGGAAGACCCACTTGCACTGACGTTCAGTGTTCCAAAGGGACCACATGTGACACAGTTAGTTCTTGGCCCCAGTGCCTCAAAACCAAGACCTCCACTGGAAGACCTTCTTGGAGCGACCTCCAGTGTCCCAAAGGCACCACCTGCAATTTGGTCAATTGTTGGCCCCAGTGTGTCCAGAACCAATCCTCCTGTCAGGACATCCAGTGCCAGATGGGAACCACCTGCCAGATGGTTGATGGTTGGCCTCGCTGTCTCCAAACCAAGACCTCCAGTGGAAGACCCACTTGCAGCGACGTCCAGTGTCCCAAAGGGACCAAGTGCAAGATCATAAATGAGCAACCACGGTGTGCCCACCACCAGCCCTCCTGCAGCGACTTCCAGTGCCAGAAGGGAAACACCTCCCAGAAGGCTGACCTTTGGGCCCAGTGCATCGAATCCAAGGCCTCTACTGGAAGACCTTCTTGCAGTGACGTCCAGTGTCACAAAGGGACCACGTGTGACATGGTCAATGGCTGGCCCCACTGTGTCAAGAACCAACCATCCTGCAGTGACATCCACTGCCAGAAGGGAACCACCTGCCACATGGTTGATGGTTGGCCACAGTGCATCCAAGCCCAGATCTCCATTGGAAAACCTTCTTGCAGCAACTTCCAATGTCCCAATGGCACAACCATGACAGATGGGGGGGCTCCCTGTCTTCCTGCCTATGCCGTCCTCGCAACTCTTCCCTGGAGCCACCATGCTTCCTTCTCCCCATTTTCCCCTGGCATCTCATCACCTCCCACGCCTCGCGTCGGCATCAACTGCATCACCAGCCCCGCATCCTGCCAGCACGTTGCCTGCAAACCTGGCACTGCTTGCATGGTGGTGCACGGTCATCCTGCCTGTGTCTCCCGACCTTCCTGCAAGAACCTCCACTGCCAGGTGCGAATGAGCTGCAAAGTCCTGAATGGGTGGCCTCGTTGCATCCGTGTACCCTCCTGCGGTGACCTGCAATTCGCAAACGGGACAACGTGCCGGGTGGTTCAAGGGTGGCCCAAGTGTGTGCAGATGAGAAGGAGCGTGACTGCAGCATCTTGCGCCGAGCTCTCCTGCAAGTCTGGGACTGTGTGTCATGTGGTAGAGGGCGTCCCTCACAGCGTGACCCGCACCACAGTGCATTGCTTAGCAGGTACCACGTGCCAGATGGTAGAAGGTTGCCCCAAATACCTGCCCAACCAGCCCACCTGCAGCACCATCTGCTGCCCCATGGGCACCACCTGCCAGATGGTAGGAGGTTGGCCCACGTGCGTACCCATCAAGCCATCCTGCGGCACCATGCGTTGCCCACCTGGCACCACCTGCCAGATGGTGGAGGACTGGCCCGAATGCATGCCCAATAAGCCATCTTGCAGCGAGATACATTGCCCGGTGTGGACAACCTGCCAGATGGTGGAGGACTGGCCCGAATGCGTGCCAAACAAGCCATCCTGCAGCGAGATTCACTGTCCGCCTGGCACCACCTGCCTGATGGTGGAGGACTGGCCCAAATGCATGCCCAACAGGCCATCATGCAATGACACATATTGCGCAGTGGGGACAACTTGCCAGTTGGTGGAGGACTGGCCCAAATGCATCCCCAACAAGCCATCATGCAAAGACCTGCATTGCCTGAAAGGCACAACCTGCCAGATGGTGAAGGGTTGGCCCAAATCTGTAGCCAGCAAGCCATCCTTTAATGACCTGCATTGTCCATCTGGAACCACATGCCAGGTGGTGGAAACCTCCCCCAGATGCCTGCCCGTCTCACAGCCCCGTCTCATCTGCCACGTCTTGGGGCATTGGTGCTACCAAGCCTTTGACGGGAAGAACTACGGCTTGACCGAACCTTGCACCCAGACGTTGGTGACCACCTGCGGCAGCCACTTGCTCACCCTCCAAGTCACGGCGAGTGGCCAAGTGGGCAGGGGACCAGCTGCCACCTTCAGCCACATCACACTCCGTGGTGACAGCTACGAGGTGGTCCTGCTCCGCGGAGAGGAGACGATGGCAAGGGTGAGTATACAGCCTTTGGCAGAGCGTGGGGTGAAGGGTGTCTTCTCCAGGAGGGGACCCACGCATCTGGGGCTTCTTGCCACATTTCCAACCCCCAGACCCCATAACTGGGGAGGTGATCCAGACATCCAGGTGTCATAACCGCTGTCCCCTCCCTGCAGGTGACCGGGCGCCAGGCCCACCTGCCTCTTCCGCTGAAGGGAGGTTGGGTGCGCCTGGAACGTCAAGGGGGTCAGCGACGTGTGGCAATAGCCATGGACATGCAGGTGGTCTTCAGCAAGGACGGCGCAGTGATGGTAACAGCACCAGCGATGCTACAGGACCAACTCTGCAGGGTCTGCATCCAGCTTGAGGAGGGGCACAGCAGGGGACAGGGGATGCCATGCCGTGAGTGGGGCATTGCAACAGGGGACATGAGTGAGGGATGCGGGGAAGCGGTGGGAGGAACGGAGATGTGGGTGGTGGGATGGAGATATGCGTGAAGAAGGATGGATGGAGGGCTGGAGAAACAGTGGAAGGATGGTGAAGGGATGTAGAAATGGATGAAGAAGGATTTAGGGATGCATGGACAGTGGAAGAAGGATGAAGAGATGGAGAAGAGGCGAAGAAGGATTTAGGGATGGAGGAAGGGTGAAGAAGGATGGAGAAACAGTGGAAGAGGATGAAGGGATAGAGAGATAAAGAAATGGGTGAAGAAAGATGGATGGCTGGATTAATGGATGGAGAAACGGTGGAAGAAGAAGTACGAAGGGATGGAGAAACAGATGAAAAAGGACAAAGGGGTGGAAGGAGAGATGGAGAACTGGGTGAAGAAGGAGGGATGGAGAGATAAATGGGTGATGGTGGGGTGGAAGGATGGAGCGAGGGATGGAGGAACGGACTGAGGGATCATTGGAGGGACAGAGGGAGGGAGGGAGGGATGAAGAACCCTTTCAGAAGAACAACTCAACTAACCACTGCTCCTCCTGTCCCCACAGATCCATCCTGCTCGTCCAAACACCCCCAGGAGCCCTGTGCCACCACCCTCATCCCCACACCTGTCCCCAAACCTGTCTCCACGGCTGCCACGTGCTCCACCCTGGGCATGGGTCACCTCCACACCTTCGACCGCCTCCACCACGACTTCCCCATCTCCTGCATCTACCTCCTGGCCAGGCTCTGCTCTGACGCCGGGAGCGCTGAATCCTTCAGCGACCTGGTGCAGGGCAGCCCCAGTGGCATTGTCAACATCGAGGTCCTCATGCATGGCACGCACGTGGGGCTGGAAGCCGGGCAGGTCATGGTGAGTAGCTCTAGGGGTGGGTAAAGGAAGAGCAGGGCATGAGTACGGCAGCACGAGGTTGGGGAGTGGGTAAGAGCTACGAGGATGGAGTTGTGAGGGTGGAGTAAGGGCAGGAGGAAGGCTTGGATGCTGAGTAGCACTTTCTGCCTGTGCTGGCAGCAAGTGGGGACACATTTGTTGGCCAAGTGATGAGTAGCAGGTGAGTAGTGGGCGTAAAGTGGTAGCTGGGCTGCATAGCTCAGGGAGTGAGTAGTAAGCAAGTACCAAGTAAGTAGTGGGTAACAAGTGAGCAGAAGAGCAAGCTGGGAAGATATAGAGCTGCCCAGGGATGTATATCGAGTTAAGAGTGAGTAGCGAGTGTGTAAGCAAGAGCTAAGAAGAGATTAAGTGGGAAAATGTTGTAAGGTGGAAGTGTTGAGTAGTGAGTGAGTAAGAGGGCTCAGTCCTGTCATTCCCACTGCAATCAGTGGCCAAATCGTGAGCTAAAGACAAGTGGTGAGTGAGTGAATAAAGTGAGTAAACTATGCATGGCAAGTGAGTAAACTACAAGTGGCAAGTGAAAAAACTATCAGCGGCGCATGATAAAATTACAAGTAGCTTGTCAGTACACCTTGCGTAAGAAGCGAGTAAACCATGAGTAGCAAGGAAATGAGCTCCAGGATGGCCAAAATGCAGATTCTATACTTTGTAACCCCCGTTCTCCACCATTTCCACCCTCCTAGGTAAATGATACGCCTACATGTCCATGAGGACCTCTCTGCGTCCATCTCCGATGTCCTCCACCTCTTTCTCCATCTGTGACAACCTTATGTGTCCCTCCACCGTGTCCCCTCTGTGGCTGTCCATCTGTGGTGTCATGTCTGACCAACCGTGACATCCCTATGTCCCTCCATGACATTCTCCATCTTTCCATCTCTCCGTGACATCGCTATGTGTCCTCGATGACCTCTCTGTACCCATCCACGGTGTTCCCCACCCGTGACATTCCTAGGCGTCCCTCCACAGTGTTGTCATTGTGTGTGTCCATCTGTGACACCTCCACATGGCCACCCATGATATCCTCCACCTCTCTGTGCATCTGTGACATCCTCATGTCTCCCTCCACCATGTAAAAATCCATTGAGAAATGATAGAGATGGACGGTTGGGTGGATAGATGGTGAAACCACTGAAGATGGACAGGTGGAGAGATGGCTGGATGGAAGGAGAAGGAGAAACCACAGAAGATGGATGGACGGAGATGGAGAAACCACTGAAGATGGATGGCTGGATGGCTGGAGAAACCACTGAAGGTGGAGAGATGGGGAGACGGAAGATGGGGAGATGGATGGAGAAACCACAGAAGATGGATGGAGACACCATAGAAGACGGACAGATGGAAGAGGACGACAAGATGGAGATATGGATGAAGAAACATGGAGATGGATGGAGGGAAGGGATGGGGAGCAGGATGGAGATGGTGGGACACGGAGATGGCGAGATGGAGAAGAAACTCTGATGCCGTGTCCTCTCCACTGCAAGGCCTTGGCCAGATCCTGGTGCCCGTTCAAGAGGCCGTGGCCAGATCCCGGTGCCCCCCATTCTCCAGCCCCTCCAGGCTCTCCCCTTGGGCCCCTAGTCCCTCTGTCCCCAGCGAGCACTCACAATGGGGGACAACCCAGGCATCCAGGCAGTGGGTTGTCCCCCTCCCCAACACCACCACCCACCCCCCGCCTCGATCATCCCACCACCATTTTTAATGAATAAAAACCTTTTGAGTCCAGCTCAGGGAAGGGGTCTTTGATCTGTCCCCTCTCCCCAGCAGGGGACCCCCACCTTCAGGAGAACTCCATCCCCCGCTCCCCAGCAAAACCCATACCCAGGACCAGTTCAACCCTTTATTGGCCGGTGCCACTGGCCCGGTGACCACTGTGTCCCCTTCCCCATCCCAGTGACAGCCACATTCCCCCGCACCCCGGGGTGGGGGGTTGTTGTGTCACTCCCTCCCCTCAATGGGTGATGGCCGTGTCACCCCTTATCCCCACCTCCCGGTGACACGAGTGTTTCCTCCCCGGGGTGGAGGTTGGCAAAGTTCAGATCTCGCCAGGGAAGGTCCCCTTCTTGCGGTACTCGTCCCACACCGTCACCTGTGGGGTGACACCAGTGACAGCATGAGCGACGGGAAGGGACCAGGGACACCGTGATGTTGTGGGGTAGGAGGGGAGGCACGGTATCAGCACGGGGGATGCAGGGACCTCCGAGATATCATGGGGATGTGGTGACACCACAGAGATTGCAGGGATCACAGTGATGTCATGGCGGATTTGGTGACACCCTGAGGTAGGTGGTGACACCATGAGGGTAGTGGTGACACCAGGGGGGTACAAGGACTGCAGCGAGAACCCCGAGGACCGTAGGGACCCCAAGAGGGACGCAAAAACCATGGGGACACTGTGGGGATCCTGAGAGCTGCAGGGACACCATGGAGAGCTCGAGGGGACCCTGATGGCCATGGGGACACCACCCCCTTGGCTGCCATCGCCTTCTGACAGCAGTGGAAATCTGGGTTGGGGGGAGGGGACATGATGGGACAGGAACGGGGGGACCCAGGAGTCCCTCCCCCACCCAGAGGGGACCCTGGGGTCCAGAAAGGGCGGGGGAGGGGCAGCACCCAGGTAGTTCTGCCAGCAGCTCTTGGTCTGCTTCTGTGTGGGGAAGCAGCTGTCAAACGGGGCGGTCTTGTAACGCTCCAGCTTGGCCTTGATGTCCTCTGCCATGGCTGCGGAGTAATTAACGGGGTAATTAACCCCCCTCCAAAGTAATTACCCCCACTAGGATTAATTAAACCCCCCCCAGAGGTTAATTAAACTCCTCTGGTAAAAATTAATCCCCTCCAGGAAAGAGAAGAGGGATGCTAACACGCAAACAGTAACATGGGGGGAGTGTGGGGGAAAGAAAGCCCCTCAAAGGGATCATTAGTAAGGCTAATTAACCACCCCTGCAAATCATTAATATCCCCTGGGATTAATTAACCACTGCTGGGACTAATTAACCCTCCATGGGTACAGCATTGTATTTCCCCTTGCGTTTTCTGTGCTGTACGGCTGGAATTGCACGGCTGGTACTGCGCTGCAGCGTGTTGTACATTGCCCTGCAGCATTGTACAAGATTTGGCATCACACTGCGCCCCACCCAGCGCAGCTCTGGCGCCCTCCAACACCTCCTCCCAGCAGGCTCCAGCACACAGCCCTGCTTGGGAGCCAACCCCACCGAGAGCAGCCGAGTGCCCGCCCGGCCCAGCTGCTGCTCCGGGTCCACGTAAGGGCACGGTGGAGCTGCGGCCCCTCAGCATCCACCTCTGGTGCCCCCAGTAAACACCGTGACACCTTCTGGCGCGCGTGTGTGTTTATGGAAAAAGTTCCAGTAGAGTGGTTGGTAATGCGTTTTTGTTTGTCATGTGTTGCAGTTTGTATCATATGCTACGGTACGACACGTGTGGTATGGTATCACATAACTTGTATGGTATTTATTGTATTTCTTCTATGAACCATATTGTGTGGTGTGTTTTGTGCACAGGGCACGTATGGTATGGTATGCTATGGTATGTATTGCATGGTACGGTGTGTATGGTATGGTAGGTACTGCATGTTACGTATCATTTGTACTGTTTCGTGTTATCTATTTTTTCTCTTTTTTTTTTTTGTATTTTATTTATTGTGTGAATTTTGTTGTATCTACTGTATTTTGTATGCATTGCATGTATTCCATTTAGTATGTGTTGCTTTTTATATTGTGTTGTATTTAATGTTGTGTGTGGTCTGTATTGTATTTTGTATTGTAGCTGTTGCCTTTTGGGACGTCTGTTATGTGTTTTATTGTATGTCTTGTTTCGTATTGTGTGGTATTTTGTATTCTATTGTATTGTCTATTGTATAATATTCTTCTGTATTGTATAATATGTATTGTATGCTATGGTATGGTACCTATAGTATTAAAGAGTATAGTGATTGTGTTCTGGTTTTATTTAGGGAGGGGGGGCCTAAAGTGGTAGCTTTTGTAGGAAACTGCTAGAAGTTTTTTCCCCTTTGCCCAGTGGACTCGGCCAGGCCTAGGGCAGACCCACTGCTGGGCAGGGACAAGCCAATTGGCAGCAGAATGTTCCCTGATAATACCTCTGTGATAGCGTATTTAAGAAGGGGAAAACAAAAAAAAGGTAGAGAAGATGGGAAGGAGCTGAGCAAGGGTAGAGAGGTGGAGGCGTGAGCCTTGTGGGCCTTGCGGCCTTCACCCTCTGGGCTCCTGCCAGGCGCCATCTGGGCCCAACTCGGGCCAGCCCGGCTGCAAGAAGTGGAGAGGAGATGAGATGTGAAGAGATCCTGAGAGGCGTCTGCCTGAGCCGGTTGTGAAACATTTCTTGTGAGAGGAACGGCTGCAGATGCCAAGGTCAGTGACGAAGGAGCGGGAGCAGTAACGCTGCCCCTGGGCAAGATTCCCCTGCAGCCCGAGGTGCAGCCCATGGTGGAGCAGGTTGTCCCCCTGCAGCCCATGGAGGCCCACGCCGGAGCAGAGATCCACCTGCAGCCCATGAAGGACCCCATGCCAGGGGAGGTGGGTGCCTGAAGTCAGCTGTAGCCCATGGAGGGCCCACACTGGGGCAGCTGTTCTGGAGGGACTGCACCCCATGGAAGAGTTGACCCACGCCAGAGCAGTTCATGAAGGACTGTGGTGCGTGGGTGGGACCCCACGCTGGAGCAGGGGAGGAACGTGAGGAGTTCTTCCCCCAGCGATGAAGTAGTGGTGTAAAACGATGTGGGGTGGACTGACCGTAAGCCCCATTTCCTCTTCCCGCCTGTGCCGCTCAGGGGGGAAGGTGGTAGAGATAATGTTAAGTTCAGGAAGATGGAGTGGTGGGGAGAAGTTATCTTGTTCTCTGTTTCATTATCCCGCTGTTTTTAGTAATAAATGGTTTTTGTCAAGCCGCGTCTCTTTTGCCCAAAACGGTAACTTTAAGGGTTTCCCTCTGTCCTTATCTCAAACCTCGAGCTGTTTGTCTTGTATCATCTCCCCCTATTCCCTCGGAGGGCGGGGGGAGCGAGAGAGAGACTGCGTAGTCTGGTCCTGAGCAGGGCTGAACTCCGACAGTCAGGCCCCACTGCACAGCACCAGGATGTCAACGAAGCAGCCCGGTGCAGGAAGAAAGGGTGAGGGGCTCTCTATGTGTCCCCGGGCACATGGAACTTAGAATGATTGGTTTTCGACTTGCAGGGGCAACACAAAGCCGTCTGCACATTTTGCAACGGGCCTCGGAGACAGGGCGAGGCGCAGCACAGCCGGAACCAGCAGCGCAGGGCAGGTGAGCTCCCCCCCAACAACCGGCCAAAAACAGGTCGGAGGACAAGAGGCGGGCCCGAGCCATGGGGCCCAGCCCTCTGATTGGATGAGACCGTAAGGGACAGAGCCAGCAAGGGACAGATCCGGTAATGGGCGGAGCTGAAATGGGTGGAGCCAGCAACGGGCAGAGCCGGGAGTGGGCGGAGCCAACAGCTTGTAGAACCAATACTGGACGGAGCCAGCACCGGGCGGAGCCGGCAATGGGCGGAGCCTGTGCCCGGTTGCCCGGGAGATGGAAGCAGCCAAAACAGTCACCACAGCTGATGCCAAGGGAGGTGGCCGCCTCGACACCCGGCTCCTGCAATGGTGCCTCCGCCGAAACTCGGGGGGCTTCCAGCACGGAGGAGCCTTCGAGGCACAAGGTGCGCGGGGGCCTGACGGGATCCGCCTCTCCCGGCGGGGAAACCGCATCCTGATGGATGGAGAGGGCTTGGAGCCAGAAGCCAGGGGGGCAGGGGACAGCGCAGGAGGGCTGAAGGAAAGCCTGGGGCTGGCATGGCACCGGCTCAGGGTGCCGGTGCTGCTGGGAACAGGGATGCGGCTCCCGGCGGCGTGGAGGGCTCCGGAGCACGGCTGAAACGCTTGTCCACCCAGGCAGGCAGCCTGAGAAACAGCGAGGAGGAGCTGGAAGCGCTGGGGGCTTCCCAGAGCTCTGCTGTGGCTGCTGAGACTGGGTGGCAGAAGTCCCACCAGTGGGCTCTGGGATGGAGGGCGGCAGGCCGTGTCCGATGGGTTGTCCTTTGCATGGGACTGTGTTTTTTTGTATGCGAGTGTTTGTATTGCATTGCACATCTTGTAGTTTCTATGCTGGTTTTTATTTGTTATTTATACGACGTGTGTATTTTACGTGTTGTAGTTTATTGTACAATGTGGTGTTTCTTCTATTGTCTGTGTTGTGATGTCTCGTATGTTTTGTGTTGCATTGTATTGTTTGTGTTTTGTCTTGGCTTGTTCTGTATTTTGTGTTGTCTTGTATTTTCTATTGTGTGGTTTGGTATGTGTGGTATGGTATTGTGGGTAGTTTATTGCTGTCTGTTGTGTGTATCACATGGTGTTGTATGTAGTGGGGGTATATATGTTTATAAGTGGGTATGTGTGTGTTTATTATTGTATTTTCTATTTTCTGTTGTGTTTTGTATTGCAATGTATACATTGCTTAGTATAGCATGCTGTTGTACTGTATGTATTGTGTTATTTTTTGTATTGTAATCTATTTTGTATTGTAATGTATTCTGCATTGTATGGTTTGAGTTCTATGTTTTGTATGGTACGGTATGTATGTTATTGTAGGGTATTTTGCATTTGGGACAGTATTTGGAACGGGGTGGTTTGTGGTTTATGGTATAGTATGGTGTTTATTGCGTTCTGTGTTGTATTTGTGGTATGGTATGCACTGTACAGATTGTATCTTATCTTGTATGTACGCATTGTATCATATTTTATGTCGTACGGTATGGTATGTGTCCTATGGATTGTGTGGTATTGTATGGTATGGTATTTATTGTATTGTACGTGTTGTCCATAATGTGTTGTATTGTATTTCATATTCTATTCTACGTATTGTATGTAGAATATAGTATGGTATGGTGTGTATTGTAGAATGTATTGTACGTAAGTTATTGTATTACATTTTGTCTCTTTCGTGCGTATTGTACTTTGTGTTGTGTATCCTTTGTTGTATTTTATTCTACTTTATATTGCATTGTATTGTTTGCATTGTGTGTTTTGTGTTCTATTCTATGGTATGGCATTTCAATTATTCTATGTATTGTATTTTATTGTACAATATGGTCAATTTTTTTAGATAGCGTATATATTGTATGATACGGGATGCTTTCCACGGTGTTTTATGCATTGCATATTGTATTGTTTGGTATGTATTGAATGGTATGTGTTGTAGGGTATGTATAGTATGGTAGGGCATGTATTGTACTGTATTTTGCATTGTGTGTACTGTATTTTATGATGTATTTTGTGTTGCATTTTATCTATTGTATTTTATAAGTTTTCTTTAATGTGTTTTATGGTATGGCATTTATTTTATTGTATGTGTTGTATTGTGCATAATGTATAGTATGGTATTTATTGTATTGTATTTTCTGTTGTATTCTGTTTTCTATGGTATTGCCTCTTCTATTGTGTGCTTTTTATGTATTGTATGTGGTGTACTCTCTTCTAGGCCTTGTACGTAGCATCTCGTATGTATCGTCTCGCATGTGTTGGACTGTATTTATTGTATTGCATATATTGTATAGTGCATATGTACTGGGTTCTCTGTTGGTGTTTGTGTGGTACGTACTGTGCCTTGTATGGGATGTACTGTCTTGTGTATATTACGCGGTTTGTGTGGTAGGTACTGTATTTTGTATTGTATGTAATAGATGTAGTGTAAGGTAAAGTACATCTTGAACTGTACGTATTCTGTTTTCTAGCGTAGTTTATTTTCTAGTCTATTTTCAAATTGTGTTGTCTGTATTGTCAGTATTATATTTTCAATTGTACGCATTGCGTGTGTTGTATGCTATATATTGTGTTGTATTTTGCATTGTACGGTATTTGTATTGTTGCGTGTGTACTGAGGGTATGGCATTCTGTGTAGTGTAAAGTATGTACTGTATGTTGTATTGTACTGAATGCTGTATTCCATTTTGGTTTGGCTTGCATTGTATTCTGTAGCGCATGTGCGGTATTGTGTGTAGGATCTTGTGTGCATGGTGTTGCATGGTATTTTTGTATTGTATGGTACACGTTGTATGGTATGACATGGCACCTATTGTACGGTACTCTAGGGGATGTACTGTATTTTTTTCTATTGTATTTTATATTGCCCGTTAGGGATTGCATTTTATTTTATGTGTTGTCTTCAGTTTGTTGTATTGTATGCTCTGGTTTGGTATTTATTCTGTGTCTTTTACTGTGTGTCTTGTCTCTGTCGTATTTTGCGGTTTGTTGTACACGGTGAGGTGGCAGGGGCGGAACCTGTGCGAGCGCCCTCGCCGAGCTCGGCTGGACCAAGCCCGCGCCTCAAGAGCTGCAGTACGCCCAGCGCCGAGAAGAAACAACGGCGAGTTATGGTCATGGGTGACTGCCGCCAGAGGGGAAGGGAGGCCCCCATCTGCAGACCAGAGCCTCTTTTCGGGGAAGTTTGCTGTGTCCCTGGGGCCCCCGCACGACTGAGGAGCGCAGCGCAGCCTTCGGACTAGGACCCACTCCTGCTCTTTCCTGCGGGTGCTGATGAGGTGGCAGCGGTGTTGCGTTGTATTCTGTGTACTGCACGTGCTGTGTTGCACAAATTGTGTTGCGTGTCTTGTCTTGTACTGTCGTTTCTTTGGTACTGACTATTGTATTGTTTATTGTATGGATGGTATGGCATGGTATTTATTCTCTTGTACGTACCGCACTGTACGTATCGTATCGTATTGTATTGTATTTTCTGTTGTATTCCATTGTATCTGCTGTACTTTGTACTGGTTTGTGTATTGTATTTTTTGTGCTTTTTAATTATGTCTGCTATTTATTGTATCGTATGGTATTGACTGTACGGTATGTATTGTGTTTAATTGTTTTGTATGTACTGTGCTGTATTTTGTTTTTATGTATGATAACGCATTTTGTATTGTAATGTCTTTTGTATCATATTGTATAGCTTGGTATGTATTGCTGGTATATACTCTGTGGCATGTATTGCGTGGCATGTATTTTGGGGTGTATTGTGTGGTATATTTTTTCACATGTGCTTTGTCTTTCATTGTCCTGCACGTATTGGCTGTTGTTTTATGGTATGGTGGTTGTCGTATAGTTTGGTGTTTATTGTATGTATTGCCTTGGTTGGTAAGGTACCAACTTGCTGTATCGTGTGATATGTACGGTATGGTACGTATCCTTTGTACCACATGTACGTTATTGTTTGTAACGTATGTATCATATGGCTAATACGTATGGTCTTCCTAGCATTTTCTGTTGCATTTGGTACTGTATTGCATTTTGTATTTTGTATTGTAATTTGTATTGTATTTTTCTTTTGTATTTCGTGTGTTGTATTGTCTGTGTTTCGCGTACTCTACTTTTTGTTCTCTGTTTTGTATTGTGCACTGTGCGTATGGGGCTACATTTATTGTACTTTATTGCATGTATTGTATCTCCTGTATGTATCATACTGTTTGTCGTGCACTGTACTGGGTTGTGTGGTGCGTATTGTAGGGCACGGTACGCACAGTACGCCATGTGCTGTACGGTGTGGTATTGTTTGTATTGTGTGTATTGCATGGCATAATATTTATCGTCTGTTACATATTGTATTAGTTCAAAGGCTTGCATTCTGTGTCGTTTCTGTAGTGTATGGTATGATATTTATCTTGTGGTACTAGGGCGTGTATTATATGGTATGTGTTGTATCGCTGTAGTTGTATTAGGTTCCTGGTTTTGTGTCGTATGTATTGCGTTGCTGCTGCGATATTTTATTGCTCGTATTGTACTGCTGGCACGTTTTTGTGTCTGTATGATATGGTATTGCAGGTATTGTATGGTACGGTGCTCTTCTGTATATATATATAATGGTATGGAATGGATTGTATTTGATATTGTATGGCGTGTTTCGTATTGCATTTTATGTAGTGCATTTTGTATTGTGTTTTGTGTTGCATTTTCTATTGTGATTTGTATTAAATTTAACGTGTTGTATTGCACGTGTTGTATTTCCTGTATTGTCTGTTATGCTGTTTATTGTGTTGCACACTGCAATGTATTTTGTACAGCATTGTATTTTTTTCCTATTTTTGCTGTATCTTGTAATGTGTTTTGTAATTTATGTTGTATTGGGATGTGTTTGCATTGTAATTTGGATTTTATTGTCATTTGTGTTTTAGTGTAATTGGTGTTGTATTTCCTCTTGTGTTTTCTGTGCTGTACGGCTGGAATTGCACGGCTGGTACTGCGCTGCAGCGTGTTGTGCATTGCACTGCAGCATTGTACAAGATTTTGTATCGCACTGCGCCCCACCCAGCGTAGCTCCGGCACCCTCCAACACCTCCTCCCAGCAGGCTCCAGCACACAGCCCTGCTCGGGACCCAACCCCACCGAGAGCAGGCGAGCGCCCGCCGGGCCCAGCTGCTGCTCCGGGCCCGAAGCTCTGCTCTTCGGTTGCCTCCAGGGCCCGTGTGTGTGGAAAAAGTTCCGATAGTGTAGTCTTTTGTAATATATTGCGTTTTGGTCATGTACATCATATGGTGTGGTATCATATGGTGGGGTATGACGTGAATGGTACTTATTATATAATACTGTATCGCATCTATTCTGTTGTATTGGACAATACATCATATGATTGATTCTGTGGTATAGTATTTTATAGTATTTATCATATGGTATTGTATTTACTGAGTTGTGTTTGTTGTATGGTATGGATTGCCTAGTATGGTATGGATTTTGTGGTATGGTCTTTATTATATTTATTCTATCAGTTCTGTTGTATGTTTTGTACGTAGTGTATGGTATGTAATGCATCCTATGGTATTCTGTTGTATTGTGTGTGTTGTATTTCGTACAGTATTGTGTGTAGTGCCCGGTGCTGTATGTATTCTGTGATATGTATGGTATGTGGTGTACAGTATAGTACGTATGGAAGGGCACGTATTGCGGGGGTTCAACCCCCCCGTACTCCTGAGGCAGTCGGTGCTTGGTGCAATTCCTCTCTTGCTGGGCCTCACACGGACCCAGGGCGAGTGAGGAACCCACCGTGAGGGCGCTGAACCAGAGCTTTAAGGCGTAAATAGCAGGAGGCTGTGGTTGTTGCTGGTTTGATGACCTGTGAGCAAAATTTTCTTAATAAATGTTTGAGCCACAGCTTCTGGTCCTCAACTCTGTGCCTTTTATGTACACTTTCTACACTGCGTATTTGCCAGACGTACACTGAGTGATTTTCCTCTCATGTACAGGCATTATTTAAACTGCCTAAACAATCCACGGGAGCACTTATCAAAATAAGCTGGGATGACTTCTAGGCTCTAAAATCTTGCACATCTGCACCCGACACAGATTTACGGCCTCCCCTTGACCAACGTGTCTTGGAGAGAGGTGCTGCCGAAGGAAATCCGCGTTCTCCTTGTAATGCACAGTAAGCCCAGCTGGAGACACAGAGAAGGCCTGGATCAGTTTTCTCAATTTGGGTTTTAAAAAGTGCATAGATAACTTGCAGGCTGAGCTATTTTCTGTAAGTAAGGGAAGTAAGTCTGTAAGCAATCGGATTTCATATTTTCACATTGCAGGCTGCATATTCTGTACTTTACATGGTTTTCACTTCCCTGAGGGAGAGATTTGGAAGATGCATAAAGAAAATGCAACTTCTTCCTGCCTCTTTCATTACCTCTTTCTTGCTGCGTACCGGCTCCTGCGTATCTGCCATCCGGAGTGTCCCTGCAAAACGGGGAGGGAGAGCTGCTGAAAGAGTGGGGGCCGTTCAGCCTGGAGAAGAGAAGGCTGCGGGGAGACCTTTGAATCCAGCCTTTCATTCTTTCCTTCTCTCCTCTGCACATACCTACTAACACACAGCTCGCGTCTGACCCACTTGTGCACTTTACAAGATTTCAAGCTGTTTACTTTGAAAGCTAGATTTTTTTTGTCCCCCAGTCTTCCCGTCCTAGAAGGGATGGCTATGGTGGAGAAGGAGGTGCTCTCTTCTCAGGCATGCACAGAGACAGGACAAGAGGCAACAGGCACAAGTTGCTTCAGGGGAAGCTCCCTCTGGATGGATTCTCCTCACCATGAGAATGACTAAACCCTGGAAGAGGTTTCTCGTAGAGTGTCCCTCACATGAAAGACATGCAGAAAGACACCCAAAAAGAACATGGTATATGAAAAGTCTCGCAGTCAGGCAAAATCCTTCACAGACTCCTTCTCCCATCTTGTCACAGCATCAGCGGCAGTGAGTGTCTCAGTTACTGCAGCCCAAGGTGCAGCCCATGGTGAGGCCGGCTGTCCCCCTGCAGCCCATGGAGGCCCACGCAGGAGCAGAGATCCACCTGCAGCCTGCGGGGAACCCCACGCCGGGGCAGGCGGATGCCTGAAGGAGGATGTGGCCCGTGGAGGACCCACGCTGGGGCAGCCGTTCTGGAGGGGCGGCACCCCATGGAAAAGGACCCCACTCTGGAGCAGTTTGTGAAGGACTGTAGCCCGTGGGAGGGACCCCAGGCTGGAGCAGGGGAAGAACGCGAGGAGGTCTTTCCCTGAGGAGGAAGGAACAGCAGAAAACAATGTGTGATGAACTGACCATAACCCCTATTCCCTATTCTCCCCATGTGCTGCTTGAGCTGGGGAGGAGGTGGAGATAGTCCACCTCCTAGTTAAGCCCGGGAAGAGGGCAGGGGTGGGGGGAAGATTTTTTCCCCTCTCTCATTATCCTGCTTTGGTCTTATTATTAATAGATGGAAATAGTTTTCCCCAAGTCGAGTCTGGTTTACCCATCGCGGTAACTTATAGAATCATAGAATCATAGAATGGTTAGGGTTGGAAGGGACCTTCAAAAGTCATCTAGTCCAACCCCCCTGCAAGGAGCAGGGACATCCCCAACTAGATCAGGTTGCTCAGAGCCTCATCCGGGCTGGCCTTGAATGTTTCCAGAGATGGAGCCTCCACCACCTTTCTGGGCAACCTGTTCCAGTGTTCTATAACTCGCATCGTAAAAAATTTTTTCCTAATTTCTAATCTAAATCTACCCCCCTCTATTTTAAAAGCATTACCTCTCGTCCTATCGCAACAGGCCCTACTAAACAGCCTTTCCCCATCTTTCTTGTAGGCCCCCTTGAATGATCTCTCCCTGTCCTTATCTCAAACCTGGAGCTTTTAGTTATATTCTCTCTCCCCCATTCCCTTGGAGGGTGGGGGAGCGAGTGAGAACCTGAATAGCTTGGTCCGGAGTGGGGCTAAACCACAACAAGTGTATTCAATTATTTGTGTACACTGGAATTAGAAAGCGAGGACAAGAAAGCCTTTTGCTTTGTAGCCCCGAGTCTTGTTAGTTCCTACCACTACAAGTAAACAGCGTAACCTGTAACAGCTTTGTCGTCTTCAGCCCATAGGTCGTTCTAAACAAACCTTCAGCTAAAACCACTGAACATCTGTTTTGATCTGATAGGCCATTGGCAGATAATTAAATTACTATATAGTATGACTGTAACTCAATACCATTAGATCTTGTCCCAGTTGCAGGTCTCTGCTTTCTCCAAGGAGCACACAAGAAGTCTTGATTTTCATTTTAGGTGTGCTGGTATTTCTCTTCTAAAGAGCTAGAGAAGGCCAGGTTGGATGAGGCTCTGAGCAACCTGATCTAGTCAGGGATGTCCCTGCTCCTTGCAGGGGGGTTGGACTAGATGACCTTTGAAGGTCTCTGCCAACCCTAACCATTCTATGATTCTAAGATTTTTTGGTTAACCTCTTTGGTTTTATTTTTTCACAGATAGATTGGCAAGTCAAAGATAATTTATTAAGTTCTGCAGTCGTGTAAGTTCAAAGAAAAAGCCAGGACAAAACGGTATCATAATCAAAGTAAACCTTGTAGAAGTCCTGCTAGACTTTCTGGCTTGGTGCTAAATAAGCAGTGATAGGGTTTGCATTTCTGCAGTGCCTTTCGTCCCAGAGATCTTAACAAAACTGGATGGATACACACAGCAAGCTCCTGAACTCAGCAGCTGCTCCTGAGAGCTTTGCTAGCAGACGCAGCGTGAGTTCGGTTACACCAGGACTAGGATTAGCTCTGGCACCAAATACAACATCCTTTTACCGACGGAACGCACAAAGACCCTGACACATAAAGTATCACTCAAAGTGCTGAAAGCCGTGAGGCTAAAGGACGGAATTTACTGAGTCTCCTTTCCTGTGACTGCCCAGATATTTATCTGTTCACGTACTTGGAACGCTCTCTCTTATAACAGAGCTAGAAGTCTTGATGTCCAAATACAAATCAACACTATACACTTTTGGAAAAAGTACAGTCAGACTAAGAAAGGGTGTTTGAAAAAGGAACAAACTGCAGCAGGGGAATAAACAGGTTCAGCAAAACCCATGAGAATGTTCAGCTTTCTCCTGAGGCGGTCATGCTGAAGGTCCAGCGACCTCCCAAGCAGCGAGTTGAACTTTGTGTGTGCGTCTGCAGGGCCCAGGTTCACCTAAATGCAGATCTGGGCTGAAAGCTTCCGTTGCGAATCCTGCCTGGTTTCCCCTCTTGTGCAAGTGGGCAGAACCTAAGTGTGTACAGCTCTGTCTGGGAGGCTTCTAAGACACTTTAGAGCACAAATCGTGTTTTTATCTGAAAACGATCCAAGCTCAGACAGCTGTGTGTAGAGGTTCCCGGTCTATATTTTAGTAGTGATGGGCTGCGTGGCCTTCCAGTAGCACCCAGTAGGATCTTCTCCATCATTTCTCCAGGTACTGAGCTTAGACTATGAGGTCTGTAGTTTCCTGGCTCTTCCCTCACACCCTTCTTGGAAATGGGAATCACGTTGGCCAGCTTCCAGTCAGTGGAACATCCCTAGAGCTCAACTGGTCTGGCACCACAGTGGACTAAAGGATCGTGATTGAAGAGTTTGTATCAAAAACGCATAGAAGTTCTGGTGACTGCCTCAGAAACGGAATTACATAGGATGTACCATGCAAATTACTGATAGACGCCAGCCCCTCTGACCATTTTGTGACGGTGTACTCCAAAGCCCCTCCCCAAGCTGACCGCTTTTCCCAGAACCCTGCTCACGTGACAGAGATAACCAGCAGTGGCATCTGCCAGGTCCTCATGGCACTGGTGGCATCTGACTCAAAGTGGATTTGAGGGAGACAGAGAACAACACAATAGCCAAGGGGTGGCGGTGCACCCCCCGAACCACAGTGCTGGTCAATGTCTCACTCAGACCAAATCTGGGAGCAACCAATGTCTCCAGGCGGTGTGCAAATCTGACTGTGAGTCCATTGTCTTACCCCCTAGAGCATGAGCAGCCCAGGAGCCCTTTGAGCTCTCCTGCATGGCAGTGGGCTGCACGTCGGGATCTCCCGGTGGGTGGGGACGCCTCTCAGGCATCTCTCTCCTTGAGGCTGAGAGATTCCTTGCCCCCAGAGATGCTTGGGGAGTGGCTCAGAGCACGCTAAACTGTGAAATCTGGGCTAAGTGATTGAAAGGCCTGGTATATAGGCTTCTTCCAATTATAACACATACAACTCATTACAGTAGTATGTATTTTTACCACCACATCAGTGAGATGCTGGGAATTTACATAGCTCGGTATTTTTTCCGTAGACGAATATGTTCAAGAAATAGCTGAGATCATGAAGGAAGCAAAAGTAACACTTCTCATTTTATTAGTAATCAGGACATTTTCAGGGAAAACAGCTAAGACAGAGTACAGTTTCTAAATACTCTTTCTGTTATTAAAAAATACCTGAAGGTTAGAAAGCAGCTGGTAGGCTTATGGAATGAGTGTGTATATATATCTCTCTTTATAATTGTATTTGTATTTTTGTATCTATAACTTAGATGATCATAAAATGATAACAATTTTCCAGAAAGCAGGTTTGTATGCTAGGCAGTTTAAGAATCTTCACTTAACTTTCCTAGCGAGCCCCTCAGCGTTGCATATTACCTGGCGCAGGAAGCTGTACATACTTGCAAATTGTAAAATGTCTTTTAACATGAAACACAACACATATTTTGAAAAGAAAAACATATATCCTACATTTGGAATATTTGGATTCTTTTTTTTTTTAATTTCACTATCACCTTTGTATAGTTTAAATTAAATACAAGCAGATTTGACCTAAGGGCCTCTCTATACCATTGACATCATTTTCAGACTTCTGTTATTGTTCAAAGGACCTAATTAGAGAAGATCTTGAACTGCTAACAACTCCATCCAACAGTAATTCCAGGCAGGATGTGGCACAGTTACTGAAATGTCATCCTGACAGATTTCAGGGATGTTTTCTTCTACTGTGTCAAAATTATTGCTTCTGTTCTGCATTAGAACTTAAACGGATAAATGATTGCAAATGTACTCGTGAAACCTGATGTTTATTTCAGAGGCCAAAATCATGCCTTCCTTTCACAAATCCACTTGAAAACTCAGGGCAATGCAATATTTTCTCAAGATCTCTTCATTCAATTTCCTGTTATATAGTTTTATCATTCTAGAGGAGTTGGTTACTAAGCCTTGCACAGAATATCGAACAGCTCAAACCTGAAAGACATTATTGTCATCATTGACTATTGCTATATGTACGCATTAGTACTGGTGACAACAACACTACGTAGCTATTAGCACATAAGCCTATCCGTTAACTTCTCATTAGGGCCAAGTCCCCACGGAGCTCTGCAATGATGTCGCTAACCTGCTTGGTACTCAGTGCAGTCAGTTTAAAGCAAGCTCAGCTATCTCTACTAAGCTCAGGTATCTCTACTATGTTGCTGTCATTTTCCTTCATGGAAGGATCATCTGATACATAGCTGTCAAAAAAAAAAAATAAAAGCATCTTCTTTCTTCTCATTCATGCACATGGACACCAACCCATTTCTTTGCCCTCTTCCCCTTTGTTTTCTTACATTTGCCTGTCAAGTTGCTCTGGGATTTCTTGCTCCAGTACTGTTGCCTCCGTCCCAGCCACAACAGGTTGTCAATCGCTCACTCTGAAATGGCAGTTCTCATCTGAATGTATCTGGAAAACAACGTCAGCTAGCAGAGGCTACTTGTCGTTTCAATACCTAAGGCAAATCCCTGAAATACGGGTGCAAAATTAGCACGCGTGGGATGTGGCATATGAAATCAGCACCTCCAGCATTACCAATACGTAAATGCAACAACCAACAGATATTTCTGGAAGTGTTTCACAGGCTGGGCTGCTTTTGGGCAGCACGCCCTAGTTAAGTCCTCCTTTCACCTGTATAGCCAAACTTCCACCCCAATTCAGTCCAGCTAACATCCTTTCTACTTCTCTGCGTGTTTTAGGTATACTTTACTCAACAAGAAACACTGCTTATTGCTTATATCGCATGCTCAAGACCAAGACTCAGAGGCCTGTGCTGCTGGAACAAAATCCATTACCTAGGACTTCTGTTGTTGGAGCCCTGCTGAGCATCGAAAATTTGGTGGCTCGCAAAACAGAACCACACCGATGTTTCCATTTCTTTCCAAGTAGAGCACTGATCTGTGGAGTGCTTTCTCAGTGTAGGAATATTACTAGATAGGCTGTGAAACAAACTGTAGTGATTTTAGAGTTGGCTTAAAAAGAATAAATAAAACAATGGAGTGCAAGCAATGTAATCATTTGTAATTATGCCACTGCCTGACTTTTGTGACAGGTGTGGCAGGATTTTGTCAAAATGCCATGAGTGACAGTGACACTCAAAGGTGTCACAGAGCACCTTCCCCATCCCCACCCCTGGTACCAGGAGCCAGGTACACAGGGGCCCAGAAGATGTGACACTGGAAGGTGCTCAGAATACTGTCTCCTTATTGAGAGTCCTCTGCACTAGCAGAAAGAGAGGTGCGTAGGGCCTCCAGAAGTGACTAGCAGGGCCCTCATTTCAGAACCAAATTGAAACAACACATCTTAGGTTTCTAAACTTCAGGAGACCAGGCTGGCAAAGCCCTACCTGAGGCACTACTTGAGGTCCAGGTCAATTAGATTCTTGTAATCCATATTGTTGGATTCTGCAAGAAGCTGCTGGAAGTTCCCCCTTTGTCTGGTGGACTCGGCCGGGCCTAGGGCGGACCCGCTGCTGGGCAGGGCCAAGCCAAATGGTGTTGGAATGTCCCCTGACAAGGCCTCTGCCATAACATATTTAAGAATGGGAAAAACAGAAAAAAAAAAAAAGGAGATGTGAAGACATTGAGTGGGGACAGAGGGGGAGGCGCGAGCCTGGTGGGCCTTGCGGCCCTCACCCTCTGGGCTCCTGCCAGGTGCCATCTGGGCCCAACTCGGCCCGGCCCGGCTGCAAGAAGTGGAGAGATGAGATGTGAAGAGATTCTGAGAGGCGTCTGCCTGAGCCGGTTGTGAAAAATTTCTTGTGAGACGAACGGCTGCAGACACCAAGGTCAGTGACGAAGGAGGGGGAGCAGTAATGCTGCCCCTGGCCAAGATTCCCCTGCAGCCCAAGGTGCAGCCCATGGTGGAGCAGGTTGTCCCCCTCTGTCCCCTGTTCCCTCGCACGGTGGGGGCAGTGAGAGACAGACTGCGTAGTCTGGTCCCCAGCGGGGCTAAACTACAACAGCATGTAAAACGTCCTGGCACATGCCAAACCTGTTGGCCCGCTTGTGCAGGAAGAAATCCGTGGGCAACTGCATGCATGCAAAATTCCCCAGCGCATACGCGTGTGCAAACCCCATCCCTGTCCTACATGCACATCCAAGGTGGACGGCCAGCGCTACACGTTGCCACTGGCGACAGAGGACAGAAAGCTACAGATTGGCCAAGAATGGACAACATCATCCTCCAGACCGCCGCCAGCCTCTGGCTCCTCTACAATGTGGTCACCTACCTCCTTGTCACCATTCCTGACACCTGCTGGGGCCGTGTGTGCAGACTGGGTGGTAACTACAATGGCGATCCCGGTGATGACTTCCAACTGCCTGGCAGGTGCCTGGTGCAGAGCACCAAGGAATTTGTCACCTCCTGGAAGATGCTGGAGGAGGACAGACCATGCACTGACAGCTGCAATGGCAAAGTCCACCGCGTGTATGATGCCACTGACACTGCTCCCTATGGTGCCAGCGACTCCTGCAGGCTCATCTGGGACCCAGCAGGACCTCTCAGGCCATGTCACCCACGGGTGAGCCTGGTGGAGTATTTCAGCCACTGCCTTTACAACGTCTGTGCTGCCGATGGTGCCTGTGAGGTCCTGTGCCATAGCCTCCAAGCCTCCATGCTTAAACACCCCCAAAATCAATCAAATACCCAGAAATAATTTTTAAACCTCCTCCAAAACCTCATTCTGGGGCTTCAATCACCTCTTTCACACCAAAAACACTCTGGAAAAAGAAATTCCAGCTCACCACCTCCAAAATAGCAATATTTCTGTCAAATTAGTTCAAAAGAGGTGTCCCTCTATTTTGCCTTGAAGTGATTAACAATATGCAAATGCTTTAACTTGGATGTTAAAAGCAGGATTTGGTTGGTTTAGCATCTTTTGGAGCCACCAAAGATGCCCATTGGCTGCCCATGGGTCTCCTGTCACCCACAGGGATGCCACACTAGATCCAGAAAAAGACAGTCACAATTTTTGGGGGGTAAAACCGGTATTGCTCCCTTTTTTCCAGCCCTCTCTGGCCCACCCCACAGCCACGATGAGCTCTGCATCCATACCTGTGACTTCACCTGCGCCAGCCTCTCTGTGTTGGCCCTGTGCAGGTGGACCTGCTTCAAGGGTTGCCAGTGCGACGATGGGTACCTCTTCGACGGAGAAGCCTGTGTGTCCCTGGAGCAGTGCGCCTGCACTGCACCAGGGATGGTATTTCAAGGTGAGGTTGGCCATCAAGGCTTAGCATTGGCGTTTTTGGTGGAAATCAAGTTGAGAAAGGATTGTGGGGTGAGTTGTCCCATCCCAATGATGCAAGTGGTTTGTGGCCTCAATTTTTGATGAGCTGGCTGGTCCCATTGAGTCAATGCAACTAGCTTGGGGTCTCACTCTTCAGTGAGGTGGCTTGTCCCATCTAGATGATGCAATGGATTTGGGGAGTCCATCTTTGATGGGGTTGGTTGTCTCCCTTAGTCAACGCAACTGGTTTTGGGACTCAATGTTGATGAGGGGGGTTGCCACTTCACTTTAAGGACACATGTCTGAAATAATGCAATTAACAGCATCCTAAAATGCATATTTTGCTCTGCTGGACCAGGGGAAAAAGGAGAATTAATTTGCTAAATTGCACAAACTCCACCAAATCCACCTCATGGTTGTTCTTTCTCTCTCTGGGATTTCTTCCCCCCTGTTGAAGAAAGGAAATTCCCCTAAAATTTGGAGACGGTGCCCATGTGGATTGACCTCTGAGCCTTTCCTTTCCAGGTGGGCGAGACCATCACCTCCAGCAACTGCTCCACAAAATGCAATTGCCATCTGTCCCAGGGACTTGTCTATGAGGACATACGGTGTCCCCCGGATTAAGTCTGCACCACGCAGGACAGGGCGCAGCGGTGCGGCAAGCAGGAAGGCCAGTGCCGCGGCTTAATTTGTTCAACCCTCCGTAATTAATTACCTGAATAATTGGGGGTTTCTGTGATATATATGTGTAGTGATTTTGCCAAATAATGAGCAGTCTTGTCCAATATAGAGCTCTTTTGCCCAATATAGAGCCATTTTGACAAACCCCAAAGCCACCGCCCAAGGTGGTGGATCAGAATCAGAAGATTCCTCCAAGGGCCATCCCAGCTTCACCTTCTGCTCGCTTGCCCGCACACCACGGCCTTGTGCGCCCACGGGCCTGCCCTTGCTCCACCGCCTTCCGCAGCCCCTCCGCCACAGCACTGCCTGTCCTGCACGGCACCTCCACACCAACGCCTAACACTCAGACATGCCGTAACACAACCATTTAACCCCTACGTCCCCTCTGCTGCTGGCTACAAAGATGGCCCGGAGGGAGATCGGACAAGGTTGCAACAAAGGTGGTGGGGTGGGGAGGGAACTGCAATTTTTTGGCGACATCCGTGATGCGTAAGATGAAGCCAACAACACCATAAAGCAGTAGCCAGGCTTGGAAACATTTTGAGCGCAATCCCATGCACGGGGACAGGATCAGCCCTGTGAAAACATGGTTGCATTGAGCAAAACTCACCCTTTAGGAAGGGGACCGTGTAATTTTCTGCCTCTCCGCAGGGATGCGATGATGAGGGTGAGGAAGGGCTGTTGCTTCCTCTTCAAAAAGGGGGATCCTGAACGCCGCCTGCCTTTCATCTCTTCCAGCCACGCCTCCAACCTCGTACGGATGGAAGTGGAAGCCCCTGTCTCCGCTATGCAGTAGGCGAAACCAAGCGGAGACGGATGGTGAGAGAACAGTTTCCGCGCGCACACGCAACACCAGTTCATGCACTTCTTGTAAATACTCCTGCAGAGGTCTTCATGCCTCTAGAGGCATCAACCGGCATCTCAGGTTGAGTTTCTGCAAGGGCACAAGGAAAACCAGCACTGAGCTATGATGGACGTCCACAGTAGCAGGTCGCACAGCCTCAAAGACCTGCAAAATAAAAAAAGTGCAAGTGCTTGATCTGGATGGATGGATGGATGTAGGAATCGTTAGATGGATGACTGGATGTCTGGAGGGATTGTTGGAGGGATGGAGCAATCGTTGTATGGATGATTGGATGGTTGGAGGGTCGGTTGGATGGATCACTGGATTGTTGGATTGTTGGATGGTTGGACGGATGGTTGAATGGTTGGAGGATTGTTGGATGGGATCATTGGAGGGGTCCGGGACAGACAGACGGACGACGCGCCATTGGGTGGATGGAGGCACCACCAGCAGGGATGTCCCTCCAACCCCCCATCACCACTCTGCTGGCGCCAACCCAGCCCCGGATGGATCCAGCCCCAGATCTTATCTCTGCCCTCCCCTCCCCCACCTCGGGTTCCATCCCTTTCACATGGAACAATGGGGCAGCACGGCAGGGGCGGAGCCAGAACACCACTGGTGGATTCCACCTCCCATTGCCATCTACAAAAACCCCAAAGTCCTCAGAGGAGAGGCAGCACTGAGATGGTGAGTCCCTTGCTATGGGGTAACCTGGAAACCTGGGTCCCCTGTGGGATCTATGGGGCAGGGTGGGCCCCGGATATCTGGGTCCCCTGCCTCGCTATGGGGCAGAGTGGGTCCCAGACGCCAGGGTCCCCTCCCTGCCCCCTAACTGAAGATCTCTTTCTCCCACGTGTGGGGCAGATGCGGTCTCTGTGGTGGCTGTTGCTCTTGACGTGCTTGCTGTGGCAGTGCGGTGAGTCCCGTTGACCAAAATCCCCATTTCTCCACCCAAATTCCACCCAGCTCCTCCTTCCCTTGCCCTGTCCCACCTCTACCTTTTCCCCTCCAGCCCCAAATTTGGCGTTTGCAGACCCAAATCCACCCACGCTTTCCTCGCAGTTCTCTCTTTCCATGCGCAACCCCAAATTCAGCATTTCTAGCCCCAAATCCATGCACCCTTTCATTCCGCCTCTCGCTTGCCATCTCCAACCCCAAATTTGGTGTTTCCAGCCCCAAATCCATGCACCTTTTCCTTGCACCTCTCCCTTTCCAGGTCTAACAACAAATTTGACATGTCCTACCCCAAACTGACGCACCTTTTCCATACACATGTCCTTTTCCATTCCTGACCTCAAATTCAGCATTTTCAGCCTCAAAGACACACCTTGTACCTCTCGAGCCCCAAATTTGGCATTTTCACACCCAAATCCACCCATGCTTTCCTTGCAGCTCTGCCTTTTCCTCTCCAACCCCAAATTCATCATTTCTAGCCACAAATCCACCCATGCTTTCCTTGCAGCTCTCCCTTTTCCTCTCCAACCCTAAATTCATCATTTCTAGCCACAAATCCACCCACTCCTTCATTCCACCTCTACCTTTCTTTCTGCAACCCTAAATTTTGGCAATTTTGTCCCCATATCCACCCATCCTTTCTTTGCAGCTCTCCCTGTTTCCCTCCAACCCCAAATTTTGCATTTCTAGCCCCAAATCCACCCACCCTTTCACTCCACCTCTCCCTTTTCCTTACCAACCCCAAATTTGGCATTTTCACCCCAAATCGCCCACTCGTTCATTCTACCTCTCCTTCTCCAACCTAAAATCTGCTGTTTCCAGCCCCAGATCCACACACCTTCTCATTCCACCTCTCCCTTTGCCCCTCCAACCCCAATTTTGGCATTTCCAGCCCTAAATCCATACGCCTTTTCCTTGCACATCTCCCTCTGCCTCTCAAACCCCACATTCAGCATTTCCAGCCACAAATTCCCTTTAGAATGCGCAGCAGTGCTTGCTCAACACCTATGCAAGCCCCTGGAGAATCCCCACCCTTAAATCCTCCTCTCATCATGGACCAAAAAAAGGAACCACTGGGTCTGAGTGGGGAAATTCTGCCTCACAGGAGAAGAAAGAAGCTGCCCCACCCAGCAGTGGATTCTCTGCTGTCTGATAAGGGGTTGGGCTGTCGCTCACTGAGGCCCTGGTTCTATTCCGCAGGGGCTGAACCGCAAGGCGCCAAGCTCTGCCTTGGGATGCAATGCGGATCAGGCAGCACATGCGTCGTGCTGGCCACAGGACCCAAATGCATCCCATTGCCCTCGTGCAAAAACTACCGGTGCAGGAAGGGGACGCAGTGCAAGATGGTGGACGGCTGGCCCAAGTGCATCCCCACGCCCTCGTGTCGCCACCTCCGCTGCCACGAGGGCATACAATGCAAGATTGTGGGTGGTTGGCCGAAAGGCGTCCACCTCTTGCCCTCCTGCCAGCCCATTCTCTGCCCGAAGGGGACCCAATGCACGATGGTGGATGGTTGGCCGAGACACGTGCACAAGAAAGTCTTCCAGAGGGAAGCGCCACCAACTCCAGGGCCTCACGTGCCACCTTCAAGCCACCATCATCCCTGTACCAAAGAGTCCATGTGTGAGGTGGTTGATGGTTGGCCTCGGTGCGTCCCAATCAAGGCATCCTCAAGACAAACTTCTTGCAGTGACATCCACTGCCCTAAAAGGACCACATGCAAAATAATGGACAGTTGGCAAAAATCTGTCCACATTGGACCCTCCTGCGAGGCTATCCAATGCCAGACAGGTAATGACTGGACATGGTGTGTCCAAATCAAGACTTCCATTATGACACACTCTTACAGTGACTTCCAGGGTCCCAAAGGGACCAAGTGCAAGATCACAAATGAGCAACAACGGAGTGTCTACAGGCCGGATTCCTGCAGAGACATCCAGTGCCAGGAGGGAACCACCTGCCAGATCATAAATGGTGGGCCACAATGCAGCCAAGTCACGACCTCCAGTATGACACACACTGGCAGTGGCCTCCAGTGTCCCAAGGGGACCAGGTGGAAGATCATAAATGACCAACCACGATGTGTCTACAGCCCACCCTCCTGCACAGACACCCAGTGCCAGGTGGGAACCACCTGCCAGATCATTAATGGTTGGCCACGATGCAATCAAATCAAGACCTCTAATATGACACCCACTTGCAGCGATGTCCAGTGTCTGAAAGGGACCAGGTGCCGGATCATAAATGAACAAATGCGGTGTGTCTACAGGCCGGCCTCCTGTAGAGACACCCAGTGCCAGGTGGGAACCAGCTGCCAGATCATTAATGGTTGGCCACGATGCGCCCAAATCGCGACCTCCATAATGACACACACTTGCAGCAACATCCAGTGTTCCAAAGGGACGAGGTGCAAGATCATAAATGACGAACCACGGTGTGTCTACAGCCCACCGTCCTGCAGAGACATCCAGTGCCAGGTGGGAACCACCTGCCAGATCATTAATGGTTGGCCTCGGTGCGTCGAAACCAAGTCCCCTCATGAAAGATCCACATGCAGTGACCTCCAGTGTTTCAAAGGGACAAAGTGCAAGATCATAAATGACAGTCCACGGTGTGTCTACAGCCCAGCCTCCTGCAAAGACATACAGTGCCTGGTTGGAACCACCTGCCAGATCATTAATGGCTGGCCACGATGCAGCCAAATCGCGACCTCCAGTATGACACACACTTCCAGTGATGTCCAGTGTCCCACGGGGACCAAGTGGAAGATCATAAATGACCAACCACGATGTGTCTACAGCCCACACTCCTGCAGAGACATCCAGTGCCAGGTGGGAACCACCTGCCGGATCATTAATGGTTGGCCACGATGCAATCAAATCAAGACCTCTATTATGACACCCACTTGCAGCGATGCTCAGTGTCCGAAAGGGACCAGGTGCAAGATCATAAATGAACAAATGCGGTGTGTCTACAGCCCGGCCTCCTGTAGAGACACCCAGTGCCATGTGGGAACCACCTGCCAGATCATTAATGGTTGGCCACGATGCAGCCAAACCGCGACCTCGAGTATGACCAACACTTCCAGTGATGTCCAGTGTCCCAAGGGGACCAGGTGGAAGATCATAAATGACCAACCACGATGTGTCTACAGAACGGCGTCCTGTAGAGACACCCAGTGCCACGTGGGAACCACCTGCCAGATCATTAATGGTTGGCCACGATGCAGTCAAGTCAAGTCCACCATTATGAGATTGACTTGCAGTGGCCTCCAGTGCTCAAAACGGACCAAGTGCAAGATCATAAATGACCAATTGCGGTGTGTCTACAGCCCAGCCTCCTGCACAGACATCCAGTGCCAGGTGGGAACCACCTGCCAGATCATAAATGGTTGGCCTCGGTGCGTCAAAACCAAGTCCTCCCGTGGAAGATCCACATGCAGTGACCTCCAGTGTTTCAAAGGGACAAAGTGCAAGATCATAAATGACAGTCCACGGTGTGTCTACAGCCCGGCCTCCTGCAAAGACATACAGTGCCAGGTGGGAACCACCTGCCAGATCATTAATGGCTGGCCACGATGCAGCCAAATCGCGACCTCCAGTATGACACACACTTCCAGTGATGTCCAGTGTCCCATGGGGACCAGGTGGAAGATCATAAATGACCAACCACGATGTGTCTACAGCCCACCCTCTTGCAGAGACATCCAGTGCCAGGTGGGAACCACCTGCCAGATCATTAATGGTTGGCCACGATGCAGTCAAGTCAAGCCCACCATTATGAGACTCACTTGGAGTGGCCTCCAGTGCCCAAAACGGACCAAGTGCAAGATCATAAATGACCAATTGCGGTGTGCCTACAGCCCGGCCTACTGCACAGACATCCAGTGCCAGGTGGGAACGAGATGCCGGATCATTAACGGCGGGCCGCAATGCATGCAAAACAAGACCTCTTTTATGACACATATTTGCAGTGGCCTCCAGTGTCCCAAAGGGACGAAGTGCACAATCATAAATGACCAACCACGGTGTGTCTACAGACCGGCCTACTGCAGAGACATCCAGTGCCAGGTGGGAGAGACATGCCGGATCATTAATGGCTGGCCGCAATGCAGCCAAATCGAGACCTCTGGTATGACAAACACTTCCAGTGATGTCCAGTGTCCCACGGGGACCAAGTGGAAGATCATAAATGACCAATTGCGGTGTGTCTACAGCCCACCCTCCTGCACAGACATCCAGTGCCAGGTGGGAACCACCTGCCAGATCATTAATGGTTGGCCTCGGTGCGTCAAAACCAAGTCCTCCCGTGGAAGATCCACATGCAGTGACCTCCAGTGTTCCAAAGGGACAAAGTGCAAGATCATAAATGACCAGCCACGGTGTGTCTACAGCCCGGCCTCCTGCACAGACATCCAGTGCCAGGTGGGAACCACCTGCCAGATCATTAATGGTTGGCCACGATGCAGCCAAGTCAAGCCCTCCGTTGTGAGACACACTTGCAGTGCCCTGCAGTGCCCAAAACGGACCAAGTGCAAGATCATAAATGACCAATTGCAGTGTGTCTACAGCCCAGCCTCCTGCACAGACATCCAGTGCCAGGTGGGAACCACCTGCCAGATCATTAACGGTTGGCCACGATGCACCGAAATCAAGATGTCCCTTATGACACACACTTGCAGTGGCCTCCAGTGTCCCAAAGGGACCAAGTGCAAGATCATAAATGACAGTCCACGGTGTGTCTACAGCCCGGCCTACTGCAGAGACGTCCAGTGCCAGGTGGGAACGACATGCCGGATCATTAACGGCTGGCCGCAATGCATCCAAAACAAGACCTCCTTTATGACACACACTTCCGGTGATGTCCAGTGTCCCAAAGGGACCAAGTGCAAAACCATAAAAGAGCGACCAGAGTGTGTCTACAGCCCGGCCTACTGCAGAGACATCAAGTGTCATGTGGGAACCATCTGCCAGATCATTAATGGTTGGACACGATGTGGTCAAATCAAAACCTCTATTATGACACGCACTTGCAGCAACTTCCAGTGTCCCAAAGGGAGCAAGTTCAAGATGACAGAGGAGTGGCCCCAGTGTGTCCACCACCACCCTTCCTACAGTAATGTCCAGTGTCCCAAAGGGACCATGTGTGACTTCGTCAGTGGCTGGCCCCAGTGTGTTCACCACCAGCCTTGCTGCAGCGACAGCGAGTGCCAGAAGGGAAACACCTCCCACATGGTTGATCGTTGGCCCCAGTGCATCGAAACCAAGACCTCAACTGGAAGACCTTCTTGCAGTGACGTCCTGTGTCCCAAAGGGACCATGTGTGACATGGTCAATGGTTGGCCCCAATGTGTCCAGAACCGATCATCCTGCAGTGACATCCACTGTCAGAAGGGAACCATGTGCCAGACGGCTGATGGTTGGCCACTGAGTGTCCAAAACAAGATCTCAATTTTGAGAGCCACTTGCAGCAACATCCAATGCCCTAAATGGACCACGTACAATAGGACAGATGGGCGGCCCCAGTGTGTCCCCCAACAGGCTTTCTGCAGCGACAGTGAGTGCCAGAAGGGAAACACCTCCTGGATGGTTGCTGGTCGGCTCCAGTGCATCCAAACAAAGACCTCCATTGGAAGACCTCCTTGGAGCGACCTCCAGTATCCCAAAGGGACCACCTGCAGCATGGTCAATTGTTGGCCCCAGTGTGTCCAGAACCAATCATCCTGTCAGGACATGCAGTGCCAGATGGGAACCACCTGCCAGATGGTTGATGGCTGGCCTCGCTGCGTCCAAACCAATGCCTCCAGTGGAAGACCCACTTGCAGCGACGTCCAGTGTCCCAAAGGGACCAAGTGCAAGATCATAAATGAGCAACCACGGTGTGTCCACCACCAGCCCTCCTGCAGCGACTTCCAGTGCCAGAAGGGAGACACCTCCCTGATGGTTGTTCCCTGGCCCCAGGGCATTGAAAACAAGACCTCAGCTGGAAGACCTTCTTGCAGTGACGTCCAGTGTCCCCAAGGGACCACGTGTGACATGCCCACCTGTCGGCCCCAGTGCATCCAAAACAATACCTCCACTGGAGGACCGACTTGCAGCGACGTCCAGTATCCCAAAGGCACCACCTGTAACTTGGTCAATTGTTGGCCCCAGTGTGTCCAGAAACAATCATCCTGTCAGGACATGCAGTGCCAGATGGGAACCACCTGCCAGATGGTTGATCGTTGGCCTCGCTGTCTCCAAACCAAGACCTCCACTGGAAGACAGACTTGCAGCGACGTCCAGTGTCCCAAAGGGATGAAGTGCAAGATCATAAATGAGCAACGAAGGTGTGTCGACCGCCAGTCCTCCTGCAACGACACACAGTGCCAGAAGGGAGACACCTCCCTGATGGTTGTTCCCTGGCCCCAGGGCATTGAAAACAAGACCTCAGCTGGAAGACCTTCTTGCAGTGACGTTCAGTGTTCCAAAGGGACCACGTGTGACACAGTTAGTTCTTGGCCCCAGTGCCTCAAAACCAAGACCTCCACTGGAACACATTCTTGGAGCGACCTCCAGTGTTCCAAAGGCACCACCTGCAACTTGGTCAATTGTTGCCCCCAGTGTGTCCAGAACCAATCATCCTGTCAGGACATCTGGTGCCAGATGGGAACCACCTGCCAGATGGTTGATGGCTGGCCTCGCTGCGTCCAAACCAAGACCTCCAGTGGAAGACCCACTTGCAGCGACGTCCAGTGTCCCAAAGGGACCAAGTGCAAGATCATAAATGAGCAACCACGGTGTGTCCACCACCAGCCCTCCTGCAGCGACTTCCAGTGCCAGAAGGGAGACACCTCCCTGATGGTTGTTCCCTGGCCCCAGGGCATTGAAAACAAGACCTCAGCTGGAAGACCTTCTTGCAGTGACGTCCAGTGTCCCCAAGGGACCACGTGTGACATGCCCAGTTGTCGGCCCCAGTGCATCCAAAACAATACCTCCACTGGAGGACCGACTTGCAGCGACGTCCAGTATCCCAAAGGCACCACCTGTAACTTGGTCAATTGTTGGCCCCAGTGTGTCCAGAACCAATCATCCTGTCAGGACATGCAGTGCCAGATGGGAACCACCTGCCAGATGGTTGATGGCTGGCCTCGCTGCGTCCAAACCAATGCCTCCACTGGAAGACCTTCTTGCAGCGACGTCCAGTGTCCCAAAGGGACCAAGTGCAAGATCATAAATGAGCAACGAAGGTGTGTCGACCGCCAGTCCTCCTGCAACAACACACAGTGCCAGAAGGGAGACACCTCCCTGATGGTTGTTCCCTGGCCCCAGGGCATTGAAAACAAGACCTCAGCTGGAAGACCTTCTTGCAGTGACGTCCAGTGTCCCCAAGGGACCACGTGTGACATGCCCACCTGTCGGCCCCAGTGCATCCAAAACAACACCTCCACTGGAAGTCCTTCTTGGAGCGACGTCCAGTTTTCCAAAGACACCACCTGTAACTTGGTCAATTGTTGGCCCCAGTGTGTCCAGAACCAATCATCCTGTCAGGACATGCAGTGCCAGATGGGAACCACCTGCCAGATGGTTGATGGTTGGCCTCGCTGTCTCCAAACCAAGACCTCCACTGGAAGACAGACTTGCAGCGACGTCCAGTGTCCCAAAGGGATGAAGTGCAAGATCATAAATGAGCAACGAAGGTGTGTCGACCGCCAGTCCTCCTGCAACGACACACAGTGCCAGAAGGGAGACACCTCCCTGATGGTTGTTCCCTGGCCCCAGGGCATTGAAAACAAGACCTCAGCTGGAAGACCTTCTTGCAGTGACGTCCAGTGTCCCCAAGGGACCACGTGTGACATGCCCACCTGTCGCCCCCAGTGCATCCAAAACAACACCTCCACTGGAAGTCCTTCTTGGAGCGACGTTCAGTGTTCCAAGGGGACCACCTGCAACTTGGTCAATTGTTGGCCCCAGTGTGTCCAGAACCAATCATCCTGTCAGGACATGCAGTGCCAGATGGGAAAAACCTGCCAGATGGTTGATGGTTGGCCTCGCTGTCTCCAAACCAAGACCTCCAGTGGAAGACCCACTTGCAGCGACGTCCAGTGTCCCAAAGGGACCAAGTGCAAGATCATAAATGAGCAACCACGGTGTGCCCACCACCAGCCCTCCTGCAGCGACTTCCAGTGCCAGAAGGGAAACACCTCCCAGAAGGCTGGCCTTTGGGCCCAGTGCATCGAATCCAAGGCCTCTACTGGAAGACCTTCTTGCAGTGACGTCCAGTGTCACAAAGGGACCACGTGTGACATGGTCAATGGCTGGCCCCACTGTGTCAAGAACCAACCATCCTGCAGTGACATCCACTGCCAGAAGGGAACCACCTGCCACGTGGTTGATGGTTGGCCACAGTGCATCCAAGCCCAGATCTCCATTGGAAAACCTTCTTGCAGTAACTTCCAATGTCCCAATGGCACAACCATGACAGATGGGGGGGCTCCCTATCTTCCTGCTTATGCCGTCCTCGCAACTCTTCCCTGGAGCCACCATGCTTCCTTCTCCCCATTTTCCCCTGGCATCTCATCACCTCCCACGCCTCGCGTCGGCATCAACTGCGTCACCAGCCCCGCATCCTGCCAGCACGTTGCCTGCAAACCTGGCACTGCTTGCATGGTGGTGCACGGTCATCCTGCCTGTGTCTCCCGACCTTCCTGCAAGAACCTCCACTGCCAGGTGCGAATGAGCTGCAAAGTCCTGAATGGGTGGCCTCGTTGCATCCGTGTACCCTCCTGCGGTGACCTGCAATTCGCAAACGGGACAACGTGCTGGGTGGTTCAAGGGTGGCCCAAGTGTGTGCAGATGAGAAGGAGCGTGACTGCAGCATCTTGCGCCGAGCTCTCCTGCAAGTCTGGGACTGTGTGTCATGTGGTAGAGGGCGTCCCTCACAGCGTGACCCGCACCACAGTGCATTGCTTAGCAGGTACCACGTGCCAGATGGTAGAAGGTTGCCCCAAATACCTGCCCAACCAGCCCACCTGCAGCACCATCTGCTGCCCCATGGGCACCACCTGCCAGATGGTAGGAGGTTGGCCCACGTGCGTACCCATCAAGCCATCCTGCGGCACCATGCGTTGCCCACCTGGCACCACCTGCCAGATGGTGGAGGACTGGCCCGAATGCATGTCCAATAAGCCATCTTGCAGCGAGATACATTGCCCGGTGTGGACAACCTGCCAGATGGTGGAGGACTGGCCCGAATGTGTGCCAAACAAGCCATCCTGCAGCGAGATTCACTGTCCGCCTGGCACCACCTGCCTGATGGTGGAGGACTGGCCCAAATGCATGCCCAACAGGCCATCATGCAATGACACATATTGCGCAGTGGGGACAACTTGCCAGTTGGTGGAGGACTGGCCCAAATGCATCCCCAACAAGCCATCATGCAAAGACCTGCATTGCCTGAAAGGCACAACCTGCCAGATGGTGAAGGGTTGGCCCAAATCTGTAGCCAGCAAGCCATCCTTTAATGACCTGCATTGTCCATCTGGAACCACATGCCAGGTGGTGGAAACCTCCCCCAGATGCCTGCCCGTCTCACAGCCCCGTCTCATCTGCCACGTCTTGGGGCATTGGTGCTACCAAGCCTTTGACGGGAAGAACTACGGCTTGACCGAACCTTGCACCCAGACGTTGGTGACCACCTGCGGCAGCCACTTGCTCACCCTCCAAGTCACGGCGAGTGGCCAAGTGGGCAGGGGACCAGCTGCCACCTTCAGCCACATCACACTCCGTGGTGACAGCTACGAGGTGGTCCTGCTCCGCGGAGAGGAGACGATGGCAAGGGTGAGTATACAGCCTTTGGCAGAGCGTGGGGTGAAGGGTGTCTTCTCCAGGAGGGGACCCACGCATCTGGGGCTTCTTGCCACATTTCCAACCCCCAGACCCCATAACTGGGGAGGTGATCCAGACATCCAGGTGTCATAACCGCTGTCCCCTCCCTGCAGGTGACCGGGCGCCAGGCCCACCTGCCTCTTCCGCTGAAGGGAGGTTGGGTGCGCCTGGAACGTCAAGGGGGTCAGCGACGTGTGGCAATAGCCATGGACATGCAGGTGGTCTTCAGCAAGGACGGCGCAGTGATGGTAACAGCACCAGCGATGCTACAGGACCAACTCTGCAGGGTCTGCGTCCAGCTTGAGGAGGGGCACAGCAGGGGACAGGGGATGCCATGCCGTGAGTGGGGCATTGCGACAGGGGACATGAGTGAGGGATGCGGGAAGCAGTGGGAGGAATGGAGATGTGGGTGGTGGGATGGAGATATGCGTGAAGAAGGATGGATGGAGGGCTGGAGAAACAGTGGAAGGATGGTGAAGGGATGTAGAAATGGATGAAGAAGGATTTAGGGATGCATGGACAGTGGAAGAAGGATGAAGAGATGGAGAAGAGGCGAAGAAGGATTTAGGGATGGAGGAAGGGTGAAGAAGGATGGAGAAACAGTGGAAGAGGATGAAGGGATAGAGAGATAAAGAAATGGGTGAAGAAAGATGGATGGCTGGATTAATGGATGGAGAAACGGTGGAAGAAGAAGTACGAAGGGATGGAGAAACAGATGAAAAAGGACAAAGGGGTGGAAGGAGAGATGGAGAACTGGGTGAAGAAGGAGGGATGGAGAGATAAATGGGTGATGGTGGGGTGGAAGGATGGAGCGAGGGATGGAGGAACGGACTGAGGGATCATTGGAGGGACAGAGGGAGGGAGGGAGGGATGAAGAACCCTTTCAGAAGAACAACTCAACTAACCACTGCTCCTCCTGTCCCCACAGATCCATCCTGCTCGTCCAAACACCCCCAGGAGCCCTGTGCCACCACCCTCATCCCCACACCTGTCCCCAAACCTGTCCCCACGGCTGCCACGTGCTCCACCCTGGGCATGGGTCACCTCCACACCTTCGACCGCCTCCACCACGACTTCCCCATCTCCTGCATCTACCTCCTGGCCAGGCTCTGCTCTGACGCCGGGAGCGCTGAATCCTTCAGCGACCTGGTGCAGGGCAGCCCCAGTGGCATTGTCAACATCGAGGTCCTCATGCATGGCACGCACGTGGGGCTGGAAGCCGGGCAGGTCATGGTGAGTAGCTCTAGGGGTGGGTAAAGGAAGAGCAGGGCATGAGTACGGCAGCACGAGGTTGGGGAGTGGGTAAGAGCTACGAGGATGGAGTTGTGAGGGTGGAGTAAGGGCAGGAGGAAGGCTTGGATGCTGAGTAGCACTTTCTGCCTGTGCTGGCAGCAAGTGGGGACACATTTGTTGGCCAAGTGATGAGTAGCAGGTGAGTAGTGGGCGTAAAGTGGTAGCTGGGCTGCATAGCTCAGGGAGTGAGTAGTAAGCAAGTACCAAGTAAGTAGTGGGTAACAAGTGAGCAGAAGAGCAAGCTGGGAAGATATAGAGCTGCCCAGGGATGTATATCGAGTTAAGAGTGAGTAGCGAGTGTGTAAGCAAGAGCTAAGAAGAGATTAAGTGGGAAAATGTTGTAAGGTGGAAGTGTTGAGTAGTGAGTGAGTAAGAGGGCTCAGTCCTGTCATTCCCACTGCAATCAGTGGCCAAATCGTGAGCTAAAGACAAGTGGTGAGTGAGTGAATAAAGTGAGTAAACTATGCATGGCAAGTGAGTAAACTACAAGTGGCAAGTGAAAAAACTATCAGCGGCGCATGATAAAATTACAAGTAGCTTGTCAGTACACCTTGCGTAAGAAGCGAGTAAACCATGAGTAGCAAGGAAATGAGCTCCAGGATGGCCAAAATGCAGATTCTATACTTTGTAACCCCCGTTCTCCACCATTTCCACCCTCCTAGGTAAATGATACGCCTACATGTCCATGAGGACCTCTCTGCGTCCATCTCCGATGTCCTCCACCTCTTTCTCCATCTGTGACAACCTTATGTGTCCCTCCACCGTGTCCCCTCTGTGGCTGTCCATCTGTGGTGTCATGTCTGACCAACCGTGACATCCCTATGTCCCTCCATGACATTCTCCATCTTTCCATCCCTCCGTGACATCGCTATGTGTCCTCGATGACCTCTCTGTACCCATCCACGGTGTTCCCCACCCGTGACATTCCTAGGCGTCCCTCCACAGTGTCGTCATTGTGTGTGTCCATCTGTGACACCTCCACATGGCCACCCATGATATCCTCCACCTCTCTGTGCATCTGTGACATCCTCATGTCTCCCTCCACCATGTAAAAATCCATTGAGAAATGATAGAGATGGACGGTTGGGTGGATAGATGGTGAAACCACTGAAGATGGACAGGTGGAGAGATGGCTGGATGGAAGGAGAAGGAGAAACCACAGAAGATGGATGGACGGAGATGGAGAAACCACTGAAGATGGATGGCTGGATGGCTGGAGAAACCACTGAAGGTGGAGAGATGGGGAGACGGAAGATGGGGAGATGGATGGAGAAACCACAGAAGATGGATGGAGACACCATAGAAGACGGACAGATGGAAGAGGACGACAAGATGGAGATATGGATGAAGAAACATGGAGATGGATGGAGGGAAGGGATGGGGAGCAGGATGGAGATGGTGGGACACGGAGATGGCGAGATGGAGAAGAAACTCTGATGCCGTGTCCTCTCCACTGCAAGGCCTTGGCCAGATCCTGGTGCCCGTTCAAGAGGCCGTGGCCAGATCCCGGTGCCCCCCATTCTCCAGCCCCTCCAGGCTCTCCCCTTGGGCCCCTAGTCCCTCTGTCCCCAGCGAGCACTCACAATGGGGGACAACCCAGGCATCCAGGCAGTGGGTTGTCCCCCTCCCCAACACCACCACCCACCCCCCGCCTCGATCATCCCACCACCATTTTTAATGAATAAAAACCTTTTGAGTCCAGCTCAGGGAAGGGGTCTTTGATCTGTCCCCTCTCCCCAGCAGGGGACCCCCACCTTCAGGAGAACTCCATCCCCCGCTCCCCAGCAAAACCCATACCCAGGACCAGTTCAACCCTTTATTGGCCGGTGCCACTGGCCCGGTGACCACTGTGTCCCCTTCCCCATCCCAGTGACAGCCACATTCCCCCGCACCCCGGGGTGGGGGGTTGTTGTGTCACTCCCTCCCCTCAATGGGTGATGGCCGTGTCACCCCTTATCCCCACCTCCCGGTGACACGGGTGTTTCCTCCCCGGGGTGGAGGTTGGCAAAGTTCAGATCTCGCCAGGGAAGGTCCCCTCCTTGCGGTACTCGTCCCACACCGTCACCTGTGGGGTGACACCAGTGACAGCATGAGCGACGGGAAGGGACCAGGGACACCGTGATGTTGTGGGGTAGGAGGGGAGGCACGCTATCAGCACGGGGGATGCAGGGACCTCCGAGATATCATGGGGATGTGGTGACACCACAGAGATTGCAGGGATCACAGTGATGTCATG
The DNA here is from genome assembly GCF_036417535.1 of Chlamydotis macqueenii. Lineage (NCBI taxonomy): Eukaryota > Metazoa > Chordata > Aves > Otidiformes > Otididae > Chlamydotis > Chlamydotis macqueenii. The sequence continues at coordinate 52,672,838 of NC_141593.1, read as the reverse complement.
GCGGATTTGGTGACACCCTGAGGTAGGTGGTGACACCATGAGGGTAGTGGTGACACCAGGGGGGTACAAGGACTGCAGCGAGAACCCCGAGGACCGTAGGGACCCCAAGAGGGACGCAAAAACCATGGGGACACTGTGGGGATCCTGAGAGCTGCAGGGACACCATGGAGAGCTCGAGGGGACCCTGATGGCCATGGGGACACCACCCCCTTGGCTGCCATCGCCTTCTGACAGCAGTGGAAATCTGGGCTGGGGGGAGGGGACATGATGGGACAGGAACGGGGGGACCCAGGAGTCCCTCCCCCACCCAGAGGGGACCCTGGGGTCCAGAAAGGGCGGGGGAGGGGCAGCACCCAGGTAGTTCTGCCAGCAGCTCTTGGTCTGCTTCTGTGTTGGGAAGCAGCTGTCAAACGGGGCGGTCTTGTAACGCTCCAGCTTGGCCTTGATGTCCTCTGCCATGGCTGCGGAGTAATTAACGGGGTAATTAACCCCCCTCCAAAGTAATTACCCCCACTAGGATTAATTAAAACCCACCCAGAGGTTAATTAAACTCCTCTGGTAAAAATTAATCCCCTCCAGGAAAGAGAAGAGGGATGCTAACACGCAAACAGTAACATGGGGGGAGTGTGGGGGAAAGAAAGCCCCTCAAAGGGATCATTAGTAAGGCTAATTAACCACCCCTGCAAATCATTAATATCCCCTGGGATTAATTAACCACTGCTGGGACTAATTAACCCTCCATGGGTACAGCATTGTATTTCCCCTTGCGTTTTCTGTGCTGTACGGCTGGAATTGCACGGCTGGTACTGCGCTGCAGCGTGTTGTACATTGCCCTGCAGCATTGTACAAGATTTGGCATCAGACTGCGCCCCACCCAGCGCAGCTCCGGCGCCCTCCAACACCTCCTCCCAGCAGGCTCCAGCACACAGCCCTGCTCGGGAGCCAACCCCACCGAGAGCAGCCGAGTGCCCGCCCGGCCCAGCTGCTGCTCCGGGTCCACGTAAGGGCACGGTGGAGCTGCGGCCCCTCAGCATCCACCTCTGGTGCCCCCAGTAAACACCGTGACACCTTCTGGCGCGCGTGTGTGTTTATAGAAAAAGTTCCAGTAGAGTGGTTGGTAATGCGTTTTTGTTTGTCATGTGTTGCAGTTTGTATCATATGCTACGGTACGACACGTGTGGTATGGTATCGCATAACTTGTATGGTATTTATTGTATTTCTTCTATGAACCATATTGTGTGGTGTGTTTTGTGCACAGGGTACGTATGGTATGGTATGCTATGGTATGTATCGCATGGTACGGTGTGTATGGTATGGTAGGTACTGCATGTTACGTATCATTTGTACTGTTTCAAATTATCTATTTTTTCTCTTTTTTTTTTTTGTATTTTATTTATTGTATGAATTTTGTTGTATCTACTGTATTTTGTATGCATTGCATGTATTCCATTTAGTATGTGTTGCTTTTTATATTGTGTTGTATTTAATGTTGTGTGTGGTCTGTACTGTATTTTGTATTGTAGCTGTTGCCTTTTGGGACGTCTGTTATGTGTTTTATTGTATGTCTTGTTTCGTATTGTGTGGTATTTTGTATTCTATTGTATTTTCTATTGTATAATATTCTTCTGTATTGTATAATATGTATTGTATGCTATGGTATGGTACCTATAGTATTAAAGAGTATAGTGATTGTGTTCTGGTTTTATTTAGGGAGGGGGGGCCTAAAGTGGTAGCTTTTGTAGGAAACTGCTAGAAGTTTTTTCCCCTTTGCCCAGTGGACTCGGCCAGGCCTAGGGCAGACCCACTGCTGGGCAGGGACAAGCCAATTGGCAGCAGAATGTTCCCTGATAATACCTCTGCGATAGCGTATTTAAGAAGGGGAAAACAAAAAAAAGGTAGAGAAGATGGGAAGGAGCTGAGCAAGGGTAGAGAGGGTGAGGCGTGAGCCTTGTGGGCCTTGCGGCCTTCACCCTCTGGGCTCCTGCCGGGCGCCATCTGGGCCCAACTCGGGCCGGCCCGGCTGCAAGAAGTGGAGAGGAGATGAGATGTGAAGAGATCCTGAGAGGCGTCTGCCTGAGCCGGTTGTGAAACATTTCTTGTGAGAGGAACGGCTGCAGATGCCAAGGTCAGTGACGAAGGAGCGGGAGCAGAAACGCTGCCCCTGGCCAAGATTCCCCTGCAGCCCGAGGTGCAGCCCATGGTGGAGCAGGTTGTCCCCCTGCAGCCCATGGAGGCCCACGCAGGAGCAGAGATCCACCTGCAGCCCATGAAGGACCCCATGCCAGGGGAGGTGGGTGCCTGAAGTCAGCTGTAGCCCATGGAGGGCCCACACTGGGGCAGCTGTTCTGGAGGGACTGCACCCCATGGAAGAGTTGACCCACGCCAGAGCAGTTCATGAAGGACTGTGGTGCGTGGGTGGGACCCCACGCTGGAGCAGGGGAGGAACGTGAGGAGTTCTTCCCCCAGCGATGAAGTAGTGGTGTAAAACGATGTGGGGTGGACTGACCGTAAGCCCCATTTCCTCTTCCCGCCTGTGCTGCTCAGGGGGGAAGGTGGTAGAGATAATGTTAAGTTCAGGAAGATGGAGTGGTGGGGAGAAGTTATCTTGTTCTCTGTTTCATTATCCCGCTGTTTTTAGTAATAAATGGTTTTTGTCAAGCCGCGTCTCTTTTGCCCAAAACGGTAACTTTAAGGGTTTCCCTCTGTCCTTATCTCAAACCTCGAGCTGTTTGTCTTGTATCATCTCCCCCTATTCCCTCGGAGGGCGGGGGGAGCGAGAGAGAGACTGCGTAGTCTGGTCCTGAGCAGGGCTGAACTCCGACAGTCAGGCCCCACTGCACAGCACCAGGATGTCAACGACGCAGCCCGGTGCAGGAAGAAAGGGTGAGGGGCTCTCTATGTGTCCCCGGGCACATGGAACTTAGAATGATTGGTTTTCGACTTGCAGGGGCAACACAAAGCCGTCTGCACATTTTGCAACGGGCCTCGGAGACAGGGCGAGGCACAGCAGCAGCCGGAACCAGCAGCGCAGGGCAGGTGAGCTCGCCCCCAGCACCCGGCCAAAAACAGGTCGGAGGACAAGAGGCGGGCCCGAGCCATGGGGCCGAGCCCTCTGATTGGATGAGACCGTAAGGGACAGAGCCAGCAAGGGACAGATCCGGTAATGGGCGGAGCTGAAATGGGTGGAGCCAGCAACAGGCAGAGCCGGGAGTGGGCGGAGCCAACAGCTTGTAGAACCAATACTGGACGGAGCCAGCACCGGGCGGAGCCGGCAATGGGCGGAGCCTGTGCCCGGTTGCCCGGGAGATGGAAGCAGCCAAAACAGTCACCACAGCTGATGCCAAGGGAGGTGGCCGCCTCGACACCCGGCTCCTGCAATGGTGCCTCCGCCGAAACTCGGGGGGCTTCCAGCACGGAGGAGCCTTCGAGGCACAAGGTGCGCAGGGGCCTGACGGGATCCGCCTCTCCCGGCGGGGAAACCGCATCCTGATGGATGGAGAGGGCTTGGAGCCAGAAGCCAGGGGGGCAGGGGACAGCGCAGGAGGGCTGAAGGAAAGCCCGGGGCTGGCATGGCACCGGCTCAGGGTGCCGGTGCTGCTGGGAACAGGGATGCCGCTCCCGGCGGCGTGGAGGGCTCCGGAGCACGGCTGAAACGCTTGTCCACCCAGGCAGGCAGCCTGAGAAACAGCGAGGAGGAGCTGGAAGCGCTGGGGGCTTCCCAGAGCTCTGCTGTGGCTGCTGAGACTGGGTGGCAGAAGTCCCACCAGTGGGCTCTGGGATGGAGGGCGGCAGGCCGTGTCCGATGGGTTGTCCTTTGCATGGGACTGTGTTTTTTTGTATGCGAGTGTTTGTATTGCATTGCACATCTTGTAGTTTCTATGCTGGTTTTTATTTGTTATTTATACGACGTGTGTATTTTACGTGTTGTAGTTTATTGTACAATGTGGTGTTTCTTCTATTGTCTGTGTTGTGATGTCTCGTATGTTTTGTGTTGCATTGTATTGTTTGTGTTTTGTCTTGGCTTGTTCTGTATTTTGTGTTGTCTTGTATTTTCTATTGTGTGGTTTGGTATGTGTGGTATGGTATTGTGGGTAGTTTATTGCTTTCTGTTGTGTGTATCACATGGTGTTGTATGTAGTGGGGGTATATATGTTTATAAGTGGGTATGTGTGTGTTTATTATTGTATTTTCTATTTTCTGTTGTGTTTTGTATTGCAATGTATACATTGCTTAGTATAGCATGCTGTTGTACTGTATGTATTGTGTTATTTTTTGTATTGTAATCTATTTTGTATTGTAATGTATTCTGCATTGTATGGTTTGAGTTCTATGTTTTGTATGGTACGGTATGTATGTTATTGTAGGGTATTTTGCATTTGGGACAGTATTTGGAACGGGGTGGTTTGTGGTTTATGGTATAGTATGGTGTTTATTGCGTTCTGTGTTGTATTTGTGGTATGGTATGCACTGTACAGATTGTATCTTATCTTGTATGTACGCATTGTATCATATTTTATGTCGTACGGTATGGTATGTGTCCTATGGATTGTGTGGTATTGTATGGTATGGTATTTATTGTATTGTACGTGTTGTCCATAATGTGTTGTATTGTATTTCATATTCTATTCTACGTATTGTATGTAGAATATAGTATGGTATGGTGTGTATTGTAGAATGTATTGTACGTAAGTTATTGTATTACATTTTGTCTCTTTCGTGCGTATTGTACTTTGTGTTGTGTATCCTTTGTTGTATTTTATTCTACTTTATATTGCATTGTATTGTTTGCATTGTGTGTTTTGTGTTCTATTCTATGGTATGGCATTTCAATTATTCTATGTATTGTATTTTATTGTACAATATGGTCAATTTTTTTAGATAGCGTATATATTGTATGATACGGGATGCTTTCCACGGTGTTTTATGCATTGCATATTGTATTGTTTGGTATGTATTGAATGGTATGTGTTGTAGGGTATGTATAGTATGGTAGGGCATGTATTGTACTGTATTTTGCATTGTGTGTACTGTATTTTATGATGTATTTTGTGTTGCATTTTATCTATTGTATTTTATAAGTTTTCTTTAATGTGTTTTATGGTATGGCATTTATTTTATTGTATGTGTTGTATTGTGCATAATGTATAGTATGGTATTTATTGTATTGTATTTTCTGTTGTATTCTGTTTTCTATGGTATTGCCTCTTCTATTGTGTGCTTTTTATGTATTGTATGTGGTGTACTCTCTTCTAGGCCTTGTACGTAGCATCTCGTATGTATCGTCTCGCATGTGTTGGACTGTATTTATTGTATTGCATATATTGTATAGTGCATATGTACTGGGTTCTCTGTTGGTGTTTGTGTGGTACGTACTGTGCCTTGTGTGGGATGTACTGTCTTGTGTATATTACGCGGTTTGTGTGGTAGGTACTGTATTTTGTATTGTATGTAATAGATGTAGTGTAAGGTAAAGTACATCTTGAACTGTACGTATTCTGTTTTCTAGCGTAGTTTATTTTCTAGTCTATTTTCAAATTGTGTTGTCTGTATTGTCAGTATTATATTTTCAATTGTACGCATTGCGTGTGTTGTATGCTATATATTGTGTTGTATTTTGCATTGTACGGTATTTGTATTGTTGCGTGTGTACTGAGGGTATGGCATTCTGTGTAGTGTAAAGTATGTACTGTATGTTGTATTGTACTGAATGCTGTATTCCATTTTGGTTTGGCTTGCATTGTATTCTGTAGCGCGTGTGCGGTATTGTGTGTAGGATCTTGTGTGCATGGTGTTGCATGGTATTTTTGTATTGTATGGTACACGTTGTATGGTATGACATGGCACCTATTGTACGGTACTCTAGGGGATGTACTGTATTTTTTTCTATTGTATTTTATATTGCCCGTTAGGGATTGCATTTTATTTTATGTGTTGTCTTCAGTTTGTTGTATTGTATGCTCTGGTTTGGTATTTATTCTGTGTCTTTTACTGTGTGTCTTGTCTCTGTCGTATTTTGCGGTTTGTTGTACACGGTGAGGTGGCAGGGGCGGAACCTGTGCGAGCGCCCTCGCCGAGCTCGGCTGGACCAAGCCCGCGCCTCAAGAGCTGCAGTACGCCCAGCGCCGAGAAGAAACAACGGCGAGTTATGGTCATGGGTGACTGCCGCCAGAGGGGAAGGGAGGCCCCCATCTGCAGACCAGAGCCTCTTTTCGGGGAAGTTTGCTGTGTCCCTGGGGCCCCCGCACGACTGAGGAGCGCAGCGCAGCCTTCGGACTAGGACCCACTCCTGCTCTTTCCTGCGGGTGCTGATGAGGTGGCAGCGGTGTTGCGTTGTATTCTGTGTACTGCACGTGCTGTGTTGCACAAATTGTGTTGCGTGTCTTGTCTTGTACTGTCGTTTCTTTGGTACTGACTATTGTATTGTTTATTGTATGGATGGTATGGCATGGTATTTATTCTCTTGTACGAACCGCACTGTACTTATCGTATCGTATTGTATTGTATTTTCTGTTGTATTCCATTGTATCTGCTGTACTTTGTACTGGTTTGTGTATTGTATTTTTTGTGCTTTTTAATTATGTCTGCTATTTATTGTATCGTATGGTATTGACTGTACGGTATGTATTGTGTTTAATTGTTTTGTATGTACTGTGCTGTATTTTGTTTTTATGTATGATAACGCATTTTGTATTGTAATGTCTTTTGTATCATATTGTATAGCTTGGTATGTATTGCTGGTATATACTCTGTGGCATGTATTGCGTGGCATGTATTTTGGGGTGTATTGTGTGGTATATTTTTTCAAATGTGCTTTGTCTTTCATTGTCCTGCACGTATTGGCTGTTGTTTTATGGTATGGTGGTTGTCGTATAGTTTGGTGTTTATTGTATGTATTGCCTTGGTTGGTAAGGTACCAACTTGCTGTATCGTGTGATATGTACGGTATGGTACGTATCCTTTGTACCACATGTACGTTATTGTTTGTAACGTATGTATCATATGGCTAATACGTATGGTCTTTGTAGCATTTTCTGTTGCATTTGGTACTGTATTGCATTTTGTATTTTGTATTGTAATTTGTATTGTATTTTTCTTTTGTATTTCGTGTGTTGTATTGTCTGTGTTTCGCGTACTCTACTTTTTGTTCTCTGTTTTGTATTGTGCACTGTGCGTATGGGGCTACATTTATTGTACTTTATTGCATGTATTGTATCTCCTGTATGTATCATCCTGTTTGTCGTGCACTGTACTGGGTTGCGTGGTGCGTATTGTAGGGCACGGTACGCACAGTACGCCATGTGCTGTACGGTGTGGTATTGTTTGTATTGTGTGTATTGCATGGCATAATATTTATCGTCTGTTACATATTGTATTAGTTCAAAGGCTTGCATTCTGTGTCGTTTCTGTAGTGTATGGTATGATATTTATCTTGTGGTACTAGGGCGTGTATTATATGGTATGTGTTGTATCGCTGTAGTTGTATTAGGTTCCTGGTTTTGTGTCGTATGTATTGCGTTGCTGCTGCGATATTTTATTGCTCGTATTGTACTGCTGGCACGTTTTTGTGTCTGTATGATATGGTATTGCAGGTATTGTATGGTACGGTGCTCTTCTGTATATATATATAATGGTATTTAATGGATTGTATTTGATATTGTATGGCGTGTTTCGTATTGCAGTTTATGTAGTGCATTTTGTATTGTGTTTTGTGTTGCATTTTCTATTGTGATTTGTATTAAATTTAACGTGTTGTATTGCACGTGTTGTATTTCCTGTATTGTCTGTTATGCTGTTTATTGTGTTGCACACTGCAATGTATTTTGTACACCATTGTATTTTTTTCCTATTTTTGCTGTATCTTGTAATGTGTTTTGTAATTTATGTTGTATTGGGATGTGTTTGCATTGTAATTTGGATTTTATTGTCATTTGTGTTTTAGTGTAATTGGTGTTGTATTTCCTCTTGTGTTTTCTGTGCTGTACGGCTGGAATTGCACGGCTGGTACTGCGCTGCAGCATGTTGTGCATTGCACTGCAGCATTGTACAAGATTTTGTATCGCACTGCGCCCCACCCAGCGTAGCTCCGGCACCCTCCAACACCTCCTCCCAGCAGGCTCCAGCACACAGCCCTGCTCGGGAGCCAACCCCACCGAGAGCAGGCGAGCGCCCGCCCGGCCCAGCTGCTGCTCCGGGCCCGAAGCTCTGCTCTTCGGTTGCCTCCAGGGCCCGTGTGTGTGGAAAAAGTTCCGATAGTGTAGTCTTTTGTAATATATTGCGTTTTGGTCATGTACATCATATGGTGTGGTATCATATGGTGGGGTATGACGTGAATGGTACTTATTATATAATACTGTATCGCATCTATTCTGTTGTATTGGACAATACATCATATGATTGATTCTGTGGTATAGTACTTTATAGTATTTATCATATGGTATTGTATTTACTGAGTTGTGTTTGTTGTATGGTATGGATTGCCTAGTATGGTATGGATTTTGTGGTATGGTCTTTATTATATTTATTCTATCAGTTCTGTTGTATGTTTTGTACGTAGTGTATGGTATGTAATGCATCCTATGGTATTCTGTTGTATTGTGTGTGTTGTATTTCGTACAGTATTGTGTGTAGTGCCCGGTGCTGTATGTATTCTGTGATATGTATGGTATGTGGTGTACAGTATAGTACGTATGGAAGGGCACGTATTGCGGGGGTTCAACCCCCCCGTACTCCTGAGGCAGTCGGTGCTTGGTGCAATTCCTCTCTTGCTGGGCCTCACACGGACCCAGGGCGAGTGAGGAACCCACCGTGAGGGCGCTGAACCAGAGCTTTAAGGCGTAAATAGCAGGAGGCTGTGGTTGTTGCTGGTTTGATGACCTGTGAGCAAAATTTTCTTAATAAATGTTTGAGCCACAGCTTCTGGTCCTCAACTCTGTGCCTTTTATGTACACTTTCTACACTGCGTATTTGCCAGACGTACACTGAGTGATTTTCCTCTCATGTACAGGCATTATTTAAACTGCCTAAACAATCCACGGGAGCACTTATCAAAATAAGCTGGGATGACTTCTAGGCTCTAAAATCTTGCACATCTGCACCCGACACAGATTTACGGCCTCCCCTTGACCAACATGTCTTGGAGAGAGGTGCTGCCGAAGGAAATCCGCGTTCTCCTTGTAATGCACAGTAAGCCCAGCTGGAGACACAGAGAAGGCCTGGATCAGTTTTCTCAATTTGGGTTTTAAAAAGTGCATAGATAACTTGCAGGCTGAGCTATTTTCTGTAAGTAAGGGAAGTAAGCCTGTAAGCAATCGGATTTCATATTTTCACATTGCAGGCTGCATATTCTGTACTTTACATGGTTTTCACTTCCCTGAGGGAGAGATTTGGAAGATGCATAAAGAAAATGCAACTTCTTCCTGCCTCTTTCATTACCTCTTTCTTGCTGCGTACCGGCTCCTGCGTATCTGCCATCCGGAGTGTCCCTGCAAAACGGGGAGGGAGAGCTGCTGAAAGAGTGGGGGCCGTTCAGCCTGGAGAAGAGAAGGCTGCGGGGAGACCTTTGAATCCAGCCTTTCATTCTTTCCTTCTCTCCTCTGCACATACCTACTAACACACAGCTCGCGTCTGACCCACTTGTGCACTTTAAAAGATTTCAAGCTGTTTACTTTGAAAGCTAGATTTTTTTTGTCCCCCAGTCTTCCCGTCCTAGAAGGGATGGCTATGGTGGAGAAGGAGGTGCTCTCTTCTCAGGCATGCACAGAGACAGGACAAGAGGCAACAGGCACAAGTTGCTTCAGGGGAAGCTCCCTCTGGATGGATTCTCCTCACCATGAGAATGACTAAACCCTGGAAGAGGTTTCTCGTAGAGTGTCCCTCACATGAAAGACATGCAGAAAGACACCCAAAAAGAACATGGTATATGAAAAGTCTCGCAGTCAGGCAAAATCCTTCACAGACTCCTTCTCCCATCTTGTCACAGCATCAGCGGCAGTGAGTGTCTCAGTTACTGCAGCCCGAGGTGCAGCCCATGGTGAGGCCGGCTGTCCCCCTGCAGCCCATGGAGGCCCACGCAGGAGCAGAGATCCACCTGCAGCCTGCGGGGAACCCCACGCCGGGGCAGGCGGATGCCTGAAGGAGGATGTGGCCCGTGGAGGACCCACGCTGGGGCAGCCGTTCTGGAGGGGCGGCACCCCATGGAAAAGGACCCCACTCTGGAGCAGTTTGTGAAGGACTGTAGCCCGTGGGAGGGACCCCAGGCTGGAGCAGGGGAAGAACGCGAGGAGGTCTTTCCCTGAGGAGGAAGGAACAGCAGAAAACAATGTGTGATGAACTGACCATAACCCCTATTCCCTATTCTCCCCATGTGCTGCTTGAGCTGGGGAGGAGGTGGAGATAGTCCACCTCCTAGTTAAGCCCGGGAAGAGGGCAGGGGTGGGGGGAAGATTTTTTCCCCTCTCTCATTATCCTGCTTTGGTCTTATTATTAATAGATGGAAATAGTTTTCCCCAAGTCGAGTCTGTTTTACCCATCGCGGTAACTTATAGAATCATAGAATCATAGAATGGTTAGGGTTGGAAGGGACCTTCAAAAGTCATCTAGTCCAACCCCCCTGCAAGGAGCAGGGACATCCCCAACTAGATCAGGTTGCTCAGAGCCTCATCCGGGCTGGCCTTGAATGTTTCCAGAGATGGAGCCTCCACCACCTTTCTGGGCAACCTGTTCCAGTGTTCTATAACTCGCATCGTAAAAAATTTTTTCCTAATTTCTAATCTAAATCTACCCCCCTCTATTTTAAAAGCATTACCTCTCGTCCTATCGCAACAGGCCCTACTAAACAGCCTTTCCCCATCTTTCTTGTAGGCCCCCTTGAATGATCTCTCCCTGTCCTTATCTCAAACCTGGAGCTTTTAGTTATATTCTCTCTCCCCCATTCCCTTGGAGGGTGGGGGAGCGAGTGAGAACCTGAATAGCTTGGTCCGGAGTGGGGCTAAACCACAACAAGTGTATTCAATTATTTGTGTACACTGGAATTAGAAAGCGAGGACAAGAAAGCCTTTTGCTTTGTAGCCCCGAGTCTTGTTAGTTCCTACCACTACAAGTAAACAGCGTAACCTGTAACAGCTTTGTCGTCTTCAGCCCATAGGTCGTTCTAAACAAACCTTCAGCTAAAACCACTGAACATCTGTTTTGATCTGATAGGCCATTGGCAGATAATTAAATTACTATATAGTATGACTGTAACTCAATACCATTAGATCTTGTCCCAGTTGCAGGTCTCTGCTTTCTCCAAGGAGCACACAAGAAGTCTTGATTTTCATTTTAGGTGTGCTGGTATTTCTCTTCTAAAGAGCTAGAGAAGGCCAGGTTGGATGAGGCTCTGAGCAACCTGATCTAGTCAGGGATGTCCCTGCTCCTTGCAGGGGGGTTGGACTAGATGACCTTTGAAGGTCTCTGCCAACCCTAACCATTCTATGATTCTAAGATTTTTTGGTTAACCTCTTTGGTTTTATTTTTTCACAGATAGATTGGCAAGTCAAAGATAATTTATTAAGTTCTGCAGTCGTGTAAGTTCAAAGAAAAAGCCAGGACAAAACGGTATCATAATCAAAGTAAACCTTGTAGAAGTCCTGCTAGACTTTCTGGCTTGGTGCTAAATAAGCAGTGATAGGGTTTGCATTTCTGCAGTGCCTTTCGTCCCAGAGATCTTAACAAAACTGGATGGATACACACAGCAAGCTCCTGAACTCAGCAGCTGCTCCTGAGAGCTTTGCTAGCAGACGCAGCGTGAGTTCGGTTACACCAGGACTAGGATTAGCTCTGGCACCAAATACAACATCCTTTTACCGACGGAACGCACAAAGACCCTGACACATAAAGTATCACTCAAAGTGCTGAAAGCCGTGAGGCTAAAGGACGGAATTTACTGAGTCTCCTTTCCTGTGACTGCCCAGATATTTATCTGTTCACGTACTTGGAACGCTCTCTCTTATAACAGAGCTAGAAGTCTTGATGTCCAAATACAAATCAACACTATACACTTTTGGAAAAAGTACAGTCAGACTAAGAAAGGGTGTTTGAAAAAGGAACAAACTGCAGCAGGGGAATAAACAGGTTCAGCAAAACCCATGAGAATGTTCAGCTTTCTCCTGAGGCGGTCATGCTGAAGGTCCAGCGACCTCCCAAGCAGCGAGTTGAACTTTGTGTGTGCGTCTGCAGGGCCCAGGTTCACCTAAATGCAGATCTGGGCTGAAAGCTTCCGTTGCGAATCCTGCCTGGTTTCCCCTCTTGTGCAAGTGGGCAGAACCTAAGTGTGTACAGCTCTGTCTGGGAGGCTTCTAAGACACTTTAGAGCACAAATCGTGTTTTTATCTGAAAACGATCCAAGCTCAGACAGCTGTGTGTAGAGGTTCCCGGTCTATATTTTAGTAGTGATGGGCTGCGTGGCCTTCCAGTAGCACCCAGTAGGATCTTCTCCATCATTTCTCCAGGTACTGAGCTTAGACTATGAGGTCTGTAGTTTCCTGGCTGTTCCCTCACACCCTTCTTGGAAATGGGAATCACGTTGGCCAGCTTCCAGTCAGTGGAACATCCCTAGAGCTCAACTGGTCTGGCACCACAGTGGACTAAAGGATCGTGATTGAAGAGTTTGTATCAAAAACGCATAAAAGTTCTGGTGACTGCCTCAGAAACGGAATTACATAGGATGTACCATCCAAATTACTGATAGACGCCAGCCCCTCTGACCATTTTGTGACGGTGTACTCCAAAGCCCCTCCCCAAGCTGACCGCTTTTCCCAGAACCCTGCTCACGTGACAGAGATAACCAGCAGTGGCATCTGCCAGGTCCTCATGGCACTGGTGGCATCTGACTCAAAGTGGATTTGAGGGAGACAGAGAACAACACAATAGCCAAGGGGTGGCGGTGCACCCCCCGAACCACAGTGCTGGTCAATGTCTCACTCAGACCAAATCTGGGAGCAACCAATGTCTCCAGGCGGTGTGCAAATCTGACTGTGAGTCCATTGTCTTACCCCCTAGAGCATGAGCAGCCCAGGAGCCCTTTGAGCTCTCCTGCATGGCAGTGGGCTGCACGTCGGGATCTCCCGGTGGGTGGGGACGCCTCTCAGGCATCTCTCTCCTTGAGGCTGAGAGATTCCTTGCCCCCAGAGATGCTTGGGGAGTGGCTCAGAGCACGCTAAACTGTGAAATCTGGGCTAAGTGATTGAAAGGCCTGGTATATAGGCTTCTTCCAATTATAACACATACAACTCATTACAGTAGTATGTATTTTTACCACCACATCAGTGAGATGCTGGGAATTTACATAGCTCGGTATTTTTTCCGTAGACGAATATGTTCAAGAAATAGCTGAGATCATGAAGGAAGCAAAAGTAACACTTCTCATTTTATTAGTAATCAGGACATTTTCAGGGAAAACAGCTAAGACAGAGTACAGTTTATAAATACTCTTTCTGTTATTAAAAAATACCTGAAGGTTAGAAAGCAGCTGGTAGGCTTATGGAATGAGTGTGTATATATATCTCTCTTTATAATTGTATTTGTATTTTGGTATCTATAACTTAGATGATCATAAAATGATAACAATTTTCCAGAAAGCAGGTTTGTATGCTAGGCAGTTTAAGAATCTTCACTTAACTTTCCTAGCGAGCCCCTCAGCGTTGCATATTACCTGGCGCAGGAAGCTGTACATACTTGCAAATTGTAAAATGTCTTTTAACATGAAACACAACACATATTTTGAAAAGAAAAACATATATCCTACATTTGGAATATTTGGATTCTTTTTTTTTTTAATTTCACTATCACCTTTGTACAGTTTAAATTAAATACAAGCAGATTTGACCTAAGGGCCTCTCTGTACCATTGACATCATTTTCAGACTTCTGTTATTGTTCAAAGGACCTAATTAGAGAAGATCTTGAACTGCTAACAACTCCATCCAACAGTAATTCCAGGCAGGATGTGGCACAGTTACTGAAATGTCATCCTGACAGATTTCAGGGATGTTTTCTTCTACTGTGTCAAAATTATTGCTTCTGTTCTGCATTAGAACTTAAACGGATAAATGATTGCAAATGTACTCGTGAAACCTGATGTTTATTTCAGAGGCCAAAATCATGCCTTCCTTTCACAAATCCACTTGAAAACTCAGGGCAATGCAATATTTTCTCAAGATCTCTTCATTCAATTTCCTGTTATATAGTTTTATCATTCTAGAGGAGTTGGTTACTAAGCCTTGCACAGAATATCGAACAGCTCAAACCTGAAAGACATTATTGTCATCATTGACTATTGCTATATGTACGCATTAGTACTGGTGACAACAACACAACGTAGCTATTAGCACATAAGCCTATCCGTTAACTTCTCATTAGGGCCAAGTCCCCACGGAGCTCTGCAATGATGTCGCTAACCTGCTTGGTACTCAGTGCAGTCAGTTTAAAGCAAGCTCAGCTATCTCTACTAAGCTCAGGTATCTCTACTATGTTGCTGTCATTTTCCTTCATGGAAGGATCATCTGATACATAGCTGTCAAAAAAAAAAAATAAAAGCATCTTCTTTCTTCTCATTCATGCACATGGACACCAACCCATTTCTTTGCCCTCTTCCCCTTTGTTTTCTTACATTTGCCTGTCAAGTTGCTCTGGGATTTCTTGCTCCAGTACTGTTGCCTCCGTCCCAGCCACAACAGGTTGTCAATCGCTCACTCTGAAATGGCAGTTCTCATCTGAATGTATCTGGAAAACAACGTCAGCTAGCAGAGGCTACTTGTCGTTTCAATACCTAAGGCAAATCCCTGAAATACGGGTGCAAAATTAGCACGCGTGGGATGTGGCATATGAAATCAGCACCTCCAGCATTACCAATACGTAAATGCAACAACCAACAGATATTTCTGGAAGTGTTTCACAGGCTGGGCTGCTTTTGGGCAGCACGCCCTAGTTAAGTCCTCCTTTCACCTGTATAGCCAAACTTCCACCCCAATTCAGTCCAGCTAACATCCTTTCTACTTCTCTGCGTGTTTTAGGTATACTTTACTCAACAAGAAACACTGCTTATTGCTTATATCGCATGCTCAAGACCAAGACTCAGAGGCCTGTGCTGCTGGAACAAAATCCATTACCTAGGACTTCTGTTGTTGGAGCCCTGCTGAGCATCGAAAATTTGGTGGCTCGCAAAACAGAACCACACCGATGTTTCCATTTCTTTCCAAGTAGAGCACTGATCTGTGGAGTGCTTTCTCAGTGTAGGAATATTACTAGATAGGCTGTGAAACAAACTGTAGTGATTTTAGAGTTGGCTTAAAAAGAATAAATAAAACAATGGAGTGCAAGCAATGGCATCATTTGTAATTATGCCACTGCCTGACTTTTGTGACAGGTGTGGCAGGATTTTGTCAAAATGCCATGAGTGACAGTGACACTCAAAGGTGTCACAGAGCACCTTCCCCATCCCCACCCCTGGTACCAGGAGCCAGGTACACAGGGGCCCAGAAGATGTGACACTGGAAGGTGCTCAGAATACTGTCTCCTTATTGAGAGTCCTCTGCACTAGCAGAAAGAGAGGTGCGTAGGGCCTCCAGAAGTGACTAGCAGGGCCCTCATTTCAGAACCAAATTGAAACAACACATCTTATGTTTCTAAACTTCAGGAGACCAGGCTGGCAAAGCCCTACCTGAGGCACTACTTGAGGTCCAGGTCAATTAGATTCTTGTAATCCATATTGTTGGATTCTGCAAGAAGCTGCTGGAAGTTCCCCCTTTGTCTGGTGGACTCGGCCGGGCCTAGGGCAGACCCGCTGCTGGGCAGGGCCAAGCCAAATGGTGTTGGAATGTCCCCTGACAAGGCCTCTGCCATAACATATTTAAGAATGGGAAAAACAGAAAAAAAAAAAAAGGAGATGTGAAGACATTGAGTGGGGACAGAGGGGGAGGCGCGAGCCTGGTGGGCCTTGCGGCCCTCACCCTCTGGGCTCCTGCCAGGTGCCATCTGGGCCCAACTCGGCCCGGCCCGGCTGCAAGAAGTGGAGAGATGAGATGTGAAGAGATTCTGAGAGGCGTCTGCCTGAGCCGGTTGTGAAAAATTTCTTGTGAGACGAACGGCTGCAGACACCAAGGTCAGTGACGAAGGAGGGGGAGCAGTAATGCTGCCCCTGGCCAAGATTCCCCTGCAGCCCAAGGTGCAGCCCATGGTGGAGCAGGTTGTCCCCCTCTGTCCCCTGTTCCCTCGCACGGTGGGGGCAGTGAGAGACAGACTGCGTAGTCTGGTCCCCAGCGGGGCTAAACTACAACAGCATGTAAAACGTCCTGGCACATGCCAAACCTGTTGGCCCGCTTGTGCAGGAAGAAATCCGTGGGCAACTGCATGCATGCAAAATTCCCCAGCGCATACGCGTGTGCAAACCCCATCCCTGTCCTACATGCACATCCAAGGTGGACGGCCAGCGCTACACGTTGCCACTGGCGACAGAGGACAGAAAGCTACAGATTGGCCAAGAATGGACAACATCATCCTCCAGACCGCCGCCAGCCTCTGGCTCCTCTACAATGTGGTCACCTACCTCCTTGTCACCATTCCTGACACCTGCTGGGGCCGTGTGTGCAGACTGGGTGGTAACTACAATGGCGATCCCGGTGATGACTTCCAACTGCCTGGCAGGTGCCTGGTGCAGAGCACCAAGGAATTTGTCACCTCCTGGAAGATGCTGGAGGAGGACAGACCATGCACTGAGAGCTGCAATGGCAAAGTCCACCGCGTGTATGATGCCACTGACACTGCTCCCTATGGTGCCAGCGACTCCTGCAGGCTCATCTGGGACCCAGCAGGACCTCTCAGGCCATGTCACCCACGGGTGAGCCTGGTGGAGTATTTCAGCCACTGCCTTTACAACGTCTGTGCTGCCGATGGTGCCTGTGAGGTCCTGTGCCATAGCCTCCAAGCCTCCATGCTTAAACACCCCCAAAATCAATCAAATACCCAGAAATAATTTTTAAACCTCCTCCAAAACCTCATTCTGGGGCTTCAATCACCTCTTTCACACCAAAAACACTCTGGAAAAAGAAATTCCAGCTCACCACCTCCAAAATAGCAATATTTCTGTCAAATTAGTTCAAAAGAGGTGTCCCTCTATTTTGCCTTGAGGTGATTAACAATATGCAAATGCTTTAACTTGGATGTTAAAAGCAGGATTTGGTTGGTTTAGCATCTTTTGGAGCCACCAAAGATGCCCATTGGCTGCCCATGGGTCTCCTGTCACCCACAGGGATGCCACACTAGACCAGAAAAAGACAGTCACAATTTTTGGGGGGTAAAACCGGTATTTCTCCCTTTTTTCCAGCCCTCTCTGGCCCACCCCACAGCCACGATGAGCTCTGCATCCATACCTGTGACTTCACCTGCGCCAGCCTCTCTGTGTTGGCCCTGTGCAGGTGGACCTGCTTCAAGGGTTGCCAGTGCGACGATGGGTACCTCTTCGACGGAGAAGCCTGTGTGTCCCTGGAGCAGTGCGCCTGCACTGCACCAGGGATGGTATTTCAAGGTGAGGTTGGCCATCAAGGCTTAGCATTGGCGTTTTTGGTGGAAATCAAGTTGAGAAAGGATTGTGGGGTGAGTTGTCCCATCCCAATGATGCAAGTGGTTTGTGGCCTCAATTTTTGATGAGCTGGCTGGTCCCATTGAGTCAATGCAACTAGCTTGGGGTCTCACTCTTCAGTGAGGTGGCTTGTCCCATCTAGATGATGCAATGGATTTGGGGAGTCCATCTTTGATGGGGTTGGTTGTCTCCCTTAGTCAACGCAACTGGTTTTGGGACTCAATGTTGATGAGGGGGGTTGCCACTTCACTTTAAGGACACATGTCTGAAATAATGCAATTAACAGCATCCTAAAATGCATATTTTGCTCTGCTGGACCAGGGGAAAAAGGAGAATTAATTTGCTAAATTGCACAAACTCCACCAAATCCACCTCATGGTTGTTCTTTCTCTCTCTGGGATTTCTTCCCCCCTGTTGAAGAAAGGAAATTCCCCTAAAATTTGGAGACGGTGCCCATGTGGATTGACCTCTGAGCCTTTCCTTTCCAGGTGGGCGAGACCATCACCTCCAGCAACTGCTCCACAAAATGCAATTGCCATCTGTCCCAGGGACTTGTCTATGAGGACATACGGTGTCCCCCGGATTAAGTCTGCACCACGCAGGACAGGGCGCAGCGGTGCGGCAAGCAGGAAGGCCAGTGCCGCGGCTTAATTTGTTCAACCCTCCGTAATTAATTACCTGAATAATTGGGGGTTTCTGTGATATATATGTGTAGTGATTTTGCCAAATAATGAGCAGTCTTGTCCAATATAGAGCTCTTTTGCCCAATATAGAGCCATTTTGACAAACCCCAAAGCCACCGCCCAAGGTGGTGGATCAGAATCAGAAGATTCCTCCAAGGGCCATCCCAGCTCCACCTTCTGCTCGCTTGCCCGCACACCACGGCCTTGTGCGCCCACGGGCCTGCCCTTGCTCCACCGCCTTCCGCAGCCCCTCTGCCACAGCACTGCCTGTCCTGCACGGCACCTCCACACCAACGCCTAACACTCAGACATGCCGTAACACAACCATTTAACCCCTACGTCCCCTCTGCTGCTGGCTACAAAGATGGCCCGGAGGGAGATCGGACAAGGTTGCAACAAAGGTGGTGGGGTGGGGAGGGAACTGCAATTTTTTGGCGACATCCGTGATGCGTAAGATGAAGCCAACAACACCATAAAGCAGTAGCCAGGCTTGGAAACATTTTGAGCGCAATCCCATGCACGGGGACAGGATCAGCCCTGTGAAAACATGGTTGCATTGAGCAAAACTCACCCTTTAGGAAGGGGACCGTGTAATTTTCTGCCTCTCCGCAGGGATGCGATGATGAGGGTGAGGAAGGGCTGTTGCTTCCTCTTCAAAAAGGGGGATCCTGAACGCCGCCTGCCTTTCATCTCTTCCAGCCACGCCTCCAACCTCGTACGGATGGAAGTGGAAGCCCCTGTCTCCGCTATGCAGTAGGCGAAACCAAGCGGAGACGGATGGTGAGAGAACAGTTTCCGCGCGCACACGCAACACCAGTTCATGCACTTCTTGTAAATACTCCTGCAGAGGTCTTCATGCCTCTAGAGGCATCAACCGGCATCTCAGGTTGAGTTTCTGCAAGGGCACAAGGAAAACCAGCACTGAGCTATGATGGACGTCCACAGTAGCAGGTCGCACAGCCTCAAAGACCTGCAAAATAAAAAAAGTGCAAGTGCTTGATCTGGATGGATGGATGGATGTAGGAATCGTTAGATGGATGACTGGATGTCTGGAGGGATTGTTGGAGGGATGGAGCAATCGTTGTATGGATGATTGGATGGTTGGAGGGTCGGTTGGATGGATCACTGGATTGTTGGATTGTTGGATGGTTGGACGGATGGTTGAATGGTTGGAGGATTGTTGGATGGGATCATTGGAGGGGTCCGGGACAGACAGACGGACGACGCGCCATTGGGTGGATGGAGGCACCACCAGCAGGGATGTCCCTCCAACCCCCCATCACCACTCTGCTGGCGCCAACCCAGCCCCGGATGGATCCAGCCCCAGATCTTATCTCTGCCCTCCCCTCCCCCACCTCGGGTTCCATCCCTTTCACATGGAACAATGGGGCAGCACGGCAGGGGCGGAGCCAGAACACCACTGGTGGATTCCACCTCCCATTGCCATCTACAAAAACCCCAAAGTCCTCAGAGGAGAGGCAGCACTGAGATGGTGAGTCCCTTGCTATGGGGTAACCTGGAAACCTGGGTCCCCTGTGGGATCTATGGGGCAGGGTGGGCCCCGGATATCTGGGTCCCCTGCCTCGCTATGGGGCAGAGTGGGTCCCAGACGCCAGGGTCCCCTCCCTGCCCCCTAACTGAAGATCTCTTTCTCCCACGTGTGGGGCAGATGCGGTCTCTGTGGTGGCTGTTGCTCTTGACGTGCTTGCTGTGGCAGTGCGGTGAGTCCCGTTGACCAAAATCCCCATTTCTCCACCCAAATTCCACCCAGCTCCTCCTTCCCTTGCCCTGTCCCACCTCTACCTTTTCCCCTCCAGCCCCAAATTTGGCATTTGCAGACCCAAATCCACCCACGCTTTCCTCGCAGTTCTCTCTTTCCATGCGCAACCCCAAATTCAGCATTTCTAGCCCCAAATCCATGCACCCTTTCATTCCGCCTCTCGCTTGCCATCTCCAACCCCAAATTTGGTGTTTCCAGCCCCAAATCCATGCACCTTTTCCTTGCACCTCTCCCTTTCCAGGTCTAACAACAAATTTGACATGTCCTACCCCAAACTGACGCACCTTTTCCATACACATGTCCTTTTCCATTCCTGACCTCAAATTCAGCATTTTCAGCCTCAAAGACACACCTTGTACCTCTCGAGCCCCAAATTTGGCATTTTCACACCCAAATCCACCCATGCTTTCCTTGCAGCTCTGCCTTTTCCTCTCCAACCCCAAATTCATCATTTCTAGCCACAAATCCACCCATGCTTTCCTTGCAGCTCTCCCTTTTCCTCTCCAACCCTAAATTCATCATTTCTAGCCACAAATCCACCCACTCCTTCATTCCACCTCTACCTTTCTTTCTGCAACCCTAAATTTTGGCAATTTTGTCCCCATATCCACCCATCCTTTCTTTGCAGCTCTCCCTGTTTCCCTCCAACCCCAAATTTTGCATTTCTAGCCCCAAATCCACCCACCCTTTCACTCCACCTCTCCCTTTTCCTTACCAACCCCAAATTTGGCATTTTCACCCCAAATCGCCCACTCGTTCATTCTACCTCTCCTTCTCCAACCTAAAATCTGCTGTTTCCAGCCCCAGATCCACACACCTTCTCATTCCACCTCTCCCTTTGCCCCTCCAACCCCAATTTTGGCATTTCCAGCCCTAAATCCATACGCCTTTTCCTTGCACATCTCCCTCTGCCTCTCAAACCCCACATTCAGCATTTCCAGCCACAAATTCCCTTTAGAATGCGCAGCAGTGCTTGCTCAACACCTATGCAAGCCCCTGGAGAATCCCCACCCTTAAATCCTCCTCTCATCATGGACCAAAAAAAGGAACCACTGGGTCTGAGTGGGGAAATTCTGCCTCACAGGAGAAGAAAGAAGCTGCCCCACCCAGCAGTGGATTCTCTGCTGTCTGATAAGGGGTTGGGCTGTCGCTCACTGAGGCCCTGGTTCTATTCCGCAGGGGCTGAACCGCAAGGCGCCAAGCTCTGCCTTGGGATGCAATGCGGATCAGGCAGCACATGCGTCGTGCTGGCCACAGGACCCAAATGCATCCCATTGCCCTCGTGCAAAAACTACCGGTGCAGGAAGGGGACGCAGTGCAAGATGGTGGACGGCTGGCCCAAGTGCATCCCCACGCCCTCGTGTCGCCACCTCCGCTGCCACGAGGGCATACAATGCAAGATTGTGGGTGGTTGGCCGAAAGGCGTCCACCTCTTGCCCTCCTGCCAGCCCATTCTCTGCCCGAAGGGGACCCAATGCACGATGGTGGATGGTTGGCCGAGACACGTGCACAAGAAAGTCTTCCAGAGGGAAGCGCCACCAACTCCAGGGCCTCACGTGCCACCTTCAAGCCACCATCATCCCTGTACCAAAGAGTCCATGTGTGAGGTGGTTGATGGTTGGCCTCGGTGCGTCCCAATCAAGGCATCCTCAAGACAAACTTCTTGCAGTGACATCCACTGCCCTAAAAGGACCACATGCAAAATAATGGACAGTTGGCAAAAATCTGTCCACATTGGACCCTCCTGCGAGGCTATCCAATGCCAGACAGGTAATGACTGGACATGGTGTGTCCAAATCAAGACTTCCATTATGACACACTCTTACAGTGACTTCCAGGGTCCCAAAGGGACCAAGTGCAAGATCACAAATGAGCAACAACGGAGTGTCTACAGGCCGGATTCCTGCAGAGACATCCAGTGCCAGGAGGGAACCACCTGCCAGATCATAAATGGTGGGCCACAATGCAGCCAAGTCACGACCTCCAGTATGACACACACTGGCAGTGGCCTCCAGTGTCCCAAGGGGACCAGGTGGAAGATCATAAATGACCAACCACGATGTGTCTACAGCCCACCCTCCTGCACAGACACCCAGTGCCAGGTGGGAACCACCTGCCAGATCATTAATGGTTGGCCACGATGCAATCAAATCAAGACCTCTAATATGACACCCACTTGCAGCGATGTCCAGTGTCTGAAAGGGACCAGGTGCCGGATCATAAATGAACAAATGCGGTGTGTCTACAGGCCGGCCTCCTGTAGAGACACCCAGTGCCAGGTGGGAACCACCTGCCAGATCATTAATGGTTGGCCACGATGCGCCCAAATCGCGACCTCCATAATGACACACACTTGCAGCAACATCCAGTGTTCCAAAGGGACGAGGTGCAAGATCATAAATGACGAACCACGGTGTGTCTACAGCCCACCGTCCTGCAGAGACATCCAGTGCCAGGTGGGAACCACCTGCCAGATCATTAATGGTTGGCCTCGGTGCGTCGAAACCAAGTCCCCTCATGAAAGATCCACATGCAGTGACCTCCAGTGTTTCAAAGGGACAAAGTGCAAGATCATAAATGACAGTCCACGGTGTGTCTACAGCCCAGCCTCCTGCAAAGACATACAGTGCCTGGTTGGAACCACCTGCCAGATCATTAATGGCTGGCCACGATGCAGCCAAATCGCGACCTCCAGTATGACACACACTTCCAGTGATGTCCAGTGTCCCACGGGGACCAAGTGGAAGATCATAAATGACCAACCACGATGTGTCTACAGCCCACACTCCTGCAGAGACATCCAGTGCCAGGTGGGAACCACCTGCCGGATCATTAATGGTTGGCCACGATGCAATCAAATCAAGACCTCTATTATGACACCCACTTGCAGCGATGCTCAGTGTCCGAAAGGGACCAGGTGCAAGATCATAAATGAACAAATGCGGTGTGTCTACAGCCCGGCCTCCTGTAGAGACACCCAGTGCCATGTGGGAACCACCTGCCAGATCATTAATGGTTGGCCACGATGCAGCCAAACCGCGACCTCGAGTATGACCAACACTTCCAGTGATGTCCAGTGTCCCAAGGGGACCAGGTGGAAGATCATAAATGACCAACCACGATGTGTCTACAGAACGGCGTCCTGTAGAGACACCCAGTGCCACGTGGGAACCACCTGCCAGATCATTAATGGTTGGCCAAGATGCAGTCAAGTCAAGTCCACCATTATGAGATTGACTTGCAGTGGCCTCCAGTGCCCAAAACGGACCAAGTGCAAGATCATAAATGACCAATTGCGGTGTGTCTACAGCCCAGCCTCCTGCACAGACATCCAGTGCCAGGTGGGAACCACCTGCCAGATCATAAATAGTTGGCCTCGGTGCGTCAAAACCAAGTCCTCCCGTGGAAGATCCACATGCAGTGACCTCCAGTGTTTCAAAGGGACAAAGTGCAAGATCATAAATGGCAGTCCACGGTGTGTCTACAGCCCGGCCTCCTGCAAAGACATACAGTGCCAGGTGGGAACCACCTGCCAGATCATTAATGGCTGGCCACGATGCAGCCAAATCGCGACCTCCAGTATGACACACACTTCCAGTGATGTCCAGTGTCCCATGGGGACCAGGTGGAAGATCATAAATGACCAACCACGATGTGTCTACAGCCCACCCTCTTGCAGAGACATCCAGTGCCAGGTGGGAACCACCTGCCAGATCATTAATGGTTGGCCACGATGCAGTCAAGTCAAGCCCACCATTATGAGACTCACTTGGAGTGGCCTCCAGTGCCCAAAACGGACCAAGTGCAAGATCATAAATGACCAATTGCGGTGTGCCTACAGCCCGGCCTACTGCACAGACATCCAGTGCCAGGTGGGAACGAGATGCCGGATCATTAACGGCTGGCCGCAATGCATGCAAAACAAGACCTCTTTTATGACACATATTTGCAGTGGCCTCCAGTGTCCCAAAGGGACCAAGTGCACAATCATAAATGACAGTCCACGGTGTGTCTACAGACCGGCCTACTGCAGAGACATCCAGTGCCAGGTGGGAGAGATATGCCGGATCATTAATGGCTGGCCGCAATGCAGCCAAATCGAGACCTCTGGTATGACAAACACTTCCAGTGATGTCCAGTGTCCCACGGGGACCAAGTGGAAGATCATAAATGACCAATTGCGGTGTGTCTACAGCCCACCCTCCTGCACAGACATCCAGTGCCAGGTGGGAACCACCTGCCAGATCATTAATGGTTGGCCTCGGTGCGTCAAAACCAAGTCCTCCCGTGGAAGATCCACATGCAGTGACCTCCAGTGTTCCAAAGGGACAAAGTGCAAGATCATAAATGACCAGCCACGGTGTGTCTACAGCCCGGCCTCCTGCACAGACATCCAGTGCCAGGTGGGAACCACCTGCCAGATCATTAATGGTTGGCCACGATGCAGCCAAGTCAAGACCTCCAATATGACACACACTTGCAGTGTCCTCCAGTGTCCCAAAGGGACCAAGTGCAAGATCATAAATGACCAGCCACGATGTGTCTACAGCCCACCCTCCTGCACAGACATCCAGTGCCAGGTGGGAACCACCTGCCAGATCATAAATGGTTGGCCACGATGCAGTCAAGTCAAGCCCTCCGTTGTGAGACACACTTGCAGTGCCCTGCAGTGCCCAAAACGGACCAAGTGCAAGACCATAAATGACCAATTGCAGTGTGTCTACAGCCCAGCCTCCTGCACAGACATCCAGTGCCAGGTGGGAACCACCTGCCAGATCATTAACGGTTGGCCACGATGCACCGAAATCAAGATGTCCCTTATGACACACACTTGCAGTGGCCTCCAGTGTCCCAAAGGGACCAAGTGCAAGATCATAAATGACAGTCCACGGTGTGTCTACAGCCCGGCCTACTGCAGAGACGTCCAGTGCCAGGTGGGAACGACATGCCGGATCATTAACGGCTGGCCGCAATGCATCCAAAACAAGACCTCCTTTATGACACACACTTCCGGTGATGTCCAGTGTCCCAAAGGGACCAAGTGCAAAACCATAAAAGAGCGACCAGAGTGTGTCTACAGCCCGGCCTACTGCAGAGACATCAAGTGTCATGTGGGAACCATCTGCCAGATCATTAATGGTTGGACACGATGTGGTCAAATCAAAACCTCTATTATGACACGCACTTGCAGCAACTTCCAGTGTCCCAAAGGGAGCAAGTTCAAGATGACAGAGGAGTGGCCCCAGTGTGTCCACCACCACCCTTCCTACAGTAATGTCCAGTGTCCCAAAGGGACCATGTGTGACTTCGTCAGTGGCTGGCCCCAGTGTGTTCACCACCAGCCTTGCTGCAGCGACAGCGAGTGCCAGAAGGGAAACACCTCCCACATGGTTGATCGTTGGCCCCAGTGCATCGAAACCAAGACCTCAACTGGAAGACCTTCTTGCAGTGACGTCCTGTGTCCCAAAGGGACCATGTGTGACATGGTCAATGGTTGGCCCCAATGTGTCCAGAACCGATCATCCTGCAGTGACATCCACTGTCAGAAGGGAACCATGTGCCAGACGGCTGATGGTTGGCCACTGAGTGTCCAAAACAAGATCTCAATTTTGAGAGCCACTTGCAGCAACATCCAATGCCCTAAATGGACCACGTACAATATGACAGATGGGCGGCCCCAGTGTGTCCCCCAACAGGCTTTCTGCAGCGACAGTGAGTGCCAGAAGGGAAACACCTCCTGGATGGTTGCTGGTCGGCTCCAGTGCATCCAAACAAAGACCTCCATTGGAAGACCTCCTTGGAGCGACCTCCAGTATCCCAAAGGGACCACCTGCAGCATGGTCAATTGTTGGCCCCAGTGTGTCCAGAACCAATCATCCTGTCAGGACATGCAGTGCCAGATGGGAACCACCTGCCAGATGGTTGATGGCTGGCCTCGCTGCGTCCAAACCAATGCCTCCAGTGGAAGACCCACTTGCAGCGACGTCCAGTGTCCCAAAGGGACCAAGTGCAAGATCATAAATGAGCAACCACGGTGTGTCCACCACCAGCCCTCCTGCAGCGACTTCCAGTGCCAGAAGGGAGACACCTCCCTGATGGTTGTTCCCTGGCCCCAGGGCATTGAAAACAAGACCTCAGCTGGAAGACCTTCTTGCAGTGATGTCCAGTGTCCCCAAGGGACCACGTGTGACATGCCCAGTTGTCGGCCCCAGTGCATCCAAAACAATACCTCCACTGGAGGACCGACTTGCAGCGACGTCCAGTATCCCAAAGGCACCACCTGTAACTTGGTCAATTGTTGGCCCCAGTGTGTCCAGAACCAATCATCCTGTCAGGACATGCAGTGCCAGATGGGAACCACCTGCCAGATGGTTGATGGTTGGCCTCGCTGTCTCCAAACCAAGACCTCCACTGGAAGACAGACTTGCAGCGACGTCCAGTGTCCCAAAGGGATGAAGTGCAAGATCATAAATGAGCAACGAAGGTGTGTCGACCGCCAGTCCTCCTGCAACGACACACAGTGCCAGAAGGGAGACACCTCCCTGATGGTTGTTCCCTGGCCCCAGGGCATTGAAAACAAGACCTCAGCTGGAAGACCTTCTTGCAGTGACGTTCAGTGTACCAAAGGGACCACATGTGACACAGTTAGTTCTTGGCCCCAGTGCCTCAAAACCAAGACCTCCACTGGAACACATTCTTGGAGCGACCTCCAGTGTTCCAAAGGCACCACCTGCAACTTGGTCAATTGTTGGCCCCAGTGTGTCCAGAACCAATCATCCCGTCAGGACATCTGGTGCCAGATGGGAACCACCTGCCAGATGGTTGATGGCTGGCCTCGCTTTCTCCAAACCAAGACCTCCAGTGGAAGACCCACTTGCAGCGACGTCCAGTGTCCCAAAGGGACCAAGAGCAAGATCATAAATGAGCAACCACGGTGTGTCCACCACCAGCCCTCCTGCAGCGACTTCCAGTGCCAGAAGGGAGACACCTCCCTGATGGTTGTTCCCTGGCCCCAGGGCATTGAAAACAAGACCTCAGCTGGAAGACCTTCTTGCAGTGACGTCCAGTGTCCCCAAGGGACCACGTGTGACATGCCCAGTTGTCGGCCCCAGTGCATCCAAAACAATACCTCCACTGGAGGACCGACTTGCAGCGACGTCCAGTATCCCAAAGGCACCACCTGTAACTTGGTCAATTGTTGGCCCCAGTGTGTCCAGAACCAATCATCCTGTCAGGACATGCAGTGCCAGATGGGAACCACCTGCCAGATGGTTGATGGCTGGCCTCGCTGCGTCCAAACCAATGCCTCCACTGGAAGACCTTCTTGCAGCGACGTCCAGTGTCCCAAAGGGACCAAGTGCAAGATCATAAATGAGCAACGAAGGTGTGTCGACCGCCAGTCCTCCTGCAACGACACACAGTGCCAGAAGGGAGACACCTCCCTGATGGTTGTTCCCTGGCCCCAGGGCATTGAAAACAAGACCTCAGCTGGAAGACCTTCTTGCAGTGACGTCCAGTGTCCCCAAGGGACCACGTGTGACATGCCCACCTGTCGGCCCCAGTGCATCCATAACAACACCTCCACTGGAAGTCCTTCTTGGAGCGACGTCCAGTTTTCCAAAGACACCACCTGTAACTTGGTCAATTGTTGGCCCCAGTGTGTCCAGAACCAATCATCCTGCCAGGACATGCAGTGCCAGATGGGAACCACCTGCCAGATGGTTGATGGTTGGCCTCGCTGTCTCCAAACCAAGACCTCCACTGGAAGACAGACTTGCAGCGACGTCCAGTGTCCCAAAGGGACCAAGTGCAAGATCATAAATGAGCAACGAAGGTGTGTCGACCGCCAGTCCTCCTGCAACGACACACAGTGCCAGAAGGGAGACACCTCCCTGATGGTTGTTCCCTGGCCCCAGGGCATTGAAAACAAGACCTCAGCTGGAAGACCTTCTTGCAGTGACGTCCAGTGTCCCCAAGGGACCACGTGTGACATGCCCACCTGTCGGCCCCAGTGCATCCAAAACAACACCTCCACTGGAAGTCCTTCTTGGAGCGACGTTCAGTGTTCCAAGGGGACCACCTGCAACTTGGTCAATTGTTGGCCCCAGTGTGTCCAGAACCAATCATCCTGTCAGGACATGCAGTGCCAGATGGGAAAAACCTGCCAGATGGTTGATGGTTGGCCTCGCTTTCTCCAAACCAAGACCTCCAGTGGAAGACCCACTTGCACTGACGTTCAGTGTTCCAAAGGGACCACATGTGACACAGTTAGTTCTTGGCCCCAGTACCTCAAAACCAAGACCTCCACTGGAAGACCTTCTTGGAGCGACCTCCAGTGTCCCAAAGGCACCACCTGCAATTTGGTCAATTGTTGGCCCCAGTGTGTCCAGAACCAATCCTCCTGTCAGGACATGCAGTGCCAGATGGGAACCACCTGCCAGATGGTTGATGGTTGGCCTCGCTGTCTCCAAACCAAGACCTCCAGTGGAAGACCCACTTGCAGCGACGTCCAGTGTCCCAAAGGGACCAAGTGCAAGATCATAAATGAGCAACCACGGTGTGCCCACCACCAGCCCTCCTGCAGCGACTTCCAGTGCCAGAAGGGAAACACCTCCCAGAAGGCTGGCCTTTGGGCCCAGTGCATCGAATCCAAGGCCTCTACTGGAAGACCTTCTTGCAGTGACGTCCAGTGTCACAAAGGGACCACGTGTGACATGGTCAATGGCTGGCCCCACTGTGTCAAGAACCAACCATCCTGCAGTGACATCCACTGCCAGAAGGGAACCACCTGCCACATGGTTGATGGTTGGCCACAGTGCATCCAAGCCCAGATCTCCATTGGAAAACCTTCTTGCAGTAACTTCCAATGTCCCAATGGCACAACCATGACAGATGGGGGGGCTCCCTATCTTCCTGCTTATGCCGTCCTCGCAACTCTTCCCTGGAGCCACCATGCTTCCTTCTCCCCATTTTCCCCTGGTATCTCATCACCTCCCACGCCTCGCGTCGGCATCAACTGCGTCACCAGCCCCGCATCCTGCCAGCACGTTGCCTGCAAACCTGGCACTGCTTGCATGGTGGTGCACGGTCATCCTGCCTGTGTCTCCCGACCTTCCTGCAAGAACCTCCACTGCCAGGTGCGAATGAGCTGCAAAGTCCTGAATGGGTGGCCTCGTTGCATCCGTGTACCCTCCTGCGGTGACCTGCAATTCGCAAACGGGACAACGTGCTGGGTGGTTCAAGGGTGGCCCAAGTGTGTGCAGATGAGAAGGAGCGTGACTGCAGCATCTTGCGCCGAGCTCTCCTGCAAGTCTGGGACTGTGTGTCATGTGGTAGAGGGCGTCCCTCACAGCGTGACCCGCACCACAGTGCATTGCTTAGCAGGTACCACGTGCCAGATGGTAGAAGGTTGCCCCAAATACCTGCCCAACCAGCCCACCTGCAGCACCATCTGCTGCCCCATGGGCACCACCTGCCAGATGGTAGGAGGTTGGCCCACGTGCGTACCCATCAAGCCATCCTGCGGCACCATGCGTTGCCCACCTGGCACCACCTGCCAGATGGTGGAGGACTGGCCCGAATGCATGCCCAATAAGCCATCTTGCAGCGAGATACATTGCCCGGTGTGGACAACCTGCCAGATGGTGGAGGACTGGCCCGAATGCGTGCCAAACAAGCCATCCTGCAGCGAGATTCACTGTCCGCCTGGCACCACCTGCCTGATGGTGGAGGACTGGCCCAAATGCATGCCCAACAGGCCATCATGCAATGACACATATTGCGCAGTGGGGACAACTTGCCAGTTGGTGGAGGACTGGCCCAAATGCATCCCCAACAAGCCATCATGCAAAGACCTGCATTGCCTGAAAGGCACAACCTGCCAGATGGTGAAGGGTTGGCCCAAATCTGTAGCCAGCAAGCCATCCTTTAATGACCTGCATTGTCCATCTGGAACCACATGCCAGGTGGTGGAAACCTCCCCCAGATGCCTGCCCGTCTCACAGCCCTGTCTCATCTGCCACGTCTTGGGGCATTGGTGCTACCAAGCCTTTGACGGGAAGAACTACGGCTTGACCGAACCTTGCACCCAGACGTTGGTGACCACCTGCGGCAGCCACTTGCTCACCCTCCAAGTCACGGCGAGTGGCCAAGTGGGCAGGGGACCAGCTGCCACCTTCAGCCACATCACACTCCGTGGTGACAGCTACGAGGTGGTCCTGCTCCGCGGAGAGGAGACGATGGCAAGGGTGAGTATACAGCCTTTGGCAGAGCGTGGGGTGAAGGGTGTCTTCTCCAGGAGGGGACCCACGCATCTGGGGCTTCTTGCCACATTTCCAACCCCCAGACCCCATAACTGGGGAGGTGATCCAGACATCCAGGTGTCATAACCGCTGTCCCCTCCCTGCAGGTGACCGGGCGCCAGGCCCACCTGCCTCTTCCGCTGAAGGGAGGTTGGGTGCGCCTGGAACGTCAAGGGGGTCAGCGACGTGTGGCAATAGCCATGGACATGCAGGTGGTCTTCAGCAAGGACGGCGCAGTGATGGTAACAGCACCAGCGATGCTACAGGACCAACTCTGCAGGGTCTGCATCCAGCTTGAGGAGGGGCACAGCAGGGGACAGGGGATGCCATGCCGTGAGTGGGGCATTGCAACAGGGGACATGAGTGAGGGATGCGGGGAAGCGGTGGGAGGAACGGAGATGTGGGTGGTGGGATGGAGATATGCGTGAAGAAGGATGGATGGAGGGCTGGAGAAACAGTGGAAGGATGGTGAAGGGATGTAGAAATGGATGAAGAAGGATTTAGGGATGCATGGACAGTGGAAGAAGGATGAAGAGATGGAGAAGAGGCGAAGAAGGATTTAGGGATGGAGGAAGGGTGAAGAAGGATGGAGAAACAGTGGAAGAGGATGAAGGGATAGAGAGATAAAGAAATGGGTGAAGAAAGATGGATGGCTGGATTAATGGATGGAGAAACGGTGGAAGAAGAAGTACGAAGGGATGGAGAAACAGATGAAAAAGGACAAAGGGGTGGAAGGAGAGATGGAGAACTGGGTGAAGAAGGAGGGATGGAGAGATAAATGGGTGATGGTGGGGTGGAAGGATGGAGCGAGGGATGGAGGAACGGACTGAGGGATCATTGGAGGGACAGAGGGAGGGAGGGAGGGATGAAGAACCCTTTCAGAAGAACAACTCAACTAACCACTGCTCCTCCTGTCCCCACAGATCCATCCTGCTCGTCCAAACACCCCCAGGAGCCCTGTGCCACCACCCTCATCCCCACACCTGTCCCCAAACCTGTCTCCACGGCTGCCACGTGCTCCGCCCTGGGCATGGGTCACCTCCACACCTTCGACCGCCTCCACCACGACTTCCCCATCTCCTGCATCTACCTCCTGGCCAGGCTCTGCTCTGACGCCGGGAGCGCTGAATCCTTCAGCGACCTGGTGCAGGGCAGCCCCAGTGGCATTGTCAACATCGAGGTCCTCATGCATGGCACGCACGTGGGGCTGGAAGCCGGGCAGGTCATGGTGAGTAGCTCTAGGGGTGGGTAAAGGAAGAGCAGGGCATGAGTACGGCAGCACGAGGTTGGGGAGTGGGTAAGAGCTACGAGGATGGAGTTGTGAGGGTGGAGTAAGGGCAGGAGGAAGGCTTGGATGCTGAGTAGCACTTTCTGCCTGTGCTGGCAGCAAGTGGGGACACATTTGTTGGCCAAGTGATGAGTAGCAGGTGAGTAGTGGGCGTAAAGTGGTAGCTGGGCTGCATAGCTCAGGGAGTGAGTAGTAAGCAAGTACCAAGTAAGTAGTGGGTAACAAGTGAGCAGAAGAGCAAGCTGGGAAGATATAGAGCTGCCCAGGGATGTATATCGAGTTAAGAGTGAGTAGCGAGTGTGTAAGCAAGAGCTAAGAAGAGATTAAGTGGGAAAATGTTGTAAGGTGGAAGTGTTGAGTAGTGAGTGAGTAAGAGGGCTCAGTCCTGTCATTCCCACTGCAATCAGTGGCCAAATCGTGAGCTAAAGACAAGTGGTGAGTGAGTGAATAAAGTGAGTAAACTATGCATGGCAAGTGAGTAAACTACAAGTGGCAAGTGAAAAAACTATCAGCGGCGCATGATAAAATTACAAGTAGCTTGTCAGTACACCTTGCGTAAGAAGCGAGTAAACCATGAGTAGCAAGGAAATGAGCTCCAGGATGGCCAAAATGCAGATTCTATACTTTGTAACCCCCGTTCTCCACCATTTCCACCCTCCTAGGTAAATGATACGCCTACATGTCCATGAGGACCTCTCTGCGTCCATCTCCGATGTCCTCCACCTCTTTCTCCATCTGTGACAACCTTATGTGTCCCTCCACCGTGTCCCCTCTGTGGCTGTCCATCTGTGGTGTCATGTCTGACCAACCGTGACATCCCTATGTCCCTCCATGACATTCTCCATCTTTCCATCTCTCCGTGACATCGCTATGTGTCCTCGATGACCTCTCTGTACCCATCCACGGTGTTCCCCACCCGTGACATTCCTAGGCGTCCCTCCACAGTGTTGTCATTGTGTGTGTCCATCTGTGACACCTCCACATGGCCACCCATGATATCCTCCACCTCTCTGTGCATCTGTGACATCCTCATGTCTCCCTCCACCATGTAAAAATCCATTGAGAAATGATAGAGATGGACGGTTGGGTGGATAGATGGTGAAACCACTGAAGATGGACAGGTGGAGAGATGGCTGGATGGAAGGAGAAGGAGAAACCACAGAAGATGGATGGACGGAGATGGAGAAACCACTGAAGATGGATGGCTGGATGGCTGGAGAAACCACTGAAGGTGGAGAGATGGGGAGACGGAAGATGGGGAGATGGATGGAGAAACCACAGAAGATGGATGGAGACACCATAGAAGACGGACAGATGGAAGAGGACGACAAGATGGAGATATGGATGAAGAAACATGGAGATGGATGGAGGGAAGGGATGGGGAGCAGGATGGAGATGGTGGGACACGGAGATGGCGAGATGGAGAAGAAACTCTGATGCCGTGTCCTCTCCACTGCAAGGCCTTGGCCAGATCCTGGTGCCCGTTCAAGAGGCCGTGGCCAGATCCCGGTGCCCCCCATTCTCCAGCCCCTCCAGGCTCTCCCCTTGGGCCCCTAGTCCCTCTGTCCCCAGCGAGCACTCACAATGGGGGACAACCCAGGCATCCAGGCAGTGGGTTGTCCCCCTCCCCAACACCACCACCCACCCCCCGCCTCGATCATCCCACCACCATTTTTAATGAATAAAAACCTTTTGAGTCCAGCTCAGGGAAGGGGTCTTTGATCTGTCCCCTCTCCCCAGCAGGGGACCCCCACCTTCAGGAGAACTCCATCCCCCGCTCCCCAGCAAAACCCATACCCAGGACCAGTTCAACCCTTTATTGGCCGGTGCCACTGGCCCGGTGACCACTGTGTCCCCTTCCCCATCCCAGTGACAGCCACATTCCCCCGCACCCCGGGGTGGGGGGTTGTTGTGTCACTCCCTCCCCTCAATGGGTGATGGCCGTGTCACCCCTTATCCCCACCTCCCGGTGACACGGGTGTTTCCTCCCCGGGGTGGAGGTTGGCAAAGTTCAGATCTCGCCAGGGAAGGTCCCCTCCTTGCGGTACTCGTCCCACACCGTCACCTGTGGGGTGACACCAGTGACAGCATGAGCGACGGGAAGGGACCAGGGACACCGTGATGTTGTGGGGTAGGAGGGGAGGCACGCTATCAGCACGGGGGATGCAGGGACCTCCGAGATATCATGGGGATGTGGTGACACCACAGAGATTGCAGGGATCACAGTGATGTCATGGCGGATTTGGTGACACCCTGAGGTAGGTGGTGACACCATGAGGGTAGTGGTGACACCAGGGGGGTACAAGGACTGCAGCGAGAACCCCGAGGACCGTAGGGACCCCAAGAGGGACGCAAAAACCATGGGGACACTGTGGGGATCCTGAGAGCTGCAGGGACACCATGGAGAGCTCGAGGGGACCCTGATGGCCATGGGGACACCACCCCCTTGGCTGCCATCGCCTTCTGACAGCAGTGGAAATCTGGGCTGGGGGGAGGGGACATGATGGGACAGGAACGGGGGGACCCAGGAGTCCCTCCCCCACCCAGAGGGGACCCTGGGGTCCAGAAAGGGCGGGGGAGGGGCAGCACCCAGGTAGTTCTGCCAGCAGCTCTTGGTCTGCTTCTGTGTGGGGAAGCAGCTGTCAAACGGGGCGGTCTTGTAACGCTCCAGCTTGGCCTTGATGTCCTCTGCCATGGCTGCGGAGTAATTAACGGGGTAATTAACCCCCCTCCAAAGTAATTACCCCCACTAGGATTAATTAAACCCCCCCCAGAGGTTAATTAAACTCCTCTGGTAAAAATTAATCCCCTCCAGGAAAGAGAAGAGGGATGCTAACACGCAAACAGTAACATGGGGGGAGTGTGGGGGAAAGAAAGCCCCTCAAAGGGATCATTAGTAAGGCTAATTAACCACCCCTGCAAATCATTAATATCCCCTGGGATTAATTAACCACTGCTGGGACTAATTAACCCTCCATGGGTACAGCATTGTATTTCCCCTTGCGTTTTCTGTGCTGTACGGCTGGAATTGCACGGCTGGTACTGCGCTGCAGCGTGTTGTACATTGCCCTGCAGCATTGTACAAGATTTGGCATCACACTGCGCCCCACCCAGCGCAGCTCTGGCGCCCTCCAACACCTCCTCCCAGCAGGCTCCAGCACACAGCCCTGCTCGGGAGCCAACCCCACCGAGAGCAGCCGAGTGCCCGCCCGGCCCAGCTGCTGCTCCGGGTCCACGTAAGGGCACGGTGGAGCTGCGGCCCCTCAGCATCCACCTCTGGTGCCCCCAGTAAACACCGTGACGCCTTCTGGCGCGCGTGTGTGTTTATAGAAAAAGTTCCAGTAGAGTGGTTGGTAATGCGTTTTTGTTTGTCATGTGTTGCAGTTTGTATCATATGCTACGGTACGACACGTGTGGTATGGTATCACATAACTTGTATGGTATTTATTGTATTTCTTCTATGAACCATATTGTGTGGTGTGTTTTGTGCACAGGGTACGTATGGTATGGTATGCTATGGTATGTATCGCATGGTACGGTGTGTATGGTATGGTAGGTACTGCATGTTACGTATCATTTGTACTGTTTCAAATTATCTATTTTTTCTCTTTTTTTTTTTTGTATTTTATTTATTGTATGAATTTTGTTGTATCTACTGTATTTTGTATGCATTGCATGTATTCCATTTAGTATGTGTTGCTTTTTATATTGTGTTGTATTTAATGTTGTGTGTGGTCTGTACTGTATTTTGTATTGTAGCTGTTGCCTTTTGGGACGTCTGTTATGTGTTTTATTGTATGTCTTGTTTCGTATTGTGTGGTATTTTGTATTCTATTGTATTTTCTATTGTATAATATTCTTCTGTATTGTATAATATGTATTGTATGCTATGGTATGGTACCTATAGTATTAAAGAGTATAGTGATTGTGTTCTGGTTTTATTTAGGGAGGGGGGGCCTAAAGTGGTAGCTTTTGTAGGAAACTGCTAGAAGTTTTTTCCCCTTTGCCCAGTGGACTAGGCCAGGCCTAGGGCAGACCCACTGCTGGGCAGGGACAAGCCAATTGGCAGCAGAATGTTCCCTGATAATACCTCTGCGATAGCGTATTTAAGAAGGGGAAAACAAAAAAAAGGTAGAGAAGATGGGAAGGAGCTGAGCAAGGGTAGAGAGGGGGAGGCGTGAGCCTTGTGGGCCTTGCGGCCTTCACCCTCTGGGCTCCTGCCAGGCGCCATCTGGGCCCAACTCGGGCCAGCCCGGCTGCAAGAAGTGGAGAGGAGATGAGATGTGAAGAGATCCTGAGAGGCGTCTGCCTGAGCCGGTTGTGAAACATTTCTTGTGAGAGGAACGGCTGCAGATGCCAAGGTCAGTGACGAAGGAGCGGGAGCAGTAACGCTGCCCCTGGCCAAGATTCCCCTGCAGCCCAAGGTGCAGCCCATGGTGGAGCAGGTTGTCCCCCTGCAGCCCATGGAGGCCCACGCAGGAGCAGAGATCCACCTGCAGCCCATGAAGGACCCCATGCCAGGGGAGGTGGGTGCCTGAAGTCAGCTGTAGCCCATGGAGGGCCCACACTGGGGCAGCTGTTCTGGAGGGACTGCACCCCATGGAAGAGTTGACCCACGCCAGAGCAGTTCATGAAGGACTGTGGTGCGTGGGTGGGACCCCACGCTGGAGCAGGGGAGGAACGTGAGGAGTTCTTCCCCCAGCGATGAAGTAGTGGTGTAAAACGATGTGGGGTGGACTGACCGTAAGCCCCATTTCCTCTTCCCGCCTGTGCCGCTCAGGGGGGAAGGTGGTAGAGATAATGTTAAGTTCAGGAAGATGGAGTGGTGGGGAGAAGTTATCTTGTTCTCTGTTTCATTATCCCGCTGTTTTTAGTAATAAATGGTTTTTGTCAAGCCGCGTCTCTTTTGCCCAAAACGGTAACTTTAAGGGTTTCCCTCTGTCCTTATCTCAAACCTCGAGCTGTTTGTCTTGTATCATCTCCCCCTATTCCCTCGGAGGGCGGGGGGAGCGAGAGAGAGACTGCGTAGTCTGGTCCTGAGCAGGGCTGAACTCCGACAGTCAGGCCCCACTGCACAGCACCAGGATGTCAACGAAGCAGCCCGGTGCAGGAAGAAAGGGTGAGGGGCTCTCTATGTGTCCCCGGGCACATGGAACTTAGAATGATTGGTTTTCGACTTGCAGGGGCAACACAAAGCCGTCTGCACATTTTGCAACGGGACTCGGAGACAGGGCGAGGCGCAGCACAGCCGGAACCAGCAGCGCAGGGCAGGTGAGCTCCCCCCCAACGCCCGGCCAAAAACAGGTCGGAGGACAAGAGGCGGGCCCGAGCCATGGGGCCCAGCCCTCTGATTGGATGAGACCGTAAGGGACAGAGCCAGCAAGGGACAGATCCGGTAATGGGCGGAGCTGAAATGGGTGGAGCCAGCAACGGGCAGAGCCGGGAGTGGGCGGAGCCAACAGCTTGTAGAACCAATACTGGACGGAGCCAGCAATGGGCGGAGCCAGCAATGGGCGGAGCCTGTGCCCGGTTGCCCGGGAGATGGAAGCAGCCAAAACAGTCACCACAGCTGATGCCAAGGGAGGTGGCCGCCTCGACACCCGGCTCCTGCAATGGTGCCTCCGCCGAAACTCGGGGGGCTTCCAGCACGGAGGAGCCTTCGAGGCACAAGGTGCCGGGGGGCCTGACGGGATCCGCCTCTCCCGGCGGGGAAACCGCATCCTGATGGATGTAGGGGGCTTGGAGCCAGAAGCCAGGGCGGCAGGGGACAGCGCAGGAGGGCTGAAGGAAAGCCTGGGGCTGGCATGGCACCGGCTCAGGGTGCCGGTGCTGCTGGGAACAGGGATGCCGCTCCCGGCGGCGTGGAGGGCTCCGGAGCACGGCTGAAACGCTTGTCCACCCAGGCAGGCAGCCTGAGAAACAGCGAGGAGGAGCTGGAAGCGCTGGGGGCTTCCCAGAGCTCTGCTGTGGCTGCTGAGACTGGGTGGCAGAAGTCCCACCAGTGGGCTCTGGGATGGAGGGCGGCAGGCCGTGTCCGATGGGTTGTGCTTTGCATGGGACTGTGTTTTTTTGTATGCGGGTGTTTGTATTGCATTGCACATCTTGTAGTTTCTATGCTGGTTTTTATTTGTTATTTATACGACGTGTGTATTTTACGTGTTGTAGTTTATTGTACAATGTGGTGTTTCTTCTATTGTCTGTGTTGTGATGTCTCGTATGTTTTGTGTTGCATTGTATTGTTTGTGTTTTGTCTTGGCTTGTACTGTATTTTGTGTTGTCTTGTATTTTCTATTGTGTGGTTTGGTATGTGTGGTATGGTATTGTGGGTAGTTTATTGCTGTCTGTTGTGTGTATCACATGGTGTTGTATGTAGTGGGGGTATATATGTTTATAAGTGGGTATGTGTGTGTTTATTATTGTATTTTCTATTTTCTGTTGTGTTTTGTATTGCAATGTATACATTGCTTAGTATAGCATGCTGTTGTACTGTATGTATTGTGTTATTTTTTGTATTGTAATCTATTTTGTATTGTAATGTATTCTGCATTGTATGGTTTGAGTTCTATGTTTTGTATGGTACGGTATGTATGTTATTGTAGGGTATTTTGCATTTGGGACAGTATTTGGAACGGGGTGGTTTGTGGTTTATGGTATAGTATGGTGTTTATTGCGTTCTGTGTTGTATTTGTGGTATGGTATGCACTGTACAGATTGTATCTTATCTTGTATGTACGCATTGTATCATATTTTATGTCGTACGGTATGGTATGTGTCCTATGGATTGTGTGGTATTGTATGGTATGGTATTTATTGTATTGTACGTGTTGTCCATAATGTGTTGTATTGTATTTCATATTCTATTCTACGTATTGTATGTAGAATATAGTATGGTATGGTGTGTATTGTAGAATGTATTGTACGTAAGTTATTGTATTACATTTTGTCTCTTTCGTGCGTATTGTACTTTGTGTTGTGTATCCTTTGTTGTATTTTATTCTATTTTATATTGCATTGTATTGTTTGCATTGTGTGCTTTGTGTTCTATTCTATGGTATGGCATTTCAGTTATTCTATGTATTGTATTTTATTGTACAATATGGTCAATTTTTTTAGATAGCGTATATATTGTATGATACGGGATGCTTTCCACGGTGTTTTATGCATTGCATATTGTATTGTTTGGTATGTATTGAATGGTATGTGTTGTAGGGTATGTATAGTATGGTAGGGCATGTATTGTACTGTATTTTGCACTGTGTGTACTGTATTTTATGATGTATTTTGTGTTGCATTTTATCTATTGTATTTTATAAGTTTTCTTTAATGTGTTTTATGGTATGGCATTTATTTTATTGTATGTGTTGTATTGTGCATAATGTATAGTATTGTATTTATTGTATTGTATTTTCTGTTGTATTCTGTTTTCTATGGTATTGCCTCTTCTATTGTGTGCTTTTTATGTATTGTATGTAGTGTACTCTCTTCTAGGCCTTGTACGTAGCATCTTGTATGTATCGTCTCGCATGTGTTGGACTGTATTTATTGTATTGCATATATTGTATAGTGCATATGTACTGGGTTCTCTGTTGGTGTTTGTGTGGTACGTACTGTGCCTTGTGTGGGATGTACTGTCTTGTGTATATTACGCGGTTTGTGTGGTAGGTACTGTATTTTGTATTGTATGTAATAGATGTAGTGTAAGGTAAAGTACATCTTGAACTGTACGTATTCTGTTTTCTAGCGTAGTTTATTTTCTAGTCTATTTTCAAATTGTATTGTCTGTATTGTCAGTATTATATTTTCAATTGTACGCATTGCGTGTGTTGTATGCTATATATTGTGTTGTATTTTGCATTGTACGGTATTTGTATTGTTGCGTGTGTACTGAGGGTATGGCATTCTGTGTAGTGTAAAGTATGTACTGTATGTTGTATTGTACTGAATGCTGTATTCCATTTTGGTTTGGCTTGCATTGTATTCTGTAGCGCGTGTGCGGTATTGTGTGTAGGATCTTGTGTGCATGGTGTTGCATGGTATTTTTGTATTGTATGGTACACGTTGTATGGTATGACATGGCACCTATTGTACGGTACTCTAGGGGATGTACTGTATTTTTTTCTATTGTATTTTATATTGCCCGTTAGGGACTGCATTTTATTTTATGTGTTGTCTTCAGTTTGTTGTATTGTATGCTCTGGTTTGGTATTTATTCTGTGTCTTTTACTGTGTGTCTTGTCTCTGTCGTATTTTGCGGTTTGTTGTACACGGTGAGGTGGCAGGGGCGGAACCTGTGCGAGCGCCCCCGCCGAGCTCGGCTGGACCAAGCCCGCGCCTCAAGAGCTGCAGTACGCCCAGCGCCGAGAAGAAACAACGGCGAGTTATGGTCATGGGTGACTGCCGCCGGACGGGAAGGGAGGCCCCCATCTGCAGACCAGAGCCTCTTTTCGGGGAAGTTTGCTGTGTCCCTGGGGCCCCCGCACGACTGAGGAGCCCAGCGCAGCCTTCGGACTAGGACCCACTCCTGCTCTTTCCTGCGGGTGCTGATGAGGTGGCAGCGGTGTTGCGTTGTATTCTGTGTACTGCACGTGCTGTGTTGTACAAATTGTGTTGAGTATCTGTACACCATATGGCACAGTATTTATTCTGTCGGGTGTACTGTATTGTATTTATTGTATTTTATTGTCCTGCGTTGTGATGCACATGCTTTATATCGTATAGCGTGTATAGTATGTATTACACTTTTAATAATTTTTTATTGTATTTTTGCATTGACTCTCTTTTAGTTTTATGTATTCTGTGTATTTCATCATATTAGTTACTGTATTCAATGTATTCTGTTGTATTATTTTGTTCATATGGGCTGTATCGTATTGCGTGTACCATAATGTATTTATTGTGTGTATCGTAATGT
This sequence comes from Chlamydotis macqueenii, assembly GCF_036417535.1. NCBI lineage: Eukaryota > Metazoa > Chordata > Aves > Otidiformes > Otididae > Chlamydotis > Chlamydotis macqueenii. The sequence goes on along the minus strand of NC_141593.1, from coordinate 52,632,262 downwards.
ATTTTGTATTGTATTGAATGGTTTGGTATGTGTTGAGCGGTATATATTGTGTGGTTTGTATTGCACATGCTATGTATTTTGCTTCGTATTGTGCTGTGTGGGTTTTTTTTAAATGTTCTCTTTTTCATTATCTTGCACGCCTTCTATGTGTTGTCTTTTATTCTATGGCATGGTACGTATTCTATGGTTTGATATGGTTTGATGTTTATTGTACTGTATGGTAAGTTTTATGTTGTGTCATGTGTTGTATTTTGTATTCTGTTTTGTATTGTATTTCCGAAAGTATTTTATGTATTGTACTGCTTGTATTGTATTTCACGTATTCGATTTTATGTATTGTATTCTACTGTGTATTGTGCATCCTAGGTATTGTAGGACATATGACATTGTATTAATTCAAAGTTCTGTATTGTGTGTAGCTTATGGTAAACATTTCTCTTACTGTACAGTACGTGCTCTATTGCTTGTATTGTATTATATCCTTGTATCGTGTGGTATGTGTTCCACGTATTGTGTGGCTTGCACTGCATTGACTTGCTTGTGTTTGGTATTGTATTTATGATATGGTTATTGCAGGTATTCTACGGTACGGTGTTGTACTGTATATATTGTGCGGTATGGAATGGATTGTGTGTATTTTATTTTGTATGGCGTGTTTCGTATTGCATTTTATGTAGTGCATTTTGTATTGTGTTTTGTGTTGCATTTTCTATTACAAATTTCTATTACAAATAGATGCAATGCATTTTGTGTGTTTTACTCTATGTATTGTGTTCCCTGTATTGCATGTATTGTCTGGTATGCTATTTATTGTATTGTACCTTGTACTGTATTTTGTATTGTATTGTATTTTTGTTCTGTTGTACGACTTGCTTTGTATTGTGTTGTATTTTGTATTCTATTGTATTTTCTATTGTATAATATTCTTCTGTATTGTATGTTATGGTATGGTACGTATTGTATTAAATACTATGGTGATTGTTGTATTGTATTGTGCGCATTGTTAGGTACGGTGTGTATTGTCAGCTGTAGGGGTTGTTTAGGCTGGAGGAAAGGAGCTGAGGGGAGACCTTTTTGCTCTCTACAGCTGCCTGAGAGGATGTTGTAGTGAGCCGGGTGTCATAGAATCATAGAATGGTTAGGGTTGGAAGGGACCTTCACAAGTCATCTAGTCCATCCCCCCTGCAAGGAGCAGGGACATCCCCGACTAGATCAGGTTGCTCAGAGCCTCATCCGGGCTGGCCTTGAACGTTTCCAGGGATGGGGCATCCGCCACCTCTCTGGGCACCCTCTTCCAGTGTTCTACAACTCGCATTGTAAAAAATTTTTTCCTAATATCCAATCTAAATCTACCTCCCTCTACTTTAAAATCATTACCCCTCATCCTATCACAACAGGCCCTCCTGAACAACCTCTCCCCATCTTTCTTGTAGGCCCCCTTGAGGTACTGGAAGACTGCTATAAGGTCTCGCCGGAGCCTCCTCTTCTCCAGGCTGAACAGCACCAACTCTCTCAGCCTGTCCTCATAGGGAAGGTGCTCCAGCCCTTTTATTATCTTTGTGGCCCTCCTCTGGACCCTCTCCAACTGGTCCATGTCCTTCTTATGTTGGGGGCTCCAGAACTGGACACAGTACTCCAGGTGGGGTCTCACCAGGGCAGAGCAGAAGGGGAGAATCACCTCCGTTGACCTGCTGGCCACACTCCTCTTGATGCAGCCCAGGATGCGGTTGGCCTTCTGGGCCGCAAGGCCGCATTGCCAGCTCATGTTGAGCTTCTTGTCCACCAGCACTCCCAAGTCCTTCTCCTCAGGGCTGCTTTCGATCCATCCTCCACCCAGCCTGTATTTGTGCCTGGGACTGCCACGACCCACATGCAGGACCTTGCACTTGGACTGGTTGAACTTCATGAGTTTCTCACAGGCCCACCTCTCCAGCCTGTCAAGGTCCCTCTGGATGGCATCCCTCCCTTCCAGCATGTCGATGGCACCATACAGCTTGGTGTCATCGGCGAACTTGCTGAGGGTGCGCTCTATCCCACTGTCCATGTCGCCGACAAAGATGTTGAACAGGGCTGGGCCCAACACGGACCCCTGAGGGACGCCACTTGTGACCACTTGGACATCGAGCCGTTGACCACCGCTCTCTGAATGCAGCCATCCAGCCAACTCCTTATCCACCGAGTGGTCCGTCCATCAAACCCGTGTCTCTCTAGTTTAGAGAGAAGGATGTCATGTGGGACAGTGTCAAAAGCTTTGCACAAGTCCAGGTAGATGATGTCCGTTGCTCGTCCCTTGTCAACCGATGCTGTCACCCCATCATAGAAGGCCACCAAATCGGTCAGGCACGATCTGCCCTTTGTGAAGCCATGTTGGCTGTCACCAACCACCCCCTTGCTCTCCATGTGCCTTAGCATGGTTTCCAGGAGAAGCATGGTTTCCAGGAGAGCTCTTTCTCCAAGAAACAAGTGCTAGGATGAGAGGAAATGGCCTGAAGTTGTGCCGGGGGAGGTTTAGGTTGGATATGAGGAAAAAGGTCTTCACCAAACGCGTTACCAATCATGGGAGCAGGCTGCTCAGGGAAGTGGTTGAGTCACCATCCCCGGAGGTATTTAAAAGAGGGGGAGATGTGGCACGCAGGGACACAGTTTAGGGGTGGACTTGGCAATGTTAGGTTAATGGTTGGACTCGATGATCTTAAAGGTCTTTTCCAACCCACGTGATTTCAGGATTCTGTGATTCTGTATGGCATCACGTAGCTGGCCTCCAGACAGCTGCCCAGGCAGGTGGGACAGTGCTCCTCCAGCTGCGTGGCCATGCTCTCCTCTGGCTGTGCTGGGCTGGGGCCAGCTGGGGATGTGGAGCCGCTCCCTCTCACCGCTGCTGCAGCAGCAGGGATCACACTGGAAAAGGAAGAGGCCATTGTCTGGCCCGGGGAGAGGCGGAAGAAATGCCTCGCTTCCTCAACAAAGAAACTCTTCCCAGCTCTCCAGGCAGCTCAGCCCTGCTGCTGCGAGCAGAGCTGCCTGTCCAGATGCTGGGGGACGCCCTTCAAAAATCGCAGGGCAACAATTGTGCAACAGCATGCACGTGTTGCTGTGCAATGGTGCGGCAGAGAGGCTCCCAGCCCCTCTGCTTCCCGAGGAGGGTCTCTTGCCCCCTGCCTCGCCCCCTGTGTCAGCCTTGCGAGATCCAGCGTGGACCAGCTCCCTGGCACCTCATCCACTGCCATTGGTGGGGGTCCCAGCAGCCACCCCTCTGCTCCCACCGCCAGCCCTGCAGGCCCCGGTGGAGCCACGGGAGGCTGTGCCAGGACCCTCCACTCCCAGCCGGGGCAGTGAACGGTCCCCTGGGGGCCCACAGCCACCCCCAAAGAGGAGGACTGGCTGCTGCGAGGCCTCTCCAACCAAGAAGAGGCCAGCACCCTGTTGGTGACCCTGGAGGGCGCCTCGGGGGACAGCCAAACCACGACCAGGCCATCAGCCGGGGTGTGTGCCAGCCCTCAAGGGCTCCCGGCCCTCCCAACCCAACTCTCCAAATAAAATAAACACGTAAAAAGTACAGAAAAAGTCTCCGTCTTACTAACAATGCTGGTGACCTTGCTATCTTTGCCCATTTTTGCTGGGAAGGGTGGGATGTTAACGCTGAGGGGTCCTTCTGCATGTGCCAGGTAAGATTTTGTTGCTCTCCCCGAAGGCAAGCGCTGCCCAGCTCCAGGCCTGCATCTCTGCAGCTGGTCCCGGGGCAGATGTTTCCAGCCGGGGGCTCTCCAGAGCCAGCGCGTGCCCACCGCTCATCACTCCTGGCCTGGCCTCCTCCTCACACTGTATTTGTCTACTTTGGAGAAAACAAGGCTGAGAGGCAACCTCATCACTCTCTACAGCTTCCTGAGGAGGGGAAGTGGAGAGGGAGGAGAAGGAAATGCTGATTTTCTTTTTTTTTTTTTTTTTACAGTGAGGGTGGTGAAACACTGGCACAGGTTGCCCAGAGAGGTGGTGCATGCCCCATCCCTGGAGACATTCAAGGCCAGGTTGGATGGGGCTCTGAGCAACCTGATCTAGTGGAAGATGTCCCTGCTCACTGCAGGGGGTTGGACTAAATGACCTTTAAAGGTCCCTTGCAACCCAAACTTACTACTTTTCAATACCATACACTCAGTGCTGTTTGCCTTTCTCCAGTTCTTGTATTTTTCACTGCCATAAACATTGTCTGATGAAAGAAGCCAAAACCTCTTCTTTTTTAAAGAAATCTCATTCTTCTGACAGAAAGCGAGAAAACAGACACAACTCTTTCCAGCCCCATACAACGCTTAGAGGCCATGTGTGTTGTCTAACTGCTATGGTCTCTTGCCCAATACAGTTTTGCTGACATAAGTATTTTTGACATCTGCTCATTCACATTCACAGCAACCAGGCTTTTAAAACACGTGTGTCGCCAAGACCTTTGTTGAGAATGGGAACTCAATACTTTGGGCACATCAATTGGCTGTTGAGGTGACTCGTGTGGACGTAGAGTTTCACGCGTACTTCTAACTTCTGTGTCAGCCCTGGGGAGTTTAAGATTCACTTTTGTTCTCCTCTGAACTGCCTCTAGCATTTCTAAATCCTTAAAGGGAAGAAGGCCCAGCGAAAGGAACGCTCTGTTCTGCTGCAATGCCCCTCATTGCGTTTTATCGCCTTGTCAGTTATTGTAGATGGGACACTACCACGCTGTGGTGTCTTCCGATTGTTACACAGACCATTGATGTCCTGGCTCTTAGGGCTGCGTGACACAAATCCGTGGGAATCAATGCAGTATGTCCTCAGTACATTTGTGGACATAATGTATTTCATATAGTAAACATACCGCGCACAACAAGCAACGCATTGCACTTTATTTTGTCTTGAATTGTCAATTGTACGGTACGGCACGGCATGGTACGGTATTCATTGTATTCTAATTTTTATTTTACAGGCTGTATTGTCTGCATCGCATGGTGTTTATTGTATTGCACATATTGTATGGTACAATATCTATTCTATCTATTGTACTGTATGTATTGCATTTTGTGTTGTACGTATTTATCGTATGCATCACAGTGTATGTGCTGTATGTCTGGTGTGGTATTGTGTGGTACGGGAGGCATTGCATTGCACTTGGCACTGTGCGGTACGGTACGTGTGGGATTGTATGTGCTGTATGGTGTGGTACGTACTGTATGCTATGGTACGTATTGTCTCGTGTTGGCTGCGTCTGATGACGGCATTGTCCTGGAAATGCCTTCCAGTAGCATCCAGTAGGATCTTCTCCATCATTTTTGCAGGGGCTGAGGTTAGACGAGCAGGTCTGTAGTTTCCCGGGTCTTCCCTCACGCCCTTCTTGGAAACGGGAGTCGCGTTGGCCAGCTTCCAGGCGGTGGCAACGTCCCTGGAGTTCAACGGTCTGGCAGCAGAGCGGACCACAGGATTGTCATGGGAGAGATGGTATCAAAACCGCACGGAAGTTCTGGTGACTGCCGCAGAAACTGAAGGACACACAAAGTAGGGACTCAGTTACTGAGCTGGCAGCAGCCAGCCCCTCTGCCTGCTTGGATGGATGAAGGTCAGTGGAGAACCCCATTTGCTCTCTGGAGCCTGAATCGGGCTGAAGCCCACCTGGCAGCAGATGCAGGCGGGAGGACTTTGCTTTCAGATTCCCCTTGGTCTCCCCTCACTTTTACAGGACACCTTTTGTTGTTTGCAGAGGGAAAAACTGCACAGGGACGCAAGGCACAGGGGTGAAAGGCAAGGAGCTTGTTCTGCGCGCTGCCTAGCAACCGACTGCGCTGGTGTCCTCAGAGAGCTCCAGAACAGCCCGTTGTGGGGACGCGTCTGCTTTCTGCAGAGTCAGCAACAGGCAGAGCCGGCGAAGGGCGGTGCCGGCAGGAGGCGGGGCCAGGAGAGGGCGGTGCCGGCAAGGGGCGGGGCCAGGAAAGGGCGGGGCCGGGCGCAGGCAGAGCCGGCAACGGGTGGAGCCGCCAATGGGCGGAGCCAGCAACGGGCAGAGCCGGCAAGGGGCGGAGCCTGTGCCCGGTTGCCGGGGGGATGGGAGGGGCACAACAGTCACCACAGCTGATGCCAAGGGAGGGGGCAGCGCTGACACCCGGCTCCTGCAATGGTGCCTCTGCCGAAACTCGGGGGGCTTCAGCCGCGGAGGAGCCTTTGGTCGCTTCCCAGAGCTCTGCTGTGGCTGCTGAGACTGGGTGGCGTAAGTCCCCCCAGCGGAGCTCTGGGGTGGAGGGCTGCAGGCCGTATCCGACGGGCTGCGTTTTGTATGGGATTGTGGTTTTGTATCGTTTGTGTTGCGTTGTACGTCCTGCAGTGAGTACGCCGGGCTGCAGTGTGTGTGTTTTGTGTGTCGTGGTTTATGGCACGGTATGGTTATTCCGTCTGTTCTCTCTCTTGTGATGCCGTGTCCTGTCTGGACTGTGTTGTGCTGTTTGCATCGTGTGTTGCTGTGTGTTGTATTTTGTGCCGTGCTTTGTATTGCATTTGTGTGGCACGGTTTGGCAGGTATGGTGTGGCCTTGTGAGTACTGTGGGTGGTTTAGAGCTTTGTACTGCGTGCGTCCTGTGGTATCGCACGTATTGTGGGTACACGTGGCATTTATTATTGTATTTTCTATTTTGTATTGTATTTGGTGTTGCATTGTACGCATTGTAGGGTATGATATCGTACTGTATGTGTCGTGTACCGCAATGGATTTTGTGCTGTATGGTTTTTGCTCCGTGTTTTGTATGGTACGGTATGTATGCTATGGTATGCTGTAGTTGGGCTGGTGTTTGCTATGGGGGGTTCCCAATACTATTTTATGGTATGGTTTACATCGGTTTGGGTTCTGTTCTACGGTATGGCAGTTCTTTATTGTATATACCGTATTGGACGGTATGGTAATTTTTTTTGTAGCTATTGTACGGTGCGGTATGCTGTATGCTATTCATTGTATTGCATTTTCTATTGTATTCCATTTTATGTTTTGTATCTATTGTGGTGGGTTTTTATGCACTGTATGTGTCATATTGTAGGTATGGTATTGCATGTCCTGTATGCCATGGAGGGACTGGGTTGCGTACTGGTGTCTGTCTGGTACGTGCTGTGTACTCTGGGGTATGTATTGCCTTGTGTATATTACGTGGTTTTTGTTGTAGGTATTCTATTGTATATTTTATTGTGTTTTGTATCGTACGTAATACACGTAGTGTATGTGATGGTACGTATTGAACTGTATGGATCGAACAGTACATGTTCTTTGTTCTGTTTTATTTTTTAGTTGACTTGTATGTATCGTCTGTGTTGGCTTTTCTATTGTAGCTGCGGGATGTGTTGTATTTCCTACTGCACTGTTTTGCACGTGTTGTGTGCGTTGTATGGTTTTTATTGTGTTGTACAGCATGGAGTGTTTGGCATGCTAGCAGATCTCTTTTAATGTGTGTGGTGCATTTTATGTGTTGTAATGTCTATACCGTATGTGTTGTGTTGTATTTTGCACGCTACGGTTTGGTATTATGTGTCTTTTAGTGTATGTCAGGTCTCTATTGCATGCTGTGTTTTATTGTGCAAAATGAGGTGGAAGGGGTGGAACCTGTGCGAGCGCCCTCGCCGAGCTCGGCTGGCCCAAGCCCGCGCCTCAAGAGCTGCAGTACGCCCAGCGCCGAGAAGAAACAACGGCGAGTTATGGTCATGGGCGACTGCCGCCAGAGGGGAAGGGAGGCCCCCATGTGCAGACCAGAGCCTCTTTTCGGGGAAGTTTGCTGTGTCCCTGGGGCCCCCGCACGACTGAGGAGCCCAGCGCAGCCTTCGGACTAGGACCCACTCCTGCTCTTTCCTGCGGGTGCTGATGAGGTGGCAGCGGTGTTGCGTTGTATTCTGTGTACTGCACGTGCTGTGTTGCACGAATTGTGTTGCGTGTCTTGTCTTGTACTGTCGTTTCTTTGGTACTGACTATTGTATTGTTTATTGTATGGATGGTATGGCATGGTATTTATTCTCTTGTACGTACCGCACTGTACGTATCGTATCGTATTGTACGTATTGTATTGTATTTTCTGTTGTATTTCATTGTATCTGCTGTACTTTGTACTGGTTTGTGTATTGTATTTTTTGTGCTTTTTAATTATGTCTGCTATTTATTGTATCGTATGGTATTGACTGTACGGTATGTATTGTGTTTAATTGTTTTGTATGTACTGTCCTGTATTTTGTTTTTATGTATGATAATGCATTTTGTATTGTAATGTCTTTTGTATCATATTGTATAGCTTGGTATGTATTGCTGGTATATACTCTGTGGCATGTATTGTGTGGCATGTATTTTGGGGTGTATTGTGTTGTATATTTTTTCACATGTGCTTTGTCTTTCATTGTCCTGCACGTATTGGCTGTTGTTTTATGGTATGGTGGTTGTCGTATAGTTTGGTGTTTATTGTATGTATTGCCTTGGTTGGTAAGGTACCAACTTGCTGTATCGTGTGATATGTACGGTATGGTACGTATCCTTTGTACCACATGTACGTTATTGTTTGTAACGTATGTATCATATGGCTAATACGTATGGTCTTTGTAGCATTTTCTGTTGCATTTGGTACTGTATTGCATTTTGTATTGTAATTTGTATTGTATTTTTCTTCTGTATTTCGTGTGTTGTATTGTCTGTGTTTCGCGTACTCTACTTTTTGTTCTCTGTTTTGTATTGTGCACTGTGCGTATGGGGCTACATTTATTGTACTTTATTGCATGTATTGTATCTCCTGTATGTATCATCCTGTTTGTCGTGCACTGTACTGGGTTGCGTGGTGCGTATTGTAGGGCACGGTACGCACAGTACGCCATGTGCTGTACGGTGTGGTATTGTTTGTATTGTGTGTATTGCATGGCATAATATTTATCGTCTGTTACATATTGTATTAGTTCAAAGGCTTGCATTCTGTGTCGTTTCTCTAGTGTATGGTATGATATTTATCTTGTGGTACTAGGGCGTGTATTATATGGTATGTGTTGTATCGCTGTAGTTGTATTAGGTTCCTGGTTTTGTGTCGTATGTATTGCGTTGCTGTGCGGTATTTTATTGCTCGTATTGTACTGCTGGTACGTTTTTGTGTCTGTATGATATGGTATTGCAGGTATTGTATGGTACGGTGCTCTTCTGTATATATATATAATGGTATGGAAGGATTGTATTTGATATTGTATGGCATGTTTCGTATTGCATTTTATGTAGTGCATTTTGTATTGTGTTTTGTGTTGCATTTTCTATTGTGATTTGTATTAAATTTAACGTGTTGTATTGCACGTGTTGTATTTTCTGTATTGTCTGTTATGCTGTTTATTGTGTTGCACACTGCAATGTATTTTGTACACCATTGTATTTTTTTCCTATTTTTGCTGTATCTTGTAATGTGTTTTGTAATTTATGTTGTATTGGGATGTGTTTGCATTTTACTTTGGATTTTATTGTCATTTGTGTTTTAGTGTAATTGGTGTTGTATTTCCTCTTGTGTTTTCTGTGCTGTACGGCTGGAATTGCACGGCTGGTACTGCGCTGCAGCGTGTTGTGCATTGCACTGCAGCATTGTACAAGATTTTGTATCGCACTGCGCCCCACCCAGCGTAGCTCCGGCACCCTCCAACACCTCCTCCCAGCAGGCTCCAGCACACAGCCCTGCTCGGGACCCAACCCCACCGAGTGCAGGCGAGCGCCCGCCCGGCCCAGCTGCTGCTCCGGGCCCAAAGCTCTGCTCTTCGGTTGCCTCCAGGGCCCGTGTGTGTGGAAAAAGTTCCGATAGTGTAGTCTTTTGTAATATATTGCGTTTTGGTCATGTACATCATATGGTGTGGTATGACGTGAATGGTACTTATTATATAATACTGTATCGCATCTATTCTGTTGTATTGGACAATACATCATATGATTGATTCTGTGGTATAGTATTTTATAGTATTTATCATATGGTATTGTATTTACTGAGTTGTGTTTGTTGTATGGTATGGATTGCCTAGTATGGTATGGATTTTGTGGTATGGTCTTTATTATATTTATTCTGTCAGTTCTGTTGTATGTTTTGTACGTAGTGTATGGTATGTAATGCATCCTATGGTATTCTGTTGTATTGTGTGTATTGTATTTCGTACAGTATTGTGTGTAGTGCCCGGTGCTGTATATATTCTGTGATATGTATGGTATGTGGTGTACAGTATAGTACGTATGGAAGGGCACGTATTGCGGGGGTTCAACCCCCCCGTACTCCTGAGGCAGTCGGTGCTTGGTGCAATTCCTCTCTTGCTGGGCCTCACACGGACCCAGGGCGAGTGAGGAACCCACCGTGAGGGCGCTGAACCGGAGCTTTAAGGCGTAAATAGCAGGAGGCTGTGGTTGTTGCTGGTTTGATGACCTGTGAGCAAAATTTTCTTAATAAATGTTTGAGCCACAGCTTCTGGTCCTCAACTCTGTGCCTTTTATGTACACTTTCTACACTGCGTATTTGCCAGACGTACACTGAGTGATTTTCCTCTCATGTACAGGCATTATTTAAACTGCCTAAACAATCCACGGGAGCACTTATCAAAATAAGCTGGGATGACTTCTAGGCTCTAAAATCTTGCACATCTGCACCCGACACAGATTTACGGCCTCCCCTTGACCAACGTGTCTTGGAGAGAGGTGCTGCCGAAGGAAATCTGCGTTCTCCTTATAATGCACGTTAAGCCCAGCTGGAGACACAGAGAAGGCCTGGATCAGTTTTCTCAATTTGGGTTTTAAAAAGTGTATAGATAACTTGCAGGCTGAGCTATTTTCTGTAAGTAAGGGAAGTAAGTCTGTAAGCAATCGGATTTCATATTTTCACATTGCAGGCTGCATATTCTGTACTTTACATGGTTTTCACTTCCCTGAGGGAGAGATTTGGAAGATGCATAAAGAAAATGCAACTTCTTCCTGCCTCTTTCATTACCTCTTTCTTGCTGCGTACCTGCTCCTACGTATCTGCCATCCGGAGTGTCCCTGCAAAACGGGGAGGGAGAGCTGCTGAAAGAGTGGGGGCCGTTCAGCCTGGAGAAGAGAAGGCTGCGGGGAGACCTTTGAATCCAGCCTTTCATTCTTTCCTTCTCTCCTCTGCACATACCTACTAACACACAGCTCGCGTCTGACCCACTTGTGCACTTTACAAGATTTCAAGCTGTTTACTTTGAAAGCTAGATTTTTTTTGTCCCCCAGTCTTCCCGTCCTAGAAGGGGTGGCTATGGTGGAGAAGGAGGTGCTCTCTTCTCAGGCATGCACAGAGACAGGACAAGAGGCAACAGGCACAAGTTGCTTCAGGGGAAGCTCCCTCTGGATGGATTCTCCTCACCATGAGAATGACTAAACCCTGGAAGAGGTTTCTCTAGAGTGTCCCTCGCATGAAAGACATGCAGAAAGACACCCAAAAAGAACATGGTATATGAAAAGTCTCGCAGTCAGGCAAAATCCTTCACAGACTCCTTCTCCCATCTTGTCACAGCATCAGCGGCAGTGAGTGTCTCAGTTACTGCAGCCCGAGGTGCAGCCCATGGTGAGGCCGGCTGTCCCCCTGCAGCCCATGGAGGCCCACGCAGGAGCAGAGATCCACCTGCAGCCTGTGGGGAACCCCACGCCGGGGCAGGCGGATGCCTGAAGGAGGATGTGGCCCGTGGAGGACCCACGCTGGGGCAGCCGTTCTGGAGGGGCGGCACCCCATGGAAAAGGACCCCACTCTGGAGCAGTTTGTGAAGGACTGTAGCCCGTGGGAGGGACCCCAGGCTGGAGCAGGGGAAGAACGCGAGGAGGTCTTTCCCTGAGGAGGAAGGAACAGCAGAAAACAATGTGTGATGAACTGACCATAACCCCTATTCCCTATTCTCCCCATGTGCTGCTTGAGCTGGGGAGGAGGTGGAGATAGTCCACCTCCTAGTTAAGCCCGGGAAGAAGGCAGGGGTGGGGGGAAGATTTTTTCCCCTCTCTCATTATCCTGCTTTGGTTTTATTGTTAATAGATGGAAATAGTTTTCCCCAAGTCGAGTCTGTTTTACCCATCGCGGTAACTTATAGAATCATAGAATCATAGAATGATTAGGGTTGGAAGGGACCTTCAAAAGTCATCTAGTCCAACCCCCCTGCAAGGAGCAGGGACATCCCTGACTAGATCAGGTTGCTCAGAGCCCCATCCAACCTGGCCTTCTCTAGCTCTTTAAAAGAGAAATACCTGGACTAGGATTAGCTCTGGCACCAAATACAATATCCTTTTACCAACGGAACGCACAAAGACCCTGACACGTAAAGTATCATCCAAAGTGCTGAAAGCCGTGAGGCTAAAGGACGGAATTTACTGAGTCTCCTTTCCTGTGACTGCCCAGATATTTATCTGTTCACGTACTTGGAACGCTCTCTCTTATAAGAGAGCTAGAAGTCTTGATGTCCAAATACAAGTCAACACTATACACTTTTGGAAAAAGTACAGTCAGACTAAGAAATGGTGTTTGAAAAAGGAACAAACTGCAGCAGGGGAATAAACAGGTTCAGCAAAACCCATGAGAATGTTCAGCTTTCTCCTGAGGCGGTCATGCTGCTCCCAAGCAGCGAGTTGAACTTTGTGTGTGCGTCTGCAGGGCCCAGGTTCACCTAAATGCAGATCTGGGCTGAAAGCTTCCGTTGCGAATCCTGCCTGGTTTCCCCTCTTGTGCAAGTGGGCAGAACCTAAGTGTGTACAGCTCTGTCTGGGAGGCTCCTAAGACACTTTAGAGCACAAATCGTGTTTTTATCTGAAAACGATCCAAGCTCAGACAGCTGTGTGTAGAGGTTCCCGGTCTACATTTTAGTAGTGATGGGCTGCGTGGCCTTCCAGTAGCACTCAGTAGGATCTTCTCCATCATTTCTCCAGGTACTGAGCTTAGACTATGAGGTCTGTAGTTTCCTGGCTCTTCCCTCACACCCTTCTTGGAAATGGGAATCACGTTGGCCAGCTTCCAGTCAGTGGAACGTCCCTAGAGCTCAACTGGTCTGGCACCACAGTGGACTAAAGGATCGTGATTGAAGAGTTTGTATCAAAAACGCATAAAAGTTCTGGTGACTGCCTCAGAAACGGAATTACATAGGATGTACCATCCGAATTACTGATAGACGCCAGCCCCTCTGACCATTTTGTGACGGTGTACTCCAAAGCCCCTCCCCAAGCTGACCGCTTTTCCCAGAACCCTGCTCACGTGACAGAGATAACCAGCAGTGGCATCTGCCAGGTCCTCATGGCACTGGTGGCATCTGACTCAAAGTGGATTTTCGGGAGACAGAAAACAACACAATAGCCAAGGGGTGGCGGTGCACCCCCCGAACCACAGTGCTGGTCAATGTCTCACTCAGACCAAATCTGGGAGCAACCAATGTCTCCAGGCGGTGTGCAAATCTGACTGTGAGTTCATTGTCTTACCCCCTAGAGCATGAGCAGCCCAGGAGCCCTTTGAGCTCTCCTGCATGGCAGTGGGCTGCACGTTGGGATCTCCCGGTGGGTGGGGACGCCTCTCAGGCATCTCTCTCCTTGAGGCTGAGAGATTCCTTGCCCCCAGAGATGCTTGGGGAGTGGCTCAGAGCACGCTAAACTGTGAAATCTGGGCTAAGTGATTGAAAGGCCTGGTATATAGGCTTCTTCCAATTATAACACATACAACTCATTACAGTAGTATGTATTTTTACCACCACATCAGTGAGATGCTGGGAATTTACATAGCTCGGTATTTTTTCCGTAGACGAATATGTTCAAGAAATAGCTGAGATCATGAAGGAAGCAAAAGTAACACTTCTCATTTTATTAGTAATCAGGACATTTTCAGGGAAAACAGCTAAGACAGAGTACAGTTTATAAATACTCTTTCTGTTATTAAAAAATACCTGAAGGTTAGAAAGCAGCTGGTAGGCTTATGGAATGAGTGTGTATATATATCTCTCTTTATAATTGTATTTGTATTTTTGTATCTATAACTTAGATGATCATAAAATGATAACAATTTTCCAGAAAGCAGGTTTGTATGCTAGGCAGTTTAAGAATCTTCACTTAACTTTCCTAGCGAGCCCCTCAGCGTTGCATATTACCTGGCGCAGGAAGCTGTACATACTTGCAAATTGTAAAATGTCTTTTAACATGAAACACAACACATATTTTGAAAAGAAAAACATATATCCTACATTTGGAATATTTGGATTCTTTTTTTTTTTTTAATTTCACTATCACCTTTGTACAGTTTAAATTAAATACAAGCAGATTTGACCTAAGGGCCTCTCTATACCATTGACATCATTTTCAGACTTCTGTTATTGTTCAAAGGACCTAATTAGAGAAGATCTTGAACTGCTAACAACTCCATCCAGCACTAATTCCAGGCAGGATGTGGCACAGTTACTGAAATGTCATCCTGACAGATTTCAGGGATGTTTTCTTCTACTGTGTCGAAATTATTGCTTCTGTTCTGCATTAGAACTTAAACGGATAAATGATTGCAAATGTACTCATGAAACCTGATGTTTATTTCAGAGGCCAAAATCATGCCTTCCTTTCACAAATCCACTTGAAAACTCAGGGCAATGCAATATTTTCTCAAGATCTCTTCATTCAATTTCCTGTTATATAGTTTTATCATTCTAAAGGAGTTGGTTACTAAGCCTTGCACAGAATTTCTAATAGCTCAAACCTGAAAGCGCCTCCAGAAGTGACTAGCAGGGCCCTCATTTCAGAACTGAATTGAAACAACACATCTTAGGTTTCTAAACATCAGGAGACCAGGTTGGCAAAGCCGTACCTGAGGCACTACTTGAGGTCCAGGTCAATTAAATTCTTTTAATCCATATTGTTGTATATATAGATACTGTGTTGGTTTTGTTTAGTGGAGGGGTGGGCTACAGTGGCAGCTTCTGCAAGAAGCTGCTGGAATTTTCCCCTTTGCCCAGTGGACTCAGCCGGGCCTAGGGCGGACCCGCTGCTGGGCAGGGCCAAGCCAATTGGTAGCAGAATGTTCCCTGATAACGCCTCTGTGATAGCGTATTTAAGAAGGGGAAAACAGAAAAAAAAAAAAAAAAGAAGAGAAGATGTGAAGATATTGAGGGGGAGGCGTGAGCCTTGTGGGCCTTGCGGCCCTCACCCTCTGGGCTCCTGCCGGGCGCCATCTGGGCCCGACTCGGCCCGGCCTGGCCCAGCTGCAAGAAGTGGAGAGGAGATGAGATGTGAAGAGATCCTGAGAGGCGTCTGCCTGAGCCGGTTGTGAAACATTTCTTGTGAGAGGAACGGCTGCAGATGCCAAGGTCAGTGAAGAAGGAGGGGGAGCAGTAATGCTGCCCCTGGCCAAGATTCCCCTGCAGCCTGAAGTGCAGCCCATGGTGGAGCAGGCTGTCCCCCTGCAGCCCATGGAGGCCCACGCAGGAGCAGAGATCCACCTGCAGCCCGTGGAGGACCCCACGCAGGGGCAAGCGGATGCCTGAAGGAGGCTGTGGCCTGTGGAGGGCCCACACTGGGGCAGCCATTCTGGAGGGACTGCACCTCATGGAAAAACGACCCACACCAGAGCAGTTCATGAAGAACTGCAGGCCGTGGGAGGGACCCCGCACAGCAGCAGAGGAGGAGCATGAGGAGTTCTTTCCTCAATCACAAAGCAGCGGTGTAAAACAACGTGTGATGAACTGACTGTAACCCCCATTCCCTATTTCCCCCTGTGCCTCCCTCCAGGGGAGGAAGGAGGGAGAGATAAGTGAACATAAAGCTTAAGCCCAGAAAGGGGGAGCGGAGGGGGAAGTTGTTTTGTTCTTTTCCACAGATCCTCCTTTGGTTTTAATAATAAATAAATAATTTTAATCAAGTTGAGTCTGTTTTGCCCATAATGGTAACTTTAAGGATCTCTCGCTGTCCTTATCTCAAACCTCAAGCCTTTTTGTTATATTCTTTCTCCCCTATTCCCTTGGAGCATGGCGGGAGTGAGTGAGAGACTGTGTAGCTTGGTCCTGAGCAGGGAAAAACTACGACATATACACGCCCAAATATGAGCTCAGAGATGGCTTCACAGCTTTCTGTCAATAACAAAAAAAAAGTAGATACAAAGTAGTGAAGGTTAACAGTTAACAGCAGAGAGTGAAAGCTATTGGGTTTTAATAACTTTTTGAAGATTCTTGCCCCGAATACCCTCTACCTTATATGCAGAGAACCAAGTTGTCTTTCATGAGCTAAAATAAATTACTTATTTTCATGTGCATTATAATAATAACCAGCATGCATCAGGGGGAGTCCATCAGAGAGATTTTACTGTAGGATTTTAAATGGAGCAAAGCAAATTCAAGCAGAAGCCACAGTGTGCCGCTATTCTCACTGTCACATAACCAATATGTTCTGCATTTTACTTGCCTAGGAAATGTAGGACAATAGGAAAAGTTGTAATGATACCTAGGAATGCCATTAGAAGAGCTGAGAAATGACTTTGCATCCTGATGACTCTCCCTCGTTATGATTGCTTCACTGCAATCAAACCCGTTAAAATGAAGAATGAAATTCAGCATGAACAGAACAGAAGGTAGTAGAGTGCAGAGACAGAGCCAGACAAACTCCAAACAAGTCTTTGTTTCTTTCCACTCCATCATCACACAAAATTCTGATTGGATGCTTTAGTCCATGGTGTAATTAGTTTGTACTGTATTTAGACAGGCTCTTAACATATTGGAGTTGATCTCCCGAGATCATGGTGCTCCACCTGTTATGGTATTATGCACAGACTGCTTCTTAATTTAAAATCTGTCTCATTCTTCAGCTGCAAATGCCTTTTGGCAGTCTTGTCCTTCTGCACCTGTGAAGTAGAAGAGGTTAAGTAGTTAATGGCTCTTTCCAGTGCTTGCTTGAGGAAAAACTGGTGGGCACTGGTTAGTTTAAAATCCATAATGAAATAGCCTTGGTAGAGATTAGCTCTCCTTGATCAATAGAAATTATTGATTCATTTGCTTTGAAGGCAAGTTGCAAGTTATCTTGTTAAGGAAATAATAATGCTTTGGAGTTGCTTCTTATAGTAACCTGAAAGTGCTGAAGTGCTTGCTGAAATGTATGTTGACTTCGTAATAGCTTTTGGTGATAGTTCTCAAGAATAACAGATTCTCCTGCGTTTTAGTAGCTACCTTGGCTGAGGAGAATTTAATTCCTTCTCCATCACCTGCTGTAGAAGCATGACAAACAGAAGAATGTTCTATTCAGCTCACTGTAGGACCTGAATTCTTTTCTTTATTAATTTCTGTTGCTTACAGATCTCATCTTAGTTGTCAGCTGAGAACTGGAACCTACCTCCTTTAACTTTTTCTGAGGTTCTAACATAGGAATGGAAACCAGTCATCAGCACCTCCTCATGGCAATGCAAAACCAACAGCAAAGCTAAATAAAAGATTACATAGGTGCTAACTTTACTACTGGTAGAATATTGCAATATTTATTTCCGAAACAGCTGTTAGGAAGAAGTCATGAAGTGCAGCAGAAAGAAATTAGCTGGGTTAAAATATATCAAAACCATCTATGTAGGATTTGGTATTAAAAAATTAAAGGATGCTAGACACTAGAAAAAATACGGAAGCATAAAGGGATAAAATATTTTCCACTCATCTCTCAGTGCCTCTCTCCCCAAAGCACAGCCCTGTGGGTCTTGGCTTCCTGCTCTTGCAGGGCCGCTTTCCCTTGAGCAAGGTGCCATGGTGCCTGGCCCTGTGCTCTTGCAGGGACCCTTTCCCTTGATTCGAGCGCGATAAGGCCTGGCCCTATGCACCTGAATGGCCTCCTTGCACTGATCTTGCTGGGCCCTCCTTCCGCTCATTCAAGTGCTATGGGGACATAAGCTCAGAAGGATCGACATGCTGCTGCCTCGAGCATAGGCTTTCTTCTCACTTTTTCAGATCCAGCCTGGGTGCTGGCTGTTCCTCCTCTTTGCTTGGGAAGGACTCCTCGTCAGCAGATGGGCACCGTCAGTTCCCCAGCGCCCCTCACCACCACTCCTCCCCATCGCATGCTCACTGCAGGACTTTCCCCAGCACAGCTCCTCTCTCTGCTGCAAGTGAACCCCACAGAAACGGCAGCGCATCTTCTCTGTGCTCCCCAGGGCCTCTTGCCCTCTTCTCACACTCCGCTCTGTGACCCCTTCTGCAGCCAAGCCGGCCACACAACATGAGGGGAGGGACAGAGGCAGCTGCTGGGTTTGGCACCAAGACCTGCTGGGCTGCAAAGGAAGACCCAGGCCCCAATGGCACGAAAGGTCAAAGCTCAACTAGAGTTGAAACTGGCCAGCGTTGTGTGAGACAAGAAGAAAGGCCGTTTTAAGTATGTTAATAGCAAGAGGAGGAAATCACTGGGCCAATACTTGAGTAAGATGAGCTGGAACTATTCTATTTTTTTTTTTACTATATTTACTATTTTTACCTATTGATTGAAGAGAGGAATGGACAATTAATCTTTAAACACTGTTATGCTGTGTTTTAAATACAGTATTTATTAAATGTCCAAATAATAGAAACCATGCAAGGTAATGGAAAGCATATTGTGATATATAGCAGATACAAAATGACAAAGCTATAAATTAAATCAAAATATGAGGGAAATAAAAAAGAAATCTGGAAAAGAACCTAACTGAAGGGCATTGAGAACAGCAATCCATCATGAGTCTTTTTTATTTCAAAATTTTGGAAGCATGTCCACACTTTATTTAAGAGATATGCAAAAAAAAATATAGGAAGACTTGTGCACCACGGCAGGATGCCTATGCAGCAAATTTAACCACTGAGTCATATCTGCCCTTGATATTTGAAGGCATCCTATGGGCCAGAATGAAAAATATTGTAGTCACACTACTTTCAGATCTCAGAACATGTATTTAAATAGCAAACTTTCCAGCAATCCATCTTATTCCTAAGTACAGCAGTAGTGATGCATTTTCCAAGGTCATAATTCTTTCTGAATCTGTAGTATTTTTCTTCTTAAATCGCTATGAACATTAAAGAAGATGCATCCCAAATCTAATGTATTAAATCCAAAGGTAGCTTTGTGCTGAACTATCCACAATAGTGTACTAGACACTTGTCAAAACAAAACTGGTCATTTACAAAACACTCTAAATAGCAAATCCTCTTTGCAGAAGTTTATAGTGTAAGCAACTCTCCTTTTTTTTTCCACATATTTATCCCAGATTATAAGCAACCTGGTTTAAGGGTGAAAGCAGCCCATGCCAGATACACCTCAACACAGAACAAATAAATACAACTGACAACATAAGACTGAAAGCTCTTGAAAAATATTTTTCTCTTGCAAACAGCACACAATCAAATGAATGCCATTCTGAACACTTGCCCCAGCAGGGACAGTTAGTGGTTTAATAATTGAACAGAGTTAGGCAACATGACACTGAAATCAGGAAAGAAACAGAGCCAGAGCACCATCTGGCTGCAGGAACAATTATTTTTTAATAAGTTGACCAGTTTGGGAACTGTGTACCTATCTCCTCTAGGCTCCTTTACAAAACCTAGACACAGATCCCAAAGGAGGCTAGACTTGTTTTCAGAATGAGAGGCATAAAACTAATGTCGGACCTAAGATGTCAAGAACATTTTTATCTCTGTACTTGCCCTGCTTTTCAACTAGCCTTTGCTGAAATTGCCCTCTCCCTAAATGCCTTCCTTCCACCCCTTCTCAAAAGTTAAAAGCCAGGTGGGAGGCAGTTAACTGATTCTCTCATGTGATGTTTGACAGGTCTAGCGTATACCAATGCAAAATGCCCATTTTCTGATTCTGACACAAAAATGAGCACCCAGTGTCAGCTGCCAGCGTTACTTCTCTGTCCAACAGAAGAGATTAAGATAATGGTTTAAAATAAGTCACTAAGATCCAGAGCTGAGTAATCCTCATGTTAGGTTAGTCTGCTCATTAATTAGATATGTCACGTCAGCAGGGTAAGACTGCTCTCCTGGAGGGCCTTCCCACTACATGGTGATGTGCTTCTCAAAGCACAGATGAAGAGGAGAAGGTGACTTGAGTCTATGTCCCAGAAGGTTTGTCTCCCACTCTCAGCCTAGGAACAACTACAAAAGCACAACCAAAATCCTGATGGAAATACAGCAGCTAAAAGAACATTAGCCTACAGCTTTCATTCCCCAGTAGTGAACACTTGCTATTTTTTATTTAAAACACTTTTCTGGAGAAAAGAAAATGAACACACCTGACAACTAAAACACTGCAGAGTAGACAAACAGAGCATCAAGAGGAAGGAAGGGCACACTACACATTTCTTTACACAGGGACAAGTATCTGTCACAACAGAGTGGACAAAAAGCTCAGTTTCAGACAAGAGTGTAGCAATTCATTTCAGCAGAGAAAGACGTCTCCCCAGGACTGTTAGCTGGATAACGTCTCTAACTTAATCTCTGTTCTGCTTTTATTGAGTGCCATGGTGTTAATTTGAGCTTATTTCCAATTTAATTTGGATTTACTCATATACTCCAAAATATTCTTGCTTGATCCCGGCTTCATATCACTAATTTGCTTAGCATACACACCGTGAAACGCTTCAAGCTGTCAACGAAATCAGTACAGTATCGTGCTTAGAGCGGATGTCGGTAGTCTCCCACTCTTTTTCCCAACATTATGCTCAGTCACAACTCTACTTGCTGCCTGCATTAAATTTTAAAAGGTAAAAATTTAAAAAAAAAAAAGCAATATATAATATCTTTAATAAAAATCTGGTTTTTTCTACATTGCTGCTGCTTGAGTCACAGGGAAGTGAAAAGTCTCACTAAAAATGAAATACGTCCTGTCAAAAAGACATCTAGGTCCATTGCTTTCAAGGCTGCAAGCCAGAAACCCTCTGCGGCGGGGGAGGGGGTAAAAAAAAAAAAAAAGAAAGGGCCCCCAGTTCTGGCTGAGCGCCCAGGGCCAGGAAAGCCGGGCAGCGCCGCCTGCCCGGGAAGGGCACCCGCAGGAGGGAGGCCCCCCTCGCCGGTAAGGCCGGTGCAGAGCTGCCCCGTACGGAGACAAGGCACACCTGGAGAGACAGGGGCCCCGGGGGGGAGCTGGCAGCCCTCAAAAAGAGGCTTCGGGCCCATCACCGGCCTTCGCCGCGGCTCCCGTCGAGTTGAAGCCGCAGGCCCAGCGAAGGGCGGCAGCGGGCGGCGCGGCCCGGCCCGGCGAGTCACCGACCGACCAGCAAGGGGCGCAGGAGCGGCGGGTGCGCCGCTTCCCGTCAGGCCGGGCTGGGCTGGGCTGGGCTGGGCTAGGCCCGGCCCGCCGCGGCCGCGCGCCCCTTCCATGCGCGGCCCCGCCCGCCGCCCGTCGGAGTTTGCGGGGAGCCCGCGCCGCGTCCCCGGTGGGGCGGAAGGAGGCGGCGGGCAGCCGCGGGCAGGTGGGTGCTCGGTTTCGGCCCTTCGCCGCAAGCCTGTCCCCGCGCGCGGGGCTCCGTGAGCGCCGCCGGCCCGCCCGGGTTAACGCTGGCTGGTGCTGAGCCGCGGGCTGGGCCGCGCCGGGCCGCGGGGCCTGGGCAGCGGCCGCAGGGGCCTGCCTGGGGCTGGCGGTGCAAGCGCGGCGGGCGCAGGCCTTGCGGCGGGGCCGGGGACGCAGTGCCCGCCGGCAGCGGGCCGGAGGGGGCCGCCCTGGGAAGCGAAACCGGGCGGGGACGGAGGCAGGGCTGAGCCCTGGGCAGCCCGCACTGGCTAGCCTCTTGCGCTCTCCTGTTTTTTAATGGGCTTCGACTCTTCCTACCTGTAGAGGGCATTACTGATTTGGAAAATATTATCCAAAGAAATCAGGTTTTCTGATTACAGGACATAATGGGAAGAGCTGTGGTACACTCCTTAGCCAGTGTGGCTCAGCCCCAGCCCTTATTGGGGAATGGATCGTTTAGCCAAAAAGTCCTAAAATTGACATGTTTGAGACAGGTTTTTAAACTGTATTGTAGTTTTACCTTATAATAACGGTCCATTGTACAGGCAAGTTCTTTTCTTCAGAAATGGTCTTGTGGCCATTATGGCAAGCAATTTGAAAAACACTCAATAATCTGAAATTTGGAGTACAGGCCTCGGACCAGAGTCTAGGAGGGATCACTAAACAAAATTTGTTGTGTGTTAGGATGAAATTATACTTTTAATCTTTTCTGGGCTGGAATGCAATGGGTTTGTGACTTTTACCCCAGATTACTGTAGTTTGGAGGACAAAATTCATAGAAATATCATTGATTGATATATAGCATCACCTCACAGAAACAAGTGGTATTACTGATGATGGTTTTGAATTTTTAGTTGGTGTACAAACCTGATTCTTTCCTAAAGACCTTTAGAGTTACATACGTTTGCAAAAAATGTTCAAGATTTTCCTGTATTTTCTATGCCTTCTCTGAAGGGCTGGTGATGTAAAAGCGCTGTGGGGATCTCAACAGCTACAGGATTTGGTGTCCCTACTCACACGTACTCTTGCTATGTCTCTTGCTGTGGCACTGTATTTTCTTGTTCAACACTTCCCTGGGAAGTAATCAGACTGACAACAGCAGACTGCCAGCAAGTTTGCTTTCTGTGGTGGCCGTAGCTGATTTCGAATGAGGGACAACTGAAGAAGGCTGTTCTAAGCCACCGCAGACTTGGGCTATCAGCGTGTGTTCTTACATTTGCATCTACTTGCTTTCCCCATTCTCTTTCAGTTGGTATTCCTTTGTCTTACTAGAATGAGGATTAAATGGAGGGTAGGAGTCAGTTTAATAGACACGAAGTTTCTTTAAGACATATAGCTAGAAAATGTCTACAGCATTTTCAAGGTAACATTTTCCATGTTCCTGATGTGCTACTGTTACCTTCTAGAAGGAGGTGTGATTTGTCCAGGCAATCCCCATGTTCTGTCAAACCTGGGTTAGGGTTTCAAAATCAAATACTATGTGAATGTAAGATGTACACAGACAGATGCCTGCAAGTTTCATCCTCATGTATATGTATACAAATCCATGGAAAACAGGACATAATCCTGTCCCAGTATGTTTATAAGTATCCATATAAACCGTTCAGAACCACAGAGCAAGAGTATATTTGTGACTTGAAGAGAGATGGTTTAAGAGTATGTATCATCATTGAAGGGTACATAGCTGGAGAAAAAAAAACAGCCATGCTTGTCTTTCCTTGATTGATATTAAGATAAGGTTTGTACGGGTAATTATCTGATCTAAATAATGGCTAGTGTCACATTTTATTTTTCCAGCAGATAAGGATTTAGTAAGTGATCGAAATTCTATTAACAGGCAATTAGTCCAATTTGGCTTTGCAAAAGACAGTCTGTGCCAAGTCTGTACTTAGAAGCATCATTTGTTAAATCATTCTGTAGCATTGTAGTACAGGGGAGGGTAAGTTCTGAAGTTTGCAAGCATCCTTCTTTACATTTACTTATTAATTTTGTTCCTCAAACAAATCTTTACAATTACTTGGAGGCATGCTGAAGAGATCTCCAGAATAATCATGTTGAAAGGTTTTGTGTGTGCTTTTAGCATTTTAGTTTCTTCATAACAAAAGATAGATATGATACAGATGTGAGCAGGATGTGAATGCTGTGGGGCATGTGTGCGACGCTTTCCTTTCTTTTTGTCAGTGATAAAACCGGCATGGAAGTGACCTCTGAGGTTGCAGCTCTGCATTCTAGAAGTGTTGCTCAGCTTAGCACAGGCTAGTGTTGGGAGAACCTGCTTGTTCACAGGCTGGTAGTGTGCACACACTAAACACCCGTGTGGCTCTGGGATGCTGTTCAAACTGCGGTAGATTTGCCTGATGAGTGACTGGAGATTCGCTTTCATCAGCTCCTGATCAATAGCAACTATACTTAACCCTTCACAATAGTAGAACCCTTCAGTCTTTGTGCAAAACCCACTGCTATTTGGTTTTATCTATGACCTTTTTACTTAATCCAATAAAATAAGATTAGTAAATTCTGCTGATATAAAAGCAAATTTCTATGGTGGCAGTGCTTTAGTTGATATCCTGTGAAGCCAAAGCTGCACCTTGCTTTAGCACAGGTTAAATGCACCCAGTGTGACTGCGCTCCGTCCTAATGAAGCTGTCTGGCAACTGTGGGCTTCAGAAGCGCAGGGAGGTCGAGCTGTATCATCTGTACTGTGGAAACATGATGACATCTGACAGTATCTCACCTTCCCTCAGGGCTAGATGTCTCAAACTGCTTTATGCTGATGGAAGAACAGAGCATGACTGGGGTCTGGATGGAGACTGGCATCATTTCATAAATCAGGATTAGTCCTTTGAGTCTTTTTTTGTAACTGGCATTACAGTATGGCCTTAGTATCTGTCTACATACGGATAAAATAAATTGACAGCTAGGACTCTGTTTTCCTTACGTTGTTTATAAAAACATTCAGCCAATTTTATGCTAACTCTGGAAACAGCACACTCTTCCTTTACTAGTAGTACTGGTTGATGAAGATTTGCTCCTGAATTCCAAAGATAGTGTTGCTTGTAATTATTTGAATTGGTAACAAAGTGAGACAATATGATCTCACTCTTTTTGTGATATCTTGAAGCTTCGCTACTACTATTATCTTATTCATTCCCCTTCAGTTGATGTTTTGGTAAGAGTTGTCCGCTGGACTCAAATTTACCAGAGGGTGGAGGGATCAAAAAAAAGGGTATAAAGGAGTAAACCCAAGCCATTTTATACACATGTGTGTATATTTGGCGGGATAAGACACATGGAAATCTAGGCGCTATTCATTCAGCTGTTTACAGAAAAATTTGTGGGCATTTTCCTTGTTTTGAAGGCACAAAATTTGGCTTGCTAAGTTGGCAACAAAAGCATCCACTTAAAAACTTGCCAGAATGCAGATTAGTTGTTTTGGCATTTTTATCTTGCATGTGAACAGGCCAACATGCTGCAATTTTTAATGCCAAAAACATCCTTTCTGGGCACCTACTTACTGTGGATGTAAAAATTTCTAAGTATGACTGAGGCTATTTACTGTCATCCATATTTGCATTTTTCCAAAAGGTTCCACGCTTGGTTTTGTATTTATTATGTAAAATCCCAGACAATTAGATTTCCATGTGGCTGAGTAAAACAAATGCAGTAGCTGCCAAGGACTATGACCAATGGTTGTGTGTCCCCTGCCAGTCACCTGCAACTCTGCAGTGACAGCAAGCGTACTGTCCCTGCAGCTGGCTCTTAGTGGTATCAAGCCTGACACACACAGATGAAGAACCCTTTCTGTCACAAACTAAACAGTAAACCCAAAGCCCGTTCATTGCAGCATATGCTATTTTAGACCCCTTTATTTTAGCATGGTCAAAGAAAAAAAAAAAACCTGATTCTTTCCTAGCATATGAAATTTGGTAACTCAGGCTATATTTTTCAAAGGGTAATACCTTTTCTTTGTATTTCCTCTGTTGAAACTACTTCTGGAAACATGGCGAGTTACCCTTACCAGAGTCCTCTGGAAAAAAAAAAAAAAGTCTTTGACAGTCCAGTAAGGCTCTTGGAGCTGTGTCATGTCACCTATTTGATTTTTTTTTGTGTGATTGTTGCTTAAAAACATAGCAGTTATGTAGCCTTAAGTTTAGAGTCTACTGCAATGTTTTGTTCTTCCTTAGAGGTTATGCTGGCTAAACTGTCTCATTTAAAACAAAACTCTGTAACACTAGTACTGAGAGATGCAGTGAATGCACAAGGCTCGTTTTTACTGAATGTCCTAAAACATGCTCATCAGTTGCAACGTAGTCCTCCTCACACTTAAGTTGTTTAAACTTGTGCTACTACGTTGTGTGTTCGTGGTTGGCTGTAGTAGTTAGTAG
Source organism: Chlamydotis macqueenii (assembly GCF_036417535.1). NCBI lineage: Eukaryota > Metazoa > Chordata > Aves > Otidiformes > Otididae > Chlamydotis > Chlamydotis macqueenii. The sequence goes on along the minus strand of NC_141593.1, from coordinate 52,606,438 downwards.
AACTACAGAAACTGAACAGAAGCAGTTTGGCTTTACATAAAAGGGACTTGATTTTCTCAGTGTAAGTTCTGATGTCAAGTGTCATGTCTGCCAAACATCTCCATGCAGACTCCCTTTTGCTTCTGGTTTTTGCCTTTCAGTCCTAAAATGCCTTGTAAAGGTCCCATTAAGACACAAGTTTGGAAGAAGCACTATTGTTAGTAGAGTTATTATGAATAGCTGCCTTCAAGACTCCAATATGACACCCTTCAACAACACTAAATTTACTTAAACTCTGCCAAAGAAATCACAAACCTATCAACATCTTTATCATAAATTAATTTGCTGTTGCAGGAAGGACTCAGGGCAACATGTATGCTTTTAATATTACCAAGTTAAATCATCTTGGCTGCACCTTTTTATTGACTGCAGAAAGCTTTATGTTAATATTCTGATTAGGTACAGATTAGTTTTTTGATGGAATAATTTTAAGTAGAACATGTCAAGCACAGCAGCAAGATTACTGAAGTTCAAAGCGCAGCACTTTGCATTTTGTTAATATCATCTAATTCTTAATGGCATCAATGCAGTTGAAACAGCGTAATCCATTTATGTCAGCATTTGTGTTAGGGAATTTAAAAGAGGCATTTCAGCAAGAAAACATGAAGCTGTTTTGTTGGGTTTTTTTAATGGAACTACAGTTTTTGAGCTATGCAATGTTTCTGGCCTGCTGCATAGTAAACTTTTTTTTTATTCATGTGTTAATACTGTGCATATAAAAATCCTGGGAAAATGGTTTGATTGTGTATATTTTAGAACTGCAATTGAAGTATCACATTTATCTTAATGTTGAATTTCATGAGCTATAACTTGCCACAAAACAATTAAACATTTTATTTTTGCCTTAACAGGATGATGGTGCTTTGTTTTCTGAGCAGAACACTTCAACTAGCAAGACATTCGTCCAGTCCACTGGGGAGACAACTCTGTTCAGCCAGCGCAAATAAGCCAGTGTTGACTTTATTCACCAAGGTAAAAGTTGTTTACAGAACAAAGCTAGGCAAGGCTGCGTTATTTATCAGTTTTGATAAATGTGAATCCCAGATGAAATGCCTTGGCCATGGTTTTTGTCCTCCTCAAATTCGTATAGTGTTGGGCATTTTACTTTGGGGGTGTCTTTCACATCAGGCTTTATGGCACAGTCCTACTCTTTCCTTATAGCAAGTAAGTAGTTGCAACCAATAAAGAAATATTTCAAGATAGTTGTGTCTCAGTGACAGTATGGTCCATTTACTGGTTGAAAATTGTTCTCTAACTGCCAGTGTTTCATCTTGGAAATGGAGAACAAAGATGAGTTGTTATACATAATGTGCCCAGGACAAGCATCAACAGCTGAAGTAGGCTCTTCAAAGCACAGGCTGTTTAATTTCAGCACTACCTGTGGGACTGAAAATATATCCAAGTAGTGTTGGTAGTGCACAAGGAAAAAGTAGATTATGCTTTATCCTGTTTTTGTTTTATTGGCTGCGTAACACTAATAGGGATAAAATGCAGACAAAGGTTTGTCTGTGGCATGAGCAGATAGGATTCTTAAGCATATTTAGAAAATACATGTGATAGGCAGGAGTGGTCATTTGTGAACTGTCACCTTCCATAAATTGTCATCAAGAGCCTATGTAATCTGCAGAGGTCTTCTGCGTTTTTAGATAGGACGACACATGGCAGGCTATGCTGCATTTATGATTGATGTAGCCTTCATGAGGAGAAATGCAAAGCACTGAGAATGTTGACATCATTATGGTGGTATTTGTTGGAGATGGATGCGATTAAAATAATTTCTTCTTCCTGCACAAGATTTGTTCATTCCATCCCTAGCTGTAAAGGGGTGTTTAAACTGCATAACGTACAAATAGGTTAACAAATAAAAGGTTACCATCTATTTATTGATCAGAGCAATGCATGCTATAAGAAGAACTATATTTAAGAGTTACGGCTATCTCTCTCCCTCCTTGACTCAGCATCAACTCATTCATAATCCAAATATGATACAGTAGGGAGTAATGAGCTTACCTTTGGGTTAATAATTGGAAGAAAGCTTTTTGTATGATTTTTGTGTCTTAAAATTTCTAACTAGTAAAAATAAAATTTTCTAATAGTAGAGTTCAAGTGGTTCTCTAAAGTGGCCTCTTGTTGAATGTGTTTTTAACTTAAAATGTTTGTTTTGTTGTTTTTTTTTTTTGTCTGATACTACTGGCAGTTGCAATGCAAAATACAGACTACTTTAACATAAATCTAATCTGCACTCTTAGTTTATGCTAATTAACTCCTTTTTCCTTCCATCCTATTTTTAAGAATAAGGAAAAATGAGGAGGAGAAGGTAGGAGGGAGCTCTGACTTCTGCAGACACTTCAAACTAATAGCAGCTAGCACTGCCAAGCCAAATGGTTTTCCCCTCACAGGCTCCTTCTATGCCAGCAAAAGCATTCATGCAACAACTGCTCCAGGTTAAAAAAAAAAAACTTTTTTTTTTTTTTTTTTGCAAAGTTACTGTTAACTCATATCAATTCTCCTGTCTATCTCTACTGCGCAGCTGTTTTGAGTGCTTATGCCAGCACAAAATAAGGAGTAACAGAACAGTCTGCTTCGTTCAGGATCAGTGCCAGCTTAAAATAACCACAAAACTGCAGTCTATCTATGCAGCATAAATGGCAATTATCTGTAGAAATAGAACTGTCCTTTCCACCATGTGTACTGTGTAACAGATCTAGCTTTCAGCACAGCATATGTCAGTTTGGGAAGGAATTTTTACAACCTCAGCAGTAGGAGTCCCTTTTGCCACCATGAGATACATCAGAGAGAGAAGGTTGTCCCAAGACAGGTTTATCTAAGCACCCCTATTACAAATTAACGTAAAGCAAGTGGTGGCAGAGACCTATGGTTGCACTGTTCTACTGAAAAATAGGTACTAATATAAATGGACTGTTTGAACAGATTTCACCGTTAGTTGAAATAGTTCATTGTCTGATTTTAAACCAGTTCCATTCTCATTAGTACTCCGTAGTGCTTAAGCTTCCCATCAGAGCAGGTGTAAAAACATGGTCCTTACTGAGAGTCAGCTTAGTTTGTCAAATGCTTTTATATGACTGTTAAGTTAGAAAGTTCTCCACAGGCCTAGAGGAATGAAGTATGTCCTACCTTAAGTGTACGGAGCCTGGTATGTTACAAAACTGATGTTCAGGATTCTGGGACGTTCCTTTTAGACACCAATATTGGGTATATCAGTCACTCCAAAAGCGACAAGAACTACCATGAACACAACAGCACTGTTGATCTTTAGCAAGGACTTGTCTCTGTGGGAAAGATAATTTTGAGTAGATGTGAATTAAAAGTATTTAATCCAAATTAATTCACACACAGGAAATAAGAAGTAGCTGTTTTGGATTAACTCCATGTTAAGATTTTAAATGGGAGGAGGGAGAGGAGAAGGTCTCTTCCAGCTGGGAGAGGTATTTCATGGCAGAGGAGCAGAGTCATCACCTTCACCACCGTATACTTTGCTATGTGAATTACAAGCCAAATTCTGCCATTACAAACCCTGAAGCAACATGCCTTCATGTGAGTCACTTCTTCAGGTACATGCTGCTCTAATGATCATGGTGCATGATCAGCAGAAGTCAGCTGTATAACTGTAATAGAAGACCAGGGAGTTTTCAAAAATCAGAGGTTTTCTTTGACTCCATCACAGGTCAACACTGCAGCTGTTTGCCAGTTCTTCCTGCTGGAGGTTACTGTCCTCCCAGCTCTGCAGGGCTTTTTCCTTTAAGGCAAAGTCAGCCAGGTTATCTTAAATCACCTTCTTTTGCTATTTGAACTGACCCAAGTGACTCCTTCTGAAACAGATTAGAAATTACTCATGTGACTTCCTCATTCCACTTCTATCGAGGGAAATTCTTCTGTCAGGAGTGGTACCTGCAGTTGTTTTCAGCTGGTGACAGCAATGCTTTGAATAGTCATTGCTGCTCACCAAAAGGAGTCTGTACATGACCTTCCAAAAGGTCATGCCCTTGAATCAGCCTCTAGAAGAGCCATTGAAAACTGTTAATTTGCACAAAAATAGCAAATGAGAAATAATTAAATTCTGTGAATGAGTAGTTTTATTTTCTTTTCATCCATAAAAACCAATGCTAAACCGATAAAGATTTAGAACCACGTTCACAGCAATGATCACTCCTGACTGTGTATGTTACTTGACAGTACAAATGATCTCTGTGTTTTACTGTATGCTTTAAGTTGATCTGAATATTTTCCTTTAGAAACCATGCCCTCTATGTGATGAAGCAAAAGAAGTGCTTGAGCCATATAAGAAAAGGGTAATGTATTGCAACAGTGTATACATTTTCTGTATAAAAAGAACAGTTAATCAGGATTCTTTCTTTGTAAAAGAAAATTACTTGGATTTATTTGCATCTGTTATTCTTTCATGGGTGACCTCTTCAAGACAATTTCAGCACTGATTTCCATAAAACTCATTATCCAAAAGCATTTTGTAACAATGCTACTCAAATAAGTATTGGTAAACTAAACCAATATACACCTTGTTGCAGTAGTTTTTAAAACCACTGCTTTTGTAAATACTGTTGCCTTTTCTGATTGAGGAATTTGCAACTTTTATGAGGCAGGCAATGATATCATTTGGGAAGGATGTTACTAAGTGGGGCCTCAAATGTTTTTGTGATTTCAATTTGTGCCATTCTTCAAACAGGTTTTGCTCCCTTTCTTGAAGGAAGAAACTGTTAACAGAAGCATTTAGAGGTGTTGCACTCTGATGTCTATCAGGCAGCTCTTGTGCTGCCAGATGCCTGTTTGTTGTAGTTGGTGCTCACAGGAGAGTGGCTCTGCACAGAGGATCAAGCATGTCATCCTGGAGCAGGGAGAGTCCTTCATAGACATGCAGACAAGGATTGTGGCTAATACATTTTGTATCCACAAAATGGGCAATTGTCTATCGTGTGGAAGAATAAATCCAAAAGCACCAAGAAAACACCCTTGCATTTCTGAAAAGAATACTGATCAAAAGACAAGCAGGTACTGTTTTTTCAGTATCCAGTAGGTACTAACATATTTCTTTTTTGTCACAGTTTATTTTGCAGGAGGTGGATATTACCCTTCCAGAGAACTCAGCGTGGTATGATAAATATAAGTATGACATACCTGTTTTTCATTTAAATGGGAAGTTCTTAATGAAGCATCAAGTAGACATTGAAAAGTTTGAGGACCAGCTTATGAAGCTGGAGTTGCAAAATTATGGAAACCAGTGAAGAAGAAAATGCAGCTGCTCTTCTGTGAATCTGAAAGGACTGTGCAACATGAATTGTGTAAAGAAGCAGTATTTGTTATGTGGCCTTGCGTTTCTTAGAATGTATGATACCAGTGTCCTAAAAAACTTAAGTGACTTGTATTCTATTTTGTATTAATCATCCAGCCCAACTGCACCAGAAGCAACCTTTTCTGTACCATTCATTTGCTGCTATGTGAGGCTGGCTTTTCATTGACAGAATAAATGCTGTTTCATAACAGCAGATAGAATGAAATGTGTTTGTATTGGGTTTGTGTGGTTTTGGTAGCAGAGGGGCTAGAGGGGTGCCTTCTGTGAGAAGCTGCTAGAAGCTTCCCCTGTGTTTGATAGAGCCAATGCCAGCCGGCTCCAAGATGGACCCACCGCTGGCCAAGGCTGAGCCCATCAGTGATGGTGGTGGTGCCTCTGTGATAACGTATTGAAGAAGGGGGATAAAAGCCCTGGGCAATTGCAGCTGGAGAGAGGAGTGAGAGCAACAACTCTGCAGATGCCAAGGTCAGTGAAAAAGGAGGGGGAGGAGTAATGTTGCTCCCAGCAGAGATTCCCCTGCAGCCCATGGAGGAGCAGAGATCCACCTGCAGCCCGTGGAGGACCCCATGCTGGAGCAGGTGGGTGTCCCTAAAGGAGGCTGTGACCCTGTGGACCGCCTGCGCTGGAGGAGGCTCCTGGCAGGACCTGTGACCCTGTGAAGAGAAGCCTACACTGGAGCAGGTTTGCTGGCAGGGCTTGTGACCCTGTGGGGGACCCATGCTGGAGCAGTCCGTTCCTGAAGGACTGCACCTGTGGAAGTGACTTGTACTGGAGCAGCCTGTGAAAAGCTGCAGCTGGTGGGAAGGACTTGTGCTGCAGCAGTTCATGAAGGACTGTCTCCCATAGGAGGAACCCCATACTGGAGCAGGGGAAGAGTTCAAGGAGTCCTCCCCATGAGGAGGAAGGAGCAGCAGAGATAACGTGTGACAAACTGAGCGCAACACCCATTCCCTGCCCCCCTGTACTTCTGTAGGGGAGGAGGTAGAGAAAATTGTGTGTAAAGTTAAGCCCAGGAAGAAGAGAGGCATGGGGAGGTGTTTTTAAGATTTGGTTTTAGTTCTTATTACCCTACTCTGATTTTGGTTGGTAATAAATTAAACTAATTTCCCCAGGTCATGTCTGTTTTGCCCATGACAGTAATTGCTGAATGATCTCTCCCCTGTCCTTATCTCGACATCATGAGCCTTTTGTTATATTCTGTCTCCCTTGTCCAGCTGAGTAGGGAGAGTAATGGAGCAGCGTTGGTGAGCACCTGGTGTCCAGCCAGGGTCAACCCACCACAGTGTTTCAAGATTGTTATTATGGGTAAGCTGTTGGTCTGTAAGCTGCTTCTTCCTTAAAGACGTCTAGAGTCTATCCTAAGTGCTCATTTGAAATGAAGAGGGCATTTACTGCAAATGAAATGGACACTTGATTAAAGACAGCACACTCTCACTGAAGCAGAATCACATCTATAGAACAATCATCACAATTTGATAGAGCTGTTACTAACACATGAACACTGAATAGTTTATTTGAGCATATGTTGCACTTAAGTCTTTTATTCTACTACAGCAACCTTTCAGTCACAATTGAAAATAAAAATAGGGTGAACTGTAATTGAGCCAAAAGAACCAAATCTGTAATTAAACCAGCATTTATTAACTCCAAACATGTCTCTCTGAATGCTACTAATTTCAGAGTATAAAATGAAAGTGAGAAACGCTAAGAGCGTCTTTAAAAATTTCCTGGCGTAGGATGTGGGATTTCTCTCTTAGACTCCAGTTATGTTCTTAAAAAAAAAAAAACTGCTAATATATGGTCTTTTGCCCTGCTTAGGCAAAATTGCTTGTGCCATAGTTCTCCATCATTACAAATCCAGGGAACAGAGAAAATGTGTTTCTCTGTTATTATGGGAACAATGCTTTTTCCTATAGACTAGAGTTCTGTGGTAATTGAGTCCAGTTGTTACGTTTTCTGACAAAGGAATTGCAATTCAGTTCTGTCTGCAACACAACTGCAAATCCATTTATCATGTGGCAAGAATACCATTTTGGCAAGGGTTACAACAGTTACGTTGGCCATGTTAGGCATGTGAGGTATACAGAATGCCTCAGTTAAATATGTTCTCAGGAGAAGAAGAAAGACAGATTAAGGAAAAATCAACTGGTTTAAGTTGAATAATCTGTAATAAGCACTGGAGAAAGTTGTTGGTATTTTTTATCTACTTAATAGATCCTTTAACACAGAAACTAATCCCTACCTGCTGCACTTCTTTCTACCACAGTGGTATTCAGTCTTCTCTCATCTCTAGGAACTTAAACAGAGAGACTTGACAGATGTTTCTTCTCAGTGGGGAGAATCCAGACAGAATTCCCAGTTGGAACAGCAAACTGAAATTCACTAGGATTCATTATGGATGTCAGCTTTTGGAGCATGGCTCAACAGGAAGCCAGCTGATCTGCTATCCTGAAAGGGGGCGGTTTCTATATGGCCCCATCCTACAGTGTCTTTAGCTTTTCACAGATCATTTGCAACCCAATTCTGGTGTATTCTGCAAGATGAAAAATTTCTGGGCAGTGAAGAGTGAGAGATTAAAACTTTCCTCCAGTTCAGCAACTTGAGTCCATTCAGGAAGGGGTCTGCAGGTATCCAAGAGTTCCCAGGAGGGAGAGCTGTGCCCTTTTTATGGTAGAGAGCTTTAGGTAAGTTCAGCCACATCATCTTAACTATACCCTGTGATTTACAGGACTTCAGAAACTTCCATTTCATAGCACGTCACCCTCCTCAAGAGGTCTGCAGAAAGACAGTGGCATCAAGCGGGACGGGTTTACTAGATCTGCAAGAACTAAAGAGAAGCTTAGAATTTTAAGCATCTCCTTAAATCTGTCTAAGGCTTTTCATCAGTAATTCTGTAACTGATCCAAAACTGAAAAGACACCCAACTGTTGCTTCTAAAGGAAAACACCAGTAACCAGTTTATTATTTTTGTAGCCTTACTTTAGAGCCCGCTGCTTTACCCTGATGTGGTCATTTACATTGTAGAGGAAAAGTAAGTTGAGGAGATTGTTAAAAAAAATAAAAAAGCTGAAACTTCTCAGGAGTAAGTGACTGAACTTGAGTAACCTAGCAAAGCATTCTGATGCTTTCCTCAACATGAGGAAAAAAAAAAAAAGGCAAAACTTGAAATAGCAAGATGCTTCTTGAATGGTGTGTTGCAGCATAGCTGTGCCCTAGCCACTGTGCTTTTCATCACCACTGACAGAAGAACGAGACCCTAGAGACAAAAACTGCTATAGTTTCTGCAGTTCATAATGCTACAGTCAAACTCCTAAGCGTAGCACAAGTTACTGTTAAACAATCGGTCTGAGCACCTCCGTACTAGCAAGCAAGTGCCATTTGCTTTCCTTCTATAATGTGAGATGGTTTCAGAGGGCCCAGGTTTTTCCTTACTGAGGTTTTGTAATAAGATAACTGGCATACAGCTCTTTTCAACAATAATTCAAGCGTTTTTCTAAAACAGCATTATTATCCCAAAGATATAAAGGACAGAGGTCATGTGGCCTTGCCTCATTTCCAAATATACATCATTGACAGAGGCTGGAATAGCCATCAGAGAGCAATTTGCCTTTGTTTTATTTTTAATAAGGTCTGTTTTGGGAAGAAAAAAAAAGGCAAGCTAAAAGCAAACTTCTTAATGAAGTTTCATTATGAATCCCTTGTTCCTTATTCATTCAGACTGTGGAGGTTATATTCTGTAGCCAGTGCCAGAGTATTTTCCCCCTTTATTTTGTAAAGTGAATGATAACAGGATTTTTATAACAGCTTTTGTCTGTGGTGTAGCCTTTATCAGCGAGATGGAGGTTTTCTATGAGTTCTGGCTGCAACTGCTGATTGCATGTAATGTACAGAGACGGGGTGGTTGCTTCTTCCAACTCTTTTTCTGGTGTACAATCAAGCACAACCCAGCATTATGCATGCCTCAATCCTATTTTCCCCATCAACACAAGTAGCAGATTCAGGTGTATGAGAAAGGTCACCTTAGACCCATGTTCAAGTGACAGGCCTGGACTCCAGGGTGAATGTTGTATGGTACAGAAAGATCAGCGCCAGCCACTCATCTCCAAACACAACCCTGTCTTTCCAAAGCCAAATAATGGGATATAGCCAAAACCTTCCAGTGGTATCTGGTAAGATTTCACTGTCCTGCTCTTTTAAGCGAGTGGAAGCCCTATTCTCATCAGTTTGGACACAAAGATAGGAGGCAGAAACATCAATATGGAGAGCTGGTGACCCTCCTCAAAGGAGGAGCTGCGCTACAGGTGTTTCCAGCTAAAAGCACCACAGGACAAGGTGATGAACAAGAGGCTGACTGCTCATTTTGGACCATAGGTGCTACTGCAGGATTCTTATTGCAAAATTAGGTTGTGTTAAAATTGCTGAAGACGTTATTCCCTTCTCTGTTACCTTCTCTGCAGAACATAAAATACTGATGTAGAAACTCCAGGAGGGCCCCTCCTCTTCCAAAGCCAGCAGCTCTGCTCAGTGGAATAATAAGGCATTCAATGACAATCTTCACTTGTCAACACTAAGAGTTCACATCTTCTGAGTAGCAGACCAGACAGAGAAGTCTTTCAACATCATCTTCCATTTCACTGACATTATTAGTCCTAAAAATAGTTGCATGAATTTGTGATCTTATGGGCAAAATAATTTTTTAACCTCAATAGGACCAGAATTTTACCTCAAATAGTTAACTACTTTCCATTTCCCTTGATGGTCAGGGAGACTGAACAAGTGCTTATGTGACTTAGCATGACTAGCAGGTCTGCCACGTTAATTTTCAAAATAGCATATGTAAATTTGAGGGTTTTTTTCTTCTTTTTGAATATAACAAATGCAGCAGGCTCCCAGCACATGCATTTCTCTAATCGAATGTGTTAAAGCATAACCTGAAAACGAGAAGGCATATGCCCCTGCTGAATATATATTTATGGAGGCATAAGCAACTTTGTGAAAAACGGCAATTTACTCTTTTGACAGCGAGCATTTTCAGGAGTGCAAAGCTCCATAATGTACTATCCCTGTAATGTAAAAACAGGTTGAATACAAGATGAACTTATTTCCTGTTTCTAGCCAATTAAAGAGCACATGCACAGTGTCCTTATCTCCTTCCAATGACTATAAATAACAAAATACCCATCAGGCTTGCTTGCTTGCTTTTATGTTCTACTTCTCCGACTCTTTGTGTCTTTAATTACATGCAATACACAGAAGGGATTTTCTCATTTCTTTAAGCATAGTACTCCTAGCACAGTGTCTTCCCATCCAAACTGGCCTGGGATACATAATCTCAGATTCCCTCCGAGCTCCTTAAAGAAAGCTCTTTCCCTAAAGTAGGGTTCTCACTAATATTGTATTTTTTATCTTTCTTATTAGCATCTAACTCCTCCAAAGAACAAAGAATCTGCATGTAGGCTTAGCCAATTCTGAAAGTATTAAGCTCTGTTCCAGTCTTGTGCAGGCATTCATCTTTAATCGTATGACCATCTGGATTAACTATGAGTGCAGCAACACGTAGAAGTAAACAAAACCACATATGCAAGTGTTTGCAAGATCATAGCTCATTTTTTTTTTCTCAGTGACTGCACCACTTTCAAGGCTGCTGTATACTGTACCAATATAATGTCTGTTTTCTACCACATCCTACTGGCAAGAAGGTTCTGTCCCATCCTTGTGAAGCTGCTGGACCTTGGATAGCCAAACCTGAGTTTTTGCAGGGCAGGAATGGAGCTGTAAGATACACCTGAACAGGAAGGTTTCATCAGTCAGGGAACTCCAGCTGAATACTGACTTGTGCTGCCTTCGTAAAAGGCATGGTAAGAACAACCAAACAACTCTCTGTCCTCTAAGCTCACCTCTCGTAGCTTTTCAGACCAAATTCTAGTTCTTACTCTTTGTCTTCAGGTGATACATGCCCAGGATATCCAAAGGGTAAAATGAGTTCCTCCAGGAGATAAATACTCTCAAGTGTCTGTCTTGTCCATGGAATGACCTGCAGGGACTCCGGGCACTCCACACCTTCCACATTTTTCCTTGATATTGCCTTCTGGACTGAATACAGTTGACCAAAACTCTATGCACAGAATATAAAATAAATCCCTCCGAACATACACACATGTGCAAATCTTACTTCAATGAGACACAACTACACCCACATCTCCTGGGGAGAAGATGAAGGAATGACATGTGACATGCATTACTGGAATGCACCTAGAGACTGGTGACCAGGGCACATAAAACTGTCAGCTTTAATTCGGGGCCTTACTATGGGCCTTGTATTTTCAGCCTGTCACCTAAAGAAATGAAACTTGGACCATGTAATCATGTATCAGTCCAATTATTGCCGTTCCCTTCTCCCCCTCCTCTCTGACTCCTGCCCAGAAACTGGTTTAACCCAGAGACTAATTCAACAAAGTGACCTAGCTGTTTGCTTTTTGGTTGTTTTTTTTTTTTTTTCAGCCATTACATTCCTACAAGGTTCCTGAAGATCTGCTCCCAGGAAGGTGACGGAATTCCCTCCATCCATGTCCCCCGGTGGGGGAAAAGCATGCTGAATGAAGCCACCATGCATTTTGGCCAGCTGGCTGCTCCCAAGCAAACAGCAAAAGGGTGGCTCTGTACTGACCGTGACATTTAATGTCTCTCATCCAGAAGGCACATCACAGCAAATATGCCCAGGAGTCACATCGCTGCAGTGGAAGGACGTTTACGGGACAAAGGACACTAATCCACCTGGAACCAGGCTCGTTAATTTTGTTTCTCGCCAGTCTGTTTCATAGTGGACAAGTGATTGAAAAGTGTTACTGCAAAATCCAGATGCTTAAAGAAAAAGAAGTGGTCAGAAACCACATTTATACTCATAGATTTGATGTGCATGTAGGTCTAGACGCATGTTTAAGCTTCTTCTCCAAGAGGCAAAGCACCCATTGCAACAAGGCCTGCATGGCGGTGCGGGCTGTCACGGCAGTTCTGCTTGCAAGGCTGGGTTCCAAGCGGCTTTATTCACGTCCCCACTCCAGTGAACATCCACATTTCCGCTTCATTTAACTCACCTGCCTGCCACCAAGGTTTCCCGAGTGACTCCCACAACCAGCGTCGGGCCCTCCCCGTTTATTGTATGTGATACACGGGTAGCACCTCTATGCATCTTCCGTTTCCACCTGGAAGAGCACCTGCATCACCGGGGGTGGGCACGCAGCCAGCTGCAAGGACAGGTGGGGTGGATTTTTTTCGCTCCACTGACAGGAATGCAGAGACGAGGCAGCCCCCTCACGCGATTAGGCCTCCAGCAGAATTTAAGCGTATGTTGGCATTTTTTTATGCAGTTGTACCAAGAGAACATGGCGGTTTTAGAAAAATACGGCAAAACAGGTCCCATCTCAGCCCTGCAATGTTCATTCATTTTTGAACAAAGCAAGCGAGCTTGCTTGAGAAAGGCGGTGAAATGGAGAACTGTAATTAAGCAAACAAAAATATTAGCCTGCAGGTTTCCTTTAGGTTGCCCACTGCTATCTCTGGAACTCGGAGCTGTCATTTTAGATACAGCTTCAACCGAGTTTCAGCGACTTGGACGTTTTCCTTGACATCAACGTGAGCTTCGCGGGCACGGCTGGCTTTAGAAAAGCTTTTTCTCCCAGACTACCGTGCGACGGGCATTTTGGGGGTTTGAACTTTTTTGTGATATTAAACTAATTAATTGATTTTCCGTGTTTGGGGTGGGGATTTGGCTCCCCCCCCCCCCCCGCGTCTGGACGTCGGTCTGGCACAGTCGCCAGTTGCCGGGGCGAGACCTCGTTTCACGCCAGCCCCCGCGTAGAGGAGGCCGAGGCCAGGGCGAGGGGAGCACCCGCGGGGGGCGGCTGGGAACCGGGCCTTTGTCTCGGTGCCGCTGGGCCGTGCGGGGGCGGGACCGGGTCCGCGCCGCCTCCGCCGGTCAATGAGTTGTGAGAGGAGGCGGCGGTGGCGGCGGTTGCGGCGGCGGCGCACCCTTCCGCCCGCCCGGGTCCGGGTTGGGCGGCGGAGGGTGAGCGAGGGGCTGCCCGCGGCGGGGGCGAGGGCGAGGGGGCGGGTGCCGCTCTGGCGCCTCGGCTGCTGGGGAGGCACGTTCCGCCTTTGCAGGCGGCCGCGGCGGGAAAAACCGGCACGCTCCGGTCCAGTCCGGCCGCGGGAGGCGCCGGCCCCTCGAGGTGGGGGACCCGGACCTCGCGTGGGCAGGCGCGGCGGCGCGACCGTGGGGCGGGCGGCGGCGCGTGTCAGCCGCGGCGCTGGCTGCCGCCCGCGTCCGCACGCGCGCCGCCGGTGCCCCCGAGAGCCCCTGCTGCGCCCCCGGCGCCCGCCCGCGCGTGGGTGAGTGGGGGGCGGCGGAGCCCCCCTGTGTCGCCGGCCGAACGAAAGGCACGGTACGTGGGTCGCTGGGCGGGGGCGGCGGCGGCGGCGGCTTCTGGTCGTGGGTTTCCCGTTGTTTGTTTGGGTCTCTAGTTTGCGTTTTGAAAGGGCGGTGGAGGGCCCGGTGAGGGAAGGGAGCGTGCCTGGACGCGCGCAAAGAAAGATGCCCGGTTCTGGGAGGAGTGCGTTGTCTGTGCAGAGATGGATTACTGCTTCGGGTTCTTTTTTTTTGTTGTTTTTGGTTGTTGTTGTTTTTTTTTTTTTTTTTTTTTGTACTATAGCTGGGGTTTAATTTTAGCTCTATCACCAGAAAAAAAATAAAAAAAACCCAGTACGGACTGTAAAAATGTCAGAGTTAGAGTGATCGGGGTGGGGAAGACAAGAACCACTTTTTTTTTTTTTTTTTTTTTTTTTTTTTTTCCTGTTACAGAGGTTGTGACAAACCCCAGCCATTTCTGTGATTCGGCCTCGGAGTGACATAGCCTCTTGCCTTTTCTTTTTTCCTTTTAATAGCCAAGGGTTGTATGGCTCTTTGCAGATAAAAGGATTATGAAACAGCTCGCTAATAATGCTCGCACGTGTCAGAGGAGTTTAACTTAGAAGTGTCAACAAATTTTTCAGCTTCGTTTTAACCCTGTGTTGCGCTCATCTTGTGCTCATCTTCAGCCGTGGGCTGTGGATAGCGCGTGCGGGAGGCACGCCGAGTTGTCACCTCAGCTCCGACTGTGCGGATCTGGCCATTTCACAGCCGTGAATCCAGTGAAAGCAGAGATTTGTCTATTAGAAACGCCAGGTTTTGGCAAGGATATTTACAACCCCTCCAACGCCTGTTGAAATAGACGGGAAAACTCTCACTGATGATGACTTGTGTCCGTGGGCTTCCGACCTGGCCACCGCTGCCTGGTGTTGAAAGCCATCTGGTGCTGATCCGGAGCGGGGCGCTCCTGTAGGTAACCCTCCTGCCCTCCCCGGGGTTTGTCAAGGGAGGGGCTAGGTGGAGAGCAGCAGCAGCCAGCGGGTTTGTGAGTGGCTTTATCTAAGTGTATTTGCCAATTATAAATACTCTGTGATGTGCGTTCTTTAGGGTTTTAAGTGTCGTTGAACTTTAATTAATTGCTAGTGGCTTAGTGTGTTGCTGTCCGTCAGGCTGGTGAAGCAGCCGCCTTGCAGCTCGTCTGTCTGTGTTAATGATTATTGTGACGGGATCTTGGGGTGTACGATGCCTGTTTTGAAACTTCCAGAGGATGGAGGACTTGTGTGCAGTAGTTGCAGGCTTACTCGGGTGATGGACTCGTCTGAGGACATACGAGTTAGCTGCTTGCCAGGTTTCCCAGCCAGAAGGGACCTTGTCTGTCGTCTGTTCTGATCTCCTGCTTATTATAGGCCACAAGATTTTACAACTAAATTCTGTGTCAAGCCCATAATGTCTGTGTGGTCTTCACTTGCCGTTAAAGACAGGCTCCATCCGCAGCAGGAGTTCAAGCATGTTTCAGACTGCCCAGCGGTTCACAGGCTCGAGCTCTTAGATGGGTGAGTAACATCTACTACTTCAAACCTCTGTAATCAGGAGGATTGGTCTATCTAAATATCATTTTATATACAATGCTTATTAAAACACATCAGGATAATTATAGTTCTTGTGGCATACGTACTGCCAGAGCCTTCTTCTGTTCTTTGCATGAGGATAAAACACCGTTGGGGGCTCCTCAAAGTGACTTTGGACTTGCTGTTAGAAAGTTTGTTATTCTCTCTGAGCTGTGGTGCAAAAACGAGACCCTGGTTTCTACTGGTTTCCTGAATTTGCCTGTCGTGCAAGAGTCAGATTTTGGTGGGGCTTTCTGCCTTACCCTGCCATGGCTTTCTGCAGAAAGAGGAGAAAATGCTTCGGGTCCCATCTGAATTCTTCAGCCCTGCATGGGGTTGGGAAGGTGGGCTGCCTCTGCTCTCCTGTGGTGTGCTGACAGCAGTTGTGGCTTCCCGTCAGTTGCAGCTTGAAAGACAGTTCCCACTGTTTTTCCCCCTTGGATGCACCTTGCTGTAGAGCACGCATCGAGGCAGCTGGAGTGATGTAACACCACCTCTGCCTCAGCAGGTAGTTGAAGACTTTTGGAGCGTGTCAAAATAGCATAGGACAGTGGGTATTACGGCACCTAAGAGAGATCCTCCAGAGACAGCACAACAATGAACACAGGTATGATAGCACATTCTGTGTTGTAGTTGCACATTTTCTTCTAAAATTCTTCCTTCCACTGCTGGTTAGCTGCAGATACTGTGGATACTGACCTTCAGCACCCTGCTTGAGACTAGTCTGTCTGCAGTGGCTGGACAGTATAGAGGAACGCTGTTTATTTTGCATCCCTGTTTGACACTGTTGGAGCTTGATTAGCCTCAAATGTTTCATATGGGGTTGAAGAGTAAAGAGGTAATAACAGCTGTATAACGCAGCCCTCTGGCAGAGTCCTGCCGAGCAGGTATCACAGCCTAGTGTCGTGCTGTTGCAGGGGGCAGCCCTGACTGTGTGAGAGACAGGAGGAGAAAACATAGAAAATAAGGGGGAAATCGGGGAGGCGATTTTCTAGCGTGCTCAGTTGCTCTTCCCGACAACTGGAGCCAGTGTGGCTTGTGGATGAAGGAGGGCCTCATGGAGAGAAAAAAGCTGTCCTGCTTTGCAAAACCTTTGGCTGCAGCTCTAGGTAGAGATGGGCAAGCTCAGGTACTGTGTGTGCTTTCACCATGGCCTTCACACATGTTACTTTATCTCCTGCATTAACGCGCCTGCACTGTTCCTGGTGCCTCAGCTACTCACGTAACACTAGTTGCAATGTGTGCGTTCACAACCTGCAGGGTTGTGTTGGAGAACATCAGAAGGAAAAGCAGAAGAGAAAGAGAAAACAACGAAGACAGCAGGGAAGAGAAGAAATCTGGCATGTTGTTGTTGAAATGTGTGGGTTATCTAAAAGGAAAATCGACATATGTCTGTTCACTCTCTTCCAACACCTTCCTGAATTTGTATGAAGTACTCCTTGTTCCTGTTCTGAGGTAGATAGAAACTCTATCAGAGATGTGCGTAGTGTTAGAAACTTCATCTGCATTTGAAAGCTAGCATCTGCATAGCTTGTTCTTCGCAATTATTTTTTTCTTCAGGTCCCTTGATAGAAATTTTAGAAAGCTTGTTTTTGCCAGCCTTCTGAATGGATTCATCCTCAGACTGTCATTGATTGAGATGACCTAAAGATGACTGACTTACCCTAAAGATGACTGACTTACCCTAAAGATGACTCCAGCTAGCTAGAGCAAGCCATTACGTTCATCCTTCGTTTACAATAGAACATAGACGGTAGACCAAGGGAATGTATGTGAGGGCATTCATTACAAAGGCAGGCACAGCAGATTTCCACTGCTGAGGAGGGTGTCTTCCTTTATGTCCTTCTGGAAGCTGTCAGGAAGAAATACTGCTGCTGCTTAGAGCCACGGTCTTAAAGGGAGGAAAAGTATTAATGACACTGTGCAGGAAGGCTTGTCACAAAATCAAAGTACTGAAAATCACCGAAGTGATAGTACAGAATAGAACGCTTATCAAGGAATTCTCACCTTACCCATATGTCATCCTCGCTGCATCAGCCCTCTCGGTGCTGTGCTGTAGTTACTCCTCAGTTCCCTTACTATGGTACACCCCTTCCCACGGCACGCTGTCTTACATCTCTGCTCTGATTACTGCCCCTGTTTTCACATGAATATAAAACAACAGGAAGGGAAAAAGAGCTAGTATCTCTCACTTTGCTTTCTGTTAAGCTTCATGCAAGGCACTATAGAACAGAATTAATTATTAATTCCAATTATATTTTGTGTCATGGAGATATTGATGATATTTTCAATTCCAGAGTGATGCCTCTCCAACTTCCTGTTTTTCACCGCAGCAAGAAAGCCAGCAAAGCTCTTAAACACATGCCTATTTTTAAGCCTGCCAGCAGTCCCTTTGACTTAATTCAGCTGAATGGCCCAGGGCGGCCAAGGACAATCGTTTAATATAAAATTCTGCCTGGCCTTCTAGTTTTTGTGATTTTGTTGGGGTTTTGAGGGAGGAGGAGGGAGGGAAGGGAGAGAGTGAGGAGCTGTTTCTTCTAGAAGGCTATCATGACTCCACCACAGCTGTCCTGGGTAAATTCTCAACATGGGGATTCTTGTTATGTTAAAAATGCTGGTATCTTGCTACTTACTTCCTGAAATTGAAGTCTTTAGTCGAAAGTTTTAAAAAATTCCCCTGGAAGTATCAGAATGTTTTGTTCTGGTGTTTCTAAGGTGAAATGCTTGGTTTCCAAACTTTTGTGTTTGAGGTTAGCACTAATCCCAGCACAATCCGTCTCACCCCAACAGCACACTCCTCGGTCTCTTCAGTACCCTTGGTGTCCCCTCTGGGTAGAGCTTTTGAGCTACCTCTCTCATGAGACACTAGGATCTCAGAGGTAATTGTGGATGGATGGCTCCCAGAACTAAATGCTTAGATTCAGATTAAGTCCCAGGATGAAATGCCTCAGTAAGTTTTTCCCAGTACAAGGATGTGGTATCCTGTGGGTGGACTTAATGTTGAAAAACCTCTGGTTTTGGCGTGAGACTCATTCATTCAAAAGTTTTATCAGGCTTTGTTCATTCCCATTGGAAAATCTGAGGAACAGTGTTTTGAGATGGAATTTTAAATGGTAACATTCACACAAAACTTAACAGTAGCAAAACCGCGTGTTGAATCTGTCTTAGGCATGACTGTTTCTGACCTGGAGTATGTCTGTGTCCCCAGTCTTGCCACTTTAGCCACCTTCCACACTTCTTTATCTTCAACTCTTTTCTGCCTGGAGCTCTTGCACTTGCCTGTTTTTCCATTTTGCCTGTATTTAACTCACAGTTTTTCTTTCCTTGCTAACCTTTCCACTTCTAAAACGTGGGTGGTAGAAGAAGTGTATTTGCCAACATCATAATTCTGCGTTTGTGTTTTTCCTTTCTCTGCTCAGTATCAGGCGTGCTCTCTAAACAATTCAGGACAAGGATTTCAGTCACCCTTCTCTGTTTGTACAGTGCCTGGTGCAGTAGGTCCCCGTGCTTGAATGTCAGCGTGCACTACTGTAGTAGTCATAGTAGAGATATCTCTTTGATTATGTCAGAGAGATCAGTAAAGGAGATAAAGTTCATGTTCCATGTGTGTTTTCTGTATTTCCCCTCATTTATGATTTTTTTTCTGGATTGTGTCCCCTGCTCAGGAGTGTGTTTTACATGAAGAACAAAAATCAAAAAACTTTTCATTACGTGGAGAAATGGCAAACACAGAACATGTGCTTGGGACTAATGAATCAGAGAGAGAGCTTTTCAGTGCCCAAGAAATTTGTACTTGTGAGGTGTGGAACAGGAATGAAACAGTTCAGCTAAGCATCATGAACTGACTGATGTCCTTTCTACATCGCAACAGAGGTGGGCTTCTGGGGGCAGGAAGTGGGCTTCCGGAGCTGTGGAAGAAGGTAACTTTTTCCCCTGTTGAAGGGAAACAAACACAAGATATAAGCTGAAGGAGAAGCACCGTGAGAGCAGACAAGGGCTGTTCCTTACTATGTTCCCCACAAACTTCCTTGTCTTGCTGTGATGGAGCCAGTCCTGAAGCTTTCTGGGAATTTGAACAGGGGGGCACGCCATACTTCAGCTCCTTTTTCTGAGTTTGTCTCCCCTCCCCGTGAGCCAAGGGAGCCTTCAAACAGCCTCCTGCTCTGGGACGCCTACACCACAGCTGCCTACAAGCAGTCCCTCCCCCCTTTCTGCTGGGTGCTCAGTGGAGCTGAAACAAACCTGCTGTGCCTGAGGCTTTGCAGAGGCCAGAGGGCTCGCAGCATTGCTTGCAAGAGGCGAGCTGGCCCCTTGGAAATAGGAAGGAGCTTTGTCAAAGGAGCTGATCTGGAGAAATGGGCCAGGGCTGGTGCTCAGCCTGGCTCAGCGGTGAGCTGGCTTGGAGAGGTACGCCAGCAGAAAACTGCTTGTTTATTTTCTGGTAGGACTAATTTGGGGATAATTCATCACCCAGAGTTGGATCACTATAAGTTACCAATGAAGAGAGGGAACAAGAATCAGTACCAGGGTAAAAGGGGAAGGGTAAGGACTGTAGTCCTAACACTGCCATAATTTGGCTTTGGGGGAACTGTAGCCCATGTGGTTTGCTGAATGTCACCTAGAATATGTCTGTCTTCAGGGACCCTGGTGCTTTAATCACTAGCTGCACCTTCCTATTCTTATTTTCCCCGTCATCTGTGATGTTATTTAGAGTTGAGGTGGTGCACGCCGACAAATAGAAAGCCTGTTCGCAGATTTGTATTACTGAATGCAAAGTCATGGCCAGTAGCATCATCCATACGGTGTTCATGGGTAAGGCAAGTAACAACCCAGCTGCTGAAGCTTGACGAGCCTTGCCATTTCCAGTTAGCTGCAGAAGGCAAGGCTGAGAGGTGACAGCCTCACAGCTCCTGTGTAGAGGTCGCTCAGCTCTAGCAACAGCAGCTTTTTGAAGAAGTTGAACAAGCTTAGGCCCTGGGTTGGGGTTAGGCTGGAAGCAACTGCGATGTGTACGCAAGCTCCTGAATTGCTCCTCAGGCCAGTTAGATTTTATTTAAATTGGAGTGGAAATAATGTTTATCTGCTGGTGAAAGCCGCAGCTTGCTTAAGGTCTTCTGCACGTGCAGTATGCCTATAAGACTGATGGGTATGGGTATGTCCTCGGGTACGGCAGGTATCTGCTCACTCTCCCTGGGCACAGAGCTAAGCCAGCTCTATTTCAGAAGCTGTATAGATGTTCTAGCATGCAACCCATCTCCATCTAATGGATCCTCGGGGTACATTAAAGGAGTTTTTTGCAGGTAGGGACAAAATTGTTCTGCCTCCAAGCTGTGTTAGAGTTATTATTACCTCATCTTCACCCACATGCCATAAACCAGTCACACAGTTCTGGCTTGGCTGGGAGCATCGGGTAAATCGAGGTTCCTCTTTGCCTGGAAAAGCTTGTGTAAACATAGCCTCCTTTGGTGTCATCCCTGCTGCAGTGTCCCACCCTGACCCTGGGCTGGAGCTTTTCCAGGCTGCAGGAGCACCGGTGCCCCAAGCAGCTACGCATATGTCCATGAAGACCACCCTACAGCTGCAAGGTGTAGGGCTTTTACTCTTTGGAGAGCATGAAATCCTACTTACTAACCCTGCTCATCTGCGTTGTCACATCTGGCTGGCCTGATGAAATGTACAGTAAAGGGATGGCACAAACGGCAGCATAGGCAGGAGAGGTGGCCATTTTAACTGTAACCAAAATGTGATCTTCATGTCCCAGATCTATAAAACTAGATCCACGGCATGCCCAGCAACACGTGCATATGGGCACAACATTGAAATATCTAGACAGAGTTTTACAGTTGTCACAGCAGCCACCAAAATACTGGGAGAGGGTTCCCCTGCATGGACACGCGAACCCCTGGGACAGCACGACTAAACAACGCCGTGAGCCGATCTGCAGCATTTTTCTGGGCCCTGCCCCTGTGCACATAAGTTGTTGTGTTGTTGCCCTTTTCCTCGAGTTATTGCACTCTGTTATTGTTGGTTTGCTGCTGCCAGCCAGATTCTTACAATGTGGTTTTTTGAAAACAGGCCACAATTGTGTAAATGTTACTTGATATATGGGTGTTGTAACAAATTCCTATCTAACAGCAATGTGTTTGTTACATTTTGTTCTGAGAAGTGCTGGTTACCAGCGTGCTTGTTTGCTGAACACCCAGCTTTCTCTTCTAGTTGTCACTCGGTTTGGTTTCCTTATACCACAGGAGATCATTAACAGTATCAGACTTATTCCTGCTGGTGAAACGTGGTGCTTAACATCATGATATCTCAAAATAAACAAAAAGGATGAGAGGTCTCCTTGTGAAATAGATTATAGCCAAAAAATTCATAACCAGCATGGACTGACAAAGAAAAAAAGGCATACTTGAAAGAAGTGATGGCAAAAATGTCTACAGTTTATCAGTCTTTAAGTTCAGTATTTCCATAAATGAAGACTGTGAACAAATCTGTCCCTGACAGCTGCCACATGCTAATATGCATGAATACCTGTAAGTCCTTCAGCTCATTTGTAATGTTCTTCTATTTGGTAAAATCATAGTCAGGCCTGAATGTTGACTCTGTCAGCATAAAGTATCTGTATTAATTTTAAGGATATCTGTATTTTGACAAACTAGAACTATTTTTTTGGGGAACATTGCTCTTCTAGGCATGCAATTTAGTTTTTTACCCTTTTGTTCCACAATATCTAGCAGACTGAAACAATTTTTTTTTTGTGAAAGAACAGCAAATGCATTTTTCCAGATCTTGATAAGTGGAACATTTTCACTTCTCCCCAGGTTCTTGAGTGTGCTGCCAAAAATGGTTGTATGCGTTTTTTACCGTGTCTGTCAGAGCAGTTTAAGGAACATCCTCTTCTTCATTAAAGTCATAATTCTGGTAAGACTGAATATGGAAGGAAGAGTTAGAGCAGAATGTCTCCATCACACATATTTTACGTTCTGTATAAGGAAAATTTCTTCCTTACCATGATTTATTTTACATCCAGCTGTCGTATCAGAGCCAGTTTAACCAAAGAGTATTAGAACCTGGTTTAATTTGCATAGGTTTCTGATCAGACTTTCCAGTCATTAAATATATTATGTAACAGTTTTAAAATGCCATTTTCTAATGTGTTTCATTAGAAAAGACAGATACTGGAGCACTGGTAAGAAAAAAGTGTTTTTCTGAAGATGGCTCCAGCCTGTATATACATGACTGCGTTTCCGCGTCTGGCAGGATGGCCCTGTGAAGTTTGATGGGAAGACGTTTTTACTTTGCAGCCTGTGTGGGTGGGAAACAGTAGGGGCTCACAGAAAATGTGTAGCAGAAGCAGTGGCAATTAGAAGCAGCCGTGATGCTTGCACACACAAAGCTGAGGTGAATCTGCTCTGCTCGGCGTGCGCTTTTGTGTGTCTACGTGGTGTGCTTTGAAAGCAAAGGCAACTGCTTCGTGGCAGAAGTGGCCCTTCAGTTTCTGAAATGCATTTAAGCAGGTCTGTTGCAAGCCGCTTCTGCCTTGTTAGGAAGGTTTAGGAGAGCGGAGTTTCGGGAGAACATCTGTGCGCTGGCAGCGGCAGCACGAGAGGTACGGTATTGTTATTTGTAGCGAAGCAGTCCTTTCTCAGCCCGCTTAGGGTCTGCAGGTCAAAGCTAGCAAAACCCCCGAATTTTGAGTAGGCTTCGTCAGATAAGTAATCAGTGTAACCTCAGCAAGTCTTCAGAAAGGTAATTTACCTTCAACCAGGTGTTTAAAAGAAAAGGAGGGACTTTTCTAAACTACAATTCTTCAAATATATCTGATAAAAAGTATTAGCGTTTAATGCAGTCTTTTAATCCCAGTGATTAATTAAATTTTAATATTTTCATTTTGCTTTCCAGGATTGTACCTGTTCTTTTTCTGTGTACTTCTGCCCCTTCGGACTGAATTTTGCTGTCTGTACTTGCAGTGACTCTGCAAGGAAGTTTGCTTTCGTGCAGCCGTAGCTACTGTGAACCCCAGGAGCAATTTTAAGACTGTTTTGAACATTGTGCCCATAGTACTTTTTATCAAAAACACATTAAAATTGTAATCCTGCTCTCTCTGTGAGGGTAATATTAGCAGAGTTCTTGTTATCTTTACACTGTGCTTGCTTGAGTCTTAGCTTTATGTTAAGAGCTCTTGTGAAGGCATTCTGTAGAACTGAATGGAGATTAAAACTGACTGGTTACTGTGTAAGCCACTGTAGAAGTTTGAATAATAAGTTGAAGAAATTGTCTTTTTGTAAGTTTTTTTTTTTTTTTCCTGCTGTTGAAAAACTTTGTCCTGAAATAGTTATAAAACCATAGTTTGGGTTGGAAGGGACCTTTAAAGGTCATCTAGTCCAACCCCTCTGCAAGGAGCAGGGACGTCTCCAGCTGGATCAGGTTGCTCAGAGCCTCATCCGACCTGACCTTATTTTCCTCTCCCATTCTAAAAGACTGCATGATGGCAAAGATCATTCATGGAAAAAAGATTATTGAGCATCATTTATATCCCCAAAGTTTCAATGATGCAAAAGCAAATTACAAGAGCACTTCTAGTATCTCAGAGTAAGATTTTGCTGATATTAGTCATAGTGATTTTCTGGCCACGAGGAAGAGATGTAAAACGCAGTTTCACATTTCAGATCTGAGCTTTGAAAATCCCTTGTAAACATTGAACAAGGACCTTACTCAGTAGTGTTACGTAAGACGGGAAACTTCACAGCTTTTAGAAGCCAAACCAATGCATCTTGCCACCCTTGCTGTTGTCCATTGCGTGTATCTGAAAGACTGCGTGGACTGAATTTCTCAGTTTAGGAAGAGCTTTAGGAGAACTCCCTGTTGTCTCCAGACAGCTCAGTTCCATAGTGAGAAAAGGTCAGAGTTGTGTAGGTTTGTCCACTGCTGACCAGCTCTCTACAGCAGAATCTTCATTGGACTCTCTCTGATTTTTAAGTCTTATCATCTCTGCCTGTGTTTCCTTGTGAAATAGCTGTGCCTTAGTATTCCTATCTGAGAACACATTTAGAAGGAATTCGTTAATGAATGGCAGTCAAGGCAGTATTGAAATGCATAGCCTTATAATCTGAAATAATTCTGTGCCCTGTTAGGAATAGTTTTTAATTTAATCTACTCATTATGAAAAGTATGGAATAGGATATTAGGGGAAAAAATACTTTCATCTAGTTGGGTAAAACTTATGTAGCCACTTTCATTTAAATTCCCAATTTTCCTGACATGTTGTTTTACTTAGCTGATCTTAGCTGTTAGTCTTCTGCTGCCCACCCCAAAAATATGGCTTGTGTGTTTAAGTTGAACATGATGACTATGAATAATTTGTCAGTGTTTTTTTTTTCTCACTGATTAATCAGAGAATCCCATGACTATTCAGCTGTTTTGTTATTTAAGATGCATGAATCTTTTAAGTGGAAATTTGTGCTTAAAAATATATTTAATTTCCATAATGGATTAGAAATTGACCGGTGAGCAAGAAAAAGGAGAGGCAAGAGACACATACTTTCACAGATCCATGTGAATCCTCAGCCTTCTATAGGAGAATCCTCAAGCTTCTATAGGAAGGGAAAAAAACTCAACCCAGTTTATCTTTGAAAATTGTAGTTCTAAAAAAAAAAAAAAACAAGAAAACAAGCTTGATGTTATATTACAAGCAGAGTTTTGGAGCAGAACAGGAAGCGTTTCTGCATCCTGTCTGCTGACAGGAGTCCATTTGCTGGTGCCAGACTGGGACCTGGCTTCCGTTACTCAAAGGAACCGTGCCCTGCTGCTAGATTAAGCACTTGGAATACATGCTCAAAAAGCCTGGCGTTATTTGGCTGAGTAGATGGAGTCGTGCAGTGATGATTGAATTTGAATCTGTTATGAGAGCGA
Source organism: Chlamydotis macqueenii (assembly GCF_036417535.1). Taxonomy (NCBI): domain Eukaryota; kingdom Metazoa; phylum Chordata; class Aves; order Otidiformes; family Otididae; genus Chlamydotis; species Chlamydotis macqueenii. The sequence goes on along the minus strand of NC_141593.1, from coordinate 52,581,150 downwards.
GTATTCGTTCACTCACTGGAAGTCCTGGGCAGAAATAACCTAAGCTTGTAAATACAGGGTACGCCGTGCGGATGGTTGCTACAGTAATGTGCAGAAACTTCTAGGCTCACATTTTCACGTACGGTTCTGTGGATTAAATGTTTTTAACTTTAGGCAACAGGATTCAAATCAGTGTCTCACAGCCTTTTGAAAGGAACATTCAGGGGACATTTTTCTTGTTGCAAAGCTTCCGATGGCATGTGACCCTTTAGGTAAGTTTCAGACCCATAATCTTTGTGAAGTCTATAGGTGTGACCTGGAATTCCCTCCCTCTCTCCCCAAGCAGCAGATTTGTTTTGGGACTGTTAGAGGGAGCTTGAGGTCTGAGAGAAGCCAGCATTGTGCAAGGTGCTGGTACAGGTCACTGAGCAGCAGTGGGGTTTCGCTGCATGTCTGTAGCAATCAGCAATCTTTTCTCGGAGAAAGCAGAAAGGAGGTCAGTGGTGCTTTGCCCATGAAGTTAATGTATGGACTGCCACTGCATTGCAGCACTGCCTTAAACTACGGTGTGTGATACAGCAGTGCTTTTTGTACAAAATCATCCTCACTGGGATGGGGCCACTGTAAGCACGTCTGTGGCTGGCCGGTCAGCTGCAGCGGGGTCGTACTTGTGCTGCTTTTCATGTGTGTATTGGGTCTGGCTGGGATGGAGATAACTTTCTTAGTAGTGGTCTATAAGGTGCTGTGTTTTGCATTTGTGGCTAGAACAGTGTTGTCAAGGCTTCACTCTCATCCCCTCCCTGCTCGCTGCCCTGCAGTGAGCAGGTTGTAGGTTTTTGTGGAGTGGCTGATCTGAGCGGGCCAGAGGGATTTTCCATAGCACATGGTGTCAGGCCCAGCAATAAAACTTGGGGTAGGGGAGGATGAGATGGGGGTGTTATCCTTAGGGTTGATGTTGCTGGGCATCCATCTCCCTGTGGGAAGTGGTGACTGACTGCCTTTGCATCACTTCTTTCTTCTTTTTTTTTTTTTTTTTTTTTTTTTCCCCTTATTTCCTTCACCCATTAAACTGTCTTTATGTCTGCCCTTGAGTTTTCTCGGTTTCGCTCTTCGTATCCTCTCCTGTCCTGTTGGGGGCAGGTAGGGTGGGGAGTGAGCAAAGCTGTATGGGTGCTTGGCTGGGGGGCATGGTCATCCCACCACAGTGCTCTACGAACGAATTGAGAACAGGAGCATTGGGCAGATGATAGGATTGGCCTCCCAGGAGGATGCTGCTTTCTTTGCTGACTTTTTTTCTTAACAGGACAGAAAGTGGTATTGATAATAATTTAATTTCGGTAAAGTAAAAGGCTCAGTTACTCCTTGAATGCAGATGTGAAAGTCATTAGCTGAGGGATAGGAAGCACATGGGGATTTTTTGAGTCCTGTCCCGTGATCCAGCGCAGTCCAGGATCTTGCTAGCCTCAGCAGCACCTGGAGTCAGCCTGCAAACATGGAGGCAAAACAAAGCTTTGATTTTCTTTTCTCTAAATGCTACCAGTAAACACAAGCTAAAATCTGTTTCTTTTCTATGAAATGAGGTAATGGATGACAAGTAGTTAAATAGATGAGTTAGTTTGCTGTTCTACATACTGTAAATATGTGTTTCCTAATAAGGAATAATTAAGGTTCTCCCTTTTGCGTGTACTGCACTCGCACTTATTATTTACAAATGATGCAGCAATTTTGAGTAACTGTGGCTATTTAATCAACTCAATTTTTTATTTCCCTATTACGAATTTGCTCAGAAGGCAAAAACCAGAGCCTTAACTCGTGTAACAAATACGAGGCTGCAATGAAAGAGTGACTGATTGGATTGGTGGCTTGTGCTGCATTACTGATCTCTTTGAGCTAAATCAGTGCATTCATTTTTGCCTAGTTTTTTTAATGGGAAATTTCTAGCCTTAGCTAGTTTGGTTGTTTTGACTTTCTAAAGCATTTGACGTTGTCCTCAGTCCTAAAACCAGAGTTGTTATTATTAGCTAGAGGCATTTCATGCTGAAAAATTTGTGCCACAGTAGATGAAGATGGCAAAGTAGGAAAACTAGTTAAAAAGTGACTGAATAGGCTCTACTTCCTCAGAGAAGGGGTGACTTACAGGTTGAAGCCTTGTGTGCTTTTTCCTTTAAGAATATACTAAACCAAGAGGTAACAGTTTGGTTGGATCACATGGAAGGAGTCTTTAAACTTGACTTTTTGACACTGGTATCACTAAAGCCTGATGGTAATAATTCAGTTTTAAACCAAGGTGTTAAATGCGTTTTCTAGGCAACTCTTACCTGTTGGTCCTTCCCGCTTCAGTGAATTATGTGTGTCTTCCTCATTATATTGATAGGAGTCTCTTGAGTGCTCTCTGGACATCTCAGTGTATTCTCAGACTATTACCATTCTTTTTCCCTTGACTCCATGTATTTGTCAGCACTCAAGGACAGACCTGGTCTTCTTTGAAAGAAAACTTTGTTTGCAGGCAGGAGGGATCCGGCAGTGGTGCCCCAGGGTGACTGGCCAGCGTGGCTGGACCATGGGTAGTACCTGTTTCCCCATCAGGATGCACAGATGCCTGCACAGAGACAAAAACTACCGAGCACAGGAGAGAGCAGTTCTGCCCTGCTCTGCTCTGCAGACACAGTCTGGTTTGAGTCCTTTGTGGTTCCATCCCTTGCCCTCCACCATCTTATTTTAAATGGCTGCAGCAGTTGTCACTTATGACTGACAATTAAACCTATCTCTCTTTTCTTAGCATTTATCCCTCTGTTACTTCCTCGTTAGCCTGTCCCTCTGAGGCTTTCTGAATGAAAGTCTCCAAAAACTTGAGCACAAAAAATTAGACTGCTTATCTTTTCCCTTGTATGTGAGTTTGGCTGTTTTGCTTCTCCTTGTTCACAGTCTAGCTTGTCAGACTCATATCCGAGACCAGTAATCTCCTGCTCAGTTCTGCTGTAATCTCCTGCTTAATTATAGTGCATACTGAGAACTGTGTTTAATACTTCTTTTATGTTATCTGTGGCTTTTCATTTTATTTCTGACCTTGTCTTGCAGGCAATTAACCGTAGATTGCTCTAACCTTGTTCTTCCTGATGGCCACAGCAGTCCTTGACGGATTTGTCACCTCCTCTTTGGATGCCTCCATGGAACCAAATGAAAATCCTCTTCAAAGTCCCATGTAACTTAACCTCCTTGATACGTGTCTTCTCTAGTATGTTATAGCTGCTTCTATCATCTGTTTGACCATTCAGGCCTGCCTCATCACATCATTTGACTGAGTCTCTTGTAGTCGTGTTTGTTTTTTCATTTGTGCTCCCATATGTGGGAAGCTGTTCATGAGGCTTTGTCCTGAGAAGGTTCTTCTCTCTTTTCCTCCAGACTGTTCTGGAAGATAAATGCCTGCCACAATGCCTACGAGGAGACTTGCTGACTGATAAGGACAGATGAAGGGTAATTGCAAATAGTTTGTATATTCCTGCTGGAGCAGGGAGGATAGATAAGATGACCTCCAGAGATCCCTTCCAACTTCAGCCCTTCTGTGATTCTACTTGGAAGAGCTATCCGCAAGCACTTCTCCAGTATTCCTCAGCGTTAGCTGTATATAATTAAAACTGACAGTCCATTTTAGTTAAGCAACAGCCCTGTCTGGTAAATAATCACTTTGAGGCTGGAGAAGGAGAATTATCTAGATGTGAGCACATTATACCTAAATAACTTTTCCTATTCTCCTCTAGTTTACACTCTGTTGCTTTTTTGTATTTGGATTGTTAATGCTTTAGGGCAAGGAGTTTGCCTGTTTTTCCTGTTCGGAAAGTACTTTGTCTGTTAGCACAACCATTAACCAACAAGCAATGCATCATCTTTGATTGTAATGCCACTATCAATACAAAGTAGCTGTGGCGTTCCAGAGGGGTTTTGCTGTCATTTTGCATGTTGTGTCCTTGTTATCACATGCTGCGAGATTCTGGAAAGCCAAAACAAAACTGCAGCTTTGGACCTAATCAGGGCTGAAGGTCTGCGTGTGTGCTGTTACCCCTCATGCTGTTAGATAACAAACTGCTTCAAACCCATCGAGTATTTTGAGACTCTGACTTCATATGTTACCAAGAGGAATGCCAAAGCTAACAAAGGCTGATAGGCGCTTCTGCACGTGGTACTTTCCTCTTACTGCCTAGAAATTTGAAAAGTCACTGAGGAAAAGGAGGACGTGGTTTGGGAAGAGTGACCTCATATTAAAGTGTAGGTCCTACTCTAGGTGCCTGATGTTTTGGATAGTAAAAACAACAAGGTCTCGTTTAACCTAAAAAAAAGGATAATTTAATTCTCTCTGAACTGCTGGTCGGGCTCTTTACTATTCAAGATGGTAAAGCAGCAACATACAACAACGAAAGCATAACGTTCCTTAGAAATACAGCATTCAAGGCTGTTCCGTTGACTTCCCAGCAGCCTGTGTTCATAGCTGCTGCAAAAGGCTGGGAGTAAAGTTTGTTCACTGAGGGAGTTTGTGGCTGGATGGTGTCTATAGGCGATCAACTGTAATATGAGTGTTCTGTGCCTATTCTGTAGGCACATACATGGTGATCTGTAAACATGTGAACACAGCTTTTATTTTCTTCTTTTGCTCACTTGCTTACTATAATAAACAAGTAAAAGAATTATCTATTTTCCTTCCTCTCTGTACTTCCCAGTAGTACTAAAAACATTTTTGACTTGGTGCTGTTTGTAACTAGGTTAATTTTTGAGCAGGAGTCCTTATGAACAAAATGTTAATACTGGTCATAGGATTTAGTATATTTCTCAGTTGCACATGCAGTGCTGAAGAATACTTGGGAGTATCCTCTGAGTTTAGTTTGAACTGTGGATCCCAGGCAAATTCTAGAGCTGTGGCTTTATCAGGGCGTAATCGAAGTGTTGTCAAGCAGGGATGAAGGGTTTTCTGGGCATTTGTAAATGAAGCAGAGGAGAGTGCTCTTTTATCCTACTTAGGCAGTTTGCAAGGGAGCTGTATGTGAAAAATCTGTAAGAATCTCAGTGACAAACCTCTTCCGCAGTGTCCTTGCACCTGTGTAGAGACCGGTTTGTGGCCAAAATTATAGATATGTTGAATTTACTGTCAAAGCAGCTGCAAGTTGCAATACAAGTAGACCAATACATCCCACCTCATTAAATGAGCAGTTTTGTGTGTTGTATGATCCAGGTGGCCTATTAAGCAGAAACTGAAACTCCTTCCCTTTCATATCTGTTCATTTTTGTGCATTGTGTTGGAGCAGCCATCAGAGAGTCTCGGTCCAGAGGCAATGTGGGCTTTTAAAGTGGGACAGAATATCTTGAGCAGAAAAAGCCTTTCAGAAAACTGTTAATTAGTATAGGAAGAGATCCCGTGCACAAGATCTTTAAGGAAGAGTTAAATTCTGACTCTCTCTGATCTTCCCTACAATTTGTTGTGGCTTTATAGACATGTTGTGGTAAATAGCAGAAGGTGGGCATTTCTCCCCTAGCCTGTGATACGTAAATATTTTCAGCCCTCTGTCCCTTCCTCTCTCTGTGGCAAGGGAAATTGTGAGGACTGAATCTAAGCCTTTGCAAGTTTCTTTCTACTACATAAAATGTAGTAGTCGGTATTTTCCTTCTCTGTTGTCTTTCGGTTCTGAAACTGAAGATTTTTTGTGGATAAGGGCTTCAGATCAGACACGCGTGATTTCATCCCATAAAGGAATCTAAGGAAGGCTGGCATGGAAACTGGAGTTTAAGCTTAGCAGCAGTGAACGTGAACTGTGCTCAGCAGAACATCAGGTGGAAAGCAAGGCTCTATCTAGAGATGCTTTGGGTCTGTGTAACATTTTTTTCACAACTGATTGTAATGGGATCCTGTGGTAGCATTTGGTGATGGCGTGTGGAGCACAGCGCAGGATGTGTGTGTGTGGTACGTGGCGCTCTGCGGAATGGCCAGTGAAAATGATGCCAAATCATCCTTGTAAGATGGCAGAGCCCTGCTGCTGTATAAACTAACTTACTTTACACTTCAGTTATACTGAATATTGCTGCTGTGGCGGAATAGCCTCTGGAGAGAGCAAGTCCAGCCTAGCTGGAAGGGGAAACTTGGCAGCCAGGGCTTCTTTTCCTCCCAGGTAGGAGAAAGCCGGGCAGTGCTTCTTTCCACTTTGGTTTTACTATTTGTAAAATGAGAATGACTACTTTAAAATGGTGATTTAAGTAATATTTAATACTGTTATCCTTTGCTAGAAAGGCATGGTAGGTTTGCATGCTATACGTAACTTCAGTAAACTGACAGTAGCAGGGTGGCTTGTCTCTGATAGTTGAAGGCACAGATTCCTTCAGAAGGTCTTCTAAAGTTGTATCAGGCATGCCAATTTATTTAGGTGGCCTGCATGACACATCAACTAGCAGATGATTATCTGTTTCAGCAGTGATCACCAATCACTAAGTTTTCCTTAATGGCAGCCGAAGGGAATAGTGATTTGTCTTTTCTATAGCTTTGCGTTTTACTTTCCTTTGCTGGAGCAGTTGCACAGTTCATTCTGCTCCAAGGTTGCTTCAATCTTCTACGTAAAATGACTGTGATCAAAGCTTCACTTCAGAAAGGAGTTTGAAAAGGTCATTAACAAGGACAGAATAGAGTTTCTTGATTTTTAGACTTTGCCAGCCCTCAGTTTGTTTTCGTACCCTTAAAAATGTATTCTCTTCTCAAAAAAAAGCCTTGCTTCCCCCTCCTTCCCCCCCCCCCCCCCCCCCAAATTCTGGTTTGGCTTTTGTAGCTGATGAGTTACTGGTAGCTGATTACCATTTCATTGTCTTCCTTTTCTCTCTGTATCTGCCTTGCTTTGTTGCCTGCTTTCTCTACTGCTTCCCCATCCTCTTCTCTCCTATCCTTGGCGGTCTCCCCATCCACACCCCTCAGGGCTTCTTAGCATCAACTCCCACCAGCATCTCTCACTTCTGACTCCAGTAATTCGTGTTGGCTAGGTGAGCACTAGGACGAAGTGCTGTCTGCAGAGCCTTCGCACTGCATTTTTCATGCTGACAGAGAGGTTTTTCAGATGAACACAGCACTCACCCGTAAAGTCAACTGCATAAACTACAAATAACAGGAGGTAGCACTGTGGTCTCAACATCTTGGACTCCTGTAAGCAGAGCTCTGTAGCAGTGTACGAAGGCTGTTCAGTTATGCCCAGAAAAAATAAGTAAATGCATGTTGAAAGACCTTATAATTTATCTCTGTTGTTTAGCTGAGATGGGACAAAAAGTCTTTGAAGGCTGACGCAAATCTTAACAGTGAGTAGCCAAGGCAGTTGATGCTAACCGTGTGTCTCTTTAAGAACTCACAATGCTCACAAAAGGCATTGATGTGGTTTTTTTGGTTTGACATGTACACCCAGGCTGTCAAGATGGAAACCTACTGTGGAACATTTCAAGGCTGATGAGTAAACCTTTTTTGTAGTATACGCTAGTGCCTCATCCTATCAGAAACAACGCAGAATTAATTTCATTGTCCATTGGGGAAAAAAAATGCCCTCTGTAACTGTCTGCTCCTGATAAAATCCAGTTGTGGATCTGTGGACCTTTCCAGACTGGGGAGTAGAAATATAAACACAATATCTGCTTCATTAGATTTGGTCATGGATCCTGGCTACCCTCCGTAGAGAATTCGCTATTACGCATGTAAAACTCAAGTCATCAGCAGTAGGTCTGTTCTTGGTGGCAACAGATAAGGCTGTGTCATCACGGAGTAGGGGTTTAGTCAGCTAGAGAGGAAGCTAGGTGAAGGAAACTTCTCCCAGCAGACGTGCTTTTTGTGAGGGACATGATCCTGGGCAGCTGCTGGATACACTGCCTCTGCCTCTGCCTCGAGCTGCTGGTGGGCTCCAGAACTACAGTTAGGCGTCTGGGCTTTTTTACTTGAAGGGAAGAACACTGCAGGTAAGGAAGCAATGATACTCTCTTCTTTAAGGTTGTTGTGAGCATACACTGAATCCGTGTATAAGAGAGTGAGGCTTTTGGTTTGTTGGTGTAATTATTTCCTCTCAGCATGTGTGCAAGGTGGACGTGCTATTAAATTCATCATCCCATTGCAGTGGGTACATGGAAAGACTGGTGCAGTATTTGGCATGTTTTCAGGGCCAGTTATTTTCTTACTGCATTTTGAATACAAATTCAGAAAAGATTAATTTTTTTTTTAGTGAGCCAGTTCCTGAATCTCAGCTTTATATGCCTCTCCTCTTGTCTTGTGGTACTGTCACGATGCATCCTGCAGTACGGAGGTCAGGAGAGCGGAATCTCCTGCTCTAGCAGGTGTGACCGAAAGTATTTTGGGTACTACTCTACTCTGATGCTCCTTGGCTAATGGTCACTCAGCACAAATTGTTGAAGATAAAGAGTCATTACCAAAAGGGAGATAAGAATGCTATTTGGAAGGGGTCTTGAGTTGTTTGAGTTATTTACAGAAACAGGAGTAACACAAGTCGTACGCTTTAGGATTGTAGGTAAGCAATAGCATGCATTACATGGTATTTGGTTACATCTGATTGTGGATCTCTGACTGGAAGTTTGTAGTAGATCTGTAAAGAGCCAGAGGTGGAGTAATGAGCCTTGCACCATATGCAGAGGTGAAAATAACGGCATGCTTGTATCGACTGTTCCGACTGGGTAGCAGGAGCAGAGCCATTTCATTATACTGACGTGCGGAAAACAGACTTCACAATCTGTAAGATTGTAAAGTAGGTATGTTTATTCAGCGCCGGGCACACGGGGGATCGCTCCTCCAAACGTGCACAATGTGTTAAGCAACAGGTACAGTATTAATGCATCGTAGACACACATATTCATAGAATTCCCACGGACTTGGTTATATTTTCATTAGTTTTCCGAGAGAACATTATCATAAGTTTCCTCCCAGGACAGGTTATTCCCTGGTCTCTGTGTCCATCTCGCGTCTGTTCTCAGGATCACAATCTCTCTGGTGGCCGTTCTTTCCTCTTTGTCACTGTGTCCAGCTGTGTGAATTCAAACCTTTGTCCTGCTTTTTTCTTGCTGCCAGGGTGGTTTCTTGATGACTTATCTTTGCTGGTTCCCAATTTCCTTGGCTATTCCACCCTATCAGTTGGTTCTAAACTTCTTGAATCCCCTTATCTTGGTTTCAGCCGTTGTGTCTGTACATCCTCAGGATGTTCCCATCTAACTTAACTTAGCTCTTGCTAGAGCATCCTGAAAGTATCTCATTATGTTAAGTTTATGACTCTGCTGTTCTTTCTCTCAAGGTTAGCAAATCATTGATCACTATTTATCAGCTTGATTCCTTGGTATTAATCCCTTCTTTCAATGCTGTGGGTGCTGGATGAGGAGCTAGTACTTCTCTTTCATGCTGAGTAAGCAGTTTTTCTGTAATTGTTAGTGTTTTCACAGGAAGTTAAGTACACAGCTTCTCCATATTCTGCATGGCATGGGTGAAATACCACTGGCAGAAGCTATAAGTCAATCCTGAACGGTCGTTAGTGCATGGAAAAATCTAAGAAGAGTTCTGTTAGCTCGGTGTGTTAAGCCTGCACTCTGCTAGGCACATTTGTCGCTCTGGGGAATGTATTTAACAAGGAACGTAAGACAGCACTAATGAGTATGGGGGAAAGCAATGATGGAAGTAGCTGTCAGCTCTTCATTTTTGTTATTTAGGAAAGACAATTTTATAGCGTATTAAAGATTTTTGAAATGTTGTGTAATGATACAGGGGTGTTTAAAAGTGTACGTGAGGATGCCGTGCTGTTCCAACAGCATTTTTTGGCAAAATATTTTTTGTCTTCCCCTGTGTGTTATATCTTATTGTTTGGTTCACTTTATCAGCGCTACTGGGAGCACTCCAAACCCTGCATGCCCTCCAGAAGAAGCAGCCATGGTGAAGCTGCGCCAAACCGCAACTGATGCAGTGTTGGTTTGTTCTGTTTTCTTACAGGTACGATTTACAGTGTTTAGCAAGCAGTCATTCACGGACACTCACAGCAGTGACTGAGTGTCTCAGTATACTCGCTGAAATTTAAAAACAAAACAAAACAAAACAAAAACCCGGGAAAGACCCAAAGCACAGTCTTGGACCTTAGTACTACCTGTGTCTTAGATAATGATCTGCACCTGGACCTACTCCATGATTTTGGGTCTGTTCTGCTTTTGTAAGGGAAGAGAGATTTGGGAATTTTTTTTTTTTTTTTACCAGACTGATTTCAAAAGTTTGTTTTTCTTGTGTCTGGTAAGATGGTGTCACGTGTAACCTTGGGGGAAAAAAAAATATTGCTCCCTTAAGCAGTATCTTATGTTCCCCCTCATGTCTCAATCCCCCTGCTGCTGTCAAAAATCAGTAGGGTGGGAATGTGGATCAAAGGCAGCTTGTGGTAAATCCTTGTAATTTTTAATAATAAATATATTTCCTGAAGAAACACACTGACAGATTTTGTCAGAGTTTGAGAAACTAATCACAATATTTGTACGTTCACATTTCAGCATTTAGCATCTGTGAATTACTGTATTTCATTTATACAAACCTGTCTGATCTAATTTAAAGAAAGGAGGAAACATGCTAAAAACAAACACATGGCATTGAAAAAAAAGTACCTCTAAATTAAAGTATGACACTTACTTCACAGGCTGCCTGTATCTTTGTAATCACTGTGACAAGTGCTAACTGACCGTGTGTTATACCTGCTTTTCAGGTAAGGGATTATGTGGAGGTGTATCTGTGGTGCACCTAGTCCAGTGTTTGTTCGTAGAGAAAGTAGCAATATGTGTGTGAATAATTAAAAGCTCCACCTTCAAGCAGTGTGAGTTAATTTTCTTTTTAACCACTACTCAATGGTAAAATTGTAAATTGCTGCTGATTTTCTCTGTTGTTTGTTCTGCTCCTTTAATTCTGAATAACTCATCAAAGCCAGCAGTGTTCAGCGCTTCATCTTTTTACACTGTTTGTGGAATAGTTTATCTCAAATCTGGAAGCGATGTGATATTCCTACATCCTGGGACAGGACTGTAGGTGGAGTGAAACCAAGCCCAGAGGACTAATTTGGGAAGGAATAGCTGATTTTTAGGTGCGTCTTTTGGAAAAGGTGTCTCCGTTTTCACTAGATAGAAGCAAGAGTCAGTAGCCTGGTTCCTTTCTGGTTTTCTAGGGTGCCACTGGAAGCTGTGGTGTATATATATAAACATACACGTACACCCCTCACAGAATCTGTGGTATATGCATGCATACATACACATATTTATCATTAAACCATACATTAAAATACTTCAAGCTAATTTACAAGATGTCTTAGTGTATTGAAAAAACAGAACTGTGCAAGAGAAATGGGAATATTCTTGATCTCCCATAAAGTCCTGGTCCTCATTCAGGTTTTTTTTGAGGGAGTAGGGGAGGGAAGTAGCTTGGCAAGAGATAGCAGCAGATTTTTAGTACCCTCTGCCAAAAAAAAAAAAGTGGAATTGTCTCTACATGCAGACACAGTGCTTAAAGGAGAAAAAAAGGTTGTATTTTGTGTCTCCTCACCTTCTGTAACTGAAAATATTTTTATTAAGCATCTGAGGTGTAGATGTGGTATTTCTTTTCGGTATCCTCTTGTGTTTTTTATTCTGACTGACATTTTATTGAAGTATTCATAAACGGGAGTAAGAGTTTGGTCAGCCTCTGCTTGCAAGAGCAGGCAGGAGTGTCTTTCATAGAGCTCTCTGTGCCCTTTGTTTTTTATTAGAAGCTATTTAGATTTAAGAAGTCCAAACCCAGTGTTTAAAATCCTTTGCCTCTTATGTGTTTGGATTTCATCTTTAAAATGTTACAGTCAAAGTAAGTTTTTTTTAGCTTTCTGAGGTTTCCTGATTTGGAAACAAAGAAGTCAAATGTCTAATACTTCTAAAAGCAGAGATAAGTACTTTCATGGTGATAAAGCTGGATCTTTTTGTATGAGAAGAGAGGCTGAGTGCATCACCACATTTTCCTGTCATTTCTGCATCTTTTTAATGGGCTGAAATCCATACAGCCAGCCTTGCGTGTCAGCCCTCAGTCTCGGTGATTTTCAGTTGTGCCTTAACTATTTTCCCTGCAAGCATTAACGTTTGTCATTATTGTAACCAGGGGCAGAATCTTTCAGTTGTGCTAAAAGTCTTCTGACTTTAAGATGTATCTTTCAAAAAAGAAAAGAGGGGAGGATAACTTTTTAACATAGAATGATCTGTCAGAACACTTTCTGTGTTTGCCAAGGATGCTTCTCTGGTGTGATGAGGCCAAGGCAGCTCTGCCTTTCTGAGCCCAGCCGGTGCCTTCTCAGCTCCTCTGTAACATATTAACTGAGCAACGAGGAGATTTACAGGAGTTGCATGTTAGAAACACGCTGGCAGCAGCAAGCCTGACAAGAGGCCAGTCCTTCACCTGCCGGTCCCTGCAGCTGTTGTGTCCTCCTCTAACCTGGCCACTGTGGAGCTACCATTACGCTGAAATAAGATCGGGAGAAGATGCGAGTTTCTGCGCGCGGGGAGAATGATTGAAACCAACCTGGGATAAGGCAGGTGGTGGAGACCTGTCCTCCCCTGCCTGTGGCAACCAGAAGATTTTGTGATGGAAGAACGTGGGGGGAGAAAGAAAGAAATGGTCTGTGTTGCAATAGCCACAATGTCAGAGGTTTAATTTTTCCTGTGATATTTTCCTTCCTAGCTGAAGGCTTATGGGAGAGAGATTTCTGCAGCAAAAAAATCCATGTGTACAGTGTGAACTGAAAACCTAGTACCTTATTCTTTTCGATATGGTGGGAAAGAGACTTAGCTTTACAAAGGTTTGCAAACCTCTGTTTTCTCATTAGTTGAGTTGATTGTTCTTAGAGGCCCCCATTTGTAGCTCTTCTGTGTACAGCATGTATAGGAAATGGGACAAGAGAACAGCTGGTTGAAGATGCAGAAGAGCATATAGCCTGCAAAAGATAATTATAGCGCACGAAGGGAAAGTTTAAGCTTGAGATACAGGAGTGAACAGGCAAAAGAGAGGGTACAAAAATTTTAAAAGAAAAGATGAAACACACTGAATTCAGCTGGGGAAAAGCTACTCCACTCCTCCCTTCCCAAAAGTAAGTCCGGGAGGAAGAATGGAAAATGCCAAGGTGACAGATTAAATTACTTACCTTGTGTATTACCTACATGTATTTCCAGTGCTTTTGGGATGCGGTCACTGTGTATGAGACTCTGCCCAGATTCATTCAGTTGCTGGAAAATACACTTCTGATCTTGGCCTCAATGTCGTGCTCGTAAAAGCTACTGCCATGTGTGCTGGCTCAGTGGTGGGGTTATAAGGAAGGCAGAAGATGAGACAGTAAATTAAGTCCTAACGGATTCAATAACTTTCTGCTACTGAAAGTTACGGTGACGAGCATGTACAGTAGGTGAGGTCCATGCAGCAGCTGAGTCTCTCCGTTTGCTGGAATGCATCTTTTGTGGGCTCAGTTAAGAGAATAAAGCTTTTACAGTGTTTTTCAAAATAAGATGAAAATAAGATGTTAAACAACATTAAATGTCTTTTAATTTTGTAACTTGGAGCTGTCATGCAGTCATCTGTGTGACACATACAGTCCTTAGCACACTAGATCAACTTCATTTCTACTGGACGCACAGCAGACTGTAACAGTAGGCTCCAAAATGTGCTGTGAGGCTTTGGGGGTGACTTATGGACCAAGAAGAGACTTTGTGAAGAGGCTGAGAGAAGGCAAGGAGGACTGGTTTTAGTTTGCTGTTCAGACTGGCTAACATAGCTTCTTCTGTCGGGGTGATAGGAGATGAAGAGCTCTGCTGTAATACTTTGGGAATGGTGTGACTGTGCAAAGTATCTCGTGGTGAAGGGGATATCTTTTTTTCATTTTTCTCTGTCTTGGCAAGAAGGAAAACAACCCAGCTCTATAGACAGTGCTGTACGAGATGCACTTACTCTGTAGGACAGAGAATGTTGCATTTGTCTCTTGCCTTTTTATAGCCCTCTTTCTGGCCATGCAGTTTTCCTAGTGGAGTCGCGCATCTCATCCTTTCAGCTGGAAGAAAAATTGCACCATTAATGACTAACAAGGAGATGGGGCTTTGCATGCACGAGTGAGGGCCTTAAGAATATTGTGGAAGGCAGCTGTAAATGCACTGATGATTGTCGCTCTACTGAAAGAAAAAGAAGTCTGTAAAGATGGAAAAGGGTAACAAAATTTTAAAGTGTTTACTGAAACAGAACAAATTGCTGCTAACTTCTGCTCCCTTTACCATATATGTGGGTGCAGCACAGAGATCTTTATTGTTTTTTATTTTATTTTAATTTTTTAATACAATTTTTTAAATTGGTTTTTAATTTTTTTTTTCCTAACACAAGCAGGGATCCAAAAAGAGCATAAAAGTGCTCCCGGCTGGAAGAGCGTACTCCATTATTTCATCAATTCTGTTCTTTCTGAGCCACCTTATAACCAAATCTGTTGAGCTGTTAGTTAAGACATCTGTCAGCTAGAAGTGGTAGAAGAAGTCCTATAGTAGTAAGCTGTTTCAAAATCCTGAGTTATCTGGAAGAGTGATGCATTTCACAATGAATTAATTTTTCTCCATTTTTCTCCATCTCCCATACCTATATGGGAGTGAGTTTTCATGCTGTGGAGTTTGTATGCACAATTAGTGATTGCAGAGGATCTACAGGTATGTTTTCCCAAGTTTTTAATGTACTTAATTTATCAAGCAGTATGGAGAGAGTAAAAAAAAAGTTACCAGGGAAGCATATGTTTGTTTTTGGACTGCAAGCATCCAAAGGTACACAGGGAGCTATAGCACATGAATTGTCATTTTGGATTTAGAGGAAAGGAAGGAAAATAAATGCAGGGTGATGCCTGTTTCTTGTTTTTGCTTTGCATACATTGCTTTTCAGATATTGAAGTACAGGACTGTGGTTTGGAGAGCAAAGGATTTCTACACAGGATTTGTAGTTGTTCTTTTAAACCTTCACTATATGAAAGAAAATTGGTTATACACAGTCTACCAAGATATCTGGGAGAGAACAGGAAGCTGTTTCTGGGGGTAGAAAGTGCTTTTTTGGGGGGCATACTAAGCTTTGAAATCTCCTTGCAAAGTTTTCGTCTAATTGTGTCAAGATTCTGTGAAAGTAAATGTAGTAGCTTTAAAAGACAGAAATCACTATTACTGATAGCAGCAGCATTTGAAAGCTCAAAGCTGAAGACCTGACAGAGCAATGATAGCGATGTGTAAGCCTATGTAAATTTGGCTACCTATGTATCATATAGTTATTTTTGTGTTTTGTTAAAGACTCCATTACACTGTCTCTGCTCATGCAATTTGCGTTACTGCAAAAGTACATTTCTTAAATGCTCGAAATTTGGGACTGTGGGTAGGGAACCAAACTTGGGATGCTGATTCTTTTAGTTCAGAATCTCGAAGGCGCGTTGTAGATGCTTGTACATACTCGTGACTCTATTCAGTATGAGCAGGAAACACTTTTCCTGTAGACAGTAATGAAAAACTGAAACTAAACTTCTCAAGATGCTTTTTCAGTTTTGAGATGTCCTTTCTCAGCTGGTGTTTGGTAACCGCCTCATCTACTCAGAATGATAAAGAGCCTCCCACTTGGGTACATTCCTGAAGCTCACGTGAAAGAACTGGAGAAGACACATGCCCAAATTATCAGACAGATGAGAGTATTAGATCCTCTCCCAGTAGAAAGTGGTACCTCTAGGTAGGAAAGGATGGGTTTGAATTTTGTACAGTGAGCAGTTACCTATGTCTTCACAACATAAATAGGAACTCGTTATTTGGCCCTAAAATAATCTTGAGAAAACAATATTTTGGGCAAAGTTATACAGAGCTAAGTGAGGGAGGGTTTTGTGCAGTGTTAGTGTGGGCATAGGGCTGTGTTCTCATAGGCAGATGCAAACTCAGTGTTTTTGAGTTTGTTTGGGGTTGTCAGAAAAATCTTCTGGATACATTGTACTTGGTTTTGTTAAATAAATACATGCTATAATACTGAACTACTTAAAGCTTTGTGTGAGTGCTTGGAATTCAGTTAGTGGACAAACAAACCCCCAGAAGGCAGCCCTTGTCCACAGGGATTTCTCGAGAAATTGACTATATTTAGCCAACAAGATCCCTCTGCAGTCTTGTGGAAAGTGCTAAACAAAAAATGTTTTGATTTTACTATCATGAGTTCAGAGAAGCCATTTATCAAGGATGAGAATAAGCAAATGGGTTACAAGTACTTGGTGCTTTCTGTTGTGTCACAGAACTGAATGCAGTTCTTCTTCTGCCGAACTGACTTGGGATGTCCTGGTAAAGCAATGCATTCAGAAAGAGGGATATTGGTGAGTTTAAGTAATTTCTGTCCTTTTAAACAAGCAGTGGTCAAGGAACAATGCTGTTCATAGTTTTTAATACTGTTGTGGAATTGCACTGTAATTTCTAAACAAAACCCAGGTATTACGAAACTGCATGTTAGCTTTTCTTATATTAAAAGTTTAATAGAAAAAGAGGAGGCAGCTGATCAAAAAAATCTGTCTCCGTGGGTTCATGTTTAGGTAGTCACTTACAGTGTGAACAGACACTGAAGTCTGTTCTTCCATCTTCTGGTCTGATGATAAGTTAACTTGTGACAAAGCATTAATTCCCAAGGCTTTGAAATCTTGTGCCTCATATCACTGACATCATGATCCGTTTCCTTCATGCATTCAGTTGGAGCTTTCTTATCAATCTAACTTTGTAAAATGGCTGCAAGATGTTTCAGGGTTTTTTCCGTGTAGTTTTTTTCAGGCTTTTCTTTGATTCATTCCTTCTCTTTCCTTTTCCTTCCTTCCAGTATTAAAGAGCAAAGGATGTGGAACTGCTCCTCTGAGAAGGGAGATCTCTTTTCATTTAAGTACCTACAGAAGCTCATGCCATAAAGCCTTAGCCAGTGGAAAAAATTACTTTTCCCCAACTATATAAGTGAATGTCAAGACGTTACATTAAAGCAGATTTCTCTTTTGGATCGGAGAGATTCAATCCTCAAAGTGATGGAGGCAAACAAAGCTGCTTGATAGTAATCCATTGGTAGTCCCTCCTCTTTAAAACACCTCTCCTTTTGAGTTTGAGTATTTTCTTTCTTCAGCTAGGAGCTGGTATTTCTTATTTTCTCCTTCTCTGAACTACTGAAGGGTTCCTAACTGCGGGTGTCTCTGTAAGCATTATTTTTCCCTCCACATCTTGGCATTTTCTGCAGTAAGGTTTCTTTCCTCCCTGCAAAGACTTAACCCACCCCAAGCAAGACCAGGGTCAGAAACAAGTCTCAGTGCAGGGGAGTGCTTCACCCACTACTGCAGTACTGCAACCCATCTTTTCCTCAGCA
This sequence comes from Chlamydotis macqueenii, assembly GCF_036417535.1. Lineage (NCBI taxonomy): Eukaryota > Metazoa > Chordata > Aves > Otidiformes > Otididae > Chlamydotis > Chlamydotis macqueenii. Next base: position 52,563,767 of record NC_141593.1, on the reverse strand, counting down.
GTTTTGTTTCTTGGTAGCATCTAACCAAGCCGAGTTTGAGGTTCCTCAAAGAGTAACCAGACCTTTGCCATCTCTCTTTCTGGGCCGTTGTGCCTCTGTGCAGGCTGCTCTGACTCCATCAAGAGCTGTTTCAGCCTGTTCTGTTCCAAGCAGAGACAACATCTGCTGGGAGGATGAAGATGACTGGGCACACAAAGCAGATGCTCTCATTTTAACTCACAGAGGTGCAAGGTGCTTTTGTTTTTTAAGACCTTTCAGCAAGCAGTTGCCCTGCTGTCCGGCGGGTGGGGTACTGCCAGAAATGCTGACTGACAGCGCTTGGCTCACTCGCCTTGCTCTCTGTCTGTGGTTTTAAAGTGCCTAACCTGGAAACGAGTGGCCTGGATACTTGTTAATTCCACAGCTAGGGTGATGTCACAGGCATACTTTCTACATAATAAGTTTCATCTTTATCAGTCTTAGAAGCACTTATGATTAATTCCTGACAGCATTTTGGGAACACGTGCAGCTCAGTATTTGTGTGGATGTAGGGTCGAAGCAATGATAAGTTCCTTTTCATTACCCAGTGTAGAAATATCAATGTAGTAAGTGCTGACTGCCTGGCAGGTTGCTTGCAAACAGCATTTACGTTCCTCGCTTTCCAGGTGTTTCCTGGTTACTTTGCTGATCAGATGCATTTGCAGCCTGCACTTCCACTTCTCTGAAGCACCTGTCCTTGTTGTATGCAAACGCCGCTGAAACAATCACAGAGCAAAAAGAAGAGGAGAAAGCCGAATTTAACTGGGGTTTTTTTGTATGATTGACTGGATGGTTACCTAAGTTTTTGTTGTTGCAAACGTCTGTCATGCTGTAGAGCTGTGGCAACTAATCTGTAGTGTAGGTCCAGCATAACTTTAATTTTGGCATTCTGTAATGTCCCCTGAACTGTTAAAAAAACTAGTCAGTCTACCTTGAGACTGGTATGAGTTGTTTCTGACCTGTCATTTCTATGGTTTGAGATAATGAAAGTAAAATTAGCCCCAAAATGTTTGACACAAAATAGCTGAAAACAAGTGAAGAATTGGAGAGAAATGGCTTCTTATTAATTTTGTCAGCTGGCACACAGGAACTAAGTTTAATTGGTGTAAATTCTATTTGTTAACATTATTAGCATTTCTAATTAGCAGTTTTGTAAACTGGGTTTCCAAGCGTGTTCTGCAAGCATGCAGAATATTTGATCTTGGGAAGAGCCCACAGAGATGGCCCTGTTAGGAAGCAGTAAGATGATGATGGCCTTGCTTAACAGCAAGTAAGTACTGGTCCTATTGAAGTCCACGACAAACTTCTCCATAAAGTCGGTAGATTCAGAGATTAGCTGTAGGTACTGGACTGGAGCTGGTATTTTCTACCTGTTCCAAGAGAAGGGAAGTTACTGATCTAACGTAATGAGGCCTCAGCAAGAGTTTTAGGAAAAAGAGGTGTCACACAGAAAAAGCTGGTGAAAATTAGATACCACCTTGATGGCTGGATCTAGAGGATGGGTGGGGAGCTGGCCGCATGCAATATCCAGTGTGTCCAGTACAGCTTCATGTCCTATGGGACAGAGCTGTGTGAGCACATGGAAACTGAATTAGCACAGTAAAGGTAAAACCTTTTTTTTTTTTTTTTTTTTGGGTTACTTGTGAAGAATATTCGAGGTACATCTAAGTGTGTGGTGTACCAAAGATATACCTGAATGTCTCACTGGGTCCCTCATATGTGGTCCAGAGAAGAGGCAGTGCCAAATCCATCACCTTAATTATAGGCCTTAGTGACAGCAAATGTGTTTGCTAGAAGACTTCCCGTTTCAAACACTCAAAATGGCAGATGTGCCGAAGAGTAATTACCAGGACTCGATATCAGTGCTTCTCAAATTAGGAAAGCAAATATCCAACAGCTTCGTACCATGGTGCTTGGTTCGCATCCCTACAGGAAAAATTAGCCCTAAGAGTTGGGAGACGCAGATGGAAAGCTCCTGCTGAAGTATCTAGACTTGGTGTGCTGAGCCGGTCACCAGGAGAGGACAGTTTTCTTTGTTTCTTTCTTCTGCTTTTGTTCCTTTATTGGATTTGCACCCAACTAAACTTTCTTTTGCTGAGCCTGCCTCGCTGACTGTCACAGTGCTTTGTTCCTGTCACATACTTTACAAAAATCAGGACTTTTCCCAGTCTGGAGCTTTAAAAAAAGGTGTCGTTATTTCCAGGTGTGATGTGGCTGATGCTGTTCTTGGGCCAGTCCAACAGCGTGTCACAGGACCAAGCTGCCGGGCCCCATTCGGTTGCAATAAACTTTGGAAGCAAAAACATCCGTTGTTCTGTGTCACATTTTATTGTATGGTGCCTAGGGATGCAATTATTTAAAAATTTAAAAACTGAAATTAAAAATAGCATTATTTTTGTTAACTTCAGCCCTTGTGGAAAGTAAGTAAATACTTACATATGCAATCAGGTCAAGTACTGTTCATGAGAATACATAGATATCTTTTTAAAAAGAGAATAAAATAAAGTGAAAGACATTAAAAAATTGTGCCTGGCAGAAGGACAGATACATTGGATAACACTAGATACAGATTTAAGAAGAAAATACTGGTAGATACCCTATTAAGTGTAGCCCCTCACAAAAACATACCAAGCATTTAGGGTGAAAGAGATAAAAAATTGTGCGTAATACTCAGCCTCTGCCCACAGCCAAAGCTCAGGTTACTTCCACCAGTCTCTGACAAACACAAAACTTCTCATATGAAATACTGAAAGCCTCCCAAACTGAGAGGAAGTAAATTTCTCTCTGAAAATATGTAATTCTTCTTAAAAAGTTAAGCACTAAGCCACAGTGCTTACCAGTGATGGAATAAAGCTTATACCTCCTTGTCAGATGTTAAAGGAAAAGCTGTATGTAGTGAGTTACAGTCCAAGTTAAATTAACTGTTTTATCTGCTTTGTAAGCCTGCATAGAGGTATGCAAACATGAAATGCTCTATGCCTTCATAAATCTTAGCATACAGTGATTCCAGGAAGGTCATCTGAAATGGAAGTGAATTAGTAACTTGATGCAACAGTCACGTGTCCAACTCTCTGGATTATCCTGAGTTTTCCAGGAAAGCCTGTCTTCTAAAAGAATTGCATTAATACAGGCATCGCTTTAGTCTGAGCAGAAGTCCCGCTTTTGTGTCACATCTTTCCTCACAATTCAACTGTAAGTGCTTCTAAAAAGTACTGAAGCTGAAACATAAAACTCAATTTGGCTTGAGAAAAATGACCTCTGTTACTCTTTTAATTGAAATATAATGTTAATTTCCATCAACCAGTATGTAAGGAAGCAGATGTTACTGTGCTGTCAAAACAGAATGTGGGTGTCTGTGTGAAGATCCCACTGGCTGTAGCGAAGTCCTGTCTGCAGGTCGTTGCACACAGCAGCCCCATGAGCAGTGGGACAATGTGCACATGCAGCTTGGACAAAGCTGTACTGACCTCCAGGTACTTATGAAATTAGTAAAATACTGTGTCAGTTCCTGCCTAAACACTAAGTTTTAGGGGAGGGACCCAACCTTTTCCTATGTAAATGCTTCTCCATGGTTACCTTCACCAATGTCCAGGATGCCCTCTCTGGCTTACTCAGAATCAAGTTCTTTTCACAGCAGCGTCATTAGAAGAAACATGATATAAAGAATAAGAGATTTCATGGATCTGTGATTTATTGTTTGGAGTAATTAACAGCACACCAAACTGAGGATTTGGTTATCAGTAGTTTCTGTTCTTTGTGGAAGAATAATAAAATTGGTAATAGTTGCCATTCATTTTTATTTAATAGAGTGGCAAGATTTTTTTGTTGGCAGAACTCAGGAAATGAACAATCTTGTTAACATGTCCTGCTCTAAGTTGAAGGTTGTCATTGCAGCTGCTCTGCCGAAGAACAAAATAATAGAAAATAAATTAGGATAATGTAATCTATAAATTACTTTCACCTGAAGAGTTAGTGTATTCCTGTTCTGAATGGATCCTAGAAAAAAAATGAATCTTAGTTAACTGACTGGTAAACATTTGTTTTAAAGACAAAAAAAAAATGAGGAAGAGAAAATAATGTTATTAAACGAGAAAAGAAATATCATCTGGTTTTAATTATTCAACAGTATTTAGTGGTGATTAATCATCGCTGCTATTACCAAAGCAAAGACAAAATATTTAGTCTAACACTTTGCAGAAGAATCTCTAACTGCTTAGGTTAGGTCTTGGATCCTTTTTCTTTGATTCTTGCAGACCTTTACTTATAGCTTTTTTTTACCTATCAACATTACTAACAAAGTCAGAAACTCAACTACTTGTGCACAAGAGAAATCAGCTGTGATACTATACTGTCAGTACCTATTATCCATAACTTTTCAGGACAGGTTTTTCAAAAGTAGTACACTGAATAATTTTCTGGCTATTGCATGTTCATGTGTTGTTTCCCACAGCTTCTGCCATGAATGCTCACTGCTTGTCCTGTGGAATTGGCAGCTACCTGACATTGCTGTAGTTATTTCTGCTCCAGACTGAACGACTCTCAAACCCACAAGCCTCTTTCAGGACAGTTGTGTGAACACTGCTGCATTTTTGCTCTGTTCATGTATTTGGACTAAGCTGCAGAAGAGGAGCAAGTATCTCTTTTTCCCCTCATTTTTTAAATCTATTTTTCTTCTTAAGATTGAATTGATCTGGTTTGATTTGTTACACAAAACTGCTGAGTTTTGAGAACCAAATATCCTTGTGTAACTATCATGGCTACTTGTAGAGAAGCACAGTGGCTTGGACGGAGTGCACTGGCTCTGCTCTCTTACTTCTACTCAGTTTTACTCATTTTTTTTATGTTGACTCTTCTGTGGGAACATGTCATGCCCTGGGGCAATCCCTGCAAGCTTGGGGATTGCTACAGTTGTGGAAAAATAGTAAAAGCCGTGAAATAAATCTGAGAGTCATGTGGCTTGCCAGAGGACCTTGATAAGCTGCTGCTCAAATGTTGTGTTATCTTTTTAGAAGGAACAGTTTAGAAAAGTAGAAGTCATGTTTTCCTTCCTGGTGGAAGGTGGTCGAGGAGATGGTCACTGTTGTCGCTTGGCCGGGCTTTCAAGCTCATGACCTTAGAAATGATCCCCCTTTGGGAGCTGGGGGATAAACTCTGTTGGATACAGTTGACCAGTGGTTTTTTTTAATGTTCTGTTGCAAACTTCGTAACTTTTGTCTGTCCAAATTTTGCAACAATTGTCGTACAGCCACTGGGCATGTATTAAAAAATTTACACATAAAAATTGTGGGGTCTCTGCATAGAAATACCCATGGTGAAAAAGTAAGCAAAAGAGACTTCTTTCTGGCTTCGTGGTGGCTCATGAAGGTGAGCCAAGGGATAAAGACAACTGACATAAAACTGTGATATTTATTAGGATGTGACAGCAAATACAAATTAATAAATACTGTTGTGAAGCTCTTACAGCCCAGACAGTCAGAAGCATTTTAGTTTTGGTACTTTATAAAAAGCTAGTATAGAAAAAAAGTGTACCATATTCTAGCCCTGCAGTGGGGTTGTGTCCTACATTTTAACTTTTATCCAGTGTTCAGGTTGTAGCACCACATAGTGACTGCCAGTCTTCACTGGGACTGTCTTCATCGTTCTTGTACTTCTCTCTGAAAGGGCAATAGTAACAGCTGATGCTCTTGGTGCTGAGGAACGAAACATCAACATGGGCACTGGGGTACAAACAGCTGGGGCTAAGATCTGAGGACAGTCAGGAGGTGTGATGCAGCTGCAGAGACGGATACAGTTGTTCAGCTCTCCTTTTCATTGTTTTAGTAGACATCTAACCAGGGATTCTTACAGGTCAATGTGCAATTCAGAGAGTTAGCACCTAATAAGGGTTTGAAGTTGCACACTCAAAGATGGTGACTGCTGCTTTGGGATGGTCAGTGCGTGGTGCCTACCTGTAGCTTGGTTTTCCTGACAGATGCTTAATTCTTCCATTAAGGACTAGATGACCTTTGAAGGTCCCTTCCAACCCTAGCCATTCTATGATTCTATGATTAAGCAGTTACCAGTGACATGAAGGAAGAGGAAATAATCCAGGATGTTAGGATTGCAGGTGAAGTGCAATAGACCTTCCTCTTCTTTTGTCATCAAAACTGAGCTCTGGTATCCCAGTTCTCATTGTAGTTGACCAGTGCTTTATCTCAGAAGAGACAGAGCATGAGGTGAGGACAAAGCTGCAATAGTCTGCAATCCTGTCTTACCCATGTGGTTCTCCTTATCAGTGTAAGCTGTGTGACAACTTGCCTTGGTATTGCCTTGGCATCATTTTGAGGCCTTTTTTGAAGGCCTGACTTCCTTAGTCAGAGAAAATGGACCTTGAGTGAGGTTGAATGATACTGGTTACGTATCGGGGTCTGACTCATCGTTTATTAGCATTTGCATAATCCTTTGAAAATGCAAACCGCAGCATAGCTGCTGCCTGTTCCTGCTCTTCTGTAATACTCCAGCAGTAGCTCCAGTTGGCTGGTGGAGATTTTGTCAGTGGACTTTGGGAGCTGACTTTTGCCTGGGCTGGAGTGACAAAAGCATGAAGAGCTTGTTCTGCAGCTGGGACGGCATCGTACTCAAGGGCAGTCTTGTGTCCCACTCAGCCAGATGCTTTACAGCCTTGCTGGGCTGAAGACTAGAAGGTTAGTTTTCTCCTAACTAGCTTAGGGTTTAGGTGATTTGGTTTTTGAGGGCTTACAAAGTTTGCTTATCTGCTGTGGGCTATTTTTGGGAAGTATCAAATGCATTTTTCTCTAAAATGTGCTGTAGCAGTTTGTGTTTGTAGCTGGAATTAGTAAATATACAGGGCTTGTTTAAGCTCTCAGTACTGAAAAAGTCATTGTAGTGTCTTCGCATGAGGACAATCTTACATCCTCATTCTTTAGGCTGTTTGAACCATCAGATCAATCTCTTAAGGCCTGATCCCTTTAAGCTCAGGTCTATGTGAAACATAGTGAAATAACTTCTGTGGATGCCACTGGAGACCACATAAACTGTTACAGAGATCCTCAGACTGACTCTTCCTAAGCTGAACCGTGCAAGGTCCATGGAGGCTGATGAAGCTGCTGGTGTGGCTCCTCAGACCGTGGAGGCCATCCTGCACAGGGCACTTCGCTGGGGCACAAGGCACTCCAAGTCATGAAAATCTGGTGGCCGGTGGCAGCTGAGTGTGGCCAAGGCTAGAGCAGGCGGCTGGAGCGCAAAGCTTGCAGGGGGTTCTCTTCCTGGATGCTTCACAAGGGGCCGTGCTGGGCACTGACTGGACCGCAGACCTCTGCACAGGCTGCTGCCCAGAGCTAAGGAGTCATCTCAGAGCCCAGCATGCGCGGGGAGCTTGAATTTGGACTTGTGGCCATCACCTAACGTATTGTTTATGATACTCCCTTTCTAAAGCATGCACAAGAAATGTCATTCTACAGTTTGTAGTATGACAGTTTAAATCACGTGTGAGGGAGACTGATGTGCAGGGGGAAGAGAATGGCTTGGTGCAAATGGGAGTATTAATTAGACAGAGAATATTTTCTAAGGTTGGCCCCTGAAGATGACCAAATCTTAAAAAGCTGGAAGTTGACTCCTATCTCTTTTTTTCCCCTTCTCAGCAAAATGCAGAGCCACTTTTTAATGACTGCTGAAGTTGTACTTTCTATGACTTGCGCATGGGTCTGTGCCAAGGCAGGCAGGAAGATGAATGTGGCAGCTAATATTCCCATTCCTGCTTTCCTCCTACTCGTGCCTGTAACCTTTCAATACATGCAGCTCAATTGCAGCATAAAAGGACAGTTTCCCTTATAGCAGCTTATTTTAAATTTAGGCTGTGCTAAACCCCAAGAGATCAAAGTATTTTCAATGGCACAGGAGCAACTCATCCATAATAAAGCCTTCAAAGCTAACTTCGTAGCTGTAAGGTGACTTCATTGTGCAGGAATGGTTGGTCGGCTGCTGATTGTGACTACAGGATTGTGTTGCAGAGGTTTGATAATCCTGCTTTTAAGGACACATCTTGGGCTGGAAGTAATTGGCAGCTGCAAGGCTAGTGTCGGCTGTCAGCTGTGACCTAAAACATGAGAGTGAATTCCTAATTGTTCTTTTGACTGCTTGTCATTCAGGTGCTGCCCGTATGAACAGCTAGTGCTTTACACCAACCACAAAATGTGCAGCAGGGAGGAAGAACTGGAAATACTTCACTGGACATGACTGTCGTAATCATGCTCTGCTGCCGTTAAGGTTTAGAAACTAACAGGCAACCCTCTTGATCCTTTGAGATATTTTATACGTGTGCATTTTAATTTTACTCTTGCTTGCTCTCACTTTCTCACTGACTTGTTCATGTTTCAGTTCATTTTACAGGTTTCAGGCAGAGTTTGATCTGGTTAGTTTGATTTGAAAGCTTCTATGAACTAAATCAAAGTGGAATGATGAAAAATTACACACTCAAGTGGCTATGGCTCAAGTTTTGCCACAGAAATTGATGTTTTGTAGATGTCTTTTTGTGCTAAGGCCAGATGATACAAGGACATCTTAATCCGAGCTTATTTGGGTAGTGGCTGACAGAACTTCCCCATTTGCTTGTTCACACATAGGAGCATAACACGTTCAGGAGTGTAAGCAGATAACGTCTTTTTGTTCCTCTCTGAAGACTCACATGGCAGTGAGTCAGTTTCTGCCTTTCATTTGCGCCTGAGCTTTGGTGGGAACCAAGGTTGTTCAGTATTCTGGGGCTGAGACAGGGAATTCTCTACCTCTGTTTTGCATTTTTCAGCTCTGCTTGGCAGTTACAAGCTGATGGCTGTATGCAGTGAGACGGATAATCTCAGTTCAGTTTCTAGGAACACTTGGTCACAAATGCCTATCCATAATTAGTCCATCCGCTGGCTGTATCAGCAGACAGGAATGTAATGTCCGTGAAGCACATACTGACTGTCAGAAAGCGCAGATCTCACAAACATTAAATGCACGTTTGTGTTTTAATTATTGCAAGGATGGGACTGTTCAGCTTTGGAGAAGAACTGCACTGAGGAGGCGTTTGAACAAGGCTTTGGCTTACTTTCAGTTAATTTTTGTCATTCTTTTGAATCAGTGTTCTTCATTATGGTTACAAATAAATTGTATGCCTGGAGGTTATCACATAGACAAGTATGTCAGGAGCATTAAGATGTATTTTATGGAATGATGTGATATCAAGAATTCATTCTGCATCCAAGCTGTGGGAAGAGGTAAATTAGGAGGCAGAAAGGAAGGAGAGTTGTTGGAAGATGTAAGCTTCCTAACAAAAACACTGAGAATGCTTTTGATGGAAAATTGAACACATTTAAGAACAAGTATGACTTAATAAGAACAATGCCCAAATGCTAGGGGAAATGTAATTAACTTTTGGCAATGTAGCAGTCTCAAAATGATGAGACAAAAATGCGCTAAGATTCACTAGTCTACTAAAATGTTCGAACATAAAGTGATCAGTTTTTCTACTTTAGTATCAATATTATTATAAAATAGATATGGAAAATATATCAAGACCCAGAAGCAACCAGTTAAAAATGCAGTAGCCAAAGACAAGAAAGGTAGAAGTGATGGAGATAGCCTGACATAAAACAGAACTGATTGACTCATAGTTATCCAACTTATGGGGTGAAAAATGGTCCTTCTAGCAACAGGAAAAAACTAGAAGACATGGTACTTAGTGAGGAAATTTGTTCCAATGCTTCCCTCTAACAAGATGTACTTTCTTTCTGACCTGACAGGCTGATAAACCTTGGGATGCCATTAAACTGATAATGACGTGCCATGCTAAAAATAGTCTGTCTGCTTTGCTTCTGGTTGCCAGAACTGGCAGAATCATCTATGTAATCAATTTGCTGCTGAATTTGAGACATCTCTGCGTGGAAGCCTCCTGGGAGAAGAAGTGTTATCTTCTCTGTCTGTCGCTCAGAGCAGAGTTTGGTGCTCATTGTGTACTAAATAAGCAGACAGAATTGGAAACCAGTCATTTGATCCTGTTTGTTTGCTCACCATGTTTGGATTATCATTAAACATGCTTTAAAAGCTTAAGCCTGGGTGTTACTTGAACCAAGGAGAGTACTCTTCACAGAAAATGTAATATACTTGTTTATTCTTTTAAATAGTGTCCAGTTTTATACAACCCCTTTGAAGCCAGATTCTCAAACTTCACATTTCATGGGCTGTGTAACTATAAATGGATCTCAATTAAGAAACAGAAGTAGAGTACCTAGCTAGGGCTATTGTTTAGGGCTTTAAAAGTTTCCATTTTTAGATTTCATTGGTCATAATCTCTAACTATACTGTCCTCAACTGCTGTGTGTAGTCACAACAGAAGATGGTCACTGAATAGACTCTACAAACTTCCACAGTCTTAATGTGTGGTAGGACTGGCTGAAAATAAATTGTTTAGAGTAGTGGAGGGAACAGAGATCCACAAAATCCTGCATTGTGGAAGACGGAAGTTAATCAACAGGTTATGGAAATCCTACATCCTAAACCTAAACCTCTGTCAGAGTGTTCCTCCTTACCTGCCTCACCAGCAAGCAATGACAGGAGGGCAGGTCTTGTTCTGCTCGGGAGCCACAGAAGAATATCTTTAATTACTTGTTTTCTAAGAATGGATAATGTTTTGGAGGGTGAAATAGGCTGACATAAGACATTGCTGAAGTCAGGTAATGGTTTTATTACAGCTTTTACTTCTGGCTCTTCACAACTTCTCCAGAAACCCCAGAATTTTGCAGCCCCTGAGGCAAAACTTTGAGCCCTTTAGTTATTTTGCCCTTTGGCAATCAGTAACTTCATGTAGGTTCACTTGCGGCAGAGCCAACATGCTCAGCCAAGTTCTAGCATTTCCATATTCCTGGATGCTTTCTGTGCCATCAGTGATGCTTTATGATGTGCAAAGTGGCACGTATGCGTACATTTTGATGAGATGTAAGTGAATCTATAATAAGATGCTGCTTTAAAAGAGTGGCTGAAGGCATATCATAATCATCGCATCCTCAGACCTAATGGGTCTTGACCTTCATACGGCATTTGGCCAGAGTCTCTTCATCACATCCATGCACACGGGATGAACTCCAAACCAAAGCAGGCTGGTGGTGAGGTAATGGCCCATTTCTCTCTAATGCTGTTCTCTGTCCTTACACATATTAGACGTTGGCAGACGTGTAATTTTTGAGAAGGGGAAAGTTACCTTTCAGGCTATAAATCAAAAGAATTCATATTCAGTATACATTTTTATGAGACTGAGTATTTACTGTGAATGGATGAATATTGTGCCTTTAGATATGGGTATATGTGGATTTTTTAAACTCATTCTGGCCAGTGACATAAGTAAATGAAAAACATAAGTAAATTGTTTTATGGTTGTAAAGTAGGGTGTGTACCTGTGAAGTATGAGCGTGAAGCCTGATCTAAGAGGCATTGAAAGAGTTGTTTCAAGGCCATTCAGAATGAACAACTATATATTTCTTATTTTGTTCTTTAGAATTGCCGGCAATGCAAGTAAGAAGGATATTTTTCTCAAAGATCTGGGACTTGATACAACTGGATGCAATTTTCTAGACCAGTAAGGCCACATTCAAAATTCCTGCAGCTGTAGGACATTAGATGAAAATCACAACTGATGTTATCTTAGTGATAGAGGGCCAGAATCTGGCTATGATGGGTAGCTAGGAATTGCACCAGGAGATTAAAATCCCAACTGAGATCAGCACCTACTCCAAACTTCTATTGCCCTTATTTCTCATAGTGTTAAGGCTAACAGCTAGATCACTTCTAACTCTTGTTCTTATTCTTCTTCTTGTTGATATTTCTTTTGGATTTGGATAAGGAGAATAATGTTGTCCAGTCAAATTTTACCTATGCTTTTTTGGTTTAGTTCTCTCTTGTGGTTTTGGTTCAGTGCGGCATTTCAGTAATTTGCTTGAAAAATACTGAATAGAAATTGCATTTTACATGCTTTGTTTACAGCAATTATTTTTCATTCCCAGGTCTGCATGCCAGGTGATTTGTTTGACCAGTCCCAATTCATTTGACAATGACTAAAACCATTCTTGGTGTGCTTGTTGCTGGAAAAGGAATGGGATTGTTCGGTCCCTGTAGCATATAGTTTTACACAGCACAACACACGTGCATGTAAATTTAGTTGGTGTAGGGAACTATCACTGGTTTTAATTAACTTGCAATATTCCCATGTTCTTGTCACATCTGGAGAGTCCTCTACAGCACAAGTCTTGGAATCTGATGAAAGACTCTTTCCTCCTAGAATACAAGTTCAGAGGGAAATCTTTATGTAAACGTTGTAGAAAACCATGGAGTCTATGTTTTGCTCCTGCTGAGAAAAATAAACTCTTTTTGTTCTCCTATTAGAGTATCTTCCTGTGAGGAGAAAAATGCAGTGAGAGTATTTTTAGTTGCTTCTGTTTGAAGGGTAGAAAGAGAAAAGGGAAAGGAAAAGAGCTGAATTTTGAGTAATTTTTCTTTAAATAATATTTTCTTTTTTAAAAAACAATATTTTTTGAAGGCTAATTCCCTTGTCAGCAAACATCAAAAGCTCAACTACTGCCAACTAAAACACTGTAAGATAAATAATACAAAGTAAATTCTCTTCTATGAAGGAGGAGGGCTTGTTAGATGGTGCCTTCAGAAACACATGGGGTGATTGCACAGCCTTGGAATAAGAGAAAGCATATATTTTACATATAAATATGTTTGTTTGGGACATGCTTTGCAAAGCATCACATGCAAGTGAAGTTTTGTTTATTTACAAAGTGTCATCAGCTGATTCATTGCTGAATAAAACATTAGAAGACTTGCATCTGCCCCAAAGAGTCTGCAGTCTCATTGTAGTACTGACAAACACAGTGTTTAGGGGAGAAGAGGTCCCTTCCCTTCCTTCAGCTTAACTTTCTGTTGTACTTAATGCACACAGGCTTCATTATAGAGTACCAGGCAATGCTTTTACTAACACAGATACCTGGCATAAAGCTGGAAGGCTTCTGGAAGGCTTCACAGGGTAAAATGTTTGGGATGCATCATAAACGAAGGAGAGAGGTGCTCCGTACAGGAAGTAAATATTAATATTAAATATTTTTGCAGATTAAGACTAAGAAAAAAGAGATTAGTATAAAGGTATCTGGATGATTTCAGGTTAAATTACAATGCCTCAAAACAGGTATTCACAGTAAATTAATCTTTGTTTCTCTATTTCAAAACTGAAATCTTAAAGAGAAGTTATATTCATTTAGCTTCTAGTGAAGTTTATCTTAGCAAGACTGACATAGCCAGTATTGGTAAACAATGGAAAAAATATAAAGCTATTAAAAAGAGAAATGTTTTTCATTTTCTACTTATTTTAATTTGAAAGTGGTTTTAGTATATTTTTTTTTTTTACTTCCATACATTCAACTGTTTTTCTATCAATGGTAAGGACTGTAAATGAGGTATTTTTAATGAGATCATGTTTGAGTTGCAGTCTCGACTGCAAGAGCTGGATGAATCAATATAGTAAAAGTGAGCAAATAATTGACTTAGCAACAATGAACACAAGAATTAGCATTTTAGATAAGTTATTTGTAGAAACACTGTGGCCATATTTCTCCAAGTATTCTCCATTAATAATTAAAACCATTTTGCATTTTGTGTTTCCTCTCTGGCTCTGTTTGCACTGCAATTTTCACACTCTTGCTTCCATTGCCAACCAGCGCTGTCTGTGCAAGCTCTTGTACAGGGAAGTTGCTCGGTCGTAGTCCTGCTCAGGATTCATGCAGACTAGACCACTGTGAGCCACGTAAAACCAAAGGTTTACAAACTTATACCTGAACAGGGAGCTTTTGCTAGGACTCAGGATAAAAAGGAGAGTTTACCACTTTTGGAAGAAGGGGCAGGCGACTCAAGAAGAGTACAGGGAGCTCGTTAGGTCATGCAGAGAGAAAATTAGAAAGTCAAAAGCCCAACTAGAACTCAGTCTGGCCACAGTTGTAAGAGATAACAAAAAATGTTTTTACAAATACATTAACCACAGAAAGAGAGACAAGGAGAATCTTCATCCTTTATTGGATACAGGGAGGAGTGTTGCTGCCGGGGCTGAGGAAAAGGCTGAGGTACTTAATGCCTTCTTTGCCTCAGTCTTTAATAGTCAGACCAGTTGTCCCCAGGGTGTTCAGCCCCCTGAGCTGGAAGATGGGGATGGAGAGCAGAATGAATCCCCCACAATCCAGCAGGAAGCAGTTAATGACCTGCTACACCACCTGGACATGCGTAAGTCTATGGTGCTGGAAGTGATCCACCTGAGAGTACTGAGGGAGCTGGCAAAGGAGCTTGCCAGGCCCCTTTCCATCATTTATCAGCAGTCCTGGTTAACAGGGGAGGCCCCAGATGACTGGAGGCTTGCCAATGTGACGCTCATCTACAAGAAGGGCCAGAAGGAGGATCTGGGGAACTACAGGCCTGTCAGCCTGACCTCAGTGCTGGGGAAAATTATGGAACGATTCATCTTGAGTGTGCTCGCCTTGTACATGCAGGGCAGCCAGGGGATCAGGCCCAGCCAGCATGGATTCATGAAGGGCAGGTCCTGCTTGACCTACCTGGTCTTTAGCAAAGCCTTTGATACAGTCTCCCACAGCATTCTCCTAGAGAAGCTAATGGCCCGTGGCTTAGACAGGTGTACTCTTCACTGGGTAAAAAACTGGCTGGGTGGCCGACCCCAAAGAGTGGTGGTGAACGGACTTAAATCCAGTTGGTGGCTGGTCACAAGAAGTGTTCCCCAGGGCTCAGTGCTGGGGCCAGTTCTGTTTAATATCTTTATCAACGATCTGGATGAGGGGATTGAGTGTGCCCTCAGTAATTTTGCAAATGATACCAAACTGGGCAGGAGTGTTGATCTGCTCGAAGGTAGGAAGACTCTGCAGAGGCATCTGGACAGGTTGGACCAATGGGCCAGGGTCGGTTGTATGCGGTTTAACAAGGCCAAGAACCGAGTCCTGTGCTTCAGTCACAACAACCCCATGCAACTCTACAGGCTTGGAAAGGCTGGAAAGCTGCTCAACAGAAAAAGAACTGGGGGTGCTGGTAGACAGCTGGCTGAACATGAGCCAGCAATGTGCCCAGGTGGCCATGAAGGCCAACAGCATTCTGGCTTGTGTCAGGAACAGTGTGGCCAGCAGGAGTAGGGAAGTGATTGTCTCCCTGTACTTGGCAATGATGAGGCCACACTTTGAATATTGTGTTTGGTTTTGGGCCCCTGTCGTAGTTCAGCCCCGATCGGACCAGACTATGCAGTCTCTCTCTCACTCCCCCCACCTTCCGAGAGAACAGGGAGAGAAAATATAAGGAAAAACGGCTCGAGGTTTGAGATAAGGACAGGGAGAAATCCTTAAAGTTACCGTCACAGGCAAAACAGACTCGACTTGGGGAAAACTATTCATTTATTACTACAAACAGTAGGATAATGAGACAGAGAACAAGATAACCTCCTCCCACCCCTCCCTCTTCCCGAGCTTAACATTATCTTTACTACCTTCCCCTCCTGAGCAGCACAGGGGGGAAGAGGGAATGGGGGTTGTGGTCAGTTCATCACATGTTGTTTCACGCCGCTGCTTCATGGTCGGGGGAAGAACTCCTCGCATTCCTCCCCTGCTCCGTTGTGGGGTCCCACCCCTACGCCACAGTCCTTTGTGGAACTGCTCTGGCGTGGGTCATCTCTTCCACGGGTGCAGTCCCTCTAGAACAGCTGTCCCAGCGGGCCCTCCACGGGCCACAGCTGCCTTCAGGCATCCACCTCCCCCAGTGTGAGGTCCTTCACGGGCTCCAAGTGGATCTCTGCTCCTCCGTGGACCTCCATGGGCTGCAGGGAGACAACCTGCTCCACCATGGTCATCACCACAGGCTGCAGGGGAATCTTGGCCAGGAGCCACATTACTCCTCCCCCTCCTGAACTGACCTTGGCGTCTGCAGCCGTTCCTCACAACAGGCTGGTAGATGTCTCTCAGGATCTTTTTTACATCTTATTCACTTCTCATCTCCTTTCCACTTCTTGCAGCCGGGCTGGACTGAGTCGGGCCCAGTCGGCTGCCAGGCAAGAGGCCACAGGGTGAGGCCTGCAAGGCCCATGAGGCCTGTGCCTCCCCCTCTGCGCCTCTGCCCCCGCTCAGCTTCTTCACATCTTCTCTCTTTTTTTTTTTTTCTGTTTTCCCCTTCTTAAATACGTTATCGCAGAGGCGTTATCATGGGACATTCTGCTACCAATTGGCTCGGCCTTGGCCAGCAGCAGGTCCGCCCTAGGCCTGGCTGAGTCCACTGAACAAAGGGGAGCAACTTCTAGCAGTTTCCTACAGAAGCTACCACCTTAGCCCCCCCCTCACTAACAAAACCACGACAGCCCCTCAGTACGAGAAGGGCATTGAATTGCTGGAGTGTGTCCAGAGAATGACAACAAGGGTGGTGAAGGGTCTGGAGAAGAAGTCGTCTGAGGAGCGGCTGAGGGAACTGAGATTGTGTAGTCTGGAGAAGAGGAGGGGAGACCACATTGCTCTCTACAGCTACCTGAAAGGAGGTTGTAGGGAGGCAGATGTTGGTCTCTTCTCCCAAGTAACTTGTGATAGGACAAGAGGAAATGGCCTCAAGTTGCAAGAGGGGAAGTTTAGGTTGGATATTAGGAAACACTTCTTTACTGAAGGAGTGAACAGGCACTGGAATAGGCTGCCCAGAGAAGTGGTGGAGTTACCAGCCCTGTAGATGTTATGTGGTACTTTGGGACATGGTTTAGTAGGCGTGGTGTTGGGTTCATGGTTGGACTTGATGGTCTTGGAGGTCTTTTCCAACCTTAATGATTCTATGATTTACACAAGCTTTCCAGGATCAGGAATCCATTAGTAAACCCCAGGCATGAGGTTAAACAATATTTACACTATTTGCAGTTTAAGCAAGTCATTTTAGCTTGACCTTACTTCATCAGGAATCATCAGTTGAATTCAGCTGATGTTTATCTGTGTGAGTAGAAAATGAAGCAGTTACGGATTCATTTTGTGAGGCAGTGCTGTAATTCATGTGATGTTAGCAGTCCTCCTTTTAGCCTGGCAGTAGATGTGGTGACAGCTGTTTTTGAATGTTCACTGGAGAAAATGTGGCCTTGGGAGTACATAAAGATTTAACTTTGAGCATTTTCCCCTGAGCTTCATCCTACAGCTGCTGAACAATAACTCTGAGTCCAGTATAAAGCTGGGGGAGGTCAGCAGTAACGTTCCCATCAAATGCAGCACATTCGGATTGGACTTCACTTGGTCCTTTAAGCCTTTGTGTTTCACAAAGACTTCAAGACTTTGTATTTGACAGAGACACGGGTCCTCATGCTGTCTTGGTCCTCGCCGTCTGCTGCAAAAAAACAGCTATCAAAAGCCAGGGTCTAGTAGGTGTAGTTTCTGTCACATTTCTTTGGGGCACGTAGCTGCCCCACGGAGTGCAGATGTAGAGGGAGTCCCAGAGGGCAGGAGGAGGTGTGCTGCCTGGAAGGAGCTCTTGGATTACGCTTTTTCTGATAAAACAAGCACCAGAAATATAGGATCTAAATGGAAGAGAGGCTAGTCAGAGTCCAGACGTGCTGACTGATCTGTTTAAAACTGTTACTGTTGGAAATTGTGAAAGATGGTCGTTCTGATGAAATTCTAGAATTTCAGAGAAAGGGATTTCTGAAAGTTTTACAGTTCCTATGCTAAAGGAAGTGCAGTGTCAGTAATACCCACTGTGCAAAAAAAAAGATTGCTGCTCTTCAGAACAAAGTATGTAGTGATTTTCAGAGATGAATCTTGGCTTTAAAGGATTGACATGGGATTCCTTGTCCTTTGGCCATTGTTGAAGAGAAATTAAATTCCCATGATGCAAGCCTCATCTTACAGATTTTAGGCTGAGAAGTAAACATGCGTGTCTGGTATTTGGTTGCAAAATCTGCTTGTCTCATCTGTGTAAAGTGACCTAATTTAGGAATATGAAGGAGAATCTAGAACTTGCTTTCTAGTGCAAAATGGAACTTCCAGGCCTCTTAACTTGAAGGGTTTCATCATATAAGAAGATACTGATTCTGTCCCTGCATTTTGGTGCTCAAGTGTGAAAACACCTGCAGTTTAAGTCATGTCCTAGGATGACACAAGGTGTAGATAAGTCACATGAAAACAGTGATTCAGGGCAGTGCCATCCTCACAACCCACTGAGGGAAGCTGCTCTTCGGATTCATGCTGGGTCAGAGCTGTGTTTGTTCATTAAGCCACCTTGTTTCTGTGGGAAGCCAGACTTCCCACTTCGTGCCCACTAATCAAAATACATGGAGAAAAGCACTGTCCCAGCACTTAGCATAATTCTGGCAGTAATCATAATTTTGCAGCCTTAAACTTGGTCTTCTAATAAAGGCAGTTTTGGGTTTCTGCACTTGCGGCTGCCGCCTGCGAGGGGCTGGTGTGGGGTTAGCCCTGCTCCCTGGGTGCAGCCACCACCAGGCTGGCCAAAGGGAAAGGAGCTCTCTGGGGGAAGCTTTGCCTCATTGTCCTCCAAAATTTGTCATCAAGTGGGGCCAGAATAAGCAGAAAGTTTGTGGGCAGGGGTGGGGAAAGAAGGGAGGGAGAGTGTGAAGAGGATGTAGCAGTGAAAAAAAGAGAATTTAGGAACATGTTAGAGTGAGTGCCTTCCTCCCTTTGCAGGGATTCAGCCTGAGTGTAGTCACCCAGGAATAGGTGCAGGCAAGCCTTATCTTCCATTTCCAAGTATTCTTAGCTTTCTCAGTTAAGGAAGCCTAGTAAAAAGATTTTTGTAGTGGTAACCGGCATAGAGGAGGTTGAGGAAAGAAGCTGGAAAGTACTTAATCATTTTGACTCCTCCACTCAAGATTGTCAGCAAAACTACTACATCCTTCCTCACTGAGGATGCTTATCTCAGAGCAGCATGTCTTTAGTGCCCCCTTGCAGAGTAACCTCTACCTCTCACGCTCCTGTCCTCCTTCCCTAGCACATAAGGCACAAGGCACAGGTGTGGGATGTCGCCCGGCATTCAGAAGCCAGTGTATGCCCCACTGCAGGGAGCTGAGCACTCCAGGGACTCTTGGATCTAAGAACTCGTGTTAGCAAATTTCATCTGGACTTGAAGCCACAACAGCCTGTTGTGTGGGCTCGGGTAACTGGAACAGAGTTATAAGGACTGCCAGGTAGGCAGAGAGAAAGATGGACTTCAGCAGAGCTTGTGCGCGCGTGCAGTGACTGCAGCAGGCAAAGGTAGGTTAAGTGGCTATTCTGGGAGTCTGGCTCTCAATACCAACCCACTGCCAGGAATTTACAAATGCAAAATTGGCAGCATATACAGAAACACTTGTTTATTTTGTGGATTA
Organism: Chlamydotis macqueenii; assembly: GCF_036417535.1. Lineage (NCBI taxonomy): Eukaryota > Metazoa > Chordata > Aves > Otidiformes > Otididae > Chlamydotis > Chlamydotis macqueenii. The sequence goes on along the minus strand of NC_141593.1, from coordinate 52,544,341 downwards.
TGCTTAGTAAGGGTGCAGTTAAGCACATTAACCTGTTTTATTCATGCCTGTGTTCTACCGGCTTCTGCAGGCACAGGGAGCCCATGCACGCAAAGGGCAGTTGTGGAAATACTGGTTTTCTGCAGCCTGCATTGCTCCAGGGAACTTGAAAGCAGCTTGTTCAGCTGAGGAGGGAAAATCACTTGGCAGCACCATTCAGTATGCTGAATCATAGCTTCCTCCTGTTTGTCTAGTAATCCAAAATTTCTTTTAGGAAAAATGAGACAGACAGGTCTAGAATTCCAACTCCTATGAGGAAAGACATTTCCACTAGAAAAGACAAACACTAGAAAACAAAGTGTATGTCTGTCTTTATATTTTGAAATAAACTATCATTACTGTTTCCAGATCAGCTGTAAGCTGGATTTGTATCTTCTGATTTTTATTATTAATGTAAGACTGAAATGGCACCAACATAAGTACTGATGGTCTGAATTACCATGTGACATCTTCCATTTTGATGGCCAACAAAAGAAGAAGAACCTAAGCAAAAAAAAACTAAGTTAGTGGCTGTGCAGACATATAAAGCAATTTATTAAAGTCCACAGTGCCAGAAGGGTAGTCCATTGCTCTTGAAAAGTGGTTCAAGGTTCAGTACATAACAAAAAAATGATTTATGGGTGGGCAGTGACTTTTTAAATGTATTAGAAGGTTCTTAAGAACTGTTCATGCTGAACTGCTTTGTGCTACTGCCTTAAACCAGCACTCAGTTCTTTGATGTGCTTGTTTGTAAAATTACACTTTACATGCAACCTACTCTGTGGTAGTTTTTAAGAGGCCTCGGAGCTCTCTGCAGTCAGATCAGCTAAGCAGAAAATGCTGTCTGTGGTATGAAAAATTTGTACACTGTGGGCTGAAACAGCCGAACTAAAATTGCCTGATATCGGTGGGGTTCGGTATTGCACTGTTTTCTTTGTGTTGACATGCTTAAAAGTGAAATCTTGGAAGGAGTGTAAAGTTTACTGCCCTCTTCAACTGGTAAACAAGTATTACATCTTCCTCTTACAGCATTCCATTGTCCCTCCTGGCTCCTTGGGAGGGTTTGGTGGTGCTGGTGTAGTTGTCACAGACTGAATGCTGTTGACCAGATTGTGTGGATTCTTAATGAAGATGTTCTCCAGCATCCTTCTTTGTCATCATATCCAAGACCTACTGTGCCCCAGTGCTCGTTCCCTTCTGCCTTTCTCACTGATGGCTTGATGCCACTGAGCTTTGCACCTCTGTAGTGAGCAGGTTAGGCAGTGTCTTATGTCCTCCAGTATACTAAGCCACATGTGACTGTCAGATGTAGGAGTTATTTCATTTTCTCAAGCTGCAGAAATTAATTTTTCACTCTGAAGGGCTTAAGGGTCTTATGTGCACTCCTGTGGAGTTAAGATGTTTTTACTGAAAGTTTCTGTACCTTTTTATTTTCTTTGGGTTTTTTTTTTAACAAACAGAGCAAGTGTACCAATTGAACTCATCCTTATGTGTACTAAGACTGTAGGAGAGCTCATATTTTCCATTATGATTTCTGGGCTTAGCTCATGTGAAGTCTTGCTTCAAAGAACAACCTTGGTACACACAGGATTACAGAACAGGACCGGAGCTGAGTCCAGAGAAAAAAGTAAGAGTAGCTGATGAGCTGGTGTTTTGAGGAGGCAAATGCAGAAGGGATGGGGCATGGCCAGATGCATGCCACAGGGGACAAGAGTGACAGGTTGGTAGCCTGGACCATGCGTGCCCTTCTGGCATCTCCCGTGGCACAAGGTTCCTAAGCTGTAATTACCAGCTGACAGTTGCCAACTGATTTTTAAGAAACATACTGAAAGATGTACAGATCTATCTCCCATGATGGTGAACAGCACCTAGGGCTACAACTGGAACAACCAGTTACTCCTTGAGTTTCTTTACTCAGTGGCCTCAGTGGGATTGAAACCCAGGAGGGGATCCATACAGCACTCTGTGGCAGAGCGTGGAGGGAAGAGTCAGGAAACACTTGAAACAATTCCAGTTATGAATACCTTGGAAATGACATACAGAAAACTCCTTCATGACTGTCAGAGTTACTAAAATAAGAGTTTCAGGTGTCCCAGAGTGTCCTGCTCTTTCAGAAAGGTTCTGGCCATGCCATCTTCAGAGTACTCTGTATCATTTCATAATAGGTAAATAATTAGGAAGTTTCACAGTATTCTGCAGTTGAGATTTTTGGTTCTTTTGCATTTTTTAGTGGGAAGAAGACCCACTGAAGTGAGAGACAAATCAGCAAGCAATCCAGTCACTGCAATGCCTGTTTTAGTCTCTGGTGCATCTTAACATAGCTGTGGTGGGATGGGGCTTAGTCACAGCTAGCTCAACCGCCTGAGTATTTAGCTTCTCACAGAGGTTTGCCAACCAGTCCTGACTTCTGTCCTGCTGTAACTAAACCCTAACAGTAGTCTAGTTAAAGCAGAGGTCTTTTGTGCATAGCGGTTTATCTCTGTGAGGATCATGCAAAGTCAGGATAACTGGAAGATGGAAATGTTCTATACTGAGAAACTGCTAAAAAAATTGAGTGTCTTAAAAGGCAGGATGGCATAAAAATGTTCTCTAAACCTCTGTGAGGGAAGATGAGTTCCTGTTCACCATTTCTAAAAACAAAGCATAGTATACACTGTAGTATTTGTTTAATAGGTTTGAAACCAATGAAGAAAATCTTTTTCACACAGCCTCTGATGTCTACGTTACTGACAACTTTTGAAACTAGTAATTTGTTCATAACTTAGAATGCAAGAGTTTGCATTCTGAGTAATGAACTGGGATGGATAGAAGGAATAAAGGCAGAAGACATTTCTCCAAGAGCTGTACTTTCCTTCCAGATTGCAGCATGATGTGGAATTTTATCTGTCCTCCAGGTCTGCTGACCTGTTCTGAAGTAGAAATATGTCCATGAATGCAAGTCACTGGAGGGCAAACTGCTAGAGTAGTTTGTGCAAAACAGATTGGTTTGCGCCTGCAGAATCTGCTGAGCAGACTGAGGCAGTCGTGGGCCCGTGTAGGAGACACGGCCCCGTCAAGTCACGTGGTGTCAATGTGTGGAGAGGTTTCACTCCCAGCCTTTCTGGAGTGGAAAGAGAAATGTTCAGAATTCTGGCATGTGAAAGGACATAAATGGGAAACAAAAATACATCTCCGAAAGCTGGGTTTTTTTAATAACAGCTGTGTGTTTTTAAATAATGCAGTATTTCTTGGGAAAATGTCTCCAGATGGGAATGTAGTGGTTTTTCTTGCATGTTCTTAAGTCTTGAAGCGGATTGATGCATGCTTGAGTTGCAGTTCTTGAAACTAATAGTGTGACTCTTGGGAACACGGAATAAGAAGGGTGAGTGTATTTCCAGGTTTGAAACTACATGACTATGAGAAATGCAATGTGAGCTATTCTTAGCAAAGATGCTGAAAAAAAGGAAAAGCAAGCAATTCAGAGACAATCTCTACACGAGTATGTGTTTAATTTTTGCAGCCTTGTGCTTGAAGTGTAAGATCTTTTTGTCCCATGCAAATATCAGCCACTCACAGCTTCAGCAGAAAAGTACCACTGCTTTAAAAGGTCTGCTGTGACAATTTAACTCATCAGCATGGTAATGCTTTATGGGTTTAAAAAATGAGGTCAGTTCAACGCACAGGAGGAAAGAGTGCAACAAGGATTCCAGTTGTAGGTGCTTATTGTAAATGCAGATGGTTTCTTCTTGGAATTCCTTTTCAAGGCGGTAGTGTTAGTTTCTAGCATCTCATATTTGAGTATAATTCAGTAAGAGTAGCAGTGCCTTGCTCAGCAGCATTTGTTGAGTCTCATGGTTTGTCTTGATACAGAAGTTATAAATCTCTTAAAAAGAAATATGAGCATAGACAAGAAGATACACTATGAATACCTTGCCGCATGTGAAGAAAAGTTTGTTGAGCTCAGTGGGGACATATTGTTAGCAATAACTAGCAGTTGACCAAGCCCAGAAGTAGCTTGTTTCTGAAACAAAGATTGCAAGTGTTTGGTGGTATTTGTTTGTGGAGCTGAGCCACTTTTCTAAAATATTTGCATTCATTCATATAATGTCAAGAAGGAAACTACTTACACATGCCTCTTAGTAACTACTGAAGCCCTAGAAAGCAGTGTCTGAACTTTGGAATGATTTAAAAAATGAAGCAGTGGGAAGAGGGCAGAGAGAGGCAAGATAATCAGATGATGTTGGCTTACATCTTAACACTGGGGGTAGCAGCCAGCAGATCAGGAGAGGAAAAAGAGAGTGTAAGTTGTCCGTAACATTTGCTAGAATAGCATTCTATAAATTATAGAGCAAAGGATGTAGGTTGCACCTGAGTCACATGCCCAGCTCCAGCATGACCTCAGATAATTTGCTTGAGTACACTGCATCTCATTCCCTTCTGTAGTTTCTTGCTTCACAGTGACAGCTGGGTTTAATTTACTAACTCTAGTTAGTAAATTAGTATAGTGCCTGCACTTTTTTTGAGGAAATAGCATAAATAACTGTAACTGTTGTAATCATCTGCATCTGTAACTGTGTAAACTGAACATGGGAGTAGACTTGTTTTTGTGAGACTTGTGCTTTTCATGTCTGTAAAGCAGAGCACTGAGTGCCAAAGCGACAGGAACGTGTATGCGACTTGTAGTGCTCGCTGAGGGGTGTTTACTCCATACGCCAGTGAATGAAGCGGGAGGAATAAATCACAAGTAGGACACTCTAATCAGTGACTAATAGAATGCTCCTCCACTATGTCCTTCTACCAGGAAGACCTGTACTGACCTCTTCCCAGACGGCAATTTGAAATTTCTGAGAATTTTAACAGCTTTCTTTTTTTTTTCCCTCACACTTACGGTACAAAGAAAATACATGCCATATCTTTACTTTTACTCTGATATCCATAAATGTACATATATATATATTTAAAAAAAATAAAATGGCATATATATAACACAGTAAAAAAGAATTTCAGCTTATCTCGTGATTTTTCAATTTATGATCATTGAACAACTCTGAAAATGGGATCTTTATATAGCTGATCGAAGTAATTGCACAAGAAAGTGAAGAAAAGAAGTATACCAAGAGCTATAAAATTATTGGTGAAGGTTGGAAGATGGTGCTGAAATTGGAGAGTTACTCTAAAAATCAGACTTTGCCACCTCCCGTCAGAAGATCTCACGTCGTGGAGGTGAGAAGAGGGAGTCAGACTGGTACCAAAGGCAAAGCAGAAAAACTAGAATGGGGAGGTCTGTTTTAAGTATGACAACCGTAAGGTAGTCTTAAAATAGATTTTGGGTAGAAAAGATACGTGCAAGAGCAGTGGGTGTAGTAGCACAGAAAAGCAAAAAAAAGAGCTAATTGCTAGATGTCTTCAAATATACATCCATCCTGCCAAATTCAGACACTTAGCTCTGAATTTTCTGGCATCTGAAGTAAATGTTGATATTCTGTCTTCCCCCATTTAATATTGCATCTCCCCCTAAATACCACCTAAACACATCTTCCTGCTTTTATTCTACATTTTTGCTACTCTGTTGAGATATTTGTCTTGGTTTTCCACCTCTTTCAGGTGAAAAACATTCTGACAGAACATCGTACATGTGGGTGAATACTAACTTTGGGGTTTGGTGGAGATTAAGATTTACAGTTCCTTAATGTCAGCTTTAACTTCAGGTTTGCTTAGGATCTGTTGTGCTTCTGAGGACAATTAATCTTCGTTGTATACCACAGGATTCAGTATTAAAGCACATATTAATTAATTCTACAATTTTATTACTTTCATGTGCATACACTGATTTTGTGTGAAAGTGTCTCTTCTGAAATCAGGAACACATGTTGTAACTTCCAACTTCCTTTAAAAAAAAAAAAGATTTTGGTAGAAAGAGATTACATGTATTCACTATGCAGAGGTGGGATATCAGTGCAGTACTGTACAGAGAAATTTGAATTAACATCATTGCTGGGATACAGCTACGTTATTTCTCGTGTGCCTTAAAGCTTTTCATTTAGTTGCATCGTCTGATGCTTCAGCAGATGCTCTGAACTCTTCAAGTGGCTGATAGATGTGATTGTAAAGGCTTGGATGGTCACTTAATATGCCGTGAAAAGCCCACTGTTGTACTTAAAGAGGTCAGTGAAGCACCCAGAAAATAAATATATAATTCTGTAGCCTGGGTCTGTAACCATGGTCCTGCCTAGGCTTCTTAAGTTTAATGAAGCAGCCACTCAGCTGCTGAATATTCTTGTTAAACACTCTCAGCATGGATTTTAAAACTGAAATCTTGCTGATACCATGGCCTGCTTGGAGAGTCCGTGGCTCTTATTCTCTTAAAAAGTCTGCATCTTTTATGTGCTAATGGTTTTGAAATCAGCCGTTTGCTTCATTTTCATTGTAAATGAGGGCCAGAGTCTGATTTCCTTCCCCGTTCTCTGAACGCTATATCCCCTTTAAGCTGTCTCATCAGCCTCCAGTTTGCTCTCTTTGCCTAGTCTGAAAATAACTGAAATAATGCTGTACAGCAAACACTTTGCTGAGCATTTTCCTGTTTTAGATGCTTTTCTAAGAATAGAAGTCCCTTTGTGAAAACTTGCGTGGTGCAGTTGGTCCAGCACCCCCATCACGTCCTCATGTGCTACAAACAAAGCCCTCCTGCCAAAGACATCCATTCAGGAGACTTCAGAAAGTTAGCACTGCCGTTTGCTCAAATCCAATGAAATCAAGTTACAAGATTTCTTTTAAAACCCAGATTTCTTTTAAATACCTCTGTTTAAGACTGTATTCATGTTTAATTTTTAAAGACACTGTTTCCTGTGGTGCTGATACTGTACAAGTAACAGTGGTGTCTGATACAAAATGCTTTTTTTGAGGGTTAAATGCAGTGCAGACAAATGTGTCTGATTTCAACATGTGAATATCATAGTAGAAACCTGTAGCATTTACATGTGGCTGTAGCCAGGCGTCTCAAGGCGTGCTGGGAAGCCTTTTCCCCCTTTTGCAGAGGGATTAATCCACCCAGTATGTGTGTTGTCGGTGACCAACCTAGAGAGCAAGCCTGCAGGCACATAGCCTGGTATTCTGCCTGGTGAACCGCGCAGCCTTCCCTCACTGACAAGCACACCCAGCAAGGAGCATCATACGGGGGTACCAGGAATTTACATTCCCAGGCTCTTTGTTACCCTTGTTTTTCAATTACCACATTTGAGAGCATCCTACACCCTCAATGATGGGAGAAAGAGCAAAGCAGAGAAGAGAGACATAGGCAAGCTGTGATTTCTGCCTCACCTTGTGGCATTAATTATTACTGCATGCAGGCTGTCACTAAGCAGATCTGTGTGACAAAAGCCCTGCACAGGATTATTTGCCAGGTCCATACTCTGTCGTGGGCTGGCGATGGAAAGCACTTAGCAGCACTGGAGTGTTTTCACAGGGGATTTGGAGCTAATTGGGCACTTTCTCCTCCAATACATAACTTTCCCCGTTGGGGGACAGGGGCAGCCTTTAGGTTTGAAAGCACTCAAGGTGAAGATTATATATTCCTTTGTAGCGTTTTGGGGGGAGAGACAAAATGCTCAGTCTTTCCATTTATCACTCATTTCTTTAGGAGTCTGCAGAGAAAAACAGCAGCACAGAGCCCTGGCTTGCTGTTTCTGAGACGTACAGACTGTTTTTCCGCGACACATAATGTTGTAAGCTTCCTCTCCCTGCTGAGTGGTTTTCAGAGGGCTGGGGTGGGGAGAGGGGGATGTTTTTTCTCACGTCTGGTATCGATCAGTGTGGCGGAGTTGCAGACAGGCAGGGACGTGCACCTTCCCCCCGCCACACCACCCTGTGCTCCCTCCTTCCTAGATGGAGACCCGCCGCCCACCGCCATGAGGACGACCCGCTGTGGTCATCTGCCGGGAGTCCCGCCGGAGCGCCCGCGCCCACCAGCACCCGACAGCAAGACCCTGCCCGGCGGCAGCGGCAGTGGCCCAGCCGGCAGCTGCCCGCAGTATGTCATGCAGGTGTCGGCCAAAGATGGGCAGCTGCTCTCCTCCGTTGTGCGGACGCTCACTGCGCAGAGGTACGTGGAAGGCGGCGGGGTGGGGTGGGCCCCCGCCCTGCGTGGGCTCGAGTGCACCCTCCCCAGCTGCCACTCACAAGTCCCATGGGCGCGTCAAGTGAAGATGTGATGGTGTGCTTCGTGAAGGCTTACCACACTGCACTTGTAATTAAATCCTCATCCTAAATTTATAATGATTACGCTACATATGTAATTAAGCCCTCACCATTATACTCTGTGAAGAGGGAGAAGCAGGCTGTCTAGGGATGCTGCTCCTTGAGCGTGCCAGCTGCGGCAATTTGCCCTAATAAGTAGCAGGAGGCTTTGGCAGGCACTGGCTGGCATGGGATGCTGCGTTCAGCCTGCGTGCTGCTGCCAGCACTTCATGGCACGTTTCCTTCGCACTGCCCCAGCCAGCGTGCTGAGCGGCCAGCCAAGCTGTTTCTAGCAGAGGTGCATGCACAAGTGTTGCTGCTTCAGTCATCATCCAAGTGACTGAGAGTGGCTCTTTCAGCTGTCAGTTTAGAAGCGTAGATTAGTGGTGGAATACACATTTAAACTATACCCTTTGAAACATTATCCTGCTTTGGGTTGGCTTTGCTTTCATTAGAGGCAAGAAAGAGGATGCTTAGAAGTTTGGACACATCCAGACTTGATACTTAGACCAAAATCAAGTTCCACTTCACTGGTGTGAAGTGGCAAAGACTGCACAGGTCTTGAAGTAGCCCTGGATTTTCACAAAACAGCAAACATAATCCGATCCACTGCATTCATGTGAAGAGTGAAATTATTAACTGCTGCTGCATGGGCAATGTCACAGCCTGAAAGGCCCTTTTCCCCATTACTTGTAGCAAAGTTGTTAAACCCTGTGCATTTTGCACAACTCAGATGTGTGTGCAGAGTATCAAGCTCAGCTTCATACTGTTTTACCAGGCAGACAGAAAGGAGCTGGCTGGCTTCTTTACACTTTCCTGCAGTTACCCTTCAGTGAGGCCTGCCTGGGGCAGCTTGCAAAGACCCAGAAGAGAGACGAAGGTAACAGCTGTATCCCACCGAATGCTATCCACTAACAAGGTTTTGTCAGCAACAGTGACAAAACCAGCTTTTCTGAGGAGATCACCTGCGGTGGCGTATGGGGTAGGGAAGAGTTTGTTTCCTAGTCCTCAGCCAAGAGATTGACCTTCTCAGCCTTGGCAGGCAGGGGAGCTGAGCTGAAGCTGCAGTGAAGTGCATTCGTGGTTCAGCTGCACTGGTGCTTGCAGCCTGCTCCTGCTTTCCTCACACAGCGGGAGGGAGGTGTTTGACACAGTCCTCCTTTTCCATGCCATTAATATCACTCCTTCAGCTGCACGCAGGGTGTTGTCCCAAAGAGAGGGAAGCCCTGCTTAGGGACACAAGGTACCTGACCACACACCACCCTTGCCTGAAGTTGTGGCCCTGCCTTCACCTCAAAACAGGGCAAGGTGCCATTGTGTCAGGTCTAGTAGTCCTTTGCTGTTGACCACTGGAAACAGCTTATGCTAAAGGTCAGGGCATGATCACTAACATAAGAGATGCTACCCTGTAGGTCAGGAATGACGGCACAGATCATCACTAGCGTAAGAGGTGCCCAGCTGGTTTAAACCAGGCAGGTTTAAAACTTCTATGATGCATTTAGAGATTTGTTGAAGTGGCTGCTCCACTGCACTGAGAAAGTGGGAAATACAAAGGTACAGAGCACAGTCTCTCATCTGCCGCTCTAATGTGTTTTTCACTCTATGCTTTTTCCCCCCACAGAGGAGATATTTTAAACAAGAACACCAAAGTACCTGCAGCCATTAGCCCAGCAGCATGATAGTACAGAGCAAAGCACGCAAGCTGCAGATGTTTCCCACGTTGTTAATTTGTGACATACAGAGAGGAAAAGAGAGAGGCTAGATCACAGCCCTGTGACCAGCAATTTTCTCTCCTCCTCCAGCAGCCCCTTCAATGACCGGCCGATCTGCAGGATCTGCCACGAGGGCAGCAGCCAGGAAGACCTGCTTTCCCCCTGTGAATGTACGGGGACGCTGGGGACCATTCACCGCAGCTGCCTGGAACACTGGCTGTCGTCTTCAAACACCAGCTACTGTGAGCTCTGCCACTTCAGGTTTGCAGTGGAGCGCAAACCCAGACCGATGGTGGAGGTCAGTACATGGGCCACGTCTCCAAAAGCTTAGCTGTAACGAGCAAGTTGTTATTTGTCTTTGTACAGGCATCACAAAGCCTTTGTGGCTCCGCCGAAGCCAAAGCAAGCTGTGAGTTTTGGGTTTGGCAGGATGTGAGTGGAAGCTCAGGAAAGGGCAGGAATAACAAAACCCTTATTTTAAACCAAATCAAAACAAGTGAGAAGAATGGGATTGATGAGTTTGCTTCACTGTAAATGTTGAGTGAATATTTGGGTAACAGTGTGCAGCGAATTCCTAGTATACCAACCAGCTTGGTAGAGGATGGAAGAGAGGTAAGGAACAGTTTCTGTGGAATGCTAGACAAGCATCAGTATTCAGAATGTTAAATATAGGTCAGGAACATAATTTTTTTCCTTGCTTTTGAGAGAGGGGTAACAAACCGAGGAGACTTAGAAACCTAGCTTCAGTGTCAAGAAGGAATTGTTCTTGCTCAGTGTCTGGAATGTTTATCTGTTTGTGAGTGACCTTTTGGCCTCCTCTTGCCCGTGTACCAGACTCAACAGTGAATTGGACAATTGTTTCTCCTTTATCAATTAAAATTCAGTTTTTGCCAACTGTAAATGCTTTAGTTTGCATTAAGTTTGCCATGTCTTTTTTTTTTTTGTCCTCAGGGAAAGGAAAAAAAAGGACAAAATGACAAGATTGCTATCTTTACGCTGTTAATAATCTTTCTCCTCCGCTGTTTTAATTTGGAAAAAAAAAGTAAAAATTATGGTTTGTGTTGGAGCTAAAAGTAAATTACGTATAATAACATTTGCAAAAGTAATGAGAAGCATCTTTTTATACCAGTTAGTGACACAGGTGTTTACATGCTAAGCTTGTGTTCAGGACAGCATGTCCTTCCTGTGCATATTCATTTTTCTTGTAAACTGTAGCAGAACTGGTTGAGGGAGATAAGATATTAAAAATAAGGAGGATGAGGAGCATCTTGTTTTGCTCCTATTCACAGATGAGAGGATACAGGATAAAACTGACGGTTGGGAAGTGGGGCAGGGGCCCATGCAGAGAGGAGGTGAGTAGTTCTCATTGAAGACTACCAAAATTGCTTTACACTGGATTAAGTTAGGTATGTGCATTTTGTGTCTAAGCCAAAGGTTGTCTTTGTTCTCCCTTAGGATCAGCAAAAAACAGATACATGGCATGATATTTAGCACAAGACCTGTAGTGTTGTCAAGCCTTAACGAGAGTAAGCCTAGGCCATCTGTGTTCGATTACCTCCGGGTTGTTGTTTGGTGCTTCTAGCAGAACTCACTCCTCTCCCAGGAAGCTGGCCCTGGTTTGAGAAATGCTGCCGTTGAGTGTTCTCAGGCTGTCAGCGACTGAGCAGCAAGATCTTTATGACTGAGCATTCTCCAGTGAAGATGATAACATTTTCTTTCAGCCAGCTGCTCTGAGCCTGCGTCAAGCAGTTTTTGGTTGCGGTTTTGGCGCGAGGACAATGTCACTCTGAATTTGCCTTCTGAAAAGAAAGATAGCTGAGGCAGTGCAAAGTAAAGAGTTTGATTTTAGAGTCCAGCTTCATCAAGCTGTTCCCTTGCAACAGCTGCTTGTGAGGCTTGCTTTGCGCAAATGGGACATGACATTGTTCAGAGGTCATAGTGATTGAAGAAGTTGAAAGCGAAGCTGACGCTGCCCAGGCTGTGGGATTCTTGGTCACTTGATCATTTCCTGATGAAGGGAGGCTTCTTTTGGGCAAAAGCAGTAATGAATAATAGCATCAACAATAATAATAGCAGCAACAATAGTAATAATAAAGGTGTATCTCAGCTGAGGATGAATGAGAACCAGATTCAGTACTATTTCTGAAACACAGTATACGTTATTAATTAATGTTTTTCTCTTTATTACCTAATCTTTTCTTGCTTGTCAGCTACCACACCCACAGTACTTTACTGCAGTAATCAACAATTATGTGCAGCTGCAGAAAAGGTCGTAAAGAAAGTGAGTGAGTTTTTGGAGTCCTTTGTGATGTTATACCGGGAGTACGTTTTTAGTTTCGAAGGGAACTGAAGCTGTTCTTTTGAAAGCAGGAGAAACAAAGAGTAACAGAGATGAGTTGTATGCAAGGGGACAAATGAAGCAGAAAGATATAAAACTCCTTGATTTCTGTTAGTGTAATTTAAGTTTGTCCTTAAAATTTGTACTTATTTAATACACAGTGCTTTGAAATTCAAAGAACAAATAATTACAAATCTGAACATTTCCAAAGCATGACTAAAGCAGAGGCAAGTTGCCAGATGCCCCCATCTTCTCTGTCCTAAAAGCAGTGTCCTATCTGTCTCCCCATGTTACCTAGAGTATGAGGGCATAGAGGGAGGTGTATCCGGTATAGTAGGACCATGTTTCACAAAAACCTGCTGTCATGTTTGGGTGAGTGACAAGCCAGAGTGTCTACCTGCTTTTAGCCCCATTGTGTGTATATGTGTGTGTTTGGAGTGGGGAGTCAAAGTTCTCTTCATTTAGTAAGATAATTAGTTCTCCAGAGATCCGTCTGAACTAGATAATGGAAATGGTAAATGGTCCTTTCACTGGCTGTGAATGATGAATTTGCCAGTGCATTTTAGGAGGTCAAGAGGGACTATTGTACTCATAAAGTCTTTTGTAAAGCATAGTAGAAGCTTATCCAGTAACTACTTGACAGGCCTTATCTCATGCAGAGAAAATATCCCATCCGTTGGTCAGTGACAGGTAGTATAAAAACACTTGAATCAATCAATCATCGTATTCATCTTTTTTCCTAGAGATTTTTTATCAGGAATAAAAAATGGTGGTTTTGACTATTCAAAGACCTATTATCCACTTTCTGAAAGGGGACAGAAAAAAAGATGTGAACATGGTATTACATTTTCTGCTCATCCTTCAGTGGATTCGTCACTGCTTCTTAGCAGCTTAGCTATGGCTGTGAGGGAAATCTCGACGGAAACAAATTGAGATACCTCTCCTGCTTTATGTAGAAATCTCATATCTGACTTCATTCCTGCTGTTAGCACCTAGGAGAGGCTGCAGCAGTAGTGGGTTTGAAATGAGCACTAAGTGGCATGGCTGGTTGTTCAGCCACGTTCCTTCCTCCCCTGTGTGCGTTATTGTGGAGGCAGCAGGGGATTTATTGCAGCGTTTCATGATTTGACCAGAACAGGCCAGTGAACCCGTAGCATTTCTCCCCCACGCCCCCTCACTATGTTGCTACTTTGCCATTAGTTCATTATGAAATGCAGCAGGTGTGGAGTAAATGCAGCAGGTGCTCCGTAAAAATTTCTTGCAAGAGGGCTTTTTGCTGTCTTTTAAGCAGTTGCCCATGTTCACACTAGGAGTGTGTGCCCATGCATGCAAACAGGAGATTGCTAGTTCAGATGTGAGGGACATATCTACAAATATATCCTGCCTCCTGTGTACGTGTTCTGGGTTTGTTTAGTGGGGGGGAGCTATGATGGCAACTTCTGCAAGAAGCTGCTAGAATTTGTTTCCCCTTTGTCCGGTGGACTCGGCCGGGTGGACCCGCTGCTGACGACGGCCGAGCCGATTGGTAGCAGAATGTTCCCTGATAACGCCTCTGCGATAGCGTATTTAAGAAGGGGAAAAACAGAAGGAAAAAAGGAACAAGATATGAAGAAGCTGGAGTGGGGGCAGAGAGGAGCACGAGCCTTGTGGCCCTTACCCTGTGGCCGACCCTGGCTGCAGGGAAATGGAGAGGAGATGTTTGAAGGCCTCCACAGCCCTACAGTCAATAGGAACTATTTGCCAGCAATCCAAAATGCGTTGTTTGTTTACACATTACCAGTACATACACATTCCCCTCAGTCTTAGGGCTCATGATACAGCAAAATTCAATTCAAGAAGTACAGGCAAGAGGTCAAGAACTGATCTCTTCTACCGTGTGCTAGATGCACAGCACCCCTGTACAGTCTGCTGGAAGTTAGAAGTCTGCGGGACGTGTGCTTGGGCACATGGATATTTCATTATGAATATGCCTAGGGATGATGCATCTGAAAGAAAAAAGCAGCTGCTGCTGAGTAGCCCTGCTTGTCTCTCCAATGTCTTGGTCACCCCACTGTCAGTGGGAGCCTGGCTACATTTAACACAGGGGACCCAGGCAGAAGCAGCAGAAACTCTAGACACTTGAGGAAAGAAAAGTCTAGAATATGGTGGTTGATATGTGTAGACCTGAAAGGATCTCAAAACAAACACAGTGAAATCAAACTGCAGTAGTTCTGGTTCCTGGCTTTTATAGACCTTCCGCTTTCATTTAAGCTGCTTTTTTAATGCAGACAATCCAGAGAAATTAATTCACTCTAGAAATGTGTAACATTATTCACATAGACGCTTTTGCTGTGTTTCAGCATAAAGATTAGGCAGCCTTTTTATGAGTATTATATATCATCCTTATTGCAATTTCTGTATTGCATCTATGTTGCTTCCGCTTGGCTTAACACAGAAACAAACACAAAACATGTCAGTACAAATGTATTTGTGTACAATAAAATGTTAGAAAAGAACCAGCTACAACACAAATATGGCATGTAAGTCAGGCTTGTATTGCTTGTAAGTTATTTACATGTTTTAAACCAACCAGGACTTGCTGTCTGGTGGTTCATTTTTTGCAAACAAACAAGCAGAAAACACTTAATTAACAATATAAAACTCATAGGCAAAACAGAATGACTAAGAATAAAGTCAGGATAATTATCACAATATTGGGCAGAAATTAACTTCATTTTTCCCCAGTCTATTGCTGGCTGTAGAGCTCATGCTAGAAAAGAAAATAAATTTTAAAAACCCTAAAACCTACATCTATGCATGAAGTAGTTAAGATGAGCTGGCATTATAATTTAAAACTTCCAGAAGCCTTACACTGAAACACAAATTTATTTTTTGTGTAAGGCTTTCAGTCATGCTGGTTTTATCTGTTGCGATTCTTTATACTTATTTTTCCTCTCCTCTGCACAGTGGAGCGAGTTATTAGCATTAAATTAGTGTAATGAAGAGACACCAGATTTGTTGCACATAGTTCGTACAGAGATCGCTCTTAAAGCCAGAAGAAAAATGGTGACTCAGCGTCGTCACCAACAAGGAAAACTTTCATGAATCTTGACTTTGGAGGGATGGCAGCTGTCAATACAGCACATTAGGGTTGAGAGTAGATAACTTAAGTACGTACGTCTTCCCTTCCTTATTGACCCAAAACTTGTGCAAAGCATTTGACACTGTCCCACATGACATCCTTGTCTCTGAATTGGAGAGACATGGATTTGATGGATGGACCACTCAGTGGGTAAGGAATTGGCTGGATGGGCACACTCAAATTGTTGCAGCCAATGGCTCCGTGTCCAAGTGGAGACCAGGGATGAGTGGAGTTCCTCAGGGGTTGGTATTGGGACTGGCGCTGTTTAACGTCTTTGTTGGCAACATGGACAGTGGCATCGGATGCAATCTCAGCAACTTTGCTGACGACACCAAGCTGTGTGATGCGGTCCACACACTGGAGGGAAGGGACGCCATCCAGAGGGACCTTGACAGGCTGAATAGGTGGGCCCATGCAAACCTCACCAGGTTTGATAAGGCCAAGTGAAAGGTCCTGCACATGGGTCGGGGTAATTCCAAGCACTAATACAGGCTGGGCACAGAATAGATTGAGTGCAGCCCTGAGAAGAAATACTTAGGGATGTTGGTTGATGAGAAGCTCAACATGAGCCAGCAATGCACACTTGCAGCCCAGGAAGCCAACTGCATCCTGGGCTGCATCAAAAGAAGTGTGGCCAGCAGGTCGAGAGAGGTGATTCTCCCCCTCTGTTCTACTCTTGTGAGACCCTACCTGTAGTACTGCATCCAGCTCTGGAGCCCCCAGCGTGAGGAAGACATGGACCTGTTGGAGGGAGTTCAGAGGAAGGCCACAAAGATGATCAGAGGGCTGGAGCACCTCTCCTGTGAGGACATGCTGAGAGAGTTGAGGTTGTTCAGCCTGGAGAAGAGAAGGCTCCAGGGAGACCGCTATAAGCGGCCTTCGAGTCCTGCAGGAAAGATGGGGAGAAACTTTTGACAAGGGCATGTAGTGGTAGGACAAGGGGTAATGGCTTTAAACTGGAAGAGGGTAGGTTTAGATTAGGCATAAGGAAGAAATTGTTCTCTGTGAGAGTGGTGAGGCACTGGAACAGGTTGCCCAGAGAAGCTGTGCATGCCCCATCCCTGGAAGTGTTCAAGGCCAGGTTGGGTGGGGCTTTGAGCAACCCTGGTCTGGTGGAAGGTGTCACACTGCCCATGGCAGGGAGGTTGGAACTGGATGATCTTTATGGTCCCTTGCAACCCAAACCATTCTATGATTCAGTGAAAAAGGACAAAATAGGAAGGGCAAGGTGATGGAGATGCTTTTGTACCTAGTTGACTTCAGCTGTGAAAATGCTCCTCCTGAGAGTCAAGTCACACAGGGAGAATTTGAAGCAGCCATGTAGACTTCCAGTAAATGTATGTCTGAGTTAAAGGAAGTATAGCAAAAACAAATTATGAACTCCCCAGTACGTGTAGTTGTAAAAACAACCTCTTCTAGAAACACTTTTTATACCTAGAATACCATACTCTATCCATTCTTAATGGGGAAAAATCCAGAGACCAAACCAAGCCCTTCTGTCTGCTTTGAAGAGAAATGAAATAGTTGTTTTATGTTCTTTACAGAAGAGTTTTGCAGCAGTGCTTGACTTTTCCCAAGCACAAATCTTTCTTATAGTACTGACAGCAAGAATGCAGACAAGAGCAACACACCTCTCCCAGTGGAAAAAAAAAAAAATAAATAAAAGAAAAAAATACTTGTCAGTGAACAGACTGTACCTTCAGACCATGACACCTGTAACTGCTCTTTCCTAAGTTTAAAGGACTGGTGATCCAGGGCAAAAACTGTTGAGGAAAGTTCCCAGGAGAAAGTGACTGAACAATCAGGGAGGAAACAGCTGCTTTGGAAAAGGCCAAATGCTGTTCTTTTAGGACTAGCAAGATTAGGGAAGATGCTGTGGGTTTCCAAAGGTACAGCTGGTTTTGGATTTGATAATGGTATTGGTGACTTCTCTTTGGGTGTCATGATTCTGTAATACAGGTCTAAACTGCCTGGTTATCATCTCTGTCCTGCTGGTAGCATTTCCTACCACCAATAAGAGCCCCTCAAAGTTTGCTTTTTCTAGGGGAAAAGAAAAAAAAAAGTGCTAAGGTGTAAAGTTTTATTGCATCTGTCTTTTTGGAGACCTACCAAGCACTTATTATCTATCATGTCTTCAGTTTCCGTATATTTGAGCTTGTACATCAGGACGTTTGCCATGTGTTGAAATGTGTGTTGCCAATAGCAAATCTGCTTTTGATTTAAAATGCAAAATGTGATTTTTCTTGATTGATTTTCTTGAATGCATAGATTTGTCTGCGTAATTGGGAATATGTTAATCCCAAACAGAATGGGAGCTTTGAAAAACATACAGGTGAAAGGAAATACTGCTTCTCCCAGAGTTCTGCTAACTCTTTTTTCTTGACACATCTTGAAATATTTCACCTGATGCAAGCATCACCTGAAATATAAAGTAAAAATGATGTTAAAGAATACAATATTGTTTAATTGGACCTGCAAGAAATTTCATAGATTTTTATAGTGCAACTTAGCAAGCTTTGTTGTCTGTTTTCACTATCAGAGAATTATTTATCCTGTTTTTAGACATTAAAGTTGTATAATCCAGAAACTGGACACCACACCTACCGGCCACTGTATTATTGCTGCTTGGTGGAGCATGGTATACCAAACTCCTGTTTTCCAGCTGGCAAACTACCCAAGGTCTAGATTGCAAATTCAGTTACGGTATGATAGCAGCAGCCTGCAGCGCTCTCCTAGGGTTTGTTCCTGTCTGCACCGTGGTTTATTCTTTTTACAAAACAAAACAAAATTAAAAGTATATCATACACCACCCTTGCAATGAATAATATATTATTTCCACTTACAAAAACATGCAAATGAAATTCATTAGCTGTTTCAAAAAGTAGCTTTGACTCATTCAGACATCCACAATTAAAACATTCCCTGAAACTTGAGTTAAAATAAAGGTTAAAACTTAAATAAGAGCAGACTCAGTTACAAAGAGGCCATAACATCAGTATAATAAAGTTACGGAGATTGAATCGTTTAGTTTCTAGCTGTCAAATAGAGACCAAAGGAGCATCTCTGTGAGATGCCCTGGCCTTCCTAAAAGCACCCGCTGAAGACAATAACACAGTGCCAATAACTGAATGTTTGATCTAAGTAAGAAAACAAAAACCTGAAATAGAAATATTTTTTTAACTGAAATGTAACTGTCAAATGCTTGTTTTCCTTAGCAAAACATTAACCTAGAAGAGTTTGGAGTCACCTAAAATGTTTCATTGCACTGAAAACAAGCACACATACTGTTCTGGTCTGGGAGACTTTATTTTGAGTTACATGTAGTTAAGCTTAGATTCAAAACATTTCACTGGAAAAGGTTAAAACAATTTTTTTCAAGTGAAAAAGTATTTGAACAAAAATGTTCAGATGTATCTTTTTTCTCCAGTAAATGGTCCTCCTGATCTTTAAAAATGTCCTCCTTTCAAGAGAAATACTCTAAAAAAAGAGCCAATGTCAGTCTTTCTATGCTTAAAGCCCAAGGCAAAACACTACCGTTGGTCACTGCTGGCATGAAACCAGAAATGACAATAATTGCTGGCAGTTTTGCTTGTGTACAGGCTGCTTTCATCAAGATTCGCTACAGAGCTATCAGCGTGAAAAGAACGAAATGAACTGATGTGTTTGATGTGTAATAAGCTATTTTTAGTTCAAAGGGAAACATATTTAGGGAAGGCAATTCCTTCCTGTCTTCTCCTCCCAGCTTCATATTTGATAACTATTTAAATACCTTTAACGGAAGAGCAGTGTGATGGATTTTCTTCATACTCTGTGGAATCTTTTTTGCTGCTGGTATAACCCCAGCAACATTTATGTAAAATCAATTTTCAAGGAAAATGTGAGCTAAAAAGGGCTTCCCAGTAGAAACAGATTGTAGCCTTAGGATCTGATCTGGAAAACACTGTGCACACACTTTACCTAGCATTTGTGAGTCATCTGGTTGAAGGCAGACCTATGGAGGTGAGTGCTTCCAGGATTTGGCCTTTGGCAGTGGTGAAGCAGCTCAGACCTGAGGACATGTTTTACAGCAGTTTTCTGCTGGCAGCACATTTTGGTTAGGTTAGTTAAATTCCCAGTCTGAGCCTCTCCAGGGTATTCTGGTCCTCAGTTGCTGCTTGTTCTGATTATTTCCTTCTCCAAATACAAGGCTTCGCTTTGCCAGGATGCCCCAGCCTTTCAGGTCTCCCCTTTCAGGTGAGCGTCCTCCAGTTGAGTTTGCTTAGGCAGGATGAAGTAAACCAGGTAACAGGAAACAGAGCCCATTCGCTCATCGCAGGAGTCTGAAGTTTCTCTGTACATTTGCACTGAAAGGGGATTTTGGACAGTTTCATAGATCTGGTTTCGTGTGCAGTTTTAAGCATCACATAAAATTTTGGAAGCCAGTGATGGGTCATAGAGCAAAAGTCTCCCAGGGACTGTTGCAAATCCACATTAAGCTCCTGAGCGCGAGAGTTTGCATTGAGTTGAAGGAAGCGTGGAGACCCTCTGATGAAGGTCAGGAGCTCAATTTAATCTTCCTAGGGCAGATAATAATTTAAATTCAGCTTTGCTTTGTGGAGTAACTGCAGCAAATCCTTGTATGTGTATTACACGTGTCAGTGGGTGAGGCAAAGGAGCCTCGGGTGTGTTAACAGTGTTTTCTCACGTCAAATGCAGTACATCAAAAATTCCTTTCAAAATGTAAGCAAGTTCCTTCATAAAACTGTGTCAGCTTTGGGGGTTTTATCCTACACTGCTCTTCTCAGGAGGCTGTTCCAGAGCTGGATCCTCTGCAGGCTGGGAATTTTTTTCTGATTTTTAGTCTAAATTTATTTATGTCCGACTGCTATCCATTTGTTCTTAAGCCAGCATTGTCTGTTAACTTAAGTAGCGTTTCTCTTCACCGGTGTCCCCCTTCAGTTCTCCTTTCTTTTGGCCATCCGCAAGGCACACTTAGAGCATGACTTCGCTGGAATAAATGAGTCAAACTTTTAAAGTCCCCTCTTGTGGTGCAGGCTTTACATTTTCTTGATGGCCTTTCTGTTTTCCAGTCGAAGCGATCCACCTGAGCACAGGGGGAGAGCGCCTGTGTCTCGGTGGAGCTTTTGCCACTGCCCGCAGGCTTAGGCACACAGATGCGTTGCAGAAGGAGGTGCGTGGCTGAAGACGTTGCCCTGCCCAGACCAATTGCTGTGACTGCCCTTTGGGACGGACCTGTTCCCTGGCTGACCGATGGTCTGTGTCGTTTCAGCAGCTCCTGTCCTGTTTAGCGGAGCTTGGCTGAGTGGCGAGCCCCCAGTTCTCAGCGTGTGCTGTCCAGGCAACCGTGGCAGCAGCACCCACTGCCGAAGGGACGGCCTGGACAGCTGCGGGAGCAGAGAGATGTTGTTCAGCCACAGCCTTTAGCTCATGGTTTGCTTCTGAGCAGACCCCGTTTGGTATGTGTCACTGTGAAGGATGAGGTGGGACCCCAGGTTTCTTCGAGGGGCTGGATTCTCCTCAGGTGTGTATTAGTCTCCAGGCTCAAGGTTTCTTCGCTTGTGTCAGTCATGCATCAGTTGTGCATCCGGCACTGTGCTTACCTGTTCTTGAGTTTGTGCTTGCTGCCTTGGCTAACGTCAATTTGTGTCGCATTACTCTGGCTCTCCACCTGTCTGTCAGGAACAGGAGTCACTGTTCGCTTTAAGACAGTGATAAGATGGTGCTTTGTCAGGCAGGCCAGCATTTTGCTTCAAATGTGACCCTTTTTTATGACCTCTTTTTTTTTGTCCTTTCGAAAATGGAAATTATTACTGTGAGAGTCTCAATTTATTGTAGAAATAATTGAGCACATTGACACATTTTAATAGGACGGATTTCGGAGTATCATAGTGCAGATCTGACAGCTGCATCTGGTCCTTCGCCTCGATCTTTGCCAGCAGGGTGGTCCCTGCTGTACAGTTACGCTGATTAATCATCTCAGCACTTTGTTGAGATCAGTGTGTGGGTTTCTGTTTCACAAAAGGGTTTGCTGACTTGGCTTTTCAGCTATAAAGTAACCTGACAGTGCACATTTCCAAAACAAAAGACTGAAACTTAGAATCTAAGCAGAAGTATTCTACTACTTTCTCTCTCCTGAGACCCCCACCTGGAGTACTGCATCCAGCTCTGGAGCCCACAATGTAAGAAGGACATGGACCTGTTGGAGCAAGTTCAGAGGAGGGCCACAAAGATGATCAGAGGGCTGGAGCACCTCTGCTATGAGGACAGGCTGAGCTTGTTGGGCCTCTTCAGCATGGAGAAGAGAAGGCTCCAGGGAGACCTGCTTGCAGCTTCTTCCTGTTCTCTCCCCCACAGCGATGGGCTGGGGGTGAGCAAGCGGCTGCGGGGGTGCTTCGCTGATGGTTTGGGGTGAACCCACCACACCCAGTATTCTGGTATTTTAAATAAACTTGAGTTTAAGACACTGCTTGGAAAGGAAAAAAAAAATATTAAGCCTCCCTGTTTAACTAGTGTCCACCCTTACAGCTTCTTGCTTATAGTAGTACACAGCAGTTATGAAGCACTTCCCACTTCCTTAGGATTTTAGAAGTATTCAAGCAAATTAAAAGCCTGCATCCTGCAAAAAATGCTTATGCACATATTTTTGTGTTTTCCTAAATTCCTAAGTGGTACAAGAAAATGGATCTTAGGCTGCTGAGTTACTGTATTGCAGTAAAACCTCACTAAATAACGTGAATTAGATAATGTATTTCCATCTGAGAGATGGTGAGGCTGAAGCAAACTTGTCTACTGATTTATGTCTTTCTGCTATTGTCAGATTAGTGACTGCCTCTTCCTGGTTGCACTCACTTTCTTGACTGTTGTTTTACCCCATATGAAAATGGAGAGATAAATGCTGTATTTGTTTTCATGGTGTGGGGAAAGTGGAAAAAGAGGAAGCAGGGTCTGAAAATAATGGAGGGGTTGGATACCTAGAGGAGAAATACTCATTAGCTTGCACAATGCTCTTAGCCTTGCTCTCTCTTGTCAAAACTCTTTTGAGTCCTGCTGGTCCTCTGGATCATTGCTGCGGCACTGTAATAGGGGAGAAATGAAAAAACCCGAGGTGGCTGGGAATAAAGGCAAAAAGACAGGACTTCTACTGACGCACATAATGCACTGGGAGGAATGAGAAGGCCGAATAGTTTAAGGATGCGTGAGCCTTATCCACCTCTGCTGGCACGGAGCTGCAGTGGCTTTGGTTTCTTGTTGCGCTGATGACAGATGACGCAGTAGCTCCCTGGAGGAGCATGGGCCTTGCCTTCGACACGGCCTCTGCGCTCGGAGTCGGGGGCCTGGGAGGGACATGCCAGGCTGGGAGCTGAGAGCCTGCCCTGCGCCCCGCTCTGTCCGTGCAGGCAGCTGAGGTTATGGCCGCTGGCTCCACCTTCACTGCCCATTCCTGGCTTTGATGCCTATGGTTAGATCGTGGGCTCTCTGGGGCAGACACAGTCCCGTGCGGCACGTGGTGTGTTTGCCCTCGGTGGCTAGGGTTATAGGTACAGCCCCCAGGCTGATTGAGTGCCACGGTAAGAAATGTTTGCTATCCTTGGTATTACTGTCCGTGTGGTTATATGTTATAAAAACAACAGCAACAAAAAAAAACCAAACATACTGCAGAACGGTTTTGACCTAATCCTACAGCTTACATTGGTGAAAATTACAGGGCTTGGTAGTCTTCTGTTCAAATATTGACTTGAATGATGAGGGTTTTTTTATTAAAAGGCCTCCGTGTACTGTTGTAGGCCAAACTTCTTTCACCTCTGCTGTCTAAAATCCTGTTTATAGAAACACGGGCATGTGGGCTTGGTAGCTGTTCAGTCAACCTTGGTTTCAGCAGTTGACTTTCAGGCACTCTGTTTTGCAAGATTAGTGTCCTCCTAATAAAAGTAACCTCGTGTGCATTCAACTCTGCCTGCACATGGGTATCTGAAAACAAGTTGAAAGTGGCTTTGCCAATATTACAAGCAGAATGAAAAAAAAAAAGTCTTAAAAGAGCATACAGAATATTAACAAACATTTTCTACACTCTTGAGTTGTCAGGAGAGCATGTGATTCTTTCCACATGAAGAAGGGAGTTTCTCAAACAATTCAGCAGCCGAATGCCAGGGGCTGCCTGTGCAAAATGCTTCCCCTTCTCAAGGCAGCTTTTCTACAGATGAATAACGATGCGGTAGGTATGCATGGCTAGAGGTGTGCACCAGCGGGCAGCGAGGGGGAGAAGCTCAGGTGGGAGCTCTCTAGGGACAGCCAAAGCCACGTCCTGCATATGGCCTACGTTCCCTCCTCGAAGGGGAAGGTCTGCATTTTGTGAGTGAGCAGCTCATCTCCATTAAAACGTCCTCCCTGTGCTAATGCTTGCTTTGTCTGCATTTTGCCTCCAGTGGCTGAAGAACCCAGGCCCCCAGCATGAGAAACGGACTCTTTTTGGAGACATGGTGTGCTTCTTGTTTATCACTCCACTGGCGACCATCTCTGGCTGGTTGTGTCTACGAGGAGCGGTGGACCATCTGCACTTTAGTAGTAGGCTAGAAGCTGTTGGCCTCATTGCACTCACTGTCGCACTCTTCACTATTTACCTCTTTTGGACCCTAGTAAGTATTGGTTTTCTGTTCAACTCACAGGAATAAGGGAAAGAACTAATGAGAAAATTAATTACACACAGTGCTGTAGAGCAGGTGGACCACTGTATAATATAAGCATTGCTTATAGTTACCTGCTGTACTGATAAATTTAAGTTACGTCTGCAAGAAGCCTCTTGGTTCCACACCATTCAGTTTCTCTGGAGAACCAGAAAGACAGCTTGGCTTTCGGGTCAGTAATTCCCAGATCCCAAACACCAGAGGGATAGCAAGAGAGAGACAAGGAATTAACATGGAGGAGTTAAAGACAGATGCTACAGGAGGGAGTTTCATCATAGATAACGTGCAAGAGCTGAAGGCACAGCGCACAGGAAAAGCTTTAGGTGAAGAACCTGGCTGCCACAGAGGATTCAGTTTTTATTCTAATCCAACATCTGGCCAGTTTCACAATTCAGAAGCCTTAGATGTGGGTGCATCCCGTGCTTTCCCCATTCCTCATGATCCTGGTGCTGTGGGAAGTCCATGGTGGAAACCACCTTACATCCAGGTCTGTGGAAATGTAGCTGCCTTTGCAGTGCAGATTAAATCGCTGCCTTCTTCCCATCCTGCAACCAGGTGTGCTAACACTTACATGCTAATCTATCCTAAAAGTCACATGTTTTGTGCCAAATTGTTAAACTGAGATCAGCTCCTGGCCCCAGGACACCAACTAACAGTTGGCCCAGCAGACATGAAGGGAACACAGAGGACAGCTGCCAAAACAAGTGTTTATCAAGCCGTGGCCTAGCAGTGCACTGAAAACCCCAAGGTTACTGTTGAATTTGACATTTCACACCTCTAGCTGTGGTTGGGGAAGGAGAACAGAACAGCAGATGCAGACAGGGAGCATTCCCAGTAACAGAACGGTGCTTGTGCGATGATGCAAGGTTGTGCTGCTGTGAGAGGGAAAACTCACCTGAGCCTGTGCTGCCCTGAGTGGGGGCAAGACCAGTCTGCCTGTAGTGCTGGCACAGCCACCAATCCCACAGGGCCAGCACCTAGCTGCCCATCAGTAGGTGCGATGAAACACTGTGCGGTTGATCCCTTCCAGCAGTTTTTGATCAGTGTAAGCTGCTGAGGAGGTGGCATTTTAAGAACTGCATTAGTAGAGCTAGTCCACAGCAAGACGTCCCTATGCTGAGCCCAGAGTAAGCTTGGAAAAGGCAAGGTGGGGGGAACGGAAAACCCCACACTGCCCAGCCACCAGCTCCAAGAAAGCTATGAAAGGCAGCATCTCATTTACTTCATTCACATCAGGGAAACCCCATCTCACCCACAGAGCACTGCGGGCTAGTTTTAGCAGGGCTCAGAGTTTTACCTCAGCCTCCCACAGTTTCTTTTTTTTTGTTTGGTTTTTTTTTTTTTTTTTTTTTTTGTTTCTGCTTCCATTTTCTGTGAAGCAGCAGGAGCGCTCCCCTTTGACAGGACAGCCATGTACTGCAAAGGTGAGGTGGCACTCATTTCCTGCAGTACTGTGCGTAGACATGACTCAGGTATGCAAACAAAGGTTGCTCAAATTTCCCTTGTGTACAACTGAGAAACCCAAATGCGAACCACTTTACGTAATATACATAATTCACAAGCACCAAAACAGACGTTGGAAAGGGTAGTGTGGCTAAGTAGTTTTGGATTTAATTACCCATGAACATATCTGACCTTGCTCATTAAAAGTTCTGCAGCATCTCAGTTGTTGTCCCTAACACCATCTATTGCATTTGCATGGGAAGTGGCAAAAATCCCTTCTGTCCACTTTATAACTTTTACCCCTTCGAAAGCATATAGAGAAATGTGTCACTGGCACTTGGGGAAGATGGTGATAGAGAGCCTGATGTAAATGCATACCTTGGTTGATGTAATTGACGTACTGTATTCTTTAGCATCCACTGAGTTGTGGAAGATGTAATTCCATTCCAGTCTATTACTCAGGCCAGCAGGAGCTGGATGGGCTAATGAAGCACTGTGTTCATCAGGGAAAGGCAAGGCAGGAAGCCTTTCAGGGCACAGTACCCCTCCTGTTCAGCATGGAGTTAACTCAGTGGGCAGCACAGAGAAACTTAGTGGGAAGGACTCTCAGGCTGTCTTCTCAGGACAGAGCTGCCCTCGTTACCCTCTGGACAGAAGAGTTTTGAGGAGGCTTGATTATATCTGCAGATTAAGTCAATAGGCTTGAGTGGCAGTGTTTTCATACACTTTCTCAGAGGGCAGTTTTGCAAAATCAAGGTTGGGATTTAAAGCAAGTGCTTTACAAACGGCACTGAGCACCTTACACGTAGAAGACATCCTTGCTCTCTGCTCAGCGGACTGAGTCCCATCAGTCATGCAGGAAAGCCCCAGCCTGCATTTGCCTGGGGAGGCTCCACGCTCCTCTTGCTGTGCAGGAAGGAATGGACCCACGCGCAGAAGTGCCAACCCCATCAAGTGCTTCAGCAGCAGCTGCCCTTGAATTTTCACAAATGGGAGAATCCTGTACTGCTTGCTTAGTTATGGCTGTGCAGGGAATATATTGAGTGCTGTGGGGTAAATTACACACAACGTGATATAATGCTCCTTTAGGTCCAGGGGAAATTAAGAAAACTAAAAGTTCGTTTTACTTCCAGTAAATCAGCTTATTTTCTCTGGAGGCAAAAGCTGGCATATAGATTATTTACACACCACAGTTATCCCAGAGAGCAGAGAATGGGAGAGATGCTATTTTTGGCATCCAAGAAGTATTTCATCCCTTCCCCTAAAACAGCCACGTTTAATAACATGCTGTTGCTTTTCCTCTGCATTTAATCACTAACAGATGTACAGATACACAAAAAGCCTGCTGCTCCCAAGAAGAAAGCTTCAGACATGAAACAGAGATTGCTATTTAAACTAAGAATTCAGGGTGACACTCGGCTTTCTCTTGCACGCAGGTAATCGTAAGATCAAATATCAGGTTGGAGTAAACAGGATTTGGTCCTATAGCTTGCAGTATAACATAACTACTGGTTTAAAACAAAGGCTAGCCCACATTAATTCAGAGTAAGTTAGAAGGATAGCCCCCTCCCTTGCTATGCCGTTGAAGACGTGAACAAAGGCGTTTGGTGTGCCAAGGACCAATATAAATCTGGCCTTTGTTCAGTATGTCAGGATTTTTGCATCCAGTGTAACAGCTTAGGGTGAGTAACCATGGCTCTGCTGAAATTTAGTAGCTGACATCACTTCAAAATGCCTCGAGGCAAGAAACCGTTGTAAACAAAGCTGTCAAACTTAACTAGGATTTCCTCTGAAAATGACTTAAACAAACAAGCAGTTAAAGCATGGCTTAACAGCGCAGCCATATCCTCAGAGAACCTCATGTGATGCTACTTGAAAACTCAACCTGAACTCCAGCTCACTCCTCTGAAGCAGTCACTGCATTTTGCATGGCATTCATCTTTGCACATGGTTTGGTTTTTGTTTCCCTGTCCTCCCACTACCACATGATTTCTGCTGATCGTGCAGTACCTTTTTAAAAGGGATTTCTCGTGTTCTTTCATATATGATGTTCCACAGAAAGGGAGGTGCAGACTGCTTTACCTTCAGGGGGAGCAGAGAAGATTGAAAGGTGGGGAATCAATTAATCTCTTGAAAGAGCTGTCTTTGAGTAACTGCTTAGTGAGTAAGAGCTCTGTAGGTTTCCCTTGTTAACGGCACACAGCTGCATAAATTTCTAATTAAAAAAAACCAAACTCTTATTTTGTCCTTGGTTATATTTTATAGAAAGGTAAATTATTTAGTTAAGAGCACCTTTTTTTTTGTAGTAACGGTTTTGAAGGATACATTGCTAGGTAGGTATATTACTTGTTATCCCTCCATACCTCACGGGCAGCCAGCCTGTCACTGCTGTGGGGGTAGTAAAGGAGCACAGCCCCCTTCAACAGCAGCACGCACAGCCACTTCTCCGCAAATGGAGTCAGCAGTATCTTCTAGCCACATGTGCAAACCAAGCATGTTACCTCCAGCCTTTACGGCACCCTCTGCACTCTGAATAGCGCTGACCTACAGAAGTGGCACAGGTGCATAAGAATCAGTGACAAATAAACAGCTACACGTGAAAGCAGCTAACAAGACAAGGTTCCTCCTCTGCTCACTGCATGGGTCCCTCCTGCCCACAGCTCAAGAGGATGTTATGTGCTTTTGTACATGTGGTACATTTCACCCAAAAGGTCTCAAGCCAATTCACAGTTCTTTGCTTTTTTTAAAAAAATGCACACGTACATAATCATACACAGACCACTACACCTGCTTCTCAATAAACAGTAAACTGTTTTTAAAAAAATATGTAGGGCTAAGCTATCTTGTATACAAAATGTAGAAGTCAGTCATTTCTCTTCCATTATTAGCAGAACCACAGTAAGGTTGAAATGGGTTAGCTGATAACAAAAAAAAAAAGTAATCAAAGTCTAAATTGAGACGCACGCACAGTAGCAGATGGCTGACACTCACCATGCGTCTGTGCAACCTTGAATTTGATGCATTCAGCAATAAAGCATTACGAGGTAGAATGTACAGCCCTGTCAGTGTTGGTGTAGCTAAGCACACAGCTGCCATCCAGCCAGTTACATTATTTGGCAGTTTAACAACTTGCAGCATGATACTATCCCAAACTCACTCTCATTTTAAGTGGCTGCCAGTAATCCTACTTCTTGGGAAAGGCAGAAGCGGGATGTCTGATTTTTCATGTTATAAAAAAGGGAATGATAGGTAGGCAACAGCAGGAAGTAGGGCACAGGCTGCTTTTCTTCTCTACTGTAGCAGCTTGGGAAACAAGCCATCTCCATGGCAGCTCGCATCTTTGCCCGCTGCTTTTTGCTCATTTTTATCCCTCACAGTTAAGCTGCTTATCAGCTTTTCGTTCCAGTTAAAGGTATTTCCCCCAAAACCCCAAATGAGTCCTTGGAGGATGGCAACAACTCTAAACACAGGGCATCTCTCTTCTCTCCCCAGGTATCCTTTAGGTATCACTGTAGATTGTACAATGAATGGCGTCGGACCAATCAGCGGGTGATACTCCTCATCCCAAAGTCTGCCAACATCCCCTCCAACCAGCAGTCTCTGCTGGGCCTGCAGTCCCTCAAAAGGAACTCAAAGGAGACAGTTGTTTGATGCGGGCAGTTCTGCACAAGGGCCATGCACTAAAAAATATTTTCCTCCAACTCACTGGGGTGAGACACTGTTCGGAACCCTGGCGTGTGCTATTCTGATTTACAAACCCATTGCAGGGGGTTAAATCACTGTTTGAATTTAAGTCACGGATGCTGCAATCATATGATATTTGCTAAGCTGCCAAACTTGTTTATTTAGCAGATACTGTATAAAATTCTACAAACTCATGTTCACACCTGCATCATTAAGTGATGCAAACTTTTTTATTGCTTAAGATATTAAACTATGATAATTAACAATGCAAAACAGGTTTTAAAAGTGCTTTGGTTTTATCATTTCGTGTTCCTGGAGTACTACTGCTTTAGGTAGCTGGACAGTAACCGGTGCTGGTTTTCCCTTCCTGAAGCAAAGCAGAGGCATCCCCCTATAGTTGATTTTACTTGAATACCAGTACTTTGGGTTATTAAAATTTATGTGTAATAAGTTGAACCAATTGGTATATTATTTAAACACTATAAAGCGATGAGAAAATTATCTTCTGTTTCCTGTTTGGCAGTGGAGTTCCAATAGGAAAATCCCTCAGTAATAAGTTTAGCATGTGCGAAAGAAAGGACACAATCTTCCTACTCAAACGTATTCTAGTGCAGAGCACTCAAGAAAAAAAAAATAGTACTTTTTCCACTCAGAAGCAACAAATTAGGCACCACATTCTGCAATGAAGTGCACATTCTTCTGGTGTGAATTCAAACTTAGCCAATTTGCTCTGCATTTACACCAAGGTGAGTTTAACGCTAATTGTGAGACTTATTTTTGTAAGGAAAACTCTGCATACATAATAAATGAGATCATTAGACGTTCTCGGAAGCAGGAACTTGTCTTGCATGAAGATTAGCATTCTTAAAAAGCTGCAGAGTTTTCGGCTTGACAGGTAGATGTAGCAGAGTGTATGTAAACTCCAACCTCTCGTAGCCCTGAGACAAAGTCTTTTTTTTTAAAAACATGTAATACACTACGGTGACCAAACTGAATTTGGACTGGAAAGACTAGACTTTATTCCTGGGTGGCATTATCTGCTTCCCCTTGGTTTTAAGCCCAATTCATTCAGCAGTTCTTCACTCTTAGAAGAGACACACACTTATGTAGAGAGACTTACTTTACACAACTTCACAAAGTTTCATCACATTCTGCTAGAATTAGAAATTTATATAGCCCCTTTGAATATATGCTTTTTTTAGAAATTTGCATAGATGGCAATGTGACCATATGCTTTGTTTTCCACACTCTGCAAGAATGAAAATAAAAAGGAATACATAACAAGAAGGCTAATATTTTATAATTCTGATAGTTCAAAGTATTATGAGTGTTTACCATCAGAAAAGAGCTTATTT
Source organism: Chlamydotis macqueenii (assembly GCF_036417535.1). NCBI lineage: Eukaryota > Metazoa > Chordata > Aves > Otidiformes > Otididae > Chlamydotis > Chlamydotis macqueenii. The sequence continues at coordinate 52,513,778 of NC_141593.1, read as the reverse complement.
GATATTTTATGTGTTCTTTGAGAGAAAAAGCTTAGTACACGAAACCAAATCTATTACCTTCTTTATTCTTTGGACCAGTCTAGCTATAACTGTCAATTTCATGGGGATATAAGAATCAGATAGCTATATAAAGCAATAACAGCCTCATTCAGACATAAAACTAGTTTCACAGCAAGCCAGAATGCGTAAGGAAATCCGGAACCTGCAGATCTACACTCATTAGTCTGATAATAAGGTCAGGGGTTGGTCATGCGCTTGGCAGTGAATACCTGCTACTCTTCCAGAGAAAACTATACAAGATTCTGAAGACGAGGCTGCCAGAAAGTCTGTGATGGTCTAAAACCTGTAGTGTTTTTTTTTAAAACCCTCTTCCCAAAGGCAGCTAACTATCTGGGTAGAGGACTGAACATGAACGTAAGCAGAGTTCCAAGTTAAAGCCTGCTGGCGAGGGGCGCAGAAGTAAAGCAAGTCTAGCTGGGTCAGGAAACTGTCAGTGTTTTAATACCTACGTATTTGCTTTAAGTAACCTTTCTTCAGAACTGTGTTACTACTTTTGCTTCTTTAGGAGATACCTCAAAGTTGGCCCACAAAAGAAGTGTTATTCTTAAGTAATTACTATTCTTGGTTTTGTTTCATGGAACAAAAAAAAAAAAAAAATTGGATGATACAGAATTAAGAAGCAACTAGGAAAACAATTATTCAAACCAAGCTGCAAGGATTAGGCACACGGATCAACATAGTGACTTGACCCACTTCATCTGTGTTACTTCTAATTTCATCTTTTGTTGAAAGATTATTTAATCTGAAGAGCGGATATTAAAGCGGCCAGACAAAGTATGGTCCAGTTCAGTAAATCTGTTACAACTCTAGTTTCCCTGCTTGATGCGTAAGTACAGCAAAACTGACTAGTGAAGTCACTAGCAGTAGTCTCCCATGCATTTTCTTCAGAGGGAAAAAAATGCCAGAGAAGAATTCTTATCCTTTTGCATTAAACCCATGGAAAAAAGCATACTTCCTATTCTTCCTTCTTTTCCCTAAAATGTGAGAACAGGAAGATGGGTGATACTAGCTCTTATTCCCACGTCTGTTCTGAACTAAAGACTTGCAGACAGAAGGCTCCTCCTGACAAGTATTGCTTTTTCTTCCACTAGTTGAGGCTGTTGGACATGAAGTCCAAATTTCAATTAATTTTAAAATTGGATCATTGCAACAACAGCAATACCCATTTTTGTCTGAATAGATGTGAAAGACAAAATTAACTGCCACAGTAGCTACAGCTAGCAAAGCTCCTGGCAGTACAATGACATCTTTGTTTTTCTATCCTTAAAGAGCAAAAATAAAAAAGTTAACTAATGAAAGGATGAGGGAGGTCTTTTTTTTTTTTTTCTTTTTTAAATAATGTCACTCAGTTTCCTTCTTGGCAACATTACTCTTTTTATGCAGCTGGCCTTACCATTTACATTCCTTTTCCATGTAAGAAGTTATAGAGAAGGAGCAGTATTCAAATCAGTACTTTGAGCTTCAAGTGATAAAAGCAGCAGCAACTTAAGCCACCCAAAAAACCATCTAAGAAACTGCAGACATAATACAGTTTCATTCCCTTCTTTCACATCCTGCTTGCTGATGATAGAGATTGCCATCCCAAGTGTATAGAATTAAACACAAAGTCCACTGCAATTCAATATTGAGTACAATGCGAAGTGAGGAAGTTTTACTGCTTCTACATAGCCTTTTTCCTGCAAGACTAGTCTATCACATTACATAAAACAACAAACCAGACAAAATTAAGGTTAAGCAGGTATTTGACAAAATGACGATGCTGAAAACGCATGAGATTCAACAGCAGGAAGCTATGCAACTCCTCACATCCTACTGTAGTGAGGAGAATAATACAGAGGAAGCAGGAATATAAACCACCTGTGAAGGAGAGGGGAAAGCACGTTCAATGGATAGAAGAAACCGACAGAAATATGTAAATGAAGATTTAGAAATACCATAGCCGCCTGTTTAACTGGAAGGAAATAATGGCATAAGTAGGATTAAAGATACTTCAGTTTTTGGTTTTAGTTGTTTGTTTTGTTATTTTTTTTCCTTTGCTCAACAGTGTAGTTCTGCCAGACTGGGAGTTCAAACTGTCATTTACTAAGAACAGCTTTGCATCAGTTTCAGAGTAGGAAGTCACACAGGGCAATGTGAGAACTCGGAACATAAAGGGAATCAGGGCCGACATAGGCAACTAGCCTTTGGTGTGATGGATATCATCAAGAGAGATGAAGAGCTACTGGGAGAAACACTTATGCATTACAAGAAAGCTAGAAAAGCTCTCCTTTTCAAATGAAGGTAAGTTAAAAAAAAATAACTGTTAATAATTAATCTCTTCATCTGTTACTGTTTATGAGCCCAAGCTCCATTTCACACAGCTGGTTAATTAAACAAGCATTTTCCTTGCGAGCAGAATTGAGTATTGACCATTTACTGCCAAATACTGGTTTGAGGTATTCAAAAGTATCTTTAAAAACTACCAGGCAATGCAAAATGTACAACAGAGGCCCCTAGCTTTATAAATACCTAGCAGGCCCATAAAACAAGCAAGCCTACAGTACGGGTATATAGTACGTAACATAACTGATGATGGCACCACACTGCATACTAATTCACTGCTGTCATTCCACAGTTCAAATTTAATTTCCACATGCATTTCCATATAAGAAAGCTTTTTCTAAAAAAAAAAAAAAAAAAAAAAAAAAAAAAAAAAGTTACATCTCTCAACAGCCAAGGTTGCTAGTACTTGTGATTGCTTTCAGTTCTTAAGCTTTTTACTGATAGCCTCATACACCTAATTGTGGCAATGCTACATAACTTTTTTTCCTTGATGTTGAAAGGTTAAAGAACTGATTGTTATTTTTTCCTTCAACTTTATCAGAAGTGTACAAAATACTTTCCAAATAAAACTTGTTAAAATGCAAAATCAATGTTTACATTCTCTTTACAACATTCCATTACAAACAACAACACACACCACCTTCAGAAACAAAACACTACAGTTGCAGAGAAAACCGATGTCACAGTCTCATTCCATGTCTTAAATTACAGAGGAACTCAGACTTGCTTGCCAGTAATCTTTTCTGTTCATAAAATGCATCAGTCAAACCAGCTATGAAAATTCACATCCAAGAGTTAACTGATAACTGTAGGAAAATCCTATCAAACAATCAGCTTAAGCTGAGGTGTGCCTTTATTGATGCTACCAAATTTAAGTTTTCATTCTTCAGGGTTAATCACACAAAGAACAAGTCCTATATTTTTGCAAATCCATAAGAGGAAACCGGAGAGAACAGTAAAAGGCTCAGAGCAATCAATGCACACTAATCAAAACCTGAGATAAAATAGCTAACTTTTGCCGTAATCCTATGATGTATCTAGTGGAATACCACAAATAATTAGGTGTCCCAGTGTTCCCTAGAGGTTAACAATCATATACCAGGAAAGCATTCACATCCATCATACGTAGCCTCCATTTCCTTTATAAAAATCACTAGTTAGTACTAGTTGTCCTATTTGAGATGAGTGCATTAAAAGTCTTTATTCCCCATTAACTGATTACCTTCTTTGCCTGGAGAAAAATACTTCCTAGTCAATTAGCATGTAGCAGTTTCTGCAAAAGCAGCATTTTTTTTTCCTACTACAAATAACTATACTGCTTACAATGCAGTATGAATATAAAAGGTACCGTTTCACAGACTGGAAGTTTCCCCATAAAACACCCTTTTCACTCCAGAAACCCTCAAATTACTATCAAAATGATACACCAGTAAGACAGTTAAATTTCTCTATGAAAATCTAAGAGTAGCATTAAAAATTGCTTCTTTTACAGAAGCAGACAAATAATTAGCATCGACTGGACTGAAAAAGATAATGATGTTATTTACATACTCATTTGTCTTTCTATATTTTGCTGTCTGCTCAGGCAAATATGGTGTAGGTATATGCAGCAGGGATAAAAGATGACGGGCATAAGACAATTTGTAGTGTAGAGCTGTAATAGTCTGCACTGTGTAAAAGAATTCATACCACAGGGCTACAATTGATTACACTGGGGTTTATTAAGGAACTTGTCCACTATAAACAAACAATGCAGTTTACAGGTTTGCTGCTTTTGCTATGAACAGACCTCAAAACCAAACCTCTATAGCAACAAGACCAGGTGATAGGAATGCACACCTTTCCTCAAGAGTGTTCCTCACACAATAGTGCTATACGAATCTAATCAGGTGTTTCCTAAACAGATTCTTATTCTGGCTTTCACAGAAATGAATGTATTTGAGCAGATACATTTCTGGTAAAGTGTTTTTCTAGTTGCAAGCAGTAAGTTGCCACCTCGTTTTCACCTGCCAGTATAATACAATTTGTATCTCTTGTCAACTGTATAACAGATCAGTATCACATAATGATAATCCATATCTGTTCCCAAATCTAGAAAGGACTGAATGTACCTAAAAATAATCTTTACTCTAAAGTAAAAAAAAACCTACCAGAATTTTAATCACAAGTTGAACACATCTACAGAGCTAACTAAGATATTGTTGGCTTCTGTGGCTCATTACCTGATTAATAACCTCCAGAAAACAGGAACACATGTCACATAACATTGCATATAGCCAATAGCTCATTTTTCAGCCGTCAGATACCTTACCAAATCCATCAGTGTGCCTTCTCTCACCCAGACTGGTGTAGATTATGGCAGTAACTGCAACAGCTGAGGGGGTGGTATCTTGAATGCAGTTCCAAACTAACAGGAGTAGGAGTTCTCATAGACATTGTGTGACAGAGGAGAAAAAATTAGTATTGCCATAAAAATTCGCACTCTGTGCACAGAGTGGCGCTATGCATGTCCTTCTACAAGCATGAGACTGGTGTTTTTCAGTACAGCAATGAAAGGTCCACCCTACCTTGCAGTAATCAAAATGCACTCCTGGACTTCAGTGTGGGAAAAAGAGGAAGATTTATAGTAGAACAGAAGCTGTTCTGGTCAATAAAGCAGAAACTTTCAAAAGGTATTATGGACCTTGCAGGGAAGTATAGCAAGTTTGGGGGTTGCATTTTTTTTTTTTTTTTTTAATATTTGAATAGTAATATCTCCACCTCGTGGTAGGAAGTTTAACTCTAAAGGTTAGAGCAAATACACATGTGCACACATACTCCATGGACTCATTTATGTTCCCAAACACTCTTTATGATAGTTTACAGAAATACTTAAAACAGCAAAATAATTTCCTAAAATCAGCATTTCTCCCATTGTCATAAATTACAAGAATGCTGACTTGCCTGAATATTCAGAAGACTCATGTAAAAGCTCTCTTTATAGAAAAAATTAGTTTCAAGTAGCAGTTCCTGGCTACACATTCAGGTAGGGAGTCACAGCACTGTTCATCATCCTGGTGACAAAAACCAGGCTCTATAAAAGCTGGTCCAAGAATGCTTGATTATTCTGATAGGTTCCTACTATGAATTAAGAATTAGGTATGCAAGTATCCAATGCTTACATACTAAGTATTTTCTTTACTACTGACTGGGGAGATTAACGGTCCTACCTAACTGGTCCAATCAAGTCTTTACTGGAATACATTGCTAGCCTGTACTATCAGTTTTGAAAGCAACAAACAAGGAATGGAATTAATCATTTCCTACAACATCCATGTTCATTTATACGGTATGTCTACAGATATCTGAGACTTCAATGAACAGAAAGCCGTTATTCCTATAGACAAAACTGAGAGGGATTCAGAGTGTTTATGGGATACCTAGTGATGCTTAAGACATGAAAATATTTATACTTTGTAAATATTCAAATATAAACAGGAAATTAAATCAAGTATTACATTGTAGTTTAATGCAGTTGTTTAAGCCAGCATTACCATCAAAAGAAGTAGTTTTCCTAATCCTCATCCATCTGCATAACCCTTGGCCATCCCCGCCAGCCCACCCACCCTTCTGCTGGCACAAGGCTGAAATGCAACCATGTAGTTCACCAGAAAAGGGAACTTAAACAAGATGAAAGACATGTTTAAAAAGTCTTAAATTTGTCATGAGACTTATGCTAGAAAAAAATATCAAATCAACTTCCAAAATTCTGGCCATGCATACAGTATTTCTAAATTTCTGTGTTATCGTGCCATGCTTAAACTGCTCAGCCTGGTACTTGTATGATGTAGTAAAATCCAGACCAGTAAGAATTAACATACAAGGAAAAACAATGCAGAAACAGTTAAGCAACAGAGTTTGAATAAAGCTCTAAATAATTGATTTTCCAAACGTGAAGTATGTTACTCATTACTTAGAAGAAATTTTTACAAGTCAATTGTCCCTGTTCCATTTACATGGACATTTCACCAGCTTCAAAGCCTATTAGTTCCAAGTATTCAACACTCATTCAACTTTCAGCTCAGTTCTAGTAAGAAATGAATTCCAAAAGCTTTACTTGATAACATCTTAAACAGAGATACTTTATTCAAAGCTTTTTCAGACATTTGATTAATGTAGAAAGGACAGAAAAACTTTCCACACTGACAAAATTACAATTGTTTTCCATACAAATGTAGACTAGACCCCTAAAAGACTGTTTTGTTCCTACAGGTTGTAGCAAACAAGCAAGACAATTAATATTAAAACAGCCTTCTATTTGTTAGAAAAATCACAAAAAATTTAAGCTGGTTACACTACCTTAACACCACAACTAACATGTTTAACATGAATCCCCATCAAGAATAAAAAAATCTAAATAAAGGAAAGAGTACCAATAAGGAGTTTTACTGCATCCTTCATCCTCTGAGTGCTTACATGATCTGCTGGGATACGTTCTTTTTGTGTGTGGTTTTTTTTTGTTTTCATCTGGTTTTGTTGGTGTTTTTTTAGTTGTTTTTTTTTTTTTTAAAAAGCTTGTTTGTTTGTTTTGTGGGTTTTTTTAAAAAAACTTTTTTTTTAACAAAGCTGTTCTTTTCTATAAAAAGTTTTATAGCCTTGATTGCATTGCAGGAAAAAAAGAGTCTCCAGTATAAAAGAGTTCATAGTATTGAAAATGCCTTCCCCTTCCCCAACAGCACCTAAATATAAAGAGGTCAACAACAACTGGCTAGTCTAGAGTGGTGTAATCTAAGAAAGTCGATCCCCAAAACACACTGGAATACTTCCTTTCCAGTAAGGTTTCAATTAAAAAAAAAAAAAAAAAAAAGACTGGCATATAAAATCTGGGGGGCAGGGCCATCATTTTTCAAACAGTACATTGTTCAGAGTCAACAATTAATATCCTGCAAGAGAATTACAGATACTTCTTTTACAAAACTTCCTTTTCAGTGGCAAAGGAAATTAAGGCCATCGCAGCTTTAAAATTCACATACATAAAATAGAAAAATATGTTGTGCTTCTGTGAAGGTTCTGTTCTGTAGCCAAGGATGACCATGACTTGAGGAACCTGGCTGACTGGAAGTTTACATGATCACACAGCTTCTGTTAGATGTCCTTGGGCCTGCCTGTTATGAATAGAAAGAGTCATCTTTGAGGGAAAAAACAAACCAACAACAGCAGTAGAAGATTTAGCAACTCAAATTAATATACTTTACATTTTTAATACATGAAATTATTAGCCTGGCATGGTCTAAGCAAGAGTCAGTATGCAAAGCTATACAACCTGTTACCCCCTGTAAGTAAAAGAATGTTAAATACTCCTTACTATGAGAGGTAATGGAGGACAGGTACCAGAAAAATACAACGTAAGTAATTATCGTATTTGGATCTCAAGTCAAAAAGCATCACTGGGTTTAGACAGGTGATGAATACTGCAGGGAGCCTATGTAAGTACCTTGAGAGTATTTCTCTCTGTAACATTTTTGTAAGTAAAGCTACTAAGACACACACTTCAGCTGAAATACACAATCCCAGAAACCACAAGAGCAGCTGAGTGCACTTCAGTACTTTTGCATAACTGCAACAAAAACTTAACCATATTAAATGCCACAAAATTATGATTCAGTTATAAGCCGAAAACTACAGTTGCCAAAAAAATACCATTTCCAACACAGTCAACTCTCTCCATTTTTCATCAGTTTACATATGCACACTTAATTACTGTTCTATATTGTAATTTCTAACTAAGATATATAGAAACTAAAATGTAGCAAAATTTTAGGCAAAGTAGTCTACCTGAATATTGCATTACAGGAACTTAAATGTTTGTTACATTTCCTTTTTTCTAATGAAGAACTGGTCAAATCAGTAAGGTAATAGATGAAACTATAAAACAACTCAGATGTGAGCAATCTTTTTTTCCCTTATATTTCAAAACATTTAATATTGCCACTGCAAAGTCACACCTTTCCATTGGCTTCAGAGTTGCAATTCTTCAGCATGCAAGAGATTTTTCTCTGACAGTGTCTTAAAATCTCTCATTTCCTCTACCAGAGAAAATGAGATATTTAAGTTCTCAAAACTTTAGATAAATTTAGGTGTATCTACTTATGCCAAAATTTACTATAAACAATTGGCCTGGGGGAAATCTTATCAGGAAGAGAGTTTAAGAAAAAAAACCAAAAACCACCAACTAACCAACTCACATCTTTAAGCTTAAGAACCTTATTATAAGAAAAATCTACTCCTTGAAGTCAAGGCAATTCATGAAGTAATATTTTTAATACTAGTTTTAATAACACAGCTTCATGCTTTCATTAAATTACTGATTAAACAAAACAAAAAGAAAAGAACATGCACACCCAAACAGGTATGACATTTAAAAAAAAAAAAACCAAACTAAATAACGACTTGATATATCCATTTTTTCAACCTAAATAACCTTGTTAACCTAAACCAGGATACCTGCTGGTGGTAAAGGTCTTCTTCCTCCACAGCTTCAGCTGCTTCTTCCTCGACTTCCTCCTCTTCCCCTTCATGTAAAGTTGTTTTAAAGACAGTGCTTCTCTGAGCAACCTCCTGCAACAGAATTTTATTTTTAAGACTTGACTCCTCTGAAGATCTGGTGCTAGTCTACTTAGATTTTGCGAAGTGGGAGTACTAGGTGTTGGGAAAGCTACTTGTGCTGATTTTGTGTATGTACTTTTAATGTACTACTGTGCCTGAATAGCATTCATAACACTTTAGCTTTTAATCTCTTAATGATTAAGAAGAGTCTTTCTAACAAGACATTCAAGTTCTTCCAAAAAACTTTTAATGTATTTAAATATTTTCTTTCAAATGCAAAATGTCATCACGACTGTCCTACCCAAAGTTTGAACTCCCACCTTACCAGAATTAAAGTCTCACTGCTTAAAGAGAGTTTCACTGTAACATTCCCCATCCCTCATCAACACACAATTTTAAGGAAAACTAATATAAGTGATAAATCACTGAAGAGATTACTAAAAGCTTTTCTTTACAAAGCCTAGTCTAAGGCACTGACTGGCCAATTCCTGGCATGAGGGCAGTGTCTGAACAAGTCATTCTTCAACTACTTATATTCAACATAAGGAAAAAATTTCACATGGTTCAATAGATTGCATTCCTAAATTGCAGTTAAGACAGGGGTACGGTATGCTTGGTTGCAAAGTAAAAAGAGAAAACTTTACTAAACACATGTGCATTCACATGTAAAGTCCTAAAAATGGTTCTACCTGCATCCTTATAGGGGACAGCACCACAGAAAGACAAGTTTAAACACATCGGAGGTACTTTACCTCTCCCTGAGAATTTTTCAGTATAACTTTCACATCTTCACCAGTGCCCCACGAATTCTGGTTCTTCCAGATGAGGTCAGTGGGAGGGCTAGCAGTCACTCCAGCATTTGCAGCCCAAATCTGTCAAAAGAAGTCACATGTGAGCATTATTTGCTAGTCTTAGACATTTCCACGTTATTTATTGAGTTAACATATTCCATCTAAGTGACACTGGTGAATCTCCTTCAGTTAAGAAAATACAAGTCTCTGCCTACCTACTTCCAAAGTTTCCTACAGTAAAACACCGCTACTTTTTTTTTTAGCACAGAGACTTTTGAATATGTAAATGCACCTGTTTATGGTCAAAATTATTGCTCCATAAAGAAAGTAAGTTTCTGAGAAATGTGGCTCTGTCCAACTTCTTCCCAGCAATTGATACAACTAATGTCCAATACAAATACAGATTATTATTTTCTGAACATGCATATAGAAAGGACAAAACTAGAAAAAACACAAAACCTTGCCTCTTACTGACACACACAACTTGGCCTAAAGCCCGTTTCAACGGAACAGCTGAAGCTTGACAACTTACTGTAACAGTCTGGCCTGCCTTTAGTATATATCTTGAGGTATATCTGTAACTAGCAGAAGTGTCTCCTATTTTTCGGATCATCTCCCAACCTCCCATAGGTTGATCCTGATAAAAAGAGGAAAAGATTTTCCATCAGCAGTCATTTTCTGTTACACAGGGAAAGTATTTTACATGTAAGGCCATGAGGCACACAAAACTTTCAGTAAAAAGATTTATTATCAACTTGATCTTCAGCATGCAATTAGAATAATTTTAGTTAAATTTGTATTACCTGTTATTTCAAGTTAAAGCTTAATACATCCTGCTTTTCAGTTTTGATATTAACTAGTGCTTATAATTTGCATCAGTTTTGTTATCGCTTGATCTAGAAAAATATATAAATATTTAAATCCCCTTACAAATATATGTTTTTGAAGCACATGACAAGCAGTCGTCTTACCAAACACAATATTCTTGTCAGTTACCTTAAAATGTGCTTCTACATATGCACACCTCCAGCTACATGCTCCTTTTGAAGACCTAGATTATTTTTTCCTCTCAGTTATTTTTTACCCCTATCAACTATTTGAAAAGTACTAACAAATCTAATAGAAAAACATACACATGTCATCATTACAGAATGACTATGTCAAAACTAGAGCAGATCTTTTTTAAATTCTCCCATCAAGAGAGCTTCCAACCATTGAACAGTTGCAACTAGAGTCTGAAAACATACAGTTAACAATCTAAAATAAACACTCTTACTTATCTTAGTGGACGCTGACATTCAGTTGGTCATTGCAACAAAACATACCATACAGAGGATTTTACATGTTTTCTATCTATCTAAATATCTATATAAACTCTCAAACACTTGTAAAAATTCCCCAAGTAAGCTTATTACACTCCACCACAGACACTTTCTCAAATCTAGACACCTGGCAAAATGCTATAACCATGAACCATCCATGGCTACTGGTAGCAGAACTGATAGTCTTCCACAGAACAATGAATGTGTAGTTAAGTTAAATATAAGAGGGGGAACCCATAAGGTCCACAAAGTGTGTGTGTGTGGAAAATCCCATAAGCTTGACAAACTCAAAACAAACAAAAAAAAAAAAAAAAAAAGGCAGGTCTTGACTCACTGGAAGTAGTTTTTGTTTTATTTCAATTTAGTCATCTGAACACTTAGCTGTCTACACCAAGACAGTTGTCAAGGTTTCTTCCATTCAGTAAATGAAGTTCACACTCTTGGCCAACACCCCATGCAGGTAATTAAAAGAAAACATATGTATCACCATCTGGAGGAGTCTGTCTTTTCATTGGTTAGAGGGGACTTAAACACTTGGAACCAGAACAATCTTTGTCATCAAAAACATTGAGTTAATCTGCCTTTTCATGAAGGTAGAGGATCTGATGATATTAGACAAAACCTATGTGTCACTGAAAACAAAGAATGCAGCTAACACTTCTACACACAGCTGAGGCACAGACAGCACAGGAGAAGGAGAATTACTTAGACCTTCTCTGAAATAAAGGCTGCAATAAATCAGGTCTTGTAATTCTAGTATCCTAATGAGACAATGCTCAATTCTCTCTTTTCCCAGAGAAAGGATTTAAGAAATTATAGTCTCCAGTCTCTAGCCCACTTTGTGATGACTTGCAGAACTGTATATATAGTATTGGACCTTTTTTTACTTAAGCAGAATTGCAAGCAAAGGTGGGGGGGCGGCTGTGGAACACAGAGGGGAAGTTTACAGCAAAATAGAACAGCATCATTCTGAGGGCAACTTAAGGAAGAGTTTTGATTATTACTCAAATCAAGTACCTATTGATAAATATGTGTGTTCCTCCAACCTATTCATAGAATGAAATAATCTGAGTAACCATCATAAAGATGGCTTTGGCATGGGAACTGAGGGCTCCTAAAATCTGTAGATGCAGCTAAGGAAGAAGGAAAACTGTGCTTTAGAGAAGCCATATGCAAGAACAAGAGACACAGGCAATTAATTACATTTAGATATTTATTTTGCATCAGTATGTACTTATTTTGGGGCTTTTTAGGGCAGAGAAAGTTCATTAAAGGCTTCTAAAGTAGCCTAATGCCTGTTTACACTATTTCCTATCATGACAATGTTATCTGTAAAGCTTTACAGGCAGATCACTGGCAAGGCAGAACTCTTTAAGAGTGATATAATACTTTGGTGGGTGAGTAACCTAGCAATAAAACAATTGCTATGAAAAGCATTAAAAATCATTAGGAAGAAGTCATCATCAATCCAGAACACTGTATGAAAGCTTATTTTGTGACACACTAGTTTCTTAGTGCCATCTCTTCTACAGTATGCTTTAGCTTCAGGGTCAGCGTGAAGCCTGAGGGCTGAAAGGGTGCTGAGGATGCCTCCTACCTCTCATCAGTCCATTGTTAAAGTAGTGATTTGTGTGCATTTTCAAACCTGTTCAGAGGTGTTCTTCAAGCGGATGAATTTTCCATCAACATCTATCTCCTCAATAGAGACATTTCCAGTGGCAGAAGCTGAGTGGGAAATGCTAACGCTACTGCTGGCTTCAGATTCCTCCACATCAATTCTCTTCCTCTTCCCTCTGGTTGTACGCACACTACGACTTGATGAAGCCCGTGAAACCGTCACTCGGGAGGATGGGCTTGGAGAAAGTTTCAACCTATATGGAATAAAGGAAAAAATATGCATACATCACACTTTACTTTTACTTTCTTCCTCTCTCTTCTTCCCATAGAATTATACAGCAAAAAAAAGTACAGGAACATAGTAAACAAGGCATGTTACATGAAAAAGTGAATCCCTTAGGTACTTTTTGAAGAATTGAGTAAAGTGTTGTCAAATAGCTGATTAACACTTTTGGAGCATAGAATACTGATGGACTACTACATTAAGATCATAAAGCCATCTCTATGCATTTATTAAAGACTGCATTCCTGGGTAGATTGAACAAGTACAGAAAAAATTCTTAAGAGGATTTAAGCCATTGCAGGAAATTAATGCAAAACCCCAGTGGCATAAGAGCTTTTGCTGTTTCTCCCCCACACTTGAGAGGAATCAGCCTTGACCAGCAGGATATCACTCAAAAAACAGTGACGTATCAAACTACTTTAAATGACAGCTGTGACTTATCAGGCGAAAATTCTCAGTATTGCTGAACTCTGGGGTCAGATGTTGAAAAAGCAGCTAGCTGATAAGCTGGGCAATCGTAACAGCTATTACTCTATTGAAATCATTCTATACTTAAAAGAAACTTGGTTAGCAATTAAATAACCCTGTAATTAACTCTGAAAAAGAACATTAACTATGGCACCAAACAGACCTACAAATGACAATTCATTATGTCAGTGCTGAATCTTAATAGAAGAATGGTATGTGTTCCCTTGAGAGCTATTGGTCTGATAGCATCGCAAGCATCTTGCTTTCATGGAGACTTAGAAGTAAGTGTGTCAGACCGGAGGAGGCAAGAAGAAACAGTGCCTTGAAAACTGTAGTAACGCACCTAATGAATGCATTCCCAATAAGAACTGCTTTTAACAGAGAATGAGACAAGTAAGGAAAGCACACAGATACCAGCATTTCTTGCTACATTCTTTCATACCTCTCCTCTTCACCCTCCAACAATTTCCGGTATGCATTGATTTCCATATCGAGTGCCAGTTTAACATCCAGAAGTTGTTCGTAGTCACTCAGCTGCTCCTGCATCTCATTTCTTATCTCTGCCATTTCCTTCTCTTTCTCAGACAGCACTTTGCGAAAGTTTTCCCGTTCCTTGGCCAAGCTGTCCTCAAGCTCTTGCACTCTATCTTGCCAGGCTCTAGACTGGAAAAGCACAGAAGATAGCAAGGAAACCTCACCCAAATCTCCATGCACTCTGCTATTCAAGCAACATGGCAGTCAAATCATTAAGCATCCTCCCCCTTTCTGAATTCAAACTCATCCATATTCAGCTTCCTGTTCTCCACCTCATCTACTACAAACGTAACACCGTAAGTTCCAATTAAACTTAAAACATACTTTGAAAGACATCTACCTGCTCCATTTTTCTGAGATCTGAAAATACAACACTACACCTAAATTTACTCAGGTGAGAAAAATTGAGCTTAAGAGTCAAACCGTTTAAGATGTGCTGGACAGGACACAGAATCAAAGTGCAGTTCAGTGTATTTCAGATCCTCTGGTAAGTAATTGCTCTCTAGCTTTCAGCTATCTACTTCCTACTTCAGTTTACTGCTGCCAATTCTGAATTCTCAGAAGTTGTTCCTCTAAAGGAACAGTTGTTGTCAGCAAAAGCCTGCCTGCCTGTAATCAAAGCCTTCAAGGCTTGCTGAAAGTACAGTGGTACATGTTCCATGAAGAAAGCTAATTTGTCACATACTTTAAAAATCACATCAAGACAGTAGAACTTAATATTGTATATACAGAATGGAATGCTTATCAAAAGAAACGCCAAATGACAACAGCTTTGAGGTTTACTTTCCTTGAGCATGCTTTCTTCTCTTTGATAGTGTCTTGAGGTTTTCCTTAATTAAAGGATGGACACAGGAACCAATGGCCCACGATCACCTTGTCTGGTTAAGCCACTAAGTTTGCTATGCAGGCACTCTACTTAGGAAGTCATCATAGTCCAGACAGAATGAAAACAGGCAGTTTAAAAGGCTGAGGTAGAGGACCAGTTTAACTGGTTGTCAATATTAAGAGTTAGATGAGGAATTTAATAAAATTAGTTGTGTCACATAGAAGACCCCAGTGGAAACAGAGCTCAGTGTTGGTAACATAAACCAGAGCAGCATTAGTGGTAAGAAAGTTGTCTTCTTCCAAGTGAACAATGCTAAAGTTTGTCCTAGCAAATGGAAACAAAATTCTACTGGATGACCAGCACTACAAAAAAAAACACCGCACAACAGCAAAAAGGGTTTTTTTAGTGGACAATCACACTCAAACTCGCAGAAATTGATTCTGATAGCCCTGAAGTTAACAACCAATACCTCTGCAAATTCAAAAGCAAGTTTTCTGAACCTAGCTGTCACTCCTAAGTAAGCAACAGAACACAGGTAATTAACTAAAGAAGGAAATGCCAGTTGACTGAACCACTTAAAGATTATGGTAATCTAAAGGCAGAAATAAGATCTAGAGCAGACAAAACTCTCAATTCAATTCTTGTGTAACCTCATGCACATTCATTACATTATCTGTCTTTTACAGAGACTAACTTGCCTATATAACAAGAAAACTGGGAAGACTCACGTTAGTACCTGGCAGGTTATTTGGAAAATTATGAAATAACATCTCCTGCATTTAAATTCTTCGCTTGAAATACACAGAATTTTGAAGTCCTACAAGAGCCTACTGTACAGGAGGAATACAATTCAAAATGTACTGCAGAAATTATTAGAGTCAAATACTATTTCTTTATTTTTCAGGAAAAAAAAAACAAAGGTCTTCTTGTATTTTAAACTGATTACTAAGTTACAGAAGCCCACTTCAGAACCAACTCCTAACATTTCTCATTTTCACTCTATGTTGTGCACTGCAGTGCACATGAGATTACTCCCATCAACTAAGCTAGCACTGAATATATGGTTTGTCATATTTCTTTGGGTGTGATCTATGTGCTCTGCAATCTAAGTATAGTTAGGTTCTGCTCAAGATCCTGCTCTAGAAATGCTCAAGGTGAGTCATTTGGTGTATTTTCTCAGATTCATATTTCATCATAATCCTGGTAGGATAACTTTTTTTTTTTTTTGAGTTCTAGATGCAAACTAGTTCTAGGATGAAAAAAAAAAAAAAAAAACCACACCAGACAGTGACTGCATACTCCAGCTTCTAATGTTGTCCTGTGGAATCCTGTCAGTTAGTACAGAATAGAACTAAATTGCTTCTAATGTTGTCCTGTGGAATCCTGTCAGTTAGTACAGAATAGAACTAAATTGCTTCTAATGTTGTCCTGTGGAATCCTGTCAGTTAGTACAGAATAGAACTAAATTGCTTAGAATGTCAAGAGCGTTCAGTTCTTGTCTAAAATTGTCCCTTCTATCCACAAAAGTTTTTGCATAAGTCAGTTAACAGTACCTTTCAAATACTCACTCCATAGCAGGATATTGCAGACAAAAAATTCAACTTTGTCAAAAGCAGACATTAAGAAATTGGGAAAAAGTACAGAACAGTAGAACAGAAGACAAATTCAAGTCATGATTCTGAACATATATACAAGTTAAGGGAAAGAAAGTCCTTTAATATAAAAATCAACAACTGTAATTAGCAAGAAGAACCACAAACAGCTTGTTACCTCCTTCTGAAGGCTGGCAAGATGAGAAGACAGATTATCAATTCGTATGCGACTTTCATTCAGTTCTTCTCTCACTGAGTTGGCTGCAGCGTTGCTCATCTCAGAGGACAGCCTAGCATTCTCAAGCTGCAGTAGATCAAGTTAGGGCATCAGTTTCAAACTAACTTTTAATAAAATAAAAATGAGTCACTAAAAACCACACACAACACTAAGCCACAAAGTTCCTCTCTGCAGCTCTAACACAATGAAACATCTCTTTCTTTGGGGGTTAAATATGGTGGCTCAATTACCGTGCTGGATTGCCCAACCTGAAATCATAAACCTCTGAATATTTATTCTAGAATTAAAAACTTACTTTTCCCTTGTAGACATTACTGAAGATGGACTGCTAAGTTCAGGTTTTTATGTTGGCCAATGTTTAGCTTTATATATTTAATTATTGTAGCACTGTTTTTGAGTATGCTTAAATAGAAGTTAAACTGAAATTATCAATTCTCTAAAAACAAACATTAATTTTCAGTCAACACAAGCAAATTGCAATTTGCCTTCAGATTACAGTACCAGTGCTATGAGTCATGACTGCTTTATTCTATCACAACTTCAGGCTTAGATAATTTTTTTAATAAACTAGCTACATCACTCCTGCTAAACTCTACCACACCCGCTTGAGCGGCACTACAGACTTATTATTGAACTTGTAGTTGCAGATGAAACGGAATCTAAAAAAAATTCAAAACAAGAGTCCAAATATACAGAAACAGTATACCTGAAGAGAGGGAACAAGAAGGCCTCAATTATGAAACTATCTTTAGACTAAAATTTTTTTTAAGTATTTTTGCCTAGATCTTATTTAAAGTAAGTTTTTCCAAGTCAAACTGAAGTTCTGAAGATAAGCAACTGCACATTGTTAAGATCATAAAGACTGAAAATACTGAAAGCTATGCTAATAAGTTCAGTTTGTATCAACTTTTCTGCTGTAAGATCCTACCTTGTTTTTTAAAATACTAACTGCAACAAATATAGCCACAGAAACTAGGTTCAGTTGAGACATCAGGATGCCTCCTGACAAAAATGCTGAATCATAGTAAAGGAAGGAAATTATGAAGTATAACTGATTTCGGCTTGACTATGCTTCCTCTCGAGAGGAGTTAAAAGCAGAAATTACTGGGTGTGGTAGAACTTCCACATGTTTTGTACAGGGTCAGAGGACCCAGGATGCCATCTTTTCAGTAAGCGCTGTTATGAAATAAGTTTAAAACAAAATGTGATACTCCTTACTGGTCATCAAGACTATGTTACAGTTGGTATGTAACAACACATGAACTTTCCTTGAATTCATAGTAATCTCAGTACTAATCACTTTTTCCCTCGCAGTTCACCTTCACACAGTGCTTCCAACTCTTATATTACTGTACTTCCTGAGGATTATACCTGTTCACAAAATGAGACTTGAAAATGTAAATTCACATTCAAAAGCATGGTAATTTTAAACTAAGCATGATAATAAAATCCTCTGAAATGCAAGTAATTAGGGTATCTTTTCATTAAATAAAACAAAAATAAACATCAGACAACTGTAAGAAAAGATGTTCTCACTTTGGCATAGTAAGTCTGCTCAAGCTCTTCTTTGTACAGCTTCACTTGTGCATCATGCTGCTCTCTTATTTCACGAAGGGCTTGGGCCAGTTTATGTTCATATTCAATTTGACGCCCAGAATCAACCTCCACTAAGCGAGTTTCATGTTTCCTTTTTGTTTCATTGATTTCCTAAGAAAATGTAAAATAAAATAACATTCAGAAAATATGACACAAAACAAGTTTTAGAAGGTTATCCACTCAGTGGATAGCAATGTAGATTTCTGTTAGCCTTGTGAATCAGCATTAGATTAGTTTGACACTGAAACTTTCAGTAGAAACACAGAGCGATTTCTCCAGTCTGATCTGCGTAGTTCTTTATTTTGCAATAACCAGTCATTGAAATAAGAGCTAGGATACCATCAACATGTAAAGTCATATTTCCTTCTGAAAGTTGGCTGCATTTTCTGCAAATACACCTCAATGATTACATTTCAGAAATATATCCCCTCTTTCTTTAGTTATACTCTATCCTTCACAAAATTAAAAATATTGTGAAATTAAACAGTCACTTTCACAAACCAGCATTTTCCACATTTATTTATATGCTTGCTGCTGATCTCTGGAAAAAGGATTCCAGCAACACGAGCAAAGCTGAAAATACAACTAGCAAGGAAATGCATACAGGGAACAAAAGACCAAAGTATAGTTAGGTATGTAAGTTACTGCTCTAAGGTTCTTTCTGGAAGACTTCAAGTACTACAAGTAAAAGGTAAGGTGGCAACAAAAAGCTCGAAAAGACATATTTTTATCAACTTCTGTTCCCATTATTCAAAGACATGCTATTAGAAGAGTACAAATCCATACCATCTGTTTGAGTGTCCCTCTCCACTTTATTTCTCATAAAGGGACGCAATAAATTATTAACCTGCTTTCTCATTACTATGAAAAGACACAGAATCATAGGATGGTTAGGGTTGGAAGGGACCTTCAAAGGTCATCTTGTCCAACCCACCTGCAAGGAGCAGGGACATCCCCGACTAGATCAGGTTGCTCAGAGCCTCATCCAACCTACACTGGAATGTTGCCAGGGATGGGGCATCCACCACCTCTCTGGGCAACCTGCCTTGATGTTCCATCACCCTCATTGTAAACAATTTTTTCCTAATGTCTAACCTGAATCTACCTCCCTCTATTTTAAAACCATTACTCCTCGTCCAATCACAATAGGCCCTGCTGAAGAGTTCCTCCCTGTCTTTCCTGTAGGCCCCCTTCAGGTCCTAGAAGACTGCTCTAAGGTCTCCCTGGAGCCTTCTCTTCTCCACGCTGAAGAGGCCCAACAAGCTCAGCCTGTCCTCATAGGAGAGGTGCTCCAGTCCTCTTATCTTCGTGGCCCTCCTCTTGACTTGCTCCAACTGGTCGACGTCCTTCTTATGCTGGGGACTCCAGAGCTGCACGCAGTACACCAGGTGGCGTCTCACAAGAGGGAAGTAGAGGGGCAGAATCACCTCCCTCAACCTGCTGATCACTTCTTTTGATGTGGCCCAGGATACGGTTGGCTTTCTAGGCTGCAAGCATGCATTGAGGGCTCATGTTGAACTTCTCATCCACTAGCCCACCCAAGTCCTTCTCAGGGCTGCTCTCGATCCATTCTCTGCCCAGCCTGTATTTGTGCCTGGGATTGCCATGACCCAGGTGCAGGACCTTGCACTTGGCCTGGTTGAACTTCATGGGGTTTGCACAGGCCCACTTCTCCAACCTGTCAAGGTCCCTCTGGATGGCTTCTTTTCCCTCCAGTGTGTCGACCATACCACACAGCTTGGTGTTGTTGGTGAACTTTCTCTGAGGGTGCACCCAATCCCACTGTCCATGTCGCCACCACAGATTTTAAACAGGGCCAAGCCCAATACCAGCCCCTGAGGAACACCACTTGTCTACATCTGGACATTGAGCCATTGACCACCACTCTCTGAGTGCGGCCATTCAGACAATTCCTTAGCCACTGAGTGGTCCATCCATCAAACCCATGTCTCTCCAGTTTAGAGAGAAGTATGTCAGGCAGGACAGTGTCAAATGCCTTGCACAAGTTCAGGCTGATGACATCAGTTGCTCATCCCTGGTTCACTGATGTTGTAACCCCATCATAGAACATCACCAAACTGGTCAGGTGTGATCTGCCTTTAGTGAAGCCCTTTTGGCTGTCACCAGTTTTCTCCTTGCTTTCCATGTGCCTCAGCACGGTTTCCAGAAGCATCTGTTCCATGACCTTCCCAGGCACAGAGGTGAGGCTGACCAGCCTGTACTTCCCCCAGTCTTCCTTGTTCCACTTTTAAAAAATGTACATGCAATACATGCACATTGCAATACCATGGGCAGAATTTAACATGGACAAACATGATACATTAAGCTATTTTATCACAAAAGCTCTGAGTTAACATAATCTGTCCTAGGAAAAAAAAAAAAAAAAAAAAAAGGAAAATCTTTCAAGTAGAATAGAGGTAAAACCTGCTCTGAGTGGGAGTTCTGACCAGATGACTTCCTAAGGTCTCTCCCAACTTAAATTACTTTTGTATTCTAAAATGGACCCCGAGTTGTCGTCTTCCCTTTAGAAATGTGAATTCCTGAGACTAAAGCATTTACCTCCTCATACATATTTTTACGGAATTCCAAGTCCTCAATGAGACTCTGACAACGGTTTTCCAGATCCACCTTGAGTAAGGTTTCATTTGCAAGCTGTTCCTTGGCAGCAGCTAAAGAAACTTCAAGCTGTAAGAAAAAGAAATAGAAGAATCCACACAACAATGATTATTAGCAGAACTCACATAACACAATGACCTCAGCTACCTAGAAGTGCAGCTAACTACCTGTTATGGCTGAAGTTAACAAATAAATTTAGTTTTTACACCACTGGTGTCTTTCCCCTCCCTCCTTTTTGCAATCATTTGCACAAGTGAGTTCTAATTATTTCATATTGATCAGTAGCATTTTAGTGCTAGTTACCAATTTTTCTTACAGAACTTCAGTTTTTCTACAAGGCAAATACCAGTTTCCTGGTCTCCTCAACTCTTCCTCATCCTCTTGAAGTTGTCTTGCTTAAGATCACAAATAATGTGTTTCAAAGGGTTAACAAAACTGCTACAATACTTTTTCTCCCCTCCTCTTTGTTCTATCAGATGCCCAGAAGATGGAGACCCACAGGCAGAACCAAAAGGAGAACCGAGAGAATCACAAACTGTTACTCGTCAGTTATTTGTTATCTGTATTTCTGAAGTTAGTCTCTGCCTCGAAACAGTTCTACAATTAGGCAAGTTTATTCTGACTCTTGACCTGCTTTCTAAGTACCATTCCCTGCAATTTTAAAAGCACTCTAGTCCACCATTTATGTTATTAATGAACTGGACACAGCCAGCTTACACAATACTGCTTCCAATGTTGACAGTGAACCACAGTCTGTTCTAGTTGTGACTAGATGACAGGTTTGCATCCATTTTTTGTTTACAAAGTTGCATTTTACCAGAACAGCTTTTACTAAGGATGTATTGTATATAAAAACCTTCATTTGCTGATAGAAGCTTGACGATTAAATATTTCTTCTCACCTGTGCAATTTGATCTTTTAAATCCTCAATTCCTCCCTCCAGACTTTTCTTATCACCAAGAGCTGAGGCCAATGCAGCTTCTTTAGAATTGAGGGCTGCTTCAAACTCTCGAAGTTTCATTTGGGCTCCATTAAGATCGGATTCCTTTTTTGCATAGCTGGAATAAATCAGAAAAAGTCTAGAAATGCCCTCAGAGTAGACTGCTGACTAATGAAACAAAGTGCAATCTGAATCTTAAACTTGAGAGACATCCAACAAAAACATTCTGTCTTGGCTAAATTTACTCTAATTTAAATGAACTCCTTAGTTCTGCTTTCTCATCTGATATAACAATAGCTTAATCTTTTGCTTGGGTTGTAGAAACCTAAATATAGGGGAAACTCTGTGTGAAACAAGTCTGAGAGGCATACATGAAAGGGGAAAACGATGTGTTTATTAAAGGCACCTCTTGTTTTCTCTTTAGCTAGCCATGTAAAAATGTCCTACTGTCATCCGAATCTTAACAGGAAGACATAAGTTCTCCCCTCAAAAGGCTCTTTCCATAGGGTAGAAACAAGTAAATTATCATCATTGTCTTTTATCCACACAGGAACTTGTACAGAGCCACCGTCTGGGCTGCAAACAGCCCATTTCAAACTAACAGACCAACTTCTCAATGAAAATTGATGTTCACTACCTATAAGCCAGTCCTCCACAAGCAGCAGCTGTGAACTGCTTTGCAGCACCCTTCTAATCATACATAATGGCAAAGTTCCATGTATCTGAGGAAATATAACCAAATCCTGTCTATACAATAGTCTACACCATCACCAAAACTGCACCAGCACAGAGGTACAAGTGTCATTACTTACATAAGCAAACATAAGCTTTTCAGATTACCACTCAAATCACTTTTCACATCTACACAAACAGCCAAATAGTTTCTAGGGGTTTATTTCCTACAACAGCATAGGCAAACAAGGAGGTCAAATAAGAAATGAAGTAATGTCACAAAAACACAAACCCACATATTTAAGCCTAAATTAATTATTCACAAATAATGCTACAATAGGCTACTATCAAAAATAGGGAAAGTAAAACCATATGCAGTAATCTAAATGACTGACCTTTAGATAGCACAAGTAGCTGTGTTTAAATGTGTAACACAAGTTGTTCCACCCTGAAGTTGACTCTTTTTCTGTCTGGGACATCCACTTTCCCTAGGAATAGCAGTAGCATATAGAAGTGCTAGATGTTTATAATCAAGCTATGAACATTTCATAGGAATGGACAGATTCAGGCTCAATAAGACAACAGCTCGCACATTCTTCAGTTTTCACACTTCTCTTTGCAGAAGTGAAAAAATGTCCAAATTCACAACTAAACTGAGGAGATGGACAATTGAATAAAGACTCTTAAGAACAAGATTCAAAACTGTTAAAGCATTAATAAAGTAACTATTTTTTTAATCACTGTACTTCTAAGAAACAACAGCAATGCTTCTCAGCAAAATCAGACTAATGTAAAATTAATACAAAATTTTGAAAGGGGAGACTCAAACCTAAAATATGCTTTTCCATGATTACATGCAAGCATATACAATTCACATCATGCTCAAGATAGGTGTGCACACAAAGGACTGCAAAAAATCTGTAGAAGTAAAAGTAATGTTTGGCTGGTTTTGCAGTAGAGCCACAAGATGGCAGGCTTTATGTAACAGACTTAGCACTAGGTAATCCCACTCCCACTGAGTAACACCACATTCACTGAAGCGGAAAACACACACAAACTCTTCTATACCCAACTATTATTTTTTTTCCTTAATTTCTGCAGCTCGACGCTATGCCATCCTCCAAGGCATTTTACATACCACTTCTTAGACCAAACAATTCAGAGTAGTTGGGTCCACAGCTCAGACAAAAGCACAGAATTTAGGTTTTGGCCACATGTGCTCCTACTTCCAGTTCTCTACATTATTCACTGGAGGCCTCTGTCCTGTCCCTCCCACTCAGGCCTGTAGGAACCTCGGCAGGCAAGGAAGTCATACAGCAGAGGATGAAAAAGAGGGAAGGGAGGGTGTCTTGCTATGCTATATCTGTAACAAAAATCTCTCTGTCACCTGTTGGGAAGTATGAGGCCCCACATCAGGCCTTTGTTGTTTGATCACTGCTGGAAAAAGCTTTATTCAAAACACAGAGAAACTGTTTCATGCTGGCTCTCTCAAAAGACTCCATGCTGAAACCAAGCCTATGAAGTTGGATCCTGAAACTAGGAAGTAACACATACACAGGGCCATCGTGTGCCATCCCCCACTCCGCCCCAAATTATCCTGGATTCCAAAACAAGACTCCTTACATACCTTAAAGTTACCTTTTTTTTTTAATGCAAATATGTCTACCAATTACAAACTGGTAGGCAGCTGAGAAGAGAGCTCTTACAACTGGGGTAGCAGAGAAAAAGATGTATAATATGGACTAGCAAGAACAATATGATTAAAACCCAGCCTGTTACCACTAAATTAGGTATTACCAGTTACCTCAGCCCAAAGTACCTTGCTTGCTTGTTTGCAACAAGATTGGCTGTGAAGCCATCCTATAATTTAAAGCAACTGAAGTCACAGAAGGAGGGGAAAAAAAAAAAAAGAATTAAAATTAAGCACAATTAGTTGTTAATGTTATGAGTTGTCTCACTACGAGACAGCTCATCCAAACACATTCTCAGAAAATCTCAGCAACTCAGCAGTGTCACCCCAGCCCTAAAGGAATATGGGAAAGAAGTGAAGTAAGATCAGAAAAGCCTCTGTGAATAACAAAACCAAACACCAAATGTATACAACATATACTTCACCCTTGCACGCAGTAATTTTTACCAAGAAGAACTTCAGCCTCTCGACAATAACTAGCTTTTTCCTTCACAGAAAGCCAAAGCTACATCTCAAAACAACAAATAAAAAACCCTCAAACACCTTCCTGTTTTAGTGTTCTGAAATTAGACAGAACTATACTCCTTCAAGTAGTTTGGCTCATGAAAGTGAAACAAAAGCAAAGAAATAATTGCTGACTTGCATCATCTTCAAAGTTTTTCTCTCTTGACTTCAAAGTGTGTGGATCATCTTATCTATGGAATTGTGATTTATTTTAAAATACTGCAGAATTATGAATTGTAATTTATTTTAAAATAATAATGTAGAACTAGGATCTGCCCAAAAAAAGAGAGCCAGTTCCCATTCATTTTCACTGTACTTCAGGGCAAACTCACACTTCACAAACTTAACCCACAACTCAACTTAGAGACACTATGAGTGTAAAGAACTCTGTCTCAATCCTACCTAGCATTACCAGTGCAGCTCTCACTAGTGAAGTTGCAGCCACATATAGAAATGGCTCAGCATACACCACAAAGCAACACAATCTGTTTTCCCCAACACACTCCAACCTGACAGCAGTAGTGCTCCACAGTGCCGCTCTCAGGAGCACAAATAACTCTGATAGCTGCAGTACATCTGCCCAGCTCACCATTAAACAAGCTAGTTTCTCATACCAGATGCAGACTAGCTGAGGCAGATTTCTAAGCAGGTTAATTTGCTCACCACTCCCAAAACTTAATAACCCGTAAAGCAGAGTAAATCAACTCACACATAACTATAAGGTACTATGGTTAAGTTGCGTCTGGTTACCTGCACTAGCTCATTTAAAGCAAAGCTCTTGAATATGGATACCAAGAGGCAATCACTGCTTTTGTGAGATTACCTGGACCACTTGGTTTGCACTTCAGTGAAATGGACCAGTCACTGAACAGCTCACTGAAAGAGGTAGGTTCCCTTTTCTTGTTCTTGTGCAATCACCCTTCTTCCCTCAGCCTCGAGGTTCATGAAATAGCCTAGAATTTCCTAGGTTAACCTCCTTAAATTTCTTGCTAAGTTAGTAGAAAAGTCATGCAGATTAAAATAATTTTCTACCAGTTTAGTAAGTTGAATTGGCCTTCTGGAGCTGAACTAACCACAAACTTAATGCAAGGTTAGCAGCAAGACTGTTCCTGTCAGTCAGTAGCTAGATCCCTGGTGTAATTTAAAGTTCCTTTGAAACTGAGCAAGTGCAGGATGCCACCACTCTACTAGAGATTTTTCTCACCTCCCACACCACTCATTTCTGCAGGTACTTAACAAAGTCAAACCACAAAGCTAAGCATTACCAACATTAACCAAACCCTCTTTGAAAAGCATTGGTTTTCCACCAATATATAGCTACACAAGTGTTGTAATTCATGATAATGCAGCCTATATTTAGATCCATATAAAATAACATAGTACTGCACATTGAGCTGTTTTTCTACTCCAGTTGTAGTGAAATATGAAAAAGAAAAAACACTATGTTTTGCTTAGCTAGCAGTCAAGTTTTCCATGTTTTTTCACCCTGTTGGAGACAACAGACTACGGCTATATTTTGCAAGGAAGTGATTAAGAAACATCTGTCTAAAAGCATTCAAGTTTTTATATATGGATCAACGTGACTGTAATTGGACAAGCTTGCCTTTCCTGTAAATAAGTATATGTAACTTGGCTTCAGCTTGTCTCACGTCACCCATTTTACTTAACTGCAGAGAGCTGCTGAGTGTTTGAAATCAACACTAAACATACATCATCTCTAGCCACTAACTGCTTAACAGTGACCCTTCTTGAATAGGTCAGTCAACCATGTGAATCACACTACTCTAACCATCCATCTAGGCAGAATCTTTACATATGCAGTGCATGCATATCAAGTCAGTGCCCATTACCATGTTATCTTTACATTTTACATATCGAGACCACCTTTAACTCTACAGCAAACCATTCCTTCCATTGTTACATCCCACACTGCGTGGAAGACACTTTTAGATAACTTAATTTACATTCTTACATACCAATTGCTTAACTTTTTGCACAATATTTTAACACTCTCCTGCTTACTTCCCTAGGCCTACTCCTTGCAGTACATATCAAAACAGTGACAGATTTCAGACTAAGATCAGCAGCTCCCCAGCCACCAATCTTCACCTTACTTCCCGAGATCACCTACAATAATGAAAATATGCTTCAAAGTTTCAAGTCAGCTTCCTCAAAACAGTTCCTCTAGCTCATTACAGCATACCACATATACACCATGGGAAATTCCGGAACAGCTGTTACAACTTTGTTTGCATTAACACAGCCTTGTTCTTCTGAGTACTTGCTCAGGGTATCGGCTGCAGAGTGCCACACACTTGCACAGTAATTCAAGCCATAGGCTGATACAAAGCTTTTACTGATATTTATTTTACTGCCTAACCCCACCACAGAAATTCACTTCAGATTATAGATAAGAAGGAAGACCAACTGAAAGTACAAATCTCTTTAATATTAAAAAACCATAAAACTAGTTCCTTGCCACAATTAAATTTACTGTAAACACTTGACGATAATCAATGACCATTTATACCATTTATTAATATCTTCAATTAAACACAATTTCCTTCAAAGTTACTTTCATCACATTGTCTCCTCTTACAGGGGAGCAGAGGTACTTCAGCATTGGAAAACTGCCACATTGAACTCTCAGCCTGCCAAAGACAAATGTAAACAAGGAGTTTACTAAATGAATTAGCATTAACACCAGCTCCTGCTTCCTAAACAGCACGATTACCTCACATGACACCTCAGACACCAAACAGGTTCAGCTAGGGATTTTAACCTGCACTACACTTAAATAAGTCCTCATAATGAACATTCACCTCACCACTGAAAGTCTATCCTGAAACTTGACCCATAAGCAGACTGAATAACGCAACAGTAACAGTGAGCCTTACTGACTCAACTGCCCTTGTTCAGCATTACTAGGTAACACAGCTGTGTCAAACTTCACAATGTAAACCGTTGTTGCATTAATTGCTCAAGTTACACATCAGAATTTTTCCTCCACCATCTTGGCTCTGCAATTCTCCCTAGCTTGCAGCTATTGCAAATGATGAAAACATGATAGACTTCCACCCAAAAGTAGAAACTTAATCCAGTCTGTAGGATGCTGGAGTGATGGAAAAATTCAGAGCTCTACTCTTGTATCTGCCACTTAAATGATGACATTATGAAACACTAAGGATCAGTACTTTTCCTGCATTATCTGTTTAGCTCTTTTGTTAAGCAAAATGAAATCTGCAGTAACCTGAATGAAGTCCCAGCCAAGGCCACACTGGGAAGGGCATTCTAGCTAAAATAACCTGCTAGGAGTTTGATGCTAATTGCATCATCACATACTTCGTGACTTCAGCTGAGAATCCAGCTCTTTGCAGGCAACTACCTGCTTTCACCTTGATTATTCAAGATTAAATCTAGTAGTTGGAAATTAATTTGCACAGACTTCTTTTTTCTACGTAAGATTAAAGCTTACAAGCCCAGAATGCCTTTAGTCCTCAACTCACTGACAGATCTTCATTGAAGCCAGAATTCCTCACCTTGCCACAGTCAACTTGAGTCTAATGATAGCCTGATACCCCTATTTGAAAGGACTCTCTCCATAGTAGCCTATCTACCAGCCACAGCTATTCTGCTATAGTGATGAAGGCACACTATTGTAATCCCAGCTGTTCTCCTGTACCACTCTCAGGCCAATAGTGCTTGTACTACAGCACGGCTGGTTTTCCAGCTAGATCAGTTTCTCAACTCAGTTCACTGTGCAGTTGCACGACACAGAAAATGGGTTGTTACGGAAGCAAGAGCAAGGATCCTGAAGTTCCCAAGACCAGTTTCAATTAGCAGCAAGAGCTTAGGTTGTTGAACTACTGCTCATGTCTTCTACAGCCCTTGAATGCAGAAAAATGGCAATCACAATTGAGCACACTATTTAACGGAAGGAAGGAAGTAGAGAGATGTCTCCACAACAGCTATCACCCAATGGGAAAGCATACAGTAAAGTCTTGCCTAATCAGGAAAGAGAAAATTAACTGGAAATACTGTTAAATTAGTAAGTTCTCCCAATTCTTTCAAAAATTAGGGAAGATATGAGATCTCCCTCTTCTGCACCTCCTAAGAGCTATCCAAGAATTCTATACACCTAAACTCAAAAGTATATGGATTTTTTTTCCCCTCACAATACAGTCTTGAGGTAAGAGATTTACTTTGGCTTATCTCCATTCTCCCTGTCACAAGCCTCCTTTTGCTTTCAACAATCATGCATATCATTTCCCCGTCCCTTCCTCAGAACAGAAATAGGGAGGTTGTTTTTTTTTTTTAACCTCATTTTTTTCCTAGTTCTTTAAAATTTGTAATATCAAGAGAAGCCTTCATATTTATTTCGCTGCAGCAGTACCCACTGCATGGCAGGCACTCTAGAAGTAGAGTATGCAACAAGTCCACTATACATAACAATATCAACTATGGAAACAAATGCAGCTTTTCTTAAGGGATTGAAAATATTAATAGAATAAGCTTCTGGCACTTAAATTCAGGAAATCACACCCTATATATGAAACTGAAGTCAGAAAATCAGAGAATCCAACAAAGAGGTGACTGGGACTTAAAATTAATTTTGATAAAGAATATGAAAACCCCTACAGCACTTTGAAAGTAACTAGAAGCTTGAGTCTGATGCACTAATTATGCAGGAGACTGAAAGATGATGACTAGAATAAAATAAATTAAGGACTTCAGAATAATGTTGTACTAACTAGAGAAAGCAGAGTTGCACATATGTTTGGGAAAACAAGAATAATACCTGCAAAAAATGTTCAAATAGCAGAGGAAGGCCATCTAGACCATTAATTATCTTGCCCAACTTCAGCCAACTAAGTACTGAATCATCTCTGCTCCCTCCATAGACCTAGGACATCTTGAGAGTAATTTCTCCGGTCATTTATCTCCATTGACTCTAAAGGGAACCAAATACCTAGCCCACTAACCTGACTCTTATGATGTGGCTACCAGTATACCTAAGCCAAGCAGTCTGCAGCTTACCAAAGAACACAGTCTCAACTCAGTTCACTTCTCTCCCTTGGTCTCAGTGACCTCCTACATGCAAATCCTGGTAGTTCTCTGTTGACAGAGAACTAGATAGCAGAAGTGAGCATCCTTCTGCCATTTTAAAGATCCAAGTTAGCTAGCTGAACAACCAAGACAACAGCAGAACCATAGGCAGGATGGTGATGGGAACATATGGCGCTGTTTGCTTCCCCAGCAGCACACTGCTAGATTAGCTCACCTGTGCATCCACCAGCAACCTTTCATAGCCAAGGGTAGATGAGATGAATCTCACTCTGACAACCAGGATAAGTATTTTGCAAAGGGCAAAATAGAGTTTTTCTGCAAGAACCTAACAACAGCACCAGACTGTGCCAAAAAACTTGTGTTTTTCAGTTGGCTCTGTTAGCCAGATCCAAACTACTACAGTTACTCTACTCATTTAAACTAAAGCCGGTCCATACATCACACTGCACTTCAGCTTTCCAAAAGGGCAAGGAAAATGCTGTTAAGGGAACACATATTCTCATCACACCTTGCAAATGGAGATTTTTACAACTACCAGTACTTCCATGCACACTTGCGCAAAGTGTTTTAAATGTTAATATCCCAGGTGTTAATATCCCTTAACAGCTTTAAGAAATAAGCCATTAGTTAGGGAGTGTGCTCCAAATGTGGTGAAAAACCCCACCCCTGCTCTTTTTTATAACTTTGTAAATAGAACTGCAGATAAGTGTAGATATCCCCAAGATATCCATCTTAAAAATACTCAAAGAAACTGCACACCATACCAGTCAACAAATAGCCACATATAAGTTTGTGCAGAATCTAGCAGCCTTAAATAGCATTAAGTGTTTGCTATACTAAAACATTGAGGAGTTCTTGTCTTGAACTATAATCTGTATTCTATGGTGTCCAAAGAGTATCTGTTTGAGACAGGTATTGACAGACTACCAAGCAGTAAGACTTCACTCTTCATAAGAGGTCAAAGCTACAGCACAAGAGCAATTCCCTGACCTGTGCACCCACCCACCATCTCCTAAATCATCAGGTTTTTCCTAAGTATCACATCACAGGAAAATGTAAACGAGAATATGAAGAACCTTCATGTTCACGTTAACTACCCTGATCACAGCCACAGAAAGGGAATCTACTATAGACTGCACCTTGAGCCCAATCCTCCACAGATGCTCTTCTGAGAAGCCAACAGAAGAGTGTATCTTCCTCCATAAAGTCATTAAGAGATGCAAACTCCTGGTTTGATTTTCAAGTCAAGTCATTTTGGTGTTTATCTGCAGCTATATCTTGCTTTCCTTGTCACTGTCAATAATCTCTTTGAGGTAAGCCCTCCACAGGGCACCAAGCAGTAACCACAAGAACTGGACTTACTAATTAGAAGCCCATGTTTGGTTTTTGGTTTTTTTTTTTTTTTTTTAAATAACAAGTTAAAAGACCAAAAGATACTGGGGCTGTCTGCAGACACATGAAAATATCAATATGCTGTTTCACACATGAAATATCTTTTTCACTACAAAAAAAAAAAAATCAGGGCTGCAAGTGTACTCATCTGAAAATCAAACAGGTTACATAGTGGTAAAGCAAAATTAAAAGCTCTGCTCTTGTTTTTTCCCCCCCAACACCAAACTTTGTGATCCCAAGACTAAAATTAGAATGGTAAGTGGACCTAACTGGCAAAAAAAAGCCCAAAAAGAAGACTCTCTTTTGCAAATGGAAAACTACAGCAGTCACAGAAATCAACTTTAAGGTAAACAAGAAAGCAAATAAACAAACAACTGAAGCAAGTCAAATGTGTAAGAAGCAAAATCTAGTGGCACAAATCAGTTCACTGCAACAGCAGAGATCTTGGTGCCGTGCCACAAAGCTCACTGTCTTGAGCATATCTAGTCATGAATCTGCCTTTTGTAACATCTGAATATTCAGCAAAATGGACCGAAAAGAGTTATTTTTCGTTTTAAGTAAAATCTACATATTTCCTACTCGTCTATTCTCGTATTATGCAGTTAATATCTTTTTGACAGGACGTTTAGAAAGCCAAAAGCTACAACAGCGACCACACAAACTGTCATCACTCTGCATTTTTCATCCTGAAGCAGCTAAAGCCTTACGGACAGGAGTCACCTGTCTGTCCGGGGCGGGGGGTGGTTGTAGGTCATCCTGACTCAAACCCCGGAGCCATCCGCTCTAAATTACACGAGGGCGAACGCGGGCGAAGTTTCGAGGGTGCCGCCAACGCCGCCTCGGCCGGAGGGCTTGCTCTCCGGAGCGGCGGGCACACGGCGGCGGCTCCCGGGTCGCCGGGCGCCAGCCACCGCCTTCCCCACGCGCGCTGGCGGGGGGAAGGCAAGCGCGGGGCGGCGCTCCGGGGGCCGGGCCCTGCGCTTTCCCGCCGGGGCGGAGCGGAGCGGGACAGCGCTGCCTCTCGCTCATTCATTCAAAGCCGAAGCGGCGACGCCGGGCTCTCTCCGCCCTCCCGGCGGGCGGGAACGGCCGCCACGGCGGGCACCGCTCAGGCCGGCCGCGGCGCACCCGTATCCGTGTCCCGCCGCCCCCCCGCCCCCCACCACCCGTGTCCTCGCTCACCTGCCCAGCAGCTGCTCGTGCTCAGCGCGGATCTTGCCCAGCTCGATCTGCAGCTTGGCCCGTTCCCGCGCCGTGTCGTCCAGCGCCCGGCGGGCGTCGGCGAGCTCGGCCTCGTAGACCGCCTTCAGGCCGCTGACTTCGCGGCCGCGCACCTCCTCCCGCTCAGTGACCTGCAGCTGCAGGGCGCTGTTCTCCGTCTCCAGGCTCCGCACCTTGTCGATATAAACGGCCAAGCGGTCGTTCAGCTGCCGCAGCTCCTCCTTCTCCTGCAGCCGGGAGATGCGCGTGGGGCTCAGCGCCGTGGCGGCGGCGGAGCCCCGGCTCCGCGACCCTAGCGGCGTGAGGACCGGCGTGGCGGCCGCCATGGCGGAGCAGCGGGAGGGAAGAGCACGACCCACGGGGGAAGCGGTGCGGGAAGGAGAGAGACCGGGCGGGAGGCGCCGCGGCAGCAACAGGAAAAACCAAGCAGACACCGGCGGGGCGGGGGTCGAACCGCAGGCGGGAGGACAGGGAGCCAACCGCCGCCTCCTGTGCAGCACCGACACCGCCTCTACCACACCGGCGGGTCCGCGCCGCGATCCAATATGGCCGGCACCCGCCCAGCCTCGCCGGCCCGCGCCCCCGGCCCGCCCGCTGTAGCCGCCCACGTGACCACCCGCCGGCCAATCGCGATCCGAAGCGAGCCGCGCGCGGCGCTCCGCCGCCGGCTGGAGACTGAATTCAAAACCCGCCACCGCCCGCAACTGTCAGCTGGCGCGCGAGGGAGAGAGGGGCGGCCCGGCCCTGCCCCGCCCCGCCCCGCCTCGTCCCGCCCCGCCGCCCCCCACCGCACCGCGCGGTTGAGGCGGTCCCGGCGCGGCGGCCTCGTCCTTTGTTGCCGCCTCTGGCTCCGGACAAAGGGAGTCGGGGTTCAGCTGCCTGAGCCCGCCTCCCTCCGCGCCCGGCGGGTCCCCGCAGGGTGGGGGAGTGACAGCCGCCGCGCTGTCCCCTCGGGCGTGCCGCCACCGCCCCTCCACTTCGAAACGGGTTCCCTAAAAGCCGCCGGCCTGCCCCTCCTCGCCCCCGGGGCCTGCGCCCCTCGCCTGGCCTCGCAGGCCTCCCTGGCGGCCTGCCAGCCAGCGGCCGCTCGGCCCGCGGGAGATGCGGCTTCTGCCTATGAGGAAAGAAGTCATTTTGCTGAGCCAGACGTTTCCCATCCCAAATTTACTCTTCCCTCCTCTGTGGGCTGCACACTGTAATTTGAAAGCGATGCTTGACTCCTGATCCTGCGAGTGCCCGGTTTTAGGTTGCCTCGGATGAGTACTCTCATTTCAATATTCAAAATGCAATTATTCAGATTCAGCTCAACCCATGTTTCAGTGTCAGCATTTCAATAGTCCTTATCTGATGCTAGTCTGGCTCCTGAAGGTTTATTGCGAGTGAGATGTTGTGTCCTTAATTAAAAGTTGAACATGAATTCTCCAGCAAAAGCATGAATCCGTGAGTGCAAAGGGTGAAAAAGCTATGTTCATCCCCTTGGAACCGAACCTGCTGAAGGTCTGGTTTATGGCTTTTACACAGCACTATCCTTTCACAAGCGATTAAGTAGGCTGCATCTTCTGGAGGTCAGTTTACACAAGGACCACTGGGCATTGTCAGCTGGACATTAGAAAGCAGAAACTGAAAAGAGGAACGTGGTGAACAGTTCAAAGTCTCGACTGTAAATCCAACTGTCCTCCTTACAGACTTTCCTGTAGAGAGGGCTTGTCAGCAGGAAAACACGAAGATCTTCCTCTACTTACATTTCCTCGTCTTTTAGTAAGGTTCCTTCTAGAACAAGCAGCAACAAGATTCCAGAAACCAGGTAGTTTCCCACTGGACATGAGATCGCCTCTTATAGGAGTTGGGTGCCCCTTCTCACTTCCTGGACGCTCATTCTGAGTTCAGTTAGCACAACAACTTTTGCAAATTGTTAAGTGACATTCCCTCAAATAAAAACAATAAGGTATTCCAGTCACGGCAGTATATGTAACTAAAGGTAATTTAGGTATAGTGGGGAGCTCCTGCTTTTTTCCACGTGAGGGTTTTGTTGACATAAACCATTATCTGTTTCCCTTTTTTCCCCCTTTTTTTCCTTCTCTGCCTGTTATTACAATTTGCTCTTTTCCAGCCCCTTGGAAAAATAGCAAAGCTGGCTGTGAAGAGTGATAGCAGCTGGCGGGGAAAAAAAAAATCTCTATAGCACCTGCTGCAACATAAAATTGTCAACAAAGTAGGATTATAGCCCAAGGTAGTTTTACACTGCAGCTGGCATTAGAGTGAAAGGATCTATATTCACAGGCAGTACAAAAGAAATAAAGTTTGGGAGATTTTATTGTTGTACAAATTGAGCCCCTGGAAGTGTTTAATGCTAACTTTGATTCTGTCTATTTCCAGGATTTAATTTAGTGCTGTGTTTTACATAATAGAGTTTTCATTTAATTACAAAAATATATATTATTATTCTCTCCCCATTCTCCAGTATTTGTTTTGCTGTTAGTGTGCCTGAGGCAAAGCTTTTTTTTTTTTTTTTTTCTTCTTGCCAAAGGAACTATGGGTGGGATGTGTTTCATTTCACCACCCAAATTAAAAGGATGTATTTAAAATCCAAACTACTTGTAAGGATGCCTTCCTTTGTCCTCGGAGGCCTCAAGCTTTAACTTTCTGTTGATGAAACTGTTGCATTTTAGCTTCCCAGCCTACTGCATGAGATGAAATTAGATGGGGCTTACTTAGCAGACTAAGCTGGCTAATACCGTAAAAATTAGATGGAAACAAATATTGTAGTAGTAGGGGCTGGCCAGATCAGTTTCCTTATTATAATTACTTAGTGAAAACCAAAATTTTTATCTTGCCAATTCCATGCTTACTTTCCACCAGTCTGTGTTTTTAGGTTGTTGCTTCCATCTAATTAAAAATAAATATTGATGTAGCATTTCCTGTATGAATTTAAAAATATATAATAGTTGAATTTATTAAAGTATTGATATTTAAAAATAGAACCCTTTGTGTGGTTTCAACAGCAAGATTAGCTTCCATATTGAAGCAAGTTAATCTTTAGTAATTGTGCCATCAGATTTCTCTGCTATTTGCTTATATCTGAGATTTCTTGCTGCTACTTGTGTGATTTAATTCATCTTGCTCTACTAGGCTGAAAAAGAAAGTAAGAAATGAATCGGCCTTCAAACCGTGCTTTGGCTGATGTCAGACACTTTACTTGTGAAACTGAATATCAACATTGTTCCTCTCTCCTCTTGGCAGCTCGGGCCCGATACAGCGTGCATATGTGATATACTTCCTTTGTATAGAAAAGCCTGTGAGTGCCATTATTAAATCAGCCGGAGGGGTCACTGCTCAGAAGCACAAGGCAGCCCCTGAAGGACTGACACTCCCATGCCTCCAGACTGCTGCTGAAGGAAACTAGGAGTGTTTTCTCTAACTCGGAAACCCAAACTAAAACAAAGAAATACGATATTTACCGGTGTGGCTGACAACTTGACTCTAACCAGTTTCAGCTTATTAAGTATGACTTTGATACACTTTATCACTCTTAAAGCTCATCTCTGAAATACATCACAAGTACTTCAACACAGCTTCAAAATACCACCACAGCTACAATTCAATACCTTTGCAGGCAGCATAAGTCATACATGTTGGGCATGTGCACATTTTAGAGACACAGCAGTCTACACTGTGTTCAGGCTTGACTCCCCTAAACATGGAAGATATTTCACTGACAGAGACATTTTTAAAGAAAACCTTCCAACATGCACTGTTTAACAGCAAATATTTTCCTTTTACACTGATTTAAATAAACAAGCTTCTAGAATCTGGAAAAGTTCGTAAGAAATTAGCATAGATTCTGTAATTGCTAGTAAATGAGACAGTTTTACTGTTGCTAACTTTGTATTGTTAAAATATATTTTTAAAATATATATAATCATTTTTATCTATACCATTTTTACTTTTAAAGTGGACAAGAATCACAGTGAATATATTCTGCAAATGTGTCAGTACTCAGAGGGTTATGTCAGGGATTCAAATATCGCTCTTCTAAAGAAGAAATGGACAAATATTTTAACTTTATGTTACCTAAACTGAGTATTTATCAGAAAATACTGTCTGTTTGTTTCCACCTGGAGAATGTCTGCTAAAGAAGGGTTAAACAGAATAAATGCTGCAGTCTGTGCTTTCAAGAAGCAGAACAAAACAACAAAAAGTGAATACAAATGTTTTTGTGTAACAGCAAGGGTTAAAGACAAAGTAGTTACAGTCCCGCAGTATGTAGCAGGGCTGTTGTTCCTGTCAGATACATGCAACATTAGACAAGTGAAACTTCACTCAGTATTTTCATAATGTCAGAGAACAAAACAAGCGTGTACATACGTGACGCCATACCAAGGCCTGATCCAAAGTCCAATTAAGTCTACACTTCAGTGCTGAGAAAACTGCCTTTCGGGAGATTTCATTTTTTTTCCTGTGTTATCATATACACATCATAAATACTACAGTATGTAATTCTGGCAAGTCAACCAAAATGTTAATTTCCTTGCTTATCTAGCGCTGACTGGAGACCATTTCTGGGGACAAAATGGCTAGGAAACAGAATCTTATTTTATTTTTCCCTTGAGATGTTGCTGTGGCAGAAGGAGGGAGCACGGGAGTGTCTGCAGCTGCTTAGAAAGACAGCAAAATCTGGAAACTCCTCACATGAGTAGATGGGATAATAGTAATACTCCTCCCTGTTTTTTTGGCTTCAGTAATGCAAAAATGATGCCAGTTAGATAACTGTAAGTGCTGCATGGTCCATGTGTTTCTAATTGCTGCTCTATATAGTAATAACTCATGTATGACTACATTACTCTTAATAAGTCCCCTCGTGCATAACTTGAAGCATTGCCTAAAAAAATGATTTTGAAATACTAGTTTTACACTGTTTCTCACCAGGATTCAAACAGAGCAATCAATATTGCCTGCACACAAATCATAGAACCACAGAATGGTTTGGGTTGCAAAGGACCATAAAGATCATCCAGTTCCAACCCCCCTGCCATGGGCTGGGACTTACTCCACCAGACCAGGTCGCTCAAAGCCCCACCCAACCTGGCCTTGAACACTTCCAGGGATGAGACATGCACAGCTTCTCTGGGCAACCTGTTCCAGTGCCTCACCACTCTCACAGAGAAAAATTTCTTCCTTACATCTAATCTAAAAACCCTCTTCCAGTTTAAAGCCATTACCCCTTGTCCTATCACTACATGCCCTTGTCAAAAGTTTCTCCCCATCTTTCCTGTAGGGGCCTTTCAGGTACTGGAAGGCCACTATCAGGTCTTCCCGGAGCCTTCTCTTCTCCAGGCTGAACAGCCCCAACTCTCTCAGCCTGTCCTCATAGGAGAGGTGCTCCAGCCCTCTGATCATCTTTGTGGCCCTCCTCTGGACTCCCTCCAACTGGTTCATGTCCTTCTTATGTTGGGGGTTCCAGAGCTGGACACGGTACTCCAGAAAAAAAAAAACAAAACAACTCTGCATTTTTTTTTTTTAAATCACTGGTTAAGGTACAATGGAAACTCAATTTTTCATTTCTGCTGAATCTTTCACACTGAAAATTTTCTTAGAAAATTTTATTTAGTGTTCTGTGGGATTTCTTCCTACAGGAGAAGCCAAAATAGGATGAGTAAACATATTTGAGATGCAGCTGTGCTGTGTGTGCGTGCCTATGGCAGGCTGCAAGATTGATGAGAGCAGGGGGAGAAGAGAACGCAGCCTGGAGAAGAAGTGCAGGAAAGACAGAAGCAAAAAGAACCATCACAACAACTTCAGTGTTCCTCGGTATTTGAAACCACCACTCTTCAGTTTGCCTTGCTTAAGCAGATCCTAAGCCATGCAGGGACGCATGATTAAAGGAATGCACACATGTGGGTGGGTGGGTGGTTTATTTTGGCTGAGACAATGTCCAGGGAATAGTCTACCCACACTGCTGAGGTGCCCGCAGGGAAGATGTAGTGATATGGCTGTTAGTCCTAGTTAAAGTCACTTCCCACAGTGATTGCAAAACCCCAAAGGAGAGAGAAAGAAACTGCAGATGGTAAAGGAGAAGCAGGAACTGATAATTATACGGCTCCACATGGAGATCTGATTAAGCTCACTTTAAAAAAGACTGTGTAAAACTAGAAACATTGCATTTCTGCAGAACAGGCCATAAACCAGATTACAAATACAGAATTTCCTTGCTGAGAATACAGTTAGCACAGATGCCTGTGGTACTAGAAGTACTAGTTTTTTCAAAAACCTTTTTGCCAAGAAGTTACAGAGATATTAACCCTACTAGCATATGAGAGTGCTTTGCTGTAGCTGGTGACAGAACAACTCTGATTCACTTTGTAAGCGTATGGTTAGAGAATACATCAATTGTTGCCAACTTCTCTGACTTTGTCATTAATTTTAGAAAACTGTCGGGAGTTTTTTTCGAAGACTAATTATGTTAATTCCTCTGATTAATCACAACCCAAAGCTTTAGTTGAAAGATTCTTGTCCTCTTAGAGGCAGAGGAAAAAAATTGTTGAAAGTGTGAGTCAGTGCAAAATTAAACTTCTTAAAGAAAATTAAACACTTGCTCTAAATCTAAACTAGTATCTGACAAGTAATACTAGTTTCCCCATTTCTCTGCATTAAGGTGAGTGCTTATGTAGTTGATGTGCTCTACCCTCTGAGCAAGTTTAGCACAGAATTTCAGAAAACTGGATTTTAACAGCCTGTTTGTCTCTCATGTGTGCTGCTCTCTTTCCAGTTTGAGCTCCTTTCCTCAAGAGAGTAAACATCTGTAAAAGCCATGGGAGAAGCATCTAACTGTATCTGACACCATGGATCACCCGTTCACCAGGCTAGCTCCTCCATACTGCCTGACCAGAAGAACAACAGTGCTAGCTCACAGAAAAAAAACCATGAGAAAACCCAGACACCACAACGCGTGTGCAGTGGTGATGGGATGGATCAAGAGTGACTCAGACTGATGCGCAGTATTAGGATTCCTTTGCTCCCACCAGAAACTTAGCTCCAGACTGATAGAGTGCTTTTTGAGACCTTCAGTGAAAATGCTGAAATCTTAGAATCTGACCTAGAACAGTCTTTCTGCTCCTACAGTAGTCGTTGTGGATGACAGTACAAATATAAGAAACGTGCAGCAGATTTCAGGTGCAGACATGCCCTTATATTTAGTTTTATACCAATAGCCTCTTTTATGTGGCTGGGAAGATAAGGAGTGTCAATGTTTGTTCTAAGGGTGTTCCAGGCGTTGGAAATACCAGTTTTCACACTGTACATTTGAGGACATAAAGGTATATGAAAGCCTTATGAATTTTAAAAATAAATTAGCAAGGTAGTAATTATGATTTTAAAGTTTGGCGTCTGGGTTGTAGAGTTATTCTTCAGAAGTCTTATTCATAAAGAGTGTACTGTTTCAAAGTTAGGAACTGTGATTACTGCAACACATCAAGGGATTTCTAATATCAGCATAAGGAAGACACAGTAAACCACAAGACAATTTCAGTGCAATTAAGGCTATTCTTCCTCCTAAGGATTTTGCATTTTTTCTGTAAGGGAAAAATATCCAACACAAAAACTGAAAATCAGACAGTAAGTTCTTGCTTTCCCAGAGCCCATTTCTACTTCCGTTGAAGCCATTATATTTAACAGCAGCAGGATCCAGTGGACCAATGGGGTAAGAAAGAGGTTACATTGGTACATCACAATCTTATCCCAGAAATGTTTTAGGATTTGCTTTATGAGTGTTTGTGTGATTAGTGTGTTGATACAATCTCAGTGTTATTACTGTTATAAGCTGCAATCACATTATAATTAAAATAGGGAAAAAAGATCACCATCTGTATTCATTTGTCTTACAAGACCAGAAAAATGTAGGTCTGAGAGTCAGCTCAGTTGACTGACTATTAAAATTTGGTGTTACGCAAAAGTCTAACAAAATGTTGTAAATCATAGTACTGTGTATTTCTTATCTGATACCGAGGGAGAAAAATACAGCATTACAAGATATATGCATAAATATATATCCAACAACAGCAATAGTATTCTTCTGCCGGTTATGATTTCTGGCACTGGCATAATTGCAGCTAGCAGAATCGAGAATAAACATCATTTCTTAGCTGTGTAATATTGTACTCTCTCTAATGGAAATCCAATATGTGTTTTCTATACTTCTGAAAATTCAGAAAAAGGGAGGCTTGTTTTAGACTCTTCAAGTTGATAGTGATAATCTCTTCCATTTTTAAGTGTTGCTTTAGCTATAGCTGTTGAATTGTCCCCAGACTTCCTTGGTAGAGGAAAGTTTGACAGATATAGTCTTCCTTGGCAGAGGAAAAATTGAGATCTTCAAAACTGTCATAGCAGTGTCTTTTCGTAGCCCAGCTATTTGTAGCCCTGAGTTATGAGGCAGAAGGGATTAGAGATGCCAAGAAAGCTATATGACCACTCAAGTAGCCATTAAAAAAAAATTTTTTTAGAACAAAAGAAAAGACACAACAAGACTTCAGAAGGAAGTTGGCAGTATATTTTTGGTGATTAAGTTTCTAGTTCTGAGACTCTATGACTACCACACTGTAACTACAAGTGAATATAGAAGAATTTCAGCTCTGCAAGTTCAAGATGTTTTGATTTTTTTACTATGGCTGTATTTAATTTCGGCGTGCTTCTTCTTACTTCCTGAAAGTAATGCAGCCGTAATTAAAAGGCAGAGCTATATTCTAATTAAAACCTCAAGCTGCATGCAGATTCTAACCCTCTGGATGAGGGCTGGAAGAGTGATGCAGAAGATGGCGCATCTTGTATCACTCAGCTAAGCTGCATGTAGAGGTCTGAATGGTGAAGACCGCACATGGCCATGAGCAGAGGACTTGGAGTGCAGGGGTGCTGCTGCTGACACACCAAAGCCAAACTCAGCGCTCCAGAACACTTTATTTCAGAGCTGTGGGTTCTAAATGAGGTGGTGTGCCTCATCAGGGTGTAAATCCATTCACAGTGGAGTTCATTGCCTGTATTGAAGCAGAGGTAAGAGGCAGTCTTCCCAGAAGCACAGGAGCAGAGCCCGTGTAGGCCCTCTCACTCTGAGATTATTACTGTGAGCCAGCCAATTCCTGGCAGAGATTTCAGCAGTCACTGAACCCCTTTGTACATCTATCACCACGTGCATACAAGGAGTTGTACTTTAAAAAATGCGTTGGAATAAGTAGCTACTCTTACATATGAGGGTATATCAATTCTTGTTGGCTGAGAAACTTAACATTGAGGTGTGTGTAGGTAATACACCTTTCTGGTCAAGAATTTGCTATAAGCTAAGAATTACTTCATGCATTGAAAGGGCATAGAAGTAGAACTTGAATTAGGTGCAGAAATCACTAGCAGATTCTTACCTTTTAAATTACTGGTAACATCATTATAAACATTCTTCTTTTGTGTGCCAGCAAAAAGCAAGATGGCATAAGGAGTCTCTTACCAGCAATGTTTTCCTGATGAACCTTCCTAGAACCACATGTACTTCTTTGTTTGCATTGGTATGTGCACGAAAAATTATTCAGAAAGGTCCTATGCTAGATGCAGAGCTTTATTGTACAGATCCTCTGTAGTTCAGTAAAAGTGAATATTTTTATTAATAACTACCTTTCACAGAATAATGATGCTCATAAAATAACTCCATTCATTGACATCCTCACTAAATGATGCAAGAGTGCCTGAAGTTAACTAAAGAAAATGAAGAATTGTTTATTTGCATTGGGATTCAGTGACTTAAATCTTGTTTTGTTTTCTTGCCTCCAGTATCCAGCAAGCAAGTTCTCTGAAGAATCAGCTCACTACTCCAGCATGAATGAGAAGACTAAATAAACCAAGAATCAACAATACAAATCTGATCTTCCTATGTGAACGTGTGTCCCTCTCCCAGTGGCTGTATCCTGCTGTAAGGCAGAGTTCCCAGCTTGAACCCAGGCAATTGCCTTGACTCACAGCCATGCTGGCTGAAGCAGAAGGTCAGATCCAAAGCCACAAGGATTAAACAGCAAGGTTTGTGCAGCCGTGACCAAGGGTAGTCGGGCAGGAGCTGTTAGTAAGAAAGAAGAGTGGATATGCTTGGTCGGCAGTCAATCTCATATGTTTCTGAATCAAAGGGACACTCTCCCGTGCCAACTCAGGGATGACAATGTCTATGGTGGGCATGGGAGGGGAAGCATCTTCACGTACTTCTGCTTCCAAGCTTGGTCATGCAGTCTTATCTGTAGACTACTCCCAGTACCTAGAGAGAGCTAGGAAGAGCTGTTATCTCTTGAAAGAGCTGTTAGCTCTTGATGGTTGTGCTCTTGGTGGGATTTCCAAGGTCATGGCTCTCTGGAACGTCTGTTTTGCTTCCAGGAGAAGCAGCCATCTACTACTCTTCTCAAGTGCTAAATTAACAAAGGACTGATTAAATATATGGTTATTTGTTCTGTAATAGGAATCCTTTTTTTTTAATCAGTAACTGTTTTCAAGGACCCCTATGTGTATGCTTGTAGCTTCATACCCCTGCATTTTGTTTTCTGCCAAATAAGACTCTGGATTTATGACTATCATGATCTCTGTGTGTGTGTGTCTCATTGGGAATTTGGACATTAGCAGTCCCAAATGTGTAGGTACCGTTTGCACTAATTTCCCCAAACAAGTTTAGTTTTTGCACTGAGTACACTGAGTCTACATGTGGTTCTTAATTGCATGTAAAAGCCCTACATGTACCACTATAGTGTTTCCTGCTTAACCGCTAGAAATTACATTTAGAATTACATTACCTTTAGAAATTTCTCTAAGCAGGACAAGGAGGTAATCAGTGTTTTTTAGTTACACCTTCCTAAGTTTCAGTTACTCTGTTAATATTCTCCTGGCCATTATTTTTACTTGGATCATTGCAAAATTGTTTTATCTTCATTATTGGCTGCCTTGCACATGAAGAATTTTTGGAATCCTAAAGCTTAGTTCCTCATGGTTTAAGAGATTTGGGTATTCATTCCAAATGGCGTCTCACAAAGGGACAGATTCCATCCAGGGATAAATAACTGCTCATCCACGCCGACTTTAATGGGATCTGCTCTACTCAGCAGAGGACAGGACTTTATAAAAGACTCCTATTTGGTTCTACACCCATTTATAAAAGTAAATACTGTATACTTCTCTTCAAGCATTATCAAAATGACAAACAATGTTAACCACTGCAAAGAGGACAAGAGTACTGAAAAAGAACTTGAGTTAATATTCTTACTGATAAAAAAATGTTTTAGAATTGGTAGACTTATAAAGAAAGTAGTATAATACAAATAAGGTAATTGTTAGGATATTAATACACTGGCTGCAAAAGAAAACTCCTATGCCTTTCTAGAACTACATTTGCAAACTCTAAGAATCTGTTCATCTTCCAACCTTTTTGAAAGCTCAAATAGTTGCTCAACTGGTTCAAAAAGTTCAAAGACATCTGAATAATTCTTTCAGGCCTTGTGCCAAAAATTGCTTCAACATCTTGCAGAGATGACTTAGTTCTGAAAATATGCATACAACTAAACAACAGTGAACCTGCGAGATATCCTCTTCAAAGTTCTGGGCTGAAGACCTAAAGCAACAAAATCTGTCACTTTCTCTGCTGCCTTTCTTTTCAGGATGTAGCTTATTTTTCTTGCCTGTGATTTCCACTAAATATGCCACTGCAAAACAGCACCTCCTCTTCTGTATACCAATATCTAAGAATATTATGCTAGAGAAATATGGTGTATAGTAACAACCAAGAAGGAATAAGGAAGTAATCTTTTATTCAGCATGTGGGATAAAATTCACACTTTGCTTTGAATCAACTGCCAAACATCAGAAAGGGAACACCCTAAACATAGATATCTTAAATATCTGATGAATTGTTGCCTTTTTTTTGGAAAAAAAAAATCTTTAAACTTGAAAGTATTATCTGCATTCTTTAGGATAGAAAACTCATTATTCCTTCATCCTCCCTCATAATTCTTGCATAATTACCTGACTACGCTTTAAAGGTTAAAAAATACAGCTATACAGCCAAACATCATAAAACTTTTCTAAGAATTAACTTGGAATTATGAAGCAATACTAATGCATTTCCTTTTTAACCATTATTATGTTAAAAAGTAAATAGGATTACTGTTTGTCTCTGACAAGCACATACAACCTGCACAAACATAACCCCATGACCAGCTCCGTTTTTTGAAAGAGTGGTTTCCATGCCTGTCCTTTGCTAGGAAATGCTTGGGCCAGGAGCGACACTTAGAGGAATGGAGAGGTGACAC
The DNA here is from genome assembly GCF_036417535.1 of Chlamydotis macqueenii. Taxonomy (NCBI): domain Eukaryota; kingdom Metazoa; phylum Chordata; class Aves; order Otidiformes; family Otididae; genus Chlamydotis; species Chlamydotis macqueenii. The sequence goes on along the minus strand of NC_141593.1, from coordinate 52,469,131 downwards.
ACTTTGTCAGCATTTTTAAAATTAGGTTTGGCTACATATATATTTATTTTGTTTTGTTTTGTTTTCTTTTTCATTTTCCTGTCACTGTGGAGCCAAGGGTATGGCAAGTGGCCTTATTTGGATTTCAGTGAACCCTTAGTGTCATTTTAAAACATGGCTTACTGAGTTTGGCTCCAGGTCCTTCTGCTAACGCCTCCATAACAGATGTTAGACAACAGAGTGCTGTTTCCTCAATTACTTTCCCTCTGGGGAAGCTTCATCTCCCAGCGCACACTAAATCCAGATTTCCTTCTAGCTGCCTCGCATTCTTGATTCAGAGATGTTATCCAGCATGTAGAGGGGATTTCCTTCTGAGACGCAACTGCTCACCTTGGTTTCATTCCCACATCTTCCACCTGAAACTCCAGAGTCACTGAACTTAACTGTTCCCTATATGTGTTTTCAGTTTAACAAAATACAACCAATTTCTCTCAGGTCTCCTGAATGACCTCTGGCAGGTTTCAAACACTCTTAGCCCTGTAACTCTTAATATTTTCCCTTTTCTCCGGCAAGGGGGAGTGAGCTCGCTCTCAGGTGAGGCTGAGCTCCACCTCCTTGAAGGTCCCACTCTCTCTCCAAAATAATCTACAATAAACAGGGTAGAAATGACTGCTATGATGATTTGCAGCATTTAAGGATATCTCAGGACTTTGCATTCTGCAGTTGAAGCCTGATGACCTTTAGAAACAACTGGAGCAAACACTTGGTTGTACTTGTGTGGGGAAGAGGAGTGACGGCCAGTTGCAATGCTACATGAAGAGCAATGTTCTGGAGAGAGTCATAAGCATATAGAAATGCAGGAACAGCAAGTGGCTCAGGTAACGCACAGGTGACATTTTCTCACATGTTGCTCTCAAAGCCCTCTTTTCCTCCCCCCAGTAGTAGTGAAGTCTCTCAAAGAAAGTCAGTCTTCCCAACACAATTCTGTAGATAAGGAGGGTCAATCACTAGGTTATGAAAAAAACCAAAACTCAACTTTTTCTGATAATAGCTTTTTGAAACAGCTTCAGTGCAACTTCAAAAATGCCAACATTATTTTTAACTCTTAAATTCTTCTGAAAAAGGACAGAAAGCATAATAGTAAAACATTGCTTATTCATCAAGTATTCTTTCATTGGAAACGTTTTTCTCTGTTTCCTACCCAGTGCAATAGTAAAGATTGATAAATAAATTAAAGCAGTAGTGCAGCCTTGTTTCCTGTGGTATGACCTGGTGCATACACAGCAACGAACATCTTTCTCAGGCCACTTGTATGTACTTACCACTTCCAAACTCTGGCGTGCATACTAAGGATAATTTACAAGTTTTTCAAAAATGTTCATGAAATCATACTGCATACTGTTCTCAATTAAAAGGCTAAAAGTATTGCTTGTTGAACTGTTAACATCTGACCATTTTATCTTGATCTGAAAGGGCAAAGTGCATGCATATGTTTTACTAATTTTTAGGAGACCCTGAGTCACGGTAAATACGTGGCAGTTTTGAAATTGCATGTAATTACATCTTTAGGGAAGAATTTTCTGCTTTTAGTTTCTTCTAACTGGAACTATTCTATTCTATTCTATTCTATTCTATTCTATTCTATTCTATTCTATTCTATTCTATTCTGTTCTGTTCTGTTCTGTTCTGTTCCACACCATTCCATTGTATTCTAAATCAATGTTTGTAAAAGCCGCTGAACTAAGGGAAAGCAGAAAGTGGCCTTCTGACATTGCAGCTTGGAATACCTTTGTTACATTTCCCAGTTGCAATGCTTTCTCTTCCAGGACTTCAGTAAGCATCCATTAATTGGCTTGTGACAGTTGTGCTCTGAGTTCTGGCCACTCTGTGCTTTTTAAGACCTCCAGGCTCTTGAAGACCTCCCATCTCCTCTCTGGGCAGCCCAATCCAGTGTTTTGTGATCCTTATAAATATTTTGGTTTTGATTCCTTATCTCCAGCACAAACCTCTCTAGTTTTCAAAAGATGCCACTGCCTCTCACCTTCCCACCAGGCACTGCTGGGAAGAGCCTGTCCCCATGCCCTTGATGCCTTCTCCAGAGGCACCAGGGTATGCTATGAGGTGCTCTGATGCCTCCTTTGCTCTATGCTGAACCAGCCCAAGCCCCACAGATCCTCCTTGTCTCCCCTGAGACCCTCTGCTTGGTTGACCTCCCCACCTGCCCAGGACCCCCAATGGGTCATAGTGCCCAGGTGAGGTCTGAAGGGTGCTGAGCAGAGAGAATCACCCTTGTGCCCTCTGGCCAGGGGAGAAAGACAGGAGAAAACCCCTGAGAGGGTGCCAAGTGCTGTCTGTGACCCCATGTGGGAGGGAGCAGGGGAGCCAAGAGGGCTGCCCAGAGCACTGGGGTGTGGGGAGAGCCTGTGGGACTTTGTCCTGCGGCCTCACAGGGAGGCACGAGGTGTGATCCAATGAGCCCCCTTGCCATATGTGCCTGGAGACTTCTGTCACAGTCAGGGTGACCTGACAGGGCCCTGGGAAGACACAGTGAGGCCTCAGTGACTGGTGTGAAACACCAATGCTGAGCTCAAGACACGAGATAGGGGGACGCAGCAGCCAGTGGTGTTGCACTGAGCGCAGACACATGTGCTGGGGCCGCAGCGCTGCCGGGGTGAGCACCATGTCTGAGGATGGCCTGTCATGACGTCCCTGAGCAATGGGTTCTGATGTCACTGAGTTGCCAAGCAATGGGTTCTGTTGTCACCTAGCGATGGAATTAATAGAATCATAGAATGGTTAGGGTTGGAAGGGGCATTCAAAGGTCATCTAGTCCAACTCCCTGCAGAAGCAGGGACATCTTTGACTAGATCAGGTTCCTCAGAGCCTCATCCAGCCTGGCCTTGAACATTTCCTTGAGTTGTCCCTCCCTGCTTATATTTGAGCACCAAGTCCCACCCAGCTGGGTGCCCAGACTCCAGCTGAGCAGTTTGTGAGGCTGGAATGTGTCATAAAGCCTTCGTGATGGTGTCCTGATTGAGGACTTGCTCCTTGCAACTCTCTGGGACTGAGCCCAGAGCCCTCTCAGGTTTATCCCCGGCCCTGCGAGCTTCAGCCAGCTGGGGCACCCGGAAGACGCCCTCACAGCAGCAGAGGTGAGCTGTGTGGGGAAACCTCCTCCTGGGAAGCTGGGAGGGTTTCCTTCTTGAGGGACCTGGGCATTTCTTCCACCTCTCCCTGGGCCAGCCCATGATCGTGGACTCTCATCCTTTTCTAGTGTGACACCAGCTACTGCAGCACCCAGGAGAAGGAGCCCCCAGCTCCCCCTAGCCCACCGCAGGGAGTGGAGAATATGGCCGCAGAGCTGGAGGAGCGCTGTCCCATATGCCTGGACAGATTTGAGGAGGCCAGCTACGTGATGCCATGCCTCCACCAATTCTGCTATGCATGCATCTTGCGGTGGGCTGTGAGCAAGCCCGAGTGCCCCCTCTGCAAGAGGAATATTTTCTCTATTGTGCACTCATTCTGTGCAGACAATGACTTTGAGGAGGATGTCATCACACCATCTGCGACGTCATCAGTTGTCAGACACGAGGGAAGAGGAGGTCCTGGCCATCCAGCTGCCCACAGCCCTGCAGCAACACAACCACAGCCTGTGGAGACAGTGCCCAGGGCTATTCTGGGCAGACTCCAGCCCCACACCTGGGCGTCTCTTTTCCGGGACCACCCAGCTCTCCTCCAGCCTCTTCTGACCTGGGTGCGTCAGGAGCTGGGATGGATCTTTGGGGACCAACGTGCACATGCAGCCATAGTGGAGGACCTCATCATGGCCCTCCTGGTCCTCTTTGGTCTGGATGAAGACCTATTGGTCGAGCTGCTGGGGGCCTCCCTCCAAAACCATGCAGCAACATTTGTGCAGCAGCTTATTGACATTGCCATGCAACGCTGCAGTGGGGAGGCTTGCCGTCTGCTGGTTCTGGAGGATGGCCATGCTGCTGGGGGGTGGGAGGGCAGCCCTGTGGCTGCCTCCCAAGGAGGGTCTCCCAGACCTGTTCAGGCCCCTTCTGACAGCTCCGAAGGAATCAACGCGGACAACGTCCCCAGCACTTCAGCACCTGCCCTTCGTGGGGGTCCTGGCAGCCCTTCCTCTGTCCCTGTTCCTGTCCCCAGAGAGCAAGAAGAGCCCCAGGAAGAGCCTGAGCAGGCTGCAGCACTTTCATCTGCTTCCAGCCAGAGCAGGAAACGCTCCCATGGGGGCACATGGCAACCCCCGAAGAGGAGGGCTGGCAGCGCCAGGGCCCCTTCTCCAGGCAAGAAGAGGCCATCCCGCTGGCTGCACTAGAAGAACATCCCAAGTGCTGCGGAAACCAGGGCTGGGCCAGCAGCTGGGGCATGCGCTGTCCCTCAAGGCCTCCCAGCCCTCTAAATCTAATTATCATGCAGTAAAAGAAAATAAAGGCCTGAAAAATGCAGAAGAAGTCTTGGTGTTACTAGCAGCACAGATGGCGTTGCTATCCCTACCCGTGCTGCTTTCTCCCCCTCTTCCTGGGGCTATGCCCACTGTTTACTCTCATCGGCCTTAGCAGAGCATTGTGGGACTTCTCCCTCTGCTCTTGCGCAGCCTTATTGCCCCGCTTCGACTATCACGGGGCTGGACCTGTGCTCTCTGAGTGCCTCCCTCCCCAGAGCACAGCCCTGTGGGTCTTAGTCATTTTGCAGAGACGGTTATCAGTCTTATTTGTTCTAGTTTGCAGCTGGAAGGCTTAAGATTCTCCTAGACAACACTGGTAGCTCCCAAAAGCTCCAGAAAGGGCAAAGGAGTATTGTGTGCTGTTCTGTGTCCCACAGATTTAAAAAGGATCTTGAGGTACTTGAATGCTTCCAGAGGAGAGTAACAAAGCTGGTGGAAGGGCTGGAAGGCACGTCCTGTGAGGAACAGCTGAGGACTCTGGGTTTGTCTAGTTTGGAGAAAAGGAGGCTGAGCGGCGACTTCATTGCTCTCTACAGCTTCCTGAGGAGGGAAAGTGGAGAGGGAGATGCTGATCTCTTCTCGCTGGGATGTGCGGAAATGGTTCAAAGCTGTGTCAGAGTAGGTTCAGACTTGACACTGGGAACCATTTCTTTACCAAAGACGGTGGTCAGATACTGGAAAAAGCTTCCTAGAGAGGTGGTTGATGCCCCATGCCTGTCAGTGCCTTAAAAAGAGGCATTTGGACAATGCCCTTAATAATAGGCTTTAACTTTTGGGCAGCCCTGAAATAGTAAGGCAGTTGGAGTAAATGGTTGCTCTAGGTCCCTTCCAGCTGGAACTATTCTATTCTATTCTATTCTATTCTATTCTATTCTATTCTATTCTATTCTATTCTATTCCTTACTTTTTTAAGGGCTTGCTGGAGGACCCAATTTGATTTCACTCTTAGAAATTCCTTGGGGAAGGTCTATGAGTTCTTAGTTCTCTTCTCAGCAGAGTGACATATTAATTACATGAACAACCTTTTTCATATCTGCTTTAATCTCATCTCTTTACCTCCTCACATAATTATTAAGGTGAACTTTCTCTTAGAATTACTTTGAAGCTTGCCTTATGTACACTTTCCTCTGTTCTCTATGGGGTTGCTGTACAGAGAAAATTGCAGCAGGCCTATGTCTCCCTTCTACATGTGAAGCCGTTTCTCTGCTCAGGATTCCTGTGCCTGAGCCCTGCTGTAGCAAAGTAAACAAAACTGCAGCAGGGAGGAAGGAAGGTGGGGAGGAAAGAAAATGGTTCATCGAGAGGCCAGGCTACTTGGCATACTGCTTATCCCGTATATGCTTTTGTCTCTATCTACAGGAAGCTCAGGGGGGCGTTAACGCTGCCACAGAGACGTGCTGAGCACAGAAAATTCTTGAGAGCCGAGGCAGACTGCCAAGGCAGGGAGAGTAACGCAAGAAAAAATAATCTATTCAGTTACTCAACTCTAAAGGATAGGGAATCCTAAAGCCCCCACTTTTCATGCGTGCTCAGCACTCTCAGAATCATTCTGAAAAGTGCACGGATGATTACAACTTTACAGCTGTTGTGCTTGGGTATTCATCTGCTCTACAGCCTTTTGGCTAAACTGGGAGCATACAAGCCTGCAACTGCACCAGAAGTTGAAGGAACCCGAGAACACCTTCGATTTCTAAGCTTCAGAGGAAAGAGACTGAGATGTTAAATTGTAGTACCAGATACTGTCAGACAATTCCTGTAGGAAATTTCACACAAGCATACTCAGTATTCTCTTACAAGTTGCAAGTATTTTGACAAAAGAGCAGTTACTATTAAACCTTAAGCAAAAAAAGGAATGTGACACTACCGTTCTCCTTCCACACATATGCATTCTGATTTCTTTAGACACAGAATCCTAGAATAGTTAGGGTTGGAAAGGACCTTCAAAAGTCATTTAGCCCAATCCCCCTGCAAGGAGCAGGGACATCTCCAACTGGATCAGACCTGCGTCCGACCTGGCCTTGAATGTTTCCAGGGATGGGGCATCCACCACATCTCTGGGCAACCTGCCCCAGTGTTCCACGACCCTCATTGTAAACAATTTTCTCCTATGTCTAAACTGAATCTACCTCCCTCTATTGTAAAACCATTACCCCTTATCCAATCACAACAGGCTCTGCTGAAAAGTTCCTCCCTGTCTTTCCTGTAGAGCCCCTTCAGCTTCTGGAAGGCTGCTCTAAGGTCTCCCCTGAGCTGCCTATTCTCCAGGCTGAACAGCCCCAAGACTCTCAGCCTGTCCTCATAGGAAAGGTGCTCCAGCCCTCTGATCATCTTCGTGGTCCTCCTCTGGACTTGCTCCAACAGGTCCATGTCCTTCTTATGTTGGGGGCTCCAGAGCCAGACATGGTACTCTGGGTGCGGGTCTCCTGAGACCGGAGTAGGGGGGGGAGAATGACCTCCCTCAACCTGCTGGCCATGCCGCTTTTGATGTAGCCCAGGTTGTGGCTGGCTTTCTGGGCTGCAAGTGTATGTTGTCTGCTCATGTTGAGCTTCTCATCAACCAACAGCCCCAAGTTGTTTTCCTGAGGCAACTCTCAACCCAGTCTCCACCCAGCCTGTATTTGTGCTTGGGATTGCCCTGACCCATGTGCAGGACCTTGCACTTGGCCTTGTTGAACTTCACAAGGTTCATCCTAAATTGAAAACACTAAAGTAGAGCACTGTTCATTGCAAAATGAAAACACAATCACGTAAGAGGTTCCATTTACTTCCAAAGATTTTGTTACAATTAACAAATGGCTTTACTGAAGCATCAGTCTTCTGATAGGTACTGTAGATGTTCTTGTGAATAAACTCCTCTCATATGCATTTCATTGAATAAAATCTGTATAATGTAAGAAATTAAGCAGTTTGCAGAAAACAGCTCAGAGGAATAGCATTAAAAATCAAAACCAAATAAAAACAGAACAAGAGAACATGTTACATGTTTTAAGAGCAGTGAAACAGACCCACTTAGCATTAATAGCAATGATAGATTAGATCACTTTCATTGCCTTCTGTATAGAAGATTGTATCAACCATTGATTTTTTATCCACTGTGACAGAAGTTCTGCAGGGAGAAACAAGGGTCAAGATATCTTCTATATATTTTTCTAAGTGAATATAAACACAACTTTCTTACATTCGAGACCATGTAAGGAAAAATAACGCTATGTGGAGATCAGTATTTCTACACACACAAAATGAAAGAGAGTAGTTATGTAGAAAACTTCAAAGCCCTTCTCATTTTTTTTTCTATTGCAATTTTGTATTTCTATTAAGAAAATTGTCTTCTATTGAAGACAGGTAATGGAGTTAGTCTGCTACAAAACGTAATATGGAGATACAGTAACTTTGAATAAAACACATTTTTCAAGACAGTGACCTAAAATAAAGCTTTAGTATATCACATTTTAAAAGACAATAATGAAATACCTACTTGAACATTACAATAGACAAACCTACTTGTATTACCCAAGGCAAAAGTCAAACAGATATCCAGGATATTAAAACATTTTCTGGAAAACGTATCAAATACTCAAACCTTTGGAAAATTTTTTTTTTCTCTTTAGATTTCTCACTTGTCACCATCCAGCTTGACAATTTGTTATTTACACAAGGGGTTGGTAAAAGAATTGCAAGACAAAATTGAATGACACCTCTTCTTAGATGTTTGCATCTGGTTTGGGCTCACAGGTCTACAGGGTAGGCATTTGAATGGCTGGAACCAGCTGCTGTAATTTGTACACTTGATTTATTTTATACCGTTATTTACTTCAGCTTAATCCTCTCGTAGATCTTCAGCACATTTTCCCTGAAGGCCTGCGAGAAGCTTTCTGCATTTGTCTCCTTTTCTTTTAAAATGTGTCAGGGAATATGGAGCAGAAATTCTTCCTTCAGAAAAGCTTAGTTCACTGTAGTAGGCTTGGGAAAAAATCATGCCTGCTAAAGAGAAGTTAAGAGTGTTTTATTCATGTTTCAATTCTGCAGAGAAATGTAAGTACTGCTTAAACGAGATTAAAAAAAAAAAAAAAGATGGGTCATAATAATATCTCCAGAAGAACACGAAAAAAAAAATGAACAGGGTCACTTCCAGCAGATACAGGAGGAATAGAAGGATGTCATTAGGACTTTACGAGTAGGAGACAGCATAGGATTGGGCTGCTACCTATCTCCTGTACAACTACATGGACATTCTGCTTTTCCACCAAAATCTTGAGTCCAAAATATTTTTCGGTTCTCATATTCTTTATCAAGGACAGGAGGTCAACATTAAGGCAAATTTTGTTTTGTTTTGCTTTTTACTTTTCTCTACAAAGAAAATAGTCCACACAACAGTTTGGTGCAATTTTGTATGCCACGTAAACATCACATACTATGCCAGCTTCTTTGTAAGAGGAAAAAGCAGGTAATGAATTTTCTGCATGCGAGAGCAACCACAGCTGCCCAGCATCTGGAAACATGGGAATTTGCGAGGTATCAGCAATTAACATTTCCCAAGGCATTTATTTTTTCTTGGAGGCTTTTTCTTTCCTCTTCATTGCAAAGTTTTCCCGGTGCTTCAAGAACAAACTGTCTTCTGGAGCCTCAGTATCTATTTCAGCAAGTTCTGCATGCTGAATAAAGACATTCCAGTGGTTGAAGGCTGTAAACGCAAAACTCATCAGCGGTAACTAAACAACAAATAAAAAAAAAAAGTTACTTTAAATATCTGTAGTATCCTTTGAAAAAAACTTGATAGAACTGTCGTGGTTTTGTTTAGTGAGTGGGGGCCTAAGGTGGTAGCTTCTGTAGGAAACTGCTAGAAGTCGCTCCCCTTTGTTCAGTGGACTCGGCCGGGCCTAAGGCGGACCCGCTGCTGGCCAAGGCCGAGTCGATTGGTAGCAGAATGTCCCGTGATAACGCCTCTGCGATAACGTATTTAAGAAGGGGAAAACAGAAAAAAAAAAAAGAGAGAAGATGTGAAGAAGCTGAGCGGGGGCAGAGGCGCAGAGGGGGAGGCGCACGCCTCATGGGCCTTGCAGGCCTCACCCTGTGGCCTCTCACCAGGCAGCCGACTGGGCCCGACTCGGTCCAGCCCGGCTGCAAGAAGTGGAAAGGAGATGAGAAGTGAATAACATGTAAAAAACGATCCTGAGAGACATCTACCAGCCTGTTGTGAGGAATGGCTGCAGACACCAAGGTCAGTTCAGAAGGAGGGGGAGGAGTGATGCGGCCCCTGGCCAAGATTCCCCTGCAGCCTGTGGTGACGACCATGGTGGAGCAGGTTGTCCCCCTGCAGCCCATGGAGGTCCACGGAGGGGCAGAGATCCACTTGGAGCCCGTGAAGGACCCCGTACCGGGGCAGGTGGATGCCTGAAGGAAGCTGTGGCCCGTGGAGGGCCCGCTGGGACAGCTGTTCTAGAGGGCCTGCACCCATGGAAGAGATGACCCACGCCAGAGCAGTTTCACGAAGGACTGTGGCGTAGGGGTGGGACCCCACGATGGAGCAGGGGAGGAATGTGAGGAGTTCTTCCCCTGACCACGAAGCAGCGGCGTGAAACAACGTATGATGAACTGACTGCAACCCCCATTCCCTCTTCCCCCCTGTGCTGCTCGAGGGGGGAAGTTAGTAGAGATAATGTTAAGCTTGGGAAGAGGGAGGGGTGGATGGAGGTTATCTTGTTCTCTGTCTCATTATCCTGCTGTTTGCAGTAATAAATGAATAGTTTTTCCCAAGTCGAGTCTGTTTTGCCCGTGACGGTAACTTTAAGAATTTTCTCCGTCCTTATCTCAAACCTCGAGCTGTTTTTCCTTATATTTTCTCTCCCTGTTCTCTCGGAAGGTGGGGGGAGTGAGAGAGAGACTGCGTAGTCTGGTCCTGATCCGGGCTGAACTACGACATAGAACAAAGGAAAAATTCAGGGGGCAAATTAGCAAAGTACAACTTGTGGGGAAAAATTAGAATACTTTTCAAAGGGATGATTTTTAAAACAAGAATGATGACATATTGAATCACAAGCTTTCAAGGGAAAAGAAAATTATTTTTGAGGAAAAGTTTTCAAGGTAAGAAAAATTTTTCCGCATTTATTTAATGTTACAAAAATGATGGTTTGACTCTTTTTTTTTTTTCTTAAATAACAGAAAAATTTCTCTCTCTCCTCCGGAAAAAAAAAACCAAAACCTAAAAAGCACTATCTAGAATATCTAACTTCTGTGTGTACAGTTTCCTGTTCTAACTTCAGATACTTATTTCTTATTTTCATCAGTATTTACGTCTAGATGTTTGTTATTCTAGAAGTATGTTTGGCTGGGCCATATTAAACCAGTCTCAGGTGAGTGTTCCTTCCTTCTACAGCTCTGATAAAGTGGCATCTATCAGTAGTGCAGATAAGGAGAGAAAGATTCAAATATGTCTCTTCTAAATATTGGGAAGCTTTGTTCGACAAGAACTTCCCAAGGCCTGGCAGGTCATGAGAGAGACAGGATGCAGTAGGTCAAAATTATGCAGAGGTCGCTGCTGCAAATGCTGCCACTGTGTAAGGCTGCCACTGTGCAATATGCTCTCCAGCTGCCTGCTCAATCCAAGAGACGGTCCTAAGAAACTGCAATCATTCTCTCTACCAGTTCTTGAATCCCTTAAAATATGAAGCAAAGGCTCTAAGACTGGATAGTCCCAGAATCACTGAAGTACCACAGTACTTCAGAAACAGACTTGCATCTTTGACATGCTGCTGATCAGTAAGAATTAGGAACAGTAGTGGGGTACTAAGTAAGCTCAAACTCACTGGGGCTATGAATACAATTCTCCTCCTTACATTGAAATAAATGAAGCTTTTAAAAAGTGCCTCTGGCACTTTTCCCTGTCAAAACTGCAGCAGCAGAGGATGCTGTAAGTTAAGAGGCTAAGTAATGAGAGTTTTCATAGCAAAGTTTTATAACAGACCGAAAAAACCCATTTTTTAAAAAACTTGTAATTTTATTACCCAGTCTACCCCTTCATACCTTTACTCTGACAAAATACAAGGAATTCAACTTCTCCATAACAGCGATTGTCATAATTAATATACTCATCTCCTTTTCATTCACTTTTCCCACCACCTTTATACCTTGTAATTGCTGTTTTCCCCTTTGGCTCCTTGTAGGTCTTTCAGAAACCACAGTGTCCTTAACAAACCTATCTATAGAATGAATAACCCCACATGTGCCAAATACCTGTCTCTAGTTGTTTCACATAATGTAACAAAGGAGTCACCGTCAGACAATTTTTTTTTTAAATTATGATCAAAATAAAGAAAAACAGAATAAAAGATTTAGATTTTGGACAGTCATAAGCTTCAAGATAAAATGTCCTGCTAGCACTATGAAGACAGTACGGAGAGAGCAGCAAAGCATTTGCCATCCACCTTGAAGTTTGGAACTGGTTTCAACAGGAGTTGCTGCAGACACCCAGCAGCACCTGAGGGAATATGGGACAAATATTAAACTGCAAACAGTACAAAACTACTTTCTGATCTCACCATCACTACCTGGAAGACAAAAACCTTTAAATGAGATCATCTACTTGAAAGGGGAAGGAGAATCTCTAATCTCTAAAAGTGGATCTTTCATGATCCTCTAAAAAAATGGAATAATTAATTTTCCCTGTGATACCAAAAACTATTGTCTTCTTATTTGAATTTGGGATATATGGAAGAAAAACATCTTCGGTCCTAACAAGCTTTGTGTTTTGAAACCAGAGCACATTTGCCTCATTTTTCACTGTCCACTTCAGGCATGACAGAGATGGCTTACTATGCTGCTATAGCTTAAGGGATGGAAGGTGAGATTTGTCCCAGCAGTATGCAGTCTACATTTGCAATAAAGATGATGCCTCAATCACATCTGCCCATCAAACTTAAGAACATAAAACACAACCTTTGTATTTGCATTTTTGTCTGTAAAGCATCAGCTACTAAAATATAAACAGTGAGGCTTATCTGTTCCCAGATGAAGCACAGCCCACACAATCCAGTTCGATCACCATCCACAGTCCCCTAACAAGCACCACAAAGCTGCTTTATCTCCAAGTATCAGCTCAGGAAAACCTAAACAAGTTGAATATGTAGGACCTGAGAGATAAAAACTCTAGCCTTACACATGCATGCTTCTTACTCTTGCAGTAGTTTTGGTAAAAGAAAATAAAGAGGAATAAAAAGCTGTTTAATGAGGAAGATGAAAATGACCACCACTGTATCCCTCTTAACACCTTCCAGCATCCTCAGTCAGATACAGACAAAACAGGCAGATCTATAGCAATATGCAGAAACATCACAGTCTGTTCTCTCTCACCCTTGCACATCTGCATCAGTCCCTTTGGAAACTGTGGTTACTGCTGCACCAGACTGCAAAGCCCTGGACTCCTCAGCTCCAGTACTGACCATGCTCAACCCAAGGCTTCCTGACAAAAGCCCTAAACTCTGTCACACATGGACTCATGGTGTGGCCACTGCCAGGCTGCCACGATCACACATCAGCACCCCATGTAAGAGGGCAGGGGCCTGTACCAAGCTGCAGAGAGAAGGATCAGTACCATGACCCCACTAACAGATCAAAGTTCGACTGCAGCCACTGCAGTGCTACACAAAAACTGGTGCTGCTTAATGCAATTTTTTTTTAATACAAAAGGTAAAGAAAAAGAAATCACTGGTGTAATAGGAATGCAGGGTAGTTGTTCATAGTTTTGAACAGGCTTCCTTTCAAAAGGACTGTACTGAAAGCCAAAGAAAATAGAAAAGAGTGAAAAAGCAGAAGATATGCAAAAGCTAGTCAGTCAAATGCTGGAAGGAAGGAATGGGCACTTTGTATCATCTTCCTTTTGTTAAAGAGAAGACTTTACACATTGTTTCAGTATGCGTTACCTGGGAAATCAACATTAAAAATATTAACATTTAAAAAATAAACAGTGCTTACTAGCAGCAAATTACATAACAATAAAATTACTTAAAATACAATTAACATTTGCTGATCCTATCCAGAAAATTGTTAGGATATCCCCAAGCAGTTCGAAAACCAGCATCAAATAGTATATTTCAAACTAATTAAATAGTACAAAATTCTGTTTCCCTTACATGAGTTATCGGTTCAGTACTCTTGACCATCACAGGTTTGTCAGATAAGTTAATAAACAAATAAAAACCTTTTGTTATTTCAGTAAGAGCAACTACTACCAGCAAAGGCATGCTTCACATCTGATCAGTAACTTCTTAACAATAGGGAGCTCTGGCACATGAACAGAAAAATGCAGAAAAGTCAAAACTCTAATTAAATTTAATAAAGCATATCATGGAATGTGCTACATTTTAAAGAACTTTCTTCAAATACTGAAGTCCTTTAAATACTAGCTCTTGACAGTACTTAAACATCCAATATTATAACTTCATTACATGTTTTATTGATATGCTTTGCTTCTGAAATCCATGGACTGCAGGTGAACAAAATTTATGTGCAGAAGTTTGTTGTTGGGTTTGAAAATGAATTCATTCATTATTTTCCAGTATAAAATATTTTTGAAATATTAGTATCTAGTCACAGAAAACACAGCTTATTAGTGACAAAGTATTTTAGACATCATACATAATCAGTGTTGCACTTGTTTTTTGATTATATTAAAACTAATATTCAACACAAAAGTTGTCTTCAATTGAACTTACAAGCTACACAACAGTCTTCTGCATTAAGTAAAAAAATCATCTTTTGCATACTACTGTTTTCTTAAGAGCCAGCATAGAAAAACCTCAGAACTTCTGCAAGTCGCGCATTAGTTTATCCTACTGCACACATCAGAAGCATGGAAATAAGGAATGCAAGGTAAAGGGCTTCTACGTGCACATAGAGTCTACAGACCCTTGAGGGGAACACAGATTAGTAAAATCTCACTACTCAAAGCATTCAGTTGTATTTGTTTGCAAACAAAAAGATCTGTGTAAGTTGTGTGTGTGCGTCCAATCATGGAAAGTCTAGATAGATCAGGTATGAGGCTCAAGCCACTATTACAATGCAAAGGATTACAGTGCTGCAGAAATTTAAAACATACATTGCTCAACAGTGCTTATTTACAAGGCTGTTATTCAAAGGTCATTGACCATTAAAAGTAAGTTTATTTCACGAACCAATCTGTTTTAGGTCTTAATCCTATCAACACTGCTATTCTTATCAACACACTGCCGTATTAAGAACAATCTATCTTTTGTATCAAGACTAACTTTATACTGTTTTTCTGTTCAACTGTAATGAGGAGCATTGCTCACTTGATGACTTTGTTAGCTCCAGCAAATTAAATATGTATTTGGTTAAAACATAGCCTTAACTCCTAAATCTAATATGTGGCTAAAAAAATTCCTAAGGAACAAACATAGTGATGCAGAGCTGTTATCTAGAAAAATCTTAACAGTTTTTGAGGACTCAGCAAACAAATAATAGGACAATTAACATCTTACATGCTGTTAAATTTAGCTAAGAATTATGTCATGTTCTTCAGCATCAAGTATTTCCCATGTTTCTGCAGCTTTTGAAAACAAGAAGCCATGGGATTATAAGAAAGGCTCATTTAATGTGTTTTATAGAGACTTTGTTAACAAGAACATCAGTAACTAGAAGATCTCCAAATCGTGAGCATTATCAATTTCAATAATATCTTCAGGTTCCATCTTTGCTTCATTATGCCCCTCCTGCAGATCATCCAGGGAAGCCAGAGCCTCATTCGTATCACTAGCAAAAGTCTCACGAGATGCATCATCATATTCTTGCAGGTTAAGCCCTTTAATGGCTTTTTTCATCTTCTTTCCTAAAACTTGTATTCTCCTCTTCTTAGCAGCTTTTTTGTTTTCATACTCCTTTTGGTTTTCCAGATAGAATATTTCCTTGAAAGAAAACAAACAAAAAAAAAAGTTTGGCATATTGATTTTACTAGTATTTCCTTCAGAAAACAAAGGAATAAAACATTTTTATTACAAATACTGTTCAATAATATTTAACTAAGATATACACTGTTGATAGCAGAAGTATGAGGATAGACTGCACTTAAGAAAAATGCCCCATAATTACATAATTTCTCAGTGATCTCAAAGTGTATGTAACTAAGTATCGCTAAGTTTTCATTTAAAGTTTGCTGATGATAAAAAACTGGGAGGAGTGAGTGGCAGACCAGAGGGTCACACTGCCATACAGAAGGACCTGTAGAGAAAATATGACCAAAGGTCAATTTAAGTTCAGGTCTCTACTGTCAAACATTTGTGAACCTCAATTAAGATCTCTCTACTGCAAAATATGACTGTTACAAGTTTCCTCCATATTTCAAGGGGGAGAATATGATGTAGCAGAGCTAAACGCTGCTACCTGCCTTTCATCTCTGCTTGTATTTTAAAAATCACAGATTGCATTCACAAAACATTAATGATTTCTTTCTCCCCAAAAGATGCAAGTCAAGTGCTAAGCATACACAAATCAGAGAGTTGTATGAGAGAAGGAGTTAAAGAAATTTTAGTAGATATGGCATTGATTAATTATTGCTGTGCATACTAAGGAATCAAGTTGATAAATAGTGCTTAACAATTTGCTAACCATTGTGCAAACTATCTGAAGCAGAAAGTCTTGCAATTCTTCACGAAAGACAGTTCCTGGGAAGGACTAGGGGGTTGCTTCAAGAACCAGCTGAAACCGACCCTGCAGCTTGAATAAAACCCAAGGGATAACTGAGTTTGCGCAAGAACAAAAGGTTACTAGCGGTGACGAAGAGGAGTCACTACCTTCATCCCCACAACCTCCTGACGACCACCACCAGAAGGCACTGCACAAGCCCAGACGGGAGGAGTTTATGAAAAGACCTCTTGGGACTAATTTTAATACAACATGGGGATAGGTCATGCATATGTATAGGCATATTGTGAAACTTTATGTATATGTAACACTTGGTTATATAAATTTAAAGTGAGTTGCCGCAGCAGGTGTGCACGGTTTTGGTGGGACTATGCCTCCACGCTGCCCAGCACTGAATAAACATACCTACTTTACAATCTTACAGATTGTGGAGTCCGTTTTCCGCACATCATGTATACATCACAATCTCCATGATGACAGGATTACACATATTTTTCCCACAGGTTTGTATGACAAATGATGTCTCACACCATCAACCAAGTTTGTTGAGTGAAAATTGCTGCCTCATTAAACACTTGCCAGTATTAGCAAGAGAAGAAAGAGACAATTACAAGGGCATGGAAGAGGGGTAGAAGAGCAATTTTTTGGAAGAAAGGTAGAAGAGCACATTATTTATTTTTTTTCTGTAATGTGGTAAAGTGAAAATTTACCATGGACAATCATTTGCACTCTTGATGATTTTACCTTGATTTGTTCTTCTTTGATGCTAGGTGTGTTCTTTAGCAGGTTTAAATAAACACCCCCTGGTGTTCTTCTCCTAGTGCCATTCTGAATAGGGAAAGAGTAAAGTAGTAATAGCAAGCTTCATATGTAAGTGTTGATACAAAAATATCATCTAAGAGAATACTTTGTATTGAGACAGAATTAAAAAAAAAATAAATCTAAGTTCTGCTGTGTTAAGTATTACATAAAAACAACCCTGGCTATGTTTTATCTGTGACTGAACTAGTCATAAGAAGGTCAACAACCAGCTTGCTACATTTGGACAGGTAAACTATGAGGTCACAAAAAAACTGCTTTAGAACATAACACCAAACTGTTCAACTACATACTATGAAGAAACAAAACACAAACAGTATTCTAACTACTCTCACAACTATCTGCAAAAATGTATACACTAAGTTAAATGTTCAGAACATTCCTAATACATAAGTACAGTAAAATGTCAAAAATGAATTTCATAAAATTATGTAGAGCTCATTTTTTTAACTGTGCTGAGCAATTACAACTTATCTGCTTATCTGCAGGATTTTGCATTTCTGTCTAAGGCATATGAAACTCAACATGGGCTTAAAAGTTTCTCCTCACAACACAGTAGTTCCATGCTTCAACAGTTTTCAGTGTCACACTGGTGCAATGTGTCATACTAAAGCATGAATGGACTCAGCTTTGAAACTTCTGTAAATTATAAGCAATAATTATCATACTATTATTTAACTAGCATTTATAGTATATAAAGTTGAACTATTACTCCAGTGCTCTAATATTGTACTAACGTGATACTTTTCTGCTAAATAACAAAGTAAAGTACAGTCCAAAAGTTCTAAGAACAGAGAAGGTAAATTTTTAAGTATGTTCTTGAAACAGCAGATGCCACGTACTTCTACCATCCTGTTGGTACAAAAAGAAAAAACAGTATGATCTGCCTTTCAAATTGCGTACTCTGATCTGCTGCCAGAGGAACCTGTGCCACCAGGATTTGTGTCCTTTCATCTCCTTGGTAAACACTTGTTAATAAGTACTTGTCCTGGTTTCAGCAGGGATGGAGTTAATTTTCTTCTCAGTAGCTGGTGTGTTTTGGATTTTGTGTGTGAAGAATGTTG
The DNA here is from genome assembly GCF_036417535.1 of Chlamydotis macqueenii. Taxonomy (NCBI): domain Eukaryota; kingdom Metazoa; phylum Chordata; class Aves; order Otidiformes; family Otididae; genus Chlamydotis; species Chlamydotis macqueenii. The sequence continues at coordinate 52,451,149 of NC_141593.1, read as the reverse complement.
ATAAAAACATTCTGATGATACGAGTTGTTGTGAATGAGACCAAGGACACTGTCTGGCTTTCCAAGTCTCGTTAAGGTCTCGTTAGCGTGCAGATGCGGGAAGCTGGGCGAAAGACAGACAGAATAATTGATCCAAACTGGCCAAAGAGAGTATTCCATGCCATAAACGTCATGCTCAGTATATAAGTGGGGGTTGCCCATGGGAGGGGGCATCATTTTCAGTTATTCCTTTTCTTGTCGGGTATCCGTTTGGGCACCCTTGGCATTCTTTTCTTCTTGCTTGCTTGCTGGCATCGTTCCCTCTACCTTGCTAGCTTGCTCTCCCCCTTTGCTTGCTGCTCGGTGTTGTTCCTGTGATCGCTGCTCAGGACGGGCTGCGTCGGTCATTCGGACATCGGGTGGTGAGAAATTGTACATTGTTCATTTTGTATATTTTGTAGATATTAATATCCTTATATCCTGTTAGCTTTGTAGTTTTTAGTATTTTCAGTAAACTGTTTTTATCTCAACCCACGAGTTTTCCTTTCTTCCCAATTTCTCTCCCCTGTCCCACTAGGTAGGGGCAGGGTGAATAAGAAACTGTGTGGTGATCCGGGCTAAACCACCACAGTCTTTTTTGGCGCCCAACGTGGGGCTCGAAGGGGCCTCACTAGATCAGTCGTGAGATCATCGGACCGTAGTCGGAGGATCCAAGGTTCAAGCCCTGGTCAGTCCCGAAGGGTTGAGATAAGGACAGGTTTGAACACAGTGTGTTGAAAACAGATTTGTTACAAGTGTTCATTAAGTCGGTTTGGTCATCGCTGGGCACAATGTTGTTTTATTTGTTCTCGCAGTTGTTTTTAGAGCTGTACTGGATAGCACCCTACTTGCCGTATTTTCTGTTTGTCGGTGTTTGTGCACGCTTTATCAATGATGTGTGTTGGATCAAAGGTATCGTTCTGCTGTGCTATGCGGCACTGATTTGTTTAGTGAGATTGCTGGTAACGGGACCATTTTCATATTTGTACTCAATGGCGGCGGGCAGTGTGCAGAGCGAGGAGGCAGAAGCAGCTCCACCCGGGTATTTCGGGAGCCATCTTGTGGGTGTTGTTTGGAACTATACCTGTTGTTTTGTTCCGGGAAGCCAGGCCTCGGGGGGAACATCTGTTTACAGCTTTCCCCACCTCACCAAGCTAATTTCAACAGCTTTTGAGAATTTTGAATACCCTTTTTATACCCCTACCACCATGTTCATGGTGACAAGTCTCTTGCAGCTATCTCAGATCTTGATATTGATGAAGTTTAAACAGTTTTTTAAAAGTATTATGGCTCCTCCAATCCCCGCAACAGACACTGTGGCTACTCAAACTGCTGCTACAAATACTGCAGCTACTTCAGCTGCTACGGCAGGCGCTGCAGGTACCCCAGCCCCTGCTACGGGCACTGCGATTGCTTCAGCCCCCACGCCAGACACTGTGGCTACTCAAACCTCGGCAAGCAGTACCAAAGAGAAACCGAAAAACCAATCATCTACACCAGTATCAGTTGCCCCTGTACATAAGAAATACACCAAAAAATCAGTTCGCATAGTGAAAGATGATGATGAACCAGGCCCATCACATGATCAGGGAGAGGCAGAAGGTGAGGTAGTCACCCGATCCCTATCCCTGAGTGAGCTGCGAGATATGCGAAAAGATTTCAGCCGTAATCAAGGTGAGCAACTTGTCACCTGGTTGCTCCGATGCTGGGACAGAGGGGCCAGTAGCCTGGAATTAGAAGGCAGGGAAGCCAGGCAGCTGGGATCTCTGTCTAGGGAAGCAGCCATTGACAGGGCGATTGGAAGAGAGTCAGCAGCCTGCAGCCTCTGGAGGCGACTCCTGTCAGGCGTGAGGGACAGGTATTTCTTTAAGGAAGATATTGTATGCCACCCAAGCAAGTGGACCACCATGGAGAGAGGTATCCAGTTTCTGAGAGAATTAGCTGTTCGGGAGCTGATTTATCATAACCTGGATGACCCACGGACATCCGTAGATCCAGATGAAATTGAATGTACCCGACCCATGTGGCGGAAATTTGTACAGAGTGCACCATCATCGTATGCCAACTCATTGGCAGCAATGAGTTGGAAAGATGATGAGATGCCACCAGTACGTGCAGTGGCTAACCAGCTCCGACAATATGAAGACAATCTCTCTTCCCCGATGCGGGCCTGTGTCTCAGCTATAGAAAGACTGACTGAGAAATCTGAAAGCCAGTTTGAAAAACTGTTAGAAAAACTATCTGAGGTGTGTGAGAAACTCGAAGATTCTTGCTCCCCACCTGCACGGACTAATATCTCAGCTATTAGAAGAAGACCTCATCCTCCTCCTGCTCAAGGGAGACAGTACACCCGACGAGATGACCTATGGTTTACCTTGCGTGACCAAGGAGAGGATATGAGGAAGTGGGATGGAAAGCCTACCTCGGCCCTAGAGGCACGTGTACGTGAGTTGCGAGGTAAAACAATCACAAAGGGAGGTTCTTCCAGGCAATTTGCTGCTCCAGTCTCCAGTGGGCAGTTCCCCAGACAGCGTAGAAGGGCTGATCTTACCTCTGATCCTATGGAAGGAACTTCTGATTCATATTCACAGAAAGTGAATAGAAAATATTACAAACAGGACTAGAGGGGCCCTGCCTCCAGCCAGGCGGAGGAGAGGGACAACAGAGTTTATTGGACTGTATGGATTAAATGGCCTGGCACATCAGACCCACAAAGGTATAAAGCTCTAGTAGACACTGGTGCACAGTGTACTCTAATACCATCAAGCTATAAAGGGGCACAACCCATTTGTATTTCTGGAGTGACAGGAGGATCCCAAGAGCTGACTGTATTGGAGGCTGAAGTAAGTTTGACTGGGAATGAGTGGCAAAAGCACCCCATAGTGACTGGCCCAGATGCTCCATGCATTCTTGGTATAGATTACCTCAGGAGTGGGTATTTTAAAGACCCAAAAGGGCACCGGTGGGCTTTTGGTATAGCCACCGTGGAGACAGAGAAAAATAAACAGCTGTCCATCTTGCCCAGACTTTCAAAGGACCCTTCCGTTGTGGGAAAGCTGAAGGTTGAAGAACAAAAGGTACCAATTGCTACTACCACGGTGCACCGGCGGCAATATCGCACCAACCGAGACTCCATAATCCCCATCCTCAAGCTGATTCGTCGACTGGAGAGCCAGGGAGTGATCAGCAAGTCCCGCTCACCCTTTAACAGTCCCATATGGCCAGTGAGAAAATCTAATGGAGAATGGAGACTAACAATGGACTATCGTGGCCTAAATGAGGTTACACCACCAATGAGTGCTGCCGTGCCAGACATGCTAGAACTTCAGTATGAACTGGAGTCAAAAGCAGCCAAGTGGTATGCCACCATCGATATTGCCAATGCGTTCTTCTCCATTCCTCTGGCACCAGAATGCAGGCCACAGTTTGCTTTCACTTGGAGGGGTGTCCAGTACACCTGGAATCGACTGCCCCAGGGGTGGAAACACAGCCCCACCATTTGCCATGGACTGATCCAGACTGTATTAGAAAAGGGTGGAGCTCCAGAACATCTGCAATACATTGATGACATCATCGTATGGGGCAACACAGCAGAAGAAGTTTTTGAGAAAGGGGAGAAAATAATCCAAATCCTTCTGAAAGCCGGTTTTGCAATAAAACAAAGCAAAGTCAAGGGGCCTGCACAAGAGATCCAGTTTTTAGGAGTAAAGTGGCAAGATGGACGTCGTCACATTCCAATGGATGTGGTCAACAAAATAACAGCTATGGCTCCACCAGCTAACAAAAAGGAAACACAAGCCTTTTTAGGTGTTGTGGGTTTCTGGAGAATGCATATTCCAAATTACAGTATGATTGTAAGCCCTCTCTATGAAGTGACTCGAAAGAAGAATGATTTTAAATGGGGCCCTGAACAACGACAAGCCTTTGAACAAATTAAACAGGAGATTGTTCATGCAGTAGCCCTTGGGCCAGTCCGAACAGGACAAGATGTGAAAAACATCCTCTACACCGCAGCTGGGGAGAATGGCCCTACCTGGAGTCTTTGGCAGAGAACATCAGGAGAGACTCGAGGTCGACCCCTAGGCTTTTGGAGCCGGGGATATAGAGGATCTGAGGCTCGCTATACTCCAACTGAAAAAGAGATACTGGCAGCATACGAAGGAGTTCGAGCTGCTTCAGAAGTGGTTGGTACTGAAGCACAGCTCCTCCTGGCACCCCGACTGCCAGTGCTGGGCTGGATGTTCAAAGGGAAGGTCCCCTCTACACATCATGCAACTGATGCCACGTGGAGTAAATGGGTTGCACTGATCACACAGCGAGCCCGAGTAGGAAACCCCAATCGCCCAGGAATCTTAGAAGTAATCACAGATTGGCCAGAAGGCAAAGATTTTGGAATGCCGCCAGAGGAAGAGGTGACACGTGCAGAAGAAGCCCCACCATACAACAACCTCCCAGAAAATGAGAGGCGATATGCTTTGTTCACTGATGGATCCTGTCGTATTGTAGGAAAACATCGAAAGTGGAAAGCTGCTGTGTGGAGTCCTACACGACGAGTGGCAGAAGCCACTGAAGGCCAAGGTGAATCAAGTCAGTTTGCAGAGGTGAAAGCCATCCAGCTGGCTTTAGACATTGCTGAACGGGAAAAATGGCCAAAGCTCTATCTCTACACTGACTCATGGATGGTGGCAAATGCCCTGTGGGGGTGGTTAAAGCAATGGAAGCAGAGCAACTGGCAGCGCAGAGGCAAACCCATCTGGGCTGCCGCACTGTGGCAAGATATTGCTGCCCGGTTAGAGAAGCTTGTTGTAAAAGTACGTCACGTAGATGCTCACATACCCAAGAGTCGAGCCGCTGAAGAACATCAAAACAACCAGCAAGTGGATCAGGCTGCTAAGATTAAAGTTTCCCAAGTGGACTTAGACTGGCAACACAGAGGTGAACTATTTTTAGCTCGGTGGGCCCATGACACCTCAGGTCATCAAGGAAGAGACGCAACATACAAATGGGCTCGTGATCGAGGGGTGGATTTAACCATGGACACTATTGCACAGGTTATCCACGACTGTGAGACATGCGCTGCAATTAAGCAAGCCAAGCGGCTAAAGCCTCTTTGGTATGGAGGACGATGGCTGAAATACAAATATGGAGAGGCCTGGCAGATTGATTACATCACACTCCCACAAACTCGCCAAGGCAAGCGCTATGTGCTTACAATGGTAGAAGCAACCACTGGGTGGCTAGAGACATATTCTGTACCCCATGCCACCGCCCGAAACACCATCTTGGGCCTTGAGAAGCAAGTTCTCTGGCGACATGGCACTCCAGACAGAATAGAGTCAGACAATGGGACTCATTTCCGAAACAACCTCATAGACACCTGGGCCAAAGAGCACGGCATTGAGTGGGTATATCACATCCCCTATCACGCACCAGCCTCTGGAAAGATTGAACGGTACAATGGACTGCTGAAAACTACACTGAAAGCAATGGGTGGTGGAACTTTCAAAAACTGGGACAAACATTTAGCAAAAGCCACTTGGTTAGTCAACACTCGGGGATCCATCAATCGAGCTGGCCCTGCCCAATCTGAACTTTTACATACTGTAGATGGTGATAAAGTTCCTGTGGTGCATGTAAGGAATATGTTGGGGAAAACAGTCTGGGTTATTCCTCCTCTGGGCAAAGGCAAACCCATCCGTGGGATTGCTTTCGCTCAAGGACCTGGATGTACTTGGTGGGTGATGCGGGAGGATGGGGAAGTCCGATGTGTACCTCAAGGAGATTTGATTCTAGGTGAAAACAGCCAATAATTTGAACTGTATATAATCATGTCTGTAGTTCTTTTATGTTCTATCAGAGGTAGTGCAGCAAGAATCACACTCAACAGTGAAGAACAAGCTTCGATGAAACCGAGTGATGTGCAGCAGTGATGGAGTCAGAACTGGTGACCAACAACTTCCTCGAGATCAACATCTTCAACTTGCAGACCATGGACATGATACACCAGCCGCGCCAGAGGTACCAGCTACGAGTTCCAGATGCAGTATGTAACAACTCCACACTACACACCATCTCTCCTGCCCTGAGAGACTGCTATCACAGATGGGGCCCAAAGTCATGGACTAAATTAACTCAACAGACTTTGGAGGGATAGCTCATAGATTGAGATAGTGATATCTGTGTGTATATCTATAAGCATGACGTAAATGGTATGGAATAAGGGGTGGATACTGTCCTGGTTTCAGCAGGGATGGAGTTAATTTTCTTCTCAGTAGCTGGTGTGTTTTGGATTTTGTGTGTGAAGAATGTTGATAAAAACATTCTGATGATACGAGTTGTTGTGAATGAGACCAAGGACACTGTCTGGCTTTCCAAGTCTCGTTAAGGTCTCGTTAGCGTGCAGATGCGGGAAGCTGGGCGAAAGACAGACAGAATAATTGATCCAAACTGGCCAAAGAGAGTATTCCATGCCATAAACGTCATGCTCAGTATATAAGTGGGGGTTGCCCATGGGAGGGGGCATCATTTTCAGTTATTCCTTTTCTTGTCGGGTATCCGTTTGGGCACCCTTGGCATTCTTTTCTTCTTGCTTGCTTGCTGGCATCGTTCCCTCTACCTTGCTAGCTTGCTCTCCCCCTTTGCTTGCTGCTCGGTGTTGTTCCTGTGATCGCTGCTCAGGACGGGCTGCGTCGGTCATTCGGACATCGGGTGGTGAGAAATTGTACATTGTTCATTTTGTATATTTTGTAGATATTAATATCCTTATATCCTGTTAGCTTTGTAGTTTTTAGTATTTTCAGTAAACTGTTTTTATCTCAACCCACGAGTTTTCCTTTCTTCCCAATTTCTCTCCCCTGTCCCACTAGGTAGGGGCAGGGTGAATAAGAAACTGTGTGGTGATCCGGGCTAAACCACCACAGTACTTTAATCTTTCAAGACAATAGGCTTCTAAGAGAAGTTGCTAGCTGGAAAGTTGTTGCTTTTTTGGGGGGGGTGGTAGTGGTTTTCTTCTTTCTTTTGGGAGGGGGGTTGGTTTCCCCCCTTCCCTTCTCTACTTCTAATGATGGAACTTAAAAGATGTAAACGGTAAACAAATGCCTGAAAGTACTTACTGGTTCCCTCCCAGTCTTCACCCTGCCCCGCCCCCAAACTTTTGCAGTGAGGCCCATTATTTAACAAAACCAAAAACATACAGAGAAATTGATAGCCTAACCATTAAGTACAGGATTTTACCATGAGTTGTAACAGAAATCAGCACCCAGCTTTGCTCTACTGATACACAAGCCAATGGTTGTCTAATAAAGCTAACTCTTCAAATGTGTCATTAGAAATGCTCACTACTGAGTATGCTGACCTCTGATAGCATGCCGATTAACCCAGAGTTCAGTCAGTGCGGTTAAACATCCACCTGACTTACTGAAGCAATGTGCCAGACACTTCATCTGGATCTTAGCATTACAAGCTTTTATTTAGGCTTCAGAATTCTTGACTCTTAAGTCTGTCAGGGAAAGATCTCAAGTAACAGACACAATGCTATCACCACCAATCAGATACTAATCTCAGTACAAAAAGTTGGGCAATTTCCAAGTTCATTAATCTCATTGTTTACCAAAATCCTACTGGATGGTTACATCACTATTTATTAAGCAAGTTTCATGTGTTACGTATTACATGGTGAGAGAAGGCCATGAAACTCTGGGAGAACCTGTCCAACATAAGCCGTGCAACAGTACTATGTAAAAAGTTGTGTGTCACCACCCCCCCAACATCACATTTTTCTTACCACTATGAACAGTCCACCATTTTGTTCCACTTCAGCTGTTTCCATAAGCAGTTCAATAGCTTTTCTTTTCCCGATTATTTTCACTACTCGAGCAATTAAATCTTTCTTTGGCTCACAAAGCCTGAGAGGAGGGGAAAGAAAAAGTACATTTATTGTGAGTATGATTTCTGAAGTAAAACTGTTCTTGTAAGACCCCACCTGGAGTACTGCACCCAGCTCTGGTGCCCTCCACATAAGGATGTGGACCTGTTGGAGCGAGTCCAGAGTAGGGCCACAAAGATGATCAGAGGGCTGGAGCACCTCTCCTACGTGGACAGGCTGAGAATGCTGGGGCTGTTCAGCCTGGGGAAGAGAAGGCTCCAGGGAGACCTTATAGCAGCCTACCAGTACCCTGAAGGTGCCCTACAGGAAAGACAGGGAGGAATTCTTCAGCAGGGCCTGTTGAAATAGGAGGAGGGGTAATGGTTTTACAATAGAGGGAGGTAGATTCCAATTAGACATTAGGAAAAAATTGTTTACAATAAGGGTGATGGAACACCGAGGCAGGTTGCCCAGAGAGGTGGCAGATGCCCCATCCCTGGAAACATTCAAGGCCAGGTTGGATAAGGCTCTGAGCAACCTGATCCAACCCCCTTGCAGAGGGGTTGGACTAGATGACCTTTAAAGGTCCCTTCCAACCCAAACCATGATTCTATGGAACTTCCATAATTAATAATTCATTCTGTGCGACAGAAAACTGTGCTAAAATTGAAGAGTCTATACATTTAAATGTGTTCCAACAGCTTCTTGAATTAGACTTCAAAATACCAAGCTTCTGAGGGATAGTTTTTTCTAAAGTACGCATTTTACAAATTTGTTTCAATGAAAATGCATTTAGCAATTATTTTTCTTCTACTGATGGGTGAAAGATTAAATGAAACAAGAAACTGCAAAGACCTGTATAAATCTCTGAAAATGAGGTATAAAAGTCTACTGTGCATTTAAGTTAAAATTACAGCTTCTACAGTTACATCAACAATTAACTGGAGACAACAGTAGGTATAAAAGTTCCCGTGTATCATGTGCCATTCACACAAACCTACATAACAAAAAAGAAATCAGTTTGACGACTAACCTCTGATAACCTATAAAATGCAAACAAAAAAAAATTGCAATATTACTGAGTTAAATTGTATTCTTTTGTTAGCAACAACATCCTTATTCAGAAATTCTCACTGTCAGTCTTCATGAAGAGGGAGGCTTATGGAGCATCTATTCCCTGTGCCAAAATATGTACAGGGCGTATTGGAAAACATTGGAAAACATTGTAAGCCCACGAATCACTACCACTTACCCAAAGCACAAGTTCATACACTAAATTCTAATTTTTAAATAACAAACCTTCTCATTAAGCACAGTCCCAAGCCCTACAACTCAGTGGTTTTACACTTTGGGGACTAACAGACCATGACTGTTACCAACATTTCATGAAGATCCCTGTCTAGTCTAATTGCTTCAAGTGACATTACTGTGCTATAAAGTTGCATACATTACAATGACTGCATAATAGAAGGTGTCTGACCACCAATATGAACAACTACTTAGAACAACAAGTTAGCTTCAACTGTATGACTGAAGTTACCTGAAATTAAATGTAAAAACTCCCATTTTAGTAACAGTTGTCTTAATCATGAAAACGATTACCCACCCTGCCTAACTTTATACTTTTGTGTTTATTCTCACTGTGTTCAATGAATGATAAAGCACCAGAAGGTAAATACTTTCTTAAATATTTATAAGATTGACTTCTAAATTGTGAATTACTGGAAGAGATGGAAATGTTTCTCAAAGATCCAGAGAACTTTAAGATAACCAGGATTCCTTAAAGAGCCAGTTAAATAGGCCTTCTGTTAGTAGCAGTGGCAGCTTACAGTCAAATCCCCACCTAGTGTTCATTCTGGCCATGCACAACCCCTGTATGCCTGCTTTAACAAGCAGTTGTGCACTGCAACAGGAACTGAACGAGGTAAAGAGCAAAAATGGCACCAGAGAGTCAGAAAAAACTCATTTGATTTCAGTTCACTGTGTGGGCCAAAACGACAAAAGGTTATGAATCCAGGTACAGATGGCACAGCACAGATCAAATAACAGTACTGTGATGTGCATAACCACAATCCTACTGATGCAGTTCAGCACCACTGCTACTGTAAAAAATTAGATGAAGCTATTTTGATGCAGCTCAATATAACAAAGAAAAGTTTATTATAAGAGACATGCTTAAAGTTTTTAAATCCATAAATGGGAAGCTACTGAGAACTGGTAACAGCATTAGTAATTGTCTAACTGATGTATTTCAGCATCTGGCAATACTAAGTATCACATGTAAGAAATCAACCATGATCAATACACCCAGGTTTTATTTAAACATCAAGTTAACTGTTAGTAAATCTTGTAACTCTTGTTCCCTATTTAAAGTAATTTTCTTCCCTTGCACTGCTGAAAAAGAATTGTGGCAGTTTAAGTCAATCCAAGTCAGAATGCCTGTAGTCATGTGCCCTCCCTCATGCCATCAGTCCAGTGCTATCAGTGGCAGCTCAAAGGAAACTGTACAGCAAATTGGTTCAGGAAACAAATCTGTCTGCAAAGTAACTCTTTAAAAAAAGCACCCGGCTTTTAGGCAGTTAAGTTTTCTGACTCAGGTCAGTGTACAATAACTAAATATCAGGACTGTGAAAAGAACTGGATGGTGATAAGTGTGCAAACAGATGGAATTCGGAAACATCAACATTGGCTTCCATAAATTAGCACAGAACTGCAGCTCAGTTTCACAACAAAGAGGCAAGGCTTGATTTCAGTGCCCGTGTCTAACCTTGGCGCAGCCCTTGGTGACAACAGTAGCAACACATTTTCTCCAGATAAGCATGTTCCACATACCGAATGTGTATTTCTGAAGCTGTGCTCTCCAAAACACTACACTGTGCAAGCCACCTACCCGTTCCAAAGATTTATAACTTAGCCAGATTTTCACGGTGACCACAGCAGGTATTAATTGGTTAAATTAAAAAAAAAAAAAGGACAGTATTACTAGATGCTTCTACAAGTATACCCAGCCATAATGCTGCATTTTAACACCAGGATTTTGGAAATACACACAAGGCACTCATGCTTTCTGTAACCTGGTATGATGTCTTACATATTTAGCAGTGAGAAAGCTTTTTCTCCCTCCTATCTTCTTTTCTATCAACAGTTTACCAATACTTAAGGAAGTCAAGATACACTGTTACTAAACTCACCGATAAGCAATTTCATCTGCCACCTTTTCCTCCGAATCTTCTTCTGTTATCTCATACCTTCCTTTATATTTCATTTCTTGTCTTTCACCCAGTCTATCCTTTATAGGCCGCTTCCGTTTGAGAAAGCCTTGCCCATTCTCTTCTTCTGTTGGCAATGTTTTCTTGTCATCATGCATGTATTCATCCAGTTCTTTATCTAAAGTCTCTGCCTCCTTTTGCTGAGCTTCCTTCATCAGCTTTTTAGCCAATAAATAATTGTAAGTCTCAGACTGCCTGCTTCTGTCAATACTACCATCCATGCCTAGAATCCCAAGTTCAGTAGCCACCGCATCCTGATTCTGCTCCTGAAGCACCACACCCCAAATGTTGTTGACCTTCTTGCCACCTAGAGCAGTTTGTTTTTGGTGGCTCTGGCTAAGCTGAAAAGGCTCAGATTTAGCAGGAGGAAAGCTGAAACATTTCTGTCGTTTTCGTTTCCACAGACAACTGTCATCATCAGATTCAGAAAAGCTTTCGTCACTTGAATCCACGCTTTTGGTTGTCCGGTAAGGAACACTTGGGGCACATGATGAAATGCTGCTCTGGAACGGTCTGCCTGAGTCGTTGCCATCATGTGGTTTCTGAAAAGGAAAAGTAGATGTCTGTTAGTTTAATTACTCTTGTAAACTAGAAGAGCTATCAACTCATGCCAAAGATTTGATTAGCTAGTAAACTTAATTTTGACTCATGTGACCGGGCAGTCTTCTATGAGCACCTTTTGGACTACGGTTGGCAGGAGCATCCTAGGAAACTTCTGCATTTTGAATGCTTGTGTATGAAAGACACCATGGCTGCCACAAAAAAAACCCCACACATCAGGAGTTAATCTGATCTACCTAACATAATCTTTGTTGAACTAAATTAAAATTATTATGAAACTGGAAAAGCTACAAAAATTCCCAAATCAGACAAAGACACAACATGCGCAGCAGTTCTAAGAAAGATTAAAAAAACCCAAACCACCATGGCAACTTACAAGAAGTTTTTTTAACAGCACAGAAATTAATATTCTCTCTGGAGTCTGAAATGGGTATAGACTAGTGAGCTGCAATGACAACAGTGCTCCCAGAGACTCAAGTGAGAAGAAAAAAATTACCAAAAACCCCAAAACCAAACCTGCAAAACTTGGATACTGCTCAGACTTTGAGAAGCTAACAGTGTGCTGATTCTGGTTCGATCAGGACAGCAAATGACCAGCTGGGGACAGTAGTACCTTACAGAAAAAAATAGGGTTTTCTTCCTTTAAACCACCAACAGACCACAGACTCACTATGGCTTCTTATTAATTAGGACAAAAATCCTAAAGGTTTCAACATACTTTACAAAAGAAGTCCCAATGCTATAAAAATATACAAGAAATCCTGTTTCCTCATACACCTGACAGATAAACTAAAATATGAAAGGCAAGCCTGCTCAAATCTGCCCAACCTGCGAAATCACCATGGGTAACCAGAACTGTCATTCCCAATTGCTGGAAACTTTCGGTCACACTGTCTGCAGTAATCTGCAGTAAGCATTTTCCTTACTCATAATTCCAGTTTTTCCCTAACTGGTGTCCTATCATAAAGTCATACGCTATCATCTGATCTTTAAAAGTTAAGATCTCTTCCTTCAGTTGGAAGTGAAATAAAAATTCTTTCTTTAACCTTACTGCTTTCCCCAACATTATGGCATCACTTCTTCTTCCTCCTATTAGCAAACAGAAAACAGAAACCTTCAGCTTATGTTATTCTGTTGTGAAACACAAACCTTTAACTTAAAATTTATTCCATCATGCAAAACACTAACAACTGCATAAATTTAAAAATAATCTCACATCTGTAATAATTTGCTTTGTGCTACACACCCCAGAACTGTATTGCAATTAAATCAAAATAACTAAAGAATTCTTACACATACGGTGTCATATACCGATTTATCTTACTTTCAGATCTCTTCCCGCCCACACACCGCCATAATTCCTCATAAACTTCAGAATACACTCAAACCTGAAAACATGAGACACTTGGAAATAAGTAATATCTCTTCAGCAATTCACGGATGCAACAGAGCTTAAAGTCAGGGCAAAGCAGTAACCGCCACTTGCTGCTTTCATGCGTTTTACAGCTGCTTGTTTCTATTGTTCTTGAAGCCACCAGCGACACCGGTGAGCACTCTCCTTTGCTCACCAAACCCAGCGCCCAGCAGCAACAAAAGCCTCCTCCACCCCGCGGCAGCACATGGTTTTCCCCAGCGAACGGGCATCGGAGGAACAAGCCGCTTCCTGGGCCGAGGCTGCGGGACAAGCAGTCGCTCCTGCGGAAGGGCCCCCCTGACCCAGGCGCCCTGGCCGTACTGGCCCCGGCTCGGCCGCCCCCGCTCCCCAGCGGGCCCGTCCGGCGCCTCCCGCCCCCTGGCCAGGTGCGGGGCACCACGGGCGGCTGCGGCACGGCCCCTGCGGCCCAGTCGCTGCCTTCTGCCGGCCGGGCCTTCCGCCTCCAGGGGTGGCGCGGCACCGGCTGGAGCTCGGGGCCTGCCACCGCCCCTTCCTCACCTGCTGCGGGTCCCCGGGGGAGCCAGCGCCGGGCATGTCGGAGTCCGAGTCGGAGAGTTCCCCGTCCTCCACGTCCCCCTCCATCCTCCGCACCTCCAGCGCCGCCATCTCGCCGCCGGAGCGCGGCGACTGGCGGGGCGGGGGGGGGCTGGCGGCCGCGCGGCCACCCCCTCTCACCAATAGGGAGAGCGAGAGGCTCTGACGAGCGGCGCAGTGCCTGTCGGGACCGCCGGCGAACCGGGGGGAAGGGGTGGGGAAGGAGGCGGCGTTCTCCGCCATGTTGTCCGTGCAGGTTACGGAGCCGTTTCCTGGCGCCCTGGGGCGTTCTGTTGTCTTGTGGCTGCAGTTGTGGCAATGGCCGGTGCTGCACAAAGACAGACATTTAGATGAAAATCCGTCCCCATCGGCTTTACCGCGTTCCCGGGGCGGCTGGCAGGGCCGTGTGCATGTATCGCCTCTGCTGAGCGCCGACCACGATGTGCAGCTCCTCAACCCAAAGGGCAGTGACAACAACGACAACAAGCTGTTGTATTAGCAAGTTAGTAAGATGGCCGTTTTTGATCTCTTCAGCAGATCCTTGTGGTATTTCTTAACAATTACTGGAGGAACATTACGTCTCTTAAAATCCTCCAGAAGCCTGCTGAAATGTCTGTGTCCTCATAGCAAGCAGGGACTATGTGACCTCCCAGAGTCTGTTTCAACCTAAATTACTGTATAATCTTATGTGTTAATTGACTCTATCACTCAAGCCATCATTTGTACACTGTAAAACTAAAATGCTGCTCATCGAGGGTTTTAGCCCAACAGGGGTCCGTGTTGGCCCCGGCCCTGTTCAACATCTTTGTCAGCGACATGGACAGTGGGATAGAGCGCACCCTCAGCAAGTTCGCCGATTACACCAAGCTGTGTGGTGCCGTTGACACGCTGGAAGGGAGGGATGCCATCCAGAGGGACCTGTACAGGCTGGAGAGGTGGGCCCGTGCCAGCCTCATGAAGTTCAACCAGGCCAAGTGCAAGGTCCTGCACCTGGGTCATGGCAATCCCAGGCACAAATACAGGCTGGGCGGAGAATGGTTTGAGAGCAGCCCTGAGGAGAAGGACTTGGGAGTGCTGGTGGACGAGAAACTCAGCATGAGCCGGCAATGCACCCTTGCGGCCCAGAAGGCCAGCCGCATCCTGGGCTGCATCAAGAAAAGCGTGGCCAGCCTCTACTCTGCCCTGGTGAGACCCCACCTGGAGTACTGTGTCCAGTTCTGGAGCCCCCAACACAAGAAGGACATGGACCAGTTGGAGAAGGTCCAGAGAAGGGCCACGAAGATAAGAGGGCTGGAGCACCTTTCCTATGAAGACAGGCTGAGAGAGTTGGGGCTGTTCAGCCTGGAGAAGAGGAGGCTCCAGGGAGACCTGATAGTGGTCTTCCAGTACCTCAAGGGGGCCTACAAGAAAGATAGGGAGAGGCTGTTCAGGAGGGTGTGTTGCGATAGGACAAGGAGTAATGGTTTTAAAATAGAGGGAAGTAGATTTAGATTGGATATTAGGAAAAAATTTTTTACAATGCGAGTTGTAGAACACTGGAACAGGTTGCCCAGAGAGGTGGTGGAAGCCCCATCCCTGGAAACGTTCAAGGCCAGGCTGGATGAGGCTCTGAGCAACCTGATCTAGTCGGGGATGTCCCTGCTCCTTGCAGGGGGGTTGGACTAGATGACCTTTGAAGGTCCCTTCCAACCCTAACCATTCTATGATTCTATGATTCTATCTATGGATCTGTTACACAAGGTACTGAATATTAGGTAACGGTTTGATTGAGAGATTGATAATCTGAAATTGAGCTATTTTTATTTATTGCAACACTTCAGTTAAAACACTTCAGTTTAACAGGCAAACTGTTAAATCAGAGAAAAGACTCCCCCTCTCCCTGCCACCCATGAAAAAAAAACCCCAAAAAACCAAAACCTCAAACTGATTAGAACAAAGTGTAAGGTAGGAAAGTCCCACTGTAATTTCTAGGGCTGTTCAGAATCTATGTTAAACAACTAGAAGAAATATGATCGTGGAATTAAAACTTCTTACTTTCTGTGAGTAATGACACATAAATGTGATGATATTTGGTGACACAATAGTGGTGATACAATAGTGGAGATATGAGTTAGAAAGTAATAAATAAGTATACACAGCATTGGACAGATATCCAGTATCCTCAGCTGGTATAAACGGATGTAGATTAGATTATTGCATTTGAGGACAAGTCTACAGCTGTAGAAATTCAAATACGTGGCACATTTTACAGTATTAATCTCTGGCCATGGAGACAATAAAGTGTTATACTTTCTTATATCAGGAAAAAGAAAATCCATTTGATTGTCATTTCTGCACAAAAATGGAAAGTGTTAAGAGGTAGGTGTCCTTCAAACTGAACTTGAGAAAATGAGCATTTACTTGTTAAATACCTGTTTACACAGATAGACTGTGATGGTCAATAACTTCTCCTTTGGCTATGCCAATTAGGAGTTGAAAGGAGGTCCTGGTTGTTTTAGCTCTGATTAATGCCAGGTAGATCAATTTATGTCTTCCTGCAGTAATTCACGTATTTCCTTCAGCGTTTAATATATACACAGCCCCTCAGCAGTGCTCACAAAGCAGTGGGACAGGGTGTAGTACAACTTAGAAATGCTTACCGTGTCTCTGAGTGGAATCTGAGGATCGTGACTTAGGCACTGAGGCTCCTCATGCAGTGAAGAGCTAAGCAGAAATCCATTCATTAATACCTAAAGCAGGCAGCTGCCCAGATCTACCAAATGAGAACAACTAAACCATGGGAGTTGTCTTTACTGTTACCTGACATCTCAGACTCCTTTTACGTCTGTCACTGTTGGCACCAATGCCAATGCATTCACAACACGTCTGTTAAAGTTCTTTTCTGAACATCTTACCAGAGACTCCATAATTATTTCAATACACAGCAGAGAAAACTATCAATGAATCATTTGAAATTTGTAATGCATAACGCTCCATCCATTATTGGGTCTCTCACTACACTCTTTAAGGGAATCCACATAGGAGCCATCCATGTCTACAGAGAAGCAACACTGGAGAACTAGTTTTGCAAAGGTCAGAAGGGAAAGTGTCTGTAATGAACCAGAAAGATCTGAAATCAGTTTCAAAGCAGAGGCAACAACCCTAAGATGAAAAAGAGAAGTTTGTTTAGTGTAAATATGATATAAATTGTCCTGAGCAAAGCTCTGACATATGCCATAGCAGATCAGCTAAATGACTGAAGAGTCTCCCTAAAGAACATGTATTTAAAGACCAGTCTATATCACCCACAAAAGAGAATCAGCTGGAAGAAGTTGGATCAAAATCAAAATAATGAGATATTTAGTAGTGTGATTGATTTTATGCCTAGTGCTGTTCACTCTGATTCAAATTTATTGAGTGACCAAATCTCTACCAATACTAAAAGATGCCTAGCTCTCATTCTCTAATGCTCTGATGTCTGACTTTAGTGACCCAAATTGCCAAGCACCTTGCATCTTCTAGGGCAGTCTTTTCTGCCTTTTCTGCTTCATACTTCTTTCTGTTCATCTTGTTCATGTACCATTCACTTTTTTTTTTTTTGTTTGTTTGTTTTTTTCAGAGACCTAGAACAAACTTTCCCCAGATGGAAATGAACTTACACTCACAGTAACACGTGAGTTAGAAATTCCCAGAAACACAGAACCAAACTTCATTACCAGCTTTCTGTATTAGGTTAAATTTAATAGTAATTCTAAAAGCAGTGGTATCGTAACAGATCTCTGCTAATATTGCAAGATGAACTTTAAGCACACTTAGACGTTTTGTGCTGTTCATAGCATATTCACTGCTATTCAAAAGTCCTTTCTGGCTTGTCTGGATTTTATGAGTGATAATTAATTGGTTCCCTTGCTAATCGACTGGCTTTAGTTGAAAGAGAAAATTAAGCTCAAGCATGAGTAATCATGGATTACTTACTGAGCATATTTACATAAGGGGGCTATTATCTAGCAAAAGGTCAAAGGATAGTAAGGGTATAGGGGGCTGTATGGACGAGGAAAGTATTCTGGCTGTAACTTGTGGAATACAAAAGAGAGTGTTGTGTTAGATGATAAGATGGTAGTTACTAGAATACTGGCCACATAGCATAAACGGATGCAAGGGAGATTGAGAAGACCTGTGAAGATGAATCATAGAATCATAGAATGGTTAGGGTTGGAAGGGACCTTCAAAGGTCCCCTAGTCCAACCCCCCTGCAAGGAGCAGGGACATCCCCGACTAGATCAGGTTGCTCAGAGCCTCATCCAGCCTGGCCTTGAACGTTTCCAGGGATGGGGCCTTCACCACCTTTCTGGGCAACCTGTTCCAGTGTTCTATAACTCGCATCGTAAAAAATTTTTTCCTAATTTCCAATCTAAATCTACCCCCCTCTATTTTAAAACCATTACCTCTCGTCCTATTGCAACAGGCCCTACTAAACAGCCTCTCCCCATCTTTCCTGTAGGCCCCCTTGAGGTACTGGAAGACCGCTATCAGGTCTCCCTGGAGCCTCCTCTTCTCCAGCCCCAGCTCTCTCAGCCTGTCCTCATAAGAGAGGTGCTCCAGCCCTCTGATCATCTTTGTGGCCCTCCTCTGGACCTTCTCCAACTGGTCCTTGTCCTTCTTGTGTTGGGGGCTCCAGAACTGGACACAGTAGAACTTTTAGTGAAAGAGAGCAAAAAGGGGACAGAAGAAGATTATACCAAATCTGTCACCTATCCAGTCAAAGAATCTCCTTATGGAGTGTGATATCTTTAAAGGAACTTATATGACATGTTGCATAGCTATTTACAAATACATAGAAAGGAAAGCACAACGAAAGTATGCAGCCACATGCAGGTGCCTTCCTTTAGAAATGTGCATGCACAACCTGGTTGTAGTCTGACTGTAGTAACTTCATGACTGCACAGTCCAGCCTAAGCTTTATGTGTGAAATTTTTGTAGGCAACTGATGTTAATTTGAATCAAGTCTCAGAACATCAGTTTTCCTACAAAGTCACAAATGGCACAGAACAAACAATGTTTCCCGTATTCTGAGTGTCTTTGGAGACTATTAATTAAATATGTGTCAAATTTTAACAGAACTGCCCCAAAATTAGCTTAAGACAGATTTCCTTTGGTTTCTTTAGTTGCTTTTCTCATTTCCAGCAAACTTCCTCAAAGCAGAGATGGTCAGAGAAAGTTATATCCTTTTTCCCACAATTAATACCAGCAGTTGCTGTAAAATGAGACATCAGTTTAATCAAGCAGCTTCAGGAAGCATAGAGAATACAAAGTGTTGTGACAAGATATGCTATAAACTACTATTTTTTTTACTAGATTTGGTTTCACTAGGAAGTTCCTGATAAGCTCCATTTATTAGCTAGTAACAAGAGAAAAGGTCTTGGGTAGAACCATTTGTTGCTGTTACGTGTATAGTAGAGCAATAGCCACCTCATCCTGCCAGCTGAGAAAATCCTTTTGAGTCCAGTCTGCATTTGTACTCCACATAGTTTGGTAGCTGTAAAAATAATCCTATGCACATTCTGAGACCTCTTTGTTTTCAGTGGAGGTAGTGTTAAAGCAAATAAACAAGAAAACCAGCCTCCCACACAACACCTGAGCTGTCATAACGGAATTAGAGAGCTCCTAATGATTTGTCATTTAATATTTTGTTGAATACTTTTTCCCGTCTTTGTTCTATTGGTGTCTTTGGATGATGAAAGAATTGCTATTCATGTCTTTTCAGGAACACAAGTGAATAAAGGTTATATTTCTGTTTAATAACTGCTTAAGCCTGAAATTATATAGTTCAAGTAGGATTGTTGTGGGCAGAAAGCTGTGAGAGCTGACAGCATGACACTAAGTTGTCCTACAGAGGCCTCCCAGATCCCTTGCCATGGTAATGTAAAAAAAAAAAAAAAAAGGAGAGAAAATAAAAATAAGAATTTCCACTGGAAAATATTTCTTAGGAAGAAATTGTATCTACTGTACATAATGATCTTTGGTAAATTTGTGCAGTGAGTAGTCTAGGTTCACGTATGCTCTCATTTTTTCCTAAAATCTCCCGTTTCAGAGTTCAGTGGAGCCTCATGGATGCTGGTTATTCAAATCTGAAACAAAACCAAGCTGTTATAATTTGATCTACAGTACCTTCTGAAGATAAGTATAGATGTTCCATTTCCTTAAATAAAAGAAATGAGCTAAGTGAAGACCCAAGCTCTGGGATTTTTTAATCCAAAGTTTTTGTTCAGGCCAAGAGATAGCTGACAATTAACTGCAGAAATTCACAGCTGAAATTCTGCAGTAAGGGTATTACAAAACCATACTTGCTATTATGCCATCCCATTTTTCATTCTGAATACCCTGACCTGTGGAGAGAAACTGTTTTGCAGGAAAAAAAAATTGTAAAAAGCCTGGGACACCGTAAATCTGTTCAAACAAGAGTGTGCTGTAGGCCAGCACTGCTGTAACGTGCAGTAAATCATGTTCACAAACCCTCTTTCAGTTCTAGCCAAGGAGGTTGAAGGAAACTTGGACAGTTCCTAAGTTATACACTATTCCTTAGCATAGGAAAATGGACCTTTTTTTCACATCTTTCTTAAAACAGTAATGATTTCTTCTGAGAGTGACCTGACACACTAGAGTCCTTATGTACACATAATTCAGACTAGCCAAAAGGATGCTAGATAAGGAGTGAAAGCCTGGCATAAACTAAAGCAAGGGAGTTTGAAGTCAGCACATTGCGTACAGGTGCACGAGTGGTTCGTACTAGGAACTTGAGTGCTGTGGATCCTTTAAACACTGATCTAGCCCAGTATGCTGGCATATGTTAAATCATCCCCCTTGTTGACTATTTTCACTGCAGTAACACTGAAAGACTGCTGCCTGCCCCCAAACTTCTGATGTTTCCCATCATAACCCTGCCACCACCCTTAGCCTGTTCCAAAGGAAGTGTTTTCCTCCAGGTCAGAGCAGGGGGCTGTGCAGCTGCTCCAGGCTGATTTGCTTGATTCAGGGATTCTGGCCGAAAATTTTGTCTCTGCTTGGTAAAAAGAGATTACCTGAAGATAGAGCTCTCCTCACATTTTCTGTCCACTTTTGCTTCCTGCACACAGGAATAGGCTAGTAACTTGGTTATCTCAAGTGTTTCGTTGTAGTTGAACTGCCACCATGAGACTGCAGCCTGGAGATAGGTTGGGTGATAGCTCCTGTATGAGGAGATCTGAAAGGCAGACAGTCACATGAAGAATGAATATGCAAGAACAGAAAGTACTAGAGGAGATTAAGATTAAAGCCAATTTGGCCAGGAGATCCTGAGAAATCCTCTCATGACCATTAAGTCATGAAACCAGACTATGAAGGAGCTGGTTTCCTGGATGACAGAATGTAAAAGATTTCTTGAAAAAATACCAGAAAAAATAGCAGTAGTAGACTTCTCTCTGGCAGAATGTTACTGACCTGCTACCTAGAAACAGTAGCCAAGGTAGGCCCCTGGAAACAAGAACATCACCAGTCAGAGTTTCAGTTCCCATGAGATTAATCTCCCGCTTGCTTGCCTAAGCTCAGTTGCATGCAAATTTATAAATAATAAACGTAATTCAGGTATTCTAGAGTCAGAGGAGAAAAAGTCCTGATCACCTGTGGATCATGAGCCTAGAAAGCTGAGCTTCTCGGAGGTGAGTAGCTACACCGTCACATACTGAGATACTTCCCCATTCCTGCAGGATGTTCCAGCGCTGTAAAACCACAGTCTTTAATGATACTCATTCTGTCCTCATCCTTGTTCATAAGAAGTATATGTGCATATATAAATCTGTATATAAATATGTATACCTATACACACGTGCATATACATACGTGCATGAACACACTGTACACACACACACACATATATAAATGTATGATCCTCAGCCTTTTGGCACTGTGATATAGAAATGGATCAGCTTTACAGAGGTGATTAGCCACGAGTTTGTCGATTGAACACAACCATCTTTCCAATCAAAGTGCTTGCTACGCATTCCTCCAGTAACTAAAAGCCATTGCCACCTAGCAATGTATTGTCCACATCTCCTCTGCAATATCAGAGTAACTTAATTTTGCAAGTAAAACCTGACAAAGATTAGTCTTAATGGGGAGTCTGTGTCAAAAAGAGTACTACAACCAAGCTTTCCTTTTCCTGGAGCAAAGCCTTAGTGGTTAATCCATCATGTAGCAGAGAGTTCAACCGTAGTAATTTTAAATACCTAGGTGGTAAGCAAGTGTGTACATCATCTATAGAAAGATCAAAGGATGAGACAAGAGTTGAACAATGAAAGACTATGTCCCTTTCAAGGATACTTCCTCCCACTTTCTGTGCATTTGCATGCAATCAAGAAGGAATTTTGACAAGAGCTTTTAAACGCAAATGTGAAATCAGGCTTAACAAGAGCAAAATAACTGAACTTCAGATAGCCATTTTTTAAGAATTATCCTAACACAAAGGTCCACCCAGTATACACTAATCTTCAACCGCCTATTCTGACGATTAGTTGCTAAATTGCTCCTTATGTTTAGGAAGGTCAGTATTTTGGTATTGGTTCTGACAGAGGTGTATGGACATGGCAGTTTTGTAAAACTGCTGCAATGGCAGCCAACCCTGCAGTGCATGCACATATTCACCTTTGTCAGAAGGGCCTTCTGATGTGTGCCTGCTTAGGATGAAGCAAGAAGGAAGGAGAGGCATCTAGTAGCAAATATGTGCTGTTCTTTGCATCTCATAGTAATACTCTATATATAGAGTTCCAGTCCTTCACATATGATCCACCACTTCTTTTAAACATTAGCTTGCTATTATGAATGGGAGCATATAAAAAATATAGGGGATTATTTTTTCTTCTGAATTGGCAATCATCCCTATTTGAAAAGGAGATGAGGTCTTCATTTTTCTTCTCTAGATCTACAGCAGTTCTTTGCACCTGTGTTCTTTTTCAATGAACATAGATGATATTGCAGAGGGTCAACAATATTTTTGCCTGTGAAAGCGTTTCCAGAAATAATACCACTTGTCAAGTTCAGCATCTCATGGTCTAAACGTCTGTTCTGGTTTTGTTAGTGAGGAGGGGCCTAAGGTGGTAGCTTCTGTAGGAAACTGCTAGAAGTTGCTCCCCTTTGTTTAGTGGACTCGGCCAGGCCTAGGGCGGATCCACTGCTGGCCAAGGCTGAGCCAATTGGTAGCAGAATGTCCCGTGATAACGCCTCCGCGATAATGTATTTAAGTAGGGGAAAACAGAAAAAAAGAGGAGAGGAGAGAAGATGTGAAGCAGCTGAGCAGGGGGCAGAGAGGGGGAGGCGCGAGCCTCATGGGCCTTGCAGGCCTCACCCTCTGGCCTCCCGCCGGGCAGCCGACTGGGCCCGACTTGGCCCGGCCTGGCTGCAAGAAGTGGAGAGGAGATGATAAGTGAATAAGATGTAAAAAGGATCCTGAGAGGCGTCTGCCAGCCTGTTGTGAGGAACGGCTGCAGACGCCAAGGTCAGTGAAGAAGGAGGGGGAGGAGTAACGCGGCTCCTGGCCAAGATTCCTCTGCAACTCGTGGTGAAGACCATGGTGGAGCAGGTTGTCCCCCTGCAGCCCATGGAGGTCCACGGAGGGGCAGAGATCCACCTGCAGCCCATGGAGGACCCCACGCCGGAGCAGGTGGAGGCCTGTAGGAGGCTGTGGCCTGTGGAGGGCCCGCTGGGACAGCTGTTCTAGAGGGACTGCACCCCGTGGAAGAGATGACCCACGCCGGAGCAGTTTCACGAAGGACTGTGGCCCGTGGGAGGGACCCCACGCTGGAGCCAAGGAGGAATGCGAGGAGTTCTTCCCCCGACGATGATACAGCGGCATAAAACAACGTATGATGAACTGACTGCAACCCCCATTCCCTTTTCCCTGCTCCGTGCCACTCGGGAGGGGAAGGTAGTAGAGATAATGTTAAGCTTGGGAAGAGGGAGGGGTGGATGGAGGTTATCTTGTTCCCCGTCTCATTCTCCTGCTAATTTTAGAAATAAATGAATAGTTTTCCCCAAGTCGAGTCTGCTTTGCCCGTGACGGTAACTTTAAGGATTTCTCCCCGTCCTTATCTCAAACCTTGAGCCGTTTTTCTTATATCATCTCCCCCTATTCTCTCGGAGGGTTGGGGGAGCGAGAGATAGACTGCGTAGTCTGGTCCTGATCGGGGCTGAACTACGACAACATCAAATTCTGGAGCTGTAGAAGCAAAGAGCAAACTGTCCTAAGCATCCTTGATAAGCAGAAGATAATACTGAGGAACAGTCATCGTGGCTGACAGAAAGCTTGCAAATGTCACCGCTATATCTGCCTTGTTTTAAAGATCTCTTCCATTTGTGTGTATTGCTATACACTGATAGAAATGTTACAAAGAGAATCTGTAATAATACACATATCTGAAATACAGTTACAGACAAAGAAATAACCTTTACAACAAACATATTTCTGAAACCTTGCTAAAGTCAGTCATTACCTACAACTGGCCAGCTGCTGCATTTCTTTAGTGTGAAGCTGATTCTTTTTTTATGCTGTGAGATGCTTTAATACTGATAGTTACTTAACACGTTTTAAGAGTTTTGACTGTTTATCCTTGCTGCTACAGCAAGCATCAGAAACTCGTTTTCTAGCCAAAAACTAACACCTACTAAACAAAAAGGGAAAAAACCTAAACAAACAATGTCAGCATTAAGATTCCTTAGAAGATGTATGGGAAATGCTCCAAGCCTACTGGAAAATGCAGCCAGCTCAAATTTTCTCAACTGAAAAGGCAAATCCAGCTTTCCTATCATGGGGTAAAAGCCTGAGAATAGGACAAGCTCTAGAACAAGAGAAGAGAAAGGCTGAATTCAGCCTCACTCTTCTTGTTATCGTGGGAGGGGTGGAGAGATCCTCTCTCAAAATTTCAGAGAGAACAGGAAACTGCAGGGACTATTTTCAGTGCATACTGAATTAAAATGTTAATTTATTTGTTGGTTCTATTTCCCTTCTGGAACAGCTGGGGTGAAAATTAGTGCTATTACATCAACAAAGAGCAGTTAAACGCAGAATTAAAAGCTCAGTCAGAAAGAAAAGTCTCAGGACAATAAACTGAAGGAATTACTTGTGCTACTGTAAAGAAGTTAACCCTAATCAGATGAAGAATCTCTGGGCAGGCTTTCTCTATTGAAGATGTGAAGGCCTTTGACTACTACTGTATTGCTGAGAAACTCAGACATTCTCAGAGCAATAAAACCACCTTAAGTCATAAAAAAATCCAGCAACTGTGCATTTCTACCTTATTTGGCTTGTACTGAAAGACAAAAAGTTGTTGCAAGCAACTTTTTAAGGCATCCCTTCACTAGAAGAACTTGCCAATGCTTTGTGAGATTAGAAACAACTTAAAACGAACAGTTTCCATGTTGAGGTAAAGCAGCTTACTCAGAAGCACAGGAATTGACTTGGAAGGTAAATATTACAGGCTACTTGAAGCATCAGCAGCAGCAGATCAGGCTGGTAATATACAGAGTTCCTTGTAAAGTAAGCATAATGCATGTAGACAGATTCTTGGAAAAGATGTGCAGCAGTCATACAGTGCTTGGACACTTAGTGTCGATGAAAATCATTAGAAGCTACTTCTCATTATAAACGAACCATTCTCATTATCTACTACTCAGTCAGGCCTTTGAAAACCCTACTTGACATTTTTTTGCATCTTTGTATAGCTACTTTCCTTAAAAAATTGGCTCCTAGCCTTCATTTTCATATTTTCTAGACTTGAAAGAGCAATAGGCACAAAGTTGATGAAAGATCAGGAACAGTTAAAGTTCCTTCCCTGTATTGCCATTGTTTTTCAGTATGGTACCTCATACTCCTCCTATTGCAGTGCTTCAGAATTATTCAAGAAATCCAGTGAAAATGAGATAAATCATAATGTGCTCTTTTCAGTGTTGTTCTAACTCATATCCCATCAAGTTTAATGATACACAGTACTTGCTAATAACATTCTGTTTTGCAATTAAGTCATATCTGTGGGACTTGCTGAGTTTCAGGGAGTTCCTGGGCAGAAGTGGAGTCTCAAACCATGGCAGAGGGGATATGTAATCCTGTGAGTAACACACATGAAGGAGTTCTCTCTGTCAGCGTAACGCTTATATGATGTTGCAAAAAAACCCCACAGCTTTCAAGCTAGCTTAACAAGAATAGTTGATTTAGGCACTTCATAAAACTTCCAGAAGCAGACCAAAGAAGATAAATCAGACCCAAGTACAGTTTACCAGACTCAAAAGAATGAAAAGCCAGTTTATTCACAATCCCATATATGGTTTTCCTATATGGATTTTCTGTGTGGAGACTTGTCTCTTCATCTCCACCTTTAATGAAGGCTCAGCTCCAAAGGATATTTTGTTTTCCGAGCTCAGGCATAGTAGGGACTGTAGGCAAGACCCTGGTAGGGATTCAACAGAGTTGTTCTTGGTTAAACACTAATCTCAGCCATGCTCTTCTTGATGTTCTTTTTTTTTTTTTTTTTGCACACCTTCATTTCTCCCCTTAACAAAGCCAACTGAACTAACAAAAAAACCTTTGAAAAAACTCTTTGAATTAGGATATTATCACCTTCAAAGTATCGTCTCCAGATATGATCAAAACTCATATAATCAAGTGGAACAAAGCACCATCCTGCTTTCTGCAAACTGCAGCTCTTCTCAGTTGTTTGTGTTACTGCAGCCTCATGAGACAGGAACCTCAGCACTGTAGGTCCAGATAAGGCTCAAAAGAAGATCTGTCTCTGATTACAGAAGGTTTACTCTATGAAGTCAGAATCCTACCAAATTCTAGCCAGTATTTTTTCGTATATATGAAAATAAAATGTGCAGTATTATTTAAACCAAGTTCAGTAAATTGTGGGAAATTACTCCTCCCATGCTCCAGTGGATTATTCTATACTTCTTGCGGCAATAAGTGACTTTGTTTAGGATTCCTTGTGGCAATCCCTCTTTTACAGACTGTTATCTACCATTTATTGGCTGTGTAGATAGAGTGCATACATTTCAGGAAATATTACCTAATTAACTGACTTGTTTGTGAAATCCATTCTGTTTTTCTTGCGCTAATAAGCCAGTCAAACACATGGAGAAAATTTATTTTGAGACATACATTTAATTAATGCATCTGAGATTGTCATGGCTTCTCCACTTCATCACAAGTTGAATTCATACTAGAAAAGACACTTAATTCCTCCGGGATTTTTTGGAAAGAATTCAATTTGTGGAGATAAGGCTAAACGATCTGTTGACCAGCAGAGTATATCCAAATCGAACAGGATGTTCATTTGGAAAAGGCATTATTCAGAAACACTTTTGCTCCCTAAGATGGAATTGAACCTCTTGGAGGATTTGTAGTAACCTGATGCTTTTCATCTGTGCTTCCACTGGCTGAGAGATGACCTGATGTTTCTAATCCATGTTTAATTTAGCTGAAGAAGTTCAAGTTAATTGCAGCTATATGTCACAAGTATTCATCATCCAACTTTAAATTCAATACAGTTGTTTAAGATTCATTAATTCCTAAAATATCACTAAAGGAAATTGGAAAAGCAGCTTAAGCAATGAGTTGTGACTTGCTTGGTGTATATCTTGGATGCACTTGCTTAACTTTTCCTTTTTTACCCCTGAAATTTTGAGAGCTTACAGATTTAACTTAAAAAGAAATAAAAATCAAGCACTAATAATCCCAGAAGCAGTGATGTTAGCAAAACATTTTGAGGCTCATAACAGAGTCATAAGTGGCAGCGCTCAATCTGTAAATTCAAGTGTTCCCAATATAGAAAAGTTGGCAAGCACATTGTTTCAAGGGCAGGCAGTGTACCAGGGTGTTACATCCTCAATGTGGCTGAGAAACAGAACAGCAAAAACGTTTACAATGTTTTCTTTTTCAGCAGATTTTGTTAAATTATGTATTTCTTGGTTGATAAAACTGATCAAAACACTTTAAAAACATACAAGTATACAAACATACAAATATCAGTAACATAAATAGCTGCATTTGGAGAGAACTTCTGTGATGCCAGTTAGTGAAGATGAGTATTGGTCTTAAACTCTTCCAATGCACATACAATATGCAACTGTTGTGTCCTAATGAAAATGAAATCCTTTACAATAGTCATTAACTGAAAGAGGTGAGTATGCACACAGGCACAAGAAGCGCATGGCTTTTAACTGAGGCCATGTTGAAACAACCTTTTAAAGAAACAGACATATGAAGCTGTCTCATAGGTCTTCATAGGAAGAGTTTTTAGGTTTTTAGGCACAGAGGGTTTTAGTTTTATTTTAATTAATTAATTAATTAATTAGTCACTATCCTACTCTCTTACAATGAATTGTCAATAAATTAAATTAATTCCCCCAAGTGGAGTCTATTTTGCCTGTGATGGTAATTGGTAAGGAGTCTCCCTATCCTTATCTCGGCCCCTGGGCATTTCATTGTATTTTTCTCCCCCTGTTGATGGAAGGGGAGTGATAGAGCAGCTTGGTAGATAGCTGGTGGCCAGCCAAGGTCAACCCACCACAAAAATAAATCTCAATCCTGATCTCACTGAGGACACTCATTTAGTAACAATTGGCAGCTTTTCTGTTTCAGTTCAATATTTTCTTTCTAGGGTTTCTTTTATTACTATTTACAGTATTGCTGTCCTTTGTGACTGTAGTCTGAAATGCTACATAGTAAAGAGTTTAATTGAAAAGTTTTGTGAACCAGAACAACGTTCTGATTAATTGCTAGCTGATAAAAATATGTGAGCAGGAAGGGAAAATGAGCCTGGTCACTCTATCCAAGAGTCACACAGGCAATCAAATATTATAATAATTGTAACATGTTAAACCTATAGATTTAACTTTTCCACCTGGAAATAAATAGACAATTATTATGTCATTAAACAGGCCTTGTAACAGTGCTCACCAAGATTAAGTCAGTCATTTATCAATAGTACATATGTGCCACAGATAGATGAAGCAGATTTAACAGAAAATCTATTGAAAATTGCTGAAATATTTTTTTTTCCTCAATGCATTCCAGTGCTTGTAAAACAAATAAATGAACTTGAAGCATTCAGAGGTTTTTGTTATGGTTTGTGTAGATTGGTCCTGATAACTTAAGTACTGACTTGAACTTCTGGTGCTGCCCTGTTGGAGTATTTCAGACTGCCAAGTCACAGAGTCCAGTCTCCGAAGTCAGGAGATGACACTGAATTGTAATTTTCAGGATGCTATACTCCCTAAGCTGCTTACCAAAGACCTAAGGATTTGTAATGCTTGTGTTTGTATTGTTCTTACACCATCAGCATCAAAACTGCAATCCCTTGGGTAAGAAAGTAGCGCATATATCTTAGATACTTCACAGCTCTGGGTATTTTCAACAAATATCCTGCCAGTGAGTTCCTTTGAACTTACTTTAGATTTTCCTGGGAGTGTAACTTCATTTGATAGTCCAGCTTCTCATTGCGCATCAAAACTTTCACTATAAATGATTGCATTTTTACCATTTTATTATATCATATCTAGTTATTCCACGAGATGAGTCTCTGAGAAGAATCTGGAGTTGACTTTCCTTTCTCTCTGGCATAGAAAAATAAACAGTTTCTTGAAGATAAAATATTATGTCCCTTGAAGGTAAAATATTATGTCTGTATTTATTTTCTGCTCCAGGGCCCTGGAAGAATGAATAGAACTGTTTAAATTTTGTCAGTGAAATACATCATAATTATGAGAAATAAATGGTCTCCTGAGACTCTGCCACTGAGAAATAATAATTTCACAGCTGATATTAAAATACATATAGAAAATACTGTCTGGGAACAGTAGAACAATAGAACAATGTCTCACTGCTGTAGATTCTAACATCTTGAAGCAGCATTATTAGAGACACTGAAAATTTTGCAGAATTTACTTTTTTCTTTTCCCCTGCAACACATTTTTTTTTTTTTCAGAAAATGCTTTTCCAGTGAACTAGGGAGCCGGGGCGCGGGGCAGGGGTGGGGGCGGAGTTATACTGGAGTATTCATTTTAACAGTAGTTTAAAAAGTTTGTCTACTAAATTGGAGTGAATTCTAACTACACTATATTTTCTCAAACAAAAGAAGGTTTTTTTCTCCATCTTAGCTACTGACAATCAAATTTCCTTTATTGTATATTCACTAACAAAACCAGCCTGGCTGATCAAAGATACCCAGAAGTGAAGTTTTTGTTATTTATCTAAATTAAACCATTCCTACTACTGAGATCTCTATACAAACTCCTTTTGGTAAGACCTACAGGGGTAAATCATGCACACACTGCTCATCTGATGTAACAGGAAAAATCAGCAAAACATGATTTTGCAATGCATACAGACAAACAAACAAATAAATAAATGAAGGTCAAGCAAAGGAAATAGGACAGCATGCTGAAGAGAAAAGACAAAGTTCAGACACGGACTTCTCTTTCTCCTGACTATACCTGCTCAAGTTACATTGGAAAGGAACAGCCAGACTTTGGGGGAAGGACGCAGTCCAGCAGGCTCCTCCAGGTTTTGGTTTCTGCTGCTGCATGGGGCTCTTTGGTATCTCAGATGTTTCAACCACATTGTAGTTAGTAATGCATAAATGAAAGCCATAGTCTGGCTTTAGAAAGCTTGCAGTCCACCAAGAGATGCTCTCCAGGTTCATGGTTTGGATTGGCACAGCCTTGGAAAAAAATTGGAGCCAGCTGCTTGCTTTACACCCTGGACACAAAGACATATACCCCATCCTACTTTTTTTCCCATTGCAGTTTTAATGACTGCACCTCAGAAACTGGCCTTAAGAGGTTATCTGACTGCCACCATTTGGCCTGATGGCTGTATTTGCTGTATTTGTTAGGCTTTTTTCCACATGTTCATCATAGCCTAGGATAACTTCTGAGGCAAAGTGTTTTGAGGAAACTGCATCTGCAGTCAGCATTTAGCTCCCCTGCTCAGATCTCTCTAGCACCTTGGGGTGAAAGACTGTTCCCATGCATACGGCTGTTTATTTTGGCTTTCCTCATCTTGGTGACTTCTGGAAGAAAAGACTCGCTGTACAGAATGCCGTGTACCAGGACTAAAAAAAAAAAAGAAAAAAAGACACAGCTTTGTTCATAAAAAGGTCTTGGATCTCTTAAGTATTATGCGTGCTCATAGAAATGTGTATTGCTTGCAGCTGGCCTTGAAATGAGAGCAACAAGAGCTTTGATAAATGGGCTAGACAAGGTTACGCTGCCACTTTTACAAGCATAAAAGCATAATTCCTCACATGTCTGAGTGAGAAATAAGAACATTCCAATGTCAAGCAAGATAATGTATTCACATGATCTGCTGGGCCATCCAGAGCTTGATTATCAGAACAGAAATATATCTGTTCACATACGGGGGAGAAGGGAAACTTGTACTACTCCCTTTAATGTGCCCAGTTCTTGTTAAATTTTTGTTACTTCTATCATAGACTTGAGACATAGGAGGCAGCTGAAGTAAATACCCACTGTTCCTAAAGGCATTTCACAACACAGTTTCAGTTTCTCATTCTTTGATGGTTTCAAAATGGAAGTCTTCAGCAGACATGTAGCACAGTCTCTAAACTTACCTCAAAATACAACGGTTTTCTGGTCCTAAATGCTGAAGAGTGACAAAAACCAGTTATGGTCCATAGCTGTTTGTACATAACACTGATTGGGGAGCAGGTTGAACAGAGAAACAGAATTATTCATTCATGTACTCATATTTACCATTCCCATGGTATTTAAGTTTCTCAAATACTCTGAATCCAAAGGATTCTCACTTTTCCAGGCTTTAGCTTAACTGGAAAGAGTTGGATGAGCCTGTGGCACCCAGAAAGAGGGAATGTAAGGCAGCCTCTCTTTTGGATTTGGGTGTGCACATGAAGGGAAAAGTACCAGAGAAGAAAACAGCCAAATTGGTGGTAATGTAATAGCTTTCTTTTAAATGCTTTTCAGCATTTTTGATGGCTTTTCTTAATGTAGTGTACTCCATGTTCTGATGGAGAACTGTAAGAAAATACACAAGTAAAGGATCTGAGCTTCATCATAAATAAGCATGAACGGTACTATGAGTAGTTTCCAACACTATCCTTGGTTTATGTTCTGTGGTCACTAGAGGACACAGAAAATGAAACTATCTCAGAAATGTGTTCATGAAGACCAGTTTTGTTAAGCTGATAAAATGACAGGTTTTTTTTGACCTTTTTTTTTTTTTTTCCAAACAAGCTGTAGATTTTGTATTATGTATCACTTGTCCTAGTCCGCAAATCATGTCAGGTGCCACAAAAAATGAGTTCTGATCTTTCTAAGCAGACTAGCTTTCTGAAATTAACACAGTTCAGAACTGCAACAAGAAACATCTTCTCATGAACAATAATGTTAATAAAAAAATCTTGAAAAATTGCAGCACATGTAATTCAGATTAATTATTTTAGTAGTTCAAGTGTTTACAAAGTAAATACAGAACAAGCTTCATATAACAAAACAGCAAAAGAGAAGTATGCACAATTTGGACTAATAGTGTAGGAGCTGAACAGAGACAATAACCCCTGTAATGCAAGACATGAACTAGTTGTTCAGCTGTTCACTGTTTGTGAACAGTGATAATTCAGAACTGGAACTTAAAAATATTATGAACTTCAGGTGAGAAACATAAACCAACAAGTTTTAAAGAAAAACTTTGCAAAGAAACAGAACATTTTATGTTCCTCTGTACCCCATACTGCTAACCAACACACTCACAAACCAACTAATTTGAACCAGATCATGTGATGTCGTGATACGTTTGTACTCAGAGATCCTTAAACACTTTCTACAGATAACCAGTATCACAACAGACCTCTATCTGCATGTTGGTCTTGGCAGACGCACAGAGCAAATGGTAGGGCTGCGGAGAAACATCC
This sequence comes from Chlamydotis macqueenii, assembly GCF_036417535.1. Taxonomy (NCBI): domain Eukaryota; kingdom Metazoa; phylum Chordata; class Aves; order Otidiformes; family Otididae; genus Chlamydotis; species Chlamydotis macqueenii. The sequence continues at coordinate 52,418,519 of NC_141593.1, read as the reverse complement.
TCTGTTGGCATTCCAGTGGCGAGACAGAGCAAGAACAATAAATAGATAAGAATAAACCTAGAGAGTAAGCAGATGAGAGTAAAAAAAGTTTATGGTAAAAGCAAAAATGAGAAAGAAGGTGAGAGGTAAACAGAAGCCATCGAACAAAGAATAGAAAATTCAATTTGAACACTAAAACACAGACAAAGCACATATCTTAAGGTGGTTCTATTTCCACACAAGACACTTCTTTTCAGGCTCAGTGGTAAAATCTTTGTTCAGGTCCACATCTTGACAGATATCCCAGAACTATATGAGTCCTTTAAGGATCCTTCTCTGAAGCACCAATAAGACATTTGCAAAAACAAGCTCCAGAGCCCAACTACTAATCTTGACCGGTAGTGCTGCTTGGTAGGCAGCTGCTTCCAACAGGATGGACAGTCAAAATAACTACACAGGAGAGTGTCCATCCTAACCTACTGTCCATGTCAGATTTGAATGTCTTGGCACAACAGTTGTGGTTATGGTCCCTTGACTATTGCTACCTTAACTACTCTGTTGCTATGATATTGAAGCCTTGCTTATTACAGAAAAGAAGATATAATTTCATATGATACTATGATATTACAGCATCTTTGTAATACCAATTACAGTTAATGGGAGAAAAAAAAAGGAAGGCTTTTTTTAGTGATGTTCGTCCTTAGCACATACCCAGGAACAGTCTACATTAAATTTGATATTTTCCACAGATTTTGGACCACAAAATAACATCTGATGGGGAGTCTGTTATTCCACATCTAGATCTCCATTCACAGTGAATACAACTCTTTCCAGCAGGTGCTGTAGTGTGAGCTCAGAAGGGATGCACAAACCACTGCTGTTAAAATTAGTCATCACAGCAAATGAAGTAACTAAAATGTTTCAGTGAAAGAAGTCTCTTTCCCTACAAGCCAAATAATCTCTGCTGCTGTTTTCTTCCAATCTTAACATGAGTGTTTGGGAATTCAACTTCCTAAAATATTTGAAAATGTGGCTGAACAGAAAACAAGTGGAATTTATTTCATATCTGTCAGTATAAACTCCATGATGGAAGCAGACCCAAAATTAAGTACTCAGGCTCTTTCAATGTGTCCCACAGTGCAAAGCAAAGTGCACTTGTTCAAGAGGGGGGTTATGTGCAAGACACATCAAAAACATCAATGGATTTTTGTTTGCTGTGTAGTGTTTAGAAGGAAACTCAAGCAACAAAAGTTGATCAGTGTATTTAAGACATTTCCGAATCTTTCCCATTCTGCCAACTGACATTGCAGTAGGAACACAACATCTGGCCATGATATCTCTTGTAGATCTTGACTGTTTTCCATTGAGAAATATGGTCTTGAAGTTTGTTGCTCCTACTGATTTCACTGCTATTGCAATGCTTTCTTTATCATATAAATTTGAAATTCTTCCAGTGGTTATTTTTTTTTTACATACCTTCTGTGCCAGCTAATACAGAACTATATTGTATAGCATTTGAAAATAGAAATGTTCTCCAAAAACCTTGTAAAAGCAGTTTTGCTTGCAGTGAGAACAGAACAGAGCACAGTCCACTCTGTGTTTCATCCAAGGTGAGGCTGTCCATATGGAGCTGTTAGATGTCACTCAGTTTTTTCAGAGGTCACAACAGTTGAAAGTCAACATAATATTGCAGCTGCAAGGTACAGTATAGCAGAAGAATAGGTGGAGGGGAAAAGCCCTCAGAGAAAGTACTTTAAGTTAACATCTACCATCCTTCAGGCAGTGTTCGTTAGAAACAATTTCTACAGCAGAAATATATTTTTAGAAATGCTGAAGAGAGCAGGTGCTTGTTACTCAAATTTATTCTGACTGTCATTTTTAAAGAGTAACAGTAGGTAGAGAGGTTGACATTTCCTTAGAGATGTCCTTGGGGAACAAACACTTAAATACATAATCTCCATTTAGTGCATAGATGCTACTCCGAGCATTAACAGGAGCAATTCAAATGTATGACCTGCGCCTAATTGGCCCGGAGATATTACATACAAGCCCTGGGACCTCTCAGTACTGTTGGTCACTATACCACCATTAGCTGTGTGTAAATGCCTTTATAATTATCTGACATCTGCAGAGACTGAAACTGTCTGCACTGAAAATCTTTACAGGCAGAAGAAGTGCCACATCACAGAGTTCCTGTTTCCTCTGATTGTAAATTCGTTCTGGGGTTTCCGTTGTTTCTAAAGCTACTTGTCCATTATAAGTATTACTTGAAGACCTTGAGGAGATGCATTGCTGAGTTACACTGACATTCCTAAACTACTTAATCTGTGATCAGGGTGATGGGTGTGTCATGAGAACCTGCCAAATGAATTGCAGCCTTGTTATTCCCCATCCCTCACATTCGTAAGGTCATTCTTCAAGTATGAGACAAGTAGCTACAGCATGGCGACGTATGTATTTCTGTAAGCAGTAACATGGTCTGGGCTTACTGTTCCTCTGGACAGTCCGCAGTACTCATGTATTTGAGACAATGATTATTTTTTTTTATTTTATTTTTGTGGTTGGGTTAAAACTGGCAAACATGCTGAAGATCTAAACACAAACCACTGTTTATTTTACCTGAAATGCACTAAAGCTACAGGTCAGGATCTTGCTCCAAGGATTTCAGCACAGAATATAATTTAATATATTCACTGAAGAACGATTTGGAAAAGGAGGCAGCCAAAGCAACCTTAAGATAATAGGAAAATTAGGAGTAAAGTGCCCTCACCTCCTACACATCTAAACAGTTACCAAAGTGAAATACTTAACATAAACAGTACTCTACAGGATATACAGTCTGTATGTGAGAATGGTGGCCAGAGTTGCAACCTAGAACAAAAAAAAAAAAACAACTAAACACAATTCACATCCCTCCTCAGTAAACCCCTTTATCCTCCAGAAAGCCACCAAGCTTCTCTATCTTTTCTCATTGTCTCAGCAATGAAACAAAAGAAGCTGGTTGCTCCAGCATCCTTTCAAGCTTGGAGGTTCTCCACGTGCCTCTCCTTTAACAAGTTTTCCATTTCTCTAGCCAGTGTTAGAGAAGACAATGCATTCAAGACTTGTCCCTTTAGCTGTCACAGCAGTTTTGTACATTATTTTTTCTTACGAATGCAGATCTTCTACAATAAGAAATTGACTATTGCATTACATAGCATTCTCATATACCTGGTCTTCATCATATTAGCACTCTAGAAGAGGACACCTCTGTTTTCTAGTTCATTATAACATCTACAAAACAGATGTGTCAAACCCATGGTTAGGTCTACATAGACAAAAATGCAAAAGTATTTGTTTTGAGGCACACTGTCTGTTCTCAAGTTCCTCATGTGTCTCTTGTGATGTCAACATCCATTCAGACTGGCAGAACACACATGGGATGATGGCATTTCAAGACTCTAGAAGATTATCTGAGTCTTATTTTCTTTCTGACACATTTCTTCACCTTTTTTTTTTCCTCTTCCAAGGAAAGGTGAGGCAGAAGTGACAGCTCAGTCTCTGACAGTAAATTTGTCAGGGTGAGAAATCCTGTTCATTTTTGCACAGATCTTTTATCCTCGCTGTTTTACGCAGTAACTAAGAAGTTCAGCAGTCTTTCATATGCCTACCTAACATGTTTATGCAACTTGTAAATAAAAACAAAATATGCTCGTAACCTTTGACTAGCTACCAAAGGAAAAAAACTTCAGTGTTGCATTCCTTAAATAAATAGATTTGCTCACAGTTTTCCAGCTTGTGATATATCTAGTACAACTACTTACTATAGTTACTACTTACTGATGGGTGTTGTGTTTCACCAATGTCTAAGCCTATCCTCTCTGCTCATAAGAATATTTGCATTAGCTGGGCATTCATACAAGGCCTGTATTTTGAAAGGTACAGTAAAAAAATGCCAGAAACTTTTGCACTGTTATTGAGGCTAAACTTCCCGGTAGTGGAATAAATGGCATTATGATGGATTACCAGCAGGCAGTGTTGCGAAGCTAGAAAGTGTTCAGAGCCCATTTTGCAGTTGAAGAACTTGTCTTTTAGATACAAAGCAATTTGCAGTACACAGACTTGTCATGCGTGTGAAAGCCATTCTGATATCCAGCGAGGAATCCATTCAGTCACCTATGGAAAAGGAGCAGAGGAACAGCAGCATGTTATTTATTAGAGGGTATGTAAGTCTATGTGAAGCTACAGGAAAGTTTCAATGAGTTTTTTGCTTGCTTGTGGGCAGAGAATGAAGGAGAGCAGGAGGATATACATTTTGGCACTGACCTAAGAGAAGGAAATACATAGTTCAGATCTGGATAAGATAAGAATAGATGGTGAATAGTAAACTTGGGTACTTCCCTTAGCTATAATACAAAAGAATCCATAGGAGACATTTGTTTGATGACATTTTTCAACCAAAATTGTTCCCCATAACTGACCCAGATGTATGAAACTTGTACTTGACAAAAAATGGCAGTAGAATCTGAGTTTTAAAAGCAGTTTCTAATAATCACACAGCAAATCCCTAACCTCTGTCCTAAGTGCAAGTAACTGAATCCAGATTTCTTCTTATAACAACGAGTATGTCAGTCAGATAATTTAGTTCTAATCCACATAAAAACACTGCAAAGTAAATTATTGTAAATACATATCTACTGGTTACATTAACATCCAACTTTGCAAGTGAAACCTACCACTTTAGTTCACAAGGCTAATACCATCTTCCAGGACACAACCGATATATAGTTCTGGGATTTTCTGCAAAGCAGAAAGCTTCTATGATCTCCTTGCATGTACAACCAGCTACCTGGTTAGTTTGAGAGTAGCATGTATATGACTTTTTACACAGTCATCACAGTAACAAGGTAGAATACATACTCTGCATTGTCTAGAATTTCTGCATATCCAATGGAGCTTTCAAAGTTTTTTTAGAAATTTAGGTATATTTATCTCGCTGGCAAGTTTTGTGTGCGTGTATGTGGATGGGAAAGCAGGTGAACTGGAATCAAGTATAAAATAAAGCGTGATGTTAACACTGCTGCTTTTAGCTAGATAACTTTATCTCTTATGTTCATAAGCAATACAATAAAAAGATACTGATTTATCAATAGAATGTAATTACATGGTTTTTAGCAACTTTTTTTTTTTGTTTTCAGTTTTCACACTAATCCCAGGATCCTAGTTTATTATCCACTTGAAAACCATTTCCATCTGAACGCACTTTTCTTCATACTCCTCCTCCTCATAGCAAATATTTGGGCCTGAGTATAAGTCATAGCCACGTTTCGTCAGCGTTAGGTCAGAATACCAAGCCTCAAGTTTGACTATAACAGATGCACAAAGTTCCTGGTAAAAAGTGAATGAAACATGTAAACAGAAATCCTAAGCTACTGCTCATTTTCTCAATACAACTAATGGCTGGGAAAATTAACTTCCCACCTACCATGCATTTTTTCAGCATAAATTTCAAGTTTTTAGAGAAAAGTTATAAATCTAAAGGGTTTTTTTTGTCAATAAATAGTATAATTCACTTGTGTTATTAATAGGGCTATTCATGAAGCTGCAGTTTGGATACTTCTCTAGCATTTTGCAAGTATCTTACACAGGATTGTCATTAGTACAGGAGATATCAAGCACAGGTTTCACAGGTTTTGCCAGCTTCACAGCCTCAAGAAAACATATGAGGAGAAAAAGGCAGTGACCTGGATAAAGCAGAGATATTTTCAAGTTGGACAATGAATGCGGATTCCTGTATCTACCTGGAGACAGTCTTTGTTGCAGTTTGCTGCTCAGTCACCAACATGCACTATGGAGCAAGAGACCCAGGCAGTCCCCCAGAGGCTCCCTCAACATTATCAGCACCACTGGTTGGAGGCACAAGACATTTCTTAAAAATATTCCTGTCTGTTTCCAGGTCAGCTGCTTCCAGAAGGAGCACCTGCGTGAGCTTAAATTACTGTGTACTGCTGTTCTATAGAGACTCAAGAGACCTAACATGGAAAAACCATCATATCCTGAAAAAAGAGAATTAGACCCTTGTCTCACAAAGCCTTCCTCCCTGTTCTCTAGTTATTATAACTTACAGCACCCAGAGCACTCAGGCAATCCAAAATACTTTAAAAAAAGACAGAGAAAAAGGTGTAGTTTTTATCATAGAGAACTTGGAGTCTAGATCCACAAAAGATCATACCGACCAGGTTTTTAATCTCGGAAGTGCATGCAAATCTGGCAACCTGCTAGGAGTCATTGGAAAACCTTGGTCTGGAGAGGTGGAAACACAAACAAGCCACACGTTTGTCACACAGCAGGGAGCCAATGGGAATGGCCTCTCTTAAGGAAAAGCCCCAAATCTGTAGGTGATTAAAAAAATCTGTCTTGAAAAGCAGTTGGCAAAAAAAAGGAAGCCTCCAGACTCGATCCAGCATGTTGGGTGCTGTACCTAAGCGATTTACAGATGAGAATTAGAAATCCAGAAGGAGCTTAACCAAACTTAGATTTCCTCAGAGAGAAACCTCACCACCACAGTAACTCTCAGCAGGATTCAGCAGTTACTTTCAGAGGTCACAGCTACACACGTTATTCCCATAAACTCTGTTACCAGTCTGTGAAGTCAGGAATCCCTGATGTGTCTTGTAACCTCAGTCTGCTTCCTTCATTTGACATTGTTGAAAAAAGAATGCATTTCCCCATTAGAATTTTCATTCCCCTTCACAAAAGATATTGTTTAAGAGTAAAAGAAAAAAAAATCCTAAACACGTGAAAACAGAGACAGGGAGCCTGGATTTCATATTTAATTTAAAACTCTTTAAGTAGTTTTATGGAGTAAGTGAATGAGACAAAATCCCTCAATAAAGGTAACATCCTGTGGGCTGGAATATGTCTTCCTAGTACAGAGATTTAACCAGCTGAGTGAAGGGGGAGGAAAAAAAAAAAAAAAAAAAGGAGGAAATCTTTTAAATTGTTGTATTTCATGGGATATTTGCTCATGTTTTGCCTGACGCAGTATCTTCAGCTGTCAGCAGCGAGCTGCTGAGTCTTTGGTCCTCTTCAGAGCTGCTGCTGGAATCATGCTCCTGGTGTCCTGATGTGCCGCTTGGGCTACAGGGATGGAGTCTTGTCTTTCAGGCTGTACTGGAGAGCATCAAGCTATTTTTTTTTTTGCAGACAGACTATTGCAATGGCGTAGGTAGTTTTCCTTGATGCTGGGTGAGTCTGTGTTAGGCAGTGAGGACACCATGAGGAGGGAAGAATTGGAGTGGTGGCACTTACAGCTGGCACAGGCTCTCCAAGCACTGGAGCTGCAGTCTTTGCAGTGTCTGAGCTACTTTTGCTTTCCTCTGAGCTCTGCTAAAGCCTGGAGTCAGTGGAGTGGGATTTATTCCTTTAGGTGAAGCACAAGATACCAGTAATTTAGACTTGGCAAAAATCACTGCTGAGGAGCAAATGCTGTTTACTATCCTACAGGTGTCATGACCTACAGGGAGACTGTGATTGTGGGTTCGCAGGATTTTGTAATACACAAGGACATGGAGGCTTTATCTTCTCATTTCTCCATTTTATTACAGATTACCAGAAATACCACAAAAGCCACCACTAGTGAATACACCGATAATTAATAAAGCAAATACAAGTACTGTCAGCAACAATAATATAGCAACAATCATCAATGGTATAGCAACAACCCATGACAGCAACAACCAAGTAGCAATATACTCTTACAGATTATTACAAACTTACCGTTATAGGAATGGTCAACAATACAGCAGCAGATACACTTATGGTAGGTTACTTATATGAGTGCATACTGCTGGTGTCAAGTGAATTAGACAGATTTCAGAATAGATGGTGAATAGTAAACTTCTTGGGTACTTCCCTTAGCTATAATACAAAAGAATCCATAGGAGACATTTGTCTGATGACATTTTTCAACCAAAATTGTTCCCCATAACTGACCCAGATGTATGAAACTTGTACTTGACAAAAAATGGTGGTAGAATCTGAGTTTTAAAAGCAGTTTCTAATAATCACACAGCAAATCCCTAACCTCTGTCCTCCTGGAAGGGAGGACAAACCAATCCCAGAGAGGGACCCAACCATCCCAAAGGTGGGAGGACAAACTGACCTGAGCCCAGTAGTGGTCCCAGACAGGGATTGTAAAGTAACAGACCGAAGGCAGCCTCTCCAAAAACAATCATCAGCGTGGATTTTGGAGTCAGCTAGGCATCCCCAGTGGGAGTCCAAGATCTTGTAGAATGTTGTGTGGGGCATTCAACCTGTTTTGGAAAGGAAAAGTACATGCAGCATGGGAAGTTCTCTGAGAGATAGGCTCAATTTTGGGTAAAAATTAAGTTCTTTTTGTATCATAGGGACATAAGAGGGTATAGGATACCACCAATCAGTGCTGTTAATTTGTATTTTCACCTGTATCAGCCGCTAGGTTATGATGTTTTCTGTTCCTTCAGACCAATCTTATTTTCCTAGACTGCTTCCACTTCTTCAGATAAAAACTTGCTGTTAAAATTCCTTGGTTTTGCACTTATCTATAGTATTGCAGAATGTCTCTGGTTTCTGCGTACCCAACTATACTTCAAAGACATCAGCTGCACTTCTCAAGGATGCTTCTGGTTCCCAGGCTCATAGCTGTCAGGCTGACAGGCAATTTTCCTGACAGTATTTTGGAGCAGGTATTTTCTTCTTTTCAGTAATTTTTGCTTTCTAACCAGGCCACCATTATGGCTGCTCACATCAACAGGCTCAGTTCCCCACCACATAGCTACTGAAGTCTCCGTGTGCAAACTCTGGTTGGCTGAGCATAAAGATACATCTGACACAGCACATCTTTGCTTTCCTTGTTCACATACCAAATCACCAAGCTGGTTCCAGCCAGCTCCAGAAGAGACCAGCTGTTGGCCAAAGCTGAGCTTGTCAGTGATGCTAATAGCAGCTCTGCGATAGCATGTTTAAGAAAGGGTAAAAAACCACTGTGCAGCAACAGTGAGAGAGAGGAGTGAGAAAAATGTGAGAAAAACATCGCTGCAGACACCAAGGTCTGTGAGGAAGGAGTGGAAGGAGGTGCTCCAGGTGCCAGAACAGAAATTCCCCTGCAGCCCGAGGTGCAGCCCAAGGTGAGGCCGGCTGTGCCCCTGCAGCCCATGGAGGCCCATGGAGGAGCAGAGATCCCCCTGCAGCCCTTGGTGGAGCCCACGCTGGGGCAGGTGGATGCCTCTGAAGGAAGCTGCAGCCCCTGGAAAGCCCGTGCAGGAGCAGGCTCCTGGCAGAAGCTGTGGCCTGTGGGGTACGCATGCAGGAGCAGTCTATTCCTGAAGGATGCACCTCATGGAGAGGATTCACACTGAGGCAGTTCATGAGGAACTGCAGCCTGTGGGAAGGACTCATGCTGAAGATGGGGTCTCTCTCATGGGAGGGACCCCATGCTGAAGCAGGGGAACAGTACTGGGAGGACGGTGTTGCAAAAACAAAGTGGTATGAACAGACTGAAACCCCCGTTCGCCATTCCTCTGTACCCCTTGGCAGGGTGGAGGTAGAAGAGTCAGGAGTGAAGTTAAGCCAGGGAAAAATTGGGGGGTGGTGGTGGGGAAGGTGTTTTATGTTCATCTGTTATTAATTGACAATACATTAAATTAATCTTCCCCAAATTGAGTATGTTTTGCCCTTGATGGTGTCTAGTGGGTAATCTCCTTGTCCTTATCTTGACCTATGAGCTTTTAAACTTGTTTTCTTCCCCTGGCTTGCTGTGGAGAGGGAGTGGGAGGGCAGCTTGGTTAGCACCTGTCAGCCAGCCAAGACTAACCCACCACAACAGGCAAGGAAAGATAATAGGAAAATGAGCAGACAGATTTATTAAGGAATCATTCAAAAACATCTATGTGTCTATACCCTGTGGATAAGAAATTTTGCAGCTGGCTACATATGGACATCAAGGGATGCATTTGCTTCTTCACTAGTAAAACATGTCTTCATCTGCTACCCTCAGTTTTAGGATATTCTCAGCTTAAAGTGGCATTTTTTCTTTCGTTCTTCGATTCATAGAAGGTTTAGGGCATTTTCCCAATACCTATGGACATCAGGACAGACAGGAGCCCTGTCTGACATCCCGTGCACTGCACATAGCACAGAGATCATCACTGCCCAAAATGAGTTTACAGTCTGAATAGTTTTCAAATAAAACGATTTCTACCTGAAATGCTGTCCATGACAGAGAGAAAGTTGTGCACAGAAGCACCAATGTCTGTAGATACCTGTTTTAGGAAGAGTGAAAAGGGTGTAGATGAAAGGAGGAGAGTACAACGAACTTGATCAAGTTCACCAGTAACTACATTAACAGATTTAAGAGATTTCCAGGCCTTGAACTGTGCAAATTCTGTCCATCTCTGAATCAGCTTGTTGCAAATCAGCTTGGTGCCTGAGGTTTTTTGCCGTTGGTTTAATGCTCAGCCACATTCATTGTTAGATATATAGGGCTATTGGCAGCCATCAGTTTGATTGCTGCCTTTCATTCGTGTCAAAAACAAACAAACAAACAAACAAAACCCAAAAAAACCAGCAGCAATGACCACCCTTAAAAAAAAAAACCCCAAAACTGTCGGTAACAGAAGCAGCGGCAGCAACGAGAAGTGGGCAAGTAACGCCAAACATCAGATGCTAGAGTGACACCAAGTGGTGAAATAGCCTCCATGCTGCAGTTTCAGAAGTTAGGTATCTGTTCTGACACTTCTTTCTCCTGTTTTGCCTTTTCTTCCCCGTCCATACAAGTTCGTGTCAATATTGCTGTTCGAATGATACTATAGTTTCCTTATCCGTATATCACTTTTTCTACATGAAAGCATTAATAAAACTCTCTCTCCCTCCTCCAAAGTTCAAATTAATTCTAGTGAAAGAAAAACAAAAGTTTAACGTTTTGTATTCTCAATAGTTCCCTTTGTTCCTGCTTGTATCATCTGTCAAAGGTGACACAATTCACCGAGAGTTAATTTCTCTTTAAATTAAACTGCTGAAGATTTTTTTTTCTTTTTTTTTTGAGAAGTCTCTCCTTCTATTTCTTCCTCAAACAATCTAGAGGTATATATTGTTTTGAGATAGAGAGGAGAGCAATAGTTCTTTGTACTTTGCCTTAAGGTCTTAGTTACATTGATTTTATTAGGAGCTTTTCTTCACTGAGCCCTTTGTTTGAACAGCCGCCTCCCAAAATGACCAATTGTAATGTACACATACAGAAAGTAGCTTCCCACCTGGGTAATACTTAATGCTCCTATGTTAGGCCTATTTTAGTTCAGACACTGCTTCCTGGAGGCAACTTTTTTCATCTGACTTAGAAATGGTACCAACATAACATCAATACTGGAAAAGAAAAGAAAAATATATTTTGGTTGGTACTGGGAGGCCCAAGTACACGTGCTTGCTTTCTGCGTGCACGAGCACAGGGAACTGCCCTCCGCAAAGCTTTGACACATCTGCTAATGCTACGGTGAGAAAAACTCAGGTGTGCTCCCCAGCCAACACCACAGGCAACTTGCTGAGGATGAGCAGACCCACTCAGGGTCTCTAGCACCCACTCAGGGGTCTGCAGGGGTTCATGGCACAGCCACAGCTTTGCTGGAGCAGGAGCCAGGGTGTCCCCAGCTCACGAGAATGGCCAAGCCCACATTCCCCATGGCTCAACACCTACTCTAATAAAATAACCCATACGTCTCTAGAAATGAAATGGAAAGCATCAAATCCTACCTGCTGCCAGGCCAGCCCAGACTCACCTGTCCAGATGTTCTCACCACAAAAAAAACCAGCGCTGTCAGAGTTCCCAGCATGGCTGGGGTGTCCAAGGGGCTCCCTCTGTTCCGGGAAGGCAAAGCTCTGGGACCGATGCACAGCGGTCTCCAAGCAGCTGGGGACTGAAATGTTGCTTTTCCGGCAGGCAGACTCCAAGCCCCACAATGAGCTTACAGCTCGCGTTCAGAGTAATCGTGCACTGTCCTTTTGCTCTTCTAATTGCAGAGTTTCTCCAATATATAGAGTACTGGCATTCCAGGAAAAGCAAATCCTCTTCTTTATGAGGATACACAGGCCAGTGCGCACAGACACGCGTGCACATGCCTCAGACCCTTAAGCCAGGGCATCTTTTCAGCAGGATTACAGCAAAGCCTCCCGCACCCAGAAAGTGCCTACAGATCAGATGAGACTTTGGATTTCACAGAGCCGCCCTGTGCTCTCAGAAGAGCAGCTGCCTCCAGAGTGGGGTAGGGGACCTGCCCCCAAAAGTGCATACCTGGACAGTGTGCAGTGCCATCAAGACCTCCTCCAGGAGTTCTTGGTGCAGCTCTCTGGCAGGCAAAGGCATACACGTGCAGATCACACACAGCAAGAACTGGGGTGATTCAAGGTTTTGTGGTGCTTTGTGGTTTGTTTTTCAGGATGTGCATCAATCAGCCTCCATTTCTGCATGGCCAGATGATGCACATTGTGTTCTTCCCATACCTCACACACCCTCCGACCACACTTGGTGTGTACCAGTAGCTCACATCATGTTATGATCACTCAGCGTCCCCACACCTCCATCCACCTGAACCTCAGATTTCCAGTGAGCAGTGCCCTGTGCAAAGGAATTGGAGCTGGAACAAGTCAGGGCAGAAGTTGAACCTCCCCTCTGCCTATCACTGTCACTGCATCTGCAGTCTCTCGGTACTGGAGAGGCCCCAGCCAGGACACACAGGGCAAACGTCCCATTTGGACGCAGGCAGCCTTCGCTGCAAGGCTTGGAGACACAGGACAGGACAAGTCTGTTGTGAGAGATGAACCATTTCCCAGGGAGAACTCCCCGCCTGCTCCAGCAGAGACCCCACCATCTCTGCCCATCCACGGCAGCCGCTCCCTGGGTGTGCAGCTGAGCCGGCCTTGGGCCGTTCCTGCGCACAGCCTGTCCTCCAGCCCTGACACACAGCTCCAGAGCAAAAGCCATTGTGACCAGACTGGATAGCCAGGAAACTAAAAGCAAAATCCCTGCACACCTGGAAACTGGAGCAGTCTGACAGCAGGTGTGACGCCTGCATTTTGACCCATCCCTTCCTAGAGAGGGGCTCCTCAGGGCAGCTGCCATTCCTTGTGGGCTCCTCAGGTGTCCTCCTTCAGCCAGACCTGGGAAAAGGATTTCCCCAGCAAGGACACCAGCGGGATGTTCTCTACCGGCAGTGCCTGCAGAAGGACCACCCTGCACTTCGTTAGCAAGCGGAAGGAGGGAGAACAAGGGCCAGCATTTGTCCTAAGAGAGCTCGATCCTCCAGTCAGGTCAAGTAACTAAAAAATTCTAAGAAAATCAGAAAAAAATAAAATAAAATAAAATATATACACACAGACATTCTTTAAGAGTTTTTAAATGACGTTCGTCAAAAATACATTTCTATTTGCATGTAAACATTCCCCTGCCATGCTCACAGCGTGAGCTGTTGCTGTGTTGTGCTGGTACACCCACCCGGGAAGCAAAGCAGGAGGGGGCTCTGCTTACTCTGCTGCACATCATGAGCCACGCCGAGGAGCACAACGGCACGGAAGGGCGCGGAGCAGCAGCTTCCCCACCTCCCTGCAACGGCTGTCTCTAGAGAGAATGGCTTTGGAGAGGATTTCTCACAGATGGGACCCCCTGAAATGCAGGCTTCGTCAGACAAAGAGGCAAGTGGTTCTGTATAAAATATTTCAAGTCAGATCTGCAGATCTGCGCGCAGCCTCTCCACAGGAACACCACCGCAGCCACTGGCGAGCAAAGCCACCGCCTGCCAGCGCAGGTCCCAGAGCCGTGCATCCCAACACCTCAGCCAGGTCTCCAGCCCCGCGGAGCCTGCGTCACCGTCTCGTGAGACCTGCTCTCTGGGAGGAGCAGGCGGCCAGGCTGGCACCAAGGGCTCCCAGCTGCGTGGAAGGAGACCCCAGCTGCCGAGCTGAGCTCCGCTCCCTCTCCTCGGGGCATGGAAGGACGCAGCTGGGGCTTTGTCTCGACATCCACACCAGGCCCAGTTCCTTCACGGCGCCTGCACCAGCAGACACCACCCCACGCTCTCTTGCCATCAGCACCTTCATCACACAGGAGAAGAGCTCCCGTCAGCCAGTGCGGCAGAAAGGAGGAAGCAGGGAGCGCTTTTCCAGAGCACCCGTCTTGAAAAGCCACCCGTGGTTTAGTTCCCGTTGCTCCCATCCCATAAGAAAGGAACGTTCCCCGAGAGTCGGAATCTGCCGTTTCCCAGTCCTGGCCCCAGACTCTACAGTGCTTTCGCTGTCTAACAGCTCTCCCCTGCTTGCGCACGTGCCAGAGGCCAGACGACTTGGCCCACCTGCAATTAAGCATTTGCTGGGCATCAGCGTGGGCTTGTTCCCCGACACATTTCCTCCAGCAAAGCCTCGTCCGGATCCACGTCCTCCCCCTTGACCAGTTCCTCAGAGTCCTCCACGATTCCCAGCTCTGGCTTACGACCACCAGAACGCTGATGAGAACACTGATGATTTATTGCAGCCCTGATATTTCAACACAGGGGAGATGGCTGGACACCACCCAAGCTCAACGTTCAGGCGATCGCGTGGGCCCCAGCCACCGTCTCCCCCAAGCCACGTCCCGCCTTTCAGTAACAGTCGACTGGGATTTGTCTGTGTTCATCCAGGCCCAGCTGAAGGAGGCTTGAGCTGCCGGCCGGGGACAGCGGCTGAGAACAGAGGTCTGGCAGATGGTGAAGGAAAAGCCTGGCTTAAGGATTAAGATTAGCACACGTGGTCACGGCCAGTAGACGGGACAGGTACCAAGGGGCAGGAGCCAGTCTGGCACACACGCGCTGTGCTTAGCCTGCTGCACTCAGATTGCTGCTTGATGCTTTAGTGCTCCTGCCTCACTCACCTCCTGCTGCCTCCTCCTACCTGCTGCAGGCAGCTGGAGCAATTCAAGACCAGACCTAGGCAAAGGATACACTCATGAATTCCTCTTGTCCTCCAGCCATTTCTTGGTGCTCTCAATCATCGCTTGGATGCTCATCTTCTCTGGCTCACAGCTCTGGAACAGCTGTAACTGCTCCCTGTTGCATGAGAGAAAGACAGCTCAAGTGGGAAAGAGAGGTCTGGGCAGAAACGATCCCAGAGACGACAAAGAAAACGATGGGCTGCTACAGCAAGAGCCACAGTTAACAAAAAGCAACCTCCTCTGGGCTCCAAGTCCTCCGCCCAGCCACGTCTCACAGAAAAGCTGCCGCAGCCACCTACTCCCAGGCTGCGTCCCTTTCGTCTGCACAGCATCAGAAAGGTTCGGGTGGCAGCCTTCCCTCCAGCCGCCCACACAGCATCACCCGTCACAGCAGAGCCAGCGCGGCCCGGTGCCGGCAGCACCCTTGGACCCTGCTCCTGAAACGTGGGTTATCAGCACAACCACGATGGCAGCTCCGCTGCAGAAGCTACAAGGCAGTGCTGAGCACGTGGCAGTGAATAACTCACAGCAGGCAACTTCTCTACTTAATGATATTTAACTTACAATTTGGTTACTTCCTTGGTACGTGAAATGTGATTGATAAATCATGCCAGAGAAATAAAAGCAATGACAGAGCAATCAAAGCTCAATGAAACAACACCGCAAGGAAAAAGCGCTCTTACTCTCCAGGGATGTATCCCAGCTTGCTGTCCAGAGGCTTGGAGCTTCCGCTGAGCGACAGGAACCCACCTGGAACACAGACATTGAATACAGGCCCCCCAAATCAATTCTTTACATCCGGGTGCATTTGCTTTCTTGTGCTACAGAGACGCTGTCCCTACAAGCTGAGCCACCTGCCGAGGGCAGAGCGATGTTAAAGAAATGGAGATGGTGAACCCCATCTGCAGTTCCCAGGAGGCTGCCAGTGAAGCAGGGCAGGCTTCTGCTTCGCTCCCCTCTTTAACAACTGCTTTCTCGGCTGTGTATTACAGGCTGAGCTGCCCCAGAAGCAGGATGACAAGATCAGCTATGTGCTGCACTCCCTGGCATGAGAAAATCTTTTTCTCCCTCTTCAGCTCATTGGCAGCCTTCCTACCAGCAGCACTGGCGGGTCTGGCCTTACCAGCATCGGAAGGGCAAGCTGGTCAGAACGTGCAGGGCTTTGAAATCAACAGTCGTAGGCAAGCGAGCAGCTGGATTACAGGTAGGAGACTCACCGGGGAAATACTGGTTCCGTTTCCCTGCCAGGACGCTGTCTACTGAGGGTCCAGTCCCGAGAGAGCGCCCAGAGTTCAGCCCAGTGCTCCCGGCCTGCAAATCCCCCAGAGACACCCCGGCGGGGGCCGTAAGGGAGCCGCCTGCCTGGAGTCCTGCCAAGGAGGCGGGCAGAGAAAGAGGGGTGCTGTGGCAGGGCATGGAGGTGCAGAGCGGAGGCTGGCAGGTCTTCAGAGAGTCCAAGGCGCTGAGGATCCTGTTCAGCTGACCCGTGATATGCTGCAGTGAGACACTCAAGTCCTCGATCTTGTCCAGTTGTGGGGCAGGCCGTACATCGGTTCTCAAGTCAACTGACAGAAGAGAGGAAAAAAGGGATCACTGGGAAGGGAAGGGAGACACTGCCTCCCCAGCAGGAGCCACTCTCCCACTGCCTGTGACGCTCCGAGCTGAGTTTAATCAGTCCCTGCCAAGAGGGGTACAGAGGCCAAACCCTGCCTTTGCAGCCAGAGCAGAGACTGACAACGAGGATTTGTGCCTTGGAGGCTGCTTGGACACAATGTGGAGGAGAAACGGGACAGCAGGGACAAGATCCCCCAAAGCTCATAACCAGCAAAGCTCTCTAGGCCCCAGCCAGGCTGGGGGTTGGACCAACAGGACCGTGCTGACACAGGGGCTCTCATCTCACGGGGAGAGAAAACCCTGCAGTTTCACATGTGTGTGCAGGTATTTGACTGATTGGGGTCAGAGAGCCCACCTCAGACGGGACAGCTGGCCAGTCTGTTGCCGCCACAGCCCCCCGCCGCTAAGTAAAACCAGAACAAGAAGGGACGTCAAAGAGGAAAGAAGGAAAGCCAGGACCAGGTCTAAAGCACCGTACGTTGGGTGCAGTTCAGCGAGCCGGGCAGGCACTCACACTTGGCCTGATGGAGATTTACATTGGATGTGCTGGTCATGTCCTCAGAGTGGTGGGGATGAAAAGTCACCCTCTTCTTGCACACAGCACTCTGCAGCGTATCTTTGTCTGAAAGCTGCTCAAAGGGAGGAAAACAGTGCAAATAAAGCTTGCTCTTCTGTCCCTGAAACACAGAAATCACTGGAATACAGTCTACAGCCAGTCTCCATCGGCTGGACTGCACAGGCAGGCACAGGCCCAGTAAAGGCAGTGACGTTTGTCACCCTCTCCACCTCTGTGACCAGCTTTCTCTCTCCCACCCTTCTCAGACAGACACGCTATTCTGCTCCCACAGAACGTGTGTCTAAAATCCCGCTCTGCTGGCAAACGCCAGTCTCTGGCCACCAGCTAAGCAGCCTCCCATGGACCGAAAGCCCTGCAGAGACTCCAGCCCAGAGAACGTGGCCGAGAGCTCTGGGCAGGGCGGGAGGGCGGGCAGCTGGGCAGGCACAAGCAGTGATGCTGGCGGTTACCTCCTCCAGCAGCGAGGACTCCAGCTGGCTCAGTTTCTCCTCTTTCTTCTTCAGCAGCAACTGTCCCTTCTGCAGAGCTGACTTCATCTGATCTAACCGCTCTGCTTCCTGCAATGGATCAACAGCCAAGTCAGAGGAACATTTCCAGGAGGACCGGACACCCACAGCTGCCTGGCACTGTGCCTGCAGAGCCAGGAATCGATTCCAGGGCTGGGGACTCTTTTGTGCAGCCACAATGCCTGACACTTGGTGAGCCAGAACCCGGGCTCAGCGGCTCACCTCTTCCAGGTTCTGGCGCACGCCCTCCAGCAGCTGGGAGCTGTGGGGATCCTGCCCCACCTCCCGCGCCTTCTGCACGTCCTGGCGCCACTGCTGCTTTGCCGCTCTCAGTGCCATGTGCCTCTCCTTCATGGAGCAGGTCTGGTGCACCAGGATCTCCTTGGCGTTCCTAATGGAGATCACTTCGGCTGAGATGTAGCTCCTGATGCTGCACAAAAGAGACAGGCGTGCTCTTGGCTTTGTTCTGGCTGTGCCGTCCTGCAAGCCTCATGCAGCAGCCTCTCCCAAAATGGATTGTCAGGGCAGTGCACAAACCCAAGCTGAAACATTCTCTGGGAAAAGCAAAGCCAAAACTTCTTCCAGAAGAGGTTGGCTTACAGATACTCACTGATCAAACTGGAAGGTGTCATCCTTGTGGCTTTGACAGGGTGGGGAGGCAGGCTGCCTGGACGAGTGCTAAAGAGTTGAAACATTAAAAAACACTGAGAAATACGTATGGGCAACAGAGCCCCAGGATCCCTTAAGAATCCAACTAGGAGAGCAAATTCGGAATGACATCACCGCAGCATAGCCCAGATCCAAGCCCAGTGCCAGGGATGCTCTTTATGTGACTTTAAAAAGTGACAGAGACTTCTATCCCGGACTCAAGCCCCGCTTTTGACCCCAAGGGCACTCAAGGATCCCGCACTCCTTTCCCCCTCAGTAACAACAGAGGGAAACCAACAAACACTGCTAAACACACTGATGTCCTGGCAAAGGAAAATGCATTGCTGCATCTCAAACGAGCTCACACAGAAGGAACAACAGCTCCGACTTCTCAAGGGACTTAAGCCTCAGATCTCACACGGCAAACACCTCTACAGTCTGCTTTACTCACAGCTGGAGTAGTTCCTCTCAGCTCTTCCACACGGCGCTCAGCTTTCCTTCCTGGAGACTGCACACTCCCTTCTGCCTGCAGTTCTTTCAAAGCCTCCCGTTGGCTCCTGACAGCTGCCTCCAGCTCACTGCCACGAGAAAAGGCAACAGCGGCAGCCCTCGATTAGAGCAGCAGCCCATCTGCAGTGGTGTTCCAAGGGACCTCCAGCTTCAGGGAGAGACAGGGCCACAGACAGGCAGGCACCACCAGTACTGGGTCTGCGGTGCTATGTCAGACGGCCCCTGGCTGGGCAGGGAAACGAGTGCTTACACCCTCCCTGAGCAGCTCGGCTGTCTTCTGAAGAAACCTTCTCATTGTATTTCAGTGCCCCCCCCACCGGCA
Organism: Chlamydotis macqueenii; assembly: GCF_036417535.1. Classification (NCBI taxonomy): domain Eukaryota; kingdom Metazoa; phylum Chordata; class Aves; order Otidiformes; family Otididae; genus Chlamydotis; species Chlamydotis macqueenii. Next base: position 52,399,395 of record NC_141593.1, on the reverse strand, counting down.
CCTCATTCACCTCACCAGACAGAGGTGGAGAGGAGCAACAAATGAACCTGACAAGCAGAGGCCAAGGGACAAATTTACACAGTGAGGAGTTAACAGGTCTGGAAACAGATCCCAGGACCTCTGTGCCCTCGACGCACGGTAAAACCGCCCTTAGGACTCTGAAGGAACATGGCTCAACAGACAAGGAGCTCAGAGGTGAGGGAGCGGCCCAGGTTGGGTGAAAGAGGTGTCTTTTAGGGGCACAGGGGGGATTATTTTTTTTCAAGAGGAAATTTCTCATGCGCAGACCTGATGTGTTTCTGTAGCCTCTGGCTTTGCGCTTGCAACAAGTCCACCTGGGCCTCCAGCTCAGCTTTCTGGTCCTGGAGCTCTTGGAGAGACCTACACAGCTGCTGGATGGACTCAAGGAGGCTGGCATGCTCCATCCTCTTCTCCTCCAGGCGAAGCTGAGAAGCGAAAGCAGCTTCCTAGGAGAAAACCCCCAAATCCCTCACAGTCATCTCCCCAAGGCCAAAATAAAAGGCACACAACATGCAAGAGCTTGCGACCTGCACAGCTCACAGGAGGTCCCCGAGCTACAAATGCACACACCACGTGCCAATCCTGGAAGAACAGGACTGGCTCTTCTTTTTGGGAAACAGCTCAGAGCTAATCAAACTCCCAGAAGGACGGCATGACAGGCTGAGCCAGGGAGGGGTTTTCAGACTCACAGTTTAGAAGCAACAGTTCACTCGTTCTAGCACGCTGCCCTCACTCCCAAGAGAAAACCAGCACAGCACCTCTCCAGAGCTAAGCCACACATACCTCTCTTTCCAGCTCAGCCTGCCTTTCCTCGTCCAGCTGCTGCCTTTTCTTCCTCAGAGACTCCTCCTGCGGACAGATGAGACAGCAGGGGAGGGTCAGAGCAGGGAGACTGCTGATGCTGAGCAGCACTGGGAATACAGAGGCCAGACCCAAGTCTCAAGGCTATTTCAAGACACCTGAGGATTGCTGTCAGGTTGGCTTTATGTCCCCCCGCACACACACTCCAGTTGCCCTCCCTTTCTTTGACTTCAAGCGAGAAGCTGGGAATACTGGCATTCTGGCGGGAAGAACACCCCTTCCTGCTCAGCTGCCAGAGTATTCCAGGCACATGGCCACTCCTGCAGGACCTTGCTCTTGTGAAGCCTCGGGCTGCCTCCAGCATTTCTCCACCTTTTTTAACTCCTCACTCCAGTGCTGCTTGGAACGGAAGGTCTCGCAGAAGCAAGGTTATCTACAGAACCCACAGCGCTGACTTTCACTGCAAGCTCCAGCCACGGGGCTGTACCACCAGGACGGGCCAGGAGACCTCTGCGAGCCCAGCAGGCCTGGCTCACCTGGGTAAGGAGCTGCGCTGATCTGGCTTTGATGTTCTCCATGCGCATTTCAAGTTCGTCTTCCAAATCCTGGAGCTTTCTCTCCTGCACAGAGATGTTGAGTTAAAGAGAGCAAGTTCCTGAATCATCAGGCAGATCTCTGCCACCAGGAGGAACAAAAAAACCTGAGAAAGCACGACCTGCCGCTTGTGTCACCCTGGGCTGCAGAGGGTGGCGGGCACACCGCAGAGGGTGCCGCAGTACACCCAGGCCGTCCCCAAGCAGTCCAGTCACAAGGACGTCCTGGGCCAAGCGTTCTCCTCACCTTCTCCCTGTGCCTGCGCTGCAGTGCAGTGAGCCTCTCATCCAGCTCCTCCTGCAGAGCCTTCACCTCTGCTTCACTACGCTGTCGGAGGCGCGCCATCTCACTTTGCAGGCCCTCAAACAGCTCTGCCCTTTGCCTTCTCTCCTGCTCGTCACAAAACACAAACAAGAAAAGCATCTGAGTGAAGCATGGGGCTCTCCAGCAGCCAACGTGGCCACACAGGACACGCTCTCCAGAAAGCCAGCCCATCACACAGCAGCTGCCCAGCAAACACCAAATCCAGCAGATTCAAAGCTCTTGCTTACAGGGGCAACATCCTGAAGGGAATGGCTCAAGAGAGAAGAGACAACCCATGAAACTCAGGTTTTGTGTCACACTCCTGGCTGTACAGTCAGAAGTGGGAGGCAGAAGGCTTTCCAGAATGGCCACCTGCAAACCTGAACAATCTTCTCCCACACAGAAGTCCACAAGTGCACAGGGAAGTTGCCAGCACAGAGTATTTGGCAGCTTATCCTTATAACCCCGGGCTAAGTTCCCGTTACATCACGACAACAGTGCCCAGCTCTCCTAGAAGGAAGGGATCTCCATCTCCAGGGGTGGCCGAGATGGGCAGCTCTGGCAAGCAGCAGTGCCAGCCCAGCTCAGCCAGCCACTACAGTTGCCTCTCAAACTCACTGCTCGCCGCACACAGCAGTACCTCCTCCTCATACTGAGTCCGAAGCCGTGCCAGCACCTCCTGGTGCTCCTCTTTCATCCTCTTCATCTGCCTCTCGTGGTCTTTTTCCACTCCCTGGCGTGCCTCTCTCAGGAGCTCGCTGAGCTGCAGGGGTGACACACACAGATGTCTCTGAACTACAGCACAGCACTACAGCGGCCCACCAGGAGAGCAGCCTCTCACAGGAGCAGAAGGACTGAAGCTCAGAGAATGTTGCAGGGGGAACCAGGCTGTGGCCTGGGCAGTACAAGGCCAGCGCCCTGGTGAGGGGCGTCCATTTCCCTCAGGCACCACTGTCACCCACGGACAGGGGATGCAGCCTTTCAGACCTCACCACACATGCAAGGAGAGGAGCTGGAGAACCTTCAGCACGTCAAGATGAACACTTGCCTCGTGTCTGTACTTGGTTACTGGATTTGCTCTCTGCTGCAGTTTCCACTCTGCCCTCGGCAACTCACTGTGCAGCTGAGCCTCCTCGCTCCTCTGTGCCTCTGTGATCTGCGTTCGCAGGCTGGAAATGACCTGCCATGAAAGCCGCCCACAGAGACTTGTCGCTTTTCTGACAAGATCCGTGTAGTGCCCTCCTACAGAGAGCAGACAGCACAGCAAAGAGCAGCATGTGCAGCCTCACCACCCCCTGCCTGGAGCATGTCCAAATGCTGAGCCAGACCAGAACCGCATTTAGGAAGTGGAAAAAAATGAATGCCACCCTCCCTGGCCACATTTGGTGACAGTGCAGGGAGGGGGGAACCCAATAGTTTACATTCCAAGGACACGATCTTTTACCTTTTGATGCTTCTCTTCCGCTGCAGATTTCAGCTGCTGGATCCAAGCTGCAAACTGCTTCTCCAGTTCTTCCGCTGCCTACAGGAAGAGGAGCAAGACATTCTGCTGGAAAACCTCTGTGTGTGGGGACATGCTGTGCAAGATGCATTTGCAATTAACATCTGTCCCTCGGCATCGAAAAAGCACAACGGGAACTCCCTTTCAAACCAGGTGACACACAAAACGCCTTTACTCTCTGTCCTTCCCTTCCCAGGAGATCTCAAGGGATCTTGGTCACACTGTGCTGAAGGACCATGAGCTGCCTCCATCCAAGAAGGCCCCAGGCTCTCTGGAGGACTAAAGCAGCAGCCAGAGACATTTGGGTCTGATCGAGTGGCTTGGCTTAGCTTGGCAGGGACACAGCAATCTCTCCCTTCTCTTCAGATCCAGTGCCACCATTTAAATTATTGTTATTTAATCACCAAGAGCTCCAAGAGCTTTCCTGAACCAGGGCCATCCAGAGCAGCAGGACCAGCCACAGCAGCTTCCACTGCAAACCCCAAGTCTCTTACTTGGCCAGCGTCCAGCCTGCTGCCTGTTTTCAAATCAGCTGCTACTTCTGCCCTCATTCTATTCCCTCCCTTTCCACCAACAGACACGGTGGCAGCACTGGCAGCCAGGCTGGCTGGTGGATCGGCCTCAGCAGCTTCAGCAGCTGGAGACACAGCTCCAGGGAGCCCAGGACCACTGAGCGCAGCTGTCTCCGCTGCGCTCCTTTCCCCCCCCGAGACTGCAGCAGCTCGTCTGCTGCAGGGACGGCATCTCCCACCTCAGCATCTTGCTTGCCCTGTAGGTCCGTCCCAGCAAGTTTCCCGTTGGGCTTCTCCTTGGTCTGGCCAGACAGGCCACCGCCAGCATCTCCAGGAAGGGCTTGAACTGGAGCCGGAGGGCACGCAGCGTCGGAATCCAAGGAAGACTCTTGCCCTTTGTCCGTGTCTCTTGATTTTAAAGAGTCCACCTAGGCAGCAAGACAAACACAATTACAGCTACAACATTCCTTACCCGCTCTCTGGGAGGATGCAGGGGTTGGGAACAGCGTGGGTTCTCCTGCAGCAAGCAGCAAAACCGTAAAGCTTTGGGTGATGTCGAGACCAGCCTGATTTCTTTTCACACAGTCCCTTTCCAAGGGAAGTAACCTCATTAGAATAAACACACTCCTTTCTTGCGATCCGGCAGGGAAGAGCAGGCAGGATGCAATCGTTCCACCTTCCCTTGGGACAAGCGTGAAGGCAGGCACTGGTTTCAGCCACCACCCTGGGCTCAGACCAGCTAACACACCAGACTGAGAAATAGCAGAACCCCCCCAGCCTCGGGGAGAAAACCACCCCAGATTCCAACCTGGTCACCCAAAGGTTTGGCTGCCTCTCCCAGCAGCGGGGGGCCCCCAAAACCCATAACGAACAGCGCGGCAGCCAGGAGGCAGCAGGAAAAGGTTCCCTCATCAGCAGGCAAACAAAACCGCTAGCACCTCCTACTTTCTCACTGGTTATTAATGCTACGGTGTCTGCCACACATGAGCTGCACCCTGCGTACAGCCTGTACCACACACATACCCCAGATTTTAACGACGTATTTTTATCCAAGTGCAACGGGAACACTGTCAGCTTTAAACCCAGAGCCTCACCTGCCACTTGCCCAGTAATAAAGGAAAGCTTATGGCCCCTTTCCTGTGGGGAGCCTGGTGAGCAGAGCTCACAAACACGCCGCCTAGCAACTTAGTTACCTCTGTTACTAACATATCCCAGAATCACTTCTTCGGCTGGTAGAATCCTATTTAGGGACTGATACAGGCAAAACTTTCATCACCATTACGCTTGAATGACCACAAACACAACTCTCCGGAAGAGGAAACTCTGCCGGTCAGGCACAGAGGATGGGGGAGGCTTTCCTTGTGCAAAAACAGACCAGGGATTTTCTGCGGCTTTCAGAGCCAGGAGAAGTGAGTCCGGTTATAACTGGCTTTAGCTGATCTTTTCACAAGCTGTGACACATTTTACGTGCGGGTGACTGACACTGACTGATGGGGAATTTCTGCCCTTCAAGTCATTACTTCCAGACTTCCAGTAACCGGCTCAAGTCTGCACATTGGTACCAAAGAGACCGGGTTTTGGGAAGGAGACTGGTCCAGAGACGAACAGCAGCCACCACAACTGAATCCGACTCCTCTCAGGAAACAGGATGGCTAAGCCACCTCTTTGGACTTTAAACAGCTGAACACGAGATATAACAACCAGAAAATTCACATTCTTTCTACCTTTGACAGGGAAAAAAAGGAAAAAATCTGCTCCTGCACAGAGATGCCTTTGAGAGGTGATGTGCTCCCCACTTGCTCCCCGATTGCGGGCTGTTCGCCTCAGGCACAGAAGAACAGGGAGGTGGGTCAGGTTTCCCTTGTCTGGGTGGCATCTGCCCTTGGTTTTTTACGTTTACGCCTCTCTCCATGCATGGAATACTTTAAGCAGCACAAGAAACAAGCGAAGCAGCAACCAGATCCACAGCACAGGACTAGGAGCTGCCATCTGCATGCAAAACATCAGCAACATTGCGCAAGCAGGCCCGTGGTGTCAGAGAGCCGCCCATCAGCTCTCTCAGGCTGCTGGTGTCCTCCACAGGGCTCCCTTGGCGCTGGAGATTGGCTTCAGCAGTGTCAGCTAACTGGCTGATGCAGCTCTCCTCCTCTGCTCCACTGTTCTCCTGGGAGAGGGGGAACACAGCACAAGTCTTACAGCCCCTGTCCAAGCTGGTAGGGTCACCCATCTGTGACAGGCCCAAGCTGGGTCCAGGGGACAGCTCACCCCACGAGCCGGGAGGCAAACCACGCGCTCTAGAAGAGGCCCTCTTCCCAAAAGGGCATCCCAAGGGCTTACACATAAACCTCACCCCTCTGGTTCTCCAGCACCTGACTGGGGTTCTGTTCTCAGTGCCGTTTCCCAGGGTAACTCGCTCTTGGCTCCAGAAAAGCCCACTGAAGGGGGTCACGTTTCCTTCCCTCTCTCCCAGACACTCGTGTCATCTTCAACACAGCCTCCACTCTCCCCCCACATCCCTGCGCCTCAGCACATCACTGAAGCCACAGGCTTATTGCCTTTGAATAGAGGTACTCAACCCCCATCCACAGGCTACACAGAGCCAGGTTTTTTCCCCATCTCTTCACCCCATTACCGCTCAGATTTCCCCCCCGTGAATGAACTTCCCCCAGAGGAACCCTCTCCTCCTCTCCATTTTGTAAGGAAGCTGGAGAAGGGCTCGGGCTGCAGGCTGAGGCTCGTTCATGGGAATGCCTTCCTGCTGCCATCCCGTGGAACTGCAAGGGAATTATCCTTTCCAGGGGGGCACTGATCCTTGATCAGGACTAAGATATCACCCAGCTGTTCACAGAGCCTGGCTGTCAGGCAGCAGTTGCCTTTCCAAAACAGATTCCCCAAGCCCTGCCGCGGCACTGAAAGGCCAGGACAGCTCTTTGTTCCTGGAGGCATGAACATCTCGGTGACAAATCGGGCCCCCGCAGGCCGCTTGTTCTTTGGAGACGAGAGCCGGGCCTTTCTTTTCCACCTCTACTTGAGCATCAGCCTTTGCAGTTTCTGCCCAGCACCGGGAATGGGTTCTCCGGCAAAGTACTCTACAGCTCAGTTCTCACATGCTGTGAAAAGGACAAGGGAAACACCATAAAACACTTCCAAAGAAATTAGTTTGCCTTTCAGACCCCGGAACAGGATTTCCAAAGCAGTGAGAAAGGATTAGTGGCAGCGCAAACAGCCGGGCCCAATCACCACGGCTGCTTGCAGCGCGCTTCCCATTGTGCCCTTGTCACCCTCAGCATGATCACCACTAAGAAAGCGCAGGCAGAGAAGGCACACACGCAGGGACAGCAAGCTGTCTGCAGAAGGGCTCACAGGGACCGAACTTAGTGCTGCTGCTCTCTCTGTGCTCTCGCTCCCCAGCCCAGGCACTGGCCGGGCAGTGCCACAGCTCCTCTCCTGCCCGTCCCATCACCGCGTCCTTACCTCAGAGTCACTGCTGCCTCCCGGGGTGCCCACAGCCATCTGCAGCTTTGTGAACAGGCATCGTGGAGACTCTACAAGTGGCCCACACTGAGTTCCGGCCTCCGTGGTCTCACAGGAGGAACTGGCGGCTCCGAATCAGTGCAATAAGGCAGCAGAGCCATCGCAGTGCACTGGGGCAAGGCGCCTACAGCCCACTCATATTGGAAATCCATCGTGCCAATGCCGATTTACAGGGAGTACATGGAGAAAACAGGGTTAGATGCTTTCTGGCGACCAAACAACACAGAGGAAACGCAGCACAATTTCAGGCCCAGAGCCCAGTGGAACCACCACAGTCAACCAGCCCCTACCGAGGGAGCACCACAGTTGTTCATTCCTGGAGGCTTCACGCGCTACGGATACCGACACGCATTCAGAGCCAAGGCACACAAATTACCTCATCCTCCCTTTCTTCCTCTTCCTCTCTCCCTTTATACAGAGCTGCTGCACTCAAGAAACTCCTCTCTTTGTAGGCCAGGCCCAGCAACCTCTCAATCCGGCTAGCAGGCTTACAGGTGTCCGCAGGCTGAAGGCAGAAAGAGAGAGGGAAGTGAGAAGACAGCCAGAGAGAAAGCGGAGACAGAAACCCACTGAGGCACCCCAGACTGAATTCCAAGAAGGTACTCAGCTCTACAGCGCTACTCTTGTTCTACGGAGCCACGTCTGGCTGGGAGACGACACATTCTTCATGAGGCCGCACCTCCCCTGACACCAGAGAGGCTCCATCCTAAAGCAGCACATCTGCTAAACCTGCCTGCACCTCAGAACACCGATTCAGCCAGGACCATCACAAAAGTGTTTGAAACCACCAGCGACAAGACTTAACTCGGCAAGGAGAAAGCCTTCAGTGAAGGTGGTTTTGCGTCATGTTTTGCACACCTATCGTTTTATTGTCCTTTAAAAGATCAATTTGTTACCACTTAAGACTTGTTTTGTTAACCCAAAGGGCATGCTCTGCAAATAATCACTTGCTGTGACTGGAAGTTTTGTATTCACCCAGAAAACTGTTCTTTCATCTGTTTAATCTCAGCAGATCACAGTGGAGTGCAAATACTATTTATGAGGCTGGAGTCCACCGAGCTTCCCACCCCCGAGCGCAGCGGCTCGCCAAGGATGCTGGCCAGCGGAGACGTGACGCCTCGCAGCGGAGGGAGCTTTCCCCAAGGGTGCCCAGACAGATGCTAGCAGGGTGCCTGGGGACTGGAGCACACAGAAGGGACTCTCTGGCAGAAGAGCATGGGTGCACAGCTTACACTCCTCATTTCAAACAGGGAGACTGCGCTCCCCTGCCTGAACACTGGCTGCTGATACTGAACCCACCACCCCCCAAAAAAATGCTTGTGAACCACTGGTAATACTCCTCCTCTTGCTTGAGAGGGCCAACTCAAACTTCTTCCCATTTTGCTTTCACTTCAGACGGAACAGAATCCATTTCTCAATGCCAGGGACGTAGGAGAGCTGGCCACGGCCTACGGTTTCTTACATCGCCAACTCAATCACTCTGGCACCCGAGATTCAGCAAGTGAAACCAAGCTAAGAATAGCCAAATGAGCGGTTCCCCCTCAGTTTAGGTTGTGGGATCTCCGGGGAAAAGACCAACTTGGTAGTGTGCTGACTACAGAGGGTCATAAGAGCCAAAATTAAAGACGACTTTGTACTTGATGTTGCCATCCCACTTGATTTTCTGCCCATCGTCTGGTTTCGAGTTCAGACGCCCTTGCAAAACTAAAGCCAGGTGCGAGTTGTGCATCCTTGGCTGCTGCCATATCCTTCTCCACAACAGGATCCCAGGCCTGAGGCACCCGTGCTCCAGGTGTGTCCTTCTAAAGCAAAGCTTCCCATGGGTTGCTCACTCCACTTCTGTCCAATTTGCATCAAACTCGGAACCCTGCCAGACGGCTCTCCTTGTCGGGGGATCACCGTCCCGATCCCAAAGCGGCTACAGCACAAAATCACCCTCTAACTCACAGCCACCTGTTCATCCTGCGCCCAGCCCTCTCACTCCTCCCTCAAAGTACTGCAAGCAGCAGAGCCTACTCACAGGGGGTCCCTGCAGTGACTGCTTCTCCTTCTTGTCTTTCTTCTCTTCCTTGTTTGAGCTGCCAAGTGCCAGCAGCTTCTCTCGCTCCCGAACGACAAGCTGCCTGTAGGGATCGTCACAGGGGTGGTCCCACGTGGACTGGCCGGTAGCAAAGTTAAAGTAGTAGATGTCCCCAGTGGCGGTATCCTTGCTGCACGGCAAAACCAGCAGGAAAAGTGAAGAGAACGCCTCCCCGCCCCCAGGAAGCACATCTGTGGCGGCATCACCCCCTCGCCAGCCGGTGCCGGGCTCTGCCAGCTACGTGGGCAGCGTGCGGCAGGGGAAGGGCAGGGGAGGCCAGGAATCGAGCAGGGCAGCGCTGGCAGAACTCTCACCAGGGCTTCCACTCGGCCAGCAACGGGGCCATGATGGCTTCCTCAGCCAGCCACATCAGCTCCAGCTCCGTCTCGGGGTCAATCCCGATCTCCCGGGCAAAATCTTTGATTTCTAGGAAAACAGAAGAGGAACCTGTGGAGACGGTCCATGCCAGGCACTATAGACAAAGCCAACCTCCTCAGCTAAAGCAACGGGCACGCGGGGAAACCCTGACCCCAAAATGAAGCTGCTCAAAGCTGCTCACACCATCCCCGTCACTGAGCACATCCTGCCAGGCTGTTAAAGCTGGGAGACAGACTGAAAAACGTGGCATTTCTCTTCACAACCAAAAAGCTCATTTTGCAGCTCTGCCTTCTGTGAAATCCCATTTCTTGCACCCTTTCTACCCACGCTCTCCTGAATCCCTGTTCTCTTCGTACACCTAGAAGGGACTGGCACGCCTGAATCCTTTAGTATGGCTCCCAAGAGGACAGGTATCAGTTACCTTCCTCAGTGGGAAGGGACTCCTCGTCGAAAACTTCTGTCAGGACGATCTGGTCACCAAAGCGCACCATGGGTGCTGCCACGGCTCCCCGCACCTGCTGGCATCAAGGAAGCAACTCAAAAATCACCACGTGCAAACACGCTCAGACAGAAATAAAGCTTCCCCATCACACAGCACACAGTGAAGCCCCACAGGAAACTGCGCGCTGCTTACAGCGCTCCTGCGCCGCACAGAGCAACACCGAATCCAAGACTTGCCTCACGCACTTCACAGCGGTTGTGGGAACAGGGAGCAGGGCTGAGGGGGCTCAGAAGTTGTAACCAGAGCCCACAGGCTTTCAAGCTTCTGCAGAGGAGATGAGCACTGGCTTCGGGGCCTTTTTAAGCAGGCAAAAGCCGAGCTGAAAGGAGACAGAGAGAAAGCAGCTTTCCCAGAGCACAGCGCAGCTCTGTGAGAGCATCCCTGGGCTGAGCCAGTGCTGCCCGGGGACCAGGCAGCTTCTCACCACACTCAGCTCGCCTTGGCCTCTCCCACCTTCCCAGAGGACATTATGGAAGCTAGAAAAGGACCCTGATTTAGCGTGTCCCACCTGTGGAGGACTGCTTCCCTAGGAAACTCACAGGCCCTAGGCAGCTGTTCAGCCCTGCCACAGCTGGGCCCTTAAGACCCCTTCACCACAGGCACAGGCAGCTTTAGGTTCCCCTCCCCACCCCAAACATCCCCAGCTGGGGCTCTGCGCAGCCACATTTGGCCAGCATCAGCCTCCCACAGCCAGGCCCGGCAGCCGAGCGGGCTCCCTGCGGCTGCACCAACGCCAGCGCCGGAGAGGCCGCGACCCCACAGCAGGAGCGAGGACAGGGCTGTGCCTTCCGCTGCCCGCACACGGGTCAGCTGCTCCAACGCAGCGCAGAGACAACGGCAAACCGGCTTTCACCCTAAACCCATGAAATATGCCGCGGATAAAGCACGCCCGTGCTTTCCTCGTGGGATTGTGGGGATCGCTGCCTGCCGGGTGTCCGGGCCGAGCAGCACCAGCGCCCGGACGGGAAGTGCCTGGACCGGGATCCCCGCGCCCCTGCCCTTAACGGAGCCCTCGCTGCCCCCTCTCACCTCCCGCTCTCTGCGGCACAGCCTCCCCGGCACGGGGCTCGGGGGGTCACGCTCCACCGCTGCTCCTCCAAACGCTGCTGCTCCGCACTGGGGCACGCGCCAGGGCGGGCTCACGCGTGTGACCGGAGCCACGCGAGGAGGGCAGTCTGCGGAGAGGAGGAGCGAGCCCCGGTTAACGGGACGCGTGGAACCTCTTCGTTCCTCCATTGCGACAACATAAGCCCGGCAGACCCCTTCAGAAGGACTGAAGCTCAGAGAATGTTGCAGGGGGAGCCAGGCTGCGGCCTGGGCAGTACAAGGCCAGCACCCTGGTGAGGGGTAGCATTTGCCATCACCTCAACCTGGCCACCCACAGGAAAAAAATATCCTAAAAATATTGAATGTTGGATGATTGCTCCCCTACTAGTAGTGCCAGCTCTGAAAGCTCTTGCTGCTCCTTACCAGCCCTTGCCAGCTCATTTACAGGCCATAAAACACCATATATCCGTTTTAGGGACCGTATAGACACCCTTTGGGACACCATGTACTTTATGTCAGTCCTTCTACCCACTTTGTGACCCAGCATACTCCGTTTCATAGACAAAATACCACCTGTGAGCCCTTATATCCTCTTTCAGAACCCTATATACCCACTTAGGTCCCCTTATATTGCTTGTGTGCCCATATATGCCCCTTTGGGACCCCCCAAATACACCCTCTGAGCCCTTATAAGTTCCTTTTAGGACCCAATATATGCCCTGTGAGCCCTAATATCCCCTTTGTGACCTCACATATACTCCCTTTGGGATCCTATATACCCCATTGGGGACCCTATAAAAGGCCTCTGAGCCCTTATATCTGTCTTTAGGACCCCCTTCTAACCCTTCTGAGCCCTTATATCTCTTTTTGGGACACCCTTCTAGCCCCTTTGGGCCTTTATTTCTGTCTTTGGGACTCCCGTATAGCTTCTCTGAACCTTTATATCCCCTTTAGGGACCCTATGGACTGCCTTTAGGACAACGTATACTCCCTGGGAGCCCTTATACCCCAATTTGGGACCCTTTATACCCACTTCCAAAGCCAAAATACCATATGTGAGTGGTATATCCCCTTTCAGGACCTCATGTGTCCTTCACAGGTCCCCTCATACCCTTTGTGTGCCTATATATGCCCCTTTGGGACCCCCAAAAACACCTTGTGAGCCCTTTATAGCCTCCATTAGGACCCTATATATGCCCTGTGAGTCCTAATATCCCCTTTGACACCCACATACACTTTATTTGGGATACTGCATACTCCCTTGAGGATCCTAGAAAAGGACTCTGAGCCCTTATATCCTTCTTTGGGACCCCTGCATAGCCCCTCTGAGCCCTTATATCTGTCTTCAGGGTCCTGTATTGCCTCTCTGAGCCCTTATATACTTTTTCGGGACCCTAAAGAGCTCCTGGGAAACCATAGACCCCCTGGGAGCCCTTATATCCTTTTTAGTGAGCCTAAGACCCTCTTTGGGACACCATATACCTCCTGGGATCCCTGGGGGTATGGCACTACACACCCCTTTTGGGAGACAAAATACCACCTGTGAGCCTTATATCCCCTTTCAGGACCGCAAATACCCCTTACAGATCCCCTTATACCCTTTCTGAACCCATATATGCCCCTTTGGGACTCCCAAATACAGCCTCTGAGCCCTTATAGCCCCATTTATGACCTCATATCTGCCCCATGAGCCCCAATATCCCCCTTTGGGACCCATATATACTCCCTTTGGGATCATAGACTTGCCCTTTGGGGACCCTAAAAAAGGCCTCTGAATTCTTATAACACTCTTTGGGACCCACATATAATCCCTTTGGGATCCTATATACCCCACTGGGGACCCTATAAAAGGCCTCTGAGCCCTTATATCTCTCTTTAGGACCCGCTTCTAACCCTTCCGAGCCCTTATATCCCTATTTAGGACACCCTTTTAGCCCCTCTGAGCCCTGATATCTTTCTTCGGTACCCCCTCTCAGCCCTTATACCCGTCTTTGGGATCCCCGTATAGCCCCTCTGAGCCCTTATATCTCTCTTCAGGACCCCATTCTAGCCCTTCTCAGCCCTTATACCCCTCTTTGGGACCCTTTCCAGCCCCTCTGAGCCCTTATTTCCATCTCTCCCCTACTCCTTCATCTTCTTGAAAGAGCAGCAAAGGGAGAGCAGGAAAAAGTCAGCAGGAAGGGGAGATGTATTTTGTGAACCCATTGTGGACCGACCCGGTTACTTCTGAAATATTTCTACCTGTATTGTTAGCAGTTTCGTGATGGCACAATCTGGAAAAACTATTCCTGAGATAAAACGAAACAAAACAGCAGCAAAATCCCTGTGGTTGTCATAGGGTCATATCAGACTATTGAAACCAGGCATACTGCAATGAGTCGGGGTGATAGCACTGAACAGTTGAAAAAAACATTGCAGAAGGTATAGAGGCAAGACTGAATTTACAGATGAACACCCTATATTTTTATATTTCAGTCCTGGCAGGAGTAGTGGCCAAAACTGCAGGGTTAAGCTGTGGAGGAGCCCATGGTCATTCTCCAAAATGGGTACAGAAGACAGACACAATGTGCACAACTTCTAAAGATCCAAGTACTAAGGTAGTGTCACATCAAGTCATGTGCTAAAGTGAGGAACATAAAAGAAAAGCACAGGATGAGAGACTGGTTACTTGTGTACCAGAGGCAGTTTGTAGCCATTTGCAATTATCCATGCTTGTCTGGAGGACTGAGCTCACAGCACAGCTAAGTATGTCTACTGAGTTGCGGGGAATTTAACAGATAAAAGATTTGTCCGAGAAGCACATCCATCATAAGCTGGAGATGGAGGAAGGTAATTTGTCATTCTGTCAGCAAAAGGAAACTTCGACATCTGTTATCAAATTGTCTGGGTAATTTAGTGGTAAACCCAGTGGTGAATGCAGAGCTTAGAGCAAGCATTTAAAAGTACCAGATGTTCAGGCAGGTTTAGGTACAGCAGCTCACACATATGACAGTGTGTAAGATTTGAATGAGCCTTAGCAGCTCTCAGAAGCAAGTAAGGGCCCAATAAATACACCTAATTCAGTGGTGTATTTGGAGGAAGAAAGACCTATGTTTGTCAGTCAATACAGCTCAACTAAGGCTGTTTCTGCAAAGATTTAATCGGTACAGACTGATGCAGAAGGAATTACCCACAAGAGCACATTCTGATGAACGTTTTTAGGAAATCTGTAAAGACCAAATTTGGAGGAGTTTATACACATGCCAAACTACTCCAGGGAAAAGTCTTTAATGCAAAGATTAGAAAAGATGACCTTTGCCTATAGAAATTTCTATCAAACTTAGAACATCTGCTGTACAGCCAGTCTGATAATGTGTCACATGCAAGAGAGTAAGATATTTGTCATCAATTATACATTATTTTAGGCTGAACAGTATTCCTGGAAGAGACAGTAAAAGCAGACAAAGAGTACATCTGTGCAAATAGAACTGCTGCTCAAACTCCATTCAGTAGATGAAATATATTGAAAAAGTGCTTGTTAGCCTTGCCGTTGCAATATGAGCCAAAGGACCAGACCTTCTGCGTAACAGAAGAGGGAGACAATGTCACAACTGAGGAAAAACAGTGTGGTGTGGTGTCTTCACATTTAGAAACTAAAACTGCATCTATTATGCAGACCTTAATACAGGCTCACTATTATCAGAATTTCTGCTACAGAGAAGGATCTGTTATTAGAGATGTTATACAGTGATTGCTGAATATCATGCAAGCACTTCAAGTAGCAAAACATCTGTGTATTTAAGGCATCTTGGCAGAAAACAGAAGAAAGAGTATAGGAGTAGCTTTCCAAAATATTCTCAGTTACCTGAAGCTTCTGTTTACAATTGGGAACATGTTAAATATTCAAATTAATGAGAAATTTGCATACTGTCCTACACCATAGCTTCAAAATCTATCCAACTAGTTAGAGAATATTACTGCTACCATGTAGTTTTGCTGTAAGACACCCTATAGGAATTGATTAGCATGAAAATACTTTCTTTTTGATGCAGAATAGTTTATGCTGTTCTATTTTATGCTATGTTTGCAAGGGAAAATTCATATGGAATCTGTGATACTTACATCTAGGTTTTGTAAGCTGCAGCCCTTCATAGTAATTCAGTTTTCACAAATTGAGAATTTTTTGGCAACGTACTTTGAAATATCAATATAACTGCTTGGAGGTTGCAAGGGCTCAAGTATAAGCCTTAATTTCAGGAATAATACGTTGTAATACTGTGATCCAGTACCAGAGACACCAGAGATGTGTAAATCTTTCAACAAGCTATATTTTTGGCTAAAAAACTGAAGAATAAAAGTGCACAGAGAAATTGCAGAGCCAAGTTATTGATATGTGTGAAGTCCCTCTCCTTCTAGTTAATAATATATATCTATTTAAAAAACCCCGCCCATGAAATTCTAAGTTCTCACATCAAATTGTAGAAGGTAGACACAAGAGTCTTTTGTCTTGCCTCAACCGATGCGTACTGCTGAAGACACAGATGTCCTTTGTTCTGTTTTGGATTCACCAATGATTTATCTTGCCCAGAGTATACAAAAATGAGAACATGAAGATGGACCTTAGCAAGTTGTCATGCTTTGATTTTTTTATCTTTCTGGTTCGAGGGGCACAATCTGCAAGAAGGGGATATCAGGTGGCCTGGAATCTTGTGTAGACTTTCTTAGCTTGGACCACAATACATGCTCTTAGCAACCTATGTGTGGCAATACATCTAGGAAACATAATATTTTTTTATAAGAATAAAGAATCAACTGAATTTCTTAATTGTATTAACAATTTTAATTTTTCTAATAAATCTGATGCCTGGTAAACGTGGTGAAAAAAATAGAGTTACTGGCTGGGAAGGTGCTGTCATTCTGAGTATAATGTTGAAGACCGAGCCGTCACTCAGCCAAGGCAGCAGTGGAAAAGTATTTTCTGGCAAGTGCATGTTTTTCTGCCTTTCTAAGGCACTAGAAGGGACTCTACTTAAGTTTAGAAACACAGCTGCTCACCTGCTTTTCACTTCCTTTAATTACTTCTCCATGTGAGCATTTTCAGAAAGCAAAATGAGTGCTGCAAGTTTTCAGGGAAAATACTGGTTATTTCAAAATAAGTCTCTTAAAAACATGATGTTCTTTAAAAAATCAATCAAATCATAATAGAAACCATCCCCAAAGGTTCAGGGTGATCTGAAAAAGGTAAAATTAGCAATCATTGAAAGAATCCATAAGAGAAAATATTTGCTGTCATTGGGAGAACACATGTGAATAGTACCCCTGCAGGCAAATCAGCATAGATGGCTTTCTTACTGCTTATTTTGCCTTATGAAGTGATATCTACTCACCATTTTGTTTGCATTAGTGGAATAATGATGTGTTTGTACTAGCTGGTGCTCCTGTGGAGCCCGGGGTGTGCCAGCAAAGCTTCTCAACCTCCAGCATTTCGGCCTAAGTTTGACCTTACTTGGTGAACAGTCTTCTGCTTTGGTGGGGCAATCTGTTTTGCTGGTAATGTTTCCTTAAAAGCAACTGCTCACTTCTAGCCTGAAATGGGCTGATGTAGGAAGCATAAAACACCTCTGTCAACAGAGATTTCGGATGAAATGTTTATGATCTCTTTCCCATCTCTGTTTTCATGTGACACTTTACTTTGAAGGCAGAACAAGGCTGAAAGGGGCTCATGATGTACCATAGCTATCTGTTTTCAGGTGGACCACTGCAGTGTTAAGAAAAATGTCAGAAACTGTTTTGGGTATTTGGGTTAGAGCCTTCATTAGTAAAAACGCAGAAGTATATTAATATTTTTACCACGTTTTTGTCTAACAGCAACAGCAGAGTGTGGCTTAAATCCAGATATGTCAGAAACAACATTGCCACTGTAAATGAAATTATTGTTGATCAGCTCCAGATAAATGCTGGAGAAGATTATTATCATTAGCAAACCTGGAAAAAATATTATAAAAATTTTTCATCTAAATTCTGACTAGAACTGAAGAAGGTGAGAGGAGGGAAACGGGAAGAGTTCAGAGCTGGAAAAATATGTAGTAAAAACACTTCAGGGCTCACCCAGGCTTTCATGCTTAATCGCCTAATTAAGAAATTAAGGAATTTTTCAAACACATTGTATGGTAACATCTTCCTTCTTCTAGAGAATAATTTCTGAAACATCATGTATTTATTTATACTGAATTTATACCAATATTTTGCAAGAGTTAGGGTACATAAGTTAGAAGTGAGGAATGAGCAATAATTCAGTTGTAATTGTATTGTTGAGTATCAGGGCAATGCCTGTGTGTGCACTTGGTTTGTTTTAGTCATCAATTCCCTGAGTGGACCAGAAACGCAATTTCTACTTGTTTTCAGAGATTAGATAATGAACTGGTTTGAAAAAAACTTGAAATGAGATGATGGATCTCCTAGCCGCCTTGACAGCACATTTTTTGACTAAGACATGCAAGAGGTCTCTGGGTGGAGATTTTTGGCTGTCCTAAAGAGTACCTCCCAGAGCAGCTCCTGCTGTGCCAAGAAAAATTTAAAAAGGCTTGTTTGACAGTTTAGGTGGATAACCTGGCCATTTCAGAGACTTCCCTAGGTAGTTCATACTGAGCCTGAACACAGATAAGGCACTTGTAAACGGTCACTAGAAACTGGTCCTGCAGGCACAGAAGTATTTACATAGGATGGTCCTTCATGCATGGATAAGTTAGCAAGGTGCTTTGCACATACTTTACGACTGTCAGTAACAATGGATCATGCATGTGCTGGAGTGGCCATGAAGGACCGTGGGCCATCTGGATGGTTAGGACCAAGCAGAACAGCAGTTCAGGAAGTCCCATTTCTGGCAGCTGAAGACATCATTGCAAGAAGCCTTGCAACAGATACTCCTTCCACCTTTTAGCCACAGCCAACCCTTGGTTGAGACATTTGCTTGCCTGTGTGAGCATGACTTGATGCCAGGATTCAAATAAATTAGCTTTGTTTTTCTTTTAAATAAATATTGTGTGTGTGAGTGTCTGTGTAGGAGCAGCCTGCCTGTGTAGCCTGACAGTTGCACAGATATTGGTCTGAACGGAGCCTGGAAAGCTTCACTGTAACTGGAAAAAACCAAATCCATGTAATTTTCATCCTTTCTTTGTATCTGATCTTGGAAGCCTGTCAGGAGAGCATATACTTTGTACAAACATATTATTCATTATGTAAATACAAGCAAGGAAAATTAGCATCAGTGAAGTTTGTACTGCTTTAGAGATGCTATTCCCCATACTAGGATATTTCCGAACTAATGAATTACACAGTCTTTTTTATTTAATAACTGGGAGAGGAATTATACAGCAGTGATGCCCACAAAGATAGCTAATCCAGCCAAATTTTGACACAAGGCATCTAGAAAGAACACAAAGATGAGGAAATACCCATTGAACACGGTGATTGTTCAGTTTCCACCTTACCTTTTTACTACCAAAATAACATGTGGAAATAAAAAAATGAAGTTTTCTGCACATCAGTAGATGAAGCCAATTCAAAAGTCACTTAAAGTAATCAGGACTTTCACTTTCTGTCAGCTGAGGACTTAAAGAACTCTTAAATTTGTCAATCATTTTTCAATTTAGAGTTACTTGAAAACCATCCTCTTCTGCTATGTGACAACTATATTTGTCTGAGAAGTCCTTCAGGCTCTGGAGAAATGATTGTTAGTACTTAATGGTTTATTAGAGGTATTTTGAGTTAGGTTTGGTACTCTAGAAAAAAAGATTAGAAAATTCATAGGTTGAGATTCTTGTGATGCTTGAAAAAACAATTAAATTAAAAAAAGATCAAGAATTCATAGCAAGGGTAAAAAACCTCAGACTGAGTAAGATTCAATACATCCTCTGTATATATGTTTTTTTTTTTCTTATAAATTGGAGATCTTTCAAGCAGTAATTATGTAGTTCAGCCTACACTTTAAAGAAAAAAATAATTTTGTCACAAAATATTGACTGGCTATAACTTCAAATGTATTTATTGCACGTTTCATAATTAGCAATTCAAGCCTCCTCTGCCACCCAAAATCACCTCCCCCTTCCTTTACATATGTATTTAAAGCATTCTTTTGATAGCGTAAAAAACAGAACTCAAAGGAGTTCAAGGGGAGCTGAAGATTTTCAGATGAAAAACACACAGAGATTATTAAGCCTTTTTGAAAAAGTCTCTGAGGAGGGATATTTTTTCCTCTCACTGAAAAAGGAAATCCTCATTACAAGAAGAAAATGGGAGACCGGTTTTTGCATGCTGCTGAACCAAAGACCTGTCAGTCTGAAAGACTGACTAAAATTTGACCTGTTAAGTGCATGAGTGAGACTGAAACTGCAATCACCATTACTTTCAGCCGTTTGTTAAAGCAAAACAAAACTCTTTGCCAAATGGCTTCTTTTGCAGGAGTGGTGCATCTTCCCCTGCACCCACACCTTCTTTCTGCTGCGTGTCGGCTGCGGCTGCTGCACACTTTAACCATGGGCTCTTGTGCTCAGGCATAGTGGGTGTTAAGACTCAGTTCATGGCTCCCACAGAAACGTATCTCCACCAAAAAGGGACTGGAGGGCCAACCAGGTTCGTGACATGAACTGGCTCACAAAGAGAACAAAGAAACCATGGAGCAGGACGGTGGGAAGATGTAGCTCTCTGCTGCTGGATGTGGGACTTCTCCTTTCCAGTATCAGCTATTACGCCAGCTCAGCCATCTCACCTGACTGCTTCTTCAGGACTAGATGTGTGGTCCAGTTCACTGTCTTAGCAGGAAAAGCAAGGAACCCATAGGAAAAGTGGACTCTGATGATGTGAGAGCAAGGATTACTTAAGAGAAGTAATGGAGAAGCTCCATGGCCCCAGTCTTGCTCCAGTGAGAAGCCGGTCTAAGCTTAGCCTGTGCTGATAATTTGGATAGGCACATAAATTTGAAAGCCAGGCAGTACCTCAAGGGGGCCTACAAGAAAGATGGGGAGAGGCTGTTTAGTAGGGCCTGTTGCGATAAGACAAGGAGTAATGGTTTTAAAATAGTGGGGGTAGATTTAGATTGGAAATTAGGAAAATTTTTTTTACAATGCGAGTTATAGAACACTGGAACAGGTTGCCCAGAAAGGTGGTGGAGGCCCCATCCCTGGAAATGTTCAGGGCCAGGCTGGATGAGGCTCTGAGCAACCTGATCTAGTTGGGGATGTCCCTGCTCCTTGCAGGGGGGTTGGACTAGATGACTTTTGAAGGTCCCTTCCAACCCTAACCATTCTATGATTCTATGATTCTAAGAGATTTTGCATTTTTGTTTATGATGGCTATAAGTGGTAAAGTCTTACTCCAGTGAGACCTATGCTACTCTACCAGCGTGATAGTGTTTGGAGGACCTGTGTTTTGGGATAGAAGCAAAAGAAAAAGGACTAACCATACCTGTTGTACAGCTTCAAACTGAATTTCAGATTAATGCGATTCATCCGAGAAATTACAAGTCTTCAGTACATTGTGTATGTGTCTGTCAGTACTTCTATCAGAAATTTTCAACAGCTACTGAAGAGAATCTGCTTCAGTTGCTTCACTTTCCAAAAATAGCTCATTGAATGATTTTGCTGGTGTGAACACATCTTATGGAATACAGAGCTTGAAGACTGCAGAGGATGAATTCTACGTGCCTGACATGCTTCAGTGGAAACTAGATGATGCTATGCCCATTCAGTTAGGAACCAGGAGAACTCTGAGCAGTACCTGTCCAGCTAGGAGACAGCCTTCGCTCCCCAGCCTTATGTGGTTTGTTTTTTTTTTTTGTTAAAAGAAGCTCTGAGCCAACCACCAGAAAATGTGTTGGAAAATTCCTTAAAAAGTCCAAGTGCTTATACAAGTCATTTCCTTTGCAGAGCTGTGCAACCATAGTGATACAGACGTGGCAGATCAGATCAAGGGGATTGTGTGTTACTGTAACCCAGATTTGTGAAATAGTCTAGCTGTAAATAAATCTTTAAATATACTATGTCAGTTCTGGGCAGGATCCTCTTTCTTTTGGTTTTGCCAGTGAAGGAATCACAATGTAGAAACACAACAAAGGAACAAGGTCCAATGTTTGTTTTTTTCTGGCAATGGAAATGGATGCTGCCCAACCTGTGAAGAATTCCACTGAGGTCTCTCCTGTGCCAGGATAACCTTTGGTAAGGCTGTATTGAAGTGACCCCGTTTAAGACAGTGTGTTTTGTTTTAGTTCTGTGCTCCATTTTACACCTCAGCCTGCTGAGACCTGGAGCAGCAGGCCTTGGAGTGGGGATGAACTATGATGGAAAGGCAACCTATGTCTGGAGAAAACAATTGTTTTCTAAATGGCCTTGGCCACGTTTACCTTAACCTGATGTAGTGGTGTGTAGCCATGGGCTGATGTGAGAACAGGGTCAGGGCTGTATCGCTGCAAGTGCGAGGAGGAGTTGCCCCTCTTGGCAGCTGCAGGATTGCAAAACCACCAGTCCTGTGACTGTATCTTCCAGGCTGTTATTCCAGGTTTCAGTTTACATTTCCATTTCTTCTGGCTTCTATGCTTGAAAAGTTTTCTGACACCAGGTTAAGATAATACAGAAAAGACATATTATTTAATTGAAATATAAAGATAGCCTGTGTGCATACATTTGATCCTCATCACCTTCATCAGCAAAAGAATGGCAGACACCACCTAATCTCATATGGAGTCTCCTACCCCTTGATACCATTTTGAATGGATCTGAGGCAGTAAAGTGGGTTTGTACGAAAGCAGCACTTTATATTAAGTGTCTATGAAGTCAGTGGCACCCCATAATGACCTAAAAGCTAGATTCACCATTTAATTGAGTGACAACCTAAATGACCAGCTGAGGAAATTGTGAGAACTGGCATCTTATCAGTTCTCTGGCAAGTGCAAAAGGCAAAGGAATTTGAATGAGCCAAAGCAAACCAGCATATTGATTGACCCATTAGAAAGAAATAACCATTTTGGAGGAACACCAAATGGAGTCACTCGGGATAAGTCTTTTACTTTCCAGGGGAAAACACAGGAAAATAACTTATAAAGAAGAGTAAATTTCCTACTGAGGTTTAAATAATGCAACCTGTATGTCAGCTAGCTAATTTGGTGGGAGACAGTGAACAGCTCTGTGGTAACAGAGAAGACCTCCATGCACTGCAGACAAGTAGGAATCCGTAGAAATTTAGAAAATGATCTTCAGGAAGCCACATCCTGATAATGAAAATAGCTACTCTTGAGTATTCAAAGATAAACTGCTTTCACATAAAGAAAATCAAAACCTTCCACAAGTAAATTCTAGTATATTTTAACTTTTCTGCTGGTCTGTAGGGCTTTGCTTGTAGCTGAAATTGTTACTAATCAGCAGATCTGCTGTTATTGTAACGATCTTGCATCTCTGTATTCTAGGGTCTTGCACATTTAAGTTTAAAAAGTCAATAAAGAAAGAAAAAAATCAGTATTGTGGCATTAAATTTGACTGTAAAAGACTAATAGATACTTTAAATTCTGATGTAAACAATACAGATGTGTTTTCTGGTCAATGGCTCTAACAATAGTTGGAGATTCATGTGAGGTTTAATGAGTTGCTTACAATGTGTAATGCAGGTCCAGTTTGAGTTAGTTGGGGTTCTTTTCCCCTTCAGCTGTGCTACACAGCACAATCAGAAGTACAGTAACCATCAAGAATATCTGTCTTTGAAAACATTTCCAAAGCCACCTTGGAGTGAAAATGAAGTTCAGTACAACATATACTTTGTTGAAATAACTGCTTCCAATTTGATTGTGTGCACTGCAGGAAGAAGTAAGAATTTAGACAAGTTTTAGACTACTGAATAGTGCTTAGAAACAGAGCTCTGGTGCTGGTGTTAGTATGCTTTAGAAACACACCGAACAGTATTTTCCTAGTGAACACCATCCCTTTTTTCTGAGTATCTACCTTTGCCAAAGTGATGATGTGAATAGGATGGCAAACAATGCTAACCGTATTCCAGAAAAAGAAAAATATATAAATAAGGATCTATATTCACAACATTAAAAAAAAAATTAGAAGCCTTACATTATCCAGAAGTTCACGTATCTGGAATAATTTGTGCTAAAGTTAAGGAAGACACAGATTTTTACATTGGACAAGCAGGTCTTACAGCACTGATAGGAAAATCATTGCTATATCATATCCAACTATTTGTATCCATATTCTAGTATGATGTGCAAATAATGTTTCTCCTTGTGTGTTGCTGTTTCCCTTCTGCCTGTGTAGGCAATGTTCTTGTTCCAGAAAGGAACTGACAAGGGTGCTCAGCATCTTTTGACCATTTCTTTAACAACAACAAAATATAAGACTGTTGAAACTGTTAGAGGAAAATACACCCTGCTAGATGCAAGAGCCTGGGGGAGGTGAGGTTGCTTAGCTCTGTGTCCCTGGGTCCAAACAGCAGCGAGGCTGGAGACGCATTCTCAGCAGGCAGTAGCACACAGAGCACAGGTACACACCACATATATACCTATACATGTGTCTGGACACATGGATCACAGACAGACACCCAGAGGACTCACACGAACACAGGCAGCACCAGGGACCTCATCCTGCTCCTGTTTCCGGCGGAGCCAAATGGAGGTCCACAAGTGAATGAGGTGGGTCCCTCTGGCTGCTGGCTCAGACCCTCAGCCTGCCCAGAAGCTGCCCCTCAATCCCAGTCTCCCCAGTTGCTGCCACCAGGACATACAGCCCCTGAGGCTGCAACTCCATGCCCGCTGCTGGGACAGAGATGCACACACACCAATGCATGCACACAGACACACATGTGCATGCACACACACATGCACACAGAGGTGGCAGGGACTCCCTTGTCCCCATAGCTGAAACCCTTATACTGTCACTGTCAGAGATGGTCCACACTCACTGGCTCCCAAACACTTCAGTGACGCAGTGCTCCATCCAGAGCGATTCTCACTGGCACTTGCACACTCGCACACCCACACCTGCTGTGGCCACTGCACCATGGACACGGGGCTCCCACTTGCCCTCTGACCCCAGCCACTGCACTCAGACCCCATATGTGTGCACACACATACACACACACACACAAGTGCACACACAGACAGACTTGTACAGTCACTAATGGTTCATCAGTTCCAGTCACATTTCTCTGCCTATTGGAGAATTTAATCATTCACCATCCCTACCATCGGGGGGTGATGAGGACTAGAGACGTGGTTAGGCATTATCACATGGGATTTACTATACCAGAACATGCTGTCACCCTCACTGTTTTTCCCCTTTGGCTGAGGATGTGCAATCTCTTGTACCAGACACTGATTCAACTTCAGGTTTGTTTTTTTTTTTTTTTTTTATGTTGAATGGCATATTCATTTAGCCAGTGAAGATCACAGCCTCTTACAGCCCTGGGTGCTGTCTTTTCCTATTGAAGCTTAATTCACGGGAGGTATTTAGCATCTGCTGGGACAGGGTCTGAAGGAATTAGAGCTCATTGCTGCAGTTTGTCTTAATTAGGATATTTTTAATGGAGGAAGCTGGCACTGGCAGGCAGACATCACCTATTTAACAAGCATATGATCCAAGCTGACATGTCTTCTTCCAAAAGGGACATGTGAATACCAGAAGTCAACAGAGGATAGTTTAAGCTACACTGCGGCACTTCAGGTGAGAGGGACAGCCTCTTCTCAAGCTGCTCCACTTGTACGGTCCAGGCAGCTCCCCTTTCTTCCACCCCATGCCTCAAATTGGGCTAATTGAGAAAGAATGACTTAAAAAGAAACTAGACCCATGCCACCATGCCATCTTCCTGGTCTATAATTTGTTAAGGCAAATTCCCATGCTGTCTGACCTTCACAATTACTACAGTGTTTTAAGAGGAAGCTAAAAAAATAACTAGGCCAGAGAGGATAGGCAGAACAGGAAGACTCCTCTGAATATTACTTTTATTATTTTTAAATCCAGTTGGTCTGGAAGACAGTCCTGCACTGCTTATTCTCTGTCCCACCATTACAGGGACAGGCTGCTAGCAGGCTGCTGTCACACACGTCCGTTGACAGCACAAAGAGCAGCTGCCATGCTGGGCCTCCAGCCACAGGAGGCCGACCAAGCCCTTAACGTCTGCAGGCAAATGGCATTTTTTCCCCTTGTCTTGCTTTTAGTGCAGGCTTGTTTGAAAAGTTACTCTAAACAATAGTTTTAACAGTTGTGGTCTCAGCCCTGGGTGTTGCAAATGAAGCTCACTGAAACCCTGGTGAAGAGGGAACTAGTACTTTTTCTGCACAAATAATGTCCAGCTATTGATTTATTTGCAAAACGTTATTCTGTTGGAAGGCACAGTGTTACTTACAGTGCAGCTGAAAAGGGGGAAACCTCCTGAAATACCACAGCAGGAGAAACTTGTGAATTTCAGGGATGGTTGTTTTATTGCAAAATAGTCTAAAACTGACTCCATGCCAGTGAATTACGTTCTAGGCCTGAGGTTAAAGGCACCGCTGTCCTATAAGGAGATCAGGAGTGGGACCACCGAGGGAGCACTGGTGAGATCTGCCAGGCTCTTGGGGAGGAGAAGAGAGCAGGCATGGATGGGACTGGCAGTCTCTCCCATCCTCTCCCAGCAGGTGGGAATTAATTCGGGAAGAAACGTAACAGTTGTGTTAACAAAAGAGTAAAGGTTATATAATACAGAAACCTGCCATCCTGTCCTCTCGGTGTTGTGTGTTTGATGGACTCACTTGAGCAAGGTAGAAAACGGGATGGACTCTGCGGATCCAGGTGTGGGGTTCCAGCAAGCATGGCTGTTGCGGGGAGGCAAAGCAATAAACCAGTCCTACCCCTGTGGGAGGTTTACAGAAAACAGCTGGAGGGCTGCGTGTCAGGAGCAGGCTTCTCTGCAAGGGAAGGGGAGCTGGAGCTGGGGGTGGCACCATGCTGCAGGGACAGTGTCCTTCCCAGCAATGACCCATCGTGGTGTCCAAACCAGGAAAGCGGGGCAGGTCTGATGACAGCAGCCTGGGTCAGTGAGGATCTAGCAGTCACCAGGCAAGCTCCTAGAAATGGAGTAGGTCCAAAGTCAAGCCAGGAATTCAAGTCAGTGTGTGATGATCAACAGCATACATCGCCAGGCATAGGTTTGGCTGCAGCGTAGCCAGAGAGAAGGAAGACATATCTGGTGGAGGCTTCTCATGGCTCTTTCTCAAACAACTCTTTTCAAGGCTGCACAGCAATGCCACAAGTGATCTGGCCTTGAGATGAGGCAGGCAGACCTTGGGGATGGGATGGGTGTGCACCCAGGGTTCTTACACACTGTAAGTCAAATAACATTAAAGTCTTTCCTTTCCTTTTAATACTGATTGTGTAGCCAGAGTAAAGTGTTCAAGTGCTATCAGCCTAAGTGCTTTGTCAGCATGAACAGATCTTGCAGTGGATTAAAATGGTCACCTCTGTCTAGAGGATGTCAAGGTTAGATAGGAGGAAAAGAACTGTCCCTTCTTGCAGTTCAGACTGATACAAAGAGAAATGATTGTTGTGGAGAGTCAGGCCCTCATCTCTTCCTGTCTCATCACACAAGAGGGTATATGCAGAATACATTTTCAGAAGCACTCAGGGTGCTGTGTGTCATCCTTTCTCTGAAGTTAACAAATGCAAACAACAGAAGCAGAGTCAACCTTAACCATGTAGAGATCCAGCTAGTGGTTCCCTCAAGACAGTATGCTGGGGTCACTTTGCAACAGATGTGACTTCCCCTTTCACAGAAAGGCACATAATAAAGATTACATATATATATATATTTTAAAAAGAAACATAATTAAGAGAGGGGTAGAACTGATTGCTGCAAAAGAAATGAGGAGAAGCTAATCATGGTCCCACCGATTTTACCAGGGCTGGAACTTCCCAGCATTGCTGTCCCTTATTTCCTGAGGGTGTCTACTACTTTATGCTATTTCTTCTTCCTGCTGGAGAATAGGTACCAAATACTGGAAAGATATTCCAACACAATTGCTAATTATACATTTTTATCTGTGAATTAAATTTTGACATTTTCTGGAATTTTACATATGATTAATTGGAAAAGTATCAAAGTAGAACATAAAAAAAAGGTGAAAGGTAGTATTTTTTAATGAATGAGGAGGAGAAGGGAAGATAAAATTTATCATTCCATTTCAATTGATTCAGGGACTACACATAGGGTGAAAAATTAAAACTAAGATTTTGAAGAAAGAGAAATGAGGCCTGAAGGGAAGGAGAGCAGACTCATACAAAAAATGTGTTTCCTCTCTCTTTTTAATATCCTCTTTTTATTTCCCTTGGTATAGAATTATTTACTCACACTTTTCTCCATGTATTGTGATAGCTAGTTTTGCTTTTCTCAGACATTTTTCTTATGATAACATTTCAACACAGGCATCTTTTACCCTGTCAGACTTACCTCCTATGAAAGACAGCACATACTCAAAAAGTGATAAACAGCCATGTATCTTTTCTGTCTTATGTAATAAAAGTCTGCATACTTACGTGCGGGTGTGCACACATGGACTGTGTACGCACACATGCAGGCAGGAATGGATGTCTCACTAGCTTTCTCAGGACTGGATGTTTCTGGTTCAGGATCTGAGCTCTTCTTTTCCATTATGTGGTGCATCAGAAATTATTTCCTACCTCCTGCCAAACTCCTCCAACTGAAAAATTGCTTTTACATATGCTACTGTTGCTTTAAATGTGCAGGCAATTCCTTCTTCTGTGGTCCCATAAATCCAGGCTCTGGATTATTTTCTTGTTTTGTTTTTTTTTAAATGCAAGCATTCTGAGACCACAATACACATTCAATCCCTATGCATGGGTATACTTCAGTTAAAACAACATAAGAGCATGAAGGGGACTATGTTTTCAATTATATCTAGATCTTTAAGTCAGTGGGGAGTTGCAAATAAATCACCCTAGAGCAGAGGTACAAACCTTTAAACACAGTTATTGTGTGAGCTGGTTATAATACCTGGTGGTGTAAGGTACTTCTATCAGTTGTGTCTTCTTGCCTGATAGGAATGCACTCAAAAGGAATATAGAATCATAGAATATACAGTAAAACCAAAAAGATTTATGTCTCCTGTGTGACTATGTAACTCTAAAGATTTTCTCCATCTTTGCGTCCCTCTTCTATGCCCACAAAAGTTGGTGGATGGCTCCCATTGTCTTCAGTGAGTGCTGAGTTGGCACAAAAGTGCTGTTACTCCTATGGGGGCCCATATCTCCAGCAGGTAATCCAATGAACTCTTGCACTGATCATGGAAGAAGCGATATTTGGCAATGGACGTAGCTCAGGGCCCATCTTCCATGTCAGAACTGTGATGTAGTTGTTCTGCAGAGAGCATGATGGTGCAAAGGGCGAGAATGTATTATAAGACCAGATAAAACACCTAACAACTTCTGTACATTTTGGGAAAGGGATGATATGGTATGCATGTGAAGTAAAGAAGGAAAACTTCCCTCCATTAAAGAATGAAAAAAATACTTTCCCTTAAAATAAGATAGTGAGTTGATTCTTCCCCAAAGGAGAATGTTCCATCTCTGTAATTATATACAAATGTTCTCTTGATTTTTCAGTATATACACTTGTTATGCCCTGCCACAAACTCCTATTCACTGTCTGTGTCATCATATACAGCAGATACAGCAAAACTATATGCCAGTTAAACATGTTTTATTGTTTCTTTCCCTCCTGTTAGCTTTCAGACCTCTGGAAAGGAGTGCTCTCCTCTTTCAGGCAATAACTACCATTCTTATACGTAAAAGAAGGAAGAAACTTGAGGTTACAGAAGCAGTTGAGGATTAAGTGAGGACAGCAAAAAACAAGTTTACACGCAGAGCCACCTGTTCAAATTGCTCTGTCTGTGCTGTTATGCTGTAGTTATGGCTAGTCTGTGCCAGAGGCTGTAGATGGTCTACAAGGAGTTTATATTTGAGAACAGGGAAGCTAACATCCATTGAATCATCAAAGGAAAGGTAGTGAGTTCTACATGTCTTTTTTTTTTTTTGTCAGCAAAAAAGAAAAGACATTTGGCAAACTGTTTTTCCTAGATATGCTATGGGTTCAGCATTTTGGCTCAATGTTGGTATTTTGATGTGTTTCAGTCCTGGTCCAAGAGTGGCACACCACGCCTCACACAGTTCCTGTAAGGTTTCAGTGTATGGCTCCTCCGTATTAATAATCCATGCTGAACTATTCAGGTGGAATATTTAAGTAAGACAACTTAAAAAAATAATAAAGACCCTGAAAGGGGTTCTTTGAATATGTGTTAGGGCCAGGAAGTGACTATTGCCATGGGATAAGAGGTTAAACCTTTATTTCTAAATCAGCTATACATAGCACCCTGCCTAGAAGGACCGTCTGATAAGGTGCTGAGCTGAACGACAAGTCACTTGTAGTGTTTCAGATATTGGATATGTGCGGGAAGTGTTTGCTCACTTTCAGAGAAACTTTCTAGAGGTTCTTCTCTAATCCACAGTGATGTTACAGAAGACAATAATTTAGTTTAAAATCAGCACTCTGAGAATCTTTTCTCCAAAATTCTTTGAAGTCAATGGGACAATTTCTACTGACCACAAGATAAAGTCCTTGATTTGGTCTCAGTTTTCACTGAATTGCTTTAGACTTTGACATTATAAAAATATTTATTTGGAAACAGATAAGCACATAAATATTTGCAATTATGTTTTTTTTTTGTTGTTCTTGTTTTTGGTTTTGGTTTTTTTTTGGTGCATGCTAGTTTTAAATACCTAAAAAAATTTCAAAAATGCAGACACTCATTTAATGTCATTCAAACTTTTCTTGAACTAACTTAATGCAATAACAGAGAAATTATTTTAATTGAAGGTTTATGTTAAATACCGTTCAACTGAATAAAGGATGGTTATTTAAGGAACAGGTGATCGTAGGTCTTGTTTGTTATATTAAGCTATTGATGAAGGCATTTGATTACACTACTTCGTAGAAGTCATATGTCTTCATAGTTTTGAAAATATGACTTGGAAGAGTCCGAGCTTGATCTTAAAAAGAAAGTTTAATCCAATTATGAAGAACATGAACAAAAAATTGTGTTTGGAAACAGTTACTGAATGTAATTTCTTTCTCATTTTGGGAAAGCAACTGTTGCACAGTTTCAGCAATCTGTGCCATAAATAACTCTTAAGAAATGTCATCCAATTCTTTAAGGCTTTGTAATTCATATATTCATAGTTTTAAAGCCAGAGAGACCGTTAACTCATCCAGCCAGTCCTACATAATAAAGCTCAGGGAATTCCATGCAGTTACAATTACACTGACTCCAACAGCACATGCTGTGGGATTAAGCCTACCTCAGGAACTGTATCCTGACTTGCCCAGACAACTCTAGGAGATGGAGAATATGCCCCTTTCATGATTAGTTCACACAGTGAGTAATCGTCTGCAGTGTTTGATACACATACCTTATTTCTAACTTCAATGTGTCTGCCTTAATTTGTCTGCTCTTAGGTTTTGTTCCCTGTAAGGCAGTACACCCCGAAAGTGTATATTGTTTTAGGAAGAGAAGATGACCATGAGCTCTGCACAACCATCAATAAATCACAGTTCCCACTGAAAATGAGCAAGTTTTTTAATGACTGACAGGGGATTTGATGCTGTATCTATACATTTAGGTTTTATGTGACTGACCTTTCATATAAAATCATGCTTATTTCCCGCCACTGGCTTTTTCAAATCTAGGTTCAGAGTGCTGGGAAGAAGTGTGATTCATTTATTATTAGCACAATCATTTGCTGTATGGTTGGGTACTGGGGCAAAGAGGAGATCTCTACTTTGCAAGGCATTCATGTACACCAAAATTTAAATTAATTACACTGAGACGCTGAAATAATACACTCACTGGAAGTTGCTGCTACAGTATAATTAATTTCATCTTTCTTGTAGGTAGGAGAAAGGGACATTTTTCAGGAAACCTAATGTGTTCCTAAGGTCATACAAAAGCAGAGCTGTACTTCTCTCACAATTAAGTTCCAGCATTGAATCACTAGTCCTCGTTGCATCTAATTAATTGTCAGAAAAGGACCCCTGTGAATACACGGTCAGTAGAGGTACTTACTTGGGGAAAGCTGTGGAGCAAATGCAGCGAGCCCAGCCTCAGTTCTTTCGGTGCAGGGGTTTGCGATCCCACTAGGGAGAGCTCACGCACCGCGTTCCTCCCACAGCAGACAACTGTTGCGGCATGGTCCTGCCTCTTTCTTTTCTTGTACCAGCCCTCCGGATTATAGCAGATGCCCGAAGCATGTGTATGTAATATTCAAAAAGGCAGAATGCAGCAGGAAATAGTTGGGATGTTTCTGCCCATACACTGCTTCTTGTAATCAGGTTTTCCACATTGTTTCTGAGGTGTAAGATATGATAAAACCAAAACAGACTGCATCTATTGCGTACATTTTGTTTTTTCCATAGGTGATGAAGTACAGATCATTGCCTCACTCATCTGTTCCTTGTATACACAGCTCATATTGGGAACCAATCTTTCTGTGCTTTGGTTTCTTATCTATAAAATTGGGATAACAATACTTTTTGCACCTGCCTTCATTGGTTGGTTGGCACAGCCTTCAAAGTAGGGTCCAGATGTGCCCTCACTTGCAATTGCAGCCCCTTGTTTTTACTGTATCCTGAATAAGACATTATTTGGAGCATATCACCAGCATAAAAAGGAAATACTAATGATTGTTCAAGGAAGATGTTTGTTCTTTATAGTGAAGTTGGGCATAAGAGAAGAGAGTGGAATCATTTTCTAATCTTGGAAAGCTGGCTTTCATTAAAGTACAATTTCCAGCTGGGAGCTGACACGTATTTCTAACACAAGCACTTTTATAGCAAGCTGCTATGCACTAAACAGCTCTAAAGGCTGTTATAAACCACCAGGGGTTGCTATGACCAAGTTTAAAAAATTCACCACCAACTACTCAGATCCTTTTATAGGGAGAGTAGGTCTTCCTCCTTCCCACATATATTCATAACTCCATTCCAGTTTCTTGCCCCAGTCCTCCAATCCTCAAGCCAGGTCAATTTGGAAGGAAGAAAAGGAAGACTGGGAAAAACAGGCATGTTAAGTCCCGTAACTTTTAACAAGTATGAAGGGTAAAGTTTCTCCTTCAGACTGAGGTCCCACAGGGAATCGAGTTACCTGTATGTTTTGTTTCTCTGCCTTCCTCACAGATCCTGTCCATTCATTATTGGCACATGGAGAAGGACAGTGACCACAGTCTCAGGACTGAGGAGGTGGACTTGCCAAAGCAGTGCTAAAGCAATTCCTTCCCCTGATCAAACAGTAACTGCACTTCCCAAGGTGCAAATCTGAGAGAATCGCAGCCAGGCTCCTTGGACTACTTACAAGCAAGACCTCTGCAGCCTCCAGCACAGCTCACAGCAGCCCCTGGGGTCTGCTGCCCTTAGGAGCCTCTGTCTCATGGTGGCTTTGCAGCTCACAGTCTCCCTAGAGCAGCTCACCTCCGTGGTGTCAAAGCCTGTGAAGGTGGAGCAGACAAGTCTGTCACCCAGAGGTGGCAATTCACATTACCTCCTTTCCCATGCCTGCCCTGGGGTGTTGAGTGGATTTTTCAGCCTTGGCAGAGCAACCAGAACCTGCCTGTGATATCATTTTGGTGCCTTATTACACAGTGCACTTTTACAAAAATATTTACTGCCAGGGCTGCACTAGGCAAATGCCTGTCTCTTGCCTGTACTCCATGCCAATAGACAGAAAAGAAACCTCTTTGATTTCTAATACTTGGCAAAGAATAATCTGTTTGGCAGCCTGATGGCTGGCTTCCTTGAAGGGCACAGCAATAGTTGTACACTTTGCTGCTCTCTGTTTCTATTCATCACAAAGGGTTAGGTGAGTGTGTGTCCTTACACACCTAGAGGATTTGGAAGCACAAGTCTTCACCTTCTTATTGTCTCACTGTGTCTGCCGCTCTTACTTGTAGTCCACTCAGTCTTACTTGACTACTTGTACTCAGTTGCCAGCAGTAAGGGCCATATTCAGGAATCTCCTCACTAACAGAAGCTAGGTTAAGCCACCAATAGAAACCTGAGAAACCCTTGCAATTTTGAATCAAGTAGTAAACAAAAGGGTGCTTTTCAGAGGAGAAAGGGAAAAGAGCCAATGCAATGCAGTGCATCTGGTGAAGCTATTCCTATGTTAAAATGGAATATTAATTATTTGAAATCCTCCTGAGTTCTTGCTGTGGAAAATCTGGAGCCTCCCAGTGCCTCTTTTAACACCTCCTCGTGCCCTCCTCGTATCAAATGCTCAGGCACTATCATAACTGTACTGGATGGTAAAGCCTCACTTAAACTATGTGTCATCAATTACTACCAGCTCCTAATAAATTGCTGTAGCTCCTCCAGCTTGTTTACCTTACCAAATGTCTTTGACAATATATTTTTCATTCCAAAGACAAATGGCTTGATATGGCATAAAAGTGACAGCCCACCCTGGCACAATTAGTCAGAGGTATACTTGCTAATAACTTGAGCACTCTTTAAAGTGGGTATACAACCAGATTACATTCAGCCGTGTCCACTTGTGGCCCTTTGCTCCCTTTCTTTTCACCAAACTGTTTTTCTCATCATCTCAAGATCTGGATTTCAAGGGCAGAAGGGGAGGAAGGAGGATGAGGAATTTCTTCTTTCTAAGGCTTCATCAGTTTTATATACTGCTTCTTTTCAAGCGAAAATCTAGTGCCCAGCATCTAAAAGAGAAAGCACCTCCTCAAAAGAAAAGACAAACATAGAAAACAAATTTCAAAAAGTTTACAGAGAGATGCAAAGCACCCTGTAAGTATCCAGTGGAAAGAAGAGGAAATAAATAGAAAGGGCTAACAGACAGGCCTGAACATTTTACATATGTTGTTTTCTTGTGTTTGTGAGGCATTTTTGCTAAAAATAAAAGGAAGAAACATTCCACAAAGTGGAAAAACAGTTATGGTTTGCAGCGGTAATGGAACACAAAATTCTGGCTCATATAACCAGACTTAAGTGAGCCTGTTCCCATTGTATCTCAGCTTCCAGCCCTGTGTTGAAAAAGATACAGCTGAGAGGGAGAAAATATCTGCTTACAAGTCTCTTATTAGTGGAAGGAAAAGATTGTTTTAAAATTCAGAGTCACCTGCGGGCTAAGAAATGGAAGTCTGTTTTAGAAGGATCCACATGTCTAAAAAGACTGTATATTCCTAAATATTACATGTGGTATGAGCGAGGAGCTGACGCTTGGCAAAGCTGGGAAAGCTGTACTAGGTAACAGAGCAGCTGAAGAGAAGTAATCTGAGGAGCTCGGAGAGGGAGGATGGCTCACACCACCTGAGCAGCTCTGCCTTCATCTGGCCTTTGTTGCCTTGCAAGACTGGTGACGTTACCCCAGAGCTTTATTATCTTCATCTGCAAATATGTCCTACTCCAGGAAGGAAGAAAAATCTATCTTGCCATGCAGGTATCTCCTCAGGAAAAAAAAAAAAGAGAAGAGGACTGTAAAATATCTACTGATGTTTTAATCATTAAGTACTAGATATTACTCCAACATGTTGCTTGGCTACTTTCTCTTTTTTTTTTTTTATTATTATTTCTCAGTTGTTTTTTTTTTTCTTTTTCACCCCAAGTGGAGAAAACTACCTTCTTGGACATCTGAAATGTTAGTTCTATCTTTCCCAGGAAAGGGAAAGTGCATACTCAAGGCATTCACTTTGTGAGTGACCCCCTTTGAATTTGAACTGAGCGTTTATTGTTC
The DNA here is from genome assembly GCF_036417535.1 of Chlamydotis macqueenii. Classification (NCBI taxonomy): domain Eukaryota; kingdom Metazoa; phylum Chordata; class Aves; order Otidiformes; family Otididae; genus Chlamydotis; species Chlamydotis macqueenii. Next base: position 52,364,307 of record NC_141593.1, on the reverse strand, counting down.
CTGATTAAGACCTGGAAAAAGGGTTACATACAGAGGGAGAGAGCATGCATATCCTTGCTAACAAAAGGAAGAGATTACTGAGATTCGACTATGTTTCTTAGAAGAAAAAGACTTTTTAATCACTAGAAAGTGAAGATGTCTGTATCCTTCACTCTCCTCAGTTTATCTCAGGCAGCTTTGTACAGAGATAAGGCTATCCGCCCTGACACCCAAAACAATGTTTATTTTAATATTCTGGCCATGGATTGTACAGCAGAGCTTTCCAACAGTACTGAAAATGAATGTCATGGGTATTACCACAGGAGGAAGTTTTCAAAAGTGGCTGATGTACATGACCTTTTGGTCAACAGACTTATGATCCCAGCTTCTTAAGAGACCCTTTTGTCTCAGAACTCCTACCACTTAAATGCTTGGGAAACTCTCTTCTCCTGGTGTGTGGCAGATATTTCTGAAGCAGGTCAGCCATGTGGTGGGAGAACTTAGTGTTGCTCTCTCTACTTACAGTAATAAAAATGAGTTGCTTGAGTATCTTGCTTTATGGAGGCAATATGTGCTGTGGATTTGGAGAAGAATAAAATAAGGTTTTATGACTGATAACTTTTATTATGCTTTATTTTGTTTTGCTTAATATTAGTCACGGAAGCCTTAGTTAAATGGAACCAATTTTCTGTGTTTCAGAATGAAGCATTCTGGTAAGTGCAAATTTCCAACAGTGATTAGTCCAGATGACTCTCTTCAGCGGTGCAAAGCTAGCCCAGCCTCCTCTCTTCCAGTCTTGAGCACAACGCAACTGTCACAATGTTTTTCAAGAGGCACTTCGAACAGCAGCTGACCTCACATGATGATGAGTTATTTTCACATAGCTGTGTAAATCATAATGCTTGTAAACTTCCAGTAAACAGTAGGAAGCATGTGTATCAGAGCCAAAGGGGGGAACATCTCTAATATTCACCACAGCCCCAGTTGAGGAGGAAGTTCTTGGGTGCATATCTATCTTTTAACATACCTGGACTTCAGTGGAAATTAAATGCAATATTTACATACAGAACTGATATCTGAGAGGCAAGTTGAACCTCCAAGATGTGGGGTTAATGGCAGACTGCACTGAAGCTCTTGTAGTGGCCATTGTCTCTGTGAGAAGGACAGTCTTCACAGATCTCACTAAACTCAGGAAGATTATAAAGTCCTCCCCTTTCTCTTTTACCCCTTTGTGAAGAAGTGCTCAGAAGGAAGTGTGATGAGGCACTCAGAAAATATGCAATAATATATGCAACCTTACGAGATTTTGGCCTTAAAGTCATCACAAAACCAGCATGAAGCTCAAATAAAACTTTTGGTCTTTTTGGATGTTCCTTGAAATCCTTAAATGATTGCACAAGTCCTTATATTACTAGCAATTATTTTTATAGAGTCAGTTTGCAGAATTCTTATTTTAGGAACAGTCAGACCCAAAGAATTTAAAATCTTCCTGTGATAGTCTGTGTAATTCCACTGTATTCAAAACACAGATAATAAATCACCTTTTTTTTTTTTTTGCTGAATATGGACATTGTAAACTACTAAGTGTGAACACTAGTTTGTGTTACTAGAAAAAAGGTAGAACGTTCTACAAATACGTAATGGAGAAAATATGTATAAGCTTCACTTTCTTTCCCCTGACTGAATGTACTACTTCACAATGCATGAAAATGGAAAGAAAATATGTCAGGAGCTGCAGGCATAGATTTAAGAGCACAGTTTGGAAGAAAGAAAAGATATTTGATCAAAATAGCAATCTCTGAAATTAAAGCCAAACAAATGTAATGGAATGTAAGCTGGCAAAACCCACAGAGCTGAGGCAGACAGAGAGCTGGCAGAGATTAACTCAGTCGCTGGTTCATGCTGATAGCCTGCAGTGTTCAATCCAGTTTTCAGTGATTTCACAGGTGCTTGTCTTTCCTTCCCGCAAGAGCCCAAGATCCCTGTCCCTCCTTATCACAGGCCAGTTTACTCCAAAGAGCTATTGACTGTGCACATCTGCAGAGGGAAAGCCACGTGCAATTCACACAGGCCATGGAAATACTTTTCTCAGCAAAGCACACTAGCTTCTTATGTATGAGCAGTAGAGTTTGTCTTGATTTGGCCTCTACTTTTGAAGCATTTTAATGGCCTGCTTTGCCATAATCCTCATGAAATAATGCAGGCCAAGGTAGAGCAATTAATTTTAATTAGTAACTCAGCCTACTGACTTCAAAGGAGATTTAGAGATTGAATAAAAATTTGAAAAATACAAATGAAAAGATCACTGCTTCTCAAATAAAGGCAACGCAAAGAACTAAGTAGAAATGCTCCTGCCGAGTGACCTCTGAAAAGTCATTTGTGCCTTCGTATCTCTGATTAGTAATGAGGGAATAATACTAGTGCTGGAAGATTTGCAAAGCAAGGTTTATCAGTGTAAAATATATCGAATTGTTTTCATGCAACATTTTTTTAATTCACAAAGTCAGGCATGAGAGTAGTGTTCAGCGTTGTGATGAGGGACTGGTTTTAAGTATCTCAAATATCATCTTTTGCAACTTGGCAAACAAACATAAGATTTTAGCTTCTTCCAGAACCGTCTTCTAAATCAAATTATGGTTTATTCCCAGCAGGCACAAAGTACTAAATGACATTACATTTTTGTTCTTTCCTAAGCAGAATATGTGTATTTGATAACAGGAATCTGTGCAAAAGGGGGAAAGCTCTAAGTAAAGAAAACATCTTTGGTTTTGGAAATACCAATATTGAGGACTTTTTCTTAAGAAATTCCTCCAGTTTTTGTTAATCACAGTCAGAGAACAGTTTAGATTTGCTTCTACTAAAGTCCTTATGAAGGTACATTTGCTGCATATTAAGGATTTTCTATGCACTAACTAGACTAATGTTCTAATCTTCTCCTGGTTGTCAGTTCCCAGATATTTATGCTGTGCTTACAGAGCAATGTGGCATTTTGTGTCCAGTATTGGCTCTGTAGAAGAACAGAATGAGGTGATAAATATCAGAGAATTGATATTTCATGTGATACAGATTTCTGGTGTTGCTGTGAGTGGGGAGACAGATACCATTCCTGAAAAAATCTTTATGCCAAACAATTCATAAATTTATTCAGGAGAAAATTAATAGGTAAACATATGTTTAAGGATCACATTAAGTTAAAGCTTAGCAGTTTTATGATTGCTTTGCACTGCTAGTCTACAATTAGTCTCTTAAGAGAATTGTGTAGAGAAGAAACACAAAACCAGTCTAGTGTAATCTCAACCAAAAATTATTTATGATTATTTTGAAAATAAGCCAACTGATTACTAACTCATGATACACCCACTCTCTCTCCATCCACTAAAACCAAGCATATGCTTGCAGCGTGCAGTGTAAAAGCAAAATATTATCATGCATCCTTGACTGCTTACTTTTTCTGTTGTCATCAACTGTGAAGCTTAGATGATATCGTAAGGAGCCTGGAGCACCTTAAAAGAAGGATACAGAAGAAAATGCACAGGCAGATCATTGTTGGCTCTGACATGACCTGGAGTGAGGAGCAGCACGTAATTGCACTGCCATGAAAAAAGAAGTTATCTCTGGTGGCCATTTCCTTCTCTGCAGCTGCTCAGCTGAGTTTTGCTGGCAGGCAGGAATGGAAAGAGTGAGGGCTAAAGCTCCCTCCCATGTCTGTTCCATCTAGTCTGCTCACCTGTCAGGGGAAGCCATGTTACCCATGGAGAAGAAGAAATCTCTGCCACTCATAATGGAGAATGCTGATACTTCATGTAATGCCTGCTAAAAAATTCCAATGAAATAACTTCACTCACTATTCTTACATGAATGTTTTAGTTAAATAAAGACACTTTATATCTTCATGTTTTTGTCCTGCTCTGGATCTTTCAGATCACAGAGTTGAAACTCAAAGTCCCTTCTTACCTGTTGTTTTTTGTTATTTAAACTTTAGCCTCTGGAGACAGGTGAATATGTGAGAGCCATGGTTCTTATTATAAGTTTAAAAAAGAAGTGTCTTAGTTGCCAGATTATATAGAACAGCAAGAACACATGACATGATTGCATCTTGCAGCTTCAGAAATCAAGACAAACACAAAGAATTCAAGCCACACTTCAAAATTTCTAAGTTTCTAAATATCTCATGAAATAGCCAGCTTCATACATAATATCTGAACATTTGGTGGGTGGTATACCACTATTTCCTATTACCCTAGGCCACTTTGCATCAGAACAATTTCAGGACAGAAGAAAGGTGAGGTGTTTACTAGCTTGAGACAAAATGTGGGTTTTTTAGGTGAAGATACAAAATAATGATATGTTGAATGGAACCTCAATAAACCCAAAAGAATGCTCATCTGGGACTTACGGACATTAACAACACAATTTACCATTATCTATTTGGACCATACTAGGCACTAGTGAAAGTCTTTGAATTTCCATGTAGCTCCCAGCATTCATATGAATATTGCCCAAACTCACAATAGGTCTTTATCGAAGTTGAGAAGGTTGCTTTTCTCTCTAGGAATGTTGCCAAAGGAGAGGGAAAGAGTCAGCCGTCATGCCATTTTGAGTTTTTGTCTTTTCAAATCCAAGGTTTACAATCACATCACAGGAGGCTGCTGAGCTCCCCCTGAGCTTGGAACCAAAGAGGAATCTCTGCTATGTGTCATCTGTGATCCTGAAATGAACCCATTCGTACCTGAGTTGAGGCCTGAGTTCAGAGCACCAGAAAAACAGTGAAACTACCACAACCAATTTCCTTCAGTCTTGAAGGTTTTTTTTTTGTCAGTGTCCAACTTGCTTTTCCACGTGATCCTCTCTTTATTTGACAATTCAGAACCTTAGCTGATATAGCTGATATTGTGGCATGTTAATGTATGCATTTTGGATTTCTCTTTAAGCAAGATGGAGTTTATTCTGCTGTAAGCACCTTCCTAATGTAACTACATTATGATTCCTATAGCTTTTCAGTCCTCCCAAGTCTTTGCTTCTTGCCCCAGAGCATACGGTAAATGTCTTTAATAAACTCATTGTCGCTCATAAACATTATCTTCCCCTTCCAAAGCCAGAACTTGCCTGATGGTTTTCACTCAGATCACAAACACAGAAATTGTTCAGCAGCAGTCAATTAAATACCATGGTAACCTGCTGCTTTTAATTATCCTTCCCTGTGCCGTAACAGCTGTGAAACACAGAGTGACAAGCCAAACCTAATTTAAATACTGTGGTGTGCACCAGATGTGGCAGTGCTTTGCCAGGTGTTTATTTTTAATATATAACTTGACATTTTACCCCATTAACTTGTCTTTTGCTCTAGAAAAAAATTCACTAAATTCACTAAAATTGTAGGTTTCCTACCACAAATACTTTAATATAGTCACAATTACGACTATAATTCTTTTAATTTTGGTAATGGGTGACAGCTTTTTTTACTTCCCCTCCAGGGCTAAATATTAATTATGGAGATTATTGCTACTATTTTGAATGAAGGCCACACCACACATAGCCTGATCCAAAAACAACTGAAGTGCAGAGAAGATTTTATGACGTCACTGTTGTTGATGCCTGTGTGGTGCAGATCTAGCCTTAAGCTAGCTACACATCACATTACACCTGTGTGCCACCACACCACATACCACACTTGCACACACTTTTCCCACAATTTACTGATGCTAACAACTTTGGGCTTTGTCTTTTTGTCCTTTTTTTTTTTAAAAAAAAAAACCCAACCTATTCCACAGCCTCTAAAAAAAATTCCACTTTTTTTTTTTTTTTTTTTTTTTTAACTGAGATTTCAACTCTTTCTAAAGGCTATAGAAGCAAGTTAGCTAGTTTACTATGTTGTAATATACTTTCTTACACCTGAGCTTGGAACTCCTAATTCACGTTAAGTGAATGAGGAGTCATGTTAAGTGAATAAGGTGGTCCAGTATTTAAAAAAACCACCAAAACCCCAACATCTGTGCTTTAAAATAGTCTATAAAAAGAGGAAATATGTTGACTTGGATGCCAGAATAATAAAGAATAAGGGACAGTCATTCTGTTGCATCATGTTGATCTTTGCCTTTCTTGCATGAAATAATAGACTTTTCATGATATTGGCAGAAAATGGCCTTCTGATGAACACATGGTTAAAATGAGGACAGTGATCATTCACAGAAATTATTAATAGGGCCAAACAACTTATACAAAGATGACTAGCAAGCTATGTTCCAATATGGCTGAAAGAGCCTTTATTGCAGTGTATGCATCTATAAAACAAAGAGGCAGCTGTCTTTTTAAAAACATTTTGCATACAAGTGTGAAGCTTCTTTGTCTTGCTACCATTTAATCTTCTAAAGAAATGAAACACTGCTCTTAAGAGCCTTCTGAACGTCAAAAAAGCTGGGTGCAGCCATTCCTGGGTTCCCGACAAGAATGGAAAAAAAATAAAAATGAGGCTTAGAAAATCTGTAGCTATGTTTTCTACAGAGCAGGATGGATCCTGAACATCCCTTATAAAGCAGTTCCTGTGAAGCTGACTATTCCCAAAGAAAAGGTACTCCATGTTCTAGAACAGGTGACTTGGGCCCAGACCTCATTATTCCAGTCAAATGGGAAGAAAGCACTAAATCCTCCTGTTTGAGCTGAGCTTGAGGTGGTCTTTGCTTTCCTATCTTTACTTTTGATCCTCCAGATAGACCATGTCAGAATTTAAATGTTTTACTTTCAGGCCTGGAAAACAGAACTGTTGGGATTTCAGTTTGTCAAGTTTTTGTTTTGTGATTCATCACGACAGCCCTGCACACACAGTGCTGAGAAATAAGCACATTTGGCTGCATAACATGGCTGAGAGAATGATCCAGAAGAACTTCTGCTCACAGCTGTCACTGGAAAGCAAATAGGAGGAGTTTGGCAGAAATTGAGATCAAACAAGCTCGAAGATAAGCAAGCTTGGTGGTATTACCCAAGAGTCACAAGGCTTCCTAGCATTGCACTCAAGAGATAATTTCTAAAAGGGTAAAGCATGTCCTTTCCCCAACTCTTCCATGGAGTAAATGACCACCCTGGATTTTGGGAATGTCAAACAAACTCCAAAGTTGCTGAAGTTTTTTGGCCTGGGGCGGAAGCAGATTGGGGATAATATATTTCCTGAGAAACAGCCTGCACTTCTCAACTTGCCTTCAATATGAAAGTCATTCTCACTTGCCAGTGAGCTTACTGCCTCTCAAAATTTGCTTTAATAGTATTTATTGCCATTTTGAACCTCATATTATTTCTATTACTTTGTTATTTTAAACTGGAGATCTAAGCTTAGGCAATGTAACCCTTAAGTTTTAAAATCAGAGGTACCATGTACTCCAGTTTCCTGCACTGATGAAAGACAGGTAATTTACCCTCTCAGGTGGTACGATAAACATCGAGCAGTTCCCACTGCTTTTCATACCGACAAAAAGAAATTATGAGTCTTTTTGAAAAAAACCATGCCTTGGACCTTCAATCTAGTCTATTGCTTTAAGACCTGAAGTTAATTCCAGAAAAACAAGTGATATGATTGCCTTCAACACCTGCCAGATTATTCATGTCATTTATAAATATATTTATTTTGGACGTAAAAATGAAAAAGAGCAAAACAGAAATTTCCTCATTCAACTATCAGCACTCCATGAAAGAGAAATTTTGGAAGCCACTGCTCTACATGCAGGTCCCAGAACAAAACTTTATAGATTACATTTCTGATTTAAAAATACTAGGATCTGTATGAGCTGTGCTCAAGGTACAAATGTTTTGGTCATTGATGCTTTATGTGTTTTTAATTGAGCTATTTAATTCATGAGATTCTTCACATCTTTCTGTGGGGCTTCTGTGATTGGCACATGAGAAAAAAAGGTTTATTTTCCTAACAGATCATACTATTAGGGCAATTCTGGCCCAGAGGAAAGTGATTGTGCCCTCCGAAGAACTGGGCCTACTTATTTGCCTGAATTATCTAACGGTCTTTTGCTACTGCTCATTGTCGTGCTAGAGAAGTCATTTCAGCCATGCTTGCCACCAGGCAGTATAGTGCAATGTTACAGATACTTTGTAAAGGCTTGTTAGTTGGAATTAAACCAGCACTATTGCTTCTTGACCTGAACTGGATTGTACGCAACCCACACAAATATTTCTGTGCTGTAGTCTTCAGGACCTTTGGTTCCAGGGTGTCTATGGGCAAAGCTAACCAGAGTACGTCTGAGCCCATTCACGCCAGGCCAATTAGCAGCAAAAGTCAGTGCCATGCACTTAATAGGAGTAACTTCTGAAAGACAGTGCTGAAGTGGCTTGCTGGCCCTTTTCTATCATATGCTTAACCTTGGGTTTCCCTTTCATAGTCCTAGACAGACAAGTGTGTGGTTAAATATTTGAAGATATGGCTGCTTCAGCATCGTTCCTGCTGCTGATGTTGTCTCATGAATTACTGCTACAACTGAAAAAGTGAATAAATAGAAGAGAATAGCATAGCATAGCATAGCAAAGCATAGAATAGAACAAAACAAAACTATTTCAGTTGGAAGGAACCTACAAAGATTGTCTAGTTCAATTGCCTGACCAATTCAGTGCTGACCAAGTTAAAGCATGTTGTTAAGGGCATTGTCCAAATGAATCTCCAACACTGACAGGCTTGGGATATCTACCACCTCTCTAGGAAGCCTGTTCCAGTGTTTTACCACCCTTTTGGTAAAGAATTACTTCCTAATGTTCAGTCTGAATCTCCTCTTGTGCAGCTTTGAACTGTTTCCCCACATTCTATCACTGGCTCCCACAGAGAAGAGATCAGCAGCTCCCTCTTCAATTCCCCTCCTCAGGAAGCTGTAGAGAGCAATGAGATTGCCCCTCAGTCTCATTTTCTCCACATTAAACAAGCCCAGAGTCCTTAGCTGTTCCTCAGAGGACATTCTAGCACTCTAATTACAGCACATTAAGCTGGATCTAGTTGTGAAAAAATATTGCCGACTTCGTAGCCTAGAAGACATACTAAGAAGACTAGTAAGGTGAAGAGGTAATGAAAATTATATCTAGTTCATAGCAATGCTTTTACTAAGCTTCCAACTTCAAGGAACATTTAATTATTTTAGCATTAAAATTACTGCATGAAAAATCACCGAATCATTGTATTTCCTTGCTATTTTTTACATATAGTTTACCTGCAGTCTTGTAACAGGAGAGAATAATGGACATGTACCTCAGTATCTGTGTTTCTAGAACAACATGGAAATTGTCACACACAGAGAAAATACAAGGAAAATAATAGAATAGAATAACAGAATAGTAGAATCATAAAATCATAGAACAGCTTGGGTTGGAAGGGACCTTTAAAGGTCATCCAGTCCAACACCCCTGCAAGGAGCAGGAACATCTTCAGCCAAATCAGGTTTCTCAGAGCCTCATCCAACCTGGCCTTGAATGTTTTGAGGGATGGGGCATCCACTACCTCTCTGGGCAACCTGGTCCAGTGTTTCACCAGCCTCATTGTAAAAAAATTATTCCTTATGTCTAATCTGAACCTGCCTCCTTCTAGTTTAAAACCATTATCCCTTGTCCTATCGCAACAAGCCTTGCTCAAAAGTTTCTTCTTGTCTTTCCTGCAGGCCCCTTTCAGGTACTGGAAGGCCGCTATAAGGTTTCTCTGGAGCCTTCTCTTCTCCAGGTTGAACAGCCCCAACTTTCTTAGCCTGTCCTAATAGGAGAGGTGCTCCAGCCCTCTAATAATCTTTGTGGCCCTCCTCTGGACTTGCTCCAACAGGTCCACGTCCTTCTTATGTTGAGGGTTTCAGAGCTGGATGCAGTACTCCAGGTGGGGTCTCATGAGAGCAGAGTAGAGGGCGAGAATCACCTCCCTCGACCTGCTGGCCACGCTTCTTTTGATGCAGCCCAGGATGCAGTTGGATTTCTGGGCTGCAAGCACACATTGCCAGCTCTTGTTGAGCTTCCCATCCATCAGAACCCCCAAGTCCTTCTCTTCAAGTTGGCTCTCAACCTAGTCTCCACCCAGCTTGTATTTGTGCTTGGGGTTACCCGAGGCACGTGCAGGACCTTCCACTTGGCCTTGCTGAACTTCACGAGGTTTGCACGGGCTCACCTCTCCAGCCTGTCAAGGTCCCTCTGGATGGCATCCCTTCCATCCAGTTGTTGAGTACCTTTTCTATGTCCCGAGTAACGAGGCCTCCTATTTCATTCTGGAGAGGACCCACATTTTCCCTAGTATTCATTTTGTCCCTGACATACCTATAGAAGCTTTTCTTGTTGCCCTTGCTGTCCCTGGCCATATTTAATTCTGTCAGGGCTTTAGCCTTCCTAACCTGATCCCTGGCTGCTCAGACAGTTTGTGTGTAATCCTCCCAGGCTACTTGTCCTTGCTTCTACCCTCTGTAGGCTTCCTTTTTGTTTTTCAGTTGGTCCAGTAGCTCCTTTGTTCATCCAAGCAGGTTTGTGCCTGGCTTCCTCTCTGTTGGGATGCATTGCTACTGAGCTTGAAGGAGGTTATCCTTGAACATTAACCAGCTTTCTTGGGCTCCTCATCCCTCCAGGGCTTTATTCCCTGATATTGTGCCAATCAGATCCTGAAAATCAAGGATTTACAGCAGATGGCTAGTTTTATATCTATAGCAATTTAGTAACTGCATTCATCTGGACGAACAGCTTGCATAACTTACTAATGCCAAAAGCACTGAAGACCCTTAGCATTAGAGTATGTATGCAGAGTAGATTCCCTGTCTCGCAGGCTTGAGCTGTCCACATTCCTGCTTTAGCGCACTTGTAAAAACAGTAGCCATGCTACGTGATAATGTATGAGTTCATATATTCACTCTGATACTGGCACTCACTGTGTGCTGGCATAACTTCCAGGAGTGCACCTCAGCACTGCCGTTACTTGTACTGCATTGTCAGGGATTTCTGGAGAAGTTGTAGCAGCACTTGTTCCCTTCAGAATATCCACGGATGCAGTGCAAAGGCCTTTGTGGAAAACCACAATAAAAATGGTCACTCAGCCTATCACCAAAACTCTTATGTTAGAGGCTTATGAATAAAGGCCAGTCAAGTTTTGATAGGTGACCCCTCTCATGCCAGAGCTTGTGTGTATTGCTGAGAGATAAAACTAGTTAACTGCAGCTACAAAAAGTCCCTGTGGACAAAAACGTTGTACATTAGGCCCATCGGGCCATCCTCTGTTCTAGAAGTGGTCCCTAGAGAGTGTGCATGAGTACTCTGATACAAGGAAAGTAAGCTCTTCCATTTAGCATTTTACAGAATATTTCAAGTGCAAGAGCTTGTTAATTTAGCATTATGACCCCAGCTGACCAAAAGTCCAGAGTCATGCCCCTCATTGTCTGAAGAATACTTTTAAAAGGGAGAATGCCTTGATATTGCACTTCTTTGGTTTCAAATTCCTTCTTCAGACACATGAGAGCTAGAAATGTTTCTGAAAAATAATGGATGTAGATGTTTCTGTTTCATTCACAGACTTCACTAGGTGAAGATCTCTTGTTTGATGTGGGAAGGCTTACTTTAAAATTCTAACCCAACAATACTAATTCAAAATAGCAAAGGAAATAGACAGCCATTTAAGAAAATTAGCTAAATAATTATGTCCTTAGTCTTCTATTCTGCATAGAGACAGCTTTTGAGTATTCGTGATTGCCCCATCTGGAAAACACATTGACATAAGATTGCCCTCTTCTGGAGTAAAGGTAGTAACCCCCTACAGCTAAGTGAGGGTTAATATGAGACTTTGTTGTATTTTAAAAATTAATAATTGAGTGTGCAGAAAAAGTAATCTTGTACAAGAGAAAATTTCTAAGAAGATTACACACAAGACACACATTAATTTAAAGTTTTGTAAAAATGCAAAAGGAACTGAATTCCAGTAACATTTCCCAAACAGAAAGAACAGCATGTGAGGTGTTGTCCAGCTGTTCTCATTTGTTGCATCTTAGTCATTACTATGTTGTTTGTGATGAAACATAAAATATTCAAATCTAGTGGCTGTCAGTACTATTACCTGCACTTCTGCAGCCAAAGGCCATCTTCCTTCCTGTTCAAAACCTTACTCAAGGAGAGGAATTACAGAAGCACAGTGTAATAAAAAGTGTCTAATTATATTGTTTTTTTTCAGGTAAGTCTTCCCTCATCTTCAGTTGGTGAATTGTTTTACAAGCTATCTTTTTGTAGTTTTAATGTCAATAGAATCATAAGTCCTTTCTTACAGTATTGCTGAGTACAGTTTGCTGTTGAGTTTATACACTTCAAATGATTTATTAGTACTTTTAGGTATGAGGTGGAAAATTAGAAACAGGCTCCTGCAATAGCTATGACTTAATACTAAATGACAACACATGAAGATTCCCGCACGTTTTACACGCTCCTCCCTTATTGTAGGAGCTTTGTTCCATTCCTACAGCTTCTTCCAGAAATATTTGCAACTCAGTAGGTTCCTTAGGGGATGCACCTACCAAAGCCAAGCCTAGTTTTGTTTAGATGATTATTTGGAAAAAGATCCTGCTGAAGACAACTGCAGAAGCGAAACAAGGCACAATTTAGTCCAGTTGAATTTCAGTTTTAGCAAAACTTCTACTGAAATCAACAGGAGCTGCAGTTTGTCCCCAGTATTCAGAGCAGAGTATTGTTATGCATATGGTTTCCTGAGTCAGAATATCATCATTAGAACAAGCATGAATCTGAGGAAGGGCAGTCAAAGAGAGGAAGTTTGCCAGAAGTGGTATTTTGTTTGCTACTTTCTTAAGGAGAAAGCACTCATACACTAAGAAGTATCTTCTAATGGTACCTGATACTTGGTCTGCCTGCTAACAGAACAAATGGCCAACCCTCCAGTTTGCTGGTCAGAGAGGAACATACAGCTGGATGCTGATCTTAACACTGCCACTATCAGGAGCAGTGCACTGTGGTCACCTCCAAAGGAGGCAGCTTCCCAAGACTTAAGCAGCTGGTTTTTCCTGCCAACAACACCAGAGTCTTTCAGATTAGATTCTGCAGTGGGCTCTGCCACATTTGAGCCCCAGAGGTGCATTGTCAGACTTTCAACAGAGTTTAGAAGCTAAGCTGTTTTAGAAATCAGGCCAAAAATGTGTTACAAAGTCAGGGGTGGAACACAGGGCAGAAAAAGAGAAACCAGTGCCTCTTTCTAGAAGGTAAAGTCATATCTGAGCCTGCTAAAGAACCAAGTGGGAGTGGAGTGCTCCAAGGTCTGCACACAGGGATTACTTTAAGTACTAATCAAAAGTAACAAACACATTTGTGGAACTGATGCAGTTGTATGTTTGAGATTTTGACCAAGCCACTGTGACAGAGAAATATTAATATTAGCTGAAGAACAGGAACACACAGAAAGAATTTCAGTTTTACCATGTCGATCTACTATTTATTTAGTTTTATATTAGTGAACACATTTCATAGAATCATAGAATCATAGAATCATAGAATGGTTAGGGTTGGAAGGGACCTTCAAAGGTCATCTAGTCCAACCCCCCTGCAAGGAGCAGGGACATCCCCGACTAGATCAGGTTGCTCAGAGCCTCATCCAGCCTGGCCTTGAACATTTCCAGGGATGGGGCCTCCACCACCTTTCTGGGCAACCTGTTCCAGTGTTCTATAACTCGCATCGTAAAAAATTTTTTCCTAATTTCCAATCTAAATCTACCCCCCTCTATTTTAAAAGCATTACCTCTCGTCCTACCGCAACAGGCCCTACTAAACAGCCTTTCCCCATCTTTCTTGTAGGCCCCCTTGAGGTACTGGAAGACCGCTATCAGGTCTCCCCGGAGCCTCCTCTTCTCCAGGCTGAACAGCCCCAACTCTCTCAGCCTGTCCTCATAAGAGAGGTGCTCCAGCCCTTTTATCATCTTCATGGCCCTCCTCTGGACCTTCTCCAACTGGTCCATGTCCTTCTTGTGTTGGGGGCTCCAGAACTGGACACAGTACTCCAGGTGGGGTCTCACCAGGGCAGAGTAGAGGGGGAGAATCACCTCCCTCAACCTGCTGGCCACGCTCCTCTTGATGCAGCCCAGGATGCGGTTGGCCTTCTGGGCCGCAAGGGCGCATTGCCTGCTCATGTTAAGCTTCTCATCCACCATCACTCCCAAGTCCTTCTCCTCAGAGCTGCTCTCAATCCATTCTCCGCCCAGCCTGTATTTGTGCCTGGGATTGCCATGACCCAGGTGCAGGACCTTGCACTTGGCCTGGTTGAACTTCATGAGGTTGGCATGGGCCCACCTCTCCAGCCTGTCAAGGTCCCTCTGGATGGCATCCCTCCCTTCCAGCGTGTTGACGGCACCACACAACTTGGTGTCGTTGGCGAACTTGCTGAGGGTGCACTCTATCCCACTGTCCATGTCGCCGACAAAGATGTTGAAAAGGGCCGGGCCCAGCACGGACCCCTGAGGGACGCCACTCGTGACCGGTCTCCACATGGACATTGATCTGTTGACCACCACTCTCTGAGTGTGGCCATCCAGCCAACTCCTTATCCACCAAGTGGTCCGTCCATCAAACCCATGTCTCTCTAGTTTAGAGAGAAGGATGTCATGTGGGACAGTGTCAAAAGCTTTGCACAAGTCCAGGTAGATGATGTCAGTTGCCCGTCCCTTGTCCACCGATGCCGTCACCCCGTCATAGAAGGCCATCAAATTGGTCAGGCATGATCTGCCCTTGGTGAAGCCATGTTGGCTGTCACCAACCACCTCCTTGCTCTCCATGTGCCTTAGCATGGTTTCCAGGAGAATCTGCTCCATGACCTTGCCAGGCACAGAGGTGAGGCTGACTGGCCTGTAGTTACTGGGGTCTTCCTTATTCCCCTTTTTAAAAATTGGGGTTATGTTCCCTCTCTTCCAGTCATCGGGGACCTCACCAGACCGCCACGACTTCTCAAATATGATAGCCAGTGGCTTGGCAACTTCATCCGCCAGTTCCCTCAGGACCCGCGGATGGATCTCATCAGGACCCATGGACTTGTGCACCTTCAGGTTCCTCAGATGATCCCGAACCTGTTCTTCGAGTACAATGGGCAGTTCTTCATTCTCGCAGTCCCTGCTTGCACCTTCTACAGCTTGGGCAGTGGGACAGGAACTTTTGTCGGTGAAGACTGAGGCAAAAAAGTCATTGAGAACCTCAGCCTTCTCCATGTCCTGGGTAACCAGGACACCAGTTCCCTTCTGGAGGGGGCCTACATTTACCCTGGACTTTCTTTTGTCCCCTACGTACCTATAAAAGCTCTTCTTGTTGTATTTTATATCCCTGTCCAGATTCAGTTCTGCCAGGGCTTTGGCCTTCCTTACCTTATCCCTGGCCACTCGCGCAGCCTCTTTGTAGTCCTCCCAGGCTACCTGTCCCAGCTTCCACCCTCTGTAGGCTTCCTTTTTCACTTTCAGTTGGTCCAGGAGCTCCTTGTTCATCCACACCGGCCTCCTGGCCTTTTTGCCCGACTTGTTTTTCGTCGGGATGCACCGCTGCTGAGCTTGGAGGAGGTGCTCCTTGAATACAGACCAACTTTCCTGGGTCCCTCTTCCCTCCAGGGCCGCCTCCCATGGCACTTGGCCCATCAGGTCCCTGAAGAGGCCGAAGTCCGCCTTCCTGAAGTCTAGGGCAGAGAGCTTGCCATGTATTTTCCTTGCTGCCCTGTGGATCTTGAACTCCACCATGTCATGGTCGCTGCAGCCAAGGCTGTCCTTTAGTTTCACATCCCCCACCAGCCCCTCCCTGTTGGTGAGCACAAGGTCAAGCATGGCACCCCTCCTTGTCGGCTTTCAGCTTGGGTTTTCTCTTCATTTCACCAAAAATTGAATCAGCTTGCATGCATTTGACTATCCTAGGAGTTTCTGGACTTAGATTTACAATGTAGTATACAGAAAGACCCTAGATGTGGTCAAAGGAAAATGAGAGAAATAAATTTACAGCCTCTGCAGAGCAGAATTTTTCCTTTTAGTTCTGTCATGAAATTAACATAGAAATGACTGAAATTCATGCAGTGAATGTTTGTTTGGACATGTAAATCAGTAAGGCGGAGTATACATAAATCATTATATAATATATATATGACATAAATCATCAGTAAGGCAGAGTATATATAAATCTTTATATATTTGTTTTAAAGAACTTTGGAGATCTAGTTTCTATGTTATGTAGTAAATATTTATCCACTATTCTGCTAAGTTACAAAAGGAGAAAAAAAAATCTACACTTTTAATGCAGTAACCATAGTGATGTAGAGAATAATGATACAACAAGGGACATAACAAGCATATATTCTTTGAATAGCTTTCGTATATTTTCCAGATTCTGTTACTGTGTTAAACTATCAAATGTTAAGTGGCCAGCAGAGGGAAGGAAAAAAAAGCTGTTCCTTATTAAAGCTATCGTCCACATTATTTGATAGATTCTGGAGGAAATCTCCAATTGTCAGAAGAATCTGCAACCAGAATGGCTTTTCCTGTAGCATATGTTTCCTTTCCTTCTTTACACTCAGGAACTCAGTAATAATGGAGATAATGGAATAAGCATCTTTGCTTATGGAATCAGAAGATGCTATCACTACCATTTGACAAGGAAGTAGAACCCCCAGAGGTAATTTTGAAATATTAGTGCAGAACATATTTCTCCATCTAGTATCTTACCTTTAAAGATAAAGGCCAGGATCCCTCTGCAGTGTGGATCCTTAGAATGTGATCAACAGTGTTAGAAATGTCTTAAGGTGGCTGAGAAGAAACAGTGAAGACAAGGATGCTTCCTGAATCCTTATCAGCCACCCTTACATCCCCATTACTTTAGGTTTACAGAGGAAGCTCTTTTCTTCTGTACAGCATCTAAGGATTTTCTTGAGGTAAGCACATATTTTTTTTTTTCCCCCTTCAGGTCAAGAGCTCAGTCTCATTTTTCTTCTTCTCTTTTTTTAAAATTTTTTTTTAAACATATTGTGACATGTTCATGTCTTTTACTTATGATAAGAAAGACTCGGGTTCAATGCCATCCTGTTCCTAGTGGTACTGGATCCCAGTCCTTCAGCCTCCCAACTGACTGTCCAACTACCGTCACCGCAGCCACGAGACACTCTAATCCCCTCCACTGCCCATGTCCATCCTCATTGCAATAAATGCTGAAAAAGACAAGCCGTGAGATAAAACAAGGATGGGAAATCTAATTTTGAGATGAATACTGCATCTTTAATCATCAATATAGACTGACGTACAGAGACAGTCTATATATCTAAGCAGTACATGAATCGGCAAGGTTCCGGATGAAAAGGACCGTCTTCCTTTGCTCCAGAGAAAGCCTTGAGCAGAGGCTGTTTGAGTAGGAATGTGCTGAACGTACCCATTGGTCCAGCTCTGCAGGTTAGATGGAAAGGGAAATTCCTGACTCAGTGTTTTCAAGTCTGAGGCAGTCTTGGGCACACCAAGCAGACCTTTAGGAGCCAGAAGAATATTTGTGGATATTAATCAGCTCCAGGATGAGACCACAGCTGAACAAGGACTTTAAGAAATTCACATTTGGATTTGTGGCACTAAATGGGTCAACTATAGTTCTGAAACATAGATGTTCCCCGTGAGCACCTAGTCCAGAAAAATAAAGGTCTTACTAACATGGACGTGTGTGGACAGACCGAAGCTCCTCTGAGCCATATTGGACTGATGCCCAGTTGTTATTACTTTATTTTCAAGCTAATAAACCTAGCCTGTAAGTACAAGGCTTCTTAGGGCAAGCAGAGGACACTGTTAGCACAGCTTTCCAACTTCCAGGTAACATCCACACTTCTCCAAGCATAAACTGAGTTAGCTTGGATCCACTTGTTCACCTCCATGGACACATGGCTAAGTGACTTCCCAGAAACCACACAGCAATTGTTGGCAGAACAGGGCTTTATTCTCATTCTTCAGACGAAGAAAGAGTTTGGTATAAGGCAAAATGGAAGGGATTGCTCAAAATAAATTCTAAGTCTTAAGCAAATACCTTAATCACACAACAAGTATTTTCCCTTTTGCTTTCCTAGAAGTTTAAGTTTTCCTAATCTATGGAAGTTACAAGGGTGGAAAGTTACAGAGGAAAATACAGTTCCTGCAAATTTCAGTTTAAGCTTTATTTCTTTTTCAGAAAGATAATCAGGCACTTAGAAGCCAACAAAAACACAGTTTATATTAAAATGATATTATGTTGAAATGTTCTTGGTACTCTAGCCAACTCTTCAGCAAGATTCTCTGATCCACAGTTAAGATCAGACAAGGGTGGGCAGTGTCAGGTGAGAACAATATTCAGGCACATCAAAAGGCTCCAGTCACAGTGATTTTTTTTTCACAAAAATAATTACACCAGTTTGTATCTTGTACTTCAGAAAACTTACTGTCATGTCTGTTTGTTCTGTCTTTAACAGTATTCAGGCCAAATAAGCTTATGTAGCACTTTTTCATAAGTAATATACTTCCAAGTATGCATAATCTATTTGTATAATGCATTTCTCAGAGGTCAATAATTTATTAAGCATTTACCTCGTGGCATTTTCCCAGTTTGACATCAGTATCCCATAATAATGATGTGCAAACACAGTTTTACAAGCCTTTCATGGGATACCACGTATTATATCATGGAATGAATGAAGCAAGTGATGACAATTAGTTAAGTAATGCAAGAATATCTGCTGTAACTTGCTCTTCAAGCAAAATCAGAGGTGGAAAAGGCCAACAGTATTAAGTCATCTCACAGGACTAGAATGCTCATAATATGGTAATTGTGAAGTATTTCTTATAGATGCAAAGAAAATTCATCTGAACAGTGTCTGACTGCATGGCAAACTTCACTGCCTTTGGAAGTTCTCACAACTTTGCCCCACATTGAACCATTTCTTCACATGTGATGTAATAGTCTGTTCTCAGGAATTAGATACATATTCTTTCCTTGAGGTAGGGAGATGAATAACTTTCCATGAATCAAGCTGATGAGAACATTCCCCTGAGGGAAAGCATTGTCCATATAGCGTAGGTTTATTAAAAAAAAACCAGGTTACATACACCCATTGCAATTCAGCAGATAGTGCTCCTTCTTCCAAGTTGACAGCGGTCCAAAATGTCAAAATGGACAGGGAAATGCACTGGATTTAACCATAAGCTTATAAACATCTCTTGTCACTGAGGATGTAATTGCACTGAGGATGTAATTGTTGGTACTTGCAAAGGTCTCAAAGTAGAGAGACTTTGGCCAGGGACTTTTTATGGAGGATAGTACACCTTTTTATAACACACCCCCAGGGATCATTCCTAAAACCAAATAATGTTACCTTTTGCATTTTTATCTGTTACTCATCAGAGCAACCCAGAGAGAAACCAGAAACACGAAACCATACACCTTGTCTCAAAGGAAGAGAGACAATTAGATCCCTTGGTGGTTGAGCTTCCAAGTCCAAACTCTAGTGCTTTACTGATAACTCCATATCGTGGTGCTTATGTGCTGGGATAATTCAGTGACAAATGCCACACAGAATCCTAAGAATTAAAAATATAGCAGATTTTGATAAATTAGATTATCAGCTCCTCAGTTGCTGTTTGTAATTCCATTTTAAGAAAACAACTTAATCAGTGAAATATCAGTTTTTCTGAAGCAACAGTACTGTCATATTATACACCAAAATAAATTAGGTAAAGTTACATATGCTAGTTAAAATTGATTACTGTCCCATCTGTCTTGCCTGTTTAATAAAAGGGCACTAATATTCAAAGCTTGTAATATAAAAGCTTGGTGCTGAATGTAGTTAAATGTATTTTTATATGTATACCCAAGTAGATACACTGGACAAATCAGTGTGTTTAGATCTATATATGGTATGAGTTTTTCCCCCTTTATATTGATTTTTCCATTACTGATTTCCCAACAGGAAAAACATGAAAATGTCAAACTCAAGCTTATAATCAGTATGTACTCCAAAATAAGAAAATATGTTACGCTGCAGTTATAGTTAAAGAGTTATTAGTAGCTCTGGTGATATAGAGAGAGAATGGCCAAAAAACCCAGTATTTCTTCTCTTAAACAGTCACTGAAAATCACAAGTTTGGGTTAAAAATTAAAAATGCAACTTCTGTGTTTTCAGTGATCACAAAATAAAATGTGTCTGACAATTAACACAGAAGTGGTAGCAGGCCGTCATTAAATTGTTTTAAATATACTTTGCTGGTGTTTGGAGGGGTTTTTTGAAAGATATTTTTGCTGTTCTTCAATCTGACTAAGCGAATATTTTTGACATGACTGCTAGTACCATCTCTGTGTGCGTTACATTCACTTATAAAAAGAATGAGAAACTCCAGTTTGTAAGAAAGGCAGCAGCGTACTCAGGTTTTACCTGCAGGTGAGTGACCTCATGAGACACGGAGGCAGTGGTGACTCAGAGGCTTGGCCTGAGCGGAGAAGGGAGTGGGAACCTAGAGGTGCCAGTGCTCCCGCACCAGCATCTCGCAGCCAAACCCACCTGCGGGTCTGCTCCATGCCACTGGCTCCTGAGGGTGAAGGCCAGCGATAAATGTGTTCCTCTTACCCCCAGGTTTCACATGTTTTGCTTCAGCCAAAAGCATGCTGTTCACTTGCTGGAGTAATAAATTGACTTAACGTGATAAAGTTAACTTAACTCGGTTAAGTTGGGTTAACTTGGGAGCAGGTGATTTTCCAGCACAGACTCCATGCCCTGGGTGGAGAAAGCCACTGGCTGTGTGTGCCATCGGCGGTGGGTTTCCACTGGTGTGAAGGTCACGAGCACTTCCACGCCCACAGGGATGTGTGCAGCCACATTTTCTCCTGTAGTCATGCAGGGGAGAGGTCCCATGGCAACGGGGCGCAAACATGGCTCCTCCAGGAGGGCCTGGCCAGCAGCATTTTGGGTGGCTGTTTGCAGGTTGTGGCTGGCAGTTGCTACGCTGCCTGACAGGCAAGTGAGAAAAACCCTCCTTGGGGACACTGCCAGCAGCGAGCTGTTCCTCCCCAGCTTGCACACAAGCTTTTTTCCTTCCCACCCCCTGCTCTGAGTGAGAGGAAGGCTGAACAGGCTCGGGTGTGTATTTGGCTACACAGCAGCAGCATCCTACCATGTCAGTTCCCAAATACACCTCTAACGATGGCATTTCTGTTCTCTTTGATTAGGTTACACTCCGCTGTCCTTTGAGCACGCACCCTCTTCTAGAAGGACAATAGCAGCACTGTTCTCTAACGGAGTGGAAAACTTTCTGCACAAGTAACAAATAATACTTTAATTATATCTCCTGCCAGTGCTTCCAAGAAAGTCATGGCATCTTAATTTATTTGGAAACATCACATGGACACCAGGTCTCTCAAAATCAGTTTCTCTTGAGACACTGCTCTTTACATGTGCATGCTAAAAACAGCCCCAGATAAAGAGACACCTTGCTTACAAACCCTGGTTTTTGTTTTGTTCTGAGTTTTAAGGACAAATCTGATGCTGAAAGCCATCCTAACCCAGCCTGAAAATAAATTTTTTCCAAAGTGAACAAACACTAAAGACAAATTCCGTGGTGGTATCCATCACGGAGCTCTGCATAACCCATTCGCATTATTGCAAAATGACCCCTTTCAACAGCATCCAACAATCACAAATCTACCAAGATGCAGTTTATATTCTCCCTCCGAAGATCCTTTCACTGCCTTTCTCTTCTTTTGTGCAGTTCTTCCCAATCTAGATGAGCCTTGAATATTCTGGGGAGAAAGAACCAGCAAAGTCTGGATGCTTCTCTGAATTCTGTGAATCAGCCTGGCAAAATAATGGGAACAGTGTTCTCCTACTGATTGAATTGGAAATAACCATGACAACAGGATGTCTCAAAATGTTTTTGTTTTTCTCAGTTAGGAAAGAAACAAAACACTCCAAGTCATCCCAGATAATTTATTTGACCTGAAAAAAATGATTCATTTTAGGTTTTGTTTTGTAACAGTTTTGATCCACTTAGTCTTCTTTAAAATTTAGGATATGAAAACAAAAACTTAGTAGAAAAGGAAACTTCTGCAGAAATATGTCTCAAAATGGATTGTATCGATTAAGCTGGTTTTAAACTGAAAAGAATTGATCCAACCTTAAAAACACATTTGGTTTTCTCAGCATTGCTCAGCCCATATAGAAAATAGTACTTCTACCTCTAAACTTTTTGGATTACTTAAAAAAATGAACTCAGGAGGCAATGACAACATTTTTTTCTGGCTATATTTTAGGGTTTAACCTGGAGCAAACTTTTGAATGAACTTATTCCAGGTTTATACCACTACACTTGGAAAAGAATAAGGTCTTAGAGTCAATTTTGTGGATTTTGGTGACAATGGCTTACTGTTGCCAAACCACAAAACTTTTAGAATCATAGAATGGTTAGGGTTGGAAGGGACCTTTAAAGGTCATCTAGTCCAACTTCCCTGCAAGAAGGAGGGACATCTTCAACTAGATCAGGTTGCTCAGAGCCTCATCTAACCTGGCCTTGAATGTTTCCAGGGGTGGGGCGTCCACCACCTCTCTGGGCAACCTGTTCCAGTGTTCCACAATTCAAATTTTAAAAAATTTTTTCCTAATATCCAATTTAAATCTACCTCCCTCTATTTTGAAAGCTTTACCCCACGTCCTATCACAACAGGCCCTGCTGAAGAGTTTTTCCCTGTCTTTCCTGTAGGCCCCCTTGAGGTACTGGAAGACCGCTATAAGGTCTCCCCGGAGCCTCCTCTTCCTCAGGCTGAACAGCCCCAACTCTATCAGCCTGTCCTCATAGGAGAGGTGCTCCAGCCCTCTGATCATCTTCGTGGCCCTCCTCTGGACGCTCTCCAACTGGTCCATGTCCTTCTTATGTTGGGGGATCCAGAAGAGGACACAGTACTCCAGGTGGGGTCTCACCAGAGCAGGGTAGAGGGGCAGAAAACTTGCTGGCCATGCTCCTTTTCATGCAGCCCAGGATGCGGTTGGCCTTTTCTACGATATAAATAAAAAATGGACTATCATAATTAAAATTAGTTGTCGTTCTCTTTCCCTTCTGTGTTTGTAAGCAGCAGGCATTTAGAAACTAGGTAACAGGAAAAGAGGTCACGTGTCCTTATTGGGGGAAGGATATCTTGGATTCATAGCATGACAATAAACAGTCCTTTGAATCAACAGCATCAAAAATAACTTTATTTCGCAAAGGAAAAAGACACTTGCCAGAAAGTCTTTCCAGAATGTCAGGGGTTTTTTTGAAAACATGGTCCCCAAATCCAAATGCACTCATGATTTTCCTTCTGTCTAGTATCACCAGAAACACTGGTGAGGTGCTCTCTTAGTGAGGCCAGAGGAGCTCTTTAATTGTCACATCCATATTTCCACGTACCAGCAAGGCCAGAATACTGCTTCCTCAGCAGGTGATGATGCTGGGATGACACCGATTTCATTGCGTGATTGATGCAGCAGACAGGTGCATGAATAACCAGATGCTCAGCACCCATGTGTAATTACAGTGAGCAATTGGTTCAAGTCAGCAGTATTGGCTTGTTGTAGGAAGTAAGGGCCTGTTAACAACAGGTTTGCTCATAACACTCAGTTGTAAAACCTACATGTAATTTTTCATGTTATGCAACAAGTTTCATTAGAGCAATGAAACCAATCTGTGCTATGCGTCAATTCATTTTTATCCTGTTTATCAAAGGCAGATTGAGTTGTAATTGTTTCTAACATAGGCCAGAGGGGAGAAAAGATTTACTGTTTATCATATGCTATGTACCTTTGGATAGGCACTAACAAAACAGGAAAATACAACTTCCTTCTTTTCTTTTACTTTTTTTTTTTTTTTTGATGGATAGTTACACCACAAAGCACTATGGAAGACTTGTGTTTTCCGGCAAGTAACATTTTAAAACATAAACCCTACTGATTTTATGGAAAACACAAGACAAGACATAATAAGACTTTTGACCTGTTTTTCAAAATAAAACTTGTGAATTAGCAGTGCCAAGAACATTTAAACTATTAGAAATGAAAAAAAAAATTAGATTGCTATTTCCTGCTGTTCTAACTCTTTGGTACTCCAGTGATATTCTTGAAGTCATGATGTCATCAAATGTCCTATCCACTTAAAATTAAAATTTAAATTTGATTTGAAATTTTAAGGTCTTCAGTCAGACTTTGACTGTCTGTTGACAGAATGGTTTGAACCTGTGCCTTGCAGGATATTTGAGTATGGTGGCCTCCCTTGATTAATTCACTAGAACCTCAGTTTGTAAAAATATTCCTATTTAGCTAGCTTTAATGCTTCTTTGAGCATATTCCTAATTATTTGGTCAAATAACTGCTCTTATCAACAGATGTTTGCTAAATTTTGATAGAAACTGGACAACTCATGACATATTTTTCCAAACACACTGGATATAACTATGCAGGGTTTTCCTGCACTGTGAATTTCCTAGCTTTTGTAGGAAGCTAGGAAATTTAATTTTTAAAATTTATTAAAAAAAATACTTGTAATCTGTTGGACTTTTTAATCTTCTGTTTATGACGTTGTTATGTTAATCTTTATAAGCTGGTGCTAAAACTCCAATAGTTTTTAACAAAAACAAAAAACAAACAAAGAAACAAACAACAAAAGATTGCACTGGTTCCAGATGACCAGAAGGCAAAAAATGTTGGCGGTCCTTTTCCCTTCAGTCCTATAAGGAAATAAGATGAGTTTTTATTTCTATTTAAATGCTTAGGAGGGGAGTTTTAAGTATCAAATACAAAATACACTCTCATTATACATTTTTTGAAGGAGTTGTAAGGGAATGACGTTTCTATTAGCATTTGGGGCCTATTTAATAATCTGGACCATTATAGCAATCTCTAAAATATGTGTTTGAGAACTGTTAAATGTTCATTATTGATCCAAAGTGCTGCACTTTTTGTCATGCAAATTTGCATACTGTGGACTGTGTAGCACACAGCAGAAACAGATTAAAGAGCAGACTTCCCAGAGTATTAGCCTTCCTCAGCATTAGATCTATTTGTGCTCGGCAGGAAGGAAGGAAGGAAGGAAGGAAGGAAGGAAGGAAGGAAGGAAGGAAGGAAGGAAAGAAGCAAGGAAGGAAAGAAGCAAGGAAGGAAGATGCCAGATGTCTGTGGTTGCTTGTGACGTAAAGGAGTTTTGTGACGCTTCCCACTAGGAACAAAGGATGACAAATGCAACTATCTGAAATTCTCCAGAGGCATAGCTATGTCCTTATATAAGACATCTGTATAGATGTGGGCTGGATTTCCAACAGAAGCTGTGAATTGACTCAGTGCCGAATACGTTCTCCCTAGAGAAGATATAGCTCAATGCATGTACTTCAGACTTAATTTGATTCAGACGGCAATGAATTTCTCCTCCTCCCCATATAAGTCTAATTAACTCATTATAGAAATGTGTGAATTCATGGTGAGGGATCCCATCATCCAAGTCAAAGGCTAACAGCTTAACTTCAGTGATTATTGTGGTATTTAGATTGGTTTAGAACCCATCCTTGTAACATATATACTCTCACTCTTACATTGGAACTACTACTTTTAGCTTTAATGTCAGGTTAATTTCTGATCTGTGAATGTGTTTGTGGATGTGGATGTGTGCTGTTTATGCCTATATGCTTAAAATTTTTTTTTTGGAAGCATGCTGGGAAGATGAGTGTGAAGATCACTTTGTTCCTGGGTACTGAGGTTGGGCTGTTCCAGAAACAAAACCTCCTGCTAGAAGGATTTGGGTTCTTTGGAAGCAGCAATGAGGAAACAGTTGCATTTGAGCAGGCTGATTCACTCTGCATTTTTGTTTGTGCTAACAGAATCTAAACTGTGATGAATTTGAAGGAGTTTAGAGGAAAAACACAAGGTATGTCCTGGAAAGACTTGGGTTTGTCAGACGTTACAGTCATTGTGATTCGCCTTGAGCTGACAGCAGTTTACAAAAGACTTCAAAACATGCGGAAGTTATTTTATTCTTTGGTGAGAATGTAGTGCATCTTTTGCACTCTCTGGTTGGCTGTCCCATAAAATAGACTGGACAGTTGATAAAATGAGTTGATACTGGAAAGCCTGTACTTCTCCAAAAATATTATATTTGCTTAAATATAAAAACTGCATTCTTGTAAAACATGTAGACTCATTTATTAGTAGTACTTCTAAAGATGCCAGTCAAGATCACAAGATTCAGTTAGTCCAGGCCACATGCAAATACATCTGAAATGACACATCTTCTCTTGGACCACTTCCTGCAAAAAAAGATGTAAGCAACACTGAGGAGAGTATCAGAGACACAGAATCATAGAATAGTTAGGGTTGGAAGGGACCTTTAAAGGTCATCTAATTCAACGCCCCTGCAAGGAGCAGATCTACAACTACAGTAAGTTATTCAGAGCCTCATCCAACCTGGCCTTGAATGTTTCGAGGGATGGGGCGTCCACCACCTCTCTGGGCAACCTGTTCCAGCATTCTACCACTCTCATAGTAAAAAAAATATTTCTAATATCTAATCTGAATCTACCTCCCTCTATTTTAAAACCATTACTCCTTGTCCTACTGCAGTAGGCCCTACTGAAGAGTTCCTCCTTGTCATTCCTTCAGGCCCCCTTCAGGTACTGGAAGGCTGCTATAAGGTCTCACTGCAGCCTTCTCTTCTCCAGGCTGAACAACCCCAACTCTCTCAGCCTGTCCTCATAGGAGAGGTGCTCCAGCCTTTTGATCATCTTCATGGAAATGAAATGACTGTCCCTGAGGCATGAAATTGCCTGCCTCTCTCCCTAGTGTCATGTCTGTTAGCCAGTAGATAAAAGGAGTTTAACCCAAAAGTGATGCTAATGCATCTCTTGATACAGAGGCATTTCTCTGGACATGACACATTCTCCAGAGACAACAGTCCCTCCACCACCTGGAGTAGCTATCTTACTTCTTTAAATTACATTTACAAAGTATTACCTTCACTGGATTCACATAAAGACGATATCTGTTGTCTCTCCTATTCCCCTTGCACGCCAGTTCCCACTAACAACCAGCATTTCCAGAACAATACCCTTGTAGGTATATCTTGTAGCGTAAAGAGACCCCGGAAGAGACTCTGCCAGTCCAAAGCAACTCTGTGCTCTGCTCAGGCATGCACACAAGTTTGCTGAAAGCTGACATTAATGGGTTACACTGAACCCATATATGTGTTTGTCTCTCTTAATCATGCCCATGTGGTTCACTAGTACCCTGGGCTGAACAGGGAAGAAAAAATTCCTGTTGGTGTTTCTCATATGAGGTCACATACACATTTACAGCTGTTGTGGTTTTGATTAGTGAGGGAGGGCCTAAGGTGGTAGCTTCTGTAGGAAACTGCTAGAAGTTGCTCCCCTTTGTTCAGTGGACTTGGCCGGGCCTAGGGCAGACCCGCTGCTGGCCAAGGCCGAGCTGATTGGTAGCAGAATGTTTCGTGATAACGCCTCTGCAATAATGTATTTAAAAAGAGAAGAGAAGATGTGAGGAAGCTGAGCGGGGGCAGAGGCGCATAGGGGAAGGCGCAGGCCTCATGGGCCTTGCAGGCCTCACCCTCTGGCCTCTCACCAGGCAGCCGACTGGTCCCAACTTGGCCCGGCCCGGCTGCAAGAAGTGGAAAGGAGATGTGAAGAGATTCTGAGAGGCGTCTCCCTGCCTGTTGTGAAGAATCTTCTTGTGAGAGGAATGGCTGCAGATGCCAAGGTCAGTGAAGAAGGAGGGGGAGCAGTAATGCAGCTCCTGGCCAAGATTCCCCTGCAGCCTGTGGTGACAACCATGGTGGAGCAGGTTGTCCCCCTGCAGCCCATGGAGGTCCACAGAGGAGCAGAGATCCACTTGGAGCCCGTGAAGGACCCCACACTGGGGGAGGTGGATGCCTGAAGGAGGCTGTGGCCTGTGGAGGGCCTGCTGGGGCAGCCGTTCTGGAGAGACTGCACTCAGTGGAAGAGATGACCCACGCTGGAGCAGTTTCATGAAGGACTGTGGCGTATGGGTAGGACCCCACAAGAGAGCAGGGGAGGAATGTGAGTTCTTCCCTCGACCGTGAAGCAGCGGAGTAAAACAACACGTGATGAACTGATCGCAATGCCCATTGCCTCTTCCCCCGTGTGCCACTCGGGGGAGGGAAGGTAGTAGAGATAATGTTAAGCTTGGGAAGAGGGAGGGGTCAGGGGAGATTATCTTGTTTCTCTGTCTCATTACCCTGCTGTTTGTAGTAATAAATGAATAGTTTTTCCCAAGTCGAGTCTGTTTTGCCCCTAACGGTAACTTTAAGGATTTTCTCCCTGTCCTTATCTCAAACCTCGAGCCGTTTTTCCTTATATTATCTCTCCCTATTCTCTTGGAGGGTGGGGGGAGTGAGAGAGAGACTGCGTAGTCTGGTCCCGATCGGGGCTGAACTATGACAACAGCTCATTTCTTAAGATCTAGCACTAACCACCCTAGCTAAGCCATAGATAATTTTCAATATCTACTTAATGCTGAAAGCATCAAATACAAGCTTTTTATCTTAAACATGGGACTTTTTTTTCTTGTGCTACCTAGACCCTCTTCATACTTTCACAGAATGAGAGTACTCTCTGAATTTTTGAGTAAAATTCTCTTTTTGCTGTGGCAAGCTTCCTTTTTTCATGCGCCAAGGGAAACACTGCGTTAGGCCAAATGACTCAACATTGTTTGGGAAAAGATACAACTACTAAGGGTACTCGTTATGAAAGTTCATCTCATTAAAGGTGGTTAGGAAGCAAATCTCAGGATGAAAGGAGGATTTTGTGAACTTTTTCTGAGAGCATATGAATCCCTAGCAAGATAAGGTATGGTACAGAGCATGCCACTGGTTTGACCTGTGGTAACTCCTCTAAAACTATTCAATGGATGAATTTGTCAACCTTTATCTGTAATCCTTTATTTGTAGACAGAGTTCAAATTGTTTTCATTATGTTCATCCTCACTTTCTCTTCTCCAAAAGCCCATGGGACACAAAGTAAGAAAAGTCAGCAAACTAGTGTGGTATTAGTGGAACTTGCTGTGAGGAACCAACGTAGGGACTATGACACATTTTGCAGAAACAGATGTGTTTGTAGGAAGGCTGATTCATCACCAGTAAACAGACCAAGTACTCACTTTTTAGAGGACGGAGTCAAGATAGCAAGAGACACAGCCTTGCCCAGGAGAAATATAGTAGAATGGTAGCTATGTTTTTGCTACACATACAGATTTCCACAGTTCTTAAATGTTCCTATTTCTGACTGATATTTATATATTTATCTGGTGAGTTCCTGATCCCAGTGATGCAAGTATGAACCATATTTGAACTGGACCTAGGCAAACATTTCACCTCTGGAGAATGAGTTATTGAAAATGAATACTGACACATACCCATCCAAGGTGGGACTAGTGGAAGAAGGATTATCTGTGAGAATCCTTAGGGGTCAGGATGAGGAGGCTGGTTGGATACTCTGAGGCTTTCCACAGCTGTTGAATGCGCTCCCTCTTCCTACTGTGTGGGTGTGAGTTTAATCTCCCAAGTGTACTGCCTGTGCAAGAGACCACAGAGCAGTTTGCAGGGTGTAGGCTTTCCTTTTCCACAGCATCTGTTCCATCTGTATCTAAGATCTAACAGCTTCCAGGTTGAAGTGATTTCACCTTCTTTCCAGGTCATACCTCAAAGCGAACTCTGTAGTCTGCCAAGGCTTAATGCTTAGCAAGTTACTGGCAGTAATGCTATAGAGAGAGGAAACACTAATGGTGAAAATTTCTACGTCCCAACAGAAACTTTCTGATAATAAAAGGAGTAATGGTCAGCAATTTTTCTCAGCAATTGATTAATTGATCTGGATTCTCCCTTTTTAGACCATTTAATCCACACAGAGATGGGTAGATGCCTCATTCCACTTCATGAACTCTTTCCTGCCTCTGTGCAAGACAGAACCATCTGCACTGTTTATTTGTCTCTATTTTCTGTTTTCTCTGTGCTCCATGTATTTATTTCTCCGTATTTTTACCTTTACTAGTGGCATAGTTCCAACTATTTGTTTGAACTGCATCTCTTCATCTTGTCAAAACAATTTTTCTCTGGGCATAAATTTGATAGGAAGCTCATGTAACGTACTTACTTCTTTCTTGTATTAGTCCTGTAGCTGAGGTCACCAAGGGCCAAGAATGGGACCAGAATATTGTAGTTTATATGTGATTTTTATAATAATTTGCAGACATAAGGCTTAAGGTATCACATTCCAGATAAAAAATTGAGATACAGAAGAGATTATGGACCTAGCTGGCACTGAAAAAGAAGATGCTTTGAGTTTTTACATATTAAGCAATCTTGTATGTTCTGTCATTGCCCTTGCCCATGGGCAAAAAGGTAAGAGAAGCTGTAATTGGGTTAATCCTCTGTATTATGTTAACAGGCATAGGAAAATGCATCCTGTCCAGGATATCTAAATAAAGTCAATTTCTGATGTTCTGACTCTGTAGCCAGATTTTTCAAAGCTTGACACCTCTTTGGGCATAATAATATCAAAATAGCTCATCCTTCTCTCGAACAGAGAAAATAGCTGACTTGCTGCTGATGAGAGTTTTGCACGTGTCTTTGCATGATTTGTTTACTACTGAGACCTGCCTTTTCTGGGTCACCTTCTCTTTACCTCATATGTTCATCCTTTTAGCAATATGTCATGTCTTATTGACTTCCTACACCCTAGAATTAACATACTATGATGTCTTCCATCCCCAAACATATTGGGACAGCTAATTTTGCCTTTGCAGCTACCTTGTTTTCTTGTGCCCCCTGCCGCAAAATTATCTTCATTATTAATTATTCCAGCTTTGCCTTCTAAGAGAAAGCTTGACACTTCCTCAACCATGAATCAGTTTCCTTTATTACACCTTTACTTTTCTTCCAAACACCTATGTAAACACATCCTCCACAGTTTATATATCTAACATTAAACCAACCCTTGCAGAACATTACATGTTTTCTGAATAGACGGGTAGTAAATTCTTGAACTAATTGAACATTTTTTTAATAGAAAAAGCATTTGAACTGCTGTCTAAAAAGTTTGATGATGATGCTTCAGAACTGCAAAATAAAACCATGTGAATTTAAAAAAAAAATTGGATTTTCTCCCAATCTTACATACTAATTACATCATTACACCTAGAGCTCTGGTTCTTTATTTCCCACTAGTGAGTTGAGAAGTCTTCTGTTCTCTTAATACGGGAGGAAAAAAAATGTGGAGTGAAATACGATAAGTCTTAAAGCTCTGTATGTAAAGACAGATTGAGGATGCCAAATATGAAATTACACCAGATGGTCTCTATGAACACAACTGGCTTATTACACAAATCCAAAGTTATTTCACTGTAGTTTAAGAATTTATATTGGAGTTTAAATTCCAGCAAAATTCCTTGTATAAATGCAAACTCTTATGCAGAGCCTAGCTGTAGGCAATTCCTGGTGTTGCATCCTTCTCAGGTATTCGAGGTTTTCTTCAGGGTTAACTTGACAGAATATGTGCAGTAGCTTGGATTTTGGATGCTTGAATACAACGTTTCAAGATTTTCCTCTGCTTGAGAACTTTTTCAACACGGTATTCTTATATATGTTTTTTGTTAGAAAAACTTTTCTTTCCTGAGACTTAGACTGATGAGTAATGTTTAGCTGTAGACCAATTTAATACAAGAATTAAGATGACTTTAATTAATATAAGAATTAAGATGAATTTCAGGTACATATTTGATAGTGCAGTCTTCTCACGGTCTTACAAGATCCTGTGAGCACTTACACCCCCAGTTTTAGTGCCTTCACAAGTTTGGACACCTTTGTAAGATCTCATCCATCCCCTAGAGATATCTAAGCGATAGGGATAGTAGCCAGGGTTCAAATAACCTCTGGGTAACTCCAGTGGTGTCCTATTTGAGATTTACAAAGAGGCAAATATGAGATTTAAGCAAAGTGGTGCTTATTTCCATGTCTTGATAGGAGTCTATTGACCAGAAAGTTACAAATCTTTCATCCCATAGTACCTTTAAGAATGTTGTTGTTGTTAATTTGTGGTTGATTTCCTCTTCCTTTAGATATTTTGACTTCCATTCCTGGGTTTGCTGGATGCAGATTCTAGCTAGCTGATCATTATAGCTTTAAGCATTGTCACTTGATCTGTTTCTTCTTTCTGAGAAAAATGCACAGTGCAGTCCCTATATTTAAGTATAAGATATTTTGGCTGGCCTCACAACTCCTGATACACTAAATTCAGGCTTTTTGTGAAAACAGGTTAATATGTTGAAAAGCTGATTCTGAAAATCTAACTGCAAAATTCTAGGAGATATAATTTTTACCCACTTATTTAATGGTTTTTGTTGTGACAAATTTCCTATGTTTTTGTTATGATTTATAAAGTCTTATGCATGTTCCAACTTTCAGAGAGATCTGTCAGCTCTGTTCTTACAAGCTGAGTCTTTAGTTTGAAACTTCCAAAACAATCAGTCTTGTGGTTAATATTAACTCTGACTTTTTTTTTTTATTCCTGCATCTTTCTTTTTTTAACCCAGCTGTATATGCACCTACTTGATGCAACAGTTACTCAAGCATCTTTCACTATTGCCTACTGTGGTGTCATGTCTTGCCGAGAGTTAAGGACGGGAAAGGAACATCCTCCTATTGCGTGACCTGTTTCCTCTTCTGCAATAGCCTGCCTTAATTGTACGCTGCATTTGGCCCCTTACATCTTCTGTGATTAACGGGAGTAAGTCCTGGCTTGAGCTTGTGCCTGTAGGGCCCCTTCCAATTATCATCTGGCACCCATTAGTCTTGCCAGCTTTAGAGAAATGTATGTTTCATTAAACTTCTCAGGCCCCAAATCAATCTACTTTCTTTCTTTCCTTCTTTTCCCTTTCATTTTTGGTAGCAATTCAGATACCATTGTCTGTTTCTCCAAAGAAACCCATTTTGCCTATCCTACACTGTGCTGTTCTACAAAGTGAGCATTGTTAACAGCAGAAGGCACAAAAGGTCCTAGAGTTGACATTGCAGAATGATTTCCAGTCTTCTTTTCTCAACACTCCCTTTCAAAATATATTTTTTTTAAGTACTGCATTTTCCCAAATGCTTCTGGGGTGTTTTGCATGTTTAGTCTACTCCAGCAGACAAATTCTTTTTTTTTTATCAAGATTTCTGGTGCTAGAACATGGAAGTAGAATCTCACATAAATATTTCATGTTCACCAAAAAGGTGTTATGTAGGAATTAAAGAAATTTGAGGTGTTATTTGGTTAAATTAGCCAGGATTTTACTTGAGTCATGGGTCTCTGAAGCTCTTCCTCTGCACAAGTAAATAAAATATAATTTTCTTGTTCAATTCCTCAAGTGCAGTGTGCAGTGTGCAGTACAACAACATTTTTCATATAGCTATGACTAGTAGACACAGTGGCTGGATACACGACTGTAAGTACATAAACTGGAGAATAAAGTTGAAAGTTATTCTGCCAAAAGGTTTAGTGATCCAATACAGAAGACTGTGTCAAGTGTACAGCTTTCCTATAAAGTGTTTGTGAAGAGTTAACAACTTCAAATGTAATCCAAGATGTTGAGGTACACTAAAGAGGGAGCCACGATCATAGCCAAAGAACAAAGCTGAGAGGCACCATGGAAGCTAGAGGTCTATCTGAGATCTCACCATTCTCTCTGTTCTCAACATCTGACTCAGAGCTGCCTCAGTTTTACTGACTATTTTCTTTGCAGTATCACCGCACCTTTAAAAAAAAATGACAATAGGCTGCACTCTTGTCACTACAGCACTTATGCACAACAGGAGACCCAAGTTCAGTATCGTCTCTTCCCTTCTAGCATATAGTCTCCTCGTTCCCTGACAATTGTAGTAACTATCTAATGATAGAATCATAGAATCATTTAAGGTGGAAAAGATCCTTAAGATCATTGTGTCCAACCATAAACCTAACACTACCAAGTTCACTACTAAACCATGTCTCTAAGTGCCACGTCTACATGTCTTTTAAATACCTCCAGAGAAGATGACCCACCCACTTCCCTTGGCAGCCTGTTCCAATACTTGATAACCCTTTCAGTGAAGAGACTTTTTCTAATGTCCAATCTAAATCTCCCCTGGTGCAACTTGAGGCCATTTCCTCTCATCCTATCACTTGCTACTTGGAAAAAGAGACCAACATCCACCTTGGCCGTAACATCCTTTCAGGTAATTGCAGAGAGTGATAAGGTCTCCCCTCACCCTCCTTTTCTCCAGACTGAACAACCTCAGTTCCCTCAGCCGCTCCTCATAAAACTTGTTCTCCAGACCCTTCACCAGCTTTGTTGCCCTTCTTCAGACACACTCCAGCACTTCAGTATCTTTCTTGTAGTGAGGGGCTCAAAACTGAACTCATTATTCGAAGTGTGGCCTCACCAGTGCTGAGTACAGGGGGATGATCACTTCTCTGCTCCTGGTGGCCATACGATTCCTGATAGAAGCCAGCATGCTATTGGCCTTCTTGGCCACCTGGACACACTGCTGGCTCATATTCAGCTGGCTGTCAACCAACACCCTCAGGTCCTGTTCTGCCAGGCAGCTTTCCAGCCACTCTTCCCCAAGCCTGTAGCGTTGCATGGGGTTGTTGTGCTTCAAGTGCAGGACCCATCACTTAGCCTGATGTACCATACTGCTTCTTCGCCATCTTCCTAATTTGAATTGTACCTCTGTCCACTAAAAAATTGAAGATATTCAGAACTGTGGAGCTGTGAAGGGAGGAAAGGGAGAGAAAGAGGTGAAGTGCAAGTATACACAAGAGGGTTTATAATTTTACAGACTAGTGGTTAGAGCAATCTTCAGCAACAGGAAGAATGAGAGAGGAGCATATTGGGCCCTCCTCCTAGAAGTTATGTCTTTTTTTCCAATAACTGTTTCAACATATCTTGTCTTAAAATGGTGAATTAAGTACTTTTGTGATTGGTTTCAAGGGTTTAATGACACAGTTGCTGAGTCTGTGAAAAACCAGAACAGCATCAGGCTGCTACGGAAGGACAATGTACATTGCAAAATTGCAGCTTTAAGCAGAAGTTTGCCTAGAGTTTGGGTTCCCAGAGTCTGAGGGCTTCTTACATTGCAGTTTCAAACTGCAGTACCACATATCTATGTCAGATCTAGTCCAGAGCTAATGGACTCCACCAGATAATGCAAAAATGCTAAAAATAAATTACTAAACATGAATGGGCTAAAATGCTTTGCTTCTATATTTGCTTCTATATTTGCCGAGCAAAATATTACACAGATCTAATTTACTGCCTCTGTTCAGGCAACCCGTATTGCTACACTAAATGTATATCCTTTTCTATGAGGAGGAGCAGAGCCAAAACCTGCTTTTCATTTACCATCCTCCTCACCTTGATGCTAGGAGACAGATGAAACCCTGGAACATTCCTCCTGTTTTGGCAAAACAACAGCCTGAAGTCTAATTGGTGCAGTGCACTAATTTTTTGACGTACACATACTTTCTAGATGACCTTAAAGAGGAGTTACTGACCTGATGCACCTCATGATGGTCTTGCCAGGAATTCTCCCAGTAATTTCACGGGTAAGCAGAACAAGTCAAATATTGACATGTTGGGAGTAAAATAAACCCTTAGCGAAATGGTCCTCCCACTTCCACAGAGATGGTAGTTAAAGTAGAGTAAGTATATTTTTAAAATGTCTGTTGCTCTGGCTATAATTTGTCAGTATTTCACAGTATTATTTTTGTATAATTATCCTTATTCAAATAATCAAAATGTTCCATT
Organism: Chlamydotis macqueenii; assembly: GCF_036417535.1. Taxonomy (NCBI): domain Eukaryota; kingdom Metazoa; phylum Chordata; class Aves; order Otidiformes; family Otididae; genus Chlamydotis; species Chlamydotis macqueenii. The sequence goes on along the minus strand of NC_141593.1, from coordinate 52,328,522 downwards.
AACTGGAACACCTTGGAAAATATCTGCTAGGCAGTTAGAAGGTTATCCTTGACTATACAAGCAGTTGTACGACTGTAGCCTGGAATATAACATCTGTCCTGAGAAATTCTGTGATTCTGTGAATCCAGTGGGACAAGATTTAATGCACTCTAATCTGATTACACTCAGAACTAAAGGAGGTTAGATAATGGTAGAAGTTAATGGACGAAACTGCTTTATATACATCCTATGCAATTCTGTTGAATTCACCTGGTTACACAAAGGATGATAAAGGCACAATTTGTTCTGGCAGTCCTCTACTCAAACACATCCTTCAAAGTAAGTTTCAGAGTCTGATACCCAGGTCACGATTTTTCTTACATTTTAGTATCATTCTTTGTTCACTTTGGGGACAAACAGTTTTGGGGAAGGATGTTCAGACATGGTTGAAAGGGCCTCAATATTCAAGATACCAAAAGAAAAAATATTAATAAATCAATACAAAAAGTTAATATTTATTGTAGTTGTGTAGTTTTAAAGAGGCAGATTTTCTAGCCCTGGCATTCTTCCAGTGCAACTTGTCAAACCAGGTTACATCTGAAATGTGCCTGCAGCCAAGAATGTGAGAGCTCAGCATGACGATGTGTAGAGGCTTGTTTGATTTGGGGTGATTTTCACTTTTCATCAAAGAAACTACCTGATCTTCTTTCATGGGTAATATTTCCAAGGCTCATTATTATTCTTTTGTTTGCTTTGGTTACTAGGGCTCATTGGAGGAAATAGCTCATTTAATTTAGAGTTTCTTCATTATGAGACACTTCTTGTAAAGATGCGGTGTTCTGCTTTGTTCTTTTGACTTCTAATCCATAAAACCCTCCCTGCCTTTGCTGTCTTTATTGACACCCAAGGGAGTCTATGTTGCATAACATGTCAGACTTGATTTGTTTGTTTTCCCTTCCCAATTGTCTCTATTTTCCTAGGGAAAAATTGCCTAAAAATTAATCTTTTTCAGACACAAATGACAAGAACTTATGTTTGAAACATCACTGATTCTATAGTATAAGGAAATTAATTTCATATGGCAACATCAACACAGGAGATAAATAATCAGTTTACACTGTCTCAGCTTAGAGGCAGTAACATACAGACTGAGGATTGTAATTTCTTTGAACATGGTAACTCAACTGGCTGTGATTGTCCACGCACACTTCTAATTAATTTTTAAATAGAAGGAATTATCATTGTTTTTCTGTTTGAATAAGCACCCAGTTTCCCAGTCAAGGTAATCATAGCAGCTTAGGTCTGATTCTAGTGATCCCCGTTGACTTGAACACAGTATACTATTTTTAGCTTATGTTAGTTCATGGCTATGAAGAAACAAAGGTGCCAAATAACAAAAGAAACCTAGAGGTCTGTATCATCACAGCTGCTTGGAGTTTCTGTATGTGAAACAGCAATCTGTCTGCATTGTTTTATGTTGCTGTTTCAGCTTTCGCTTCCCAGTTAATGGAAAGGTGTTATAACTTGTCAGGTGAAAAAGTAATGAATAAATATTGAGTGCTAATTAAATAAATATTATGGTTTTGTAATATGTCCCTTCTGTTTATTCGTGATTCTTCTTTCTTCCTCCATTGTCCAAATAAATGTTCCCTCCCCTATCAAACACTACTTCTAGTTCTCCCAGTTTCAGTTTTCAGACCTCATTCACATAAGATTTTTTTTTTTTCACTGGGAAGTATCTCCAGTCCTGTCCTGCTTTTCAAAGACTATGACCAAAACCTCCTTCATTTTTGCTCTGGAGATTAGAATCATGTCTCATTTGCAGATTAAAACTGTCTTTTCATAGTCTTCCTTAGTCAGTGTCTTGTAGACACTTCTGTGGAAATGACCCTCATGAATCTTCCAGTTTCCCTCTGATTTTGTTAAAGGCATTAAAATACAACTTATTTCTCTTCCTTCACATATAATCAAACCAAGTTTCTCCTGCCTAGAATATATTGCTTGTGGTACTCTCAATGTCAGTTTAGTGTACAACATACCTTTCTAACAGTTGTTTGTTTTTTTTTTTCTGGTTCGGTGGAGCTACTCATCTTTCTGAAATAATTTCTGCAAGGTGTACCACTCCCAGTATTTATTGCTTCCTCTTTTATAAACGTTCCTCAGTATAACACCATCACAGTTATTTGGCAGCATCCCTATGATGAGTTTACCTTGCAACTTGCGACACTGGTGTGGAGATACAGCTAAACTGACAGGTGCCAGAGTACTGGTTTTGTAGAATATTTGTGGTTTTCTTGTAAAACATGAAAAGCCTAGGGTCGTTCAGAAGCACTAGATGGAACTGAAGGGAAGAAGACAACCATTTTTGAGTGAGAGGAAGGAGAGAGAACAACTTCTTAACAAGAGCAAACTGAAGGAGCAACTTGGCAAAACAGGTTGGAGCTGGTTGCTGTTTTGAGCCCAGCAACAGCTGATTCTGCTGCGCTGATTGGCTGCAGCACTGACAGAGGGTGAAACAAATTTCTGTCAGACTCCTTGACTCTGAGTGGTTTCCAAACAACATAGATACTGTGGTGATGGACCAAAGAGAGAAAGATAGGATCTGCTCCATTATCCTGCTTGGAGCTGTTTAGACCTAATTTTTCAATTAACAAAACTTCAACTAGACTCCAGGTATTCCTGGCTGCTTGCTATGCAGGAAGATTATTCAAATTGTCAGCCACTTTTGCTCATGCTGAATTAAACCACTGAAATTGTGTGCATTGCCCCGGGCCGATGCAAATGAAGAAGGGACACTACCAAGAAGAGAAGTTAAGCCAAAAAGCACTTCTGTGGGGGAAGAGGAAGGAAGCAGCATACAAGGAGAGGAAAATTCTGTTGAAGACAGTTCAGGAATCCATGCTACTTTGAAGAAGAGCATTGATCTAAACAGTTAAAATATAAAAAGTTATTCTGAAGTGAATATCTCCTATGATCAAACTGGATTTGGTCTCACCTGAGAACATAAAGTCCTAGCAAATGAAACCAAGCTTTTCAAGCAGGGACATGTTGGCTTTCAGAAGCCAGTGAGGCACTTTTCACAGCAGTGTCGTGGGCCACCCTGCAGATTGAGTGGAAACCCTTTCCAAAGAAAGGCTTTTGGTCTCAATCCAAGTCCCACCCATTACCCTCTGCAGAGTGAGTCAGAGCTTCCCAAACATCCATGATGTTATGCCAGCACTTTCTTCTGTGATAGGTAAAGTGTCCTCTACCCTGGAGTCTTGTAACACAGAGATCTAAATGATTTTAAATATGTGTTGAACTGGAGTTTCTAAAACACATATATCCAAAGAGAAATTCCTATTTGGGAAGCCGATTCCTAGAACAATCAGGAAGAAGGTAAAGGAACAGAGTTAGTAAGAACTTTTTACTTGAAGGATATTCCTGGCTTTCTTACCTCTACAGAACTTCTGTCTCCTTACTCATCCCTCCAGCAGCACTAAGCAATGTGTTCCAATATTGTTTCAATATATGACTAACATAATTAGTTTAATGTTTCACTCCTTCCTCATATAAACCTGACAGTAAATTATAATTCCACTCTAAGTAAACAAACAATGGCTTGTGGGGCCTCTTCTGATGAATGTTTGTGAAAGAGAAATTGCAGAATATTGTGGAGCTAAGAAAAGCAGTAACAGCTGTTCAGCTTAATATATTTCTTCTACTTGCCTTTGGTTCCAGCAGCCATATTCAATTCCTCTGAAGAGATGTACATTTTTCCAAGCCAAAGTATGCATCTAGTCCTGAAATTCAGAGAATTCATTTACTTCAGGACACTCATGCTGGCCTTTGAGCTCTTCTGTGAGCAGGAGAAACAGTGGATTTGAGAAAAGCTAGATTACAGCAGCATAAATGCACCCTAACATTAACTGTGGTGACAACCAGCTGCATGTTCAGGAACAGATATTTAGTAAGGGTGCAGACAGGGAAACAAGGAGAGAGTTTGTCAGAGACAAGCAACTTTCTGGAGATGTTAGCTAAGTTACGCTGACAGTTATATACATACAGTACTATGCACTACTGGGTAGAGAAAGCAACGGCAGCTCTGAACAGCTCAGTAAAATATCAGAAGTCACATTAGCAGAGCATCCCATACATCTAACATACTGTGGTCTTCCACAGGGATAGTAGCCCAGACTGCCTTCCATTGTAATGTCTGCAGATTTCTTCAGGTACCAAGCTGCCCTCTTTCAAATGAGCTTGGCTTTCCATAGTGTGAAGCAGATGCAACACAGCATCCCTACATGGGTATAGCTGGGAGGAGTGAGCTGGGAGCTCCTGACTTGTACAGTTGTGGGAAGGCCAGCAGACTCACAGATCTCTCTTCACATCCTTCAGGAAAGATATCAGAAAATGTGAATATCTTAGTGGCAGATATATGACTGGAATTTTCAAAAGCAAAAAGCTCTGGCTTCTCTTGAAAACTGAAGACATCATAATCTTTTTTTTTTCTTGAAAAATGTTACAATTTGTGTATATGCATGCATGTGTATTTATCCATGTAACATGCCTCTGTGTGCATGCATATGTATGTGTGTATATGTATATATGCAACACATAGATAGATTTTAATGATTATCCTTCATTTGCTTTTGCTTTCTGTTTCACCTCTGTTGAAGCACAATTAAATTGCACAGAAAATAAGACAGTGAAGCTTGTTAAATCTGTCCATTTTGCACTGTAGGAAATTCAGAAGTACAGAAGAAAATAATGTAATTTACAAACATCAACTTTACTAACATTACTTCATTATTTGTACTCATGCATTTGTTTGAAATAATACAAATTAACTATTAAGCTTAAGAAATAGACATAAAATATTTGTAATGCAGCTGACAGGTTGACCAGATAGTGCTACCACAATTTTGTAATAAACATTACAACAGAACTTGAATAGTATTAAAGAGATGTTGCTGTTTGTAAAACAGAATCACAGAACCATAGCATGGTTTGGGTCAGAAGAGGCCTTTAAAGATCATCTAGTCCAAACATCTTGCCCTGGGCAGGGATGTCTTACTAGATCATGTTGCTCAAAGGTCCTTCCAACATGACTTTGAACATTTCTAGTAAAAGGGCTTCCAGAACTTCTCTGGGCAACCTGTTCCAGTGTCTCATGACCGTCATTGTAAAAAATTTCTTCCTTATATCCCATCTAAATCTACTCTCTTTCATTTTAAAACCATTGCACCTTGTCCTGTCACTACAGGCCCTGCTAAAAAGTCTCTCTCCATCTTTCCTTTAATGCCCCTTTATATATTGAAACACTGCAATAGGTTCTTCCTAGATCCTTCTCTTCTCCAGGCTGTACAACCCCAACTCTCTCAACCTTTCCTCATAGGAGAGGTGTTCTATCCCTGTGGTCATTTTTGTGGCCCTCATCTGGTCCCATTATGACAGGTCCATGTCTTTCTTGTGCTAGGGACCTGAGAGCTGGATGCAGTACTCCAGGTGGGGTCTCATTAGAGCGGAGTAGAGGAGGAGAATCACCTCCTGTGATCTGCTGGCCACACTTCTTTTGATGCAGCCCAGGATGCAGTTGGCTTTCTGGGCTGCAAGTGCACATTGCCAGCTCATGTACAGTTTTTCATCCATGAGTATCACCAAATCCTTCTCTGCAGTGCTGCTCTTGGTCCATTTGTCCTCCAGTCTGTACTGATATTGAAGATTGCCCTGACTCACATGCAGGACTTACTTACACTTGGTATTGTTGGACTTCACGACATTCACAAGGACCCACTCCTCAAGCCTGCAAAGGTCCTTCTGGCTGTCATCCCTTCCTTGAAGCAAATGAACTACACCACTCAGCTTGGTATAAACTGCAAACTTACTGAGGGTATGGTAATCCCAGTATGTCATTGATGAAACTATTATATAGTATTAATCCTAGTATGGAGAGAGGGCTGGCAACTGTATCAGCCAATCCTCTCAGGACATTGGGATGCATCTTGTTGGGTCCAATGGACTTGTGTACATTCAGATTCCTCAGGTGGTCTCAAACCTGATTTTCTCAGGATCATCTTTCTCTGACTGATTTTTTCTGTTTTTCAAGAAAGAGTAGTCTCAATTAACCATTATGTAATAAGTTTTTCTTATAAGTCTTTTTTTTTAATATCTCAAAGGAAATAAATGTATTTTCTGATGCTAAGTGCTACCTCACATCCTCTTGATAAAGATAAAAAGAGACGTACTAAGGAGGTTCCTGGGATTACTTTTATAAATCCCTACAGCTCTACTTGTTAAATTTTTATCAGCATATCCCTATGTATTTCATTGGACAATCTACTTCTTTTAATACTAGAAAGATGGGCAAAGTACAGTCATGTCTAATAATCTATTTACAATGAACTGATTCATTGAACTTTTAGAGTTCAAGATCTCTGTATCAGATATTAGGGTATTTCATAATGTTACAATTACTATTTCAGAGATGCAGCCAGTCAAAATATATTATATCACTTGTGTATATCCATATACCTGTGTGTAGAATCATAGAATCATATAAATACTTAGTTTGGAAAAGACCTGGAAGATCATTGAGTCCAACTGTAAACCTAACGCTGCCAAGTCCACCACTACACCGTGTCCCTAAGTGCCACATCTACATGTCTTTAAACACCTCCAGGGGTGGTGACTCAACCACTTTCCTGGGCAGCCTTTTCCAGTGCTTGACAACTTTTTCAGTTAAGAGTTTTCATTTTTTTTCTGATGTTCAATGTAAAATTCCCCGGCACAGCCGTTTCCTCTCATCCTATTACTTGTTACTTGGGAAAAGAGTATATAAATTTATATACATTTCTGCTAATTTAAACAGCATAGAGTTTACACCTGATCTTTCATAAGACTTAAAATTTGCAATAATCATTGTCCAAATATCTTCCCAAGGGTTAGAACTGAAGAACACTTATAAATTTTCCTCCTCATATTCTGAAAGAAGTTTACTGTCAGAATTTCCATAAAATAGACATCAGTCAGTCTAATGGTGCATACCCTGTAGATTTTCTTCCATGTTCATTTTAACCAACTAGACCAGCATTTTCTAGCCTATCCTGAAAAGACAGGTTCAATCTTTTTCAGAAGCACTGAGCAAGTGCTTCTCCTACTACCTTCAGTGCAATCTGGAGCTGTGCAACAGTCTGTGAAATCACATCACTTCCACTAAGATGGCTCCACTGTTAGTAGCCACACTTGACAAACACTGGCTAATTTTATCCAAGGGGATGTACTCTCAGTGAGCTGAACGTATGAAAAATGTCATTGAGAAGACAGAAATCAGGGTGCTTCATCCCAAAGTACATGGAATACAGTGAGATCATCTGGCACCTTCCTACAGAAATATATCAAAAGCATGTGTTGAACAGGATTGATTAGATAAATCCATTACATAATAATAGTATTTGCTCAAGCTCAAAAAAGCAGGATTGAATGAAAGGTTGGATTGCAGATGGATTCAAAACATGACAGTTGGATTTCAATCCTTAGTTCAAGAACTGTGTGAGGCCTGGTGAACTCTGCAGCATATAAATGATGCTCAGAATTAGCTTTAGCTAAGGCCACTAGCAGAATTCTGATTGTGGTATCAAATGTCCAACAGCCTCAGGATTTTTCTGGATATTTCCAGCTTACCATTACGCCTCAATATCCCAGCATATGGTTTGATGAATTATTTGAATTCTCTTCAAAGTCCTTATAATTAGCTCAGTTTCTTTTGTCTCTGTAAATCTTGGCAAGTTGTGTCTTGTAAATCAATCCCTTTATCTCCCCCAGCAAAGCATAAGGCAAGAACTACAGAACATGCAAAAATTAGGTGAGGACAAAGCACTCCCTTTTCAACACATGACATAGAAAGTGACTATTGCTATTTGTTTTATTCAAGTAGGCCCAAATGTAATGGTCACTCTGAATTCCAGTCATTGTCAACACTAGTAGCAGTTATTATCACTGGAATTAACCTTTATTTTTACAACTCTAAACAAGATTGCTTGCAATGGTCAGTGTGTTTTTCCCTTATTACAATATTTTTTTCATCTTCCCTTCAGTATTTTATCTCCTGCATTTGGCAAGTGAGCCTTCAATGACAGGAAGAGCTTTGTTGTGGTCCATGATTCATTTCACTTATTCCCCAGCCACTCCCTGGGTGTGTTTTTGTAGAAGCAGACTCTTTTGCAACCTGAAGTAGTACAGCTCTGTAACAATATGGCATCACCTGCCTGCCAAGGCAAGGGACTATGGTGATTAACATCTTGAAGAGGAAAATGCAACATCCATTCACAAGGCTTCCACAGCTTGAGTCTTGATGCAATTCTGTCAAAATAAAATGCTTTCAAAACATCCATTGAAAGGCTCTGAAAAGTGCCACTCATACAAACTCAAGATGCCCATGCTCTGCCTAATTCCTGTGCTTGGTCATTGCTTATTTTTGGAAAACATTTCCATAAAAAAAAAAAAAGACTCAGAGAAGTTGTCCCTTGAAGAATGTCATGTACCCAAGAGTTACTACGGCTGAAATTTTTGCAGAGTCAGCTTAGTTTGGTGTAAAACCAACTATGAGTTACAGCATATTACTCCACATTTTTGTGGAGTGTTTCTGTTTCCCCAGCCTTTACTTTCACAAGTACACTTTTTGGGACAGTGATCACCTCTTTCTGATGTTCTTTTGGTGTTCAGCATATATGTATTCAGTTCTTTGTTGATACCTATAGGGTTTCTCAATGAGAAAAACATAACAAGCAATTACATGATGCTGTGTTCTTACAATTCTCAGGATGTGTATTTTTTATTCATTGTACCTGACATTAGGCTTCTGGCTGGAGGAAATGGGTTATAAATTCCACAGATATTTTAAGTAGCAGCTGTAGTCCAAAATGGAATTGTGATCTATTTCCATAGGGCTGAAAAGTCCATGTGCACTTCTGGAGACCCACCTAGGTTCCAAAAAAGGAACACTGGGAGGTGAATAAAGTGTATCAGAACAGAAAAGAGGGAAATGCTCATCTCCAGAGTAGCCTGACATACAGTATTGCCCTCAACAGGAAGTCATAGACTTCCCTTCTCTACACTGAGTGTTCTCTTTCTCAGAGCCAGAGAAACGCATATACATAATGTGTACATGCGAATTGTTAAGGGAAATGTTAATTATGGTGAAAACCTGAAAAAAACTCTGCGTATCAGCACAGAACAGGTGATAAACTCAGAATGCATTTGCTATGAGATACTAAGTACTTAGTGCTTAAAATTTACTTCCTACTTGTAGCAAAAAAAATCGTTCAGTGCAGTGATGGCTAGTGGGTTCAGAAAGCAGCTTTGCTACATGAAAGGCAGAAAGTGATCAGTCAATTGATCAATAAATAAAAAGGGGAAAAAAAAGCCCTCAGGTCCAAATAAGTACTGTCTCAAACTGAGAATTCAGGCACTTTTTTTTTTTCTCACTATATTATTATTAAACTTCAAAGCCTTCCCAGCCAATTGAAAAGGGAAGCATAAGCCAGAAATAAGATTTTTTTTTTTTAAAGTCTCCACAAATTGCAAACTCTAAGTTTTATATCACCCGTAACAATGGTTGTTAATGAAAATCACTCAGGTTTCATCTCCATAGGAATGCATAGCAAATAATCAGTGTTTACTTCTGGTGGAAGCATTGCAATGTACTCACGATGACTTTCTCTTCTTTGATACTAACAAACAAAATTCAGCTGAATGGCCCAAAACCAAACACTAATGGAACATTCTTTGGAATCCCCAGTCAGGCATGGTCCTGGGCATGGGCATGGGCCATGGGCCTCTGGGATTCTTTGTAGTATGTTTATCAGCACCTCTTAAACCATCAGCACTTGTCTACTTTGAACAAAATCTCTGCCTAGGTTAGCTGTATTCCCTAATGGCAGAATATTACTAGCTCTGGCCATTCTGTAGCATTAGGCTTAATTATCTCCTTTAAGGACTGCTCCCCAACAGGCATACACCACATTTCCTCCATAAAGATGGCAACTAAAGATACACTTTCTCATATACAACCTAATCCTGAGCGTAGATGAACTGTTAACAGATAATGTCTTAGTCTTAAATTATATTTATAAGGCAACAGTCTTCTGTCAACAACTAGAAGATCAACTTGGAAGATGAAAAGATTTTTAAGGGTTTATTTGTGCATTATTCAGCAGCATCTTCAGCATCTTACCACAAAGCAATCAAGATGTCTTAATCTTAAACGTACGTACATCTTTCTTGATACGTCAATTGCCTTGCAGGGTAATTTATTCTTCGCCACATAGCCTTGACTCAGAGAGGTACATATATAATCTTGGGCAAGTGCCTTGTCCCATTGATTTCAATAGGTGATTCATAAACCTATTGAATTACAACCTCAGTCTTACTCTGTTAATTTCTTTTCCTATGAATAATTCCTTACAGTTTAAATTCCATTACGTCCTCTAATAGTTTGCTTTAAGCATTTGACACTTTTAAAATACTTAACAATGATGTCTTTGGGGACCACCTATTTACAGCTATAGGTCTTTGGCAAGGAGGAGAATGTTATACTAAAAGTCAGCCACTTAATGCTATCCACCCGAAAACTTACTCCAGCAGTTCTTTATTCTGTTTAGTACATCCAACATTGCCCCCTTCATTATCCAAGCACTCTTCTTTAATTGCTATTTGTCTTTTTTTTTTTTCAGATAGTAATTCATTGTTATTGTTAATTTTCTGTCTGAAAACACAACTGTGCTGTTCCCTTTGCAGGTCAAGCTCCTTCTCTTTGAAAGTTCTTTTCTAAGCCAGTGTGTTTGCACGATCCTTTTCCTATTACTTCTCTAAAATGTCTTCCCATAGGCTTTGGCAGGTGAAATAAGCAGAGTCTGCTCATGCAGTCAGGTAGGCATTTGTCTGGAGCACAACTTCACAGCAACAACTATTTCTGCACAGGATTAGCAGTCTTCACGCTTGCATTTTGCTGCCGCTTCCCCGCAAGCTGTAGCAGAAAGGACCACGAGATGGCAGTGCTGCACGAGCGATTGAATCAAACCCCAACTTTTTGCTGATTTACTGGGAAACACGTTTTTTTTTTTGCTGGCAGTTTCACAGCTTTTTGTAAATTCAGTCTGCCCCCCAACCTGCTTTGCAACAACAGGGAGATAAAGAAAGTGAAATCTATACCCTTCACGTTCTGAAATGTGGTGGTTAATGGGTCACATTCTTTTGCTAATAAAATATTATTGTTTGTTTCAATATAGTCTGTACTGCCAGGAAGTATGACATGATATTTTAGAGCACTACAGAAAGCCTGTAACTAGGAGATAAGATTTCTGCTACATCAACACTTGCCTTCCGTCTGAGAATGGACGTGTTCAGAAGAAAATCGACACTGAAATGCTGAATTTCAAGGCAGAGCAGAAAGGAATGAGTTCTTTACAAATACTTTTATAGAAGTGTTGACTTCCTTTGCACATGAGTGATCTTTAGTGTCAGCACGGCAGAGTTAATTATAGGGGGAAAGTAATGTGCTGATGTAGCTAAATTGTTCTCAGTTTCCAGAGGCTGAAGTACCTGGTAATTTCTGCATAATGGTCAATTTTGCATAACAATACACCTATTTGTTAAGGCTGACTCAAAAGCAAATAGGAATGGCTGAACAATAAATGCTGAGCTTTTAAAGGTCTGATTAAGTGTATCTTTCCTCTGCCCCTTCATTTTGTAGTGGCATGAAGGCAAAATGCCTTTTGTGAGTGATGTAGTCCCAGTGAGCTGCAGAACATAAAAGCACTGTAGGAATTCTTCATCTTGCCTAACGTTGGACCTCCAAACTACTTCCTTCAAGGCTGCCGAGATCAGAGATTTGTTCAGGCCTTGCTTGAGGACTGTTGGTCTCGTTTCTTTACAATGGGCTGCACAGAGTCCACGGAGAGGACATTTTTTCTGAGAAATGCCAGTGCACTGAATCTTCCGGGAACAGGTGTTAGGCCACCCTACGGTTTCACCGAGACAGCAAAAGCCACTGTCATGAGTGTGCCTCTTACTGCAGTGATAACAACTATCACTGCTTGTTCATTTGGGTTTCATGGGGCACTGTCTCAGGCTTTCTGTAAACTTTGTTAGACAACCATAAATACAGTGTGAGTAGGTTCTCTGGTCCTCGTTGGTGACCAACTGCTGGCACTCACTTAAGCCAAAATTGGGGACTACAGCTTCTAGGTGGTGTCCATGTGGGACAAAAGAGCCCTCAAATTTGTTGCTCTGAATTATGACAGTGTTCTATGTTGATACGGCACCTCAAGCAAGCAGGATGGTTTCAGCTGGCCTTTTTAATTTCTGGTACTCAGTAGCCTTCTGTCTCTGAAAGCAGAGTCAAAAATAGCTCTTTCCTTCAAATACAAAGAAAGAGATGTGCCATGCAATACGGGAAAAAAAGTGAAAAGGAAATAAATAAGGAATTACCCAAATGGGAAGGAGCCACTACGTATCCCTGAAGGAAACCTTGCCTTGAGATTAATGCATATGGCCTAATGCAATATGACCTAGCAAATGAAAGACTGAAGCATTCAGTGAAGGCGGATTTCCTTCCCCCAATAAGAGAAGAGATAGGAGGAGGGAAAAAAAAAAGAAATAGTGGTTTCTGGCTGCTTAATATTTAGCAATTAACAGACACCTTTCCTCCATTCTTTTCCCTAGGAGAACTCAAAGCAATAATTTCACTGGCAATGTTTACTCTGGAGATATTCCAAAAGAAGAGGAACACTCAGCACAAAAGCATGCACAACAGACTCCTGTCAGATCCATCACTTCATCCACAGCATGGTTAAAGGCTAATTGAGAGAAATGCATTTCTACACAATGCATAATATGAACAGATTTATGCATGTGTGTATTTGTTTACAGAAATACATATACATTCATTTTGCTATTATATTTTGCCTAGAGAAATAATCTGGGAACAGTAATGCTAGCTGCTGAAGGACAGAGAAGTGTTTACCCTGTCACATAAACACTTCACAATCTTACTGTAGTTTAAGGAAAACTATGAGGGGGAAACCAAGCAAGACTGAAGACAAGTTTTACCTTTGTAGATTGCCCTCCACTTGCACTGGGAATGTCTAACATTTGTAGATCTGTTTCAGCCCACCTGTACAGTGGTCTTCTATCTTGTGCTGAAAATGTTAATAGTCAGCCATTTTCCCTGCAAGGTAGTTGGTACACAAAGGCAAGCAAGGAAGAAGTCCTAACACAGCTGCTTTTTAAATCCATCTGCCACCAAAGCTTTGACTATTCTTCATCTGAGGGAATATAAAAGACAAACTAATTTAATTCTTACAGCAATAGCCACAGAAGTGTGTTACGCTGTAACCTTCTTAACGTGAAATGGAGGAGAAGGAGATTCAACAGCATTCCCAAATTGCCCATTTTCTGTTGATTGCTAAGTCCTTTAACTTGTCCCTTTTCCCCTTTCAGTGTCTCGCAAAGATGACTCGTACTTGTTGTCTTTGCTTGCCCTGGTCCAGTGTTGGACTGAGATGTCAGAAGATGTATCCTCTATCAAAGCCAAGGCTTGTTTCCAAGTGCACAATAAAAAATTATGTTGTGGCTCAGAAACTCACAAAGCAAACTGCAAGAGACAACATTACCTTGCAGGAGATGATATATTCAGCAGGTATACAGTCCTCCTGTATCACCAGAGAACATTACTTCTCCAGGACTGTAAAAGCTATGATTTTCTTCCTGTAGAAAAAGTTACATTTTTGGAATATGTTGTCATTGCATTGTTTTCTGATGCTGCATTTTCAAATATCAAGTTATTTAATCTGAAAACACATGGCTAGGTCTAATTACTATTCCTAAATCCTGCTAAGATAACATGTGGCTGATGTTTAACTGTGCTTCCTCACTGTGGAGAAAAGGCAATCAGCAGGTGATGATAAACTGAACATAATAAAGTCTTTTTTAAACTGTTGTCTAGGTCATTTGCTACTGCCATCGTAAATAATCAAAGAAACAACAACAACAACAAAAAAAACCCTGACACTGACAAAGAACAAGGAAATACTTGAATATTTGCATTGTGGGATCGTATGAGAAGATTCAAGAACACATAACTACAATCCTCTACTATTTTTATTACTGCTCTTATACACAGAAAACAATTTATCAATAGAGAAAAAAAAACAAAAACCCTTTGCAAGCCATTTATAAAATAAATACGTTTGAGACTGGAAATTAGTATCTGACAAATATTGCTTAATAATCCACCATGAAAGTTTTTTTTCCCAACATTTTCTCTTCCCTTCTGCCAATATATATACCCCAATCAAAACTCCTGCATGGGGTTATGCCTTGATTTTCATCAGCCATGTCAGAAGATGACACAATAGATGTATAAATCTTTGCAATGTGTTTTGCTTCTAGGAAAAGCTTTCAGGAAAGAACACATGCTCACTCCACGCGTATTCAAAACTCAGCAGATGTATCATGATGAGTTGCCTTGATTTGGCTCCAGAATTACAAATTATAGCCATCAGCACACATCCTGCCAAGAATAGAGAATGAAACTCTGTTTAGTCCAATCGTCCTGCTGTAGTTGCAGTCATGATTTTGTGTCTATTGTAGAAATATATCCTTCTAGAAGTATTCCAGTAACATTTGTTGGTGTAACTATTTTGAAAATATGAAGTAGTTCTTTTGTTCCCTTGCAGGGCTTCTATCTCTCCCTAAATCTATATATGCTGACTATAACAGCTGATTTGAATCAAACTGATAAAACAACATTTCACTGTAAAAGGCTGGTTGCTGAGCCCAAAGTGTTTCACTGGAAATATTTAGGCTTGAGTAGCCTCTACCAAATCCAAGAAATAGCTCCAATGTGACTGAGCAGGGATTCCTGGCAAGACTAATTCCAGAACTGGGGATGCAGGGAACACAGTAGTTCATAGTCCAGGATGATCCTGCCTCCTGCTTTTTCTTCTTTTTCCTTTTCTTTTTCTTTTTCTTTTTCTTTTTCTTTTTCTTTTTCTTTTTTTTTCTTTTTTTTTCTTTTCATTTTTTCTTTTTCTTTTTCTTTTTCTTTTTCTTTTTCTTTTTCTTTTTCTTTTTCTTTTTCTTTTTCTTTTTCTTTTTCTTTTTTTTTTTCGTTTTTTCTTTTTCCTTTTCTTTTTCTTTTTGCTTTTTCTTTTTTCTTTTTCTTTTTCTTTTTCTTTTTCTTTTCCTTTTTCTTTTTCCTTTTCCTTTTCTTTTTCTTTTTCTTTTTCTTTTCCTTTTTCTTTTTCCTTTTCCTTTTCTTTTTCTTTTTCTTTTTCTTTTCCTTTTTCTTTTTCTTTTTCTTTTTCTTTTTCTTTTTCTTTTTTTCTTTTTCTTTTTCTTTTTCTTTTTCTTTTTCTTTTTCTTTTTCTTTTTCTTTTTCTTTTTTCTTTTTCTTTTCCTTTTTCTTTTTCTTTTTCTTTTTCTTTTTCTTTTTCTTTTTCTTTTTCTTTTTCTTTTTTTTCTTTTTTCTTTTTCTTTTTCCTTTTCTTTTTCTTTTTTCTCCTTTTTCCTTTTCTTTTTCTTTTTCCTTTTCATCTTTTTTTCATGAATTCCAGTACTTATTCAATGTTACTGTAGAGAAAGTTTCCTACTAGAACCCTCTTAAGAAGAAAAGATTCTGAAAGTAATCTCCAGATCACATGTTTTCATTTTCTTATCCTGTTTTGTTTCTGGAACATATCTAGGACAGTTTTGAAGAGATGGCATAATGCAAGAATATATTTTTGTTGTCCCAATATGGCAAACACTTCTGAAAGATACTGATTTCATAAGATTGTTCTCCATCTGGACTAAAATATGAAAAAAATATTTACAGGGTAATTGCAAAATAAAGTTTGATGGACTTTGATGCACCAGCTATCAATGGCAATACAAAGGCATTACTCTATTTTTGATCACTTGCTAGTTTTGCTTGGAGCAGATGAAGTCTTTCAAGCGTTTGCTTTGGTACATGTATCCCAAAATGTTCTGTCGGTCTAGGATTTCTCCATTCATATGACCACAGTATGACAAGGGCAAATCAGCATGGTTTCCCTTGGAGGAATTTCACTCCCTTTCAGTCCTTTAATGCTCTCCTGCAGTTGAAAGAAGGACTCAGTAGCATCATAATTAAGCCAGCTCTCAGCACAATTCAAGAGACTAATGAGGAAATTTAGTGGAAAGATGAAACATAAAACAATGCCTTAGTTCAAACACTGTCCGAGAAGCAGAAAATAGGGCAGGAAGCTGTAATCGGTGTCAAATCATAGACAAAAGCAGTGAGTGCCTGTAAAACTTCACCCTGTCTCATAGATCTGTAAAAAAGCTCATGTCAGAGTCACACCTTGCAACAAAGTGAGCTTCAGACAATATTAGCAATGGAAAACATGAAGCTGTCCAAAGCATGTTGCCTGGCGTCAAGCCTCTCTGAACACACAACAGTGCACATCGGCCTCAGTAGGGCTCCCAGATGTTTTAGAATTTGGTGGCATCACATAACAACTGTTGAATGTTACACCTTCCTGTCAGATGCCCAGCATCCCATGGTACCAAGACTTCAGAAAGGCACTTGCCAAGGCATCTGGACACAATAGACTTATTGCACAGACACTATTAACAAATGCATGATCAGGCATGGCTCCAAAATTCTTGGCAAGGTACTTGCTCCTATTGACCTCACAGTTATTTTAGTTATCTAGCATTTCATGTGCTTTCTGCCTGATGACCTTTCAAACTGATAGACATTTTCCGTGTATGTGGTTATCTGTTTTTTTCTTACTGTGACGTGCCTGTTCAGAGGCAGGTATTAATGTGTCAAATAACAAAAAAAAAAAAAAACAAAAAAAATGCATGGAGACTTCAATTAATAAAAGGGTTTCCCTGGAAAGGATGTTTTGCACTTTTTCAATATGCTTTTCAAAAGAAATTATTGTGTAGTACCAAACAAGATTCTGCCTATCTTTCACTGGAAAAAGGGAGAGTGAGAAGCAGTCAAAGGAGATAATTTCCTTATGTGCTCCCTCTGTTTTATTATTAGGCAAGCCAAAAGATTTAACTTATTACAAGGTTTTAGAATTTTTGTGTTCTGGTTGAATGAAAGAAACAGTAGGACAGGCAGATTTAAGGTAGAAATCAATCTCCTACCTTGTATCTGATTAGCAGTACAATGCTATATGTTTACTACAGCTACAATGTATTTTTCAATGAATTGTGTAGCCAGCATCCTACCATTGAGCAAACGACGGCAGTTTCATTTATTGTGGCAATCGAAACCATTCAGTTTCATAGAGTGATTGAAGTTTAATAAAGCGTTCCATTGCTAACCACCACACAGTGTCAGATTTCCACTGACAGGTTTAGGCAGAGAAACCTCCTGCTTTTTCAAGACCAACTGAATCAGGGATGTGTCATCAAGAATTAGCCTTTTTGTTTTAGCTTTATAGTCACTCTACAACTGACTTGGAATGGCAGGTTGCATGTTAATAAAGCAAATGGATATTCAAATTCTGCATGGCCTGGAAGTATCAGGTCAGGCTTCTTGGAGAACTGCAAGAAACCAAATCTTTGTTTTTATGAGAGAATGTTGGGACTTAATTGTGGGCCATGCCAAAAAATCAAAAGCCATGGAGGATGACAACATATGCAGAGCCAAATGCCACATGGTGGATTTGGTTCACTGTTAGAGCAGATCCTAGGTACAGCTCTGAGCCACAGAATCAACTCTGCTCTACCTGACACAGATACACACACAGATGGAAAGCAGTGGCCACATACTGCTCATGGCCAGACAGTCTTTAGGATGGTTTCAAACACTGAAAGCAAGGCTAACTTGAAGCCTAATCTACATCATAAACCCACTCTTTTCGCATGCCATGTGTAACTGGCAATGGAGAATGTGCCACGGTGATACGTGCTATGCAGCATATGTTCAGTCCATACAGTGTTTGAGTTCATTGCAACTCACAGACTGAAGTCTTCTCTCATTAATTCGCTTCAGCGCTTCAGAGCTTCATGCTTTCAGAGCTGGAGAGGACAGATCCTCAAACTCTATCCCTAATGCCCACTTAAGAATATGTGCCCCAATTTCTCAGCAGAGGAACAAAGCCGTATTTGGTGGATCAAGCTGTTTACATACAATTCAAATGAAGCTTAAGTAGCTGATAACTAGCTTACAAAGTGCAAAAATTCCAGTTCTGTATTTCTGAAAAATGTAAAAACAAAACCACTTTTGCCCCCATCAAAATATGTTACTGCCAGAAGCTAATGCAGAGGTCAGGAAAACTAAGGTCCACTTCAAAGTTAATTCTGGGGTTGCCCAGTGTAAAACTTACGAAACATACTGGAAAAAAACAAGATGTGAGTCATTCACACCAATTCATCAAGATGTTGTGGGAATCTGCTGCTATTACCCTGTGGGCTAAATGACTTTCTGGAGAAATTCCACCGAAACCAAGTCACAAGAGACTACTTTGGCCCTCTATGGTCAGTACTTTTTTCCTTTTATTTCTTTCCTTCTTGCTTTCTTGCATTTTATTTCTTGCTTGATTTCTTAATTTTCCTTTCTTTCTTGCTGTCTTGCTTTTTGCTTACTCTTTCTCTCTCTTTCATTCATTCTTTCTATCTCTTCCTCTATTTCTTTCTCTATTCTTTCCTTCATTCCTTCCTTGATCCTCAGTGTAAAAGTGTCAAAGGACTAAATCAAGGCTGGGGGATTCCTCTGGGAATTTAATGTGCCTTAGACAGGGAGCTGTGGCAAATATAATCAGTGCAGAAACACACAGTGAATGGCAGTGGTGGACCCAGAGAGCTTATAACATGCTTTGCATCAGGCTGAGTCTGAAAGAGATGGAACGGAGTGTCACACTGAAGTGATAATTTCAGCATTATTCTCCTACCTTACAAACGGGGGGTCAGACCTCAGAGAATCTATCTATTACTTGAGCCAATTCACACTGAGTTTGTTGTCACAGAATCAAGCTGTAAATGCAATTAGTCATTTTCCCAGCCTCCTATCTCTGCCACCAGTTCTATGCCACATACTCCCATTCTCTATCCCTCCAATCTTTCCATGGTTTTTCACCCTGAAGAAAAGCATTTTAAGGACATCACAGCAATTAGATCTGATAAAAGTGCACTATGATGTGTCTTCAGCTTTTATTAGGACTGACTGAAAAATGCTGACTGAGTGGCGTCCCTCAGGGGTCCGTGCTGGGCCCGGCCCTGTTCAACATCTTTGTCGGCGACATGGACAGAGTGGGATAGAGTGCACCCTCAGCAAGTTCGCCGATGACACCAAGTTGTGTGGTGCTGTCGACACGCTGGAAGGGAGGGATGCCATCGAAAGGGACCTTGACAGGCTGGAGAGGTGGGCCCATGCCAACCTCATGAAGTTCAACCAGGCCAAGTGCAAGGTCCTGCACCTGGGTCATGGCAATCCCAGGCACAAATACAGACTGGGTGGAGAATGGTTTGAGAGCAGCCCTGAGCAGAAGGACTTGGGAGTTGTCACGGCCCACTCGGGACTCGTGATGGTTCTTTTAATGCGATCTCGAAGTGCAAAATTACGGCAAACACGCCAAAGGGGTTAGTTTCAATCAAACAGCACAAACTTTATTATTTTGCCCGTAAAGCGGCGTGCAATAGGTGAAAGGGAGTGAAAAGGAAAAGTAAAGATAGGGAAGGGAAAAAAGAAGATAATTGCTTCCACCGCGGGTCCAAGGCGTCCCTATGGTCCCAGGTCCAGGCAGCGTCCCGCCGGTCCTCACGATTGATGTCGATGTCGATCCTTGGTGGGGAGAGGTCTTCGGGGGTCTCGTTGTTAGGGGTCGACCTTTTATGCCAAGTGGCAAACCTTGCTCCTCCTTACTTCGAGGATCTCCGCCTGCTCTCGGCCCTTAGGATAGAAGTGTGTTTTTTGTACATTATAATTAGCAAAGTTCCGTTAAAGGGCACTTTCTCACCGTTGTTTTTGAGACAGCAGTTGTGATTCATCCTCCTCGATAGCAGCTGCACGGTTATCTCTGCCAGTTTTGGCAAGGATGAGCCGTGGCACCTCTGCGCCACTCTGTCTGCCGCTTCAAGGATGTTGTACATTTTGTTGTTAGGCCAGAGTTGGCCTTGTCCATAACAGTTCCGTTCTGTTCCCAGGAGGAAAAAAAAAACAACTGCATCTCAGGCAGGCTGCTCACAGCAACTCATGTCAAGTTGTGAGCCTAACTTTTAGGCCAGATCAAGTCCATAGTCCACCTGCAAGTCCTCGATGACAAGGTTGAGACAATACTGGTTTTCTGACCGACCCTTACAGGAGTGCTGGTGGATGAGAAGCTTAACATGAGCAGGCAATGCGCCCTCGTGGCCCAGAAGGCCAACCGCATCCTGGGCTGCATCAAAAGAAGCGTGGCCAGCAGGTCGAGGGAGGTGGTTCTCCCCATCTACTCTGCCCTGGTGAGACCCCACCTGGAGTACTGTGTCCAGTTCTGGAGCCCCCAACACAAGAAGGACATGGACGAGTTGGAGAAGGTCCAGAGGAGGGCCATGAAGATGATAAAAGGGCTGGAGCACCTCTCTTATGAGGACAGGCTGAGAGAGTTGGGGCTGTTCAGCCTGGAGAAGAGGAGGCTCCGGGGAGACCTGATAGCAGTCTTCCAGTACCTCAAGGGGGCCTACAAGAAAGATGGGGAAAGACTATTTAGTAGGGCCTGTTGCAATAGGACGAGGGGTAATGGTTTTAAAATAGAGGGGGGTAGATTTAGATTGGAAATTAGGAAAAAATTTTTTACGATGCGAGTTGTAGAACACTGGAACAGGTTGCCCGGAAAGGTGGTGGATGCCCCATCCCTGGAAACGTTCAAGGCCAGGCTGGATGAGGCTCTGAGCAACCTGATCTAGTCGGGGATGTCCCTGCTCCTTGCAGGGGGGTTGGACTAGATGACCTTTGAAGGTCCCTTCCAACTCTAACTATTCTATGATTCTATGATTCTATGATATTGATGGAAACAATCTGAGGTGAAAATTTGGCTTTCAAAACCTATTTCTGGTCCCCAGACAACATGCTTACTTTCCACAGAATATTTAGTATTTTCTTCCTGAGAATCTAATGCTTTTAGAACAAAAGACAATTCCTATGACAGTTGCAGAACAGCCATATTATGTTACTTCCCCTCAACTAAAAAGCAAGAAAGCAGTGTTTTCTGGATGTTGTGGCCTAAGAATGGGATCTAGACTCTGCTGAAAAATGGAAATGTCAGGAACTCAAATTCTCATTAAGGTTCCCATAGACACATTTCAGAATAAGATTTTTCATTTTTTGATTTTTACAGAAAAAAAACCAAACAAATTTTTGATTAGGATTTCTCCAACAACTTTGATTTTGTGTTATTGGGAATTTTCTATTGCAAAATGAAACAAAGTACATCAAACATCTCCAGTTTCCCAGTAACCCTCATCCAGGAGAGAAAGAAAAACTTTTACATGCTTATGGATGCATTATATTTAATATCTGATTTGCTGAGAAGTGGAGGCTGAAGTCTCAATGATTCTTCTCTATGCTCTGAAACTCAACAGGATGAAAAATTAGTTTTCTACTCTTATAAACAAACAAGTCTTTCATCATCAGCTTTGTGTAGTCATTTACATTTGTGCTGCATACAGCTCAAGATTACTAAACACTAGATATAAATTAATTGCCAATGGTAATTAATTTACCTGGGAGTTAAGGCCAGCCCCCTCCCCTTCTGATGTTAGGAGTGACTCCTTCTTCAGATGAAATCTGTGCTGGAAGATCTAGTAGACTTTGTGATATGAGCTGCTGCAAAACTCTACTTCATCTGCAACAAGCCAGGAGTGCTTCTCTAACCCCTCATAGCGTCTTTAACTCCTGGCACTTCCCTGCACCACAAAGGCACATAATCTCTTTAGGCTGTAGGTGAATTCTACTTGAACATTCCGGCAATGTTACTGAGAATGTTTGGGTTTGGTGGTTTTTTTTTTTTTTTTAATCTCTGCAGAAATTAGGAACCTGCTTTGCTTTCCTACTTTTTTCTCACCCAATTGCAAAGTTTTAGGGGGAGAATTTCCAAAGGAGCTTAAGCATAAGCTATCATGATTTTTCTGCAGCCTAAAGGGTTTTGTGCCCCTTACTTCAGTACCAGAGACTCTACAAGGAAGTTTTTAAGAGGGTCTCCCTCTAGTGCTGCCCTAAGGCTGTGTCTAAGGTCAGGCTCCAGTTCAAAGGGAGCCCCACTTCCAGCTTATGGTTGGTCTGCATGTACAAAGACAGATTTTGTGGTCATGGTTTCAGTCACTTTCAATATCTCTGTTTTTGCAAAGTAGGTACTTCACTACTAGAATTATTACCAGACTTATACTATCAATCAGACTTGCATATATATATATATAAAGGTATGCAAAGTATCATTAGCCTTCAGTTAATACCAGTGCTCTCAAACTGCTGTAAATGAAATACTTTGCCACTACTGAAAGTAATAATAACAATTTGTATTAGGATAGGAAAATAAGGTCTTGAGTTGCTGGACAGTTTTTAAGTTATTCAGTTCAAAGAGTCCTGTATGAAATTAACAGACTTTCCATTTCTTGAAATGCCAGTTTTCAGATATTAAATTACACATTCCAATACATGGTCAGTGTGAAGATGTAGACTGAAAGATAGTGTCATGCTTCACTTCAGAAATTAGATCACAAGAAAGCTCTGCTGCAGATTCACTTGCAAAAGAACGTGGTCATTGTAGGGGGACACTAAAGCTTGGAGATGAATTTTCCATGGTTATACAGCTTATTAGTGGCCAGATCTGGAACTGAGTCTGGTTTCCTAAATGTCAGGTACAATGCCTCTGAACTACATTCTTTCTTAACCAACTAATGAAAAAATAATAAGAATCTATCACATAATATTATTATCAGAGATTCTTGTCACTTTATTGTTGCTATGATAGTTTCTTCACTACTAGGAATCTGGTATCTTTTAATAATATTCTTTCTGATCATCTGCTAGAAAGACAATGTACCTAATGCTTTTTAAAAGTTCCTTTAGTAAATGCAACCAAATTCAGGACTTTCTTTGCTAACATCAACTTTCTCCTCTAACAGTTGTCTTGGACCAGGTGTGTTAGGGCGAGCTCATGATGTCAAAACACACTTTCCCCCTCCAAGGCCCATATTTGCAACACATAACAAATGCTACTTCTTTTGTCAGGTCACACTTCAGATTTGGTTTTCCTTCAACTCTCTTTATGGCCATGTTTTATTTCTAATTCTCTAAAAAAGATATGTGTGATGCTAAAAAAAATATATATACTCCTACCCCAAAAGAGAGTTACAGACAATATCCACTGAATTCTAATTTTCATTATGGTTTATTAAGAAGTCATTCTTCTCACGCTCTTCTGTGATCACTTAAAACGGGATTCTCATTTGGAGTGTATCTTTGCTACCATACTCTGCTTTGCCACAAAGGTTTTAATAGCCCTTCATTTGAGATTCACTCCAATGATTACAAAAAACTTCATGAACACTGATGAGTTTATGCTGTTAATACAACAGCTGAGCATCATGATTACCATCACATGGTGAGAAACACTGGAGAAACTCACAGAAGATAGAGTATGACTGGTTATTAAATATGGTACCTGAGATCTGACATTAGCTTAGGAAGTTCCTAATCCACTGTCTCTAATAAACTTGAAGAGTGGAGTGGCTGTAGGTTGTAGGCTTTTGCTGTGCTTGTCCTTGTTCTGATATCCTTTACTCACACATTTTCTGGTGGCCAGGGCAGGAGGCAGGGTTTTATCTAGCCCCTTTCAGCTCTTTCTCTGTGGTAAGTAAGTGGCTTACTTTTCCTTGGGAAATGAATTTGTGCTTCTGATTTTGAAGAAGTTTCAGTTATGACTTTGCCATAAACCCCCAAACAACATAGCTGATTCTTCCTTCTGTTTTCCTTTGTCTGAGAGCACTTTACGAGAAACTATGTACTGGGAGTGAGATTCTTCTCTGAGTCATACCCACTGAATCTATTTTGAGTTACGTGTGTTACATGAGTTTTTGTAAGCGACTGAGAACAGAATGTAATCCAATGAGCACAGTAAGCCAGGTCTTGTCAGTTTCTACAGAAAGCACAACGAAAACATTGACTGCAAGTTATCATATCACATCATGTTAAGCCAACAGAAGATTGTGGTTCATTTTTTTAAGATATTAATTCTATGATATCACAAAGTAGAAGTTTAATGACTCCTGTGAACACAGTATCTAGTAACAACTTAAAGAACTAGAGGCATGACAGGTGACACACTGTCCTTTGCTGCACTAGGTGTGGAAGTACTACTTGCCATACTGAGGACAAAACAGAAATTGCGCAAGAGTAATTAACTAAATCTTCCCTGCAGAAGAATCTGTAGACACACCTTGCCTTCTGTAAGGAGATCAAAGAGGTCTAGAAATGCGTTTGCCAAGGCCTTTACAGAGCATTATCCCCAAATCACCTGGAATGTGAGTGACATGGTGAATGGTGTTGTCCTTGCTGGCATTTTAAGCTTATATCTGGGACAGCACGCAACTCACATGTGTATCTTTAGAGAAATGAATTAAGTAGCATTAGAAAGAATAATGAACAACCTATTATTACTCAGTGGATTCAGGACTAAGCAGAACTACAGTGCTTTACATTAGATGAGCAGTCTTGCCTGTTACGCAGTTACAGTCTTTACTGTCTCAAATTTAGTTTACTTTTCTTTATCTGCATTTTTTGTTTTGAATTACAAAAGGTCTTACAAAAACCTTGGCTAGGCAGACATTTTTTTTTGTGGCCCAAGACAGAGCTGGCTTTGCAAAGATTCCTAGCAATTCACCAAGAAGATAGATCTTGTGTAGTCTTTACATGTGCCCCACGTGTAAAGGAATCAGCTTCTGATGTGTAATAGTTACAAAATAAACCACAGATAGCAACATCTCTAGTAGAACAGTTTGAGTAAAATGATCATAAAATTATAAAAGTTTAGCTTAAATATGTATTTCATTCATCTGCAGATTTTAGTACCAACATTACACTGTGAAAACACTAAGCATGTTATCAAAAGACCATGAGGGCATTAGTGGAGTTTTCTAATTATTCTAAAGAAAAATAACTGTAATTGTAATTTTAGATTGTAGGTGTCTGTAATCAGCCTTGTATGCTACATGTGAACAGTGATTACTCAGTTGTATTGTGCTGTTTGGTTACATTTAACAGAGAACTCATGGAGGCATAGGTACGTAGGCAAAACAGTGCTACAAGTTCAGTGTTTAATTGAGGGCCAATTGTATGCCCCAAAACAAGAAGAAATTAAAAATGAAAAATAAATGAAACCCAATGGTATTAGCACTGAAAGTCAGTGAGTTTCCATGTGATGAATTTGACTAAGAGGCCTTTAAAATCAGTTACGGATTTCTCCTCCTTTACAGCACCAGCCACAACTCTAAACACAGTAGCGCACTTGGGGCACTCAGCTCCTCACATGTGGGCTGGAACTTCTTGGAACTCTCCCCTTCAGCGGCACACAGCTCAGTTTTCCCTTTTACTGACACAAATTTGAGCACTTACAGAAAAGCTCATTTCTGACAAAAAAAAAGGAAATTTTAATGAAGCAAAAATAAAATCCATCCTACACCCCCCAATCTCTTTTCCAAAGCAAGTAATGTTCAGAGGAGCCATTTTTTAAAAAGCTTCCTTAAATTGCAACCAGGAGTGGTCTGCAGCAGCCTCTTCTTACTAGACAAGTTTGTTGTCTTACTTTTCCTTGCACCTTGCCCACAGATGAATTCAGACTGTTCCTGTTCTAGTCTTTTCCCTCTTCTCCTGGGTAGAATAGTCTCATCCTGCTAGCGGCTGGTTCCATTTCAAAATGGGAATCAGTGGCACTGTTGGAAACTCCAGTGGGGGAAAAAAGTTTGACTGATAAGATGCTTCTCTAAGCTCTCCTTGCTTTGACAAAACTTCATATGGAAAAACCAATCAGGTTTTCTCTTTTCTTCTATCTATGGCTCTCTCTAGGAGGGAGATTTTTACCCTCTTATAATAGTCAAGGACGGTGTCAGCAAATCAGACACTGATGTACAACTAATCTGCAACTTCCTGTTTAATACAAAGCAGCTTGCTTGACCATGACAGTAACAGTATTAAGTTATCTAAGGAGTTAAGCATAGATATTAACATAGATAATTGTCTAATTAAAGAGTATACTGACCAAAGTCAAATTACAATAGTTGTAATTATCAAAGTTCTGTCTTCACATTAGAAAGCCTGCCAGGGGAAGTGTCATTGAAAGAAACACATGCTCACAGAACAATTCAAGTGACTTCCGACTGTGTTCTAAAGAGAACTGGACATGTAAAGATACCAAATCACCCCAACTTTTGCACAGAAGAGGCATTTTCGAATACTTCTTGTGGTTTCAATATAAATTTTTATAATGGTCTCACAGCCATTTCTGAAAAAATCCAACTGCTGAGTCAGCTATGGCAAACCTCAGAAATGGATGAACTCCCTAATATCCCCATTTCCACTAATTTGGACTACAATCCAAAGTTCAAGCTTGCAAACCACTAGCCAGATCTGCATAACCACTCACAGGACAGGGATGGGTCTCTGGTTCCTGTTCTCTCTATAATGTGTGTTGGCAGATTTTGTATAAAACACTCCTTCAACACATCATCAGTCTTTAGAGCAGGAATGGTATAAAGAAATATAATACACTTCTAAATGAAAGCCTTCATGCATGTTATTTTCTCATTCAGTGAAAGCTTTGCCATGAGGAATTAAAGTACTCATGACTTAAATTTATGTACAGCGTCCTAAAAGAGAGGGGCTGTTGTAAGATGTGGGAGATATGGAACTGAAGGCAACAGTACAGCAATCAGTTAAACAAATTTTGCAAAAATTTGTGTTAACTTAGCTTTAAGTAAAATTAGGAAGAGAACTGTGATCAAACAGTTCTGCCACTATTTTTTTCCATTTCTATTTTTTCCTTCATTGTATTCCATCCTTTGATGTACACACAAACATTCCAGCAGATTAGTTAAGATCTGGCTTAAAATCGATTAAATTTTAACAGAGACAGCAAACTAAATTAAGGTGAATCAATATGAGAAGTCTTTGATGCAGTTTAAATATTAAGTAAGTAGCTCAAACATTGATTAATCAAATCTGGTTTTGGGGAAAAATAATAAAAAACCCCCAAACATAGGCTGATCCTGAAGCACAACAAAAGCACAGTGGAAAAGATAAAGAACCCTTCCTGAGACCAAAGCAAACTGGGGTTCACTGTGCCTAACTTCCTACAGTTACTTCAATCTTTGCCTTAATTAGTCCAGATTACCAGCAAATGGTATAATTTGCTATTTGATTTTAAAACAAAAATAAGATGTGTTGAAGAATCAGGCTTTTTTTTTTTTTTGTAAGCAAGGAAGGAAGATTTCCCTCTTGTTTCTTTCCTGTCATTTTCTTCTCAATATATTAGGCTTTTTCAGTTCTACCAAGGTCAAGGAACTCCCATAGAGTGATCAGATGTTTACGGTGCAGCAAAGGACATACACCTGTTAGTGAACAGTGAACTGGATGACTGTAAACCGGGCAGTGAACCTGGACAGCTGAGATACATCCATCCATCCATATTCTGTAATTGAGGACACAGATGAGGAAGATGCTCAAAACTCAGTAATTTGCCTTACACTTTCTGCTATCACTAACAGTAGGATTTCCAAGAATTCTGGTGGGCAACATGGCCTTTGCAGGAATTCAGTTAACCTAAAGGTCACTCAGTTTTAGGCAGGCAAGCGTCATGGTCACATGGAGTTACAATGCAGGACCATGTCCTTTCCTGTGGAGTTACATGAGGGTGGAACATCCCCTACTCTGGAAGAAATTTAATGGAGCACAAATAGAGATACATTTACTCCTGAGAATTTATCTCTGACCTGTTAATGAGTTCTTAATTTTGCTTTAATTTCTCTACATGTTTGTCAGTCTGGTGCAGCAGGGAAGGCTGAAAACAGAATGGAAATTGAGGTGTAACTTCCCCTCCTCCCTCAAGAACATGCTGGCAGGTTTTGTGTTGCTTTTGGAAAGATGGATAAATTGTGTAGTCTTTCCCCCACCCCATTTCTGTTTCAACAATTACAGCTCTGACAGGTTCCTGTCAGTTTTCCTTACTGAAATGTTTACTAAATACTCACCTACTGAATACACTTTGTCCTCAGTGATATCTTTGACGTATTTGTGTTTCTCTTATGTACTTGCTGAATGATTAATACCCAAGACACAATATTTTAATTCAGACAGAATATGACCATAATTTTTTCATGGTCCTTATGTGTTGCCTCCAAAAAGAATCAACATTTGCACCACAGAAACAAGAGAGAGAAACAAAAACCAAAAATATACCAGATAGAACAATCTATGGCTAGGCTATTTCTTAAGAGAAGTTGTCCTATATTCAATGATAACTTTCAAGTTCTCTCTAGCAGCTTCAGTATAATTTGTTGTATTTAGCAATTTCAAGTGCTAAAGAAAGAACAACTGACAATACAGTAGCATGAAAATGAAGTATGGATTTTGTTCTGTAGCTTACTCCCTAAGTACTCAAGGATATTCTACCTCAAATATCTACCATATAGTCAATCTTCAAGTGCCTACTAGATACCATGATGCTTCATCTGACTCACTGAACTTCCTCATGGAAGGGCTACTTTTCTTTAATTTGACACATCTTTTATATACATGTTTACATTTATATTTAGCTAAGACTAAAATTTAAAATAGGAAAATCCTTGAAGATTTTTCCACTTAAAGAAGGTTGCCTATATTTCAAAAGACCTACAATAATAACAGAATGTTACTATGGTAAAAATTTTAATTTTTGAAACTCAAATTTACGTGACACTTAAATAGATAACACCACGCATGTTCATTTGGACAGGGAAAAATTACACTTATGTTTAGTTTTAAAATCCAAGAAGATGCCGAAATACTAGCTCACTTCAGCTCTGCTGCACTGTTCTAGTAATGCATAAGAATAAAGCTCAGAGGTTTTTATTTTCAGGTGCATGGGAAGCATTAAGTCTTCCAGCATGATAGCTACATCAAATAATTTAATCTTTTTGTTCCTTTCTCAAATCTAACAATTTTCAGTTGAACATCATCCTGTGTTTTTGAAAGTGATCCATTCTTGAACTAGCAATTCCAAGGGATAGAGAGTACAGCTGGTTGGGGAAAAAGAAAAAGATTTTTCCCTTAGAAGAAACCTCAGATGGAATCTCTGAGTTCAGACTGTTTCATCTGAGATTGCGACCTGGTAGTCTGAAACTACTATATAAAAAGAAAGCTGTTTCAAACCAGTCTTAAATACAATAGCATAGCTGTTGGATGTTAAGCACAAAGTCTTTATCTGATAGTATATTTTATGACAAAATAAGAATTATATTAGACCTATCCTTGAAGAAAGTTCAAATTTGGAGAAAAATAATGAACATGTTTTCCACAAGAGGTTTTCCATAAAATTATTGATTTCTGTGTAAAAGAAAGCTCTCTCTGAAAAAGAAAAAATCTCCATTTTCCAAATCCCTTAGTAAGGCATTTCAGCAGTTAATTATTCTCATTTATAATATGCATCTTAACTGAATTTGTCAATTACCAACTGCTGGGCAATCTTTACTCTCTTTGTTTCAGAGTTAGGGAACAACTTCTATCAGTTCCTATATGTGCTGTTTCAGATTGTAATCAAGTCATATTTAAGCCTCTCTGGTTTTAGCAACTAAGGTTCTAAATCCAGCCTTTTACTAGTGAAAAAAAAAAAAGGTTGAATACTTTTTAAAAGAGATTAAATGCGTTTTTAAATGTGTTTTTCCAGTATTTTATTCAAGGAATTATCAAACAATTCACCGGGGGTTTTCTGGCACCATATCACTAGTACTTGTAGATTATTATCTTGCACTTTTAAAACTAGCACTTTTCTATATGTAATAATGCAATTCATAATCTGCACTTAAAATATCTATTTATGCAGTTGCCAGAATGATGGTACTGCACTTAGAAGATGAACAAAATCTTTCATTATCCTTATGAAGACCTATTGTGGTCTCTCATTACCCTTTAGAAGAAAACAAAATGAAAAAATTATTATAATTTTTTACAATACGTTCAACAGGGAAGAACATCTTCAGCAAAGAAACAGCTCTTCTCTTCTTCAAAGTGTTCAAATTCTTAATGTACTGCTACTAGTATTTGTGTATCTCTTTTTCTGATGTTTCTCTTTCTCCTTTAAATATCAGAAGTGTCTCCTTTAAGTGCTATTTCAACCTATATATCAGAAAAACTTATCTTCCTGTGCCTTATGAGTTAGGAAAAAAAATATTGTTATAACATTTAATCAAAGTGCTTCTGGTTTGTTTTTTAACTCCTGTTGCAGACTGGAAGTACAGAAGAGATGAAAGTAGAACTCCCCCTAATGTCCATCTTCCCCTTTTCCCACAATAACAAGATCATGGTTTCTGTTTCAGTTGTTGTCAGGTTGAAGTGAGGCTAATGATTATGAAGGAACTGTGGTCTTAAAAGCCCTGTAGAGTTTACTAGTGCACAACCAAAAGTAGCATAGCATGGTTTTGGAAAATAGGGTTTTACACACATTCTAAATATGACCTCTTAAGTTTTGTGTGTATCACCAAAAACCATCCTGCTGCAGCATCATTTCTGTACTGGAGTACCTTACTGAAGTTTTTGAGTGCCTAGGATAAGAGAACATTTTTGCTTTGCTTGCGCATGCAGTTTTGCCTCATTTATTAAATTGTCTTTATTTTGATCCAAAAGTTTCCCTGCTTTTGCTTTTCTGATTCTCTCCTCCATCTCACTGCTGGGGCAGGGGTGGAAGGAGCTGGAGTAAGAGAAGCTGGTGAATGCTTGGTTACTTGTTGAGGGCAACCCACCACGGTACTGAATGCATATCATGACAGAGTTCATCAAGACAGCTTAACTATCCTCTCACACTGCAGGTGCCCTTATGGTGGTCTGTAACCCCATACAAGAAGTGAAGTTTACTAATAATTCAGTCTTAGTAGCATAAGTTCTTTTTCTATGGAATGTTGCGATCTGGACATGCCAGATTCCTGGCACTCACTGCTCAGCCATGTAGACATAGCAAATAGACCTGCACGAAGCCTCTGGATCATGTTATTTGCATAAATCTAGACAAATCTGCATAACCAAACAGTGTGGACTGGTTTAATTCATGACAGGATAATAAACAATTTAATTTGCCTGAAATCAGAATGTGAATCTCTGTGGAGGATGCTATGGTGAGGAAGATAGTTTGGTCTGCAGTAATGACAAGGAAATTTGTGTTGCTGAATGTGCACAGGAAAGCTAAGGCACATATAACAGAAATCACTGCAGAGTGTAAAAAAGCCCAATGACAATGCTAGGAGATCCCCAGTGCCATAGGTACTCAAGCACCCCAAGCACACTGTTTTTGTAAGGTATTTGCTCCTCCCTTACGTTACCTCACTGTCTTGTTAAAATTCAATTTCCTCCTTGAGGCTTAGAAAGCACTTGCCAACAATAAAGCAGTTGGAGTGCTGAGAGTATGGCTTCTCACTTTAACAGTCCCCAGAGAACACTAAAGACCAAAATCTTGTTTCCTTCCCTTCCACCATCTCTATTACATGCCTTCCTCCTTCATCCCCTCTCTGGTTGCTGGAAGACATGATAGTGCATATCAATGTACAGTCTCTTTGCTGAATTTGCAAATTCCTGGGTTTGTTTTCTTGTTTTCCCTTTGATTTATAGCTTTGGAACCTTATTTAAAGGCTTGCAGCTGGTTTTTGGAGGCCTCTGAACATGTCTGCTCTCCCTCCCCCACTTCTCCTAAGGACAGTTATCATAAGACTGTTTGCAATGCCTTCTGCCTCTGATAGTCTCTCCAGTCCAGGAAATACACTTGTCCTTTCCCAGTAAATGACTCAGTATGAGTAATAGGTCAGATTCTGTCCTTTCCTTGCTTTATGCCTAAAAGACCTGCTCAGCTGCTAAGTACTGTATAAAAAATGTTGGTCTATAGATTTTTTCCCTAGAAGCTAATCCAGTCTGATATATAAAAAATGTGGGCTATGGTGTGAGGGATGTCCAGGCAGACAAGCCATCAACATTGCCTCAGCATTTGACTGTTTTCTTCTCATATTCTTGAGGCCTACAGGAAACAGCACATAGACGGAAGCTCTGTTGCCCCTAGCAGGTAAGGGGAAATCTAATTTATCTGTGTGAAGAAACTCTTATTGCCCTTGCCACACCAAAATGTGACCCAAAATGTGACTGAAGTCTGTCTGTAGCTATTTTCTCTAATAGTTCATTTTTGAGTGGGCTGAAGGGAAAAAAAGTGCCTCCTGGATCAGCTTTACACGGCTGTATATGGTCATGGCAGAGAGATTGTCAGTTTCTGAGACAAAACCCCTGTAACTTTCTCACAATATTTCTTTGGGAGCAAGCTCTGGAGCAGACTCTTCTTGTGGTTACAGCACAATAACACAGCATACTGTCCCTGTAAGCCATGCTGTCCATCTAAGCCATGCTGCCTTCTTGTGTGCCATGGATCTTAATAAGTCCTATGAAAATGCTGTGGTAAATTCCTTGCAAAGCATTTCTTAACCATCTTCTACACAAACATACTTTGAACCTTCTGAGGACACTTCCATGTGAGATGTCTAATTTGATGTTTTATGAGTCACCTGTGCTCTGGAAGACATAGTGCATAGAAAAATAAGTAATCATTTGTCAATGAAAACTCCTAACAGAGAAGAAAATAATTAATGCCTTGTATATTCATGGCAGGGCAAAGAAGAAAAATGAGCCAGAGAGTATGACCACATGACTGGAAGTTGATGGGAGTATTGCAATTTGTGAAGTCACTTTAGTTTTTGGTTTTTTTCTTATTTCTAGCCTTGTGGTTTTTTTTTAATTATTATTTATTATTTTAATTAAATCTGCAGGAATCAACCCATTATATTTGCCTGTTCATCTTTCTGCATCAAATTGGCAAAACATTTCACCTTTCTTAAATGCGAGACAGAAATGTAGACAAGCAAAACTTACCTCATGAGAAAAGACACATGTATACATATATGTAAGAAAAACATTCAGTTACTGACACAGTTTTCAAGTAGATCTTAAAAAATGAATTCTGTTCTTGCTCAAGCAGGATTTATCTATGTCTCCTCTTTCTACTGAAAAAAATACAGCAAATATCACCAATCCCCGCCTCTGTCCAAAAGGTGGTGGTGATGGCTTGAAATCAAACACTGAGGTTACACGCCAGGCACAATTTGGTAAGGTCAGGGTCATGAAAATTAAACACTGTTCCCTACATAACCATTTAGAGACAATTTACTATGTGTGTTTACTAATCAGAAGTAGAAAAAAATCCCTTATTTTTGTGGAGCAGGAAGACGCTATATTGACCTTAAGCTAACGGAGAAGGAAGAGAAGCACTGGTTAGGCTGACTGTGGTTTTTTGGGAATTGCACTCAGTGGTTCCTCACGCAAGCATTTATAGGTAAAGACACTCTGAAAAATCAGCTTGTCACAGCACTATCAAATACTATAGCTGGCTGCTGGAATGGAAACAGGACCTGCATTTTTGATTTGCTGTGGTTGTGACGGTGGGAGGGAAATCAGTTTTAGTTTGTTTTTCTTCTTCTCCATAGCTGGGAATGTTTTCTAACTCAAGCATAGATTTCACAGGAAGCACTAACTAAAAATCACACATACATCTCACCTATACTCTTATAACCCATTTGCTTTAGGAAATCTGTGCCCTTTGTGTTTCAAAGACACAACAAACACCCATAAGCTTCCATTAGCTAATTTCCATGACCTACCATTTGAAAACCAGCTGTATAGAATGCTAACTTCACTGTTTCTACTGCAGTTCTTTATTTCTGCACATCTGTGTCTGAGAAAAACATCAACTATATTTAGAAATTAAGTGTTTCAGAATAGCAGTGTCTAGAAGGTAGACCACATTGTCCTCAGTACTAATGTCATGTAAAATGCAATTCTCATGCCTGAAAAGAAGAGAAGAAACTAGTTCTTGTGGTAGGACAGCAGCTTAAGGGATCATTTCAGAAATACAATGATAACCAAAATATGCTGGCCCATTGACATTCACACTTTCTGTCCTTATATTTCAACTTTTTGGTCAACGTTTGGGCAGAGCCTTGCACTTCCAGGTTCTCAGCCAAAAACACAGGTTCTACTGGCAAACAAACCAATGTTTTAGTGTGGGACAGGGCTCTGAGGCTTTGTGACACGTATTATTAAAATATGAATAGCTTTTCTGTTTCTGACTGGTTTTTGGTGCTGGAAGATGAAGGCAAAACATTGTATGCTTCTGCTGAAGATGCGCTGTCTGGCTGAATACTATATCTCATGTTTCCAATAAAATCCATTCACAGCACAGTTTCTATCATCCCTAGCCTTCCTCGTTGGCACTATCTAGGATCCACCCGGGTCTTAGTTCCTCACTAAAAAGTGTAAATGATTAAAGAAATGCACCATCCTGCATTTGTTACAAAAAATGTGAGTTCATCTCTAACACCAGCACACAGCATGCTAACAGCAAAGGTACAACACACTGAGCAAGGGCTGAAACTGAGCCAGCCACAAGTGGCACCCATGTGGCAAACAGAGGAAAGTGATTTGCGTGTTGTTAACAATTTGTTGATAGCATTCTTCTAAAGTGCAGGTGGCAGCAGAAGAATAAGACTTATGCAGTAGGGAATGCCCTTGAGTTTCCAGAAAGTTAGAAACAACTACTGTTCAGTTTTACAGGAGCTACAACACAATGAAAATATGTATAGGAATTAAATACCTATGTTTTAATACTTAGACATAATTATAAAACAAATACCTCTCTCACATGCATTTCAGTGAGAAAGGAAACAAATGCATGATCTGCCTTTGCATCTCTAACTCCACTCAGTTTTTATAGACCTCACAAGAAAGTGAAAGATTGTGACTAATCTCTCTTATCCATACAGACTAAATGATAGCAAAGATGACCAACATCAAAGCACCTGATTATATGTAATTGACATAGTTGAGAAACACAGCCAATGAAACCGCAGGATGTCCAGACAATGCTTTTGCTTTTTCTGAGGTGCTAGTGACAAACATGGTGATTTTTGTGATTTTCTTTCAGGGAACAATCTCTTTGCTTCCTCCCATCCATACCTCCAGTTCAGATGTAAAAAGAATTGCCATGATGGAAGAAAAGAAGTATTTACTCACAGAACTCCTTCACAATCTCCAGATTGAACATGCCATCAGAGGCTGTCTGAAAGTACTTGCATCTCCACTGAGAGGCCCTGCAGATTGCAAGAAAGATTATTTTTAATTCGGCTAACAAAGAACAACTATTCAGGCAAACAGATGCTGACAGATCTTCTACCCTAAGCATTTATAAATCTGACCTTGATCGAATGCATGCACTGATTTTGATTTGTATATTTACCTACTGACGGCTAAACATGAATGTCCTTCTGGCACTTCATGGAAGGTCAGAACATCTTTGCAATTGCACTAAAAATCTTCCTTAGCTTTTTTTTTTTTTAATTTTCCTTTTTCTTTTTTTTTTTCCTTCTCTTTATCTTTTTCTTTCTTCTTGACTTTTTCTTTTTCTTTGTTTTGTGGGCAACAGACCCTCAGAAAATCCACTGTATGTTACACTGCCTGCTGTAAGTGCATATTCTGTATATGAAACTGAACAAAGGTGATTAGTATGGATTGTAGAGAAAACGACAAGCTAATGGTGCTGAGTTTTCCTGTGTTAACTTACTGTAATTGGTATTTAACTCCTAGCAAAAACTAATGTACTGGAGTAGAAATAGTAGGACACTAATTCGTCCAATTGCAAACAGACTATTTGTCAACATATTTGAATTCTGTCTGTGCTTTGTGCTCCTGAAAGCAGATATGGATTTATTTTTTTCTTTTAAAGTCATAAGGATATGGCCCAAGGCGAATTGTGAATGACAGTGACTATGCAGAAATGGGTTTAAAGCAAGTGGAAAAACATTAAGGATGTGAGTAAGTGAGGGCTTTACACCAATGAAATTTGTGAAATGCAAGAGCCTTCCAGGAAAAAAAAAACAACTGTACGATGGCTTGAGCTTTGATGGACTACATGACATTTTCAGCATCACATTAGTTCTTTCACTGCCATTCCACTCCTGCTTCCAGGTCATTACAACTGTGATAAGCTTTAAACCTGACAGAAGAAAACTGTGATATATAAAAAAATGCTCTACAAATTGGCATGCTCTAACAGACTTGCTGACCTAGAACTGCTATAAGAAAATGGTCATCCAACTGTCATTTTTGCAAAATGGAAGTGGGCGCACTCAACAAAATTACATGGGGTCCCAGGGGAATTCAACCAACAAATAGCAGAATAGAAAGCTTACAGAAAGTCTCAGCTACAGGATAAAAAAGAACTTTGCTCCTCTGGTTGCTTAGGATTTTACAATCTGAAGTCTAAAATGCACTTTAAACTTCATAGATCCTGTGAAGATACTCAAAAGCCGAAGATCCTTGTGAGACCCTAACACCTCCCACCCTCAAACATTAGGTTAAAAGATTGGCTTACAGCCTAAAGAAACAAAATACAAGGCACTAGACTGAAACTGCATGCGCTATCAGGGACAGAGTTAAGAAGAAAACATAGTTTATAAAACTCTAACTGCCAAGAAAAAGAAATGCCTCCAAATGAGACATAATACATAGGACAGGTCTGCACAGAAGACTGGTGTTCCCCTAAACTAGCATTGTGATAATGATGTCTGAAAAAAAGTTTTAAGCTGTGTATATCAAATATCCTAAGTACTGAAAAATCCACATAACTCAGATAAATTATTTCACAGAGCATTTGTTATTGCCCAAACCAGACTGCTAGCAAGACCCTTGCTTAAAGGTATGAGAATTCCTAAACTCCTCTTGATCTGTTCAATGAGCAGGTTTCATTTTAGATGAAGAGAAAAGCACAAATCCTCAACCACCCTGAAGAATCTTGTTCACGCTTCTAAACCTTCTGCATACTTTTTCTGGCTGTTTAAAAAAAAAAAAAAGTTCATGCAAAAACTGGCCAAGAGATACAGCTCAGTTGATTGATATCTTCAAGCTCCTACGAGAAGCAGCACTGGCAAAATTCCTAAGCCTGCAAGGAACCACGTTATTATGTGTCATCCTCTGAATCGTGGTAAACTGGTTTTACTCTGGAGCGCTGGAGAAGCCTCATGTGCCAGCTTAGCCTAAGGGCTGTGATGCTTGAAAAAGGACAGAAAAAAATCAACTCATAAAGAGGCCCGCTACAGGTTTGGAGCACTTAGAAGCATAATTTTGGTTGTAACTAACCCATGTGGAAAGATTTTCTCCATCTTAAAAAGTTTTTTGTTTAGGAGTTAGTGTTCTGCAGAATTCTGTTTCAGATGTAGAAAGTGTAGTTAGCTGTGGCAAAAAGTAATTCTGGCTAAAAGACGTCTTTACATCTCCAGAAAACTAGGTACATACAGCTTGAAAATGACACAGGAGTTCACGTTAACCTGTGTAAATTAGAGTTCACTGTGAACAAAAGGCATGCTCTAAATTCTGCATTCTTTTTTAACACTACTGATTTATTCTGAGTACAAAGGTTTGGTTGAAGCTATGAGAAAGTTTATAAATAGGCATTACAATTCCCTCAAGGGTTAAATTAAAAAAAAAATTAGTGTGTATTTATAATATACATGTATATTTAGTAATAGATTTATCTATACTTACATTCTTGAGTGTTCTCTGTTCTTGTATCCTTGTTTGTTCTTCACCCTTCAAATCATCCTCTGGGAAGCTGAAAAGAGGTTTTTTTGAATGAAAATCATAGATATCTTTAATAATGTATTTGTACCCTTAAAAAATTCCATGCTTTCCAAGGTTTCATAGACTAACATTGAAAATTTACATCTTGTGCTTTAGAGTTGCAGCTATCTTGACTGAATTTTTCACACTGTGTACACAGAAAGCATGCACATTTTTTATTTAGTAAGTTTGATTTTAAAAATGTTCCAAAATATGTTACAATATACTTGGGGAGGACAATAAAGGATCCTACAAATTATTTTTTATTTATCAAGATCTAACAGCATCACAAAAGCTGTGTATTACAGTATTTCTACATGGAAAGGAATCAGTGGGCTAAATTGACCGAAGCAGTTTATATACATTCCAATGTTAGTTCTGTTTATATATATATATATAAAATAAAGGAATAAAATACAGTCCAAAATAACAATTTATTTATAACTATTTAAATATTCACCTTGATATGGCTTCACGTGCATGCTTTGATTCTTGTTAACAAGAAGAAAATTTACAAGAATTTATCCCCAACTGTATTGTTGAAAATCTTCTAGATTTGGCAAATTGAATTTGAAGTTTCACAAGAAAAAGCTCCCTTGCTCACTGCATCACTTTTGTTTTGATTATAGCTCAAAAAGCCAGGAACAGACAACTATGGTCCTGGCAAGAAAATGGCTGCCCAGATGCCCTATGAACCAGTTAACTCCATGCTCTCTATCACTTGAAGAGGAAAACTAAGTAGACTTTTCCTTTCTTCACGTTGACTATCGCTTGCCCATTCTTGCCACAGGTACAGCAAGACTCCACTAAACTTGGCTTTTGTTCTGCGCTATTGCAC
Organism: Chlamydotis macqueenii; assembly: GCF_036417535.1. NCBI lineage: Eukaryota > Metazoa > Chordata > Aves > Otidiformes > Otididae > Chlamydotis > Chlamydotis macqueenii. The sequence continues at coordinate 52,289,763 of NC_141593.1, read as the reverse complement.
TTACCCAACAAAGGCATCACAGCCATTATACCAGCTGAATCATTGCTTGGCTTGACATTAGCATGGACATGTCTCCTTAAGCAGGTGCTGACAGACCTGAACTCATTTTGCCTGCCTTCCTCACTACCTGGGTGAAAGCCAGGTCCAGTCTAGAAACTATATTATGTCACTAATTTTTTCTATAGATAGTAGAAATTACCGGCAGGTTTTGGCAGGTAAAGGTCATTATCATAAAGTCAAAACATTCTCCAAACAGCAGACGAAACCAGTTGTCACACAGATGGGGCTTCTTCTAAGCTTAAACTACGAACACAGGACAGAGGTCCTTTCAAAGTCAGGAATTCCTGACAACCAGTCTGATGCTCCACAGCACCTGCAGTTTCTCTTAGCTTGTATAATACATAAGCTATAGTGAAAATCTCATCAGGTTAGGCTGTCCTCAAAGCTGTGTGATATTAAAAAGTGTACTAAAAGCTACTTGGATTTTGTGGTTTTGAACCCCTAATAGATAGTCTCTCTTTCTTGTCACCTCCCACCCATGCAAAGTAGGCATCCTCACAGGGCAGTCTATTTTTCTCTTAAAAAGCCAAACCAAGTCCAATGTAAATTATTATTATTATTGGTTTTTTTATTATTATTATTTTTACTACTACTAATAATGAGAATATCTGGAGAAAACTCTTTCTCTCACATATTTTGGGTTCCCACTTCCCACTGAAAACATTTTCCCCTTCTCATTTTATTAAGTTGGTTTCCTTGTCTCCATGCCTCTTGTGTCTTTGGCTTGTTTCCTTGGTTCCCACCACGTTGTCACAACCAGCCACGTTTGTAGCTCTGCCTTGTGGAGATGCTTGTGAGAAGCATATTATGTTTTGCAGATGGCATGTATGCTACTATAAAAAGAACACCAAATGTTTGTGGTCTGTAGGTGGAGAAGCCATTAGATGGGGTGGAAATGGATCATAACAGAGTCTTTGGCTGATGTGCTGGCTGTTTCCTGAGCCAACTGGATAGATGGTGAGAGGAGGTGAGAGTGCAAGGACACGTAGTTGCTAAACCTAAGCCCCAGTGACAGTTCTGTCGTTTAATTTACTTAGCTTTTTTTCTCTCTTATTTTATTTAGTTGTTTACTCTCTCTGCCCCACGGGAAAAATGTATAAAATGCAAACCAGAATGAAAATAATTTGTTCCCTTAAGTTTCCGGTTAAATGAGTATTTTCTGTTATGTCCAAAAGTAAGTGGAAAAGCCAATAGTTTTTAACCAGCTTGAGATGAAGCTGACAGTTATCTCTGACTCCAGGAATTCAATTTTTTGAAAACATGTAAAAATATTATCTACCTATACTGCAATATTTCTAAAATGTCTTGGATTATGCCCCTTCTATGGCTTGTACATCGAGTAGTTCCATGTGTGACAGCTATGCAGTAGAAATTATGCATCTCCAAGTTTATTTAAACTACTGGCCTGTTGCTGTCACACAATGTCTACTCATGCTACAGAAGAAAAAGAACAAAAAATGTGCACATTCTTGTAAAATTAAAGCATTATGGTGAGGTGCACACTGCATAAAGCTGTACAGCTTAATTCACATATGCATGAGATGAAATAGATATCCTTTGTCAACTCTTTATTACTTGAGGTAAGGAAGAGACACTAAGCTTTTTCTTAGCACAAAATAAGGCAGGTATTTCACTGTATTCAATACAGGATAAAATTTTCCTCTCTTCCTTCACTCTTGTTTTGGTCCAGTTGTGTTTACGAGCAGCAGTTCAGCTGGAGATGATTCTGCAATATGTATTCCCCAGAGAAGAGTTATGACCTCGAGTGTGGTGCATTATTAGAGATAGGCACATGCGAACAGTGCCCTATACCAAATACGTGTCATAAGAAGTTCACAGGGCCTTGAGGCCAAAAGTGCACATTAAGTCAGTTAAAGCCTGTGCTGGAGCTAATAAACTCAGCTGGAGTTTTTTGAAAACTAGGTTGTTGTGGTTTAACTCCAGTCAGCAGCTTAAGTATCATGCAACAGCTCGCCCACCTTGTCCCTGCCCAGATGGGATGGGGAATAGACTCAGAAAGAAAGGCAAACTTGTGGGTTGAGATAAAGACAATTTACTGGGACAGTAAAGGAGAAGATAATAATAATAATAATAATATATATAAATAATAATAATAATGATGAAATATAATGATAACAGAGTATACAAAATGTACTGCAAAATTTCTCAGTGCCTGACAACCCAGTGACTGATACGGCCACCCTGAGCAGTGGTCACACAACAACCCCGAGAGAGAGAGATTGTCCACAGGTCAACCCTCCTTATATACTGAGCATGACATTTGTCTGGCCAGTTTGGGTCAACTGTACTGGCTATACCCCTCACAGCTTTTTGCAGCTGTGCATTCGCAAAACCAGGGAAGCTGAAAAAAGTCCTTGATCTCTTAGCTACACTAATAACATCAATGTATTATCAACATTCTTCACATACCAAGTCCATACGAAATCCAAAACACAGCAGCTACTGGGAAGAGAATTAATTCCATTCTAGCCAAAACCAGGACATAGGTGCACGAAAATTTGCTGCCTTCCCTTTTTGTCCACAGTCAGGGTGGTGTCTTTCCTGTGTGGGAGGCAGGTACTCCTGGCCAATGCTGGCTTTCAACACAGAGTCCATTTTCACTTCACAGACCCCTGCTTTGAGGTATCCCAAGATCTGACCCTGGCAGGCCAGTCCTTGTGTTCTGCATTCTTATTTGTGTGCTGCTGAGCTGTCTCCACAAGGAACCACTGGGGCAGTTTTGCAAGGCTCTCTGGACTTCTCCTTGTTCTATGTGGAGCCAATGTGGTTCCAGCAAGGTTCATTAGTTCCAGCTTCGCTCCATGGGAAAGCAGCCAGACAATTTCAAAAAATGCAGATAAAACCAAAGAGAAGACAGCAGCACTAGTGTGGTGCTGACCTTTAGCAAATGTCCCTCCCGGACACAGCCTTCCTCAGTTTCTCTGACAAAAATCCACAGCTGGACAAGTTGATGGTGAAGGGCTGACTGAAATATTCATGCTATCCTTCTACATACAGCTGTTTACAGGGTTTCAGGGGAAAGGTAACTAAATTCTGGAACGTCAATCCAGAATACAGCTATCAAATCAAGTACAATCATACCACCTGAGTATCTCAAGTGACCAGACAAAGCTCTTAAGCATCTGACATTTGACTGCACTGCTGTCTTGCAGAAAAGTGGTATGAATTAAGCTGGTTTGGACTTCTGTCAAAAATCAGGAGGAGGGAGGCAGACTCCATAACTCGGATAGACTAAGGACATACTAGAAGATGTGCCTAAGTCTCCTGCAATACTTAAGTGCCCTCCCTATGCCTGCAAATAAAAAAGTACCTTCCTTGCTTATTCTCTGGCCTGCTACTCATGCATTTTTAGAAACAGAAGGGCTTCAACAGGAAGTGATGAAAGCTGGGCCTCAGGCAAACCCATAATGCCAGTAACTATGATTTTTTGCTTGGGCTGCATTAATGGCAGGTATTCAAACTTATTTGAATGTAGATTCTTTCAGATGCAAACTCAATATGTAGTTATCTTTTGTTGGCTACTGTGGCTGGGAAAGTCACTATGCCATCTATCTCCCTTGTTTAAACATGGACAGTTTTGGTTTGAATACATTGCAAAACAGAAAAATATGGTTAAATCTGAAATATTTTTAGAAAGAAGTATCGTTTCTATCTCAGCTGTAATAACAGTTTTTTTCTTCTTTCCATGTCTGTAATGGAAAGTAAAGAAAGAGAGGTTTGTTGAAGTCCTTAATTTTAAATCTGGAAGGGACCATCCCAGGTACCCCATATGACCTACAGGACAGTTTCTCCTGCATAAGCTGTCTCCAACCTTCCATTAAAAAAAAAGACTCTAGGTGTTGTTGAGTTTCTCTCCTCTGGAAAGTTATTCCAGTGTTTGTTTAAATAACATTTAATTGTTTTTTTTTTTCCTTAAAATGTGTTTTCAGTGTCTATTCATTTATTACTTCCATGTTTTTAATGATCTCCCGTAAAGATAAATTTCTCATGGATAAGTGATTGTCAGAGATTTAAGAGGCTAGCCACATTTTTATGCTGAAGGCAAACAATAAATCATCCAGGTTTTCTAAGATGTCAGTTAGGAACATCATCCTGTTTTCACTGTAACAACCTGCTTTCATGAAAGGGCTTAGAAAGAGTCCTCTGGTGCCAGGCACTTTGTTTGATGTTGCTTGCACAACGCCCTATGGTTTGTATGCTTTGAATGCTTTGATTATGAGTCCCTGGGCATGGTGCCACAGCCACAACTGATGCTTGGATGGGTCTAGTCCATTTCCAGTGCTCTTACATTCACCTAACATTACTGAGGCCATACAGTATCACAAAAATAAAAGCACAAGTCACAGAAATGACAGTTTCAAGATCAAGGTAAAGAGCAAGCTCTCTAAATGTGTAAGCATTTTTTGTATAAACATACTTTTGCTAGGATATTCTTTAAGTTTGGAGTTGTGGTTACTCATTGGGTTGTTTTTGTCATTGGAGGGCTTCTTTAAAGGTCAGTGTGAGCTCGTACCATGCTTGTAGTGTGCACTGATGTAAGGAAGTAGAGACTTTCTCCTCTATTTTCACCTATGTTTAGAAAAGACATTGCCTTCCACGGGAACAGCCAGACACATGTAATAAGTGAAGTTCCAGCAATGATTTACAGTGATACCACTGAACGCTTTGTATTATAAAAAAAATAGTTTGTGTAAACATAATATAATGATCCCATGTCACATGTTGTCACTGATTAACATAGTGATTTGATTATTGTAAAATTTTTTCTTTGGTTGTTGATTATTTTAATAGATGTTAATCTATAAGGATAACTGCAGAACTGTGCTTTCCTTCCAGTTATTACAGGATCCTACCTCAGTATCTCATTTTAATAAAAACCTTGTTGTTCATGTTTCAGATACTGCTCACTAGTAACTGCATATTGTATGCTGTATCTTAGGACAGCTTTGAAGAAATATCCCTAGAAATAATTTTCCCTTAAAGTCTTAAGTGAGTCTCTCTTACGTCAAATAAAGCAATTTTTTTTTTTTTTTTTTTTTTTTTTTTTTAGAAAAACCCTTTTAAAAAACAGTACACGAAGAAACAGGACAGAATCCATCCCTTTGAGAGGAGTCAGGAGCAGCAGCTCATGGAGAAGGTGAAGTGCTCTTTTGGGAAGGCGCTGGGCCCTGAGGAGGAAGAAGTGTTTCCTCCCAAGTCCCTGCATCCTTGCCTACGTGGCATCCTTCGTTTTGCTGATCTCTGGGAGCTCTTCTCATAGATGCAAAGAACTATCACAGAATCACAGAATCACAGAATTATCAAGATTGGAAAAGACCTAAAAGATCATCCAGTCCAACCATCACCAATACTTCTCAGCTAAATCATATCCCTCAACACAACATCCAAACGTTTCTTGAACACCCCCATGGTCGGTGACTCCACCACCTTCCTGGGCAGTGCATTCCAGTGTCAGACTACCCTTTCCGAGAAGTAATATTTCCTAATGTCCAGCCTGAATCTCCCCTGGCGCAGCTTGAAACCATTGCCTCTAGTTCTATCACTGTCTACACGAGAGAAAAGGCCGACCCCTAGCTCACTACAACCTCCCTTCAGGAAGTTATAGAGAGCTATAAGGTCTCCCCTGAGCCTCCTCTTCTCCAGACTGAACAATCCCAGCTCCCTCAGCCGCTCCTCATAAGGCCTGTGCTCCAGACCCCTCACCAGCTTCGTAGCCCTCCTCTGAACGCGTTCCAGGGCCTCAATGTCTTTCTTGCAGTGAGGGGCCCAAAACTGAACACAGTACTCGAGGTGCGGCCTCACCAGTGCCGAGTACAGGGGGACAATTACCTCCCTGTTCCTGCTAGTAACACTGTTTTTGATGCAAGCCAGGATGCCGTTGGCCTTCTTGGCCACGCGGGCACACTGTCGGCTCATGCTCAGCCGAGCATCAATCAGTACCCCCAGGTCCGTTTCCTCCACACAGTCCTCCAGCCACTCCGCCCCAAGCCTATAGCGCTGCCTGGGGTTGTTGTGGCCGAAGTGCAGGACTCGGCATTTGGTCTTGTTGAACCTCATCCCATTGGCTTCAGCCCAGCTCTCCAGCCTGTCCAGATCCCTCTGTAGGGCCTCGCTACCCCCAGGCAGATCCACACTCCCAGCCAATTTGGTGTCATCTGCGAACTTACTGAGGGTGCACTCAATGCCCTCATCCAGATCATCAATAAAGATATTGAAGAGGACAGGCCCCAGCACCAACCCCTGGGGAACACCACTTGTGACCGGTAGCCAGCTGGATTTAACTCCATTCACCACCACTCTCTGAGCCCGGCCCTCCAGCCAGCTCCTTACCCAGCCAAGAGCGTACCCATCCAAGCCACGGGCTGCCAGCTTCTGCAGGAGAATACCGTGGGAGACAGTGTCAAAGGCTTTGCTGAAGTCTAGGTAGACCACATCAACAGCCTTTCCCTCATCCAGCAGATGGGTCACTTGATCATAAAAGGAGATCAGGTTGGTCAAACAGGACCTGCCCTTCATGAACCCATGCTGGCTAGGCCTGATCCCCCGGCCATCCCGCACATGCCGCATGATCTCCCTCAAGACCATCTGTTCCATAACCTTCCCTGTAACCGAGGTCAGGCTAACAGGCCTGTAGTTCCCCGGATCCTCCTTACAATCTTTCTTGTAAATGGGAGTCACGTTGGCAATCCTCCAGTCTTCCGGGACCTCACCAGTCAACAAGGAGCGCTGATAGATGATGGAAAGCGGCTCGGCTATCACCTCCGCCAGTTCCCTCAGCACTCTTGGGTGGATCTCATCCGGCCCCACGGACTTGTGGCAGTCCAGTTGGAGTAGTAAGTCTCTGACCGTTTCTTCCAGAATCACAGGGGGGTTAGCGCGCTCCCCAGCCGAGACTACCAGGTCAGAGAGAGGAGTACCCTGAGGATAACTGGTCTGACCTTTAAAGACAGACGTAAAGAAGGCATTCAGAACCTCCGCCTTTTCCTTATCCTCAGTGGTCACATTCCCAGCCTCATCCAGCAAAGAGTGGATATTCTCCTTTGTTCTCCTCTTACTGTTAATGTATTTATAAAAGAGTTTCTTATTTTTTTTCACCCCAGTGGCCAGGTTAAATTCAAGCTGGGCTTTTGCCTTTCTGATTTCACCTCTACACATCCTAACGACTTCCTTGTATTCATTCTCAGTTGCCCGTCCCTCCTTCCACAGGCGGTAGATTCTCTTTTTCTCCCAGAGCCTCAAGAATAGCTCCCTATTCATCCACGCCGGTCTTCTTCCCCGCCGGCTCATTTTGCGGCTCAGGGGGACCGCCTGCTCCTGCGTCCTTAAGACTCCCTTCTTGAAGAGCAACCAGCTCTCTTGGACCCCTTTGTTCGCTAAGACTGAATGCCAGGGGACTCGCCCTACTAGTCTCTTGAACAATTCAAAGTCCGCCCTCCGGAAGTCCAAGGTAGCAGTTTTACTATTCCCCCTCCAAGCTCCACCATGAATTGAGAAATTTATCATTTCATGGTCACTCTGTCCAAGGCAGCCCCCAACCTCCACATCTCCCACCAGACCTTCCCTGTTTGCGAACAGCAGGTCTAGCAGGGCAGTTCCTCTCGTGGGCTCTCTGACCAGCTGCATTAGGAAGGAATCCTCTATGCACTCCAAAAACCTCCTAGACTGCTTCTTCTGTGCTGTGCTGTACTCCCAGCATATGTCAGGGAAGTTGAAGTCTGCCATGAGGACAAGGGCTGACGACCGTGCAGCTCGTGCCAGCTGCTTGTAGAACACCTCATCTGTCTCTTCATCCTGGTTTGGCGGTCTATAACAGACGCCCACCAGGATGTCTGCCTTGTCAGCCCTTCCTCTGATCTTTACCCATAGGGATTCAATGTTATCATCCCCAGTCACAATCTCAGTAGCAGAAAAGGATTCCCTAACGTAGAGAGCCACACCACCACCCCTCCTTCCTTGCCTGTCCCTCCTGAAGAGTTTGTAGCCATCCATTGCAGTGCTCCAGTCATGGGAGCAATCCCACCACGTTTCTGTTATGGCAACTAGGTCATAGTTTGCCTGCTGCACTATGGCTTCCAACTCTTCTTGCTTGTTCCCCATGCTGCATGCATTAGTGTAGATGCACCTCAGCTGAGCCCCTCGCCTCTCTCCTAATCCCAATACCACTTCCCCAGGCCGATCTCTAGCAGGCCTGGCTTTATCCCCTTCCCCCTTCCTATCTAGTTTAAAGCTCTCTCTATAAGTCCCGCCAGCTCCTGGGCAAGTATCCGTTTCCCTTTTGGAGACAGGCAATTCCCATCAGCCGACCTCAGGCCAGGTGCCGAGTAGACCGCCCCGTGATCAAAGAATCCAAAATTTTTGCGTTTGCACCAGCCTCTCAGCCATGTGTTTATAAGATGGCTTTTTCTGCTTATCTCAGTGTTTGTCCCTGCCACCAAAGGAATACTGGCAAACACTACTTGTATGCCCGCTCCATCAACTAACTTCACCAGCCTCCTAAAATCATGTTTTATAATCCTCAGGCTTCTATCAGCAATCCCATCGCTGCCAGCCTGAACTATCAATAAAGGGTAATAATCAGAGGGGCGGATAAGGCTGGGGAGTTTTGAACTATCAGCTGGCTAGTCTGCATTTCTGGTGCCAGTGTAGGATTGCCATGGGGCTGAAGAGAGCCACTCCTTTTCCTGGTGAAGAAGATGCAAGTATGCACAACTTCCCTGTTCAGCTGGCACCACCTTCAGGAGGACAACCCCTGCAAAGACCCTGACAGGAGGAAGGCAGGTGGTAACACATGACACTTCCTTGTAGAATCCAGCAGAGTTTGCCCTCCAAGGAGGCAATGGGGCACATTGATGAAAAATTACTTCCTCCACACCTCACCCTGCCAGCACTTGGCTGGGATGCTTGTTCCCAGACTGCTGCCTGGTCCACACTGCCACAATACTCCTTGTCTGAATGCAGCCCCACTCTGCTCTGACACTGGGTGACATGGCCCCTGTTTGCACAGGTTATTCCTCTTTGGATCAAGAATGTGTCAGAGAGAACTGACTTTCCCACCAGTGGGTGAAGCTTTTAGTCACCAGCCCAAACAAAAGGAAAGGCAGCCAGCTGACATTTTAAGGGAAAAAACAGCAGAGTTAATCTTCAGATCGAAGACATGACCTTTTACCAAGATGTTAATTTTGTTTAGGTTTTGTACTTTGATGTGCTGCTGTTGCCTCATCCTCTTTCTTCCTCACTCTTAAGAAGAGATGGTGTGTGCTATTATGTTCAGGTTGATAAATTAAAAGAGCATGAGGACTAGCACTTGGCTACCTCCATAGTATTAGCCTTAGGAAAGAATAACCAGAGTCTGGCTTTGTTCCAAAAGCTTAAGGTGCTCTTACTGCCTCAGAGATACTGGCTCGTACCTGTTACATGCCTACAGCAGAAACTGTCTAACTCTGCTGCTTTATGCCACACAGTGGGCAGTTAACCCGTTGTGGATTGAAGTAAGACTTTGCAGGATCTGCTAGAAATGTTAATTTTCAAGTAACACAAAATAAATAATAATTAAAAAAACCAACCAAAACCCAAAGAGATTAGGATGTTAAAAATGCTTCTAGCTCCTCAGTTAGTCTGTGTGGAAGGGCTAGACTGGGTAGCCTAGATAGCATTTTGTATCTAACCTCACTAATTTGTTCTGAGCCCTCTCCAGATCAGAGGATGCCATGTGCCCACTTAGTGAGAATTCAGACCATCAACAGGTATTGACTATCAGAGTTCAAGTGAAGTCACTGATCCTTTCTTGGAAACCCAGCTGTAGCTCTTCCTTTCTCTCAAAGCTGTCCCTAGCCCAAAGAGTCACATCCATGACCTCTACCTCCCTTTTTCTTCCCTTCCTTTCTGGATGTCTCCTTCCACATAGGCTGCTGCACTTGGAGCATGTCTCTGTTCCTTTCCACGCAAAGTTCAAATCTCCTTTTCAATTGTGATCCAGGGCTGTCATCAGAATGCTTTCTTCTTCTTTCGTGTTGACTTGCAGGTTAGGTTTATGTGCACTCAATTCAGGCTGAGACAGTGATGTATCAGAGAAAGCTTTTTAAATAAGAAATCTAGCCCACAGTGTCAGGGCTGCCTACGTATAAAGAAGTAGAAGCGTTCATTTAGACTGTGGAAAAAGTGTACCTGTAAGTTTTTCTCTATGGTGGTAGTCTGAAGACAGGAAAAATCCTTAAGCCAAAGAACAGATAAGCTAGATATTCACAGCAAGGCTTAAAAGCAATCTGAGATCCTCAGGGGGAAAGTGCAGGGAGGCTTAAAAGGAATGTAAAATGTAAACACGAGCACAAAAGGGAGCAGAGAAAAAACTTTCATAATTGAGGGCTCCAGTATATAAAAATAAATAAATAAAAAAAAATGTCTCCACACAGGAGAGATGGACACAGAAATTTGCCACAAAAAACCATCTTCAGCTATCCTTCTCTCAGAAGGTCACTATCTGAACTCCAAAAGAGAATATGGACAGGAAAAAGGTAAAGCAAGAAGTATGTAAATGTTGTGTGAGTTTACCCAACCTCATATTTTTTCTGTTGGTGGAAGTGATGTGCAATTATATTAAGAAACCTTTTGAAGCCATATGTCTTGACAAATTTGTTCAGTATTACACAGTAAACTCACAAAGCAGAAAAAAGGTGTGCTTATCTTTGTTATGAGGACACCACTACTAGCCTAGAGCAAGGAGACTGTATCTCATGAAGAGGTGATGTGAAGATGGCATTTCCTAGAAAAAGCACACTAGAGTGGCAGGAAGGTGAGATAACAATGTGACTTACTGCCTTTTAAAAAAAAAATAAATTACAAGGCAAAAAGATACATCTATGCCCTCAAGCATGTTATTTGATTCAGGGGAAGTTTCTTCCACAGAGCTGGACTGTCAGGTGTCAGCCTCATATGTCCTCTGTCCAAGCTGAGGCTGTGACCCTCAAATCTGATCTGAGGAGTTCACCTGCATTTTGAGGACCTCAACAGGGACAGACATTTCTTGTTCAGAGGGGGCCTCATCAGTCACAGGGGTTTAAAAGCCTGACTGCAGGGTTCAACAGCAGAAGTGGGGCTGAGGCTTCTCTCCTTTAGAAGAAAATGTCCTGTAATGCATGATACCTGTTCATGGTGCCTTGCAAGAGTTTGCTCCCTTTTTCTGCACCATTCTGAAAGGACTTCTGCTGCAAGAAAATTTGTAAGCACTCCGTTTAAGCTCCTCTGTTCTCCACTGTCCTGTACATTCTATCTTGGAGCATCTGCTGTTACATGCCTGTGCTTTCCATGAAAACAATCTCACCAGTTATTCTGAAGACTGGCTTTTATAGCTGAAAAAAAACCCCAACCCACCACATTCCTGCTTTTAGAAAACACAATTAAAGAACAGATCTAATATATGAGAAAAATAACACACACTGAAATACGGACAATGTAAGACAGCCACTGCTCCTGCTCCAGGAATTTTTCATACTCTGATGACTGCTTGTTCAGCACAGCAAGAATAGGACTGTTTCTTGAAGAGCATCAGTGAAGTCTAAGACAGGCTGTTGGTCAATCCTTACACCCTTATCCCCCCAGTAATGGGGAAATCCACACACAAAGAGCTGTACTGGGCAAAATCAGGCCAAAACAGACAAAAGAAGGGTCTAGCTCTCTAGGAGGCTGGTTACACAAATGTGGCAGGACACCAAAGCCCCTGTCAGAGAAGACTTTATGCTGCCTCTCTCCTGAAGTATCTCCCATGTTACACAAAGCTCTAACAGGCTGGGCTAACAGCCCAGGAGGAGGGTAAACTCCTCTTTTGCTCAGTAAATCCTTTTAACACTGGGTTTAGTGTTGTGTGCCTAACAGTTATTAAATAGCTCTCGGACCAGAGGCGGCTCACATTTGGTGAGTTCAGCCCTCACAGCTGGAAAGAGCTGTCTGGGTAGGCAGTCTCCAGGATGGTTATGGTCCAGCCCAAGCAGCAGAGAGTGGTAAGTCTGCTGACCTCACCACTATTCTGGGAACAGGCAGTGGATGCTGCACCCTTGCTATGGTCAGCAGTGTACTTCAGGACACAAGAAGCTGGGGATTTTGGTCAAAACTCTTGGCAGCAGCCCCCAACTGAATGATTTCTGATGATGTTCAGCATGGTGTGGAGCTTTGATATGGTTCAAGGGTAGTCAACATGTATAAGAAAGTACTGTCCTTGTCATGTGTGTAGTTATCATGGGGCCTAAGAAATGTGAGTATCCCAATTCCATTTTGGAGAAAATAATAATAACACTAAAAATCACTGAGTAAGATTTAAGCAGGTAACTCACATAGGATTCCTATGGAAACCTGATCTGTAGCCTTATCAGTTTGCAGAAGCTAAAAGGTGTATTTGATGAGCTGACACATTGCTTGAGGTCCGTGGCCTTTTAAGTTGCTGTGATTCTAAAACCATAACCCTGGAGGATTCAAGTCAGTTCTTCACATTCCAACCCACAATTTCCAACCGGGCTGGCATATAGAAGAAACTGTAGAAGTTAATTAATCAATTTCATGATAAGCTATGAAAAATAATCTTTTGGCTACAAGCTCACTGCCTATCCACAAATGCCTTACATTTCATAATTTCCTAAATTTCTTAAAAGCACACCTGCTTTCAAGCAGAGCATGCATCAGCTAAGTAAGTGGAAGAGCTCTTCTGCTTGCTTTCAGTGAGATGCTCTGTTGTGACAAACTTGTGCTTTGGACAGTTAAGAGACCTGCGTGCCAGGAGTGTCCCAAGGAAGAGAGGTAGTAAGAGAGATATTAAGTTGTGGCCTTGTATTAGAAGGCATAGTGCAAGTGCTCCAGGAAGGGGAATGTTCTCATGCATTCATAGTTCACATGAATAAGCCTGTTTCCACTCTCCTTTCCTCTCCTAAATGAACTTGGGCACCTGGGAGTTTAACTTTGACTCATTTGTCACAGGTAATGAAAACTCATAAAATTTGTTTTGAAATCCTAACCTTATAGCAGATTTTTTTTTTTTTGTTATGACCTTGAGCATGTCCCATATTTTTTTTTTTCCCTATCATGGTCACAACCTGTTCAGGACATATTTGTACAAGAATATTGCATAGATTCTTCATAACTTTGCCCTGATTTTAGCAGAGGCATTAAGTTACACTGTCACAGAAATGATAACCATGTTTTGCTTTCTCTCCCAAACTAGTTTTCTAGCTTTCTGTCTTGATTTATTTATTTTGTAGTTTTCTTTCCTGAGAGACATATAATACGAAGATTTGGAAAAAAACCAACTGTCTGTAAAATGACAGGAATAGCTCAAGCCACAGAACAATCTGACCTGCTTCATAAGACAACAACTAAAAAAACCCCAAACTTTAAAAATTGCGGTTAAATGCAGACTTTGCTTAGAACAAGCTCTCATACTAAACATCTTATTTTCAACACTAAGAAAATAAGTTCATGGCCAGTAGAGGGCATTTGGCTTCCAGACTTGGGCTCACGGCTGTGGTTTAATTATCTTGATTTAAAAAAAAAATAAAACCACTCTACATTACTAAAAGTTCATACCAGTAGTGGCTACTTCCGTGCTCTACCAGATATTTAAAATTTTCAGTCAAAGTTCCCCCTGAAGTCAGTAGCAGCCAAGAACATGACAAGGAAACAAAAAGTTATTGATTCAACCTTTCCTGAATTATCCATTTCCTACTTTCTAATATCAAGATAAGTGGGAGCTTTACTCAAGTAAAAGGACCAACTAACAGGTGGCTTGTCTATGCCATATTATAAGGACTTACATGCTTGTCTCAGCTGGTTTAGTGATTCCTTTTTATTTTCTTTTTTTGTTGTTGTTGTTAAAACCTTTAAAGTGGTGAGCATATAGGGGTTTTACTATAATCTCAAAGCTTAAAGTGGCATCAGTTTGCACCTTTGTAGATTGATGATGATGATTATAATCCTACATCATTCCAGAAATTAGTAACAAGCACAAGACCCTAGGTGCATGAATGTGCTTTCCACAATGTCGACCATGAGCAGAGGAAAAGTACCCTCTCTGAAAAGTGTGTGCTTTTGAGATCTTTATTCAAAGAAACGAGAGGTACTGAGTAGGGGAAATTCTATCCTGTAGCTGAAGGATAAAAGGTGTGGGTAAATGGCGAAGCTGGGTAAAAGAGCTAATCAAAAGAAATACAGGAGTTGCCAAAACTACATGTTTCATGATTTCACTTTGACTTTTTTTAATGTTTTATTTCTTATTTCAAATCAAGGACATTCTCAGTTTTCATAATTTTAAGGAAAAAATCCCCACCCTGTTTTTAAACACCAATAAGAAGTTTGAAACCTGGTTTGGTCCCATTGATGCTAAACACAAAATATTTCTGATTCCCTCCAAAGTTTTAACATTGTCTTTCCCCACCATGTATGAACTGGAATTGCTAACAGTAAACCAAAAAAAATCTGCTTCCACTTCCCTCAGTTACATATTTTCAATTTTAAGTTTTTATGAATACTTAGGGCTCAATTGTCACTGGCCTTAGCAAAGCCTCCAATTTTATGAAATTCTAAGAAGAAATCCTGGCCCTGAGTGCAACTACGAGACAGTCACTTTTCTGCATGACTGTAACACAGTCAGGTCATCAGCAGCTCAGGCAGTGACAGCAAAAAGTAGCTTAAGCCAAAAGGAGACCCAGAAGACCAAAAGAGGGAATGGGAAGGTGTTCATAACATGAAAATTTACGATCAAGTTTCTTGCCAAAGTTTGTTTTCCAAATAGGCTTAGGACAAGCTGGGTTACCTTGACAGGGCCTATCTGAAACAAAGCAAAGAAGTTATGATTTCAGCATGTAATAGATTAATACTTTTCTCTTGAGGTTGTTATAGATATACACGTGTGCCTGTGAATGACAATAGAAATTTAATGTTAGTCATATGTTAACACTGGAAATGGGAATAGTAATGAATACATTAGCCTGTTAAAAAGACCAACAATTTGGTTTCAGCATGACACAGAGAAGTATCCAAAACTAGGAAGCAAGTTTGCCAAGTACAACTGAGTAGGTGGAACTGGCAACTGGCACAGTTCAACATAAAGCAAGACATGCAATTTTGCAGATAGAGGGTGATGATGGCAGGATACATAAAATTCTCCATCACATGGTATTTTCAACTGAAGCTGGCAGGACTTCCCCAGCAGAAAGCACTTCTTCAGTCACCAATGGCTGGAGAATGAGACGGAGTCACTTGGAGAAACTTCTGTGCTTTGCCTTCTGCAAGAAACCAGAGTCTGTTAGTACAATAGCCTGCTCCTGGCTTTGATTCTACTACAGCAACACCTCATCTAAAACACTGCATGGTATGAAAACATGGAGTCTGGAAACTTGTGCATCTCTGAATAACAGGGAACTCTACTCATTAGCAAAAAAAGTAACATGCTAGTTAGTCAAGATAAATATTATTTGGGAAGTACTTATTAAATAATTATATAGTACTACTAATTTTCATGGATACTGGGTAAACAGGTTCCCCTTATGTACCGCAGCACTGCTTCAGCCTTTGACCATCTCTTTCATCATCAACTATTTTGTATCTTTTAATGCATGGGTGTGCTATGGAAAATCTGCTACAAAGCACTAGCAGAGATATCAGCTACATCTTCACATTCCTTAGTAGTTTTAATATCACAGCAGGGCATCAGTGCAACACTACCATTCACCTATGTTATGGTAAGTGCCTAAAAGTCCAAAGTCCAGGATTCATGGCATTACATAAAATAATTGTATAAAGGAGCCTCTGCTCTAACACCACCTACTGTGCAGATGAGCCACACTGTGGAAGAACTAGAAAGAACGCTATAATAGAGAAGAGGTTAGTAAAAAATGCGAAATAGCTTTCATAAAAGCAGCAATATAAGACTTCTTGGAAACACTTCTTGAAAATGTGATGAAGCATGTATATGACAGAGACATGTAAAATCATGAGTGCTATGGAGAAAGATCTCATCACACGGGGTAGTATTTTTTCACACATATCATAAAGGTACCCAGGAGTTAGACAAATTTACTGAGAAATAAAGGAGGAATTTATTGTTGGTTTTAATTTCTAAACTTTTGTGCTTTATGCAGACTAGCAGGATTTGGGGCCAAAACCATCTCCAATATATGACATCTCTGGTTAGACCTAGAGAAGCATTCACTTTTCCTCTGAACAAGGAGCTGAAGTACCACAGGTATGTGCAACAGGTATGTCAGCAGGTGGTGTAAATGCTGATCATTTAAAAGGCACTGACCCTAACAACTAGTGGAAGAAAACCACTATGTGTGGATGAAGACGGGAAGACTGTCTTAGCAAGACAATAATCTGACAGCTGTTCTTGGTAAACTGAAGGAGGCTGCCCAGGCAGTAGAAATGGGCAGAACCATACTTCTTATTTTCCTTTCTTCAGCTATCTACATTGTGAAGAAGATAAAGGAGAGAGAAAGCTTGCCTTTCTGAAGTGCAGGAAGAATAGTCTAGGAGAGCTGAGAGAAGGGTGAAAATGGCCTAGGAGGCACTACAGACAGGGGTTTTTTTTGGTTGGATTTTTCTTTAATCTTCACTGAACTGTTGCCTGTTCACATGAATAACAAATGTGTGAAAAAAATGTGTGCTCATGTGTTCCTGTTTGTTCACATACTTCGAACAAGTCCATCATGGACTGTCTAGTCTGGAGGGTTTCCCTCTCCCAAGTCTGTAAGATATGGCTAAAGGCTGAAGAGATGAGATTGTGCTCCCTGTACCTGACCACCTTGGAAATTTGAACTCCAGTGCTAAAGAGAGATTCTCTGTATCCTTGCAGTTCAGTGACTGAAAAAGGAGGGAGACACTATAGAAACATCATATTGTGTTTTGTAAGCTCTGTTCTCTCTGCTGCTTTCTAGGCATTATCTTCCCAAGGTCACCTCTCTCTTCTCACTGTGATGGTGAGTCCTGTTTATTTTGCATGTAACAGGCTTGCTACTTAACAGAACAAAGCATGAAAATCCATTTGTTCTTACTGTTTGTAACTGGTAGAGACAGCCATTAATGGCCCCTCAAAAGCCTCAAGCTATTCAGAGTGATGAAGCCTCCCACCTCTCGATCTGAGAGTTATTTATATGAATCAATACTCTTCAGCTGAAGTTATCTGTCAAGCTGCCAACAATGCAGTACTGAAGTATCCAGGTAGAGGTAGAGTCTAAATCCAAGTTTCAGTGAACCTCAAGAGCACTCAGAATGTGTTAGCAGTTGTGCTTCATCTCTTTTCTCCCAGGAAAACTCTTAGATATGTTACTGGGACCAGACAGCTGACTAGAAAGTTGGTGGAAGTTACACAGGAAGTGTGGATGCAAATGGTACACTATTCCCAATGAAGTATGCAATGTCCCCCTCAGCAAACGTGAGATGTGAAGTGTGAGACTCTGACTCTGGTGCGTAGACCTAATTCAGGCTGCTCCACAAAGGAGGAAGGAGCAAGAAGCAAATAAATTAAAATTCAACATGGGAGGAATATACACCTAAAAATACATCCCATTATGGTCATTGAATTCAGATAAAACACTTTAAAGAAAAAAAGAAAACAACAGCATATATCCAGGCCTATTTTACGTACTTTGACTACAGTCATGGCACTTTTACAGCTTGGCCAGGTCTGTAGATGGTGGAGCTAAACAAGCATATAAGCATTTTTTCAAGTAATTTAACTGAAATCAAGAGCTTTGTAAATGTGAAAGGTCACGGAGTATTTTCAAGCTGTAGTTCATTATTTCCAGAACAAACTGCAATTTTCAGCTCTCCTTAGTGTATTTAATTCCATTGATAGTTTCTTTTTATTCCCTCCTTAAATATTCAACCAGGCTTTTCACAGACAGAATGTTTACATGTGTGTATGTGTATCTATGAGTTCTTAGTATTTAACATAAATTCTCATCAGCTATTACTCAGTGAAGGCAGTGTAGCTCTCCATTTAGTGTAGAGTGGATGCACAGAACCTTTAATAAAGTGTATAAATGATCAGTCTGATGTTCCGCACTTTTTACTGCTACTGCAAGAATTCTGGAACACAAGCATTCATGAACCTTATGACTGAAAATTTTGTCTGGTCGATAAACTGTAAGACCAATGAGTAAAAACACTTGCTGTTGTACAAATACACAATATTGCCTATTAGTTAGCACCCAAAAAGTATTTTAGATGTTGTTGAGGGGAAAGATTTTAGTAAAGTTTTCTCAGAATCCTTCGTGAGGATGAGAGGTGGGGTTGGAACCTCCAACACCCTATAAACAAAGACTGTTATTGTTTATACATGAGCTACAAGGTGCAGTGAGTTGACTCACCATTCTACACTCCTGTGTCTACAAATCTAATTGCACAAGGTAGTGAAAATTGGATGGATTGACAAAAATCTTGCAAAAAGTCATCTTTTTTTTTCTTCCTTTTGGCTGCAGCTATAAAATCTGTCGAACTTTGCCATGAGCTATCATTCTGGAACATTCATTTATTACCTAGAAATTTTGCAGCAAAACCTGCTTCCATCACAAGCCAAACTAACCAAACTGAATCACTTGCTGAAAGTATGTTTCCTAGAGGCTTTCCAGAGGCCATGAATTACTTTTACTCCTCACACTTAACAAAGCCAGTAGTCTAGCTTCTCATAAAAGACTGATATGCAGGAAGCCTGGCAAGAGATTTTTCTGCCACAAGTTTAGCAAATTCAAACCTTCTTTGTATCTCCATTTATAAAATGAAGTAATCTCCATTTATAATATGAAGTATTGAAAGTGCGTGTTGACTACTGTAATGCAAGCACTCCCTTGCCTTCCTCCCTATCCTCCAACCTTCCACAAAAATACTTTTTAAGAAAAAATTAAATAGCAAATCTCCCAGGAAGTGTCTCTAGCACCCAGTGGGCCATGGCATAGTAGTGTCTGTGTTAGTGAGAATTTATCTTTACAACCCCACGCAAGACAGCCATGCTGCTGCTACATGAAGGCAGGGCTGGGGAGCTGAAGTTGTTAACCAGGGACTAACATCACCTTGCTGCAGGGTACAGTAGTGATCCTTTAGCCAGATCTAGCTTCCGGAGTTACACTCTTCTGCCAGTCTGCTGAAGATAGCCATTTCAGAACTTACAGAACAATTACTAACGTCTCCCCAAAACACATCCAAAACAAAGCATTTGTTAGAGACGTATTACAGCACTTACCAGTCTTGATAAAGGATTTTGAATTTTGGATTGCAAAAGCTAAAAGTCCTTAGAAAGGAAAATGGCTTCCTTTCTGGCCCTGTGCCTCTGTGATGTTATTGCTATCTTCTCAAAGACTAGAAAAGCCTCTAATTTTCAGATTGTGTCTGTGATTTTCTCTACTTCTCTAGATATTCAGTTTTAGGAACAAACAGAAAGCTTTCACATATCTGTCAGAGTTTACTCTTAATAAAAACAAAAGAACTTTCTACCAAATAATATACCTTGTGCCTTGTTTCACTATATTTTTGGCATTAGATATCTTAAGATCCAGCCCATAGAAATTTAAGACAATGCTGATTTACCCCAGCTGAAGTTCTGGCTCGCTATCTCCTTCTTTGGTTCCAGACCATTTGTTAACTTTGCACATATTTAAAAGAACAGTTCAAATCCTGGCACATCCAGCATTCATGGATAATGCAAAGCCCATTTTATTTGACGTTGCTGGAATTTCAGATAAACCTAGTAACCACTTTTCTCCTTGCAGTCTCTCCAGGAAATAACACGTGCAAGGCACTTTAGAAATTCTAATACATTTTTAGGTAATCCTGTTGAACAATTTGGCTTAGTATAAGAAGTATTTTTAATCTCACAGAATCTCCCTTGGGCATTTGGAATCAAAGAAGTACAAGGTTGGAGTTTTTTTCTTTGTTTTTCTTTCTTTCCTTCTTGTTTCTTTTTCAACTGCTGGATTTTTGCCCTTGTCCTTTTCCAAGCCATAAAGTGAGGCTCCTTTACCACATTCTGTATTCAGAAGGAAGGACTGAAAGAAGCAGCATGTTTGAAGGAACTTTATAGACTACTTTCTGGACCTGCCAGAGATGCTAGGTTAAGTTCTTCTCATATTAAGTAGGAATGTGTCATATGAATAAAGGAAAAAAAAACCCAAACAACCACCAACCAAGAAACAGGAGTGCAAAACCATATTGCAATCAATAATAATTCATTTAGCACAAATTTAAATTCTCACCTAAAAATCTAATCCAGATCCCATTGTGTCAGGGCTGTTTAAACACATGATGCAAGAAACAGGCTTTGCCCCATGGAACACTCTTCAGGGATTACAGAGAACTACTGGACAAATGATGGGATGGATCTTCATGGACAGAAATTAAAAACATTGACCATAGCCAAAACTCAAGAATCAATCTCAGCACACTGTTTGCCCAAGCAATGTCATAAAGGGGAAGAACCATGCTTAGTCTGGCACAGCTGATGCAAACTGTAGTACTCTTATGGGCACTGTGACTACAGCATCTGAAAACTTTTCAGACTTTCGGGTCTGTCTTTAAACGCAGAGAGAAGTACTGTTTCCTTGATTTTGTTACTGAGATAATACAGCAACACAAATTGCCTGGGGGATATACACCTTTGTTTTTATTCTTTTCTAGTAGCTGACTTTTCCCCAGTGTTTTTCTGTACTTTGCTATGTTCCTGTGTCACTTTTCCAACACAGAATGTCTCCACAGGAAGATGTGCTCCTACCAGCTCAGTTAGTATGAAGAGATTTACCTGAGCTGCCTTTGCGACTGAAATGTGCAAAACTACAACCCATTCTTGTCTCTTCTTCTAAATCTGATCTAGATCTAGATAAGAACAGCACTGGTACTTGCTAGAATTAAGCATATGCTTAAATATTCGGTACTGCCATAATCCATTTTTCATGTTATGATTTTACTTTATGCCAGATTGTTTATTTTTTGAGATAGAGTTAGAAACTATAGACAGTGAAGGTGGAGGTGAATGAATGCACAGTCAATGAAGGACTGTGGTGAAAATGAGGAAATAAGCACAGTAAGAATGTCTGTAGCAGAGGGGAATCTAGAAGATTTACTGCTGCTAGTGTAGGCATCTCCTGATGCTGGTGATTGTTGGACAAGTCATATATGAGAATCCAGTTTTCAACCACTAATAATTTTGTGATGAATAAAACATCTTACACTAAATGAGAAAAAAAAAAAAGCTGAATCCCCAGTCAAGCAATACTAAGGAACAGACCAGATTTTGGCAGTGTTGTTCCTCTGGGCTCTGAACACATCCTTGAGAGCACTGAGTGTAAAATGACAATGAAAAATTTCAATGGACTTTCAATCAGAATATTAAGACCTGATCACTACCAAAAAAGTTAACCTGTATTATATACTGGCTGGTCCAGAGATTCAGCCCACCTTTCTGCAGTCAATAAAAAGGTATAGAAAACTTGGTGCTTTGCTCACCATGTCAGTCTGAATTTTAATTGCTCAGTTCTCTGCAGTCACAATTGGTATCATATCTGTTTCCTGAAAGATGTCAAGACGAGGATCACTGCTCCTTCTAGTTTTATAACTGTGGTATATGAGAATACAGTTTGGCGCAAAGGTTTAGATGTACAACAAGAAAATTGTGATTGCACATGTGTGTGTGTGTTCAGGGCAAGTATGGAATGTCCAAGGTGCGTGCTTGTGCTCTGACAGCTACCTCTTTTTTTAATGAAAGTAAAATGCAAATTAAGAAGCCAGTAAGAAGAGTGTGAAACAAAAATACATCTAATTATAAATGTGTCCTTTCCTTATCCTATTATTTAGATAGACCTGATGAGACCACTTACTTTCTCCCATCCTAATTTAGTCTTCGAACAAGGAGGCATGTTTGTGGCTCAGTTATTTATGTTGGACATTATGTTAACCTGTGCAGTTGTAAGCACAAGAGCCAAAATTGTTCTCCTATATTCAAAAAAGACAGAACATCAGTGGAGGAATTAAAATTGACAATCAGATGACAGGGTGAAAAAGAAACAGTGATGGAGGTCGATCAAGGTCCATAACTTCAGTGGAAATTCTTCTATTTATTTTTTTTTTTTTAAATTAGGGCTTTGAAAATTAAATGCTACAATTCTGAAGATTCCTTGAGAAACAATGGAAGCAACATTTTACTTCCACTTTTTGGAATGGAAATTGGTGCAACTTCCTGAGCTGTCCAGGAGCACTGCTTCCAGCCTGTGCGTGGAAGCAGCACACAGTAGCCCTGATACTGCTCTGGAAACAAGACTCCCAGTTCAATGCCTCTGCTCACTAGGGCAGAGGACTTCTCCAAGCAGCAGCTGAAGAGACCTAAAAGCACTGGAGGCAAGTTTCTGCACTCTGCCAATGGGTCACACTGCTCTGGGACCGCCTGAGAGGTGAGGGACTTGGAGCCATTTGTCCTTACCTGACTTCTCCCTGCCACAACTACCGGTGTGACGCCAAAAGCATGCACTCCACCCTCACCAGTGCCAAGTGCTAGGAGAGAGTGTCAGAGCATGACCCAGAGCCTTGGCCTGCTTCACCAGGGCTTTTGTCCCACGCCAGGTAGGACAGGCAGGTGCTGAGCCCCCAGCCTTGGCTGCAAGCCCCGTGAGCACAATCCTCACAACGCAGCAATTTCCCCCAGGGTGCTGAGGCTGTGAGTTTAAAACCTGTGTTTACAGCAGAGACTTCCAAACTCCTATTGTAGGGGAACACAGTGTCTGTCTTTTGCCCTGGGGCTGCCTGAGGAATTTCTGAGCAGCTACCTCTTAATCTTATATTGTAATAGGAGCCTGTGATGCAAGAACCGAGTACAAGTTTTCATGCAGCAAAGAAATTACAGGGTTAGTAACATCTTTGGGAGCTACAGTGACTTACACTAGCTAGAATCAGTGGTATTTTCCATATGTAAGTTATAGTTCAAATGTAAATTGCTGAAACACAATGTGAGGTAAATAACTCCATTCAACAGACGCAAACACATAGACTGAAAGAAATTACATGATTTTATAAAATCTCCCCAGCAAGGCAGTGCCACAAAAATGGAAGATCACATTTCCCTGCTTACACAATCACTTTTACAATAACTGACTATGTTGAATTGAAGGGGTCAGAATTAGAGTTGATCAAACAAGAAAAACAAATTAATTCAATTTTTCTTTTTATTATTTTGGCCAAGAGAACAAGTTTGAAACAAAATGGCCATTTCCATTGAATTTAAAATTCTTCCTTGGGAAAAATAAATATGGCCGAAGCTGAACTGTTATTGTGAAACATTTAGATTTCAGCTAATACATTCCAGCTGATTAAGACAGTGAGCCACAAAGAAGATTGAGTGTAAAACCAGGAGATTGGAATCAATGAGTTGAAGTGTTTTCCCAGTTAAAATGCTAAGAAAATGAAAAGAAAGAAGCACAAGAAAACTCTGGATTGGTATTGTCTTGACTTCTCCTATACTTTGGCCCTCTCAATTTTTTTTTCATGAGTATGAAAAAAATAAATAAGTTTGCTGTACTTATGGGCTTGGTTTTGGGCTTTTCTTTTTTTTTGGTTTCAGTTTGTTTTCTACTTGTTTCCTGAACTTATCATGTGGCTTAGTGTTTTCCACACTTCTGGCAGTGAAATGTCTCTCAAAACTAAAAAATTTTCTCCCAATCACTCTCAAGAGAAGAAGAGAAAAGAGTGGAGATGATAACTTTCTATGGGCCAAATGTAGAAACTACTATCTTTGACTACTGAATTCCTTGAAATCATTAACATAGTAATACAAAATACATTTTTCCTTTCTAGTGGTCTAGTAGACTGCATTACTTTAGGCGCCTTTACACTAATGGCAGTGAAAATTTTGTTGTCGGAAATCGAATGCTAGCTTCTCAAAATTATTTTGGTAGAAGTATGCCGCTTGGATACTCACTGAATTTGAGTTTTCTCTTGACTTTCATCAAAGACTTTTATCTTTCTTGTCTCTAATGCTCCAGAGTTACTTTCCTCAGATACGGCAACTCTCCTACTGTAGCTAACAGTGTGAGTAACCCCTCAGTTACAAACCAGAAAGGCTGCATAGATTGTGGTACATTATCAGTCCTGGGAAGGAACAGAAACTAAGACTAGTAGAAAAAACTGTATTTCAGAGACCTGTCAATCCTGTTTATCTTTGTAAAAATACTTTTTTTTTTTTTTTTTTTTTCTGAATCTAGGGTCTTCTTTCAACCCGAAGTCTTCCACAGGGACAAATACCTATCTAAAACAGTGAAAATGGCAATTTGGATGGCCTGCAATACTACATAAACCCATCTTCTGGACTGTCTCTGCACTTGTATTTAAATAAAATTAAAAAAAAAAAAGTAAGATTAGGTCAGAAAGAGCAATAACCCCAGAAGAACTATAACAAAATCAGATGACCCGGTTCTTACAGGTTAACTTTAAAGTTCAACACAGACATAAAAACTTAAATCTCATCAAAAGAGATTTCCAATTAAGCTTCTACGTGACGGTCGTGGTTTTGTTAGTAGGGGGGGGCTAAGGTGGTAGCTTCTGTAAGAAACTGCTAGAAGTCGCTCCCCTTTGTTTAGTGGACTTGGCCGGGCCTAGGGCGGACCCGCTGCTGTCCAAGGCCGAGCCAATTGGTAGCAGAACGTCCCGTGATAACGCCTCTGCGATAACATACTTAAGAAGGGGAAAACAGAAAAAAAAAGAGAGAAGAGAAGATGTGAAGAAGCTGAGCGGGGGCAGAGGCACAGAGGGGGAGGTGCAGGCCTCATGGGCCTTGCAGGCCTCACCTTCTGGCCTCTCGCCAGGCAGCTGACTGGGCCCGACTCGGCCCAGCCCAGCTGCAAGAAGTGGAAAGGAGATGAGAAGTGAATAAGATGTAAAAAAGATCCTGAGAGACATCTACCAGCCTGTTGTGAGGAACGGCTGCAGACGCCAAGGTCAGTGAAGAAGGAGGGGGAGGAGTAATGAGGCTCCTGGCCAAGATTCCCCTGCAGCCTGTGGTGACGACCATGGTGGAGCAGGTTGTCTCCCTGCAGCCCATGGAGGTCCACGGAGGAGCAGAGATCCACTTGGAGCCTGTGAAGGACCCCATACCGGGGCAGGTGGATGCCTGAAGGCAGCTGTGGCCCGTGGAGGGCCCGCTGGGACAGCTGTTCTAGAGGGACTGCACCCGTGGAAGAAATCACCCACGTCGGAGCAGTTCCATGAAGGACTGTGGCCCGTGGGAGGGACCCCAGGATGGAGCAGGGGAGGAATGTGAGGAGTTCTTCCCCCGACCATGAAGCAGCAGCGTAAACCAACATGTGATGAACTGACTGCAACCCCCATTCCCTCTTCCCGCCTTGTGCTGCTCGGGGGGGGGGGGGGGGGGGAAGTTAGTAGAGATAATGTTAAGCTTGGGAAGAGGGAGGGATGGATGGAGGTTATCTTGTTCTCTGTCTCATTATCCTGCTGTTTGTAGTAATAAATGCATAGTTTTCTCCAAGTCGAGTCTGTTTTGCCCGTGACAGTAACTTTAAGGATTTCTCCCTGTCCTTATCTCAAACCTCAACCTGTTTTTCTTATATTTTCTCTCCCTGTTCTCTCGGAGGGTGGGGGGAGTGAGAGAGAGACTGCGTAGTCTGGTCCCGATCAGGGCTGAACTACGACAGTGACTTCCACATTTAAAAGCTGTCTTATATTTGAATAAGGATTGTCCCGTCTTTGTGAAAAAAATATTTTACATTACAAACAACAAGTGTAATTTCGTACAAGGGTTATACGTCTAATTAATAAACCAGCACTTCACTCCCACCAGGTCCCACATCACCTTTGCCTGTGACACATTAGCCCTTATGTTCCGATTCTAGTGGCTTCAGAGATGTTACTATGTTTGCTGCAGTGAAGAAGCTGCCTGATTTCTGAATCATTTGTTTCTTTTCACAGTTAATGATTATTACTGCCTCAGAAGGGTTGCCTTAATTTTACTATGCGAATTCAAATTATCTATAGATTAACTACTTTGCCATAATATCTAATTGCAACTCCATTTTCAGCATCAACTAGTGCCTAATTTCCCATGGGTACAAAACAGTACAGATCACTAGATGGTGCTATTTCTGGATTGGAAATAAATTTCTATATATAGGGTGAAGCAGTATCAAAACTGTTCCAAATGTTTCATTACAATCTCAGGATAAATGAAAAAAAAAGCCCAACCTTAAAACTGTATTACCACATTATTTTTTTTTTTTGTGTAGTTGTTTCTCATATAGCTGCACTCTGTTCAA
Organism: Chlamydotis macqueenii; assembly: GCF_036417535.1. Lineage (NCBI taxonomy): Eukaryota > Metazoa > Chordata > Aves > Otidiformes > Otididae > Chlamydotis > Chlamydotis macqueenii. The sequence continues at coordinate 52,263,403 of NC_141593.1, read as the reverse complement.
TAACTAATGATAATTTACAAGATCTGCAAATTCCCCACCTATAGCCAGGGCCACTTAGATTTGCATTCTTGGCTAATCATGAGCCCATTCTTTCTAGACATGCTTCCACTACTTCTTCATTTCAGGTAAATACAAACACTAAAAGGTACTTGTATTTAGACAAGTGAATGCATACAGATGCTTATAACTCAGGTAGCAGAACTCTAGTAGAGTGAAAATAACAAGAATAAGATATTTATGCACAAAGGTGGGGAGAAGTCTCACATTCAGGGTCTCCCATCCCTTTCTTCCTCCTAGGTAAAGCAGGGTTTGATGAAATTTCGCTTTTCTGAACATATCTAACCTAATATTATATATACATACTTTAGGGTCTGTACCTAAGGGATTCTGTTCCGTAAGCCTGTACATTTATTACCAGGAGGGGGCACAGCTGTTATGTGAGCGGGGGCATGCCACTGCAAGCACACTGCATTGCATGGGAGCACAGAAACTTGCAGATAGGGGTAGGGGAGAAGATAGTTTAGCATCCCACCACAAGCAGATCCACCTTGGTCACATACTGACTTGAAATTGACAGTTACTCGAACACATGGGTTTGAAAAAAAATAAAAAGTGAAGGAAGAACTGGAGAGAATAGTATCCACAGATTTATGCAGAGGGGAGAAATCCTTCATTGCGAGTAAGATTTTATAATGATTTCCACAATTTTGACTTATATGCTCTAGTCTTCCACATCGCTATCTGTAAAACTGGAGCCCTTTTTGCCAATGTTTGCTTTTAATAACAACCCCCATCCATCCTCTGCAGTATAAAAATGCCATACTTCATAATTTGAAAGAAGTTCCAGCTTCTAGGCCACAAAGCTGCAGCTTAGTGTAATTTTAAAGCAGCTTAGTGAAAGTGGTGTGAGTCATTCATGTTGAACTCCCATTTCCATCACTTTGGCTGTGTTTGCCAAGGAAATATCTCAAGCTGAAACTGCTGTTTTGGGCTCCAGTCTGTCTTCACCCCAATAAAGCGCAATGGTACACAGGCCTAGTTTGGTAAATCCCAGTGGTACCAGACTATGTTAGCTGGGCTGCAGCATTTCGTAAGAGCTGTGATCCTCTTAAATGCCAGCTAGGTCAGGACAAGGTGCTTCACAGACATAGCATGTTGAATGGTGGGATAGAGTCAGCTCAAATTGCTGCATGCTGCTGAAGAGAAATGTCCTTTAAGCTGCTCAGTTAGACTCTGCTCTTATCAACCCACATCAATCCGCGTTGGCAAAACCTTGTCTTTCCGTATTTCTCTGTGCTATCTAGTGCTGTGACTTCAAGAAATGTCACAGCACCTCATGTTCTCACCTTTCCAAAGTTTCACCACAGTCATGAGATAGGAACACCACCAAAAGTAAATACACATCTCTTATTTTTCCTGAGATTGGCTTCGACACAAGCAGCCCAGTTCTTATCACAGTGTGCAGACACCAGAAATACAGTCCAATTTAACACCTCAGTGACTGAAGACTTCTTAATTCTCATGCTAATTTAGCTTTAAAATGCGTTCTCCTGCACTTTTGCCAGATTCTATGAACTTTTTTGTGACTCAAGAAATCTAGCCGTGTTTTGATTCTAAGCTGTGCAAAAGTTTATTTATTTCGTTTTCTTTCTCAAATAGTTTTGCAAGTGAGAACATATTTTATTCTGATGTAGTATCCAGGATGACACAATAAGATGTGAAGCAATATACCATACCTCAGCACCAACAGTAAGATCAAATATATAATCAGAAGGAATTTTTTTTTTTTTAAATCAATATGGCTTTACCACAATTTATGAAAGCCACCAGTTAGCAGGGCATTATGATTGTGTTCTTACTATCTGAGGGCAATTTTACATTGAAAAATCGGTTATAGTTCTTCTATGCGTACAGGATTTTTTTTTTTTTTTTGTAGTACACCTTTCTCCAAAGGTAATTAGAGAATTCTTTTTCTTTCTTTATTTTTTTTTTTTTTTTTTTTTTTTGTATAGTTTTATTCTGGAGACAAATACAGATAGTTCCTCCCCTGAAGAGTAACACAGATTATGCTTTAATACAGTAGAGATAAGGAAGTAATTCTTGCGTGTTTTACTTGCTCAGGTTGCTCCAGGCCCAGAGAAGTTTTGAATAACTCCAGGGATGGACACCTCATAGCTTCTGGGCTCCTACTCCATAGTTCAATCGTATCTTGGTAAAATAAATGTTCTTTTTACCTAGTCAGAATTTCTGGTTTTGAAACTTGTGGTTTTTGCCCCTCCCTGCTTTTGTTCTAAACCTCTCAGAAAAATTGCTCCATTTTGTCTACATCCACCCTTCAGATAGCTGAAGACTCTCATAAGAACCTTTCTTCTCATTTCTCATTATGACATACAACTCCGCATCGAGGACGTTGAAGATGCTAAAAGTTTGCATAGACTCAAGGAAAGAGGTAGGAGAAATTTGCAGAAGGCAAACCTGTTGAGCATTACGGAAAAGACATAATGTACTTCCAGTCTAGGAATATCTTGAATTGCAAACGAACAGTTTCCAGTCCAGAAAAAGATTATAGGACAACACAAATCCTCTAGGAACTACCTTTTGGGCCTTTTCCAGAGGCAGGTTACTGGGCTGGATGGACTTTTGAGTACAGTAATCTTTTTAAAACTTTAGGAGAAGAAGGAATGTCAAAGACTGATAATACAATGCAATGTAGCCATGGCAACAAACATGTGGGGGCAAACGAGATGTAGTTTCTTACACCAGTTTTGAGATTTTAAGTTTTGGGAAAGCTCACAATCTCAGGTTCATTTGCATTATACTTTTCTTCCTTTCTTTAACATGCTGCTGCTATGTATTTGCATAATACTAACCTTTCTGTCTTGGCAGGCCATACTAGTGACATATCTCTACGTAAAGCAACATTACTATCATGCTTAATTCAAAGACAGATCTTAACTCAGCAGTTTTTGCACTTTTTAATCCTTGCTGCTTCCTTTGAATGAACCGTATAAAATATTGTCAAAGATGAAAACAAAGTTGTTCAACTCCAATATCCAACAGCAGTTGGATGACAAAAATCCAATAGCATCAACTGTTCAAAAAGAAGCTATGTTAGGCCATAAATTTTGGTGAGTAGAAAACCTAGAAAGTCTGCATAACACAGCAAATAACTTAGGTTCAGATCTAATCCTGGTTTAATATCTGATACTTCAGTTACTTCTGAATGGGCAATAATAAAAATTCCAACATTTAAGATATTTTATACATTCTACTATATTTCAGAGAAGTAATTCTTGGTGAGTAAAGCTGTAAAAAATGAGGAGCTGGCATAACCCTTTATCATGATATCATAGTACAAGACAGACTTATATGGAGGCATCATATCTTAAACTGATGGATACTGCTACCATAATATCAGAGGCTTTTAGCATTATAAGCCCTTCTTTCTTGTCTTCCCAAAAGTTTTAACTTTTCTTTTTTTCAGCATCTCACCATATATGATCACAGCTGGGACAAAGCTTTGTGGCTTTCTGATGTGTGATCCCTTGCAACCCAAACCATTGTATGATTCTATGATTCGATGATTCGATGATGATCATTCAATTTCAAAAGCTTGATTAAGAAGGATAGAAACCAAATTTTTATAGTGCTCCCACCCCCCCAGCTGATATGTCTTTTCCTCCATCCTCAGCCAGGATAGAAGGAGAACTTTCACAATCTATTTTTAAAAAGTTTCAAAACTGCCAGAACACAGATTTCCATTTCTGTTACAGAATATGTTCAGGCAGTAAAAGCTTTAAAATAGGAAGTATCTTTTTCTTACACATTCAGCTGTGACCTAGCAAAGTGAACATCAGGCTTCTAGGTACTATAGTAACACATAAATATTTTTTTTCTTCTGTGATTCAGAAAAGGCAGGAAGAAGGAGGAAGCAAACAATCTAATAACTTGAGAACATTCCAATGAGTACCAGAATGTACCTGAATGCAGCAATTGTTCTGAATACCATATGAAATTTCATTTTTTTCCCCTTGCAGTTTCTCCTTGCGTGTTCCCAACCTGATGAATGTGAATCTTCCCTAAGCAAACACCTGTACCACTTAATCACAGGAGTTTTGTTAAGCCGACACAACTTTCTTTCCCATAGTTCTAGTCAGCCTTAGTTCTGAAGAAGTGAAATGATCCAGATAAATTAAAGCCAATGAAAAATTAAGTCTGGTAATTTTAAGGCTAATGTAAGCTGGAGCAATGCTGTTCAGTATGTCCATGCAGCATTATTCCTGCTGAAAAAGTAGGAGATACTGCTTCAAGAAGAGACAAGACAAAATCAGTAGACAACTTGATGCAATATTATTTCACATAAGTTACACAGCATGGTCTCCATTCTCGGTCACCAACATAAGGGCAGCAACATTTCCTATGTACAGAGCACCCTACAACAGAGTCCCTACTGGAGGTGAACACAGATGTGTTTTCTAGCATAAAAAGCCTGTACTCCTAGTGTCATTTCTCCCCAACATGAAACAAAAGACTTAAAATGGAAGGATATATTTGGAACTTGTTTCAGAACTCAATTATATGCACAAAATTAAAGTAAGGTTCTTCACCTAAAATGGTCATACATTGATAGAATCTTTATCACAGCACCTGCAAGACCCATTTAGAGATCAGATTAAATTGCTTGAGATACTATAGAATTCTGGGACAAAAAGTGAGCTCACTCTTTTCTGCTGCTTCCTTGTCCAACGTCTTTAGTCCCATAAAATGGGGGGAAACTTCTTCTCTACAGCAAGTGATACATCTTATTTTCTCCCAGGGAAGAGCTGGCTGAGCCAGCTTCCGCATCACTCTTCTGTATAGCTTTCCTCACCAGGGCTGGTTCAAGGCATGGGGACAGCAATAAAGTAGATAGCTGTCCCAGTGTTCAGCTCCTGGGGTCATTTGTTACCTTCCAACATCAGATTTCTGGTAGAATTGAAAATAGAATTTCCTGCTCATGCTGGTGAGGAGCAATGTTTGGAATGGGATATTAAGTGGGAAAGAAATGCATTCAATCTGCAACTTCGGCATTAAATTGCCCTTCTCCATTCATCTCACTTCAGATGCCCTGGTCCTCCAAAATGAAGGATTAGGCAGTGCCCGACACCATGCATCAATTTACTTTGGTTTTGTCCCCATGATCTTAATTCCCAGGCTGCCCACCCATATACACCTTTCTATTGCATCTGTGTTTCCTTTGCTTTCTGTTTTATTGCTATATATTAGAAATTTAACTAGCAATAGTATTTAACTAGAAAAGGGATATCAAGCCTCTACAGACAGATCAGCTGGTGGAAATCAGCCTAATTACACTAATCTAATTGAAATGCTCCCAAATTCACCTCTATGGAGCATCTGGCCACATGGATTTAGACCAACAACATGCAGATACTGCCTGACCCTAATACTGATTTCGTAAAACTTACAGTCCAGACACAATGGCTTTAGTTTGAGCTTTCACAAATTACCCCATCTGGGTCCCCCTGTTCCTTGTATTAATGATTTGCCTGGCTTCTTACCAAATCAGTGTTTATTTGCAGTAATCTAATATAATGTTAATTGCTTATTCATTGAAATCTAGTTGGCATTTTCCCCCCTGTAGGGATTTGGCAAGGCAGCACTCGCATGTCGTTCCATCTTCAGTTGTCTGTGTTTAATATGCCAGCTGCTTTCCTATCAGCCAATTCCCACCCACTCTGCATTCTTGCTTTTCTTTGCTCTCCCTCTCTCTTTTTAATTTAGGGATAATTGTATGGTTGGGTAAGCTCAGAGGGCGATATATTGCCACATCCAAAGACAAGACAACGAGGGTGGTAGTTTCCACTTATTGCGTGTTCTAGAAGTGGCATAAAGTAGCATACTGTTTAAAGTAGCATGTTAGGAGGAAAAGGAGAGTTTTAAGACAAAATCTCCGTAATTTCAATGACAGATTTTGTGAAAAAAACCCTAGTGGAACTCTCTGGGCCCCACAGCCAGGGGGGTGAGGAAGGATCCCAATTTATCAAAAGCTGCCTTAATTACAGCAGGACAGATCTTACAGGAGATATGCCAGTAAATATTACAAAACTTTAATTCATTCCTGAACACTTTGATTTTTTTTTTTTTTATAAAAGGCAATGTATAGAAATACTGCTAGTAAGCACAGTTTGCAGATAGCTGACAGAACTCTGCAGCCTAGAATTGGGACAAAGCCTAGCCTTGGTAAAACTTGATGAACAGTGATATGTTCTGAAACACATCAACAGATAGTGGAATGACCCCTTGCCCTTAGCACACACTTCAGTGGGAGGTCAGTGACAACCAAACAAATTATCTGATTTGCCCCAGGTGCTCTGTCAAGTTAGTAAAAGTATCAGCAGGACTCTTTGTCCTAAGTAGTCTTAAGCCCCTTTGTAGCCCTTTGACAACTGGAGGCCAGACAGAAAGGTTTGTTGCTTTGCTTTTGAATAACCTTTCTAACCTTCTAAAAATGAGAGACTTTTGATTTGATTAAAAGAAGTTAATCTAAAAAAAAATCTTACATACTTCTTTCAAATTAGGCCATTGTTTTATGAAGCAGAAAAATAGCTATGGGATGAGATGAGAATCCACAGGAACAAGATCCATGAAACTAGTAACTGCAGGTTAGATTCCAAAAAATGATGATATTTTGAAGGTTGAAGACAAGGTAAAGTTTCCCCTCACAGAACTCAGCACTTGCTTTTTGAAAATAATGCCCTTAATCTGTCAAAAATCACTACCTATTTCTGAGATGTTGTCCTTTGCGAATTGTGGTGTATTCAAGGATTCTCAAATGAAGTTTCTCACTTAGCTTTAAATGAGGTGATGTTTTCTCCATATGTGTCTCTATAAAAAGTTTATAAGAAGAGACAGTAATCAAAAGAGAATGGAAAACAGAGGACAGAAACACCTTGTCCACATGCCCCTTAAGTCTGAATGCTGATAACAGTTACATTTATCTTCACAAAATCGAAGAAACTGAGAACAGAAACTTTCAAATCCATAAAATTTGTGCTGAAAATCTCTGAAAATTCAGAGATTAAATCCGCAAATATGTAAGTTGTTTTTAAAACAGAGTTTTAAATTGTATTATCTACTGTGACAATCTTCCCTTCTTTCCAGAAGGGAAAGACAGAACTTTGACAGAATGCTACAGGTTTCTTACTCCACTGGAAGACAGAGGAGATCGATAGAAAAAAAAGAGAGATACAAGCTCTCTCTGCTGTCAGCCACAACTTCTGACCAACTAAGAAACCATGTTGCTCACCCCATCAGACACGTATTAAAGATTATTATGTCCTGGTGAAGATTAGGGTACTGTGGTTACAAAGGTTCTTGGAGGTTTGCATCTGTATTATATGCCAGGGATATTGCACTGTTCAGGATAAAGTTAAGGTTCTTTGCGTGAGAGTGTTTTGTTTACACTTTTCTTACCTACTCAGCTTTGCATAAAATGATAGCTTGTGTACTTCTCCAGTATTCTCTGGGACAGTAACATGAAGTAGTCCTTTTTTTCACATTTTAATTATTTACTTAGAAGACAGTCTGTAGAGGGTTGGGCTAGCCTTTTGCATTTATACAGCAGCCAGCACTATGGGATCCATGTGTGCAACTATATGAAAAGTACTTGTAGTCAGCCATCAGTGCTTTTAAAGCAAGCTCACTTTTCAGACAAGATGACTTCATACAACTCGTTAATGCTGTACTTTTCCATTACTTTACCTACTGTGCTGCAGCTTAGCAATTAGTTTACAGTAGTTTATCTTTGTTCTCAGAAAGAAACAATTCTCTTCAAAGTGTTGTTCTTGCCTGTGGCATATGACAACAAGAAAACAGTACATGTAATAACCCTCTGGTAACCGTATTTCTCATGATAATTCCAAGATTATGTTGAAAAAAAAGGGAAGATAAATTAACATTAATATTGCACCTTTAAACATCTGGACTAATTAAATTCACAATGCTTTTGATTTTAAATGTTAATTTAGACAGAGAGACTTGGAGAACTGAATGTTTTCCAGTCTTCTAAATTCCTAACATCACCTCATCACTTACCGTTTCAGCATGTCAGAGCTCTCTTTCTCTATCAGTGTAATATGAAGGGACAGTGCATAAAATGTCCCAGGATAGACTAGCCTAAAGAAGAACCTAAACCTATATCCTACATTGCAATGTGTTGGACTGTAGCTTCAAAGAGAAAATGCTTCCCCCAGGGGAATAAAGCAAAATTGGAGTTGGGTGAGCCTCAAAGGAATTGTGAGCTCATAAGCCATTGCTTATGTTTGGGTTTGGAATTGAAATTGTCTCTCGTGGCTCAGATCCTCACCACAGACTGTGAATGGCACCAGCTACAGAGAGAAGGGGCTTGAGGGAAGAAGCCTGAAACAGGGAATCAAAGTTTTTGCAGAAATTATTGTGCATGACAACATGATTGTAAACCTATCTACATTTAATTTGTTATTTATTTTTCTAATATAATAAAATCTCTCTCCTGCCTTTTCATATGTCTTCTTGAATTATCCATTTTATCATTTATTTTCCCCTTGTCATTCCCACATAGGCCACATTTTTAAAAAAAAAAAAAAATCACTTAAAACCATATCCTACTTGGGAGGTCCCAAGTGGAAGTGAGGTCTGCCCCAAGTCTTGAGTACTCTTTCCCCCTTCCAGGGACAGACTAGTGAGAACAAATGTTGAAAAGCATGTTTTCCATCATTGTTACGTATTCCGCTAAAGACATTACCCAAACAGTGCAAGGCAGAGGACAAGTTGTCTGCTAGCAAAAAGTCTGTCTCACTTCTTTGACCCAATCTGAAAATCTTTTGTGGGTGGTAATGCTCAATGGAAGCTTCAGGCATGAGAAGCTTGTGATCCTGGGCCCTGTGCACCTGTCTGGGTTACTTCTCTGAAACTTAGTTATGTATCACTACACACACACACACAGAGAAACTGAAAAGTCTCCTGCAAAGCTATTCAAAGAGGTGGGTTTTTTTGTTGTTGTTGTTGTTTTTTTTTTTTTCCAAATGGGCAATTTCCACCAGTTTTTCCTAAAAAATCTGTTTACTCTACTAAATTTTGGAAAATCATTTTTTTTTTTTTCATTGCTGACTGAGTGGTAACAGGGATATTGTGCTAGTAACCAGACATATTTACCCTAGAGATAAAATTAAATCTCACAAAAAATAGCAGTACAAATAGACCTAACTGGAAGAGTATGTCTATCCCATGACTCCTACAAGGTCAACAGAACGGGTGTTAGAATAAACTGGACTTTTTTTTTTTTTGTCAGTTATTCTAAAATTCAATCATCCTTTTGGAACAAACCCTACAGCCATAACAATGCAAACAACAACAGTATCTTCAAAGAGATAAAATAGCATAAGCTGGACCCAAGGGGTCAATATATTCAGAACTTACTATGAGTAGACTTTTGGTCTGGACAGCAGTCAAAGACAGGTAATACAAAGCAACAAAAAGTTTAGGTCAGATCATGGAGTAAGTGGTCATGAACTGTGGGAACTCACATTAATCCAACGAACAACTGCAACTGAACATTGTTTTACCTCTGTATGAACAGCTCATTGACACACTGAAACTGCAGATAAAAGAAAGACATATTTTGTAGCTCAGTATGTTAGAAGCCTTGTTGCATATTTCACATACAGCAGCCTTATAATGCCACCAAATGCACATTGCTAAGTGGAGGTAAATGGCACAGTCACATAGTCATCTCAGGAACACCTATAACATCTGTAGCAGCTCCAATGGGAGCCCTCAATCCACCTCAGTGTGGGTAAGAGAGTTATTCTGAACTGGTGAAAACATTGTCTGTGTAAACTCAAGCCAAGCAATTGGGCAGGGGAGGCATAGTCTCTAGCTCTTAGGTGGTTATTTCTCGCATCACCACAAACCCCTCCAAAGCCTTCACCCCATCACTTGGTCAGTCAGCAATTTTTCTTTTTCCTCTCAGACTGCTTCTTTCGCTACACGCTTGCCTTGTGCTTGGTAAAGGCAGCAGTGGAAGCTGTAAAGCATTGCCTGCAGAGCGATTCTTCTTTGTGATTATGTTTCCACCAGAAGGAAGGGTAGCTCTCTTCTGCTGGACCCTCATGCACTTTTCCTTCTACACTAGGCAATGCAATTACAACTTTCTCTGTTGTAATGCAAAGACGGCCGTCCACAGCATTGTCATCTCACTCCTCACCAAGTACATGAAAAAATATTGCCTGAACAGTCTCCTTTCTTGAGATTTACTTACATTAACTCTACTAATATTACATACTTAATCTTTGGGTTTCCACTTGTTTTACTGGATCCTAGAGTTTCCACCAACATCTCTTTCAAACTCCCTCTGCTCTTCCAGTCATATGCCACTGCCATTTTGGTGGGGTTTTTTTTGGGATAAACATGACTACTTATGCTACAAACAGCAGAAAGAGTAGACAAACCCCTGACGAGAATCATGTAGCACCTATGATCAGAATTCTAGAGCATAGACCCTCAATGTTTAAATAATCTTTGCAATATGAGCAGCCACATTACAAGCATGTGATTTCTCCATGTCATTTGTATCACCTGTGGAATAGGGAGCTGGTGTTGTGTCTTTCAGCAATGTTTGTAAAGCTAGGGCAGGTTCAGCTTCCTGAAATCCCCAGGAAACAAGTGAGGAAGGATGCAATATACTCTCTGAAGGCCACAAGAAAAGTGTTAGATGAATTGAACTGGATTGAACCAAGGATCTGCTTGTTCCAGTACCACTGGAAGACAGCGGCCACTGAAGATGGCCAAGAATGGAAGCGGAGGAGGAGGTATAAGAGGGTGCAAGAACAGGGCATAACACAGGGGTACTTCCTGTTCCAGCAACACTGCTTGTGCTTAAAGTGTCCATCCATCACTGACACAGGGTATAACTGCTATCTAAACATTTTGCAACACCTCCAGATAGTAATGATAGTTCATTTTGAACTTATTACAGAACAAGAAAACAGAAGCCAAATAAAATAAGAAAACTGATGGACGTGTACTTATTCATACCTCATTATAAAGGCATCCCTTCCCTCCCCCTTAATATATTGAGATTTCAAAAAATGTTTAATTTTCCTCATGAAAAGAAAACTGTGAGCAAGTACCCAATTATTGAACTGGATAATATATTTAAAAGAACTAAAGAAACACTGGTCTAGTTTGCATGTCTTGCCTCTCTGGGAAGCTCTGCTTGGAATGACAGTTTGATCGGGAGAACAGGATGAGGGCAAGGGAGAAAACAGCAAGGACCTTGGAAATGGGGAGACATTTGGACAACACTGTGCAGAAGCGCAGAAGATATGTCATTTCCAAAGATGGATTTCATCAGCTCCTGTGGAGAAGAGCCAAGGTGAGCAAGTTCTGCTGAGCCATTGCACTCCTGTGCGGCCCTGGGTGTGTGACTGCTGCTGTAGCACTAGATGCAGAAGCCATGCACTTCCAGAGACAAAGCTCCTCAGCTCCCGGTTTGTACACTGTAACATTGGTGGCAACAGAGTTGGGGTAAAATTATGCAATGAGGAAAATTCCTTTCCCATGTTCTTATTCTGTTACTGGTATGAAGAGACAGAAATCACACTTCTAAGCAAAACCTGGAGCAACTCTGCACATAAAGCTGTATATACATTTATTATCTTTTGGAGATCTCCTGTTTTCAGATTTAATCTCACTACTAAACTCAGCTAGCACACTAGCTTTGGCTAATTAAGGATTTTCAGTTACTTAATTTAACTTGGGTTAAATATAAGTTTTAAAGAATAAAGGGAATGTACAATATAGATAAACCGTAATTAAATGCTGCCATAGGTTCAGATGGGATTAATCTTTCATTTGAGCTAGCAATACCGAATTAATAGGAGGCCTATGAACACTCTCAACACTTTAATGATGCATTCTTCCTGTTGAACCTCCTCCTTCTGCTTCCAAGTCCCTCCCCAAACACACCACATGAATTCAAACTTATGCAAAAATCAAGGGACCAAAATCAGCCCAAGATATGTGCTGTGTCCTGTTCCCCAATAAGGTTTTAATACCCAGAAAGGAAGATAGCTGCTGGAAATCAGTGTCACATCCAGCCACTGCAGCACAGTTAGAACCTCCCAGTACAGAGGGGACACAGAAGGGAAATGGAAATTGATGAGGCCCCAAATCAGTGTTAAACGATACTGCTTACGAGCAAGAGTACGCCAATCTGTTTCAGGAAATATCACTCTTGTGCAAACCCATTTTAAGGTATCTCTGGGGCTTTGACACACAGTAACTTTTGCCTGGTAAGGTATTTCTAGGACTTTTCTAGTCATCTTGAAATTGAAATTACTTCTGAAAGCAGAGCCAACAGAAGTAAGTAAATAACTACAAAACTGTAGTGATATCAGAAGTAGCCTATTTCTTTTCTCTACAATATTTTGCTTCCATTCCTTGTAATAGCATTGCAAGTTTCAGACTCTTTATTCCTAATATTTCTGAAGCTTCCATTTGCTTAATCCAGTTATGAGGAAATAATACTGAAAACTTTGGCTTTGTTTGAATAAAAACTTTGGCTTTGTTTGAATAAAAACAGCTTCTGCCAAAAATTCCAGTGGAATTGGACTCATGAACTAAGAACATAGCTGAGGTACCTCTCTACTAGCTTGTAGAGCTGGTGCTGTCCCAGATACAGCAGGAAGGTAGGTTTGCTTACGCTGAGCTCATCCTGCCTGCAACTAGGCAGAATGCAGATTGAGGTAATTCCATTCTCTTGTGCTATGGAAATACATAGACCTTAAAAGACCTCAAATCAACCTCCGTGGAAAGTCAGAAAGAGGAAATAAAGGCTTTGTGTCGCACAAGCAGTATAGGAGTGAACAGTGACCAAGGCTGAAATAAAGTGGTTTCTTTACAGCTGCCGTGACGAAATGCTAAGGAACCAACTGGGAAAGCCCAAAGTCAGCTTGCCAGTAAGGTAAAAAAGCACTGAGTTGGGCCAAGCATCTTCCAATGAGTTATTTTACAGCATCCTGCCAATCTCTCTCATTAATTCTGTACTGCCATGGCTATGTTTTCACATGGATATAGCTGAATGAACTCTCAACATCTTAACTCACTTCAAATTGGCAGCCTAAAGGCAAGAGCATAAAGTTAGTAACGGATAACTTACCCTGCATCTTGGGGTACCTTAGTTGCATGGTTAATTTAATTTGTGCTGAGAATGGATTTCCCAAGTCCTACTGAGAACCAGGCTTTTAAAGCAGCAGTTTCAACTTTTGTGATTTTTATCACAGGTCTCTGCAGATTTGTTAATTCTCCCTCAGGCCTTAGCTGCTGGTTTAAAACAGGAAAATCATCTCCCCTTCCATTTCAAAGCACACATAGCCCTCAGAGCTGACGGGAAGGGGCACCACTGCAAAGGCTCTGTGGGCAGCATTGAGGAAGGGGGCTGAGCCCAATGAGAAGCCTAGATCCCTGCCCTTCTTTCCAATCTCTCCAATACTGCCTATGTTTAAAATGTCAAGGCCTGCATTAGCTTCTGCAGCTACATTTTTTTTTGTTATTATGGATTCCCACAAGTCTTCTGCCTAGAACTTCATGGGCTTGCTATGCTGAAAGCGGAAGTTTGGCTCTAGTGGTTTGAGAACTGTGACCTCAGGCTGTATGATTTAACGGTGCTATTAATTTTTGTATGGCAGAAACATCTATTTCTTTATTTATTCACAACAGATTATTCCTTCAGCCCTTATCCACTAGTTTACTAAGCTGGAAAGAAATAATTGAAAACTCAAAGAAAATGCAAATGTTACATCAGCACAGCATTAAGTTTCATTAAGTTCTTAATTACATCAGATAATTAAAATTCTCTTGCTCTTCTTTACTTTTCATCAGTAAATCTCTAAGTACTTTATAAAGGAAGTCAGTTTCATTATTTTCTCTTTGAAGATGGGAAAATGAAGGCTTAGGTAGGGGGAATTGCCCATCACAAGACCAGTGGCAGAGACTGGATTTGAAATGCAACATTCCGATATTGCAGTCTCTGTTAAAAGATACCACCTTCACCACAACAAAATCACCCCCATAACATTGTTCCAAAATTGTACAATATGCGCGCGCGCACACACACACACACACACACACGTATATATGTTCTGATTTTGTTAAGTGAGGAGGGGGGGCCTAAGGTGGTAGCTTCTGTAGGAAGCTGCTAGAAGTTGCTCCCCTTTGTTCAGTGGACTCAGCCGGGCCTAGGGCGGACCAAGGCCGAGGCAATTGGTAGCAGAACGTTCCGTGATAACACCTCTGCGATAATGTATTTAAGAAGGGGAAAACATAAAAAAAGGAAGAGAAGATGTGAAGCAGCTAAGCGGGGGCAGAAAGGGGGAGGCACGAGCCTTGTGGGCCTTGCAGGCCTCACCCTCTGGCCTCCTGCCGGGCAGCCGACTAGGCCCAGCTCGGCCTGGCCCGGCTGAAAGAAGTGAAGAGGATGAGAAGTGAATAAGATGTAAAAAGGATCCTGAGAGGCGTCTGCCATCCTGTTGTGAGGAACGGCTGCAGGCGCCAAGGTCAGTTTAGAAGGAGGGGGAGGAGTAATGGAGCAGAGGAGGAATGTGAGGAGTTCTCTATAACTTCCTGAAGGGAGGTTGTAGTGAGCTAGGGGTCGGCCTTTTCTCTCGTGTAGACAGTGATAGAACTAGAGGCAATGGTTTCAAGCTGCGCCAGGGGAGATTCAGGCTGGACATTAGGAAATATTACTTCTCGGAAAGGGTAGTCAGGCACTGGAATGCACTGCCCAGGGAGGTAGTGGAGTCACCGACCATGGGGGTGTTCAAGAAACGTTTGGATGTTGTGTTGAGGGATATGATTTAGCTGAGAAGTATTGGTGATGGTTGGACTGGATGATCTTTTAGGTCTTTTCCAATCTTGATAATAATTCTGTGATTCTTCCCCCAACGATGAAGTAGCGGTGTGAAACAACGTGTGATGAACTGACCCCAACCCCCATTCCCTCTTCCCCCCTGTGCTGCTTGGGGCGGGGGGGGGGAGAAGGTAGTAGAGATAATGTTAAGACCAGGAAGAGGGAGGGGTGGGGGGGAGGTTATTTTGTTCCCTGTCTCATTCTGCTGCTAGTTTTAGAAATAAATGAATAGTTTTCCCCAAGTCGAGTCTGTTTTGCCTGTAACGGTAACTTTAAGGATTTCTCCGCATCCTTATCTCAAACCTCGAGCCGTTTTTCCTTATATTATCTCCCTCTATTCCCTCGGAGGGTGGGGGGAGTGAGAGAGAGACTGCGTAGTCTGGTCCCGATTGGGGCTGAACGATGACAATATAGTATCTCAGGACACTGTGAAATTTGATGACTCCCTTTATTTCTTCTGCATTTTTAATTTAAGCAAACTGTCTGGGTCTTTGTAGCATTGAACTGGCATGTAGCAAAAATGGGTTCAAATTCCATTTTGTTCACTGGTTTCTGGTTAATCCTGAAAGAATACTTTTTATGTATTTTAAAAGCATGATTTCCCCTCCTGCTAAATTGGGCCTGAACTAATCTTCATTTCTGTGTTAAAAATTTAGAGATATCCTGAAAACAAAAAGCCAAATGAAAGCTAGGAATTTGCTCCTTATTGCTTGTTTCAGTTGAATGTGTAACAAAGTCTATTTATAACTCTTAAGATTTAAAGGAAAGCAAAGCTGTGAAACATTAAATAAGTTACTTTGAATGATCGAAGAAGTAGCTGCTACATTATGCTTGTACTTTTGTAAATTCTTTTCTGGTAGACATATCTGCATCCCGGATTAGCACTGGAGCTGACATCACTCTATATAGAAGGTCACAGCTCCTGGTATGCAAAAGTCATAAGATATTCCTTAGCAGAGGAAATATGTTTATGCAGTCATTCATGGAATGCTGAGATATTTTTTTATACACTTTGCTAAGAGGTAACCACAGACGAGACATCTAGAGAATTCACAATATGTGTTGTCACGTACAGCAGTGCAAGATGATAAAACCAAGGCAGAACAGGACAGCAAAAGTTGGTATTTTCCCACAGATATTGGCATGTGTTAAAGCATATACTGCTTTTATTTTTCAGAGATGTTTCTGTCTCTAAAAACCTCCTCCCTTACAGATAAGCAAGTGAGAAGGAGTGAAGAGAATTCAGAAATGTTCTCTCAGTGCACACATTCAGCCACGACAGCATAATCTCATTGTGAAGTCCTAGGGGTATAACAAAGCCTGAGGTATAATAGGAGAGTATTCCTGGCTAGTCACTCCTCAGCAGTTGAGGGGAAATTCTAGAGGCTAGGTGTGCCTTCATCTGTGACATTTTTTATGTTGATTGTACCCACTAGCAGTGGGTACAGTTACAGGGGCTGCTTTCTCTTCTTAACTGTTTACACAAGGCTCCTGCAGAGAGGGTGAAGCCTGCAATTCCTTCCAGCAGCAGCTACTGATGACAACAGATAAAGGGAAAACTGCTTTTTCAGAATTCATCCTTGCTTTTCATCAAAGACAGGGACGTTCACAATGCCAATGACAAAGCTATACTAGCACTTACAATTGAGTCATAAATTCAAATAAACATTGGGCTATCCAAGTCAGTCTGCAAAGTGCTATGGGAGCATGTAGCTCCTCTCTGAACCTGATGAAAACATCCATGCTCAGTTGGAAAATCATGGAGCTTGCAATAGATGTAACTGAAAATTCACCAGCAGCAGGGTTTTTAATTGCTCTTAGGTCCTTCACAAAAGTTTTGTAATTAATATGGCAGTCTCTTTTGCACACCACGTGGGCTATCACAAATATAGGCAGTACTTTATCTTGTCCTTTTACTTATTTTATTTTAAAAAGCCATATGATAGGTAGTCCATTTTCCCAGAAAGTCAGATTGTCTTGCCTAGAAAACTGAGAATGTATCTTAGGAAAATATCCTGGAACCCATACCTCAAGTATTAGGAATATATTGAAAAAATAACAGGCATTTGTAACACTCTACCAGTGCACATATACAGAATACTCCTGTTGTGGTTTTGTTTAGTGAGGGGGGGCCTAAGGTGGTAGTTTCTGTAGGAAAATGCTAGAAGTTGCTCCCCTTTGTTCAGTGCACTCGGCTGGGCCTAGGGCAGATCTGCTGCTGGCCAAGGCCGAGCCGATTGGTAGCAGAATGTTCCGTGATAATGCCTCTGCGATAAGGTATTTAAGAAGA
Source organism: Chlamydotis macqueenii (assembly GCF_036417535.1). Lineage (NCBI taxonomy): Eukaryota > Metazoa > Chordata > Aves > Otidiformes > Otididae > Chlamydotis > Chlamydotis macqueenii. The sequence continues at coordinate 52,246,166 of NC_141593.1, read as the reverse complement.
GGAAAACAGAAGAAAAAAAAAGAGAAGAGAAGATGTGAAGAAGCTGAGCGAGGGCAGAGGTGCAGAGGGAGAGGAGGAGGCTCATGGGCCTTGCAGGCCTCACCCTCTGGCCTCTTGCCAGGTGGCCGACTGGGCCTGACTCGGCCCAGCCCGGTTGCAAGAAGTAAAGAGGAGATGAGCTGGATGAGGTAAAGAGATCCTAAGAGGTGTCTGCCAGCCTGTTGTGAAGAACTTTTCTGGTGAGAGGAACAGCTGCAGACGCCAAGGTCAGTTCAGAAGGAGGGGGAAGAGTAATGCGGCTTCTGGCCAAGATTCCCCTGCAGCCTGTGGTGATGACCGTGGTGGAGCAGGTTGTCCCCCTGCAGCCCATGGAGATCCACGAAGGAGCAGAGATCCACCTGCAGCCCATGGAGGACCCCACGCCGGAGCAGGTGGATGCCTGAAGGCGGCTGTAGTCCATGGAGGGCCCGCTGGGGCAGCCGTTCTGGAGAGACTGCACCCTGTGGAAGAGATGACCCATGCCAGAGCAGTTTCAGGAAGGACTGTGGCCTATGGGAGGGACCCCACGCTGGAGCAGAGGAGGAATGTGAGGAGTTCTTCTCCCAACCATGAAGCAGTGGCGTAAAACAACATTCGATGAACTGACCCCAACCCCCATTCCCTCTTCCCTCCTGTGCCAGTTGCAGGGGGGGAAGGTAGTAGAGATAATGTTAAGCCCAGGAAGAGGGAGGGGTGGAGGGAGGTTAACTAGTTCTGTCTCATTATCCTGCTAGTTTTAGTAATAAATGGATAGTCTTCCCCAAGTCGAGTCTGTTTTGCCTGTAACGGTAACTTTAAGGATTTTCTCCCTGTCCTTATCTCAAACCTCGAGCTGTTTTTTCCTTATATTATCTCCCCCTATTCTCTTGGAGGGTGGGGGAAGAGAGAGAGAGATTGCGTAGTCTGGTCCCAATCGGGGCTGAACTACGACAACTCCTTCTACACTGAGACTTCTACCAGCTTGCATAGGCACATATTCTTTCCCCCATTTAGTGGAAATATGGTAGCATTAGCATGTTTTTTTTAGAGTTGATGGCCGAAAGGGACATAATTTACCTCTGAATTACCTATGTCCTGTACCTATGTACTTTTCTGAATGCTGAAATACTTAGAAGTAGGCTCTCCCATTGATTTTTTTCTAATCATCTTTACACTTGAATGAAACACTAAATGCAATGCAAAAAAAAAAGAGAAGCTAGTACATGGATGATGCAAAGGATGAAACCATGGTGTGAAAATCTGTGACCTTCAGAAACTGTCTATGGTTGACAAAACAGAAAAACACAGAAGAGAATGGAGAATGCCTGAATTCCTATAGTAAAAATTTGTGTATCCAATATGGATAGTCCAAACTTTAATTCCAGATATGTACTATAATATAAGGGAAACACTAAAGCAGCCCTGGCTTTCAGCTTATTGCTTGCCTTAGTGTTTATGGAAATTTTTTTTCTGAAAAGGGTGAGGGGTTTTATTTTATTTTTTTTTTCCCACAATGCCCTTATCTGATTATACCAGAGAAAGCTATCGTCTAATTGTTGTTTAACTGTATTGGTTTTTAGTACCTTTAATGTTTTCCTGTAGAATCATCATCATATCTGGTTTTAATGAGAAATGGCTTTCCACTTATTTTCCAATCATAACAATGTAATATTGAGTTTACTCTCTAAACACTGTAAAGGCATGGAAGTAAGAGGCCTAAAAACTCAGAGAGTATTTAATAAGTAGAATCCCATCTAATTCTTAAGTAGAACGCCCCTAATGCACATTTAACATGAATATAGTTAGGCAGAATCATAGAATCATAGAATCATCCAACCTGGCCTTGAACGTTTCCAGGGATGAGGCATCAACCACCTCTCTGGGAAAAAAATAAATAATAACAAATAGAAATAAATCAACTTCTATTCAATAAAACCCCCCCAAAGGCTTTCTTTCCTTCTCTCTCTCTCCTTATCTCTTCCAACAGAAGGAAGGACATATTAGCAAATTTTCAATTATGCCCAAAAAGAAGAGACAATTTAACGCATTGTTATTATTATTTTATGTTTTTGGTGTGGTTTTTTTTTTTTTTTTAACAGCTTTCAAAAAACTCTATAACATTGATAATCTTGGGATATGTGAATGTTTTATTGTGGCTACACTCCCACAAGTTATATGCTCCCACTCCAAAAGCTTTCAAGAGACAGACGTTCGGTTTTTGCAGGGAAAGAAGAAGAATCCATCACTTAATAATGGAAGCTTAATAATACATGTTTGGGTTTGGGTTTTTTTTTAATGCAGCAAAGTGACTTACAATCTCCTGAAAGCTGACTTGTTAACATTAAGTTCACTATTGAGAATTGACATAGTAGAGGAACATAAATATACTCAAGAGAAAAGTCAAGGTGACCTTTGCTTCACTGCTTGGAACTCAGACATTCCATCAGCTAATTAATGAAGACAATTACCTTTCAGGCCAAGGCCAGTTAATGTCCCTGAGAGCAGACTCTGAAGCCCAGTATTTTGAGCAGCTCTGAAGCCAGCCCACTTTTGATATATGTGTGCATTTTTAGATGCTGTGGCTCTGTTATACGAAGGCTTTTTCTCTCTAGCTTTCAATCAAAGTTGCAGGAGATGATCTGGCACTTCTTGCCATTTTGAGCATTTCCTGCAAACTGCAGTGTGCATCAGATGATCTCAAACCACCAGCCTCCTGCAAAACCCTGGACTCTGGTATTATTGGTGTCCCCAGATAATGCAGCAGAGCAGGTGCCTCTAGGCAGGCTGGATCAACAGCTGCCAGCACTTTGAGACAGTGTCTTAAAAGACTTGGGGAAGATTTTAAAAAATATGCCATGTTTCCTATGTGGCTATTGATGACATGCATGAGGGAGAAAGGGATGTGTCCACAGTCACATGCATTTGCCCATGCTAGCCTATAACTCAGGATAATGTGGCCATTGCACACATAGTGTACTTCTACTGCTGACAGTCTGCACGCTTTGTTGCCACTACGTCCAAGTATTTCTGGAGATTCTCAGCCCCTTTCACTCCATTAAGATGTCATTAAAACCCAATATTTTAAATGAGTTTATTGTAAATGTCATATACTTCATAACCCACTTATTCTTGTAAAACATATGACAAGGGTGTCCAGAGCTAGATGCTTCATTCCTGGGTCTGCCAATATACTGGTGCAGTGATCTTGGACAACTGTCCTAATTGTGCTGCCTTCGTTCCATGTGACATCATCACCCCTCTTCCTTTCTTTGAACTGTGAGTGTTTTCAAGGAAGCCCCTGCCTGAATCTGGTTGTTCTCACAGTGCTATTACTTAAGTAATACAATGCAAAATACAACAGCAGCCACTTGTATTACAGCAGCTCCATGTTAACTAGTAACAAATCTATTCAGTTTCAGGCTATGAGTGGTCACAGCCTATGTTTCTCCTCAGAGACCTCAATTCCTGAATGCCATCTTGCAGTTTCCAGTATAAAAGTTACACACGTGAAGACAACACACGACAACCGTTTGGGAATAGGATTGTTTGTTTTTTTTTTTTCTGAAAAATAATTTGGTTTCTCTCAGTGCTTGCTTCTTAAATTAAATGATGTCTTTTAATTTTTTCTAAGTAACTCAGGCCTGAAAATGCAAGGGGATACTATAAGGTTTTGTTAAAAACAATATATGCTGCTGTAAGCACTATGTTGGTCACAAAAAAAGTCAAAGAAAGTGCAAGTGCTGCTCTCTTATCACTCAGATTTTTTTATTTTTAATAATTATGTTTGTGTAATGAGGGTATTTATTGTTGACCTTGAGATCAGGAAAACCCATTTCTCATGTCTATAATGAATAACAGCAGTGAAAACCTCTCTTTTGCTTGGTAGCCCACTCTGCAGTCTATGCTACCACCTAACCAGGGCTTCAGAAGATGTGCTAGCTTCAACTATCGGAGTTTGGCTTCTTTCCATAACAGCTGTACCTTCACTGATAGCTGACATCACTGGAGGGGGGTGACATCTCAGATCATCAGGGAGAAAAAGCTCAACAGTGTGCAATAATTGAGTTTTATGGGGAACTGAGGGCATAATGGACCTCTTAGAAATTCCTGAACGTGATTAGTCCTGAAATCTTGTTAGATACAAAACATAGCAGTAAGTTAAAATGGGAACTTTGACTCAGCAAGACTGCAGGATGGAACCCTGCATGAGTCATTGCATCAGCCCCGGTAAAATCTGAGGAGTACTGCAACGCGATACTGGAGACACTCAGTGGAAGAGTGTAGGGCTGCTGATGGCAGGAAGAGAAAAAAGCGTAACAGCTAATGAAACTGGAGAGGAGATTTCTCTCGGTAGAATTGCTCAATGGTAGGTTTGGTAAGGAGAGCAAGGAGAATGCCTGGGTGGATACAGAGAGTGTTCTGGGATCTGCAGTGACCACAGGAGGTGAAGAGGACGGTTTTAGTGACTCACCCGAGTCACAACATCTTCAGCAACCCTGTGTGCCCTGTGCACCAGGGTGCTGATTCAGTTCTGACTCGGAGGGAAGAGAACCATCTCTCTGAGTCACCACTGCCAAATATTTTCTTTGGAGGTTCCCAAACAGGATGTGCCACGTGGGTGCCTCTTCCTCTCTCTGGGAAATCTGATATCAGACCTCAAAGTGAATGGCACATATATTTAGTGGGAGGACTTTTTCCTCAAGTAACCTTACTCAGCAAAGTATACTCTCTGGGCATATGGCTGGATTAAAACACCTTATAAGATCTTTCTGTTATACAGAGGAAATGCCTATGCCATTGTATTATAGGAGCAGTTAAGTTTCAGTTAAAAGTTAAGAATGAAAAACTGCTTTTCTACAGAAAAAAAAACCCCAAAACCAGCTCTGAACTCCATAAGAAAGGCAATGAGAATATAATTCTTCTGATATTGCCATCCATCTACAGTAATTTTTGTGGTATGTCATTTATAGTATTGTTTCTATGGCACTGAAGTACTTGAAAAAGTTCTGCTAGAGGCAACTATGATTTTTCTATCTGTGCTTACAAGCAATTGTATTTCATCACACCTAAGATACAGTTCTTACCTCTCCAATATAACACTCTTGCATATTGTCCGTAAATTTAATCTGGCAACTTGCAAACGAATTTATATACAGGCAATTTGAGTTGTGTGTATACATACAGAGAGACCTATATAAATATACATACACTCACCATCCAAAATTGCCTATATATATTTCTTCATTAATAAAAAAGTGACTATAGAAGGAAACTTACTGTCACTTAAGAAACAGTTAACCTACAACAAATAATATTTACATTAAAGGAGGTTCAATATATATACATAAAATATGAGTATAAAGTTACATATATACAAGTATAGGGTTCAAAGGAAATTAAAATAGCCAAATAATGTTACTAGGGCATAATTCAAAGTATCTAAGCTTATTTGTTTAGCTGTGCTAAAGCAAGAGTTAGTAGTATGTGGTAAGGTCTAATCCGTGGAAGCTAATAATAATTTATAAATAATTTGAATTGGACTTCTTAGTTTCGTATTAAATAACTTTTGGTTGTACAGGTAACATGGTCAGGAGAAAACAACTTCCTAATTTAAAGGCTGAAAAAAACATGGAAGGTATTAATTAGTAAGAATAAAAAAAAGGATACAACAAACAAGCCCCATATAAGTGTAAAAGACAGAAGTGAGGATTTAGCCCTCCAATAGGTCCCCAGAACATTAGACAAAATCAACAGATACAAGGAAAACCCCCAGACCAAACAAAGCTCACTGTGTTTTCACACTGGCAAACAATGGTAAGCTTTTGGCCACGGCTGTTTTGAATCATTCCCAGAGGGTTTTTTTTTCCCCCTAAATAATCAGGCCAAAGAACATTGCAATAAGTGCAAAAAAACCCCTCATGAGTAGAAGCTGTAACTTGTGGTGCTGCTTGTATAGTAGAGCAGAAAACACACAAACAATTGGCATCTCCAGTTTTCTCCATGTAGGAGAGCACCACTCCAAACTGCAGGACAAGTGTTTGACTAGCTGGGAGTGAGAGGCTCCATGGAGTGTCACCAACCCCATTGTAGCTACAGGGCAGTGACAATGCATGCTTCCTCCTCTGTGACTTCACTGTCCTGCAGCAAATGTGTGGGAGATTGACAGCTCCACCTATCCACAGGGTTGAGCCTGTAGACTAATGGACCTGGACAGCATCTGCAAAGCAGCCTTCCCAATGCCAGTGCCAATGCCACAGGGAGGAGGAAAGCTGTGGGCACAAAACTCTTGCAGGAGATTAGGAAGGGAAGAACATAAGCCTTGTGCAGGGCTGGAGAAATCTAGTAGGAAAACACAGGGGTGCTAAGATCAGTACCCGTTACCATGTTGGCTGCACCCAGGCACCATCAGCCATTGGTAGGTTAAAGCCATTTTCCTGGGCCATTTCCAAGTGAAACTAGGTGCCATAGGAAGTGGCGGCAGTGACTCAGCAGCAGTGGGAGGCTGGCTTCCCTCTGAATCAGTGCTGGAGCTGTCAGGCATCTCACAGCGTGACCTACCACAGAAGAAGATGTTAAAATGTTTGTGGTCAGTTAGGAATGGTGTCTTTTTCAGCCTGGAGCTTTGACTTAGCTGCAGGAGGAGTCACTTTTACACCGAGTAGTTGCCTGAAGTGTTGATGCATTTTCTGTCTTATTTCTGTGTCCTGAAGCCTTCACTACCCTGGGACTCCAGCCACACATGTAAATGCAAGGGTGTAGTCATGATTTATGCCAGTAACACCTACCCTGCTGTAAACAGCACTAACATAGCTACACCAAAGAGAAATAAAAAGATGCTCCAAAATCCAAGCGAATCTCTCTCTTGTTCCACAGCTGTTATCAGGAGAAAGGAGACAGCATTGGGTTCTCTTTTCCTGATATCTCTGAATGAAGAAAAAGGTCTTGAAGTTAGTGCAGTTCCAACACCTTGTGAATGGAGAGAAATGAAGGAATTCCACAACTGCAACACTAGCCCTCAGCTTAGATTTGGAGCCCATCCCAGATCTGCCACAGAAAATGCAGGTTACCTAATCACTGAGTGCTTCAGAGCCCTGAAGCAGTAAAATATAACAGCTGGAGGAGTGGAAAAGCTTTGAGAGTCTTTTAAAGAAATATCGGGGTTCCGTAAAGAAAGTAGTAGGCAGTGGATGTTTATAGTAATTCTTCACTATTGCAACATGGCAATTTCCTTGGATTAATTTAAATTGACATATATTTGACATTCACCTGTGTATTTTACTTAAGGCAGTGTGTATGCAAGAGGCAGGGACTGTACTTTGCCTAAGCTTTCCCATCCAAATAAATGGTTAAAGCCTTTAAAGAGTGTCAGCTATGTGATTTACAGTCTTTGCGTGAACAAGGTCTGCTTTCTTGGTAATTCGTTATATAAAAATGCTGTGGCCAAACTCAGATTAACACTAAACCTTTTGGGACTGTAGTGACTTGGATCAGTACATATTCTGCTCAGGTTGATAGGCAAGAAATAGCTGAAACAACTTTGGGGCTAAGCAGCCAAGAAATAGTTTAAAGATAGACTACCATCTGAAGTTTGAGTATCATCATAGTATCTTAAAGAAATAGTAGGACAAATTTGGGGTGAATTTTTACTTGTATGTTGCCTTCATTTGTACAAATATGGCATGCATTCAAATTCAATAGATGACTTTCATCATGAGATTCAAAAACTTGTTTTCAAGTAGTCTTAAGCTGTTTTTTTCTAAATGAGAAAATGACAAAAAAATATTAATAACTATGATGATGATAACAACAGTAATAATTATTATTATTTCCTAAGCAATATATATGTGAAATAATAATTCAGTTCCTATTCTATAAAAAGCACCAAACTACTTCATAAATTTCCAGATATCAAAAGTATGCCTGTTTCAAACTGGAGTTTGCTACACCCTGAACTGTTGGATATTATTTTGGTTATATTTTGTAGCTTTAAAGTATGGCTTAGAAAGCCTCACAGCAAGCACATTGCAGTTCACCACACTACACAGAATCTGTGGATAAATACTCCGTCATTTTTATTATCTCATAATCAATGTCATATCAGTCTTAAAAGAAAAGAAAAAAAAAGTTAGTACTGTAAAGTGCTACAGGCAAAAAAAAAAAAAGAAGAGAGAAGAGAAGGAACAACAAGGACACCATTCATATCCCCAGTATTATTTGTAATACAACTTCAAGAAATTTAACTTGCTAGTGATCTTAAAAGTGGTCTCTGCTACTAGTGGAAAACTTCCCTCCACCTAACATCTCTTGCCAGTGCAGCTGGAATGATAGACAGTTGCATGCATGTGTCTCTGTGTCTGTTCTACAACTAATCCGTGATCCTCCTAACCTGAGGGAACTGACATCTGATCCATCCAGAGTCCAAGCCTGTGAGCAGGGCATATGAAATATACAGCTTCCAAAGACCTATTGCTGCCAGGAATAGAAATTGATCTGCCAGTATCCTCCAGTGCCTCTGTGGGAGGCAGAGGAAAATAAAAAGAAAAATAATGGTGGAGGGTGGAGCTAAATTTTGCTTAAAGGAGAAAGAAAGTCCCTCCTGGAATGCACAGCTACAAATATTCTATAAATAAAGAGTGACCCAGTTTCCTTTTATACCTCATTTAGAAGCTTAAGCCTTCATGCCACCAGCTTAATTCCTCCTTCCAAGAATTCTCCTTATCAAGCTCCATCTTAAAACCACTTGGATTCCTTGCCCTGTTTTGAAGACCTTTCCAGATCTTCACTATTTGGGTGGTTAGAAAATTTTTCTTAAATTCCAGTCTAAACTTATACATGACCACTTTACAACTATTTGATGTGGTGCCAGTATTACTTTAAGATAATTTTCCCCTTCTTTTGATGTGTAGCTGACTTGAACATATTTATAAAAAGCTAGTATATCACCCCCGACTGAATGTAGCCACACTTTCTACTTGGTTTTCTAACACAGATACTGCACTTCTATCATCATCCAAGTAACCTTGCCTGACATTTGCTGCAGTTCAAGTTCATAATCTTTCTTAAAGGATACAAGAGCATAACTTTTCAAGATCCGAGACCCATGCCTTATTTAAGAACATTCATGTTCCACTTTAATGCTAGTTTCTCACTTTAGGTATCCTAGCTGGACACATATTAGTTTTGTCTTCAGTAGGACTTAAGCAGTTCAAAGTAGCAAAATTACTGACACATAGTACAGATGTCGTTCCTTTTTACATCAAGTACAATAGTCCACTTTATAGCAGGGAGTCCAATTATTGATAATTAATTGCATGGCTTTGCACTTTTTGCACTACTCAAATTTATCTCCTTTCTACCACTCCAGGAAAAGATTTTACCTAACTTTTCCTTCACAATGATCTAGTCTTGACTTGGAAATGCCTACCAACTTCTTACTTTCATGATCGATAAAAAGAAAAACATTTGTAAATGAACAGTCACTTTAATCACTCTTGATAAGAATAACAACTCCACCTTCTCTCTCAAAATGAAAGATTCTTTGTCTTCAGTTAGCAAAACCACCAGCATTTCTGCCAGCTTAGGTCTGTCCCATAAATGTCACGGAAAAATATTTTTTAAAGTCCCTACCATTTGCAAGGTGTTTGGTGTCCTAACACTAGAGGAGGAAAGGCAGAGGAAGGAAGAGGTGAAGGACAGACATTTCTGAAAACTAGCCTGTGATTTAGATTCTGAGGAAACATAAAGGCTTACTCATCTAATGTCCTCTGTGAAGTCTTCAGTTTAGTTCACCACAAGCTGCTTTTTGGTGGTAAAATTGGTGGTAAAGTTCAAAGTTTCACTATGAATGGATGTTACTGTGAAGCGTAGGTCTTTTCTTGCATGGATCACATTGCTGCCGCAGGTAGCAGTCATCTCAGCAATCTGCAAAGTTTTTTTCACCAAAGTTCTGAGCTTCAGAAATGCAAGTTCTGTGAAATATGAAATGTGCATCAGTAAGCAGTAGGAAAAAGAAATGACCTTTGAAATGTTAATAATTTATTTGAGATGAGCTTCTCTGATGCTGACATTATCTTCATCTCCATTGTCCTCAATTCAATTACGTGCTAGCTCTCTTTAATGTCCAAACCTGCTTCAGGTAGAGGTTGAAGCTCTGTCTTTGTTTTAAATTTCTTTTAACCAATTGTCAATACTCAATCATATTCCATTAATTTCTTGGTCTGAAAGTTTCACAGATACTCAGGGAAAATTGAACAGGGACCAGAGTATACTGGATTGAGCAAGTCTTGTCTCAAGGTGAGGAACAGCTGTGCTTTCTGGAAGAACAAATGTGCCAATAGATAATAACTTTTTATTTTTTCAAAAAAAATCAATTTATTCTTAAGAAGATCTGAGTGATTAGAAAGAACAACAAAAACTTTGAAGTACTACAATAGCATTTCAGAATCAAAAATTGTCAGGTAGCTTTTCCATTTCACTTGAGCATCTTGGGCTGTCTGGGCTTCTTGGGGAAGAGTTTCTGCAGAGGGAAGGATCCTTAAATAAAAATTTTGCCTGGAAAAATACGGTAGGTAGGCTCTAGAATATGTCCTCCACTCCCTAGTCACTCCCTAGAGATGAGATATACCTGTATGCTGCAGATGCATAGGGAGAGGCACACAAATAGATTTTGAGCTCCCTTCTCTCAGTACTCTACTGAGCAATGGCACAGGATCAGTGCCAAGTGAAAGAGGCATTTTTCCAGGCCACTTGGTGCTGACAGCAGTGTCTAACCTAATACGTTTGACAGCTCAATCAAGTATTTGTATGGAGGAACCAGATCTGACAGTATATGCATGCCACAAAGTTGCTGACCCATCTTTTTAACTGTCCCAGAAGTACACTGAGCAGCTCTACCAGATGAGAACTAAGTGTGCACGTGATCATTAAGTAAAAACTGAATACAGTGATTTAGGAACAAATTGTTCAAGCTGGCTTTTAAGTAAAGTTAGTTCTGCTGTATTCAGTGACTCTGCTGACAACCTGACACACTGGCAAAGCAACTTTTACAATAAGAAGTCCTCCTCTCTAAGATGAGAAGGGCAAATGGGACAGTTGTCTCCTTCTGTGGTATTTTGTTATCATTCTTGATGACATAATAACAGGCAATCCAACGTATAAAGCAGGGGTTTATTCCAATTTGTGTCTTTCCACTTTGAGTTATTACACAAAATACACTTTTGACCTTTATGTTATTTATAAATTCACTCTAAGGGTCGGTATGTGCTTTAGTCCAGGGTCTGCTCAAGGGAACTATTAGAATGAGCACCTATGATCCTGTTAGGCAAAGATAAAAAGCAAGTTCTGCAGAGACTTCCCCCTTCAGGCATTACTTCAACTCTTTTCTTAGAGTTTTGTGGAGATATGCTTGCTGGTAGGTACACTGTAGCTGTAGGTGTCTGAATAAATAATAATCCTCTCGATTTGGAACTCTGGAATAGCTGACCAACGCTGTTCAGCACATATGCTGAAACAGAGAACAAGGGGAATTTATTGAATTATATTCTGACCTTTTTTTCACTGAGAAATAAATTGGCTATGCCTAGTGCAATAAAGAAGAGCCTGAAACAATATTAGGTAGAAAGAGAGTTAGGGTAATAATTTGTTCTTAAGAACAAGCTAAAAGCCAGAATACAGATGAACAGCAACCATAACGGGGAGACAGAGCTGAAAACAAATAGTTATATTTCTACTAAAATTAATACGTTGTGAAATAAATATGATAGCCATTTCCTTGAAGATGCTGTGCTTTTGAGAAACATATTTGACCAGCAGTATTCCATCTATCTGAGATGAAGATTGGCAAATGCTAGTCTGACTGGGAGAGTTTAGCACATCCAGTCACAAACCCCAGCACAAGAGGGTCTGCTGTTCTCCGCAGGTCAAACTTATGAACTGTTAAGTCATACATTTTCCAGTAAGTCAGCCACAAGACATTGTGGGGACCACAGAAGTTTGATGGAGGCTGAGGGGTATAGAATCATACAATCATAGAATCATAGAATAGTTTGGGCTGGAAAGGACCATTAAAGGTCATCTAGTCCAACGCTTCTGCAAGGAGCAGGGGCATCTCCAACTAGGTCAGGTTGCTTAGAGCCCCGTCCAACCTGACCTTGAATGTTTCCAGGGATGGAGCAGCTACCACCTCTATGGGCAACCTGTTTCAGTGTTCCACCACACTCATTGTAAAAAATGTCTTCCTTATATCTAGTCTAAAACTACCTCCTTGTAGTTTAAAACCATTACCCCTTGACCTATTGCAACAGGCCCTGCTAAAAGGTTTTTTTCCTATAAGCGCCCTTTAGGTACTGAAAGGCCACTATAAGGTTTCCCTGGAGCCTCCTCTTCTCCAGGCTGAACAGCCCCAACTCTCTCAGCCTGTCCTCATAGGAGACATGCTCCAGCTCTCTTATCGTCTTCGTGGCCCTCCTCTGGACTTGCTACAACAAGCAAGAGTTGGAGACTCCTGTGCTGAACACAGTACTCCAGGTGAGGTCTCATGAGAGCAGAGTAGAGGGGGACAATCACCTCCCTTGACCTGCTGGCCATGCTTTTTTGATACAGCCTAGGATGTGGTTGGCTTTCCAGACTGCAAGCATGCATTGCCTGCTCATGTTCAGCTTCTTGTCCACCAGCACTCCCAAGTCCTTCTCCTCAGGGCTGCTCTCAATCCATTCTCTACCTACCCTGTATTTGTGCTTAGGATTGATCCAACTTGTGTGCAGGACCTTGCACTTGGGCTTGTTGAACTTCATGAGGTTTGCATGGGCACACCTCTCCAGCCTGTCAAGGTCCCTCTGGATGGTCCCTCCGGTGTGTCGACCACGTCACACAGCTCGGTGTTTTTGGTGAACTTGCTGCAGCCTGGCGCTGGTTGCCTGCTTTTAATTTCAGGGCAATGAGTCTCTTCCACCTCTGTACTGAGTAGCAAGTGAGGAAATTTCTGTCTCAGCAGAACTGGTTCATTTCTCCCTCAAGCTATTGATTATCTGAGCGTCAGAGTAAAGAGTGTCGTGGTCAAGTGTTTGGTCCCAGCTCCAGAATTAGGTAAGGAACTACAGGAAAAGCATCAATGCTCTGCAACTAGTGGAAGCCTCTACCTATAGGGGGCGTTAGGCCATTCACTTTGGTATTGAATCTTAAATTCTAATGACATGACAGATTTAGTAGTGGTAGAGTACTCTCTATGCAATTTTATTAACAGAAGAGCATAAAACTTTTTAGAGGAGTATTTTGTATGTTTTTATATAGCCAGGAACACTGAATTTAGGCTTTTGTTTTCCCCCTTAATGTGCAATACCAATAATGAATTGACATTAATGCTATAACTTCCTTACAGGTCTCCACAAGTAGTTTCCATGTGTACAGCAAGCTCTGAAAGCTCTGTTACCTTGTGAATAGGGAGAACCTGGTACTATTCCACTGTAACTCATGACTTTTACTATCTTTGTCTTTTATACAGTGCTCTAATTTAAAGACTGTAGTACTTAAGATCACTGTGTACTGTCAGGAGAGATTCTATTTATACTGTCTGTCAGTATCTAAATCTGAGTTTTGTTTTTACTGTTGCACAATGCTTCAATTAATGTACCTGACACAGCTGCATCTTTGTTTAACATGTTTAACATGAATATGTTGAAATCCCTTTTCAGCTCCACTTTAATAGCAGCAGGACACTCCTCTGGAATTGCTGAGCTGCCTATACATAGTTGGCTATCTGCCTAAGACTAGTTTTCAGATTTTTGTTTCAAAATATTTAGCTTTGTTTTCTTTTCTGGTTAGGATGGTTTGAGTGACTGGATTCACATCATTCCTTTCTCAAATCTTTCTGTCCTTTAGTTTCATAATAGTCTGATGAATCTTCTTGAACTCTCCCTTTTCCCTTATACTAGCCTTTTGTAAAGCTAGATAAGACAAATAGGCCAAGTGATCATTTTTCCTTTGGGAGCTGAGGAAGACGACTCTAAGCACCCAGCAAGTCCTTACGTTACACAGTACTGGCTCACATGAACAGTCATACTGCTCCGGTACGTCATCTCACATGGTGACTGGTACAACTGTCCTCTAGGACAAGCAAAAAAATATTCAGAGAATAAGGACAGGCAGTCAGATCACAAAGGAAACATCCTCTTCACCTCCATTAGTCAGATATTCCCTGTGCAACCTTCCTGAAAGTTAGAATTTTCTGTTCACTGGTCTATTTTAAAACATGTACTACATGAATTGTGTATACTCTTGTTATTCTTGTAATTTTTTTTTTTTTTTGTCTTAGGAAGAGACATTAAGCACTTCTGCTTATAGATCCTCTATATCATATCTCTGATATCATCCACCCTTATATTTGCACCATTTCATCTTCATTTCAAGCGAACGTGCTGCTTTTAAAAAAAGAATGGGTAATACCCAATATATTTTTAAAATGCTAATGAGCCGTCACTGCTCTTTTTATGTACCTTGAAATACAGTAGCAGTTGAGTTGCTGCTTCAAACTCTGCTCTTCATTTAGTCAAAATACCACCTTTAAAGAGACCTTTTCCTACCCTGCTGTTTGCTTTTTTTCAAGATATGCTGCCCCAGGAAAAATGACATTTGCGCATCACAACCTCTCAATTATTTTGTTGGCAACTATTTTCTTTTGAGCAATGAATAGATTTAACAAGGAAAGTATGCCTTCAAATTTCAACACATTTCAGAAAGTCATTTGAGTTTTACCCCTAATGAGAGGGCACACATCATGATTCTTTAGAGATTTGTTCAATTTTTCTGTAACAGAAGTCAAAACGTACAGTACAACTAGTGTTTTTCAGTGTTTTTCAGAGGAATGAAGAAAGACCACATTGTTTAACAAGCCTATGAAACATTGCAGCACACCCACCATAATACCTGCCCGTCCCAAGAGAGAAGGCCAGTGGGACCACTCAGTGTCAGAGCTCCCATCTGGAAGTCAGAGAATGGGGAGAGAAGAACCTCCAACCAGTGACAATGAGTAGCAGTCAACTTAATTACAAGCTTTCTATCAGAACTTCCTCTCTGATGGAAAGAAATTTTCAAGGGAAAGTCTCTCCAATTTAAATTAGGGGTGAAGAAATAATCCTGGAATTTTTTCAGCCCCAAATAAAAAGTTTCAATTGTTTTGGGTTTGTTGCTTTTCTTTTTTTAGTTTTTCACCTGGGAGATTTTAAGGACATAATTTCTGCCAAAATTTTAATACTTTGCAACTAAAACATGTGCTATGGAAAAGCCTCCTTTTCTGAATTGTGTTACTTGTATACGCTCTTCCCTCCTTTGCCATTTCCTCTGCCTCAGAATTTTTAGTTTCTTAATTCTTGTGAAAACCCCAAGGATTTCTTCCAGAATCACAAGCTGAGAGCACAGCTGAGAGCTGAGAGCACAGCTGAGAGCTGAGAGCATGCTGAGCTCTTTTGAACACAAGGTCCTTAATTTGACTGCCTGTGGGTGGCAACAGAGCCCTCCTGAACTCTGACCACTCTCTGATTTCCAGTGCACTGCAAATGTGATCTATGGAGCCCACATCTCTGTCATCTTACACACCGTGAGACACTTCTGCCTCAGAAGCGTAAAATCAGAGAGACAGGCTTGTTTACCACTACAGGTTTTTTTTTTTTTCAAATGCTACAAATATTGAAAATATCTCCTATATCTCAGATTTTCAGTGCTGATGTCATTTTTATTTTGACATAAAGTTGTTTCATGTGCAACATCCTGAACAAAACCCCCTTAGTGTTGAGTCTGGCCAACTGAAGTTAGTGTGGATGCCCCACACTAAGGCACAGAAACTTCCTAATCCATGTTTCTGTTAGCTGGAAAAGATTTAAAAAGAAAAACAAAAACTACCACAAAAAACCCATGAGCACTCTAAATGCCATCCAAAAGCTAAAAAAAAAAGGATTAAATTTAATTATCCACTTTAAACCACAGGCAATCTTTTTGAGAATGCATTAAATAATCCTCTCTCTCAGGAGTCTGCAGTAGCTCTAGATGTTCCACAGATTAATCTTATTAAATCAACTGGCTTTATGCTTCCTATACACTGCAAGAAGACCAGAAAACAAAAGTAAGCAGGATAGTGATTCTCATCTTCTAGTTACAGGTGCCAGGCGGTTTTCATTTAAGATAATCATCCTTCCCCAGTGAATGAATACTCTGCAGCCTTAACAGTGACTTGCAGATTGAGATGAACTGCCAAGAACAAACACAAACAAGGAAGGCTCAAACCTGCCCAGTGGCAATACTGTTAATGAAATAATCAGCTCAATTCTGTACTGTAGCAGCCTTTCACTGATCACTAATTGATGTTTCTGTTTTCCTTTTAGGTCCATCTGTGGATCAAGTTGTAAGGGAATAGGCTTCCTCCATGGTGTACTGAGCCACTTCTAGCCAGCACCAAGTCCCATTCATTTTCCGCTTCAAGAGGGTCTGGGAAGTTTCAGACTGGCAAAACTTGACTTGGATTTCTTAGCAAAATCTCAGGAGGAGCTTTGGCATGGTCAGAAGGCAGAAGTTTCCACTGCACTCTGCCATCGGTGTCTGTCTTGTTCCCCGCAGTCTGGCTTTCCCTGGCTGTCCACTGGGAAACAAGTAGCATTTGCGATCGTTGAAGCTCCAGGCAGCTTGGCACCTTCACAAAGGAAAAGTCTAACTGGTCATTCCAGTGCTGACACTGGTGCAGACACTCTTGGCAGACCTGTGTGTCACACTGAGAAGCTCAGTTCTCTATTTGCCTTTCCCCATCTCAGGTGCTCTCAAATCAGTCATTGTCCACACTCATAAATCAGTCAGCCTGCCTGTGGAAGGTCTTCTCTGTGCTGAGAGTTGGGGATACAGACGTTTAATTTGTCACCTATCACTTCTTCTGCTTGTAGAAGCACTGAGATTTCCATCTAGTCCACAGAGATAATTTTAAAATTTTTAAAATGGAAATGAACCAATATGGCCCACACTTGGTGTGAAACATAGATTCAAAATGCTTATGATTTTTGTTTGTGAACATTCCAAATTTCATTTTTAGCCTTAATACCTTTTTCCAGCCCTAATGCACACAAGAGTGTGAAAATAAGCTTCTCCCTTTCTGTTATGCAGCCTCTTATCCAAAAACATACTGAATCATATGATTAAAGGAACTAAGGAACATCCTTTCCTCCTCAACTAATACAATTTATTTTTCCACATCATTGCACTATGATCTCAAATTTATAACACTGAGAGACTGGAAAAGAGGCATGTGCTTCCCCCTTTTATGACAAAATAAACAGTGTCAGCATCATCTGTCTTCACAAATTAAAACCATTAGACAGGAAAACTGATGAAATTAACTACTCCTACTGTTTGGAGCCAAGGTATGTAGGTATATCTGCAACAACAAAGGGATCTGTAAATTATTACAGATTTAATCCCTTTGTTGTGCATGTTACTGCACTTATTTTTATTTCTTTTTTTTTTTTTTTCAGGTAGCTGATAAAATAGATTTTCCCTAGATAGTGTATGGGTCTCATTTGAAGTTTGCTATGGAATACTAGAAGGCTTGACAACAATTTCTAAACACGACAATGAAGAGAACAGAGTGGTTCCTGTTAGTATTGACCTAGAAGAATAATTGTTACTTGTGAACAATTATTTTCATTAAAGGTGGTTTTCTTTTCTGTTGGCTGTTTCATACCTAGGACATTTATCCAGGAATTACCCAGGAATTATGTTATTTTCCCAGTAGCTTCATCACTAGAAATTAATCTTCCTCAAAGACACTAGAGGGAAAAAGTCACACCTTTAAGTACGGATTATATGAACAAAGGTAATGGTTACAAAGGGTTATATTCAAGAAGATTTGTCAGCCTTAAACTCAGGCCAGAAAGCTTTGTTTTTTACATGAAACAGAAATTTGATAGCAAGAAGAGAAATTTAATTGTACCAATTTTACTTTGCTTATTTTTATAGATGGCTTAGCTAATGGTAGTAGAAATTTCATCACTAATTTCAGTGAGAAGAGGATACTCTCCCAGCTGCAAGAAAATCAAAATAACTTCTCAGATAGTGAGATGTTTGAGTGAGTAACATTGACAGAATTGAGCAGGAAATAAGCCTTCCTTTGCAAGCCAAAAAAAGAAAGGGGGAGTAGTTTTTTTGTTTGTTTTGTTTTGGTTTTTAAGGGAGAGATAATAGTTCTGTGTATGAAGATATAGCTATTTCTAATTCAGGAAAAAGAGTAGTTCTGGATATTTTTGGCATCAAGGTGTGATTACTTCCCATCTCCCTTGTAGATCTTAATTGCACACATTGAACTGGTCAAAGAAGAGAATAATGTTTCTTCAATTAACTTCCTAAACAAAAGGATGATAGATACAAACAAGGAATATACTTTTTTTTTTTTCTGGAGCATATTTCTAAATAATTTTTGTTAGATCTGTTGCCTTGGATAACAACTAAGCTTAGATCTAGACATTGCTATTTAAGAAATGCTGTTACTTGTTCCATTTCCAATCAAATAAATGTATTTAAGTTAAAAGGATTATGGATAAGTCATGCCAGTTACATTGCGTGAGGCTTGTTTATATGGTACCTATTTTACATAGTGGAAATATTTCAGAGGAAGAGAAAGACCAATGAATAAAGACCTTTGTCCATTTTAATGAATTACACTAGAAAAGTAAACTAAAGCTTTTGTAACTTAGTCTTTGTTTGTGCCTCATTCAGTGTATCTTCTTGTTCTTGTCAAAAAGATATCCCTGCACATTTCCATTGCAAAGATGCTAGCAGTAAGTGACATTTCCAGCAAGAGAGGAGTTAAAAGGAATGACATGTACTCTTTGAGTGAGATTCAGGTTCAGGGAGATGTCAGGACATCTCCTTTGTGATCTTGACGGACACAAGTCTGCTCCTGCTTCGATCTCAATAGCGTGGGCAGGTGCTGAGAGAGCAGTGAACTGCTTTACAAATAGCTGGCAAGCACCTCAGATGTCAACTCTTCAACATCGACCATGACTGCAGCTTGATTTTGGCTCAAACTGCCCCAGTCAAGGCCTAAAAGTTTTCAAGTATCATTTTAAGGGCCAAATACCTTTGTGATAAAAATAATTAATTTAGAAGAGGCAAAAGCAGAAATAAAATGAAGGCACAAAACTTCAGCAGTATTTAACCAAAACCCTTTTCAGTTGCTGCAATAAATTGTCTTGCTCTCTTGCAAATTTATCTTCCATAAAAACCATAAGCCCTGTGCTTATAGCAGATGATAAAACATCTCCAAAGAATTCACAGCTGCACTGAGAGAACAGCAGGTTCCTAAAATAAGTATACTGTCTATTTTTGTAGCCATCACATGTCCTAAGCACTTTCATGAAATCACTCAACTTGCTAAGCCAGCAGACTTTACCAGATGCTCAAGTGATTGCAAGGGAGAGAGAACAGGAAGTTGCCTTTTCTCTCAAGGTGAAGATGACTGACATATCTGAACATTTTGGCTTCAACACTGAAGTAAATACTGAAGTATTTATCAATTGATAGCACATTTTATTGTAAGTGAAATAAGAGACTGAGCTTGACTTGCCAAATGGTCTCTATTAGCAATTTATTTCATAAATATTTTGGGGTTGTTAAGTTCTAGAAACATTTTTACAGGCATACAAGTCCCTAGTCTGAATTTCAGAAAGGTCCAGACCAAGATTTCTCTTTAACCCAGGCCATCATATCAATTATGGCAGCATTGTCTACATGACTGCACTTTCTATTAGACATTCTCATTGACACTAAAAATTTTGGGAAAATTGGTTTTTCTTTCTCCCAGTGACAAACCATAAATCTTGCTGAGAGAGTGTGAAGTGTTAATTTATAACTTCTGGAGCATAGTTTATGAAGTACTTTAAAAAGTTATTAAGTATGAAAACTTCTACTTCTACTTCTACTTTTCTGGGTGGAGAATGGATCGAGACCAGCCCTGAGGAGAAGGACTTGGGAGTGCTGGTGGATGAGAAGCTCAACATGAGCAAGCAATGTGCCCTTGCAGCCCAGAGAGCCAACGACATCCTGGGCTGCATCAAGAGGAGTGTGGCCAGCGGGTCAAGTGAGGTGATTGTGCCCCTCTGCTCTACTCTGGTGAGACCCCACCTGGGGTACTGTGTCCGGTTCTGGAGCCCCCAACACAAGAAGGACATGGACCAGTTGGAGAAGGTCCAGAGGAGGGCCACGAAGATGATCAGAGGGCTGGAGCACCTCTTCTATGAGGACAGGCTGAGAGAGTTGGGGCTGTTCAGCCTGGAGAAGAGGAGGCTCCGGGGAGACTTTATAGCAGTCTTCCAGTATCTCAAGGGGGCCTACAGGAAAGATGGGGAGAGACTCTTCAGTAGGGCCTGTTGTGACAGGACAAGGGGTAGTGGTTTGAAAATAGAGGGAGATAGATTTAGAATAGATATTAGGAAAAAATTGTTTACAATGAGGGTGGTAGAACACTGGCACAGGTTGCCCAGAGAAGTGGTGGATGCCCCATCCCTGGAAACGTTCAAGGCCATGTTGGATGAGGCTCTGGGCAACCTGATCTAGTTGGGGATGTCCCTGCTCCATGCAGGGGCCTTGGACTTGATGACCTTTGAAGGTCCCTTCCAACCCTAACCATTCTATGATTTTATGATTCTATGAATGTACATAATTATATAGCTGATTTTGCCACTGTAAGCTCCCTTTTCATGTACATAAGTCCATATTGTAAAAAAAAAAAATGTTAAAACTACACATGATACATTTCTTATTCTTATTGAAACATATATTTTCACCTCTCTTTATAAAGCCGAAAGCAAAAAACGACACTGAATTTCAGAACAAACTGCACATTTGGAAATGGCCATTCATCCAGATAGCTTTGTAGAAATGTTAGACAGATTGTAGCTTAACTTTGTCTTATATGTGTCTTACACAACACTTGACTGTAGTGAACTGTGGTTTGATCATGCATCTACTTCCAAGATCCTCAAACTATTCAGTGACTTTCATGGAGGAGACAGTCAAGACTCCACAAAAGCACAGGCCATATTCACAGAGCTGCAATGTGACTTTGTCTGTGCCTGTCGTTCTAGCTCACTCCAGCTTACTACATGTGGTGACATGTGATGTATTGGTATACAAGATGGTGAAGAGATTAGACCTAGAAACATACACAAAATTCCATGTGAGCACACTCTGATGTAGTCCTCTCAACTCGAATTTGCCTTGTGCCATAACTCTTTGACTTTAGAAACTGCAAAGAGTAGACAGTACTTCCTTACTTTCAGAAGCAAAAGAGAAAGGGCGCTTCTCTCAGAAAGGTGCTTCTCTTCATCTCTGTCAATTCTGGGTAGTATTTGTACAACATTTGGGCACCTGAACTCATATGAATGACTCCTCACACACATGGGTTCAAGTAGGGAGAGTGCAGATGTTTTTTAAATGTGCTGGGATCAGCTGGACAAGGGAAATCTGGGATTGATTGGGCTGCTGTCCTTGTCTGACATGGACAGACTCTGCCACCATTTGAACAGAAGGACAAAGGCTCCAGCTGATCTATTTGCAGTTCTGTCCTTCAATAGTGAATTAGCAACATTTGCAAAAGAAATCATCTTCGCTGTAAATTAGTCTCTCAGAAAGTGCTTATGACAAATCCTTCCATTTACCTGAGAGCCTTAAATGAAGCCAAGACCTGTCACTAGTTATGGTGAAACAGGTCTTGTCATGACCCAAATGTTTCCAGATTATCCTGTGCTTGTATTGGAGAGGAATCAGACAGTAGGCACTCAGTCAGCATGTTTACTCTGGCTCCATAGAAGATTTGTCATGACAAGTTAAGCTATTATCAACCATTATTAGAGAAAGGACATTACCTTCCATACCTGGGTGAGTTTTTTTTTTTCAATAACTCCTCCTGGTTTGGTATTCCTAGTAACAGTATTTAATTAACAACAAACATAATTAGACACAACTAGGGCTGGATCCTCCGCAGGTATAAATTGGATTAGTGCCACTGAACTCAGTGGAGTTTCTCCAAACTGCTCCAGCTGAAATGGCAATGAATAAGAATTTGTGCAGTTGATGATGAGTTTTCCTGCAGAATGCAAACCTACATTTTTGTCTGGCTTTGTTTTCTCTCTTGTTCCTCCACTGAGAGTAATGGGAAGTGTCTTCTTAAAGGCACTAAAGGATTTTAGAAGTGTGATTCTTGTAATTTCTATAAACCCTAGTGAAGTCTCTGAAAGCTATCTACCATCTCAATTTCCAGCTACAGATAATAATGAAAGTAGTGAAAACTCATTGATCATTTGGTCCTCTGTAAACATCATAAGCATATTTTAGAAGAAGTATACAGCATCTTAAAAACTGACTAAAGTTTCCTTAAGCACCTGTCAGTAAAGATAGTGAGTGATATAACTGTCTGGGCCAGCTCCAAATGGGGGCAGCCTCCATGTCCTGGCTATTCTGGGCATACCCAAACAATGTGTGGAATTTTTACTTGGTGACACTGGAGTTTTAATGTAAGCAGACGGCAGAGTGTGCCATACTGACAGCCCTTTCTTGCATCTATCTGTCAGCAATAGGGCAGATGCATCTTTAGACTAGGCTCTCATCTCCATCTCCGGTAACATTATAATGGGAAAAGGCAATAACCCTTTGCATTTTGTATCAAGTCTGAGCTATTGGTTTTGTTCTGAGACTGTCCACAATAAATGCCATGTAAGAAGAACATTTGAAAGATCACTCTAAATATAAAACAAAAATATTGAAATTGTTATTTTTATTATTCAAACCACAGAGGGTTATAGAAACAAAGTCTGCTTGAACTACTGCCCTTGAAAGAGAAGTTTTCTTCTAGTGGGAACACTAACTGAAACATCTGCCAGTAGCATGGTTTGTATAGCAAAGATACTGAACTAAAAAATCCTTACGTCTTTTGTTAATAACAGTGACAAGAATATCTCTAACTAAACAATTTAAAAAATATATCCCCACATTTCTAAAATTAGAAGTGACTTTTTTTTTTGAGGCATATTTTTTTCTTGTCTTTTTTTTTCCCTATAGTTTCAGTGTATACTCCACCTCAATATATTTTACCAATTTTAAAAGGCTCCATTTTTTTTTTTATGGATACTTCTTAATCCCCAAAGAATGTAAACATTTAAGGTAAACACTTAACAATTTTTGTTTGCACAGCCAGCATTTTGGAGCAGGGGCTGTCTTTCTGTGTATTTTATAGCGTGATGGACCCTGATGTGTGATGGGGCCCTCTGCATGCTACAGCAATATTGTCATAGATGCCAGCATCATTTATAAGGAAAGTTATTGCTATCTGAACCCCTTTTTTTTTACTGCAATTGCAAAAGTCTGCTTTTGACAAAAAGATATTCTGACCTCTGTTAGACATACTGCTTGTTTCCATTTACTTTGACAGCCTGCTTGTTTGGAAATGCTACAGCCTGTCAACATCTTCACGACATAAAGAATCTGTGGCTTCCTCTGAGATGCCTCAGGCATAAGGTGGGAAGACTTAGATTTCGCACAGTAGTGGGAAGAGGCATGCTGTTGAATGGATGGCTTCTAGAAGTGTAAAAGCCATCCAGACACAAGGCTTTAGAGCCAAGAATGCCTTGCAAAGACTTTGGGTATTCAGAGCAAAAGGGACATTTTAGGGAACCTCTGTCATCCACAGGACAGAATGACTCATCTCATGGCAGGGACTGCTGAGGGACAGTCTTTCTGTTTCGCTGGCTTGGATGCCTGTCTAGCATAAACTAAATCCAGCCTTTGTGGGAAGTTCAGAGCTAAATGCAAGTCCATCTGTTTCATGTTTGCTTTTAAATTTTCCAGAGCAATGAGAAGGGTTCCTTGCAAAGAGTTAATGGTCAGCACAATTTCCTGGCTTTCTGATCTGGTGGTTTTGTGAAATGTTCTTCGGCCTGCTTTGTGAGTGTTTATTTACGGATACCTGCCCTTATGATTTATTTTCCATCAAATTATAATTACTAGTAACAGTGTTAGCTGTCGTCTCGACTATTTGGCAATTATATCTGTGCTATTATGAGGTGAGGACTCTGAATTTAGAATGAAATTGGGTGACTCAGGTATTTTTCCACTTTGGTGTTAATCTACACTTGTGCTGTTCAAAATGAGGAAGTTTCTTTGTGTGAAAAGAAAACTGTACTTCTTGTTCTCAGATGCAATTTATAGTCCATCGTTATTGGGAATTCCTGATGGTCCCATGGACTTCAGAAGAACAGCAGTATGACAGCTACCAGCATGTGTTAAGAGAAATGTGAGGCAGATCTCCTTTCCCTTCACTAGTATATACAGACTGTGTGCTTCAAAGGGTTGAAAACATTAACTCAAACTAGATTTGAGTGCAGTTCTTATGTCTCTGAGACTTCAGTCTTAATGAAAACTGTGCCTGTGTTCTTCAGGAACTATGGTGAAGGACAACTAGGCTTGCAGCAAATAAAGACAACACTTGGACTTTGTGGCACCTGCTAGCAATTAGAGAAAGAAATGAGGAAGGAGGACTTTGGGAGGTGAGAACAGTGAAGCACCAGAAAGTAAAGGAACAGGTATTCTTCCCACAGAGCTACTAGCAAGAAAGAGGCATATGATTCTTTCCCTAGGGTTCAATATAATAATTTGACTGTCTCTAAGGCATATGGACAACAGCAGTTTGTGTCAGGAGCCTTTCTATCCTCACTGATACCTTGGAATCTATTGACCTCTCTCATGCACAAAGGTAAAAGTTGCTATACTCATCATTCACATCATGTGTTTTCTGCCAAGAAAGGACCCTCATGTGTGATTTGGGTAACCCCTCTTATGTATCACAGCTTTCACAAGAAGTCTCTTGTGATTTATGAGTTCTTTGCTGACCTTTAAGCCAACTTTTCCTTTTGGTTTGTACACTGTGTTCCTCTTCTGCACAGTATATACTGCTGTTGTGAAAGACATTCAGCTTTTGATTCCTAGTTACTCTTAGATAACATACAACCATGTGTTTTCAGTTGTAGTTTCTTCACAGTTTCACACTTACTAGAGCATGCTGGAAAAAAAAAAAAAAGAAGTTCACATGCCTTGCTGAAGTGGAAAGCTAAACATTTTTTGCTTTATTTCCCCCTTTCTTCACCATATTTTCCTCATTAAAATGAACTAGTAAAATGATTTATTACAGAAACAGTTTACTCTTTTCTTTTTTTTTTTTAAAAAAAAAAGACATCCCCTTCCTTCTTCCTCCCCTGAAGGGGAATAGATTTAACTAAAAGGATTACATCTATCAGATGTATGTTTTGATGGAAAAAAGCAATTATAGAGGAAAAAAAAAGTATTCCTCAGCTTTCTTGCAGGAAGAAGAAATATCTCAATATATGTCTCTTCATGAAAATCCAGTTAGAGTGTCTTCCAGAAATTCAGTGAAATAATAAAAATATCTTTTACCTGCTTTATGGGAAAAGAAATAAAAGAATATTTTACAGTCCCTTTAGTGCACAACAAAGGGCCAAGCACCGTTGACTGTTCTGCCCATCAAACTAGGAGAGAATTTATCTGCTCCCTGTGCAGATGGAAAAACCTTCAAAGTCTTCTCTTTCTCACTGTGCTGTACAGGAATTGAACTTCTCCAAATGCCAGCCTACACAGAAATGCCCTCTTCACAAAGAAGAAAAGACGATGTCATAATCAAGGCAAGGGGCAAGGCATAATTCTTCTTAATGCTAGAAAAAACACCTTGTCCCCTTTTGTGGTGGAACAACTCATACATAAATATCTAAATGAAAAATGTGATGTGGAAGGAAAAAAAGGAAATTTCTCTTGGCCTTCATTGCAACACTTCTAGTGAGGAAGATCACTATCATGCCCTCTTGGCAGGGACAGTTTTTGACGTTTGACGCCTTGTGAAAGCAGGAAATACATGGTCAACTTTGCTCAGGCTAAGAACTTAGACAAAGGACTCAAACACAGAATTCCACCCATCTACAGGTAGGAAGCATCCTAAATCTCTTGTGCTTTTCTGAATACAAGAAAGGGCAAAATCCCAGTCCCAGAAAAAGCAAGACACATTCTCAGTTGCTGTTTAGAAAAGGCAGGAGTTAAGAGTCGAACTTGTGATTTCCACTAAATTTCAAGTCTTGACAAAAACATATAAACATAGATCATCTTAAGAGAGAACAAAGTGGTGAATACACACATGGAACAAAGTTTAACTTCATCATATACAAAGAAAAGATTTGTGCTGGAAGAATATTCATAAGAAACAACAGAAGATAATTCAGTGTTTTCCTTCTTTTCTCTCTAAATAATCACTTCCACTTTCTAAGGACATGAAAAAAAGATAGAGGAAGAAAATAACAAGACAGAAACTGAAATTAAGATTGCCCATAAAGTCAAGACATCTGGGAAGCTTGCTAGAAAACGTACATGCCTCTCACATTGCAAGTTACATGTTTTTTGTTGCTTGGTAACAGGCATCAAAGTTCCCTTTCATGTTTTATTTTCCTCCGCATTCACTGTTTATAGGGTATTTACTACTTTGACACCAGAATCTCATCATTGAATAGCTGTCATGGGGTCCATCTCCTGAGTAAACACTCTTTTACAATCCTGACTTCTC
This sequence comes from Chlamydotis macqueenii, assembly GCF_036417535.1. NCBI lineage: Eukaryota > Metazoa > Chordata > Aves > Otidiformes > Otididae > Chlamydotis > Chlamydotis macqueenii. The sequence continues at coordinate 52,219,504 of NC_141593.1, read as the reverse complement.
CTGAATAGATCGCTATGTAATTTGTGCTCAGAAGGATTAGGATGTGGAAATGCCTTTTGAAAAGCCTCCTTATCTTCCCAGGGTACAGACACACCTGAGAACACTGTAAGAAAAAGCAAAATCATGGAGAGAATGAGGGGGAAAATAAAGAAATAAGGAAACAAAGAGAGAGAAAAAAACACCTCATCAAAACCTGCCAAGTGTTCTTTGCAAATGACTTAGCGATTAGAAGTTTGAGTTAAAAAGTACAAAGAAAAGGCATTTTGGTTTTGCATTGTAGAAATTGAATGGCTCTTTGCATCAGACTGCCTGCCTGAAACAAGTTATCTGCCTCCTGCCAGACTCAGGAAATGTCAAGCTTGCAGCAACAGTACTTCCATGTGTCCTGGTATTGCTTAAGTTGCTTCTGGGTCACTGTGAACAGAACGTTGAAAAATTTTTGGCTCTTGGAGTCTGGACATCCAGTTTGCTTGACTCCCCTTGAAAACTGAGATTATCAGCTGTAAAAATGTATTGTTAAATGTTGCTAAACAGATGGTGAATACAAAAGGCTTTGCTGCTTATTTATTTTATCTTTTCAAATAAACCACATAATTTATTGGTGGGCCTTGTGTTTTTCCCAGTGCACAGTCTTGTTACACTCCTGATGTCAAGACTGTGAATGGTGGCATCTAAGACTCCTCCTCTCACTGTCTAAATGGCAATTTAAGGCAAAGGATCATGGAGAACCAGGTTCTGCACAGAGCAGGTGACACCAAGCCCATTGCTCATATACACAGCTTTTTCAGCAAGCACAGGCCAAACCAGCAAATGCTAATCAAATATCTGGCTCACAACTATGTCCTTCAGGACCAGATTTCCTGCATATATTATTGCACAAAGTATTTTTAGTCTGTCACCACTGGAATGTCACAGCTAGCAGATGAATGACTGCTCAGCTCAGGGTAAAATTTTAAATTGTTACTTTACCAGCTTTACAGCAACAAATACATGGCAGTATCGGCCTTTCAGGGGTAGGAAGCTGCTCAGAAGACAGATTGAGACCCAGAAGAGGAAACATCCAGGCATGCCAGAAGTGTCAAGTCCTTCTGTTGTCATAATAGTGACAAGTAGTTAAGCTATATGGAGTGCTCCATGCATTTTGGAGGACTGCAGAGATAACAGCTACCTTGTTGTTAGACATTCATCGAGATCTGTGATACCAAGAGTCAGGTAATGTTATCGCTGATCTGATGTGATGGAATGCTCTCTCAGAGTTCTACAGGACACAAAACCAGGGGGAAGCAGTCATATGTGCCAGGACACAACTTCCATCCAGAGAGACTGGGTCAGTGAGGTTGTGTCACAAAGTCCCACAGGTTCTTCCCACACCCCAGCACTCTGGCTAGCCCTCTGGGCTCCCCTGCTCCCTCCCACATGGAGCAAAAGAGGCATTGGGGCACATCGCAGCACACCTGGTGTGTCTCAAGAAGACATCAAGGGCATGGAGACAGGCTCTTCCCAGCACTGCCTGGTGGGAGGGTGAGAGGCGGTGGCATCTCCTGAAACCAGAGAGGTTTGTGATGGAGAGAAGGAATCCAAACCAAACTGTAATGTGTGTCACTGGCTGCCTAATTTGTTGAAGAAGTAGATAAAATGACATAAATACAGGAAGACATACACACTGTTGGCTAACAATTTCTGGACCAAGCTTTTAATTTTTGAAGCTCAAAATGGCAAGCTGAGTAGCTCTTGAGAAAGGTTGCTAAGTACACATGGGTTGGCTGCATTCCTTTTTGTGTATTTTAAATTCTCTTTGTAAGAAATGTCTTCTGTATTTGCATAAATGTTGCCTGAGGCATAATTATGGTATGCCGTTTGTAGAAAAGCTGTAGGCCATTACTTTTTTATGCAGTTAATTTTATTGAAAAATTAATAGATTACATTATTTAATCAGATTACATTCTGTTATTTAAGGTTAGAGACTTTGTTCCATTCACATACAATTTTTTTTTCTTTACTCTCTTTGGAGGACATAATTGTAGTCTGGTCATATGGTACACTGGTACTTTATGGAGGGATTAGACTGTCAACCATTGAAAAGAAACGAGTCCAGAGGAGGGCCACGAAGATGCTCAGAGGGCTGGAGCACCTCTCCTAGGAGGACAGACTGAGAGAGTTGGGCTGTTCAACCTGGAGAAGAGGAGGCTCCAGGGAGACCTTATAGTGGTCTTCCAGTATCTGAAAGGGGCCCTACAGGAAAGGCAGTAAGGAACTCTTCAGCAGGGCCTGTTGCGATTGGACAAGGGATAATGGTTTTAAAATAGAGGGAGGTAGATTCAGATTAGATATTAGGAAAAAGTTGTTTACAATGAGGGTGGTGGAACACTGGGGCAGGTTGCCCAGAGAGGTGGTTGATGCCCCATCCCTGGAAACATTCAAGGCCAGGTTGGATGAGGCTCTGAGCAACCTGATTTGGTTGCAGAACTCCCTGCTTCTTGCAGGGGGGTTGAACTAGATGGTGTTTAAAGGTCCCTTCCAACACTAACTGTTCTGGGATTCTATGATCCTGACTGGAGGAAAAGATGAAAGACACTGTGAAGGACAGAACATGACTGTGGAGCAGGTTGTCTGAATAGGTGAATGATCTGTTAGAGAGCAAGAAGAACATGAAGCAAATGGCTAGGAGAGAGGGTCAGGCAGAGAAACAGTTTAATTTACTTCTAATAGTGGAAGTAAAGATGTGTGATTTTGTCATTGTTGTTCCCCTGTGAATAATTTATTTTTAAGTGGGGTGTGTTTTTTGTTTGTTTTTGGTGTTGTTTTTTTTTTTTTTCGCCTTGAAAACAAGGACAACATTGGGAAGTACTCAGAAAGACAAAGTAAGGTCAAGAAGAGTGAAGAGTTTGAGCAGAAATAAAAAATAGAAGATCAGCAGAAGAGAGAGAAAATATTTATCCTGTAGCATAATGATGGTTGGACTTGATGATCTTAGAGGTCTTTTCCAACCTTAAAGATTCTATCATTCTGTAATGTTTATGGGTCTTTCCTAGTAGTCCAAGATTTCAATCCCCTTACTAGAAGCAGAAACTGCACCTGTGTCTTACACCCTGGAATGTGTTCTGAGGATGGCTAGTAAGTGTAAGCAGAGCAGAATTCATAAAAGCATAGAATGACAGAACGGTTTGGGTTGGAAGAGACCCAAGGTCATCTAATTCCAACCCCTCTGCCATGGGCAAAGACATGTTCCAGTAGACCAGGTTGCTCAGAGTACCCTTCAACCTGGCCTTGAAGCCTTCCAAAGATTCACAGCTTCTCTGGGCAATCTGTTCCAGTCCCTCACCACCCTCAGAGTAAAGAATTTCTTCCTTCTATCCAGTCTAAATCTACCCTCTTCCAGCGTAAAGCCATTACCCTTTGTCCTATCACTATGTGCCTGCGTCAGAAATCCCTCTGCAGCTTTCTTGTAGGCCTTGGTTACCTAAGGTCTTTAGTTACCGGAGGGCCACTAGAAGGCTGGAACCTTCTCTTCTCCAGGCTGAACAGCCACAATGCTCTCAGCCTGCCTTTGCAGGAGAGGGGGTCCAGCCCTCTGATAACCATGGCCCTCCTCCAAACTCGGTCCAAGAGGTCCACATCCCTCTCCTGTTGGGGGCACCAGAACTGGATGCGGTACTCCAGGTGGGGTCTCACGAAAGGAAAGTAGAGGAAGAGACTCACCTCCCTCAACCTGCAGATCACGCTTCTTTTGATGCAGCCCAGGATTTGGCTGGCTTTCTGGGCTGTAAGGACTGCCATGATTCTGAAATATGATGGACAGTGGCTTAACAACTTAATCTACCAGTTCCCTCAGGACAGATGGATGCATCTCATCAGATCCCATGGCCTGTTGTGACAGGAGTAGGGGTAACGGTTTCAAAATAGGGGGAAGTAGGTTTAGATTAGATATTAGGTAAAAAATTAGATATTAGATATTAGGAAAAACTTTTTTACAATGAGGGTTGTAGAACATTGGAACAGGTTGCCCAGAGAGGTGGTGGATGACCCATCCCTGGAAACGTTCAAGGCCATGTTGGATGAGGCTCTGAGAAACCTGAAATAGTCAGAGATGGCCCTGGTCCTTGCAGGAGAGTTGGACTAGATGATCTTTGAAGGTTCCTTCTGATCTTGACCTATAATTCTAAGACTTGTGTGCCTTCAGGTTCCTTAGATGGTCTTAAACCTGATATTCTGCTCAGAAGTGGGCAGTTTTTTATTCTCCCAGTCCCTGCCTTTGCCTTCTGTGACTTGGGCAGTGTGGCTAGAGCCCTCACTGGTGAAGACTGAGGCAAAAAAGTCCTTGAGTACCTCAGCTTTCTCCATGTCTTCCATGTCAATTTTACTGCTTTCCTTTTTTTTCATTTACTTTCTATAACAAAAATGAAGTTATTAGAATAGATTATTTACACACCTGGAAGACTTTAGCAGAATCACAGAAAGGTTGAGACTGGAAGGAACCTCTGGATGTCAACTTGTCAAGCGTCTACTCCAGCAGAGACAGCTAGAGCTGCTTGCCCAGAATCACATCCAAGCTGCTTTTGCGGATTCCTTCTTCTGTCACTGGGCACCACCAGAAAGAGCCTGGCTCTATCGTTTTTGCAGCTCGCCTTCAGGCCTTTTCAGTCACTGATCATATTCCCTCTGAGCCTTCCCTTCACCAGGCTAAACAACCTCAGATCGCTCAACCTTTCCTCAGAGGAAGGATGCTTCAGTGCCTTAATCATCTTCATGGCCTTTGCTGAACTCTCTCCAGTACTTGCATCTTTGTCTTTACTGGGGAGCCCAGAACCAGATGCAGTGCTCTAAGTGTGGCATCACCAGTGCCAAGTAGAGATGAAGGATCACCTTTCTCAGCCTGCTGGCAAAACTCCTCCTAATGCAGCCAGGAAGCCTGTTAGTGTCGCTTGTAGCAAGGGCACATTGTTGGCTCATGATCAGCTTGGTGCCCACCAGGACATCCAGGGCTTTTTCTGCAAAGCTGCTTTCCAGCCAAGCAGCCTGCCACATGTGCTGGTGCCTGGGGTTGTCCCTCCCCAGCTGCAGGACTTTGCAGTTCCCCTTGCTGAACTTAAGGCTCCTGCCTTGTCAGAGTACGACCAGAGGCTGATGCAGAGAGTAGCGCCCAGTCATGATTCTGCACAGGGGGAGGGATTTGGTTGGGAGGCTGCACCAGGCAGTGCGGGCTGGTGGGAGAGCAGAACCCTGGGACATGGGGGCAGAGGGTGCGGTGAGGAGCAGGCCAGGCCTGGGGTGATGAGCAGTGGAGCATGGGCTGGCCCTGGAGACCCCCTGTCTGGAAACATTTGCCCAGGACCAGCTGTAGAGATGCAGGCCTGGAGCTGGGCAGTGCTTGCCTTCAGGCAATTGATTTTCTTTGATCAATCCAGGCTACCAAGAGCCTTCTAATGGACTTGTGGGCCAGCACCTGCCCCAGCTGCTGGTGCGGCCCTGGTTTTGGAAACTGCTGGGGCCTCGTTCAATTTTGTTGATGGGGTGGCCTCTTGCGAGGCTGGGAAGAGTCATGGGAGCTGCTGGCTCTCCCCACACCCCAGCACTGCTGGCCAGCCCTCTGGGCTCCCCTGCTCTCTCCTACATGGGGTCACAGGCAGCACATGGCTCACTCTCAGGGCTTTTATCCTATCTTTCTCTCCTAGCCAGAGTGCACAAGGGTGATCGTCTCTGCTCAGCACCCTTCAGGCCTCACCCAGGCACCATGACCCTTTTAGGGTCCTGGGCTGGTGGGAGGTCAACCAAGCAGAGGGTCTCAGGGGAGACAAGAAGGATCTGTGGGGCTTGGACTGGTTCAGCATAGAGCAGAGAAGGTGTTGGGGCACCTCTCAGCACATCCTGGTGCCTCTGGAGAAGGCTTCAAGGGCATGGGGAAGGCACTGACTTCTGGGAAAGTGAGAGGCAGTGGCATCTCTTGAAACTGGGGAGATTCAGGCTGGAGATAAGGAATCAAAGTCAAAAGCCCTGTGAGGATTGTGAAGCACTGGAGTGGGTTGCTCAGAGAGGCTGTGAGATCCCTGAGCCTGGAGGTCAGCCTTCAAGACTTAAGTGGCCACAAGCTTGAGTGGCCACAATCCAGGTCTATATCCATTGTTAACCCTGCCCAGAGCCAATGGTTGGACAAGAGAGCTCCTCAGTCCCCTTCTAGCACGAATGATTCTTTGGGCCAGTTATTGATATGACCAAGTATGAAGAGGAACATCTGAACATGGAAGCCTCAGAACTGGCAGAAAAAGAGCTATGAGAATGGCAGATGTTGATGGCACTCACGCTAGCACTTCATCAAGATCACATTTACGTGAAGCTTCTCAGGACACCCAGACAGGGACAACCAAGGAGATGTGAAGGGGCCTCGAAATGTTGTGTCTCTTGTCCTCTGTCTCACCTCAGGTAATTCTGTGTAGACTAGATGGAAATACACATTTAGCTGCTTGCAAATAGATTGGTATGACAGCATGCATGAATGAGTGAAATAAATTTTATTTTGGAATCAAGGTCTCCCTCCCTTCTTTGCTTTGAACTTTGCAACATTACTGAGATTTGTTGATACAGTTTTCAACATAGATTTTGGGCTTGAATGCCTAGATTGCTTCAGGAGATCCTCACAAACTCTTGATAGAGACCAATGATCTGAACAATTAAAAGATAAAATTACTTATCATATTGCATGGCCCTTCTGCTTGCTCATGTTTCTTATCTTCTTTGCCAAAAGTGCCCCTGAATAATTACAATACCAAACACATGACCAGGGGGTTGAAAAAAACCCTTAACCACCCCTTTCAGTAGTGCCTTTCAGTAGGCTACTGTATCTTCTTGCTGTAAAGTTTATGCTGCCTTCCACAATGGGCAAGAAAAAAGCTTTTCTTTCACAGCTGTTGAAGATTTTGGGGGTGGGAGGAAGAAGAGAGACAACTTCACCTTCCCCTGAGGCAGAGCTTGTTGGCCTCTGTCAGAAACAGATTTCTGGAAAATGTATGTCGTGGGTCTGATCTGCCACGACAGTTTTCCCCATAGAAGCTTGCACCACAGCCATTTCCCAGTTACTCGGGAGGCAGATTCCACTAGTGGACACTGTGGTATTACATATTTCTTCAAAGGTGTAAAGACCTTTGCCTATGTTCTCCATATTTTCCAGTTTTGAATTTATTAGTTTTTCTTCATGTACTTTGGCGCAGTCCTATTTTAACTGATGCCACTGCTTCTGTTGTATTTTAAAAAGCTGGGCTGGCTTTACCAAGAAAACTTGAGCATGGCTGCCTCATGACAGTGTAATTGTTCCCGACTTTAATCCTTTAAATTGTGTTATTTTTCCTACAGAAAACCAGCTTAGTTTGATAATTATGCTTCTAATTGTAGCATCATTATTTTAATAGAATAAGCTTTAGCAAAGAATAAAAGAACAGCTTAAATTCAGCAGAGTGCTTTGAAAGTGCTATTTTTCCCACGAGAACTTGCATTTTCACGTATTTGGTACTAATAGCATAAAAGTAAGGTCTTGTCTATGTTTTAGGTACTGTCTTCATGACACTAATAACACGAGAGATAGCTGTATGTTGATTAAACTGACACTGGAATGTCTGTACAGGAAAATCAACACACCACTCTCCTCCGTGCAGATGAGCTCATACCAAAGTGTGCAGGTACTTCCTTGGGAAAGGCCACTTTTCAGAAGGGCCGTGAATCCAGCAACTATGAAGGCTTCCTGCTTATGACGGAAAGTGTAAACCTTTAAGGACAGTTAAGTATCTACGTGGAAGACAAGGAGGGCTGGTAAGGGACGATGTCACAATGTGCTGCATCCACAGTTTCTCCTGTGCGAAGCAGAGAAGCTGGTTAGATGTGTTTACTGAATGCACACAGGAAGTGAATATCTCCCTTTCCGTCCTTGACTTCATAAACCTTGCATGGCATCTCCTTGGACTGGGAAGGAAAATCTAAAAATCTCATACTTGATGTACTCGTTCTTGTGAGAAGAGAAAACTGTCCATTACTTTTCTAGAAACTTTGATTAAAAGCTCCCTCTAATAATTGGCTGCATCACTAAATTAAATTTATTTTTTAAGTTTTCTAAAGAATGTTATTTTTTATGTGTCGTATTAGTCATATTACTAAAAAAGAAAACAACAAAGATGGCATCTCCCCAGCCAACTGTTCACTTGAGTATCCTGTGTCTTAAAACAGCTCCATATCAATCATAGAATCATAGAATAGTTTGGACTGGAAGGGACGATTAAAGGTCATCTAGTCCAGCTCTTCTGCAAGGACCAGGGACATCTCCAACTAGATCAGGTTGCTCAGCCTGGCATTGAATGTTTCCAGGGATGGAGTGTCTACCACTTCTCTAGGCAACCTCTTCCAGTCCCTCACCACCCTCATTGTAAAAAATTTCTTCTTTATATCTAGTCTAAAACTATCTCCTTCTTGTTTAAAACCATTACCCCTCATCCTATCACAACAGGCCCTACTGAAGGGTTTCTCCTTTTCTTTCCCATAAGCCCCCTTTAAGTTACGGGAAGACTGCTATAAGGTCTCCCCAGAGCCTTCTCTTCTCCAGGCTGAACAGCCCCAACTCTCTCAGCCTGTCCTTATAGGAGAGGTTTGTGGCCCTCCTCTGGACCCTCTCCAGCAGGTCCATGTCCTTCTTTTGTTCTCCAGACCTTCCCAATATACTTCCGAATTCCTCTCTTCTCTACCAGGAAGGGCACAGAGCCATGGAGAAGTCCTTGCAACCCACACACACACTGACACAGCTCGGGGCAGGCTCTTTACAAGGAAGTGCCTCCAAAATACAGTGGGGCTCAGAGTTATCCCAGGTCCATTGCCCTCTGAAGTGACACCTGGCTCCTGAGCTGCAGTCACGCTGGAGCCGAGGGGACTGAGATGGAAAGAAGACCACATGAACTAAGATGTCACTTTCTAACTTTGATGAAGGACATTTGGAGAAATAGGAGAGCTCAGAGGAGGGCACTGTGGCATTTGTTGTTGGAAACTTGCAGGTGAGTGGCCTTTAATAGGGTCCCTCATTTCTGCACTTCCGTGGAGCAGCAGGAATATGGAGATGCAGAAACATAAAATGAGTCTAATTCAATCCCTTCAGGATGCCAAGTGGCACTCTTGTTGGCAGCCATGTCACCTTCATGGGTGCCAGAGGGCAACAAGCTCTGCCCTGTGGGGAAGCAGGGGTCAGCCACGAGAGCCACAACCACAAAGAGAAATAAATGCTCTAATCAGCCAAGATATGCTCTCAATCTGACTCAAGGTGCCCTTCGAATTTAATAATATCAAGCCCAAGCATTCAAAAATTATGGGTCTAAGCTCCCATTGTATGCAAAATATACCATTTGGTATATTCATTTTCTAAATTTCTCATGATCATTTTCAAGCTTATTTCCATAATGGCATGTTGAGGAGGGGGGAAAACCAAAACCAAAGTCTTTAGTTTAAGTGAAACGTGATAGTCATCTTTACTGACAATACCCTCCTGGTCTTAAGCTTTCAGAAGGACATGGAATTTTATGACAGCTGTGATAAAAATTTTTAGTCTTTTCAAAACTGTCATCATTTTTGCATGGTTGTTAATGGGGGACACAATCTATAGTACCTAAAGGGGGCTTACAGGAAAGATGGGGAGAAACTCTTCAGCAGGGCCTATTGTGATAGGATGAGGGAGTGCTCAGGAGAGCTGGAGGAGGAGGTCGTGACCCATGGCACCGGGGCAAATACACCAGAGTGTATTACCACAGTGCAGTAAAAAATGACAGATTGTATTGCACCCAACATTATCCTACAAGGTCATATTCTGTTTTCAGACACTTGAGCTAGACTTAAATACCAGTTCTAATCAGCAAAGCACTCAATTAAATTTAAGGAAGTAATTAGTTCTCACTGACCTCGATGGGAGAAAGGTCTGCTCAAAGACAAACACCTTGAGTACCAAGAATGTCTGTCAGAACTGGAGCCATGGAGCTATGTGTATACTTAATGGCCAACACATGGCCTGCCTAACTCTGAGATCACTGCCCCTCAACTTCTTAAGTCAGATGCCTTGGTAAAATACACAATGTTTCTTACCATTGTTTTTTTTTTTGTTTTCATCCCATGAAAACCAAAGTGTAGGGTACATGATTGGGGCAGGTGCTCCCCAACTCCCCACCCCATGTGACCAAATTCCACACCCACAGCAGCAGCTTGGAAGTGTTTCTGGAGCCATCATCAAGATGCAGCCAATAATGGCAATGTAAATCCAGAGGCTTCTTTAGAGTTTCTTCTATCAATAGCAGCCTAGCTGGCAACAGTCTGACTCATAACGTGTCAACAGTACCATTTTCCTTTGTGTAATCTGCATTTCATTCATGCCATGGAATGGAGAAACTGCATACATGAGACTTCTGCATGTAGGTTAGGACTTGTACTTTCAGGAAAAAATGTCAGACTCTTAGCCTTCTCTTTCTGCCAGCTACCTTTTCTTTCAAGATATTCGCTGTCTGAATCAGCATTTGGAGCCCATCTGTGTATTTCCTTCTGAAAAAAACAAAGAAGGAGTACATATTCAAGTCTTGAAAGAAAAATTGAATAATGAGAAAAAATAGTTATTAAAATCAGAGCATGCTTTTTAACAGATTATATAAAACCATTCTGTGCAAAACTGAAAACAGAACACTCCCACATCTCTCAAGGAGTGAACGCATATTTTTCACACCATGTCAGATATTAGATGAGAGACAGATGACTTAATTATCTTCTCTAATGCACTCTTAAAATCATAGCCAGTAAGCAACCTCTTAGTTTTACTTGCAAACACATCTTGTTGTTTTTGTTAGAGTGCTGGGGACTGTTGTGCAACATTGCTGTAAAACAAAAGAACGCACTTGGAAGGAGAAGGACAATAAAGCATGAACCTGGAAGGGTGCAATCAGACTTGAGAATATTTTCTGTGAGCAGTGATAATTCCCCTAACTGATCAGAATTTGATTGCAAAAGTCCCATAAGAGTGAACAGGATCAGAATGGCACTGTGAGGTGTGAGTAGGTAGGTCAGAAACTCAGGAAGTGGTTTGTTCGATTTCGGGTGTGCTCTGGTCCTATCCAGCCACATGGTATTTGGACTTCTGCTTTTCTGTCAAGGATAGGCTGTAGAAAACTGAGGTGAACAAAATAAAAGCAATGAAATAAATTATTAACCTCAAAAAGCATAAATTAAATAGACCTCCAAAGTAGTCCATCCTTTTGGACCTCTTGAGTTTGGGGCAAATAGTAGAAATTTCTTTACAGTCTGTTGTACTTCCTAGTGATTTGAGTATCCTGAAAGAACGCCAGCATTTTCATTCCTGTCAAGCATTGCTAAAATATGCAAACTGCACATTTGTTCCAGAGTACTTTCCCCCTCAATTGCTACGTTTTCTTTACATCAGGCTACTTGACACAGAGAAGTGTCCTCTACATTAGAGTCAACAAGCAGAAACATCCTCTACTTTGGTATCTTTGGCTCCACATGGATGCAGCTACTGCCAAAAGATAAGTTATCGCTTTCATGCTAAGATTACTCTATATTTAACACAGCGATGGTACCAAAGAGTGCATGGAACAAGACATAAAAAAGAAATTTTATTAGGCTAAGCATTAGTGACAGTTAAAGCATGCTCTGCATTTTGGCATTTTTCGTGGCTTATTGTTACCTCCTTTGAAATGTTACAAGAGGGTGGACTTTTTCAACAAGTTATTAAGCACTACTGAGTTATTAGCACCTCCTAGAGAATTTATGACTTCATCTACACAGTATTTGCCTCCATGGCAACAAAACTTTAGTGTAACAGTACTGTTCAAATGTGATGTATTTTGTTTCCTCTATGCCTTAGTGAAAGACATTAACTACAAAGAGTCATGCTGAAATGGTGACTTCATTGTAAATAATTTCATAAGCAATTTCTTTGAATCTCCAGACTCACTCTGCTTTCAATAAACTTTACAAGAAGTTTCACATTGCAAAAAGGTGATAATTGAGTGCATGGTGTATGTATGAAACATAAAAAAAGAGGATTAGAAAATATAAAATGCTTACAAAAGAATGCATTTTACAGTTGATATTTGTCATGTAGAAAAAAATACCCCACATTTGAATGAAATAGCACAAATATAGTCAAGAGGTTCTGGGTTAGGATTTCCACTTAGAACTTTTATAGCTACAGTGAAATCAGTCAGCTCTGCTGACTTCCACTTGCTGACCATCTGTTGTTTTACTTGTAAAACTGCCTTGCTAAAATTTCATCAGATCTTCTCTTACACATGAATACTGGAAAAACCAATTACTTTCTCTGTATTTGCACAGCACTGTGCACAGAAATGTGCAGATGTGGCTGACCATTTATTAAAAGGAATGTAAAGGCATTAAGTGTTTGTAATAGCACCGTTAAACCCTTTGGAAAACTATGGAATTATAGAGATATTTCTGTTGACAAATAATTAAGCTACCACAAAACCACCACGTGCTATCCACATATAAACAGAGTTATTTAAAAATGTCAAAGTCTGAGCTGTTAGGAACCTGCGAAATGCCAGACATAACTCCAGCTTTCAGGCTTTGCTGTTCACAGCTCACTCCTCTCCCTGCCTCCTTGTCACAGAGACAGCAGCCTTGTTCCTCCTCTCTGATCGACTGACTGTCAAATTCACAGCTTGCTTTGAAGTAACTGCAAAAGCATGCCATTCCTCAGGACCTTGAGCAAATAAACACCTGAAGAAGAGCCACGGCAGCTTGCTTTCCTTGTAGACAAAATTCTGACCGGTATGAGCGCGGATGCAGGAGAAACACCAGGAGACATGGAAGACTTGGGTAAGTTATCCCTATTCTTTATGTGTTTCAGTGAACAATGACAGAAAGAGTTAGGGAAGATTTTCCCCTGTGCTTTTCAGACAGCTTTAAGCACTGTCCAAGTGGAAATTCTCATTCCGATAGTTTGATTCTTCTTACTGATACTTGATCTACCTTTCTTTCTGTTACTATTAACACATTAATGAATGTTTGTTTTCAATGTTCTACAGTTTTCTCTCTACAATTATCTTTTTAGCTTCAATGTTTTATATATGTTTTCACCATGTATCTGTTAGTCTCCTGTGTTAATATGAGCATGTGTACTACACAGGTGTGTTTTGCAAGAGTAAAGATGAACACTTGCCAAAAATCAGGTCTTAGGAGTACTGCTCAGTAAATAGGTAAATATATCATTAATGTCAAATAGTAGAAGTGGCCCCTGTCTTTAGTCATTACAGCTGGAGCTCTATATTTACTCTCCCCTTCTGTATAACTCTGTGTTCCTCAGGCACACATAAAGTCCTAAAAAAGATATATAGGAGGAAAAAATAAATCATACATGCAATTGTAATGGCAAACCAGCAATTGTCTTTCACGAGTTTGATATTAGTGTGTGATCCTGGGATATCTAGAAGAAAAACTGATCTTCAATCCTTATCCTCAAAGCAAAAAACATTTGGCTTTTTTTTTTTTTAAGAGACGTATAATCACTCTTCCTCTTGCCATCACTATAAAACACAAAAGTTTACGCTACCTTTATTACTATTCCCTGTAGTATACTTTTGACTGGCTTTACAAGACAATTTCCATTGAAAAAAGCTGTATTCTTGAGAGCTCTATTCATGCATTGTTAAGGCATCGTATTTGAAGCTAAGGCAAATCAGAAGGCAACACTAAAATAAAAAGTTCCATAAATATTTTTAAGCCTATATTTGTCCATATATACACTGAATGTATGGCTTCTTTAGCTAAGTGGGTCTGTGAGTAGGTCCACCTCGATTTTGCAGTGCTACCGAGACTTCATTGACATTGACTACTGAAATGAACCTCACTTATCTTGCTTTCAGGATTGCACTATTGTGCAATCTCTCAGTGTGTATGTGTTGACCTCTCAGAATGTCAGCCGCTGAATCCACTGACACTAAGATATCTCTCCATTATCTCAAGTTAGAATATTAAATGAGATGAGGAACACAGTTTCTGTTTATTCCCATGCTTGAACCGATTTCAGCCTGGCTTTCCTAGATGATTCCTCTGGCCCACAGATCTCAGTTTTTTAAGGGGTATGTGGGTTCCAGTCACTCTACGGGAAGCTGTTCCTCTTTATACAGAACAATTACATGCTTACTTGACAAATAGAGAGAGGGTAAATGAATATATTTCTAAGAGCTAGGAGACTGTGGTCATGTCTTTCAGTCTCAGTTATGTTACTCCTGTTATGTATACTCATATTTTTGGTGTTCTCAGTTGAGCCCCACAGCCACTAAAGAAATTAAGCAAAATTGGATATTGACATCTCCTTTCTCCTGTCTGGACAGTTAAAATGAGGACACTCAGATCACACCTACTGCTATGACAAACTTCAGTATGGAGATTTATAATCAAAGCTTCTCTAGAGTCTTGAGTAGGGGTATGTCAAATCTTGCTCCTTCCTGATTTCAGATGGATTTCAGCTTGATCTCCAGATTTTTACAGATATTCTTGGGCACCCACATTGTCCTGCAAAGAAGCTAATGTGGTGCCAGTCTAACTCAGAGCTACAAATTTTAGCTGGAGAGACAGGCGTCTAAAGATTAAGTCTAGCTTTCCAGTCCTTTTGTGAATCTGGTGCTAGAATATTTTTGTAAATGAACTGTGCCTGTCTTATGTCACCAATGTGGCCTGTGCATATAGCCTTGCTAAATGAAAGTAACCTTCTCTAGCACAAAAAAAAAAAAAACAACAGAGAGAGAACACAGGAGCATTCTCTTGGAGATGGTAAGCACCTAGTGTACAGCACAGGTATCAGACAGGTGAAAAGGAAAGGGAAAGAGAAAAGGAAAGGGAATGGAAGGAAAACACATACAAATATCTCTTGATCCTTATGAACAATTTTACTACAATAGGTGCAATGCTGTGATATGATAAATCAAGCTTAATATGAGATAATTATGTCACCCACCTAAGGTTCAATCTTCTCAAATCTATGTCAATAAATCATCATGCTCATGGTCTCCATTCAGACACACTTACATGTACTACATGCAAATCACTCATTTCCAGAACTAAAAACTAGATGCTTCTTTGGAAATGTCATGAGATACCATTTTCTTTAAAACATCATTGCTTTTCTAAAAGAAGCATCATGGCTAACCAGATGAATTTAATGCGTTGAGCAGAATAAATCCATCAAGTAAGAAAAAGCAGATCTCTGATATCAGGTAATACAAGTTTTAAGATCTGAAAGGATCATTACGATCGCATATTGCAACTTCTCGTATAATGCAGCCTGTAAGATGTTACCCAGTAATTCCTTCCTCAAGCTTCATATATGGGCATTTTTTCACTGAAAATGACTCAAATACAGAGGGATGCAGGTTTATTCCCAGTAGTCAAGTAGTGAGGTACATATTTTAGGCAGAGGTAGTCACAAATGCCTGTAAGTACAAAGCTCTTCAGCTTGGCAGTATGGTATTCCAAGCCATATTTCAAACCAAACACCCTCTACTTTAATTTATAGGTATGTAACACTTACTGACGTCAAGATCCCTTGCAGCATCACTGGTAATTCACAGATACCTCAGTGGCTGGTACTGAGTGCAAACAAGAATCAGAGTCTTAAGTTGCTCACTTGAAATTGCTGTTTCCTTCCTTACAGAAGGAAATGTTGATTTTCCCTTTCTATCTGCTTTCAGTGGGAAACACCACGAGAGGGAATGGAACTTCAGACTACAGAACTCTCAAAATCTGGTCCATTTTGTATTTATGGATTTTCCAACAGTTACAAGGGTATTTAACAGTTCCTGGTTAGCATAAAGCTACTTACAAGAGCTCCAGCAAGGCCTGTCTATGCTTTATTGGAAGGTAATAGAGTCTGAAGTGTCAGGTGAAGTTCACTTTTTCAGAAGATATCTTCCATAAAATATCACTATCATTGAAGAAATTCTGTGTTAATAAGCATGGAGTGAGGAAAAGAGCAGGAAAGTGGAGATGAAAAGGGGGCTGAGAAAGATTGGAGGCAACCTTTCCTGTCATAAAAATAGCAGATCTGTGCTCTAGAATACCTCAAGCTAAAAAGAAAGAGAATGGAGACCCTATGGTATATTTCAGAGGTCTATGAAATCCATTCAGTGACTATAGTTTCTTTTATATGAAACTATAGGACATAAAATGAAACCCATGTACATATGCCTCAAAACTAGAGAAAACATGCTTAAAAGAAAACACACAGTTAAGCTGTGAAACGTCATGCTGCAGTATATTAGTGACGACAACAGATTGCACACGTTCAAAAGGCGGACTGTGAAATTAATAGGAGAAAAATCTTTTAAGGACTATTGAAAACAAATAAACAACCTCTGGCTCAGCGGGTCCCTGAACTCCAATTTCACAGTCCAGCCATTCTGAGACATACCCCCTTACACTCTTTCTACTCTGTGCTCTTCCCTTGGCAACTGCTACTGACCACTGGAAGAGAGAAGATACCAGGGCTAAACTATATGACCCATTTTCATCCTTATGACACTTTTAAAAATCACATCACTTGGACCAGGTTGGAAATTCTTCAGTCTTTGTGAAGAAAATCTGTCCGTATCCTAGAATCATAAATAATAATACTTGCTGCCTAATTGTTATGAATGGCCTGGTTGTTTTCCTGCCAAAAAATTGTCAAGGTGAATTATTATTCATGAGGAATACAATATGCAGTGAGATTTTGAAATCAATCCAGTTTAGATGAACATAGCCAAACTAATCACAAAGGATGGATATAGCTGAAGACTACTTTTATCAGCAAATACCATATTTTATGCCATCATTTTATGCCTAAGAAAAAACCCAACATTGCACAATCTTTAACTTCCAGCCAACCTGGCCCAGTAGTTTTCTTATTTAAAATATTACATTTATTAGCTTAGATAGATTTTTCAGGTTATTTGCCTCAATAAATAAATTTTAAGACATGTGCAAAATACGTTTCAAAATCTGTGCCATCAGTCTTAATTGTTTGATAAGATTCAGTGTGTTGCTATGGAAAAGCCAGAAGTCAGCTGAAAAATATTTTTGATTTCTTTATTTGTGGATGTATTTTTTTCTCTGCCTTCATGTTTATAGAGCATTTGTGGAAGTATACTGTAAAGGGAAGAACCTGACATAGGCATTGAATGTTCAATCCTAGAAGACTCAGTACTTCTATTTTTCTCCTTCAAATGCTTACTAGTTTAATCTTCTAGAGATATTTGACATGCCTGACATGCATCCATCTGGACTGAAAAAATCACAGCTGCTAAAAGACATAGATTCTTACAGTCAGCTTCACATATTGCAGGTTGTTTGACCACAGGGACATAACACAAATATTTGCATCATACTGTTGAATGCGTGACACTGAAATCCACAATTCCAAATAATATTTCTATTTCAACTGCACTGTCCTCAATGTAACTATGTAAACTTATCATTTAATAGACTAAATTGAAACCATGAAAGCCTTGGATGGAGACACAGGATTTTCTTACTTAGATGGAACAGGCTTTGAAAAATGACATCCCAGCCATATGGCAGATTTCAAAGTGAAAGACAAGAAGTTTCTTCTCAGCTCAGAAGATTTTTTTTTAACTTGTGGTATCTATTGAGTTGTTTTGCTCTCAAACCTCTTAGTCTAAATGCAGATCTTGTAGAAAGAGTCATCACCAACAGAGGACTGCGTGGTGTATGAGCACATCTGGGAGATCATGTTAACTCTGTTCAAAAACATGACTGTTTCAGGAGGACAAGAGCATCAACTGCAAGCAGACAGAGGAAGAAGTAGGCTATTTTTTCTGTCTGTTTGCCTGAGGAGTTGGCAGCATGGCTCACTACTGTGACTTCAGTGGCACTAATGGAGAATTACAGTCACAGACTGCAACAGGCATCTTCAGGGGGTGCCATATCTATGTCCCATTAAAGACAGATGGATAGCATTGGCTTACTGATGATGCTAATAAAAAGTAGGCTTTCTTTTCAGTATATCACACACACACACACACACACACACACACACACGCAGAAATTCTCAGAATCCCTCTCTGTTTTCAGATGGCAATGGTAACAGCAGATGAAATGCAATAGTAATCACTTGCCATAGTGCAAAACTAATAATCTGGCAGTATCGTAGCACCTCTGCACCTCGAGGCAGTAACCAAGATGAGAAGATGTGTGTTGCCTCTGGTGTTGACTCAGCGCTAGTTTATTCACTGCCATATGTCATGTTATCCAACTCAGATGCCTTGGTGATAGGTACTCATTCCAAAGTGCATATTTTTCTAGCAATCAATGTGCTTGTGCAAACGTACATGCAGTACCTGGATGGATTGATAGAAATAGCTGTCAAAAACAACAAAGACTGAAGCCCAAGGAAGGACTTTATGAGGTAGGGAAGTAAAACTAAGTTGCACATTTTTTCTTAGTTACTGTCTTATTTCCAAAACCTTGTTAGGGTTGTTAGAGTGGTTTAGTGATAACACTTGTTAATAAGAATTGATATTCAAAAGATAATAGTATTGGGAACAGGTCGCAATCTTACAGCTTTCTTCAAGTTTTCCCAAAAATGTAATTCCCTGATAAAGTTAAATTCAGGTAATTTGGAAACATGAGCAGTTGCTTTGTATTACATCACTGGAAAGTCTCTATCTGATAAAAGGAGCTAGGACAATAGACAAGAAATAGGTATTTTTTGCAGTGACATCTGTGAATGTAACAGGGAGAAGATTTTTGGTTGACTCACATCAGTAATCATATTCTTTGTTAAATTATCTCTTGGGCTTAGCAGGTAAAATACTAAAGTATTTTTTACTGAAGTAATTTTTTTAAAATTAGGGTGGTAGAACAGTGGAACAGGTTGCCTGGAGAGGTGGTTGATGCCCCATCCGTGGCAACATTGAAGGAGGCTCTGAGCAACCTGATCTGTTTGGAGATGTCCCTGCTCCTTGCAGGGGGGTTTGACTAGATGACCTTTAACCTCCAACCCTAATGATTTTATGATTCTATGATTCTAAGTATTGGGGAATAGATATTGTCCTGAGTCAGATTCTTCTCTCCAATAATGGTGGTGGCAGTGATGTTGGTGGTGGGGTTTTTTTTAGATAGCTAAAAACTGTTCTTGACAGAAACAAGTAATATTACAAATTTTAAATAGTAACAGTAGTGAAACTCTTGAACAATTTGTAATAGTACACATAAGAATAAGATTAAGAATGAGAAAGAATAAGACTAAGAATAGGAAAAGCAAACAAACCCAAACCAAATCCCAGCTGTTGTTTGAGCTGGTCTGATTATTTTTATCAAAACTTGTAGCTATATTATTGGAAAACTAGTCAAATGGATTTTGCGGTACAGGGGAATCTGAATCCAACAACAGCAGTATCTGGATTCATGACACTGATGGAGACCTCACAGCTTTTCACTTTACAGTGCTGGAGCATGCCACAGCTTTGTTGCAAGCTGTGAAACAAATGCAACCTTAGCAGAGGTGTTAGGCTTCCTTCTGTGAGAACCAGGGAGTTCTGGGGAGCCCCGTTAGTGAGAAATCTTAAGATCAAAGCTCTTGTTTTATCCAAAAAAGTCTGAAAGTCCAGAGGATCTTGGTTAGGGCCTCTTGGACTCACAGGCTCTGTACCACACACACATCTGGTACTGTGAAATGTATGCTTTTATCTGCCTACTCCAAATTATGTATGTAATTCTTTATCCTGAAGAAGTGCTGACTACTGGTATTTTTACCCATTTAGGAGTGGAATAATTAAAAAAATTGAACAATCCCTACATGCTAAATTTTGGCAAGTTCTAATAATAATTTAACCAAACAGTGTCTGTTCCACTGAATCTTAAAGCCTAAATCACATATGAGCTGCCAGGCTTGGCCAAAACAAACACTACCAAGGACAATCTGTGCTGTGTTCTTCTCCTAAAAAGTACAAAAATCTATTGATACTAGAGTGAAAAAACTAAGGTGAAATGTTATTCCATTAAAATATGGGTTTTTTTTTGTAGAAGCCAAAATATTTAATTTAAATACATTAGACTAGCTTATCAATCAGGAGGAACTTTTCCAGATTCTGGTTCTGAATCTAATCTGTAAACAGAAAATTTGCTCAAATGCACATACAAAGAGGCCTGGAAAGCTTCCTCTCTGATCCAGAACAGAACAAATTAAATTTAACACTTGAAAACTATCATAAAAGTAGGATCATCTTCTTCCATGCGTCTCTATCCTTCATATCACAATGGAGAACAGAAATAGTCACCTCAGTTTTCTTTCTTGGCTAGCAGCAACACGTAAGTATTCAATTATAACAAGGAAAATTACTATTATTCTTTTTTAATTAACAGCTAACAAAATGATCATAATATCCCATAGGGATTTCAAAAAATCTCACTCTAAATACCATCCCCCACCAAGCATAGTTTATATCATGCTTCACCTATAACCTCAAAACTTAGATCTAATGTGAGTCCCTATTATACTGCTGATAATTCTGAATCAGCTTTACTTTAAAAATCTCAGCCATGTTAATACTTTGTTCATTTAAAATTGGCATGAAATGCTCATACCAGTATTATTTAATTTTAAAGGAAAAATAGTTGAGGTAGCATAATAGTGATGACCAACTTCAAGCCAGAAGATTTTATTGTGATAGGAGAAACTTACATTGCACAAGAATATCAGAGATCTGTCTTATTAATCTATTAAAAAATAGATTTCATAGAATCATAGAATAGTTCTGGCTGAAAGGGACCTTTAAAGGTCGTCTAGTCCAACTCCCACTTTTAGAACAGACGCTATTGCAACAGACCCTGCTAAAGAGTTTCTCCCCATCTTTCCTATAAGCCCCCTTTAGTTAGTGGAATGCTGCTAGAAGATCTCCCGGGAGCCGTCTCTTCTCCAGGCTGAACAGCCCCAACTCTCTCAGCCTGTTCTTATAGGAGAGGTGCTCCAGCCCTCTGATCATCTTCATGGCCCTCCTCTGGACTTGCTCCAACAGGTGTATGTCCTTCTTATGTTGGGGCTCCAGAGCTCCTGGAGATATCCTCTGAAAGCCAGAGTCCAGGTGTCTGATTAGCAGATTATGCTTGTGTACTGTCCCTTACTTCAAGAATGCAGGAACAGCACAGAAGATTCTCCAGGGCGGAGAATGGATTGGGAGCATCCCTGCAGAGAAGCGTTTGGGTGCGCTGGTGGATGAGAAGCTAAACATGAGATGGCAATGCACGTTTGCAGCCCAGAAAGCCAACTGCATAACGGGCTGCATCTAAAGAAGCTTGGCCAGTGGGTCGCCCCTCTACTCTGCTCTCGTGAGACCTCACCTGGAGTACTGCATCCAGCTCTGGAGCCCCCAACATAAGACTTATAAGGGAGATGGGGATAGGCTTTTTAACAAGGTCTGTTGTGATAGGGCATTTAGCATTACATTCTCCCATTCTCCCTCCTACCATGTTGTTTGGATGCCTGATGGTCCTCCTTCCCCCCCACCAGGTAAAAATACATCTTCTGTGAAGCCATGAGTGTCATACCTTCACAGCACCTTACAGCTCAAGGTGAAAGCACAAGCCTGCCTTATAGGAAGCAACATGTTGCAGTAGAGAAAATAGAATTATTCGTTGAGTCCACAAAAATGAAAAATGGTGATACAAAAAATAGCTTCCATATGGCATTACACTGGTATGCTAATACAGCGTTATGCTTCCACTGACTGAGGGACCAGAAATATTTAGGTCAGCTCTACGTGTGCAAAACTTCTATTTGGGTCAGCCTTACCCCACGCATGAATAATGGAACTAATTATAACCAAACTAACAGGTCAGCAATAGCTACACTTCATCATTGCTGTTGAAGCAAAAGAAGCCTTTTAGCCAAGCCCTGTTTCCAGCCTTATTATGAAACTCTGCGATTTAAGAAATAACTGTTTCCATATTTGAAGTGGGGTACAGCACAAATATTAGGGCTGAGGGAAAGAAGAAGAAATATAGCAACCTTGCCCTGAGGACTTCTCTGACCTGCACTGCCTACCTGGGAGATGCTCCCCTGTGGCCCCAGGGGCACTACTTTCCCATTCCCTTCACTTATATTTCTGACCAGAAGTATGGTCGGTGCCAGTATACGTGGCTGTTGCAGGAAACATAAATTTTTGAGTTGAGATGCCATCGCGAGGTGCTCTATTTTGTATTCTCTTTGCACTGTGGTGGTCTTCCATGCGATGTAAAGAGAAGGCAGCTGGCTGGAAGACTGTCTTATGCCAGTTTGTTTTAGCAATGTTACGGGCATTTTCTCATTGCAAAGCATATGGTGGTGCACCTCTATTTCATGCTGCTGGTGCAGAGTTAAAACTATTAAAGACAATTAAGAAAGTAGTTTCAAATGCAGCATTCTCTTTCTTCCAAAGTCCACAGTGTAAACAAAGTCATATTATGTTTCATGATTGAGAAGTGGTGAATGTCATCTGCAGCGATTTGCAATGCAATTAAATTATTAGCTAAACTAGGTGTCTTAATATGACCATTAAAGGTTAAAAATTCCTGACTTCTTTTTATTAGTCTGTCACAGAAGATCAGGCAATGCAAAAGAAAGCTAGCTCCATTCCTGCCCCTGTGCCTGTTGATCTGAATGCTTTCAAGAGAGTAGATTACAATTTTGCCAATTTCTTAGAGTCACAGAAGTCAGTTAAAGTTTAGCCAGGCTTCAACTGAATGAATAGATTCCGATAGTAGTGAGAACACTCACTACTGTGCTGAAAAGAGATTTAGCAAAACTTCCTATACTTTACTATATGAAAATTCATGTACTTAAGCTAAAATTCACTTCACTCGCCAGTTTATATTCCTTTTTCGTTGTTGTTGAAAACCATTTACCTTAACTATTATTTCTAAACAGATGATAGAGAAGGGAGTTATTTAACAGACTAAGTGAACATCAGCACAGTTTTTCTATGACTTTTTGTTTTGTGTTCTTTGTTTAGCCATGGCAGTTTGGGAGATACTCTGAAAAAATTAGTTTTCTTATACTGCACTTGTCTCAAATGACTGTCAAAAAAGATTTAATTAAAAGAAAACTATCAATGTAGATGAATAAGACAATCTAAAAGGAAGAAATCTTTGTACTATGAAAGTTGAATTACAATTCTGTACTATTTACTAGTTCTGTATTTGTAATTTTTAATGGTAATTTGTGGACTTCAGAAAGCCTGTATTTTGTTTACAAGAGTGCATCTCTCAGTCCTGCAAGTAGTTTCCATTGACATCATGGACTTGCCAGAGCTTGATTTGTCCCATTTCTGAGGGCTGGAGGATAACATTTCTTTAGTCCTCATATCAGTTCCAATAGGGCAACACAGACAGTAATTTTCTACTGAAAACTAGAGTAGGTCAAAAGTTTATCCTGCCAAATTTGGCAAAAAAAAAAAAAAGATATATTATTCAGTACTCTCAGTATTTTTTCTTGTAAAGAGTCCATTTTCAAAGAACATCTATTCAATATTTCTACAGTTCAGAAGCAATCAGATACAGAATTGGATATAAATTCCCAGCCCATTAACTAGATCTATCTGTCTTCTAGATCCGTCCAATAATCTAGTTGATGCTTATTTCAATGTATATTGTCTCCTGCCTCTTGCTTTCACATGTCTTCTGCAGCCTTATAGGCAGGACAGTACGTATTCTGTATGCTCTCACAGTGATAGGTCACAGAGGCATCAGGTGATAGACTACTTGAAGATAAAAATAACAGCAATTACAATTTTCCTATTACGATTATTGATGGAGTTGGTGTAAATACCTAAGTTTGACAGGCGGCCACTAAAAGCACACAGTCTGACTGGATGCAAATGTCAGGCATTTGAGGTCGCTAAAGATGAGATAAGGGGAGCAGCAGCCAAACATCCACACGTTTAACAAACATCAGGGGCACACTAGGGAGTGAGCACAAAGGGGGCAAAAAAGAGATTTTCACTGTTTCCAAAAAGCCTCAAGGTCAACAGGAAAATTATCCACAGGTACACATTTAGGTGAACGCAAAATCTTTCGCTTCAGCATCTTTGAACATTTTTTTTTTCACCAAAGGGGTTTTCTAATTAAACAGTAACACTGTAAAACAGTTTTAATAGGAAAAAAAGGTTATTAAAGCTTAAAGGCCTTTTGAAGGAATAAAACTTTTGAGGGTCTGGCCAAGAAGTGGCCAAGAAGTCAGCCTTGAATGAATGAGAAGACATGTTCAAGCTCAGCTGCAGGCTGAACTTGAAACAAAATCCTCATTTAGTATTATAAAAAGTTTTGGCAATTTAGACTTCTAGAAGAACATGTCCTTCTCTCAAGTCTTCTAACATGAAAGCACACAATTCCTATTCTGGGACAGTGTCTTCCAGCAAAGCTTTACTGACGGTGGAAAATAAAGAACAAGTAAGACAAGCATTGAATGTATGCCTGCACAGACTTCAGAGATGCAAGATCAACAGCTCTGATTGCTGGAGTGGCATATAGCTCTTAAGAGCAGAGCCACAAGGGAAAAAGTGGTTCCCAGAAGTGTAATTAGAAAAATAAACAAAGAGTATGCAAAGTTTTACTACTGGCTATTGTGAAAATTTGTTTTAGCTTTTAAAATCAGGCTTTAAAAGACTTTTAAACAATCTTAGAATAAGAAAATATTTGATTTCCAATAAAAGCAATTGTTTTCAAAAGTCCCAAATTAAGCTTCTCAATCAAACCAGAATCCTATCTTTGGAAGTATTTGTGTGGCATGGAGGTGAGTGACAATATAAATCTGAATCAATATAAAATAATTGTAAAAATTAGTTTTTTTTTTTCTCATGATAAAAAAAGCCCCAAAATATTTAACAAAAAAAAAAACCAACAAACCCTTCTATTGAAAAAAAGTCGATGAGGTCTTCCAGTAACTCAGATACCTCACACATTGTACCTTCTAATCCTGAACACTAATCGAGCCAACATAGCAACATAACAATTAAATCTGAGCTTAAAATACAACAATTTTCTTTATTTAGAAAGATAATGAGAGAGGATGGGGCAAGTGTCAGAAACTCAGGAGCAGCAGGTGTGTTCATGATTCCTTCCAGTTCTCCACCTGCCAGATCTCCACCCAGAGATCAAGGGTGGGGAGCTGCCACTCAGTTTGGGACCACACTTAGAGCACACATGGTATTACTGAGTGAGAGGGCATGATGCAATGCTCTAAGGTGGCCAGGGTGGCTGAGAGGGCAGGAGCCCTTGCCGTCCCATAGATCCCTCAACTGACAGCAGTGTGAGACAGTTTTATGACTTCCTAGTGTCTAACCAATTACATAAGAGCTAATTTGCCTATGTCTGCATGTTCTGCAATCCCATGTCTGACAGCAAGAATAATACTGCCTAAAGCAGCTGATGTAGGGCCAGATTGCATCGTCTCTCATCAGACAGGTGAAAACCTTGTCATCAAAGGCACTGCAGCCTTCTCAGAAGTAAGGACTCTTCAGAGTGAGCAGCTGGTTCAGAACCTAAGTGACCAGTTCGAAGGTTAAACCCTTTCAGCCCAAGCAAAAGCCCTCACTGACCTTGGCAAGCGTTGGGTCAAGCCCATGCCACCTACCAGGGAGAAAGGCCTTGTGGTCAGGCATGTGGGAAGGAAAAAAGGTGGGATATTCCAGGTGAAACACTTCAACACTAAGGACTAGATCATTGGCTGAAAACAAAGTCTATGTATTCCCTTCTTCTGAGGCTCTTATACTCTTCCACACCATTTTTCAGTCCCCTAAGAAGGTACACCTTCTCCAGGTGGGGGTCGAGAGATTAACATCCAATAGCAATTTGGGAGCTTAAAGGTTCAGCCTAGCACTGCCTTGCGCATTTCCCAGTAGCTGCCAACTCAAAGGCTAGCCTTGAGGAAAGATAAAGACAAATATGAATGAAGCCAAGAGGTCTACCAAAGAACTAGGACCCCCAAAGGAAGACAGCCACAGGGAAATGAAGCAGCCGTCAAATCCACCATTTTATTGGTGGTACCACTAGATGGTATCCATTCTCTAGCTTTCCCCATTTCATTTTTTTTTTTGTCTGTTGCTTTGTCCACTTGCACTGCCACAAAAGTTCTTATACTGAGTAAACTTGAACTAGTACTTAGGCAGTCTAAGCAACTGGATAATCTACTAATCTTTTTTTTTTTTTTTAAATAGTATTTTTTTGCTTCTGTTTGACTTCATATTTGTGACAAACAATGCAAAAGGAGTCAGATAAGCACATCCATTGCATCCATTTCAGCTGCTTAGTGCAGAGAACCCTAGCCAGAAACAAAAGTGCTGGTTTGACAGCCAGGTCTGCTAGCAGCGTGTTTCATCCTCTGAGCATGTTGCCACAGACATCTGGTAAGCCTGTTACCAGGGGAGGACAGAGGACCGTGCTCTGCAAAGCAAGAGGTGTGTGAACAAGCTGGAATTCAACAAGCATGGAGCCTAAACCCATCTTCCAAACTCAACATTCCCCAGTTAAATGCAATGTAAGCAATGACAGGAAAAATCTTTGCATCCTTGGAGGGAGTGTCTGCTAAGGGAGAGATTGAGGAGTTATTGTTCAGCTGGTCTAAATTACAGTGAGCAGCTTGTGCCTTTTGGCTAATCTCGTGACAGGTGGACTCTGTTTATTTTTCATCCTTTAAGGGGTGATCCTGTTTGGAATTAGCTGTAAATTACACTAATGCTTTCAGCTTCTTTGGCTTTAATGATTTTACTTGGAAAGCAGCTCTTTTAAAGTCCTTCAGCATAAGCAGCATAAGGAAAGATTCTGTCATTCTCAGTTATTACAAGAGTCTGTTTCCACTCCCAGTGTGTTTTTTTCAAAACTGTAACACATAAGAATACTTGCCCACAAAATGATAGAGTGCACATTCTCTGCAAAATGCAAACCCCGAGTTTTGGTAGCTCTTTTATCTTCTTGTACTTGTATTCTTGATCTTTCTTTTTCCCATGTATCTAGATGTTACTTTAACCTGTGCTTTGCTTTTCCTTGTTAATGGAACCCTGTGGACAGACAATAATTTGCTTTAGAAATGTATATTCTTCATAACAAAGAAATGGCAAGAGCAAATCAGTCAGCTATTCTGGCACTATCATAACAGACTGTTCTGTATTTGTTGCTTTCTCAACTCTACCACTCTTATTTGAGCTTTAGCAAGGAACAAGGAAGAGGAATTTTGGTATAAAGTGCTGCACTGCTATAGGTACAGGGAAGTCATAGTAAAACGCAGGTCTCAGTTCTCGAAACCTAGGTCTCTTCCCATCTGCACTGGACTGAAAGAAACCAAATCCTTGGGCAGCTTTCAGCTGCTTGCCAGAGATGCATCTGGGTGAGCCAGAAACTGCAGCTTACTATAGATGCCCATGGCAGCATCTCTGCCTGTGGCAGGTTAGGAGAAGGAAAGTTTCTCAGAGAAACAATTCTCTGTCAGTATTTAGAGGGAAAGTGTTGTGATTTAGGGACAACAAAGCGAAGAGATCCTGTGAGGTTCTTCGATCTTCTTCATGCTTAGAACCATGATGTAGAGTATCAGATTGTGTTGGTGACTTTTGGTATTTGTCTGTGCATATATTGATCTGCCTATTAAGCACACACACTGCAGCAATGCATACCCAAAAAAACACTGTGCTGAGTAGTACATGTGCTAAACAACTCTCTCAGTCTTGAAGAGTGTAGTCAACTAGGGTCAGTTTTATGGAGCACATGGGAGATTTCAGAGCTCACATTTCAAAGAGCTTCTTTTTTTTTTGGTAATTCCTGAGGGCCAGTGTCACAGTCTGTGCAGTATTTCACTTGATCTCTCTGCTTATGGTTCTCTTCTGAATAATCACTTTTTCCCAATGGATCTGCAACGCAATTTATAAAGCAAAGTTTATTTGTCTCGTTTCAATTTACTAGCGTAACCAGGCATATGGCAGGTGTGCAAACAGGCACAGACTTTTTTCCCCCTGCTTATCAGAGAGATGAGTAGTAAACCCATTCATTTACTGTCTCAAAAGCTAGGTATCAGTTACAAAGAGTTTTTGCAAATAGCTTCTACCAGAAGCTTTCCTGAAATTTTTTTTTTTGACCCATGGAGAATACAATAAACTATGAGAAATCAAGCTTTTCTGTGAGATGTTCAGGACATGTGAATCCATTTCTAACCAAGAACTTCTGAAAATAGCCTACATCTTGATGAATGCAAAGAGGAAAACCTCAGCTCATGTGCTGAATGATGTAACAACATTAACTGATTTATTTATATTTTTATATTATCTATATATTTGCTTCAGAACAGTTCTGACAACATGCATGCAAAACAGAGAGGGAAGTAGAAGGTCATAAAGAAGAGCAGGCTGACGTGACATTCAGAAGGTTTCACTGCTCTGAAGACTTGTTCAACCTGAGACCATCTGCCTCTGCTCTATTACTGTCACAGAACAAAAGTCACTTAGCCACTTAACAACAACAAAAAAATCAAAACATAAAACAAGACAAACAAAAAACCAAAAAGTAAAATGAAACAAATTACTATAGAATAACATCTCCAAAGCAGGGCTGATGAAATCTTGCTTCCTCCAGATTAGCAAGTCCTAGCAAATTTCCTGATGTCTAATAACACGTGAACTCCAGCTAAGGCTTTTCCTGTAGTTGGATTATGTACGGAAACTGTCTTCTGTGATTTTTTTTTCTGACACCTAAAAAGTGCAACTACTTACTGAAGCTTTGAAGGTAGCATTTATCATACTTGATTGTTCTCTCCAGCTGCCGAACTTCATAAAATTTTTAAGTACTTTGCATCTGCAAGACTTCCTGCTCTCTTTGTCAAGCAGCCTTGAAATTGGCCAATGAGTCATGAAAGTCAAAGGAGAAGAGCACAGACTGACACAAAAAAAGACAGATAGACACACAGAGTACATGGCAATTTTTCCACTGGCTTCAGGCTGAAATGCTGATACAAGGCAGCAATTACAGAGAAAGCTACAAATAAAACCCAGTTTGATTATTTGGAGCTGAACTAAGACCCCACAGAACAAAGAACTGCACTGCTCCAGTGACAATGGCTTGGAGTGGTGTCGTGGGCAACTGTATACATTTCCTTGGCATAGCGAGCCAGGCTTTGGCAGACAACGCCGAGACAACGCAGAGTCAGATCTAATAATCTGCAGTTGGTACAAGGCAATGAACGGTCATACCAAAAATGGTTCTTACGGGAAGAGAGGAACTAGAAGAAGGGTAAGGCATCTCAAACTGTTCCTTTCATAGAATCATAGAATCATAGAATGGTTAGGGTTGGAAGGGACCTTCAAAGGTCATCTAGTCCAACCCCCCTGCAAGGAGCAGGGACATCCCTGACTAGATCAGGTTGCTCAGAGCCTCATCCAGCCTGGCCTTGAACGTTTCCAGAGATGGGGCCTCCTCCACCTTTCTGGGCAACCTGTCCCAGTGTTCTATAACTCGTATCGTAAAAATTTTTTTCCTAATTTCTAATCTAAATCTACCCCCCTCTATTTTAAAACCATTACCTCTCATCCTATCGCAACAGGCCCTACTAAACAGCCTTTCCCCATCTTTCTTGTAGGCCCCCTTGAGGTACTGGAAGACTGCTATCAGGTCTCCCCGGAGCCTCCTCTTCTCCAGGCTGAACAGCCCCAACTCTCGCAGCCTGTCCTCATAAGAGAGGTGCTCCAGCCCTTTTATCATCTTCGTGGCCCTCCTCTGGACTTGCTTCAACTGGTCCATGTCCTTCTTGTGTTGGGGGCTCCAGAACTGGACACAGTACTCCAGGTGGGGTCTCACCAGGGCAGAGTAGAGGGGGAGAATCACCTCCCTCGACCTGCTGGCCACACTCCTCTTGATGCAGCCCAGGATGCGGTTGGCCTTCTGGGCCGCAAGGGCGCATTGCCTGCTCATGTTAAGCTTCTCATCCACCAGCACTCCCAAGTCCTTCTCCTCAGGGCTGCTCTCAATCCATTCCCCGCCCAGCCTGTATTTGTGCCTGGGATTGCTATGACCCACATGCAGGACCTTGCACTTGGCCTGGTTGAACTTCATGAGTTTGGCACGGGCCCACCTCTCCAGCCTGTCAAGGTCCCTCTGGATGGCATCCCTCCCTTCCAGCGTGTTGACGGCACCACACAACTTGGTGTCGTTGGCGAACTTGCTGAGGGTGCACTCTATCCCACTGTCCATATCGCCGACAAAGATGTTGAACAGGGCCGGGCCCAGCACGGACCCCTGAGGGATGCCACTCGTGACCAGTCTCCACATGGACATTGAGCCGTTGACCACCACTCTCTGAGTGCGGCCATCCAGCCAACTCCTTATCCACCGAGTGGTCCGTCCATCAAACCCATGTCCCTCTAGTTTAAAGAGAAGGATGTCGTGCGGGACAGTGTCAAAAGCTTTGCACAAGTCCAGGTAGATGATGTCAGTTGCTCGTCCCTTGTCCACCAATGCCGTCACCCCGTCATAGAAGGCCACCAAATTGGTCTGGCACGATCTGCCCTTGGTGAAGCCATGTTGGCTGTCACCAACCACCTCCTTGCTCTCCATGTGCCTTAGCATGGTTTCCAGGAGAATCTGCTCCATGACCTTGCCAGGCACAGAGGTGAGGCTGACCGGCCTGTAGTTACCGGGGTCTTCCTTATTCCTCTTTTTAAAAATGGGGGTTATGTTCCCTCTCTTCCAGTCATCGGGGACCTCACCAGACCGCCACGACTTCTCAAATACGATAGCCAGTGGCTTGGCAACTTCATCCGCCAGTTCCCTCAGGACCCGCGGATGGATCTCATCAGGACCCATGGACTTGTGCACCTTCAGGTTCCTTAGATGATCCCGAACCTGCTCTTCGAGTACAATGGGCAGTTTTTCATTCTCGCAGTCCCTGCTTGCACCTTCTACAGCTTGGGCGGTGGTACAGGAACTCTTGTCGGTGAAGACTGAGGCAAAAAAGTCATTGAGAACCTCAGCCTTCTCTATGTCCTGGGTAACCAGGACAACAGTTCCCTTCTGGAGGGGGCCTCCTAGGTAGGGTAGGTCTACCTACGTCTTTGTGGTAAGCCACAACTGCTCTCTTTTTTTTTTTCTCTCTTTAAGCTCTGATTACTGATACAGCTCAGCTTGTACAAAAATCCTCTTTGGCTGGACAGGTGAGGCTTTTATGCTCTGAAATCAATGTAATGTAAGCCACTCCAGAATAAGCCTTGACAACTTCTCCAATAAGTATTGAAATTCCAAGGTTCAGGAAAAGATGGTATACAAGATACCGCAACTTAAGATTTATTTTAGGAACCATTAAAATAAAATAGAGAACTCTTCACTACTTAAAAGTTAATTTTGTGGTTAGCTGTACTTCAAAGTAACCAAGTTATTTCCCGAATTTGAACAAACTATCATAATTCCTTTGGCATTTATCTGACCTGTTAATTACATACTTCCACCAAAACCAGCAGATAGTGCAAGAACTATGATATCTGCTGTTGTCTGGAATCCCCTCCTGGTCCTTTTTCCACCAGTAAGACATGGCAAAAGAAAATGGAATGATAGCCAAGGAAAAATGGAATGATAGCCAAGGAAGTGGAATGATGTAAGAGTCATCTAGGATACTTTAGTCCATATTTGCTTCACGTGAAGGCTTTCTGATTTACTCCAGAATCCCAAGTTCCAATGTCTTATACAGATTTCCCAAAGTCTTCATTCAAACCTAAAAGATCAAAGTGCCCAGAGGAAGTGCTTGGCCACTTACCACTTGTATTTCTTGAAGGTAAATAATACTGCCAGGTGATCCAGGGCTTCCAACAAGGAAACAATTTGTATGCTGTGCTTTACAAGGGAGCTGAGTGTATGCCAGAAACAAATAGTCTGCACTTATCTGATGCATTAGTCCTCAAATGGATAGCTTGACACAACTCAAAAGGATGAATAACATGGACCACATAGGCTTTAAAAAGTCAATTTGTACTCTCCTTCCCTCTGAACAAAGGTGAGATATCTCACCCCAATATATTTCAGCCCTGTGCCAAAATGTTTCACTCAGACATATCTACCCTGCACATCCTGGGGTTGTCAGCTGTGGGTCTTAGTAATAATATTGTCTCAATATTCACTTAGGTTGTTCTTGCTAGGATGGAGTGTTTAAAGATGGCAGTCAAGATTAGAGGTCAAACATCCTGGACAATGTAGAGTTTGAAAAGCTGTTACTGCCAAACCAATGCTATGTCTCAACTCCAGTTGTCATGTACGCATTAGCCTACATGAAAAGCTGGAGGAGCTCTGAAACACATAGTCCAATGAAAAGAAGATTGAGAGATTATTTGAACACCAGTTATGTGAAACAGGACATGACTTCTAATACAAGATAGTTCTTCAGTCTAGCCGATAAAGGTCTAACAAGATTCAACAGGTGAAGCTAGGCAGATTCACACAAGAAATAATAATTACTTTATTAAGGGAAGGTGGTTAATCATTGGAGCAACCGATGCTGTGCCTCTGCGCTAGTTAAATCATTATTTGCAGATTCAGGGTAAAATCCTGTCTCCAGTTAGAGTGCTCAAGAAGTCTGGGAGGCACGCTGGATGTATGTCTAAAGGGTGTGCTCCAACCCCAAAAGAAGGTTGCTGGAGAAATAATGGGCTTCTGTGTGACTCATTTTGCAGGATGCAAGATTGGGTCACCACAATGGTCTTGTGTTGTCTCAGACTCCTGGAATAACAGCCTTTTCTGGCTGTTACAGCTAGCTGTCCAAACAGGGAATACTTGAGGGAAGTACTCAGAGGAGACAGAAAGACAAACCAGCTTGTCCATGACCAAAAATATGGCATCACCATGACTAGACCTCTTCTCTCTCTGCTCTTACAATGGAAGTTCTCAAGTAGACCATATTGTCTCCATCTGTGGTTGGTTATGCATGTCTATTTGGGAGCACCTGACTTGTGTTAAAACTTCTAGCCCTTTTAGAAATTAGACTCTCATAGGAATTTGTTCAGAAACTGGGCAAGGCCTGTTATTAACTGACTTCTGAACTGCTAACTGTATATGACTCAGGTCTATATTTTATTCCTGAGAGATAATGCATTCAAACACATTTCTACACCTCTTCATTTAAGTTTTCCTGAAGCTTCAGCACCTTGGTCCTTTAGGCACTTCTAGGAACAGTACCATTAGACTTTAATTTGTATCAGAAACCATATTTAAAGCACAGTGGAGTGCTTAATGAAACATGATGGCCTAAGTTGTAAGGTACTAAAAAGAATTTAGATTCAGTGTTCAATATGCACCTGGGCCATGGTGGCTTGCCTTGGTCGTGTGATACGATCTCCCTTTCTCCTAATGCTCCTTGCACCGTCATGCTAGGATATGTTTATTAACATTACAAATGTGCTACTCTTTGTAGCTGTGAGAGTTTAAAGTAGAAAGGAAAAAACAAAACAAACCCACGAAGTCTGCAAGGAGAGGTGGTATCTTTGACTAGCCAGCTCCCATCACTGGAAGAAAACAAACAGATTTTAATGCATGTAAGTCTTTTTCATCCCAACTGTAAATGATATAAAGGATACTATTTGTCAGCACTGAAAGTGATCTAGATGCGATACCTCACACAAAATCCCTTTTTAAATGCTTTTTTGGAAGACTGCAAAATAGTTAGGAAAATAATTCTGTGTGTAAGTAGTGGACTTGACAGAAAGGACCAGACCCTCACTGGGATCCTTAGCTTCTACTCTAATACTAATAACTGTCTCCAATATATTTATTCAGATCTCTTTCATCAGGCTTTCCTGCACTACTGGATACATGTGGATATGTTTACATAACACTGTTCTAGTCTCTCCAAGAGAGGGTTTCAAATGAAAAGTGTAGACTTGTCCTAACAGAGCCCTTTTCTAAAGACTCCAGGAAAGGTTTCCTAAAGAGGCACCATACAGCACATCAGGCAGTCAGATCTTCATCCTGTTAGAAGTATGTGCCATTTCTTTTCTTGCTATTTCATTTTGAGACTTCTGCTGCTGTTGGAATTAACTCTTAAACTGTCATACTGTAAGCTTGGCTTTGCTTACAATGGCAGAACTGCTCTGTGGATTAAACTCACCATTTAAAGAACCACCACACCAGAAAAGAAGCCTAAAACCTGAATTAAAAACCCTTGTCACTCTTACAATGCAAGAACAGAGGTGATAGATGTTCCATGGGCTATATGCTGGTTCGTTGTACATAAAAGGGAAGAAACAGCAAAAGGAAACACATTGTCACTTTTTTTTTTGTCCCTCAATTTTTTTTTCTGTTTGATTAGCTTCTGGCTAAATGGGAATCCAACCCAAACTCTGCTGTAAAAAGCTGTAGTGTCTCTGTAGTGTAGTGTAGCGTAGAACCTCTGTATGGAGAGTTCCTCGTGAAGTTTTCTTGGTGGAATCCGCCTTACAACAGCAGGGGTGTCCTTCATAGCAACCAAAGAGGAACTTGAATGGATCTTCTCCTTCCTAGATCTCATACAATCACTTGCAGCACTTTATAAAAGCAATAATTCTGTGTTGATAGCATTCTGCACTTGTATCCTAATAAGATTAATCATCACCACAATGATAAATGAAGCTTTGGGGGAGCACTATAAGTTTCTACCCACTTTATTGAAGCATATAACAGGGCTATCAATTCACAGGGCTGAATTGATGTAGATACTGTGTGCAGACCCTGAGCAACAGAGTTTAGTAAAGCTGAGTGCTCCGCCTGGTTACAGCTGTGTCCATAAAAAGATGACTCACAATTGACTGTGTTCTCTTATTTTTGCCGTGACACCAGATATTCAGCTTCATCTGGCGCCATTCTTGACTGTCATTCCAGAATCTGTGGCAGTCTGTCTGCTGCAAATTAGACTTTAGGTCTTGTCAATTCATGTCTGACCCTCCCTGGAGTTCCCATGTCCTTAAAACCCCTAATGAAACTCCCTGCTACTAGACATCTTCTTCATTTCCTCTC
Source organism: Chlamydotis macqueenii (assembly GCF_036417535.1). Lineage (NCBI taxonomy): Eukaryota > Metazoa > Chordata > Aves > Otidiformes > Otididae > Chlamydotis > Chlamydotis macqueenii. The sequence continues at coordinate 52,184,488 of NC_141593.1, read as the reverse complement.
CAACCCTACTTTCTTCCTCTGATCTTCCTTAAAATCTATGGGCGGTAATCAAAAAGAAAGCTCCAATAAACCAAACTTAAATGATTTTTATTTGAGCATTTCAGTGCTTCAATTCTTATTTTGCTCTGGAGCTCTTTAACTCTTTGTTCTTTCACATACCAGCCCCTTGGTACTACCCTCAGCACCAGAGGTGGAGGTTCCTGTTCTTATCTTCACACTATGCTACTTCCTCTCTCAGCTCTGGATGTTTCAAGCAACTCAGTGACATCCCAATTTCCAAGCACTGCCACAAGAACTAACAGAGCCTTATGACATCCACAAAAACCAGGGTTAGGTTTATACTCTGCCTCCCAGCCCTGTAAAGCCTTTTGATAACATTATGGCTGTAATCCTTTCAAAAGAAATGATGGAATTGGGAGTGGCTGAGGCCCTAGTTCTCAGTCTAAATCTAGACCTCTGTTAAAGATCTGAAAGATGATTTCCTTCAGATTTTGAATATTTCTTCGGTCTTCCTATCATGTTCAAACATATGTTTTCTAGGACTGTAGACAGTCTTGATGGTACCCAGGAGGGCTGTGTTTTCATATATATTTCTGTAGCCAAATTAATCGAGTTCAAAACACCCTGAATGGATGTGTACTTCATATATACACCCTAAATGTCCTCAGAATCTGCTAAGTGCTTAGCATTGCTTCAAAAAAAAAATAAAGTTGTTTCATTTAAAGCACTGAAGAAATAATTTTTTCCATATGGCTTTTTCTTCCACACCAGAGGGACCTCTATCATCTTCCAAGTATGCATCCATTCGTTTGTGTCTACACTGTAAAACGAAGCCAGAGTATACTCATCAGCTACACTCCAATAAAGACAGCTTGCTTTTTGTTGTTTGTTTAGATTTTTTTTTTAATTTGTTGTTTTTTAATTTTTTTTTAAACATGTAATGTGTTCCTTATGGATCTAAACCAACTACTTGTTAAAAAAATGACACTGTTCTTTTTTTTTTTTTTCTTTGGCACAGGTGTGACTGAAACTCAGAGTATTCTTTCACCTATCTGGTAGGCATACATATACGAATTAAGGCCAGCTCCAGAGCTTTGTGGAGAGGAGAAGTCAAGCATCTAGATATCTTAGCAGAGGCCTGATGTTTTGTTTTGCAGATGGGTAGAGTGGATAGATCCCAGCCCACCCACAGTTACTTTTTCAGCTTTTCTGAAGCAGAACGTGAATTTGTGTCAGACCAATAGGCAGAAATGTGTACTGAAATACATGGGTTGAAGAGCTTCTCTGGGACCTACTTGCTGCACATGAGCTTATTTATTCTTCTATCCACTTTCCTTACCCCCATCCATTAAGGACAAGGAAACAGGTTTGCCACCTGAGGCAACACTTACAGTGCCTTACATCAGCTGTGCTGCCCTCAGCCTGCTTTTGATTTTGATTTTCATATAGAATTTCTGTCATGAGTAAAAGTATGGGCAAAAAGATCAATCTGGGTGCCAGGAGTAAGTGTGGCCAGAATGGATCATCATCTTGGATGATCCATTCATTCCTGTTGCTGGTGGGATGTATAGAGTTAGTCAGCTCTAAGACACAGCAGGGGCTGCTCTGGCTCTTGAAAGAAAAAAAGAAAAATAATATGGAGCTAGACTCCCCATTTCTCTACTGTTGACATTCCTGAAATCACAAGGGTGAACTTACTGACAAAGAGTAGCTCCTTTGCTGGCAAGATCCACTACATAAATCTCAGATGGGAGCCCAGTGAGAGCAGTCACACCCTTATGGGCAACATCCAGCATAACAAACTTTGTTTCATACATGAATTCACAATACTCAGAGTCTAACACTGTGCATTCATGGAACCAGATCAACAGGTTGGGACTGTGTCACATAGTAGCAGACAGGAAAACATCGGCTCTGCTCAGAAGGAAAGAAACGAATCTGTTAATGGAAGAGAGAGGTCAGGGTTTCTTTGTAACAGTGTACAAAACTGTGAGGTATGGGATCAGTAGTGTAAATTCTGTGTTACCCCGAAGAGCAGGCTATCAAATCTCCACACGGAATCAGATTCTCCATCAAAAAGAGTCCTTAAACTAATTCTAGAATTTATTAGGAGCCTAGACTTATTTCTACTTCCCTCACTTCCAAACAAATCAGTGATTGACAGAGACTGTAAATCCTAACTCCAGTACAGATAAGGAGCAAGGGAAGCATGGTTTGTTCTTTCATCTGTTATTCAAAGCAGGTTGCCTGTATCTCATCAACTATAGTTCATCCAAGAGAGCTCTGAAAAAGTCAGTCTTGTACAAAACAGAGCTTCAAGTGTTATTTCATACAATGGTAGAATTCAACTTCTAGGCCTTTTTTTTTGGTTTTGGTTATTTTTATATCATTCCACTGTTTCAGAAATACTCATAAATTGTCATACTCTAAACCCCTGCCTGTGGCTGATTCCAACCACAGAACATAAAAGCCCACTTCTCCAAGTGCTAGTACAGCAATAATGCAGATGGGATTTCTCAGGAATGCTGCTGCTTTTCATGTGGTCTTGTACTGGTCAATGATGGCTAGAAAAAAAAAAAAAAAAGACTAATCATAACCCAGAAGGACCCAAGTCTAGAAAAGCGAAATCTCTCATTCTTTGAAGAAAACAAATTATTTGCTTCCATGATGTTGTCTTATGTTGACTGCAACATCCATTCAAAATGTCCCTAAATATATTTTTTTTAAAAAATCATACTTGGTAATGACAAAACAGCTGTAAAAATGTAGTAATATACTGACAGAAATAAATTAAATTCTAGCATTTACCCCCTTGGGATACAATGCTAATTATTCTTGGTCATGTGGATATTGTAAAGATATGTTTAATGTTAACAACACACTTTGGATAAAGGACATGCTTATTGCAAAAAGGCAGATCTAGCAGGAAGGAACAGCTATGGAATATGTACAGTGGTACAGACCACATGAGTGTATTGGTTAGTATAAGAACATCATCTACCATAGAAGTTACAGCTTGCATGTTTAGCCAAGATATTTGTGCCAGCTATTCTGTTGCTTTGTAATTAAAAAAGGAGAACTTAGATTCAGGGTTTGGCTCAGGGTTGTTATATTTCATATGTTAACAATTTCAGAGATTTTTTTTTCTTTTCTTTTTATCTTCTTTTCTTTAGGGGATGGAGAGGGAAGGGGTACTAGAGCATACAGCGGAAGGCACTATATTTTGGCCCATCTCAGGCCCCTGGAATCCATCTCAGCAATCTGAGTTTGAATTAGAGGATAACTTTTCAAAAAGCGCAGCCTTGACTGAATTAAGTAAGAATAAAATGCATTCAGTGGAGAATTTAATTTGGGCCAGGAATGTCTCTGGAAGATCTTACCATCTGTCCTTGATGTCTAGGTCCCATCATTACATTAGTAGTGAAAAGCCAAGTAATGCCAAGGTGTTTGTGGTACTGAGATTGGCTTGTGCTATTTGGGAATATCATGGAGAAAAGCACAGCTTTGTATCCTCACAGTCACTGAAGGAACTTCACATTTGTCTTTTTGTTTTCTTTTTTTTTTGTGAACACATAATAAAAGTATGTATCAGTCCCTTAGGGGCCAGTAAAGTGTTTGAGCACATGTCTTTAAGCACAAGTTCCCATCGACATGCTGGAAGGGAGGGATGCCATCCAGAGGGACCTTGACAAGCTGGAGAGGTGGCCCCGTGCCAAACTCATGAAGTTCAACCAGGCCAAGTGCAAGGTCCTGCACCTGGGTTGTGGCAACACCAGGCACAAATACAGGCTGAGTGGGGAATGGATTGAGAGCAGCCCTGAGGAGAAGGACTTGGGAGTGCTGGTGGATGAGAAGCTCAACATGAGCAGGCAATGCGCCCTCTCGGCCCAGAAGGCCAACCACATCCTGGGTTGCATCAAGAGAAGCGTGGCCAGCAGGTCAAGGGAGGTGATTCTTCCCCTCTACTCTGCCCTGGTGAGACCCCACCTGGAGTACTGTGTCCAGTTCTGTGCTGACACGGAAGTCACGGACACTGCTGCCGACCAATATGATCAAGCAAATGCCAATTTATTGTTGATACATCCCGGTTAATATAGCCCTTCTAAATCCGTATCATGTGCAAGCTCTCTACTAATTGGCTAACTATATCATGCACGCGCTCCTAGCTAAAATATGATTCGTTAAGTCTCTTTGTTCACGCGCACGGCTCTCTCCACCTGCACCCTGCTTCACGTTCAGCCCCCAGTCACGTATGCCAGCTGTTTTCCTTCTTCTCAAGGTTGCTTCATTTACTTTCTCACAGGAAGCTTCATTACTTTCTCACAGGCAGCCTCATTATTTTCTCACAGGTGGCTTCAGTACTTTCTTACAGGCAGCTTCAGTACTTTCTTACAGGCAGCTTCAGTGATGTCCTTGAGGCCTGCTGCTCACAAACATAACAATTCCATTCGGTCTGGATTGTTCACTAAGTGCCCCTGGTACTCCAGGTATCCAACAGTTCTGGAGCCCCCAACACAAGAAGGACATAGACTTGTTGTAGCAAGTCCAGAGGAGGGCCATGAAGATGATAAAAGGTCTGGAGCACCTCTTCTATGAGGACAGGCTGAGAGAGTTGGGGCTGTTCAGCCTGGAGAAGAGGATGCTCCGGGGAGACCTGATAGCAGTCTTCCAGTACCTCAAGGGGGCCTACAAGAAAGATGGGGAGAGGCTGTTCAGTAGAGCTTGTTGTGATAGGACAAGGAGTAATGGTTTTAAAATAGAGGGGGGTAGATTTAGATTGGATATTAGGAAAAAATTTTTTACAATTCGAATTGTAGAAAACTGGAACAGGTTGCCCAGAGACGTGGTGGAAGCCCCATCCCTGGAAATGTTCAAGGCCAGGCTGGATGAGGCTCTGAGCAACCTGATCTAGTTGGGGATGTCCCTAATCCTTGCAGGGGGGTTGGACTAGAAGACCTTTGAAGGTCCCTTCCAACCCTAACCACTCTATGATTCTATGATTCTAAGTTGCTTAACTGATTTTAAAATGACCACTTGATGACAATGGTTTTCTGAGAAGGAGCCTATGTTTTATTAAAGAAAATTCAGATCTCTAGGCAAGGCAAAACTTTCATGAATTATTAGCAAAGGTGATTCAGGAAATACGAACCTCTGCATCAAGCGACAGGAAAAATACTGTCTAACTTATCTCGAATGTGATATACACAAAACCCACCTAACCAGCAGAATATAATGAACAGTAAGCTACAGTTGAAGTTACTATCATCCTAGCAAATAAACCATTGAAGTCTTCCCAATGAAGAAAAATGTTAGAATTAGATTGTGGACAATTAACACACACAAACACCACTTTATACATAACATTGAGTGACAATTTTTTCATTTATATAAGTTATCTATTCTATGAACAATGAGATTATTAAAAGCATTTCTTCTTCTTTTATCTCCATATGGTAAGGTAGTCTCAAAATTAAAATCTTGTGTACCTCCCCACCCTCTGCTGCCTTCCGGGTTCATTGGTTCATTGCCACAAAATTACCTGCTACAAAAATCAAGTAGTTTAATCACAGTTTCCAGTGAAAGGGGGAAATCTTAATGTGGGTTTTGCAGACAAAAATGTGTGTGCTTACAGGCGAACAGAGATGTGGAGCTGCAGGTGAACAGGGCCTGCTTCCTTGGGCTAACCTGTACAATAGGAATGGTAAAGAACAATATTGCCTATAAAATTGACAGAATATTCTTTGCTGCATGTTGCAGGTGCTTTGACAACACCCATAAAATTATTCATAGGAAAAACCCCCACAGAGCAGTGAAAAAAAAAAGCAGTAGGTGGAATTCAGCTTTTTAAATAAACAGCCTGCTAGTTAAATCATTAACTGTCTTGATACAGAGCATGGAAAGTTTGCTATTATCTTCACTTCCTATTACATTGTGAGACTGATTTGCTTCTTTAAGTCCCTGAAGTAAGAGTGAACAAAACTTGTATTATTAATTTTTCAGGTTTTATTAATCTGATTTCACCAGTTGTTGGGATTTTTGGGGAGGGGAGTGGCTTATGTTTAGTATGTTTTCTGAAATTAACAGCAACTTCATTAAAACTATTAAGAAAATACCATACAACTGAGGGAATAAGTATGTTTATTTGCATGTCTGGCTTGAAAAAGACTATTTTTCCTTACTGGAGAAGGGAAATCTCTGTCCAGTCCTCAAAATGCTGTCTCTCTGCAAAGTGCTGAAAGTTTCATGTTTCAGAAAGCTGATAGTGTGATACCCTTCTCCATGTTCTTCTGCTGTGTCTCCTTTTTGTTTCTAACAGCAAGATACTTGAAGATCCTTGCTTTTTAAACTAGTACCATCTGGATCAAACTAGTAGCTGTTATGCATTTCACAGCTATTTTTCCCTTTCCCTTTCCCTTTCCCTTTCCCTTTCCCTTTCCCTTTCCCTTTCCCTTTCCCTTTCCCTTTCCCTTTCCCTTTCCTTTTCCTTTTCCCTTTCCCTTTCCCTTTTCCCTTTCCCTTTCCCTTTCCCTTTCCCTTTCCCTTTCCCTTTCCCTTTCCCTTTCCCTTTCCCTTTCCCTTTCCCTTTCCCTTTCCCTTTCCCTTTCCCTTTCCTTTTCCTTTTCCCTTTCCCTTTCCCTTTTCCCTTTCCCTTTCCCTTTCCCTTTCCCTTTCCCTTTCCTTTTCCTTTTCCCTTTCCCTTTCCCTTTTCCCTTTCCCTTTCCCTTTCCCTTTCCCTTTCCCTTTCCCTTTCCCTTTCCCTTTCCCTGCTTAACCGGGAGTGAATACATGATGATGTTCAGACCTACATACCAGAAGCAGTCAGTGCTTTTTCATCCTCTCTTCGCTGACACTTCACTTCATCCCTTCAAAGATCTCTGGGTGTTGCAGACTATCAAATAAAAAACCCTTTTCAGGCAATCTAAGTGATTAAGAAATATATATATATATATATATATATTTAGGTGAAATCAAATCAATTTCAGTTAGTAGGGCATACAGTTAGGATGCTGGAAGATCTCAGGAGGCCAATGGAGGTAAAATGAAGAGACTAGAGGACACCTTCATGTGAATTACCAGTACTGGGGAAAAAATATGCACTGGACTAAGATACATCCCAAATAATTAGTTGGACCTATAGATCAAAGGAGTAATTTTGTATGCTTTCACTTGGCAGTAGGATAGTTTAAAATTATGACATTTTGTTTAGATGCAGCTATGCCATCAGTCAGAAGCAAGTGCAAAAAAAAAGGTCTTGTTGTAATCTGCCTAAGCCATGGGAGCCTATTGATGAAGTAATATTTGATCTGGTTCAGTTTTGCCTTTCAAGTACACCTGGACTTTTCTCTCTTGTATTTTCAAACTTGAAAACTAGTGCAAAAATTCCTGAAATAAATTGGGAAGTGTTTAAATACAGAACTAATGCCACCTTATTTTTTTTTTTACGTGCTTTTACACAATAAGAAAAAAAAACAACAAACCAACACTTGGAAAGAACATTCAGCCTTTTTTTTTCCTGTGACCAGTGACTACATTTATTTCTCTGGTCCTTTCTGCCCTTCTATCTGCTGATAAAATGCACCACCATGTTCATAGCTGGCAATGTTCTCATCACGTTTGGGTGACTACGGAAACACGGATAGAAGCGCTATATAGTGTCATCCCCTCTGCTAATAAAGTTATTAGCTCAAAACATGTCATAGATCCTACACTGTCTTAGCAATATTAACATGCTTTGTCCATTACCTGTGCAAACACATGGAGAAACGTGATTAAATTCTGTATTGGAAAGAAAATGTAAAGCAAGATAGCCACGGTATTCTGCTCTGAAAGAGCCACATGTCTGTTCTTTAGAGGTTTTCTGTTACATCTTTCAATGCACACCTTTTCTGAATTAAGGAGCATGGGCACCAACATAACCACAAACCCTGCATGAACTATTCTGAGCTTCCACAAAGACCTTTAATTTAATACTACCTTTAAGGAAAATTTATAAACTTGCACTGTGTCAGTGCTGCAAACAAGTCCAGTAAAGCTACTCGCTAGAAAGCACTTTGCTGTTAAACAATGTAGACATTTTTTTCTAGCTTCCACATAGGCTTGTTCAATTATATGGGTATATGCATACATACATTCAATTTTGTTTCCTATTGTAGTTATTCCTGGTAAGAAGTAAAAAAAAAAAAAAGCCTGTGTTGTTTTCTACTTGCTCTGCATAATTTTCTGTGGTGCTGAAAACATGGGATTTGCAGTCTTTTTTGAACACGGCTGCAGTTACATCTGTCCCTACTACTAAAGGATTTTTGTACCCACACAAGTATTATTTCAAGTGCTTCAATTATTGTCTGTAAATATTTTTATCAGCCAAGTAGATTCTAACAATCAGTTCTATTAAACAACAGTAACAGAGGAGACAGATAAATCAAAACAATAAGGAACAGTAAAAAGTGACCAAACTTCACAAGTTTTACAAAACGTAATTTAGAGTCCTGCTTTCACTATATGCTAACATTATATCAGATTTATTCCTCTGATTTGCTCCACGAACTTAGACTTCAGTTATGAAATGGAATTAGTCATGGGTAATCTAAGGAAAAGGAGGATATCAGGTGAATTTGAAAACCTTGGTGCACAGAGCACACAATAGATGAAAGCCATTCGTTTTCGCAGATCTTTTCTATTCAAAAGCATGTTATGGCTTTGTGTTCACACTTTTACTGTATAGATTCTGGATAGATTGCAGTTATGGCAACTGTCCTGATTTATTCTTGTGACCTTACTTGGAAGTAATCTCATTTGTATCAGTGATTGTTCCAATAATCATTTGAATTATTGCAGGGAGATAAAGATATCCCTGAAGATATCCTCCTTCCAGCTGGATCTGTGAGGAGAAACTCTCAGATTTCAGCAATTGTATGAGAAAAAATAAAGTAATTCACATGTGCCTCACACTGATTAACAGCCTGACTTTTGGATTTTAAAGGAATTTGGCCTATTTTATTAGCTTGCCTAATAGAAAATTACAGGTTTATAACAATAAGGTTGACAAAAATGCCTGCATTTGGACTTTGTTTTAGTATTAGAAAACTGAGGACAAATCACAGCTGCTCATGAAATAAAATCATTCTCTGAGCTGAAGGGGAGCATTAATCTTCTCAATTATGGAGCCAGGAATGATCCCTCCATAATTCAAGTTTTGGGAGGGACAAGAATAGCTGTGTTTTTAAAAATGGCCAGTACCAGTGTGGGAGAAAAACAGGTATCTTGAAAACAGGTCCACATAGGAAGTTCAGAATTATCCTGTAATGTATTTCCATACAGTACTTAATTGTCAGTTCCAGAGCTGTGTCACCAATCCATCCCTCCTAGATACAAAATTTCTTTTGACTGTGCAGTGTTGCACTGAATACGAAAGATGGCTCAATGTCTCTGTTAATGATATGATGGGTATCACGTCCTTGTGGAAAGGGGCTGGCAGAAGAAAGGCAAATCTCCATCAGCGAACTGGAATCTGATCCTCGGAGGCAAGAGAAGTACTTCATTTAATTATTATCTCTTCTTTTTGTAGTGAAGGACTTAATTTAGTTCTTATCTCCCTTTTCCTAGTATCAGAGGGGTTGGAAGGTGTGTGTTTCACACAAACAAAAGACAGGAGATCTGGGGAATCTGAGAATATTTTAAATTGGATCTCTGTTCATCTGTGTGCTCTATCACAGTTGTTAGCTCTGCTTCTTTGGCAGTAGCCCCTCAGCACAGCCACGGGCTATATACACCTAGAATGAACTAAGAATGATGTATTCACAAATTGCCAACTTAAAATTTCAGCAGAAGAACACCAGGTAGGTTGAGTTCCAGTCTGAGTTCCAGTCAAGATTACAGCAAGTTTTCTTGGTTTGCCTGCCCCTGCCAAATTTAAAAGACAGTTTTCCCTCCAAAAGCTTGGTCAGTTTTAATGGCCCTGTAAGCCTACAGAAGTTTATAACAGTCAGAAACATAAGAGATATCTGTCCTTCATGCTGAGTTACTTCTAGAAATGACCTGAGCTGTTGTGTGAGATAACAGTGAAGATAATGCAGAGAAAACCTTCCTTTCATTATAACCTAATGCTTGCGGCTGGTCAGCAATGCTGTTTCTCTGGGTTCCAGAGGAGCTGTTTTAAATCAGTTCCATTTCTCAATTAAACAGTCATGTTTTTCCAAAGAGCAACGTGAGACATTTTCAATATCCTCTTTTTGAAAACCCACACCTCTGAATTAAGTGTGCATTTGTATCTATCTAGCGTATGTATACATATGTGTGTATGTATGTGTTTGTATATATACACATATTTATTGGAAAACTTTAAATGCAGATATATTTCTCTTTACCTTTATCAGCTCTACTTGCCAGTTGTGTTTCTGGCATATTCTGGCTCCCTAACCTGGAGACCTTACCTTCATTCTGGGTGGAAAAGAGGCTTCTGATTAAAAAACATGAAAAACCAATTTAATTTCCTAGCATCCCCATGCATTGCCTTGGCAGACGTCTGAGTCTTTCTCAACTCATTTATCCAATGCTGTAGACAGGGGATTCTGTTTCTTCACCTGAAAAAAGAGAACTGCCTTTTGTCCCCAAGCTCACCCTCTTTGTTCTCCAAACTGATTGCATTTCCTTTCCACCTTCTTCATGTGGTTTCATGAGCCTGAGAAAAATATACTAACATGTACACTTGTACACCCATGAGTGGGTTCACCCAAGGTTCACTATTTTTCTGGCCTGTAGAAAGTAGGAGTCTGTGGCAGTTCTGCCAAGGGATCTTCTCTCTCACAAGTAATAACCCATCAAGTTTTCAATTCTGAGGTCCACAGTCCAGTCCTCAGTGTAGGCTGGAGAAGACAGCTATTTGTCATTTATGTTCTAGCTATTTTATCTGTGCACATTTTTTTTCCTCCTGCCTTCTCTTTATTCCTCAGGATATTTTAGGTTTCTTACCTTGGGAACAAACACAACACTTTTTTACTCAGCTTCTAAAACTTTTAAGAAAATTGATCTTCTTTTTTAAAAGCATTGATAAAGTCATGTCAGGTTGCTATCTTGGACTTATTACTTCACAAAATAAAATCTCTCGGCCATAAAAGAGTGTCTAAAAGCTTTCTGGTAGCTGGAAAATGGGAAATCGCTGAGTGGGTCCTTTAGGCCGTTCAACTAATGGCACTACTAGGTCTAGAAATTAATATCCATTTCTCTTTGCAAGCAATCTGTGCTTACATAAAAGCCTTCTTCTCTGGGTTTTTTTTACCTTTTTTTTTTTCCCTCTTGTTGGTTCCAAAGGAAAGCCATGGCATCTGAGTGTTTTACACTAAGATTTCTTTGTACTGCTTGAACAATGTAGCAGAGATTTTATGATTAATATGAACATGACGTACTTACCCGAAAATATCTCAGGCTTCTACAAAACAACTTATTACCTGGAGATTTTAATGACCAAATATTGCTTTTCTTTTGAGATTACTGTAAAATTTTGAAAAAAATTAACTTAGCATTAGGAAAGAAGGGAGTGGTGAAACCCTTTGCTACATATATGACAATTTTTAGATGAGTTATTTAACGTCTTCCTCTCCTCCTCCCTTCGAAGGTAAAATAAACAACTGTGGATGAGAATTACCTCATCATTTGACATTTGAAGCTGAGCACTGTTTCACAACACAAGCAGACATCCCCTGTGCCAGACTGTGAGCTCAGTCCCTGTTGCACGAAACAAAAGCTCAGGGACTGGACTGGTCACCAAGTCAGGAGAGCTGTTCTGGATCGACAGGGGTAGCCACGGGACAGGGCTCCCACTGCGGCAGTGCTGCGCACTTCCTTTCTGAAGCTTTGGGCACCTGTGCTCTAGCAACCTGCATTTGTCTGGGTCACTCCGACAATTCAGCCACACTTTCTCTTCTCTTTTTCCTACCTGTCTCACCCTCTCTGAAAATACGGATGACGGCATTTGGATACCGTTTCCTTTAAACTCTAGCTTTGCTGAAGCTGACACTGGGTGCTTTTTTGAATCAAAGGAGCTCAGAATCAATTGTCCTTCCCTCACCTCCCAAATGCCTGAGGAAGGCAAAGGTGTTCGGAGTTTTGGTTTTGTCTTGGTTTATTTTTCTTCTGTGTTTAACCTACTGGCTCAGGTCAGTGAGGGCTAATGTTGCAGCTACCATGGACAGACAGGCCCACAGTAAGAAAAAGGGACAGAAAGAAACATGGTTCAGTGGTTGCTTCACAAGCCTGGATGGTGGAGCGGAGGGGAAAGAAAGTAAATACATACGCTATCATGTTCACGAAAAAGAAACAAATGGGGTCTGAAGTTCCTCCATTCTGCACAGGCAGGGCGAGGCCAGAATCAATATTGACATTAGGTAACTCAACCAGATGTTTCTCATGAGTTATGCTAGCTGAGAATTGGTACTGTCAAAAGGTATATGAACTTGTGAACACACCAGTGTGCTGAAACCTCATCTAATGTGACATGCTCCCGCATACCTGGAGATAAAATCTGTGTGTTTCCAACAGAGAGAAAAGAACCTGAGCTACCTTTCCCCGCTCCTCCCCTGTGGTATTCAGAGTCTTCCCTTCATGCTGATTTATCCTATCAAGAAAAGCTGCCTAGAAGATCTGTGTGGCTTCTGTTACAGTAGTAAAACTATAAGGAAAGCAAATAACACCATCAGACTTCAGCAAGTGTCAGGAAGGAAATGAGAACCAGATACTGGTTGCAGAGCTATTTGAATACCTCAGCGCTAGTGAGGCCACCTGCCCTCATTCGCTATCACATTGCTCTTACATTAACACCAGGCTGGAACTGCAGCCTACCTGCACGTACATCTGCTCCCAAGTACCTCACAGATGTGCAAAGCCAGCTGAGCCTTACTTCATGCAGCAGGGACTGGGGCTGACTGGTATTTAGAAGAGAACAGGAAATGGTTTCATAAGGTATTTATTAAATATTTAGCCCTCTGCATAAAGAGAAGAATGTAGACTATTTTTGTAGGAGATGATTCAAAACTCACACTAGTAATTCTTACTTTCTCTAATGGCAGTTTAGGCCTGAGTAACACCACAAATTTAATCAACAGTTACTCTCCTTTTTATGCCTCAGTGTGAGTTTTCTTTCACCCAATGAAAGCCTTAGCTGGGTGTTGCAATTCTTCCAGTCCCTTTCCAGCAGGATTAAGTGTTCTTTTCATGCAAAACTCAAACTGGGGCCAAAAAAAGAGAGAGGAACACCACTCCTATGAGCTGTACACAATGCAGCATTTCTGCACGCTCTGTTGTGCTCTCAGAAATCCCTTCCTTTCAGATACAGTAGGTTTCTCAATGGTGATCTTCCTCAGGTAAATGGATAAAACAACTTCATCCAGTAGCCTGAAGAGAAGAAAGCACCTCTGAAGTTAAAACTCGTAACTGAGCTTGAGTTAAGTTAATGAATTTGGCTGCAGATTGTCAGTGATTTTAATTTGTGGTGGGCAACAATTTGGCAGTAGTCTGAAAAACACTCTCTAGAACTTTCAATTTTCTTGTCCAACAAACCCTCTCCAATAGTCTGACTTTAAGTCCAGCAAGCATCTTCCTTCAGCAGACAGCAGGTCACACTCCAAGTGCAAGCAGGCTTCCGCCCAGGGCAGCATGATTTCTAGAACTGCTCTGTTCACCTAGGGTCTATGTAGTGGGTTTGAAGATGAGATAAGCCAAGAAGGCATTTCCCCACCAGCATTGTCCTATGCAGTACAGCTGATGCCAGTTTAGGGAAGAAGTAGCTATCATGCTGTGACACTCACCCACACATGACACTGTCAGCCTGCTAAACTGGCGCTTCATCCTTGCTCAGCGGTGTATGTTGCAATTCTGTCTCCCACTTGTCCTTTCAAGTAATAAGCAATAGGTAACTTCAGGTCTAACAGCCTTTCCCAGAGTGTTGCAATGAGCAATGAAAAACTTATTAAAACCAGTCAGACCATCTTTCCCACACATATATACACCCTCTGGTGTGCCTTCATGCAATAGAGCTTTCTGGTGCTATTTGAGTTAATTAATCCTTCTGTTTTTCTTTTACTATCAGGTGGAATGACAGGTTATCTTCACTCTGATTTAATTCAACATATTGTTAAAACATGAATCTGAAGGTAGAATAATAGAAAGCCATGTCTTCCCCTCTCCTTGTAAAAATGAAGTAATGCTTTCAGGTAACACCCAATAGATGTCAGGGAAAAACATTTCCATGAAAATATTTCATTTTTGAAATAAAAATATATTAAGGAAAAAGACAGTCATTTCAACAAAACCCAATTTTAATGTGTTTCTTTTATTAAGGCATATAAAAACAACTTTTCTTCAACAACATGAAAACCTCCTTTGTTTCTGTTGGGTTTTGTTTAAATTTACAAGTATATATTTATGGTGATTTTTACAGTGTAATATTTTGAGCAGAATGTAGAAGTTAAATAAGTGAATCCAGGAAGGAAACTAAAATTGTTTGTTAAGATTTCAGAAAAAAAAATTGTAAGTGGAACAAATGGACATTTCCTAGAGTTTTTATTTTGAAAAAAAACTGTGCTGACTTTCCTGAAAAGGCTTGAACTGCTTTATGATAATTTTCCTATTGATTTCAGAAGATTTCAGAAAAGGGGTAGTATTCTAGATAAGACTAAAATAAGAAAAAAAAACCCAACAAAATAAGAAGAAATTAGCTTAAAAAAAAACCCATATGACCACTGAAAACAGAAGAATGCAAAGAAAAACCCCAAAACTTTGTTAGGCTTCTTTTTCCCTAATCCACAGCTGCCGGTGGTGTGCAATTCACTGGGTGAAGATGTGATTTTTCACTTAGTGCCTGAGCATTGCTGGAGTATCTTACTCTGACTTAGCTCATTTGCCTTGGCACAAAGCCTCAGTCAGATTAACCTATTATCTTTCCCAGCATGTGTGCAAGCTCTTTTTGATGCCTCTGCATGCTTTGTTAGTATCACATCTTCACATAGCTTTTGGAAGTGTCCCTACAAGGAGCCTCACCATCTCACTGTATTTGGTAAGAAGAATGCCAGGGATGCTCTGCCCTGGGAATTTAGTTCCCTGGAAGCTGGCTTGCCAACATACGGGACACTGCCTGGGATGTGCACATACCAATGAGCACTGGGTGCCTCCTTTGGCTCCCAAGGGAGTCAATGGAGCCCACATTCCACAGCTAACTACAGAAACCCTTAAAACTAACATGAATATCCCTCAGTGGATGATGTTCTTCCACGCC
Source organism: Chlamydotis macqueenii (assembly GCF_036417535.1). Lineage (NCBI taxonomy): Eukaryota > Metazoa > Chordata > Aves > Otidiformes > Otididae > Chlamydotis > Chlamydotis macqueenii. Next base: position 52,169,223 of record NC_141593.1, on the reverse strand, counting down.
TTGCCCACGTCCAGTTCCTTACGTGTCTTTCGGCTTCAAAGTCAGAGTAGTCATCTGAAGCTGAAACCCAAAACCAAAATGAGAGTCAGCAAAAGAAATAATTTAAAAAAATAAAATAAAACCTCAACCCAGATGCCCTTGCTCTTGATTCTCCATTTGGAGTGCTGTGCTTTAAAAACATACAGTCACCTCAGGGTCAGATCCTGGACAGCTTCCAAAGATACTGGATGTTATTTTTAAACCAGTTTCTTCCCTCTACACCTGAATGCTGTGTCACAGGACACTTACGCATTGATCTCAGTCCTGTGAATATTTGATGAGAAATCACACAACTTTTAAGAAAACCACACCTTTAGAGAAAAAAAGCTGTTTCCTGAATGTCCATTACTTTTGTGTTCAAGTAAGATACTGAACAGTTTTAAGACTCAGCACTTTACTTTATCCTCTCCCCCACCCGCAACGCAGCAAAAGAATTGCTATAGTATGGGGTTGCAAAACAGCTTTGCTTTGTTCCTGCTTGAGCTCTGAATAATTCTACCAATTGAAGGAGTCATAGTCTTCTGAATGCACTTGTATTGTTTTGAGGGATTATGGTAGAAATGTCCCCAAAGTTCACACAAATATACATGTCAGGCTTCACTGCTCTAGGAAAATAGATTTTGTTATATGTGCCACTAAATATTTGAGCAGTAAGGCAAAATAAACACATACCTTATTTTCTCTAATTTACACTGCAGCATTGCTCCTCTCTTTAGAGAAGTGTAAACAGAAACCCTGTTTGCTACTGTACCTTGTCATAATATCATCATTTACAGGAGAAACCATTAGGAGCCACTGCTAGAAGTACCTGAGGGAATCACCTATGACCCACAGGCACGAGGCCTGATTTTCTCCCTCCAGCAGAAGTATTCACCTACTGACCCCTGTTTTGATGAAAATCCAGCACATCTGAAGCCAGATCTGAAGCCAGAGGGATTGTTTGGTAGGTGATTCAAGGAAACCTCACAAAATTTCCTTTAGTTCAGAAGCTTAGCCTCTACCTGTGCTGAATAAGCCACTCACCTCCACGGCACCATCCCGCCTACGTTTTGAGGCATCTCTTCACCAAAAGCATACCCAAATGTGAAACACTTTTAGGAAGCTCAGAGGATGAAGGAGAATAAAAACATAGAATTTTTTTCAAAGAAGCTAAGTTGGGATTTAACTTCTCTTCCAAGGCATGACACACATGGGAGAGTTAAGGAAACACCATTCGGTGAGCATTGCCTATAACCTTTTTTGTTTCATGTGAAACTCTGCTCCTATTCCTGCATGTTGGGATCCCCTGAGTACAGCAGACCACCTGCCCCCTTCCATGACAGACTGGAAACAAGCCTGTCACCAAAACAGATGCTGCATAGCACACAGGCTTCTTGTGCCTAGGTACAGAGCCATCAGCTTCAGTATTGATCATTGTCAAGTTTAGCTTATTGAACATGGTTAGTTCAGCAGCATGGCCAGTTAGGGAGCAGTGACTTTTATACTTGTGAGCCACATATGTCAATAAGCAGAATTAGGTTTATTAATGAAGGAACCCTAGCACTCAGAGTACACTGCTTTTACCTTAAAAATATTATATCGCCAATCCTTTTTTTTTTTTAAACACCAGTTTAAACATTAAGCTACTGTTATATCCTGGTAAGGATAATAATAAAAATAAAAAAATAATAAAAGAAACACACTGTAACTTTAAACCATTCTTGATTGTAAGCCAAAAAGAGCCCTCTTGAAATGGGTCGTTCCATCTCTGCAGAGAAAATATTTAGGAGGTGGAAAACCGGAGCTGTTCGCTGGGGACTGGCGTCTGTAACAGGCTTGTGATCATTGATGTCAACTCTAAATCTCAGCAGGTGGATACACACAGTTATGGCACCTTCCAGTAGACAGCTGGCACCTCTGTTAAATATTTTGTGGCAATACGTGAATGCAGAGATGACCACAAGAATGCACTACACATGCCGTGCCGAGATCTGATTTAGCTGTGTGAAGCCAAGAGAAGCTTCACTGAGACTGCTGGGGACATGCGCTGCATAAAGCGGCTTTTGATTACTCCATGACTCAGCGGAAAACTCAGGATGCTCATTATAAACTGTGGTAAGGTCACCCCTAAAAATGGATTTCCACATTCCCTTGTTCACTTTTCTTTCTTGGTCACCCCGGTGCAAGTTCTTCTTTTAAGCTCAGTGAAGCTGCTCCCTTCACCCCAGGCCCCACACAATACCATCGCCCTTGTGCCTTCTCAGCTCCACTGGCAGGAATACCCACCGACAGGCTGCCCTCAGCAGATCGGGGTTCTGAGAGGAAGATGCTGCACCAACAGCAACCATACAGTGGCCTGAAGTGCCTGGGGCTCATTAGCAGCTCAGTTGTGGTTTCCATGCAAAGGCCACCTCCACAGCAGGGCTGGGCAAGCAGAAGCTCCTCAGTAATCTGAACTGCAGCTGCAAGGGAAAGTGCTAAATGTGTATAAATCAGGATCCAGTGACATGCCTGTGCCTTTTCCCCTTGTCTGTTGACTCATTTTACACTGGATTTTACACTGCCACTGTGGATTCCCTTGAAAATACACCAAAATTTTGGGACTGGGGTTCTTGCCCAATGAAAGGCTGGGTATACAGCGCATACCACTAGGAAGCTGGCTACACTTTTGCCTAATCCAGCACTACCTTATTCTAGCTTGTGCAACTAAATGAAACAAGTAGCAAGATTCACCCTAACCTTATTACTCTCCTCCTCTAATTTATCCCTCTTCTCACTAAATCTGCAGGTTGCAAGAGGCACCACAAGAGGCTCTGCACAGTTTTCAGGGATGCTATTCAACATCGGCAAACAAAAGCCACTCGGGGTAATTTGTATTACAGCAATTACGTGCCAAGGAATTTCCTCTAGGAGGAACTGAAATAGTCATCAGCCAACAAGACACTCTATGAGAGAGGCATGATAACCTGCACTAAAAATTTGCTTTTGACAGAGCCCTCTTCTCATGCTTACACTGTAACAGAAGCTACAGCTGTGCCTCAGCCAGGAATGCGATTGCTCCGTCCTCTCCTCTAACCCTGAGGTAGGCACAGGCTTTTGCTGCAGAGCTGCACAGGTCTTTTCATGGCAGCTGATTAAGGTCTCCAGACTCACATGGATGAGTACGGAAACAGCAACAGGGCAACAGGCCTATCTCCGGTAGACTGGAACATGCACTAAAGCCTGGGTGCTGATACCCTAATCAACTCCTTAATGCAACAGAGTTGAAGTGGTTTCAGTCCTATTTCTTTCTCTCCTGCTTGAGCCCTCTTTTGTCCTATCTGAGCTGCTGTCAGCTCTGCTGTTGTTGAATTCTGCATTCAGACTACTGAATGCCCAGCAGAAAAGGGAATGAAGGAAGAAACTCAGATGACCCTTAATATCTAGACATGCTTGTGCCATGCACATGACAGAAGTGAAGTTGCAAGAATCAGTGAATACAAGCCAATCGTATATATCACTTTGTTCCCCATGTACAGATCTTGAATAAAACATTACCAGATGTCTCCCATCATTAAAGATACTGTCCTTGGAGAAACTGACTTAATATTTAAGGCTGAGGAGTAAAACATCCCAAATGCAGGGAACTTTGTTCAGCCCAAGGGACTGTGCACTTATTTTTCTTGGGTATGCAAAATTTCTTTAGCTTAAATATTTGCAACTTGAAGTAAGGATTCCTCTCTGTCTAGTAACATTAATGCACACAGTAAAAGCAGTATGATCATCATACACAAGTAGGTTTTTAACTACTTAGACATTGTTTGCTTTTTCAAAAAAAAAGTTGTCAGACTAGAGCAACAAAATATTTCAGAAGTCTGTTTTGCTTAACATACTCACAGCATGCCTCAAAGTTCATTTTTAGCCAAAGAAAGGGAGGAAATTACTATACACAGGTGATACGTGGACTGTTTTTTCCCTTGGTGTCACCAGAATAATTTTCAGACCACAGTCACCTTACCAGTCTAGCACACCATTTTAAAGAGACACTCCAAAACCATAAGAAATGGTAGAAGGCCAGATTGCGAATTCCATGGAGTTTCACCAGCCGAAGATGTCATCCAAGTTCAATATGTACTGCAGTTTGTTTATCTAAGATAGGTTACAGCTTGACATAACCTTGCGAAGACTGTCAAGTGGTGGAATCTAAATATTTTGACTAGGATGATTAGACCACTAACATATTCTCACTTTCTAATAGTTTCTTAAATTTCATTTTATTAAATATATACTGCAGGGAATAATCCTGCACTGACAATGGAAATGACGTGAAGAACTATTACTTTAAGGTCCTGTTCATCTCACATTTCCGTGATTTCAAAGAGATACCATTTTAATCTATTGGAGAGTGCATACTGTAGCTGATAATAGCAAACCTTGTGTTATTTTTTTCTGGGGCCAAAAATCAATCAACTAAAAATTTTCTGAGATTGATTTTATAACTTAGTTATAAATCTTTGGTGAAAAATGAAGAATAAAAAGGGAAGGAAAAAGGCTTACGAACTAAACACTAAAAACCTCCATCTGGGAGCAATTATTCTGCAAATGGACATTGTTTTAACTAATCAATCAAACTTGTTGAACACAACAGAAATATTTGTTGTGTGTAAGGGAGGAAAACTAGCAGTTGCTTAGGTCATACTGGAGATTTTCCTGCTATCTAATAAATGTAGTACTTTGCCCTTCCAAATTTCTAGATGTGTACTAATGCATGAATCAGAAAGAGAGAGGAATCATGCATTCAGAGCCTGTTTTACCTGATCACCACAAGTTTGGAAAATTTATCTCTTAGAAGCACAGTCTTTGCAGTAGTGCTAAACATTTCTACACAGCTACATTTGGGTTTTAGAAGTAGGACTTGGCTTAACTCAACTACTGCAAATCAGAACATAGGACCTTCTAGGCACAGCCTCACTTGAGTCTGCTCAGTTTTTATTGTCAAATGAACCCTTTTCACCATCAATGAACATTCCCCTACAGCTAACACTCATCTCAAGTTCTGGATTTACTTCCCATGAGCAACCCTTTCCAAAACACAAGTGTAATTATAGTTGCAGAATGCAAAACACTCTTCCTTTCATCTTCTCTGAGCAAGTAGAGGAAGAATTTAGTCAACGCTTGCAATTACTGGCTAATTATTATTTCAGTTTTTATTTCTCTAGTCTTGCTGTTACAAAGAACATGTTCCTGATGTTCACAGATGTCCTGGTTTTGGCTAGGATGAAGTGAATTTTCCTCTCAGTACCTGATGTGTTTTGGATTTCATATGTGAAGAATGTTGATAAACACACTGATGCAATTAGCATCAAACACATCAGCAACTGAGTTGTTGCTAATGAGACCAAGGTCAGTTTCTGGCTTCTCAGGTTTTGCTAATGTCCAGGTACAGGAAGATGGGAGGGATATAGCCAGAATAGTTGACCCAAACTGGCCAAAGAGAGTATTCCATGCCATAAACGTTACGCTTAGTACTTAAGGGGCGGGGGGAGGGGGTGAGCCAGTGAGCCGGCTCTCTTTTTACTTCTCTGGTTGTTTGGAATCATTCCAGGATTGTTTACAGGAGTATTTTTTGTTCCATGATTGCTGCTCAGGACAGGCTGTATCAGTCATCAGGTCGGCCGGTGGTGAGAAATTGTGCATAATTTGTTGGGGTTTGCTTTTTTTATGTTATCATTATTATTATTGTTGTTGTTGTTTTTCTATTTTTATTATTATTATCATTATTATCATTATTTTGTATATGTACTATTATATTTTCCTTTACTATCCTAATAAACTGCCTTTATCTCAACCGATGAGTTTTCTTTTCTTCCCAAACTTCTCCCCACTCCCCAGGGGAGGGGGATGGTGATTGAGCAGCCCTGTGGTACTTGATTGCTGACTGTAGCTAAACAACAACAGAAGATATTAACAGTTAGTGTCTCAACTTCAGGATTCAAAAGACTGTGACCTGATTTCGAATGTGTGCTGATAAGCAACTGGCTATCCCTCCTGATGTCTAGTCATTGCCACTGATTACTTAACACTATTGGGAAAACTGTCAGTTTATTTGGGTATTTTAGTAAGGATTTAGGTGCCAAAATTTACATCTTAGTTAGCCAAAAATCTTACAATCAATGAACTATAGCAATATTTCTGCCAATTCTCCTTTGGGAGCACAAATTAAAAAAATAAGATTTTTGGTTTTTTTTTTTTTAAAGCAGCTGCTTGGGATTTTTTTTTGAGGGACGTATGACGTTTTGTTTGGTTTTGGTCTATATATGTACAAACAAGTAAGCCTAGTGCATCAGTGTCTGTTGGAAGAAACCAGGATCATTCCTGTTGGTGCAGTGCCAAACAGTTCAAGAGATCTGCAGTACGAGTGCTTTGTACACCACATAACTGCTCCTTCAGAAGGAAAGAAGCATGTGCACCTTCCTATAAGTTATCTCTGCCAAAGTGTCTCCGGAAAAAGAAAAGGCACTCCCTGTGGCCTCCATGAAATGTACAGTGGCTTCTTGGAGCTATGTGTGATAACATCACCTTGCCTTGCGGCACCTGCCTCTGCAAAGCTCTCTGCTGGAGACCTGCCACACTGGCAGATCAGTTTCCAGTGTCTCCCTCTCCAGAGCTGTGCAGAATTACAGCCTGACTTCTTTCAAGGCCAAAGCTAATTTCCCATCTTACAGCAGAGATAACTGTTAATAATACCCCAATATGGTTACATGTGGAGTTGATTTGGGAGTGTGTGTCCTTTTTCCCGTTCTTTTTCTTTTTTTTTTTTTATTTTCTACACTGATTTTCTTTTGTATTTTCCTCCTGAAAATTCAGATATGAACATATGTGGAAAGCCAAGATGCAGCAATTTTATGTCATGTCAGACAAAAGAAACTGGAAAAATGCTTTACTTTCTCTTGCTGCTTATGTAAAAAAAAAAAAAAGTCATAAAGTGAAAAACACAAGAGTACTTTATCCTCAAAATCACTGAAACTCTTTTGGCTCATTTCCACAACAAAAATTGAGGAGATCTGCCTTTCTGCGGGCACCCTGTGCTGTACTCCACACTTCACAGAGAATTTAATGAGCCAAGTATGTGCCTTTTGTGAACATGCAGGAGATTAAAAAAAGCAGAGAACACTAAGCATCTGTCCAACTCACTGAGGCTAAATGTGATGCAAAGTTCATGATACTAGTCAGCTTCCAGTGTAGTGACTGGTTAGAGTGGGCCCTTGCCTTTCTCTCCGGGAGCCAGCGCCTGCCTAGCAGGGAGATGTGGACCAGAATGTGTAAGTGCACCCTGTGCTGGGCAATGCTGTTCCCCACCAGGAGCTGCACAACTGCTTGTTTGTGTGTTTGCTGGAGTTGACAACCACTACTTTATCAAGGGAAAGAAAGCTGCTAGGTTCTGCTGATCCGCAAGCTGCCTCATGTTTAATACCTTGATAACCTGAGGGCTCTTGACAGTGGAAAGCACAGACCAGTTTTTGTGTGGGCTCATTTTGGAGGCTCCCTTGCAAAGACCAGAGCTCTGATTATTTTTGTTTATAATTGCCTTCCTCTCCATAAACAGTTGATTTACTGCCAACTGAAATGGTGATTTAGATCAAATCATGAGCACCTCACAGCAGCTGGCTAGATTTTAATCAGAAAATTATATGCATTCACGGAAAAGGAGTCAGTTCATTGTGACACTCTATCACTGAAGATATTTTTAAAAATCAGATCAATTTCAATGAAAAATTTCTGCTTTTCAGCTTGATTAATTCTGTATGATTTTATATTCTGTATGAGTCTTGATTTAAAAGAAGGTATCATGTATTATTTTAATTTTAAGTAAAGTTTTAAAATAGCATAATAACTTGTAAAAAGATTTTAAATTTTCAGCCAATGCCTTTCTTTTTTGTCTGAGAGAACAAAGATCTAAAATACAATTAGACATTTTGTATTTTGGAAGCACATAGTAACAAGTAGTAAAAAGCACATTAAAAGTCTTAAGTAAATTTTGTGCCAAATATTAAAAAGTTAAAACTGTGTTTTGTTGATTTGGGTTTTATTCCATATATCTCTCCTTCAACTTTTGAATTATGTTTTTGTCAGATGAACTTAGGCACAAAAAAGAAAAGGAAGATTTTAAAGATGAGGTCATACTCTATAATCTGAAATGAAAACACAGTCAATACCTAAATAACCTGCAATGTTCATATAGAAGACCCTTTGTCTACCATCTCTCAGCAATAAAACTCCTTCATAAATGTCCTTGAACATCTCAGAACTCCACACAGCACAATAGCATTGGCTTCTACTAAAAAATTTGAACATTTTCAACCTTTTTCCACAGAGTACATTACATCATCTTCAAGAGGTTGCAGTTGCTGGTGATTAGGTGCTCATGAGCTGAACGCATTTTGCTCCATAAACGATCAGGTTACATCATTGTGCCAACCAGAATCACTGATTTGAAAGGACATCCAAGAAGTAGTTTTATTAATACAGTGAAATATAAAGTGATTTTTCTGGTTATTTACTTTTTTTTTCCCTTTCATTATTTACAGCTGATTCTTTTGGTTATAGACATCTATGAAAAAAACTATACATTGAAAGTGTTTTTTTTTTTTTTTTTTTAAAAAAAAGCCCCAAATGCAAGTATTACTTAAAAATGCATTAATTTTAGGTCTTAAAAAATCTGAATATATCACCAAAACAGACTTTACTCATGCCACCTTTTCTAATAAAGATAGTGTTTCCATCACATAATGGTTTGGGGGGGCATGTGGGGAGAAAGGTAAAGTTTCACCAGGGTTTTGAGGAGTCCCTTGCACTTTCATGGGCAGAAGCAGGAAAGAGGGCTTAAAAAGTTTGTACACCCATCTCCAGACAAGGTCCTCAACTGTGTCCTCAACTACTACAAATAATCCAGGCCTGCTAAACATGTGTACACCAATAATACAGGTGACTCAGAGACAGATCAGTTGGAAGAAGCGTTTGAAAAGCTGAGTTGTAAAAAAAAGCTGAACCGTACTCTTCTTTAAGTTGCAAATCTCAGACAAGCTTGCCCTTCTTTTTCATGAAACATACAGTCTGCAAATAGCCTCTGTCTCCCAAGAAACGCTTTGAAGAAAGTTCTGTTTATACCTTCTTTCCCACCTGACCACTTTGCCCATATGTAAAATGATTTGTTGTTACGTGTTTCCATGCCGAAAGAACAAACATTACCAAACTAGTCTGGAAAGACTTACTTTAGAGGAAGGGAAGAGAAAAACAAAGAACAGAAGAAAATTTCCTGTTGCTGAGCTGAGAGGCTACAGACTTGTGTCCACAGCGATTGTCTGGTCTCTAACCAAAGGGGCAGCTGCCACCCTTGAGACATCATGCACTCCGAGCTGCAGCAGACAAAATCCCAGAATTGCAGCAAAAACATAGCTGCAGACACCATGGCTGCGAGTCCCACAGGACAAACTCATTTGCATGCTTTTGAACAAGATGGAGCAGAAATAGAAGCAAAGTAGGACTTGCTTGCAGAGACATGCTTTTTTTTTTCTATAATGAGCAAACAGATCAAGAATAATTAGAGAAGATAAGTAGCTTAGCATGTTAACTGTCTCCCCAGTAGAGTGCAATTAGTGTCTCCTTTAGTCTTCTACGGGCATCAGTCTCCAGTCAGTTGCTGTTGTAAACTCAATTGCTGCTCTGTACATCTGCAAGGTGCTTAGCAATCCACAGTGCCCTCAGCTTATTTCTACTGGCTTTGCACCTGACTGTAAATTGCATCACGGAGCAAGCCCCATCTGCATATCAGGCAATATAAACTGACACAAAAATGAAACACTTCAAAATTGTCTAATTATACCACCAGAAACTATCAAACATTTCCTAAAGCACATTGAATTCTGAACACTGAACATGTACACTCCTCAAATTATTCCTGAGTGACAAAGAAGAGCAAAGTCACTTACAGGGCTTTGTGATGGTGCTCTACAATGGCCACAGCTTGTAGGTTGTAAAACACACAGAACTGTTGCATCTAAACAGGCCAGCCAGAGAGCCTCCCTGGTGTAGAATGATGGAAAATGTCTGCCCAGTAATCAGGGCTTAGAAGACCTGAAGAGGACAAGAAAACTTGGAGCAGCTAAGTCACAAGTGTATTGCAGCATCACAGACTACCTTTCCAGAGGTGCTGGTACTGCTATAAGCGTCAAACTGCTCTTGCCACTGGCTTTCGGCATGGGGAAGACAGGTAGACCTCTGGCTTGCTGTGGATACCTGCAGGAAAATGTTTATTTTCATGACCTTCAGGTAAGTGCTTATGCAGGAGCTACTGGGTACTAAGCTTGTGGGAGGCCCCCAGGCCCAGAAAAGAGCATCTGGAGGCTGCATCTCCAGGAGTCACCCCTCAGTGCCCCATGCCCATGTGCTGGAGGATGATGGAGAGGGAGGAAGGGACAAACCCACAGACGTGCAGGCAGCACGTTGCCTGTGCAGTTCAGCAGCACCACGTGACAATGATTAACAAGGCTGCTGATTTCCAGGTAGTGATTTAATTCCACAGCACATCAATGTGTTACCTCCATCTGTCTTGCTGTGTATACATGAGATCTCCACACGGTCTTTCGTTTTCTGTTGGCAAGATTACAGCATGTCTTTAGATAATATTCCTAGGAATAAGCACGGAAAATTTGCCAGAGATATGAGCCTCATTTGGAACATATCACTTGCTCTACCTACTCCTATATTTTCCATGTGCTGAAGAACAATCTGTTTCCTCAACACTACGTAAAATCCTTGCAACCTTCCTACTTGTGAATTGCACTGGGAAAAATGAAGGCGGAATTCAACAGTTGCATTTTGCAGTGGACAGCTGAAGGAAGGAGGGAAGCAAACTAGTGCAGCAAAAGCAAGTCCTAACCCTTTCAAAAAAAAAAACAAATTCCAACACACATTCACGTACTTTAGGAACTTAATTACATTGCTCGTAGGCATAGGTATATGTTGGTGGTTTTGATGCCTGGCTGGTAAAAAGAGCAAAGACTTTTTTTACCCTACTGAAGTCCTTTACAGGTCATGAACTCTAGATATGTCATCGTCAGACACCACAGATGGGCATTTCCTGAAGGAAGAAAGAATGCATGCCATTTCTCAAAGCTGTGATATGTTTCACTTAGAAGACAGCTGAACTTCACTGTAAAAGAGAGTTACCCTCTAGCCTTGACAAATCTCTTGTTCTTTAGAGGAAGTATTGTTTGGGGTTTTTTTTTACTTTCCCATATTATATCTCTTTATTGCTGAAGAATTGTTATTCTGCATCAGGACAGTGGAAATCCATACTTCCTATAGGGATTGAAATACACCTGCAAATTTCTAAGTAACTGGAATGATTCAAGATTCTGGACTAACAAATAAAATAGTGAGGAAAAGTAAAGGAATGGATGTTGAGTACTGAGCACGCGGGTCTACAGACATGAAGATAATCTTGATTCATATTTTCATGTAAGGAATTTCTGAAAGTTCTCCATTATGTAACTCCATACTCTTTAATTATTTTTTTTATGGCTGATTTCCCACTGAAAATGTCAATCAATCCACATTTCCACTTGGGAAAAAAACCCAAACAAACAATTCAACTGGAGAAAAAGCAGAGATATGAATTTTTATGTACACTAACATTTGTAAACGAAAAGTGTTGAAATTTTCACCTTTCAGAAATGAGAATGGGGAAAAAAAGCTGAACCTGTCCTTCCGTATCTATCACCACATATGAAACATGCACTTAACTTTTTATTATTTTTTAACTAGTTGTTTTACTAGTGGTTAAACAGGTGTGGCCCAGAACAAAGTGAAACACAGAAAGTTGTTGGCCTCGGCAAGCAGCCATTTTGTGTTAACAATGACAAGATTAACAGCAAGAGAATTAGAGGTGGAGCTTTTTGAAAGCTTGTCAGATTTTTGCTTCATGTAAGCAAAGCAATGTGTGGGTTGTAAAAAAACAACCCTTGCTATAGGCAAACTTGAGAAATTCAACTGTAGAGTTAGAGATCAGTTACGTGAACATTTTTTGTAATATCTGTATTATTGTGATTGACTAAACAAGAACTTGAGGCAGATAATCTGGTTTTGGATAAAGAATCTACTAGTGGCTTTAATCAACAATGAGGAAATCTCAACGTCTTACAAACTGGCTTACACCAACCATCTGAAAGCTCATCAAGTCTCCTGTAGCTCAACTCCCCTGGATATGTCATAAGATTGGGAGAGTCATGAGATCTCTGATGCTCATGGCATCACTAGTCCTTCTTTAGTCAAGCAGAAGAAATACTGCCATTAGATTATAGTTTGTTTTAATTAATTGTTGTAATTCACAAAGAGAGTGCTAGAGATGTTTACTGATGTTATGTTCCCTCAACAGACATACGGATAGTTTTCAGATTGTTTCCAAAACTGTTAATAGATAGTGACCCATGGGATTGACATAATTAATCATAAACATAACCAGGTATCTCTGATGTCAGAGACTTAGAGTTGTTTGAAACTGGAGGTAAAGATCTGTGGTGTTTTTTATTTCTTCTGAAATTAATGATCCAACTTTAGTTCACTTTAGTAAAGCTCTTGTTATGTTTCTCTACAGCTTTGGTAGAGGTTTTAAAAAATTGAGCTTTGATATCTTTAGCTCAGCCCTAAATACTGCCAGTTCCTGGGAGCACTTTCAAGTTCCTACACTTCAGTAATTCCCTGGAAGTCAACAGGAATGCTAGTGTGTCTGAATCTTGGCAAGATTTACTCCTGAGACACCTTAATAAGCCAAATGATTTTATAAAGAGCCTAGCAATTGGCTGTTATGATACACTTCATCAAGACAGTGTTAAAAAGACAGACATTGTCCCTAAAATCTCTTACCCTCCCAGTAAAAAAAAAGAATAAGTGTCCTTAGAAAAACCAAGCTGACTGCAGTGTGGCAGCTGCTCCATCAAGAGCTGGGACCCAGGACTTAATCTCTGCTGTCACTCTCTCCATCCAGTATCTGAAGACTTAATTAAATGGGGATACATCTACCACTGTACACACCACAGTGGGCTGAGGAGTGCAGATGGACAACACAACTAAGCCAATCTGGCAGCTAGCTGCCTCCAAAATGGCCAGACCTGCTTCTTTGCCCACTTTGATGTGGGCTTGTTGTCTCATGCAGCTGCAAGGTGTTTTGAAGCACTAGACTGACAGAAGCTGAGTCCTACAGAAACAATGATGTCATCCACTGCTGGTGGCCCTCCGGGCATTAGGACAGCAGTGGCCAGTAGGATGTTGTAGGAGCACATAGGCAGGGGAAGACCGGGCACAGGAGCACTCTTTTGGGCAATATTAGACCTTCGGGTAGCTTTGGCTCCATCTTTAAACCACAAAAATATCCACAGAGATAGATTTAATTCTTCCTGCCAAGAAACATAAACCAGCTTGTATTGTTTGCTAATGGACTGTTGGAAACCAACATTTCCTTTCCCTCTCCTGTGGGCTCACTTTCTGTCTTTGTCTCTGGCATCCCCATTTCCCAGCGTGCAGCACATCTGCTAGGAATAAGCATGCTCATCTGAGTCAGGTTCCTAGGGAGCAGAACCAGCTTATTTAGATCAGAGCCACCATAATGCCCATCCACAGCCTTACATAAAACAGACCTGAATTATCTTACATGTGGTGTTTCTGGGTAGGATTTACACTGGTTGTTCCATGTTCAATAGAGCAAAATGCTAATCAACACATCTAATTAATTTGCATCTATACGTAGGGCCTGAAGCCTTAATTAACATTCCTCTCTGATTAAATTATCACTGATGGTTCCAAGTCTCAGGTGAAACTGAGTGTCGGAAGTTTTTAGTGCTTGATCTTCCACCCCCCTGTCTCCCAGGACTTCAAAGTAAAAATGAGGTCCATTTCTCAAATCCAATGGAGCTTTGCCATGTCTGGCCATATCTCTTGGAGTAAAAATCCCACACTTAGCAGTTTTACCTGTTCACAGTCCCTTGATGTCACCAGGCCTCTGTGAGTTAGCTCTATAAAAGGCTCAAGATGCTAGCCCTTTATTTTTCAATGTTAAAAAGCCACTGCTTTTATATTTGTGGTGTTTTACAAACAAAGATAAGGAAAGACAACCACTACAGCAACACGTACAAATAACTTCCGTCATTTGAATGAACAATGTTCATTGTAACTTTTTGTCATCCCGTCCCTCAAAGTTAATTCCCTTTCCTTAAAGATTCTTTTACTGTGTCATTGTCATAGTTTGTATCTCCTGTTTTATTTTCATCAACTATCTCCCAAGCAATTCAACCTCTGAAAAAGTAACTAGCTGTAAATCTAGCTAAATGTGTATTTGTAACTAACAGGCTCTTTCCTCAAGATCAGCATGGTTTTGTACTGTCAAAAATAAAAAAGCATTCTAAATGATCACAGAGTTATATACATGTCAGTATATCACACTTTGCTAAAATCTGGATGTTTCTTTTCAAAAATAAGGATAGACATAATCCTGGCCAGTCATTTCATGTGATAAACAAATGCGTCCAAGTACTGGATGAGGTGCTTGGAAAAGGACGAGGCTGAGACGATTAATAGTGAGGAAAGAGGTATTCACTTTTAAGTTCTCAGCCAAACTTCTTGCTGCCCAGAAGAGCATGATGGCTTGATAGCTGACCTCAAGCTCTGAAGTCCGTGTCATTAATTTATTTTACTAATTGTGTTATCACCTCCTTCAAGGGAACTACCTTAGGGTAAAACTGATTGTAGTGAATCCCTAACATCAAATTTTCAGAGATGCTGAAGTAACGGGAACATCTAGAGGTTTCTTGCTTTTATAAGGCCATATGCGAAACAAAAAAAATCTCATTTCGGCTATGCAAGCTGAAAAGGTTTCCAATACTGAAGTTTTCTTTTCTATAAAATAAAGGCAATAGCATATCTTTATCACTTAGATGAAATGTATGTTGAGAAATCTACTTAGGTACTCATAGAGAATTTGTTACAGATATGCAAATATTTTGTATAAAAACATATGTTGATTTAGTTCATGATTCTACGCCATATAAATAAAACTGATTTGGTCTAGATAATAACTTCTGCTGATTTGCAACTTGCAAATGTTTTTGAGATTTTGATTTTAGTCTTTGGAACTTTGAAAAATGAACGTTTCAAAATCTTGTAAATTTGCATAAGATGGGGAGAGAAATTTCCTTCTCATCTTCTCAGCTTATCTCTATCTCCATGTGAATTGTCATTCACCTTTTGACTCATCTTTATTCTGTATGTATTTCTTTTTCATCTTTTCGTAGTTCTTTACAGCTACCCAAGCTTAATAAGTTTCATCGTAGCTTGCTACTGCAGCTCTGTATCAAAAGGAAAACAAGTGTATAGGTTTAGTAACTAGTAGCTTGCATCAGAGTGAGGGAAAGTAACAACTTATTACAAAATCTGTCTGAAGAACAAGACTATACCTCCCACTTAATATGGTATCAGTGTAGCTTACAATTGGAACACAACTTCATAAAGGATTTATTTTATCAGAAAGTGTTTTTCTGGGAAAAGAAGGAAAAAGTCCAAAAACCGGTAGTATTTGCTACCTTTGAAAAGATATGAGTTTCTAGGAAAGGCAGGAGACTAAGTGTGTCTTAGCTACTAGCTTAAATTTTTTCTGTGTTATAACATCATTCAAGCAAGCTTTCACCTACACCATTGGGTGGACTATCTGGGACACTTTTCATTGCTTACTTCCTAATTATGCTCTAGGACAAGAAACACCTGTGGGCAAGCAGATGTGGCAGGGGGAAGAGAATGTAAAGTAGGTTCCCAAGGTAGGAAATGAAATATGTGAGACAGGTGGATGGTTCCTCATAGCCAGGAAATGGTGATACTGTTTCCTGGTCTGAGTTTGGCAAAGGCTTGTGGTGTGAGGAGCAGATGGAGGCATAGCCCCTCTTTTTCACTTGTGGCCTTCCACACAACAAGAAGCTACTGCTGCCTGTAGTACCTCAGCAAATAAAGATAAGTCTGGATGCTGCTACCTCCTTAATGCAGACTGATGATGTTAGACACCTGATACACAAAAAGTGCTGGGCTAAAGAGAGTCAGATGGGCTTTCCCCAGTTGGATGTGGCTGCTTGCTGCTTTTAACCTGTTGTTTACAAGGGCTCTGTATCTTTGCCAGCCTAGTTTGGATAATAATAATCTTTCAAGTACTTATGCCTGATTTTTGGCAGTGCTGATAGAGATGTTTGTGATGATTATTCAGCAATATCTAGAGCAGAATGTAGTGAATCACATTTTGGAGTGAATATTTCTTTAAGAGGCTTGGGGTGTAAAGCAAGACCAGCTTGACATGTTCTGGTTAAGCCTCCTTGTTGCTAAAGTTGATAGATGAGTCCTCAAAGAAGGGCACAGATCCCTGCCCCTCCTTTACAAGCACTTCCTACGTGATTGATAGTTGAGTCACTGTTATGTTAAAGAGTCACCGTAGCTACAGACCTTAGCTTAGAGCGCTCATCAATCACTGGCCAGGAGCATTTTGCTATCTATCTATGCATGTATGAATGTGAAATACTCTTGCCTCACGACCCACACAAGATCCCTAGTCAATTCTGAGTGCAGGCAGTAACTCTTACAGTCAGAAATTGATTTATGCTTGCTTAACAGAGAGCCATAGCTGGGTTAGGGAGGTGTTGGACAAGGTCCTAATGAGAAAGCACCTCAAAAGCAGAGTCAAGAAGACATATAGGCTCAGTGGTTGAGGTGGGTGACTGAAGCCACCAACAGTTTTCTTCAGTCACTGGTGGCTGAGAAAGAACTTGAAAGAATGTTACTTAAAGATGTTAAGGATAAGCCCACGTATCCTTCACCATCTTGTCTTGCTCTGAGGGATGATCCCTCAGTCCACAACTGCCAGACATAAGGTAGCCTTATACTATGCCAAAGCCATCACAGGCCAGGTAGTTCCTCAAGGATAAGGAAAGGTAAAAAAGACAAACTCTGTTCTGTACCTGCCCTGCTGAGGTCGAGGGTCCAAGGCAACAATTTTCTATGAAATGACCACTAGGGTACAGGCTTTTTTTTGCAGGCCAGATAAATAGCAGTCAGTCTGAATTATTTGGCTGTCCTGTTGCTGCTCATTTGCAAACATTTTTGTTTGACAGCAGCAGGCCCTGATGAGATGCCAAAAGACATCCATAAATGCCTCCTTTGCTGAGTAAATATTTTTGTTGGACATTGTGATGCAGCAATATGATGGATCCCATCTGAGATACCAGCCTTCCCTGTACATAGGTAAGTACAAGTTTAATCCAGGTAATCCAAGGCTTTGACACGAACTCAATCATTTCAAATCCATGCAATGTGTAAAAACAAGAAAACCTACATGTCAGACCAACCTACCCCAAGCTTTCTGGAACTCCCCAGGTTCCAGCCCTGAGAAGTTAATTTCCTTTTGCCCCTTAAATCTCTCTTCCATGCTGGGACATGACCTGCATGCATATTCCCTCTGGTTTACCCTTTTATTTCTCTGTTCCTTTGCCATGTATCTCAGATATTCCCTGATTTATTACCAGGAAACCAACAGGTGCTTGACAGATGGCAATTTGCCTGCTATTAATTGCTGGGAAACTGCTCACTCAGAGATCTTATCCCTTCATTTTCTACTCCTTATACTAATTGGCATTCATGATTGGTGATAAGGACGAAGAATAATTAGATATAGATGGAGCACTTTGACTGATGCAATCTACACAGCAAATACCTGTGTAGCAACAATCGCAACTGCACAGGAGCTGGCAGGAAGCTTTGCAGAGAGATTGGTGCATGATACTTAGAGAGGCAGAGAGCTGGTGAATTACTGTATGTCTTTCCAGAGCTACTTGGGATATCTGTGAAAGCCAGAAGGTATCACTTTAGAAGGTATTAATTAGCATTTCCACAGACCGTTCTCCAACCTCCAATGCCTTTGGGAGAGGGAAGCCTCCAAAGCCCTTTAAGCAAATTAAGCAGGCCCGTTATTGAAGGCAAGTAATGAGCTGTTAGCCACAGCCAATGACTCTCCAGCAGACCAGCACGCGTGCACACCTCCAGACATCTTCCTCTGAGAGGGGCAATCCCTGACATCTCCGTGGATGCTGTTTTTGCACTGACTCTGGGCAGACCTTGCAGGTGCCAGCTCCCAAAAACCACATGCTTTGGGCTGTGCTCACAGTCCTTGCCCATCAAGCCTGGGCTCTGCCAGGTGGGTGGCGTTTCGATTTGCAGCAACAAATTTCACAAGCCGTGGTGCACATCTGCTCTGCTAACACGAGTCAGGGGAAATCCTGACCGGGCAGGACAACAGAAATGAACAACAGATGAGTCTCTTCAGGAAAAGGAATGTTTCTCAACAAAAGCCTTCAGAAATATTTGTTTTATGAGCAAAGATTAATATCCTTTAATTTGTTATGGAAAAAATTGAAATATTACTGCATTGGGTAACTGTTTCAGACTTGTCTCTGTGATAAAAGTATAATGAATAAAAATCTGGAATTAGGCTAGGCCAGACAAGGAAAAATTTCCTGAATGCTGACCACTGGGATTTTAATGAAAATGGAAGTAGCATGTATTTTGCTGGGGTTTGCATGTTTTCAAAGGGAGTGCAACACGCTTTTAAGGTAAAAACAATGCGAAAGTGGAACACCTTCCTGGTCTGCAGGCTCAGAGATCTGAGGAATGGCTGCCTCAGGTTTGTTAACATTCATTCACACTTTCAAGTAAGTGTCCTTTTTGTATGTTCACACCCCTTTTGTTTTGGCTTTGTGGGACTCTCTCACTGAGTAGCATTGGTGACAGGAGCATCAACCCCAATGGCAAATTCAAAGCTAGTTGTGTGGAGTTTCAGCAAAATACCAGGTTCCAGTCCACATCCAGAAACACTCTCCCAAGAAAACCAATTCTGGAAGTGTGCCACAGCTCATTGTGAAATAGAAATATATACATATTCCAATCAAAGCAGCTCGCATTGTACAGGCTAGATGTTAAATATCAGAACACGTTTACAAATAAATTACAAAAGAGAAGAGAGATGTTTGAATGAAATACATGAGCATTTGAGAGTGAATGAAAGGATAGGGGGGAGGAGGGGATGAATGGAGGGGGAGCACAGTTCAGCCCACTGCTGTCAGCATGGCGCCAGTGCCAGCACCGAGGGTCCAGAAGCTGAGGAAGGATCACAGATAAGTGCAAATAAACCTAAACTGCGGTCCAATAGCACCCCTGTCGCTCCAGCCAGCAAGTCGGCTTTGTCGGGGGCCCAGCTGAAGTGTCTCTATACCAACGCACGCAGCATGGGGAATAAACAGGAAGAGCTGGAGATGCGTGCACATGAGCAGGGCTACGACCTCGTTGGCATCACGGAGACGTGGTGGGATGACACATACGACTGGAGCGTCAACATGGAAGGGTATAGGCTTTTTAGAAAAGACAAGAAGGTGAGACGCGGAGGGAGTGTTGCTCTCTACATCAGCAACCGGCTGGAGTGTGTGGAGCTCCGCCTGGGGATGGAGGAGGAGCTGACAGAGAGCTTATGGGTAAAGATTAGAGGATGGGGACGGACAGGGGACATCATGGTAGGGGTCTGTTACAGGCCGCCTGGCCAGGAGCATAGAGCAGATGAAGTGCTCCATAGGCAGATAGGAGCAGCCTCACGGTCACAGGCCCTGGTTCTCATGGGGGACTTCAACCACCCTGACATCTGTTGGAGAGACAACACGGCAGGGCACAGGCAGTCCAGGAGATTCCTGGAATGCATGGATGACAACTTCCTCCTGCAGGCGATAGAGGAGCCGACAAGGAGGGGTGCCATGCTTGACCTTGTGCTCACCAACAGGGAGGGGCTGGTGGGGGAAACTAAAGGACAGCCTTGGCTGCAGCGACCATGACATGGTGGAGTTCAAGATCCACGGGGCAGCAAGGAAAATACATGGCAAGCTCTCTGCCCTAGACTTCAGGAAGGCGGACTTCGGCCTCTTCAGGGACCTGATGGGCCAAGTGCCATGGGAGGCGGCCCTGGAGGGAAGAGGGGCCCAGGAAAGTTGGTCTATATTCAAGGAGCACCTCCTCCAAGCTCAGCAGAGGTGCATCCCGATGAAAAACAAGTCAAAAAGGCCAGGAGGCCGGCGTAGATGAACAAGGAGCTCCTGGACCAACTGAAAGTGAAAAAGGAAGCCTATAGAGGGTGGAAGCGGGGACAGGTAGCCTGGGAGGACTACAAAGAGGCTGCGCGAGTGGCCAGGGATAAGGTAAGGAAGGCCAAAGCCCTGGCAGAACTGAATCTGCCCAGGGATATAAAATACAACTAGAAGAGCTTTTATAGGTACGTAGGGGACAAAAGAAAGTCCAGGGAAAATGTAGGCCCCCTCCAGAAGGGAACTGGTGTCCTGGTTACCCAGGACATGGAGAAGGCTGAGGTTCTCAATGACTTTTTTGCCTCAGTCTTCACCGACAAGAGTTCCTGTACCACCGCCCAAGCTGTAGAAGGTGCAAGCAGGGACTGCGAGAATGAAAAACTGCCCATTGTACTCGAAGAGCAGGTTTGGGATCATCTGAGGAGCCTGAAGGTGCACAAGTCCATGGGTCCTGATGAGATCCATCCGCGGGTCCTAAGGGAACTGGCGGATGAAGTTGCCAAGCCACTGGCTATCGTATTTGAGAAGTCGTGGCGGTCTGGTGAGGTCCCCGATGACTGGAAGAGAGGGAACATAACCCCAATTTTTAAAAAGGGGAATAAGGAAGACCCAGGTAACTACAGGCCGGTCAGCCTCACCTCTGTGCCTGGCAAGGTCATGGAGCAGATTCTCCTGGAAACCATGCTAAGGCACATGGAGAGCAAGGAGGTGGTTGGTGACAGCCAACATGGCTTCACCAAGGGCAGATCGTGCCTGACCAATTTGGTAGCCTTCTATGACAGGGTGACGGCATCGGTGGACAAGGGACGAGCAACTGACATCATCTACCTGGACTTGTGCAAAGCTTTTGACACTGTCCCGCACGACATCCTTCTCTTTAAACTAGAGAGACATGGGTTTGATGGACGGACCACTCGGTGGATAAGGAGTTGGCTGGATGGCCGCACTCAGAGAGTGGTGGTCAACGGCTCAATGTCCATGTGGAGACTGGTCACGAGTGGCATCCCTCAGGGGTCCGTGCTGGGCCCGGCCCTGTTCAACATCTTTGTCGGCGACATGGACAGTGGGATAGAGCGCACCCTCAGCAAGTTCGCCGACGACACCAAGTTGTGTGGTGCCGTCGACACGCTGGAAGGGAGGGATGCCATCCAGAGGGACCTTGACAGGCTGGAGAGGTAGGCCCGTGCCAACCTCATGATGTTCAACCAGGCCAAGTGCAAGGTCCTGCACCTGGGTCATGGCAATCGCAGGCACAAATACAGGCTGGGCGGGGAGTGGTTTGAGAGCAGCCCTGAGGAGAAGGACCTGGGAGTGCTGGTGGATGAGAAGTTTAACACGAGCAGGCAATGCGCCCTCTCGGCCCAGAAGGCCAACCGCATCCTGGGCTGCATCAAGAGGAGCGTGGCCAGCAGGTCGAGGGAGGTGATTCTCCCCCTCTACTCTGCCCTGGTGAGACCCCACCTGGAGTACTGTGTCCAGTTCTGGAGCCCGCAACACAAGAAGGACACGGACCAGCTGGAGAAGGTCCAGAGGAGGGCCACGAAGATGATAAAAGGGCTGGAGCACCTCTCTTATGAGGACAGGCTGAGACAGTTGGGGCTGTTCAGCCTGGAGAAGAGGAGGCTCTGGGGAGACCTGATAGTGGTCTTCCAGTGCCTCAAGGGGGCCTAGAAGAAAGATGGGGAAAGGCTGTTTAGTAGGGCCTGTTGCAATAGGACGAGAGGTAATGGTTTTAAAATAGAGGGGGGTAGATTTAGATTGGAAATTAGGAAAATATTTTTTACGATGCGAGTTATAGAACACTGGAACAGGTTGCCCAGAGACGTGGTGGAAGCCCCATCCCTGGAAATGTTCAAGGCCAGGCTGGATGAGGCTCTGAGCAACCTGATCTAGTCAGGGATGTCCCTACTCCTTGCAGGGGGGTTGGACTAGATGACCTTTGAAGGTCCCTTCCAACCCTAACCATTCTATGATTCTATGATTCTATGATTCTATGATTCTATGATTCTGTGATAGAGTTCTTCTAGCTACCACTCTCCAGAGAATCATTCACCTGAGGGTTATAAGAATCCATCACCTATTTTCTTTAACTCTTTTCTTTTTCTTTCTCCCAACCCTTTGCAGCCTTGAATCTGGTGTCAGGAGTCTGTCACACTGCAGCTTCTCAAAGGAGAAGAGAATAATTGCACTTTTAAGTCTGTAGTCATAGACTCTTTGCCAAAATAAGCAAGCATTATGTTCACAAGCTGTTATAATCAGCTACAGCAAGCAAATAATTTTTCTCACAGCGGTTGCACCTACAGAGGATGAGGATTTGGCCTCCTTCATTGCTCTTTATTTCTTTTTAGTGTTCTTTTTTTTTGCTTCTTTTTCTTTCTTTTTTTTTTTTAATTAAACTATATTCCACACACTGTACAAAAATCCAGATTGTTCCTTCTTTCTGCAAAATTGATCTAGATATAAAGATGTCAATTTAATAAAAAATGCTTCTACTTCTTGAGACCATGTGCTACAGAAATCTCTGTTTGGGTCTGTGGCCTGAGCAGAAAGCCTTATGAGATGAGAACTTTTCTACCTAATAATTCTTAACTTTGGTTCGTATTTCACATGGTAGCCTTGTTCACTCTCAAAGGTGATGACTGAAGTCCTATGGCTGCTACTGCAATACAAAACAAAACAAAACTTTTTCAATAAGATAAGACAATCCATCAGCTAATGAAGCCCAATGGTTGGTTGTGTGTGGTCCTGTGCTATGGAAGAGATAAAAATCTAGCCTTTGTTATCTTTATGGGCTTAACAGCAAAAACAGGTGGAAGAGAAATCCACAGTGAAGCAGAGACATATGGAGATACGCAGCTCCTTTCAGATGAAATAAATGCATTTGCTTAATTTATTGGAACATCTCAGTTTTCTCCCAGAATTTTCTGCCGCCTTCTCACATATACTTAGAATTCATCCTTGCTTCTCCTGCAGGGATATGTTTGTATTGAAGAGGAACCATTACTAGAGAACCTGAGAGATTAATTCCTCCTGTGGCTGGAAGTCCTGCTGTGTTTGAAGCTTCCTGTCTAAGTGGTCTTCCATCTTTTGTCCTTGCCTCCTTAACCCCAGCCTTCATAACGGGCTTGGACCATGCACTCTCTAAAGCTACAGGCAGTACACAGGAATCATCCAGCTGACTGCTTGTCCTTGGGCTTTCCAACCACCTTCTTGTCTGCATGAAAAAGAAGGCCACAGAAAGAAAAAAGGCTTTTAGGCTGCTGTCCAGAAGGCTTCTGCTGCTCAGGACCTGCCCAGGATTCATGTTACATGGCTTGTTCTCCCAACAGCGTCAACGGGCCCTGGAGGAAAGTCAGGTTTTTCCTTCCTGCTCGTTCTTTATTGAGTTAACTTGTTCTTCAGACAAGAAACAGCTATCAATCTCTTCATGATTTGTGTGCAATAGTATGAGGACTTGATTTTATTCCAGACCTCAAGCCACAGCAAAATCTAAACACTAACAGTGCCCAAGACCTTATGGAGTGAAAATTTATATATATCCCTGTATTTACTATTTCAGACACACAGTGCTTCAGGGTTGGTTTCTTCTCCAACTAGTTTCAGTCTTTAACTAAAACAGAGTTTTCAAAGTGTCTGGCTTCTGGCCTAATGCTAGTCCAGAGGAAATGAGAAGATTGCAGCGGTAATAATTTATATGTTGGGCTTGAAGTCAGATGTGGTTGTTCTATTCTCAGTTGATCTGTTCATACGGACTCTCCAAAGAGGAGAAAACAGTGTGGTAACAATTTGCTTGAAAAGGCCACTGGTTTCTTAGTCAGAAGGTTTAAGGGGTTTGTTCAATTTTCATTCAAGTGTAAAAAAAATAAAATAATAATTTGCCAGCTAGCGTAATATTAATCATTTATGACTGGATGTTGCATTGCTGGGGTAGCCAGGCATATGCTTGAGTTCTCAGATTCAGTTTTCTTTTAATTCCTTTTGATTATATCAGTCGGGACCAGTTCGCATTGCAGCTGTGCTGGCAATAGCAGGCTTTTCAGGGAAGTCCTCCTCTCTGTGACTCAAGGATTATGAAATGGAAATACCTTTGACAGATGAACAGTCAGTCCCTGCTCCCTTGCACAGCCCTCTCCCGTCTGGCCCCTGGTGCCAAGCCCCGTGCAGCGTGCCAATGCTGGGGAGGACGAGCCACGCTGGGGGACAGGGCTGGGACGCTGCGCACACAGCCAGCATTGCAATGAATTGCAGATTTGATCCTGCCTCACAACTTCTGCAGGGGGGCATCCAGCTGCCTTTAAAGGAAAAGAAGGACTTTGGTCCTGCGTGATCATCATCTGTTATTCTTCATAGTGATGATGTGATTGAAGTGCAGTGTAATTTACCTGTGGTGACTTTTCCAGGCATCTTAGTTGCTCCACTTGAATCTCTGAAACACCTTGAAAAAGAAACCAAGAAGAAGAGCATCTCTGACTGCTAAAATATAACTGCCAAGACATAGTAATTCATTCCTGTATACCAGTCTTTTGATTTTCAGCCATGAAAATAGATAAAATTGACAGAAATTACCAAAACTTCTCTTAATTTCGCTGATCAAGAAATTCAATAAGACAATATTTTTTTTAGTCTTATTATTTTCTTCCCAACTGATTTACTTTGCATGCCTTGGGTGTTCACTTTCCATACACACTCATGCAGATCAGCTTTACAGTTGCAAGAAGGCATGGAAGTTTTTGTAAGGTCACACCTAAGCCTGCATGAAGTTTAATAACACTGAAAAAAAGATCCTGATGACATACTGGCTTTCACCTCAACTAATGTCATTTTCATGGGTAATATCGGTTTCTAGAAATACTTCACTCTCAGTTTCAGAAATTCTATTTCATATCCTGAAGGCATTTAATCATTTTATAATTGTATTTCTAGAGGGATTGTTGTGACCTGTGTTTTTTGAAATTGAGATCTTCCTAAAAATAAAAATCGAGACAATTTTTTTTTTTAGCATGTTCAATATCCTATTTCTTCTCACAACTGTGCATCTTCTATGGAATAGAAATTGCTACTTCACAAAGATCTCTATTAACTACTATCATTACTTGGTAAAATATTGCTGACATAAAAATACAAAGCACATTCAGATTGGATTAAACTAATACTGGAATGGTTAGTTGTGATTTTGCCCCATACTGTAGTTTCATTGATACCTGCACAAATTGCTGGACACTGGAAAAATCTGACCCTTACAATTTGAGATGTGCTTTCTCAGCCAGGCCAGTTAGGTTCCAAGATACAGAGAAGAGACAATGCCCTCAGCCACGACGGGTTGATAACAATGGAGCAAAAAAGCTTGC
This sequence comes from Chlamydotis macqueenii, assembly GCF_036417535.1. Taxonomy (NCBI): domain Eukaryota; kingdom Metazoa; phylum Chordata; class Aves; order Otidiformes; family Otididae; genus Chlamydotis; species Chlamydotis macqueenii. The sequence continues at coordinate 52,143,674 of NC_141593.1, read as the reverse complement.
ATTTTATTTTGTATATTAATCCTGCCAGAAAAAGGACATGTACTGGAAAAGTTTTCCGAGCCTTTACAGCAAGCAATGTGTGAGTAGAAGAACTGTTCTCCTCTGGGATTTTGCAGAGGCAAAAGACAAAGTCAATTTCCCCTGGTGTATTTATGGACTTGCTCCCTTCTGCTGGTGATGCTTTGTGAGCCCTGAATATCTGAAGCTGCAAACAGAAGCAAGGGGTCTGGTCCAGAGCAGCTGCCAGCTGGCAGAATCCGGCACTGGCAGAACAGCTGCACCAGGGTACTCCTGGGGAGAGATTTTTGTCCTCAGTTTAGTGAGGCTGAAGGTGCAAGCCCAAAGCTCAGACCTGTGAAGGAAGAGACAAAATTACTCCAGGAATCCCTCCCCTCAGCCTCAGGGGTATGGCTTTAACTTAACACACGCCAAGAGTCAGAGAAGATCTTTTGGGCAGGAAATTAATGCAAAAGCTTTTTTCATTTCTATGCATACAGTAAAATCTCGTCCCTGGTTTTAAAGTACTAAAAATAATAGTAGCTTTTCTTTTTGCTTGTTTCTTTTTTTTTCTGTGGATAACATTATGTTCTGATTTACTCAGTGAAGAACCTATATATTAAATGCAAATGCATAGAATATAAAAGAGAGTGAATCAAATCCACTCTGAGTGTGAAGTCTACTATATTTATGTGTACATACAAATATGTATGTTTTACACACATACTTTATAAATATGTCCTTCCTCCACTGTTTTGGCAAAGCTTTTTGTATCTTTGTCTCCAAGTCTGTTAAGTTTTGTCCAGATAACAGCAAGTGTGAGATTAAGCAGACCTTACACCACACAGAGCCTTGGAACTAAAATACGTGGGACTATTCCTTACAAAAAAAAATAATCATGAGAAAGTTCAGGCCTTGTCCAAACCACCGATTCATTGCAAGATAAACTCATTTTAGCTAATCTAGCTGCTCTCTGTGCTTTGCTGATTTTTCATTTCTTTCAGTGAAAAAAAAATTTGGAGGAACTTATTTTCTTCCGTATGTCTACTGAAAAAGAAGATGATTGCACCTGTTTCTATGCTCCATGGACAGCTCCTTTTTTTCAGGTTGAATCCTATACTTTAAAGAAATTGAGTACTAGTACCTTGAATAGTCTGTCTTCCAAAACCTTACCTTCTATTGTAGTAACTACTAAACCTGACAGAACAATATAACACATAAGTAGCGAGGTTATTGCTGATAACTTACAGGTAGTAAAGACACTGAATTGAAACACAGTAACAAAAAGCTTTTTCCAGCCCACCCCTCATATTTTCTGTCAAATTCCTATCCAGAAAGCAGCTACCAATCTCTTTAATACTGCCCCAGATTCAGTTCAGTATTTGGATGACTACTTTCAGCATAGGACTAGATTTTGGACCTTGCACCTGATTTATTTAATATTTGTCACTGGTGACATGTAACTGATCACATGGAGATGATTCAAAGGGGTATTTCCTCAGTGGATCGAATGACTAGCAATTTTCCTTCCCTTTGCAAAGTTAAGTGGAAGTCATGAAAGGTATTAACATAGGAGGAACCCTGGGCATTCTTTTAAGCTTGTGAAGAACAGCTGCCCCTTTGCTCCAAGCAGCGGGAAGTGGGGGACGGAACAAAGCTGCATGTAACAGCAAACCAAGTGCTGCCATTTTTTAAGAAAACGTGCAAGTGCTTTAAGGGTTTTTTTTTTCATTTCATCGTTAGTCAGTGCTACCTCATTCATGAAAATCCCAGCTCATCTTGAAGTTAAAGAGGAACTAAAAATATTAGTAAACTGCTTTCAATTCATATCTAAACTCAGATCCTCTCCTTTAAACTGAGTCGGCCAGGAGTCTTCCTCATTCAGGAGACACCATTGACTCAGAGTGTTGCTTGGATACCAAAACACAGGAAACAAAGGTGGAAGGAAGTGTTTTGCTCTTGCACTTTTTGTTTCCTAACCTAGCCAGGACCAGGAAGTATGGAGACAGGCAAGTGATGACGGGTGCTTTAACAGGTCAGCAAAAGCTACTCCCTCCTTTTAGGAGTTTTTCCCTCCCTCCATCTCTTGACTCTCCATGCCACCTGGCAAGCTATTCTCTCTCCCCAATGGCCCATTAAGCTTTGCAATACCTGAAATGCATCAAACTTGGCCAGCTCATGGAATTATCTGATGATATAAATTCTGCGTGCTGAAATATGTAGAGAAAAGGCTTCCAGTTAGAGGCTAAGCAATGTAAGATTATGAAAAAAGAAAACAAATTCATTGGCAAGGATTAAGTGACTGTGACATAGGAAAGGAATGAAGAGTTGTAGCTGTCCAGTTTTGTACTGTTTACCATAATGATAGTCTCTGGACAGACACTTAACATTATTGAAAGCTCTGGCATGATTTGTCAAGTGACCACAATCTGAATCTTCTCTTATTGCTGTAACAACATTGAAAATTCATAGCTAATGTCTGTGATTTGTTATCATATGGGCGGCTCTGGAAGTTTCTAAGGCTTCTGCTATCTACAATTAATTTTTCCCATCTCGACAATCTAAATCCTCCTGAATACAAACAGTTTTGCACCTAATTAATTTCAAGTCCTTACATTTACAGGCATACAGTTGTGCACAAAGCGAAGCACAAATGTGGAGCTGGATCCGGGCCCCTGATTCTCTGCCTAGAAAATCTCTGACTTGCTGCAGAGGAGCCCAGAGCACAACTGTTTTGGCCAACACACAAACATTTTGGCTGGGAACGTGGCTGTGATGTCTCCTGAGAGCTGCCCCCAGCCTCCTCCTGCTCCCCTCTCCCTTCTGCACTGCAGGCAGGGGTGAGGACTTCCACTGTGTGATCTGCTGGTGAGGGGTGGAGGGGGCACAGTGGTGGTGGTGTCACTCCGTGCTCTTGCCACAGCACATCTGGAAATCAAATCCCAGTGGGGGAGCCCAGCCCTGTGGGAAAATGACAGGCATGTGGGAAAGCAGGCAACCAGTACGGCACGGCAGTAGGACCATAAAGTAAATATTATTTAATTACTTATTTTTTAATTACTTATTTTATTTATTTAATCAAGCTTTTCATTTTGGCCAAAAAGCTCCAAAACAAACACAACCAAAAGGAACCCCTGGAAACAAAACTTCCTTTTCTAGGAGCATGATTTTGATGATGTTTCTTAAAAGACAATGGAAACAACGACAAAAACCCCTTTTTGTTAAAACAGTGTGTTCAGTCTGAAAACTAAAATGAAACTGTATCTCAGAAGGCTGCTTCAGCATGATTTCTTTTCTAGGCCTGCTAGTTACAACTGTTTGCACTCCAGTTACCTTGTGTCACAAATCAGATAATCACAATATTTCATAAGAACAAGAAACAAGTCTAAAGCCCCACCTAATCCAGACAGGTGATGTCACTGGATGTAGTAATCTCAGACCGTCATCTACCATCCATCTCATAATTCAATTACTGTGCCTATTACTTTGTCAACTACGCTTATGCAACACGTATCAAGCCTACTTGGAAAACTGAATCTATACGTGATTCACAGCTGGAGTGCAGAAAATGGGGCAGGGAGGAGTGGATGAGGAGGGATGCAGGGGTAGGAAGGAGGCAACAAAGGATAAATGGGGGAGAGGTAGGCAGGGTGGTTGGCTGTGTATTTAGGCTCCAGGAAAGTTTTAGAGGTTTCTCTGTGTCAAGTAAGCCAGGCAAAGATCCCTGCCAAGGGTGCACAAGCAGCTGCTGTGATACTGAAAGGCAAGTAGTCACACTGTTGTCTCATTTTTAACAATGATAAGAATCTCATTAGAAGAAATTGAAATTAATCCAGTCTTCTCTCTGATTTGTTGTTTCTCAAAAGAGAGATTTTTTTTCCACGTTCAGGGAAGCCCACATTGCATCTGTTTAAATTTAATTTATGCTCGCCCCAACTCTTTTTTTTTAAATAAAGGAAAAGCAAGCATTTTATTTTACATGCTGGCTTCTGTAAGAAAGTCTACATGCTAGAGCACAACTTTGTGGCCAATATTGAACTCCTCTGTTGTGCAGTTGTAGGACACAAGAGGTCCTACCCGGAGAAGTAGACTGCAGATAAGAAAGCAGTGTGAACACTTCAGCTGGAATTTGTGAGCAAGGTAGAGGGAATAGCAAGAAAAAATGTGGGAATTGGATTGATGAGCATAATATTAGTTATTTATAAGTACCAAATTATTTGAATAATAATGAATAATAATAATTTGCATCAACAGAGTGATTTTTACCACCATAGGACTGGGCAGAATGAGTATCACTAGCGTTGTATCTGGATGTCTTATGTTTCTAATTGCTCTGCTTTCCATTGCTATGGAGGAGTCTGGAAAAATGAGCAACAGGGACTCCTAAATCTTCAGTTTTGGGCAAGTCCTGCTGCTTACAGAGTTAATAGAAACTGGACATCAGTTAACCCTCCTGCGCACAGGGACCAGATCTCTCATCTTCTTACACTGCACACCTCTGAGAAATTTCCACAAAGGGAATAAGTGGCTTGCCAGAAAGCAGTGACTTCCTAATGTGCTCAGCATTACAGTCTAGGAGTTGCACATTTCCGGTCCAGTATCAAAACTTTATTTCCATTGTTTCTTATGGAAATTCTCAAGTGAAGAAAATCTGAACCACCACCCGGCAATAAATCAGGTTAGAGTGACATATTTTAGAAGATTACTATCAAAAAAAACCTTCAGTTCAACCAAAATTGAAATTATTTCTAGTTTACACTCTGTGTAAAGCTGACTTGAATCTTCTAGCAAAGGAAGATTTCTTAGCTCTGTCCTTGCACTGTACCTGATAGGAAATAGCATTAAAAACCAAACATGTTGCCTAATTTCCAGCAAACAGAAATGGGATATTTTTTCAAACAATGGAATAATCAGCTGTGAACAAATCGTTGCCCCCACCAAAGGCCACCAGTGTCAAGGCAAGGATGGGTTTAGTCATGCCATCCAGAGGGATCTTGACAGGCTGGAGAGGTGGGCCTGTGCAAACGTCATGAAGTGCAGCAAGGCCAAGTGCAAGGTCCTGCATGTGGGTTGGGGCAATTGTAGGCACAAACATAGGTTGGGTGGAGAATGGATTGAGAGCAGCCCTGGGGAGAGAGAGACTTGGGGGTGCTGGTGGATGAGATGCTCAACATAAGACAGCAATGCGCACTTGCAGCACAGAAGGCTAGCCTCATCCTGGGCTGTGTCAAAAGAAGCATGGCCAGCAGATCGAGGGAGGTGATTCTGCCCCTCTACTCTGACCTGGTGAGACCCCACCTGGAGTAAGGCGTCCAGCTCTGGAGCCCCCAACAAAAGAAGAATGTGGACCTGTTGGAGAGAGTCCAGAGGAGGGTCATGAAGATGATTAGAGGGCTGGAGCACCTCTCCTGTGATGACAGGCTGAGAGGGTTGGGGCTGTTCAGCCTGGAAAAGAGAAGGCTCTGGGGAGACCTTATAGCGGCCTTCCAGTACCTAAAGGGGGCTTATATGAAAGATGGGGAGAAACTCTTCAACAGGGCCTGCTGTGAAAGCACAAGGGGTAATGATTTTAAAAGAGAGGGAGGTACAGATTAGATATTAGGAAGAAATTTTTTACACTGAGGGTGGTGGAACACTGGAGTAGCTTGCCCACAGAGGTGGTTGATGCCCCATCCCTGGAAACATTCAAGGCCAGGTTGGACAGGGCTCTGAGCAACCTGATATGGTTGGAGATGTCCCTGCTCCTAGCAGGGGGGGTGAACTAGCTGACCTTCCAACCCAAACTATTCTATTATTCTATATCTTCTTCCCACTTTGTACTGTTTGTGTGGGGAATCCATCATTCAGCTCACTCAGTTGCATGTGGGGTCATCTGGAATATTCAGAGATCGAAGGCTGCCTTGGTACCGGTATGTCTGTGAGCAGATCAGTTTATCTTGAAAGATTTTTAAACTGGTAGGATTTTGAAACTTTTTTTTATGCTCCCTTGAAAGCTTGACTTTATTTGAAACAGCTTGTGAGCGCTAATGGCTTGAAAACACAAGGTCAGCTTGAGAAATCAGGCATCAAAATATCTTGCTAAGAAAGTCTACTGCTCTGAATCGGAGGGACTTTCTTATGAGATTAAATCGTATAGATACCTGTTTATGCTGAAATTATTTCACTGTTTCTGAAACGGGCTTTAGTGCCTGACAAAACACTTCCTTACAGTAGATAGGTGTTGTCTTAGCCACAAAATGTGAGTAGGTTCATCAGAGATAACAATCCCTCTTTTCAGATGCTTATTCACAGGTTTCAAACCGTTTGAAGCTGGACTTTGTGCCAGTACCTCTGCATCTGTACCTCTCCAAAACTGTAAAACCTGGTAGAAATAGGTGAAAAAAGAAAGTGAAAAGTGGTAACAAAATCAGGCTTTTATTTACTCAGACCTAATCTCATGCTGACTGGTGTTATTTCTTCACCTTTGGTTAGCTTTTACTGTTCTAAAGAGGTGAGATTCACAGAAGAACCTAGATCCATGTCCAGATTAGTAAAACACTTGATAAACTGGTATTTATTACTTTTCTTATAATAAATACTTACATGAAAAGAAATACTGTTAAAAAAACCCCAAACCTGCAGTGGTATGTATTGACACTTGATTTTTTATATTTTTATGGTATTTGTATTTAACCTGTCTTTAGACAAAAAGGAGAGGAAGACTGCAGAAGAATGCTACTGTTAAGCAGTGTGCTGCTAAAATAATAATAGTAATGCATTCCACAGATATTACTACTGTGCCTGTGCTGTTAAGTCTTGACATTTTCAGAAAGGAGGAGTAATGCAAACTAAATATCTGGTGGGGCAGTGCATGATTCTGGTACCGAAAGCATCTGGAATAACCTGAAATCTAAAGACATGTAGTTTAAAAACAGAAAAGAAATTGAACACTACAGCTCAGCTTCAGAGGTATTGACTTCGCATTCAGGACCCTCAGAACCAGATTTAAAACAAGTTGGGAACAGCACAATTTCTGTTGTTTTCAGAGAGGGGTGCAGAGCATTCACATCTTCTCGAAATGTGATCCTGGGATCCTGTGTATTTCAGAGAACCAGCGCACAGATAAGACTGGAACAGACCTTTGCAGATCACCAAGTCCACTCCCACTGCCCAAACAGGGTCAGAACAGCAGGCTGCTCAGGGCCATGTTCAGTTGAGTTTTGAGTATCTGCACAGATCAAGACTCTGTAACCTCTCTGGGCAACCTGTTCCAGTGTCCAATTGGGTCGGTTGGGTTATTTTTAATATTTAAGTGAATTTTTCTGTATTTTGATTTGTGCCCATTGTCTTTTGTCCTTCATCGGGCACCACTGAGAAGGATCTGTCTCTGTCTTTTTTACATCCTCCCACTTGTACACATTATTACATGCATTAGTTACATACATCTCCCACCAAGATTAAAAATCCCTCATTGCTTCTCCTTCAATAAACCTCCATCAAAGAAGGAGTATTCAAAGCTTTGGAAGTACACTCAGTGAAGTAACACTTGCGAAAACAGATGGTTTTTATCACCCTATTTCTGGCAAAGACTTTCAAGCTGGGGATTTTATCTCATGCACTGTGAACAGCGTCATGCACATGTTAGAATACCCCTGCGGATTGGTTTATGTGGGTATAGCCAGCTGCCAATTCAAACAGTGTGTGACAGAAATGCAGAGGTCTTTTTCATAGGAATGATGAGGAACGTCCTGTGGCAGTCCATCTGACTTTACTCCCCCAAGATGTTTCCACTCTTAGAGTTAACTGGAAATTTAAAAGTTGTATAATTATATCGGGAAAACAAAGATGCTTCAGGTGCTTTAAAGCACACAGTTCTGGCAGAGGATTTGTTTTTAATAAAGAGATATGAATTTGTCAATTTTTTTCTCATTTGAATTCACCTTGTTATTTTTCCTTCCCACAAAAAGAAAAGAGTGAAGGAAAAGTTTTCCCGTCCTTTCTCTGTCTTGCTGGTTTTTGGATTTTTTATTTTTTTTTTTTAGATCTTCCACAGAGAAAGCCTGATTCAGATCTAACAAAAAGCTCTAGCATCACAGGTGACCTCTTTACTGGTCCTGCCCAGAGGCAGGATCAGCTATAGTGAAGAACACAGTTATTTTCTTATCCTGATCTTCGGGGTCGCCAACACTGGAGAAACTATAGTTTATTCCTGTATTTACTAGAAAGTTTTTTGGTAGCAGTAAAGCTGATACCTGGCCTTGTGCACATAATCACACGTAACCTTTGTCTCCATGGCATTGTGCAGTGAGGCACCATGACAAAAGACTTTGGGCTAGCTCCATAGCTACTGTTTTAAATGCTTTATTTTATCAGCCTCAGCTATCTCTGGAACACACTATGTTTAAGTTCCACTGCTCTTCTCTGCTCTTTCTTTGGTCTGCAAGTACGAGTAGATCATGTGTGCTGCCCCTAAAAATTCTGATGCTCCTATTATTTTTTACTGTTTTGATCTCACCATATAAGTTTGTAAAATTACAACTGGAAAATTTCTGGCCTGAGGCTGAGGTTAATGATTTGTATGAAAAAGCGAACACAGACCACTTCCCAAACCCAAATTTCTCCTCTCCTCTAAATTGTACTGTCATGAATTTTATTTGCCTTCACCATTTCACATCTTCTTTTTTTTTTTTGTGTGTGTGTGTCATATGCCAGACTTAGCAACACTAACAACTGTTTTCTTCTCCAGCCTGGATGCCAAAACTCTGCTTAGTCTTTGGCATCACAAAGATGTGTTGACTCCATTATGAATAAACAGTCAGAAGATATGGATTTAAACCAGCAGTCCTCAAACTTTCAGCACCACAAGCCACTGTCACCCAGCAGGATGCTCACTAAATAACCCTCATACTTCCAGTCAAATATTAATTAAAAGCACTAACAAGCCAATATGGTCATGTTGACTATGTCCATGGATACAAACGGTAGTCTGCAGACCACAAATATATAAATTAAAACTGAGAGGAATCTCAAGCTTAATTGCCACTTCTGTGTCTCATCTGATTTTATATCCACATTACGCAAGGCACATCCAACACATGGCATTTGCAGCTCCCAGCCAAACTGAGCTCAGTTTAAAACAAGCACATGTTTGCTCAGAACTGATCTGCTTTTTGCATACTTGCACAATAGGTTAGTTTTTTTTTTCCTTTTAGTTAATGGGTTTTATTGAGAACATATTTCTATAGCTTAAAATAAAAAAAAGAAAAAGTAAGCCCCAGAGACAATTTTCTTATCCCAGCTTTTGCACAAGCTACCATGATGAAAATCATACATTTCACAAATGAATTTGAAACAAACACTCACAAGATTTGTATTCTTCTCAATAAGGCATCTGCACTTATACAGAACAAATTACCTTATACTGGAGGATTAATGACTGCTAAGCAGATAAAATATTCTCTTTGTAAAATCAACTAAGCAGCCCAATATGCTTATTTTATGCTGATGGTTTTACTATAAAATATAATAGTCATACTGTAGATAGTGGTACACATTAGTTCTGTTCTCAGGCTTGAGAACATGTATGTTCCAAGAAGGAACACATGCGTTGCATTTCCTATTTTGTTTGCTCCTTCTCCAGTGATGTAGAATTTACATTTTCTTAAAGAAAATAGTATATGAGATTTTTTGGAAGCATTCACTTCTGACTTTACTCTTTCTCAGAGTAGTTAATACAATCCAGAGAAGTATCAGTTGGATTAGAATTAAGTGATTTCTGATTGCTTTTGAAAATTTGTCCCAGAAGGAAACACTGACTCTTCAGCTCCTCTGGCATGTCATAAAACTGACACGTCTCAATATCATCCATATTTTGGGAATGGCCCGTTAGTAAGAATCATTGCAGTTTCTCAGGGACTTCTCATCTGAGCATCTCAAAGCAATGCAATTCCACTTGGCAATTTACCTCCTCTGGTGTCACTGTGCCTGCCTTGTTCTATGAGAACTTTCTAGGTGCAAGGATTTGGGTGAAAGTATTCTGAGGTGAGTAGCAGGGAAGGGGAAAATACCTGTTTTGGGTGCATAAACTTAGACCGCACAAAGGGGCATGTTTTACAATGGGCAAGAGCTTACTGCTTCTAAGAAAACCAGCCTCTTTTGAGGCATGGCAAACACTTCAGCTATCAAGTATGCAGAGGTAGAAGTGCATGGACATGCTCATGTGCAGGACCACAAAATCACAGTTTGCAATGGAGACGGCTCTGGCTCCTTACCCATCACTTTGCTTTCAAGCCCCAACTTGCAGAATTGGATTTGGCTTGTCACATTGCATGGTAGGAAACACATTCCTCATGTTTGAAACTTCAGAAAGAATAGTTCACCATGAGCTGGCAGAAACACAGGACAATTTGTGATTGTCTTACATGCAGGGAATAAAACATTCTAGCATACACTTGAAGCTGAGCAGGACTTAAACTTTCAAGAAAAACTTTTATTGCCAGAAATAGCAGACTGAGTGACATCAAAGCAGTTCATGATAATGTGTGGAAAATGTGTCTAAAATAGAGTCTGAAAGTGTCTAAAACCGGGCATTTGGGTTCCTCTGTTTTTAAACTTGAGATTTTTTCCTTTGCAGCTGACATTTAAGTGCATAGAGAATTAATAGTGAAAAAAAATTAAAATGTTTGGATTGCAAGTATAACGTGTGGATCAAATATATTTTTTTAAATAAATGCCAATCAATGACTTTTATATTTTAGACAGAACAAATTTAGAACCATACAAATTCAGTTATTTGAGAAATTCAAAGTTCTTAATGAAATAGAAAAAAAAATTCCTTAGCTTTAAGAAAAACAAATATTTTACTCAGGTGTATTCAGCTCTGTTAGTATAATATAGCTTCCCTTTCACAATGTCTCTACAACACTACTCATTGGTCCATAGAGATTATCCAGTCCTGTAATCATGATTATTCTTAGAATCATAGAATCATAGAACGGTTAGGGTTGCAAGGGACCTTCAAAGGTCTTCTAGTCGAACACCCCTGCAAGAAGCAGGGACATCCCTGACTATATCAGGTTGCTCAGAGCCTCATCCAGCCTGGCCTTGAACATTTCCAGGGATGGGGCCTCCACCACCTTTCTGGGCAACCTGTCCCAGTGTTCTATAACTCGCATCATAAAAAATTTTTTCCTAATTTCTAATCTAAATCTACCTCCCACTATTTTAAAACCATTACTCCTTGTCCTATTGCAACAGGCCCTACTAAACTGCCTTTCCCCATCTTTCTTGTAGGCCCCCTTGAGGTACTGGAAGACCGCTATCAGGTCTCCCCGGAGCCTCCTCTTCTCCAGGCTGAACAGCCCCAACTCTCTCAGCCTGTCCTCATAAGAGAGGTGCTCCAGCCCTTTCATCATCTTCGTGGCCCTCCTCTGGACCTTCTCCAACTGGTCCATGTCCTTCTTGTGCTGGGGGCTCCAGAACTGGACACAGTACTCCAGGTGGGGTCTCACCAGGGCAGAGTAGAGGGCGAGAATCACCTCCCTCGACCTGCTGGCCACGCTCCTCTTGATGCAGCCCAGGATGTGGTTGGCCTTCTTGTGAGAACTGAAATCGGCACTGAAATGAAAGGAGCTAGAAAGTAAGAAAAAACAAATGAAACACCTACATTCTTCAGTATTCACCAAGTGCTATTGTTTTCCACAGGTCTTTCAAATTAGCTGAAATGACTTTTTGATCATCTGTCTTTCCCTCCTGTCTGTCACTGTGTAGTGCCCCCCACATAAACACACCTCTCCTTTACTTTGGCTAAGCAAAAGTATTTTAGGCCTGAGGAAATGAAACTATTTTGTGCTTCTTTGCTGGAAAGGTCCTAACACCATCCTCATCTGAAGCTGCTAAAGGGCTGTGGACTGATTAGGTAATGCCTACTGTAACAATCTTACTTAGAAGAGCAAATCTCTATTTTTTCCCCTGCAAGGGGGTTAATGTACATATTACAGGATTTTTTTTTTCATGTGTTTGACAAAGTAAAGAGAATTTCATCCAGATATCTGGCTATGTCTCTGCAGAGGGCAGAAAAAGTGCATGTAAGATTTAGTAGAACACTGACTCCCCTTCAAAATCAAGCCCTTCCAAGCTTTCTTATTAGATTTTTTTACTGTTTTCATAGAAAAATTGAATGGAGTAATAAAAGTAACGTCTCTGTAATGTTTCATATTTGTTACACTACTTTAAAATCTAGTTGATGAGGCACTACTGAAACTTGCTCAGTCCTTTGGCTTGGACCTCAAATGCATAGAATTTAATTTTTAGTTCTGTGTCTACCACTCAGCTTTTTTCACAGCCAGGCATACTTTGGGTTTAGTATCATCATAAAAAAAAAAAGATGCATTTCAAATTAGTCTCATCTTTTTTTACAGTGCAGGAGAAATAGAGGGGGGAGGACTTTCATTTCAATTTGATGTAATGTTTAGAGTCAACAAAGAATATTTTTTGTTGTTATGCCAAAAAAAAAAAAATCATATTCAGCTGTGAGTCAAGACAAGCCACAACCTCCCAACTATTTTATTCTGGCTGTTACACTGAAAAAAATTCATTAATCACTCAGAGGTATGCTGCTGTACACCACAGGATGAGTGGCCATTTGTTTTTGCACTTCTTTGGGTGCAGAGAGAGACAGTGTGTTTCTCCTTCATATCCTTTTATCTTTTTTTTTTTTTTTTGTGAGCACATTGCTATTGATAACTGCTAAAACTGGCACCATGCTTTAGCAATATCAGATGCCACTGGCAAAAGAGCTATTGTACATCCTGCCCTTTGGTTCCCTTTAAACATAAATCAACAAAGGAAACATTCAGTGAAGGTATTTGCAATTGCAATCTGGGGTTCCTCCTTCTCTATCTTTGCATCTATATGTTTACGTCTTTGAAAAACCATGAACTCATCAATGCCAAGGTTGTTGTGCTAGGCATCTGACGTGCACTGTGTAGCAGTATCACTCAAAATGCTTAAATACAAAAAGTGCTTCACAAGCCTAAGTTTCAGGGTATTATGTTTAACCCCAGTTGCCAGTCATTTCTAATAACTTCTGAAGTATTACTGTGTTGCAAAATTCACTTTTTAGGATCTCAAAAGCTTTTCCAAAATGAATTTTCCAGCCTCTGAGTAATCCTTGTCATTTCAAGTGGTGTGAAGTGATTTTAACTCCATAGTCCTAGGATTTTATGTCTCTTTTGCAGAGGCGTAGCTGACAATACCGCAAGTGCAGTAGTGGAAAACCAAATCTGATGAACCCTGCGTCGTGTCCACAACAGCTGAAGGACAGAAAACTAAGTAATGAATCCCATCTTTTGAATTAAAAAACGTAAAAGAGCTAAGTCACACTCTGATCTTAGGGGTGTGAGGGTGAAGTAAAACAAATAATACAGCCTTGAAAACAATACTATGGCATATGTAGCAGATCGAATTCAACAATTCTTTATGATGAAGTTAGCATCCAGGGGCAAATTCAGACTTAATTCACCATTTCCCCACAGCTTCAAAGACCAATGGAAACTAAGTGTATGTCCTACCACAATTAGAAATGGAAAACAATGTGTTTAATGGATAACCATGTAATTTCTTAAATTATTATGAAATTAAATTAAACTTTAAATTCATTTAGATTGCATGTATTTTCTTGCAAATTTTTCCTTGCCTTTTCTGATCTAATTTCATTTTCTGGAATCTGATACAGGAATAAGACATCCCAGATGAAAAACAATAACAAAACAAAATGTGAGGAAGAAGTAGCCTTTTTAATTTCCTAGTTGCAACAAAGAGCTGTAATGCTGTTACCTCCGCAGTGAGGACAGCCTTGTGTGGTCAGCTGAGGGACAAACTCTAATGATTTTATGGTTTTCATGACTGCTTTCTTTTTTGACCAATCTAGAGCTTAAACAATGTAGTTTCCTAGCAATCTTTAAAAAAAATGCAAACTATTAAGAGTCTGACAGGATGCAATATGCTCTGCATTTATTGCGGAGAAAAAAATGTAAATCCAAACATTTAAATTAAGTAAAAATATCCAACCCAGTAGACCTCCACCATTCCTCTGGATGATCATAAAGTCAGCTTTCTGTGATGTTGGTGATTTTTTTGTTTGTTTGTTTGGTTTTTGTTGTTGTTGTTGTTGTTTTGTTTTGTTTTAAATCGCTTTCTTTCCAGAAAAGAGCTTTGCATGCACTGGATTCAATTACTTTTCTGGACAATTATTTCCTCAGACTTGTCCTGATTCTTATGTCTACATTTATTTTCCCTCCTATTTCCCAAGCTTCAGTTTTCCACAATATGTTTGCTGTGTAGTCTAGTGAAACAGTGATGGAGCATGTCACTGAAGGTAAAACCGGGCATGTCACTTCAGATGGCTTTTCAGTGGGACGGATCTGCAGCACCTCTCACTTTAGGGTCCTGGAAACACCAGTTAGGTTCCCTGAAGAGATAAAAAAAACTGAAGAGTCAGAACTCACAGGCTAATCGCATCCTGGGTTGCATCAAGAGGGGCGTGGCCAGCAGGTCGAGAGAGGTGATTCTCCCCCTCTACTCTGCCCTGGTGAGGCCCCACCTGGAGTACTGTGTCCAGTTCTGGAGCCCCTAACATAAAAAGGACATGGACCAGTTGGAGAAGGTCCAGAGGAGGGCCACAAAGATGATCAGAGGGCTGGAGCATCTTTCCTATGACGACAGGCTGAGAGAGTTGGGGCTGTTCAGCCTGGAGAAGAGGAGGCTCCGGGGAGACCTGATAGCGGTTTTCCAGTACCTCAAGGGAGCCTACAAGAAAGATAGGGAGAGGCTGTTTAGTAGGGCCTGTTGCAATAGGACAAGGAGTAATGGTTTTAAAATAGAGGGAGGTAGATTTAGATTGGATATTAGGAAAAAAATTTTTACAATTCATAGAATCATAGAATCATGGAATGGTTAGGGTTGGAAGGGACCTTCAAAGGTCATCTAGACCAACCCCCCTGCAAGAAACAGGGACATCCCTGACTAGATCAGGTTGCTCAGAGCCTCATCCAGCCTGGCCTTGAACGTTTCCAGGGATGGGGCCTACACCACCTTTCTGGGCAACCTGTTCCAGTGTTCTATAACTCGCATTGTAAAAAATTTTTTCCTAATATCCAATCTAAATCTACCTCCCTCTATTTTAAAACCATTACCTCTTGTCCTATCACAACAGGCTTTACTGAACAGCCTCTCCCCATCTTTCTTGTAGGCCCCCTTGAGGTATTGGTACACTATCAGGTCTCCCTGGAGCCTTCTCTTCTCCAGGCTGAACAGCCCCAACTCTCGCAGCCTGTCCTCATAAGAGAGGTGCTCCAGCCCTTTTATCATCTTTGTGGTCCTCCTCTGGACCTTCTCCAGCTGGTCCATGTCCTTCTTGTGTTGGGGGCTCCAGAACTGGACACAGTACTCCAGGTGGGGTCTCACCAGGGCAGAGTAGAGGGGGAGAATCACCTCCCTCAACCTGCTGGCCACACCCCTCTTGATGCAGCCCAGGATGTGGTTGGCCTTCTGGGCCGCAAGGGCGCATTGCCGGCTCATGTTGAGCTTCTCGTCCACCAGCACTCCCAAGTCCTTCTCCTCAGGACTGCTCTCAATCCATTCCCCGCCCAGCCTGTATTTGTGCCTGGGATTGCCATGACCCAGGTGCAGGACCTTGCACTTGGCGTGGTTGAACTTCATGAGTTTGGCACGGGCCTACCTCTCCAGCCTGTCAAGGTCCCTCTGGATGGCATCCCTCCCTTCCAACGTGGGAGTTGTAGAACACTGTAACAGGCTGCCCAGAGAGGTGGTGGATGCCCCATCCCTGGAAACTTTCAAGGCCAGGCTGGATGAGGCTCTGAGCAACCTGATCTTGTTGGGGATGTCCCTGCTTCTTGCAGGGGGGTTGGACTAGATGACCTTTGAAGGCCCCTTCCAACTCTAACCATTCTATGATTCTATGTTTCTAACTCAAGACTTTTAGATGATGGCATTGTTTCCTGTTCCTTTTTAGCTTTCTACATTCCTGCCTTTTAACACCACCACATTCCCACACATCCAAGAGAGCATGGTTTGTGCACATATTGCAGTGAGTTTTGCCCACTCTAACAAGAAATTTAAAATATTGGTTTTGACACACAGAAATTGCAAGAGCTTTGTCACCCTCAAATGTTACCCATGCCGTTTTCATTCATGGAAAAATTATATAAATTACCATCTCTTACATGTTTCTGTTGCTAGTATGGCAATGCTCACCTCCTCAGTTTCATCTGCCCAGCTTCCCCTCAGCTGTGTGTACCTAATATCCTGGTCCCCATCCCAGTCTGCAGTTTGGGCCACCTCCACTCAAACTACAAGACTCTCTGACCTCTTCTCCCTTTTCCCTAAGATTTGTGAGTGAGACGATACATCTGTGACTGCGATCCTTTCAGGATAATCATTGCAGCAAGGGAAAATGCTGCCTCTTAATCTTTTGCCCATCTTCCTTTGTGTAGCATTAGGTTAATGGTGAGAAAGGTGGAGAGATGTAAAAGCTTCAGTCTCAATCTCCAGCATCAGAACATGAAAAAAAGGCTAGGCAACTAATTACAAAGTGTTTTTCCCACGGGAAGTTGAAATCCTTGAGACCTTAACTTTACATGTCTCTACTACACGGTTTCCTGCTCCAGAAATCTCCCTGTGCAGTTCCTGAGAGGTGGCAATGCTACTTCTGCTGTTTCTGTGCTGTTTGTCCAGTGCAGGCAGAGTGATATGCACCAGCCACAAATGTGGTTCAGCTGGTGTAAGGAAGTAAAGAGCAATCTTCTTTATTTATATTTTGCCATTTCGCAGCTCCCACTAAACTCTTCAAACATAGTTCCCCTATCTAAACACATGCCACAGTGCCCACACATCAGATACACATGGAGATACAAGGTCCTCCAGTCATGGACAGTCTCTACATCCCAAAATGGTCTCAGGAAGAGAAGGTTTATCATCATACTTTACCAATTTCATAAATAGAAGGATTTACTTGACATTGTTTTCAAACTGTCTCCTTTCCAGAACAATCATTTTTGAGAAAAATAAAACCAAACCCAAAAGAGAGTTCAGAAAAAAGAAGAAACATTATCTCACTTAGTTTTGAGTTAGCCTCTCCAGAGTCCTCGGGGAGCAGAAGAGCAAACAAGACTATGCTCAGAATGTTCCCATTCCTGAGCTGGGCTAAAACAAATACACTGGAGCAAGTAAAAACACATATGAAAAAAAATCCAAAAGCAAATCTACCCCCTGAAAACCAGGGCACTGACTGGGGCTATGAGGCAGCCAGCAAAAACAGGGAAAGATATTCTTCTAAACCTACAGGCTGTACTTCTGAGCACAGGTAACAGTAACGGATGTCTACAAGTGCTGCTCTGCTCTTGATGGGTACTGCATTAATAAAAGCACCTAGTTACCTCCAGACAGCAACTCTCTGTATGAATTTGGGTGTAGCAGCTGCATTTAGAGATCGAACTGACTCGGCAGAGAAAGACCACACAACTCAGAGAGCTGAACAGCTGCAGGCTGCGCCCCACATGAAGGCCTACGAGAGTTACCTCCTCAGGTTCAGGGCATCCATGCAAAGAGCATGCTGGCAGTGGAATGAGCATGTACCAGTTGATATTGTAATTGAATACCAGATGTTCAGCTGAGAGTAAACGGAGCGTGTAGAGCCCTTACAGGTACAGTTATGTGGTACTGGGATGGAGGATACATGTGCTGTCAGGAACAGAACAACTTTCTTCTTCACCACTGAACTAATGTGGTTAGTTGTAAGAAGACAATCTGCATGACTCCCTTGTCAATTCCAGGGCTGCCTTCAAAACTGTTTTCCTTTTTGCAAGGAAAGCTGACCAAGCACACTCATTCTCTGTGTATTTCAGTGTTTCACATAGTAGGCTGGCTGTTGGCTTGTTCAGTTCTCACCTTTCTATACGTAGTGTATCATCTGAGCTTTGAAGAGACTACAAGGTCATATTGGTAGCTGGTGTGAAATGGCAGGAGGATTCAGTGAAGCTGAAAGACCTGTTTTTTATTTACACTAGCCTCGGATACTTCCTGGCTAACAAAGTCATGAAGGAAGGAGATGTGAGATTCAGTGGTCACAGTTTAGTCTCAACAGTCATAGCTGTTGCAGTAAATCTTTAAGTAGCTTTACTTCCATTAGTTAATCTGCTTTCATTTGGTTTTATGAAATATCAGTAAGTGGTAATTAATTTTAAGAGCTGCTTTGCTTTCTTCAGAATCGTGACGTGTATGCAAATGCAGAAAATTGACTGCAACAGCCCTCCTGACCCATCTCCCGCATACTACATTGTTTGTTATGGAAAAGCAATTAACAAGAGGGAGTGGAATTTGATTTCTTTAATCTGTGCAGTGATGAAAGCTCCCCTGATGTGTGCTTGTCTCTCTGGAAGTGCTCAGTGCTGCCACTAATCCTTTGCATTCTTTAGAGAATACTAATTGATTTAACTAACATCAAATGTAATAATGTTGTCCGCAGGTATGTTTGTCATGCACTACACTGACATACCTTTGAGGCCATTGAGTAACTTCTCCAGAACACAGAAGCATAAGAAGGGATCATTTAAAGCTATGTTTCTACAGCTTTCTAGATGCCTTTCACCTTATTTTCTGCTGCTTTTGCACAGGTATTGTACCTGCATGGAGGCAGGTCGAAACAAACCACTCTTCAGGGACCCTGCAGTCCCCACATCTAAATTTAAAAAACTGGGGGCTGAGGGCTTGAAATTTGAGTCTTAATTCTGCTGCTTAGATCAAAAGTAGTGGGGAGAGGCTTTTCAGTAGGGCCTGTTGTGATAGGATGAGGGGTAATCATAGAATCATAGAACGGTTAGGGTTGGAAGGGACCTTCAAAGGTCATCTAGTCCAACCCCCCTGCAAGGAGCAGGGACATCCCCAACTACATCAGGTTGCTCAGAGCCTCATCCAGCCTGGCCTTGAACATTTCCAGGGATGGGGCTTCCACCACCTTTCTGGGCAACCTGTTCCAGTTTTCTATAACTCGCATTGTCAAAAATTTTTTCCTAATTTCCAATCTAAATCTACCCCCCACTATTTTAAAACCATTACTCCTTGTCCCATATAATGGGTTTTGTAATGGTTTTAAAATACAGGGAGGTAGATTTAGATTAGATATTAGGAAAAAAAAAATTACTATGAGTGTTGTAGAACACTGGAACAGGTTGCCCAGAGAGGTAGTTCATGCCCCATCCTTGGGAATGTTCAAGGCCAGGTTGGATGGGGCTCTGAGGAACCTGATTTAGTCGGGGATGTCCCTGCTCCTTGCAGGGCGGTTGGACTAGAAGACCTTTGAAGGTCCCTTCCAACCCTAACCATTCTATGATTGTCTATTTGCCATCTACTTTCCACATGGAAGTCTACACCTTCTATCCTCTGCTTTCATCTATAGCAGCCCGTATGTAACACACCCTGGTTTACACCTCTTGGCACTAGTAAGGAAAACCTCTCCTACGTTATGTGTGCACACATTCTCACATACACATGCGTAGAAGGCAGTATTTATATGTCTAGTTTTACATAACCAAATAAGGACTAAATCTTTAGAGCCACTTTAACGCAAGAGTAAGAAAAATACATAGTTCATCCTTTTTCTCTCTAAAAGAAGTGGAAAAGATGCCTAGGATTTCAGAGGAGGCTAGGAGACAGCTGTAATTCTAACACTATCTGTTTGGAAGGGAGGCTAGGAAAGATGTGGAACAGGCACCCAGCATGCTGGATAACCCTTCTTCAGCAAATAGCCTTGCTGGCTGTCATAGAGATGAAATTCACAACAGCCTCCTCATATGTGGTGGTGCAATTACTTCACCATCATCAAATCAGAATTCGTTTGGATTGAATACCAATCCCTCAGTAAGAGGAGAGACTGGCCCACCCCATGCCAGGGGAGCACCTGCTTTATGCTGGTGCAATAAAATCCGAACTTGTCTCTGAAGAACCTCTCACCTAGGGCAAGGTTTTGCTCCTATTACTCACCTTACATCAAAACCAGATTTCTTTGGGGCTATTTTGCACCTGCAAAGGACAGCTCTCTCTATCTGAGGGACTTGCAGGCAATAATGCTCCACTCAGATGTTATGCTCAGTGAACACTTGTAACATTGAAACCAAAGCCAGAGATTTGTGATGTCCTGCAATAACTGTCCAAGGAGGAGTTTTATCTTCTCCTCCTTCTTCTGCTAGCTGCAGAATATTTTTTCCATGCTTTTAGGCTGAATTTACCACTGTGTCTGGCCATCAACTCATTCAGCAGGGAAATCCTACTGCACCAGTGGTCGTGTGAAGAAATCTCATTACAGACGGTTTCCTCCCAGTGTCTTGGACTAAGGATGGCTACCTGGGGCAAAACGTTTTTAGAAATCTGCTTGCAAATTTTTAAGTGTCACAAACATTGCAGCATTGAAGCTTTATTTTTTTTGTTCTTTCCTAAAGACAGAGAGGTATCTGCCTGTAAGAAGAGGGCCCTCCCTAAGAAAACTTGCAGTCATGGTCTGAAACTGAAATAATTTTAAATCTAAGTCTTCTTGACTCTTTCAAATGCTCCCCAGGTGCTCATGATGGCATGTATTTCGTTTAACAGTTGGACTTACTGATTTAAAAGTCTTTTCCAACCTAAAAGGCTCTATGATTCTACGACTTTCAAGGCAACACAAGCTTGTTTACTTGTTTGTGGCAAGATATACCTGTTGTGCAGGTAAATAAATTATGTTAATATCTGAACCAGCTACTTTCTTGAACATTAAAGGAAGGAGAAAAATTATTTCTGTAATAAAGTCCACAGTCATATAAAGATAGCTATGACTCTATTTAGATGTGGAGATGACAGTCTGCTTTTTAACATACAGTCATCCTACACTGTTTATTCTGCCATAAACATTTCCTTCTCACACTGGAATGTAATTTAAGCTTCACAGTAGGGTCACAAGAAAGTAAAATGATCTATTAAACCCAGACATCCTGAATCCCCATAGGCTTGTTTTCCCTGTCAGCATTATAGAAACTAAGGAAGAAATTATACAAATTATTTTGATTGGTCCTTCCAACCACACCTTCTTATTTTAAAACCATCACCCTGTCCAGCTGTAGTACTGATATGAATTATTTAAGTTTTTCACATTGCTGTTTAGATTTGACACCAATCCCTCCCCTATCCACTCATTTGTAAAATGCTTTAGAGTAAAGTAATATTTTACAAAAATGGGAACCATATGAGGTTCTGTGCAGCCAGCGAAAATAGCAGGCATGGTGTACATGGTCAATGAAAAAGCAAGCATGAAGAAGGACGAATGTGTGCATGAAAACAAAGAAATTACAGCAAAAAGTGATAAGGACTGTGCTGGCATAATTGTTTGGCCTTTGCCAAGAAGAACCAGGAAGATGTGGGCACAATTTAAGCAGAAACAGGACATGCAGCTTGGGAAGGCTCACTGAAATTCCTAGTCATGTCATTTTCTGGTGCCTTCGTAATTACGCTGCAGAACACACACTACCAGGACACATATAAGTCACAGCAACCCATAATTTGCAGCATTATAATAGTAATGCAACTGTATGATGAAAAACCTTTTTAGCTAAGAACTAAGAACTAAGCCACTGCTAAGAACTGATTAATTACTGAAGTCAGACATTTTCATTAATGTTTAGAACAGGAAAAAAAAGTGTGGCTAACAGTTCCATGCAAGAGAAGTAAGAAATGAAACTGTTGCTGCAGTGCAACTTCATTATTAAGTTACTGCCTCAGTTCAGCAAATAAAAAGCCAAATTATTTGCTCCTTACTGTTAAGCTTAGGTTTCTGTTAAAAGCAACTAGCTGCCCCTACAGAATTGAAATAGTTACAGTAGGGACCAAGTTGTTGGATAGGCTTGCAATTTTAAATTGACTTAGCTGCACTGACCCCATCTGAAAGGTTCCGGTTTACACCTGCTGAAGATCTAACCTTTGCATAGAAGGAAGGAAAACTGAGACAAAGTGTGCCTGTTTTCAGACATGTAGCTCAACCGGGTAGTCTGGTCCTACTGCAGTTCCTGTGAGGTACCCCAGTAATATTTCCAACTCTGAAGACTTTAACTAAAATTTTACAAAATTTTCACAAAGATGAAAATAAAAATTAAATTCACCCAGAAAAAAAAAGCTAATATAGCACCAACATTATTTTTTTCCTTATTCAGGGTCCTACAACATTCAGAAAGAAACACGTCTGTAAGATCTGATCTGTACTGCATTCGGTTTCCATGTTGCCTGAGGATGCAATGAGAATTATGAACCTTGATGTTTCATTAAAAGATTAGCAGCAGCATCAGCTTGTTGCACGAGAGAGTAAATGAAAACTGAGATTCCATGATGTTAAGATAAGAGTACAATTTTCCCGAGTGCCACAAGCAGTTACGCTTAATGGCATCTTTCACTGGGAGAGAGTGTATTATTGCAGTGCACACCACGGAAGACCCAACGATCAATACCTGACACTATAGCATCCTTTTGGGGCACAAAAGGATGTGGTGCCAAGTAGATTCAGAGTTGCCTGAACTGGCACTTGTTGCCGTGCTGGTGAGCCCAGAGCTCTCCCTACCTCAGCAGAAGAGGAGACTCCAAAGCAAGCAGAGCCACAGCAAGATGTGCTGCACACTGAGAAGCCAGTACCGTACGCGCTGTCCTGCAGGAGCCCTTCCAGCTGGCACAGGATGAAGCAGCCCTGTAGCTATTGTAATTTGCACTGAGGGGTGGCTGTGTGCCAGGTGCTGGATCTAAAAAGGCCTGAACTCAACAAGTTGAGTATTGAGCCTGTCATGCTGAAAAGTAATATTCAGGCAAAGAACATTCAAAGCAAAGAAAAGGTGGTTATCCAAGTCTAACTCAGAATATTAGGCCGTAAAATGAGCTCTGTATAACACTTAGTTAAAACAGAATACCTGTGGGATTATAAATCTTTTTCCTTGAAGTGCAACATGAAGGCATGGAGAGCAAAAGCTATTGCGGAAGAGTTATTTCATTGCATGACAATTGAAATAAATGTTGTGGAAGCATTTACACATGTTTCTTTGGATGTTACCATTCCCTTTACTTTGATAACAAGCAGGCAGAATAGCTTTCATAACTTTAAAAATCCCTTTTCACTCGTATTTTATATAAGCCCTGTAAAACTGAAAGTACGTTACCTCACTGCAATCAATCTCTCTTCCACACAGTTATTCCCAGAAATACAGAGAAACACCTGTTTTTCTATTCTGGAATCTCACATTCCAGCTAAGATCTTGCCACTATTTTCTGTCAGTTTAATAGTTTATTTGAAACGCTCATACAAATACATACATACACACACATATATATGTATATATAAATTTTCTTACATATATAAAATTGTCTGAAATCCAATATCAGTTTGGAATAGAAGGCAAATACATAAGATGCATTTTTGTCTACCTATATGAGGGTTAATTACAAGAAACTATATGCATCATAGAAGATTCTTGGGTGTAGAAACTATTATTAAAATTAAGTATGTGCATTTGTTCCAGGCTCTCAGAAACTACCTTATCTACTACCTCATTTACTAGTTAAACAGTGAATTTTATAAATGTTATTGATGAGTGGCAAAATGCTGCTCAGGAATGAGCTGAGACGCTCTCGCCTTCTGACTACATTGATTCAACCACACTGTCTTAAGGGATTCAACCACACTATAAATACAACTAGTCAAACAACTTCTGGATAGTTTCCCTGATGGGAGACAGCTTTTTTATAGAAAAGATTTTCATAAATGTATTTACATTTTTTAAAAAATTATGATAGGGAATAATTTGGTTAGCAAAAAATATGTTGGAAGAAAAAAGGAAAACATGCTTGCTTTCATCTCCATTCTTCATGCTGAAGAGATGATCCTCTCTCACCTAATTCTAATCACAATGTGAAACACAGCTAGAGGCTCCAGGGTTCAGTTCACTCCCAAAGCCAGAGTAAGCCTCCAAAAATTAGATACAGCAAGAGGACCTTTCTACCTCCTCCTCCTCGTCCAACACAACTTGGAACAAAAACGTATTGCAATTTCTGTTTCTACCTAAAAGTCAACTGATATTTTGCACACAGAGGATTCTTCTGCTGGGAAAATTATTGTCTGAAAGAAGAGAAACTTAATAGGATACAGCCAAACCCAGTTCTTCAGTCATTCATATACGACTTCTCAGGAAACTGGAAGTAAGCCCTTTCTCTGCTTCTCAGATACACAGTGTTCATCCTTCAGTAAAACATTTTTTCAGCTTTTAGACTCCCAGGAAGCCGCAAAAGGTATTATTCTATATTAAAGGACTGATTTTTCTTCTTAATTTTACTCATAAGAGAAGATAGCGTAGTCAATATTCTTCTTTAATGTGAAATTATTTTACATTGTTTAGAAATTTGTGTTCCCTCTAACACTGAGCTCAAGATGGCCACTTCATATAGCCACCAGCATTTTGAATCATCTAGAAAATTACAGTAAAATTAAACAAAAAAAATTACTACTTCAGAGCTATTCTGAGTATAAAAAAAAAAGCCATCTGCAAGTTTAAAGATAAAATAATTTGACTTATGACTAATTGGGTTTTAAAAACAGGCTTTTCAGCTAAACAAATCCCTTGTTCTAAAATTCTTCTGCAATTAAACATAAATAAGTAAAAAAAAAAGGTAATTTTGAGACTGACAAAACACAAAAATTCTCAGCCGGTTATAGATCATCATTCTTCTTTTTTTGCCCTCAAATTTCTGATGGAAAAACAGATGTTAAAAACATCATAATACCACAAGTACTGTTTGTCTCATAGGAGCAAAATGTGCTCACTATGTTTGATTTATCTTTGGACACTGTGACGCACGAGTCCTCTCTCAGAAATGGCAAAATAAATGTCCTTAAACCATGCCTGCAAAACCCATACATGTCAAATCTCATGCAATACAGACTGTGAGAGAAAGATTTCCTTAGCCTTAGTGAGTTGATGGCACTTGGAAATAAAATACCAAATCTAGTTTCTGAACTAACCTAACATCTTGTCTGAAGACAATGAAGTCAGTATGGAAGGTAGGCAGTTCCTTGCAGCCAGTAATTTACCTGGTAATTAAGCCTTTTGTTTTCTTCTGTGAAAAGAACAGTCAAGATAACTTTATTTTAATAAATACATTAATCATTATGAACTGTTTGAAAGATGAGATTTATTTGGTGCCCTGTCTGCAAGCTACTCATTTCACCCGTGTTTTCTACTCTTCTTCAATCACTCCTGATGTTAACTGGTCATGTGGTATTTCTGTTTCCATACTCAACAGAGGGAACAAGACTTTCATAAAAAAAAGAAAAGGAAGATCAAAAACATTCCTAGAAGAGGTGCCTGTATAGAGTGTGAAACAGTCTGCCCGAGCATTCCTGTGGAAGCAGCAATGAACATAAACAACCACTCCGAAAACAACAGGTTTGCGTCAAAACTAGTTTGGATAGAAAGATGAGTCTTTACAAAGCTATTTTTGTTTGTTTTGTTTGCTGAAAATCTACAACACACAACGCCACAGTCTTGTGAATCTGCTGCAGATCAATGTTACTTTCCATAAGCTACAGTTTGCAGACAGATTTCATCCTCTTTGAGGCAACATATCTCTCCTTTTTAAGATGGAAGATAATGGTGTATGATGGGATGTATGGTGCACAATGGGATATACAGTCCAGTCAAGGAGAGAAACTAAGAGTATGGAGCAATCATATAAATATCACATAAGCAGCCATAAATCCCATGAGGTACTCTCATAAACTTCCAAGAACCAATTTATTTATCTCTCAAAATAATTTGTTCCTAGGCTGAAGTATTTTAAAAACAATCTTTTATTTTAAAAACTAAAATTTCTTTAACAACCAAGCTCTTTTTTATTAATTATTTTTTTTACAAAAAATCACATTTTGCTTTGCTCAAAGAGTATTAAAAAATAGTGCTCCATGTAGAGTTCTTTTTTTCCAGTTCAGTGTCCAAAGTAAAAGAGCATAAAAACAAAGATCAGCTTGATCCAAATTAAAAAAAAAATCTTTTATTTAAATGAAAACCTGCCAAAAACATTCTTTACCTAATAAACATTTTGTTAAATTCCAGGAAATAAAAAAATTACACTTGGCAAATCTAGCCCCATTCTCTTCGAAGTTAAAAACGCTACAACAAATCCTTCCTGCAAACCTAAAGTGTTTTATCATGGAACTATCAAAGGAAACATTTTGATCTTTCTGATTAACCTTACTCCCACACCAACCCTCCACTCCCAAACACTTCTCTTAGCTTCATCCAATATAATAAATGCTATTACTAGGAAACTGTAATTTTGGAGAATAAGAAAGAAGTCATGAGAAGGAAAGAGGGACAAAACAATTAGTAACAGAAAGATTTACATAGCTCTGCAGTTTCTTTTGAACCCACCCAGTCATATTCTGCACTGTCCGTGAATGCTACTTAACAGAAAATGAACTTTAAGATGTTTCTCCAAAGTCTCTGGAAGTCAACCTAAAAACTCCAAATGACATCACTAAGCACTGGATCAGGCTCTTTGGCATCTGGAGTTGGAAAGATTTGTTGCTCTTTTTGCCAGTTCTGACAAAATCTATTTGAATCCAATGTTGCACATCCAAATGGACAGCAAATATCTGATCAGAAAAAGAAGAGTATGTTTTCGTTTAAATTGTATTGTTTAGGTCGTCTCTACAGATTTATATTATACTGCATTTTGCCAAGTTGGCATTTGTATAACTTCAAATAGTGAGTGTATCCAGTTGAAAGGCCTGAAATAATTAGAAACAGATTAATTTTTAAAGTATTTGTAAATTTGCAAATCCAAAGACGTCACCAGCTAACCAATCTCTATCCTTTTCCTCTCTTCATTTCCTATAGCACTGTCATGATGACAATCATGATTCTGCCATGATCTCTGCACAGAACAAGATTGTGGAACTGAACCACAGCAGAGAAAACAGCTCAACATTACTCAATCTCCAATGTATCATTAGCGGTTTTGTTAATATTTGAAGAATGAAAGTGACTACTTTTCCTCATAAGAAACAAACTACAATCTGTGAGAATGACGTAACAAGCATCCACTTTCATTTTGAGCACAATAGTTATTGTAGCAAGAAAGACTTCAAACGGTAGTGAGCTTGGGTATGAATAGGAAACCAAAACTTGCATTTCATCCAAGTCCATAGGTGTATCGATTAGGACCACTTGTGATCACCCTAAGGATGCACATACTGGCAATCGAAGCCAGAAACATTGAGAAGTGTCACTGCACCATTTCAACACTTTGCAGTTTTGTCCCAGCATCCCACAAAACTGCTCTGAACTGCCAAGTGGGAGACATGGAAGTTTTAAGTAAAGATCCAGAAATTAAAAAAAAAAAAAAAAAAAAGCCACCAAACCAAGCATAAAGTTGCACTGGCTCGAATGGGCTGGGCCACCTGTACCTGGGCCACACTTTGCTCAGGAACATGTATTGGCTTCTGTGTTTGGCAAAGGTTGGGCCTTGTCAGGACCGTAAATCCTGCATGATCACAAAACCTGAATTTGTAGCATTAGCCTTGAGTGTAGTGTAATATAATGCATTAGCAAGATTTTAAGATAAGAGTTAAACTTGGGATCTTGATCTTTCTGGAATTTGGTGATAAATTTGTCCTGTGTTTTTCACCTTAAATCTTCTCATCTCCAGTCCTACTAATTTAGGCAGCTGTGTTTGGAAAACAGTTGAAGACTGAGCCTGCAGACCCAAGCAAGCTCTGTTACTAGCGAAGAGCATCAGACAGAATGAGGCCTTCTTCCCTCTCCTGTTGCATACTTCTCACATAAAAAAAAAGACCAGAAAGAGAAGTTTTGAAAAACTTTAGTGGTAGTAGTCTGATTTCCTTCACTGCATTCATTTTGGAAGTGATTTAAACACCTGTAAAAGCTATCCAGTGCTTTGGAAATGTAGGGGCTCACCTAAAGAAGGCTGTAGAGCTGTTTCCTCACTGGCCTGAGCCCTTGACTGATTGCTTTGCTGATTGTCAGCAGCAAGTCCCCAGTTTTCCCAAGTGGTCTTCTTGTGCATGAACATCTGATACGGTTGACTCAGTGAAAGTGATTCCCACAGGCTGGGTAAACATTGCTCCAAGCCCACCAAGCTATCCTGCCACAGTGGAAAGTCTTTGCAGGTGAAGAACAAGCGCAGAGCTGCTAGCTGACCCACAGCACAAACGTGAGGTCAGTCCTCCCGTTGCAGAAAGCAGCTGAGCAATCTGGCCCATCTGGCTGGTCTTTGTGTACTCCCAAAACCCAAAACCCTCTGGTCTGTGGGTGCTCCTGCTGTCTCCTAAGCGGAAAGAAGCCTGTGCTCAATGGGACTTTTGGGTAGCCTCCACACCCTGAAGCATCTAAGGGATGTGCTCCAAGGCAGCTGAGTCTCTACCAGTCTTCTGCAGAGCATTCTCACCATGGCTGCTTATGGGGCCAGCATAACTCAGCTTCCTCACCATCGCCTTCCTCCCGCCTCCTGATGGCCTGCTGCAATGATCAAGAAGGAGTGCCTGAACCGGAAACAGAAACTGTAACTGATGGGGTGGCCTGAGTAAGCAGCGTTAGATCTGGGATTCCCACCAGAAGGTGGAGCAGTGCTAGCACCCAAAAGGAGAAATCCCAGCCCAACCGACTCTTCTCTAGCAAAAGAGGAAGTGAGAGAGCAGATAGCTCCCCAGCTTCCAGCTTTCTCTGGCTGAGTCAGGAGAAGAGGGGCTCAGACCCACAGTACTCAAGGTTTGAACACTGGCTCCAAAGCAGAGCTGTAGTCCTCTCATGTTGTACTGTAAGAGCTGGCCTAGCCTCCTTGCCACAGGCACGTCGGTTTTCCCTTCCCACTGCACGCTGCCCCAGAGTGTCCCAGGCCCTACATCTATGGTGGCACCTGCGAGAACAGGAACATACTTGTAATCACGGGCTCTGGGGGCTGACGCCATGTCACCCAAAGAAACAGAAGAAGAGATCACGTCAGAAAATCAGCATATACCGGGAGAAAAGCAGAGTTGGGCAGGGATAGGCGACAGGTTTAGCAGCAGGGTTGGTGACTCACTGTACACTTTCCATGCTACAGCATGTTTAAACAGTAGATAAATTTTGCTTGCAGTGCATGTATCTGTTGCTGTTCTGTGCAGTGCAGCACGAATGCAGTGGCTTTCCAGCACCATTAAAAATAAAGCCACCAGGGAGAAGATCCTGTCTCTCCTCCTGCTGCAGAGCAACACCTCATCATGCAAGAAGTCTCAGGGCTTGCACGAAGGACTCTTGCTGCTCCGTGGGCACCTGAGGCAGTACCATGGTGCTGAGTTAGTGAAAAACAGCTGAGCAGACCCTGCTGGCTAATGTGTCCTGCTGCCAGGGCACGGGGATAAAGATTTCCTGCTCAAAGATGATAACGCTGCAGAACTGCAGGAGAGGAAGGAGCTCTGTTCACTCAGAATGGGCTGCGCAGGCTGGGTTCATATGCCACTTGCTGGCTCCTTTTTTTCAGCTTTGTAGGCTATGGGCGAGAGAAGGCAAAGCAGGGGAGGTCAAGGAAGATCCCAGCAATCGTGAGTCACCAGGGCCTGATACTTATTTAGCAAATTGCCGCAGAGGCAATAGCTACTGTGAAACAGCATGAGACAGCATGCTTTTCATCGAGCTCAGCAGGGTGAACAGTAAAAACTCAGTGAGGGAATACAGTTACACATGGACCTGCTTCTACCCCGTCACTTAATGCTGCAGAGGAGGAGAAGCAAAGCATCTGTGCAGCCCTGTGCTTCAAAACACATGCATGGCCTAGCACCCACAGGAGCGTGAGTTGTGTGCATGTCTTTCTGCTCATCTGCTTCCCAAAACCCTGGCAGGCTCTGTGGCAAGCCTCAGAGAAAGACTGCTCGTAATCCAGTCCAATAACCAAGAAAGAAACTCTTTTTTTTTTTTTTTTTTTTTTCCCTTGACCTCACTTCCTCATAATCAAGTTGTTCCTGTCCTGAAAGCAGATACCATCAACCGGTACTGGCACCATTACAATCTGGATCAGGTTGCCATCCCATTTCTTACCGGGCTTGTTTCTGAGGCAGAAATTAGGGTTTTATGATAAGCCTGCTGCTCTTGAACGTTTCTCAAGGCTGGCAGATCGACACTGCTGGGAGCCACACGGTAACATGAAAACCACTGAAACAGCTTTTGAGGGCCATAGGTATACAGAACATACACATATACAAATCCACAAGAAACAAACTCACTGTGTTCTGTCAGCGCTGGTTAACACCATTGCCTAGAGCCCGGTTTTCAAATAAACACGAAGTATTTGTTTTCCTAGCTGGAAGTGTAAATAAAGTGAGCCACAAAGGATCAGGCATAAGCCTTTTTCTCTTGCTGGGTCACAAAAAAAAATTGTGCTCCTTGTGAGCTTGGCAGCAGATGCTGACACGGTAACTATCAACTACAGAGGTCAAAGAAGATAATGGAAACATGCAGCATTCCTTAGAGAAAACAGGAGAAAACCCTCATATGTCCCTTCTTCTTCTCTCACCTGTCTACAGGACCAAATGGGCTTCCAGCCCCAGTGAAAGCCTGCATCAGCATCCGTCTTTACGTTATGAGCACCACTACCTCTCCAGTGAATGCCAAGACCTGTCAGCTTTACAAATAAAACTGTTCTGTGAAAGAGCTTGCTGTTTTATTACTTCTTTGCCTGATGTGACAAGATTTCCCCTCCCATTTACACAATTTCTCACAAACAGGTAGTAAAGGTGAGGTGTTGCCTCACAGTAGTTCCTCTGCTCTCTGTACTTTTTACAGCTCTGGACCTCAAGACACCTCTCGGGTACTAACCAGTGACAGTATCATTTTTCTGAAGAGTTATACCATAAGGAAAATGAGGTTTGTGAGAGAACACTTTGAAACCCACAAAATTGGTATTGTCATTGCTGTGTCTTGCACATGCACACTTTAGCCACTTCTTCTTGATTCTGCCCTATATCCACAGCAATAAGAACCAGAAACATGTCCTTTTGCTCCTTGTGTGATGTTCACAGGTAGTTCAGAGAAGGCACTCCTGAGGTCTGAGGCTCATCTTAGGTTAACTAAGCCTAGGTTAACTAGATTAACTTGTGTTAGTCAACTCTTTTCAAATGGAAATAACTCAAGACGTTCAAACTAAGCAGAGCATTTATAAAGAATGTGATCCAAAGACTGACACTTTAAAAATGTTATGAGGTTGATATTAGTACCTATAAAGAGAAAAGAACAATCATCAGCTTCTTAGAAATTGCTACGATACAGCAGGATATATGCTCACTGCATGCAGCCGTTAACATTTTTAGCAAGGTCAGAAGAGATCTCCAAGATCATCTTGCCTTGCCAAGAGCCTCACCCAGCTGTTTCTGCATGAGGCTAGAACTTCTGTGTGAGCTATACTGTATCTTATTTTAAAAGATACTAATCTTGATTTAAAGATTGGAGAATTCCCCATGCCCTTAAGGTAAGTTATTCTAATAGTTACTTGTTCTCTCTGAAAAAAAGAAAAAAAAACCCACCATGAACCACCACCCCCCCCCAGCCCTTGTCTAAATCTGGATAGCTTCAGCTTCCAAGTGTTGGCTTGCATTCTGCCATTTACTAGTTTAAGACAGTTTCATATCAGAAATCTCTTCCCCATGTAGATACTTGCATGTTATAGTTATGTCACACCTAATGTTTCTGGATGAAGTAAGTAGATTTAGATTCTTAACATTTCTCACTGTAAGGCAGAGTTTTTCCCAGCCTCAAAAAATTCCCTAAACTCTTTCCTGCACTCGCTTAGATTCTCCAAAATGCATTGTGGATGTGAACTGGAGGATTAAACACACTACTCTGAGGCTACTTTTGCTTTATAGACCTAATTCCACCTCCTGATACCTATTGGATAGTCAGTGAAGACCATGTTTGCTGTCTTGACTACACCATCACTCTGGGAGTGCTCATTCGTATGGGTTACCCGCCATACCTCAGCCCTTTTTGAGGTCACTCAGTTCCAGGTTTTGGCAGTCCGTGTTATAATCACGCATATCACTCTTTCTTTTTCATTTTTTTTTTTCCACACGTTTGACTGTGTGGAAATGTGCACTGACCATGAGGGTCTGTCAGCCTGAAGAAATCAGGTGGCTCTTCATAGCTAAATTCTTCTCACCAGAATTTCTTGTCACTTGAAGGTTTTTGAAGTAGTTTTTTTTTTGCTTTTAATTTTTTTTTGTTGTTATTTAACAACATTAATCAGCAACATCTCTTTTATTTTAAATACATATTTTCTTCCCATACTGGTTACTAGCACTTGTAAATAAGGAACAGAGCAGAAAGCAAATTTAAGGAAAAATTACATATTTAATGCTTTAATTCTTCAGTTGTTGTTTAAAGATACATTGATATTTTACCAAATGTTATCACATTCGTTGTCCTAGGGAAGTTCAAAATTTTTGCCAAATTAATAAGCAATGAGCTGATTTGGACAAGATCTGAGAAGGAAGTATTAATCTTGCTTCTTCCTGCCTTCAGACCACAACAGAACTCAGTGGCTAAACAGAGCATGTTTGTGAGCATGAGAATGTATGTTTGAAAACCAGTTCTAAACCTAGTCCACAATTTTAATGCCACACATTTAAAACCTCTAAACGTCTTTCTAGCTTATCTCTGTGCTTAATACTTACATTTACTGACAGTAACACTGAGAGTTCTAGCAAATACTGATTTTATCATTGTTTTTTTTGATATTGCTGATTTTGCAGTTAAGGCTGAACTCAACCCCACTAGAGCTTCAACAAGACACTGTAAGCCCTCTGCCACCTTGAAATATCCTCTATAAAGAGTAGCAGAAGAACATTTAATTCTCAGCAATCAGCACTGTTTGTCATCCTAAGATGCCTCTGCTCTTCAAAGGAACACCAACTCCAATGGTTTCAGAAGTTTAGTCCCCAAGAGCTCCCCTGATTTAAAGACTTTAGTTCTTTCTCTCCCAAACCACATTGGCAGAAGAAATTTAAAGTCCCAGATTTACACCATCTGAGGATGTGGGTGCTCAATGTCCTTCAGGTGAAAATGAAGCAAAGCGGGGTTATTCTGTTTATTGCAGTTAGCACTTGGTTTTAATTCCTCATTTTCCACAAAGCTGTGTAATTGCTCCTCCAACATAAGACTGTGAGAGCCAGTGAAGACAGCTAACACATGCCCACTCATTAACAGCTTTGCTGCTTTATGGTGCCCAGCAGTTGCCAGCCCAGAATTCCTGTGCAATTGGTTTATCAAAGAAGAGGGAGAAATACCAGTTACACTGATCTCAAACTGCAGCATCCACTCCTGCCCACCTCCAAAAAAAAATGTTCTCCTGCCTGAGCTTCCAGGTGATTGGCTGTATAGAAATTGCTACAGAAATCCAGATAAACAGTACCAACTGACTTGCAGATCATAGCAAATCTGTGCCTCACCTTAGCCAAAATTTGGCAGGTGCTGTGGTCATAATTTAATATGTGCTTATTGCATCTCAGCAAAGTTTTAGCCCGTTTTCATTACTGAAACAATCCTCCTGAAGCTTGGAAAGACTTGTTTGGTTGTTGGTTTGGAACCCAGAAGAATTACAAACCCTGTGTAGCTTTATCTGCAAGGTGACCATATGGAAAATGACTGAATAATGACCAAGACAAACCTTTCTTCAAGGAGCTACTTTTTAGAGTGGTCATGCATATCAAAGTAGGAGGAAATTTTTGGACACAGACTTTCTCTACAAAGCTCTAAGAAATCAATTGTATGGCCTCCCTTGCAACATGTGTTACATGCTCCATAATGGAATTCGGTAAGAAACTGGAAGGGTGTCCTTCTCCACAGTCAGGAGACCACTGCAGCTGGATACCTTGGATACTCTAAGCTTGTAGGACACTGACTGCTACCCAGGCTGCACTAGGGAAGGTTGTTTCTTTCTCCTGTTGGTCTATATGTTTTTTTCATATCCCTGCTCTGCTCTGTGTTTACCTCTGGCTGTTCCCAGAAGTCAGAGAGTACAAACCTGCAACACAGGGCATCATCCTGTTTTGACCTAATTGTCTTGCTGTGCACCAAGATTCTCAAAATGCACTTCAAGATGTTACAGAACATAGTGTGTGGGAACTGTGAAGCCAGGTACTGAAACTCTTCAGTTCATGGTATGCCTCTTCTCATATTTACATACAATTTGGCACAGGTGAGTTAGTAATTAATGAGGATATACTTTTAAAATAGATTACAAATATTTGATTAGTTAAACACTAACAGTGATGAGGAGCCGTTTACTCACAAAAAATCCACTAGGTCCAGCTCGTTTGTAAAATAATGAAGCAAAAGGCTTGGTGGGAAATGAAAATAATGAAGAAACTATCTCTGGAAAACTAAAGAAATTTTTTCTTCACCATTAGAAAGAAAAGTGAATACTGGAAACTTAACTACATGAACATCCTTAAAAATAGACATAGTGATTTAAAAGAGACTTTTTTTTTGGACATTACTGTGCAAAGCAAGCATTAAGCTATATTTTGATATAGGTTTTATGTGTATGTATATGCACTCATGTGTTCATGCATATGCATATATGCATGTAGATATATGTGCACAAACACTTTCATTTTTATTCAAATATGTTTCATAAAATTTAATCATGGTATACTTTTAGTGGATTCTTTTTTGTTGTTGTTGTTTAAAAAAGCAATTTTCTTTTCAGACATGCAAAATTTTGAAATATTCCAGACCCTCTATCTTAAGTCTCAATAAGTGAACAAAATGCCTCTGACACTGTTCACAATATAACAGATAAAGCAGGTACTTTAAAATAACAATCTTGAAGGTGTTTGTAGAAAAATTAAGAGATAGAAAATGTGAACCCCTAGTGAGGAAGGAACTGAAACCAAGCTTATCTCTGTTCAAATATTTATAAAATTGGAAGGAATAAA
Source organism: Chlamydotis macqueenii (assembly GCF_036417535.1). NCBI lineage: Eukaryota > Metazoa > Chordata > Aves > Otidiformes > Otididae > Chlamydotis > Chlamydotis macqueenii. The sequence goes on along the minus strand of NC_141593.1, from coordinate 52,108,642 downwards.
CTCTGCCCTCTCTCTCTCCCCCTCTAGTTGTGTGATTAAAGCAAGAAAAATTTCTGCGAAATAATGGCTTCAAGGGTGCTTGTAAATACTCATTTGCTTATGAAGAAAATATATATTTTTTTCCAAATAAATCTGTTTTGAAATTACACCCTCAAATTATGCTGAAGAAGTTAACTGTGATGCCACATGGATGATCTTTTCTTTCATTCTAACTTGAACCAGAAGGACTCTTACAGCTCCATTTGGATAGTACAGTTGGAACACAGGTTTTCCACTATTGTTCTCATAAAGACAGGAAGATTTTTCCTAGAGTAATGCCTTCAGGCTCAGTGTGCTATATCCTGGCTAAACAAACTGATCCATCACCCCCTTTAAAAAAAGCCTAGAAGATAGGGAATTTGGGGGTTTGTTTTTGTTTCACAGAGAGTAAAAGGGAGAATGTCCATGTCCTGAGAAAAAAAAGGACAAAGTACACCCGGGCATACTCAAAAAACATACCAAAATTTACATTTCAAGTCAGAGGGAGAACTAGAAGCAGAATCCAGACCTTCCAGTCCACTGGTCCATTTGGTCCAAAAGATATCCCACTTAGTAGCACACAGTGTTTTCCCTGTATCCACAATTCACTTGTAGGTGTAATCTGGTGGCACACACTTACCTGTCCTGGTCTAGTGACATCTCTCAGCAGTTCCCTGTGGCCATTCCAGGAACTGAGCAGTAGAACACCACTAAGGTCTGAACAGAGAATCTCAGATGATGTGTCTTTGTCCAGCACTATTCAGACAATGCCTTCCAGACCATTTTGGCTCAGCCTTTCAGAAATGAAAAACCTTGCAACACACAAAGAATTTCCTTAGCGTAGATTAAATAAATTTGGGGCCATTTTAAAAATACCAGATAGTCAGGGTGCTTCATCCATCAAATACTAGTTTCTGTAAGGTACAATGCAAAACAATTAAGACTGGCAGAGATACTATAAATGTTAAAAATTTGTAATGTTATGTGTTCTCTGTTTCACGTGCTCTGAGTGAAAGATAATAATATAGTAAGGTTAAACACATGTTCATCCTTGTCCAGTATTCTTAATGGATGCATTTGCATTATGGTTAATTTGATTATGTCCATACTCACTGTTCACACATCCATCTTGTTTCAGCAATTTCTCATTATGATTCTTTTTTGTCATATAAAACAAGATTCTACCACCTCATTTTATTCTGTGAAAATGCAGATGGCCATCCCATCCCAATAATTTAAAACATGACACTGTCTTGTTTCCATTTCTTCAGAAGTTTTGACATCTTCATTGATGAGTGCCCGTATGTCTCTCAAGGCAGAAAATACATGAGTTAAATCCAGACTGCATGCAGATGTCTCAGTGTGGAAGTTACCCATGTACAGTGCTAATAAACATGGTGAATGTTGAAAGAACTTTGGCAACTTTTTATGATGGTTGCATAAGCCAGAAAGCAAGAAGCCAGCCACCACCCCATTCATACAGAAATGCCGTTTCCTCCTATCATTTCTTATCAAAGAAAAGTTGCCTTTAATTTAAGAGGGAGCAAAAGCAACTCTTTAGTTTCCCACTGGTAAAGTAACTTCAGTGCTTTAGTGCCATCTTTTTTTTTGATGGAAAAAGAATGAGCCAAAGTATTGGATAAAACATTGTCCACTGGGCTCAATTTAATTTTATTTAAAGATGTGGTTTCAGCATGTTTATGTAAACAGCAATCTGACTTAAAGCAAGATGACGGGTCTTGTACAGGTGTGAAGATTAGGCATGCCATGAATATCTGAAAGAAGATGGCACGACTTATGTTTGAGGAAGAGCTGGTTCGGCACGCGATCCTTGAGATAAAATGGTTTCAAGCATCATCTGCTTTTTCTGTCAGAGGATTTGACAACTGTACTGTGGCCGGTGCCAGACCACAGAAGCCAACAGAGTCCGAAGATGAATGCAACCCAGCGTTTCCCAGGAAATAGACATCAACACAATTTCATTCGAAGGTGAACCGATGTTACAGATAAGCAAAAAGTGTGGCTGGCTCGCAAACAGCAGAAGAGGGAACTAGCATACTTTCTTGCAGCTGTCCAGCTGAACAGCTTGCAAAACAATGATTTTAATCCAACATTCATCCATAACTTTACACTGCCATAAATCAATCACCAAGCCTCATCAATAGCACTGGCAGTATGCCAGGTATTTGTGCAAGCTGCACCACAAAGCAGTGTTTTCTCAGTGTTTGAATCCATAGACACAGCCAAACTTTTCACCTAGCCAAATTCTTGCCTTAACAATATTTTAAGATGCAAATAGCCTTCTAAATTTTAACAATTTCAAAGGGAAAATGACTATGCAAATATAATGAAAGAAAAAGCATTTTGTAAAAAAAATGCAAGTACAGCATCAGAATTTTTACACTTTCTCCCAATTTTAATTGTATTTGTAATTTGTTTACGCACATACAGTAAATATGCACATAAAATAATATTTAAATATGTATGTCTGTATGTGTTTAAATATATACTCACATGTGTAGATACACAAATCACAGATGCCCACCTCCATTGAGTAATGTACTGTAATAGGTAAAATATTTTACTGGTTTTATCCTGGTTTAATAATCGTTAAAAACATTACTACTTAATTAATATATTACAGTTGTTGCTTTGCCTTTTGCACATTTTAATGTACGCAGTAGCACTGGTTTCTTAGCCCCTTACAGGGCTTTTCTGCCCTAGGTTAAGTTCCTTTGATTCTTGTAAGTTTTCCCCAACAGTTGTGTTTTGTGACTTTTAACTTCCTTGCTGCTCTCTCTGGGTTGTTTCTCATTGTTCCACATTTTTACCTGAGCCTCACTAACCAGGGCAAAACATCATACTCCTGCTGAACAGAGTGAACAATATTTTCCCATTTTTTGAGGCTGAAAGTGTTCACATGTTTCAGCACTTTCTTTTTTTTTTTTTTTTCCAATTCCCTGCCCCAGTCCAGTTGCCTCACTAGTTGTTAATCCATGCTGTATTTGCACCTCTGGTTGTGTCCAGACTCACCTAAGCACAGGGCTGCTTTTATTCATGCTGAATGAATGCTGAATTTTCCTGAAGTCTATGTTACCAAAGGGACCTGATTACCAATATGTGGATGAATTAATTTCAGCTGATCTGTCTACCCTATGCAATATTTATTTTGATGTAAAAATATCTCCCAGAATTTACCAAGATTCTCAAAGCAAGGTTATAATATGACCCTGAACCCTGGGTCATCCTTCCTTTCTAGGCCAAATCCAAGGCTTTCTGTTCTTATTGAAGAAAACTGCAATTGCCACAGGTGGAGTTAAACTTGCTGCCAGAAGTGCTTTTGCGTTGCTGCGGAAAGCCTCTGGAGCCTGTTATAAAGCTGCTGAAGTAAAGAGGTATCTGCCCTCTGACTTCTGTGGGCTGAAGTGACACTTGTGAGCCTTTGCTTCATCCATAAAAGAAGGACTTGAGAAAAGTGCTCCAGTAGGGGAGCACATCAGAAGAGACAGGGAAGAGTTTTTGGTCTCTAATGGAATGAGATTGTGTTTGAAAGCTAAACAGAAACAAACTAAGAGTACATCTCATACACTAAGAACAGAAAACATTGTTGGTTTGTTTGGTTTGGGATGTGCTCTACAGACACACTCTAGAAATCAGAGGAGCCAACCTAGCACTAAGAGGAGGACTTGCAGAGAGGACCTCTTACCTGCCTTCCCCCCAGTGATGCTTCCTGCAATTTTTATGCAAAATCAGAACAAGGGACCTGAAAGGGAAGGTAACTGATCACAGGGTTTAGCTGCCTTAGTCCCCTTCAAGTGATTGTCACAGTTTGAAATGAAGAGTTAAACAGTTTGGCTGAGAGCAGGAGAAGATGATTGCTGTGTGTGGATTAGCACTGGCAGCAGGATTGTTAGTGCTTACACATCCTTGCCATAAAAATGCCTTTGTGAAACGCTGAATCACAAAGGCATTCTGTGTGAATTATCAGAATGCCAGCTGAAAAATTGTTAAGAGCACAGAGCGCTTGTCTTTGTCAGTATCAATCCAAAATTCCCTTGTACTTTGTCAAAACAGCTCAGCATCACCATTTTATAACAGTGACTCATGGAGATGCCTCCAGATCTGACGTGCAGTGGGAACCTGCCTGCCAGGTGCAGCTTACAGGATGAATGAGCACCTCAACTAGTTTCTGAGGTGAAACAAATGAAGTGATGAAACATGAAAAGATGTAAATAATTTGAGTCTGGATCCTGCATGAGATGCATGCACAAGCTCATCTTCAGGGACTGATTATGTGAAAAGCTATGTCCATTGACAGGGTAAGCAAATGCAAATAAAAACCTAAGAACTGGAAAGTCTAGTGACAGTTTGAGGAGGAATGCACAAGCTATTAAATCTAGTGTTGCTTTCATTGTAGCTCCCATGACAGAGACAGGATTAAGTAGATATCCTTTATATACATCATTTGCAGCCAGTAAGTATTAGGAATATTTATTGTTTCACATACCAATAGCTCTGTGTTGCCTCACAGCCAGTATGTCATCATTCTACTTTCACTAGAGCTTTTCCTCAAAGTCAACAAACAATTGAAGTCCATTAACCCAACTTCACTGAAGTTGGGTTGGACCCAGCTTCAACACAGAATGTTCAGTTTTGGCTAAAGGAAACATCAAGGAAGGAAGTCATAGAGCTCAGATGGTAATATTTCCCTGATCCACCCAACTACCCAAACCTCCACACACTGAGCAAGAAATGGATATACCTCCCTAACCATTAGAATGACTTAGCTTCAAGGGCTTCCCTTCAGCTGAGTCACTGTTGTGTCAAACCTCAGTATATTTTAAAAAGAGCTGAAAAAGACACATACAAAAGAAAAAGGTTATAAAAATAGACCCCGCTCCATCCAAGTACTGAAACCTCATTTTAATTCTAAATATACAAAGCAATACAGCAATACCTAGCATATATATGGGACTTTTTTGAGCCTGAATTTAAACATAGGCAGAACTGCTTGGTGGCCTTAGGATCGTAGACCACAAACATCTAAGTTCAAAACTATTTGTTTCTCTGTGGATTTAAATAAGAGGATGTATATTTATGCTTCATATCATCTTTTGTTTAGTCTTAGGTAACTGCTGAATACCTGCACAGACATCAAACAACTGGACTTGGAAATTTCATTTAGGGATAAAATTTTGCCAGGGATTTCCTTGAAAGACATGTCTGTGATATATGTGTGAGGGCTCCTTATTAGAACATGCACAGCAATTTGCTTTTAGCTACCATGTTCTACTTAAACTGAGAAAGACAGTTCTCTTCACTTGGGGTGATTATTTAATCCACCTCAGAAAGGTCATTTCTCAAACACAGAAGTAAACTCCTAAGTGTAAAAAGATCTAGTTGGTCCAATGTCCGATACCATGTCTTTTACCTACAGCAGTCTTGTCCTGGTTTTGGTAGGGATGAAGTTCATTTTCCTCTGAGTAGCTGTTGTGTTTTTGTTTGTTATACCCATTCCTGTAGTAAAGTAGGTGAACTTTATCTTCCTGTGCTTGGCCATTAAGTCAACTCTATCTCTTCATTCTTTCTCTTCAGGTAGCCCAGAAAAGTCTGTTACGACCTCTTGAATGAGGGGAAAATGACTGTTGCAGTGATGCTTTCATTTTATTTTTGCAGTTTGGGACACAAATAATTGCAATCACCCCCCCACCTCTCCCTGAATAAAAGTTTATTTGTGAATGTTTCACTTCATTATACTAACCATTCCTGAATAATTTCAATAATATGTATTTAATAAAAATAAATGAATACTGAATTTTTAAAAATTAACAAAAAGAATTAAGGTAGATAATTTTGATCTTTCAGCAAAGAGATACATATATATATACACATTCTCCATATTCGTTATCATGTCTCTATTTTGTACTTTCAATATTTTTCTTTCAGTGGGCATTTATGTTCTTGATGGTTTGCATTTAGGATTTTGGTTTTATTGCAACACTGTGCTGTTTGATAGGTCAACAAGGAACAGCATAACGTCAGTCCAGGTGGACCATGATAGAATGACAATCAAAACTATGGTGTTAGTTTGTAAGGACGGGTCATTAAGGCAAGAAATGTTGAAAAGGACTGAACAGGCTATAAAAAGGTGGGAACTAAAATGTGAAGAAAAAAGGCAAAGGTGAGAATGTTAAAGATTTCAAGGTACAAATATTGCTGTACTGAACTAGATTATGAAGCAAATGAAATTTCAGAGCACTTGAAATCTGAGTTGCCTCAAAGTAGTGCTCTGTAGAGAAAAAAAAATCACAAACCACAGTGGAAACATGCTTAGTCTGTTCTAAAAGTAAAGCTTGCAGCTAGCTTCCCATGTTATTTAGCACATACTCTGTGCTAAAAGAACATCCTGTTAATCCATCTACAAGTCACGTACTTCCTTTTCTAGCACATATGCACTTTTACCACCAAAAATATCCTCTTGTGGCAAGGCAGCCCAACTAAGTCTTCAAAAATTGTTGGTATTTTTGTTTTGTTTTGTTGGTTTTTTTTTTTGATGCAGAGAAAGCACCAAGAGGGAAGCTCTTCTAGTTTTGCTTCTACCCAATAAAAAGGAACTGGTTGCAAATTTTACACCTTGGGGTGAGGCTGAAGTGTTTAATTAATACCTTTATCACAAAATGCCTCATGAAAGATCAGATAAGATCAGCTGCCTAACACCATAACAGCACCAAGAGTTAAGATCTTTGGTATGGAAAGGCCTCAGACTCGGCTAACAAATTTCATTCCAAGACAGAAGTCTACTTCTATACAAGAAAACTAGAAAGTGCAAGAGCTTATTTTCTGGATTATCTCATGTCATTTGACTACAAGTGTAATATTAAGTTCTTACATTTTCCAAAAGATAGCAGCCACCTGGAAGCTGCCAAATGACTTGGACTAACTCTGCAAGCATGTCTGGAAATTTTTGGGAGCTGGACTGAAAATATGGAGTAAACTGCTCACACAGTTAAACTATTCAGAAAATATTGTTCCACCACCCAGTAACAACCTCTGGTATTGTTCAGCCTGGTAGCATAAACGTTTTGTTGAAGCAACCTCAGGTTTTTAAACTGTACGCATCCGAAGTCCATACTGCCTTCCAGGTTCTTTTGATCACCTCACTCAGGGTGCAAGAGCATCCTAGTCTGCATTCCTTTGTTTTTTCTCCATCAAAATAAGGGGAAAAGGACTAGAAATTGAACATACAAACCTCATCTCAAAATACTGTCAGGAGGGAAATGAAAACTTATTTGGATTCAGGGCTCATGAGATGTATCTTCAATCTCAAAAAAAAAATTTTGTAGAAATAATGAAGTTACATATGAGTGCATGGAGGAAACCAAGAAAATTAGTAGATGACAAAGATGGGTTTGTCAAGCAGAAATTGTTGTAGATATTAAAATTTCTTTTGATGATAAAATAATGACTTCAATGCATTGAAGAGAAATAATAGAAGCATCTTGTACCCAAAGAAGGCTTCTGACATACTTTCATGTGAGATTTTTGTGCAAGGTCCTGTACATGAGTTGGGGCAATCCCAAACACAAATACCGGCTGGGTGGAGAAAGGATTGAGAGCAGCCCTGAAGAGAAGGACTTGGGGGTACTTGGATGAGAAGTTCAACATGCGTGCTTGTAGCCCAGAAAGCTAACCACATCCTGGGATGCATCAAAAGAAGTGTGGCCAGCAGGTCGAGGGAGGTGATTCTGCCCCTCTACTCCTCTCTGGTGAGACCCCACCTGGAGTACTGCGTCCAGCTCTGGAGCTCCCAACGTAAGGACATGTACCAGTTTGAGCAAGTCTGGAGGAGGACCATGAAGATGATTAGAGGGCTGGAGCACCTCTCCTGTAAGGACAAGCTGAGACAGTTGGGACTGTTCAGCCTGGAGAAGAGAAGCCTCTGTGGGGACCTTATGATGGCCTTCCAGTACCTAAAGGGGGCTTATAGGCAAGAGAGGGAGAAACTCTTTAGCAGGGCCTTTCGCAATAGGACGGTAATGGTTTTAAACATTTGGAGGTGTCCCTGCTCCTTGCAGGAGGGTTGAACTAGATGACCTTTAAAGGTCCCTTCCAACCCAAACTATTCTATGATTCTATGATTTTTGACATTCTTCAGCATGGGAACATGAACTGTGAAATGAGGGTGAAACTGCTTGGAAAAAACACTTACCAAGCCATTAGGCACAGTTCAGTGACAGAAGGAGTTGAAGGATGAGAAAATATTCTTTAGGTGTCTGCTTTATTCTTGGTCATGTCCAGTATGTTCAGAAATAGGTAGGATGGAAGAATATGAATGATTTTTATAAAATCTGTAGGTGACAAAGCAGGGAGGAATTGAAACAACTCTGAAAAAAAAAAAAGCACTGGAAAGATTCTAAAAATTATCTAAGCTTAATGAAGAGAAGTGCAACATTCTCTCCTCAGGCAGCGATAATCAGAGGTGCAAGATGGGGAGAAACACGCACAGCAGCAGTTCTTCAGCTATGCACCAGGACTGGGTGATTTCAAAAGCTGAACACAAGCCAGTAATGTCACAACTTTGGGGAAAAGAAGAACTATGAGGTTTGAACACAACTTTGTCCCACAAGGCATGGAAAGTAACATGCCCCTATTTTACCCAGCACATACCTAACCGGTATGTGTTTCAAGAAATATGTATACTAATTGTTAAAAATGCAGAAGAGGGCAATGGGAATGAAAAATAACCAGAAAACTGAACCTACAGGGAAAGATTCAAAAGCTGGCATTATTTAGCCTGAAGAGAGAAATTAAAAGAGAGAGTTATGAGAAAGCATACAGGAGGATCTTCTTTCAGGAAACAAGGAAAATGCATCTCCTAATGTACTCAATCTCCATCCCTTGAGATCTTAAAAACCAGATTAAACAAATATCTTTCTGAAATGACATAGTTATAGACAATTTTGCTTTGGCATAGGGGTTGGACTACTTTACATCTAGACATCCTTTCTAGTTCTATTTTTCAATGACTATATGAAGTATTTGAGCACTACCCAAAAGAAATAGGGGATAGTTTACAAAGTCATCCTTTTTCTGTAAAAGAACTGAAAGGACTTCCAAAAATTAATGGACTCATAATAATTTTTTTGTGTGTGTGAAATCAGTAAGGGTAAAATATGTGCCTCAAATCAGAGGTGTGTATCCCTTACAACACTTCAACATTGAGCCTTTCACTAAAGAGTTTTCTGTAAGGATACAAGTTGTCCTGGAAAAAAAAACTTTACATAAAATTTACTGACAGTAAATCTAATTCAAATTTGTCTTCATTGCCTGCACTAATCCACTTGGTTTTTAGTCCATTTCTCTAACATCATTTAAAACTGAAGATTATACCAGTCCCCTAAAGCTATTAGTCAGTTCCCAACTGTACTTAAAACCATGCAAAACAAAAACATAGTAACGTACCTTTTAGCCAAAAGACTCTAACAATGAAATTAAAGGAGCCTTCTAACTTAAACTCCTTCTCAAACATGACAAAACCTATGGGGAAATCTGTGCCAAACATTTCTTTATATGCTCTTCACACAGGAATAGTTCTTTGCATATAAGGGGAAAAAAAAAAATCTTCCAGATGTAATATAGCTAAGATTTACAGATGCAAAGGAAAATGTAAAGACAACACCTACTAACCATTAAATTGATAGCAAAGAAGTAAAAGGAATAGCAAAAAAACCAGAAAGACACTGACAGATATCAAAACTTTCTTAGGAATTTATTTAGAAATGAGTCTTTGCTTTATCAGTACAAAACTTTATGTCTCTTTTAAAAAGTTCAAGTGTCACTTTGAGTTGTATGAAATTTTAATGAATAATTTCTATGCAGCTCTGAGAAAATTGAAGACAATGTTGAAAGCTCTACATGGCAAAAATAAATACCTGTACTGAAATACAGAACAAAATAATGAAGTCCAGTGCAAAGGTTCATTCCATATACTTTGGACAGCCAAATGGACTTAACTTCAGTAGAAAGATGGAAAGCAACCTGGAAAACTGCAGAATTAGCAGATGACAGATGTATGTAATTTTGCTGTATCAGAGATAAGTGAATTTGCCAAACCACACATCTCCTGCTTTCTTTTGAAGCAGAGTTCTCTACGTATGCACAAGATATAGCAAAGGTTTTGTTTTCATATCTTTGCTGTCTCTAGAACTAGAGCCTGAAGGAGGCAACTTGCTAAGCACCATAGTACAAGTGAAATTAATGAAGAATGATAACTTCCAATAAATGTTAACAGAAATAAACAAAAATGCATTTTAAACACTAATTTTCCTCCAAAAAGCCACGTACTATCTCAGCTGAAGACTATATAAAATTCTTACCTTCTTACACAGCTTCTTGAAAAAGTTCCATAAAATGAAGAGTAATATCTTACATTATTACTTTTGCCAGTCACATTTATGGCTAACTTTAACCTGTTCCTAATTCTTCATGATATAGTTCCAGATGGAAATAAAATAATAACTCATTTGGACAAATCTACTATAATAATGGCATGAAAAGTGTCATCTGAATGACTGAGTAGTTTCACAGGAAATTAAACATCAAGTTACAAAGTTGCAAGAGAATATAAAAATGTGTAAACTCTCTGCCATACTTTATCTTATTCCCACTGTCTCATGTCATCATTTCCTCACATAGGAACATGAGGGCTTACACACTGTTTTGCCAGGTGGATGTCACTCCATCTATGCTGGGAAAAGTGCTGCCACACCAGGAATATGGCAACACAACAACAAGACAGTGTGACTGTGTCACAGGCGGACATACGTAGCTGAATTTTCTTTTAGCCACCATTACTAAACACAACAGTTATAATCTGTTGACAACATTACAATTAAACTAGCTATGGGCTCCTGTTTGGGACTGGTGGCAGGTTAACTCCAAAACTTATGCTGGCAGTTATTTTACCTGTGCCAGCTTGATTAAAACCAACACGAGTATTTTTACTGAGACTTTACTGACTTCTCCATTTTGTTGTGCAAAAACATTTCAGGGACCACCATCGTTTGCTACACGGTTAGAGTAGTCAAAGAGGCAGAGCTATTGTTAGCAGAAGACACATGGTTCCTTGTTTTGCACTCAGACTCTGGAATTAGCTGAAATCTTCATAGGAGTGGAGCAGCTGGACAGCTGGTCTCTGTCGGTTACACATCTGAGAAAGCTAACAAGTATAAATTAATCTATTCGGCATTGTTTCTAATTTATGATTCCTTAACTTGCCAACTGTTTCAAAAGGCAACATGTGCCTAATTTATGTGTTCTTTCATTTTCTTTGTCCTTTTCCGTAACAACATCCATTCTTCTTCCAACGTCATACCGTAACCTCCCCCATGGAAGACCTGCCATTGCTAGCTAGGGGCAGTCAGATACAGTGATGTTCATGGTGGTCTGGTGGTATATGCAGAGAAGTAAGCTAGTCAGAGTTCAAACCTCACTTCAGCTGAAGATTTATTTTTCTCATATGCAAAGCATTCCTCCAAAAGTTTTAAAATTGTTTCAGAGGCTTCATCTCCACTTGTCAGCAGAAGGCCAGATTAGTGTGTGCATAAACACACCTGAGGCAAGCTTTTACCAGACTTGCTTAGATAGGTAAAACCAGAACACCATGAAGACACAGATTACAGAGCCTGGGCTTTTATAGTCTTGGCTCCAAACTTTTGCTGCTATTTTTATTGGAAATAGTTTCATGTCTTGGCCTTAGCTCTATCTCCTTGAAGCTGCATTGTGCATACCCTAACCCATTTATTCCACAGGGAGCACTCGTGACTAGAGAGCTGTTTGATGCTTCAGGATGACATTTCCAAATGTACCTTATATCCTAATCAAACAGATGCCCAGCTAAGTGTTTCTTAAAATATTGTTCATAAAGTGGTATGAAAATGCATATATGACTGCTATCACCATCAGAAATTCCTAAAGACTTACATGATAATGTAGCTACCGCTGAATTATGGAGTTTACAGCCAAATCTTTCAGAATTTTGTATCAGTACATAATTAAATGTATATACCCAAATAAAGTTGTCATGCATTAGTATGTACAGGACTGAGTAGGTGAGAATGTGGGGTGTGTGACAACCTTGAAGGCAGGACTGGTCTGAATTCTCTCTTGTAGCTCTACTTGGAGCTGTGAATCACAATACAGAGGTGTCAATTCCCCGATTCACATACACGGAACAAGCAAATATAGTAAAGAGTGTGAGGGTTGACTTTATCCTTACACAGCACCTTCAGCTCTAAGGCAGGTTAATCTTGATTAAGCCTCCCCACCCCCAGCAGGCCAATCATGCCAAATATTGCAAGAGTCGTCCTTTGCAGGGTTTCTGCTGATAGCAGAGATGGCTCACGTCACGCAGTCCCCAGAAGGAAGCAGTGGCAGGCAGCCCTAGCTTACGATTTCTTCCACCACCTTTCTCACCCTCTCCTGCCCTCTGGCAGAGTTATCAGGAGCTGCCCATGCACCGCAGCCACACTGGAGAACAGCATCCTCCCCACTCACTCCAACTGCCTCAGGGTGGGGGATCCCCATTAGCGGAGGCAAGATGCCATTCTGAGCACACCCACAGGGCACCGCTCTGTCTTTCTGGCCACTTTCTGAAGTGGAGAAGCTTGCTGCCTTATCGCTGGGTATAAGTTCGGCAAACCAACAAATAGCTCAAAGGGTCACTTTAAATGCAAACAAGAGCCCCGTTTCTGGTCCCCTCGATCTTCCCACAGAGTGGGTCAAACTATCCTTCTTTCTGCATTCAGTGACTTAATTCCCAAGATGAAATTTGCAACTCTCAACTCCAGCAGTACCTTGGACTTGTGCTAGCACAAGGAGGAGCAGCGTATACATCCCTCCTGCCTCCCTCCACCCAGACCCACCCTTCATTTGAAGAGGAAAACTAGACTTTCATTCAAATCTTTATCTACTAGTTGCTCTTGACTAAGGAGAAGGGAGTGCACTCTCTAGTCTTCCAAGCAGCTGGAAGCCTTAATTGGGGTCAGCAAGCAATACTTTACATAGTTCACTTGTTTAAATTACAAAAAAAAATTCAGTCACTCCATCCAATAGCAAGGGGGGCAAGGGAGAGGGAACCTCTACCAAACAAACCACAATATAGTGTGAGGAGGTTTTTCTGAAACCTCTTTGGAAAGAGTGCTAATAGCCACATGTTAAAAAATGTGTTGACATCACTCACAGTGATGGGCAGTGGCCCAAGGATTACCCCGGGGACAGCAGCTTGTTCCAATCAAGAGCAGAAGAGCAGTGCAGAAAACAATGAAAAACATTCCCTCGTGTGGGATACAGATCCAAGCTGGCTTATGAGCCATAACCACTTTATAGGAATATTCACTGTGAGATGAACTGTCATGCAGCGACCTGTAGGGAAGGTATTTTATGCAAAGAACGAAATAGAAGAAAATGCCATGGTGAATAGGTGTAATAGCCTTTATCTTACTTGCAGCTGTTTTATAAGCAGAGCTGACTTCGGGCCTGAGGTACATGCTGTATTAGGTAGTCTGTAAAACATTTTTGCATAGGGATGGTCTTTTATTTCACCTGCATTTTACAATACATGGTATGTATGGAGACATGATGACTTGGAGACACTACTGTGTAAAATGAGTCCTGCAGTGTAAGCACCCACTTAAGTCCTGGTGACCTGGAAAGGCGTTTGTGGGTACACCTCGAATTCATCTGCTTGGTGGATTTTATCTGAATTTCAGTGTATCAGAAAAATTAATAATACAATTTTACCTGGAAAATGAATTATATTTAAAAACTCAGATACTAAAAAGCAATTGGTGTAAAGGTTTGTTGCAAGGTTACAAAAATACAAACTAACTCTGAGAAGCAAAAGGTCAGGAGAAGAGTAAAGACAAAGAGGTTTATATTTTTAATTGTTTTTGCTCAAGTCTAAGAAATCTACAATTTTTGAAAAAATTGTATATTAAAAATAAGAAGGGAAAAGGAGAGACAAAGGCAAGAGGGCCTGGGGATGCACGAGGAGGAAAGGAGTCCTTGAGCCCTTTCCTGCATCCCAGGTGAGTGAATAAGCAGACCAGAGGCCCTGGCTGCCTCGTAAGTCCCTACTGACATGGTCTGTCCCTGAGGCCAGCTTGCGCAAGGCACGGGCTGTGCATTGCAGCCCAGCCTCCAGCTGTCTTCAGTGGCAAATGCAAAGAGGAGGTGGAAGCTTGTGATCAGTGGTCTTGACCACAGCTTTGAGCAGATGATGCTGGGCTTGACTTGGACAAGCTGCCTTCTCACGGTGCCTCTCTCTGAACCTAGTTGACTCAACCCTGCATCTGCCTCTCCCTCTGCAGTCTCACCACTGCTCCATCTCTCCCATAGTTCACTGGGCTCCTTCCCTCTTCTGCTCACCTCCTCTTCCACTCTCTCCCTCCTGATTAAACCAAGCAGCAAAGGAAATTTGGACAGGCAAATAGACTACCACTCACAACCCTTCCATTTTGCCATTGGGCCTGTTTTAATGGAGATCAAACCCAGAAAAGTATCAAAGGTTTTGTATAGTCTAGTGGGAGACAGGGATTGGATGCTCAGATGAGTAGCTCTGCTCTTCCTGCCCATCCTTCCCCTCTTTCGTCTTCCTTCACTACCACATTTCCTGGCTGGGGTGTTGATAAGGCATATGTCAATTCACAATGACATCAAAATAGCTGAAATTTTCAGCTTTTTGGGTTCATTCGTTTCTTTCAGAAATTTTCCATTGTGTGATCTCAAAACTTGCTAGATTCTGGAAAAGCACTGAAAGGAAGAGGAGAAAGTGAATATATTAGACTAATGAAAATGTAGGGAGAGAAGCCCTTAGAGTTCCTCAGAAGGTATAGAAGAAGAAAGGAAACAAAAACGACATTCTGAGTCATAACAAAGGGATGGGAAGGCAAAGATATTCTTACTGACTAGTCACAGTTGCCACTAAGATGCCAGCTCGCATCTTAGTGGATGTAATCTTAGTGGAAGAAATCTTGTTCGGGACTATTCAAAGTTGTAGATTTAGTTTCTTGTTCTAAATACCCCACTGAAAAAAATTCTCTCTCCATTTTTATTTTTCTGCCTCTTCTGCACAGTGGGACATAAAAAGCAAGAGTAAGAATACAGATCCTAAAGGGGTATTTTTTGCAAAGTTGCCTCCTGCAAACTCCAGCTAAAATACTATTTCAAACATTTAAAAAAAAAAAAAAGCTTTTGGCAGAAACAAAGTTCAAGTGATAAATGGCAAATAGCTCTGCTGAATATTATAAAAAAGAAAGAAAGAAAGAAAGAAGAAAAGAAGGAAACAAAGAAAGAAAAAAAAAGAAAGAAAGAAAGAAGGAAAGAAAGGAAAGAAAGAGAGAAAGAGAGAAAGAAAGAGAGAAAGAAAGAAAGAAAACAAATAAAGAGAAAGAAAACAAAGAAAGAGAAAGAAAGAAAAGAAACCAGCTGCAGAGACTGCAAGAAGCTGTGCTGAGCAGATGTTTTATCTGTATACCCTGCTTTCATTGCCTTGATTCCGTATACTGTACATGAACTTTTTGGTCCATTGAAGATGGTGGACCAGCACAGACCGGTTATATCTATTTAGCAATACCTGCGTTGTTATCTTTGCCAGTTACAGATGATCTTATCTGGAACTATTCTGTAGTTACTTGTACTCCTTCATGCAATAAGTGACTAAAACAAACTCTTACTGTGAGACTTGCGCTCACTTCTTGACTACTCAGGGACATGATGTTGAGATTATCAAAGGTATTTCTATGAAAAGAGTTAAGGTAGGACCCCTCCACAGCAGGAGGGGCATAAACCAAAGATGCCAGGGTGGGCAGTCGCTATGGAGGTGACTCCTCGCTTACACTTCAGTAAGTTGCCAACTCCCTCCCAGCAGCTGGGTGACGGAGCACATCCCTAGGAAAGCAACCAGTCCAGGGCTTGTAACACGCAGGCACGATCCCTGGGTTGGAAAATCCAGAGGCACAAATTTTTGGAGGCTGGGAGGTGACTAGGCAGAGATGTAACTGTACCTTTGCCTGTTTTTCTGCCACCCTCTCAGACATCTCTTGGCATAAAACAGTGCATGTGTTCTTGCTTTTTGATTAAACCAAGGAGACAGACTACTACATGTGATAAAAAAAAGCCCAAAAAATGAAACACAAAACAAAACATTCCTTCTCCATCGGAGAGAAGCAAACACATCCTTGACTGAGCACCAGGGTCTGAATGTGACAGCATGACCACATATTCTCTCCCATCTGCACTGGCAGGGGCCTGGACAGAGTGAAGGGGTCTAGGTCAGGGCTGTAGCACTGCTGCACGAAGGCAAAAGGCAAACCAGTGGAGAGGAACTTGTCCTGGCTTCTTAAGTTGTATAGTACAAGCCACAGGATTGTGGTTGATCGATAGAAGTGCTAGTGATGCTGGGTGTGTACAAACACCACTGATTTACTCAGCTTGAAAGGGATTTCCTTGCCCTCTAGAAGTAGCCATGGCCCTTCCTTTACTGCAAAACAGTAAAACACAGCCAGTGAGTTTAGTGTACATTGAGACCACAGGTTGAGTCAGTCAGGTGCCAGTGAGGAAACTCACCCTGAAATGAAATGCAGCCACCCATGCTTATCACAACAGTGTCACTAAGGGCCTAAGCTGTCCTCATCCTAGACCAAAAGCTTTGAGAGGAATCAGAAAAAAAAAAAGAAAAAGGGAAGGAAGACACCTGAAATCTCCCAGAGGAAGCATTGAAAATCAGTTACTTCCAAAACAAAGCAATCATTTCATTGTAAAAAAAAAGAAAAAAAAATGAAACAAGAAGATATTTGTGACTTTTTGAAATGCTGATTTGGGATGGAACATCTTCTTTGCCAATACTGAGTCAAAACATGTTTAGTTTCTCAGATCAATGTACTGAAGAATGAAAAAGGCCTTCAAACTTTTAAATTAACATTTCTGCCACAAGTAAGAATGATCTTTTTCCATAAGCATTATTTTGTCAAAAACACAAATTGAGTCATTAAATTAATTTCTGAAAGAGGCTCAGTAGAAGGTTTGGAAAAGTCTGAAGCTGTTTGTTTCAGTGTTCATACTGTCCTGCCTAGCTGTAATGAGGACTCACAAAATATCTTCCTAGAACATCCCATTGTTTCTAGGTCCTGTTATCTTCAGTTCATTTTTTTAAAGGAAAGTCTTTGCTATGGCGGGCTCCTCAAAGCATTGATTTGAATGTGTCAGTAGGCATACAAGTATAAAGAGGGAAATGGAAGTCAGGGGAAATCCAACTGATTTGAGATATCAGAGTGAAATATTCCCATATTTCTCCATGTAGCTTCAAAATGAAAATTCCTGACTGTCATTCCTCTGTCTTCCAAAGCTGTGAAGTAAAAAAGGCAGAAACTTTTTCAACTTCATATTATGCTAAAAATCTTTTGCATCAAGTTTGTCTTTGCTAAAGTCAGTGCAAACCCACTCCACATAATTTCCAAGAGTATTTATGGGGATTTTTACCTCAGAGATTGGAAGCCCCAAGCACTGTAGCCGCAGCATCACATATCTATCTAAAGCACTACACATTAGTGTGACAGATTTGTTGCTTGCACATATTTCTTATGCAGCCATATAGGGAGCAATGAACATTTTATTTAGAGCAGTTCCTGGCTTGTGTGTGTCTAGATTCCTGAGAAAGTTAAACTGTATTTTACTTGGCCAGTGTGGTAGGAATATCTAGCATACCAGGGCTTATTCTTCCTGAGTGTAAGTCTTCTAATTGTTTCATTGTAGTATGTGCAACACGATACACAGCCGGCCAGAAAGAAAAGGAGCTGAATTAAGCTTAACAAAACCGGTGGTTGTGAAATTAAACTAGGACTTACTAAATTAACTGGAACTGTGCTGTCTTGGTTTTCCACAACAGCGCTTTGCAAGATCAATATTGTCCGTACACACAACCACCGTCCTTCAGGGCTGATTATATGAAGATACTTATTTGAATTAACTGAGCTTTGTATGTGTGGGAGAGAAATGGGGGGTTGTTTGTGTTTTCCCATGCAAGGTGATGCATATTTGACTGGGGATATTGGATAGCTGACCATCAAATTTAATGATGGCTGCAAAAAAAGACATCATAATGTACCTTGCTAATTTAGCACAACACAGCTTTTCAGTTATTATGGAAAAGTTTAATAATTGGCTTTCACACAGACTTTACTGAACCACAGGATGAAGAACAAAATAAAGTGTGAAAAGAACCAATTATCAGTAAGGGGTCAGAACTTCAGGAAAGCATGAGAGACAAGAAAGATTGGGGAATTTTGGAAAATGCTAATCAAATTCCTTTCTGGGTCATGCAGACCTTTGCCTGATCCATTCCTCCTTGAAGAATGAGTCTGCTGGAATATGCACTGTCTGTGGAGTTTACATTTAATCTTTATTCATCACAGTCTCAAATTAACTGAAACACGTGTGGGAACGTGGTTGAGAAAAGTGTGGTCAGATCTTCACTTGACTCATCTGATTGTTTCTGTGTTAGGGTTCTGCAGAGTGGTTTTGTGGAAGCCTGTTTTCCTGCTGTGATAAACAGTATCCTCATCCTGCATAAACTGTACCATACCTGAAATGTTAATGCAGGAACACAGAGCAGCTGCTGCCAGTGGAAGTGGACAATGCAGAGGATTGCTAGAAATTAACATCGCTTCGCAACTAGAGGAGTCAAATTAACTGCAGACCAGGACAAATACTGCAAAAACATTTGTGTGATTTGTGCTGAGTAAATCTTACAAGCCTATCTGTATTACTGCAGTTTAATCTCTGATAGTGTTTGCATTTCAAAGAGAAAGAAAAGCTGAAAGAAGGAAGGAACTGATTCAGCACAGCACTCAAGCAGCTGCTATTTCACTAATCACAAACATTAAGTTAAGCTTGTACTAAGTATTTTGCTGATGGGAGTAGAAGACTTTCTAATATCCTTTTATTGTGAAGAGAGGTTTCCACTTGCATCTCCTAGATCAGATGACTAAGGAAAATTGCAAGCTAATGTGGTCTCAGAGACTGAAGCACAGATCTTCAGCTGGCATAAATTGCCATATGGCAATTGTACGAATGGCCTGAAAGAAGAGCAGTTTATAACCACTGAAAAATCTACCCATAGCTTCAACAAAATAGTTTACTACCAAAATTTCTACTGAGAGAAACATATAAAAGCATTACACAATATATTCTGCAGAAAGGTGAAAGACAACAGGCAGAAAAATATCCAAACAGTTGATATCCATGTGGGAAGATTCCAAAACCTTTCATTCCAGTTGTGTCTTAGCAATGCGTGAAATGATTCCTGTACTGTGCACTGAAAAGGGAGACACAAAAGCCAGTGATTTTGATAGGCAGTGAGATACTGAATTTAAGAACTGCCTCTAAAGGTCAGAGCTTAACAAGACACCTGGCTCTTTGGAGCTCTGTGAGCTTGTCTTCTGTCCTTTATTTCTTGACTTATAGTGGGAAGCACCTTGTTTCCTTTCTTCACATGGATTTTTTTACATGAAATATTCTCCTATCAACTGTAAGGCTGCATTACACGTGGTGCCTTGATTGGTGTAGGTAAATAAAGTCTCAGTTTATGATGGCTCAGGTGCTTGCAGACAATTTCTGGTACATAATAGTTAATAATTGCTTTTGGCTTGCAACTACCTTTCTCAGACAAATGAGCACAACATCTTCACAAGATGGGAGAACTCTTCTGAGATCCCATTTCGCACATTTGGGGATTGAGCTAGGAAGAGCAATCACTGCAATTACCACTGAAATCCCAAATCCTGGAGTCGCTGTGAATAACAACCACACACTACTCCCCTGTCAGCCTCCCTGAAGGCTATAGTACTAAGAAAATAGAGAAGGCAGATGCAAAAACACAAGGGAGTCACATAACAACCTTCATTATAGAATTTTAGTAATTATTTAAGTAAGCTTTACAACTGATCCTGGCCTCAGTGAGGTCAATGGGAGATTTCTCTACTGACTTACATCTTTTCAAGACAATACAAAGCCTATATGTAAGTGTGGCGGGTGTATAGCTGCTTTCATTTCAGCGAAGTAGAACAAAACTGGACTTCGGACCACTATTGAGAAATTGATTATAAAATGCATTTAGAAGTATGAAATAAATAATCATAACTTTTATTTTTAAATAAATAATTGAAGCTTAAAAATTAATCATTGAGTTGAAACATTTGAAAAACAGACGAAAGAGTCCCTCATACATTTTGGTACAAATGAAATGTAAGACTGAGATTTTGGATAATAGAATCAGCATGAGTGGCATTATACTGAGTTGCAGTAGTTGCAGAATTGGCCCATCATCTGTGGGAATGTTAATGTTAGAGCTCCTAGCAAATCACTAGGTGTTATGCTTTGTCTACAAACTTGCACAGCCCCAAAGAGACCTCAGAATCAGGTTGAGACCACTTTGGCTTCAGTTAGATTGACCCTGAAGACAGTAAAGATTCTCCTCTGGTGGTGTTTACTGGAGTGAATGGCTTTCCACAAATTTATATGCAAGCATGCTGAAAGAATAACGTATATACAGCCAAAATGTATGTGATCTATTAAAGGCTTGAGTCATAATTAATTCAAAGGGACAAGAGTAAGCCTCAGAGTGCATGAGAGCCTGTGTCATTTTATCACCTTCATTTTGGCAACTCATTCGCAACCTTTTAACAGTTCTAGAAATCCACTGCTGAGCTCATTATCCTGGTTTTATAAAAGCTGGATCATGAACACACAGCTGGGAACATTACAACACCTTAATTGCACTCATTGTAATAAATGAAGCCTGACAAGCAAGAGCCTTCAATTAGCTAGGTACAGGAAAAAATTAGTATCTGAACTCATTGTGAGAGTTCAAGGTTTCATAGTTGGTACACCTGACCCCAGAACTCTCATCTCCATTAAAAATAAGATTTTGGTATGTTAATTCAGCATATCACATGCATGCACTTACTCATAATCATACATATGTGATTGACCAAAGATTGCAGTTACCCTCCTTATACAGATTGAGAATTAGGGACCAAAAATCTAGTTATCTCAACTCACAAGGAACCGAACCTTGTCCAGACTCCTAGCCCTCCAGGAAATGCTAACATACATCAGTGAAAACTGGAATCTGCATCCTGACACTGAGGCACAACTAAATCTTTCCTTATGCCGTGACACAAATTCACAGCCATTTGAAGTCAGTGTTCTCCTACCTCCCTGGCATCCCCATGAACGAGAAATTTATCATCTCATTAGTTTCATAGATGCAAAACTAGGTAAGCTAAGCTCATGCATTTCAGAGCTGATTTCTTTTTGTGCAGCACCTACCACTCCATTACACAATAGCTTACCTCCAGCTAGCCTTGCAGAGCAGGAAGAGGAACAAACGTGTGTCAGTTCTTTGCTGAACAAGGCTTGAGCCAGGAGAAAATTCACATAGACAGGAATTTTTCTATCCAGTTGCTCTTGCCAGCACCAAGACGGCCCTACTTCAATTTGTTACAATATATTTAGCTGTTTTGTTTCCCCTGGTGCCTGTAGTAGTGACAGAAGTAGGAAATAACTGATTAGAAAGCACTCCAGAGAAGAACCCTTCTTCACTTTGGGATACAAGAATCTACAGAACCATTGCTTCTGCTGGAGAGGTTTTGAGAGCTTTGTTTGGCCCGCACATCTTCAGTAGCTCTCATTCCCTTTACAAAGACTACTAGCATGAAACAGTGGGTCTCATTGTCCTCAGTGCTGTAAGATTACTTACATAGAAAGGAAAAGTCAAAGCTACGGGAAGAAAGAGAAAAGGAAACAACAGCTATGGGAAAGAATAAGGGTTAACCTATCAGTGATGGTGTTGCTACTAAAATTGGTAAAGAGCCCTAGCACTGCAAACTACCGTAGGAAGGCTGTAGATCCTGTCTTGATGTCCTGAACAGTGTTTCTTGTCTAGGCGTAAAGGTCAACGTCTATAGGCTAAGTTAAAAAACAAGCTATCCCTTTCACACTGCATGGCCTGTGGAAGGGAAAAGCCACAGAGTTGTAGTGCTGGGGTGACTGTCCCATGAATCTCCAAATTCTAGCATGATGGGATCACTCATTAGCACTGCTGCAAGATGGTGTTATTTGGCAGCGAGGGCAGCTGTTGTGGTTTTGTTAGTGAGGGGGGGCCTAAGGTGGTAGCTTCTGTAGGAAACTGCTAGAAGTCGCTCCCCTTTGTTCAGTGGACTCGGCTGGGCCTAGGGCAGACCTGCTGCTGGCCAAGGCCGAGCCGATTGGTAGCAGAATATTCTGTGATAACGCCTCTGCGATAATGTATTTAAGAAGGGGAAAACAGAAAAAAAAGAGAGAAGAGAAGATGTGAAGAAGCTGAGCGGGGACAGAGGCGCAGAGGGGGAGATGCAGGCCTCATGGGCCTTGCAGGCCTCACCCTCTGGCCTCTCGCCAGGCGGCTGACTGGGCCCGAATCGGTCCAGCCCGGCTGCAAGAAGTGGAGAGGAGATGAGAAGTGAATAAGATGGAAAAAGATCCTGAGAGTCCTCTGCCAGCCTGTTGTGAGGAACGGCTGCAGACGCCAAGGTCAGTTCAGAAGGAGGGGGAGGAGTAGTGCGGCTCCTGGCCAAGATTCCCCTGCAGCCTGTGGTGACGACCATGGTGGAGCAGGTTGTCCCCCTGCAGCCTATGGAGGTCCACGGAGGAGCAGAGATCCACTTGGAGCCTGTGAAGGACCCCACATTGGGGCAGGTGGATGGCTGAAGGAGGATGTGGCCCGTGAAGGGCCCGCTGGGACAGCCGTTCTGGAGGGACTGAACTCCGTGGAAGAGATGACCCATGCCGGAGCAGTTTCAGGAAGGACTGTGGCGTAGGGGTGGGACCCCACAACAGAGCAGGGGGGGGAATGCGAGGCTTCCCCCGACCATGAAGCAGCAGCGTGAAACAACGTATGATGAACTGACTGCAACCCCCATTCCCTCTTCCCCCCTGTGCCGCTCGGAGAGGGGAAGGTAGTAGAGATAATGTTAAGCTTGGGAAGAGGGAGGGGGGGAGGGAGGTTATCTTGTTCTCTGTCTCATTATCCTGCTGTTTGTAGTAATAAATGAATAGTTTTCCCCGAGTCGAGTCTGTTTTGCCCATGATGGTAACTTTAAGGATTTCTCCCTCTCCTTATCTCAAACCTCGAGCCGTTTTTCCTTATATTTTCTCTCCCTGTTCTCTCGGAAGGTGGGGGGAGTGAGAGAGAGACTGCGTAATCTGGTCCTGATCGGGGCTGAACTACGACATAGTGGTGCATCCAGTTCAGCAAAGGTACCAGCACTTGATTCTGAGGGCTCTCACACCAGCTGATGCACTGAACAAAACTGAAAGAGTGGTCAAGCACAGGAACAAGTGCCCAAAGAAATGGTGTAGTAACCATTCCTGGAGGTGTTAAAAGAACATGTGGATGTGGTACTTCAGGACATGGTTTAGTAGGCATAGTGGTGTTAGAATGATGGTAGGACTTGATGATCTTGGAGGTCTATTCCAACCTTGAGTATTCTATGATCATCTGTTGCTAAGGTCAAGGACCAAAGAAAAATAGAAGTATTACAAAGGGAGAAACAGAGAGAAAGAGAGAAAGTAGTCCACATGTTTCCATTTCCCAGCTATCCAATTTAATATTTAAAGTGATATCATACAGAAACAGAAGGAAAACAAAAAGTTTTGCATCTTATTAAGAACTGGTAATCACAAGAAGGACTGTATCCAGTAAGATAAGTTATGTACAGTCTGAGGTACCCAGTGTGCACAGTAAATCCCAGAGAACACTGAACATGAAGTTATAAGGGTACAATGTGTGTGCTGGGGACCTGAAGTCACTGTTGCACCCTGACAGGCTCTTCAGCGTTGAGTCTGTGTCCCTGAAACCTGTCTGAGAGAAAGTACAAACTGTTCTGGAAGAGATTCTCCATTAAAAAGGTGCTTCCAGGCATGTGGAAACTAGGAGAAAGCCTGTTACTTTCTTTGGCATTGTTACGCAATTGACTGTGTTATATCATCAAGGTTTTAAAGGCCCTCTTTTAGAAACAAATTCTGTTTCCCTCACATGTACCTAAGCCTCCCTTTATTTAATTATTTGCCCCAGCTCTCTTTCTCTTGGGAAACCTCACTGCTCTTATACTTTGTTATTCTCCAGGAAAACCCAAATCCAAGAGCCCCTACCAACCGAGGGAGCCGAGCAGATGGAGGTCATTCAGTTAAACCCAGGCACAGCAAGGGAAAAAAAAAAAAAAAGATTTCTGCTGCAGCAAACTTCTCCTGGCTCCCTCTCCATCCTTGCAGAGCTGGGGCCACAGCGTCACTCTATGGCCAGCCGTGCTGCTGTTCCTCTGCACCTACCCCTCCGGTGCCTGCATGTCTGGCTTGGGCAGCCAGCACCCACCACCTGAGTTTCTGTTCTGCTTCCCTAGTTCTTTGGCAACCATTGTACTTCCCTTTGGGGAAAAAAAAAAAAAAAAGGAAAAAAAAAGTATCTGTCCTTCATGAAACCACTAGGAACTATTTCTGAGAGTCACTGGGCTTTGCTTTCTAAAGAAACTTGTGAGGCTACTATTTCTTTTTGCAAGCTGGAACAAAACACCCATCACTATTCCCAGGAAAAAAAAAAATTGTTCCTTATCAGCTCTGGGAGGTTTTAATGAATCAATGTCCAGAAAGCACAACTGATTAACCCTGTTCCAAAGCTGGAAATAGTAGCCCTGGCCATCCCAGGCCTCACCACAGGTCCGTAAGGGACTCTGGAGAACCCTATGTGTGGCAGGGACTGCCTCTTTGTTTCTGTTTTTTTTCAGAAGTGTTCATACATGCAACCTTCTCCTCAGACCTCATCCTGAGCTGGGAAGATTAGTCTTGCTCACTTTTGCCATCTTGTAGGGCTCAATCCCATGTATCCTGTCACCAGTTTCTTCTCATAGGTGGTGCCCACAAGGCCAAGTTTCCTCTGTCATCCTTTTCACCACTAAAGGTGATTTCACCAATAAAAAGGTACCACCTTTTTATTATGGTTTTATTTCAGTAAGAAATACTGCAAGCACCTGAAGATCCCTTCAGCCTAGCATAAAAAAAGCTGCCAGGGAAATTAAGAAAGCTGCTATGGGATGCGATTACCCAAGGAGCAAGGTAAGCAGGAATGTAATAGGGTTGTGCCTTAAGTGCAGTGAGCACAATTTGGCTCAAGGAAGAAAAAATGAGCCACAGAAATTCCTTCCCACTCTTGGGAGAGTTATTTTGTTTGTTTGTTTGTTTGTTTTTATTTTTAACTCCAGGACTAATTCTTCATTTAAATGTGGTTCGCTGACAAGGCCATGTGCCCTACATCACTCCACCTGCTGACTGTTGTGAAATGGAAGCTGTGCAAGCGTTGTGTGATGGCAGTAACTGGTACGGCATCGGCCCCAGGGGCAGTTTCAGAGCAGAAACTCATCGCAGCAAATGTAGGAACATGCCAGATTACTGCCTGCTTTTATTTTTTTGTTTGTCACTTTCTGAAAGCCATCCTCTGAGGAGAAGGCTGAGATGTTAAACATGAGCTACCAACAGTGATGGAAGCTTCTTTTGGAGGCTGTAGGGAACACAGTGCAAGCGAAAATCCACAGTCTACTTCAAGCCGGCCCAAAGTCTGCCTGTGATAGATGGAAAAGCAATGCTGGGTCTCTGATAAGCAATACTCCATTTCTTTCTGAACTTAACAAAAATCCTTTGCCAGAGGCCTAAAATTTATGTCTCCTGAACATTTGGGGAAGAATTCGTAGAGTTACACCTTCAGGCTAGTGCATGTAAAAATTGGTAACTAGCTATTTATTACTTCTGGTCAGCATTCAAAGAAAAAGTATCAAATAGTTTCATACCAAAGCAATGAGTGCATTAAAAAATTATAAACACAGTAAATAAATATTTGGAATACTACAAGTAATTCCAGAACACAAAGAAGTAGAAAAGCACTGGGCTTGCTGAAGTCCCTCATGCAGACTGCTCCAATCGGTTGCTGTGAAGTTCAGATAAGGCTGATAATAAACATCTTCCTAGTTTGCCAGATGTGAACAAACTGTCCTCTGATTTCTGGTCAGCGCCCACAACACTAAGTCTCAGACCATTGCTATTTTCTTTCTCCACCCTATTTCTTTGTGAAGGGGAGTGATGGAAGGAAGGAGAGGCATCTGTAAGAAGAGCTTGATGCTCTGCCGTAGCTTACATCTTTATCTCTTTGCCCTCCATCCCAGCTCTGAAGAATGAGACTTGGCAGGTTGCCTCTCTTTAACAGCATAGCCACCCTCCTCCTGTCAGGAACTGCTTCCCCAGAGCTAATATTTGCTCCCTTCCCAGAAGTTCTTAGGAAGAGCAAATGTTAACCTGTAATGATCATGCCTTTACCCAGACCATTACAAATATCTCCCCCCAGTCCTCTTCCACTACAGAGTGCTCACAGCCATTTGGACAGGTTCCTGGAAGAAGCAGCAGCTGTTCAGGTTGATTCAACACATAGAATCCAAACTGGGTCATGAAGCTCCTGAGCTGCAAAGAGGCAGTGGATGGGGAGCATTCAGGGTACATCCTCTTCCCTGTGCATCCATTGTTGGCCATTGTCAGATGCAGAATACAGGGTGGAAGGGTCTTTTTTTTTTCAGTTAAGCTATCCATCAATGCCTGGGAGAAATAGTCAATCTTCAACCTTGCAGCCTATCTCTGCTTCCTCCCACCTGGTTCTTCTGCTGCCTTAGCAATTTGGAGGAAAGCAGAAATACAGGTTTTTGGTAACCATGTTCACGCTGCACACCTCTCATTCACATCCAGAAGCACTCACAGGGAATATCTGAGAATTGCCAGGTCTCACTGCTGTGTTTTTTGCATTAATTTCTAGTGATGTTGTTGTATCATCTCTACAAAAGGCAAAAAATATCCCTCAAGGTACTTCTCCTATTTGCTTCTTCTAGAGGCTACAGATGACACTTGCTGGACAAAAAGTATGAGTAACACCCTGGTAAAATATTAAGGTGATGTTTATATCTGGCGCTGTGAGAAAACTCAGGATGAGGATGCTAGCAGCATGAGTCTTGGACCTAGCAAGAGAGAAAGCCGTCATTGGCTTAATGTTTTGGGGATGCTATAACAACTGACCACAAAGCACTAGTGTCTGAGCAAGCGGAGTGCCCTCTGCCCCTTCAGACAGCCCCACCACCAGCCCCAGAGAGTGTAACTCAGGCACTGAGTTTGCCCGTGAGTCATGGTGACCACTTTCAGGAAGGCAACTGCTTTGCTGGCCTTAGAAAGGGATGGAGAAAGTGCAAAAAGAGAAAAATAATAGCAGAAAAGGCCAGTTCACTCTAGATCTCTGTGGTGATACTGTTCATCAGAATATATTGTTTATTTTGGCACTGTGATAGCTTTTCATGAGGTCACTTGAAAAACAGCCACTGCAGGAGAAAGAAATTTCTTCTGATTAATCTTGTGCAGAGGCAACTTGTGAAGAGCAAGGAAGGAGCTAGAAACAAAGCAGAAGAGCTGAGTACCTTCAGAAGGCAGACCTCTCCTCTGGCTTCTACTGGTTTTCACTCTCCATTTGGAAGGTGGGTGTATCTCCATGGGGCATAAAGGAAGGGGGAACTGAGATGACAGGGCTCTGAATGAAGGGATTTTGTATCAGGAACTTGATTTGCGCTGGCCTGTCAGTGACCCCAGCTTTGACCTTAAGGAGACCTCTTTAGTGGTTCAGGAAGAAAATCTGATTCAATATGCACTTGGGCTGTTTACTAACTCCCTTCTCAATCTTTTCACATGCAGAGAATGACCACATTGACATATGATTTTTTATCACACTTGCTAGTTACCATCTAAGGTTAAACCAGTTTGTAGTGAAGCAGACATTCGGTGCTCCTCAGGGGTAAGTTGAAGGGGCAGAGTTATCCTGGGAAAAGAACTACTTTCTTTCCTTCACAGGTGCTTCAGGGAGTGATTTTAATGAGCAGCAGCTCAGCAGCGCATTTATAGTACAATAAATAAGAGTGAGTTTCCTGTAGATGACACTTAGGTTAATATTTTATTTTCTTGCATATCTTTACCTGTGGCTGCACCATTCAAGGCTTTTCGAAGGCACAGAAACCCTTTATAACCTCCTTGATAAGAAAGGAGCGTGATCCAACATTCTATGTGCATCTGAAAGCCCAGGCACTGTGAGGAGCACGGGGTGAGTGTTTCCTCTGACTTGCAGTCCATAGGATTGCTGGTCTCCGGCCTGAGGCTAAAGGCAGAGGGTGCAGGGACAAAAATGCTATGGGCTATCTGCCTGCTACAGGCTCTTGCACTCTATCTGACAGGATGAACTAAAAACCTTCCTATGCCTCAGTTTCTACATCTATCCATGGAGTTCAGCAACGCCAGCTTCATTACCACTAACCCTGTGAGATCCCTGGATAAAAGGTTTCATCAAAGGACACAATTATGTTATTAAATGGTAACTGCACTCTCTAAATTATTATTAATATTAATAACATTTATCTCTTGCAAAAGAGGTTTACTTCAGAGCAACATTTTTTTATCTACTAGAAGTAATTACTAAACAAGATCCTGCATGTCCTCATTCCCCTAAAATGGCCTTCCTCCTGCAAGGATGCAATCTAATTTCAAGCATAATTCCCCTGAAGTGAAGGATGGAGCAGGGAGAGTCAAACCAAGGCAAGGAGTAAAGGCAGAATTAACCTGAGAATTCCTGCTTACATAAACAGGACCACCTTGTCCTATGTTTGCTCATCATCAACCCATCTAGATAGAAGTTGAAGGTTTCAGCCCAGAGGCCAAGAGACCCTAGCCTGGTGCTAAACATGTATGAAGCAAACATGGAAGTGTTCATTCCACAGAGTCATGCTGTCCACATACATTCTGACCTTATTTCTTTACTGAAGAGGATATTGTAGCTCCCTTAGCTGATGGTCAGACCATGGGTTCTTGCTTTCTTCACTCCCAGCCACAGCCTCCGCTTGCCATACCACATGTGTGAGCTGTGAGTCGTGCCTGGGGCAGGCTGCAGAAGCAGCAACCCTGCACTCCTACGAACAAGCCCTGTTGGGCATCAATCCTACCCTGGAAGATCCTCGGAATAAAGCAACCAAAATCAAACAGGTTTAAAGATGATTGCAGCACACCCCTACACAAAAAAAGACATGTTCTGTGCCTATAAACAAGGATGTGGAATTTACTAATTGCTACTTAACATTGTTTATTTATGAAGGCTTCACACCCCCATCATACTCCCATCAATGACCTTGGCAAATGAACTTGTGAGTTCATTTCTCTTGGCAAAGGTTTGCATCATGAGCCCAAAGTCCCTGAGAAGTTTTGTGCCCAGTGACACTTGTTTATTTATAAACAAGAAGTGACCTGGATGTACTGTCTGCTCTCTGTCTCTGGGTCAAGATACCAAGGCTGCTTCGCTGTACTTGTGCTTTGGAAAACTAGGAGGTGAAGCACAGAGGGCTAACGTCAGCGGACTGAGTGTCTTCCCTGCTTGTCAGTATAAGGGGTGGTGCTTCCATAAGGGAGCGGTGGTATATAAAAGACATAAAGTAGCTGTCTAAAAATCCCTAGTGCATACTGTGTGAGCTACTGCAAGGGACACAGGGCAGCTGTCTAGGACAAGAAATGCCAAATGTGATATCCCTGAGGCCACAGCTCACCTCTGTGGCCTAAGAGGTGACAACTGCTTGTGAATCTGAATAAAACAGATTGGCACTATGGCTTCTGAACAGGGCAGATTGAAACAAAACTGTTTATGGCAAGGTGCTGCCAGAGATGATTTCCCACAGGGTCCTTGGGGAGCTCTGGGTGCAAGCTGATAAAGGGGCACCCGCTCCCCTGCTCCTCTGCTTTTTTACAAGGTGGAGAAGGAAAGGAAGGGCACCTTCGGCTGCTCCTGGAGCGTGGTAGGTCCAGCACAAAACCCAAGAGGGTCCACCTTGCTTTTCCTCAGTTTTCTGTTAGCTAAGGCATTTTTTTTTTGTATTCCCTCTCACAGGTTTTTTTTGGGGGAGGAAATAATATTTGGCTTTTTGGCTTTTTGTAAATGTTTTACACAAACAGCATTTAATTACCCAAATCAGTAACTTAATTTTAGAAATCTTCACACAACAACAGAGCTTACAGTATAAACCCCCTGTAACTACATCTGTTTCTAGTTCTCAGCACTGTTTTATCCGTCTAAGACTGAAACATTTAACTTCCATGCAGTGTAAAGGAAGTTAGCTGAAGTAACTGACATCCTGTCTAGCTAGAAAAGATGAGAGGCTTTCACCTTAGATGACAAATTTAGTCTTGGAGAGCACTTCTGCTACGACAACAAACATAATATATTTACCCCATGTTCGGACAAGAAGTAAAGGTTGGAAATTGTTTTCTTACAGTGTCATATGTGACAGGCGATGAATGTGACTGCATGGGTGAAATTCAGAGACATGAGAATCAGGGTCTGAAACCTGACAGTTGATTGCACTAAGGTACTCTGCCTTCCAGCCATCTGTCCAGGAAAGCCTTGGTTGTTGTACCTACCAGACATGTGAGGTTGTCTTTGATCCTTTGAGCAGCTGAAATAGCACTAGATATCAACATTTTGGCAGCCAAGTCCAGCCCCTTATACTCTGTCTCCATGTCCATAAGCCAATGTTATGGCCAGGCTCTATTTGTGCTGAATGGAGAGCGTGGAGAGATGCTCTCACATCAATAAAGGAGGCAAGAAAAAGATGTCTTACATTGTGCTTATTTCCAAAGCATCTGCTTTGATGATCTGAGCACCGGAGTCCAAATCAGCCTCGTGAGAGAAGGCAAAGCTATCTTCCGTCTCTCATGGGAATCCTTGCACAACTGCTGCGGTGCAAATGTGGTGTTGCACTCCCAACACAGACATGAGAGAGAAGTAAGTAAGGCTGTTATTCTGTTTTCTCTCTGATAGATAAGTCAGAGGTAAGATGTGTTGTATTTTTTAAAAGACTTAACAAGCTGGTACCATGCAAAAATCATATTAGAATTGCAATCTGCAAAACATTATGCCAGGTAATACTTAATTACAAAACTAAATCAATTACAAGACCAAAAAGCAACCCTTTTATGTGTATGTTGCACGTAGAAGAGTTAGTATGGAGGTTTGGTCCCAAGTGGGTAGCCCTTTAAAACCAGTATGGTGTGATATCTGCTTTACTAAAAGAAAAAAAGAATATTTTTATGTCTTTAATTTTTTTACTTCCGTGATTTGAAAGGGGAGAGTTGGATAAACATTACAATCGATCAAATCCCAAACAGTGACACTTGCCAAACCAAAGATGATTGTGTGAGTTCATTTCTCTTGGTTTCTTTTCCCTTTTCTCAGAGGTAGAGCAGTCAC
Organism: Chlamydotis macqueenii; assembly: GCF_036417535.1. Classification (NCBI taxonomy): domain Eukaryota; kingdom Metazoa; phylum Chordata; class Aves; order Otidiformes; family Otididae; genus Chlamydotis; species Chlamydotis macqueenii. The sequence continues at coordinate 52,077,174 of NC_141593.1, read as the reverse complement.
AATGATATATTGTTACTCTCTGGAATAAATAGCTGTATTTTATGGGTATTCGATTCAGGCGGGTCCTAAGCCTTGATGTTTGCAGATCTTGCATGATAACTCTTGCTCAGCGCTCTGTGGAAAAAGAGGGCTGCATTACTCTGAGAGTAACAAGCAGAAGTTTGTGCCAAGGAGGTGGGAGTTGGCATTTCTTAGAGAGCTCTACAATACACTTGAGGAAAAGAGGCCTATCCTAGAAATTAATTTCATTCTTACTGGCTTGAGAGAAAGGCACCTCCAGGAAGACAAACACGTGGCAATTTTTACATCTAAAAATTCCTTTTACAGATTAAATAGAAAACAAGAATAAAGCACTGCAAAAGTAACATGATACACAACAGAAGAAAAAAATTGCAGCTACAGCAATCAGAATAAAACATGAGGCTGTGGTTCACTGAAGATGGAGCCAGCATTGTTCTTGCAAGAGGCAGGCCCTCCTTATGCGCTCATCCACTTGCTTCCACCCCAGGCTGCCCCACTCCGGCCATTGGTCAACCCAGCAAAAACAATGATGAAAAGGTTTAGTTTTCAGCAGAATTAACTCCCTGGTTTGGCTTACCATGTAAGTGCACAAACAGCTGCAGCGGCATCCTTTGGCAGTGGTGGCAATTTAAACTGTGCATGGAATTACACAGAGAGGAGCTCTGGGAATGATTATCAGGAACTCTGCAGTGCCTTGTGCTATGAGGAGGCTGATTTGGTCACTGGTATCCAGGCTGCCAAATCAGAGGCTGCTTCGATGCTGAGGAAAGGAATTCCTGTAGATTTATGCATGTACAGTTTCCAGCATGTGTCTCCAGTATGGGAAAGGGGATGACCTTCCTGACACCCTATGGAGGTATGAGGGTGTCTCTGCGTCACTCTCCACCTTCAGCGTGAAAGGCATCTGGTTATAAGATGAGCTAATGGAGAGCGAGTCAGGGAGCAGGGTATCCGGTTTAGTTCCATCGATGTAGGTATCAAAATATCATTCCTTCAAGTAGAATGCACTGGGTGTGTGCTGGGGGCGGGGGGACTGGAGCACATGGAGTACACATTACCAACCCTTTTGTTCATTTAACTCCTCTAGCTCTCACTTTGACTCCGGCAGAAATTGCTTTGAAACCTTAAGTCAAAGCTGTACAAACCAGGACAAACCAGACCCCATTTCCTCTGCATGTTTAGCACTTGCAAGCCCTGCTCCATTGCACTCCTGTACCAAGGTGAAGACACCAGCATCCAAAGGCAGCAGCTCCCCCTCCCTTCCCCAGGCATCATCTTATGTTGGTGAGGCCAGTTCAAGCTCTTCCACAGCCAGTAGTCAGGATGCAATTAACCATCCCACATGATGAACACTGCCAGCGCTTGGCTCCATGCTGTCCCATGTCAGAGTCCAACTCGTCTCTGTCTCGGAGGTGCTGACTGCTTCCCTGGTGGAAGGGGGACAGACGATTTGAAATCAAACCTCCCTGGTCCATTTGGGAGCTGGTATTTTATGAAAACTAAGTGCCATTTTATTTTAATCATCTTAGAACTCCCTGCCCAAGCATATGTATGTCTTAGCATCTCAACATACAGACGGGCTAACATCGTACCCTTCGCTGCACTATGGGACGTGTGTTGCTCCTCTCTCATCTCCCAAAAGGGCATGAGGAAGATGGAGACAATGGATCAATGAATGAAAACAGAGTATCCTTGAAAGGTTAAAAACCAAAATAACACTCCTTGTACATCCTGTATGAGCAATGTGAGTGCAGCGCCGTCAGTGATGTATTACTATCATCTTCTGCATTATCAGTTGTCTAACATCTGCCGAGTAAAGTTTGTTCTGATGTAATGGTTTTCCCTGCTCTTACTCATACATTTAAAAATTTTTGCCCAACAACTAAAAGAACAGATTTTCACAGGAGTTGTGTGTCCAGTTTTCTTCATTACCTTTCAAAACCATTCATAGTGCCTTTTGCTTCCAGGTTAACCCAGGTCTTACGTTGCTCTAGGCTTTTACAAACAAAGCCTAGATGGAATTGTTTTCAGTGCAACTACTGGTTTTAATTGAAAGAGCAATGGAAATCAGTGTACATCCATTAATAATAAAACAGAGAATTTCTGGCAGCACGGGGTCACCATGAGGTGTCCATGTCTTTTTTTTTCATTCTGGATTTCTGGTGTCTAAAGATGGTTGAAACACAAAGCTTGAAGCTGTGGCACAGAAGTAGATGGCACAAATTGAGAGAGAAAGGATTTTAAAAACTCAGAAAAAAAAGACACTTAACATGTGATTTCTTCTTTGTAGTAATGTTGTTTGTGACTTGGATGCCAAGTTTTTAATTTTTGGGGTTTTTTTCTCATTTACAACAGGTGAGAGGCTGGTGCTTAAAATTAACTAAGGGGAAGCAGAAAGTAGTGGATTTATAACAATACATGTTTCCTTATGAAAACAACTGATTTCAGCTTTTTTCACACTTTTATCATAGCACTTCTCAGTTTCCACCTAAAGGTCTTCAGGCTCTGATACAGATTTGTGGGGTTACTCGGAAGTTTACCTCCACCCCTAAATTTTCCTCTTACAAAGATTTTCAGGCTCAGTTGTCTTTACTGGCAAAGGGTGATGGGTAGCCCTATTGAAGATGTCAGGTTGTTGTTGTTGCATTTCCCTTCATTTGTGAAATTATTCTCTCTCTGAAGAGAGAGACCATGTACTTATCACAGTGCAGCTATAGGTTGCTCTGTCAGCGGATGAAATGTCATCGCCTGTCATTAGGGCCAAAGACCAGGGGAGGGACTTAGAGGCCATATGGAGTCAGGGATTTTGTAGTCAAAGTCTGAGTGGATGAACAGGGAGAAGGAGGATCAGTGCTGGGCAGATATGGAGCTCCAAGAAGACACTTTTCAGTGGGGGGTTCAGCCAACAACTGTGGCCTAAAGAGCTGTCTCTGCTACCCCTTGTCCTGCTCTCAAGGGCCCTGTTACTAAATTATTTCCCTTAGGAGCACTCCCTGGGCCAAAGTCCCGGGTACTTAGAAACAGCAGTAAGACACAGAAGATCAAGCTACCCATTTACTGAGATCCCACCGGTGTGGCTAATCTTTTCAGTCCATCTCACTGTCCGCTTAGCTAACCCACACTACATCTGCGTGTCAGTAAGGATGCTATGGGAAACAGTGCTGAAAGTCTGGCCAAAGTCAATACAAGCAACAATCACTGCTCTCTCCCATCCATCTAGCCAGTCATCTCATCCTAGAAGGTACTCTTAAGGCATAATTTCCTCTTTGTAAATCCATAAATTGATAGTGACTACTCTCAGTCATCTTCTTGTCCTTAATATTTTTGGGAAAGTCTTCCAAGATTGTTCCCTCAATCACATAAGATTGACCAGTCTGTAGTTCCCCAGATCCTCCTTGCCTCTCTTGAAGACCAAGTGAAATTTGCTTTCTTCCAGTCCTCTGAAACCTCCCTCTGTGGCAAAGACCTTTTGAAGATAGTTGCAAGTGTTGTCACAGTAACATCAGCTAGCTCCCTTAGCACCATTAGATGTGTAGCATCAGGATATTAGATACATGTACTAGGATATTAGAGTATACGTATTAGATTCAGATTTGAGTACTTTTTTTTTTTCTGATACATATAATTTTTAAACTAAGATATGTTTGCAGAAGGTGCTGTAATACTTGACTAAGTGAAAACAGAACCGCTTTAATGACATTGACCTTTCAATATACTGAGTCACCATGACTCTTGTGTCAGCCTCAAATATATCCTTTCCAAGTAACTTCCTTGGAACTATCGTGTCAGATGAGGAAAAAGAAATAGGCCAAAAGCTATTGGAAAAATCCTGCTATTGTGTAAACAGAGGTGTTTGGATAGATGAGGTGTGTGGGTATCAAAGGAGACCAAAAAAAAAGAGCCCTACAAGGGTCTATAGGGAAGATGTAATTTTCTAATTCTTCTCAGGAATTTTCTTTTTATAATCACTCTCCCTGACATCAGAGTCTCTCAGCTCTTGATGAATCTACTGCTATCACATCTGATATTGCAACTTTGAGGGGGGACCCAGGGAGGAGGGAGCTGGGATTTCAAAGGAGCCCATAGCCACATGTTCCAGCTGGGCAGCAGCCAGAGTTTCAAAATTTGAACAGAGCACAAAAAAAAAAATTATTCAAAATGAGGAAATGTGGGCATCTCTCTGGGGGCTTTAGCAGAAGTTGAGCTCTTTTGACACAAATCCAGTATGCAATTACAAAATACCTCACAAAATCAGCTGTGCTCCTAACCCCCCTTTTTTTTTTTTTCTCAGATGAGAGGGGAAATGCTCTAAGTGATGCCCTTCACTTTGCAGTTAATTACTTTATACATTTCTGAGGAGGAATATAAAAGTTTTTTTCTCACTATGGAAAGAAGTAGATAAAGTGTCAGGTGACTAATAGATTTCCATAATTCATATATTCCCAAATTTTTATTTTTAGCTACTGACTTCCACCAGGTCTCTCCCACATCATTCTGTATTAAAAGCATCCCTAACTAGCTGCACTTTGGGTGTTTCTCTCAAATTAACTTGGTCGCACTAGGTCAAAGTACATATATCCAAATGTTGCGACTATGATTTTCCTCTAGCAAGTTACAGTTTATGAGTTTTAAACTTTTATCAGGACTTAGTTATAACTAAAATAGCTTAGCACAAGAGGGAAGATGGAAACAAAGATCCACCCAGCTGGGAGCAGTCTGATTGCTTCCTAAAATAAAGAACAAAAGGAAGAACAAGAGAAATTCCTCAGTTCTTCTCAGACAGATTTCCAAATCACTATTCCAGCAACCATTGGGTCAGTAACAGTGCATATCCACTTGTAAGAGTTTCTTAGGAACCACACTAATAGAAGAACATAGAAGATTACTTTATCAGACCTGTTCAGATTTTTCCGAGTTTGTTAGGCATTCTGACATCCTTCAGTGGAAAAATTAATACAATTTTTATTTTCTTAAAGTGGAAACTGACTCAAAGGGCTGATCAAAAGGATGGTTAAGAGCCTGAAATATACTTAGGGTCTAAGGAGAGTAGAACAGCTTGGAAAAGGATGAATGCATGGGAGGAGTGATAGACACCTATAAAATAATGAATGATGCAATGAAGCTGAAAGGTAAGGATTTGCTCTATAGCACAGAAGAGGAGCTGTGAGGCACACAGAGATTTCAGGCAACCTACAAAGTGTTTCAGGCAGCAATTTTAAAATAAAGACTAAAATAGAAAAGGAAGTGTGCTTTCTGCTATTTCCTGTAAGGCAGGAAATGTGGAATTCATTGCCATGCAAAGCAATGGAGATTGAAAGAATAAGTGGCATCCAAAAGGATTTTTACTAGTGCATAGAAGTTAGTTCCAGGGTTGGTCTGGAGATTTCCAGGTTTGGTAAACCCCCAGACTACCGACTGGAAGATGACTGGATACAGCAGGGAAAGGACCATGTAGCATGTTCATTAAAAAAAGGTGAGGGCTTTCCTGTGAGTGACAGACTTTCTATCTGATCCAGCCGAGCAAGTCTGGAGAGGGAGCAGGCACCAAGCAGTAAGTTGCCCTTTTATAATTCATATTTCCTCAGCGTGAATGTCACCAGAGCTGCAGGTATAACAATTCTATCAGCACCACTACCATCAGTGCGTAAGCTATTCTCCTTCGCTACTGTGTTTACACCCACTTTTGCACCGTGCAGAAAAGGTCTATACCAGGCTGTGGAGCAAGGAAGAGTTTGGCCCCCTCTGCGTACTGTTTCCTCTGAGGTCTGACACAGAGATGAGTTTGCATGCGCGAGTAACTGGCATAGAGAGAGAAACTCTGCTGTCTTCCTGCCAGGCTTAAACCTTGGAACTATTCTCAAAGGGCTGATCCAAAACCTACTAAAGTCAACAGCAAAAGCTGCTTTGCTCTCTAGGGGGCTCACAATGACTCCGTGCTAGAGAGGAAATCCCAGGAGACATCTTCCACTGACAGACGAGCAGGGGAGCATGAGATGATTAGTAAGAGTGTTCCAGTTTCCCTGTTAAGCAATGGTTTAATAAAAGCAGTTTTCACAAATGTTTCACAATAATCAGAGGATGTTACACTAGTGGTTACACATTCAAAACAGCTCTGCAGGCATCAGCAGATCAAACTATTTGGCCAAGTGAATGGAACTACAAACCAAAACAAACAGACCCTGGCTTCAAGCAGTAGTAACAGTCTTGCCATTAATTTGTGCTTTTTCATAATAAAATAACACCAGGCAACCCCAGCAAATCCCCATGAAGCCACTTGCTGGCTTCATCAGCAAATCTGCTTCCTGGCTGTGATTGCAGGGCAGGGCTTTCCCTGTGGGACAGCGCAGTGTATGTGTGTATAACCCAGCAGTTTCTCGCCTATGTCTTCTCGTTTGGGTCACACCCTCTGGCCTGCCTCAGTGCAAGGTGTGGGATGACGCAAGGAGATTGCCCCTTCATTTGGGGCCCGTGAATTTCAAGCATCAAGAGATATCTGGGGAAGGTTGTTTGTTTTCCAGGGGTAGGAGGTGAAGGAGCCTAGGTAAGGCTGGAAGGGGAGCTCTGAGGAGGAGAAGCGTGGTGGAGGACTGCAGGGATGCTGGCGACTTGCCCCAGCTAGGGGTCTGGCTGTTGGCAAGCAGCACTAACTTGACAAGAAAGCAGCAAACACGCAGAAGCACTGATCCTCACTGCTGATCCTCATCTGCTGGTTTTAGGTTCTCTTAGCATCAAGAAAGAGCCAAAGAAAGGTTTGGGAGTAAGGGCTGCAGTGCCTTGCTTCTTAAATGTTACATTTGGAGGAGTACAGACCTCAGGCAGCTACTCCCTCAATAGTTCACTTTCAAAAAAACCAAAGTAAAATAAACTTCTGTCTCTCACAGACAAAGGATGTACTTGGTTTTGTTTTTCTGAAGCCCAGGGCTCATTAAATCTTCCAGTAAATTTGCTGTCTGGGTAACAAGAGGATTTGCTACCAGCGTTTCTTTTCCTTCTTTTCTTCTTCTTTGTTTTCTTCTTTTTTTTTCCCCCTCTTCCATTTTACTTTTATGAAGTATTCATGTTTATTTCTATGCCTCAGGGGAAAATTCAAGCCATTTGGCTGTGCAAGATACCCAGAGTCGATCTGAACAGTGTTGCATCTGTGATGGGGGAAACAGGCATCTATTTACAGTGCTGGGGATGTTAAACTTGGAAATACGCTTTTTATTTTTATTTTTAACCTGGAATGGAGCTATGTATGGCTGCAGACATTTCTCCATTTAGACTGCGGGTCTTTCCAGTAATTATGGCCCAAACCCAAGTCCCACTGACGTCAGTGGGATTCTCTCCATTGACTTCAAGGGAGCTAGACTAGGCCTTGCCTGGAGGAACACAGCCAAGGCAGGATAAAGCCTTCCACTTTCCCACCCAAGAAAAACACTGTGTACTTACCAGTAGTTAGGGACCAGTCTGAGCTATTCCTTCTCCTTCTACCTGCCTCTTTTCCACAAATTTAGAGTATATCTACAACCCTTCAAATTCTCTCACAACTTCCATGAATGCATCTGGCCTGCAACGCCCTCACTTGTCCTCAAAGCCTGTTCCTAAAACCCTTGGAGCAGAGCTAAAATTAGGCAGGAGGCTATCTGACCTTCTGTGGCATCCATTCTTCTGGTGCCTTGCCTTTTCTTTCCAGATCTTACCTCTGAAAAGTTTCTGAAGCCAAGCTAAAAAAGAAAAGGGACCAACTTCTTACTGTCACACTTTCTGCTATTTATTGTTTCTACTATTTACTGTTTGCTCCACGTACAGTAAAAATAACTACGGGCAGCCAGTGCTGTAGCTCGTTTCTTCTCTGTTGATATCAGGTATGTTTTCCTAACAGCCGCAGCAGGGAGCAGGGATCTGCAGCAGGGAAACAGATGTGTTGGATGATAGAAGTCATTCACCTTCCTCTCACCAGTTAGCAACCTAACCCAATTAATTAGCCCTGAGACATAGCACTAATTACCCTGGGCATGATGCCATGCTTACATGGCTATTTAGCTTCCAGGAGCCAACTTGCATGACTGCGTGGTGCTCTGTGAGCAAACAACTCATCTGGCCCCAGCACTGAGACCTGTAAGACAGTGCAACAGCAAAGGCAAGCCTTGGCTCTGTAGGCAAAGGGGTAAGTGGGAAGGTTGACAACTCAGTGGACCTGAAGCTTTGGGGATGTGAGAGAAGAGAAGTAGGGGTGAGGGAGAGAAGAAAGTCTGGAAGACATGAGGGGGCTGAGAGCAATCTGTTGGGTTTTGGAGGAGTTGTGTCTCCTGCCCTCCCACCCTCTCATTCCTGTCTTTTCCCTTTGCCATTGTCCTGCATGTATATCAACCTCTCAGATCCCTACTGCAAAAAATGGAGAGTGAGGTAAGAGGGTTGCTTCTGTCTCTCCTTCTAGATGCAAGACTAGTCTGAGGACCCTGTCAGAGCTCTGGAGAGCCATCTGGGCTTTCTGGCCAACTGCTGCCCAGAAACTCTGAACCTCACTTTGCAGAGGTAGCAGTTAACCTCCTGACATAAGCAAAATATGGACACTGGTCCACCTAGCCAAAGCCAGTTAGAGACACATCGTGTTGTCCTTAGGGCCTTGAAGACCTGCACCTAAAACTTGGTGAGAAGAGGACTTATGTAAAGAAAATCCACGTCCAGAATGTGACACTGTGGGGTTCCAGCTCGTTCTTCTTCATAGCAGTGGTATAAGCCTGAGAAATCTCCAGTACCTAATAATAAGGCTATGCCTGCCTTTTCACATTTAACAGCCTAAGAAGCGGAACCATCTGCTGGTCATGAGATAGGCAGTGGTCAATAGATCTGTGTTCTTCCACCAAACCTTTAGCAAAAGCTAATCCAAAAAGGAGAAAAATAGCATTCTTCTAAGCTTGTTTTTCATTCTCTTTTTTTTTTTTTTCTGAGTGAGAAAGGCATCATCTCCAGAGAGACGACCACAAAATTCTGAAAGCACAAAGAGAGAAAATAACTTTCTGCCATTTGTTGGACTCATTGACACTTTCAGCACTGAAGAGCAACTCAAAAGTTTTCTCTTGCAGGGTTCCCAGCTCATGTAGCATTTCTGTGGGGAAGCAGACATCTGTCCTGGTGCCTGTTTTGGGAAACAGAAAGGACAAGGCCATGTAGTTACATTTTCTGACTGAAGGATATTTCTGGTAGAAATCTCCTTACCCCAAATATATTTAGTATTACAAGTAACTATTCAATCTATGTCAGTGTCTAGAAACCCTAACTGAACCCAAAGTGTTCTGAACCTGTATACGAATACAAAGGAAAAAACCCACATTTTTCTGCAAAAATCCTGTTTTCTAAGTGAATAACAACAGAAGTAGGAGAAACAGGGAGAGGTGCAATGACTTGTAGAGTGGTGCCACAAGAAGGAAAAATATTTCTAGGTGTAGACTGATGGTATTTCCATGATAGTAGAAACCATAACAACACATACTTCATGAGGATCTGACTCGCCTGTGTCCTTTTAGATAGTGTTATGGATGCGTCTTTCAAATACATTTTATTTTTAATTACTTTCATGGAAGCTACTAAAAGCAGAAGAATTTAAGATTCTATGTATTTTTGGTCATATTATGGCCAGGACAAAGAGGAAAAGGGAAAAAGATTTTTCATTACGGCTTCCTCTAGCATGGGTTAAATTTATGCTTGATGCACACACCAGCAAGCAGAGGATTAGAAAACAGATGTAGATAGCGATGCTGAGAGCAGCAAAGACACACAGACTTCTGGCCAAATTCCCTCTCATAAACCCTGATTGAGGCCAAGGGGAAGGTCATAAAGAATCATATGCGTTCAAGATGAGAAAAAAGTAAACTAGTCTTTCCACCTGACAGTGCAGTACTGCTTCCTCTAGTGCATCCTCTTGGCTGGATTCGTTGGCTGAATCACAGAAAATCCTAATAATAATACACATCAAGTGATAATGGGTTGAATCATTGCACAGCACAGTTCAGCTGGCAATGCTGGTGTTTATGCCACTTCTCCTTAGTATTCATCCTAGCAAAGGACCACTAGCTTCAGAGGTATTTTTAGTGTTTCCAGGCTGTATATCGTCAGAACCAAACATAGTCAGTGTATCTTTCCTTCTCAAGCCTGATGCACTCTAGGGGCTGAACCCTTCTGCTGGTCAGAGAGGAATCACATTCATTCTTGTAGGTTGTGGAAGAAAGAGAAAGAAGATAAGGCTAAAAACACAGGACCAAATGACATCCAGAACTGGAGAAGCCCGCAGAGGGTGCTATCATTATGATGTGGCTAAACTACTGTCCGAAATTTCAGTCTCATACTCTTAATCGCTTCCTATCCTTGTTGCTTGATAAATCACACAGTCATCTCTTCCACTTTGTTTTCTCCTCTTATGAGGAACTATGTGGATTTTTGGTAGCATCTGGAAGTATCTAAAAGGAATTGAGGTTAGCAATGGAGCAGTAAGAGAAATTTGCCTGGTATCATAGATGCCCAGTGCCATGTAATGTGTATGATATTCTGCATCTTGGAAAAAGGGTATTATAGATTTAGAGACATCGTTGTGTGAGACTGAGTGCAGCTCAGGGTATTTAATAAGTTTTGGTGCTGCACAGGAGCAATCTCCACAAACTCACTGATACCAATCTCCACAAACTCACTGATACAAAGTGTTTTACAAAGAAGGCACAAATCACTGGATGTGCTTCAAAGGAAATTCCATTGCCAGTGGGGTGTGCAGGAGAGCTTGTTGCAGGCTGAAGCAACAACAAAACACCCTCAATAAAAGAATTCACAAAACCAAGACTTTTTGTCTTACTCAAAGTTACTGTTCTAATGCTTAAGTTAAAACAACAGAATTTCCGTATTACATAATGAAAAATAATAATAATTATAAATAAGATCTCGACATACTGACACTGTTCCCACAGATTCTTCTCCTCAGGACACCTGAAAAATATACTTTTGAGATCTGAAACATTTTTGAAAAGTATTTTGCTGCTGACAAAATGGTGTCATCCAAGAGAGAAATGTGCCATTGAGAATCACCTTGCTCGCTCTGTATAAGACATGAATAGGCCCCAGTCCTTTTCATCCTCCCGAAGTAGCAGAATTTAAAATAGAGATCTAAAAGAGACTACACCCTATGGCAACTGTCATCACATAGACACAGAAATGCTGCAGAAGAATTTCTAAATTAAGCAATTAAAAAATAGTCAGGTACATACATAATCAAACTTTGTTATTTGTATGATTGTCCACTTGACTAAATCCATTAGTCAGGCCAGGTTAAGTCTGCTATAATTTTCCGTATATTATTGTTCTACTTTGGATTTGCACCTGTTTAACAGAGATTCAAAGATCAAAATCTGGTCCCAGCTAGCTGTGAGTGTAAGCTTATGCGCTCATTTGTTCTTTCATTGTGAACAGACTATTTACAGACCAAAGGCCAAGTTGTGTTTTCAATTATGCCATAATATACCTGGATTATTGCCACTGCCTTAATGGGTTACATTGGCTTAGAGTAACTTGGATCAAAATCTGGAGTGAAGAGGCGAAGTCCAAGGGGTATTTTAGGAGAGGCCTGTTCTTCATTGGCTTTGAGAGAAAGCAGTAGTCAAGCTTAGGGTGGGAGAAGTAAACAAACATATATATACCCACCATAGCTTCTCCAGTTCAGAGACTGTCCGTGGAATCCCCAACATTTGGGGCTCATTACCACACTGGCTTCATTGAAATAATTATTTAATTAGCCTGCTTTCCACTTTCTCTTTCTCTCCTCCCTTCTGTTTTCTTCACCACTCAATTCCCAGATGCAGAACTCAATTTGAAAAACTGAGGTTCCTCCATGGGAATTTGGTCTGTAGGAAAACATTTTTATTCAGTCTTAAACAAATATCCTCAATACTTACAGCATCCTCTCCTTAAAAAGTTTCCCCCCACCCCAGCAACTAAAAATGCCATTTTGTTTCTGTATTTTCCATTAGCTTCTCACAAATTTTGAAGCAAGCAAGCCAAGCAAGGTACATTTATTTAGTGTGTGATTCCTTGTAGCATCTTCTGCTTACAGGAACTTCCAAGCTAAACCCATAGTAAGTCAAGATTTCCTCTTGACCAGGCAGGAACTGAGAGTGCAAATCTGAAGCCTCCTGTCAGCAGCTCATTAAGGAGTAGAACGTCCTCCTGGAGTGGAGGATGAGGCCATTCCCAAAAAAAAAGCAGAAACATAAATAATCTTGCCCGGAGGTGAAAGCTGGAACAGTTAGAAATGCCATGTTAGCACCACCAGAGCTCCAAACAATACATATTTCAAAAAGACTAAGTGGAGCATAACAATTTTTCTCATTTTGGCTATCCTACAAAAAAAAAAAAATAAGGGAATGGAGATAAAAAACTTTTTTTCTTTTTTTTTTTTTTTGTTGCAGTATAATGATGGATCCCACTGTAACAGCGTAATGACATAGTGCCTGTCTGGAGAGCTGGCCACAGCTGAGAGAAACATCAGCAGCAAAAATGGAGACCTGGTGAAATCCATATAGTTTCATATACCTGCACAAAGCCAAATCTCAATCTACAGTGCTTTTTGAGTCATCATTTCCATCTCTCACCATGGCAGAAGTGTCTATCATTACCCTTCAGTTTGCCTGATGCTTAGTATCCTCAGCGGCTACACAAAATAGTCAAAGACCTCAGGATCAAAGAACCAGTGGGATGGACCAAATGCTAACATCTCTGCCATCTCCTGCTGCTCATACACTGTCTTCTCTTCTTTTTTGGAGGGGTTGGAGTAGATGACCTTTGAAGGTCCCTTCCAACCCTAACCATTCTATGATTCTATAAAATGCCTGAAACAGAAATGTTTGAATGATCTTGCAACTCTCTAGATCATCCGCTAGGCACATTGGGTTTCCATTTTGCCAATTTAGCACACAGAGTAAAATGTAAATGTGTTGTTGCTACTTGTCATAGTTTTTTTAGGCTGGGACAAAGCACATCATTTTCTCTGTGACATTTTGGGGGCCACTACTCATTTTTATGTTGCAATGCCAAGCACTTTAGAGGTCCCATCTCTGAATCAAGCTCCTTTAACACAGGTTGTCTGTGCCCAGATCTTCAGTGAAGGAACATCTTGCCAGCATCTAGCACACAATTCCCTCCTGGAGGGATTTAGTCCCAGTGAACCTTCCTGCAGCCTGACCCTTTATGCACACCCCTCACTCTGCAGGAAAGACAAATCTGTTATCAAACCAGAGAGGTTTTTCAAGCATCAAACTTCAGAGCTGCCCTCAAGACTTGACTCTGTGTTGCAAGAAAGGATTTTCATGATAACAGTTGTTATTGTCATGTGACGAAATACAGCCTTCAGAAAAGGCTAAGACTGAATATCCTAAGCAAAGTCTGTTTATACTGAGGAACTAAACCCCAGCCCTCGAGGAGAAAAACTGCAATGTAAGCAAGTACAGAAATTTCATTCACTGCAATTTGACTTATGAGAGAGCAGATTAAAAAGTGTCAGGAAACTGAGGGCCATTTGTCTTGTTAAGTCTCCATCCTTGTGACTCTGAGAGGACTAATTCATTTTGGGCCTACTGTATCTACGGGAATTGCTATAATCATAATTAGTGATTATTATTTTTGTCCTAGGAAATGGAAACAGAGGAAAAATTTGACCAGAAATAAAATACTTAGGTTGCAATCCTGGCAGAAGCTCCCTCAGCAGGAATCAAGACAGTTAAACAGGCAGCTACTCAGTAACCTGATGGCATACTTTTGTTAAAAGAAAAGAATCAGTCTGAGAAGAGGGAAGTCTTTTGCAGCCTGATGCCCTCAGTCCACACAGTTTTGCAGGACAGAGTAACGTGTTCTTCTCTGCTTCTCTGACAGTCATACATCCACCATGCAGTGATATACCAAAGACACGAAAGGCGGTTGGGTGTTACTAGCAATTACTGCTATGGTACAACAGACATCAACCTGCATGAGCCCCCAGCATGGGCGGGCAGGTTGGCAGGCCAACTCCATGCTGCCACAGTGCCAGCAGTGCTGGAACGCACCTTCGGTAAGTTGAAGCTACAGACACAGCTGCAAAGCACACATATCTGCCTTTGGTAACTGGTGCTGGAGGAGTAGAAATCCAACAACTTTAAAGTCCACAGTGAGCCTTCTCTTGCCACAGGCAAAGCACGGTCCTCTTTGTTTTATGGATTAGGTTGCCTGAGGACCTAGCACCATTAGATCTGCCAACAGGAGTGACAGCGGTCACAGGTCCTGCCACCCCACTGAACTTGATCCAGTTTGGGCAGGTGAAATCACAGGCAATTCCTGCATGATGTGCAGGAGCTCTGGGTGCTCTCTCCCTCTCCCTCCCAGTTGGCTTCATGAGGATGTGCAGCCCTGGGAAGGCTATAGTGACAGAAAGCATTATTGAAGCCAAAGAGACTCTTCAGACACTACAATGTGGGATGAAAATGAGTGTTAATCAGAGTACCAAATGTCCTGTTCAAAGGTTTGGCATGGCGTCTATTAAAGGGATAAGCAAGCTTATTCTTCAGCACACAAAAAAGCAACTAGCAGGTATAGAAACACACAAGGGATATGGAAAGTGTGTCTAAAAACTGACTGTTCATGCTTTCTCCCTAAACAGCTGGAGAGATCGAATGATGTCTGTAGACATCGTTGAAAGATGACATTTGTAGGCATCATTGCAAAGACGAATGGGAGATATTTCTTCCACAAAATCTCAGAGTAAACTGCTGAAGTCTTTGCCACTAAGTAGTGTAGACACTGAAGGCTGAAACTGTTTGGGAAAAAAACCCCAAAACTCCAGAGAAATTAGTGGGAAAAAAAAAAAAGAAAGCACCAAGAACCAAAACAACACCACTGGCAGGGCTCTTTCTTTAATATAAATAGGTGGTTAGTCTGGAAAAAGAAATCACTGGCAAAGTTGCCTTGAAAATGATCACCTGCTTCTTTCATGCACTCCTAGGCTCACAGGCAGCAGATGAAAGAGTTGGGAATTGAACTCAGGCCTTCCACATGCAGCAGACAACTATATGATACTCCTTAACTCTGTGAAGAAAGCAAAAAAAAAAAGATAATTTTCAGCGCCCTAAAAAATCAGCAGTTGTGATCTAGCATCCTTGATGACCTAAGTGTGAGTAGTTGTGCTTAACATCACTCATTTCCAGTAAAAATGTAGGTCCTGAGGAAAGTAAGTTTTCCTCTCATAAGCATAGTATCAATGTTGCAGATCTGAGCTATGATTTTGCACCCATTCACAGAATTAACTTTAACAATCTCAAAGAACTATTTTTGCATTACACATTCCAGTATTTCATTCATTCTTCTAAGAAAAGTTCCTAAACTAAAGGCCTCAGTGTGTGTCTGTGTCTCAGCTTGATATTAAGAACATTGATGCTTTAGATATTTGAGAAAATAGCACTTCCACTGACGTGTTAATCAAACTTTTCAACTCAACGAGACACATGTGCGTCTAGCACACTGGTGAATTAATGAACATGGTTACTTTCTTTTGATCTTCCAGGGAAATCATAATGCCTGCCACCCAGACCTTTGCTGTTGGTCTGTTTCTATTGCTGGATGTAACATTGTTAGTTTACACCAAACACTATTTAAAACAGGCATTGTCTTCCATTTTATATATGTAAAGTATGATCAAGCTCTGATCCTAACTGGAGCCTTACTCACTGTTATCATCTTAGGTAAATAAATAATAATGTTATTACAATGATGGGGCAAAAAATTATATGTATTCAAAATAGATCTCTGAGGCTTTGGAATGAAGGTGTTTCCTAAAGGAGAGGAATTCTTGGCTGTTGGGCTATTTCCAGAGAGAGTTCTGATGCATCGCTGCTTTGAAATATCTTTCACTACTCAAAACTTCTGATTTAGACTTCAGACATACTTGCATTTCAGCTGACAGAGGTTATGCTACAGATCTTTTTTTTTCTGACATTTTTTCTTTCTGCTAGTTTGTTGGGTTTTGTTGTGCATTTTGCTTTTTTTTTTTTTTTTTTTTTTGTTAAACTGTGCTTTCTCAGTGTGCTTATATTGTTTTCTTCCTTTCTTTTCTCTCCTTTCTGGATTCAGGCAATATTGTTTTGCAAGTTTCCATTCATCCTGGAAATTTCTTTCTAAAAACCATTAAAGAAAACACACATATTAGGGTGCCAAAAAGTGATATCTTCAATCTATTTCAGTACAGGTGTCTAAATAAAATCATCTTTCTTTTTAGAAGTTTTGAAGAACCAATTTGTTTTGGAAATGTTATCAGGAGAAACAGACTTCCACACCCTCCAGAAGCCTGGTGAGGTGACTTGTGTTTGAATTTACTTGTGCAAAAGGATGGACTGGAATACTACAGGGCAATATATTTAACAGGAAATCGGGGTTTTTAATTAAAAAAAAAAGAAGTCTGTGTGTTTTGTAAACTATGGAAACCATAGTTTACTATGGAAACCACTTCATTCCTTCTTCATGGAAACCACTGACATTTTGTCAAGAAAGAATGTATGCATATTAGTTTTTGCTCAAAATTGGAAATGCTTCCATCCAAAATCACACAACAAAACAACACTGCTCCACAGCTTAGTGGGAGTAGTAATTCAGAGTTCTTCTGTTCTCATTTTTGGTTATATGCTGTGCTCTTCAACTAGCTTGCATCCTCGTGGTGCATCATAAGAAATTATTTTTGTGGTGCCCAGAGACCATTAGAAAATTGGGAAAAAGTATTGGGATATAGTCTGGCTAAAGGGGCAAGACAAACACGAGGTAGAGAGACCCAGAATGGGATCCTGTAAGAATGTTGCCTCTTCTCAGATTGTGAAATGGGAATACCATTACCTGATGCTAAAAGTCATTGAGGCTTTACACTGCTGACAGCTTTGTTCAATGGAGGTGAAGCTGCTGAGTATAATAGAGCAAATAAGAAGTGGACTGCTAACAACTGTTGGTACATTATTAAAATAGAGATCCTGTGTAAATTCATTTTGTATTCCTGTCTGTACGTCTGACTTGCTCCAAGGCTTTGTCCTCCTTTCTTTGTTCTTCTGGTTGTACTGTTTCCATAGACATGCAGGGAAGTTTTGGAAAGCTCTGGAAAAATAGTTATTGCCCTTGTAAAAGTTGTAGTGTATCCCATAGAGATCTTCTGTGTGGATGACAGAGCCAGAACTTGCTTTGTACATGGTGCAGTGTGGATAATTTGGATTATATCACTGTATCTCCAAATAAATTTCTAGCTGTATATTCATATTCCAAGGTTATTGCAAAGTTATTTCAAATTTGAACTTATCAGAGCAGAGAGATGCCCCCGCTCCCTTAGTTCAGGCAAGAAGTGTTGCAAATCTCTGCGTGGACTAGAAATGCTTTTTACTATGATGGGAAGATACAATAAATATTTTTGGCAACATAAACTTTTTTTTTCTCTATAAATTTAAGCTTATAGTATAAAATTTCAATTTAAGATTTTTTATTTTTTCTCTAAGAATGCCAGAAATAGTTTATGGCCCAAAAAGAACGCCAATCTCTAGCTGACGCCTTATCATCTCTATGAAAAAGCTAATCTTCTTTGCCAGGAAGACGATGCAGCCCAGGAAGAGCTTCCCTAGAGAGGCTGTAAAACCTCCATCTGGAAGGCTTTCCAGACTCAGTTAGACAAAGCTGGGATGCCCTCAGCTAACGTTGGTGATAGTCCTGTTTCCAGAGGTGGTTTGGACTCAAGACCTCCAGATCAACATCTCTATGGTTCTGTGAAATCCTCCTAAGAGAAAGGGTGGTGACAGTCTCTGTTTCAGCGTCAGCACTGGAGACTAAATGTGCTAGTGATGTTTAGATACTGAGAATACAATACAGTCTTTAAGTGGCAAGTCAAATGGATTAACTTCCCCTTAAGCCTTTCTTGCAAAATAATGACTGTCACTACTGACATAACAGATCGATGTCAAAACCCCAGTCAACCACTGGAAAAGTTTCCCCATCCCTCATCCCTAGCATCCATTTTCTGTAGCAGGCTTTAAATTGGCACCACAAACCTTGAAGTTACCTTTGACAGGCAGCTGTTCTCCTAGGCACCTGTTGCAATATCTCAGCTGGATGGCCCTAAATTTAATGCTTTTTATGGCCTTCTTCCTTTTCCCTGCTATTGCTGTAACTCTCTCCTGCTAGGCCAATCCCTCTCGTTGGTTTTCATATGCAAGCCCTCGTCTTTTCCCAGCGACTGTCAGTGTCACAAAGAAAGGTTGCCTGATTTGCCACAATTCTCTGAGACCCTGAGGCTGAAAATTGAGTGTTCATCACCATTTACTACAGGAGGAAAGGTTTGTAGCTCTTGGCCTCACCGTGATTCAGCAGCAACCTACGCAAGGTGCTACGGGGATGTTCTTCTCCTTGACCATGGCAGAACTCACTGGGAAAGACGAAAGGACTGCAAAACAAGCATAAAATCCCTCCTGTATAATAAGGAGGAGCATTTCATGAAGGAGGCCACATGCAAGAAGAGCAAAGGAGAGGCAGTCCAGGCTGTTTAAACTGTTTGGAACAGGACTGATGCTTTTGTTCTCTCCTTGTATATCTTCTCGTGCATGACAGCCTGGATCTATGGCTGGACTTCTAGATATCTTCATAAGACAAACAATAACATATTTTATTTCATACTTTTCCTAATGACAGCAAATTCATTAACAGAACTAGTTTGATTCCTCTGATTTTATTTTAAGACCGAGTAATTCCCTAACTGCTTACCTTCTGTGAATCACCAGAAGCGAATTTAAATGCTTTGCATGATCTCACCTGCATTGTAAACTAAAAATACCAAATATACTTAGCACTAAAGAGACAATTTAACATAAACAGGAGTGTAATTTTTTTTAAGAGAACAAAACTATAAGAGGATTTCACATTCAGATTCAGCAGAGGAAGATGTCACAGTAAACAGTAATAAATCACTGAGGAAAAAGAGCTGTGCTTGAGAGAAAA
This sequence comes from Chlamydotis macqueenii, assembly GCF_036417535.1. Taxonomy (NCBI): domain Eukaryota; kingdom Metazoa; phylum Chordata; class Aves; order Otidiformes; family Otididae; genus Chlamydotis; species Chlamydotis macqueenii. The sequence goes on along the minus strand of NC_141593.1, from coordinate 52,058,151 downwards.
TTCCCCCTGTTCTGCAGAGGCTGGTCTCTGAAGGATGTTGGTGCCTACACTTAATGACAAAGTGCCAGTAGCATTTTCAGGCAACAAAAATCACCAAAGACCTACTGTCTATGCAGACAAATAAGAACATTAGAAAAGCACATTTACATAGAGATTGCAGTCAAAGCATTGAAAAGGCAAGAGAGTGTAAAGTACAACTCCAAGCCACAGAGATGAGATCAGAGACCGGGTCTCCTGACATGCGATACACAGCACCTTTTTCAAGTCCTATTAGCTTTTTTCTGAATATGCCCTCATGCCTGTGTGTCTCAATTCCTGTTAGCCTGTGTTCCAGGCACTCCTGGGAGCATCTTCAGGTGGCCTAAGGGAAGAAACAGAAGTTCTGAAAGAAAAAGCAAAGAAATTGTCTCGTGGTAAAAGGAAATTATAAACTCTCCAAAGTTTGGTTAAGAACTCAATAGAAAATAAACATAACTCTTCACTTTGCTCTAAAACCTTCACTTTATTTCAGCTAAATACAAAGATAGCAGGAGTCCTTATAGTCTGGGTTCATAATGAGTACCGGTTAACATCGAGGAATGCAGGGGATGCAGGGGAAAGGCTCTGTGTGCATAAATTTGGCTAAGCTTGTAAGACACTCCAGTATTTGATCAAACCAAAAGTTCATCTACACAGGTATCTCATTTCCAGCAGTGGCCAGAGGCACATATTCAGGAAATCCATACAAGAAACAGGGTGAATATTTTGTAATTCATGTCCCTGCCTTCCACTGTGGTTTGTAGATTCTCTCTGCATACATGGCATCGTGTTAAATTTGCATCCGTGTGTCTGTCCTCTCTGAATTTTTTCTAATTCCCTCTTGACCTCCTTTTTTATTAATGACTTTCCAGTGTCCTGTAGTGGGAGTTCCACATCTTAACTGTGCATCATGGTAAAACCAGTTCATTTTGTTCTTCAGTCTTACTTTTGTGGTTATACTGCTTAATGGTTATAAGAAAGCTTTGGTTTGCCAAGAAGGGCAGACAAGTGAGTATTTGTATGTAGATAAACACAGTGATTGTACTTGCTTTCTGCAAGACAACGCAGACACATTCATGAGAACATATCCTTGGAAGAAGCTGAAAAAATCCAAATAAACACTGGATTTACTGTTTACAAGAGCCCAGAAATCAAGCAGAGCAAAGGAAAATCTCACCCTTCCTGTCAGCAGCTCACGTTGCTGCAGCATGCTGCCCTGTTTGGTTAACAGCAGAGAAGGTGACTTTCTTACACCATTTAGGGAGCAATTAAGAGCCTTCTCCTCCAGCCAGTAAAGTAGAGCTGTCCAGGAAAAGGCAGTCAGGGACCCATCTGGCTTGATCTGGGCACCACGACACACATTGTGGTTGTGGTGGAGGGGAAGGGGGTTGGTTAACCTTTCTATAATTGCTTTATTTTGACACGCCTCTTCACTTCCTGGCTTAGAACAGGAATGGAAAAAAAGTTTTAAAAAAAATTACTCTGAAGCGCCACAAGAGAAAGGCCCATTCTGCTGTTATTTTAGGCTTGGATGCCAAGGAGGGAATGCTGCAGTTCTGTTTTCTACCTGGTCAGTTCAGGTTTTCTACCTAAGATAGTGCAGATGGCCAGTGAGACAAAATAATCCACTCCTGAACATGTCCATGGCCACTGTATTTGTCAGACTGGACGAAACAGCTGTTGATTACCACTACATTCACTGGAATAGTCTTAAATATTGAGACCCATCAGCCCAGCCATTCTACAGATGTGAATTAATAGGTAGTGATTATTCAATCAACATATACCTGTTGGTCTACTAAAAGACGCCATCATTCCTAAGAGAAACCAAAGGGGATTAATGGGATTGAGCATCACAGTAATCCAGGGAGGCTTACAGCAAAATGGAAATTATCAGCATTTGAGATGGAGACCAATTATATGGAGACAAGAAGATTAGAGAAGTCGCACCGAGTGGTGATGTCTTTGTCACAGAAATTGGCACCTGCAGTCCCCTGATCATTACAGACGGCAGCATCATCAGCCATTTGACTAAGCAGCTAACTAACAATGTGACCTTGTCACTCTTTCAGAGTTAGACCATCATTGCTATGGCAGTGTTATTGTCGAACATTTTCTCTGTGTTTGCACTCTGTATATTTTTGTTCTTGTCCCTCTCTAAGGTTTATCACATTACAGGTGTCAGGTAATGGATTTAGTACAGGAATTTTCTCCTGTAATACAGACATGCCAGAGGTTGCCTATGCATAGATAGCAAACCACTTCTGGTTTTCCTTCTGAACAGAACTTGACTTTTTTCCTCTGACTGTTACCAAAATAGTGGTTCATTTCTTTCACCGTGGAGAGGTCTGTAAATCTTAATTACAACTTCCCTGTGCACCTGGGGAAGTTGCAGGGAAGAGCCCTGCAGTAAACTCTGCACCATCTCTTCTCCACTGTCCATACTTAGACTCTCAAGTCAAGGCTAAGGGAGCCCTTTTTGGCAGAGAAGTTGCAGAACAGGAGCCGAAATGCATCTGATTTGGCATGTTGCGTTTTCTACAGCCTGTGGCTCTAAAACTGCATCAGTGGTGACAGTGAACTTATTATTTGTGCAAGAAACTGTAATAAGAACACCTGCCTCTTGTTGTTTTTAGTTTCTGTCTCTTTGATCATGCGAGAAAGAAGATTAATAATGTCAACCCCACTTTGCAGATGGGAACAGTCAGACCTCGTGAAGAAAAGACAAGTTGCTTTTCCTGGAGCAAGCAAGGGGATCCTGTACTGTCTGCTGTCATTTCAGTACTGATTTGGAAAGTTCTGCTGAACCTCTGTAGCTAACCTACATGTGGCTGAAGATGTTTTAAATATACACTGCCTTCCTCTCCATCTTCTACCCACCCCAGTGTAAGTTTAAAGAAGGAAGAGATGTATAAAGGAGGAAGAGATCTTCCTCAATGAGATTTCTCACATCTTACCTAACTCCTTCCCAAAACAAAAGCTTCCCTGAAACCTCGCATGTCTGCCCTATGTCTTTGGCAAGCAAGTTTTTGTTCAGGAAATGTGAATGTGGTGCAGGTGTCCCATGCTTCTCCTGCCACCTGTCCTTTCCCTGGCAATGGGATCCTGGTACTTCAAAAAAACACAATAAATGATGGAGACATACCTGTTAGAAGAGTGCAAAATGCAGCCTCTGGTTCCAGTGCATTTCCCTGTGGTCCACATGAGCTTACTCTACAAGATGAACTGGACACATAAACCACCTCCCAGTTTTCTTCACTGCCAGTGTTTGAGGTACCTTTGCTTGTGACCAGGGAGAGGAAGGGACCAGGCAGTCACAGAGCAAGTCCCCAGGAAATCATGAGCCCCAAGTGCAAGCCACCAAGTTATTTTCAGCAAGACTTGCAGACTCTCTTGTGACCTAAGCAATCATTTATATCTTTTATACCCTCTGTAAGCTCAAAATGACCAGTGTAAAAACAACAATTCTTGGGAAGACTTTCATTACAAACAGAGAGATGCTACATCACCATTTGGAGATAGGTTCAGATTTTCAAAGTGCTTATTAAAGAAATCTCTAAACTGCATTTCCAGAAGGGTAAATACCTTAGAATCAGTTTGCATGAGAAATAAGTGACAACTGGAAGAAAGTCCAAGGGATAATATATCTCAGAAGAAAAAAAAAAAAAAAAGCCCACAACACATGTAATAAGCATATGAATTGCTGCCTGATTTTTTGGTTTTTGGGTTTTTTTGCCAATTAAAGTAATGCACTATTGTAACAAACTCTCTGCTCAGGGCTGGACCTTCCAAGGCAGCCCGTAAAACTCCAGTGAAATTAACTCAGTGCCTACTTACTCTGACTATGAGTCCTAGAAAGCTGTGGCCATGACCATGCCCCCCAGGTTGGGGAAACACAGGCATAAACCCCTCTGCCTCTGGGACACATGGCAGTAAGGAATCTGTGGCAGGGTGTGCAGCTGGAGAAGGATGCAGAGCTTCAGGCTTCCTTCCTTCCTGGAAACCTCTTCAGCAGATCAAGGCTCCGGTAGATAACCATGACGGTAGAGACCAAGGGACAGCGTGGTGCACCAATGATGAGACTTGCAAATTGCTGGGGTGGAAGATTTGGAGACCCGAGGCAGGCAGGCAAGCCTCGCACAGAAGGTATGAGGTCTGAGAGATACACCTACAGGGAGCAGTGAGGAAAGGGAGAAGGTGTGCATCCTTTAAACCTCTCGGTAAAGTCCCACATCTGCTAATGCAAACACTGAAAACCCCTCCTTTGATTCCCACAGTCAGAGGAAGAGATCATTGTGAATTTGTTTACAGTCCTCCGTCCTTTTAAAAGACACAGTTGTTGCTTTGGACTTTTAACTCCTGAAATGCTCCAGGTGAGATCTGCTGAAAAAAAAAAGAGAAAGTAAAAGATCTGAAGCTGGAAAACCACATTGAAAGACCCATCAGTGCCAAATAATACAAACAAATTTATTGGGTTTTTTCCTTGCTCTGGACAGGTAAAGCTTCCTGGGGTGGCAGTCTTACTAACTACTGTTGAATACAGTGGGAGTGAACAGTAGAGCTTGACAACAGATTGTTAGGACCCAAAGTGTATGGGTCCTAACAATGCTGTAGGCATGATGCACCAACTCTATTTACTTATTAACCAAAAATACAAATCCTTCCCTATTTCAGATAGTTTTAGATATCAGATGAATTCTTGCCCACCTGCTTTTCCTTGACATACTCAGTGGCAAGTCCTCCTGCTCTAAAGGGAAGTGGTACTCCACATTTTAGATGGGGAATTGAAGTGGCTGGCAGCATTTGTCCAGGGTCACAAAAGCAGTCTGGGAGGGACACCACAGTTCTGCGCCTTTCCAGAGTGTTAGATCATTGTTAACCAAGTGTATTCTGGTCCAGATTCCAGCTACGAGTAAATTCTACCCCTAACTCCTTCACACAGGACATTTTCCACATCTCAGTGAGAAATAGTATGTTTCCTACCATTCTTTAGGTCTGTTGGAATGCCGTCATGTTGTTTCTTTGTGTTACTGCATGACACCAGTATCATGAAGCAGTCAATGGAATTTAGTGAAAAAAAATAACTATATTACCTGCTATTAGACATTCTTTCTGGCTGCCAGATTATTTTCTTCTGCATTCCTGCTCCCCCGTCATGGCAATAAAAGTTTTGGTAGTTTCTTGGAAGCATTTGAAGCCAGAGTTGGTCCATCACTTCACTCGTTCTTTTCTATCCCCTTTCAACACAAAGGTTGAACAAACCTGAAATGTAGCTTTGTCTCAGGATTTTTGTGAAGGTGGATAGATCTTGTTTTTATACAGGATGAAATGCTCTGATCAAGCCACTGCAAAAATGTACCACTAGGCCCTTGAAAGGCATTAGACATGAAACAGAAGGTATTACACAAGTGAGCAGGTTGTTAAGATACTGCCTCTCAGCCAGCCTTTCCCTATCTGCACGCTCTGACCTGTTCTTTTGTGATGCTGGTTTGGTTTGCCCTATATATGCAAGATCACTTTCCTCAGCCACCCACAGTGCTACCTCATCTGTGAATCAGAAGGGCTTAAGTTCAATATTTAATTTACTAAGGGCACTAACGACCTAGCAAAAATTGTGGGGAAGTGTTTGGAAGAAGATAGTAGCATCCAGTTGTCAGAGCAAACTTCACTTCATCCCTCAGATGTCACAGTTTTAGTCCTTTACAAAAAAAGACTAAGCACTAGCAGCCCTAGGGAGAAAAGGACTTCTTCTCATAGGGTATCAGTCTATATTTGTAGAGGTAGCTTACAAAATGCAAGTGTAATCTGAAGGCGTACTTCAACCACAACATGCTTTTTTTTATCTGAGGAGTCTGAGTGGGATTTTTAGTTCATTATCATTACTCAGTGAAGACGGCACACAATATTAGCTATTACAGCTTTTGCATGCAGAGCAACAACATTCAACTCTGCACCACGCTCATCAGTGAAAACAATACAGAGAAAATTTTCAGATGGTGGCAGAGGGAAAGCCTCTTCATACTGGTTTGGATAAAATGTCTTTCTTCCATTTTACTGTTGAGAGACATGTAGCTGCAATGTTTATCATAACAGCAACTGTGTTTATCTTACCAGGATTATGTTGAAGCAAGTTTAATTGTATTAGCATAAAACATATCAGTGTTAGGAGTGACGCAATGTGTTTAGCATCAATATAAAGGTTGCTAAGTTTTATACTTTCAACTGGAATTAGAGCAGCAACAGGACACTGGAACATATGGAATGTGTTTTAGGTTTTATATTCATGTCTCTCAAGGAGGATTAGTACATTTGCAAAGATTCTTTATGTGCTGTATAGCACATAGGCAGCGATAGTTTGTATGTAACAGCATCACCATTCCTTGTGTGTTCGGGAATTCTTTAGAGACTTGACAGCTGGTCCTAGCTTATAAACATTATTCCGTATCTGCTGCTTGACAGGTAATAAAAGTAGCACAGTGTATACAGCAGAGCTGTAGGCATGATAGATTGGATATAAGATACTGCCAAGTTCTCCCTCATCTGTATCTATCAATGTACATTAGATCTGCCAAGGTAACAACTATGGAAAGAGTCTGTAGGTAGGGATGCCATGATTAGCTACAGCCTTCACTGCTGAAGAGTTTTAAGGTCAGGAAGACAAAATCCTTATTCTCACTCTAGACAATGTAACTGACCCTAAAAGAAGTTTTTTTTCAGCCTTTCTATTTGACGTGCTTAGAAAACTTCAAACCTTTATTGACAAGGAAGGCAGTCCCTCCTTACTGATCAATGAACCCTTTTTGTTGGAATCATCAGAAGATATGAGGTGTCCAATTTCTTATGATTTGTACCAAGACATGAGACCTCGCTTCCTGTCCAGGCCTTTTGAAGTCCTCCCCTTCCTTAATGGTCAATTTTTTTTGTCCCTCAAGTCCAATCTTCTCATTATTTAATATAATTGCTCTTGTTTACAAATTAACAACATGCATACAAACCTGAAGCAGACACTTTGTTTGAGTCAAACCTGTGGAATGGGACATGTCTCCCCACCACAACACACATGCATACAATGATTTGAAAAGATGGATCCCACTGCCATATTGAAATTAAATATCACTTATATCCCTCAATCTACATTTTCCCTAGTAGCAAGACAAAAATGAAAGCCTCAAACAGCCTGAGAGAAACATTACACTATGGACTTACATACAAACAGCAGGATAAATACTCTTTATAGTGCCATCATACCTACCTAGGGTAGCATTGCCATCCTTCTGGAACAAGGATTTGATCCTGAACCATTGAAATACACTTCTGTTTTCCTTCCTTGAATGCTTATTTCACTAGGAGAAGATATGACCTTTGAACAAGAACACATGGCATCAGGGTGTGAGATCAAGGAAGAACGAAGCAACACCACTAGTGCAGTAGGTGCACTCCTGTCAGAGCATCAACGGCTCAGCCATCTCCTGTTGTCATCTCTATATGCTCATCAAGACTGAATGCCTTTCTGAGGTGTATGCCTTACTCTCATGCTTTGGGGTAAGTTAGTGAAATATTATGGAGCTATAGGAAGTCAAACACATATGCTCTTCCCCTGTGAATTTTTTGGCTTTAAACTCCAGAAATCTGTGAGTACCCAGTTATCCTTCCAGAGATTAAACTATAATCTCGTCAAATTATTGTAGAGACCTCTCTCTGCAGGACCCAAAATTAGGCAAAGCTGCATGTAGTATCTCTGGAGAGTGATGTAGAGATGATTTCATTGAGTAATTTGAGTTGTTGTGGAAGAGTGAATTTTAGCATTTCCCTCTGGCATTTCTCTCCATGCAGGCAAAATCTCCATTCTCAATGGGCTTTTTCTGGAAGTATATAGCTAAAACAGGGAAAGAGAGCCATTTAGAATTTAAAACTGACAAACTCTCCTCCCATCCCTTACTGAAGTGGTAGAATCAATCATATTCCTCAGCACAAGAGCTGGTCAGAATATTTTCCCTCGTAGAAATGTACAGCTTTGGAAGCTGAAGCTTTGAAACTGGAAACATCTTATCAGAATGCCGGAATATTTCAACAGAGAAATACCACTCATAGATTTTGCAATCTATTTACCTCTTTTTCCAATAATCCTCCCTACTCTATGCTGCATAGTCAGAGTATATCATTACCAGGTTCTCTCCTTATTTTCAAAGCTAGTCTTTAAAAATATCTTCATCAGTTCTCAAACAGGTTGCAAACTGCTGCAGAGTGACAAGAGGAAGAGGACAAGCATTTAACCTTTTCTTGAGTTTTTATTACTCTACCAGTGAAGTTCTCCTTTGTTTCACATCTATCCTATTTTTATCACATTTAACTGTAGCTGGAGAAAGCCACCACAAAAAAAAAAAAGAGGAAGCTGCAGCCACAGTCTGAAAAGTGCTGCAAGTTCTTCCTTCTGCTCTAATAAAAGAGCCACATAACTTCTTCTCCTTACAAACCCAGACTAAAAGGAAAGCAGATCAGATACCGGTTTCTTCTGCAAAGGATCTTGCCCACGGACCCCAGCTTCAAAGCCCCAGTCCTTCCCTCTCTTTTATGGCTCCCTTTCCATCACTGAATGGCAAGTTCTGTAAAAGCCACAAAATTCCAAGCTATATGTAGCACAGAGCAGCTGTTTGTCCCCAGATCCCACTGAGCTGACTACAGCAACACACAAATTACAAGCTTTACCTAGTTGCAGATAACCCACCAAGTTGTTTCTGGCTTTGAGCTATGACAGTCAGTGGCGTTCACTCTTGCAGCTGCCTGCACTTGATTCAACTCTATTTTTGAGCTGTATTTTCTTTTGGGGCCTTGGTTCAGAAGTGCCTGGCCTCAGAAAAGGCAAAGGGAAACGGGGTACTGAGTTGGTGTTACCATTATGATTTTATCTTTACAGCTAAGCATCCAGCAACATCCTGCCCAACAGACACGTATTTATCTTGTTTATGAATTCAAAATTATGCATAAAATGCCCTCGTGAAACCTAGAAATGGAGTGAACAGGGAGTGTGGGTTACTATGTAGTTGCATATCTTTTCAGTTTTTTTCCTCATCGTGTACTAAATTGTATAAGACCCTAACTATCATTGAAATATGATGAGGAAGGCTTCCACATTTCTGATAATGGAAGTTGTCTAAGCAACACAGACCTCAAAAGACAAAGTGGAACAGACCCTAACCACCATTAATAACTTTACCTTTGGTTTTGGAGTCCCACTGACTTCATTAAAATTTTGACTCAGAAGCACATGTGTTATTTTTTAAGGGCATCTCCACACAACCCAGTGGAGAGTGGGCAGAGATCCCAACTAGTCTGAGGATCAGTCTAATGAGCTGAAAAGACCACAACACTCAATGCCACACAGACTGAAAAGCCTGTGTATTGAAGCGGTAATAGCCAAATCTGTTTGGTTTTATTTATGAACCCCTAAACTCTCTGCCCTCTTGGGCCCTGATGTTTCCAGATATTAGACTAAGAAGTCTGGAATGGTCTAGATGTCTCTGACCTCATCTTTACCGCTCTTCAGACATACATTCTGGTTATTTCATCATTACATTTTGATGAAGAGAGCCCATTTAGCCAGGCTAAGCCCTTCCTTGTAACTCATCTTTGCTTCTTACAAATGAAAAGCTCCAAGGATGATCTGACCGCCAGGATTTCTATCACACCTGTTTCAGGACAGACAGAAAAGCCTTCCTGACAGACCTGAGGACCATTTCAATCTTACATTGCTCAGCTTTCTGTTTGTTTATGCACCCTGGTTTGCATAATGCTTAAAAAGCCAAATAGGGAGCAATGGGAAAACATTTCTGTGGCTGAGCTGTGGCTTTTGCTCCAAAAATACACTGAGCAGCTCTAAGCCACAGGCATGCAAATGAGCAAGGGCTCAGTTTGCATTTCACATTCAGAGATACACTTGATGCATTTTCACCTGTCACCCTCACCAAGATGCGATTCTCCCCAGGAAAGAAGTCCAGTAAGTCAATTATTTGCGTATTATGATCAATAAACCTTTCTTATACGCAATACTTAACAAGTACCGCTCATGAGTAACAGGGGAAGGCCAAGCCAACCTGGCAGGTGCTGGCATCATGAGCCTGTTTTGAGAGCTAGCACTTCTACTAGTGTTTCTCAACGTGCTGGAGGTACCAGCTCAGGAGCTGTATTGCCCCAGTCAGACACTGAAGGCCGCTAAGGTGGCCACTGCAACCCTGTAACCAGAAACACAAGCTATGGACAAGTCACTTCTCTTCTTTGTGGCTTGATTATGAGAAGAACAAAAATTATTTCTTGTTCTTCAGCTTGTACAAATAGCGCCTTTCTTTGCTGGTGTTAACACCACTTTCTTTTCCATAGTCATTTCAGAACACTTCTTGACAGAGCTGTGTGGTGACTATCTGACACTAAGAATTGCTCCTGTGTTGATTTTTGATATGTATTACAATACTTCTAAGGAGACATACATACACGGCTGCCTATGTAACTGTCCCACAGCAGAGCTGAAGGGAACCGTATAGACACGAGAACAAGTCCTGCATATCTGGCAGTAAGAACCTGCACCTGCTCTGCTTACAAGCAATCGAGACAGGACTGTCGGGCTTTCATTGAGTGAGCAGAGTGCAGAACCTGAACAAAAGAGGAAAATCAGATGGTTTGTCTGTGGTTGTACAGAAAAGTTGCAGTAAAGCCAGAACACTGTTGTCTGAGTTAATACTCCACTGAACCATCCTTCCCCCAGAAAACGGCTTCCACAGAGCTCACACCATGCGCACGAGGATATTTCTCACCAGAGAGGATAATAAAACACTCTCAGGAAGGCTGAATTCCAGACTCAATTACAAGCAAAACCAACAGCTCTTAAAAATGAATGCTGGATATCTTGCCTCGTGTTATCACAGTGCACACTGGATAGCTTTTCCCTAAAAGGAAAGCTTGTGGTCACACCAGGATTTGAGATGGGAAATGGCAGAAACACTGGCTCATAATTTATTTTTTACTCTATAGCATTTCTGTGGAACCAGATGTTTGTAACAGTTAAGCATTGTTAAGCTAAATTCACTAATCTGAACCTAAATGGACACAAGTCCACCAAATTCTGCATTTAGCCTATTACCCCTTTTTGGGAAGCCTACATCTAGTCAAATATATAGATACAAGAGGTACAGCAATGCTACTAAATAAAAGACTGGACAAGTACCATAGATGAAATTGCATCCACATGCTTTAGGGTCACCTCCCTCTACAGCAAATGTGACTACCTTCATGCGGCACAAGACTTGGTCTCCTCTGGATGCCAACCACTTTTTCTGCCACCTGACATAACTTGTATGATTTCTCTTCTATCTGCTCACATGGTCTGAAATAACATGAGACAGGTTACAGCCCTCTGGGGTGCTGTTTCTCTAGCAAAATAAAAATGTGTGCATAGCATGGGTTTTGAAGTAAAGGCACATGGAGGTCCTTTGGGGTGTTGCAAGACCTTCTGGAAGGGTATTATGAGACCTCATAAAGTAGAAGGGTCCTAACCTCGTGCCTGCACTGGGGTCAGCTGGGGCATCCCAAAACAGAATGAGGAAGTAAACTAGCAGCTGGAGAACAGACCATCAGGTCTCAAGCTTGTTGCCTAGGCAGATTTGTATCATAAAGTACATCTAATATTTCTTTCAGTGTGGAGACAAAGGATCAGAGATGCAAGTTTCTTGGAGATACAGCACATTACAGTGTATGTAGGGGAGTTGGCAGGACATTTGCTTCAAGGTATCATGAAAGAAGCTCGCAGTGAAGAAATAGGTCTCATCAACCTGGAAACAAGGTCATCAGTTTGAAGCATATTAGTCAAGGATGTTTTACAAGCACTGACATGCAAGAGAAAGTAACCGTTCAGGACAGGTATGAGGCTGCTTATGGCAGCCAGAAATTCCGTTTCTCACTTTCAGGCAAATCTCTGCAGTGGGAGAAGGTGGAGAAAGAGGAAACAGATCACAAAAGGACATGATATAACATATTTCCTCTAAATGCTTCAGCATGGAAAGACTGGTAAAGTTTTCCATGAGGTGTTAGTAACTCTCTCAGTGAATAACCAAGGGAGCAGAAGCAAAATTAAGTCATGCCAGGGGCAACCAACAGGTTTTTTATTGTGGGGGGGTTTTGTTGTTGGTTTTTTGTTTTTTTTTAATTCCACTGTCTCATTTCACTCTGTATTAGGTAATTCATTATCTAATTTGAAGTAAGTATTATGCGTTAGTGTCTCCACACTTTGCAGCTGGCATGTTTAGACCATCTCCTTCATGTGATCTCTTATTTTGGCTGCCTGTGTTGTTTTGGCTGCTGGAGTAGAAATCCTTTGCTCCTTACTTTCAGAAATTCTGGATTCCTTTTTCCCCTTGAAGCCAGTTGGAGCAGCTGGTGTGCTGACTGCATAAACAAGAGCACAGAAGCCCTCAGAATCACACATACCTTTGGAAAAAGTGTCTGAAAGTGCTTTAGGTACAATTTTCGAAGTGTCAAAGAAAGCCTTTGAGATTACAAGTGACTTACTTACTTACCTTGCAAATAACATTAAAAAAATACCTGTCTGGACTACACCATACCTTCCTCTTCTGCAAAGCTAGAGATACTTCCTCTTGACTAAAAAAGCAGCTGTAAATGGAGAGTGAACTGGAAGGTCATGTAAATTAAATGCCCTTCACTCATTCTCTTTTTTAGGACTACCTCCACCTATGGCAGGGAGCCAAAGTAGGTGTAACTCTTGTGGGACCTGATCCAGTTCTCATGAAGTCAATGAGAGTCTTTCCACTGGCTTTTATAGGCGTTGGATCCAATCCACAGTGAGGAGTTGGAAGCTGTAGGTTGAAATATCCCTCTCATGTTTCCTTTTACATGTACACAGTAATTCCCTCACCTGTAGTTGTTTCAGTAACGCTTCATGTTTTTTTCATCCAGGCTCCTTCCTGTGCAGTTTCTATGGGGTTATTAGCCTGAGGCTAGAGCAAGACTTTGGAAGTCTGGGCTTCTGGGGTTTAAGAGTTACTGTTAGGTACCATTTGACCAATTTTTGTCTTGAAGCTTTTGTTCAATCCCATCCTATTCTGACAGAGTTAGAAATCCTACTTATTTCGGGGAGGTGAGACCTCTCTCTTCTTGCCCCAGGCTAAGCTGAAAACCTTTGCTACTGGGAGGTGCTACTCCCAGGAGATGTCTCTTAATCTACAGCAAGACCTGAGACTCTTAAGTCTTATCTTGCTCCCTGTTTCTGCAAAGCGTTCTCTGCAGAGGTCTAATGAAATCCTTCCTCGCACTTCCCCCTCGACAAAAATTGCCATGCTCTTTGGTTTATTTAGACGTGTATTTATAGAGTGTGACAGAACTGAGATGATGATAATAATCAGGTTTGACAGAGCATGAGCAGCAAATGTGCAGAAGAAAGGAGTGGCTTCATCTGAGTTTCATCTCAAGTTTACTCAGAGCCAAAGAAAATGCAGTATAAGGTTCCCTCTGCCTTATGACCAACAGGACCTGCTAGAAGCTTGCAGTAACTCCCCTCACCAAGTGAGCTTGGTGACAGCGTGTTTGTTTAGGTGTCTGTGGCTACAAGTTAGAAACTAAGAAGTAAACTGCATAAATCAAGTCCTTTAAGGGGGAGGGAGGAGCATGGGTAGTTTTTAACCCCCAAAACTGTTCCCACTGAGATCAATGGGACTTATTGCTGAAAAACCTGTGGGGGAGATAGTCTATCACCTAGGGGAACAAGACCCTTTTTAGTGACTGTCTGTGGAGCAGACCTGGTAGTCAGCAGTGATCTGGTAGTAAGCAGTGATCTAGCCACAGAGGGCAGTGACCTTTCGCATACAGCACACCGAGCTGTGCTTACATCTCCCAAATTAGAGAGCGAACGCGTGGGAGGAAAATTCAACAGGACCTGGGAGCTACTGAGCATCTGAGAGGTCAAGGCTTACCTCCACATTAAAGGGCAGGTTCCAGCTCCTTCCCTGGCACCATCTGCAAGACCAGGCTGGAAGTGGCTCAGTCTGCCTCCAGATGAACCCAGCAATCATGAACTGAGAGAGAAATAAAGGCTATGAAACGTAAGCTCCTCACTCGTATTTGGGAGCCTGCTTGATTTTCCAGAGGATGGGTCTGTGGGTGGCTTTATGGAAATACTGCTCTTGATTAAAGAACAAATCAGCTCTGTGATGCAATCTTTGCTCCACTGCAAAGTCTACATGCTCAAAAATCAGATTTAGGTCCCTCTCTTCCTCCTCCCCTCAAAAATCAATTGACAGCCTTAAAACCTAGGAACTTCTTTTTGTGTGTGTGTGTGTGTATGTGACAGAGGCTCTGTGAACTGGTAGAAGAAATGAAGGCATCTTTAGAAACTCCTACAGCTGTATGTTCTGGGTCCGTGTGCTGTGATTTAAGCCTAAATTAGCACGGCAGCACTAGGGACAGAGGCAAGATGAGAATGAGGAAAATGATTTACAACTGTTTGCCAGGCTGAAGCACTGACATATTTCACAGTAAATCCTTGATGCAGCAAAGTTGCCAGGCAGTATGGTTTTGGTGACACTGAAGTCATTTACAAATTCAGTTTGCAGTTAGCGAGTGCTTTCCTAGCCCAAAACATTTTCTTCTTGCTGAGATTAATCCCTCCCCTCCCGCTCTGTCCCCAGGACTTTCTAGAATAAAATGTGTTATTCTGGGAAAAACAAACTGTGGCACTTGGACATTTATAAACAAAGTTTGGCAACTTTGATTTAAGCATTTTTGTTTCAAGTAGAGCCACGATCAGAAAAATGTTGATTTGAAACAGTACTAAATAACCAAAACAAAACTATTTGCTCAGCATCACAGAGTATTCCAGTTAAGCCAAATTAATCCACTTCTTTTTCCTCCTATTGCCCTTCCAAACACTAAAGAATTTCTCTTCTGGCTCAGCTGGCACTTAATTTTTCCCTTGATATCTTTGTTAACTCACTCAAGAAAAAAAAAAAAAAACAAGCTGAAATCAGTCACCTTTTTATAACAGATTGGCATAGAGGATTGTCTCCTCCGCCCTCCTCCCTACCACTCCCAGCCAAGAGGTTTGACACCAGCAGGCTAGAGGAAAAGCAGATATTACAAGAGGAATAGAGAAAACATTCAAAAGAACATGGTCAACACAGAGCAGAGTCATCACCCTCACAAAATAATGTGTATGTTTGTGTATGCATCTCTCTCTCTGTAATTTATTTTCTCTCTGATTATTTGCTACTTCAATGCCAACTTCCAGAGTAGGCACATACCTTGTCATGGTTCAGGCCCACAACTCTTGGGGATGGAAGGAGTGAAGAGTGTGACATCTCTGAATCAAGACTGATGGAAGGTAAAGCACCAGCCCCAGGTAGGGGTCCAGCTCCATCCAAGGGACGATAACCTAGAAAGAAAAGCAGAAGTTTTGAGAGTCACAAGCAGAAAATAACTTGTGCTTCATGCAGAAAAAAAAAATGGGCTATGTAAAACACACAAGGACAAAGCAAAGCCCCCAAAGACCTGTTTGGAAAGGTCAGCTGAATTCAGAGCAATTCAGGGCCAGAGCCTGATCGAGGAAGCACAGCTGAGGTTTGCCAGGTTACACCCTCTGGAGTAAAAGGAGAAGAGCAGAGAGAGCCAGAGAGGCAGAGAGAGAGAGAAAAAAAAACTAGGAGCAGGATGCCAAGTGCTTTGCAAATCAGCAAGCCTCAGTGGAGTTACGTCAGTGGAGAGACTGGCCCAGCAGCTGACCAAAGGCACACGTCTCAGAATAGCAAGCTTCAGTCTCTGCCTCAGACACCAAACTGAGCAAATCTACAGAAAAGGACAAATCTAAATGTTTAAATGGGTTAAATCCCCCTGCAGATTTCCTCTGACTAATCAGATTGTTCCAGATTTCCTGTGCCTGATTCCTTAATTATTTACCTTAAAGAATGTCTTATTCTTTCTCCTCTGCCCCAAATGCACCTATATTGAGGCATACTAGAACCATCAGGTTCCCTGCAGCTCCCCACATGTCTACAGGCTTCCAAGGCAACAGGATGCCCATAAAGCAAAACCCTATACACTGAACCACCTGACTGGAACAGATGCCAATTGTACAGAGCAACTCACACTGGTATCAAAGCACAGTGCAAGAGTTTCCCCACACCTCAAGTCACGTCACTAGGAAGCTGCATGCTCCCTGGAGGCACTGACATGCAGTGGTGCTCAGGGATTGGAGGCTGGATCCAGCATGGTTCCCAGAGCTTCAGGGGAGAGCTTGGCATGACATGGGAATGAGCCTTTATGGAACAGTACAGACAAAACACATTGCAATATGGAATCATATAATAGTTAGGGTTGGAAGAGACCTTTCAAGGTCATCTCATCCAGCCTCTTGCAAGGAGCAGGAAGGTCCAACTATATCAGGTTGCTCAGAGCCTCATCCAGCCTGGCCTTGAACGTTTCCAGGGATGGGGCATCTACCACCTCTCTGGGCAACCTGTTCCACTGTTTCACCATCCTCAATGTAAAAAACGTTTTTTCTTATATCAAGTCTGAATCTACCTCTCTCTATTTCAAAACCATTACCCTTTGCCTTATCACAAGTCCTGCTGAAGAGTTTCTCCCCGTCTTTTCTGTAGGCCCCCTTTAGGTACTGGAAGGCCGCTCTAAGGTCTCCCCAGAGCCTTCTCTTCTCTAGCCTGAACAGCCACAACTCTCTCAGCCTGTCCTTTTAGGAGAGGTGCTCCAGCCCTCTGATCATCTTTGTGGCCCTCCTCTGAACTCGCTCAAACAGGTCCATGTGCTTCTTCTGTTGGGGGCCCCAGAGCTAGACACAGTACTTCAGGTGGCGTCTCACCAGAGTAGAGTAGAGGGGCAGAATCACCTCCCTAGACCTGCTGGCCACACTTCTTTTGATGCAGCCTATGACGTGGTTCGCTTTCTGGGGTACAAACACACATTACCAGTTCATGTTGAGCTTCTCATCCACCAGTACCTTCAAGTCCTTCTCCTCAGGGTTGCTCTTAATCTGTTCTCCTCTCAGTCTGTATTTGTGCCTGGGATTGCCCCAACCCATGTACAGGACCTTGCACTTGGCCTTGTTGAACCTCATGAGGTTTGCATGGGCCCACCTCTCCAGCCTCTCAAGGTCCCTCTGGATGGCATCCCTTCCCTCCAGCATGTCAACCGCACCATATAGCTTGGTGTCATCGGTGGACTTGCTGAGGGTGCAATCCATCCCACTGTCCATGTCGCTGACATAGATGTTAAAAAGGCACGTATTCCAATACTGACCCCCGAGGAACACCCCTTGTGACTGCTCTCCACTTGGATATCAACCTATTGACCACAACTCTTTGAGTGTGACCACCCAGCAAATTCCTTATCCACCAAGTGGTCCGTCCATCAAATCCATGTCTCTCCAGTTGAGAAACAAGGATGTCATGCAAGACATTGTCAAATCTTTGCATAAGTCTATGTAGATTATGTCAGTTGGTCATCCCTTATCCACCAATTCTATAACCCCATCATAGAAGGCTATCAAATAGGTAAGGTCGGATTTGCCCTTGGTGAAGTCATATTGGCTGTTTTCAATCACCTCCTTATTTTCCATGTGCCTTAGCATGGTTTCCAGGAGGATCTGCTCCACAACCTTGCCAGGCACAAATGGGAGATTGACTCACCTGTAGTTTCTCGTTTCATTTCTCTGTCCCGGTAGGCTTCCTCCACTTGTGTATATGGGCAAGCCACTTCAGTGCACAGAGGCGTCATTTTCTAGCATACGTGTGCCATGGCACTTCACTTCTTGTTTTAAAGATGTCAAAGAAGGGAGGAAAGGGACATGAATTTTGAGGAACCAAATATTTTTAAAGCACATTCCAGCCCCATCACAGAAGTTATTTGACTGTTTTTTTTTTCAAAGCTGCATTTCCTTTCTCCTTCACAGCTTCAGTTTTAAAAACTGGACTAACAAGCACTTCCGAATCCCAATATCCATCACTAGGTGGATGAAAGAGATTGCAAATTACTGTTGGATCTATAGCTTCAAAAACATGCCCATCACCCTTCATGCAGTTCTGTTGACCTTACCCCTGGCCAGGAATTACCAGTTTCAATTGATCAATAAACATTAAGCATGGCTTGAGCTTCTGGCAAGTGGACACTTGTGAGCAACAACGGAGCAATGAGAAGGCTCCTTGTGTTGGGGCAACAGTCCTTTTGTGGTTCAGAAATTCAGGTTGTTGCCTCCCATGATAAAAACATGGAACAAATGCAGGTGATCACAGTGAGCTAGGGCTCCAGGCATCATTCCAACACTCCTTTTGGGATTTCCTCTCTGTCTCCCAGGGGCGGGCTTAGGGCTCTCAATCATGTTCTGCTGAGTAGAGAAATGACTTCCCACCAACCTAAGGATTTAATAAATCCTCTAGTTATTAAAAGTAATCTTTTAATCACAGGCATTCTCTTCCTAACTTCTGTTTCATTCGCTTTCCCACATCCTCCACCCAATCCTTGGCTGAAAGCTCCATCACTAGAGGATAGTGAAGGAAATGCAAGTCTATTTTTTCCCCTCCCTCCCTCTTCCTCAAAATGCACCCAACTAGGCCCTCATCCAACACTGGCTTATGCGGTTTTCTTGACTTCAGTCTTTGAGAACATAAGCACAGTGACTTACACACTTAGAAATTACTATGTAAATAAGCCTTTGCTGAACCTAGGACTTAAAGATGTTACCCTACAACCAGAGCAACATGCAATTAATTACCGGAAAACTGACAGTTACAGGGACCAACTAATTCACTTGCGCTGTGCATTTCCTCTTTTCTTAATGAGTTAAGGAAAATGTATCTCATACTCCTGATACACCAAGCCTTGAAGATGGCATCTGTAAGAATCACTGCTGTGCCAGATATTTTTTTTAAAGGCTCACTCTTTTCTTTATTTACAACAAGCATATCTTACTCCACATTCATCTGCTAATTATTTCAGTTGGTTTTGGAGTGGCTGTTGTAATGGAAATGGCCATAGGGTAACCAGTTGAGAGAGCTGTATAGTCTGAAATGGTAAATTCAGCTCCAGTGATAATGTGAATTGGCTTTATGTTTAACAACATGGCTTCCAGGAGAGCATTCTGCTCCTCCTTCCCCACAAGCAACACTCTGAACTATTGCATTAACACCAGTTTAAGTGTAGAGGCTTTTGCCTTCAGATTAGAGTACTAAATTTCAATGCCATATAGGGAGATATTTACAAAATGCCCATTCTGCATTGGTCTAAAGTCTCTATTGTCTAGACAGTTAAAATAGAGATCTACAAAATCACCAAAGGAGGGTAAATCAGAATAAACTAATCACCATTCACATTAAAAAAAAAAAAAGGAGGAACAAATGAATGACTGAAATTATCAAGTAGCTGGTTTCAAGAACTCCAGGAACATCTCTCTTCTCAAACTGCAGAACCCCAGCCAAAAATTTTGATGGATTCAAAAGGAAGTATGTAGATTCAGTACGAATATTAGCCCTGGCTAATTGGCAGTAACATTGGGCTATGATCTCTTAAGCCCAACAGAAAATAAGTCATAGTAGGAAAGGGATGTCTTTATGCTGTTTCATGGGAGTTTCCATTAAGTTTCGTGGTACTGATGACTTCTAGACACAAAGGTCCAAGCTGTAAAAACATTTGGTCTGACTTAGTATAGCACTTGTTACGCAAAAAAAAAGTCATACTATCTGAAGAATATCATCAGGATAGTAGCACACACCAGATCCTTTTAACCACTGCATCACACTCTGCCATGTAGTATCTGAGGATATGCCAAAAATCAAGCAATTGCTCCCCACTTAACCCCATTAAGGCTGGAAGGTATTATCACCTTCTGTGTGCACTAGGAATTAGGGCACAAATACAGCTAGCTATTAATAGATTTGCCCTGGATCACTGAATCTTGGACACATGAAGATGGGACTTCTGCTTTCTCTCTACCTCATCAAGAACAGCTTTACACAGAACCCACCACCCTTCTATTTCATGTGGTTCATACTAGGTAGTCAACTCATATTCTGTTGCTAGGCCACCTGTTGTGTGTGTGTGTGCAAGTGAAGCATCCCATTCATTAATCCAAGATCATGCCCCAAGGTCTGGCTTCTGTGGGATAAGAACAAGAAATTCCTGACCAGATCCTCATGGGATATTTTCAGGTATTTGTAAGCAGGAATTAGGTCATCTCGCAGCATTTTTTGCTTGATAAAACATAGATTTGCTCTTGAAATCTTTCCAGATAGCCATCATATGTTAAATTAGTTTAATACTAGTTCTCTTATCCTCCTGAGACACTCATCCTGTATTCTAAATACTCAGAATGAAATTTGACCACAAGTTGGAACCTTTATCCTTCGCATATATTAAAACAATTTCATAGGACTTTTGTGTCAATTTACCTTTTAGCATTTTCCTAAGATGAAATATTTCAGTAGAGTTCCAACGACATTTCTCTTTCCTTTTTGTTTTGTTTTGGTTTTTTTGGAAGAGAAGAGAAAGTGTATTTCCTCCATGTAGTCTTTCTTCCCCCTTCCTCCATGTTTTTCTTACATACAGTAATGATTCCTAACAGCAAAATGTTGTTTGGATGCAGCTCACTGCTAGTCACGGCTAACAATCTAGTTTCAAACATTCATGTATGTGTAGGGCTCACACTGACTCTGAACATTGGGGTGAATTGTTCCATTGGTTTGCAGTGTATCTGGCAGGTAGACATTGGGTGTTTCGCAGGGATCCTCATTAAACTGTGTTTGCACTCTGAATATTTTCACTCTGTCGTTCAAAGGTAATGCCTGAAGTGGAGATCAACTATATCAACACACAGGTGCTCCACATCAGTATACAGGAAGCTCTGCTTATTCTAATGTGTCTTTATGGTGGGGCTGTGTAAATGTCTTTTTGTTGGTAAAATGATCACACTTCTAGCTATCACGGATTAATGCATACAACCTGTGCGTAAGCCGTATGTCTCCAGAAAAGCCTGTCTGCCTGCTTAAACACAGCGAGACATCCAGTCACCTTCTGCAAACATCTTCTCATGACAGAAGTAATTTTCAGCAGTCATTGAAAGAAAGTTGAATAACTATTACATTCCACGAGTTCATAGTGTCTCAGAGTGTTTCTTTCATTTCTGCTGCTTATTATTCTTTCTGTTAAGTTTTGCTTGCCTAAAAGTGAATGAAAATCCCATCAACTAAACCTAGGGTGACTCTTTTAGAATAGACAGGTCAAAGAAATGGAAAAATCTTCTGACAAAGGAAATATTTCTTGAGGTGAACAAGCACATTCACAAATGTGTGCACATGTGCACACACACGCAAGGACATGCAGGCTTACGCTAAGTCCTGCAGGAGCATTTCTCCAGAAAGCATGCTAAGAGGGCAGACGAGGTGGGCCAGTACTTTCACTGCCAGTGAAAATATCTGTCACTATTATGTACATTCGCAGTTCCCCACTTGCTCAATAATATACTTAAACATGCAAACAGGTAATGTTTCTTCCATTTTTATGTCATGGTCTACGCAGACAGTGGAAAAAATAAGAAGGTAGAGCAAGGCACATGGGTAGGGAAAAAATCGTGGCAGGGAACGACCATCATTGCCCAAATGTTTTATTCACTGAATGTTACCCTGCTCTCTAAGAAATTAGGTAATTTCTCACTTCAGTTTTCTCTCCTTTAAGGCTCTGAAGAATCTTTTTGTAAATAGGAAACTCAGAAATTGTGAAATATTTATTTGCTGATACTTGCCCTTGCAGATGGTTGTGCCATCACCTATATACATGGGAAGCCTATTACAGAAAATGTGGCAGATGGCTACATTTCAGGTTTCTCTGTCCACAACGCTTCCACAAAGTCTGTATTAGGCCACCCACCCAGCCTTAGAAGTGGTAAGTAAACAGAAGTACACAGTATTCAGGAATTTTTTGTCTTGGAAAAAAGAAGCAGTTCAGTTAAGAAACTGTAGCTGCCCCTGCCCATTTTTATTTCAGAAGCTTACTACTTTTTTGATCATGCATTGCTGGAGTTTTTCTTCTTTGTCTTGCTTGCTACCAATCTCATGTTTCATACTCAACTGTACCAACACATCACACTGAAAAAGTGAGAACAGACCCAGCAGAGGTAAAACTCTGGGGAAAAAGAAGAGAAAAGGCTTCGGCCACAGGACATAGACTTGGTCTAGTGGCTGCGAGGACTGAGACACAGTGAATCTGGATTCAGCTGCCACGTCTGTCAGAGTCTCTTCAGGTGACCTTGGAGGGCATTGTGAAAGCCTGAAATCAAGATCATAAATACAGGTAGGCTAGCCCCATAAAGGACTTAATCTCATTGTGCCTCTAGTCCCAATTGCCAGTCCCAAAGATGCTTTGAATCTGGCTGAAAGGAAATTTTCAGCAGAGTGCTTATCTGTTAATGCTGCTTCAACACAAGTCAAGCAGTTCATTGATGCATGTCAATTTCTGTCATTAAATTTTGTAATTATTCAAAGAACAACACAAGTATTTATCTTTTTCAGTCTTTATCCTTCTGCCTCTCATTCTGCTATGCTTTGATTACAGTTTTGTTTTGAAATGCTATAATATAAGGTAAAGCAATAGTGTTTCAGTTTGGACAAAACAAAGTATTTTGATAATAAACAACAAAGCACTATTAAATTTTGAAAACAATTGCTTTCATACAACAATAAGATGAACAAAAAATCATATTAGAATTCCCCATGTGACAGAAATTTTATTTCCTGTTATGCTGTCAGATAAATCTTTTCCTGTCAATGTTTTCCGACCATTTTAGATGTATCCTGGGGCAGGAATTCCCTTGTACTCTCCTTTCACATTCTCATTACCTTTCCTCCTGTCTAAGAATACTTATCTGGTTGGAGAAAAAGCCTGCAGTGAAAGCAAGATTCAGATAACCATCTGGCCTGTAATGTAATTTGCTTTTTTCAGGGCATTTTCTGGGTGTTCGGTGCCCACAGCAGTCAGTTCTTCTGAACCCGGTTCTTCTGGGTTCAACTACCAGCACTCAGGGCAGCAGGTAAAGCAGTGAGACTCTTTCAAGCATCTTCTCTTTATAGATGTCCACTGGGACCATGGTGGTCATCTCAACCTGTTACCTATTTCCATCTGTTTCACCTTTCCATGCAGAAAGGAAGGAAGCCAAGTCAAAAGCCACAAGCAAAGTCCCAAGAAAAGGGTACCTGAAGCTTGCTTCATTACTTACGGTGTGGCCGTGAGTTTGCTGAGCGATTAGGCAGAGAACATGGTGTGATTGCACAGGACTGTTCGGGAGCAGGGGTGTCATGCAGTTTCCAGAACACAAAACCTTGTGTGAGATTGGTGAATGAAAGAGGCAACATGGGCAGAATAAACGAGAATCCACTTCTTCTCTGGGGACTAGTTCTCCACTACTGTCCTGGTGACCTCAAATCTCTCCAATATTTGCTCTTCAGACTCCCTCACATAAAACTTACAGGCTGAAACCAGATTCAGGCTGATCAGGAGAAAACATTTTTTAAGTCCACAGAAGGAATTGTTCTGCAAAATGATGCCAGTGACAGCAACAATACTACACAGAGCCCTACAGCAAGTGCGGCTCCATTTGCCTTACGAATCCCTCCACTTCACCCCAAGTGAGCACTGAGGGAATTACGGGGAGCAGAAGCACAGGCTGTTGGCACCAGCCACTCCCTGTGAGTGCCCCCAAGGGCAGCGCAGGCTGTGCGTGAGATGGGATGGCACGGTGCCGCCGTGCCCAGAGTGGCTGAATGAGTTTTCTTGGGTCCCTTCATGATGCCCTCCCATTGCAGTAGGCAGCATTTTAATGGGGAGCGGTCAAAGTTTGTCTTCTCTCTGCACACAGAGGGCTGCAAACAGTAGCCAACACAGATAACACCAAGGGAAAGACCAGCTAAAGAACAAACCCACCACTGTTCCAACATTACTTGGAAATAAGCAGCTAAAAGGCATGAAGTGGGCAAGTATTTTGTTTCTTTTGCCCTATCTCCAAACAGCAATGTTTTTTCTGTGTGAAGTCCCAGGACAGGAAGACAAAGTGGCAATTCCTCATCCTGGCTGACCTGTAAAAGCCATTGCATGCCATTCTATCTTCAGCAAGTTGAATGAACAGATGACAGGTTTCTTCTGTAACTCACTCCTCTTTTTGCATCAACACACGCATCACAGAGTCTATCCTGTGAGAATGACTCACACCAGGGATTTCCCACGAGTGCAGCTTTGTTCCTGGACACAGGCCTGAGCTAATGACTGTGAGTGCACGCAGCAAGGGAATGAGCATTTCTTGTCTTGGTTTCTGTGGCCTCATCGACATGCCACATGATGACAATTAGTATTTTCATTAACAGATCTGGGGCAATCACAATTCGGATGCCAGATTTTACCTGCAAAGCAGAAAGGAGAGCTGGTGCACGTCCCTGCTCAGCGATATCACAGCCCAGAAAGGAGAGATGACTTCCACCTCGTCACCACTTCATGGGGGTGACAGTTTAAGTCTTAAAAGTATGTCACATACAGACACAAGCACACTCTGTCAACACACTGAGCTAGCCAGAAGCAAGCCAGAACCAGAAGCCATATGACTGCGGTAGTGTGATTCTGTGTCTGTGACAATAAACACTCTGCAGGGGCAGGCTGGCTCGTGTCCCTGTCCAGAGCACAAGCAGAGCAAAACTATCTGCCTGCAAAAGACCTTGTTTTTATATCCTCAGGGAGCAAGACCGAGACACCTTTAGATCTTTCTGGGTGCTGTAATTGATGCTGAATTCCTGTGTCACAGGCCTGAAACTCTCTTATGACCCAGCTGAGGGAAGGGACACAGTGAGAGCAGTTCACCTACACTGTCTCATGACACAGGCTTCCTTCCCAAAAACTCAAAAAAAGGTCTATGGATCATTAGCCACTCAGCTGGGTGCTCATGCTTTTTGCCATAGTCATCATGTTTCCAGCCTACCAAGACAGAAGATGTCATGCTGAAGACTGGCAGGCAACCCACTGATACAGGCTGGATTTTCTTTTATGTGAAAGAAGATGCATGGCGCGCAGCAAGCGGTCAGGGAGCCCATGCCCTGCCAGAGCCAGAGTAGCATTTCCCACAGCAGCACTGGTATCTGGCACTGCCTTTGACAAAATAAAGGGCCTTGCTCTTCACACTGAGCGGGCACGTTCACAGGCAGCTCCATGGCCTGGGCTCACAGCAGAGGGATGTTTGCCATCAGGGTGTTTTTGAGCAGGCTCCTCTGACTGTCTCTCAAGCCAGGGTGCTAGTCGGTGTGCTCCAAGCACTGGCAATGCCGTATCTGTCTCTAGTGGACTCAGCACACTTTTGTCTGTATCCTGAGCTGACCTTTTGCAGTGCTCCAGGATGCATTTCCTGAGCTGTATCTTGCCTGGTATCTCCACTCTTCCATGGGCACAACCCTCACTAATCCTGCTCCACCTCACTGTCCACTGCCTGTTAGCACCATCACCTGTACTAAGGTGGGTTGTGGTCCCAAATCATGATGGCTTGTTAATGGAACGTGTTTGGGAGTGCAGTTCACAAAAGCTGATGTACATCTGAGTGAGTTGAGAAACAGCCACCCCAGCTAGGTTGTGTCCAGCAGAGCTGAGGCAAGGGCTCTCCCCACCACGTGGGATCTGTGATTCGGAATCATGTTCTTCCTGGAATTTGAGAAGCTTGTCACAATTTGATAAAAAACTCATGGTCTCTGCCCAGGAGCCTACAGCTGTAGCAGCTGAAGTGGAGCAGTGTCGCATGATGCTGTACTAAATGGACTTATTTTGGCATCTTCTCACTCCATTTCACATGTATCACCACCTTCTTCCCCTGAAGTCGGCAGCTGCACCCCAGGGTCTGCTTCTTTGGTCCATGCATCTGTCCAGCTTAGGAAACACTGGTTTGCTTCGTTCTTCAAGATCTTTCTTGCACAACTTCCAGCACAGCTTTCGACTGTCCCAGCTTTCACAGGAAAGGTTTCTCGCTTTTCCCTGATTATGATACTTCCTTCACGATACTGCTGAAAAACCTTTCTTCTGGATGCAGTTTCTGAGATCTGTGCTGCATCTCTCACCCTTCCGATTTAGGAAAAATGAAGGTGCACCAACATTAGATCTAAGATGACTGCTGTCTTTTCTCAGGCCATGATGTACACAGCAGCAGAGGCAGTGCGGGTGTAGCGAGGGAGAGAGCAGGGTCAGAGGAACCACCTCTCAAAATAGCCAGGCAAGATCCACTGCTCTTGTTATCTGGAGAGACACTTAGCCGAAAAGTAAGGCTACCTAAGCATTCTTCTCCCAAAATGCCAACTGCCCAACTCCAGAGGATCCAGTGAATGAAGGCATCAGGAAGCAGTGACAGAGAAGAAACCTCAAGGCTCAGAGTAACACTAATGAAATGAGAAGATAGGGGATAGCAGGAGGGGGCAAGGGAAATCTTAGATCCACTTGTTGCATTCTTCAAGCAAAGGATGACATTTCAGCTCCAGTCCCGCTTCTCAGGCAGCATGGATGCAAATGGCTCAAGCCATAAAACAAATAAAATTGAATGTAGCCTCCAGCTCAGATAATACAGATTTTGTAGAGGAGATACTGCACAATTTGGCCACAAGCACACGGGACAGACAGAGATTGTACCCAGATTGCCTCATGCAGTGCTTTAACCACAACACATCCTTCCTTTCAGATTTAAACCACTTTCCTCTTCTTTGCTGCACCCTGACAAAGCTGGAAATCTATAGCACTCCATACACTGTGCAGTGATTTTACAGATATTGCTAACTGGGATGTTTCCAATCAATGGTAAGTAAAAAAAAAAAAAAGCAAAAAGCAAAGAATGTGCAATTGGAAACTGGGTATTTGAAGGGGACTGTTTGGACAGTCCTAGCCTGACTTGGAGGCAGCAGGGCAAAGCTTTCCTTGCAACTTATCTGCAGAGCTATTCTTGGCTTCTCCTTCTCAAGTTTTAATTTAAATATCTGCAGTTATTTACCTAGAGCATGTACAGATTTTTTTTCCTCTTCTTAAACAATGATTAATTGCCTCATGTGATGGTAAATATTTGATTCTGTGTACAGGAAAGATTTTTCCTCCCAGGCAGATACCAAGCAGCACCATGAAAAGCCTGGTGTTCATACATGGGGTTTCACATGTTTTGCTTCCTGGAGTTTACTGTTTCTAATGTCTGCGGGGTACCAGACCTTGACAAACTTGGACTTCAAAAGCAATGCTTGCATGAAGAAACCAAACCTCTTCTCACATAGCTCATGTCTGAAAAATTCAGACTTAGAATCTTGCAAGGTCTGACAGACTGGTTGAATAATATATGTCTTTCAGACAGTTTTGCTTACGCACAGATATTAGGGTCAAAATAAGTCACAGTGGATGGAGGCTTCTTCCAGTGAATATGTGAGTTCTTTCCTGGTTGGCAGTCACCAGGGTGACTTTCCCTCTTCACGTCACTTGTTTGCTCTCAGATAGTCACCTTCGAGGAGAAGTCTGCCACTGAGAAGGCTCCACAGCCTTACGCTTAGACAGCAGAAGTGATCTTCAGGACAGGCTGTGAGTTGAACACCCTACTTCTATATTTTAAAAGTGCCAAAGTTTTCTTGTAAATGTTTTTAAATACAGATTGACAACTTAAGGTGGCTATTTCAGTATGAACAGCAGGCAAACCTCTGTGTGTGTATGTGTGTACAATTCATACAAAGCCTCAAAGGAGATATTGAAGTAAGAACAGATTTATGAAAATGAAAACAGGAACTGAATAATCACTCAGATTTCACAACTTTCTTCAGTACAAAGAAAAAAAAAAAGACTTGCTGTTTTAATGAGCTGCTCTAAATTACCATATAAGAATTATTTTCTGAAAATCATTATTTTAAAATGAAAAGGTAAAGCTTTCCAGGTAACCTTGCCCTACACAGTAGCTTTTTGATGAACTAGTCATAATACTTTTTTTCAGTGATACTGTCCAGGGATTTGGGAAGAAAGCTTAAGAGGGAAACTCAGGTTGAAAAGATCATTTGGTTGTACTTAGTACTGCAAAAATTTAGGCATATACTTAATTTTAAACAGATGAATAATGTCCCCAATACTTGTTGATGATTCACTAATAGGCAGTTTATGTCTCAACAATTTTATACATCATAGGCAACAAGTTCTACCTGTGCTCAAGTCTTCCAATACCTAAAGGGGGCCTACAGGAAAGATGGGGAGAAACTCGTTGGTAGGGGCTGTTGTGATAGATTAAGGACAATGGTTTTAAAGTAGAGGGAGGTAGATTCAGATTAGATATTAGGAAAAAATTTTTTACAATGAGAGTGGTGGAACACTGGGGCAGGTTGCCCAGAGAGGTGGTGGATTCCCCATCCCTGGAAACATTCAGGGCCAGGTTGGACAGGGCTCTGAGCAACCTGATCTGGTTGGAGATGTCCTTGCTCCTTGCAGGAAGGTTGGACTAGATAACCTTTAAAGGTCCCTTCCAATCCTAACTAGGCTATGATTTGATGATTCTATGGCTGCATGAAAAAGAAAACCAACTCTGTGTATGCTAAATGTCACCCTGGAAAATACTATATTTAAATAATAGAAATAAAAGTATAAGAAAAAAAATTATTTCACATTCAAGTTGCCATGTGCAAAAGCACATTAAAATGCTGGTAATTAAATGTTCAGACGGCAGTTTATTCTGATAATTTCAAAGTATAAGCCTGGTCATATGACTTTTGGAGAAGCAAGGCTTGTGCAATATGCTAAGCTCAATACTATCATCTTATTTTTTTTCCCTAAAGAGGATACCAAACAGTTTCTAAACTGATCAGCCTGGAATTGCCTGTTGTACCACAGAAAAATTAATATTGGTTAACAAGGCATTGTTCCACCTCTTCCAGATGTAGTTTTTCATTTTCATTTTGTGTTGCATCGTGTAGAAAAAAGTCACTCCAGAATGGTAATATGAGCCTGCAGAACAGCATGTCCTCTGCCGGCTGTATGTGATGCTGAACAATGACTTAAAAAGTCCTAGTTTCAACTGCAGATTCAATAACTGTCAGCACACATACTTTTTATCAGAAATTGGCAATAAACATTTTTCATGTAAATTAAAGCATTTAGACCTGCAGGAAAATAAAGAAATATATATTCTTGCTTTCACACACAGCACAGGACTTGGTTTGTCTAGAGTGTACATGAGGTTTTAACAGTCAGGACCTTGATCATATGGTTGCATATTTGGCCCAAAGGTTGATGTACTTTCCTTTAAGAAGTTTCTAGTACTAATTCTACTAAGAGCTGAGTCAGAGATAACAGTACAAAAAGTTAAATGCTTGCTAGCTTAGGAAGTTTTCTCCCCACCCAGCTTTATGCTCACAGGGAGTCTGGACAATATGCACATACAACATGACTTGGACTTGTCAGACACACCGAATTTGTAAACAACTTTCTTCCACTGATGTTGAAAATGAATGGTGTAAACATATACATCTGAAATGATTTTTGCAAACATGCGACCATAGACATAAATCAGCCCATATTGACTCAGCACCACTGTCATCCTGCAAATGCTGAGTATCCTACCATGATAAACCATGTCCATTGAAACAGGGCATGCAGCACAGTGGTCTGCAAAGCATCCAGTGCTCAGGGGAATAACTCCCTGGCAGCTGTCTGTTCCCAGTATGGAGCTGGGCTCATACCATGAGCACACATTCCAATAATGTGCTATGCTTTGTCACACTGAATGCACTCTTCTCATGTGTGTGTGTATGACAAAAATAGTACTTGTGTAGTAGAATAACACAAAGCACCACTTGCTGTGAAACCCAGGGGATGTAGCTGAAGCCATAGGCAGAGGTGCGTACCTTCCCCATGGTGCAGTAGGCATTGAGCTTGACTTTGAGGGTGCTTAAAGAAAAAAGAAATAACCTCCACTAGTCTGGCAGGCAGAGGTTTTCCCCCAGCCAGCGCAGCTGAGCAAGTGCAACCCAGCCCTGGGAGACTGCCCCACAACACTGGCCTGTGGGTCTCCCTTAAAACTCTGTGGCAGCCAAGCACACAGGTACCACACTGACACACAAAGCATAAACATCTTCAGAAAGACAGGACCACAGCAGCAGTCTAGAGAAACATCTTCATTGCTCATCTAGTGTTGACCCTTCGTTTTGCAAACAACAGGCCAAACCCAATCAGGTCCAGACCACCAGCTGTGCTTGACAGTGATCTAGATATAGCTGGATTGCAGTGACACCCAAGCCTACCTTTTCTTTGAATGATGCCTGATTTCTTTCACGCTGTAGAAAACCAGCCTAAAATGTCTGGAGGACATGCCGTGTGGCATTCAAGACCCAAAGTATTTGCCTTTCCAAATATTAACTTACCATGTTTGCCCTCTCCAGCTTTGTCTAGGATAGGTTGCTCTGACTGTCCTTTCTGCATTCATGCTTGGGTCTGAAGATTGTCTTTACACTTCAAAGCCTTGATGATCTTTTCTCATGTTCGTGGCAGACGGCATGAGCACAATGAGCCTCTTCCCTTTCCTCAGCCTCTCTCAGGAAGCTCGTGGAACACACGTCGTCTGCCAAGTCCCTTGTTGGAAAACTTCAACCAAATATAGAAAGTCTGGACAAGAACTGGACATTTTTTTCCCGTCTTCTGCTGTCTGTTTTTAAGTTTGTCTGCAGCTGCTGGAGTTACACAGAGCCTTGAAAGACTGAGCACTTTTATTTTTTGACTAGATTGCAAGCCAGACTTACCACAAAGCCATTTTTAATGGTTTTGCAGAAAGTGTGTGGCAAACCTTTGAAAAGCTACTTAGTCATCCTGTTAGTGACCACTGTCTTCTGGTGTTTTTCCCTCTGCTCTCTTCCCTGTTCCTCATAGAGATTTTTATGCCACTTCCCAGAGCAGAAGTATATGCTTATCAGCTATGGAGCATGCTTAATAAATATTTCCCTGCTGCTTCTAAAGTATTTATTTTAATAGAGTAATGTCTCCCAGAGGTGAGACTTAAAGCATAACTTACAGAAAAGCTGCAGATTAACCACAAAAGCAACTGAGAGCTGATGATAAAGCTATGCCTAGGAACAATTATTTCTATGGATGCATGGTATCAAAATTTCTGTTGTAGAACTAAGCAAGTAGTTAAGGGAGAAAAAAAAAAAGTAGATTTTGTGGATAATTAAAAACAATTAAAAAAAAACCAAACCAAGCTGCGTAGGTAGGAAGTGGGAGAGATCCATGCTACTGCCCACTGTCAGCTCTCAGCTGTGGCAGAATTTCTGTAGGACTATGCTAAGACGTGGACCTCACTGAACACCATCCTCAGCCTTTGGCTTAAGTCAGACCACTGGCCCATTTCCCACTGATTTCAGTCCCTGCTAACCCTTGCTGATCCTCATCTTCCCAGCTGCAAACTGAGGAAAACCTCAGTTTTAGACCTCCCTGCATGTCTTATTGTGTCACGCTGTTATTTTTGTCTTGGCACTGTAGAGTTAGGTCACTTTCTATCTTCCAGACAGTTCTCTATCCCTGTGAAATAACCCATTTCATGTTAGGACAGACCTAAGACACTCCAAACATTTCCATGAGGTGGCAAAAATGCCTGCCTGGACTGGAAGGATCCACATGCACCCAAGCAGGGACTGCTGGGGAATAACACCTTTTGCAGGACATCTGCCTGCTCCTGAAGCACCTAGTTCCTTTTTCTGAATATTAGGAACGTGGAGCTTATTCAGCTCAAAAGTAGACTTCTTTCTTAGCAGTGCATAGCACAAGGCAGGATGAAGTGCCATGAAGGGTTTGCAAGAGCAGGGGAGGCTGTGCTTGTTTTCTGACAAGGAATTCCACTCTGGATGTAAGAAGAATCTTGTCAACACCAATCCACCCCCATGAAGATTTGTTTCCAGAGTATGACATTTGTTTAGTAAGCATTCCTTACTGCCACTGCAGCTTTAACCTAATGGGAGGAAGGTCTATGACATGGGGTTGTTCCTCAGCAGGATGAATGCATTTCACTCACTGACTCATGCAAAGGTGTCTTTATATGACATCAAAGTCAAATGGAGCAAAGTTCAGTGAGATCGTGATCGTGGCACTTGTGGACACACCACACCACTCCTCCATCAGTCCCCACAGCAGAGCCTGAGGTGCAGAGGCAGTATAAGCAGTGCAATCAGAGT
Source organism: Chlamydotis macqueenii (assembly GCF_036417535.1). Lineage (NCBI taxonomy): Eukaryota > Metazoa > Chordata > Aves > Otidiformes > Otididae > Chlamydotis > Chlamydotis macqueenii. Next base: position 52,025,896 of record NC_141593.1, on the reverse strand, counting down.
GGCCTCAGGTCACATTAAGCCACCTTTCAAATTATCCTTTGAGCAGTAGTTCACTAAACAAATCAATGGGATTAAATTCTCCAAGTGCTTGAGGAAACAGGAAAATTTATTAAAACAAACCAAAAATAGATATTTAAATTTTTTCCCTTTCCTCATCTTTTCCCAGTCTTTCCCCTTTCCATTTCCTTTTGGGTGAAGGAAGATCAAAAAAGAGGAACAGCTGAAGGTAGCAGTGGTAGAAATAATCAGGGGTAAAAACAAGAAAGCAAGTGCTAACCAAAGTAAAGAATGGGGAATGCGGAGGGAGTAAATAAAACCTTTGTTTGTGTTATTCATGGAGAACATCTTTTCCAAAGCTGTGCAAAAAATGCTGGAAGCTTTCCATTCTTGATCATTCTGTGCTAAAGAAAATAATGTGCACCTAAGACACAGTGCTACGTGAACACACCACTGAATAGTATCCACTAGAAATACAGAATAAGAAGAGAAAATCTGCGTATGTGACTGTAGCTTCCAAGTGGCACGGTTTTCCAGCCATGCTCCAGGAACCACGCCTGCCGGGCTGGGAGGCGAGCAGGCAATTGCACCTGCTGAATGAGCCGACACTGCCCTGGAGATTTGTAAGCCGCAAGTGAAAATGCATGGAGGAGTGTGTTTCTGCAGAAGGCATGTCAGTTTGGGGTAGCCTAGCTTGTTTGGGAATTCTCTTCGGCTCCTCTGGGAAACGTTCCCAGCTCACTCCACCCAGATTATGTAATGTAATTTTTATCGCTCAAAAAAAGAGTAGGAACAAGTGAAACAAGCTGCAGTATTAAACTTGAAGTGGTAAGTGAAGCAGCCTCAACAGAAGGATGCTGTTTCACTCTGCAGGAATAAAAAGAAAAAAGAAGAGCAGCTTTCTCTAGCAGAGGGCTGCAAAGTGGGAATCGGGTGACTCCGGAAACATACAGTGTAATTCCAGGCACTTCACTTGTGTGTGATATTAAGACTACACACCTATAAATATAGCTGATGAGTATGTATACATGTATTCCCAACCTCACCTATAGATCAAGTGGACTCTCAGGAGTCAGTAACCAGCTACAAGCTATTGATGGGGCTAAGGTAGGTCCTTTTGTTGCTTTTAACACATTATGAAGCCCACAGAAAGGTAGAGCAAATTGTACTTGAGATCACATGCATGCTTCCAGTACTCTGGAAGTCCATTTTCTTGCTGTTATTTACCTTAAGAACATTCAAATATCCTCCATACACTAGCTAACTTGTATTTATGATGCAGAGTTTAGCATAATATATTTTGTTATTATATTTCACTGGAGTATTGGGATAAATAAAGGATTACAAAATGCATATGTTTTGAAATGTAGTCTTCCACAAGGTGTACACAACCAGAGAGGAACAAGATGCTATTTATTACTGGTATTACGCTCGCCGCGGGAAGCTGAGATTGTGATTCAAGCCCGACTGTGTGTGGCTGTCTGCATCCACAGACTAAGGGATGGACCTTTTACTGGAGAGTTTACAGCAGACAGTTTGCACTGTCAGCCCAGCCAGCATTTGAGGAAGGAAAAGACTGCATACAGAGATTAAGCACCATCCCAAGGTCATACAGTGACTTAAGGGCAGGAGCTGGAAATAGAGCACAGAGCTGTTCTCCACAAAACAAAACCTATTGCCGATATTCAATGCTTGAAAGAAAGCGGCTTTGCTGGGAAGTTAATGCTGAGAAAAGAGTTCACACAAAATGATAATAAAAATTATTTGGACAAAGCAACTGGAGTAGGAATCAATATTTGAAAGCAAGATACTACCTTCAAGCACCACAAAGTATATTATAGACTTCTTTTCAATAAGGAAAAGCAGAAAAACATTTTTATTGCGTTCATCTAAATACTACTTTCCCATGACAAAAGAGGGATTTGTTTGTTTGGGACTTTTTGTTTTTAAGAGGCTTGAAAGAGTTATTGAAACACAAAACTATGCTAGATTTTCCCATCTCTAATTACCCACAAAAACTTATTTGTACTGAACATAAAGGTCTAAAACTTTCCCTAGAGAACCTACAAACCTTCGACTTGATTTTACCCTTAGATACTTGCAGTCTTGAGAGTATATACTTATGAGTAACATTCTGGTCATTTTGGTCAGCCTGCTCCAAAACCCATCAAAGGCAGTAGAGATCACTGCTTTCAGAGAGTTCAGATTAGAAATGACCGATCCCACTCTAGAAGAAAAACTGGACTAAAAAATGGTAAGATTAGCTATGTGACAATGAAACCATCCATCAGAAAAGCAGCCAAAACCAGAGCTAAATGTTAAAACAAAAGTGCAAAGCATAACATTTGTCCTGTTTACAAAGACTTGGCATCAGCCAGAGTATGCAATGTTACGTGCTATTGGACATTGAGACTCCTATTCTAAACATATTGTCAATATCTCTCTTCTTTAATCTCAGCAAACTGATGGGTGGCAGCAATTATACAGGATGATTTATTTAAAGTGCTGCAATAGGCGCTGCTCTGCCTTGCAGGCTATTCATGAGCTCTTTTCCCTTGCCCCAGCCATGTGGAAATCGTCCTTGATTTCCAAAGCCATATATTACAAGACCATAACTCATTTATCTTTCATTTTTCAGGGAAATCTGTCACTGGGGGAAACAAGCATTTTTGCCATAAAGGCAGCCAGTTCAGCTCCACAGCCAGTGGAAAGTCAGTGGGGGACAACAGAGCACCTCCTACCTCTTACTAATCATCTTAATTTCAGGTTAGGAGATGGGATTATTTGGATTTCCCTCTGACTAAAAGCTCGATCCTGTCCTGCCTCAGGTCCAGTTTAGCACTGGTGAAATCTGTGCAGATGACACACAACATGAATGAGGGACATTTGCCCCCCACAGGACAAGTGTCCGTAAGACTTTGAGAGGTCTTTGCAAGGCAAGTTCTTCACAGAAGGAGTCGGAGTGAGTTTAATGAAACCAGGTCTCGGAAGAAAAACTGGGTATATGTTTGGGTGACCAAAAATCACTGCTTTTGTGGTCATACACTTTGCAAACACTGCTGCACGAGTCTCAGAGGCAGGAATCCAGGCTCACGCCCTCCTCCCTCCAGACACTTGGAGCAGCTCTACTACAAGCATAGCTCACAGAAGCCTGGCATGAGAGCCGTGGAGGGATGGATGCCTCCGCAGTGGGTGGGGTCCTCCGTTACAGACCATCTCCACAGCATCTTCCCCTCCCACCACCTGTCTGAGTGGAGGAGAGGTGCCAAGCTTACAGCCAGAGCATTGTGCTTTCTCTCTGGCAATGCCCCAGCAAGGGAAATAGGACTCTGCATACGTACTGTCCTGTGATAAACCAGCCTGAGCCTGTGGGACATGAGAGAATGTCTTGCAGGATCTGTTTCAGCCTTTCTGGGCACCAATAAAGCTGTGCTGACTGGCAAGGAAGCCCCTTACTCAGGTCTCTGCTCACTTTTCCCTTCCCTTCACCTGCCTGCAGCTAAAGGTGAGGAACATAACCAAGGGCAGAAGATTGCACTTCTTTGATATGTTATTATAAAGGGATTTGACAATTTAGTTTATGAGGAAGCCAGGGTTTTGAGGGAAGGGGGGATATTAAATAGAAAAAGATGTTCTGGAAGAATTGTCCTCCTTCACATCAAAATTAATATTCCCTCATTTCTGCCTTGTTTATAAATCCCCAAACTAATTCACAAAGGCAAATTGAGGAATTCATGAACTCTTGGCAGTTAGCTGATAGAAGGCCCACAGAAGTGCAAAGTATTCTTATTATTGGAAAAAGCAATGCATGGAAATATCTCTGCCTGATCCAGAGACGCGGAGGAGCACTGTTACTCGTCCAGCTCCTTGCTGATAGCTCTTCCGCCTGCTCCACTGTTATCGTCACTCTATGAAAAAAATTAAATGCCCAAAGACTGGAGCTTTCCTGAGTAACAGGAAACGAAAGAAAAAAGGAAGGAGGGGGGAAAAATTATCTTGTTGCTGGAATTTCTGTCTTTAATATCCCCCTTCTTTTTTCCAGAAACTTGTGATTTTACCTCTTTTCAGATATCTTTTTTATCTTGCAACTTGATTGGATGAAGTGTTGTCTTCCACCCATATTAATTTGTGAGGTTTTGTTTTTTAAATATATTTTAGTGTTTCACACATGCATTTTGTACTGAGAATGTTTTTTGTCTTTGCATTTCTCTGTTAGTATGAAATGCTTTGCAACCCTGCTAAGCAGCAGAACTGAGAGCAGCACAGGTGTGCTGATGTTCAAAAGATCTGCTTTTATCGCCTATGATGGGTGCATCAGATGTCCTGCCAAGAAATCTTTCCTGCAAACCAGGTAGCATTGCCTTAGAATTCAGTTGAATTTCAGAGTCAAAAGCTTGGTCTTCGCTCCAAATACATCGGGTATCTGTTATATCTGTTTGACATCTCCAGATTTTTGTTAAGCTTGTTTTATTTGACATTAGAGAAATATATCACCATCAAAATCCTCCTTATAAAATGCAGCATCATTTTAGGGGGGAAAAAAAGCATTCCTAAACAAGACAACACTTGAGAAGTGTTTAAAGTTAAGCCGAAGCCATTGCAATTAAACATATGTCTCAAACTAGAGCTTTTCTTCTGGAAATCTTTTGATGCATATGTGAAAAGAGTGTAGAGGAGAGCAGTTGTGCTGAAAGACATACAGATTTTCTGATTTATATCTGCTCGGGATCTGACACCTTTCTAAAAAGATCACTTTACTTCCAAGATGAATCTAGACCATAAATCTCTTTGGTAAGAGCATTGAAAGAGAACGTAATATCTTTATTTTGTCCATTTCCTTAAAAAGACTAATCCCCTGTTGTATCTGAGGATTAGCTTCACAGACATAATTCTGTATTAAAGGGAAAAGGCTGTTACTATTATTTTGTTGGCTACTTCCTTACTTTGACTGCATAATGACTACAGTCACTGCTCTATAGGGGCAAAACCAATAGCTGAGATGGACATACCTAGGTCTGTCTGTAAATACTTGATGCAGTACTCAAACACAATGGCACTACATCTCAATGTCCTCACAGAAGCACTTGAAACTTTGCCTACAGATGATAACAAGCGTAAGACAGAATGCCTAAACTTTGATTAAGCTTAATCATAGAATCACAGAAACATATAACAGTCTTGGTTGTATTGGGACCAGCCCCGTTTAACATCTTTGTCAGCGACATGGACAGTGGGATCGCGTGCACCCTCAGCAAGTTCACCTATGACACCAAGCTGTGTGGTGCAGCTGACACGCTGGAGGGAAGGGATGCCATCCAGAGGGACCTTGATAGGGTGTAGAGGTAGGCCCATGCAAACCCCATGGAGTTCAACAAGGCCAAGTGCAAGGTCCTGCACACGGGTCAGGGTAATGCGAGGCTGAGAGAGTGGGGGCTCCAGGGAGATCTTATAGCTGTCTTTGAGGTTAAGTCAGAAAGCCAGCTGAGAGGAAGCTTTGATACGTACGGTTATATCCAGTTAGGTAGAAAACTCATCTCCAGCTCCTGTGGGCTCTGCATGCAAACCCCCATAAACAATTGATACAATATTCCCTATCTCAACTGAGTCTAATTGTACTTCCAATAGTGGATTAATTTCTGCAAAATACTGAAGTGTCCAGTTAAAACTCTGTGAAGAAGAAACCTTTCCCAGAAATAAATTATGCTATCTCTTTCTGCATTAAAAACTCTTTTCTCCTTATGCATGATAATATTTAAGCCTTCTCTCTAAAAGATGTGAGAGTCACTAATGCAGGCCTAGAAACTCAATTTTTTAGCAGTTTTTTCACGTCCTCTTCCCCTTTCCCTTCCTAAAAATATTCATACTGGTTAAGACACACAGATATTTTAGCTCTCTTAGCTTGTTTTAATGTACTTCTATCTGCTTCTCCAGGTGTTACAAAAATTCTTGGTATTTTCTTTCTTTCTTTTTTTTTTTCCCTTCTTGCTTTTAACTGCTATAGGATGAGAAAGACTTTCAAAAGTCTGGTGTCAACATGAAAGTCTCTCAGCCTCACTTGGGTGGAACATGGCCCTTCTGATTCATTGGAGAAACATTCATAACAGACTGGAGGCCTGCAAAATGCCAAAAGAGTTGCTCTGACGATAATAGCAGGAGGTGATTTTCAAGGGAAGGGTGAGAACAGAACCAAGTCTTTTGAGCCAGCATGCAAACAAATTTGGCTCAGAAGCTTTTCAATTTCTATTTCATTTTTTGAAGCTCAGATCAGTTTGGAGAGGCTTCCCCCTCTGTCCTCGTTCAATTTCACGCACCTCTGCCCTTCTTTTTTTCATCTGGGACGGCATGTGGATTATTTTGGCCTATGCTCCAGCTCCGTGGCTTGGTAGGTGTCATAGTTCAGCCCCGATCGGGACCAGACTACGGAGTCTCTCTCTCACTTCCCCCACCCTCCGAGAGAATAGGGAGAGATGATATAAGAAAAACGGCTCAAGGTTTCAGATAAGGACAGGGAGAAATCCTTAAAGTTACCGTTATGGGCAAAACAGACTCGACTTGGGGAAAACTATTCATTTATTTCTAAAATTAGCAGGAGAATGAGACAGGGAACAAGATAACCTCCCCCCACCCCTCCCTCCTCCCGGGCTTAATATTATCTCTACTACCTCCCCTCCTGAGCAGCACGGGGGGTGGAAAGGGAATGGGGGTCGCGGTCAGTTCATCACGCGTTGTTTTACACCGCTGTGTCATCGTCGTGGGAAGAACTCCTCGCATTCCTCCTCTGCTCCATCGTGGGGTCCCTCCCACGGGCCACAGTCCTTCGTGGAACTGCTCCAGCGTGGGTCATCTCTTCCACGGGGTGCAGTCCCTCTAGAACAGCTGTCCCAGCGGGCCCTCCACGGGCCACAGCCTCCTTCAGGCATCCACCTGCCCCAGCGTGGGGTCCTCCATGGGCAGCAGGTGGATCTCTGCCCCTCCGTGGACCTCCATGGGCTGCAGAGGGACAACCTGCTCCACCATGGTCTTCACCACGAGTTGCAGAGGAATCTTGGCCAGGAGCCGCGTTACTCCTCCCCCTCCTTCTGAACTGACCTTGGCATCTGCAGCCGTTCCTCACAACAGGCTGGCAGATGCCTCTCAGGATCGTTTTTACATCTTATTCACTTCTCATCTCCTCTCCACTTCTCGCAGCCAGGCCGGGCCGAGTTGGGCCCAGTCGGCTGCCCAGCGAGAGGCCAGAGGGTGAGGCCTGCAAGGCCCATGAGGCTCGCGCCTCCCCCTCTCTGCCCCCCGCTCAGCTGCTTCACATCTCTCCCTTTTTTTTCTGTTTTCCCCTACTTAAATACGTTATCGCAGAGGCGTTATCACAGGACATTCTGCTACCAATTGGCTTGGCCTTGGCCATCAGTGGGTCCGCCCTAGGCCCGGCCGAGTCCACTAAACAAAGGGGAGCAACTTCTAGCAGTTTCCTACAGAAGCTATCACCTTAGGCCCCCCCTCACTAACAAAACCAGAACAGTAGGGCCTATGGAAATCACAACTGCTTCTTCAGACGGACCCTTCTATAACACACTCATCATTACTTTGTTTTCCAGTATAGCACTTTTGGTTCCCAGTTACCATTTGTGTCATGTGGAGCATTGCAACAAAATCCTTACTGGTTGCATGGAAAACACTTCTGTCATAGCTGAGGCAGATGGGTGCCAGAGGCTTAACACTGCATAGCTGTTTACACCCTGGGGAGAAATACCACAGCATCTATTTGAGGGTGCAGCTAGCTCATCCAAATCACATCCATTCTGATCAAGAGAAACTGACATTCAGGGCCATAACATTGCTTAAAATGAGTGTAATTAGAATTCAAGGGGCCTCTCAACCAGGCTTGTAAACATTTTGCCCCTGAATCTTGCTGCTTTAGCAGCACAACAAAGATCACTCCTCAGCACTCCTTTGACACCAAGCCTCACAGTGAACACTCGGATATACTAACAGACTAAGTAGCTTTGCCTTTATGGCCAAAAGTTCTTGCAAGATTTTGCTGCCATTATTTAATTCCCAAATTAAAAAAAAAAACAACCAGATGCAAACAATACATGCAGAAGATGCTATGCAGTTAGCGTGAAAGGAATGACTCTTTGCTCCTACCTCTCCACTGCTACCAGAAAGCTCTTCTGAGGGAAAAACTCACCCTACACTGGTGTGCATTACAAGTCCATTTCTGCCTTGTAATTAAGGACTTTCTTGTTTCTTTCAAGAGGAATTAAAAAAGCCTTGTGTAGGCATAAATTACCCTTTCCCCCAATGTGAAGTCACTCTGCATCTCGAGAATAGAATAAAAATGCCTGCAGGTTATGTATAAATAGTTTTCTTCCCCTTCTGTAATAACTTCAGCTCCAAGGTGTGTGTGTGTAGGGGTGGGTGGGTGGGTGCGTGTCCTAATTTCTCTACTGGAGTATCAGCAATACTGATACAACTCTGAGTGCAGACAGCAATTTAGTGGTTCTTAGTGTTCATACCAATTTTAGGACATTTCCCCTTCCTTATGTTGCATTGTTCCAGATCTCCCAGGTATGGGTTTGCTCTCAGTGTGAAATCAGCTCACTATGCACCGATCTCGGATCTCTTCCTTACAGACTCCATCCAGCCCCCTAACTAGGCTAGGTGCATGCAGCTGCGCCTGCCTCCATCACCTGCTTCACAGCCAGCCCATGGCTACAGCATGCTGCAATTCTGTCACATCAGTTTGTTTTATTTCGGATTGTTGTGCAGGAGCGCTATTCAATCAATGTAAGAAGCTGATAGGTTCTGGCTAGTTACAAGCCTGAGGATGTCATGGCAGCACATGCTGGTTGAGAAGAGATTCAATTAAGAAACCATCCTTAAGGATGGTTTTAGCAAGGATGCTGAAACAAGAAGCACTAGAGATTTTTTTTACATTTCCTTTCAAAACAAACCCCTCCCACCACATATTATTACAGAATTACAGAAGCTGGTGCCTTTATAAATTTAACGTAGCTTACTTTTCTCAATAATGCCAGAATAAATTATTGTATTGCTTTGCCCAGTGTATCTACAGCATGACCCCATAGGTGTGAGGAGCGGTGGAAACAGGCCATTTCAACCTAAGAGCAAGATTTAAAAGTTAAAGCCAATTCTCAGTATGGAGAAAAGCAAAAGCTGTGAGTATAAATGTATGGAATGTCCAAGAAATACGCTCAAGTAGTTTTCAGTGAGTCAGAAGACTGATGAACTTCCATAGTTCTCACATACCACTTCCCTGTTCTTGCCTTCCTGCTCCACTAACCTGATTAACATCCTGTTAACTGCAGCAATAGATTTATGCTCAGAAGCTTGCTGTAATTTCCTGCTGTAACCTGGCAGACAAAAAGCCATTCGAGGCTCAAGCTTCTGCCATGCTATCCTCTGCTCACCCCAGCCTGTTGCTCCAACATATCATTTGTAGCAGCATAATGAGTTCCCATACAGGAGGAGATGAAGTATGTAAAGACTTGTCTTGACTACTAAAAAAGCTGCTTTATAAAAAAATGAGAAACAAAGAACACAAAATTTGGATAAAACTTCACCCATGTGAACATAATCCATGGTAACACTACATCTTCAGTGTGTTTTCTCTCCAAGAAAGCACCCATATGCTACAAGTTTTACATTAGTGAAGGTAAGCTTGGAGATAGAAACCTGATCCTAAAGTGGCAAAAAGCCACCTCTCTAGGTTCCCAGGCTATTCATGCCACACGTGGAATTCCTAGGGACTGTGGAAGAACCCACTGACTATGGTTTATTGCAGGCTACTTATGATGAAGTATCATCATGGATGTAAGACTTTGGTGAAAGAGAACTGAAAGTAACCTAAGAATACTATCAGGTGCCATCAAAGCCAAACAATTTCTCTGGATTCACATGATACAGTAAGGAGAAGACAGGCTGAAAGCCTGAAAAGTAATCGTAATTTTCTCAGTATATCCTGAACAGGTCACCAGAGATTCATTATCTAGGTTGCCCACCCTAGTATTCCTGAAAATTTAGTGTCCACAAGTCAAATCATGTATCATTTCAAGCAGCGAGGACCTCTGGAGGTTTTACTTGCCCCCTGGGCAGCATGCATCACAGTACAGCACTAGAGTTACAGTCAGGCAAGGATGAGATTTTAGCTTAGAAATCCTCATGTTTTTCTTTGGTGAAGCAGATTTACTGAAATGAATATTAAGAGCATACTTGCTGCGCTGGCAAATATCACTACTTTGCTTAAAGTATTAGTAATAATCCAACCATTATTAGCACATCTACCAGATGTCTCTAATCCACTCACTTTAGCAGCCCTGAAATGTCACTGTTACTTTTACAGTATTTTTGCCCCACCCTGAACGTGAGCAAACAGACAAAAGAGTGAGTCCTAAGCCAAGGACAGGACGAGATAAAGCAATTAATAGACAATATGATCAAACCATTTCATCTTAACAGCATTTAGAATACTATGCATTTCACAAATATTTATAGGGAAAAAGATAACATAAAAAGATATCCATAAAAACCTTAAATCTTAAAGATCTTAAATCTGAAAGAATAGGAGTGGAAGGAGAGTACAGGATAGTTGTTGTACAGTAAGGGCTTCTGACATCACGCAAAAAATTAATCCCCACATAAAGAGCACACAGTCTAGACCACACTAGTATTATCTCAATTGTGCATGGTGTTAAACTACTCAAAGCCACAGGACAGACCTCCTAGAGCTTCTATTATCAGAAACATCATCAGGCCATGTTTCACGGCTAGTCATTAAACCCCTACTGTGATAGATGGCCTTTCACTTCTTAGTGTATAAAGTCAATCACAACTTCTCTTTTCCTTAACAGTATGGGTAGGTCATCACATTTTTTCTTAAGGTCTCCAATACGAGGATGACATATAAGAAACTTCATTTGTCAAGCAGCTGTGCCCATGTGGAATGTGTTTCTCAAACTGTTTATTGGACCCAAGGGCTGTAGACTAGTGTTTGGTTCTTCTAGGTGATGGAAGTGATGGTGCTGAAGAACTCCATGTGGAAGATTGGGTGTTTACCCTTTTCTAGTTCAAAACAATACAATCTTAACTTACAGATCATTGAGGAGCTGGAAGGAGCAAATCCTTTCAATGTAGTTAAATTTGTGTCCCAGTAACATGAAGGATAGGAAATGCCAAGGGGAACTTTTAGTCTGGTGACACATTGCTCCTGCAGCCCTGTCCTACCTTCTTTTTCCTCCCTTGCAAAGGATCATTGGAGGACAGGAACAATACTTTTAAGGATGTGTGAATTTCAGTCAGGAAAATGCTGTATTACATTTGAAATCAGAGTATCATGTTGAGCTGATAAGGTGAAATTTCCTTTGGAACATTTTGAACCTAATCTTTCTCTCATGTGCTGTGTTGGCAAGTCAGGAATAAAACTACTCAAGTCTAGAGTTACACCAGCACGAAAACTACACGAAAAATAATGTAATTAAAAGAGGAGTCATTTATTTCCTGATAGGCCAGCTAGTTAATTTCTGAATCTGTCATAATCACAAGGTAAAACCAAGGGGATTTAATGCTAGGATGCCTTCTCACATTGAAGAAAGTCTAAGCAAAGAGAGGTCTATTGCATCTTGGTTTGGCAGTTTACAAATCCTCATGCTGGGAATTACAGAAAACTGTGTTCAAACAAAAAATGAAAATAAATGCATTTATGACATGTTTCAGCCAATGTTTACCACTCAGGCAGATCACCAAACTGCGTTGTTAATTCTGGTGTTTACCACACAGTCATAATTTTGCCAGTGTACAAAAAAGGCAAAAAGGTGCTCAAGTGGAAAAAAAGAACAAAGGAAAAAGAAAGAAAACTCCTGAAAACTGGCAACCTCGACAGCTGGTTTGTAAGGCATAGTTCAGATCCTTATCTTTTTACCAACAGTAAGGTTTGCTCTCTGTAGACAAGAAAGTATTTTCATCATGCAGCAGTCTGAAGAGCAGTGTTAACTGCTCTACGACAGATCCCAAACACAGAAATAAAAATATCTTCAGCTACACAGGTGTCTCGCCAGCATCAGCTCCTGATGGGATCCCTGGCACAAGATGCCTGCTTATCATTGTATGCTTGGAAAACGGTCTGGACCACAAAGAATTTATACTCCAAGCAGACAGTACAGGCAGCAGGTAGCAGCAAAAAAAAAAATTGCCATTCTTTATAGAGAGATGAAGTTCCAAGAAATTACACAATTTAAGGCCACACAGAAAACCTATGGATGTACTGGGAATCAAAGGCAGACCTCCATAGTTCAGCCTCTGCTTTGCTTTAGCTGCCAGAATATCCTTTGTTCTCCCCAACAAACCTTCACCTTAGCTGGCAACAGAAGGACCTCCCATCACATCCTAAGGCACGCTCCTTATTAGCATCCAGCACAACAGTAGTGCTGGATTCCCATGCAACTCACCCCCACTTCATATTTGCTTTGATAGTCCCAGGAATTATTTTTACACTTGTATGCACATTATCCAAACACAGAAAGTCAGAACTGACTTCAGCCTCCCTGTGGTGTATTTTCATTACCTGGCTTCAAACACTACCTGTGTCAGCTGAAGACAAGCTTTCTATCACACATATATCCTGGTTTTGCAGTGTCTTTAATGTGGAGGGAAAAGAAACATTACAGCAAGAACGCCACTGGAGCTCCACAGCCCACATGAGGCAAAGGCACGGATTTAGCCTACTGTTTCCTTCCACCCTCCCTTTGTACTAAAAAGCCCTTAATAAAACTAGAAAAGCTGGAAAATATTCCTGCTTCTCTTCAGGATGCCTGGAGTCCTCACCAGGTACAGCTGGCATCAACAGCCAAGGAGAAAGACAATCTCCTACATGCTCTGTAAGCCTCAGCACATCTCAGAGTACACACAGGTGCTAGGAAATCCTGTTTCAGCTGGCTGGAAAAGAGCACTACGTTAGTCTGTTCCTCACTGGAAGCGCATTGTACTCTCATCTAGAAGAGGCAATGCTGAGCAGCCAGGCAGGATGACCCCTGTCCACGTACCTTGGGCCACCATGGCATCAATCCACATTCCAGCCAGCAGCAAGCAGCAGCTTGCCAGCCATTTACAGCAGCTGGATTTAGTGCCTGGACACTACTTTCTGCGAGCAAACTTTATGGCAGAAGGGGAAAGAGGAGTGTGAAGGCCATTAAATAAGCAGATTATATAAATAAAAACCAGAAGCTCGGGGACAGAAAGGAATCAGACAGGGTGATCAGTTCTGGGCACAGGGAGGCCTTGAAACTATTTAGCATGTTTATTTTTATTTTAAAAGAGGAAATGGTATGGAAACTCAGAGCTTTCTTTACTGGAGCTCTACTAAGGGCAGAGAGCAAGGAGGTGACAGTAGTTGGCATTTAGTTTGGGGTGATTTGTCCTGCCAGTCCCCTTTTGAAAGGGCTAGCTGGGATTCACAGTTCTTGGATGGGCAAGGAAGAGAGCAGGGAGAGGCCAACCCCTGCAAATATTTTCTATTACTTTTTCCTTTCACCACTAAGTCTTCTACAACTTGAATTAATTCAATTTCTTTGGCATCCTGGTCAAAACCACTGTGTTTCAAGGAAAATGAATATCAAACCTATGCCAAAATTATACATTTCTGTGTTTTTGGTAGAAATTGGACTAGACTGAGTTGGCCTAACAGATTAACCAGTAAAAAGAAACTTTAAACATTAATCACTTATGAATTCGCAGTCCGCAGGGAATTAAAACCAGATTGCTTTCATGTGTATTTTCTGAGTTTTTTTCAGTAGAAAGGTTTTAAAGAAGAATTTAATTTACCCTATGGATTAAAAGCATAACTTCAAATACACATTAGTGTGTCAGTATAGAGAAATTCTTTGAATTTGTATTTCCTTTGTGAAGATGTGCAGAAGTTCCCCCTGAAGAAAACCACTGAACTGAGGAGATTGCTTCCTTAATACAGCTCTGCGTAAGGTTAAAGCAACAATTTCTGTTTACTTCTCATACCCTTTAACACACCATTCTGTATGTAAAAGGGCTCACCTGAGCCCACAGTGTACTTTCACTCTCAGTTCAAAGTGTAACACTTCCTTGATTCTCATGGGCACAGTGCAATTGGCCAGACCCTTGCCTGAGGAGCCAGCCCACCTCCACAGACAATAAACTACCTCTGTCTTCACAGAACAAGTGATCAGACATCCTGAAGAAGACCAGAGGGATCTTTCCCTCAGCTGAAAGATAACAGCAGCTTCAAACCTCTCAAGACAGACATCCAAGCTTTGTCTAGTAACAGAAAGGTGATGAAGCAGGTGGCCACATGCCACACAAAATTAACTGAAAGGATATTCCCACCCAGCCAACCACTCTTGCACACTTTGCAGATACACTGACTTTTTTTACTCCTATCTGCTCCTTCATTCCTTTATTTGTTCTGCAGATTTATCTCTCAGACCTATAGACACTCAAAATCACTCATATCTTGGCATGCTATGTTGACTGGAAAGGTCCTAATTTTCTGGTACATTAAACATGAAGACTGAGCACCAGGGCATACAGTGAATCAATGAATCAAGTGGCTAGTTACTGGAGGACACAAGGATGTTTATTCCCCATTCCTTTGCTCCTCTTGGTTTTGTTGGCATATGAGTTGTCTCTCTCCAGTCACACATTACTTCTTTGTGCATCAGCTACTCTGTGAAACTTCCTTTGTGTTGAACCAGTCCTTTGCTTCTGTTGCTAAAATCTAATTTTCATTCTCTAAGCTTTTCATGTCTTCATCTCATGCAACAAAAGACCTGCAAAGCCTCCAAGACAGAACTTCCGACCCAGAAGCAAATCCTTGTTGACTTCCCCATAGCAAATAACAATACTTCTCTCTTTCCACTCTGAAGTCTCTGAAGAATAGACTTCCACTCTGCAGAAAGAGAGTAACACCACAGTGCTGGTCTATAACTTCAGCAGTCATGTTGCATCTCTTGCCTTGACTCCTCATTGTCAAACATTCCAGAAGAGTGAATCAAAGCTCTATACAGGCGTACACAGTCGATGTCATCCACTCTGGATGGGTAGCGATTATGCATCTCCCAAAGCCACAGGTAGGATCCTTTGCTACATTCAGGGAGGAAGTTACTATGGCAATTGTAGACATTACTTCTCTTAACTCTTGTCCATCCCAGTGTCCTGATCATGAGACACACTTTGTCACAGAGATGCAGCAATGTGTGACTTTGCCTACCACCTTTCCAATAGAGCCCTGTAAGCAATGATCCCACGGGTGGTGGGATCTGCCTATCATGGCCTCACCCCAGCAGCAGACACAAGAACACCACATTTTAGATGGATAAGCTCAGTACATAAGGCAGAAGTCCTGCTGTCCTCAAGCTGGCTATGAAAGGAAACATAGTAAGTGATTAGGCATAAAGCTTGCTGAATAACAGATGATATCTCACCTGGCCTAAAACTTGGTGGTATAAAGTCGGCCTGTCAAAGCAGTTTGTTCCACCTCAATCCAGAAGAGTGTGTTTATACAAAAGAACAAGTGACTGTGTCTCTTGGGATCACAGTATTTCTAACAATGTTCTTGGAGCCTTAAAACAAAGCTCAGGATACAGCTGTACCGTAGCCTTGCTACAAACAAATCTTTCTCATACAGAGGTTGAGGCTCAGGTATAATTTGTGCCTATATTAACAAATGTTAATTAACAAATTTGTGATATATTAATTAACAAATTTGTGATATGTTAACAAATGCAATGAAACCCCAGAATCAGCCCTCCGTCAGCAGCCTTATGGACATTTGCAAAAGCCATCAGCCATTTCACAAGAACAGACTGTTGGTGTAAAAGATACCAGAAACACACACACACACAAAAAAAAAAGACTGTAGAGTAGAGTACTGCGGTTGGGAAAGTCATTATCCTCAGCCTGTAATCTGCCATTGCAAATAATTCTCCTTCTGCCAGTGCCTTCAAATCAGAATGGGCTGTCTGTCAAAAAGACATGCACAGCTCCGTTCTCTCAGCCTTTTCAATTACAAATTACAGAGCTGAACTGGAGGAAGTTTTACAGCCTGTTGTTATGCAGTTATAAAGGCCCCTCTCGGTCTTATAGCTGTGTGAGTGTTTGAAACGTTCAGAAAGGTAATGAAAGCAAAAAAGGATTCCACATACCCCTTTGCTGAAGGAAATAAAAACCATTCCAAATGTATCAATACACTGTGAGATCCATAGTTTTAAAGAATTCAGGCTTAACAGGCCACAGAAGTGAAAGAAATTAAGCTCATAAGGAAAACGAGATGTAAAAGAAATTGCTGTAATTGCCGAAGAGACATTTTTGGACTAGTCAGTTCTACGTACATAAAACATGTTGCTCCTAGAAACAGAAAAGCAAACATCCTCCAGAGACTGCAACTGCAATTTGGGTGGGATTTTTAAAAGCCCTTAAGGTATTCTGAAACCAAATTTTCACTGACTTACAGGTGTGTTTGAAAATCTCCACACTTCTGTCCCACCCTTCCCTCCCAGACCACCATTCTCCATCCCAGAACAGAGCCCTCAGCACAATGCTGCAACTCATTTTGAAGAAGGATTTCAACAGAAGACAGTTCAGGTACTTTGTGCCTTGAAAATGACAGTAAGACCACCTTCCTCAACTGAATCACTCCACCACCACTACCACCAATAAAAAGAATGTAGTAATATCTGGTAGATTCCAGCAGCTCAGTCCTGAGCCAGCATTGTTTCACAAAAAATACTGTCTTATTTGCCAATAAAGTGATTTCCAACCTGTATTGTAGCCAGTCATTGCCAAGGTATTACAGAGGTGTAAATTTTTAGTTCATGACACCCACAAGAAATTTTGCATATCAAATAGCAAGATAAAATTGTACTTAATAAACTCTTGTGCACAGATTGCACAAATGGCATTTCAGCAACTCTTAAAAAACCATTACTTCTTAAATTTTGTGTCATGGATTTTATACTTTCTGTATACATGTGTTTTCGTTTTGTTTGGTGAGGGGGGGCCTAAGGTGGTAGCTTCTGTAGGAAACTGCTAGAAGTTGCTCCCCTTTGTTTAGTGGACTCGGCCGGGTCTAGGGCGGACCCACTGCTGGCCAAGGCCAAGCCAATTGGTTGCAGAATGTCCTGTGATAATGCCTCTGCAATAACGTATTTAAGAAGGGGAAAACAGGAAAAAAAAAGAGAAGAAGATATGAAGCAGCTAAGCAGGGGCAGAGAGAGGGAGGCACGAGCCTTGTGGGTCTTGCAGGCCTCACTCTCCGGCCTCCCGCCAGGCGGCCGACTGGGCCCAACTCGGCCCGGCCTGGCTGCAAGAAGTGGAGAGGAGATGAGAAGTGAATAAGATGTAAAAACGATCCTGAGAGGCGTCTGCCAGCCTGTTGTGAGGAACGGCTGCAGACGCCAAGGTCAGTTCAGAAGGAGGGGGAGCAGTAATGCGGCTCCTGGCCAAGATTCCCCTGCAGCCTGTGGTGACGACCATGGTGGAGCAGGTTGTCTCCCTGCAGCCCATGGAGGTCCATGGATGGGCAGAGATTCACCTGCTGCCCATGGAGGACCCCACGCTGGGGCAGGTGGATGCCTGAAGGAGGCTGTGGCCCGTGGAGGGCCCGCTGGGGCAGCTGTTCTCGAGGGACTGCAGCCCGTGGAAGAGATGACCCACACCAGAGTAGTTTCACAAAGGACTTTGGCCCATGGGAGGGACTCCACGATGGAGCAAGAGGAGGAATGAGAGGAGTTCTTCCCCCAACGACGAAGTAGTGGTGTGAAACAATGCGTGATGAACTGAGCGCGACCCCCACTGTGCTGCTTGAGGAAGGGAAGGTAGTAGAGGTAATGTTAAGTCTGGGAAGAGGGAGGGGTTGGGGTGATGTTATCGTGTTCCCTGTCTCATTCTCCTACTGGTTTTAGAAATAAATGAATAGTTTTCCCCAAGTCGAGTCTGTTTTGCCCGTAACAGTAACTTTAAGGATTTCTCCCCGTTCTTATCTCAAACCTTGAGCCGTTTTTCTTATATCATCTCTCCCTATTCTCTCAGAGGGTGGGGGGAGTGAGACAGAGACTGCGTAGTCTGGTCCCGATCGGGGCTGAACTACAACAACGTGACAGAAAAGTTGCTCAACAAAAGAAGTTTCAGGGCAAATTTTAATGAACAAACAGACAATGGAAGCCATGAAGATTGTTATACAGTGAAAAGGAACTTCCCAGTGCAAACATCAATGCTAGGAAGCCACAGGAGCAGATAAACCAATGTGCAAGCTAAAACAACATCTGACATAGAAGTTCTGGAACCAAAATGCCTCTGAAATAACCAAGACAATACTTTTTAAATTGAACACAAGTTGCAGGCAAATGGGTCAACCTTATTTCCCTGCCTTATCTAGAAGAAAGTCCACAAAATCAACAACTAGAGTCTGTAACCACCTAATTGCGCTGAAAAGATGAAAGGGTTGGCATCATTCACATGAAGGGTATTCCTTGGTACTGTTTAGTGTTAGAGCTAAAAATCAGTGAGCAGAGGGATTTCCGTGCCTTTACAGAAAAAAAAAAAAAAAAAGTATATTTTTTACAGTACTTGAGAGTGAAGTAATTTTGTATCTCAGAGCTTTCCTGCAAACAAAATATCTCTAACAATTGCATTCCAGGCAGTAGGTGTCTATTTTCTGATTAAAAGCGATCTCACATACACTTATGGAAGAAAAACCTGCTTTCCATGTAGGGGATATACATACAATCCTCATATTTCAGTATGTACGTCAGGAAGCTGGCCTTCTTCAGCTCCCTCTCATTCAGCTTGGGCAGAAGAGGCTCAGATTCCAAAACTCAGAATTATTTTGGTTTTGATCAGGAGGAACATTCATTTCTCTATCTCTCCCAGCCACCAGGATCTGACGGGAACCTAAGTTCATGCGTATTCCTACTCTTCCCTATGTGCTAGCCCCCTGCCGGACCCCTCTTCTCATCCCTCAGGACTTCCCAATGTCCTGGGCAGCTGAGCTGAGCAGAGGCAGCCTGGCTGGAGGCCTAGACGAGGCAGAACACAGAGCAACTGAACTGCAGTCCTCTGATGCACAACCCACGCTTCAGTGGTCTCATATAGCATCATCCCAATTGGAAATGTTTGGATTTCATTTCCCTGGCTACTGATGAAGAGAAAATATCACAACTTTCATATTGTTAAGTAAGATTGCTTTACAAAAAGTCACTTTGGCAAGAACCCAGCTTTACATGTACCTTGTTGTACACATACCTGTGGCAAACTCAAAGGTTTCTTACCACATCTGACATTGTGCACGTGCCTACTGACCTCTACTCCGCTCTTCAGAGGGGGACTGTCTAACTGTTTTCACTAGAAAATCATTCTCAAGGAAGCTGTCAATAAACCTTTGTGCTGATTTATATCACCTACAAATCTAGCTGTGTGATCTTCTTGCCAGAGTGAGAAAATATTTAACATGAGGAAGAACGGTATAACTAAACTCCAGACAATTTCACCTGCCACATTTTCTTCCTTTGAAAAGGAAAAGGAGTAGTAAGTTAACCTCAGATCCTCACCATAATGCTTTTTGAACATGTTAAGTTGGTAAAACTATATTCATCAGCTTTGAGACTATGTATTTTGGAGTTTTTTTTAGAATATTTTACATATTTTTCCAACTCAGTGTTTTTCAACTGTTTTAAAACATTTTTTATTTCCCTGTGGCTCTGCTAAGGAAGATAGAAAGAATAGAGAAGGATGGAGAAGAGTAAAAGTTATCATTTTCTTTTCTCATGTTGTGTTTTTAAGTAAGAATAAATAACATTCCCATTCAATGTATTTAATGGAAACTGAGACTTCATGTCAAATTATTCAGTTTCCCTGTCTGAATCATGTATTTCACTCAAACACTGCAGCTACAGAAAAGTTCACTGAAGTTATTCCTTAATAAAAATCTCATGATATGTTGCTTTAAAGAATAGTTTGTGTTTTCTGTGTAATGTGCCCACTTCAGTCTTCTTCCTGCTTGCCATTTCAAGATCATAAAATACTGGCTTTCCTGACCCCAGAAATTATTGTTACATGCCACAGCAGTGTGAGGTAGGGATCAAAGAGTATCTTTGGTAGAGTTTGGTCAAAAAAGTGTAAGGACGCTAGCATGGAACTACCCCAAAGCAGACTTACGCTGCTTAGACCTAGCAAGGGTTTCAGACAGCAGATGAATGGCTGCTATCAGAAAATTGTTATTTAACATCAATTGTTGCTGTCAAAACAAGAGAAACAGTTTGTTCTCTTTTGGTAACATTGTTTGCTAGCCTGCAAAGAGTTGCCCAGGAACACCAGTATTCCCTGAGCACGCTTACTTCACTCCAGCAGTTCATAGTATTTTGCAAACTTGCTACTCACAGCTTCCATGAGGCACAGTTTTTGCTATATTTATGGGTGACTTCTCAGATGAACAAGATGAAACACAGAGACTAGAAGGGTCATATTTTTTCCAAAGCTGATTACCAAATGAAAGCAGGATAAAGGCAGGATGAGGAAAGGGTTTGTACCCTTTCTTCAAAAAGGATATTTTAAAAAAAATTTTAAAAAATCAAAAATTAACAAGCTTACTATAGCTATTTATAATGGTCATGAGCCACAACCATTTTCTAGCTTCACTAAGATCAAGAAAACAGCTAATGTTTTAAAATGTCAACTTTGAAGGGAAGACCTGTATCTGTCTTTGATCTCTGTTCTTGCCTTACATATGTTTTGACTTGGTTCTTCATGAACTGCTCTGAGAGAGCACAGGGAATAACCTGTTTTGATTTTTGAATTTATATAAAGAACAAGATTTGACTTCTAGATAACACAAGGCAACCTGGACTAAGAGGCCACATATGTCAGCCCTTCCCAAAATCTCCTCTCTAGAGAAACATGTGAATGCTTTATGAACATGGGATGAGCTGCAGTAGGAGAAATCACAAATGTGCCTCTGAAACACTTTCATGGCTCTCAGTGCAGACTAGGATTTATCCCTTTCTCCACTTCCTTTCTAAATCTAACTCTGAACATCTGTGTAGACTAGACTTCCATGAGACAGCTACTGCCATTATTTGAAAGATAGGTCTAATAGACAGACAACTAGACCCTAGAGTTGGAGATCATTAAACTCTTCTGCACCCTCAGGAAAATCTCTATGTCCCTAGACCCTAGAAGTATTTTATATTGTAAAACTTTATCACAGGAACATGTAACACAGCAGAAAAAAAAATTAAGACTTTGGGGTCACTAAAACAAGATAAATTGTAATAATGAGTACCTATTGTACAGGAACTTGTCGTAGTTCAGCCCTGATTGGGACCAGACTACGCAGTCTCTCTCTCACTCCCCCTACCCTCCGAGAGAATAGGGAGAGATAATATAAGAAAAACAGCTCGAGGTTTGAGAAAAGGAGAGGGAGAAAATCCTTAAAGTTACCGTTACGGGCAAAACAGACTCGACTTGGGGAAAACTATTCATTTATTACTACAAAAGCAGGATATTGAGACAGAGAACAAGATAACCTCCCTCCACCCCTCCCTCTTCCCAAGCTTAACATTATCTACTACCTTCCCCTCTCCGAGCAGCACAGGGCGGGAAGAGGGAATGGGGGTTGCGGTCAGTTCATCACATGTTTTTTCACGCCGCTGCTTTATGGTCAGGTGAAAAACTCCTCACATTCCTCCCCTGCTCTGTTGTGGGGTCCCACCCCTACGCCACAATCCTTCATGAAACTGCTCCAGCGTGGGTCATCTCTTCCATGGAGTGTAGTAGTCTCTCCAGAACAGCTGCCCCAGCGGGCCTTCCACAGGCCACAGCCGCCTTCAGGCATCCACCTCCCCCAGTGTGGGGTCCTCCACGGGCTCCAAGTGGATCTCTGCCCCTCCGTGGACCTCCATGGGCTGCAGGGGGACAACCTGCTCCACCATGGTCATCACCACAGGCTGCAGGGGAATCTTGGCCAGGAGCCGCATTACTCCTCCCACTCCTTCTTCACTGACCTTGGTGTCTGCAGCTGTTCCTCTCACAAGAAAAGTTCTTCACAACAGGTTGGCAGACACCTCTCAGAATCTCTTCACATCATTCATCTCATGTCCTCTCCACTTCTTGCAGCCAGGCTGGGCCTAGTCAGGCCCAGTCAGCCGCCTGGCAAGAGTCCAGAGGGTGAGGCCTGCGAGGCCCATGAGGCCTGCATCTCCCCCTCTGCACCTCTGCCCCCACTCAGCTTCTTCACATCTTCTCTTCTCTCTTTTTTTTCTGTTTTCCCCTTCTTAAATACGTTATTGCAGAGGCATTATCATGGAACATTCTGCTACCAATTGGCTCAGCCTTGGCCAGCAGCAGGTCCGCCCTAGGCCCAGCCGAGTGCACTGAACAAAGGGGAGCGACTTCTAGAAGTTTCCTACAGAAGCTACCACCTTAGGCCCCCCCTCACTAAATAAAAGCACAACAAACTGCATAAAGAACCTCCACTTTTCATCAAGTAGTTAAATGTGCACAAAAATATACAAACATCTATGATCCCTTACAAAGTTTTTAGGAAACACCATTCCTTTTGTGCACATTAAGATGGAAAAACAAATAGGAAACAGATTACGAATCATCTCATTTTCTCACTTGGCCTTCTTAGCAAAACAAAACACATCATACTGCACATAGAACGAGGAAATATTGTAAGCAAGTAAATCATACTGTAAAAGAAACTTGCATACATGTAATCCATCTAGGTTACTCACAATGTGTTCCAAAAATATTTTACCAGCTCCCCTTACAGTCTCTATCCAATACACTCATTACAGCAAAAATCCACAAGTAAAGAGAATTATTTGCAATCTGACATTAAAATTAATAGAATCATAGAATCATAGAATGGTTTGGGTTGGAAAGGACCCTTAAAGGTCATCTAGTCCAACACTCTTTGCAAAGAGCAGGGTCATCTTCAACTGGATCAGGTTGCTCAGAGCCCCGTCCAACCTGACTTTTAACGTTTCCAACAATGAGGCATCTACCAACTCTCTGGGCAACCTGTTCCACTGTTTCATGACCCTCATTGTAAAAAATTTCTACCCCATATGTAGTCTAAATCTACCTGTTTCTGCTTTAAAATCATTACCCCTTGTCTTATTGCAACAAGCCCTGCTAAAAATCCTGTCCCCATGTTTTTATAATCCCCCTTTAAGTACTGGAAGATTGCTATAAGGTCTCCCCAGAGCCTTCTCTTCTCTAGCCTGAACAACCCCAGCTCTCTCAGCCTGTTCTCATAGGAGACATGCTCCAGCCCTGTGATCATCTTCATGGCCCACCTCTGGGCTCATGCCAATAGGTCCACATCCTTCTTTTGCTGGGGGCTCCAGAGCTGCACGCAGTACTCCAGGTGAGGTCTCACGAGAGCAGAGACAAGACCTTCCTTGACCTGCTGGCCACGCTTCTTTTGATGCAACCCAGAATGTGGTTGGCTTTCTGGTCTGCAGGCGCACATTGCTGGCTCATGTTGAGCTTCTCATCCACCAGCACTCCCAAGTCCTTCTCCTTATGGCTACTCTCAATTCATTCCCTGCCCAGCCTGTATTTGTGCTTGGGATTGCCCTGACCCGTGTGTACCACCTTGCACTTGGCCTTGCTGAACTTCATGGGGTTCTCACAGGTCCATCTCTCCAGCCTGTCAAGATCCCTCTGGATGGCATCTCTTCCCTCCAGCATGTCAACCACACCACACAGCTTGATGTTGTCAGTGAACTTGCTGAGGGTGCACTTGATCCCACTGTCCATGTCACCAACAAAGATGTTAAACAGGGCCAGTCCCAATACCGACCCCTGAGGAACACCACTCGTCACCAATCTCCACTCGGATATCAAGGCATTGACCATAACTCTTTGAGTGTGACCACCCAGCCAATTTCTTATCCACTAAGTTGTTTGTCCACCAAATCTATGTCTCTCCAGTTTAGAGACAAGAACGTCATGTGGGATGATGTCAAATGCTTTACACAAGTCTAAATAGGTGATGCCAATTGCTTTTCCCTTATCCACCAATTCTGTTAACACCATCATAGAAGGCCACCAGATTGGTCAGGCATAACTTAATGGGAAACGGGAAAATGGAGAGTCTTTGCCTTTTCACTGATACAAAATCCTGCAGCCACATTTGTTTACTCCGTGAATGTTGGACCTGCCCCACGCAAGCTAAGAAAGCAAAAACTGGAGAGACCTTGACATCTTAGTCTTCCTACATGCTTTTAAATCCCTTACTTTTCGTCTAAGTTGTGCCAACAGCAAGCTGGAGTGTTATCAGCCCAGGCTGGTACTGTTTTCAGCCTAACCAGTCATGAATGTCTGACTATTTGTTCCTTACTGATATCCTATTATATTAGTATAATACAGGCCAACTTTTCTAATATTTACCTTGTTATCACCTATGTACATCTCTTGACTTCTTTGTTTGCCTTCCTCCCAGTAAATTTGTACAGCATTCCCATGGCACTTAGCCCTTCCCCTGTGAAAGCACACTGTACTCCAGAAGTGAGCGTGCAGAGTGCACCAGGACCTCGACCTGTGTCAGAAGAGCTCAACAAATTTCACCATGAGCCCCTCGTCCTCTGCCTGCAGCCCTCAGTATTTTTAGGTCTCAAACATGTGTAACCATGGAGATTTTGCATCTAGTAGAAGGCACAAGGCTCTCTAGGCTAACAGTGAAGCACCATGGGAAGGGAGAGAGATAAACCTGCCATGTCTCACCTGTACTATCTTCAAGAAATACTCCCTATCATGCACCACTCCACACCCAGCTTTCCATTCAAAAGGAACTAGTTGGTTCATTCAAAAAAGAACAGCCTAAGAGTATGTTTACATTACATTTATATTTGTTACCAAGGGACTGGGACCCAGAAAAGTAATGGATAACCGGGTTATCTGATGGAGAGTTGTTAAAGAAAATGTATGGCTATAAGGAGGACATAACTGGTTCATGACTCCTCATGATAATTTTTTTTAAGTCTTTTGGGATTCTGGTCTTCAGTCCAGGAATCACAAAATTTGCCTGCCAGCTTCAGCAGTTCAACACTGATTCTGACATATTTAGGGGTAAACTGCAGAACAGTGCATGGTGGATGTGAAGGTGGAGGTGAAGGGGGAGAAGTACAGAGCTGCAGCAAAAGCCAAAGCAACTAATTCTCAGCTATATGCCATTTAGAACATTGTGTAAAATTAAAGAATGCAAATTACTGCTAGTTCTGCACATTCATGTAGTAAAATGTGGCTGGATTAGCTGCATTCATTCAAAATACTGAATCATCTAATCACAAGTTGAGAGAGGAAGTATTTTTAAAAAAAGCCCTAAATTCAGACAGTCCTTGAAACCATTGGAATACATATTAGAGATGGATAAATCAATTCAGGAAAACTTAAAAAAAAAAAAATCTTTCCAGTTTGAAGATTAGCTGATGATCTGAAAAGCTTTATTAAGACTCTAAAATATACTGTGAATTACCATTTAATTTCAACTGGGGGGTTGTGTCTATGCATTGTTGAAATGTTGCCATTTACTGGCAGAGGGATTGGCAAAAGAAAACTAAATCTTGTGACACATCCAGTTTTGCTGCATCAGGGAAATCAGAAAACACAGCTGAGTGCATGACTTTCGCTGCTGATTAGAACTGACTGGCCGCATGCTTGGTGTTCATCAATTGCTAACAGAGCTCCAAATACTTCTAAGAGAAAATATTTCTGTAAAGAAAAATACTTGTTTATGTCAAGTATTATTTTCTTCTTTGATGGTCTGATTCAACAGCTCCCATTGAGGAGGCAGCTTATTTTGATAAAGCACAATTCTGGGCGCATGTCCACGTCTTACTCATCAGGAAAACTCATGTACCTAAATGCTTCCTTTAAATAATTCCTTTCTAAACCAGAGTGTCCAGGAATGAGGGAGCAGGGAGGTGCCGAGCACTTCTGCAAACCCAACTGACCGGGCAGGGGCTTGTTAAAGTCCCAAAGCAAGTGTACAGCTCCAAGCGTGGTCAGCAGTTGAATCCTATTTATTGAAAGACTTAAGCAGTCAGAAAAAGGGTAGACTTGATTATATGTTAATGGTCAGGAATCATACGCATAATCAGGTGCCTAAATTGTCCCTGATCAATTCAGAAGAGGGTAAAGCATTATTGGCATTTTGCCTTCGCCTTTTCTGCTGGGTCCAGAAACATCATGAAGAACTCTGCAGCTGGGTCACTCAGACTTATTTCAACAGAAATTTTTACTCCAGATTAAGACACATCCACACAGTTAAAGAGTCACAACCACAGGAGACTCGGCCCTGTCCTATGCACTGGCCCATGGGAAATGTTCACAGCTCCCTTTGTCCCATCCTCCCTCAGCAATTTTCCCCATTTATTTTCAAATTCAGCACTGCAAGGGCAGACATAGCACAAAGCAGGTCCCTGTGCACCAAAGGGCAGGCAACAGAGCAGCTGCTCTGCTTCAGTTTTTCTGGGTAACACAGTTTTGTGGGAGCCAGGTGCCTTAAAAAAAAAAAATCTGGTTGTACTTTCGGTTCTCGGTTCATAAGGAGAGACATCACGGACTGAAAAGGAATAAACACTGGTTTGCCACTAAATAAAATGTCTTGTTCCCAGTTAACTTTATTGTAAGACAAATATTCAGAGACAGGGCAGCTGTGAATTTGCAGATGCACTCAATATATATGATGAATAAAACTTCTGAAATATCCACTGGTTACGGATTCTTAAAGGCTTTTTTTCTGTACTGTCCTAGTTCCCCCTTCATGTCTACTAGAAATTGTCAGTTTTGGTGCTGCTGATGGTTTCTCTGATGTTCTGTCAAATTTCCACGCAAATAAATCTCATTTTGCTGATGTCTGTAAACTTATGGTTTAGACCAGAGATCTCTTGGAGCTCTGTCTTCAATAAAAAGGGGTAGAAGTGGAACTACTAATTTAGTTTCTCTAAAAGGCATGTATTTTCATGCACATTAAATCCATCTGTTTCTGAAATGTATGCCTTTCTTCAGTGTGTAATTTGATAAAACCCAAAAGAAAGCCTTGCAGCTCAAAACTTGACGCAGAAACGGAGAGAAAGTGAACAAGACCAAGAGCATAACATGGAACTTTGCAAAAGAAAAGGCCACTATATTTTCAGAATGCAAAAAACATTAGCAAACCACTCAGAGGATCTTGACAGAAACTCTTTATGCTTTTTTAATTTCTAGGAAAGAAATACATTAAGCCCGTAGGTCTGTAGTCTGGACACTATTGCTGCAATCAGAAGGAGGCATGGGTCTACATTAACAAAATGTGTTCATCTTTACACGAAGACTTAGGTCCTCTGTTTTAAGTATGATACATTTCCAGGCTGTGCTAAGGCTCTTTGTAACATTTTTAGATTCATCTTTACTTCAGGGAGCTTTTATTTCAACACACTATAGAAATACGATGTCTGTTTCATGAAGTTAGAAAAGCTTTCAGATCTCAACAGCAGCAATGCGCAAGCAGGGACGTCATCAATGTGACTGCTCTTAGCTCCCTACATCATTTTCATGCTTTTGAATGATCTGCCTTTTAACAAGTCTCTGTAAAATACTCTGTGTTCCAGGATCCTAATTAATTTGGGAAGATTTTTTTTGAAAGCTTCAAATACCCCTACCCCAAAACTTTTCCACAAAGCACTGAAATCATTAACCACGACCACAATGTGACTAGGCAGGATTGTGTTAAAGATCGACTATTGCTATAAATTATTCCACAGATGCAAAAAACTGGAGCCGAAAATGGTGATATCTAATTAAAATATAGAAGCCGAAACTTCACTTTGAGGATTGATCTGACTTCATAGACATTTCTTTTGCTGTTTTCAGCAGAAAGTGGAAGATCTGTAAGCAGCATAGAAAATCTTCAAAGTGCACCAAGCAGGAGCCTGTAATTCATAACGTATATTACTTGGAAGACGTGCTGTGGTTTCATAATTTTTCTATATATGGGGCTACAATTAGGGCTAAATATAAAAACTACAACATTATTTTTATAGCACTTTTCCCTCATAGTTGAGCTAGAAAAAAAAAACCCAAATGTCTTTACTTGTACTTTCTTCACATGCTTAGGAAAATTATTCCAAGGATGCCCTTAAGTTTCCTTCAGGTGGCTTGTTTGTTCACTCCTATGCAAAAATATATATTGGGAACCAAGATGAATCTAAGCATCTGGCCACTGGGACATGTATGGTAGGACCTCGCAGTGTAAGCCCTTGGCATTCTGCTCTCTGCAGATGCTGTTTTCTTGATGCTCATCTGTTTTTCTTACTTGCCCTTTCCACAAGGCACGCGTCTTCTTGCTCTAGAGATCCTTTCAAAGCTTCTACATCCCTCCCAGTGGCACCTCTCGGTAGGGATTCTCCTGCTCCCGCTGTGGTACATGGACTCCTGAGAACTCTTTTGCTGACATCTGACTGCTCACAGGTCAGGTACAACGGCAGGAAAAACTTCTTGCAGAGAAACAAATTAAAAAACAGTTGATGTAATTGGATCTGGAAAACATCAGCATTGATTTACTTTGACACGAAACCCTCCTAACACCACTCTGATCACAGAGTAAACTAGAAAGGGAAATTGTTGTATGTGGCCCACAGGAAGGATCTAAATTTAAAGTTGTACCACTGTAACTTTATCAGTGGGACTGAGAAAATAGGAGGGGGCATTTTACTTAGACAGTCATGTCAGAAAAAAATGCTTGAATAGATGTTAATAAAAATACATCCCTCACAGATAAAGAAGTATCCTACCTTCTAAATTAAGAGTAACTATACCGACCCATGTTTTTTTACCCCAGCATTGTTCCATCCACACTTAGAGGGGGCTGGCAGCTTGAATGATAACAGCAATGGCCTGGATAGGCATGTCCTTGCTGTGAGCAAGATTCAGGTCTTTTGGGTTATGTTACTCACAGATGTTGTTTGCAGGGAGAGCAGAGCCTGTTCATAGCTCAGTGACAAATACCTCTCTCTGTAGGTTCTTTAAAGGCAAAAATTTTCCTCTGGTCTGTAAAGGGTGGCATTCCTGTGGGTGTTTGCCTTTAGTCACTTTATCACCTTTCATACACAATTTGCAGCGCAATCTGACCCTTGTTGTAGTGTGGTGATGTGGACGGAGTAAGAGACTGCCGCAACACCTTCACCACTTACACAACAGCAGACTGGGTACCACGAACAGACAGGTCTGCAAAGTTACAAGTTTTGGTTTTGCAAGGAAGGCTTGCAAATGCAGCAAGAAAGCTCACACTAGTCCCTAGAAAGGGCAGCGGTAAATATAAATCACACATTTTAAAATTCTTTTAATGCCATTTTACATTACATGCTTCCATTTCAGTTGGAATTTGTTTTTAACTGACTGTTTCCAGATGCCATCAGACTGGTCTCTGGAATAAGAGTGGAAGAGATTATTAAAAACTATTTCTCTCACAAAAACATGTCTGTTTCTGCCCTCCTTTTGCTGTCCAGCCTCAGAAGAAATGATATGATAGATTTCCTCTTCAATGCTTGCATGTCAGAAGCAAGGGAAAAAACTCATACTGAAAAATTATATCACAGCCTCTATCTAGGTGGAAATCTCCTCCTCGCTTCTCCCTTTCTGAGCGAGGTAGTCACATACACATGGAAATCATATCTGCCAACATTATAATCCCACAGAATTTCCTCTGGTCAATTAATTTAGGAGATATCATTCTAACTGTCTTACTTAGGTTGAGATGGCTGGGTTGGCAAAAGAATATGTCAGAACAACACTGAGTGGAAATCAGTTCAACCAAAATTTATTACAGTGACCCAAGCTCAAAGCAACTGGAGTCAGGTCATTTTAAAACAGGTTAGCTGCTGGCCCTCTACACAGCATTTTTCCTGGGCAGCAAAGATAACAGAAACCTCTTCCTCTTGTAGCTAGATGCAAAAGCTGGACCTCTGAAAGGGCCAACCCCAACATATAGTTTAAAAGTTCTAGAGTCTGCCTCACTCTCTGAAATCCCATTTGCAGACAGTGAAATTTTAGTCATGTGAAATTAATGTTTACAATACATCTATTTTCAAATATATCTGTTACCTTCAAGAAGTGTGGAAGATTCCTCTAAAATTATTGCAGATCTATTGCTTGTACGGTGAGCATTTATTATATAAGCATTCCTAGCTTGCTTATAACAAAAAGTTAATTGCTTAATCCATGCAGAGAGGAGAATATCTCAAATAATGGCATTGCAAAATCTGCTGCTTATGCAAATATTTGAAGAGAAAAGCAACCTTTTATTAGCAGTTAATTCTGCCATCAGCTCAGTTAAAAATCAGTGACTACTGGATTGATAGGGGAAATTAGTACTCAGCTTCCTCATTTGGAAACTAAATGGGAGTGGAGTTCTGTGAAAAAAAATACGATTGCCTGCATTAATTGGATAAACAGCTGCAGGGGGCTGTCCTTTGCTGTTCTACAGGGAGAAGAGGCAGGTTGATTCCTCTTGGTGCACTGCTCCTTCCAACATGAAGAGAATCAGACCAGTAATATGGGCATAAAATGCAAGAGCCTTTCCGGTCCATGGGAATGACAGACACTGCACTCAGAGGAGCTTGCTGCCTTTCACTTTTGCATGAAGAGCAATGTCTTCCTGATTACTCCTTTTCCCTCACCACTTTTCACCAGTCCTTAGAGAGAAAATCAACCACAGCTTTCTCTTCTTTTCTCCACCTAGAAGAGAGATTGCCATTTCTGACACGAGAAGATGAATCAGATAGTAAAAGCTTCATCCTTCCCCCAGGTTTTGTGCCTGTTTTTTCAAGTTCTCTGGTGTGAAGACCATCTTGATGGGCCTTCCTAAAGTATCCTAAACACTTTGATCTTAATTTCAGATTCCCACTGCTACCATAACTCTGATTACATTGCCCTGATTATCTCAAAACAGATCACTTATCCTTCTACTTTCATTCCCAGAAGAAAAAAAAAAGGCTTGACAAGTATTCTGTTTCATTCAGACTCTAATCAAAGTTGGCTCTAGTTTTTAAAATATGTAAATACAGGCAGAGATTTGCTTGCACTTCATATCTTTTCCTAACGCTGAAAGAGCAAACTTTTTTCCAAGCGTGCAAAATAATTCAAACCTTATGATACCTTTTTTTCTTTGCCAGAAGCGTAAACTCCTCCATCCCCTCCAAGGAGAAAAAAAAAAAAACAAAAAACACAACAAAACCAAAAGACAAAAACTGAGACAGGGCATGGGTCCTCTCTCTATATTCACTGAGCATTTTTGATCATCCAAGGTTGCTGCTTTTAAACTTTTCCATCACAATAATTTTCTCTCTACACCCAAATTGGTTGCAAAGTTTTTCCACATCACTTTGATGATGTGAAAGCACAAGGATGTGTTTTCTTAGAACTGCCTGCAAAGCTGAGTGCCAAGAAGTTACAACTCCAATGCTCCCTCTACACATATAAAATCTCCTCTTTGGCAAACACAGCTTGTAAGGATAGGCAGATTTAAAGACGGAACCGCCATCGCTGTTCATAGGGGTGATTCCCAGGGAAAATTTTCTTTTCACAGTGCCACAAGCATCCTCTGTGAGCAAGGGGGATCACATGTCCTGCTTGCAACAAATGGAATATGTAGGGAACCTCAATAGAAGAGAAAAAACTTTACATCATAGAAAGCATTACCCCTGGGGTTGAAATATGGGAATGGGAACCCTTTTCAAGTGAAGGATTTACAGCCCCATATTTATGAGAAAGTGTTATATTGCTTTGAAAGCTTTCTGCCTTAAAAACCAACTAGGACAAATTCACGTTCAGCAGTGTTATTTAGTCTTCCAACACTGCAGCAATAAACTCTGATGAGCGTGCCATTTCCTAGAGCTTTCTCAGTACTCACTTCCCCAGGAGCAGAGCACCCAAGCACGTCCATGTCCTCGCACTTGCACAGACCCCACCTAGCAGCCTCTCTGGATTTCATTTTCCCTCTAAGTGGATCCTTGCAGAGGGAATTTTAACATCTCCAAGGTAGGGAACGTTTTTTAATCCATATTTCTATAGGCCTTTTTTAATTCACATTTCTATAGGCCCTAATGTAATACAGATTTTCATTGTCAGCTAACTTTCTGATTACATAATAAAAACATCCAACACTTTAATCATAAAGAAGAGCCAATTTCCTTGAAAAGTAAATGGTAGCACACATAAAATGATAAAGGTTATGGCTGTTGGAAAGGCATTTGTTGCCTTTGTTGAAACATGGTCTTCTTCCCGTCATGAGACATGCTCAGCTTCCCTCAACTCCTGCTAAAAATAGTAGTTCACAAAGATAATCCATTGTTATTAGAACTGAAAAGTGTGCTTTTACTGGCTTTATAGGAATGCTGGGAGGGTGACAACACTGAAGATCACACAGTGTTCGGATATCAGGGTTAAGAGGGCCTTAGAGATGTGTCAGAAAGACAGGGGTGTTCAATATGTACATCATGCATGAAACCAGAGGAGGAGCAGACTGTCACAATCAATAAGAGAAGTTCCCCCTCCTACCTGCTCCTCCCAACGCTGCTCCTTCCACCTGGACTGGAGAAGCTGGAAATGAAAACTGAATCCTCTCCCAGAAGGAGAAGCACCACCAAGCCATTTCTCCAAGCACAGCTCAGCTCTCAGCACTTGCTGCTGTCCATAGCTTTTGACAGGCACTAGGGCAAAAGGGGAGAAATACTGGAAACAAAAAACCCTTAGAATCAGTGAGAATATTAATCACAAAACACTTCTTCTGGTTCTGTGGTGCCATGCGTTCTCCCACCACCACCCCTTACCCCTTGTAAAATAATCTAATTAAGAGACCACAAGGGCTTCAAACTAAGCCAAGTCAAGAAAAGACAATACGGGCTCTGATTTAAATCTTGAGTAGTTTACAGGAAACATTAAAGAAGAAGAAAAGAAAAAAAAAAAGAGAGAAAAAAAAGAGGAAAAAAAAAAGTAGAAAGAGTCAATTCGGTATAGCAGCAGCAGCAGCCACCCGCCAAAAACTATACTCTGTACCACTGCAGTAAAATTAAGGGACTTCTCCATCTCCCCCTCCCCACAAATGCAGCATTTTCAGATCCAAATGATATCTTGAAATAAGGTCTCTACCACCAATGACAGGCCAAAACAACCTTCCACTTGTGAGAGCACACAAGTTGCTGGTCCCCAGGAGTAACCTGTAAGTTACCGATACAGCCACAGCACCGCCTTCCCTGTGACTCCTAGGGACTCCAGACACCTCAAAGTCAACAAACAGGGTCATACAGCACAGGGCCAAGCAGTCTTCATTCGAGACTTACTGTGTACAGGCCATACAACTGTAAACTAAACTGCATCCAGAATCTTAAGAGCAAAATCCTGGCTGCTGCTGACCAGTTTAATTTCTCTCACTTCTTCTTGCCTCCCTTTCCTTTCTAGTCTTTCCTATCTCATCTATTCAAGCAAAACTCTACACAGGAAGGATTGCCCTGTATCTTTACAGTTCTAGCATGACATGGCTGGACCTCTGGTTTGGGCTTCTCTTAGTGTAATGAGGGAAATAATTAAATTAGCCGTAGAACTAAAGTAGGTGTTAGGGGACCTCAGACATCCTAGCTCATCCTTAAGTACTCCTTTTCATTTAAGGAAGCTACAAAATAAATTTGATTTATTCTATGACTAGCTCTCCAAATTAACAATCTGAGGGTCTGGGTTATTTTTTTTTTATTTTATGCTTCAATGCTTTGAAGGCACAGGTGCTCTTCCATACGGACAGTTGCACAGAAGATGCAATAAACTCACCCTCAGTGCAGAACAGGACAACAGGATCTGAAGTGCACCCACGTTGTGGCTAGAGCAAGGCCATGCCACTCTGCTTGTGAACACTGTTCTGAGCCAGCTGCAAACAACGGAAGTACTGATCTGCATGGATTTCACAGCACACATTTCTTCCATAAGCAGAATTCTGAGACCTGATCACTTGTTTCAGATTCATCAGAGGGCAGCGTGACACTTCAAATCCCTATAAAACATCTACCTGCAATTAACTGCTGATTTACAACCTCATTCAAGAGGTCATTACTTCCTGCTCTTGCGTGTAGATTTCCCCTACCATCACCTTTCAACAAAACCTTTTATATTACCTTTTGTTAAATTTTGCTCACATTGTACAACAATGAAGCTGCCAAGTAACTAAGAGGTTTGGACTTTGGCTTTTCATAATGAAAGGAGAAAATGAAAAACTCTGCATTTCTTTTTAAAGCCTGAAACAATAGAGGAAGGAGAAGGAGAAAAAGAGATTTCAAAATGGAAAATATCATCAGATATTACTGAAACCTCTTCTGTCTCGATGCAGAACCTAGGTCCTACAAACAGGTCTTCCCATAAAATATAGGCAAAATAAGAAACACTCTCTGAACACAATATTTCTTTTTCCTTATCCAGCACAAAACTATAAACTGAATAATACATTGACTGCAAACTTCCGAATGGCCAGAAAAAAAACAAGACAGACACCATCCTTACCCTTCATACCACCTGACAGTTCTAATAGATGTCCAGGCCACTGAGGCAGATTGTGTAAAAGCTGTGCAAAAGTGTCCTTATTTTCCAAACAGCTTGTTGATCAAGAAACAATTGGCAGAACAAGGGATTCCTGCAAGACTTAGAAGGACAGTGCAGGCCTATGGAACTGGCACACAACCACATAACCAAGAGGGGCTTCTTGTGCAGTGCTGTAGGAAGCACACCCATACCAGTCAAAGACAATAAGACAAGAATTCATTCCTGGACCTGTGTTAGATAGCCAACAAAGAGCTCCAGAGCTGACCCAATCACAAGACATGACTGGAGATGTCAGGAGTCTTGCTCATCCACAGAGCCTCTGTTTTGGAATAAGCACATAGCTAAGCCCCCTCTGTGGGTGGTTTTGCATCTGCAAAATCAAGCCAGGGAGGAATGTGAGAGTGATCCAATCTGCATTGTCGTGGTCTGGGCAGGAGGCCAGTTCTCCTCTCTCTGTATTGCACTGCATCAAGACAGGTCCAGCCTGCTATAATGTTTAAACACTAGTGCCAGGGTGAAGCTGATGGCACATGCCAGCGCTTGTCTCTGGCACCGCCGAGCTCTGCTCCGCGTTCCAGGAAGCCAAACCTGCTGACAACAGGCCACAGCAGCAGATCATGTCTCAGCCGTTTGGGACCTGTGGTCCCACTGACATGGCAGGAGTGAGCCTGTCACATCTTGGTACCTTGTGCCTGGGGTGAGATGTCTCATCCCTCAGGGTAAATTCCCAGAAAATATGTTGAGCTCAGCAACAGCAGGATGGTTTGGGTCAGTACCCTGGCCAGCACAGGCCTTCTTCTGGAATCCACCAGCTCCATCACTCGCTCTCTGTGCAGACCCTTGCATGCCTTTCACAGCCTTTCAGCATGGCCTGCCATCACCCAAACAACGCCACCATCTCTCTAAGGTGAGCAGTCAGTCCTGGAGCACAAAACATCTTTCCTTGTGGGCTGCAAGGATGACAGTCTCCTGGTGTAAAGCTACCACTCCAATGCTAATGCTCCAAGTACATTAGGTCTCACCTGGCTGTGACATGAGGGTCCTCATCCCGCACTGCTGCATAGTGGAGCTTGAGTCACTTTGCCGCCTTCATGTCTTTCAAATGACGGTAGACCTCCTCCAGCGTATCTCCACTGCCTGCACTATGGGGAAATGACCACAGGTAGCATGGGTAGGTATTACTATCATCATTCGGGATGTGTCACTTAATCAACAGTACAGCTTTAAAGAACAGTAAGATCTTCACCGCCTCTGTGCATTCATCTTCTCTTCCATGAGCATCCTCAATGCATATGAATAAAATCAAGTAACAGCCTTTCTGCACAGGTGCCATCAGATTCAGCTGTCTTGAGGAAGGAGTCATGGAAACAACAAGATCAGAAAAAGTGACAGCAGCTCATGTGGAAGGTGGTGTCTTGCTAAAAAAACAGGCAGATACTTCAACTGATACTTGCTAAAAAAACAGGCAGATACTTCCAAGCTGAATGGTTAAAACAAGACCTGTCTGATGCAAAGCTAGGTGCATTTTGAGTTGCATCCTTCCTGGGCAGTAAAGAGTCAGCATGAATGGTTTTTTAAATTGCTGATCAAGAACTGAGAAGTATTTTTCCTACAGATTCCACAAATACCCTCCAAAGGAGGATTTTAGGAATTTAGTGGCCTTCGCTTCGCAGTTGCAGGAAGAAAACTTAATTTGATATTTCTCTGTAACTCATTCTCCTGTATCCTTCTGGATTTTACTGGAAAATGAGGGGAAATTGTGGAAAAAAAAAATTTGAATTAAAGGGCAGAGGAAAGAAATTATGACTTATGCTAGGTTTTCCCCAGACTAGCATGTTTACCTCAATACTTTTGTTTTAAAAATTTGGAGAAGAGAAGGGATATAAAACATTTTCCCAACAAAAAAAAAAAAGATGAAAACTAGGAAAAGTGTATATTTACTGAGTATTTTTTTCTGTGGGAAATTGTTTTGGGATAGCAAATACCTTTTTATTAAACACTTTTTATGTATCCATTAAAAAAAATGTATCCCTGCTTTCAGTGACAATGTGTAAATGAAGGAAATCTGCAGTTTATCAGCACAGTGGAGACAGCTAAAGTAAAAGAGTATTTGTGGCAGATTAAGTACATTAATTACATTAATTAAGTACAATATTCTTGACTGCTAGCATTTACCTCTAGCCTGGAAAAACAGGCAAGCTGAAATACTCCTGAATATCCACCCAGAGGGGCATCTGCTGATGTGCTCTCTTTCTTCTGGCTAGTTTTACAAATCCACTGATTCTCATTTTCTCAGAACAATTGGTTGTGTTCCAGGATTCAGAAACAATAATGTAAAACAGAAACATGAATAAAATAGGAGCAGACTGAGGAATAGCTCTGGGATCCCACAGCATCTCAGAGGAGAGCTGAAAAGGTTAAAAATAAAGCAAAAACTGATTAGAACTGTACTAAAGATTGACCAGCTAGCTGGAGACATACTTCTTTTAGTAGTAAGCTTACAAAAAACTCAACATAACTTGAGTTAAAAGCAGACAATTTTTGACTCAGAAATATTCAAACAGAAATGCTTATGTACGTCTCTCACCATCTCCTTTTCCACGATAAGCCTATCTCCAAAGTCAATTAAGCTATTCAGTCATTCCTTGATTTAGAGGATTTCTGCCTAATGAAGAACAGGCCTTCTGGCAAATGATGCAGACCTGGGGATGAGGAGGCGGAAGGAATAAACAAATTTCTCCATCTCTTACAGTAGCAGCCACAGCTTACACGTATGCAGGCAGTATGAGTAGAAACCATCATAGCTCTGCAGTCCTAAGGACCATCAGTGGCATACAGCTGCAGCAGCTGGGCAGGCCACCCAGCTCCCACCCTATGGTGTGTTCAACTATGAGAAGGGAGTGAGGAAATGGAAGAAAAGGGAAGTGTTTAATTAGAGCAAGGAAACACAAGAGATTCATAAAGCAGAGAACAACTCGAGGGCAGGTCTCCAGTGCTGTGTATGAGCACCACTTTACTGCGACCAGCCTTTTCTCCTTCACCCAGACCTGTTTGCTGAAGTACAGAAATGCATCCGATTGACTAGGACACTGCATTTGTAAATTACTTTCTCTGGATAAAAGAAGTTTTTTTGTTGTTAATTTGGGGGAGGGCAGGCAACAAACAAAATATAGTCAGGCATTTATGTTTTGCCTTCAAGCCTCCTCTTATGCAGAAATGCATATGAAAAAGAGGAGAAATTAGCAAAGGGCCTCAAGCTATTTATTAAATCTTCTTTCTGCATTGTGAGGAGCAAAAAGCTCAGCAGAGTCAACAGGTCTGACTGACAGTCAGGACATGGAAGGAAGGCTGAGGGCTGGGGAGAGTGTCACGAACCTCTTAAATGAATGCCGTGCGCCAGCATGTGCTGCAGAAAAAAAACTGGGGTGATGCCCACAAAAGAACTCTTTCTTCTGGGGAAGAAGGAAGGAGTGAAAGGGGCAACTTGCCAGAACATGTCTCCAGGACTGAAGTTGCTGTGAAAGAAATTACCGTCGAGGCTGACAAAATGAACAGTAATGAGTCAACAAAGCAGAGGGAATACACCAAGCAATCCAAAGGATGGAATAGCTGAATTATTAACAGCATATGTAACCTCACACTTCAAACACCTTTGGTACTGGATGACTGAAGGTTGAATTTTTTTTTTTATTTTTTCTAAAGTTTGCAGGAAACTACAGGCCTGTCAGTCTAACAATACCAAAAAAAGCAGAGACTACAATGAAGTGCAAAGCCAGAGGGCACCTGGATAAATAAAATCTAATTGAGAAGTGTTAGCATGGCTTCTGTAAAAAGCAGTCCCCTCTTACAAGCCTCTCAGAGGTCTTTGAAGGGATGAACAAACATTTGCATAAGGGCCATTTACATTATATAGTCTACTTGGATTTCTTACAGCTTTTGACAAATCCCTTCACCTGAGGCCTCTAAGGACACTAAGCAGCCATGGTACAGCAGGGATAGTCTTGACAGGTATAAATAGTTCATAAAGAGGAAACAGAAGATCTGGGGTAATGATCAATTCCTGCAAAGGAAGGACGTCACCCACTGACAGCTGTGCTCTGTGACCCATGCTTTTCCACATGTTCACAAGTGACCTGGAAAATGGGAGATGAGCAAGGAAGTAAAGTTTTCTTGGCAGAACAAAATTTTTCAAGGTAGTAGGAAAAATTGCAAAGAATTACAGTAAGGTCTGGGTGTGATGATAGGTATTTTCATGAAAATGTCAGCTCAGGGCTTGGCAGCAGCCAAAAAAACAAACCAAATGTTAAGAATTGCTAGGAAAGAAATGCAGAGCACAACAGATGACATTGCTATGCTGCTGCGTAAATCTGTAGTTTGCCCATACCTTAATACCATGTACATTTTGTAGTTGTGTTTGAAATTTGGTGGCACTGCAGTACTACCCTATACCCTTCTGAACAGGCCTACTGGAAATGTGAGGCTACAATACAGTTTTCATTAAAAAGGTAAAGAAGTAATAACTACCCCTTCTCAGTGCTGCCTGCAGGACATCTAGAACCAGAAGTGTTTCAACAACATTTGTTAATTCTATCTAGATGTCCAAAGATTTTAAGTTGCCAGAAATACAAAGAAAATTAATGTAACATTTTTTTTATATTGTTTGTTTTCAAATAGAAAATTGGGAGAGAGGAAAGGAAAATAACAGTAATCTTTAGAAAGCTTAAAATTTTTCCAATATTTTTGTCCCATAGACATTTTGTCAACTGGTTCTTTCTCATTGGTATCACCAATGCTGTGCTTCTAAACATAACTTCAAAACACATATACTATAGCATTAAGGTTTTGGAGAGAAGCTGGAAAAGCAGAATCAATAACAATGCCAAGCAAAGCAAACTACAATTATCATCAGCTTTCAGATATGCATTCCCAATGAGAACCTTCAGATACAACTGCAATGTAATCAACACATCTTCACAGCAACTGAAAAAAAAGCATTCTGATGACATATTTGACCATGGAACATCTCACAAGGAGAGATAGTGTGAACTTCCTTTCTTTAACTGTGGTTAAAAATGGATTGTAGAAACACCGGAGACCATAAGAGAGGTCCATCGTTGTGTGATCTTGTGCAGATCACCTTAATAACATAAAGATTTTTGAGCTGGCAGCCCCATTTGGTAAAATTCTATAGCAAAAAAAAAAATTCCAGTTGTCAAACTTCTATCTTGTTTCTAGCTACTCGAGGAAATTTGCAAGATAATATATATAAAAAAAAAAAGCCAATCAGTACGATTGGCTAAAAATTGAAATTATTATTTGATTTATCTAATGGTATATCATTTAAAAGATTGAAAGGAACCAGTAAGTTAACTTTTTAACAGGATTATAATGTGCAAAAAGCTGTATCCTTCAGTGAAGGGTCTAATCTGCTTTAAATTATGTATCCACCTTCTCAGAAGGTGTAAGCCTGGATGGTTGCCCACAGCCACATGGGATCTCATGCCACAAAAGTTTGAGATATTTGACTCAATTTAGTGTATAGGCCCTTCAGATAGAGAACTCATACTGCTACTCTAGAAAAAAAAATGGTTAGGTCACTATTTTTTATTATTCCAACATTCTGTATGTGGAAAAGTAAGACACCATTTCAAGGGGCATTGAGATATGTAATTATCATTCTTTGGTCTGTGGTTAGAAAAACTATGCAGGGTCACTAGCACAGCCATCTGTTATGGTGGCATATAGTAAAGATACTGAATCATCAAAAGGCCCTTTTACAAGCCCTTTATAAAACATTCTCTCTGGGAAGGATGCAGCAGCATCTCTGCTCAGTAAAATTTCTTACTGAAGAAATTCATTTTGGATTGGGCAGACTTTATTTTTCTGTTGTGCAGAATACCTCAGAGGGAGGTATTCTCACCTTTTCCTTGAAGAGACTCACAAGATTTTTCAGTCCTGTGTTTGGCCTTAATCCTACTTTTACTGATGTCCTTCTACATCCCTTGGTCTGCCTGTCCCATCCTGCAACACCTGTCTTGCTTAAATAAATCCCGGTCAGCCACAACACATCCAAAAGCAATAGGAACGTTTCTTTTTCTCCCCGTAAGTCCTTGCCTTCTTTATAGCCAAAGTCATCAAAAGCCATGGTTCTGTGGTTAGTTTCACTTACTCTCTCTTGCTTTCTCAGTTATCACAGAACCTAATTCAAAATGGGTTTTAGATACCTGGTTTTCAGGTTTACTTATAGGCTTGTGCTTTAACTTAATATAAAACCATTCCCGGGTGGACCATGCACAGGCTTTCTCAGTGTCTCCTCCCACACTGTCTCCATCCTTAAAGGATCACCTGGATTTCTCCTTTTTGCTGCTTTCACAGCCTCAGCTGACAAAGCTTCTTGACTCTCAGGTTTGTGGCTGCTTTTGCGTCCAAGAAATTTTACAGTCAGTGTGTCAAAGAAACAATTTAATGCAATTTCATTATATGAAAACACAGTATATGGGATAATCCCATTATGATGAGGTTGCTGTTGCTTTCTTCTGCTTCACAAGCACAAACCAGGCTTCACCTCGGGTAAAACAAGGGAGTAAATAGTGCCTGATAGTGCCCCATATCCAAAACTAAGAATACTAAATCTTCAGCAACTCACTTGTCTGCTGAATTGCCAGAGGCTAACGACTCTAAGCTCCAATCCACCCCTTGCCTTTCTCCATACAGCAGTTAGGCTGTCCTAACATTGCTTCCCTTCACAGCCCACACAGAATCAGTTTCTTAGAGAAATTTTTTAAAATCTTTGTAAAGGATGATTTTTTTTTTCCCCCCAGTCCTAGCCTTTCTCCAAAACTGAAGTGACTAAAGCAACAGGCATTTTGGGCATATTAGCCACTCTCCTTTGGACACGTGAGACTGCTGGAAACTCTGTGTCAGTTACCGCATCCAAGAGCAGATGCTGTGCCAAGTCATTCATAAATGCCAGCATTCTTCTCCCTATTTTAACTGGTTTTTTTTTTCACTCTCTCTCTCTTTTTTTTTTCCCAAGCCACTCACCAGCAGGGCTCTTCCTCATCCTCCCTCCAGCTGATGGCAGTGAGCTCCAGAGATTCCCTGCTGCCTTGCCTCTCCCACTGGCAACAGGCACAGGGAACCACTCCAGCCCTCCAGCTCCTGAGTGAGCCCCCACCGGGCCAACAAGAAGGGAGGAGAGAAACTGCCCACCCATCACAGCCAGCTTCTGCTGGCCTCACATCCAAACGCTCCCTCCAACCCCTGGCTCCAACCTCAGCTGCGCTCACCACTTGAAGAAGTCAAGATCGTGGAGGTGACTCAAGACGATCTAAGTAGATGGACAGGGGGAGGGTTCCTGAGAGACACCAGCCGGGTGCCTACCCACTACCAGAACTGCCCATTTATCCCACGCATCTCAGAGAAGTGGGCAGTGCTGCGGAGCCCCTGCGGCTGGCGCAAGTAGGATCAAACACCCCACAGCCTCCGTTCTGGCACCAGCTCTGGCTGTATGGACCAGAAGGTCCACACACGTACCTTTCCCACAGCATACATTGGACACAAACATGTTTTCTTGCATTCATATTGAATGCGGAACTGCTTGAAGACATTGAAAACACAAAAAAGCTCATTCTTTTCACCTGTTCTCCATGAAATAGGGTCACTTTTGTCTGGCAAAGTGAACCACATTTGGGTTTTCTTCCATACTTCAATTTTAGTGGAAATTGTGGGGGATACAAGGCAGCCTCCCTCCAAGACCAGCACTCCCATCACAAATGCTCTCTTAACTCAGAGGAGGCAGGTTACAACACCGGTTATCTCCTTCAATGTGTGCACGAAATACGGATTATCTGAAGAAGAGCTGGACTCTGTCACGGGGAGCCAGAGAAGCAACATCAGCGAGCAATAGCCACCTGGGCCATGTCCCATGAGGCCCAGGAGCCTTGTGGGTGAGACAAGACATGGTCTCCTTCTTCCTCTGTGCTCAAAGAATTGTGCTGGGCCTCCCCTGGGAAGCACCAAGGTGTCACCCATGCAAGTATCCCCATCAGAGACAGCCTGGCTGCTGCAGGGGGCCTGCCATGGCTGCCAGAGTGTGCTGAGGCACTGCTGCTTGCAGGCCTGCGACAGGGCAATGTCATCACCTTTTGCTGGAGAAGGAGGAGACTGCTAACAAAGAGACACAGATCCTCACCAGGAGGTTATTGTGGGAGTTGATGTCTGATTGAAAGGAAAGGCTGTGGCTTCTTGAAATAGGAAGAAAAAGCCTCCTCACAGCGTTACAGGCAGTTGTTAAAAAGGACTAACAGCTCCGATGTTCAAGGAAAAAACTGAGTCAAGTGGCTTATACAGAAAATAAACATTTTAAAATTATTCCTGAAAAGGACAACTTATCTAAAATATCAGAAATTTGTCTTTTCATACCAGGATGTGCCCTGAGAATTGAATCTAAAGTAAACAGCAGACAAGAAATTAAACCTGCTTCTTCAAAGCCCTTGCCATGCAGTTCTCCTTCCTCTATGTTTCCTAGGTGCTCTCCAAATTCACTTCAAAATCTGCGTTGCCCTGAGACTTGAGGGGCTGCCTGATCTAATGACAAGAAGAGAGATAAGGGCTCTGACACTTCTGCTGCTTCTTTTTGGAGATACTGCTGTTTTCCATGATGCTGTAGGCTGATGAAGGCAAGCCTCTTTTTTGGGACAGGAGATTAAAAAAAAACATTTCTATTTCTTGTTACTGCTGTAGTAGTGGTCCATTATCAAGCATTTCCTCAAGATACCAGTGGGTATGACATAGTCCCTTGTTTGGTTTCTAAGCCAATGTCTTCATGTCTATGGCAGTCTGGAAGCAGCACAAATAATCCCATCCTGGCTTGGAAGGAAGAGAAAACTTGCATGCAACTCTGAATGAACGTCCCAGAGAAGCAGTGACCAATGATTCACTTTGAGTAATGCTGACTCACTTCAAGGTACTTTCCATGTACACACACACGCTGAAAGAGTGAGTGAAAATAAATGCCTGATCTCAAGAAAGTTCAAACTAAATATTGTTGTAACCTTTTACTTTACCCAGAGAGAAAAATCAGTTTCCTTTTTATGGAGAGAGACTGTTTGGCAGAGCAGCCAAAACCAGTTGTTTTTGTTTTTACAGGAGTTTCAAATCCAGAGATAACTGTTTAGGACAAGTTTTTAGGGTGTGTGGGGCAAGCCACAAAATTGCAAGTGCTTAAAGCCTGGAGTATGTAAACAAAGGCTTGTGAATGCTGCAGGGTCTCATCATGTACATCTTTCTTGGGGAATGGGGCAAAGCTGTGCACGATGGCAACGGCTGTCAGCAGCATTTGGAAACCTTTGAGAATTGTATTGGAGATATCTTGCTTGTGAGCCAGGAGCCCCCAGACCCATTTCGCTCTCCTTGTCCTACAGAAATATGTTCTCAGTGAACTCTTCCCCACCCATGAGGTGCACGCACTGGGCAGAAGGAGCAATAAGACCCTTCTCTGGACCAGTGCTACTTCTGTTTCCCCTCCCTGGTGTCTAGATCTGTCCTAGCAAGTGCCCTGCTCAGCTCTATTCTTCTGTTACTTTATCTATATCTGCTGCAGCCTTGTTACACTGTCAGTTTACACATTTTTTTACTTCAGTCTTCTGCAATTTCGCAGGCACATACCACTGTTTTGTGTACACATCTCATGGTCACCGCAGCGACACACTTCTGTGCTGCACAAAGTCATACCGCCCCAAGACACAGCCCTTCTTGGAAATACTTCCAGGCCTGAGAGACGTCTTTGGCCAATTCACTGTATTTGTGGGTTCTCCACGCTGCTCCTGAACAGGTCTGAACACTTGTGCTCTGTGCCAACATTGCCAAAGCCAGCAGGAAGCGATGGTTGGACTTGATGATGGTCTTTTCCAACCTTGAA
The DNA here is from genome assembly GCF_036417535.1 of Chlamydotis macqueenii. Classification (NCBI taxonomy): domain Eukaryota; kingdom Metazoa; phylum Chordata; class Aves; order Otidiformes; family Otididae; genus Chlamydotis; species Chlamydotis macqueenii. Next base: position 51,981,369 of record NC_141593.1, on the reverse strand, counting down.
GATTCTTTGATTCTATTACATGCTATTCCCTTCAGCTCCCTGGCAGGATCAAGTTGCAGACAGAGTGAGTGCCACTGCTTTGTGCAATATCGTCACAGATGCTTTCATGGTTCTGGCATGGGAGTTGGTGAGGCGGTGTTGCCTCTCTTTCCTGTGTTTCCTTAATCCCAAACTAATTCTTGTGAATTAAAAGCCTAAGAAAGCAGCAACATTGTCTCAGAGCTCCCAACAGAGACATGGAGCTGTGCTAAGTTGCTCTCAGGAAGGTGCTAGGAGGCTGGTGGGATGGAGTAGGAGGCACAGTTTATGGCCAGGAAGAAACCACACTGTCAGGCAACAACCTTGAGGCTAAGCATCCCTTGCAGTGCTGAGTTAGAAGGCAGATCTTCACACAGTGCTACCATCGCCCCTGCAGTGCCTTTCACTGCCATACTCCCTTCCCTGCATACTTGTGCAATGGATGTAGCTGGTCAGAAACCATATGCCAGCCTGTGCACCTGCAAGGAAGTAGAGTAAGGCCCAGCAGCCCTTAATTACCCCCACCACGTGTTGGCCAAGAGGCTGCCATTGTGCCTGGAGCTGAGCGCAGGTACTGCCTGCCAAGGGGAAGGATGCAGAACACCTGCTTCAACGTGGGAGCCAACAGGCTCTTCATTAATTAGATCAGATAGAAATAAATAATGCCAGTGATAATAAGAAAGAAAAAGTGAGTCCAGATTATTAATACCAAAACAGATCCAAACTGCTGATACACAAAAGTTTTCCACTGACAACTACCCCTCTCCCTTCCATTTCCCTGATTTTGTTTTGAAACTTCTCGTTGCCACATGTTATTAAATGGAAAGCTTTTCCTCTCTAGCTCCTCAATGCATCCAAAATGTGATTTTTCTGCCCTTTACAAGCAAGAGTCTGTGTCAGCACTCCTATATTGCACAAGGGAAACTAAGGCACAGGAATTACAGCGAGCTGAGTGCCACAGCCGTGGCAGCTCGGAGCCCACGCTGCCCTCTCCACTTCACCACAAAGTGGCACAGGCAGGCTGTCACCGCCTCAGGGATTTCAGGTTGTCCGCACGGCAATGGGATTGCCCCGGTGCAAGGCATACAACTGTCGCACTGACCTGCAGCAAAGCCTCCAGATGAGGTCAGATCACCCAGACCCTCGTGTGCCCGCTCTCAGGCCAGCTGTCCCTGGCACCGCTCAGAGGTCTGCCCAAACCTGTGCCCACCAGCCAGCTGCTGTTACAGATATAAAAGGTTTTAACAGCCCCGGGTGCCTGTTTATCAGCAGGGCTGGGGAAAGGGGGATTTGTGCCTATGGGCAGTAGAAGTGGGAACCCACTTTGTGGAGCCAGAGGCAGAAGGGGAGAATTTCCCCACCGGTTTCACTGCGGCTACAGCATCCTATAGCTATCCTGCTTTCCAGCCCAGCTCCCTCCTCCCCAAACTCTCCAGCCCACCAGCAGCCAGCAAAACCAGCCAGGTGTCCTCAGGCCAGTGATATCTTCCCATCCTCCTGGACGCAGACCGGAGGGAGACAGAGGTTGGGTTAGCCAGGGCTGGCCCTCGAGCACTGCTGGTGCTGGCTGAGCTGGGTATTTCTCATCCTGAGTGGGAGCAGCAGACTTGACATTCCACCAGGAGATTTCCACATGGCAAGGGTTTTGTCAGGGATTTCTCAGAGGCCCTCTTTGGAGAGAACACGCTGTGCCTGACCTCCCTGCGGTTTACTTGGCTCAGAAGACACCTTTTTGTGCTGGATTGTGCTTCTCCTCCCCTTCCCTCCCTGTCTCTGGCCTCCTCTGTGAAGAGAAACAGCAATTCAACCAGTTGCCTTCCCGAGAAGTGACAGCCCACATTCACAGGAGAGGAGAGGAGAGGACGAAGGGGAAGATGCTCGCTCTCGCCTCTGACAAGGCGGCAGGGCTGTGCAGCTCTGCACAACCAGCATCCCCGCAGGACGGCATTCTGCAATGTGCTGTTCCAGTGTCGGAGCCAAGCGCAGCTACGGAGAAATGAAAACTCATATATGCATAATCTTCACAGGCGCCATCAACGGTATGAGGCAAACAGTTTTGAAAACACTTACTCATGTTCCAGCCACTCCCAATGCTGGAAACATCATCAATGATAAATCATATCTTTCAATTAACCTTGATTTTTTTTTCTTCAGTACAAAGCTAGCCAAAAAATTTATCATATTACAAATCTCTATGTATTTTTTGCCATCTATTAGTCCTCCTTCCATGTTTTTTTTTTTCCTTAGGTATTTTTCCCATTTATTTGAAAGACTTGAGGAAGAGCACAGTCACTTCCCAGGGAATTCAGCATCAAAGGCTACAACAGAGACAGCTTGTCCCTGAGCAGAGGGCTATATCAATGTAATGTTTTGTCAACACCTGTACTACTCAGAATTTAAGTTTCCAATTGTCTTGGTCTTGAGTGACTGCTGCTCATACCACTCAGTATCAGCACAGTGGTAAGAAAGGCAAGTTCTCACTTAACTATTGAGCTGAGAAGTGAAAAGAGAGCAGTTTAATGCATAGCCTTCTCTCCTACAGGACTCTGCCATAATACTGACCATCTAATTTAGACTCAGAAGTCACTTGGACCTCAAGGAGCATTTCTGTAAGTGGAAGTACTATCCAATTCTCAAATTATGTATGTACGCACAGAGGCAGAAGACTGCAAACTGGAAACAGCAAGGTACTCTTCAGCACAGCAAGACTTTCCTGGTTTTGAAAAATCTTTAAAACTGTCCCTATAGTTTTAGATCCTTAGTACCCCATATGTGTCACCTACCCAACTGACTCCCTAATCCTCCTCTGTATGGGGTTTTTAGACAATTCTTTCAACATTTATCTCTCTAGTCCAAATTTCCAAAGACATTTCAGCTCCAATCTTAATACTGAATAGGTTTGTAAATACATTTGAACATCTGTTCTTCAGTGTCTCTCAGATAAAACAGGATTAAAAACAGCTCCATGTCTTCTCTACATGCTTCTCCTGTAAATACTACACTCTAATCTTGATTGGGCCCCTCACACAGGTAATAATATATTATCTATCTCGTTTGGGAATTCAATCTCTTTCATGGTGACACTCAAGGCTCAGCATGTTTTTGTCCATGCAGTCACACCTGTGCACCCCAAACGCCCCAGGAGAGGTCCAGTGATGCAGAGCATCTCCTAGAGGAGAAAGAGGAGGAAGGGAGCAAAACACCTAAAACCTAACCCAAGGTACTGTTAACTCCCTGTTGCTCAGTTGCACCTCCAAGCAATGAGGCTCCGTAAGAGAGTACACCTTTCCCCTTTTAATTGTCCTTCACTTTCCAGTGTCCTCTAGGACTGCACGAGTGGTAATAACTTGTTTGTTTAGGGTGGTTTTATGAATCAGCCTGCATTTACTGGCTTGACATACACGAAGTCTGACATTTCACTATGTCTAGGAATTCCCTGCATCTTATTGTGCTGCAGCTTGGGCTTTGCTAAACAGAACACAGATTCAAAATGCCCTCCATAAGGTATATGGAGGCAGCACTTGTCAAGACTATCAGTAGTGTGGGGAAGGAAAAACAAGGAGGAAATCCTTTGAGACACTAATGGTGTGCATCAAGGAAAGCATGCCTCAAGTTTTATTTGAGTAGGTCTTCTTAGGAGCAGTTGCAATAGTGAATCACTGACCAGGGAGGCACGGAGATGGTCAGGTTTGATTTGCTGCTTGTTAGTAGTAGCTCTGACACTGACCTACAGGGGTCTTGCAAGGGGTCATCAGGAAGACACCAATCTGACTCCACAGCTATATCTCACACACCGTCCTAGCTACTGGAAATGTCGGCTTACCTGCCAGCACCCACACGGCACTTGAAGGACATCTGAGCCCTACTTCACCTGCTGCTTCCAGCAATACACCTTTCATGCTAGAAAGGCAAAAGCTGTCCATGAGTGTCCAGGAAGTGGGAAAAGATCAGCTTCAAGATCTTTATTCCTTGTTCAGACTTATAAGATATTCTGGATAGGAAGGATAAGAGAACATGGACAAAGCTGGGAGTTATGCCATTTGCTTTCTACAGTCACTGAAATAAGCAAAATTAAGTTTGCAATTAAGATAGCTTTATTACTACTACATCAGAAATGCCTCCATTTTTTTCTCCATGAAAATGTCATCTTCTCAATGGACCAGTTTAACATAAACAAGAGAGAATCCACCTCTTCCCCTTCATGGACATGTGAAGAACTTTAACCGGACCAATCTACGAAACTGGTGTGACTGGACCTCCCCACACCAGCTTCCGCATGAGCTATTTGTAGAACTGATTTCAGTAACAAAGGAATTTCTGTAGAAATGTGGCTGCTTGCTTATACTCTAGAAAAACAAAGAGGAATTGCTTTTTCATCAAACTGTTGGCCGCAAAGAATCCAGCCTGTTATAGTGTAAGATTTGTGTCTTAAATTTGCGTACCAGCTGTTGACTCACTAAGCAAATCTCCAAGGCTCTGCTGGCTCTTTCACCAGCTAACGAACCGGCTCCCGGACTCAAAGCACCATTCTTAGCCTTATGAAGGGTGGCCGTCCTGACTGTCTTGAGCTATATCATGAAAACTTCATATGGCAAAGAGCTGCAAAACATATACCACATACCTTAGAAAGCTAAGGAGCCAGAAGGAAGCTGGGAATCATTCCCAGACAAGGCATTATAATGGCCTTCCCAGGGAGATGAGGGAGACAGGCTGGCTGGATAGGCACTTGTGTGCCAAGGTGACCCAGCAATGTCAATTTCTTCTGTCTCAGCTGACTGAGTTCCTTTTGGAGCTTACAATACAGATCACCAAGCAGCCGTCACATCAGCTGTCGTTACCTGAAATAACTCCAGCCTAAGGGCCATGCCGGAATTGCAACCCTCACGGAACAATTTCCACCACACTCTTGCAGTCCCTGCTGGTTTCCAGCACGTTCACAGAGAAAAATCGGCATTTTGGCATCCTTCCCTACAGAGCACATCTTTGGTGGTGATTGGCCTCCTTTAGAAATGACTGAATAAGAGCCTTTGGTCAAATGCTAGATGCAGGTAAGTTGAGTACAACTTTCCATGACTTAAGAGACAGCTGTGTCACTATAGAGGTCAGAATTTGAGTTTAAGGTTTCTGATCCCCCTACAAAGCCAAGATTTGAAGTAAAAAGTAGGCTGGAAAGCAAGCAAAGGGATTTCACTAGTTGTTGAATGAGTTGCTCAACCCTTGTGCTGCTGAAGGGAAAGCAGTGAATTCAAAATAACAGTCCAGTTCTATTCCACAGATGAGTCTTTAGTAATGTATAGAAGACACATGGTGGTGAAGGATTTTCCCCCATCCCCAAATCCCCTAATCCTGCGCTAAACTATGTGACTGTGATGTTGCCCGAGGCTAGAACTTCCCCAATGTCATGGAAGAGCCCATTGTCATGATCTCCACAGCTCTCCTGCAGATCTGAATGGTTGTCTCATTGCTCAGGAACAGCTGGAAGAAGCATCATGTAACATTTCAAGCAAAGCCTCCTAGAGGAGTTTCAGAACAACACTACAGCAAAGTTCTCCTGTTAGATTACTTACATCTTCAGTAGCCTAACTTCAGCTCCTAAACTCATTGATTAAGAAACATGCCAGAGACCCAACAACCCCACCTCAGCCAGCGATATTAGGGACCTCAGCACCACCCAATAATTTCTGAGTCTCCCTCATGGAAGTCAGCATTTTGCTGTCAGAATTTCGATTTGTCCTTTCTTTTTCACCTCTCACACTTACCACTCCAGAGTGTTTGTTGCTGACTTCTTAAAGCAGGAAGCACTCAACTTGTCTCTGAGGATAGCAAGTGTGTTTGCTTTATGAGCTTTTTCATCCTATTTTCTCCTCCTGTCCTGCTGAGGTGGGGGACTGAGAAAGCAGCTTGGTGGACATCTGGCAGCCAGCCAGGGTTAACCCACCACACCACAACTGGTAATGTACATGCTGGCAAAAGGTCTTCCTCCGTACCAACATACCTGGAGGCACACATGGGTTAGGCAAGAGACCCAGTCCTGACACAACTGTGAAGAAAAGGGGGTTGTGGCTACGTGACAGAAATGGAATGGAAGTATTTATCATTTCACTTGGGTTTTTACCTAGGTTTTGTTCTTGCAGGAAGATGAAAATATTAATTCAGGATTGTTCAATTTTTTTTTTTGCTACTTGTGTTTCATACACAGGTAATGCTTTCTTCTTTGCATGTACAACTATTTTTATTCTGATTGACTCCGCTAATATTCAAAGCAAGTTATTCTTTGATGAAAGATAAATGTCAGCTTCTTAAATGTTTCAGTGATAAGCATGCAGTTTTTCCTTTTCTCCTTAGGGTGCTGGCAAAATAGGAAAAGCCAATGTAGATTTGACATTTTTCCCGAAAGAAATATTCACTTCTTTTTTTGTTAAGAATGCTCTGATTCAATCATTCATCTTTCCTTTAAAGAAAGAGTTATGAATTGCACATCAACCATGCGCTATACATGTGCTATAGTAAGTACAAGTATATTGTCCAGATTTTGAATATGAAATGACTATTTATGTCATCCAATTCATTCTTGCAGAATTGCCTAGGCACTTGACTAACCACTTGCATATAAAAATGTGTATTTTTGCTTGAGCAATTGAAAGCTTATATTTAAAAAGTAAAACAGCCCTCCAAACACCTTAACTACATATTCTAAGCTCTAGAATTATTATTGTTCAGATGGTTGAAACTGAATGCTGTACTCCCTGTTTAAACAAAGCTTCATTGGAGTCTGAGTACTGAATGCATCTCGGCCAATTTTTTCTTTAAGTCAGTAAGATATATTATTTATTTTAAGACAGTGCTGTGCCTACATAGAGGTTACAGATAGTTGTAAAGAAGAATTTCTCTTTCCCTGGATTTTCAGTGATTTTTCCAAAATCTTTTCCCAAATTAGGACATCAACACTTTCCTCAGTCATAGTTTTTAAAAAATGAAATTTTACAGAGGTTCAGCTAATTTTTAGCAGCTCTAATCCTTTCAAACAGATACTTCCTAACAGATTTTAAAGAAGCTGGTACATTCCTGCAAAGTGCTGACTTTCGTTTAATCAGTGCCTTCCTGCAGAGTATCCTGTAGGAAAATCTTTTTGTCTCAGAACATTATTAAGCTTCTCTTCAAGGGCTCAGTGGTGCTCCTTCTCCCTGGTGAGGACTGAAAACGCTTATCTCTCACATTTGGTGGGGTCACATTTAATAAACCCTTTAACATTATCCAATAGTAATAATAATTTTTAAAATCTACACATTTGCATGAAGTCAAGCACCAGAGTGCAAACTCTCTACTTTGCTTAGAAAAGATCGTGGAAGATTCCTGGATGTGTTTTATTTCCATTGGCATAGATGTCAATTTGGCTTAGAAGCTGCCTGCCTAATATGGGTTCATAGTGGCTTTGTGGCAGGAGATCGAGGTGAAGAGGCCAAAGAGCACAGGTACTGCTGGCTGTACCTCTACACGTTGACAAATACGAGGCCGTGGAGACTATCAGAGCAGCAGCGCCTGCCGGCCCAAAGCCTCAAGGGCAGATCTAAACTGCAATCGAGCCTGTTGTCAAGCGCAGTGCTCCAAAGGCAGAGATGTTGCAAGCGGTGGGAGGGGGAGATGGCGAAGAGCTTGGCAAGACTTCAGCCTGCTCTTAGACCTGCTATGGACAAAGAGTTTCCACAGTTCAGTAGTTTTCTCAAGTGTCAGGCTAGAGTATCCTATTAAAAAGCCATCTCCTGACCTAAGTGTCTTTCTTGGGAAAGCAGGTTCAACATTTAGATCCAGCCTGAGCTGACAGCTTCATGCTATCCCAACTTGATTACTTCCATCTGAAGGTTTGATCCTACAGTTATGAAGGTCTCTTTAATTAGACAATGTTCATTTCATTAACTCTGCTTTCAGAATATAAGAGCTAACAGCAGGGACTGATTATTCTTTTCAGGGCAATGTAGATTTTTTTTTTTTATGATCCGGTTGGGAAATACTTTTGGGAAACACTTGTTCAAAACAAAACAAGACAAAAAGGAAGATTTTTCTAAGCCAAGAAATAATACTCCTAAAGAAATATTTTGGCTAGAGAAGGTTGTGCTGGGGTGGTACTAATGATGTACCTTTGTTGCTGCTCTAAATTCAGGGCGATGAGAAGTGCAGCAAACTGGAATCACTGTACGCCATGGGGTGATTCAGACAGGCACACAACATGGGGCTATCTGCATACACCCCTACTTATTCTCCCCTTCTGTTCTTCCTTTCTCCACCAGCCAGGCCCCAAGCCCCTTCTAAATTGATGGCACACTTTCCATCGACACACACAGGCTGTGAACTGGATCTTGCAGGTTTGCAGTGTATGTCCACTCACCATGTTGAAATGAAAACAGATAGAGTCAGGAGGGTGTAGACAGCTCTGTCCCCCAGATCTATGCTGCTAATTGGGAAGATGCTTTTAAAAAAAAAAACAAACAAACAAACAGAAAAGAAAAAAAAAAAGAATTGCCAAGATCTCAGGTAGGAAGGACTGTAATGTGTGAGAATATGGTTGAGAAGGGATATTAAATTTTATAACAGCAAAGCAGCACAATTAATGGGAAATCTTCTGAGAAAGAAGCAGGATATTGAACTCCAATTTGATCATTGACCCTTAGGATAGCAATGTAAGCCATACTAGCAGACCAAATTTTGTCTCCAGTATTTAAGGCTTTCTAATAAAAGTCTTCACTGAAGCATGCTGAAAACAAAACACCTTCTTCTGGAGGGTCTACTTCTGAGAAGCTCTGGGAGAGAAGGGTGACACTTCAAAGACACCAGATAAATGGATGCTAAGTGTTCAGAAACCACCTAACCCTGACAAAAGTTCATGCTCCTGAGCTTTTGCAGCTCCCAGGGTAGAGCTGGTCGCCGTGTTTGGTGATAGCCTGCAACGCAGCTGGTGGAAAGGCTTCCCTCCCCTTGGCACTGGCAGGCTCTGGAGTGACTCCAGAAAGCAGGGAGAGCTGCGGGAAAGCAGGAGTGGGCAGGGTGGGAAGAAGTGCGTGGGATGGAGTGGGCGTCCCCCACTCCCTCCATGCACTTGCTAGCTCTTTTCGGTATCGATCTGGGAAGGAGAGCTCTTCAGCTGGGGGGATGCCAAGGGAAGAAAGAAGACCAAGCATAGTGGGGATGGGCTGAGCCACTCGAGCCTGGATCGCAAGGCAGCAGGGACCAACGGGAACCCCTCAGACACCCCAGATTTTACGTGCTTTGTTCCAGTTGCAAAGCACAGTTCATTAGGCCCTGGTCAGGAAAGGGAAATTCACCATTCATAGGACCTGACTCAGAGCTTCCATCAATACCAGGACATCAACTCCTAATTTCATAATCCTTCTGGTTTGGGGGGAGGGATTCCAACTCAAGGCTTTAATAATCTAAGTCCTTTTATTTTAAAGGCAGCCCACACCACATTTCAGCTCTATGGCCGCAGATGCACATAGCACCAAAGGCACTGCTGGTAGAGCAAGGCCCCTGCTCTACTCTTGCATTCAGGAAACGAGAGGTTGCCACGACCAAAGAGCAGCCTGCAGCAGTCTGGATGCAGACCCTCGTTGTTTCTGTCAACGCGAGTTGTGGCTGTGTAACCTGGCCCAAAGATAAAAACTAACCAGATTTAATTTTTTAATCTTATTCTTTGGGGTCCTCTATTTTTCAGTGTAAGTGTTTCATTATGTTCTATAGTGCTTTGTCTCTGGGAGAGCTGTATATGGGTTTTTCTTAACAGAAATGCTCCAATTGATGAAGATTTTTCTCTGATAATCTGAGTGCCTGATAGTATTGTGATAGCCAGGATCAAGAAGAGAACAAGATCACACTATATTACACAGTGAAAACCTGGCAGCTTTTGCCGTTGGATTTTGTGGAACCAAGATTTTGTCCTATAAATCCCAGAAGTGCCTCCAACTGTAAGAGCAGCAGCACACACCAAGAAGGCTCAGACAGTCTATCAGGTGCACTAAACCTGGATGAAATGTGAATGTTGCAACAATCAAGTGTGTCAAACAACATGCAGAACTCCATTTCCTTTGTTGGAGGGTGTGCAGAAAAAAAATCAGGTTGCGTTAACAGGATGTCGTGGCTGAAGAACCTCAACGCTGCCATAAAGGAGGCAGCTGTAGGAGGCCTGTGCCACTGAGTGCCTGTGTGAGGCTGCACAACTCACTCCTGTGACTTAGAATCATAGAATCATAGAATCTTTAAGGTTGGAAAAGACCTCCGAGGTCACCAAGTCCAACCATCAACCTAACACCACCATGCCTACTAAACCACGTCCTGAAGTGTGACGCCCATATGTTCTTTGAACACCTCCAGGGATGGTGACTCCGAGCCCTTATCTTGTCCCTCACATCAGATGTCCAAATGAAGACTCCACAGTATTATGTGTTTTGACTACATGCTATGCTATCTAATGCTTAGGATGACAAAAAACCAAGTCCTGGCTATCTCACACTGGGCCCCTAAAGCTTGAGTGTACTTTTTCTCCATAGTATTTTTCTCTGCTCTTCACTTGTATGGGGGGAACAGACCCGGATGTGACATTTTCAGATGCTGTGATGAATCATGGGCAGCAGGAAATGGAGGAAATTTACACTGCTCTCTTTGGATGCGGTTTGTGTGCTATAAATACAGCACGAGGAGAGTTTCTTATCTGTAAAGAGGAGAAAACTTTTCATAACATCTCATTAAATAAGTGCATATGGTCCCATGTACAAAATCAGCTAAGATTCCCACAGAAAAGAGAGTACAAACTTGTAGTCAAAACTGTGTTGTAATGAAGATATAATGTAGAGTTAAGGTGGGCCCAAACTGCAGAGAGGGGCTCATCAGCCCATTAATATCTGGTCTTTGTGCTACCCTAACAGATTAGGATTAGGCAGGGCCACCCAAATTAAATTTTATAGGGGCAGATGGTACTCATGAAATGAAGCACTTTTAATCCAGCTGCAGGGCACCAGGCGGCAAAAATAACCTGCCACTATCTGCCCAGGAGTTGTGATCCAAACCTGGGAGCCCTGAGGCTGAGTCTGCTGTCCTGCTGCTGGGCTGCTTCCTGTCCTCTGTTCCTCCGGCTTCCCAGGTGTAAGGGTCGGTCAGAAAACCAGTATTGTCTCAACCTTGTCATCGAGGACTTCCAGGTCCTATGGACTTGATCTGGCCTAAAAGTTAGGCTCACAACTTGACATGAGTTGCTGTGAGCAGCCTGCCTGAGATGCAGTTGTGGTTTTTTTTTCCTCCTGGGAACAGAACAGAACTGTTATGGACAAGGCCAACTCTGGCCTAACAACAAAATGTACAACATCCTTGAAGCGGCAGACAGAGTGGCGCAGAGGTGCCACGGCTCATCCCTGTTGTCAAAACTGGCAGAGATAACCGTGCAGCTGCTATCGAGGAGGATGAATCACAACTGCTGTCTCAAAAACCACGGTGAGAAAGTGCCCTTTAACGGAAATTTGCTAATTATAATGTACAAAAAACACACTTCTATCCTAAGGGCCGAGAGCAGGTGGAGATCCCCGAAGTAAGGAGGAGCAAGGTTTGCCACTTGGCATAAAAGGTCGACCCCTAACAACGAGACCCCCGAAGAGCTCTCCCCACCAAGGATCGACATTGACATCGATCGTGAAGACCGGCGGGATGCTGCCTGGACCTGGGACCCTAGGGATGCCTTGGACCCGCGGTGGTAGCTATTCTCTTCTTTTTTCCCTTCCCTATCTTTACTTTTCCTTTTCACTCCCTTACACCTATTGCACGCTGCTTTACGGGCAAAATAATAAAGTTTGTGCTGTTTGATTGAAACCAACCCCTCTGGCGTGTTTGCCGTAATTTTGCACTTCGAGATCGCATTAAAAGAACCATCACGAGTCCCGAGTGGGCCGTGACACCAGGTCAGGGCCCTTTCGAAGGAGTGGGCTTTTCTCCATGTGTGCAAGCACAGAGACAGTGGTTACAGGGAGATAACAGATGCCTTCTAGCCCATGAGGGAGATGGGTGATTTCCAGAGGTAGAAGAGAGGGCAGCACCCTCGGGGATGCAAAACCTCATCAGCACCACAATGGTTTGTTTTCCTGGCCCATACCAAAAAGAATATGCCAAGAAAGGTCTTTTATGTAGCGGGGAGGGAGGAACTGTCATCCCATAGAAACTAAGCCAGAGTGTTCGCTCTTTATCTCAACCCTGAAGGTGCCAAGCTTCAGGGCACCTCAGAGCACCTCAACAGGCCCTCTTGTTGAAAGGTAAAGCCCTGAAGTGTGATGTTTTCCTCTCATCAAATCTTTCCCTCTGGTGAGACGTGGTCAAGGTTTGGATTGAGAGTGCTTCTCTTTTTGTGATTGGTTCCCATTATGTGGCCTCCAGTGCTCTTTTATGATGTTCTTCTCCTCTATTCTTCTCTGTACTTTGAAGTGCTCTTGCACGAAGCAGCATGACATAAAATAAAATGACATTCATTATTAACACAAATGAAACATTTGGTTTCAATCATCTCCCCTCTCTCCAGTTGTGAGGAGTGAGAAATCACTCATAAACGCAGGCAGTGTTTTAAGAAATTGCAGACTTTACAGAGCAAGAGAAAGGAAGAAATATAGGCCCTGAGACACTGAGCTTGTCACAGCATACAAAATGATAAGACAGAAAGAGAGCCTTGCCTGGGGTGCTTCAAACACTCATGGATGGAGCTGCACAAGCTGAAAATAAGAAAAAAAATTAAACACCAAAGCAGAACCGCCAATTAAGTCCTAAACTGAGGATTGGCTCTGTCACTGACCTAGAAGTGACCTTTGCAATGTCACTTTGCCTCTTTGCATTTCTGGTTTCCCACAGGCTGTGTTTTTGTCTGCTTGGCCTGTCAACAGAGGAACTGAAGGAGGAAAAGGTAGGTCTCTAGTCAAGGCTTTTTTTTTTTCTGAAGTATCTCTACACCGCTCCTAGCTGCAGGAGGATATTTCCAGGCAGAACTTCTCTAATTTATCCACAAGAAGGAAGAAGGGCTCATTTGAAAAAATAAAAAATCTAATCTCTCTCCCAGTTCTGCTAGTTTTACTAACATTTTGTCCTGTCTTCCATTGCACCAGATAACATTTAACGTTTAGAAATAGCGTGCATGGCGTCTTGAATTGAGAGTAATAAAAAGGCTTAAGAGATATCTGTCCAGCCTCAGGGTAGCACAAGCCTATTATCCCAGCCTGTTCCATAAAACAGTTGACTTGACAGCCCATGTCACTATGGAATGCCGTTAGCTCTGGGTTTTTTCATTTCTGCTTAAAAATGATCCCATTGAACCCAGGCTATGATGCACTGCAATTGGCATTCCTAGGGCTTGCACATGTCTTGAAAGGAGGACTGCAGCAAAACCCTCTCCAGGGACTGCAGCACTGGCCACGGGACTCAACAGAAAGATGTACTTCTCCCCTTTCATCTGATATAGACTTGACGCACACCAAAACTCTTGTTGAGAAACTCTAGGACCAGGGTTAGATGTGGCTGGGCTGAGCAGTTTGCTATACACAGGCTGCACCATTGAGAAAAGGATTGGCTCACCATGTGCTTTTTGATCTTTGAGAGATCTCTTGCCTCTCCTGAGGTACAGCACAGCTGCTGTTTAGAAGTGTATAGCACCACAACACATGGATGTAAGGAAGGGAGGGAAGCAAAATAGCATGTGCTGTAGAGGAAACTTTAAGTAAGCTAAAGGCTATTACTCATGTGAGAGCCAGCACCTCCACCCAAATTCTAGTTTTCTCCAGCAGTGCAAAATGGATTAAAAAAAAAAAAAGAAAATAATAAAGTGCTTTTCCCTGAAAGAGTCTCTAAGGGAGTTGTCCTGTGGCAGAGAGATGGTATAGACACTCGTGGGACAGCTGTTTCTTTTTTCTTTATGAGAGGGATTTATCACAAGAAAACCAAGAAACTTTATGGAAAGAAGGTAATTCTATGGGAAAAGGAAACATTTCTTTTCAGCTTTTTCAGATTTCTGGCCCTCATTTTGTATGTGATGATCAGAGGGCCTCTTTCTTCCTCACTGTAATTGCAGCAACAGTTCCATGGAGCAGTGAAGTGGTATAATGCAGAAGCAGTGGGACCGCTCTTTGGATAAAATCCCTGGAAGTACATATCTCTGCCCTAACACTTCAAGAATTTGGAGCTTTGCTTCAGATATGTATTAAGCACCCTTAGGAGCTGGGGGCTCAGAGTATGAGCATCTTTAGAGGAGCAGAGTAGCCATTAAACACTACATACAGAAGAGAGGTTTGCATGTGTTCCTCCATCTTGTGACCAACAGGGTCTTAAGCCAGGACTGGGTGATAATAAGGAAAACTAGGCAGAGCACCCAAGTGTTAACTTGGGTGACAGAAGGGGTTTTTCAAGCATCTTAGCTCTTCCTGCCCACCTTACTGATGGTACCTGGGCATTAACTGTGAATTAATTTGTGACAGCTGATGGTCACTGTCTCCCATCTGAGTCCTTTGCAGGCACCATTTCAGACGCTGCTTTCCCACCTCTGGTGGGAATCTAGATCCCTGTTGGCAACCCACTGTAGGTTGGCGAGGACCAAGAGCCAAAATTGCTGACCCCCTATCTGCTAATACCCTCTTTGCTGGCTTTTATGGGAAGGTGGTGGGCACACAGCACTGTCCTGGGACTGTGAAAAACACCTTCTCCTTCTACCCAAGACATCAGACCAGTCACTCAGTCCCATTGTCTTCTCACTGCATCTCCATGAGGTCTCTGAGATGAAGGATGCAGGTGGGGAACATGTTCCTGTCAGACTGTAGACTTCAAAATCGAACACTTAAAGTCCAGTCCTCAAATCCTCAAGGCTTAAGCCTCACTCAATTTCAAAATACAGTACAATGCCATAAATATATCCTTTTCCAGTTTAAAAAAAAAAAAAATTATGAGGCAGGTTGGGATGAGGGGTGCATTTTTAGGGAGAATGTGTTTTATCTTGTTTTCTGCTTGTAGGGATTTCTGTTTGTTGTGTAGGGTGGGAAAATATGCCCTATAAAATGGAGACAGCTGATCTTTTACACATATGAAGCCAAAAAACTCCATAGAATGGACAAAGAGCCAAAAGCTTTGAAAGGGTGTTTCACTTAGGTTTTCACAGAGATTAATAACACAAGTATACCACATGATATTAAAAGCAGTTGACCTTTGTCTTTTATTTGTTTGTTATTAATAAATCTCCAAAGACAGGCTTTTTGAGTATGTTATATTTCTGCACTTGGTTTCTTAAATGAGTTAAATAACCTATGTTTTTCATTAGAGACCCGCAATCACTAGCCTTGCCTGCCTCCCACTACACAAGGAGCAGAGTCAGAGCCCTGCCCCAAAGGCTCCCTCTCCTTTCTCCCAGAAAACCACCTTCCTTCCTCTGCCAGCTCATAGCTCCAGCTTGGTTTTCCAGCGCAGAAGAGGTGCCCATGGCTCCAGGTTTCCCTCTCAGCACAAACTGTTCCAGACCTCCCTCCTCTGAAGGCTGCAAGTCTTTATTTCTCTGCCTCTAATTGCCTCTGTCATTGAGCTATGCGATACAAAGGGCTGCTCAGATACACACCAGAGCGTGGCCAATGCATTCCTCATGAACAATAAGCTGTCACCTTTGCTGTGGTGAAGTCCCCAAAACACGGCACACGTATCGCCTTCGCGTATTTGACCCTGTTGGTTTGTCATCCTGTGCAGCTGGGGAATAAGAGGTTTCTATTGAATGTCAGCTCTTATTTATTAGAACTTGCAGTCAGACAATAGCCCACACACAGGGAGTGTCTGACAGACCAAAAAATATGCATGCAACTCCATAAACACCTCAGCTTTGTTTTTGTGTGTGTGTGAAGGCAGGGATGCTCTCTCCTTCATACTTCACATGATCCTTCCAGACTTCTGCCTATTAACCGCTTTTATCCTCTGCATTGCTGCTTAGAGATATGTTTATGCCCTCTTCTCCGAGAACCACAAAAAGCAGAAATGCAGGCTGTGTTGAGCTGCCACACTCCTGCAGAAGGTTCCTCTGTTAAGCAGATACTGTCTCCCAGTGCCATACTAGTTCCTGCTTATCCTCTCTTCTTGTAGATACGGTGTGGACATGCCAGGAACTGCCATTGGGTTATAACAGATAACAGACCTGATGTTCATTTTCATGCTGTGAAGTAAAAAACAACACATAAGCCCATGTAATTTTGGGGAATTGCCAATTTTATCTACTTCAGAAGGAGAAAATTTTGAAAAAAAAAAAAAGGATATAATTTTCCTTCTGAAGGGAAGAAATATCTTCTGAATTTTCACAGAAATTCTCATGTGAATGTTTTTAGATCTACTTCTATAGAAATTTTGAAAATTAGGTAAATGAGTTAGTGTCCCTCTGAAAGAAAATGCTTTTCAGCATTGAAAATACAGTTTTGATGGAGGGAATTCTCACTTTTTGGAAAATCCAGAAAGAAGGAGATCACAAAAGCTGGGATGTGATTGGCAATGTCCTTAGAGCCCTTACCAGCACCTACCAGCACTTACATGGCACTTACTGTCTCCCTGGACTCACCTTTAAGGAAGCCTAAAGGCAAAGGAAAAGCAGAAAGGACAGGAGAGGTGCTACCATATCCAGCATTAGCTGACAAAGAGCCCCAATAGCAAGGTAGATTATTCCCCTAAGTGATGCCACAGAAAATCCAGACTTAAGCACTTTAAAGCTTCACTCACTTACTTAATCCAGAGCAACCACAAAAGAATGCAGAAACTGGTGAAATGGCATATCTAAGGGTATATTAGCCCTTTCTTTCCTCCAAACAGAAGTGGCGTCACACTGAACAATAAATGCAGCGCTCAGAATCTCAGCTAGAGTTCAGGGAAATGGCTTAGATGTTGCGCTGTTATCCATATTATTTGCCTATTTCTACCACCTCCTCAAATTTCTTGGACTGCAATTTTGTCCCTCTTTTCTTTCAGAGGTGCCCACCACTCATAAGCATTGTCTGGCTTGTGAAGACAGTCACGTACTGCTATTGTAATGCTCCTTATGGCATTTATTCAGGCTTTGCAAACAACTGCTGGTTTTCAAATGATTGGTTGCTTGTGTGTGAAAATCCGGTCCTTTTCTGTGCCTCAGATCAAGCACCTGAAATCACCAGTTATCACCAGAAGCAATGACCTCAAGGCTCATTACCCTTACAAATGCTACTCAAAACCAGTGGACCATCAGGAAGTATACCAATGCCTCTTGAAGTAGCTACAGAGCTCTAACACACTTCAAGACAAGAGAGGCCCAAATGAAATGCAAAAATTAAAGCCACATAATGTTTGTAAAAGCCACTGAGTATGACAAGTGCCTCGAGGAATGCATCCAACACCATCCCCAATAATGGAAAAGGAGGACTTTTGTGGACATGTTTATAAACATCCTTAGGAATTGCTTAAGTAGTAATCACATGGGGATGCTCTGTGCTCATTCTGTTATACAGACAGTCTGGTTGAAAATTGAAATCCCGGGCTCTATGCATTTTTCCTCTTCTTCTGCACTTATTGTTTTAAGCTTTTTTCTAATGAGCTGATTCAAAGTCTCTCCAAAAGAAAGTTTATATGACATGGTTGCCACAAGGATTCTTGCCAAGAATACAAACAGGGCACATGCTGGCTGACTTGTCAATTCACTCAGTCAACAAAAAGCTACGTGGATGATTTTGCGTTCCTCTGAGGTGTAGACTGTCTCTTTCCTCTGTGCTTTCTTGGATCTGCATGGACCACATTCCTAATACAAGCTGTTGCTGAATTTCTGCTCCTGTCTGGAAGTCAAGGAATGGTTCACCATTGACTTCAAGAACTCCAACCACTGTCTCTTCTTCCTCTAAATCAGTTCTTAACAGCCTGACCAGCTGAACATGGTTTGTATCCTCTGACTCTATTTCCTACTAATCTCTAACTTATATCCAGATTCTACTCTGGGAAAAAGAAGGGATATAACAAGTTCAAGGGCTCACTGGAAAGCAAATTTTTATTTTTCTTTTTGGATGGGGAAATTAGGTATTGAATTCAAGCAATATTTTTGTGCGGCATTCTTCCCTTATATTGTTCTGCTATTTCATGTGAAAGCCAAAAATTGGGGGAAATACAGGTCTTTTACAAAAGAAAAATGTTTTACTTAAAATTAAGAAGATTATTAATCACTGTTATATTTTACGCAGAGGTGGAGAAACTTCTTTTCCAGCTGCCTCTAACAGACACTTGCAAGACCTCTCAGGTGAAACAGTTAACTTAGATTGACAGGAGGGTTTGCTTCTGATCCTCCCCCTCTAATCTATAGAAACAACTGTAAACTCCCTCATGGATTATATCTTCAGATATGGATAGGATCTGGGGTGAAGCCAAAATTTTCTGCCTACAGTGGGATTCATCTCAATTGCCCGCAGCAAAATGCCTTGTTTATTTGCATTGCAATGCAGACTTTTGGAGTTATTCTACTAAAGGGGACAGACCTTGGATGTTTCACTACCAGTGGCCTTTCTTTCATAAGTTGCAGCCTGTGATAACTGGCTAAAAAAGACATCATTAGATGAAATAGCATCACTTGTTGCTCTTCTTTAAAGTGGCTTTTTATTGTACTCATTTTGCATAAGTCCTTTTGTATTCATTTTGTGTAAGTCTATGTCTCTACAGCCACGTGTAGTTCAACTGTAGAAAAAGAGAACCAGAAAGTAATCTTTTTCTGGGTTTTTTTTTTTTTTTTGGTAGAAATCGCATTTTTTTCACTTTTCATAAATTAGTACATTTACGATTAAGTTCAATGATTAATGAACTTCTTAAAATTAACACTTAGGCAGAAACACCTCCCCATGTGTTAAAAAGACAGAGAATAAAAATTCTTTCTTCTGGGATTCTGCTGAATTTCCTGGAATTACTACAGATAATAATGAAAGTTGATGTGTTAGATTATAGATCACAATTTTTATGTTCAGAGATTAATTTCCTGTATCAAGATCTTCATTCACTTTGATTTCAACCACTCTCCACCTTAACAAAAAAGGCAATTGCTTTCTCTCTCTGTCAAAATGGAATATAGAGCAAAGTATCTGGAGGAATTAAACAGTGATGTCATTCCAAGAGGGAGACACATATCAGCTGTGAAACTCTCTGTTTCTCACTCCACCTTGGAAATACTTGGATACTCCCGAGAAAATAAATATGCATTTGATGGCAACATGAACAGAATTAATAGTGCTACACAGAAAAGAGAGGGAATGAAACATTAACACACCCTAGGTACACTGAAATTATTTCTCAGCATAAACAATATTACGTAATGTCCTAATTCCTTTTTCTTTTAATGGGAAAAGAAAATCAGAGTTATAAACTCAAGCTGTGCTCCCTCTGATATATCTGGCTCAAGCAGAAAATGACCTGGCTTCTATGCTGATAAACCAGCCTTTCTCATGCTATGCTAGCTAGGACCTTTATAGAATCATAGAATCATAGAATGGTTAGGGTTGGAAGGAACCTTCAAAGGTCATCTAGTCCAACCCCCCTGCAAGGAGCAGGGACATCCCCAACTAGATCAGGTTGCTCAGAGCCTCATCCAGCCTGGCCTTGAACACTTCCAGAGACGGGGCCTCCACCACCTTTCTGGGCAACCTGTTCCAGTGTTCTATAACTCGCATCGTAAAAAATTTTTTCCTAATTTCCAACCTAAATCTACCCCCCTCTATTTTAAAACCATTACCTCTCGTCCTATCGCAACAGGCCCTACTAAACAGCCTTTCCCCATCTTTCTTGTAGGCCCCCTTGAGGTACTGGAAGACCGCTATCAGGTCTCCCCGGAGCCTCCTCTTCTCCAGGCTGAACAGCCCCAACTCTCTCAGCCTGTCCTCATAAGAGAGGTGCTCCAGCCCTTTTATCATCTTCGTGGCCCTCCTCTGGACCTTCTCCAACTGGTCCATGTCCTTCTTGTGCTGGGGGCTCCAGAACTGGACACAGTACTCCAGGTGGGGTCTCACCAGGGCAGAGTAGAGGGGGAGAATCACCTCCCTCGACCTGCTAGCCACGCTTCTCTTGATGCAGCCTAGGATGCGGTTGGCCTTCTGAGCTGCAAGGGCGCATTGCCTGCTCATGTTAAGCTTCTCATCCACCAGCACTCCCAAGTCCTTCTCCTCAGGGATGCTCTCAATCCATTCCCCGCCCAGCCTGTATTTGTGCCTGGGATTGCCACAACCCAGGTGCAGGGCCTTGCACTTGGCCTGGTTGAACTTCATGAGTTTGGCACGGGCCCACCTCTCCAGCCTGTCAAGGTCCCTCTGGATGGCATCCCTCCCTTCCAGCGTGTCGACGGCACCACACAACTTGGTGTCGTCGGCGAACTTGCTGAGGGTGCACTCTATCCCACTGTCCATGTCGCCGACAAAGATGTTGAACAGGGCCGGGCCCAGCACGGACCCCTGAGGGACTGAACAACCCAAATGTATGCAAACCCATTACCTTACAACATGAACTTTTGCAGGTAGGAAAAGGAAAACAGAGCAGAAAAAAAAAGTGAACTGAAAATCTAAGACCAAGCTTTGGAGTTTGGGAAAGATGAGTTTGAGTGATGGCTTCATCCCAAGCTTTTTACATGTGTGAAACCAGTGCTAGAGCTTACAATTTGGTTTCAAAGCTCTCTTCCCACACCCCCACCTTTTCCCGTTCCCAAGGAAACTGACCGTAATTTAAGGACTTAAGCAAGTTCCATACTAAAAAAAATTAGCCTGCCTACAAATTGTGAGGGTGCAGCTTGACTGGCTGCTTAACAGTCATCTTAGGGCACATGGCTTCCTTATCTCTTCATCCAGATGAGGTATGGCCATGCCTCACAGATAGTTCGGCAGGATTCAGAGGTCCTAACAGGGACATTTGTTTCTAATGTAGGACACCAACACAGTGTATCTCTTACGACTACAGCAAAATCAGCACAAAGAAACTTGGCCTTTTAGTTTTATACTTCTGTGTAGGTATAAAGGACTGAATATTTGTGCCAGAACCAGATACGGATTCTGGGTGTCTTGTCACAGAATCACAGACTAATTGAGGCTATCTGGAGGTCACCCTGCCCTACTCTCTGCTCAAAGTGGGTCTAACTAGATCAGTTTGCTGAGGAACCTGCCATGTTGAACTTTGAGCCATTGAAAACAGCACAGAATACCCATGCCTTTATCATGCCCCTTGTCACTAGGTCTCTGTCCCACTAAGCAGTGACTCCACAGTCTTCTTAGCCTTCTTTTTGCTGCCAGTGTTCTTAAAGAAAGAGTCTATTTTCCTTCACTTTCCCTGTTGGTTTCAGCACCAGAGCTTTTGGCTTTGCCCATTCCTACATGCACAAGCAATGTCTTTGTGTCTTCTGAGTAGCTCATCCCTGCCACCACCTTCTGAGTCCTTCCTCTCTGCATGCAAGCTCAGACAGGAGCTCCACATTTTCTGCGTTGACCTGTGTCCAGAATTGCTCAAGTGCCTGCACATTGCAGCAGACCATTCTTGTCTGAATGGAGGTTGTCCTTGAAGGTCAGCTGGCTTCTCCTGGGTCCTTTTGCTCCACCAAGGGCAGTTTCCCTTGTTCCAAGCAGGTCGCTGCACAGGCTAAAACCTGCTCTTTTGAAGTCCAGGCTTGTCATTCTGCTGTTTGCCTTCAAAAAGGTGAACTTCCAAAGGGAAAACCCAGGCTTCCTTTTTTTTAGAAGCTGAGTGTAGTCAACACTGATCACAGAGGTCTTGGAGGTGACAGCTAAGCATATGTCCCTCCAGCAAAGGACTGGGCTGATACCTTCACATACGGCTGAGTTTCTCACACTATCCTTCCCATCCTTCATGAATCACAGCTGCATCTTCTGCTTTTGTCTATGACTTGCATGACTGCGTCCATCTCTAATAACCAGCTGTGTGGTCTCACTCTCTGACCTAAATGATAGACTTTGTGGAGGAAGAGGAGAGGATGCAATCCAGCCGCTGTGACTGTATTCTCCTGCAAGGAACGAACTGCCATCTTACGCCACTGTAATGCCAGAACAGCTGTATCGAGTGCAGCACGCTGAATTGCAGCTTGCAGGAGAATACCTTCTCCTTAACAGCAGACTGGATCACTGAGTCACCCAGCAGAGCTACCATGTGGCAAAGTATGTTGTTTTCCTAGAATTAGATTTTGAAACACAAATGAAGCACTACTGGGTTGCCCTGTGGCTTTGCCAAATGCAGCAAACTAGACACAGCAAGACAAAGCTTAAAAATAAAGGCTTTGTGAGCCAACTGCCTGAGATGAGCATTAACAATTTCATTTAAAATTTCTTCATCTGCCTCAGCTCACATGCAGCTGCCAAGGTCTGCCCATTTCCCTTCAGTCGCTGCCCAATCCCCACTGCTTTGCTTTGGAGATGAAGAGCCTATTGCGGAGCTTGGCTGGTGCACAGTGCCCAGTAATGGAAGAGAGTCTGTGTCTTCACCCATGGGAAGGAAGACAGTTCAGGGCAGGACTTCATGCTGTGGTGCGTCCTGCCAAAACAGCTGGTAACTCCAGATATCCTTTCGGGTTGCTCAAGTGGACTAGATATACATGGTGGAAGAAGGCGAGCACAGACACAGTCTCAGGAAAGTTGGGCTCCGCTTTTTGCTCTTCCACAGGCAGCTGCATAGCCTCAGCCAAGGCCCTGAGAAGCATTTAAGCCTCTCACATTGGCAGCAATAAAAGTCTGATGCCAAAGTAACTATAAGGATGGGAGTGTTATCCATGTGTATAACCTCTATAGGATAACGTTCATATGCAATTCGGATTGTGAACTGAGGAAATACCCAAAAGGATCTGTCATAAGTACATAGTTGAAGAAAGTTGAAGAAAGTTGAAGAATTAGTTGCAGCCTGCTGCCTAAGAATACAAAACATATCCTCCAGTGGTAACAGTCCACTAAATTGTTCAGAGAAGAGGGTTTAATAAAAGAGCCTTCTACCAGGATGAATCAATTCACCTCATTGCAGAGATGCTTTATGGACTTTTTATCCAAAGCTCTGCCAAATACTACTACATATGCCAGAACAAGTTTCCTCCTTTTCTCTCACCATAGCAGTAAGTCACTTCTCCCTTTCCTCTCCTCCAACCACTGCAAACCCTTAGTGCTGGGCTTTAAATATAAGCCCAGGTCTGAGGCTGAAAAAAAACATGTTTGTCTATCTTGAGTAGATAGACTGGAGACTCCCAGTCTTTCACCTGAGGAAGGCAGTTTGGGCTTTTAAAGCATCTTCTCTTTCAAAGACTTCAAAGCAACTTTATAAGGCAGAAGGGCTTATGAAAGGCACCACAGCTAATACTATCTTGGTAAATGGATTGCAGCCAGAAGATGAAAAACATAGCTGTAGGAGAGGGTTCAAGATATGGCTGTGGCTCCCCACTGGTGCATAATTCTTTTCAATGACTCACGGGCTTCCACTTCATGCCCTGATCAGGTCAGAAGGTGAATCACCAAAAATGACAAAAGGGGAAAAATTCATAGCTCAGCCATACCTTTGGTCACTGCCTCTTCAGAGGCCGTGGGATGGGTAGTTGAGGTCTGGGAACAAAGACCAGACTCAATTCCAGGTCCTGAAGCCTAATATGAAGTATGCTGAGGAATTAGTGTAGACTAAGTCAGTTCCTTGTGAGATTTACACCCTCAAACCTCAAGCCCACAGTGTCAGCACAGGCCTGGGGCAGATTCCCACCTTAACATGGCTCTGCTGTTGGTGGCAGTGTTTGTGCTGACAACCAAGATGAAAAATGGCAAGGGATGAAATAGTAATAGTGGAGGGCTTGACCACACACCACTTCTGGTCCTTCCCTGACTCCTGTCACTGCTATCATACCAGCTAAACGTGCCTTCATAGCGAACCAAGCCTTGGGAGAGCAGCAGGGGCAGAGCCCTCACAGGGAAAAAGCCCTCACAGGGGAAGAGCAGAAGGGAAAGGGTTAATGTTTCACAGTATCCGACGGCAGTCTGGTTATGCTGTTACCCCAGCACATGACAGGAGGAAAAGAGAAGAGGGAAAACCCTCCTGCCAAACTTGCATCACAGACAAAGCAAAAGCTGGCTCCTCTACCAGGTTTGAAAGAACCCTGATAAATAGAGTTGACAGATGGTCTCCAGTGGTTCCTTACCCACATGAAAATACCTTGCCCTTTCTCATCTGTTGATCCCTATCCCATTCCCTGCCTCTTCCAGAGCCTGCGAGCTGCTGCACTCTTCACAGACGGTTTAATTCTTTGGCAGACAGTACCACTCATGAGAGGTTTCTCAGGGAAAAGCATCATCTCATCAGCCTATTTGCCTCTCTTCCCCTTTCATCTCTTGTTTATTTTCCATTCACATCCCAAGAACTCAGCCCTTTGCCAGACTATCTGCATGTTTTGTAATAGGTGCCAATGGTGCAAATGTCAGGAAGTGCACTTTGCCTATTACTTATGCAACACATTATTTACCTCCAGGTGATTTACCTTGTATTATGTATTTAGTTCTTCCCTCTTCAGACCTTGGCCCAGCAATAAACTCAAAGGAAAATCTAAGTTTAAGAACCGCAGGTGTGCTTTTGAATGGCTGGGGCAGAAGAAGAGACTGATCCTTGCCTTGCAGCTGGCCCATTTCAGTGTCTTGGGCAAAGCCCTTTGTCCCCAACAGGCGGTAGAGGAGAGGTGTGTTTGTACAGCTGCGTGCACAGTGAAGTGCCGTGGTCTGTTTTCATCAGGACAACATTATGATCCAGAGAGTAAGATAATTTCCTGCCTCTCAGCTTTACATGGTGAAGCATACTTCCTCGGGGTACTACCGCAGGAGGTAGCCGAGCATCCCTCAGCACCTTTCTAGACTCGAGTCTCCATCGGAAAGGACGGGACTAAGGCAGTATTCAGAAAGAATTCAGAGGTATCCTTACCTTATCGTTACAAAACCAGTCTAATTCATGGTTCAGGCTGAAGGCACTGCTGGAGCCTGTTACAGAAACATGCACTCAGACCAGCTCCGGTGCCTTTGTCAAAGCTGAGCAAACAGGAAAAACCGAGCAGTCATCTGAATGGACAGGTAAATTCCTCCTTAAAGATGACATTTTCAGAGCCCAATGCCAAAGAGGCACACCAAATCAGACCTTTAGCTGAACCAGTCACTCGGTGCATCACAGGTTGTAAGGAGCTTGTGGATGTTTCAATAGCTCAGCAGTACAAGGTGTTAAAAGGAGAGAATAATAGCTATTCACGCAGACTGTAAGAAGTTCATATTGTTCTTGCGCTTATAAATCCTGTCTCTAATGTACTAATGACATCTATTGGCCATATATCAGCCCTTGTAAAACCACCTTTAAATGAGAATACAGTATGAACTGTGGCCTCACTGAATGGGCAAAGCATAGTTTTAGCCTTCAGGACACACTGACAGATAACTTTTTCTTGTTGTCCCTTTAAGTGATCGAACAAAGTAAGCCTTGCCGCTCTAACATTAGTGAAACCACAGAATTTTACAGAGAGTTGTTTACAAAGTAACTCATTGAAGATCAATCACTGAAGAAATCTATAAACAAATCTATCTAGTTGCACATCTGGGAAATTTACTGCTGATTAAAAACTAAATGAGCGCCTTTCAAATAGCGGCAAGGCTTTGGTGATAATCATTGCAGGAGACAATTATCACTTTGGGGAAAAAAAAAAAAAAAAACAAACCTTTGATGCAGGTCCAGTAAAGAGTAATTTTTCTGTGGGAAAGCACGCAATACAGTTTTATCTCTCAAACCAAATGAATATGCCAAGTTTTTCAGTAATATAGGTCAGTGGGATTTTTGCACAGACTAAGATCTAAACTCAATTCTCAGTTTCTTTAATTATTTTTAGCGCATATTAACTTTGACTGCTAACGATTACCACCCTGATAACAATGATTTGTACAGAATTCTTGTCAAAAAGCAACTCCACCATTTCAAAGCACTTCACAGATTCAGCAAAGTGATATGCAAGCCATGCACAAGGATCCCATTGCATCATCTACCAGGATAAGGCAAGCATCTCTGTGATGATGGAGAGCAACTGTTTGAACAATGCACTCTAATATTACTCAATAGCTCAGAAAAGGAAGTGAAAATTAAATGATTGCATCTAATTGAAACTGCAAGAGGAATTTTAAGCAACAGCATTCAATTACTCAAGTTGTAACCCAACCAGGAGCTAAACTTAATGTGCTACCTGCTACAAACAGAAAGCCAAAACCATTCCAAATCTGGTCTGACTTAAATACTAAGTATCAACGATAAGCTTGCAAACTTAATGGGAACTATGATTTTGTTTTCATTTTCTTTCTTTCTTCCTTTTTTATTTTCTTGTCTCTGCTGCTGCAAATAAAAACGTGAATACATATCAAACACTGCAGTATGCGCCGAAGCCTGCAGAGAGGCTTCATCCTTACCTCTGAATGGCAAGGATTGCCCACCCACCCCACGGGGTTGCTCACTCTTACTGTCCTGCATGGCAGTGCTGATATTCCATCAGTATTAGTCTCTGGGAATTGGAGAAACCTGATCCATTCCCTGAATCTCCTACGTCCAGAGACCTGATCTATTCCCTGACTCTCCTATGTCCTGATCCATTCTCTGAATCTCTTACATCCAGTGATCAACACTAAACACAGCTCAACACTGGAGGAGAAAAGAGAGTGAAGGGAAAAGAGAGACTATGGGTACATTGAAGTATGCATGCATGCAGAAGCCTTTTCCTTTCCTAACTTGTGGAGAAATATCTCTGAAATTTTTAATAACAATTGCTCACAAAATCTTTATTAAAACACTATGGCCAAGGACATTTCCTTATCATGAGTAGCCTCCCATAATAGTTTAGTAGCATTTGCTTATCCTTTGCTACAGCTGACTCATGACTGCTCCTTTCCATCACTACGAGCTGCTGCAGCCGCTGCTGTGTCCTGCACTTACCAGTTATGTCTGGCTGGCTGCAGCCACTTGCAGATCTGGCTGCTAAAGACAGCCAGCAAATGAGAAAATGCAAATGGCTTGATTGCCTGAAGACCATCGCTAGCTCCTGGAGGAAAGGGCTAGGTCTGTCCCGTGTGCTGTCTCGCTGTGGTGAGTCAGTTATCTGCTAACAGTAGCGGGTTGTGCAACAGGCACAGCTGTTCCGGCAGATGGGCCTCTCAGAAACCAAGTCATAAGTTTCATTTCCATGGCCCAAAATGAAGTCCTTTTTTTTTTTTTAATTATTATTTTTTATTTCCTCCTCTGCATTGGGGTTATCCCTTCTGAATACCAGAGGCTGCTGGGGATTTATTCTGCTGTTTCCTCAGGGCCAAGACTGGCTACCCAGTCTCAGGAGGGTGAAGGGGACACCAACACCTGCAATCCAGCAGGCTTCCATGCCCTACCATCTCCTTTCTCAATGGGGATGCAGGAAGACCAAGAAGAGCAGGGAACTGCTTAGCTTACTTACCCTGCATGCTGCTCTGCTCCATCCCACTTGTCCTTTTTTTGCTACAAGCAAGGTGTGCTTTTGATTAGGCGAATGCCAGAGCAGAACCTGAAAAACAGAGCTCCTTCCTCCCTTCTCCCTCGCTCCTTCCCCAGACTTCTTTGCTCCACTGTGGTGGCCCTCGGGATATGCTGGGTCCCTCTGCCTTGGGAAGCATCTCACTCCATGCAACTCCACTACAGTCAGATGCCTGGTGAGAAACAGAGAGTTGCGTGGTGCAAGCACCCGTGCTGCACAAGGCGGGCGAGCAGGTACCTCTGTGAGAGAAGGAGAGGATAATGACCAAGGCAATACTAACACGTATCCAGTCCTTGAGGGCCTGAAGCAGCACTAATGATTTGTTTTGGTTTGTCAGGTTGGCTGTTTGGTTGGGGCCAAGACAACTCAAGCACACGTCGTCTGAAAGTGGAATCCATTACCACCACAAATCTCACCTTCAAGCACCTGCTGCCTTTGGGAGGAGCCGCTGCAGTGGTTTTCTCTTCCTTGGCCCCGAAGCACTCTGTGCCTGAAGTACTCGCTGCAGCCAAGAGGAGTTTGCTCGCTAGCAATGTTTACAGACCCTGTTCTCTGGTCATTGACTAGCTTCTTCTTTCCTTGGCATTGTGAAATCTGCTCCTCGCTGTGGGGAATAGTCAGTGCTGGAAGTGGAGCTCCAGTGTGGAGCTGCCAGCTCTTACAGCTTTTTATCACAAGCTTCATAATATGATGTTTTGTTTAAAGCTCCAGTTCCTGTCAGCTAGCAGTTACAAAACAATATCAACGGTTTTATTTTATTTTTCTTTTTCAGTATGAAATAATTATCTTGCTCTCTGAGTTGCAGAGAAAAGCCTGAAAACATGGCCCAGGGCTCCAGAACCAGACAAGCAAATAAAACTTCATATTTATATTGTATTTCTATGTCATTTGTAAGACAGCCTCCCCAGCATTTCAAGACTGGCAACACCACAGTGTTTTCATCTGTGGCTGGGAAGCACAAAGGCCAACTCTCCAGTAAGATTATAGCCCTGGTGCTTTCGCAAGGTCATACTCTGTGTGAGCCAAATGTACTCATTAAATTGCCCTGCTTAGAAAAAGGCAATTTTTTTTTTCTAATCCAAACGCATGGCTGAACAAGCACATGGTTCTGAGCAGGTCACCATCTCTGGCTGGCTGGTGACCCCAGAAAAAACTCCATGCTGGCAGTGGCCAGCATGGGGGAAGCTCATTCTCAGTTTCACAGACAGACCTGTCACTTTCTAGATGTGGGTCCTAACCACATTCTTCCTTCCACCATACCAGCCCCACACGCTGAATTTGGCATGGAAATTCGGCTCGACCTCCTGCAGGTGTGGTGGGTGATGCCTTTGTATGCTGCTCTGTCAGCTTGGGGCAGGGACAGCCACAGCAGCTTCACAGCATGGGTAATTGAGCTCTTCTGTCCAGGCATGAGGACTGCTATTTTCCCCTTTGCTTTCATAAATGTAGCCTAGAAAATCATCATGCTGTTGTGACTAGGGCATGCCAGTTCCTGTAGTCAAGGGCACTTAAGTGTACCTTGCGTTCAGCTGATTTACACGGGGTAGGTACACTTCTAGGTCAGGTTGACTCAAGCACCCGTGGTAAGGGATCTACTGGAAAGCTGTTCATCCACATCCCTTGCTCAGGTTTCTTTCAAGAGAAACCCAGGAGGAAACCAGGATGCACCTCAAAGAACAGAGGGTACAGCCCTCCTGCAGTGTGGACATCGCCAGATGTACCAGCTCCAGAGAGGATAGGACAGCAAGCATTTTTGAAGAAAGTAAGTGAGGTAGTTAATAACACGTTCCCCATGCCCATGGCAGGTGGTATAAGAATATATGGTTTAAACTGTAGCAAGGAGGATGCACTGAAGGGTCTTTTTCACAGTAAGGGTATTCATACAGTGGAACAGATCATCAAGGAGTTTTCATCAGTGGAGGGCATTAAAAATAGGTCAGGCAGGAGTGGTATAGAGTTGAACCTTGCCTTGGATCTTTTGGCCTCTGTAGATCCCTTCTAGTCCTACCTTCCCTTCTCTGACCATTTGTCCAGACAGGTTATCACAGCCCTCCATAACAAGTACAAGTCTGATGAGGGAAGCACTCAAAACACAGTCAGAGCAAGATTCCTACTTGTAGCTCTGCACGTACAGAGAGGAGCTTCAACTGCTTTGCCTCACTCTGAGCAAGTCACCAAAAATGAAAGGTGTGTGCTCATCGTTGTCAAACAGCCTCCTCACACCTTCTTTCCTTGAGCTGGCTATCAGGATGGAGGCACAATCCAAACAGTCATTCATAAGGGCTAGATCTTTGGTTGCATAAGACCTACTTTCACATTCTGAGTTAAAATGCAACGATCATCTCCAGGACTTACGGACACCAAGATACTCAGAAGTCTTGTGCCATGACAATGCTCGGAAAATGGCATTATACATCCAGCCCTCACGACCCACATCCAGCTCCTCCATGAGTCATATTGCAGCAAAGTATCTTCTCAAAGGCATAGGCAAGGCTGGCTCACTCAGACTTGCTAGGAATCCATACTGCCTAGAACATGAACCAGAATGTCCTTAGACTCAGAACTTCTGTGGACATGAGAAGCCAGCTTGGAAATATTACCCAGAGCCAAAACAGGACTTTGCAATGTCCCATCCCACAAGTATTCAACAATCAATTTTATTTCTAAAGCTCTTGATCTCGTATGTTCCTAATGAGTTGGTGTCTAGCTGGGAGGTCTGAGATCCATGCTGCATTCAAAAGAGTAGAGAGAAGAGCATATTAATGACCATGTTCCAGCCATGGTTTTAATAAAGCAGCAGGTACACTGGAAAGAACTCCTCCAGAGTTATCTGCAAAAAAAAATGTAGCAATTGCAAAATATTAAATGCCCTTTATATATTAAAAAAAAAAAGTCAGCCTCCCAAACTGCAATCCATGAAAAGAAATAAGAGTCTGAGCTGTTAAATAAATAAGAAAGGGGAGTTTTGGACAAAAATAAACAATGACTGGCATTTAGAGAACTTAATCTGCATCAGAAAAAAAAGTCCTCCACATTTGCTCTGGCTTCTAATTTTTTCCATATTTTTGTCATTAGACATTATTAAAGTACTACTGTTCCAGAGCTGGGTGATGAAAGGCTGAGATATGATTCAGCCCCCTACGTTACATAAACAAACCCGGGTCGTTATGACATCCACTGTGATTTTTTTTCTTCATTCTTTTGAGTCCTTCACCGTACCTCGCTATTGGTTGCGCTGCGGAAGTTCTTTCAGGTGATCAAATGCAGTTTCAGGCCAGGTCTTCAGCTGCTAATGTGGTATAACAGGTTCGCAGCCAGACGTCTGCTTCCAAAACAGCCCTTGGTTCCGTCTTCTCTTAAGTGGGCCGTGTTGAAACCGTAACATAGCAGCCATTTCAAATAGGATTTAAAAAGCAAACCAGGAAGTGTCAGTTTAAAGTTAGCTCTGATCCATTAATCAGCATCAGAGACAATGATGTCGGTGTGACCGGATAGGCTGACTTATGATTAGTTCAGATTTATCTAAGATATAACAAAAGGGCAGTCTGCTGGTTTAAAGAGTCTCTTTCCCTTTTCCTTTGGCAAAATCAAGACATTGTTTAGAAAGTTGAAGAAAATGCCATTCAAAACTCTGAGATCATTTCCAAAGATAAATATAGTAGGGAATATGACAAAACAAGAATCCAAAAATGAGACTGTTCCATCAAGGAAAACTTCTCTGGCATCTGGAGCCATCTGAAATCAATCGGAGGAGAGCCATTTGAGTGAGGCTTGTATCAGACATTATTGTGGTGTTGCGGTTATTGGTTTAAGGGCAGATAAGTTCCCTGGGCCCTCCAAATTTGGACATTTGAGTATAAACCTACACATCTGAGACTATCTAAGGTAGTTCCCACAGAGTGAGAAATGTGGGACAAAACACACCTCTGAAGCCGCTGCGAAATTTTATGTAACTCTAAGAGGGACATTGCTTCCCAAGGAACAACCCTACCAGCCTGCCACAGGGAGCTATATGGAGAAGGATGAAGGCAGTACGCCTGCGGGACATGCAGCCTACTTCTGGCCATCCTGTTACACAAAACTAGATCATTAGCAATACTTCCTCTGAAGGACAGGTATGGCGAACGGTGTAGCTCCCTGTGGAAGCAGCAGCGCAAGCCTCACTATATCATAAAGTGCCTCGGCTATAAGGCGATGTTGTGGTGCAACAAATTATCTGCCTCTCTGACTTTAATTATTACATTTATTGCAATAACAACACAAGAGGCCACAGATAAAAATAAGTACAAACCTCAGCATAAAAATGGTCATATGTCTGCATAAAATTTATATCTATATAAACACATGAAGGAATTTACTTGTAATTTTAATTGGGTGGCCCACTTATAGTATGGATGGTTGTTGGCAGTCTATAAGATAGCATCAAAAGATGTTTAATTTTATTTCACTATTTAGTTTGGAGAGATTGTAGAAACAGTCTTCTGTCGCCTTTTGTCAGTTATTACTTCCATGCCCTTCAATAATTCTCAGAGCAGGGAAAAAAAAAAAAGTAAAAAAAAGTCTTGCTGACTGTAAAATTTTGCCGTCTGTGAAATTCAGGGTAGATATTTCAGAGGTACTCAGTGTCAGCATAGCTCCCCTTGTACAGGGTTGTGAGAGAGCAGTAAAATGCAGATATGTCCCACCTTACCAGAGACCATCTCTCTACAGCCTGCAGAAAGGGGTGCGGCTCCCAGACTGCCTTAGACTGTGGGTGGGCCACACTGCCCTCTGGAAGTGTCAAAATCTCTCCATGGAGGACAAATGGAGCAGAGCCCAGCACGGAGCTGTTCTTTGAAACATCTGACTTTGAGTTAGTTGAACGAGGAACAGCTATTGCACAGTTCCTTTTCCAGTGTCAGCTCACAGCGTGTACTGACTTCCAGGCAACAGACTCTTGACTTCTAAACAAGTTTTCACTACGTCTGCTGAGGGCTCAATCCATCTCTCATTGGCAGCGATGGATGGATCCTCTGGCATGGATGGAGCTGCTGGCAGCTGCCTCAAAACGCTGAGAGAACCGCAGAGGATGCAGCAGGACCTAAACAGTGAGAACTTCCTGTGGCATTGAGTTTAGGCTAAGCATAAAGCTGATCACAGCTGGAGATAAATTTCTCAGCCTTCACCCTTACACTGTAAGTATCCAAGCTTCGGTATCTGCCTCTGCAAGAAGCACAGCTCTGCTGCCCAGCTTGCTCCATGTTGGTAAGGCTGCCTCCTCATGACAGTATTGAAATTCCCATCAACTTCAGTGGATGGAGGGACAGATGAGCTGGGGGGTTGTTCCAAGCATATTAAGGGATTGCCTGCTGAGTGCAGAAAACTGATCGGAAGATGAAGGAACCAACAAAACTTCACTGAAGCACTCGTGTTCAGCAGACAGACCTATCCAACAAAACAGCCAGGTGAAAGGCAACTTGTTCTGGTTTTTCTTTTGAACCTGCTTTCCTTCCCCAGTGAAGCAGAACACCAGGTCAGCAGTAATCAAAGGGCAATTCCCTCTCTTGAAAACACTGAGAAAAAATGGGCAGGGTGGTAGCCTATGGTGGGGAAACCCAGCTTGTCCCTGGGAGACCCGCACAAATCACCAAGGCTCCAGCTCTACCTATGCGTGTAGGTTCTTCAATCTCAGTCCCAGTGCAATTTCTTACCCTCCACTCCTGTTTGTACCCTTGTTTCTCTCACCAGGGACTCGACAAGAAAGTGGTTTTACTTACTTGGACCTCGGGAACAATTTACCTGTCTCCACTGGTGTAACTGCAGCCCCAGCTGCTCCTGGAAGGTGGGACATCCGTATGGGATCCAGAGACACATGCACAACTGTGAGGAGAAAGGACTCCCCCACACCATCCCATATTAAACTGGCCTGAACCGCCTGATGCCATGACCTCACTTCACCGGACCTCGTCTGGTTCTCTCAGTGGTCTGTCTGCTCACAGCTTCACACCGCCCTCCCCCTACCTGCGCACACATGCAGCCCTGTACCAGGCAGAAACCGCACCTAGGG
Source organism: Chlamydotis macqueenii (assembly GCF_036417535.1). Taxonomy (NCBI): domain Eukaryota; kingdom Metazoa; phylum Chordata; class Aves; order Otidiformes; family Otididae; genus Chlamydotis; species Chlamydotis macqueenii. Next base: position 51,947,758 of record NC_141593.1, on the reverse strand, counting down.
AACTGCTCCCGCAAGGATGGATAACAACAGAGGCAGAGGACATCTGTTTTGCTTTTGCAAGCAGTTTGGAAATGTCTGCAGTGTTCCAGCCGAAGGAGAGGAGAGACAACCCAGAGGACAATGCGGGCTGGCTCTGCGGTTAGAGTACTGTCTGGAGCAGTTAGGAGACCCACATTCTAATTCCTGCTCTGACACCAATTCACCATGCAGTTTCGGGCAAAGTCACTTAGCTGGTCTGCGCCTTTGTTATTCCAGTTGTAATAATATTTACATCACAGGGGAGCTAGGACGCTTATTCAATTAATACGTATGCAGCATTTTGATACCCTCTGACGGTGGGGGTTTGCGGCAGGCTCCCTGGCCAGGCTGTCGATCGCTCCCCTCTCTCCCCTGCCAACCCCACCATGCCCAGCACAGAAGGATGGCAGCCACCCTTTCACTCCACTGAACCACAGCCAGGTGACAGCCACCGGCCCCCGCCACCCCCAGCCCCAAAAGAGCATCCCTCCAGCCAGCCCAGCCTCCAACCGCCTGCTGCCGGAGAGGACCACTCCCCACCGTCCCCTCCCGACTCTGCTTCGACAAGTGTGAGTTTTCTCTGGGTCGTGCTTGCCTCTCACCATTTCTTTTTTAAGGGAGTTGCTAGAAAACTCTCCTGCTATTTTTTTTTTTAATAGCTATATCATGTCTGGTATTGTATTTCTATTTTCCCCTGAGGAAAGAAACCAAAAGAAGTAGGAACAACAAATAATGTGTGGGAGAGTGTTTTTCTTTTTTTTTCTTTTCTTTTCTTTTTTTTTTTTTTTTTACCTCTGTTCAAAGCCTCTTTCTGTTTGGTTCCAGCATTATTGCGACTACAATTCCCTTCTCTCTGATCTTTTTTTCTATTATAGCTTGTATTGACTTAATTTGGGGTAATGAGCTTGTTTGTGTTGAACCCCTTGATATTTTCACATTTGCATGCTAAAAGCTGACTTTTCTTCTGTCACCTCCTTTTACATAATTTTTCTTTTTCCTTTTCTTTTTTCTTTCTTTTCCTTTCCTTCTTTCTTTTCCTTCACTTTTCCTTCTTTCTTCTTTTTTCTATTTCTTCATTTTTCCTCTTCTCTATTTTTCTCCCTTTTTCTGTTTCTTTTTAGTTTCTTTTTTTCCTCTCTCTTTACTCTTATCTCCTTCCTTCTTTCCTTCTGTCTTTCCCTTCCTTTCTTCCTCTTCCTCTCTTTATCTTTCCTTATCTTCCTTTCTTTCTTTCTCTTTCTTTTTTTCTCTTTAATTCTTCTGAAAAAAGTAACCTACCAGAGAATTAAGCAAATCAACTCTAGCAATTAAGGAGCTGTCTCTGGGAAACACTAGCTGTGAAGCATGTTTGCCTTGTGAAGTACTCTCATCAGATGCCTTGGCAAAGAGCCATCTATTTATTTGGGAGAGGGGTAAAAAACATGCAGGGAGGAGACTTTTTGATTGTTCTTGCTATTAGTGGCAAAGTTATCTTGCTTGTCCTAGGTTCCCACATGTTTTTAAACCATTACGGTAAGTGGTTTCCAACCACGGATGAGAGATTGCTGAGGAAAAAAACTCCATCTGCTCAAAAATTAAAAGCGAAGTGTTATCTCTTCCTCCTTTCTCTCTTGCCTTAGGTGGAGGTGGCAGAGGCCAGCTCATGCCCAGAGGCTATGCCATGGACAATTTTCAGACCCATGTCTTTCAGTCTCCCTCCTGCAAACACACACAAACTCATGCTCGCCCTCAACCTACCTGCTAACCAACACACAGCAGCGGGGCCCATTCTGGAGGTTCTCCCGACTGGAGTGGTCGAGGGCTTGGGGACCCTCTGAGCACTGCAGCCCGCAAGTCGTGCCATGGCGAAGCTGTGGTTCCCCCAGGATGCTGCTGCTGCAGGGCAACTTGCTGCCCAAGAGATGTGCCAGGGAGGGGAGGTGAGGAAGGAAGCAACCCAGGAGAAGGCATCCTGGCTCAGCCACAGCCTAATACCTGGGAGACTGCGCCGGGGTAGTCGGAGCACCCTGGCCTCCACCTTGCATCAGAAACAGATGGGAGCAGAGTTTTCTGCTGAGGCCAGTTGGTAGCAAACCATTATTTGGGACTGGAAATTGATCACAAGTCCAAAAACACTGAAGCAACAGTTCTGCACGCTCACTGCCTTCCAAGCTCAGGGCTTCCCTGGTTGGGAAAGTGCTTTTTCCCTGCAGGGGCACTGAAGTGAGACGCATCCCGGCCTCTCTGTACACTGCTATCAGGCATAAACCAGAGAGCAGGGACTTGCACTTTTCCTAAGCAAGCAAAAGTACCTAGTTTTTACCACCTCTTTCTCTGAAATTGCCTTGTCCCAAGGCAGCAAGAGGAATCATGTTAGTCACACATTAATCTCACAAAATACAATTTCATCCTAAACTCTGCTCATCATTTCTCCAGAAAGTTGGCGTGGGAAAAGGTGGGAAGCTAACAAAGCTTCCTAGCACTCTACCGACCTGCACCGCTCACACACAGAGCACAGAAAATGCAGTGTATTCGCTTAAAGAGGTTTTGACTTTGAAGAGCGGCCACAGCTTCCTCAAGCCTTACTAGAAAAAGTTGTTTAATAAATGGCACGGCATTTGTATGCTCCATCTCTCTGTGAGCATTTCACACACATGTGGAGAATTTTGGGGAACACTGAAAGCTAGTTTCGGAGCTGTCAGAAACTTCTCAAGCCCAAGGAGCAACGTGGATGTACTCCAGCCAAAGATCTGCCCCCCTCATCTCTACAGACTGAGTATGCTTTCAGGTTTTTTTTGCATTTAAACTTCTTCAAAGATTGCTAGAGGAAAAGAAAAAAAATATTCTATCATATAATTAAAGGACAGGTTTTACATTTTTCCACCCTGCTTTCTTTCCCTCTCCCACAGGAGAACTTGGAGTCATTAAGTTACTTTTTTAAGCAGAACTCATCCTCCTTGAGTTCCTTCCACGTCGAAGAGCTGCTATGTTTTTTGCAGGCAGCTCTGCGCTCGGGAGCTTTTAAGGGTTTCTAATCCTGGAAGGCCGTCTGACATCACCCTGCTTCTTGTCTGCTGATGTTTCGTACAAGCCTCACATTTCCTTAGTGTTTTTCAGAGCCACCAATTACTGCAGCAATCTTGTGTTTATGTTCTGGTTTTGTGCTTTTTTTTTCCCTTTCCCCTGATGCTTTCCTGGCATGCGTCCCAACAGGCTACTCACTCTTAGACGTGTTTTGTGCCAAGGGTTAAGCTGGACCAGCTTGTTACAAAAGAAGAAGAACAAGGAAAAAAAATAAGTGGGAGGGAAGAGGGTTTTTTTTCCCCCCTAATTTTCTTCATTGACTTCAGGCACCATGTGATCAGGAAGCCTGGCCTCTTTCCATTTCCCTTCCCGACTAAAGGGAAACATTGTGTAGCTGTTGCCCTGCCACGGGTGGGACGGCCTCTCACGGTATTACGTAGCAGGATAAAAATAACCAGGATATTTAAGGCCTGCTGTGGAATCCCAGCGCAGGCAGAGCGAGCCTGGTCAGCCGCCGAGCACCACTAGCCCCGGCCCTGGCTGTGGGCGCACAGGCGCAACGGAGTAATGTGCTGCATATGATGCAACTACAAATGTATGCTTGGCAGTGGCGCTGGAGCGGTTAGACCCTGGGGAGGCCCAGAAGAGAAAAAAAAAAAAGGGGGGGGGGGGAATTAAAAAAAAGAAAAGGCAAGAAAGGGAGAGCTGGAAAGCTTTTTCTTCTCTTAACGCACTGTTTCTAGTAAAGCAGGTATTTTTCAAAAAGCCAGTGACTACTCCCAGTATTTGGTGTGCTTGCTGCTGGGGCAGGGGCATCTGGAGAGAGTGGGAGACCCTCAGCAGGCTGGCTTCTGCAGGGCTCACCCAGCGTCAGGTGTAAGCTGACATAAGACGCCTTTGTCCTGGCATTTTATAGGGGGTAGCAGCAGGAAACTACCCTCAGCCCCCGAGAAGGGGAGGCTGGAGCAGCAGCGGGGTCCTGTGCAGTCTCACTAGGCTCTTTTCTCCAAATCACAAACGTGGCTGAGTACAATGCACGTCTTGTCTTTGATTAATTGGATGAAAAGAGCAGCCAGCCCACAAGGCTCAAGCAGAAGTAGCAGCCTCTTTTATATCTGGTTCTTTTGAGAGTCACTAATTGTCAGAAATCTTTGGAGGTGATTTTTTTCCTATTTGTTAAGCTTGTTTTCACACTGCACCCCACCTATAAACTTTCCGAAGAGTGATACTGGACAGTGTCTGCCACAAGTGCAGTGAGGGGAGGAGGCTGTCCTTGCACAGACAGTGGTGCCAGCCCTTCTCTAAAACTGGTCTGACACACAAACTGGTGCAAGTTCAGCTTTCCTTTGCCCGCTGGGGACTAGGACATTGCAGATGAGGAGAAGCAGAAGTTATCATGTATGGTCCAGTTACTCTTGTATTTTGGAGAAGAATCTCCTCACCGTACCAGCACACATCACCGTCTGTCCCCTCTCCTTCAGTCAGGATTGTCAAGAAGGCCTGAAAGGAGAGAAAAAGGGACTCAGGGAACACTTATCGCTCCGTGCCACCCTGCCCTGGCACAAAACAGAGAATGTGGCAGTGGTCCCGGCTGGGACCTGCCAGGAGCAGAGCTATCTAGGGAGCCCATGCATTTCCATGGGGGCAGGTACATAGGCCTACGGCTTTTCAAAAGCTGTTCGTACTTAAAAAGGAGGAGCATGGCACATGATGAACCAGCCAGGTGCAAAGGAGTCCAACAGCTGCATGCTTTCCCGTAGCCATTTCTTGTGTGCTGCTGAGGACTCACTTGCCCAAATGGCCTCTGCTGCCTGCCCACTGCAATGCAGGGGCTCACAGACCCCCTGCAAACCTCTGCCAAGGGGCCAGGAATATACCCATCCTGGGCAGATTGCAAATACCGGAGTGATCTGTTTTCCTGGCAGAACCTTCTAATAAGAAAATACAAGGTTCCATGGCTCCTTCCTGAAATGATGAGCGGCCTCCCCTCCTCTTGTGGAGGGAAATCAGTTATAAAACTTGATGAGGGACAGAGATTGTTGCTGAGATTATTCCCGCTGCAGAGCTCTGTTAAATGTTAGCCAGAGAATAAAATTACTATCTTTGATTTACCTTGGAATTTCCCCTTCCACAGTCTGTAGGACCCAGTGTAACAAGAATCCAGTTTAGAAAAGTTGTGACAATTGTTGGGCAGAAACGTTAGCTTCGTTTATTGCTTATGCAATCATGTGGATTTATTTCAAGGAATTAAGGAAAAAAAAAGAGTTTGTAAGGGACTACACCTGCCTGGACCTTCTGTTTGTTTTTGCAAGTGCTTATGGTTTTACTGTTATATGTTCTAGGTTTATTCTTTCAAGTTGAGTGAAATATTGAAACGAGCCAGAAAAAGAGACTATTGAGAGGAATGGCTAGAGCCTCTGTTTTCAGCCTCACAAGCAGCTCTCCACGTAGATACTTCTATAATAATTTATATTTAACAACACAATATTTGGGAACCCCTCAGACCAAATGGACTTTGATCTTATAAATCCTTTATTACACAGGGAAGTATTATGCCTACTTTATATAAATACGGAGCTGCACAGAAGGAAGGGCAAAGGCCCAGTGCTCAATTATCCACTTAAAGTCTGTCCAGTTTCCCTGGGAAAACAATTTTACCTGTCTGGACATTAAGTGGCAGAACTGGGGTGTCACCCTGCCCTGCTGCCTGTCAGTCTGCTCCCCACCAGCGGAGGGGCATCTCATGAGTTGCTTTCACATCTCTAAGTACAAATCTGTGGGATCGGAGCTGATTCCTTCCTTCCATCCTTGCTGGTTTCCCTAGAGAGGAGAGGCAGCTGCAGCATCCAGTCTTCCTGCACGAGGAGCAGGCTGAAATGCTCTTTGGCTGGGAGAAGTTGTGGGAGGCAGCTGAGTAATTCAGCCTGCCAAGTGCAGCTACCTGGATTTATGAATGTCTGCGCTGGCATCCCACATCCTGAAGCAATTCTCAGCTTTTCTGGAAACTGGCTAAACCTCTGGGTTTGTCCAATCACATGGAGTACCACCAAGGTTTCAGGTGCTTAATGGGGATGCTATGCTCCCATCACCGGGCTGGCTGCTTCTGGCCAATTTGGGTGCTTGTGGCAGGGGAGCAGGACACATGGTCTGGGAAATCCATGACTCCTTGGCTTCCCTGGCAGGGAAATCAAGCTTTGGAGGCACCCAGCCCTTGCACCACTGCACGCTTCTCTCTGATGCATTTTGGATAACCCACCTACTGTGGTATCAGCACACGGAGCCACTTGGTGTTAAACAATTTCATCATGGGCTGCCACAGCCATGTGAAGGGGATGGCAGGCAGGGATGTGTGTTTGGGTGCTGTCATGCAGCCAAATCTTCTCTGCAGCAAACACAACCCAGCAAGTTTCACATGCTTTGGAGTTTTAGAACAAAAGTTTCATACACACTTAATTGGTTCCAGATTTTTAACACTAGTAAGTAGTTATAACATCTCAAAAAAAGCTATTTCTTATGGACTGTTTCCCACTGATACATTTTCCAGTTTGTGCTCCCATCACACCTTTACTACATGAACAAGAACTCCAAAACCCTCAATGTATAAGCCATTTCTCTTTTCTTTTCTTTCACATGTAGCTTGCCATGTTGTTATAATTAAATTTCAAAGCTCAAGTCTCTGCAGTTGTTTTCTTTTTCTGGTGTTGTTTCTCATCCAGTAGCCACTACAGCCTAGTATAAACCAAAGTTACCCATCCAGACGCTAACAGGCCTCTTTTCTTCCCATCAGGTGCCCTGATCTGCTGCTGAAAGATAAAAGTGGATGCTGTTGAATCATGTGAACATGAATGGCAATGTAACAGGGCCCTCATTTCTTTTTATCCTGATATTCTGATATGGTGAATACCAGGGTACCTTGCTTCTCTGCAACTAATCACCCATGTGGCCTTGGTCATGACACTTAACTTCTGTGATTTGCCTTTGGCTGTGTCTGCAACCGTCTCCAGGCCACATATTCTGTGGGACAGGTTTCCCTCATGGTCTCTTTCACTCTTGGTGCACACAAGCACAAGGGTGTCAAATCCCATGTAGGACCTGCTGTTGCCCCAGCCAGACACCATGGTTTGGAGCTGGGGTCGGCTACTAGCACCCCTCATTACAGAGCTGGGAAACCCTTGCCCCTTCTCAGCTTTTTTTATAGAAGCTGCACCTTGGAGAAGTCAGGTTTGTTTTACCCTACTGACACAACTAATTTATCCCTTTGTTGCTCCCTTTGTGCTTCGAGGAAGAGCCCACCCTCCTTTGCACTTCACCTTTAGAGAAATAAGTGCTCTTTGGCATGAAAGAGAGCTGCTGTGCTCACTTTCCCATAATACTTTCCAGCTGAAGGCAGCCTGAGAACACATCTAACCGTTTCAGTGTTTCCCCCCAAAGGTGGCAAGCGAGCAGAGAAAACTCCCAGCCCTTCCACATCCATACCCTATAAGGAGCTGTCTTCAACCACCATAAATAAAACAAAGGTACAGTCTTCAGCTGATCTCAATTACTGGAGCTCCATTGAATTGAACAGAGCTCAGATAATTTACACCAGATGAGCATCTACCCTCAACATATGTTATATTATGGTTCAACAAGATGGTCTCAGTTTGCCTTGGGGGAGGAGCAGTTGAAGGAGAGAGTTGGGCTTGCTCATGTCTAGGAACGATGGGCTGCAAAACCCCCAAGAGTGAGGAGGTAAACAGGGAAAAGAAGACATTTGGTTATTAGGCCTTCTTATTTCCAGTGATTATGGTGGAAAAGAGCAGACTATGTGGGAAACAGGCTTCCCTACACCCATTTTGGCAGCTTTTGATTGGCCCCTGACCAGACGTTTATTAAAACAGCCTCATAAGTTGCGGTCTCAATAAAGAACAATACAGAACCAACCAAATGTTAATGTGTTCAATCTGTTCCTGCTGAGATTTCCGCCTCTCCACCTCCCTGATTATTAGAGAAGACGACGGGGAAAAAAGGAGAAAGAGAAAAAAAAAGAAAAAGAAAAAGAGTTTGTATTCCCAGCCTCAGCTGACAGATCTGCTGTAGACTCCTGGAATTTTCATAATTAGAACAAAGGGTCCTTGAGACAGGAACTATAATTGGGTTTGAGTGTTTGTACATTTTAACTCAGCCCAGGTTAGGTATACAAGCAAACTCAAAGCACTGACAGAAGGAGCTTGAGCCCTAGGAGAAAAACTCCAAGGGAAGATTAAGGACCTTCAAAAGAGGGTAGTGGATCGTATCTGATACTTAAAAAAAAAAAAAAAAAAAAATTAATGTACTCGAGATTGTTTTCTTCAGCCAGCCAGAGGAAAAGCTGTGCTGCAAACACTTGTCAGCCAGAGGTCTGGGATGATCTGAACTTCAGCAACACGAGCGATGAACAGGGAGGAAATAAATATTTCAGCAAGTGAAAACCCCAAGGCAGGATATGCGACAGAGCTTCTGAATGCTCACGGCGGGTGTGAGAGGTTTTAACCCACCCGTCCTGCTGAAATTTATGAGGGCTGCACATCCCGGGCCCGCTGCCAGAACAGGTTTCATGGTTCAGCTTCTTCAAACAGCTGAACCTGCTCTGGGCAGCCAGCTCTGTGGTGGTAAATCAGAGGGGCCGGGACCTTCCCTCCGGCAGCAGCTCACATCCACACATCCAGCCATGTCCCTGCGTCCCTCGGAGAGCCCCCTCCAGACAAACTGTGGCTGGGCATTGTTCAGGGAGGGCTGGCTGGCAGTGAGTGCTGGCAAGTAAATAATACTGATGATCATGACAAGTGCTGGAGCCCGTGCCGGGGCTCCGATGGGTTTACCATTATAGACACATACAGCAGCACCAGCTGCAAGCAGCCTTTCCATGGGAAAAGGGTCAGGCCCAGAACACACAAGGAGAAAAATGTATTTGCAGGCAGTGCCTCTGGGGCTCTTTTCTCTAAGGTTAACATTCACTGCTCGATAAGAAACAATGCTTCTGGAGATCTGCAGGCGAGATGTGGTCGCGGTGGGTCATCTGCATCCACAAACATCAGTCCCTTTTTGGGTGGGATTTTCCCATCTGTTATTCTGTGCCCTAAAATCAGTTTTGTTGGGACAAAGCTTGGACAGCACTGGGTGCTTTCAGAAAACTCATCTGTCGCTTCCCAGATCCAGCCACAGCAATGAGCTCCTTGCATGGAAGCACACGAGTGATGGAGAGAGAATGTGCAGGAAAGGGGCCTACCTCCATTTCATGATGAAGAACTACTATTCTGGTTTTTTGCTCAACAAATCCCAAACCCAGCTTTTTGAGAGAAGAGCTCGTGTTAGGCATGTAGGTCCCAGTCCAAGCCAGCATTTTCCCATGCTCCCAGAGGGAGTCACGCTGAGTTGCACTTTTTCTGTAGGAACCAGGCTTTTAAGAGCTATTGGGGAAGAAACCAGCTAGACAAGCTAATGTCTTACATGTGGGTGATGGGGGAGATGTGGAAATAACTGTAAGCAAATGGACAAAACACACTGCACCTTTACAACCTCCCACCAGCAGCAGATGCTGACAAGAGAAGTGTTGCCTTCCTACAATAAAGTTGGGGTGGGCACAGCCTGCCTATTGCAGGGACTTGGGCATCTGCATTAGCTATCAGCCCTATGAGTTATCCCCTTGCGGAAAAAATAAAAGTGAGAAACATGTCTTACAGGCAAACAGTCCTTTGTAAGACCACTGCCTTGTCTCCTTGCTGCCATTCCAGCCTGCATGGTAAGCAACTCCCTTGAAATCACCTCATCCATCTCATCAAGAAGAAAAAACACAGCTATGTGGGCATGCTGCGAGTATGCACTCTGTTCTTTGGTTACCAAAGTCATCCAGACAGCCATGAAGATGGTTTAAATGATTTTTTTTTTTTCAACTGCTGCATTTTAGGATCATGACTACTGGTGGATTGTAGATAGCCATACTGCAGCATCCAGACCACCCTCAGCTGGATGGTCCCACCATAGATTTTGTGTTCGCGGACTACAAAAGAAAAAAAATTGTACTCACTTTCTAGAGGAAAAAAACCCCACATGCTAGCCACCATGTGTATTTTTTCCCATAGCCAGACTATCCAGTTCTCTGTTTTACGTGTCAAAGAACAATGGCTCTAGAAAAATACATCTTATATAATCTGCAGATGTAACATCACTGAGTGCAAACACAACAGATCTTGACTCTAAAATGCAAATCAAGCAGATGCCAAGGTAAGAAAATGGGCTAATTAGATGTTTAATCCTCCTGCCAATGTGTTGCTAAGCACAGAGTAAAAAAAGCAAATCTATTTACAATATTTTGGCTGTTCCCACATGTTTCAAGCACAGCATTTAAGTCAAAAGCCTCTTTATGTATGCAATAAAGTTCCTGATGTCTCCTGAAAGGTCTGGAATAACACTTTCTGTAGAAACAACTGTGTTTATATATCATAATTCCCTGTCCCACCTCTTCAGTTGAAGTCGTGGGCTGGATGCATCTTATTATTCTGGTGTGATCAAGTGCAAACTGGCAGTAAACACACTGGCTTTATGTGAGGTGGTCTGAAATTATGTAGGAAGGCAGGGCAAGAGGGAGAAGCAGGTCTCCCTGAATTGCTAGCAGCAGCTCCGCACTCGCTAGGACTGGTTGTGGAGGGGGAAGGAAAGCGCTGGGAAGCAGCTTTTCCAGGCTACAGCCTGGTGGCCACGCTGGTGGCCCCACTGCCGCCTTACTTTACACTCATCTTTGTGAAGCCTTACACCAGTCTTGAAACTTCTACCTGCAGCCAGGCATACAATGGCAGGCAGGCTCTTAAATAGAAGGCAGGCTTTAGAAGGACCAGGCAAATTGCCAACTGGCCACCACAGCCAGGATGGCGGCTGAAGCATTTTATAGAATCCCCCACCACTGGAGGAGTTTTAAAGCTTTAGACAGTCTTTCACTGCTAAAGATCAAGAAGTGGGGGGGGGGGGCAGGCAGTGACATGAATCCATTGTTTGGTGTCTTCTTCCTTGGAAGGGACTAGTTTGGGTTGTGGTCAAGAATGGAAAACAAGGCAAGAAGGGCTTTGGGTTTTGCCCAGTCTCGTAATTCCTGTCAATGTTTTCATTTTCCATCTATTTTATTTTCTTCCTCCTTAGAAGAGTGATTTCAGGGATTTTCCGGCATTCCGCAAAGTTTCATTCAACAGCAGGAAAGAGTTCTCACTGTTTGCATTTGAAATGTGACAGGGTGCACGAAACCTGAAAGCTGAAGCGGGCCATGACAGCACCTCCAGTCATGGACATCTTCTCACGTGAGCTGTGGAAGCATCTGACTACAGACCACAGCATCTGATTTTTGGGGCTATGTTTGCTGAATTCAAACATTTCAACACTGGTTGCACCTCAGATGAATTTCTGAGTTATCAAGAACCAACAAATTGTTTCTCAGAAGATTGTTTTCTCCAGACTCTTCTTTTTGTTTGCCCAAGGATATTGGCCCTTCTTGAAGAACCGGACATATAATTAGAAATTAATGTCTATTTGCTTTGATGGACTTTGCCTCTTTTCTGAATCCTAAATTATCCACAAAGCTGTTACAAACAGAACAGAATGTATTTGTTCATAAAAAAAATGATTCACCCGTTTCTTCAGGGATTAATTCTCAGTTTTGTTCATGAGTGGCTTGTTGCAAATAGTCATAAATTCTACCATGTTGGGTTCCAACCCCGGAGTGATCTTTGTCTGGACTTCAATGGGACTTTGCATGGGGGGGGGGCCTGGCCACACAGATCTCATTGCAGGATTGGGCAATGGTTAGTTACATAAGTCATATGATGTTGTTTCTGTTCTCTGACTGGCTGACTTATGTAACTACAGAACAATAGCGTGTGTTTGAATATAAAGGCAAAAATTGTGCCTCGTATTTGTTCTTCATGAGAGCCTGTTCAAGGGCTGGATTCTGCTATCCGTGCAAGCTATAAAGATATTTTCTTTGACAGTCTCTTGGTGAGGACATCTGGAGTAGGTGACACTAACTGAGCTACTAAGATGCTCTGTGTGAGTTCATCTGAGGACTGTTTGCAGACATTGGCCTCACGTATTCTCCCTGGTAGCAGCTGAAATGAAAAGGAACAAAACCAAAGAGAACAACTCATGAAATTGGGCCATCCAGTGACCCAAGTCCTTGACTGTGATGATTTACACCTTATAAACGTCTAGCCATCGAGTTTAATGTTTCCCTTATTCCATTTCAGGGGAATAAAAAGGCTCAAAAGCATGGCCAGAGTTACAAATGGACAGCTGAGGGCAAAACATTGTAAAGTTAATGTTTGTGTGTTTATTCTTAAACATGAGTGTTTTCCCCACTTGTTATTTTTTGTTAAAAACTGAACATGATTTCTGTTCAGAGAGGGAAAATAGGAATCTACAGCTTTTGTTTTTAGTTGATGTTTTATTTTTGTTCATCTATCCAATTTATCTCCAGAAGATTTTATCACAGTCTTCTGGAGATTTTATCACAAGTTTTCATTTCTGGTTTTGTTGTGTTTTTTTTTCTCTTAAGGTTCCAGTTCTTGGAGTCATGTGATTACACAAATATTCCCTACTTCCAGTGTTTTAAAAGTAATTTTATAGCCGGCATTGTTGTAGAGAAAAGACTGAAAACATAAACCCTCAAGGCTGAGAAAAAGAACACACAATTTACAATTTTTTTTAAACCTCACGATTTCTCAATCTTATGTTTTTTGAGGATAGCCTAACTAAAAAGTTTTTAAAGCCCAGGACTAACAATATCAAAGCAGAATCAGGAGCAGACCATTGCTTTAGTTCGTGTGACATGACCTGATGGTCTTCCAGACTCTTAGGAGATGCAGTGGGCAAGTACTTTTCCGAAGTTCCTAATGAAAGTATAAGACCATGATAGCCCACTCAAAGTAATTGTATTCTTATGCATGCTGGCTTTTAGCACAGTCTCAAAGTGTGCATTATTTATGTGGCAAGCTTCAACAGCTCAGAAAGCATCATTGCAATCCACACTGTAAATACCTGTTCTCATCCTGTACAGTCTCCAGTGTAAACTCCTCCAATGTAAACTCCAATTTAAACTCCTTCTGGTACCTAGAGGGGACCCACAAGAAAGCTGTAGAGGGACATTTGACAAGGGCATTTAGAGACAGGACAAAGGGTAATGTCCTTAAACTGGAAGAGGGTAGGTTTAGATTAGATGTATGGAAGAAATTCTTTACCGTGAGGGTAGTGAGGCACTGGCACAGGTTGCCCAGAGAAGCTGTGGATGCCCCATCCCTGGAAGTGTTCAAGGCCAGGTTGGGTGGGGCTTTGAGTGACCTGGTCTAGTGGAAGGGGATTGGAACTTGATGATTTATAAGGTCATTTCCAACCCAAGTCATTCTGTGATTCTATAAACACGGGTTTTGACATGGGCATTGATCACTGCAAGCCAAAATTTAAGAGGTCACAGCTGGTGCTCTCTTGCCATCTTCTAGCCTCTCTCAGTCTGCTTTACAGATAATTTCTAACCCAGTGAGTTCCTAAGTTTTCAATTGCTAACCTGAATTCACAAAGCTGTGCAGCAGGTTATATCTTGCAATGATGTGCAGCACAGCCATGGAAATGTTCCCCTTCATCTCCTTATTTTTTAACATACTTTGGAAACACTCTCATGTTCTGGAACTTGGAATTTGCTGGGAACTTGCTTTTTAACATACTTTATTCATTTGCCACTAACACAGATCTACTTAAGCCATGCTGCTGGTGGCAGAAAATATAATTCGGGTAGGAGCTGGGCACCTTCTTTATGGCTTAAGGGAAGCTTGCACCAGCCAGAGCCAGAGTGAACTGTGTGCACTGTGGTGGGATGGTTTCCATTGCTAAATATAAATAGGTCCATTCCTGGAGATCTCAAGTGCTGCTGAAAGCCAGGACAGGGAGTGAGCAGTAACATCTCAGGGGTTATGTGCCTGCCCCTTTGAGGATTTATCCTGTGTGGTACCTTCCAGAAATGGTACCGTTAAGCTAAAGTCCCAAGAAAAGTGAGCTGCAAGAGATGCACAGCTAACACTGTTTAAAGGACAATATCATGCGTGATGGGCCTAGGACGAGTGTTGGTGACAGGGGAGTTGGCTAGTACATAATTTCTGGACACTTGTGAGGCACTATGCAGAAGAATGAATGACTTTCCCCACCTGAATGCTATATTAATAATTTTGAAACATCTTCCTTAGATGTCTCATCATTATTCCCGTAGTTAGAAGCTGATTAATGGCATGCCCCTCAAACACATATCTGGGCACATGTACAAAGACTTTTTAATAGTCTCTAACAATGGCCAACAGCTGGCCACAAAACCAGATGATTCTCCACCCTCATAAATCCATGCTTGCCAACAATAAAAGACCCTTCTGGCTACTAAAAAGCCTGATGGAACAGATGAATCTTGTTATAAACTGGATTTTATAAATAAAAATTAAAAAGGAAAACATTTTAGCTTGTGCATTCATAGGCTGAAAACAGACATAGGTTTCACATTCTGGAGTAGCCAACTGCAGAGGTATAATTTTTGGAGCCTAAACTTAATCTTCCAAAAACTTCTTTAAATACATTGCTGTGTTGGGTTGTTGGGTTTTTTTGTTGGTTGATTTTTTATTTTTTTTTTTTCAAAATTTTGCTGCAGACCCAGTAAAACACTTCCTCTCTCTTCTGAGGCAGCAGTGTATCCGTGCCATTTGCAAGCAGAAATCTCAGGAATTATCTGAAAGGCTTTGTTCTCCAGGCCCTGCCATGGCATCACAGGCAGGCAGCCCCGGCACACCAGCCCAATCCTACATTATGCCTGCACACTGTGGAAGGTATGTGCTTGCCACGGTGAGAGCCAGTGTTTCTCCATGCCCCTCAGGACATGACAAGGTGAGTTTGGAAAAGTGCCCAACCCAACAGCTGAGGCGTGTCCCCATGAGGCGGGGAGACAGGGCAGCCCAGCCAACCCTTTTCTCCCTGCAACTGGCAATAAATCTCTCCACTGGATCTATTAGCTTTGAGTCCAACTTGGCTACATGGTTTCTGGAGTGAAGCTGGCCACCCTGGGCTGGCACCAGGAGCCTGGCCACACACCTCGAGCCATCTGCACAGACGTTCCCTTGCAGCGGTGGCCCAGTTTTCACACAGGAAGCTGTAGTTGCACCAGCAAAAAACACAAATCTCCACAGATGGCACCTTCTCCTCAGCACAGTCCTGTCCTGCTTCCAATGGACAGGGTGAGAAGCTTCTTTTCTCCCTTTTGTCTTTTTTTTTTCCCTTTTCTTTGATTTCTCCCCCAGTCATGCCATTTGAGGGCAAGTAGATTCACAAAAAAAAAAAAAAAAAGAGAGAGAGAGAAAGGAAAGCAATCCCCTCTAAAGACACTCTTTTTGTTTGTTGTTAACAACTATTTAACGTCAGGGCTAATTCACAAGTTTAATAAAATCAGGCTTTGTGGAAGATTCAACACCTTCAATTATGGCATTAAGAGCTCACAATAATTACTCCTCAGACTTTCCAAAGATCCTTCAACAAAGTGTATGTGTGTGTGAGGAGGGGGAGGCCAGCCCGCAGTCCCTAATGTCTTAAAGATTAAAAAAAAAAATAAACAAAGGAAGCAGAAAAACCCTAATTCTAATAATGATGACGACTATGATGTCAGGCTCTCATTATACAACAAAAAGCAACAAATGAAAGAGATAAGCCTAATTCTTAGTTAGTCACCTTAAATACAACTTTTCTGTTAGTGGATTTCTGCAGGGATGAACAAGGGTTTTTCATAGCCCAGGTATGCCCCAAACAAGATTTCTAGAAGAAAGTGAGGAATTCGACTGAAATCTTAGAACAAGCTTTATTTTTACTGCCCTGGGCAGGATTTGGAGAAATGTCAGCCTCTGCTTCATCAGATCCTGGCACAGCTGAGCCCAGCACCTCATCACACTGAAAGGACCCTTATTGATATAGAAAATTGCTGATTATTTACATTCCTGGCGACCACACAGGAAGTGGCTGATACCATGAGGAGCGAAGGTTGGGGAGAAATACTTTGTCCCTGTGGAGAACGCTTCCTTCTCCTACAGGGGCCAGCCAAATTTTCTTGAAGCAGTAAAAATGGATAGGGAACAGTTTAGCAGCATTAAGACACAGGTAGGATTGAGCAGAATTACATTACTTCTTCCCGTGAAAACGAGAATCTTGTCCTTTGTAATTGGAGAGACAAGATTTGGGTTCCTGTTCCCCAACACTCAATCCAGCCCTTGTATCTCCTTCAAAGGTATATACAAGGCTGATTTAACAAGGGTTAAGTTAGGGATTTCCCCAGTGCAGGAATGGTTGAGGAGCAAGCAATGCCATGGCTCATCCAAGCTGCACCATATTTCAGAAAAGCCTGACATACATGAGAGCAGCCCTGGGATCACTCTGAATTACAGTGGGGGCATTGTCAATGGCTGCTAAATCCCATGGTCTCAACAGTACCAATAATGATGTCAGATCACATTTACTCCCTCCTGCAAGGGATCGCCATTCCCAAAATTTCGTTCAGCTTGTGAAAGGTACCTTAGAATGAGTTTTATGTCACACAGTATTTTTTGTGCATTGAAACACAATTCCTCCTGCACTACAGAGGCGGATAACCCAGGGTGTTTACAGTATCTCATGTCTACTTAAAAATGCCAAGAAAGAGTTTTAAGTAAAACGGTTGAGGTTTTTTTCTGCAAGAAATACTATGTGGCTGCACTGGTAGAATTTTGTCCAATGTTTGTTTGCTGGCATGTATAAACTTCTTTGTAATCCCAACTCAATGCACTGCCAAAGCACCTGTGCATGCAGAGAGGGTTGCTAGAAATAGGTATTTACTCTAAAATACCCTGGAAGGGGTTTCCCGCTGGCTTTTTTTATGCAGTGAGGGTAAAGGCAGGACGAGCATTGAGCACCCTTTGTGCCTGTCCCTCGTGCACAGTTTCACACTGTGCCAACAATGTCATTGAGTGCAGGGAAGTTATTGCTGACTCCCTCCGGGACAAACGAAGTGGGAGGCAAACTTCTGTAGAAGTGATGTCTGCTGACAGTGAGGAAGGCATCACAAGCTTCACCCCTAGCATTTTGTCTGGGGGAGACCACATTGAGATAGAAGCTTGCAAGGAGCTCGGTAAGGAAGAGCGAGCCACCGCCACCCTGCCACATGCCCTCCATGTTCTCGCTCTTTTTCTGCCTGTGAGACACTCCATGTGTCCTGGAAGAAATGGGCAGGCTTTGGGGCCAAGAGGTGAGGGTGGATGAGAAGGAAAGGCCCCTTTTTGGGAAGGCCTCATGGAAAGCACAAGTTGGCCTCAGCAAAGCCAGGTTGCTCGCCCGGGCAAGTGGCGGTGAAGGACAGCAGTGCCATTTGGCCTCGTGAAGCTGAAACGGATGCCAGAGCCCCAAGGAAAATTCCTTACCACAGCCAGGCCAAAATCCATAGCGTGGGATTTCTGACCTCCTCAGACCTGTTTTCAGCTCCACTGTCCTAGCAGCCCCGCTGCTGCCGAGGTGTTGCTTCAAGTAGTTTTCTTCTGCCGGCGCCAGCAGTCTTAAGGCTTTAGGCCTCTCCCACCACCGCTGCTGCTACGCTGACCTGCGCTTTGGCGAGGACACAAGCATTAAGGACAACACCTTGCTTTCTAGCAGGCTCAGGTGAGAGACTCAGGGGTGACCAGATGGAACGAGATCCTTTTTGATTAAGCACTGACTGGTGCCTGCAGGGATTTGGCTTCATCAGCCAGCTCCGACACAGGCTCCACTGTGAACTTTGAAGTGTTCCTCATGGCAACGTCCTCCTGAGTGCCCTGGTCCCTATTGCCTGTCAAAGTCACAGCACTTCAGTATTTAGATGATTAAGTACCCTTGGAGGTGTGATTCTCACCCTCATGCAGTTTCAAATCTGCAAAATATGTGTGTGTGGGCAGGGGGGTGGGTGTGATGCATGTTCGACACTCATCCTCTTCACTCTTTCAACAGATCTCCTCCAGTTAGGGACCGGTACCACACTTAGGGCACGTGGTCTGCTGACAGGTGGCTAAGAAGAAGGCAAGCTCTTCTCACCTGCACCAGCTTGGCAACATTGCAACTTCCACATTAAGGAAGCTACCTCTGATGTCCAAAAGAGAGGAGGAGGAGAAGGAGGAGGAGGTGGCCGCGGTAATGCCTCTCTGATGTGACCTCACATGGGCTGATTTACAGCCAAGTCACGAGCACTAACATAAAAAAGTCAGTTAGCTGTACCCGCAGGTACCCTTCAAGTTCAGCCCTTGCTCATTGGACCTTTGCAACATTCCAAATGAGGTGCTGATGCATTTTATTAACACCAAATTTAACTTAATGCGCTTGCTTGCTAACTTCCTGCTTATCTGGATGCCACATAAGCATATGTCCAATCCAATTATTAAAAGAATGAGAAATACAGTGAATGCTACACATTTTAAGTAAGGATAATAAATTACCAGAGTTGTGGCACATACCTGTGCATGTGAGAGAGAAAAAGGAAAAAACAAACAAACAACCAAAAAATACAGCTGACTTCCTCCAGCCACTTAATTAGAAGTAACAGCATCTCACTTGCAAGACTCGCACAGGGTTTCCAAGGTGAAACTTATCCTG
Organism: Chlamydotis macqueenii; assembly: GCF_036417535.1. Taxonomy (NCBI): domain Eukaryota; kingdom Metazoa; phylum Chordata; class Aves; order Otidiformes; family Otididae; genus Chlamydotis; species Chlamydotis macqueenii. The sequence continues at coordinate 51,929,074 of NC_141593.1, read as the reverse complement.
GAAATTTCCTGCCACATTGAATAAAGAAGAGCTGTGTTGCAGAGGAGCAGGAAGAAATATGGAAATGTTAGCAGTCAGCAGGCTCCAGCGGGCTGTGCTGGGTATTGATGAACAGCTAGTTGAAAGACACAGTAAACTATAATGAGCAACAAGAAAAAAATTCTAGTGGACAGTTTCACAATTTTCCACCACGTGAGTAGACTGTTTTGGATAGCAGTGAGGCAATACCACTCGTCTGAGATTGGGAGTGGTGGCTGTACGTGCCTCCAGTGAAAGGAAGAGGGTAACACTCAGAGGCTTAAGTGATTCAATCGCTAAATTAATCAGAATTTTAGGGAAGAGAAAAGATAAGTGAAAAAGCAGTGAAACAGGGCCATGGGAGATGGAGAGAGAGTATGAATAAAACAGAAGAGGGGAATGTATGATTCAAGCTGCTACTTATGACATCTTTTTTTAGCCACTAGAAACAATCAGAAATACACATATATATGTATGTCATGTGTGTGTTTATATATAAATATATATAAAAATATATATAAAAATATATTTCTGCTATATCTAGGAGCATAAGCAGAATCTTTTATTCATAAGCGGTTTATCATCTGTAAGTCAATCCATTTCGTGGAGGCACTGCTTGTAAGTACCTGGCAGAGGGACTCGCTCCAACTGGGCACAGGGACAGGTTTTGTCCACTGCAGCTCCGAGGCCGAATTCACCAGCCTGTCCTGGACAGACTGGGCTTGGCGTATTTTTCAGCCAGACTTTGGGGCTGAAGACAGGCCCTCAGGGATTCCCTCCCACGAGGCGGCAGCAGGGAAGCCCGGGCAGGTGGAGCAGCTGTGTTGTGACAGCCAGCGCCTTTGTGCAGGGCTGTTTGCAGGGAGGTTAATGCGACACTTGTAAGAGCTAGACAGCCACTGCTCACAGCAATCTCACCTCCTCCTCCTCCTCCTCCTCCTGCCTCGAGATCAACACCAGCAGTGCTGCCAGCCTCTAATTATGTTTTTTAAATCCTGTCAGGTCATGAGGACGTGATGAGCTCTAATTGTGGAAGAGCGTTTAGGGAGACTTGTAATTACACAGTCATTAAGCCGGTTAAACACACCACGGTCTCTTTTGCAATGCCATGTCAGTTGGCTCTCTCCCAGCAGTGACACAAATGCGGGATTAAGCTGGCAATTAGTCATCAGCAGGTATCCAACAGGAACTCTCCACTCCGCTGATGAACGAGGCTCTTCCTGGGCCGGGGCTGGTGTTGCGGCTTCCCCTTGCCGAAAGGTGCCCTGCATCGCCAGAGAGGGGATGTTTGCTGGCATTTCCCAACCAGTAGCCCTTGTGCTCATGGTCCTGCCTAAAATCTGCCAGTGTATGGATTCTCTTCTCCTGTTTCAGAAGTTTAGGAATGTTCTTGGCACCCTACAGAACCCAAAAAGCTTTCATGAGGAACAGTAGATGACGGGGGATTCAGGGAGGTGGGAAACCCTGCCGACTTACTCTGTGAGAATTACGCCCACGAGAGGAAGCCAGCATCAAGCCCCCCTTTCTCCCGATAGTGACACTAACTGAGGTAAAAAATCCCACATGCAGGCAAAGTAGGGACCAGCAGGTAGTTCTCACCCCATGCCGCCTAGGTGGCAATCCTCCTCCAGCACAATGTTCCTGGCAGACTGTTGAAAATCACTCATTTCCTTAAAAACAGTCTAGGTTGACTAAAAATGGCAGTTTAAATTCTTTTGTTTCTACCAGGAAACACTCTCTAGCCATTTTTTTAATTACCTCATTTACTAAGCGAAATTACTCTAGAGAAAACAAACAAAATAAAACTTCTTCTGCCTGTGTGGGAGGAGTGGGGAAGAGAGGTCATTAGACCAAACTCTCCTCTGTCTACATTTCAGACCTTATGAGAAGGCAAACCATAGCCCTTGGGTTTCATTCAGCTCTTTCAGTTTCTTTGAAGTCTACTTTCCTAACTGTTCACCTCATAAAGATCAGTTATGTACATAGGAAACTTATTCCAGATTCAAGCTAGGATGGAGGAAGACCTCAAGGACAAGTAAAAGCTGCATACAGACAAGCTCCAGCAATGAGCAGCAGAGGAGGCCTTTTCCTGAGATAGGCATGGTCCAAAGACCAGATTATCTAATACTGACAAATAATAAAAACTGTGGTACTTACATAAAGAGAAGAAGCTGAATAAGATCAGCTTGGATGTCTGAATTAGCCCCAAAGATTTGGTCTAAAGGCGTTCCAAGTAAATTGCTGGCTTTCAGCTCCAGATCCTAGAGGAAGCGAATGCCTTGGCAGCCACTGCATCTCAAGGACTCAGCTTATGAGTGTGATCTTAGCTCTGAGGAGCCTACCTTTCTGCCTCCTTGCAAAATTAAAGGGCAAAGCTGCTGCTCCAGCATCGTGGGCCCAGAGCAGCTTAGCGAGATGTCCCCAAGTGCCCTGACATCCCCAGCCGTGTAAGCAGGGAGGAGTTACCCAGCCACCTCCAAACAGAAGACCATGGTGCCCTGCTATCTGCACCGCAATGTAGGTACTTAGGGGGAAAGGGACATGCCCTGGGATGGGGATGGATCCTGGAGACCCGGGTGAGCGGCTGCTCCCCTCTGCAGCCTGGCCACGCAGCACTGCTGACAGCCCAGCACTTGCGGCACCTTCCCCCGGGAATGGGAGCTGGAGGGCATGTGGGTGGGAGCTGCTGCTGGGGAAATCAGTAGCAGTGCCCTGCCGAAAAGGCAACATGTCTTGTGCACCATGCAAAAAATCCACCTGGCCAGTCAGTCCTCAGGTAGACTGAAATTACCCTTTATGCTCACTGTTAGCCGAAGTGGGAGCCTTATGTACGACTCCAGCAATCCTGTAGCTCCGGAAAAGTGTCACGTCATTTTATTTATTTACTCATCACCAGACTGAGCCATGCCAGGAGGAAAGTCCTCTTTTGATGTAAACCTGTTATGAACAAGAGTAGAAAGGTTGTAAAAAAGTGACTGGTTCCAATCCAAACTCACAGAACAGAAAGAGAAAAAAAAAAAGAAAAAAAAAACACAGAAGATGCACATTATTCCCGCATGTGTAAGAGGGTATTAAATCGACTAGTGACAAACTTTAACCAGAACCACAGTATTACTCAGAGCAGCTCGTCCAAGCATGCAGAAATCGTGGTCAGAGAGTCTCCCAGTTGGTAGAGGTGGGCAGGGATGCCAAGAAAGACAAGTCTTTGCTGGTTCTGCTTTATGTGGAGGATCCTCTTATGAATGGTTTTAATAAAGACTTAATTGATTGTTCTGGAGTCCATTAGGCTAATAAACATTTATGGTCCTGACTCAGTCATCTAGAACACATTCCACAAAGCACTTAGAGGCAACCATATAAGACAGTCAGACGCATGTCTGTCATATGCTGATGACGTCTATTAATCATGGACTAATCATGCACAAGTCAAACCTTAAGAGAAAGTGAGATCTCTGCATCTTTTTAAACAGTCAGGAGGTGGAATAATCATTTTGTCCCTGTAGCGGCAGGCCAGCATTTGGGAAATGTCTGTTCAAACCCTGGTTCTGCATCAGGTTTCCATGTGTGCCCTGGAGTAAATCACTTAAGGATGTCACCACCATGCTGATCAGACCTTTCAACTCTCCTGTTTCCTGGGCACAGACAGAAACAGGGGAAAATACAAGGAAGACATGACCATAAAAATACAAATTAAGATAAAGCCAGATTCCCCTGCTGTTTAATCATGTAAACGTACAAATATAGCCTGACGACAATGACTCAAGGGAAACAATGACCTTATCAGCACTCGTAGATAGACTTGAGCCATAAATGAAAATAAATGATCTACTGACATTGCTTATCATCTCCCTAGCATCTATTGGAGAACTCAATTTACCTCCGCATATCTATTTCCTCTAGCACACTCAGCATCAAGAGAGTTTCTTGTCCCTCCGCAGGCTCCCTTTGCCGAGCTGACAGCGCCACAGGATTTTCAGCCACTGCATCAGCCTTACCTTGGCTGAGCAGCATCTGGGAAGAGCCCCATCTCTTTGCATTTAGGGCTTGGGAAACTCAGGGAGGTGGAAGGAGTCACCCAAAATCTCTTTACAGGCTCACATTGGCCCCAGCTGCTGATCCTGGCACCAGCATCTGCCAGGGAGGTCAGGGACCACGAACGCAGTGGGAAAACCCAGTGGGAAAGGGAAACCACTGGGACAGGCCGAGCTTTAGGCCTCTAGCTCTCGCATGTTTGAAGTTAAGCCAGAGGACTTAAGGGGCTGCTTATCCTATCAAGAGAGAGCGGTTATTTCTCTTTTACAGACAGGTAGCTGTTGAAACCAATTCTTGGGGGACAGAAGAACGTTACTTGGAACTGCTTGGCAGCTTGTGCTAAACTAAACATGAGCTACCTAGTTCATTGGAAGTTTTAATATTTGATATGTGCCTTCATTTTCATTTGGAATTGAGGCAAACATATTTTTTAGTTTCCTGAGAATGACTAATTCTAAAAATTACCATAAAAATTCAGAAAATTTGTTTAAAAACAAAAAGCAGACCTCTGGAATTTTTCCAGAATGAAAACTCCTGGTTTTCTCTCTCTTTCCAGGGAAGAAGTTGCTTAGCATCAAGACATTTTAAGAATATTTTTATTTCAAGAGAAACAAAAACTGACCCAGCATTTCCTGCTGGCCCTATTAATAGTCATAAATGTGAGACCATGAAGACCTGCACAGGAATTTTAAAAAAGAGGCATCAGGAAGAGACATGCTTGCTTTCTAAATGATAAACCAAGGGGGAAAAAAAAAAAAAAAAGCCCTGAACTTTCCTTAGAAGAAAAATTTAACAGAAAGGGGGGAAAGAAGTTATCTGAAACAAAGCAATAATAAAAACTCCCTGTCGACTGTGCGTTGAGTCGGACTTTGTCAGTCACAGCAGACCTGAGCTGGTGAGGCTGTAAGGGCTTTAACAAGGGCTGGCTGACAAGCCTGGCTCGGTTTTATGGTGCCACAGACCTCAGCTAACCACCCTCATCCGTCTGCCACATGACATGGCTGAATGGAGCAGGCGTCTTCTCCCCAGCTGCTCCCGTCCAAGCGTGGCCCCAGGGGCTGGGGTGTCCCCTCAGCTGCAGTGCAGGCACATTTCCATGCACAGCTCACTAGCCTCGCAGCAAAAAAGTTGGCTGCACCTTGAGCTGGCACAGCTAGGCTGAGCACAGGACGAGTTTGGTGACCTTTAGCAACACTCAAGTCACAGTAGGCACAACAGGTTGGTTTTTTTTTCCTCTCTGCCAACCTGCTGCATCCTCAGTGTTGCTGCAACCCTGGAAGATGTGCCTTACCTTGCCAGCACAGCTATGCATGACGTACCTTATGCTCCTTTAGGCATTGCACAACCCTCTAGCAGGGTTGTTTATCTCCTGTGAGGATATCCACAACAACCAGAAATTCTAAGAACACATTTTGAATGTCCACAGTCATTGCAGATGGCAGGCTTACTCACTCAGGTCTCAAAGCCCTTCTCCCCTGTCTGTGCCGAAACATGCTGTACGGCAAGGGCCCCACAGCTTTCAGCAGGGCTCTTCCCAGAACAGCGCGCTGAGTCACTGTGAGTAAGTGCAGCATCTGCCCCTCACTCTCCACTGGTCCCCTGGGCCTCCTGGCTTTGGTCTTATGAGTAAGGTCTCCACCACCAGACCTGGGGTCAGAGCTGGGGAGCTGGTCCGGGTGCCCCAGGCGCATGGCAGTGCATCCCAGGAGCAGTGTATCAGTGGTGTGAAACATCCCAGTGCTAGATTTCAAGACTAGGGGAAAGAGCTGCACTCGTTGGGTCTGGCTTCTAGTGAGACACCAATGGGAGATTTTGACCAGCCAGCCCCAGGCCAAGCCTAGACCAGCCAGCAGAGCGAAACTCTATCCTTCCAAAACACATGGTCATCTCTCAAACCTGCCCTTCGCCTGGGAAGAGACAGTGCTGAGCTGTGTTTTCCCTCAAAATTACCTTTTTGTCCAGCAATATCTGTGCTTTGCAGAAAGCAGCAGGAATTATGACTTACGGAGAAGCGGGAGTGATGACTAGTGGCACATGTCCTGGGCTGTGAGGTAAGATTTTCCCAGGCATTTCAGCACCCCTTAATAACCTGAGGAGAGTTAGGCATTTATACCTCTTGAGCCATACGAGCTCCAGCTGTTTCTCATTGTGTGTGCGCAAAGTGCCTTTGTTAATGACAAACAGGTAGAAGCAGTACACTGGCACCACTGAAGGTTTGTGTTGAAAAGAAAAGCCTTTTCCCAACCAGGTGCTCCTTGTAATACACCTCTGCCATTGCTTTATCCATGTTTTGGTGGTACCTGTGGTACCAGCTGCGTTTGGCACCATGAGAAGCACACAAGGACAGGCGATGGTCATAGAGCAGACTGGAAGGAAATTTCTTGTCTTGTTCCTGTGATTTCCTCCCCTCTTGCCTCTTTTTTCTCACCTTTCCACAAAGGAAAAATTAGTGCTTGAAATTCATTTGATTTGGGAGAGGGACAGGGATTTCATGGTTTTTTTTAAAAAGGATAAAGTACTCAAAAAGAAATTCCAGTTACAGAAAAAAAAAAAAACCTTTCTGTCAAAAAAGTGTTTTGTCAAGAAACAGTTTTCACCAGCTGTGACCCATGTTTACCTCAGTATTGTCTTCCCTACTCATGGTATTTTTAGCCATATTTGCCAGAGACATGTTTCAGTAGCCACATTGCCTGTTCCAGGATTAACCTCCCACCGACTGCCCTCTTCCCCCCATGTATTTGGCTTCATTGAACATGAACTAATTTGATTATGGGCAGCTGTTTGTAAGGGTAAGCCCAGAGAGACCCCAGGGGGAATAAGTGATGCCTGAGCTCAGGAGGAGGTGAGCCCAAGCTGAGTCCTCGCAGTGTGGGGAAAGGCAGGGGATGTTCCTTGGGGCAGAAGAACGATGGCATCCATGTGGGGCCCATCTGAACGTGGGGCCCCTCTGAACCTGGAGCCAGCAGCCCAGCTCTGGGCAGCCACCAGTGCTGGGGAACATCCTGGCAACAGGGCAGGGCAGGGAAGGGGAAGAAGAGGAGCCATCACCCCACAGAGTACTGGCTGCACATCGGGGCTGCCTTCCCCAGCACCCAGCTGACGCTCACCCACGGACCTGCTGCCAGAGCCCATGGACCTGCCTCTGGAGCCTCCGTGGCTTGCTTCGGGCACCATCTGCCCCTGCCTACCTGGTTAACATCCATCTTGGTCCCTGACAAATGCTAAACAGAGAAGTTTTTTAATGCCTATTGTTGAATAGCGGCATTTGAAGTATGGGCTTATGGCTTTGGTTCAGTTGGGTCTCTTGCAACGTTCAGGGCACAGATAAAGACTCAAGTGCTGCTGCCACACAAGCAGACACAGGCAGATGAAGCCAGTGTATACTCCTTGCCCCTCAGTGCTGCTGAGTCCCTCTGCGCACTCATGCCTAGAGTTAGATGTCAGGGAGAGAATAAGATAAGTGGATGCATGTAAATAAAACAGAGAGAGCGTGAAGAAAGGAAACACCCTGAAGACAGAAGTCTGTGTGTCTGTTGCCAATCATTATAACAATAACGCACAGATGCAGATTACTCTGCTGTCTCCCGCCTGGCTGCCCACACGGTCAGGACTTTAGTCCAATGCATCAGTGGGAAAGTCAAAGACATTGAACTTGGGACCTCAGTTTCCCTGATAAGGAAAAAGCCAGACCAAGAGCTGGGAGCCAGCCACCTTTTACACACTGCGAGTAAGCCCAGATTCGTGCTGATATTTAAAAGATCTTTGCCCTTTAGCTTGAACAGGAAATCTTAAAATGGAAAATATGCAGCTTAAAGGAAGGGGTGAGGCTCACTTGAGACATAAGAATGTACATAAGGATAGGAAACAACAGGTTGTTAAGAAACGGCAATTCAGTTGTTAAAAAAAAAATCAAGGCCCAATATATATTTTATTTCCCCTCATTTGGGATCAGCAAAAATTATTTTTCCTTCTTTTTTTTTTAAGGTTTTGCCATGAGCAGAGTAAATTCTTTCTCCTTCCTCGAGCACATGGAAAGAAGCTGGAGGGCAATGCCGAGAGAGGAGCAGGGCAACCAGCTGCTGCCAGAGGCATAGTAGATTGAGAGCTGCACAGACCACCAGCCACCAGCACCTCATTTTTAGGTGATGCCTATGCTAGTCAGCCGAGCAATGCCAAGGCATGAGCTTGAGGGCTTTGCCGACTACAGCAAAAAAGTACATATAGGTCAGTCTGAGATCTCTTGATGGATACAGGTAGAGATTTTCAGATCCTCAAAGTCTTCCCGATTCAGGTACTCTAGAGCTAAGGCCAGGGTGCTTCTAGGTACAGCAGAGGTAAAACTTTTACTGCATGCATGGCTCTGAGATTTGGTGCCTTCAGGATTAGGTAGCAGCAGAGCAAGGTGATGTTTTCGCAGCAAGTTCTGGACTGGAGCACGTCTTTTTCTCCCAAGTCGTGCCCTGGCACCCAAAGTCTTTTTTATACAGTCAGAGCTGCTTGTGTAAATCAGCACAGATTTATACAATCTGTCCCGCACGCAGATTTCCTTCACTGACTTCAGTGGGGTGGGATGCCAGCCCAAATGCCAGCTCAAGACGTATGCAGAGATCAGTCCAAATAATCAATCTGCTGTCATGCAGTCACTCAGTAGCTTTAATGCCACCAATCCATGTGTGTCCCAAACGACATCACTGATGTCAGGTTAAACTTAACTGCCTTGCTTCCTTGCTTAGTAAACACCTTTTTTTTTATTATATCTCCAATGCCAGATGGCAAGAGGGGGAAAAATTAACACAGTATTATTAACAGTATTACAACCTTACAGCCTTGCCCTCTAAGTCTAATTAGTGAGAGAGTTACTGCCAAGTCATACAGAGTCCGACAGCCAGCTGGGCTCACCCCAGCATGTTGGCAGGACCAGACCGCTAGTGCAGTGGAAAGCCTCCTTCGCCAGTCCCCAGTCATGGCACTGAACCTGCAAACGGCTGCTCCATGCTACCCAGCTCCTCTCTTTGAAATACTGCTGACGGACAAGTGCCTGCATGCCGCTAGTGCTTCTGCGCAAACCTTTCTCTTCCTCACCCAGCTGCAATTTGCAATGGGCCAGCAGGACAAGTGTAGCTCTCTGCCCTGGGATATGAGTGGCTTCTGAGATGCACAACACCCCGTTTTTTTCCCCTAGTTGTGCTCGGCCCCTCAGAAAACTCACTGGCCCCTCAGAAAACAGGTGGTTCTCTGCTTCCTCCCACTCTTGCCCAAAGCCAGATTCCCAGAGAGGGAGCAAAGCTGGAAGAGTCACTGAAGGCATAGAGGAGTTAGGCTGAGTTACATCGGTGTGGGGACATGGCATCTCATTTCACTCCCTCCATCCCATTTTCTTGGGGGTAGAGGACCTTTCTGGCCTCCCAGGTACTGTCCCAGGCTTTCTCTGAGTCACTGAATTTTCACAGCTTCACCAGTTCCTGGGAGGAGCCCCAGGCTCTGAGTTTGCACTGCACAAGGGCAGGCAGGCAGCTCTGACCTTTGAATGAGGGCACAAAACCCAAAACAGGGCATGTGCCTTTTACCATGTCCTGTGTCCTGTTATGTGGCCTGACACTATTTCCAAATGTTCAATCGTGACATGAGATCAGCTTTTCTTTTGCTCACCCTTGATGGGTGCCATTTTAACAGTGTCCAGGGAATGACTGTTTTCTCACCACCATTATGGCCAAGAAAAACCTCAGCACTGAGGTGAGAGAATTCTGGGAACTGAGGAGTTGAGCAGAGCCAGCTGTCGGTCTCTCAGCAGTGTAAGCAAACCCTGGTCTTGCTCTTCAAGACCGGTTTCAGCTGCTCCCACTGCAATCAGAAAGGTGATGGCACATGGGAAGAAACAGCTGCGTTTAAAGGCCATCTCCCCTCAGCTGCAGTTCTTCCCCCCCTTCTCCACACCAAATCCCCTGATTGCAGTCTCCGCAAGTGGCCTGAAATGACTGAAGGCAGCAGAAAGGGCAGCATAAGCAACCCACAGCCCAGGTGACACTTAATTTGCTCAGCTGTGAAGCTAGACCTGAATCCAGGTCCTTCCTTCCTCCCTTCCCATCCTAAAGGACTACTAGCTGATTTTACCAGGAGGTTTTTCCTCTCCCTCCAGCTTGAACAGATCTCTGGGCAACTCCTCAGTCTGTTCACTGCCTCAGCCGTTAAAGCAGTGGTGGCTGGGGAGAGAACAAGAAAAGAGCAATACAAGGACATCAGTGGGCTCTGGCACCTTTCGTTGGCGTAACAGCACTGTCAATTATGCTGTATCAAGACTTCATTTGCACGGGTGGAAATTGCAAGATGCTCCTCGCAGTCTGTCTCACCCAAGAGAGACACAGGCAGGCAATTCCCTGTGTCGGACAGGTACTCAGGCATGGGCAGGAGGCAGGTGAATCATTCCGGAGAAATAACTGTGCAGAGACAGGTAGGTGTTCACCGGCCTTTTCTCTTTCGCTTCTACTTCCATTCCTTGCAGACAGGAATGGAGGAACTGCAGTGCCTGCACCCCAATGGGCACCACCCTGGGGAAAGGCAGGAAGGTATCTCCACTCAGGGCTGTTGGGAGGCAAATCCCATAGTTGGTTTACAATGCTTGCCCAGTTTTACTAGGGAACACACATGGATCAGGGTTCTGCAAGTTCCTTTGTCTTCCGTAAGTTTTTTCCAAGTCATTTGCTGTTATCCCTCCACCTATCCAAAACAATACGCAGAGTCTGCTGGCTCAGGAGGGATGAGGCACAAAGCAGGCATCCTAAGGAGCATCCTCAGGTTGGAGAAGATCGTGCTCTAGGGGGAGGATGTAGTCCCAGCTGCAGCACTGGGGCTGATTGCTCATCAGCTGTGGCACCAAGTTCAAGGTTGTAGAGCATGGTTTGTGGTAACAGCTGCTTATGATCGAGTCTCTCTAATCCCCGCAAAGCCGGGATGTGTCAGCACTGTTATTCCTTTGCCTGCTAGGTCCCAGATCGCCTCTCCACAGGGTCATAAAATAACAATGGCAGGAAAGTGGATGGGATACTTGGTGCTGCTAGCCTGCCCCATGTGTCCCTCAGACTGGCACCTGGACTCTTAGGAGAAGCAGTCGTGTAGCAGAGATGTCTAGCCCAGGTCGAGTGTGGAGTAATTCAAAAGCAGGTGTTTCTTGGCTGCAAGCAGAGATGACTGAAAACATTCCAGCTCCCTTGTAGTAATATGTGCTCTGCTAGCTTGCGCTAAGGCAAACTCTCAGCCTTTTGTCTGAAGCCAAATATTGGTTTTGCCCTCCCAGAGAAGAAGTAACCCACCTCACAGCATCATTACCCTACAGCCTCTAGCATCCTGTTTCATTTTACAGGCTGTACAAAACAGTAGCATGTTCTCACCCAGATTAATAGCGCACCTAGAGATGTTTGCTCAACGGAGGAAAAAATCCCAAACTTCTCAGTATGAACATAGACTGCCTTGAGCAAAGCTGCTGCTAGACTGCTGGACGCCTTAGGTCAAGGTTAGGACCTTTCTTCTAGCTGCACGTTGGATGATCTGCCCTCATCTTTTTAGCTTAATTGCCATCCTCATCCCTGCGGCTGTGACTCTGTCAGCACTGTCCTAGAACCAGATCTGGCCTTCAGCAGGTATTTTAAGCTGCTATTGTTTGCACTAGGTGCTAGTGACATACTTCCAGTGGCCACAGTTTGTACCAGCATACACAAGCCTGGTTCCTGCCTCTAACTCATAGGTGCAAAGAAAATTACTCCCTGCTTGTCCGCGGGGCTGCACCAGGGAGGACAGGTCAGGAGCTAATGAGCTGCTGGGAGCAATGGAACATGTGCCTGTCGCAGGGCAGGCTCCTGCCAGCTGACCTGCAGTGCCTGCAGCGAGGCTCATTTGTCCAGGCAGCTGAAGGAGTAAAAATACCTCCAGGGTAAATGACTGTGTGGCTGGATAATCGCTATGGGGGAGATTTCCAAGTGCTGATCTCCTCCGACGAATTTTATTAAAGGCCAGAAATTGTAGGCCACCTAGCCTCCCATGTGACATATGTGGCTGCATTTTCCAAAGTAACATCCCCTACGTACATAGCATGGCTTGAAAATCTGGTGAAGACCTGTTGCTGGTGTCAAATAAACTGTCCTCCTTTGAAAATCTGGCTGGGCAGGTTCTGGAGGATGTCACAGAGTCACGCAGTGTAACAGTGGAGTCTGACAGGCTCAGACATAAGTTGGCCTTTGGAAAAGAGAGGTCACCATCACTGGGCTACCAAAGAGTTGGAGGGCAGATACCCCTAGGACCCAGAGATCTCCTCTGGGTTGAGCTGTGCCTTTTTAGACCTTCCAGTGTGGAGGGTCCTAATAGGTCCTGTAATACAGATGCCTCATCCCAAGAGATGACTGTCAAGAGAGATAAATAAGACCTGGAGACACTGTTGGAGGGAGAAGGAAGAGTGTTTCATGCCTGTCTCATGTGGTGGTCACCTCACACCAAGCTGTGTTGTTAGTGACTTTCAGTGCCCAAGAGGACGTCAGGAAAGGGATAGGCCCACCCAGCGTGGGCCAGCTTACCCATAGCTAAAGATTTCATGTTGTCCTTATACCCTCACAGCCCTGAATGAAGATTTGCCTCTTGAGCAACTCTGATTTCAGACAGAGTGGTGGTTTCCAGAGGACCCATTACTAGATGAGAGGCTGGTCTAAAAGACAGTGTTACAGCATCTATCACGGCCAGTGATTAACTCCACATTATGTATCCTGGGCTGGGAAGAACAGCTCTCTTCTCAAATGGCAAAAAAGAAAAAAAAGATAGGAGTGGCCATATAACTTTTTATAATGATTGTTCCAGTTGCAACTTGCTGTGTGTTGAACATTTCCACAGAATTAACTATCTTTACACTGCTTAGTCAGACTGTCTGCATCATTTCTCATAAACCTAACAACATGCTAAAATCTGTTGCTGCTCTTCAGTCAGACAAAGAAGAGCAAATAACCTTTTTTTCCCCTAAATTAATGCAAACCTAACAAACTTTTAAAAGATGTTTTGAATATGTTGTAAGCTGGGCTTGGTTTTAAGCTAGATACGTTTTGGCAAGCCATCTTTAAACACAAATAGGAAGGAATATAAGACTCCTGAAAACTTTTTGATCAAAGGTTTTAATTAAAGCCCTTAGATTCTTTTGGTCTACCTGATATGATAATTATAAGCACTATAAGCTAGCTGATGGATCCAACAATGATAGTGATGATGGCTGTTAAAAACATAACTCAAGTGTTATGCAAAAGAGAAAGAACTTGTAATATAATAAACTATAATAAAGTGAATGAAGTGTAAGAGACATTCTGAGTTGGTAACTTTGTAGCAAACATCAAAGGAAAAAAATGCATATACATCTCTTTCCTTCAGACATTCTAAGTTAAAGCACAAGCAACTCCATCTGTTAAAAGGTACTTTCTCTGAAAGGTAATCCTGCCTCTTCCTAGTACATTTTGTATTTCTGTCCAAAACTACCTGTTGCACCACAGCTACTCAAAATTCCACTACCAGCTGTTTGAATTAAACAGTGCCTGAGCTGTTGACCTACCTTGCCTGCTGTCAGAATAAGACTGCTGATTACAATACAATAATAACTGGCTTAATTATCAACCAGCTTTTACAAATGTAGCCTGTATACACAATTTTGATGGGGTTTAACTGTATGAAAAACATGAAGGGTGTGGTTACTACCACAGCTCTTCAGGACAAGGAAAGATCCCCTTGTGGAATGCAAACTAGGTCTAATTGCTTTGGGTTTTCACTTAGGTGCGTTACGAAAAACTGTGTCTTCCAAGGTACTCTCAAAATTTTGGGCAAACTGAAATTAAAAAGAAATATGTTACAATTAACCCCCAAAACCAAAATATCTCTGTCTTTTTACTTGGACGTTCCTTTAAATTATTTTCATAAAAGAAGAGTTTTACAACAAAGTTCATTCACATAAATGCATCTTCTAACAACTGTAGTTTAATACAGTTTGGTGAAAATGCAACAAAGTCATCAAACAGATCAGTTGACAAAACAGACTGAAAAAAAAGTCCGGAAGCAGTTTCCTCAAAGGGACCATCCTTAAGTTATTCTTAACTCCCTGGTGATGGGGTATATCTGCACATTGCCCACAAGGCCAGTCCGTCATTCCATAGTCGTCAGTACCAGGTAACCAGTACCACAACGTCAGTCTCAATCAGGCTTGACTGTGCTCAATCACACCTCTATTTACGTAGTAAATGTACCCAACAGAAAACTCAGCCCTGGCTTGAACTTTTTTGACAGTTTAACGTCAGGTGCAGTGGGAAAGACCGTACCTTAAACCTTTGCCTACAACATTAACCCACCAACCTTTCCTAACAGATCTGAGCAGCAGGGTAGGTTTCTGCTGGATCAACACACTGTACTGTGCGGCCAACGGCATTTTTGATCCAATAACTTGGAAACCAAAGGAGCTGAATTTGCTGCCTTAAAATGTGGCCTCGGAGCTGATCTTATTAATTTGACAGAGAGTAGATTTTTCATAATTGCGTTTCTGTGTCATACAGGAGCTAAATGCCTCATAATTTCTCCCCTTGCAGATATACCCCTCTGCTTTACGGGCAGTAGCTGACTCTTCCCTCTGCTTGTCTAACTAGTTAGTGTCATTGAATCAAGTCTAGAACAACTGTTACCACCTCATACCTAGTCTGAAGTCTGCTGCTTCAGGCCTGAAAAGCGGCTTGTGTGCATGATTCTTTTTTCTTATTTTCCAGTTTATTTAGTCCAAGACAATGGATTATCTCTCGCCACGAACCTTACCTCATGTACAGCCTCAGACCTGCGCAGCTCTGACCCAAGTTTCTTCTTTTGAAATCACAACACAGCCAGACCTGTGCTTTGACTGGCAAGTGTGCAAATATAAAAGAAGCTTGGTGTGTTTCATTGCTGCTTATGTTTGCATTGTGCCCTTCAGCACATAACAGTGCCTGTATGATACCTATGCTGCACAATACTGCTTTGTTGGGCTCTTCTCATTACTTCGGCCAGTTTCAAGCCAAGGGAACACTCACCAAAGGACGACTGCATCTCAGGGCAGACGAAGCATTGCCTGCGGCCCGGAGGAAAGCTAAGCATGAGCACTATGTAATAAGGACATAAAAGCCAGGATTCAGTGGATGGTTTGTAAAGTCATTTTAGACTCTGGAGGCTGAACAAAGGCACGCAGGATGCAGGATGAAGGAGATGCAGCCCCTCCTGGAGAATCAGCTAGAGATCAGGTGGGACACCTGAAGGACACACAGCCAGACTTCTCTTTTCAAACAGCTGAATTCCACCTGTCCATCACCCCGGCAGCCCTCAGCAGGCGCAAGCAAGTCTGTCATCACTGCTTGGCCCTGGCACAAGAGAGCGCTTCCAGCCCTTTCTGTTCAGCTGTGCAACGCAGTTGCCCAGAGGTGACTGAGTTAATTTGTCATTCCAGGGAGTTGCGTTCTTACTGTTATAAAATGACTCGCAGGCAGGAGTCTGCATGTGTTTTGTTTTGCCTTGTGACTTACACCAGTACGAAACAGGTGAAAACTGTTCTCCTGTCATCCCCTTTCATTTTCTACCAGAAAGGTGGGGCAGAGCTGAACTTGCTTTCTTTAATTTTAGCTTCTTGTTAAAATTTTATTGCAATTCCAAGTGACAAAGTTTAACAGCCTCTCACAGGAGTCTCCTAACTACATCACTGAATGTTTTTGCTTACACATCCTCACTGTAATGAACCTTTCTGTTTTCAGGATGTGATGTATGTTTACCAAAGGCCAATGTACCATCTTACTTTTCAGACTGAAAATGCCAGGTCTCATTTTCATTTTTCCCCTTGGAAAATCATGTTGCAGGCAGATGGGGCACAGCACAGGAGGTTCCAGGAGGGAGGGCAGAGACCACACCAGTGCCCTGCTATGCAAAAACACCGGGATGAATTGCAACAAGGCATCCATACTTCCAAATGTGGCAACGTTACCTTCTCAGAGGAGAAAGACCAGCTCAGCTTGTGCTGGAGGTGGGTAAGTCAGGTTGTTCATGTTCGCTCGTGCTCAGCTCGTACAGCGCTGGCAGGTGCAGTGCTCCGAGCCATGCCTAGGCTCCCAGCCATCTTGTGGATAAGGAATAAGGACACGATTTGGCTAGCTGTTGTCTCATCACCTTGATCATCACCAGTCTTCTGAGGCCAGGCTATAATCTACAAGTTTTGCAAATGGATATCTAGAGAAGCCGTAACAGAAGGGGCTTCTGAGGAGGCTGGATGATCCTGAGAAGTCTTTCCCTTCCGATTACGGAACAGGACTCCACAACTGGTAGCATTCCCAGCAAGCTGCAGCCCAACCTTAGTTTCTGAGGGGATAGCAGTGCCTGTTATTTATTCAGACATTTTGTTCACAGCTTTTATTGCTCTGGTTTATATGGCAGGCAAGGTCAGAGCCTTTGTAATACAGGAACAGCATCACCAAGATTTCTCTGCAAAGAGCAAGCACTATGGTGCAGAAGAATTGGGTATGCATGCCAAGGAAAAGAATTCTGGTTTTCACTTGGACACTTATTTCAACAAAATGAAATTGGGGGTGGATGGGAGAAAAGTCTGTACTTTCAATCTTTCTCCCCATTTTTTAATTACATAAGGAGCAGCATCATTTTGATCATAAATCACTGATCTCTAGGCTGCTTTGCGGATTAGTACCAATCTATGGTTTCTCAGAGATTAAAAGCACATAGTACAAACTGAATTAAAAGCCGCCAACGTGAATGATGATTTTTTTTTTTTTGTAAGAAGTTAGGCACTAGAAGAGCTGCTCCATTTTAACTCATTTAACCTGCTTCTACTCAAGCAACTTCCCTCTGGTAAGCACACTTACATCTTTTTTACCCTCAAATAAACTGCTTTGACCCAAGCAAGCAAATATATAGATTTAATCCAAGGGCTGAACTAGAAGAAGTACATGCTCCTGCAGGATTTGTACCCACATCCTTTTAAAATCTCTCCAGATAAGTCATAAAAACCTTTGCACTACAGGCACGTCACTGACAGCCTAACTTCACTGCACTCTGGGAACTCGGATGTTGGGGAGACATTGGGGTGACAAAGGCATACAGCAACAGGTCTTTACAAGCCAAGCTGAGTTATCCACAGACCCAGTGTCCTTACAGACCCTGAAAGCTCTGGCAGGTTCCTGCAGACAGGCATCACCCATGGGTGCTCCGTGTGGCTCGGCATGAGTTTTGGTTCTGGAGATGGCCGAAACTGAGAGAAGTTCAGTGTGAATTCCACCTTCTCTCCTAACCCAGGAAAGTCGTGTTCCTCACTGAAACCATCAGGTCTCCTCTAGCCTGTATGTCCCACCAGCGGAAGCCCAGTATTGACTGGGGCTCTCAGTGGGGAGAGAATGTTGTCTGCCATTTGGGCTCCAGGGCTCTAAGGCCTTTGAGTCGTCACACGATGCTTTTAGCTCACATTCTCCCCTCACCTGAGTCCTGTTAATAAGAAAAAGGAAAAAAAAAAAACAACAAAACAAACCTCCTTTTGAAGATATCTTTCCTCTTTCTAAAATGTTTGTCATGTGTGAAACTGGGATCTGACCCAGAAAGGTACAGTCCTGACGTTTCACCCCATCTGGAGATGAAGCACATGATGCCACAAACCTTTTTAAAAATTTCTGTTTCCTTGTTTTCCTCTCATACAAAGACAAAGCGACACCAAACTATGCTGTGTTTTTGTTATATGGAGAGACAATATATCACTAGCAAGTCTTCATTACAAGACTAATCAATCATTTTACATCTTTTCAGAGGTACAGAGATAAATGCATTATTTATTACCCTGTCTTAAAACAGTTTACATTACCTTCCTTTGATACCATAACTGTAGTATAGCCAGTAACCTATATTCTATTTATGGCATGAGTTGATCTTCTAATTTACAAACTACCTAAAATTCTGGAAGTATACAGGGACAGAAGTTGAAATAAAGTGTAGGCATATAAGGTGTCATGACATACTAGTTAATGAAATTCCTTTTATTTCTGAGAGGAAGGAAATGTCAGAAACAATAGTCCCTCTTGCCTCAAAATGCAGGCCATTCTGCATGAAACACTATCGCCGTGCCAAACTCAAGAATAGCCTTGCAGTAGCAATGAGTTTCTTCACAACACAAGAAGGAAACAGTTTTGCAAAACCTTTAACATCAAAAGCCTCTGTTTTAACTCATCTTCAAAGAAAATCGACAGCATTTCTAGCCTTTTAGTCCTGCTTACCAGGCTGTGAGTGCCACCAAGCTCAGAGGTGGAGGTTTTCACTGCTGTGAGGCTTCCCAAGTTTTATGTAAGGAAAAGCTGCAGGAACAGGCTTGCAATGTTGTTCTCCCATAATTTCATATATTCAAAATGACATACTGTACTTGGCAACCATTCAGCATTTTACTTCAGCTGTGAGCTGTCATTTATAAACCAGCAGCAGTGAGGTGGCTTAAGGACAGAGCAGCTGCTTTTACTTCAGCTCCAAGGGACGACCCAAAGCCTAACTGCCCCCATCCTATTCACTAGGAGGGAACAGGGTTGAATTTCATATGTCTATGTCCCCGGCACAAGTGGAAAAAGAGCTTTTACCGCATCCCCGTCAGCCATACAAGTGAGGTTGAATTAACTAGTCAAGATGACATATATTCAGATGGATTTTCAGGAGTCTGACCCAAGCACTTAGGTGTTCAAAGAAAGTAAGTTGCCTCCCTTTGCACTAATGTTACAAGGCTCGGCAGTAGAGAAACAAGGTCTATTCTGTAAGAGATGTCATACCAGCATCCTCATGTGCTTTTCCTCTTGAAGGTCAAACTTTCAGAGGTTAGAAATACAATATTTCATAGAAATAGAGCTGGCTTATATCAATAAGGAAGCTGCGGTACCCCATTTTCCTGATATCTCCCTACAGTTGAACAGCTTGAAGGTTTACAAGGAAAAATTGCTGCTGCTGGTCTGCCTGCCTAACCACAGTGATGCCCTTAGTTCACTGATCACCATTTATGTTCTAGACCTCAGTCATAACTTTTGCTTTTTAAACCACAATCTCCAACTACTCTGTGTCACAGTGGAAGCATGAAGTTGCGAGCTCGTCTGAGCGCAAGGGCAGGTTAATGGCTGCTTCATATGACAGCAGCACAAACACGCTTGGATTCGTGTAGGCAAAGGTAATGTAGTGCCAGAAGGGCAAAAAGACACTCATGGGGAATTTCAGTATTTATTCTGTACTGCCTAGGCTCCATCTAAAAAATAACTCTTTTTTTCTAAAAAATACTTCTGGAGCTGATGGCAGTAATTGGCCTATTAAAGGCTCAAATTATGTGGAATTTCCCACAAAAGCTCAGACACCACAGTGGTAGGAGAGAGTATAAAGTTTTGCACAAGACACCATTCTTGAAAAGGTGAACCAGGCTTTTTTACGACACTTAGCAGGGAAGCGTTAAAGTCCAGCATTATCCTTTTCTGCCCAGCTGCTAAAAATGACAGGCTAAGTCATTTCACATTGTGTAGGTGTCAGCAAGCCACTTAGCTAAACCAGTCCCAACCTAACAGTGAGTACAAAGGGCAAATCATGTTCAGCCCTGTTTCTGTTTGAACATTGTGTTGCAAACATGGAACTGCCAGTACTGTGCAGGTCAGTTAATAGGATTTTGACTCCTCTGCCCATGAACCACTTCATTTGTTAGGCTTAAGAGTCCCTGGGCCAGCTCTTGTATTTTCACATTATGCTTTGGCACCTAATAATCCTAATGTTTTTCCTCTAGTAAATAGTCAGCTACCTGATCTTATGAGTATTTTTCAGCAAATACAAGGAGTTATTCTTTATTCAAAGACACTCTGGCAAGTAATGTGATCTTTTCATCTCCAGTAGACAGAAGAGAATGGAAAATAAGAAGTGGGTCAGACCCAGGATCCACCTAGATCCGTATCGCATTTTTGAGAATGGGCAGTACGCAACACCCGGGAAGAGAAAACAGTGTGCAGACCCTTGAAATACCCTTCCCGTTAGCTTTGAAAAGCTACACTTTCAAAACATACTTAGAAGCTGCTTTCTAAGATAAACAGCAGTGTGATGTACTAACCAAGATGAAAAACCAGTGCTTTGGAAATATCATTCCCAAGGAAAATGTCAGCAAACAAACCAGAAGCTAGTCAGGACGTTAACAGGAATCTGCTGGTGCTAACTAACTTGCACATGTGCCTGCAGTGCACATTGCAGAGGTACTTTTGCCTATGTGAGAAAGCTCTGTGTGTGGTAGGTGATGAGTTGGTGCTGGTTTCTGCGTGACAGGGAGTTTACCTCCGGGCCTTTGGTGAGCTAATGAAGGAGTTCCCTTGCTGTCCAACTGCCAAGAAGAAATGCAAGAGTGGGAAGGAAGCACAAGGCGGGCAACAAGAGACTCAGCCTCATCAGGAGGTCTGTGTGAAGAGAATGCATTACACAACCAGAGGAAACACTTTGCTTCTCCACAGCTTTTCCTGGAAAGCCCAGGGCCACCCTGCCTGGGGGAACATCCCTCATCCCAAACCAGCCTCAGGTCTTTGCAACCTCTCCACAGATGATGGCCTGCATGGGTCATCTGGGGACAGGGAGACACGGCACCTGGGGGAATTGGTTGGTCCCACGCGTGTTTTCTCCAGGACTCTTCCCTACTAGGGAAAAGCACCTTTGAGCCCTTCCTCTTTGTAAAGGCTCCAACTGAGAAAGTTCCCTGGACCTGCACCATTAGCGCCCTTCCCTGAAATCCGTCCTTTTGTTTGAAAGGCCATATTTGGCTTGGCTCAAGCAAAGGTTCTCCATCTTATCTAAACAGTGCATTAAAATCTTCCTGGCAAATGCCAGGCATGCACCGAAGCAAAAGGAAATAAATGATTGTTTGTTCTTCACATGGTAGCTGGGTTTTTACAGTCATCGGCAGGATGGGGACATCATCATGCTCAGGGCATCTGCACGAGGGGTGGTCACGCTTCAGGAGCAGCAGTAGTCTGCCTGTCCGTGTCACATGTGCCCCTGCAACTGCTGACAGTCATCCTTCTGACAATCCCCCTCCACCCCGGGGTGTGGGGTGGTCCTTGACTTCCCTCTGAAGATTGGAAAACGAAGCTCGGAGTAAGGGCAGCAGGGTTTCTCCTTTTCCTGCCAGCAAAACCTGGACTCTGAAAGCCAGCCTGGGCGTACCTGCAGCAAACTAATAAAGTTTCTCTGAGAAGAAGTTCTCTGTAAAGACCTTCAAGCAGGTCCTTGTGCAGATGTATCAGGCTATGTGACACAGGAGATTCTGTCAGGGCTTTGTGAGGAAGACATGGGATAAAACCATAGATGAGCTGACCAATTTCAAGTGGACATGATGAATGGGCAGAGGGAGGACAACCCCCCTTGCCCCTAAATGGCGCCACTGCTACAGCGTCTTTGACCAAAGCAGAAACAGAGGAAAGAAGAAAGAAAAGATGCTACATCTTAATAAATCAGCTTCATTCATTTCCCACATCAAAAAACCATGTCTATTAAAAGAAGGTCAGCCCAATTATCATGTTCAGCGGCAAAAACAGGCCTGTGACAGTTCATCTGCCGTGCCCATCTGGCTGCCTCACACAATGCCAATCCAGAAACACAGGTCTACATCAGCCACTGACACAACTCTACAGGATTCAGAGGCCTCCGGACATTGTTCTGCAAAACCGAGTTTCAAAGTTGTCTTGTCTTCATTCCTCTCGAAGCATCTTCAGAAACTAATGCCATAAAGCTCCCTAGTTTGGTTGGTTGGTTTGTTTGTTTGTATTTTTTCCAGAGGTATCTGACTGTTTTTTTCGATGTGGATGAATTGGAGTATTGTGAACATTTCTTCACGGGGTTAGAGCTGGCTTGCAGAGCGTTATACAGCACAATGACGTTTATGACTCAAGGCATATTTATGCCACAGTGCATCTCCAGCAATTCCAGAATAGAATCGTAGAATAATAGAACCTTTAATGTTGGAAAAGACCTCCAAGATCATCGAGTCCAACCATCAACCTAACACCATGATGGAATGGAGAAAGTATGATGAAAAAAAAAAAAGTATGAAAGAATGATGATGAAAGAATGATGGCAGGGAGAAAGTATGTCAGCAAGGAAGATGTGGGCATGCCTGAGAAGGGGACCACTGTCTCACACACAAATCACACTTCTAAATAAATCAGGGTCCTGGATACAAACCCAGCATTTGTCTATCACAGGCAAAGCTTTGGTCACCTGGTTTAGACAGTAATCTGAACCTCCTAGCTTTCTCTCACAGCCAATGCAAGCTATCTCGTGCAAGAGGAACATGTTGCTGCAGGGACAGAAAGGGAGAAGAAAAAGCTGTAGATGATCATAGGAGGCTCTGTAACATCTACTCTGTTACTTGCACAACTTTTGTCGTGGCAGTGTCTGGGGGCCCTGACGAGACTGTTGTCCCTCCATGCTACACACCACATAAACATGAACAGAGAAAGTTTTTGGCCTTGGCCAGCTTGAGATCTCTACTGGGCATGGACAGGAGGGACAAGACACACATGGGGAAGGGAAGCATGTTGACACATGACCAGTGGCAGAACCAGCACCTTCCAAGGGCCTTCGAGGGGCTACTGAGGATGAGAGAACAGACATATGTGTTTTCTCTTTTGACCAAAGAGAATGAAAAAACACATTTCCAGCGAGGAAAATGCCATTTCTGCTCTGCAGCTGAAACACTTCGGGGCTATCAGCTTAGAGTCACTGTCTGGTCCTACCTCAGACCCCTCTGCTGATCTCCAAGCCCAGAACAAATGTGTCCTGGCATCACAGCTTTCCCACAGCAGCGGATCCCTTGGAAAACAACCAAGCCACCTGAAAAGTCACTTTCGCCCAGCAGCTTCTGCCAGACCTGAATGCAATCTGGGGCTTGGAAAACACGGCTTTACTTGTTTTAATTAAAACCAAATCCCTCCACCCAGACTTCCCTCTCTGTCACTCTCATTCTCTCTCTTTCCCCAACCGTCTGACGCATTTTAGCAGACATGTCATCAGACTCTGGTTGGAGGGAGGGGAACGGCCATCTAATACAGCATCTTGCATCAGTATCCCACCCTTCTCTGGGGGAACTGAGATGATGGATTTGGCAAGCAGGAGAAGGGCTGCCGTGTAAGCGAAGGAATACATGTCGGCGCATATGTGTTACACTGGGAAAATAAAGGATGCATAAACATAAAGCCCCAGCTTCATCCACTTTTACGGATCAGCCAGCTCCTTCCCAAGCACCAACAAGTACTGATCTAAAAGGCTCTTTAAATGAAAACAAACGTGAATCTCTAACGATGCCATAAATTGCACCACTTCTAGAATAAATCTAAATGCATTAGGATTTTAACATCGGGAGTGGAAACGTATGCCTCCCCAGCATAAATGCATACAGCTTCCTGTCCGCTGGAGTCCCTCTGCCTCCTCTGTCCATCAGGCTGGCTCCCCACTTTCAAGGGAGCCCTGCCAGTGCTCAGAGACCCAGGTGGTGCCCGGATGTGTGAATGTGGATGCTCAGGCCTAGACCCTTGGTGGGAATTCAAGGGTATTTGGTCTCTCTTTCAATGACCTAATTTTAGACTTCTGCTTTTGAAAATGTATCTTGTCAACCTTACCACATGTAACTAAACACGTATTTTGCCATTTAACTCATACTCAAGAATTTTATTTCAAAACATCACTGTTTTATTTTAAGAGGTGAGAAATACTGATTTTTAGGCTACCTATTAATTATCAGAGAGTCATTAGTAAGGATTTAATCATTATAACAAATAAATCCAAAGGCATAATTAAGCAATGTGCCTAACAGTTTCCAGGGAATGAAACATGCATGTGCCTTGCAATTCAATCCGTACATCTCACTGAAGCACGACCTGAGAGTTTAACTGGGACCAACCTCACAGCAGGGCCAAACTGGCCAAGGACCAGAGCCTTCAGTGCAATAACTGAGTGGCCCTCACCCTAGTTTCTTCCTCAAAAGAGCTCTAGCTTTATGTTTTTACATTAACAAGGCATACAGATATTTATCACTGGTCAGAGCAAATTCTATCCTGGTATAAAATACTTGCTGTAATTAGTACACAGTGCCATTTTCTTCACCGAATTTGTTTTAAGCTGCTGCTACATCTACACAAGTTAAACAAAGTATAGATTGGATTGTAATAGGGTGATCTTCTAGCCTAAGTAAGGCTCAAACTCAGTGCACCACAGGTGTCCTGGCAATTCCTTGCCTGTCTTGTCCAGCTGGCAGGTATTTTGGGGCAAGAAAAGTCCCTTTCTAGATGTCTGAGCACTGCCTAGCATTGCAGGACACTGCATCCAGCAGAAGCTTCTGAAAGCTACCTCTGCACTCACAGCGTATTTTATATTTGCCTCCTTTTCTCAAGTGGAGACCACTCAAGGTTTTCATGAAAGCAGTCTGGAAATCCATTCCTTGTCCAGGAATCATTTTGGATCAAAAGGGTTCAAGTGATTCACTGAACTGCCAAGTATTTTGATGCTTACCCACCACTAAAAGCAATAAACTATCATAACACTGCTTAGTAAGTAATGCAGAGAAGACTGTGTGTCACTGCATTATGGACTGGGCACATAGCCTTTTGCCAGGCATACAAGAATAGCCAGATGCCTGCGAAAGCCGAGAGCAGGCAGACTAACCAGCCTTCTGCATTGGCATAAGGAGGGTAAGTTCACGTATCAGCAAGTTTATGCTGTTTGCTAAATAGCCCAGTCAAGGACTTCGCAAACCAAACCACCAGTTACTGGCACCCTATCAAATGAAAAAGCTGATGACCAGCTCACAGCTTCACCATGTCTATGCTTCCAGAGCTCATACAGAGACACTTTCCTCTGCAAGCCAGACCATCTCTCTGCTGCGCTGCAAGCGATTTGGGCATAGGTATATACACTGAACCTGATGCATTTCTGCCTGGATTGCGGGCCCTCTGCAATCACCATTTCACCATCTGGCACTGCTTGGCCCTCGCACTTTTTCTTTTTCCTCACCATGACATGAAAATCCAGAAATCCATGACAAAGAGCAATTTTAAAAACACTTTAGTTCTGCTCTGGTAAAATTTGTAAACATAAATGGTGATGGTGTTCCAGGAAACTTAGGAGTAAAGTAGCCTGGGTCTGCAGCAATGCTGCCCAGCGCTGTGCAGCTCCAGCTGTGGATGCAATCAGTACCAGAGGCTGGAGGGCTACCTCAGGGCAGCACTAGCCTGAAAAACCGTGCCTGGGAGCCTGAGAGCTGCCAATTCAAGAGCCAGGCAACCTACCACACAACCACAGGAAAGGTCCTCTAGCTTCTTTTCAGGTAGTCTTGTAATGATCAGCCCCACTATTGACTGGGGACAAAAGGGAAACCACCTCTATCGTATTTTGGCGGAATGCAAAGCTGCTCCTCCGGCACTTCCTCTGGGTATGTGCAGTCCAGATTACCGTACAAAGTTATTTTGCACTTCCCCCTTTGCCCCTAGCTCCAAGGAGGAGCTAAGGGACTGCCTCTTCCTGTGTCTGAGGTCCTCAGTGGTGCTGGGGGGGCATCAGGAATGAGAGGGTACGATGCCAGCAATGGGGGTGAGGACCGCGCTTGCAAGAGGACTATCCCTTTGGCTTGATCCAAAGCTCACTGAAGGGCTTTCCACAAAGACTGCAGGTGATTTTTCCATTTGCTTTAGTAGGAGAATTTGGAAGCAGCCCCAGAGTGAATGAGGGTATGCAGCACATAAGCTTGATTATCTGCTTTACTGGTCAAGATCAAGGCGTAGCAAGGAAGGCTTCTGATCTGAAATCTCGGTTTGTGGAAAACAGAGAGTGTAAAGAATGACAAAGAATTGAGATAAAGCAGAGACTAAAGAAACAGGACACCAGGAAGTAGGGCCCATGACCTTGGAGACTCCTTTGAAAATCCCAGTCAACCTTTTATTCAGGATTAGAAATGCAGACCTCAACTAGCTATTGCTGGAGCTAAGGCCAGGTCTTTAAACAGCTTTTAGCAGTAGCTGTAGTACTCCGCCTCTAAGTATTGTAGGAAATACTAGATGCAGCAGAGCAACACAGAAATTAAGCCTATGTAAGCCATGGCAAAGGAATCCACTGAGCTGGCTTCACGGGTGCACTAAAACTGAGGCATGCTGCCTCTGACGGTACAGCACTGCTCTAGCTGTGAGCGCTGCCCCTCTCCCCTTCCGTGATCCCGACGCTCGTTCTACTGCCCTGCGCCTCTGCTTCTCCTGCTGCAACAGAGGAGGATGATCGTGTAGAGCAGAAGACGCCATCATCTGTGAGCCTCTAAGATCAGCAGATGCACAGTGCTGCAGTAAAGACAACAGCACAATTAATAACCGAAATGACGCCTGTAACCAAATACCATGATGACAACAAACATGCCATTGCGAAAATATTATTCATGTGCCAGGTAGATAATTACAGACACACATCAGTCTGCGAGCACTTTATGTAGCGATGATAAGATAGTAGCAACAATAAAGTTAACTGTGTCTCCACTAGCTGTTAAAACACTAGTAAAGAAGAAATAGGGTTCTTTGACCTCTGGCATTCTAGATGTCTCTCCGGATTATCAGAACAGTCTCTTCCAGCCTTTAAACCTCTGTCTGACTCTACAAATCTGCCACGTGTAGCAGCTGCAAGTGTAAAGCTTCAGAATCCTTTTTTCCGTGTGAGAAAAATACCTTTCTCAACCAAAGCGCATAGACATACGAGGTCAATATGACTTAAGCAGGTGCCTGACAGTATGTCCTTAAGGGTCTAAGCAAGTCCTAAGCCCTCACTTAAGTGACCTGTGGTTTGCTGACCACAATTACACACAAAGGCAACAGGACTGCCCTATGCACTGACAGCTGCTACAGCTGGATTTGAAAATCTTGTCCATAAAAGACGAAGAGGCCCAGCACAGACCTGTCAGTCCAACCACACTGCTTATTTCATGGTCTTCCCTTCAGAGATCAGGCTGGCTGGACCAATATAAAAATGGAGGGAAGAAAAAAGTAACAGGCAAAAAGAATAAGAGGAGAAAGTAAAACAAAACAAAAACAAGAATCAGAGGTGAAAGAGAAAGAGAAACAATTAAGAAATAGTCAGATGCAGCCAAAGAAGGGTGTTGGCTTAGGAAAAGAAAACAGCTGAGGGAAGTGTATATGGTGCTGTGTCAGGAGGGGGGGTAAAAAAAAAAAAAAGGCAGACAGGCTTGTTCTTGTTTCAGGAAATGGAAGGAGATAGAGGAGATTGGAGTTCAGTTCCTGCTTCTTCCAAAAGCTGGACAAATTCATTTACCATGGTTAATGAGTGACTCAGATGTCTCATTAACCCTAAAGCAAATGTGACTTACATGCTTAATCATCTGTAAGGATTAGTTCCCTTCTTTCCCACTCAGTAAGGAATGGGTATGCAGGGAAGTGAGTTTTTTCACTCCACAAGGATTTCAGGGAGATAAATGCCCACCTGCCTAACGCACAGGCAGCTTGTATGGGTACAGAGTGATGGAGGGGCAGGTGGTGTGGACGTATTACGAGGGGAAATCTGGTCACAAGCCAACATGACCTGGCACCTGTGATATTGACATAAGTGTCACCACCTGCATGACCACCAACAATGAGCTGTGCAGGCACAGGCACAGAACAGGGCACAGCAGCAGGGCACCTCAGCATCCCCAAATGCAAACTGCTTAAAATTATATCAGCAAATTGAAACACATTTGTAACCATTGGAATACGCAGGGGTATCTTGTGTTTGCTAAAGGACTCCTGTTCTCTCAGAAAGTATTTTATTTCACAGTCAATATCCAGCTGGAGACTTCTAGTTCTGATGTAATCAAAATGTTCACGAAGTTTCTCAAAGAACGGCTTCAGCCTCTGTCCAAGACATTCTCACAAACTAGCAAGAATTTGCAATGAAATCCCAGGAAAAAATGTTATACTCAAGCAGAACAAATTTCTTATTCTTCTCTTGTCATTTTCTAGGCAGGTTCTTCATTCAAAGCTGGTCTGTTACTCATTGTTTCTGAGCTGCCCTGTGAGAATGCAAGGACAGAGGACAACAGGACAGAAGATCGGAAGAGAAGGCTGAAGGCCACGCCATCAGGGGTGGGTGCTGAGCACTTCACAGGGGACCACTGCTGGGCCTCCAGACAAGCATGAGGATCACCAATAGCTGATGCAGAAGGTAAATAAGAGGCATTCCCAGATGTGCACTCTTTAGGCTGAAGTCTCATAGGTCTCTGAATCCCAGGTGCTGGTCCAGTCCAAACCAGTCAATTTTTTTTAATGTCAGAAATCTTCCTCAAGGAGACACTGCTTTATGTTATTTTCTTTATTGTTCTCACCTGCTGAGCTGCATATTCCCTCCTTCCTAGCATTGACTCCAGCTCTCCCATCAGCTGCTGCTTCGTTCCTGTTCCAGACTCAAGAGACTTGTGTTTCAGGTTCAGTGAAATGACCCTGGACAAATAATATTTTCTCTAGTTTTTCTTCCAACCCTTTGCCTACCTTTTCTTCGAGCTTCAAGCTTCACATGTCAGATGACTGAGCGTTAAAAAAGTGCTAGATCAGGCCCCGATGCCAACAGCACACCTCTTACACCAATAAGGTAAACCTTGCTCCCAGGAGGAGGTAACTCAGTCATAATCAGACTTCACAACACAACAGATGTGCCATCCACTACCATTCCCCACAGGAGTCACTGCCTCTTTCTTTGGTACATCCCTTTAAAGTCAGGTGCTGAGCAGCAGTGCTTTCAGCCTCCTTTCTGTCAAGCTCTGCAGCAGCTAAATATCCTGATACCAAAGCACCTTTATTCCTCTTGGGGCTCCTCCAGTTTTGCAAGGATCCCACAATCTTTAATTTCATTTTCCTTCTGCCTGACCTTAGATGCTGACACTTGCCGTCCGGTCCCCCTGAAGAATGAGTGAAAAGGATTAAGTTCTTCCTCTACACCACTGTCTAGAAGCATCTGTCTTCCCTGTTGACTGCAGGCCCCTAAAATCTGCTTAGCCCAGAGCAAGAACATGCAAATTTCTACCCCTGGAGTGTAGGCCAACTCCGTTTTCCCCTCTCAGGCAGATCCGGCACAGACATGGTTACATAGCTGCAGGAACAAGTGCTTGAGAAGCAGGCTCAGAGGCTTTGCCTCTGGGCAAAGATTTAGTCCAGGAAGCTTCTGAGCCCTATGCCAGTTACATGCAAAAGACATTCTCAAATTAACCGTGCCACAGCATTTGGTGACATCAGTAAACTTAGCATCAAGTTTCTTGTGCCCGTTGCTCTTGGAGGCAGATTTGCCATCAATAGTGACTGTGAGGCCCAAGATAGCCTTCCTGTAAACATTAACTATGCTCTGAAACTTCACATCCTGGCACTGCAATTATGCTGGAAGACGTTGCTTCCTGAAGTACATGCAGCTTGATGCAGCATGTGAATCAAACAGCACAAAAATGTTCCCATCACCATGTTGTGATATAGTTATCATCGCTCTAGCTGTCCACAAATTCTGATATCTCTAAAAAGCTGATGCTTAAATTTTCTTGGGAGAGAAATTTTTCTCAAACTCCAGGCTTTAACAACTTAGATTTGGCGCTGAGGGTCAGATTGAATTTAGAAATATGTGACTATTAGCATGGAGGAAAATAATTTTGTCTGCTTATTGATTTGCAATACTAAATGCAAAGACCTTTAGAAGGGTTTGATCTTCATTTCAGCCTTTGCTTAGTGCGAGAAACGTATTTGTTTCTCTATAGCAAAGTTAGCTCCAGCCTATAATAATGAGAGCCTATAATAATGAACTACACAAAGTTTCTGCAGAGAGTGCAGAGCAAAGCTGCCTAAAAATCTGGAGTTGTTCAAAACAAGTCCTAAAAACAAATTGTTAAAATTCAAAGCTTGAACGCGAAGGTTGAGTCCAAATCCAAATGCTCCCTAAGTCCTGCAACTTTTCAAGCCATGAGGTGTTCGCAGAGGGGATCATCTCTCGCAATGCACTCAGCTGTTGAAACGAGGACCTGAGCATTTGTTTGGTCCTGCAGTTTAACATACAGACTGGCCTTTATCTACCCGACGCCCTGAAGCATGCTCACGCCCTAGCGTGTCCTGAATCAGGACCAAGAAGCAACTCGGACCTCAGTGTGAATGACACAGCTAATCTGTCTTGCAGATACATTATTTTTTTTTCTTCTTCTCTTTCTCATCGTCCTGTGCGTTCCTGAAACTAACAGAAAAACAGTTGTGTGTGCACATAAGCAGCCTTGAATTGGTGCTGTTCTGCTGGGTTCTTATGTTACATTCTTTTGTGCTACATATAATCTCCACCAGGACATTTTGTCCCCCAGGCTTCATCAGCCGGTCTATTACATCCACCCCCCACCCCCCGCACCCCCGCCTGCCTCTGGTTGCATAACTCTAGCCAGGATGTTAAATTAACTCTCTTCCAGATGAGTTTGACATAATCTTATTTACTTTCACAGCATATATGCCGGTATGTAAATACATTACTCAGCACTATCGACTCTGCACTTTCACCAAACTATTACTCTTTGTTTTTCTAACGATGGTTCACTAGATACCAGACAGGAACGCTCCTGTGCCAAACACCAGAATACTAATGTCTAGCAGGAGAAATCTGGTGACATTAGGAAACGGTCTGGTTGGCATTTGTAAATGTTTGCAGCCAAGTGAGGAAAACCACTCCTTTCCCACCTCAGCATCCCACTCCTGCTCTTTTAAAGACACCGGGTTGTGTTTTTATCTTCCGAGGGAAATCTCAACTAGCTTCTCCAGATCGCCAGGACACAGGCAGCCATGACAGTACAGTTGTACAGACTGATTTTGCATTTGCTGGTGACATGATGTCTATATTTAAACAGCTTTCTAGCTCCCAGGCCCAACCCCAGCTGCCTCCAGACTGCACGGCATGGTGACGCTGGGTTCACGCCTTGCTCGTTGTGCCCATGTTTACCACGAGAAGGAAAGCCAGGTGCAGAAGCCAAATAAGAGCTAAATAACCAATGTTATGGTCTGCATGGGTCCGTCCTGGGGTCACGGGACACACGTCACCCACAGTGGTGGGGTCGGTCCTTAACAGCACTGCTGCCCACAGATGGGCAGGAACACCAAAGGCAGATGTCTACAAGAAGGCAAAGCCAGCCCCAAGCATTTGTCTCAGAATGGAAATAACATCTAGGTGAAATCTGGGTGGGCTGCACTGTCAAAACCACACGAACCAGTTGTGTACCTACCTGAGGGGCTCCGGCTGATGCACACACCCAGCCACCACCAAGCTTTTATGGAAGGTAAAGAAATCACAAGAAATGCTG
Organism: Chlamydotis macqueenii; assembly: GCF_036417535.1. Lineage (NCBI taxonomy): Eukaryota > Metazoa > Chordata > Aves > Otidiformes > Otididae > Chlamydotis > Chlamydotis macqueenii. The sequence continues at coordinate 51,897,633 of NC_141593.1, read as the reverse complement.
GTGAAAATGGATCAAAGGAGACTTTTGACAAAGTCTTGCTTTGTATCGGCTCTGGCCTACCATGGACCTTTAGGGTGCAAAACTGCACTTGGAGCTATATTTTGTATTTGATCCCAACACAGCTAAATGCACAAATAGGCACAAAAAAAAAATTAAAACCAGCATTTCCAGATGGGAAAACAAAGGCACAGCAAGTAAGCACATGGAAGCGAGAAGTTCAGCTGAAATGCCAGAGCAGCACATTGTGCGGGTTGCCTTTCTTACTGCTGTGGTGGGTCTGGGGATGATCATGGTCCTGCTGAGCTCCTCATCTTCTCACAGAGGCTGATGTGCAATCACGGGTTGCTGTCTTCTAGGGGAATCCAAAGCCCCGGGAACAAACCGAGATGCAAAGCAGAGGGCAGGTGTCCACAGACTACTTTGAGAGCTCCCCAGGCTCAGGCAGCTCTCTGGCTGTTGAAGGGGAGGAAAAATCTCTTGTTGCCCTTGTTTCTTTTGCTAAGACCTCACCATGGAATCACCAAGATGTGCGAATAGAGAAGAGGTTCTTTGGCACAGTGAGAAACACCACTCCAGCTATCCATCAAATACTTCAATTTTAATAGGGCTCTGGCGTAACTAACCGTATCCTACACCAGTCTATTTATGGCAGAGTTAAAAATAACGCAAGACTTTTCACCTGGAATTAGCATTTCTACTATTTTTCATTGTTAGCAAACTTGGAACTACTAATTCTTTGATGCCACAACTTGCTGTGTTTCTTCTTCAACTGAAAGAAGTCTATTCTTTTTTCTGCAGGTTCGTTTTTTCTCTCTTTGTTTCATGTGTGATTACATTTAGCGTGATGTTTCTGATATACTCACGTGCCAAGAAAAAGTATTACTTTCTTTTATCCTTGAACAATCCAAACTCATATTTAACAACTGAAACTTGGCATGCTGATCAGATTTCAATAAAGGCTACATATGCTTTGCCAGGGAAGTATATTTAACTGGAGTGGAACTATCTGTTCTTGAAAAATTATCAGATTTGTATGGTGTGTCCTTTTCATCAAGTAAAGGGCCTTCATCTTGCAAATGAATGACTTGAGAAAGTCAATTTAGTGTAAAAAACCCCAAACAAACAAAAATTGTGGTCCTACTTTGTGCCAGGTACCCTAAATTGTTAATCTAGGTTAAACTGCTATCTCAGTGGGAAAGGAGTGAAAAATACTTCAGATGTTAACTGAAGCATAGCTGCAGTGTCACCAGGTACTGCAGCACATACAGATATAGGGAAGGAGGTCGATCGCTTTCTCTAGGACAGCGAATATCAATGAAGAAGTTTTTGGGAGCCTTCCGTTAGAAGAAACAAGAAAAAAATCAAAATGTAAAGCAGAAAGCTTGTGGAAGGAAAGCAGAGACCATCTGTTTGGCCAACTGCACTGTAAATGGGCTAGAAATTCCAACTCAGCTATAGCAATTTTGGAAGGGCACTGCCAAGGCATTTAATTTAGCAGGATGCTTTATTTTCAAGGCTTATAATTAGATACAGTAGCAAACTAACAAAAAAGGGCACTGCTTAAGACATGCTTACACTTTGGGGAAATAGAAAACCAAATTCCAGCTTTCAAAGTTAGCCTTCGAGGGACAGGAAGGGGAGGGAATGCAAGGCAAGGCAACCCAGAACTGACACATCCCGTGGCTTTTGATTCTGCCCTGGACTTGCAGCTCCAGCCTGTTTCCAACACAGAGCCACCAGAAAATGTTGTCCTACTGCGGGTACACGACTGGTACCCACAGGCTGCCTTGCTAAGCAGCAGCCCCTAGTAGGGCTGGGAGGTACCTGAGTACCACCTACTAGTCCAGGTCCAGAAATCATACTGTAAGGTCCATTCAGATTTCTTTGAAACTTAACATTTACAATGCCATTAATTTTACATGCATTACTCAGTCCCCAACAAACATTAAGAAATTATTGTAGGTGAGCATCTCTCAAAGTAAAGTTTTTGTTTCTGTTTAGTACCCTCTCACACTCACCCTTGCCCTGGTTACCCCATTGAAGAGGTAACGTGTGAAAGCAAAATGTTACAAGCTTCGCTCTGGCATCAGTTTTCATACACTGCCAATCCATGGAGAAAGCAGGGAGGTCTATCACAGAACAGGGGTAAGGTTGGCAGAATTCCTTACCCCAGTTTTCCTGTGGGAGGCGGGAAAGGAAAGAGCAACTGCTCGTCTCGTTTTTCACTGCCCTGTTTTCAGAAAAAAAAACAGCACTCCATTGAAGTTGGTGTCAACCAGACTGACATCTTCTCTTACTAATCGGTACAGCTGCATTGGCTTCAGATTATCTCAGCCAAAGGTCCGCCACGCAAAGCACCTTGCTGTTCCTATCTCATGTCTTTTGCTTAACATAGTTCCTGTGGATTCCCTATACAGCTCTAAAAAAAAATAGAGAGTAAGGCTGTGAGATAGGACACTGATAAGACCTTCCAAGACAGAAGTTGTGTGGGTGAAGAAAGAAGCTGGACCTTCTTCACAGCTCAATTTTTAGCCTTTCCCTGCCACTGTTGGAAGCTGGCATCTGAGTAAGCTTGCTCCTCCGCACAAACTGGAGTGAAGTCATAGGTCTGTGCTTACCCCATCATCTATTGACATGGAGATGACTGTGACTCACAGATTCAACACTGTGACTTGACTGCTGCATGATATGCTGGAAAGTTTTCCTTTTCCCCAGGATTTCAGTAAAAAGCACTTATTGACATCATAGGTAAGATGTTCTTCATTGTCTATTTCACTCTTGTCCCTACTCACATTTAAAATTGCTCTAGGCAGTGCCACGCAGTCACTTTCCCACAATAATAAAAGCTTGCTTCTTTTCCCCACAATACTACACCTAGCACAACATGTCCTGGACCAATTAAGGTCTGGAACTTAGGTCTAAAGTAACAAGCTCACTAGAGGACTGTAAATGACCCTCTGTCCATCAAGCCATGGTAACATGATGCATGTGGTCTTTAATCTGCCTCAGCCCTAAAAAAAAAAAATAAAGCAGTCTCACACAGACTTAGTTCAAGACCAGGTCTAATAATGCAGATTGCAATAGATCGGCCGACATCTTGTAACTTGCGACAGCGGTAAATGCATGTGAGAACTGGTCATCCCTGCGCAGCTGATGGGAAGGACCACACAGAGCTGCAGAAACCGACCAGCTTTCCCTCATGTGCGTCTCTCTCTTGTGCACCAAATGTCTGAGACAAAGGGTTTGCTGATGAATAAACCCTCCAGCAGCATAGAGGCTGCTCCTGATGCCTAAATAAATGCTTTTTGTACTAGCATAGTTAACACAAGTTTGGCCTAGATGAACAAAACAAACAAAATTAGCACTGAACTGATCCAAGCCACATTTTAACCAACGCAGCAGCACTAAAATCATCCTCCATTCCCAAACAACATTACCAGCCCAGCCCTTGCCTTAAATTAAATAAGAATAGTTAAGTATTTCATTCATAGTATTTACATTTTCTGTGTGACATGTTGAACTATTGAAGTTGCCTGCTTCAGGTTCTTCCAATGCACCACAGCCTTGACCACTGCTAAGCATCTAGCTAGATAACTAAACACTTGTCCTCAAGTTTTCAGCCATGTTTTCTGGCCAAAAAAAATAAACATTTGTCCTTCAGTGTCATGTTTTCAGTGTGTCTTAACATGCTCCAAATAACACTGTGGAGCAAAAATGTAAATTAAGCATCTTCTGTATTCACACGGACTGCACAGAAGGGAGTCGCAGACAGCTGAGAAGACCGTCTGTGAAACACTAGTGCTGCGGAGAGAAGTGAGTTAATGATTTTGATAGCAGTCTGGTGCTCCGCAGTCTACATCCCTTTAATGACAGCTGCATTGAAGGGTGCAGTGAGGAGCAAACACAGAGCAGGCACGATAACTAGCAGCGACAGAACTGCCGTGATAAACACCTGCAGCAGCCAGCAGGATGTGAACACCAGAACTGAGGAGTGGGCTGGAATGATGCAAAGGATGTAGCACAGAAATGGAGGGAAACTGAGTCACGAAAAGTTCAGAATGACTGTCTGGAGACAACTCCTTGTCATGTCGTTTATTAAGCTAAAGGAAATTCTAGCAACCCACAGCTTTTGAGTCACTGTAAAGTAGATTGACCCAAGAACTCGGATGGAGAGGAAGCTCATGTGCCCTGATGTATCTTCTTTATTCTGCAGTCTTTTTGCACATCACGCTTCCATCATAACCAAGAAGACAGCTGACCATGTAACAGTGCTCCAGGCAGCTCTGAAGAAACATCATGTGCATCCTTCTGGATGCCTGAAACACAGTGGGTCTGTCTTGGTAGTCATACTGTAAAATTTCTCCTGGCTACCAAAAACTTGGGCACAGACAGAGATGTTATCACTCATTTCCTGTGCATGGTAATCTGATTGCTGAGAGTCGAGCCAGCCTTTTCCAAAGGGAAGGAAACGCAAGTGAACTCAGTCAGCATTACTTGGCAAGGTACTTTTTAGGGTATAAAGGGCTCTGCCCGACCCACAGCTTCACCAGGCAGTTGAGGAGGCTCCTCTCACTCTAAGGACAACAGCTTTGAAATACAGAGTGGGGAGAAGTGCTTTCTTCAAACAGATATGTTTAGCTATCAAAAGAAGAGGAAACTGGAGAAAATTTGGAGGGCCAGGGAAGTGAAGAAAACTTAGACTTGGGACAAGCTGGGAGACTTAACACAATGTAAACGATATCTGCAAAGGAGAGGCAGTCCACAGGAGGCTCAGAAGCACAAGGAAGTAGCCTGGAGAAAAAGCCCACAGAGAAATTGCAAATACTGCATGGAACACATTTGCAAAGATGAGGTTTCCACAATTTGGCAGGACTTACCTACAGAGGGAGGTTTGAAAGAAGGGTCTCTGGGATTAAGTGAATCTCTTTCCTCTCTAATACCAAATACACTGCATACACTAACTTCCAAGAGATCTCCTCCTACCAGCACCTGATGCCCATTTAAAAGATGGCAGCCAGGAATTGTAGTCTTTCAAAACCTTTCAAGGGACCTCTGCCACCTGCCAGGTCTGACCTCCTGCCTCCAACAGGCTCAGAGCTGTGCAACAAGCCTCCTACCCACTACTTCCCACTTAGCCACATCATCTCTGCCCTGGCTCACAGTGATGGAGAACTGCCCGGGTGCCACAGCGAGTCCCAACAGCTGATCATCCAGCTCCCAAAAAAGAAATCTGACCTGAATTCACATAGCTCTCGCTTCCAGGTGATGGGTCTTGGTAGGACCTCACCAAATGAATTAAGACTTCGTGGCATTAAGAGATGTCTTCCTTCCCTTTACAGCCCAGCCACCTCATAATATTTCCATTATTCATGACCAAAGCAGAGTGGGAGTTTTAGCATCGCACGATATCTCTGTGACAAAAATGTGAGCATTCAGAGAAGGAGCCATGGTACTTAGGTGAACATCCTCTTGATGGCCAAAGCTACCATAAAAAAAAAGTACAGAGCAGGACCAGCCCCTTTTTAGGTGATGAAACACGGACCCACAGCTACACACGCATGGATTTGGGCATAGAGAAGGTGTCACTGTCTGGTTGAGAAGCTTTTAGTCACAGCAAAATCTAGCTTACCTTTTAAAATGACTTCTGTCACTGAAGACCAGTGCTGCCAGTATTGTGATACGTCCTGCAGCAGAGGCAAGCCTTTTGGGAATGACCACGAAAACTCTTCTAGCCCCTAGCCCTAGTCCACTGGCCTCCTTAAGCTCACCTTATGGTATCTGAACACAGAGGTGATTTAGTGCTTTAAACAGGTTTCCAGGCTCACTCTTTCCCTCTCTCTGGAGACAGATCTGTGCTTCTAGTCGGCTGGTAGGCTAGGTGCCCTCCACTGAGTCATTACCACTTATTGTGTAAGACAATGGACTGTAAAGCAATGTAGATTTTATCAACAGAAACAGTCTTTGGCAATCAGACTTCTGAGGATAAAATCATAGATTCAGGTGACAATGAGTGTGTCTTTGCTCATGGGATTCCAGCTTCCAAAATTATTAACTGCTGTAAATACCCTGCTGTATCTTAATTACACATTTATTCATAGCCTTGGCTGCATTGGGTCCCATAAGTACCGTAACCGCGCTACGAGTTTAGCTAACTTACTCAAGGAGACTTTAATGGAGTTCAGAAACAAATACTTCTTTTTTAAGTTTAGCTGTATCATTTCTCCACAAATGGATGGTATTATGCCTCCCATTTAAAAAGGAAAAAAAAAAAAAAAGTTGTGAAAACATTAATGTTGCAAAATCAGGCGCACAACATTCACAACATTGTGTGCTAACAAACTGGATGTGCCAGAATTGAAGTTGGCCATGCCGCCGTCTTTTGGCCCCTTTCTTGCACTGCAAGATCACAAGCTACCTTCCAGAACAGCTCTGCCTCACCGATTGCTCAAGGTAGACCTTGCTCAGTGGCAGACGGATTTAGCCCTAACCTAAATTCCACCTAGGGCTTCCCATTGGCTCGGCGTCCCCGAAGGCCCAGAGCCTGCCAGTAGGAAACACTTGGCACAAATACTGAGGTGGAATTTAGACCAGCTGAATCTGGAGCCTAATGAGCAGCTATTCCTTATTTTGTTTCTTCCTCATTGTGCAGAGTGTGGCCCCAGGCCTCAATTACTGCACGCTATTCAATCCCTGCTCAGAATGCAGCATTATTAATTTCCCCATGTTTTCTCATTACCAATTTCCTATGGCACTCCTCGTCCCCACATCTCAGCGCCCCGCAAACGCTATGCGCTTCGCAGCAGCCTGTGAAGCGAGCAGTGGATCTCCCGTTCAGCAGCAATCGCAGCTACACGGTTCGGCTGGCGTGGGGCATCCACGGCAAGGTGTTTCCTGCAGCCGTTGGCATTTTGTGTCACCAGCTGTCTCTGTGCCCCTTGCCGGGCAAGGTCCTGGCTTGCACTGCTGTCCGTGGCAAAGCTTCCCTGGAAGCAATGGATCCACCAAAACTGGCCTTCAGCAATACCATTGGAGCATTGTCATGTAGCAGCTATGTCAGAAATCTGAGAGTAGCTGCCATATTGCTCTCATTAAGAGAGCAAGGGACTGTTATCATAGAGTAATGGGCTCCTGCTGGTCCATTAATGTTGAAGCAGAGCTGGAGGCATTTATGGAAACAATGTGAAAGCCTGGTATTTATTCTCAGAGCAGGCAGCATTGATCCTTTCTCCCAGCGTCCTCCTACAATGTCTTTATTCCTGTTCAAACGAGGGGAATATTTATCTCATCATTTCCTCCGCTGGATGCTGGTGCAGGGAAACAACAGACATTCTCTACTTCAACATGGCAAATAGTTTAGAAGGACATCTTGGATGAATCAGCTATCCAGGTCAGTTTATCCACAACACTGCGTGGGAGGAACCATGGAAAGATGGCAGAGGTGGTGTTTACCATCCTGTTCATGCGCACAAACCTAATTTCAAATACTTCTGGATAAACTCAGGAGCACTTTAGGGCTAAGCTGTCTCTTACTCCCTCCTCATGCAAATGCAAATGCATTACGCACTAGAAGCAGCTATCTCATATTTTCTCGTTTTCTTCTATCTTGCACCTTAATGTATGTTTTGTTAGGAAGCACGTTATCAGTTCAGATTACATTCCTTAGAAGCACCACTTTTACTGAAACAAAAGAAATTCACTGTTTAACCAGGGAGAAAAAGCTTGAAAACCCCACCAGAAGTGAAAGGTGACTTCTTCTTGGTGAATGTTGAGATCTAGTTAGGAATTTCTGCAGTATCAGAGCAAAACGTTGCCAGTTCTTGTATGTGTAAAAGAAATACCAGTGACACGAGTGTCTCATCTTCCCACATCTGCAGGCAGGTCTGCCAAAGTCTCACTGCCGCCATGAGCTTCAGCAATCATGAGAAAACTGAAATGAGCGAGGGCAGTTACTAACATTGCTCCATTTCAGAATTCTGCAGACCAGACAGGGTTTTATATTGACACTGCCTCAGAATGTTCTGGGAAGCCAAATCTTCAGTAAGATGCTTTGTTTGTATTAACAGAGATTATGGACCAGTTGGAGAGGGTCCAGAGGAGGGCCACAAAGATGATCTGAGGGCTGGAGCACCTTTCCTACGAAAACAGGCTGAGAGAGTTGGGGCTGTTCAGCCTGGAGAAGAGGAGGCTCCGGGGAGACCTTAGAGCGGTCTTCCAGTACCTAAAGGGGGCCTACAGAAGACAGGGAGAAACTCTTCAGTAGCGCCTGTTGTGACTGGAGAAGGGGTAATGGTTTTAAAATAGAAGGGGATCAATTCAGATTAGATATAAGGAAGAAATTTTTTACAATGAGGGTGGTAGAACACTGGAAGAGGTTGCCCATGGTGGTTGATGCCCCATCCCTGGCAGCATTCAAGGCCAGGCTGGATGAGGCTCTGAGCAACCTCATCTAGTTGGAGATGTCCCTGCTCCTTGGCGAGGGGTTGGATTAGATGACCCTTAAAGGGCCCTTCCAACCCTAATGATTCTATGATTGAGGAAGACTGAAAAAGAAGAGCCTGAGATGAGGAGGACATGGGAGATCTCTTCCACGTAGTTTTTCCACAGTGATCAAGGGGGCTGGGAGATAGCCAAAGAATAAAAAACCCTTCTTGCAGCAGAAAAGAGGTTCTTCCAAGGAGACAGAGAAGTTTGAAGTGTCTTTTCCTTTCCAGAGGCTATTGGACAGCAGTGCCTTAAGTATTTCACACAGATAATAATCAGAGAATCCAGTCCCCAAGGAGGGCACAGAAAGGTGAACGAATAGTAATCCCAGCACCCAGCTTCGTCTCCAGAGCCAGCTCCACAGAGCAACTTGGATTTCTCACCTATACATCTCCTTGTGTCTTCCAGGACATACCAAATGTATCACCCATCAGCAGGGACCATCCTCTGGTTAGCTAGCAGCTGGTCATTTTTCAAGTTTCCTCTGTTCTTCAGCGACTCCTCCATTGGGTCTGGAAAAAATACAATGAATCAGCCCCATGCATGCAAAAAAAAATTACAAACAAACAAATAAACAAATAAACAAGAATTCATCCTCTTCGCTGTGTGCGAGTGTCCCCACATCACATGCAGGACTTTGAAAAGGATGCTTATTGTGGAGTTCTTGTTTGCACCAGTCTCACTGTGGGGGCCACTTATATAAGTCATTGTTAAAGTTTGGGGAACATCTGAATTCAAAAATGGGGCAAATGAATTAAAACAATGATGGATGGGGCAAAGCCATTAAAGCAAGGATGCCTAAGCTTGACAAAAATGTATAAAGCTCTTTCTTTTACATAAACAATTTGAGGTATTTTTTTTTCTCTTAGAGAAACACAACAGCCCTTGGATGGCTTGGAAGTTGAAAGACAGGCCACTGCATGCAAGAGATCCCGGGTGGTGCTAAACTGCACAAGGGTGGTAGCCGGCTCTGCCGGGGGCCAGTGAGGCTGAGTGAAAGGTCCTCGACAGGAGGATCAGCACCTCTGGAAACAGATGCCCGGATCTCACAGGGAGTTACCCGCCGGGAGAAATTCAGTGGGAATCAACAACCTCAACTCTTGTTGAGAATCGGACCCCTGAGGTTAAGCCCTGCTTAAGGAAGAAACACTGGGTTGATGTGCTGTAAGTACAGTGAAAGTCATCATCAGCCAAGCGCATCCTGGGCTGCATCAAAAGAAGCGTGGCCAGCAAGTCGAGGGAGGTGATTCCCTCGTGAGACCCCACTTGGAGTTCTGTGTCCAGTTCTGGAGCCCCCAGCACTGGAAGGACATGAACCAGTTGGAGAGGGTCCAGAGGAGGGCCACAAAGATGATCAGAGGAGTGGAGCACCCCTCCTATGAGGACAGGCTGAGAAATTTGGGGCTGTTCAGCGTGGAGAAGACTCCAGGGAGACCTTATAGCGGCCTTCCAGTATCTGAAAGGGGCCTACAGAAGATGGGGAGAAACTCTTCAGTAGCACCTGTTGTGATTGGAGAAGGGGTAATGGTTTTAAAATAGAAGGAGATCAATTCAGATTAGATATAAGGAAGAAATTTTTTACAATGAGGGTGGTGGAACACTGGGGCAGATTGCCCAGGGAGGTTGTTTATGCTCCAACCCTGGCAACATTCAAGGCCAGGCTGGATGGGGCTGTGAGCAACCTCATCTAGTTGGAGATGTCCCTCCTTCATGCAGGGGGGTTGGACTAGATGACCTTTAAAGGTCCCTTCCAACCCACATCATTCTATGATTCTGTGATCAGGGCTCTCCCCTTCACCCAGACCCCTCTCCTCTGGGGCTGAAACCATGCTGGCTGCCCAGCAGAAGAAAATAGCTGATGGTCCTGAGCCCTGCCAGCATCAGCACTGATAACAACCTCAGCAACACCGCTTCTTACAAGGGACCAAGAGACCAAGAGCACGGATCTGTAGCACCTCAGCTCTTGGACGGTGATGATATGTATCGCTGGGTCTTTCTGACCTTGCTCATGCAGGAAAGTAAAATAACTGTCAATAAAACAAGGTAAGGCTTTCAAAAAGCAGGTGACAACAGACTCGACCGCAAGCACTGCTCACATTCTCAGCGTCAACATTTACGATCTCAAGTCAATCTGCCACCCACGTACGTATGGGCTTGCTACTGCTTGAAAACTGCCTGGAATTGCCCCTGATCCTCAGAAATGTGTCGCAAAGGTAACAAAGCATGCTCCCAAAGCGGGTTTGTACTTCCAGGTGATTGGAAAATTCCTGGAAAAATGTCATTGCACGTCCCAAGGCAAGAGGGACACGAATTCTCTGTGATTTTCTTTCTGGATTAAGCAATCCCTAAAGGCAGCTTTGAACAGGACAGAAACATGCTGTGTTCTGAGCTGGTGGAAGGAAAAGTTTTAGAGAAAATTGGGAAATCTGGAGAAAACTGAGACTTGGGGAAACGGTCGGCTGGCAAGAGAAGGCATATTAAAACAAATCTGTCTTAAGAAAACAACATTTAGGTTGTTACGCGGGCTGGGAAAGCATCAGCTGTGAGCAGCTGAAAATTTAATGCATTTAAATTTCCACACTCAAGACCATTAAATCACATTCCCTTTCATTTAAGGGAGGAAAAGAAAAACCTTTTGCCTTGTGCATAATTAGTGAAAAAGAATGTGTTGGCCTTCACAGGGGATGTTCGAAAGCGGGTGGAACTGAATTTATCGATGCCTGCGAACATCCACTTTCTTACACATTTACACAATTCGGAATCCAGACTCAGAAGTACGTGGGCCGTGTCTTTTTAGCGTGAACTTATCCACGCCTCACACGTGTCTGTCTGAATTGCCCAGAAACCAAATCTATTTTAAGGAAAGATTGTGAAAGGAACCTGTATTATTTCAGCCTGCATTATTCAAGCCTTCTCTTTCCGGAACCAGCGAAGTTCTGCTGTTTATTTTGAAGAGATCAGATTACTTATATACTTTTGAAGCCTTCTTGTTCTCTGGTTTCTAAATAAGGGGCGCAGTTTTAATTTTGGCGTTGGCCTCGAGTGGGTCTGAGCTTGAAATTTGGAGTGTGCCGGCCAGGGGAAGGCGCCTCCTCTTCCAGGAGAAGAGGTCTCCGGGCATCCTGCAGGCATCTCACCACCAGCGGCCTCCGTCTCTCCGCACGAAGCCTTTCAGCCCCGCCGGTTGCCTGCACATCTTCTGCCAAGACACGGACTGTGCGCAGGAAGGGAAAAAAAAAAAAAAAAAAAAAGAAGAGCAACAATTTTCTAGCACCAAAGTCATTAATAATTAACACTCGTAACACAGGACTGGTTAAACCAGTTTGCTAAAATAAAGCCAGGCATTTTATTATTATTTTAGGGTTTAATTTAGTCACCAGAAGTTACTCGGGCTGGTGTTTGCCAACCGCGGCGGGGCAGGGACTTCACGAACCCTCGGTCCCGGCCCGTTGCGGAGCGGCCGGCGGCGCGGCAGAGGGGCGGCCGCTCCGGGAGCTGCCTCCCGCGGGGAGACCGAGCCGCCGGCCGCGCGCCCGCCGGGAGGGGACCGGAGAGGCCGGCGGGGCCGGGGGTGCCGGTGTGCGGTCCGCCGGGTCCGCCCGCGGTCGGGGTTGCGGCGCCGGCTCGCCGTTGCCCTCTGGAGGAGCCGGGCCGCCGCTCCCGCAGGCGAGCCCGCTCCGTCCTTCGAGGTTCCTGCGGGCTTTTGCTTTGTGCGGGGGTTGAGTTTCTAATTTTCTTCAATTTGTCCATGTTTTTTTTTCCCGGAAGATTTCCAGCATCGCTCCCTCCTCCACTCCCCCCGCCATCCACCCCGTCCCCTGGAGGGTGCGGTCCGGTCCGGTCCGGCCCCGCACCCTGCCGCGTCGCGCCGCCCTCCCCGCCCCTCCCCCACCTCTGCCGAAGGCGCGCGAGACTGCGCGGCGCGCGGGGATCCCCGACCTTCTACCCCCCGCCCCGCGCGCTGGCGTCAGGCGCAGTACCGATAGGCGCTCGGGCGGGGCGGGGCGGGGCCGAGGCGTCAGCTCCCCCCTCCTCCCCCCGCCCCGCCGTCTTTACCCGCCCTCCTCCCCGCCGCGCGTTCGCGTACCGCCCCCTCCTTCCCCACGTGTCAGTTTGTTTTCGCCGTCGCCCCGGCGACGGTGGGCGGGGCCAACTCGAGGTGAGGTTATAAGAAGGGCGGCGGCAGCAGGGGGGCAGGCAGTGCCGAGCGGGGCGCGGCGGCGAAGGTAGAGCGCGGGCCGGCGCGGCCCCTCCCTCCCCACTGGCACCAGCGCGCCCCGTCTGGGTCCCCCATGGCCACGGCTCCCTGGGAATCACCTCGCGCCGCCGCCCTGCCGGTGCTGGAGCCGCGTTGCCGGGCGGCGGCCGCCTCCCCGCGGCGTCGCTAGCGCCCCGCGTCCCGCTCACCTTCGTCTCCGGTAAAGCGCTGAGGAAGGGCGCTCCCGCGGCACCACCCCTGCAGCTGGACGGCGCGTCCCGGCCACTCTGCCTCTCCCTCCTCCTCCTCCTCCTCCTCCTCCTCCTCCTCGGCGGCGCTTGGGACGACGGCAGCGGCGGCTCGGCCTGACGCCCCGGCGCGGATGCGGTGGGTGCCCAACGCGGCCCCCGGCCCGTCCCTCCCTCGCCCCGCGCCGCCGCCGCCTGACGCCGCTGTGCTCTCCCCACCCACAGGCAGCCCCCCGGCGAGTGCGAGATGGCGCTCAGCGGCACGCTCCTCCCTTCCATCGCCACCTTCGCGGCGGGCGCCGCGGGCCGCGAGAAAGCGGCGCGGCCCGCGGGCCCCGGCAACGTGAGTATCGGCGTCGCGGCGTCGCAAACCGGCAGGGCTGGGGCGGGGGCGGCGGGGGCCGGGACGGGTGGGCGCGACGCGGCGGCAGGCCGGGGACTAAGCCGTGCCCGTCTCCCCGCAGCGGTGGCGGGAGGAGCTGTCGCAGCTGAAGCGGCCGCCGCCGGCACTGGCGACGCGGCCCGTGGAGGCGCAGCCGTCGGAGCTGGAGGCCGCCGCCGCCCTGGGGCCCCGCCGCGACGCTGAGGAGTTCAACGAGCTGCTGGACTTCGACTTCATCCTCTCCAACTCCCTCATGCACCAGGAGCCCGCCGCCGCCGCCGTGGTGGTGGCCCCCGCCGCCGCCCCGGCCCCCGCTGCCAGCCCCTGCCCCGCCGGGCCCTTCGCTTACCCGCTGCCCCGGCCCGAGCCCGCCGGCCTCCTCTACGGCGGCGGCGGCAGTCGCGACGGGGCCCCCGCTACTGGCCCCGCCACCCCCTTCAACTTGGCCGACATCACCGACGTGTCCCCTTCGGGAGGCTTCGTGGCTGAGCTGATGCGGCCCGACCTGGACCCGGTGTACCTGCCGGCGCCGGCGGCCCTGCCCCCCTTGGGCAGCCTACAGGGCAAGTTCGTGGTGAAGGCCATGGGCGAGTACAACCACCCGGGGCTCAGCCCCAAGACCGGACCCCCGGCTGCCGCCCCGCCACCCAGCACCGAGGGCCCCGGGGCACCCTACAGCCCCCTGCCGCGGATGTGCCCCAAAATCAAGCAGGAGGCTGCCCCACCATGCACCCTGGCCCCGCCACCACCGCCACACGGGAGCGGCCCCCGAGGAGCCCCCCAGCCTGACTTCTCCCTGGGCCGCCCGCTGCCTGCCCGGACTACGCCTTCACTAGGGCCAGAGGAAATGCTGAGCGGCAGAGACTGTCTCCCCGTTGCCCCAGGGCTGAGCCACCCACCGCTGCCACTGCCCCCGGGCTACCCCCCGGCACCCAGTTACCCCACCTTCCTGCCTGAGCAGCTGCCCCCTGGCACGCTGCAATATCAAGGTGAGTGCTTCGGGCTGCAGGCACGCTGGGGCACTTGCTTTGGCACTGGCCACAGTGGTGCTCACTACTGCTGCCTGTCTGCCTCTAGAACTGATGCCGCCAGGGAGCTGCCTACCTGAGGAGACAAAGCCCAAGAGAGGACGCCGGTCATGGCCTAGGAAAAGGACAGCCACACACACCTGTGACTATGCAGGCTGTGGCAAAACCTACACCAAAAGCTCTCATCTTAAGGCACATCTGAGAACCCACACAGGTTAGTCCCAGTGCGGGGTCAGTGAGATGCCTCAGCCTGAGGGGCGTGGGATGAACCCCTTGGACAGTGAAAAGGGGGGAGCACAGGAGAAGGGCTAAAATTAGCAAGTTGTAACCTTTTTGTGCTGGGTTTCCGGGCTTTTTTTTCCTCTCCCCGTGGCTACGTGAAGTCCTGTGCAGTCTTTGCTTATTGGCTCAGTATTTTGCTCCGTGGTTCAGAATGATTCAGATGTGGGAGCGGGTGGGTTTCTTGCCAAGGCAAAGTTTGTTGCTCCTCTCTTGCTCTGTGGCTAGCTAATTAGCAGGTAGTTGGAAGTCAGCTGGGATTTGTTGCTCTAGATGGTGTTGGCCCACTTCTGAGAAGGGAGCAGACCTCTCTCTAAGATACTTCTTTCTTTGCTTGTGGTTAAATGCTTCACACATGCAACCATCTGTCTTGGCTTGCTCTAGTGCAAGAGATCGTGCATCTCTGTGAGCTGCTGTTCCCTTTCTGAGGAAATCATGATGGGCCCCTTGCGAATGGGGCTTTCAGCTGTGTCGGCAGCACTGACAGAGTGCCTCTCCTGTGCGTGGGAGCATGTCTTCCCCTGCACACTAGCGCCAAAGAGGCAGAGTGTAACGGTTGATTGGCTACTGCTAGAATTGGATAAAATCTGCCAAAGTGTGTATCTGAGCCTGGGTTCAAACTTGAACGTTGCAGCTTAATGTGGTGTTGCAGTAACTGAACTTGTGAAAGCAGGTACATTGTGCGTGGTTTCGCCAGCGTGGGCATTCTGTAACAGTGATTAAATAACCTGAGGATTTGCATAATTTAAATCCCTGATTGTGAACTTGATGCAAAACTTTCTCTTGAAAAGAAGGGAAAGGGAGATAGTGGTAGCCCAGTAATTAGTCTGCATCTTCAGCTAATGGCAGTGAGGGGGAAAAAAAAATCGGTCAAGTGAACAGTACTTCTCGTCTGCCCGGAGCCGGTCAGCACCATCTCACTGTGTGTAGGATAGGGAGTTTGTAATTGTCAGTGAAACTGGTCTTACCATCGATGGTGGTTTTGTTATAGTGAAGACAGAAAGATTGAGTTCTTAATCAGGCTGAGCTAATGAAAGCAGTTTCCAGCTGTTTTTTTTTAATTCTTGAGACCTACAATTACCTAAATGCTTTATGGGCTACTGAGCTATTTTTGGTTGCTATTTGATCGTATAACATTAGCTGGCAAAAATACACTCTATTTTCTGAACTTGCGTGTTCTGAAGACTTCTGTGCAGGACAAACAGCAGAAATGAGCATTTGAGTGAAGATTTCAGTGATACCAACATTTTATAGTACCTGTACATGTTGAAAAGACAGTCTTACTGTGTTAGACGTTGTAGTTCACTTGCAACTGCTTCAAGAAGTTTGTTGTATTTTCTTTTACACTGCCCTTTGTTTTACCCAGGACGAGGTGTGTTAGTGCTTCTTGGAAGAAATGTGTTAAAAGTGGTAGCTGCAAAAAAAAAACCCAACAAACCCTTAACTGGCATGTTTTATTTTCTGGGTTTTTGTAAAGGTGAGAAACCTTATCACTGTGACTGGGAAGGCTGCGGATGGAAGTTTGCCCGATCAGATGAACTGACTCGTCACTACAGAAAACACACAGGCCACCGCCCTTTCCAGTGCCAGCGGTGTGACAGAGCGTTTTCCAGGTCAGACCACCTCGCCTTACACATGAAGAGGCACTTTTGATTGGAAGCAGTGGATCTTTCCCCAACTGCTGTAGAAATTCAGTATTTACAGCACAAGGACTGTCTTCCACAAGATGGGGAGAGCACAGTTTAAGCACTACAGATAACCAAGCATGGTGAAGTCTTCCAAAGAGTGGAAAAGAGGGATAATTGCGTACAGGCATTGCAACTTTCTTTTAATATATGTTCATCTAAAAGAAAAGAGAACCAAACACATTGGGGTCAATGACTGGATCTTCTATCATTCCATTTGTAAATCCGACTTGAATTATTTCCGGACTACAAAATGCCAAGGAGTGACTGGAAGTCACGGATATCAGGGTTAAACAGACTGTATGTAGTTCGGAGGGTGGGGATATTACATGGGGAAATGACATTCCCTTGACTTTCTTTCAATGCAATATTAGATGTAAATGTCATCTTGTACTTTCCTTTTTTTTTCCTTCTAAAAGCCATTACAATGTTAAAAGAGAAGGAAAAATTCAGGTACAGAATTATATTTTAAAAGCCTATTTCATGGTGCTTAGTGACTGTTGGTTCTAGAGGTACCAAAACCAGGAAGCCAAAGTTCTCAAACTGCTGCATATCTGACAAGGAAATATTTTTGTCTTCCGATCGCTGATTATGACCTAAATCAGGTAAATAAACCTGGTTTATCTTTTTTTAAGGAAAATAACTTTATGCAGACAGTCTGTAATGCACTGTGGTTTCGATGTGCAATAGTTTGTACAATGGTTTATTCCCAAATATGCCTTAAGCAGAACAAATGTTTTCTATATAGTTCTTTACATAATAAATATGTAATATAAATTTAAGCAAACTTCTATTTTGTATATTTGTAAACTACAAAGTAAAAATGAACATTTTGCTGGAATTTGTATTTTGCATATTCAACTGGAAAATAAGTTTTAAATAAACCTATAATATTTTATCTGAACGGTTTCTGTAACTTTCTTCTGTGCATGGATATGTCCAAAGAAAGTTTATTAAGTGTTTGTTAGTGGCTGAGTTTCCCAAGGCAAGAGTTACTGGTGGTCAAGGCTTGTAGTCTCAAGACTCTGAAAGACAGGATTGTATAAATTTGGTGCTGATGTAACATGTCTTTTTAGGGCAAAAAGGTGTACTGGAAATTTGTGCTCTCAATACTGAGTTGCCACTTACCTCACCTGCATGATGAAACTGTAATTTGTACCGTTTTTAAGGTAACTCAGTTTGAATTGTTAGAGGAAATGCATCTCTTGGGAACACTAGGCTTTGCATAGTAAAAGACAACAAATTCTAGAAATGTTTCTGTAGTGGTCTTTCTGGCATGAAAAATTTCTAGCTTCGCTGTCTTGGGCTTCTCAGATAAGCTGATATAACCACTTTCATGTGAATGAAGGAAAGTCAGCTGAGTAAAGTCACAAAGGATAAACTTGACTCAAGGAATAAGAGTGTGTGCATGAAACACCTTTTAACAGTAAACTACCTGGAGTTTCTTTTGAAGCCTGCTCTGCCCAGTAGTTCAGCAGTATCTGAAGAGCCAAAATTCCTGTAGGGATCCTGGTATGCACACAGAGCTTGGGAAGGCTGACCATGCAGGGTCTACGAAAAACCATGTAGCTGTACGTTCGAGATGTGTTGCTGTACAGTCCCCAGCGTACCTTCAGTTGCTCTCACTCTGCTGTAGTTAAATGCTGTGAGCCTGCTGTGTGCCTCGGGTCGTTACCATTTTTTTTGTTGTTGTCCTTAGGGACCTCATTGCTCTAGTTTCTTTACAAATATGTAGCAATAAGATTTCAACATGAATGCTTGATGAATAGGACCTGTTTTTCTCACTACTCTTTGTAAAGAGAGGAAAATTCCTCTTCCACTGGTTTACAATGTCAGTCAGCTAGGAATTTGGATGTATGTAAAATTCAATAAAACTGAGCATGGAAAACAAGTTACAGGCACGAGCCTTTCATATTTTTGCAGTAGTTAACACAAGAGCGGCAGTATCAACTTTTTGTTCCCAAATATGCCTTTGGAATTCTACAAAATTTCACATTTTGATGTGTTCTTTGTGTGGTGACTGGTGCCATTTCTTTATAAGTCCGTGTAAGTAACATAGTGATGTAGAAAATATTTCTCACTCCTTATCTCCTAGGTATGCTTTGTTCAACTGAAAGCTATCTTTGTTGGTTTGGTTTATAGGTAACACAGGGAGCAGGGAATGTCTTGTTTGGTTTGCAAATAGAAAGTATTTAAAGCTAAATTAAAGTTATGAGTCATCCTTTATCTGAAGCTCTTTTTTTATGTGAAAACTTTTTACAATTAAACCAGTCTTTTTTACCTCCTCTGTTGCTCTGCCTGTGGATTCTGGATGAGAGATCCAAGGTCGATGTTGCAACCGGCACGTATTGTGTGTCTGAAGTATGTTGTCCTGTCTCGGTAACACTGGAGCACGCCTGGGGAGCTGTAGGATCAGCTCTGTACGGCTGCCATTCAGAACCTTTTACATTTGTGCAAGATCTACGTCCTAACACATCTGTGAGTACTGAAATATGAAGATTTCATCTGAGAAACTTGTTTCTATTGCTTTTGAAGTGTTCTGTCATTATGCAGATGTGTAAGATGCTCTAGCATTTAGTAATTTAGTAATGCATTATCTGCTTCAGCCAACTTCAGTTTCTGCTTGATGGTTTTATAGACCTAAGGTTTATAGTTGCATGAACAATGGCATTCTTGAAACAGGGCTTTGTTCTCATCTCCCACTTGTTCTTTTTTTTGTTTTTTCCCCTTTTTTTTTTTTTCTGGATCCTAACTGAGCTGTCCTCACACATTACTTTCTTTCCCAACCTAAATGAGCATGATTGTAGCTTGCAGTTTAAAAAGAAATGCTGCTGTTCCTTTAACCATTTCCAAAATGCTATTCCTTTGCTTTTGGGACAGGAGCCAACACTAGATTTTTGCCCTACAGCGTGCAGCCCATGAGAGGCAGTCCTTATTCTTAAGGAGGTCTCGGGATGGGGGCCGGGAAATACTGAAATAAGCGGTTGCACCAGTTGTGCTCTGACAAGTGGAAAAAGGTGGAAACAGCACATTGTGTTCGCTACCTGTTTCACTGCGTCTAGCGTGTACTGCGTCTTGCACTTGGGTGCAAGATTGTACACTGATGCAGTGAAACAACACATGTATCAAAAAGCGTATCTCGTAAAACATATGTAAAACACCAAGCAATCTTGTAAGACTGTCTTGAAAAATGAGATTTGTTTAGCGTTACTAAAGCTATGTTCATCTGCTGCTTTGCTCAGGCTGAGGCATCTAAAAACAGGGTTTGAGGTTACTAGGGGTGGCCTCTCTGACATGGGGTGAGCAGCTCCAGAGCTGCCCTACAGCACTATTGTAGCCACTGAATGGAAAAGCTCTGGTGGCAGAGAATGATCTCTGCAGTTAAACTACAGCCATCCTTAATCTTGCTCACCTCTAGCCCAAATATCTCTCAAGCACACTTGGCTTGTGAAGATGGAGCTGTTTAAAACAAGATGGCACATGTCTGCCTGCCAAGTGCCAAGTATTCAAAAGTGGCATCGGAATAAAAATCTTAGAGCTGCAGTGGTTCCGTGCACTTGTCTGCTGCACACCACAGGCTGGAAGTTTGCACACTTCAGACTTGGTCATTGCTTGTAAGCCAGTACGAACGCCTTCAGCTTTCCCCTGTCACATGAAGGCGTACTTGCAAGAGAGTTGCTCTTCCCCCATGGAGGTTACTGGATCCTGCCACTGCTGCAGTCAACTGCAGATCTCACAAGGATTTATATTAAGCTGATATGAATCAGTGAATTTCATTCTCCTTCTCTTTAATAAGGGGAGATCAGAGACTCTTGCAGTTAATCACCCCGAGTGCTAACGGTTCAAACGTATTAGTTTACACAGGTTTCCTATAGGAGTGTGCTGGTTGTTAGAGCTAGCCTGCTTCCACTGGAGTTCCTGGCAAACACTTTAACGGCATTTGAGTGAAAGAATTTCCAAATTAACCCAGTTGCAAACTGTATTCCTCCCTGGGCTTTCCTCCTTCCTGAGTGCGACTGGGTTGTACGCTCTAAGGCAGCAGAATAGGAACAGGTTGCCAATGTGGACAGACAGACTGGTAGTTGCAGTGTTAGGCTCTGGCAAGGATCTGGATGTGGTAGGAATGCCAGTTGGAGGAAGTAAACCCAAGATATGGTGAGAAAAACTCACAAAGAGAGGAAGAGGAACACCACCACTGCCACTGCTGCATGTTGAGTCGTACTTGCCAGGAGAGGTCCCCAGATTAGATAGCAGTGTGTAGACTCAATGGGTATATCTTTGGAGACCAAGGAGATGAGTATGTGCATAGAAGAGGGGAAGGCCCATCATTCACCAGAATTTAATTGAGGTCACATTGGCTTGGAGCCACAAGGTAACACACCCACATTCCCCTGTCTGCCGTACACCTGGATGACTCACATTTCATCTGCCCATCACTGCTGCAGTGACTTACTGGGGAACATTTTTGTTACTGCTGAGGGCATTGCCACCAAGTAGTCTCTGTGGGATGGAAGTGGGTGGTGGTGGTGGTGGTGTATCCACAGCCTTGTTCTCCAGCCTGGCTGCATATAGGTATTTGTTGGTCTCCTTTTCACCTCTGAATGCTTACCCGTGGGCCCTCAAGGCTAGAACCTTAATGGTGTGAAAGACAGGAGGGGATGAAGGGGCTTGTGCTTTATTAATGTTCTATACTTAGAGCATGTGTGCCCAGAGTTTTACAGAAGACAAGTGGTCTTACTAGCTGCTCACAAGAGGTGTTAGGCAGTTGGACCTTTTCCCTTCGCTGATGCTTTCTGGACTCTTGGAGCCATGACTTCTTTTGTAACTGAGATGGTGATTTTCACATGGACCTGGTCAGTGCAGGGTCAGCCTTGTGACATACTTATTAACAAGAAGTTTTAGGAAACACACCAAGCTCCTTCCGCTCTGAAGCTTGGGTGAGCAAAAGGGTAATCATGTGCTGCTATCCCCACAGCCATCTTTCTGCAGCTTTGAACAGTTTTGCATGGTTTTGCTTTGGGTACAGTGCGCTTGTTTATCAAGCACAAGCTAAGGCTTGCTGAAATCTTGCCATTCAAGTTCTCTGCTATTAAACTTTCAGGCTTTATTCAGCAAAATGATACAGCTTCCCTGTACTGGTTGGCTGAAGACCCTTAATTTTAGAAACAAATATCCCACAGTTATTCAGAATTACTTCACCCTCTGCCACAGCAGTTAGAAATGGTCTGATGGGCAACGTTGCACCACCAGCACACAGGGGTGTATTTACTGGGAGCCTCCTCGATGGTGTTCAGTGTCTGTTTGTGCACATCCTAGTGTCAATGCCTTCGTGGCTGGCAGGAGCAGAGTGTCAGGTTTGCTTTGTCCTCCCACCCCTAGAAAGGCATGGGAAGGCTCTCTGCTTTTGCTGGCCTGGGCAAGTGGGCCTGCAGTTGCCATGTGGAAAAAGTTGCCTCCCCGGGCTTTTGCCACTGGCCTCCCCAAGTCCACCGTGTGCTTCCTGGCTTGTAGAAATACTGCGGAGAGGGCTTTGCTCACACATACGCAAAACTGTTTCTCAAGGTTCCTGCATAAGTTTGATTTGCACATCGGGCCCCCGGCAGGCTGCCACGGCATCAGCGCCGTTTGGTGTCCAGATCTTAGCTGGAGTCTTCTAGCATGCGGGATCTCCTGGGGACTTAGCGTCCACCGTTGTTATGTTCCTCTTTTCTGATAAAAATGAATATTGTACATTAATATGTTGATAAACTACTAGGTGCAACATTGACGATGATTACTGAAGTGTGTTGGAATTTACTTTCTAAGCTCTGGACAAGGTTTTATCCTCTGTTTCAGCTCCAGACATACTGAGTCAATAATGCTGTTGGTTACTCGGGGAGGCTACCCAAAGGGATGTGTTTGTCTTTGCACTGGGATGTACTAGGTTTGGCTGTCCTTTCTCAGTTCCTGCATCACAGTGTTTCAGCAACAAGCTCCCCTGCCTGACAAGGGATGGCTGAATTTGTTGGCTGTGCAGGAGATTATTATTTGTATTTCAAAATATCAAAACGCTTTCCAATGGAAAGGAAAATATTTCTCTGCTTTCAGCCTTCCTGCCTCCCCAGTAAGTGTTTGTGCTCTCTTCAGCCTTAGAGAATATTAAAATGCTGCTGTCACCTGTACAAGATGTTTGACTACCATCTGTAAACACTTTCTGACCAGCATTTGCTTTGACAAAGTTCCCATATTCACAATGTAAAACTTACTGGCAAGGCTTGTTATGGCTGGGGCAACTGGGTTTCCTTTACCTCTGCTGTGGAGGAGCAGAGGAACACAGGGCAGACCGGTGGCCAGTGTAGTCCAACCAGTATCCTGCCACAGCCACTGGCCATAAACATCACTGAAAGGCACAAGTAGCCCTGTGATGGGCATCTCTGGGGTGATCCCACCTCGCTCTCCCTGGAAAACTCCCTTCCAAGCGCTGATGATTACAGGTTTGTTCAATCTCGGAAGCTTGAGGAGCAAAGATATCTCTCCAGCCTGTGTTTGTTTTATGCTGTAGCTCTACAGATTCCAGTAACTCAATAAATATTTGATCCTCTTTGGTGCCTTCCCGAGCTTCTGGCTTCAGAGAGACCTTGTGGCAAGGAGTTCCACGGTTAATTACGAACTAGCCTAAAAATAGAGGTTGGGGGAGAGGAGAAGAAAGTATTTCTGTAGTTTCTGAGGCTGCTGCATTCCAGATTCCTGCCATTTCCTCTTTCCTACACACTGCAGAGAAGGGAAGGATCTAACCTTCTGCTCTAAATCAGCCTCAATTTTGTTGTTCACTGCCAAAGACTGGAAAGATTCAACTTCGGTTGTATTTTTTAATGACTTTGGGAAGAGAATGTAAGTATGAGCTTTTTACATATGTGCATTTTTACATATGGATGAGTTCATCTCATCTACTGTACACTGGAAGAATGCCAGGAGAATATATCATAATACGTTATTTCAGTCAATATTTAAAAGATGTTTTGTCTTACTTTTTTTTTTTAATCACTGGAGCATCTGAGAAGCCTTCACCTGTCAGCGTTCTTTGTTTAAGGATGGGTGTTTCTTCACATTTTACTCAAAACACAAAACGCCTCTACTTTTCAGAATTTTCTTTGGATTCAGGAATGTTAGCAAGATGTAACACTGTTGGTTAAAATGTTTTCTGCCTTGTATACCCAAATACCCATATGGATTGGAATTACTCATTATTTATTTGTACACACTTATTACTAAGGCGTTGTTAATAATTATTGGGTTTGCATATTTGCTATTGTTATGTTTATTGTTGCACAGAAAGGGAAACTGACCACAGCAGCGTTTACTGGTCCAAATCTAACCTTTCCAAAATTAACTCCAGCTTTCTCTTTCTGAATACACTTCCAAAACCCCTTTTCTGCACACCTTTCTGTGTTGTTGTGTCCCAGGTTTTGAAGAGCAACTGTCAAAAAAAAAAGTGTCCTTTTGTACTGGGTACTGAAATTCATTCCAGGTGAGAGAGTTCGCTTTCTAAGAAGCAATCAAGGTGTATCTTAGCTGTCTGGGAATCTGACTACTTCATTAGCAAACCAAAGTTGGATGGTTACAGGTAAATCCCCTTGGTGAGATGAGGTTAGGGTTTATGCTGATTTGGGGCTACACAAATGAACCACATAGGCAAATCCAAAGCATTATAAAAATAGGTAGCACTTTGAAAAAGTTTAAGATCTGAATCTTCAGGGTCCAAAACTGGAAGCCCTATGTGAATGAGGCAAAGGAGCGGGGAAGGGAGGCAGGGGGAGGGGAGGTGTGGGAGAACACAGAGCACAGGAATGATTTAAGTATTGCCCAAACCACTAGGTAAAGTCAGAGGGTTTCTCTGAGTAGCTTCTCCCAGCATTTTATTTTGTGCTAAACATAAGGCGCCAGAGTTTACATTTAATAACTCTGCCCAAGTTAGTCATTTAAATAAATACTGACTGTCCGTGAATGCATCCCACTGGGGAGCACAGCAGCAGAAGACAGGAAAGAAATCTCTTCCCCTGCAGATGTACATTGTGTATAAAACTTGATATATGAATTTCCTCCTGCCCAAGGAATTCACTCAGCAAATTTTTCAGTCTTCCACTGCCTGCTGCTTTCCACTGGCTGGCTACTGGGAGCAAGGTGACAGCAGAAAGACAAACCTCCCAGGACAAAGGCAGTTACGCTGCACCGGTGCCAGTATCTCTTTTCCTAGGCAGGAGTAAGAGTGAACACCCGGCAGGATGCGTGTGGCGGGAGGCATGTCGGGTGCTGGACGCACTCCGCTGCTGTCTGTGTGGCTCCTGAGAGAGGGATGTGAAAAGAGGTGAGAGGCTGGTAGGAGGAAAGTTTGCAGACAGACGAAATGGATCAGCAATGCTACAGTGAATAATAGAGCGACAGCTGTTCTGATTTCCTCCCCCTTTGTATATAAATGAATCAAAACCAGAGCTGTTTTGAGCTGAAGCAGATGATAATTCTTTGAAGTACGCTAAGTCTGCTGTTGTTCCAGCTCTCTTCTCTTTTCTTTCTTTCTTTCTTTCCTTCTTTCCTTCTTTCTTTTATCTTTTTCTGTTTCTTTCCTCCCTTTCCCTTTCTTTCTTTCTCTTTCTTTATTCTTTCTTTCCATTCTTCCTCTCTTTCTCCTCCACCTCACCCCATGCTTTGCAATGACAGCATTTAGCCTTACCAGTTCAGTGCAAGGGAATTTGCAATTGTGCTGTGGAGCCAAGCTAACAGTTTGGGAGATGGAGCTCTCCCTTCATGGCTGCGTGCTGCTTGTGAAGATCCAGCCCTCGGAGTCCCATGGCTTACGTGAAATGACAAAACACATTGCTGGACAGAGGAACTGAGGTGAAAGGCTCAAAAACATGACAAGAGGGATCAGAAATTAAGTGGCAAGGGGGCCTCACTCAGCAGCTTGGCAGGTGCTTTCCATGGCTATTGGATGCAATGAAAAAAGCAAGCCACACATCACCATTCAAGCCCCTGCAGGGCTTCATCTAATTTCCCTTGTTGCAATGAAGAAAATTTATGACATGGACAGGATTTTCAACTTGGGATGTGTGTGAAAGCTCAATTTTTTCTCCAAATTCAAATGACATAAAAGTTCAGGAGGTTCCCAGCACTCTGAATCCTCATTATTTACTGTGCACAAACAAGTTCTCAGGTGATGAGGATTCACAGCAGCAGCAGGAAGGAGACCGGGGAATGCAAATAAACTCACCTTGTGATTCTTGAGGGTGACAGAAGGAGTGAGTCCAAAAGAGCATTGGATCCTAGGTCAGAAAGAGGTGGTGATGAGCTTTCCTACTTTAAAATGAAGGACTGTGGAGAAAACTCCAAGCAGGTTTTTTTGGGTTTTTTGTTTTTTGGTTTTTTTTTGGTTTGCATTTGGGTTTTGTTTTTTTTTTTTTCCACACTGTGTTGCAGATGTCTGGTTTTGCTCTGTGTTTTTATTTATTTATAGGCATTTCTATGGCACTCATCACCATAGTGTCTGGGTAAATCTTCTTTCCTTTCTTGTATCATGTAATTAAATCTATACAAAATACATATGTTCTTGGCAGAGAAAAAAAAAAAAAAGTTAAGCTCAGCTTTTGGAAGGGATTTGTGCCCTGCAATTAAACACTGCTTTTGCAATGCTGTATCTTTCCATGTGCACGTGAATGAGGAAATATACCATCTTCTAAAGGCTGTAGGCTCACACATCCACTACCCTGGTGTGCAGGGCCGTGGCAGCTGACTTGCAGCTGGGTGCATGGCTGGCAGGGTAGCAGGAGGGAAGCGGGATGGTTGGATTTGACACCTAACTGGGGACCCTGAGGCATGCTTCTGCCTTCCTCTCTCATCCAGGCACCACCTGCATAACTCGCAGTAGGCAGAAAGGGCACTAACACATGCACACTAACCCTAAAGGGGGAAGTGCAGAGTTCCCATGAGACTCTTCTCAAGAGGATAGCTTCCTGTTTTTATTCTGTTTGTGTGGACAGGGCTCCTGGAAAGGCCAGCACATCCCTTCAGCCGAGGGTTTGCAGGAGGAGAAGCAGCAAGCACTGGGGAGAGGCTGGAGCTTTCTGAGGAGCCAGCAGCATGAGCTGGGGCTGGTCACATCCCCTCTGTGTGTGACTCGGGTCCTGTCATCTAAAGGAAGGTAACTATTCTTCTCCTCTGTAAAGTATAATAGAGTAGAGTGAAATATCCTTCTGGGGTCTGGTACGATGATCGTGGGTGTCTGCAGAGCTGATCTGAAGGACTGTGAGGACAAGCTGGCAATGGGTGAAGCCCAGATTTGTACTGGAAGTTGGAACAAAGGGCTGCCAGTCACACTAGTCCGCTCTGGGAGCCTGAATTTGACAGGGCACAGGCCAGCACAGGTGCCTTCCACAGCATCAGGTGAGGGAAATTCTGCTTTTGTATAAATACACAAAGAGATCTGAGCAGGCTGTGCACCAGCTAAGGCAACAGTCCTGCAGATGCTCCCCTAGGGCCACCCAGGGTGTGCCAGGGCTGACAGGTGACCAGTCCCTGGTATACTTCTTAAGTAGGAATCTGGAGGATGTGTGGTGGTCTAAGTCCCACGGCAACGCTAACTGCAGACAACATGAACACGTTACACATTTCTGTTGGAATGAATAAATCCAGCCTTTTCCTTTTTGAGAGTGATTTTCTTCTCCCATCGGCAAGAAACGATAGCTACACTGCTTTGATGCTTGAAGATCATCTCGTAAAAAGCCCTGAATCCTCAAGGGCAGAGTAATCCGTCTCCCTCATAACTGCACATACTGCATAGCATCCCCAGTCTCCAGGACATTCAACACCATTAGTCACTTGTGAAAACTTCTGGCTGTGTTTTGTTCCTTCTTGTACTCCGCTCTTGGCAGGCACATACATAACCCACGGTTTGTTCGTTACCCCTTAGCTTACATGCTTCGTTACCTGGCTGAACCAGAGACACAGCTGTCCCTGGTTTCTAAAGGCCACGTGAGCAGAATTTGGCTTGTCTGAAGATCCAGCAACAAACAACAAAGAGTTATTGCCTTTCTCCTAGGTGGGAAAAACCGTATGCTGATTTTCCAGGAGTGAATAACCACAATACTAATTGAATGCTGAGAATAATCATGTTTCCAGATGTCTGAGTTGTTGGGTCATATGTTGTTGGTTTTTCTTTTCTTTCCTTTTAATGCTAGTGTTTTATATAAGGCAAACAATATGAAGTACTGCTGAAATACATGAAAGAAGGCATTTATATGAGGTACCACTTTCTGGTACTTGGAGGCTGGATGAAAGCCTTTTAGCTAGCATTAAGAGCTCAAGCAGCATTCCCATCTGTCTAGCTTAGAAATACTGAGATACTCCAGAAGAGTATGAGGATTTTAGAGTAGGTGTAAACTTCACCCTAAAAGTCTCTTGCTGCTGCCAGAGGAAGGTAGTACAGCCAGAGTGCCAAGGAGGGTCTGTCAGAGACCATACCAGGTAGGCACAGAGAGCAGCAGCCGGAGCATCTGGGCTTGTTGAGCAGTGATTAATTGTTTGCTAGTGCCACCGTGAGGAGGGACTGCCGTCTCCGTGCTTCCTCACTGCCATAATAATAATAATAGTAATAATAATTATAATTATAATAATCCAGGAGACGCCAGAGGACAACAACAGGCAACACCTGAAAACCAGCACTGGGTCTGAGGCTGACCTTGGGGAGCCATGAGCAGTTTGGGAGCCACTGATCTGTGCCGGCCCTTGCTGTCAGTGCCCAAGCACTGGCAGCGAAGTGATGGGTCCAGCCCTGGGTGCCACAGCCCTGCTGTCTCTGGGGTCGGTCCCCAGCAAGGTGTGCGCGGGGTGGGTTCAAGCGGTTTGTCCAGCCGCAGCTGCCAGTGAGATGAGCCGGCCTGGGTTTTCATGGTGGCGCGAGCTCTCCTGTCCTCCCCGAGCATGGCCAGCAGCCCCATGGCCAGACATGAACTCCTGTGGCCGTGCCAAACCATTTTATGAAGATCCACGCCTTTCCCTTTGCCGAGGCAGGTGCAGTCAGTGCCAGCTGATCGCAGCCTGTTTATTCGAGAGCGGGAAGCTTTGTCAGGAGTTTATGCTCGCAGCATTGTTTTAGGTCAGAATCAATCTGAGTAAATAAATCAATGTATGGAGCTGGCCGCATGGTGCAGCTGGTGCTGGAGGAAATCTCTTGAGCAGTCCCAGCACAGCCGTGCTTTCCAGCTTTAGAAACCTGGGAAAGAAGCTCAAAACAGCAATAGGATACTTGGACAAGCCATCATTCTTGGCTTTTAGCTGTACACTTCACTGACACATAGAAACAGAGATTCTGCAGTGATGTACACCACATAACACAATCCTCCATGTGTGTTATGCATTCAGGTTTGTTTGTATCTCATTTAGACATCACTCAGAGGATGAAATAAAAGCTGTATTTTTCATCTTACCCTCCAAAGCTGGCCAAAAGAACTGACGAGATTGTAGTCATTCAGAGATATCTGATGTATCTACGTAAGTCCAATGATGTTTTGGGAGGAAGTGTGCAGTAAGTGAAAAACAGGTTAAGGAACTAGTTTGGGATGCTGGAGACCTGGCATTGATTCCCAGCTCTGCCACAGACTCCCAGCGTAACCTGAGGCAAGCTATTTCCCTCCCAAAAACACTTTCATAGTCAGAGAAGGTAAAAATCCTACTTCATTTGAGTTTTGCCTTTGACTTCATGGAGCCAGCTCCCACCCACGCATTTCAGAGCCTAAAAATTAAATACAGGTTTAAGCACCTTGCTGAATTAGTGCCAGAAGTTCCCTGCCTTTCAGCTTCCTACACGTAGAAGACGAACAAAGATCACTTCCCCATTCCCACTCACTTTGCATGCTTAGGCTGACGTCGGTTTGGTGTAGGACTGAGTGTAATGACCAGGACCGTGCCCCTGCGCTGGCCTGTGCCCCTGATAAACTGCAGCTCAAACAAGAGCCAGGCCTGTTGGAGGCCTCACGTTTGGCTGCCGTCGGTTGCACTTGGATGCTGTCGGACCTTACTGGCCTCTCTGCACTGGGAGGGGCTTTCTCCACTGCTGGCAGGTAACTGGGGATCAATAATTCGCAGCCCATGTTAACAGAGAAAAATCAGTGTCTCTGCTTAGACAAGTGGTTGGGTTTCTAGTAAGGGACTTCCTTACTTTTAATGCCCCTTCATTTTTTCATGGAGTGGTCTGTTGTGACAGTATACAGCTAAGTTTATGTAACTGGCACGTTAGAGTGCTCCCCTGAAGAGGATATTCCTGTTGGCGGAGGACTGCGCATTTGCTTAAACCAACAGTTGTAGGTTTCAGCAGCCCTTGACAGGTACAAACAAGGAACCACACTGATAGGTGAGGGGAGGAGGGATTACTGTGCTTAACAAGAAATAGACTTTGGCATTTACATGCATATCGCGGATACGCTCTATAAGGTAAACAAATACGGCATAAAAACATATTTGGCTATTCAAATGACCTGATTGTTGCTATTATGATGATGTCTCCCGGCATGTATTTAGTAACATGCTAATTGACTTTATCTGCATCAGGAAGAAAACTTTTCACTCTCTGTTTCAGGATGGTTTCTGACGACATTTTCTGTCAAGTTTTTTTTTTATTTATTTGTTTCAGGGGACTGTTTGAAATGAAAATAGACCTTGACTCTGGCTGACACACCAGGCTGCTTGGGCCAGGGCTGCTGTTTACTGGGGTGCAGATGACACAGCTGGGCCTCCGCAGGCGGCCGTGTGCCGTGCTGGATGGAAGTTGGCTGTTTGGGGGTCCCTCCTCCAGGTCCATATCCTCTTCTTGCCCGGACAGTTGGCAGCTGGGGTCAGCCAGGCATACAGCAGCGACTTTTGAGCTGCCTTCGCTCACAACCTGAATATGCAAAGCAGTAACCAAAGACAGCCTTGGTGAGACTCGGGTTATTGAAGCCTCAGGTACATATGCATGGCTCCAACCTGACAGTTACTGCCAACATTAAGCCGATGAGCACAACCGAGGCCCTCCAGGACATTTAGCGAACTACTCACCCTCTGCACTAGGTTTTTGATTTCAGCATGAAATGCGCCAAGCAGTTTGTCGAGCTTTTCTGAAGAGGAAGTTAAAGAGGCCGCGGGGGAAGCAGAAAGCAAAAAAGCCATTCAATGCAGCAGCCCTCCATGCTGGGGATGTGCCTTAGAATAGCAAATGAGAGTTTTAGGCATCTCACTGACAAAATGATTATGACAAAATTATTAATCCTTCTCTAGTTATGAGAATAAATTTGTTCTGGTCATACAGCAACAGTTGGCAAGCTGAATCATAACCAGCAACATAAACACTTGTGGTAAAATAACCTTTGCCCCTACATTTGAGCTAAGCAGGTGAAATGAATCTAATCAGTCAATTTATTTTGCCATTATTGCACCTACAAAACTTCTGGGAACTCGCACAAAATTTCCCCATGTACTACTTGTTTAATGTGGTCTAAGGGTTATCTTCATGAAGAAAGTCAGACAGGTAGATGATGTGCAGAGGTTTAAGAGGCACAGCATTTGTTGACTGCGGCAACAGTCACTACGTGAACTGCCTTGTGGGGCTGCACAGCTCGAAATGTCACCAGCTGCTCCTCGGGCACGCATGCACAGGCGACAGATGACAATGTTTTGCAGGAATCGCACTGGCAAAGCCCAGTAACGCAGTAATTCACAGGCACGCCACAACAAACAGACGGCGGGGGCATGAACTGAAAATGGGAACTTTTCAGGGTGGCAAGTCAGAGGTGCGTGAGCTGAATGGGCCTGGAAGTACGTTTAACATAAGGGAAAACGCATTTACAAAAAAAGCAGGGGAAAAAAAAGAAAAAGCGTTATAAGTCAGTCAGTGTCTAGGAATGGTCCACTGAAGCCAGCAGCCCAGTTTTGAAAGATGGTGTGCACTGGCATTTTTGGAAGTGCAGCCCTGACTGTTTCAGTGGCAAGAACTGTGCATGGTCAGTGGGGCCTTCATTTTGTCTGGGCTTGAAGGCACTGCCTTCATGTAAATAATCACCAAACATTTCAAAGCCTTTGAAAACATTTCGTTTAATTTAACATTTTAATGCTAGGAATGGGCTAGGGTTTAGGTGTGGTGATTTCACATATTTTTGGAACCTGTTTATCCGTCTTTTATTAAGACTCTGAGAAGGCAGCTCAAAATACTTCAGTGACTCCAGTGATGCTGTAATTTCTGCTTCTTTGTTTTCTGAATATGATTAAGTTAAATTCCTGTCTCCGTCTCAAGCTGTTTCCTGAAGAGACACTTAGAGGCCAGCATCACAAGGCTTGCTTCAGCTTAGCTCAATTTCAGATCAGTGGCTGAGCTGACGAGTAAAGATGTGAAAACTTATTTTAGATCTGGTGTATCTTCAACTTACCCTAACAACATACCTTCCAGCTAAATTTTGCATTTTGTCTTCTTTTATTTAAGATGACAAGTGAACAATTGTTAATAAAGTATATCCTGTCCTTACAATGTTTGTTGTCCTTTCACAAACTGACATAATTACTTTAACGGTGGAAAATTAGCAGTGGAAACATCACTCTGACCGGCAAACTTTCAGCCTGCATCTCATCACAAGGGGCAGGGTTTTTCAAAATGTCCGTGTCCGTGGTTGCTCCATCTGAAGCAGCTTGTAGGGCTTTAGCACTAAGATACTTTTTTTTTTTTTTCCTGCCCTGCTGCTTCTTCCAAAACAAAACCCAGGTGACAGCAGCCCAGCTTTATTTGCCATTGCAGCATCCACAGAACCACGGGCTTTGAAGGGACGTTGCTGTCGCCATATCTCTGCTGTGGATAACATGGACAAGCATGCACAGGAGGAGGCTTGTTAGTAAAGCATAGGGAGTTACTTCATATGCTGTGTGACACAAGGAAAGTTTAAGGACAATTCAGTGCATATGAAGAAGCAGAATATAGATCTGGAAAAGTCTTCCTCTATTAAGTAATTTTTCTGCCAATATCAGCATAGAACCTGCATATCTAGGTGTTCATTAACCATGGAGCTCACGCTACTGCCCACATCACAGATCTGGCCCTGTTCGTGGCCTTGTTACTAGTCATGGACACAGACCACCAAGCAGGTATTTAAGAGCTTTATCTGTCCTGTGCCTCATTGTTTTACAATAAGTTATCCCAGGTCAGCTGCTGCATGGATACAGCCTCTCATGCCATACACATCACAAGCTGGTTTTCATAATGTGGTGAATGGCCTTCAAGTGTCACTTTGGATGTTTCCGAAAAAAATACTGCACACAGGGTATTACTGCCTCACAGAAACTTTTATTCCTGTCGGAAGCAGTATAACTACAAAACTGAGATTCTTGAAAGCCAAGTTTAAGTAGTGCCCTGCCAGTAACAATGGAGTTTAATGCCAGGATAATGCAGGTTAACTTCTGCAAGGACTTCCCACTGTTGGCTCTCTTTCCTCCCACCCGCTTGGCTCTTCCTCATCCCAACGGCAGAGAGGCATTTAGCTTTTTCATTTGGAGTGAGAGCTGCAAGTTTGGAGAAGAGAACACTACCACCTTCAGAGAGTTGGTGGTAGAGCATCTGGAAAGGCACATGAGCTGTCTCCAAGCCTGGCTGCGAGAGCCGAAATCAGAACACCCGAGGCTGCTGCTAATTCCTCTCCTTCTGAGATAGGGTGTCTTTAGCTAGCCCCATGCCAATTGTAGCAGATCTCTCCTGATCTTCTACCTATATTCTATCTATCTATATCAGATATAATTTAGGGATTTTTTTACAAAAATTCCTGCTCTTTTTTTTTTTATTATTATTATTATTTGCTTGCCTGTAGATGCCTGAATGCAGTTTGAAAGGTCTGGGCTTTCCACAGGGGTTTTCGAGCCAGTCATGAAGAAAGCCTAAAATAAAAGAGCCCAGCAGCAGTCCCACCTCAGCAAATTCAGATTCCTCTTTTTTTCAATGTGAATCTTCATGTTCTCTCCAGCTGTTTGTTACTTGTTTAGAGTGGTAAGCTCTTGCCTGCGCAGCGGTGCTTTTGCATCAGGAGGTGCTGGTCCATCATGTTGCCTGTAAGAAGGGCACTCCGAGTTTGCGAAGTGTGGTTTTACATGCATATTGTTAGAGCTGACACTATAAAGACAGAGAGAGAACTGATGATAAAGTGACATCCCTTCAGATGCTGGCAACCCTGAGTTGTGTAGCATCTAATGATCCAACCCGTGCACAGTGAGTGTGCTGTGCAGATCCAGTCCATGGAAGGGTTACCCATTTTGGTCATTTGAGACATTACAGAATTTTTCTTAGGAGAAAACAAGTCTACTTATCATTCCTATTGTCAAATGAAGACGATGTTCAAATGAGATCTTACTGCACTTTCAGATAAGGGCAGGGTGTGGATCAGTAACATCTTGATGTGCAGCGGTCTCCTGGACAGTGGTATGCGAGGTACCACCAAAATCTCTTACAGCACAGAGGGTTCTGGGGCAGTGGCTGTAAAGATGCCTCAGCCACTGCCTGTCACAATTACATGGGGGGATTAATGAGAAGAAAGCATCCCAATTTTCTTTTACCTTGCTGGCTTAGCTAAAACACAGCCTCAGCTACAATTTGGCACGTCTGCTCTGGAGGCAACCAGAGTCACAGGTGGGTCACCTCACCTCCTGCTTGGGGAACCTCCACACACTTTGAAGGCAAAAATGCACCTTATCACCAAAGCACGATAACCGGTGGATGGGGTACCAACAGGTGCAGGGGGGCAGGAATGGGTTGGGCACCCTGCATCTGGCCTCAGAGCAGCAGCCGAGCTAGAAATGCGGCTGTTCCAGAGCATGCCTTGCTATTCCAGGAATGTGGACCTGCTGGCCAAGAAAGGACATACTGTAAACATTGTCCAGTGATTCAAAAGCACTTCTAGAAAAGAGCTGTTAGGCTAATGCATAATATGCCCTAGAGCAGTGGTCTTGCACCAAATTACTGCCTCGTGTCTGCTGCTGGAGAGATTTCCATCGGAAAACCACAGAAGGGCTGTTAATCAAAATAAATCGGTGCTAGTCCACTGGCTGCAGTGGAGCGGCTCCAGCCTGCTTTTGGTGCTGTGGAGCCGCGTGCCAGGAGGGGAGGCCTATTTTGGATGCTGCTGTGTGTGCATAATTAGACACGCCTGATCTGGGCAGGACCCTGGTGAGGTTTGCAAATGCGTTTGGCAAAAAGCACGCCAGGAAAAGCTGCTGAGCCTAAATGTCCTGGAAGTTTCACCTCTTCTGGGAAATCCTCCTCTGGTGTGTGAAACAGCTATCTGGCTAGCCACAGTCAGAGCATAGTGAGTGGCAAAGATCAGCAAATCTCACACTTGCTTCGTAAGAGTAGGCAAGATCAAGCAAACAAAATGCCCAAATCCCATGCCATTCGAATCATCAGCTTTTGTATTTTGGTGCAACGAATAAATCTCATCAAGCTAGAGATAATTTTAGGTGCAGAAAGATGACTTCATTTTCTCAGTTCCTGGACGAGACAGTCTGGTACTTCTCATTACTGGCATGACTAGCTGAGCTTTGGGCTAGCAGTCCAGGAGAGAGAAGCCTCAGAACCCATTGCCTTCCAGCTTCCTACCCCTGCTTGTTCTAGGAAGGCAAATAACAGCTGCGCAGCCATGACTTATCCTTGTCATTTATCCCTTAAGGGTAAGCTGGTTGTTCTTGTTGCTTTGCTTCCAATGATGAGAAGAGTCATAACTTATAAGAATGAAAAATGTCATTACAGATTCCTGTTCCCAATGGAGTCTCTGCTTTTATGTGGTTATCTTTCTATTTACACCTGTCGTGGTTTTGTTTAGTGGGGGGGGGGGGCTAAGGTGGCAGCTTCTGTAGGAAACTGCTAGAAGTCGCTCCCCTTTGTTCAGGAGACTTGGCCAGGCCTAGGGCGGACCCACTGCTGGCCAAGGCCGAGCCAATTGTTAGCAGAATGTCCTGTGATAACGCCTCTGCGATAGCGTATTTAAGAAAGGGAAAACAGAAAAAAAAAAGAGAAGATGTGAAGAAGCTGAGCGGGGGCAGAGGCGCAGAGGGGGAGGCGCACGCCTCATGGGCCTTGCAGGCCTCACCCTCTGGCCTCTCGCCAGGCGGTCGACTGGGCCCAACTCGGTCCAGCCCGGCTGCAAGAAGTGGAGAGGAGATGAGAAGTGAATAAGATGTAAAAAAAGATCCTGAGAGACATCTACCAGCCTGTTGTGAGGAACGGCTGCAGACGCCAAGGTCAGTGAAGAAGGAGGGGGAGGAGTAATGCGGCTCCTGGCCAAGATTCCCCTGCAGCCTGTGGTGACGACCATGGTGGAGCAGGTTGTCCCCCTGCAGCCCATGGAGGTCCACGGAGGAGCAGAGATCCACTTGGAGCCCGTGAAGGACCCCACACTGGGGCAGGTGGATGCCTGAAGGCAGCTGTGGCCCGTGGAGGGCCCGCTGGGACAGCTGTTCTAGAGGGACTGCACCCATGGAAGAGATGACCCACGCCGGAGCAGTTCCACGAAGGACTGTGGCCCGTGGGAGGGACCCCATGATGGAGCAGAGGAGGAATGTGAGGAGCTCTTCCCCGGACCATGAAGCAGCAGCGTGAAACAACGTATGATGGACTGACTGCAACCCCCATTCCCTCTTCCCCCCTGTGCCGCTCGGGGGGGAAGGTGGTAGAGATAATGTTAAGCTTGGGAAGAGGGAGGGGTGGATGGAGGTTATCTTGTTCTCTGTCTCGTCTCATTATCCTGCTGTCTGCAGTAATAAATGAATAGTTTTCCCCAAGTCGAGTCTGTTTTGCCCGTGACGGTAACTTTAAGGATTTCTCCCTGTCCTTATCTCAAACCTTGAGCCGTTTTTCCTTATATTTTTTCTACCTGTTCTCTCGGAGGGTGGGGGGAGTGAGAGAGAGACTGCGTAGTCTGGTCCTGATCGGGCCTGAACTACGACAACACCAGCCAAAGCAGACCCCAAACACAAAGGCTCCTGCCCCCTTTAAAACAACAGAACACTTTACAGTCCTCTCTTGGAAATCTACAGGAGACACCAGAGTTGGAAGAGAACTTTTTTCTCTCCAGACCACAGCCAAAGCGTCAGTGTGGAAGCCCTGCTTAGAATATTTGGGTTTGCATTGCCACATTTATGAAGAGGTTCGTGCTTCACACTGTGTGGTTGCTCTGGTTTTGTTTAGTGAGGGGGGGGCCTAAGGTGGCAGCTTCTGTAGGAAACTGCTAGAAGTCGCTCCCCTTTGTTCAGTGGACTCGGCCGGGCCTAGGGCGGATCCGCTGCTGGCCAAGGCCAAGCCAATTGGCAGCAGAATGTCCTGTGATAATGCCTCTGCAATAACGTATTTAAGAAGGGGAAAACAGGAAAAAAAAAAAAGAGAAGATATGAAGCAGCGAGCGGGGGCATAGAGGGGGAGGCACGAGGATAGCTATTTCACGCACCTTGCAGGCCTCACCCTCTGGCCTCCCGCCGGGCAGCCGACTGGGCCCAACTCGGCCCGGCCTGGCTGCAAGAAGTGGAGAGGAGATGAGAAGTGAATAAGATGTAAAAAGGGTCCCGAGAGGCGTCTGCCAGCCTGTTGTGAGGAACGGCTGCAAACGGCAAGGTCAGTTCAGAAGGAGGGGGAGGAGTAATGCGGCTCCTGGCCAAGATTCCCCTGCAGCCCGTGGTGAAGACCATGGTGGAGCAGGTTGTCCCCCTGCAGCCCATCGAAGTCCACGGAGGGGCAGAGATTCACCTGCAGCCTGTGGAGGACCCCACGCCAGAGCAGGTGGAGGCCTGAAGGAGGCTGTGGCCCGTGGAGGGCCTGCTGGGGCAGCTGTTCTGCACCCCGTGGCAGAGATGACCCACGCCGGAGCAGTTTCACGAAGGACTTGTGGCCCGTGGGAGGGACCCCACGATGGAGCAGGGAAGGAATGTGAGGAGTTCTTCCCCCAACGATGAAGCAGTGGCATGAAACAACGTGTGATGAACTGACCGCAACCCCCATTCCCTCTTCCCCCCTGTGCCGCTTGGGGTGAGGGGAAGGTGGTAGAAATAATGTTAAGCCCGGGAAGAGGGAGGGGTGGATGGAGGTTATCTTGTTCTCTGTCTCGTCTCATTATCCTGCTGTTTGTAGTAATAAATGAATAGTTTTCCCCAAGTCGAGTCTGTTTTGCCCGTGATGGTAACTTTAAGGATTTTCTCCCTGTCCTTATCTCAAACCTTGAGCCGTTTTTCCTTATATCATCTCCCCCTATTCTCTTGGAAGGTGGGGGGAGCGAGAGAGAGACTGCGTAGTCTGGTCCCGATCGGGGCTGAACTACGACAGTGATACAAGATTTTTGTGCATGTCGTAAAGCTTTGTTTACCCACAAACCTTCCCCTCCCTTAAGTAATAACGAGCGCTGAGGTTGCGGCACATGCTGATGAAAGCAAGTAGACATATGCTTCACCAGGCGTCCACTACAGCATGTGTCTGGTGCAGCAGCAAACTTGTTGCTTGGAAAGAGAAAAAAACCCAACCAACCAGCAAGTGAACAGGCCGCCACAGCTGCAAACCACCTGAAACGCTGCCGCACTTTGTGTCAGAAGCAGCAACATGGCCCAAAGCCCCGGGTGAGTGGCTTTGGTGCTGGCCCGGCGCATGCGGTTATTTGACATGTGATTATTTGACAGGCCTGGCAAGTGACATGAGCTCTTGCCTTCACTGCACCCTATGTAGGGGCACAGGATTTGTGCTCACCCCTGCTGTCTCCCATTTCAGTACAAACTAAAAACTAATTTAGGGCCAGAAAGGATGCTCTCCACCTTGCAGCATGGACGGGAAGCAACTTTTCCATCCTCGAGCCAAGACCACAGGTGAAAGCCCAGTCCTCCAACAGAGCTGGTCTGAGTCGTGCGTGGTCTCAGAGCTGCCACCACAGGGTTTTCTGTTCCAAGCGCAATATGGCTGTGTGGGATGAGGACAGGAAAGATAGGAACCCACTGCTCTAGGTCAGGCTGACTTTGCTCTACAAAAGACCGCAGCAATTGTAAAGGATTGCTCCACAGTGACCGTGGTAAATAGCTTCAGCTGTTCATGTACCTTACAGAAGTTTGGAACTTGATTTTTGGGTCTATATTTTGATTCCAAATGTCTGCATCCTGGAATTTGATTCAACCAAGGTCGATATTTGGCTGTGAAAATAAATACCTCCCAGATGGCTCCTTTCTAGTAGGTGTTTGAGCATGTTTCAGTGTGGTATTTAGCATATGGGAAAAGCACAACAAAACAAAACAGATCCACTATTTCATCATACTTATTTGAAATTTGTATCTAGGATCCATAAAGAAAAAAGCTGAGTGTTTCACAGTAAAATATGGCATATGACCATATTTGTGTGAGCTTGGGCTGCTAGCGCTGCCCTCATGGAAGAGCTGGCAGATGGGCGCTAAACCATGATGAGCAGAAAAGCTACAGTACCTTGAGACTCAGTGATACGCAGTGTATGTGTACAGATAAACACAGGCAGATAACCATGAAGTGGTGAGCAGAGAGCCCTGCTGACTTGCTGCTCTTTTTCTCTGTTCTGTTATTATTCATACACTGATTACATCCTCACACGTATCAGTCTCTGCTCAAGGAAGCTTATGTAGACACACTGTATGGAAATGACATTCACTGTTTTAAGTCTTCACAGTGGTGACACACCATGGTTTGCTTCTGATCCATCTTATAAAAGGTGGGTGGAAGAGGAGAAGGACCTGTTTCTTATTTGCTTTTTAAAATAACTGTTTTTATTTATATAGGGTCAACTCTTGAATTTCCCAGGCTTGGATCACCTGCCCCTCAAGCCTGCAGATGGAGGGACATGCCTTTGTAGAGGGAGCTTAGGGCAAGCGCTGCATCAGGCTTCTCCCCTCCATCCTCCCTGGATGCCAAGACCGCGCCGCCACAAGGCCCAGGGGAGGTCGCTTGGCTGGAAGGGTTGATAATACTTGCGGTTCCTCTTGTTGCTCGGCAGAGGTTCAGCATCAGGCTTACATCCTGCTTACCTTCAAACTCCCCTCTCTCAGTGGATCTGGAGAGCTGTTGTGGCCTAATGCAAAGCTACTGTAAAACCCTTGACATTGTGTCCTGGTTCCGGCTAGGACAGAGTTAATTTTAACCTGAGCAGAGAGAAGAACTGGAGCTGGTGGGCCCTGTGGCTGGGGGACACAGCTGGGATAAGTTACTAATTAGCCAACAGCTGGGATAGTTTACCCAAATTGGCCAAAGAGCCATTGCATCCCATGCGATGGCATGCTCAGTGTATGAAGTGAAGATGGTGCTGAGGGGCAGCTTCTTACTACTCAGCAGGGAGCTGGGTATTGGGATCCACCGTGAGCTATTGTATATTATGTGCTTAAGTGTTTTCTGGGTTGTTTTTTTTTCTTCTTTCTTTTCCATCTCTACCTTCTTTTCCTCTGTTGTTCTCTTGAACGGTTTTTATCTCAACTCATGAGTTTTGCCTTCTTTTCTTTACCAATTCATCTCCCCTTCCCACTGTGGGGGGATGGTGAGGGGGGAGTGAGTGAGCTGCTGAGCGGGACTAAACCACAATGCATAGCCACAGTTAACACAGAGGTGGTCCTTACATCCTCTCTGAGGCCAAGGTGCATGACGCCCTACTGTTGCAGAAGAAAATGGCCCACGCTGATTTTCCCAAGTTTCAGCCCACTGGAAGATGTTTGGGTGTTTGTTTCTGGGTAGATCCCCATTCATTGGAAGAGGCAATTTGACACAGACTTGCATGAGCTTCCTACCCATATTAGATCCATCCAATGCCTGGAAAGGGTGGGAAATCTTCCAGAGGACACAATCACCAAAATACTGGGTATGGCTGAGACAGGAAGCCATCAAGAGGCTGCAGAGCACGGACCAACACAAATGCAACAGCCAGACAAGCCTAAGCAATCTTAGGAGAAGTCCAGGCTCTTTTTTTTGCAGTGGAGGATGCAAAGCTGGAAGGACGCTGTCATGGACAGCACTTCACTAGTGGGCCAGACAGAAACCAAGCTCATTATCCCAGTGTACAACATCAGCTCCACAATAGTGACGGAGTCACAGTGGAGTCATGGAAGCTCAGAATTGGCACAGGGTGCAGAAACTGGGGCCACGCAAGTCTGAGGAAAGCCAAGCTACATGCTTCGCATCACTTGATGATAATTTAAAGCAAAGACAACAAAGCGCTTCAGGGTTCTCTCTGCTGTGATGGCAAGCTACAGCATTTTACATTACATTTTTGGAAATACGGAGCAAAAGGGGTTATGGATGTCACTGAAATGAGCCAAAATCACTGAATCCAGTTCTACAGGACACTGAGGCAGAGAAAAGTACTAATTAATTGCATAGCAAGACAGTAATTGGAAAAAAACAACCCAGCACACAAGGATAAATCAGCCCAAAAGCACATGTCATTCCCCATGTGCTTTCTTCCACTGTGACCAACACCATCTGCTTCAAAAAAAAAAGGCATATGTTGCTAGACTGAGATTCCTCTGAAACCTAACTTTGCTCATTTAGAGTCTTTGAGTAGCTGCACTACAGCACAATGCAGAAATAATCCATTTCAAAAAGATGGGCACACCACATCCTACAGTGTTTAACATCAAACAGAGAAAGGCTTAAGGGGAACTAAGAGGAGCTGAAAGCTGGAAGTGGACATGTTCAAGTTCAAAACGAGGGCTACCTTTTAACGGGAATGAGGGATGACACTGTAACCAACAGCAGAAGGCAGCTGCAGAGTCTCCACGCCTTGACACTCTCACATTATGTCAGGCTAGGAAGATGTGTGCAAGTTAAAACTAGTTATTGATCTCAGCATATTGGCAGCTGCATTACAGCTAGTGATGAAGATCAGGGTCACAAGATCCGCTGGTCCTGTGTTTCAGATTCAATGGAAAGGGTATCTGTATTGAAAGCACATCCTCTCTCTTTCCTTACTTTTTCTGTTTACCTTTCAGTTGGATCCCCAGTCTTCCTCTTATATTAAAGCCTATGCATAACAATAGGCTCCAAAAAAGCAGCGGTTTTACTCTCTGTTACCCCAGTGAATGCTATTAGTGCTGCAGCATTGCTGGCTACATCCTGGAAGGGCTGCTCCAGCAAAACAGGAAGACGGATATGCGTGCAGTTTAAGTGACTCTTCATGCCCATGGATCCCAGTGTGGCAGGCTGGACTAGAGACCTCCAGAGGTCCCAACCCATTTGCAATGTTTGGGGCTTTTGTCAGGGGTTCAGGTAAGGCAACCTTTACCTTACTGTCCATCACGCATGCCACCACTCCAGAGAAAGTCAGTGACAGTGTACTTCAGCTGCCGTGGGGGTGGAGGGACAGGATCTGTGATAGCACAGAGAAAGTATAAGGTCAAGAAATACTCTTTATGGCAAAGTATGTAGAGCAATGCTATTTGTTCAGCTGGTAGAGCAGACTGCCTGCCTGCTTGGTAAAGTCCCCAACCCTGGCGCCCAAGAAGCCTGCCCCTCAGGAAACATTAAAAATGCTTTTGAGTTTACGCATAGGATGTGGGGCCTCTCTCACACGGCATTAGTGAGATTTATGCTGGCCTTTTCAATATCCAGCATGTACAGACCCGCACATGCAATTTGGAAATAAGCAGGCCTGACAGTACATCATCAGTTTTGGATGAGCTCTATCCCCACAGAGGCAAAGGCTGAAGAAGCTGCGCCTCTGGGGAAGAGCTTAGCCTACAGCTCACCCACATGACCTAGCTGAATGCTGGAGGCTGCTGGAAGCATCTGGCCGTGGGGAGGACCCATGAGGAAGTACAGACAGGGCTGCTGGGAGGTGAGATGGGTGCCCTGGCACAGACTCAAGCAGGGGCTGCATAGGCACCAAACATCACCCACTGCCATTTTCTCCAAGCCAACATATCCACCTGCCTGGAGAGCTTTCCTTCAACACTGCCTCTGGCTCTGACATTAGATGGCTTTCCTTCATGTGACCATGTTTGGTCTTCTGCATGCTCCTGGGATCACAGATACTTGGGAAAGGTGCAGGGGGTATGTAATGGTACTGAAATAAGGAGAGGCTGAGATGGTAGACCTGCACGTGAGGAATGGAGTAAAGCTACCTCACTAGGTTACAGTAAGACATTCCTTGGGGATTACCAGACATATTGCCACTAAACACATCAAACACTACATGAGCACCAGCTGTGGTACCAGAACTCAGATCTCCTTTTCCTCAGTTTCATCTTTTGGATATTCAAAAAAAGGGTTCATTGGTATTTTTACAGCTTTGGCCACATTATTGTTTTCTGTGACAAAGACATGGATGGGATAAAATTTATTAAACTTAAAACAAACACTTTAACCACGTAGGTGCTCAGTGAAGCTTAAAGTCTTTGGACAGTAGTGATCTCAGTTAAGGACTTTGCAGC
This sequence comes from Chlamydotis macqueenii, assembly GCF_036417535.1. NCBI lineage: Eukaryota > Metazoa > Chordata > Aves > Otidiformes > Otididae > Chlamydotis > Chlamydotis macqueenii. Next base: position 51,854,899 of record NC_141593.1, on the reverse strand, counting down.
AGCTTTGACCCATGCCATACAGTTTCTCCATGTCCTTCCCAGGGTAGATCATGTTCCAGTGCCACAGCATGCGTACCTACGTGCGTTGTCACATGGGAAGATACTAGGGTCCCAAAGACATCCCTTTACCATCATGTGCTACTGTCTCTGAGTTCTCCTCACTGCTGAGGGTGTGAAGAGTCCCTACTAAAAAGTTAGCCTAGGACCAGCGATCAGACCGAGGAGATGGGCTGAGCTGACATAAATTATTTCACCTTCAAAAACCATACACTAGACAAAGCTCGCTCCTGCCCCAGCTGGTGAATAATGAGAAGGAGGTCAAGGACCCAAGGACATCCTTCCCCAACCGAGCTTATGCTAGAAGAGCCACTGTCACTGTCCTCGCTGCATTGTCCCAGCGTCCTGCCAGCTCCTTGCTTCAGGTGGCAATGGGGATGGTGCAAACTCCAAAGCAGCACGGTGACCCAGCCAGCCCACACCACAGCAGAGGGAGGCAGAACTGGTCTTTGTGGCAGGCTTCTGACCACAGTGACTTGCTCTGCTGGTAGGTATCATGAGCGAGCCTGCTGAGAAAAAGATCTCCACCTATTGTAGTTCACTTTCTTACTCCTTTCATTACCAGACCCCAGTATGAGATCACCACAACACCCCTCTCAGCTCAGCTTTTTCTGAGGTACATGTTAACTCTGGCCCACGTTTCATGGAGCCATCCCAGGAGCACAAACCCAAGCAAAGATGCCACTGTGGGAACACTCACACTGAAGTGGTTTCCTACAACTTTGTACCCAATGTTCTCATGTGCCTTTCTTTGTTGAGCCCCCCAAACATCTCTGGATCCAGCTCCCTTTTGCCATGAAACCACCCCCTTTTTTGACACCCTCTACCCCTCAGGTTCAGCAAACAGAAGCTAATTCACCACAGGAATGTTGATTCACTCACCAATGAGGCAAGGCTGTTTCACCAGCCCTTTCACCTCCTCATGTGAAAAATCTGTTATGATACGGAGTTCACATGCTCTGAGGCTGTTTCCTGCTGGGTCACCTGTGGTTAGCAATTGGATTTAGAAGTTATTCAGGGGTGAACCCTCAAAGACAGAGATGGTCAGAGAGGGACGGGCAGGGGGAATGCCTAATTCCTGATTTCCTTAGGAAACCAGTTTAAAAATAACTTTGCATCTAAACAAGTACTTTGGTTTTCTCCTGGGAGAATTTGGCCCAAGGCACTGCAAAATGCTGATCTCTGCAATCAGTCAGAAAGAAGATACTGGAAATTCTGGGGTATCACCACCTACCTTTGCCCTTAATTAAGCCTTTTACATCACCTATTCCTTGATACAGGGTCATGAGGAGTAAAGGAAGTCTGGAGAAAGTGCTCATTTATATTACAGAGACTTCTCCCTCTGTAGTTGATGTGTCTCGTGTTTAGATATCTCACAGGATTCTAAAAACACTTCAGTAAGCATTAGCTATGAATTGTATTTCAACCTTTTTCTCCCACAGTGGAGCTGGCAAGAGAAAATTACAGTTAGAGGGAACTGGAAAACAAAGCCGCACAAAAGCAACCCAATGCAGGCAGCAGAGGAGCCTGAAGTCTGTTTGCTCTGTGAATTTTAGATGTGGCAACGCTGACAGCAGAGTAATCTCAGTTAAGGGAGCCCCTAAACAGGGCTTAACACCTCTGGTGACCTTGCATACACAAATGCAGAGGCAAGCTACCTTCTCCCACACTTAACTGTAGTCGATCCAAGGACAGCTGCAGCAGGAAGGACTGCCTGGTGTAGGAGAGTTTGTGCTTGCAAGGAATTACAAACATTTCCTAATTTTGGAAGAATTTGCAAACTGCCAGCACGTAAAGCGCCACCTCATTTCTGGGATGCTAGCTTCAGACTAATCCTACCTTCAGGAGAAAAGTGACAATTGCTTCTGGGACACACTGAGTGAGTCCAACTGATGTAACTAGTACCAGCTAGCACGCCTAAGCATTTTATTTCAATGAGATTACAGTGTTGACTTGACAGACTTGAATTTTCCAAGGTGTTTTACCTTACAGTCTGTTGTAAGATCTTGCGTTATGGAAATTTAAGAGGCTAGACATGCATAAACACTCTCTCCAGTGACAGGTCTTCCAAGTTTTGTGTTTGCTAATGAGATCATGAGAAACGTGTGGGTCTGTTTTACCAATACCCGCAGATGCAATCCGTGCCGCAATATTGTTTTGTTAGACTACCCGCTATCTAGACAACCATGCCAAATCTTTGCAGGTAAACCCAGTGGATGACTCAGAGGCTGTAGGACAGCAAAACCTAAGGAGGATGGGTCACCCTTGCAGAATGATCTGAAAAGACTGGTCACATAACAACACAAAGGTATTTTTGCAGAGCTAAAAATGAGATACCATCTCTGAGCACAGAGCATAAGTCGTACCAACAGGGTGCGATGCTGTCCTGTGCTTCCTTAAAGCTAATTCACGTCTGTCCCCACTCCAACGTGCTCAAAACACAAAGATAAGCGAAGAGGTCTCATGAGTAAGGTGAGCTAACGAAAAAAGGTGCAGAGGGACAATGGGAGACACTCTGACTGGGACAGAGTTCAACCCAGGTACTGGCATATGGAAAAAGGCATCAGATGCTAGAGAACATCTCATGCTTGCCAACAAGGATAGCTGCTGAAGCGGCCAGCAGCTGGAACTAGGCAATTCTTAAGACATGGGCTGTAAGTCTGCATGTTGCCCGCTATGAATACTGGCCAATTTTACCCTGGAATTCTGAAAAACACCACAAATTTCCTTTCTCCCCATACACTTCCCAGTTTTTTAAGAAGTGCTTGAGTTCAGGTAGGGGAAGCACAGAGGACAGTAACACCAGCCAGGACTTGGTGCTGAAAAGAGACATGCCCTTATTACACCTTGAGAAGCCAAAAAAAAACCCCAGACTGTTTACAGACGTGAAGAAGAAATTACTTCTGTACAGCAGGTCAGGTTGGCATAGACACAAGCAGGCTGTTTGACCTCTGCAATATATCACATGGATTGCCAGCAAGGACCATGTGGCTGAGTCAGAAATCAAGTCCCTGGGACGTCATCTTCTGTGCTGGGTGTAATTTAACCTCCTAAAAAGGGTAATACCTTTGTTCAGCCTAAAACTCTTGGCAGGAGAGCAGGCAGTATTTTATTGTAATGTTGATTGGTTTCCCTGGTTTCCATCTCTGAAGATCTTTGTGACAGAGCCTGCGTGACAGGACAGCTGGGTGGACCTGGGGATTCAAAACAGCCTAGAAGCTGTAAGGACTTGATTTTCAAAAGTAATGCATCATTTCTAGGAAGTTAAATACACAAGGCCTCAGATTTTCTAGAAATGTGCCTGGTACCTCCTGGTAAAGTCCATCCAAACAATTTTCTAAAGGCACTGCTCCTTCCTGAAAATATGGCCCATTACCTTCTAACTTACAGATTTCACTCCACGTCATGCAAAATGCCGTCCCCTTTCCCTTTGCATATTTTAAACTGTAACTCCCAACTATGGATTGCAAACTAATATATATAGGATGCATCTTTTTTTTTTTTTTTGAAAAAAAGCTTTCAGAATTGCATAGGAAGTGCAATCCTTGCAAAAAAAAATTCTATCCAGAAAACAAGTCACAGATGCTTAGATTTTTGTGGTGACTCATTATATGCCCTTCAGTCCAAGCCCCCTACATTGCACAAGCTATTGAAAAGAAATCTCAGGCCACCTGGAAATGTTTCACCAGTTCAGCTCTGGAACAAAAACAACTCACAGACTTAATTTTCTACTCAGGCTAACATGGCTTTGTAATTATTTTGAGACATTAATGGCCACTGGGCAGTAAGCACAAGACTGTTCACTCTTTTGAGGGTTATACCTTGCCCACTGAACAAAATTAAAATAACGCAGTTTTCCCTAAAAAGCATTCACTTCACGTTGAGGAACATGACAACATCTGTTCATGTGCTAAAATGTAAAGGACTCCAAAATGCACAGGAAACCAGTGGAGAAGGTAAGCGCTGATATTTCTCCAGCACTGAACCAATACCCTACCTTCTAAACCCAACAGCTCCTCAAATGCTGTGTGTTCACCCATATGCTCAGCTTAGGTTCAAACTCCAATGATGCTCTGAAGTCAGTCTTTCTCACTACCTGGTACAGGCTACAGCTGAGGGCTGCGAGTCCAGCAGTGCATGGGGATGTTTCATGTCACGTATGACAAGAGCTCCGAGAAGGTGAGGACAGTCAGGCCTGCCTTGCTAGGGACGTGCATGCAAGGGGTTAATCCTAATTCTCAGCTCCAGGGAGCAGACTGTTGCTCTGCTCCTCCACTCAGCACCCAACAGCTCCCCTAGGGATAAAAAAAGGAACTTTTTTGGATCAAAACTCCTCTTCTGATCTGACTTTCCTTCTTAAAAGACCTGGTTTTCTAGCGTGAAGGCCCAACTCTCCCCTCCTTCCCCTCTACACCCTTGTCCATCAAACACAAAAAATGTGAAGCACATGGAAAGGAAATCGTGCCACTGTGGCTTCCCACAGGTTGTTAAGTATCATTTTGGTCTCAGCTCTGTGTAACAACAATATTGTCCCCATCTTGGAGGGCTCTTAAAACAGTAAATTAGGCAGCTAGCAGTCCTTGTGGATGTCTGACTGGTAGCTTCCAAGGGTTTCCTTTGGGAAGGTTGAAGACTTTACTGTTCTCTTTCTGAACAGTGCCACATCCGTATCGTTTGACAAAGGGTGTAACACCTTTTGCAGACAGCTTTATGAAGGCTCAAGAAGAATTAGTTTTCTACTGCCAGCCGGAAAAGGTCTTTCAAATAGCAGGATTCCCACAATTTGTACTCTTTGTTGGCTGAAAATATTCTTGAGCTTATGTGCCATGAACTTGCCTTAACCAACGATGGCTGTTCCCATTTTTTAAACGTTCCATCTCTTCCCTAACGCAGCAGTTTCTGGAGCAATGCTTGGTCACAGCCATACTACAGAGATTATTTTAATGACCTCCTCCTACCTGTAAGCCAAAGTTGCAAGGACAGACTTCCATGAACCTTTCAAGCAATCATTCAGCAACACTTTCATATGATTTGCCATCATTCTCTGACCAGTCACATGCTCACCTCAGAAAACATCAGCCCTTCTTTCTGCAGTCTTAGTGACTCAGTTATGCTACGAAGTGCCCTGAACTTGTACCAGTGTAACTGAGAAGAAAATTTGATCAAAAGGGCACATGTTCTATTAAAATAGTCACGTTTATTATGAAGATGTGCAGTCAGTATCCTCGACCTTTTGTTCGGCTGCTTCTTGCATTCTTACCAACATGCTTTAATCGGTCCTTCATGTAGTTGTGACACACTCGGGAAGTGTTTATGTGTTTATACATAATTATTTTTATTATTACTACTATTAGACTTTCAACATTCAGAGACTTCAAAGATGCCAGGTGAAATGCTACATCTTCACATCTTGGGCCAGGCTTTAATGAGGGACTCCATTTTTGGAAGTACAGCTAATTGCTACTGTAACTAATTGCTATAGCATGCACATCTTGAGCACCTCAGAGCAGACATAAACCAGGTGAAGTCTTTTATATAAGCTGAGAGCTGGAGAGTTGAGCTGTTTTATGTCAACAGGCAGTAGCAATTAGAATGGGTGTTTTGCAGACCTCTCATCTGTCACATCTCTGCATCTCCTATATCATTCCGATACAAAAGCAACAAGCCACTAGACTGCTCTTTATCTCTGAAAGCTTACTCATACTCACATAATGGTCACTCTGTGAGGTTTCAGCCTTGCAAATATTAATCTGTTCAGATTTCTCTTAAGTCATGCAACCAGCTCCCTTAAATGAAAACTGTTAACTAAGGAAAAGGAAAGGAGCCTTCAAACGCATGAACATGGCCACAGCCACCATCATGTACTGCAGAAGAGTAGCTTTTCCCTACAGGGCTCGTCTCAGGTGTTTGTTGCTGACATTTTGCCCATAGAGCCAGTGCATGGTGAAGCCCAAGGCTAAGAGGTGTCCGTACTTCAGAAGAGGGAGCACTTGGAAGCAGATGTGGAACTTATGCCTCTTCAGGTCCTCTGCAACAATCTTTCTCCGTGACCTTTTTCAAGCTATTTAATGCTGGGTCTTTTCAAGATAGTTACGGGCTTAAAAGAAACAGGAACAAAGTAGTGGTTTCTAAAGCTTCTAAATACCTTTGAAAAATCACATCAGACTGTCATTCACATCTTGAAAAACTGGCCTTTAATCTTTGCCACTTATCTTCAGTTAAAGATGGGGACATGCAGAATAATGGAGACACTACTATTTCCCAGCCTGATCATGCAGGAGAATAAGAGTGGCAGAACAAGACAGAGTAATCTACTGCTGACTGAAGTGCTCAGACATGAGGACAAAGGCTAGAACAAGAAGAACAAAAAGGGACCCAGACCAACCAGTTTCTAGGAAGGAAAGATGAAAGACTTTGACTGCCATTGAAGTGAGTGGAAAGACTCTCATCGACTTCAATGGAAGTGAGATGAAGGATTTGTTTGTGTTTACCTTTGTGAAGTAAGAGGCATGGATGCAAACCTGCAGATAGGCCTGGGAAGTGTCAGAACCAGACAAAGAGAGGTTCACTGAAGATGGAGGGGGCAAGAGCAGGATTTCCAATCTGGTTAAAAAGCAAAATGCTACACCCCCAAACAGAGCATACAAAGTTGCACATAAAACTTCAGTGGGAAGTAATGCAAGCAACATCTGCCTCACAACTTTGGGGGAATCTAGTGTATTGGGCTAAATGATGGGTCACATGCACCTACTAAGTTGTATCTGTAAACCAAGTCACTTGAGTCTTCTGAATATAAAATGCACCAGTAAATATGCTGTACAAACAACCAAAAGTGTTAAACGGGTTTGGTTAGCTGTCAGCCCATGGTGCAATTTTATCGACCTCTCCTCCTTACAGTCCCCCGCCCCAGCCCCACGCACTGGACTGCAGTATCCTTGCGAGAAAAACAAGAGAGGAGTCAGGTTCCTATCAAGTTCAGCAGCAGCGAGACACGCTGCCCCTTGCAAACTGTGTTAGCCTGGCCGTCTTAAGACAGCTGCCCAGGACCGGGAATGTCCCCTACAAATATAGAAGCCGGCTATCCCAGGATGAAATGAGTAACACATCTGTCACATCTCTGACTGATGACTGACCAGACTGCATATTCTGGCAAGAGCATCACCAGTCAGAAGTTAATTTCAGCCTTTCATTAATAGCCAGGAAGCAATACAGAGTAAAGTAATCCAGTATGCAGAGAGAAAAAAAAAAAAAAAAAAAAAAAAAGAAAAATAAGAGAGGTGTTTATTAGCAGGTAATGAGAGTATATTACAAATTTCCAGAGGACCTTAGTCTGGCTTTCAGAATGAAGCACCAGAAGTTACACTAGGAGACACCAACCTAGAAGAAAGAGAATGAAGACACAACAGTTCTGCATTTCATTTTTCTCATGTGAGTAACTCCTTTGAAGTCTAAGGGCTTACTTATGTGACTTCTTGGGCATTTGCAAGAGCAGGGCACTAATCTGCACTTTCTTAACATTAGCTCTTCTGCCAAGCCAGTAATTACAAATAAAAAGCCTCATATTTAACAAGACCACTTGCCCATACAATCACACTACTTGTATGAAGAGTCACTAAAACCCCATTCCCAAATTAAGGACGAAGTGTAGGCTGCTTCTACTTTGTTTTAAAGTAGGCCTATAATGCCTCATATATTGACCTATGCAGATTGCCTTTTTTAATGTTCCTTTTTTATCTCCCTCAGTGTTGACAGCGTAAATCACTAAACTATCTCTCAGTGACGCATTCCCACCTGGGATGAAGGTGTATGAATCCCCCAACCAGTAAAACTACAATGATTTACATCAGCAGATGCTCTGGCCCTTGCAATATCCCTTGTTGCTGAATTGCAAGAAGAAAATTAATGGCTCTGTCAGCCCTCTGAACTCTAAACACTGTCTGACTCTTATTTACACTTAGCCTTTCTTACAGCGCTCTGCTTCTGGAAAGAGGCCTACAAGAGAAGTGGAATTTCCAAGAGGGAACCTCACATTCTTTGTTTGAGTTCCTCCCATTCTGCAGAGGGTCTGGAAAAAATCAGCGTCATCTGAAACTCATGCAGCAGCCAGCATGGCCCTTTGAAGAAGACTGGAACATTTGTAACATACTGCTTTTATGGGGTGCTGACAAAACCTGCAGAAGACTTAATGAGAGACCTGGAAAAGTTTAAAAAAAAGTCTGAAGTGTAATTACGCAACAAAGACCATTCCATGCTTTAGCCTGAAGGTCACCGTATCTTTATCAGACGCTTTAAAAATAATAAAGTCCTCTTAAAAAAGCCCTACTTGGAAGGGCAGTTGGGAAAACTGGAGTAGCTATCTGAGATACTAATCAGCAAACAAAAGAACAGCTCAGTAACGGCTACTCATACAAAATTTTTGGATGGCCTCAGGCATTCAGTGTGGAGGAAAGTGTCCAAAATGGCACACAGGGAACTCATGGTGACAAGTTTATATGTTATTGAGGATTCAGGATTCAGTTCTAGGATTTGGGGGTTTTGCTAGGTTTCTGAAGATAACCTTGCTTCCTAAGAAGCTGTATAAATGCAACTGACATATTCAAGTATGTTGTGGTCATATCTATCCATGTAGGCATCTCCAATCCTTCCCTAAGCCTAATCAACAAATTTGACTGGGACAGAGGTTTGCACCTCTAGGAGGTTAAGCAGCCAAAGACAAAGTTGTCATGCTACAGAAACAGACTGTAGTGCAAACTCATCCATATGCAATTATAAACTAAAAAATTCAGAACAGAAAGAAAAGTTCCATAAACAATCTCAACATAGGTAAAAGTTCTATGAGGGCTCAATGTATATTAAAAGCCACAAACCCACAGATAACGAGGCTTTATTATTTCAAGCTCACCGCATCTTTATCAGACACTTAAAAAATAATGAAGGCCTCTTAAAAAAGCCCTACTCTGAAGAGCAGCTGGGAAAACTGGAGTAGCTCAAAGGACTACTTGGTGGGGTTGGTTTGGTTTTTTGTTACTTGAACAAGCAAAACCTACTTCCCCCATTCACTATTTTTCTGCAGTATGTGCACTCAACTTTTTCAGATCACCAAAGACAGTTTGACTTTTTGAAGTAAGACACATTCATGTTCACATGATGAGAGGAGTCAAAAAGGGCTGCAGTGTCTTCTGAGAATGGTAATTATCAACCTGCATCAGATTTAAAGCAGCCTAGTACTTGACTTCAGCACTGACAGCCTCTTCAGAGGAGAGCAGAGATGATGTAGGCAAACCTTGTCATAGGGGTACAGAATCGAGCTACATGTCAGATGGCCTGTTCTTTACAAGTAATCTTGTCCTTTGCTCTAGTTACTAAAAACTCCCATAAGGATTTCTAATTACACCTTTTCTAAATTTTTTTCTTGCCATGAATTATGAAAGTCACCAGTGCTGAGGTGATGACAAATGACCCAGCCACCCAAAATTTAGTATGAGGGGTCCACTTGCAAAAAAGTTTTCCAGAGAACTGAAGTCTTTCCAAAGACACCAATCTCTCACCAAAATCCTCTTGAAGGCTGAGCTGTCACTTGATCGCTGAAAGCCCTCCACTTTGTATAAATCATAAAACTCAAACTTACACTCCAGCTGAGGTGTCACTGAAATTTGTACGATATTTATGATTTGTTCTACTCATTTCTCCCCAGTCCTGACAGAGTGAACAAGATCGTATGGCTGACCTGAAAAAAGTAAGGGCTTTCTAGTAACAGTGTCTAAAATTACCTGCCACTACACTTTTAGAGATTTCCAGTTCTTATTTATCTGGATGACCTGGTTTTTAAGAAGAAAAAAAAAACAAACACACACAATTAAGCTTTTTGGGAGGTCTTTTGCCTGTTGAAAAAAGATTTTTCACAAAAACTTAAGAAATGCTTTTAGCTGGACGAGGAGAAATGGAAAAGAAAGCCCATTGTGGAAATAATATTTTTGAGAATAAACAAATGAGCAGATGCTTCCATACCAGGTAAAGAAGGCCAGATAATTTTACAGTAAATAATACAGAGATTAATAGGGCATTTATATTATACACTATTCAAAAATCCTTCTTTCAATTTACGGTAGATGTCACACAATATTGGATAAGAATTGTCAGCTAACTCTACCTGAATCTACAAGTTGTTTTTCTCACACATCAGAACTTAAGAAAGAAATAAATTTAAGCCTAATGTGACTTGTGTTGACATCACTGATGAATTTTTATAGAACTAGCAGTGTCAGCCAAGCTTGCTTTGTTAATTTCAACAGGTCTGCTTAAAAGATGATTTTTTTTCTCTCCTTGAAGAGACACAGAATAAAGGTGGCAGAATTGATTGTTCTAATGTTTTATAGTCAGCCTCTACACTTATTAAAAAAAAAAACAAAAGAAAGGATAGGATATGGAAATTGAGGATAAGCCTCAAGAAGTTATGTCCCCACCAGAATGGTAAAGTTGCATGATGAAAGTACTTATATTTGAGACACTGGATCAATCAGGAACCTTGGGAGATCCTTTGCCCAACCTCCTGCTCAAAACAGGGTCAGCCATAGTGTCATACCAGAATGCTCGGGGCTTCAACCAGTCTTGACTTGAAAACCCCCAAAGATGGAGACAGCAGAACTGCTATGGGCAACCTGTTTCAACATTTGACTCGAATCTTACTTCATTATATTAAGAATAATGTCCTCCATTATTCAAATAAGCTTAGACACAAACAATCCTGAAACCTAAAATGATCCTACGTGAACAGCACGTCCATCTGCCAATCTGACCATAAAGTTATGGTTGCCAATATGAAAAACTGACTCAAATTCCAGGTCTTCATGGGTTCACAGACGGTGGTCAAAACCACACAGCCTTTCCACTTCATCTAAGGAAGAAGCTTGTAACTGTAACAGGATATTATCCTATCCATAACATCAAAACCATAACATCCTATCCGTAACAGCAACAAGAACTAGATGACAAGAAACTTTGTTAGCAGCCTTCACATATACTTGCTGACAGCAGAGGACAGGGGATGCTCCAGATCCTCAGGACTCATTTCCAGAGTTGAATGCACCATAGCTTGATGATTCATACCCTGTGATCTGCGTAGTGTCTGCAAGCAGGCCCGCCAACTGCTGCCAAACAGAAATGGAACATCTCAAAATAATACATAAGCAAGGAGAAAAAGTGAGGAAAAATGAAATTAATAAAAATCCTGTCAATGGAGAGCTGAAGTTTTACATACTTTAAATGAAAGTTATTGTAGCAGCACAATATAATCTCATTTGCTTTTGTTTGTTTTCAGTCCAACTGGCTCAAACTCCTCCTCTCTTAACCAAAGCCTGATTGTCTGTGCCCTCTTCCTTTCCACTGGTCCTGTCCAAACTTCAAGCTACCGGACTCCAAGTGCTCTAACTTCTCACAGCAGCCAAGAAGAGCCACCTTCCCATGCCTACGACAAACAAGTGGTCTGTGCACAAATGGTAAAATCAGCATATTAAGAATAGGTCAGATAATTGTTTATGCACAGATCGGAAACACTAACTTGCAACATACAAGTTCTCACATTTGTCGAGATGGGCATGATGGATACAGTCAAGACTTCTAGACTTCTTGCATCAAAACTCAACCCTCATAATTTTTCTTCCTCCTGACCCCAAGCACATAGGTGGAAAAAAAAAAGAACACATCCAAGAACATCTAGATATCTAGCACCTCTGCCCAGTGAAATTAATTTGAAAAAATAATGCATTTCTCTCAACCCCAATATTATCTTCCAAACCAGCACTATTTTTTATCTGAAACATTAAAAAAAAAAAAAAGACAGTCACAAGCAGAAGACAGCAAGCAGGCAGTTTCCTTCCAGATCATTTAAAGCTGAAAAGTTAGAAAAAACTGATCAGAGGATCTTAGAACAGAGGACGTAAACGAGTTTCAGCTAGTGAAGTTAGCTTTCTGAAGTCCCAGAATGGCAAATATTTCCAAAAACCTCACCCCAGCTCCTTCGTAACCATTACTTTGTCTGAGTGCAATTGTTAGTCCTTTACACTGTTTAAGCTTCCCAGATCTGCCAAGGAGCCTGTATTCTGATCAAGCACAGGACCAAACTCTAGCCTATTCTCTCAAACTCAAAAGACTGTGTTTCTCACCTCTACACTCAAAGCTCTCCTAGGGTTTATTTGCTCTCAGACTTACATATTCAGATTTGGGAAAATTCATTAAGAAGCAGCACACATTCTGGCATCATGAGGTTATACTCAGTTTACATGACAAAAGTGATGCAATTTTGAGTAGAAATAACAACTTAAATCCAATCCTGATACGGCAAGCCACATACACTTTTGTATGTCTACAAAAATCCCCACATAAACAACAGTGAGTTTTCTTCAGGTATCTATCCACTCCTCGCTAAGCTAGGACTTAAACTCTACAGTCCCAGCAGAGCTTCACAGATTGCTCTAGTAATCTGGCAAACATTTTAATTTCTCTTGCCCTAAATGCAAAATTAATCACTTTGTCTCTTTCTCCCCTCTTCTCACACTTACCCAGTAAGCCAGCCATACAAGAAGCCTGGTCAGCTTTGTGTGACCTCTACCTACACTTCTGTAGCTCCTAATTTAATTTGACAGCTGAACTGTTCCTTCTTCATTTTCATCTCTCAAGTGCAGATCCACAATTACAAAATCTGAGTGCTGACATGAAGACAGGCAACACTGGGGCTGGGGTCAGAGATGAAGGGAGAGCAGGACTAAAACTAAGTAACCTGTACTTCCATCTGATTAAGGCCACTGCATAATGACCACCCTGCTGCTGTTTCTCCCAAAGCTAAAAAACACAGCTCTTTTCAGGGTACTAAAGTGTCTACAAACACACAAAACTGGAGATGAACACACTCTAGTAAACAGTTGGTTTCTAGAAAACTTGTTTTCATTCATCCCAGAGTTCTAAATTACTTGTTTTCTTCTTGCCATAAAGCAAAACTCCTATAAGAGAGACAAAAACAATCTCCCAGACACTTATAAAATACACTAATTGTTCCATGCATGCTATGAAGATGAAGTCAAGTAGAGATTTTTTTCAGGTGGAATGAGTAATATGATGACAAGCTTGCAGTTTCTCCACCTACAAACCACCACCATGTAAATAACACCTTACCACTAAGATACCTATTTATGTAAGCACAGGCTTAAGCACTTAGATATAAGGCATTCAAGAGGTATGACTAGGGCATGTTAAGGCTTATTAAGGCATAATACAGCATTCTAAAGACATCACGAACTCCAGCAGTGCAGCAACGAAAAGAAACCGGCAGCATCAGTGTCTTCAATCTCAAGATGCAAATACACTGAAGGCGGCAAAATTCTGCCTATGCACTAGAAGCCTCATTAGTCACGCCTATTTTTTTTTCCACACTAGCTTCCAACAGGGTATTTCTCCCTCATTAAAAACACTTTATCTCTGCCACCTGATGGCATGAACACTAGACACAGTGCACCAAATACATGACAACTTCAGCCTCACTTTGCAGCTGTATGCTTAAGTAAAAAAAAAAAAAAAAGGCTAAGGTCTTATCACTTCATGAAGTAGCCTGTGACCTTCTCACTTCTCCTCACTTGTGTTCTTAGCTTTCAACCAGCCTCCTCTTCAAGCAGTGCAGGATATACTATCCACAAGTGACAAAGTTGACTCTTTCATAAGCTTGCAAAGCAACAGATCCTTTCCAACAACTCTGATGCCAAGCAAATTCTGAACTGAATTCAGAACACAAGGCTACCCTCATTGCTAGCAGCAGCAGACAAAGCCACCATTAAATACTCTTTACATGTGCCTCCCACAGGTGGTCATGCCAAACAGTTGCATTCAGCAATAACAGCTCTCCATTCTGCTGTCCTACATGCGAGCAAAATCATCACTCTTGTTCATGGCAAACTGCGGTTAAGTGTTTTAGGAATGTCAATTTGGCACTGATTTTTAACAGCAACCTAGGCACTGCATGCACACTTTAACCAGGTGTAGAAAATGGTCTTTTGTGTACTTTACCTCCTTAATATTTGTGTACCAGTGAGCCAGTTACTTCAAATTCTGAGAAACGTGAAAAACAATATAGCTATGTACTCATTTAGCAACAGTTTAATTTCTTACTGCAGCTGAAAAAAGAACATGGCTCTGTTGATTTTCAGGCGTATTTCATATATTCAGATCGCTTCTCATCTTAACCCTGCTGCTCTTCTGAGATTGCGTATTCCCAGTTTTTGTTGCAGCTTCCCACAGGTCACAGTTTACAATTTAAGACATGTACTCACCGGTCACGAATTACATTCACACTCAAGAGGCATAATCCCATCAGAAACAGTTGTCCAAACGAACTTTGCAGCACTGCTCCATTGGTATGCTGCACAATCCTGCCCTTTGCCAAAGGAGAATTTGGTATTTTACATGGAGGAACAAATAAAGCTAACAGCAGTATTACTACAAAATGCACTCTTTAGGTGGATCACTCATTTCTCTCACTTCAAACAATAAAGGCTCCTGAAGAGACAAAAGCACCTCAGTGCAGCTAGGCTACCAAAGACTACATGTCACCTATGAGATCTCTGCCAAGGTACAAACTGGTTTGTTTCTTTTTATTGCCGTCTTTTTTTGGTAACCTCTATCACCATTCAGTTAGATCGGGTTTTAGAAGCAAACTGACAGACAAAGAGCCGCTCCCTGAAAAGGAACTTATTATTTCTTTGTCTTTGAGGTCTCCTTGAATATAAATACTAATCCTGTTCCTGACTTCTCTATCAGCCTAGCTCTTTCTTTATTTATACATGCAGAGTACCACCAAAAGTTTGCTTGTTAACTGGCTCTCCAGTTGGTCCTGCCACACCACTTCATTCCTCTCAGCTTTCAATATACTGTGTTCATTCTTCCCAAACACTACTGCCTCTTTGAGGTGCAGACTCCTCACTTCAACCTAACCTCCCTACAGGGGAAATCTCTATCTCAGGCACTCAGCACTCTGTTTTGTTTCCTATCCCACCCAGAAGACTCCTTCCTCATTCAATACCATTCAATACTCCTGCCTCTGAAACCCTGTTCTTACATTCTCTAACAGAAGCTGATAGCACTCCCTTTCCAGCTCACACACTTTCTCCAATACTGAGAGGAAAATTTTAAAGAATTGGAGATTTAGGGTAAAGACAAAGGGGTGGGGGAGGGAAGGAGCATGCTTAATACAAATATGTAATTAAAAATATATACTTGAATTTACAACACTCGGACCATTTCTACAGATAGAGCCACAAAGGCACCTGGGAAACAAACTGTCCCATTTTTTTCATCTTTCGATGCTGCACATTTTAAGAGTCAAATGCTTCACATTACAAGGACAGCAATGAATCCTTCCCCTCGGGTGGCAAACAGAGCTGCCTGCTGGAATATCAGGTTACTGTTAGTCTGTCACATCTAAAATCCCTATCTCAGGCGACAAGAATTTCAAGGATGTTGCTCCCTGCCCTCTGCAGCATACAGTATTCGCATCAATGTGCTGAGCCATAGAAAGGTACCTATTTTGAAAGCAAAACAACCTTTGCATTCTAGGTCTCTAGCCACAGCTGCAAAAGGATACACAACACAAAATCTTTAGTTAAGTACTATTTTTAGCACTAGACTTTCAGCAAACAAAAGCATATAGCAGATATTGTTTTGCAAGAGCTGACTGTGGAAAAGGCTAAAGCAAAGGGATGAAGTGGGGATAAGTATCTTCAGTGTCTACTACTATTCTTCTACACTTACTGAAGAACAGGGACATGTCTGTATTAATTTCATTGCAGCCTGGACACGAAATGTCACAGATGCTAGTGTCTTCATAAAATATGTTTTGATTAGAACTGCAGTTAAATTGTGTTTCAATAATATTTATTTTTCTTGCTTAGGCAATCACTATTAAGAAGAAGGAAAGAAGTTGAGTGCTAACAAGAGCTAAGAAGGTTAATGTCCTTTTTTTTTTTTTCCTTGCAGCTCATATATCCTATCAGGAACTCTATAAATACAGCACTGGAACTTGACAATTAGAAGTCAGCAGTATCAGCTACAGCCTGTAGCCATAAATTCCAACCATCAGCAATGGTTGATCAGTAATGTATTTTGTGGTAATTTAATAATTAAATTATTCCCATAATTTCATCACAAGTGGAATAAGCCTACTTTTCTGTATAGTTTAGTGAAGTCACAAAATTTTATAATTTCTGGCTTCATAACCACACAGCTGTAGTTTCAAATAATGTTTTTCAAGAGATAGTGTGTTGAACACTTTGTTGGCATCCCAAAACAGGTAAGGAAGAATTTAAAATGTTACTGACAAAGATGTTCTCTCTTCACTCCTCTCGTACTGTTTCCATTGAATTATACAGTATTTTCAAGTGCAGAAATTTTAGGTGAGTTTTATGTCAGTTTTAGACAGAGCTGGGCTTTAAAAAAAAAAAAAAAAAAAACCCAGCAAAAAAAATTTAAACATTAATATGCCTGCCTCCAAATCTCTGTAAAACCAATTGAAATATCCAATGAAACCACAGGTGACAGATCTGCTTGAGGACCTGGCTTTGTGTCTCCCAGTTTCATTCACTCATCTGTATTCTTGAAGTAAAGCTAAATCTAACACTTCAAAACCAGAGCCACAGTTTCTCTTGATGAGAGATTATCTCACACTCCTAAAAAGTTCCCTTAGTGTGGTAACAATAAAGCATATAGTCACTCACATTTCTTGGGTTTTAGCTAGATTCATAGGAGGATTCTGGACAAGGTTAATGAACCATAGCATTAAAATGCAGCTGTATAGAAGACATAAGAACAGACAAGTATAGAATTAATATAGCTCCAGAGTAATTATTTCATTCCAACTAGAAGTGCATCATGAATAGCTTTTCACTAAGTGGATACTTAGAAGGTTTACAACAAAAGTAAGGACTACAGTACCAAAACTCAGGAAGAAATGCTTAGGTAGTGTTCACAAAGCCCTGAGGAGACTGGTCCCCACATCCTTAAGAGATCTGCAGAAAATAAGCTGAAAAGCACTCTGTGCAGATGATTCCTGGCAGTACTTGCTAGAAAGCGAGGCACAGCATACCTAGGCAATTTTTGCAACTTGTTCAGGTCACACTTACCTTCTCAACAACATATGAGTTCCATGCATTCTTCCCTTGTGGCTGCAACTACAAAGAGATACATGATTGTCCCTGGCAAGAATCCCAGTATTGAACAGATAACAGCTTTTGCTAGCATGTCAGGTCAAACGCCTGTTGTTCATCAGAAGTCAGAGCAACACCATTCCACTGCTCAAAAATAGGAACAAGATTACTAGTAAGGCTACAAACCCCAGCTCAGCATACAAAGTTACAAATGACCAAAGCTACTAGCTTTTTTACAAAGACCATGCTGAACAGTCTTTAATTCAAATACATTTATAATAAGTAAACATTTCAGAATCAAAATTAGAGAAAGTAGATTGAAACACTCACAGACGTTCCTGCTTTACTTTCCATCCTCCTAAAGAAGGAACGGTTATTTCCAATAGAAGTTTCATCAGTACAGAAGACTCCCAAAAGTAAAAGCTTCTGTCTTAGCTAGGTATTAGCTATGTAATAAAGTACATTCAAGAAGTCCTTGTATCAATTTGGCATTTTTCAAGTAACTGGCAGATGGGCCTTTTACAGATAACAAATAGCCTCTTTTTGCCTGCAGAATGCAGATCAAAATCCATCTTTTCCAGTCTATAAATACACCAAGACTCCTATTTAGCTGAAGTCTACTGGCTGACTCGAGTATTAATCTCAACTTCTCTAAAATGAAAGCATTATGAAAGACTTACTTTCTATTTAGCAGTATCACACCTCCTATTGATAATTCTGAGTTGTGCTACTGCTCACTTAGACATTATACATCTATGAAATTTCAAAAGATTAAAATCTGAATAATTAAAACACACACTATCTGCAAAAACATCACAAATGTATAAGGATAGAAAGAAAAAAAGTAAAAGGCTTTAATATATTTCACTATTTTGTGCAGATAATTATTTAACAGACTGTGGCCAACCAATGAAGAAACAAAATACAAATACAAATGTTTCAGTCTTTCTCGCTCTCTTTTCTCAGACACTTGACTTGTACTTTAAGCTTAAGTAGCAGTTAAATCCATTGATACACAACCTAAGCAGAAAATCATTCTTTAGTTGTACCACTAAATCATTAGTATCGTTAGTGGTAAAACAGCTCAGTGCTGTACCACGAATAATATTTTATTTGTTACTGTAATCGGTAATCCAGGTAATTGGAATACAATAGTAAAAATTCTAAATATCCCCAAGATGTGTTCAGGAAGCATTGCACATTAACAGCTTCAGACAAAACCAGAATTTGCTTTCATTGCTAACATTGCAATGATGGGCAAAATAGTCTCTAAAAGTCAATGTATATTGAAAGGAAGATAGTTACATTTTATGATGACTTAACAAAATAAATGACAAGTAGGTACCAAGAAATAAGATTCAAAACTCTATAATCAGAGCTTATTTTCAACAGAAAGGTGTAATTGCAGGTTCTTTTGGATTGGCATAACTTGATTGTTTGCTTGGTATCTCAAGTTATGAACTTTTCTTCCTCATGAAATGAATAAATTCAAAAAAGTCCTTACTGAACAGAAAGAACTTGATCATTACAATCTACTCAAGAGAAAGAGAATGTCAGTTATCTTCAGATGCTTACAGCCATATTGTCAAAGCTGGTTCAGTACAGGTAGGAAAGTGAAATTTGATTTGATAAAATCTCATTGCAGCAGACAAAAATGAAGCTTACATTTTGTTTGCTGGCAGAAAAATAATATTCAATTCACAAGAGCGCATGTAACAAAACCAAACATGCAATCTATTGCTTTTAAAACTTTTACTGCAATGTAACACTGAAGTGAACAGTAATTAGATACCTATAATTTTTCCCCAAGAGAAGATGTAAACAGCATAATAATTTTACCTGTATGTATATAGCTTCTCAGATCATTTGAAGGGGGCAAAGGAGGGAGTGGTGTTTCTCAATGAACAAGACACTTTTAACTGAAATGGGTTTTCATTTGGAAAAAAAAAAAAGCCAGCATTGTTTTAATCCAGCATTAAACAAAATACTGGGCTTTTTGCACTACTTTAACACATCTGAAAAAGCAAAATAACTATCCATATTTTGGCATTCGTGTTTACACTTGCTCAGATCTTTTAGATTTCACAAAGCTGATATCCAGTGTTACCATGAAATATAGATTGTAGAATCTAGGTAGCACAGCCTATTTCCAATACCAATACTAAATAGAAAGGAACATGAAGCCAGGGCATTACACTACATTTCTGGAACTAGTACAGTAAGAGTGAAAACCTAGAAAAAGTTAGCCTACATTTTATAGAAGGAACTATGATCTGCAGAAGCTGATTTTTGGTTGTATATTATTTTACACTGTGATTTCCTCCGTCTGCTAATTTAAAGCAGACATACTTACTCTCTTTGCTTTGTTTCCTATATTCTCTTCTCCCCGCCTTGCAATATACCATACAGCAAGCATTATGAATATAAGCCCAAATATCCCAGACAATCCAGTGAACAAAGTTAGTGTAATGCACTGGTGTGAGGTGTGAAATAAAAAAAGGTCTCTCAATCTTCATCAAAGTTCTGTTGTAGAAGAAAGTTGGCAGCCAAGTTTTCGTTCTTCTCACAAGCAAAATACGCCTGTATCACAAGTCCTTCAGGAAATCCTAACGCCTTTAACTGAAGAAAAGAAACGCATTTAGAAAGTACATTTTGTATATTAAGCTTCTTTGTATGTCTTATATCTTGAGATACCACTTAAGCAATTACTGCCATCCTGAAACAAACACTGCACCTTAGCTTAATATAGCCTTTACTGAGCAAAGAATAAAAAGATGTTGCCTCTGTTTTTAGTAAATAAAATTCTCACTTGAAAAAGTGATTTGAGTGAGTCTAATGAAGCACCATAAAATATCTCACTTTTCTTTCACTGCCACAGTAAGTCACTAAAACAGACCTAGGTCACAGTAATGTCAGGAAGTAATGGCACATTGCACTGCTGCAGAAAAAAAATTCGAAACAATGCCCATTATAAACTATTAATCATTATCAATGATATACTATCAGTCATAAACTATTAATCATACAAAGCTCAGGATTTTTAACATAAGTTGCCTGGAGCAGAAGCTTCCAGACTGTGATCACTGGTAGGTAGCCCAATGTATCACATTAAGCTACACTTTCAATTGTTTCAACTGGACTTCCACTTTTTAAAAAACTGACTACACATTGCAGCCATGAGAAGTAGGTTGAGAGCAATCTGTTTTTCAGAAGTTAAGGAACTAACTAGTGTCGAAGACACAATGACAACAGGGGATGAGAATACTAGAGAAGAGCTTATTACTGTGCCAAGGGAAACAGATTTAGGCTGCACTTAAAGCCATTCAGCAAAGTAATATCTGTTTTAGCCAAAGGCAAGTACATACAACCATTTGGAGACTTTCTTAAAATCCTCACAGTACCTGCAAGGCATTTTACATACAGGGCACATGAAATTTCTGCAAGAAACTATGTTCTTTATCAACCATTCTTAGATTTCATTTCATGCTTACAAACAGCACAAATGTGTCAGCTGTAATACTACAACACTTAAATATTGAGGTGTGTCTCTCCTGGAAAGCAGAAGCAGCATACAGGTCTTTATTGGGTTTTGGAACACATTGTAGAGCTAATGCTTCACTGCATAAAATGGTTTTAAAAGGAAATGCAGCAGACTAGAGAGGATGATCTGTGAAGACGTACATGGGCAAACAGTTTTATTAGACTGATTTTATTAATTGTCAATTTCTGGAGATCTAGAGAATTGACACCTACATTAGAATTCTTATTTTCTGATGATCCTTACATAATCTTTTGCTTTGCCAGCTGAAAAACAGTCTTTGATACACAAAAACACTACCACAGTACAATGTAAGTCTCTGCAATTTGTTCAAAGAAAAATCTCAGGCACATTGCCATCTATGCAGATCTATATTTAGTCAGTGTTACATGCTGTATTATGAATGCAATATACAGCCCCCCAGTATACGTTTATAGACATGTTTACCTGTATTTTTAGAAAGCTATAATTAACTAATTCTCATGGATAGACAAGTAACTGGGTTAAGTAGTAACTTCAACTAATCCACTTAACTATGAGAGCTCTTACTATCCAAGTACTTTGCAAACAGTGCTCGTGTAGACATATCTTTGTACCTGGAAACCTACCACAGGATGACCTAGAACAGTACTATCTGAGGCTTTTGCAAGGGGAATTACTGCCCGAGTCCCATTCCTGAGGGAAACCCATTTAATCATCAATTATTACAAATGGCCTCTGATCACTTAAAAGGCTCTGCATCCTTTAAGTAAGACAGATTCAAGAGATTTTCGACTCAGTTGCTATAAAGCAAGAAGAAATGTGATTTGAAATAAGTCTACAACAACTATGAACTATCAAATACAAAATATCAAAAATTAAGCAGAACTCTGCGCATAAACAAATTTTAAGTTAAGGCATGTCTGAAGCATGCACCAGAGTCAATACCCTACAGCAACAGCCAAGGAACATTTCAAAGAAGAATAAAGGCTCACCCTTTCTATAGCTTCTTTTTCCTGAGGCGTTACTTGAATGTAGTTCATATGACCATTTCCAGCTTCTGCTACTCCTCCAGTGCTGGCACCATCATCACTGCCACTTAAACCTTGGCGGGACTCTAGAACTGGCTCATTCAACATATGAATAAAATGTTCCTGGTGCTGGCTTATTTGCTGTGATGCATGGGAGAATAAAATAAATACATATATTGAAATAAAGCATATTTAAGCCTGCCAACAGGCAAGTAAGACTATTTCTTTTCAGTGAATTACATTAGTCAAAAGAATGTACAAAAAGTGCACAGAGAAAAAGTATTAAATCTAACAGTGAGAAACACAATTTCATATTTCAGTTCAGTTGCAATGACCCTTCCCCTTCCTGATGCCCTTTGCATCTCTTATAAAGAGACTCAGACTCATTTCTAACATCATAAAAATATTCTGTATATCAACAACTGCTGAAAAGCCAACATAGAATGTTTTAACTGTTATTAACACACTATACCAGTTAACATCACCATATCCCTTTCTTGTAAAACTAAATCAAAACTAGCAGCATTACTTTGTTGTTTTAAGATTCACCTGCAGTAGTTGAGGGTTTTCCCGTCCAATCTGCTGTAGCAATGCTGGTAACAGAGAAGGATTTTGCTGAATAATTTGTCTCATCTGCTGGAACTGAGGTTGATTTCGTAAAAACTCAAGTGGATGTCCTGAAAAATCAATTTGAAACAATGTGGTTTTTTTTAAAAGCTACCAAGAGTCTTCATAAAATACACATCTACACTATAACTGTAGATAGAAAGAGGACATGGAAGTGGACAATACATCCCGCAATGAAGAACAGAAGAGCTTGCTTCCTCACAGTAATTTACTCTAGCTTTAAGCAAGATTTCTTTATACTAAAGTTAAACAATGCATCTTCTTCTCACCTAGCCTTAAGATACAATAGCTTTGTGTCCTTGATCTCCAGCTCTTTTCTCTTTATGTCTGATCTCTGAGTAACCTTATACAGAGACACCTACCCAACATACTATCTTGTCTCTATGCTTACAACAGAGTTCTCTACTTCTTTCAGTAGGTCAGTTCTGTACTTCTCAACTGAGTCTTGCCTTCCTATATATCCTTTACTGCTAAGTACCACCTTGAACGCAGCAGTGTCAAAAGTGCTCTGAAATATCCCATTCCCTCCATTGTCCCTTTACAGACGATGTCATGTGTGCCTGTCCCTACCACCTGTATGTTTAACATCCTGGCCTCTATTAAGGCTTACATCTTGAATACCATCTCTGCCACTGCCTAAGACAGACCTTTCCTTGATTATGCTCCTTTCATGCATTTATTTCTCTTTAAGACAGAGCTCTTCTCAGCAGGCACTAACCACTCTGTCCACGAGCTGCACTGCTTAGTGAGGAGTCCTAGGTCCTAGTGAGGATCTGTCTCTCAGGTGCTACACCTCACGGCCTTATTGCACCTTTCTCCCTTGATATTCCAACTTCCAAGCGGTAAATGCATTAGTATAGTCACAGTCAACAGCACACAGCTAGCCGCAGAAGCAGGAAGCCAGAGTTTAAGTGAGAAAAAACACAACCCTCTCCACATCTGTGGTCTCACATTTAAATCCAGAATAGTGAATCAAAGGAATTGTGCAAGATCACATCATTTTTAGAAACTACATGCTTTATTCCAGATACATCCACATACAACAAGCCATTTATTCCAAGCAAGTACCACACTTAGGGCATTTCCATGTTACAGCTCTTATCCAATGCACTTTGATCAGTTCACAAGCACCAGGAACTTAAAATTTACTGAAGCAGAGAATGCTTAAGTACGTGTGTTTACCACATCCTCTGAAATACAACCTTTCTTACCTCCTAATGAACTAGTAGTCGTAGGTATAGTTGCTACTGCTGCTGCTACTGCTGAAGACTGAGAGGCACCGGTGCTTCCTGCTTGAGAGGGTTCAGCCACAGCCTGATTATCTCCGGGTATACCCTAAAGCCACAGTTAATACAGTTACCTACAGAATACTAAAATGTTTTACTGCATGTATTATTTTGTTTTCAGAATGAAGGAAAAAAATTAATGTTTTCACTGCAAATATAAAGCAAGATGCTATGACAGATATGCCTTTACAATTGGAAGAAAATACTGTGAAAAGACTAATTTATTTTTTGACAAGAAGAAGATGTGGTTTATATAGTGATGTAGTAAATCATGCACTGTATCGGTCTCCAACACATTTTACTCCATAAACAAATACTTGTTTTGTATCCTGTTCTAAGACATTTGATGAGCGAAAAAGTTAAACTAAATACACTGTTACAATATGTTACACTGCTATGCAAATAAAGTCACATTACAGCAACGGAACTGTAGCACACAATGCTAACAGTGAGATTATAGATGCCATCCTATCTGCCAAGAAATTAAGAAGAGATATAAGAACATAGTTCTTTGGACCTCTTTCCTCAACACAACAGTGTGACAACTGCTATTGTATGTTAAGTGTGATAAGGCCTGTATGTTATAAAATTTTAGCAGTTAAAAAAAAGCAGTTAACTTGCATTTTTATTTTCCATGTGCAAACAACTTTATATAGGAACTAATTGCTCAGAGGGATGAAATTGACAAATCTAAAGAAGAACAGTTACAGTAAAATAGAATGTGGGTTATACAACCGAGACAGACTTTACCCTACTACTACCTTTCTCCTGCATGGGAATCCTTCAGACTTCCCACCCTAACCATGCTTTCCTCATTGTCACTGAACTCCCACACCAAATTTGTCCTTTCCATCCTCCTCCCTGAAGCCTAGAAACTTAGGCAGCTTAGCATGGGACAGACACCAAGAAAGATTCATATATGACTACAAGGAACAGTGCTACAGGCAAAGTAGCACCGTTGCCCAAAAGGCAACGTTGCCCAAAGGAACCCAAAACAGGCAGAGTCCACAGAGCAGTAAACCTCCTGATATACACAGAGTAATAGTGGGGGAATCTATGTTAAACCCAACCCCAAAGAGGCAAGACTATATACAAGATCCTCTAGATCACAACCCTCAGCTTCCAGGGCATTAAAAAACAAAACAAAACCCTGTTTTTCTACAGTCTTCCAGTATATTCAATCCAGATAAGTCTGAGAAGGCAGAAGCACTGGTATAACTGAATATATTCCACCTGCCTCAAATGAAGGTGGCACCCTTCTGTTTGGGAACCACGAAACAAAAAGAACAGGGTGGGTGGAAATAATCATAGAACTTCAGTGTAACCAGACAATGAAGAGGTTTGGCAAATCTACCATAGAAATAACTGGCAGGTAATGTAGATTAAAAATCCTGCTATAACATGTTCTTTGCATGTTACGTTCATCACTGTAGCTGAACAAAAAGAGGACAAATACACAGCTAATATAAAGGTTTCATCTAGAAACGGAGAACTGGACAGCACTCCAAGTAAAATGTTGCCTTACCTGTGAGATAAGAAGCACATTAAGGTATAACTCACCTAATCATCAAGTCTACGCTTAAGCTACTCAAAGAATAAATGCCAGTTTTCCCTGTCACACGCTTCATTACCATTATATGGCTTGGTCAGCTTGCTACACATCCCTCCCTCCTCAGAAGGGGAAGAAAATTCTGTTCATGACAATTCTGTGGTACCTCTCTCTTATTAGTGTTTTACATAGCACTGCTTAAATACCTTTTCCCATCAAATCAGTATTTCTGGGAACCTAAGTAGAATGTAGGAACTTGGGTTAATCTTAGAAAATTACTTGTTTATTTCACCTATTCACAGGCATACGTTGTCACTGCAATCTGTGCCCAGATCAAGCAGCACATGCTTGTATAAACCTTAAGTTTGCTATTGAATGGAAGCACTATGGGAACTAGTCCAATCAAATTTAATTACAAATCATTTGTCATTTTGAACATCATCTTAACTCTTAAATACATCCTTGAACTATCACTCTCCAAATAAATGAAATTGTGTACCCTTGCAATCAGACGAGATAGTGAGGTGTATGCAACTTGTTCATACACCTATCCAGCATATTAAAGCATGAGATCAATTAATATACAATTAATTTTTAATGTAAACATTGCTTGGACAGCAAAAAGGCCATTTTTGCCTTACAGTGCATTAACAATTGTTTACTGTTTAACTGAGCACCAGAGTAGTTTTTAGCTGACATTGTTCTCCACAGGGTAATAATCACATCAGGTCTTGCCCAAGGTATGCACACATTTAGAATAGGTCCAGTTGGAAGGGACCTACAACAATCATCTAGCCCAACTGCCTGACCAATTCAGGGCTGACCAAAAGTTAAAACATATTATTAAGGGCATTGTTCACGTGCCTGAAACACTAACAGATTTCGGGCATCAACCACCTCTCTAGGAAGCCTGTTCAGTGTTTTGACTATTCCCATGATAAAGGAACGTTTCCTAAAAATTTCCAAACAAAGGGGTTGCAACCAACGGTCTGGTTGTTGGAGAAAGGATAGGACTCGCTCCTAATTAAGAGTTAGGAAATCCTTGGGTCAAAAAGAGATACGAATCTAAATGCCTCCAAAGGTTAGCCTGGCACATAGAAAAAGAAAGTGTGTCTTTTGGAATCAAGACCTCCTTCCATATGACCATAGTTCAAGGATGCCGGATTACACTTAGATCCTTAGTCATGATGGCATGAAAACTGAACAGCCTGTCATCGTAACCATGGACAACAAGTGGACTCGGGGCTCATGTAAGGAACAGCTATGCTTTAAGCAGACATCTGTGCTTGAATGTCTTAACATTTTCTTTATAACACTTTACAGATACCTTTGGTGTTCTGATTCTTTAAACCAAGGCAGCCGCACACACTTTCAGCTCTCAATAACCTAATCCTTCCCTGCACATTATATAAAAGGTAACACTGATGATGGTTTGGAGGCAGGTAAAGTAGAGGTTCAACGAACAGTGTCATCAATGGACCAGCTATGGACTAAAGAGAAGCTTTTCCAATGCAGCAGGATGGTGAAGAATATGTTTAGACTCCAGCAGATCAAGAGCAGTTAGAAAGACCATTTGTAGCCACAGGATTGTTCTAGAAGGAAAATAGAAGTCTGCCAACTAGTATGGTCTCAAGGAACAAGACTTCCTCACCACTTCCTTTTCCAGCAGGAAGAAGAAGAACAAACAAAATACGTTCTCAGTAAAAGTTAACATGAAACAGAAAGAAACCAGCTTATATAATAGAAGGACCCATTTTAAACACAGGATCTACTGAAGGAGTAGAAATGAACTGCTCAGACCAGTCACACTTAACATTAACAAAATGAAAGTTTTACAACTGGAGGTAAACATGCCACTTTTCTTATCAATCTATCAGCAATTTGATCCGTATATATTTTGCAAGGACTGGTTCAAGATATCTGTCTTCCAAGATTTCAATAAAGTCCAGATTTGGAAGAAGGAAAAACCACATCAGGGAAAAAAAGTAATACTAGAGTGAAAACTAAATGCACTGGAAATACTCACTAAGCAGCAAGTTCCCAGACAGATTCCCTGGTGGTTACAATTCACCTGTCAGTTTATGGTACACAATGATGATATCCATGAATGACATTTTTATGAGCACACATGAATGAGTTTTTATGAAATTTTCCATTAGGCAAAGATAATTAAAATCTTGTGAAACAGGATCTGGCTTGAGCAAGCTGTGTTACTTTGTATAAACAATGCATAGCCTGCTAAAGACTATGCCGTTGAAGAGAAACTGAGAAACTGATAAAAAAGAAACAACTTGTCCCAAAAGGTGCCGAAAACTGGACGGTTGTCAAAGGAGCATGAAATCAGCAAGGAACCACATGGGAAAGGGAGAATCAAGATAAGCAAAGAGTAACATGGCAGGCATGGCCCTGAAAGAGCAGCACAATGCCATAAATCCGCCAGAACAAAGAAACACCAAGACAGGCTCAAGGAGATTAGACTTTCTAAAGAAGCCCAAATAGATAAGGAGGGATCTGGAATATGAAAACCTTTACTGAACTAAGGGGGTGTGTATCTTTGCAGGTGCATAGGATTGATAAAGGTTGTGAACGGTCAACAAAAACGCACTAATTAGTGTCCTCAAAGTGAACTCTCTCATTATAATATGAAAACCACAACTCTAGTGCTAAAATAGCCCCCTCCTCAGACAGAGACCCCTACTCTCTGAGGATACGTAGTATATTTAAGTATTATATTTCTAAACTAACATAAGAGAAGGACTAACGAATTGCAGTTAAGTAGGTGTGTCTGAAAGGAGTAACTGTTATTCCAAATTATATAAATTTGTAATGCAATTGTAACCAGGTGTCTAGCTTTGTGGATTTACCACCTAGCACCTATCTCTGCACAGAAATTAAATAAATACCTCTGCTCTGTGTGTAAGACTGGTGTACTGCACACTGGGTAAAAGAATTCTGATTTGGGATAGCATGAGAAGTAATTAAAAAAGCCCCTAAAACAACTCATAAGATTTTCATTAAAGTGAAGCTAATCTTCTATTTCCTCTCACACCAATCAAGTTCATTTCACCCTTCTAATTACATTTATCAAATGAGAAATTGTTTTTCTCCAAACCTTTGTTTAAATTAAAACAACAGTTAAATTAAGCACATGTCAAAAAACTCTCAAATCTTTCTGTTTGGAAAGTATGTTTTTAAGAACCCTGTACATTATTAGCAAAAATGATGAACTGAAACTTTAAAAATGCCTTTGTGATGTTACAGATGCGAACACAAAAATACAGCAAAAGCTGTCATTAAGATGTGACATAAAATCATTTCTTGAGCCAGTCATTGGCAGTTAAAAACATCACTGTAACTGGATATACTTTACATACCCATTCATACAAATCAACAAAGAATAAAAGCAAAGAAGTGACAGAGGTAGGTAGGGATGACTTCAGTATTTCCTGTAACACATTATGACCTTCCAAATCTAAATCTCAGCCTTTCAGATGCTCTGCTTAGAGATGTTTTTCCTCTATGAACACCTATTACTCCCACTGATTGGATAATACTCAACAAGTAAATCAAAGTTAAAATTATTTTTTAGTGAGGACAAAATAAAAAAGTGAAGGAACAGAGTGTAGGTAAAATAAATTGCTCACCATTAAAAGGTATTCCACCGCTCTGTCAGGATTGTTGAAGCTGGCTCTCAGCGCTGCAATTACTTGCTCTCGTTCATAGCCCATTGACATGATCTCGGTCACCATATTCTCATAGGATTGACCCGTCACTAGAAGTAACATGATCACCATTTTAAGGGAAAAAGGCAAAAAGAAAAGCACACACACACACAAAAAAAAAAATAAAATAAAAAAAAAAATCAATGGATAAACTTCATTTCTACCCAAATTTGAGTTGTTCCTTGAAGAGTAAAGAATAGCTCATACTAAACTTGCCATGGTTCTGTGGCTTTAACTCCAAATATATTTTGGTGGTTTCATTATGCATTTGATTAGAATAGTAGAGGGTAATGAACGCAGTGTAAAGTTCTATTGCAAAAGGCAGCACTTGTGATACCTCTGTACTTGTAATTTAAAAAATATTCTCTCTCTACGCTTTTATCTAAGGTCAAGGGTATCCTCACAGCTAACAGTCAACTCCTGATGCAATCGATAAAAATCTCCTGCAGTGTTAAGTTTGAAAATTAAACTTCCTAGGCAGAAAAGGCCCCTTCCAGTACCTAAAGGAGGCTTACAAGAAAGAAAGATGAGAAGAAGCTCTTTAGCAGGGCTTGTTGTGGTAGGACAAGGGGTAATGGTTTTAAACTAGAAGGAGGTAGATTTAGACTTGATATAAGGAAGAAATTGTTTAAAATCAGGGTGGTGAAACTCCGGAGCAAGTTGCCCAGAGAGGTGGTAGATGTCCCATCCCTGGAAACAGTCAAGGCCAGGTTGGATGAGGCTCTGAGCAACCTGATCTAGTTGGAGATGTCCCTGCTTCTTGCAGGGGGGTTGGATTAGATGACCTTTAAAAGTCCCTTCCAATCCAAATCATTCTATGATTCTAAATCTGCCCATCAAACCATTAGCCATTGAGGTTTTTGGAAATAAAGACTCTGTACTATGGTTAGATAGATAACAGCAACGACCAAGTTACAACTGTGTATTGCTACATGCTGGTGATGATGATCAAAGTCATTTAATCAACTTAACACAGATCAACTCACATCAAGCAGAAAATTTAAAAGTTGATTCTAGGAAAGTCACTATACATCTTAATGAGGGTTGAGGAGAACAAGCTAGCTCATTTAATTCATATACATTTGGCTAGACATACATCACATCATATCCTCCACCTCTTATAACATAAATGGTCTAAAACTGGCACACATTTGCAGCCATCAAGACAAAAGGGTATACACACTATATATGGGGCAATTTAAGGACAACTACTCACTACAATAACGGTATCATAGTGAAAATTATAGTTTCTTTTCATAATCAATTTTATTTCCCTTTTTCCCTTCCTTAAGAGCAGACAGTAGGTTTAACAATTCCAAAAAATAACTATTCTATTTTAAATTGTAAATTGAGCAAGATCTTAAAGGTTATCTTCCCATGTAAAAATAGGAAAAAAAAGGCATTAAAATACCATTTTCTTCCTTGGATAAACACATTCCTTATCTCAGCAGAAACCTACTATTGACTCTGTGACACTAGTAAGTTTATGACAGGAGAGTTAAATAATTAACAGTCACCATAAAAACAAAATAGATTAAAAAAAGTTGAGGAAACAAATACTGCTAGAGCTGCTCTGTTAAGACAAGTAAAAACTAGAAGAACTAGAGAAAATACTACG
Source organism: Chlamydotis macqueenii (assembly GCF_036417535.1). Lineage (NCBI taxonomy): Eukaryota > Metazoa > Chordata > Aves > Otidiformes > Otididae > Chlamydotis > Chlamydotis macqueenii. The sequence continues at coordinate 51,824,309 of NC_141593.1, read as the reverse complement.
TTTTACCCCCTTAGGGAGAAGGCGTTTAACTCAAGCCACTAGAGACGTGGTGGGATGGCTCCTATGACTGGAATGCAGGGATACAGGCTCTTTAGGAAGGGGAGAGATTCTATGCTGGACCCTGTTCTTACCAACAAGGAGGGTCTGGTGGGGAGCGTGGAGCTCAAGGGCAGCCTTGGCTGACCATGAAATGGTGGAGTTTGAGATCCTTAAAGCAGCTAGGAGGGCATGCAGCAAGCTCTCTACCATAGAATTCAGGAGAGCAGAATTCAGCCTCTTCAGAGATCTGCTGGGAAAAGTATCATGGGATAAAGCCCTGGAGGGAAGACGGGCCCAAGAAAGATGGTTAATATTCAAAGATCACCTCCTCCAAGCTCAGGAGCGATGCACCACAAGAAAGAGGAAGTTGGGCAAAAACAACAGGCAGTTTGCATGTTTGAAGAAGGAGCTCCTGGACCAACTGAAAAACAAAAAGGAAACCTACAGAGGGTGGAAGCAAGGACAGGTAGCCTGGGAGGAATACAGAGAGGTTGTTCAAGCAGCCAGGGATCAGGTAAGGAAGGCTAAAGCCCTGGCAGAACTAAATCTGGCCAAGGACATCAAGGGCAGCAAGAAAAGCTTCTTTAGGTATCTCGGGAATAAAATGAAGACCAGGGAAAATGTGGGCCCTCTCTGGAAGGAACTAAGAGACCTGATTACCCAGGACATGGAGAAGGCTGAGGTACTCAATGACTTCTTTGCCTCAAGTCTTCACTGGCAAGGGCTCTAGCCACATCACCTAACTTGCAGAAGGCAAAAGCAGATACTGGGAGAATGAAAAACCACCCACTGTAGGAGAAGAGCATGTCTGAGACCATTCAAGGAACCTGTAGGTGCACAAGTCCATGGAACCTGATGACATGGATCTGTAGGTCTTGAAGGAACCAGCAGATGAAGTTGCCAAGCCACAGTCCATCACATTTGAGAAGTTGTTGCAGTCCAGTGAAGTTCCCACTGACTGGAAAAGGGGAAATATAATCCCCATTTTTAAAAAGGGAAACAAGGAAGACCTGGGGAACTACAGGCTGGTCATTCTCACCTCTTTGCCTGACAAGGTCATGGAGTAGATTCTCCTGGAGACTATGCCAAGGCACATGGAATACAAGAAGGTGACTGGTGACACCCAACATGGCTTAACTAAAGGCAAATCATGCCTGACAAATTTGGTGGACTTCTACAACAGAGTTACAGTGTTGGTGGATAAGGGATGAGCAACTGATGTCATCAACCTGGTCTTGTGCAAAGCATCTGATACTGTCCTGCATGACATCCTTGTCTCTAAATTGGTGAGACATGGATTTGATGGGTGGATCACTAGTGGATAAGGAATTGGCTGGATGGTCGCACTCAGAGAGTGGTGGCTAACAGCTCAGTGTCCAGGTGGAGACCAGTGACAAATGGTGTTCCTCCGGGGTCTGTATTGGGACTAGCCCTGTTTAATGCTCATGTCGGTGATATGGACAGTGGAATAGAGTGCACCCTCAGCAAGTTTGATGATGACACCAAGCTGTGTTGTACAGTAGATACATTGAAGGGATGCCATCCAGAAGGATTTTGACAGGCTAGAGAGGGTGGGCCTGTGCAAGCCCCATGAAGTTCAACTAGGCCAAGGGCAAGGCCCTGTACCTGGGTCAGGGCAATCGCAAGCACAACTACAGGCTGGGCAGAGACTGGATTGAGAGCAGCACTAAGAAGGACTTGGGGGTGTTCATTGATGAGAACCTCAGTATGAGCTGGCAATGTGCACTTCCAGCCCAGAAAGCCAGCTGCATCCTGGGCTGCATGAAAAGAAGCATGGACAGCAGGTCGATGTGATTCTACCCCTGTATTCCACTCTCATGAGACCTCACCTGGAGTACTGCATCCAGCTCCAGAGCCCCCAACATAAGAAGGACATGGACCTGTTGGAGCAAGTGCAGAGGAAGGCCATGAAGATGACCAGAGGGCTGGGGTACCTCTTCTGTGAGGACAGGGTGAGAGAGTTGGGACTGTTCAGCCTGGAGAAGAGAAGGCTCTGGGGAGACCTTATTGTGCCCTTCCAGTACCTAAAGCGGGCTTTTATAGGAAAGATGGGGAGAAACTCTTTAGCAGGGCTTGTTGCAACAGGACAAAGGGTAATGTTTTTAAAATAGGTCAGATATAAGGAAATAAATTTTTACAATGAGGGTGTTGAAGCACTGGGGCAGGTTGCCCAGAGAGGTGGCTGATGCCCCATCCCTGGCATTGAAGGCCAGGTTGGACAGGGCTCTACGCAACCTGATCCTGTTGAAGATGTCCCTACTCCTTGCAGAGGGATTGGACTACATGACCTTTAAAGGTCGCTTCCAATCCAAGCTATTCTATGATTAACATAATCACATTGCCTGACTTTAAACAAATGCTTCTAAATAATCAGTGGATGTATAACTGAGAGCAATATACTCAAGAACAAAAATAAAGCAGCCCTAGCCAAGGATACTTGTGCATTATTCATAAAGATAAAGAATGTATATAAAACCCTTGACTAACTTGAGTACTTACTCTTCGGGCTTCAATAGCGCCAACCTGAGTTTAAAGAATGTTAAGTTCATGTCTTCATATGCAAGGTCAAACATTTTACATCTACCTTCTGTTTTTCAACGACACTTTAAAAATCACTTAAATTTCGCTCTCATTACACATATCTGTGTACGTATCTTCAGAGAAGCAAAAAAGCCAAGCCAACAATTGTCCCAACACAGTGATTTTGATAAACTTACTGCTCATGTTCTTTCTTACATAGCACTAATTTACCCTTACTATTGCTATCAAATTAATCAAGGTAAACAGCAGACAGAACACCTTTTGATCTAATTAGCTACTACCCAAACATTTCTGTAGTGATCTTTCAACATAAGTTAGGCAGAGATTACAACAGTAGGAGAGATTTGGTACAGGAAAAAAAAAGATGCAAGAAGGCTGACTTCTGGATAGACTGCTACATAAAAGCCAAAGGAGGAAACAATTACTGCAAATTTCCGCACTTGTACTCCATATACAGTCTACTTACACAAAGCATGCAAAAGTAAGACCAAGAATAATAATTCAGGAATTGCACATCAGCAATGTCATGATAGAGTGTCAAGCCTATCTCTACATAGTGTTACTGGGAATGTTTGTGAAGTCAATGCTGAACTGATTCTGCTCTTTGCTTTTGTCTTTCCAATAACATTTTAAAACTGGATTAACTTTCAAATACAGTTCATCACACTCCTTACATCAACTCTCGTCCCCTACTCTACAGAAAGCTTAGGCTGCTCCAATGAAAGATATAGTTGCACAGGAACTGCAAGATGTACAGATCTTCACGTAGCACACAAAGCCACATCAGTTTTCAGTCAGTGTATCTAACTGAAAACAAAAGCAATTCAGTAGATACCAATCCCTGGCTTTAAAGTGAAGTCAATTAATTATCTTCAGACAATGCAATTGAGAAACCACAGCAAAAAACATGCCTAGGATCCTACTTAGGGTATAAAAACATACTACATGAATTTGTGCAAGCAAATACCTTATAAGACAATTTCCAAAGAAAAAGAACCACAGAGGTCATGCCTATTGCCTTTCAAAATGTTTTGGCATATAACCGTTGCAGTATGTTATTTCAATGCCTGTTATTTCCAAGCTGTGGGATACGTGGATTTACTGTATCAGATACCAATCAAAGAACTTTCACATAAAACAGATAGTGAGGTGATGCTCTCCTGCTACATTGAAAGGACATTTTTTTCTTTTAAAATTCTGAAGATAACTGAATCAAGACCATTAGCTTAAATAAACTTGTTGGTCATTATTGTTAACATGAGTATTTATGATGACCACATCTCGGCTACTAACGTATAACAAATGGTTAATGAAGCCTGTAGCACCTTTGGTAGCAGCAGTCACTTTAAAAATGTAATAGAATTCAACTGGTTGCCTCCTACAGTATCTACCAGATATTTCAGCTCATACAGGTTCAGCTTCAGCCTAAAACAGTATGTCATAACATAAAATCTAAGCTGCAGTTAGACATACTAAACCTGGTGGCTATGACCAAAATAGGTAAAACATTACTACGGCTCCTAAATCACTTTGGGTGCTTAATCACAACACCTGCCTCCAGTATATCCACACATTCCTACAAAAAAATGTAAGTGAAACTCTTTAATTAGTTTAACTTTTTGTACCAAGTTGCAGCTTAATGTTTACAGAGATAAGACAAAATAAAAAAAACCCACCTCCTTCTTATTTCTGTGCCTTAATTTGCTACACGGGAAAAACAAGAAAATCCCCTCCAAAAAATTTAAGTAGGAGTAAAGAGTTTTGGGTTTGCCTAGTAATTTTCTAGCTACCAGAATAAGCATAAATGAGCAGAAGAACTTTTTATTGTTTTCACACTGTTTATTCCACTGAGAAACAACGACATTTAAACTGTCAAAAGAAAAGTGAATTGACTGTAAGTACATGAAGGCATTCACTCCTCAACCCATGCAGCACTAGATTTGGTGAATTTATCTAATCTAAACATGTCAAATGACAGTACTGTCAAAGCTGGAAGAAGTTAATAAAGGTAGCCATTTTATCAGACCTGCACACTGGGAAGCAAAGGTGAAAAGCATGTATAAATATATATACATCCTGTGTTCTATTCAAGTCACTTCAAACTGAATATTTAGAACAGAAATTAAGGCAAATGGGAAAAAAAAAACAGGAACAATAAGAACCTTCCTTTTACACAGTAAAAATATATGAAGTGAAATATTCTTCAGTAAAGAAGTTCTTGATGCTGGTTCTAAGATACCAGCTTCAGGTCTTAGAGAAGAGTACTTTGATTACAACTTTACCAATGACAGATACAGAAGATAATGTCAACATCTGCTAATCCGTCATTTTTTTCTGCTGCACCAAAATAATGTCTACATTGAAAAAACACTCCACTTACCAAGTGCACTTATAGCATCCTCAAAAAGATTTGATCGAGATGTATCACCTGTTGTACTGTAAGATGAAGACAAGTGCAATGGTAATTACAAAACTTCGGAAAACTTCCTGTTTTTCAAAAAAAGCAGCAGCAGCTGTAATTCTAATAGCCCCTTTTGTTTCTCAGAAACCAACAAAGATTTCTAAAGAACTCTCTCTTGGTCTTATATAGTGAGATCAGATTTTACAAACTTACAATACTACCATTTTTAACACTTAAAGGCCAACCTTCCTTCCAGACCCCCCATTAGTTTGGCTCTTGCCCATCTGCTTAGGGATTAGCCATCTGCTTGCTTGAATGCTTTAAAGGGTGAGAGAACAAGGTGGACTTTCAAAAGCACATAGTAGTCTCACTAACTGCTTCCCCACAGTCACTGGTTTGACCTCAATGAGGCTCCAAGGATGTCAGTAGCAAGCACCTATTAAAATCTCAGTATCCTACTTTCCTAGGAATATAAACTGCTAATATTTGCAACTACTGCCTCTCAAGTTATCAAAGCTGTTAAATTACAGGATTAAAGGCTCACCTCCATAAACACCAAGGAACACAGAGGCACAACACTGGGCAAAGGAATCCCAGTTAACTCAGTCAGAGCTAAGGGTGCTGCTCTCCTGGCTCCTCCCAGGGCTGCAACTTAAAGCATCAGCGCCTTGGTCTCAGAGTGACACCCCTGATGGGTCAATGGGAGAGGGTCTCCAGGTCTCCTTAGAGATTAAGGGCATTACTGCCTACAGGGTGGTGCAACTCACCAAGGGGTGCTAGGCAAAAGCATTTGGGGTTTGTGCAAGACTTCATATGGGATATCTAGGGGAAAAACCAGAGGCAAGGAAATGGAAGCATCAAGGCACCCTGCAGATGAAAAGCACAGGTAAAGAGAGCAAAAAGATGAGAAAAAGGGCCAGTCACATGTAAACAGCACTTGCCTGGCCAAGTCTTGCACCTGATCACCAGTCTGTCTTGCCTTCTAATTTAATCCCATTTTTAATTATTTTTCATGCTGGAGGGTCTCGCTGCTCTACATACATGTCTGTGTATGGAAGTCTAAGTGCCCACAACTGGACAGGGAACCATAAGTCACAGGGATACACACATCTGTGCAGCCAGCAACTGCAGAGGCCAGACATTGTGTAAGTCTTAGTGCCAGCAAATGGAGAAGGGCCCAGAGGGGTCCATATGCCTGGGATGTCAGCACCCCAGACACTAGAGTGCATGCACACTCTGTGTGGATGCACACATTGGCATGTGTGTAATCCCCAGTAAGTATCCAACTGGACTATACTGAGCAGTGTAAGAGGCTTGAGAGCTGGGTATTGAATGGCTGTAAGTCAGAGTCGGCAGCTGCAGAGACTGGAGAGTCTGACAGGAGGTGCTGGAAAGACTAATATGTGGGGGTCAGCTACTGGTAAGGCGATGGGTCTCAACCAGCTAGCGGAGACCTGCCCAAGAAATGAGGCAGCTGGGAGACTAAGGGATCTAGGGACTAGCTACCAGGTTCAGCACTTGTCTACAGCCAATTTTTGAATGGAACCTCTCTGTGTACGTGCATGTGTAGGCAAAGGGAACTGGAGCAGGGCTGAAGAGCTCAGGCAGTCACATGCCCAGGTACCAAAAACCTGGGAGACTGGAAGACCCAGGCCGGCTATTGGAACAGACTGTCTAAGGCCAGCTGCTGGAGGAATTCATACTGGTTGTATGTTTGTACATGTGTATTTTGCACTACTGGGCTTTGCCCACAGTAGCCAGAGGGGAACAGGATGTGACTACTGGTGCTGTATGGTTGCTTGAGTGCTGTTTTTTCCTGTCTCTGTTAACCTACGTGGCCAGCCATATAGACATACTGTGTGTGTGTACTGGGAATACATGTTCAATCTCGATACTTGGTAGACCTGGACATGGAGCTGTAGCAGCATCGCATTTATCAGGCTACCAGAGTTAGTAACTTCCACAAGCAAGTGAAAGATCATCAGATTAATCGGAATCAGTTTCAGAAGACGCCATTAAAAATCTGACAAGGCATTTACAGAGATGTATTTTTTTTGTGTAAGAAAAAATTAATTCCAACAAGAATGTGTCATTACTATCTATCACTAGTGAGATTTAGAACTAAGAAAAATCAAAGGTAAAACAGGACATGAGCTTGCCTGGCCATGGCTCAACGTATCTTCAGTAGCCTTAGTAATTTAACTTCTAAAGCTAATCAGAAACAAGCAGTACTCACTGAAATCAAGGCAGGTGACAACTACAAGATATTTGTTAAATTATTCTCCTGCTTCCTGTTAACCATGTACATCGAGGCTCCCTTACTGCAGTTTTACAACACTGCAATCTGTATGTGGAAAACCTGGAAAGCACTGTTTCGGCATCAAAGATTTAACCTAATCTTTGAACCTTCTGGACAAAATGAGCAGCAAAAAACCCTCACTCATTAACATTAAAAAAAATGAAAGTTATTCAACTGATAAATGAAGCTTTACTTGTATCGCATTTATAAAAGATGTCCATTTCTTGTAATTGCAAAATTAAATAATCAATTAGGGTATCTAGTGCAATAAATTTATAATTACACTTTCAAGATATTAAGCAACTGTAAGTTTAATTTCCTTATAATAAAATCAGTATTTGATGGCATTTAAATATAAACACTTCAAAATTAATGTCTTCTACACCAGTATTCAACTAACACGCAAATAATTAAAAAACAGTGTATGAAAAATGAAGAACTTGATGCTATGCAGCGGTTCAAGAGCCATTAAATTACAGTTGACAATATTTTTATCCCATGGAATACTTAAGGAATTTAAAGTGAGCAAAAAAAAGGCCACAGTATACAAAAGGGATGAAACCTCTAACTTCCATTTGATTTTCTTAAATGTATAGAATTGAGGTTAAAAATTATCCGAAATCCCACAATTACTTGCAGATGGGCAAAGGAGCATTCAGAACAAATAAGCTTGTAGCTTTAAGATATTACATGATTAAGAACAATACTATATCCTACATTTTGGAAGAAAAAGCTCTTTCCAGAAATTAAGCAACTCTTACAGTAATAAAGACCTTACGATTCAAATCTAACCAGTATGATTCAAAACAGAATCAGAGGTCTACAAACAGGACAGGACACATACCTCTGAAGTCTTTAAGAGCTTTGTGAACAGTAGCTCCCTACACAGGTGAATATCCTCAGTCTGAAAAGAAACTCGTGCCACAAGTTCGTAACAGGAGCACAAGTCCTTTGTCATTTATCTCTCCATTCATAGGTTTAATCTCAAGACTACACTTCCTCACAGGAGAACATGTGAGTGGGGTGAGGGGGCACTTCTTACCATCAGTAATGTTAAACTTGAGACAGAGACTGAAGTAACAGCTAAGAAAAAAAATGTAGAATAGAGAAAACAATTGGACTAACACTGTAATGGAAAATTCAACTTAAAATCAAAACTCGAATCAACAGAAACAGACAGGGAAGCCACTTTTGGAGGCTCAATCATACCTGTCAGTTGATGATGGGCTAACAGCAGCTGGTGTCTCAGGTGGTTTTTCTGCTGGCTTCTCTTCTTTAGGAGCACTCACAGGTGCAGGTTCAGAAGCAACTGCATCTGGTGCTGGTGGTGGAGGGACAGGAGCTGGCGCAGGGGCAGCAGCAGGGACTGGGGCAGCAACTGGTGCAGGAGCTGCAGTTGTAGAGCTAGTAGCAGTAGTAGCATTTGACTGCTGAGTTGCTCCAGCTGCTGCTTTGGGCTATAGGAGGACAACAGAATTCAGACAGAGCACAAAGCTCCTAAACCCATGCTTTCTATAGTCAACACATTGATTGAGTTCTGTTAAGACCATCTGTGTTCAACATTGCTGCCTCAACACCAAGCATAGCACTAAAACATTTAAAGGCACTAAACCTAAAATGCCTTTTATTGTGTTTAAATAGGCAACTGATAGTGCCACTGAAGTACTTATTTAGACACCTAAGCAGTCATACTATTTGAGTACGATGAGTGAAATACAAAGATAAGATATAAATACTTATAGACTGCATACTCTAAATGTGAAAACAATCCTGCCTTTTACAAAAGCGCATTTTTCAGAAGAAACTGAAACAGTTGTCAAAAGACATTCTGACAAGTGTAACAAGCATAGGGTTTTCTTGTCACTCAAATTTGGATGAAGACAAATTACATTTCATTATGAATGCTCTTTGCTAGAAAATTAGATGCTGAAAAAATTAAACTTCACTTGCAACAAGTTTTACTTATGGACTCTTTAAATTCAAAGCACTACAAAAATAACATTTCATATACTTGAGTTCTGTAGTGAGAACCAAAAATCCAGCAGAATCAAGGACTAACAAATCTACAGCAACAAATTTAAAGTGCATAATATGTGCATATAATTGTGATTTAATCTTCACATCTCCATTGGAAACATGAATTTTGCTTGGATGCAGTATTAATCCCACTATATAGAAATTATGCTTTTCAGAATGCATGTAACTTCCAGCTAAGGTACAGAATTATGCTTTTGAAAGCTGTATATTTGTAGTCCCTTACCTACAAATATCCTTAAGGACTGACAAAGTTGACCCCCATCTCTGTCTTATCAAGAGAAATACTTGAACTTTAACAAAACACAACTACTTATTCAAGGTGAATCACTTTCAGATAATGTCTGCTTAAACTAGGAAAAATGTAATTCCTCCTTTTGTCTGGAAGGAAAGGAGAGGTTGAGAATGTGTAGGTTCCAACATTTTGGGCACAGCAGAGAACACTTTAAGAAACATTCACAGGAAAACACTGAAATAGGTCTGAGCATCAGACCAAGTTAGCAGTTGTGCTGAGGTGACAGGGCATGTCACATCCTGAAAAGAATCAAGGAAAGGAAAGGAAAGAAAAGCCGAGCTTGAGGACTTAGCTAAAAGACCGTAACACTGGAGACGTGCCCAACTCTGAAACACAGGTCCTTTAACATAACAAGGTATTGTGGGTAGCAGTTCTACAGTAAGTTAGCAGATGACACCAAACTGTAGGACTGTTGATCTGCTCAAGGGTAGGAAGGCTCTGCAGAGGGATCTGGACAGGCTGGACCAATGGGCCAAGGTGAACTCTATGAAGTTCAACAAGGCCAAGTGCCAGGTCCTGGACTTCAGTCACAACAACCCCATGGAACGCTACAGCCTTGGGGAAGAGTGGCTGGAAAGGTAACCGGTGGAAAGGGACCTGGGAATGCTGGTAGACAGCCGGATGAACCTGAGCCAGTAGTGTGCCTAGGTGGCCAAGAAGACCAACAGCATCCTGGCTTGCATCAGGAACAGTGTGACCAGGAGGAGTAGGGAAGTGATTGTGCCCCTTTACTTGGCACTGGTGAGGCTGCACCTCGAATACTGAGTGAAGTTTTGGGCCCCTCAGTACAAAAAGGACGTTGAGTTGCTGGAGTGCATCCAGAGAAGGACAACGAAGCTGATGAGGGATCTGGAGCACAAGTCTTACATAGAGTAGCTGAGCGAACTGGGGTTGTTTAGTCTGGAGAAGAAGAAGCTGAGGGGAGACCTCACTGCTCTCTACAACTGCCCGAAAGGAGGTTGTAGGGAGGTGGATGTTGGTCTCTTCTCCCAAATAACTTGTGATAGGACAAGAGGAAATGGCCTCAAGTTGCAGCAGGGGAAGTTTAGGTTGGATATCAGGAAACACTTCTTTACTGAGTGATCAGGCACTGGAACAGGCTGCCAAGGAAGTATCAGAGTCACCATCCCTGGAAGTGTTCAAAGAATGTGTAGATGTGGCACTTCAGGACATAGTTTAGTAGGCATAGTGGTGTTAGGTTGACAGCTGGACTTGATGACCTTGGAGGTCTCTTCCAACCTTAAAGACTCTAAGATTCCATGATTCGTGGAGGTCTGTGTTTCTTTTTCTACAATCAAAATGAAAGCTGTATTCTGAAATCCCACCTAAACCTGTTTTCTTGTACTGCTAAATGCCTCTTCTCCAGGCAAACCACAGACTAGAATGTTTGTTTGTTCAGGAAGAGGGCAATAACAGTCACATTCAAACAGACAATCTAATGAGTCATTACCAGAGAGAAGTGAAGGGAAACTGAATATAGGTTTTCTTTGTCAGAGGAGGACCTCTAACTCTAAATTTAACTTTGTATCTCAAGATAGAGATGAAGTCAGTTTTACTCATATCCCAAGGGTCTGGAATGCCTACAGAATCAGTGGCTCGATTCCTGGAAGCAATCTAGCAACTGGTTAAGAGGAGAGATACTTCAAATACATGTTACAGTCATTCCCTTTAATTTTCCACTGCAGTAATTCAAAACTCACAGGTTTGTATCCTTTCTCTACTGTTTAAGCCATTGAGCTTCACAAAATAAACAGTCATGAGTTTCGAAAAGCAAAATGGCAAGACTGGAAGAGTCCTGTACAGAGGGTTTAGTAACAAACTACCTAGGTTTCCTTTTTCCTTTTAATAATATCACTGGAAAAACAACATAGAGAGATAAGAAAGAAGAAACAGTAAAATCAGCCACTGGCAAATTTTTTCTTTGATGTGAACATTCAGCACAGAACAGCAACAACAATCAGTGTAGGCAAACTAGGACTGTGAAGCAATATTTCATATCTATTCACATAAGCATTTATTTTTACTGTTGACTAAAACTTTTGCATGACCAAGTTCCACTAGTTTTAAGGATAAGAATATACAGTCACTCATGACAATGGAAAAAGCATGAAATTAACACAATTTATTTTTCAAAAATAAGGACTACTCACTTTTGTCACCATAACCACCACAAAGTTCTTCTCATCTATTTTGTATTCTTTAAGAGCAGTATCATCATTAAGGATTTTACCTGGCAAATTAAACAGATACCAATTAATAAGAAGTTATTTAACAGATCAGTAGGTAACCTTGGGATTCCCTCATATAAACACAGTTCAAAAAAACATCCAAAAAACCCATGTTTTATGCACATTTATCAACATTAATAACCCTACAAAAAGTGCTTTGGCTAATAAGCTTTGGCAGTAAAGCTATAAGCAATTTTCCTCCTATGACGTCCACAGTACTAGATAGCTTGAAGGCTATCTAAGGGTAGAAGATGCTTCAAATAATTTAAAAAAGAAGCATTAAATCTAGAGGAAGACTTATTGGACCCCTAACACAGATATAAGTAATGTGGAGGAAAGGCTTTAGTGTACAATAAGCTTAATTTAATAATTTATGTCTGCTTACACACTCCAGACACAGCAAGAAAATTCCTTTCTATTTAACTTCCGTTTGCTCTTCATATGTAGTAAGCTATCCACAGTTCCCTGCCGCAGACCAAGTTCATCTGCATTCGGCAAGTTTGTGACGTGGCAACTTTAGCAACTTGCTCTTATAAGAAAGCTAAAGCATTAGAAAAAGCTGCTACCTGCACTGAAGGATTAAAAAGAAAAAAAAAAAAAGATCAGACAAAACCAGAAACATTTGCTTGTTATACTACCACTTTTGATGTTTCCTAAGCAGAGATGGTACTGTTGCAAAGCAGATTTATCTCACATCTACAAGGACTCAGAAACACAATAAACCGTATAGAACTGAGTTGGTTTTTTTTAGGATAAGCTGATTTAGAGGCCGTGCCACAAATCAGAAAACTAAGTCTGTATTTCTGTGAGCTTTCTAGCACCTACTTTTACTACAGTATATTTTACAATTTTAATTGATTCATTTTCTGAAAATGTGCCAAGGACTGCTTCCCTCTTTCAAGAGAAAAACACATTTTCATAACCATTCTCAGTGCTACTGGAATACACCACTTAACTGTAACTAGCAGGATACATCCTCATCCTGATGATTGCAAGGAAATCAAGCAATGCATATATATTACAGCACTTGGAATACAAATGAGGGGGCACGGTCCTACTCCCTACTGGTTCGATCAGTCTTGCAGGTCAAATACTCAAGAACGTATTACATGTACTGTATCAGCAGTAATACCTCTAGCAGATGGAGCAGCATCTGCCTCAGAACCTACACAGGTTTACTTACCATTTTTCTGGTTTATAGTCACTTCAGGAAAGGAGCCTGAACAACATACATATGCAGACACCCTATCTTCCAGACTTTAGCCTAATACAGATGACAACACAACAGATCTACCTCACCTCTGATTAGCATAACCTTTTAAGAAAAAAAAATTAATAACAAACTGTATACTTCTAGTCATATTCAGTTCGGATATCACTCTGCTTTACCAAAGTGAAAATTCTAAGGCTCATTTTAATCAAAGTAAAAACGTCATCAATATACCCTTATTGTATCTCTTGCCTAAGAAAAAAATACAGTCTTTGTATAGTTTCCTACTCCAAATCTTATTTCCTACTTCTTGTGAGGATTATACAGTGTTGCAGATAAATTTTGGCTTCTGAAAACACTCAAGTCATATTGTACGATCTTACAAAACCCTTGATTTTTTTAATCACAGAAACATAGTATTAAGAGTGTCATGCAATTATACATATTGCACAAGGCCTTTTGCCTTGTTCTTATTTCTTTATTATACATGTGATTTCTACCTTCATGTTCTTGATGCACATTCCCTTCACTGAAGTTCAAGGGACATAAAACTTCCTAAGAAACATAGTCCTGAGGAGTCAGTACAAACAGAGAGACTCTTGACTGCCATTAGCATATTTCTGTTGCGATCAGTGGCTTTAGCTTATTAGAACTGGAAAACCAATACTGTTTACAAAGTGGTACACTGAAGAAGTAAAAAGACCACCAAAGTTTCTTTCAAGCACAGTTGGAGAGGAAAATGCACTAAAGGTAGCATTGGAACAGAAATTTTTAAGTTATGACATGAAGTGAGAACAAAAAAACTGGATCTGTGTATTAGTGCCAGCACGGACCCTCCAGGTAGAAAACAATTTTTTAAAAATGCCAAAAAAAACCTCCACGAACTATGTTAGCTCAAATAAAATAACTTAATGTCTTATCTAATATCAGCCTGCTTTTTGCTAGCATATAATACGTGTTTCTAATGACAGAGCTTAAAAATATTTTAAGTACCTTTGTATAGCAAGGATTTGGTGGTGTGTTTCTTTTGTTAATACAAAAAAAAATCACTCAAAACCCTGACTTTTAATTCTCTGAGGTATATACAGGAATGCTTCAGCTATACACAGCATAAACTGAACAAGACACAAGAGTCAACCCAGAACATGAGATGTGAGCTGCTTAAATCCTGATTTTTACTAACAAAAGCTATTTCTGCTTCACCTAGCCCACCTTATACAGGACTAAAGCTGTTAGCATATCATGCTATAACAGTAAAAACAGACACGTGTTTTAAAAACTGAAAAATTCAGATTCAAAATTAAGAGTTTCCTTTGACAACAAGGTTTGTTGTTTGTTTGGTTTTGTGTTTGTTTGGGTTTTTTTAACCTGTTTGCACTTCAGTACTTACAATACTTAGAAAACTTGACATTCGCATCAAAGTCAAAGAAGAACCTAAAAAATACTGTAGATTCAGATACAGTATCTTCAGAATATCCCTTACCTGCATAAATTAGTTTTTGGCCAGCTACTGGAAAAGCATCTTTCCCCCTTTCTGATTCAATCTTCTCTTTCAGTGCCTTCACCTAAAGCACAAAAACAGTCTTAATGAAAAAAAACCCGAAGCTGCACAATTCAAACCTAATTAAGCAGACTTTATTCTAAGTTTTAAATACTAAAAAGCAATTTTCAGTCATATCTTCATTACATCAAGTACACCAGTCTTCGAAAGAGGTCATTGTAGCCACTTGCAGAGTAACATGTTCCCTTCCCAAATAATCTCTTGTGCTTAATCTAATTAGAGAAGTAACTTCTCCATGGCAAGTCTTTAAGTAAGAGTTTACAATACAGTGAAAAATTGAGAAATTTGGGCAAAAAAAAGCTTTTATCTATCGACCCATTTCCCTTCCCTGCTGTTTCTCTGAATGCAAGGGGTACCCATCCTGTACAAAACTGACAGCTTTCTTCATCATAACGACTCTTTAGGGAATGTCTGGGGTTTTTTGGTATGGTCACCATGACATTCAATGTAACTCACTGGAATAACCTGAAGCCTTAATATGCAAAGACTTGTGCAAATTGTCCAACCATTCATTTTACATACGTAGTTTTCAACTCTTTCCCCTCCCCCATAACTTTTGGAGCTTTGCATAGCAATTTTAAGCCTACACATGAAAGCATTTTGCCTTATTTACTTGCTTAAGCAGACCACTGACATTTAGTTTACACTTTCAGAGCACCACATGCAACAGCTCAAATGACACTGTGTTAGTTGTCATGTATCAGAATGCCCATATTCTCCATAAAGACTGCATAATGCTATCCTGAGGAGATAAAAGATGTTCCTACAGAAGCGTTTCTGTAGTGATACATTTGAAATAATGTTTTAAGACAAACTGCCTGTATAAACACATTCATTCTTCTTGCTTCCTGACAGATACTTCCAGTATACATAAAACAGTGTTATTGATTATTACCACAAACTTCTTACCACAAACTAACTCCATATTCTATTAATAAGTTTTTTCATGAAGTGCTGCAATTGAGATGCATGTATGTAGCTATTTAACCAGCTAAGAATGTGAAAATCTTGACAGCCTCATCAGATTGGCAACCACTTGTGCCACACGAAGCTCTAAGATTACCATTTTTTGTTGATTTTAAAAGCTGTAGCTCACTACTTGAGTAGTAAACACTACTTGTTATGCAGCTGTGCTGGTTTTGCACAGTGGAGGGGCGGGCTACCATGTCAGCTTCTGTGAGAAGCTGCTAGAAGTTTCCCCTTTGTCCAGGGGACCTGGCCAGCTCCGGGTGCAGTCCCTCTGGAATTGTTGCCCCAGCACGGGCCCTCCATGGGTAACAGCCTCCTTCAGACACCTGCGTGCTGTGGGGTCCTCCATGGGCTGCAGGTGGATTTCTGCTCCTGCGTGGGCCTCCATGGGCTGCAGGGGCACAGCCGGCCTCACCATGGGCTGCATGGGAAGCTCGGCCAGGGGCAGCATTACTGCTCCCGCTCCTTCTTCACTGACCTTGGCATCTGCAGCCGTTCCTCTCACAAAAAGTTCTTCACTATCAGCTCAGACAGACGCCTCTCAGATTCTCTCCACATCTCCTCTCCGCTTCTGGCAGCCAGGCTGGGCCGAGTCAGGCCCAGACAGCTGCCCAGCGAGAGGCCAGAGGGTGAGGGACGCAAGGCCCACAAGGCTCATGCCTCCTCCTGTCTGCCCCTGCTTCAGCTTCTCACATCATCTTTTTAAATTTTTTTCTTCTTCTTCTTTGTTTTTCCCCTTCTTAAATATGCTAAAGCAGAGGCGTTATCACTGAACATTCCATCACCAATTGGCTTGGCCCTGGCCAGCAGTAGGTCCACCCTAGGCCCGGCCGAGTGCGCTGGACAAAGGTGAAACTACTTCTAGAAGCTTCTTACAGAAGCTGCCACCATAGCTCCCCCTCCCTGCCCCCAGTAAAATCAGGACAATCCCCCAGCCTGTATGCAAGGAGGGGTTTCACCTGCCACCTTGAGTATGGACTTGCCTCCCTTCACGCCTTTCCTTCAAGCTATTGCCTTCTGTCTGGCAGGGGAAAGATACAGGATCCCAGCTGCTTTTCACAGATGTAGGGTGGCCACGGTTGCTCTGGCAAAGCCCAGGCCACGTCAGTGTCTTTTGCGAGAGCTGCCAGCTCCTGGTGGGTCACTCCGCTGCCCTGGCGTTTTACTGCCTCAGGAAACAGCACTGTGGACTGGTTCGTCTCTGGAGCAGCTCACCTTGGCTTCAAGTTTATCCTGTAGTTCTAACACATCTGGTACTGCCGCACCGGAAGGCGGTGTTCCCTCATACTCAGTCTTCAATAGTATACAGTTAATCTCTGATCCCTACTGGGTTTTCACACAACTTAAACTTGGTTGTTGAAGGGTGAATGAATTCATGCAACCACCTCGACTTTCCAGTTCTTTGGTGTGACCGCATACCGGACAAAGTGAATCTCTGTTGGTCCAGTGCTCCATTCAAATTGTAGCCAGCACTTACCAATGTGGTATCTGTAGTTCTAATACTCCTTCTAAGTGGTCTGGCAGTTGAGGTATCAAAGTGATATCATCACTCATTTCTACAGTAACAACGCCAAATACTTAGCATCCTCGTAGATGCTCAAAATTTGTTCCTCAAAAAAGTCAGTGCCCAAGATGCAAAGGTAAGTCCCATTACAACATCATGAGGTTTACAGTTTCCTTTAGTGAGACTGAATTCAGCTTCTACTACATGCAGCTTCTGCTGGCCTATATAAAGTAGGAGTTAACGTTAATTCACCTGTCAGTTGCTGTTACCCTGTATACACTATTAACATATAAGCTCTAGTAGGAGTACTGAATGTACTGCCTGCTAGACTCCTACCTTGAGCACAAACCCTCAGGTTCCGCAAGATTACACGTGGGAAAAATAACTCAGCAGCCACAGGTAGTCTGAGCCTCGTGGATTCAAGAGACCGCACTTCAGCTGTAGAATCCCCTTTCTACAGTTCGAACACCCCATTTGTATCCCACTCTTGACATTTTTATTAATGTTGTGGTTTAGGTCAGCACAGACTAAGCATAGACGTTAATTACTATGCAATGATCAGATCCATGTGAAGGAGCTTGGTATTTATTGTCTCAGTGAAGTAGCTCTTACTAATGCAAATAACACTACGAAGTTACATGAAAGCAAGTCATCTCTGATTCCCCTTTGCTCTCTGCAGAAGCAGGGCTGCGAGTCGGTGGCATCAGCTGCCTTTGCTTGGAGCATGGTGACTCTAGCTGTGCAAGCTTGGTCTTGGGCATCTCTAGAATTCCTCCACAGCCAGATGTCAGGAACCGCAGTGTTAATGAACAGAGGAAAAAACTACATATTTGCTCCCCAAAGAACAGAGACAATCTTTGGCTAGAGCCTGCCAACACAGTGGCCATGACTAGCTTCTGAATGGTATTAAAAAAAATCGAAATGCTGAAAAAAGTTTTCAGTACTGGTTATCTTTATTCTCTGCACTTTACATATATATCCATCAGTTTAAAATGCTAAATATGCTAAACTGAAACATAAAATACTTCTGTTCTCAGATACGTTTCTCCAGCTGACAGTTTACAAAAGTCTAAAAAAAATTTAAGCTTAACATAGTTTAGTTCATTTACAGTATTTTGCTAGATATATTCATAGACACTGTCATCTGCAAAGGCAAAGTTCGTTAACACAGGCCTCTCATTTAAATAGACATGCACTCTACTGGGAATTTGTGCCAAAGACACCTAATGTGTTATGGTGACTGACAGTAACTTAACACATCATGAGCTCCAAATTATTAATTAATAATTCTGTAATGTAGTTCAAGTTTTCTATAAAACTGAAGATACAAAAAATAGTCAAGTAACTTCCAGAAAATACATTTCAGAACATTGTTTAACCATTTTGTGCAGAATAGTACATTACGTAATGGAATCTGTCATATCTCAAAGGCATTCACTTAAGTGACCGCTACCTATTCAAAGGAGCAAACAAAAAGGACTTCTGCTTAAGCCAACTCTTAACTACTACAGCTTCAGTCTGCATGAGAATGGAGTCAGCTGCAGACGTCAGCATTCTCCTGTTAGAGGCAGAAGTTCAACAAAGACTCAGGCTAAGGTAAGTTTTTATAAACAATGCCTGCCTGTTTTTTTAGCTTTCACCACTGCCTAGCCAAAGAGGCTAGAAACACTTCATTTGCAGAGAATACAATACTAATTGTCAGAATAATAAAAAAAAAATAATAGATAACAGATACATCCAATTTAACAGTAACATACCAGTGCCATATAATTTCCTCTCGTAGTTCTAACTGGAGTGACTGAAGGCTTAGTGCCCACTAATGACAAACTACCCATGCCCTTAATTCTGCCAACAAAAAAGAATACTTGCGTCACATCACACAGTAAGTAGCCTGAACCACCTGCATTTAGATTTAAACAGTAAATGCTCCTTTTTCAAGTAAATAAATAAAAAAATTAAATTAAAAAAGAAAAAAGAGAGGCCCTCTCACTGCTCTTCAGGAAGGCAGCTGCATCTTCCAGCTAGTGGTATAGTGAACTGCTGAAAAGAGCACATCCCATCTGCCTCCAGCAAATCAGGTTGCTGAGAATCTAGACTTCAGCATCACCATCAGTTCAAGGTTATTAAGTGACAATTAATTTTAGAAAGGCACACCCAGCAGATTGATCTGTCAAACTCAGAAAGCAGGTTTAAGATATACAAACTCTGCATTCATAACATTATGATATATTTTTCTCAAAAATACAGACCAATACACCAAAATCCAGGCTACCTAGCTTTATTCCAACTGATCAGAGCTCAAAATATATTTGTCTTCAGAGAATCTCATTTTTCTTCTGCCCTAATAAATTTCATAGCAGAATAAAGGGAACCCATACTTTATGGCAACACCTTTAAGAACGAGCATCAATTCAACTGCAAACACCTTGAAGATCCAGAAATAGCACACTTACACACTACAACGGCCAGTTTACAAGACTAGTTTCTTCTGTTCCCTATGAATTTAGATGCGAAACTCTCCCTAACATTCAGAGACTGTACTAAACACAGTGTCCTCAAGAATAGATGCCATGCAATCTGTTTAATTAAGAGTCCAAGCTGATCAACTCCTAACTAAAAAACTGAGGTCTTCCAAAGAAATACCAGTCCCTAACTGCATCCCAGCTGGGCATCCTAAAAACAGGCTACATGAAACTGCTTGTGCTAAGTTGCCCGGTTGTTCCCTACAGCTATTTTAGCTAGCTAAGCAAGCAGAGCATGTTTGGTTTCATCTAGGCAAGTAGTTCCTCACAGCTCAGTACATTGAGCAAATTCCCTCCCTCCCCTCTCACACACCAACGACCATTTCTTCTACCTTATACACTATGCTAAATGGAAGAAAAAAAAAAATCTGTTGATTCAAAAGACATTTCATAATTCCTAATAAAAAAACCTAAAGTATATTTCCATCAATTTTATATTATAATTACACAGGCTGTACAACATAAGCGAGATAAATTTCTGAATTTCTTGAGACGTATAGAGAAACTGCATATAAAACTGGAAAGGACCCCTTCCAGCATCAAGCCATATACTCACCTTCCACACCACCATCTTCATCAGTAATCTGATCCTCCTTCACCTAAAGACAAGTAAGGTAATTTGCTGCTTCTGCCACAAGGCTGCTACAAAGTTTATTCTGATGGAAGCCTTTTCCTAATTTCCAGCACAAATTAATTCACTGACTATTAATACTCCTTTGTTTTTATGTTGATTTTATAATTCAAGCACAAATAGCCTTCCCATATTTCATGGTGTTTACCACTGTAAAATATTTATACAGCATTAACAAAACTTTCTCCCAGCTTGTGAGCTAAACCAGCCAGGGCCCTTTAGTTTCCTTTCACATGAGAGTCTCAGTCTTCCATATCCTCCTAGCACCTCTTTCCTCGACCTGCTCTGCTGGAAATTCATTCCCCTTGGGAACAGGTGGCCAGTACACAGGTAGCAGAGTGGCATCACTACTCTTACTGGAAGTTCCAGGATCTATAAGCTCCATAGCTTAACCTTTTAGTGAATTCAACTCATTAATCTATGCAGCTAATTTGACAGCCATTTCCAAAAGACTGAGCCTCAACCACGCAGCCAAGTACAAGCATTAAACTTGGTATTCTTCAATTCCATTATGTTTCTATTGATTCGTACACAAAATCATCAAATTCTTATCAAATTAATAAAAAGGCTTTGAAGAGATGGGTCCTAAGACTAAGTCTGAAACACCTTTAAAACCAACCTGTCTATAATTGAACTGTTTCTGAGAAGAAACTCAGAGAAAAGGGGGTTTTTTAGTCCAGCTTTTAATTCTCTACCAATCTCTCTCTTTTCTGTAATAGATCAAGAGGTTTCTCACAGACTTTGGGAAAAGTTATAATTTAGACAAGGACAAAAACTTTCAGTCCAAAGTGCTTTGTCCTCCTCATCCTCCTCACTGAGGGAGGATATGTTAGTCTAAACACTTCTGTTTAGAATTTAACCATAATATTCCCAAGTTTTCTTTCCCACTGCACTTGAAAACATATTTACCACACATTATACTGCCACATAGACACTGCTCAAAGTCAGGTGAGGCCAATGCAGTTGTATCAGACAATAAACCAGCTAATGAAGCATCAAACTGACCTGTGCAGTAGCTTTTACTAACCTTAACCAAACGCCATGACCAGCAACAGATTAATGGCATATATCGGGCCTACTATTGAAGTGTCCAGAGGATAAGAAACTACTTAGTTTCCCAGTAAATACTTTATAGTAGCTTTACTGATAAGAACACATTTGGTTCTAGCTACTTCCTTCCATAAATAACAAAAGCCAATTGTGCTGGCACAAACCTATGTTTACAGTAATATTTTATAAGGTCTTCCTAAATATGACACTCATATTAGCCAAGACCATCTTGACAGTTGCATGAACAGATTACTGCCCTACTTTGGTTCTCAAAGGCATAACAGACACAGCAATTGAGGAGAAGGTAGGAGAGGAAGAGTCTTGTGAATCCAGTGAGGTTTACAAGGTTAGCGAGTGACTGGGAAAAAAACCGCATTTCTACTCAACTAAACAAGGCATTTCAAATTATTCCAATATTTATACTGTCTGTGAGGTTGATTTTAAAGCATTCATAAACTTTACTATTTGCATTTACTGTGCTGAAGTTTGTATACAAACAAAGCAGCAGTATGATCTGGAAGATAAATAGTCTGGAATTGGCAAGGTACAAATCCAAAGTTGGCTTTGACATTTACTTTCGGAGCAATTTCATCTGACTTTCTAATTTCCTCTCCAAAATTGAGGTCATCTACACCTAGGTGAACTTTATCAGTCTAGCAGTTGCTGCTATACATTGCTTAGAGATCAACAAAACCAATCCAATTTCTGACCTCAGAGTTGACCACTATACACTTCTACTCTGCATTTCAAAAAGAGGAGACACTAGGGCTAGTTTTCTGAGGCTAAACAGTAACTAAAAGAGCGGCATACATGCAGCTTTGTGCTAACACATGAACACATACATTTCAACATAAAGCGGAGCTTTAAGCAACAGGGGTAATAACAAAACAAAACAATCAGTTCAGCTATCTGCACCTTTCAGAAAGAGCAGAAAGATGTGGCTACTGGCAGCTCTGAGTGCTCTCTATGAGCCCACAAGGGCTTGTTTCAAGGAGAAAGCTTATGTTCTCTGAGTGGTGACTCTTGCATGATCATCTTAATTAGCATAAACAACCCTCCAGTACCTTTAAGCAGACAATTTTTACAACATGAATATTCTCCAAAAGCTGATTTACAATGACTGTAAAAGCAATAGTGGTTTGAGTATGAACAAAATTGACAAGACATTTTAAGCAATTACAAAGAGACATTTCAAAAAACACTTTCCCAATACTGCATACTGACAAACCAGTCAGAGGGGTAAAACAAGTTTTATTTAGATAAGTATTAACGGCCTTTGTTTAGACAACCAAATAAAAAACAAGTTAGAAATAGATGGTGTGAAACTCAGATATTCAAGTTGGGAGGATGGGGATAAAGATTTCAGCCCCAGTTCTGCTCCTTTCCCTGAGCTTAACATGCCTCTGACACAAAAACACAGGGAATGACAGAGACAGGAAGAACTAGAGTCAGTCAGCCTTTAGACCACACTCCAACTCAGTATGCTTATAGCAGTCACAAGGCCTCTCCCTCTTCTTTTCACGTTCATTTGATGCTCCCTGCAGAGCAGCAGGCAGAAGAGAGCCGCTGAGGCCTCCTCTCTGGCCCTTACAGTGCCTAGATAAGACATGCTGCACTTCACCATATCCTGTAAAATAAAAAGTGATTTATTTCAGTGAGTCTACTCCATCCAAGTATCCTGTCTGGAAAAGTGACCAAAGATACAAACCCTGGTGGGAGAAGACACTGGCAGCCGTATCCTTCAGTTCTGTAAGCTTACATAGCCCTACAAATTTCCCTTCAGGAAAGTATTTTGCTATGCGTCAGAAATACAAGAAAATACTTTCAAAAGGTTTGCCAGTAAACATGTCCTTGTATGTGCAAGGGCAGCAATGAGACCGTAGACAGTAGCATGGTCATCTGCTGATATTATTCTTTAATTAACAACAGGTACTCTCCACTCCTCAAAGACCCACAGGTTTTCAAAATGGAACATCTTCCAGCCTATTGTTACCCATATCAAGCACAGATATCTTTGCTTGCCAATCACACCTGCAAAACAGACTTTAAATATAAGATACAATTATGTACAGAGATATTCGTAACTGTGTACAAACTATATATTTAACTACTTAGTTTACTGGCCTCCTTTGGAATGGTGGTCCAAGAAAGTCTGGATTATTGAGAAACACAGTACATAGAATTGACAAATTACTAAAAGTACAAAGGTAACTTTTTCTTGCTGACAGCTAAACTGGATAAGAACATTCCAAATAAAACATGGTCATAGTGTCAATGCATTTCAAAAATGGTTAACATGTAAAAATACATTCCAATACAAATAAGATTAGTTGTATTCATAATCTACACAGTCTTAACCTTTCCTTTATTAAATTTTAAAGAATGTGTCATCCTCCCCAAAATTCTTCCGAAATTATATTAGAACACTCACCAGAATTTAAGGAAAATATTCCTGAATATGTGAAAGCCTAGCCTTCTTCAGCCAAGAATTAGAACAACTTCCCTTGCTTGAAAATTCTAACTCCAGGCAGGAAACAGGGAAGAAGACTAGCTACCAAAGAAAAGCACTAGCAAAAAAAACTTGAACAGTTAATAAAACAAACATGAATTATCAGAGAAGATAACTTGAAAAAGCTACAGTCTGCAAAGGAAGTATAGAAATAAAGAAAAAAAATGCAAATGCTCCCTGGTGCTCTTAATCTGGCAATCTCCAAAGCTACCATTTTTGCAGAGTCATCTATCAAAGATAAAGCTGCAAGTACAAGCCCTTCAAATTCACACCTCCTCTGCCTGTGTAGGTACATACATTCACCAATAAAATCCTAGGAGATGCAAGAGCAACTTAATAATCCTCTAGAAGAGGAGAAAGATACCTGCTGTAAAATCAAAGAACTAGCAAAAAATATCAGGACCTGAGACAGAAAGACATCTTTAACCTAGAAGGATATTTCTGGATTTTGAACAAGATTATGAGAGCACTTTTCTTTTAACCACTAAAATTATAAACTCCCTGAGATCGTCATAGTAGGTTCATACTTCCTCACAGGTTACAAGCCTCAAAGTCAGATTTTACCCTTTCACCCAGCAACATTCTCTGGTTCTTGCAGAACTGTTTCTGAAGTTAATTCTTCTGACAAATACAATAAACTACAAATTCAGCAAAACTAAAATGACCAAAACTAATCTATCACTTTTGTATCTTCTTATATCACACACACACAAAAAAATCACTTTCTTATGAGATAAATGTACTACTACTTACAATTAATTCATTTCTATATTGAATTGTGTTAACTCTTATTCTTCACTAAGGCTGCTAGATCCAGCAGAAGCTGTTTTTCCAACAGAAGTCCAGCTTACCAACAGAGCTCTAAGAAATAGGATCGATAACTTTTACAACCACCCATTATTTGTTTCCATGCATCTTTTCTAGCCCTAGGCAGAACAATAATTGATGCAAAGTATGCTTTAAAATTACACAAGCTTTCAATACCCATCTCCTCTTTTTTATTAGATGCTTTAGTGTAGCTTGCAATATACCAAACAGATACAAACAGTATTCATTTTTGTATGGCTTCACAAATCATACTCTATCCATTCAGATGATAATCTGCACGAATTTAGAAATTTATCACTGCACTCTCACAAAAGAATTAAAGCAGTTTGTCATTTTATCATAGACACCTCTCACGTACACATTAAAATACCTCCCTTATAGGTACCATCTCACTGTTGTTACAAAGTCAAACTGGTTTTTATAGCCCCCTACAAATCAGAAAATATGAATTCTTTGCTGTGGCATTGCCTTTTGAAAAATTAGAGTAGTATCGCTTCTCTGCAGTATATCTGTTTTATCTGGAAAAATGAAATGTATGTCAAACCTCACTTTTCCCTTATTACATACCCTTTGGATCCTGCTTCATTTTTGCTGGAGCACACTCTCCACACATTTAATTCTGCTTTGGTTTGTATCTAGCCTAAATTTATAAACTTAAAATGCAGGAGCTTCCAGCATCAAAAGGGCATAATGTTATCATCCAAAAATCCCCATACACATGTTTAACAATAAAGCATCAACATATTAAGGATGCACCAGGACATACAGAAGTTCAAACTTCCACAACTAAGTGTCCTGTTCACACGGTGTCAAATCAGGAGACATTTCCTGGGTGTTCAAATATTGCAGCAGAACAGTGAAATGTGAAAGTCCATATTATGCGACACAGAGACCATGGCCAAAAGACCACTGACATCCTGAATATTCCTTGCACTTCTCTGCATTTTGACAACTGTGTTCTTAGGTTAACAGCACAGGGAAGCTGAAAAAAAGAAACAGGACAGACTTACTTTCAACTGGTACTTCACATTCAAATAAATTTAAGAATGTTCTCTGAGATTTTTTAAAAGCCTGTTTCATGTAGTTATCACTGTGTAAACGACAGAAGCGCTCAATTTAGAAGCCCACGATGTCATCACTGTCACCTCAGACAAGAGCTGTAGCTACACAGGTCTACACCAGTTTCAGACAAGGGTTATTATTTGCTCCTAACACAACACTTAATATATTTACTCTCTCTCAGACAGTCAACACAAGAAGCAGCTTGTGTAGATAAATGCACGCTTTCATTTATCCTGGTTAAGTCTGAATGCTTTAGTACTAAAAGGCCCTACTCAGAACACTAAAATGCTTACAATGGGTAAATCCACCTCTCTATAGAACATGACGATTACAACATTGATTCCCAAGCACTCCAGAGGTTTCCTCCCCTCCCAACACTTAAAAACAGCCAAGAATTCCTGTAAAAATTCCTCCATTTGATAATAAGCCTTCTCAAATAATTAAGCCTGAGGCTAAATTTTTTCATATTTTTTAGACAGTGAAAATATCTGACAGTCTTCTAGCACTTTCATAAACAAGAATACTCCCTGCTTCAAGTCTAATTTTCATTCAGCCAAAACACTCAGTGGGCTGCTACTTTAAAACACAACCAAACCAAAACTAAAGTCACATTATTAAAAGTATATTTTGAACTTTAAAATTCAGCCCTCTGATTAAGAAAAAAAAAAAAAAATCAGTTTCTTGTGTAAAAGCTGTAACAACTCTAATAAGTTATTATGAAGAACATTGTTTCAAATTCTCACTGGAAGGTTTCTTCAAATACTCCTCACTATTAATGACAGCTTTCAGTTACAAGCATAAACTCTTGTTAGAACACTACCTTGCAATGTAACATAAAGTCTCCTCAGATTAATTTTGTATTGAGGGTAAGGGGAGAAACTGCTAGAACCAGAAGCCAATTTTAGAGCAACAAGTTTCCTGGGCCTATCATAACTAGACGATTTTTGGCCTTGTCACAGTACAGGGCACAGCTCCAAGTAAACAAGCCTACCTCTAGCAGGGAAACACACACACCGAATTCAAAGATTAAAAATAATGTTTTGCAGAGTTCAGGAAACAAACATATTTGTTTCAAGATGTTAAAAAATTAATCTTAGAAACCAGTGCATTTAGCTAAAATTAGTATTTTTCTAAATCAGACTGAGAACTTTCAAACATACACTTGCGAAACACTTGCTTAACAGATTACAGCTTGAAGCATTTTCCAGTTTTAACACATTTGGTTTCCAACTGAAGGCTCAAGAGTATTCTTCTCTTTATTAAGTTTCACAATTTACAACACTTTCAACAATAACTTATTTGTAATTTTCTGAAAAGCAGACCAAGGAAATTGAAATACATTTTTCACCTCCACGCGTCTACAGCTAATAAGATCAAGCATTTGCTCTGCTCACTTTAAAACAAAGTCCTCCTCATATCCTACCCACATTTCCTCTATCTTACCACCCATTCCTAGCTGAAGTAGTATGCTCATGAGAAGCATTCTTGTTTCAGTTGCTACTGTAGCAACTGTATTTATAAACAGAAAGTGCAGTCTAATTTCCCATAATTCAACTTCCGACATTTTGCTGTCTCATAAGCTAGTGAGGGTTCTGACTGGCAACATTCCTTCCTTGTTTTTATTTCCCAAGACCTTACTGAATACACAGAATTGGAGAAAAGACAAAAATAGAGCTTTTCTCAATAACAAGTAAAGACTAATGTTTTAAATCTGTGAATGTTTCTAACCTTGAAGGTTAGGCATTTGCCATGTCCCATCTTAGTCTAACTTTAACTGTTGTCCTTTATTTTTCTTAAGATTAAGGTCAAAGAGGATAAACCAACAGACTGCATGAAAGCAGATGCAATGTTTCATGGTTTCCAGAGTTTCACTGCCCAGATGTCACATGA
This sequence comes from Chlamydotis macqueenii, assembly GCF_036417535.1. Lineage (NCBI taxonomy): Eukaryota > Metazoa > Chordata > Aves > Otidiformes > Otididae > Chlamydotis > Chlamydotis macqueenii. Next base: position 51,796,715 of record NC_141593.1, on the reverse strand, counting down.
AAGGCTGCTGCAGGGGTACACTAAACTCCCCAAATCCTACAGAAGAAGGCCACAAGGATGTCTGGGCTTGGCTATCAGAAGCAACCACTGGTGCTCAGGCAAATGACAAGGCAACTTCCAACCCTGCAAATTCACTTAAAGTCCTTCCTCTCATATAAGAATGTTGTATTTCCCTGAGGATTTTTCAGCAGACTCACAGGTGCCAACAGAAAACTTTGACCTGCAATCAAAATGCGTCCTCTCCCCCTTCCCAGTCTTACAAGTGCAGAGATACACAGATACTGCTACCTGCCAATAAGAGAGATTAACTCTACTATGAACCTCACCACACATCCAAATGCCTGCTCTGCAAGAGGCACCAACATTCACCCTACAGTGGTCAGTAGAATTTCACAAGCACTCCCTCACCTCATAAGCGCAGATTAATCACTGCAGCTCACACTGTAGGCAGAACAATAAAGCCTCCCCACTACCACCCACCTTCATCAAGCACAATATACACCTGCCTAAGCGTACAGGGATGCATCCAAGAGTAAACTCTCAGGAGCTCCCCTCCAGTACACGCTCCTGCAGGTAAGAGCCCTACAACTCCATGGACATTTCCTTTGTAGGCGGGAATCCGTAGACAGCAAGCACCGCATTTTCCTTCTGCATTTTCCACCTCCCCAACAAGAGGTCATGACCCACTCCCAGTATTCCCTATATAAAAGAGCAGAGATTACTACTTTGCCCCATTACCCACTAATCCACGGCTGTACGCACGTATATTCCCGAAAGAAAAAAACTTAAGCTTCCTACAATTCTCTGGCTTCTCTCCTCCAGAGCACAGTGTAAGCTGTTCTCCCTTCCACCTTCTGGGCATTCTTCCCCAAATGAAGGGGGAAAGTCCACCCGGCTGAGGCGCTGGCCACAACAGCCCCTTTCCTTTCCTTTCCTCCAGCTAGGAAAAGCCACTCTCACCCAGCAGCAGACCTCTCCGCACCCCGAGAAAAAGGCCTTCCCGCCTCCACTGTAGACCGCATCACCTCCCCCGCCCCGCACCCCCAAACTCCTCCCGGGCGGCCACCACACCACCCTCACACAATCCCGGCCCCAGGCCTTCACGGAGGCCCCGGCCACCCCTCCCCCCGCACACGCTGCCCGCCCCTCCCCTTCCCTCGCCTCGCCCCCAGCCCTCCCTACGGCAGCGGCCCGGCCCGCGCTCTCTCCTCCGGGCAGAGGGATGGAGGCCTAGGCCTGGGCCCAGGAGGGAACGGAGCGCGGCCTTCCCACCACCTCCCGCCCCCGCGCAGGCCCGCACCGTCTCCTCGGGGTCGATGTCGATCCGGAAGGTCTGCTGCTGCAGCGTCTTCAGCGTGATCTGCATGGCGGCGGCTGCAGGCCGCCCCTCGCGGTCGCGCTTCTGCCCCTGCGACCCCCGCGGCGCAGCGGGACAGGCGGGGAAGAGGAGAGAGAGGAAGGAGAGGAGCAAGCGAAGCAACGGCTGGCCCTGTGCCGGGCGGCCCCGGGGCGCCGGTCACGCTCACTGGGAGGCGGCGAAGAGACGGCGTTCAGCCTCCCCGGCCCAGGCGACAGCGCGGGCAAGAAACAGCAGCAAAGACAGGACGGTTACGGCGGGAGGGGGCGAGGCAGGTGGCGTGCGCCTGCGCAGGCTCAGCGTTCCTCTCCCGCCCGCCGGCAGCGGCGAAAGGGGCAGGAGGCGGGGGGGAAGGAGGGAGGTGCGGGTGCGCATGCGCAGCCGCCCCGACTGGGTGGTGTCCGCCGGTCTGCCCGCCGCGCCACCCGAGGCGCCTGTAATGCGCAGGCGCGCGGAGCCGCGCAGCGGGCGCCGCTCTCAGTGCGCGGGCGCAGAGCTGAATGGGCCTGAAGCAGGGGGCTGTTTGGGGGCTAGATGTGGTTGTGTATCTGTAGCTGTGTACAGCGCTTGTAAGTTATTATTACAAGTTTATGAATATATACATACGTGTGTATAGCGGGTAGGGGAAGCCTGAAGGCTGCAGCCTTCTGCAGAGAGTGGCTGTGGGTGGTGTCAGGTCATTGAGGCTGTACATGAGTCTGTCGATACAGCAGGCTCAGTGGCTGGGAGCTGGGGTGGTTCAGCGTCTCCTTGCTGGTATGTGTGTTGTTGTGAGGTGGTTGTGCCACTGGGTGAGCCAGCTCCTGCTTCAGCAGGCTGAAAGGTGCAGATTGGTTTGTCAGCCTGTCTGTGTACAGTGACTAGTAACGTTTCCTTGCCGGTCTCTCCCCACAGCCATGCTATGGGACAGTGGGGGCCATTCAGCATGGCCGCAGTTCGTTAGCAACATTGACTGATGCGCAGAGCCTTCAGCTGGTACATCAGGATAGAAGCTTACCTGTCACCACAGCAAATCTCCAGTTCAGCACGGTGAAAGACTTTTCTCCAGGAACTTGATAAGGACTTACTACACCTAGGACATGCTTCTTGAAGACTGAATGTGACAAGCCTTGTGGTGCATATCCTACAAAAGTTTAGAATAGTCCTCTGCCACAGTCATCCCAAACTTTATAATTAACATTTATAAGTTGTTTTTCTACTTTTCCTGAAGTCTGTATCATCTTTTCTGCATTATAATTTCCACCTCACTTCAATCCTATGCGTACAAATAAGGAGTGCAGGAGGTTACTTGTTTATCACAGAAACTGGTACAGTAGATGGGATGATGGGGTGCCTCAATTCCGCCAGTGCTAGTTTCAATAGTTAGCGCTTTCCTTTGGTAAGTTATTAACCTCTGTTTCCCCTGGTACTTCGTAGGCAGTGAAAAGAGAACCCTGCTACAAATAACCTTTAAAGTTGAACCAGCTGTGCTGGTAGAGGAGACCCCTGCCCCAACTTCTTATAACTTCTTCCAACAGCAGGTGTGGGATTGCCCAGTGCATTTTCTTTGTAACCAAGGCTGTCTTTCTGCAACAGAAGATGCTGATGTTAGGCTAGCTCAATATTGTAATGTAGTTAAGCCCCAAATTTCTTAGTATTGCGTAATGCCTTGAGAAGTTCTACACTGCCACATTGTCAATGTAATGTTTGTAACAAAAAAAAAAAACCCTCTTTTAACTCATTGTTACGGTAAGCTTGACTTCATAACAATTTCTTACCGGCAGCGCAGAGGAGCAGAGTCCAACAGGCTGTATTGCAACGCAAAGGGAAAGTGGGAGAGACCTCTCTCTGCAGGAGTGTGCGAATGTATACATGTTGCGCGCACACAGATGGTGGTGCTGATTCTGTCATCATCGACCTCAGACTCTGACACACAGCTGTTAGACAGCCAAAGCCTCTTACGGCTTTCGCAAACAAAAAGAAACTGCTGACTGTTGCTAGTAGGAATCCAGCATTCTTGGCAGCACAGAATAACTTGCTTACATTGCATGAAGAGCCATTTAAAAAAAAAAAAAAAAAAAAAAGAGGCATGACATAAAATATTGCTTGCTATTTTTTGTGTGAGTGGTTACAACTAAAAATACACTGCTTGTTCACTTTCAGTGTTGCCTGATATGACATCTAATCCTGTAGTTTGCAGATAAAATAAAAGGGAAATTTTTTTTAACTTTCCATTGAGCAGTCCAGCATATGTAAGTGCTGAGTTTCACATGCAAGTGAAAGTACCTCATGCTGAGGTGGTGTTTGAGTTTCACTACTCTTTTCTGCTAAGAATATGTTAAATGTAAACTACTTATTCTGATTTTTGTGGTTTCTGGTTATAAGATGAAACAGTTCTGCCCAGTTTGTGGTGGGGTGAGGATTCATTTATGTGGTGCCTGCTTAGGTCTGCTGTGAGGGCTTGTAAAAGCCTCGGCATAACTGGAAATCAACTCCAAGGGCTGCTAAGGATGAGGTTTTTCCTGACCATTTATTTGAACTTTGAGCAAATAGAATGAGAAAAAAAAAAGCTGTGATTTTTTTTTTTTCCCTGCTGAGTGGTACAGGAACTTACGATGACTCACTGTGTGAGGCCTAAAGTAAATAAACAAGTTCTTGGTGTTTCCTCTAGCTCAGCCCCTTCAGCTCCATCAAATAGGTTATGGTGGAGCTTGACTCTCCAGGTCTTTCTTCACATTGCTTCCCATCAGTTGCAGAATTGAGGGTTGGTTTATTGTTGTTTTTATTTTTCCCAGAGTACTCTCATCTGTCAGCCGCTCTGGTTTGTCAATGTCTCTGCTGTCTGGGACCCCAAACAAGATGTAGTGCCTAGATGAGGCACGATGGGTCCTGAGCAGAGGGGATCACTCTGGTTCACCTCCCCCAACCCTGGAGAGGAGAGAAAATAGGAGAAAATCTCTGAGAGCCAGCCAAGTGCTGCCTATGACCCAACGTGGGCAGAAGCAGGGGAGCCCAGAGGGTTGGCCAGCAGTGTTGGGGTGTGGGGAGAGCCCGTGAGACTTTGTCCTGCGGCCTCCCAGTGAGGCATGAGGTGTGATCCAATGAGCCCTCTTGCCATATGCGCCTGGAGATGCCTGTCACGGTCAGAGTGACCTAACAGGGCCCTGGGAAGACACAGCCAAGGCCTCGGTGATGGATGTGAAACATGGATGCCAAGCACAAGACAAGAAATGGGGGCATGAAGGGGACAGTGGCATGGTGGTAACCCCAGATGCATATGCCGGGGCCACAGCATTGCCATGGTGAGCATCATGGGTGAGGATGGCCCGACATGATGCCCCGAGCGATGGACTGTGATGTCACCTAGTGATGGACGATGATGTTCTGGAGCAATGGAATGTGACCACATGTGCCTTGCTGGTTGTATCTGGGCACCGAGTCTCACCAAGCCAGCCTGTGCACAGACTCCAGCTGAGCGAGTTCACAAGGCTTGGAGTCTTGAGCGAGGCCTCGGTGCCGGTGTCGTGCTCAGGGGTTCACTGCAACTCTTGGTGTCCAGCCCCAGAGCCACTGGAGGATTTTCCTTGGCCCTGCTGGATCGAGGCAGCCAGGACAGCCAGGAGGCGTGCTCGCAGCAGTAGAGGTGAGCTGGGAGGGGAAACCTCACCCTGGGGAGCTGGGAGGGTTTCCTTCTTGAGGGACCTGGGCATTTCTTCCAGCCCTCCCTGCAGGGGCACAGCCGGCCTCACCATGGGCTGCACCACAGGCTGCAGGGGAATCTTGGCCAGGAGCCTCATTACTGCTCCCCCTCCTTCTGAACTGACCTTGGCATCTGCAGCTGTTCCTCTCACAAGAAAAAAATTCTTCACAACAGGCAGGCAGACGCCTCTCAGGTTCTCTTCACATCTCCTCTCCACTTCTTGCAGCCGGGCCGGGCCCAGTCGGGCCCAGTTGGCCCCCCGGCGAGAGGCCAGAGGGTGAGGCCTGAAAGGCCCATGCGGCCTGCGCCTCCCCCTCGGTGCCTCTGCCCCTGCTCAGCTTCTTCACATCTTCTCTTCTCTCTTTTTTTTTCTGTTTTCGCCTTCTTAAATACATTATTGCAGAGGCGTTATCACGGAACATTCTGCTAACAATTGGCTCGGCCTTGGCCAGCAGCGGGTCTGCGCTAGGCCTGGCCGAGTCCACTGAACAAAGGGGAGCAACTTCTAGCAGTTTCCTACAGAAACTACCACCTTAGGCCCCCCCTCACTAAACAAAACCACGACAGCCTCCAATACACCTTTCCCTGCAGCCAGGTTTCCGTACATAACCCCACTCCTTCTGGAATTTGGAAAGATGCGTACATTTAAACCACACAGAGACAGGGACATGAGCCACTGCTGTTCCCTTTCTGACTGCAAGAGTTATCCGAAATGTAGGGTCTTCTTGATATTTACTGAAGTGTGCATGTATACATGCTGTGGAGCCCACAGTAGCTAGCAGCTGGAGTCTGTGACCTCCTAGGTCTCTGTCAGTAATGTTACGTTTAACGGAAGGAGAATCTGACAGCTGAGACAGTAAACAGCATGCTTATTTACAGCAAATGTGCAAGAACTTTTTTTTCTCTCAGCTGCTGGTGGCCCAGTAAAAGCAGTTTTGCTGTTATAAGTAGCAAGCCACAGTCTTTGCCCTAACTTTGTGAGGCCAGAGGACCAGGTTCTATTGTGCTTGTTGACTTCTGAGAACTCTGTGAAAAGAAGCTTTGTAATGGTCTCTCATGTTACAAAGCGCAGTTTGAGTATAAGGTAATACCAAAGGCCTTGAAAACCTGAGTGTGGGCTAAACCAGCATGCTTAAGGCTATAAAAAATCGCTAGTAGTCAGTTACTGGTCGTGGAAGAAGCACAGCCTTGAGACCTGAGAAAAACTGGAATGAAATGGTGCTTGCAAGAGAGCAGAACATTTATAGCAGAAGTGGAAGTGATTGCTGACTTTTCAAAACCAAGTGAGTAGTGATAGGAGCGGCAGCATGGCCTGCACAAGACCCTGAAGGTGGAGAAGGCAGCTTGTATTGGCTGTGGTGAACCGAGAGGAGATATGCAGAGGGCAGTACTCCAGGTGGATGCCTGTGAGGCTGGGCAGCAGCAGAGATATGGGAGGAAGAGGTAAGATTTTGAGCTTGCGATGGTGGTTAAGAAGAGCTGTTACTTAGGCAGATGCACTCCAGAAGGGCGTTGGATCAAATGGAGCACACACTGGTATCAGAGAGCTGAGGGAAAGGAGCAGAGTGACTGGGAGGCAATAATGTGAAGAGCTCCCTCCTCACCCTTAGTGAAAGGGAGCATTTACGCCTTTCACAGCAAGTGACCTCTCTGTTTTACCACAGAGCAGGATCAGCACAAAAGGTTCAAATACCAAAATATTTCACAAACTTAAGTTTCACCTGATTTATTAAAACCTGATTTATTAAATTTATTAAAATAGAGAAGGTAATGAAGGATTAGTAGTGACTATCAACAGATTAACAGCAATAGCGTTTAAAGGTATTTAAACCTACTAAACTAAATCTAATCATTACTACATGAAAACAAGTACAGTGATTAAGAAAGAGACATCATCAATTGCCCTGTTAATACGTTACCATCATCCAGATCCGCAGTCGCTGGGGAGTCTTGGTTGCAGCGAGGATTTGGAGAGCCTGTCCCGGCAATTGGGAGATCCTATGCAGTGCATCCACTGTTAGATGAGGTCTCCAAAGTAGCTGCAAAAGCCTTTTATAGTATATTTTTATATATATATATTATATATTTATATATAAATAAACAACTTTCTTTCATTATTCTAAAATGCAGAACGACCTGGTTTCAGTTACCATGTTCCCCCCTGGCTCTAGAGCTTGGCCAGAGCTCAAAGGAGGAAACCAGGGAGTTGCTGTGATGTTACACTTCTCTCTTGCATATCTTCTGTTTTTTCATACACAAGGCCAAAGAGTTGTTGTCCATTCTTATGATGTACTTTCTCATGCTCTATGTGTACTGAAGAAATTACAATGAAAACAACACAATCCTGCTGAACATAGCAATGCAATACGGATCGTCCATGGGTCAACTCTGGCTCAGGCCTGTTAATCAGGCCCGGTCACTTCACCTATCCCAGAAAAATGTTTCAAAAGCAGGCGTTTTCCACTGGCTGTTGACATTAAAAGGGCATGAATTCGTGCAAGGCATCCTAGGATGTAGGGTTTATTTTAGAGTGAGATTTTCCATTGAGTTGACTCATCTCTGTTCCACACACCTTTATTCAGAGCTCCCATTCAATTTCCCTGTAACACATATTAGCAGAGACCATCAGTGCTCCTTTCAGGAAGGCTGAACCAGCTGCAAGCACGTCTCTGGAGTGCGTGAACCAGTACTTAGATTCGAGTTTGCAGTAATTGATACAGCGTAAATTAATTTGCCCTTAATCTGGTTCTGTATGCACTCAGGACCTTTATCTGTCTGCTGTTGGCAGCATTATTTCTTTCAGTACAGGAATTATTTGGACATTTACTTGAGGTATGAAACTGCTACCCAGCTTCCACAGTCATTCTCATTTATTGTGCAAGACAACCGAAGCAGCTTCACACTGTGTTTGTCCTGATAGTAGAGAGCAGCTGCTCAGGTTAAACAACTTCCTAGACTGTGAGGTATTAGGCAGTGACCATGGGAGCAGTGGTAACTTGCAGCAAGGTGGTTGTAACCACTTCAGCCACCACTAGCTGCAGGCAGAAGAGGGTCTTGGTGTTACATTTTTTTGGCTTTATTAGTAACTTTTCATGTCTGCATGCCTCAAGGTCTGAAAAAAAGTTTTCAAAAGGGACTGAAGCCTTCAGACTTGGAGAAATTCAGCTTTGACGCAGTGGTACTCCTTTGGATGAGGAAAATCATTGTGTGCATTTTCAGCACCACACCCAGAAGCTTGGAAGTTCCCATTAGAGTTTCCATCAGCACTTGGACACTATGGACATTAGCACTGGAGTCTGCACAGAGGCACCTGTATTTCATACACACTGACATTACGTTAGCGTGAGGTCAAAATGAAAGCCAGCCTTTAGTGATAAAAGGAGACTGAAATTTCTTTTAAGGAAGGATTCACATTTGGGGTCTTTTATTTTGAGAGCAATTTTTTTTTTGTGGTTCTTAACCTTTTAGCTTGATTGGCACTGAAACAGCTGCCAGGAATATTGAGAATTCACTATGAAATAACATGGCAAGTGCATTAGACTATAACCTTGATAGGCTTATATATTTATTACACTAATTCTGTGGGTGTAATAATTGTATTAGGAATATCTAGATGATATTTCCCATCTGTAAAATCAGTACCAGGCATGGGGAAACTCACAAAAGATTTCTCAACTGACTCTAATCTGCAAATTTTCCTTAAACGTATCATAAATTTTCTCATTCAGCAGCAAAACCTTTGATATTTTTTTCCCGCTGTAGAGAGGTGCTGTAACTGTAGTAAGTACATGGACTTCCTTATTTGAAATCACTGTTAATTCATTTTACCCCATATATTAAGGAAGCAAGGGACAGTGGGTGGGGAGAGGAATCTCAATTCAGGGAGTGGCTGCAAGGCATGCTGCCTCTGAGAGCTATTCCTAGAGCATTGCTTCTGACAGTCCAGCTTCATGCCAGTGCTGTGCCCGCAGTTAGAATCTAACCCCTTCATATATATTTCTGTTTGTTTGTTTATAGGCTCTCTTGCAGTCATGTCATTGTCATTTTGCTATGCCAGGATATGGCATAAGAAAGGCCGTAAGGGAGCTAGGAGTTGAATGCCAGGCTGCATACGGCATGTTGCACAAAGCATTTTAAAGCAGAGGTCGTCTTACAAGCTTGTAACAGCCGTGGCTAGTGACTCTGGAAGCTTAGCCCATTCATGTCAAACCCCAGAAGTGGCTATTGACTAGGCACTGGAATTAAACTTTGGAAATCTGTGTATGTACAAAGACGACTTGTCAGTGAGGAGAGCAAGGTACTGAGTTCTATATGCTTCAAGAGAGTTTATTTGGAAATGCACAAATCTTTTTACCTGTGAAGAGTTTCATTTTTTAATCACTGATTTCTTTGGAGTGCTAGACAGTTGACAGGGAAGGGTATAAAAATTATTTGGGTTTGACAGTTGCCACTGTGTCTCTGAGGACAGTTATCTGGCAGCTGAGTCCTTTAGCAGGAAGGGCTGTTGTTGCTGTAGGGGGATTTATAGCGTTCCAGAGTGCAGACTCTTGGACAACTATTTTACTATTTAAGCTTTGTTTGAGCCTCTGTCCTCTCTTTGTCCCTGCCTATGCTGTAATGAAAAGAACAAATGGAAGCCAGAAGCTGCATATTGCCCTTCTGTAGTTCTGCAGAGCTGCTACGGAAAGGCCAAATGTTTGAATATTTCCAAAACAAGGCCAATTATTGCATGAGAATGGCAAATAGTGCGGTCAGCCAGGGAAGCCTATTGCTATTTCTGTGATTTGACAGCGTCACAGTGAGGGTCTTCCCAACTTCAGGGCTGGACTGAGCAGTTGCAGAATGGATTGCTGAGTGCACTATGAAAAACTCCCTGGGAAATTGGCAGCAATTAATCTGGAAAATGGATTCCAAGAATAATATTTAGCTGAAAAATAATGAATCGAATCCTACAGGTCTAACTGGGCCTTCTATGAATAAATTAGATCAGTTTATTTTCATATGAGTCATTAATCGTATTACAGTCATCACTGTGGTTATCTGAAAGTATTTTAATGTAATCAAAATGCAGTTAAAACTCATTTAAACAAATTTAGCCTCAATTATACTGCCCCACACACAGACTAATTTTTGCCAGTGCAGTGTGAGGAATCAGACACCCAAATAGATCTTTCTATAGAGACCTAACTGTGGATTCATGCATTCCTCAGTTTTGGGCATGCACTTTCCAGCACTTTGCTTTTTATCCTGGCAGCCAGATAAGAGAACGATATGCTATGCTCTGAGGCTTTTGTCACAGTGTTCATAGCTTGTACAGGCCATCTGCTGTGGAGTAATGTAGCTGCTGCAGTACATTGCTTTCCTAGCATATGTGTAACCTGACAGCCGGAGAGTGTGAGCTCTCTGGATTCATCAGGAATTCACTTGAATGTGTAGCTACTCTGTCTATGTAAAGCCATATGTAAAACAATACTAACTCCTAGGTCACAGAGACCACAGAAGCATTGTTGTTTGCAGGGACGTGTGTAGCTTCTAGTCCAAACTTCTACCTGGAGTGGGGTCAAGAATGAATGCAGATTCTGGTACTCAGAGCTTCATCTAGCCAGACTTTGAAAACCTCCAAGGACAAAGATCTCACAGCCTCTCTGACTCCTGCTACAGTGCTTAATTATTCTCTTTTATTTCCACTTCTAAGCATACTGAACGTCTCTAGTTTCAGCTATGTGTCACTGTCTCTTGCCCTCCTGCCAGGCACCACTGGGAAGACACTGGCCCATCCTCTTGATCTCATCCCCATAGGCACCAGGGTGTGCTGTGAGGTGCCCCAAACCCTTCTATGCTCCACGCTGAACAAACCCCAGCCCCACAGACCCTCCTCAGGGTGAGTACTTCAATCCCATAATCACAGTGGCCTCCCCTGAGCCCCCCTGGTTTGCCAATGTGTCTCCCGTCTGGGACCCCAAACAAGATGTAGTACCCAGATGAGGCGTGATGGGTGCTGAGCAGAGGGGATCACTCCTGCCCATCTCCCCCAACCCTGGACTGGAGAGAAAATAGGAGAAAATCTCTGAGAGCCAGCCAAGGCTGGCTGGTACAGCAGCGGCCAAGAGGTACAGCAGCGGCCAAGAGGCCCATATTGGCATTTAGCTGTTGATAATCAACCGTTAATCGCCACTTTCTGTTAGGTTTACAGACTGTCCGCACTGGGGAGCAACAAGGTGAATGGGCTGGAATAATCATCCTCTGCACTCACAACTCAGTTGTAACAGGGGCCATCCCCCCCAGGCCCCCAAGGGAACGGGGCAGGGCCCAACATCCATGATCCCCAAAGGGGGCAACTCCAGGCTGGAGCAATGGCATATGAACAGCTGGGAGACCAAACACCCACCTCCCAAGCAGATCAAGCCCCAGAACACCTGCTGGAATTTCAGGGAGCAAAAGACGGTTACCCTTAGTGAGAGATACCCTCCCACATATTCTGTTTCCATCTCCCTGGGTCCCTGGGAATATTTTTCCTGAATTTTAGCCAAATCAGTAGGGGAATAGGGAATGGTATGAATAATGATTTGTTGAGCTCCTCCATGACCATCACCAACAGATTCTGTTTTAATTAGCTGTCACATTTTAGCTTCCTCTGTTCCAGGGGAAGGTATCTCTTTTATGTGTTCTAAATCTTCAGAAGGGTCTAAAAATTCTAATTCCTTTCCCTGGTCAGAAATTATATCCATGTTTCCCACACCAATTTGGGAATGAGTTTCGTTAAATTGCTTTTTTAGTATCTTTTCCCGCTCCAAAACCTCTGCCAATGGTGTGTAGCCTCTGGTTAGTCGCCCGCTCAGCGGCAAGACTTTTGGTCTCATTCTCTAGCTGCTCTTGTAAAGCTTTCACTTTTATTTGCTCCCTGTCATGGTTTTGTTAGTGAGGGGGGGGCTAAGGTGGTAGCTTCTGTAGGAAACTGCTAGAAGTTGCTCCCCTTTTTTCAGTGGACTCGGCCGGGTCTAGCGCAGACCCGCTGCTGGCCAAGGCCGAGCCAATTGGTAGCAGAATGTCCCGTGATAACGCCTCTGTGATAACGTATTTAAGAAGGGGAAAACAGAAAAAAAAGAGACAAGAGAAGATGTGAAGAAGCTGAGTGGGGGCAGAGGCACCGAGGGGGAGGCACAGGCCTCATGGGCCTTTCAGGTCTCACCCTCTGGCCTCTCGCCACGCAGCTGACTGAGCCCGACTCGGTCCGGCCTGGCTGCAAGAAGTGGAGAGGAGATGAGAAGTGAATAAGATGTAAAAAAGATCCTGAGAGACATCTACCAGCCTGTTGTGAGGAACGGCTGCAGATGCCAAGGTCAGTGAAGAAGGAGGGGGAGCAGTAATGCAGCTCCTGGCCAAGATTCCCCTGCAGCCTGTGGTGACGACCATGTGGAGCAGGTTGTGCCCCTGCAGCCCATGGAGGTCCACGGAGGAGCAGAGATCCACTTGGAGCCCGTGAAGGACCCCACATTGGGGGAGGTGGATGCCTGAAGGTGGCTGTGGCCCGTGGAGGGCCCGCTGGGACAGCTGTTCTGAAGGGACTGAACTCCGTGGAAGAGATGACCCACACCGGAGCAGTTCCACAAAGGACTGTGGCGTAGGGGTGGGACCCCACAACGGAGCAGGGGAGGAATGCGAGGAGTTCTTCCCCCAACCGTGAAGCAGCGGCATGAAACAACATGTGATGAACTGACCACAACCCCCATTCCCTCTTCCCCCTGTGCCGCTTGGGAGGGGAAGGTAGTAGAGATAATGTTAAGCTTGGGAAGAGGGAGGGGTGAGGGGAGGTTATCTTGTTCTCTGTCTCATTATCCTGCTGTTTGTAGTAATAAATGAATAGTTTTCCCCAAGTCGAGTCTGTTTTGCCCGTGATGGTAACTTTAAGGATTTCTCCCTGTCCTTATCTCAAACCTCGAGCTGTTTTTCCTTATATTTTCTCTCCCTGTTCTCTCGGAAAGGGGGGGGAGTGAGAGAGAGACTGCATAATCTGGTCCTGATCAGGGCTGAACTACGATACTCCCCCTCTGCTTGCCCACTCGGATACCGGAGCCCTACCAGGGCAGCTCCTAAAAACCCACAAACCGACGCCTTTCCCTTTCCAAGTTAAAGTCTTCGTTCCTTTGCCAGAATGGCAGCTTGTGGATCATACCAATTACTTTGGGCCCAAGTCATACCAGGGAGAGAAGGTCGGGCATTACAGCCCCCTAATTTCTTCAGGAGAAAGTCACAATCTACAATCAGAGCTTCCTGGGAGGTCATAGTGCCTACAATTCCAGGGAACAGATCCCTTCTAGTTCGACAATTCCAGGGAACAGATCCCCTGTCAGTCCTACAATTCCAGGGAACAGATCCCTTCCAGTCCTTCAATTCAACGGAACAGACCCCATGTCAGTCCTCAGCGGACTTTGTGTACAATGCCCCTGAGGAGGGCCGCGGTCAAGGTCTGGGCCTAACGATCGCTTCAGTACCAACGACGGAATCCTGTCCCCAATGCCAATTTTGTTACGACCCAGGGCCATAGCAGGTTAGTGATTCCCTTGGACTAAATTAAGGTGAAATGACACCAAATGATCGATTTAACATTTTATTTAACACTCAGTGGAACAACTTAACTTTGAAGACTTGGAAAACACAAAGGAGTGGATGGCCAGGGCTCTGATTAGAACATTTCTAAGAAGGAAAAGGAGAAGATGGAAAAGGGAAAGAGAGGGAAAGAGCTATCACCACGCTTGGATCCAGCGACGGTGATGACAGGCGAGCGTGCCGATCCTCCGCTGGGGTGGCGGGTGCTCGATTCTGGTGACGGGTGGCCAGGATGATCTCCCGGTGGGGGGCTCGCCCACAGCTCCCAGAGGCCGAGGCTTTTACAGTCCCATCCCTGCCTCCAGTTGTGCCCTTGGAAGGCTTGTATGGCCTGGGTCCAGAGAATCCTCTGCGCAGGCGCTCAGCAGACACTAAATGTGAGGGGAGTCGGAAGCCCCTTCCTCAGATGGCCGCTGTGTGACCCCTGCCCACAGGTGGCAAGTTGCTAACAGGGGTCTGTGGAGCTGCACATCCCCCATGCGGCCTCCACCTCCTGTGTCACCAGACTCCTGCTGCCCCCATGCAAACTGCACCCTGCCCCACAACAAGTTTGAGACACCAATGCACATTAACTCTTTCATCCCTCACATGACCTCAGCTTTGCCTGTATTTGCTGTTCCTGTATCGCTCAACTTGTTTGGCAAGCAGGCGCAAACTTTCCTTGCCTGATTTTCTATTTATGGAGCAGCAGAAGCTCTTCTTGTTGGTTTTCATATCCCTTGCTAACCCTGGCTTAGTTTTGGTTTTCCTGATGGCATCTCTGTGTACCTAAGCAGTGTTCCTGTGTCCTCTTTCATAACCTGTCCTAACTCCCACCACCCATAGACTTTTTTTTTTCTTGCAGTGAATTCCCTGTTTCACCATGCCAGCCTTCATATAGATCTGTTGTGTTTTTTCTTGACCATCAGCATAGACTTTTCTTCTGTTTGGAGAAGATGATCTTTAAAGGCCTGCTAGCCCTTTTGAGGTCCTTTACAGCTCCAAATTGGCTTGCACAAGAGCTGCCTCCCACCAGAGCTGCCTCGCACCTACCTCGTCTCTGAGTAAACAGAGCTTTCTCTCATGAGGGCTACTCACCTTCCTAACTCCCCCCAGGATCCTGAAATCCTCATTACAGTCATGGCTCCTATTCGGTATCACAGCCCTAACCAGTTCTTCCTTGCTCTTAAGCAGCTCATCTAGGACAGTATCACCCCAGGTTGGTCCGTCCAGAATCTGTGTTATTCCTGACACCCTCCAGAAATCTTCCTGATGGCCTTTTCCTTTGCAGCAGGTGGCAGGGAGGTTGAAGTCCCCCAGGAGAACCAGTGTCAGTGACCAGAAGCTCAGCCATGCCACGTAGTTCTGTGTCCACATGTGGTGCTCTAGCTCAAACATAGAAACTATGAATATGATGAGCAGATCAAATATGACTCCTTATTTCCTGGAAGCATCTTAAAACAAATTAAGAGTGGGGGTTTTTGTTGTTCGGTTCAGGTTTTGGGTTTGTTTTTTTTTTTGTCCTTGTGACTCTAGCAATAAAGTATGATGGGTCAGAAAACACCTCGTCTAAAACTGAATGCTTTCCTCTCTCCAGCATAAATGGATTTGTGATCAGTTGAAACCTATTTGGTCTTGAGCCAGCACAGCCATTCAGGATTTCATCATTCATACTGTATTCATGTACAGTAATTGTACTCCGCTTGGCTTTCATTTTGTGAGACTAAATATGCCAAGCTTATGTAGTTTTGCTTTCTTTCCTATGATTATTTTGGTTGTCCTTCTCTGCACCTGTTCCAAATCAGTTTTGTCTTTCTTGGACTTGAACTGAACGTGCCACCTCACTAGTATGATTTGTGCTTCTGGATCTTGCTTTCCATGTGCCCTGTGAAAGCACTTGCCATTCTCACAGCACTGCCTTCTTAGTGACATGTAGATATGTTAGAACCAGTTACACACACTTGCCTGGCTTTCTTGGCAGCTTTCGACCACGGATCTCCATCTTAGAGCAGAGATTCTTGATATGGTTGCCAAAGGGATGACTTTGGAGTCTATACTGCTTACATTTATATACCTTCTTCGGGTTCTCAGTCACATCTTTTTCCACATGGACAGTGCCTGTAAACTTTGAGCTAATCAGCTAAGTCTCTGCATGGTGTTTCCATTTTCTCCAGCACAGTCACTGAAGGAAATTTCCAGTAAGATGGGTCCAAACAGCAGTCCCTGAAGAATTTCTCAATTTCCTTCCAGGCTAATAATCCCCTGCTGTCATTACACATCCCTCTGTGCCTTTTCTTCCTGTAATCAGCTGCTTAGCTGCTATACCACAATGGTACTAATCCTCTGTTTTGCCAGTGTCACTGTTTCTAAGGTGACATCGGGTCAAATGGATACCATTTCTGCATCAGCAGAACACCAATTTTTTTATGGCTCTTGGAACTCAAGGCTATTTTTATATGACTGTAATGAAAGATGTTACAGCCTAGACTGTGCTAGCAAGCAGAGGTTTTAGATTGCTTCAGGTGACTTGGGCTGAATGAGACTGTTGCACCTAAACACTCCCTAACACACAGGGGTACACCACACAGATGCATCCCTGCCCTGTACTTCTGCCTTGTACATTGTCATTGTCATTTTTTAGCAAGGCACTCATATATTTGCATGCGAACTGCTGCAGCAAGTGTTTGAATGCTAATGGATCAGCAGACTCACTGGGAACGTGCCTTGCTTCATTAGGTGACAGAGAAGCGTGCTGGGTGCTGTCTTTTAGAAGAGATCTGTACAGATTCTTAGCTGGCCGTAGTACACATTCCAGTTGAGCACTACTTACCAGCCAAATTTCAAGGTTCAGCAAGCAATTCAACTAGGGCAGAAGGAGTAATTACAGAGTTGTGAAAGGCTGAAATGTAAAACAGTTGAACAGATTGTTCCCTCCACCTGCCAAACCTGGGGAGAAAGAAATTCAACTTCCAGATAACAGCGAATTCTTTTAGCTCAAGGGGACCTTGCCTCCCTCCCAAAGACACGCCTCATGTGAGAGATTGCATTACACACTTCAGTGTCAAATCTTCAGTTAGCATGTTGTGTATTTCTGATATCAAGCTTATCATCAGGATTCCTGTGCTCATGTAGCTGGTCCAAATACTAGGTGCCTCCAAAACACCCTGTCTGAGCATGCTGTTACCAAACTGAGCTCTGCAGACTCCATCAGTTCCATTTAACTCCTCAAGTAAAGCCTTTTCTGGTGCTAAAACTGAAGCAGGAATGTCACCTTAAATTTGTATGTCCCTTTCCATTACGGCTTTTCTGGCTCTGCCTGCATTGTCGTGAGGGATTGCTGTACACATGAGGATGCCAGGTTTGGCTCTAATTTCACATGACTACCAGTGAAAGCAAATACGGATAAAGAGGAGGGCTGATCTTCTTGAGATTTGCCAGCATACTTTTCCTTCTTTACTCCCAACCAATCATTTTTTCTTCTACCACTGTGTTCCCAGGCTTCCAACTGCAAGTTTAAGAGGTAGTTCAGAGCAGTGAGTAGGGCGCCTGACTGGGAGAAAAGAGGCCTCGCTACTAACCCTGCTCAAAGTAAACGATTAGCAAATGATTTTGATTTTAGCTGTATGCAGTTCTGTCCTCTCTGTGGGGAGGACTCAATAGATCTGCAAAGTGCAATGACTTAAAAATTAGCTTTGTAATATTTTTTAATTAAAATGAAGAAGCAAATTAAGTTACCAGCAGTGAGAAAAAGCAATAACAGTCATCCGCTAATTGTTTGTCAGAGGACAGGCTCAGTGAAGGGGAAAATCAAATTAGATAGGTATTGCTGGGTTTGCCTTTATACTGCCTTGGCTAAATGGTGTTTTTTGAGATCAAGGAGAGGACTGAACAAGCAGGAATTCCATTTCAGGATTAAGGCAGTATTCGTTTGTATGTCTGGTTACAAATTGTGATGGTTACACTTTCTATAGAAATATTTTTAAAAAAAAAAAACCTTTTTGAATATTTTTTAATTTGTATTTACATACAGCTAAGATGTAAATCTTAAACCATCTGTTATTGTAGTTTTGTTGTAGTTTCTTCTTATGTCTCTCACCTTTTAAGAGTAAGTCCTCTTACATAAACCAGATGTAAGTGCTAAGTGTAGGGCCCAAACTGAGAAGTTACTGTCTTGGAAGGAGTCTTGCTGGAGAAACCTTTTCAAAAGATGTGAAGATGCTATCCACTTTTCTCTTTCCTGAAATAGTTATTCCGTCTTTGCATGGAATCAAGATGTTAGTACTCTTCTACATCTTCTTTTATTCATCTTCCATTCCCTGGAGAGCTGCTGAGTCCCAAGCAGGATTCGTTTCCTAATTCTGAGGTTATCTTGTTAAGTATCAGCAGCTCTGGGGACAGCCCATCCTCAGATTTCCATGTGGCAGAAAGGTTTGGATGTGTCAGGCTCATTGCATTCGTTTTACCCATCCAGCAGATGGCATCGAAGTTCTAGAAAAGTTCATCCTGTCGGGTGTTGCGGAGATTCTTTCTTCTTCCTTTGACATTTTCGATTTAGAAAGTAATGGTACCAACAAGATTATTGTCAGATACTTCAATTTAGTTTGCTGTTAACTTAGAAAACTTATGATGGTGGTATATGTATGTATTTTTAAAATGTGGTGATCTTTTACTGAAGCCTAACTGTCTGGAAGCTTTAATTTTCTTCTTGAGTGTACTTATAGTAAATTTAAGAAGAATTTGTCTTATACTGCTTTCAAGTGATGTTATGTTTTATTTCTCAGTTTGAATCTGATTTCTCAAGTTCATTATTAAACTTATGTCTTACTCCAAGTACATGCAGTATACCGGCTATTGTGAATACTGACATAGGTAACATAGCAAATGTTAATCAAATGTATTGAGATAATATTACTTCTAAATCATATTGCTTCCTGGTATTCAATTTCACCATGGTGGCCCAGTTTATGTACAGCATTCAATAACTTATAAATACTCTGTTCAAAAGTACTGCTTATATGCATTGGTAAAAGAGCTACTACAAAAGCCTATTATGTCTACAGAAAATCTAATAAATTCAGTTGCACAGTCATATATTTATTTAGTTGACTCCAATTTCTATACTTTGTTAGGAGAAAGGAATTTCTAATTATCACTTCAGTTCTTATAAGAAGTAAGATATAATCCATCTGCTCTTTCATTTCCAGGAAGGCAAAATAGCTGACTACCTGTGTCTAATCCCCCTCACACTAATCTTCATAGAAAGTCTCCTGTGCCAGTTTCTTTCCTAGCAAACACTTCTAGTGGGTGCCAAGACAACAAGAAAGAGTGCTAAATTAGTGGGTTTTTTCCTGTCGTTCTTCTTTTTAACAAAATCATTTTAACACTGCCAACCACAGGAATATTAAATTACACTTGAGAGGTTCAAAATTTCAGTTCTTTCAGTTCAATGGAAGTCATGTTTGGTGGAAGATGTTTTTCTGAACCCCAGAATATGCAATTCAAATAGTCCTTTAGCAAAAACGTACTGAGGTATTTATTTTCACGTACTAATGAAATCATTGATAGGCAATTATAGATCACCCCTCAATTTCAAATCTGAAGAGTCAAAGGTGTAATATCTTCAGCTTTTATTTGAGTCAGCCTTAATGCTGAATCATCCATGCCATTTAAACAATTCTGTCTGTGGTACTCAAATATCTTTTTGTGTAGTCCTGATAGTAACAATGAAAAATTAAGTAGATAACAGAAGTTTAAGAAGTGAAGTCCATTTTCTCCACAAGTAGCATAGCAAGATACCTTTTCTGGCAATGGGATTTTACCTGACTTTTACCTAGCGTACTCAAACTGTACCTAGACATTAGATAAGTCATTTTTGCCTATTATCTTTTTATCCACTATAAATTAATTTACTGATGTTGATACAATACCAATGTCTGGATCAACAACTTTTTATATCCCTCAGTAGCAAGCATTCTGATCAGTATATCTCTTTAGCCATTTCTTGAAGTATTGCTTAGGTTTTGGGCAGAGGTAATGTAGCATATTCTTCGATTCAAGTGTCTTCCTCAGTGATTGTTTTCCACATTGTTAAGAATTACATCTAATCTTAATTCTAGTTCTATTTATTCTTAACTCTATCGTTTATACTTATTCTAATTCTCTGTGCTTAATTCTGTTTCACTGAAATAATCCATGCTGGTTAACAACAGGATTTTTGGGGGGTGTGTAGCATGATGGAATTAATCACATTCTTAGTAAATAAATAATTTCAGGTGTTAATAATATTCCTTTAATGTACATGTACATGGCTGCATGCTTGCATAACTTTCCCAATAAAGCAAATAATACTTATTCTTAAAAGATTTTAATTTTTTTAATTACTCATTTAACATATGTATTAATTTCATTGCTACTCCACTATTGAAGTAAATAAAACTAACAGCTCTAAAAAAACATAATGCAAAATTCTGCTTGTTAAATATTTAATAAGTACTGAAAAAATGCCACTTTAAGTCATCATGTGACTGACTCAGTGGTTTGCTACTGGGAGCCAAAGTTTACTCCCAGAACAACATTAAATTCTGAAAAAGAAGGAATGACAGGTGGGGGACACTCATCAGAATCGGGTTTTGGTTCAGGGTGCTGGACAAGATTTCACTGCTTGCATTCACTGCGAGTGGCCCAGACCAGGCCCACTGGTCCATCCGAAACCCTCTGGGACCTCCACGCATGCGAGCCCCTGTGGCAGGGCTGCTTTTCCCCAGCACCACTCCCACAGTCCCCTTGCTCAGTCCCGATGGCGGGCTCTTTAGGAGATACATTTTACCACCTGAGAATGGGCACAGAGCTCCTGGAATACAAATGACAATGGGCTTTCTATTGTTCCAGAAGAATTCCTACTCAGATGAATCTTGTAAAGCTCGCGTTTTTATGAAATGGAGGGTGGTAATACCCAGGTTGCCAGTTCCACTCAGGAGAACAAGTTGAGTTTGCGAGCACATTTCAGCTGCAAGCTCTTTCTTTGCCATCATCAAAGTCAGTGAAATGGTGGGGAGGGTCAAGCAGAGGTGAGGCTTGTGTGCAGCCAAATTGTACTGATGTCCCCAGCTTCTTTCTTTGTCGTGGAGGCAGTGCAGTCTGGCTATGACTAAGCTTAGAAGGCAAGGTTCAGTCAGCTTTCACTGTCTCTTTCAGTGTGAGCTGCACAAAGTAAATGACAATTAAAAGGCCTTGTCTGTTCCTTCAGCTGGTAGCTTTAGTTCAGAGTCCTATTCCTACTCTAATTGTCAGTGAAAAGAATCATTTTCTCCTGCACATTCTGAGATCTCAGGTGTTCACCTGCAGCCATAAATTTGGATTAGGTCTATCTTATGTATTTTCAGCTCTCAAAAACAACTGACTAATTATTTATCTCTCTGCTTCAGCTTACTAGAGAAATGTCATACAGACTCACAGCAAATCCTGCAGAGACATCCAGGACAGGCTCTGTTCCCATGCCTTTTCCAAGAAAATCATCCTTTTTTTTTGGAAGAGGCTTCATCTGATCATCAGCTGTTCACTCAAGTGGCACATGCGAGCAGCTATCCATCCTTCAGCTACCCTGAAGGATACTTGCTGGGAAAGTAACACCGTGCTGCACAAGCAATCTTCATTTCTATGCTGAGGGCATAGTGTGTCCTGAGGCAATTGGTGCACACACTGACTAGGAGTGGTGATCTTCTGGACCTGCTCTTTACCAATAACAAAGACTTTTTGGCAGCTTTGCCTGCAGTGACTGTAAGATTGTGAAGTGTAAGGTCCTAAGGGGCTTGAGGAAGACAAGTAGTAGAATAAAGACCATGAACCCAAGAAAGGCAGGTGTTAGCTTCCTCATGGAAGTGTTAGGAGAGAACCCAAGAAAGGCAAGTGTTAGCTTCCTCATGGAAGTGTTAGGAGAGTTCCCGTGGGAGATTGTGTTGGAGGGCAAAGGAGCTGGGGAGTACCAGGATTTTCAGAGACAGCCTTCTCAAAAAGTAAAAGTGGTCTACACCCTTTGTCAGAAGAAGGAACAGTCATAACAAGAAAACAGCCTGGTTAAAAAGTGAGCTACTGAGGGAGCTCAAATGCAGAAGAGAAATATGAGTGAGATGGAAAAGGTGAGAATCCCACCCCATGCAGTATTGCTCCTGCATGCAGAAATGTAGTTAGGAAAGCAAAAACTCAGCTGGAGCTCAAACTAGCAAAAGACGTCAAACACAGCAAAAAAGGCTGTTATCGTTATGTTACCAAGTAGAAGTACAAGGAAGCTGTTAGGATGCTGCTGAAGGGGGCTGGAAGGTTAATTCAAAATGCCCACAAGAAAGACAAAAGTTCTCACTGCTCACTCTATTATGGATGAGATCAGCCTCCAAGTCTCTACACTGAGAAGCAATGACAAATAAATGTGCAACTACCAATAGTGGAGGGAAGTTGAATTAGGGACCATCTTCACAAATTGGACACCTATAGACACCTTCCCCAATTTCAGGGAAAATTCTCTCTCAACATAGGAAAAAATAATCACCATGAGAACAGTTAGACGTGGGAGTCAGAAAAGTTATGGACTTTCCCTGGATGAAAGTATTCAAGACTCAGTTCAACAGAGCCTGGATAACATAATCTAGGGCACTGCTTTCCACAGAAGGTTGGAGTCCCCTTCCAGCCTGGATCTCTCTGTTGTTTTTATGATCTTCTCAGATTTCTGGAGCAGGATTACAATGCATGAGAAATGAGTGATCTGAATACAAAACTTCCTCCATCTCTAGCAACCATTTAAATAAACACACATACATAACTCATCCCTTCGGCTTACACTTTGTTTCCCTTGCACCCCTCCCGGTCCTATGCCCCTCCACTAAAGATCACAGTAGATGCTGTAAAGACAGAGGTTTTGTTCCTCAAAACACTGAAATTTTTATTCTGAATTATTTGCTTATAATGTTCAACCTTTGGCTTCTGGCAATGGCTGTTGCCTTCTGTTTCAGAATCAGTGAAAAAACACCTTTTCTTAATGCTAAAATTTTGTTGTACTTTCTGATGTTTGCAGCTACTCACCAGGTTATGCCTTACAGAACAAGATATGATAACTTCTTCATAGCTCCCACTTGAATAATTTCTACTCTATCGCTGTCTTGTTTTGGTACGCCCATCTCTGCATTGTGGAAAGCTTTTGTGCTACCACATGGAAAGTGCAAGGCAAGCATTTGTACCTCCGTTCCAGGAAATTCTGCCCTCAAAACTCTCCCTCAAACATTTTGGCATGTCTCCTGACTTTTGAGGTCTTAGTGAGGAACATCTGAATTTCCAGCCTGAACCAGAATAATATCTGACTAACCTCTATTTTTTTCCAGTGAGTAACGTTTGCTCCTCCGAGGCATACTGGAGCCGATTAGAGTCTCACCTGACAGCACTGGTGTGTTTACCTTCCGTATAGGAAAAGGCTGTGCTATCACTGACTTGCAGATTCTCACCCAGCAGCTGTGGTTTGAGTCCTGATGGGCTAGGTCAATACTGGTGTGCTTCCAGGCTCTGCCTCTGCCTCTTGATGTGCCACAACCTTTGTGGCAAGCATTTCACAGGACCAGCCTCCAGGACTAGTGCTGGTACCCAATGTGCTCCAGCTAAATCCTTCCAGCAGCTGCAAGCCCAGGAGCTCTCTGAGCTTACTACATGGTTCTCCCAGGACAGACATGAGTTCCAGCAAGAATAATTACTTTTTGGCTGATGCAAGAAATACAGAGGGGAAAAAACCACCAGCAAAAGAAGGGCAAACTGTACACATTGCCCTGCCTCTGCATCCTCGTTGCAAAGCAACCTTAAGGTTTAGGTTAGAGGCTTTTAAAGAGTCCACTCTTCCTCCTCTCTTCTTTTCCTCCTGAAAGTGCTCTTTTCCTCTCCGTCCAGCAGCTGGTTTTCTACCCCCAGTCTTTTCTCATTTTTTGACATGGCTGAAGAGAGAATGCTTCCTGGATTGTCAGTAGTCTCCTTGTCAGGAGCCTCCCAGATCAGACCTGTCAGATGTCAAAATCACCACCTCATCCACAGCTCACTTGTCACCCTGCTGAGTTTCAGATTGGAACAATTAGTTTGCCCTGAGCAGTTGCCAATTATTTTGCTGCTGTATGATTAAATGAACTGTAATTGAATAGCCGATCAACAGGATTTAATGACTGTCCATTGTTATATCTAGCCAAGTTAAAGATTTTTTTCTTTCTGTCACCTCCCAGGGGACTTCAGCTGAGTCTGGAGGCAAAAGCTCACAGAGGAGACAAGCATGCACAACAAGAAGAACAGAGTTTGCAATGTGATATAGAATAGCACAGAGAGTCCCTTGTATCAAACAGAGTTTGTAAGGAGAGTGATTAACAGGTTGTTTTGCAACCCACACACACCCCAATAAGAAAAGTGCAAAATGGACTTGCTTATACAAATTATGTCTTCCTCAATTAAGAAAACATTCTTATTTAGTATACAATCCAGTTGGATTGAAGCATACTCTTATAATATAAAGTTGTGTGCTCAGGAAAGTGGACTTTTCATCTACAACTAAGATTCTTATACTAAGTCTGTATCTAATGTGTCTGTAGCAGGTTTTGTTTAATATGGATGTAACTCAGCTGTTGAAACTTTTGAAAAATTAAAGAAATTTTTTGAAGTCTTGGACTGAAACGTTGTGGGCAATTAATCTGCAGTCTGGACTAGCACATTTCAGCACATCAGGAAAGGATGTCGATGGTTCAGTGTCTTGTTTAGAAAAGAAATCATGATGTGATGATAAAATCTGTTAAGCAAAACTTTCAACAAATGGTTGTTTCTGGATGATCAGCGACAGCACTGATGTGACTTTCACAGCTGGAGTGTAGATCTGATCCATAAAATCAGTCGTGTGCATGCAAAGCAGTCCCTCCTACATTCCTTGATACTGCAAACAGCCAAGCAGTGGTTCATCAAATCAAAGTTGTCTTTCTGAGAAAATTAAATCATCAAAGGCCTTCTGTGTTCAGATTAATGAAGAAAAAGATGCTATCATTCATTAACATTCTTCTGGCACCTGCAATATGTAGGTACTGCCCATGTGTATAATGGCGTGTTCCTTGCCCCAAAACATTACCAGCTCAAAGGACAGATTTTTCAGAGTGTACTCGTGATGATTACACTGCGAATGTCCTGGACCTGCGAGGTAAGCCCAAGCCATACATTTTCAGATTATTATTGGTTTTTGTTGGTTTGTAAATTATTTTACCAAGACTGACAGGGCTGTTTCCGGACTTCGGGTTTTTCTCAAGGCTTCAGGATAAGATGCTAAGAAGAAAAACAGTATCTACTAAAACCCCCCTCATAGTCAAAACATACATATAAAAAAACAAATTTGATTTAGCCAATGTTCAATCCTGTTGACATTGAAGGGAAGAAAGCTAGGTAAGGAAGCATTGAAATGAGGTACAACAGGTGCATTTACAGACAAGTCCTACCATTGAACAAATGAAACCCCAATTCCTATTGTGTTTGCCTGCGTAGAAGCTCCAAAATCCAGTGGGATAAGGTTGTGCAGCTGGAAAGACACTGACACTGTTTCTGTCTTCTTCCCTGTCAACCCACATATTTTCACAGATCTTATGGGAACACCATTGCCAAGTTTGGATTAAATTGGCAAACAGTTTTGGAGGTCATACAAACTGTTTTCACAGAAGCTTAATCCTAACACGACCTAATTAAAGCAAGTCTGCTACACCTGCAGGTGCTTCTGTGTTCATGCACCCATTCATTTTTGCTAATTATGATTATTCAGATGCAGGTACAAACATCCTTGGATTTAATGTAATCACTAGGTAAACCTAGGTGGGAATCAGAAACTCTTGGTTTGCATCTTCAGAAGCTGATTATGTGCACGTCCATCTGTGCAAAAGAAATACGATGCCCTCCTGCAGACAGTTGATAAATATCATGTCAGCTCTTCTTAGCTGCAGAATCCCTGGCTGATCCTGTTATCTTTCTTTCATTGTTATTCTCACTGGCAGCAGGAACCCTTCAGCAGTCCTTACTTTGAGTCCTAAGTGGGAGGTAATGTGCAAGGCACTCAGCCACCGCACCCCCAGGCATATTCTCATCTCTGTTTCACCAGGGACCAGCAGTGGGAACCTGAGCACAACACTTCATTTGTGATCTGCTGGCCTCTTCTCTACATTTTTTTTGTTTCTCTTGTCTATTCAGCCTGTAATCTTTTCAAAGGCTGGGACTGTCTCTGTCTGTCTAGACACACAGGACCTATTACAATGGGACATTGATTTCTGATGGGGTCTCCATCTGCTTTCTGTATTGCAAATGATTACTGCTAACTTTAAAAGAGCTACATCTCAGCATCAGGGTTCAGCAGTAATAAGAACATTTGGATGTTATTACAAAGTTAAATAATGCCTCGTACTAATGAACAGAGAAATAATTTATTTCAAAAACACAGAAGTCTGTAGGTTAAAGGTGAATTATGTGGCTTTCATGCTTGGCTAATGATGTATGCTCTTGCTTGCTTTCTCTGCTATCTGCTGAAGCCAACTGAAACATCTGACAGGTTGCTTAGTTTTCCTGTGCAAGATCTGTAGTATATATTTTTACTTCTTAGCACTGTTTTTTTTTTATTCTCGTCACTGCAGCCTCTGAATGTCTCAAAACAGTTCAAGAATTTACCCATGGTACGTAGATGTTATTGCACCCATTTTACAGGCAGAAATATAGAGGCACGAAGTGATCTGTAGACATATGAAAAATATGTTACTCTTCTAGGAAGAGAGTTGCAGAGGCTCTGTCTAATGCTTTAATCATGGGTCTAGCCTTTCTACACTACGGGATTTTATTGCAAAGCCTCAAGGAAATCTCTCATGATCTCTAATGTCTCCTTGACATATGAAAAACATGAAGTGTAATTCCTGCCAAGATTTTTTTTTTTGAGTTGACAAAACTGTTGTCATCTCAAAACAGTTCTCAGAATTGCGTCTTTTATCTGATTTTTCATATCCTTTGTTTCCATTTATGCAGACAGCTAGAAGATTTAAAAATATTCCTTCCTCCCCTACTAAAGTGGCCACCTAATAGAGCAACGGAGAGATGCAGGACAGTGAGCATGATTGGCACAGGGTAGCTGAGTAGCAAGAGATATCCCTCTGTCTCTTTATAGAGTAACAGCTGCAATACCGTTACAGGCTCTGAGAAGACAGAAATAATGTGTCTGTGGTCAATTGTTCAGCCTTGGCAAGTGACCCTGGAGATTCAGTGTTAGCAGCTATTGATACCAAGAGCAACGCTCTCTTCCTGCTTTTATAAGAGCACACTTTAGATTACCCAGGGTGCTCTGCAATCTTGCTTTTGAAACATGCTCGGCTCACCAGTCATCCCAACCTAAAGAAAAAAAAAAATCAGCAAAGGCTGCTATGCAGAGCAGCATTTGAATAGCCAGCAGCCAATTTGCCAGCACAATTCTGTATTGAGCTGATTCCTAGATATGAATATCCCTTTCACGGAGAGCTTCCCAAATGAGGGAAATCCAGAAGCTGGCTTTTGAGAATGAAATTCCCTGGGAATTCAGCATACGGCTTTGCCTGGCAATGTTCCCACGCAAGAACCAACAAAAAGCAACTGGCTTTAATCCTTCTCCTTATGTATTTTGGCAGCTTTCTTCTATTTAAAAAGAAAATAAAAATAAAAGTCCATCTTGCTCCCTTATTGGAAGAAGTCCAAGGTACACACATTGGGAGTACAGGAACTGGCATTTGAAGTCCTCCTGACACTTTTTATGCTGAGTCTTTGATCACAGAGAAAAAAAAAAAAAAAGTTTATTTTTGCCTTTTATGGTCTAAAAACAAAAAGTTGCTCTTGGAAGCTTTCTCTAATACAATTTGGTGTTCAACTTTCCTGATAAAACTGTTCTAAATAGTGCCATAAAACAATAAAAATGCCAATAGTCCTGATTCTGGCCTTTTGTATGTCTTTTCTGAACCACAAATTTCACGAAGATTGAAATAAGTGTGAGATAAAAACTCTGCCTTTCTTTCTGCTTTGTCATTTGTGTGATAATTCAACAGTCTTTCTAAGATTTTTTTAAAAAAAAAAAACAAAACAGCAATTGTTTGGGAGTTCAAAACTAAACTGAGATACAAACATGCTTTTAATGTCATAAATGCTATTGCAGATAAGATGAGGTCTGAGGTAAAGCCGGGGGGAAGATGTAGTGTGAGATGATGGCAAAAAGCCATTTATGCCAGTTCTGCTGCCCTTCAGGCATGCTGCCTGCAGACAGGCGTATCAGAAAATCTGATCCAAGTGCTGCTAAGTCCAGATCTGCTCCAAGTGATGTGTTGTCTCTATCAGGCATTTAGTCATGCAGAGTATTAGCTCCTACTGTTTGTAGAGAACTTGTGTTCACTAGGACACTTTGACCTTTATATGGGAACAAAACCAAGAGATTGCAGTTGTCTAAGTGATTTACAGTAAAGATGTTATGAATTGACATTTAAAATAGGTATCGTTCTTGTGTAGCAAATATCAGGCCTTGGATTTCACCAGATATCACGTTTTAATTTGGCTGTTAGGAAAAAGTCACATCTTACCAATATGAAATAATCTTGTTTATCCTAGAAGTGTTTTTAGAATGGAAACCAACAGATAGACCTAGAAAGACAATACTGAGATCAGCTTAAAACGTCAGATCCTCAGATGTTGTGATGACCTAGAATCAGTGAAAAATATGATTTACCCCTGCAGAATGCCTAGTGGCTGTGGAATTTGAAAACTCTGGACTATAACAAATTAGAACTAGAAAACATTGAAGAGAAGGATGTACCCTACCAGATGTACTAGACAAGAATCAGCAAAGCCAAATTCATTGCTCCTTTTAAACGGAAACTGGCAACATATGAGGTCTGAGATCTTGTCCAAAAGATTTTAATAGAGAGACAAGAAAGACTAAGCTGGATAGATAAACCATGGTTGTTTCTGCCAACATCTCTGACTGGGTTGTCTATTTTTTTCTATCCTGGTATGTCCTCACCAATGGAGCTGTCATTGGTCAAGATGGAGGAGACTCACATTTTGACTTTTGGTATGTTGCTTATGTTGTTGTTAGGGATGTAGTTTTTGTTAGATGAAGGACAATTGGGCAGGTGTGATAAAAAAAAAAGTGTAACTGATAGAAGTAACGGAACTAAACTTACGTGAGGATATTTTTCTCAGCATCTTGCTATGAGAATCAGTGAGCAAAAGCTCGGAGCAGTCCACGGACTGGTAAAGATCCAGTGGCCTGGAAGATGCTCTCCTCCTTACCAACCTAATCCACCTCTGCCCAAAGTGGGGAATGGCACAGCTCTGTCCTGTGGAGGACCTCCAGGGATGCCTGGCACGAAGCTCGCATGGCCAAAGCCAACACGCTCAGTGCGCTGCTCCTCCCAACTACTGAGAGCCCCACTCCTGTCCAGAGGGAACAGGGAAATGGAGATAACTGCTTTTTTATATATAACTCTGTAGCATTCTCTGCACTATTGACCGCTGTTTCACTGAGGCAATAACCACTCAAACTCCTTCACTTGAATCCTATTATTGTGTAATAGTTAATGTGTGTGTTTTACCTCTCCTGACCTAAACCACAACACGAGGATAAAGGCAATAGAATAAAATCAGCTGCCAGTAGTGGCCCCAGTTCATGCCACTACCACATACCTTGGTTGACAGTAGCATTTCACCCCTGTAGTGGTGATCTCACCAAGCGTGCCCTGAGGACACCATGCAATAATTTCATTATTTCTTTTGCCTGGTCATAGAAACAAATGTGTGTGTTGAAAGTTGCAAGAAGTAAGGACTATTCTGGGGTGTGCTTACACTGCAAAGTACAGTGTAATATTAAGTCTAACCTCAGCAACCCCTTGCTCTGCTTGAGCTAACCCTCAGAGAAGTACAATCGAAGCCCTGCAGACTCCACAAAGATGAGCTTCCAGGCAGGAATAGGAGGGGACGCGGCACACCTCTGCAGATAACCCCTGTCCTGGATGGCAGAGCTGATGTGGTGTACAAGTAAGGTGACACTGTTGTTGAAGGATAGCCTGGAGTCATGCCTTCAGAGGGCACTGTACCATCAATACAGCCAATGAAGAACTGGCCCAGCAGAAACAAGGGGTCCTGCCACCTGAAATTCTTGGTAGCATCCTTCATGTGCACTATATGTGCAGGTTTCCTTTGTGGTTTCCTCTTCCTCCGTAACGTTTTACTTCCTCCAGGTTTAACTGAGTTGTGCATGTTTTCTTCAGCCATTTCGCTTGCCAAACTTATTGGTTGAAAGCAATTTGAATCCAAATGAAGCAGCAAATAAATTAAGTTCGGAGAAAAGGTGCAACATTTTGACCTGGAGTTCTTTTGCTCTTCTGATCAACTGTATTAAAACTTGCTGAAAACTGATTCCAGTGCCCCAGAGTCCTAAGGCCTGAAGCCTTACAAAGCCTACAGGTCATTGCTGAAAGAGCAGGGACTCTTGTCAGGCTGATGAAGGTTAGGTACAGCTCAGCTTCCATCTTCTCCTATAGGGCAGGGAGCTCTTCTTAGGAGGTAGCGTTGAAGGAAGCAGGAGTTTTTCTTTCATTTTCCCCTCGGGAATAAGTAAACAAATTAACAGTGAGGTTGTTCAGGGGAAAAGACAGGAAGTCTATTTATATTCCAGCAGATGTCCAGGTGAGCAGAGAGCAAAAAAAAAAAAACCAAACACTAATGACATCTTAGATGTGATCCAGTCTAGATCTCTGAGTATGCTGTGCAGTTTGGAGAGGGCAGAATTCCCAAACCAGAAAGAAAAAAGTATCTGCTTCTACTCAGTGCTACTGGTTTTCCAAAGAGCAGGCTATTTCAATGGTAATTCTTATCCCAAACCTGCTGACTTCTCTGTCCACAAATTATTTTTTTTTCTATATTAAAAACAAAATATTGTTAACAAAACAGCATTGGGCAAATAGCTTGTTCTGAGACCTGATCCTGTCCTTCTCCATTTGGGTTGTCCTGGCTTTCTTACTCTGTGGCATCCAGAAATGCCCTGAGAAGTTGGTGTCACCACACAGCAAGCACAGGTCTTACTACGCAGCACAACTGCTTCAGTGACTGACTTGGACCAAACTCTGGTTTCACTTCTGCAGGTGCAAATCTGGAAGTCGCATCTGTCTAGCAAAATGTGGCTGCAGATTAAGTTGAAACATCCCAGAATAGATTGTGTGGTGTTACTTTCTAACCACATGTTGGTGGTAATGGAATCATATTTCACAATATTTGTCAAAGTACCACGTTCAGCAGAACTTTTCATGGGCATCAGAGATTTTATATTTAGAGCAAAACACTTCTTGAACTGTAGCCAGTAGTGAAGAAGCTGCTTTTTAAAAGTACAGAACCACAATGGGGGAAGTCAGCAGGCTCTCCAGGGCTCAATGTGCAGTACCTGGATAGTCAAACCCCAGACCTGCAGTTTCTTCTCTAGTCCCCTGCACTGTTCTTACCTGGCAGTGGTCTCTTGTTCAGAAACGGTTTGTCAGGTCTCCGACCGGTGCTCCCTCTCCGTCCTTGCTCAGCAGGGGTTGAGGCGCTGCTTACTTTCAATCTCCTGCTACCAAAGGTTTTCTGCTTCTGTGGAAGGGGGAGCAGGAGAAGGCATGTGTCTTTGTCTCAGCTGCCACTGTTCACAGCCCAGCATGTTTACTGGCAGGCAAAGCTAAAACCCTGACCGAGAACAGAACAGCAGAGGCGCAGACATATGCTCTGGCCTCCTCCCATAATGTGGGCAGTAACCTCCTAGAGAGAAATCAAATTTTAGCCGTTTCAGTTACTGATAAATTCTCTGAGACGTGGAGCAGACATTAATCAACACAACAATGCCTGCTTCACCTGCCAGAGGTCCTGAGATGGGGAATTAAGATAAATTTCCATTTACTCAGTGGTGTAATAGCTCACAGCTAACAGTCCCATCACAAGTGGATGGAACTAGTCAAAGGCTCACAAGTTGCCATACTCTGTGTTGAAGGCCTGTTTGGATTATTTTACCTGCAGTAAATGCAAGGTAATACAAAGTACCCTGTATCAGAAGAAAAGTGAGAAATTTCATTTTCTGCAAAGTGCCACAGAAAGAGCACACACACTAACAGCTGGTACAGAGTAGCAGATGTGTGATACCCATTGTATGACCAATGTTGACAGTCTCATGAACCTGCGTTTAAAAAAAAAAAAAAAAGATAAATAATCACATTCTGAAAACCTTCATGATTTTAGAACCTCCACTGGATTTGGTTTTTTATGTGGTAAAGTTGGCTCATTGTGAAAAAAAGATGTCTCCTATTTTAGATAGCTACTTTGTTGAAGGTCTGGATAAAGACGAAGTACCAGCGAGTTGCTTAGCATCCAGGTGGGCCCCATGCTATTGTGTGTCTGAATCCTGCATGTTTTTCTTCCTGGAAGACAAGGAGGAATCTGATACACCATTTCTCTAGGACGAGAGCTATAAGGAATAGAACTGTAAATGTTGTGCCATGCACAGTCCTCTTTCCCTCACTTAGTAACAGCTGCTCTCTTTCCTCATCTCACATACACAGACAACCTGTGCTACACCCTGGCACTCATGATGTCTTGAAGTCAAAACAGAAGCTGCTAGGCCTCAGGTTTTTGGAGTCTTGACTGATATTCATCAGTCAGCAAGGGATCATCTAACTATCCCCTTTGCTTTTCCTAATTGTTCGCTTTTTTTTCCACAAAATACCACTCAATTCTCAAGTTGAAGTAAGAATTGATTCCCTGCAGTGTCTGATAGAGCCACACTCAGTGTGGAGATGCCTGGATGTGTCTTACTCAACTGCTGTAGGTTTTGCAGGAATTTTACTCTGCCACGGAGTAGGATCAGTCAGAGCTCTGAACCCTGCACTTTGATGGGAGATTGCAGATTCCAGCTCAGAAGCGATAACTTCAAGCTGTTCTTACAGCCATTTCAGCTTTGTTGCTCAAAACCTTCTGATGAAATCTGCACAATTGAAAGCAATGTCAGAAAAAACATTGCACTTGTTTTGTTTAGCCTCCCACATAAATCATACTTTGATTTGCCTTTGCTGCTAACAATCAGCCAGACTCTCCCACCAGTGGAGTAAAGCAAAGGCCTTCCCTAAGCTATTCCCAGCTTTACAGACACCAGTGGCTGGAACAAATGTCCTGGGATACACGTATGCCTCTAGATCGCAGTGTGGTGATGTTCTCATGTACTGGATACCCTGTACTTATTTTTGGTAGATCATTCATGGGATGTACTGTGCTCCAAGAAAATTCATTCTAGTCCCTTGCCCTGTGCCTCCTCATGACGTTTAGCCATGCTATTCTTGCAGTGGATTTCTTCATTTCAGTGGCTGTAAAAACGAAGCAGCTGAGTATAGCAATTTCAGGCAAAAGACTCTTTGTGGAGTTCCAGAAAACTTTTTAAAGTGAGGCTATCTTAATGATCCCTTCACTGTCTTAGTAATCTTTTCAGTTTTATATCCTTATAGATCTACCTTTGGGATTGCGACCTCGGCAGCCATCGGTGAACTCACTCCTCAGTAGCTTTCCTTTCAGTTCAACTGGGGTGCTTAAAAGCTCAAGGATTTGGCTTCTTTCCTGCAGCAAGGAAAGGTGACAGACTCTAACTAGGAAAGACAGGGCTTTGCACCGAATCCTTATTATACATGTTAGAGTAGCCACAGAGCTGCTACTTGACACCAGGTGCCAGTTGCCACATGAGCATCTGGTAAGAGACAGTTCCTGCAGACAGACTTTTACAGCTCACGCCAACACGGCTTGCCCGAGGAGGAAGTGGCTTGCCCAAATCCGAGCAGATGAGGCCACATCACCTCTACAGGCCAGCGCTGCCGCTGTCAGGACACCCCTCTGAATTCCAGGTGTTAATCCTCTAAACGTGCCCCTCTCGTTTTTGCTGCAGTACAGCTCCCGGGCGTGGCCTCCTGTTTAACTTTTTTTTTTCCTGTAGAAATTCCTAACGGTCTTCCAAGAGGTTAGCAAAGTGTTATCTTGCAGAACTGCCAGCATACCAGGTAGAGAAAATCTTATGAGATCAAACAGCCCTTAGAGCTTCCTGCTGGCAGCTGCTTCTGAGAGCAGCTTGTAAAAGTCAGCGCTGATGACTGCGAACATGACCCCTGGTCTTGCTTTGCTCTCAACCCAGCACCAGAATCGTCACGTACACCTCATCCAGGCCCAGCCTGAGGTTTGCAGTGTACCCAGGTCTTTTCATCTGTACAGCACACTAATCAGGCTGCATATAAAGGGGCAAAATTGTTAATGTTTTTTGAAGAACAGTTCCCTCCGCCTTTTTTTTTTTTCCTTGAAATTAGATTAGTAATTCCCTTCAGGATTTCAGAATGTGAAAACTTGGATCAGCCTTAACATTCACACATCATAATATATTTTACGTTCTTATTTAGGGCCAAATACTGATCCATGTGCTTGGTTTTCAGACGGACTGCTTATTCCTTGGCATAGCCGCTCTGTTTCACAAGTACCCAGGCAGACCAGCCTGTCAGCCAGAACCTGGCACTCCTGTAGGCAATAGGATGAAGAGGGGAGAGAAATGGGATTTTGTGATCGCCAGTGCTGCAGGCAATTCAGCAGAGACAGCTTGGAGGAGAAGTAGCAAAGGAGCAAAAGCTAGAATAGGGGCTGATAATTTTTTTTTTCCCTGGGGTGAAGGTGTGGAAAAATAAACCTTATGACTCTGACTAACAATCTGCTTCCAGGCGGTGGAATTCCACGTTGCTTCCTACTACA
Source organism: Chlamydotis macqueenii (assembly GCF_036417535.1). Lineage (NCBI taxonomy): Eukaryota > Metazoa > Chordata > Aves > Otidiformes > Otididae > Chlamydotis > Chlamydotis macqueenii. Next base: position 51,762,264 of record NC_141593.1, on the reverse strand, counting down.
GGCTATTAGCAACACCTCCCTACATATGCATGTATTTAACACTGATTGGTCCTGAAGGGCTTTAATTTTGGTGTCCTCCTGTCCCATTCACAAGGAAGCCAAATCGTTACTGGCAGAAATCATGAGTGCCTCTTGATCCTCCCGCTTGATCACTGGAATTGCTCATGCAGATAAGAAAGAGTAATGCTCATACCACTTCTCCCAGTGGGAAGTTCAGGAAAAAGCTTCCCTCCATGTTTGAGGCAGTTCCCATAACTTATTCCCTTTGCTGTATTTAGGCACTTCCTCATTTTGTTTTTATTCACCGTGGTATAAAGAGCTGATATTCAACTTTTTAAAATAAAAGGGAAATTTTAAAGCCATGCAGTCCCCTCATTGAGGCAACATTGCGTGGTTTGAGGCTTTCTCTTTTTGCCTGTTTATACTACAGCCCTGAAAGAGGAAGCATGTGTGGGAGTCATCCTGGCCTCCAGAGCAGCCAGTCTGATACGCAGAGGCACACCAGAGGAACAAGTCCTCTCGGCTGCTAAGGGTACTCAATACTCCTGGCCTTTAACATGAGGAAATCTTACTTCCTACAGCCTGACGAGCAAGTAGAGGAGTCAGAGCACTGGCCTCTTCCTCTCCGCTTCCTACAACAACGACATCTTCCTCCTGAGGCCCCCCGCTCCACCCTTGCTCCTGTGAACGAGCCTTTGGCACACATTAAACCCCACAAGTGTCAAGCCTGAGCATTGTTCAGATGATGTCTGTGTTTCCCTTCGCTCCACTTCCACCCACCGTTTTGCCTCTGTCCTCCTCCACGTTTGCCTCATTTCCTTTTCCTGCACCAGGCACCCCTTAAACTCAAACAGAGAAGGAAAAGAAGTGTCTTGTACAAATAGGCATGGAGGTGGGTCATAACCATTGAAAAAACAGCTAAGTAACACAGCAGCACTATTATGGGGCTTTAGTTTTCCAAACACTGTGATTTTTCAGCTGGAGTGTAGTCAGGTTATAAATTTGCTATTAGATACGTTTATGGCACTGTAAGTGATCAACAAATTAGCACTATTATTTAATTTATTTTCATTTCATCTGCTGGGCACCATCCCATTCTCAGAAAAGAGAGATGGTTTTTCCTGTTTTTCTTTTTCTTATTTTCATTTCCTTTTTCTCTTTCTTCTTCCTCTTCTTCTTCCTTTTTTTTTTTTTTTTTTTGTTGAAAAAGAATCTTGTAGTGCTCCAAGGAATACAGCAGTACCGCATCTGAACTCTGGCACTGCGTCACAGAGACCACATGAGGAGATGAGGTCAGGGTGTGGCGAGCACTAGATTCTTGCACAGTGCCAAACGAGGCTGACTGGGAAGTGTATTGGCCAGACTCACCTTCCCACCCCTCTTGCAGGTCCCCAGTTCCTGGGCCTTTGGAGCCCAGGTGGCTCTTTCCACCCCCCTTAGCAAGCAAAGAGCTCCTCGCCCTGGCAAGCGGAATGGCTGGGACAGTGGCCTTCACAGAGCCATCAGGCAGCTCCATGCTGGAAGCAGCTGCGGTGGTCAGAGCCAACACATTTCCTCCGCATGACCAGTTCTGGTGGTTGTTTGTAGGTGGCCTGCCAAGCGACTCCAGATGGGAGGGCGCAAGTCAACAAGGCCCATGCAACAAAACAATGAGGTCCAACATACTCCATCCCTGGAAACATTCAAGGCCAAGTTGGATGGGGCTCTGATCTACTTGGAGATGTCTCTGCTCCTTGCAGGGGAGGTGGACTAGATGACTTTTAAAGGTCTCTTCCAACCCTAATTATTCTATGATTCTACGATTCTAACTGGTGGCCATGGTAGGAGGGTGCCTCAGTGGATCCTGACTAGGATTATGCCATGCTACAACCTTCCATTGTCCATCTTTAGTGCCTCACCGCAGAAATCATCTGAACTTTATCAATGTTTTCCTATTTTAATGCATCAAAGTTATTTCTCTCTGTTTGCAGCAGAATAGCTCTGTTTTTCATCTATATAACAAAGGTCAAAATCAGACCTGCCCTTGCAAAGTTCCTCGAGGATTTTGGTTTTTCTTTTACAGCTGTTGGACATTTTGTTGACTTTTAAGCATGTCCAAGTATCTAATCTTTGATTGCACGTCTTACTTGTTGATGCTGGTTAAACCAAGATGAAAACTAGCTTGAAAAAGCTGTATGGTTGAATGAGCAGGAGTCTGGTAAAATTTAATTTACTTTACTGGTTAACTTTCTTTATTTGTATTTAAGAGGCTCTTTCTCTGGTAGGTAACATTTGACAAGTCACTTCACCTGGCTTGTTCTGTACTAACCCGTCCTGTCTATTTTTAGACACTAAGGTCAGCAAAGCAGGTGGTGTGTTTTGACTTGTGGTTTCTCAAACCTCTCCAGCTTGCATTTAGATAGTAATATTCTGGAGGTGAAAATCTTCAGACAGGGCCTGGGCATGGCCATAAAACACAGATGTGGTACTTTGCCTGTGTAGGTTTTCCTTTCACCATCCTGCCCTGCCCAGCAAATCTGCCAGGGACTTTCTTCCTAAACAAGGATAAAGTGGGTACTTTCTTATGACCAAAGATCGTCAGATGGGAAGTTGTTAAATAATTCAGAAATAAATTATTAAAGGTGTAGTACTGCAAAGAATGAGTTTGGTTTCTTTATTATAGAGTGGGTAATATTATTGGCTCAGTGCAAAGAGTGGTAGAAAATAGTTGGGTTCAGGATTCTATCCTAGATATTTGCCAAAGAGGCTGAGCTGTGGTAGCAGTCTTGCAATGTGTATGGCTCTGATGTCAGGGTAACTTGGTAGCTGCATCTCACAAAATACACAGTGATCAGTACAACTGACAGTACAGTTGAACTGTTGTAACACGGAAGTTCTGGAGGAAAAAAAAAAATTAATCTTGTATGAGAGCACAGATGAAAGGAGAGCATCACTAAGACATGTCCCATTTAAGTGCTGTGTGGGTGGAACAGTCTAATAACAATCTGCTGAAACGATATCTTGCACTTAAAGCACTGCCCCAGATGAGCTCCTGCCCCTGCCTCTTTTTTTTTATTATTTTTTTTTTCCCCAGCGTAAAGCTAGGCGAGTTATTTAACTACAAGGTCTCTTAATTACCCAGCCCTAGGACTGGATCAGTGTGCTACTGTTTGCCGTCCTTTCTCTTGCCTCTAGAGACCAGGCACTTCTATTTTTATTGTGTACGTTATGAGTCTTAGCGCTGTGGAGCCCTGACTTTCAGGTGTTACTGTTATAGAAGTACTGTGACTGGATTTTGTTTGTTTTTATCTTTGTGCTTAAATGTCCTGACTCACTGCAAGGAGGTGATACTTGCATCATGTCTGCTGCTTGCATGCTGCATCAGGATAATTCATCCGTATGAGGGAAAGATGGCTCACGTTAGCACAAGCTGTCAAGTGGGAGTTTTGAAGTAGGTTTGAGAAAGGACCCCCAGCCCAGCATCAAAGTGGGCAGCATGAGCTTAAAGGGCCTGTTTGTCAAAGAAAAAATAAAATATGGAGTTCATACTGTCAAATTTTTCCACTGGCAGAGGTCTATTCTGTGAGCTGTCACATTTTCCAGTGTCTGACTGTATATAATAGGAACATAAATTTCGCACCACTTAAACCAAAAAAGGTTGGCAAACTATGAGTCCAACAAGAACACAGGAGCAACAGCATGTAGGTGAAGTCAGCACTGTGCTGCAGTAGGTTGTGGAACCAAAACAGCCCTTTTGTCTCCCAGGAGGAGTAAAGAACCAGCTTTCTTCTCCTTTCTCTCTCTTCTCTCCTGTTTTCTTTGTGATGCATATTTTTATGTTTTGTTTTTTTTTAACGGGAAAAACCCAACAAAATCAAGTCACTGAGCAGGCGTGCACCAGCAACCCTCATTTCTAAATCTCACCTTCTCTCTTTAGCATCTGTTTCTGCCGTAGGTATGCAAGTTTTGCTGAGTAAGCTGTGAAGGGGAAGCACTCCCTTCCATGAGGGGCATGGGCATGGGTTTTGCAAGTCGCTGAGGAGCTTTCTGAGGCTTTTTTTCTGCTCAGGATGTGGAATTGCTGGTGGCATGGTGGGAATGCTAAAGGCTTGTCTAGGCTGAGACAAAAGGTGTACAGTGAAACGTGTTCCAACATGTTTAAAAGATCTTTCAGTGCATGTAACAGCTAGGAGTAAGTTCATTTTTGCTAACTTCTTTATATTTAATCACAATTGCTGAGGTGTCTGGGACTCACCTGAAAGTCACAAGATCCAGGAGTTATGTGGATTCATGAGAAATTTCAGCAAGCACCATAAAAACTCCAAAACACAGAAAGCAAATGTATAAAGTACGCCAGGGTCATGGTCTTTCCGAAGACACCTGTGGGCTCTTTGGAGACTGTGAGCTGGCCTCAGATCACAGATCTTAGATAAGTCGGTGTAGTTTATGCCGAGTGGAATTAATACTAGAGATTAAGGGATTCACCCTATGCTAGATCTGATGCATGTAATTTTTAACCTGTTTTAAGAAAAAAAAAAAGCAATGTTGCAGTCTTTTGCCTGCTTTGCATGACATACTGAAAGAGAGATGCAATTGCTTTTCCTGTGGAGCCATGTTCAGCCCAAAACTAGGTAGGCAGCTGCAAAGGCAGCTCAGCAACCTGCTTGAACTCACCTCTGCAAAACCGGCCCTTTGAAGAGTGCTGATGTTCAGACAGACTTGCATGCAAACCAGCTGGTGGGCCCGGGAACTAGGAAGCCACAGCTGATCAGGGTCCTTGTGAAGGAGAAGTTGAGAAGAAACAGCAGTGGTGTACTGCTGTGGGGAAAACAAGAAAAAAGAAAGTTTGTAATGTGCAGGCAGAGTTTTCATATGTAACACACCCAAAGCAATTCCCTTCTCCACTGGATGGCAGCAGTACTGTATCTTGGTTTGGAAATCGTTCCCAGGCCACAGCACAACCATGGAAATAACGAGAGGTCTAGGAAGTGGCAGATTGGCTGTTGAGACTGGAAAAGATACAAGATGAACACAACAAAAAGTTTTAAATACTTAAGAAGGAGAGAGAGAGAAAAAGAATAAATTTCCACAACTGGAGAGCTTATGGGTTGGAGCTGTGGCAATGAAGCTTGGACTAGACCTGAGGGGAAGCATTCCTGCAGCAGTGAGGCAGTAGGAGAGGTGGCAGGGCCTCTATCAGGGGATGTCTTTAAGAGCAGGTCAAGCAAAACTCCACTGAGAATAAGCTAGATATAGCTGAGTCCATCATGGGCCCAGAAGGTAGACTTGATGATCTCCTGCTCTCTGTTCTGAAAGACTTGCTTGCCTTTTGGTAAGGGTGATGGCAAGAAGTGCAACATCTGTGACATTCTAGATAGGACCATTTGCTAGTTTGGAGGTCAAATATTCCCTTCCCTCCCTCACCAACCCCTTGTGTTGGATATACCATGCACTGTGGAGCATGCTACTGGTTTTGCACTTGCAGGGCTTTCTTTGGTTTTATAGAGATGGATCCTTATCCTTGGATTCATCCTTGAGTTCTTGATTCATCACCACCACAACAAGGGCTAGCTTCATGCTGTGCCAGTCAGGCCAGGATGATGTGGCCATCATCCTGCTCTGAGTGGATCGCAAAATAAGAGTAGAACTTAAATGTGTGGGGGTCTGTCACGCTCCGATTTCGGGTGGGAGGAAGGCCCCCTTGCGTTCTAGCCGACCTCAGACAAGTCTGGGAGGCGAGGGGCGGCTAGACCAACCTCACACACACCGGAGCATGGTTTTGTTCGTATTTCTCGGGAACAGAATTAAGACTCAAAACGGAGTCAAGCGCCAGGTAACTTTATTAACCCGACAAGAAGTTCGCAAATGCAAGAGAAAGGAGAGAAAGAAAGGAAAGAGGGAAGAGTTTCAGTTGCAATAGCTACCACCACGGAGCTGCGGCGTCCCGACAGTCCAGTTGACTCGGTGGGGGAAACGTTCTGTCCGATGTTGGTCATTTCTGTCCTTTTATCGTTCGTCTTATCCACGTCACATATTCCAAGAGCGGGTTTGCTTGGCCGCACCCCTCACCTGGCGGTGATACGCATGCCCAATACTGTCTCTGGGCCCCTCTGTTTTTCTGGCCTGGGTCTGGGCGCATACGTAGGAGTAAGGCTAAATTTTGCAGAATCAGCTCTGCATTCAGGTTTGTGGGAAAATAGGAGGAAAAAACAGGAAGCTTCCAGTCTTGTGGCTTGACTGGCTTGCAAGATAAGGGAATCATCTTGCAGGAAAAAACAGGAAGACTCCAGGCCTATGGTTTGACTGATGTACCATTGTTTAGGTGATGGTTTGATGCTTCGACAATGTTGAGACAAACATTCGACACAGTCTCTCACACCACCCCGTGGCTCAACATTATTGCCTCAGGGATGGGGTTCCGTGGTGGCATAATGATAAAGGAAAGGGGAAAGAAAAAAAAAAAAGAGAAGAGAGAAAGAGAAAAAAAAAAGATATATACAATTCTAAACATTATTGTTTGTCAGGCAAGTTAGTGTATATAAATGCTAAATACATTGATTTAATTAACAATATCTTATCTAACTAAATGATCTTAACATATCTAAATTTAATTAACAATATTTATCTTATCTGAGTAAATGGTTTTAACATATAAGCATGTGTCCCAGGCCAAGTTTGAGGCTTATGGCTCTGGGGGTTCAGAAGAAGCAAGTAATTGTTTACAAGGACAATCACAAGGTAAACAAAGACAAACCAACAAAACTATAGCAATGCACCACTTCATAAATGTCCCAAGATACAGCACCATCAAAATGTTAAGCATTTTGTTCATTTTTTTTGCGACCATTTTTCTTCAGCAAAACAGTTCACTTTTTGCCTTTTGGTGAAGCTGGCGACTAGGTCCTTGTGGAGCTGGTAGCTGTGTGATCCACTGGAATTTGGGTCTGGATACGCAGCAGGAAAGTGGATTTCCACGCCTCCAACTCAGAACACAGTAAATAAACAATAACACTATAAATTTGCTGTCAATTTTATATCACCCCATGGATCCATGGTGGTTTCAAAAAAAAAAAAAGAAACAAACAAACATCTCATATAATTTCTACTGCTGGTTGTCTGGTTCAGTTCTTTCCATTGTCCAGCGATGTTGAGACATTAATTAACCTTTTCAGTCTCTATACCACCCCGTGGCTCAGCATCGCTCACCGAGGTTGAAGGGGGAAAAAGAAAAAGAAAGGGGAAAAAGGAAAGAAAAAAAGAAAAAGGGAAAAGGGGTGGGAAGAAAGGGTAAGGGGACTTGGTTATGCTTATATGTGGCCACAAAATGGGTTTATATTGTTGTATGATACGTTGAGGTGTTTCTTCATTTTTAATATGGACCACCCCAAGGTAACATATCTTAATCCAGTTCACATATAGCACTTTGTGGATATGATGTTCAGAGATCCAATGATGTCAAATAACCTATTCAAAATCATACATATAACACAAATAAAGATTAATAGGTTAACAATTAATTTCTATATTAATCATCAAAAACATAGATTCAAATATCAATATAAGGACCATTTTTCCCACCCTGTGAGTCCTAAAAATCAAGTTTTAGGTAGGTTTCCAGGTTTGCCTTCAAACAGGGGGGGTAACAAACATGGTTTTTGGGGAAAGCTATCTGTCTATCTGACAGATAGACCACTTTTAAATTTTATATGTCATCAATTGGAAAATCATCTGGAGCCATTCTCTGCCAGTTGTGGTGTGGCTGATATAGACTCCTCAGGAGTGGGACAGTGTTTTTCCTGTGTTTTCCCAAAAATGGGGTGACTGCGCCTGCGCCAGTTTGGAGCTGTGGGCTTGAGGGCAAGCTGGACTACTACCCAGGATTCCCGCTTCAGTACCAACATCCTCCGGAAGAAGGAACTGCGTATACGAACCCCAAGATCCGTTTCTAGATCTTTCCAAGGCGGGGGGGGGGACTGCGCCTGCGCAATCCCAGACTTGGAATTTATAAAAGGGGCAACGGCAAGGTGCCACGCACATGCACACCACCTGAGCAGCAGGAGTCACCACCTGCGGCACCCATTTTCAAGATGTCGGCAGATGCACCAGCAGTAAGTGTTCTCTTTTCCTTCATTCCTTTACTTTTCCTGTTGCTTGGCTATAGTGGTGTAATGTTCTCTTATCATTAGCTGGCGCCGCTTGGTGAAGACGAGAGACCTGAACAAGCACCCGATCACCAAGCGAGGCGATCAGTGAGGTAGGTATCATTGATCTCAAGAGGTCTCCTTTAACTTTCGTGGTTGTTAAGGTTTTCTTTTTGTTGCTGTTCCACTTCCAGCTTCATGATACCTGCTGCGGGGGCAGAGAGAGAGAGAGAGCTGGCGCTGCCCACAGCGAAGGTGTTGAAGAGGTTGATTGGGGGCGTCTGAGAATGTTAATTTGTTTACTGTTAGTGGTTGCAATTTTTGGTGCTCTTTTTATGTTGGGCTTTTTGCTGTACTGTTACTACTACGATTGTTGTATATAAGCTGTTTTCACATTTTTTTGTTTGTTTGTTTTGTGTGTTGTTAGTTATTGTTAGTCTAGTTAATATATGTTTTACAATAAAGTTCAGTTTCGCAGTTCATCAGGAGGTCTCTTGTTCACTTCTATGGTGGATCTGTAAGCAAAGGCGGGAAGTTTGCGGAGGCGGGGGGGGAAGGGGAAACTGCCACGCGGTTTGGCTGACAAAAGCCAATAGTCTCTATAGCAAACAGAACAGTTAAAAATGGCAAAGTTATATGATTTTAACAGTTACGCGTTCAGTTTGCCGTACAAATCTGATATATTTAACCCCATCGGGTGAAGTCACAGTGACCGCTTGCATTCGAGTCACTACGCTTTGGATTAATTGAATTAGGCACGGTATAACACAAGGCAAAAACATTAAGGCTGCTAACCCACATAGCAAATAAAATAAAAGCCGTTTTATCCATGGTGTTCCTGGTAGCCAGGACCACAAACCACCATCCCAGCCATCCCAGCCATTCCATGTCTGAGTGGGGACATGGGCTAGTTTTCTAATGTCTGAGGTCAGTTGTAGACCCACCTCACCAACATCACTGATTTTTAAACAACAATTAGAAATATTTAGCTTCCCACATACTCATCCCTCTTCAGCCAACAAATAATCCAAAACCATGCGGTGTTGCAGGATCGCAGTGCGCATCTCTCGAGATTGTTGATTCAAGAGATCTATAGCATCAGCAATTTTGTTGGTAATGATTTCCAAAACTGCCTGCAAACGGATTTAAGTTATAAATTGGTTCCCGGGCCCCTGTTATCAGGTCATTAGGATTCCAGGTGGCCGGGCCATAATGCTGTATTATCCTTTCGGGAGGCCACTCATTTTTCCCCCATTTTTGTGTTCCACCTATTTCAATCTCGATAGCTCGCTTATTGCGTGCAACATCTTCGTCACCCAGGTTATCATACAGTTTCACTTCTAATCGGGGACTCTCTGTTTCTGGAAGCAGGAAAAATAGAGGCCGGATAATTCCAATATAACAAACCCCTGACCAGTTTGCTGGTAGTATTTTGTAGGCAGTGTGTCCACAGATCCAGTAATGTCCTTTTCTGGCTCTGACCCCTCCAGCAAACGGTCCAGCTGCAGTCCGTGGATGTTGCAAGTAAGTTGTATTATAGTCTCCTAAAGGGCTAAAGAAGGTGGTGTCACGTTTTCCCAGCTGACTATATGTTTGCCCAGTGCAGTACCAAGCACCCGTGTCTTTTTTCCACTCACAAGTTTGAATATAACCTCGGCCATTGGGCCACCAAGCGTCAAAGGATTCATTTTTATTTGACCAAAATCCACCAAAACTCTTACTGCGTCCGGCTTTATTAACCCACATCCATATGCTAAGACTAACATCTTTGTTAATTAACTTATATGTGAGTGTCCACTGACATCTGCTTTCCCCCACACTGACTCCTCCATTTTGGGTGCGATTTAAGCAGTATCTTTAAATATATATATAATTAATAATATTTTATTATTATTATATATTAAATATGTTCATTATATATATTATTATATATATAAAATATATATTATAATATCTTTAAACATATGGCAGGGAATTGAATTGGCCATGTTTTGGAATCGTCCCAAGTGGTGTTATTGACCTCTCTGTAATTGCTCATGATTTGTCCTGGCGTGAGGGGCATGGAGGTCCAGGGCCAGCTTGATAGTCCTAGAGGTCCTCCACACACCCAGCAATGGCTTAAGTTAAAAGTTTCACTCACAGATTTTGCTAACAAAAAAAACCTCATTACTGTCAAAGGAATTCTGAAGGTAGAGGAGGGGGGGGATGAGCTGGCCTGTCTTCCCCACCTCGGACAAATCCCCAGAGCAATATAATTGAGAGAAAAACAGTGTTTACAAACATCTTCACTGATAGGTTTTATTACTTCCTCTGCAGGCGTGTCGGGTTCTGGTCTGGTGCTTTCTTCCTCCTACAAAACAGAACTCTCTTCTCGGGTGAGAGAAAGAGGAAGAGGAAAAAAAAAAAGAAAAAGCAGCCATGAGGTGCAAGGGGTGGGTGGGTCGGGGGGGGCTTCTGTTTGCCTCGGGTGAGAGAAAGAGGAGAGAGAGGAAAAAAAAAAAAAAGGAAAAAGCGACCGAGAGGCGCGAGGTGGGGGGGGCGCCTCTGTTTGCTTAGGTGGTTGTCAGTTTGTCTAAAATGAAGGAATTATCCATCGGGTGTTAATTTTATGTTCCTTCCCAGAGGCATCTCTTGCCTTCCATGCATATATGTTCAGAGGGCTAGTGAGTACCAGTGGTACAGTTCCGATGGTGGGTAGCTCGACCAAAACAGGTTGTCCTGGAAAATGGGAAGGGTTTTGTTTGTGGTCAGGGCCCGAGATGGCAGGTACCAAGGAGGGGGGTTTTGGACAAAAAGCCGTGAGTCTAGGGCACCCGTTTATTCCCCACCGGTCGTTTACTCGTCGAACAGCATCCCACAATCGATTGGCCCAATTTGCCTCTTGGGGTTTCAGAAATCGCTATGCCCAAAAGATTTGTTGGAAAAGGGCCTATTGCAACCTTAGTGTGCACTGGATCTTCCTCCCTGGGCAACCATAATGTTACTGAGGCCATAGATACTGATTGGGTTTTTCCCAAAGCATTTAAAATAATAAGGTTTTTTGACAAAGTCAAAATTCCACATTGCTCCACCTCAGTTTGCATCAGTGCAGTGATTTGTGCTCCTGTATCAATTAAAAAGGTTACTGTTTTTTTCTGTGGCCCTACAGCCACTGTAATCAATAAATCTCCTCTCATATTTAAGGTGAGTTGCTTTATAAACATCCACCCTCCGTTTCCCCCCCCACTTCGGGGAACGGAGGAACTAGTTTCCCGTCACCCTCTTTTCTGCATCAGTTTCTTCCCTAAGGTCTATCAAAGGTGGGGCACTAGGGGTTGTTCCAAAATTGACTTTTCGCCCTGACCATGTTTCTACGAATTTCCCCAATTTCTGGGTTGGAAGCCCATCCATTAAATCTCGGGGAATGCCTGTCTGGAGCCCCAGTTGCCACCATTCCTGACGGCTGAGGGGTCTCCCTCTCCGAGAATCAGTAAGTCGGATCAACTTAGAATCGGGACTTTTCTTGACCAGTGCTGGCCGCCCTTCACCTTTTCCTGCGGCTCGTACAGCTCTGGTTTCGGTTCTTTGCCCGAATCCATCAACGGGACCATATTTTCTCCCAAAATTTATGAGTTCTTGTGCTACTTCCCCCCATGTCCACACTTTCCTCCCTGTTCTTCTGTGATCGGGGTCACTGTTCCCTCCAGAGCACCAGTAAGTCTATCTGCTACAGGGGTACTTTGTATCTTCCCCTGTAGCTGGATCCCAATGGGTTTCAGGGAGTCAGGAAGTCCTCGAATTAGAGGAGTCATCCGTTCGGGATCCACAGGCATCATCATTGGAGAGCCCTGGTTAGGTTTGAGCTCTCTATCATACATCATTTGCAAACAAGCAGCCTTTTGCACACTCTCTACCAGTTGATCCACTGTGCCTGTGATGGCTAGGGGGTCCCCTCTTTCCAAAGGGTTCAGCCCTCCAGCCCAATATGCTGCCTTCTGTGTCAAAGACCATGGGGCCCGATAATTATCGGTAGTTAAAAATACGCCCGGACCCCAATATCCTTCTGCTTCCCTTTCTGACAACAAGATTCCATCCCCCCCAACAACGACACTCTCCAAACATACTCTGTTTCCGATTCCTTTGGAGTCCTTGCAAAATCCTTCCTTAATTTTGCCAACTCAGTTGCTATAAACGGAACCTCTTTAGTAATAACTTGGGGACGGTTGTCGGTTTCCCCCTCATACACATATTCAGTTTTAACTAGGGGATACATGTGAGGAGGATTCTCTATAATTTCTTTTGCTTTTTGCAAGTCCTCCTGAGGATAGATTTGTCTGATCCCCTTCTCTTCTAACTTCGATTCCACCTCTCCACATGAGTCATTCTCTCTCCACAATTCTTCCTTCAAAGTTTCCTTTAGCAACACATTCCGGTGTTTCTCTTCCTCTAACAACTGCTGGGTATCTTTTAATTGTTCTTCTCGTAAGGATTCAACTGCCAGTTTCAAAGAGTCTATCACGGCATTATCTTGACACAATATCTGCCTCCTATCTTCTATAGCTGCTGCCAGATTTGCTCCTAAAACAGCACAAACTATAGATTTTCCCTTCCCGGGCCTAAGTTTAGAGCCCTTCTGTAATATCATGATCCTATCCACTATACTCTGCGGTTGGAACCAATGATTTTTCACCCATTCTTGTCCTTGGAGGGACGGGCGAGCATGATAATTTTCCAAAAGGTCATCCAATTTATCTAAATCCCCATTCGATACCGTCATGGGGATCTCATCACGAACATTTACAGATTTGCAAGCACCCATCTCACCAAAGAGGGGTTATTTCGTCCTGAAAGGGCCGCACCTTAATTTTCTACCACAATTCCACACACACACACACACACACTCAGGAGGCCACACCTTTCAAATTTCACTTATTTCACCAAGAGGAGTTATTTCGTCCTGAGAGGGACACACCTTAAATTTCTACCACAATTCCCCCCATAGACTCTCAGGAGGCCACAACTTTCAAATTTCACTTATTTCACCAAGAGGGGTTATTTCGTCCTGAGAGGGACACACCTTAAATTTCTACCACAATTCCCCTCATACACTCTCAGGATGACACACCTTTCAAATTTCTCACAAAAAAAAAAAAAGACTCGTTTTTCGCCCAATTCTGTCACTTCGTCCTTCTCCGGCTGTTTTCCTCGTGGACAAACAGAACCGTGGATCCGGACTCCGCACTCGCTTCGTACCAATGTACGTCTCAGTCACACACGCACACACTAGAGTCTCTAATAAAGCATCTGGACACTTTCTGTTTCTCCAAGAATCCTGCCGACTACGCCAATTAAATAATGTCACGCTCCGATTTCGGGTGGGAGGAAGGCCCCCTTGCGTTCTAGCCGACCTCAGACAAGTCTGGGAGGCGAGGGGCGGCTAGACCAACCTCACACACACCGGAGCATGGTTTTGTTTGTATTTCTCGGGAACAGAATTAAGACTCAAAACGGAGTCAAGCGCCAGGTAACTTTATTAACCCGACAAGAAGTTCGCAAATGCAAGAGAAAGGAGAGAAAGAAAGGAAAGAGGGAAGAGTTTCAGTTGCAATAGCTACCACCACGGAGCTGCGGCGTCCCGACAGTCCAGTTGACTCGGTGGGGGAAACGTTCTGTCCGATGTTGGTCATTTCTGTCCTTTTATCGTTTGTCTTATCCACGTCACATATTCCAAGAGCGGGTTTGCTTGGCCGCACCCCTCACCTGGCGGTGATATGCATGCCCAATACCGTCTCTGGGCCCCTCTGTTTTTCTGGCCTCGGTCTGGGCGCATACGTAGGGGTAAGGCTAAATTTTGCAGAATCAGCTCTGCATTCAGGTTTGTGGGAAAATAGGAGGAAAAAACAGGAAGCTTCCAGTCTTGTGGCTTGACTGGCTTGCAAGATAAGGGAATCATCTTGCAGGAAAAAACAGGAAGACTCCAGTCCTATGGTTTGACTGATGTACCATTGTTTGGGTGATGGTTTGACGCTTCGACAATGTTGAGACAAACATTCGACACAGTCTCTCACAGGGTCTCCTCATTCCAAATAAATATCCTTTTTATACAAACACAGTGCTTAGGAGAGGTATTGTGGGTAATTTGTCCTTCCTTGCAAGGGTGTAGATGAGCACTGTGTCCTGGACATAAAAAGCTGGAGAACCATTTCGCACTCACATAACCCAGGATGCAGTGGCAGCTGTTCCGTTGGGTTGGGAGCTGCTGTCATAAAATGTGTCTGTCTCCAAAGCATTTAAAGGACACACCAAGCTGAACATGTTCAAGCTTCTCACCATGTCATTACTCTGCTATTTAATGGTGACTCACTAGAAGCTCGTCAGTGACAGCAGCTGCATTAATGCCTGTGGCTTCTGTCGCCTACCAGCACAAATATTTTTTACCATTGTTATCTTAAAAATAATGTTTGAAATATGTGAGCTCTGTTGAGATGAGCTATTGTCTCATTACAGGTCTCTGCTGTAAACAGCACACCAAGTTTCCCTGGTTTGATGCACTGTGCCTATCAAACAGAGATAAGATTGCTGGCTTCCTCAGTAATTCCTTATTGCTTGAGAAGACTCTTGCAAGGTTCAGTTCTGCAAGCTCTGTAAGGAGGCAGGCAGGCAACGGCAGTGGTGCTCATAGTGGTGGTGCTGGTGCCTCGAGAAAAGGCAGACCTTACTGAACAGCAGTGGTAGCACTTCAGTGCCTAAGTGCGGAAAGTCCTTAACGTTGCTGTTCTGCTTTCCCTCTCACATTCCTTGCTCATTCCAGCACACCACACTTCATCTAGTCAGTTCTGGAGCATGAAGACCATGTCTCTCTTTTTTTTTTTTTTTGCCCTGAAAAGCCATTTCAGAAACTGCTTGCCCATGCCAAAAATAACAATGAATGCCTGAGTGTCTTTTCCCAGTGAAGGGAATCATACGGAGCAGCCGACTGTGTGACATCCTGATAGCATCACCTCTCTGATAAGTCCCAGAAGGTTATGAGCTGCTGCTGGAAAATCTCTGAGGCCCTAGATGAAGCTTTGTAGCACTTCCCAAGAAGTCTGCAGCCACAGCCCCTTGCTTCCTCTGCAGTTCCAGCTGGGTTGAGAGCTGGCACTCGGGTCTCACAACTCATTGAGCAGTGGTGTCTGAACACCTTGTTGGCATGTTTCCTTTGAGGATGTGATAGTGATATGGGTTGTGTTGTCTTCACTGACCTTTTGCAAATCAGGACTTGAGTTCCTTAAAGCACTAGAATGGCTTCCCCTCTAAAACACCTGTGTAGCATGGGTATTTTACTTTGCAGTTACTAGTTCACCATGGATCACAGTCCCACCCAGAAATGGCACTGATGCATTATTTGCCTTTTCCAGTGCACAGCCTTTACAGCAAGAGAGAAAATACAGATAAAAAGCTGGGGAGGTTTTTTTTGTTTGTTTTCTAGAAAGCAATTTAAGCGAAGTAACATAATTTTAAAAAAATGCTCCATTTGGCTGATGCAAATCTAGTTTTGCTTATCAAATTTTAAAGTAAAACATCTCATTTTCTCATTTCTCATTTTTGTCAGTTTTCATTCATACCAATACAAAAACCAATATTTTTGTTTTCCTCAACTATTACAGAGCATTGTTTAACTTTTTCTTCAAAACTCTGCAAGGAAAAAAATACCTATCTGCACCACATCTAACTGGGACTGCTATAATTGTAATATCAATTGGCATGTTTACTGTATTAAGAATACAATGAATAGCAGCCCCAGTTCCCTATGGGAACTGTGAAGTACTATTGCACTATAAAAATATATATATATTTTTTAATTAATTAGTAACAAGGCGGCTCTGAGTCTGCACAGCACAAACCGCAGGAGGAGACATCAGAGATGGGACAGTGGGCTGGCTGTGGGCCCCCTCCACCTCCCTCCCCCCTGCAGGGAAGCCCTGGTACCTTTTTGAGTCTGGGAGCGGACATCGTCTATGCTTGCTGCCTGAGCATGGGGGCTGGGAGAGTAATCCTTCACAACACTGGTACCAAATAAAAGAAAACAATAAAGCACCACAACTGTGCACGAAGTTTCACTGTTGACAGAAACAGTAGGAAGCAAACATGCGCAAGGGGAGTATCTTCCCTACCGCTAAGCTGCAGGGAGTTTTGCTCAGGAATTCTGCAAGTCAGTCTCAGAATGAGCCTGATTATCATTTGTAAACCAGGTCCCCCGCAGGGTCATAAGCCCTGCCAGCAGACCTGCTCCAGCACAGGCTCTCCATGGGCTGCAGTGTTCTCCAGGCCACATCCACCTGCTCCAGTATGGGGCCCTTCGTAGGCTGCAGGGTGGACATCAGCTCCACTGTTGACCTCCATGCTGGGGCACAGCCTGCCTCACCATGGTCCTCTCCATGGGCTGCAAGGGAATCTCTGCTCCACCATCTGGAGCACCTCCTCCCTCTCCTTCTTCACTGACCTTGGTGTCTGCAAAGCTGTTTCTCTGACGTATTCTGGCATCTTCTCACAGAAACCATCACTGTAGCTTCCCCTCCACCCCCCACTACAAAAACCTTGGCACATAAACCAAATACTCATAATGCTTCCAGTTTTGGTGATACTTACCCTGAAGGTCTTCCCAAGTATAGCCAGTCTCCCTTCCTACTAAAACCCTTTGTCAGATGTCTTTTGGTAGGTGCTAGAGCCTCCAAATTGAACCATCCATAGACAATAGTCCATTTGAAAATGAAAGAGGAAAAAAGCAAAATTCTAATCCTATTAGTTGCAGAGGGAAAAAGATTGAAAATCAAAATTCAGATGACAATGAAGAGAAACAACCAGTGCTACCTATTAAGCTAGATAAGTTAGCTGATGATCTACCCCAAAACCTTCTGTGTCCCACTCTGTCATCCTATTTGTTGTCTTCTTGTATATCATACATTGCTTAGAAACGATTACTAAAAGTAGTAAATTGTCAGGAGAAAATGAGCTCAGGATATTGAGAGGACATAAAGGAAAGAAAAAAAAAGTCTGAAAGTTTAAATTTCTGCTTTAGAGATGATGATCCAACATCTTTCACCAAATCAGGACAATTAGACCTTTTCCTCTAAAAAACCAGCCAAACCTCCAACGCACAGACTGATCGAGTAGCTCAGGAAGAGACAGATGGTGTTCTCTGCCGTTGCAGTTAATAATATGCTGTCAAGCCTAAAAACAGTAAACAGCTCCAGCATCAAGGCCAGCAGGATTTCTTCTAAACCTCTGGATGCAAAACAAAGTATGTCAGGACAAGTGCCCTGCTTTCTTTCACTGGGCTGCTTCCCAGCTGCTGCCTCTTGGGGTGGCCCGCCCTCTCCTACAATTCACATACAGGGAAGATGTGACCGTTTTCACCATCTTGTTCCTGTTGAGCTGTTTTGGAACATGAATGCAAAGAAGCTTATCATTCCGGATGAGGAAAATTGCCTGGTTTTACCTCCACGGCTCAGAATGGCCTTAAGTTACAGATTAATGGCATGGCTCAAGGCGATGCGGTAGCCCACGTGGGCGTGCAGACCTCTTCCTTTGCATTGGTCAGGACCAACAGCACAAGGCCGACCCTGATGTGCATATGTGATTTTTTTTGTCATGTAAAGAGCAAAACCAACAAACTCCAAAGAGGTAGCAAACACAAAAAAAAAAAAAAAAAAAAAAAAAAAAAGCTGACATGGGACTTTTCCTTTCCACTGAGGGGCACAATCAGCACCTGTGCTCTTAAACCTCCATGGAGATACACTATTTGCCATGTGCAGCTCTTGCACTGTGCAAAATCCAGAGGTGTGTTTGAACAGAGTGAAGATTGAAGGGGAGGAGAATAAATTTTGCATTCTTTTTATGTGTCTTCTGGAAATTACAAGTGTATCCCCTAGCCTTTACCTTTATTACCTGTGTGGGTTTACACTGCTCCAGCTGTGTGCTGTACCACGCTGGGAATAAAGAGCACAATGTCCCTCTCACATGGAGATCTGGGCTAGGATGAAACCTGTAAAACCAGTAAGTGACTGTAATGTAAAACACAGGCTGGGTCAACAGGGCTGAGAAATCTCCCTTTAAATTAAAAGCTCTTTAGGGCAGCACATTTATCTTTGCTCAAGGGTGTAAAGGGCTCATCCTGGTGATCCTGTGGCATTGTTTGGGACCTTCAGTTAATGCTGCCATAAAGATAATGGATGGTTTTAATTCTAGTCTTTTTTTTCCTGTTCAAACAAACAGGTAGGAAATGGGGGGAAAAAAACCCTAAAACAAAAAAAAAAGAAATCAGAGAACCCACTGTAAGTCTGGGAAGCTGTACTAAGGCAAGGCAAGGATGAAATGGCTGTCAGAGCAGAAGTCAGTTCCTTTTGAGGCTCCCCCAGACCAAACCCCATCTCCCTTTCCACCTGCCACGTGGGCAGGCCTTCCCAGGATAAATGATGAGACCACCTGCTCCACCTCAGCTGGAGAAGAAGAGCCTGCACCCAGAGCAGCTTCCCTGCAGAGCGGAGAGAGGTGGACAGGGTTTGGCAGACCTGACCACAAACCTGCCTAAGTTGAGCAGCAGAAGGAAACATCTTAGCACAACCGTGCACAGGCAGGCTCCAGCCTCAGTGTCTCTCTCGAGGGTTGCTCTGCCTAAAGCTCCAGAGAGACTTTGCAGGGATAATTTCAGTGACCTTCAGCACAGGCCAATCCATTAAAATCCAATGCAATGTAATGCTCCCTGTGTCTTTGCTGTCCTTAACATACTTCCTTTCTGCTATGCTTCCATTTCAGTATTTTGTTGCTAATTTCTATTCAAACAGTAACAGAATAAAAAGTGACACGTAGAATGCACAATGAAAAAACCCAAACATGGTCCTTAAAATGGAAAAACCCAATACCAGCATTAAAAATCTTTGTGAATGGAGGTTTATACTTTTTTTTCATGGATTTAAATAGAAGATACTTCAGATATAGAAGTGTGCAACTTCTTTTGCTACTCACGTGACAGAACTTTGTCTCCTTGTCTGTACAGATCAGATTTTCTTCCTCTGATATTTGAAGTTACCACTGTCTCATACCAATTCTTATTAATGCAGTAGCCTACTCACAAAATCGTATCAACCATAATCAAAGCACCTTGAGTATCTCTTCTCCTTGCATTTCACAAAAGGTATGATTAAATTTCATTTCTGCTTTTCCTCCTTTTCTGGGTGGAGTGCCCTCTAGGGAGACAGTTGGCTAAGCCTGCCCTGTGGGTAACCCTTCCTGTTTTTTTTTTGGTAGAAATGTCAGAGGTTTAACAGCACACCCAGTCGCTGTCAAATGTTGCCCTCCTTAGTGCTTGGGAGAAGAGGGGCTAGGAGGAAGACCATGGTGTGCAGGTCTGTGTTCTGAATACTCCAGGAAGTCTTCTGGGGCAGGTTTGGACCCGGTGCATGGCATCCATTTGATGTGTGAAGGGCACTGAGCATGCCAGGCCCTGCTCCCAGTTCGCCTTCCCACAGCCCATGAGGGACAGCTAAAGGACCTGTGCCTATTTCATGCGCATGCAAGAAGCCCAAGGAGAGCTGGGAAATAAGTCTTCAAATACTCAGAGGTTTGCTGTATGGCACAGAGGAATAAATCAAAATAGAAATAGAAAATGGGTGGGAATTGCAGCAAGAGATTTGAGAATGACACAATGGGAAACAAGAGGAGAGAAAGGGCAGAAAGCAAAAACTAGGTGTGGAGGAGAGGTACAGAGAGACATTGGAGCAGTCCTGATCTGTTGAGTCTGCTGTGGGACAGTGGAACCAGAGAGTATCTGTTGTTCCTCCCTTGGCCTGTTTTTAGATTGAGACAAGCTGATGGAGGAGCATGTGTTTGTCAGTGCCTGTCTGTTTGTCAGACAGTCAGGTTAGCCTTACCCTAATGTATGGCTATGGCAGGGTTAGAGCTACCCTAAACAAGTACCTCAAAACTCCCACCAAAACAGGAGCACCTTACCTCCACAGAAGCCAGTGTGAGTCTCAGTGGACTGCTTTGGATGCAAGGGAAAGGGGACCCAACCCTTAGGTCCCAAAGGAATGACTGCATGTCAGCGTTCTAAGGCAGGATTATCCCTTCTGTACACACATAGCCTGAAGCATGCCTGTTAAAACCACAGAAAGAAACAATTTTCAAGCACTGCAGAAGGGAAGCAAGCAGACTCAAGTATTAGAAATGGCTATACACCACAGAATTATAATGAGTCATCTGTCCCACGACCAAATGGCATGAGAAAACAGTGAAGGCACAGGCAGGCACCAGTCTCAGTCATGACCTCAGCTCTGCAGGCACGTGGAGTGAGGAGCCCACACCAGACCTCATCCCAAAGTTTGAATGGAGGAGCTTTGTGGCCAGGAAGGGGAAATGGCTGAGGTCATACAAATGCTCCAAAAGGGCCAAGTAAACATTTGATTCAAGAAGGCATGTACCTTTCCTGAGCCAAGAGGGCTGGACTTGGCAGGCAGTAACAGCTCCCTACTGAGGATCTCTCTCTGGGATGCTCTGACATGGTGGGACAGTTGACAAGCATCATTTCTCTGTGTCAAGCAAAGCAGGAAGCACACAGCAGCTGTCCACCAGCAGCATCTGGAGCTCCACCACATCTGCTCCTAGCTAGGTCTCAAAAAAAGTAAGAGGGCAGAAGTTTCTCATGTTCATGCTGTCCAAGTTGGTCTCAGCACCCTCCTCACCACAACAGCTTGCTCTGAGACTAAGAGTTATACCCTCAAATGATGGAACGGAAGGTGCGGGAAGGTGTGGGAAGGCAAGGCAAGGCAAGGCAAGGCAAGGCAGAAAATGGGAAGGAAGGAGAGGACTAAGTACAGTCACAGAGAAGGGTATGTAAGACAGCCCCAGTGCTCACCAGCATTTGCCCAGGAACCTTGATTTCTATCTTGAGAATCACCAATTGCCAGGGATGGTTCTGCACCATCTTGTGTGTCAGAACAATCTCTCTGATGTAAGTGGCGAGTCTCTCCGAGTCTCTCCAAGTCTCTCCAAGATGACAAAGGAGAGGTCTTTGTGCGGGGCACTGAGTCTCTCCTCCTGCAAACTCTGTTGTTTTGACCCCAAGGTGAATTGTGAAAACACTTCTTCTGAGGTGACTCCCCTACCTATGCTCAGCTTCATTACCAATCTTCATTGGTAGAGGGAGAAGAAAATTGGAAATTCATTTGTAAAATGCCTACAGGTTCTTGGCTGATCTGTTCAAAGTAATGTTTTGATCAATCTGTCCAATTATTAGGACAGGAATACATGAGCAGGTACTCAAAGGGTTAAACTCCCTGAGATTCATGTGCCTGGCAGGCAGCTTGGATAAAAGTGAGTTACCTCTCCAAACAGAATTCTCCCAAGATTTTGTGGCCCACAGGACAAAAACGGACTGAGCGGGGTGGGGAAAGTGATGTGGGCTGAGCAGGGTGGAATAAACAGGTGGAGGCTGATACATTGCTGTGGAACTACTCCCAGCATCTTCTTCCAAATGTCAAAAGACTTCAAGGGTGAGGAGTGGGAAATGCGGCATGACTAACCCACAGTGTTGGAAAGCTAGGAGCTGCCACTCAGCTGGCTCAGGTTGACCTGAGGGCTTTCAGTCTGGAGCTAAAAAGGAAGCTCCCACACAGATGCCAAGAGCCTCAAGGACTCTGGTGGCACATCACATGGGAACAGCAATAAAGCCAAGGGGAAAGGGATTAAACCCAAGCAAGCCAGAGTTTCCCAGTGTCTAAATGTCACAAGTTTAACATCCAGGTCTGCATTATTATTTTGTAAATCACAGGCAGCAAGCCCTGCCCCAGATGGTGTTTCTGCTCCCAGTCCCATTTGTACACTGGGACTGAGAAGCTCAGAGAGCAGGGCTGTCCTGTTTCCTCTGATCCCTGGCACACTGTTCCTACAGCCTCTGGACTGTGTTGAGAGAAGGAGTTAAAGAAATCTTAATAAATATGGCATTGATTAATTATTGCTGTGCATCCTAAGGAATCAAGTTGATAAATAGTGCTTAATGTTTTGTTAACTACTTGCTTAATAATTTGCTAACCATTGTGCAAACTATTTGAAGCAGAAAGTTTTGCAATTCTTCATGAAAGACAGTTCCTGGTAAGGACTAGGGGGGTCGCTTCAAGAACCAGCTAAAACCGACCCTGCAGCTTGAATGAAAACCAAGGGATAACTGAGTTTGCGCAAGAACAAAAGGTTACTAGTGGTGACGAAGAGGAGTCACCTGCCTTCATCCCCACGACCCCCGATGACCACCACCAGGAGGCACTGCGCAAGCCCAGACAGGAGGAGTTTATGAAAATGACCCCTTGGGACTAATTTTAATACGAAGCGGGGATAGGTCATGCATATGTATAGGTGTATTGTGAAACTTTATGTATATGTAACACTTGGTTGTATAAATTTAAAGTGAGTTGCCACGTAAGGCGCGTACGGTTTTGGTGGGACTACCCCCCTGTGCTGCCCAGCGCTGAATAAACATACCTACTTTACAGTCTTACAGATTGTGGAGTCCGATTTCCGCATGTCAGTGTGAAGAGCCCAGGTGCTAAAATCCAAGGTTGTGGTGAAGTGGTGGATGGACCTGCGTCAGGGTGAGTCCAGGGAAGGCAAAAGCAGAGGTGTGGGGCCAGCATGGGGTGAAAAGGTGTGCTGGATGGTGGCTCTGGGGACAAAGACGAGAGCCAGCCCTGCACTTTTGACACTTCTTGATTGAGAGAGGCAGGGAAAAATGCTTCAGAAAAGTCCTTCTCCCGTATGAGATTTCCTCCTACCGCTTTTCGTGGGGTGAGACATGATTCTGTCCCACACTAAGATCATCTGCACAGATTGAACAGGAAAGGATGGGCAGGATGTCTTTTAAACCAACCAGAGAAAAAAACTGGTAGAGTTCAGTAAGCAGCTTCTAATTTATGTTCTTTAGAAAAATGGATCCAAAGGATGTAAAGAGGAGATTTTTAAAGGCCACGACTTTCAGCCTAACTTTGGTGTCACTGAAATCAGCAGGAATTTTGCTCCTGATTAACAACGGGAACAGAAGAAGTCGAGGCTGAGCAAACCCCACTTTTACAGAGCAGTATTGTTTCTTTCCTCCAGAGCCAAGCAGAGGCATGTTTCGGAAAATCAGCAAGAAATCCAGCATTTAATGTCAGCTGAAGGGGGAAAAGTGTTAGAAACCTCACAGAAACCCTGGGATATCACACCGAAAACAGGAGGCTGTGCTGAGGGAGGGATGGAAAGATAAATCAGGTGAAGGCAGAGTTCACAGGAGCTCTGTCAAAGAAACATGGAAGGAGGGAAAGAGGGAGCAGGAAAGACTGGGGAATGAAACTACAGACTCTACTCTTACTCAAACTGAAACAGATCCTGCTGAAGTCTGTGATAACTGAGTGTATCTCCCTAGGAGAAATCTGGGGAGGAGGGGAACATTTGCCTTTTCTTTTGTTTGTCACAGGAGAATGTATTTGTACACCTATCAGGTGTCATAGCTGGGCCGCGTAGATCTGGGTGCAGCAAATAACTGCTCTGTCCCAAAAAGAAAAAAAAATAAATCCAAGAAGTGCCCGTTACCAAACCAAAAGGATGACGTTAGTAAGACCAAATTGTATCTACTGTAAAAAATAGTGACAATGTCTGACTTAACACCTATTACTGTAAGGCATCCACAGTCATCTTACTTTAGATCATCACTCCAAAACTAACACTAAACACTAATTAAAAGAAATAAAATCCTGAGAAGAAAACGCATTGCTTATGTATTTCTATGTATTTGTAGTAGTGAATAGACCTCTAGTGGCAACAGTAAAAATATCCTACCAAGTATAAATAAGTTATTGGCTAAGAAAATACACTGTCAATAAAAAACAAAGGTGAAAGTGAGGAACAGTACCTTGAGTAATCAAACATAAGATTTTAGCCTGTGAATAGCAATGTCATAATTATCTCTGTGTGCTACTAGTTGTCCAGTGGTCTTCCCTGGCTTTGCTGGAGCAAATAATAGTCTTAATTGTGAAAAACAGTAGAAAGTTTCCTCCTAATAGCTGTAATTCATTTTATGCCTCTTACAAAAATGTTTTTGTACAATTGCATCAAGATTAGCTTTTGTTCTTGATGCTGAAATTTATACCTTTGAAATATGAATGAGTCTGAAACAGTGCAGAAATCAGTAAAGATTCAATCCATGTTCACAGCAGTGGGACAGCATTGCTGAGTTGCCCGGCTGAAAGACTTTGCGTACTTTACAAACCCAGATTAGTGAAGTGGGGAAACAATAAGATAGAAATCTAGGTAAAAAGACTTTTATCTCCAACTACTTCTTCCTGCTTATCATTGCAGTAGCACACAACTTTCTCATTAGAAACAGGATTGGCCCATGAATTAATCTTATTTCTGGCACTTTGAAGACAGGCACCTTGTGTAACCTTTCCAAAAGAGAATCAACAATTTAAAATTCTAAGTCCTATTCATTTTCAATATGGTAATAGGTTCCTAAGAGTTTAAGGCAGTTTTGAAAATAACAGTGAAGCACCTGAGATTTTCTGTTTAAACCTCCAACCACAAAAAGTACTCGTTTTGCAACTAAAGGAGAAACACAAGTATTAGAAAAACACAGTTAGAGCAGGGCATGTGTGAACCAGGAAGGGGCAGCAGAATGAAAAGCACATATGAAGGGAAGATGTAGAAGAATAACCTAACAAATAGAAATGTAAATACAATTGTACCTATGTATACACGTACTCTAAATAAAGTGTCCATTTGTGACAGTTTGGCTATATGCCAAGGGATATTGTCTATCACTTATATGCGTCACAGACCTCTGTTTTGCATAGAACCAACGTTTTAGGGTCTGATTACAAACTGTCTCACACATAGTCACAAAGAAAAGCTCGTGCACAGGGCTCTCTGACTCGCCGTAGGTTGGTGTCTTCGTAAGTCACTTTAACAGGTCTCTCCACCCTGCTTGTTAGTGGCATTGGGGCAGGGTGGAGTAGGGGGGATCCAGGCCCCCAGGGTTTGGTGGACAACAGTGCAGAGAGTTTTGGACCATGGGAGAGCCCTCATCACTGTTCCTCCAGCTTCCCCTCTTCAAGGTCCCTAGCTGAGTTTCTGGCATCTTCTTCTGTGTGGCTACAAAAACCATTGAATGTCTGTGGTTTTCTCTCTGGTACTGACCTCAAAAAGTAGATCTGTGCCTGAAATAAGGCTCCTTTGTGCTACCAAAGCAGCAAAAAGCAGTCACTGAATAACAGAAGAATAGTCCCAGATTGTCTTAATCAGATTACTAATTGTGTGGGGGGTCCAATTGGAGCATGAAGAAGTCTTGAAGAAGCTGTAATGAGCCCAGCTCTGCGTAATACTGCTGTGCCTCCACAGCAGGATCTGAGTACCTCATGCTTTTCATTTTCCTTTCATTTTAAGTGGGATGGGGTAGTGGCAGTATTCCTTTTCTTTTTTTTTCAGGTGGGGGAACTGCTGCACCAAAGGACCAAACCAGCGTCCCGTGAAACACCCACAGTTGGAGCAGAGAGATGAGCTGAGGTGTCAGGTTTGCCCCCAGCCACTAGTGCCACTGTCCTACCCAGCAAGCACCCCAGCAGGAGCCAAGGACCCTGTGATGGAAGCACCTCCACTTGCAGCAGGATTATGCAAGTGCCCACACTTTCTCCAAACAGGGAATGGCTATTTGGCAAAATACTTGCACGCTTGCATTGCAGGCACCATCCTGCACAGTGTCCTTTCGCAGGAGTGAGGCTTTGGCAGTGGTGCCTCTGTCGATGCCTGATAAAGTGCATGAGCTGGATCTCTCTTGGCGCTGAAATGAGGCAAGTATCTGGCTCTGCAAGTGCTGTTAGTTCAGTTCATCTGGCTGTAGACACAAGGAGTCAGTCTACACTTTCATTTTAGAGACGCCAGTTTGTCTTTCCAGCTAGAAAAAGCTAGAAGTCTCTCTCCTTAGTATTTTTTCTCACAGGAGAATAAATCCAGACAGCATGACCTTATCCTTCAATGTTCATAATATTAATAAAATAATATTTATCTTTTTTTTAAAAACTTTTCTGCTGGAAGTTAATATCGCACTTGTCATCCTCTCTGGTGTCTTCTCCCAGGCAATATTCTCATGGCAGAGCCAGGAGCACCAAGCAGCACACACCCCAGCTCAGCTTCAGCAATTGCTGCAATATGTGCAATGACAGGCCGCTCTTCACTTCTGCATGGCTTTCCCTTTTTCTGACCCCTTTTTCCTACTCCCGTAGCAGGAAGGGGTGGCAGCAGAGTATGGCTGCCCTGTTAGTGACTCCTGAGGGACAGCAAGGTCTCTCAGCAGGTGTGGGACCACCTATGTGCCAAGCCTCATGTCTCCATCTTCCTTGTCAGGCAGGGGGTCAGGGAGCAGGGGTCTGCACTCATAGGGTAGCTGCAATTGGCTGGGGCTCTGCTGGTGCCTGACCCCTTTGCCTCTCCGTCCACCTTTGCATCTCTGTCCAGCCCGTCCAGCCCATCCAACCATGCGGTGTGTCTGTCAGGACTAGCAGTTACCTTAATCCTAGTCCAGTTCTTCCTGAGTCTGGACACTTGCGCTTTCTTCTTGGTCTCCAGTCTTGTTTTCCTGCTCAAGTTATCGCAGCAACAATAGGTCTCCTTCCCTCGTGCCACATTTATTTCTCTGCTGTTGGATTACAGAAAAGGAAACAGTAGTATATTCAGGCTTAACTTCAGATAAGGGTTCACTTTTTGACCTTGAGGGAGCTGCATCTTGTGCATAGCCATGCCAGCCAGAGAGCTGCCACACTCTGAAGGCTGCTGTTCTGCTTCATCTTATTTCTAAATGTATCACTATTGATTAATCAATAGAGTGAAGTAGCCCAGGCGATCCTTAATCTGAGAACATGGTCTCATCGCACTAGGCCCTATACAAAGCACTCTACTTCCTTGAATGAGCTCGAAGCAGAGGAGTGGATGAGTGCTTTACAGAGCTGGATTTCAGACTAAGAGCACTTCACAGAGCCACATGGCTCAAGTTTAGAGCCCAAACCGAGGTGTCCTAGTAGCGAGCTGGTGGCCGCAAGACTCTGCTTTTACAAAACAAATTGAACAGACCAGTTTGGTTGAAAGAGCAGAATGAGAACAAGCACTTTCCAACATCTTTCAGTAAGTTCCTTCAGAATAAATTTTTCAGGACCCAGTTCTCTCCACTCTCACCGTGATGCAAACTGGGAATGCCATAAAGGTGGGAGACAGTGGGGGCACACTGGGACACCCCGGTGCCAGGTGATGATTAAACAATTCCCATCCATTAATATTTTCAAGAGCTTCCTGGCATGCATTAGGTGGCATGAAACTGCCGTCATAGTTGTTATCATCCAAACTCAGCAAAAACACTGAAAAGAAAGGGCTGAGCGGACAGTCCCTCTCAGTCCCAGAAAAGGCTTTTTCTCAGAGGGGGTGAGAAACGTGTCTGGACAGATCTGAGAAAGCTCACACTGACCCTGCTCTCACTTTGCAGTTTTGACTAGTTTGAAGGATGTGGTGCAGATTGAATGCTCGGTTCTCACCGTAGCAGTTATTATTAGCCAATGTGCTCTAGCTGGGTGGAGTTCATCTCTCCCACTCCATCATTGAAAATGCAAAACCTAGTCAACCGAAGCTTTTAGGTCTGCAGCATAGAGCAGTTTACAATGTACCTCATTAGGAATTAAATTTTTTAGGAGGGGGAGAGGGAGATCAAGCAAAATGAAACCTACTTTTGATCTGCTACTGCCTAAAGATCACATTTTGATTTCTCATGTCAAAACGACATCTGTTGCCAAAACTCTTTCTACTTATTTATTTGCTTTCAAAACTCAAATCTCAGCTGAAAATAAATGTTTTCATTAAAGCCTAACTATTTTGTTGTCTCTAAATGGAGTTTTCCTTACTACTTTTTGTTTTATAAGGGAGCAAACAATATATATAGTTTTAAAAATTGTCACATGGCCAGTAAAACTAGAATAAGTGTAAAGACCTGTTTTTCACCATGTTCCAGGCTTATCAAACTCTAATACAGATAAGACAATGCAAGTTTCGGCATCTCTTGTCCTCTCCCTGTCTTTAACCACATAGCTTATTGGCATGTGCTAAAATACAAATGGAAGAGCTGCAGATTTAACAGTTGCAAAGTCATGCAGGAGGATAAACCCCATCGAACACTTATAACATCAAAGCCTTCTTCAGTGTTTTTAACTTGATTTGGATCTGCACCTGCCTGGCTTAATGTTATTGGTAAATCTTATGTGGCTCTCTACACTTCAGAAACATAGCTGTAACAAAATCAGAAAATGACCCCTCCTTTTCACTACATGCTGTCTATCTTGCAATATATTTATTACGTACCTGCACAGTGCATGGCAAACATCGTTGTGGGGTTGGTGGTGTCAAACACATGACCATACTCATCTCCAATACCCACATCAGGCTTTTGAGACCTATTCAATTTTCCAGCTTCTTCAGAGATGTTATGAAGAGACAAGAAAAGGGGTTACTAACCTCCTCACAGGAAACACACTTTTTGGTATTTGTCTGCTGATAAAAGTTGACTAAACTCTCTAGTGTTAATAAGCTGTTGAAGTCCATGTTTGCACTGTAATAATAATTATAATATTACCAAAGGGATTCTGGTCTTGTGTGAACAAGTCCTTGTATGACAATTAATGCAGTAGTGAGGTTTACTCCTAGAAACAATTTCAATATAATTGGATGAGTTGATCCAGAAAGCATATGATTTATTTATATGGAGGCAGAGGGGAGGAAACAGCTACTTTCAACACAGCACAAATTAGAGCATGAGAATAGACTATGTTATTGCACTCTAATTAATTGAACAGTTTAACATCTATTTTTAATTTAGTTTTTATCACAGGGAGAAAATTGCCTAATCATATGATTTCACAGCCTCAATTTCACCTCCACAACTCTTTGTGTGGCCAGAGGATGCCTGAAACAGATAACAAAGCAACCCTTTATTTATTGCATGCAGCACTGCCACCACTACCTTCCTTCTGCTTGTGGCTTCATTTGCCTGCGGTCGGCTTCTTCTGCCACTGAAATAAGTTAATGCAAGGTAGAACTCATCACATGATGACAGAAGTATGGTTTGGCAGCACACAAGAGAGCCTTGGGGACAGCCAGCCAGCCACTGGATTACCCACTACACCTTACTCCTCTATGCCCAGTGAAAAGTTGTCTCCAAAAAGGTGGGGATTAACCTGCTTTTCTGGGATAGATCTCAGTGCGTCTCTTTTGCTATACCACTGGCATCCCTCCTGACTGAGGGTTCTATTCAACTGTCTGTTGACTGTAAAGTAAGATGATCGTGTTAGACTATTAGAAAAGTTAGGCTAAGAACTGTTTCATCTAGGCCCATTACATGATTTTCTTATTTACAAAAGAGAAGGCAAAGCATTTGCCTCTTTCCAGCAGTTTCTGAGATTAAAAAAAATCAAAAGAAAGCTCGTAATGTGCACAAACTCTACTATAATAGGTACTGTAAAGCAAGAAGAAGGTAGGTAAGATTTCCAAGACACCTTAGATAATTTGCTTGCGGATTGCATATATCCTGAAAGGATGAGGAGATGCAGTGAAAACAACTGTAGTTCCAGTGCTGGGAGGTGACAGACATTGTGTAGAGACAGGACTAAAATACGACTGTAGCATGAAAAGTGCCAGTCTAAATGACCACCTGGACTTCCTCCCACCTGTTCTTGGACCTCTTGAACTTAAGAACAGATTTCTCCTTTGGGCTTGGTGGTCACCCAAAATAGAGCAACACCATTAATACTGTAAAAGCACTCCTACTCTTGCAAGAGAACAAGCAGTGAAACCACACTGCAAATCCCACAGTAAGTAATGGTCTGAAAATTAAAGGTAGCATTCACTGAGAAGAACAAGATGAGCTCATAATACCTGGAAGAATCTTTATGTTCATGATGGGCACGAAATAACTAGATTCAAAGAAATTCCCTCCTCTTTGATGTCCTCTCTCCAGCAAAAAGATGAACTGGTACCATGAGAATTTAGGTTCACACTGCTGCTGTGGATCAGATCAGCTGAAGTCCGGTGGCCTCCACCCCAGTCAGTATAGACAGTTTCTGTCAAGAGTACACAGGGCTGGAGGAGGCAAGCTGCTTTCACACTGTGCCAATTTTGGTGGACTGGTGTCTCCTGATACATTACTCAGTATCAGAAGGGCAACCAAAGGTGTGAACAGTGCCCAATTTTGCTTTTGGTCACTTCAGCTACTGCTTACTGAATCTAAAGCAACTTTCCCTTTAAAAGTAGCACATACTCTCTCAGTCCTTAGTAGAGCCTAAAGAAAACTTTGGATTACTGCAAACAAAAGATTAGATAAAACCTATTTGTCCTCCGCATATTTTTAACTGCTTCTGCCTGCTGCACTGGGTGCGATGTAAGGAGGTTGTGAAGAGTTAGCTGTACTGGCACCAAACACTTTTTCCAAGCAACAATATCAGTTACAGCTTCAGTGCAGTTTTCCAGACTGAGTTGTTTTAAAGAAGAGAAATATTGCTTACATGCTTTCTGAGGGTGTCTATTTAAAAGCCAGAGGAGATAAATTCCAGCATATATCAAAAACAGGACTCTTGAAATACATCTGGATGCCTGCAAGGGACACTTAATTGTGTCAGTATCCCACTGGAAATTAGGGTTTAATTACTATTGCATCAGAAAAAAAAAACAAAACAACCACCTGTTTCTATAATGAAATATATACTTCAGAGATGAATCAACAATACAGTTGCAAACTGACTGGGTAAAGCAGATAATCTTGCTGCATTCTGGTAAAAAAAAAATGAGATAAAACATAGGTACCACTGCTTAAAGACATTCTGAACTTGAGCAAACTAGTTCAAGTCCTGAAAAAGTTGGAGATGTCTTATATAACAAAGAATCAGCTAAAAGAATCAGTAATAAATAGGTGTCTTAGAGCATATCTTTGGCTGGTAGAACAGGCAGACACATCCATTATCACCTTTTTTTTCTTTTTATACAAGCCCTTCCACCTCTGGCTGTTGCAGTAATAATGGAGTCAAGAATCAAAGGAATTCATAGGAGCAGTGGGGAACATAAAGCCCTGTAGCACGCGTATGAAATACTTGTGGTAATGGATAGTGTTGAACAGTCTGTGTGATTATTGGTGAATATTATAGGAAGTTTTGGATCACTGTCAAGTAGTAAAAGAAAGTGAAGGAATGACACTTTTAAAGGTTTGTCCCTTTTCGATGCCGAGTGAGTCACTGTACTCTGGCAGTCTGTGAAAGTCACATTCCTGTTTATACTGCCTGGTGAGGAAGAGATTCCTAATGTCTTTAGCGAGTTTGGTGAGACCCAAAGCCAGCATGAAGCCTCAGCGGTAAGCCAGGTCTGCGTCTAAACTCTGCTTCCTTTCCTTACACAAATCTCTGTTCATATGATGCATGTCTGAAACTGGCATTTTCCTGCACGAGGCAAAACTGAGACATCTTTGAGTGCTTCCTTTTAGGGAGAAGATATTCAGCGGAACAGAGATTACCTTGGCATAATAAAAAGTAAATTTGCAACAATATTCAGACAAAGACTGTGTTCAACATTTTACTGTTTGATATTTTTATTGATTTGTGGCACTTGAAATTATGTTCATCCGTTCATAGATGGTAAATGAGACAGCCTGTGGGCTTTGAAAAACAGGCTGAGAATTCAAACTGATCTTGACAAAATAGAAAACCAATCAGGAAAAAGGATTAGAAATGTAAATTAATTGTCTTAAAAATGCTAAAGAAAATCAGGCAGTACAAATATAGGATGAAAATACCTGGAGATTTTGCCTGGTCACAAACTAAATGTAAGCCAAGAGTGATGCAGGCAATATATGCCTGGATACAGGAATACAGCTGTTATGTCTGAGACATCTGAAGTCATCCCTCTGCTTTTTCACACTTGTAAGGCTTTACATGTATTTACTCTTTTAGACATTTTGGGGCGTCACATTTCTAGAAAAATGTGAGTCTGTAGTGGTAAATACACTGTGATTGCAAGGCTGGAAATCATGAGCTGCAAAGGCAGACTGAGAGCACCGCAGGTTGTTCAGCTTGGAGGAGAGCAAAGGGTGGTAAGAAAACAGTCCTCAGCTATGTCTCAGGCTGCTCTGACGAAGAATGGAATAACTCGCTTTCCATTTCCATTGCGGATGGAACACAAAATTATGCTGTGAATTGCAGGAAAAGGTCTTTATCTCCTCTTCCGGAAACAAACATTTAAACAGCAGGAATAACTGAGCCCTAGAGCATATGTGTCACACCTCCACTTCTGGAGAGATCGAATAAGAGATTAGACAAACATCCACCTGGGATAACTTGGGCAAGGCTGAACCAGCCTTGAGGCACAGGGATGGAGTAGATACCTCTTCCAGGCCTGTATCCTGTGGTTTCCTGTTTACAAATCAACTTTTTAAATAAATCACCTTCATCAAAATATTATTTTACTTTCTGCTGTATGAGTGGTTTACTGATACTCAGATTAACTTCCTCTGTTTTTCTTGGGCTCTTTTGTAGATTTTGCATTGCAGATAACCCGAGAGCAGACTTTTCTAGCCATCTGATCTCTGCAAGCATGTCCCTTGTTTGGAGACAGACACAGCTGAAGATGGTGACCTCAGAGCATGAGGGACACTCACAATTTGGAAGGTGGGGATAACTGGAAGTCTCCAAGATCAATAACATAGTGACATTACTTCTGCTCAGTGAGTTGCTTGGTGTCAGCCTAACCCACAGCAAAACAGAAAGTGTGGGGAGGGATCTGCTGTGAGAAGTCTGAGCTGGCCAGCCTGACCTCTCTGCTGGAACCGGCCAAGCATGCTCAGCCATGAGCTACCACAGCTCAGCTGGTACAAGACATCTCCTCAAGCTATAGCTGGTAATATGCTTGAGCCCCAACTACATTGGTGTTAGCTCCTCAACTCTTATTTACTCATGAATAGCTTGAAAACCTTGAGGCGGCCGCATTTGGAAAGATTGCACCCCTCTCAGCCCTTTGGTGCTGGAGGTCTACATGGAGGTAGAGCTCTAAATTTCACTTATTTTTGGTAGGCATTAATGTCTAATTAATAATTCCTCTCCCTAAATATCCTCACATAATTCAACTCCTCATTCCAGTTCTTGTGAGTCCAGTAACTGGGAATGCCCAACTCGGAAATTACACACTTGCTTGTCAACTGCAGGGGAGTCAGTGTGAAACCAAGGGTTTGAAGCCCTGTGTGTTGTGTACCTTCGATGGATCATTTCCTCTGTGCTGGCTGTTCAGATGCGAGATCACACACACTAATTTAGATAAGAAGGAACTTTGCAGCAGGGCCGTGTGATAAGAGGATCCAGAAACCAGTGCTGAGAAGATGAAAACAGAGTCAGAAGAAGGAAGGAGTAGGAGGAATTTCCTGTTGAACACATACACACACAGATAAAAAACAAAATAGTAGCCACAAAACATGTGGCTTACCCAAAGCTAATACTCACTTTTATGGTTCTTTAAGGGACAGGAGGGGAGGATGCATACATTGCATGGAAGGATGGCAAACCTTCACCCTATCGGAAGCCATTGCTGTTAACAGAAAGACGTCTGTCCACGTCAGTAGTTGTGGTGTTTTTAAGGGCTTGATCTGATTTGTGGCAATTGATGGATAGGAAAACTTCTGTTCCATCCATCAGTCTGGGTGGATAAGGGTCAACATACTTAGCTGCTGTACAAAAGCAGTGCAGCTCATGATCATCTGTACAGATATGCTTCTGCAACATGAAGCTTAGCTGCCTGCCAGCAAAGTTCCCTTGCTCTAATTTTGAACTAGAGATAGGAGAAACATTCCCAACAGTGTTGCTGTGGCACTTGGATCAAAATGAGTGTTATCACGGGAAGGTGGGGGAGGAATCAAAAAGGTTTTTTTTCCTAGCATCTCCTCTTTCTCCTTATCTTTTTGTCTCACAGCCTGAAAAGTTGTAGCTAGAATATGTTTTGGGCTTTTTTTTTTTTTAAAGAAAAAGATCAGCAGGGGAAAAAACTCCAAAACAGTAGCCCCAAAAGCATAGCAAACTTTCTGATATGAGATTGTGTTCAGAAAGAAGTTTGTAGGAAACCACCTTTTTCTGTTCAGAAAAGCATCCAACAACCACTTCTTTCCCTCCAAATACAGCATTTCTCATGGTCAATTGTTGTCATGTCTAAAGCAATTCGATAAATATAGCAATTATTAAGAACTACCCTGAAAGTGTTATTTCTTCTTAAGAACTTCAAAGCTTTGACGTTCTCAGCATTTGATACTATCACTATTACTTCATTTCTCTGTCAGTAGCACCTAGCAACCTCAATCATTTTGGCAGATTTTATGCAAACATATAGGCCCATTTACACTTTTCTGCATGTCAACCAGCGAGCTCTTCTTTTATTATTGGGACTTATTTGCATAGCTGGTTAGTGTTACTATGCTACCTGCCTTTCAGACACCCTTGTCTCAGCCAGATCTCTCAGAGAGCTTCTCTAAGTGTAAGCAAGCCAAGACTTGGTTGAATCTTTCTTCAAACTGTCATACTCCTTGAGACAGTTTTTTCCTTGCCTTTGGGCTGCCCCTTTTCAAAACTGGATGCTCCAGTGCAGATAGATCAGAAGAGCTCAATGCTTTCTAAGCGCTTGCAGGGTAGTATGTCATTTATATTCCTCTCACTTTCAGAAACCCTTCTCGGGGCTTTGTTTGCTTTTCAGCTGCTGCCAAACATTGTCCAGATGGTCTTAATGTCACATCACTGTAGGTCTTTTATTTTCTAGTCTGTGTTCTGTTTTGTCCTTCCTTCTAAGCTAATGTCTCTAGGACTATTTTTGGCCCCTTACTTCATTTCCTCTCCCTTCTGTACATCAAGCTGGGTGAGTCACACTGGTCCGCCCAGGAAACCTCATCTATTGCCCAATTGTTTTGGATTGAAAGGAGGAGAAGAGCAGTCATCTCCAGATGACACTGTTTGCTCTACCCAAGTGGGTCACCAAGGGTTTAGGTACTTAACATCAACTTGTTACTCTGCACACAAACAAGGCTGCCGTAGGGTGTGTAACAGCACTGACTGAACCTCCGGAATGTGCTTTGGAGAGGAAGCATCTTGCCAGGATCCTGTGGTTATAGCATGCTGTTCTGTTTTTTTAACAGTACCAGGAGATCCAGTTCTCACCTATACAGACATGCAGAAGGTACCCAATTATGCCAGTGGAAGACAGTATGCAAATGTCCAAATGAAAACATTCAGCTGAGCTTGCTCCACATACAGAGTAGGTAAAGAAAGATGCACAAAATCTTTGGATCTTAAATCCAGACAAGTGGACACTTTTCTCTAGCATTTTACTTACCAACATGATCGTTAGAAATGTACATTTCCCTCCTCCTTCTTACTTTCTCTCCTGTTTTACAAGAAACTTTTCACATGCAGTATAACTCCGTAATTATCTCTTTTCCATTCCTTTGGTCCCATTTCCATTCTCAAGGAAGAAAACTTTTATGTCTTCTACTACTACTTTCTAAATTCTGAGATACTATTTTTCCAAGCCTATTACTTTCATCATTGTCCTTGGTTTTGATGCTGCCTTCTCTGCTCAGTTTAAAACCAAATCCTATCTAAATATTACATTCCTCCAGAACAGGCAGCTCATTCTCTGGGATGCTACTGTCCATATTGGCAAACATGAAAGCAAAGAAGTTACTTAAGCCTCAAGGAACAGCTACTCCCACTCTTCAGAGGTAGACTAGAGGAGACTTGTGGGTTTTGGAAACAAAGTTATGTGTGGTGGCACCCTAAAGTTGTAGACCCATTACCCTTAGTGTAACAAGCCTGAGTCATGAAAGGAGTGGGAAAGATTTCTGATGTAAAAACAAAAGTCTGTGTTCTGCCTCTCTGTTGAGGAAGGACAAGGTCAGGTAGGTCTCTCACCCATTTGTATCAGGCTCTGAGTAACCAGAGCCACATTCTACCCCCAGCCTCCAGTAACTGAAATGTCAGGTACGATGACTGGTACCCATCATTTGAACATGTTCCTACTCCATAAATCCTAGCATTGAGAAAAAATGGCAAAAGAGTGATGCAGCTCTTCATTCAACACAGAGTGAAACAATACTCAGCACCTTCAGCTGTGGATGCTTTGTCGTATTTCAGTGGCCAGCTGGGATGAACCAGTGTATTTTGGTGGAAGTCGCAGAGCATTAGACTTCAAACACGGGGAAGATCGGGCCCATTTGTGTAACTGGGTCTTAACTTGTCATCCCTCCTGCTGTTAGCTGGCCTGTTGCACGGTAACCAGTTGTGTGAGAGATGTCAGGTTTGCCGATTCATGCAGTTGGGTGCAGTTTAGAGGTGTTCCAATCAGTGCCAACCAACCTCACTCTGGCATCAGAATAACCCTATCCATGTCATACCCAAGATAACACAATTAAGGGAGCTGAAAACACTTTGTAAATGGAAGAGTTGACTGACAGCACCTGAGAAATCCTCACGTGTTCAATTGCCATCAGACTTTGTGAGACACAGAGCCAAATTCTCACGTTACTTACCTACTGGTGTAGATAAAATCCCCTCTAATTCCAGGGAAATTACTTTGGATACACATACTGCCATGCTAGACTGTTCCCAAGAGGAGAACTTGGTTTTTGCTCCCTCACCCAGTTCCAGAATTGCAAAACCAGCTCAGAAGCACTGCAAAACTTTCAGCCTTTGTGTGCTTACCAACTTAAAACATACAGCAAACACTTCTGCAGCCTGCAAGTTAACGAGGTAGGAAGATGCTGAGGATCACAAAAGCTGCATACAGATTAACTTTAATAAGGAAGAAAGTTTTTTCCTTTCAATCAAAAAAAAAAAAAAAGAAATCTACTTCACAAGGAACTCCAAGCTGACCTGATTTTTCTGAAAGCACTCAATTCCCATAAATCAAGGGCACCTGCAACCGTTCAACACCTCTGTGAAATCAGGACAAATCTTGGATTTTTCTTATGTCCAAGAGTAATATAGTACAGTGAATACAAAATAAAAGATCTCTCCCAGCCTACCTGGTAATCTGAGAGCCATCCCATATGTCCTAACACAACACTGTCAGTTAGCTGATGGGATCAAATAGCATCCCAGTTAAACCAATGCAGTCCAGAGAACAAAAATTTGAAACTCAGTGGGCTGGGAATTGGAAGACATGGAGTTGTTGTTGGGTTTTTTGGTACATACATAATGTGACCTTGGGCTTGTTTTTTATGCTGAGAAACTGAGAGTGAAACTCTCAAAGGTCACACAGCACTCTGCTTGTCCACCAAGATGAAGATCTGGGACCTAACCTGGGACCACAGAGATGGCCACAGGAGCTTATCAAAGCCATATTTAAAGCAGTTATATATTTTATTAAATTTAAGTTAAAGGAAATGCAAAAATATATACTTTTAAAAAATATATTTTTCTAATCCCACCCCCATTTCTCACCAGGCTGTGAGTGCTAGGAGAGTACAGTGATATAGGCTTGGGACTGCAGAAGCCAAAATCCTCAGGCACAAAAATTGGCTTTGTATTTACCACTCCCTCTGTCTGTAACACAGCTTTCATTCTAGAAAGCAGAGACAACAATCCTGATAACTTTGATAAAATCCTTAAACTCTAGAAATCGTACTGTGTTGTACTGCTTGGAGTGAAGAGCCTGATTTAGGGTCTTGGATCCAACCATCCTGGATTCTGTGCCAAGGCTGTAGGAAGCATCAGTATAAGCACGGGTATTCAACATGAGAAAGGCACATGTAGATGAAGGAGAGTACAGAAACAACAAATCCATTGGGCAACACAGATCAGCCAGTGATCCCAGCACAATAGAAACCCAAGCCCTCTGAAGGAAGCTTTACAGGACTCCTTGGCCAAAAAAAAAAAAGTTTTAAGGAAGGATTTGGAGAAGAGAGCACAGCTTTGCAGACAGTGCAACAAGTGGGGAAGGTACAGGAGAAGGCATCAAAGTGCCTGTTTAAAAGCCTTCCAACTAGGAGCCTGGGCTGAACGGGATGTTCAGTAGAACCTGAGAGCCAGGCAAAGCAGTAGTCTTGTGTCTGATGAGACACAAGAGAGAGAAAGAGCACCTAATTAAAAGGTGCAAAGGTGGTTAAATAGCTAAATAGTCACTGCAGCAATAGTCTGGAGAGGAAGGAGTCTGGAGGTAAAGTAGTGTTTGTTAAGGTCAGAGAACTGTTTCAGTAGTAACTGACATGCAAGAGTTTTATTTGCATGGGTGGGGAGAAAAGTCTGATTTTTGAGGTGTTGTGCAGTGCGAATAGGCAAAGGCAGAATATGGCCTGAATACACAAGTCTGGTGAGAATTCCAAATAAAAGATCTTAATGAACAGTTTTCTCTCACCCCTATTATCATTATTATTGTTGTTGTTGTTATTATTTCGTCAGTTCTAATGGTTAAATTTCTTCTCCGTCTGTCAGGCAGCTGCTGCAGAGCAGGGATCCTCCGTGTACATACAGCTACTTTGGTGACCCAAGTAATTATAGAAGTACTTCATAGCTTTTTTCTTCCCGAGGCACCACAGAGATGACATCCCTGAGACAGCAGGATACGGGTTTGGTCTGCAACTGTGGATCATCACTAAATTGTTTCCTGAACTCCTGTCGCCACCCTGTAAAGATTAATGTGAGTGGAACAGAAAGCAGAGTTTTCCTCTCAGACCCTTCACTTCTGCTGCTTAGAAAGGAGGATGAACACATCCCATGAGGTCTCAGCACTTGAGGCAGAGCACGCAAGCCTGACAGGTGAGAAATAAGGGGCATGACACCGCACGTTGAGGCACAGTGGATGGGGACGTCACTAGCAAACTGAGCACGCAACTCTACAGCATGCTTCCGCTGGCCCTTCTGAGAACAGAGCTATACTTCAACAGGGCAAGGCTGAGCCTTGGTCAGGGACATCTCTTTGTCATGAAGTGTGCATTTCTTATTTCCACACCAGCTTGAAGCAGAACACAATGCGAGCGCTACCATTGTCCTACCATGTGTTGAATCCTTTGTGTCAAGTAGCACTCAACCTCAGAAAGCAACGCTCAGATGCAGTTGAGTCCGTACTACTCATTCCACTTCACATACAGACTGTTGCTTGAGGCCCCTCAGCTTGGCAGAAACTCCCGCCATACTCTGTGCTTTTGAAATGATGTATGCAGCCAGCTCCTGAAAGATACTCAGGTTTTTGCACTCCAGATACAAGGAGCAACAACTTGCAGACCTTCACAGATTTATGACCCACAATTCACTTCATTGTAGTCACCATTAAAGAGCTAGATCTAGCTAGCTATTTATAAAGTGACATCTGAGCACCTTCCAAATGACTGAAAAAGCTCAAGGGTGACTCATTTTGTCACTGGAACCAAAGGATGGAATTTCAAAGTATCTGACCATGCAAATCTGCACCCCTTCATAGCCAACAAGGTAGCAAGGGTAGTGTGTGCCTCTGGCCATATTCTTGGGGGACACAAAGGGAAGTAAATCCATTGGAGTCAGTGGTGAGGTGCTGATTTATGCCAGTGGAAGAGACGATGTCTTGGGGGAATTTCACAAGTGCTTTAGTCACACATTCCAGTTCATAAGAAAATTTATCTTGCAGAGACACTGCAAAATGCATGTGTGGAGACAACTACTGCGGGGTGCTTCCATGTCTTAAGGCATGCTCCAGCTCCCTGGCACACTGGTATTTTTCAGCAGGATAGTATGAAGTGCATGCGCTTTTTCAGCATCCACTGTTCATGTGACTCCCTTTTATCCCTCCTGGGCTCCAGAAGGTGAGAAACTGGGCCTAGTGAGGTCATGGAAAAACACCAGGGCAACATTGCCTGACATGCTCTG
Organism: Chlamydotis macqueenii; assembly: GCF_036417535.1. Lineage (NCBI taxonomy): Eukaryota > Metazoa > Chordata > Aves > Otidiformes > Otididae > Chlamydotis > Chlamydotis macqueenii. The sequence goes on along the minus strand of NC_141593.1, from coordinate 51,722,222 downwards.
CCTTTCCTCAGCCCGTGCTGTTTCTGTAATCCTGACCTCATCCTTTTCTCTGGTGTCCAGCCTGGATCCAGAGATGGTAACAGAAGCTTGTCATCTCAGTTGCTTGCCACTTTACCAAGCTTCAGAGAAGCTGTCAGTATGAAGGCTTTGATTCCCTGCCTCCTCTGCTGCTGTGGCTGCGATGCCATCAACCTTGAAAGCTGCCTTCTCCCTGCGCCTGTGCTCTAGCTCTGCAGTCAGACACAGCTTTATTCCCTCCTGTTAGCCTTGCTCCTATTAGACACCCCCGCTCTCTGCACTACCTTTAATAGAAATTGGAGAACATGGATTCCTACCGTAGAGTATATGTTTCACTTTAATTAAGTCTCCAGTTGTAAAAGGGTATCAAGTGTCCCTTGCACTGAGACAGACAGATCTGTGGGACTTGGTGAAACAGGAATGTGCCAAACCAAACAGGGTTGTTTGGTTGGGAACAGGCAAAAGTATTGCCACCGAGCAGGGACTGAGAAAGGACCTGCTTGGATCAGACTGCATGCTCCCTTGACAAGGATGCTTCAGGGCATCCTGTCACATCAGGGAAAGAGCAGCTCCAGCTCTGCTGCAGGTCTGAGCAGCCAGCTTTCCCCAGCCAAGGAACCTGCCAGCCCACACAGCTGGTGTGCAGGCAGGTGTGAGATGCCACACATCCATAGAGCGAATCCTTGGGGCCATTCCTAATCCTCTGCCACCTTGAGATGGAGCTTCTGCTCCTCACATGCGCTAATGAACAGACGGAGCCAGGCAAAAAGTGATGAGGTCCCCCCAAAGAGTAGAAAGGAAACGGTGTGTTTGAATCAAAATTAAAATCTTCCATTTCAAATTGAACTTTCAGCAGCATATCGTCTCTAAACAAAGGCCATCCCTTTCAGGACTTCAAACACTTGAAACCAATAGTTTTGATTCACAAGGAGATTCCAGTAATGCTCTTTCATGGCAGGTTTTGCATTCCTTGAACCAGCACCTCCCAGCAGAAAACCTTGCCTTTGGAAAGTTTCCAACCATCCTTGCTTTGGAGACAGTCCTTCAGGGCAAATCACATCGCCACATCAACACTGAATCATAGTTCATATGGAGATAGAAACCTAGAGGATTTCCAGAGCAAATTGTTTCACCACACCCTTCATGCAAAATCTTTTTTTTCCATTTCCAGGTCCTGCAAAGGGCAATGAGCATTATTGTAGGTGTTTACATTGTTGCTGTCTGCCAAATTAGCATGATCACTCTCGCCATCATCGGGGCTTCTAGATAATGCTATTTACTTGCAAGAAGCAGTTTTAGAAGCACTAAAAGCAACCAGGAAAAATGGTTACATTTAACTACAACTCCAGTGAAAAACTCTACTCTGACAAACAATCTTGAATTGTAAACTTTGCAAAAACACCAGAATTTCAGATACTTCCAAGTTCTGTAAAAGCAAGTTACTTTGGGCATGTGTTTTGTTGCTCTGCTTTCTCAAACGTCATTCTATGGTTGCTGTTGTAATCAGAAGGCAGGTAGTGAGAAGTAAGCAAAGATTCACCTAAAATATCAGCCCATGTCATGAACCAGGTTTACACAGGCCATTTGACGATCGTCTGTTTTTCCAAAGTTGCCCTTTGCCTGCCTTGATCCTCCTAAGGCATTTACATTTACCCTATTTCTGCTATGTGGGGTAGCATTGTCCCCACTGAATCAAACATGAATCATGGTGTGGTATGGAAGACTGAACACAGTTCATCTGAACACTGCCCCCAAGCCTGACCTTTAAGACTGTTTTCCCTCTTCCAGTTGCGTGCGGCAAGTCTTGATACATCATCATCAGTGGGAAATATGTAACCACACCGAAGGAGGAAAATAACTGAGGGACATGTAAGTAACTGAGACAATGCACATCTACCAGAACCATGGCAGCTGCTGAGGGCAGATTTACCATTTGACATTATGCCCATCCAGGTGAATGATCATTTTTGTATTCATTTTCCTGTGGGCACAAGACCTAGCACAAACATACAAAGAATTTTTTTATTATTATAACTCTATGGAGAAAGTGTTGAAAGCTCCATCTCACCAGTGGCTGTTTCTGGAAGGGGAAGAAAACCAGGAGAGTCTCTCCCAGACTCTTTAAAGTGGGTTAAATGAAGACATTCCTTCAAAATTGTTAAATCTACCATGATAATACAGGGAATTACACAGCCCCTTAGCCTGCCAGAACCTATTTTAAATTAGCTTCTCCAAACTTTTCTAAAAGCTTGTATTAGCTTTCAACAACAATAAAAGGAGCCCAAACACTGTAAACAAAGTATTTTTCCATGCTGAACAGTTTAAGGAAAGAAAAAAAAATAAAGAAAAGAAAGAGACAGAACAGGGAAAGCACTGGAGCACCAAGGCTCTCCCTGTTCTCGGGGGGCAGCCCCTCATGCTTGGTCTGAGTGCCTCGTGGCTTCAGCAAAACTTCAGCTCAAGCCCGAACTTTGTCAAACGTGTTATTGGCTGATCTCAGCCCATGCTGCTTCAGTTTTCAGCATCCTGTAGGAGAACGCACTTTCCCTGCTGCTTTCTGCTGCATAACTTCCTACAGCTTCCTGCAAGCTGGAGTGGCATCGCCCCGAGCCTCTGCTGAAATACACAGTGCTGCCTAAGCTACAGGGGTTCCTAAGTCTTGTTAAAATCAATGTCTTGATACCCTCTAAGCTGCCTGAAAAGTTTTGTCCAAGCTTCATCAGTAAGATAGGATGAAATGTACCATCTTGTAGTGGAAATATTAAGCAGCTCCTGTTTCTGAAATGTATTAAATGTGAAAATCTTTCATGCTATTGTATCTCTGTCTTTTCTTATCTGCAATATGGGCTTTCTGGTCCCCCATCTAACCCAAACAATATTTTATACAAACCTGGAGTGTAAAGCCTGCATTGACATCTTAGAGGATGAGCCAAGTGACTATCATTCAAACATTTATTTAATAGGAAGTTAGAACATTTTGCACTGTCTTCCACAACTCTTTCAAAAGCAGCTCATTTCTTCTTGCTGCAAGAGTGTCCATTGTTCATTTGATGCTAAAGACAGGGCTTTGCTGTTTTCTTTTGAGTCAACAATTGGAGGGTGAAGAGCAAAGAGGGAGTTAAGCTTTATTATGCTGCCTGTATTATGGATACAATATTATGCAAAAGGAGTGATGTGGGGCAAAAAATTGCTTTTTTTCTTTTCCATGTGCTCTCTCTCACTGGCATACGGATTTCCAACAATATTCTTCCTTTGCTTTGCGTATTAGATTGGATTTCAGATGGCTGCGTCAATTAAATGGCAGGCACTTTGTGCACCTTGCTGCCTCCATCGTTTGGGCAGCAGCACCCTCAAAATGTCCAAATTAACGAGGCAGGAGGGTGATGCTATTTGTCTGGTTTTAAACCTGCCTTAGTATGCATTTGATCTCTTTAGTGCCGGAGGAGCTTGTAGTCTGGAATGGACAAAATTCCCTCAGAGTAAAGAGAGGCAGAGTGTTACATCCACAGAAGGGTAAGTGAGGCACAGAGGCACTAAGTGATTTGCCTGAGGTCACACCGAGATTGCCTGGAGAAGCAGGGACTGAGGCTTACAGCTTCCCTATCTTTAAACGGGAGACAAACACAGAGGGACTGTGTGATGTGCCAAGAGAAAAGAAGACAGCCAGTTGCTTTTCTCTGTGGCTTCGCAGGATAAACCAGAAAATACTGAGTGATGACCCTCCTGATTTGTTTTTCTAACAACGTGTCCCTACCTCTCAGCTTCTTGCCTCACTACAGCATGTTGTGTGCAGTGGGATCATTTATAGCCAATAAAGTGTTTCTTCGTGTGTGTTTATCATCCCTGAAAGTAGAATCCCTCATGGCTGCATGCAGCTCGCACGGCACACGGCGGGGAACGCGTGGCAGACTCCTGGTGAATTCCAGCGTTGAACGTGATTAGCTTCCCTGTACCTCTGAGGAATAGTACCAGGAAATTGCTAACATTGTAAATTGTCTCAAATATGCACTTACTAAAGCCTTTAAAGAACAATTACTGTGTGTTAACTGAACACCAATCAACTGTAAAAACAGCAGTTATGTGGGCTTAATAGGTATATAAAGGAGAAAATCTCACCACCCTGCAATTAATTCTAAATCACATAAAAAGTGTAACTTGTACACTTATTGCTTATTAATACATAAAACATGTACAGCATGTTAAAACATTTAATTAGCACTTGTGTAACAGGCTAAAAGTTAAGTATCAAATTATCACTAAAATACTGTTGAGCTCTTCATTAACCACGTGAAACAACCCCCCACCATGAAGCACTCAGGTCGTTCTAGCAATTAGGTGCTTTTGGCTACCGTTCAGTGATTTTATGTCAGCTGCGTCCCATGCTCTGTCAGGAGCAATGATATATTGCCCAGTTTTACTGTCTCCTGAATCACCTTTCTTTCAATACAAGATGTTCCCGAGAAAGCCGGAAGACAAAGGAGAGACAGTGGGAAGAGATGCTCCTGAGCAAGGTCTTCAGCGCTCATCTCTGTGAAGCTGTGTTCAAAAATCTGGCCAGTCAAAGAGAGGTTAATAGCAATTCACAATGCAGAGAACTTCCTCAGTAGCTATAAGCACATCAGGGAGAGAGAGGAGAGTAAATCTGCGGTGAAGGTCTGCACGTGGAAAAGGAGATTAGTGGTAAATGGTAGCAGCAGGCAGGCCTGTGGCAGAGGCCACGGAAGAGGGGAGCTGACACCGGAGAGCTGGAGGCCTCCAGCATCACCAGGAGGAGATTGAGTGACTAGATACTGCAAGAGGAGTTTCAAAAAGTAGAAAAAGAGAGGGTTGGGGTGGGGGGCACCTTGTCAAGATGGATGCTTACTAGGGATCCCAGAGGGAAGGAAAAGAATAGCTGATATATGCCATTGGGAACCTCAATCACGCGATCTGTTGACAGAAGGAAACCACAACGTAGAATTACCCTTTGTTTAGTCTAAATCAGCTGCCAGTATGCACACACACCACATGAAAAGCAAAATTTGAACATGTTCTCAGAACTTCTTCCTGAAAAAGCCATCTGCTGCCCAAGCTAATATTACCATCCTCCCCATCACAATGAGTTCTGAAAGGATGAATCCCATTTTCCAGGCAAGATAACATACTCAGCTCAGTAACACAGTTTAAGGCTGCCAAGTGCAGTCAAGAGACTGTTTCTTCACAGAGGGTCTCAGATACTGCATGCAGACTTATGGAAGAGGTACAGGTGTAGAACCGGTTTGCACACAGCCAGCACAGCCCATCCCTCTTGCAGGGCTGTGAAGTTGCACCACAGCTTTGGAGAGAAGGAGGGATTGCTAATGGTCAGCACAGAGGAAGGCAGAGCTGCCAGCAAGCTGGATAGGTTATTGGAGGCAGACCTGTGCTGTTGTGCTTCTCTACATGCAAGAAGGAGATATTAGAGGAAAGATATCCAGTCAGTCTTCTGACCTCTGTGGGGCAGGTGTGAAAGTGCCTGGTCAAGGTGAAGGTCCGACAAGAGGGGGCCATCTCTGGGGCCCAGACACACAGATGCATGGTTGCTTTGCACCAGAGTGGGTAAAAAAGTCTCTGTTTCCTCAGAAGCATCATTTAACAGACCCGAAGGGGGTGGGCAGAACTGTTCCTTCTCAGAAAAAGGGTGTCCACTCACTAACTTTGCCTAAATTCTTTGACTATATTTGATTGCCTTTTTACTCATCTAGATAGTAAATCTGAATTTATGGTGCCCCACCAGCTTTAAAGATATCTCATACAGAAATAGAAATTGTGTGTCTTTCATGCACAAAAGCTTAACTTAAAACAAATGTTTAACTTGAAGCATTTTCCCTCTTGATATAACTATATCTGTGCACTTACCAAGAGGACAGATGTAAGTGTGAACAGTTGTGGGACTAAGAGATGGATAGCTCCAGGTGCCCAACAAGCCATTCCACTGCTCCCCGTCCTCAACAGGGCAGGGGAACAAAACATGACAACAGGCTTGTGGGTCAATATAAGGACAGAGAGGTCACTTTCCACTTACCATCATGGGCAAAATAGGCTCAACTTGGGGAAACTAATTGAATTTTTTTTTACCAATTAAAAAAAGTAGGATAATGAGAAATAAGAACAAAACTAAAAACATCTTCTCCCCACCCCTCCCTTCCTCCCAGGCTCCAGTTCACTCCCAATTTCTCTATCTTCTTCCCCGAAACAGCACAGGGATACAGAGAATGGAGGTTGTGGTCAGTTCATCACGTGTTGTCTGTGACTCTCCTTCCTCCTGACACTCTTCCCCTGCTCCTGCATGGCATCCCACCCATGGAAGACAGTCCTCCACGAACTTCTCCAATGTGGATCCTTTTCATGGGGCACAATCCTTCAAGAACAAACTGCTCCAGCATGGATCTCCCATGGGGTCATAGGTCCTGGCAGAAAACCTCCTCTTCATGGGGCTCAGTTCCCACCAGGAGCCTGCTCCAGCATGGGCTCTCCATGGGCTGCAGCTTCCTTCAAGGCACATTCACCTGCTCTGGCATGGGATCCTCCATGGGCTGCAGGGGCACAGCCTGCCTCACCACAGTCCTCTCCATGGGCTGCAGGGGAATCTCTGCTTCAGTGCCTAGAGCACCTCCTCCCCATCCCTCTTCACTGACCTTGGTTTCTGCAGAGTTCTCTCTCGCACATATTCTCATTCCTCTCTCACAGCTACTGTTGTGTGGCAGTTTTTATCCTTTCTTAGGTGTGTTATCACAGAGACGCTACTAGCATCGCTGATGGGCTCAGCTTTGGCCAGTAGTGGGTCCATCTTGGAGTCAGCTGGAGACGGCTCCATCTGAGATGAGGGCGGCTTCAGATGTCTTCTCACAGAAGCTATCCGTCTAGCCCCACTCACTACCAAAACCTTGCCATGGACACTCAATCCACTCTTAATCCATGGAAACTGATTCATGTCTTCAGTAACGACCAGCAATAGTACCAGCAATCTTGATATAATCTAACCTGTAAAATAACTAATTTGTGTCCTTGCTGAGAGTTTGGACAATGCAAAGATGCTCAAAGGAAAGATATAGTTTGTGGAATGAACATATTTCTCCTTTCTCCTGGACCTGAACAAGTCTTGAAAGTCACTGGGGAAAAATGGATCTTTTTACTCTATGACACATCACAGGTCTGTGTTCAGCGAGTGTTATTCTTGGTCTGGCATTTGTTGCTGATTTCTGAGTTGGTTTTAGTGACCTCCTATGCACAGGAGTAGATGTTCAGTGCACTTTTCAGGGTTGAACCAGTTTTATGGTTAGCTTAGTTTGGCAGGATCCAGCTCTGTGATGCTGACACTACCTTCTGGTTTTACATTCTTACTCTGGTAAAAAAAAAAACATAATAAGATCTTCAGGCTAAAGCCATGGACAAGGACCCAACTTACCAGAGCTTATTTGCTGGTTAAGACAGATTTCCCCAAGACAACATCATTTCCTCCCTTAGATGGTAAGATTTTTTTGGTGAAGGCCCTGCGGTCTCTTCATACTACAGCAAACACTGCAAAAATTACTGTGTGACATGACTTCTTTATGTTATTGTTATGTACAAAATTATTAATGTCTTTTTCCATTTTTTATTCCATCTTCTAACTATAAATTACTCTTTGAGAGAGTGTTAGTGATAAAAAATACCAATGAAATACTAATTAGCTTTTTCTCAAATTGTGACTACCATTAGTGAAAAGAAATAGGAAAATTAAAATAATTGAAACACTTTATTAATAACGGAAGCCTTCCCAGTGTAACGTATTCTTCATGAAAGGGACTATGAAATGGTGATAGTTGACATTTATAAATAGTTAATCTGTTACTGGAATATAAAGAGGAATTAAGGTTCAGGAATTTTGAATGCAAGTTTGTACAACTCTGCCTGCTTTGAGAAGACTCATATAAGTCTAAATATTATAGATTTAGTGAATGTAACTCACTACTCAGGAAAGTTTGTCAGAAGAGGACTATCACTGCCTTCAAAAGAAAGAAGTCCCAGCCTGAAATTGGACACAACCTGGACTAACTGAAGCTGTCCTGGAAACCTACTGTTTAAGAAGCAAACAAGATTCCTCAATGCTCACAGACAGCTACAGATGTCTGGAAAACTTTGTGCAGAGCAAAGCTGTCCAACAATAAAACCAGCTGCATAGAGAGGCTATTTTGGAACCATCCATCAGTTTAGATCTCCAGATTAGACATGGATCTAAGCTGCCGTAGTTTTGATTAGGATTCAGATATGTTGTAAATTTTCAGTCTGACCTACCATGGGGACTGGGCAGTACTCAGTTCCTCACTTCTCCAAAGCTTATGCACAATTTGGATCTGAGGGGACAGCTTGCATCCAGCTCCAACTCCAGGAGATCTGACACCTCAGTGCTGAAAAAAAAGTAGAACTTGCATTTTCCCTCACTTCCTCCTCTGGTTTGAGGTCTGTGAGGAAAAGCACCGTGTCAGCATGGATGGTAGTTACAGATAATCCATAGGCAGAAAAAAATTAGAAGTGAGCTTGTACCATGACCCTCTGTTTTTTGCATTTTCCTTCTTCCATCATTAGCTTTTAGATGATATTAGTTATCTCTAAAAATACAGGCATAATGGCCAGGCTTGGGATCCTTAAGTTATCCTGATGAAAAGGCAAACCACCTACATGTGCATAGGAACCAACCATGAAATGCAGTTCTTGTTTTTTTGCAGAAAGTATGACTAAAACACAGAATCAGTCAGCAAACTCTCGTACAGCAGAAACTCAGGTGAGTGCTGGAAAAAAGCTCATCTGTATTACACTCTGTTTCATTTACAGCCTTTGGTAGTGTCAATATCGGGACGGAGCTCTCTGAAATTGAATCTGCTCACTTTATTGAGAAATCTTGGAGGCTTGTCTTATTCAAGGTTCCCCTTTTGCATGGAAATCAAAGCAATCACCTCCTCTTCCCTGAGCAGACTAACCACCTATGAGCACAGCATTTCTCTGTGGCTGACTGATGGCAGTACCTGATCTACTTGATTCTACTTGAATGCAAAGCGTGTAATCGCAGTTTGCTCTCAAGGATAACACTGAGGAGGAGGTCCCCATTTTTCCCAGGTGAAGACCAAAAAGATCTGAAGCAGAGGACTGAAGTCCTCTGCTTCATGTGAATGGAGACTCCCCGTGAGGAGTGACTTTTCCGTGCCTGCAATAAGAGACAAGTGCCAGGAAATCCTGTTGGTCACCAGCACACCTATAAACCGAACTCCAACATTAAGTCCTTAACTCATGTCTCCTGCAATGGAAGATATTTTCAAAACCACTCAAGTGCCAAAGGATGCCAACAGGCCCCTTGAGACTTCTAAAAATCCCACACAACCATTATGAATGTTGAAAGGCAAGGAGGCTGCCAAGTGAGTAACGCTTTTTCTTACTTTTGCCACCATGTGTGTAACCAGCATATGGGTTTGGAGAGCCTTATCCTTTATTCCCTTATTCCATCTCTCTCTAAGTCTCTCTTGGACTTCACAATATCCCTGGGAACAGCCCACTCGGTCAGGGACAACACACATTTGATATAAATTAATGGGAAAAGAGCACTTCCTTGTCAGCTTTCCAATTAAATTACATGGAAAGAAATCTAAGTTACAGCATGAATCCCTGCAGAATGAGGTCCTAATTGCTAAATACGTACATTAAATGGATTAAATAACAACATATATTTAATCTGTTGCTAAGAATATAATTATACTTTTGTTAGTTGAGTTAATTACGTAGGATATGATATCTACGTCTGTTCACCTGTCCTTCCTGCTTTTGGTGAATAGGACAGAAGACCAACCAGCTCAAGAAAAGGACCAGGCACATTTAAATTAGTTCACCTCAAAAAAACTCCTTCCTGTGACTGAGCCAGATAAGCACACGTCCTGTTTGCACCTCCCCTGCAGAACAGATCATAAGGACTGATGGAGGCAAGAACAAAGATACTCTTTTGATCACCAGATGGATTGTCTGGTCAAAACCAAAGCCTAGCAGACAAATCTGTTTTCTTGCCTTGCTATACGCTCCTCCCTTCCAGGCAGGGACAGTGTTTGTAGAGTCTCATTTTTGCATATATGTGAGCCTGGGCTTCCCCCAGCACCAAAAACTCTGATGAGGCTCTCAGTCTCCTCAATACAATAGACCAACTCCTACAAGCTCCAGCATAGCCAGCGTTTGTCCTCTGGTTACTAGGAGCAATCCTGCAAAGGAATGTGGAAGAGGTGATTACTGGAGCAGCTGAAGTATGTGGGGAGCAAACCTCATTTTCTAACATGTTTTCCAAGAGGAGACTCCTATAGTAATAGCAAGAAATACCTTGCAGCTGCAAGCAAGACCGCTCAAAGACCTTACTTCTTTCTGCAGGCAACATGCTTTTTATATTTATATTTATACATGCTTTATATTTATTTACCTACAAGAAACCAAATCCTTTCTACTTCTGAATGGCCATTTTTAGTTAAATCACATGGTTTCAACCTGAGGTCCTGAAGAGTCTAAGCAGAGGAAAACATTTTCTCTGGAAATAACACATCAAAGACTCATTTCTTTACAGAGCTTGTCTTCTAATTATCTGCTGGTTCATACAGACCAAAACTACCACTCCTTTTACTGCAGCGTCTCTGTTAGAAGTCTTCAGTTACTTCAGTCTAAATGAGTCCACAAAGATTTGAAGCATCACTTGGCCCAGTAGCTTAATATAATTTCCTCCAGTTGTACAGAAAAGTTAAAATGTCGGTCCAACATTTTCAACACAAGCTAAATTAATTTGACACTGCTGAGAGCACAACAAAACAGCTGCAGAGACACATTTCACTTAGATTTGGAAGTCATGCATGTACAGTTGGCTAGACTGAGCTAAGCTCTTCATTAATAGAAGTGTAAACTCAATAGAGAATTCAAGAATCAAGCTGAGGTATATTTGCTTTTACATCAACTGTTCAAAGAGGCGAATTATTTGAGAAGAAGAGAAGCATGTCTCTTCTCATTCCAGCAGCTGACTTCATTTTTTTTCCTCAGCATCCTAGCTGAAATGAACCAAATGGAATTCTTGACAGATTATTTTATGTACATGACAAATGCATTTTATGAAGAAGATAACAGAGATCACACAACAAGTTTTTAAGAAGCATTTGTTTTTAGAATAATAAAATAACTTTTTTTTTTTAAACACAAAAATATTTTACCTGTCAATTCTTGTTATAGAAAACAAGAGTTCAGTAAAATTTAAACCGGAATTGGTAACAAAAGTACTATATGCTACATTACTATAACATATAATGAACGTGAAAGAGGTGGGACTCCTTCTGCTTCTGTGCATAAAGATGTCATCAAAACAGATTAAGATGAGACTTTCGTTAGGGACAGATTATTCCCTTCCTGCTCACCATAGGTTTTCCTGCTTTTTCCTTCAGGAGTCAAGACACTGAACTAGACAGAGAACAGAACTGATCTGATCAATTCCCACATTGTACTAGAACAAAATAGATCTCAAACGCAGTAAAAGAAAAGCCAATAGTGCTACCTGACACTTGGCTGCACACTCCATCTGTTGCTACACAATGGAGTGCACTGCATGAGAAGCTATTTTGTTTTGCCTATTTTCCATGCTATTTTCCTCAATTTTTTTCCAAATTGACCAAACTTTGTATTGGATTCCTCCAGTTGTAACAAGTGAGAGTACTGGCTCAATCACAAAAACAAAGCAAAAATAAAACCCCACCACACTGATATGATTTTTGGGGGTGTTTCACTTGATTTGTAGTATACTGTGTGAGTGCCAGAGAAAGAGAATTGTAGAATTCAAGTCAGAACTAATTCAGTAGTTTGAGCCAAGATGAAATGCAGAAATACAGATCAGTATCTTCTCCGGCATGATAGCCATTTTTTCTACATCTAAGAGCTGTTTGGTGGTGCCCCCTGCTAACGATGCATATAAATCCATAGAGTTTATGTTTAAAAATTTCCTTTGATCCTGCTAAGAGATCATTGCCTTAGGTACATCGTATGTCACTGAGCACACATCTAAATGGAGGGCACGCCTTCAAGTCAAAAATGATTTGACATAGGACAGACAGAAATGCTAGTCAGAGAAGAGTATGAGTCAGTGAGCATGTCCTTAAAGTAGTTCACACTTCACAAAAAAAAACCATGGGCTTGCAAAAAGTCAGAGACTAGCTGGAGAAATCGAAGGTTAAGAGAATACCAAAGAAAGAGGAAAATAGGAAATAGGCCTGATACTGGTCCAATCTCTTGCCAAAAACAGATTATTGCTGGCATTAGACCAAGTCAGTCATGGCTTTGTCTATACTAGCCCAAAAAACCACCAACAGTGAAGATATCACATGCTGATGGGATGATTGCCCCAGTCCTGCACTACTCTCCCAACAGGAAAGCTATCCTGTTTTCCTACCCAGACATCTTCTCCCTTTATAGCCACACAAACGTATGTCCTGCATGTCTGATGAATCAGGCTTCCTTCTCTCCCTCTACCCTTGCAAAAGGTACACAGTATTTCCACACACAGGTAACTGCAAAAGCAGCAAGAAAGACGGTGCCTTCAGCTAGGCTCTCCAAACGTCAGTTGATCCAAATAGGCATCAGCCGTCTTGACCAAGGCTTTGGCCAGGATGCTTGCTCTTTGACTTATGCGACGCAGCCCCTCCTTTGGTTCACAGTGTGTTTGCACCCATTCGTTTATCTGAAGACGGTTTGGTATGTGACAGATAAGAACACAACAAAAGATTTACAGGCTGCATCCTGGAAGGACCATAGCCTTGAAGGCTGAACTCTGTACTCCAGACTGCTCAAACTGAAATCCCGTTTTTCAACAGTGTTTGGTGTAAGGGGCATGGAATTAACCATGCTGCAAATAAAGAAAGCTTTCTCTAACATCTTAAGTCTATCTCGGACTAAAAGATTCCCTTTTCCAAAACCTTCTTAGCCAGAATCATTTCCTATTCAGTAATCTTGCTGCTTTGGAGCCAGACAGCTGGCTTTCACAGTGGAAAAGTCCTGTGTTAGCAGAAAAATATTGAAGAAAGGCTTCAGGGTGAGGATGAGTGGTGAAACTTGGGGCAGTTTTCACTGAAATGCACTGAACATCTGTAATTGTATTTAGGTATTTTCTTGAAGCCAGGAGACTGACTTCTGCTGTTTAAGTTCACATGAAGTCTTCTGTGCGGCACCAGTTTCCAACATAACTGGGCCACTCACTTTGCAAAGAGACAACCTCCCACTGGAAACCCAGCAGCTCTGGACCTATAATCCTTACTATCCGTGACACTGCCAATCCTCAGTGTTGGTCCCTGAGTCATAAGGTAACCTTGACCGCTCAACCATTCTCCAGGGAGGTTGAGAGTTTGCAAGGGAGGGAGACAATGGTCTCCCTTCCCCTAGCAACCCCTGCATTGGTGTGAATATGAAGGCAAGATCTTTGCATAGAAGGTCTTCAAGCACTGTGCCTCTAGACCGAAAGAAAATGCCATCAGTCAGCTAGCAATAACATGGCAAACATTTACCCAGACTTCTCAAGAAAAGGAAGGATAATAAGCCTGGGAATACAGTGTATGCAGAACACCAGTTGTCCCACGGCACAATTGCTCCCCATGAAGCTCAGGGCTCCCCGTTACAAGAAAGGGAATTGTCCAGCAAGGAAGGGAAGTAACTTGAGTAAAGGATCACATTAGTAACTGTTTCCTTTGCTTCTTCCATCCCACCCTCTTGTATTTCAGTCCAGCACAGGAATTTCAAGGCAGGTGAACCAGTCACATTCAGCCAGAAACCTAAAACCGGGAAGATCAAGGGCTTTGTTTCAAACTCGCACAATTCTGCCATTGAGGTGAATGGGATAATGTAACTGTAATACTCTAGAAATCACCTCATGGTCCTTCATTACATCAGCTCTGCAACTCTCATTAGTGACATACCACTGAGAAACCCCTTCTCTTTTTAAACAGGGGGAAATGCCAGTTAGCTCCAGCCTAGAACGAACAGTGTGACAACTATTTGTAGGTCTCCCTCATGAACAAATGTTTCCAGAGACTACTGAAAAAAGGCAATGTCCAACAGCCTAAAAAGCCTTTTTTTTTTTTCCTCTTTAAACACAGGATAAGGAAACAACTATTTTACGAGAAATATTTTGACTTTTAGGGAGAAGGGTGGAAGGTGGGAGCATGTAAACCTGTCAGGTGATCAGGTGATCAAAGCTTTCATACTGTTTAACATCATGCACATTCAGTTGAGACCCAGTTCCAGTACAATCAAAAAGCTACTTAAACTGGAAACGGGATCTGATGAAAGAAAATACACCCACAAAAAACCTCTGACATCTTCTGAATGTGCATTTAAAAATCTGTATTTAGCAAAAAAAGATTCCAAGACAACACCACAAGCATCATTTTAAGTTTTCAATGGAGAAAGAGTAAAAAATAGCACCTCCTGCTCCATCTTCCTGGGTGTATATTCAACTCCAAGCGAGCACAGCCTCAATGCTGGATCCAGTAGGTCATCAGATATTGGAGTACGCAGTATCCCAACTCATTAAGAGACCGAGTTGATAATCCAAATACCAGCCTGTCTCCATCTATTTTGAACTTTCAAGCCAGCCTGCAAAATTTCTTCACTTCTATGTTTGGGCTCAGGAGGAGTCAGCAGACCTTAGCAGTGGGCCCTTGACCTCTAATGGATGTTAGGCTGGTGGATATTGAAGGCATTCTTTGGGGATGTGGTACACCTGTCTGAGCTAGGGGAAGTCACTCTTCCCTCCCTGTAAATCCAAAATTCCCTGTGAAATAGGGGAGGAAAGGGTACAGAGTGGAAAAAGGGTGCTTTGCTCCCTACCAGAGCTGCCAATTGCAGAATCAGTCACTTGTACAGACCTATAGCCAGCGTGGCCAATACAAAACTACACACACACAAGCACACACTCTTAAAAAGTTTTTATTAATTTTCATTGTTTTTTTTTTTTTAAAAAAAAAACAAACCCGTCAGTGCAACAGTTCAGTATCCCCGTCCTATCCCCCATCAGTAAGCAGTAATTTTAAAATCAGGAAATACCGAGTGCTGAAGCCAATGGGTTAACATTTTGCTATTATTTCCTTCTGTCAAACTCTGAAAAAAGTCCTCTGTATAAATTAAACAATGAAAAAAGGTTATTTTCAATTCTATGTCATTACAGTCAACAGAATCATAATAATGCATCTAACATGTGTGTCCACAATACATCAGGTATACATTTTTGGGAAAAGAAAAAAAAGGAAAAAAAAATATGACATTCTAGGCTTGTTAAAAGGATAATGGTCCCATATTTTTTATTAACAGGTTAGCAAAACAAAATCCAATGGATTACAATATTTACATGTTATTTGAAAAATAAAGTAGTGATAAAAGCATGTCACAATCATTTTTTTTTTCTTTTTCATTTTTGGTAACCATTACAAACACCCAATCCAGGTATGGAACTGTTTAAATACATTTGAAATGAGGCCAATTAAAAAACAAATACAGACACAAAATGTTTATTTATACGTGTCCCTCCAATGTGTTTTTCCATGACATTCCCTAATTCAAAAAACAAAACAAAAAAAAACCAACAGAAAAATCAAAGTAATCCCCCTAACACATGAACTGATGAATCCCCAAAAGCAAAACACCATGCTTCTCAAGTAGCACTTATTCCACAAATGCAACATTTTTGCCATCAATTTTACGTGAAGCTCTGTAGGACAGTTTCCTCAGCAGCTTCCTATTTCCCACCCCACCCCCTCCCACAGATCCCCTCCCAAAACAAAAAAAAACAAACGAAGACACATGCATTTCTAAAACTAGGTTTCAGTCAAGTACTTTCTACTTTTTGGAAAGAAACTCTTTTTTTTTTTTTTTTTTTTTGTTCACAATCAGAACATACCACGGGCACCAGATCCTGTATTCATTGCTCAGGCAAAATTCCCATTGAGTTTGGTAGGCTTTCCACCCAAGAAGTAGTGCAGGATCAGCCACTTCGGTACGCAAGTTCCTATTCATTCTACACTGCTCCCCTCATGCTAAAAGCTAAGGAGGAGGAGAAAAACTTAGCAACTCCATCTTGAATCGCGTAAAAGTAGTTCTCCAGGCTCAATGTTGTATGTAACTATTTCACCTCCGCTTGCAAAAAGATGTGTTAACAGACTCCCCTCCCTCCCACCACACCAAAACAAAAGGAAAACACGCACACCACAGACAGAAGAAAAAAAGGCAGCCAATCTTAACGAAAAGTTACTGGTGTGAGACTGATAGATGTTAATATGACAAGCAACAGAACGGTTATGAGGACCTGTGTGTTTGGCCCGCGAGCTGCATAGCTGTGCTGTAAGTTTGGTTCTTTAGTTTTTTTAAAAAAAAGTTAAAACTTCTTTGTTATTTCCATATGTTTAAAATTAACAACAACAACAACAACAAGTTCTATTAGCAAGATCTAGTCTCCTTTCCCTGTCCCCCCCCCTTGAAAAGAAACACTCATGAGAAACTTAATTGTGCTGTATTTGTAACACCTCAGGCTGACAGAAAATAAACATGTGGCAAACAAAACCGCACAATCAGTCACATGGTATCTATCAAATCCTAAAATTATAACTGAATACTAACAAACAGCTTACCTGGAATAAAGGATGACAACTCACAAACAGTTATCTAGGAATTAAAGTCTCTCTCTCTTTTTTTTTTGTTTTTTTTTTTACTAAAATAATTAAAAAAATCACAGTATTTTAAGAAATAAAACCCACACTGGGATTTTAAGCACAATTTGTTTTCCTTTCTTTAAAACTTTTTTTCTTCCTCCATTCACCACCTTGCCCAGCAGTCTCTACATTTAACCACAACGACAACAGGTAGTACTGACAAATGCAGAGATCTCCCTTGGTTAATTCTGAGGTACTAGGAAACAGGTGACTGTTTTAAGCAAAGCAGTTTCTGTTTTGTTTTTGTTTTCTTTTTTTTTTTTTCTCTTTTTTTTTCTTTTCTAAAGCAGTTGCATTCAGTCTGGAAAAGCGTTATGTATTAAAACTAGAAAAACGCACCCAAATTTGTGCGTTGAAAAGTTATCCCCCCACTTCTTCCATGCTTACGACGCTTCCATTCACAAACAATCCACGTCTCCACTGCAAAGCACGATGTGTAATGTAGGAATACGGGAGTTGCTTCATTAGTCCAAGATGAATGTAACTTCCCATTGTCAAGATCCAGAAGAAAAGATGCAGTGATGTAATGGAGCCACTTATTCCATCACTTAAATAACTTTAATATACACACACTCACACAGGTACCAGTGCTTTGAAAATAGATCATTCAGTCCTAAAAGCAGCTTTATTTCCTCCTTCTGCCCACCCCACCCACCCACCCCACCCACCCCATTCATCACGTTCAAGTACGTTGATTAGAATCACACCAAATGCTCATTCGTTTTTGGCCTCTGGGTTGTCTTGAAGAGGTTTGTCAGCAGCTACCACGCTGACTGCTGTTTCACTGTTGAGGGAATAGTCCACCACCATCTTCTCAATGCCTTCTTTTTCTTCTGGCAGTGTGCTAACAGTTTCTTCCACGTCCTCCTTTGGCTGGCTGTCCTCACTGGTCCTGTGCTTGCTTTCATTCAGTGCCCTGGAAAGCCAAGAGGCAGAAAATAGAAATACTTACAGTTGATATGGAGAACAGTAAAGTCAATCTGCGTATCACACGAAGGAGAAAACGAGATCACTTTCTAAAAAGGTAGAAGCAAGCAGCCACACGATTGCCATGTCATGCTCAAGAGCAGAGGCAGTGGAATGAAGCTACCAGTGGGACCTATGATATTCTAGCTTTGAAATCAAATCTTTATTTGCTCTACACTGGGACAGATATGAGGTACAAGGGAAGAAGTCAAATTCTGACTTCCAAAAGTTTATTCCTCTTTCTTCCATCCCTTATAAACAAGACTTACAAGGCACCAAACAAAAGCACAGGAAAAAAGTACTCTTCCCGAAGAGTTAATGATCCAATAAAACTTTCATAGGTTGCAACATTTCAAGTACTCATATTTAGGCAGACAAGACTAAGGGATTAAGGGAAGTAACATTTCTCATCCCATCGCAGTTCAATTACAATACTGTATTCAAATGTCTTCCACATGTTAGCAACCTTGAATGAAATCTTCTCTTTGCAGAAACTCTGGTCAGCAAAAATATCTCTGCGACCAATCAGATCTTTATCAAAAAGATCATGATTGTTGCAGAGATGCCTATCTTATCTGTGATGTGTATCATCCAACAGTGTGTAAACTGCTATAGAAAGGCAAAGATCTTCACTATGAACTAGTGAACTTCACTATGCACATTTTAGGAGGAGGTCATTCAGATTGATTTTACCTCCCTTGAAGGTCTTGACATATCTCTGCACATAATTCTTTGCACTACTATGCAAGTTTAGCTGCAAGCATACAAAAGAGATACAACAATAAAGGGAAAAAAAAAACACCCTAGTTCATTCCTAGAACATTCTGTATAATTTTCTGCCATTTTTATGCTGCTCTGCTGGCAGGCAAAATCAACAGCACATTCAGGTAAAGTTAATCCTGGGCCAAGTGGTATTCACCCTGGGACAATCTTAAGTTTTAGAATCACTGTTAAACCCTACAGTCTAGAGCCACCCTGGGCAGCAGAGTTAAAAAGGATGAACAGGAACTTCCCATGCAGAGACATCTGATGACTGTATCCACACTTGCGACAGACAGATTTGTTCTTCATAGAACTGTGTTTGCCTTCATCACAGGGCTTTTTGGGAGGCAAGGACTGGGTGGAGTAATGCACTGAGATCTACTGTTACTTTTGGCACCTTGGCAAAGGAGTGTAAACCAACTTACATGCCGTGTCTCAGCACGTGTCGCTCCCACTCAGAGCCTTCTGTAAATGATCGGCCACAGAACTCACACGGGAAGCGTTTCTCTGGAGCACCAATGTCAGGAAACATAATGGAATCTGGAAAAAGACAGTATAGCCCATGAATTCAGAAGTGCCAAGGTAAGAAGGGATCACTGTGATCCTACTCTGATCCCCTTTGCTGCACCTTCTCATCCCTGAGCAGCAAAAGGACTTACCTATCAAATAACTGTGTGAAACTGCAAGTCCCTCAAAGGAAAGTGACACTGTAAGTGACAAATCCCTTCCTAAGTCTTAAAGTATCTTGGCAAATAAGGGTAATGAGTTACTACTCCCTGTTCCTGTATTTCAACAAATGAAGAGACTGTGGAGTTTTAATTCAAAACCAAAACTGAGAAGTTTAGGGCTGAAGTGGCTTGAAAGTAAATAAAAAAAAAACCCTATTAAAGCCCATCTATAATTTTTTAAATGGTAGTACAAATTTTAGGAAATAAAAACTTGGTACATTTAACATGTGATCCTCATAAGAAATAGATATCCCTTAATCATGAAGTCTCATGGGTTAAGTCCTGCATCTTAACTGCCTAGGTGTTTCATCCCATCCTAATCTTTTATACAAAGTGCTTGGGGCCTCATTTGCAGAAGTGTCAAGCAGCTAGTAATACGAGTGAAGTCACTGGCAGCTCAGGGAGCGGTATTTCTGAAAGGCAAGCTCCATGTGAACACAGCCAGCTTTAACAAAAGATGAAACATTTTCTCACAAATTAAGACGATCACCACACAAGCCATTAAAAATAATTGCATGAACTATCTCACTTGATTCTTTTGCTGGAAATGAGACAGGACCATCTGCTCAGAGCATTAATTCCTTAGCAGGGATTATCTTAAGCAAGAAATCAGCAGAATGTCTTTCAGGCTCCTCCCACTACATAATAAAAAAGGGATTTTACTTCATTTTGGTTCTGATCTCTGCTCACTTCATTTCTTCACTCTCAGATTCACTCTGTTCATGATCAGCCTATGAACATAAAATTGCCCACACATTTCTTATTCTTTGTATTTAAGTCCTGTAAATGTATTTTTGTGACTCTCACTAGTTAGCCTTTACTGAAGTTCTATACAGAATGGTTCTTAACATTATTTTTTACCTCTTGTCCCTGAAAAAACCCCACTCATTTTGTATTTCTTACTGTCAGTGATTTATTATGTGGTTAAATATCACAAAACAAGGTGTTCTGTTAAGAGGAACACTAGAAAGTAAGTGAAGTACATGAATTCAGTTTACATTTGGATTTTAATACTTTATGTGTGGTACAAATTTATAAACACACTGCAACACACAGACTAGTCATGGTACATATTCATGAAGGGTAAATGTTCTGAAGGCAAATGCTACTCTTCTGTACAAGAACATACCTACTATACAGTACACAATAGGAAATTTCTGTGCCATATGCAACATCTCCTGCTGATTTGCTACATGCATCTCTCTATGCTGTTCTGCTAAAAGAGGGAAGATTTAGGGTTGTTCAGTCTGGAGAAGAGAAGGCTCCAGGGAGACCTTATTGTGGCCTTTCAATACTTAAAGGGGGCTTTTGACAAGGTGGAGAGAGATTTTTACCAGGGACTGTAGTGACAGGACAAGAAGTCATGGCTTTAAACTGGAAGGAGGTAGGTTTGTATTGGACTTAAGGGAGAAAATTTTTAAGATGAGGGTGTTGAGACATTGGAGCAGCTGGGAGACACTGCCCAGAGAAGGATAGGATGCCCCATCATTAGAAGTGTTCAAGGTCAGGTTGGATGGTGCTTCGGGCAACTTGATCTAGTGAAAGACACCTCCGCCTACGGCAGGGGAGTCGGACTACATAACCTTTAAAGGTCCCTTCTAATACAAACCAGTCTACGATTTATACTTGCAACTCCCATTAAGATTAGCAAATGGTACTCTAATAAACCCCATCACCTCTTCAGAAAACACTACCTTGTTCACCCTACTTCACAATCAGTTTTGCTTCTAGGGCTACGATTCTGGACTGCTTCCCTGGAGAAGTAGTAGAAGCTGCTCTTCTCTGGGGCCTGCAGAAGAGAGGTAACAGACTGCACAGACACCCGATCTCTCTGTGATTTTCCTGCATCATACATACAAGCACTTGTGGACATTTATTTCTGTCTGCTGTGGAAAAATACCTCTTGATTCTAGTCTCTGCTAAGACCAAGACATAATGGCTAGGGGAGACAGACAGTCTCTCTGGAATGCAGTCCCTATCAGGGGTAGCTGGTAGAAACAGTGTATGCCAGACACCCGCCTTTTACCCCGTCATGTTCTTCCTATATTTTTATAGGAAAGTCAGTATATTTTCTACTGTCTTCCACCATCAGACAACCACGCCTTTCCTTTCCCATCCAAGACAGCAGTTCAACTCTGCTGAGCTCTGCTGCCCAGCTCTGCCTGTTCACACGGGTAATAGCCTTCTTTGGTCCACTGTTCAACAGCACATCTGTAGAAGCAACACATTCTTCTTTGCAGCTTCAGTACTGCACATACTAGCCTGACATCAAAGTGGCGAATCTAGGCAGATGTTTGACTCACAGGAAGAAATCCTTGTTCTGCCAAAGTCTCAGACTTCAGAGGGTTCCGACAGCATTTGCTTCCACATACTCCGAGCATGCAGAGGCACTCTCAGCAAATCCCACTTCCTGCTAACACCACAAAGGCTAGAATTGTCAAAAGCACACGAGTGGCATACAGAATTACACAGTTTGATGTGGTTTAAAAGCTGTGACAGCATTAGCCACTGTGACAGGCTATATTTAAAGCCATAGGTCTGGTCCTCTGCTAACAGGGCAAACCATTTCTGTGTTAGAACTATCTTCTGAAAATCCACAGGGAGATGTCAGCATGTAACACAGCATCCAAACACGTCTTCAGCTCCTGTCTCACTGGGACATCTTTCAAAAGCGTACCCTGCATCTTGCACCTTGTAGTGGTAATCCAAAACTTGTCTAGAAAAATATAGTCCATACAACCGGATCTTTTCTAAATATCCTTGCTGTAGTAGGCATAAGGGTTTTCTGCGTTTTCTACTTCTTTTAGTACAATATATCACAAATGATAAAAGATTAAAAAGGAGAAAAAGTAACAATGGTGAAACATGGATCCTACAGGCCAATCAGGAAAGAAGAGCTGCAAAACAAACTCAGAAATATGCATGATTTTTTAGTCTGGTCATCTGAACAGCCATGCAGAAATAATTTTAGTCAGTTACAGACTAAAAAAAAACCACCAATCCAGGTGAAAAAAAGTATGAAAAAAAAATTAGAATTATTAAGACACTATCCCTTGCTCAACTATGAATTAGATGAAACACGGGGGTAACACTTATCTATTATACCTGCAAATGTAAATCTCCAGCACAGAAGGTGATATTTTTACATTTTCACAGTGTAACCTAAAGTCAGTTTAAACAATGAACTTCACCTTGGGGTGTTCTCCTCCCCTGTGCATTTATAGGGATTTGTAAGGCTTTGCAGATAGCACCTTATTCTCCTTGGTCTAGATACCATGACTTCCAAGGTCACTTCAGCACCTGTGCTTGTATGTAATGCTAAGGTAATTCTCACAAGGACAGCATGACTCTTCATCTCCTGCTAGTTGTGGGTCTTTACAAAACATTAATCAGCCCACTACATCTGCAACTGAGGTGAGCTGGTCGCTTAGTCAAATCATTACACAAATCTTGTTCCAGCCATGAAGCTCTGAGGGTCAAAGATGTCCCCGAACAGACACCTAGGCACATTTCCACATGAGTTACTAATGCTGAACTTTGGAATACATAAGGAACAACCATCCCTTTATGTCCTCCTCTGATTTTTCTACTGCTCTACCTAAGATCTTGTGAAGGATATTTTTCATTAAAACATAAATGGTTTCCTATTCAATTCACTTCCCTTCTCATTTAAATAAAAGCTATCACTAATGACACTTGAAATTAAGTGATAAGTTCAGCCTGGATTTCTGCTGCAGGCACACTAAACAAAAGCCAAGATGCTGGGGTCTTGCTATTAAAAGGCATGATCTGAGCCTCTGCTATTCTGTAAACAACCTGTGAATCCAGAAATTGGAATTTTTCAAGGTCTGAAATGATGCAGGACAACACATTTTCTTTTATGAACAACTCCCGTGTGAGTCTAAAAGCTGAAAATACAGGAGGAAAAAGGTAAACATGGTGGTGTATCTTCAGTTAAAGTACATAGAACTTGGCTAACTGC
This sequence comes from Chlamydotis macqueenii, assembly GCF_036417535.1. NCBI lineage: Eukaryota > Metazoa > Chordata > Aves > Otidiformes > Otididae > Chlamydotis > Chlamydotis macqueenii. The sequence continues at coordinate 51,699,015 of NC_141593.1, read as the reverse complement.
AGTCACCAGCATCAGGAGAGTGGGTGACCCCAGGAATCTGACATTCAGATATCATGGGGCTAAAGATGTTAAACAGTTGCAAATATACTGCATTTAACTGAGGAACTGTGCACCAGAGCAGACTAGACAATGCACAGTTCACACCAGACACTGCAATAGACTGATTTTCATGGGGGAAGGTTGTTGGAAGGGAAGGTCTAGAAAGCCTTAGTTCAATTTACAGAGAACTTACTTTTTCGCTGCTGATCTAACTTTGACCAAAACCAAAACCAAAAGCACTAGCAAGCACATGGTCTAGCCTTTCAGAAGTCAGTGGCATTAGTCTCAGAGATGAACTTAGGCACATATTTATATACACAACGGTACAGATAGAGCATGGACCTACCCTGGCTTCAGAGCAGCCAACTGCAGCAACTGCAACAGGACTGACTCCCCCCGACAACGAATATTGGGCACAGAGTTAATAATAGCCCATAAAAAAGTTTGGCCTTTCATCCCTTGCTTGAACAATGCCGAGTAAAAAGATGAAAATGGGTTACCAAACCAGAAAATCTGACAGACCACTAAAATCCTCCACTTACGCAGTTCTCCAGGCTCTCTAGATGTTATCTACATGGGCCGATAAGTCACAGATGCTATCTGTGTTTTCTCATAGTATGTATTTTCTTAACAGACAGAAAACTTGTAACAAGGATTAGAAACACAAGATTCCCCCAGGAGCAGTGTCTTCACAAAAGCCCCATTCTGCTCCTGCTGGCATGCCTGCATGGCTCTACAGCAATGTGCTGCAGAGTCAACAGCTGACCTTGCTTGGTGGGACATGTTGCAGTGCCAAAAAAAAAGAAAAAAAAAGAGCTGCACTGACCTCTCTCCTCAGTCTTGGGGCTTAACTCTTCTTCTTTTTCTTCTTCATCACTGCTGGAGCTCTCTGTTTTCCCCTTCAGTTGTTCCAACTGGTCCAAGTTAACCCGTCCAACCAGCTCAAAATTACGACTCACCTTTGAAAGAAACATTTTTTGTCAGCAATCAGCACAATCATCAGCTAATCAGAAAAGTCATCACATATGCAAAACAAAATCAACTATACTCCAAAGCCTACTCAGCTTTAGGTAACATGTGGTTACCTAATCAAATTAACACTCATATCTTTTCAATGATAGTGATTCTTCTTTTGCTGTTTATTCTGCATTTCTCATTTTCGGTTTTCAAAAATTAATGACATTCAATAAATTCTCCTGATTTCTTTCTAGTTTTGTTGTATTAAAATAAAAAAAAAAATCCAAGACACACAAAACACTCTAAGTTATATCCTTTGATCACCACTATCATCGCATGCTGCTATTTCACATCCACACTGAAGTCTTTGTGACTGGTTCATTCAGCTTCATGCATGAAAGGATGGGGTCCTTTACTAAGTACATGGCTGCTGTGTGCCACATACACTTTCACTCATTAATAACAGATTAATTTTAAATATGAAGGGTTGTAAAGTGCTTTGCAAACTGATATACAGACTATAATGGGAACACTTCACCCAGCAGTCAAATTCAGTTAACCCTAGGGTGAAATGCACCAGCTACTTAACAGCTCACAGCAGCAGTATGAAAGGAGCAGCTTAGGGCATGGATGTCAGGAACTCCACCACATCCAAGAGAAAAAGCAGAGGAGCAGTCCAGATTTACAGTAGTGGCGGAGAGCATGGAGCATGACCAGGACACTAGGGTTAATACTTGCTGGATGACAAGCGCCCTCTGAGCTCATTGATCACTGCTGGGAAGGATTTTGGATTCATCTTTCATGTAAAGAGACAGCTCTCCAGCAGCACAGGCACTGAGCCACAGAGGCAGAGAGGACAGAGACGGAGGAACGAGATCAGTCCAACATCTCCTGCAAGATGCTGAACGAAATATCAACACCCACTGTTTTTATCTCTCAGTGAGAACGGGAATATGAATGAACCTAAGGAGCATTAGGTTGTAGTATATCTCCAAATAGCAAACTATCCTAAAAGTGGTGGTATGCAGATTCCTAGCACTACTCCATACAGACAGCTGTGATGAGATTCTCTGACTTAACACATTACCCACAGAGATTTAAACCAACAAGACCTCATGCAAGGCACTTAATTCAACTCCGCTTATGCACAGGAACTCGTTAAGGTGCAATATATCACTTCAGTATCTGAGCCCAGAAGTTTGACACAAATTATCGAGATCTACATTACCAAAGAGAAATGGCGAAAAGATACTCTAAACTACTGGCACCATCACTACAGGTCTGGACTGGAAGGGAAAGCTAAGGGAATAATCTTCCCAGTTTGATACACTGTGTCAATGGAATGAAGAATACTGCCTCCTGGATACGCGAGGCACCTTGCTGTGGTGACTAGGAGGCATGGAGTAGGAAACTAGGAGGCATGGAGGATCTTACGTACCGTATGAATTGCAGAAGACTCTCCAGAAGTAATAAAGAAGCGGTCATATAAGCACAGCAGGCCAGTGTAAATTTACAGAGTTTGTTTTTATAAGACAGTCAAACATTTTTTAAGCATGAAAAGTTTTGCTGGGACTTCTGCTGACTAATACTGTCAACATAAATGTATCTGGCTGTAAGAAAAGTGTCATTCAGTCAATGAAGTAGGAGTGAGTTATTCGTAAGGACCTGAGCAGCTCAGCTCCAACAGGTGGAGGCATATAGCTGCGTCCCCTAGAAAGGGGACAAGGAAGCACTCTAACAAATACTCCAAAACACATCTCAGTTCTAGAACTTAAGTGTCTCTCAGCCACACAGTTCACAGCTACAGAAACTCAAAGCTAAGTCTGTGGAAAGCCTCTAATGACTTCTCAAAGATAGGTCAGGTCTGCACTCAGGCACTCCAAAAAACCCTCCAAAGTAGTCTCATTCCCTTGTTAAATGTAAACGAGGATGTATTGCCCTCTTTGTTATTAAAACATGCATGGCATGTCATGCTGCTGAAGCTGCCAGAGCAATCTTACATTTGGAATCTCCTGCCTTTTGGAGAGGCTGAATCACAGCCTTAATATTGTTTCACAATCCTTTTTTTCCCCCCTTTTTTTAAATAAACTTAGCGCAAACAAGTGCCTTTTACAGATAATCATACTCTGCATACAACAGTCTGCAAATTCTGGTCAATCCGATCAGTTTTAGAAACCCTCAATTTTGATTTTCTAAAGAAAAAAAAGAAGTACTAGAAAACAGAGGAAGTGAAGTCCAACATGGGAAAGACGAGTTTCCAGATTTGGGGAGGGAGAGGGAAAAGAAAAACCAATGGCACATTTGCTACTCAAAGTTGACATGCAAGTAAACTAATACAGCATTTGCAAAGAGTAGATTGCTACAAATTAAAACTATTTAGATGTTACCTTGTGCTCATCTCGAAGGTGAGCATCCAGCTCCTCTGTGTGTTTGGTCTCATAGTAGCAGAGTTGGCATTTATAAGGTTTCAGTTCATTGTGCTTCTCTATGTGCTGCTGCAAGCTCTCATCACTGGAGCAGGTAAAGGTACACTTATCACAGCGGAAAACGACTCCCTGCAAGTACTTTGACAGTTTGGAACGGCAGACTTCAATGGGAACGACCCGCTCTTCTGTAGGGACAGGACAACATTCACTTAACAAATTTGATGAAATACCAGGCCTACATGCCAACAGCTTGGGCACCACTACCCACACAAGGAATAGGATCTATTTTACTGGCAGGGAGTCTGTCTATAAAGGAACGGGAGCTAAACTGGACTGACACAAAAAACACATGACAAAAACCCTTCCAGCAATGACAGGATTAATCCTCCAAGGTTACAAATGCAGGTGTCCTCACAAATCTAACCGCTTACCGGGTGAAGAGTTTGGGAATGGGAGTTTTAGGGCAAATGTGAGTCAAAGTAGCAGAGCCTGGGAGCACAAAACCAGCCATAAATCAGACAGACCAAAAGTCCATTTTGGTTCGGTACTTGACAGCAACTAAGAACGGCTGCTAGAAAAGTAATAAACAGGGCAGCCGCAGGGTGCTTCCCAATGCATCATCCTGCTGACTATAAAAATCAGAGCTGGTATCCTCACCATCACATTTAAAGCTACTCTCTGAGGATTAAGAGGGCTAAGCAAGGCAGCACCTTCTTCTGGAAGAGGCTGAGCAGTTCAGCCAGAGGCAGAAACTTCCCAACACACCCACAGCTTTCAGAAAGTTCAGACTCAAAATCTGCATGCATGTCATGGCACACCTCCCACAGTTCAGATCACAGATACAGGCCTGTACTGAAAATGCCTTTGCTGAGTTTTTAAACTCTCCGCTTCCCAAACAAAGCACTGATGTTTAACAGAGCAGCAATTAGTTTCAGTCATTTGATGGGGCCAGAATCCGATATGTGTAACACTCATCCACTGTGGTTCTCCATGCTATGCACACAAGGGAAACCCCAGATTTGACCCTTTGGCTGAGAGTCACCAGAAGATCGTCATTACGGGCTTTTGTTACTCAACTGGCCTTTTGAACTAGAACACTGAAATTTAGTATTGTTACTCCTTATGGACGGCAGATTAAAGGAGGATTTTCATCCTCCTCATGCAGGTTCATCCCCAATGACAGATTAAAATAAAAAAAAACCAAAAAAAAACCAGGGCTGAATCTCAGATGGTAGACACGAAAGCTAGGGGAATGTGAGATGTGACAATCCATATATGGATCTGAGCCAATGGCCCCTTTTCTTAGTGAGGTAAGTAATATCACATCCAAAACCAACTGCAGAACTGCACATTCCCTTAGGGTTTCTGGACTGTGGCAAAAGCTCCACTGTTCATGGAGCCACATGCCATCGCTGCTCACAAGAGTTTTTCCACAGCCCAACAAAATATTCCATCCTGCTCAACCTCTCCCTGAACACAAAAGTTACCCTATCTCATTACTTCCTCTTTGGACACTTCAAAAAGCAGAAGTTTTCCCCAAAGCTATGCCTTAAAAAAACCCCATGGACTTATTTTCTACACCAAAACCAACTTCTCTAGCTATAAAGACACAAAGTTGTAGCCATTTAAGGTGCAAAAAGTGGAAGGGAGAATGGGGTCCAAGAGAGAACAGAATTTAAAGCTATGAGTCTGGGGTCATAAGAAGACTTTTTTACAAGTTTGTTGTAGCTGTCTGCTTTTGAACTCACTGAAATAAGTGACACAACTGGTTTCAAAAGTGAAAAAGTCAAGTGAAGTTTTCAAAAACAGAAATACTAATTAAAACGTTTGAAAAATCACTTTTCCTCTAGCAGTTGGCACAGATTAAAAAAGCTAAAACATGGGATGGTATAAAACTTTTTATCTACCAGTCTGGAGTAATGCAGCATTCCTTAATTCACATTAGCCAAACCTTAAAAAATGCGAGAGTACATCATGTAAAAGTTGGTCCATATTCAAGGAGCACCTCCTCCAAGCTCAGCAGAGGTGCATCCCGATGAAAAACAAGTCGGGCAAAAAGGCCAGGAGGCCGGCGTGGATGAGCAAGGAGCTCCTGGACCAACTGAAAGTGAAAAAGAAAGCCTATAGAGGGTGGAAGTGGGGACAGGTAGCCTGGGAGGACAAAAAGAGGCTGCGCGAGTGGCCAGGGATAAGGTAAGGAAGGCCAAAGCCCTGGCAGAACTGAATCTGGCCAGGGATATAAAATACAACAAGAAGAGCTTTTATAGGTACGTAGGGGACAAAAGAAAGTCCAGGGAAAATGTAGGCCCCCTCCAGAAGGGAACTGGTGTCCTGGTTACCCAGGACATGGAGAAGGCTGAGGTTCTCAATGACTTTTTTGCCTCAGTCTTCACTGACAAGAGTTCCTGTCCTACCACCCAAGCTGTAGAAGGTGCAAGCAGGGACTGCGAGGATGAAGAACCGCCCATTGTACTCGACAAGCAGGTTCGGGATCATCTGAGGAACCTGAAGGTGCACAAGTCCATGGGTCCTGATGAGATCCATCCGCGGGTCCTGAGGGAACTGGCGGATGACATTGCCAAGCCACTGGCTATCGTATTTGAGAAGTCGTGGCAGTCTGGTGAGGTCCCCGATGACTGGAAGAGGGGGAACATAACCCCAATTTTTAAAAAGGGGAATAACGAAGACCCAGGTAACTACAGGCCGGTCAGCCTCACCTCTGTGCCTGGCAAGGTCATGGAGCAGATTCTCCTGGAAACCATGCTAAGGCACATGGAGAGCAAGGAGGTGGTTGGTGACAGCCAACATGGCTTCACCAAGGGCAGATCATGCCTGACCAGTTTGGTGGCCTTCTATGACGGGGTGACGGCATCGGTGGACAAGGGACGAGCAACAGACATCATCTACCTGGACTTGTGCAAAGCTTTTGACACTGTCCCGCACGACATCCTTCTCTCTAAACTAGAGAGACATGGGTTTGATGGACGGACCACTCGGTGGATAAGGAGTTGGCTGGACGGCCACACTCAGAGAGTGGTGGTCAACGGCTCAATGTCCATGTGGAGACCAGTCACGAGTGGCGTCCCTCAGGGGTCCGTGCTGGGCCCGGTCCTGTTCAACTTCTTTGTCGGCGATATGGACAGTGGGATAGAGTGCACCCTCAGCAAGTTCACTGACGACACCAAGCTGTGTGGTGCCGTCGACACGCTGGAAGGGAGGGATGCCATCCAGAGGGACCTTGACAGGCTGGAGAGGTGGGCCTGTGCCAACCTCATGAAGTTCAATCAGGCCAAGTGCAAGGTCCTGCACCTGGGTCATGGCAATCCTAGGCACAAATACAGGCTGGGCGGAGAATGGATTGAGAGCAGCCCTGAGGAGAAGGACTTGGGAGTGCTGGTGGATGAGAAGCTTAACATGAGCAGGCAATGCACCCTTGCGGCCCAGAAGGCCAACCGCATCCTGGGCTGAATCAAGAGAAGCGTGGCCAGCAGGTTGAGGGAGATGATTCTCCCCCTCTACTCTGCCCTGGTGAGACCCCACCTGGAGTACTGCATCCAGTTCTGGAGCCCCCAGCATGAGAAGGACATGGACCAATTGGAGAAGGTCCAGAGGAGGGCCACGAAGATGATAAAAGGGCTAGAGCACCTCTCTTATGAGGACAGGCTGAGAGAGTTGGGGCTGTTCAGCCTGGAGAAGAGGAGGCTCCGGGGAGACCTGATAGCGGTCTTCCAGTACCCGAAGGGGGGCTACAAGAAAGATGGGGAAAGGCTGTTTAGTAGGGCCTGTTGCAATAAGACAAGGAGTAATGGTTTTAAAATAGAGGGGGGTAGATTTAGATTGGAAATTAGGAAAAAAAATTTCACAATGTGAGTTATAGAACACTGGAACAGGTTGCCCAGAAAGGTGGTGGAGGCCCCATCCCTGGAAACGTTCAAGGCCAGGCTGGATGAGGCTCTGAGCAACCTGACCTAGTCAGGGATGTGCCTGCTCCTTGCAGGGGGGTTGGACTAGATGACCTTTGAAGGTCCCTTCCAACCCTAACCATTCTATGATTCTATGATTCTATTATCTCACAATCACACACACACACTCCCTGAATCAAAGGTAGCACAATAACATGAGAAAAGCAAAATAAACTTAAAACATCAATTCTAGCCTGAAGGATTTCACTTTCAGGGGTTAATTTAAAACTTTTACATGATGTACTCTTGCATTTTTTAAGGTGATGCTCTCGTCTCCATCTTGCCCCTACAAAGTTCTGTTTATTTAATTACTTATTTAGAATGCGCTTATACCTGGTTTACTCACAACATTACAGAAAGCCATAAAGTCCCATACAAAAATTGAAAGAAGTAGCTTCTTTATCCATGTGTAGACTTCTTCAAAGTTCAGCAGTGTGTAAACAAAGGCTACTGTATACACCTCACAAAAAGATGTCCCGAATTGTGAACAAGTTATCAAGAGGCGTAATTAAAAAACAACAAAAAAATAAACATCTAGAATGCATCATCTTAGCTTAAAAAATCCAATCCTTCCTTTAGACTGAAATATTCAAGGTAACTGTAATGAAGATTCGAGATTAAATTGAAAGGCCATTAATGCATTAGGTGATGCACTACAGTACAGTAACTCAAAGCAGACTACATTTTTGTGCTCAAAGCATAAAAAAACCTATGACTCTATCAGTCCTTAGTTGTAGGCCACTCATGAAGAGGCAAACATACTCTTAATTTCAAGCACATGCTGTTTCACGAAGGATTATGGGTGCACCAACTAGGAAGTAAGGCAAGAGTCACAGATCTGTAAACATGTCTTCTAAAACATGAGGAACATTAACTATGAAATGGATCCAATCCTTCGCTCTTGATTTTATACACTGCACCACTCCATCCACTTCAAAACTAATTTTCTTGGACGACATCTCAGGGATATGCCCTTGTTTTACCAATGCAATGGCTATAAAAAAGGAAGGCTATCTCAGATTACATTCACCATCACTCAGTCTCTCTTTCAGTACACGTTAAATCTTTCAAAATTGCCTGCTTCAGCTGCCACACAATTACAATGCTAGAGGGTTTTTTTAGCACCAGAAAGAATTCCAAGGGAGGATCCTACTTCCTTTATTACCTGGATGTTTGATGCCATAGAAAAGCCTTGTTCTTCCCTCAGTGGTCTCCGAGATTCTTTTATCAACTAAAATCCCATTTGCATAAAAATTTATTTTACTCTGTTTTACCTCTCCCAATGCTCTAGAGACATTACATCCTTTGCTATCAGCTTTGTTTCAGCAGCACAAAGGCTCAAGGCTGGTTTGTGCAACTGAAGCAACAGCTCTACAAAAGGACAGATCCAAAGTGTCACTTACCCAGGAGGTAACCACCTTCTTTCAATTAGTCAGAAACAGTTCTGTACATCCAGTAAAGCTGTTCGAGCTCATGAAGTGCTGTTCCACTTCTGCAACTGGACATTCCCAGTGTCAAGTCTATGTATGATGGAAAATACCCTAACTAAGCCCATCAAGTTCTCCCTCAGTCTGTCTATCTGCATTTTAATGGTCTGGGAGTGTTCACTGGAGCCCTGGCACAGCCACAAACCAGAGCACACCTCAGCAGCACTTGTAACCGCACAGTCCCCTGCACAGGGGTTAACTAAACCCTCCTCTCCTCTGAAGTGAGCTAATTCTGGAGTATGCCCTAAAGCTGAGCAAAAGACAGAGCAACACCTTCAAAGACAGGAAGTAAAAGCTAAACCATCTGCCAAACTCTTACAACTAAATAAGGCAGCTTTGTAATATGCTTTCTGAATCACTGACAGGTCATTTTTCCCAGATGTTCCCTCAGAATAGCCCTGCTAACAAACATAAATTTGTATGAACTCTGCCAACCTCGCTGCTTTGGTACAAGAAGGACTTTAAGCTCCTAATACCAAAAAGTAGTATGTTACAAGGAATTATGATAGTGCTTGTCACACCAGGATCTCCTCCAGGAAAAAGATGGCATGCAAAATTTGTGTTTGCTCACCACCAATACACTACTGTGAAACTGTGTCCAACCTGTAAGCAGGCAGAATGCCATCCCAACACATGGGTTTGGATTTCAGCAGCCAACAGACCATCTACAAGCATCAAGTGTGATAGCTATGGGCAGGAATCCCAGCCCAGAGAATCCAAACAGCTGTCTCTTCTGAGCTAGCAAGTTTGCAGTTAATAGAATATAGAAATCCCTAATCCCACTTTTAGCTGACTTAAAAAAATAAGGGAGAGGTGGAGATAGAAAAGGAGTCTTAAAGAGAAACAAAAATATAAAAATTCTTGTTTTGATCCTAAGAACATCGAAGAGAAAAAATTCAAGCAACTGATCAAGGGATATTTTGGAGTCTCCATGATTAGTTGATACACTCTGTCACAGAGTTTATGATAGTAAGGAATTACATGATAACAAGGACATAAGCAGGAAATAACTCTGGCCTAGATCACAGCTGTAAATTAGGGTAACCCTTGCTAAACAAGTGTTTGATGACTGTTAACCTTTCTAGAGGAAAAGCTTAAAAGCAATTTTAAATCTGCCCTGTTTCATCATGGATTATTGAATTTTACAGGAAATAAATAAGATACATTATTTAGAAATGAAACAAAAGATACCCAAGAGCTGACGACTTATTCAACATACTTGTCCTCATCATGTACAGAAAGAGAAAATGTAATGATGTACAGAGATGCAAAAATCTAACAAAACCAGCCTGAAAGACAAGGGCAGTGTTCAGCATTCCCCATATCAGACACAGACACATACAGAGATATTGTTACCTCTGTGCAGAACTATGTGGTCAATCATGTTGCGTTTATATTTGGTGTGATATAGGCAAAGAGGACAGCGAAGGTCTTTGGGTCCTTCCTCAGGAACTGCCGAATGCCCAGCTTCCACGTGCATAGTAAAAGCAGATCTGTAAAACAGGAGGGAGAGATGGAAGCAGTCAGAAGAGGTGTGCAGGGAATGATGAAGTGTCACAGCTTTGTAAGGGACGTGTCATGTAAAATGGTACAGATACCACTCAGCCTTGTCTTCACAGTGCCACATGGCATTTCAGTGGAGCTACTCACATGAGCAACACATGAGCAGAGGTATTCGCAGGCTTGTATCCTCAAGTAACAAACACTCATTCTCACAAGATATTCTTTGCATGGGTTGCTCTATAGTCACATTGCTATAGTCAAGATAGCAAAAGAATTCCCATCTTTCATGCTCATTTGTCTTAAGGCTGAAATATTCAGAGTACTTTCTCTGGCAAAGATTACATTTTTAGCCAGTTGAAGAAAATCTATCAACTGCTCTGGACTTGCAGAGGTGAGGATAGACTAATTTCTGGATGCAGATAACATCCTTAACCACCTCTGTCTTTCTAGGAAAAGACCAAAATCTTAGCCCAAAAGCTAAAATCTTTAGACTCAGCATTTAAAACAGACTTGTGTTCACAGTGAGTTTGGCATGGATTAGTTAAATTATAAAGCACCATCTATAAGGATCTGAAAACCCAAGACTAAGAATACTCTACTTATGAATGTTGAGGAATTAATGAATAGTCAACAGTATTTTTGAACAAAAAAAAAATCATGGTGGCATTACACTGGCTGCATAGTTAAAAGTCACAAGAAGACGTGCATACAGATGAAAATAAACTGTACACCTATCTAACCACAAGCTTAACTACTCAAATCAGAGGTGTCTGTAAACTTGGGGCACTTGCTCATTTTTTCCTAAAGCAGTGGTAAAGCTTGCAAAATCTAAGGAGCTTGCCACATTGAGCTAGGCTTAGAAGTCTCTTTGAAGTTGTTCAAGATTGTTAGCTTGAACACAAAGCAACTTACTAACACCTGGCTTTGGGCTCAATCTAGTGATCATTGAATTATACAGGTGTACTTCTATCAACTTCAGTTAGTGTTTTTGTGCATTTAAGTTTCTATGGTGAGTTGAAGAGGGGATTTGTATGGGTTTTTTTTTGGCCCACTCCCTTTTTTTTTTTCGAAGATCGAAAACATGCTCTGCTTCTAAAAGAAGCAAGACTTAATCCCTGAATGTTTGAGACATCACATAAAAGAACACTACTCCCTTATGCAATTATGAATGTGTTTAATGCTGCTTGATTTAAGATGATTTCATTTCATCCAGGTAGAAGAAAATGGCACTAGCCAGATACAAACAGATTGAATGGATGTGGCAATTTCTGTAATCTTTAGGAAAGATAGGAATCAGGATATAAAGCACAAGCAGCAAATTATACCACAGAGATAGCAAGGGTCTGAAGCAACAGAGGCTAGAGACATCTAACTAGAGGTTGCATGTGGATTCTCTGAGGTCTGTGCTCAACATTTTCTTCAATAGAACTCCTCCTCTTTACCCAGTCATACTGCTTATTGTCACGAGTCTCCTAAGAACATAACAAACTAGAGATCTCAAATGTTGGCTGAAGGTGTTACGCTCAAGGGTCCAGCATATCAGGAGGAAATGATGAACAGCACACAGATGCATAAGCCTTTTTCTTCCCTTATGGAACCGCAGCTAAAAACATACACACAGAGAAACATACACAGCAACGAGGTTTTAAATTTTGCGCATCTAATTGGATTTTTTGAAATGTCTCTATATGCTATCAGATACACTAGAGAATGCTTTGCACTTCAGCTGGATAGATGGTGGGAGAAATAAAATTACATGACAGAGGTTTCTTCAGAAAGGTGATATAAATTCTCCTGTCTCCCTAGGACACCTGATAGTCCCATACTTCATGCTGATTGCACCAGGAAACGATCCTATTTTTGTAGAGAAATTTTCACACTTAAGAGTTAAGGATAGTTCTCTAATTGCCTAGGCTGACGAAAAGGTACTACCTGTACCATTTCCTACAGCAAGCAAAACTTACTGCAAGGACTTACTGTGCTTTCGTCTGCAGCAGATGGTACCGGCTGGTGCAGGAGAGAGGAAAATGGATTACATGGATGCTGCTGTGATCTGGCATGGCATTTCCTATGTTCCTCTCCCTGGTCAGCAGTGGCCACGTTCCTGTTAGCTACAGCCAGCTCTCAAAGATCTCAGAAGTATTTTCAAGTGCTAAAAAAACCCTTCTGAGTTCAGTTTATCTGTTTTGCACGGTACTTACTTAAAGCCTGTATAAAAGGAACAATCTTTGCACTTGAAGAGTTTTTTCCCTCCATGTTTGTCACGGTAATGACGTCGAATGCTCTGTATGTAACCCGAGGAGAATTCACAAAATTCACAGTTAAGGATGGCTTCTGTTTTTTCCAGTCCTGCAGCACTCCCGGAAAGTGGGATTGGGCTAATGTTGTTGTTGTTCCTGGCCAAAGCTGCAGACTGGTAGTGGTTCAACTGCTGCTGAACATCAGGAGGCTCAGAGTATGAAGAGTCTGTAGAGAAACAGAGGGAAGTTGTCACTGCAGGTGAATCAACAAATCTAAAAAGTTTTGAAACCTGCTCCAACACCTATTGGCTTTTAAGGAGGGCTGATCAAGATGTTGGTTATGAAATCCGCTGACAGCTTTCTGAAGGGATTAAGAAAAAGACATACAGCACTTCTTAATCTAATCTAACATGTATTTTACGATTTTAAAGGTGATTAGTATAAATTATGCTGCTTAGATCTGCTTTGGGGAGGGAAGAAGTGACAGATCTAAATTAAAAGTAGTCTCAAAAGAAGTCTGGTTTTAAGACACTTCCAATTTGTGAAGGTAAAGCACATTAATCACACTGCCAAGTGTTTTTGTGTTCGGTGCATAAACCAGACCAGATCCTCTCAAATGTCTTACACCAGATGAAGATCTGGCATAAGACAAGTGTAAATAGCCTATTTAAAAAGAAAAAAAAAGGAAAAATAAATGGATACTCTTCTGTACTCATTCATGGAATTATTTAAGAAATCCACATCAAAAGTCAACTTTAGTGAAATTACACAATTTTGTCACATTTGAAGCAGTCTTCACAAAAGGTAAGTTCAAGTTGTCCTAGATGATGATGTCTTAAATGAAGCTGTCATTGGAAGAAAAGATATTTAACAGTAAATTCCAAAGAAGCAAACTTCTAAGTAACATTTCCTTAGATGCTGGTAAGTTTTGCTATATGGAGAAAGAGATCTCTTTATATAGCTATATCTGTATAGACACACCCCTTCTACAACTCAGCAGAACTCTGTCACACCATTTTAACGACATGTGGAAAAACAGTTCAGAGATGTCTCATTACTGAAACTGAAAGCTCTAGTACTTTAGTTGAACCCCCACCCCGAAAAAAGGAGTGGGGTTGGGGGTGGGTGGGGTAGGTGGTGATGTTCAGCCCTTCCCAAGCCACTGCTTCAATGTGGAGGTTAGGAATTCTCTGCTTTGTCCTATATAAGCCAGAGCCTCCCATGAATGGCAGAAATGAAAGCAGATGAATAAAGCACAGATGAATTTCAGTGTAGCTTTTCTGGAAAGAAGACAAAAGGCTCTTTTTTCTTAAGCTTTCTAGAAGAAGAGGGAAAAAAAAAACGAGGGGAGGGGTCGGGGGAAGTTGGGATACAAACTGTAGCAGTCACCTCCTGCTTTGATGGCTACTTCATTTTCCAAAGCTTAATTCCCTGAGGCTGGATATGTAGGAATTCTCTAGCAGGCATACTTGTGGGAACTTAACACCATCCATTCTAACCAATTAGTACAGAGAAACTAAAGGCAAACAGGCCTATACTACACTCAGTGTGGGGACTTCTCCACCTGTCTTCAAAAGAGTAAAATGCTTGCTTTCTTTTCTCACTACCACAGAAAGTGGTTACACATGCCTGAGAAATGAAAAACAAACTAGCAACAACCAAAAAAACCAAACACATAAACAAAACACAAGCAGGAGATAAATGTCTCCAGGCTCCCCTGGCTTCATCACCAGGTATAAAGCAAAGACAAAAGCAGAGATATGAAGGATTCTGGTAAAATGAAGGAAATGCTTTCTGTTTTTCCTATCCAAGCCTCATGAACTGAGGCTGGATTACAGTGCACTATTTATATATATGTCCTTCTACAGCAGGTTTGCTCACCATGAGGGCTCACAGCGAGCTCCACCTGTTCAAATGTCAAGGCTTTCTTTTTCTTGTGTTTGAAAGAGGCTCCCTACTTCCTTTACTTTGGCACAGGACAGGCCTGAGGAGCTGCAAACCTTTGCAGAAGTCTCTTCTCCCTCAAAGGCAGCAGCCGTGAGCTTGCCCTCTTTTGGAACAGGACCTTGAGGTCCGAAAGGATGCATGGTTCAGAGCAGATTTGCTGACCTGCATATCTGCAGCCTGGTATCTGGACTACCAGGTTCAATGCTTCTGAAAGCTCAAAACACAGTCAGACAGATTTCCTGACAAGAATGTGAGAGCCTAAAAGAAGCTCATAGTAGTGGAAACAGTTCTTTTTGCATGTGTACTAGTCAAGTTACTTGCAGGGTACCAATTAGTCTAGTTTGTAACTTACTGTTCCCTTCCTCAGGAAGAAGGGATCTAAAATTTCCATCACGTCAAGGTCCCTCAACAAAGCCTCAATGACATCTACTGTTAAGGAAGTTACAGGTTTAAAAGCAATCATTTTCAGAACAAGGAATTTTTGTTGTTTGGAAGATCTACTACATTTCAGAAAATTTTACTTCCCCTACCATCCGGTGTCTATTATTCCAGCTTTCAAACTTTCAATTGGATATGTCTGTGGAATCTGGTATGTGAAAACTGCAGAAGTAAATAGCTACATATCTATTCCCACAGAAAAAAAAAAAAAAAAGTACACAAAGTAACTTTCCTTGTTATCAGCAATACCCAAAAGCAAATTCTAACTTTAATATTTGAATTCTTATTTTATTTCAACCAAGATTCATGCCGACCACCTTAGAATTTTTAGTATATTGGTCTATCACAGTTAAGATAGTTACAATATTTACAGAAAAAAAAAAAAAGCCATCTGAAGAGCTTATACACAGAGTCTTAAACAATGGTAGCATGCATGTCCCTAGTTCTGCCTGTGTATGCTTCCCCTTTTTCCTTGCCAAATGCTTTCATTATTTTGTAATCCTTCTGGAGTGCAAGATTCAGCACTTCCTGAAGAAAAAACACTCAGGCTTAACACACATGCATAGGACTTCTGTTGGTTTCTGAGAATCAGCTTGCCAGACAGCTATCCTAGCATGCAGGTGCAACCCAGCTCTCTCAGGAACACTTCAGTCAGAATCCAAAGACGACTAAAGGCATGGGAGGTTTTCCACCGACTTCAGTGAACCACACTTTTTCATGCCCACGCCAGAACCAGTGAAGGCAGTGAAAAGATAGGAACTGACTTGAGTTTGCTTCCAAACACGTGTTTTAGCACACAGCACAGAATGAACTGCCAGCAAATAAGAATCTGATAATAGAGTTAAGGTCTTGGATCTTTTTATTTATTTTTGAAAAGCAGTACCTGAGAGGAGGACTAGGGAGGCAAATTCACAGACAAGGAGGAACAGCACTGCCTTAAACTGGCAGAGCAGTTCTACACAGGCACCTCCTCTATTTCTGCTGGAAGAGTAGGCTGATGTTCCAAACAGCTCTACACATACTTCAGTGCTGGGCTGACTTAAGATGTTGGCCAAGTCTTTTAAGAGCCTTAGCATTTACAGAAGCCTCAAGCTGCTGTGTACCAAACTGATGGACACTTTTTGGCAGTGTTGCTGCAACAACAACATGCCTGGATGTAAGAGTGGCAATGAAGGAGGAAGAAAGCAGAGCTTTTCCCTCAGAACAGACCAACAATTGAGTTATGGCTGTACACAATGCAAGCTCCACCGCAGTCTTTTTCCTGCACTCCATGCATGAAGAGTTGGGCGTACTCCAGGAAAGTGTTAACCACCTTGGCCTGGAACAGGAAGAGGGTCTGGTCTAACCATCTATATCTGAAAAAAAGTAAAATGGCCTTAGAAGCCTACATCAAAGTCAGAAAGCAGACAAAAGACATTAAAATAAACAAAGGGAAGAGTTAGATAATTTGTATTAAGTAACACGAAGGCAAAGAGAAAACGTGAAGAGGAAGAAAATTAAGAAAAATGAAACACCAGGAAGTACCAATTACATGTTAAGGAAAAAAAAAGGCTTTTTTTTTTTTTTCCCGTAAAACAGCCTCAAGACAGCACAAGAAAATAAAGGATGTTCATATATGCAATGCAAGGAAAGAAAATGGAATTCTTAGCCCTGACTGATTTAAAACAATCAATCAAAAAACAAAGCCCACACAAAAAACATTGAGATACATTTTTAAAAGTAATTTTATCTGTAATGAATGGAAGGACTTCACCATCCAGCTCCAAAAGCAAAGTTAACAGCATGGGATGACCTGACATAAAAGGAAGGACACCTACAATAATACCATGAGGGAAAATTTAACATAATTGATGTAGTCAAAAATGCAGTAACAGCAGCAATGATGCAAATCTCAATTTTGAGAGTTCACATGTCACATCTACCTACAGACTACCTGCACAGGAAGAATAATAAGGTCAGCAAGTAGTGTAATCCCTGCTAGCACCTATGGATCTAAAAGATCACAGAATCTACCCTCAGTATACAACAGTATTCTCATATTTAAAAGTAGAAATAACTAGTTGAAAGAAAAGCAGTAGAAATGACTGTCCATATGGTGCCCCGTTTACACAGCCATATCTAAATTACTACTGCATGCTGGTAATAATATGTAAGTACTTCTCACAGTGTCTCTGCACAGGATGAAGAGAAACAGCATTTCCAGAGTGGCTAAACCACTTAAATGCCTGGCAAGTGAGTTGCCACCCTGAAAACTTTACTCAGAGTACAGACACAAAGACTTGCACAATGAGTATGACAATAATACTGAAAGTTACTACCTCATCCAAAAGAGCATTTGTAGCCTCCAGTACAATGCAATGCAATGCAATTGTGAAAATGCAGCTTGATATACATTAGTATATACCCTGGGATCATACACTGGGGAAAAATACATAGCGAAAGCCCACCACAGAAGTGAAATGAAAATCCAAGTTTTCACAGATCCTCTGCAGCATATAACATGTTTCAGATACCTAAAAGAAGAGAAACTTGCGATCTTTTCAGAAGAAAAAAAAATAACTAAAGATTCCGATCCAGATATATAAATTTACACAGAAATTAAATGATGTTTTAATTATTTGTAGGTATTTCCAGAACTATTGATGAACACATACACAACAGCAAAACACACTAAACCGAGTCTCTTAAAACAAACAAGAGCCCGGAAAAACAGTTGAGAAACCAGAGGAAAAAGTACCTGTTAAAGGAAAGAAATCAAACCATTGGTTCATCCTTTTAGGGTGAACAGAACTAGACACATCTAATACAAGTATTTGCATGCCTGCACAGTGAGGGATAGGTATGGAGGGAGAAACACTGTTCAGGAAAAGCAACTGTCTGTGAACAGTGGAAAGCGAGCTTATTGCATTTGCAAAATACAAATAATTGAATAGTTCAATGAGTAGAAAGAAACAATAGGAGATAAAAATGAAGACACCACATTTTCCTGGTAAATCCACACACAAACATCAACCAAAGTCAAAAGAGATCAGCATTGTATGGTAAATGAAATTGGGGAAGGGGATGTTTGGCTCCTGAGATAAAAAAAAAACCCGAAGAGAATTTATAAATAACAAGAAGTGCGCAAGAATACTTTGAGGGAAAAAAGGGGAATGTAAGTAACAATACAGGCCTAGGACATTATGGATCTGTGAGACAATGTCCTAAAGAGACTAAAAGGAAAACGCTAATTTTCTCTGAATTCATTCACATGTAGAGAGGATTTCTGTGAAGAATGATAGAGAAATTCCAAGGAATTAAGAAAAGCAGCAGAAAAATTGTTTTCTCTGGATAGAAACATATTTGTGAAACCAAATCAAGATGCACTACTATACCAAAAAATACCAACAAACACAAAATGTATGTCCAAAAGCATGGAGGATTGAACTATTAATAATAATAATTTTAAAAGGCATAAAATAAGGCTAGGAGTGAAACCTATGGAATTTAGGAACATAATCCCTTCTGCAATTGAATGGGACTCAAAATTACCAGCTCACTGAGTGGTAAGATAGTAATGAACGGCAACAGCTTGAAAAGTGGGAAGGTGGCAAAGCAGGGTGTCATACAAAGATTGTCAAGATTATACACACTTGTTCACTTTATGCCATGCAAGACTGACCTGGAAGGAAGAATATGTGGGAGGATGAAATGTTCTGGCAATAAATGAAGCTGAGGAGGGGAAGATAGAAGAGACTAAGATTCAGAGGGATGCAACAAAGCATTCATGAAGAAGCTCAGGAAATCATACAGTACAAGAAAGTTTTTTTTCTCATTACATGTTTAAAAACAAATATGAACCTACTCTTTATCTAAATTCTGATTTCTACTACAGAACCTTTACATTGCTATGGTGCTGTGAATAATGTGTGACAGAAACAAACTTTGCGTCCTTGTTCGCACACTCAAAAAGACAAAAGAAAAGAGTAATCACAGAGGAAAGAAAATAAAGCTCTAGAATAAAATTGCCATTTCAAGAATTTATTAAAAAACAAAACAAATAAAAACAACTTTGTTGGAAGAATTTAATTCAGCATTATCTATAACAGCCACTTTTGGGATCATTTTGGACCAGCTTTTTTGAGAAAGGTATTACATATATGTCTAGGCTCAGAAGAGTGCAACCAGAAAGACTCATGGACTACCCAACCTTGTTTATTCAAAAGAAGTGAGAAACTATATCCATGTTTCTTTATAACTTTGAATTCCCTTTTGAGTCACGTGCATACCTGTATCTGAATGGAACTGAGACAGGTTATGTGCTATGCAGTTTCTTCTGCTAATATCAGAATCATGTCAAAGGGACAAAAAAATAATCTAAGAAGAAAATAATAAATAATTTTATCATCTTAATTCCTTTACACAGAGCAAGCCTTGTACAGCTGCCTATTGAAAAATCTTGGCATTTCATAGTCCCAGAGAGAAAGTTTCGAGGAGAAAGTGGCTATAACAGGCTGTATAAGATGATGCAAGTGGAATTGTATAAGACTTAGGGAGGAGTAACGTAATTTATGAAAAAAGTTATACCATATTATTTCCATCGGAAGAGATGAATCGGTCCAAAAGCATCCCATTCTCTCCTGTTTTTGAATATCCAACACTTCCAGGAATTCCTATTAGTATCAGGTTTCAAGACAGGCACAACATGGTCATGAACACTGCCTGAATCATTACCCTGCTCTGCTAATACTGTGATTTGGAACGATCAGTTTAGGGGTAAGGAAACACTTAATCATACAGCCATTTAATTTCTAGTTATCCCTACTTTTCATCCATCTTCCCCACAGTAAATTTATTTTCTGGCTGCAACTCAATTTACCTTCCCTGCAGTTCTTTAGGTGACTTAGAATCATAGAAACACAGAATGGTTTTAGGTTGGAAGGAACCTTAAAGATCACTTAGTTCCAGCCCCCCTGCCATTGACAGGGCTACCTTCCACTAGACCAGGTCGCTCAAAGCCCCATCCAACCTCGCCTTGAACACTTCCAGGGATGAGACATGCACAGGTTCTCTGGGCAACCTGTTACAGTGCCTCACCACCCTCACAGTAAATGATTTAATTCCTTATGTCTAATCGAAACTTACCCTCTTTCAGTTTAAAGCCATTTCCACTTGTCCTATCACTACATGCCCTTGTCAAAAGTCCCTCCCCAGTTTTCTTGTTGGCCAGTTACTAGTCCCATTTAAGCTGCACACAATCCTGTCATTATAAACTAGACTCTTTCAGTAGCTGCTCTACCACTTGGACCTTTGCAATATCAGTGCCAAGGCACCACAGCTTTCTAACCCCACCAGTTGCTTTGCCATTGCTGTTTTAGCTTACAACAGAGAGATGATGCATGGGGAGTGCATTGTGTTTCTTTTCCTCTGGCATTCATGTTATTTCACCTCTTTTTATCCACTGCCTTATATTTAAAGACATTTAAGGCTGAGAATCTGCTGCCACTGGCTTATACTTAGTGAACAGTTCAAACTATCAGTCATCTTTCAAGCCTGTATTCTTAGCATTAGTTATTCAAGGAATACATTTCCATTGTATAAATACAGGGTAGCACTCAAAACCAAGCGTTTTGCTACATGTCAAACACTGGGATCTCCATGTTTTAGCCCTCACCTATTTCCATAAAAAGCATTAAAGAAAAGTTCTCTAGCTATTCCTTATTTTGTTGAGCTAAACTCAAACCTCATAAATGGAAGTGCACTTACAGAAAACAGAAACACAAACAGATCTGGAAATAGCTTTAGCAAGATGTTGATTTAACCAGTCTTCTAAGAGAACTTACTGGTAAGAGGTTCTTTTCTCAATTTACAAAGATTTCCTATTTTGATTGATTCTTCACTCAGACAATAATCTATCAACCAATTTTTTTTTTTTTTTTTTTTTTTGGCACCAGTAACTGAACCATCCTCGTGCTATTATGATCCACGATTTCCTTCTCATTTTTAAGGGCAATTCACCAGATATTTTTCAGGAGCACTCCGCATTTCCTTTTCTATTGCTCTAGCCCTTTAAGTATTTGTATTAATACAAACACATAGACACAAACATACATGCTGCTGTCAGCTAAATGCTCAGTTGCCTCTAAACCTGACATCACAAGGGGAAAGAAATTCAGCTTTATCAAGTGCTACATTTTTGCACTCTGCTTTAAAGCTGTCCCTAAAATTACAGTGACAATATACGTGTACTGAGGATTCATTCCAATCATAGAGCTCAGGAACCTGCAATTTGTTCTGGAGACCTCCAACATACACCTTGACATTATTAATATTGCCAACAGAAAAGCCTCATCTCTGTCACCAGATCTTAGTATTTCCAAACATTGGTACCAAAATGTAGCAAGAATGTTCCTTAAAGAAGAAACAAAACCTGGTACTTAAACATCAAACTTTTGGCTGTTGACTATGATGATGATGTATGTCCATTTCAACAGAACTAAAATAAGCAAAGGAGTTTTACCTCTCTGTCAAAGCACCAAATCCCTCTAGCAGGTTTTAGATCAATCAAAAGTAACTGGAGTCTCAGGGGACAGGGACAGTATCAGTTAGCCTACACAAGAAGGCTACTAAAATGTGGGAACAACAGCCTGCAGAAATGCTCTCTTGCACACTGGTCAGGTCACCATGTTTTCCTTCAGAGCAATAGCATCCTTTTTACTCTGTATAGAGTCATCACAAATTCCAGGGACAGCAGTAGTATGTGACAGCTAAGAGACCATCACCTACCATTTCATCCCCTGTCCTGAACATAAAAATCAGAGACAAAAGAAAGCAAAAACCTCAGGAAAAAAAAATAACAGGACTCTAGATATGCTTCTTTCCCTCGGGGGTGCAATTAGATAATTTCTGTCTGCCTGGGAGGAATTCAGATGTTTCTTCCTTCATTTATTACTTGATCCACCCAAGCAACTTATTCTGTCTTCTCTCTACCCTAGGCAAGTCTTTCAGTATCGCATCAATCCCATCACAACAGGCTTGCCAAATCTGTACAAAGACTGGCAGCAACCTTCTCCCAGCTGCATGAGTTCCTGTCTCCATCCTGTTGAATCTCAATTTTGCCTTTACCCATTCAGTTCAAGCACAAAAAGCTCAGGACCAGAAAAGAGCACAATGAACAGCAAGTTGACACCCCCCTGAGCACAGCGAATGACAGAACAAACATCTCCCTCTGTTCCACTAGCCACAAAACTGTTCTCAACGCACTGTAGGAAAAGGCCAAAAGTCAAACAACTATACACCAGTGGAAGAGAGCTGCAGAGAACAAGGTCATCCCCAGTGCCCTAGGTCCTTGAAACAGTGAGGAGTTTGTTCTGTAAACTTGGAGGTGAACAAGCCCTGCACTTGTTCCACCAGTTCCTGCCAATCTGATGCAGGAGAAAAGTTCTGATCTGATCCAACATCTGATAATAAGTTTAATGCTGACCACAAGAAGTCAGACACAGCAACAAGTACTGTAGTTTTAACAAGCACTGGCAGGCAGTGTGGCCACTGGCAGCACGTCTGGGAAGGAGAGACAGGCATAGTTTGAGGGGAAAGCAGAAACTTGCTCTAGGTTAGAGAAAGAAGGAACACAGCTGGGGAAAAACAAGCAGCCTGCAAGGAAGAAAGGTTAATCTGATACTTCAGAGTAAGAAGATGAATGCAACATCACTCCTACAGAGCACAAAAGTAGGCAGAACAAGTAGACAGCTCTTTGCAGCCTGTCTGTAACTACAAAAACAGATGCATCTTCTGTTCTGCAGTGTGCAGATCATCATCTTGCATGCTTAATATGGATACTATCCTTCCAATACACCTTGCAATTCAAGCAATTAGGTACTGAAGCTTTGTCTGAATTTGCCCTGTAGTCACTACTGGCTCTCTGCCTCCCTAGTGAAACAACAGTCAAATAAAAGGGTCTTAAAATTCAAAAGTGATGCAAATCTGTCCTCTAGGAAAAAAAAAAAAAACAAACAAACAAAAAAAAACCCCCAGACAACCCCAAACTAAACACAAAGAAAGGGCTATTCTGTTTCCATACAAGGTTTCTGGGTGTGAGGACTCTGACAGTTATGGACTTCCCCAAAAAAGCAGCAGCCATCAAACACTAAGACACAGTAGCAACAATGTGAGAGAAACAGCACCCAAAGTGAAGAGTGACAATCTTAGGAACTTTCTGCCCTGAATGGAAAGTTAGAGAAATATTCCTTAGTAAGAGCAACAGTGCACGTGAATAGAAATAAACATGTCAGATACATGGAGTAAAACAAAAATAAAATCAGAGGTAGTATGTCTGAGCTTGCCTCTTTTCTAAAAGGTGGAAGGAAAAGGGAGATGTGTGGCTCTAGGGCTGAGTGGATCACTGTAACAATCCTGCCTCGCTGGCACCAGCTGAGAGAACTTTGTTAAAAAGGCTCCTTGCTTCCCACTGCTCTCCTCTTGTTCCGGTAGTACACGAAATTGCTTTAGCAAACCTGCTAAAGGCCCTCTTGCACTCCTCAGGATTTCATCTGTCAAGCGGCATAGAAGGCACACATCCTGATTATGCATTATCCACTTTGAAAAAAATGTACAGAAATGGGAAGGGATTTACAGTTCTTAAACAATGGTCCCAGAAACAAGACTTTATCAAGCAGTTTTGTAGCCAGGCTAGCTCTGGCAAAGTAAGCAGATATATTTATATTTCAGTCTCTAGACGAGGCAAAGTTCTTTTCCACTGGCAAAGGCTAAAGTTCAGAAAAAGCTGGAACAGGGCTCTGGGTGCTTCACTTAGCAGTTTTCAACACATTTCCTGCTGCAAGTAATTAAATTTAATGAAGATGTTGACACTCCATGTACAGGGAAGCTCAAAAAATCTAGTTGTGACCCTGCATGTGTTTTGTGATGTGTGCTGGTATTAATGATAGATCCTGTTTGGTTTGCACAACAGTAAAAAGCACAATTATTTAGCTTCGAGGGCAATGCTTTCTACATTTCAAGAACCACTAAAAAGAAATTATCTTGTACAATAGCAGCATGCCTGAGAAGACTTTAGAAGCCACATCCAGATCTGTCTAGTTTATAACTTGCACTTTACTGTTTTATTTTGACAATTTAATATTATTGATCAGTAAAATTAAAAAAACCTATTACTTTGAATTACTGCAGTCATGATACAAACAAATTTGTGAGGCTCCAAATCTGCCAGCCATCTGAATAAAGAGTAGTACTTTGCTGTACAAAGCAGTTAGACCAAAGGGATTACTTCCACAAAATGAAAGAGCTACTCAAAAAAAAGCAATAGTACTAGCCAGGGCAATTTCGGGCAAGTATCTTACATGCTCCCAAGAAGCTTTTGCTGAGGATGAAGTCATAACACAAAACCATTTATCAATTTATTGAGTCATTCTGCTTTATGCACTTTCTGACAACAGGTTGCACTTAGGATTTCACCAGTTTATAAGAGGAAGGGAGTCCACCACCCCCACAGCCCTTGAATACAAGCAAAAATGCATAACACCACTGCTTAAACCAGCAGCATCTGTTGCCATGTGCTTTCTCCTTAGCTGATGATCACTTTGCAGATAACACCTGTTTCTACTGTTTTTATTCCTGTTTTCTAGTGTTCAGTCACACAATGTATGTCTCTGCAGTGCTTTCAACTCTTCCTTATTGGAAGAAACCGTAGCCTTCTAATGTTACGCCTTGACAATGCAGACTGTGGGATTCCATTGCCTTGCACTCAAGTCAACAGGAACAGAGCTGACCCTGCACAGTGCAACACTGGAAACCCTTATCTGTGACCCCTACTGCCTCACAGGATGACAGTATCAATAAATCCATACAATCCTTCTGGGCAGAGATTAACAGGGAGTTTAAGTTTTGATTCTCACGGAAAGAACACAGAAACATCTTGTTAGAGGGTTCACCCAAACCTCCTAGTAGTTTGTAATATTTCAATTTCCACTGAATTTTTACATGTAGTTGTCAGAAATGTTAAACCACATTTCAGAGCACAGGGCAATTAAGAAAGTAAATTCGAACAAACAAAAAGCCAACCACACAAATGCAAATAAATAGTCAAACACCACCATTTCTTTCTTGCAAGAGGAAAAATACCTGTAAACTATCAGGAGAGCAAAAGAATGTTTTACCACAATAGCAATCTTATCATTTCAACAGGAGTTGGACACTACACACCATTCAAAGCTCCTATGCTATGGAAACTAGAGAAAAGTTGCACTGGTGATCAACATTTGCTGGTTGTTTGTAGCTTTTTGTTAAGAAAAACACCCACAAAACAAAACAACATTGTTCCCCCCTCCACCCTAATCGAGTGCTTTACCTCTAGTTTGACTGGGACACAATGAAAACAGGTTCCTTTTAATACAGGTTCCTGGATCAAAATATCACTCAATACACAAAGAGAGGTAAGATACAAGAAGCAGCATCTTCCAATGATGTCTCTGTAAGGAAGCCTTCTCTGCTGACTCACTGAGACTGACACAATCACCTTCTTATACTATTGCCCCGAGAGAGGCAAACAAGTACTAAAGTGGTTGTTATGCTTTCTAAGGATGATGTAGTTGCCAGGGATGTGCCTACCTAAAATGTTCAGTGCCTACTCCACTTTAATTTCACTTCCATTAAAGTGTATCAAGCACCTAAAACATCTCCAGGATATACAGTTGAACACTTCAGGTATGCTTGCTGCTACTAACACAGAACTAAATGAGATGAATCATAGAAATTTAAAAATATTCACATCTTTTAATGAATGGATCAATCTAAAAGAACAAAAGAAATGTTCTAAGAAAGGTCCCTCAGGGAACAGTTTCTGCAAGGGAAAAAAAGCATCAGCTGAAGTTCCACTGGGCTGTTGTCCCAGAGCAGTTCTATTCAGACATGCACTCTGCTATTACAATTCAGTACCCTTTTCCCTTTTCCTCATTTTTACAGGGCACAACAATTGGTAAGACAAGTTCTGCTAGTGCCTCAAATCTCCCCAAGTCATCCTATTTCCTATTCCAACCACAATATTAATCCATAGACAAAACCAGACTCTTTCTGCAACGGTTTCAATTATACTAGCCTGCTATATACCTACCAACCTACAAAACAAGTTCCTAACAATGTGAGGCAACCTTTTGTCTGCCTTTCACCCCAGCCCTAATTCAATTTTGTATCTGCAGTGAATTAACTTGATCACAGCCTGCATTGCAGATTATTTATACACAATAACACAGGCAAAATCCAGCTACGCTACAACATGTGAGCCTCACTTATATTGGCTCCAGCTGGACATAATAGTGCCTGTCACATAGACCTGCATTTCATATTACAGGAACCAGTCTTTTATCTAGTCCTACACATCACCTGCAACTTGCAGGCCTAGGCCACAGAGACATTAATTTATTCCCTTCTAAAAACCAAAAATAAATTATTTCATAAGAGCAGCCATCATTAACTTGATCTGCAGCCAACTTCCTAATGTAAAAAATGTACTTAGAACAGGTTATTCCTTCCTCAAGCAAGGCTGAAAATGTTAGCATGATTATTCTAACACCTGTATTCGTCTGAATAGCTCCCCAGTGGGTGGCTTCTATTATTGTCAAAGTGACTTAACCATTAACCCTGTTTAAAGATGATCAAGCTAATTGGGACAAATTCTGCCTTGGTTTCAGCCTGCAATACAGATCTAAGTAACAGTCAACCTCATGAAATGTTTGTGTTAAGAGAGTCATAATTTTATGTATTTTTAGAAAGAGTTCCTAAAGGCTGTAAAATTATAATCTACAAAGATCTGCACTTGAATTTTAATTTCACTAATCATGACTTTGAGCTCTTGGGAGAAGCAAAAAGAGATGTAAATGAACTATCCTTCCCATACTCAAATATTGTCCTTCTGTATCTCTCAACATATCAGTCCTACCAAAAGATTGGTAACACACAGGAAAGACTAGGACAGCCACTGAAAATCATTCTCCACTTCTTAGTAATAGAACTTTTTTTTGAAAAAGCAACAAAAAAGCAGCAGAATACATCACAAGATGTACTCTGCTTGTTGGATTATTTTCAGCTAGTAACAGCAAAAATAAAAGCTCAATTAGTAAGCCTTTGACAAAAGGTAGTCTGACAGCAGTTGGTCAAAATCTGTCTATAAGATTCTGATTCTGACCGCAGAAGTGACTTGCTGAAACACAAAAATATTATTCACATCTCCCTTTTTCTTCAATAAAGTATTTCTATGCCGATTACTTTTTTCTTTAAATTATTTTCTGACATTTTCTGAACTGATTTCTTATCTTTCACTTTCTCATTTCATACTTTTTTTTTTTTTCTGGTGAGAAAGGAAAGAAGGGAAGACAGGAGACCAAAAATGCTGCAAAATTATTACTGATAATATCTACCTCACATCTTAAGTTTGCCACTAACCCAAGCAAAACAGCAACAATGAAAGCCCTAAGACCCTCTCAAACTTCTAGAAAAAAGGGGTTTTTTTCTCCTCTTTTTACACCCTTTTTATATCCCCCACTCCTGTTCCTTGAACATCTGCAGGTCCAAACCTTTTAAGTTACCTACGTTATTACCGCATGTCAATGCAACTCATTGAGTAATTAAGATTTTTTTTTTTCCCCCAAAGATCAGCTCTTTTCTTCTTAGGAAGTGACACCCAAAACATGCCTCATAAGCTACCACTTAAAAAGCCTTAACATTTGCTGTGATACCACACAACACCTCTTCTATGAGTCTTCATTTTCTCTGTTAACAGTATCCCTTCCTCTGCTGCTTTCCAGATATCTTCTGCATACTCCTGCAGCACAAAGGGATTAAGAGCTTTCAAAGAAACCATGGAAAAGAAAATACTTCTAAGATTCTCATTCCTGCAGATGCCACTTAGTATCTGAAGGGACTTTTGGTGTCCTCTGTAGCAAGGACAAGAAGAATAATTACTTTTTACTATCATTACAGGTTCACACTTTAAGCTTAATCATGTGGTTTCACTGAAGTGCTCTGCTAACAAGATAAAGGGATGTTTTCCAGGAGCATGGATGGAATTGGATGATTCCTTTCCCACTCACTGTCAATAGAAGCTCTGCCTTTGAAACTTTTCTACGATTTAAATCTCTGCTAAGAATAAAGCCAGCACAGACATATTCCAAAGTCAAGTGGTGACAGGACAAGTTAACGTAGTATGAATTGGCGAAGATCTAAAGCAGGTCACTTCCTATAACACCATGTTTACTCCTGGTTTTGATGCAACTTCTGTTTTTTCTTAATGATCAAATGAAGCTGCTGTTTGGGCAAGCTGCCTGCTGTAATGTTTTTTTTTTGTAATAAAAATATTAAGTGGCACCTTAGAAAATTAAATTCTTGCTCTGAGGCACCTCTTACCATTAGAGTCCTCCACTTCTTCAGCAGGAGTGTGGTTCTTGGAGGTGTGGTGGGCGTGTGAGGCTGCAAGGTTGACAATGCGGGGTCTTGGTAGTGTCAGTGCTTTCCCATGCACTTTCAAGGAGTGCTCTTTCAGCTGGCTGATTGTCATGGTGGAAAATGAGCAGGAGGAACATTTGTAGGCATGTTCACCTGGGTGAGCGAAATACAGGCAAGTCATCAGCTCACAAAAGAAACAAAATGGGGTCCCCATACTTCTTTTACTGAATTCAGCAGTGAAATTCCCATGGGCTCTTCAGCGAAAGACTGATCCCAAAGAGAACAAGCTATGTGTTTCTCCTTGTTGGAGCAGTCCGGAGTCTGTGGGTACAGACACCTGCTTTGGACCAAAGTATCGCTTTGTGACAACTCCAAATCCTTGTAAAGTGACTGATGCAAAAAAAAACAGAGACCAGACTCTTAGCATGCCTGTGTTGCATGGTATGAGAAGAAAACAGACTCTGGGATGAAAATGGAGTCACTTCACTATAGCATTTCCAAATTTCTTTGGGAGCACAGCAACTAGAGAGGGTGAAGTTTTCTACATGCAGAACATCCAGCGTCATTATTAATGAAGAAAGGACACTACAAAATGCTAACAAATGTCCCTCCAAAAAAAAAGGACAAAGTGGCATTTTCCTTATGAAAAACTTGACATTAGGCAGGAGTAATCTTCATAGAACTGGTAACCAAGTCAAGGTTGGTCTACTACAAGAAGTGAACATGGCAATATCAAGAATAGTACCTATCTGTAAGGCTGTGTGAAAGTGTGTTATGAAAAAGCACTAAAAGAAGTGAAAGAACAGAAGTAATGAACAGTAGTGAATTTAATTTTGAATACATTCCAAGCCATAGAGACAGCAAACAAGGGGAAACAAATCCTGAGACAAGATTTGTTTTGCACTGAGCATGGAGGCAGTTGGAACACAAAGTGAAACTGTCCCAACACAAACAATGTGATATTATACAGGTGCCAAGTTATTGTTTTGGAAGTGCCACTTCCATGTACAAGAGTAACACTGGCCACATATGAGCTGTACATAAAGTGCCAAAACTAATATAGGAGTGAAAAATTCATGAACAGTAACAGAAGAGCAAGAGTTCTGGTAATGGACGAAGCAGAACATGTTTTCCATCTCTCAACAAATTTAGCAAACAAGGTTCTCAAACAGCATTGTTTCCAACACTGGAAAAAAGTGAACCAAAGAGAATGTGAAAATACACATACTGCAGCAAGTCAGAGTAAGCACACCTGAAAAGATTAGCAACATCCTGCAAAAAAAATAAGTCCCACCCCTCTCTTCCACAAAAACTATGCTAATCCTAGGGACAAAATACAAACTCTTAAAAAGCCCCTTTTGGTACATTTGAAAAAGAACAGATCACTTGGAGTCTGAAATGGTGAAACAGTAAATTGTCCCACGTTTTTTTGAAAGGCATTGCTCACCTGCATATTATATCAGTTATATATTCCCTTTCTACAAACAGAAAGAAAACATTTTTTGTATAGCACATAGAACAAGTTGCTCAATGGAACAGGATAATATAATGACAAAAGAAACTCCAAGCTGTAAGATACCAGTGAGATACAGATATAGACCTTCATGGTTTGTCAGTATAAGAGACACTTGGATGACAGCAGGCACCAACCGTTAACTTAAAAGTATCACAAGACATTAAAGCAAATAGAGAATGATTACATATTAAGCTGTCTAGGCACAACTAATAAATAAACCCACTATTCAGCCATAACAGTTCAGGTGGACATGAACAGGAAAGCATGTGTTTGATTGCAGAGGAAAGGCTACGGTTTGGCTTAACAGAAGCCTTTTGCACTTTTTTGACTGATAGTTTTGTATTTCATAAAATGAATTAAAACACATACAAATAAATAAATCTAAAAATTTATGTGATGGGTCTCAAGACCTGATACGTACTCAAAGCACTATGTTCCAGATTACACAGAAGCTGAGCAGGCCCAATACTCTTGTCTTACAATCATCCATTTCTGCATGCAGCGCATCCAGTGTCATGACTAACGAGGCAAGGACACTAGAAAATGCTAACAAAGGCCTCTCAAAAAATACAAGCAAATGAACAGGTGAAAAAGTTCAGATGAAAACAACAGATAGCCCATTTAGAGATACTGTAAACTGTTCTGCTCCATGCCAAAGGAGATTGCACATACTGAATGAAAAACAAATGCCAGAAACACTGACTGGTACCAGCTGTTAGGCAAGAGCACATTTTATAGTCCACTTAATTTTGACTCATCCCCAGAAAATGAGGGAGAGAGACAGACTGAGTAAAAGACTTTAGGATTTTAGTGAATGTCAAAGATCTCCAGGAGACTTCAGAAAAATTTAAGGGGATTGAAGTTTTCACTTCCAAATAAACTGATAAAGACGACTGACAAGACACACAAAAAAAAACTGTAACAAAAGAGAAGTTCAGAGAACCACTGTGTTATTGAAAAAGTGAGGAGCCTTGAGAAATCATCTTCATAACATGTTTATTCAGTAGTATTAATTTCTGAAGGATTGACTCAAAAGCACAACAAAGCAAAGCTCTGACTGAAAAACATACAAGCAATATTTCTGTGATGTGAATATTTATTTGGTAGAATGGGACTGAGGCAGTAACAGATCTTAAGCCTTTGGAAACTCTCTTACACAGGTCATTGTGCAAGCACTATCTAGGCAACCATGAAATTGTGTTCTTGTATGATGCAAAACATGGTCTTTCAAGGAGTGTCCACTAATCAAATTCAAGAGCATGAACTCATAATAAATAAATCAATTACTTACATGAGGAGGAGTGTGAAGTAAATATTAGTTGCATGCTAACTTTGGCTCTAAAAATCTGACAGGTTCAAACAAGATAACACAAAGTAGCCCAACTGTACAATAGCATAAAGAAAACATTTTATGGTTGGCAAAAATAAAGAACCATGTCACCTCCATACAGGATTTGGGACTCCGTAAACTGGAACTGCTGCATACAGTTGGATTTCCTAGAAGGGACAGAATGCCATGACCCCATACAACAAGAGGTTGGCAAAAGTTAAGCTAATCCTATATACAGAAGTATATATCCAAGTACAGAACAGGGTTCTGGCACAAGATCTGTGAAATCCAAAATCAATACAGGAAATGAAGTACAAGCGACCATCAATCCCTCCTACATTTCTGTAGATGAAAAGTGCCTTTGGATCAATGGTTACAATTACCTTTTCTTTTTTTTTTTTTCATTTCAATCAGCAGACAGCTATAAAGCCCACTAATCTCAACTCTTGGAAAGAAATGTTTCCTCCTGCCTTTTCTCCCCATTTTCCCATCTTCCTCCTCTACCCCAATCTGGGTATATGACATAGTGTAAACAAATAATAAAGAATGGAAAATACTTTCAGCCCTTTTGTCATCTGTTTGAAGAGTTTCTACTTGCAACTTTTAACAACTGGGCTACTTTGCAGTTTTTTAGATTGGTTAATAGTCTGTAATTTGCATCAGTGTGCATGTTTGGATCGTAGTTTGAGGGCTGATTTTTTTGTACTTTTAACCACAAAGATGCAACTGTAGTCAACGGAGCCAGTGGCTTTTGACTCCAGTCTTCTGATAACCTTTCAATGCATGATGCATGACAGTGCCAAGAGCCTATGGCCAAGGAATGAAGATGAGGAAATTCTGAGTCTTGCACTTTTTAATAATTAAAGTAGCAATACTTTGAGATGACCTATCCTGTACGACACATCACCTTCCCAATTTCTGTTCATCAGAAGCATGTCTGTTTGCTTGCTTGTATGGATTCCGTACTGCAATATAGAGATTTGCAAGACAAATTTCCATGTACAATAATGGAATCATGCCATTCTCAATCTGCTGCACACAGACCTGACTCCCAAAGTTTGCGGTGTTTGATTTTAACACAAAAGTCAACGTAAGACTCTACCAAAACCGAGGTGCAATCCTTTTCCTAGAGTCACCTAAAGCACAAACATAAATACAAACATAGCAGACCAAAGCTCACTACCAATCTGTTAAGACATCAATGGTATAAGCAAACTGATTAAATTCTCTGGGAAACAAGCAGAAAAAAAAAAAGAAAAAAAAAATCATTTATATGAAAGAAAATAGAAACAAAAAAGGAAGACGTTCTTGAAGTACTCATCACTGGTTTAAATTCTTGTCCTTCCAAAAACATTATCCAAACTCCCACTGATTCCAACGAGTTTGTAGGCTGGCCAATCCTGACTTGTGTTTGAAAATCTTACCCAATTTGGCGACAAAATACGTGATTCAAACCAGCATCTCTGATCAGCAGCAAGAATACATGGGCCAGTTCAGCTTCTGCACTGCAAAACTGAGAGAGAAAACTTACCAGCATGAGCCTTGAGTATATGGGTTTTCAGACGGCTATTGTAAGAGGACTTGAACGGGCACAGTTTGCAACGGAACGGCTTATGGTGTCCATGATGGGTCTGCATATGACGATCCAGACTTGAAAAGAGAAAGAGATAAAAGGGAAATACAAAAGAGTAAATAATTTCAACTATTCCTTCATATGCACATCAAAACACTTAACAGCAATAATAAATGAAATAAGAGCCAGGCCAGGCTCAACTTTCTCATACTCTCTGTTAAATTCAATAGGTCTGCATACAGAAGAAAGTAGAATCTAATCTGAGGAAAAGGAGCAGAGCTGACACCAATTCTGTTACACAGAAAGCAAGCCCCTTAAATAAACTTATAGGGCAAGATTAGTATAAATGAAATTATATGTGATCCAGACTTAAAGGACCAACTGAAGAAACAAGAAACAGACACAAACTGTAAAATTATCATTACAGAATTTTTCTTCTGGCAAACCTATTTATAAAAATATACCCCTTTTGTCCTGTTGATGAAGGGGTAAAAAAACCCCCTGGTTTTGACCAGCTTTACTGAGGAAGCCTTCCTTTGGTTACAGAAGCAAAAGCAGATTAGAGATCCTGCTCTGGGGAGGGTGCCAGCAGGCTGCAGTTGATGAGTTCCAGGATTAAAAGGCAGCAGAGTTTCAGAAGTAACTGTGTGGGAGACTGTGCATGAAGCTCAACAAGAGAAGAACGGGTGGCAAAGACCAGCCTCTACTTTCTTCAGGGAAATTGGAAACAACTGATAGCCTGAATACTAGGGAGTGATCAGAACCTGCTCTCCCTCCATAGTTTCTCATAACAGGTCAGTAAAATTTGCAGGAGAAAAAAAGGATGTTTTCCACATTTTCTCATAGAAGATTACATTCATTCTATCTGAGTGAGTCCTGCAGAGCTCTGCAGTTCCTATACTGGGGCTGACAGCCATGAATTCTCGGTCTCTAGGTGGTAGGCAGGTAGTTTCAGCTCAGGTTGTAAACATGGCCACTACAGCCTCTTCTTTAGACACGTTCACGGTTTGTGATCTAGGCTTAGTTTGCATCATCTTAGGCATTGGATATGAAACAAGAACAGGGCGAACACAGCACATTGGATAAGTGTAATTTGCCAAAACTACCCCCCCACCTCCCAGATTAATTCTAGATGTATTTCAGGCTTATTTCCTTTTATTTTTCCTAAATTGTCCTGTTCTTTGGTTTTACTGAATATAAACACATAGATCAAGTGGCAGTTGTTCCTGCCCTCTCACACTACACAAGATTGTCACGGGATCTTCAGTCCCACACTGACAAGAGCCTGAGCCAGAAAATCCCTGTTTACAAGCGCTAACACTGAAGTCTGTGTATTCAAAGATCTGATGACAGCAAAAAAAAAAAAAAAAAAAAAAAGAACTTATGTCTCCTCTCAGGGCCACTTCATACAAATACAGTTTAATAGAAATCCAGGATGGAGTCTGTGGCAATATAAAATGTACAGGAAAAACTCTCCTAAATGAATAAGACATTGAACACTTGCAGTGAACACGTCATAGAACAAAACTTGTTTTAAACAGCTGGCAAGGAATGAGCTTACGTAACAATTAAAACAGACTGCCAAAGAGGTATAAAATACATATCAAGCTATTATAAATATATACCTTAAGGTATTCTACACAGTAGTAATTAAAACTATATTCACGGCCACATAGTTTGCCAGTAAAATTCTTCCAAAGGCAGGTTCTTAAGTTTTGGTCAGATTTTGGAGAACAGTGGGAAGCTTAGACATTTGGTTTGGTTTCTTTCACAAACTTTATCTCCAAAGAGAGTAATTGCATCAGAAACAAAACTAGAAGATGAAGCAGGCAACTTCAACAACAGTGATTACCCCTACTATCAAGTCAGGTGATACCTGTAGAGTTCTTCCCTGCCATCCACCACTTTCTGACTTACCCATACTTGTAGGACACGACTTTATTCAGTTCCTAGGTAGGAAACAGAGTGACTAAAGACCAAACTCAACACAAGTCTGATTTTGGAAGCAAACCAGTTTATGAGACAAATAGCAGGTTGTGTAAGCTCTGTGAGGCAGAGGCATCTCCCACTGTCAGCCATGCCGAAGTAGGGTGGGATACGCCCAGTAGTACCCACCCTTCCTCCAGTTCTTTTCTTGCCGTTGGCTGCTCAATCCCACAGACCTTTTCAACAAGGAAGACCAAATTCTAGCATCAATTTGCAACACAGTGACACTAGCAGAAATCTTGCTTTTTAACATAAGGAGTTTAAAAATGCTTTTTATCATGCTTTCTCTCCTACATGCATTTAATGCAAAACAGTGGCATCTTCAACAAATTTAAGAGCACTACTGACAGTGCTATGAATACTAACATCAGATGAACACCTGGATCTCTCTTCTTCTGTTAAAACAGCAAATAAGCAGCTCTCTCCCCAGAAATTAGAGAAGACATGTACCTGTGAGTCAGTTCAAGATGCCAGTGGAAAATATCCCACAGACCTCATTTTTGGGGAGCATGCCATATATATATGATTATGATTAAAATAGTTTTAAAAACTATTCAACTTATTAAGACAAAGTCAACCTTGGGGAAACAAATAATAAGAAACATGACTATTAACGATGCCTATGTATTTTTCGCATGCTATATCAGGCAAGGAAACAGGCTGACAGTGTCACTAGTGTACCACACTGGTGCAAACTTGAAATATTTGTAGACTGAAATTGCATATCATAATTAAGAAAATGTTTAAAATCTAATTTTAAGGTAAGTCTATGACAGTTATGTAACATTAGAAATGAAAACTCCATCATCAAAGTGTTGTAGTAATTACAAACAAGGTAGTCATATGCAGCAGAAGTTCCTTATGTATGAAAGATTAACAAGGAAAATACTTTTCTCTCCTCTTCTTGGCTTGTTAAGTCACATGCATTTGATGAGGTTGCCTAAGAGGTGAGCTTCACTGTTTCCCTACTGAAAGAAGTCTTATTCTTTTGCTTGCATGCTTTTCCCCTATACGCAAAAAAAAAAAGGGGGGCTTAAATAAATTCAAGAAGATACAAAGATGTGACCTTTTATAAACAGCCACTCATAATGATCAAAGATTTTCCAGCATGGAAAATAGCTAAATGCTGAGAAAATGTTGCTCAAGATCAAGTTGAGTGCACTCTTTTTCACTGTCAACCTATAAAACAGTAGTGCTAGTTTGTGCTTCTTTTGAAAACAAAAATAAAAGCCACAACTTACTTGTGCCTGAAAGCAGAGACAAAGGAGCAATACTGGCAGCTGTACTTGTCTTCCCGGGTAAACATGGCCAGAGCCAAGTGACTCCTCTCGTGAGATCGCAGACCCTGCATAGACATCAAAACCCGGTCACACTGGCTGCAGTGGTAGCCCCCAGGCCTGGTTTCATCTTCCAAGGATGTTCCAGATTCAGCTTCTGTAAATTCCAGAATGCCAGGGTCTTTGGCTCCCTCACAACCCTCGATCAAAGTTGTGTTTGAAGGATCTTCAGCTTCCTGCTAAAAAACACATACCCCCCCAAAGCCATCAATTCTCTCTCCCTTCTGCCCCTCAGTCTTTCCGATGTGTTCATTATAATGCCTAGGTTTCCCACTGCATTATTCTTCTAAATATATCCCTACATGAACTCCGCATCAATGGCTTTCTCAAAAAAAAAGGGCCTGGTTCTGGGAGGGAAAAATGTAATTATATGTTATACACATACATGCATATGCAAAAAAAGAATCTCACTCCTTGATCAAATCTGGTTCAGATAACACAAAAATACAAGAACCCAAATCAGCTGTCTTTCAATAGTCTTAATATGAATCTTCTAAACTTGATCAGATAAAATTTTGTAAGGTATAGAGCAAGTTCATTTTAGTTTATTTTGCTCTAGCTTACAGCATACCTACTCTGCAGACTAAATCAGTAGTCTAGTCTACAGTAGACTTCTCCATCAGTGTCAAATTCACAAAAAAGAAGCTGGTACTCTAAGACCCTAGAATCCTCTTTAAAAATAAAAAAATGAGCAGAAAAAGTATTTTTTAAAATTCCCTTTCCTAACCTTCCTTTTCTTTTCCTTTTCTAAACACAGCATGCATTTTTTGCAGCAACTTTAATAATCTACAGGAGTATTCCCATCACATTGTTTCAGCCATGGATTTCAGCTTTTTTTTTCCATCCAGCAAAACTTCTATTTAGTCCAAAGAAAGCACTGACCCTACATAAACTTCACTTGAGAAACAGAGTGAAGAAGAAATAGTCTGTTAGGAGCGGAGCATTTGAATCTGTCAGTAGTACTAGGTAAGATAAAGGAAGGTCAGTGGTAGGGTAATGAAAGCTTTCTCAGGTAGCATGAGTTATGCTATGAAGGACTCGGTTTCCTCACAACAAGCAGAAGATGTCATGAAAGAAGCACCCTTAATCAGGCACTGAGACCTGCAGCAGGAGTCTTTGCCAAAAGCTCACTGCAACACGATGAGGAACACACAGCTAGTTCCCACAGCCTTGTTGCACTTTCACTACACCTGCCGATATCCTGGAAATTGGGCTGTGGAGCATGGCCTATCCTCTGAGATGTCCTAGAAGGCATCCCCTTTCACAGGGAGAAAGGAATAACACACTTACATCTAATCACCTGAACGGGACCACTGGCTCAGATGGCCACTGAATGTTTTGTTTGGAGCCAATGTGCAAATTTCATGTGGAAAAGCATACCACAAGCAACCTCACATTTGCATATGCACACTTACTCATCTTAAAAAAAAAAAGGAAAAAAAGAAATCGAACAGCTCTTTCAGGGTTTAACCAAGCACAAAAGTAGCCCACGATAGTTGAGAGAAAGCCTCCTGCTCATAAACCAAGTCTTTCGGTCATCAGCGACATCAACGACATCAACTCCTTTGTGGCTGAGAAGAAATGAGAATTAAATAGTCTTCGTTTCCCTGGATCAAGAGTGGAGAAAAAGTTAAAACATCTCAAAACAAACCAAATGCACTTCAGAAACATAGTGTTAGATTAGAACATCATGCTGAACTGGAATACCCAGCTCAAAACCCATTCAACTTCACAAGAGTTTTCCATAGGTTTTCAACAAGACCTTTATTTTAAACAATGCAAGAAGCTGCCATCCCCTTCAGTCATCTTTTTAAAATTCTTACCTTTACTGTAGCTGACACAGAAGAGACATTCCCATACTGGACATGCTTGCGAAGGTGATTACAGATGGCTCGAAGTGTTGGATGGACTTCCACACAAAATTTGCATTTGTAGCCAACCACCTTCCTCTCCTTAAGTTTTGAAACGTCCTCCAAGTGTCCAAAAGCCTGTTTGAGTACACAAGCATAAATCACTTAAGTATGCTTTGTTATCTCATTTTTCGGAACACAGACCACATTTTACATCTGAAGGGAAACTATGCTTGATGTACACATGTCCTGTTTTGCAGAACTGCAAGGTCAGTTTTTGTTGACACCTGTTAATGCCTCCAGAATAAGAGGACAAGACATCTGAGCAGAAGAAACTTCAGTTTCTGCAGCACAATGATCCTTTAGAAGACCATTCAGTTTGGCTTGAAACTGTGCTCTTTCATGACACCACAATTTCCCCACCTTGTGTGTGGAGCTTTTCCACAGCAAGTATATTTCAAACTGAAGCAGAAGGAAGGGGGTGAGTGGGCAAGAAAAAGAGCACAATTTGGTCTTCTGCTTATGAGGCACTTGTCCAACGCTTCAGTCACCACATAGATTCATGTCATGTTAATATTAAGTGCTTAATCAGAGGAAGTACTGAGAGAAACAGAAGACTGAGAAGGAAACGATCTGTTATTCAGAGGTAAACTGAAGAGGGGGATGGGAGATTTTGTAAAGAATCTGCAGCAAACTACATGGTAGCCTTGCTACAAAAGAACAAGTAACTGTCAGATACATATGGCCTTCCAGAAGGGTGGGAGGAAGGAAGGAAGATAAAGAAAATACCAAAGGAAGCAGTAGGAAGGAGCAGGGCTTCCACAGAACCTAGGGAGGGGTGAAGGATGGATGAGGAAATTAAAGCAGAATGTGTAATTGACTTATGGAGCTCACTGGCACGCTGAGTCATTCATTAGCCTGTGGTCATTTGGCTGTCAAAGAGAACATGCAAGTGGGCATTACTAATAGGCAGCCTCTTGGGGTACAGAAAGAAAGGTAGTGTTTTTCCTTCTCTCTCCTGGCAGGGAGCAGGGAAAGAGACCAGACACACAAATCCTTACCCTCTCTTGTTTGAAATCTGCAAAAGCACCATCTGCATATTTCTGCTTGCTCAAAAGCTGCTTCCTCCTCTCCTGACGTTTGGCACGCTTCTGGAATTCCTCGTTGTGACCATTTAAGTGTGCGGTCAGCTCTGCCGTGCTATGCAATTTTGTATCACAGTGCTTGCACTGGTAGACAGGGTTCTGAGAGCGGGTGCCACTTCCCAGTATGGTGAAGTCCCTCTTCAAATCCTTGCTGTGGTGGTCGGTGTAATGCATGCACAGCAGCTCTGCTGTGCTGAAGGACAGCTTGAAACATTTTATGCACCTGAAGGGAAGCCACTCAATTTCCTGAGCCTCAGTCTCCACCTCAGGCTTTTCAAAGTCATTTCTCTCCTCGGCTGGAGTTGGCTTTTCATGCTCATCAGCATAAACAGCAGTGAAGTAACCCCCCAGCTTGCTCGCATGCTGCTTCTTAGGGAAAACACCAGGGTGACGCTTCATATAGTGGGACACAATGCCCTTTTTGCTAAAGGACTGGAAGGAACAAAGTGAGCACTTCTTCTTCTCTACAGCCCTCCTCAGCTCCTCACTTAACTGAGGAGTGTCATCCTTGGGAGGAGATGGAATGATCACTTTATTGGGTTTGTCGCTTATCGTCCTGGAGGCTGCTAAGCAGTGAGTGTAGTAAGCATCAATGTCATGTCTTTTCTGGTAGTGTGCTGCAAGCCCTTTGCGGATAGGGTTGGTGTACGAACACAAAGCACATTTGAAGAGGTTGTTCTTGCCCTCTGGCTGTGCCCGGACATTGTTATGTTTGATGCGGTAGTGCCTAGCTATCCCCTTCCGGGTGGAACAGAAGTACTTGCAGAGTTGACACCGGAAAACTGTATGAGACACTAAATGAGAACTGGAGAAATGAGGTGCTGGCATAGAAACTTCTCCAACATCCTCAGCAGCAATTTCTGGGGAGGCCTTGATTTCAGTCACCATGTCTGGCTCCACTGAGGCAGACATCTTTGGTGGTGACTGAGCAAAAACATCAAATTCAGGTTGATTGTGGTATTTCTCATAGTGAATTTTCAGCTTCTCAAGTGTTCCATGAGTGTAAGGGCAAAGTTTGCACCGATAAGCACCATAACCTTGCTTGAAAATCCTACTTGTCTCTTCCACGTCATTCTGAGCAATATCGTTTGACTGCTCCACATCATGCACAAAGTCTTCAGCAGTGACCTTTACTGATGGGTGCCGTTTCTGGTAGTGTGTGAGAACGCCATGAATACGTGTATTAATGTATGGACAATGTCTGCACTTATATACAGCTCCTGGGTTAATGTCTATATCCTGAGCAAAGTCTGCAGCTTTCACTTTCATGCCAGGATGCTTTTTGCCATAATGTGTCAGGAGGCCATGTAAGTTGTTGTACTCAGACTGGCAGACTGTACACTGGTATGGAGTGGAGGAGATGGCGGGGTTTGCGGAAGCCAGTTGGACAGTTTTTTCCTGGGAAAGGCTGGGATCCTCTGCACACTCTGCATCCTGGTCCATCTGTGATGTTGTTATCTGGTCTTCAGAATCCATCCTGGCCCCAGCTTCATCGGGCTGTGGGATGGATTTCTCAGCAGCATCTTTCTCCTTAATAATATCTAACAACACAGATTCATCTCCATTCATGGCCCAAGGGTGAAATGCTTGGTAGTGATTAGTAATATCCCAAATTGAAGATGCTTCAAAAATGCAGTCTCTGCATTTATACGTCTTTATCTCTGTTGGCATCACTAGGGCAGGAGGGGAAGGATCGGGACCTGCCCAGAGCTTAGTTGCCATATATGTATAATCAACATAATGCTCGGGATGTCTCCTTTGGTAATGCACAAGCAAACCACTTGGCTCTGTGTGTGAATAAATGCACCATTCACAGTGATAACCAGCTTCTATCAAGCCATCCAAAAACGCCCATCTCAGAATGGATGTGACCGTGGCCTTCAGATTTGGATGGTCTTTCTTAATATGCTTCCTCAACGCATAGAAGTAAGGTGATGTGTAGCTACACTGCCTGCATTTGAGGGCTCTCAGCTTCGATTTGTCCCGTTCAGAACTGGAGGTGTGAGCAGGCACGCTGCCAGTCGATTTCTTCTGGCTGCGATCGCAAAGGCTTCTAATGGTGGCTGTATGCTGCCTAATCACATCTGCATTAGCTTTGAAGTCACGATGTTTCTTTTGATAATGAATGAGCACGCCTTTCACGGTCCGATTTCCATAATCACAGTGCTGGCAGAAGAACATTTCATTCTCAGGAGGATTCACAGAGGTCTCGGATCCACCCCGGCTCAACTGCTGCATTGACACTGGTGGCCTCTGAATACCAGGTGGCAACTCACCAGCCCTCATCATCGCTGCAGTGGGGGGTGCCTGTCTGATATATTTGGCAGTGACCTTTATCTCTGGGTGCCTTTTCTGGTAGTGGACAAGCACTCCTACAACTGAGCGGTTGCTGTATGAACAGTGTTTGCAATAGTACAGTTCAGTAGCAAGGTCTGGGGGTGGTGGTGGGGGAGGTGGAGGTTGAGAACCCAAGTTGGACAATTTTGGGGAGACGGGTGTTCCCAACTCAAAAGACATCTGAGCCAGGGCAGAGCCCCTGTCAACAGAGACTACACGCATGGTCTTCTGAATTCTGAAATATGATGCTTTTTCTTCAGGGTGCTTTTTCTGGTAATGCACCAGAACTGAATGCATGTTAGGGCTTGCAAATGAACACACATCACAGTCATAAACAACCACAGTATTGACTGAAGGTTCCTTCTGATTTTCGCATTCAGGACTAAAACTCTTGGCGGTACTTTTGTTAAAACCAGCTGGCACAGCAGCCCCGCGAGCCACGGGGGTGGAGGTTGCCATAGTTTTTGGAGCAGAATTCAAGATCTCTCTCAGTGTCTGAGACTCTGTGTTCAGCCCTTCTTGCTGCTCAACAACGTAGCTTGAAAATATCATTGCATTGTTAATTTTCACTGTGGGATGCATTCTTTGGTAATGTGGCATCAGGCTTCTAACATTCGGGCTTGTATAAGAGCAGAAGCGGCAGCGGTAGATCAGATCAGAATGATCAAAGTTCAGTACATTCATAGCTTCAGGGTGATGCTCACCATAATGCTGCTGCAGATCTTCAAAGTTTGTGTAGTCAATGTAGCACTCAAGACACCGGTATACTGCGCTGTGATCATTGGGATCCAGGATATACCTAAAGCTGAATTTAATATAGGGATGCATTCGCTGGTAGTGGGTGCTAACACTCCTGGCAGATTTGTTGCTGAAATCACAGTGTTTACAATAGTAAAGCCTGCCAGAGTCACTAAACTCTGAATTCTCGTTGTTCTGATCAGTACCGTACATGTTTGACTGGCTCCCCAGAACAGAGGCATTAGGACTCTGATGGTCCTTCATGCTGACAGAAGAATAATAGTCTTCCTCATCCTCAGATAAAGTCAGCTCAATCTCTGCTCCATTGGTGGAATTGTAGTCATGCTGCATGCTTCTGAAGTTGGTCTCCTTCTGGGAATCGTTAGCTTCTCTGCCCCACATTTGCTGGGGTGCATAAGAACTGGAAACCTCTATCATTGGTTCTGTTTGCTCTTCTTCTCTGTCTAACTCCACTTCTATCTCCACTTCATTGTCCTCCTCCTCTTCCTCATCATCCTCTACGTTAATCACAGCATCTTCTTGTTGTTTGTTTTGGCTGATCTTGCTCTGCAGGTTGCTCGCTATTTCATCAATTCTAGTTCTCTTTTTCACTGGAGAGAGATCTAAAGGGAAGTCATTTGACACCTTCCTAGGGGCCTTTGCAACAAAGTTATTTTTAGATGAGAGCCCAAGGATGGAGGTCTGGCTCTTCTTCACTGTGCTGGCAGAGGGGTGAGCATCTGCCTCACTCTCCTGTGGCGTGTTTGATGGTGGTCCATCATATTTTGGCAAGTTGTCACAGAATGAATGCTTGTGCTGCTGATGAACTCTGAGGCCTTTCAAAGTTGTGGTGGAATAGTTGCACATTGTGCACTTGTATGGATGCTGTGAATGGGGCTGGGGCGACTGCTGCTGTTGCTGCTGCGGCTGCACTGGTTCCATCATCCCAGCTGATTTCCTGCCATTTATATTTCCAGTTTCGTAAGATACTGTGCTGTCATTCAAAGAAGAGGCAATGCTTTCAGTCTGAGAGTTCATAGTG
This sequence comes from Chlamydotis macqueenii, assembly GCF_036417535.1. Classification (NCBI taxonomy): domain Eukaryota; kingdom Metazoa; phylum Chordata; class Aves; order Otidiformes; family Otididae; genus Chlamydotis; species Chlamydotis macqueenii. Next base: position 51,655,731 of record NC_141593.1, on the reverse strand, counting down.
TCCCAGTCTGATGTTGTTCCTGTGTGACATTGCTTGTGGGCACCAAGCTTTAATGAACTCTTGCAGGTGAAAGGGCATTCATCACACTTGTACACAGCTGTCTTCCCAGACAGGTGGATGTTCTCAATGTGACGGGAAATGCTTCGGCGGTGCATTGTCAGGAAAGGGCAAAAAGGACACTGGAACCTGTTCATATACCTTCTAAAGGGAATCCCTTTTGTTTCCAATAGTTTGTTGCCATCAGATCCCATCAGCTGCTCTGCAGACATTCCTGAGGTCTGGTGATCCATGGAGTTCAAGCCATTCTCGCTGTCCATTTCATTTAGCTCTTCATCTGAGCTGGAGTCATTTAGCATACTGCTTGTTTCCAGGTCAGCAGAAGAATTCGTCATATCAGCAATTCCATAGCGGGTTCTGTCAGACAAATTAACCATGCTCGAGTTGTGAGGTGACTTAGGCTTTATTTGAGGGTAAGACACAGAAGAAAACTTGGAAGATGCAGAAGAGTTGGGCCTGATAAGGGAATTGCTCATAGTGCTCCTGAAGTTTGAGACATTAGCATTTGACATCTCACGTCCTGTTGTATTCATGGAGATATAATTAGAGTTTGGGGAGGCATTCTGGGCACTCTTACTCTGCACATCAGGTGCACCGGTTCCATCTTGTTGCTGCCTCAGGCTTGACAGTATTTTTACCATGCTGCGATGCTTCTTCATCATGTGGTCACACCAGCGCTCCCTTCGAGGTGTCTGGTAGCTGCACCATTCACAACAAAAATTGCCCCTAGACTTTGTCAGGGGTTTGACCATGGATTCCAAAATGCTTCGCTCCACCACCTCTGCAGGCAGCTCCTTGCAGGGATCCTGCACTGGCACAGAAGCAGACGTTGATTCAGACATAGCAGTAGCAGCAGCAGGAGGAGTTGAACTCTCTTTCAGGTTGTTTTTGTGATACATTTTCTGGTGCTTAATAATCCTTGCACGCCTGGGTGACTTGTAGGTGCAGAAATGGCAACTGAAAACTTTGCCAAACCCTTCATGCATCATGATGTTGTAATTTAGGGAACTAGCAGTTGGTGGCCCCACTGAGCTCCCCCCAGCCTGTGCTCCATGAACCTTGCGCGTGTGCTCTATGAGTAGGTTTTTGGAACGGAAGTAACGCACACAGAACTTGCACTGGAAAAACTTGTTGGTTGGTTTAGGATTTGGAGCCATGTGCTGACCATAGAAAGTCTGGCTCTGGCTATAGTAACTTCCAGTCCCCATCTGACTTGTTGCATTTTGCCCTAAAATGAGAATTAAGGTGTATATGTAAATAAATAAAATCAAATAAAGAGGCTTTTTCTTTACCCATCCTGTATGCAAAAGAACACAAGCACATCCTGGATAGATAATAATCACACCAGAATTACCTCACTTACGTATGGTGAAATCTACATATCTGGCAATGCTCAGAAAAATTACCATTATGCATAGTGTCTATGACTGCGATGTACACTTTGGGACAGATAATTTCTAAAATAATCTCCTTGGGGAAAAAAAGAAAGCTAGTACACTAATAAAGTTGAAAATTTTGAGGTAGTTCATGGTGGCGAAGAACAACCATGAAAATCTGAAAACCAAAAAGCAACGTGAACAAATACATGAAAAGCAGCTGGGAAATAAAATCGTCCTCGATGTTTGCATTTACAGATAAAGCTGTGGTCAGAACCAATATGGCTGAAGCTAGACACCTGCTTTGCTGACATAGCAATAAACATAATGCCAGTTTTTAAAATCACATTAAAAGTAGAAACTAAAATGCACTGAAATAAGCTACATGTAAAATAAGGGGTTAGAGTTGAGATCAATCTTAAAGTTGAGATTTACCTGCTATTTCATCTGCAATTGTAAATTCATCCTTTACAGAAGAAAATTCAACCTCAGTCTGGTTGCTAGCATTCATGGAACCAGACCTTGGCTGGCTAGGACTTTCCTCAGAGACATCAGTTGGCTGCAGAAAAGCAGTGTGAACATCCTGAATGTGAGCTTTTAGGTCTTCATAAGATGGAGCTCGAAAATCACAGCCATCACACTGCAGCACCTCCATGGTTCAGGGATGATCTTTTACATTAGAAAATTCTGCAAGAAAAACAGGAGGAGAGAAGAAAGATATATGTTTTACAGCAATGTCATTGTAACAAATCCTGAAAATAGGTAATATCAAGCTTAAGATGACTTAATCATTTCCAGAGATTCCACAAATACTGTGGCATAAAACTCAATCTTTGCTTACCCTATTAAGAGGCATCAATTCAGATTCACATACAGTTCTATCTAGGTAGCTCACAAGTTGCCGAGTCAACACCACAAACAGTCAACTTTCTGACAAGTGACTATTGATTCAATGAACTTTGTCCTCTTGGCTTTTCTATTACACAGGATAGGGCTGTTGTTCAGAAGTTTGCCTTGTTCAAAGACCACAACTCATATGCTAGAGAAACAGTACATTACTCCCAGTTACACACTGAAATTTACAATCAGAAAACAGTGGCTTCTGCCTTTATGAGACCACTCTAACCCTCCTGGAAGTTGTCAAGTCCTGCCTGTTTCAGTGATATAGATCAAAAGCCTTCACAGGAAGAAACCTGCCTTTCTTCTCAACATCCTGTCAGTTCCGATGTTGGTGGAAAATCTACACATAAGTCCAAGATGAGATGCAGCTACACGAACCCAAGCTAGAATGCCTTGCTCTGCCCTACTTCCACGAAGCTTTGTGAGGGTATCTCCAGTCTTTGTTAAAATGTTTATAGTTTCATTTCAGTCTGTTCTGGAGACATTACCTTTGGATGTTAGCAGTCTGCGGGATAGAAAGGGCTGGAGGAAGACAGAGACAGCAATGGGAATAGGAATACTGCAAATGTACAATGGAAACAGAAGTTACAAAGACTGAGACATAATGGCTTCCTTGATCTATCCAAAAGCCCTGCACCCTGCATACCTTGAAGTACAAAGTAACATAAGATCTAGTAACATGAAGATGGTTCAGCTTGTGACTAATTAGTCCTGCAACAGAGAATTATATGTTTCCACATTGCCATGGAGGAGACACAAAGCACAGGCAAAACAAAAGCCTTAGATCTTCCTACCCCATGTAGTACTTAGGCACAAGAGCAATCTTCCTATGTTAACACAGGAATGACTTCTTTAAGCTTCCATGTGCTGCGCTGGGAAAGGACGATAAATTTGACGTTTCAGAGGTCTAAGACACAAGGACAGCCGAAAGCACTGAAAATTCCATGTGTTTATTGCACATAGAGCATGAAGCTACTTCCACAGCGAGGAGAAAGTTCCAAAACATTAGAGTATAGAAACAAGAGAGGGTACTGCATCAGAATTTTACATGAAAGAATGCTTCTTCTGATAGCCTGCTAAAATAAACTTCTAGCAAGTCAAATTCTTGACAGTCTGAGCACAGACACATATTTACCTACATTACTTTGCAGGCTGCACTGTGTCCTTTCTTTCCCCCCACTCCCTCCCACCACCAATACAGAAAATGAACGCTGCACCAGCTTCTTTTCAGCTAACAAAGTTACAATAATCGAGATACTCAAGCTTTTATGTGCAAGCACCAGACCAAATTGTGTGGAAGAGGTTGCTATCTGCTCTGGATCAAATTACAGCAGTGAGTGAAGCCCCACCCCACATCTCCTTTAGCACAGTCCATTAGACCTGAAAACAAATTTTTCCATGGAGCAGACGACTCCTGCATTTAGAGCACTTCACAGAAAAGCAGATCATCCAGTTTTCATTACCCATCCCCCAAGCTTAGTCCTTTCATCTCAGCCAAACAAGCCACAGCTCTGCTGAATGTGTTTATCACACTTTCAAGAGATATGAGCCCCTGCGTCACTGAAGCTTTAAGACTCACTAAGCTGCCCTAGTCCTCTGAGCTTTGGGAGCAGCCATTTTAGCTCAGACAACTCCTGCAGTCAGAGGCTCAGGGCTTCTCGCCTGTGCACAACATGGCCTCACTTATCTCAGCTTCATCTCAGGCACCCCAGGCTTTTTCATTTTTTTTCCACATTTTTTTTCCTCCTTCTCATTGGGTGATGCTTGAAAAATCAGCATCCCCAGAACCTATCTCCCCTTCTCCTGCATGACTTGCCCCCCAAGTCATGTCGCGGCTGTCTCCCTGCACTGCCCAAGCAGCGCCATCACTCCCTCAGCAGATCGCCCGCAAGCATCTCCTAGGCTTGGTTCTCCTGTCCCATGGATGACAAATGTGACGGTTCGTTCCAGAAACAGAGCATTACAGCATCAAGACACTGGTCCAAGCTGTCCTACAGGCAGAGGCAACACACAGCTGAGCCTCCCAGGACGAAGGGGGGGTCGGGGCAGGGAGGGGGAGGCGGGCAGGGGGCCTCCAGCCTGCCCTCTCCCTGGGGAGCCCTCCTGCTTGGCGCAGAAGACACACAACCCCACTCCTCTGCCAGATTCCAAAGTCTAATGACCTTTGTTAATCACCAGCCAGCCTGTCTGCATCAGCAAACCCTGCCAGCAGACACACCCTTCACACAAAGGCTGTAGCTATGCCTTTTAAGAGAGGTTCTCTGAAAGCTCCATTGTGTGGAACAGAGGAAAAACAACACACACAAAAATTTCGCTCTTCCCCCCTCACGTTCCCCCCACCCCACCCCCCGGGAAACTTCAGACCCTTTAGAAACACCACCACAAAACGCTTTCAGCCCTGTCTCTTTTCGAAACTTCAGGCCAGCCTACAAAATATAAAACCAGAAGGGAGAGCAAACCTGAGGTTCTGAAAAAGGATAATCCTGGCAGCTTCAAAAGGTAAAAACCACTACCATTCCCATCTCCAGCAGTCACGATACACTGATCTTGGAGAAGGTATCCTCAAGGATACTGGTTGCTGTCTAGACAGTCTTAAACCAACAGTACCCTTCTGCTACAAATCAGAAGGAAGAGCTGAAAGACCGTTGATAGCTGCTGATTACAAAAACTGATGGGAACTTTCTAATGGGTTCCAGCTTGAATCTCAGCAGGGTCTGTATAACAAAGGCAGCCTCAAGCCAGAGAAGAGGTTAATCTAACTGCAGCTATAAGGAACAAACATCAGGTACAGCTGAATGGACTTCAATTTGATGTTTTCACCATGCATCCCACTGAAAGCAAGATGAAGCCTTTTGTAAGGAATTCTGATCTACCATTTCCATATTTTTCTTTAAAACTCAGGCATTGCAGAAAGGTGAAGAAAAACAAACTGCTAGTTTGAGCTCCTATACCAAAAGAAACTGAAACACAATGTGTGTCTCTTTCTGTCTTCTCTTTTGTCTGCATGGGATATGGAACTGAGAGAGACCCACCTACCCACCAATAAAGAGCATTTTCAAGTGCAGATGTTAATACACTGGCAAGACACACCACAAGCAAGGGAAACAAAGCAAGAGTTGCACGTTTTCATCATGATCAGCTAAGGCAATGCATTCCATAATCCTTTAAATTTTCAAACAACACAGTAAGAAGATTTAGAGGAGAATGGAGGTGGAGTAAGAGAGGAGTTACCAAATCCATTAACTCAAAAGTGGAATAGGAAGTCTGGAAAAAAAAACCCAAAACAACCAAACACAACCACCATGAAATGAATCCATAAATCCCACAAGCCTTCTAACATATTCACAACCAATCTCTTGAGACCACACTGCCCACAGATAACATGACTTCTAAAATACCCTTACTAATGCAATGCTAACCTCACCAAACAGATTATTAAAATGCCATTGTCTGACTAATTTGCATTTACAACCTCCTTTTAAAATATATGGCTTTAATGCTTAATATGGAAGAGGTATTCTAATTTTCCTTATGAGTGGAAAGCTTCCAAAACATTGGGTAAAAAAGATTCCCAAAGCCATAGTTTTAAACACCTAAGGTGAGGTCTCAAATTGTCTTTTCACATCCTTCTTGACACTCATAAATGCGTGAGAACATCAGAGACATAGTCACATTAGATTTCTAGGTTTTTAAAAATCCAAAACAAAAGATAATTGTGCTTGTTGAACAACAGTCATTACAGAATTTGCCAACAGCCAAAGTAGTACAAATCATTATGAATAAGTTTGGTTTTAAAGCTTCAAAATACAAAATTAATTGTGAAGCCCAAGGCACTGACCTCAAAATTGAGCTTCTGTGGTTTAACTACCCATCCGTTATATTTTGAGATGGAGTCAGCAGAGCTTCTAGAAGTTAAGAATATGCACATGCACAACCACAACTGAAAAGGTCAGTCAGACCACACACACTATGTGAACTTCCAGCTCAGTATTAGTAACTTCGCATGTAAAACAAAAGAAATCTCCAGTTCTCCAAGCCTTCCTCCAGTCAGATGATCAGAGCCATTTTCATCCCTACCTCATACAAGCAGGCTGCATACACAGCTTTCATTTCACTCTGTGCCAAGGTGGAGCTGAAAGAAATTTCTTCACCAAAAGGGCTAGCAAGCACTGGAACAGGCTGCTCAGGGAATACCAACCCTGGAGGTATTTAAAAGACATGTAGATGTGGCACTTAAGGACATGGTTTAGTGGTGGACCTGGCAATGTTAGCTTTATGGTTGGACTCGATGATCTTAAAGGTCTTTTCCAACCTAAATGATTCTATGATTCTATTACACACCCCATCACACTGGCAGAAATACTGCCAAACCCCTTTCAACTGGACAAAGTCCACCTGGAGATGCAGTGTGTGCCAGGGACCTGAGGGCATCCACAGGCCTCATTCTTCCTGAGTGGCCCTCCTTCCCATTTCACACCCTGGCGCCATTAGCCCCTGCCCCAGCAATGCCAGGGCCGGTCTCCAGCTCCCCACAGCCCCGCCCTGGGCCCTACCTGCAGGCCCACACCCAGCCAGACCCATGGAGGTTCCCAATACCTGGGGCTGAGCCTGCCCCTGGCCTGCCCTGCTCCCGGCTGGGGTTGTGGGACGGGCCCAGGCTGCCAGGCCCTGGCTTGCCTCTCCGTGGGGAGCCCTGTCACGGCACACTGGGCCCAGTCAGACAGCCATGAACAAAATGTCTTAGCAGAGACTGGAATCACATACCAGAGTCCTCATTTTCCTTCAAAACACACAGGAAGCTTCAGCACTGGTCTAATCTCCCTGCCGCCTTTTTCTTGCTGTTAGAGATCTCAACCCACCAGAAATAAACTACCAAACACTACAGCAATGCGATTCACAAACAACTAATTACAGACACAACAAGTTTTTTAAATTCCCGTGAGTAACACCGCAGGCATTTTTCCCTGCCAGAGAGGCCTGGGTTTACAGTGCCCACAGCTGCGGTGAGGACCTTCCAGCAGTGCCACCTGGGCTCTGGCCAGGTTCAGCTCATATACAGTGGAGCTGCTGCTTTGATGTCCTTGGGTTTGGGGTTGTTCTGCCTTTTTTTTTTTCCCCCTTATTTTTTTAAACACTTTTTAGAACATAAGATAACAACAGGGAAAATGAGGACTAAACAAGTAAAATCACAGGAGCAATGCAAAAATGTATACATTTGAGAAACTGGAAATCTGAAAGCCATTCTAATTGGAGGGAGCCAGCCTCATCTTTCACTTAGGAAAAAAACCTATAATTAATGAGGAGTTCAAACTACAGTCAGGCAAACCTACTCAACTCATGGGTCTTTTACAATGACCAAATTCCAGTCAAGCTACTGAGATTCTTGGTCCTCTGAGGGTTGTCTTTGGAGTTACTCCTCCAAGTTGGTACCAAAATAAACTAAATTGAAATACCGTTTCTTTACTCACCTTTTTTTTTACAAAAAATTTGAGGAAACTGGATTTTGATAGAACTCCATGGGTTGGGTTGCAACTGTGCACTCTGATATACTTACTTTGTGGTTCATATCTTCATGCAAAAAAAAGTCATTTTATGGTAAAATTTTATCACCAGTTGCACCTTTTATTATCAAGATGTCCATACTGATGTCCAGTTTTGGGTCACTTAATACATTTTTGAAACTCAACAGTTATACCCATGAGAGAAATTATATGTGAGTGATACCCATGAGAGAAAATTAATTCCAGCCACTCCAAACAATAATTCATTGGGGGCCCAACTTAAATGCCCCTATGCAAATTCATGTAGCATGGGGAATAAACAAGACGACAGATAAAGACCTGTGCACGCCTGCATGGCTATGATCTTATTGGCGTCACAGAGATGTGGTAGGATGGTTCCTATGACTGGAGTGTGGAGGGCAGCGAAGAGGGCACATAGCAAGCTCTCTACCACTGAATTCAGGAGAGCAGATTTTGGCCTGTTCAGGGATATGCTTGGTAGAGTGCCATGGGATAAGGCCCTGGGTGTAAGAGGGGCCCAAGAAAGTTGGCTAGTATTCAAGGATCACCTCCTCCATGCTCAGTAGGAATGCACCCCACTGAAGAGGAAGTTAAGCAAAAAAGCCTGGAGGCCTGCATGGATGAGCAAGGAGCTCCTAGATCAACCAAAAAAAAACAAAAAGGAAGCTTACGGAGGATGGAAGCAGGGACAGGTGGAGGAATACCGAGAAATTGTCTGAGCAGCCAGGGATGAGGTTAGGAAAGCTGAAGCCCCGATGGAATTAAATCTGGCCACGGACATCAAGGGCAACAAGAAAAGCTTCTTCAAGTATGTCAATGATAAAAGGAAGACCAGGGAAAATGTGGGCCTTCTCTGGAAGGAAATGGGAGACCTGGTTACCCAGGATATGGAGAAGGCTGAGGTACTTAAATTACTCTTTTGCCTCAGCCTTCACCTGCAAGTGCTGTTGTCACACCTCCCAGGCAGAGACTGGGAGAATGAAGAACCACCCACTGTAGGAGAAGAGCAGGTTCAAGACGATCTAAGGAACCTGAAGGTGCACAAGTCCATGGGACCTGATGAGACACATCTGTGGGTCCTGAAGGAACTGGCAGATGAACTTGCTAAAGCCAGTGACCATCGTATTTGAGAAGTCATGCAGTCCAGTGAAGTTCCCACTGACTGGAAAAGGGGAAACATAACTCCTATTTTTCTAAAAACAAAAAAAGGAAGACCCATGAAACTATAGGTCAGTCAGTCTCACCTATGTGCCTGGCAAGATCATGGACTAGATCCTCCTGGAAACTATGCCAAGGCATGTGGAATACGAGGTGACTGGTGACAGCCAACATGGCTTTACTAAAGGCAAATCATGCCTGACAACAGGGTTACAGTGTTGGTAGATAAGAGACGAGCAACTAATGTCATCTACCTGGACTTGTGCAAAGCATTTGACAGTATCCTGCACAACATCCTTATCTTTAAACTGGAGAGACACGGATTTGATGGGTGGACCACTTGGTGGATAAGGAATTGGCTGGATGGCTGCACTGAGAGAGTGGTGGTCAAAGGCTCAATGTCCAAGTGGAGACCAGCGACGAGTGGTGTTCGTCAGGGGTTGGTATTGGGACCAGCCCTGTTTAACATCTTTGTTGGTGATATGGACAGTGGGATAGAGTGCACCCTCAGCAAATGTGTCCACAACACCAAGCTGTGTGGTGCAGTCAACACACTAGAGGGAATGGATGCCATCAAGAGGGACTTTGACAGGCTGGAGAGGTGGGCCCATGAGAACCTCCTGAAGTTCAACCAGGCCAAGTGCAAGGTCCTACACATGGGCTGGGCCAATCCCAGGCACAAATACAGGCTGGGCGGAAAATGGACTGAGAGCAGCCCTGAGGAGAAGGACTTGGGACTGCTGGTGGACAAGAAACTCAATATGAGCCAACAATGCACGCCTGCAGCCCAGAAAGCCATCCCACGCTGCATCAAAAGAAGCATGGCCAGTAGGTTGAAGGAGGTGATTCTGCCCCTCTGCTCTCCTGAGACCCCACCTGGGGTACTGCATCCAGCTCTGGAGCCTCCAACATAAGGACATGGATCTGTTGGAGTGAGTGCAGAGGAGAGCCAAGAAGATGATCAGAGGGCTGGAGAACCTATGAAGACATGCTGGGAGAGTTGGGGTTGTTCAGCCTGGAGAAGAGAAGGCTCTAGGGAGACCATGTAGTAGCCTTCCAGCACCTAAAGGGAGCCTACAAAAAAGCTGGAGGGGAACTTTTGATAAGGGCATGTAGTGACAGGACATGGGCTTTAAACTTACAGAGGGTAGATTTACATAAAATGTAAGGAAGAAATTCTTCACTATGAGGGTGGTGGGGCACTCTGCAATCACATAGATTGCCCAGAGAAGTTGTGGATGCCCCATCCAGCCAAGTTAGATGGGGCTTTGAGCAACCTGGTCTAGTGTAAGGTGTCCCTGCCCATGGCAGATGGGTTGGAATTAGGTGATCTGTAAGGTCCCTTCCAACCCAAACCACTCTGTGATTCTATGAAATATGTTAGCTGATACATCATCCTGTCATCCGTTTCTTCCAGTAAATATTTCTGTTGATCTACATGGAAATGCATATTACAATATATTTTCAGGAAAGAATATTAGAAGTACATTACAACTACACAGTAAAAACAACAATCTAAATTAAGCAGAGACAGACTATTTTTTTTTTCTCTAAAATGTACTTATCCAGCCACCAGGAAGACTGTTTGAACGTGAAGTAGGCTCCAGGTCAGATTGCACAAAAGGTTTTTCAGTTCAAGAAGAGAACACAGATCTACAGAACCTCTGGTTATTTTTCTTTGGGGGAACTTAATATATAAACATGTAAATTACCTTAAATAGGTCCAAAGGATGGACACTTTGCTATCAGCTCAAACGGTTCTCCAAGACTATGACTTTTCAAAAAATGTTAAAAAAAAAAACAAAACAAAACAAACACCAAAAAACCCCAAAACAGAAGCAGCATGGTGCTCAGTTACTGAACATTCATGCATATTAGGCATCTCACTGTAAGATCCTAGCAGAATAAAGGCACATCATACATTTTACAGGGAGGTATGAAAGAAAGGAGAATCACAGATAGGAGCACAATGTCAACTTTTGTGAGGTATCTTGAGGAAAAGACTGCAGTCCCCAGCCGCAAGCAGGCACAGCAAACTGATAGTTATCTCACTGCGGAAAACACAAACTTCCTTAGCAAGGAAGATGAAACTCTGAGATGGAATACTTGACCTTATACCCACGTCTTACTTGCAAGGAAACCAAATCAGCAAAGACAATTCAGATATAATCAACTGAACTACAAAGCATTGGGCTGGGGCTTTACTGATTCAAGCTCCCTAAATGCTGATCACTCCTTTTGCATTTCTCACAAATAATGTCTCTTCTCCTTCTTTCTGTGGGCTCCTGGAGGCCATATATACATGTATATCTGTTCTTAAAAAAAATACACAAAGAGGTCATCTAAATGGTGGAAGGATACTTGCAAACATAGAATTTTCAAAATAAAAGCAGATTGCAAATAAAACGCAACAACTTAATTAAAAGACAAATTGAGACAAAGTCATACAAATTATGATTCTAACTTTTCTTTGTCTTCCCTTCCTGAAGGTTAGCTGTGAGGCATTACATGGTACAGAGCATGGGGAACTGAGTCTTTGGATGGAGAACTTTGCCCATGAGAAGGCTCTCGAATATGAAATACTTTTGCTCCAAGTAAGACTCAGATGAGTTTTTCTGCTCTTCTGAATTACTTTCATGGCACGTTATTAATCCTTACAGAAATAAAAAAGACTCTAAATATATGTAAGGATCTGAACAACTAAATAGCCAGGACAGGATTTTTTCCCTTATTAAGTATTAAGGTACTTAATTTACTGCACAAAAGTAATAGTGGAGCTGCAAATACAGACATACAGACAATTTTGTCAATTTTTCCCATGGTTCACCAGTCAGTAAACACAGTACTACTTTGGCTATGTGTTACAAGAAGATGCAACAACAATGTTGCTAGGATGGGGGGAATTTTGATCAGATAGACTCCTTCTTCTAACAGAAAAAACTTTGTTTCCTTTCCTACCAGAAGATGAAGAAGAGGAAGAAAATGCAAACACACACACACACACACAAAAAAAGTATTAAACCATTTTCCCAGTCAAAACCTGTAAAGAAAATACCCGTTTAAATCCTTCCAGGATTTAAGAGGAAGATGGAATACCACAGAGCAAAACTCTACAGAGTACCAATGTGGTCTGCCACTTGGTTCCCATACTAAATGCTCACAGGAAACAAAGCAAGTCATCTACCTCACTGACACAACCCAGCCTCTGAAGGCCCTTCTGCATAGACACACGTGTTCAAGAGGCAAGTGGGCTGGCTCAACCTAGGAAAAAAGATACCAGAGCCAAGCAACTTGGCCCTGCTCATTAGTGCTCCCCAAATGGCACAATGCAACTGAAAGCAGTGGGTCTGGGGTTTCGAGCCAAGAGCGTATTGTTAATTATCACAAGAAATCCAGTTGCTGTGAGTTAAGAGAAGTGCACTCCCTCATATACATGGACTTGGGAGAGGAAGATGTCAGTAGGTGGTGCTGAAGAACACAGCAGCACTCTCTGCCTGGCTACTCCAGAAACAACCTAATTCCTTCTCATGCATTGCAAATAGCATCTTCTAGGAGCTCTTTACACAAAGGATGAATTACCAGACTCACCTTGGAAGAAGCAAGGGGAGGAGCAAACTTCTCATCCTGGCATAACCCCACCAAAGATCTCTTTCTTGCCAAGAAAAGTCAGAGCTGTTATAAAAGGGGTCCTGCCAGTAGCAAATCGGATATGACAAACTCAACCACTACTCTGCTGCGCCATTAACTGAAGTGGGAAAGAGCAAAGCTGTGACTGAAGGCAAAAGAGATTATCTGCTGATGGCCATCTGCTCTTAAATGAACCCTAAAATAGACTTGCACAGCCCGTAGTGCCTTTAAAAGTAATATTGCCATTCACCCCGAACTACATGCTCCATTCCCATGGTCACAGTGCTGTGGCTGGTGAGTTGCAAGCATGCTTTATAGAGGACCAATGCTGGTTTGCAAGAAGCACAGTGTTTTCAGAGGCTAAATACAGTTTATAAACTAGTGATGGAGCTAAACCGTGAGAAGACATGAACTGCTGGATTATTTTAGGGGCCACAGAATTTTAATCTTAGGGATCTGAGATTAGACCAGCCAACACAGCTGGTTCAAAAGGCAAGCAGGCACTCTCAGTGTAGTCACAGAGGTGGAAATAAAATCCCTAGCCCTCAGAAACCACAAATACCAAAGGCAAAGCCCTGCTTTGAGACTGTTACTGAAAAATGTCTTCAAGAAGGCAAAATAAAGAGACTATCACCATCTCGAAAGAAAAATGTGAAAAGATGTGTTGCTGGACACATGTTCCTCCTTTAAGTGCACAGACTGGACCTATATAACAGCAGTCATGACATAGACTGAACTCAGCTGGTGAGAGGAGTAACCTTTCAGCCAGAGAATTTCCATAATATAGCATTCAATTTGGTAGTGTTGTGGTTTTGTTTAGTGAGGGGGAGGCCTAAGGTGGTAGCTTCTGTAGGAAACTGCTAGAAGTTGCTCCCCTTTGTTCAGTGGACTTGGCCAGGCCTAGGGCAGACCCGCTGCTGGCCAAGGCTGAGTCAATTGGTAGCAGAATGTTACATGATAACACCTCTGCGATAACGTATTTAAGAAGGGGAAAACAGAAAAAAAAAAAAGAGAAGAGAAGATGTGAAGAAGCTGAGCCGGGGGAGAGGCAGAGAGGGGGAGGAGCAGGCCTCGTGGGCCTTGCAAGCCTCACCCTCTGGTCTCTCGCCAGGCGGCCGACTGGGCCCGAATCAGCCCGGCCCAGCTGCAAGAAGTGGAGAGGAGATGAACAGGATGATGTGAAGAGATCCTGAGAGGCATCTGCCAGCCTGTTGTGAAGAACTTTTCTTGTGAGAGGAACAGCTGCAGATGCCAGTGAAGAAGGAGGGGGAGGAGTAATTCTGCTCCTGGCCAAGATTCCCCTGCAGCCTGTGGTGACAACCACGGTGGAGCAGGTTGTGCCCCTGCAGCCCATGGAGGTCCATGGAGGAGCAGAGATCCACTTGGAGCCCATGTAGGACCCCACACCGGGGAAGGTGGATGCCTGAAGGCAGCTGTGGCCCGTGGAGGGCCCGCTGGGACAGCCGTTCTGGAGAGACTGCACTCTATGGAAGAGATGACCCATGCCAGAGCAGTTTCATGAAGGACTGTGGCGTATGGGTGGGACCCCACAACAGAGCAGGGGAGGAAAGTGAGGAGTTCTTCCCCTGACCATGAAGCAGTGGCGTAAAACAACGCATGATGAACTGACCGCAACCCCCATTCCCTCTTCCCCCCTGTGCTGCTCGGGAGGGGGCAGAGATAGTGTTAAGCTTGGGAAGAGTGAGGGGTGGGGGTTATCTTGTTCTCTGTCTCATTATCCTGCTGTTTGCAGTAATAAATGAATAGTTTTCCCCAAGCCAAGTCTGTTTTGCCCGTAACGGTAACTTTAAGGATTTTCTCCCTGTCCTTATCTCAAACCTCAAGCTGTTTTTTCCGTTTTTTCTTATATTATCTCTCCCTATTCTTTTGGAGGGTGGGGGAAGTGAGAGAGAGCCCGCATAGTCTGGTCCCGATTGGGGCTGAACTATGACAGGTAGATATTCAAGACTAAGTTTCCAAGTAAAAGAAAATCACAGAGCAGTCAGAAACCAAAGAAACATTGTGTGGATCAGATCCAAGTGAGCCAAAGCCCACTGCCTGCCTTTCATCATCAGTATGAGCTCAGCTTAGTAAGAAACCTGGGATCCTGATGCAGCCCTCTCCCTCAGTCCATCCTGAGATCTTACTTGCTCCAGAGGCACTTATGTAAAGAGTTAACCTCATCCAGAAAGCATGTGGAGAAGATTAAAAGGGGCATTCAGAGGAATAGGTTTAACCCTATAAACCCAAAGCACCAGAAGTCATGTTCTGTACCAGCAAACAAAGCTAAACAGAACAGCAGAACACCTCATGCAGACTCAAACCCACCTCATGCATGACTCCAACTATAAAGCAGGATCCATGACTGAAATTTTACTGGAGGACAAGAAAACGCTGAATAACAAAGTCTAGCTATTTTAACACCGCCTTCCTCTCCAGCTATCCCTCCCCTTCCCCCAAGCTTCCTGCTATATTTGACAATTGCTGGGCAGCAAGCAGAAGCCTCTCTGTCAGCCAGTTCATTTCCTCAGGTAATACAAATCCATCACTGACCCATTTACAATGCCAGACAGAATACACAGTTTTATTTGCCCACTGACTCATTTGCAGTATGGCAGCTAGCATCTCTGCCCCAGGTAGAAGAATATATACTTTTCCAATATTTGACAGATCTCAGGTTGCCACCCTTCTCCCTGCCACCCCTTCAAAAAGATCTTTTTCACCTATGCAAGTGAAGATCCTCTGTCTGTTTCAGATGGTGGCAGCAAGATGCTGGTCCTATCACTGATGGCTGAAAAGTAATACTGCTGAAAAGGAGGAATAACAACTTGCAGATAACATTTATGTTGGCCCAAATACTTTTCTTTGGCCCAAACAACTTCCCATTGGATTACCTGTTGGGATGGAATATATACACACTGGAATGCAATATCATGGGTCCAAATGAGAACCTTGCTTCTCTTACTCCCTCTTCAACCTCCATTTCCAGCCACTCCTTCCTTACAGAAGCAGCCCTGAAGAGAAGGAATTGGGTGTGCTGGTGGACAAGAAGCTCAACATGAGCCGGCAACGTGCACTTGCAGCCCAGAAAACCAACTGCACCCCGGACTGCATCAAAAGAAGCATGGCCAGCAGGTCGAGGGAGGTGATTCTGCCCCTCTACTCTGCTCTCATGTAACCCAGCTAGAGTACAGCATCCTGCTCTGGAGCCCCCAAGATAAGAAGGACGTGGACCTCTAGGAATGAGTCCAGAGGAGGGCCATGAAGATGATGAGAGGGCTGGAGCACCTTTCCTACGAAAACAGGCTGAGTTGGGGCTGTTCAGCCTGAAGAAGAGAAGGCTCTGGGGAGACCTTATAGCAGCCTTCCAGTACCTAAAAGCAGCTTTAGGAAAGATGGGGAGAAACTTTTTAGCAGGACCTGTTGTGAAAGGATGAGGGGTAATGGTTTTAAAATCAAAGGAGGTAGATTCAGATTAGACATTAGGAAAAAATTGTTTACAATGAGGGTGGTAGAACACTGGAACAGGTTGCCCTGAGAGGTGGTTGATGCTCCATCCCTGGCAACATTCAAGGCCAGGTTGGATGAGATGCTGAGCAACCTGATCTAGTTGGAGATGTCCCTGCTCCTTGCAGGGGGGTTGGACTAGATGACCTTTGAAGGTCCCTTCCAACCCTAACCATTCTATGATTCTATAACTTTTTGCAGTTGTTCTATAAAGCCCAAGTACAAAATATTTAAAATATCATACTGGCTCAATTATCATCATTTGTGTGATACATGGGTAACAGACAGTTCCTAGAAGAAAATTAAGTGGAACAGTTACAGTGCACTTTCGGGGTAGGGGGGGGCAGAATTCAGAGTGATCCTAGGATTATGGCTCACAGGATCTGTGAAGTGACTAAGGATAATTGAAGTTCTCCAGCCAGAAGATGTTTGGATCAAAGAGGCATTAGAAACAATTACATTAAAAAGAGGAAAAAGTATTCCCTGTCTAAATACCCACACTTTGTTATGCAGGTAATAATTAAGAACAACCTCCCTCATAAAAAAAAAAAAAAAAAACCAAAAAAAACCAAAAAAAACCCCTCTTGTTAGCCTTATTTCTTATGTTTCCAATAATAAACAGTCCTTTCCCCTGACTACTCTGGACATATTCAAATTAAGGAGAAAGCTGTTATTAAAGCTGAGTTCTACCAAAAGTGGTAAGATGTTGAAGCTCCTAATGGAGTTCTTCTGTCCTAGTTTAATCCTTTTTGCTTTAAATACACTGTTTGAAGATCAACCACTAAGATCAAATTTCTTTTTCTTGCTCCTAAGCAATACCCAAACAGGACATGGACCATAAAGAAGAAAAAATAACTAAGACTTTCTTTGTAATAAGGCCGATGGCTAGGAGGGGCTGAGATGATAACCAACTGCATCCTTCAAAAGCTACAATTCTTGCAAGCATGTAGACATTACAGAATGATTGTGGTTTTCTTTCCCTTCTCCAAGTCCATTGCACAACACCTTTGTTTTTTTCTGCTGTTTTAAATGCTTTACATTTAACCATTTAAAACTGAAAAATTTTCAAGCATTTAAAATAACTAGGAAAGTAGCAAAATCCAATTTTGAAACAAAAGAATCAGTTCCCATGTCATAAGATTACTCTTATTTTGAAGAAAGTGGAACTATTCTTGCTTCACCCTAAAAATACAGAGTGAAAGCTGATAAAAGAGAAAATAATTGCCAAAACTTTATCCCAGAATACATAAACAATTGCTAAACTACATATAAAGAAAAAAAATGTCTTTTGTCATAAGGAAAGTTCAGTTCAAGACTCGTTCATCAACATAAAAAGTATCTCTGTGAAAGAAAATTAAAGAGACCATGAATACCCTGTTCTTATATTTCCCAGGCACTCACTCCTTCTAGTTAACCCAGTGAATTACACCAACAACTTCTGATAATTTACAAATAGTTCATTAAAGATTTTAGCTACCTCAGGTCATCACCAATTTGAAACCTGGCCATCATGTTTTACTCAAACACTCTGAAAGAAGATGGTGTATCTTCATTATGGAATAGGACAGTCCACCTCAGAGAAAGTATCTGGATAAATTAGTTTCCTTAACCTTTGAAGATCTGTGTAACCTGGAAACTGAACCCAAATTCTTTGTTTTTCTAAGAGGCAGGATGTAGCAAACACAGGTCCCCAGAGAGCACTCTGTCTAAAGCAAGATGAAGACTGGAAGAGATTTTCAGTTTTCCTGGCCTAAGAGAAGAGACTTCTTGGGTAAATTGAAGGTGGAAGGACTTTTCAGAAAGTGCTCTAGCAAAAAGTGGCACCTTCTCCATATAGGAAAAAAAATGTCCGGAAAAAAACACCAAGATACTTAGACAAATTCAAGAAAAGGCAGCCCAGTAGACTTCACTAGGATTTTGGTTTTGCACGTAAATACTAAGAAGCAACAAAGAGAAGTCTGAAGAGAAGTATAAGATAAATGGCCAAGAAATGGCCTTCTCATAAGCTCTGTCCTCAGAAAATCTCTTATTTCATTGCAAATCCAGGTATGTTATTGAAAATTCAAGGGACAGTAGCTCTTCAGGACAGGTATCCTGCTTTTGGCTACAATCAGATAGCCATCCATGCTTGGCTCTACAAAAGCAGTCTGGGCAGCAGTTCTCCTCTCTCTCCATTGGTACAGCAGCTGTTGCTTTAGCTACAGAGAAAGTAACTGCTCCATGGATATTCCCTCTCCGGAATGAAGAAGACAGAACACACTGACTGTCAACAACTCTACAACTAAAACATATAAATACAATGAGGTCATTGCATATCTGCATGTGGAGATGTGCAGATCCATTTTGTCCTGAAGGATCCACTTAGTGGTACTGTTCTCCCTAGACGCCCTCAGCATGTCTTCCTACAAACATTTTCATCCAGCCTCCAGGTGATCCTGCATGTAACACCAAGCCATGTGTGTGAGAAGAACCAGAAGTGAGGTTGTACCCACACAGGACTTCAGCAGGGTTATTTGAAACAGCAATAGCTCTGTCTAAATAACTCCATGGGTAAACAAACCTTAACATTTACTCTACACGCAAAGTAGATGGAAGCGGATAAGATCTATTTTAAGCTAACAAAGACGGCAAAAACATTTTTAAAAATACCCAAAAGATTCCAGAAGATTCAAGCCCCGTGATGGTTTAAAACATCCAACAGAACTTTCAGCTTGATGAGATGCAAACAAAATTATGCCATATATCATGCCTTTTAGTTAATCTGAAAACTTCAGAAGTAATGTTCTGAAAGCAAAGGAAGTGTAGTCTGGCTCACAATGTTTTCAACAAAGAGAAGAATATTCATCTATGGTAATGACAAAGACATATTGCAATGTTCTACAGTTCCAAAGCAAAGGGGTATATAATTGAAATTGGATTTATTGATGATTATGGAACCACTTTAAAAAAGGAAACAAAGTTTGACTTAAAAGAGAAGATGCTTACAAACTTCCCAACTTACTGCTCTTCCAAGAGGTACACATAAATCCTTTAGGTAGACCAAGTGTCATTGAATCCTCTGGCTCAAGAGGTTTTAAAATAAAGCAGAGTTACTGCAAAGCAGAACCATATAAAGAAATAATTTTTCTTCTTCTCATTAAAGGAAAAAAGATGGAAACAAACAAATGATAAGAGAATCTAAACCACAAAGACCATAGACTCAACCATTACAAGACTTCATGTCCTGAAATTTATGCCGGTTGAAAGAGACAAGATGCACCTTTGCATCTCAGTGAACAGCCCTTCAGACACAGCATTCAGCAACACCTCTTGCCAATCAGATCAATTTCCTCCCTGTTTTTTCATCCCACAAGAGGCATACATGAACCATATGACAGCAAAATACTTACAAAGAATATTTTAAGGTATTTCATTTCTGTTAACCAACATCCTTTAACACTATGGAAGAGAAAAAAGCAAGAATGTAATGTGTTTTGTAGTCCATTCTAGACTTTTTTTCCCTTTAAAATTCATTTGAATAGAAGGCATTTAAACTTTTTTCTCTTTTTCTTGCAACAGGCATTCATTCAAGCGTGGGTTCTTCTCGACAGGAATGTATGCACAATTAAAGTTTCACATTAATTTAGGACTTCATCGACAAAAAAAAGCCTATGCCAAAAGTATACAATCAGTCCTGCAGAAATTTCATTTTTCCTTCTGCTGTTTATGGAACATCAAAGCAAGACAAAAGACAATATCGTATGTTTCAGGTTTCCATTCATTTATCACAAACAAGTCATTTAAGTTAGCAGAAATGCCTTGCTCTCAGAGAGAGGAGACTGAAGTACTCCCCTGGCTTTCAGACAGCTTCAAATTACTGGACAAAATCTGAAGACTCACAACCTGAAGGTAATATGTAAGGAATAAAAAGGCAGAATTAAATATGTCGAGTAGCAATACTGACACTCTATTCTATGCAGTTACTACCTATTTATTTGACTCATACAGCTTCAGGCCACACTGTTGTGGCTCTCTCTGTATGAAAAGCAAGATGAGTGTGTCTGCACCATAGAGAACCTTCTTCCTTTACCTGGTAATGGAGAAGCACAAGGAAGTGAAGTAGCCTGTCTTCGAGTGACACAGGTAGTCTGTGTCATAGCCAGCAGCAGAAAGAGGGTTTCCAGACTCCAGCCCTTCCTCGTTACACCACGCTATCTTTCTGTGCCACTGTAGCTGAAATCACAATGCTCACTTCCCACAACAACTACAAATTAAAGGTTCTCCAGCACAGTGGAAGTTAAAATTTCAGGAGCAGAGGTAAATCATAACACCACACACAAGGATATTAACTGATGCTCTTTATTTATCTTTGCATTTACTTCTTAACTGGAGTTGCCATTTCCAGCTTTCTGCACAGAATCCAGGGCTTCTGCTGAAGAATTTAGGTCAACTTAGCAAAATGTCTGCAAAGCTGAGAAGAATAACAGGGGAGACAGAGTTTAGGGATGGTTAACATGGTCTAACCGTCATAGTACTTGAGATCACAGTAGGAGGAGGGAAATGGAAAAAGGGGGGGGGGGGCATTCAAAAAGGGAGCTTTATATGAGAGTGAGGAAGGATATTAGTTCTGAAGGATCTGACAGCTAGAAAAACTCAAAATTCTTACATGGTCTGAGAGGCTTTTCTCTTAATACAATTTTGTCCAAGCTGCTGAATCCTTCTACTCTTTTCCTAAACTCTCCTAAATAATGGGCAACATATTAATAAACTCCTCTGTTCTAGAAAACATCTGGTCAAAAAACCATCAAAATTTACTAGAAGTCATCAAAGGGAATCTTCTTTACAGCACCTTTATAAAAATATCTGTAAGAGGAACACTCTAGATCTTCCTCAATGTCTTCTGTAAGCAGGAGATATTAATGACCAAAGAAGAGGAAGTTTGATTTAATTAAACCTCTCTTTCACATATGCTAGGTGGAGCCACAAAGCGTGTGCACACTTCCACTCCACTCTGGCTAACTAAATTTATGAGAGCAAACAAAGCAATTAGTTTTCACATGCTGACAGATGCACCTACCCTTCAGTTAGGACATCACCACAAACAAGACCCAGATACTTTATGGATTTTTTTTTTTAAAAAAAACATTCAGATTTTAAGAGAATCAAGTCCTACAAAACCTTTAGGCTACAGCATCATCTTCAGTGTAAGTTCAACTAGTATGCAAAACTAGTATGGTTTTTCTGAAAAACGTCAATAAAGGAAGTGTTCCAGTTTGATAATCTGGATGCCTAAGAAAACACAGCTTTCCAAAAAAGGTGATTACCTTGTGCTGAGAGCTATATGCAGGCTACCAAGGATTCCTGATCCTGCTTAATGTGATCCCACACTCTGCAGAAGGAACTTACAGACACAGAGCAGTCTCTGTAGTAATACAAGATACTGCTGCATTCCTGTTGAAGGAAGCATACTGAGCATGCTTCATCTTGTGTCTGCAGAGCAGAACTAGCCTGAGGTCTGCCAAAAGCCAAGTGTGCCATGGGCAGCTGTGACTGTTACTTTGCCTGGACAGAGATATTAAGTGGTAACACCTCTTCTTTGTTTTTTTTTTTCCCCCTGTAGCTGTTAACTGAGATATACAAATATGCTTGCTGCAGCTGGAAGAAGCCTAGCTAAAAATTCAGTTTGCGTTTACATCCTCACATGCACATGAAGTGCATGTGAGGATCAGGGTCTTGTCTGGAAACAACATCTGCCCACTCCACGCAGTCAAAAGCATAGGCTCCAATCTTTTAGTGCACTAGCTAGAGACAGCATACAGGCAGATAAGACTGCACAGCTGCTACCTGCACACAGTTTATGGCATATCACCTGAGAGAAGCACACTTCCTGGTGCTTCACACCAAGCCACTGGAGGACTTCCCACCCTTGTCAGCACAGCTCACAATTATCAAGCAAAGTCTGCAAGTTGATATGACATGAGTATTTTGGGGAAGCAGGCAAAAAAGTGTGAAATCTTTTACCATCTTCATCTATGTCCACCTTCACAAGTGATCAAGAATTGTATCTTCCAATTTTCTTAGACTGTTAGTCTGAGTAGTGTCACCTTTTCTTTCAAAAGATCATTCTTTTCTAACATAACTTATCTTACCTTCCAAGCTGTAAACCTTAAATTTCTGCTTTTCTGCCATAAATAATTCTTCCTGGTCTATCTACTAGCTCCTCTGTAGGCCCCTCCTTCTCCGGGTCTTCGGGAAAAATGCAAACTGATCATCTGCTATTTCCACAGTCTAGAAGGGAATGATGCTAGTGACATGTATCTTTAAAGTAGTTCTGAAGTCAAAGGAGTTGGTTTTTCATTTCTTCTGAAGATGTTTGGTGGGCTGGTACCTCAGCACTCAGTGTGAAATAAAACCCACTGCTTCTATCTCTTAGGAAAGGAGCACATTTTCAAATAAGACTGCTCTGCCTTGAACCATTACTTAGCAGGGAAGAGAAAATGAGGGAGAGAAATAGGAGGGCTGCAAAGGGGCTACAGTAGACACCACCAGGAATGACAGACAGTCATCTGGTTTTACTGTCTCTCAACCCTGCTGGTGATGAGGGGCCTCCCATGCACTCCAGAAACCGGTATCTGAAGCTGCAGAAGTCTTACATTTCTTCCTCTTTCTTTTTGAGGAACAAGACTCCCTTTTTGGTTGTCATTGTCCGTTGCTCTGAACTCAGTAACTGATATAACTGTGGTCAGTCAAGATATTGCATATGTGTGTGTGTGTATGCTATGTCTGGATCCTCAGGAAGGCAGCCTGGTATTTTATTTTTAAACTTTGGCTCCTGTTGCACAGCCCCACATATAATGGCTCCACTCCTGAAGGTTGGATAGTCTTCTGCTATCAGTTTTCAAAGAAAAACAAAGCCATGCAAGCCAATACCACCAAGAGAACAGGAGCAAAGTTCTCTCTTAAAGATTTTCATTCCCTCATAAAAAAACCAAGAGATCAGAGAAAGATTAAGTCATCAGTGTCATTCCAACTTCCTGCTCCTGTATTCTTACAAGCTGCAGAATATTGTGCAAGTCCCAGTAACTACTTTGCTTTCAGAGATTTCTCCAGTTTTTTATTTCTAGAAATTTGCTGGAGTTCTGCCAATTTTCCCCAGCTGAGGACCAGACCTTTACATGGATCAGCACTTTTATTATGAAGTGGAGGGTCAAAACAGGAATAAGTTTCTCCTTACCTGAAAGCAGAACCTGCAATGGATCTCTAAGGTCTCAGAAGCTGAAGGAGACAGAACCCGACTTGCTAATCATAGGACTGGTGCTACGGTTCACCCTTCCTGGAGAGCCTGCCCTTCAAATGTGTTCCAAAGCTGACAAACTAACTTGTATCATATACCTCTAGCCACCTGCAGTACAAGATCATTTCGGCAGTGAAGCTTCACTGTCAAAAAAAAAAGTGGTTTCCTTTTCAGCTGAGCACACAGGGGCTATATCTATAGGCTTGATTACTAGAAGAAAGGAAACATTCAGGTTAAAGACAAGAAGGCTCCTTTGCACTCTTGTCTGGGAGAAAAGATTCTACACAGAATATCAGAGAGAAATGGAGAGGGAACAGTTTGTGAAGAGGAAGTTACCTTCTTATCTTACTTTACTTGCATTTCATGATGGAAGACAGCCGCTAATCTCAGTGTTACATACAGGTTAAAATAGTCACTCACTCCAAAACCAAAAAACAACTCAGACTTCTTTCTCAGACCTTCTTCATTCCTGAACTCCTTTGCTCTCCCATCGTCTTCTAACTCCTCCAGCTGGACTACTACAATATAGAGTTCTGAATTTTGAAAGCAGTCTTCCAAAATTGAAACTACAAATTAAGAACTGTAAACAATTTGTCAATTAGGGAATCAAAACTCTCATTCATCTTGCTGTAGTAATTGGTTTATAAAGTTAAAAAGAAAAGCATTTACAGTGAGGCCTCTACTGCAGCATGACCTTTGAAATGAAGCTAATGTACAATTTTTTTTTTTTTTTTTGGCAGAAACTGACTTGTTTGTGCATCAGTTATCAAAAAAGGAGGATTCAATGAGAGTGCTTATTGTTAAAATCTTTGATTAGCACAGAAGGCAGAAAGAGTTAATCTCTAAGTTTCCTAGATGTATCATCCTTAGCAGACCAAAGTCTAAGATCTTTAGAAGTGTCTCAACGAAAAACTGAAACATTTTTCTACTGAAAGAGTCGAGACCCTTGAATCTACTGAACCGCTTTCATAATAAAATTGGCAGGATATCTCTAATAGAAAGTTAGTTTACTCTAGGAAATTGACATGGTGACAAATTCTGATTGGGTTTTTATGCCAAAACCACCTCTGTGGTTAACTGCAGGACCAAATTCTCTAGTTCCTCTCTGTAAAACCAGCCTAAATTTCTGGGTGACTGAAGTGATGTGTTGTAGAGTCCAGAGGAAATCAGAGGTCTTCTGTTCGGGGTATTTACTGTCCTTTAGAAACCACAATGTGGAAGTCTATAGTAGCTTTGTCAGGACTACAAAAACCCTCTTCCATTTTCTCTTTTCCTCTATTGAGACAACAGGAAAACACATCTAATTTTAAGAGGAAGGCAGGTTCCACCAACCTTGTGCATAGACTCCACTTGAAAAACAAAATGCAAATAATTTTTACATAGTTTTAAGTCTAAGACATAAGAAGGATGTGGACCTGTTTGAGCAAGTCCAGAGGAGGACCACAAAGATGATTAGAAGACTGGAGCACCTCTCCTATGAGAACAGGCTGAGAGGGTTGAGCTGTTCAGCCTGGAGAAGAGAAGGCTCCAGGGAGACCTTATTGCAGCCTTCCAGTACCTAAAGAGAGTCTACAGGAAAGACGAGGAGAAACTCTTCAGCAGGACCTATTGTGAAAAGATAATGGGTAATGTTTTTAAAATAGAAGGAGGTAGATTCAGATTAGATATTAGGAAAAACTGTTTACAATGAGGGTGGTAGAACCTAGAACAGGTTGCCCGGAGAGGTGGCAGATGCCTCATCCCTGGAAACATTCAAGGCCAGGTTGGACGGGGCCCAGAGTAACCTCATCTAGTTGGAGATTTCCTTGGTCCTTGCAGATGGGTTGGACTAGAAGACCTTTAAAGGTCCCTTCCAATCCTAACTATTCTATGATTCTATGAAATGGAGGAAAACCTGCTACAGATAATCAAGCCATTGGTAACTACAAACTTGCAGCCAGCCTTATCATTTCACTTAACTTGGTTACTTGCTTCCCTTTTCTTTGCCAGGTGAGACATGAGTCTTCTTGCATGTTCTGGTAGAATCATAGAATAGTTTAGGTTGAAAGGGACCTTTGAAGGTAATCTAGTCCAATCCGGCTTGTAAAATTCAAGCATCTCCTTAGACTCCCTACACCTCTAAGTTACAGCATTCCCATTAGCTATTCTTTAAGACAACTAATCCCTGACCTAACATGAGATAATGGCAGTGGGAGTAATCTTGCTGAAAGTTCACTTTCTACAACTAGATAGTTGTCCACATCAAGCTCAATGGTAACAGTCTAAAGCCTGTCTCCGCCACAGCATCTGAAGAGAAACTGCATTTAGGCTTGACACTTTAGGACTTTCTACGGAGTCCACCAGTTATTCCAATAGCTCTTAATCTGGTTCCACTATTAAATTAGAAATAAAGAACTATTTATATAGCAAACATTTTCTAGTCTTAGATTCCAGCCACTGCATCTTGTTACAGCTTAGTACCGATTCCAGATTCCTATAATATTGGACACAGCCTGGCAAATTAACTGCTTTTAGTCCTCTAAATGTCACTTCTGAAAACCTCTGAAAGGGAGGAATGGACTATCTGAAAGCTCTCCTGTGAAGCACAATTCTCCTGACTTCAAATCATGACTAACCCCAGCATTTCCACACTCATTTTTACAGAGATGTCAACTTCAGGAATGGATTTAGTATTCCAACAGCGGTACTTGCACAGATCAAGCATATTCTGTTCCACATTTTCTATCCAACACAGATATAAAATGAAAAAGAAGCTTTTAGGTCTGATATATATTTAAACAAAAATCACTAGTGTAGAGAACAGAAGGAAAAAGGAGAAGTCTCTTTAAATCATGTCAGATACCCTTCTTGTCTGACCTGTGGGATGCCTTTTTTTGCAGTGGAATGGGTCCAAAATAAAAAGGAAAGCCCTTGCTTTTCTCTTTGGGATCAAGGGCTCTCAAAGGCACAACACTGGTGTTATTTGTCTGATGTGTCAAAGCAATGTCATTATTTACTTTGGTCATGGAAAGCCCCAAAAGTCTTTTCTGATACACTAGAAAAGCCAATGGCCAACGAGACCTATGATTCCTCTGCATTCTCTGCATGAGATTTTCTCATCCCACAGTCCCCTTCTCTTTGAGCTGCAAAACCAGGTGCCTCTGTCTGGATGATCCCTGAGGAACTGACCCAATTCTCAATCCGTTTTAATTGGAAAAAAAAAAAAAAGCACTAAAGGTGTTGGACTTAGATCTAAAGATTGTACAAATACATGTTTTGATGATTTCCCTTCTTCAGCTCGACTCCTTTGTGAACATTCGATGATAGCCCAAAAATTGGGTATTGTCTTTGAAGTATAATAGGTAAATGCCAAAATTCAACATTCAGCCATAGGAACTTTGGACATCCACCTGGCTTGACCTGATGGATGACTGAGAAACCAAGCACATTGCTCTTGCTCAAAGCTGCATGCAAGCCAACCCTTCATGGTTTCTCTTATCAATGCCATGATATAGACTTTTTTTTTTCTGAAAATATTATCAGCTTTATGATTGGTATGGTGCTCTGACCTTTCAGAAAACAGTGACTGGTTCAATTGCATTATATCTTAAGGAGTTCTATTATTAACAAAACAATAAAAACATCCCACAAAACAAAGATAAGATGTGCTAAATACAAAGTTGGGAAATATGACAAAGGATGCTTTTCTGAAGATCTCCAAAACTAGCCAAGATCCTCTGCTGTGCCTCCTATTTCCTGAAGGGGAAAGTAGAAGATAGTAAGAAATTCTTTTGCAGCTTTCACTGACAGACAATTGACCTTTTGGTCTCTGCTCAGCACCAGACTGATACTGTTCTTTCAGAAAGCGCTTGCTTTCAAGACCCAAATCTTTATCACTTGGGAGAATGCTCCTTTATTTATTTGTGAGATTTATGTCCACCCTAGAGATTTTTTCCTCTTGTCCCTACACCCAGGCATTGTTTGAAAGCTCAGTGAAATCTTTTCCAAAAGGCATTTTTGGAATATATGCATTTTTGATCACCCTGTCCAAATAACACTGACTTAGTTTAGACACGGTGTAACAGTGGTTGAATAAAGGACTCAAAGCAGCCATAAGAGTTCAGCCACTGAGCAGCTAGTATCATTATTTCCTCCCCTGAACAGTAGTGCTTCCTCGAGGTAAAAGCAGCTGGAAATCTATACCGAAGGTTCTGTTGTTTCAAATCCACCATGGCACATTCTCTGTGATGGGTTTTAACCCTCTTCTAAGAATAAATGGAGGGCATTTTCACAATTGCTTCTGGATACTAAACATGTTGATCATGACAGCCCATTCATCACACATTTAAAAGTTTCAACCCAGGCTTCCACTCAAGAAGTCTGATGACTTTCTGATGTGCTTTTATAACCAGGCTCCTAAAGCAGCATCTTCATCCCCCCATTACTTCTCTTTGAATTGACATAATCTTTTAGACAGTATGGGGGAGAACAAAGGATGGAAGGGATCTCATGGATCACCAAGACTGGTTCTGTTACCACAGACACAAATTTAATCTCCATTAACTTAAAGAATGAAAAATAGCATGCTTGCTAAAGAAATTACAGCTGTGGGTCACTGAGCCAAGAAAAACTTGATTTCAAAGAAAACTGGTTCCATATCAAAGTGTCTGCTTATGAGAAACCTGCTAGCAATTTCTAGTCCCAGTGACCATGCAAAAAGGTAATACACAGATATCTAACCAGCTATGATACTGATAGAACTTCTACACCCCTCCTTCTAAAGGATTCATTTCTCAGTTGAAATCCCTCTTGAGGCTGGAAGTCAAATATTATAGCTCTGGAATGTGAAGTAACCGTCAGTTCTGCCCAGCTTATAAGAAATCTCTGTACTGCTCCCTTTCTTCTCACATTTCTTTGGCCTCATTATGCCTTTAAAAAGGAAGCTTGCTACTAAAATCCCAATTGGGTAATTTGGCTATGACAGCTTGACAGCTGGAGCAAGAGAAACAGAAGGATTCTTCTAAGCAGCAGAAGACTGTGACTGTCCCAGTAATTTGATCAGCTCAGCCTCCCTATGTAAAAATTCCATCAGGAACACAACTGAGAGGTATCCCAGAAGACACCAATGAGTTATTCAGGGGAGATGGGAAAGGGAAAGGGAATAGAAAAATATAAAGGGAAATAAAAAAAAAAAAAGAAAAACAAAAAGGAAAAGAAAGAGAAGGAAATAGAAAAAGAGAAAGAAAGAAAAAGAAAAAAGATAAAATGAAAAATAAATTGGAAAAGAAAAAGAAAAGGAAAAAACTCCGAATTCTGAATTTCCTCATGTACAGAAAAAATCTTAAGTCTTTACTAGCAGATCAGAATTAACTAGATTTCTAGTTAATTAGATTTACACCAC
Organism: Chlamydotis macqueenii; assembly: GCF_036417535.1. Lineage (NCBI taxonomy): Eukaryota > Metazoa > Chordata > Aves > Otidiformes > Otididae > Chlamydotis > Chlamydotis macqueenii. The sequence goes on along the minus strand of NC_141593.1, from coordinate 51,626,931 downwards.
TAGATTTACACCCACTGAGCTTTCTTGAAGACAGACTTGGTCCCATATTCCAAGGTTAGAACATTTCATCAGCTTCTTAATACCAGTTAAGATTTTCTAGGCAGGGTATAGAAGAGAAAGTCCTGGTTCAATACCAGTAGTCCATTGCCACACTTTCCTATTACATGCTTGTCAGGCTGCCAAAGAACTTCTAGAACTCCTGCTTGCTCTCTTCCCACAGAACACAAAGAAGCTTATTCCTTCAGAAGCTCCCTTTCTTCTCTATGAGCCTGCATCTTTGAGACAATGAATAAGAGGAGGCGGACTACTTCCTTCATTCATTTGCTGAGCCTGGTGAAGCATCAGATCTGTCTGATCTTGCAGCAGAAGCATTATCCTTTGTTCTGATCAGGTTGCACAAATAGTTGTGCTTGTGTCAGTCCCCAGAGCAGAGATTTTTTTCATGACCAATATGATTACAGCTCACACAACACATTGTGTCCTACTAAAAATGCTGCAGTTTGTTCTCCCCCAGATCCAGGAGTTCTACAAAAATACCATTCAGTGTTAGGCACTAAGGAAGAAGAGGAAACTGTGGAATGCTGCCACTACATGTATTCTTGCCAAAGAAGCCAAAATACTCATAGCCCCACCAGATGAGCCAAGAGTCATGTGAAGCACATGAAGGGCCTTGAGTTGAACAATTTACAGGGGTACAAGATGATTATGACTCCCAAGACATCCTACCACTTCTCGGTGAGGCCCTCCCCACGCAGATGAGCAACAGCTGTCTTTAGAGGTCCTCATAGCATACTCTGTCCCACCAGACAAACTGGGCTGGTCCCACCCACCCCCACCAGTGTCATGACATGCCTTTGCCCAGAATTCACACCTGGACTGCTTGCAATCCATCTGCAACTGAAGAGACAAGGGTTAGCCACTGCTAGGTTATATGAATATTCAAAGCAGTATGTCTGGTAAGTAGTTCAGTTTCCCACACTGACAGAAGCATAATAAATCACCACGTCTACTAATGGAGTCATGAGCTCTCAAAAGGTTACAAAGTATGGCTTTAATTTTCCCTTCCCCCTGTTCCACCAAAACGCATACTACTTATGAAAACAGTTGTTATCACACTACCCTTCCTTCTCCTAGGGCAGAAAATTAAATTAACCAGAAAACAGAGCCAATAGGTTCTTCAGAACTTCAGCCTGTCAGGAAATACAGGTTAGAGGCTGAACTTTACCTCGTACCTCCAAATTTCTTTTATTTTTGCCTAAGTGTAAGTATGCACACTGTGCCATCTCTGATAGCAGGTAAAAGCCTGAATCCTAATTTCCGGCTTCTAGCCAGGATTTAAAAAGGAAAAATATTTGCTAATCCGTGGTTTGCAATGAAAAAAACACCTACCACAAGGGAAAAAATCCTCCTGCCTTTAGCCAAGTCTAATCTAATCATTCCTCACAGCTATAATATCACTCTCAGTGCTTCACTCCCTAACTTTAGCTTCACATACGGAGCACATGGAATTACTGATACAAATCTTTTGTACAAGGCCAGTCTGAAAAAAAATACATAAATGGGTCTGATTAACACTTCTGAGTTTACAATCAGAATCAATACAGTTCCATGAAGACACTGCCATTTTTAGTAACTACAATACTCTTCAAAACGCAACAGCATTATATGATTGCTGTTTCATAAAGGAAAGGCTTTGACTTCCCTCCTATTATCCCAGTCTTGCTTTAGCACACATTTTATATTAGAATGCGTTCCAGGAGGTATATGGCAATAGAACTAGGTCAACCATTAACCAAATAACACTAAGCTGCTCTGTAGAGCACACCCTTCAAAGCTTATTTAATGAGCTAGCTCTTCAGAACGTGTCCTTCAGTAAGGTTGAAACTAACAGTTCCACGGGATTTTCTTTAAAGCCACAAAGTCTCCCAAGTCAGGCAGTTTCTGGACATGACAGACTCTGAACAGCCTTCCCAAAGTGTAAAAGCATCTAGGTCAGCTGTTAAGAGATGAAGAACAGTCCACAATCATGCATGGGTCATTGAACAACAGGAACCAGTCCCAACGATTTCTTCACCTTATCAGCAAGCAGAACCCATCCCATCATTAATCTACTCCCACAACCTCAGCAAAGGACACAGGAATTTGCCTTTGTAGAGCTTGTGGAGAAGGACACCACCACTAGATAAAGAGTTACCATCTCTCTGCCTCCTTCTGTGCTTTCCTTTCAGAGGACGGCAAATTACTTCCCAGATGAGCATCAGCTCCAAGTGTTTGTTTGGGTTTGAAAACAAGGACTGGTATAATGGCTTGCAAGTCAGTGTCTGACTAAATTAATGTCCTGTTTTCCCCTTGATCTTGTTGAGATGCATACATGAGATCTTAACATGATCTGTCAAACCAAGGAGAAAAAAAATTCCAATATCATTGTTGACACCTTAATTTGTTCCATCTCAATCTTACCAAGTGCTTCCACCAAATACCACATTCCATACTTCTAAGGAACCACAGAGGCCCAGGCTTGAAATGTAGGTTGTTAGTACTCCAAGATGCATCAAGCACCAAGGAACAGAATCCATGACAAACATGGAGGTTAGAAAAAGTTCTGATTCATATTATACTGTTAACAAAGCAGTAGAGATGGCCTAACAAATAAACACAAATAAAACACAAACACTTGCCAGCACTCTACTTTAAGAGAATTTTGCATACAACAGCCAGTGATATCCATCACAGAACTGTTGCAATAATAAGATAACTCAACGGCCATCAACCACAAAGCAGTATCAACTTTTCAAACTCAAAAAAGTCACCATCAAGCTATGTGACTACAGTAAAATCTTAACAATAAAGATATATGGGTATTAATATTAGTTTTCCAATACCCTCAGAAAAATGGATACAGTCTCTTATCTCTTCATCATAGTCTTTCTTTTGGACAATATTTTTACAAACCAAAACATTCAGAGATCTTGAAGATCATCATTTACTCAAACAAAACCAACACACAAAAAAAGTCCTCTCTACACCACTAACAGTGGTGGACTTAGGTTTCTCCACCATTTTTAATAGGAAAGTGTGCTGTGAACACATATATATCAAGAGTTTCCCCTATAGTTCACATCCATCCTTGTGACATCAAAAACAAAACAGAAAAAAAAAAAGAAAAAAAAAAACCTCACGATCATCTCCAACAGACATTCTCCTACTGGTGCCTCCATAACTAAGAACTCCTCTGTAATCTGACGATTATGGGGAACTAAAGTTCGTCTTTCTGGTGCTAGATCCTGCTGGTCTACCAGACAGCAATTCCAGTTTGTAATATCAGGCACAGGAAATGATGAGGCACCCATGAGGACAGAGAAAACAGTCAGTGTGTGTGATCATATGTCCCTACAGATTGCTTTGTATCTTAAGCGACAGCTCCTTGCTGAAACAGGCTAACTCAGTGGAAGGCTGCCAAGCATGCTGTGGTGAGATTATCATCTTAGTAGTTATTTATAATAAACTATCTTCAGCAAGTAGCACCTTTTTCAGTACGAAAAAGTCAAAGACAATGTATTTTCTTTGCAGTATAGAGATCTGCTATGAGAAAAGGTGCAGACAAAATCTAGAACCATTGTTCATTTGCATATGAAGAAACACTTCTGATGAACGTTCTCCAGTGTGTTCTAAAAATGTTCAGCACCACTAGAAAAACCATAAAATTTCCAGCTACTAGAAAATAAAATTTGCAAGGGAAATTACATGAACAGACATGACAGAGCAAACATATCTTAGAAAAAGTCTCTTGATTTGCCTGCATCCTTAATACTTCTGATGCTGAAACAGCTGCCACAACATGGAGTTATCTATGGGACTAAGAAAAAGTTCTGCCCTGAGGCACAGTGTTTGAGTTTCACGTAATTCTTCAGTGCCATTTCTTTGCAAGTGCCCTATGCATAAGTGCTAGACTCTCATAGCTTCAACCAAAATATCTCCTGAATGGGGCCAGTGGAGCAAGGAGGACTGTGTAAGGATGATGTTACTGCAGAACAGAGCAAACAGTCTTCATGCACAAGCCATGTTTTATATGCATCCCCTCCTCCCATCACCAAATTATAACTGAGAAAACATACCTGTGGGTTGACTACTCCCAAACTCCCACTCCAGTTCTTAGGAACATACGAAGAAAGCAATACCTTTGCAGGGCTACCACAGAACAGCATCTAAGACAAGGATTCATTCAAGGAGAGCTGTAATATTATTCTTTGAAAATCCTGCTGAACAGGCAAGAGAAACCATGAGAGCTCTGATTATAAAGTTCCACTCTGCCATGCCCATCAGGAAGCAAGCTCTGGTATTCTAGAGCTTCCCAGGATGCAGCTATAGGAAGATATCTCCAAATGTTCTGGGGGAAAAAACCCAAAAACAAAAAAAAAACCAAACCAGTTGACCAGTCTATGAGTTGACAGAAGATACATCACTAGATTTTTAAGTCCACAGAATGCCTAGCAAGCTGATTTATTTTTTTTTCCTGCAGATTTTGACAGTCATGTAACAGTATTTGGCTCTTAAAAAACGGTGCCACAGTAATTTGCCACTAGCTTCAACCAAATAGGAAAAAGAAATTCTAGTACAACATTCCTGCTAAAAAGAAAGCAGAAACAATTATAATAGCTTTCTACAGTTTCTTAGTAACTACAGAGTTTCCAAGTCTACACAGTATCACTTGCAGTATTTCATACCTTTCTGTATTTCGCAGCTGCAGTACAATGTTCTCAAATGGTTACAGCTTTTGGACAAACTATCTCTGCACTAAAGCCAAAAGGATCTACAGTGAAACTTCATCTGAAGCTCAGGACTTTCACATGACTGAACTCTTCTCTTTCTCCAGATCTGCTTAGCCCTTCAGCCTCCCCCCAGCCCCTTTCCTAATCCATCAGACATGCTTTTGGAGTGCACTTCACTTGTTTAAAAAAAAAAAAAAAAAACAAAACAAACCAAACAGGTTCAAAAAGAGAAGGAAATTAAACCCTGCTGGGCTGAAGTTTTCAGATGACAAAGCAGAAGGTAATCATTTAATACCAAGTATGAAAGCAGTATAAAAGGACAAGATGCAGAGGAGAAAAATCTATTTAGGCTTCCTGCAGTGGCATGAAATGGCTGCTTTCCTTCTTACTGCCAGCTCCCATGCTTCATGTTGACATTACACATCCTGTACTGTAGATCCACCCCCATGCTGATGCTTGCCCAACAGAATTATCTCCTGCGTCACAGCAGTGGTAACAGAACTGCTGGCTCTGCAGATCAGAAAGCACCATTTCAATGCTTAATACATGCAGCAACTGGACACACTACCAGATACTCTGGGTTGGTCTGTGGGACTCTCAGCACTGTATTACTTGGCCTAACATTCTGCTAACCAGATGGTCTGTTCTCCCTTTGGGACCAAACCATTAAACTTTATTTTATTAATTTCTACCAAAATGCAGGGATAGTTTACAGCACTTGTGTCTGGTTTATCTCCAACAGGGTTGCTAAGATGAAAATGACCTAAAAATAGCTGGAAATGCTGCTTCACACCAACAGAGAACAAGATCTTTTGGAGTAAATATTTAAATGATCTGCCAGATGAACTACCATAGTAGTATGAACCACATGGATAGCAACTTGCATTATGTATACATGTAAGAAGGTACACATTCCTGTTGTAAAAGGGCCTAGGTTGCATTTTCCCTGATCCAAAGCACTGCTGTCTTGAACAGGCAATTACCATACTAGTACCTGTTCAAACCAATCCCTTAATTAAAAAAAAAGTGTGAAAAACCATAGCTTCTGAAAACAACAGTTAGCAATGGGACTCCAGAATACAGGAATACCATCTACAGGCAGGGCAGCACCATGAACATTCTCTCTAGAACACCCACAAACTCATATGAAATCATATTTCAGGGACACGCCAGCATTAATTGAAGTTAAATTTGAGTATTTGTAACATACATGCTCCCCCTGTCAAAACACAAAGAGTGAGAATGAAAGAAAAGGAGCACATGAATGAAAGTGAAAGAATTATCTAATGCATAAGCTCCCATTGGCTCTTGCAAATCAGCCACAACCATGCCCTCACACGCAATCACAAATGAACATCTCATATATGTAGGTGGTAGTTGTTGAAAGCTAAGGGCATCTTCCAGTCAACATGTAATTTCCAAATGCCTCCTGAAAACTCCACCAGAATTAGTCTATGCAGCTAAGGATTTGATCTTCAGATGTTTACTCACAGGAGTAGCTGCAGTGAAATTCAAAATCAGATCACAGCGACTGTTCACATGAATAACCTTTAACAGTATAAGGGCTTTAGCCCCCATCTTCTATTATCTGCCAAATGTACTACAGTAACAAGAAAATGCAATGGTAGCTGAGCTCTGACCTATTAAAAAGCCTTTGTTAACGTTCCTAACAGTGGCAGTCAAGATTTATTAAATAAATAAATAAAGTGTACGCGCTTGCACACAAAACAAAATCCTGGGAATGTAAGAAGAATCCTGTAAAAGTTGCAGTTTTACTGCCTTCCAAAGAAAACAGGAAGGCAATCCACATAAAATCTAACCATAATAAATCATTAAAATCTGTTCTTCATGGCTACCACTACAGTGCGGTGCTTCCAAAGCAAAGCTGGATTCACTGTTCCAATCACTGCATGCACGCATTTGTCTAAGGCAGTCTTCTCAACCTAAAGCTCCAAATCTCTGCAGGCTGGGGTGCATGTTTAAACAGGACAGCACTGCTATTATCCAACTTCCCACACGTGACTTAACTTCTGATGCGGAAGAAGATCACAAACCATCTTCTTCACATCACCTGGGCCACGCAAACAGTCTTTTGGTCACCCATTACTAAAATTCTTACTCAGATACGAATAACTCTCCATGGATGTCAACAGATCAGCAGGCATTGCCTTCAGCTCATAAGAAGGCTGCTTATTTCACCTGTAAAGAGGATTAGATGTCTTCAGCACATCAAGGAAACAAGCAAGAGAAGAGACTGTGTGGCATTTCAGCCCCATCTATCTTTAAAATTTCCCCAAAGAGCAGGATTTTTTTTTTGTGTCCCATTTAAGTTACTACCTCATCATCATATGACTGGCCTCCACTGCCATGACATACAAAACTTCAGTATATGGTGACAGGCCCCCCAGAAAGTCATTCCACAACCTGAAACATCATCTACCCTTCAAACACACTAAAAATAGATTGCTCACCCCCTTGAGGTCTCAGCAGCCCATCTGATATTACAGTACAGTATTAACAAACCTATGTAGACATGAATTCTTAAAATAAATATCTTCAGAGATAAGACCAGAATACCAGCAAGCAATTTATATTCCTGGACACCACTGAAGTAACATGGCTGAACCTGTGGAAGCACTGAAGAACCATGGAGGGTAACAAGCATTTCATGTTCTTTTTGCAAGAGCAACCTTTGGTCAACCTGTCTGTCATCCTGCCAAGCAACTTCTGACTCAAGGCTTTTGGTCTGAAAGACATTTTCTGAGTGCAACCTCAGCAGTTTTTATGTGGTTCCTTGGAAGAACAACACACTGAAAATCTTGTATTCCTCCTCTGCTCCAAAGTGGACGGAGAGCAGTGCATTTGTAGAGGACATGGAATGGAAAATTCATTGTAGTATGTTATCATCTCTGTAATCTGATCATTTAAAAATAATTCAGGTTTACTCATTTATTCACGCAGCTGGGAGACCCAAATATGTCGACTCACTCTTTCAGCAGCTCCAATGAGTAATACAGTTATGCCCTTGGAGCCAGGGATTTCAGAAGGTCTCACACATGCACGGTTAACCTGGCAGGAGAAATCTGCATGTTCTTCAGAAAGAACAGCTTCTCAACCTACCAGGGTGGAAACACACAAGAAGCCAGCACCACCAAAGGGTTAAATATATAAATCCTGCAAGCCCAGAGCTGAGAGCCATCATATATGCTGATTCACAACATGGCCTTCAGTCATATTTACCTCCATAAGGCCTGATAAAGCTCTCCTCTCCCCAGGTCTTGGTCCTATTGCACACAGGGCTCTTTTACACCATATGCTTGATCATAGACAAGAGAACTTGACCTCTATATGACCTGACATAGCTGAAAGCTGATACGCTTTCTCCCCACTGCCCTCCCCCAATGAAGATAAAAGGTCATTTAGACCAAAAGGAACCAGTCCACACTGACTTCAGGTTACATGAATTCAACTTTTGGGATGCACTTCTGGCCAGGAACCCAAAACCTTTCTTGGAGGACTGCAACCTACAGCCATGTGAGACAGCAGGATCAATTCAGCGGTCAAGAAACTAATTAACCAGGCTGAGAGCTGTCTGGCTGCCCTCAATTTTCCATCAGCCATTTGTTAACATTTTTAGACTTGTCAAGTTATTTAGCTGAACACGATAGAAGCACAGTTTCAGAGCCCACCAGTGCTGGAGGTCCTACGTCCTGCAGCCAGAGCCATCCAAATGTAGACAAGGAAGGGAAAAACTGAAAAGCAAAATCAGAGCTTCCAATCAAATAAGGAGAGAAATCATTCCAAATTTGTTCATATTGACATTTATTTATTTTTCTGACAGTACCACTTGTCACACAACACAGACGAAAACAGGATGACTCCTTACAGCCATTACCTTCCAGAATCTGCTGCATTAACAACTAAACTTAAGTAAATGCTGTATATATAGTTAATCTCTTCTTCCATACTCACCACAAGCAGCAACATACCTGAGAATAAATCATCAGTCAGCAGGACAGCATTGACACAGAAACAAAGCGGCAGGCAACTCTAGTTCCCATCTCCCAAGTGTCTGCAATCCAAACCTGAGTTAAAATAAATAAATACTCAGAAGCCTCTCCAAGTTCTCCCCAGAAGCTGTTTGCTCAACTAGGGATTAACACTCATGCCTGATTCACTGTATCCACCTAAAGACCAGCACTCCTCCAAGCTGTCTCACAAGTTTAGCCCAGGCTGAAGTGTGCACTCTGTTTAAACTAAAAAAAAAAAAAAAAAAAAAAAGGAAAGGAGGAAGAAGTTGTTAACCACCACCACCATAAGCCATCTCCACCAATCCCTCTAGACTTCTGACCCTGGAACTATTTCAGTTGTCAATTTAAGATAAACAAGAGGGAGACAAAAAGGAAAAAAAAAACACTTCAATATCATCAGACAGATTAATTATGGTATTCAGGCCACAGCAAGGCCTTTAGTAATGATCCCTTTCCTAGCTATACACTAAACTGAAGTCTTCAGCAAGTCATTAGAAGGCAGATGCACCACTCCACATGGCACACTCATGCCAGACCAAAATCTCCCAATGCATGTAGTCTTCCCTTAGCTATCCTGTTTATTTGATAAATAAGAAGAAAATTCAAAATATGGGCTATTGGAGCACAGGTCTTGTGTGTCACATTCCCCCATTCTACTCTTTTCTTTGCCAGAAATGAGAGGTCTATGGACAATGTGTGGGACGAATGTGTTTGTCTGGGTCCTGTGATAAGTAGCTATTGTATTTCGAATGCATTTGCATGACAACAGTCCAATCCAGTATGACCCATCTTCTTCCCAAAAGGCATATCCTGTGATGGCTTCTTTCCACAACCACTGATGCCACCCTGAAGCAGCACTCTTTGAACCCTAGGAGCTGCAAGCGGGAAGGAAGAGTTTGCTCATTTGGGCAGTGCAAAGAAACCCCTATTGTCCTACAAGGCCACGGAAACACTGAGCACATGTACATCAGAAGATTCCATTTTTAGCATCTTTCAAAACAAAGTCTTCTCTTTCACATTATCATGAGCACACTGAATCCTCAGTCTTCCTATACCATTCCCTGCAATGTCTGCTTTGTTTTGTCTTGAAAAATCATTCTCCTGCCTCTCTACCCCACGCAACAGCTCTATTAGCAGCAAGTTTCCACTACACATAATTATGGCATGCCTTAGCCTACTTTTCTGTTTGCTGAATAGCTCTGCCTATTTTCTACTTGTGCTGATGCTACCATTTACTTTTCCTGACACTGTAATCCTTGTATCCTTTGAAGGCCTGACTTCCTCCACCACAACAGCAGCTGGGGTTCTCAGGCCCCTTTCCAGAGCTTTTTAATAGCAACAGTAATGCCATCACTGAACAACCCACCTCTTAATCTTCAGGTCAGCATAGAGCCTGTACCTGTTACAAGAGCTGCAAATACACCATCCAGTGTGGTTGACCACCTGTTATCTGAATAACTAGCAAGTTATTAATTGCATATTCCTGGCATTGAAAGTAGAAGGAAAAACATAGGCACCCAATGTAAACACCTAGCTTCTTCCAAAGGCATGAAATAATTCTCCGATTTTCTGCATAACTCCAATTAGATTGTTTTATCTTCCACCACCAGGTAACAAGTGCCACATTTCAAAAACAGAATTCTTAATTTAACCAGTTCAAAACTAATAGGAGTCGTCCAGTGAATCAAGTGTTTTCTCAGAATTATTTGTCCTCAACACACTGGCCTTCCAATGATTGCTTCCCTGATAAGCTCTCAGTAAGTCCTTCCTAATCACTCATGACATTGATGCTGTGCCTACAGCTCTTTATGCTGACATTATTAAACATGTATTCTTAAAAAGAATCAAGAACAATGATGGCACATCCTGAGATGTCTGATTTCCATCTTCTTTAAATGACCAAATAAACATAAACTGATTGTTTTTCTTGAGGGATCTTATCACCTTCTACCCAAAAAGCTGCTGTTAGTCCAAGCCAAAAACCATTGTATGCCCCCTAGACAGCAGCCATGAAGGTCCATAATTACATTGCAAAGCCTAGTCAAAAATGAAGAGGCTTTTAGACCAAGGGGAAATGGGTCTGGGACTGATGTTCTGATAACCAGCACGTCTCAAAAATTACTACAAAGCAATCACAATTAATGGTGAGGGAAGGCTCTTTTTCAAACACTGCTTAAAGAAAAGTTCCTTCAAGTACTGATTAGGCAAGGATATTTTGAGTTACTGCAGTAATACATACTGTCTTGAACTGAACAAAGCAACTGTACCAAGACCTTCAAGTCCTGAAGAGCTGAAGAGAACACAGAAAAAACTGAAATTGTACGTAAGACTGTGTATTTCAAATAAAAGACACCAGAAATAAAGACTCCCTTTTCCCCATCTCAAACTCCCTCTTTCAAACCCCTTCAGAGTTGTCTTTGTACTGTAACATCTGGCACAGCTTCATAAAACTCGAGAAATGAGGGGCAGCAGACTTTAGATCTTTGGTATTGTTTTTAAAGTTAAAAGAACAAAATGGAACAAAACCCAAAACAGTTTCACATGACTTCTTATTTACCTAAGTGTTCAACTTCCCAAACACAATCTGAAAGCAGAAGAATACTAGAATACTTCCAAAACTCAGGACCCAAATGAAGATTGCATTCTATTAAGTCTAGTCCCCTCATTTGGAAACTTCTACTAAAGCCTTTTCACTACAACCAAGATAATTATCATAAGTTGAGCTATCTCCCTTCCTCCCCCCTTTTCTTCTTTCAGCACTGGCATACAAACCATGCTATTTTAACTTCTTTCCTGTTCTCCCAGTTCTTCTGGAACATTTTATTTTCAACAGTCAACTCATTTGGAGAAGTGCCATGCTGAAGTTCAACCGTTTACAATGTTAACTGTGTCTCTGCCAGCAGCTGAAGACTTGCATCACACCATCTTCTCCAGCACCTCTAGATTAAACAATTAGAGTTCCTCTCTCTGAGAGGTTAGCAGATGTTTAAGCAGCCTTCATTCTCATTATATTCTTTTTTTTTTTTCCTTCAAAATTATTCTTTCTCTGAAAAGTAAGGTGACATTTCTCATCCCCATCTCAATTAACACTTCAGAGACCTCCTGCTCACCTCCTCTGGGCCCATATTGTATTTTAACACTGCCTGAAAGAGTTCCATTAAACAAACTCTTTCAGACAGAATGCTTGGTTATTTAGTACTCTAGAATGAAGCAACTGTTTGAAAAGTAAGCAAGCATTTGGACTGATGAAGTTCAACATTTCTACTGAAGTCAGCAACGAGAAGTTCATATTTGATCAAGTGTGCAAGTCCAACAAATCATGTAGTTCTGGCACTAGCAGCAGACCGTTTTCATCCAGAACAAGTTCACAGAATACATTATTTAATATCAAAATAGAGAAATATCTGTGAAGTGAGAATTTCCATTGTTCTTCTACTACAGTGAACTGGAAGTATAACAAAGGATAAGGAAATAAAACACGTGAAAAGATACAAAGACATATTGGGCTTCGTAGACCTTTCCTTATCTGTCAAATCAGGATCTCCTTCGTCTACCAGTATGCTTCTTCAAATAACTCTTTTCAGTATTTCACTGTAGCTTTTTGGATACTCCAGGTTTTGTCCCTAAGCCTGCTTAGTGATAGCTTCATAACAGGGCAATATTAGTTAATGAATACTACACAGCTATTCACCAGTTTCACACTTTTAAGTCCTTTTGCCACAGTTTCTTACTGCAAAGCAGTGCTCTTCTGCTCAATTTGAGAAATTATCCACAACGCCACACTGAGAAAGTGTTACAGCAAACTGGAGAAATCTCAATTTATATTGTAACTCTACACATCTTTGGAATAATAGGAAAACTCCATAGGAAAAACTCATTTATACTTGTTTCTGGGAGTTCCAAATTTCAAGAGACAACCTTCCTCAAACTGTAAGTTGCACTATTATAAGACTTCAGTTCTTCCCATTTCCTTTTTAAGGCTAAAATTAAACTTGTCCATTCCTTGGGGCCCAGAGTAACATCTGCCAGATGTCCCGACATCTATGTTGAACACAGTTCTCCAATACTTATCAACTCTCTTTTCAACCATTTGTGTCTTCATAAAAGTCAATCCTCCTTTAAGTCAAAGTCCACAACACAAAAGAATTTGTTATAAACTTCACTGAATTGACATGATAATCTTTTTTTTTCCACTTCTACTTGCAGTTGTTCTACTTTCTTTTTCCAGTATTCAGTTATGTACTCATATTCTTCACAGCCTGAGCATACACAATATATTTTTAGTCTTCCTCTTGTAACAAAGTAACTTTTCAAAAATTATGGAAGGAAATTCTAAAGATGACATTTTAAATTTCTCAACGATGTAATCCGTTATGAACCCAGTAAAAACATATAAGGAAATAAAATCATTGTTTAAACATTTTTAAAGCAGTGCTCCACAGGCTACATCCAATAGGGATGAGAAAAGTGATTAAGAAAAGCAAGTTTATATACTGAAGAACAAGCTATTAATGTAGTTTCTGTTAGAGCTTGCACCATTAAAGTTCTGGGTACCCACAAACCAAAAGCAACTGAAAGCCATTGTTTGACTCAAGAAATTTGTGCTTGATTACAAGAAACATTCTAATCAACACCATCTCATGAATTAAGATGATCCTTCTAGAACTTCCTTTAAAACTCACTGGTTTAGGTTTGGTGAGGTTTTTTTCAGATTTGTTTTGGTTTTAAAAATAAAAGAAGTCCCTCAGCTAGCATTTTAACAGCAAGGTGAAGTTCAGTCTGTCTGGGCAGAACCACCCTGAGTTCCAGTGAGGGTGGTGAAAAACTGGAACAGGTTGCCCAGAGAGGTGGTTGATGCCCCATCCCTGGAAACATTCAAGGCCAGGTTGGATGGGGCTCTGGGCAACCCGGTCTAGTTGGAGATGTCCCTGGTCCTTGCACGGAGGCTGGGCTAGATGACTTTTAAAGGTCCCTTCCAACCCAAACTATTCTATGATTCTAAGAAATATCATTAACAACAATATAATTCTCTGACGGGATTTGAGTCTCATAGTGAAACACCCACAGAAACACCACCACTCTCACTCCAACTCAAACTACTGCAATGACTTTTGGTTTTCTAGAGTGTCTGTCACCACAGGAAGGGGGTAAGAGGCCCTCCCATAAAGATCCTCAGGTTAAATCTCAAACTTGTTCTCGGATACACATGCCACATTCAAGAGCAATGTATCTGCAGGGGACATTGTAGTTCAAGGACTGAGTTGACCTCTCAAAGAGCAAAAGGAGATTCACAATTCTGAACTATGAAATAACAAACAGATACCTAAGAAGACTCCATACAATCTTCTTATACAGGAGATGGATATTTAGAATCTGACCCAAACAACCAAAGGTCAGTTGGAGACTTTTGCAGTTTCTTCAGTGGCTGCTGATTTAGACCTGTGCAGAGATTGCAAAGTACATCAAAGAACATCACCTCAGGGAAAAAACAAAACAAAACAAAACACAAAACCAAAAAACAGTCAACCTCCCTCTTTATCAAAATCTAAGATCAAACATACCTGAAATGGCAAGTTGCATGGCCCACTTCTGAAAGATGGAGACAACCACAGTATCTCAGTAATTTGGGTGACATATCAGCAACCAGTACTTAAGAAACGCACGGTTGGTAATACAACATCCTTCTCAATTATATTAGATTACACACTAAACCATTTCTTCCATAGCAAAAATAAAACAAGGGCATTGATTTTAACCTTGCAGCAGCAGAATCCCAAGTTCATCAGTAGTCATTGCAAATAACTTCAAATCCTTCTATTCTTTTTGCACATCTGGGAGCACGTTCTGATTCACATTCACTGCCCCCTTATCTTGGCACTTACACCTCCCATACAAAACACATTCCTTCGTAAACTCTTCAGAGTAACCAATGTATGAACATTACTGATACCCTTCTATACAGCTGTGCCTTCAAGCTCAGTAGTGTTGCACTTTGGTATCTACATGCATTTCAGCATGTAGTTTGGATTTTTTGAGGAACTGCATCTACTATGCAACTGATGTGCAAATTTAGGTTGGTGAAAAAAGAGTGAGGCTTGGTTTGAGTCTCCTCAAAATGATTTCAGGCTAAAAGGTGGGTTAAAAAAAAAGCACACAAATTCCTGTTCAACTGCTATCTCACTTTAAAGATCTTAGGTTTCCATAATTACATTAAAATCCTAACAAGAATGTTGCTGTAAGTTTTCAGAAAAAAATACTTTAAGACACCAAAAAGACAGCTGTGAAAACTGTTTTGTTTTTTTTCCAAGAGAAATTATGTATGTTATGATGCTCTGAGGAACCTACTAAAAGCTTGTCAGTATCATTTTAATGCAACTTGGTGAGTGGGGAGAGATATTCCATCTTAATTTAAAATATATCCAAAAGAAGGAATGCTCTTGAAAATCAGATGTTAAAAATCCCCAAAATCAGGCATCACCATTATCACCTAGAAAAAAAAATGACATTTCATGACGTCCTCTGGAAGAACCTGAGCAGCCTCAAACTGCGTGCACTTACCTCCAAATACTTTCAAAAATCTATAAATACATGCATACATACAGTATTTCTTTGGCCAACTGACCAACCTCCTAAATTCTGTGGTCTTTAACCAAAGAAAAATATCTAGAAAGGTGACCTCCGCATGAAAGCGTAAGAGCAAAAAAGCCTGAGGATGTGTTTCTCTGTGTGAAGGAGAATCTGAGCAATTTCCTCCAATCCTCATTTCCTGATAGCACGAAGTCAGAGAGAAGACCCATCACAATGTTGTACATTGAAAAAACTGAAGAAACCTTAGGGGAAAAAATCATGATTAAGCCAGCCACTGCCAGCAAAGCTTCAAAACATGGAGAGACATCCACGATGTTAGGAGCACTTCCCATCTCAGCTTTGTCTACTCTCTCTCTCCTCCATTTTCTGGTGGAGCTAGAGAACATGACATGGCTTACCTGACTCAGATCACAGCTCTCTGCCAAACTAGTCACTTCCTCTTAGACATGCAAGCAGCTTCATGAGACAAACAGACCCCCACGGACACGCACACAAAAGCAGCACCAGAAAGCACTCAAACTTGAAGGTCTTTCTCCTTCCAAACACCAGAAAAACGAATGAAACTTTTCCTTTTTCTCCTCCAAAAGAGGGAGGTGGGGGAGTCGGGGGGAGAAATCCTATCAGATCACAACTACATGGAGCTCCAGGAGGATCTCTCTGTGTGGAGAATAGAAACCACAACGCTGAGAGAAGCAGGGAGCGGGGGGAGAAGAAGGTTACTCCAGAAGACATAAAGAGCCTGTAGACTGTGTGTGCATGTGTGCGAGAGCGAGGAGAAGCTTTGTGTTGTGGAGCCTGGACTGGAACCAAAGCAGACAGCTTGCAAATGGAGGACAGGGAGATAAAGAAAGGGAAAGAGGGGGAGACATAGGGAGAAAGCTGCTCCGGGTGGTTGAGAAAGGGGCAGGGGAGAAAGCGCCGTCTGCCTCGCCTGGTTTAAAGGTAGGGACATCGGGGAACTGAGCAAGAAGAAGTGGGCTCCTTCCCCTTCCTTTCTTCCCTTCTCGCTCTCTTTCTCTCAAAGGAGAGCAGAAGCGTGTGTAATGGCTCCTGCTCTCCAGCTGAACGCTGTCCTTCTCCAAGCCACCTCCTGCGGGCACCACCAGCCCCCCAGCCCCGACGCCGCCGGGGACCCCCGCATCCCAACTCCAGCAGAGCCGCGGTGGGGGCTCCACCGCCGGGGTGAGGGACCAGCCTCACCGGCGGCGCGGAGAGGGGACGAGGAAAGGGAGAAGGAGACAAGAGGGGGAGAGAGAGACCGAGAGAAAGAAAGGAAGGAAGAAAGAGGTCACCCGATTGCCTGGGTCGTGCCAGCACGGAGCCTTTCTCTCCTCCGTGTCTCTCCCGTCTCTGACCCAAGTCCACACGCACAGCACCATCCAGACCTCGCACACACACGCATCTCCTGTCGGGCACCCCCCCCCCACCACCACCACCCCGAAAGCTCGGCTGATATCTCACTTATCTCCCCGTATCGCCCCCCCCGCTTAATGCAACAACAAAAAATTAATTAAGCGCCTTCCTCCTCCTCCCACCACCACCACCACCACCACCACCAGCACCTCCTCCTCTTCTCCTCCTCCATGCAAGAGACTTCTCTCTCAAACAAAACACCCCACTCTCGCTCCCCTCTCTTCTCTCCCTCTTCCCCCCCCCCTTCCTTTCTTTCTTCCTCCTTCCTCCGTTGACCGAATGAATGGATTTCAGAGGAAGGTGGTAGAAAGAAAGAAGAACAGAAAAGACCAAACAAAATACATACACACACACAGAGACACGAGAGATGATCTCTCCAATGCCAAACCGGAGATGGGTTTTAATTGCGAGAACTTACAGGAGCGTCCCGGCACTGCTGCTCTTGCTGCTGCCTCCTCTCCTCTTCCTCTCTGCCTAGCTCTT
Source organism: Chlamydotis macqueenii (assembly GCF_036417535.1). Lineage (NCBI taxonomy): Eukaryota > Metazoa > Chordata > Aves > Otidiformes > Otididae > Chlamydotis > Chlamydotis macqueenii. The sequence goes on along the minus strand of NC_141593.1, from coordinate 51,609,647 downwards.
CTTCTTGTTATTGTTGTGGAAGTTGTTTTGTGGGTCTCATGTGCTCCTTGCCAGGTCTCAGCAATGGAGGATCGCCATCTTTCCCTGCTTTTCCCCCCCTCTCCCTCTCTCTCTCCCTCTCCCTCTCTCTCTCTCCTTCACTGGTTTGCTGCAGCTGCAGATGACCTGAGATATCCGTCTCTCTCTCTCTCTCTCACTCACCCTCTGTGTCTCTCTCTGAATAATGAGCAACCAGAGGGAGAGAGAGAAAGAAGACAATCTCCTCTCCTACCACACAAAACGCAAGAGCACCAGGGGGTGCAAGAATCCTTTCTAACAACAACAACAACGTGTAGGGGAAGAGGAGGAAAAGGAGAAAGAAAGGAGAAGAAAAGAGAGGAGGAAAAGGCAAGAAGAAAGAGAGGGAGGGAGGTGGAAGAGGAGGGGGGAGAGCAAGCAGACAAGAGAGAGATCCAGGAGGCAGGCAGATGGAGGAGAAGATGGTAGTGATAGAGGAGGAGGTGTTGAAGATGAAGGAGATTAAGAGGAGGAAGGTGTTAAGGAAAAGTTAAGGTTTGGGACACCGAGTCACTCACAGGCCAGGGAGGTGGAGAAGAAGGGGCGGGGGGGGGAAGATCTGAAGAGCTTCCCCTTCCAAGCTGTTGCCTTCACAAAGCTTCCTGTGCAGGAGCGCTCAGCAGCTCCTACGATGCTGGGGGAGCAGCTGGGATGGAGCGCTCTGCTAGGTCATAGCTCTCTTCCAGCCATGGCAAAAACCGGTTTCAGCATGCAGATCTGCCCCTGAGGTGATCCCTCAGACACATCCATCTAGAGGCTAATCTTCCCTGAGCAGGGTAAAGAACATAAATGGAGGTTGCAAAGTATAAAACCAGATCTACCACGTGGTTGGTTTTTAATCCCCCTTCCAGCTCTCATTTGATGTAGAGAAAGGAGACTCGAATTGTCCATTTCTGGCACGTATTTTGAAGTCTACTCCCGGAAATAAAGACAGTCATCTCCAGGTTTTTTATTTCTCACAAGAATTTAGGAGAAAAGAGAGCTTGTACTAGCGAGCACCAAAATCACTTCATATGTTGGAGAAACGATTTTGGCTGCAAAATAAAATAAATAATTCTACTTAAAATAACTTTTATGCCTTCCAACACCCAGTTTTCTGCTCCTTTGTGACTGATTATTTAAAACCCTGGAAACTAACGATCAAGGCTTACAAAGAAAGGTATCTTGGTGATGAAGACAAGCAAGCAAAGATGAAGCGGCTGTAGCCTGCATTTTTATTTGCTCTCCTTTCTATTAAGCATTGTGCTGAGCTACTTCTTTTTCTCAGCATCCCCCCCTCTCCCCCTCCAGTCTTCCTACAGCACCAGGTCAGATTCTTTCTAGGGTTATGTGTAGCACTGGTGAGTGGGGGGGTTGGAGGGGGGGGATTAGGGGTTATGTGCAGACTCAGAAAGTCAATACAAGGGAGTGAGGTAAAATCAATTTGAGCACAAGGGCATGACTGGTATTGGAACATCACTGGGATTTCTCGAGCCCTCAAGCACTGCAATTTACGTGGGTGGAAGAGAGACTAGAACCACAAAGCTCCGGTTTGGGTGAAGGGAGAAATCCCTCCCCTGCTCTGGGGAAGTTTTATGCGAGTGGTGAAGCTGAGATGACCTTCTTAAAAGAGTCCAGATTTTACTGGCTCCGGGAGAGGTCAAGCATGTTAGAACTTCATTGTCTGAACTCTCCCAGCTCAGCTGAAGACCAAATGCAGAAATGCTAAGGACAGCAATAAAATAAAATTAGAAAAATCGGTCGCCCAGGTACTAGTCAAATATTAAACCCATGCACTCTCCGATCTTCCCATCCGTAAGACTGCCGTGAGTGCAAAGCACACAGGCAGGATCTCTGCCACTAAATCTTCTCTTTCTTTGAGCCGTGCAAGTTAATCACTAAACAGGAGAAAGATCTCCCTCCTCCTCTCCCCTCTTTCCGCTCCCCCCGCCCCCCTGCCCCAAACTAGTGCTGTGAGAAATAGGAGGAAGGATAATATCTGGGCAGAAGGAGCACTGCTGGGTGTAGAGAATCCTTCTTAAGGAAAAGGGGAAAAAACATCAAAACTGGGGATTCCTACTAGGACTGCTGGTTTCATGCAGACAAATGAAGCGGACACCTCCTAAGAAGCTGATAAAAGAACATTAAGGAAAAGGGAGGGACTGTCTTTACAGCTGCCAGAATGTGCATGTGTTCTGCCTGCAATTTTCTATAAATCATCCTCTTCACAGGAAGAGAGCGCCTGGGCTTTGCAATCTTTGACGTACCATCAACGCCAAGGCAGATAATTTACCTCTTTGTCTCTCAGCACTAAATTTCAAATTAAATTAAAAAAAAAAAAAAGGAAAATAGAGGAACCCCACAACCACAAACCCCAAAACACCTGACTTCTGACCATCCACCCTCCAGGGAAATAACAAAACAACAATCCCATTTCAAAATGAAGGCTCTTAGGAGGAGTGAGCATCAAACCTCAAGGGAAGGGAAAACCAAAAACCAAACCAACCAACCAACCAACCAACCAAAAAAAAAAAAAAAGAAAGGAAGAAAAAAGAAAGAAAGAAAATGTATCTTAATGGAGGTAGCCTGGAGGTGTTTTCCCGCCCTATCCCCCCGTTCTTTGGCGGCGGGGGGATCCCTCCTGCACCGGTCCCGTGGGGGACCCCCATGCTGCGGGGCGGGGGGGGAGCGAGGGTATCCGGGCACCCACCCGCGGTCCCGGGGGAGGAGGTCGGGGGCGACCAGAAGAACCCCGGCGCTGGAGGGCAGAGCCGGGGGGCACGGGGCGGAGAGTTTCTCCCGAGGGGTCTGGTGGTCCATAACTTCCTCCCGCGGGCTTTTTTGCCCTTCCCACCGCGGTCCGAGCGCCGCCAGGGGAAAGCCAGCGCCGAGGTGGACACGCAGGGCTAGGAGATCCTCATCAAGAAGCAGCCACCAAGGAAAAGAGAAGGGCGGGGGGAAGCCTCCCCGGAGCCCCGCGACTCCACCGACCGCCGGTTTGGCTCAGGAACCGGCACCTACTGGCTGGAGGCGAAGGGGGGCAAGTCCGGGGGGTGCAGGACCCTCCACGGGTGGTGGGGCGCGCAGGGAGAAGGGGAGCTTTAGCTGCGGGGCAGCCCCCCGGCAGTGCAGAGGTTAACCATCCTGACAGCTCTCCTGGTCCTAATTGCCCTGGCGAGTTAACAGCCCCATTAAGGGGAATGAAGATAGTTGGCACCTCTCCGGGTGCTGGCATTTTTGGGTCGTGGAGGACGTCGGGGTGTAGACAACGGCGCCGGGTGTCTTCTCTGCCAGGAAGCCCAGCTCTGGGACGGGAGTGTGGAAGCCAGGACAGAGCCCACGGTGGGGCTCAGCACCCTCGCTCCCCACCCAGGGTGGGGGTGACGAGAGGGGATTTCAGCTTCTATCCGTCTTCCCAGTGTTGGCTGAAGCCACAGGAAAGGGATGTTCTTGGTTTTAAATTAAAAATTAACACCTCCCCCTATCGACGTGGGGTAGATGGGTGATGCTTCAACCGTGTGACCAAGAGAAGGAGGGCCAGGGCTTGGGGGAAAAAAAAAAAGAAAAACAAAAACCAGTTTCCACCCTCTCGGACTGGCTACATCTTCCCTCACCCAGAAAGTCTGACCAACTCAGGCCCGAGCGTTTTGTCCCCAGGCCAGGTCTTTGCTGGTGTGCAATGCTTCAGGTTTGCATGACCCTGCCTGACCCCTGCATCCTGCTCCTGCAGCCACTGGAAGCCCATGGGGGCCGTGGGGTGAGCCCTATGGTGGCAAAGCCACAGGCAGAGGGGTGAGCAGACCACAGGAAGCTCAAGATGGTGCTGTTCTGCCTTCCCATTTTGTAATTATTTTTTTTTCTTTTTTTTTTTTTTTTATTCCCCAGCCGAACCCATTGCTCCATGGGCTGTCTAATCAGCCCCGCAGGACAGAAAACTCTGGTACATTTAGCATGGACAGTGAACATAGCCTTAGTGAGCAGGAAACATTAGGAAAGCAATGTGGAAAATAAGACACTGAAAGTACACTTCTTTATACTTAATCAACAGTGAGGCAGTGTTTTTAATATCCACTCACAGAACTGAAAGTGGCTTCTTGTTTTTTTTTCTCCACAGATCTGGAAGAGTTTCTTCCTTTTCCTGCCACAAGTTTGAGTGAACTTCCTATCTATTCTCCACTCCTTCATGGCTATTTTACCTTACCAGAGCAAGGTTTCACAGTCCTTATGCAAGAGGCAAGCATTGTATGGGCTCACTGGAGAACTGAATATCACTCTCTCTCTAGAATATTATGTTCTGCATCTGTTGAGAGAATTTCACTTTCCTATCTAAGAAGATTAGAAATGTGCTGTTCTGACCTTTACCCTGGCAACTCACTTATTTCTTTAACCTCCAAGGGTTTCCTTATTTTGAAGGACTTTGAGGAGAAACTGGTTGGTTGGAAGCAGAGAAATCCTACTCCATGAAAGACAAGGGATATCTAATCAGCAAAATTTTCTTTTACTAAATACTCCTATAGAGGACAGTGGATTCAAGAGCATTTACATGTAAACAATCTGAATCTAGGCTCTTAAGAACCCGTCAGAAGATTCTTCTATTAAAATCTAAAACTTTCAGCCTGCTAATAATATTTGGAATGTTTTACTTCTGGCAGGGCTCAAACTGAAATCTCCAGGAGCAAGCTCTTCACTATAAGATCACCTATAAGATCGCAAGGACACCTCAGAATGTAGTACACATGTTGCAGACCCATAGGAAGACATATTTTTATGTTCCTGGAAGTGCTTGAGGAATATACTAGTAAAGACCAGTTTGAGTGTTGGAAGTCACTTCCTCATCTGGCAGATGTGTGGCAACTGTTAGAAATACAGGTTTTGCTCCTTGGAGAAAGTGGAATCTTCAGCACTCAGGTGTTTGGGTAAACTCATGGTTATCTTTTATACCTGTCCCCCAGCTACCTCAGAAACTCTGCACCAGGACCAGGAGCCAAGGAGCCATCTCACAAAGAGAACTAGTCCCACTCTAAAACCTTTTAATTTAGGCATGAGTCAAAATAGTGCATATATGGTGTCAGAAAGCTATGGTAGACTTCAGGGTGGATTTGGTGAGTACCACAGGTCATCACTTCCCCAACATAAGAACGTGTCTAAAAAGTGCAGGCAGCCGAAAACCATGTGTTTAGAGCCCAGTCAAACTCCCAGCAGAGTTAATAAAAAAAAAAAAAATCCTTCAGTTTTAAATATAACTGGGTTGGAATTGAACAGAGCACATCCTTAGTAACTGAAACATGATGGCCCTAGATCTTTAGTAACATATTTGTCAGTCTATGTCCTCTTTTCAATGATCAAGTTGATTTAATAAAGGAATAAAATGCAGTCTAATCAAAAGAGTGTTTTATCCATCACCAGAAGATAGGCAACAAACTGATTTTGGGGGAATCTGTAATTGCCGTGACAAGAGTGTGCTAAGCAACTAAAGGCACATCCTGACTTCGCTTCTTACTGTTAAAAAACAATGACCATGAAGCTTAATTAAATTCACTTTGCACTTTTGAAATCTTTAGAAGCAAAATATTCTTGCTTATAAGTGCAAATTAAGTTTTATGAAATTTAGTCCTTGCAAAGACACAGCTGGATTTCATTTAACTTCTGTGTGGTTTTGATGGAGACAATGAGATTGAACCTGCAGTCACTTAACACCACCTTGCCTTCTGGATCATGACAACTGCTGGTTAGTATAGGAACATTATATCCCAACTTTATGTTATACTTGCTACTAAGAAGACTTCAAGAGAGAAACAGTTTGATTTTGTCTTCAGAAGAGTTAGGTACTGAGTGATTTGTGAAATGCTTTTGAATTTATTTGTCAGACACAAATGGTCTCTGCCTATATTTACTGGTCGTTTTTCAGTCCTCTCACCCTGTGTATTTTACTAGATTTATGCAATTCAATACGAAGCTATTCTTACTTGCATACCCTTGAAAAATGCATTTCCCCCCCTTTTAAAGATCTAAATGCAACACTTACATCTCTTGATCTCTCTCTCTAGCACTCTAATATTTTTAAAGCTTAAGCTTTCAAATGCCAGTCAAATAATTTTTATTCTGTGTGTCCTGTTCAACCTGTATAATATAGAGCCTCTGATAGATTTGAGTTGTACTTCCTAGCCAGTGTTTCTGATATCTAATTTTTCTAGACCCACCATAAAATTGAACAAGACCATCTCTGCCTTTGTAGGGAAGTGCCTGGCACTGCTGAATAATCTGTCTGGTATATGCAGTTCGATGACATTTTTATTGATACATTACAAATTTAGCCCAAGTTTCATTTTTTGAAGCAACTCCAGTAGGTATTTTCATTTCCCGTGGAAGCATTTCAGGCATAGTTGATTTCCCATCTTGCATATCTTTGAAGATATAAAAAGGAAACAATGCATTTTATCTCCTACTTTTGAACTGCCTCAGCTTACAGTTTATTTCCTAATTAAGTTGTTTCTTCTTCAGCTTTTGCTGAAGTCCCAGTTGTACATATGGGTCAATTCTAGTTCATTTTCCCTTTGAGCAGAGGGATGCACACTGCAGAAAGTTGAACACTGCTGAAGTGCATGCCAACACTCTATTCTTCTGATCATGTAATTTGTTTTGGGCACATCTTTTCTAGCTGTGAGCTTGTCACTGCTACTGCTAATCTGGAAATGTTTCGACAAATGCCATTGAAGACTTTTCTCATTATCTTAAGTTTATGACCAACACAAAATGAAGGTCTTCCTCATCTATCTGCTGTCTGTTTATCTTTGTTAAGAGATTGAATTTCTTCTACTCCCATGTATTTATGGCATTTTTTTTTCTTCCATTCCACATCTCTACATGATCAGCCAAAGCCTCAACTGATGTAATTTGGCTGGCTTCATTGACTTCAATGGATACACTGCTAATTTAAACCTTCTGCCTGGCTCATTCTTGCATCTAATTAGGTTAATAATCTTTGCCAATTACTTTCAGTAATTTAGATATTTCTCTTATTACTTGTAGGTGTTACATATTGAAATTACATGTTTTTCTCCATTGATGTTTTCACTATGAATATTGATATCTCATAAAGTGTTATGCTGTTTTTAAAATGTACATTTCTTTTCTGTTACCCTTTCTGATCTCTCCAGCATTATTCAGTTTCCTAATGTCCACCTTGACTTCCTATATTTTAAACTGTAGCATTTTGCTGAGTTTCTCTCTGCAATAATTTATTTCAATATACTCTATTTCAAAGGAGCCTTTCTTCTGTAATATCTCATCTATACTAGTGTTGTGCCGTTTATGAAGAAGACATTGTTTCCAGATTTCATCTTTACAGCTAGCTGTTGTGTTCTCTAGAATTGAAGAGACCATTTGTAATGTGAACTCATATTTACAATGCCCATTAAATACTGATCTACTCAGAGGTGGGCAGTCATATTGTCATGAAAGATAACCATGTGTGTAAGAAGGCAGGTGCTATAGTGTAAAATTCAACATATATTTCATAACCTATGGCCATTCTTATCTGTCTTGAGATTGCCCATAATAAAGCTTCTACACTAACACGTGGAAATGGCTTGGTGTGTTTTACTTCCTTTTTGGCAGCACCATTTCAGTATCAGAATTTTCAGGCTCTTTTATGGAAACCCAGGCTCCATTTCAGCCTTCAAGGTGACTGGGTGTATCCTGTTAATAGGGAGAAGGTAGGACAAAAGAAAGACGCAAAGAAGAACACAGAAGGAAGTCCATAAATAGTACCAGTACACTTGGAAAAAATCCTCACCTATAATTACAAAAACATTTCAGCATCCCATTCTTTCTTCAGAAAGGTAACAATTATTTATACATATCAGTCTCTATGTAAATACCACCTGTCCAATCAATATATTAATATTTGAATTAATTTCAAAAGAAGATGGCAGGAAAAAAAGCCATCATTTCTCAGTAATGAACTAATTTATCTGAAAATCTGACAACTGCAAGTGGGTGGTACTCTTTTCTGTGTAGTCTTACAAAAGATACTGCTGCAATCAAGCTGGTACTTACTATTCTAACAGTATAACATGTCGAGCATCAAAACTTGACACAGAATGTAATGAGAAGTTATGTGATTGAGCAGAGATTTAGCAGGTATGTTATATTATGTTAGCATGATTTCTGCTCTGGGTCTTGAAGTCTTTATGCCCATACACGTGCTTACGCACACGCACACACACATACACACTCTCTCCCTCTCTTTTGATGAGTGAGACAATTTTTTGTGGAAAGTGTACCTTGAGGAAAGGCTTTGAAGAGAAAACAGAGGAGATATGGCAAATGTAGGGAGAATGCTCTGACTTTAAATAGCCTAATAGAAGAAATTGTTATGATATATGTACAGTGCCTAGTTTGACAGGAGCCAGTTCCACTTTCCTGGTCCTTCTGGTGATGAATTGCAAGCAACAGGGAGGAGTTCTGCCATATCTAGTCCTTAAAAATAAGGGAGGGATAGGGGGAAAGCATAGAAGTGACAAAGAAAAACAAGGTGCTGTTTAAAGAAGAAGGGGAAAGGGGAAGGGAAGGAAAAGAGAAAAATAAGAAATAAAAAAGAACATAAAGAAGAAAAAAAGCAAATAAGAAAGGAAAAAAAATAAGAAAATAAAATAAAAATTCAAATTTCTCATGATTATAAGTAGCAACCAGAGAAGAGATTTAGGAGAGCATTGAGACATAGCTGGAATGGCAGGGTGGTATTTGGCAGTAGTATTTGGGACAGATTGAAGGGGACATAGCGGGTGTCAGGATAGTGATTGTAGCAAAAGTAATCAAGCCAAAGGTTTGCAGAACAGCCACAAATAAATTAATAGCTTCAGGAAAAACAGTAAGGATTCATGTTTTGGATACAAAAGTTGAGGGCAACAGCAAGTTTCCAGCTCTTCAGAAAGAAAAGTAGGTGGATTACATATGCAGGGGTTATAATCAGGTCTATTGTAGCTGGTTAGATCCAGTTCAGTGTAATTTGCACTGAAAATTGCTCCCTGACTCTAGACTGGATTATCACAGTTGTCGTTGCTTGCTTCTTCTGTTCTCAAGTGGTGATTTTTGCTGCAAGTGCTGTTGCCTATGGAAGCTTTTCCCTCATGCCTGGTTGTTCTCCAAGTTCCAAGTGTGCATGTTGTGTTATGTGTTTCCAGTAAAAGTGACTGCAAAGGAAATTCGCATAAATGTACCTCAAACACCAGTTGATGCAGGTACTTATTCTGAGTCTGAAGAGAGCCTGGAGCAATAGCTCCAAGAGATTTGAACCTTCTCATTCATCTCAATATGTTCTTAACTTGTCATTCTTCACCTTCTAACTTAATCATCATCTTTAGAGCCGGCCCCACATTTTTGACTGTTTCTCTTTTGATCATTTCACAGAAGCCCTCTGAAGTTTTTATTCCCTAATTTCAAAGTGTTTCTTCTGCCCTCCAGGTCAGGAAGTCCAGAGCTGCAATGGTATCTATTTTCCCTCTTGACAACTTTCAATCTGCAGACGGGAATTGCCAGTGCAAGAATCCATGGCATACTAGAAAAAAATAGGGACTCTGATAAATTAATTTGTTTGCCTACCTACATAACTGTCCCTGCAATTAATGTACTGAATGATTAATTGCCTTTATAGTTAGTTAATCACAGATTTCAGTATCGCCAGTGTAAAATCAAGCTGCCATGTAATTTCACAGCAAGAAGAATCCTTTGGTATACCAACTCTGGTGTGGTTTGCCGGCAAGGAGGCATGGACCTCTAAATGTCTTTCTTGATCTTACACTGCCTAGGTTAGAGGGCTGATGTTAACCAATTTCATTCCGTCAAACACTACCTAATTCCATTGACCAAACATCAGTTCACAATGCTTCAGTATTCTACAAGTTTCTTCAGACATCCATTCTCCTCTTCCTGTAAGATAAACAATTGCTCATCATCCCTTGGGCATGAGGATTGAAGAACACAAGCAGAGGAAGTATGAGTCATGGGAGATGGTCACTGTGACACGTGCAGCTCTTGCCTCAGTGTTCCCAAGCCAGAAGGACTCCAGTTTCCTAGCTAACGTGTCCATCTGTCTGAAGTTGTTTTCCTTAGTTTTTCCCAACAAGCAGAACTGAAAGCCATCTTTGGACTAACTAGCTCTGAGATAGCTGCAGTTTAGCCTGATGGATAAGTCCAGCCAACCTTGTGTCTTTCCTCTCTTGTAAGGATTTCTTTGCCTTGCTAAGGACTTGTTTATACTGGGAAACTGACCAGCCAAGCTACAGCAGTATCATTATTTCAATATAACCAGTCCGTTTCCTCTGTAGAAAAGACTTAGACTAATCTTCTTGCCTGACCCACAGCCCCAGTTGCAGAAACCTTGAAACACATTTTGGAGTCTTATTCCACTCCTAGATTATGAAGTCTGCCAAACTCTTCCATTTTGTCCAAGGCTTCCTGCCATTTCAGCCCTGGAACCCATCTGATTCCAGATCTTTTGCCCATCAGCCAAGTCTCTTTAGCCAAGCCACATACATCCTGCCACCAGGATGTTTCTGTTTCTGCCAAGCTCAAAATCCTTCTCTGTTCTTCTGTCCATGGATATCTGATGTTGTTCAAATGTGATCAAACTGAGCAATGGACAGCTTTAGGCCAGAATGCAGGTTTGAAGTTGAACAGGTCTCTTCCTTTTCCTTATTGCTCACTTTCACTTAGATGGACGTAGAGGTCCCTCCTCCTGGGAGAGCTGTGTGATATAAAGGCACCAATATGCTCCACTGTCTCTAATGTTACCTGGTGAAATCAAGAAATTCAATCATTCCTCTTCAATCTTTTTCCATAGTTTAATTTAGTCACTAATTTCATCAACTTACCTCTGTGAAAACAGCAGGCAAAGATTATATTGTTTCTTCTGCACATTTTATTTCATGGTTTTCTACATCTTGTTATTTTTTTGCTTTAGGTTATTTTACACATTATATTATTAAATTATATGAAGAAAACACCAAAATACCTAACAGATTTGGAGTGATGCAGATAGATGTGCCTTATGAAGACAGCTAAATGCAAGTACACATCACAGGGTGGGGGATTTCTTTTTAACATCTTAGTGTAATTCTCAGTTTTAATTAGTCTCACACAGTATCCCTAATTTTTTTATTAGATTCCCAGCCAGAATAGCAAGAACGAGCTTAATGGAGATTTTAGCATTGTGGACATGCATTATAAAAGGAAGATTGCAGTAGACACACTAGTTCCACTGTATAGCAGTAATTCTTCTTCTTACTGTGTAAAATTCAACAGTATAAAAGAAACCCACTGCTCAAATGCTCTCAAGTAGTAAGTGCAGTAACTTCTGTAGCCTGCCAGCTTGTCTCTTCACTGGAGAAAAAAACTTGTTGCCACATCAAGATCACAGTCCAGGCTATTTTCCTCACCATTTCAACCTTATTGCTACCAAGTATTGCAAAGCTATAGTCTTGTCAAGCCTTTCACTGCATCTTCTATGTCTCCTAAAGCTCCACCACTGACTTCCACTAGGCTTGAACTTGCCATCCAGATCTTTCCTCTCTCATTTGCTTCCAGCCTTTGGGGACCAGACCAATAAGCAGCCTTCATTTGTTCTTCATAAGGGTCTGTTTTCAAACAGAGCTGGCTAGCCCCACGGCCCAAGAGGGACCCACTTACTCTTCATTTGAAGTCAAGGAAGGGATGTCTCCCTGCTTCGGACCACGTCTTTCATCCCACTCTACCAGCCATTCTTTGGCAGCTCTTTTTTCTCCACTGAATAATCAAGGTTAAAATCAGAGCTGAGAAGGGCCTTGAAGACCGAAGAACTGACCTGGAATTAAGTGTTGGAACCAAATGCTATAAAGATGAGCAACTGTGTGTCTAGAGGTCAATCTAACCTTTTCTCATCTCAAAAAAAAAGTGTATATGAAAGATAAAAGAAGCTTTAAAATTTTCAGACTTGAATATTATTGATTATTTTCTTTGGTTTATTAGGAAATACCCTTATAGGTGAAGAGAGAAATCCAGTTAATCTCATTCCCTGACACTGGCAGAAAGACTTGTCTGTAGTCTTGGGAACATAAATCATTTCCTATGAAAATCATCCTATCATTTCCTCAGAAACGTAAGAGAAAAAGATGCAATGGCTTTCAAGTGATCTTTCTGAGAACAATTGGTATATTAGGTCACTTCAGTCATGCAGTGAAACCCAATTAAACCTATACTAAAGGCTTAAAAAACAAACCACAAGAGGCCACCAATGAATTTTGGCACTTATTATTTTATGCTTCCTTTCATAAGTGGGTATGTTATGTTTAATAAACATTAAATAAAGTTGGCTGGAAAACACACTTGATTTCATGAGAGTTTGGATATTTTGAAATTGGTTTTTGGCTTTATTCAGAAGAGGAAGTCAAATTCTTATGAATATTTAAACAGATTTCATTTTAATAATTCATTTTCTGAGTAAAAATAACAAAAATCATAACATAGCATTTTGGTAAAACTCTGTTTTCCAAAGAAAACTGTTAACTCAAAAGTCATTTATGTCTAGCAGTAAGTGATAAACTAATTCCAGCTGATCCAATTTTTAAAGTAATTCATTAGCAACATATAAATGGAATCCAAATAACTTGCTGATAGCCACATAGGTTTTTTTTTAAAAAAAAAATTGGCCTTCTCTAACAGAGTTTTGAATGGAAGAATAGTTTTAGTTAAATATGTCCATTTGCTATAACATTTTTGTGAATATAAAGGTGGCAATTTGAACAGTTTTATAACATGGATTGAATATTTTCACACTACTTTTATCACAACACTTTAGAAGTTATTAACATGCCAGTTTATTAAACAGATTTATCCCCTAGTGTATGAATTTGGGAAAATTATAGCCACAGTAATTGAGATTTACACAACAATTTATTGGAATTTGCATTTCATTGATCATGGCAAATTTGGTAGAAGTATTTGTATTACAGTTATATCAACAACTTCAGTATAAAATTGAAGTAAGCATCTTAAAAGTTTGGGTAGGCATGGCAGATACTGAAGACTAATACTCATTGAGCTAAAGTTTCTCAGGCAAGTGTTGCCAAAATGAGTTTGCTTACAAATATATTCAAAATAACAGGAGGAGTAAAAGAGGAAGGTGAACAAACCCAAGTTTGAATAACCACAGTAGAGTTGTAACAAGGGTGGAAAAACACGAAAGCTAAACTGAACATTTCAATACCAGTGTTGCCTGAGGAAACATGTAGTCAGCAGGAAAAGGGTGTCTGAACTCAATTTAAGGCATAGATGGATTTGGCTGAGTAAGTGAATAAAGAAGGAAGGGAATAATCACTAATTATTCTACCTCTGGCAGCTGTAAGCACTTTACTTTTACTATGTGCAGCAAGGAGCGGCACAAACCATCCTTGATCTGCGTACTGCTAATGCAGTTGCATTGCTTTCTGTGCAAGTTTGAAAAGCATCGGTGTCTGTTGCTACCTCTGAGACATGAGTGGTCCTGATGAATCCCATGCACATGAGTCTTTTAGCAATTTGTTGGATTGCTTGCAGGATGCTTGCTGGATATTGGATTACCCAATATAGGAAACAATTTGTGGGAAAATGAATCCTAGTCCAGTTTGATCAATCTGGAAGCCAGGAAAGCAATGTTTCATAAATAAAAAAGTGTCCTAAGCTGTGCCACTGTCATTCTTCCACCCAACATTTTCAGCCCTGCCACTTTGTCACTCATATTTAGTTGCCGAAGTGAAATAAGCATAATAACAGAAACTACGGCTTGCAGGGGACATAGCCGCTTTGTTGTGCATGTACTCCATGTTGCTGACGGCAAAGATTTTTCTTGAAGATCAAGGACTTCCTGTAGTGTGATCTGTATCTAAAAAAGGCTTCATACGTATCATAAGCCTGCACTTTTCTGATTCATTCCTGTCTTAGGGAACTGCCACTCACTATCATCTAACAATATATGTCATGAATCGCTCATTTGTTCCACTCAAATGAATGGAAAGCTTTCCATTAACCACAATGGGGTTGGACTCAAACCTTGAGGACCTGATGCATCTACTTTTTCTTCCACTAAGGGATGCTTCACTTTGGTTACAGTCCCACTATCCTCACTGAGAGTGTCTGCCACCTCTTCCCCAGCTCAGTCACTTGTTTGTTTCTCTATCAGCCACGTGGGCTGGAAACACAGCCTGCTTCCGGAGTGGATTAGGAATAGAGGAGCATCCTTACTGGTTCTCAATATGGCCCCCTTTGACCTTAACTTATAAGCAAGGGCAGGATGCTTTCCCTCTTTCCTTCTCCATGACCCCGTTTCAAGCCATCAAATGCTTGAACACACAAAGCGGCAGGATGAACAGAGCTTAGGGGCTGCCTGTTGCACTCACTTCCGAGGGTGTTGTATGCATTTTCAGATGATCATTTCCAAAAGATTAGCTCCTTCCTGCCACATCTCTAGACCAATGGGGGAAAAATGTGTTTCCTTCTAGAAGTACATTAACTTAGCTCTTTTATAGAAGAATCCATCAATTCCTCAGTTTAGAAAGGATTTTAATCTGGGGAACAATGTCCCATGGGGTCCTAGTCAACTTTTCCTCTGTTTTCCAAGGTAACAAGTGCCCTTTGTTCCTGTAGCAGAGTTACTCCCCACACTGCAAAGGCAACACTTGCTGAACAGAACAGAACAGAACATCTCATCAGAACTTAAGACCATATTAAAAAATGGCCTTATAAGGACAATTGCAAACTGCACCATTGTTTAAAAAGCAAACCTCATTTCTTTGAAATGTCTTTGTCTCATGCAAATATATAGCTACAAGCATATGTATATGTGGAGGCTATATGCATGCAAACACATATAACTGTGTAAGCAGTATACCTGCTAGCCCAAGCAACCTATTGAAAGAGGATAAGAGATTAGATGTGCAATAGACCTCAGTGGGCTTGCTTAATGCCCTCCTGAAAATACCCAGAGACCCAAGTGATGCACGTGCTGTATGAACCCCAAGCAGGAAAGAACAGAAAGCTCTTCAACCAGTCAAAGTAAGTTGATTTTGGTGGGGCTACTAAAGAACATTTGATAAAGTCAAAGTTTTGGCAAGCTCCAGGCTCCTCAATCCAAGCTCAATATAGTGTGGATTGTTCTACAGAAATGAAGGGATTGCCTGTTCTATTTTGGCCAAATAGTTCACAGAGCTAAGTATCAGTAACACTTGGGTTTAAGAGTCATTGTCATCCTCACGGCGTTAACTCCCCCAGAGGCCCTCAGATTCCTCTGTGTTTAGGTCTTCCACTGCACTGTGAGTAGTCTGATCCCGTCTGGGTTTTGCTTTTGTTGTTTAGATGTGTGTTTTATCTCATTCCCAATTAAATCTATTTTGGCAGGAGGTCGGGGAAGGTGGTGATGTTCAAGTTTGCTGAGGTCAATATAGCCAAGCTAGCCTGAGATGAAAATTTGAGCTATGTTCAAGTAAAGGTGAATGACTTGACAAGGTGCTGTTCTCTGATACCACATGCAAGGACTTCAGTTTTATGCTCTGTTCTGGGTTGCAGCAAGTCAGATATTTTTGGTTGGATTTACTGTCTTGTAAGCCAGCTGTTGTTCAAAGTGTAAGGCTGGAGTAAATTGACTGGAAGCCCCTTCTAGCCTGTCATGCATGACACTAAGTATAAGGACACATGCAAGTACATAACCTAATGCTCACAGCATATAGTAATATATTCAGATTTCTAGAGGTGTATCTTCAGGTTTTTTTTTCAGAATCTGGAAGACTGTACCAGGGAAAGATGTCTCTGTAGCTGTTCTGGCCTCATATTCCTTCCTCAAGAATCTGCTATTGGTCATTGTCAGAGACAGGATCAATCTGACCTAACATGACAAAACTTGTGTACCTTAGGTAGCTGCATATTTTGTTTTTTTCATTTGACAATTCTGATGAATGATCAAGCAAGATGGAGTCTTGATCTTGCCTGGTGCTGTTAAAATAAATAATATTAGTAAAGAAAAAGAGAACAGATTAAATTCCAGAGTCTTGCCACTACAACATCTCTACGACATGATTTTCTGCATTAGGAACAAAACTGACATGCAAAACTGATCCGTATTTTAAACTAAGCCAAAGTAGGCCTCAACTTTTCCACAGAAGTTACACAGACTTTCTGATGCCTTGCTATTTATTTAATTGGGAGTGCTTATGTTTTGGATTAAATTACGTGTTCTTAAATTCTTAAATTTAAACGTGTCGTTTTGTACCTCCAGGTAGGGCTACAGGTTGAAATTCCTTTGATTTTTGATTTTTTTTTTAATTTGCAATATAGGTTAGCAACAGGAACCTTATGTTTTTATTTTACCAGGCAGCTAACAAGCCAGATATCCTTTCAGAGAAGGAATCTGAAGTATCTTTGTGATGGAAACACGAGCCACCTATGTTTGTTGTGGGCACACTGGCAGTGCTGTGGGGAACAAAGGTGCACAGATCTGCATCTATGCTCCCACATCATTGTCCAGTGTGTAACAGTGTGGTGATACTGGAGCTGGGTTAATTGCAATGATTAATGGAATGCCCCATTCCACTGCAGGAATCCAGGCGCACGCAGGCAGTCGTCCCAGCAACGTATGATAATTTGTAATTCCAGAAACTTCTGTGCAATGAAGGCTGTATTTGCCTGCGTTTCCTATTGGTTAGGTGGGAAGCTCTACACATTAAGGACTGAAGGTCTAACAACTTTGCTCCTCTCACAGAAGGCCTGTGAACACTCCTTTTTTTTTTTATAGGCCTTTCTTCAGTTTTTGATAAATTTATACTGTCAGATATTAACTACTACACCATCATTTTCCCTCATGACTTTTTAATAAAAAAAAAAGTGGAAATTCTACAGGATGAAATCGTTCACATGAAGTAACCATTTAAATCTAAACTTGTCAGTCTTTGTTAGCTAAATTCCAAACTTTCTCTATTTTTAATGAAACATTAACATTTTTCAAAACAAGCAGAATATATTGTCTGTGATTGCTTTTTTCAAGAGTGAAAGAAAGAAAATTATGAACAGTTATACTATAAACATGTTTAAGTTTTGGAATGTAAACATTCAGAAAAAAGAGGTTTCAGCTTTTCATTAGCATGAATACCAGAGAGTTAAATAAGAACATCTCTGTGCTTCCCACTTTATTTAAGCTCCTATTGCCTAATTTGATAGCAAAGTATAAAAATTTGAAGAATATATTTTTCTCACAATGTATAAACAGAAGAATCTCATGTATCATAGAGAAGTTCTGTATATCTTTAAATGAATCAGTCCTGGAGTGAGGTGGGTTGGTGAGAGGCAGAATGGAGAGACCAAAAAATGAACTGCAAGTGCTGTAAGTAAAGCAATAGTTGGATGGAGAGGTAAAAGGATATAAGAACTGAAGTCTGAACCAGAGGAAAAGGATTTTAAAGCTCTCTTGTGCCCTCAAGATACTTCGCTTAATGAAGAAAAAAGTCCTCCAAGAGTGGCAGAAATAATGAATTTTGTTTTTCAGCATCTCCTTCCTGTGTGTTTTTTCCCATCTCTAATAAAGGGTGAGGTTATTAGCCACTCTCAGGGAGAGAGGAGGGAAACATCATACACTCAGTTATATGAATGCCTTCTCACTGGAAAAAAAGGGCTTAAGCTATTGTAAAGCCTGTAGAAGCAGAGCAGAGCCAAAGCTACGAACACCAAGGAACCAAATAAAACATCCCAGGTAAAATTATGGCCTGCTGATGTGAATGGCAAATATTTCATTGACTTTACAATGATGAGTTTTCATCCCTGTTTTCAGTAGTCTGCGTAAGTTAAACAGCTCTTTCTCTTTTCTGTAAGGTTAACATATGAAATGTTTAATACCCTTTTGGTTCTTGATTAGCCAAGATTTCCCAGTTATCTGGGGATGAGTTAAAATAATCTAAATTTAAAAAGTGCCCTGGCTCTGAGGCTGGGCAAAGACACTAGCATTATCTCAGGGTGAAATATCAGAAGGCTGCAATGCTGGAGGAGAGGCTTAGCACATCGACTTTTTCTGTTAAAAAAAAATAGTACTTCTGATGATGCAGTGATAAAGCTAACATGGTTATGAAGGCAAGTGACTACAGACTTTCCAAGCTTAAGGATTAAGGTTTTAGGTTAAGCAGTCCTTCTGGACAGAAGGGGGGAAGGATTAAAAATCAGAAGGAAGATCAACTGTCTCTGTTCATATTATGGGTGATAGGTAAATTGGAAAAAGCACTGTTGAAATATTTTGCAGTTGTAACATCGGGGTAAATGGACATGCAGGGCCACACGGCAAAGGGTGAGTCCTCATACGTTAAATCCCAGCTGTAAGGAGTTTTCACATGACATGGGGCTAATCTGTTTACAGCAGTGATGCAGATGATCTCATGGCTTGTTTGTTTTTGCTTTTGTTTTGTTTTTCTTTGGGGTAATAGACTGGCATAATCCATAGATCTGAATCTGCAGAACAAAAATTAAAAATCTCCTTCTGCTTCTCAATCTTATAGGCATATTGTGAGTTCTCTCTGAGCTCTCAGCAAGAAAGGAATGTTCCTTCAGAAGACAAAGTAAAGGAAATCTGCCTCATTATTTATGCCTCCAAATTTTTCAATGGCCACAAGTGGTACAATAATCTTTGTGGTGTGGGTGATTACCCATTCTTCTTTTTCCTGCTGCAGACACAAGCACAACGTCCACCTTTTCCCTCTGTTTTCCCTTTCTGTTTTGCAGAAACTTGACATTTTAACAGAAATGGATTTTTTTTTTTTTGCTAGAACTTTAAAAGCACCCAAAGTGTATTTATATTTTACATGCCTTCTTGTTGCACAAAAGTGTTACAGAATTTGTTGGGGGGAAGGGGGGGGCGGGCAAGGAATGATGTGGGAAATCTTTCCTATCATCTCAAATATTTACAGGGTTAGAAAAATCAATATTTATTTGCATAGTGTTGCAGAGAAAAAAGCCAGGAGCATTTAAATTTCTGTTACAAGACACAGTGAATAAGCTATGACTTTTGGGGAAAAATAGAATGCTACAAAGGCTGAGTTATAATCAGCTCAGCAGAGGTCATAGCAGGTTGATCCAACAGCCATCCTCATTGAGGTCCTAGTTCCACACAGCATTTAAATGCATGCTTAATTTTAATCACATACATAAGTCCTGCATGACCTTAATGTTAAGCGCGCGCTTGAGTGCATTGCTGAAGAGCGGATGAAGGAATGGTTTCATGAGTCCTGGAAGCAAGAAGAAAGAGCCCCTTACTGTAGGTCTCACTTAGAGGACTCAGTGCAGGATCAAAGGCTGCAGTATTGGTTCTGAAGCAGGAAATGTCCACATAATGCTGTGAGGCAGAGAACAAGGGTAAATAATGTGTAAGGGGAGGTATGCTAGGAACTGCAAAACATGCCCCACAGGTTGACAATGCACTTTTCTTCTCTATGGGCTGTATTCAATTCTATGGCCATCATTCTGCAAGGACTTTATAGCAAATGCTTATGGTCAATAGCTGAAAACTTCAATGGGAAAACTAATCACCGCTCAAAATTCAACCCATGCTCTACTTTTGCAGAATACAAGTCTACACACACTGCTTATTGATGCAGGGTTGAATCTTACCATCTGCTTCCTTTTCTTCAGACTTTGCTGTAATTCTTTGGATTTTAAGTAAGTGTTCCCTTCGACACAAGTGAAAAAGCCCTCCCTAATTTAGTATAGAAGCTGGGGAGAGTTTTCCTGCTAAGATCCTCAGACTGGTAGTCAGGTTTCTCAATCATACTCCCTTGCTGGTGATGCTAAACTGCTAAAAGTATCGTGGTATTTATACTTGGATTTTGGCAGCTTTGCTGCTTTGAGGAAAGCTGTGTTCCAGAGTAGGAATGATCACTTCCCTTTATTTACTTATCATTCTGACAATTGAACTGAACTCTGGGCAGACAAGGAACCTCTTTAAATGGGGTCCTAGCATCAGTATTGTACTAATTGGGCTAAATTTCCTTCTATTTGTATCACTACTCCATCAGTGAGACTTCTATAGAGTTTAATGGTTTAAATGGGAAAACAACTGGATCGAGCAGTTCAAAAAATGAAAACACAGTATAGGAGAACCATGGTAAGCAAAGAGGTGGGCTCTCCTTGTGCAGTGCCTAGATTGGCAGCTAGGCTAGTTTTCCCCTCTGAAGTCTCCTGCACAAACAGCTCTGCTCCTCCATCCATGCCAGGGGGGAAAAAAGACTGTCCTTGCCTTTTGTGTAAAAGCCAGCATGGTAAGGGCTACGGTGAGCCCCATAAAACTGATTTTTATCTAATGGTTGTTGAGGGTGAAGGAGGAGCTAGGGTGGTTCACTGCTCACCACAATTTTGCTGTGACTCTGGACAATGGGGCTGGCAGCACATGGACTTCTTTAGCAATCCTGCTGTTTGGCCTCAGCCAAAAAGTGTGTTCATGACTTGAGCAGATGTTTCTGCTTTTAAGAATTAGTCGTTTCCTCTTTTCCAGAAGCACATGCCAGCACAGTCAATATCTGGAAACCTGCTGCTTCACAGTAGGTCCAGAGTCTAAACTGGTACTTCACTAGAAAATGGTAATAAAGCAGTTTGAATTGCTTTTCATCCTTTGTGCTCTTAATGGCTTTCAGGTTCATATGAGACCAATCAATTAATCCTGCTTCAGACCTAGAGGAATGGGATGTTTCTTACCTTCTGAACAGCAAAAAAGCCCATAACAGAGATTACCAGTCTACTTATTAAGACTTATGTCAGCAGTGTAGTCTAACAGAGCCTCCAGCTGGGGTTGGGACTACAGATTTGCAATCTTGTATAAGCCTAATGTTCACTAGTCATATGCTAATTAATTGCTAAATCACAAAAGGCAAATCATAATTATTGTTTCAGGTTAGCAATTTTCCCTGACCTGATTGCGTGCTTGCTGTTTTGAAGAATTAAAGAATGAGGCTCATTTAGGAACATTTGCCTGTTTAACCTATGTTTCTGGTTCTGTTTGTTCTTGTTTTCTGGTGCTGAAAAATTCTATTTGATGTGAACAATTCTTGGACAGATTCTGCTACCCTTCATCATTCTGGGACATCAATCAAGAAGCAGGATAGTAATACTGAGAGTAAGAGCACATAGAGTTGAACCAGTTATGGCTCTGGTCCTGCAAGGATTTTCGGTGAACTGAATGTATCATGCTGCGGCCAGCTAAATTTGTGCAGGTCAGGGTACATGCTGTTTCCCATTTCGGGCCTTCTTTCTGGAGGCAACTAGGCCATTTGTAGAGCAAATCTATGTTTTCCTATCATCTCTGTTTATTTGTCCGATGTGCTGCTAGCACTTGGTAAAAAGTTTCTGCTGTAGTTTAGTTGTGGATGGAAGCACAGAACTTACTAAATGCTCTTCCAAAAGGTCCTTTGAGATCAGAAGCAAAGATCCTATTGATCTCAGGCACACAAAGTCAAGCTTTCATTTAATAATTGGTAATGGAATATTTGAAAACTACAGATCACAGAAAGCCTCCCTAGTTCTTTTGTGACCTGATTCTGTACACCCAGAACTCTCAGTGAAGTCAGTGGGGCACCAGGAAGCCTTCTGGCTCGCAGTCAGACATATTCACACATTAGAGCTGGCTGACATGTGGCTGAAGTCACGAGGATGCAAGGATACTGCTTTGGCTCAGAAACCACTTACTCAGCTTGCTATCTAAAACTGTCCCAACCCATCAAGCCTAACATGTTTAGATCTCTTCCAATCGTCATCTCTTAGTAGTGTGGTGAGAAGGTTGACCTGGCAGCTTTCAAATGACAGTCTAGAAATTGGAGTAATTTCCTTGTTAGGATTAAGGTAGTTCTGGCAATCCTAAGAGTAACTACACAGGAGAGATGAGTCTGCTGCATAAATTCCTAGTCTGAGGTTATCTTACCAACAAACAGACACTGATCTGCCCGCTGTTACTGAACAGTCACACCTGAATGATTCTGATATCTGCACTGAGCCAGCCAGTTCTCAGGACTGTTGCTCCCTGCTGCTCTGTGTTTTCTGGTTTTAAACTGAGACTGCAGAGGAGGAACCTCTGGTAAAGGACAGCGGCATGGGTTCTTGAAGGAAAAAAGAAAACCAAGAGAAAAAGAGAACTGCAGCTTCTGGGCAGTAGATGCCTCAGGAACGCTGAGGGAATTTTCTAGCAAGTAAGAAGCTGCTGCAGACCAAGAGACGTTTGTGTCTGGTTCCCTCCTCCCCGCTGTAACTCTAGCCAGCCAAAAACACAGCAGACGTTCAGTGGTACTGGCCCCAGCCCGGCCTCCGTGCCAGACTCATAGCACACCTGTTAAACATTTCTTTCACCCAGCTTTCAGCTAACGTTTCAGCTGTAGCTGGTGATACACTCGGCCAGCTGCCGTCCTATGGCTGCTACCTACAGTCAACACCCAGCATATTTCAGCCCTCACTGTGGCACTGGAATGTCAAAACCAGGCAAAAAGCACTGTTGCCCTGAACTATAAGGGGTGCTCCCCCAGCTGGTGTAATATTAAGTGCACAGGAAATGTGTAGTTTTGTTGTTTTTTTCCCAGGGCTAAGGAAGGGTGATGGCAAACTTGCCAGCATGTTGAAACACAACCTCTTTACAAGATCCTGCCTTCTGTCCTTGGTGCACCGTCTGTCCAGGACCATGCCCTGACAGTTCCCTGCCCAAGCAGCATGCCATACTATGCCATCCCACCTGAGGATGGTGAGGTCTTCATGGCCTGGGCAAGCACTGCAGAGAAGGATGCTGTCTGGGGCCAGCACTGCTGTCCCCTTCCAGATGCTCAGCAGGGACACTGTGAATTCTGCTCTCCTAAAGGACTTCCAGAAACATTAGAGGAGCATCTCCCTGAAAGGTACAGAGCTGTGAGAATGGGAAATAGAGTGTGAGGGGCAAGGCTTCAAAGGGAAAGTGCAGCTTACCTGCCCTCCCTCACTGCTGAGCCAAGTTGCATTGAAGTTTAAGATTAGAGTCTAGAAATAAAGGTTGGTTTAAGCTTATAATGAATTTCTCAAGAAAAGAGGAGGGGAAAGGAGCTACAGGGAGGACAGGAGAAGCAGCAGCAGATCCTTGGAAGGACAACATGGGTTTCAGCTGTTTTGAGCAAGCTATGATGTTTTAAAAGGCACATCTTCTGCCACATGATGCACATAGGGATTAAGGGGAGTAGACAATCATGGAACAGTTTTAGTTGGAAGGGACCTTTAAAGGTCATCTAGTCCAACACAGCTGCAAGAAGCAGGGACATCTTCAACTAGATCAGGTTGCTCAGGGCCCCCACCAACCTGGCCTTGAACATTTCCAGGAATGGGGCACCTACCACCTCTCTGGACAACCTGTTCCAGTGTTTCACCGCCCTCTTTGTAAAAAATATCTTCTTTATATCTAGTATGAATCTATCTCCTTCTATTTTAAAATCATTACCCTTTGTCCTATCACAACAGGTCCTGCTAAAAAGATTATTCCTATCTTTCTTATAAGCCCCCTTTGGGTACTGCAAGTCCACTATATGGTCTTCACAGAGCCTTCTCTTCTTCAGGCTGAACAGCCCCAACTCACTCAGCCTGTTTCCGTAGGAAAGGTGCTCCAGCCCTCTCATTATCTTCATGGCCCTCCTCTGGACTCATTCCGACAGGTCCACGTCCTTCTTATCTTGGGGGCTCCAGAGCGGGATGCTGTATTCTAGCTGGGGTTACATGAGAGCTGAGTAGAGGGGCAGAATCACCTCCCTCGACCTGCTGGCCATGCTTCTTTTGATGCAGTCCGGGGTGCAGTTGTCTTTCTGGGCTGCAAGTGCACATTGCAGGCTCATGTTGAGCCTCTCATCCAAGTCCTTCTCCTCAGGGTTGCTCTTAATCTGTTCTCCTCTCAGTTTGTATTTGTGCCTGGGATTGCCCTGACTCATGTGCAGGACCTTGCACTTGGTCTTGTTGAACTTCATGAGGTTTGCATCAGTCCGTCTCTCAAGCTTGTGAAGGTCTCTCTGGATGGCATCCCTTCCCTCAAGCATGTCAACTGCACCACACAGCTTGGTGTGATACATATGGTACTTCTCCTCTTCTCTTTTAGCTTGTCTCTTTCCCATGTATATAAACAAGTATGGAGGGTTGGCACCTTACTTTTTGATGAAGAAGTTCTAGATTTGCCCTAATTAGTTTTGGTCCAATATTGTGATACTGAAAGGATTAAACCAGCTCTTACTATTAAATAGTCCCAGCTCCCAGCTATTAAATAGTGTGTGGATGGTATCTGTCCACTGCTGGAAAGTCCATTGGGGAGTTCCAGTATAAAGTTCTCACAGATACAGGAATGAACATTTTAAGCTGAACTTCTGGCTTAGAATTAGGACTTTTGGAAACGTCAAGAAGAAAGAAAAGGTGCAGGCAGGATGAGTCCACACACAAAGGTTGGATGATTTATTCTATCTCAATATGCAGCTACATATGTCAATGGTTGTAGGTAATTTTTTCAAGTACTGCTGCTGAAGCCAAAGCTGGTCATCTTTTTTACAAAGCTAGAGTTAAAGCCATAATACTTGCAATATAAGACAATTCATACATAATGATGGGTGAGATTCACAGCTACTTCATTTCAGGCATCCCCGTCTGACAACAGACTCAGGGCAGGAGAAGTTATGGAGGTTCAGTTTCTCCCCAGGAAGCTACAGAGAAGGCATTATCGAGAGTAATTATGAAGGAGCCTTAAACTTCTGTCCTAATCTTGATCATGCTCCAAGTTAACAGGGCTGGAACAGGCTCTAAAATGTTCGAATATTCTTTTCTTGCATTAGGACCTTTTATCTCTCTGTGGTTGTTTAGCACAGTGGCTATTCTCTCACATGGAGAATGCATTGCTTGTGCAGGCTTCACTGCGGTGAAATGGAGGTCTTATTCTTTCAGTTAGCAAAGTCCTGTGTGAGATGTTCACTATTAGCAGTACTCAAGGGCAATGCTAATTTATTTTTGTAACAGTCTTTTTAGATGGAGAAGTTGGTGACAGCAATAATTTATTCATGGTGCTACGCAGCTTTGCATAGCATGTCACACTGATCTGCAGCAATTGGAAGTAATTATTTTCTTAGGAAAGTGTAGAGACCAAAACTGATAATACACAGTGACGTACAGGAATCTGCTTATGTTTGGTGAAGATAATGCACATCAGCAATGGGAACTGCAGATGGCTAAGAATTCTTGTTTTCTGTATGGCTTGTCCTCTTTCACAGCTCTCCTGATGTGGGTGTGTTTAACTTCATAAGATGTTTACAGCAAGTAGAAATTATTTGCACACTTTCATATTGTTGTTCACAGTTAATACAGTCATAGAGAGTTGTGTTTAAGAGCTTTCTCCATGATTCTTAAAAAAAAGACAGGACAGTATAACCAGGTCTGCTCTTTAGGGATGAAAGCTCAAAGTCACATCTGCTCTTATTAGGTTCAAATTTGGCTATGCTGAACACATGCCATCATCACTGTCATTTCCATGGTAACACATTGCAATATTATACTATTTGAGTCATGTGACAGAAGGTCAGGCTGAAAAGAAACCTGGGCTGGCAGAAATTGAGCACTTGTGTCTTCGGTGGTATTAATAAACAAAGCAGCTACCAGCAAACTAAATTGGCGTTTGTATAAATACTCCCTTCCTCAAGCTTGCCTGAATGAAAAACCTGTTCTCTGGGGATCTATTGGTTT
The DNA here is from genome assembly GCF_036417535.1 of Chlamydotis macqueenii. Lineage (NCBI taxonomy): Eukaryota > Metazoa > Chordata > Aves > Otidiformes > Otididae > Chlamydotis > Chlamydotis macqueenii. Next base: position 51,583,868 of record NC_141593.1, on the reverse strand, counting down.
GGTCTGACTTGGGAGATATGCTGCTTATTCTTTTCCTATGATCTTTCTGTGGTTGGATTGCTGGGTTCCCGTAGAATTCTTGGGGTGGGATGTAGTTTCATTTTGCATGGTTTCTGACAAATTAAAAAATAAGATATCTTGGGGAATCAGGCAGTCAGCTTCATGCAATTCATGAGAGTTAACCTCTCTGTTCAGCTGATGGGATATCATATATTCTGTTCTTTATTTTTTTGCTAGATAAAGTTGTCTGTTCTTCTATTCAGAGACGGGAAAAAACAAAGCTTTAAGACTGAAGGAACATATGAATAGTTGGAGTTCATATTAACTTTTAAGAACATCTGGATTAAAAGAAAAGTAAGCAGAAAGATAAGAAATTCAAAATTAGAATTGTTCTTGCTCACGCAGCCCTGATGTCAGTAAGTGTCCTTCTTGTGATTTCAATGGGCTTTATCAAGACCTCCAACAGCAATAGTGTCCTTATTCTTCCCCATTAGAGACAAGAAAAGAAACATGAATATCACCATTTGTTACATCTAAAAAAATTCTCAGTGTATGCAAGCTGAGGATTTATTATGCCACAATTTTAAAAAAGTTTTGGAAAAGTTACATAGCAACATTATCATATTGGTTTCACCGTGAAAATCCAAAACCATAATTTATTGTTTTGTCATTGTAAATACAAGGAGAATCACTTTCAAAGACAATGCTGGCTGAGTTTCTAGTTCAAGAATTAAAGCAAAAGTTAATTAATTAGCATATTTCACAACTTTGAAGTACAGGTTATACTAAAATTAATCAGAGAGAGCAAAATCTGCAAACACATAAAGGGTAAGTTAAGATAACAAACACATGCTTTGGATCTTTTAAATCCTGCCCATCCCCATCATCACAAAGGACAATCTTTCACTTCTACTACCATTTCCCAGTGAAAGAAGGGTGCATGGAAAATTATGGAAAAGGCATTCATTTGCTATGGCCATTTCTACTCTGTATGCATTTATCAAAAGCCAAGAAAAAAAAATCCAAATATGCCCAACAGCCACTGAGAAACAACATCCAACAAGATTTGATTTGTAAACCACAGATATCAAGAAAAAGGATTCCCCTTGATTTTAATGGTTGGACTGCTTTCGTAGTGTCCCATTATGAAACATGATGCCAATCAAGATAAAAAGAGTTAATACTTCTTCATTTCTGATTGGAAAAAAAGAAACTATACTACAGATCTTTCTTAAATATGTTGGTGGAAAAGCCACACTTACTCTTACCAGCCTGCATTTTTTATAAAACAGAATCAGCATCACTCAGCTGTAGAAAAAAAACTTCATTCACATTAGGATAGCAGAAAAAAAAGGTGTTTATTTATTATTTTGTGCAGTCTACTGTCAAATTTTTAGTATCATTACATTCTATAGAACCCTAACAGCCTAAATATGTAAGATGTAAGAATGACAGAATAATTTGGGTTGGAAGAGACCTCTGAAGGTCATCTGGTAGTTCAGCATCCTACTCAGGCCATGGCTAGTTAGATCAGTTTGCTCCAGGTCTTGAACAATTGAAGTTTCAATGTCAAGGGCAGAGGTCGAATAATTGACTCTGGGCCTCTGTTCCAGTGTTTGACTACCCACACCAGGATTTATTCTTTCTTAATAGGTAATCAGAATTTAGCTTACTGCAGTTTGCATCCATTGCCTCTCATCCTAGCTCTATCCTCCCTATAACTCTTCCTAAAGGGCTGAAGACTGAGATTAAGCCCTCTGTAGCCCTCTTTTCTTAAGACTGTGCAAAGTATCAATTGAAATAACTCATGGGAGAGTTCAGGAAGGAAAAGTTTATACAAAAAAAATACCTGATAGAACATCTACTAAGCATTATTTGCATGGGAGAAGAGCCTAGATATACCAGTTAGGAACAGAGTGTCTCTGTGCTGGGCACCGAGGAGGAACTATCGCTGCCTGCATGCAAATGTTTTGCAGCAATGGACAGACAATAAACAGATGGAAGGGGAAATAAGGTACAAGGGAGTGAAGCTGTGATCCCATTAACTCATTGTGAATTCACTGAGAGAAGCAAGATGGTGGCAGAAGATCTTACAAATCATTAGAGTTTTCCTCTTGAAATACTGAATTGAGTTTGCAGGGTTATAAATACTTTATCCAAGGAAAAAAATAGAGGGGTTCTATGCACATGTAGATAACAGCTGACTCTCCTATCAATACGTCAAAGGTATCACTCATATAATACATTACTAATATGTCTTGGCTTAACTGTGACTAAACATCCTTGGGTAGCTCTCTGCTCTCAGACCACTTGTAAGCAAATCTGAGTGCCTTCCTCTTTGAATTGGGCTGTATGCAGCAAGGAGTCTTGTGATAAACTGACAGTGTAACTAGGATTATTAAACTGTAAGTTGGGGGTTTTTTTTAGCCTCTCACATTAGGAAGAATCAAACAGAATTAATGTCTCATATCCAAAATCAGACATAGGAGGCAATTAAACCTACATGGAAAACGGAGGAGAATGCCTTGCCCTGAGACAATGAAGGTAGAGCCTGTCTCAGACCTTGGGTCCTATTTGCTCCAGCAGCCTTTGTCACAATTTAAGGAATATGTCCAGTCAGCAATATGCAGGAGAAGAGCTGCTGTCAGTGTAACCTGCAGTATTGCTCATTCAGTAGAGACGTGCCTTGGGTCTAACTACAGAAAGAACTGAGTTTGTTAGTGTCAAATCAGAGTTCTCTGCTTGAATCACAGTTTCTCCCTGGGTACAAATTATTTTTTGGAGCTAGGTCCAAACAGGTGATGAAAATATATGCATCTGAGGCTAACAAACAAAATCTCGTTATCTGAAGAGCAGCCAGGAGGCGAGAAGTTGTTTTCCCTCTGGATATGTTCACACATAACTATCTTTTTGCAGCATTAAATGCTAAGAGGCATTGTCTTGAAGAGAAGTGCTGAGCTAAACTCTAAAAAAATCTTGAAAGAGTTATTTAGTTTTTGTATTTCTCATCTTCATGAAATTAAGGAAAGGAAAAAATATAAAGACCTTGTTCTCCTGCCTTCCTTCACCCTTACCTAAAACGTTTTTCCTTCTTCATCTCAAGGTTGCTCCTTTTAACTCAACTTTTTCTGGAGAATCTTTTTGCAATTTATACTTACTTCTACATTTGGTTTTTTTTGAGCATATATTTGCTGGAGTAGACACAACATTTCTCAGTATGTAGAGCTTGCTTCTGCCCACTACAGAGAAGAGAATTTTCCACATATACTGAAAGTAGATTATTTGTTGCTTTGGTCCTATTTCCAAACTACGAGAACCAGAAGCTTGATCTGCTGACAGAGCTAGCGTCGTAGTCCGCTTAGGTAATGGACTCAAAAACTTGAGTGCGATAACTTTCGGGTACAGCATATGAATGAACACATAATGGAAGACACTGTGTGAGCCACAGTTCATTTTTATGCTAATCACAACTGATACAGAGAAAATTATTAATTGAATAGATGCAGGAGGGTTGATATCAAGTACTTTCTGATTATTGAAGACACTGATTAGTGAAACCCAGTTGGACTCTCCAGGGCTGGATACTTCATTAAGCTGCTTGCTTAAGTTCATGGAATTGCTGGACTTTTGCTCTCATAAAATTCCAGTGGTCAGCTACAACATTCTCCATTGGCCCCTTTGCTTGGAACAATGTTGAAGCTCTCCATATGTCATTTCTCCATAAAAATGGGAGATAAGATCCAGCCAGCCTGGAGCCCTGAAGCAATGCTGGTCATCATGACTTCTCAGCATGGGGCATTGTTTAGAACTAGAGAGGTAACTTGAGGGCAATGAGATACATATCCTTTCTGGGAGTTGTGCCACCATGCACGTTCCAGTACTGTATCTCACAGAAGGAAAATACAACTCTAGACCAAATCAAACACTGTTCTGCCTGGTTGCCTCACCATTCTTGTTCCTTTTTGGCCCTAGGCATCCATTAAAGAGCTCAGGATGTTCCTTTCTCCACACATATCCTCCTCTGAATCATGCAGCAGCTTCTCTGCAGCCCAGTTTTCTTCTCCCTTGGCTGATACTGCAAGTAAACAAAAAATACCTGCCAAGTAAGTACATCCTGCTCAGAGGTCCTCATCTTGGAGCTTCCTCTGCAGCTCTTCATCCCGTATGTTTTTTTTAGAGGGCTGCATTGATACCTGGCTCCTTTGTTCTGTCTCCAGGAAAATTCTACTTCCTGGAGCCCGCCCTCAGCATGGACTTATGGCCTCAGCCATCTCATTGCATTACGAATGCTTTCACATAAATGGAAGGTGTTTAAGTTAATGATCTGCCATTGTTAACCATGTGTCACCCCCCTGTGCAATTTCAGTTCAAAATGGTGGTAAAAACATGGCCAGGAGGAACAAGTGACTACTTTCAAAGCAGGATTTCCAATCCGCCAAAGAGTCCTGAATTATCAAGCAGAATTAACAAGAAGTTCAAGTTATTTCCAAATACACAATTGTGCCAGTAGAGTCTGGTTCATATTTGATTTCAGAGAAGGTTTTCTGAATTGACCGAAGACCACATAATTAAGTTAATAGCTAATAATCTATATATGTAGTTTAAAAGAGGTTTTTAACAAATACCTAGAGGAAGCTGATAAAGCATCTTGAAGAAAGTTAATTAGGTCTCTGTCTTCAAGGCTGATTTTTTTAGTATACTCATGTACTATAGCTGGAAAGTATCTTGGAAACACCTTCATATCTACCATAGTTAAATAAGTATTAGGGCTTTCAAGGCAATTTGAGACTGAGATAACCAAACTGCATTTGGAGACAACCTTGGAATTTACTTATTAAATTTCATCAAGTTCACTTCTTTCCACTGTGCTCAGTTCCTTCCTTCACCTTTTTCTTTTTTTTTTTTTTTTTTCTCCCCTAAATTAATCTTTTGGATAAACTTTTAGGTCATAAATTAAAGAGAAATAATTCAAAATCTCCACTGTGAGTTTTCAAAATTGCAAAGCGCTGCCCAAATGATGCTCTCATTGATGTCAGTGGTAAAACGTCCAGCATCTTCAAAAGAAGCAAAGTTAAGCCAACACAGACTCCTTATTAAAATGCCACCTTTATTACTTTAAAAAGAAGGGGAAGTTTAAAAGGACTACCTGAGGAAATTCAGTGCCCAAATCCCATTGTAATTCAATAGGAATGGGGCGCCAAATTCCCTCAGGCTGCTTTGCAAATTCTCTCTCACAATGGATGTCAAGCTGGCTCCCATAATAAACCAATCATTCTGTAATGTCAGAGGGTCAAGGTGATTGCTGGGTGGTGATACCTGGCCATAGCTGAAATAATACAATACTGTGGAAGTATTGTGTTTCCATCATTGTGAGTCTGTGAAAGAAAATCATCTGGATGAGGTTGGAATGGATTAGGAATGACCCAGCTGGAGTCAGGAGAGGATGGGGCTGGTTGTTGAGTTTAAGAGGGCCGTTTAGTATCTCCAGGATGCTTCATCTCCACCTCTAGGGCCCTCTAAGCCCTAGAGAGAGAAATGGGGCAAGGAACTTACAGGCAAGATCACAAAGGCTTGAAGCATTGGCTTAAGACATCCCCCGAAAGATCAAATGGTGGGGGTTTTTTTTATGGTTGTCTCTCCAGATCAAGTAAAGGCAAAGCTGTAGCTGCATCCTCAGCTATCTATCCCTCAAGCAGACAGGTCAGGAGATGCAAAATCTTCCTCTCCACTTGCCATCAGGCTGGAAAAAGCACTCCTTCTCCCACTGCAGCAGAGATTTGGAAAGCTACATCTAGGAATGGCAGAGCCTTCACGCCATGCTGAGAACTTCCACACCATGACCAGCCCTGCTCTTGGTCCTGCAGAGTTTGCAGTAGAAACAGGGACCAGTGATGCTTGTCATTCACAGCCTAGTGTGCCAGCTCCCTCTAATGCTCTGTCTGTACATAAGAATATTCACCTAGAATAGCAAAGGGGTATAAAGCCACTTTGGAGAAAACAAGTTCACCTGAGTTCATAAAAAAAAATTTTAATTTCTCTATAGGAAAAGGCCCACAATGGTTCCCACACTGGCATCAGTCAAGAAGTCATTTATACCAAAGTTTATTCATGCTTCCTTCCTCTTCAAAAGAAGAGCCCTCTCCCAAAAATTGAAATAAGACCATCCTCCTCCTTTCCTGCGCTGTTAAGATTGGTCAGCTTCATGGTCTAAATCAAGCATTTTATATGGTTTCTTTCATTCGATTTGATTAATTCCACATGGGCTTGGATTCTCAGAGATTTTTTTAATATACGAGATGGAAGTGGTATGTTGTTTTGATAGCTCAACATTTTAGATCAATTTTTGCATTAGATGAACTAGCCTATCAGAATCTATGAGTGAGCAGGGGAAAGAACCCTACGGTGCCTCGAGAGATCGTTTGTTTCAAATGGACTCATCAGGGGTCCCTTCAGAGCTGTGTTCCTCATGCTCAAATTATATCACATGGTGTTGTTTTTAGCAGGCAAATTCTTAGATTATACATTATTTGGATTTGTTTGTGGAGTTAATCAGTCTCCAGGCACCGTTTCATTAACAACTCCCAGCAACAGAGATTTCCAGTTTGTTGGTATTATTTACAGCAGAGTAGGTTAATATCACATATTAGAAGCACAGCGTCGTATATCAGAAGGATATGGTTTCCCTTAGCAATGAGATATTGTTCAGAGGGGGTCGAGAAGCCCATGAAGGTCTACAGAAACACTCCAATTGACTTGACTGGGCAAAGAACACTTGTTCTAACATGAAGGAAAAACTTAACAATCCCCTTTCCCGAGTGCAGAATTATTATTTGTATTTTTCCAATTATTTTCAGTTCAGGTTTCCCAAAACTAAATATGAGAATTTGAGCTGCTAAGATATAACAACTGCTTCCTCTCCTTAAGTATAGAAAATCAATCATGCTGTCCTGCCTGCACTAGATTTTATGAGGGACTGTATCTGAAGTCTTACTCATGCTGACTCTGAAGTTACTGATGTGTGAAAGAAATGGTGGATGGAGATGGCTAGAGGGTTAGATTTGGGGTTGCTGCTGGGGATGGGATATAATTCTCTCCACAGTCAACTGTACATTTTTAGGTGAGTACATCGTGGTTCAAAGCAGGACCCCATAGTTGAAGTAATCATCTAGTGTTAGACAGGAGGACAATCATGGACAGCCATATTACTTTTCTGTAAAAACCTACTTGCAAATATTTGAGGTTCATTCTTCCTTGAGGTGGTGAGGACTAGCAGGTAGGAGGCGAATAAGAAGTCAGGATACTGCAATTCTTTGGTTTTCCTCCTGAAAGAAAAAGGTTTTTGAGTAAATAAGACCACCTTCCAGTGGGTGTGTTGCTTTTTGTCCTCAGGCTATTAAGAGCTAATATACATGCAACTATTCCAGATCAATTCTGCAGCAATGTTTTTATTCAGAATAAGCACTCATTTTCATACTTTAGTTTAATTCACTTTCAGAGTAGCAAGGTATTCCTGGCAGTGAAAGCAAAGAAACCAGTGCATATGAAGTGTGAGGCACATCCCTTACCCTCTTCTTTATGAACGAGGAGAGCAAATGGTCACTGCCACTGAGCTATTCTTCTAAAGAGCTGTCCTGTCCACAGCCTCACAACACTGAAGACTTCAGGTGGCCATTAAAAAAAAAGTCAGTCAGGATTTGCAGTCTAATGCTTCAGTCGTTGTGCATAAGGATCTTGAAAAATTACGTTAAATAACTTTTCCGCTTCAGGTAGTTGGTGCCGGTATATTCGGTATATTCAGGTGGTGGAGTGCAGCTACAAGTGGGCATAAGGCAAAAAGACCTCACTAGCAGGGTGGCTTTTGCCACAGTTTACATGTGAGCTTCCCTGAAAAATCTATGATCATGCAAAAACAGTCTAATGGACAGCTATTTTAATTAGCCAGGCACCAGAAACAAAATATCCCTGGTCTGTCCTTCTATCTGTATATATTCTGCTGCCTCTTCCAGATACTATGGACATCTTATTTTAATTCCTTCAGAGTTGTAGTTGGTGAGCCACAGACCCTCCCTAACATGACAATGTAACTAATAATTAATTATAATAATATACCATTTTATCAGTAATTTGGGATTTTCTGTTTACAGTGCCAAATGTATACATATACTTTTATATTATACTTTGTATTTATGTTATTCATAAAAAAATGCCAAAGAGAATATAAAACTATGCTTCAAGTAATTCAAAACTGAAACTAGGACTCTCAATTCATCTATCTATGTCATTTGAGGACAAGCAAACAAACTCCTAGATGAGAGTGTGTTCTGGTTTTACAGTTGTCAATGTACTTTCTGAGGGAGAAATTCTATTCTTCATAAATGAATCCCTGATGACACACAAAGGCAGCTTCTTTCTTTGATTTTGCATTTGATACTGTGTAGATGCTTAAAACATTATCCTGGTAATGTTGCATTCTGAACAAGAACAACTAAAATTTCCTATCAGCAGTATCACCAGACATTTCCTATCAGCAGTATCACCAAGCTTATTTAAATTGTCATGTGTTTTAAAACATAACTCACCCACACTGGCCTTGCCTAGTTCTGTTTTCTAGTATCAGTAATCTTATGTGTCCAGTTTTGGAGCCCCCAACACAAGAAGGACATGGACCAGTTGGAGAAGGTCCAGAAGAGGGCCATGAAGATGATAAAAGGGCTGGAGCACCTCTCTTATGAGGACAGGCTGAGAGAGTTGGGGCTGTTCAGCCTGGAGAAGAGAAGGCTCCAGGGAGATCTGATAGCGGTCTTCCAGTACCTCAAGGGGGCCTACAAGAAAGATGGGGAGAGACTGTTTAGTAGGGCCTGTTGCAATAGGACGAGGGGTAATGGTTTTAAAATAGAGGGGGGTAGATTTAGATTGGAAATTAGGAAAAAAATTTTTACGATGCGAGTTATAGAACACTGGAACAGGTTGCCCAGAAAGGTGGTGGAGGCCCCATCCCTGGAAACGTTCAAGGCCAGGCTGGATGAGGCTCTGAGCAACCTGACCTAGTCAGGGATGTGCCTGCTCCTTGCAGGGGGGTTGGACTAGATGACCTTTGAAGGTCCCTTCCAACCCTAACCATTCTATGATTCTCTTGAAGGTCTTTTCATGCTGTTGGGCTATACACTCTTAAGTGGATATGCCCAGTAATTCTCCTCTGGACAGACCAAGTAACTCAGCTTTCATGTGTGTCCCTCAGACCTTCTCCATTCTCCCCAGCCACTCAAACATCCAAACAAAACAAAAAACTTGCTTTCTGGGGGTTCAGCAGTATGGATCACTTCAGTGTATCTACAAGGGAGGAACTGCAATGCATATGAGAACAAGGAAGTCCCTGTACCTTGGGAATAAGCTTCCTTGGGAGTTTCCACTTCTGTTATCAAGCATAAACAGAAAACATATGTGATCAGAGCTTTAAGTGAAAGTATTGGCAAAACTGAAAGATTTTATTCATCATCTTTTGTTCCTGGCAATTTGCTTATTTGTGCTTCTCATGGATGTTATGCCACACATAACAAGCACAGTCACTTGTTTTATATCTTTCTCCTAAGATGATCCAAGGACTCTATCCCAATAATTTCTCCATTAAATCCATAACCTGAACTGTACCTTACCTTTTTGGAAAGAAGAAACCAGCAAATTCCTAAACCAGTCATTCTAATGTTGTCCTTCTCTGTATTTCTCCCCTAATTTTGTGAAGCTTCAAGTTTCACTCACTCAGTGTTGTTTTTTGCCTTCTCTGACACATAAAAGAAAGTATCAGAAACTAGTGGACGGTGACAGATGTGCAGGCTTGTCTACTTGTTTTTGCACATGGCTGAAACAGTCATGATGCTGCCTTTCTTCTGAGTACCTGTGGCTCCATACACCTGTTCTTCTCAATACATTTATTTTGCTGCTCATGGCAATTTCTGACTTTCTTGGCACAGGAAAGAGGGGAAGGAATCCCAGAGGTTGTTCTTCTCCTTCCTCAGAAATAGACCACTTTGTTCAAGTGCCTGCTTTTCTCGTTTGCCAAATAAAGGCTTAAATGCACCTCTTTTATTTTTCCTATTTGCAAAGCCCTTCTCTCTCTTTTTGTCCCCATATGCAGCAAGCTATTTCTAGAAAGCTGAACAGCTTCAAAAGAAAAAAAATCAAGACCATAATTTCATTAACACTCCCTTCTACCAAAAAGGACAACTTGTTCATGGTTCGTCCTTTACCTCTCACTCTTGCCCACTCAGTTGTTCCAGCTCAAGTTTGTTGCAGCTGAACAAAACGAGAAATATTATCTCAGTTAAAAACACCCCCTCTTTTTTTTTTCTTTTTATCTTTAAACCCACAAGCAATTGTAATAGCACAACTGGGGAAGAGACTAAGAGGGAGAGGACAGCAGCAGAAAGGTGGGTGTGAGTTAAGTCAGCATCATAATTGAAATAAAAGTTCATTGAACTGTGGTGTCAGAGAGCTCCACCTCAAACACACTATAGATCTGTGGATAGACCACTGTCCTAGAGATTTACAGGAGAGAGTAAAGACACTAATTCTTCCCTTTGGTCTCTTGGGTCTAAGTACCCCACTAAAAAAAAAAAAACAAAAAACCCAGAGTGAAAACAAACTACCCTTCCTGGTTTGGAAAATGTGATAGAAACCCTGAAATGTCAGGTAACTTGTTTTGGATTGAGTGAAATATTTCATTCAACCTGGAGTGGTTTGGTTTTTTTTTTTCCTTTTTTCCTCTTGAGGTACTGAAAGGCAGCTGTGTTATCAAACAGATATGTTACTCTGCGCTCAGCAAGCCTGCCTGCCCTGAGTTCCTCCAGGCCCTATCAGATGGAGTGCAGGCACAGAGTGAAAATTATTGGCTCAGTGAACATCGCTCAGGTCAGATCTGACACCCACCTGTGTCAGGAAAGTCTAATGTTAGAGAGTTGAAGCAGAGTACTGGCAGTCCATGGCTTTGAATTAACCAAAATGCATCTGGAATGACCAGCGTGCAGTGCTAACACACAAACATAGCAAAATTTTTTTGCTTCCAAAGGAACTCTGCTGTGATTAGAAAGAAATGTCATTCTATCAGTTATTGACCTGAATCACTGAGCATTCCCTCCATTGCTTCCCAAAGCAGGAGTATCCTTTTAGCAGGAGAGACGCTTTGTAGTTTTATCCCAAACACAGCCAGAGAGGAAGGAAATTTTATCTTTTCTCTAGATGTAGAAAAAGGTATTTGATCGTGTTGGGTTATTCCTTACTTCCTCTAAAGTTGTTTAGATCAGAGGTGGGTTTGGGTTTGTAGTTGGTCTTTGGTGGGTTTTTTTCTGCAACCAGAGATGATCCTTGGCAATCAAGCAGCCTCCCTTTTTTTCCCTATAAACAAAACTAAACTGCATGCTCTAAACACCACGGTGTTACAGGCTTTCCAAGGACTTTGCAAACACCTTGTCTGAGGAAGGCTTTGGCACCATCCCTGAGTCAGAGGCAAAGTATAATTTTTAACACAGACCTGGCTCGTGAGTGAAAACAGTATAGTGGTTCTCCCTGTCAGTGTGCACTGCTTCAATGCCTCTGCTGACACTGCCTCTTCAGTTAAATCCAGCTCATCCCAGCAGATTAAAGGGACAAAGAGCCTTACTGCCCTCTACCAGGTGGGCTGCAAATGCCACAATCTGTCTTGAACTGATGAGCCTGTAGGGCCAGATTCAGGCACTGGCCATCTTTTCAGGTGTCATTCAGGAAGCAATGTTAGGAAGGTACTTTGTTCCATGACACAAGGCATTTGACAATGATGATGCATAGGTAAGAGAAGAGATGGGATATATGTAACAACGTCTATTATTGCATATAATAAATATCAGTTGTCTGCTCTCTCTGTGCCATCAGCAGTGCTGAAACATCATCAGAAATTGCTGCTGAATAAGTAATACTGAGAAGCAAATTCAGATGAAAACAGAATTCACCAAAGAGCAGCTTCCGTGATATGAACTGCTCATTGACAGCTATTTTTAGACAGGGACATCCCAAGCCAAATACGTTTGACTCTCAGCAGATGCTTCCCACATAAAACGGATCCAGTGCATGTTAGAGGCAACGAAACCTCCCACTAGAACCCCTCCAAGCTGGCTCAGGGCCCATCGTGAGCCATTCCTCCTTTTCTGCTTGGTTCTTTAATTCAGACTTGACAAACTAGGGTGCAGATTTAAATGCAACTACAGGACAACTATTAATAAGCTGATGAATGCTAAGGATGAGAATTCTCAGCGAATTTAAAGCTGAGGGATGATTGCCAAGAAAATTTGGCTCTTGCTCCCCTGTTGCTTTGATGCCCTTTCTTACCATTCTCACAGCTTAAGAAAACACTTTTTCTCTCCTCTCTGTTCTCCCCCTTATCTCCTCAGGTATATGCAGTGGAGAAGATGAAGCCCCCTTTCAACAGCTGCCCAAACCTGCCTCTCCTCACTTGTCAGCCAATTCTTCCTGCCTTTTAATGATGCTGGCAGCATCTCACTCTCCATGGCCCTTTTCCCACCACTGCTGCCAGGCTGGACCTGGAGTGGGAACAAGGCAGGCAGCGTTGGGCCCAGGACTTACATGGCGCAAAATTTACAAAATAGGCACAGCAAAAAAGATAAAGGCAGGAATGTAGCAGAGAGGATAGCCCTAAACCAACAGCAATTTTGCTCTCCAGACTAGGAATTTTCAAGTAACTGTAAATATTTACCGTTTTGATCACAAGAACATAAATTCAGTTAAATAATTTTGACTGGATAAGGGAATGAGGGAGGAATTGGGTTTGTTTTCTTTGCAGCGTTTTGCATTGTAATAGTATGTTTGACCAATTTTATTATATTTTTGCTTGGGGCTTGGGGTTTTTTTTTTCCCCAGAAATGCTGAAATAATTTGTTTTGACAGTCCAGGAAGAAGAAGCTGGTGGATCTCTTGTTTTGAAGACGTGAACATCCCTTAAAATATTGACCTAAATTAAAAAGGAGGAGGAAGCCACACCAAAGATTTCTAAGATTCAGAAAGTTAAGGAAAACCTTTTTCTTCAAGGCAAATCAAGTATCCTGTATTGAAGCAGTCTGAAATTCATTTTTCCATTTGCTGTCTGGTAGAAAAAAAACCAAACTCTCAGACTAAGCTTTTTGGATTTGAATCAATTTTTTTTTCCCCTTCAGTTTTTCACCCATTATTTGATAAGCTGTAGTAGCCAATGTGGCTCCCCAGAGATTTTGGACATCTTGCTGTGAACTAAAGTATTCCCATATTCTGATGTCTGTACACCCAAGGATTCAGGAGATGCCAGTTACTCTTATTTAAAGAAGCCAACCGCCATGTAAACACTAGCCTGGGGTAGCAGAGGACAGCCCTGTATCTAGAGGGCTCTTCCATAAAACATATCTAAGTTATGGCCACGTCTTTTCCTGTGAAGGGATTATTCTCTTCCTCTCTGTGCCTATGGCAAAACTCTCTTCAGTCTCAATGGGAGCAGGATTACCCTGCCAACATTTCAGTAACCAACAGGCCCAGCTGGAAATCAGTTTTCTGGCACTGGAAGGAGAGTTTCATAACCATGCATCACTGTAAACTATACCAAGGAGGATCCTCCTCCCTGCCTTCCTCTTTGTCTGTTTCCCCAAGCAACATAGCTGCCGACAGGACATGGCTGGCAAGCAGTGGGAGATGCTGTTTCACTGGCAAACAGTGACTAGATGACTGTATATTTGTTTCTGCTTGCTTCCCATGAAATATTATTGATCTGAGTGTGCCATCAAAGAGCTGGAACCGTCAACTGTGAAACCAAAAAACCTGCTGCAGGAGTTGCAAGGTCATTTGAAGAATTCACCCTTTCTGTCGCTGTGAAATTGGACACCAGGCCAGTTGTGCAGATACGGATCAGTTCTCCCTCACTCTCTAAAGGAGGCTGGCTCCTTGGCAGGAGTTTTGCTGGCATTGCGGAAAGCTGCAGTTTGACTGGTGCAAGCTGGTGAGTCTTCTCCTCTGCTCTTCTGCAGCTCACTCCTGATCCTGCTGAATCTCCCCCTGCTTCCTGCTGAAGAGTAATTCCTTCAGACACCTCCCACAGCTCGGACCAAACAGATCCCCCAGAAGACAGCCAGCTGAGGAAATAGTGCCTAACTTGGATGGAAAGCCTCAGAGTTAACCTACCCTACACTAAAAACAGCTTCAAGATCCAGCTGTCCATTTCTGCACAAAGACCCTGCTCCAGCAAAGCACTTTAGCTCCTAAGTACTTGCCTCCTCCTATGCTTTGAGCCTTTTACAATGTCTTAGGAGTGTTGCTGGATCAAGGCCTGCTTTTCCTTAGCTAGCTCTGTTCTCAGACCCTTATTTATTTATTAGATATTAGATGCCATTTCTTTTCTTTTTTTTTTTTCCCCTACCTTGAGTCATAATATTGCCATTGGTTCTTCAGGTCATAATTCCAATGATTTCCAGGGCAGCTGCAGTGAGAGGGGACTGTGGACAGCTGTTCTACCATGTGCTGCATCTGCTGATGTGGAAGGACAGAGTGCCACAACCCCAATACTGCCTCTTCTCTAGCAGTAAATTCACAGCTGTTCTAAGAATTTACTGAGAATAGGCCTTGCAGCCTTTGCTGACGAACAAGGGTGGGTCCTTGTTGATGCTGGTGAAGACGGAGTTGGGAAGGAACAGCTTTGAAAGGGCACCAAGACTGGTTTGAATGTTAGGGGTGGCTTTGAGCAACATAGGCCTGTCCTCTTGACCCAACTCCTCCTGCAGTGAGTCTCTAGACACAACATGAGCAAGGCATAGAAAGTAAATTTTGAAAATGGTGAAAGCGTGTGTCCACTGCCTTTTTCACACTCACACGCACTCTTCCACAGCCTGTTGGTGTTCCACCACTGAAGGACAGGATACGCAGCCTTGTTACCAGCTGTGCTTCGGAAGGAGACTTACACTAGGGTTGTGTGGTCTCTGAGCAGATCCTGAGTAAGAGGCAACCCATGCTTCAGGGCATTTGTGGTTTGCACAGCTATGATAGAGGTGGAACACAAAGGCACAAAGAGTTGAAATTACTTCTGAAAGGTCATATGACACCTTATGCCAGCTGCCTATGAAAAAAAAGAGGAATACACATGTGCATGTACTTCCTGGGATGTTTCTTTGTCTGATCCTTCCCTCCCCCAGTATCTTTTCTGTTTTACCCTCTCATTTCTTGTTCTGGTTACTCACTAGCTACTCTTTTTTCCCCTTCCCTTCTCTTCTCTGTTTTGCAAAGCACAGCACATGCACAGCAAGGTCATGATTCAGCAAGAATCCCATGATGTTTAAGTGTGGCACAAGGAAGCAAGTTGACTTCATCCAGTGCCACACGTGACAGTCAAATGCTGCTGGCTGATCTGCTTCAGAAAATGCTAATGGCCTGGATGATAATCTGAGGCACCTAAAGCATATAAAGGAAGAAAGATGGAAAAAATAAAGGTAGATAATTCTTTGTCATTTTTTTTTTTTTGTCTCAAATCAATCTTTCTTTTCCTACTCCAATAGCTCAACTTTATAGCAGAACTTTGGAACTTATATTTAGAATCACAGAATCATAGAATAGTTTGGATTGGAAGGGACCTTTAAAGGTCATGTAGTCCAACTCCTTGCAAGGGACCTCTCCAACTAGATCAGGTTGCTCAGAGCCCCATCCAGCCTGGCCTTGAATGTTTCCAGGGATGGGGCATCCACCACCTCTCTGGGCAACCTGTTCCAGTGTTTCACCACCCTCATTGTAAAAAATTTCTTCCTGATGTCTGGTCTGAATCTACCTCCTGTTTTAAAACCATTACCCCCTGTCCTATCACAGCATGTCCTGCTAAAAAGTTTCTCTCTGTGTTTCCTATAGGCCCCCTTTAGGTACTGGAGGGCCACTATAAGGTGTCCCTGGAGCCTTTTCTTCAGGCTGAACAGGCCCAGCATTTGTTGAACTTGTATTTGTTGAAATAAAATGTCACCAGAGAAGATGCTACTCCAGCACCAAATGCACTGCCAAAGCAGCAGTCCATAAAGTCAAGTCCATAATGAAGTTCAACCAGTGTGCTGCTGACAGACAAAGCTCTTCATGGTGCTCTGTGTTTGGTAAGATTGAAGGACACAGCTGAATAGACAAAAATGTTCATAATTAATTGTTTTCACAAGACACTGTCCTCCTAGACCATGGCATCAGGTTAACTCCAGAAAGAACTGAAGAAAAAACCCCAAAAAGGATAAGGATTTTATATTGCAGTCAGATAGGTGTGTTCTCTATGGACCTTCCCTGACTTACCAGCCTGTAGCAAAGCATTCCTAGTGTCGTGGCACAAAGGTCAGCAGTCCTTTTTCTTCCATTCACCTAGCAGTTCAAGTAGTGCAATCTGGAAAAGAGAAGCCACCTCAGTTTCTGATAAATGAGATACTGAAAACTACATAATAAACCATCTCTTGACACAAACTGGAAATTGATTTTTATTCTGCAAATTCTTATATTTCCTTTAGCTGTGTATGAGGGTCTTTGTAATGGTGGCCATGGCTCCATATTAGATATTACACCTTCCTTTAAATTAGCCCAGCTATGTGACAGGAACAGAGTCTGGAGTTTTGAAGAAATCTTTTTAAAATATATTTCACTATCAATAAAATTGCAGCTTTTTTTTTTTTTGCAAACAGAGAGAAAATAAACCAAAAGCATCCAGAAAAAATATAAAATTTTAAAACAGCAACAAAAAAACCCACATATAAATGAATTTTTAATGTCTATCTGTTTGTATTTGCAAGTCCTGAATACATTCTACTATTGTACAGCTCTATAAATTATCACAGAGACCTTATCGCCACACAGAGGATAAATACTCAGCTTTGTAATTTTTCCTGCATCATATCTGTACTTAAACTAGCAGTTTGCAAGCAACTGCAAACTGTTGTGTCTTTCCTAAATTTTTTCTTCTAAATTTGGAAATTCTATTGAAAGTAGCTCTCGTCCAATTTGAATTTTTCTCAGGATCCAACCCGGGACCAATAAAGCTTTAAAAGTGATGAGCATACACAACACAGTTCTACACACATTTCAACGCTAAAAGAACACATTTTTTTCCTAACATACTTTTTGCATATATAGTAGCAGACAGTGGTGAAAGTTATAAAACTATTATTCATTCATTAAATGGGCAATTCTGGTACCTAAGCAGGCTTAGACATTTCTGAAAAGAATATTTCTGAAAATATTTCTAGAAATTCTTTTCAATGCCTTAACACTTACATTTTTTCTTTATAAAACATGATGGAAAAGCTTTTGAAAAATACGTTAGTTGTTAATTTGATTCTCATTTTTTTTTTGAAGCACTGTAATTTGGATTTAATGTTTGGAATTATTTTTAAGGAAACATTTTAATAATCTCTGTACTCATAGGGTATTGTTTTTAAAATTACAAAAATTACACCATTCTAATAATTCAAATAAAAATCAAGGAAATATATTTTTGCAATTTTTATTTTCTTGATTGTTTATTGATCAGCTTTTGCTTTCACCTGATGTAGGTATTTCATAACTAGATGTTAGAACATTTCTACTGCACAGACAGTGCACAAAAGTTCCCAGGATCACATTCTTGGTGTTGAATGCATCATGCAGTGTGGTCCCAGTCTCTCTCAGGTCTTTTTCATCTACTAAAACAGGGATTAAATAAATGTAATAACATACTAGTGATTTTTTGTGTGTTGCTGGAGAGCAGTTAGACGTCAGGCTTTCTGTCAAGGGGTGCTGAGCTTCCCTATGAATGTAGCTGTCCATTATCTGTGCTAAAGGTCTTTACATTTACCATGTGTACTTTTCTCTGTCCACACTTTTCTCTGTTCTATACAAAGGTGATATGCACAGAAAGCAATATCCATATGACTACATTGTGGTCACTGCTCTGACCCAAAGACCCTCCAGCTCTTGAGTATTAGCACAGAGGAAAATTGGTGTTATCTGTTATGTTTGATTATTACCAGTCATGGCACCATGCTTTATGGCTTGATATCATTAAATATACTGCAGCACACAATCCTACACTAGATTCATATTTTCACAGGTTGAAACTTTTATATAGTGCAAAGATGACTCAGATAATCAATGCCTTGCCCATTAAGCTTTTGTTTGGGGACTGATCTACTCCTTGAGTTGGTTTCCAATATATGCATCCACCTATGGTCTTCAACCACATTGAGCCAATCCAACTGCCTGATTAGATACATGTGAACAAATGAAAGTGGGATTGTCTTTTTCACATGTTGTCCCAGATGGAAAATAAGGCTGGCTGAAAGGATGTTAAGGGATCATTCAAGATTATCTCCTACAGTATACTGTGCTAGTAATGTATTCAAAATTTTTTTTTGTTTTATACATTCACCTTGAGTGTTCAGATGATCTTTTAAAAATATGAAAGTGTAGCCAATATAATATTTACCATGCTTGCATTCCTTCCTAGCCTTAGGTCTTCTAAGAAAATGAGATGTGACATTTCATGATATATGTATTAATTTTAACTTGGGAAAGAAAAAAAAAATGTTTCCAAACAAATACGTAAATAAATACATCTCATCAAAAAAATAATCTCATAAATATTTTTCTAGGTTTGATGGAAAGTCATATCCTTCTATTGAAGTAATGTTCCCCTTTCAGAGGTTTCACCGGAAACTGCTTGATGTATTACACTGTTCAGAGGGAAATATTTAGGAAAAAAAACCAGAACTAATAAGCTACAACTCTATGTGCTGCCTTTACAATGGTCAAATTATCTGCTGACAGAGATTTCATCAATCAGTAGCCCTTACTGAGGATTTCTGGTCTGGAGAGTTTTATATGCATTACTATGGGTTTCTCCATATGAAGGGAAGAACCTGGCAAAACTATTCCATTTTATCTCTGTTCCAGGAAAACGGGCCAATTCTCAGCTGCAATACTTTGGAGAATTTCCTGTCTGGTAGTTCAGAAACTGCCAAAAGGAGGGCGCAGAAGCCAGAAAGTAAGCTGCTGTCATTGGCCCAAACAAACAAACAAAGATCCCCAGCAGAAAATAACCCTTCCCCAAATAAAAATAGTTTTAAAAGATCAACAAAACCAAAAATGGGCTAGATTTTAAATGAGAGCTTGTGTTTTACATATCATGTGGCTAGACATAGTTTTTGGAAACAGTCCAGCTCAGCCCACTTTTCCCCACCATCTGTCAGCAGTAGGTTTGCTGACTGCAAGAGCTTAGAGGCAATGCGTAAAAGGCGAGTGTTAGACAATCGAATTTAAACATGACAAGAGCAGGGAAATTCAAAGGCTTGATGATGTAATGTGCTAACACTTGGCTGTTGTGAGAAAAAGAGGAGGAGGAGGATAACATGTTACAGAGAACGAGGTTGTTCACCTTTAGGCTGAATTCTCTGGCTCTTATCAGTTTGTACTGAGACCCTGACATTATTTAAACATGGAATTGGAAGTGTTTATTTTAGACATAGGCCAAAGAGATTTGGGGTGGTGATTTAGGTGTAGGCTATGGCCCCGGATTTAGACCTGCTGACAAGCAAAGTCACATTCTAGAGAACTGAAAACTTCTGAGATCATGACATTGGTCATAAAGTTGGAGACCACCAGAAGTGGAGCTGGCTGTGAGTTTTATGTCCTTTGTTGATATTGCAAGAAAAGCTGGAGCAGAGGCTTCCAGTATCCTTGTATCAGCCCCATTTGTAGACAAGTACCTCTACCAAATGTCCTTTCATCCCACCTTTGCTATGGGTCTACAGCAAAGACTAGACCAAAATGCTTACCACCTGCTCACCTTTAGTTTCCTGTAACTTAAATGTGTATACCAACCCATGAGAATGATATTGATTAAGGAGGAGACAGTCTAGCCCACAGGGGCTATTCTCAGACACTTCATTTGGAGCCAAAACTCTGAACAGTGCTCAGAAGATTCAGGTTTACTCCAAACAGGACTTGGGGAAATGAGTCCACTTTCCAGGCAAAACAGGATTATGGCGTAAAACCATGCCCCTTGCAAAATGGGAGAGTATTTGTATCTCATCCAGCCTTGTCTGAAGTTTTACTTATTTCCCCCAAACTCCATTCTGAAAGGCATGCTATCAGAATGAAACCTAAAAATACTGCATACATTATATAAGAGCATATCTCAGACACAGGAGATTAGGAGGTTGGGAAAATGCACGCTATGAACAGAAGGATGCCTACTGAGCTTATGATGGTAATTACAGTATTGGGTCTCATTTGTGTTGTTGTAAAAGCTTCTTTGAGAAATGTGCTTCTCATCTGGTCTTGAACAGCAGGCAAAGGGATTTCTTAAGCTCTCTTTGAACAAGGGCTATGTTGGAAAGAGCTCAGTCCAGTCTAGTTAAACTGGCTGCTAAAATTACAGCCAGTTTGGGCACTGGCTATTAAAAACTCTCAAATGAGCTGTGTTTCCTCCTGATGCTCATTGCTTGTCTGCTAGGAAAGCCTTGGTCCAGCAGACAGCTCTTCATTTTCTTCGTCTCTGACTCACACTGCTCTGCCTTGATCTCAAAGTTGCCACTGAATCTGATGCTCAGCCCTGGATGCAGCACATCTGCCAGCCTCACCACTGATATTCAATGGAAGGGGAAGCCCTGATTTCAAAGGCTATTTTCTGTCTTTTCCAGTGAAGAGATGAAGAACACGGGGCTCTTTGTGTCCCACTGTGCCACTGGAGTCTGTTCCACTGAGGGATGGTGTCTGAGGGAAAGTAAGGACAGTGGCTTTGTATGTTTTTGTTTCTTAGAGGAAGAAACTATCTGTAGGCTGTAATTAAACCATCTATGAATTTGCACTGTTGGGCAAAACAGCAGAGCCCAGCCCTGGAAGCCACAGACTACCAGAAGACTTCTGAGTGCAGTATGAGTAGGGGAATGGATCAGCACCTGTGGACTAGTTATAGATTTTGATGTGGTGCCATGCCTAGAATTTGTGCCAGTAAAAATCCTTATTAAAAGTGTGGACAAAATTTACTGCATACCTGCCGTAATCAGTTTTAAAATCACAACATTTTCCTTGGTTTTTGTTGTTTGTTTTTTTTTTTTAAAAAAAAAATGGTAAGAGGGCAATTTCATCTCTAGATCAAAGTTATAAAGCCTCAAGAAACCATCTGAAACTTATAAACTCTCAATTTAGTTTTACATTTAGATAATTAAAAAATACCAAACTATATATATATTTTAATTGGGATTTAAAAAATGACTCTCAGTCACATAGCTTGTAAACTAACTTTCATTGAATAGTAAAGTTTATAAAGCTCAGTTAAAACAACTTTTGAAAAAAGCTTTTTTATTAAATGAAATACTGACAAACTGGTGAATATTGTAATCAGGTAGAAACTGCTGCCTGAGGAGAAAAAAAAATCTATATTTGAAAAAAAAAAGTGCAAATTCTTTGTTTCCATTAATATATGTTCCTATTTTGTCATAACCTACAAAAGTCACCATGACAAGTGACTAAAAGGTAGAAAAGTGGTTTCACTGTTGAATTTTAACAGTTTAAGAAATCCCAAAATAGCTGTGGCTGGTTGCCTATAGGATGTTCATACAATAGGTAGGATGGCTCTCCTGAGCAAACCCTTCTGCAAACATCTGCTCAGCATTTTGAGGGCCATGTAGTGACTCTGTCTCTTCGGACGTAATGACTCTGTGTCTTCTGTCATCCACCAGCAAGCCACTTACAACAATCCTAAAGGGAGTTCAGAAATACTGAGGAAAAGAAGCACACTCCTGCGTCAGCCCCCGTTTACCTCTCAACGCAGTCGAAGGCATACCAGCACACTGCTGAAGCTTGCCAGCAAGCAGCAATGAGTCTCGCCCCACTCTCAGCACTACCACTAGGGCTCTCAGTTTTTTTACAGTGCAGTTCTTCTGGCGAGAGCTATTCAACAATTCCTAATATGCTTTGATAAAGCCAAAGATAAGGCACTCCATAAATACAGTCATCTGATTGAAACAAAGTTGAACTGCTTTACCAGCGTGTTGTGTATGTCTGTATTGTGCTTTACAATTCAAGAGAGGCTCAACAACTGTCATCTCCTTTCCTATGTAGCTTTCAGCCCCTACTGAATTTCCCTTAACTTGACATATCCTACACAAAATTGTTGAGCTCTCTGAGATCTGGAATATGGCCAAGTACCGTTTTGTTGTAAAGTGGGAGACTGAGACATGTAGGACTCATACACAGATTTCTAAACTGTGCGCTGCTTAAGTGGCAGAAGGAAAACCTAAAAGTGCTTGCGGTAAGTTGAGCCAGAACATTCATCATTTTTACTATTTATTTCCCGTATTTTCAACATTTTGAATTTTAATTCCTTTAATTTATTTTTTAAAAGCGTAATCACAGCTTGTGTATATGATCATAAAACCCGATAAATCTGGGGAACTACCCAAGAAGCCAACTGAGGAATATCAGCTTGTATCTCTCAAGAATCTTAGCTGCAACTCTCATGTGATTTGCAAGACATGCTGTTTCATCGTAATCATTATGTGGCCAGCTGAGGCTTGCTTAAAACTACCTAATTGGTGGATCAATCTAGACTAATAAAGAGTTTTTACACATTAATTAATTCTATTGTGGAAAAGTCATCATTGTGTCTCCAGTCACAAAAAAAAAATGGAGTAAATTAAAAGTCTTGTTTTGTTCTAAACAGGTGGGGAAGGGGAGTGAGGTACAAAGGTCAGTGAACATTAAACAATTAAAACAACACTGCTCAAAAATTGTAGAATCATAGACACACAAAAATGTGAACGATTGTTGTGGTTTTGTTTAGTGAGGGGGGGCCTAATGTGGTAGCTTCTGTAGGAAACTGCTAGAAGTCGCTCCACTTTGTTCAGTGGACTCGGCCGGGCCTAGGGCGACCCGCTGCTGGCCAAGGCCAAGCCAATTGGTAGCAGAATGTCCCATGATAACTCCTCTGTGATAACGTATTTAAGAAGGGGAAAACAGGAAAAAAAAGAGAGAAGAGAAGATGTGAAGGAGCTGACTGGGGACAGAGGCGCAGAGGGGGAGGCGCAGGCCTCATGGGCCTTGCAGGCCTCACCCTCTGGCCTCTCGCCATGCAGCCAACTGGGGCCGAATCGGTCCGTCCCGGCTGCAAGAAGTGGAGAGGAGATGAGAAGTGAATAAAATGTAAAAAAAGATCCTGAGAGACATCTGCCAGCCTGTTGTGAGGAACGGCTGCAGACGCCAAGGTCAGTGAAGAAGGAGGGGGAGGACTAATGCGGCTCCTGGCCAAGATTCCCCTGCAGCCTGTGGTGACAACCACGGTGGAGCAGGTTGTCCCCCTGCAGCCCATGGAGGTCCACGGAGGAGCAGAGATCCACTTGGAGCCCGTGAAGGACCCCACATCTGGGGAGGTTGATGCCTGAAGGCGGCTGTGGCCCATGGAGGGCCTGCTGGGACAGCCGTTCTGGAGAGACTGCACTCCATGGAAGAGATGACCCACGCCGGAGCAGTTTCACGAAGGACTGTGGCGTATGGGTGGGATCCCACAACAGAGCAGGGGAGGAATGTGAAGAGTTCTTCCCCCGAACATGAAGCAATGGCGTAAAACAACGCATGATGAACTGACCACAACCCCTATTCCCTCTTCCCCCCTGTGCTGCTCGGGAGGGGAAGGTAGTAGAGATAATGTTAAGCTTGGAAAAAGGGAGGGGTGGGGGGAGGTTATCTTGTTCTCTGTCTCATTGTCCTGCTGTTTGTAGTAATAAATGAATAGTTTTCCCCAAGTCGAGTCTGTTTTGCCCGTGATGGTAACTTTAAGGATTTTCTCCCTGTCCTTATCTCAAACCTCAAGCCGTTTTTCTTATATTATCTCTCCCTATTCTCTCAGAGGGTGGGGGGAGTGAGAGAGAGACTGCGTAGTCTGGTCCCGATTGGGGCTGAACTACGACAACGATACAAGCAGGTTGATCCTTCTAGAACCTTCAAGCCTCCTCTAGGGAGGGTGGTGAAACATTGTTAGCATGATTACAAGTAAACAGGAACTTAACCAATGAGCAGCATAAAAAAGTACAAAGTTGTCTGGTGGATTTTACATATGTAATTTAGAAATGATGCTCACCTGGCACTATGTGACTCTCTTCAGCTGATTGTTTTGAGCATTAGCCCAATTCTGACCACAGGGATATGCAGCCAGAAGAATTTGTCCATGCTACAGACCTTGTGCCGTTGCCACTTCTGAGTACAGGCAACCACAGGAAGAGTTTTCCCCTTAGTGTCGTTACACCACTTCTTCACATGATGCAGGCTAAGCCAACAAAAGCTGTTCACTGTCATCATGGCTGTATCCATTTGGGAGGTTTTCTGGAATAATGGCAGGAATGAAAGAGTGAGAATTTGTGTGCTGAAACATCTGCTGTAGAGGAGATGAGGTGTATGTGGAAAAGTGGTGAAATAGAATGAGCCAGGTTAGGTAGTTAAGTTACAGATGAAATAGGCTAAAGAAGAACTGTTGAGTTATTTTAGACAGCTTGAATCCAGCAGCTCATAATCCTGATCACTGTTGCAGTTTCTCTGTATATCAAGACAGATTATAGTAATCTCCATGCCCCTTAGTCTCTTCTTGAGTACTATCCTTGAGAAAAAATGTTAATCTCCATCAAGTCAAAAGGTGTATGGCCAAGAGGATTTCCTCCTCTAGATATAGTGCATCTTCTGGAGAGCAAGGTATAATGAGAATGGAGTCAGACTCTCTGGATCTGGCTGAGGAAAGACCACATAAATAGCTTCCAAAATAACTGCTGAACCGTGTCATCTTCCCTTTCAGGTGATTGCATCCCAGGAGTTTTAATTTCATGCTGTAGATGTAGAAGGCCATACTCAGACTGCAGCTGCAATACTTTGCAGTGCTTTAATCCCAGCAGTGCTGTCCTCTGGGGAAGTGTTCCTGAGCTATGCGGCTGCAAAGCATGGGCATGCCTGCAATGATCAGTGACTTAGAAATCTTCTGAGAAGAGTCAGAGAGATGGATAGAAGGAAAGACAGCTGCTCCAGTAAAGGCAAAACTTACACTAACAAAAGATCCAAGGAAAATGGTTAGAAATTGAAACCTCTGTCATCTCAGTGTTCAGGAGGAAGTCAATGCTTCGTGGCCAACACTAAATGGAGACTCAGGGGCAAGGAGGATCTCAGCAGCTTTCCCAGCTGAGTCCTTAGATGAAGGTCTTGGTGCTGGATTGTCTTTTACAGTAAATCCAGGACTGAATCCAGTGGGAATCAACCATGACTGGAGTCTCCTGCTGTGATAAAAATAACAGCAAAGGGATACATTGGCAAGACATAGCATATCTCAAGATATTTAGGCAATCATAAGTATGTATTTTAAAAGTCCAGAGGTTGCAATTATCAAGGATCCCTACTCTGCTGGCTGCGTAAACATGTACAAATGCCACAGTTGCATGCTCATATTTGCTCCTCCAGACATTTATTGCAGAGATGACAAATGCTGGGGGAAAGTTGCATATAATTTAGAATTGATCTGAAAATACTTACATAATCCTGTTGTTGATCAACCTGTTCTTCCAGGTGTGACAGTTTAATGTGTTTTCCTAGTTGCCTTGCTGTGCATTACAAGCTCAAACGCAGCTGCATGAATATATTCTTGATGCTCTGATAAAGAGGGGGAGCCTCGAAAACTTCTCAGACTGATTTGCTACAGCAGCAGGAAGATAAATTTAGTTTCAGGTTGTTGTAAGAGTCTGAATGAGATGACAGGCGCATGGCGTCTCATATGGACCGTTTGTAGTGATACAAACCTGGGAGTGCACGGCACATTTTGGGCTGCTGTGGCTGGTGCTTTCTCGTGGCTGGTGCTTTCTCATGGCTGTTAAACTCTGTTAATCAAAGGTGACACCAGTAAAGCTGGTGTTATCACACTGGATTTACATTGGGGTAACTGGGGACAGAATATGCAGAAAAAAATTGTATTACATATAAAATATATTCCAATACATAATATGATCTATTTCCAATATATAATATGCATTACTCTATATGCATAACAGTATATGCCTAACTCACTATAGTATGTGGATACCATACCTATTAATTGTAGCAGTAATGATCTTGAAAGCGTGTGAGAGCTTATTTCTTTCTTCTGGTTTGAATTTATCAATAAACACACTTCTGGTTACTGTAAGCAACTATCCAGTGGCAAGGTGGGAGATCAGTAGAGAAGGCTAGAAAAGCAATAGCAGTGACATGGCATTCATCACACACCCAACATGTGTGATTCCCTGTCCCTGCCTCTCATCCACACTCCCTCTTCTCAAACAGTCAGTCATTCTTGGTCTCTGGGTGTAAGTTGGTGCCCTCCTGGTCATGTCAACAGCTTAGAAGCTTCCACCATGTTAAACAGCAGCACAGGAAGACTTTTGAAGGCACAAAGGCAAGTATATATTCTATGGTGGTCAATGAGGACAGGATGGCTACCAAACCTGTGCGCCCTTGCGATCCTTGTTTGGATGAAGACATCACTTTGGGCACAGCCACAAATAATACTGCAATTAGCCACGGTCTTGCACTGCCCACACTTTGTGAAGGCTGTGAGCCATTAAGAAAGCATGCGCGCAGCACCATGCCCAAAGTGGTAAGCCCTGGTGAGGGTTACGGTGCCAAGCAAAAATGACCGCGTGATGAGTGCCATGGAGTGGGCTCATGCTCTGTTAATTTGGAGTATAGGCAGAGTGAGCCGAGGTCTGCCAGTCCATATGGTTGTCATCTTCTGTGGTCTGGGGCAGCCTGAGTGAACCATAGAAGGGGCTGAAAGTCCGAAAGGGAAAGGACTGCAGCCACGTGCAGGGCCTTACTGAGGTACCCCCTCCAACTCGGAGCCCTTTGCTGACTTGTTCCTCTTTCTGTCAGCACAAAGGAGAAGAGAATCAAACGTTTTCCTTCCAGAGATTTTGAAGCCTGAGGAAAGATCAGCAGAGGAGGGGAAAGAAGAAAGATTTTGCATGAGGAAGGGAAGGGGAGGGAAGCTAAAAGCAGCTGGGTTGCTGTGAACGCAGAGAAACTGGGTGAGAAGCGGTGGGGCACGGTCAAAGAGGAAGCTGGCCACACAGATCCTCTTGAAGTGAAGGAGCAGCTCAGCAGCACTTGCTGCTCCAGTTAAATGTCAGCGAGGTAACTTCCACCAAAAGAATGCCTCCTGAGGGGGGAGAAAACAAGCAGAGTGTCAGGACCAGCTGGCAGCTTGAGAAAAACAGCCATACAATTAAACAGCACCACTGGGAGCACTGGATGGCTGCCCCTGCCTCCTCATCGTCACTATTCAAGGCCTGTCAAAAGAATAATAAAAGGTGCTATAAAGAGAAGACAAATCTCAGGCAGTCAGAGCAGTGACAGGATTGGCCAGAAGGGATAGCGGTAGGAGCTGGATTCCTAATGCTGTGTGAGCATTTAGGGGTTTGCAGAAGTGGCTGGCCTTGGATACATGCCTTCTGTCTCCAAAGGTGACAAGGCAAAGGGAGGGCCTGCTCGCGACCTCGCACCGTGCAGAGGTCAGGCCCTTCCACTGATCAAAAATGCATGAGGATAGGGCTGCCCCTTCATTTCCTTGAAGTTTTCATCCGTCAGAGTGCCAAAGAAATGCTGGAGGACAGGACTGTGCCTGTCAGGCCCCTGGTCTGGAAACCTTCACTAGCAGCCTCGGCCCGGTCCCAGGCTTCATCCACCTCCTCTGCACCTCCCTCCTACTGTTGATTCTGCAGTGCTGTCCCAGCATATCAGCCTATACCACCATGAGACACACCACACAAATGTCACTCACCACAGCCCTTCATTTTAAATTACCTGATTTGTAAAAGTTACCTGCTCAGTCTTGAGAGAAGCTGGAGATGAAATTTCACCCAAGCTCAGAGATAATTTTCACTGTCTCCAAAAAAGGAATCCTTGAGAAGGACAGATTCCTCCAAGCAATAAAGGCTAGGAAGGAAATTGTTTTTGAAGGCCAGAAGATCCTATTCTTTCCAGATTTAGGCACAGTGATAAACATCAAAAGGAAACAATGGATACCCACTTCTGCAGGTGTTTCCTTCATATTTAACTGCTCCTCTCCAGCCTGTTGGGAATACTGTTCTTGCCTATTGTTTGGTAAATTCCAAGAATCATATTTATAACCATTATGTGAAGGACTGCATGCTGGGTACAAATTCCCCTATGCATGGCTACAATATTGTGCCAACTGGAACACTGAGGAAGCCAAATCCCAGTTAGGTTCCCCAGACCAAAGCCCTAGGACTCAAAGCCACTGCACAGTTGAAGACACTATCATGTTCTTCTGCTCAGAAAATGGAAAACAGCAAGTGTTTGCCTTCACAGACATTTTGTTTTCTAGCATTAGAAAACATTTCTTCACACTCAGCTCCATCATGCCAACAGCAAGACCTGCTCTACATTGCTGCAGCTGACCTGAAATAACATGCCAGTAATAAAACCACAAACATGAAAAGGCTACCCAAGGAGAAGTGGTATTCTTAAGTACAGCTCAGAAATTTTTCTCACTGAAAAGGTGGTGGAACAAACAAAAACATTGGATAAACACCTCAGGAAGATGATCTGATCCATCTGATGAACCCTACTCTGGGATTTTCTGTCTCCGCCTTTACATGGCAGAGGTGAATAAGACAGAAGGACAATTTCTTGAAACAAACGTCAGATGAGGAGACATTTGAGGGATATCAAACTTGGCATAATAGTGCATATGTGCCAGTAGATTAAGCAACATCTTGGGCCTCATCACACCAATTTTCTGTCTGTTTATATGTTATATATATGTAATAGCTGTTCTAAATTAACTTTTCCATGGCACCACTTTAAAGTCTTTACAGTAGAAGAAAGACAAGCATTGTAATTTTCAGATAGGGAAACTGAGTCACTGAGAGATAACAGATGTTTCCTAAGTAGCATGGCATGACAGCAGCACAGCTGGAAAAACACAGTCCTGAAGTCTCTCAGTGAAGCACTTTCTCCCCACAAGCAAAGTGCCTTTACATATGCATGGACACTAGTGTGCCTATTTAGAATAGGAAGTCTTGTAGCTCTAATGAAAGGAATAATATCCTGATGTAATTAGGGTTTGTCTTGTTAAGGGATCACAGAATCCAACCAAGACTTCAGATTCCCACTTTCCACCTTCTGAAATCTGTAATGTGCAGATTGGGTGAACCGCTGTATATTAAAATGGCAAAACGACCATCCGTCAACAGATAGGAAATTAAATTGTAACAACACAAATTCCAATCAAAAATCTAGACTCAAGTCTCCAAGTCTAGCAAACTTCTTGAACTTTGAGCAGTAGCCAACTCAGTTCAAGCATCACTTGCCCTTTAAGAGAGTAAAACAATCACCTCTAAGTTGAAGCCAGTGTGCATCTTTGCAGATATTACTGCAGCCCATCAAAGCACAATCAGTGCTTCTAATTCACTCTCCCAATATATGCCCTTTTATCAAAAAACTTTTTTTTTTTTTTTTTAGTGTGTGGGAAATGAAGGCATTCAGCTACATGCCAATTGTCACACAGGAAGTCTGTGGCAGAGGAGAAGGTATCCAAGATATTGTCTGTGATGGCCCAGAGATGTTTTTGTGATGGACATCAGTAAGCCTTCTATAAGTGTTACTCCTGAAGAAAGCAAAATGCAAACTCACCATTGCTACTACTTCTCACTTGCTCTGGGAGCCACTGTTGACAGAAAAACAAACAAAGAAAACCCCAGCCCCCGCCCCCAACCTCACCCAAAAGAAGACCAAAAAAAAGCCCTTCCTGAATAAAACCAACTTGCTATGTCAAAGGTGGTTTTGTTGCAAGTGATGATGGAGAAACTATGGTTTTCCATCTCAGAAAAACCCTTCAGTTCACAGATGTCCTTTTCCCTAGCTCTCTGTTTACAACATACCTTTCTCCAAACCTATGTTGAACCCCAATTTTCACCTCAGCGTTTTTGTGTAGTGGCTAAATTGTGCATTTCTGATGTGGTAAAAGATAAAGGACAACATGTATTAGTCAGCAGAAGGCAACTTTTATTATTTACAGGCTTTTTTATAATGCTTATCATTGTTGTCTCTGAGCACTTCCCAGACATTAATGACTTTACCATCACAACACCCCATGGAGGTCAATCATTGCTGAGAGACTGAGCAGAGGCCACAGGGCCAAACCTCAGCTGGAAATGGGAACAGATCCCCAGACCTTTGGAACCCCTCTCCTTTGTCCCATGCAGAAGCCTAGTCTTCTTTACTCTCCCACCTCCACCCCTCCTTCTACAACATTTTAAATGTCAATCCCACAAAAACTAACAACATCCTTAATTCTAACAAGCATGTCCTACCAAGCACAATAAGATAATTCACAGTGCTTGGAGCAAAGCAGGTGAGTGAGCCTTTGTGGGCTGACAATGTCGTTTGGCACGACCTCTCTGTTGCTTCATGGAGCTGAAACAAGATGTGTGAGGAAGGGTGACTTGTTTACAGCATCCCAATAATTAATAATTATAATGGAAAATGTTTCTAGATATACACATACCAAGTCCCAGAGCATGACACGCACTTTGATTCATGTACGACACGCACTCCCCAATACATAAAATTCTCAGTGGCCTGGAGTTTGTCAGCCTGTTGATTCTGCTGAAACATATGCTGGTCTAGTGAGGGAGCTGTATGATGAGCAATTTCTCAAATGTCCCAATTTGGAAATGTAGCTGCAGACACTGTTTTAGAGGAAGTGCTGTGTGATTGAAAGCTGAAGCTGCACCATGCAGTTCAAATTAGATTTGGACATTATGTGCACTGTCAATTTGAAGAACTCTTCACATGCTTGCCAGCAGTTTATGGGAAATATGGGCATGAGCCACAGACAACATCTAGTCCTCCAGCTTCTATTTAGTTTTAATCAGACAAACCCCTTGAAACACAAAGAGAAGGAACCTTGAATTTCAACAGGGAACACACAAAAGAGCAGGGCTGGAAGGAATGAGAGAACAGCTTATTCCTGCATAATCTCTGCTCTACACATGATCCGTGGCCTGCTGATCTCAGTGAGTTCTGAGGAGAGTAGAAACCAAAACTAGCAGGTCGTTTGGAGGAAAGAAATAAAAGAATCCATTTGGAACCAGCTACTTTCTCATAACCTCACTCATTTCTTTCACCAGCTGTTTCTCTGAAAGGTAGTGAAGCAATAAAATGCACCCTTGATTACCCTTTCTTTCCTCCTCAAATCTTTTCAGCCTTTTTTTTCAGGTTGCAGAAGTGTGAGAAAATCCAGTTGCATCCAGGGTCTGATCCAGCACCCATTGCCCTCAGCAGACTTTGAATAGTGTCCATGGGCCTGGCTTTGCAGAAGGCTGGATTCAGAAAGGCACTTAATCACATTAGCTGAAGTCCCGCTGATTTCACTGCAAACTTTTTTCCATCGTGCTTGTTAAAGATGAGGGTGCTGTGTACAATTTTCCCTTCACTGCATATGTTTAAATTCAGCACAGCAAAGAAAGCTTAAGCTGAGCTGGGGCCCAGTTGATTCCAATGGGATTAAGCATTTGTTTACAGGCAGGCATGTGTGTAAGCACCTTCCTGGATTACAGCCTTACATCTACTCAGGTCGAAATGACTGTGCTTGTGCTGTGCTAAAACAGGGCTTTATTGTCCCTTGAACTGAGGGCTATATGTCTTGGAGTCTTCTTCCTTCTGCTTTGATGGCTGAACTGAAGGATGTTGTGGGTTCCTACACTGGCTCCATGCAAGTCACAATTCTTTTTCATGGGCTGCTATGGAGTTAAGATTCACCTTCTCCTGCACAGGACCATGGAAAAATTTAAGGTTGACTAGGATGACTGTTCCTCCCTGTGGCAAATTATATATACCATTAAAAAAAAAACAAACCCAAGCGCAAATCACTATTGTTCAAATCCATATTTGATATAAAGCAGACCAGCTCCTTTTACTTTTCATTGTGTGAGCAACTATTACTTGATAAGGGAGTTTTAACTGAAAGTATATATCAGCTGTGCTTTCATGACTACAGTGGCCTTCTACCAATTACATGTAAATTATGCAATTATATGTAAATCATGGAATATAATAGCATGGGCCATCTATCGTCACACAAACATGTTCCACAGCCCACTCTTCTGGTGGAACACAATGATGCCAAAGCGAATCAGAAAAATACAAAGGACAAAAAAGAACTCAAAGACTGTAATAATAATAATAATAAAAATAATAATAAAAATTAATGCCAGAACAAGAAGTATTTACTTGTAGCCTGATACAATGCAGATTGAGTTCAGTGAGATCCCATCTGCTCATTTCAGTGGAAAAAGGATTAGGTCCTTCTTTCCTATGCATGGAAACCAGATAGCTGAGGCTGTTTGCTTTTGTTGTTCTCAGCAATTTAATCTAATTTACCCAAAGCAAAACTGTACCCTTTTTTGTAAGTCTGGCTAGCAGGCACCAATGAAGTTTAGTCCATCCTCAATCCCTCAGCCTCAAGTTAGTGTAGCAAATACAACCAACTGGGATGAAGTAGAAAGCTGCATCCCAAAGAAAAAGACAAGGAAAATATTACACGTGGAAGGGAACACATCCTTCTGACTGGGGACTACACTTGTCCAAAACACAGTGCCC
Source organism: Chlamydotis macqueenii (assembly GCF_036417535.1). Lineage (NCBI taxonomy): Eukaryota > Metazoa > Chordata > Aves > Otidiformes > Otididae > Chlamydotis > Chlamydotis macqueenii. The sequence goes on along the minus strand of NC_141593.1, from coordinate 51,551,189 downwards.
ACTGAGGAAGCCTGGGTGAAGCCTAGACCCTTTGCCCAGGCTGACTGCCTGATAGTGGGAAGGCTTTTGAGAGCTCCAACCTTAACACAATGTGTCTCATCCAGGATTCTCCATGCAGCCAAAGAGACAGCTTTTTTTTTTTTCCTCAGGGTTCTCTGACCCTGTCCTTCCACATGGGACCTCTGGGACATACATGGGAGTCAGCTAACAGCAGCACTATCTTCTCCAGCAGTGTGACATCCCAATGAAGACAAGATGAGTACTACATGAGTACTACATGCCTGGACAGACACCTAGAAGAAACCGGGCCCACTGCTCACTGTTTGAGGAAAAATGAAAGGACAAGTGTGAAGCAGGTGGGGACTGGAAGCACATAGATTTCGGGCTCTGACTCATGGCTGCAGATGGATTTAGCAGGGTTAGGTAAGGCAGCCACTGCCTCAGCTGTTTGCCCCAGTCCTCTGCCAAAGGTTATTCTAGGCCATCTGAAGGGGATGGGGACCTGCTCATGCCACGTATGGATCAAAAACACATCGCATAGTCTGCAGCAGATCACGGGCAGGTACACCTCTGGCTTATCCACTCGGTCCTTCCCACCTCCTAGTGGGACTCAGGACCCCAAACAACAGCACCTCAGGACAGCAGGTGCCCAGAGCTGCACTTGTAAACCCTTGTAAAAGTGCTATCAGGATCATCACACATGTCAGATGTGTGATGATCTTTCATACAGAAAGATGGTGTTCAAGAAACACATTATTCCCTTTTAGAGATTGGTAGCAAAATTTCTCAGAGGATTTTTGAAAGTAATGACTTTAGGGGACCACAGGTTTTGGTATCCAGCTCACAACACCCAAAGCGCTTTTAGGTCAGATGCTCAATGTCTTATGAAAATAAGGCATTATAAGCTCAAAAATGAGTATCAGTGTTCCCCTCAGCGGTAAGTGATGCCCCTGAACCTATAGACTGTCACTTCGACATAATAACCGGATGAACTGCAGAAGAGTGACACTGAAATGTGGCTCTCTTCATAGAGAGGTAGCACAAATTATCCCACAGTCTGTACCTGGAGGAACAACAGTGATGGTGGAGGCTGGCCATGCAGTGAATCAGAGACACCCTGTGCTCTGCCCTAGCCTCCTTGTGTTTTGAGGCGATGCAGCACCTCCCTTTAGCAGGGATCCCCTGTGAAGGTGCAGGTGAGAAGAGGTCTCCAGATGGTGTGGAGAGGTCCTATTTATACCCAGCTATCTTCTGGAGAAGAAGCTGCACTGTAAAAAGCAGCCGGTGCCATGACTTTCTGTTCCTGTGCTGGCTCAGGCTTTGTGCTCAGGCTGGCTCCCATGCTCCAGCATGCCTGCAGGCTCCCCAACAGTGCCTCAGGCAGGTTTTGGGTGCATATAGCTAGCAGCCTGCCAGTATAGCTTTAAAGCAAACACGGGTACATCTACATTAGCCTGGAGACAGAGCGGTGGCAGCAGGGTGGACATACCTTGCAGCTAGCTAATTCAAACACTTCATTATGTGAGGCGTTGGCAAGACTTTTTAGGGCCTCCACTGCATTTTCCCTAACTAATCAAGCTGAAGGCTAGGCATAGACCTCACTGCCAACGCAGAGTACCGAGTGTCCCGGACAATGGCTCCTTCTGGGCAACCCAGCCAGCTCTGCTAACAGGGACAGTCCGTTTTGGAGTGATGAATGCTATGTTATTGGCTGAAATTTGTTAGACACACTGAATTCTCTCAACATGATCTCCTAACAGAAGAGAACAGAATACAAGCAGGCTTGTATTTTCCTGCTTAAGCATTTACGAAGAAACAGAAAGCCCTAAGAAAGTATGCCTGCTGGTTCCTCGCCTGCATTACCCACATTGAGCGCAGTGCTGACAGAGTTTGTTGAGATGTTGGGAAATAATGTGTTTTTGGAACACTAAAACTATCATTGCCTCTGATTAAAACAATCCAGCTCCCAGTTTGGTATAGTCATGATCACATACTGTTCTAAACATATATTCCAGCCTCTCTACTTATGCTCCCAGTTTCATATCCAAAACCCATGATTTCACAGAGGTCACTTATGCACCTTGAGTGAAGCAACATAAAATTACCTCCGATGTGGGTCTGGAAATAGCCTTCTCTGCTTTTCTCTTTTTCTTGCATGTCTGTGCAAGTGTGTGTTTGCGCGTGTGTATGTTCTTGAGTTGACATCTATTAAAGACTGATCTCGTTTGTGTCAAACATGCCACCTACAGGGAGCATTTTGGAGCAGTCAAGTTACAGGAGATAGAGAAAAAAGAAGCGGTAATGAATATGGAGTGTAAATGCCTTAGCAAAGTAACGGAGACATGTACTAACAGCAAGTGAAATTTGACCTTCTGGCTGACAACCTGATAGCAAACCAATTGGAGAACTTTAGAAAATTGGATCAGGCTCAATGGGCACAGAGTAAACATTGGGAGTGCAATACAGTCTTATTAAACATAATGCACATTTAATGCATAATTTTATTGCAACCAATTTCATGCTACTGCCTTAAATGAGTCTGGGTCTACTTCCACTGTAGCAGTCCACTACCATTAGTGCCTCTTAAAAGAATTGGAAGGCCAGTAAACTATCACTGGTCTGATCTCTCCCTTAGCCCTTACTTTCTGCTTCATAAACTCTCCCAGCTCCCACAGATTGTAGTGAGATCTTGTCTTCATTCCGTACGCAGCTTTTGAAACACTAAACTGTTTTGGCAAGTCTTCAGAGATGGGAATGTTACAACATTTCCATTTTATGCTGGTGCCATAAAGAAGTCACCCTTGCAGCTATAGATCAGTCGGCTGAATCCCAGCCTTACAACAGGAGTTCCTGCAACCTATACAATCAGCCTGGTGCTGAAGATTTCTCAAGCACAGCAGGCAAAATCCTATTTTTCTAAGTGACAGCAATAGTGTCTGCCCTCTGACAGGAACAAGAAATAAGGAAAACAAATGATGCTGAGCACCAAGAAAGTGAGTAGCCTCCCTCACGAACTGCTAGAGTATGGCTGGATTAACACATAAGAAATTGCAAAGAAGGAACAATAAGTGCTTAATTTATGCTATCAGAATACAGAAATCCACACCCTGAGTTTGCAGTCGCTGCTTGCTGAGATCTTCACAAACTTCAGAATTGTGACCTGCACCTTGTAGAAACACCAGCAAGGTAAGAGATGTTTCAGCATCTGCCTGGGACTTTCCAGGTGTAAGAGATGTCCTGTGTGTAGTTGAACTCAGATTTTCAAAATCTTTGTGCTTCAGGGGTGTTTGAGTCCAGAAACCTGATGTGAGCCCATTCCCAGATCTGAGATCAGTTCTTCATGTTTTATCACAGCAAACTGTTAATAACATCTGCAGAACAGTACTGCTAAAGCTCTCTGCAGGGGTCCTGTTTGCTAGGCACCACACACACATGTACACAAGAGCCATCTCTTGCCCTGACAAGCTTTAGGATTTCAGCCAGTAGCAAAATGCAGCACAGTGGTGATACACACAGAGGAGTGGAAGAGCCCACCACTGTTGTCACCAAGTGGTATGATGTCATGAATCAAGCCTTCATTGCTAGTGAAATAACATGTTGGTTGCTTTTGATTCACATTCTGAATTTTCAAGCCCATTCCTCTGTGATCACAACAGCTAGGACTCACTTCATCATCTTTAGCTACACAGCCTCAGAGGTGGAGTTTTTCTGAAAAAAAGACCCAAACACTGTGATAGTCTTTATTCAAATTCTGAGTATAGTAACTGAGAAGGGCTAGAGAGACTACTGGAGTCCTGATATAAGAGTCTTCTGGGGCATACCGGAGTCTACCAGTTCAGTCCCAAAATACGGCATGCTTCTGTTGATATTACGCCACACAGTGTAATGTCTGCTGTCCCGTTCATTTGGATAGTGCAAGTGACTTCAAGACACATCAGATCTGGACCTAGGATTTTGTACTGCCACAGGATAATCAGGCTTTCTTCTGATTTTGTGGTATATTGCACTTCACAGCCTGTGGCAGACAGAGCAAAGCGGGTACCTTTCCTAAAAATCCATGCGTATGTGCAGCTTGAACTTCACCTGGTCACCTAAGTGGCACAGCAAACCTATGTAGGCTCAACAGCGGAGGCACACTTTTAAGCATGTATATGATATCCAATAAAAGGACACACATTATATCCCTAAACATAGGCAAGAGTTTTGCATATTTATTGAATGAATTATTGAAAAGGACTCTATAGAAAATGCTTTTGTTGCCATTTCCTCTATATCAAATTATGAAGATATGTATCTGATTGTAAACATGCTTAAAAAAATGCTAAAGTAATGCAATTTTCCTCCACATGTTTGAGACAAAAATGATATAAAAGTCTTAATCATTTTAAACTCTAAATAGCATTTAATTAGCAACCCAGCAGCATTTACAATGGTAACACATGAATAATTCTGAAGGGGGAAAAAAAAAAAATAAACCACTTTAGTATCAGTCTCACCAGGATTTGTAGATTGGGAAGAAAAATAAGTTAAAACAACTCAAAAGCCTTCTGATGCTGTCATGTCAGGTTGTGGAATTTACAGCTGGTGGGCTGGATGTAGCTTCTAACCTCATTTTACATGTCCATGCACATATTATTTTGAGGGGAGGGACAGGCAGGAGGTGGAAAGTGTAACTCTGAGGGATGTGCAAATGGATAGTCCACTAAAGGCAGGAGCAAAAAATTTGTTTGGCCTCCAGCAAAGGAAGCATTTCGCTGTCCCTGCTTGAAGTCGGCCTACATTTCAAGAAGATGAAAGGTGCCCAGCTAGACAATTGCTGTCCTATTTACACACTGCATATGTAAATGCATATACCTACCTATATATGCATTTTCCCAGCACATGCATGCAGATATTCACACAGCTGTAGAGACAGGCAAAAACAAGACTCTAGCTTCTCATCTGAGAACTTCTGGCCTTTCCCACACAGAAAAGTTAGGAGCAAGGATGCTCGAAAGCTCTCTGAGGCTTCTCATAGAAAAAGAAGATGCTCTGAAACCTAGAGAGTGCTGCAGGCAAGTGCACACCTCTGGCTTGTAACTGTGGTTACTCACCCACAAATGAGGCTTGCTGAGGCACCTCCCAAGACAGAAAGGCTTACAGCTTTTTAAGGTTGTCAGATGAAGTACACTGCTGATGTCTGAATAAACTTGCCCATCTTTATAGAAGACCTGGTGGAAAACTGGAACTTAAGTTTGCTAAGAAATGCTAGCAGATTTGACATCATTCACCTCCAGCTGGAATAAAATCTGGAAATTACCTATGAAATTAAGTTTTTTTTAATAAGGTATTCCCAAAATGTGAAACTGACCTTGCTGATGATGACGTTTGCCTGTTGAAGTGATATGTTTAAGTAGACAAGTCAGGTGTAGCTGGAAAAGCAGGAAAGATTTTGACTCTTAAAAACTTTTTTTCTAATGTTTGAAATACTTCAAAGCTAAAAACAACTTATCTATCTGAGTCAAATTAGATATGTAACTTTTATATCATCTCTGACAGAAAAGTTAATTGTAAACAATAAACTTTCTCTGTCTCATGTCCTGAGACTATCATAGCTACAATAAAGCTACCCCTTCTTACAGGAGTTCTTCTTTTTGGTCTTATGGCTTTGACCACTACGAAGACAGCTAACTTTTTTTCAAAAATTTTAAAGAAATCTTTCAAGTTTGCCACAGCAGTATCTTCCAAATTGAAAATAAGTCAATAAATCATCAAAATCATCAACAGATTATGTCTTTTTCATGAAGTTTTAAGCTATTATGTCAGTACATCAGTAATCAATATATAGGCAGATACACTAATAATCTATTGCTTTTAACAATGAGTGGTTAAATCAGCTTCTGCTGGTGTGTCTTATACTTGTAGTTTATTACATTCATTGTTATTTCTGTTACAGCTGCACCTGGAGATAGATTTCTCCATTGGTCCAAAAAAAACAGAAAAAAAAAAAAAATGTTTGCTACAGTTTTATATTCTGAAATAGGGTATCACCATGGCATGCTTTATCCTGAAAACACAAATCAGTAGAAGTCCATGCTTGTAAAAGAATAACACGCAGCAAACAATTAAATGGCTATGTTCTGTGGAGAACTTAGAAAATTCACTCCCATAGGATGTTAAAGAGAGAGATGTCTTTTCAAGAAAGACCTACCTTCCATCTTTATTCTGGACAGAAGAGCATATCGAGGATGACAACACCTCAGGATTTCAGCCAGGGTCCAGATCTTTCCTTCTGTGTTGTAGTATCTTATGTGCAGGCAAATTGTGTGAGACAAGGTGGTGATAATTCAGCCTCATGAAAAAAAAATGTCCCCCACTGCTGGGATGAAAGGAGCATTATCTTTTACAGCAGGCCAGGACTCTGAACTTTTATGTCTTTCTACAAGGAGTAACCAGAAACCACATATCTATTCGTGGACTTTTCTAATTTCTATTCCAATTTACTGTAAGCCTGATGTGATAAGACCAAAAATGTATTTTAGCTGTGGGCAGGTTTTAAGACCACATTGTTCTAAACCCCTGAAAATCAGGATCCTGGATAGAAACAGTGATAAACCCCAAAGTCTGACTGTATTAGTAGGAGCTGCTATCATATAGACAATTTAATAAAGATTTCAAATGTTTCTTCTGTGTCCTAAAGCCATTATTCACTGCTAAAGGACTGTAAATCACAAAAAGTCTCAGAAGACTTTAATTTGAAATATATATATAAATATATATATATATCTAAACCAATCAAGAAATTTAATACCAGAAAATAAAATGCCTCTGTTTTTATCCTGTCCCTTGCTTTAGAATACCAAATTTACTTAAGTAAGAAGTGTGGCTCTTTAAACACATCTGCCATACTGGAGCTGTAGATCAAGTCCTCTATGCAAAGCAAACAAGAGGGGTTGTCCATTAATGAAGATATGGTCCAGGAACTCAATAAATAGATGCAGGAGGAGGAGGGTCTGTTCCTAGTCTCACAGCTAGCTCATGGAGTAGTATAGTGTAGTAGCAAATTAATTTTCCTGTTTCATCTCATTTTTCTCCTTTCACTCTGCTGTGAACTCCTTGGGGCAAGGCAATGTCTCTGGGCTCAGCTGTACAGGAAGAAACCTACCAGCTCCCCGGAAATGCTGGAGTAGAAATAGGAGGTCTCTGGTCTCATCTGCATCAGCCGCTTTGATACCACTCTCCCACTGTGCGTTTTCCACCTTCTACTCAGCTGGCTTTCTTGTGACTACAACAGCAAGGTGATGGGGCTGGGGACATGAGGCATATCCACATCCGGCTTGGAGGCAGAAATTGTTGATAGGAAAAAAGCTATGGTGACTATGATATGACACTGCCCTGGTGAGACCCCACCTGGAGTACTGTGTCCAGTTCTGGAGCCCCCAACACAAGAAGGACATGGACCAGTTGGAGAAGGTCCAGAGGAGGGCCACGAAGATGATAAAAGGGCTGGAGCACCTCTCTTATGAGGACAGGCTGAGAGAGTTGGGGCTGTTCAGCCTGGAGAAGAGGAGGCTCCGGGGAGACCTGATAGCAGTCTTCCAGTACCTCAAGGGGGCCTACAAGAAAGATGGGGAAAGGCTGTTTAGTAGGGCCTGTTGCGATAGGACGAGAAGTAATGGTTTTAAAATAGAGGGGGGTAGATTTAGATTAGAAATTAGGAAAAAATTTTTTACGATGCGAGTTATAGAACACTGGAACAGGTTGCCCAGAAAGGTGGAGGAGGCCCCATCTCTGGAAACGTTCAAGGCCAGGCTGGATGAGGCTCTGAGCAACCTGACCTAGTCAGGGATGTCCCTGCTCCTTGCAGGGGGGTTGGACTAGATGACCTTTGAAGGTCCCTTCCAACCCTAACCATTCTATGATTCTATGATTCTATGATTTCTAGAAGTTTGTGTTTAATGTTATGAGATTTCAACTGTAGGGATTGCCCCTGCTTTGGAAAAGGTCCTGCACCAATTGCTCAATTTCTATGGTGTTTACAAAGGGCAAAAGAGGAAAGGATTTTATCCCAGGAAGGTTGCCCTGATGGACTGCAATCACTTCACCATGAACACATGTAAAATGAGGTGGAAACAAAGAAAAACAGATAGCTTTCCTCTCAGGTTTTAGCCTACAAGATGCTTTTTGACCACGTGAGAGAAATAATGATGCAAGAAAAAGGAAAAGCTGAAATATGGAAAGAAAACCAACCAGAAAATATAAACTGGGTATGTTTCAAGAGTTCAAGAATTGTACTCCCATAGCTTAGTGGTCCTGGCAGGTTACGTTTATAAACCAGCGGTTTTATACCAATTGTCCTCTGACAATTTCTCCTTGTCAAACTATACTGGCAGTCACTCCTCAGGAGGAGCACGAGACCACCCAAGTTCTCAGGGTGTTTTCTCCCTTGCCACGGAGGTGGCAGAAGCAGCTGTCACCCGGGCAGTGGTGACAGCCTTGCCTGGTGCTTCTCACGCTGAAACACACAAGCAGCAGCTGGGTAAGGAAAATGACCTTCAGCAGACTTGACACCCTCTGGGTCCAAGGGGCTGGCACTGATATCCACCACAGAAGGATTTGGCCCACCCTACCCAGCGTGGAGGGAGAAACCAAAATACACATCCCTTGGATGGCTGGAGCTCAAGTCACCATTTGCCTGTCTGGAGCAGGATAATTTGTCAGACACCAGCTGCTGCGAGCTCTGTCCTCTTGGGCACACTTGTTATTGTGTTACAGCCTGCCTGAAGAATGTGGGATGTCGTGGAAGGGAAAATGATTGCAACCTCATTTGCACAAATAATCTGAGGACTTCTTTATGCAAGAGCCTCTACCATGTGCGGTGTGTCCGTAAAGCAACAGCCAGCGTTAAGAGGGAAAAGGCGGAGGGGGTGGGGGAGAGAAAAGGAGAGGGAGAAGAAGGAGAAGGAGAAGAGGGAAAAAAAAGCAGGCTGGCAACGCTGGGGAAGTGCTTTTGTGACCACACAATGAGATTTAAGACCGGATGGAAGTGGTCCCCCCGCTCACTCGCTCCCTTGCCGCGTCTCCTCTGTCTCTGAAAGAGTTACTCGGGAGGATTTCAAGGGTAGGTTTCTAGAGCGACACCATGTCTAATTATGTACAAGACGGAATGAAAAGGTGTAGGCCTGTCTTTCCAGCTCAGAAAAAAATGTGGTGTCCTGCGAATAAGAAATGAACAGACTGACCTTTTCAGAGCTGCTGAAAGAGAAAACCAGATGTATTCCTCAAGAGTCACTATGACTGAAGGGTGATAAAGGCCTGCATTGTGCACTTGAATAAAAGGAAAGCTAACCAGAAAACAGCAGCTGATAATAGTCAGGCCAGGCTGTGCTATTGTCCAAGGCACAAATGTTCAGCATTGGCCTAGACCACACTGCTGGTATATGCAGCACAGACTTGGGGGAGAAAAAAAAAAAAGGAAGGGGGGGGGAAAAAAGGCAGCTTTTTTATTCCTTTTACCTACAGGAGATTGTGTGAAACTGCTAGCAGTTATAAGACCACAGAGGAAGAAAATGATCTGGGATCCTTTTGCCACCACGCACAAACACAAACATACACATACTTCATTTCTAACGTTACGTTCCTGTAAGATCTGAATCTAACCATCTGCCAAATGAATAGACAAAACCCAGCTTGTCTTCCAGGGTTCAGATGTAAGGGGGGTGGATAAAGAGGAAACATCACGCTGGTGAAAAGGCTGGAGCTTTCTGCACTGCAAAACAGGGGTCTCCAGAGCTCGGGACAACCAGTGAGAAACAACAATGGCTTTAATTTACCCAAAGAGCAGGGGCTGGGTGGGGAACATTTGGAAGGCATGACAATCTCCCCATACCAGGCAGGTCTCTGACACCACCATAAAACCCAGAGAAAAGGCAGAGGCAGAGGACGGAGAAAGGGGAGGAAGGGAGCAATCCATGGGGAAAAAAAATTTAACACCACAACAGAAAGCAAACCCCAGCCCTCAGCATCTCCCAGACTTGGGGAGCAAACTGACTTCTCCCTGGACAGGAGCCACTTGCTTGAAGCCTTGCTGCTGTGACCTCTCTGGATTCTTCAGCATCACAGACCTGCCAAAGAGTCTCTCAGCCACTTTTGAATGTCATGTCACCGTTTGAGAACCAAGGCTGGGTCTGTGTGAGCAGATCTTGCCCATTGGAGATCGTTATTTTTAGAGTGGGCGTGATAAGCTTCTGCCAGCCACCATCCGCAGCCAGCCACGACCGTGCAGAAGTGTAAATCAACCTCCGTGCTCACTGGGAGACCTTGCCTTTTCTCATTTAAATAGGTTCTCCGAAATAACTCTTTGGGGCTGTTATCTTTGAATGTGGTGGGAGAGGAGTTCCCTGCTCCTCGCTGCACTTCCAGAAACAACAGACGTGCAAAGAAGCTATGGGGCTTTTTTTTTTTTTTTGCACAGTGTTGGTTTTGTCCTTTACAAAATTAGTTCAAGGAGATTTATTGCTGGCAACAGGCACTGGGGGCTCGCCTGGTGCTTGTCTGCAGAAGAAGAGACAGGGCGTTCCCACCGCAAAGTGCAGCAGTTTGGCCATCAGAAGATGAGGTGAAGTTTGCTTCCTGGCTACTGGCGGCGTGACCTTGGGTGCATCCCTTCACCTCTCTCTGCCTGCCCTGGTTGTCTCTGGACCATGCACTTCTAAGGAAGTAAGTCCTCCAGAGCTGGAGTTGGCTGTTACAGTGCATACAGCTCCTAGCACAGCACAACTCACTGCTTCGACAGGGGATTGAGCAGCTGTTTGTATAAGGAATTAATTATACTATCGCTTCCAGATACAAGTCCTCTACTGATCAGTGAAGCAAAGAAACATAGGCTTAAAGGAGAAGGACCAGAGAGAAGACACAGGTACCTGCCAGCTGTGAAGTCAGACAGGAGTGAGTGTGTTTCCTTCCACTCTGCCTTCCTGACATGTTTCAGCCCAAACTTGGGAAAATTACCGCAGGGAGCAGGCTATTTTGAGGCTCCTGGGCCGTGGCTTTTCTGCTGTGATTACCCTGGAGGCATCTAATTAGTAGCAATAGGGCTGCCTTTTCTTTCTGATCTCTGCAAGGAACCGTACTGAGAAGCTACCAACTCATCTCATGCTGTACCCACAAGACCTATACAAGCTCCCTAGCCAGTTAGCTTTATTGTTCCCATGTCAACAAAAGTAGGAGAGATTTGGGGGGTGGAGTAGATGGACAGGAGAAGAGAGAAAGTGATTCACAGGGAAATAATGTATTCCTGCCATACATTCAGAGCATTAAACAGCACATGTATACACACACGCATACACTCATGAGGCTGAGGAAGCAGGCTGAATAACTTTCAAAAGGCTTGCTGCATCTTGCTCCATGAGTGGGTATTGCTTGGCTATTTCTAAGAGACAGACATTAAAATCTGCAGCACAGTCATTTAGAATTTCAAAGGATTCTTCTTCAGGGGGTGGAATACAAAAGACACCACAGTTATTCACATAATACAAGCAAGGTTGGGGAAACAGCAGCATGCCATTAGGTAAGACTGAGCAGAAAACCTTTCTGGAGAAGGCTAAGATCTATTCATTTACAGCAAAGAAATGACCCTAAAAATTTCTTATTTATGCATTTATCTGTCTATATGTGTGTAAGTGTGTATGTGTATGTATATAGAGATATCTTTGTGCAGCAATGTTTTCTACACCACTTGGAGAAGAGCTTGAAAGAGGATCTGAAGTGTGTACTGTGGCGCAGAAAAGAAAAGGAGGGGAAAAATATATATATTCAAAATACATCACACATCATCCACGCATCTACACAAACATGCTCGCATTTCTTTCACCGTGAGCTTTGGGTGTCAATCAGCAGAGAACAAACAGCAAAATGAAAACCAGGAGCTCCTTCTGTTGAGGTTTTATGATAATGTCCTCCAACATTTCCCTGGTTTTGTTTCTAATGTGCTAAACTAACTGTATGGCTGGAGCGACAAAGAATGCAAAGCTCACACATGTAAAGCATTGTGTCCTCTGACATACTATTACACAGAAGGCTCGCAGTTCCCCCCTCTCCCTCCCCTTCCTGGTGTTGATGAATTACATGAGATGAATATCACAGATCTGGGTTTTTTGAACCGTGAGCTTAGGCAGCAACACCGACTGCAAAGCAGACATTGTTGTCTGAACCTCTATTGTTTCTATTTCGGGAGCATATTGAGTGATTAGTTTGGGTAACAGTAACATCACATTACCTTCTACAGGCTGGAAATGTCTTTTAAAACTGAGGCAACTCTGAAGCCATGTGATACAATACTGTAGACAGAGCCAAGTGGAATACATCAAAGAGTGCCTTGATGCAGATGTTTCATGCAGAAGAAAATTAGGTCAGAGACCACTTCAATTTCAGCTTCTGCCAGGCTTGTTTGAGAGCTTCCAGTGAATTCCTAATGAATAGCTTCTAGGGCACTTTTCTCTCATTCAGTCACAAACTGCCACAGCCAGATGAGCTTTCCATGTGGAATTTTTTCTCATTATTTAAAATACTATTACTTTGTGTTCACCAATTCCAGAATCTTCTTTACAACAATAGCAACAACTCCCCCTCCTTCATCACCCCTCAATAAAATATGAAGGAAAAGAAAAAGATAAGGAGAATAACCAATTGATATGCAGTGTATGCTGGGGGTGGAGGGGGGAGAGTGGGGGGCAAAAACAAAAAAGCAGCCTTTTACCAGTTTTACATGGTAAATAAATACTTGGTAAGGGTTTTTCTCAAATGCAGGGCTTTTTGAATCTCAGATGCTCAGACTTGTGGAGGCAAAGCAGTCTGCAGAAGCCCAAGTGTTTTGTTGATGTTTTGCCCTTTTTCTTTCTTTCTTTTTTCTTTTCTTTTCTTTTTTTTTTTTTTTTTTTTTTGATAATACAAGGAAGATTTTCAGTGAAAAGACTTTAGGAGAGAAACAACTTTCCCCCAGTGATAAAGATGTCACATCTTGTTCTTCTTGTTCTTTACCAACCACAAGAAGAATTTTTGCTTTTTTTTTTTTCCTATGGCAAAGACTGAAATGCTTTAAAGATGTTTTTACAGCCTGTGCACATATCAGCTGGCACTGCCTGCTATAGCCATTGGCCCGCTGCACTTCCGAAATGAGAGCTGAATCTGCTTCAGACTTGCACACAATGAGACTACACAAAGCCTTCTGAACTTCTGTTGAGCCACAGTGCCCATCCACCTCTCTTTTGAGCTCATTCCCCTCTCCTGAGTAGCTTTGGGGGCCTCTTTGGAACCTCACAGCTAAAAAGCAAGTAGCAAATATGTTCACTAAACAGTTTAGATCAGGCTCTTCTTTAAAGCTGAATGTATTCTGAGCAGAGCAGCTTGCAATTCCATACATGGCATACATCAGGGACTGCAAGGTTATGGCACTTAGAAATATAAACAATGGCCTAGCACCTTCCTCATCAGGAAGAAGTCTCCAGCACTTGTAATGTGGAGGTTTTTAGTGTGATCCACCTTCACTCCCGAGCATAAAAGCAGTTCAGCAAGGTGTTCAAGACTCCTGTCCAAGCCCCAGCCCAGCCAAAGGTGACCATTTGGGTCTTATATACATAATTTAATCCATGCTATGCCTGTTTTTTTCTTTTTTTTTTTCATATGATTGGCAGGGGGCCAAATCTGAAGGTGGATTGAAATCTGTAATGATTGGGGTTATTGAAGGAGCTAAGCAGGTGCTAGGACATGACATATTGATAGGGTAAATATATAAATCTGATTGTTGAGATGAGAAAAGCCTTGTCACTGGTTACCACCCAGACATAGCAGCAAGGTCCTCTCTGACACAGAATCAAGATTGTCTATGGTTAATTTTACCTTGCAATCCTGAGTGTCCTGTACTCCTCCCACATGTTGCACAGGATCAAATCTAGACCAATGACTCAGACTGTGATCGGAGAGGATCCAGCAACTGACATCAGCCTCAGCGTGTCCAGCTGTTGTTGTTCACTGAGTTCCAGATTCATGACAGGACAGTGTATATTCCCTTCTGTTCCCAGAGGCTTAGGTGGAATGAAAGCATAATATGAATTTGCAGCAGAACAGCCTCCATTCTGCATCTCCATTTTCCTGTGCAGAACTCAGAGTCCTACAGAAGTTCACAGATGTCCTTTTGTCCACTCCAAACAGAACCACTGAGACCATCACCCATCAAAGCCAGCATTTCAGAGGTGGTTTGATGTTTAGGATGCTTTCAAATTCACAGCCCCATATGAAAACACTGGGACCTGATTGCTTAGATATTTTTCAGACCATCTACAGTCGGAATTTTCTGTTTTCTACCATAACCAGCCATAAGCACCACAAAACCAAGTTGCTTTCTAAACCTAAGTTGCTTGAGATGACCACTCAGGGTCAAGGTCAAGAACAGAGCCCTCAACTGAATGGACTCATGAGAGGAACAGGACATCTTTGCTCCTATGCACATCCACAAGCATGAGAATTTTTTGTCCCAGCAGTCACATCAAGAGCCACTCCAGATATCTCTCCGAGGAACCAGTTGTCCACAAATTGTCCCACCTGGCTACTCTCCTGCTTTGTTTGCTGACTTTATAGCACATTTGTGCTTCTCTTCAGAGGGTCTCATCTATCCTTGGTCCTGATACCAAGGGATTTTTTGGGGTCTCTCCTACAATCAAATTTACCCAAGGAATTCCCAGACAGAGCAAACAGGAGCATAAGCATCTTTCCCTCACTTCATAATTTGAATTCCTAGTCTCTCCTACAACATCCTGATCTCTCTATATCTGGAATGCATGTGCCCTTCTCCATGAGGTCATTCTCCCATACCCTCAATTATTAGGGCCCACCACAAAGACAAAATGGCTGATCTAAATGCGTCTAAATGCACTTTTCTTCCACCTTAAGTTCTCAGCTTTTGTAGCTCAATAATTTGCCCTATTTCATGAGCTTCTCCAAGGCCTAAGAGATCTCATATGCTTTTGTAACCTCCAACTTGGCCTAAAAACCCCATCATTTGAACACCACCACACAGTCCTTGCATAAGGGAAAATTTTAAAAAGTACATTGGAATTCAATTCATTATGCATATAATTGAAACACTTTTATTCATTCATCAGTGGCTGCTAATGTGCATAGGACACTGAGATGGAAAACTGCTTAGAAAATTAAAACATGCCAAAAAACCACACTTAGAGGAGTTTAGTTTTTCAAAGTAAACAATAAAAGCTGTCTTATCTACCACCTGTTTCACACAAGGGACCACAGCAGGTGATCCTACTAGCTTTAAAAGCAATTAAGCTCTTTCTTTCCTGGCCACTAACTGTAGAGATGAAAGCCTTCTTTCACAGCAGAACAGATACCACTTGGCAGGAACTACAACCACTTCTCATCAGTGTCCTGCCTGCCATTCCAGATACAGTTTCTCTCCTCAGCCGTTCAGCCACTGCTATCTCTAGAGATGCTGCAAAGTGGAGCTCTGTTGTGGACACTTTTTAATCCAGATCTGGATGGTGGCCATCATGTGTATATTTTACATAGATACCTAGACAGCTGAATATAGGAAGAAAAATGCCCTTTCTAGTTACTTTTCTGTTCCTAGAGGAGCTCAGTTTCTTGGCTGTACCAGCCTCTGTTGCTCTGGGGTCTTCTGGCCATCAGCCAGGATCCAGGTAGCATCTCTGCCCTTTCCCACAGAAACAATGCCCAAGACCATCTCTCACTGAAGGCCTGGTTGAAGTAGGAGTGAGGGGAAAGTGTTTCTTTCATGTAGTGTTATCCCCTCGGAAAGAAAACTAGAGCAGAAGTGTTACTGACACAGCTGTGGGCTACAGACATCACTGAATACCAGAGGGCTTGGCCCTCCGTCACTCTGGGTGAAATCAAAGGGATCTGATATTTTTGAAACATCCAATGTTCAAAAGTTTATTTTGATAATCTAATTTCCAAACAATCCCTCCTCTTCTATGGATACTCCCCCATACAGTCGGATTCTCAGTACTGGAGCTCAGTTGATTAAAAAAGTGCCTACCATGCCAATTATTTCTAGGCAAGGTTAAAACAGTTTGCACACAGACGAGGAGAATCCTAGGATCAGGAGATACATTACCCATCTCACCACCAGCATAAACAGGAAAAGTTACATTGAATGAACTAATTTATCTACACAACCCATCGAATTAGGAGTGTTTTTAAATAGCCTCTTGACTGAGAATTGGTGTCTCATTAATCTAAAGTATATCACAGTGAGAGCCCTAGTAATGCCAAACAGAATAACTCTCCACATTGCAGAGACTGCAACAGAGATTTCACAATAAAGGCCTTTACATTTATTTAAGACTGCAGCTACTTATGCTGTAAGACTCTGAAGGGCTGATGAACATGATAACTCACCAGGTTTACAAAGGTATGGGCATGCTGTGCAGGACCGGAATATACTGCCTCAAGGGGATGTCATAAGAGCTGTCTAGCCAAATGCTTTCAGAGTCAGTGTCACCTGTGGATGAAATGTGGCCAGTGGTCAGAGAGGAAAATGATGCCTCAGTGATCTGGTTCCATATCTGACTGCAGCTGTCTTTGTGGTGTGAGACAAGGCTTTTCTGTCTCATTTTCCAACAGCGAGCTGAACAGAGGCCATGCCAGTTCCCCTCCAAATGTAGATGGACATGGAAAATACAGAAGCTGTGCTCAGAAGGTCCTAGACAAAAGCTGTTCAAAAAGCAAAGCAGCCATCAGCAGGCAGAGTTACACTTAGAGCTTGGCAATAGCTAGCATTCTTTTCTTTTATTTTTCATTTTAATAATCGTGCTTAGATACTTTGTTTTCTTCAAAAACCTACTTTCTCCTCTTTTCCCCACTCCTCTGCTAGCCCTGGTTGTCTGCAGAATTTCATTCAGGATCAGATGTTTTAAGTTAGGGATAAGGTGGAGCTTCTGCTTCAGAAACTTAATTTTAGTTACATGCTGAAGCAGAACATTACCCCAAAATGCTTCAGTATAGAAATGTAGAACCAAAATATTTGGACTTTTTCTCAATTCTCTATTCTTCTTCTTGTATTGGGAATGGCAGCAGGCTGGAGACACAAATCTGCTAATAATTTGAAACAGCAATTTGACAAATACATGAACTTTAAAATGTTCTTATATCTAAGAATGTCCGAATGGAGTTGTTTTCAAGGCCTGTTCACTGAAAAGTATGGAGATTTAAAGCATCACAGGGACTGACAGGACTGGCTGAAGTGCTTGGGAGAAAAGGAATGGTAGAAACAGCAGGAACTCAAGGAACACAACAGACTCAGAGAAGCCTCTTTGCCAGTCAAGAAAACTAGAGAAATGTCTTAGTGCCTGTGCAGAAGCATAATGACCATCACATGTGTTGTTTTGCAGCAGTAGGCTTCTTGCCCTCGCAGCATACTTCTCCCTGCCTCCATCTGCCACAGTCTTCCACCATTTGAGAAGTGCTGGCATTTGCTCCAGGTGCAGGTAGCTCTTCTGCTGCCTCCTTTCCAAAGCAGAGTGGCCTGGGATTTGACATCCAATAGGCCTCCCATCCACCTTCATTTTGCAAAGGCCCCTCAGCATCAATCACATTGGCACGGGAGCCTCTGTGGTTTGTGAAAGGTATGAAAGAGCTTGCTTAGTGTTGGGGTGGGCACCTATAACATCTAGGCACTAATTGTTTTTAAGTCTCTGGTAGAGGATGCTATAGGAACTCCTAGTACTGCATGAATACCAAGCCAAGGGAGTACTAATACAGCTTCAATGAAGGGCTCATCCAGGCTTTTACTTGGCTTTTGCTCTAATCCTTCCTTCACCTTAGTGTGTATGGGCTTTGAATCTGGACATAGGCAATTCTTTAATGCCTTTTTGTCCAGTGTCCAAGAGGCACTGTTTTCTGAGATATGTTGAGATTCAGACACAGCTTGTGTGGGCACGGCTGAAGGGCCATTCAGCATTTTGGCAGGCACAACTGGGTTTCAGTAATCTTTCCAGGACCTGGATAAACTCTGACTAAAATACATATCCTATGTAGACTGGAAGTGGTTGATCAAGAAAAATTGTACTAAGTCTCCTAATTCATAAGTAACTGCCCTGTTCACTACAGGCCTTTTTTTTTTTTTTTTTTATTGAGAAGGAACTGTTTGATTGCTTGCCACAGTCACAACAGAGAAGGATAACAGTAAAATGGCTGCAGGGAAGAACTTTGACATCTCCCAAAGATGTAAAGGGTAGAAACATGTGCTCACCATCACAAACAATCTGATGTCATAACTCCTGATGAGGCAAATTTTTGGAGAGCCAGACAGGAACCAGGACTTCTCACCTTGCCAAATAGCAACTGCTGTAGTGCTTTCTTTGTCACTGACTATGGAGAAACCTAAACCTGAAACCAGGAGGAGCAGTGAGAAGGACCAAAAGCACATTTCCAGAGGTTAATGAGCTTCCTGCAAAGAGCAGCAATCTTGCCACTCCTTCCACAGCATGCTTCATGCCCTCATGGACCTCCTTCCATAACTATTGACTGCCCCCTTTTATCCCTACAGACCCCTCATAGAGTGAAGTTTAAAAAGTCAACTCATAGGGCATATGTAAGTCACAAAGGATGACAACAATTTCATCATACTCTCACTGCCAAGAACCAAGGTCTAGCTATAATGCAAACACACTTTTCAAAACTCCCAAGTAAGTCAGCTGCTCCAAAGGCAGGACACATTCCCTCCAAGCACTAACTCGTTGCTAAGTACTGTAAGTCAACAGTTGGCTTCCAGCCTTCCTCTTAAGCTATCTCCCATCAAAACATGTCAGAATGGAGGAACATCAATGGTTTTGTCTGGTAAACAAAAGCAGATTTTTTTTCCTTATTCTTTTCTGTTGGTCATCTCCTTTACATCAGCTCCTCACTGTGCTATTATCAAACACATGTTGAACAATACTTTATAAGGGAAGGGATCCTAAACAAAAGGTGTAGCTTAACCACTTTTGAAGAAACCTGTCAAACAAAAAGCTGAGTTATCCCAGAAATTCCTGCCCCATCTTGGGTAGGCAAAACCCCTGTTTTGGGGTAGGCAAAACCTGCTGCATAAGTGCCTAGTGTTGATCCTTCAAGTGCATAGGAAAACAGCAGCAGCTCTGGTGCATTGCAACAATTTATCATCACTAATTTATCA
Source organism: Chlamydotis macqueenii (assembly GCF_036417535.1). NCBI lineage: Eukaryota > Metazoa > Chordata > Aves > Otidiformes > Otididae > Chlamydotis > Chlamydotis macqueenii. The sequence goes on along the minus strand of NC_141593.1, from coordinate 51,532,006 downwards.
TTGTACACTTGACAGCATCAGAGATACTGGAGCAACATCCTATATGGTACAAAGCTAGCCAGTGCATAAGACTTTCCCCTGTGTCAGTAGGTCGCTGAGAAATAGGACATCATTGCCCTCGAAATTCAGAAACAATCTCACAGGAACTGAGAGACTAGTCAAGTAAAGGAAGAGATGCAACTTTAGTAAGGACGCTTTTTTTTCCTGGGCATATGGTATTTAATACACACCAATCTCTAATTCTAAGTACTAGCAGGTACTTTGGAGGTAGTTTTATCAGTGTCCTTACTATTCCAATAAAAAGGACTTCTTAAAAATTTCCTTGAACAAAATGCCAGATAGGACTGAGAAATAGTTAAGAACTAACTATGTAGATGCTTCCAATTTGCTTCAGAATTCTATAAACAAGTAGATCATACAGATACTTGGAAATGGTTTGGTCACTACTGATAATCGAAGGCTTGCAAAGTTAACAGTAGGACCTATGGACAGTAATAGCAAGGACTGACGAGCCAAAAACTAAGTAAAAGAGATTGATAAAAGGTAATATTCAATCTTTGGTGATACTGTATGTCACCTGATTCAACTTCAGACTGCATTTATGAGCTAGAATTTATTCTGCAAAAGGTAAGTTGGTAGAGGGGGCTAGGAAGGAGAGTGAGAGACCAACAAGTTGAGCTCTAGCAGTTTCTATTAAAACCTCTGACAAGATACAGTCCTCTGTTCACGATATATTATAAGTAGAACTAGGTGTAGCAGGACTGGAAAAAGACTTATGGTATTGGTAATGTAATGCAAACGTCCATTAAAGATAGTAAATGCAGCTACAAACACAGACAGTTTAAGCTCCAGCTCTGCCTCCCATATGTACTAGGGACCACACACAGCTTAGATTTTTTACAAAGCCCACAGAGAAAGAAGCTGAATAATACATTGCAAGTAAACAGTTTGGTACAAACACCAAATTCTAGTTCCAGGTCTATCCTTTTGAACTCGTACAAACCTCTCAGAAATCAGAAGGGTTTTAAAAATATATTTACTTGTTTGTTGGGTTTTTTTTAATATCTCTCAGTTGATATGTCCTTTGGAATATGAAGCTTCTGTAACTCAAAATTTCAGGCCAATTCACTCAGGTTTGGAAGGGACTAGGCAGCATTGGTAGAGAAAAAAAGAAAGAACTTGGTCAGCCTCTCTGATTACCTGTGTGGATTGGTCCAGCTATGTTGAAGACAAAATGACTGTTCACTTTGTTGCTTTGGGACAGGCTAGTAATCTCAGTTTCAAAGTACCTCTTGAATACAAGTCAACAAACGAGCACTGGCACTGAAACAAGTCCAGCACAATACAATAGCTTCAAGGTGTAGTCATGAACACTGACTGAGCCACGCACAAAATATTTTCCTATTCCTTGATGACATTGCACTTGGGGGAGCTTGTGGGAGGGAGAGGTATCGAAGGCGCTCTGGAACATCCTTGACCCACTCAACTACATGGTTGAAGAAGGTTTTCCAGTTCCACCACCCAAGAGACTGATATGATCACTGTCATGTTTGTCTGCTTTTGACCTCATAGGGGGAGTTAGTGAGTATGTATTTGCAGCTGAGTCAGTTCAGAAAAGTTGTCAGCATGAGTCTGTAGCAAGGCTCAATTTCATGCCTCCAGACGCACATGGACATGCTTTAAACATGTGGCCATCCCACTTATGTCTTACTTGCACAACAAAATTACTTGTTCATTTTAAGCATGTAAATTCTTTCTTGGCATGTTTGCAGTCTTGAAGTCAGAAGGGGACTGAAGACCTCTCACCATGAAAGACATCAAGCTGACTTGCAAACTACCATACCATACTGTCATCTCCTCAGCCGGAGGGATGAAATATGAGGCTAGCTAGTGCTTCACCAAAGGGCTGCTTGGTAAGATCGCATAATAGGGAATAGTCAGATGTCTCATCCGTTCATCCCCTGGGAGAGATGAGGTGAAAAGGCTGCTGCACACTGCAGCCTACCTCTGCTCAGCTCTGGCCTCTTAAGACTTTTCTGGTCTTTGAAAGAAGTGACTGTAGGGGGAAAAAACCACAACTCCCTCCAGCCAGTGTGACCAAAGCAGCACCAGGCTGAAGAACCACAATAAAAAGATACTGCAAAGAGATTAATCTACAGGCCTGAAAGAAATGAGTTTCAATTTGCCAGTTTCTGCAAACATATTTGAAAGAAGAAATTATAATATTTTCATTATTTTTTTGGTTTTTTTTTTTTTTCCTCCAGAGAGGCTTCTCTAAATTTTTCTTTTCCTTGATATGTGTCCATTTCTCAATAAAACTGATTCTTTTGCTGATACACCCTTTATTTTTCTCATACCTCAGGCTAGTGAGGCTCTCATTTACCTTTTCCTTGACTTTTTTTCATGCAATAATTGGTGGTATCATAAAGGTTACTACATTGTTCACTCTTGCCTCTTTCCTCTCAGCTTTCAGTTTCCATACCTTTGGGGTGAAAACTCAGATGAAATTTAAACATGCACACCCTAAATTATGCAGTCCCCTCTCAGAGGTGAGGCTACTTTCTCCACTGCCTCAGTTTTCAGATCCTATATACTTATTCTTGGCAATATCCATATTGTAAACCACAGCCTCCATGTGGATCATTCCCAGATTAACCATATTGATTACTCTCTTCTCTCCAATCTTAAAATGTGTCTCAGAATATTTCCTGAATATTCTGCCATCATGTAAAATGTAGCTTCTCCAAAACCACCATTGACAATACTCTTCTTTTCAGGACATAAGAAATATCCATCCTCTGGTTCTACTTCTGTCTTACAAACCTACCTATTTCTTTATTGTTTCATAGCTTTTTCCCCACCAGTCATATTGGACAGATCAACATCTGTAAGGATTTAACCATTTGCCTCTGTGTAGCATTCCTGAAAAGAATTAATGATCATAGAATCATAGAATGGTTAGGGTTGGAAGGGACCTTCAAAGGACCTGCAAGGAGCAGGGACATCCCCAACTAGATCAGGTTGCTCAGAGCCTCATCCAGCCTGGCCTTGAATGTTTCCAGGGATGGGGCCTCCTCCACCTTTCTGGGCAACCTGTTCCAGTGTTCTATAACTCGCATTGTGAAATTTTTTTTCCTAATTTCCAATCTAAATCTACCCCCCTCTATTTTAAAACCATTACTCCTTGTCTTATTGCAACAGGCCCTACTAAACAGCCTTTCCCCATCTTTCTTGTAGGCCCCCTTGAGGTACTGGAAGACCGCTATCAGGTCTCCCCGGAGCCTCCTCTTCTCCAGGCTGAACAGCCCCAACTCTCTCAGCCTGTCCTCATAAGAGAGGTGCTCCAGCCCTTTTATCATCTTCGTGGCCCTCCTCTGGACCTTCTCCAACTGGTCCATGTCCTTCTTGTGTTGGAGGCTCCAGAACTGGACACAGTACTCCAGGTGGGGTCTCACCAGGGCAGAGTAGAGGGGGAGAATCACCTCCCTCGACCTGCTGGCCACGCTCCTCTTGATTCAGCCCAGGAGGTGGTTGGCCTTGTGGGCCACAAGGGCGCATTGCCTGCTCATGTTAAGCTTCTCATCCACCAGCACTCCCAAGTCCTTCTCCTCAGGGCTGCTCTCAGTCCATTCCCCGCCCAGCCTGTATTTGGGCCTGGGATTGCCATGACCTAGATGCAGGACCTTGCACTTGGCCTGATTGAACTTCATGAGGTTGGCATGGGCCCACCTCTCCAGCCTGTCAAGGTCCCTCTGGATGGCATCCCTCCCTTCCAGCGTGTCGACGGCACCACACAATTTGGTGTCATCGGCGAACTTGCTGAGGGTGCACTCTATCCCACTCTCCATGTCGCTGACAAAGATGTTGAACAGGGCCGGGCCCAGCACGGACCCCTGAGCGACGCCACTCGTGACCGGTCTCCACATGGACATCGAGCCGTTGACCGCCACTCTCTGAGTGCGGCCATCCAGCCAACTCCTTATCCACCGAGTGGTCCGTCCATCAAACCCATGTCTCTCTAGTTTAGAGAGAAGGATGTCGTGCGGGACAGTGTCAAAAGCTTTGCACAAGTCCAGGTAGATGATGTCTGTTGCTCGTCCCTTGTCCACCGATGCTGTCACCCCATCATAGAAGGCCACCAAATTGGTCAGGCACGATCTGCCCTTGGTGAAGCCATGTTGGCTGTCACCAACCACCTTCTTGCTCTCCGTGTGGCTTAGCGTGGTTTCCAGGAGAATCTGCTCCATGACGTTGCCAGGCACAGAGGTGAGGCTGACCGGCCTGTAGTTACCCGGGTCTTCCTTATTCCCCTTTTTAAAAGTTGGGGTTATGTTCCCTCTCTTCCAGTCATCAGGGACCTCACCAGACTGCCACGACTTCTCAAATACGATAGCCAGTGGCTTGGCAACTTCATCCGCCAGTTCCCTCAGGACCCGCGGATGGATCTCATCAGGTCCCATGGACTTGTGCACCTTTAGGTTCCTCAGATGATCCCAAACCTGCTCTTCGAGTACAATGGGCGGTTCTTCATCCTCGCAGTCCCTGCTTGCACCTTCTACAGCTTGGGTGGTGGGACAAGAATTCTTGTCGGTGAAGACTGAGGCAAAAAAAATGATGAGATGATCCCAGCTTGCATATAGTATTGCTGTCTTCCCAATACTTTTTCTATCGGCCGTTAACACAAGCATGAAAGCATAGAACTTACAGCCCAAAGACAAGGCAGATAAAACACAGATCGCCTTGCATCTCTCCCAACCTCTATTTTTCCTGTGTGCCTGTGACACCACAATACCGATGGGTACTCAGTTTAGAGGCCTGCCAAGTTTATGGCTGTCTATCTGGGCTGCCCAAGAGGTTGGAGTATTTTAGCAATGCTGTGAAACTCATTCCTGACATTACTCTTTTTCTTTCTTTTCCTTTTTTCCCTTTATTGGTTACATTTTCAAGTGATTCCATGTAGCTGGACTTTTCCTTTGCATGCATCTAAAGCTTCTGAAACCCTTTTACTTGTACCAAACCAGTCACAGTTTGCAAAACATGACTTACTATTAGATAGTCAAACTATCTGAACTTCCTGCACACATTTCAGTGTATGATGATGGTGAACTTGTCCTTCTACTACACATATGGAGGATAAATATTCAACTCTTGTTATCTGTTCAAAAGCACTTACAAGTTCAAAGCCCCAGGAAAAACAAACCTTGCCTCTGCCAAGACATGGAAAGTACATGTAAACCTATGGAGAACAGACCATCCTATGAGCAAAGGAAGTGGAAAGCATATTTTCTATAAGGCAGCTAAATAGCATCCCTGTGCCGTAGTTGCAATGAAGTTCTATAATTGGGCCTGCAGTTAATGAAATTCCTGTAGGAGACTATCAGAAGATTTAATTTCACTGTTTACTGAATTATCAGCATGATAGTGAATCCCGTATGCCAAGTCTTCATGCCAAAGAAGGAAAATTGCCAATCCAGAGAACAGAATTCATCCAGGGGGAGGCCTCCTGCAACATGGAGGGGTTGGCTGTCATTATACCCACATCTTGTTGGGGCAAATATATCCCTGGTGGAACTCCTTTAAGTTTTATAAAATCATCATTCTTATCTCCAAATAGAGAGAATGAGTGAGGTTGGGGATAATGTTCAATCACCATACCAAGCGATGCTCCATGGACTAGCAGATCAGGCTGTTTCAGCAGAAAATGCCACCATGTGTGTTGGGCCCACAAGTTGTCTGCAGTGCAAGGGGAATATGGAAAATGAAAATGTAGGCAGTGAGCAGGAAACATAAAATAATGTTTCACATTTTATGAGAGACTGCTAAAGCAACATCCTTCTGGAAGGTGATAACAGCAGGACTGGGGCTCATGATAGAAGCAAATTTAATCTGAAGACACATTGTATTTTATTTTAACGTGTCCATCCACTCTGATACTTCAGCAAAACACATTTACCTAAAGGAACCATGCAATCATGATTCCCATTTGCTGTACACCCACTGTTACCTACACCCTTGCAAAGTGAGTTCAGAAATGCCAGTGTATCAAGATGGCAGAATTTTCTCCTTAATTTGTAAAGGCAGCTGATGAAAGAACCAAAGGTAATGCAGGATGTGGAGCCTTCACTGCTGGATTTTATTCACCAGCTTGCTTTATCTCGTATTACAAATGTGCAGGTGTCTTGTTTGTTTTGATTCTATTGACTAACTGTGGAAAACTGAAATTAATTTTGGAAGGAAAGTCAGTATTTTGTTTAGTAAGGAACATATAGTTGGCTACCTGAAGTTGAATGTAAGATGCCAAAGAAAAATTTCATGTAAAATTGCATGTTTAAATTTCATCTGAGTTTTTACCCCAAAGGTATGGAAACTGAAATACAGTTCCTTTTTTCTTTTTAAAAAAGAACACAAAAATAGTTTGCATCTTTTTTTTTTTTAATTGCAGTTACTTTTATGTAGCTGTCATTAAAAAAAAAAGAAGTATTTTCCCCAGAAAAAAAACCCAACAATTCAAAGGGATAAGTAAGCTTTATTTTATTCAAAGCTCATATTTGTTAACAAAAATGCCAAATAATGTTAGTTATAATAGCAAAAAGGGAGCTCTAGAGGACAGAGCAACATGCAGAACATTTCATTTTCTCCAGGAAATATGCAATCACAAATGGCATTCTTAGCTAATACATTATTTGGGTCCAGTAACAGTTAAAATAGGCAGAGATTATGCATGAACTCAGGAAAGGACAGGCTAGCACAGATGAGAAGTGGGCAGTATCTTTGTGGTAAGTTGACTAGCTTCAAGTGATGAAAATGGTATGTTACGTCCCCAGGTTTCACTTATTCTGCTTAAGAAAGCTTGTGTTGGCTTTTATACAGCACTGTGAGGCAAGACAAGCTCTCCCATATGGACTCCAAATGTTTTAGGTCAGATCTAAAAGCACATTGTTCAATTATGATCTCAAATTCGTGATGATAATATCCAATAAGAAATGACGTAATTCAAGCTTCTGAGGGATAGAGGAATTGTACAGGGCTTTAATGCTAGAAAGAGTATTAATAGGGAAAACAGGATCTTCTCCACTCCTTTTAAAGCAGAAAGAAAAAATACCTTGTTTTCTATTTGGGTATAGTAAGAGCTCTGCCACCTGCTTCAATGTATTTTAACCACTGAGCTTTTGCAACAGGGTATTTAATGTCAATCTGATATGTCCCCTATCCCAGAGGAAATACTCTTTCAAGAATTCTATGTAGGTAAGACATATGGAACTATTCAGTGGTAACAATATTTTAAAAATTGGATAGACTGTCTTCAGCAAGGAGCCTAGCATGGGCATGCTCTTCAATTTCACTGTTTGATTCCTGTATGAGACTATATAATATATACCAGAGTAAAATGTTACCAACTTGTTAAACATATTATAAGACATCACTACTTACTGGTCAGCAGCTAATTGTGTTTCTATGAGTTTCATTCTCAGTATTTGTTAAGGGAAAATACAAAGTAGGAATACATTCAGATAAGCAGAGGAGCACTGCTGTTACGTCCAATGTTGCTTAGCTTTGAGAAAAAGATGCTACAATGCTTAGTTATAGTTCCATTCCATATTTTGTCATTTGGTTGATGAATTTTCTCTTTGTAATCCAGTCTTATGTGCTATTCAACACTACCAAATGCTTTCCCCAAGAGTAATAAAATAATGAAAATAAATAAATTCTAAACAATAAATAATGAGCAATATTGCACTGAAACTGACAATCAAACGCCAAATCAATTTGTTTTAGGGGTGGAAGAAAGGAGAGCTGACCTTTCAGTGGCAAGTAGTATTCTAGATACTTCCAGTTTCTAGGAAAGAAGTCCATCTTTGGATATCAAAATATGATTAAATCATTACACAGCACCAATATAAAGAGAGTATCACAGTACTTAATACGAAATTAAATTCTGGAAGTCTTCTATTCTTCTTTAGAAGTTCTGATTTCTCTGCATTCAAAACCCTTTCAGAAGCTGGAACACATGACACAATATGTAGAGACTGGAAAACCTAGCATTTTGATCAAGGCACTTTAATGTAAACTAATATGGTTATTTCCATTTCTCTGTTTATCCCTTTCACTTCATTACACTTGGTACAGCAAACTCCACGGAAGTTGAGAGCATCTAGTGCAAACCTTGGCCGTAGTTGCCCTATAAACAAATCCAACTGTCCCATTAGTAACAACGTCAGGGAGAACTATATGAACTTGTATAACAGGACATGCCTGTTGCATGATGATCTGGGCAAATATATGTGAAGTGCCAATCTATGGGGCACCTTCCATATCAATGTGCTATGCCCAAATCCTTGGAACATTTTACCCTGTGTAGTTCACCTAAATTATTTGTGGAAGTCCAGAGTTGTAAATGGAAAACTACTAATAATTAGCCACAAAACCCCTCTGAAAACCAGGCTGACTACTTTACCCATAGGACTAATTCTTGAAAGGGAAACTGATTTGGGGACAGTTAAAGATAAACAGTCACAAATGAGACAGTAAGAATGTATCAACATACAGTTGAAGATCAAATGAGAATAAATGAAAGGGGAAACACATTTTAAATACACAAAGATGCAAGTCATTTGATAAACAGGCATTGGAGAAACTGAAACACATTCAAATAATGTGGACGTGGGCTAGCCCTTCCCATGGATAAAAGAGAAAATAGGACTGGACACAATCCTGAGAGGCTGTCTAATCCTTCTGCTAACCTAAATCAGTATTTTAACCACACCTAAGTAATTTCCAAGAAATGTCCATTTAACCTCCAGTGAGAGACATCTCAGCTTCACATTTTAAGAAGTTAACAAGAAGGAATATGATCAAATGTGGTCTGTCTGGATCCAAAACTCTGAAGAAAGACAGCATTATTTTAAACCTAACAAACCAGTTGGAGATAAAATTGCTCAAATGTCAGCTGACATGCCTCAATATTGACAGGTTAGCTTAGACAGCAAGTTGCTTGTGCTGAGCACTTTAAACACCCAGTGGGAAAAATTCAAATTCCACGGCTTAACTCTTGGAATCACAGTCTGCTGGAGAATTGTTTCAGCTGAAAAATGGTGCTTTTTTCAGTCTTAGCAGGTGTCCACAGCATTGCAGACAGTATGATAATAGAGGCATACACTCAGCAGGGACATCATCAGAAGCTAGGAGAGGTCACAGAATGAGCATAAGCAGAAAACATCAAGTTTAATCAAGAGAAAAATAATGCAATTCAAGACAAAAAAAAAATATGAAGAAGAAGAGAAGGAGAAGGAGTTGTGGCACATTCCTTCATATAAAAAATCAGGACAGTCAAGATCACCCTGTAAGGACTATTGAACTAATGAAACAGCATTTGTTTAAAACAGAGAACACAGTGATTGCTAGGAGCCTTGTGGCAGATCCTAAAAGAGGCAGGGTGGGAAATTACTGAAGTCTACATTCTTATCTAATCCTAAACCTTTCTGAGTAGCCCAGGGATACTTCAGATGAAATTTACAACAACAAGAAATCGTCACTGAGGTCAAGAACACAAAACTCTGTCTTGTCCTTACAGTCAGATTATCAATCCAGCAAGCAATCTCCTTGCAATCAGATGTACTGATCAGTAGCAAACTAGGGCGTGCCATGTAAGACAGTATGTCTGTTTCCTTCATAAAGCATGGCTTCATTGTGCTAATATACTTGAAAGAGACAATCCTTGCTCTAGTGAATTCTCAAGCTCAATAGAGGCAAAAAAAAAAAAAAATGTATCCAAGAGTAAAATCCAAATTATGTACATATGCCAGAAAAATTCTTTGCTGTCCTAATCAAGGAAGTTGCATCATGGTCTCCTTGAGTGAGGCATTCATATGTAAAATGATTGCTAGTTCTCCTGAAGCTATCTAAACATTTTTGAAGAACAGCTGAAGTAATGCAAAGAAGTCACCTACATACCTTTATGGACCCTAACTGGAGCAGACCACAGTTAACTCAATACAGAGATCCTGTGATACAGCAACTTCTAAAAGCATTGAAACATGCCAGTGAGTGGCAGGCAGCTCCAGATTTAGTTTGATATTTAATAGCAAAGAACTGTAACAGTGAAATTTCTTTCCAGAGGGCACTGTGAAGAAAAAATGACTAAAGCACAAGATACTTTAACAATGAGTTTTATATATATAATGACTTGTCAAGTAGCATGACAATAGATGCAGTGGAAAATTCTTTAAACTAGTTAATTCTATGAACTTTAAAATTATCTGTAGAGTATCAAATTGTCTTCTTATACTTAGAAAAGTGGGGTTAAACTCTCTGATCAGGTTTCTGGGACATCAGACTACATGGACTAGATGACCTCCTGAGATCCCTTCCAGCCTAAATTAGGCTTTGATCCTCCAATCATCAGAGAGTCTGAACACCCCCTACAACAGATACCAATCATTCACCAAGCACCAAAACTGAGAGGCAGGTGATCTCCATGAAACCCACATGAGACATCAACAAACTTGCTAGGCTGGGAAGGGCATGGCTGCATTTGAGGACTTCCTTGACCCAGTCGAGCCACTGTCAAGGACACAGAGCTGCTACCTCACTCACCTGTAAGATGAGCGTCACCTCAGGCCAGCCAGACCTTCTCCTCTGAGAGTCAGAGTCTCACCCTCACCTTTTAGAAGCCAGGCAGCTGAAGGAGCTCCACACGTCTGAGAGCTACCTCAGGCAAATGCCTTTCCAGGGGGCACCAAGCCATGCTTGTAGGGGTCTATTATGTTCCCAGGAGGAGTCACTCTGGGAGGTAAACTGTTATACAGTTCAGCCAAGGTCTGGCCAAGCTTTTGCTCTCCATCTTTGAGTTTGCTTCCTTATGAAAGTGTAAATCTTGTGGGCCATTTCTTGCTGGTCCACTTTCAACAACTGAGATCAACAGCACTGTAATTAAAACAAACAAACAAACAAAAATCTGTGAGCACAAACAGGAAGGGCCAAATGCTCTGCTGACATTTGCAGTGAATCAACCTAAAACTAAACAAAATTAACTCACTGAGTTATGTTTTAACTACACTGAAACCATTTGTTTTCATTCTGGTCACTTCAGTGCACACAGTTCACTTGTTTATGTATGTCCCCAATGCAATACTACAGAGTCCGTAAGTTCTAGTGGGCTCGTCTTGTAGATACAACCCCTGAGAAAACCTTAAGTACATCAGAGAGCACAGGTTTCCTGATCTGAGCAGATTGTCCTTGTTATGTTGGGCATCTACACTGAGGATAAGATGTGGCAAAAGTGGAAACAAGTATTGCGCTTTCTCAGCCCGGCACAAGATGATGACCCTTTTTACCTACATTTCGATCCTTGATGTGAAGGTGATGCAGAAATCATTCAGTTCTTTGGGGGAATTATTGTGCTCAGCTTGGGTTTGTTGTTTTGTTCTGTTTTATTTTTTACACTAAATCTGTTAATTCTGCCAAGTGTGGCCCAGAACTGGGACAAGGAAGGGGGAAAGGGAAGCAAAAACTGAAGTTGTGTTGTAAGAGCAGAGTTAAGTCAACAACAGCAGCAACACAAGTGTAGGAAGGAAGGATTCTGTTACATGACATGCTTCTGTAATGAGGTATTAGAAAGCATAGCAGTTTGCCCATTCTCAGACTTGGAAGAACTGATAAAACAGCATACTTTTAAAATAAAATGGGAGACTGGGCATTACCTCGTAACAGGACTTTCAGAATTGTGGGTTTCAGATTTTGACACACAGTTTCATTCTCAGAGAGCTGAGATACAGCAAAGGTCCAGTATCTGCTTGGGACTCTGGCACTGATAAAATGACATCAGCAAAACCTCCTGCAAAAATACAGCCCCACTGGTGTAAAACATGTTTAGCATCGTGCAGCTCCCTCTAGGAAAAATCATTGCTAAGCTAGACAAGTTTAAGCACCAGTGCATCCTCAAAAATAGCTGTAGCAGCACTAAGGTAAATACAATGGTCCAGGTTGCTGTCATCAAGAGAAGTCTGCAAGTGAAGAAGCTGATGTATATCATGCCTTGCAACAAGAATACGTGTTGCTTCAGTCCCAATGATTAGAAGAGTAAGCACAGCCTACTGGGTCCCGCTGAAGCCCATGAAATTTTTATCTTTGCTCAAAAAAGAGGAGATGGAGGTCAGTGACGAACACTTCAGAACATTCTCTCTACTACAAATATCTCACCCCTATTTGGAAGCAACTCCTAGCAACACATAGGGTTTCAAGAATTCTGGAAAGGAATTTAGTTTGTCTAGTAGCTGTTCTCAAGAGTAATAATATTTATATCATGGTAGTACCTACAAAATAGGTGTTAGACCCATAAAATGTGGAAGAACAAAGACATTCATTGCCCAAAACCACTTGCTGTTTTCATACAAGAAGAATGCATGACCTTCTAAATGACCCATTCTACATGGATCTCAGTGAACAACCCAAATAAAGCCAGCGATTTAACACCAATGTAATTCCATTGAAAATCAGCAGAATTACATCAGCATGAGATCAGAGAGGGGACGTAGGCCCAGATTCTGCAGACACTCACAGAATGTAGGAAGAGGTGTAGAAATCAATTTGTATGGGCAGTAACAGACTTCAGTGGAGGAAATGTGTGCTCAAACTAGCAAAAGGGAGCATACCAATGTGGTAACTATACTAGGCATCTATTTAATTATGTCTTCTGTTTACACCAGTCAATTTTTAATTAAAATCATTGAATTGATCAGTATAAAGCAACCACGGAATCCTCATACTTTGAACATGAAGAAATAAATTATCATTTATTTGAAGGATTAGAGCAGTCTGTTTTGATTTTAATAAAGATAAGAGAGGAAAAACAAAGACATGGATCCATACAACACCATATAATGAAGCACATGGCTTTTCTCTACTCAACAAAGGAACAGATATGTTAAAATAAAGTGATTTCTGAATTACCTTTGATGGATTTTGCTGCATCATGTTCCAAAGGAAAATCTCTACATGTCAGTCCATCAAACCACCCTTTTAGTCTTGGACTGCTTGGTTTTGGGTAATTGTTCAGGTAATCAGCAGCTTCCTCCAAATACAGGGAAGCTTGAATTTTCTAGATGCCAAAGATACCATTTACAGAGCAATGATGGATGAATTCATGGTTTTGACACTGCAGCAGGCCCCAGGGATTTGGTTCTACCACTGGCTGTGCTGCAGATTTCCTCTTCTGCAGCCAGCAAATATCTGTGTAAACTTTTCCCAAATACAGAGTTTTAAAGGCCAGGAGGCACCACCTAACGTTTTCTACATTTCGCCTATATCATCCCATTAAAACATTGTTTTGAAAAAGAATAATTCTAATCATGATGAGAGTTGGTCTGTTTGGCGATGAATTTGTCTCACTGTTGTCTTACTGTTAAAAACCATGCACTTCATTCTTCGCTAACAGGGAAGAATTTGAGTGAAAGCAGTTGTAACCCTGAGGAAGAGTACGGAGAACACCAATCAAACTCTGCAGGAATTCAAGAAGACAACTGTCGGTAAAGTCAGAGTATGGGTAATATCCCACGGGTGACAAGCCCACAGAAAAAGAGAGACCAAACAATAGTAATAACACAAGAACAACTTACTCCAAAACTGAGGAGGGAGAGAAAATGCAGGAAAGGCAAATATGCTTGCATGACAACTGCTGCATTTTGCTGAAGAATAAGGGAAAGAGCATGCAGGAGGTAAAAAGTAGGTCCAGTTGCAAGGACAAACACAAAAGAACAGCATGAACACACAGGACCAAAAAACTCAAAACAGTGATGCAAATAGGACAGAAGAATAAGTAAAATCACAAAGTTTCTCAGTAAAGAAGAAAAACATAAACAAAAACCCTCCAAAACCTCAACAAAGGGAGGTCTTAGTCTGCTGCTCAATGGGGAGAGAAAGATATTGACAGATGATGCCAAAAAGGTGGAAGTATTTGATGTCATTTTGCTTCACTCTTTAGTAAAGAGGTCAGCTGCAACCAGATGGCAAATCCAATGAATGTCAGCCACAAAGAGGTAATGTCAGGTCCAAAAAGAAAAAGAATGTGTTAGAGAACACTCTGATAAGTTAGTCTTATCAAATCATCTCCACCTGATGAACTTTATCCCCTAGTACTTAAAAGAACAGGCTGAAGCAATTTCAGAGTTGTTAGTGGTTTTCTCTGAGAAACCAGAAGAAAGAGTTATGTCCTAGAAAACTGAGAAAGAGCAAATACCACATGTACCTCTAAAACCGAGAAGAGGGAGCTGGAGTTGTAGGTCAGTTAGTTCAACCTTCATTTCTGCTAGATGTTGTGCTAGTATTTTGAGCAGTTATCCCAGATAAAGTTATCTGTAAGCACTGAGAGGAAGACAGATTAGCAGCAGCCAACACAGGTTTGTGAGGAGCAAATCATGTCAAAGCAACCTTATTTCTTTCTCTGACAGAGAAACAGACCTTGTGTGGATGGAGATAGTAGGTGTCATCTATCTCAAATTTTGTAAGGCTTTTGACTTTGTTTAAGAAGACATTCTCATAAATAAGCTAAGAATATCTAAACAAAATAGAAATAACGTGGGTGTGAGGTGGTTGGAAGTCATGCTTAGACAATAATTATCAATAGTTGACTATAAAAATCCAAAGGTGTTTCAAAGGAGATTCTATAGGGTTCTGTCTCCAGAGGAATCCTATTGTGCTAGTGAGGCTCTTCAGTCTGCCGTCTCAGTGGCAGTAAGGAATGGAGATCCATTTGGTTGCAAAGACACAAGGATTATTGATGTGTTAGAAATCACAGAAGTGCTTGGGAATGGTCACATAGAAATTAGGGCTTCTCCCCCAGAAAAGGTGGCAGGATCAGTAGCATATCTATCTGAAGTGCTTCTACACCAATGCACACAGCATGGGCAACAAAGAGGAAGAGCTGGAAGTCATTGTGCAGGGGTAAAAAATATGGTATAGTTGTCATCATGGAAACATGGTGGGATGACTTGCACAACTGTGCTGCAAGTGCTGCAATGGATGGCTATAAAATATTCAAAAGGGATAAGCAAGGAAGGAGAGGCAATGGGGTGGCCGTGTATGTTAGAAAGAGTTTGGACTGTCTAGAGCTTGATGATAGTGACAATAGGGTTGAATGTTTATGCATAAGAACCAGGGAGAAGGCCAACAAGCAGATGTCATGGTAGCAATCTGTTATAGACTACCCAAGAGGGATGAATAGGCAAAAAAAAATATTCTATAAGCGAGTGGGAGAAGTCTCACAACTGCTAGTTCATGTTCTCATGCGGGACTTCAACTTACCAGATGTCTGCTGGAAATACAATACAGCATAGAGGAAACAGTCTAAGAGGTTCCTGGACTGTGTAGAAGACAGCTTCCTGACACAGCTGGTGAGTGAGGTAATTAGGGAGGGCACCTTGCTGGATCTGTTTGCAAACAAAGAAGGACTTGTGGGTTATGTGATAATTGGAGGCCATGTCGGCCATAATGGTCATGAAAGGACAGTTTTGATTCTCAGAGAAGTAAGGAGGAGGGTTAGCAGAACTGCTCTCTACAACTACCCGAAAGGAGGTTGTTGCACAGTGGGTGTCAGTCTCTTCTCCCAAGTAACAAGTGACAGGACAAGAGGAAATGGCCTCAAGTTTCCCAGGGGACATTTAGATTGGATATCAGGAAAAATTTATCTGCCAAAAGGGTTATCAAGCTTTGGAACAGGCTGCCAAGGAGAGCTCTTGAATCATCATCCCTAAAGTGTTTAAATAAATGTGTACATGTGGCGCTTAGGGACATGGTTTAGCTGTGGACTTGGCAGTGTTAGGTTAATGGTTGGACTCAATCATAGAATCATAGAATCATAGAATAGTTGGAAGGGACCTTCAAAGTTGGAAGGGAACTTCAAAGGTCATCTAGTCCAACCCACCTGCAAGGAGCAGGGACATCCCCAACTAGATCAGGTTGCTCAGAGCCTCATCCAGCCTGGCCTTGAATGATCCAATGTTCCTTTAAAGGTCTTTTCCAATGTAAATATTTCTATGATTCTATGATTCACCATTTTCATTAATGACTTAGATGACCTGTGGAAGCACAGTTACATCTGCAGAGAGCACCGAGGTCAGGAGGGCTGCAAGTGTGCTAATGAGAAGAAAAGTTATTCTGGCAGCCAATAGAACTGATCTGAAATTGATGGGATACAATTCAAAAGGACCGGACTGGGGATAACCAACCATACAGATATGTGATGGAGAAACAACTGGTTCACCAGTGATTGTGTAGAGAAGTATCTGGGAGTGACTGTCAGTCATAAGCTGAAGATGACAGTGTCACACTGCTGAGAAAGGCTGACATCATACTCACAGATATGAATAGGAAAGACATCTAGCAGGCACATGAAGTAATTCTTTATGCAACCCCTCAGCAGAACAGAGTGTCCAGCTTTGAACACTACTCTTGAAGAGAGACATAGACCCCACCCAGGAAAAATGGTAGCATGATCAAAAATCTTAAAAACATGACTAAGAAGGAAAGACCAAATGAGGTAGGATTGTTCTGAAAAGAGAAAACTATGGTGAGTCATGAAAGTAATCCTTACATACAGTTCAGTTGCTGCAAAAAGGAAAGACACAAATGCTTCTCCACACCTAGAGACTTAAAATACGGCAAGGAAGATTTAGATTAGACAGACATCAAGGGAAAATTTCTGATGGTAAGAACAGTTAAGGACTGGGGAGGATTGTCCATGGAGGTTATGGAATCTCCATCTTGCCAACTTTTAAAATAACAGGTTGATGCAAATAAAGGTAGATACAAAGATAAAAGATTGCTTTTAAAATGTGTCATTTTGTCTTTCATATTGCTGTGATACAAATGCAAAATGAGAACGATATTGCTTGCCAACCTCATGGGGGCTTTCCAAGGACCATTAATGAGTATTTACAAGACACTGAGTACTGCATAGACACATACTCCAATGTAATAGATAAATCACAATCCTCATGTCCAATGGGGAGAGGGGAAAAAAAAAATCAATGCTGCATTCTTTCTAGTCTCATTGTCATGGATAATTGATTTGAAAATATTACATGTTAGATGTGGAAACTGAGGCAGGGGACACAACGTGCCCAAAGTCACATGGCAAATCGTCAGCGGAGCTGGGAGCAGGCCCCATGTATTTTGTGGTCACTGAACCACAGCAGCAAATGCCTGGAGCATCAGAGGCCCTGTATCATGACCTGTAATGTGTGTCCTGGCACAGAGACAAGCTATGGTTAGCTATTTAAAATACTGCTGTCCTTTCTGGTATCTGAATAAGAACCTGCAGCCAGCCATCATCGAAGTCTTACAATGGTGCTTGCTGTGCTTAAATTTCTATGGAATTCAGGCATATTCTTTAAGTATTTTACTTCTACAAGGTAGCCAGATAGGTAGTCAGATTGCTACAACTTTATGTTCTTTTTCCCTGTGTGTCAGTGAATTTCCCCTGAAGAAATGACTAATGACATCAGTTCACATTTCCCCAGATTTCAGCCAAATCACAAGGACTTGGAGCAATATACATTCAACAGAGCAGTAATTAGAAGGACCCTTGGTTATCCTGGAAATGAGATTCAGATGGCAGAGATAAAACTGGTAGATGCTAAAATGCAGACCCCCTCTCTAAAGTTCTGGGAGATGAAATGGCCCTGCTGTATATCACATCGCACTGCAGTAAATTGTAGCTGATGAAGTAACGGACATGGGAACTCTGAACTACCAAGGTCCCTCTAAATGAGCTCCGGACTCCAGAGCGCTGAGCCCCGTCTTGCGTGAAGGGCAAGCCTCCATTCTGCCACTTGGCACAGGAAAAACATGCTCTCTGCAGCAAGAAAGCCTGCAAGGAGTACAGCTCCATCCTGCAAGGGTGCTGGATACTCCTGAGAGCTCTGCCCCTTTCCCCTGACAGATGGATTTTGTTAGGAGGGCAGGACTTTCGGTGCCTCAAGAACTAGCAGCACAGCTCTGCTTTTCAAGCATGGTAAGTGCATGTAAAGAGATGGCCCCTCAAAGAGAAGGGACATTTCCAGTACAGCAGCTAAAGTTTTCCTCGTGACAGCAGGAGATGCTGTCGAGTCCTTATTTGCTGGATTTACTAGCTTCCATGCAGGCACGCTGCCGGGAGACCGCTTGCTGTTTGATGGGGGCCTGAAGTTTAAAGCTGCTTCCAGAGTTTTGTTGAGACAGACAGGATTCTGTCAACAGCACACCAGACAGAGAATCGTTAATATGAACACACTTTGAGATACTGCTGTGTGCATGCTCTCTTCCTGGTGGTTGCCGTTCTAAACTAATTAATTTCTGTGATCTGAACCGTTCTCTTTTATTAGTAGGATCAGTATGTGCAGTGCTGCATAGTTACAGATGATGTGCTCTCTGGGGGGATCCTATCAGCATGCCACTGTAGGTCTTCACAACATGGAAAACAATGTCTCCTATGTTTCCTCAGTAGTGTTAAAATTTTTCATGTTGTTATTTATTTCCCTTGAACTCTTACTGCTTTCTCCCTCCTTGTGAGCTCTGTGTTTGCTCCTTATGGGTTTCAGTGGCTGTTCAGCTCTGTCCTTGACTCTGACTGCTCAGAATGACCTTTCTGATAATTCTTCTTCCCTCCCTGGGGCTGAGGTTTGTGGGTACGGCAAACTCACAGTTTCCTTGGATAATCTGACTTCATTATTTTCATTGTCAGGGGAGCGTGAGGTTCTTTTGCTCCTTGGTGCACAGCCTTCAGGATGAGTGATACATGGGTTTCTCCTGTCTCATGACAGATAATCTTGACAAGGCTCCTCTTTTCTATTGCTTGTCTCACTAGATACAGCACATAAATATAAATAGACATACACATGATCCTTCTCTGTGCATGGGCCCATATCAGCTGCACTGCAAGGCCCTGTGGGATTCTCGGCACTTTCTTGCAGCTCAGGTAGGAATGTGTCGGCCAACGTTCCCAAAAGTGCCTGCTGAATTTGGATGCCCTTTCCATGCATCTTTTAAAGCGTCCTGATTTGCAGAAGCTGAAGGGCAATTCAGTCACTAATCACTGGCCTGTTTTGGAAACCTAATGTAGGGCGTAGCTGCTTTTTCCAGAAAGTGCTCCACTAATCATTTTTGTCATTTCATTCTTTCTCTGTTTCACTCACAACTCATAGTTTTCTTTATCTTTTTCTTTTTCTTTTTTTTTTTTTTCAACAATGCACAAAATTCCATGTTCCACTTGCCCTTGGATGGCAGCTGGAGTCTGTTTTTCACTGAAACACAGAGCAGTTGCTTGGCTGCAGGAGACACATAGTTGTGCTAGGATTTGTGAACCTGAGTATCACCAGAGTCTTCTTGTTTTCAAGCAAGGAAGAAAGTCTTAACATAGTTTTTTTTTGCTATTGCACTTGGAGTCTGCTTCTGCTTTTCTTAACATCGGTACAGGAGCACTTCTGAATCAAGCCCTCTTCATCAGTGCTGGAGTGAAAGCGTGTCTCACTGTTGGCCATTTCTTCCCTCCACCACGTGGAGCATGTCTACCTAGCGTATCTGCTAGCCCTTGTACTAGCTTCCATTGGCACTTGCAATTTTTTCTGCTTTACTTGTTCCTTTCAATAACATTCATCTCTGTCACAACAGACTGCTATGTTCTGAGTATGGATTTATCTGTGCAGATCCCATTCCAAATAACTATCTAAATAAAACGTAATATTTCCTCTCCACAGCAATGCCATTTGTTTTTCGCCTGGAAGCCTGAACATTTATTGATGAATCCATATTTGTACTTACAGCAGCCTCTCCAATCATTTCTTCAGTCATGTTCTGCGTGGTTTGTAATAGTGCGTGAAAGTGGAAAGGGAAGGTATGCAAGTATCAATAATAATTACATTCTCTGTATGCAAATTTCCTCAATATTTCATGAAATTCATCTTCTAAATTACTTTTGCACAATTTAGGCAAATGTAAACATGCATTTCAATAACTGTGGAACAGTTCAGAGTGCAATCTCTACTCTGTTAATCCTCTCAATTAGGGGAATCCTGTAAATAAAGATAATGTATATACCTAGAAATATGGTTGCCTTAATATTTACATGTTTTACAATTTAATGGGCTGCTCTTCTAATTCAAAGTGACAGTTTCATTGTTAGGGTAGATTTAACCATTTTAATCAAGTGCAGTAATGCCATAATTGATTTAAGATAAGTTTCCAGAACTAAGACCTAAAACTTTTGAATATGCAGAGCTCCTTAATGATGCTTGCCTACTGCCATCGTGTATTTCATATAATAATAATAACAGTCCCGGACTTCCACTGTTAAAAGTAGTGTATTACCATAGACTCCATATTTGAGAGATAAACATATTATTAATGCTGGTTCTATGGCTCAATATTGGTTTTACAGAGGCCTCTGATAGTCTTTGTTGTTGCAAACCTGGCCAGTACCTCTTCCACTACTTTGAAGTTAATAACATGACCAACAGGTGTTGTCTGAAATCCTAACAGAGTTCTGCAGTTAAAATTCTGGCTGTCCCTGGAGCCATCTCTCCCAGTCCCTCAGCCTTTTGTACCACCACTGACTCACCAGCACACCAGGGCATTTTTCTGCTCTCCTTTCCTCAGTGTTTTAAAGGACCACAGCTCTCAAAGAGCATCTGAAATGCATCGTGCTCCTCCCAGCCATCTGAGGGTACTGGGGCTCCCTTATTCCAAGATGTTTGAGCTTGGTATCTTTAAAGTGATTTAAAGCAGCTGCAGGCATCTTCTGCTCTGCATGTGATGTCTTTGGAAGCAAATTAAACAACAGGCTGAAGACAGGCCTCGTAAGAGCCGTTGACACATCGTGTGTTTGAGAAAGGTTCAAATACTCAACAGCAGAATGCAACAACAAAACTCACGTCATCAAAACAAGATGCTTTCATGTATGAGCTGATCCACAAGCCAGGAGAGAAAAGATGGATCTCACCCACCTTGGCCTCATCCCAAAGCAGTCTTACAGGGGATGCATCTGTAAATCAGCCACAAAGCCACCTCCAGAAAGGGTCAATCCTTATTATAAAACATGACTTTGCACAAAGCTGTAAATTTTAAATGCGCTGTGCAGAAATAGACCAGCAAGTACTTTCCCCCAAAAGAGCTGACAGCTGTCTGTACCCCATTGAGCTACAGGGACCCTTTTAAAAGCAGTTGCTTACTCAGAAACAAGAAGCTGCCTGTAGCTAGCATTCAATAAATCACCACTTTCAACTTTGGTTGCTCATTCTCAGATGTGTAATCAGAACATAGATTCATAGATTTTGAGGCCAGAAGGGACTGCTCTGATCATCCAGTCTGACTTCCTGCATAACACAGGTCAGAGAACATCACCCAGTGACTCCTGCAGTGGAGGGAATTGTTCTGGCCCTCTATTTCAGATGCTGCTGTTGCAATTGCTGTCGACCAGTGAAACATGCTTATCCCATATAATGCTGTGCACATCACCTTATTCTGGAAACCTTCCAAGAGAGCAAGCCAGGCTCTTAGACTATATTTGTTTATAAGGAGAAGAAACGAAGGAAATGGTCCCCCCAGAGAGAATTCAGTGTTGCCCACCTTGTGGGGAATATAGTGCTTTTGATGAGGCTGAGAATAACAAAAAGCACATGGTGGTTTGGTATATCCCTGGTAGTTCCAGCACTCAGGGCAGCAAGATACTGCACTGAAACCAGAGGGAAATAAAACCTCTGTTACAGAAAATAGGGATACACATCCTAAATACTCCTGGGGGATAAGAGATTTTGTGTGCCCCATTTTATAGAGAGGGGAAAGGTTTGTAGGAAGAGGCAACACCTTTTATTAGACCACCTGATAGATTTAGGAGATAAAAAGGGAGAAGTATCAGACATGCAAGCCCTTCTTCACATCTAAAATATAATTTTATTTTTACTGGCCTTAGGATATCTCAAAGGGCCACAGAGTTTTTTTAATTCATTTCTTGCAGAAGAAAACTTGTGTGTTGTCTGTCTGTCAGCCCCACCTAATTGCTTTTGAATCAGTCAATCGATTTCAATCACATTGTCAGGGGGAGGGGTAAAGGTTTTGCAGATATTACATTCTTTCACGTTTAAAGAAAATAGGTCACAAGGTAAAAGACAGACCCAGATGTGTGTCCCTGCAAGGAAAAATTGCAGGTTGATCATAAGACAATCCACATGGGTGAGAAAAATAGGCAAGCAGTTTTCATGAGTTTTACAGAGTGCAGTACTATTTGTTTTCAAAATCAGATTCCCCTCAAAGGGTCTCAAAAAATAATCCAGGTGTTAAAACCAGCTTCTTTGAGCTTGCCTTAATCACCTGTCCCAGTTCACTGTCCAAACTGGCAAAGTTTGCTGTTTTCCATACAGTAATTGCAAACAATTTTTCCTTAATCTGTGATTGCAACGGTGATAGCTCATGACTGTGTTTTCTGCGAGTCCCAGACAAATTCCCTTCTCCAAACATCTTGCTGCTGATGGGTGAGCTTTGCACTGGAGCACAGATAGGAGGTATGAATCAACATCTGTGCTGTTGCATAAGATGTGGCAATGGCAATCTCTCTCTCATGAGACCCTTGCTGTTTACTGAGGAATGGGTTGAGATCTAGGTCTGGAGTTCCCTTGGGTAACAATCTGCAACTGGGGAAGCTCCTCAGGCTGTGATTTGCTCTGAAAATCCCTTTTTTCACCCTGTCAGCCGAACCCTGACGAGAAGGGAAAAACAGCACAAAAGGTGTTAAGAGACAGAAGGTGTCAGAAAACAGTGATTTGACAGCTCCTGCCTTGTGGGCAACTGTGCTGACACAGGGCTTTCTTCTCTTATCAAGGTGTTTTGTAGTCTTGTCTCATTCTGTGCATCCAGTAGCCTTCCCTACTAACCTCCCCTAAAGGCTGATTAAAATCGAACCTCATTCACCTTCTCCTGTGTCTCTTCCTTTTGCCAGCTTCCATCCTTCCCTCAACATGGAAAGTCTGGGATTCCTTCCTGCTCTCAACACTTTTCGCTGCAGGTCTACCCCCAAACTTGGTATTATTCCTGGTGAAAAGGGTGACCCTAAACTTGTAGCTCCAGACTGGGAATCACATGAGCTGGTTTCCACTCCCCAGGTTCCTGGGAACCTAACTGAGCTTTACCTACAGACCCCTTCCTCAATCTGAGGTGACTAACGTATGCGCAAGAAATAATAGGTGTTTGCTCAATTCCTGCTTTTGGAACACGTAGGTGTGCAGCAGAACTACCAAACGTTAAATCCATGTCTGGTTCTCTCCATAAATACCACTACAGTGGCAGGGCTGCCTTCAGCTCTGAATCCTGAAGAGCAGAACACATGTCTGGAGTAGAAGCTCAAGGTGATACCACAAGTACTGGAGCATCACAAAAGCGGGAGTAGCACCTGGCATCAGGGTTGCTGGTGGAACGCATTGTGGGGAGCTCTGGGGAGGAGGGAGGGGGAGGACTGTGCTGGGTGGTGGACCTGGAGGGTAAGAGTCGGACCAGAGAAATAGCTTGGGTATGTGTTTTGCAGTGCTGCTGTTGCAGGTTCCTCCTATGTAGTCATTGAAACTAGAGCTTGCCCCCCACAGTTTGACTTCCTCTATATTTAGCTACTCTACCTACTTACTTAACCAGGAACAATAATTTCTCATTTATTAAAATTCAGGCATGTTAGATACAAAGAAACACATAGTGCAATTAGTCCTAGTAAAGTTAATGCTGTCCCCCAGAGTTCTTTTACAAAAGTGTTTCATAACTAAAGTTTTGCCTTTAGCAAACTCTCTAATGGTGTTGCAGGTGCAAACTTCAGTGTTTGACCCATCAGAAGAGAGAAGTATGAAGAGATAATCCAGATTATCAGCTCCATAAGGAGACACATTAATACACATAACCAATACCCTAATAGCAACACACAGCACCATGTAGCTCTCTCAGAAATACATGTTAAAACAATCGGTTAGTTAGGAATATGGATTTTCTGTCACATGCACAATCTCAGGCAGCTTCAAAGTGTAGTAATAAAATGTTAGCAACTGAAAAACCTGCAAGACTCATTTCAGCAAGCCTTTTTTTTAAAAACAGAATCCATATTATAATCAAAAGAAGTGATACATTTATTTGATCTATTTTAAGAATGAAGTCAGCTCAAGGTCAATTGCTGATCAAGAACAATGAAAGAAAACTAGGTGAGATAATTTTAAAGCTGTTTGAATTAAGACACAGATCCAACCTGTTTGAAAGGTAATTTATAAGAAATTATCTCAATTTACATAATTCAAGTGTTTTTACTCTGGTACCTTGAAGAGGTTGATCTACATATGAATTAGAAGATATTGTTACAGATAATTTTCTCCCCAAAACTCCCCAAATCAGAACTCACACATGGAAAACATGTGCTGTGGAAGAATGATCTAGCAGATATGAAACTTCTGTTTCCAAGGGAGTAGTTTAGTGTTTCGGGCAATACACTGTGCAATGTCCAAAAAGGCACCGTTTATCCCAAGCAGCAACCGAGATTCCTGTAGTGTGGAATTAGGCAGCCCAACACATTCTGGACTAGCTGAGCTCCTCTGGTTAATAACCAAAAGCCACCTGCAGAACTTCAGTAAGCACCCTTTTGTCCTCCTTCAACAAGCAGACTCTCTCACGTATAGAATAGTAAGTTTCGCTGAAGACAGCCACAGCTGTCTTCCCTTTCCCTGCAAATGAAAGGGTCTGCACTCCTGCTACAAAATGGTTATCAAATGCAGTGTCAAAGCAAGTGTTTCCCCTCCATTGTAAGAGGCAAGCTGAATACTTTCAGCACAGCTTTCAGTGTCTTCAGCCCCAGCTGCAGCTGCACACACTCCAAACATTCTGCTGGCGGCTTCCTGTTTGCATTCCTGGGCTGGGGAGAGGGAGGACATTTCTTTCCAAGTCTGCTGCCGGCTCCTGGTTTTCCAGCTCTCTCTGTCTTTCTGCCTCTCTCTTTGTTCTTCCTTTAGGAAATCTTTGAGATTCATGAGCATAACAAGAATCCTTCCCTCTGAACTCTGCTTTCAAATTGGCTGATTGTTTCAGAAAGGTTGGGGGGTGGGGACGGGGACAACACACGACACATGGGACACCCCAACAGAAAACCTGGCTGTGACAGTGTTCATTTACACTCACGGCATTCTGGTGCTAGAGTGAACCTTCTCTGCGTATCTGTAGGGGGGGCGGGGGGGGCGGGGGGTTGCACTGACACCATACTGTCCAAAGACACAAACCCCATTGTCTCCTGCTGATGCCAGTGAGGCAGGTTTTGCGTTCACGACTGTCGAGCATGCTTTTCCTGGGCCTTTGTACCCTCACCCCCTGTATTCAGGAGACCACACTCTGCCCTCCAGGAGGGCTCACTGGGAGTCAGACATGCACATCTGAGGTCCAAATTAATGTCTGAATCAGTGCATGTGACTCAAGGATGCGGTATTGGGACTGACAGGCCCTGACCATCATTTCAACTCTCACTGCAGCTATGAATACTGATGCTTCTCCCTTGTGGTAATTTTCCTTGCCCATTTCTGCAACCATGAGGGATCACCTCCTTTTCTCCTGTCTCTTGTTCTCTCTTATTCAGAGAATCCTTTCTTTGTTGCACCTCCACTAGCATTGTTGTTAAATGTTTAAACCTTGTGTCTGAAACATCCGTAAAATGCTTTAAAATGAGAAAAGAACTTCCATCATTTTGCAGAAAGCTTAAGTTTCATGTTTGCCAATGATGCTGCAGCCAGATCTCAACCAGTCGGTTAATGTTTCTTTCATAAAGTGAAGACACCTGATTTCTGTCAGTCCTTGGCTTTAAAAACGCACCATCAGCCATGGCTTCCTAAACAACCATATCAAATAGACACAGAAAAGCAACCAAACCGGTAATCAGATTCCAGTGAAGGGACACCAGCACAACACCTGCTGTCCCTGTCTTGCTTTCAGGAAAAGGACTTCTGCTGTGCAAAGAACTCTCTGGAGTATGTGGGGCAGATAAAGTTACAGCGACTTACAGGATTTTGTTTCAGCTGATGCTTGGGAAAAGGGTTGACCCAGGGAAGATCTTTCAGGAGGTGTAGAGGCTGGGGGTGAAGACTGACTTGCATGACTCTGGCACTTATTTTGCGAAGTGTTGAAGTATTGTGCTTCAACAGGAGAAGTGGTAGGTGTCTGACTGCAACACAAATGGCTGCAGAAGTTCTCAGAGGTGCTCCTGCATGCGAGCAGGAGGAGGACTGTAGAGCACGAGCGTACAGACTCTGACAGCTCCAAATGCTCTTTGTTGCTGCTTTGTAACAGAGGTTGTTGTGTCCTTTGCACCTTGGGAAAATGAGGGGGAAAATAACATATTTGTGTAACTGCTGGCAGGCTTTGCCAAAGCAGCTGCCATAGGCTCCATGTCAAAGCACCAGGGGAGCACCTAATCCCCTTGGAAATTCAAAGGCATGTGAAACATTCTGTCATTACACTGTCTTTCTTCTACTCATCTCTCACTCTTTGACTCTTCTGCATCCAGTTCCAGCTTCAGACAAGGGAAGCAGAGTTCAGTGGCAGTGTGATAAAATCGTATTTTCTCCAAAAAAAAAAAAAAAGAAAAGAAAGGCTACTGTCAACAACTGGCTCTTTAATTGGATGGATGGGTCAAAGAGACAGTCTTTTCCCACTACAGAAGGCTGGGACACAGGGCACGGGAACACAAAGGGAGTCAGGTAATCCCTACCCCTGCCATGAACAGGCAATGCTCTACGTGTGCCATGTGTTACGCAGGAGATCAGCTGGGAGAATTGCAGCAAGATCTTCTGACTTTGAAAACGGGTGGCCAGAACTACAGGATTTTCATACAATTGTCTGGCAATGTTAATTCAGTGGATACACTATTTTTTTCTAACTGATGCTTCAGTCCAAAGGTTTTACGAGGTTTCACTGAATTTAAAATAATAGAATCCAAGTAAACAACAACAACAGCAACAGTTTTTATGCATGGGATAAAAATCTCCCCATGATGCCAGAATGTCCCGGCATCATCATTTTCTCTCTGGTTTGGCTAGTCAAACCATTGGCAACCCAAATCACTTTCTTTATGAAAAGTTTGGCTTCAGTTTAGAGGTGCTCTGCTACTCCAGAAGGAACACTGAATCCCATTTTCTCATCATCAGCACTGCATATGGACAGTTTTTGCTATGGCAAAAGAAATCTAAACACGATTCAGTGAGTTGGGAGTAAGGTGCACACTGATCTGCTTCTGCGATCATGGCTCAGAGACAGCAATTTGAGTTCCTGATGCTTTTGCATTTTGGAGGCAGTTAAGTGAGGCCCTTTGACAAAAATATCACCCAGTGTGTTTTTATTACCGCATAATCCATGCCTTTGCCACTTGTCCACATACCACTCTTTAATGCAAACCTCATGTCATCCTGCTCTTTTCAGGTCCTGATTAACTCTAAAATGCCCAGATTTACAAAGCCAGTGGAGAAACAGATCCTTTCTAGTCAAGAATGTAGAAGGGGAGGGGAGAGGGGGGAGAGAAAGAGAGAGAAAGACAGACCTCAAATTGCTTACTACTTGGAACTGGTAAAATTAAAAGTAAAAATATGGAAAGAATTGTGCTTCATTTGATGTCTTCTGTGCACACAGATGAAACATCACTTGATATTATAAAGTACACCATATGAAAAGATATGAAGTACAGAATCAATCTGACAGTTTCCTATTGTTCTGGGCAGCCAATGGTGTCAGCAGCAAGTTTTTAAAAATTATTTTTCTAGTGTCTGGAGGATGAAGAACCAAGGTTTTTGCTGCCCCTTGCATTTCCTGGGTGAATACTGACAAATGCAGTTGACTTGTATTAATTTTAAATCACTGTTCGATCAGGTAACCTCCTAGGAAAGAGTCTGGGTTTTTTTCAAGAACACAGTAATCAGACTAGTCTTATTCCAGCTTACTTCCAAAACCGCAAAAGACAAAGCCTCTTCTTAAACAAAAGTCCAGAAGGCTGAAAACTGAGAAAGTTCGTTTCATGGGAGGCTCAGTAAGATTATTTTCAAGCAAATAATCTAAGTTTCCACTTCAATATCAAGCAGGCTGCTTGACTTTTCTGAGACACGACCCTGTTATCTGTGCGATCATCTAACACATCTGGAAGTTCTGGAGAATACCACAAAAGTTGTGGCATTCTACACTGAGATTTTTTTTCCTCCTGTTGGTAGCTCAGACTGAGGCTTTACAGAATTCTCTGTAAGGGAGCATCACAAACAATCTGTGCCTACTTTCTGCAAGGATATAGAATTTTGGGCTGAATTAATACCACACTACACTAACGATGTACAATAGTATGTTACTTGACACAAAATGGCAGCAAGCATCCAGGTGACAGTCTAAGCCACTGCAGGATTCCCCTGAGTCTCATCAAGGGAAATTCAGACAAGAGTCTTGTTCATTCTACAAAATGAGTCCAGTTCTTGCTGCGTTACAGCAGTGACCTTAATAGAGAACATTTTTCGTAAAAAATTTTTGCAGTCCCATCTATTATAAGATGTTTGGCATGATAAAAAGCTGGAGATTTACCATTAAGTTGCAATAAGTTCAGCAAGTAATGCTGATAGGATTTGAACATTAACTCACCAATGGAGAATGCCAGTGCATTCGTAGGATCATCAGTGTAATGGATTCTGGCATTCCCCTCTTACCATCTTTACAAATGTCACTTTCATTCTATCGTAAATTAACCCCAATTTCTTCCAAAGCTCCAAAATAAGGCTTGCTTGCAAGCAACCAGCCCCATCTACCTTGATGCTGAATATATTACAGCAGGAAACATGCACAAATAATATATAGACAAATCATTAAATATATGTGTTGGACATTCCCTAATAAATGCACAGACTTGTTGAAGTATTACATTAGACTTTACTTTCTGCCACTGGGAAAGAGCAACCAGAGGCTCAAGGTGTCCCAAGTGAAATGCAGCAGAGTTCTTCAGCTAGTGATCTGATTAACACAATGTGTTGGATCCCAATTTGATGTAAATCAGCAAAGGGCTCTTAAAGCAAAAGACATGACACCTGTGCACACAACTGATGGATCTGCCCTTAATCCTGCCCATTTAATATTGGAGGATTTTATTGCTTACTAGAGTATAGTCTCCCATCCCTTTATCAATTATTCATTCTGGAGAACAACCTTCTCTATGCAGTAGCAAGAAAATCTGTAGGTTAGATCTAATTTACTCTTTTAACCAGTTTACTCCAGTATCAAGTATTTAAATTGGCCTCACTGTGCTTTCATACATTACAGCCATATATCAAAGCAATTTGTGCAAATGCCAGCTGAGCAGCAAGCTACATGTATCATGTATTCTGAGATTACACAGTTCCAAATGCCTTTGTAAAGCAAACCTTTCATGAATAAATCAGGAAATACCCTGATGCATGCTTTATGTAGAGCAAGGTATTCTATTTAGGTCACAGGAAGGTTCTGCCAGGTTTGCTAAAATGAACAAATCCCCAGCGTGTACTCTCGCTCCACCACATTTCATAACACAAGCAAGCATCTCCCACTCAGTCACCACTGTGCATTTGTGACTGCTGATGACCCTGCACTTGTTAAGCATTGGCTTGATCACTGGAAGCTCAAATAGCTTGCAAGCCAGAAGGCAAACTGCTCTGGTGTCTGTGGCTGTTCTGTCCCACACAGGGACTGACAGTGGTAAAAATAAGAGAGCCACATTAAAACTCTGCCTCTTTCCTGTGGAAAGGAGCCTAGAACATGCACCTTTTCCAGGGAGCTGAAAGAGGAGTGGGCAGCAGACAGGTCAGCCAGCGTAACACATGATGCGAAGTTCTCAGTGCAGTTTGTGGTTCTTGTCCAAGGAGATGACAGATAGATGAGAATCAGCCCATTAAGTGCAGAATACCTAAACAGCAAACCCAAGCTATGCAGTAATCCATTTCCTCTGCCTTGAATTCAAGATGCTGTTGTTGGTCTGATTACTCTTCCTGCAACGGAAATGTCTATGATAAGGTTCCAAGCATAAGGATTTCCAGATTTCCAGACAGGCTGGAATGATAAGTTATCTAGAGCAGAGAGAAATGAGAAACTAAATGCAGAGCTTGCTTTCCCTTTGAAAGATCTGACAGTAGACAGGGAAAATAGTTTGAGGGGGAGAAAAAAAAAAAGGAAAGAAAAGAAAAGAAACAAGAAAAATGCCAGCAAAGTTAAGAGGAAATAAATCACATCCTACCAAAAATACCAAACACAGAAGTTTTCTTTCTTCAAATATATGGTTTTAAGAGTAAGGAAATGGAGCCTCATGTCAGTAGATCGGAGGGTTTCCACAGAACATTCCCATCAGTGCTTGCAGAAACATTTCCAACTACCAATGAAACTTGCATGAGTGGATGAGGACAAAGGCTGGCCCTCTGCATGACACTGCTCCCACTCTCCTCCCTACCTCAGCTACTGTTTGCTTGGCTCAGGAAGCCACCCAGCCACATTTCCAACATGTGCAACATGCCACCTGTCTCTCCTGGGCATCCTTCATGACTGTTTGCCTTCTCTTCTTTCCCTCTCCCTTCCTTCCCTCTCTTCTCCACCATATCCCCCATGGCGCAACATGTTGGCTGCCCACACTACTAGTTTCCCCCCACCCCTCCATCTGCTGGCAGGCACTGTGGTTGAGTGGAGAAGGGCAACAGGGTGGGATTGCAGTGGCCTTGAGCAAAGTGAGATGCTTTTCTGGGCCTCAGTTTCCTCCTTGTAAAATGCAGGTTATATTCACTGCTTCTGCAAAGCACTTCAAAGTCTTTTGATGAAAGACGCCACATAACACCCAAGCATCACAATTAATAAGCCCCTTGGAGAGCCTTCCCTGCTTTGAGATCCCATCAAGGCTCTCCTCTCTCCCCAGAAAAAAATTTACTCTTTGGCAAACAGATGTCTTACTACCTCACTGCAGCAGTCAGTTGACCTGATTATCAGAGTGCAGCCCTGAAAGAAGGTACTGGAGTAACACAGACTGCTTTGTGTAAGTCCAGTACTCTGCTTTCAACATTATTTGCCAAAGCTTTCTGGTTGTTTAGAAATTTGTTGGCCTGTCTACGTAAGAAGTATTGAAATAGATTAGTTACTAAAACAGCACAGTGGCCTGTGGAACATCTCCCTTCAACTAACGGGAAATCTTCAACCAGTGACACTTACAGCAGAGCATAAATAAGTCCAGGACATTTCCTTAACTATTCCAGGCTTTTTTCAGATCACAGCAGAGAACAGTAAGAGAAAATGGCTCTCAGTACCACTGATGTCTGTTTCATGCCTTTCATGCTTTTCCTTGATGTAAATTCAACCTGGATCAAGTCTGAGGACATCATCAAGACATGAAGAAAAAAATAAACCAAGCGAGGGCAGGAACAAAGTAAAGAAAAAGTAAATCCCAAGGATTTTAAGAAAGAGACCAACTACTAAACTTGAAAAATAAAATGCATGAAAAATGAACAAAATGGATACAATTAGAGGGACAGTGCCAACCTAGCCAAAGCTATGATTTTAAAATCAGTTTACTTTTATCCTTTTTCCCTCAGAACCACTGCGGCTGTTCCTATCATACTCCAAGATATATAGTTTTGGACAAAAAAAAGAAAAAAAGGCAATGAAAGCCACACAAATCATGGGGAAACAAAAGATATTTTCTTGTGGAATCCCTGTTTTTCTTTTTTTTTAATTAACATATTTTAAGGTATTTTTTTTGTTACCTTTCTGTGTCTCCAGAGCATACTTGGGAAATGTTTCTCAGCCTCACTGTTACTGTAGGTGCTAAAAACTTGCCTGTTTCAAAATGCAAGCCAAGATGCTTGGCTTTCCAGGAAGTGGATCTTGACAAGAAACACCAAATATCAGGAGACTCATGATAAAATCACTAGTGCCAACAATGCAGCACGTTAAGATTTTTTAAAATTAATAGTACCTTGGGGATTAGCAAATGGTCCCAAACTATACACACTGCGACTGAAAAACACTCTTAGCACATTAATCTTCTAAATGATTAGCAATTTGTATTCTAATGGGGCCTGTAGGACCCAGCCAACATTGAGGCCCCGGTGTTCTAGGGCAGCGCGTGCACACAGTGGGGCTGCCGAGCAGGCTCACCAACAAACGAGGCAGTCTAGGAGTCAGAAGGGACACCAACCTGGGCACACATAGTTGAACTGTCTTGCTAGAGATCACACAGCAGGTCTTTATTCCAGTCATATGGAGACCAAAAATAAATATATACAGCTCTTCAGGCTCAGGAAAGATTTTAATCACTCTCAAACCACACTAAGATAAAAAGAATATAGGTTGAGTGTGTATATTCTTCACAGATAAGTTGAACACCAGATGAGATGAGGAACAGAATTCCCTCAGGAGTAATTTCTTGTTAATTGCACAACTTCAGGCACTTTCTTGAAAGTCCGTATAAATTGTAGACATGAATTTTTACAGGAGGGTCACAGCTTCTTCTGAAGCGTCAAGGGTTGCTCACTGGTGCAGGCTACAACAGGGAGTATTGTCTATTCATTGGCATTTCTTAAAGATGTCAAAATGCCAATGAGAAGCTGTGAGATGCTACTGCAGAATCTCTCTCTTGCAGCAAGATGTGAGTTGTATTTGGCTAACAGGCCAAGCAGCCCTGGTTCAGATCTTACTCTTATTTTACACAGCTGTAATTCACTTTTGCAATTCTGCCTTTGACCTACCTGAGAGTGGGTGAGGACCATACATATCATGCTAATTAAGGAATATATCAACAGATGATGCCACATACACTGTAAATAAATATCTCTGTGAATGTTTAAACAGCCCATGCTCTCACATGCACACAGAGCTACATTTTTTTTAGCAGTGCTGACAATATGGTACCCTTTTCTAAAAAAGAAGAAAAATTTCAATGTATTTAAAAACACTGTTCTACACTTTTTCTTCATTAGTATTCATCTCTCCTCAAAATTACATGGGACCAAACATTCCTACATACTTCTGAGAGATTTTTAAGGAATTGCTGGGAATCAGCTCTTTCAATTTTTTCAAGTCTTTGCAAAGATATCTTCTGTCTACAGCTTACCTGTGTTGGCGTGGCTGCTTATTTACTGTATGTATTGCTAGTTGTCTCTTCCCAGGTTGAGAGTGGAAGTGGAAATCTCTCCATGTTCCCAAGCACTCATCTTGGACAAGTCTACCAGAAAATACATGCTCCCTGGCCTGACTGGACAGAGACATGTGAAGCATAGCCCAGTGAGGAGTCACTTTTTGCTGGAACGTCTAGCCAATAGTCAAGTCTGATTCTTGAAGGACATAAATTCTCCCTCAGCTGCCCTGAAGTCAACACTGCACTAGTTAAGACTGTTTCAGAGCCTTGCTTATTTTCCAGTGACCTATCTCTCATGTACACTGTACTGCTATGGTCCAGGCAGTTGTGAAAGGTGAGTAAGCCAGAGAACTGTTTTCTGCTTGATCTTGCATTAAGGAAGAGGCAGGTATGTGCATTCTTGTCCCACAGCAAGGCAAAAACATCAATGCAAACTAGGCAAGAAACTGCTAGCTTGCATAGTCAGATCTTTAGCAGATATAAAAAGTCTCCACCAGCTTCCGTGGAGCTATTCTGATGTACATCAGCTGAAGGCATGAGCCGTACATGTCCATCCTCCTCTAACTCATGCACAAACTACTTATCTTTACAAAACTAATGAATGCCTAGTAGGTGCAAAAGTTATGACTTTGCCTTTTATGTTTGTCTTATGACTACTGACATGAGGCACAGAGGCTGGAACTGCAGTCCCTTACACCTTCACTGTCCAATCAGAGGTGTTGGGTGGCACTTTGTTTATCAATAGGATATTTAATAATTGCAAATGTTAGTGTTAGATAAAAACGAGGATGGTATAGGAGTGGCCAGCATCCTTAAGAGCTTTCTGAAATAGAAGACCATGCAAAGCACCTTGCCTGTCAAAGCTTCCTTCACTTATTGTTGAGCTGCCACCCTAGGTAGACAGGACAGAGGTCCTGAGTGTCACAAAGAGCAAACACCTTTCCCTCCCGCTAAACTGCCTTTGTGGTGAGCTGAGGGCTGGTTTCCCATGAGAAAATGCAGTAGCTGGACACAGGTGTTTTCAGTATCTGGACTGAGCTCTGTGCAAGGCAGGTGTGCTCTGACTCTGCCTGTGAGTAAATCCTCACATGCACTCCTGTTCCTTTCATCTGAAACAAAACCACTGGCACCCATCAGGCCCAGTGTGAGCAAAGGCACAGCCTTCCTGCCTTCATTCCTTCCTTCCTTCCTTCCTTTGGGGGCCACAGGCAGCAGGAGTGAGGAGCAGAGCTCAAAACATCCCTGCAGGGCTCCTGCTGTGCCCGTTTGCTTTAAAACAGGAGATCTAGAGGTTTTTGGCAGATTGTTTCGCTTCAGGTAGAATACCATTCAGCAGAAGGGCTCTCCATGAAAAAACTGAAGCTTTGGCTCACTCTAGCCAGTTCCTCACATTTTATTTTTTTTTCTTTGGCTGACAGTACCTGCAGTGGAAAGTGTCAAGCGCCCCTAACAAGTGATTAAGACGGGCAGTACCGAACTTCACAAACAGGCTGCCTGACAAGTCTTCCCCATCAACACAGACTACAGAATCAGCATTCAAATGACCAGGGAAGCTGACTCTATTGACATCTGGCTCCTGTTTCAGCACGTTAATTATCCTCTTGGGTTCTCCCATCTTCAGCTGCTTCCACACAGATGCCATCTCATCATTTATCTGCTCCAACATTTTCTCTCCATCCTGAGCAACAGAACTCTCTTCTTCTTGCATGGCATTCCTGCTTCTGCAGATGCCTTAATAGTGCCAAACAGGCCTACCCCCATCAGTGTCTGTCTCAGCAACGCCTTAAGAGCACATCGAGCTAATAAAGAAGAATACACTATTTTGTTAACATGTGGATTCCAGGATGCAGCTGCATCACAGTATGCACTATCCAAAATGATAAAGGGATCACTAAGAAAGAATGCCCATCATCATCAACTTGAAAAGAATAATGGGACACAGCTTATGCTGTTTTGCAGAAAACTCATTGTAGTTTTGGGACAGGCTAAGGCAGTGAGAAGACTTGCAAATGTAACATGTCCCAGGAGGGATTCAAGCCCAGCAGGGTTTAGTAGAGGATCTGACATTCGCCACAATACAGAGTATGAAAGAAACCAAAGATTATGCTTGAAAATAACCTTAGAAATTATGAGCAAGTAGGTGAGGCAGCATGGACCATTAGATGCGGGAATGAAATTAAATCAGGATCCTTAGTGTCCTATCCCGTGTCTGACCTGGGCTGGCACTGCTATCTCATTAGAGCAGGGAAGTTCATCTTATTCCATAAAGCAGGATGCTGTGCATTTTAGAGTGTTGTTGCTGTGACTTCAGAAACCCAAGTGATGTCTCCTGCAAGGGACTGACAGTGGGCTCATTTGGATTTTGACAGAGCAAGGAAAATGGCTGGAGTCTGTTCTGGAGCTCAGGCATTCAAATAAGTTGCTTGTGCCAACAGCTCTGTACACCTCAGGATCAATAAGCCTAGTGAGATTCCTGGGCTTGGCAATGGTTCCATTATAATTGCAAAAACAACAGCTTTCATCAATAAATCAGCCTAACAAGTAACATGTCTAAGACATCTCATCCAGGGTGCTTCTGATGATGCAGCAAGTTGTTTCCTTTACTGCACTGTTACTGAGTGCACAAAATAATACTACTGTTACATCGCATTAGCCATGTCCAAGTCCTTTGGACACTGGAGTATGCGGAACAACTCACCAGTGCTTTGGCAAATCAGAAGTGGTAAATTATTTCTCTTTAAAAAATCCACAAGATTTTACCACATTAGCAGCCTGTAATGGCTTTGCAAGGAAAAATTGTTAGCCATCTACTTCATACTCCTTATAGTGGCTAACAACTGGTGAAATGGTGACATATGTCTCTCAATCCCAAGATCAGAATTAAGATGAATTCAGGAAAACCCTTTGCAAGAGAACCCACAAAGAAAAAGTTTCAAATGGCAGACATCAACCTGCTGTATACCAGCAATATCAAGTGAACCAACACCACTAGCCTGTATCACTACTATGTACTGTGTCTGTTAACTGATGCTTCGGTTGTGCAACTCAGCATACAGATTACATTATCATAAAATAACTTATTTTATTGCTGTGTTACGGCTTACATGTGGAATATTCAGCTGGTTATTTTATGCCGTATTTGCCTGATGTTGATTCACAGAGTCAAACTTGAGAAAAAAAAAGATGACAAATAAACAAGAGTTAACATTAGGTTTCTTGGATTGTAAGTGGGAGACTACACAGTTAGACTGATTTTCAGGAATTCTGTCCTTCAGTAGCTATCTATCAAAGCCAGCTTAATCTCCTTCTAGTTTAGATATTACTCTTTTGGGGAGCTATTTTTTAGTCCAAACTAGACTGCAAGTGTGACCATAACACATATTCACTGCAATCTTCTTGCCATTTGGTTCCTTTTAAAGTTTGGAGAGCCCTAAATCACTAGTCAAGTGTCTTAATGCAAGACTTTGGGGGAATTTTTTCCCTTGCTGTGGAAAAAACGTATCTACTCCTTCCTTTCACCTGTAATTTCTTTGCTGAATGAAGTTCACTTTAACCACCATCCTGACTTTTCTGGTGAGAAACTCTGGAACAATGAACACTTATTGTCAGGGGAGGAGGATCAGATTGGAGAACATTTAAACAGATGGAATGTACACAAGTCTGTGGGACCTGATGGGATGTACCCACAAGTGCTGAAGGAACAGATCGATGTCATTGTAAGACCACCCACGATTATCTCTGGAAGGCCATGGAGATCGAGGCAAATTCCCAAGAACTGTAAGAAAGCAAATGTCACTCCTGTCCTCAAGAAGGGCAAGGAGGATCCAGTGAATTGGCAGACCAATCGGCCTTGGTTCTATCCCTAGGAAGGCAACAGAGCACATCTTCCTGGAAACTGTTTCCAAACACATTAAGGACAAGAAGGGCATTGTGAGTAGGTAACAAGGGTTTGTAAAGGGGAGTTCATGCCTGACCAACATGCAATGAAATGACTGGCTCAGTGGATGAAGGGAGAGCAGTGGATGTTGTTCATCTTGACTTTTACAAAGCTTCCAGCACTGCCTGCCATAATATCCTCATGGACAAAATCATGAAGCACAGGCCAGTTAAGTGGCCAGGAAGCTGGACTGAATGCTGGCTGAGCTGCTGGGCTGAGAGGGCTGTGATCAGCGGCATAAAATCCAGCTGGAGGCCAGCCACCAGTAGTCTACCCCGTGGGTTTATGCTGCAGCCAATACTGTATAACATCTTAATTAATAACCTGGATGGTGGGGCAGAGTGCACTCTGAGCATGTTTACAAATAATACTAAACTGGGAGGAGTGGATGACACACCAGACGACTGTGCTGCCATTCAGAGGAACCTTGACGGGTTGGAGAAATGGGCTGAGGGGAACATTATCATGTTGAACAAAGGGAAAAAGATAAATCCTCCACCTGGGCAGGAATAGCCCCCCTGCATGCTAGGGGCCAATTGGCTGAAAAGCAGCTTGGCAGAGAAAGATCTGCAGGTCCTTTGGTATTACTGACTGTGAGCCAGTAATGCATTCTTGTGGCAAAGGTGGCCAGTGGTATCCTGAGCTGCTTTAGAAGAAGCACTGCCATCAGTTCAAGGGAGGTGATCCTTCCCCTCTGCTCTACTCTGCAGCGACGCATCTGGAGTGCTGGGTTTTTCAATACAAGAAAGGTATGGAGTTAGTGGAGTAAGTCTAGTGGTGGGCTCCACGCGACAAGAGATACATTCACATACTGAAAAGAGTCCCACAAATTGTCGTGATAATGATTACAAGATTGAAGCATCTATTATACGGGAAGAGGCTGAGAGAGCTGGGACTGTTCAGCCTGAAGAACAGAAAGCTCAGCGGGGATCTTATCAATGTGCATAAATAACTGACTAGAGACTTTAAAGAAGACAGAGCCAGTCATTCTCATGGCCCTTCATAAAAGGGCAAGAGGTAATGGACACAAGTTGAACACAGGAAATTCCATTTAAATGTCATTAAAAAAAACTTTTTGACTGGAAGAGCAGTGAAAAACTGGAACAGGTTTCCCAGAGAGGTCATAGAATCTTCTTCCCTGGAGACACTCAAAACTGGAGTGAAGAAGTCCTGAGAAATCTGCTCTAATTGACTCTGCTTTGAGAAGGGGGTTGGCTAGACACTGTCCAAAGATGCCTTCAAACTGAACCATGCTGTGATTCTGTGATTCAGACTGTTGGGTTTACTATACTGCTTACCTAGTTTTCCAGTTGGGTAGATGCCAGCATGAAGGGTTTCACAGGCATTGCCAAAGATTGATTTAACTCTTTCCAGGGCTTGATTACGTAAAAAAAAAAAGGAAATTAGACATATTATGAACTGTCAGAGGCCTCAAAGACTCAGTGTTAGGACACAGAAAGTGAAAAGGAAGGGAGAACCACACTTTCAGGATATATAATTTCATACATCTTACCACACAATTAAAAATTACCATAAATATGATGAATGTTGAATACAAGCAGTTGTTCCACTGTGTAAAATACACAGTACTCTCAATTAATCTCAATTAATTTTAAGTTTGAGTGTGTCCTCATGGCAGACCATCAAGATTTCTGAAGCATGCCAACTTCGAATCATCATCTGCAGTCATCACCACAGGTTCAATAGCTATTCTAGCTTGTATCATAGTCATCACCCTCCGGTCTGAGATGTCTTCTGGAGAGCCAGATACTTGCCCACACTGCAGCTAGGTTACCAGAAAAAGCTATTTGTGTGTCTGGGTCTTTCTGGAGCTGGGTTCTGCCACAGCCATAAGGAGATTTCTGGCAGAAAAAAAACCTGCTATTCCTACACCTCGGCTCACTTGAGAAGGAAAAATGGGACCTCACATGGCCCATGAGTCAAACAAGTTCAGATGAACACGGCTGTTTAGTGCATTTACGTCTGTCAGTAAAACTCTTCCAATGTTAGCAATGCTGGTAACATTCAAACAATCTGGGGCTGTCTTTTTGACATTAGGATGCCTAATTCTTGGCTGTTCAGCAGCTGACATATTAATCCCTCTGCCAGTATGCATGTGCAGATGGCCCTTGTTAACCTCAGTAATATCTTGAGGGTGTTCATGATGGTGAATGTACACCATTTTTTATTTATCTTTACAGGTGAAATAAAATGCAAGATTGGTCATGCAGCAGCTGCCCAAAAGCTTCCATGTGACTTCACATTACACTATCTGTGATTGCTCCTTTTTTTTGTGTTTGTTTTTGTTGCATTTACATGTTTATTTTGCCTTCATGTAAGGCCATTCACAGTGCTGAATATTTATTGAGCTTGTCTACCATTATTCTTCCAGCTGAAACACATTTGTTTTGCAGTACATCTGAAGTTGCCTTCCATATATTGATTAGCTAAGAGGCAATGCAGCACATGCAGATACAAAAAAAAAAAGCCCACTTGTCTTCAGGCAGCTCTTATTCTCTTCTGGATTTAGAGACAATCAAAGAAGCCAGAGCCTAAAAATAATTACTTATAAATTATCACAGTTCCCTGCGATTCTAACAGTGATGTGCCCAGATTCACTTCTCTTTGAGCACTATAACTGCAGCTGACTTACTCTTGGACACGTTATGATCATGTTGAGGTCACAGTGTTTCTCAAAAGAAACCTTTCTCAAAAGTCACCTTGCAGTATCTATAGTCTATTTTTGGAAGTATTCAGTGGCACAGTGCATCAGTGCCTGCTTGCCCTGAATAGCTACAAAGTACTGTATAGTAAGCATGCTTTACAAAAAAAATGGAGCATTCATATCACCTATTACAAACTCTGAAGTGCTACATGAAATAGATTGCAGTGGGAATGAAATAGATTATTCTTGGTTGGATTTGTTGCTACAGTTGTAGTCTTGAGGTTGAGGAATCAGCATTTTTCTTCAGAAGCTCAGCACTCTCTTGTCTTATGCTTTAGAAGGTTACTTTGGAAACAGACTGGATGGAAAATAGGCTACACTATCTATATTTGTGGGTACATATATTTACTTGTTTTGCGTTGGAACAATGAAATCAGCAAGGGTAACATCCCAAGGTAATGCAAAGTCTAATATGGGAATACTTTCATGAAAACTTCATGTGTCAAAACACAGGCATATGGGAAAATGCAAAAGTTAACTCTTTTTTTTCCTCCTGACTTGCACAGCTCTAGTGACACTGTGTATGGCTACAGGGGCCAGGCACTGTGGCAGCCACAACCCCCAGATGGCTGGGAGTGAGATGCTTTCTCATCCCAGTGTATTGGAGGCCGGGCAGCTGGAGGGTGATCATGGAGCCTGTGCACCAAGGTGGTGACCTCCCTGGGGACCTCCAAAGTGGGATTCTTCCTGGCAGGGAAGTTTCTTCTTGGTCCAAATGATCCCTGACAAAATAGGGGAACAATTTCATCTGTACAATTTGAATGTAATAACAAATCTCTCTATTGCACAATCTGAGAAGGCTGCGTAGCCGGTGAGTTGTCTCAGGAGAGTTCAGGACCTAAAGACCTTGGGGATTTACAATGAAACTTGATCCCGCTTGAGTAGAGCTGTGCATATGAACGGATACTACTCTGATTTGGATGAAGAAATAGCTTGAACCAAACTGTTTCTGAGGTAGATGAAGAAAAAAAAAAGCCAGAAACTTCTCCATGAACATAGGCATTCAAGTTGGTGATGGTGAGAGATCCATTGCATCTCCTTAGTAGGTTGATGGGAGTCAAGCTTAGGCCCTCCTTTCTCTTCCTACGAATCTCTTGGATTTCTTTTGTGCTTCCTTCCTTTTATTTATGCATTTGCTTCCCACCTGCCCATAGTGCTCCAGATTTTGCTCATCAACTACTCTTAACGCTGTGTAAATACCTACGGGGGCTGGACTCAATGACCTTTAAATGTCCCTTCCAGCCCAAACTATTCTATGATTCTATGATTTAGAAACGCAGGGAGGCCAAACTGGACAAGTTTACTTCTCCAGACAACGGGATCTATTTTCCTCAGCTGCATATTTATCCAAACTGGTTTCCTCTACATGCCATTCACTGTCTTCTCAGACACTGCTGTGGGTGCGGGGAAGGGAACTGATGTTCTCTACTAGTATTTTCTCATTTCAGCTGGCACTATTTTCACATTTAGGTTTTTTTTGCTTATTTGCATTTCTCGACAAACTTATGGATCTGTGATAAAATCAGATAAAACATCCCTTTTTAAAAATAAACTTAATTTATTTAAGATATTTAAGGTTCTGAGCCACATGAAAATGTTACTTGACTTAGGGTTCAAGGTGCCCTATGCTGCTGCCAAATATGCAATTAATTTAAATTACATAAAAAATGTCAAGCAACAAAAACCATAAGGACAGAGATGAAGTGTACTTTTCAGTCAAACCATTCACTCCACCTAATTTCCTCTCTTGTAAAAATAATACTTCTAGATGTATTTTCAGTCTCCAAAGAGAAAGTCTATGTGTTGTTTCTCCAGCTGCCGCATGTTTAGTGGCATGATGTTGCATTGCATGTCCTTTATCAGAATCCTTTGGGATGTGTAATGCACATCACAATAAGAAGCTGAGGATGATACAAATAATTATAATGTGTGATGCGAACCCACTGTTACAAAGTCAATCTCTCAGCAAATTCATCAACTCGACACATGCTGTACAGTACCAATTTTATGTAAATTACTAGTCTAATCCTGCTGGGCAAAATTACTCCCTGATGTAAACTCTGTTAAATTCAGTGGAGTTACACGAGGAATTCATTGTTTTGCTGATAAGATCTGAAGCCACACTTTGTATGTCTTGTTCATCTGGAAACCATGGTAATAAGAAAAAGAGTGAAATAACTTTATTTTGAGTATCAGAGGTATTATGTTCTCTTTTGTTTAAAACAAAAGGCTACCTTAAATATTATATATTATTATGATTTTATGAACATAACATATTAACTCAGAAATTTATATTTATTTGCAAAACTCTAAAAGAGCAAAGAAGTCCCATAAAGACAATGGACTGGTTTTCACTGACTCTAGCAACATTTTGATCAAGAATTAACAAAAGTTTAATAATTACAACATAAAATTCATTGACATTATAAACCCTCATAAAAAAAGATAATCAAATGACACTGAAACAGGCAAGAAAGGCACTTAATAGCTTTTGTTACAGTTTTTTTTTAAAGAGATGTTAAAAAAAAAAACCAATCCCTCAAGAAAATCCCCAAAGAGTTCAAGACCCATAACTAACACCTGGATTACTCTAAGATGGTAGAAGTGTGTCAATAACTCTGAAGCTTAAAAATATACGTAAATGGTGCCACCCAGCTTTTATTTGTACAAATTACTTATTTTTAATGAACTATAGTGCTACTATGTATGCAGTCTAAATAAAATTTGGATAAAAAGTATTGTTTGGAAGTTTCCAGATAGATCCAAACTCCATAGCACAGCCTCAGCCAGGATGCTAAATCTGAGTATCCCAGGCTTTGGAGGTAGCACAGCTCTGTGACACAGCACCTTGAGATGTTAGTAGTGATGCGTCCTACAAATTCAAGGTTTGGGTTTGTGTTGTCAAATCAAAGCCTGTCACTAGCAGTTTTCCTTTTACACTTATATGCTAAACTGAGAGAGGACTTATTTTTTACTTCACTTCAGAGATCTTATAGAAAGAGCATATTCTATGGAGAGTCTCACCTCTCTTGGTGTTAGATTTGTATCTAGAGGGAAAAAAAAACCCTACAGAAAAATAAAACCAAAAACCCCCTTACATAACTTTGAGCATCTAGATTCAAATTTTATTTTATAACATTTAAGAACCATTCAAAATTGCAAATTCCTCACCAGGGAACAGACGTTGTTGCTTTAATTCAGCTCACAGATGTAAGTGGGATGATGAGAATATTTTCAACAACTTTCTCAGTCCAGTTCCACTAACCAAAGTTAAACGTGAGTGGTGGGTGATGTTTCCTGAAGTCTCCTCAGCATGGCTACTGTTTGGACAACTATTCCTTTATGTACAACAACTAGTTTTGCGGCACCCTGCTACTACATTCAGTCCACTGCTGAGGGTAACGAAACGAGTCTAAGAGTCTAAAGCAATGAACTCTCATGCAATCTTTGCCTTTTTCAGCATGATTATTGGTGACATTTCATCAAATCAGGTTTTGAGGTAGACCACTGATAAACAAAAGCAGAATCTGGTCCAGTAAAACATGTGCAATGGCTTCTTTCATTTTAGGTAATATCATTGAAAGGTCTTCGCAGGAAGGAAAACTAAAAAGGCAGCCATTAGATGCCTGGGTTTGCTTGAAAAAGCAAACCAAAAGCTTTGTATATTGGAAATGTACATTTCTTTATTTTCTTTTTTTTTTTTTAAATATATCTTCTGCCCTCCAGATGGTCTACTCTGATGACATACACCTGTTCAGCGTCAGCTATTACCCATAGTGACATATGGCAACTCACCTATTGCCTAGGCTGAGGGGATCTGGGATTCAGGTCACCTGGGGTCTGTTTTCAAGTGATGTGATGGCAGCTATGGGAAACATGATGACTGACAGAAAATTGCTGTTCCTCTCACCAGCAGAAAAATTTATATGTCTTTAAAAACCCAGCAGCTGCATCTTAACTTCACCATGTAGGTGCAGATAATACAGCAAGCAGTTTCTTCAGCAAACATAGCACAAAGGAGGTGCAATGCTATCGCTTTACATATTTTCAGTGGTAGGAGTTGCTCAACATGGACAACATGGGCTGTTATGGTAACAAGTCTTGAAGTGTGCTGGCTAGGGAGGGCTGAATTGGCTCACAGCATAATGAATCTGG
Source organism: Chlamydotis macqueenii (assembly GCF_036417535.1). Classification (NCBI taxonomy): domain Eukaryota; kingdom Metazoa; phylum Chordata; class Aves; order Otidiformes; family Otididae; genus Chlamydotis; species Chlamydotis macqueenii. The sequence goes on along the minus strand of NC_141593.1, from coordinate 51,488,053 downwards.
GGACCTCTGCCCACTCCTAGAATGTCTAAAATGAAGTCTCTGTAGGTACTGAAATGTGCAAGTGATTTCTTTGTTCCTCTGCTACATTTAATTTGTGTGGGCTGCTACAATACTAACGTAATAGAATACAACAGAAGGTAGCTTGAGAAAGAAAGCATTTGGGACTCTCTAGAAGCTGGTCTGCTAGAAAATGGAGGATATAGGAAGAAAAGAAAAAAAAAAAGCATGGCATATCCCTGTTATCTGGGTTTTTCGTTGTTGTTGAAATAATTTCTTCAGCTCTGGAAAAGAGACTGTTTTCATGATCTTTCCAGGAGGAACAAAGGAGGAAATTCATGACACCGTGGTTTTGAGATGTTCTGCTAAATGTTGTTGAGTTGTTTTAGATAGGTTTCTGATGAGTAGCTGAATTTCTTGGAACTTCTCCAAATCAAACAGAAAACGGGAACTTTTCAGAGGCCCAGCATACCTCCCACATTTCTAAAAGTGACCAGACATGTCTTTTTCTTCCCTGCTGGTATTTTATTCTGTATCTGCAGCTAAGGAGGGCAACTGCATTGCAGCTGAAGACAATTCTGAAACAGAACAACATGATTTTCATAATACCTTGTTTTGAGCATCTTTAGCTCTGATTCCAGCCAGCCACTACATTTAATGGAGGAAATGCTTTGAAGTTTAAATGGAGAAGGCCTGTTTTTTTCTGTATCTTCTAATTTTCAGTGTCTCTTCAGTGATTCAGGTTGAGATTAGCCCTCATGCAATAGGACTAATGTGGCCGTGGAACACACTCTTTTTTTTCGGTCATGGTGGTCAAGATCTTTCTCTTACAGCAATAAACTTTGACAAATTTTCAAAAATATGTCCCCTACCCTCCTGATTTAATAAGCTATTTCTGCATATACCAGATTTAAGCATAGAGATTATTATAAAGAAAACAATAATATTATTCAAACAAAAATATTATTTCACAACAGGGCACTCTCCTTTTTTTTGGGGGTCTTCAAATCACACATTCTAAGTTCTTTGTCTTTCTCCTTCTACTTCTTACCTAAGGAAAATAATCTAATGGCCAGCACAGCAAGCAAATTTTGTAGACCTTATTCAAGTCATAACTCAACTGCATGAGGACTGAGGACAGTAAAATAGAACTAATCAAAGTTTTCAATCAAAAATTATTTCTAAATGGCAAATGATTTGTTCTTTTCTCTGATAATTTTTCATATTTTGTAGCTTTTAATTAAAAAATCACCTTGCTGATCCCAATGATACAAAGGTTTCACCAGCAAGCTCCCATATGGTCTCCTCATTTCCATTGTTTTTATTTGTACAGCTTAATGGTGCTGAAAGGAGAAAAATAATGAAGAAAGTTGAGGAAGAAAAAGATGCTGTGAAAAATTATTCTGAAGAATGTCATTCACATCCTTTAGAAAGCATGAAATACACATACATAAACAATGCTCCTACAGCATCATAGACAGTATCCTTTTCTCATCAGTTTCATGCCAGATTGTGTTCCTAGCTATATCCAAACTAAACCCATTGATATCTGTAGAATTACTGACATTTACCTGCAGTATAAATAGCAAAATGTAAGCCTAAATATGAGAAAAATGAAGGTTGTTTTCTATTACAAAGTAAATGGATGTTCATTTTAATGTACTATTTTCTAATAATCAGTGTATTTCACTTTTCATGCTGCTGAATGAATAAAAGCAAAATGAGAGAAGAAAACCAATGGAACACCTTCTTAGCATCAGGTAACTGAGTAATTCCAATTCTAGGTCATCCATTCAGGAGTTTGAGGAGTACAGATGTATTATTTTCCAGTGCTGGACGACAACCATGTGGTAAGCGTCAATCGCTCCATGTTTATGAAATGGTATCTGGGTTTAATTTCTGCTGTCTGTCAATTTTAGCCTTTGATCTTGGCCTGGAATTATGTTTTCCACTTCACTCTAAGTGACTAGAGGCTACTGCTGTCACTGACTCTTCAATTTCTGACTTCACTTTGCCAAGATGTAAAAGATTTATTTACAGGAATTCTCCCAAATATGATCCTTAACTGCATTTTTTTTTCCTTCTACCCTCAAGGTATTTTGTAGTGAGTTGTTGTAGGATTAACCTGAAGTAAAATACCCAGCACAGGGCAGAATGCAGCAGTCTGTTTGAACAAACAGATGTATTTAAGCAAAGAACTTCAGTTTTAATAACTAATTGCAGCTGGGACTTTAATATACTCTTCTTTTTTTGAATCAAACTGAAATTCCTGGTCATATGTGTTAAAAATTATGGTTTAAATTTCTGATGATCAAGTTACATAGATTAAAGTAATGGATACCAGACTCTGCATCAATGCAGTTATAAATATGGATGAAATGAATGTACATTACACACTGTTATAAATCTGTGTGTTCAAGGAAAAGCATAAATCTCCATCACCTTTTCCTCCTTGAGGTATGAAGGATATGGCTATTTTTACAGTGTTTTCTATGAAATTACGAGTTGGAGTAATTTGCTTGTTCTGAGAGACTCCTGGGTTTTTACAAGTGCTTGAGAAGCATTTTATTTACAATGGCGTATCATTAAAACACACAAAGTAATGTGTGCTGGAAAGAGCCATGTGACTTTCCAGACTTGAACACAAACAGGATCATGGTGCATTCGGAGACATTTAAAAGTATGTACAGTGTTTGTAGAGGTTTCTGCCCTGCAGACATTTGCCAGGTGTGGCATAACCACATCTCTTTTCACTATTTCCTTTCAGTGCCTGTCAGTGTGCAGCCAAACAGTGGCAAATAAGAGGATGTGGTGAAGCCTTATGGTTAGAGGGAGAGGTCTGATTCTAATCTGTGATAAACCACTTGCTCTCTGTGTGCTTCCAGGGAAAGTCCCAGAGCTTTTGTTTGTTTGTTTGTTTGATGCAGCCACAGGGACTTCAATTAATGTTAGGTTGCAAAGCTTTATCTCTGATCTTCAGCTGGTTTCTGATGTATTAGGAGACAGAGATCTGAGTTCCTTGTACAAGTCACAGCTCTCATCCCTCATCCAGAAGGAATATGCCACCCTTCCTGATGGCTTTGAGGTGGGAACTGTGCTGGAGAGTCTCCAGCATACCTCCTGTCTTTGGGAATGGTGCTTCTCATCCTCCTTCTCGGCTGTCGCCAGTTCCCTGTGGCCTCAGGAGTGGCAGGAGCAGCATTTCCTTGTCACGTGTACAGTGAGCCATTGGCGTGATCTACTTTTCAGTCCTCATGTGTGGAGTCTGAATTCTGAGACACTCCAGGGAAGGGGCTAACGGGCCATTTCCATAATACATGCTAGCTTTTGGATGACCTACTAGTCAATGAGAGAGACAGCAATCTAGGATAATTTGAAACATCATGGATGTAGGGGGAGAGGAGATGGTTTTGTTTTCTTTGTGAGTGATTTTGATCCTTCAACACAAACAGGGCTGCTTAGAGATAACAAGAGCTCTCTCTAGCCAGCAGATTCTGTGGAGAGCAATTAAGGAGCTTTTCTGGTGCCTGGCAGCTAGCATGAAGCTCTCTTTCTCAACAAAGATGTATAAAATAGTGCTCCAACCATGAAAGTCATAACTGGCCAAAAACTGACCGTGAGTTTGAGTCAAACTCTCTAACATCCTATGATGCACTGAGATCCATGTGGCAGGCAAAATGAGACATGTTGCCAGGAAGATACCTGTGGATTTCATCACCTATGACAAAAATCTTAATGTTGAACCAAGTGCAAAGCTACATCGCAAACTTCATTTGCTTTATATGTACAGTATTTTTAAAATGTTATATTAGCTCCATTTCACATGTTTCAGGAAGCTTTCCTCACTGAGGTTGATGCCAATTAAATGCAATTTTGCCTAAACTTGACTTTTTCTCATAGACCTTCCTTCAGCTATTTGGTACTTCAGAAAAGTGAGGCTGCTGCACTGGCAAGCACTACATTTTCAAATGTATGACAGTGCAATGTTTGGAGCTCAATGTTCCTCTCCATTCAGACTGCCCTGAGTGCAGCTCTTGCAGGAATACTCCGGCCTTCTTGGGAGTCTGAGCTGGTGTAGCAGATATCTGAACTACGCTTACAGCTACCAGAGATTGGCAACACCTACTGAACTCAATGGACAGGTGAAATCAGCTGAACACTCAGCCTTTGAACATCTTCCTGTAGCTCCAGGAATTAATGTAACACCATAAACTCAATAGGTGCATTGCAAAATACGTAAATAAAAGCCAAGAGCTTGAGAGAACATCAGGAAGACATTTTTACTTTGGAAAACCTCTGACTTGGCCACTGCTTCATCTCCCATGCCCTGTCTCCTTCCTAGGCTCAAGGATGGCTCACAACCAGAGGTCTGATCAAGTCTCAAAATAAGGAGAGTCAACTGAGATGAAAACCATGCACAAATTCTTATCCCAGCAGCCTGCCCCAGTGGTTTATCCTAGCACCAGGCAGATAGAAAGTAGCAAGTTCCTGGCAACTGGTGTACACAGGGCTCGGCCAGAGAACCTGTCCCTGTGCTAGGACCAGACCGTGCCCTGCTGAGGACAGATGTAGGAGTCACACAGAAACAGATCACTGCATCCATCCCTGCCAGCAGCCTCTGCCTGCTGACTATGACAGGGCCTTGCAAAACCTAGCTCTGTGCTATTCAATTAATGCATGTCCTTTTCTTCCACACATAGACCTGTGCTTCCCCATGTCTCCTGTGGGTATGTGGCAGCGGGATGGAGCTGCATAGGCTTAGAAATGGAGGTTCACCCTATCTGTCATTACCTGTGTTTAGTTCTCTAATGCTCTGTAGAAACCATTGCCCCCTCCCATTCACTCTGGAATTGCCACAACAGCAGCTGCTTTCTCTGAGGACCAGAGATTTTTGCTTGAAGCTCAACTCATAGATTCAGCTAAGCACCTTTCTTTTCAGTCTTAGCTCTTACACTTCAATGGCATCCCTCTAGCTTTACACCAGAGAAGAACAGCAGTGCAACTTTGCCATGTCCATCCAATAATTTACCAAAGAATGTCTCTCATAACAGAGGTTTTAGCTTGAGAAGCCCTGTGATGAAATTAGGGGAACCCAATCTTTCACTGAAGCTTTTCACCCCAGATAGATCATCTGGAGAAAACAAGAGCGTAATTCATGGCTGAAGGCCAGCACCCCTCCTGGAGACCCAAACTATCCATTAAGACACAGCTAGATTCTTTCTGCTCTCTAGGTTCATTCCCTGCTCAAGGTGTTTCCACACAGCCATGGGCTGAGCCACAGTTGGAGTCAAAGGCTGCTGGAGAAGGAAGCAGTGGCTAGCTTGTCATCCGAACACAGTCCAAAGGCCACTGTCCTGTGACTTGAAGGGGCCAGGCCCATGATGCACCACATCCAAGTCCCTCAGGAGCCACCCCAAACTCACCTCCTTCTGAACCTGGTACAGATGCTTCAGACTACAGACCAGCTGACAGCAGCAGTGCTCCCCAAAAGAAAGCAATCATAGAGTTCAGCCCACATGAGCTAGCTCTTAAATCTACAATTCACAAGACAGTGACAACTATGCAAGGATGTGGGCCCAGGTCTCACAGGACATCAGCTTCCGTGGAGCAGTTGGATTTTCAGGTGTCTCTAGTGCCTACTCTGAGAGGCAGCGTATCCAAAATGTTAGCTTCTGAGGAGAAATGTCAGGTTTGGTTGCCAACAGAAGGGGTTATTTGCCACAGTGGTTCAACTCATTTAAGGAGGCATCATAAACTGTGACCACAGAAAGATGAAATCTACTTCTCAAAGTATGTGTCTTTATCAGGTACCAGCAGCACAGGCAACATCTGTGCCACCTCTTCGTGGGATGACTTGCACAGCTGAAACAGAAAGCGACAGCTGTCCCTGACATAGATATCGGGGTCTGATTGGGTATCTGGCTAATCTTTGGACATGCCAATATTTTTTTTTCAAATTAGTACAGAGTCAGCTACCAGCCATAAAGAGAAATTTCATCCTTGATTGTTTATTACTTTTCTGACTGGTTCCTTATTGCTTTCCATTCCCTGAGAATTATTGTCAAAGACTATGGCTACACTGAAAAAAAAAACGCACTAAAAAATGAAATTTTATATTTTGAGCCATTTTCTTGGGAATATTATGAAGTTTTTCAGAGGAAGGCCTGTGATCAGTCCTCCATGCTGTTGACAAGTTCTGCTGGGTCTCCAACAAATAAAAAACAGGAGGATAAGCCTGACTTAGAGTCATAGAATCATAGAATGTTTGGTGTTGGAAGGGATCTTTAAAGGTCATCTAGTCCAACCCCCTGTCAAGGAGCAGGGACATCTCCAGCTAAATCAGGTTGCTCAGAGCCCCATTCAACGTGGCCTTGAATGTTGCCAGGGATGGGACATCTACCATGTCTCTGGTAAAACCAGTTCCAGTGTTCTGGGAAACCTGTTCCAGTGTTCCGCCACCATCATAGTAAAAAAATTCGTCCTTATATCAAGTCTGAATCTGCTTCCTTCTATTTAAAAACCATTATTGCTTGTCCTATCACAACAGGCCCTGCTGAAGTCTTTCTTCACATCTTTCTTTTAAGCCCCCTTTAGGTACTGGAAGGCTGCAATAAGGTCTCCCTGGAGCCTGTCCTTCAGCCCCCTGATCATCTTCACGGCAATTGTCTGGGCTCCCTCCAATAGGTCCACATCCTTCTTCTGTTGGGTGCTCCAGAGCTGGACACAGTACTCCAGGTGGGGTCTCATGAGAGCAGAGTAGAGGGGCAGAATCACCTCCCTCAACCTGCTGGCTGTGCTTCATTTTGTGCAGCCCAGGACGCAGTTGGCTTCAGGGCTGGAAGTGCACATTGCCGGCTCATGGTGAGCTTCGCGTCCACCAGCGGTCCCAAGTCCTTCTCCTCAGGGCTGCTCTTGATCCATTCTCCGCCCAGCCTGTATTTGTGCTTGGGATTGCCCCGACCCACATGCAGGACCTTGCACTTGACCTTGTTGAATTTCATGAGGTTTGCACGGGTCCACGTCTCCGGCCTGTCAAGGTCCCTCTAGATGGCATGATTTGCCCTTAGTGAAGCCATGTTGGCTGTCACCAATCAGCTTTTTTTATTGCATGTGCCTTAGCATGATTTCCAGGAGAATCTGCTCCATGATCTTGCCAGGCACAAGAGGTAAGACTGTAGTTGCCCAGGTCTTCCTTGTTCACATTTTTAAAAATGGGGGTTATGTTACACCTCTTCCAATCATTGGGAACCTCACCTCAACTGACTGCCACAGCTTCTCAAATATGACAGACAGTGGCTTGGCAACTTCATCCGCCAGTTCCTTCAGGATCCATAGATGCATCTCATCAGGTCCCATGGACTTGTGCACCTTCAGGTTCTTTAGATGGTCCCAAATATGGTCTTCTGCTACAGTGGGCAGACATCTACTTCTAACATCCAGGCACATTGCATACACAGCGGGAAGAGGAGAGGTGGCCTAGTGGGGAGTAATGCTTTCTGTGTGGCCACTTTGCCAATGCTCTGAGATTAAGTTTTCAATGCCTCAGTACTTCCTATTGCACCTCAAGCCTGTTTACTCAGCACAAGATGCATTCAGATTACAGGCAGTAGATTGTATGATATGTCAGCAACAAAGTTTTCTTATTTTATCTCTTGCAAGTGCTTTCATCAGAAAAATGTAAATTTTTACCAGTCCCTGAGATCTCCTGTTCTTTGCATAGACTTCCTCAGCTGTGACAGTCTTCTCCCAGGTTTTTGCCACATACCTGCAGGGCAGCAGGAGATATTGCTGCCCCCTCTGCAGAGGTACTAGCTAGAAAGGTCTTTAAAATTGCAGATGAACTGGTCTCCAGTGCTGACCCTCCAGCAGTCCTGTCGTTCCCCATCATGGAAGCGTCTTCCAGGCAACAACTCTCACTGGCTCACGGCAGATGCAGCTATGAAATTCCTGTTCCCTGTTTCTACCTTTTATTTCAGTGATCTCTAATGAGCAGTGGTGTCCCTCTTTCTTCATGCTCCATGTCCTTCCTGGCACAAATGTGCCTCTGTAGTGAGTAGATTTATCTCAAGTCCCTGAATAGCTTAATGCCACAAAACAGGGCATGTCTAGGAGCTAGAAAACTCTAAGTAGCACCAGGAGCTGAGGCATTGCATGTTATCCATCCCAGCTCTTTGCTTGGAAGAATTCAGCTCCATGGAGTCACAATCTAGTTTGTTGTCTACTGTTGTTAGAGCAAGGAAGAACTCCAGCAAACCACCATGGAGACAGAAGGTTTTAACATCCAATGGCCCAGAAAAAGTTCAGTCCTCTCTTATTCTGAACATATTATAATTTTCTATTTCAGTTTTCTTATTAAATATAAACCACTCTATACAATTGCTTATGTATTAACACACACTATAAAATATGCCTGAGTTAAGGACTGTGGGAGAAATCTTGTAACAACATTACACAAGTGATAATTTTTTTTCTTCAATGTTTAAAAATAGTGGATCTAAATTCTTTATGTCAAGGGATATTTAAGTTGGCTCCCTGGAAGTATTTATTTATTTTTATTAGTATCCCAGAACATTTTGCACTGGAGGGACCGTTGTGGTCAACATTTTGGTGTTGCCCAACAGTATTTTTATTTCTCTTCTATCTGCCTTCAGGCTGCTCTGTAGCCAGTCTGCAGGCTGGGTTCTGTCAAAGTTGTTGCAATAGGTGCTCATTGATTGAGATTCATTTTTAAAATCACTTGATAATTCTATCACTGTGCTCTCTTATCTGTGGACTATCACCAATCAGCTATCAACTCACTGCTGAGGAGGTTTGATTCAAACTGCCCCACATGATCTTATCAGGTGGAAGCACAACTGAAGCAGAGCAGCTTTGGAGTGTCTCTTCAGTCTTTTTCCTGGGTTTGTGTTGCCTCGTCTGGCTGAGGTTAACAAAATTTCTTCCATGAATACCAATTAGCTTTTTGGATGAAAACGTGGGAAGAGATGGCACAGATCCTGTCTCTTTACTCTGTACATGTCTCTCTACCCTGTATACATGTTACAAGTTTAAGAGTGATCCGGTTATCAAACACAAATCAAAGAGCCGAATACCAGCAACACTTTAAATCTCTGTGTCTGATGTATAGTCACCACTGAATCTCACCTTGCAAGTTCTGCTGAACATTTGGGTAGCATATTGGCATCCATTCCTTCTCAATGAGGATGTCAAGGGTGATCCTTCAATGTCAGGATAGACAATGATACGCAGCTAACTTAGAAGTCTGGATATTTTGAGTCTCTGAAGGTTAAGGAGAGATTTCAGGATGTTGGAAGAAAATGCTAACAGTCAGAAACTGGGAACAAGCCACTTTAAACTGGACTACGAGTTAGAAATATTCCTACTCAGTCTTGTAATGTGGCACATACAAATATATAAGTACACATCACAGATATCTCAGCACCGGGGCACTGCAAAACAGGATGCCTTGATTAAACTTCCACTCCTTTTACTGTTTGCTGTGCCTGGTTCAAGATATCATATAAAAAACGTTATAGAGCAGCACTCTAAGTGACAATTCCTCATGCAGAATTCATACCTCAAAATGGAGAAAATACAGTTTCTAATTTTTCTGTGCCTCAGTTTCTTGCCTGTAAGCTGCAAACTTCTATGGTCACTTGTTTTCCATAGTATTTTAATGTTTATACACAGAAAGCAGTGCACAATTCCCATGTAGTCGATGTTGGTTTTAGATAAAATACAAACGAATGTACAAATGCATACACGCATATATTCACACACAAATAAAGGGAGAGCTGCTGATAGGAAAAAGGGAAAAAAATCACTTCAAAACGCCTTTTTTTGTTTCAATCAGAGATAAGTTGAGTGTACTCTCTTCCATAGCAATAACGAAACATCTTTTCAGCATGCCCAACAGGGCATACATTTTTGGACATGAAGTCACAATGAGCTGTGCCAGCAGCAAGATTGAAGCAATCAGAATGTAAAAGCATTGGTGGTGACCCTGGAAAGAAGAGCACTTACCATTGTAAGCAAACCAACAAAAATATTCTGCCCAATATTATATACAATAAGTAAAATCGTACCAAGCAGAATGGATGTTTAAACTACTCAGAGCTGCATTCTATGGACTATCAACAAAGGCATTAATCAAAGCATACCTGCATAAATGTGAACTCAGCTTGAAGATCACAATGAATAGAAGGGTACCACACACATACAAAGAAAGAAAAGAAAGAAAGAAAAGGTTTTAGTAAACACAATAGATAGGGTTGTTAGGTACTATATTATTGTTTATGTGGGGTTTTTTTATTGCATCCTTTCAAGTCCTTTACATGAACCTGTTTCTACAAAGAATTCCTAGTTCCCACATATCTGAAAATACTGGCAGGTCTGGCAGTCTGAAGCTGGATCCCAGAGAGCAGTCGCTTTTTAAAAGCGAAGTTTGCAATCTGACATCCATCACTTATTCTTCACTATTGGTGGGAGTTAGGTGAGAAACTATGGGGTCCTCTACCCAGTTAGTCAGTTGAGTCTTTTCTAAAGAAAGATCTACCAGCTGCTTTGAAAGTTGCGAGACAGCAAGCATCACTGAAAAGGCATTTCCATAATCTGACCTCCTGTTGTTTTTCTACCTATGTTATAAACAGAAGTTCATTTCCTTTCATGGATTCCAGACACTCAGAACAAGATGTTTTAAATGACCTACTCGAGGGCTCTCAGGTGACTCCTGAGACATTCTTCACTGTGAGGGTGGTAAGGCACCAGAACAGGCTAACCAGAGAAGGTGTGGTTGCCCCATCCCTTGAAGTGTTCAAGGCCAGGTTGGATGGGGCTTTGAACAACTTGGTCTAGTGGGAAAGTGTCCCTGTCCATGGCAGGGGGGTTGGAACAAAATGATCTTTAAGGTCCTTTCCAACTCAAAGCATTCTATGATTTTATGATTCTATGACTCCCAAAAGGCCAGCCTCACCACTCCTACTTGATAACTGAAAGGGGATAGGATGCTGCTGTAGGCTCTGCTGTTACTCAGAGGCAGAGAGTTCTTGTTCCTGAATGACCTGTTGACTTCATTTGGTGACTGAACATGAATGAAGAATATGTTGCATCACCTGGTTGCCAGCAAGACAGAGTGAGGCAGGCGAGGAGGAGGAAAATGTGCTTGAAAGCCTGGATGTAACCAAACAGCGAGTTCAGCATTTCAGTGGTGGGAGCGTATTTAACAGCTGTTGGTTTAAGAGGGCTGACAGATCAGGACTGAGCTGTGACTTGGGCAGCAGCAGAGAGAAAAATCTGTCAGAAATGCTTTGTAAGTGTTCCCTCTCCTTCGTCCATCACTTAATGGCAAAGTCATCAACTCTTAAGGATGGCAGTTGGCCTCCTCTACGGGTTCAAGATCTGCAATCTCCTAAGTGCAGGCTGTGTCCACAGGACCAGTGTTCAGTACTAGCAGATAATTTGTGTATAAAGCTTTCTTTTGCATTTGGATACAACTTTCATTGCCCACAATAAATGCAAGGCCTTTGAAGTCAAACAATTTTCTAAATTCTCTGTTGTTAATTAAAATTCTACTAATAAGGACAGAAATATCTCAAAAGTATTTTAGGGGTTAGCAGTCCATGCTCTTTTGAACTGCAAAAGTGGAGGAATCTCCTCCATTGTGTCTTCAGGCAGAAAAGTCTTTTCAAAGACCACGCAAGGCATTTTAGCAGCTTCTAATAAGTGCTGACTGTCAAAGTCCAGCATCAATAACAGGAAATAGCAGGAAACAGAAGCACCAAGTCAGCAGCACCAGCTAACCACATTTTGATAGCACATGCAGGAATAAAGGTGTCATCTTTAACTAGATCACAGAGAACTAAATATTTATCCTCACCTGATTTTTTTTTTTTGGGGGGGTTTCATATTATGAGCCTCACACTTGGATTCATTTAGACACACTGATTCATTAGGCGGCCCATGACCTTAATAAATTTAGATTACCAGGAAGGGGTAGTTTATAGCAGCCTCTTAGTCATAGAAATGACTCATGATATACACCCACACTAACCTTTGTTCGGTCTCTCCAAGTATGCCAGGGCTTGTTAGCCCTTCACAAATGGAGTTCTTTGATTCCCTCAATGAGAGGACATCAAGGAAGTCTGGTTGCAAGAACAAGCTCCCTATGCAAGAGACAAAACAATAACAGTGACCTTGAGAAGCTGAGAACTTGTTTTCTCCAAGAAAATGATGTACTGCTGGAGGGAAGTGTCTCACATGACCTGAAGTGAGGTAAGAGTGCAGGAGGGGGGAGCAGGACTTGTTCTCTTCTCACAGGCTGCCGGGCTGCTTCCTTGGGAAAATACTCTTTGTTTCCACAGGCAGAGAGCAAAAGAGAAAATGTAGGGATTTTGTTCTAGTTCTGAGCATTTGGTCACATTCAAAGAGGAACAAAAGTACTGAATCAAACATAAAAAGAAGAACAAGATGAATTCCAAAGTACAACCCACTACGTATTTGCTTTCCTGCCTACATTAGGGACTCCCACCATGGTTTTAAAGCCATGGCAAGAGATATTTCAAACTTCCTTGGTAACTATTTCTGGAGACAAATACTTAAGAGAGACTTAAAAAGTTATCTTAGTAGCACAGAGCTTTGGGTAGAAGGACAAAAACATTTAGACTAGACGTAATTTGTGGCTGACAGAGCCTTGAAAATTGCAGTTTGACAGTCTTTCCAGGTGATTGGAAAAATCCTTGAAGGACTTTTCAAATTCTGGCTTAGATGAAAGGGCACACTGGAAGCCTAAGATACTAGTCTTCTGGAGAATGAGATCATCAGAAGTAAGAAAAACTCCATTCAAGATAGCTAGTTTGGTAAAGGACATCTTCTCTGCCTCTCTCTTTACATCCGTGTATACTGCTTCAGATAATTTGCTAAAACCACTGTTAGCTTCCCTGAACACAGCAAGGAGTTTGCTTGGTGGATTTGTCTCAGCACAGTATTCAGTGTCATGCTTTATCATGTATATCCCAACCTAACAAGCAGCCAAGCCATCATCACGTGTTCAATTTTCTAGTAGGACACAAGAGATTGTAGGATTGGTCAGTCTTGTAACTGTTCCTAAATAACTTCGCAAAACGGGCAGAAGGCAGTGCAGCAAGAGAATGAGGGGTGGTAGAGCTTGCCATTGTTCTGGGGCAAGCTCCTCCTCTGCCTCAGGCGTTCATTGATTTGCACTGATTTGAAGAACTACTTTATCACTTGGCAGTTAAAGTACCTTTACAAATCCATATTAGGGAAACATATTTCAATTTGATCTTTGGAGAAAGACCTCAAACATCACTTTAGAATATCTGACTATGGAGTTGGTCAGTGCTGCAGCTGTGCCCCTAAGTCCTCCCAAAATTCTGAAGGCATTGGTTAAGTTAGAATATGAGCAGGGCTGTTGAAAGATGTTCACTGGGAAAATCTGCATATGAAAATATGCACATATATTAATATTTTAATGTACTGAATTTTTTCAATTAAATGATTCATCCTAAAAAGTATTTCTCATCAATTGGAAACAATATTCACTTCCTTTCAAATCATAAGAAATTAAAATAAATATCATTTGGTTTTCCTGTTTATCTACTCAGTCAAGGAGAGGGAAGAGGGAGTGGAAGAAAGGAGGAAAAAAACAGAAAAAAATAACTATTTTCTTTGCAGCTTTATTTTGTTTTGAATCAAGAAATAGTTTTTTAATTTAAATCATTTCATTAAATGTATCAGAAAATTACACAAACTAATCCCAGCAAAATGAAAGGCTGTCAGTTTGATCAAAAATTTTGACAGGCAAGATTTTCTTTTATTTGTGTGTTCTTCTGATCTTGATTTTGGAGATTTAACGTATCTCAAATTAAGCTCTTTGTTAGGAGATGGTCCAGTTATTCACTTGCACCTGAATCATCATATCACAAACTTCAAACTCTCTCATAGCCTCTGAATGAAAAGCTTTTTCATTTCCAAAATAAGCTCCTTTTGTCCTAGTTGTCATGTAGTTCATGCTACACTTGTACATTTTAAAGATCACTTTGCTCAAGACAAAATTACATGCTCGGGACTGCAATACTCATTCTGCTAAAGCAGACATTTCGTCTCTCAGAAATGATAGTCTGTTTCACTGCCCTGAATATCACACACCTTGACGCACACAGCAGAGGCACAAAGCAGAACAACCCAGAATTCAGGGAAGCATCTCCTGAGAGGTGGAGCCAGGATCAGAACAAGCTCTTCAGGAATATTACACTATCTCTGCAACCTTGGTTAGCTCTGCAGGCTTTGTTAACGTACAAAATGTGATATCTTTCCACCAATACGCTGCTGTCAGCTCAACAAATTTATTGTCTTTCTGGCCATAAATAGAGCTCTTCTGAAAGCTCTGACTTATAATATGAGCACTTGCAAATCTCAGGTTTCATTTGAAGAAGAAGAGAGGAAGAGAGAGAGAGAGAAAGGCAAAGAAAGAGGGAAAGAAAAAGGAAAAGAAAATGGAAGAAAATAGGAAGAAAGGGAAGGGAAGATGTGGGAAGGTGTGGGAAGGTGTGGGAAGGGAAGGTGTGGGAAGGGAAGGTGCGGGAAGGTGTGGGAAAGGTGTGGAAAGGTGAGGAAAGGTGTGGAAAGGAAAGGTGCGGAAAGGGAAGGGAAGGGAAGGGAAGGGAAGGGAAGGGAAGGGAAGGGAAGGGAAGGGAAGGGAAGGGAAGGGAAGGGAAGGGAAGGGAAGGGAAGGGAAGGGGAAGGGGAAGGGAAGGGGAAGGGGAAGGGGAAGGGGAAGGGGAAGGGGAAGGGAAAGGGAAAGGGAAAGGGAAAGGGAAAGGGAAAGGGAAAGGGAAAGGGAAAGGGAAAGGGAAAGAAGGGAGAAAGGGTGGAAAAGAGGGAAGGAGAAAAGAAAGGAGCAAAAAAAAAGGGTTGAATGAAGAGCCCTTTGCAGCAGGCTACAGTTCCAGCTATGTGATGTCCCAAGGCAGACTCTGCTTATACTTTCTGAATCACATCTTTCTCTATTGCCAGGGGCTGGAACAAAGAAGGGAATTCAGGACACTTGAAGATGGCCCTTTATTTCAGTCCTACATGCTAAACAGCTGTAGAGGAAATGTCCTAACTTATTTCCACACATAGACATACACACACACACATACACACCTTCATGAAACCAGATCAGATGGTTTTGAAGGCAATCAGAGGGTGGGGGGCAGGCTTTTTTTTTTTTTATAGAGGGGAGAGAGCTTGAAGAGATGATTTTTGTAGAATTGGAGCTAGGAAAGTTCATGCTTTCTCATAAATTGTCTGACACCTACCTGGTCATTGCCTTGATATCTGACTTACAAAATTGTCAGGCTACTAGATCCTAAAGATGGTCTCAAAAGAACACGGGCATCCTGTGTGAAAGGAAGTAGGTAGTGTGTTTTATGGCCTCTGATAAACTAAACATGGTTTTAGCACTGAGAGAAAAAAAATATTTAAAGCAGAACTACAACAAAATTCAAACTTTTGGTTACAGGGAGGAGAGCAGTAAATAACAGTATGAACTGGAGATGAGAGATAAGAAGCAGCAAGATCTTTTGAAATAATTAAGTAACAGACAGGGAACAAAGAGACAAAAACAAACTAGTTAGAGACAGACCCATAGTAATTACCAAATCAAGCATGTGGCCTTTAGAATGAGTGGGATCATTCATGTGTTACACAACATTAAATGAATCTAAGAGTGCTATAAAACCATGCACTGCAAGTGAAAGAATTTAGAGCAAGACAAAATTCAAACTCACAAACAGATGCTCAGTGAAATTTATTGTGAGTTCAGAGAGTGGTTCTGCTAAATCATTAAATAAAGACTTGGAATTCCTCAGTGCACAATTTAAAGCAATGCAGAAGGAGGAGATAAACCAGAGGAGGACAATAAACCAGAATAAAGAGGAAGAGAATAGGCAAAACTCAGCTTGGTTCTGGAGCTAGGCAGATGTACTAGTTTGAATCTTCTCAGAGTCCCTGTGCGTTTGCATGTATTTGCAGAATAATAGAAAAGGAACTAACAAAGAGCAAGGGTAGGAGGGGGAAGAAATGTTGTGCCTCAAAAGGAGGAAAGAAGTGGGATGAAAAAGGAAGAAGTATATCAGAAGGAGACAAAGAAGAGAACAAGAAAGAAACTGATATTTGGAAGAAACAGGCAACCATTACCATAGTAAGCATGAGTGACAACTCCTACTGTTGGGACATCACCTCCCCTTGATTCATCCATGCTCCCTGCAGTCCACTGTCTCCATCAAGAAAGGTAACTACTGTGACCCCTATGTATCCTTTTCAGCCTCTAGTTCCCAAAACCAACTGTCTTACTGAACTCTTTAAATTAAACACTGTCTCCAATTCTTTGCATGTGCGTGCAGTGTCAGAAGGGCTGTTCTGATCCATACGTTGGTGTGTGTGCAGGAACGTGTGCAGCAGGCTGTCACACTGCAATTTTCCATCTCCTTATGTTCTGCTGATGCCCTGCAAAACCTGCCAACCTCCTAGGACTCTGCACACTTTCAGTTGTTCTTCATCTGCTGAAGTTTCAAAAAAGATGCATATTTCACCAGGGAGATCACAGCTAACAGAAATGTGCTTCACAGCACAGCCCTGTCCATAAACTGGATGCAACAAAATCTTCCCAATAAAATGAAAGCGCGTCAGGTTCTGATTATAGAGGAGTAAAAGCATGTCAGTGAGGTATTGTGGTTCTTCTGCCACTGTCTAACCAAGGTCATGAAGACATCTCTTCAGTTTATTAATGCTCCTTTCAGTGTACCACATTAGCTCCAGCCAGTGATTCCTGGATAAAGTTGTGCAGTACACAGAACTTCTCTGTGCCTTGCCCGTTAAAGGAGTAGCATGTAATACATGGCTGGCATACACAGCTGCAGGAAGAATGTTGATCTAAATCTCTTATGTTCACCCCAAGTTTACTTTATTCCACATACCCTGAATTGTCTGCTCTTGCCAACAGTCAACAAAATGAGAAAAATGCAAATACCGACATTTTTAAAATCTCAACTTTGCTTTCAACAATATTTGCAAAAAAACCCATGGGTTTATGGTGCGATGAATAAAAATATACCTACTACCTGCACATTTTATATGTGCAGTCAGTTTATAGGGCAGAATGTGACCTGAAAGTAATTCTTTTTAACATGTGAAATTCTATAACTCTTCACGTCTGCTTGTTGATGCTTATCTACTTCCCTTGTTAAGGTATAAAAGAATTGTGTTGTGTACGCTCATACGGAACAATTGCTGATCTGTCTTGCAAAGTTAAAATATTTGTGGAATCAAACACACTTGGACTTATCTTAGCCTGAAGGAAACTGTAAAAATATTTTAATTTAGTTACATGCTACCATCACACTATACCATTATATCAGGAAATGCTGTTATGATCTAAACATTTGGGATTTAGATCTATTATCTTCTAAATGTTTATTAACAAATATATCAGTGTATAGCATAGGATTCTAACCTTGACAGTCCTTTTTTATGTTAAATAATTCAAGATATTCTTTGAAAACTTCTGATTTTAAGTTTAATTCACCCTACAGAGCCAATAACTAGTTAAACTGTTAACTGTCTATACAAATACTGCATGGCTTAAATTCAGATTCCTACAAATGGAAGGTAGAGACGTTCTCAGTGTCAATAGGCCATGACTTCCACAAAGCCGGTGCACAGTAGCTGAGAGACTGACCACCCACAGTGACACATTTTTACACTGAAGATGCAAGGAGGCCTACAACAGTGACCTTTCCTGGAGACCAGGAGAATAAGCCTCAGTAATTCAGGATTTAGCCATTCAGCAAAGTTTTTTGGTCTCAGTTAATAAAGGGCCTCGCTAATCCAAAAGCTACAAACCTAACAAGATTCCTGGTCCAGCAGCCACTATGGTTGGGATTTTGTTTCGTTTGATGAGGAATTTATGCTGCTTTGAGCGCTGTTTGTGAAAGCCCTTGGATACGGAGGCTGTCTCCTTCAGCCTTCGGCACTGCGCACCCTGCAGACACGGCGTACTCCAGGAAGTCACGGAATCTGTGCAGTCCCCTAGCAGTTCACCTGCATTAACAACTGCCAAGAGAGAACAATATTGTAAAAATTTTCGCCTGGCCAACGTTTTCATTCTCCTTCTGCAACTGAAACATACATGTATGGTATAGTCTACTGGCAGCCGCGAGCACACTTTCATACACATCCCTTCTGCAGCAAAAATTATTGCCAAAAATATAACATGTTATACAAACAACTTCATCACCCAAAGAGCTTTATAAATGCTTAATAAAAACACAACACAGAGCAATAAAATATACTTTACTGAACTAACAAGAAAACCTACGGCCTTTCCATTCTGCCTTTGGTGCAGGAACAGAACCAAATTAGTGAACCAGGTCAGCCAGTCCTACACATTTTTGCATAAGAATTTCACACACAAGTATACTATCTAAACCATTTCCTAAGGACATCTGTTACTGAAGTCACCCAGCCAGAAAGCACAATAATGCATAGAGTTTCTTTTGGAAGAGTGGTGATGGGGGACAACAGTTTAAAGCAGAGGAGGAGGGTTTTTTAATCTTTTGTTGAAACAGGAGAACACTCAGTGAGTACGTAGCTTGGAGAAATAATAATATTTCAATTCAGGCTTTTGGAGCAGCCTTCAAACTTCAAGCGCTTCATAACCTGCTAAAGAACTGTGCTGGCTTTCAAAAGATTCAGCATATGTGTATGTGTATGTGTATGTGTATACGTATATAATGCATCTGTCTCTGTGTGTGCGCATATATGTATAAAAATCAAATCCTACTCTTTCTATGAAGAATTAGCCTGTCTAGACTGTGGAACAGGTCTATATTCCTTCAAGGCTTAATTCAAGATAGCATCCACAGTTATAAAGCAATGAGAAAACCCAAGTACCAGGATTATTTGAGCAATCAGGTATGACACAGTCATGGTTATTTAGAAGTAATCACACTCCTAGCAATTTGCAGATATTACCCCCTCTTCTTTCCAGTGGCATAGAGATAATAGTAACCTATATATTCTGCGAGAAAGAGAGAGTGTGAGCGAGCAGGCCCGTGTCTTTTTCTGCATCTCTTGCCTGCTCACCCTCAGTCAAAAAGAGGATGAGAGAGTCGGTGCTGACCTACAATTTCAGAGCAACTATGTTCCTTTACACCTTTACAACATCTACATTCTTCAATGGCCCATTAAAATGTCTTTCACTTTAAGTGATTTAATGAAATAACAAATAGAAAACCAGAGAGGAAAACTGGAGAAAAAGAATCAGCTTTGGCTGAAGAAAACAAGAACAGAACCAAAAACCCTCAGAGGCCGCAATTACAGTTAAATAGGACAAAATGAAAAAAGAATGACGTCAAATTAAGCTCCCAGACTTCATGTGAATCTCTTGTGTAAGCAGGAGGGAACCAAGAGAGGAACCGGTAGCCTCCTAGGCAGTGCTACCAGTGAGAGTGGGTCCAAGTGGGTGAGTGTGCATGCACATGCCTGTGTTACTGTGCTCGAGCATACAAATGAAAAGCTACAGTGACAGCTGAAAATGCCAAAGGCAATCCAAGAAGACAAAAGGGGAATGAGGAGAATGGAAAAGAAATAATAGAAAACTCAATCAGTGATGATGTGAGGAGAAATGGAAACAACTGGAGACTTTTCAGCTGGGTGAAACAGAACAGGAAGTAAAGAATGGAAGCTGGGAAACAGAAAATAGATGTTATTCAGAAGAACATTACCAGCCATCTTCATTTTATACTCTTTGAATGGCCACCACCCTTTTGGAGATAAACCTAGATATAATGACTCTTGCTTGTGAAATACTTATTTCCTTCTTCCTGAACCCCAAGATTGTTTGCTCGCTGTCTCACAAATGCACATCCAAAAGAATCTTCCTCCAGTTATTTTCCTGATTCAGGTGAACACCTTATAACCAGAAACAGACTGAAGACAGGCAAAAACCTAACCTGGGAGAAGAACATCATTTTATATCATCATAATGTTAGTAGATCTATATTCAAAGTCTATGTGACCTGAATCAGAAGTGTAAGCTGCAAAGACAATTGTTGCCTTCTGAATGATGGAGATGAGAAAGTCCAGACTCACTTTCCTTAGCCTATCCTTAGAAAGCACTCTGATCTTCCTCTTTTCAAGCTGTGACTTGATACTCCCTTCCCAACCAGAACAACAACTCACTAGCTGAAAACAAATAAACTAGAGTAGTCAAAATGATAAACAGTAAGAAAATATAAAACAAAGCCATGCTTTGAGCAGAGGAACCACTTCAGACGAAAGAAAACAAACAAAAAAACCAAACAAAAACAAACAAATAAAAAGGTCTGTTCCAGTTAAATCTCCTGGGATATGAGGGAGACAATTATTCAATTTCCTCAATTCAAACACATTCTTTAAGTGTGCTTTCTTTCCACATGTGTTTGGAGAGTGATTACCTTTTCTAGATTTTGACCCCCAAAAGCGAAGGAACTCCCAAAATGCACAGCACTGGCTCTCCCTCTGCAAACAAATCATAGGCAGCAAGATGGCTGAGGTCCAAAGCAGTATAGCTGAGTTCACATCTCACTAAGCCCAAACTTTATCTCCTAAGCTTTTTCAAAAGGTTCTGAAGTCAGTGAGTGTTTTGTCCCCCAGCTGTACTAACCAGGCTCAACTGATAGGTACCAACTTTGGGGTATGCAGAGTCACCAACATGAGTGTTAGATCTGCTGGAGTCTGACTTTTAACCGTTGTTTGGCATGAAAACATAGAGTATATTTGTTTGGCTTACTACTTCTGTGTCCCAAGTGAAAGAGGCGCTTTTATCTCACTAACTGGCCCTCTGTTCATATGCAGGCAGATGTTTCTTCTCCTGGTAAAACTGGTTATTGTTTTGGACTTGGAGAAGCACAATAAAGCAGAAATATCTCTAGTCTACATAACACCATATGGCAGTGATATCACAACTAAATGTTATTGCTATATCTGTTTGGCAGATTGGGAAATACTATGTTGACCTGGCAGAGCATGGTATTATATTTTGTTATAGGAGTGTTTTCTCTATAATTTCAGCATAGGTGACAGCTAAGTATGAAGCAGATGAATATAAAGATGACAAATGCATGTATATCTTAGCTTAAACACTAGCAAGTAACACTAATATGTAACTATGTAACTGGGTTTTGTTTTGTTTTGTTTTGTTTTTTGCATAATCTCCCTCCTAGTAAAAAGTTTTTGCAAATAGATCATAATATGAAAAATAGAAACACAAAAATCATGTATTTATAATTGATTTTTTTTGCTTTGCAGATAGTTTGATTTCTCAAAAGTAAGCCCTCATACTCAACCTGATGTTTTTATTTGTAAAGTGAACACAATTGTTATTCACCGGTAGTATTGATAATTATACACCCTAATGAATTTTGAAAATAGTGCAGGTGACTCTTACCAAATTCTGATTTCAAAAATGTGAATTTCTGATGTTTATTATATCATCCCACATGAATAATGACATTAAAGATTTCAACTTACTGCAAATGTAGGTGTTAATTGAGGTAATCTCTTTAAGAAAGGATCCATGTGGTAGATATGATACTGTGCAAAGCTCGTGGTGGCATTGAACAGTCTACAGCAAACTTTCTGAATAGCTTGGTCTGATATCTTCAGGAAAGGCTGCTTCTTCTACAAAGGTGATCCGTAGCAATCTAAAAGAGTGATCAGAGATATGAACAGAGATCAAAATGAACAGTGTAACAGCTGCTTCTCCAGTTTATCTGAAAAAGAACTGGTGAATGTTGAAATGCTAGTTACTTCAGATTGATATCAATGTAGAAAGAAGTTATCCTGGGTAGTAAGCTGGTCTTCAACCATCATTAATTCTTTCTTTTTTTTTTTTTTTGTTTCTCTTCTTAGTTGTTCAAAGACAGATTTTAATATTTCGGAATCTCAGTATGTGAAAGGATTAAAAGGGCTGTTGGGAGCAGCAGGGTGATGCATAACCACATGTATTGAAAGCAGATGAATCCCATTACCACCCGTCAGTGCAAACTCCAATTGTGAGGGTGAAAGTGCTCTCATTTGGCAAATGAAAATTTAGAAGGAGGGGGGGAGGATATCAGTAGCTAAGATGAGTGCTCTACCTGGTGTGAGCAGTTAGAAGGAGGAATGACAGTGAAAGGAAGTAATATATGCATCTTCCACAGCACTCCATTGCTTGTTATGGAAACCTTGTTAGCAGATGAAAGTGACAGGTGAAGTTCAGTGCTGTAAAAAAAAAACAGTGCACACATGGCATGATGACTGCCAAGCCTGGGGAACGGAGCAATCTGTGAACAGGCTTGGAATCCACAAATAAAACAGGTACTGTTTCATTCCTAAAATCCAAAGACAAGCAGAAACATAGAAACTGCCAGACCAGGAGTAAGGAAAAAGGAGAAAGAAAATAAAAACATGTATACATTTAAGCCCATGGCCTGTAACATCAGTGGGTACTCAAAGAAAAGAAAAAAAATACAAGAGAAAGAAAGAAGGAGGATAGCACATCACCATCCACAGTTTACACTGCTTACCTTCATAGTGAAAGACCTTTCAAACAAACAAAATGCCTTCAAGACTGCCCATTATTAACTTCTAATGTTGTTGTGATTTTAACCTTGGGAGTATAGTGGAAATGGTGGCAATGGACACCAGTTCCAGGATACTCAGTAAGAAAGCAGAAACAGTTTTCCTTCATCACTGTGACACACTAATTTTTAAACCAGATGTAAACTATCTCAGATATCAAAGTAACTTAGGGAGGTCCAGGACATCCATGGAGTGAAGGAATAGTTCCAGCAAAAACAACTAGTACTAGGTCTGTGAATATCTGTTGTTACTGTTGTACAGGAGACCTAGACTCATCTAAAAAGATCCCTTACAGAGCCATAATCTTTGCAAGGCAGAGTCACCTGTTTGTTTGAGACACAATAAGAAGAAAGCGTAGTGTGCAAGACCAAGATTTAGTCCTTTACTTTTACTCCTCTCAATTTTTAATCCTTTTTCAAACTTCAAAATTAATTTGCATAATTTCCTGCTCCAATGATTTTCAAGAATTAATTATACCTCTGAAAGGGACAGAAGCAGTTTTGACATAAAAGAGATGAAGGAAGACAATGGGAAAGCCTGCAAATTTCTGATCTCCTCCTATGACATAAGTACAAGCAGTAGCCACTGTGACACACTAGGATGGCCAAAATCCACTTTATTTCATCTCCTATCGCCCTGACCCCCACCCTCTGCAAATCTTTGCATTTGAGGTCATTGATGTTCAGTTATACATTTTGCATTTGTTGCATCTCATGTTCATCAGGAACCTCTTGCTTCCAGTCTGAGGGGAAACAGCATTTTCAGAAACTTGACTTTTCTTGCATTAGCCTCAATAACTGCCAGAAGAAGATTGCCATTGATCTGTATATGGAGAAATAACAAAGAAATAACATCTGAGATTTTTCTTAGTGAAACTTAGTTAGGAAATTCTGAAAATAAAGAAGGAAGCCTACAGAGGGTGGCAGCAATGACAGGTAGCCTCGGAGGACTACAGAGAGGTTGTGCGAGAGGCCAGGGATCAGGTAAGGCAGGCTAGAGCCCTGACAGAACTGAATCTGGCCAGGGACATCAAAAGCAACAAGAAAGGCTTCTATAGGTATGTAGGGGACAAAAGGAGGTCCAGGGAGAATGTAGGCCCTCTCTGTAAGGAAATGAGTGACCTGGTTAGCCGGGACATGGACAAGGCTGAGGTTTGTAATGACATTTTTTGCCTCAGTCTTCACTGATAAGGGCTCTTGTCACACCACCCAAGTTGTGAAAGGCACAAGCAGGGACTGGGAGGATGAAAACCACCCACTGTAGCAGAAAGCAGGTGCAGGAACATCTAGGGAACCTGAAGGTGCACAAGTCCATGGGTCCTGATAAGATGCATCTGCGGGTCCTGAGGGAACTGGTGGATGAAGCTGCCAAGCCACTGCCCCTCATATTTGCAAAATCGTGGCAGTCTGGTGTGGTCTCCGATGACTGGAAGAGGGGTAACATAACCCACATTTTTAAAAATGTGAACAAGGAAGACCCGGGCAACTGTAGGCCTGTCAGCCTCGCCTATGTGCATGGCAAGATCATGGAGCAGATTCTCCTGGAAACCATGCTAAGGCACATGGAGAGCAAGGAGGTGGTTAGTGACAGCCAACATGGCATCACTAAGGGCAGATCGTGCCTGACCAATTTGGTGGCCTTCTATGACAGGGTTACAGCATCGGTGGACAAGGGGCAAGCAACAGACATCATCTACGTCGACTTCTGCAAAGTATTTGACGTTGTCCCGCACAACATCCTTCTCTCTAAACTGGAGAGGTATGAGTTTGACAGATGGACCACTCTGTGGGTAAGGAATTGGCTGGATGGCCACACTCAGAGAGTGATGGTCAACGGCTCAACGTCCATGTGGAGACCAGTGACAAGTGGCATTCCTTAGGCATTGGTATTGGGCCTGGCCCTGTTCAACATCTTTGTTGGCAACACAGACAGTGGGATAGCGTGCACCCTCAGCAAGTTCCCCGTACAAAACCAAGCTGTGTGGTGCTGTCAACACCTGGAGGGATGCCATCCAGAGGGACCTTGACAGGCTGGAGATGTGGGCCTGTGCAAACCTCATGAAATTCAACAAGGTCAAGTGCAAGGTCCTGCACATGGGTCGGGGCAATCCCAAGCACAAATACAGGCTGGGCGGAGAATGGATCAAGAGCAGCCCTGAGGAGAAGGACTTGGGAGTGATGGTGGACAAGAAGCTCATCATGAGACGGCAATGCGCCCTTGCAGCCCAGAGGGCCAACTGCATCCTGGGCTGAATCAAGAGGACCGTGGCCAGCAGGTTGAGCAGAGTTGGCCTCTACTCTGCTCTCATGAGACCCCATCTGGAGTACTGTGTCCAGTTCTAGAGTCCCCAGTATAAGAAGGACCAGTTGGGGAGGGTCCAGAGGAGGGCCACAAAGATGATCAGAGGGCAGGCTGAGGACAGGCTGAGGAGAGTTGGGGTTGTTCAGCCTGGGAAAGAGGAGGCTCTGGAGAGACCTTATAGTGGTCTTCCAGTACCTAAAGGGGGCCTACAGGAAAGACGGCGAGAAAGTCTTCAGAGGGGCCTGTTGTGATAGGACAAAGGGTAATGTTTTCAAAATAGAGGGATATTAGATATTAAGAAAAAAATTTTTACAAAGAGGGTGGTTGAACACTGGAATAGGTTGCCCAGAGAGGTGGTTGACGCCCCATCCCTGGAAACATTCAAGGCCGGGTTGGATGAGGCTCTGAGCAACCTCATCTAGTTGAAGATGTCCCTGCTCCTTGCTGGGGGGTTGGACTAGATGACCTTTAAAGGTCCCTTCCAACTCTAACAATTCTATGATTATAGTCTATGAAATTCAGGTTTGTTCATGGTTGTCTGTCCCAGCCAGAGTCTATTCTAGCCAGATTCTCACTTAGAATTATTTGGTACCACCTTCTAACAGCAAACAGAGCCACAGATACACGCACGTGCCCAGCCCCCTCTTAGACCCACATACTTTTCTCCTCTCAATATCCATCAAACGTCCTTAATGAGGAAATGCACCACCTTCACATTCTCCCACAGTCTGTTCCTCCAGCTTTTCACAGATCACTTTGACTGTCCTTCTCTGCACTTTGCAATTCTTTCTGTGGTTTTGGGAAAAAGTAAGAAAAAACATTTGCTAATAGCAGACACCTAGCTACAACCTGGCAGTTGCACTAACTTGGATGAACATTTGTTGACATCTGTCAGCTGAGGACCTGGCCTCATATTCAAGGTGGAGATACCTCATCTGAAGCCTTTGAGGTAGCCATCAAGAGACAGTGCTACAATGTCTATAGCTGGTGCCAAAATGACCCATCAATCAGTGAAATAAAAATAACATGAATTTTAGATGATTACGTGAGATACAGATAATTGTGTTTCAATCTGCAATGGTAATTATAAGGATTAACATACTATTATCATTACATTGTAACAGTGTGGATGCAGTATCACCAGTATTATGGGTTTCAACTGAGAAGAAAGCTGAAATGAATGACCTCTAATCAACAGGGAGGCCAAACAGTCTTACTGTGCCATAGGAGAAAAAAAAATGTTGACATTTGAATTATTTCAAACCTGGGTTGCTCTTCAAATTCTGTAAAACAAAAAATTCTCCTCTCCTCTCCTCTCCTCTCCTCTCCTCTCCTCTCCTCTCCTCTCCTCTCCTCTCCTCTCCTCTCCTCTCCTCTCCTCTCCTCTCCTCTCCTCTCCTCTCCTCTGCTCTCCTCTCCAAACCTCTCCAAACCTCTTCAAACCTCTCCTCTCTTCTCTAAACCTCTCCTCTCCAAACCTCTCTTCTCCTCTCCAAACCTCTCCTGTCCTCTCCGAACCTCTCCTCTCTGAACCTCTCCTCTCCTCTGCTCTCCTCCGCTCTCCTCTCTGAACCTCTCCTCTCCAGACCTCTCCTCTCCTCTCTGAAACTCTCCTCTCCCAAAAATTATCTCCATGGTTATTTCTTCCCATATGATGTCCTCAGTGAAAGATACGTCATCTGAGACATATATATTTTGCCTAAGAGTCCTGGTCTGCCCTCAAGTTGCCATGCTTCAGCAGGTGACTGTCCATCTGCTGAGCTAAGGTAACTCTGAACTTGCTTTCAGTCCACACCAGAGGAAAGCTAGTTCAGCTTAAACCAGGCCAAAATGAGAGAAAATATCCTGGCTGGGACAAATCCTGCCAAAGTGATTGCCACCCTGATGGAGAAACTCCCATTTTATCAGTTCTGACTTGTCTCTGCCCACCTGACTGGTTGCCAGACTGATTACTATGAAAACCGCCAAGTAATCAGCCTGCAACTGAGTTGAGTCATGCATACTCAGTGGGCATCAAGAAAACCAAAATGTGTTATCATCCTTGAGGTATCCAAAATTCATGGGTAAGCCCAGACAAAGACATTAACAGGTCAAATTTAGAGCTTTTTACAACCACTAGGACAAGAAACAGACTTCCTTTTTTTTTTTTTTCTTTAATTGCAAGCAGAGACAATCCTGTTTCCAATAGCAAAATCTTTGAATTTGCAACACTAGATTTTGCTTCACTCTCTGCAAGATAACCATCCACTGAAAAATCATTGAAAGACACCTCTTTTCTAGCAGCCTTTGCCGACAACCTTCCAGAAGGACTGAGAACTTCTGAAGAAATCTAACCAGACAAAGAAACCTATTGTGGCTTTATGCCAAAGCAACATGCACCACTGTTGCAGGACGATTGTGTTTAATTTTATTATCATCCTCCTGAACACATATAGGCTCTGGCAGAAATGTTATCCTGTTTAAGATCATCACTTGGCACGAGTATTGATTTGTTTTTAGTGGAAGACCATGCAACTACTGTATCCTTCATATGCTACGTATTTGATTAAGCTCCACATCCCTGTGAGGACGGATGCCGGTGATCAGTGTATGTGATGAGGGGTTAGAAAGAGGAGAAGGATCTACTTTGGTTAACAGTAGCAAACAGGAAATCTGTGGGCTTGAAGATGGCAACTTGATGTTTTGCAGGTGGGCTTTACTGAGAGGAGCCCTGGAGTGTTCACCAGAATTTATCAGTTGCCAGTTTCAGAAGTTAATTTTGTTCAGAGAGACAGAGAGATATGCCAAGGGGAACATATGGCACAATAAACTCCAAGTGGGTGAAATGCGTTTCTGGACTGAATGCCAGCGAAAGCCATGAGCTGCCTGAGGGCTTGCTAAGCATTTTGGTGGGACCTGCTCTTCATATTGGTCTTTTCACTTCTCCAGGCTACAGCTCTAATGCTTTCTATCCAAAGATAACAATTTTTTTTAGAAAAATCTTGATTTGTTCCACTCAAAAGACAAGATTTTTAAACCACTCTCTTAGGTTTTCTGGCAGCGTAAGAACAGCTGTACTAGATTACACTACAAGTCCCACTACATCAGTAGTGTGTCCATGAGTGGAACCAGCAGCAGTTGCCTAAGGCAGGATGTAAGAGCTAGGAAAACATGTAGTGATGCTTCTCACACTACACCTTCCCAGGTCCAACACAAACCTTACACTATGTGCATCGGTAGCATTGCACAGTTGGGTTTCTCGCATGTAAAATGGGGAACCACAGATGAAAAGGGACAGCTCATGCACCAGAGCAACCATCCTGCCTGCTCTATTTATGCCTATTACATGTTTCATCTCTACAGCAGCTGCTTTTGATCCAGAGTGGTGGGAAAAAATATAAGAGCTTCATGTGTGTCTCTAGGAAAACATGTCTGATGAAAAATCTAGATATTTCTTCACAAAGAAAATCTATTCATGTTAGGGGACTGCAATTGCACATCAACATCTAATACTTCCAACCAGCCTATTCATCTTTAACACAATACGAAAAGCCTATGGATTTAGCAAGCTCCAATAACATCATCTAGTCACCCATCATCTGTAAACAGAAGTTTACCCAAAATACCTTCAACAGCCGAAAGGATGACTTCTCAGCTACTAATACCTAAAACTTGCTCTTAGTTTACACAAAGCCTTGAAATTTTCTGAATTTTATAAAAGTAGTTATTTTTTTGGTAATTGTCCATAGATCATCTCCCTTCAAGAATTTCACTTGTCCCATCCTTGGCGGCTGGCATTGACTCTGACAGCACTGAAAGTCTATCATTCCTCCAAACATCACCTCTAGGGAAAGTCATTTTCCTTGTAGATGCCATGTTGCACAAGTCTAATGAGAACTAGAGAAAACAAAGTTGTTTAGAAACTTCTTCTAATCTTGCAAGACTGGTAAACAGAATGTTTGCTTTTTTATTATCATTTCAGTTGCTTTCTGCAAAGTTCTGTAGGCTACAGAGCTTCCTAGGCGAGTACTTCAGACTTTTGCATAGCTCTTAACATATGGTCTGCCAGTTTTGTTTAGGTTGAGCAGTACCTCACTGTTTGTGTAATCACACTGAAATCAAAGATGACAAAAACAGGTCTCCAGGACCCTCTTGTACCCTCACAACTTCTCTCCCACTTAGCTCTTTGCACTTTCACCCTTAAAGCATATGGGAAATTAGGGGTAGGAGCACTCAAGAGCACCAGTGTGCTGCACCTGGACCCAGTGGCAAAACAGGAAAACTAGGTGATTGTGTCTTGTCAAGATGTGCCTGAGATGTATTTCATAGTGTTACCTCGTGACACCCTTTTGTAAAGTTGCATATAGTTGTTACAGCCATGTATTTGATTAGCTTTCTCTGCTCTGTGCTCTGCCCACCATCTGAGCAAGATGAGCCCACGGGAAATGGAGACACCACTAGGAGAGCACATGCTCTGCTGGTAACATTCCTACAGGCTGAGCCAATCCAGTAGGACTAGACCCCATCAGTCTCCTGTTAGCTGAGACCAGATCCTCGGCTGACATAAACCCATTGCAAGTAACAGTGAGATAGGAATTTCCACTTCTGTTAGACCAGCCTGAGGAATAGAAAAGGAAAATAATTTTTAGCTCACCATGCAAGCTTCTGTTCTTAGTTCATTTGAAACAAGGCAGCCATAGTAACACTGAACCAAAAAAAAGGGTAAACTTACTGGCTTGAAACCAGTGAAATCTGCATAAACATTACAGTGTGCAAAGCAGATTACTTGCACTTAGCTTCAACTGAAAACATGGTTATACCAATATATGCCCTTCACAATGGACAATGAAAAGAGAGTGTAAACATTGGTTTACACAATAGTCTACCAGATGTAACCATCAAAAACACGTGACAGTGTCTCTGGTCCTAGGGGTAGTAATAATCATCTAAAGGAACATCTGCTATTTCATCTAGGGAAAAAAAATGGATCACTATGCCCAGGGACTGCACTAAAATGTACATATTTTTTTCAAAAACCTGATTTGCTGACTGAGCCAAACCTTCAGATGGTGTACACTGGCAGACTTCTGCCAAAGTCAAAGGAGTTGTACTGGTTTATACTCACAAGGCACATAATCTGTTGTAGACAAATATGGACAGAAGTCTTCTTCCCCTATATCCACTACACACTGTGGTGTTTATTGTCTGACAAACCGTTCAGGGACATGCAGCCTGCTAGAATGCCATTTCAGCTAAGATCTCCAGGTTGGCAGAGACTTGCTGTCAACCTACAGTACACTTTAAACGATAGGTCTGTGCAGCACGGCTGCAATCCCAGAAACGTATTCTTTTAAACCAGACAGAATGAAGACCAGAGCCCATGAATGCTCTCAGTATAGCACTCCAGCAACCACAGGCATTTTGAGGAATTTCTGCAGGGCAACCACAATCCTGTGAATATTGCAAGGAAAAGCAGACACAGGTGAGTTGCTGAATCTTCCGAGGCTGAGAAAATACCTTCTTCACAGGCACACACAAAAACAAACCCCAGCTCTAACTCCGGCCCTGAAAAAATTGCAAATGTCTTCTTATAATTACGGGGATCCCAGAGGGTACATATAATTGAATTAAGGGGTGCCTGTACTTGCATACTTAGTGGCTGTAGAGCTGTCTTCAGCTTCAGTCTGTGGTCCCATAATCAGTGTCCAGAACATGCACAAGACGTCCCTTAATTCAGTTATAAGTAGCCCTTGGGGAACCATAGAATTAAACAGTATCATAAGGTTCTAAACATGGTCTGTACAAGGGCTAATTCCACGATCCCACCCAATAGAGGATTTCTCAGCCTCATCAAAGTTTTGTGCTAAAATTTTTGGCTAATATTTTGAAAGCATGTTACTTCATTTGACCTAAATGACTTCTGCACATGTTCATTTCCATTTTATTCTATCAGCCTGTTTAACATAATAGCATATTAACAGTACATTTGAAAGAAGAGTCAGTGGTTTGGAGTCAGTCCAAAGCAGTCACAGCAGCAGGAGAGAGCAATAAGAGTTTTGAAGAAGGAAAATCAGACTTGAGTCCCCATTACTGCTTTGCAAAATGCAAATATCCTTGTGCACAAGGGATGTTTTGGCATAAGAACATAATGTTATTTGTACCAGATTACCAGATTATTTCCAGAAAGATGGTCCCTGAGAAGACTAGTCTACTACAAATGCCTCTTTGCAACTGAAAAGTGCTGATGAAGTGAATATTTGAAATTATTATTTCTTTTATCATGTGTGTAAGCAGTATATTTTTATATAATATTGTTATCTATCATTCCATATATCCATTCAGCAGCATGTGTGTGGACAGGCAATAGACACTATTAGTAGAACCCCATACTATTAAACTTGCATTATTGTATCTTGCTGTTTATAACTTAGCCAAACGAAAATCACTTATTTCGTAATTTTCTCTGATGATTATCTGCCTCAAGTTAATTTATTCAATTTTTATTTTTTATTGAATGCAAAACAGCTCAGCCATTTCCAGAAAACACATTGTCAACTTCAAATAAAATTCTGGTTATCTTTTAACTGAGAAGCTGTGACTACAGTGAGAGTGTTGATATTCACCAAAAAAGTAGAATATGTGGGCTTATGACAAAAAGAATTAATGCTTCACTATTATGGTGGACATTTTAAAAAGGGTATGCATTTAATTATGGAGAGGTAATTGTTCATAAACTTAAAATGATAACATTTATTTGGGTCAGATAACCCAAGCAACAGAACAATTGAAGTGAATTTGGGACATCTGTACATATTTGAGACTTGGAGATGTGGACTAGCATTGGGTCATAAAGCAAAACCAAAAGTGCCCCTGCATGGAGCCTGCCAACAATAGCTGTTTTGACTGGAAAGCCTTATTTCCAAAAAAAAAAAAGCCAAGCTAGGAGAAGGTTTTGTGCAAAGATCCTTCACATACCAGTTAGGAAGTAATGCTGCTGAGTAGGAAAAGCTAATACTTTTAGCTGGGTTTCCAACAGATTACTCTCTGACCTCAGCATCTCATGTAAATCTCAAATAACACCATGAAATTGTGGTTCAACCAAGTGGCATACTTCTGCTGAAGGATCCTGTATACAAGTCTTGTTTGAACAGTGGGCAACTCAAGAGCAGCTGCCCATAACTCAGGCAAATGACACCAACAGGCCACTGAACCCAGCCAGAAGTGTATATGTATATCCAAGGGCACAACTGACCTCTGATTTTTCTTATGAACCAGCTGAGTACAAAATTGGCAAAGTACCATGAAGCTCACAGAGTCCTGCCCAGGGGTCAGTGTTAAACCAGAAGCACTCAGAAGACCAGTAGCTCCACGCTGCTCTGTGAATCACAGAGGAACCCATGGGAGTCAAAACACGCGAAGTCTCAAGAAGTGACAGACCAGCACAGGGAGATATGAGGAGGGAAAAGGGACATTGCCACTGTTTTAGATGTATGTACAAGTAGGAAATCTGTCAAGCAAGATTCTGTATGGAGTTCTAGGAAGGAGTCCAGACCATAGATTTTTCTATTTAGGCCATCTTAAAGAGTGAGAGAGAATTAGCATGCACAAATATAAATGAATAAGAGAGAAAGATGCACAACAAAACTGTAAATTTGGAGACAGAACTTTCATTTGTATTTTGCTGTTTGCAAGAACATCAATATGGTCACATCAGTATAATGCCATAGGGAAGTGGTTTGTGAGTAGAAAATTGCTGTGCTGTAACTGTGACGTGATGATGCAGTTACAGATTTCCTTACCACATTAAAAGAACTAATCTAGATTGTTATTCTGGCTTAAAAGTACAGGCATGACAGATAACACCTATGTGAATGAGAATCCGAGTTTGTAAGCATGTCCTTGGAGCTGCTCAGAAAACCCTACACATAAGTGCTCGTTACTGTGGAATGGTCATCAGGAGTACCTCAGCTTAATGCTCTGTACAGCACTGCTTACCAGGTTTCTAAGCCATTTGTACAGGAATCAGAACAGTTCACAGGAATATTAGAGATGGTCTCTCCCAGAGGAAAAAATAATTGCAAAAGGAGAATTCTCTTCCTGTCAGGTTTATGACTTAAAATATATGGGCAAACACACCAACCATCTTCCTTTGGTTGCGAAAAGATCTTAAATTCGAGGCACTGAAATGGTGTAGTGAGGTGCATAGCTCTGTGGTGCATTGCTAGTGACCCCACACGTGCTTGCATTATAGTGACTAAGCTCTGTAGCTGGTCAGTCCTTTTCTTTCCTGGCAATGTTTTTTCCCCAGGAAATTCCAAATCATTGGCACAGAGTCTGCTCAGAGTTTGCACTGATATCAGCACAAAGTACTCAAAAAATGGTCCTGCCTGCAACTTCTGAACAAACTTTTGTGAAGGAAAGCCACAGCTCCAGGAATCTTCTGTCGTCTTCTGGCTGCTGTGTTGATAGGCCAACCATGTAACATGGGTTGTTTTAGAATGCCTTATCCCAGCCACTGAAAGTCAAGCCTTTAGGTGGTGTGTTGCGCTGTTCAGTCCAACTCTCAGCATCAAAAGATAAACAGGGAGCTAAAGGTCCACCTTCCGAGGAGAAGACAAAGGTTCACCTTGTTTCTGTCCCATGCCCTAGTAAATTGCACAGGCTGCTGCAATGTATTTCTTCAGGTCCACATAAGCTGATTGCAGCCAGAGGAACCAGAGCCAAAATGGGAAGGCTGGCTGCTACCTCAAGGCCAACATCTGCTTTCCTCTCTCTCTCCTTCCCGTGGTGTGAGCAAGTCTCCACCTGCTCAGGCCCAGCAGGAAATGTGGCAAGCAGATCACGAGACATGTGAAGGGAGTGACAAAGTCAAATGTAAGCGTATGTGACAGTTGCAATTGTTTGTGACTTGAAGACAGTCAACAGCAGCCAGCAGCAGTCAGGAAGTGCAAAGGTCACAGAAAGACACATTGCCAGTTGATGGCATTAAATTTAAAGGCCTGAGGAGGAGGAGTGAAAAATAAGGAGCATTTTGACCTAATTAAGCAATAAAAGGAACTAAAGGTTGAGAAAATAAGAGGGTACATATCTAAAATAAGGAACATCTCCCTGTAAAATTCCCTTCTTCACTTGGATGCCATCACTTTCCCAGATCTTTGACATAACTGAACATGGACCTCAAAACAGCCGTACCGAATGTCCATTCCCACTGGGATCCCTGTCAGTATCAGATTCTACCTACTCCAAATTACTATGGATTACATAGAGATGTGGGGAGATGGGGGAAGCTGCCTCTCACTTTCCAGGCTCAGGATATTTTTTCTAAGGCACTGTTGGAAATGGGAAGTAGCAGAGGCAGAAAAGATGTGTCACAAAGGCCTCTGTCACCATTAAAATTTTCCAAAGCCATATTGTTTCTGAAAACACGATCTCCTTCCAAAATATACACTTAACAACACTTAAGCTGTCAAAAATTAGGAAAAAGTTAAGATTTATATAGATGACGATCCAGAACAGGTAAGCACAAAAGAGTTCTGCTGACCTTCAGCGTAGGGTATCAGTGAAGTCTAGCATGAACAGGAGATTTGCAGGTGCACCTCTCTCTGGCAGAATCAGAAATGCTGAAACATGTTTTATAGGTGTAGAAGATTCCCACAATACAAAGGTCACTTAAGCAGCAGCATGTGAAGATTATGACTACTCTTACATTTTAAGTTCCCACAATCAATGATCTATAGCAATATATATCAGTATAGCACATAGCAATGTAGAGAAATTGGGAAGTACCTTGCTGGCCATTTCTCCTAAAGTATCGTCCTACATGGTACGAAACCTTAATTTCCATAAAGTACAACAGAACATCTTCATTTCTACTTCAGTTATTAATTAAGGCAAAAAAAAAAAAAATTAAAAAGGAGAGAAGAGTCATTCTGCCTGGTAGTAATGTTCCTTCACCTTAATTTCTTACTCTTGTATCAGGAAGCCTAATAAAGTAAAATCACTACTTTATAACATGATTGGCATCTGTTTTCTGAAACAGATAGCTCCAGCTGACTACAACTCTTCCTAGGTTTTCAATACATTCATTGTTTAAAATGCAAGACACACAAAAATAAGTCTTCTACTCCCTTACACTCACGCAGCAGCAGTGAGATCACAGGTTACAGATACTGAATGTAGACCAGAATTTGGCCAGAAGTCTGGCCAAATAAGCTGGTTGATTGCCGCATATTGCACAAATGCTAAATTATTCTTGAACAGGCAGATGCATGCACTGGGGCTCTGGCTGGCGGACACGTGAGGCATAATTTGGCTAGCACATACTTCTGAGTGTTGCAGGCTGGTTGCATTGAGCACATCTGCATCCTAAAAGCACAACACAGCTCTTGGCTTTCTAGACTAGTCTCCTGTAACCTTGTCCAGTTTGGATGACATCATGAGTCTACTGTTGTGGATTAATATAAAACTACAGTTTGGATCCTCAAGTTGCCATTGTATTTGCCACTGTTTCTCCATATCACAACAAAGCCTCTGTAGGGTCTGGAATGTCTTCCATATGTGCAGCCTATGAAAACCATAGCAAAGTTAGTTTCCTAACTCAGAAGAAATTGAGATGACAGCTGAAAATAATTGCCTGGTGTTTTCACTGAAAGCTTTGCAGTCATCATCTGGGATCTCCCCCAGATTTTTCCAATGGAGGATTTTTTCATGCACTGACTCCAGGTTGCATTTTACATCTAACCTGAAGATGTGCAAATAACTACTCTAACAGAGAACAGTGCTGTACAATTTGCTTTTATACACTTCTAAAAAATGCTGTCAGCTGGTGACATTTCGCAGACAGATGTTGACCAATATACAGGGAGCACAACGGCAGTGTGCACACACATTCATATACATATTTCCCACACATGCACGAAGACCCTGTCCTCATAGCTACACAATCACAGAAACCTTAGTCCTTACTCTTGGCATATGCCACAGGATTACAAATGACCATTCCTTGAGGAACACCCTGAATGACTATAGTAGATAAAAGTTGTGTGATACTCCATGACTTTTTAGTTTGTTCTGTCAGTGGTATTCCTCTCAGCAATCACAACTTAATTCATCAAACCTTACTAATTCAAATATATATATTTTTAAAAACAAATAATTAAATTTCTCTATCCTCTACAATATATTAACAGAGCTTAGAAGAATTGTATTAAACACGGCATCTGAAATGTTATAAGTAATTTTTTAAAAAGGTAAAAAAGAGACTTCTTTACCACAGAATCTTTAGTGAGAATTGAGTAATCCAGATCACACTAGGTAGCACTGACCATAAGATAAGGAAGAGAGACCTCCAACAGCATTTTTAACATCAAGAAGAGAAAACTTTTCAAGTCACAAAATGTTCTTACGTATCTTTGATTTTCACTTGAATTGCAATCCAGGAATTAAAAGAAGTTTTTGAAAAATGCCCTTGATCTTAACCCTAGGCAGACATACAAATAGACTGACATGGATGGTAACAGTATAACCAAAAAGATTACACTATTTCATGAAGTTGCTAAGCCCTTCACATGGCAAAAACTTTCAGAGTTTAAATGAACATCTTGAAAAATTAATTTCTTCACAGTTCCTTATGAAATTATGTATTTTTTTTCTTTAATAGAACATTTTTTTCTTTCCCAGAAAGAACATTTGTCACATATATCATCACCCACCAAACTGCTTCCATCCTTCTTTCGGTTCTTGACAGGTACATAGGGTCTATATGAGGAAATACTACAAAGACTTAAGAATTCTATAAACCACGACTGAGGTTCAGCAATTCCTTCTACCACTGCAGCTCCAGACTTACCTGATTGCTGATAGTAAGGGGAAAATCCTAGCTCTGCTGAGGCAACGGTTGAAAAAAAAAAAAAAGAAAAAAAAAAGCCTTTCAGACTTAGAAGAATCTGAACTTCATGCCAAGGGAGCATCCTGTACATGCATGCGGTCAGTCTGAACCACACCCCACTTGCCCATTCCTATGCTGCACTATTGACCTCAAGGCTATCATTCCTGAATCAAACCAGTGCGAAAAATTAGAAGCAAATAGACTCTCTTGATTCCTTACTTCTTTATATTTAAAGCCACTTAGTTTCATTGCTATGTTTATGGTGCCCTAGCCCTAAGACTGTATTATCCCGAGCTGAGTTTTGCAGGAAATTAGGAAGAAAATGTAGTAGGTGGATCTGTCCTTATAGTCTGATCTGCAGACACTGGGTCACACGTAAAAAGCATCAAAGAGCAAACTGACAGGGTATCATGAGATCATCTAACCAACCAAACACCCAGCTTGAACATATTATTAATACCATTCTTTCCAATATTCATTTAAAATTAACTTGCAATTAAAACCCAGGGCAAAATCCTGCTCAAATGCCCAACATCTGATTGTAGGAAGTGAATGGGAACATTCCATGAACATCATTGAATTAAAACTGACTTTTGAATTTCAATGAATAGTCACAGACCCCTTTCTCCATTTGCTCTGGTATGCACATACCACTCATTCTTGGCTTATAACTGTAGAGCTGAACACATTAGACATGGTGACTACTAATCATGGTTGGTCTTTGAATGTTTCTAAATTATAGCACAGGCCATGAATAACCAAAAATTACTATGATTTCAGAAATGTTGTGCCTCTTGAAGTATTTATACCTTTCCAAAAGATTTGCTAAGAAAGAAATACCCCCATGTACATACAAACAAACTGTCTGCCTTAGAATTTGACTTAAGCACATTTTTAAAACATTAAGGCCATTCATCTCCTATTCAAAATACTCTTCCAATGGTTTCCAGTCTAACTACTAGTTTTCTGCACTAGTTTAAAAAAGAGTTCCACAAACTTTAAAGGTCATAATAAACCGCTTAGTATTTAGTTGAAGTCTGTACACAAAGTTGACTGCATTTCACCAAGAAACCCTGCTATTATGCTTAATGGTGCTAGCTATACCAAAATGTTTCATTCTGCAGGTGACATGGCTGTCCAGCAAGACACGTTTCTGAAGTAGCATTTCTCTGTCCTACACATCTGAAGCTTTCTTGTAAGCAGACTTTAGAATAATTTTCTCCTGCTAGCCAATGAAGAAGTCTGTGTTTACTGACCAATTTCTTTGCTTTGGGACTGTAAGCAAAGATTGAGCATTAGTAGAAGTGGAGAGATTTTTACATCTATACTTAAATTATTCTGTACAGAACACTAAGGTTTTGTTGTAATCTTTTAATAATCACAGAAAAAAAAAGAAAAGAAGAAATAGATCAGCATATCAATAGATAATGATAAAATGTCTAACAATCTCTGTTTGAAACGTGACAAACTTCAGGCGTCAGTGTGTAATGGCAAAGCTTAGCTATTGCTTCCATTTCAATATTTAAATTCAGAAAGAGCAGCTTGTTAGTTGGAGAATGTAATGCAGTCTGTCTTTGGCTAATGTTTGATTATAATGAATTTGAGGGCTTAATTTCAAGACCACATAAAAACAGTGAATATTTTCCAACGAGAATATTTTTCTAAATCACTTCTATGTGATGACTAAAACCTCCAAAATTACTATTCTTTCACCTGTTCAGCAGGGTTGTACAGTTGAAATATAAACTAAACCTGCCCTGGGTATGCACAAAGGTATTATGGAGAAAACAGGTACTGCTGCTTCACCACAAGAAAAATCCTTCTCTTGGTCAGATAGGTCCCCAAAAGAGCAGAGCTTCCGCCCATAGAAATGAAAACAGCAAAGTTCGTATTCAGACATCAGTCAGTTCCAATTTTTCTGTTCAGAAAGTTTATGCATGCTGAGGGCGCTCAGCTTTGCAAAGAAGACAAAGAGAAGCAAGGCAGTATCACCTCATGCACTACAGCCCTGTCAGTGCAGAAGACAAAAGATGTTGTGGCCTCGCTGAGGACTCGTCTGCCAACTTGTTTCTGTATTAAACTATTGCATATTGACTTCGTAGCTCCTCTTCTTTCAAAATAACTTCTTCTTGCAAAGAAGCCTTTATATTTTCAGATAATCCAGGAAACAATAGCCTCTTCAAAGTAACCAGCCAGGATACTGATAATCACACATATAAGAGCAACCCCGATGTAGGGGTGGGTTAGGTTTTTAAGTGCTTAACCAGAATGCTACGTGTGTTTTGCAGCCTCCACTGAGCTTTAGGAATTTTGTAACTCCTGAATTATTGGAGCCTACTGACTTTTACAAATGATCAGTAAGACCATTGTTTTTTAAAAGAGCTGTCAGGGATACTAAGTCATTATCTGTCCTACCCCACTACCCTAAAACTGGGTCAGGAAAACCAAAACTATTCCTGTCAGAGGTTCATTAAATCCTTTTTTTAAGACCTTTCAGTGGTGGAAACTCCCCCAAAGTTATAATCTAATCCTAGCAGTCTTCAGCAGCAGTAAGAGGATGTTTTTTAAGACTCTGCAGGCATCCAATTAAATAATAAAAAAAAATAAAATTAGTGTGTCAGAGTTGCAACCACACAATGCGAGTTTAGATCACCCTAGTTTCACAACTTATGTATCTGCATATGATGTTGTATGCATTAATGAACACTGGGGCTGGTTGAAAATGAAAAGAATTTTCTACAAAAGGGTTTAAAGCTGTTTTCACTTCAGAAAGCTTTAGAAAAATGGCTTTAAAACAAACAAACAAAGAAATATATTTTTTTTCTCTGTACATTTTATCATTGAAAAGCACTGGAAAAAAAAACAAAATAGATTTTCAAAACTTCAATATAATTTTATTATGCAGGAAAATCCCTAGGTTTTGGTAAAGTGAAATTCTGAGTAAATTTTTGTTGTAGGTAAAATCAGAAAATAGAGAGATGCAAACTTTTTCAATAAAAAAAAAATTGTTGATATTTTCTCCCAGGTCATTAAAACCACATTTACTAACAAAAAAAAAAGGATACAACAATAGCCCTTTTCATTAAGAACAGCCACCATCTGTTTTGTGTATTGAAAGGGGATGACTCAAATGAAGAAGCAACTGGTCATAGCAACAGTTCAACAGGTTTTATGCAAAAATGAGAACTATGTGGGTAGTATCCAAAAAGCATTACGGAAGAAACTGGCTTTGGTTTCTACCTCATCTATACATGTGTAAGATGTAATTTTGCCAATACTGCTTCCTGTGTCAGTGGTCTACTTCATCCTGGGTATGTCTGTCTCTTTATTTTCATGACCTTTGTGACCTCCTTGGAGAGAAAAGTGTGGTGTACACTATCTACAGGACTTGCCAAGAAGATGCTTGAAAGGCTCCATTGCTTTTTGTTCCAGTGTGAAAAGCATTAACAGATTTTGGAGAAAACTTCTGGTATAAGGTCATTTTTACTTTTCTTCTCTTAATTTTAAACACTTTCATCTACATCTCTGTGCAGTTGTTTGCATTCAGTGTCTCTTGCTAATCTTCTTGCTAGGTAGGAAAGAGCACGCAGGCCCAGAGAGCACCCCTAAATGAAGCCCTTCACTCCCTCTGCTCCGTCCTTCTGCTCTGGGGTAAACCTAGAGTTTTCGGCTCCGGGCTGCTTCAGATAAACCTCACTCCATTTCCTCTTTGAGGACATCATTCACTAAGTTCAGCAGTCACTTACCACCTTTCCCAGCAACTGAGCTGGCTCACTGGCTTTTCTGCTCCGGGTTCTTGGTACTCATGACTCCCTCTACTCCCTGTTCAACTGCTACAATGACAGAAGAATGCAGGGGGTAGCTAAGCTTCTTCCATCTACCTAATCTTAAGACTTGTGTATGTCTCTGTAGGGAGAGAAGAAGGTGACTATGCTCAGGTAGCTCATGTAGTCTCACTCTGTACTGACAGGTGTCAAGCCAACTCTCTCATTGGCCATGCAGGTCTTATCAGCTTCTGCAGAGGGAGGACATAATCTTTTTACTGTGTATCTTGATTTCCAACATAACATGACCAAAATGTAGGCCTCCAGTCATATGAGAATGACACATTGAATGACAGGACAAGCACAGGAAAGGACTGGACATCTTATGGCTGGGCACAGACCTATCACATGAGCAAACAGCTAGCATCACATGCCGTCTGGAAGTCCCTTACCATGTGATGGACAAGCATAAATAGGACAACTGCTTACACAGAGGAATGCACATTCATCATGCCATACAGAAAGGTTTAGGTGACTTTCAATAAGTAACAAATTCACTAAAACCAGTTCAAACAGAAAGAAAAATGCTAGTAAGAGAATTTTTATAAAGGAATTCAGCTAGAAAAAAAAAATCATGGGATTTAATCCAGTGTTCTCTGCTCCTCTTGACCAGTGACATAATAAGGATTTTTTTTTCTTCATCTAAAAATGAATTTATGCACCAGTTTTATCTTATTCAAATACAGAATCAATTTTGTTTCTAATTACTTTGCCTAGGAATATAACGTGCCATCCTCATGTTCAAGCAGAACTGCCAAGGAACCTGTAAGAACTGGAGGATTAGACTATAGCACAAGATTATAGCACAAGATTTTTGGGAGTCTGCTGGAATTTTTGTGAGGTTACCAGTTTGCTGACTTGTCTTAAGAGCTGTCAGGTTAAACTGATTAATCATCTCCTTATGGCTGCAAGAAGCATTATGGGCCGCTGTTGGGAGAAGAACAGAGCTCATAGGAGAGAAGAATAGCTTCGGAAAATCTAAGCAGTTGTCTCAATGGAAAAATTGACAGAACACTTGAAAAATAACTTATATGCTGAATTATGTGCTGTATACAATTTGTCTGAAAGCACTTTTTCAGCTACATCAGTAAGAATGTTGCCTGTTTTCCAGAGCCAAGAGGGTTATAGCTGGTATTTCACTCCAGTTCACCATCACTGGAAGCAGCATATGGAATGGAAATAAAAGCAACTAGGTTACTGTACTTCTGCGGTCTTCCGTTGTCTACTGTGACCATGGTATAGTATTCATCAGGTGCATAATTTATGGCTGAAATGATACTTCGAGATCTGTCTTCATGATTCTCATTGATTTCCACAAAATGGCTAAAGTTTTAGAGTATTTGTGGCTTAGGAACAAATCGTACTTTTAAAGAGATGTAAACAATGCAGTTCCTGATACTGTACTCTCATAGACTGAACAGCACAATTCAAAGCTCATTTGTTCGTATTACCAAATCTTCATTGATTCATTGTAAAGTAGGGTCGGTTTCTCTTTGAAAAACCACAATAAAAATTTAAGTCATTCACACAAGAAAGAACATTCTGTACTTCCCATCAGATTTGTTTTTTCCTCTATCTTTTTTTTTTTTTTTTCAGGGAAAGCCTGAATTCTCTCCATGGGTGAGTCTTCATGGGTCACTCCAAATTCGGTAACCGTTTGGGGAGTCCTGAGCAAAGAGTAGAGGCCTGAGGGGGCCCAGCTCATGTGCAGAAAGGGCTGCCCTGCATTTGGCTGCTAGAACAAAGCACACTTGAAAGCACTGAAAGATTCAAGCCTGCCCTTAGTTAGGTCAGTGAAAACATTTCCATGGGTCTGAATTGCCAGGGTAAAGCCACAGTTCTGAAAACCCGGACTGGCTTGCTACTCTGCATGTAGGCAGCTCACCAAGGCCTGATGAATAATGGAGTGAAAATCTAACCAGCTAATGATTTGAATAAAGGAGAAACATTTAAATAAGGAGAAGAGACTGACTTCCTCTTTCTACAGTTTTGCCTTGCCAGCCAAGAGCAAATATTTCTTCTACAACAGAGAGACACTTTCAGAGTGCTCAATTATAAGCAAGATTATCTGTTCCATGTAAGTCCATGCAACTGTACCATTTATGTCGGTAGGACATGTGGCCCACTGCTGGTAAAGTTTCAGGGACCTGGCCCAGTTTTCATCAACACGGTGAAGGAAGAAGGACACCAGCACTCTCATTTAAAGCCCATTTATATTGTCAAAGCAGAATGACTGAGTAGTACAGTACGGGAGAACCAGAGATCATATGGCAAATACCAGGCATGCATGACGCTCATTACTGGGCTGTTA
Organism: Chlamydotis macqueenii; assembly: GCF_036417535.1. Classification (NCBI taxonomy): domain Eukaryota; kingdom Metazoa; phylum Chordata; class Aves; order Otidiformes; family Otididae; genus Chlamydotis; species Chlamydotis macqueenii. The sequence goes on along the minus strand of NC_141593.1, from coordinate 51,445,092 downwards.
TTATCAAAACCTATTCTTAGAAGTAAGTTTGAAAAATACTATAAGGGCAGCTAGGAAAATATCACTGAGTCAGATACAGGGAGGTATGCCAAAAACAAGTGAACAAATTCAGTTCTTGCAGCAATACTGTAAAGCAGCTCTTTTCCTAAGGTATCTGTTGCTTCTTTTCACACTTTCTTAGCACACTTCATATTCCAGGTTAGCAGCATTGGTGTGCCTTTGATCTCTGTAGTAACAGGGGAATTGCCAGTTAAATTGTCACTTTTCTCAAACTCCCTGTCAAAGGCACATCTTCTTTCACATGCAAAATCAGCAGCACTTAGTCAGATTAAGTGTAGGATTAGTCAAAGGATATGGATGTTTGTATTCATTGATTTTCTTTTTTCGTATTTAAAAAAATATTTCCATAACCATGATTATTAGACTAAGCATGTGTTCATCTCATGAAAGAGAGCAACCTAATTTCTTGAGGAGACCTCACTGTGAGTATCCACATTTTAACAAGTATTCAATCCCTACTTTTCTATAATGCTAAAAACAGACTAAAAAGCAAAGTGAGTTCTTTAAAAATGGACTTGTGGAGGAAATTATGCTCAATTCCCATTTGACTCCCCATAACAACTGATCTTTAAGAGATTAGAAAGCATGGGTCACATTCTGCTCTCACATATGCACTCCTGAGATGTTGCTTCCACATGATACAACGGAAAAGGAAGAGTACCAGTACAAAAGGCTTGATGAAATTTGATTTGAGGACTGTAAAAGTCTCTGTTTCTGTTCTTGGGATTGAATTGCCTGGTCAGAGCTCTATAACAAGTTACACTCTGCAATCATGAATGCACCGATTTTGTTGAGCAATTTGTTTTCTCATCCCCATGCTGGCAAGGATTGCTACCTCTAAGTGAGAATGAAAGCTTACAAAGCAGAAAAACAGATACTACCATGCTGAGCAGTCCCTTACTGTGATAGAAACCTCACTGAAATCAAATGGATTATCTTCAGTATAAGCTACAGATCATTCAACTTTGTGCAGCTAACAGTTATCAAGACTGTATTTTTTTCAGATGGTAGCCACAACCAGCAACAGCCTGAAAAGCTAGGAGTCTCCATGACTACCACACTCCACAGAGCTCTATCCACTGAATGTTCAATGAACATAAAAGACCTAAAAAGTAGATTAAACTAACATTTCTAAAAAGACTGCACATCTTCAAGGAATAGTACAAAGAAGCAAAAAAGGTCTAGCAGAAACCTTATGTTACAGGCTTGCTTTCATTAGTAGCTCTGATGAAAGCTAAGATGTCAGTGAACGAAACAAATCAGGTCCAAGTGGGAACTGCAAAAAAAATGCAGAGTATGGAGTGATGTACTTCTGAGCTGGCATGTGATGGCTACGGCCAGGGAGTGGCTGTGTAGCATAGTAGATGCCACGACATTTCCTCGTCTACCACCACTCGGTTCACTGAAATGAGGAATCCTCTTCTCCGATCTCAGTCTATATCCAGGCTAAATGTGGCAGAGCTGGGGAAAGTTGTCAATTATCGCTTAATGTAAATCTCGCCCAGCACTGTCCATAGTGCAGAGGTAAAGACTTTCCAGCTTTTCAAATATCTGTGCCTTGGCTAATGGGACAACACTATTCCTTATTGCAATGATCCACCTCTAACTAAAGCAATCTTAATGACTCACAAAATAAATTAAGTCCTGAAATGAGAGTACAGTCTTCCTGACCAGTTTTAAGAAGAAAAATACAGAATTTGGGGTCTAGCAGGAAGGAAGAACTACTTCCATCTAACTGTCCAAACCAGTAAGAACCAAGTATGACACATGTAGCAAGAAAGACTTTTTAACACATTTATTTGAAATACTCTCTTAGATACAGAATGCAGGTAAACATTAAACTAGTCTCCATTAAAAAGACAACTTTTTACTCCCACTTGATTTTACAGGCCCCAGACAAATGTGTTCAGATGCTGTGCATTAAAGGAGTGATGGGATACTGAATGTTAGCATGGGGCTGGATTATGGCTTTGTTTTAAGCAGAAAAAGTTCCAAACTACAACCAGCAAGTCTCTGTCTAGTGACTCTTACTTTTTCCCTATCACCATTTTTCTAACTCTGCTTTAATATTACTAAGGGTGGAAAAACACAGCAAACTTACTTTAAACTGCTAGAGTGCTTCATTTGTTCCTTTCACACCAAACTGGAGATGAAAGTGTTGTGTATCACACCTACTTGCAAAGACATACACACACCTGAGGGATCACTCAGTGTGGCACACCTGGAGAATGACAATTTTGAGAGAAGATACAATAACAGTGCAAAACCTCAGGAGAGAGAAGGAAATAGCAACATTTTTCATGATGGTCTCCAGAATGATGGAGAAAAGAGCAGCAGTCTGTCTCCCACCCCATTAAAAGCTCACCCACTGGTACTCTGCTTTCTTCCTTGCTTCACATATCTCTGAAGCAGCTAAAAGCAGATTTAGTAGCACGCTGTCACACCGCTCAGCATTGGCAAGAGCAGACGCACTTCTTTCAGTGTGACAAAGGAGACCCATGAATTCCCTTTAAGAGATTCAAAGACTTTTCCAGGTAGTTACCTGTTCAAAGTCTGTGGGGAGATAGCAGGGGAGGAGCATTGCCTTCCTCCATTATCTCATCTCAGACAGTGGACAATGAAGATGAGCTCTCCTTCCTAATCCACTTTTGGGAAGGGAATCTGTTGAAAGGTACAGCCCCGTACACAGCACACACAACCTGAGAGACATCCTAGTGCCCAGCAGTTACCAGGAATAAATGAGATATCCTGAAGCTGCTACCTTTCTGAACATGGGAGACACTGCCTCATGCTGATACCATGATAAATGAACTTCTTTACATGCTAGCATTTTAATGGTCATGGTGGCACACCATTAGACATCTCCTCAGACCCAGCAAGAGTTTGTTTATATTTCAAACGTTCAGTGGGCATCTTCTGATGATTTTACTGATTCTAGTGAGTCTAGTGGGTTTTGTTTCCCATCCACCTCCACCAAGAGAAAATAGTTTTACAAGCCAGCCAGGACTTGGAAACTCTCTCTAAACTCAGCTATGTGCTAGATAATTGAAATTAGAGAACAAACAGAGCCCTGCCTCTGAGGATGCTGAGTTGGGTGAACTGCAAGGGCTGCAGTCTCCGCAATGGGTAATCCAAATGTCTTGAATAGGGAGGTCTTTTGGTGCAACTCTATCTGTCCCTCCAGAATCATCAAGAATAGGTTAAAATCCAAGCTCCAAATTTTAAAATCACAGTCACAGAGCAGCCAAAGTTGCTGACTGGAGTCTGACTGTGAGGTCTAAGTCCATGCTCACCAAGGCGTGGAGGAGTTCAGACTCAGTACCTATGCCCAGGCTGCTAATCACAGTTGCTGAATGACTTCTGCTCTGAATGATGACCAAGGGAGTGGATGGAATCACATCTCAGTGACCAGCCACATGGCGTCTCATCTGGTCTTCTCCTAGAGATGTGTTCACAGAGAGAGAGCTCTCTATCCACAGGGAATGACTACTAGCCCAAGTCACCACTGCTGAAATTCCTCCATCACACACTCCAGATAGACAAGTTTCTGATATCCTTGCCTGTATCTGTCAGCAACTTATTTCATGAGTCGTTTCACCAAGTTCAGTGTCCAGACATAAATAGAGTATTCCCTAAAGGTAGTCAAGCTATTATTGGTGTAATAAGGCTCTGCATGTGTGTAACACAGACTGTCTGCATCAATACACTATTTATCCCCGATTTTTTGAAAAAGATACTCAAGAAGAATGAGAAACAAGGCACAAATCCTGTAACACCCTATTGGATATCTCTTGTTAAATATCTTGTCTTTTCTCAGTCCTCACAACTATAATTCTCCACTTTTAAGCCTATCTTTTAAGCCTATCTTTTAAGCCTAGCTTGTAACTACACCCATTCAAACTAATTTCTCAAATGAGTTTTTCAGATGCTGTGTGCCACTGCTTTATTTTCTTTATTTTGTCTGCCAAAACCAACAGTCTGTGTAAGGTGATACAGGTGAAAACCAAAAACACTCTTACAGTTCAAAAGAAGTACATGAGTAGTCAGTTATTGTATTTTCAGTGGTTCTTGAGCATTACCTGAAACCACCTGGATTTTACTTCACTAAAATTGACTAAAACAATCATGTAGACATATGCTTTTTAAACAGCTGTATTAAAAATACTAACCAAAGTGTCTTAAAGAGTCATTGAATAAGTAAGAGTGGAGTATATTTCCATATTTTTGTTCATGCAGGAGAAGGAGACATTTCTCAAAACAGAAAATGGTTTTAGTTCCTAAACCTCCTTGTTTTAGATGTCCATATTTTAAAAATTGGTCAAGGGTATGTGTGACATTCTTTCATCTGTGTTGTCATGTCATGAGAAAAGAAGTAAAATGACAGGTTTACCAGTATCTATTTTGGATTCAGAAAACATAATAAATTGTGGTCAAATGCAAATTATTGGTCTTGTGTCTTAACTTCCTATGGTCACCATGAAGACACATTGAATTAGAATTGTTACCCAGTGGGACAGAAACAGATTTCACTATGTTTCAGTAAAATGTAGAATGGGGTCATCTAATGATCAAATAATTTCATACAACTGTACTGTGTGTATGTTATAAGCAGTCCTTTTCTGTCTCTGAATAGTTAAAGACCTTAAATTTCTAAAACTGTATTTTACTGTGCTATTAAAAGCTTTGCATTTCAGTAAATCTTGTTGTTCAATACATCAATTTTTAGTTTAATATTCAACATTTCTCTAAAACTTCAAGAAAAAAAAGATGTGTCAAATATCACCATATGTTAAATGTTGACTTTTTCCTAACAGCGATCAGTATATCTCTGTTACTGATCTGGAGTAATGTTGGTTTGGTCATGATATAGTCTTGTACATTCCAGTATGTAAATAGGTCCATTTTTGTCCTGCAATTGTTTTAATCTGTCATGACAACTGTAATCCAATATTTCTAATAAGATTCATCTGTATCTTGCATAAGCAGAGCTATAGGAAATTTCACTCCACAAAGAAGATTAGCTTAGTTAAGGGAAGATTTATTTTGGAATAAAATGAGCTTGGACTACCATACTTTGAAAACATATAAATAATAAGTATGAATTTGAGATCTTTGATTTAGTATTCAACATTTTGTTCTTAAAGAAGATCATCTTGCTTGAAAATAGCTGGCAGTAGTACACTACAGCTTACTGTTGTCCAGCTAATACTTAAGATGTTAGATGGGCTCAACCTAATGAACTGCCTAGCCTGGTAACTGCCTAACTGCGTAACAGCTGACTGCTTCCTGCTCTCCCCTTGACTGCAGAATGATCTGACCACGCTGACTTCCTAACTGTGCTTAAAGAGTTATTTGTTTCACATAGACACCATATCTGTTTGGGGGTTTTTTGTTTGTTTTTTGTTTTTTGTTTTTTTTTTTTTTTTACATTCATGCCCACAAAACTCTCCCAATGACTTCAGCTGAATGTCAACTCTAACCAAATAGAAGGCTGTTGTATAATTAGAGTACATGACTGGGACTTGGTTCATGTCATGGCTTTTCTAATAGATTGTTATCTAAGATGAGATAAGTCACTTTCACCTCATAGTGACTCAGTTCCTTACCTGCAAATTGCATTTGACATTATTTTCTTCTTGTATGACCTGCAACACATTTGGAACTCATGTAGTTCTATAATAAAAGCCACAGCAACCCCAGGACAGACCCCAAACACAATGCAAGTAGAACGATCGTGTCATACATGTAGGAACTGGCTGATACAAACCTCTTATGCCCTCTACCCTCCTGCTGTGAGAGTTAAAGGCAAATTAACAGGTTCATAATTTCAAGAGAACAAGTGAGGAACGCAAAGTGCTCAGCAGTGTCAATCAAAGATTGTCAGCCTCAAAAACCTAGGACTGTTCTTAACAGGTCTTTCTTTCAGACTGTGTTGACTTGGTACAGTTTAGCTTTTAAAAAGTTAGTCAGTAATAAATGGACAAAGTAAACTCATTCCAACATATTTCTTTTTATATTTATATACATGTGTGTGTGTACATATGTATGTGCTTTCCTCCCATGCTGATGAACTTATATGTGTTGAGGAAATTTCCCAGTCTTCCTTTTTTTTTTCTGCAGCTAGCTTAAAACTATAGAATCTCCACAGATCAAACACTGATCTTAATATGTTTGCACATTGCATATGCTGATTTCTGCAACCATTCCAACAGCTGTGTTAAAAGAAGTGTTTAAGATTGCAAGGTCAAACCTACAAGAGATAATACAATCTAAGAACAGCTCTTACAAACAACATCTTAGCACAGAGGCCATTGAGTACTCATTGTGATGCCTACTTTAGTTTAACAGTCAAATCCTATATTCTTCTACATGTCCCATGTTTCTGCGTCTTGACTAGGTAGCCACAAGCTCTACTCCCTGCAAAGCTGGCTCAGTGAAGGGCAGCTTTTTGGTTTTTTTATTTCAGTTTCAGAAGCGACTGCCAAGAAATAACAGCAATGCTGGTTAGACTTTGATCAGCCTCTCCCTGGCAATGGCTTGCACACACCTTCATTAACTGCAGTCATCTTTCAGTGCAGCCAAAATCTCCAGAGAAGGCTTCTCTTCTCATGAGTCAAGAAGTTGCTGTTGAGTACATAAAGAATGAAAAAGGATTGCAGCCTGGCCTTTGGAGGAAGTTTTCATATGGGTAGCAACATAATCCTATTACAGGAAAGCACTCCTGGCAAATGAGAATAACCCCTCCAAAAAAAAAGGAGGCACAGGAATAGCATGAAGGTATTTGTAAAAGCATTTATTATGGATGTATTCCATCTATTAAGGTTCTCAGAAACTCTTAGACCCTTAAAAAAAAGTTTAAATGGAAAAAAACTTCCTCTGAAACAAAAAACAAGAAGGAACTGTAAGAAGCATCATCGAAAATTTCAAGCCAAACAACTCATGCTTGGCAAGGTTAAAAGCAACTGACAACAGGGTCTTAGGTAAGAATAATGTTATGCAATCTTAACTAGACATTGCTACCTAACAACCTCTAATTTAAAGCAAAGTTCTTATAAACACCTACCCTACTGCACAAAAGTGAGTTTTACTTGTCTTGCAAACAGCACAAGAAGACTTGCAGAACTCCTTCACTTTGACGTTTCATTTTCACTTTGGATAAAAAGATGTCACTTGGTGATGTGACTGCAGTGCCATGTACTATATCTGCAGCATCACTGGCTTTGTCAAATCAACATGGATAATTGAAGGCTACTGCCTTCCCCTTTTAAAATACTGCTATGCCTGGGTTTAATTTTATTTCTTGCTTACCAAAATAATTCTGTACGGGAAAAGGAATGTTAGAGCCATTGTACATCTCAGATTTCAGGAAATCCTTGGAGGAAATATTCCTCCACTAAACAAGAAAAATGTTTCTATCTCAAGTTTAATTTCTTGATTATAAAAGAAATATTGCAGAGACACTGGAAAGATATTTTTTACCAACATCATTGTTCTGTACAGACATTAACTATCATAGATACTGTTACTTTTAACAAGTTTTTTTTCTCCACGGCATACCCAGATAATCAAGAATTTTCCCTGTATTTTTGTCTAAATACTGCTATGGCTTGTCCTAGTGCAATACTTTATAACTTTACACCATAACAAAATATTAATGAATGGTTATCAGTCCTGAGGGAGTGTTGAAAAACAATGAGATTAAATTACCCTCTAACGGTCATACAAGAAGGCTGTGGCAGCTCAAATTGAGTACAGATTCCCTGAGTTCCCACTCAAAGTCTTTGTGACAGTATTATCTTTTCTAATTGCAAGACCAGAAAGTAATGTATGGTTTTCCTCTAAACGCACATTCTTTATTTGTATTCCAGTAGCTTCAAGGAGTTCCTGGAGTCTAGACCAAGAATTCATTGTGGTAGGTTCTGTTCAAAGTCAGCATAAAAATATATGAAAGCCTTAGAAAGCCAATAGATGAAGACAGCCATAGGGTAGGAGGACAGAGAAAGAATCGAAAATTTTGATGGAGGTGGAGAAGGAAACAACACAGCAGTATCAGCCACTGTGAGAGGAAACTATCCCCACATAGCAGCCATTCAGCCCTCATTGCAAGGAGCATAGGTACCATGATAAAGAAGGTTGAGGATTTGTGGTGGAGATGAGGCAGATGTTAATGAGGACATAATTTTAAATTTATGCAGCAGCACAGGGAAAGCACAAAGGTTGCTTTTTAAAGATTTAAAATACCAAAGGTAGAAGCTGGAAGATTGGGCTGATCAGAGGTGGGAGATGCTATCTTAATGAAGCATTGTCCAGTGAATGAGAGGTGATAGGTAGAATAGGTGAGAAGAGTCTTGTAAACGAAGGTAAGTAGGTTATATCCCAAATGCTAAAGAAGGAAAAATAAGTGGACAGATACTAAACAAAGGGAGTTATCATCCAATGACAGGTTGGAAGGATTTATAGGAGTGAGACAAGGGAGCCTTAGTCTCTGCCAAAGACCAGAATATTTGTGACACAGCACAAGGTGTGAGAAGCCTGACCGGCTGTAGACAATGTGGATAAAGAAGACAGAATCATGTAATATATGATGTGAAAAGAATGAGCAAGATTAAGTCATAACCTGGATTTAAGTTTGTGAAGAAAGCTGAAGACACCGCCGAGTGTCACAGGTGGCTTTCCATTGTGATTAACTAAACAGGTCATCACAGAAGCTCAGTGGATGGTAGGCTTAAGAACTATGTTTTAGGTATGTAAGCCTTGGTCTGAGGACTAGATACCCACCATGGGATTTCAGAAAAACGCTTAGATTCTAGATCAGAGGGAAGAAGACAGGTCTGGGTAGGAACGTTTATCTGCTGGTCATTAGCAGAGATAATAACTGAGTTGGGTCTGCGGAAGAGAAGAGCAAGTGAACATAGAAAATTAAAGCACTAGCTCTTTATGTATCTGTGTATATGTGCATATATAAGAACATTAGGTGGCCATATGAGCCACACCATCAGTATCCTGTTTCTGACAATGGTCAGAAACATATATAATTGTACATAAATTGGGTTCCTGGTCTAGAGTTAAAAAGAACATTGAATTGTAAGTTCAAAAGAGAGAACTTCCAAGTTTATGTTGATTTAATTCTACACAGTGAATATTCTGCTGATTTCAGCAGGGGCAGAGTTACAGCCAATTCTACACTTTCAGTATCTCACTCAATGTGAAAGGGAAGTGTGGAGAAGTAAAATGGTAATAAGACATATCAATGGCTTGTTCTTTTTAGGTGAACTGATGTAAACCAGGAGCATGAGCAGGGCCAGCAGAGTTTTATAAATGAGTAAGATAAGAATGCAATACAGAAGGAATTAATCCATACCCTGCACTCTGCGGAACATGATTTCCTTCCTCTAAAAATCTATGAAGAGGTTGTTTTGCAATCACTCTTAAAATCCCCTTTTCTCCATGGATTTCTGTTACTTCCCTGAAGACTGCAGTATTTTATTAAAGAAAATTAGATCAAAATTTGCATGACCCCTCACTCCCCTCCAGTGTACCTTTACTTCCCTTTCCCTCACAACAAAATCTCTGAGATGCTATTAAGATATACCCAAAGGTTGTTTGGGCAGTTTGATTTAAAGCACATCAGAGCTCCCTGTATATTACACAGACCAGACTTCAGAGGGGGAGCTGCATTAAACAACAAAGGGCTGTGGCTGCCTCCAACAAAAGGCTGCTTGTTTCCAGTCTGATGAGTTGAACACTGAAGACAACCGGTGGCCACAGTCATCGAGGTGTACGGTCCTGTGTCCTCTTAGATGCTCAAGCTGCTATTGATGTCTAGGGCTGGCTATATACTTTTATCACGGACAACCACCTTAATGCCTGACTATGCAATAGGAACATATAAGAAGGAAGGTGCCAGTTATATCCAAAAATCTGTTTGATACATTTCATCAGTCTTCATTGAGGTTTATACACCCTGCCAGATCTCCTATATGGAACAGGACCTTACTCTGATGGAAGTTGCACGGAAACCATAAGTACATGTGAGGGATAAGGTGTTACTCACCAAGGGTAGGGGCCTGAGGAGCTGGCTCACTGAAAGTAAATTTTATATTATGCCATTTTACAAGGATGGGGCAGTCCTGTGTGGAAGTCAATAATTTCCACAGAGTATGATGACAGCAGGTTGGGGTTGCTAAACAACTGGACTGTGTTAGCTCAGAGTGTTTGCAAGCTCTCCAATAAATTAAAGATCATATTATTGTCTGTTTATTGTAGCTAAAACATAAATCTAATAGAAGCATTGAGGAAATTCCAGCACTCACTGTATCAACATCAGAAAAAGCATTTATGATTGTTGTCACACAAACACACACAAAAAGAAAGTAAACGAAGAAGCTCAGCCTGACTAACATTTAGAGATATAAAGCTTTTATATCCCTCGGTCTTCCTTCCTTTGTGATTTCCACGGGATTTTCATTTCCAGAGATGTTATGCACTTTCTTTCAAAGGAATTCAATATTTTCATTCAGGAAAGTAATTTCACAGTGAAGTAACAAAGAGCAATGTCCTGGGTATTCATTTTCTGAGCCAATCTTTCAAAGTCAGTTTGTGTTGCAAGAAGCAGAGAAGACATGAAGCGGTATAAATCTTCTGTACTTGGTTTCCACAACCCTTCTGCTCCGCTCTTCTTCAAGCACAGGCTGCAGTGATGCCTGCACAGAGAGCGCATGAAAAGAAGCACAGGGTGTCGGAAGGAGAGCTCTGAACTCCTGCAGCCGAATGCAACCTAGCACACTGAACCTGAGCCCAGCACTGAGGGATGGCTTCATCTTTCCTGCCCTGCAGTGACTGTGACATCACCATACCCATCGCAATAATTCAGTCTGTTTTCTCCTCATTGTTCTAAGAACTACGGGAGAAAGCTGGGAGTCTGAGGTGAAAGGAGATGAGATGACTTACTTCCTTGGATACTTCAGCACAGATAAAAAGCTAATCCTCATAAAACCAACTCTGAAATCCTTCCAACCCTCGTATCGCCAAGGTCACACATTATTAGACAAGCAAGGTTAAAGCCACACAATTTTCTGAACCAAAAAATATGGCTGGGGGAAGGATGGGGGGGGGGGGGTTAGAGGAAGCGGGGGAACCATCTCCCTCCTCTACTCACGGTCTTTGATGTGTTTCAGGAAAAGAAAAAAATCAGAAACCTTCCTGGCTTTTCACGAGAGGTCCAGGGTGCTCTGAGAACAAGGTGGACAAACAAGGCCCTGCCTACCCTTTTGTTTTGCGGAGCAGACATGCTCCACGACCTTCAGGATGACAACAGCATTTGTTCCTCATGCGAAGATAAAGCTGGCCAGTGACTGCGCTTCCCCCTCCCCTCGCCCAACCACAAGCAGAACAGGCAGGATGTCGAACAAAGGAGCAGTAGAAACAGCAACGAGCATTATGTTCAGATTAGAGGACATTCAGGGTCTGTAAAAGTTCCATTAGAATAAGCACAGACCCACTTTCAATGAGGAAGGGATCTTTTCTCTCTCCTCCTTTGGTGTATATTGTTAATCTTTCTTCCTGGATGACTCCTCACAAATGCTTTTTGTTTTCTTCTGTGGTTTTACGTGCCAGGACTATAAGGAGGAAAGGACTGAGGCCCTTTCTTGGCAAGCTTTCAAATCACTTCCATAGGAGACGTACACCCTGTTGCCATCTCTCTAAGGGTATAAATTAAAGGAGTGATGAGCAGCCCAGAGCAATTCAAATGTCGGTAAAGCTTAGGTCCTTCTGCAGTCCCTCATTACAGTGAGCACTCTGGCATCTGCTGCACAGACTCAGCTGGAGGGAAAAAGCTACACACGGGAAGAAGTGGATGAGCCGAAAGCCTGCATTTACATTGCATCATCCCATGATGAAACAGGAATCGCTAATTATAATACAGCACATAAGGGGAAAATAATTGCTGACAATTCCCATAGCAACAAGGCTACCTTTGACATATATATGTATATGTACACACACATATATATTGGTCATACCCATCATTTCAGAGACACAGCTATTTTATGGTGTTTGCAAGACTTTTGCCAGAGTGAATGTTACCGTGATGGCATTTTTCACTCAATTTATCTGTCTTCCTCCCTTATACATATTTAGGCAAATGAAGATAATTCTTTACAGGCATAGCCCGCATGCCAGCTTCGTATTTTCTGCAGATAATCTATTTTCATTCAGCTTAAAGTGCACCCTATCATTTTCATTCAGGACTCCAACCATTTATACCAAGTGAAAAAGTTTTCAAGGTGCCTCGCATAGCTGTCTTTCCTTAGGATCAGTGGTAAAAACTAGCTTAATAGAGAAAATGCAATTTTAAGTTTCCTATTTATTTGTTATATTTCTACAGCTCTTTCACATCCTTTCCTCTCTTTTTCTTCACAGGTTATACGACTGGCATATGTCTTGCAACTAGACATCTCCTAATAACATAAAGTTGAGCTTCTCATTCAGATTTGGACTGAATTTATATAGGATGAGATTTGGATTCACAGATCTAGATGAGAACATCTTTGCTCCAGATGGATGCACAGGAAGTATCTGCCACTTGAGTGTCAGATGGTGTCCAAGCCTGCACCATTCTGGAAGAGAATAAAGACGAAGCAAGTTTTCCTTCTCCCCAGCAGTCTAAGCCATGCTAACAGTCAACCTGTTGACTTTCCTGAACTCCTGATGAAGCCTCTGCTGGTGATGATGCTTTACAATGGAGCCGATGCGAACAAGGACCTACTGATAACTCTTCTCATGTTTTGCTGCAACTACTCTCTTACCTTTATACAGAGGCCAAGAGCAGTTTCACACTCTGCTCACCCTAGACAGAAGACAAATAGGGGTTTTAACAGTTACCTAAACTGCTTTTACAGTTATTTTGGTTAAAGTAAATTAATTTTTCTGGTTATCTGCAGATCAATCTCTAACCAGTATGTCCATCACAGTGCATCATATTTATGTTGATAACCGAAGAACTACTTATTCAAGAAAACAAAATAAATCAGTCTTGGAATAAGGAAACCGTTTCATGAAGATGAATGCACAGGTTCCAGATATACCTTTTGCTCTTTGTAGCAAGTATATCCACACAAACACCCGCAATGCATTCATGAGGGAGGGGAAACCGAATAAATGGTAAAGCGCTTCAGAAATCAGTAGTGGTTTGGGGTAGCTAGATCAAAATACTGTTAAGTAGCTCACTTTTTCTGAAAGGCAGTGGAAAAGAGATCTGAATACTTTCTGAAAATCTGACTCTGAAAACACATCTCAAATTGACCACCTAAAAACTGAGGACCCATTAAAGCAAAGGGGCTTTCTTGCTTTTCCTTATTTTTAATCTTAACAATGGGATTTCAGTTTTCATCAGTGTCCTCTCACAAGCACGTTAGATTCTTATCACCAAAATCCACTTCCACGTACTTAAATGCTGCACCTATGCTTCCCTGGAAATATTTTGATTTTGTGTTTCTGAACCTTTCCCTTCCCAACATTTTTATTTCTAGGTGGCTGTTGTTGTTTATCAGAGCTTTACGTGTGTTACAAAGCAGAAACAATTACATGAGGGAGGCCAGGAGCATGTTAACTACAAAAAACAGTTGTCATAAACACTCTGCATCTTAATGCACAGCTTCAGTCTTTACGTAAGATTAATTAAAGAGCAGATGTTCTGTCATACTTTGCATTAGGTATGGTTATCTTTGAGATTCTAGCTCTTCCGTTTGCTGTGTTTTAATTTGCATTATTATGCATTTTGAGCCTGAGGCATGAGTAGTCAAGTGGTAAACATTAGATATACAGAACTATATTTCCAAAATGCACCTTCACCATTAGGCTGGCTAATACAATTCTATTCTATTTTAAGCAAGATTCCCTCCCCCTCTCTTTTTCATTTCCTTTTGACATGTTACATGGCAAGAAGACAGACCAATGGGAAAAGACAGACAAACAGATGTATTCTGTGCAAGTGCATGCATTTGTACACATGAGCAATAGTAACGTGAGGGGCTTTGTATAAATCAAGCCATATGTAGAATATTAATTTTATGTATCAGCCAGTGCTGCTGAAATTCTTTATCTTACATACAGAAGGAGCTTCTGCTGAATTCCCTGCATTTTTCTAGAGGTTTGCATACCAGCTACATGAAGACACTTCTGCTTTTGTTGTTTTGAATCTGAGGCTCCAAACTGAATTCTCATTTTCTAAATGCAACTGCTGGAAATTGATGTCTGAAAACTTTTCAAGCAGTGATCAAAGTCTGATGTGAATTAATTTGTCATCATAACAGAGCACTGCTTACAAGTCATTTCAGGCTGGATTTCAGCAAAGGCAATAGATATCTAGGTTGACAATTTCATTTAAAAGGATAGAAAGCCTTACATTTTTCTTTCATTGGTATCTTGATTTAATGAACATACAAACACATCATCACCATATGTTCTAAATACCAGCTTCAGTGCTTGTTCTTAAGAAACATCTTGGAAAAATGCCAATGAGAAAAGCTTGGAAGAAGCTTGAAAAGGTTTTCAGACATATTGCTGCAACTTGGGAAAGCAAATCCACTGGTGACTAATTACTCAAGAATTTAATTTGAATAGCAATATCAATAAATTATCAATACACACTTAACAGATATATAATGACAGAATTCATACTAAGGATAACAAAGTCAGTTGTGTTAGTGACTGGATTTCCAAATGCCTATAAAACATTAATTTCTACAGCAGGTCATAAATATGTGATGAAAACGTCACACATTTCCTCATTATGAAACCCTTAGATAAGGTATTATCACAAACAAGGCTGCAAGCCACAGAGATGTTGGAGACCTGTTCTTGCCCCCAGAACAGTGTGCTCTGGTGAACTACCCTTCTCTCCAGCTTCTGTGTGTTTTCTGATCACACACACAAGTACTCACACACTAGCACACAAGCACACACATGCACAGAGCCCTCCCTGTTTTCCCCACCCTTAGCATCGCCATGGCTTTGATTTTGCTTTTTCCTGCCTGTGAATGCCCCTTATAGTATTTCTCATTGATTAGTGTGGCACTTATTTGTGTGAAATGACTCATCAGCCAAGGTCTCCACTGCTGGCTTTTGCTATCAGAGTGCTTTTAAGCTCTAGCAGTTTTCTTTTTTTAGCCAGTTTTTCTTCCACAGCAGGAAACTCAGTGAGCCTGAAATAAGAAAAGTGCTGACAATGGTGTCAGAACTTCAACCAAGGGCCCTAGGACAAGGTAGTCAAATAGTCAAGTGAGATGTGATTTCATTTCCAAAGAACTGTTCCTATTCTTCAGCTGAGACAATAATTATTGAGCAGCACTTCAGGTTCACCCACATTCTGTGTTCTCATGTTTCTTATTTGTTTTTCTCTCAATTTGACGAAAGCCTGACTTCTCAGCTAATGATGTGATGGAGGTGATGGTAGAGGATTAGCAATGGATTTCAGTTCTTTGTTCTGAACACTAAAATATATTTAGGTGCACTCCACAGGCCAAGGGATTGACAGTGTGATACAAAGCCTTATACCTTTATCTGGTCAATTCACAGCCATTCCAAGTTAATAAGTAATGAAAAGCACTACACTACATGGCTGCTTGAGAGACAACATGAAATAGCTTGGGGTTTTTGCATATTAGCCTCTGGTCGGCGAATTTAGGAAAAAAAAATCTAGATAACCAATGTCATCATTGACTGTACTACCAGGGCAAGCCATGTCTAAATGGACAAGGCATCTCCAATTGTTCTTGCCCATGGATACTTGTCCTCATCATAATTTTGTGAAGGTAATTATAAGCTTTGGACAAGAAAGGTGAAAGGTCATTCCAGTTTTCAATGTTAATTCCAACACTGAGCTCCCAGGTTAGGCTCACCAAAAATATGCTTCCTTTTACTTTTCTTCTACAAAAGCAACACAGCTTCCTTGATAGACCTCATAGAATCTAGCAAATACACAGGACTCTGTCAGTGGCACCTGAGAACAAGAATTGAAGAATAAGTTATTTTACCGTTGGACAAAGCATGTGGTTCCCCAAATGAGCTTATGATGCAGTCAGAGATCACAAGCACAAGAGAATTTGCCATGTCTCTGGAAGACATTTTAAGAGATTACTTTTCCTCTCACCTTTCTTGATGAGAAGGGCTCACCAAGCTCACCCTTCCTTGCCATTCCCTGGAGATTAACTTGCCTGTCTAAGGGGAGCAAGCAGCAAGCATCTCTCTGGGGCCAGAGGAGTCTTGGAGTCTGTCCTGGAGGAGGACAGTCTCTCCAGAGGAGAATAGTCTTCGCTCTTCTAGCATCCACTTTGAAAAGAACAGATGAGAAAGAAGACAGTCATCCACAGACGTAGAACCAGGTATAGGCATAACAAGAATCATCAGCTGCTTCTGGAACAGCTCTGAAAGTGAAGCTAGATCACGTGGAAAAGAGAGGACAGGGCATCTCTTTACCTCCCAGGGTCTGATTTTCAAGCAGCTTATCATGATTAGGGTATTTCTTGTCTAAATCATACCCCAAGCACCATTTTTTTTTTCTGTTTTAATAAGCACAGCACGATATTCCCAGAAGGCCAGAGCTCAAGCTCTAGAATTCAAGTTTTAAGCAAGCTCAGTCTTTCAAATATAAAAGTGAAGAATGTTACACTGAGTGCAAATTAAGCTCTCTGTCTAGACACTACATGTACTTTGTTCAGACTTGTGCTTTAAGGATCCTTTAAGATCTCAAAAGCCAAGGAGCCAGATTAGTATTTGCATGGGAGAACTACATAAAAGGCTGAGTAACTCAGCTACCAGTACAAACAAATCAGCTGAAAATGAACTTAGTTCAGTCTTCCTTTCTGGGCTTAACAATGTGTTCTGGAGTTTCACTCTCAATGGCATTCTTTCGGTTTCTAAGAAAATTAGAACAGTTATCTTAAAGAAAATAAAAAGAAAAGAAAAAAAAATCATACTGAAATCTAATCTGAAAGAAAATATCAGCCCTGTACTCAGACAGGTTTATCTAAAGGTACTTTTATAGCATGCCATAATCTCACTATTATTTAGACTTTGCAAAGTGACAGTGCAGGCAATGAACTGACAACTGTTCATCCTTTCTAAGGGTGTGTTTTATGGGGTAACAATAAGATAGAGAGAGGTTGCATAGGTAAATGATGGCAGTATTTCCCACTGTCTAAGAGTCACAGAAAAGATATTGGGAAAGGAGAATTGCTCATATTCTTTAGAATTCAGTCACAGAAAAGCCGTGTCAAATTAGTGTTGGAAGGTAAACATACCTGCCTGTTACAGATTTGTCAAGGGGAAAGAGTGTTCTCGCTTCCCAGATCCATTTGTGAGGGAATTAAATGGCTTGTCTGCCACAGTTACACGTGGCCACAGATCTCCTTCCAGGCAGTGAGGTTCAAAAATAAAATAACTTCCTTTCTAATAGCACAGTACCACAGTCTAATTTTCCTGTGCATGAGATCCCTGTGCACATTAGGCAGGGATGCTGTTTGTTCACAAGTTCAAGTGCTCACCATGCAAAGTAGTTCATCCACTTTCAAAAGTGGATGTCACCTCTCGGGTATTCATTGCCTATTGGCTTTGTATCATGGACCTTTTTTGTCCTCATAATCAGCTTTCAAAGGAACAGCGGCATCAGCTGGCAGATAAATATAGATACACTTTTTTTTTTCTTTTAAGTCACAACCATCCTTTGTTCATCCTCCACCCCTCATGCAAGATGTTTTTGAGAGACGGACTGAAAAAAGACAGGGGATAAGACAGTCACTGAAAGAAAAGGCTTCTAATGAAAATAAGTTAAAGAGACAGAGGTTGGGTAAACAGTCATGCCACCACTATTATATCTGGGTGGGGAGGAGATGCTTTCAGACAGGAAGGGTATAAGCACATGGCAGTACATCATGCACACAGATAGCTTTGAACAAACCATCTCAGAAATTTAGAGAAATGTGGACATGCTAACGTATGCTCACTCAAAGCAATATGCTAATAGCTCCTCATATTCAGCAAGTCAGCCAAGTGGTATCCATCCTAAAATACACACTTTTCTGGAAGGAAAGGTGGTATACCTATACCACCCACCACCGTCTTTGGCAGGAATGACAGAGCCAGACACTGGGAATTAAGAATACAGAAGATCTGAAAATTATGCCAGATTCTTCAAGCCCCACTGCAACTCTTTCACCACAATGTAATTCCTCTTCTCAAAGTATTTAATTGTTCAGAAGTTTCATTTAGGCTCTATGAACAGAAAGGAAGAAGGAAAAGATTGTAAGGACAGAGACAAATATAACTTTATCTTCTTGAAATGTTAGCTGCCCAATTACATTTTCAAGACCTCTTGATTGAAATGGTAACCTATTATTCTCTGCAGCCATTAGTGTAAGCTTGAGCTGACTCGTCTCCAATATTTCTCTAGTATCTATTATGTATGTGTAAGAAGCACTCTTAATGTGTAGGTAAAGAAAGGGAAGCTGCATTATCTTTCTGTTGGGGAGGTTTTATTCTTAGCGAATGCATTAACCTGCAAGAAACACCAGCAAACCCTCTAGCACACTTGTTCCACTCCAGAGCTCGCCTCCTCATCTCTCACAACTCATTGCAGCTCTCTCCTTGGAAGATCAAGGAACTGCTTATAACAGGTACAAGCATACAAGCCAAGGGAAAATCCCCAAGATGAGGCTACAGCTCAAGACCCTGGCCTGAGAAAGGTATTGAATAACTCATTTCTGACTTCAACAGCAGACAGACTGATACTGGAAGGCACTACCGTAGACAGCAGTGCAGCCATTCCATGGTGAAGATGGCAAGCAGTTCTTATTAATGGGGACTCTCACGGAACAGGCTGGCTTTCAGAAATCCCTAGCATATTGGAAACACCAGAAGAGCCCACCTGCCTGTAGTGCAGATACCTTGCAAAGACAATTCAGCCTGCCTACAGTCTGACCTCAATTTCTTCTCTAGGTGCCCTCAGGAGTGAACTTACACGAGACATACTCATATCAGTGACATCCATTCCCAAGACTGTCTGTCTTGAGAACAAGCTGGACAGGAACTGTCTAGCACAGTCAAAAGAAGCCTTAGAGAGGGAACATAGGTGTAGTTTGGAAGCAGCATGATAAAATTCAGCGTGCATGGATGTATGGTGCACCAAAGCTATTCTGCACTGAATGTAGCAGGCAGATCTAAATTAGCATTCACATGCAGAAGACCTCAGTGCATGGGAAGAGGAGGGACTGTGGCACGCACCGACTGTAGACAAGCAGACCAAGCTATGCAGGCTCTCTAGGCTTGGTGCTGTTGTTACACACCAGGCCAGGCCTAAGGAAAAGAGGATTTCAAGTCAGTTACAATATGTAGACTACAGACATAAATGATATTGAAGCTCCTTTCTCCTTCAGTCTGACTGAAAACACTAAGGAGAGAAAGCTGTAGAAAGCATGGAAGAAACGTGAGTGCAAGACCCCAGTTGACAGAACCTTAGAAGTAATGACCTCATGGAAACGGTAGGTCATCAGTGGATTCAGTACAGAATCGTAGAATCATAGAATGGTTTGGGTGGGAAGGAACCTTAAATATCACCTTGTTCCAATGCCCCTGCCCCATAGGCAGAGATACCTTCCTCCAGACCAGGTTGCTCAAAGCCCCATCCAACCTGGCCTTGAACACTTCCGGGGGTGGGTCATCCACAGCTTCTCTGGCCAACTTGTTTCATTGCCTCACCACCTTCATAGTGAAGAATTTCTTCTTTATATCTAATCTAAATCTCCACTCTTTCAATTTAAAGCCATAACCCCTTGTCCTACCACTACATGCCCTTGTCAAAACTCCTTCCCTAGCTTTCTTGTAGGCCCTCTTCAGGTACTGGAAGGCTGCTGTGAGTAAGTAGGAGGTCTGACTCAGAGCCAGGCTCTGGGCTTATGAAGGACAGACTCAGAGCCAAAAGGAGAGTGACAAAAAACAGTAATAACAGGTTTGGTAAACCAACAGAGGTACCTCTTGCCAGCAAAGAGGCAACTATCCAGAACATTGTGCAAACCCATTACTATTCATCACATTCAATGATACAAACCATAGAAGATTTTGATCAGGTGCACATTCTGCAAGGTTTCTCCCAGCCATACACTTGGGAAAATTTTAACCACATTGGTATTTGCTACTTTTAGGAGCCATGTTTTGCCTCAGTGCATTTTCACAGTTTCCTAAACACTATGATCTGAAATCTCTAATTCATTGAGTTTTTTCCATCTTCTTCTGAGGTCCAAAGCCAACTGAGAGCTGAGTACTCTCTGGATTTAATAGAAATGCTCCATTATTGCAGTTTCTACCTGAAGGAGCCATAAAATTTCGCAGAAAAAGGTAACTATTATTTTACAAAAAGGAAATCAAGGCAGAAAGAGATGATACGATATGCCTCAGGTAACATAGCAGCAAATAAGTAGAGTCAGAAAGAGAATTCAAATCTCCCCATAAATAGTCTCGGTGTTCTATCTACTTACTGTTGCACAATGTTTCTGAGAACAAACACATGAATACAAAAAGAGTGCATGAGCAATGCTGTTTTATAACCTACATTTAAGTGAGGGTAATTGACAGAGTAATTTTGTTGAATTCCAAATGTATTAAAACCACAAGACAGGGGAGACTTCTCCCAACCTTGCCATTTGCTGTCCACACAAAGGGTTTAGAGTAGCCCATACAATGTTCCTTACAATGATGCTCATCACATGGCTGGCCTTTGGGTAAGCGTGGGACCAGTCACAGGCACCACTGCATGGCCAAAGCAACAGCTGAAGCCTTACTTGCAACTTCACCAGGGAGGCAGTCACACTCCTCCCTGGTGTTGGTTTCTCTTAGGGAACGACCTTTGTCAGCATGTTGCCATCTGGGACACTCCTGGGGAAATGTGGAAGTCCAGAGGGCTGTTATTCCTCAGCTTGGTTTGATTCTCCCAGTCTTCATGGTACTTTATTTGCTACCTTTGTGCCTGACCCTGGTAATCACGTTATTTCCTTGGTCTGTGGGCAAAGCAGCAGTAGAGTGCTCCAGAAGACAACACAGCTAATCAAATCAACAGTTAGGTGATCCTGAAATAACATCGTTTACCAACAGAAGATAAATAAGTGAATGTACATATAAGCATGATGCAATATTTGGGCTGCAGATCAAGAATTACATGTTTAAATACAAATTAAAATCTGACTTCCAGAATGTCTTTAAAGATAAATATTCCATGCTGTGGAAAGCCTTAAGAGAATAGCCTGCACTGCCCAATATTTGGGCTGCAGATCAAGAATTACATGTTTAAATATGAATTAAAATCTGACTTCCAGAATGTCTTTAAAGATATATATTCCATGCTGTGGAAAGACTTAAGAGAATAGCCTGCACTGCAAAGGGTGGAGAGAGCTGGGTAAGTTTGGGATATAAAGGAATGTGGCATCTCTGAGACTGACTCTCCACTCCTGTGCCTCCCTTGTGATCAACTGAATGTGAAACACTGCTGCTGATTCACCCAGTTACCACTCACCATGCAGGCATGTGGTGATACAAACCTGACTTTGTGCTCATACCTCAACAGCATTACAAATCCAGATTTGACCATTAAATAATGAAGGATATGAACTGATAATGAAATTTTCAGGGCTTATCTAAGTCATTTTGTGGGCACACACAATTCCTGACCTAGCTCAGATGACTTTAATTTCCCCAGGACATTTATCTCTACGTAAAAGAGCTAAAAAAAAATCTCACTGCTGGGCACTAGCCAGATGCACTGCACCTGAGTTCATATGCAAAGAACAGTTTACGTATTTAATCCCTATGCAACTGTAAAACTGGATTTGCAGGCCCTTGTATTTAGATGATTGTAAAGTCTCTAAATGCATGGAGGTCTCAGGGTGCTTACCTGTTGACCACTGTCAGATACAAAAATATCCTCTCACTTGTAAACGCAGAGCCTTTCTGGCTCTGGTTATCCTTTACTGGTTAAGTATCTTGGCCTAGTGGGGGTACTCTTTTGCCACATATGCTGTAATATAATACAGAAGTGTGGATTAGACAAAGAAAGGACCTTTTAAATTTAAAACATACCTCCTGATTGATCCTATTATGCATCTTCATAGCAAATTAACCTGCCGTTCAACTACTGAACCAAGGAAATAAAGCAAAGTGTCACACACAACAAATGCCTGTCTAACAGTAGGTACCACCACGTTATATACAAGGGAGTTTAAGCAATTAAGAATAAGTGGTGTTTTCTTAACCAGAAAACATGCAACATGCAGTGGAAGCAGTTCCTTCAGCATCTCCATCTAAGCTGTAAAGAAATATTCTCCATAGCAGCCAGTTATGATGGATGGGAGAGTCAGTCAGTTTTTAGCTACTGTAGCAATCTTGATTTACACCAGCCGAGGATCTGAACACAGCAATCTCCAATGATCTGCCAAAAGCTCAAACTTCTTTTGTTCTTCCTTCAAAACATTTTTTTGTGGAAAAGAACAGCAGTTTCCAGGCATTTTGCCATGGTAATGGCAAGGGTCCACCAGGGAAAAATTCAGGATGCTGTCCTAGGAGTATAATCACACTTTTTTCCTTTTTTTTTCTTTTTTTAAACTGTTGCTTTTTGTATGCTGGAGTGGCCACAGTAAGCCCAGGATCAGTTTTGGGAACACTCACAAACATGTCAATCCTTGCATATGATTACTCACAGAGTAGGAATGTATTATATAACTCCTGTCTTTGTCTGAAATCATTCAGTCCTCTGATTATTTAGTGAAGACTCTCAGATGTTCTTTCTCTTGTCCATTTGCAGTTCTCTCACCCTTGGACTTCTCCAATGCAGCTCCCAGCTTTCCAGAGGGAGAAGAATAGACACATAATCTTTTGGAAGCTATCAGTGTCTATTCCTGTAAGAGATGGAGAGGTTCCTCTCAGGCAAAGAGAGACAATACTTTTTGGTTGCGATCTGATTACCTTTTCCTGCAGTAATATTCAGCAGGAAATTAATACAGGTAAAATCAGAATAAAATCTGCTCAAGTCTTACATCAGCACTGATTTGTGCACTGTGGTGACCTTAGGAAGACAAATTGTGTCTCCAAAAGCACAAACAGTCACACCATGGCTCTATTCACAAGCATGGATTTCAGCACATACATACAGTCAAAGGCTTCTTGCTTGTGCTATTCTTAACGTTACTGTAAAATAGCATATGATAATGCTATTTCTCTTATTAGACACTTGGTATGTTTTGCCCTGTAGCTGCGATTAGGGAAAGAATAGGAGGATAAGCTTAAAACCTGGGGTTTTTTTCCCCCAACCAGGTTAACACAAACACAGCCCAAGTAGTGCTTAAAAACAAGCCATTTTAGAGCAGGCATAATATTCCATGTCTGTTATTAAAATACTCGAGCTCATGCTGAACAGATTAATAGGGCTGAACCGGCAAGAAAGAAATCTCATAATGCACTTCTTTGCAGGGTTTCTGCATCCACGTAGCATTCTTCATCAAGTCAGGTGAAGAAATTAGTTCACTACATTGCCTTTGTCAAAGCCCAGATCCAGTTCTGAATAGTGCCTCTTTAACACACACTCACTTGTTTTACACATCCAGACACACACATATATGTATAAAAAGAGGACAACCGTTGCAACAATATGTGGTCACTTGCCACATATTTATATGAATATCGTCTTCTCTCCAAACCAGCGTCCTATTTGTTGCTATAAATGCTGTGTGGATTGCTGGTGACTGAGAGTTATTATCTTCCTGGGGCTGCTGGGTGCCAAAAGCAACAATTCAGTTGACGTGAGGTTGAGGGGAATATTCAATCTGCAGAGGCTAGGAACCCAGCATTCCTTAAAAGACATCATAGGTACCTCACATATTACCACCACAATTGGCACCCACGTTTGTGGCTCTGGTGAGCTATTTCTTTGTCTGTTCTGTATCCAGGTCTTGCTACTGCTGTCATGCTAGCAACTTGCATGATCACTCAAGACAGCACAAATAAATACAACTTAATATCTCCTCAGGAGATTATTACGGAACAACTATGCTTGAAATTAGGCACAATGATACATTTTGCATCAGAAGCACACAATCAGAAGCAAAGACTTGTCAGCAAAGAAAATTTCAGATGAAGCAAATTAACACTGAGCTGGAAAAGGCCTTCTTATCAGCAATCATTTTGTGTGGGTAGTGAGATATTCCAGCCAGCCAGCCATATATCATGAACATCAATTACCACACACACACACGCAAACAGACGCACACATGCACACACACAAACACTGAGCTGATTTGCTAATTGTCTGATAAAATCTGGATAGCTCATAACCGAGTGATTTTAGTGGCTGCCAAAAAGAAAAATCTTGCTATGGCAAGATATTTCAGCAGAAAAACAGAACATGAATAGAAAACAGGAATCAGCTCATAAACAAGCAGTTTCAAAAGCCCTTGCATTGGATGAAATCTGCACCTCTACCTGAAGACAGAAGCTGCACATCAGGCTTGAGTGAAGTAGAGAAGACAGGGAGACAGGTTTCTACATAACTTGCTCTTAAATATTCTGAGAACTTTCTCCTCCTGGTACCTTGCAGCAGGCAAAAAGGTGACTCTGTCAGGCTTTGCTATGCAGCATATATATATCTTGGAGTCCTACCAGATTTCCATGTTGGCTGTAGCAACAGTCTGAAGGTTCATTCAAAGACTGGAGTGTATTTTGTTGGCAACTTGGATGGGAGTCTCTCCTCTGGCTCAGGAAGACCTTGTCTGATTTGGATTTTTTCATCAGACAAGTCGTTTTTATATCAGAGACAAGAGCAGAGTGGGAGGCATCTTTGTTCAGTTCTGGAGGAGGGCTGGAGGAAGAAGAGGGAGGGTTGGGGGGGAAGAGAAGTGCTCACTGGTGGAGCTACTGAACTGCACATGCTGTGTTAGCGATGACAGCGCATGGAGTGGTACATCTGCATGGAGACCTCACAGGCAAGGGGAGATGGTAGCAGCTCCACTGCTGAGAGCACCAGCTCCAATTTGCAAGGTACACCCTTGATTAACACTACTGTTTCATGCCACAAATCAAGCATTGCAACACAAAACAGCCAGCACAGATGCCTCCACGACCTATATGGAGTAATTTGGAATCTGGAGAAGAGATCATACTGTGTGGCTGACATAGGTTTTCCTCCTAGCCGTATGCATCTAGATGTGCAGCATTCCCAGCCCTGTTTGCCCCACTACATCTGTTTCTCTCCCCAGTGATTCAGATCAAGTATCTCTTGCCTTCTTAAGCAGGAGAACACTAGACCTTGTTCTTAAGGACATTTTTCTGCTTGGTTTCCATGCAGACAAACATCTGGCTCCATTTTAGTTCTCTCTTTTAATGCTATGTGTGTGAGACATTTTGGTTTTTTTTTTTCTGAAAAGCAGTTTTTAAAAAACTAAATAAACCAGGTTATAGGAAACAATGTCTCTTAGACTTGCCAGATTGACACATCGTGCTCCACATTGTGACATGTCCCACCCAGTTCCGTCAGTCCACTTTACATCACCATTGTCATGTAATGGGATGTGACTGATAAGAATAGATAAGAGGTTGAGAACTTTCCAAATTCAAGAGGGTTTTTCTTTTGTTTAACAACAACAAAAAAAAAACCAACAAAAAACCAACAAACAACAAACAACTCCCTAACTAAACAAAAAAAGACAAAAACTCAGAAAATACTAACTCAATCTACATAAATATAATTGTAAAAAAAATTTAAAAGTAGAAAAAGAAAAAAAAAGGAAAAGTCTTCATATTTTGAATGGTGATCCATCTTCTCTCCATCTTTGTGAAAACAATTACACAACCCAGATGAACAGAGCCATGCCTCATGCAGCCTCCTTGTCTCACTTGGTACACGTATCAGAAGCAGAGCACTTTGGCATAGCACTAGGTATTCCACAAGCTCATCCCATTTGCTAGTTTAATCCTCATCCATACTGCTATCCTCTACGCTCCAACTCATCCTCTGAAAAGAAATGCAAATGAATGAGCTTTAAAGCCTGGGATCTTTTTAAACAAGGTGGGGCTTCCACTGCCCACCACTCTCAATCAGGAGCCTTTGGTTGCAAATTCCTTTGGACTGAGCAACTGTGTGTGCATGTCAGTAACACTGCCCAAGAGTGCCAGCATCCTCCACCCCCTCCTTTTCAGGTTTAGAAGCACATTTCAAAGCCTACTTGGATTGCTTGGCCCCTTGATATGCAAACAAGCAGTGCAGGACCCATCTGTAATCATAGTAGACTCTTCTGCATACATTAAATTCAGCCTAGACTTTAAAACAGTGGGTATGTCCAAGGCACAGATCACCTCAAGCTCATTCTCTCCTGCCTAGACAGCAGTCCAGCCTCTGCTCAAGTCTAGCCTCAGCTGAAGTCTAACCTCTTCTCAAGACCCGTGAAAGCCTTCCCTTCCAGTTGGGTCTCTAGGGACCACCAACATCAGGTCTTAAAGTCAGCAGCTCCCGGCTGGAATGCAAATAAACATCACCACCCCTACACCCCCTCAGCGTGAAACACCAGGATGATTTGTACAGAGAGCTCTCTCATTAACTTAAAATTAGGTTTTCTATGGGTTCCCTCCACTCCTATGTATTCTGGGGCTTCTTACTTTTCTTTCTAGAAGACCCTAGGCACTGGGAAGGAAGGGCAGACAGTCAGTAAGGGATCACAGCCTGACTAGACTAGAATGACACAGACCCTCAGGCAGAAAGTGGCCAGCAGCAAAGCTCAGGCTTGTAGTGGCTGGTTTACTGACAGTGGACTACAGATGCCTGAAATAGTTGGTAATGCAACACAAACCCAGCCAAACTGTTCCAGGGCAGCAATACGAATCTGTCCAACACAGCCACGATGACAAACTGTTATTGCACAAAGTATATTTCATGGTTTCCGTCCTCTTGTACTGGTCAGCTGTCCACATCACAAAAATAACCTCTGCTAATTGGCACCTACCTCAGCAGAAAGCCTAATGATTAGAAAGACATGGAGAATGAACTCCAAGCTTGAGGTGATACCTCTAGGTCAGAGATGAACAAAAATTGGCAAGGGAAGAGAAATAGCCATTTCCTCTACCTGTGCTGTTGATGAATAAAGGACTTCATATTCCAAAACTGTCAATCTGGCTTTTTTCCCCCAGCAGCATGAGTTTCCCTAATAAATAGAAATTAAATTTGTTCAAATTTCAGCTGTAGGGAAAGGAGCTTGGCTCTATTTTAATGGTCTCTTTATAAAGGAGCAGGAGAAATAACGGATCATCTCCGTGTTACCGTGTTAACAAGCTTCCACTGCTGATAATGGACACCCTAATACACTGTGGAGAACAAAGTGCATCAGGTCCGCACACACTGGGCAGGGAGAGGGCTGCTAAACTGAAACCTTCCACTTACTTTGCATCCTCTCCTAACTATTTCTACCTGTATTTCCAAGAAACTTTTTCAACGTCAGGAGGCAAAAATGACAACCTATGTAGGGAGAGATAAGGAGCAGCATCAGACACAAATAAAAGACATTGTAATGAACAAAAGACTTGCTGAATTCTTGGAGAAGAGCAAATACAACTTTCATGGACCAGGAAAAAAAAAATAGTCTATAGGAGTGGGAAGCATCTTAATACCTGCTTGCCTCAAACCAAATTAAACCTTGAAGAAATTATGAAGATATGCAGAAACTAGAAAAGGGAAAGGAAGGATGGCAGCAGACAGTAAAAAGCAATGCATTTCAGTTGCAAGCACTTCTCTTACTGTGCCATTTCCACTGCAAGGTATGTATCCATAACTTCTGACAGCGTGAAATACAGCACAGCAATATCACCTCTGAATCCTTTCTCTACTTCTGCTGCAAAACCCACCAAGCACAGCTGTGACTTTACAGGAGTTATAATTATAACATAACAGGAGAAGAAACTGGGGAAGTTCTGATCACTGGAGGACAAACTGATCACCCCCAGAACAAACTATAAAGAAAGCTTAAAGAAATATGTCAGTGCAGAGGATCCTCATTAATTGGCAGTGATAGAGAGAACAGGCATCAGTGAGAGGAGGTTTGAGGATCATCAGTAATCACATGGAACCAAATGTATGCCATATGAATATCAAGAAGAAGGGACAGGTTTGCATCAGATTTAGCATCCAAGAAATATGGCCACCATTTTCTAGTACCATTGGGCAGTCTTAGATTCTGCATCATTCAAAGCCTTTGACTAGAGGGCTGGTGGCCACATTGTAAGTTGATTTTGGTTATTAAAAATACAGGTTGTGCTATTACACGTATGTGTTGAGCACTGGAATTACAGAGTTTAGGTATGTAAATTGATTAAGCATTTGTAACTGAAATACAGGAGTAGGACAAAAATGCATCCTTATTCTGGATAAAACAGCAATACCCTCCAACATAGACCTGAAGTGTGTATTTATAATGTCCACAAAACAATATCTACTTCAATTCTCCCCTTCCCCCAGGCTCCCAGGAGCAGTGTTTGTCTTGCAGAGGTCTATTCCATAGTCATTAGCAGAGCTTTACATCAGAAAACCTATCAGCAATACTACTGTGTCTATACACATATTATCTAAAGTGAATGGATGCTGTTAGATTCTTCAACAAATTAAAAAAAAAAATCAATAGTAAAACAGGCAACCTAAGCATAACCAGGTTTATATGGAAAATTTCTATACTGTTTACAAATTGACAAATCAGATCTCAAATTCTCTCTTACGGCTGCAGGGTATTAAAAGCTACATAAGAAAAGTTTGTTTCCCTAGAAGTCATTTTAAATGTAAATATATTTTCATTCATATCAACATTTCCTTTTAAAGTTTTCTTTCAAAAATCCATGAAAACTGAAAATTTAACTTTCCAGTACCTGAAGAAAAAATGTTTCTTAGCTTCTGAGAAATTAAATAGTGAAATGTTGACATTTGGAAAAAAAAATCAGTCTGATCGTGATGCCATTCTCTATCAAAAGAAAAAGTTTCAATAAAAACATTTTGATCAACACAAATTACATTCTGCCTAATCTGTACATGCTTGATTGTGCCATCTGCTTTATTGAGGCGACTCTTGGAGAACCAATTTAGCCAAACAAACAAGAATGACTGCTACTTATGCAGAAGAGAATTAGAGTAAGCTTTGGAGAAACTTATTTAGGCATCACCAAACAGCAGAGTAATGCTTTGAGGTGTGAAATTATACCCATTGCAGCAGAGTAGGAAGAGAAGGTTTGCCCCAGGGACAGATGCAGAGGAGATGGACCTTAATGTCTTTATCTTTGGAAAGAAAAATACCGCTTGGTTTGCAAGCCAGTAAGTGCTATGGCAGGAGGGGAGGGGGCAGGGAGGGAAGAGAAGGAGCAAAGAAAATGCTGAAAAGCCAAACACCAAGGGAAAATTCACTTCCCTCACCAGTCACTGTCTGCAGCAGAAATACTAAATGTTTACTGCTCCCCCATCCTGCAGAAGTTTTCAGGTCTTCGTGTTTCCTTTTTTCCATATTACTTTGCTGCTGCATCCTTCACTCACCTGGTTGTCTCAGGAAGCTTCACAGGGCAGAGGTGACCTGCTCTAACCAGCTTGGAGAGCAAAGGAGCTGCCTTTGATTGATTTAATATGTTTTCTTCCTAAATTATTATTCTGTTCATCATGCCACAAGGGTCCCCCAGTTAGAAGACTACGCCTGAAAAGATCAATGACCAGCTAGGACATTATGGTTAGTACTCCACAATACAGCCATTCAAAGCTTCTCAGTGACAGCAGAGAGCAAGCTTGGATTTTCTGATCTAAACACTCAAACTTTCCTATGCTCAAGAAAAAGGAGAGCCTTCACTGCCTGCAAGCTTTGAAGTGTTGGGAACACAGGGAGGAACAGAGCTGTCTAAAAATTTCCTACAGTCATAACTTAAAATGATCTTCTGTGCTGGTGAGGCAGGGGCCAGAACCTGCAGGAGAGACAAAAGAGGATCTGCACTGAATGCAATGATGTGACACCAGAAGAAATCAGCAGAGGATCTGGCCCAGACATATATTTTAAAATCCTATTTGTTCATTTTGGGGAGATTTCCTGGGCATCACAGCAAAGGCACAAGTTATTTAATGTTTTGGTAATTTCCAAAGAAACCCTAGAAGTATTCCCTGCCTCCCTCTACCCTCCATGTCCAATCAGACTTAGTCCAGTGCTAAATTTGCTAAATTGACAGAAGCCGTTCCACCTTCTCATAACCTTCCACTCCTTGAAGAATTTTACTGCTAAGAAAGCCAATTACACCATCATTTCAAAATAATCACCATGTATCCACAGGTAAGATCAATTCTATTGTATTTGTCAGTAAGACATTATTTTCATTCCACATGACAGTAAACATGGGCAGTCGCTATTTAAGAATTTACTCCTCTCTGAAAAGATATTAAGAGATCAGCCTGGTTCTACTGCACAACCAAACATGTTTCTCCAGACCCGCAGAACGATTTCTTACAGTAGGAGGGACTGTGAGCCATAAGAATAAAATATTTTTCTGTTTACTTTGAGAATTTTATTAAAAACAAACAAGCAAGCCACCAAGCTGCCTGAGTTTGTCAAGTTACTGGAGACCAGTTAGCTGAATGAGAGTCACTGGAAACAGTTGAGTAAATATTTAAGAAGATCAAATGGAGGAACATTTGGTACAGCACAGCTTGCTGAAAGATTGCAAAGATACCAGCATGTTTCAGGAGAGGCAGGTCATGCCTCAGAAAATTGCTGGAATTCTTTGAATGTGCTGTATTGCCACCAGGACAGACAAGGGAAATAGAGTGGACTTCGTTTTTCAAAGTATTTGACAAAGTTCCTTGCTTGAGGTTAATGACCTAAGGAGCCAAGGCACAGAACAGAAGAAAAGTTGCTGGAGTGAAAATTGACTTCAGGGCAAAAACCACAAGGAAACTGTAAATATAATTTGTGAGGTGGGAAAAAAGTTGGTAGTGCATTAGCAGGTGAAAAAATGTAGGGGCCTTGCTGGGTAATTTTTTTTAGAAAAGACTTAATTTATTTTTATTTCTTTTCTTCCTCCCCTTGGCCTAAGCGATTATTTAAAAGGTAGGGGATTCTACAAAGTCCGTAGAACTGTTCATTTAATTCTCTGGGCAAGTGGTACCTACGTACCCGCAAAATGAGGTTCCTCCCATTCTCGGACCACGAGCCGGTAGGAGGAGGGTTGAGCAGGTTGTCTCATTCCCCATGCCACTCTGGCCTTGCCCTCCCTCCTCCATATGTCACCTGAGGTGCTGGTACCAAATCATGGTTAGCAGTCCCTGGAAGGACTGGTAAAGCTGCCCTGCTTGATCATGTCCTCCAAAAAATGGAGGTGATGCTCACACTGCAGTTCATATGATCCAAAATCCAAGATCCTTCATGTTGTGTCACAAGAGAGAGAAGGCGGCCATTAAGGCAGCCTGGCTCCCTAATGGTAAGTTTTTCACTTAAAATTAAAAAAAAAAAAAAAGAGAACTTTTTGAAAGTTTATGGTTAAAAATAACGAGTTGTTCCCAAGCACTTTGTACCTCAAATTACAAAATAGTAAACAGTGATGTTTTCACCACTCTCAGGGTGAGGAAACAAGCAGTTCACAGATGCTCTTCTTCAGAAGCAATGTTGAAGGAAAAGGAGAAAAAAAAAGACCAGAGGAAAATTTCAGTAAATCCATAGGAGGATGCCTTGAATATATTAGAGTGCCCATTTCTAAATAGCTTATAAGTGATGAATTAGACATTTTAATGACTTTAAATAGAAGATGTCTGGAAAGTCAGTTGTCACAGAAAGATACTGGGCCCAATTGTGTGCTTATAAATGTAATCTCCAACACCACTTGCTGATAGGGTAATGATACCATTTATAATAGCTTGTTATTTGGGTCTATAACATCATGTATTAATGATTTGCTAACCATCTATAATGATATATAAATGGACCATGAATACAGTGGGTGTTTATTATGCAGGAGTTTAATAAAGTTGCATCCCTGTACTCCATTCCCTTTCCTGTCACTTCTCAACCTCCTATGCTTTGAGACATGCATCCTGACTCAGTGGCAAAACCAGGGATATGGAGAATGCAGAATGAGGTCTTTGGTGCAGAAAGACATTTGTTTCTTCTGACTGACCATGTAGATAATACATAGAAGGATTTAAAGCACCTGCAATATGTGCACCAGTAAATTGTAAATGCACCTTAGTCCAGCTACACAGCACACAAACAGAATAATGTCTTGAAGCAAAGAATAAAAAGCATCAATATTTGCTGAAAAGGCAAGGCTAAGCTTTATAGTGCGGGAGAGAGATTTGGGAGCACTTGAAGAAAAATCCCTCGAGCCTTCAGCCCTATATAGAGCACTATATAGCTGCAGTGAACAAAGCAAATGTGATTCTGTGTTATAGTGCAGGAGCATGATATAAATCAAGGAAGGTAGTAGTAGTGTAAATGTTGTATTTATAATGGAAATGCTGATACAACCTCTAACTTACAGAGGCACTGGCAGGAGCTGCCATAATATGGCGAGATATCATTTAAGCAGTGTTTGCAGAACTGATCATTGTATCTCAGAAGGAACGCCCTATACTTGCTCCTGAAGATGCAAACCCCTGGCTATGAATCAGCCAGAATGACTAAATACATACTGCACAAGCCTAACCTGGAGAGAAGAAAAATCTTTATTCTGATACAGTGTTTGTTCTTTACATTTCAAAAGCTGGAGGAAGCAATCAAATCCATAGCACTTTCTTCTTCTTCAGTAAGTTATATTAAAAAAACTCAATTGGTTCAGGATTTATTGATCTGAATAGACAGTGAAGTTCACAAATTCATATAAAAGAGTCATCTCATTACAAGCCAATTTAAAGAATCCATGGCTCAGAATTCACAAAAAAAAAAAGTTTCCATGGAACACAAAAAAAAAAAAAAGGGAAAAAGAATAAGAAGGAATGATTTTTGAGAATAGACAGTACAAATCACTTATTTTGCTTTGGTGTCATGAGTGATTTGTCAGATGCAGTCAGAAATTCTTGTTTTAATTTTCGTAGCAAATGTTGCATGCTTTGTAGCTTGACCAAACCAATACACTTACAGAAACTACTGAGAAGAGATGGCTGGTCAGAACAGAGTCTACTGATGTTGTTGGAGCCAAGTTGTGAATGAGGTATCACTAAATTTGGTCCAAGTGAAAGTGTTAAGAGTGACTAAAACCAAACTTCACAATTAAAAAGGACAACACTATTTTTAAATTTAGCATTTTCTGTATCCTGGTGAAAGAGGTAAGGGTTTTCACATAAAACCTCTGTGTTAGCTGAGGAAATCAAGTCACTAACATTAAAAATTAGAACTCTTAAAAAGAGTGTAAAAGTCTAGGAGTAAAAATTCAGCACCCAGACATATTCTCAAGTGCATTAGGGCACCTAATTTTACAGGAGTCAAACAGCTGGAGGGCTTCAAAAACACCCTAAAGTGCCTACAATCTATATGAAGATAAGTCTAGCCCTAAGATCACATAGCACATTGAAAGAAGAGCAGGGAATATAGCTTGGAAGCTCTGAGTTCCCTCTGCTAATCACAGTGGGACACTCCCACCAACAAACAAATAATAGGTGGGGAAGATCTAAAAGCTACTGTGGACAGAAAAGCGTTAAAACAAAAAGGCTCTGTATGTGAGGGCCATGTTCTAGGGCTTGTGCATTCTGCATGAGACTGACAGGAAGAGAAAATGACTGCACCAGGCCTTGTCTATGGCATGCAGTTTTCTGGGACCTACACTGACTGCTAATGCAGCCCAGATGAGGGTTTAGAAAAACTGATCACCACCTGGATTAGTCACTTCAGCAGCTGCTGGCTTTCTGCAGGCCATCATAAAAGTTAGGGTATGGGGGTGAAAGAGATGGCCCAACCAAAACTCCAGCACTGCAGCTGCCCCAGGCTGGTCATGGCAATTGTGCTTCTTGGCTATGCATCCCACCGAATGCCCACACAGGAGTATCTCAGGTAACCAGGCAGCTTTGCCTAATGCAGGATAATCAGAAGAGTACAGCAATAAAGGGCAGTGGTCAAGACAGTTTAACCAGCAGTCTGGACTGATGCAGTAGACTAAATAGAGGATTAGAGTTTCTCACAATAACAAGGAGGTTTTGACAAGATATTCCTATGAAATTGTTAAAAAAGCAATTTGAGAATCAGGTGCGAAAGAGTGTCTGATAAACTCGGAAGACTGCTCCCATTCCTTTTTCCTTTCTTTCTTCACCGGAGTTAAGAGCAAAATCCATCTCTGCCTCTTGATGTGAACACCGATTACCCTACCTGTTTCAAAATAAGATGGAGTTTGTGTTCCACAAGGTGAGGTGGCTAGTATAGGTAGTGATGAGTTTCTCTAGACTTTCCAAAAAATTGGATTAGTACAACATGTGCTTCAGAAAGCTCTCTGCCATTAATATGGTTTGGTGGAGTCTATTTCTCTTCCCAATGACCCTTAAAATTTAAATTAAATGCATGAACTGTTGAAAGAGAGACTGAAACCACAGAAATTTCTATTAAGAAAAAGTGCAGGAAGTGCAAATAACACCTTTGCTATGGATGAGATGCAAAATCATAAGGCAATCTCCTAGCACTGATATTCCTCTCTGGTTTTGCCTTAGATTGGCAACATCTGAGTCTTCAATGTGGGAATTTAGAAACAGTTTTTGGCGTTTTGCCACCCATCTCCCCTTTCCTGACAGCCTGATATGATCAGGTTTCTTTCAAAAAAAACTCTGTAGCAAGCCCAGATCACAACATGGGGAATAAAAGCACACATAAGAATTTGTCACCTGACCTAATGTCTAACTGTTTACCAGAAACACTGGGATATCTCTACGTCAGATGGAAGGTTTACCATGTCCTCTAATGAAGCATTTAAGCTTGCATAGCTTAATAGCCATTGGGCTTACACTCATGCCTTAAATTATACACCTGCTTGTGCACATTACCAGAGCAAGGTCCAAGGCATTATTCCAAGAAAATTCAACATGCTGAAGACATAGGAGAACACAGGTATCACAGCTCATTTTCCATTAAAATTGATTCATGTCTGTTCTTTCGCACTGAGGGCTTTTATGACACCAGTGACTGACAAGAAACAAGGGCTATGGAGGTGAAGAGTAAAACCTCTATTAACAAACAGGAGTGGCGATAAATATTGTGTGTAAGTGGCATCTGATTTATACTGGGGGAATTAAGAAGAAAGAACATCTGAGATACACATCTCAGAATCACTTGAGCTGTAACACAACCTCACAGTCACTGGAAAAGTAGACTTTCCTCCAGTATTTTCTGAGCTAGTCTTGATCTTCACAAAGAATGCTGGCTGTTGGTACAGTGGATTGCAGCTCAGCTTTTTGCATAAAAATTCATGAGACAGTATCTATTTCAACTGTGTTATACAGCAGTAAAGAGAAGGGGGAAAAAAAAGTTTAGCCCTGCAACCCAGATAGGGTTCATTTTGACAGATGATTGGAAACCAGCAGTGGAAATTACAGTTGCTGCTTGGTTCACTATTATTTTGCAGCATCTCCAGTAATCTTCAGTGATCATTTATAACAGCATGTCTGATGACTTTCAAAATGTAACTGCAAAGGATACTTCTGTGGAGAGTATGGCTGCTCAAAGGAGAAATCTTTGCTGCTCAGGGAGTCAACTTCACAACACTGCCATCAGACTGTCAGAAATTTCAACACACAGAAACAGGGTTGGCAGTGCTTCGAACCATTTCACCCCAATTTATTCAGTGGTGTAGCATGTTGATATGGATCATTCAGGTCCTTTCTTTCTACTGAACCAAGTTTAAAAGTAAACCAAATCAACCTGTTGCCAGTGGGTAAAGGAGACAGGCTGCTGAGCAAAGAGGCGGCCCTCCAACAAAGCACAGAAGGTTGTCCTTGCACCTGCAAAACACCTGGCTGGCTCCCACAGGTAAGCCAAGTGCCAAACGTAGGGTCGGCTCCTGGAGGCCCGTTCTCTGCAGCTGGACCCCTAGCAGCTAGAGCAGTAGCATGGAAACACTACCTGAAGGACACCAACAGTCTGAGCTCTTCAGGGCAAGGACTGTCTTTTTTATGTGTTCAGAGCACAGAGGTAATGGGGCCCTGATCAGTGACAGGGGCTGGCGAGCTGTCGTGTAATAACATCAGAATAATCACATGGGGAAACTTGACATTCGCATGCAAGCTTTTGGGATGGATTAATTCCCCTCCTTTTCTAAAGGCACATAAATGTAGAGTGCCACCCTTGGTAGCTAGAAAACAAGAGCAATCGTAGTGAATGTTTCATCACTGGCAGAGAACATCCTAATGTACTGTGGTGGAAGACCTACAATACAGACAACTTATCTTGGTTGTTTAGTGCAATAAGAAGTTGAAGTGACCCAAATAAAACAAAAATAGTGTTAGTATAAAACATAATCAAGTAAAAATGTAAGAAGGCCTTACATTTAGGATATCTTTTTAAAAGATTAATGATTTCATGGTGATAATGGCAAAAACAAACATGGACTTTTCTTACAAAGACAAAATTTATTCAGAACCTGGCAAATCAGAAATGTCAAGAAGTAGTGGTAACAAACCTGTCAAATCGCTGGCTGCTTTGTAGCCTATACGAACGTAT
Organism: Chlamydotis macqueenii; assembly: GCF_036417535.1. Lineage (NCBI taxonomy): Eukaryota > Metazoa > Chordata > Aves > Otidiformes > Otididae > Chlamydotis > Chlamydotis macqueenii. Next base: position 51,408,310 of record NC_141593.1, on the reverse strand, counting down.
AGTGTGATGTCTCCTCCATTCATATTGGACATATATCAGTGTCATGTGAACCACCGTATCACACATCTGCAGGTGCAGTGGAGAGGCCTCAGACTGAACAGGAATCCGGAACTATCTCCTTACGCTTTCAGGAAAGGTTTGAAGCGAATACTCTTCCAAAGAAAAGTGAAACAGGCACCAGTAGACGAACCAGGCGAGTACTTTAATAAAATTCATGTGGTTGCTAAGGTAGTTGAGCTTTCATATTAGTTCTGGGAATCTTCAGTTTTCTTTTACTGCATGCGGAATAAAACCATTCTCACATTTGAATTTACAGTTACTCTGTAAAGCTCTTACACTCTGAAGCCCTTACAGAAAAGAGGACAGGCAAGAACCTTCTCTCTTCCTGATCTCACACCGGCCCCAGAGTTTCCTTCAGCTTCCACCCCAAATCGGCACCCAGCACAGATTCACTGAAGTTTGTCCATTTGCTCTGCATCACAAGGTTTCCCTAAGTCATAGGCTCTGGCCAGGTCTATGTCTTCATTTACAGCTTAATGCATCATGCACTGCAATGGTCCTAGTCATTCATATTCAAGACCAATACACAGTGTGCACACAAATGCATATCTATTTCAAAGAGCATATTAAGCGCAGGCCCAGTAAATTGCAAGATGCAATTAAATACTAGCAATTAACTGTGCACATATTTCCATACTAGTGAACTGCAGCACAAGTGCTACCAGTTAGATGTCCCTTTGTATGGTGGAATTCAAAAATAACTTTAGGGCACTCTTGTGCTGGTACATGTTGCACAAGGTATTATTACAGCAGTTATTGACACAAGCTGCAGAGAAAATCTGCACCGTGATAGATGGCAGAAGCATCTGGGAAGTAAAAGGGCAGAAGAGATAGATAGAAAAATTAACCAAGATACATGCAAAAAATTTATTGGATTTAGATAATGACTGTAGGCAGGAGAATATTCTGTTTGAGTGTTTCATCTGTTTAAAAATTAAGAAGCAAAAATATTCTAGGAAAAAGCTGACGATCGTGTTAGACCATAGGACAACATTAGAATCATAGAATCATAGAATCATAGAATGGTTAGGGTTGGAAGGGACCTTCAAAGGTCATCTAGTCCAACCCCCCTGCAAGGAGCAGGGACATCCCCAACTAGATCAGGTTGCTCAGAGCCTCATCCAGCCTGGCCTTGAACGTTTCCAGGGATGGGGCCTCCACCACCTTTCTGGGCAACGTGTTCCAGTGTTCTATAACTCGCATCGTAAAAAATTTTTTCCTAATTTCCAATCTAAATCTACCCCCCTCTATTTTAAAACCATTACCTCTCGTCCTATTGCAACAGGCCCTACTAAACAGCCTCTCCCCATCTTTCTTGTAGGCCCCCTTGAGGTACTGGAAGACTGCTATCAGGTCTCCCCGGAGCCTCCTCTTCTCCAGGCTGAACAGCCCCAACTCTCTCAGCCTGTCCTCATAAGAGAGGTGCTCCAGCCCTCCTATCATCTTCGTGGCCCTCCTCTGGACCTTCTCCAACTGGTCCATGTCCTTCTTGTGTTGGGGACTCCAGAACTGGACACAGTACTCCAGGTGGGGTCTCACCAGGGCAGAGTAGAGGGGCAGAATCACCTCCCTCGACCTGCTGGCCACGCTTCTCTTGATCCAGCCCAGGAGGCGGTTGGCCTTCCGGGCTGCAAGGGCGCATTGCCTGCTCATGTTAAGCTTCTCATCCACCAGCACTCCCAAGTCCTTCTCCTCAGGGATGCTCTCAATCCATTCCCCGCCCAGCCTGTATTTTTGCCTGGGATTGCCATGACCCAGGTGCAGGACCTTGCACTTGGCCTGGTTGAACTTCATGAGGTTGGCATGGGTCCCTCTGGATGGCAAGCCTCCCTTCCAGCGTGTCGACGGCACCACACAACTTGGTGTCATCGGCAAACTTGCTGAGGGTGCACTCTATCCCACTGTCCATGTCGCTGACAAAGATGTTGAACAGGGCCGGGCCCAGCACGGACCCCTGAGGGACACCAGTCGTGACCGGTCTCCACATGGACATTGAGCCGTTGACCACCACTCTCTGAGTGTGGCCATCCAGCCAACTCCTTATCCACCGAGTCATCTGTCCATCAAACCCATGTCTCTCTAGTTTAGAGAGAAGGATGTCATGCGGGACAGTGTCAAATGCTTTGCACAAGTCCAGGTAGATGATGTCTGTTGCTCGTCCCTTGTCCACCGATGCCGTCACCCCATCATAGAAGGCCACCAAATTGGTCAGGCATGATCTGCCCTTGGTGAAGCCATGTTGGCTGTCACCAACCACCTCCTTGCTCTCCATGTGCCTTAGCATGGTTTCCGGGAGAATCTGCTCCATGACGTTGCCAGGCACAGAGGTGAGGCTGACCGGCCTGTAGTTACCTGGGTCTTCCTTATTCCCCTTTTTAAAAATTGGGGTTGTGTTCCCTCTCTTCCAGTCATCGGGGACCTCACCAGACCGCCACGACTTCTCAAATACGATAGCCAGTGGCTTGGCAACTTCATCCGCCGGTTCCCTCAGGACCCGTGGATGGATCTCATCAGGTCCCATGGACTTGTGCACCTTCAGGTTCCTCAGATGATCCCAAACCTGCTCTTCGAGTACAGTGGGCGGTTCTTCATCCTTGCAGTCCCTGCTTGCACCTTCTACAGCTTGGGTGGTGGGAGAGGAACTCTTGTCAGTGAAGACTGAGGCAAAAAAGTCATTGAGAACCTCAGCCTTCTCCATGTCCTGGGTAACCAGGACACCAGTTCCCTTCTGGAGGGGGGCTACATTTTCCCTGGACTTTCTTTTGTCCCCTACGTACCTATAAAAGCTCTTCTTGTTGTATTTTATATCCCTGGCCAGATTCAGTTCTGCCAGGGCTTTGGCCTTACTTACCTTATCCCTGGCCACTCGCGCAGCCTCTTTGTAGTCCTCCCAGGCTACCTGTCCCTGCTTCCACCCTCTATAGGCTTCCTTTTTTTACTTTCAGTTGGTCCAGGAGCTCCTTGCTCATCCACGCCGGCCTCCTGGCCTTTTTGCCCGACTTGTTTTTCATCAGGATGCACTTCCGCTGAGCTTCTTCATTCTCTATCTCCATTTTATCCCATATAAGTAGTCTTGTACCAATCAAACTCTTTTCAGTTTCTGTGAGCCATTCCAAGTGTAAAGGATGAAAACACAATTTCTTATTAAGAAAAGGAATGTGGATGGAAATGTGCAAGAATCCCCATTAACCAATCCTAGGTGAGATTCTTTGCCATTTCATCCAGTGATCCTAGAAGAAACTGGACTGCAAATCTGCCATGTATCGATAACTAGCATACGAATGTGAAGTACTGTTCACTTCCTTTTACCACGTTGCAACCTCAGTCTGAGTTAGCTGGAACAACCCTGGTCCTACAGGAACCGAATCCAGGACAAAAAAGGGAGTCACCTAAGTTGAATTAATGTTTGGAAGTCCTAAAACCCAAGTTTTCTTTTGAAACTGGTCTTGTGGCTCCTCCTGGACAGAGTGCTATCTGTTGTGAGTGGGAGGATTAGATGCAGTTGCATCCAGATGCTGACCTTACTGGATCTGCACACGCTGTGGACACACTGTCCAAAAAAAAAATTGTCAAGGAGGCAGTGCCTTAACTCACTCCACGAGCATCAAAAGGCTAGCCGTACAAGAGACCAGTCCTCTCTTCTGCTAGTCTGGTGCAACAGTGTGTACTGTTTCACACTTGAAACATGTGGAAGCATTCAAAGGTATATCTGCATATTCTGTGCTCGACAGCTGCAGAAAAGGTCAATTGAAAACTATTTATAGTTGCAGGTACTGCACAGTAACTAATTGTGATGAATGACTGTTAAGAATGCAGATGGATAAAGCAACCATTTCCTGGTATTACATGCTTGTGCTTAATAATTTTTGCTCACTGGTTTCTTTCCCTCCTCTTCCGTTTTTGAAAATTTTACTGTCATCTAAACAGTTATAGGTACTGAAACTCATTTTCTCACCAGGGTACGGAATTTAAAAACCCCTCCGCACCCAAAATGTAGTCCTTACTCCGTGATTAAATCTGTACGTGGATATAAAACTTATAGCACCCAACACTTGCAAAGCAGTGGTAGGCATTTTTTGTTGGATATGTTACAATGGCCAAGAAGAGAGACTGTGAGACCAGCCATTTTCAAAATATGCCTGTGCTGGAATAGGCAGTCTGCGTCAACAGAAGTCTCTTGAAAGCAGCACATCCTTGCATCAGAAAGACAACATCCCTGATGCTAAATAGTTATCCCACAAAATTTCCATGGAAGCTGATAAAACCCGGAAATAAAGCAAGATTATTTGGCTCAACACAAAAAAGAAATAATGTTTATATGTTTTCCCAAAGCTATTCTTTTTATCATGGATCTCATGACACTTGACATTTCGTTGAAGCCCTAGCTCAAGAAGAATGAAAACAGTTTTCATTTTTAATTGAAAATCTTTCTAGTTTGGTGGTCTTGACAAAAAAAAAAAAAAAAAAAAAGAAAACACAAACAGAATGTTCTCTTACAAAGTCAAGAAATGAGAAACTAAATAAGAAGAATGCTTTTCCACTATCCATAAAAAAAAAAAAGAAAAAGTAGGTAACTTAATTTTTGAAGTGATGTTGTGACTTTTGAGATCTGATTTATGATTTTGAAGTCGTGTCCTGGAAATGTTCCATTAGTTGTTGGGAGAACAAGCATCTAGCCCTAACAACACTTATAACTCAGTTCTCATACCTTCTCAAGTGATTGGTCACTGTTTGACTTCACCAAAAATGTTATCTGTCTTTGTCTATCACATGTTCCTACAAGTAACTTCTTGCATTCTCTAATCTCCATCTTTATGCTTAAAGTTACTTAGCATGAAAGTCCACAGAGCAAACACATTAGTCTTTTTCATATTTCTCCTTCAAACTTAACCTGGAGAGCCCAAACACTGTCCCAGCTGCAGATGTTTTGCTAGGTCTCCTTTAAGGATACACTGATGCCTTGTATTCTCCTGTCTCCTGACTCATCCTCTCTACCTTACACTAAGGGTATGGATAAAAAAGTGACAGTCAAGTTATTGCAGTTTCAGGAGCTATTGCTTGCCTACTGAGACATGTTCACCAATGGTATACACACTCATCCCATACGGAAGCCACAATAAAGCATTAGCTTAAACTGGCTTCACTGACAGGTGAGACCGTACCATGAATACTTGCAGTTGTCACCCATAACCTTCAGCAGTAAAATTTAGGGCACTGCTGATCTCTATGTTGCATGCATAAACCTTTTTTCTACTCCTGACTAATATGTCCCCATGCATCTGTGATACCACAGTAACAATTGATGCGTGCCCAAATCTCCCTGCACATGAGCACCCTCGCTGGAATGTGGAGTACCACCTGCTTGAAGAATATGCGGAAATACAAAAGTATACAAGGCCACAGCCTTAAAACTAATGGGCTTTCTGACAGCAGTAGAACAGAACTAGAATAAATTCAGAATGTCACAGGCCCTGTTATGCATCAAAAATTTCGTTCCAGCCTTCTGTGTTTTCCTGATTGGGCTTACTGTTGTTCACACTATAATTATTCACACAGTTTGTAGTATACTGTAGCTAGTCAGTGCACCTTGTGTTAATACATTAGGAATGAGACACAAAAAAAAAGCCATCTCAATATTCACAGATGAACACTGCAAGTGAATTGCTGACAGAATGTTTCCTGGGGTGGAAAAAATGGAGAAGTTTCTGTTTTATGGGTTGCCAGAGGGAATAGTTTCTAACTCTCAGCTCGTGCATTGAAGGAAAATGAACACAGTCCCCAAAACAACACCCTTAGCTCAAGGTTTTCTGTTATTGAGTTATTGCTTTTATTTTATACACAATGCAAAAAAATGCTGATTATTATGATTCAACACTCTCTAAGAGAGACAGGACCAGTAAATAGAGTAAGCAGGGAGACAGAGGAGGGACTTGTCACCACATCCAGAGCGCAGCGTTTCTGTGGGTTTCAGAGAGGGTGGGAATGATGTTCCTTTGCCATGCACAGGCACTTAGACATTTCTTGTATCTGACCTTTCTCTTCTGCCCTTTTATGGCCTTTCTTAAAATCTGTAGATATTTTTTATCTTTTTATAGTGATTGTACAACATCTGGAGACCATTTAAAACACTTATGTGAATATACTCCTGAGCTAAAATGCTCACACAGAAATGATTAAAATTCTGCAGCTATGGTACAGACCAGCCTTATCTTGTCCAATGCCACCCCTTAGGGACACCTTTGGGGCAGGGTCACATTGGAATTAATAGTCCCACTGGATGTTATGGGGTTGCTTGAGACAAAGTCGTTCAGATAAATCAGAAAACAAAGGTCCACCACTACTCGTCATTAACAATCACTGGATTTTTCATGGAGTGTATTTGTGTTCTCAGTTGTCCCAATTAGCCTAATTCAAATTTGGGCAACAATTCTCTGCCTGAATCCACTGTTAAGACCCATTAACTATAACACCTTTCACATGATCCTAATCTGCTTGGTAGGAGAGAGGGCACTCCAGCAATTGCCACACCAGGCAAGGAGGAAGTTTCTCTGCATTTTATTGGTGAGCAGAAGCTGTGCTGCCTCTAGCCCCTTTGGATCAGAAGTACTACTTGAACTTAAGGTGCTACAACGTGCTAGAGAATTTGCCTCACAAAAGTGATGTGTTGTGTAGCCCTAATAAAACACTTCTCTGTCAGCCTGACATTCTCATGGGTTTTATGGGCAGCGACACACACACTGCACCTGCTTTTCTTCCAGTAGCTCCCTGGCACAGGCCCAGTCAAACACAGCTCTCTTTCCTGGAGATGCAGACTGAGGGAGCTAAGGATGAGCACTTCCAGTTCGCAGGGGAAGCTCTAGCAGAAGCCCAGTGTGTAGATAATGCAAGAACCTGCCTAAAGTCAAGTCCTTCTCCTCATCAGCAGCACAAGATCTACATGAAGTAGTAGGCACTGATCGCCACAATTTCCTGCCTCTGGTGTTCCTGGAGTCCTACAGGATGGCAGGAGCTTTTCCCTGCAACCTGCAGTGTGCCCAGACCACACTGCATGTGTGCATGTCTGCAGCTTTCACCTCCTCTAGATAATTTTCTTTTGAACTTGGTTGTTCCCGCAGCCAAGTTCAACCCAGCTCCTGCACCAGTGGAGCATCTCCCATCACTGCTTGCCCCTCTCCCCTGTCCACATGGTCCTGCAGCTTCCTCTTCCTTCCTCTGCATCTTCCTCCAGGGCCCCTCTCAGGCTGTAAGCCCTAAGACCAACACCTGGTTTCTTTGTTCTGCTGCTGGGAAAATTCCTTCATTCTTGGCTTCCTGCAGGGCACTTGGAGAAAAGTGCCTTTTCCTGAAGCTTCAGCCCCCTCAGTGTTCTGCCTGGACCTTGCCTATTCACTGCCTAATAGTCCACAACGACTGCCTCTTTCAATGGCAGAGACAAAGCACAGCTCTCCTACTTCTTAGCACGAGGAGCATGAGCAATACACAAAGACAGCAACTAAACATAAAAACAGACAGTTCATAAAGCTACAGTGAATTTCATCAGCTGTACGCAGGCAGATTCTCCCAAAGTGTCAAAGTGATTATCTTCATCTCAAGTTTTTATTGTTTCATCTTGTTATTCAGTAGAGACTGACGTTTGAGTAACCATGCACCATTGGACATGACTAAATCATGTGAATCCTTCTCTAAACAGCTAAACATGATAGCATGAGAGAAGACAAACTGGATCAGAAATGGAAACCCTGAGCAGAGGTTCATGAATTGATGGAGGACGTGGGTTATCTGGCTTCAGCTTCCCAGCTGTGTGTGACCTTGGTCGTTCAAAATCTCCAGGCTTGACCTTTTCACTGGGAAAGTATCTGGCAAATGAGAAAGAAAATTTAAGAGAGAAGGAGGAGAAAGGAGGGACCTCAGACCCAGTGGTGACATAAGGATATAGGTCAACAAAGCATGGAAAGATAGGAATTACAGACTCAATAAACGATCAAAAAGAAAAGTGTGTAGTTTACTTGCAATTGCTTTATCTGACAGCTAGAAAGTCATGCAGCTGCTGTTTCTTCTTTATGAGGTACCTGAGTGACCGCCTGTGTAGGATTCAACTGGAATTTTCACCCAGCTACAGCCTGTCCAGAAACCACAAGGAAGCACTCTGCCCATTGCTATAACTGAACCACCATCACGCCACCAGCTCAAAACAGCAAATGTAGTCCCAAAGGATGAGACATCTAGTGAGAAATTCCGTCATTTCTGCATGCTTAGGGTGATCTGGGACAACTGCTGCTGCGGTGCTAGTCAGGCAGCAGCAGAGGCCATCTCCACTGTATTGAATCAACACAAGAAGCTGCAGGCCCATGCCAAACCATGAAAAGATATGGGATACAAGCTGCTGCTTTCCAAGGAACGTACTGATGAGAAGCCTAGATAGGGATTAGACTACCCGGCAGAGTATTGGGTAAGAGGAATGGATTATATCATTGTACATTGCAGGGAAGGTGGCCAAATACAGCATCAACCCACAACTCTGATCTCACATGAGGCCGGCAGACAACCTCCCCTGCCAAAGCCTATGAGGACAGGCTGAGAGAGTTGGGGCTCTTCAGCCTGAGAAGAGGAGGCTCAGGGGAGACCTTAGAGTGGTCTTCCAGTACCGCACGGGGGCCCACAGGAAAGATGGGGAATGACTCTTCAGCAGGGCCTGTTGTGATAGGACAAGGGGTAATGGTTTTTAAATAGAGGGAGGTAGATTCAGAGTAGACATTGAGAAAAAAAAAATCTTACAATGAGTGTGATGGAACACTGGAACAGGTTGCCCGGAAAGGTGGTGAATGCCCCATCCAACATTCAAGACTAGGTTGGATAGGCTCTGAGCAACCTGATCTGATTGGAGATGTCCCTGCTCCTTGCAGGGGGGTTGGACTAGATGACCTTTAAAGGTCCCTTCCAACCCTAACTATTCTATTATTCTGTGATTCAAAGGCTTTACCAGATGTGAAGGCTGTTCTGGGGCTCCTGAGCAACCTGAATTTCCCGCTTTGGGAGGAAACAAGCCACTGACGCCAGTGCTGCTGGGCTGCAGTCAGAGATTGCTGCACATTCAGCCCAGGCCCACCCTGCAATAGAGCCACTGCCACCGCTTTCCTGTCATCCACCTGCAGAAGTCCTTGCTCTTCCAGGTGCCCAGTGTGTGCCCTGTGGCTCTTGCCTGTGAGTCAAATAGGCCTCAGTCTGGCCACTGGCCAGACTGGTCCTGGGCTGGAGAGAGACAGGTTTAATGCCCTGGTTTTTTCCTGTGGCATTGGACAAACCTTCTGCCATCTCTGTGCCTCTGTTCTTCCTTCTGTAAAATGGTGGTGGTGTCAGCACTTGCCTATCCGATGTGGAGAGAGGACATTTAGAAACTTATGGGTAGAACTGCTAGATGATGAAACCCTGTATCACCATGGCATCTAACACAAGTACCCTTTCTTACCACAATTTTGTGTCAAGAGAAGATTTTTTTTTCCATGGATTTTATGGGGTTGTAGAAATAAAAAAAAAATAGCATCACGTACTAGCTGGAAAACAGAATTTAGAATGCAGGAAATAATTTTATCTTAAGATTAAAAATTCATTTCTTTAGCATATCCATGCTATTATGGTATTAATATTTGTATTAGGGACACCTGAATGCCCCAGCTGAGGCCAGGTCCCTATGGTACCAGGAACTGAACACTCCCAGGGATTAGAAACCACAATAGTTTCTTCTTTAGAGGTTTTCAAACCAAAAAACTGGAAGAAAAATATATTATTTTTTTTTATGGTTGGACAACTGAGGCACAAAGATGGTAAATAAGCACCGCTGACAGAAACTGAGATGCAGACCACTGTTTCTCAGTCCTCTGCTTAAACAGTAGGTCTCTTCTTTCTCACATATCTTTCTTTTGAGAGGCTTTAGATTTTGCTAATTAAATACAAGCGAGTATGACTTCAATCATGATCAAAAAGAATGCACGTGTTTTCCTTGTAATAAAGGCACTCTCTGTTACTCATCAGCTGTAGGGCACATCTATGTATTTTTCCCAGGCAATTGTCTTCCCAGTGTGTGGTCTCTGAGTTGTGTTTGTGTCTATATAACATATATAACTGACTATGAACTAAAGCCATTGCTCTTGTCATTTGACTGGTCATAACAATCTTTTCTCCCCTCCTTGAGTCCTGGCCATTTATTTGTACAACTTGGCAAAGGAGCTTCTATTTTCAAAAAAGGGATGTCCACACTACTAAAGAGTGAGTTCCCCTCACTAAGCATCTGTGTGTGTTCCCGGGCCAGACCTTGACAGACAGGAGATAGATGAGTACCTTGTCTGTAAAAATTTTGCAGTTAAGTGGCAACCTGTTGTAGACAGCTCCTAACAGCAGTGTGATTTTCGAGACAGAGATATCTAAGTGCATATTTGTGTATATTTGTGTGGAAACTAGGAACTCTGTCCAAGCCAATAGTGAGCAAAGTACAGCTGGATACAGTGCAGAATGTCTCGTTTCTAAGGATATTCTACAGAGTCCAAGAAAAGCAAAGCCTAAGTAGAAGAATGTCTTCCCAGTGCCCATCTCAGATTGCTGCAGACATGAGTGGGTGGCAAAATCAGAGAAGCTATGAACTAAAACTATTTGAAAGAAGAAATCTTCAATAACGTCCGTGATCATTTGATAAGGTCTCCAGGGAGGAGATGATCAGCAAAGATAACATTGTCAAAACGTACAGAATTTCCTTTCTCTCTGTGTTACATATTTAGCAATGTACCATAAAGACTGCAGAGGACAGCATTATTTCTTGATTATACAGTATCATGTATCTATTCAAACTTATCTGTGGAAGACAGAAGCATAATACATTATTAAACTATTTATTTTTCTGCCACTTCCAATTTTTTTCTTCAGGCTCTCTCAGCTCATTGGTTTCAACATCCATGATACATGAACTCCACTTCAGATTTCATTCAGAGGTACTCCCTAGAACTGAAAAACAGCAAGAGGAGAAGTTTGGCTAGGGCACCAGAAAAACAATATCCAGACCTGCATCTGAAACTTACATTGTTGTAAAATGAAATATCTCTTTTTTTTTTTTTAAAGGAGTGTTTCTCTACTCTTCAACTTATCAAGAAAATACTTAACGTTCCTTTGCTGAAGATCAACATGAACTTTTTGCTACCTGAGCTACAGGGGTGTAATACATTGTCTGCTGCCATTCAAATCCCAGGACACAGTCCCAAGACATGTGTGGAAGTCTGTGTCTTTCAGACAAACTTTCCTCCTCCTAAGGCTGCCTTTTCCCTTTCTGTATTCATCTGGTGACCAGAAAATGTAGGAAAAATCCCAGAGTAACTCTTGCCTGACCCAGCAGAGGAACAGACCTTCTGGCACTTTTCCAGCAGCCCTGACATTGAGGTTATTACAGAAATCCAATCACACACTTAGAATTAGAACTTGGGTTATCAAAATTACTGGCTTGTTTTTCACTATGACTAGGGTGAAAGGTGACAGAAAATGGAGAACTAATAGAAAAACGGTAAATACAATTGGCAAGCATATGGGGCAAGGCACAGCAATTAAGAAATAACCACTGGGATTAGGTTCTTCAGCCCTACATTAGACCTCTGACAATGGAGTTGAAGCATGACTGACAGAAGATCATGACTGCACTGTTCAGAGCTTGGATCCTGTAAAGCCCCTAGCCAGAGCCCTGACACAGAAGTAATTAAATAAATCAGACAGAAAAATGGCATGTCCTTCACATCTGGGGCCATGGACACTGCTCATCATTCCACAGCACACATGCAATGACGCGAAAAGATTTATTAAGGAAACTCAAGTCTACTCAAAGATTTAAAGCTCTAATTTTAGTGACAATTCTTCAGTCAGACACTAGAAAGAGTTAAAATATCCCAGTAATTCCCTAATCTTGTCTGGCTACCTCCTAATTCCATCATCTGCTGCCATCCAGAGAATCTAAGGTCAAATGACTTGATCACATCTTCCCTGTCTATTGCAATTACAGAGTGAACCAGCAAGGTGCTGAGCATTCACCTGGTGTTAGGATGGGGTGAGACATCTTTGTGCTTCCCCTAGCCTGGGCTTTTAAAGGAATTCAAGAGTCAGATGCCAGTGACATGTAGTCACTCCATTAAGCAACATAAAACAAGGGGCAAATGTGTGCAAAGGTTGTGAACAATCTGAAGAGGAAAAGGAGGGTGCAGCCTCCCAAGTCTATACTTAGTTTTGTTTATCAGCAGCAATTAACCCTGCTGTAATTTACACCCCCTTTAGCATATGCAGGTCACAATCCATTTGTGTGAGGGACAACATAGTATTCAAGATCCAAGTTTGTTTTTCATTTCTTTAAGCAACAGCTGACATAAACCCTTATTCCAGATTGCCTTTCAGCATTCTGTGGAGGCATAATGTATTCTGGGCACCAAAACAACATCAACATTCCTGGGTGGGAGTGGTTGGTGAGAGGAGAAAGACAGGTGGAGTTATGAATATCTCACCAAAACAAAGTAGCAGAACTTTATGCCGTCTCCCCAGTCTCCAGATTCATCGGTCTACTGCAAGGGTGAAAATCCCACCAAGGAGGATTCTTTGAAATCTCAGGTTCTTGCATATCTCTATCCTGATTTGTTCTGAATAGTGTAGAAAGGAATGCTTGCTCTGGTCATGTAGGAATGCGTGTTTATAGTGCACAGCAGAGGCAGTAAACACATCCAGGGGATATGCCACTTTGGAAGTAAAGAAGTTCCTGGCAGCAGTAAGTTGAGCTATTTGCACAACCTACCTGAGAAGAAATAATACTTTTCTTTGTGCAAAAGTACAAGAAGTATATGGTAACACAGCTGAGACATGCTTTTACGTAAACAGCTATTAAAAATAAAACTGTTAAAAGAATGCAATGGTTGGGCATTGAGGTTAATGCATTTGCCAGGGTTTCTACAGCAACGCAGTGAATTAACTTTCAATCATGATGAAATAGTCTTCTATTTTAACTATATATAAGAATACAATTTATATGTCTTCCACTCTCCAGCTTCTCCACTCTCCTTGATTCCTACCAGGGAAGAAAAAGGGAAGGAAGGAGGCGCAACTATTCAGCTTGACAATGTAGCTGCTAAAGTACACATGTATGGACTGACCACTTCCCTGCATCTGCAATGCAGCTGTTGTCTTCTAAAGGAGAATCAGCTGCTGCACAACGAGCTTGAGAGACCCTGAGCACTTCAGAGTCCTGTTGGCTTCAAAGGGAACTCCAATACCTTCAACAACCTTCCTCCACTGCAGGATCAGGATCTCTAAAGACCAGGTCAAAAAAATACTTCAATGTGTAGGTCACATGTAAAACTTTGGGTCTTTTTGCATCATTTTAGGAATATGGGAATCAAAATTATTTCTTGGCTTATTGCAAATATGCAGACCACAAACTCATTTCAAATAAACTGGTCACCACATTAGCACCATGTTTCTGAGACCTGCCGAGCTGATCCCCCAACTCTAACCAAATAGGCTTTCCTCAGATCTTTGCAGTATTTACCCCAAGTCAGTATAACAAGAGTTATGGGCTTCCCACAGAGCCAATAAGTGTAATGGTACCTCACCTAGAACAGGACCTTAGTCTTCCTTACCACCACACACTGACACATCCAGTCCCTGACAAACCTGCCTCCACCCACACGCCATCCCACCAGAATAAGTACAATTTGCTCTACATGCTTTCCACCAGGCAACACAATGGGTATCCTTCTCTGTTTGCCCTCATGCATTATGTAGAAGAGATATAACTGGCTGTATCAATGCTAGCTTGAAGTCGCACACACATGCATGTGTACACTCTCAGACAAATCCCTCTATTACAATAAATATCTCATAAAAATTTCGTACTCTGAATGGATTCAGTAGCAAAATAGCAGCTGTTGCATAGTTCGAGGGGTTTTTTATTTTTAACTTATTAATATGCTGATCAGATTCTTGTAATCAGAAGCAAGGGACATTAATCTCATAAAACATGTAAACTGTATTTTATCTGGGGAAAAAAAAAAAAGGAAAATTTTGGCAAAGCTGTAGCTTCTTTCCTTTCTTTTCTTTATTTCAGAAGGGCAGAATACACCTGCAGGTGGAGTTGAAAGTGACTGCAGGTCAGCACCACAGGCCCAGAGTGGTATAAGGACATTAGGAGAGGACAGGGAGCTTTTCACCCCTTGGCCAATGGTTTAACACTTGTCCTGACCTGCAGATTGACAGCAGTTCCTGGTCCTAGTTCATGTGAATGGACTCAATAGAGGCCTCTATGCCCACCTCAGGACAGTCATGATTACAAAAGGTATCCCTTGTAAATAGAGATAAACAAAAAAACTTAGCTATTTAGACCAGCACCTGTTCTACAGGGTGGGACCCTCATCAGTGACTGCAAATAATTATTGTATAACACCATTAGACAAGGAGAAGAGAAGCTGGCATTCTCACTTACCTCTATGGACAATTTCTTCAGAAGGTATGTGCAAAAGTTTGACAAGGAAAGAGGGAATGGCAGGAGCCATTAATTGACAGGCAAGAGATTCACATTTGAGCATCAAGGGTTCAGAGATGGCAATATCAAATCTGAGATGTTTTAAATAGATCTGACAGGGAAGAGGTAGCTATTTGGTGCTTTCTGAAAAACATAACTTCCATATAGCAAAGTGAACAAGATAAAAAACTTGAGGTACCTATGTATTTAGTCAATTGCCAATCTAGGAGAAAAGTTAAAAACAAAACAAAACAAAATAAAACAAAACAAAACAAAACAAAACAAAACATGTGAGAGCTGCATTTCTAAATTAAATTCAACAAATGGTTGTATTTAATTGAGCTAAGGACATAAGTTCTTTAGATGTTTTAACAGTTTAATGAATATCCTTCTCCAGGTACATTAAAAACAGGAGTGAATGTTTCAAAAATATGCGTAGGGAGACAGCAACGCAAAAGATGCATGAGTTTGGTCAGTCAGGATGTTTTCTAGTGGTGAAATACAATTAAAACTAATTGGGTCTTCTTGGGCTTGTCATATGTATCTTTTCAGGGAATAGGACTCTAGTAGTCTCCATTACAGTCAATCAAGAGATGCATTCACAATGATGATTATATCAGATCTGGTTTAGATCGACCCAATAGGATTTGTCATCTAATCTTCCATGAATAGATCCAGTCACATGAAGTTAAATCTAGTGAGGCAAATCCAGTTACATGCACAAAAACAAAACAACATTTGCAGAGGCTTGTAGGCAACCAGATAGTTATGACCTAATTGACAAGCACTGAGCTGATGAAGCTAACAGCTAAAACATATATTATTCGAAAATACAGATTTTTTTTTTTTGGTAGCTGCAGCTTTTTGTTTCTTTCCAGGACTAACCTCCTATAAATTTCTTGCAAACTATGCATTAAATGTCAAATGCATAGCTGATTCTCTAAAGACTGGATATAAATTTTAGATCTGTAGGAAACTTCTGGTTTAATATCTCTGTATAAGATGAGAACTTTGAGAAAGATGCCCCAGGAGCCATGAATTCTCTTTGAGACAAGGAGACTTGTTTGCTTGTTATTTTGGTAGAGCATCTATAGCACTGGATTAAGCCCAAGCCTACCCTCAACATCCAAACAGACAAATTTAAGAAACCTAGGATTTGTCAGAAGCCAGATGAACACTTCGGGTAAAATAATCATACTGCACAAACCCTGGTCCTGCCTCTTTCCCCAGGAATCTGGTAGCTGTCAGAGGCTAGATAAGGCATTCTGTTTGCTTTTGGATTGATATGCCATCCTTACGTTCTGTCACATGGATACAAATTGTGACTCTTGGTATAACTGAGAAAGAGGAGTTTAACAGAAGGTAGAACCAGTGCCCCTGAGGACAGTCAAAGTTGAAGAGGTAGCCGTGCGCTGTGCTTCAGGGAACTAGACACAACACCCTCTGTAGTCAAGTGATAGTTCACGTGACAGACTTAAACCTTCATCTGCTCTAGCAGAAGTGGAGCATTGTCACCACTGAGTGCCTTAGACTGCCCTAGTATTTTTCTTTTTATTAGGACTATAGCCATAGGAGGACAGTAGCTGGAGCATTAAGCTGAAGTAAAAAATTTAAACTAGAAAGATTTTTTTTGGTGCATTTTCATAGAAGCTGTTTTACATGTGATAAACTTGCCAGACATATTATTTTTCCACAATAGTCAGTGAAATGAAAATCAGATGAGACCTACCAGTTCTGTTTGTAAATTTGCTATTACTGCTCTTATTTACATGATGCTGGTGAATCTTGTAGAACATAATGCCAATGCTGACCTTAGAAATAAAATGTTCTCTGTTCTTGAACCTCTAAACCCTTGAGGAAACCCTGGTAGATCAGCAAATAAAGGCACTCAGAGGACAGCAAGAGATATTTAGCCTCAAACTTTGGGCTGCCACTTGCTACTCTTATACCAATGAGCTCCAGATTTCTTGTATGAAGTACGATAACAGCTGAATCATTCCAGTTGAGGTATTTGCAGATCTGCAAGACCCAAGACTTTAAGATATACACAGATACTGAAGCCCTGCTCTAAATGATTGAGAGCAACTAGACAAATCCAGTGCTTACTGATAAGGCAGATCTTGTCAGTCCATTGACTGGCAAACCAGTCTACCAGGTGTTGCTGATGACCTATGGAAAACAAAGCATTGGAGCCAATATAAGATGACTGCAAGAATTATAATCTTGGGAGTGATCTTTCTGCACAGATCTTTCATGAATCTATGTCCAAACAGCAACTTTGAAAGTGTTTTCAGACATCAGCAGGGAAAAAAAAGGGGCTGATGAGGATGTCAGATCCAAAGCAGGTATGAAGCAACACGGAAATACAGTATTTGTGACTCAAACTGGTGAACTAGACACTAAACTCTATTTTCTGTGTGCTAGCAACAATGGACTGATCACCACAGAAAAGAAGAAAAGCTACAACTAGAGAAATATCACTGCACGTACATCTTGCTGAAGCCATCTCCAGGCTGCTTGCCTGCTTTATCAATGGAACAGGCTTGGTCCACAATAGGAAAGTTGTTTACAGGACATTTGCAGACCTTGCAAAATCTCATGATTGTTACTATGAAGTAAAGGTGCAGAAGTTCACAGAACCAAGGCAGTGGCAAGTTCCTTAAAGTTAAAAGGTGCTCAGATGAGCAACAGGGGAGACACAAGCATTAATTTCCAGGACAGAGCTCCAGGTGACACAGCCCAATAAATACAACAATTTTGCATAGCCACAAGAAGAAATCACATTTCTTCTTTCTTGAAGAACAGAACAAATAGAAGATTGTAAAGCTAAATTGTATTACAGTGTTCTCTATATACCATGTGTGAGCTGCTCACCTTCAAGCTTACAGAAGACCTTTAAAATCAAACTTTAAAATAATCTCCTGCATTCTATGCTTGAAATAAAGGATGCCAATCAGTCATAATCTCTGCTGAACACCCAGCAGGCTTCAGCAAGCCTAAATATTGCTGATTGTGTCAGAAAGATGACACTCTTGAATCAGACTTTTAAGATTCACTGCCTTTAATAATGTGACATAGCACACTCCTTTGGCCTTGATGCATGCAGCGTAACAACTAGCCCGCACATCTTTTTGAAGTGGCACCCTATTACTACTGTGGTAGGAGAGCAAAGGACTTTAAAGCTTGGGCAATTGTTTTTCTTTAATTTGGACAAACACAGAAGCTTTCTCCCAGATCCTTCAGAAGCTGCAGGAGTTAGCATGCCATCTGGATGTCCCTGAAGTGTAACAATAGTTACAGCAGCTGCTGTTATCAGCCTTCTGCACTAAAAAGGCAAAATCCAGACTGCAAACTCCAAAAATTTTTTTTCTCCATGTAAAGACCATACATTCCAGTCTTAAGCTAGTGCAGTCACACAGAGGTATTTTGAGATGCAAACCTAATCTGTTTGGTCAGAAGTTCTGAGTGGACAAGTAGTGCTGAACACAATTTGGAAATACAAAGGAACCATATCAGCAGTCAGAATGACCATATCAGCCCAAAGCTGTCTACAGGCTTATGAAATGGCTCTATGCCTGTGTCTGTCACACCACTGCAGATTTATGCATCTGCTACAGATTCACAATTGCATCAAGCTGTAGCAGCTGTGGATCTGTACAATCAGAAAGGCTGAGAAGGAGGAGAAGAGGAGTGTGAGCCTGTTCCATGAAGATTTTGAGAAGAAGAAAAATTACTTTAGTGTTTGAAAAATAGAGCTAGTGTGGGCATTATCTGATGTAGACATCTGAAAGAAAGACATCACCACCAGAGGCACTAATGTGGTCTCCCTTAACAGGCATTTCTAACCCATAGAACAACTCATTTTAAGATAGACATCTAAAGTAGGTCACTGGATTGTGACCTAGAAAGATTTATTCCTTTCCATTGCCTATAAAAAGCAACCTAGATGATTAGCTCAGATTTCGACATCTAGAATTAAGTGAGCTAAGATGCTCTCATCATAAGAAGATGCTGTTATTTGCTTCATTATTTAAACAAGGAATAAAAGCATTATGCTTGTGCTAAGAATCACTTTCGGATTAGTAAACAACTGCAGTGTTATGATGCAAAAACATAGCTTCCTTAGACAGAGAGTTGACATGAAGAACACACTTACCTCAATGTAGCTTTCATTTATTGAAGGATATCGTATCTGAACAAAGTTTGTAAACATAAGTAGCTCCAAAAGCATTGTTAGAACTTACTACTTAAGTTGTACCAAAAGCTGAAATTTTAGTCTTATTGACTTTGCATGACTAAAGTTAGAAAAAATTCAGAAAAAATTTCCTGTGCAACTACTGTAATTTCAGTCCTCTGGCTGCTGTAATTTGGTGCATATCCATTGTCACCAGCACACTTCTATTAAGTTAACCAGCAATGAGTCTGCCAGCTTCCACAAAACTCGGAGACTCTGCTGAGTATCAGAACATCCACCTTGCTGTGCATCATGAGTGAGTGCAGCTGCAACGGTCTGAGAGATTAGTCTTCCACAGAAACTCCTCTGCAGCCCTGACTGCAACAGACACTTTCAGCTGTTCAAATACTCCAGCTGCTCCATTTGCAGATATTCACTCATTTCTGTAATGATTATATGCTTTTTAAAAACTTTCATTGGAGTGAGTATTTCGTTTGCACTATTGTCTAACGAACAGTAGAGGATGCACAAAGTATACAGGGATTGAAGAGTACAAGGTGTCTTGCACTGTACAGGGCCCAACTTTGTGCAAATCCTTTGTTTTCAACACCTTGCACACCAAAAGCCCACAAAAATTATAATTGCTGCTCCAGCTCATACACACGCTGGTGGGATGGATGAAAACTGCACACATAGCAAACCCCTGCTATGACCAGTTGCCTATGCTCCTTACCATGCATACAGATACCTGAACATGGTCAAATTTTCCCCTAACAGAAAAATCTGTCTCATATAAAAATTAGCACACTCTGTTCTCTCTTCTTTTCTACTGGTATTTGAAGTAAGCACTAAGATGAATCAAGTTAGTCAGCCATTACTTGTCACCTTCCTAGTTGCTGACTAAAATATTTCACCAGAAGAAAAGCCGTAAATGGCTGAAACATAAGCATCACTTTGTTCAATCTGATAATATTGAGTTTGCAATGAAGCTCTCCAAAGTGACAGCTTAGTGAACCTGAAAACAAGAGACAGAAAGACTGTCTAGTGTCACTAAAAATTACAGGTTAAATAATTAGGCAGGAAATAAAGGACGTATCTAACCAGAACTCTGGCCACTCCCAGGTAAGCATTGATTTTAAGAGACAGTACATTTGTTTACTTCATTTGACAGCAATGAGGAGGCTAGCCAGGGTGTCCAAAAAGAAAGCAGTATCATAAATTAGCAAGGGGACAGCTGCAGCGTGTTGCTTATTCAAAATCTGATCATGAACATCTACAACTTGAAGATCAGAAAACAATTTTTTTTTTACTTCAAATGTTATTTCTACCTTAGCATATGGATCTAAAATCTGGAAATCCATCAAAGGTATAGGCAGATATCTAAACGCCTTCAAAAGCAAATGACTTAAAAAATACTAGATATTAAATGGAACGAATTTGTTAAAAGTGCTGAGATTCCTCAGACAATGAGTCTTTAAATCTAAAATTACCAAGTAAGAAAATGCTATTACCTGGAGTATGAGTTAATAATTAAATCAGAGCATCTGCCATTGCAAGTGTGCTATGAAATGTTGCAAAAAAAGCACATAGAAAGGGTCTGAACTGCTAAAACTGTCAGAACTTCACAGTACAGAGTCTTTGGAAATTGCATCCCATCACCAAAAACAATGACTGAGCAATCTTTACATCACAACTCGTGCTTCTTATGGCACAAAAGATTTGGATTCATATTGTGGAACAAAAAATCAGAACCTCCTGAATTAATAGACCAAGCATGTAATCACATGCAGCAGATATACAAAGAGAAAAACTCTCTTAGAAATTTCTTCTCATAAGCTTGATGGCAAATATAAGGGTAAAATACGTTCTCAGAAACATTGATCAGCTAAGAAATCAGTTATGAATGGAAAAGCAGCAATTCTTTTTTTTTTGGCAATGAATATTTTTTCTCTTTGTAATGTAGGTCGATGCCTACTTTTTCACAAACTATAATATTTGTACCTTTATTGAACAATTTACATTGTCTTTTAATGCTTTTTTCTTTTCATTCAAACAAAACAGCCAGTGAGACCAAAACGGTAATATATAGCAGAGAAAAAAAAAAGTAGCTTATTGTTCTGATGTGGAATGGTAATTAACCTAAAATATCAATTATATTTCCTCTAAATGGATCACAGATGTTAATATTTTGAGTGCTTATTAGATGATTCTGCATCATTGGTTGTTCTGAAAAAGCTAAAATAATCTAACATTTTCCCTCCCTTCCTAATAAGGACTATGAATATTTGTCTTTTTTAATTAAATAGTGAAAATACATGAGATCATTGAGATTTATATAGACAGATTTGGCAGCCTTTTCATATTTACTTGGACTGTCAGGTATATTTTTATGTATGCTGCTGTCAAAATAAGTATGTAAATCATTTTTGTTAGATATGGATCAGCGGACTTACTCCCTGGTCACTTAAAGTTGTGTAAATTAGGAATATCTTCACTGAAGTCAGCAGAGTCACAGCAAGAGGAGAATAGGGTGGGGGGTGTTTGTAACACCTGAGCGATGTGAGTAAAATCACTCCTGTCAGTCAACAGTTGCAGATTGATCCTGTAAGTCAGATCGGAATTGCGTTTTCCTTCTGCAGCCTTGTATTGGTTTTTCATTGGTAATAAGTTTCACCCACTTAATTTGTTTCCTTATAAATGCATTTTGTCATTGCCAGTTGTCAATGGGCCCGCACCTCAAAATTCAGATCCAGACCCAAATTCAGCTCATGTTTCATTTTGCCCTGAACGAGACTTCTGACTTGGCCTGTCACATAATTGAGAGTAAACCACAGTGTGTGGATTGAGACAGAGGTCCAGCCTCAACTGCCCTGGAGTCTGGCATTCTTCTGATCCAGGGGTTTGTTTCCAGACTCTTTATAATGTGTGCTATTTAATATCTGCTAATCTTTTATTTTTACTTCTTGGTCTCTCATTTCAGACTTCAAAAACGTATTTGGGAAAAACAGAGGGAGTTGAACAAATCTTAGAGTCTTTATTCCAACATCAGCAGACATCTGTAGGAAGATGACAGATAAAAAAAGTGTGTGGGAAACAGCTGCAGAGTAACACTTAAACACACAGGGCCAAACAAAACCAGTCAGACACTGCTATGAAAAGAGAGTCTCCATCTTCAGGATGGCAAACTTCTTCCTGAAACGATCCCGGACAAAGGCACATTCTGCAAGATGGTGCCAGGGCTGCTCACAGACTCCGACCTGCCCAAGAACTGGGAGGCTTGGAGACACCGGGCACCTCCGGCAAGGGCTGGGGAGGAAAAGTAGCCCTGCTGCTGGCATGCTGCAGCCACAGCCACGGTCACGCCTGCCTGACAAAGGTGAGAACGGAGCCAGTCACAAAGGATTGGTTTCCTGCTGTCTGCCCACAAGCAGGTCTTTGTGCTCTTTGTGAAGTGCACTGCTTTTGGTCACCCCATGCCCGTCATCTCCACCAAAGTCTCCCACTGGAAGCAACTCTCCTCCAGCAGTGCCCGCACCCCCCAGGACCCTCACTCTGCGGAGCTAGTGGCAAACAGGAGGTGATCCAGAGAAGAACCGTGAGAACAATTACAGCATCAGGAAGTGCATCCAACAGCTTAAGTAAATCAAGTCTTTCTCGGTGAAAAACACATAAAGGGGATGAATTAATTAGAGATTACAGCCACCCATGAGGAATAAAAATTTGATAATTGAGGATTTTTTGGTCTGGAGACAAAGACATATCAAGGTTTAACACCTACTGAAGTGGAAGGTAAAAGAATTTAGACTAGAAAAAAAGGCAGTACAATTAAATGCTAGACAAATACACCAAATTTGGATTTAAATATTTGCACTGAATTTCCCCTACAAATGCTGGATTTTTTTTCCCTAGAAGATAGGCTGCAGCTTAAGCAGGAATTAATTTTAGGAAGTTCAGCTGCATGCATTGCAAAAGGAATCAGAATAAAAGATCAAAACAGGCCTTCCTAGCTTTGTAAATGAGGAGTCCAATAATAAGCAGCTAAGCTCACATTCCAGGCTCCTGAGGACATATTGCAGGCAGGAACGTGACATGACTTTCCAAAGGCTGCATGACAAATCTATGCCTAGACCTGAAAAGAGACCCCAGGATTCCCAACAGGAATGCTCTTTATCCCTGCTGTGTTTCCATGCCTCCTTTTCCTCCTTTAAAGCTCTCATGCCCTTCATGTCCTGCTCCCTTAGTGCTTTCCTCTGAGCTTGCCCCTAGGTCTCGTCTCTATCTGGTCTCTTCTCTACCCCTCCTCCTCCCTCTCCCTCTTTTCTCTGGAGCCTCTCGAACGCTGCGCTGATGTCTTCTGCAGAAGGAGTGGGCTGCTGCCTATCCTAGCCAAGACACAGTGCTGTTGACCACATTTTCCAGGAAATGCCTAAGGCTGGTAAAGATGAGGTGAAGGAGCCACAAGAAAGAGGAAGCCTACACTTGGCTTGGAGGTCAGGAATTGGGACCAAATGGATGTGCCAGTGAGGCTGGGGGCAGCAGTCCTTCTCTGCCAGCAGCCATTCCTGAGAGAGGCACTCAGCCAACAGCAGCATTAGTAACAGCAGTGCAGAGCTGCCATTCCAAATATACGACACAGGGAACATTGCCTGCCATGAAAAAGCATTTAAAATCTCCTTGGCCATCTAGCTAGCTGCCATGGAACACTCTCCATGACCACATGAGAAGTCATCCCACCGCTGACACCAATTCAATCGTTTTACTGTAATCCTACAACCCGGAGCTGCCTGTCTGAGCACGTGGAAATGAATTTAGGAGTAGCTTCAGCATTAGCCCTCATAATTTTCCTAGTTTCTTTTTACCACAATATTCTGCAGTATGTATCTAAAATCTCAACCTTTTCTACTGCTTTTAACAGTCACTTTTCCTCTATTTCCAAACCCTTAGATCAGTTCTGTTCAAAAGAAGAACATATTAATAGCAACCTCTATATTCCCTCTAGGATGCTCTCAAGTCTTACTGTGTTTTTAATCTTTTCAGAGCTCAAAAAACCAACCACATCAGGTGATGTGAATGCCAGGGTTTTTTTAATTTCTTTATGGACGTGACTGGTTAGGAGTTCTGCAAAGATTAAAACCCCCATTCAATAAAAATATAGATTTGAAACAGGTGCATCATGAGATGATTAACAGGGAATTCAAAAGAGAAGATAAAAAGAATATTCCTGACATTCATAGAGTGGTAAAAATCTACAGAATAAGTTGAGCAGCATTGACCTATTCTCTAATAACAGCGAGAGATAAAACAATCTCATCAAAACTTCGAAGGCATCAGAAGCAGAAAGATTAGGCTGAGATTTCTGGATTTCCACATTGCAAATAGAAAGAGTCTATTTAGTTGGTCTGAAACCACAGAATAAGTAAAACTGCTAAAATGGAAACCAGAACAATTTGGTTTGGCTATAGGCTGCAGACTACTATTGATGATCAGGAGGTGAAGAGGAACAGGTTTCTCATGTGGACTGGGGGAGCAAGAAGGACCTACACCACGTGACACCTAGAATCACCTAGTTTGTAAGCAGAGTGCCATGACTGGTGTATTTTTTACCAGCTCTAACTTCAGTTTTCTCAGTTTGCATTAAGGATACGTTCAAAACTGACTTCTTCGAATTTTGGTTTTATCTTACTCTTCAAGTATGTTTTTTTCCCTTCCAGCACACAGTAATCTTTCTGGTTTGTTATATAACAGAATATTCTACCCTGGGAAAATATTTTTTGTTCTTATTGTTTGCAACTTTTCACTCTTTTCTGAAAAGTTAACCTCCTTTTTGAGGAAAACACAGTCAAACAGAAAATGACAGGCAGGAAAGATGTTTATTATTGCACCTTTTGTGTAAGTCACAAGACCACGCCATGGTCTTGGTGTGTCACCACAGAAGGTATCTTGACCATTTGCTGTGACTTTTTGCAGGCTGACACAATACTAGGCAATAAAGCTCATCAGTGAGTGACAATTCTGTTCCACGGCAACTTCCTGTGTTCCAAAGGATTCCCCTTCTACACTGGAGAATGTTTTTACGGAAGCCTGTAAATGCCTTCTCTCAGACATTTCTGTTACCTGGTGACTAGAGTCCTCACCAAGGATTTTCCTTTTATTTTTTTAATTCCAGATCCCTCAAAGTGAGACATTTGTTTTTCTTTACTACAGTCAAGACATAATCCTTTTCTCCCCATTATTTCACCCCAGCTTTCCACCTGAGTGAAAACAGTATGAGTAACAGCTAGCAGTTACTTTCATCTGTCTCTACTTAAACCAGAAAACGAAAACCAAATACTTGCTTTATTGTAATGATGGACTCTACACTTATTGAAGCAAGCAAAGAAAAAAAAGTTTTATACAAGGATAATCCCATAAAATTCACTGAAGTAACTGCCAACCTAATGCTGTGCAAAAGAAAGAAGAATCAGGCCCACTGAGCTGTCACTTCTTAAATAAACCCACCATGAGGATAACACAGATTGAACACCAAGTTGCAGTTCTGAGTCCAGTGTGTGTCTTCTAAAACAGAATGGGGTCTTTGAGGTACAAGATATTACACACGACATGTTTGGTAGGGTTTTTATGTCATCCTACAATATGAGCAAAAGACTACAACATCGTGTGTGTGCTGCACCCAGGCATCAGTGACCGTCATAATTTTTTTAACATACTGTCTTTGTGCATTCAGCACTGTTAAGGAGAAAAACATCAATCAACACCAGCCTCACCGCAGCCTGTGACTTCATCACAACCTATGTGACACATTTAGCAAGGGAACATCACATAAACGGCAGGGTAGATTTATCTTCAACAGGTGATGAGTGCTTAGTTTTGGATCAGACCTATTTTAATTGAAGGAGGAGACAGTTACCATATTCTTGACATAGTGCTTTTCCCTGTACTGCCACATCCTATTAACAAGACACAAAGACATGAAAGCTTAGAGCTTCCTCTGTGTGGTCACACAGTACTACACTTGATTGTCCTAGCCAGATTTTTGCTTTCCCAACCCTCTGAGATTCTTGCAGTTGAATTACACAATCTTTTGTTGAGCAGCATCTGTGCAGCAGAAATCTTTAGCCTGCAGAAAGGCTTGGGAAGACAGACTACTTCCTTACACGTGGTTGCTTTTGTCAGCACATAAATCAGCCCCTGAGAGGCCCCAGTGAAGTGGCGTTGGTCCAGGGAGGAGTGCCTGAGTCAGATAGGAGGGGCCAATCCTAAATCTGGTTGGAAAAACAGTGATTTGGGAAAAGCCCAGGAGCCTGGAACTTTATATATAGTTTTAAAATTTTCAAGGTGCTTTTTGTGATAATGTAACTTCCTCAACAGACAATGCCACAGGAAATTACAGAACATTTTCAGGCTGTATTAGTTAATTGCAAAAGGTGGGCATCACACATTGCAGAACATTGCAGACACAGCAAAAGAATCCCACAGGAGACTATACAAAGAAGAAACTTGCAGTATCAGACAGTTCCTCATAGGCAGACACTGATCTCATGAGATTTGGAGGGACTTTCGCTACTACTTCTATTGCAGCAAAATCGTATTTTCCCTGCTCTCCAGGGAGCCACAAAACATTTCCAATTCTCTTGAATATCCAAGGGTTCCTCTCCATAGCTCAGTCATGACCAAACTAATGAGCAAATAGCTCTAGCAAATGCTGTTGGAAGAAAGACCACTTGTAGCAGGAAAAAGATGCCTGGTGAAGTGCTGGAGGTCAATCACAGACAATATTCATGTGAAGTTGCCGTTGTCCCCTCTCTGAAGAACAGTTGCTTCAATAAAAGCCTGTATAGCTTAGCAAGAGTCCCTGCTTTCCGTCAAGAATCATGGATAAAACTCTTGGCATATAGCAGGTAAACTTCCTCCCCCAAGCTTAGCAGAAACGGCTTCCAGTCCTCGTATCTTCCAGTTGTTTAGAACTATTTTAAAAAAACTTCCTTGAATGCTATTTCTCTACACTAATCAAAGCATCTGAGTCTCTATCAAAGAAGTCAAAGACACTTGCAGGGTCTTTGGCATGCACAGAACTGATTTCACTATTTTCCTTCTCAGTCTTTAGTTTCTCAGCAACTGCATTGGCAGTACCTTCAAGTGGAGCAGCCTCAACTGCTATCAACTTACAGCATCCCAGTTTGCATGCCCTACTTAATTGCCTGAAATTCAGAGGTATTGAGCACCTGGGACTCTGGTGGAATTTAATGAGAGCTGTGGCTGCCTCGTCACCTCTGAAAAGTGAGGCCCAGAGGATTTCTTTTGAAGACGTCAATCACTAGCTTCTACCCTGACTTCCCATATTATTTCCAAACAAGTATCTATTACTCCCTATGCTGGTAGGTTTAGCTTTTGAATGTTGAGTGTCCTGGTCGAAGGCGTCAATTTTAGTCCAACTTTGTCTATTTTAAAAAGAACAGGGATTATATTACTTTGCAATTCCCTCTTAACTTTGTTCTATTCTATATCAAATATGAATTATTGACAGAATCACCCCAATCTGTCACATTTGATGAGACACACATACCATGGGATACATTAAATGGCGAATATAAGCTTAGAAGCATATGCCAGTGAATCTGAAAGAGAATTAATTTCTAATTCAGTGCATGAAACAAACAACAATGAAGAACATTATGAAGCTTTGTGACCTAACAGTAGTCCTAATAATGAAAGGTTTCAGTGAAGTCTAACAGAGTAAACTACGGTCGCTTGTGAAAAAAAATCCTTGAAAACAGACACATGCACAAACACACACACACTCCAACTAGCAAATATGATTTAATTACTAGATTCCAAGGCTTTTAGTTGTGTTGAATGGTACCTTTCCATCCATGAAAGACCCCATTGAACCAATGGGACCATTTGTGGAACAAGGTACTATTCAGCTCAGGAGTAGAGTGAAAGGGATAAGAATCCAGCCCAAAGTTAAAAGTAAACAGGAAATTCCAGCAGCATATGTCACAGTAGTCAACGCGAAAATAGAGTCAGCATTCTCCAGTGGTTCGCATACTAAGATACTGCAGCCATCCCCACACACCAGAAAATAACTGTGATATCCCATAAGATGGTTAGCAGCTCATCTTCACTATGTAGTTGCATATAGGTGTTGATTACAAGTTTCAACAGAGAACAGGGATTCCTGTGCTAGGTATGTAACACTAGATAGTACCTGCTCCAAGGAGGTTATGAACCAGTCACATAGCCAGACAAAAGTATACACAGAACGAGCAGCTATGCAACATGGCCATACACGGCTTAGAAGTGGAGCTAGAAACAAAATCTTCAGAGCTAATGTAGTGTCTAACTCATACCTGTCACCGCCACGTACCTTGTGTGACAGCCGCCACCACAGTGCTTCACAGGCGGTGTACACATATTGCCAGATGATCAGCGTGGAATCACCTGGCTGATTAGGTATCCCTCAGGCCTCAGCATTGCAAGATTTTGTTTAAAGAGCCTTTACATGTAGATGTGTTTCACAGTCATTGCCTGACGGATGAGAAGTAGATTTGACTCTGCTAGGTGGCTGCCTAGCTACTAGGTGTTGCAGTGTCTGGTATATGTTCAACAACACAACACATCCAGAATTGTTAGGTTAAACCATATTGAGAATGAAACCAATGGCATAGATTAATATAGAAGATACAGAGATAGTTTATAGGGAAGAAAGAGAGAACGCATGGATGCTTAAAGGCCTGAATCAGACTAAATTACAGGGGACTAACTTAGAGGGTCAAGTGTCCTTTCCACTCCAGTCAGTTATTAACTTAAAAAGAAAATATTATCTCAGTAGCTAACCCCTTCCCCAACTTCTTCTTGGAGTAACTTTTACGGAATAGGTGATCTTCTTGGTAAAATTACATGAGATCTTGATACCGTGAGAAAAACAGCAGAGAAATGGAATTTATTCCAAAAAATAGTACTCATGCACAAATGCTACTGAAATCCTAGGTTGTATACTAATTATAAATTAGCACGGGCAATTTTGCTTGTACATTTTAAGCAGAGAAAAAGAGAACACTGAAACTAAAAGAGTCTCTCTGAGCTACTGAACTTGCTCCTCTTCGCAGGGTACATCAAACTGACTATAATTAACTAAGCAGTAATTAAAAGCTCCAGAAAGAAGATTGTACTATAGTTGTGGAAAGGAAAAGCTTATCAACATTTGAAGCACAGTGTTTTAACACCCAGGAAAAATCACTATCAGTAAACCAACTGCTGAAAACAACTACAGCGTCCAACAGAAAATGAGAAAAGTAAGGTCAGTGAGACAGCACATCTGAGATAAAAAGAAAAGACACCCCATTGATACTTAGGAGGAAAGCCAACAATAATGAACACTAATTCCGTAAACAAAATGAATTTTATTCCCATCTTCATTGGCAGTTCTTTCCTCAGTGGAAGGAAAAAGAAACACTACAGCAAACTTTTGCCTGTTGCCAGCAGGTATGATGAACAGATCATAAATGCAAGCAAGGACAGATGGACAGATAACAATCAGTGCCAATTTTACCCATTTGACCACAGATGCCAGTAATGTTACCTTCCACCAAACTCAAGTCTAAACAGCAACTCGCGTTACTGATACAAAAGATGTTGCTGAGGTTCCACGAAGCTGTTTAGGTCCCATCGCTGGGTTGTCTACCTGATGTGCCTTAAAAACAATGGAAACTCCTTCATGTAAATTAAGGTTCAGACAGTGCCCCACAAGACCTTCCTGAAAAGCAGATGTTGTACCTGAAACAAAAGGAGTTACCTTCCCATGTGCAATGACAGCCAGAGGAAATGCCACGAACTGGGACACAAGCCATCACTCTTTCCTGCTCTTTGCACAATTCTGTGTGTAGGACAGGGATGTACCATATACCACACACAGTGCCAGACTGCAGACCACAACAGAGCATGCTCTTCCTACACATATCTCCCAAGTTTTAGATATCTACTTCGTAAGGAAACACCGGTTTCAGAATTTCAGCTTTATTAGGAGAAACATCAAGCTTTTCCAATCAGAGTGGTAGAATGGGAATCTTCCTTTTTCTTCTCACCAGAATGGGAACTATGAGATTCAGGTCCTGCCACTCAGGTTCAGAAGCACAGGAGCAAACAGACTGAGCACTGCCCCGATTGCTCCATGGACCGCAGATAGCATAGCCTCTCAGAGATGCCAGCTTGCAAGCCTCAAACAGCTGCTCACAGCTATGCCTGGTCTCCCTTTCTGTTCTTCAGTTATTTTCATCTCACACCTAAGAAACATTATTCCCTGGCTTCACAAACACATCTCACCACAGCTGCTTATACTAGATCTTCAAACGTTTTCACTCTCTGTGCTGTGACTACGTCCTGGCATTCACCATCACTGATTTCGCAGCCCAATCTCTTCCTATACCATAAGCCCTTTCTTCACTGTACTTTCAAGAAACTTCTTTTATATCAAATGCTAAGCTGAACTAGTGACTTTTGTGTCAGCTTGATTTACCAAAAGACTAACCAGACAACAACTTAATTGACACTCTCCTGAAGAGACCCTTGAAGTTTCATCTGAACAGATTACCAACAGCATTGCTGCTTCTATTTCCTAAACAGAACCCTGAAAGTTATTAGAAGTTCTGCCTGCTGTTCTCTGCTACCTTAGTTTCCTTATTTGGAAGCTTGATATTTTTTTCTGAAGATCATTTCTGGCTCTTTCTCTCCAATCCTGGATAGCCTTTATTTGATTGTGAAGGAAAAAAAAATAATTAAAAAAGCAAGTAAAACAACCCCTCCCCTTTATTTGAATGTTTAAACTCTCAAAGCTTTGAATATACTTTAGAAAAGGTGGTAACCTTCTTAAATTAGCTTTGCCTTCACTTCCCATGCAGCAAAAACTGCCTAAAGAATCCTTACCTCAGGACTAACTAAATTGCACCCATTAAAGAGCTCTTTAAGGTACACACATCATAGGCTGGTGACTTTGCCCTGTTTTCTGATCAGGATAATGACTACATCTCCCTTGTATGACTCTTCTGAACACTCTCTAAAGGTGTATTACAAATAATAGGGACATTAATTTCTGTTGCATAACTAGATAAGAATCATAATCATGTGAACTAAATGTTCAGTGGCAATTATATATCCAGTAATAAATGAGGGCAAATAACACAAGAGACTCACTACGAGAAACTTAAAAAATCTTTATTTACATCAGAATTTTTACCATTATTTTCCTCATCCATAGCTAGGTGCAATTTCAGGCATGCATTATGTTGAAACAAAGTATTGATTACTAGATATCTTCTGGTTACAATGTTTTTCATTCAAAATTTGTCTTAGACCAGTTTACCAAATATTTGTTGAAAAACATATCGTTACTTGCATATTCGTCCTTGTAACATGCTGCTAGCAGTTCTGCATGGCAAACTCACGGCAAGACTAACTTATAAGGTACCTATTTATTTACTCCATGTCCTCAACATACCTGTAAAATTCCTAGCTGAGATAAGGTTAAGGTTTAGAAACGCTGCCTATCAAATAATTCATGCTGCAAGCTTTCACCATCCCGGACACTGTACCATAGCCAGCCCAAAATGCTATAGGAAAGCTCAATGCAAGACTTTATTGGAGGGGAAGATGATTTCATTAAAAAAAAAAAAAAAAAACCCTGCAGTAAAACATGCGTGTCCAGCAGCCAGAAACTAGGAACTGTACATCCAAGTGTCTTCCCAAGACCCAGAGAACTACAGCCCACCTCTGTGTCTGGCAAGGTCATGGAGCAGTTCCTCTTGCAAATCATGCTAAGGCACATGGAATACAAGGAGGTGACTGGTGACAGCAAACACAGCTTCACTGAGAGTGAATCATGCCTGGTAAATTTGGAGGCCTTCTACAGTGGGATTACAGCATTGGTGAAGAAGAGACAAGCAACTGACATCATCTACCTGGACTTGTGCGAAGCATTTGACACTGCCCCACACAACATCCTTGTCTCTAAACTGGAGAGACATGGGTTTGATGGGCAGACCACTCAGTGGATAAGGAGTTGGTTGCACTCAAAGAGTGGTGGTCAATGCTTTGATGTCCAAGTGCAGACCAGTGATGAGAGGTGTTCCTCAGGGGTTGGTATTGGGACAAACCCTGTTTAACATCTTTGTTGACAACATGGACAAGTGGGATAGAGTGTATCCTCAGCAAGTTCACTGGTGACACCAAGCTGTGTGGTGCAGTTGACACACTGGAGGGAAGGGATACCATCCAGATGGACCTTGACAGGCTGGAGATGCAGACCCATGTAAACCTCATGAAATTCAACAAGGCCAAGTGCAAGGTTCTCCACATGGGTTGGGGCAATACCAAGCAGAAATACAGGCTGGGCAAGGAATGGATTGAGAAGCAGCCCTGAGGATAAGGACTTGACAGTACTTGTGGATGAGAAGCCCAATATGAGTCAGAAGTGTGCACTTGCAGCCCAGAAAGCCAACTACATCCTGGGCTGCATCAAAAGAAGCATGGCCAGCAGGTCGAGGGAGGTGATTCTGCCCCTCTATTCCACTCTAGTGAGACCCCACCTGGAGTACCGCATCCAGCTCTGGAGCCCCCAACATAAGAAGGACATGGTCCTGTTTGAGCGAGTTCAGAGGAGGGCCACAAAGATGATCAGAGAGCTGGAGCACCTCTCCAATGAGGACAGGCTGAGAGACTTGGGGCTGTTCAGCCTGGAGAAGAGAAGGCTCTGGGGAGACCCTATAGCGGCCTCCCAGTACCTAAAGGGGGCTTATAAGAAAGACAGGGAGAAACTCTTTAGCAGGGCCTGTTGTGATAGGACAAGAGGTAATGGCTTTAAAATAGAAGGAGGCAGACGCAGATTGGCTATACGGAAATTTTTTTTTTACAAAGAGGGTGGTTGAACACTGAAACAGGTTGCCCAGAGAGCTCGTGGAAGCCCCATCCCTGGAAACATTCAAGGGCAGGTTGGATGAGGCTCTGAGCAACCTGATCTAGTTGGGGATGTCCCTGTTTCTTGCAGGGGAGTTGGACAAGATGACCTTCAAAGGTCCCTTCCAACTCAAATTATTCTATCATTCTATCATTCTACGTGCCCTATGCAGCTATCAAGCACTAGGACAGACATACCCAGCTGGCCTCTTCAGACCCTTTGAATGACACAAAGGACAGGAGACACCAACTACTGAGTTGTCAGTGCCTACTGGGGTCTCCTCTAGACTGCTGTTCATGTACTGGGTTTGGATGTAGCTTTTTGTAGCTCATAGGAGCTGACAGAAATCACTCTATCCATCCTATCCCACCTGTCAGTCATCTGGTTTTATCCACTCTACTCCATCTCCTGATCTGTCTGTCCTGAGAAGTGGCAGGTAAATGTGTGCTTGGATCTTAATGAAAGGCTAGTCTAGGTGCCAGAGGTGCCATCAACACATGCCATTCTTGCATTCCTTATGTCAGTCTTTCCTTCACACTCAGAGTCTCCCATTCCTTCTCCACCCCTCCAAGTCCTGTCATTGGTCTTACGATTTTCTGCAATATCTTCATCAAGGGTTTGGGAAACTTTATTCAGAAATATGATAGCTGTCTCATTTCTTATTAATGAGTCTATCTGTGCAATCTAATGGCATCTCTTCACTTGTCTTTGCCCAAAATCTAAAGAATGACTCTTACACAGAGGTAGGAGCAAATGAGAGGACACTGTCATTACTACTCCTTGGTAACATCCATAAGGGGTAAAAAGGGTTGAAGGCTCAAAGCATGTCACATGGTGGCCTGTCATCAATGAATTTATTCCAGAAAGCATTGGTCCTGAATCTATAGAGAGGAAAACAAAGACCAGCAAAGTGGCCTTGAGATGTTCTTAATGCAGAAGTCCTCCACCATGTACAGACCTATTCCAAGGTGAACCTTGGGAATTAGGTGAGAAAAGGTCACTTACTGATAGCTCTTCCCAAAGGGTACCATAGAGGAGATCTTCAGAGTCAGGTTCAATCAACTGTGAACAGCGGTTTCCTATGCAAAAAGCCTGGCTTCTACATTTTCACACCACATTCAGTAACTTGAATCTATATTTAATTCATTTTTCCCTTCATATTACAGGGTATTTAGCCATCTGTGACACGGTTAAACCAGCAACCAGATTCCCTTTGCTGCTATGAATGCTGACAATTCAATAAAGTCTAATTGACAACCTTTTTAGAAGGACCCAGATTAAGAATAATTAGCACACAAATGAGTAAAGCTCAAGATTCCAGTGACGTAGTGATCTGATCAAATTCAGCATACCTTAGGGAGATATACTGAGCAGCAGTATAAATAATGATCAGGTTTATTGCAACAAAACAACATAACAGATATTTTATATTTATATGCTCACATTTGTTATTAATTGAAGATTAGCCTCAGGGAAAAAAAAAAAAGATATACTGAGGAAATGGAGAAATCCTTTAACTAATCATGATTTGGAAAGTAAAGAAAACATTCATACAGTTAAGTGTCAAGACAGACAAGAGTGATATAATACTGAAGGAAAGAGCCAAGTCGTGGATAATACAGTATGTATGGAGAAACTGTACATTCAGAAAGAGGTGTTTACCAAGAGTCCCCTGCATGGGCATCTGTGTGTCTGTGCACACACTCAGACACCCAGAGGCCACTGATCACGTGTTCCTGTGGAGTGATCTGCGTAGTCAGGCAGAAAGGGAGACTGACAAGGATAGCTGTCTACATTAAGGAACAGAAAGAAAAAAGGAGCACCAATGAGTCCATGCTGATATTCTTTCTCAGAGCTGACAGGCAGAAGCCATTGAGAAGCAAGGAAGAAGGTCTAGCACACTCTAAATGCAGGTACTGAGGACATTTAACAAGAAAAGTGGTGAAACCTTTCCATCCCAGTGGAGGTTTGCTTTGATATTGGGTGAGAAGCGTGTAGCACAAAGGTGCTGCAGTCACAGCAAGTTCGCCTTCTTGCAGTCCTGCAGGAAGTACCCTGTGTTTTACACTACCAGAAATGAAGCCTTTCATCACGGAGTTTGGCAATGCTGCCAGTGTGATGCAAGTCTCTGTCCAAGGACCCCACTGGAGCACCTGGACCTTGTGCACTGCAGCACAATGAAACCATAGCCTGCCTCTCCTCCACTGCTGCAGGCCAGCAGCAGCAGGAGAGGAGCACTGTAACTTCCAGAGCCTCTCCTGTGCACCACGATGCAGCACAAGTGGGATCCAGCAGATACCAAAACAGGGAGACAGAGCACAGAGGTATCACATAGCAAGGAGCTGTCAGCCTGCTGGCCCTGAAATAGAAGTGCTACCCGAAGTGTTAATACAGACCTCACTGTCAGATATCTCAGCATTTCTCCTCAGTGCCAGAGGACTACACACTTGTGACATCCCAGTGGGGTGTGGAGGAGGGAGTGTTAAACCTCATTTTACAGAAGGAGGGTGATGCACCAGGCAGATTCAGAGACTTGCCTAAGGTGGGAGTGTCAGCCCACTAAACTGTTGACTCCACATTATGTTGCAGCTTTACAACTCTCATTATTTAGACTTATACTGAAAATTCAGCCACATTATTAATGTAACTTATTTCAAACAACACCAGCTGGTGATGATGAAGTTCTCATTAAAATATATCACCATGATAGTGTATATATATATATCACAGGTGGGCTGTACCTCTCAACAAAGAAAGTCTATTCTTACTGATACAGTCACTTCAGTGAATGTACTTGAGTTAAGCCATGCTGGCAAGCAAGCCATGAACTGGGCTGCTGCATGCACACTGGTGTTGCCTGTTTCCATGCACAGCCTTGCAACCTCTGGATGAGTGTCTCCCCTTGTTTGTATCGCAGTAATTTGGTCCACCATGGAAATTCCAGAAGTCTAAAAGGCATACCATCTCACTCTTCAGGGCTTTGGGAAGGAGATGAGAAAGTCACTGGAAATGGGCAGAGTCACACCATGTGCCAGCTGAAGGGTAGCTGTGCTCATCTAGGCTCTCGTATGTGCTCTTGTTTGGCATAACATGGAGCTCAGACTGAAGGGCTGGAGGGATGGGAGGTAGATGGGAAACTCAAGTGAAGACTCAGCCTCAGTAGGTTCTTTAAGAGACTGAAGAAATTGACTTAACCTCTTCTGGCTACTGCTGGAGATGAGAACTTTGATTTTAGTCAATATCACCCCTACAATTTAAGATCTTCACAGTGCAATATCTGTGATGGCAGATATCTGAGCTGTATCTGGCCTGTGAGGAGCATCTGATGATTTCCTAGAGGTTACTCCTTCCTACCTGAATTATTCTGTGAATCCAGCTTTCATTCTATAAAATATAGAAATGTGGTCAGGAATTGAGCTAGTTTTGAATGTTGGTTTGGGGTTTTTTCCCCCCTTCCTGTCACGGCACAACTTCCAGTGTTGATATTTTTAGCATGGAACAGGCTGTAGATAAGTTTCAGATAGGTGAAATGTCTTCCAAGCAGATGTCTCTACCTGGTTGAGATGGAAAGCAAGGACAACCTTGTCTCATGGAAGGGAAAAATGCATTAATTTTTGGCAGCATTTCAGACAAGATTTTTTATTTAGTTAGGTTTTTTCCTCTTCTGTTATGT
The DNA here is from genome assembly GCF_036417535.1 of Chlamydotis macqueenii. Lineage (NCBI taxonomy): Eukaryota > Metazoa > Chordata > Aves > Otidiformes > Otididae > Chlamydotis > Chlamydotis macqueenii. The sequence goes on along the minus strand of NC_141593.1, from coordinate 51,371,925 downwards.
TCACTCAGCATTGTCTCCATTACTAAGCAGGCATGCTTACTGAAATCTGCCAATTTAGTCCAGCCTATATTTAGATCCAGGAAGTTTTATTTTACTTTATCTTTAATAATATCTTTTGCAAGTGATAAGGAGAACACTCTTGGTTCCATATTACCACAAATCTTTCATTTGTGGTAGCTAATGAAAGTTTAAAATCTATTAGATTACAGAAAGTGAGGGTAAAAGTGGCTCTAAATATGGTCCTACGTCCTCACTAGCAAGTTAATGACAGTATTACCAGTGACCTCCCAAAACCTTCTAACCTAAAATTCCCACTTGAAAGTTATGTACTGTAGACCTCATTACAAACATGAGTGGTGATATGTCTTCCTACCAGGCCAAGTATACTACACGGAGGGGTCACTAATTGCAAATTTATTTTTCTACATAGCATCAGTAAAGTCTCAAAATAGTCTTTAAGTGAGACTTAACTGGTGCATAAAATCTTGCTGACACTTTAATAAAGCCTGGGGTGCTCAGTTTTGACAAACTCTCCATTACAAAGGGTACTAGGAGATTTAAAGCCCAGGTAAAGGTAAAAGTATGTATGCTAAAACATACGTGAATAAGAACAGGGCCAGAGCAAAACAGAGAAAAGGAAGGTCAGTAACACTGCTAACCATGGTGTATAGACATCCATGAAGCACAGCACCAGGTGAATGCAGCCTTAGCACCGTACACAAACCTGACTCAGGCTAACTTCAGTGCCTTTGGATGCACAGAAACACATACCACCTGGACTATCAACCTGGTCTATCAACCTGGACTAATCAGATCCCAAGGAACTGAGAACTGAGCCTGTTCAAAGGCACTTACCTACCAGACACTTTACCTGGGAAATGTTCCTTCTCCAAATAAGTACATTTATTTTCCTAGATCCCCAGATTTGGAAGGATGTCCAAGTCCCAAACCTAGAAACAAATACATTCACCTCACCCCAACTATGCAGAATACAATATCCTTGGAATCTGTGCCAGAAAGAATTTCACAGAGATGTGAAAGGAAGAATCCCAGTTTCACAGTAAGACAAGGAATTCTTTACTTGCAGCCACAGACTTGTATCATTTAAGAAAGGATTTCCCAAATTTATTTTACAGAGGTATCATCACAAAGACAAGCACATAGAGGAGGAAAAGACATTCTGCTCTTTGAGTGTCACTTTGAGGTAGATCCCCTGCAATGCAATGTGCAAATCCTGCAGTTAAATCTCAGATAGTTTAGATCGATTATTTAAAACAGTGTTTTTCTTATCATAGTCTTCACACAAATCAACACTTTATGAGTAAGCTTTCTGGCCTTACAGCCCTAAAAGAAGCTCCTACTTATCACTTTGTATTTCAAGGCTACATTTCATTTTGAGATGCATGTGGCTCACACAGAAAATATAACAAGATACTGGGAATTTCATAGAATCATAGAATCATAGAATAGTTAGAGTTGGAAGGGACCTTCAACGGTCATCTAGTTGGACTAGATGTCAGGACATCCCTGACTAGATCAGGTTGCTCAGAGCCTCATCCAGCCTGGCCTTGAACGATTCCAGGGATGGGGCATCCACCACCTCTCTGGGCAACCTGTTCCAGTGCTCTACAACTCTCATTGTAAAAAATTTTTTTCTAATATCTAATCTAAACCTACCTCCTTCTAATTTAAACCCATTACCCCTTGTTCTATCACAACAGGCCCTATTGAACAGCTTCTCCCCATCTTTCCTGTAGGCCCCCTTGAGGTATTGGAAGACCACTATCAGGTCTCCCCGGAGCCTCCTCTTCTCCAGGCTGAACAGCCCCAACTCTCTCAGCCTGTCCTCATTGGAGAGGTGCTCCAGCCCTCTGATCATCTTTGTGGCCCTCCTCTGGACCCTTTCCAACTGGTCCATGTCCTTCTTGTGTTGGGGACTCCAGAACTGGACGCAGTACTCCAGGTGGGGTCTCACCAGGGCAGAGTAGAGTGGCAGAATCACCTCCCTCGACCTGCTGGCCACGCTCCTCTTGATGCAGCCCAAGATGCGGTTGGCCTTCTGGGCCGCAAGGGCGCATTGCCCACTCATGTTGAACCTCTCGTCTACCAACACTCCCAGGTCTTTCTCCTCAGGGCTGCTCTCGATCCAATCCCCGCCCAGCCTGTATTTGTGCTTGGGATTGCCACTACCCAGATGCAGGACCTTGCACTTGGCCTGGTTGAACTTCATGAGGTTGGCAATTTGCTTCATTCCATCTAGGATAGTCCCATAAATAACACACCAGTTCAAAATCATGACAACGAAACCTCATTAAAGTACCATCCAGTTTGTCCCATGTTTGTCTTTAAAAGGGAGCAGGCATATTTATACAGCTTCATTGTCAGACTGTGTAGCTTCATCAAAAATACAAAGAGAAAAAGAGCAAAGCACTTCTTACAGCAGCTTGCAGCAGATAGTTTCAAAAAGGCTTTTTTTTTATGGCTTTAGGGTCCTGCTTTTGCACAGCTGTAGGGCCAGCCCACAAAAACCAACAGACTGGGTTTCGTGTTTGGATAGAAGGAAGTGCCATCTAGGTCCATAGTCTTTCACGTGAGTACGGAAAGACTAGTGACTCTTCCCCCTGTTTCAAGGCAAATAGAATTGAAAGGGAGACTAGAAGAACCACAATTTGTGTGATTAGTGTATACCAATTTTAAAATGGATTTACAGGGGAAGGGTGGGAGGCTTAGGGAAAATGTATGTCTGTATGCGTATGCATACAACTCTTGCTTATTTTGTTCATGTGAGTTTTTCTCTTGACTGAGGTGTATGAATTACTGTAGAAATGTAAAAGTAGAAGTGCTCTCAAGAGGACATCTGTTCCATATCACTGACAGATGTCTGTCTGACCCATTTTCACGATTGGAAACAAGGATTCTAGAATATCCTTAGTAACCCTGTTCTGGTGCTGTACCATCCCCACAGCCAGAGCATCTACCTGAATTCTATCTAGTTTGAGTATCTCTTGTTTCAGCTTACTCCCTCCATTTATTTTTAAACCATTTTTAGACAGGGAGAACAGTTAAGTGGTCTTTTCTTTATAATGTTTCTAATAACATTCTTTGCATACTCTATGTGCATTATGCTCCTCTCCTTTCCTATAAAAAACAACTCAGTTGATTCAGGTTTTCCTCTCTTCTAAGCTTTGTTCTTTCTCCTTCCAAAAGGAGAAGGATTTCTGAAATCTCTATACTTTAAAATGTACCATCACCATTGGACACAGACACAGTATTCCCAGGTCATGCTCCACTACCCGGAGCAGATCTAAATAGTTACTTCTTAGTTATTCACAATATCACTGTTAATTCATATAGTCATGGAATTTACTCTTCATACATCTCACACTTCTGGATTTAATTTTGTTTGTGCTCTGTACTAAGCCTCTTTTCTGAAAGCTGCTCCCAAACTACTTGTTTCCCATTTAATATATGTGCATTTGATTTTTCCTTCCTCAAAAGTGATACTTTGCACTTGTCTTTATTGAATTTCATCCTATTGATTTCAGATCCTTTCTTCAATTTATCAAACTCATTTTGCATTCAAATCCTGTTCTCTAAAGCATTTGCAGCCCCTCCTAGTATCAGTATTATATGCAATTCTTAAAAGTTTTCTACATATTCCATCATCAGAGATGAAAATACTGAATAAACTGGACCTAAGACAGACTTCTGTGGTATCTTATTTGATATGTTTTCCCAGTTTGACAACAAACCATTGATAACTTCTTTACCAATAAGCCAAATTTTTCAAGCAGTTTTGCACCCAAAATATAAAAACTTCATCTAAATCATATTTCTCTGGCTTACTTATGAAAATGTCATGTGGATCTATGTCAAAAGCCTCACTAAAGTCAAGATCCATCACATCTGTTGCTTCTCCCTTATGCACTGGGCCAGTTAACCTGTCAAAGAAGGAAATTAGATTGCTTTGATGTGATTTGTTCTTGACAAACCCATGCTGGCTGTTTCTTATCACCTTATTTTCCTCTAGGTGTTTACAAATTGATTGTTCAATAATTTGCTGCTGCATTTTTCTCAGTATCAAAGTCAAGTTGACTGGCTTATAATTCCCTGGGTCTTCCTACTTCCCTTTTTCAAAGATAGGTACTGTGTTTGCCTTTCTCCTCTCCTCCAGGACCTCACCCATCCTCCATGAGCTCTCAGAGATAATTGCTAACAGTTCAGAGATCACTTCAGCTAGTTCCTAAAGTACTCCAGGGTGAATTTCATCAGGCCCAGCTGACTTGAATATATCTAACTTATCTGAATATTCTTTAACCTGTGCACCTTTTTCCTGTAAATTAAACATCTTTCTGTCCAGTGCGCATTATACAGTTTTTACGCTCAAAGGCAATATTCCTAATACTGTAGTTTAAATTTATTTTGACTGGTAAAGCCGTTACCCTTCACTCCACAATGTCAATAAAGAAGAATGTCTATATCCAGCGAATGTCTTATGCTAAGGAGGAAAGACACCCCTGAATCCAAACATATGATGTGTCAAAAAGTGCCTGCTATCCTGCCTCTAGAAAATAGGCAAGCTGTGGCCCACACAAAGCCCAGCTAGACTTCAGCAGCCTCTTATGCCCCTAAATCTTGCTTTAAGGCAGGTCCAGGGCAGGTCTAGCTGCAGCAGCTCAGAACTCCAACAGATGCTTTTTACTTTGTCTGAGTGAAATCCAGACACCAGCCATTTCTCCACCTATTTTCCCCAAACTTGGAAGCATTTCCAAAACATGCAACCCACTTATATGCAGCAAGGCCATCCATCAGGAGATAAAACAGAAATATATTGATCTAGAATTATACCTACAAGGCTATACTGGTTCTTTTCCTCAGATAAGGTTTCTTCAAGCTAGGTGTAGCTACAGAATGACCTTTAGCTATGATTGTCTTTCTGTTTCACCAGCTTTGCTCCTGTTTACAAAGCAGTCCTTACCTCTGACTCTCAAATGCACACTTGACATACTTGCTGTAGTTGCAGTTAGGGCAGGAGAAGCTTATTGTTCACATTTTCCCCTCTGTCTTTTCTACACAAGTATTTCTCACTGGGGACCTAAAAGACAAAATATTGATTTTTTTTTCTTTTTTTTTCTTTTTTTTTTTTTTTTGTTTCTAAATGGCTTGTTCTTTTTTATTATGTTATCCTGGTGGTTTTAATTTCTTACTGCCTACTTTGATGTTGCAACCTAAAGACAGCCAAAGATGAAGTTCTAACCCTAAGGCCTTGAAAGAAAAGATACAGCATCTTCTCTCAGTCCCTCAGAAACAGAAATAAAACAGCTTAGTTAAAAGAAATCCACAGCAAGGAGGGTGTGAATAAACCTTCCAATTTCCTTACCTGTCGATTAACACAAAGGATGCACTTTGGACACTGGAATGACCTTTCTCACAAGCAGGAATTCATCTTTTAAACTATCCATAGGCTACAAAATTATCTCAATTCTGATCCCACAGTGAGCTTTGTGGCAGTCAAAGTTGTGGTACCAGAAGGAGCCTCAGGGAAGCCACCTGAGCACAAGATCACCACAGGGCTGGCACCTGGCAGCAGCAAATGGAGGGACTTTGAGCAACCACATTTCACAAACGTGCAAGCATATCATCTGTAACTCAAGTAAGGATTCCTTGGAAAACACGATTCTCCCACTGCTTTTATACTCAAGGAAAGCATCACTAAGTTAAAGGCTTCTGACTGAAAAGTACTGCAAGATACTTAATTTCAAGAAAGAAATTAGGAGAGAAAAAGTCTCTGAGGTCAAAAATTGCAGAAATAACCGGTGGTGCCACCCGTAAGCTCTGTCCATACTTCAGTCGGTAGTTACAGAGTGAGTCAGACTGGACCTGAGACAGTCTCCAGTTCACGCCACATAAAGCAAGGGCTAATAGAAGTAGACTCTCACTCAGGATGGATATTCCATGGTGTCTCTGGGCAACTCGTTTCCAGGTCAGGTCACTGTCCTGGAGACCAAATGTGCCCTCTTTGCCTCAATGTAGCACTTCTTTTGGCAAACTGTGTCCCTGCACCTTGTTGGTGTACACCTCCAGGGAGAGCCTGGCTGCCAGTCCTTCTTGCCCACATGCCCACATGGCCATAAAGCCAGCTTGGTCCTCTGTGTGGGCCTGTCGCACTCCTGGCACAGGGTTTTGCATTTGCCTTTGCTGAGCTTTGTGAGGTTCCCATTAGCCCACCCCTTCAGCCATCACTTACTCTAGGTCAGTTACTGCTTGTGCATTGGGATCAGCCAAAAATGATCCCACAGAGAGATAGAAATGCAAGACAAGAGACCCGGGATCAATATCCCGTAAAACAGACAATAAGGTGAAAAATGGGCAGGATAACAGGATAAATGCAACTGGATAATATGGAGGACTCATAAAGAGATAGCAGAGCATGCAGTGACATAAAACTGCCAGAACTTCAGTCTTGCCAGTCCCTGACACGGTATCACCAGAGTCACTGACAGTAACAAGAGCTTTTGCAAGGAATCTTGGCAGAGAGAAAACAACTTAATGATGTCAAATTTATCCCTCATTTCCACAATGACCGATCCAGTCTAGGACTGACTTTTAAAAATAAGAAAGCCTGGAGGAGCACTCTCTAAGATGTAATGGTGCTGTGGAGAAAGGACTCAGTTTTCTTAGCTGTAAGACACTTCTATTCCAGAAAGCAATAAACCCCCAAAATGTTAATTGCAGCCAAAAATCCCAGACATAAACCAACAATAAGCTCCGAAGATACTTTTTCTTGAGGGAAAATGGGATGGGCAAGAGCAGAGGAATACATTCATATCTGGACCCATATCTAAGGTTCCTTTCCATTTACGAGGAGTGAGGGTTGGAAGCTGAACTGCAGTTCAGGCCAAGCACAGCTCCAGCAGGAGAGGGAACGATGGAAAATAAGGAAATTATGTTCAACTTCAGCACAGATTAGTGATAAATGTAATGATTCATGCACTCTAGAAGCAGAGAGATCATGCTTATTGCAACACACACACACACACACAAAAAAAAAGCACAATTTGACAAAAATATGTTCTGCCATAAAAACAGACAACCTGCTTTCTAGCATTAGTTGCAAAAAGAGGCTTCCATTAACGCTTCTGAAATAAAAGCACAAGCAATTCACAGACCTTAAAATCATTCTATCTGCTTTCTGAGACAACAGCAGTCTCAATGTTTTCTGAAGCAACAGGATGTAGGTCATAACAAGTCACCTCTGGCCTTTATTTACAAGCACCTCACCTTCTTCTCTGTAACTCCTAATGTACTCTGTGAAGATAAAGATCACAGAAAACCTAAAAATACACACTAGCAGCAGATGCGTCCTCTGCTATTGGCACAGCCAGCTCCACCATCAGTGTGCTGCCAAGTTCTGATGTTCTCTGGTTCTCTGGTTCCAGAGGTGAAATTGTACTCTTCTGTCCTTGATCAAGAACTACCAAAAAATTGTAATCTTCAGTTTGTAATTGTAATCTTCATGCTGATAAACACCTTCTTCTTCAGCAATGCAGAATAAGGTGGTAGAGAGAAGGAAGTGTCAGTCTCGTGCATGTTCACCTGAGGCACAATTTAAAACCAAGCTGCTCTCTTGCAAGTTAGGCTGGTATTCTCCTGTTACAGCAGTGTTCCCTCCAAAAGGCACGTTTAACATGCATCTGCACACTGGAGAGGTGAAGGCCTCTCTTCACTGGCTGTGATGACAAACTTCAGATGGGATGTGACAACTAGGCACTCATCTCTTAGTATGTTGAACATACTAATCATCTTAACATATGTTGGTAAGTTCCTGCAGTTTCCCTGTCAAGCTGAAAGCCAAGAGAGATCTTATAAGATCAAATTCTTGGTACTCTGTTAGAAGACTTTTCTTTTTAACCTGGCCTAGAGTGAGACATGAACAGGTCTTGCCCCTGCTAATGCAGCATTGCACCTCATTTCCTACTTCATCAGAATTTTTATCAACTTCAATTCAGCAGCTGCAATGAGACCTCTGAGCTGGCAGATTTTGTTGTTTGCTTAACAACTTCATTTTATTCAGGGTGAACAATCTAAATTTAATTACATTATTTCTACGTGGGTAACCTTCTCCCAGATATATTTCCAGGTATATTTTTCAAAGTATTCCTTAGTCATGATCTGGAAACCTGCCCATGAACAGGTAAAGGTGCAGTATGGTCCAAAGGGAGGGTCTTGTTTGCCATCCGTCTCTGAGGGAAGATCAAGAACATGCATTTCACACAGCAATATCTTCTGAGTTACAGAAAAACTCTGCGTTTATTCCAGAGAGTCAAGTTATAGAATCTGGCTTGAAGAATTTAGTGGCTGGGTGGAGAACCAAACTCAGTCCTCCCTCTGGTTCCTCTGATGCTGGCAAGCAGCACCTCTTTCTTTAGTCAGGGGGAATGCAAGCTTGGCAGGTCAGGTAGTGATGTGACCTTTAACAAAATGAGAAGTTAGCAAGAATGGCTACTTCCTCTGTTTATGCGGCAAAGTTGCCCCTGGATGTCAGCCAGATGCTAGACTTTTCTCTCACTCTTTCTTCATGTTTTTTAGCAGTCTTCAAGCTCATTTCTTCTTTCTTTCAGCATAGCAGGTGATCTGTGCTGGGCAGCCAGTAAAATAAATTTATGAACTGTCTGAAAAAGCCCACAGGGGCTCAAGTAGACTCTCTGTTGTTTGTTTAGGTGGTTTTTAAGGGTAGAGCCACAGTATTGGAGGCAGGTGGTCAGATCCCCAGCCGATGTAAACCAGCACTGCTTTACTGGGTTTAACACAATGGGACTGCTTCTGATCAGGCCCTTACTGCGGTAGCTTGGCTGCTGGAGAAACATCAGCAGAAGATCTTTGTGCATGCTAACAAATAACTACGTAACTACCTTTTTGCCCTTCAGTGGAGTCAGGATTAGTGCTGTTTTCCTGGGGTGCCATCATAAACAAGGTACTGAGGAAACTTCTAAAACTTCTGTCTCAATCATGCGGAACAGAATTTGAAACAAAGGAGAGCTGAAAGTGCCAAACCATGTCTGCAAAATGCAAGCCTGCACTTGTGCACTCAGCTGTTCTGAGGATGTGCAAAGGGCATGCCATGTTTGCATGTATTTTAAACGTATTGCTAGCATGTAAACACTCCTTTTATGAACTACAGATAGCAAAGGGAAACAAAATTAGAAAACAATTAGACATATTTTTCCTGTCTTTCCCTCTGTGTCAGCTGCCCTTCTGTTTCTCAGCCAGATACATTGTTCACGCTGAGATGGTAAGTGTACACAGAAGCATAGAAAGAGATATACATGCCTTCAGATCCCATTGCATTTTTCACATATGTACCAACAACAATGCCTGTGTCCTGCTCTGACTCCAGCTCAGGTAGTTAGATCTTGCCTTGCTAATGATGTCCCCAGAGTTTCTCTTGGATGCAGGTTTTCTTTCTTAGCTTTCTGCCCTAAATAGTCTCTCTTCCTCTGATGCAAAGCTAATACCTACAACACATCATTCAAGCACTGTCAACATGAGGTTTGGCTTGTATGTCCCCTACTTTTTAAACACCTTCCAGTGCCATTACACCTTTGAGAGAATTTCTGGGTAAAGTGATTTATTTGTAAAGATAGACCTCCAAATTCACATTTGGTTTAAGTGTAGAGTCTTCCATATTTGCATCTAGCAAAATTAATCCTGGAAGGAAAAAAAGGGAAGACCTCTTATGCGATTTCTTCATCATATAAGCAGACAACATCTATTCACCTCAGAACTACACTGTAAAGATCAGATTAGAACCTGAGAACCATCTTCAGAAACAATAAAGATACAATGTATTTAAACACAAAGTATTGTTTTCTCTTGAAGGCAGTCTCATCTGCCGCTCCCCTCTATTACCGCTGACTAGAATGCCACAAGTCCATTCTAACCAGATCTGGTACAAGAAAGCTTGTTAAACAGACTTTGTATAACTCACACTTCAGAGCTGCTCAATAAAGAGGCAAGTGTTTGGCTACTCAAAGTAATTTCCATGGCTCTGAGGTTCCTGACGTGTTAAGGTCAGCTTATTGCTGATTGATTGGCCACAGTGTCTTCAGTTGCTTAAGGCACAGTGTATGTAACTTCCTTTCATGCCATGCCTTGGAATGATCTCAAGTTTGAATGATTTCACATGACCTTCAGAAGGTAAACCTCCTTCTGTTTACTTAAACGTGCATGGTGCCTGGTAGAAAGCTCTTCTGTGGCAAAAAGAAACATTTCAGGATTCAACTCTGCAGAGAAATGGAGAAAAGATGGTTCTGTTCACCTTTGACTGTTGTCACTACAATTCCCTACCACAGGGTGAAGATACATGCAGGCTTGGAGAACAGGTTCCTGGAGGCTACCCTCTTGCTTGTGTTATGTAGGAAGCCAGGCAACACTGGCCTTGCAATCGGTGATCCTATTCCGCATTACATCTTAATCCTCATCCCTCTTTGATGACTTTTATTGGAAGAAGATTAAAAAGTAAGCTACAAGTAGTGAAAGACAAATCACCCCTCCAAGAGTTCTCTAAAGAAAAATCAGATGAAAAGATGGAAGCAAAATGGATAATGTTAAGATTCTCTTTCCTACCCTGCTGTTTGATGTAGGATGGAGACAAACATTGAAGCCAAGATGCTCAAGAGAAAGAAAGGTAATGTTTTTAGTGACACCCACAGACACCATTGTAGAGGACACTTGCACATCATTTGTAGGTTTCCTGCAGCAGTAATGACTTGATGACTGTAAACAATGCTCTTGGCTAGATTAAGCACAGAGCAGAGTGAATTTTGTTCAAAACTCCACATTTGAAGGAAAGTTTTGTCAAATATTCTTTTTAAGCATGGCAGAAGGGAAAAAAAAAATCAGCATTTTCTTTCCTCCTGTTTTTCCAATGAGTTCCCAAAATAACTTTAGAAAACTGGTAGGCAGATCTAGTAGACAAGATCATGGAGCAGATCTTCCTGGAAATCATGCTAAGGCACATGGAAAATAAAGAGGCAATCGGTGACAGCCCACACAGTTTCACTAAGGGTGAATCCTGCCTGACCAATTTGGTGGACTTCTATGACAGAGTGTCGTAGTTCAGCCCCGATCGGGACCAGACTATGCAGTCTCTCTCTCACTCCCCCCACCCTCCAAGAGAATAGGGGGAGACAATGTAAGAAAAACAGCTGAAGGTTTGAGATAAGGACAGGGACAAAATCCTTAAAGTTACCATCATAGGCAAAACAGACTCAACTTGGGGAAAACTATTCATTTATTACTACAAACAGCAGGATAATGAGACAGAGAACAAGACAACCTCCCTCCACCCCTCCCTCTTCCCAAGCTTAACATTATCTCTACTACCTTCCCCGCCCCCACCGAGCAGCACAGGGGGGAAGAGGGAATGGGGGTTGCAGTCAGTTCATCATGCGTTGTTTTACGCCGCTGCTTCATGGTCAGGGGAAGAACTCCTCACTTTCCTCCCCTGCTCTGTTGTGGGGTCCCACCCACGGGCCACAGTCCTTCGTGAAACTGCTCTGGTGTGGGTCATCTCTTCCATGGGGTGCAGTCTCTCCAGAACGGCTGCCCCAGCGGGCCCTCCACAGGCCACAGCCGCCTTCAGGCATCCACCTCCCCCGATGTGGGGTCCTTCATGGCCTCCAAGTGGATCTCTGCTCCTCCATGGACCTCCATGGGCTGCAGGGGGACAACCTGCTCCACCATGGTCGTCACCACAGGCTGCAGGGGAATCTTGGCCAGGAGCCACATTACTCCTCCCCCTCCTTCTTCACTGACCTTGGCATCTGCAGCCATTCCTCTCACCTCCACAACAGGCTGGCAGAGGCCTCTCAGAATCTCTTCACATCATCCAGCTCATCTCCTCTCCACTTCTTGCAGCCGGGCCGGGCCGAGTTGGGCTCAGTCGGCTGCCTGGCAAGAGGCCAGAGGGTGAGGCCTGCAAGGCCCATGAGGCCTGCACCTCCCCCTCTGCCCATGCTGAGCTTCTTCACATGTTCTCTTCTCTCTTTTTTTTTTTTTTCCTGTTTTCCCCTTCTTAAATACGTTATCGCAGAGGCGTTATCACAGAACATTCTGCTACCAATCGGCTCGGCCTTGCCCAGCAGCAGGTCCGCCCTAGGCCTGGCTGAGTCCACTGAACAAAGGGGAGCAACTTCTAGCAGTTTCCTACAGAAGCTACCACCTTAAGCCTCCCCTCACTAAACAAAACCACAACACAGAGTTACAGCATTGATGGATAAGGGATGAGCAACTGACATTGTCTACCTGGACTTCTGCAAAGCATTTGACACTGTCCCACATGACATCCTTGTCTCTACACTGGAGAGACATGGATTCGACGGATGGACCACTCAGTGAATAAGGAATTGGCTGGATAGCCGCACTCAGAGAGTGATGGTCAACAGCTCGATGTCCAAGTAGAGACCAGGAACAAGTGGCATTCCTCAGAGGTCAATATTGGGATGAGCCCTGTTTAACGTCTTTGTTGGTGACATGGACAGTAGGATAGAGTGCACCCTCGGCAAGTCCACTGACAACACCAAGCTGTGTGGTGCGGTCGAGACATTGGAGGGAAGGGATGCCATCCAGAGGAACACTGAGAGGCTGGAGAGGTGGGCCCACGCAAACCTCATGAAGTCCAATAAGGTCAAGTGCAAGGTCTTTTGTACGTGGGTCAGGGCAATCCAAAACACAAATACAGAATGGGCAAGGAACGGATCGAGAGCAGCCCTGAGGAGAATGTCTTGAGGGTAGTTGTGTATGAGAACTGGACATGAGCCAACAATGTGCGCTTGCAGCTCAGAAAGCCAACTGCATCAAAAGAAGCGTGGCCAGCAGATTGAGGGAGGTGTCTCTTCCCCTCTATTCTGCTCTAGTGAGACCCCACCTGGAGCACTGCATAGAGCTCTGGAGCCCACAACATAAGAAGGACACGGACCTGTTGGAGCGACTCCAGAGGAGGGCCATAAAGATGATCAGAGGGCTGGAGCATCTCTCCTATGAGGACAGGCTGAGAGACTTGGGGCTGTTCAGCCTCGAGAAGAGACAACTCCAGGGAGACCTTGTAGTGGACTTTCAGTACCTAAAGGGGGCCTACAAGAAAGAGAGGAAGAAACTCTTTAGCAGGACCTGTTGTGATAGGACAAGAAGTAATGGCTTTAAAATAGAAGGAGGCAGACGCAGATTGGATATACAGAAAAATTTTTTTACAAAGAAGGTGGTTGAACACTGGAATAGGTTGCCCAGAGAGATAGTAGATGCCCCATCCCTGGAAACATTCAACGGCAGGTTGGATGAGGCTCTGAGCAACCTCATCTAGTTGAAGATGTCCCTGCTTCTTGCAGGGGTCTTGGACTAGATGACCTTTAAAGGTCCCTTCCAACCCAAATCGTTCTATTCTATGATCTCAGTATTTACTCTGTATATGGACAGCTCACATGGATTAGGACGAAAATGTTCTGTCTTGTATCACTGTTTCATCTAACTGCCTAACTGCATTTTGGAGGTTTTGCCCTCACTTATTCATTTGTTGTTGAACTCCATCAAAACCAGCATGAAAATAACCAGTGATCTGATCTATTGTGGTTACACTATTGTCACAATTTTTTCTAAGATATTGAACCTTGCAGAGCACTGGGATTTTAAAACTCACTCCAAGAATCAGATGCCTTCCTAAGCACCAAGAACGCTCCAAACAGCAAAAAAAAAATGACCAGGTTGGTGAGGAACCACAATAAATTCAGGCTGAGGAAAGGAAATGCAGACTGTTCCTACACACAGAGTCGATTTGACAGATAATTACTCCTGTGAGTCATTCATGAAGTAGACTTCCTCTGATAAGATACAAATTGCCATCATCCTTTTTTTTTTTTGTTATTCCTTCCTTAGTCTCATGATAGACACTACTGCAGGAGAGGGAAGGGAGACCCTCTACCATCACCAGCTGTTTAAGCAGAGGCAGACCCTGGCACTTTTAGGTTTATAGGTATTCCAATACTACAGTTAAATGTTTTTAAAATTAGTTTCTGACCACTCTGAAGTTATTGGACTTTCTTCAAAGAGAGTCCACAGGAAAGAGTTTGTCCTCCGACATGCTTGGTACCAGTTCTGCTTCCACAGAGGGACAACTGATGACTTCAGGATGGGAGGGATTTGGATCGAGGCATCAGCAGCATTTCTCTGCCTTTTTGCCATTAATGCATTCTAATTCATTCAGAGTCCTCAGAGAAATAAGTGCAATGCATGAAACCTTAAACATCTCAAGATTAACAAGAACTCACACAATCATACTCCGCTCTGGATATACTGGGAAACGTTACCACTCATTTCTGAAGCACTGTCTTTGTGGCGAACCTGATCAAACTGTCTTTACAGACTATGCAAAGACTCCTACTGGATTCACTGGATGCTGGGTTCATACCCATGATACTCAGCTAAAAAATTTTAAACAGCATACGGTAATTGCTTCTTAGATTGCAATGACTTTACAAACCTTCCTGTTACCACAGTCAATACGCTTCTCCAAGCAGGAGAGATAGGAACACATCTAGCTCAAGGTAAAAAGAAAAATTATAACATTCTTCAGTTACTGTTTTAACCAAACACCTTCCAGTTCTTAGTCACTGGTCTCTCACTAGGAGGCAAGCACCCAATCGGTGAGGATGAGCATCATGTTAGGAATGCAAAGCACTTAATAAAAGGAAGACTAGCATCTCTGAACTGAGAAAGACACTAACATTTGCTTACCTGGGAAGACACTCCAGGGAGAAATTCATGACCACAGAAAATAGTTTCCAAATTAAATACAGTACGATGCAAGCATTCAAAACTAGATTCAACCTGTGTAAAATGGATTTTTCCAAAAGAGCATCAAATTGTGAATTTAGCAATAACTTGCAATGAGGTCTGACTCTCCTTTGCTTGGCATTTGTTTCAATTATTTACACCCAAGAATAATAAGCCAAAGCTGCCATCAGTTGGAACAGAGTTGGCTTTGTGTCTGTTTACCATTGCTGAAAACTAAGGCTGAGATACTAGCAAATAAGTTGCAGGTAGAAGGGAGAAAGGCCACCCGTTCTGCTCTTTCCACATCACAGTAGAAACACAGGGTTAGTGTGAAGAACAGAAATTGTTTAAAGGTCTGTAGTAAATAGTGAACAAAAAAAAAAAATGAACTCTGATGGGACTGATCAGTACATTTACTCCACATGGTCACTTGAGGCTGATTCGAGCACTGCAGACAGCAAGACATATAGCTTTACAGCAAGGCTACTATCTTCCCAGCTAAGTCCTTCAAATTGCTGCATTGCTCCTCCTGACTCAACAGCAAGAGGCAGAGATTACGGTCAGAGAAGAGAGGTACACAAATAATCACAGACATCATTCAGAGCATCAGACATTTAGACCTTGAACTGAAAGCCTACTAAACTCACCAGCAGATTTCCCATTGTTTCCAATGGGCTTTGGATCTGCCACTAATCCAGTAAATTTTAGGGTGGGATTTCCTCTCTCCAGATACGCTTTTAACAGATACCTTTTTCATTTCATCATAAAGGAACAGATGAAAAACAGCTTTCAAACAGTTGTGTTTGGGGATGGGGAATAGAATATGTATTGTGAAATAATTTAAATATTCCCATCCTTTTATTTATTGTAAGAGCATTTATTCAGATTCTAATACCAACATTTGCAGAGCTAGAGGGAGCGACAAGGAAGGAAGCTTGTTCAGCAGTTGCCTGTGTAACCTGCCACTGTTACTGATGATCTCTACTGGAAAGCCTCAGTGGAGCCAACCCTCACCCATGGGTCATTCGGCCTCCTCCTAGTAGGAAAGAAGAGAAAGCGATCACTTCATCTGATCTTCAGCATTAGAGTGAGCTGCATAACATGAGCTTTGACAGAGGTCATGAGACCTTTGTCCTGAGGGAAAAGCAAGGCAAAGAGACCCTAAACCAGCCTCTTGATGAAGAACAGTTTTCTCCTCATTTTATGCAGGTTGGCCATGCTGAATGTCCTCTCTGCTCTCTGCATACCCATTCATCCATTATTTTCTCAGCATACTGCAATACTGGTATGCAAATGTGGAGTGGGGACATATTCTTCACCTCCTTGCATCATCCCACTGGAGTAACTTGACCTTTCCAGATGATGCTATCTGGGTCTATTTCATTGAGTGAGGAACTTTGGCTCAGACATAAGACAGAATATGACTAATGTGAGGCATAAAGCGAGCAGGCTCTGTCAACAAAATACAAACAGCTGCATTCACAAATACACTCCAAGATGTGTGTGTGTATCAAAAAATACCCGCTGTGACTGGATGATGCTGTTTTTTCTAACTAGCCCAGAATAAATTATTATGAGGCAAAATGAGACTGAGATTAAAACTTGTCATGAGATTATAGCATTTCAGTGCTTTAGCAAATACTTTGAAAACACTTTCCAGTGTTAGTGTTACATGTACCCTCCAGCTTGATCTAACACCCTGTTGAAGCCAGCAGAACCACATCCATTCATTTCCACAAATGTAACTCAGGCCCCACGTGTGTGAGTGATCAGCATTATCTCTAATCCCATCACCTGATGTGTTTACTTGCATACTCAAAAGGAAAAGTCAAACAGGTGAGAATGGCAGCAATGTCACATTTTCAATGCATGTCTAAAAGCATGAATTTGCATGGATCAAGTGAGAGCGCTGCTTCCGCACCTGCAGAAAGACACGGTGCCATGTATGTCTGCCGGCTGCTGGTACACTCCGCAGTACCACCACCCCTCACAAGTATCACACAGGGCATGCTACCAACGACGTGCCCACAAACACCCATCGCCATGAAGCATGGACACTTGAGCTGAAGGGGAATTAAACAGAGGCTTTCATTTGGATATGTGCAGGGAGGGATCACATCTGTGTGTAGGTGTGCGTGCCCAACACCAGCAGAACTAAAAAGGGGTGTCAGGATGCAAAAAAACCACCGAGGAACACAACACCAGAGGGCAAATGGGGGAGGAGTCAGAAGGCAAGAAAAGGCGTTTTCTCAAATGCACAAGCTACTTTACCCCAATGACTAGTTCAGTCAGACCTCCCGTCAGGTCAGTAGTACGGGCAGACACCAACTATTGCAATATAAGCAGAACACAGTATATTTGGTATCAGTTAATGTTTTCCACTGCAGTTAAAGCACCTTGTCCAGGAAAAGCCTACAAATTAATCCTGCCTACAGAGTACCAGGGCTGTCATTTCCCACCTGTGCTACAGAACTACTACTGTATATTCATGAACAGTGGTCTTATTACTAAGAATACACCTAATGTGTATTTCAGTGTAGCAGGAGACAAGTTACAACAGCCCTATTAAAGGAAATCGCAGAGATCACAGAATTGACACATTCTGTTTAAAGGCAGCCACACTTATACTTGATTGCACAACTAGAGACAGGTTTGTTATGTACCTCACCTTTCATGAATGTTCATATTTACTAGTTTAAAACATAAGATAAAAGCCAGCCATGCTTTGGCAAAGGAATAGGGGACAATATCAAATGATAAATTAGGCATATTTATAGGTATAAACAGATCAAGAATGGGGAAAGTTAGATATAATAAGCACTCAATGATATGGGGCAAACAATGCCAGACTTGAAAGCAAGAAATATCCAACAACTTGTAACATCAAAACTAACAATTGCAGGTCTTAGCAGGCAAATGAAATATGAATGACAAAAAAGTATGCATAAGAAAGGAACAACCACATTAAATACTTTGATCATTGCTACAGAATGGGTGTTTTACAACAGAGTAATACAAAATTGATTGGGTAATTATTCGTAAATGCTGATCATTTTGAGATCAAGTATGAATTAGTTAGCTCATACTAAGGAAGGCATGCTGCATTTCCGTAAAACTGATAACATTGGAAAAATGAGGGAAGACGTCAGGGAGCATGCAAAGGGAATGCTGAATTGTTACCAGTGAATTAGGGACACAGGTTTAGGTGACATAACACTTTCAAAATTAAAAAAAAAAAAAAAAAGAAATTGAAAGTTAAAGAAGTGTCCTTGGACATTTCCACATGAGGGCTGTGTTTACGAGAAATGACTTATGGACTCAAAAGTTAATTATATAAGGCAGTTATGTGTTCTTTGTAAAAAAAAAAGAAGACAAAGCGACACAATAAAAAATGGAACACAGACTGGAGCATGTTAATGTCAGAAGTAGAGACAGCCTGGGAAACTATTTTAAGAGATCAAGAGGAAAAATATTTAGAAAAGCATGAGTTGATTAAGAACAGGCAACGTGAATATCTAGAAAAGGAGACCAAGCCTCCCTTGTTGGAATTCACGAGGAATAGTGCGTCTCAGATCCACCAGCATTGCACGTTTGGAACATCAGTGAAGTCCACTGTCATGTCCACAGAAACTGGTACACACTCTGGACCTATTTATGGCTTTTTCTGACCTGCACAGAAACCAAGACTTCCCAGCTCCTGCATGAAGGAAATCACACAGTAAAGAGCTTGATTCTGTGGGTAGAAAATCCCCTCTGAATTAAACCCAGAGAGCAAGAGGAATCTGCTTTAGAATGCCTTAATGCTCTTTGATGCACAGCCAAAGATCATTCTTCTCTTCATATTTCCAGCACATTTAGTCCTAGTCTGCTCAGTTCTGCATTTTTCACATAAGTGGCCATTGCCAAGGAAGGAAGGGCTGTGACTATTCCTATTCAGACTAGGGTAGCATGACTGCAAAAGTGTATCTGGTGCACAGGGAAAGAAAGTATATGCTTCATTTGCCTGGCAGCAGACATGTAAGTAGCTGATAGGTAAAAAGGTAAGACCATCTCAACATTCTCAGATGAGGGTGAGCCATGAAAATGCAGCTCCATTTATTTTAATTCTGTCATGTCCAGTTAGGGAGCAATGTCATTGTAAGGGACTGGTACAGGCAGACTGGAAGGAGCTAGCAAACACCAGTTGGGGATCTTGTCTGGTGATAAGCCCAGGATAGTACTGCCTGGGTCATTTAAAATCTCACAGCCTTACAAGCTGGGGGCACAAGACAATTCCGGGATCACTTCAATACGTTATTTTTGAACACTTTCTTCTGCTGAAAGAGACAGCACTGGAGCAGACACCAATGTCCACAGCCAGAACCTATTGAAAAAAATGATAAGAAAAGCAATTCAGAAGAGTTTGTCATATTGGCGAACAGGAGGCTGCCAAGGAGAAATGTATCTCTTCACACAATTATGGGAACTGTGAGAAGGAAAGATCACCACAGTATAGATACTCTTGCTCAGTAAACCTCTTCTCACATCTGGGTCTTAATAGACGTCCTGTGGCAATAGTCTCTTCAGGAGACGGAAGACAGTACACAAGGAATGGCATGGCTAGAATCAGCCACTCGCCGGACAACAAGGCATGCCTAAATGGTGCACGGTAGCATGGAGTCTCCTGCAGCACACTTGTGCCCAGCTGCCTCTGGAGCACAGGCACAGAGAAACTAGACCCATGGGTCCATGTGGACTCTTGCCCATTCCAGACCATGTCATTTAGAGGGAAGTGCAAAATCAAACCCAGGAACCTCCAGCCTTTCCTTTCAAACACCCTGTTACACTCAACAGACAGTATTGCTGCAGGAATCTTCTTAAGCCACTCACTACTTTGTAAACCTCTACTCTGTGTTCCCCTTATCTCCCCTTTCTCAGTCCTGACCTTTTCATCACCCACTGATGGCCTTTCTTACATCCCTCGAAATGAATGCATCAAACTCCCAGTAGCTGGAATATGTTTGCATTTGACAGGAACCTTGCAGCCCACCCGAGTCAAGCAAGAATGGTGCACATTTCTTGAAGATGAAAAGGATTAGGAAACAGAGGGCCTGATGCTGATGTGACTCAGTGGGTGCCTTGTGTACAGAAGAAGGAGGGGGGAGAGATGGTGCTCTTATGGAGAACAAGGACAGGTGGGGTCTATATACTAGTGCTGCCATCTCAGACGCCTGTGGAGAAGAAACAATAAATACTAGATAAAGTGCTTTAGGGGTTAAGAACTTCAAGGGGATAGCCTGCATAGTCTCAAAGAAGAGATAATAAAGAGCCTGTAACACTAGATCCAGCCTCTATGTAAAGATAATCTACTCGATGGGGGCTTAATCCTAGCACGGGCTCTATAAAGGCTGGGAAAAAAAGTGGGTATAGTGTGAACCCTGAATAGTCTAATTGATCCCAAAAGTAGAGTCCCTATTTATATGTAAATCTCCCGTCTCTCTTCAATCTCTTGATCATTCAAGGTCTAATCAAGGAGTTTCCAAAAAGACATCTGCTGTCAGGAGGAAAAACCATCCCCTTGTTTAAACTTCTCTCTAGCCCCAGGTTTGAAGTTGTGACTCCCCTCATGCCACTTTAGCCTCAAAAGCTCATGCTGCTGACATGGACATCCTCTGGAGCAGGTGATGGGGTCTCAGTGCAGACAAGAGGATCTCCGCCCATGTCTCCATGCGCCACAGCAAGCATAGTGACAAGAGAGGCAAAGCTGAAGAGCACAAGACAACTCATGAGATTGCATCAATAAGTTAGTTACTTTGGAGCATGTTTTAAGCTATTTTAAATGAAGGTCTCATATCTTTGCTTTGGCATTCAGCCATCTCTGTTGCAGGACCAAGAAGAATTGCCTGAGGTACCAAGCCAACGGGTTTCTCAGGTGCTGGAAAACACTATAATTCAGTTTGCTGTCCTCACAGCTTTGGTATTTTGGAGAATGCAAGAAGAGGCAGAAAAGACTGGTGGAGGAGGGCAAAGAACTGAGCAGATGAGGACTTCCTTTTGGACAATCCTGATCCCAGAACTGGTGAACCAACAGGCTGACCCTGCCTCCAAAAGCCAGGATCATCACTGGAGAAGCAGCAAGGTAATGTCTGGTCATGATGGTACTGCCCCTTCAGCCATCCCCACTGGTGAAGAAATATGGCCAGATGAGTCTCAAGATGTAGAGGCAGCAACACAGCATCTGGAGCTCTTCTGCTACAGTAGCCTCTTGGCATGGAGAGGAGGGGCGGAGATGCTGTTCCCTGTCTAACACTAAGCCCACAGACACCAATGGGAATGGGTTAGGGATTCTCTGGTCCCTCAAGTAAGCTTCCCTTCTGGGAGACTGCCACCTTCCACTTCTGGGAGACTGGACTCACTGACAGCCACATAGCTTTGCTTCTCCTGAGGAAAGAGGAGGTCTGAAGACAGTTCCTTGCCTTCGGGGTGCCAGGAAGTGCAGTTAAAGCAGGATGAGAAGGGCTCCTCACCACAGAAGTATTTCAGTGATTTTCTCCTGGCTTTTGCTCACTTGTCAGCTGGTTTTGCTTCTTCCTTTGTGCTGAAGGAAGAGGTAAGCTTGGGGAAATGAGAAGGTCCAGAGACATATCTGGAAGCCAGAATGAGAGCCAGTCGCCCTGTGCTCACTGTCTGCATTGCAGAAGGCAGCAAAATCAGCAGAGGTAAGGTTAACACATTCAGCACACCACAGTCTGATGTAAAGCTCATTGAAGATCACTGACATTAATTAGGCTTTTGCCTTGCTTCCTTCCAACAGCTTAGATGGCAAAGCAAAGGAAAACCATCTAGAGAGAGATTGACTTTACCCATTCTGTGAAAACAGAACAGCAGAATAGCAAAAGCAGCAGATGTGATTGACCAAACGGCCTCTGCTTGTTCTGCAGAGGTCTCACAACATATCCCTGTTACTTGCATTCCAGATATATATGCTTTTCTTACAAATTGCATTATTACTGTATATTTTCTTGTGTGAAAAACTTCCTTCACTCAGATGAAAATAAAATCAATGCTCTAGCTGGTGCTTGGAATGATGTGGCCCCAACACACAAATACACACATCTGTTGTCAGAAACTTCTCTGCTTTTCTTTTTCTTTCTTTTAACACAAGTCTGGAATCCACTGAGTGTTCTTCAAGTCTAAGCTCCAAACATTTCAAACAGCACAAAAGGTATGACAAGATGAAAGAAAATGTCCACAAATAGACAGCTAGACAACTAGTTAGCAGCTGTCTGCTTTTCTTCAGTGTTTTTTTTTTTCCTGCAGGGAGAAAAAAAATTATTTTTCATTCTTGAAGGAGCTGACTGCAGATTCTTTTGTGCTGGCAAGAATCCAACCCTGTTTCGCGCTGGAAGCGGGGGAGGAGGTGAACTCCTTATGATGCCATGTGTAACCTTGAACCTGAGAATGAATTGTCTAACACAGTCTGCGTACAGTTGAAACAGTTTAAAGAGCATTGCTCATTTTCCATCTTTTGTATTATACCGATCATACACTAACGAGGTTTTGGTGTTCTATCAAGTCAGGGCATTTATGTAGAAAAGGGAACCTAAAAGAGCAGGTTTTGATTAAAAATGTGTACGGGCTTTTGGGACCTGGTTTAAATATTTCAGAGCTTGAGCAAGCATGAAGCCTGCAGTTGAAGTTGTTTATCTTCTCCTCAGACAAATCTGTCTGGGGGGAGGGGTGGTAATGCTTAAACCCTTGATTTTAATTATTACTGTTGTTTGCAAGTATTTTTCTTCTGTCATTTATGTTCTCTTTCTCTCCCTAAACAGATGATCAGCAGAACATGGACTCCTGTCTAACTTGCAAATTTAATTTGGTAACCTGAGCATCCAACGCAAATACGAAACACAAGCTGCAGTTGGATTCTCCTCCAAATCTTAACTGCTCGCCCAGAGAATTCACTCATTGCCTTTGATAGGCTTAGTGTGAGATACTGAAAAACTTTCCCTCCTCACCTCCTTCTGGCTCTCTTTGTGTATGTGTGTCCACATGCACAGGAGTCATCATGCCAGAGAGCATTCCACAGCAGATGATAATTCCTCCTTCCTCCCTTTATTTGCACATTTAGCATGAGTTTCATTCCTCTGCTGTACCTAACAAAAGGGTGAAGAGATCCTGTCCAAGGCTGGGCTACAGAAAATGGGTGGGAAGAACCTCCCTTGTCTGGATAGATCATACAGAACCAGACACAGCAGAGTTTCCATTCCACTAAAATAAACTTGTATGACAACATTTAATTCTGCAGCTCTTTCCATTGACAGCTTCCAAGCCACTTTGCTTCTTTTTCCTTTCCCACCCATTACCTTCCTTATGCTTTTAGATCACAAGTTCATCAATATAGAGCCTTTATAACTCTGTTTTTACAGCACCTGCTACAATGGGATTAGTAGAATGGGACGCTGATCTCAACTAGACCAGCTTTCATACAAATAACTAATAGATAAAGAGGTCATGTTAGCCCCAGAGCTGGGTACACAAGTGTTTCAGCCCTCTCAAAATGGTGCTTTGGTACTCTCTAGCACTGACTATTTTCGCATCTCACTCAAACTGTGGGACATAAGCAGTCTCCTAAGCATAGACAAGCCTGAATCCTAAGCTAGGAAAGCAGACAGTAGTGTGGGTTTACACTGTGCACCTTGCTCCATCCCAGCTGAGCAACTGTTGCCATATCTAGTAGTGAGGCTACTTGAAACTTAAACAATAGTGTTTCTTGTTTGGCTGCAGATCTTGTATTCAACTGTTTCACCTCCCCTCTGCCAAAAAGCTATTGGGATTTTACTCCAGTGGCCCTGGATAAACTTAATCAGTCTTAACAGCTAGTGACCTCTCTCTCCGGAGAAAAAGTAATGATCAGGTTCTGGTTACAGCTGTCACTCACAAAATTGAACCATGGAGAAAACTCGAAGGGGCAACACCTTAAGACTGGTAACTTCCTGCTGTTAAGCTAAAGGAATTGTATGGCTATGCCTCGCCACCCCATCCCTTCCTAGAAATACCAAACCCAAAAATTCTTTGAATCAGTGAGGATTTTCTAAAGCAGAAAAGGCAGCAAAGCACCAGACTTTCATTAGGCTGGAGTCCTATTTGTGCTTGTGTCAGTCTACCTCTGCAAATACCCACCGGTTTGGGGGGGTCCTGAGGCCTGTGCTCCCAGTCGAAGACCTCAGGGGAGGTAAGAGAGACACATCAACTGAAGCAAAAGGCCTGCTTTTCTGTTGCTTACTGCAGTTCCTGAATGAAGGGTCGTAAGGACAGAGAGGTCATTGTATTTACAAGGGAAGTCATGAGCTCACGCAAAGTCTATTAGAAAAGTGAGGCTCATAAGCAACAAATGGGGCTGAAGGTGGGATCACCAGCAAAAGATCTGGCTTAATCCCTTGCCTTTTCACTGGTGTAAGAGGTACTGCCTGATGGGATATTACCTCAGCATCTTTCTAGCACCGCTTAAGCATGAGTGATTGAATCAGCTGTGGAGGACTGGGGAATCAGGCCATGAGCTAGCAGAAGGTTAAAAGGACTGTGCAAATAAAAACTCCCTTTCAGCACAGAGGACATCACAGTTCAAGGCCAAAAGCTTCCCTCTGTTGTTCTGGAACTAATTTCAAACATGAACCAGAGGCCTAACATGGAGAGGTTGCTGTCAATAACCACTTCCTGAGAGTGCCTTGTTTAAGGGAATGTTTAAGTGGATGATACGAGAACGGATTTGTAAGCCAGTGAGAGAAAAGGTCCATTGGCTTATTCTTTCTGAACAAGAAAGGAATAAAGAAAAGGAAGGAGACTGAACAGATACCAAAGGAGAAGAAAAGAAACAGATGGACAACAAGCAAAAGATAAGTAAGTTACGTGAGCATGCATACAATAAAAAGCACTTTCCCCAAAAGCAGTGGCTCACCAAAAGGAGAGATTCTGTCCTTCTCTTAGCATGTGCTGCTGTTAGTGGAGAATTTTGGTGTGCGAGGGAGAAGGATGTAGGACCCCAGCACTGGGGAAGCTCAGTGTGTAATGGCAAGGCTTGGAAAGCCAATCTATCCACTGTAGTCCAGCCAGACATCATCCAGACGTCATCGGGGAGGACTGGGACTATTCCAGTTCACTTAGTATAACAGGATCCTCCCCTGTACCATTTCTAAGCCTTCAGAGCAGAGCAAAAATCTCAGTAAATTCAGGCCACCAAAGCATTTGCTTTACAGTAGTGGGGTAAGCGAGAAATTAAAAATCTCAGGCCTGGATCTGTAACAGATGTTGCTATCTACTTCCTGTGCAGGCACACAGCTCCCACTGATATCGAGGACTGAGGAGCTCAAATACCTCTGTGGAGCTGAGCCTCGGAGTGCAAGACAAATACGTGGGAAGGAAAAAGGCACAGAGAGAGCTGCTTCACAGCCTCCAGGCAGCTCTAAATTAGAAAAGGGCACTGGTCCAACTCTGGGCCAGCCCTTTGGAGATGCTTCAGCAGCCCACATCTGTGCTACGGAGCCTCACTGAGGACATCCACAAAATGCTCCAGAGGAAAGACCCAGTGTTCAAGAAAAACACACATTGCTGCGGAGTGTCAGGAGACAGGATTTGAAGTTTTCCCACATTTTTTCTGCCTGGGCTGTGCCCAGAGCCGTTACGAAGAGGCCTTCTAGGCATGGGAGGCTCACTGCTTTGTGTAGGCATGGAGGAAGGAGGAAACTGGACACTTCAGGTGTTTATTTTCAAAGTCTATCATGCATTTGGATGGCTGCTAGTGCCAAAACTAATCATTCTAGTGGAAGAGGTGCGGAAACAGAACAGGCAAAATAAGGAGAGCAAGTAAGAGGGATGGAGCCTGGAATGACAAGCAGAAAAGATAGCTCAGAGAGTTTTAAGTGTGTTGCATGTACTGCAACCCTTTTAAACAGCCTGATATGGCAAACTTTTTAAACAGCATAACATGGCTCAAAGGTTTAAGAGCATGGCATGGCATCTCCAGTGTATTACTCTGCTGAAGCCAGATATTACATGCTGCTCTTCCAAACCGGGAAGAGGAAGAGATAGAAATAAAACTGGAGAGAGAAGAAAAAAATATTTTAAAAGTCATGCCTCGATATTCAAATGGAATTTAATTTAGAGGAAATTATTCTCCTGACGAGACCTACATGCAAAACTCAGGAGATCCCTCCTGTACAAATTCTGGATACCTTAGATGAGATGTAGGGTTTTTGCTAAATAGGTGGTTAAACGTATAGCTGAGCTTTGTTGATAAGCTGCGTAGCCTTATGTATGTGCTACTTGTCAGGCAAATTACTGCAGATAATAAATGATTTCTTATAAGTTCAAAATAAATATAGGTACTTTGAGTAACAGTGACATGTAAGTAGCAAATTAAATTCAAAGAGGAAACAAAATGCTCATTTTAATCACCCACATCCTTTGAAGAGTTTTTCTGTCTGCTTTGTATGGTAATGCAGAGTAACAGGCAATTGCCATATCCCCCAGCTGATAGTTAGACCACGCAGGATTCCAGGATTATAAACTCCCTATTTTCTTTGACCTCTTTCACAGATGCATCTTTATATACAGTGACAACTGCATCAGTGCCATTACCTTTGGATGGAATAGCCGGCAAAGTGAAAGCATTGGTAGCCAAGAGCAACATAATCAGCTGTTCACATTACTTATAGAATATATGGGTTTTGTCTGTAGAAAAATTATAAAGGTGGACTGGGCTGACTAATGAAAGCGGAGAAGAAACATGTATACAAGGTATTTGCCTCAGGATGAGGAAGTATAGCATTATCTGAATCGTGCTGCACTTGGAAATCTTCCCTCTCTGCTATTTGGTGTCCTTCACAAAATGAATCCCACTCACAAGGCATTTAATGGTCTTTTGCAAGGGGCTTCATTAACTGAGGTTTCAAGACATCTAAAATACTTAGTGCAGGCCCAGGTAAGTGAAGGGATTAAATTATACTTTACTTTGCTAAGCTATCTTTTACCCAAGTATGTTCCCAAGTAAACTATCTTTTACCCAAGCCATCTTTTTACCCAGGTATAAATTGCAATGGCTGCAAACTGCAAACTGTACTGCTTTAGGAGGAAGGAAAAAAAAAGAGATAATCATGACAAATTATACTTTTTCTAAGTTATCATCATCTTGCTCTGTCTCTGTCAAATTGTTCCTCAAACACAGCAGTCTGCAAAGCCACCTGATTCCTCTTCTTGGGTTTTTTTTTTTTTTTCTTTCTTCCTCCCTTTGTACTATTTATATCTCTTGGATAAAACGTGCACTTTTGCATATCTCAGCCATTTCAAGGGCTGAGATGATGAACTGCACTGTTTAGTCCTTTCCATCACAGTGTCACTAGTGGTCATGTCCCTGATTATCTTTAAGGACAATGCATTCAATAATCACTTCAATCCAAATCTGTCTATAATTATGATCAAGGATGATATACTAAGTTATATATGTGAAGGAATGATTCATTTTTCAAGCCTACATGTTGTTTTCCAAATTCTTTGTAGCTGCAACATAACCTTGGTCTGCAACTTCACCAAAGAGTGAATGTGACTTTTCACTAAACTAATTTCAGCACTCTTTAAAATAAAAAATGAAAAAAAAAGAACAAACCATTCTTACACACACACACAATTTTATTCTGTCTTTACCATTTCAGGGCTGTTGGTTTTCTCCTGGGCTTTAGACAAAACAGAGGCAGTTACCTGTAAACCTCACTCAGTATCTGGTATGGACTTGTGGATGGTGAAATAAAAAGAGAAAACTCTCTGAAAAGAGAAAATCCCCTCTCCGTAAACTAATTCCATGCTCAGGACTCCTTTGGTGCTGTAGGAAGGCAGGTAGAGCTCTATTATTGCCTGCTCGGACCTTTAAAACTTCTCTTCTGCTCCTTGCCTCTGCTGGGAGCAATTTCACTGCAATTACTGAAACGAAGCCCCTGAATTCCACTCTGTAGCTATTCACATGACCCTCAGCACTTGGGACTTGATTTTTCTCCAGTTTTCTCCACAACAGGAACAGTTGTGAGGAAATTTTCCTCAGTCAGTGTCTTCAGGTTTATATTAAAAACTTTTGCTACTTGCAACACTTCTCAAAATCTTTAAAAAACAAAACTTACATTGGAATTATTCAATCCAATGGTATTAAAAGCACAGATTATGCTTTAGAAACCACTTACAAAGAAGGTTTTTACAGATGAGTGAGGACGCTAGTGAGGAGGGGCCCCTGATATGAATGGAAACGTTTGTTTCCATTCTCATTTATCTCAAGGCCCGGGTGCTTTCTGGACAGTGAAACATTCTTCTCCTCCCTGCGCTTGGAAAAGTGAGGATTGAGTTGCGAGAGAGTGCCCTTGAATGCTCAAGTAAGGAATTTGCTAAGTGGCCTCCTCAGCCAACACAGCTCCCATGTTAAGGATGGCTTCTTAATTCCCTCCACCCTGGGCAGCAGGATTACCCATCCTTTCTCATCGCAAGGCATCACCGCCAGCTGAGCCCCCGTGGGTGTACTCAGCCACAAAATCAGAAGAACTTCTCACATTAAAACATTTGCCATTTTCCCATTGCCCTGAACTTTTAGCCAAGACTTGATAAGGATATAGGACACAGTTTTGTAAAGGTCTGAGTGTTCTTAGTTTTTCTAGGGCTGCTCGGAGATCTCTGTCCCTGCATGTGTGTACGGGACTGCTCCAGCCTGCCTGGATTACACACACCCCTGCAACACAAGCATTAATTAAAGAATAATGAGTTACTATTGTCACTCAGGTCAGCAATCATGTTGATTTGGAATACAGCTATATTTAAGAAAATTGTGAGAAAATATTGGAATTTTTGTGTTTTCTGACATAGAAGCATTAGATGGGTTAAATTTATTTTTGCCTCAGTAGCATACCCAGTGCAAACATGGAGTCCCACGAGGCCCCTTATGAAAACAGCAGTGAAGCTCTTTAGTAGAAGCAGAACCCAGTCCTTAGTGACACAGTGGCCTGTGCCACTACATGAGAAACCAAATTTGCAGCCCTAGTCTCAAACCCAACTTTTGTTGATGGCAGCGGAAGTTTGGCTAGAGTAAAGAGTGCAGTGTTTGTCCTGTAAGTTGCATAGCTAACCTCAAGCTTTTCTTCTTCCTGCCATCCAAGCTTCTTGGGATTAGTCAGGACTGATATTGATATATGAACATCTTAAAAGTACTGTACATAGCTCCCAGGCTGAAGACTAAACATTGCTGCGTAAAATAGAATTTGGCAGTGATTCTATAGGATGAACCTAATCAGAGCAGACAGAGTACAATACATGATAAAGGCATAGAGTCAAAAAGAAAAAAAGGACCTGCTCTGCAGCATTGCATAATGTATTCTGGAGAAACTAGAAAACCTTTCAGAGCAGCTGGGACACAGGGAAATGAACCATTTGTTCCCATCTGAAATAAACAAAAGAAGGAAATGCTCCAATCTGTCTCCAAACTAGGAAAGGAATGGTGGTGAGAGAAGTGACCAGAGACTGAACCAAGTTTTTCATATTGTCTAGTTACTGACAGTAGCTGTGTCTGAAGTGTGAGGAAGATCACTGCACAGGCACATATCACCTCATCACCAGTCAGTCCTGGTGAGACACAGACTTCCACAAGTGAATGCAGTCTTTGGCAGACATCGCTGGATGCCTGCAGTATAGCATGAGACGATACAGCTGCTCTATTTTTGAGTCCTGGTATGCCACCTGATAAAGTGAAAACCAAAGCAACCACATATTTCCAAACCACCTGCGTTGATCTGTACGTGACCAAGAAAAGGTTCTTCCAGACACTTGTGATGAATTTCCTAGAGGAAGGTAATTTTCAGTAAGGAAATCCACACAACCAAAATCAGGTAAAGAGTGGAAAGACCTGAAATTCGGAAGAACAGAAGTCCTAATGGCATTGACTCAGCCATATTCAACACAGCCAGTCATCTATTCCTTGCCTATGCTTTTTTGTCACTAATACTTCACTTGTATTTTGTTTTTAGATTACAACCAGCTCAAGCATGAAAGAGCACACAAAACTTACTCCTGCTACCTGCTTGACAACGCTGTAAGTTCTCCACATCACCACTCTCCTTTTAAGGCTTAAAGTTAGGGACCATTATGATGTTTTGATTCATGCAGGAAAACCGTTAACTTGAATTTGAGAGCATGACCTGAAGCCAAGCAACCATCTTGTACAGACTTGTTGCCTTTGTAGTGGACCTCTCATGATTTTGTATTTCCCATTTAAAGTCAGACAGAAAAGCCAGCGCTCCTTCCCCTTCCAAGCAAAACCCAAACAAGGTTCTTGTTTAAGTAATATGACCATGACTCAGTCTGCAACTGTGATCACACTGCCTTTCTGCGAACACCTTATTGAATACTTGGGAGATAAATTGCCCATTCTTTTAAACAGCCTTACATTCACAGCTAGTACATTAACACAGATGGACAATGTTCGCAACTGACCTATATGTTCTGATTTACATTTCCTCAGTCCACTTCTCAGTGGGGACTGAAAAATCTCAGTTTCCAAGATAAGCACCTAAACCACTGAGCAACCCCAAAGGGACACATCTGGAGCCCCTGTGAGTGACTGCATGCAATCACATCACCTAATACCTCTTGCAAATGGATACAACTCTGTTTTAACTTTTCCCTGCACACTTCTGTCTGTTGGAAGGCTGCTCCAGAACCTCCTTTAAATGGTTAAGGATCTTCACCTAATTTACAGGAAAAAAACGTCTCCACAGAGAGCTTGTTATAATTTCTTCTGACCACAGCTCTGTCTTTTATTAAAAATTTTCTCCCCCAACTCTTCCCCCTCAGCCTAGTATACTTAAAATCCAACAGTCATGTTCCCTCTCATTTATCATCCTGTTAAGCCGACCAGATTTAGCTTCTTAAGTTTCTGGTCTTAAAACAAATTGCACCTCCAGAGCTGTAGGCAGGTGTATATAGCTGTGGTCTCACCACTAGCTGCTTCTACAACACTAAACTGCTGGAAATATATCTTCTCACGAGCCCTAAAGCACACCTGAAGGCTCTTTTTAGTCCTTGGTTATGCTGAAGCAGTTTACTGAACTGGGAATTGCACTTTACACATTCCTGTGCCAAGACGAAGGGAGAAGGCAAACATGTTTCAGCGGGGAGAAGGCAAACATGTTTCAGCGGCTGAGAAAATCAGACCCCTCTTGACCTTGCTTTTTCAGTCTGAGCACGAAAGTCCTGCTTGCCTAAATTCCCACATTTTCCCTCCTTTCACAAGGAAATATTGGAGTTCAGGCAGTTGAGAGAGGCATTTGGAGGAGGAACAATCAGAAGAGGGTTTCATGTTGCAGCGACTTCCTGAGTGAGAGAGGACAGGCATGGGAAATAATAACTGGGCTCCAATGTCAGGGCTGAGGAGATTTCTATTTCCAATTTAAATGTAATTTTAAGAGCTCTTTGTAGCAGTGAGGGTTCACTTCAAGAACCTGGAGGCTTAGTACACAAACTGTGCAGTCCACAGAAAACTTTCCATCGGCTTCAGGATGGTGTGCCTTATGAATGCACGCTCTTATGCAGCAATCAGGAATGAGGGAGCGCTTTAAAAATGCTGGTGCTCTGCAATATTTATAAAGTCTTTCTTCCTGCACCATTCAGTTCTTGCATTTGACTGTTTGGGTAGTTCTAAGAACTGCTCATCTGCAGTTTGTGATGCTTGGTTTCCTTCAGGGAGAGCAAGCAAGAAACTGGTTGGGAGATCTCAGATACATGGGAAGAAAGAGAAATCTATATTGCTGGAGTTTAACAATCTTAGGTTGATTCACAATAAATAAAGAAAATGTTAATGGCTGAGTACTAAAATAACAGACTGCCCACACATGCAACACAATATGATTTGACATATCGTAATTCCTGTAGTCCTCAGAAGGTAAATATGTGCTCGTCATCCTTCGCCACGTAATGTTTACAAATCCCCACTGCTGTTTTTCACAGTGATTAATTATGTTGAATAATCAGATGGACTAAAAAGGAGACGATTTTTATTCTGGAAGGACAATTCATTGGCCAAAAAGAAGGAGAAGATTAAACACTGTGCAGGCTTTTCAACTTCAAATATCAACAAAGTTCTTCTAAATAAATTCAGCAGTAGGAAAGAAAGATAGGCAGTTCTAAGAAAATGCTCATTCTAAAAGTGCTTGAAAGGAATCCAGTCTGGAGAGTGGAGAACTCTTCAAATACAGAAATGGTCAATTGTGACTCAAGACATGCCTGTTTTGCCCATATAGAGTAGCATTCACTCAATTTCCATAAAATATCAAGTAGCAGCACATACCTTCAAACTACTAAAAGTAGAGCAGGATTTCTGCACTCTAAATCCAGTAGATAGGAACTCTAAAAGTAGATATGTCATTGCTCCACTGTATCAATGCTCTGGGTAGTCCCTGACTGCAACCAGCAAACGTTAGGAAAATATGTACAAATAGGAAATATCATATCTGTTTTTACTCTTGGCATTAGAGCTGCAAAATCCAGATATGTGGAAGCAGAGCATGAGCTGTGTTTCAGTATCATTGCAGCTGTATGAAAACCATGGTTTTCTCAAAGAGCCACCCAAGGGGACAACTTACTTTTTCTTCAAACATTTTTCTGTGTTTTTATTACTAAGGGGGAAGTGCTGCAGGACTTATTTAGGGAGTGATAGTGGATGACAGATTAAATATGAGCTCACAGTGAGAGACTGTAGCACAAAGAGGCAAATACCATACTAGGATGTGGAGCAGAATTACTTGCAAGAGTACAGAGGTAATAATTCCTCTGTACACAGCCCTGGTGAGGCCCCTCTTGGAAAACTGTGATCAGTTTTGGGCAACTCAATATAAAGAGGATGGCAATAAAATAGAGTGAATACAATGAACAGCGATAAAGATAAGCGGGTTGGAAGGTATGATGTATGAGTAAAAGGTAAGGGAATCTAACTTAGTAAACATAGCTGAAAGATGGAGGAAAGGAAGAGGCAAGGGGAGGAAGGACATGAGAATGCCACACTACTCCTAGATGGGTGGGAAACTTGACTGCATTTGCAGTTATATTTCAGAGACAGGGAACAAAACAAAGAATTTTTAATGGAAAATTTCAAAATAAATCTTAAGAATTCCTTTTTTCTTCCTCATCTTATAGGTGTATTTTGGCTGTGGGAGGGAGGAA
Source organism: Chlamydotis macqueenii (assembly GCF_036417535.1). Classification (NCBI taxonomy): domain Eukaryota; kingdom Metazoa; phylum Chordata; class Aves; order Otidiformes; family Otididae; genus Chlamydotis; species Chlamydotis macqueenii. The sequence goes on along the minus strand of NC_141593.1, from coordinate 51,338,880 downwards.
AGTAATTCATTGAGGAAAAAAAAAAGAAGAAGAACATTTTGGAAGGAGAATAGAATTTCTCTCAAAGGAAAAAAAAAAAGGAACTATACACACACACACCCCCCAACACATAATGCCCCCCCCCATAATATTCTTGCATATACAGACATTTTCTCCTCAAGAAGAAAATCAATGGAGCATTACTAGCCAGCTCTAATCAAAGGCTGATGTTCAAACTTCAGTCTATTCTTTAAAAATTAGATTTTCCAGAGTAACTTCATCACGTTCTGACCCACTGTTCATATAATCACTCTCCCCTCAGCAGAAAGATGTCCATCATCATAAAAGGGCAGCATCGTGCTTGCAAATATTTCCCTCTGGATGAGCTGAATGATCTCTATCTGGACTGATGGTGAGAGAAGAGTAGCTGGCATTTCTCTGAAATAAGAAGAGCTTTTAGATTTCAAACTGCTGAAGCCTAGACTTGCTTGGGTATCTCCAAGCACTCAGGCAAACATGACTAATAACAGTGTGGATAAGCCAGGCTGGGGATGCAGGTAGCAACTGGAGTTAGAGTAGAGGAAGACTGTCAAAGTCAGCACTCTATAGTTGAGACAAAGCTGGGTTGGGCTGGCGGGAGGGGCCAGGGGGGCAATAAAAATACTCTTTTGCATTGTTCATTCCCACTCATAGCTTTGCATTAGCTCAGCTGCACACCTGTAATTAATACATGAAACTGTCTTCTGGAGACAGTCTGGTTTATGATGTTTGCATAATCCTTCCACCAGCCTGTCTGTTTCCTGGCAATTTGTGAGTTTCCTTCAGCTTTCTAATAACTTTCCTGGAAAAAAAAAAAAAAAGAAAAAAAAAAGAAAAAGAAGCAACTAGAACCAGTTGAACTGTTTAACCAATTTCTTCCTTTTTCTCTCCTTCTTTTACTTTTTCCAGGACAACTAACAGAGCTGGAGCCTTTCACTTTGACTCGACATATCCCTCTCCTTCCAACTATTCTGCATTTGACTGGCAGCATGTCTTGCTTATAAATCTTGCACAAAAATTAGTGTTTGCTTTTCAAACCTGCAACTCCAAATATGAGTCAGGCTTTGAATTTATTAGACTGCTCTTGTTTTCACCGTATATCCTTGTAAGGTGTCCTGGTCATCTTTCCCATTCTTCTTCACTATTTTTTGCTCATGAAAACATTTTTGTTCTTGCTGTTAAAGAGGTCTTCATCTCTAAAACAAAAAGTCTTCTCATTCACCTTCTTTTCTGCTTTCTTGCCTAACACTTGGGTCCAAACCACTGGCATTTATTTTGTTATTTTGAGGTGGGGAAGATGACAAAAGACAGACACTGACATCTCTTTTAAATTAACTACTTGGTACTGGTCAAGTCAATTGGATGCATTCACTGTACGGTGAGCTATGATTAACCAGGAGCCTGACATATATGAACTACGCAAGCACTGGGAACCCTGAAGCAAAATCTCATGCTATCACAGCATTCTCAGCCATGTGCCAATATTCCAGCATCAGCTGTCATCTGCAATACTGGTGCCCTGACTTTCACAGGGGCTGTTCAGCAATTTATGAATTGTAGGCACCTTACCACTGCTGAGAGAAATTGAGCAATGGTTTCACAGCAGGATGAGTCCCAGAGTGTTCCTTGTGAAATTACATACTTTTAACCTGAAAAAAAAATATATAATTTAGAGGTGAGCATGTTTTTCTGCAATAGTTAGTGTTGCTTTTATTTACCATAAAGGAGCAAGGCTGAAAATGTTGCCGCTCATAAATGTAGTGGAAGGAAGATTCACTTGCAGGACAGAAACTCTGTGTAGGATACCTGTAATTTCCATGGGGATTCTTACATGTCTTTATAATGTCGTCTGATGAAAAGGGGAGCCGCTAATGTTGAGTCAAAAACGAACAGCCAAAAGAGAGATTTTGTCTGCATCCACACAGGACGAGAAAACATTCCTTTTGCACATGCACAGAAAATTCATATCGGCACTCTTACCAATGTTGAATTCTGCTAGGACTGTAAAAAACTTTATCCTAGAGAGATCTGAGTCTCCATTTGAACCCAGTTGTCATTTTCTCTCCAGTGCGATCAACCAAAACTTTTTATTCTCCCTCAGACACCTATTCCTGATGTGTAGACATCCACCAAATTGCATGTGGTTAGGGTCCACACTTTCTTACACTTGCTAAGTTAAGCCTTATTTGTATCAAAATTTGATCACTAACTCACTACAATTCCAGAAAGGCTGAATTTGGTTAAAAAAAGAAAGCTAGAGAAGGATGCAAGTCTGGTGCGAACTCAGTTGAGAATCCCCACCCCAGCTAATGCTGGATGCAACACATATCAAAAGCTGCAATAAATAATTTAGATGTTGTCCACCAATGTATGCACTACCTGATCAAGGAGGATTTCCCCTTTTTAACCCCTAATGGTAACCAACTACTTACATTACTAAGAGAGCTTCTCACCTTAAAAAACTTTCATATTGATTTGCTTTCAATAGAACAAACAATTAAACAATTAGATACTGTGAACAGAGTCAAAAGTCAGAACTTTCTTCTAGAGAATACCTCACATTCCCCCACTAGTGAGGATGCAAAGTTTAAACTCTCACACAGATTTTACTAAATTTCTCAGTTTGGTTTGCATATTTAGTTCAGGCGAATACTGAACGTGGAGGTTCAGAATTGTCATCACCTGCTTGCCTGGAAGTCCAGCACTGGTGTACAGAAGCCTGGCATACAGCCTAGTACCAACACCCTTTCAGATATTTTACAATTCCTTGCCATCCAGAACTATGACTTAGTTGAAAACACCCCAAGTCAAATGTTCTGAGGATTCCATTTATACCTAAAAACACTCTCACAGCCATTGAAAGAAAAAAATCTCTCTCCAGTAACCACAGTAATCACCTCAAGAGAAACATATGCAATGGGCACAGAACATTTTGAAGTCACAGGTCCATTAGCATTCAGGTCACGCTCAAGGTTATTAGGCAGCACTCCAGCCTGGGTAGGACTATGGAGACTGCGTGCCTCGGGGGATATCGGCATAATGAGTTGCCCTGGCAGTGGAGAGGATATGCACCTGCACTTCTGGACACATGATGGGCATATGTAGAACTAGAAGAATCACAGCCACCTATCATCTCCCATCCTCCCCTGGAGCTGCAGGGAACACCTAAAACATAGGCAAGGGGTGGACACTCCAATTATTTTTGCCCACATGTGAGTTAAAGAAAAGACAGATCTTTTCTCCCTTCTTCTTTGGCATCCAACTACAAGAATATGACCAGGCACATGTCAGAGCTTGCGGATTTAGAGATGCATGGGAGGAGGATCAGGGGAAGCAGGGCAAGGGATCCCTAAAAACTTCCACAAGGGACAGAACCATTCATGTATGGGGATGTCAGCAGCTGGGTGAAGCTTGGCACCACTTCAGATTTCATCTTCAGAAGATCCCAATGGACTGAATGAGCAAAGGAAGAAAAGTAAGTTTCAGCTGTAGCCACAATGAAGCAAAAGAATTTGTTCCAGGAATATCACCATGAAGACCACAACAACAAATGATGTACCAGGAAAAAAGCACACTATGTCCTGGAGCTATTTATACCCTTTGATACATAACAAGATCAGGTCAAATTTCTCTACTAACATGTCCTGTATGAGTAGCCAGACAATGGATGTGGATAAGGAACATTGTCCTTTCTGCTCTACAACATAGCACCACGGGTAAGAGACAGAAATTAATGCAGAGAAAAGTGGGGACTTGGCAACAGTCACTGGCTGTGCTATTGAAGGAGCTGTGCTTTGAGGAAGCACGATGTTAACGCTGCTCCCCTTTCCCCTTCAAATCCTCCATTGGCAGGGCTGCCCAAAGAGGACACAGCTTTTACAGAAGTCTCAATTCTCTCTGGTTAAAAGACTTACCCTTTTTAGGGCTACATGCATCCAAAACTCACTTCTTTGATGTCTGCTGTCTGAGAGGGAGCAATTTTGCACAGCTGACACTAATGGACCATCTTCTTTCCTACTGCTTACATGGGCTGGAGGCTATTCACGTCCCTAAAAACTCATTAGTTAATGGACATATAATGTAGTCTACACAGAATGAAACCATATCGCAGCATCTCATTTCCAAGCTGGTAAGATGGAAAGTTCTTGATGGAGAGTCTGAATGACAGCCAAAGCTGCAACTTCTTGTCTGCAAGAGTTTCCAGACATCTCTCAGACACCAGATATCACAATGTACTCACACCTTTGTTGAAGAGGTCTTGTTTCTACAAAACCAGCAAAGTAGACCGGTGGATTGAGGAGGGAGACCTCAGATGGTAATCCTGTGAAAGAACAACACTACCTGACCACCATCCCAATCAGGCTTCCCCTACAAATTATAATGAAAACTTCTTCATCAGCAAGATTCCAGTTCCTTGATGAGAAAAGGCCCACCATTTCTTTTTCTGAAGTCACCTGCCACTGTCATTGACCTCAGTGGCAAGAGGAGGATCACAGTAGCTTAAAAAAATTACACAACTCAAAATCACCTTCCTCCCCATCTGGAAACTAGTCTGAGGATGCTAAAAACTCCTTCCCTTAGAAACAGGTCATCCCTTACCTACCTATTTCAGAACTTCCTAAATCTTGAAACTTCTTGCAACACAAGGAATTAGTGGCAGGAAGTCAGACTAGATAGACCAGTCTTGGTTGGTTCCTACATTCTGCTGAACCCTGAGTTGTATCTAAACACTGTCTACAGTTTACTTGGTTTAGAATTTTTTGATTTGTCTATCATTCTCAACTTTAAATAGGGAGTGGAGAGTGGAGGTGGCATGTTCCCACTGATAATCTGGGTTCCTTAATTATTACTTCTTTATATCTCTATATATATCTACTAATACAGTAGAGGTATATTTTAGCTGTGGGCAACATGTCAAAGGTCATTCAGAGACTGTGTCAAAGAAACAAAGACAGTTCAAGTTCTCTTTCTCTCAAGATCATTCATCTCTAGAAATCGTGCTAAAACATTGTATTATTTCTATTGCATGTAAGTACTTTCTTATATTTGGGGAGCTCTTCATTGCCTATAGTTTTTCTATGTGTTATTATTCAAGCTCCAGGTTGAGTTTATTTATTATTTTTGGGTGTACTAGCACAGATTTGAAGGAAACATGTAGGTGGGGAACATAATGCTTCCAATTGAACAGCACTAGGAAGTACACACTACTGTAGCTTAGAGATTAAAAATAGGATAATGTGGATGTGTGGATTTGAGTATGATTTATGGATCACTTCCAGAGACATTATTGTTGTTTATCATTCAGATGACTGTGAAAGTGAAGACTATGTGGGAAATCATGCAGGAGATACATTGCCTGTAGAATGGGGAAAAACATTAAATCTTAAAGTGGCTGATGCAGCAATTAATATTGCAACCTTCACTGCCTTTAATGCACGGAAGAAAAGGGTAAGATTGCCTAGATGTCTGCTTCCCGTAAATAACTGATCTCAAGACTTAATGGGAGAGACAGGCTTAAACACATATTACATACTAAAGCCCCTTTTGCATTTGCCTTGGAGGAAATACTTAAAATAATAGTCACTGGCAAATCAGGAATTTGCATACAGGCGGGACTCGGAACTCTTGAGCTGCACCAGCTGAACCTACAGGTCTAACAGACTGCAAAACATTAGGGCAACCACATCTTCAGCAGAGGTGGACGGGAGGCAAGGAGGCATGCTGTACATTGTTCTGCTGCTGTACAACCAAGGTCACTGGGTGTCTGAAGATCCTGGCTAGAGCAGTAATTACAGAGGATCACACCTTTCCACAGCTGAAATTCAGAGGCAACTATTTAGACACTTGTATGACATTTTTTTCTTTTGTTGACTTGGTCCACAGCAGACTGTAAGTGCCAAACAGAAGGAAGCACTAACACAGCAGTCAAATACCTCATTTTCCTAAGTCTGCTTTAAACAGTGGTCTAACTCCACTGATTTCAGCAAAGCTCATCTTGATTTACAATGGCATAAGTGAGGCAAGCATCATGTTGTTCATGCTTTATGTCCATCGCTGCGAGGACAAACATAAACATATATCTGACCAAGCTGCCTGAAATGAGATCTTTGTTTTGGCACACCCTTTCTGACAAAAAATAATCAAAGATGCAGTCAAGCACATTTACTCCTCAAAGCAGCTGATGTGTGGACACACTCAACTCCACACAGAGACAAATAAATTTAAATATACATGCCATGCAAAGAATTGTCAGAACAAAATCTCAGAAGCATTTGGCCAGCACCTCAATATTCTCCCCTTGCCTCTTTCACAGATGCCATTTTGCTGAGAAAATTATGGCTCCTTAGACAATAGTCATAGTTACTCTTAAAAGCATTTCATATAGTTCTAATTAGACTTTTTTTCTTCTTCATACTTTTGTTAAGTTATTTGTGAGTTGGTTAAAAGTAATTATCAATATTCTTTGACTGACAGCTTGAGTCAAAATTTAAACTCATTGGTGTGCAAAGAAAATTTGTGCAGATTCATTGAGAAACTCACTTTACGTTTTGAGAAATGTCCCAGTGACTGCAAATTGAATAAGTCATTATTGTATTTCCAAAATTTAAAAAGTGAGGACCACTGAGAGTGGGAAAAAGACTTTGCTCAAAACCATCAAGTATAGCTGCCTCAAAACCAGCTCTGAAGGTCAGAAGTTATTTATGGAATGCATGTTTGCAAGCTTTTAATTAAAAGGGCTGGAGGCCAGTGTGCTAAGAGGGTAATCTAGGAGTGGAAAATAATAATGAGCCTAATTCAGCCTCACTGTAGATTTCCACTGGTGCTACTTATTTTGGAGACTAGCGTATGCACAATGGGAGTGCCAAGGAACTGTATTATAATCTGAATTACAGGCATATTATCAGTAGTCTGCATATCAGTATTGGACACAGTACAATACACATCAGGATATAAATAAGCCAATTTTTTCTCTAACTACCTTACTCACTGCCAACAGTGCAACCCTGACGTGGCCCAAATGTTGTCTTCCAAGCTCCTTCTTACAGCAAGATCAGGCTCAGCAGTACCTGTTAGTTAATGTGGCAAACTTGGTATTTGGTGGATTCAGCAGGCTTGGATCAAAGAGAACATCACATCTTCCTGAGCTATGGAGAGAGAAGCTCAGGGCAGCTATGCACTTGCAGAGAGAAGGGGCCGCTACAACAGCAAGAGAAGGAAAAGTAAGTGGCACATTTCACGCCTCCTGCATTTTTAGCTGTACCCAAACATATCAGTTCTGCTGGCTGCATTTAAGGAGGCTTTTGGCTGGTCACTGATATTCTAGGTGTATTTTCTTAGAGTTCTGATGCCAACCAAACAAAAAAATTTACCTCAATAGAGCACCTAAGAGTTTTATTTGAATGAGGGCTGAAATGCTTGGCCAACAGGTGGCAAAGGCTGTACATCCAGCTCACAGGACACCAGACAATCAAGACAACTTTTCTTTCCCCACTTGGGGGGAGAAAAAAAAAAAAAAAAGGAAATATGGTATATACATAAAGTCCTAGTTAGTTCAATTAATTATCCACTGGCCATTTACTTAAGGGAGCTAGTTACAAATATATCCTCATCACAATGACAGGAAATCTATCTGAAAAGTCTGCGAAAAGGCTATTAATGAAGAGAGTTTCTAATGCCTATAACCTGAAATACCTTTTCACTCCTTTCACCAGTAGTTCCTGTGGGTCATTTCTGGGGTCAGCAGTGGTGTGCAGAGTAAAGATTTTGCCAGTGCTGAAGAAGAAAAAAAAAAAAGAAGAAAAAAGTACTTCAGTATTGTCAATCTTTTATCCTTGAACGGTACACTAGAGGCTGACATTTAATACCCTAAGGATATAGATGTTTGAAAGCTGGTTATTGTAACAAAGGAAACCATCCAAACTCTGCAAGACCGAATGGATCAGATAAAGCTGACACTGAGATAAATCTGTTTTACATCCATTCTTGCAAAAGTTTTGCTAATCTATGTAGTTATAGCTTTCCTGGAGCAAAAGGAGCAGGAGGAAAAAAAAAGAACCCTACATTTCAGCAAGTCAACATCTCACCCCTATTTGTAATATCCAAAGTGTAACATGATGGTCAGAGAACATTTTTCTCCCAGATCTTGGGTCAACTCTATTAAAAAGAGAAAGATAAAGAAAAAATTGAGAAACCAACACAGAGAATGAGAGAGGGCATGAGGACAACATGCGTGCTCTTTCTGGTTGAACTTCCATGTTAACATAGATTCTGTTTGTTTGTTTAACACATGAATTCAGATCTTTCATAGACATAGACTCATCTCCCAACCAGTCAGAAACTTTAACACCTACTCTTCATTATCCAGTATTTATACCGCCAGATTGGACTTTCATATGGAAGCCTGGAGCAATGCTGGTACAGATGGCAAGATGACTCTCATGAGATTGATGACTCTAAAGAAATATACAGTATTAAGTCAGAAGGTGCAAGTGTTAACATTCCAGCATAGAAAAGAAATATTCCTTGCATACACTTCCCAGGTTTGTTTTCTCATGCATTACAAAGAGAAAGAAAAAGCCCTCGACACACCTCGCAGCTGGCAAAAGAATGATAAATTTACTTTAGTTTCTTTTGTATGTCAACTGTTCATGCCTCAGGTACTTAACCTTTACTTTAAAAACATGGTTCAGATCCTAGCCTTGAAGGTGGGTGGGAAGCGGGGAGTGGGGGGGGGTGGTATTCCTGTAAATGTTTCATTTAACAAAGGCAGTACTATAAGAAGGTTCAGTGGTGAGACTCTGAATGGTATTTATTGTTTCAGATTTCAGGGCTTCCATACATCTGCTGCCTGTCAAAGGCAGATACCACATTCATAAAACAAGTGCCCTGTCTGAAAAAAAAAAAGAGGAAAAAAAAACCAAACTCTCTTCTTTGTGGCTCAATCTCCAGGATTACATGAGATGGGAAGCTGCAGGAAGCAAAAGTTCTTATTTGCTGTAAAGATGATCGACAAGAAAATCCTTTATTTTAAGAGGGAAGGGACTCTCTTTTTTTACATTTGGGGGCTCAGATTCAGCAAAGCACTTTAAGAACTATCCCTATTCAGAAAAGCTCTTTAACATGTTCTTATGCCTCTCCATACTCAGCAAAGTGCCTAAGAACTTGCTAGCTGAAGTAGAGCCCTAAAGAACCACCATGTATATTTACATTAACTAAGCAGCTCATTTTACCAAGCCCACTACGTGATTTCTGACTTTATTAGGTCTGGAATGTATATTTCACCCATGGTGAGAAACATGCTCATTCATTTCTTATGATATCATAGTCTTCTCCATGGTAATCTGGTGCTATGTGAGGAAAAACAATAGGAGACAAAACTTTTCATGCCGAGATGAAGACGGATAAGGAATTATGTTCAGCCGGGTGGGAGAATATGTAAGAGGAACAAAAACACAGAGCCTCTGATTCTGAGGATCTGATTTATTTGGTATCTGGCATTGGCCATAAAGTGGGGGCAATGAAAAGAGGAGCTGACCTCAATGCCTCCTCAGCAGCAATCAGAAATTCATTTCAGTGTGTGAGCATTTAATTAGCTTCACCGAGTTTACAAGACCTTCAGTCATTTTAAGATACTCCAGGCAACTACCCCACACATAAGATTACCCTGAATCTGGAATGCCAGCCACTTACGAAGAATGTCTGGAGAGTTTTAATTGAAGGGGACTCCTTTGTTTTGGTATTCATTTGATGTGCCATTACCATTTCCTTCACCGTGAATTTGCACAGAGGGATACAACCAGTCCAAACAATTGTTTTAATCAGTAAATTACAGAAAACCTTCACGAAAGTTTAAGGTTGTTCTGTGCCTAGGAAAAGTCAAATAGTACTATTAAATTTTTAGAATTAATCTAATCATTACACAGTGCAGTCACTGCACTATTTCAGGCATCTGGGAAGAGTCATCACCTTCCTCCTTTTTCCAGAGGACCTGAAATATATTTGCTGCATGCATTTATTGCATGCATACAATAAATATATATGAAGTGGGATTAACTAACAGGAGGCAATTATTAATTTTATTATCGCTTCATGAGGTCTGTATTTCAAGCTCCTTTCCCTAGCAAGGATGAGGAATTGCTAAATACAGTTAATTTCTGGGTTGATCTTATTTATATACTGGACACTAAGCCCCTTCATATATCTCATGTGCTTCTTTCTTCTCAGAGATACCATCCCTCAGTGACCTCCTCCTACCATTTCATTAAATGCCTTTAGCATCAGTAAATTACAGCCCTTTAAAAACATTGGGTTTAGCATATAAAAAGAGAGAGAGTTTCTGTATACTGCCATGGGATAAGGTGCAGCGAAAATCCCATACAAGCTGAACTGCACTTCCTAATCAAATGGGTGTAACAGATGGCTGCTAGAGCAAGCCATCACAATGGAAATATCTGCAGTTCTCATGGTAACGGAATCTGCCAGGTCTGAGGGATTTGCTGTTTTCCAGGACATCTGAGCTGCAATATCTTTCGAGCTGTCTAGCAGTCTCAGTCTCGCTCGCTCTCACTCTCTCAGCATGATGGAGATAGAGTTGAAAGGTGGAGCCTGATTTTGCATTCCAGCTGTGATTAAAGACATGCACACACAAACGCACACACATGCCCGTACACACACACACAGAATCAATAGCACTGCATATTCATTATGCTATCTAGAACCTCATTAACCACTCAGGCAGAACAGCAAGGAAATTTTAATATGCCTTCTTCTTCAGCAAGGAAAAGAAAGAAGTGTAATGAGGGAGAGGGAGGAGAGACGAAGATAGAATGTATATGGGGAATTAAGATGCATGAGACGTACCTTTTAATAAAGATATGCAGCAGTGTTAAAACTAGCAGTTGTTTCCATTTCATGGCAGTATGTCAAGATGATTTAACATAGCAGGATGAAACATCTGGCCTGAAAAAAAAAATAAAAATCATGATGTAAAATTTCCAAAACATAATATAGAATCTAAGGAAGAAGCAGAAGGAGAAGGAAAAATAGAGCAACTATGTGCCTTAATACTAAGTGAAAGCATGTGACAGACAGACCTCCTGGTATTGTGTAATTAGAAAAGTGATCCTTCTCATAAGGTGCAGGATAGCATAAAGACAAGGAGCTTTAATTAGAAATTTAAAGGACTGGGTTTAAATCCATAGGTGTTTGTTAAAAGGTTCTTATATTTCTGCATGCAATTCAGAATCATCAGCAGGAAGAAAATAATAATTAATTAGATTTTTTATTAAAGTATTTTCCTTCAAATCTCTATCAGTTTAAAGAAATGAGAAGAATACTGCCTTCTTTGCTAGACTACCTGCTAGAAAGCACACAGAAGGTTGATTCACAGCTGCCTATTCTCCTGGGTATTTGAGCCTGAAGATCAGACAACATGTAAGAATTCAGCTGTGTCTCAAAATGGAAACAAAGAGGACCATTCTTAAGAAATGTGAAGTGAAAAGCTACAGGCTGTAGATCGTAGCCCTTAGCATGCTGATCCACCACATTGTCCTTGAGGGCACTACAGTTAAATACATATGACAGCCAAAGAGACAGGAAAAAAATGCTTTCCAGAATAAAATGACTGGATCTCCTTTTTTTTCATTATGTAGAATAAACCAGGCAATGTAAGCTCCTAAAGTACCCACTCGAGAACAGGGTATTGTAAGATGGTATTGTCTACTTATCATGCAGCACTGAAGAACATTTTATGTGACCTTTTCTGAAGCCTGTACTGCTTTTACCACAACTCTATTCCACTGTAGTAATGACTTCTGGATGAGATATTTAATGCTTAAGTTGGGTCAGTTAGTTTCAAACAGATTATATAGAGTTCACTTACAACAGTACTGCATTACACCTTCAGGGACCTCCAAACACGTTAACTAGTTAGAAATAACAGCTCTTGACAAAGAAAGATGTCTGTAACAACAGCATAGTAGTGATAATTGTTTACATTTATATTGAGCCTTCAACACCAAAACACTCAACAATATGAAGGACACAGTCAGTCACCTCTGCTCACAGCTAGCAATGACTTGATTCACAAGCAGTTCCTCGAAGTTCAGTAGGGCTTCTCAAGCTGCAAGGTGCAGGGCTACTTAGCGTGAATAAGCAGTGCTCAAATCCACGTCTACTTTCCGCCACACTTGTGCAAACTAAATAGCACACTTACACCTTCACCTGACTATGAGAGGCAGCCACCTCTGGAGTGAACTTGGACTGATTTTCAAAAGAATGTCACATTCAACTGAATCAGTAGATTTCAGATCCTTTCTTAAAATACAGCAGCCATTCACACCAGGAAAAGTGGTGCATAGTTTTACCTTTTAACAGGGAAAAAGCAACTCTGGGTGGGAGTGAGGGCATAATAGAAGAACATGAAGAGGTAGTTCTGTTCATCATCCCATTATCTGGAGCACTATGTGCCTATATTTCCCCATAAAGCCAACTGAGATCGTCAGTGCCACAGGCACAGATACCACTTTTTTATGTTGCACTCAGCACTATGCAGGGAAGCATTCTACAAATACAAACCCCAAGACAGTTAGTCAAAAATTATTGTTTACTCAACTCGGAATATATCCAGGGTTAACACTGTGATTCTTGTAGCAACTACCCCAGCCTCAGCAATGACACAAGAAATCAAGAACCTCTTTTATACATTCCTACTTGATAAAGCAACACTTCAAGTAACTGGCTGTCCAGCATTGCACTGCACTGCTATTGTAGCACTGCTGATATTTATTACGAGATCAGAGTGCCCCTTATTGATCAGTTTGTTGCAAGTTTTGACTCAGATTGGATCCATTTGAAAAATGAAACAATTGCTGTGCAGTGTGATCAATGGTGCTCTAAGCCATGGAGTTTCATACATTTAATTTACCCATCCCTGGCATCTATTAGCTGTTCCTCAAACAGCTAACCTTAGCACACAGACAAAACACAAGTCTATCTATCTGCAAAGACATGTCTCCTCTAGACGCCATTCCCTCCTAGTTAGAACCAGTGTGTAGATAAGTCACTTTTGCCCCATCTGCCAACATCTCCTGCCAAGTATTCCCAGATGGTGCACTAATTTGTCTCACTTAGCAATGCCCTACGTTTGCTCACCCTACTTTGCGAAGCCCCTTTGTCCAAGTCCCTAAGTGCTATTACGCCACCAGATCATTAAGTCTACTAATTTCAGTCATGCTTCTCCCATATTACACTCCTGGGAGATCAAGACAGCAAGAAAACATCCCCAGCTCCCTAAAAGGCTTTCCTTTCCCCAGCCAGAGCTCAAGCATTTGACCTTCAACATTAGCACACTGTCTCAGAGTCCCCACACATCTGGGAGGTCTTAATGAGTTCTCCTGCATCCAATCTTAATCATGCCTTCATTAAATATTGTCCAGCTTGAGCCTTGATACACTTTTTCATTTGGGCCAAGTCCATCATGTATTTCAGATGCAGAAGACCAGCAACTCCAACAGACCTCATGGTCTCCAGCAAAGTGAAAGCAGTCCTCAGTCGTCCTCCATGGTGGTCCTTGTTTATCATCAAGATAGATCACAAGATTGTCTTTCAATTTTAGGGTGTGTTTATGATGGTACCTCTTAAAAGCTGAAGCTCTGAGAAGCCCTGAATTGGGTACACAGTTTCTTTCAGTCCAAGATTGCTCTTGGTCCCCAGATGACTCCAGCCCAGACAGAAAAATAATCAAGACTTACAATTAGTTGGGTGGTGCAAGCTGGTATCATAAAACTCAGAAATAGGCCCTCTTGCTATTTCAGTTCTAATTGGGCTCTTTGCTGGTTAGCAGACACTTTTCAATCAATTGCTGCATTTGTGCTGACAACACTGGATTACAAGAGTTGCTCTTGTCATTTCTATGACCTCCCTCTTCCATTATTCTTGCTTTCTGGACAGGAGCTAAGGGACCTTATTTCTAACACTCACAGCCTCAAAGTGAGGAAGGAATATTCCTCTACCCAACAGCCTTGTATTCCCAGCTGCTACAGCGAGTGTGTTACGAACCTGCCGCAGCACATCAGTTGAGGATGTGGCCTATAGTACTTACACGCCGATGGGTCCCTGGGATTTGGCATTTTAATAACAAAAAAAAATACCTAAATGTCCCCTTTCACCCAGAGTTGGTCTTTCCTGGCAATTTCCCACAGACACCCCAGACCTCGAATTCCTCAGCCCAGTGAGCCTTTCCCATCCCCTGCAGGGACTTAACACACTTCGCATACCACAGTGAATCTGTGCTAGTCAATCAACTCCTGCAGCTCCCTGCAGGCTTCCAACACCTGCTAACAGCAGGAGACAACAGAAGAGCCCTGCCCCACCCCTTCACACATAGTATTGCCTTATTCTTAAAAAATACTGCTCAGAGCATGATGCTTTATTACAGGATGCTCCTATAAATACACTGCACTTTCTGAGGGAGGAAGTAAGCATGGTCTAGTAAATATTTTAGCAATGAAGTGGCGTGGGGTTCTTAATGCTTGTCATTTTTCAACATAAGAAGTGCTCCGTCAGAAGGTGCCCTATACTCGAGGGAGATAACGTGCATTCTAACAATAAGAGGACAGCCAGCGGCCAACTCCTTATCAGTACTAGCTTTCCTTGAAAACATGTCTGGTTCTTCCTCCACTCTACCTCCTAATGTTCAGGAAGCAGTTGATTTAGTAAGAAGGTTCATAATGTCAAGTTACAGACACCATGAGAGGGAAACCTGGGAAAGTATAATTGACAAATCAACAAAATATTAAAAATACCTTGGCCATCTCTAAGACTTTTTTTTTTAAAGAGCTTCCCTCTCTGTGTATTAAGCGCTGTCGTGGTGGAAGAGTGCTAGGGAGGATTGGGAGGGGGGAAAGCAGCAGAGCATGGTGGTCTGGAAACCAGTGTGCAAGCAAGGAGTCAAAGTATGCAAGCCCTAGAGATGGCTCTGCTGCCACTAATCTAGTTGTTTTATGGGGATAATACTGATTCCTGAACACAGTAATACTGTCAAGACTAACCAAGACTGCCTAAAACAGAGACAAAGAGAAGGATCATATTTTACATCACATCTGAAGCCCAGACAGAAGACTTCCATGGCAACATGCAGGGATCTGTTATTCTTCCATTTATTCTCCAGTACGACTCCTGGCATTAATGTGATCTCTATACCATGACTCAGGAAGGATCTTTCCTCCCTTTTTTGTGCAAGCTGCCAAGCTGCAGCTCTTTCCTCAGCCTTATCCGTCCTCTTTACGTAGGGCTGAGAGTGTTACAAGGTTTCACAAAAGAGTTCTGGAATTCCTTATGAGATAATAGGAATTCCAGAGGATGGTTTCTGCAGGGCCTTGAAAACTTTCTTTTCTCTTGCAGGTGATGAACATCCCCACCCCTGCAATTTGCAAAGACTTGCCCATTGATTTAACTTTATGCATATGTTGATTTCTAGAAATCAGACATTTCACAGGTATTTGCACACACACACATATATAAACACAAAAAAGAAAAAAATTCTGGTCCCATTCCAGGCATCATCCCTTGCATCATCCTTCCAAAGCACCCTTTGGAAACGGCTTGTGATGACTGGAACAAAGATCATACTATACTTCCTTTAGATAACAGAAGAGAAGAACAAAATCAGGACTGTGGCAAGTGTGATATTTCATTCTTTCCCTCACATACTCAGCAGACTTTGTAATCAAGCTTCCTCACTTGAAGACACCCTTCCTGCAAGTATGGAAATGGGCAGCATCTGTTTCTCGGATTTGTGAAATGTCATCTTATTGAAGCTGCTATAAAAGAGACAGGACAGACTGTCACCTGACGGCAGAACAGGAGGTGTGTTCTGTTGCTTTCCCGCAGAGGTGACCTTGGACCTCTTTTTCACTTTGAAAGCTTTATCTGTCTTGATCATTTAGATGCTAAGTTCGTAAGAGGAACAGAGAAGCATTTTTTTACTGTATGTAGAGCATACAGCACAAACTTTCCATTTCAGGTGAGGTAATGTGTCTGTATAAATACTTCTTTTTTTTTTTTTTTTTTATGTGAGGCTTAAAACATCTGCAAAGACATCAAAAGAGGAATGAGCATGCTGCATAGTAACACAATGCAGCTGACAACTAGCTGATCTAAGATTACTTGAAGTTCCCTTGCAAGCTGTTCCTCCCATCGCTCATCCATAATGACATTTGGTCAAATTCTAAACAAACGTGGCACAATGCAAAACAAACAGCTATGGTTCAAAGGGAGCTTGCAAGGCACAGGCTCTCAAGGCAATGCCCAGAGGAGAGGCAGAAAAGGGCCACTTCCAGCTGGAAGCATGAAGAACTCACATGATTACAAGAACTGCACTTTTGCCTTTCAAATCTAAGGAACAATAAAGAGTAAGAGAGCACACTGAAAGACATATCCTTTTTTTTTTCCCTTATCCTTTGCAATAAATATACCTTCCTATTTCAATATTTGGCAAGGTGACAGAGTCTAAAAATGAGCAGGAAAGATAATTGATATGTACAGGAGAAGAAAGTGCAGTTTCAAACAGGCAAAGAATACTCCAGAAATAAGAGGTTCATACTGAGAAAGATTATTACCCAGACCTTTAGGTGGACATCTGAAATCAAGTCACCCTTAGTGGATAATGTGAACATTATTAGGGTAGAAAAAGCCATTGTAGATCTTAGGTTCTGGATTATGGAAGAAACAAGATTTGCTTCTGACCTCACTTTTTGTCAGTTTAAATCAACAAAGAGATCATGGTTTACTCATGGTAAGCTTAACTTTCCATAACAGCAAGGTTTTTTCCCATGTATTTAAATGTTCTTCTGCTCTTAACTGGAAGAGGATGCTGGATTGTTTAGAAACAAGCTTCCTCCAGGTCTTGGTTCCTGTTGTGCTTAGCTGGTCTCCAGAGGTCTTAATATACATTCACCCTACACAGGGACAACAAAAGGAAAACACTTTTCACCTGAACAAGAGGCTCAGGAGGAACAATACTGTCTGGAATAAAAGCTGAGAATCCAAGCCTCAGAACAGTTTGCACTTCTGGTCCAACTCATCAGGCATGCTTAAGTATTTACATTTCCTATCTGAATAACAGTCCACATTGTTGTAGCTCACAGGAGGGTTTTTGGCTTTTGCCAGTCTAAATAAAATGATTGGAAACTGAATCATTTCCTGCAATTTAAATTCATAGCTGAACGCAAACTATATCAAGATCAGGTCACAAGCACATGGAACTACCTCCAGAAAGCTACCTAACCCTCTGGGCTGCTTCAGGTGGAACCTCTAACTGACTACAGAAGGTTTTGTTATTATTATGACATGGAAACACTCCTGCAGGAAACAAGCAAAGACCTGTAGCAGCCAAGATAGTGTGGTAATTGCATGGCAAGCAGGTTTTCCACCTATTGCTGGAGAAGAAAGGAGCACTTCCCAAGCTCTACCTATCTCAGCTCTTTTATCTGAGGATCAATATTGCAGAGACAGAGGGAGAGACAAACAACCAGTGAATGGAAAAGCAACTGCAGCCTGCCACATTTGCAGTGAAGGGAGATAAAAGCCTGCCGCACTCTGAAATCTAATATGCCAAGTCACCTAGAATGAGTGTCTCCTGAAAAGGGCAAGGCTCCTCAACATCCTCAGCCCACCCCGCTTCCAGAACTGAAGCACTAGTATCTGGAAAGCTTTATCCTTATTAGACTCATTAAAAGCGACCTGGCATTTACAGCTCACATCAAGATGAGGTGTTAGCATGAGCGAGAACACTGTAAAATATGTGTATAACCAATGTGCTACAGAACAGTCTCCATTCTACAGGAGACATACACTGTTTTTTTAGGAGTAGATAAGGGATGTGTTGCCTTACCTTCTACCTGAGCCAAAAAGCAGTTTTGGTGTGCTGAAGAGTCTTCTGAGAAAGCAACCACAGAAAAACACCTCTGCAGTAATAAGCTCTGTCAGGAGGCTTAAGTTTCAGTTCAATGTAATGTGCCTTTAAAAAGTACCTTGTCTACACTACCGTATTGCTTACTTTCTGAAGCTAAGCCAGAGGGATGTACATAGTAAGATCTTTGTCTCATTTCAGGGAGGATACAGGATAAAGATTCTGTGCCAGTAATCTTCCCTGGATTAATGGTTTCTCTTTTATCTGCTGTATTTCTGCTCAGATGTCTTTACTCTGAATGAGTCAGTGGAATGCAAATGATGGGTACAGTCAGTCTGAAAATATTTAAATCTAGCTTTGCACTGCACTGCAGGTTCGTGGGAAAAAAAAATACATGTATATAAATATACATGCTGAAGAAAGGGCAGATAAAAATTACAGATATATCAATAATAAAAAAAAAACTATGGTGGGTCAAATTGACAAGAGATTCATTTTTCCATTTCTTCTCTTTTTCATTGTTTTTTTTTCTTTCCCAAAAAGATCAGCATTTAGATGTTTGCTATGAATGGGTGAGGAAAATCTGCAATACTCCTTTTCTAAGCTTCAGATGCTAGACAAAAATGCATCTGTGGTAATAGGAACCTGATTTGATTTAGGCTGCTAAATGCCCAATCTTCATTATCCCAACAAGTGTCTTCCTAAAGATAGCACTCTCTTAATTCTGCCAAAGGAGAAACCAGATTGTCTAGGCATTATTTCTTTGGACTTTCTTCCTTTCCTTTTTCTATGAGATATTTTAAATTTTTTCAGTCTGTTGGGATACAGTTCCTCTCCTGCTCTGCTTAGGGCATAGATTTTCCTCTAACAAGTGACTGCACTGTATAAGCAACCCAGTAAGGGATGATTTGGAACTGCATCTCTCTTTGAAAAGCCAGAAGAGAACCCACGGGTCTTTGTCATGGGCTTCAGCAGGAAGTATCCTCAAATGGTGGTTGTCAATAGAGTTTTACAGACTATATGTACCTAAATGGCAGCACAGAGGGTCTCCAAAAGCTCTTGTGTACTGCAGTGGGATGGTGGAAGGAGGAATGGGAAGGGAATAAGCAGTTGGTCAAGGGAATACCAGAAAACTTCCTGGGCTTTTGCAATTTCTGTGGGCGCTGGCTTTGGTACACCATGCTCATTCAGTAAGGGACCTGTCCTGGAGTAAGCAGCAGCTTTCTAATTAAGGATGTTATAAAGAGTAAACTCTGCAAGAAGAAAGAAAATACCAACACTAACCTGGTAACTACTACTCTACTTAACAATAAATCAAAATGGCATCATAAATTCTGCATTCAAGATCATTTGCAACAGAGTCTTAAGCCCTCTAGCCCATCATAAAAACAAAGAAAGTCTACCTTCGAAAGAGCTGCCTATAAATCCAACTGCAACAAAACAAACAAACCAAACAAAGACTTATGTCATCTACTCAATCCACATGGGACTTGAGAATTAGTTAACAAGACGAGTTTGCCTTTAACAAAAAAAAAAGAAAATATTTTTATTTTGATGGCTTTGCAATTAACCACCCCTTCTTCTAAATTTTCCGTAAGTTTTAATTATTGTTTCATATTTTATATTGAATTTATAGTAAGCATTGAAATTTTTAATCTCATTTAAAAAAAAAAAACCTCTTACTTCACCATTAGCTTTTTTTTCAAGATAGAAAATTAACCTAGTTTTACATTAGTTTTCATTGAAAAAACACAAAGAAGAATGGACACTTCCCACACATCAGCAATTTTAAAAACACATTTTCAAAAATTGAAATCTATTAACAAAAATTAACTTTTCAGAGGAAATATCCAGCAGTTCTTGAAATAAACCATTTTCTTATTTGTATTTTCTTTAAATGTCATAAAGAAAAAACAGCCCTCCTCTCCCTAGTAAGAGGAGATTCTTTCAGCACTGGATAGTCTGGTTTCAGGTTGGTTTGGAGTCTGTTGGTGCATCAAACACAACACACAACGCACCACATCATCTCAGGACTAGCAGCTGGGTGTACGGAGAACCAGCAGCCGGGTGTGAGGAGCTGGCCTGTCACTGTGCAGTTCTCACATGATGAGTCAACAAACTCTTGCAAAGAAATACTCAGCTCCGTTATGTTGTGATTGATGGTTACCTAGTGATGCCCAAAACTTCTTCCAGTTCTTCATGAATGACTGATGACTAAGGTACTTCTGGCAATTTCTAAAACTTCCACAAATATTCATGTGAACCTCAAGAACAGGATGGCTGAGGCAAAAAGACAATAAGAGGTCAAAACCTACCTTTTCTAGATAAGCCTGCCTTGCGGTAGAACAACGTAGCTGCTCCACAGAGGAAAGAAATGAGCATCTATGGCCATTTCTACATTGAGGACAAGTAAATGATGACCTTCTACAGGCTAGCAGCAACAATGCCATCAGCTTTGCTAGGAAAGCTACTTGTAATAGGGATGCTCAGGATCTAACCACAAATATGTACTGAACCAAATAGATGATCTGGTCCTGGTTACTGCAAAGCATCTGAATTACTTGCCCAGCAATCCCCACAACTTCACTGGTCTCGCAATAGTCACATCACTTTCAGCTGGGCAAGGCTCTACTACGTGAACAGAGAGTTCACAGCCTAGTCTCAAATTTATACTTCAGACAGATTGTATCTGCCTTTTATGGTTTCCTGAAAATCACTTGCAAGGCAAGATTCACTTAAGCTTACAAGACTCCTGATACCCATGAGCATTTGCTTCATTTATAGGTAAGAAAACAAGATGGCTTTCAGTTAACTTGCAACCAAATTCCTGTGTTAGACTGCTGTTTCACCACACTGGTAGCTGGACTTCCACTGTCGGCAAATGAATATGATCTCCGTCTTGCAATTTATACAATATTTACAGCATTACAGAAATGCACAGTAGAAATGCAATGATTATTCTTATCTCTTTGGAAAGATTGCATGCATTTCCCAGACTGAGATAATCTCCTCTGGGGACCCATTTAAAATAAAACCACTGCATTCTGAAAACATGTCTTCAGCATGAGGTCTGATTATTTTCTGTCTTGGACATAATAAAATGCAAGAAATTTAATCAAACTGTATTCCTAAAACTATATACTTCTCCTGCATCCTTCTCTCTCTTTCCTACACAAATATAAACCCTGGAAGATGACAAATTTCAAACTCATTATATTGCACAAAATTATATTTAGAAGCATAACCATGCATAACACAGCTACTCTACAGATGTGTACAAACAAACATAAAATTAACCTTTCGTGGCGAAGAGAGTACGGTTTTTTGGTCCAGTTTTCAACACAATAATTTATTTACAGGCAAAAGTAGCCTGCATGCTATTAAACAGTTCCTAGAGTCCTAGGCCAAACAAAGTGAGAAATTAATAGGTCCATTCATGCTTCAGACAGGATAATTCTGGTAAAGCTGGTGCTGACAGCATTAAAGAGCAGTGATGGAGGAGTCTGGCCTTGTTGTCATTCTAATTGTGACCATGAGTGACAAAAAAATGTGTTTCCTTTGCCAGTGGACCGATCTTTCAGATTTGTAAAATCTAAACTGTGCATACGTCACTTAAAATTCAAGGGAGAAAAAATTCATGCACTTCGGTGTGTGCTTTGTGTGTGCAGTGGCTCTGGCTTGCCAAAACATAGGGAAGGGTTAGTAGTTTCAAGACACTAAAATAAGAAGGTTTGTACTGGAGTGTGGAACTGACCCACGGTCTAACCTACTCACTGGCTCTGCCAGCAAACTCCTCCGTGACCCTGGCGTAATCCCCTAAATACTCTCTAAATACTGTGGGTCCTTGCCTTGCTTGCCTTAGGGAGGAGAGTGCATTTGGTTTGGTCACTCAGTGCATGCCTATATCCTTGTTCTGCGAAGGGAACCTGCAGAGTCAGGAGGATTCTCCAGGTAACAGTGCAGGAAAACAGCACAAAGCAAGAAGACTAAAAGAGTATGATAAAGAATCAGGAAAACTGTCATAGTCTAAACTCCATTCTCAGTTACAGCAATAGCCCTCTCCCTCATCCCTTGCTTCAAATCATAGTAAGTATCAAAGAAGCATTTTTCTCACCCAAACAGAATACCATTTTCCTTGGCAAGTAACTAAATCCAATGAATTAAACATTATCTTTCACAGCAACAAAGGGAAATTAGTATCCTCTCTTACTTTCTTCTTCAGCAGGGCAAGGTAGGGACTTCACCCCAGACAGACAATTGAAATAGCTCCCATAGGTATTTCCTACACCACTCCTTCAGAGGGACCATATTAAAAATAAACTAATGCTGTAGGCAGCTTCGGAAAATGACTTCAATGGTATTTATTGCTTTGATAGGGTCAGTGCACAGTATGTGCATGTTGCCTTTTAAACATATGTTTCAGGCAAAGAATCAAAGCTAATTTCAGTGTGTGAAAAGCAAGCAGATTTCATTACTGATTGTGACTTTAACTTCAAAATGATAAGGATGCTGGATGTAGGTTCTCAAAACTGAATGTCCAAATGGGAATTTATGATGTAGAACTTCAGCTTTATCATCCATGGGCTTCAATACAGAAAGAAGAAAGAAAATCTCTGCTAGCAGGAATCTCACAGTTAACCCATAAGCCAGCTGCCTATTTTTCCCTTTCCTCTAATTCTCCCTGCAGCTATTTCCTCTCAGTAACGTGTTAAAGCAAGAATGGCCATTGGCACTAACCATTTTTGGCATCTAAGTAGTGGATATGAAAGAGATCAGAAATTTTTTTCCACCACCACAATGCAACCCCGCTTCGACTCTTTGCAGAAGTGTCAGCAGAATTCATAACAACCTCAATACAATCTGAGTCTTAAAGTGCAATGAAAGGCATGCTACTAAGTCTTTTATTTTTTTTTTAAATGAGGATTCCTCTCATATTATTACACCAGATCTAGTTCCCAACTTCAGGCAGCCGCCTGTAATAACTTTTCCTACAAGGTATACGGAAGGAGGTGGACCTGTAGAATTATTAAATGGCCGCAGGCATAAGCAGCAACAAGTGAGTGATGCAGGGGTTTACCCAATGTTTTGCACAAAATCAAGCTCAGGATAGATTATTACTAGTGGTAAAAGCCAGAAGGTGTAAACCAAGTAGCCTAAAGATAGCTATCTAATACTGGCTTAGATACCCTAAAGTAACCACATATTCCACAAGATACTTTGAGTACATATTAAACTTTGAAAGCAAATGTAGCTCACTCGCTACTGAAGAAGAAGCACTTAGATATCTGTAAAAGTGCTTAAATGTATATATTAACATGTGCAAAAATGTATATTAAATTAGTAATACACATATGTGTATACACACTTATGGACACTGCTGAATCAAGACTCAAAAGAGCCTCATTTGCACAGTGGGTAAGCACATACACCTTCACTTTTAGCCACAGAAAAGTGCAAGATTTTGAAAATAATTAAGCCATTTTTTCAATGCTCCTGACTACAGATACAGATGTGCAGACTATTTTGTTAGGCTTTGTCCAGGTCTGTTTAACAGCACCTCACTCCTCTAGGTTCAAATGACAGTAGTAGTAAGTCTGAAACAACTGAAGCAGCAAGTCATGCCTCTTTATTATCATCTCAACAAGAATGATAACAACTTCCTCTGCTTGGTGAAATACCCATGGGAATTTCACCCGATTACGTGAGGACAACGTATCTTTCATTACTTTAGCTGGCTGTCCACCATTTCCATTGTATACTTGGTAGTCAATCACAAAGGACCAAATCCACTGAAGGGAAATGTATAGGCAAGGGGTTAGCCATTTTAAGAGTGGAGAAAGGGAGGTAGAAATCGAAGGAAGAAAGGGAAGGATGATACAGTGCAATTGCTCAGCTTAGTAGCACAGCTGCTTAAACAACTGAATAGCAATCAATGGGTTAGTATTCAACCCAAGTTTAGATCACACTGAAATCTATTAGAATACTGCATATAATGAATGACTGTTACTTATTTGGTATTCTGTCTTGGAATTAATCATCTCAGTTGTTATGCAGGAAAAAAAAAAAATCAGTTGGGTAGACAGGCCCAAAAACAAGAAAAACAATCACCTTGATTTCCCTGGTGGTTAACAGCCTGACAGTACTCTACAACACATGCTAAAACTGAACACTGTGAGAAACAATGCAAGTTAGAGGTTTCTCTGCTGTTGGGGCAACAGTCTGGTTTGTGTGTATGTGCAGCTTGCCCCGTCCCCTCCTTTTCAGGCTCTCACACAGTACTCATAGGGTTGTACCATCTGCTGGAGCACAATTCAGAGGTAGCTTTAAAATGATGATAGCTCTGGGAAATTATAATCACTGGGTCACAGAAAGCTGTACTGCAGCGTATAAATAAGATAACTGAAAGTGCTGAGCAGGGCATGTTTGCATTATGAAATGTATTTTCCTTTTTCTTTACAAAACCTGTCTTGAAAGCGTGGGGAATGCAGCAGGATTGAAAACCAGAAGGAAAGCAACACTACCCCAGAAGCTGCACAAAGAAGGAGGGGGATAGAGGAATGATAAGCTGTAGTATTATTGACTGAGGAATGATAAAAGAGGAAGGAATTCAACAGTTACATCTATTTCGCTTGGTGCAATGGAATGAGATCAAAGGCTTACTTTCACATTAGCCCAGAATAATGCATACTCTATAAATGATGCAAAGCTAGGCCACATTCCCAAGATGTGACAATGCCTCAAGATGCCCCTCTGCTAAGTTCAGGTCAAGGCAACAGGCTCCTGCATATGAAATTCTTTCTCAAAGCACACAAACATAGCTAAACCACTGGGCATGGAGGTTGACAACATTCAGGACAGGCCTGGTGTCCTCCATTGGCTGCCACATTTCCATAGATGGCATTGCAAATTTAGGCAATTTTCATTCACTTGCAGGGATTTTCCCAATTGCTGCTGATCTTTCAAAGCCTCCAAACTGTCCACTGAAGCACAAAGAGAAGCTCAGGCTGAGTAGCTGGATTTTGTTTAAAAAGCAAGCATCAGAGAGGAAGGCATCAGAAGACAACTCAAATTCCAGAGATGTGACTCAGTCCCACCTCTGTGCTGGCAGTCTCTGTGACCTTGATCAGCTGACCTGGGACAGTCCCTCTAATGACTGCAGAGCAAGAACAACACTAAACGGTTCTTAAAACCTCAGGTCTAATTTTTTTGTGAGATACATTTGTTAAAGCCACCTAAAGATGCAGATCAGTGCTGGTTGTACCTTAGTTCCTGGGGGATCCAGGTCTTGTGGATACCTTAAACAACACACTGTCAGGCCATATCCATATCTAAATTCTTTTAAGAAATCTTAACCTCTGGGACTCTGTTTTCCATTAGTTAAATGGAGATGAATAATTATTTTCCCTCACCTTTCACGGTTTGGTTAGTGCAGGGATGCGTTGCCATACCAACAGCCTGGCAGTAGGACAGGGCTGGAAGTGTGGAGGTGCAGACATCCCAGGCCAAGTAAAAAAAGAAAATCCTCCTCTCTGTCCTTCCCTCCCTCCCTCTCCCTGGAAGAGAAGCAGTTTCTCTTTGTGAGACAGCACAAAGGGGAAGAAAGAAAAGGAATTGTCCATCAAGCTCAGCAGAGCCTCGGGGGCTTTCAGCGGAGGATGCCACAGCCTATGAGGAGAGTGAGGCACACTGAAGGCTGATTTTAAAAGGACAGTTCAACCCCAGCCACACTGAACTGCCTCCAGCAGTCCCCAGCCTGTGAGGAACATGTGGCACCGAGAGACTCGCTGATATCTTCCCGTGCTTTGCTTTCCACAGGCAGGCACAGCTTCCGACTAACGGGGAGAGCCAAGGACCCCACTATCCATGGGGCACTGTTTGCTCAGTGCTGCCAGCCGCCAAACTCTCACTGGGAGCAGGCGGCAGGCACCGCCAATCTGGTGGGTCTTCTGGGCCCTTCCTTGTGTGCCAAAAACATCAGCCGATCAGTAAATGTTACTGCAGGGAAGATGTAACAGATACATTCATTCCCTGCCAGAGGCTGTAAATCCTCCAGATCCAAACAGGGGCTCTAGCCAGTACTGGAGGGAAATAAACCGTGTATCCCAATGCCCAACCTCCGTCCCATTCGAGACACCCTTCTCAAGACATCTGATAAAAAAAAAGGGTCTGGCAATAAGCACAGCGAACAAGCCGCTTATGAGAGAAGACTGGAAAAAAATATGAGAGCCACAGAAATGGCTCAACTAAGGGCAGATGCAATTAAAGCTGTGTTTGTATTTATACAGATCTACGTGTATACATAATTAATGATGTAGGAGAAATAAAATAGGAATGTTCTGTCACCTTTTCTCACGGTATGAGAGGAAAATGAATGTAAACTAGAATGAAGCAAGTCAAAACCACTACAAAGCTATAGTGCAGCATAACCATAAGGTACTCCAGACCACCCAGTCCCACTGAGACCACATGTCCTGCCATGCTCAAAACCCGGTTCAGAGACCCTTGAACATGTTGCGGTACAATTACCTAAAAAAAATAAAATAACTAAAAAAAAAACCCTAAAAAGCTAGAACTAAAAAAAAATAAACAAGCTGGGGGAAATGCAAAAACGCTTGAGGTGCAGGAGAATAGGAGAACATCCAGTGAAAGACCAATCATCTGTGAAATGAGGAATCTTCAAGTAAATGCCGGAGCATCTACATCAAGAGGTGTTGACAGGCATTTACCATGAGAAAGACCAGATCTTTATGGGACTGAACCTGTATTGGCCTTTGGAGACAGATACGCCAAACAGGATAGCAGGAAACAGCAAAGTAAGAAGAAAAAAAGGAAATGGGTGGTATTAGGACTATTGCTGCAGTTTAGGGCCCTCCCCCACCCACAACAGACTCTTCAGTGATTTTGCACTGATAAGTAAAACCGTAAATCACCTCCCTGCAGGGGAGCAGTGGAGTTGGGTCTGCAGGAGACTGCTGAATGAACTTCCTCAGAAATTCCCTGTCACCCCTGAAGCCACATGGGGAAGAGAACCACCACCACAAGACAGCCAAGTGCCCGCTCAGGCTGGGTTGCACAACTGTTGCTGTGCTACAGTTGAATGGCACTTTTACAGTAAGGCAGTCAGGTGCCCCACACTGTAAGAGGATTACTGCAAGCACCCAATGTGCAATTGCACACAAGAGTACTTGAGGATCGCCTCCTCCCCAAGCTGAGCACAGCTGCTAAAGCCAGGGTCCTACTTACAGAGGCCGTTGCTGATGTGTCCCCCTCCCGCTCATTAAAATCAAGCCCAAGTCATGCTCTGGCTGTAACAGATCACCCCTCCTGGTGGGCAACATGATCCACACACAGAAACCATATCCCCTCTGGGCTGATGGCCCCAGCCTATGCTCAGACTGCTGTTAGGCTCTTTGGCCCTGCGGGACCAATGCACATCCACTGGCTCTTCGGGACCACTCACCACTTCAACTTCCAGCACCCCATGCCTCCACACTGAAGAGCCCTTTCACCCTGCACCTCCTCCCCAGTCCTCTCCTCACATGCTGGGCTGCCCCTGTGTCAGGTCTTACAGCCTCAGATCTTCTCCACATCTTGACCAGTCCCAGCTTTCAATGCAGTTATGTATTTTCCTCTTTGTGCTTTGTGACCAGACCCCTATTTCAAAACACGGAGGACCTCCTGGTCACATTCCTGTAGCTGACACAGCCTTCCAATCTCTCCTCACAGCCCTTTCTCTTCGGTTCCCTAAGGTGTTTTCCACGCTTGTGCCCTTCACTCACCTGATAGACCCTCTTCCATTTTCTCCGGGTTTTGATCTACAAGAGCAATCTGGCATATTTCTCCATCCCCCCTCCCTTGGGCCCCACTCCCTGGGGTGCCCTGATCTTTAGACTGCACCGATGACAAGAAATGAAAGAATTTGACATAGCTAATGTGGTGAAGTTTAGGTCCTCAGAGAAATAAAATTATACGCCTAAGTACTTTTTTGGACTGGACATCTACACATGCTTGCTCTTTATGACCTAAAGACTCTCTCTCCTACCCTCTTTAGAACCTGAAGTCTCTCACACTCTCATCAAAGCCTCCTGGATGAGTAAGCAACCACCTCTTGGGAACCTCAGGAGCTCTGATATGAAGAACAGGTTTAGCAACTCCTCTGAGACCTTTTTGTTGCAATGGTTGTACCACTTTTAGAAAGTAACCTTGCTAAGAACTGTGGAGTTTGGGTGTCTGGGAGCATATCCACTCACTTCCAATAATTTGTCATGAAAAGGGAAAAAAAATTGATTTTTTGAACTATGCTGCTGGCCAAGGAGATCATAGGGATGAATTGGATGAGCAAATGTAGACCAGGCATAGACTCCTGCTGTTCTTGGTGGAGCTATATTTAAGCGAAATCCCTCCACCAGAAATAATGAAATGGACATCTATGACAGCATTTGGAAGATATTCCTGGATATACTTCAACAAGAGCAAATGCATTAAGGGTGGACAAGTTGTATTACAGGAAAAGGCAGCCACAGAGAGGTGGGAGAGCATGGAGGCCTCAATTAGGGGGAAAGGAATATGAGAAGGAAGAAAGAAGAACAGCAGCCAGCCCCACTGACAAAACGGGGAAACACTGCTACAAGTCAACTCTTTGTAATCATACCAGCCTGCTAGATTTTACTTATGTGTGGGAATTACACTGGGAGCACAGCTGCTACTCCCTGGGCCTAAAAAATTGAATTGTTATCTTAAAATGAAGGGGAGTAAAATATCATTATAATGAATCAAAATAAGATGTTCTTGATCAAGCACCATTATCAAGAGAGATGAATGGTTAAACAGCCCCTGCTACATCAGAACAATTTCCCTCTCCAATTTTTCTCTCCCTTCACCATTGTGGGTTTAAGAAATAATAGTTATGAAGTTCATCTAAAAGTGGCATTAACTGCTGGTTTGTATTGATGCAAAAATATAATAGA
The DNA here is from genome assembly GCF_036417535.1 of Chlamydotis macqueenii. Classification (NCBI taxonomy): domain Eukaryota; kingdom Metazoa; phylum Chordata; class Aves; order Otidiformes; family Otididae; genus Chlamydotis; species Chlamydotis macqueenii. The sequence continues at coordinate 51,309,984 of NC_141593.1, read as the reverse complement.
TTAATACTTTGTAACTGTATTTTCTTTAGCTACACATTTAAATGTCAATAAAAGCTTTAAGGATGTACACCAGGTAATTACTTCCTTGGAAAGTCCATTAGAGTTCCTATGCCTTTGTACCACAGAAAAAACACCAAAAGAAAGGTTATAGACCCAAACAGTTTCTGATGTAAAAGCTCACTTTTCCTCCACCTTTTCAAAGTAAAAAATGTCCTCAGGGAGGGAATAAATAGCAATTATGCTGCCAAAGCCAAAGGAGAGCTCCTCAGTGAAGATGGGAATCAGTTCCTTAACATTCTGTCTCCTCACTGTCTCACAGGCATGCCAGAGGCACACAACACAGGACAAGGCCACACACCCATTCGCAGTAATTGCAACACAACTCCAGGTCCCATCCTCACCTCTCCAGCCATCCTGGAAATGCTTTTCCTGTGTAATGCCAGGTGGTCTGGTGACCTTTGCAAGGCAGCAGCTAGCTTTGAGCTCATGTTTATGGCCCCATCACTACCAATTTCATGCTTTACAGCACCAAGTGCCAAACTACAGCCTTCTTGCTCCACACACAGGCTTAATGTTTTCAGTGGGACAAAGCCCAGGCTGCATGATACCACTTTCAGTGTAACCATGTTAGTGTCTTCCTAAAAGACATGCTCCTGAGTTTGATTCGCACACAGTGTGCCTCCTCCAAAGGCACTCACTTTGCTTCTGCGCAGTTCCAAAGAGAGGGATCTGAACACAATATTAAATTATTGATGAGGTGAAAGCAGTGCTTCTCACTTTGTATTTCATCCGTTGAAGTGATACATCCTGGTGCTCAGCTTACCTTTTCCACCAGATATGGTGATGACTTGGAAGGCATCCTTGGCCACTGTCTTTCTAGATGTCTGGCAAACGTGTTCCACCCCACATAGAATGCCCTTTTTAGTGATCACAGCTTTTATCAATTTATGTTTGTCTGCATTATCTGCTTGGGTTATTTGCTGGCTCCCTGACAGAGAGGGTCGAAATCATACCAGGTTCTCTTTATACTGCTGCTACAAAAAGTTACTAGCATCGGTGGAAGTAGTTCTTTACTTTTACTGGTCTCAATTAAATTGGTTAGGATTACATCCCAAGCTGAAGGTGTGGATGGAGAGACACACAGCACAGTACTGTTTGAATGAAAACCACTTAGGCCTCGGAGGCTGTCCACACCCAAAACCGAACCCTTGTTTGATGGGAAGCCACAGCAGGACACCTCCTCTGATATTCCTACACGGAGACAAAGGTGTTTCACCTCCTGAAGAGGAAAGAAATCCAGCTTGAAAATCTAACAAAAAACTTCTTAGTTACCATTTTAAAGCCTCACCTGCCAAAGCTGAGGATTTTTTCTTTCTTTGAGATGACGGCTGATAATTGCCAGCTCCTCACACAGATAGCTCCTGCAGATATACTGTAAACTCATTGGGAAACTTGGATGCTCCCATCCCTCTGTAGATGCCTCCTTCCTGCATAGATGCTCTTTTCAGGGTAAACAGAAATTTCAACAAAGGGCTATTCCAGGTAGGAAGAACTCAGCATGCAGACTCCCCGTGTTGGGCAGCAGCTCAGTAGGATCCTGCAGCACAAAGGCTTGGAACATCCTGCATGAGTAACAGCAGTCTCAGCTCCTTGGGCAGCCTTGCACAGGCAGCAGTACCTTAGCTTCATCTTTGTGCTGCCAGCCTTAGGTGAGGTGACTGAGTCTGACCCATTTCTTCCTCCTTTTCAGATATGACTGTATTTGGTGCATCAGCAGGTAAGTCACACTTCTGCTTTATGCCCAGGTCAGACTTAGAGTTAAATCCTCAAGTGTCCTTCTCATGCAGAGAGAAGGACACTTGATGCTCCTCTTTTGCAGCATTTCTGCACTCAGCAGGCTGGCACTATGACTCCCATTGTGCACTATGCTTTTGGACACCCCTCATGGTAGACTTCTTGCATTTAGAATTGCAGCATCTGAATCTTCTAGGCTTTATCCTGCCAAGACATCTCAAAGTACTTCAAAGAAACATTGGAACTAAGTTCACTCATCCAACAGAGGCAATAATTAACTAGTATCAGATAAAATCCACAAAAATATACATCTATATATATCTATAGATAAATTGATATGTATGTATCCATACATATGATATATGTACTTCACACATATATATAGACTTTAGGCTGATATGGGTGGAAAACAAAAGGGATCTCAAAAGCAAAGAGGCTATTTGCTTTTGCAGGATGAAGTATGCCCTAATAAAATATATGACCACTCACCATTTTAACAGAAGATTCAAATGCCAGATGCTCTCCTCCTGTGAAGCACTAACTTTTGGGATGTTATCCAAGGTCTACCTCACCAGTGTGAAGATTACTACTGCCTTCAGCAGTATCTGAAACCAGCTTAAGCCTCCCCTTTAAAACCATCTTTGGGGAAACTAGCTCATGCACATTAGCCAACTTTTGGCTGCTTTGTTTCTCTGTTATTAAATAAGGGGCATCTTAGACTTCTAGATGCATATCTGGAGACTTGTTTTAGACTGGTCTTATTTTAGAAGTGCTGAGCACTTTCAGGGCTAGGGAGCAGTTCGGTCAGCATCTGCTCTTGAAAACCATGGTCCTTATAAGAAGTCCAAGACTTGACTGGTTCTCCATGTGTCTGGGCCAAGGTCACACCACATGCACGGCTGAACCCCCAGATGCTGCTAGGCAGGATTGCACCATGGTAGCTGTCATCTGTCAAAAAGTGCCATATAGAGTAGCATTTGTCACAGTGACAAAGGGGGGCAATTTGATTTTCACTTGCCCCACTCCCCCACAACAGAAATCAAGCCTGTTCAAGTGTACCATTCTTGATTTCATGTTACCACAGCTAATAGGAGAATCAAGACAAAAAGCCACTAAGGATTTTAGCCTCAGAAAATAAAAGGTGGGGGTGCTAGGAATACGGGCATGTTTACAATTCCTTTCTGAAAACCAGAGTGATGTATTTGTAGCACTTTCACAGATAAGAGATCGCCACTCCTCAGACTGGTTCTAGCTGATCCATATAATATATGCAAAAGGCTTGGTTCTCACCAAATACAAATAGAAAGGAAGATTTGCTGTGGGAAAATCTATTTTTTTTTTCTGTGAATATTAATCATTTCAGCTTTGATAGTGAAGTGATACAAGTAAAAAAGCCAAGAATTGCTCCAGGGCTCCACACAGATGACTACTGTAGCAAAGACATTTGCTGAAGATAACACTGCTTAAGCTCAGAATCATTATACAGTACACAGTTAACTCAAATCAACCTGCTTGCTCCCCAAGATTTAAACAGAATTAATGTGACATCCCAGCTGAAGCTGGAACTCAGCAACTCAGAAAATAAAAGTGACAAATTAAAGCAAGTTCCATATGTGTTTTAATCTTAAATGGCAAAAAGAAAACCATTATGCCAGATGATAAGAGAGCAATATGGTCCCGATACACTGTTCATCTCCTTAACAGATTTAAATAATGCTTGGTATGTTTTGCAGTAAGAAAAGTATGGGGATTGCTCTAAAAATTTCCATGGGTAAGATAGAAGTCATCACCTTTAAGCCTGGGAAGTCAGAATAGATTTTGGACCAACTAGTATACGTCACCCGAATATAAAAATAGATTTCCACAACATAACAGAAATCCTCACATTTTAAACTGAATAAAAAATGTTCAGTTAAAGATCAAATAAAGGAATTCCTTTCTTTTCTTTGGGAAATGGATAGCCACTATTCAAATGGGAAACATGTTACTGCACCAAAATTTTTCTCCTAATTCTATTTATGCGGTAATATTTTAAGGCTACACAAAGGTCACAATTTTTAAAGGCAGCCTTTGCAAAAGAACAGTTTGCAGGGTAAGTAGACAAAGAAAATACTACCCTCCCCTTTGCAACAGACAGGGACCATGGCACAAGGGCATCGAGAACATCTGTGGCAGAGCTGGAACTGACTGCCTTCAGTCCAGTACCAGCCTTCGTCCACTGACTTCAGTGCACACTTACACTTCAGGTGGGTAGATAACCGCTGCTTCAACAGGAAAAGATGAAAGGCCACACAAGTGCCACCAATGAAATGTGCATTAGCCATTGGTGCATGCCTTCTGTGTACTGTGTGAGAAAGCACTAACGGATAATTGAAGATAGATGGTTAAAATGTGCACTGACAGCTGACTGTTGCACCCAGCTGGAAGGACTGGCTGCTAATGGAAAAAAAAAGCAATACTATAATTTACCTTAAACAAATACTGGAATAAATAAAAACCCCACCCCTGCTATAATTGATGTTAAAAATACTTCCACTGTAAAAAATAGCTCTAAATAGCATTCTAAAGGGTTTTTATTAAAACTAATAGTGCCTAGTTTTTCCTTCGACACTTTCTTCTTCCTCATCATCATCAGTCTCACAGGTCATTCTCTCTTTCTCCTTTTACCTCACCACATTGCCTTCTCCTGCTAATTTACTGTAACAGAAGCAGCAGTAAGGTTTTCCTATTCATCAGTTAAGAGATCTGAGATATGCACCTCTGGGAACTGATGCATATTTACAACATTATCAGGAAAGCTCAGTCACCGCATTGGTTTGGACAGTTTGCACTCTGACAGACCAAAACTAATCAAACAGCACTGCTTAAAGGTTCAAAACATGAGAATCTTCCATGTTTTACCTAATCTGCAATTTCTAGGGAGGTTTTAAAAAATGGGAGAAGAAATAAACCTAAAAATGAAAAATGCTTTGGAAACTTTTAATTATCAGAATCTCTGCATTGCAATGAATAAATGCTAACAAAATGTAAGGTATAGCACAAAGAAGGATCACACAAAGGCATAATGAGACTGATAAGAGGAATCACAAAAAGAGAGAACAGTATCTTCTTACACATATATGAAACCTTTAACTTTGAAAAAAATTACAGCCTACAGGTAAAACTCCACTAGGTTGTGCTAGTATGAAATTAATTTTGACCTAGTTTTTTTTTATTTTACATTATAATACATAATATGAAATTAAAAAGTCAAAACATAAAATTTTTATCCTGCCTTTTGAAGCACCGATACATCTCATTCTGACAACATGAGGACATTTTGATATTTGTCAGAAGTTTTTGATTTGTTCTTCTTTCACCATCTCAGAATGAAACTGGATGAACCTATCAAGACTTCAAGACAGATGAAAAATGTAATGATGGCACAATAAGTTCTCCAAAAGTGATACTGCACAGGCAGCTGATGAAGGCAGCATGTAACAGCAGAAATGGGGACATGGCTACGATACAAAGTCTGGCTTCCTAAGCTCTGCTGTGGATCACTTTAACAAGTGATCTGGGCCTTATTAGATATATGACACTGATTATGTTTGTATGTACTGCATGGCATCAGTTCTACATGAAAAATCAAACAAGGTTACAGGTAAAGAAGATTGTGCTCCAGCTTAAAGCTTGAAGGCTTTCTGGGGCAGAAGGGCCCCAAAGGACTACCCAGAGCTATAATAAAGTTAGAGCAGCACCACAGTGATGAAGCTCCATAATTGACACATATATGCAACAAAGAATGCCACCCCTAAGCTGTATCTCACATAAAGGAGCATCAGGTTAAATTACATAGGTAGGCTTAGCCTAAGGAATAACATCATCTGATACACAAAGGATTGAACAGGAGAATGGATGAGGAAAGTACATAAAATTATAAGAATAGCATAAAAAAGAGCAGAAGCAGGAATTACATTGAGAAAAAGTACATTTCCACCAATAAATGGTAGTTAGGGTATGGGGTTAATGGTATGGTTTCCTTTTTTCACAAGTGACAGTAGTTCTTTTAAGATTTTGGTATGGTAGCTTTCTTTTATAAATACAGAGGGAAAAATAACATTTTTCTTTTAAATAATATAGAAAAAAAAAAGAAGACATTCTGTGGGGAAAAAAAAGGGTATTAAAAATATTTGTACATAAATATTCCACGGGGAAAAAAAAAAGGAACTTGGTGCTCATATCTTCAGGATCCAATGCTTCACCTGGTAACATTAAAAATACAAAGCACAGAATATATACAGCACAACTGAACTTACTCCTAGCCTGGTCCACATTCCCATTACATCAGCTCTCCTCAGTTTCAACTGCCTGTTCGTTTCACCTCAAGCAGGTCAACAGTTCCTCTCAGGCAGACTTTCTTCTGAGAGACAACTCATTTTGCCTCCCAAATTGCTTCCATTCCCTGGGAGCCTGGTAAGCCTTCCCTGCTTTACGTTGACATTCCTCTGCATCCCAAACAGTGACTCCTAAAATGGAGATGACAGCCAGTCCTTCTGGCCAAGGGCAGAAATTCACAGCATCCCATGTTTCCAGCCAGACTTCTCTCTTCTCTGTTCCACTCTCTGCATCAGAGTTACACAGTGAGACCCGTCTCTGGGCTTTGGCACACTGAGAAGCATGATTTCCACCTCCAGCAATTAATGCTTAATGAAAAAACAGCAGCCATAACAACTCCGTACCAAGATTTGAGACCATCTGTTACTGCCTTGTTAGTGTACGCTTTCTAGAGTGACCAAACTACTTCATACCAACAGTGTGGTATGCATCTGTTAAAGAAATATTTTACTGCACAGGCTCTGGATGAATTTCTGATGTGGGGAAAAGATGCAAGGAAAGCCAAAATAAACACTGGCTTGATTATTTTAAGATGTATCTCTTGCTCAAGCATATGTAAATAAATCTCACCCAAGACACAAGAAGGTGGAGTTACACTGGGGAATGCCTCTGGCTTGTCTTGGGAAGACTGCTAAGAATAATTAGCATGTTTCAATTTAACTATTTTTTAATGACCCGTGCATGCACTTCATTGTTCGCTTTCCCTAAGACGGTGTCGAGCTACTATACACAGACCAGCAGCAGGGGAAGGAGGGATTTGTTGACAATACATTTGGACAAAAAAGGCACTGGCACTGTTGTGTGTCAATACTCATCCAAATGTGCCCATTTGATATTTTACTGACAGAACTGAAAATATGCTTGAATTTCAAACTTGTCGAGATGGCTAGGATGCAGGTATTATTTTCCCCTGAGGGCAGATAAACAAGATGGATGGGCTAAACTCCGAATCGCCTAATGATCAAAATGCAAGGTAAGCTGTCATAGAGAGGGCTCTTCTCATCCTTGCTGACAGCATGAATTCTGCTGAATTATTTCTAGTCTTTCTGATTAATGGGCCTAGTGACTAATTAGTTCATGAATCTTGCTCACAAACGGCACTTTGATAGCTGCCTAATGTTCGCTTTGAGAGAAAGACCTCACTGATGTCAGCTAGGGATATACTCTCCAACAAAACCCGACCCTGGACAATTCCACACCTGACAGTGGGTGCACAGATGTAGCCTGGCCCTTACGGTGGCGTTGCAGCCTCGCCTAGGACCTCAGATCCGCATTGTCTTACAGGGCAGAGAAAAGTGGGCCTGCATCCAGTCTTTTTTCCCCCAGGCTGCGACTGGCTGTGTCACCAGCCTTGTGTCACTCCTGTACATTCAGTGTGGAGCAAACACATTTCTGTATGGCAGAATGCCTTCCTCACATGCAGAATTAGTTGGGATGTCCTCTCTTGTGAAGAGTGAGATCAGGGCATTTTGGAAGAGCTATAAGGAGCTCCTAGCACTGTGGCATGCTATGGGCATCCCTGAGATGTACACTGCTGCTCTGAGGGAATTAGAACAATTAGTGGTCATCAGCCAAGAAGGCAGCAAGAACCACCAGGATGACCTCTAGTAGCACTACACTGCCCTCCACAAGACAAAAGTGCACACATCAGACCCAGGCAAGGGTCTGCTTGTCCAATGACTCAAGACATACTTGGCTGTACCAGAAGTAAGGTGGGTTTTTAGCAAATGCTCTGAGGAATACCTCATTAAAAGGAAAATTATTCCATTAAATCATCCCATTACTCCACATTTCTGCTTTCTCCCCTGCTTGGAAGAGCACTGGAATCATTTCCCTCTGTTGCTACATCAGGACAACTTCTTACACATGTTTTTAGATCCCACTGTTCTCTACCAAATGCTCGGGTCACGGCTGCTATCTATGGCAAAGGATACATAGACTTTGGCTTTATAACTCTTCTGAGACCCCCGTAGAGTGTTGGCATTTCATCTTAACCAATCACAACACTAGAGGATTTTTTTTGCTGGGGAGCAATTCAGCCCTAAGATGTAGCGAGGTACTCCAACAGTAAGAAGAATTTGCCCCACTACAACAAAGATAATTAGGTGCCTTGTTTGAAATGTTCAGCCTGATGAACACAAAGAGGAAATTTAGATGAAATAGCCACTTTTTGAGCTCTTCCTCCGTTCAGGGAACACTAGCAGCACTTGCTCAATGCCACGCAATGTACTCATTTGGAGTCATGGCTCTGGTCTTGAGCTCAGTGTGTGCACCGTTAAGAAGCTCTTACGGTGTCTCCTGTAGTATTAGGGCCCACATGCCCAGAAGGACTTCTTCCCTCCAAGTAATATGTGGGTGTTGCATGGGGAGCGTGTCAAGAGTGATGCTGCAGACTCATCTCCCACACCATCGCTTTGAGATCCAAGACATATTTCCCCACAGGACTCCCAGCATTTAGTTCTGAAAACTTGTCTGTGGATGCCATAGCCTGAGGAGTCACACAGAGGCAGAACAAAGGGAAGACAGCATAAAATTCTACACAATTAATTTACTTTCTCTGGTTAACACTGGTTATGTTAAAATGAGTTACACAAAGTGGAAAGGACAAGGCTCTTGCATTTTTTCACCCCTGTGGTCCAGGATTCACACACTTAATCCATCTGTAACTGGGGCCTAGCACTGGTCTCCCATATTTAACGAGGTGTAAAACACTGTTCTATCATTAAGCCACAGAATTCCCTTCCCACTTGTCTTTCCATCAGGTAATATAAAAGCAGACTGAAACTTGAGAAAGGTTTGCATTCCATGGTGCTCCTTCTCCATGAGGTTCTCCATGAGAGGACCTACCTGCTGGGGACCACTGCAACCGCAGCTTCTGCCAAGAAAGATAGAAGCACGTGACAAGGGTACAGACTGTTGTGAACCTCCACTTTGGTGAAGGTATCTGCACACAGGTATCTGCAAGTCTGCTAAGATATTGGAAGACTTTTCTTTAGCACTTTACTACAAGTTGAGTATTATCTACACCAAGGTTGAAGCTCTGATCTCAGTGGCACTTTCAAACTGGTAAGTGCAAAAAATCCTCCAGCTGATGCACAACTTGCTCCCTTTCCCTCTTCTGCTCAAGTGACAGAAACACAGGCCTAAGTTCAGCCACAAAGGCCACCACCCAGTACACAGCTGGCAAAATCTACTGCCCGAAACAGCTTGTATGACTATGATCTTCCATTTTCTTCACCTGTAGAAAGAAAAAAAAACTGTGCACAAACATTCAATTCAGAATGCTCTGGAGCTCAAGAGTCAGCTAAGGAAAAAGAAAAGGAAAAGGAAACAATAATAGCTGTGCAGCCTCCACCACAGCAGCCCTACCACGTGTTGCTTTTGCTAGTGTTTTCCTGTGCAACTGAGGAGCTGTGTCAGGTCTTGATACCAAATTTCATGCAAATTTGCTTCCTCTTTGTGGTCTACAAGTCCTCCTGGCTCCTACCTGCGGCACACAAAGACTGTGGAGAAGAACAATTCTGAGAGCCTGAGGAGAGACCATCCACTCCAAGTAAATAACTCAGTATGTCCAGCTGATCTAAGAAAAGGGCAGCCTTTGCAAAAGACTAGAATCCTTCTATTAGTTAGGCAACAGCACATCTGCACTTGCAAAAATGTCAAAGCAAAACTCAAACCAAAGGTGCTCTCCAGCATTCAAATCTGGACAGAAAGTGGGCTGAAGAGGAGTTTTGGTGTAAATACTCTTCTCCAGCTCAGAGAATTAAAGACTGGTAGAGATATGCATTATTCAGCTCAGTTCTGTTCTGATGACTTGTTCAGCTCGGTGGCTGTATTGCAAAAGGTAAACAGGTTTCTACCCATAATCTTGTTGTCTCTGAGCAGCAATCCATCTGTTTCTCATTTATAGTATCGTCTAGTGGTGTGTCTTCTTACCCAGGTGACACTCCCTTCAGATACTATTTTAATACCATTGAAGACAGACGAAACCCCAGATTTGCCTAAGCAAATTTAAAAGAGCTATTTAAAGATAAAGATGCAGCAAAGCTGAAGCTAATACAGTAAAGATTTCTCAGGAGGCTTCCTAAATGGAGAAATTACTGAGAAAGAAAATAATTCACCAGAAAGCTCTACCAAATAAAGTGAAGTATAACAGCTTCCAGTTAGGATACTATAGTAAGGGATATATGCATATAAAGGTATCTTGGTATTGTAAATTTCATTTTGAAGAGGCTTCAGTCTACTAGTGAAATATTTAAGTTTTACTCTAGTCTTCGACAAAAATATCGAATGCTCAATTTAGAAACTTCTCAGGAGCCTGTAACTTGTGCTACTTTTCAGCACCCAGAGGATAGAAAAGTCCATACCTCACGAGTTAAAGATCCCAGGAAACTGTTAATGGAGCAATGGCTGGGAACTCAAAAGCCCAGTGCCATGCTCTGAGAATCTATGTACCACGGATCAGTTTTGCATACTGCAAACTCTGTTAAAAAAATGGGGGTTATTTGCCCTCTCTTTAAAGAGATAATTGCCCATGCCATTCAGACAGAGTCCCCTGCATAAAGAAATTACTATTGCTGAGATGAACCAGTTTTTCAAGTTCAACAAAAGATCGGCTCCTGAGGGTGTATGGATTGTCTCATTAACTAAGAGCCCCCTTGATGAAGAGGACCTATAGCTATAAAAACATGCCGGTTCTCACTGGGCATTTTAGATTAAGAGTGAAAAGGCAGAAGCAAAATCTGAATTCAGGAATATGAGAGGACTCCAGACTCTGGAGAAACAGGCGTGTAAAAGGATAATGAGGAAGAGGAATCCTAGACTCATGTAAAAGGTCTGATCAAAGCCCAAAGAACACTCAGAGTAATGCCAAAAGCGAAGCAAGGTTAAGCATATGCAGATGTTTCACTGTTCAGTCTCAGTCTGTACATGACCTCTTGGACTATCTGAAGCAGAGAGTAAGTGCATCTAAAAGGCTTTTGGATACCTACTAGTTACAAGCCTGAAGAGGTAATCAGTAAATCGAAACCGCATGAAAAGGCAGAGTGCTGGGAGAGAATATGCTTCAGTGATGCGGGTGCCTCCAGATGCCAGCCCTGCTCCAAATACACTTGGGGGTCCTGGCCCTATAGCTGAGCAAGGAGGGGATTACTTGTCTGTATGAAGAAAGCAGAAGGAAAAAGTCTAGTGAAAGTGCGAAAAACTTCACAAAAGCGTGCCTCAAGCTGGTTACATGAAAAGACAGCTCAGTTATTTTGGGACTGGCAGTTGGAACCCCAGGAGGGCCACCAGGCTGAGGCACAAAAGCTTGGCATGAGGCAGACACCCTGCCCTCAGCAACTGGCCAGATCCTAGCAACCCAGCAAGCTCGGCACAAAAACCTCCACAGGAAGCAGGTACACAGCACGTAGTGCGACCATACTCCTCTGCCACGCCATCTCCCACAAATACTGCCCTCCCTGATTTTAACCACTACAACTTCTCATAGAGCAGAGCCAAGATTATGAGCAAAGTCCAGAGACTGCATCCTTGGTCTCCAAGAGCCCGAGGTACCTATCAGATTGGCTGATGCTCCAAAATTTCATGTCTCAGGTGAGTCATCCATACCTCCAGGGACATGCCCTGCCTGTAAGGCCAAACCACCTGCAGATCAAGTGACACATGCAAAAATCCTGTCTCATCCTCCCTGTTCCAAGAACCCTTCTCCGACCTTGATACTGCAGGCACACACAAACAGTGCAGGGATCAATACGGAAGTGCGTTTAAAACCCTCCACCGAGAAGCTTGTGAATTTTTCTCTTTGAAAAGAAAATCAGATAACAGAACACAATGAGTACTAATCACCTAACTTAATGTACTTCTGGAAGATAGCAGAGTGATAAAGTGCAGCACAAAAGAAAAAAAAAACAGAGTAAAGAAAACCTTTCTGGAGTTTCTTCATCCTGTCCTTTACCTGTCTTGTCTCTGTCAAATGCAAGTTCTTAGGTATAGAGGATGTCTGATAGTCTCCATCTGTACAGCACCTTGCACAATAGAATGAAATTCCAATCAGAGCCATCTAGGCATTCAAGTAAGACAAGCAGTTCATACCAAGTGGTAAATACATGAAATACATGAAACACATGAAACCTCATGGAGGAGGTGGGGATACTTTGAACGGACTGTATGCATCCGTCATTGATGTTAGTAACTGATCTACTGCAAACTTTCTTCACTTTAAAAGCAAAATGAATTGGAAAAAAAACACATAGATGGGTCATGTTATGATGCACAGCTTGCGAGATAACATGCTAATACAGAAACTGGCCAAGATGTTTAAAAAGACTACATCTACTTATGTCAAACTTAAACAGTCATAAAATCACTTCATTTTCAGAAGATGGGTACTCATCATTCTTCCAAAAAGTAGGTAACTTGAAAAGACTTTGGGTGGTTTTAGATCAAGATCCTTTCACATCAGTACTCTCTTCTGAAAGTGTGTTAGACTTCTCATTTTTAGTTCTAGTGCACCATAAGTAAGGAGAAGACCAGAAGCATCATGCTATTAATATAAAACTTCAGGATTATTTTTACTTATAGACAAGTATTTTTGGAAAGCTTCATGCAATAGTCAGGACAGATCATTATTTGTAAGCATTCATCTGCAGTTTGTTCTAAGTATGTACCAAGGACAGACAGCTCTTAATATCTACCAACCAAAGATTTGTCTTGTCATCAAATGTTGCAGAAACCTCCAGAAGGTGTAGCTGAGGACACAGCCTCTGGTGAAATATGGGTTGGGAATCACAGAGATATGCATTTTATCATTAAGGCAAAAGTAAGAGAGTAGAATTGGTACATCATAGAAAAGTTTTATGGGAGAAGTAGACTAGAAGCTCCCATAGGGGTCACCACCACTTGGAGTCTTTCCGGGTAAGTCTTTCCAAAAGCTACACTCTTTATCAGCCACTTCTGAATCAAATCTGAATCTGAAATCACATGACAGTACTGCCTAACCAGTCCTATGAAGGAGGGCAAAATAAATACAGCATTCAAGAGACATTAAGAGTGAGACTTGACAGAGCACGTTTTTGCAGACTTCAGCAATATGAAGACTAGAGAAAAAGAAAATAGCAACAAAATTCTTTCTTCAAACTATCTTAATCCAAAACACATTTGTGCTGTGTGAAGGCTTCACAAGACACTGACGTAGCTATAAGCCAAGCCAAATGTAGCAAGACAAGCCACTGAGTTGGCTATCAAGGTCCACCCATCTAAAAGGAAGGAAAAACACCCATGACAAGTTCAGTTTGATCAGGCACAACTAACTGGAGCCTAAAATGAGGTCACTCTGGCAGTTTGACATGAGACAGGAAAACTTTGTACCTTAAATATTGGTTCCACGCCAGACGAAACTGCAGCTGGTGAAGTAACTGTACCATTTATTGACTGGTGAAGCAGGTTGGAGGCCTCTGTCTCAGTCCTTTTGTTTCACTCTGTCAGCAGGTTCCCATCCTGGAGAAGAGGTCCAAGCCTCGGTGGTGCCAGCGCCAGGACCCAGCTGAACAGGCTGCTGGAAAGTGGCATAAGGGGGTGAGGGGAAGGCAGAGGCAGTATCCCTGCCTGGACCACGTCTCCTCAACAAAACAGCAGGCAGCTTAGGTCTCCAGCACTGCCCAGCTAATGCCTCTTTACAGAAGAAAAAATTGAATACTTCTTTTTTTTTTTTTTTTTCAGCTTAGAAAGAATTATAGCTCCAAATTGCCATGATAAAAACCTCAGTGTCTTTTAATGTAGTTAGAAGCAGGCTTGTACAATTCAGCTGTGATCATATCCTCTTCCAGGTGCCTATTAGAGAAAAAAAAAATACACAGGAGATGGCTGTACACACAGAAAGAGAGAGAGAGAAAGTTTAAAAATTATGTATGTGTACAAAATGCAGGACACATCATTTACATGTAAGTATTATTTATATATCTACAAGCTACTATGCATCAATATTTAAAAAAAATGTTTAAAATATCTAAATACAAATAGCCTAAACTGCAGAAAACCAAGGTTTTCCTCATGTCTGATTCTTAAATAAAGCATTTCAGAACACGATTGAAGTATATTATCTTCTGTCACAAAGGCTATGTATTAAATTCCTCACTGGCAAAGGAATTTTTATGGAAGGTTAATGCTTCCTGTAACATTTATCCTGGATAGTGTGGCTTCTCAAATAATTTTGTGGGCTTTATTTCCTGCACTGTTATAAAGCTTTATCTTCACCATAATAGCTTTACAAATACCACATCTTCTGCCAGTACAAAGGCAGCAGTTATTTCTCAGTCCCACCACACAGGTTAATTAAACACAAAAACCAAGTTAAAAGAACATGTAGAGTGGACATAAAAACCAGAAAGCAGAGACCCTGAGTTGAGGTTGTCATACCCAATGCCACATAAAGGTACCCAGCCAAAACACCACTCCCCATTACACCAGTTAAATCTGAAGCAAACGCCTTTCAGCCTGGGATACTGTCTTCTCATGTGCAACAAAACAGGTCTTTGCTCACCTGCAGTGAAGAGTGGGACACTGGCACAAACGAGTACTGGGGCTGGGGCTCTCCCACTGCCACAGGGAGTGGGCCAGGCTCACCAGGCACATACTGGGGAAGGATGACACCTGCAAGTTCCTATCCAGAAAACAGGTGTAAATGGCAAAATAACATCAATTGCACTAATTTGGGATTCAGTTGTTGTGTAAAATGAGTACAGCTGGCATGCTGAGGTGTCAGACAGGGCTGTAGCAGAATAGCAACTAAGAGTAGAGTGTAAAATACAGCAAGAAAAGCACATGCAGCTTCATCTCATACCCTCATGCTAGCTGCTCTTTGAAGTTAGGAAGATTTTTTTAAGCATACTCTCATTTCAGCAGGCAGACCTAGCAACACTTGTCAGCCATTACTTGTGACATCTGACAAGATGCAGACCCCGGGACACAGGACTCTGAGACACAGCTATCCCAGTACCTGCACATCTCACCCAATGCTACAGAGCAACACTGCAGGATAGGCACACTTGCAGTGGGCAGTAATGAACGAACGAAGCCACAGAGGCTTTTGGGTTTTTTTTTTGTCATGCGAACAGAAGAGATTTACAGGAACCAGGTCCACATGTTTCTAGTAAGAAAAAAAAAAACCAAACAAAAAAACCCCAACATGTAAAATATCACTCATGTACACAGAAGAGTTTGTGTTTTAAAGCTGCCCTTTTTCATTCTTTCCACACATACTCAGCTCCAGCATCAACACAGGAACTGTGCTACTATCCCCTCCTCTAAACTGGCTAGTCCATCAGGTGATCTTTGTGTATGTCCTAGTGCAGGTCCCACTAACAAGAGGCTAGGACATCCTCCCTTCTGAAACCCATGTAATGGATGCCAAGTCTAAACATATTGTGCCACCATCATGAAACATTTCAAGGGGGAGGACAAGGGTCATGTTGTGATAAGGGGCTATAAAAAGACAGAGTAGTACTGACTCAGAGATCCAGGGAAACATCACCCCTGAAAAATTCAATGAAACACTAAAAATGCAAGCTTGAATTTAAGGATTTTATGTCATAAACATACTGGTTTAAACATCAGCACAGGCATACTTAAAAAACCATGATTTAGGCAAACATTTACACGTAAATACCTAACATGTTGGAGGAAGGGGCCAACAGGCACCCCAGGCAATTGGGGCAGGAGCAGCAGGCAGTGCTGCCTCAGCAGCAGTGCCAGCAGGGTCTAGAGGAGACTCATCAAGTCTTATCAGGGCACTAAGTCCTGCTTTGGGACCTTGGTGGGAGAGAAGTCAACAAACTGATGGGGTACACAGGAAGCCACCAAGTTGGTGAGGCTGGAGCACTGCCCTATGAGTTCAGGCTGTGGGGTGAGGGCTCGTTCAGCCGGCAGCAGAGATGGCTTCAAAGCATCTGACAGCACCACAGTGCCCACTGGGAAAGGATGGACGAGTCAGGGTCGGGCTCCTGTCAGCAGCATCAGCTGAAACTAAGGGGTTTAGGCTGGAGATAAAGACACACCTCTTTCCCTGAGGATGGGTAGGCAGCAGAGCAGGTTGCCCAGAGAGGCTGTGCTGCCTCCATCCTTGGAGATCTTCAAGACTCAGCTGGATAAAACTGTGAGCACCCTGGTCTGATCTCATGGCTGAGCCTGCTTTGAGCAGGATTTTAGACTAGAGACCTCCCTAAGTCCTTTCCAGCCTGAATTACCCTGTGATCTCCCATTATAAATGTCAATACAAATATATAAATACATACATATTGTGTATAGAAGTAGAGGCACACACAAATAACTATGTCCATATGTACATGTGCAGTACTACGCTGCAGTAAAAGACCACCTTCTCCAGCTACCACTAAGGAAGTCACTGTGCAGGTTTTGATGTTTATTTGCTTTTATTTGTAGACATTGTAATGCATGCTAGTTTTGAAAGAGAGGTGATATAAAAATTGTCCTCCCTTCTTTCAGCACAGATACCTATGTTTTCCTCGTGCTACACAGGGTTTTCAAAGAGTTTGGAGGACTTATGAAGATAGGCTGAAAAAGTGAGGAGAGCATAGGAAGGTGAACAATTGTCCTGTGCACGTGACTGACTACCAAGGCACACATATGGGATGCGCTGCACTCTCATATATATAGGATACACAGCTTCTATTACCCTTTCAGAAGCACAGGCAAAATAAAATGCAATTGAATTCAACATGTGAGGTCCAATAGAAGAGCAGAGCCTCAGATCATTAGGGAAAAAAAATTATATCTGTTACATTTTTTTTCCAACTAATGCTTATTATCAGTAAAGGCAAAAATAAAACAAAAAAAAAGCAAACCCAACAAAATCAAAATTGTTCCTCAGTTACACTCACACTGTGCTATAGAAGTCTTGATTCAGGGCAGAATTAGCCCCACTCTGTCTAATAGCTATCGTAAAAGTGGAATCACTGCACCCTATATGCAATTGGATTTGATGACAAACCTCACAGTCACTTGCCTTGCTTATTTTTCCTGCTGTCGGAAGTTTCCGAACAGCTTCACTACAGTGCAGGTTAGAAGGTGACTCACTGGACCAATGGCCAAGTAAGGAAATACTGCTTCTCATCAGGTTGCATTCCTAAACTTCACCAATTTGAAGCAGCTTTTCCCTCATATTTTAAAATATTAGACTTCTGTTGGAAGAGTCTGAAGAACAAAACAAAATGGTGTTCTCTATCATCTTGTAAAAATCACCAGTGGCAGAAGATTTTTCGCATTTGCTTTAATTCTGAGTTTCTTTTAAATCAAGACATCATTCTGGAAGAGCCTGGTGATGACCCAGTTTCAACAAACAGTACAGCAACTTGGGCTGATCTAGGTTAAATGCCAAGAGGGTCATTGTTTCAAAAGTAAAATGACACAAAGCAATCGTGAGTAATACCATGAGCAGCACCTGAGAAGCGGCACAGACGAGTTAACAGTAGGACAAACACGTGCTGGGTAAGGGGTGTTGTGATCTGTCTCCTTCAGCAGCACTGAAGACTTGAAGGTAAAGGAGGAGGGGGCACCTACCAGGGTTGCTACAAAGTCAGCTTTACTGCTACTGCCTTTATGACAACAATATAAAGTAACTCCCACAACACAGTGAAGATAAGCTCTTTAAAGAAAATATAAAAGCATTAGCTTGGCAATTCATCCGAACCTCATCATGCATCGTAGACATTTTTGAAGTTTAACAAAGAAAAGCACATCATTAAAGAATACTGCTCTATCACCATTCTTATGCAAATCCTTTCAGATAGTTGGGTGGAAAATTCCATCTAACACGCAGTGAGAAATAAATGTTGCAGGGTGGAAATTTCAGCTATACTGAGTGCATCTATCACTTGTATAATCCAAACTACTGTATGTGCCCTGACTACAGAATTAGTATTGATCCATTCACCATGTAAACATCAAGTACTTTCTATTATTACTTGAAATAGCATGCTATCACAATTTCTATTTCCTCCCTCTATCTTAAATAGAAGTATTGCACATTAGCTCTTCCCTTCATGTACTTTTTTGCACAGCTATCTAACTACAGTGTTCAAGGCTCTGCTGGGTTTCCTGCAGACATCTGCAGTATTACCATCAAAGTACTTTATTTTCAAGTCATCTCTGATGGAAGACAATACAACTCTCATTTACACAGAAACCTGTTACTGTGGCTTCTCTTAGTAAAACACACAAGTTCTTTGTTTTAAGCTCTCTGTTGTGACTACCATTACAAAAGGCTACATCAAGCAGCTTTCCCAAATGTTACTCACACACCCCTCACGAGTATCACTAAGATAACAGTGGACTGCAAGAGCCTGGATAGCTATGTCATTTGAGCACAAACAGGTGAGAAAATAAAATAAGTCGTGATTTCCATCTCATCTGTCTCAACAGAAAAAAAAAGCCGATGGGGCTAAAACACAGCTTTAGAAAGTGCTGGGAGATGCTTAGAAGCACATGTTTCACCAGTTCGAATCTTGCTTTGTCTCTGAGCATGGTGAAAAATTTAAAATGGAAAGATAAGGGTTTGTCTCCAGAAAAAGTAAAATTTTAGACTTGAGAGTTGGTCCTAAAATCTAGAGACTTCAGCAAGACAGCAATGCTGCCTTACACTCTTGTGGCACTGGAGGCAGATTAGCTGTTTCTCCAGTACGCCACAACCCACGCATTTTGCATTCTGGGTGCTGGGTCACATCATCAGCACATTTCACTTATTATTCAGTGCAAAATGAAGTGTCTTCAGCCCATACAGCTGCTGCAGTCAGAGAAGAATTTGCTTCAAAGATAATTTATAGATTGTGACAGAAACTTCTTCCCAAAAGAACGGATGAACTTTGGTGCCCACATCTTCCTGCAGCCCCAGTGGAACCTGAGCCCCCTGCTCTCTTAACAGTTTGAAAATCCCCATCTGCAGCTCCTGAAAACATTCACACATCCCTCCCTCCATTTCGTGTTGGTGTCCCCATGTACAAAAAATGTATCCTGCTGAAATTTCAGTCACAGTTGAAGCTGCTGCAAAAACAGAAATGTGGTGACACCCTGTCCAGAGAAAGCCTACAAGAACTTCCAGGTAGCTGTGAAGAAAGCACAGTCTGTAGGCCAACAAGGAGGCATTATAGTTGAAAACATTGCATTGATAATGCCCTGCTGCCTCCTTTCTGGAGCCATTGATTCAAGGCCCTGTCTGAGCTCAAACACTGCGTCAGATGGCTGAGATCATGTCTCCATGGCAGCCAGACCCCAAGCCCTTTAAAGCTGTAAATGTCAAAAGAGACTCCACGGATTGCATCAGGGAGTCCTGCAGCCTCCAGGGAGAAGTGCCACATGTTGGCCAGAGTAAACCCCAATGCCTCCGCTTACCTCTCTAAAACAAGAGTGGTGATAAAGACCTCGTGTAGCACTTCCAAAAGGGTCCACTGGCAAAAATGCGTAAGGGAAGGTGGCTTATGCAAAAGCCAGCGGTCTCCTCTGCTTCATGGATGCAAGAAAAGGTATGATATGCTACCACAGTCCAAACCATTGGTACCTGTTCATCCGTGGCTGTCCCTGATCACCCAGAGCAACCACAAGCAAAAGTCACGGGCCACGACCACTCTGCTCTGGGCAATCTTCTACTCCGTACACACAAAAGAAGCAGACCCCAGCTGCTCAGGCCTCCTTTATAGACAAGCGCCCACAGCAAAAGCACCCATGCATCTCTGCTCTCCACCTGCCACTCATGTTGGCAGCACAACCCCCAACAAAGCCTCCACATGACATGTGCTTCCTACCTACCACATAGCCATGCTGTGGGCTATCAAAAAATGCTCAGTCTTTCATCTCCCCAAATTCAGAAAGATCAGAAGGCCTAATAATCTAATAAGCACACAGGTTGCAAAGCCTGTCATCCCCAGAGAAGATGCTGAGGATGGTAGGACTCTATTTATGGGAGAACAACAGTGCATCTTCCAGCTCGCCTTCTCACAAGCAACCACAATGAAGCCTCCAGCCTCAAAGGTCACGCCGGTGCTTCTCACCACATTTCAGACGCAGGCTACCTGATGCAGCAGCACACCAGCATGTCAGCTGCAGTCAAAATTCCAGCAGCTCCCGAGCCCAGAAAACGTCTGGGCAACCTCAAGCCATTTAAAAGTGATGGCAGAGAGAGAAGGGTAGACAGGGCTGAGGAGGTACCCACGGACCTCCCCTTATGGGTTTCTTTCCCTCAGCGGACCTGTACCCCTCCCTGAGAGACCCACTCAGACAACAAAGGAGTGAGATGGTAAACGACTGTGGTTCAGACATCATTCTTTTTGACATTACTGGAGTGGTAATGATTTATGCCAGCTGATAACCTGACCACTGGGCATTGGGGTGCTGGGGGGGATGATTCCTCCCCCAAAAGAAGTCCATAAGAAAGCCCCTTTTCTGGGAAAAGTATGTAAACTTCAGAGTGAGGCATGTTTCTTATTGTTTATAAAGCATCGTATAGGTCTGCGGTCCCAAGCAACTGCTGACAGCCATCTTCTGAGTGTGATTCTTTTGATATGACCCACACAAGAGAGCAGCCTCTCTCCTCAGAAAACCAAATAAACCAGGTACCTGGGATGCACCAGGGATTATCAGAGAAAATCCCAAACAGGAAGACAGACTTCTGCCTCCAACTTCTGTCAGATACAGAAATGTTCAGGACTCAACAGAAGCATCTCTTCTTCAGCTCCTGGCTTCTCAAGTGTGTCTGAAAACCAATACAAGCAAGATGTCCTCCAGCAGTTTCTTCAGGCCCTGCCTGATGGTAAATTTAGATCTAAGCACAGCGCTGGTATTGTGTGCCTTGTCATCCAGACTTAGCTGTAGGGCTGCTGCAGCAATCAGTGACCAAATATCCTTGGAAGAAGATGCTGACAGACCCTGAAAATGAAACTGGTAACCCAGCAGTAGTAGTACTCAGAAGAGATGGGCAGCTAAACCACTCTAAAAAAGTAAGGGTGGGATTGTCAGATACATTGAAATTCATTGGTAGCTGGAGAAGTAACTCCCTTTAGACTTCCTGAAAATCCCAGTCTTTGGGAAAATGATCAGAGATAACTGTGTTATGAGCACATCACGGAAGGAGCTGGAAATGAAGAGAGAAGAAACAGAAGATGTGTAAGGAAGATGCAGGGGGTAAATGCATCATGTACTCCTATGATATGGTATGGATATGAATGGAGCTGCGTTTCACTGCCATCAGAAAAGCTGACAGCAAGCATACACTGTAGCATTTTAGTATACCATGACCAATTCGGCCACTCTTATCTTTCTCACATCTTCCAAGCTTCTCTAATCATGACCCCAAGACATTCCTAAAGTATCACCTGTGTGTCCTCTGCCCAAACCACTCTTTGCTAGACCATCAGCTTGCTCTAGTTTCTCAGATACACTCCAGACACCACGAATCTCAATAGCAGAGATCTCTGGACCATCCCTTGCAATTAAATTTATCTGTTTGTTTATTTAAAGCTGTGTTATAAAACACGCTGAAGTGTTCTTTTTTTTAATTAAGCAATGTAAAAAGAAAGAAAATCATGTTATTAGAAATTACTTAATAAGTCTTGCTGTTAATCTCATGCAACTGCTAATTATAAGGTCATAAAACCATTCTCCTCCCATTTCATAGAATCATAAAATGGTTAGAGTTGGAAGGGACCTTCAAAGGTCATCTAGTCCAACCCCCCTGCAAGGAGCAGGGACATCCCCAACTAGATCAGGTTGCTCAGAGCCTCATCCAGCCTGGCCTTGAACATTTCCAGGGATGGGGCTTCCACCACCTCTCTGGGCAACCTGTTCCAGTGTTCTACAACCCTCACTGGAAAAAATTTTTTCCTAATATCTAATCTAAATCTACCTCCCTCTATTTTAAAACCATTACCCCTCGTCCTATCGCAACAGGCCTTACTGAACAGCCTCTCCCCATCTTTCTTGTAGGCCCCTTGAGGTACTGGAAGACTGCTATCAGGTCTCCCCGGAGCCTCCTCTTCTCCAGGCTGAACAGCCCCAACTCTCTCAGCCTGTCCTCATAGGAGAGGTGCTCCAGCCCTCCTATCATCTTCGTGGCCCTCCTCTGAACCTTCTCCAACTGGTCCATGTCCTTCTCATGCTGGGGGCTCCAGAACTGGACACAGTACTCCAGGTGGGGTCTCACCGGGGCAGAGTAGAGGGGGAGAATCACCTCCCTCAACCTGCTGGCCACGCTTCTCTTGATGCAACCCAGGATGCGGTTGGCCTTCTGGGCCGCAAGGGCACATTGCCAGCTCACATTGAGCTTCTCATCCACCAGCACTCCCAAGTCCTTCTCCTCAGGGCTACTCTCACTCCATTCCCTGCCCAGCCTGTATTTGTGCCTGGGATTGCCATGACCCAGGTGCAGGACCTTGCACTTGGCCTGGTTGAACTTCATGAGGTTAGCACAGGCCCACCTCTCCAGCCTGTCAAGGTCTCTCTGGATGGCATCCATCCCCTCCAGCGTGTCGAGAGCACCACACAACTTGGTGTCATCGGCAAACTTGCTGAGGGTGCACTCTATCCCACTGTCCATGTCGCCGACAAAGATGTTGAACAGGGCCTATTTTTTAGACTAAAATAGGGAAGTCTTACATGTAACCAGGTACCTAAGAAGAAATTACTGCTTTATCACTCAGTTGTAGACCACCACTATCAATATCTGCTGCTGGAACCTAACATGCTCTTGAAAAAGGTTGGCAGAGGAACACTTGTGCCGCACTGCTTCTCTTAACATTATGGCTAGAGTCTCCAAAGAGTAAAAGGCAAAGCCTCAGTGCTTTCTGGGGCACTTATGAATGTTGTCTACAGCATTAATTGTAATTTTTTTAAAAAGGAAATAATGGTGGAAGCAGAGATTGGAGGCCAGATCCTTTTGCCAGCCCAGCAGCCAAACACTTTTCACCATTACAGCCACACTCTCTAGCTTTCAATGCAGCCTGCTCCCCCCACTCTTCACCCCTCAGAAGCAGCAGGGAGTAACTCATGTATCACATGAGCCATTCCGAAAGCTCAACACCTAGGAAACCTGGGTTTTGGGGTGTCCCACTGCCTCTCCTTTCTCTTACATTTTATTGTTCAACTAAAATGCGTGTGACCTTAGCCAGTGACTTCTATCAGCACATCTATCCACACATATCCTAATTCTCACGGCTGAAAGGCCTTTTGCATTCCCTGCACAGGTCTCCAAGGTGAGCGTGTTGGCCATTACCTTGCTGAATAAAAGGCTCTGAACTGCGGCACAGTAGCTTCCCTTCCCTGCTGACTTCAAAAGGGTGCTTTCTGTTCACTCACTTCAAAATAAATGCAAGCATTTCTTCTTGGGAGAAGATTTTGGAAGTGCCTGTCCAAAGCCCTGAGTCCACCACTAGCACTCCAGAGAAGAGAGATTACAAAAACCTCCTCTTGCATTTGCAAACTGGTGGCCTTTTGGGTGTTCCTCATTCAGCATGCAGCTTCCTTACGATCCCCTTGCCTTGTCAGACACTAGAGCCCAGAGGTCTAGCTGTGGGACCTGAATCAGAGCAGTCAAACACATTGAAGTTCAAAATTTTGCCTCAAAATTTAAAGCAGCCCATGTGTTCTCTGTTGGTCCCCACCCTGATGCAAATACTCAGAGCAGATCCTCCTTCAGCTGGTGCTCAGGTGCAGAGCACAGGGTGCTGATCGGGAGCAGTCACTTCTCTCTTTGGCTGTGGGCTTCTCATCAGCTTGAATTATGTTGGCACCCTCAGCTGTGCTTACCCTTCCATCTTCTGCTGACTTCATGTACAGATCCCTTGCGTCTGAGCTCTGCAGATGTGAACTCCAGCTGCATAGCCATCCCACTGGCAAAATGTAGCTCAGTACCACCAATTGCCCAGCCGTTGTGATCACTACTGCAATGCCAATTAGTATGAGGTTTCTGTGGGGGTATTTTCTGTCATGTAGACGTATCATGGACGTGTGTCTACACAAAGGCTTTCCCCAGGGAAGCCTCCATGAGGTTATTCAGGATCGAGTGACTACCAGCCTGCATCCACTCTAAAAATCAGGAGCAAGTGTAGAGGCAATGAGTTAGGTAGCTCCTTTCCCTACAGCAGGACTAGGACATGCACATAGGTCAATTAATTCGGCACAAGTCATAGAGAATCTGTAAAACAGTAATTGATAGCCCAAGCTCTGGAGTCTTAATAACAGACTGCAACAAAGAACTAAAGTCCAAATCCTCAGAGGTATTCAGATGTCTAACTTCCTTTGGTTTCAGCACCATTAATTATCCGGGCCTGACCTACAAAACTTTGCCTGCAAAAGCAAGGCCGCATTCACTGATAACATGATTTTCTCCATCAAGTTCATGAAGACTTCAGAATCAACTTGCATGGAACCACCGTAGTAGGTGGTCTTTAACAACCCTGGGACAAGCTACAAAGGCAGGCTAATTGAGAAGCATTCTTTTTTTTTTTTTTGTATAACAGAAAAACAGGGGTTTTTTTTGATTGCTGCCTGCGCTACTCTTTAAATGAATCCCACATAGACAGTTAGTTGGATCCTATGAAACAAGAAGGCTACACTTGGCACCTGCTGCTTTACAGATTGTGCCTGTGAAGTGGAATTTACAAGGACAAGACCAGAGAGAATGGCAAAAAAAAACAAGGAGCTGTTGAAATTATGTATTTGCTTACACTATATTAAGAATTCGTCATTAAGAATAAGCAAAGACTGCCACACACTTAGTGAAAAAGGTTACCTTGTGAGTGACTGGTGGCATTACCAATGTAACTTCACTATGCAGAACTGAAACCCAGGCACACGGCTAATTCATAGGTGTAAAAATACCACATCCCTAAACAAAAGAAGTACAAAGACTGGCAGACAGCCACCTGATGTTCGGCTTGTCCGTTGAGAGCGAAGAAGAGATCTCGGTAGGCCACAGCTGACCATTCACTTGAACATTTGTCAGTAGGGGAAGAACTTTGGGTCAACTAGCAGAAGCCTCCAGGGCAGGTAATGTGTGCGTGCCTGTGTGTAACACAAACGGGAAAGAGAACTGTGTTTGTGTAACCTGTTCCCAGTTTGTAAGCTTGCTCACATACACCTCACGTGAGTGAGTGGGCAATCATGCCCAGGGCCACTGACACAGTTGGAAGGATCTCCAAAAGTGCAGGATTAAAACGTGTAGCAGCTCATGCTACTGTATGTAGCAGTGTCCAATTTGTTGGAAAAGCACCAATGTCTGGAGTCATGTGTTAACATGGGATGCAACTTAAGTGTGAGGAAATTACATCTACGCTTAAAAACATATATATATATATAAAAGAAGGAGGCAACCAAAAGATTTGACAACATGAGCCTCCAACAAGTTGTGGAGCCACGGGAACAATGCTCCATGACTGGTGGGAGCACAGAAGACCCCCCCGGGCAGCTCCCAGCTCTTCGCGAAGCTGCTGCCGCAGCACGTGCTTCGCGGGTGGGCTGGCGGCAGCGGTGGTGCGGTGACACCGCCCCCTCCCCCCGCAAAGGGACGCGGGCGTCCCCGGGCACGAAGGCCCTGGGAGCTCGCTCGGTTTCCCCACCACAGCGCTCGGCCCTCAAAGCGACGGCAGAGGGCGGGAGGGAGGGAGGAGGGAGCGGGGAGAGGAACCGCCACCCGCTCCTCCCGCTTGCAACGCGGAGCGGCGGCGGCGGCGGCGAGCAGGGCGGGGGCGGGGGCCGTGCTCGCTGGCAGCAGGAGCGGGCGGGGAGGTGCACGGCGGCGGTGCGACCCCCGCAACCCCCGCCCACCGTGTCCCCCGCGGGGTGGGCAGCGGCCCGCTCGGTCTGGGTCCGGGTCCGGGTGCGCGTGCCGGACCGCGCCGTGCCCCGGCGGCCGCCCAGGCGGCGGCGGCGGAGGCAGCGGGCGCGCGCCACCTGCCGGTGGGCGCGCAGCGGGGCGGCCACGTGGCGCCGCCCGGGCCGGGGCGCGCCCGCGCGCGCGCTTTCCCGCGCCCGCCTCCCCCCCAACCCCCTCCCCGTTCTTCCAGCCCGCCCCTCTTCCCCCCGCTACATCCCCCTTTCCTCCTTCCCCCTCCGGTAGTGGCGGGCCCCGGGGTCCCGCGGGGAGGGGCCGTGCGGGAAGGCCGCGGGAGGCTGGAGGCGCCCACTCCCCCCGCCCCGTCCCCAGCCATCCCAGAAGTTTTTCCTCTGTTCCCAGCCCGAACTTCCCAGTTGCTCTTTGCAGCGTTGTTACAGCCCCACCAGCCTATGCTTTCATGCCTGCTGGACTTGCATTTCTTCCAACCCCATGTTGGTTCCCCAAAACGCACGGTCCCCTTTCAATTTTAGCCACCCGGGTGTCCCAGTTTTGTGAGTTTTTCCAAAAGAACAGTGACTGCACCATCCGGGGTTATCAAAGCGTTTGCAGCTTTTCTGTTAACGCTGAGGATGGCTTCCAACCCAGGGTCCTTTGTTTCAGCATCTGCAATCGGGACAGCACAGATTCAGAGGCCAAGGTGGCATCAGTTGTACTCTAAATATTCCGGTTGGATTGGCTTTGGGTGTACTTTTTAGTGTGGTTTGCTTGTTTGTCTTCCTGAAATAACAGCTCTGAGCTTCAAAATAAACAAAAACCCTGAGGCCATCTAGACTGTCTGTGGGCACAAGAAGATGCTGTGGCAGATCAT
Organism: Chlamydotis macqueenii; assembly: GCF_036417535.1. Taxonomy (NCBI): domain Eukaryota; kingdom Metazoa; phylum Chordata; class Aves; order Otidiformes; family Otididae; genus Chlamydotis; species Chlamydotis macqueenii. Next base: position 51,283,114 of record NC_141593.1, on the reverse strand, counting down.
ATGCCATCGAGCAAAGACTTTTTGAGGGGAGAAGAGTGTGCAGAATTCACCAAAACAAATTCTGCAAAAAGAAGCCAAAGTAGACGAGATCAGCCTGGGAAACTTAGCCAAGTAGGTTATTTCCCACCAACTCCATTGCCAGTTGTTGGAGGGGGCTTAAACAAAGCTCATTAATCCAGTACAAAGCTTTAATCCAGTACTACTGCAGAAATAGAGAATTAGCAGAGAAATAGCTGTGCTCCAGAGTCTTGCTTGTTTTAAATCAGGGCAACAATCAACCGCAATGTTGGAGCACAGCCTTACTATCAAGAGATAATTGGAAAATAATTTTTGATAGTATCCATCTTTTAAGGTCTTTATTACAATGGATTCCCACCTGAAATTCCAGTGCACAGTAATTTCTAAGAATCAAGTGTCATATCCACAGAGATACTAAGGTGACTACCTCCCATTTATCAATCAGTTAGTGGGAGTTTCAGGATCAAAAGAGACTTGCAGGCAGGTTCCTCTTCATATCCCCAAGGCATTGCTTAAAAAAAGGAGCTTCAGCATGCACAAAAATCCTTGACTTCTGCTCCGATAACCGAAGGACGTACACCAGAGCTGTCATCTGTAGAATGAAATATTGGTGGTGAAGCTTCCCAGAGAGATCTTCCAAGAAGAGAGACTGTTTCGGGGTGGCAATCGATGCTACTTCAACCTGATCGGAGCCAGTAGTAGCAGTGGGGCAGGAGGAGAGAGTGGAAGAGGAAGGGTTGGTGGAAGAGGTGTTGTTACAGTTAACTTCTAGCATAGCCATAACAGCAGAGGTCCTTAGGTTCTTGAGACACCTCAGTGTTAAGGGTCTGCTTGGAAAAGTAGAAAGCATTGGCTGGTGAGGGAAGGTAGGATGGGAAAAAAAGGACACGAATGCAATTGTAGTGTAAATGTTCTAAAAAAAAAATCCTAACAAAGGCATATTTTAAACTTGTCAATTTTACACACAGGTCTTGGTAAGGTAAACAAGTCCAAGACCTATGTACAACACCACCACTGCCCTACTAAGTCAAATACACACGTCTGTGTACAAAGGGAAAAGGATATCTTACTTACACTGCATGGGAAGTACTGTCAGCATTACGCACAGCTCAGCCAAGTTTGTGGCAGACCTTGCAGCCTAGCAGAATGCCAAAATACATGACCTAATGAGTTTTGCAGTGTACATGGTCTCATATTTTATTTGGTGATGAATGTTTGCCATAAAATGTTTGTGGAGACAAAGAGAATAAAGCAAGAGTGGTATTCATGTTGTTTGCCAAGAATAATACCACAGTATTTGTTTATGTACTGTGCCAAAAATATAAACTATCACAATATATAGGCATTAGGCCAAATTTATCTGTCACTGACACCACCTATCCAGCTGACTGCAGCTGAAACCGGAATTTGGCCCTCTGTTTTAGATATTTCAAAGAATACACGGTATCTCTTTTTGATTTTTAAGTCAAATACTCTTTGCATACATATATATTATACATCACATACACACACTTTACTCTTGCAGGATACAACATGAACAGCCCTTCCAAAGAGAATGACATAGAGCCAAAGCCTGCTCTAGTTAAAATTAACAAGGAAGCGTAACCAGTACCTAAAGTGAACGTGTTCACGAGCACATGCAAATGAGAGTGGCATAACAGCAGTAGAAAGTTACTTTCACTGTTCTCCATCTTCTCTGGGATCAGCCAGCCTTGTCAGCAGGATTGTGAATGAACCTTGTGACACAGATAAATTTTGTTTACCTTGATTTACTTTTTTTTTTTTTTTAAACAGAGAAGAGGTATGACTTCAAAACAAAACTCCAAACTTGAAAAATGAAAGGAATTCCAAACTTGAAAAACAAAAGGAAAATTTTTACAACATAATCCAAGTTTAAATATTTTGTTCCTTTTTACTCTTTTTTAAATAAGAGTCCATAAGGATCAAGCTCCCAGATACAATTTCTGACAAACCTTGGAGCTAGACTGAGATTTTGTGACTGGACATTGCCCCCAGTGAGTTCCTAGATGAAGTACTACCACACTTTCAGGAAAGATGGTTTTATATCCCTGCCCAGAATGTGGAACTGAAAATTACAGCTAGATGAGGAATGAGTAGTGTTAAAAATTGTAAATAGGACCAATGCATTTCAAATTAGATTCTCGTAGAATATAAAACAGTGAAGAGGGTGAAACATCATTTGCAACAGAAAAGCAGAAAGAAATGAGAGAAAACCTGAATAACAAGCAATGGAATAATCACATCTGACACATAGCTGTATGCTGTAGAGGGTGAAATGATTCAAAGGATCATAGTTGAGCTGTATGACATAAGGTCCACTTCTGCTAAAGTCAGAGAAGACTTTGCTGCTGACTTTACGAAGCTAAGGATCATGCAGCTCAGAGTTTGAAGGCCAAGTGCCAGATATCTTTAAACTGATAACCTTGGAAAAAGATCCCTTATCCATTTAAATCACCTTGACTTCAAGGACTTTGGGTGAATTTTGCTAGCCTGCTCCAGGTGAGGATATGATCATCAGTGGACAAAATGACCATGGCAAAATGTGTTGCGAGGAAAGAAACTCATGATGTAACACAGTTTTAATTGTACTTAGTTAAATCGAGTATTTCTTACTGAAGCTGAGTAATATTTTCTGACACGGCTACTGCTGTCATGAGCAATGAGGAAGAAGAGCATTTGGTTTGGCCACAAACAAGGGCTGCTGAATTTCATCATATCTAAAAGGGAAGTTCAAGAGAGGCTTCTTGGCTCCAGATGGGCACTTGGAAGTGATGGGAACCCTCTGTGTCCACTGAAATTTTTTTTCTGAAACTAATCACTTTCCCTTTTTTAGGTGTGCACCTTAAGCACAGCACACGCCTCCCTCTCAAAGCTTTGCCATCAGGCTGTCCTTTTCAGCAAGAACAACTCAGGCTTCCCTTGAACAAAATATTTGAGCTTGAAGTCCTAAAATCCATTCCTCTCCCACTTGCTTGTCTCTTATTTTCCAATACTCATAAGCTATAAATAGAGACAGGTGAAGAGAAAAAAAAAGCCACTCTGCTCCCTTGAAACTTTTTGGGCTAGAAGAAGTTTCTAGCAGGAAGCGATGGAAGAATGATAACTATTTTGCATTTAAAAACTTTTGAGTTGTTCCTCCTAAGTGAGGCCAGCTGATGTGCAGGGCAGACAGCTGTTTTAGTACTGTCATGGAATTGGCCAAGGAGTTGCTGAAATACTAATTTCTTTTGACAGAAGCCCTGTAAGTCAGCTCCAGACAATTACCTCCAGAACTTCCGAAATGACAGACTTCAACCATGGTCAATTTTATGCGCGTAAGGGAAGGCACAGAGAAGGTGACTGTTACTTGCATTATTTTACCAGTTTCGGTGATGCGCAATGCATGTGGAGACAGGCTTTCACAAGGCCATTTTCACATCCAGATACTCATAGTCAAGAGGAGATTTGTTTTGAAAATCTGCTGTGGAGGATTGTTCTGAAGACCTGACGCTTGTCCTCTGGAACATCTCTGATGTCTGGCTATGCTTCAGCTAGTTCTGATAGTGCAGATTTCTATCTGCCCTTAAATTTCAGTGAAAGACAGAACTTTTGCATGCATATATGGTTGGAGACAGGTTGACCATATTTCTACTAGCAAAGCTGCTATATGAAAGGTTAATTGTAATTTATAAGCAACTTAAATTATATGCAATTTACATACTATTTAAGTTACATGTAGGTCTCAGTTCTAACATAAACCTCTTCTTTGGAAGTAACAGTTCAACAGACATGTGAATCAGCCATCAGATCTGCATTACTGTTGATGGTTTTCACCTTGCCTATTTTGTACTGATGTCACAAATGATGTGACAGGAGATGATGTGCAAGGCTTTTGTTTCTTGAGACAGGACCTCTATGCTGTTTGGTCATCGTATTTTCCATTCTGACAGCTTCTGGGCTAGGTCATCAGCCAAAATGAACAAGCCCAGCTGCTTTTAAAGCAAATACTCTGTTTTAGAAGAGAAGTAAAAATCAGTCTCTAGTTTTACCAAAAGAAATGATAGATTCTATGACCCCTTCAGATGGCTCAAGAAGCAGCTTTTACTTGCGTATGCAAGCCTGAACATGCTGCAGAATGTACGTACCCATTTCCTTTCAGACCGGGGCAGCAGTTGTATATGCAAAAAGTGAATTTACACAACTAGACAGTTGGTTAAGTTGGACTAGTTATCTCTCTCTGAACTGACTAGTTTCATGTTAAACTTTTACTCCCTGAATTGCTTGACATGCAATGCACAGTGCCATGTTACTGCCAGCTCTGTCATTACTGTCTAGACTGCCTGTGTTTCAAATTCGGTGTTCACGCAAAATGCCACAATGGCTTTTACCAGCAGATGTCTCTCCGGCTGTGCAGAAGCGCGCTCTGAAAGCATGTGCAGAGAGACAGTAAGGAACCTGAACAGCCACAAACCCTGTTACGGTTCCAGGATGTGACATATGGAAATTTTAATGAATGTTCTTCACAACGGCTGTGTATAAAAAGTATTGGGGCAAAGCCTAGTTCAATACATCTGACGCTCTACGCTAGATCTTGAATACCTCTTGCTGTTCAGCACCGGGGTTCCTTTGCTCAATTAATAGCCACCACTGCTTGTTTGCAACATACTCCACAATGGCTTGTGGCCAGACAAGTTAAAAAGCTAAACCAAGCTTTCTGCTCCTGTTTTCAGGGCTGACAGGGATTCCTCGGTGTTGCTCAGAGTACAATGCTGTATTAATACTACTGCCCGGAGAAGGCTGGAAGTGCCTGGACTCTACAGGTATTTTCAGAGCCATGGGAACACTTTGGAAGGTAGGAAACACGGTAATAAGGCAGAACAGATGAGAGTCTAGATACAATCCAGACATTGGGGTTTTTCTACTATATTTTTGCATATGAAAGTTAAAAGCCATCATCAAGGCTGTGTGTGCAGAGAGCATAGCGACGCAGACCTCACCAGGAGAAACGTGCTCTCTTGGCTGCAGACGCTTCCTCCCTCCGAAGTATGGGGGTACTGAGACTACCGGAACTGCAAAAACAAGAATGGAGCTTACCTCCCTAAATGAAGAGAGCAGCTTAGGGGTGTACTCCACTACCTCAAGCTCAGCCCTTCCCTTACACAGGTCTCAGTATAGTCCAGAGGGTATGTGTACCACCTCTTATGCTTCTCACCAAAATCCGTATCTTGCCAATCCTAACTTTAGCTTCTGAGGTGAGGGAATGCTCAACTGTGGAGGTGAGCCCTGCAAGACAAGTATTTATGGAATACTCCATGGATAACATTTCCCACATTCTGGTCAATGCTGTCCTAATTAATGATTACAAAGGTACCTGTGCTAGTGTAATACCTTCCATGCTGGCTAATTGACTTACTTGGTCTCTACACGCTGATCTTCAGGTTTACAACTGCTCCAACTGATATCAAGATAACTCCTCACTTCTTAAATCAAGCCTGTTGAGGGTTTACAGGCTCATGGCTTTACTTTCATGTTCCTTTTGTACCTTTCTCCCACGTCTTGCAGGATGACACTGTTGCTTACCACCCAACAATGTTTTGTGTTGTTAAAGCTCCTAAGATAGAATGTCTCACAGGCAAAGTCATTTCATTCTTTTTAAAAATAATTACCATCTCATTACTTTGTAATGTGAATGTCAAAGGAGATCAAGGAAAACAACCATGGGAAGGTAGAAAGAACAGTTTAATTTATCAAGCAATTAAAAATCCACCAGTCAGAGTGTGGATAAAGGGTTGCCATGGCTGTTAAGCAATAGCTCGTCACTTGAAACACGTTTAACTAGGCAAGCTGCAAATACAAAATTGAACAGGTTAGTTTAATCTGGTTTTGGCTTAAGACTGTCTTAGATGATGACAGTTAGGGGAGAGAGAGGGTAAAATGAGAACAGTATGTAAGTGTTGATGGAGGTAGCATGGCTTTATTACCAGCAGAGAAAATACGAGAGGAAGACTTTCTAAAGGACACTTACGCATCCAGCTTCGGTCCATGCCACTGGGAATTGTGGATGTCATTTCCCACTGTTCTCTTTCCCTCTCCAAATCCCCATGAGTAGCGAGATGTTCACAATAAAATGGAGCCAGGAATTGCTACAGCAAGACCTATTCTCCAGCTGGATCCTCAGCTATCCATATGGGCTTGTAAATACATGTTGGAAAAGCCCTAAATAGAGCGGTTACAAGACAGAATGCAACCACTCAAAGAAGATTTCTTGGCTGAGGAAAGAAAGGCTTTAAAATGTGCCCAAACATGCATATATAGCAGAGACTGTAATGGCTCCAGAGAACTGTCCTTTCCCTTTCCCAAATTATTTCTAAAAGCAGAGGCGGATGCAAACTCACAACCCAGCACCTCTTCTCACCTGACTGTGAGCCAGGGACATACAGTCCTTCAGAAAATACGCTTGGTCCTCGATCTCCAGGCCAAGATTATGAAAGCCTCTTTGGAAATTTGCACACTCAAGGTGAATAAAACACTCAAATGCTTTCAGCATCTCTCCAAGCATCCTCTGTCAAGTGTTCAGGCTAAAGCTTTAAATGAGCATAGATGCATCTAGAGCTTTCAGTGTACTGCCAATGTGTAATCACACAGAGATCTGCATTTTTTTATCTTACTACTGGTAACACATCTTAAATATTCTCGGGGCACATGGGGGCAATTTTTTTTATTTTTTTTTTTTTGCTATAGGAATGCCATCACAGTTGGTGATGATCATTCCAAAGGAGAATTTGACTCAAGCTTTCTCATGGTTTATAGATAGTTCCTTTGGCAAAGAGCTTTGGGAATAAAAGCAAAACTGTTCACATGGGACAATTGAACAACAGCATTCAGGCTGTTTCACAGGCGACATTGGAGGTGCTTAACCCACTCGTTTCACGCTGAACAGTCCTGCATTTAGTGGCTATACGAAAGAGCATACTTTTGTGTGAAGGGGAGCACACTAAGCGGCAAAACAACTGCACACCCACTAACCAGTCATAATAATAGGAGGCAAAATAATATCAGGCAAGTAAAGGAGAGGTTTGTAGCACTCTTCATAGCTCAGATTCAGTAAACGTAACAAGATAAATACAACAAGAGGTCAGGTACTCTAATGAGATCAAAGAGAGGCATAGAGGGTGACCCATGGCTTTTCACAGTTCATATCCAGGCCGACCTTCATGTTTAGCTAATGCTAGGTGCAGCAGACTGGCTCCCAGCCCTGGCTCCACTGGAAAATGGTTCCCAGGCTTTGCAGCTGTTCAGATCACACAAGCCACAATCCTGACAACCACCAGTTGATACCCTTGAGAGAGGCACCACAGGCCATAGAATAAAACTCACCTTCCTTTGCTGCAGATGTTCCTTCTGATTGCTGAGCTTAGCGCTGCGTCCATGCCGTTTCAACACTTGTCACATTTTGCTTTGTCTGCCAAGAGTGTTTATATTTCCATAAGACCAACCACAAGGCAGGTATGCAAATACTTTTCCCACTTGCTTGAGATACTCTCATGCCATAAAATGGGAAGTAGAATGGCATGAGTTTGTACAAGTTAAAAAAATCAATACCCTGTCACTATTAACAGCACTATGTGTACTGGTACTTCTAGCATCAGCTTAACATTTGAAGGGAAAAGGGACAGGATGTTGTAAATAAGACTAAGCTTTTTGAGGCCTTCCAACATGAGAACAATACTTATTCAATGTAGCTTGTATTAGAATATAACAAAGCCTTTTTAATGACCAGAGTATTGAAATAAAATACTTCTCTGCAACCTAAATAATCAAGGCAAGTCATTTGTAATATTACCACACGACCACAGCCTGAAAAGGTGAGAATTTTTCTCCTCACTACCCAAGATTTCAAAATAATGTATTATCACAGAAAATTTCCATCTGCAGTTTGATTATTATTTCAAAGACATATTTGGTCTGAAAATTAAAAATAAAGAAGGATACAATTGAGGAACAGAGCAACTACATGCTGAAAATTTTTGTTCATCTCAAAGTCTGCTTTCCCAATGAGATGAGAGTTTCAAAGTAAATTTTCTGCCAATACCCCATAAAATGAATAGAATGCAATTGAGGAAATCACTTTTCACCAAAAAAATTATTTTGTTTAAGATTTTTACCATTTTCCTGTCATGAACTAAACATCAGTTTTCCATTAACAAAAGAATGTTTTTAATTAAAACAAAGGGGAAAATAATTTTTCCAAAACAAAATCCAGTTTTTTTTTTAAAAAAAAATAATTTTCCTGGCTTTATTTGCTACTCAGTGTTAAAAAGAATTTCCACCAATATAGTTCTCTTGCAAAAAGATACTTCCTTTCAGTCAACCCCATTTTCAGCTGGAAAAAAAAACTCTCAAAAAACCCCCCATGCTCAACACTAATAGTAATAATTCATATGTCTAGAATGCCCCTTTTGCCTGGGCTCCTGAAGGCATTCTACAAATAATAGACTGAACTGCACAGAGGCAAAAGAAAGATTTGTGTTTCACAGGAGAGAAAACACTAACAAAGCAAGGGCTTAGTTTTCAGAAGCAAATATAAACATGACTGCTGCAATACAGGATTAGCCCAGCAGTCTCTCTAGCCCCGTAGCCTTCTGTTTGCCTAGTAGGGGAGACACCATGGTTGTGCAAGGTGGGTTTGCTAGGGTGAAGCCAATTCTTCACACTCCAGATGTGCTGATCCCTGTAATTTCCCAGGAACCTCAGCTGCATAATTTTTGGTAGGAGGAGATTGTCTGCACCTTTCCCTGGCTAATAGAGTCTGCTGTGAGTAGATGCCAAGAGTACAAGCCTAGAGAAAATCTAAGAGTAGGTCAGGCATGTACTATATAATGTACCCGTCATACTCTTCTACTATCTGACAAAACACCATGAGGTCTGCCTGAGTTAGAACTGGTATCTAATTGATTTCCATTTCTAGCATTTCTACGTGAGGCAATGAGTTCCACAGCTTAATTATATGTTGTGCAACTTAAGTAGTAGCGCTTTTTTTTTGTTTGCTTAGGGTCCATTACCTACCAGTTTCACCTGAAGTTGCTGTATTATGAAAAACCATTCTGTGTGCATCAGGTTCAATTTTGATTTTACAGACCTTTGTGACAGCTAGTTTTCTCCTCTCTCTTCTCTAGCAGTCTTGATTTGCTGAGTCAGTCACTCTCTGTGCCAAAGACAACCCATAATTTTTGTAAGTTTTCTTGCTCTTTCCTTTCACCATAAATAAGATCTAGTAGCCACACCAGTCTGATGCCCCTGGAGGAACAATAAGAAGCTTCATATTGCCCACACTAGAGGTGGTTAAATTCTTGTCAGGTATTGCCGGCCATGACTACTTTACAATGTACCAAGAAGCAAGGATGCATTTTACTAGGAGCATCCCGTTCAACACCCTCATTTATTTTTTTTTCTGACGTTAATGAACTGCTCAAACATAATCCCACTCTTCTCCACATCATTTCAGCCTGGGTTAAAAAAAAAAAAAAATCAGCACTGTTTAAAGATATCAGAAGAAGATCTCATTAATAACTTGAAATGCCTGATCACATTATTGTAGTTCATGCTGCAAACATATCCCCAGGGGTCTTACCCCGCTTGACCTTCTTAATCATTGCTTTTCCTTACAGCATTGATGCTCTAATTTCCTAGACATTCCATATAGACCAGCTACAGGCTCAGAAACACAGCATGTCACCTCTTAGGTCAGCACCAATAAGGTTGTACTAGTATTAGAACCATATTCCTAGTTCATTTCTGACAGCAGTCTGGATTTCCTCCTCTTGCTATAGTAATAGCATGCTCTATAGCATTTCCAGGAGTTACTCCACTTTGTCCTGCCTCCTTGTGTGCTTGCTTCAGTTTGGTTGGAAGCTCATTAACCTTGTGCTCCGTTCAGTTTGCGTTTGAGGACAAGAACACATACATAGCAATGCCCAATTTGGAAACTTGTTTCCTGTGTCCACATACAGCGACTCAATGGCGATGCATGGGTTTGTTTTCTGAAATTTCTCTGCTTTTCTTAAGTACAGCCTTTTAGCACTAAATTTTTGTTGGTTTTTCGTGAACTGTTTAGCATTTGGCATCTGTATCTTCTCACTTAATAGATATTAGCATTTAAACTTTTTTTTTTTTAAACAGCCTTTGTGTTTCAGTTTCTTCTAAATCAATTATGATCCAGTTCCTGCCAAACTTACCCACATAAAGCTTCAGTCTGAAGTAAGCAGGAGATTTAAGTAAAGATAAGGGAATTAAGAAAAACATCAGCACATTTGATTTCTCAGGAACTATTCTTTTGGGAAGACCACCTACAAAACATCTGGATTACACTTGGGAGAGAGGGATTCAGAAGAATCCAACTTGATCCTGAACTTTTTAATCCAGAAGGTCCACTATAAAAATAAAGCACATGTGTACTAGTTACAGGAGATGATACTCAATCCAAATTATCAGAACATAGATCTTTGGAATCATGCAACATTGCTTCAAAACTTGGATTCGAGTTTGGTGATAAGGTCACCAGCTCTCCTTAGCACATTATCAGACTCTGAAGCCTGAACTGATTTTAAAAATCCACAAACCCTATAGAAGAGGCTATTGTTAAAGGGACAATTCACTGCTGATCCTTCCTCCTGACATGCTGGTTCTCAGTGCTGCTGGTGGGGTCTGCTGTGAGCTAAACATATACCATAAGCTACCTCTCCTTGTTTTCAGCAGCTATACTGAATTCAAGGGGCCTAAAAATATATTGGATAATTGGATTGAAGCCAAGGAACATGCCCCAGCTAATACAAAGGCAGCTGCTCAGAAAGATGTGTCTATCTCCCGTGCTCCATTCTTTCCCTTGGCTCAACTTGAAAATATCAAGTAAACCACTAAGCCTCTCTCCTGCTGTTTTAACCTTTCATGAGCTGGAAAGCAAACATCAAAGAAAAATCACCTCCTTTGCAGGACAACGGCTCCCTTTGGGAGAGTCAGAACCAAGCTTTGGTGCATGATAGGTGACTGTTAAGTAAAGACAGCAAAGTTTTCTTACAAACAACATTTGAACTACATTAGTCACTCCTGTGAGAGAGAAGTTGCCACAAAACTGTACTCTTTTCAATACAAAACTAATTTCTTCACCTTTTCTGACATTCTGCTATGAAAATAGAAGAACCATGTAAGTTTATGTCTTCAGCTTGCTCAGCATAATCTTCTTGTTAAGTGTCATACTCAAATTCCAATGACAGACACTCAAAAATACTTCCATATAATTCCATAAATGGATGTAATTTTCAGAAAACAGAATGTGTGCCAAAGAGCTTAGGATTAAAAAAAAATCTTGCCGTGACTTTATTCCAAATTTGACCAGAAAAGCCCAACCAAAACTAAGAATCCATAAGACTCTCTAATCCAACCAAGTGTTTGATAGTGGTCATCTTTTAAGGGAAGGAAAAAATCTGACCAAACTAAAGGTGACTGATTGAAGTGACTACCACAAGGAACAATTTATATATAATTTATCATGGAAAAGTATGCCAGAAAGCTTGACAAACTTTCAGCCAAAGACAATAGAGTAGATGCATATTTCTTGCTTTTAGGATCCTTTGATAAGAACTACATGCCCCTGCACTATCAGCTTCTAGGGCCAGTAAAGCTGTCTCAACTACCTTGACAACATGCTTCAACAACTTTGAAGAAACTTTTTTTTTCATAGACTCTAAGAATCATAGAATGGTTTAGTTGGAAGGGACCTTTAAAGGTCATCTAGTCCAACCCCCCGCAAGGAGCAGGAACATCTCCAACCAGATGGTATGGAAATGAAGGGACTGTCTATATGATATCCTCCTACCTCCACTTCTTTCCAATAAAATGAAATGTAGAAAATACAGAAGAGGAAAGCAAAATGCATTTATCATCTAATGCAACTTTGGTTCTATTAATTAATCACATCTTAATGTATTTCTTTTTACAAAAATTGGGCATACTTAATAGAAATTAAGATCCAGAACAGCAATTGGATTAATCAGGAATAGGCCCTTCCAGCCAGAGAATTGAGCTGATAAAACAACTCCTTCAAGCCTTAGTTTATATTAGCACAAAAGAACTACTTCTAATTTTACCAGGCTAATGACAAAATTAGATACAGTCAACTAGTTCACCTATGCAGTTCTGCTGAATCTGACAAGCTTTACCAGAACAGATATAAGGCATTCTTACCAATCTCACACAGAAAAGTTTAGCAGAGATACAGAACTATAAGCAAGAAGTAATTGTTTATTTAAGGCATTCTGGACAGACTGTATTAAAGACTCTTACAGAATTCAGGTTAAACTCTGTGTAACTAGTTACCTTCTTCTGTATTGAAAAAAAAAAAAAAAAAAAAAAGTAGTTCTCAAAATACTTGCTTGTAACTTATTCAGTATGGAGTTCTTTCGAGCACCCACCGAAGCCCATGAGAACCTTAAACTGTACGTTTGTTTTCATGGTGCTTACAATGGGATTTCTTTCGGCACAACTTCTGTTCTGTCTCACAATATACATTTTTCATGTGATTTGTATTTCTTTTAAGGCATTCAGTCAAGAAAAACAACTTCTTTTTCATATTGTCATCTTTAAGTCCAAAATGAATACAAAACCATGTATTTTCCTTCAAATTGTAATTTTCAAAGAATTAGTCTAAGCATATTTTCACATTTATTAAGGCTAAGGGTAACCAGTATTTCACAGTTGTGCAACAAAGTTCCATACCACAATTCTGTATGGTTCTTGTGATCTAGTATACACAGTTCACTTTTTGAAAAAGATATCCAGAAGTTTTAAAAACCATGGACATACAACTTTTGCTGGTGTTGCTGAATAACTACTTGATCATTAACTAGTTAGTTGGCAGCTTCTAGTTTATCCATACATCCATGAAACCAAGCTACAAAAAACTGAGACACCCTGCAAGTGAATACTCCAAGCATTTATAACTGTACACCAAGTTTCAGGATAACATGTTAGGAATCTGACTGCTATTTTATCCAAAGAGGTGGGAGTTGGTTTTGGGTTTTTTAAAAATTCTTCTCTGTTTAAGAAAATACTCTTTTTAGCTTTCAGGCACATTTGCTATAAAGTTGGATTCCAAACTGAGAGTTCAGTGGTTTTAGTCACTACCATGGGAATGTGACTAGATAGGCACAAGAAATTTCTTGAGTACTTTTTACTTTTTCTTTTGTCTAAGCACAGCACTGGTGACAGTTTTTCTAAATTTAGATGTGTACCTGGAACTAGAACTTTGTCTTTTCAAATCAGATCTCCCTCCACATTCTCTTTGGCATCCCTGCACAAAGATTAACCTACCTGCTCTTGCTGAAGAATACTCTTCAAAGCAATACTCTCTGAAGACAAATTATCTAATTCTGTAAAAACAGTTTATTTATTCTAAAAATTGGCACATCAATGAAAGAGTCCTCTGAAAAGATTCTATTTTTATGAAATATAACATCTCTAAAACATCAGCATTCTCAGTTCCGAAGTGTATGCCACTTGGAATTGCTCCACATCATGTGCAAAAAAGATGTAATGAGCAGGAAGCAGCAGACTTCAGCAAACACTAATAAATAGTTCCAGTACTTCTGATATTAATAGTTCTTCATCAATAGCACCAGATGTAACTGCTACAAAATAGTGCTGGTATTTATTAACAGTAGGCATAATAGGGCTGAACTCATGAGAAACAAGGTAAAGTATTCTTTTTTAAAAGGAAGTTTGGCTTTGAAAATGAAAATAAAAAAAGCATATGCTTGGATAAAAGCACAGGCAGAGATGTCTAGTCCTGGTCAAACTGAAAGGTAACTACAAACAACATGTAAATCGCCGTTTAACACGAAAAACAGCTACATATCAAATGCTTGCAAATAAAGTGTCAAAGTAAGCCAACACTGAAAATATTGAAACGTTTCTACTTGCTAACTGTAAAGGGTTTTAAAAGTGCCAGATAATTCATTCTTATTTTAGAAAATATAAAAATTTGAAAAATATTTACTTAAGTAAATTAAGAAAATCTAGACCAGTGCAATGTGAATTACAACAGTAATTCAGTTATTTTTCTAGCTAAAGGCATTAGTTTGGTACATTTTCATGGTTTTACAGAACAATGTGATTAAGCCTTACTCAGCTGATGACGTTCTTATTTGGGACATGCTACTGTGAACACTTGGCAGTGCAAAACCATGCAATCCCAATGAAAGATAAGAATTTGGGGGTGCAGGGAAGAGGTGAAACAAGAAATATATCAGAAAAAATACAAAACTGATTGTCATATTTTGAAACTATCTTTTTAGCATCTTAGCATTTAAAGTTATCATAATACATAATATCATAATACAAAATTTAGTAAACTTACCACTAAAAATTTGTAGGTTTTAACTTACAAATCCAACATGTGCATTTAGACATCTGAACAGTAGTTTACAAAACACATTCCAAAGATGAAAAACACCACAGTAGTATACAGCCCTGTTCTCTCCTCACATGCACTTCTTTAAACAAATTTCTCAGCCAGCCTAATGTGAAACACAAACATCTTCAAAGGTTATGACCATCAAGGATTTTAAGCCACTTAATCAGTTTTTTTTGCTTGTCTTTTCTTAACACCATTACGGGGCTGTTCAGAAGACCGGTCACAGACTGAAGAGCCATTGGAAGATGTGGAACCTTCACCTTTCACTTTAGATGGCGTCTTTGGCAAGCCGAAGAACATATAGCCTAATGCAGCCTCAAAGGGAGCAAATGGAGAAGCTGAAGATCTTGTCAACATCATTGTTACCTATGAAGAACAAGGATCAATAAAAGTTTTAATTACTTCACAGCAACTGAAACCAAGTTCAAAGCTGAATGGATGTATGGCATTTCTCACTTCCTACACAAGCATAAGGCCATGCCACCAAGAATGAAAATACGTTCATTTCAGCTTGAATTGATCAAAGAATGTTTTTCTTTCTGACCTACACTCTTCACACAGTTACACACAAACAATGTGCAAAAAAAAAATTTCTATGTAAACTTCTATGTAAGTTTACTAAAACATCCAAAGAGTACACTACATTTAACGTCATACAACTAAGGTGAATAGCAACTTTTATGTCTAAGTTTTGTATTTTGTTCAAACTGAAAAACTGTAAACAGAGTGGCTACTTCCATTTAAATTGGAAGAATGCAATGTAAATACCTAAATACATATGCACAGCCAGACTTCAGTTAAAATTCCAACATCCACATTCATTCCATAAATTTGAGAGATTTAGGTGGAAATTCCTTAGAATACATAACTTGGAATCAGGATATAAAAAACTGTTTTGTAGATCCAGGTACCTGAAGAGTTTATATTGCAACAGTTTCTACAGTTTTCAGAGACATGAAAAGTTGCTAAAACAAGACACTACTACAGGACTATGCCAGATTCACAACTGTTGCTGTATTATTTAAGTGGATGCTCAAGCTCCTGATAGTCAGTATGACCATCAGTTTAAGAACTTATTCACTTCCATGCAGTGTGACAGCCAGCTTCTAAAGACAGCTATGATTTTTTTACTTCTAGAATAACATTAATTTCCTTCTCCATTCCCAGCATCCCCAGTTCACAATGCCTTTATTGGTTTAGGTGGAGAATCACGAGCATCAATCAGCTTGAAGTCCTGGCTTCCTAAAGCAACTTCTCTAGAATTAAACTTGTCTGCTACTTCACAGAAATGAGACTGGCAACCACTACTTTAAGACAGTCTCCAGTCTGTTCAACAACAGCTCTGAAGCTCTTAAAATTACCAACTTCTGCTAACACAGAGACTACACTTTCTTATTAGCTAATAATCCTGAAGACAGGCATCATCCTGGAAATGAACAACGCTGGAGGGATTAAAGGATTCAACAGAGAAGTAGTATCTATTTTATTATAAAAGTAGTTACAGCTCCTTCAAAGTGGTTTTGATACATTTTCTCTTTCCACCTAAACACTTAGGTTGTGGACACCTTAAGGTAGATGAGAACCTCGTTGTCTTGTTTTGTAAGCCCACAGATGACTGCACAAGAACAAGGAAGGCGTTAAGCAGCTAGCAAAAGGCAGAGAATAGGAGAGTTTCTTTGTACAAGAATAAGGTGTTTTTGAGATTATGGACATACAAGCTGGGCATATCAACTGTAGGGTGCCAAATTCCCCCCCACCTCATACATTGAACAGTATCAGTAACAGAACAGGTCTTCTGTTCTGCTCATGTAGAGAAGACTAAAAACAGTTTTAAGACTTCAGTAAAGGCTGGCCTTTCCACCCAGAAGCACACATTCTAACTTGTGGTAGAATGTTTGAAGGCATATTTTTTGCTCTGAAATAAAGAAATAAAATATTTCCTGTTATTCAGTTATTAGCAACACCTTCACATTCTTACCTTGGAGACAACAAGAAAGATGGTGTATGAAAACACGAGGTTGTGTCTTGCTATTGGCAAGTACTGGCTGTGTTGCAGGGTGAAAAGAACTGCTCCTATCAATGTTACCTTCACAGGGCTGGAAATCAAACAAACAATGTTAGTTTCTCTTCTGTACTCTACAGTGAAAGCTGCCACGGCCTAGAAAGCCATAAATGTTCTTAGTGTGCAAGGTAATTATTTCTGAACACAGCTAATGAAAACTCATGGTAACAGTGACAAGGTCCAAAACCTAACTATAATCAAACTAAGACTTTCACTTTATATACTGTTACTCTACTTTCTGTCTATAATATGCACAAGCCATAAGTTCAGTACTACTTTAAACACCCAGCATACTCATATTTGACAAATCCTTCTCAAATAATTTCCTCTATTTAGACTCTATACATCAGCTTGCTCCCCTTCTTCCTGTCCCAGTACCTTACTGAAAAGTTAAATCACAAATCTTGCACTACTCGGGATACACTTAAAAACACGTTCCTCTCCTGTCCTCCAGGTGCTAGTTACTCCAAGGAGTTGCTTAAGGTGTTGAAGAACAATGTAGTCCAAGTCTCAGTCCACTGTGACACTCAGCAGTTCTGGGATTGTAGTTGTAGTCAGCTTATATTTGACCTAAGTCAGGCCTATGTTACCAGGTTTTGCCAATTTGTTGACTTGAGACATGCAAAGATTTACATCTTATAGCTATATTCATTGTGGTGGGAAATCCCTTGCTGGGTATGCAGTCAGAAAACAAGAGAACCATGGTCAGTTATCTAAAGTCATCTGAAGAGACAGCACTCATATACTGGCAGAAAAATTCTGTTCATTTCTTAATCTGTATCTAATGTGACACTTACAGGTGACATTCCTGTTATCACAGAGCATCTAGCATAGACACATTCTTCACTGTCTTTTTAGTAACTCATAAGATTTACTGCATGAACTTCCTGCTTAGGAAGTCCAAAAAACAACTCTGTGTACACAGAGTATACATCAATTTGCAGAATGCTTTATCCGTTTAACTTTGTTAACTTACTTCTATTTAATATTCTTAGGTTTTATAGATTGAAACAAAATTTTTAAAATCCTTTTTGAGTTACTTTGAGTGACATCCACCATGCAGAAGGAAAATATACAGTCAGTAAGCATTGCTTTAGTGTTGCACCTGTAAGTACAGTGTTATTTGGGTTTACAGTGTTATTATTGACAGTGACCTCTTCCTTGTGGAAGTCTGCTTTCAAGACTGCCACTTAGGCACTGACAGAGGGAGAGAAATTCTAAATACCTGGAATTTCAGAAAAAGCCAGCAACTAACAAAAGCCTTAAAAAGTTGAAATATTGCCAAACGAAAGGCCACAAATTCCTCTTCTGTTCTGTTATTCTGTTGCTAAGAGTGGCTGCAGAAAAGAAAGATAACTTTAAAAAAAAAAATGTATTATTTCTAAATTTTGCTGATTTGTTTGCAACCTCAGACATTCCCTTTTCCAGTGTCCATCCTCTTTACAGTATGCACACTGATTTATTCCTAGAGGTGCATTAGATTCCAGGTTACCAAAGTTTTTAAAACCTCCTCTTCCCTGAATTCGTCCTCTTCCCCTTGTTATGCTCCCTGTTAAAACAGCTATTAACCTATTGTCTCTGATGCTCTTCTTTTGTTCTTCCTCTTTTTCCCAATTATTATAAACTTTCCACGCTGTTTCCAGCATTTTAACCAAATTTCTTGAGTCTTCTCCCTCTAATTTTTGAAGCTTTCACGTTATGTCAGGCGCCAATTGTGCCATAAAAATTAAGGCTAGTTGTTGTTCTGCCTCTGTTTCCAATTTCAAATCAGTATATTTCCTAAAGGCTTCTTTTAATCTTTCCAAAAATGCAGAGGGCGACTCATTTTTCTCCTGCTTTATCTCATATAATTTAGACCAATTCAAAGCTTTTGGCATTGCATGTTTTACTCCATACAATACTCATTTCTGATAACGGGTTAGCCTTTCCCAATGTACAGAATCATTCAGATCCCACTGAGGATCTCCCGAAGGAAAATTCTGCTCCAGTGTCTCAGAGAATGCTCCACCCACACCTATCGCCTCTGCTTGTGCTTTTTCAACTTTTAAAACCATCTGTTTTTCCATACTATCTAATAAAGTATACAATATTACTTGTAAATCATTCCAATCGGGATCCTGAGTTCTAATAATTGTTTTGACCACTCTTCCTACCTTTTCTAGGTCCTCTCTGTAAACCCCCGCTGCCTGTTTCCATGCCATTAGATCTGTGACAGAAAATGGTGTTCTAACATATACCAGCCCATGTATTCCCACTCCTTGTCTTAAGGGAGCCAGCATGTGAGTTCACTGACAAGTTTGTCTAGACACCGGAGTGTGAATTACTACCTCTGATATTTCATCAGCTTCTTTCCTCATACTATCCAGTTCTATTCGTCCCAAGTCACTCTTTTCCCCTGGATATAACGGGGAGAGATTCTGCTTCCCCCTTTCTCCCTGCAGTGGGGCTATATCTAGTTCTAATTCCATTTCATCCTCTTTTGGTACCATACACCTAATGCATCTCCTTCCAATATCACAAGCTGAACAACAACTCTTAGTTTTCTTATTCTCTGAAGTTAATGTCATCACCAAATTATCTCGGCTTATCAACTTGCACTCTTTTTGCCAGTCTGTTCTTTGTCTCAAGTAAAACAACAAATCCACATACGGCACCTCACTCCATTTACCTTCTCTTCTACAGAACAACATTAACTGTAAAATAGTATTATAGCTCAGAGTCCCATTAGCTGGCCACTTCTCCTGGTCTTCCAAGACATATAAAGGCCACCAGAGATCGCAATATTCAATCATTTGACTCTTATGTAAATCATCATGTAGTTCACCCCAATGTGCCAACAACCATCCCAACGGTGATGTTTTTGGTATCTTTTCATCAATATTAATACTTCCCATACTCTTACTCTTAAACAATTTAGACAATGCCATTATATTTGTATATCAAATATATCAAATATCACGTGCCAAATATTAAAACCCAAATGTCAATTACCAAATTCCAAGTTTCAAATACTAAGTATCAAATGCCAAATACCAGATAAATGCAAATGACAATTGTCCCAAATACAAAAACCAAACAAATGCAAATGACAATTGTCCCAAATACACAAATGTCCAACCCAGCAATAGCTTTCGCTTATGACTTACGGGCAGACGCCTAGGCTTCCAAACCAAATGGGTACCCTCTGAGCCCTAACCCTGCAAAGCTTTCGCTGCGCCTTACAGGCAGGCTATCCAAACCAAATTCCAGAAAAGAAGTGCCTTACCCTGATCCCAGGGGTCTTGCTTCGAGCTCTTCGGTCCAGGGATCGGAGGTTCTCCCCGAGAATCCCTCGGTGTGCGCTGGAGTTCCCGCGATCCCTCGGATCCGTTGAGGTTCAGAAGCAGTGTCCCATCTGGGTCGCCAAAACTGTTACCGAAATCCAGAATAAAACTCCTTAACAGCAATGTGAAGTTAAGAAGCAGGCACTTCTTTACTGCAGCACAGCGGATCGCTCCACCTAGCATGCGCACCTGTTCAATCCAACAGCGCAGTTAAATACACATTCGATATACATATTCACTAGATTTACGAGAAATGTTATACATAAACATCAATCTTCCGAGAAATCATTATAATACGTCTCCTCCCATTTGCGCATGCTCAGTCTTTTGAGTCGAGGGTCTTCTGGTGGTCTTGGGGGTCGTCAGAACGCCGTCTCCTCGAATTCACTGGTCAAACTCCTCCTTAAATCTTCCATATATAGTCTTGAGAACAGGGTCGCCTTGCCCTTGAATCTTCTGGCTTGAAAGTGATGGCTCAAGGCCCAAGCTGCATAGTTGGTACCTCGTT
Source organism: Chlamydotis macqueenii (assembly GCF_036417535.1). Lineage (NCBI taxonomy): Eukaryota > Metazoa > Chordata > Aves > Otidiformes > Otididae > Chlamydotis > Chlamydotis macqueenii. Next base: position 51,262,736 of record NC_141593.1, on the reverse strand, counting down.
CTACCACTCTCCTAACTACCCCAGACATGTTAAGCTAACTTCCAATAAACGAGGTGTTGTAACAGTTCTAAGACTCCCCGTTCCCTCTAAGGATATTTCATATAAAATTTAACCCATGTGACTATAGTTCTATAGTTAGCAAGAATCACCCCATATTGATATACCAGAATCATATTAAGTATTTTCCTATTATCAATCATTGGTTATATCATTAATTATAATTCTATTGATTAAAGTCCTTGATACCAAGATCGAGATAGGAAGGGCGGAGAAGCAAACTAATAATCAGCTTGCTTTAACTCATAATACTTGTAGCAACATAAGAGTAACATTGGAAAGATCAAACAAATTTTAGCAAATTACCACAGGGAGCTTATCTTGACTTACAATAATAGTTTCTGGCTTTCTAGCCTGTCTCAGTTCTCATTTTACTGTAGAGACTAAATGGGAAGCCATGTAATTTTGTCATTCTTTGCTTCTGCAAAGAAGTAAGATTTCCTATCTTGCAGAACATTTTTGCTATATTGAATATCAATTATTTGCAAAGGTGCAAATTGGTTCTCTATGGAGGAAAACAGTACTGACAGAGAAAGTAAGAGTTACAAGGCTCAAAGGGAGACATCTTAGTGATGCTAAGAACAGGCACCAAAAATGCAGACTTCACTTGCATACTTCTGATACCACTGTCCTTTCATTTTGGATAGAAGACCATGTCCCTGTAAGAAAAATTGAGTCTATATTGCTTTCTGACTGACTCGGTGCTACTTTCTGTCAAATAATTTTTGTTGACTTTTCTTCACATTTGGTGCCTGTGCTGTGAACCTAAAATGATTTAAAACATCTGCTGAAGTTACCAAAGATCATCAACCAATCTTTCACAAGATATACACCAAAACATGGAGTACAAACATGTCCTATTGTTTGGGTTTTTTTAGTCTGAACCACTGAAACTGTCAACACAAGGAGTTAGCAAAACAACAGTTAACACATTGCAGTCTTTTTTAAAAACTTACTAAGACATCTTCAGTAGTTCATTGGTTTCAGGTTTCCACACTCCTCTCACCAGCTGCTCAAAGTTGGAAATTAGGCCACTACCAGCTCCTGAAATTGCAAAGATTTAGGATAAGCCCTCACCGATTGCTACCACTACTGCACAACCTATTATTGCTCCCAGCAAAACTTGTTACACCAGGTGCCAAATGTGACACCCAAAACTCAGACCTAAAGAGACTAATCCAATCTTTTATATGTACATGACTAGAGCGACCAAGATGAAACCTCAGAGGTTTAGCTACTTAGTGAGAACCTCAGGTTTACCTTTACGTGATAGCATCTTAACTGATGCACACATTACTACAAAGAAATGCCTGAATTGCCAATGTAAATCTCCAGAGAAGCTTAAGTAATTCCGTTCTTCATGTGATCATATAAGTACAGAGAGTGTGTCTATAAACTACAAGGACTCTCTGCGAGAAAAGTGGATACGTATTTTTACAATAAGAGCATACAAGACCATAAGAAGGTGTTAGGCACTCCGGCCAATGAGACTGATCTGTATTATAACCTGGGAAAAGCATACATTAGATTATCACATTAACACATGCTGTTTTCCAAAGCACAACAGAATCAAGCAAATAGAAACAAGACATGCACTACTACTTCCTGAAGTGGCTCTAACACTGTGACTACAAATACAGCTGCTAGGAAGGTAGCTTCCAGAGTCACAGTTCAAAAGCAGGCAAGCAGGAAGATTCATTCCTGTGTTTAAAATCAGCCAATGGTTACAACCCAAAAAGCTAAGAAAACAAGTTCTCTTCTTCAGCCACATGCAGCGAAAACAGCTTTGAGGAAATATGCTGTTAGAAAGTTTAGTAGTAACGCTGAAGCTACATGGGATATCTATTTCTTTATTGCCATCAACTGCCCATCCTACAAGCCCTCATAAGACCTTCTGAAGGGATAAGATGAACTTCCCTCAAAGGCATTGAATGTCACACTTAATCCAGGCAGAAAAACTGCTGCACAGGCTTTTTCCCTTGAGGGGATAACATACTTTTTTAGGACTATCATATCTAGCACTGCAAAGAATGGTGTTACAGTTACACTGAAGGGCTAGCCATTTAAATACCACTCCAAAACATCACAAACCATCAGAACAAGATGTTATGCATGTTACCTCTGGCCCAGCCCACAGCTACCATTACAAGCCAGGCATCTTTGAAGTGGCTGTCTGCATGCGCAACGCCAGCTGTTATCTTCCAAGTCCTAGTCACTTCTTTCATTCCTGCAACTAGAAGCCGAAGAGGCAGAAAGGCAAAGCACCGGTAGAATACGTCTTGTGGGCAGTAAAAGACAAGATACCTGAAAGGCATGAGAAAATCCATTAGCAGCATTCAAAAGTTTTTGCTAAGGAATTAACTTTTTAATAATCTTTAAAGGTATTTTTGGATTATGACTAGCAATGCGTGATGTAGTACTGATAACTCACTGTCTTGTGTGGTAGACATATCGGAACAAATGTGAAATGCTTTTGAGCGTGCTGGAGCTCTTGCACCAAAATCATGAAACATTATTTGAAATTGCCCTTACTGCCTCATCGTCCCAGAGAAGAATCCATTACTTAAATCCATTACATAACAAACCACTTAAATTTTACCAACAGTTATATAGCTTACATGTCATGTTTTTATAAGCAAAATTATTAAATTAGTGTCTGACTGACTTTGTGTGGATTGGTGGGTTATTTTTGTTTGGTTCATTTTTGTGGGGTTTGGGAGTTTTTCTTATAGGATTACAACAGGGTGGTAAATTACATGCTGGCACCATGCTTTCATATTGATGGCTACATGGAGTTATATAACTTCAGCAAGAATGCCTCCACTAGTTACTGTAATGCTAAATGAAATGCACAGCTATTTTCAAACACATTTCACATCTTAGTAACTACCAATTCTAGCTTTTCCAGCTTGCCAATTACATTTCTTTTTTCAAAGTACTGAAAGCACAGTATTCAACACTTAATAATATCTTTTATCAATTTGCTTTTAAAACAAAGTAAAGTTAAAAATGGCTAACAATGAAACCCTAAGTTGACAGTAAATTTTAATGTATTAGATTATGTGGTGTTTTATTATATCTCTTAAATCATAAAAACAATGCAGTTCTTACAGAGACATTGAAGGTCTCAAAAAAAACCAATATTAAGTATCTAGATTATTTCAGCACAGGAATAAGAGAGGAACAATTAAGTAAAAGCAGAGAAAGCCTTTAAAAGATGGGGAGAGTACCTTTTCATCTTCTAAAAGAACCCCTACTTTCCTGTTGGTTTAGGCTTCTGAGCTCAGTCCTGTCTACCAAGAATTTCTAAGGCTGTATCATTCTTCTGTTTACACAGGCTGCAATGCAGATATGTACCTCTTGTACCCAGTTTACTTCATTAGAACTACTAGCAGACACCGCAACTAGCAATAGTCATGCTTCATGGTTAAAGATTAGAAATAAGGAGAGCACTCAAAGTTTGGGGATTTTTATTGGGGAAAAAAGAAAAGCTTATCCTTTACAGCAGAATGCCAGGAAGTTCATCCCTCAGAAAGGCAAAGTTTAGCTGCAGTCCTGTCCGAATTATATATTCTCTTTTTCTGCAATGGATATAGTACCTTCCCAATGCAAACTTCTAAACCTTCTTCTTTTCAAGACTTCCCAGAGTAGAGCATGAAATAGCCTATTTCTCACATGCAAAAAAGTTATTGGAATTTACATTAATAGCTGACTACTGCTCTGGTGTTCAGTTTTAGCTTTACTTTTGAACTACTTATAGTCTTCCTTTTTCTCCTATTGTAAAATCAATCGCCGTTGTATGCAACCAAGCTTCAGCTGATAGGAAGTCAAAGAGGTATAGAAACTATGTATTTTCATAGCTACTAAAAGTAGCCGTTTAAGCCATGTACTCAACAGACAACACTAACCAGAATTAATTTACAATTGCAGAATGTGGGTTTAGGACTCTGAAGCACAGGTAACTGGATTAAACCTAGCCTTGCAGTCCCACCACGACATTTTTGCCTGTAATTTCTGCTGGCAACACCTGCTAACAGTAGATGTCGCTGTCCGACAGTCTATTTAGGAGTATTTCCTAAGCGTAGCCCACAAGCCCTTTTATTTTCGTTTTATGTATGGCTTGGGGAATTTCGTTTCACGTGATTTGGGACGGAGAATTAAAGTCATTATACTCATGAAGAGAGAACTTTGTAAAACTAGAAGCTTAAAAGGTTTCATAACATTCATAGCTCCTCATTAAAACTTCATTTTATTTGTGCACAGCAAATCACATTTGACTATGTAAAGTTCAACAGAAATCATGTTCTGTTTATGTGTACTCGTAACTCGTGTCATTTGTTAAAACAAGCAGTCATGTTGCCTGCACCAGGCTACTATGAATCATAAACAGATTCTATAAGCTTTGTTAATACTGCGCTATTTATTGCACATTATGCATTTCATCGATTTGCCTAAATGAAATCTGTCATCTTCCATCGCAACATGAAGATCAGAAGACTAATATATAGATATTCATAGATAGATAGAGTACTTAATTGAATTTTAATGATTTGCAATTATAAACAGGTAGTAAGGAATTTCAAGCAGATAACACTTTTCTAAGACAGGAATTGAGATTTTTTAAATTCAAAAATACACTGCTGCTCACAAATTTCATTAAGTCTGCGAGTTTCTTCAAAGAGCACCTTCTGGAACAAATGGAGTCCCACTGGAAGGCCACATTTATGTGAAAATAACTCCAGTGCTTTTTCTGAATTCCAAAGCAGGCCAAATTGCTGCCTCATTCACACACCTGACTTCCCAGTCAGCTCTCTACTGTCTTCCACTACAACACCCACCCATCTGGGAAAAGGGAAAATATAGAAGAAAAATTATGTCAGGAAGCAGAAACTAGAGGAGGGGAAGATGATCTGTGTCTTAGATCTCCAGTTACAGAAAAGTTCAAAATTTTTACATCAGCCAGGTTCTGGTCTTCAAGAACTACTGCTGAAAAAACTATACTGCGTTTTGTGACTTACCTATACCCACAAAAGCAGTAACTGAAGTCCACTTTATTCTAAAATAATGTTTTCAGCTGTTTGACAAGGAATATTATTAAAAAAAAAAAAATCTAAGGCAAGCCTAGTCTAGTGACTGAGCATTTTGTTATACAACAGCCCCTGCAAGATGCTCTCTTACAGGCATTTTATTCCCATAGAAGAGGATCATAACAGCTATTTTGCTTCAGTGAATTTCAGGATGAAGAGACATCATCCAAGTCTGTATCATTTTAAAGTTAAACTTCTGATTTACAAGGAAGCTTGATGGTATAATCTCAGTTTACAAAGCATAGCTTCCTCAGAACCAACGCTACTCATCTAACTCAATTATGGCTGCTTACCAGACTGAAGATGCCAGCAGAATATTTGTGCCCTTTGCCAGAAATGCTACTGGAGGTTCTGCAAGCATTAACGAAGACAAAACTGAACCACCAAAGCAACAAAGCATAGCACTAAACCAGCAGGCAACTGGACTTCGGACTGACACTTCCACAGCTCCTGAAACAAAGGGAAAAGATACATAAATAGAAATAAACATTTGAGAATCATGTCATGTTTTGAACATCAGAATTTTTCAAATTATTCAGTCCAATATTGTTCCTCTAGGTAATGAAAAATCCTGTAGAAATCCGTAGGTTTTCACGGGAAAAGTCTTCAGAAATGCAAACTTCAGAGTACACCAGTTTAAGCATTTGTTACCTAAATAAAAGTGAAAGAGTGACATTGTGTTCTCTAAACATCTTTTGTGGGTTGGTTTATTAAAACTATTTGGCTACCAAGAAGAAAAAGCTTTCAGAGCACGGCTGAGAGGTCTCATTGTTAATAATTTGGCATAGATATACACTTGCTTTCAAATTTATATTAAAAATACACAAGTGGCTTTGCTGACCTGGACAGGATTGATACTGGTAACTTTGGGGCATTATTCTACAAATGCCATTTCTGCTTTTGAGTGTTCATTAATTCAAGGTAATTCTTTTCCTTTTTCTTCATAAAGCCCCAAGAAATGTGTTTGCTGACCAAAATGAAAGAGTATCCAAAACAATTATTACATTTCACCTGCAATCCTGAAGAGAGAAAAAAGGTTACCTGAATAATGCTAAATATAAGTTTCCTTTGTTATTAAAAAGTTCACAGTTTGGTTTATTTTGTTACCTTAAAGTGAATTATAGAATCATAGAATGGTTAGGGTTGGAAGGGACCTCAAAGGTCATCTAGTCCAACCCCCCTGCAAGGAGCAGGGACATCTCCAACTAGATCAGGTTGCTCAGAGCCTCATCCAGCCTGGCCTTGAACGTCTCCAGGGATGGGGCTTCCACCACCTCTCTGGCAAAGATTATGCTGGAGAAAATGGGAAGCCTTAATCAGTTTCAGAAGGAAACACCACTATCAAAGCCAGAAATATCCTCAAGTACTTGGTTTGACGACTCCCTTCTACTTCAAAAATCCAATGCTGCCAAAGCTTCCCCTTTACACAGGTGCAGAGCTCTGTTTGCCTGAACTGGTTTCATTTACCATTGTTCAAAGGCTGAAGTTCACAAAAGCAGAGATGAAACCTACTGTCTGCCTCAAAATGAAATTTCACATATGTTCCTAATTCAGAGGAGGAGCTTTTGGTTTTTCAGGAATTTCTGTGGGAAAAGAAACTTCTTACCCAAGATGAGAAGCTCAAATGTATCAAAGAGAATATAGCACTCTCAATACAATTCACTTCATACGAAAGTTAACAAGATTGTTCCAGTTTTAGCGCTGGCACAGCTATCACGTATTGCAGCACTATCTAAATTCCTATGTAACAGCCAATTTATAAAATTGAGCACTCCTAAGTATTACAGAATATCTGAATAAAAAATAACATCTCAATTTTTTTTAACTATTGCATAATTTATTTTCCATACTGCAGTACATGGTGCTCCAAGTTGATCATGCTCAGCTTTGTTACTGCATATTACCACTTCTCCAAAGTAGCTATGAATTATGTTCATGTGCATAAAATTAACAGGAGAAAATTCTAAAGCCTGCTAATGTTACTTAATAGCAAAAGTAAAAATACAAAGTGGCTGTTACATCCAGATCTCATCTAACTGAATGTGGACCTATTTTCACCAGCATCTTTGAAAAGGGTAACCACTTGTAGAATATTAATGGTTTGTGCTTACTATACTGAGGTTTCCTCAATTAAAAAAAAAAAAAAAAAAAAAATCTAAAAATGCTGACAGCCATTACATTCAGAAAAAAAAAAAAACAACACAAAATTATACTAAGTAGACACTCACTAGTTCAAAAGAACTACAGTAGCTTCCTTCTCGCATGTAATTATACTCTTGTTTGAAGACACAGATGCATTACATGTACTACTTTATACCTACTTTAGCCTGAAAGGACTGAATTCCTTTCCTTGCAACAAGAGAATATCCTACCCCCACATTGAGCAGTACTCTCTCTCTTGAGTAACTCCACTAAAAGCTGCTGTGGTATTTTTAGCATAAAGTGACCATATAGAGAAGAAACATCTCAAACTTTACAGGAAAATGTGAAAACCCAGCTAACAGTGGCAGCCAGTATAAATCACAAATCAGAAGAGAACACGTGCTGGAACTGGTGAGTATTGCTAACAGATCAGCTGTTACGTTATGCATGAGCTTTAACTCCTGGAAAGATGTAATACTGGATGTAATCTGCACAGTAATCTGGTCTTGGAGTGAGATCGGTAACCAGATCATGACAGGACGTTCCACATCCAAGAACTGTTAATGTCCAGACTAGGTTAAAAAAAAAGTATCTACACTTCAGACACCCATTGTCACCTGGGTATGCACCAACCTCTCTTTCATTAGCATCAAGCTTCCCACCTTGCATTAACAGAAAAGTAACCATCTTAACATCTTGCTGGTGGGCTTCATCAGAATATCGAACGACCTCATCCCTCCACACAAAATGCAGCATGACTGAGAGCTAGCTAACTGAAACTCAGCTCCTTCTTCACTTCACCAGGTGTTTGGTCAGATTACTAACATAATGAAAGGAAACAATTGCAGGTGCTATGTCTTTGAAATTAACACATTGTATTTTCTTCTCTGTTGGTCAACATTAGAATTTTCTTGGCTCAAACACCAGTATTTAACAATTCATAACTGTTTTCTAACAAGGAATATACACAATATAGAAGGTAATGAGGCAAAAAAAATGCTGATACTAATTTAAGCCTCATCTTAGTGTTGCTACTTAAATTATGCCTGGGATGTAACCTTTCAGAAAACAACTCAATTTTAAGTGGGTCACATGTTTTTAAACAAGTTGTCATTTATATTTGTCCTCTGATGCATCCAGTAAAGCTAATGAGGCATCACACAACCATGCAAAATATGATCTGCCAAAAGGCCACTAGTTCTGCAAATGATATACTATGGAAAGTAAAGATAAGGTTTCAAAATGCAAGGACTATTGTTGAATACAGTTTTAAATGTCGTTTCTAGACAATAGTAATAAAAAACACCTTGCCAGCAAACTATTTCTGTCAATAGGATAAGATCTGCTTCAACCTTTCCAACAAGTTCCAGACAAGCAATCAGGAATATATATCATATACACATCTAACGAGCAAACCAGAAGGACTTGCAGAAGTTTTTCTAGCACTAAACTAGTGCTATTCAACTAAATAACATCAATTAAGCTAAAGGATTTATAAAGTCAGATTTAATTTAGCAAAACTATGCCAAAACGAAATAGTTCCCTTCAAATCACCAGAATGTCATAGAAAACTTGCAAGAACAAAACCAGCATATTACTTCCAAATATGACACATCCTCAACCCTCAACACCTTTTGCTGCCTGTCCATCCCAAAAAAAAAAAGAAAATTGCCAGTTCTACAACTGAGTGGAGTTACAAATGAGCAACTCCTAAGCAATCCTAACAACATCCTAACCAACAACTCTTAATTTAAAATAGGCAGAAAGCAGCATGTTGGTTGTCACTGCTGTAGTTCACCAGAACTCACAAGTGAGCAAGAAAATCTAAACAGAAGGACTGGAAAAGTCCCAGTTAGTGTGCAGCCATCCATGTTACAAATACTTACACTTAATCTGATTTTAAGCAGTGCAAGGGATTAGTATTTTAATGAGACAGTAAACTGGAATAAAACAAACAGGACTCTGACTTGACCACATAGTTCTTGTATCACTAGTCACTTAAGGTTACCCAGTTATTCCCCTGTGAAATATAGCTACTGTTTTAAGTTACTGAAAAGAATATATAGTAACCCCTAGAGAATATTAATCAAAGATAATATATCCATCCTGAGTTTTCAAACATGACTGCTACTTCAGTTATGCTTAATATTCAGTTCAAACTGCTTGCAAGTGAGCAGCAGACCAGCATGCAGTCATCTGAATTACAGTTATTAATTCAAAGTATTAGAGGATCCTCAAGAGTTCTGAACTTTCCAGCTATTAAGCCAAGAAGAAAAAAAAAAAAAAATTATCGGCATGGATCTGACCAGACTTCTGACAGCACTACTGTTCAGAAGTGATATCTCACTAAAGCTATATTGATGATAGCAAAGCAGAGAGACTCCTCTTGGTCTTTAAAAATGTGTCCATTCCAGAGGAAAGTTTAAAGGTAGTGCATGATGATAACATCAAATAGGTTTATATCTAAAGTCTTTTTTTTTTGAATGGAACAGTTATATTACACAATGGCAAAGTCAGCACCCAGAAACAATTTTAGCAGTAGTAACAAAATTTGGTGACAAAGCTAGCAGATGTAAGCATTTTATATCAATCTTCACACTTTGCTAAGTGCAATTCACTGCCTCAGCAGGCAGTCAAAATTCACCTTGACACATTTAGGAAGGGACCAAAGAATAAGTTCTCACTAAACAAACAGCACAGAGTCTTAAAAATCTGAAGCAAGCAGAAGCTCCCAAATCTGCACTATAATACTAAAAGTCAGCTCAGTTTCCTACACAATTACCATGTGGGATTCACAGTTATTGTAACTGTCCAAAGCTACACCACAAGCAGTTATTCTAAACATTAAAACAAGGCTAACGTCTACATTTGTGACAACTGAAAAAAAGGCTTGAGGTTAACAATCACAGTGCAGAAAATTTTCTAGAAAAGAGCGTGCAGAAATGGAAGTGTCATTACGTGCACTCATACAAAATGCATAATCCTGTTAGCAGGAGTGAAAACCTTTCCTAATTTAATTTTACAATCTATGGCTACAATGTGAAAAGTTGCTAGCATACAACCTACCCATTAGATTCCCAGGATATGTGTCCTATAAGATCGAATTACCTTAACAGCTTCCTGCATATCCAGGGTGTGTGAAGGATATAAACCTATGAGTTGAGGAGCTCTTCTCTCACCTCTCAGATGTAAAACCAGACAGCAAGTCACTGGCCTGTGATCTGCATTCCTCCTCTGCATGCATAAACCTGACTTCAAGAGGTTCAACCCTTTTGTTCTTGGGACTTTCAAGCTCTTAAACTGCAAAAAAAAAGGTTTTCAGCAAAACGCCTGGCTGATCTCACCAGTGCCTCTAGTTCTGAGGAAGCAAGAGAAGTTCGGCTGGGTGCTTCCTATGTGGTTTCTGCAGTCAATTAGACGTTGTTTATTGACAGATGGACTAACGAAGACTGCAGACAAGCCTATTGGCACGCTCACGGATGAACATCTGGATTTTGATGCAAGAGGAGGACCCTCAGCAGCACCTGGCCGCAGCTCTGTGCCACGCTTCGCCCTGAAAGCTGAAACTTTTGCTGACGGGGCTCCTGCTTCGGAGGCCACGAGAAGCGCGGACAAACCTCTCGCTGCACCAAATGAAACACAAAGCACCTGAGATTTTGTGGAATCTGGAACTGAGGCTTTGCCACTCGCCGCCATTAAAAACAAATAAAATCCCAAAGTAAATAGAAGAAGAAAAAAAAAAAAAACAAAACAAAACAAAAAAACAACGCACAACCCAGCACCCTGGCGTTTTGCAGGCTGGACGGGCCCCGAGGCAACCCCGGCGGTGCTCCAACCCCCCACTCCCGGTGAGAGACCTACAGCTCCGGCACAGACCCAGCGGCAAAATCCGGGCAAACGCAGGTCACCCCGGCACCCCCCGGCCCAGCCCCGCTCCCCTCAGGCACCCCCCGCCATCTTGCGCGGGGGCCACCCTCGCCCAGCCAGGGCTGGGGCGGCCGGCGGCTCCCTGGCCCCCGCCTCTGCGCTGGCCCGGCTGGGAAACGGTGGACACGGAGAGGGGAAACACGGGGGAACGACAGGGGAACACGGACGTCGAGGGGGAGGCTCGCCCCGCCCGCCGCCCCGCTCACCCCGCTGCTCCTTCAGCGCCATGACAGAGGCCACATAGTGCGCCAGGTCGAAGAAGGGGAACATGGGCAGGCGCGAGAAGAGCAGCGGCACCTGCCACAGCTCCATGGCCGGGCGGCGGCCGGACGGAACACCGCCGAACCACAGCCCAGCGCGGCGGCGGGCGCTCTGGAGGAAGCTTGGCCTCTGCCGGGCGCCGTCAGCGGGGGGCGGGGGGAGCGGCTCTGTTCAGGCAGCGGCGGGCCCAGGAAGGGGGCGGTGCGGCAGGCTCGCCTCAGGCGGGGCTGTGGCCGTGGCCGTGCAGCCGTTCTTCCTCGGTGCCGGTGCCCTGATCCATGTGCGCTACCTGGCGCCGTTGGTCCGGCCGAGCCGGTTCCGAGGGATGATCCCGCCACCCTGCCTGCTCGGGGACAGCGCTGGCTAACCCCTGCAAAAGCCGGGGCGGGGGGCTTGCGCAAGCGTCGCCGTTACCTCTCTGTCCAAACCGCCACGGTAAATGTGATACTTTACCTTTATCCCTTTTTCTTTCGCCCACCCCCCACCCCGGCCCCCCGTACGATGTTTCTTCAGTTCATCAAGAGTATTACGATTACCAACGCGGATGCTCCAACGTGGTCTTTCCCTGGTTGATGTCACCTGTTTATCACCTGCCTAATAATTAGTGAGGGTGTTAGTGTATACCAGATCCTGGTCAGACCTCAGCAGGAACTCTTTTAATACATTTCATTGATTTTCATCTTACCAGTACCATATTCACAGAATAAGTTCTCCTGATTCTCAACGCCTCTTCCTTTCTGTTTGTCCAGTGACTCATTTTCTCCCTAATGCTTATGCCATATGCTTGTACCTGGTTTCTCTTTTCTAGACATCTCCGCCCTGCATTTCTTCATGAAGAGCTCAAGATTCAGCCAAAGTAATTTCTTACTAGTCTTGTTATTAACATTTCTAATTCTTACTTTCTCTTGTGCTTATGTGCAGGCATGGAAACCACAGTTTGTTTTCTGGAGCATAATATTGCTTTGCGACAGTTGATAGATGGTAAGACATAATAAACTAATAAGCTGCATTCTCTGGCAGAAATCGGTTCAGCATCATTTTGTTTCCCACTGAACAGTGACATGTGTCTATGTAGCTACAGGAACAGAGGAGCTACTGACAGAGTTTTATACAATGTAGCAATCCTCTATCCAGAGGCTGTAGAGATGTTAGCTCGTTTCTACTCCTTGCAGTACTGGTGTATTCCCACTGGGTGGCATCAGGTTCATTGCTAGAAAGTGAAAACTATTCGGACTATCTCGTGTATGATGACAGAAGGCCAGGGAGAGAAATAAAAATGGCAATGACCACAATGGAGCTATAGTGACACGAAATAAACTCGTCATTTGGGCCAGCAACGTGTTGTGCCTGATGGCAATGTCTGCACTGCAGCTAACACAATGTCTGTAACTCATGTAGATATACCCAAGTTCTCTGAAATGCCAGCAATGATTTCTGCCACTGCTGCTATCGTGTAGCAGATTGGCAATAGCTACCTCAGGCTTTAGTCGGTCGTCAAATACATACTGCATCCTCTTTTCAGGGGGTCTTCACTGGACCTGAAGCATTGTGTTCCAAAGCAGAGATAGCTAGTGTGAAGGTGGATCTCCACAAACCACCTTGACAACAGTTAGGTGGGAAATGTGTGTTAACTGACACAGCTAAACTAGAAAGAAGTTCTGGCGGGTTTTCTACCTCCAGTACCATCAGGAAATAAGAATAGCAGTTTCTCTAAGTTTGCTGGTAGCTAAGGAGAGATTCCTGAGCTTTCTGTGCATTCAGGGTAGCATCTTAGCAGAGCATAGGACAGAGGAACCCATCAAAGAGAAGCCAAATCAAGGAACACAGTCTGTGTAATAAAAGTAGAGTAACAGATTAAAAAAAATATATAATTAGTTTTCCAGCTATATGAAATGTTTCGGGAGTAATTTAAAGATAACAGAGGTTAAGCACCTCTGAAATAATTCTGGTCATTCTTAGACCAAATATGCTGATGCTGAGAGAACTGTATCAGTGTGAGAGGATGGTATTAGGGTGTATGCTAGGTACATATTTATGTGTCTGTATTAGACAATTTTTTGTGTTTTGCTGATTTCAAACTGGAAGAACAGATACTCCTTTCTTCATTTCTTGGGGGTAGGCTGAACACACTATGCATGTAAGAAATTTAAAGATGGACTGATTAGTATTCTGCTCTGTTGCATGAGTGTAAAGCTCAACATGAAAACAAAGCACAAGCCTGAAATTACTCTCTTGCCCAAGGAATGTTAGCATGACCTAAAAAAAAGCACTGTAGACACCTGATTAGCTAACCTACTTCCACATGCACCAGAGTACTTTTTGGCAGGATTAGTTGTCCTTTCCAGGAGGACACTGATAAATTAATATAAATATTTTTTGAATTTGCTTCCAAAAACATTCCAGCTGTTTATGAAGTCACTACATTTTTCCATCTGAAACGGCTATGAAAGCCTAGGATGTTACATGCCTGTCATCTCTTCCTGCCCTGCTGCGTGTCATAACTGATCCTGGATAGACAGTTGTTCTTGGTCCATTCTAGGCAAAGCTGAAACCACCACATAACACCTGACAGTAATAAGAAGAGAAGTAACAAAGACAGTTGGTTTTAAAGTGAGTGCATATGCACATCTTTAATCTCCATGGAGCATGAAATCCGTAACCCATTAACCCCTAGATCTTGCAGAAGTCGTGGGTAATGTGAACTAGAGCTGTCATACCTGATGTATTTGTTGTGTCCATTTTGTATGGCAATTAAGCTAATTTAGTGTTTGAAAAGAGCGTCTGTGTACCTAGCATGGAAGCATGGCTGGTGAAGTTGTTACTAAATGTGGGATATGTTTATTTAGTGTTTTATTTCATAATGTCTGGGATTCTACAGACATTGACCTGGAATTCAAAAATGATGCCTTAGGGAAAAAAAAAAAAAAGGAGGAATTCTTCAGTCATCAGTATGCCTCAAAACTCATACATCTGTACTCTACTTCCCCAAAATAGAAAATTAGAACAATTCCAACTTTATGGATTATTAGATTAAATTTATTTACGTTTCTTAGAAGGTCTCTTAATCTCAAGTCTATTCATCAATATCAATTCAGGTCAAAATGGTAATCTTTGCCACATATGAAAATGGACATTCCCATTGTCAGCTCTCATACTGCCATGTTTGTGATTTGTAGTCATCTGCCACACTGCTATCTATCTTCATCCAATCTGCTCCATAGATTTCTGCCTCTTTCATATTTCCCCATTTTCCAGCAGTCTCGTATACCCCTCAAGCTGCTTACTTTGATCTTCTAGTACATTTTTTTCTCTTTCCTCTCTCTTTAGCACCATATATTCATCAACCTTGCCTATTTCTTTCAGTGTCAATCCTCACAGTTACTATCACATTCTTAGTTTCCCTGATTTTCTTTGTGTTCTCCATGCCATCTTTAGCATTTAGTCATGGCTTAGTACACCTCTTAGTCTCTTGTCCCTGTTTGAGAATCTGCCTGGTCATCCCATCCTTGTGACCTTACTTGTGCAAGCTTTCAAAGAATGCTTACATATTCCAGCCTCACCTTTACCTCTGCATACCTTCCAACTTTGTGTTTCACCACTATTACCCTCCTTTTCTACAATCCTCCTCCAGCAGGTGACCTTCTCCTGCCTCCTTTCAGTTTTTTCTATGAACTTGTTTGCTAAAGTGCTTTGAAAAAATTAGCTGAGAAAATAAATCGTAGGAAGTTCACACAGCCATTTATCTTCTAACACAACATTGCTTTGGTTTATTTTCCTTATATATATCTAGATTGGTTGGTGCCAATCTGGATTGCAAAGTGAAGAAATAGAAGTTTTTCTTAAGCTGAGTGGTAGTGTTGCTTAAACTTGCATCTGCCTCAGATCCCTCCTCCTTCACACTAGATTAGATCCTCAGAAATATTTAAGAATGTATTTAAAATTTATCTTCTCCTACAACCTTTAAAGCAGCAGCATTGTGTTGATTCCTAGGTGAAGCCAGGGACTGGGAACTGGAACAGCTTGTAGGCAGTGCTGCTGGCTCTATCTAGGAGCTCACTAGCATATAGCCTTAGGTTATGTCCACACAGTTAGGCAAAGCTTGTGCTTCAGGCTTCTGAGTTACATACTCCATGTATTTTCTATCTTTATTGCAGCAGTAAACTCATGACTTTGTGTAGAGGTGAATTCAGGTACTACAGGTATCCCATACAAAAGTTATGATCTTTGCTGCAGGGCTGTAGCTCCTCCAGAAATTATGACTAGACTCCCAAGTGCTCAGTTCTTTTCATCTCTGCTTAGGTTTCAGTGTTGGGTTAAGACGCTTCTTAGCACATCTTGTTCCTTAACTGTGTGTTTTTTGAACAGAACTGATTTCTGGAGTGGGCTTGAACTCTTACATTCTTTATCTCCTCACTCCATCGTTAGATGTATCACTAGATGCTTAGTTCACAGGTCTGAAACAGGTTCCAGCACTCTGTTGATCCAATCAAGGTTCAAAGGTGTCTTTCCTTACAGTCGTGACTCGCCTTCAGCAGACACATGGGCTGAGGCAGGAGTGCCACAGTGTCACTTTCCTGTAATGTTCTCTGGTTAAATTTCTAGCCATAGTATTGACTTGTGGTTCAGTTCCAACAAGCTCTGAGCAGCCTCTCTCTCCTCTCATTACATACATGATTCCCAAGAGTGTGTGCTAAATACACCGTCTGTAACTTTCATCTCTACACGACTGTCCCCGTAGTTAATTGACCAGTCCCACTCTGTCCACATGGGTCTGCAAGTTGTGGGCCTACTCCAACCAACTTCTCTTTTTTTCCTGGAAAAATCCATGTTACTAATAATCACTACTAGCTAGATTCAAGGTTTTTTCTAATAATGGTGTGTATATATATATATATTCCTGTTACTATAATTGTTACTGTATTAGTGTTATATGTCATATTATTACTTAGGAGTTTCAAATTAGGCCAAAGGCCATTGCATTAAACTCCCTATATATACATAGCAAGAGAAACATCCTTACTTTTTATAACTTGCTATCTCTCTGAACAAAAAGTTAGGAAAAGCAGTGGTCTGGGGAAGGTCATCTCTCAGGTCAGGAGAAAAACAAGGTGACGGAGCAAGACCTTCTCCTCTAGATTATGTTACTTATTCTGTTTATCTCCTTTGTCAAATCCTCACTAGTCTGCCCTCACCCAAGACCTGCTGTCGAAGGGAAGAAAAGGATACAATAATACCTCATACAGTACAAATCACCATGCCTCAGACTACTCCTGTCCAGTAAGTCCTGCTGCATGTACTGACTTTTCTCTGTTAGATGTATCAGTAGGACAAAAGCCTAGGTCTTTAAAGTTCGTTAGATACCAGTGGATTTTAGGTGTGCCAGTGTCTTCAATAATCTGGCCTTCAGGGAACATAGGATCTGGGATTACTGATTGTCTCAGATTTCAAGCTATTTCTTTAATCAGATGTATTTACGTATGATATGACACAGTTCATAAAAATACTGTTTGGTTTGGCTCACATCTGATAAGCTTCCCTGCTTCCCCGCGAAAAGAAGAAAAGCAAGGGACATTTCCGTGCATATTAGGAACATAGCAAATGAGATCTTGGATATAGAAGAGCAATGCTGACCAGATACTGAATATTTTCTACCCTATCAAATGAATGACACGTAATCCTCTCTCTGAAACATAATGCAACTGCGGCTGAACCTGAGACTGGACCTGAGACAACAGCTTTAAGACAGTCATTTTTCCTCCTCCATTTGCTTTCATAAAATGGTGTCCTGAAATATTATGCTTAGGGCTGCAAGACTGAAAAAATAGTCTGCTTGGCATGAGAAAGGAGAGCCATCCTATGCAGAGCAAATGTCTTCCTTCCATCTCACCTTTTCCCTCTCATTTGCAAATTATTTATCTTCACCAGAGGCAGGAATTTTCTCTCAGAAACTAACCTTCTGAATTTCTGCCTGAAAGGAAAATAGAACAAAAAAACAGACATTAAAGAAACAGTCAATATTCCCTTGTATGCCTTTGGCTAGTAAACAAAGTTCACCATAGTTTTAGGGGCAGCAAGTTCAAGCCCATCTCTTTCTGGAAGTGTTGGAATGCCCCCTTCTCTCTCTTGTCATCTCTGCAGGCATGTACATATAGACAGTGCATTTACTATGTGTGGAAACAAGGTGCCTCCCTCCAACGATTTCCAGTTTGAAAGACAAAGTATAATTCTGGTTTGTGACAAATAGACTCAGCAGAGGCAGTGGTAGAGTTGTGCTCACTCACACTGTCCTTGGAACGCGCTTGGACCAACACTCAGTCTTGATCCCGCACTGATATCAGTATCCAGAGGAGCAATCAGGATCCTGCAAACAGGTCAAGGGAGGTGATCTGTCCACTCTCTTCAGTATTGGTGAGGCCATATCTGCAGTATTGTGTCCCGTTCTGGGCTTCCCCGTACAAGAGAGACATAGACTTCCTGAAGCTAGTCCAGTGGAGGGCCACAAGGATGATTAAGGGACTGGAATATCTTTCATGGAAGGAGAGGCTAAGAGAGATGGGACTGTTCAGCCTGGAGAGGAGATGGTTGAAGGGAAGCTTCTAAATGTATACTGATATGTGTTAGGAGGGCTTGACATATAAGGAGCCAGGCTCTTCTCAATGGTGCCAGACAAGAGGCAATGGAAATTAATTAAAAAACATGAAAATCCATCTGAACACAAGAAAAAATCTTTTTTAATATGAGGGTGGTGAAACATGGGAATGGTTTTCTCAGAGAGGTTGTGGGCTCTCCATCTGTGGAGATATTAAAAATTTGACTGGGCACAGCCCTGGCCAGCCAGGTGACTTGAGCAAGAGAGTTGGACCAGATGATCCCAGGAGGTCCCTGCCAATACAAACAATTCTGTGATTGCCAGAACTCTACCATGGGGTTGCTATTATATTGAAAACAACGTTTTGCATATCCTTTATGTATTTCTTCTCAGTACTGTTTCTTGACGAATTCCAGTTGTAGCAAAGGTAATGGTGAAACTAGACTGGGGATACTGTCATCTCCTGCAGAGGAGGGGTCTGTATTTAGAATTGTGAGCGTGTGTCTGCAGAGTCACTGCCCATTATTCAATAAATCTCAAGTGCAGCATCAGTCTAGTTGGACAGATGAGGTTGTATGTGCTCAGAAGCCGTCTGGTGCCATAGCTACCCTCCGATGAACAATTTGTGGACCATACTTCAACTACTAGATTCTGGGAAGGATTAGTTAAGGAGAAAGAAAAGCAACCTTCAACAGGAAACAGACTTCTCATTGTGCCTCTTCATTGTATATTCTTTGTGCTGCCTTTTCTGCTCAGTAGCACAGACCAGTTTGGGACACTCTAAATTGTCAAGAGCAGCAAGGGGCTACTGGGAGTGTGCTTTGTTTGGCAATAGGGATGGCTTTTTTTGTTAACTGAGTTAAACCCATTGTCTGTCGCCGCCTCCTCCTCCCATACCCTCTCTCCTGTCCTCACCACCCTCATCCCCAGCCTAGCTCACCCTCCACAGATCCCCTTACAGTCTTCAGGTTCATGAAGTACAAATTAGCATAATCAGATTAGCTGCATGGGGTTGTTCAGCAGGGAGCTGAAAAGGAAGAAAAAGAAAGTGATTCACAAAGAGAAGCCCTGAGGAGGGCAGAAGGGGGTGGTATTGCTGTTGTGCTGTGGTGCTGAAAACTTGCACCTGCATAGCAAGCAGATCATCTTCTCACTAAGGACTCTTAGACGGTAATAAAGCATAGGAATTAATTGGGGGAGGGTTAGGAGGTGGAGAAAGGATGACAGGAGAGCTGGGATGGAGAGGAGAGTTTCGGAGAGGTTCAGAGAGATTCAGAGAGGAGAGGTTCAGAGAAGTTTGGAGAGGAGAGGTTCAGAGAGGAGAACAGAGGTTCGGAGAGGAGAGGAGTATAGCAATAAGGTAATTCAATTATCTCAACTGGGAGTATATAGTTTGCTGACAGTGGGAAACATAGTTTGATGCCTATTCATCATGGAGAGGAGATCAGCTTGGAAATCTAGTCTATCAAGATATGAGTTTCAGGGTCTCTGCAGGAGACTGATAAGAAACACGGAGGGAAGAAAGCAAACTGCCTAGGAGCATGGAGGGTAGGTTTTTGGGGTTTGTTGGGGTTTTTTTTTGTTGTTGTTTTTGGTTGTTTTTTTTTTCTGAGTGTTTTCTGTGGTGGGCTTGCATCGCTAAGAGTAGTGAACAATCTGGTTGATTGCCTTAGTGCCTCCCAGACTTTCTCCTTTCTGTCCTTGCTGGGAGAAGAACCATCCCAGAGGACTCAAGACACAAATCCATAGCCACACATTTTAAAAGCAGCTAGGGGCTTTGTATGCTTATGTATTCAGGAATACGAGATGAAATGTGTTGAATGTGCTTGTTTTAAAAAAAAAAAATCTTCAGATACTTTCCAAGGCTGCTTCCAAACTGTCAGCTCTTCCACCTGAATTCCTTGACCAGTCACCCTCGTCTTTCTTAGGTAACTTAAAAGCATGCACAGTCAAGGATTACAAGAAAAGCATCCCAAAAAGCAGTCATGACAACCCTAAAATGTTTTAAATTGATCCCTCAAGATCAAGAGTCTTACTGACAGCCTTAGCCTTAGACTTTTTCAGTACTTCACCGAGTCAGGAGAAAAGCAAACATAAATGTCAGGATAAGTCAAGCTTTGAGGCAAGCCCCTGGCTGACTTGAACCTGCAGTTTTCAAGAAGAAATACTATCTTTGGTTTGATTTACCTTAACAGCACATGGCATAGAACTGCTGGAAGTATTTAACTGATGAAGTTATGATAAATAGAAAAAAAAAAAGCTTTTTTTTTGCTATTTTAACAGCATTTTTATTTCTTTTACTTTAGACATAAGCAATTAACTTACAACTATATCGTTAATGGAAATATAAGACATATTTAGATAATCTAAAACATAATCAATGTTTTTATGTGTTGGTTCAGCAGCCTATACTCTTGGGAAATATTTGAAATTAAGAGGAGCCCCTATATCAGAGCTTTTAGAATTATCTAACTGGCAGTTTGACTTGTTAGATGTAACAAGTAGATGTAGAGAAGTAATATAGAGGAAGTCTACCCCCCCTACAAGAGTAGTGTCCATCCAGGTGTGTCAGACATGGAAGAACAATCCTACACGCTTTCTCCCACTTCCACTGACAATTTATCTTGTTTTCATTCTTGTCATTTTTCTTTTTCCTTAGTCTGAAAGAAGAATAATTTGTGGTTTTCCTTCTGCATGTGACCTTAAGTGAACTTCAAGGCAATGATAAGGGTAAGATAGACTGATAGAAAGACAGACATATATATATATGTATGTGCACACACATATATATGTTTTCTAATTTGCTCAGCTCTTCCGTTCAAAATTGATAGGTAAAATTATACTGCTGAAGTTACCTTCCATGAATGTCTCCCCTCACTTCCAAATCCGAGAGCTGAGGAACACCCATTTGCATTCCACATATCTGTGCAGAAATGTGGCCTTTGAGATTGGCCTATCCTGTGCCAAACAGTGTCTGGCATGTTCACCAGACAGCAACTGGCCTCTCTTCTGTGCCTGAAAATTGAGGGAATTTGCAGCATAGCTCAAGAGGAAGAGCCAGATTGGGCAGCTCCCTTCAGCATTGAGTTATTTCAGTTCCCATTGAAGTGGTGGGAACATTGCCCACCCAAGTGGGCAAGTCCAGTCTGTCAGGCTCACTTGCTCTGCCGGGAACTCTCAACTGACAACCAGCTTTTTGCCATTCAGTCACACAGAGATCACTGCAGAGCCTCTTAGCTGGGCCAGATACTTCCTTCTTAAAGACCTTTTAACCTACAGGCAGCAAAACACTTCAGGTCACAGTCAGCTGGCCGGAGCTTCTATGGTTGGCTAGGTCTAATAGCCTGCACTGAAGGTGCTTTTAGGCATTGTAGTTTCCTCTTGAGAGTCTTCAGGTCTTTGCAGTTCATGTAAAGCTTTTTGAAGTTTGAATTTAATACTGTGTAGTCTTGAGTTAGCGGAATCTGTAGGTTATGTTTTGGTTGGTTGGATATCTATGTATCAGAGCACAATAATTCTGCTGTGACTTGAAGGGAGATTTAATATTGCCTGCTCTTAGCCTTTCTCAGCTCCAGGACTCAGTACTTCTGTCTACCATGGTTTGCCAAATACAGTCACCAAGAGAAAATCAATGCTAAATGTTGTCTACACCCAAGGCTGAAGGCAGAATGCCTCCTTGGAGATTTGCTGACTGTGGGCCATCATCCTTTAGCTTCCCATTAAGGTTTAGGCTACCTAAGAAGGAGTCTGTGTTTCAAGGCACAGAGTAGGGAGTTTCAAGGAAAGTGAGTGATCTTTGCCAGGTCTGAGATACTCAGTGTTGTTCACTGTGCTCCCAGCCAGCTGTAATGGGACAGAAAGGTGGGTGCATGGGAAACCTCTCCTGCCCTGTACTTGTGAATATCTCTCTGCATCGCTTGCCAGCATAAAAGCTGGAGACTTCATCTGAGGCCCAATGCAGTCTATGCTGAGATCCACAGGAGTCTCACTGACTTCTTTCTGCCCTTCATCCTGGGCCACTTCTGTGCTATTTTGTGGCGTTGATGCTCAGCAAAGGAGATGTACCCACGGGAAGGTTGGTTGCTCTTTGCCTCTCTTTTTGGCTCTCAGTGCCTGGGGGGTCCCTCTTCCAAAAGAGGCTTATCATAGGGTCCTCAGTTGTGCACTCTTGGGATTGCAGTCCATGGCAGCGAAACAAACCATGGAGGGACAGCATGTGCATTCGTTTACACACATGGGAAGGGGGTAGGAGGAGAATACAACGGGATGAGACTAACTCTTTCTTGTAGAAAAGAGCTGGACCAACTCAGTGTGCAATGAAAATGCTACCCATGGCTTATGGACAGAACAATAATGAATAAATTCAACCAGATACATGTATCGACCAGATATAGGGCAATCTCTACCTTCTGTAACCCAAATATTTGTTTGAGCTTCTTCCTCCACCCACCTTCTCCCCTCTGATTGTCTCAGCACCTGCTGTATTAAAAATACAATTTTATCCCTGAAAAGTGATGGATTTAGACTCTGACACTTTGTCAATGACTTAGATTTAAGACCAAGTGACCCATGCCCCACAGGTCAGTAGTTAAGTCTCCCATTCTCTCCACCTCCTTTCATCACCCAGCCTTCAAAGAACAAAAGTCAGATCTGCCTTGCTCACACTACTTTAGCCATGGTCACTGCATATCATTCCCTAGCAGCAAAGAAATTTGTAGGAGCCAGTTAGATATTGGAAGATAAATTACTAAATGTTTTATTAATTGTACGCCTCTGAAACACATCGATCCTGCAGCTTCCACTTCTTGCTCAGAGCAAGATGCTAGGATGGATCTTGGTGTCCTAAAACAACTCTGGCCATTTAATTTTTCTAGCCCAGGAATCCTGTGAGACTCCCTCTGCTATGCTCATTGTACCCTCCTCCTCCCTGATTTATACACAGTACAACTAACAAGGCTGCTGAGTATATGCCTCACCACAAAGTCTTCCTCAGTGTGGGCAACACTCCAGAAAAAAACAAGGCACTATGCAGACCTAGGATTTTGCTGTGCAATGTCCAGTGCTAGGTGCAGTGTGTTCACAACAGCCAACATTTGAATCCACTGAATCTCAGGCCAAAACCCTCATTGCAGATCTGCCCTTCCTCTAACCACAGGCTGGCCGTCACTAGGATTCATGCATAAGACTGCAGCGTCCTTGCAAGACACAGTTGCAATATATTTCATTCCCTACCCAACCCAAATATCCAACTTCAGTTACACTTCACAGCCACAAAGGAGATACTGAGAAAGTGGACATGTGAACAGCAGTCAGCACAGCAGACTTGGTCCTGGTGATGCATGGGTTATTTTTAAGGATGGCGTACATTTCACCTCTCCTGGCATCAGTTCTCTTAGGTTCTGTGATAGCTGAAGAGTGGCACTTGTCTCTAGCACCCAGCCTCTGAAGAAAGTAACCCTTGCTTGTTCTCAAATGTGGAGCTATATTCTTCCATTGATCATGTTGGAAATTCCAAGTAAAGGAATATTTCACTGGGATTTCTGCATCACAAAGACATGGAAGGACACCTCACACCTTCTGTGCAGGCTAGGAGTACCATGGGTTGGAGGGAGCCATGACTCTTCTAGCTGCATCATGCCTTTTTGTATCAGGAGACACCAAATATGCTTCTAGAAGATACCACCTTAGCTGATCTTCCTGGCGATATTGACAGCCATATCCTCACCGAAAAAAAAAAAATATAAAAGTAAAACAAAAGTGCTATTCTTACAACTCTGTTTAGCACTGCTAGTTACAACTAGGAGACCACACAGAGGCCTTAAGACTAGGGACATTTTTGCCATTTATACTAAGGTTTTGCCACTGCTGCAACGTATGTGAGACATTTTCAGCCAGCTCCAAATGACTTGGTACATCTCTGTGCCACAGGTCCCATTATCTCACAGCACAGCACCATGTTAACATGGCTATACGGTGCCCGCTTTCAGGGGAAGCACTGCCACATGGTCCTGAACGTACTAACTCATCTGGCATCACTTGCTGCATGCAGAGGGTCGTCTCTAAGGTGGCATTGCCTTGCTTAATATAAATACATATTTTGCACCTCACATTTGCTGATTTTATGACTTATATGTATAATCTCTTGAGATTATACCCTTTTCAGGCACATATTGTGCAGAAATCCCTCTCTTGGTGTATCACTGAGCAGTGTCAGGGCTGTGAGACATCCAGTTAACCATGAAACTGAAACTGTGTCCTAGTGATCTTTTCCTCACAACTTCTGCATGTGTCATCCTAGTCCTTCCTTTCTCAGCCTCATATGCAACTGGGGATTAGGTTGTTCCCACCAGGTGTTAGCCAGAAATAGCAGCTTTACATCCTAAGCTTCTCTCAACTTTGGATGAGTTTTTATATCTGAACCTGGACACAAGTTTGAATCTGTAGGTTGTGCCTATCTGAATATCTCCAGATAACAATAGACTCAAATTAAAGTCCAAATTAATTCTTTAAGGTGACTTCTGCTTTTTAAAATTGAGTTGGTTAAAATCTATTGAATTGTGAATATTTGGAAGACAAACACAACAGTGTTGCACAATGAAATTTTATTTATCTGCCTTTTTCAAGAGTTGGTAAAAATCTTCTTATCATATAGATTGAAATGCAATTCAACCAAAAAGTGTAAGAAATTGTAATAAGCAAAGAATTTCTGTCATTCTTCATCATCTGATAACGTTGTTTCTAACATCAAGACTCTTGCATGTGTGCTGAATAGTAGAACAATCCTCTACTGGAAATTACACTGTAAAGTTTTTGGTATCCTTTACCAAGTGGTATACAAATGTAAAATGAAATTTTAGAGAAGTTTAAAAAGACAAAGATTAGTTTCTCAAATAACTTATTTGGAATATATTAGATGTTAAATAACATCATATACCACAAAATGTGGTCAGTTATACCTTATTTGTTCATGATCAGTCAGGTAAGAAATCCACAAAACACAAAGGAGAAACTTGGAAAAACAAAAAATCTTTGGTAGATAGATCTAGATAGATCATGGGAGTCAGGAGCTCCTAAATGGAAAGGAGAACAGAGTGCTGATATGAACCAAAGCAATAACAAAGAGGAAAGTTTCTTAGGATAGAAAATATAACAAGCATGTTATGTTACAAAATTGCCAGGTTTTCTTTCCCCTTCCCTGGACAATAACTCTGCTCATAAGATGTGTTGGCTTGCCTTGGTGACATGTGTTTCCTAGGATAGTAAGTGTCTTATAGACCAAATAGCACCACCACACCTCACCAATAAGTGCTCTGATTTATTATTTACTTGACTAATTTATCTTGCTGTAGCTCCCAGCAAGTCAATGGAAAGCTAGGAGGAGGACTTGACTCATTACCTTTGAGGCGCTGTGCAGAAGAGGCTGTGACTCCATTCAGTAACATTAAAGTGGGCAGAGGCAGGGAGAAAGCAGTACCAATTTCATGAACCGGGCAAAAGACTGTTAGTGCATTTCCAGTCAACTGCTCGCCAGTGCAGTTGTCAGCCCAGATAGCTCAGAAATGCAGCGATAAGCAAACTGAAGATTAGCAGTGTTCAAAAACAAAATGAAATCACCGTGAACCCTTTCAGCTTTTTTTTCCCCCCTTTTTGGTCAAAATCTCTCCACTGGCACACCGGTACCTTAGAGCACCAGCCCTGGATGGGGTGAGCTGTGTTCCTGTCAGACGTTGGTCTTTGTCAGTGCACAGGACAGCCCAATACACGCTTAGCAGGAGCCAGCCTTGGCTTCTTTGGTGCAGCTGCTGGTTGGTAAGTCTTTAAAAGCAGCTCAGCTTTGGGTGCCAAATCCCCTCATGCAGAAAGTCTATATGTGTTACATGCACAAACCCTATCTCTGCTTCCTGAAGGCAGCTCATTGTCTCACGAATAAACAGAAACAGCCCAGGAACATGCTTTGGCACATGGGAGCTCCATTTCTTCACCAATGGTGAATAGTTGTCTTTCCTAAGCATTGATATGTACCTTGGTCCACATGGAAATCAGAAGGACTTGTAGCAGTGGGAGCAGGATCTGACCAGGAAGCAGTTCTTAAATCTGGTGTCATTTTTGTGGCCGCTCCAAGCAGCTTTATAACTTGCATAAGCAGCCCAGACCTTTGCTGGCACAGATTATAACTCAGTTGGGAAATTCATTTGATTTGTGGGCAACAACCCACATTAGTTGTCTTCATTAAACCTTTTTTTTATCCTGCTTATCATCTAAACACCTACAGCATGGTTCCTTACAGGGAACTGATCCACTGAATCAAGTGGAAGACATTTACACCAATTTCTTTGTCCTTGCTCCAGCAGCCTATTTGGGATAGTGTCCAAATGGAAGAACCTCAACAGGTTTCCACAGGTGAAAGTGGGAATTTTAAAGGCAGTCAGCTGGGTACGCAGGCAGCATGCCTCTAGTCTTGCCCATGGTCTTGGTACCCACCTGGGGCAGACATTGATCCAACTTCGTACAGTCCAGCATCACAGCACCAGGGTCCTACAGGAGACAGCAAGGATGTGTGCACCTTGGTTCTGCCTCATGCAGCAGCAAAAGGAGGGCTGGTTCAGGAACTCAATGCCCAAGACCTGTGGCACACAGCCCTGTGCTGAAGGGGCACTGCAGTGCACCAGCAGTGCATGCCCAGCTCCTTCTGCCAGGCTCAGACATGCTCCAGCTGCTCTGCACCCCAGCACGGGAAGGGGCACTGCTCACTGCCATTTCCAGGAAGCTTTTCACAGTGCACTATTGAGGCCTTTCTCCTGACACCTCCCTCCCAAAACGAGACCTCCCTCATTGCTACAGCAGCTGAAGAACAAAGGTGTTTAGCCACCAACTCGTTTGATGGGCTTCTAAGGCAACTGGAGCACAGCTGACCAGATACCTTAACATGCACATTGTCACTGGTGTGGAGGAGGTTTGCTCTGTCTATTGAACCCACCAAAACCCACCTATGACTATGTCTTCTTTTCTTTTAAATTGGCATTTTTGCTTTAACCTAATGTTTAATTTTGTTTAATAGCATTTCGCTCTGACACTAGGAATCCCTCTGGTCTGATGGAGAAAGATGTAGCCAGGTTCAAGGGCTAGGACTTGTATTTAAAAAAAAAATGAAGCAAGCTGGAAATAAGATTCACAGGCTCAACAGTGAATGCAATTAGCCCTGGAACCACTGGTGGATTACTGTGGCAAGTATCACATCTCTCCAAATCTTTCACTACCGAGGCCAGATGTCTACCTTGGACAAATTTTGTGGTGCAGTCATAATTTTGAGCTCAGTAGTGTTTCCTTGAAACAGTATGGGAGAATAACCTCTTTCCCTACCAGAAACATTGGATGAATTGCTATGGCCTGATTTATGGAGGAGACCAGGGCAGAAGGCCTGTCTGGCTTGGACTCTGCTGTGACAGCAGTTAGTCCTTCCAAGTTCCCAGGGGCTGCAAGTTCTCTGTCTGGTCTTCCAGGTTGTTGGCTGACCAAGGATCCAATGACCAATCCTCTCCTATTAAATAAAAATGCATACCAAATAAAACAGTAATAAATATAAATAAATAATCACAATACATAGAGAAGCAACCCACAGATTCTGCAAAAGGAGGGAGACTATCAGACTAGCACCAAGACTGGGTGTCTTATTGTCTGCTAGGGAGATGATGTCTCTGACCAACACTCTACTATATTGCTGCTCATGCCAGGAGAGGAGACACCACAGTTTTCGATCAGTGCCAGCTCCTCCATGCTCTGCAAGCATGGGGCTTGCTGGAAGAACCCCAGAATGCTGCCCCGTGCTGGCCCTGCAGTCTGCTGTAGGCCTGGCTCTCCCAGGACCTTGACAAGGAAGTTGATATATCTCATAGCTAACCGAAGTGTCTCATTCTTGCTCAGTTTTTTGTCTGGTGGGTGGGTGGGAATGAGTTTCCTCAGCTTGGCAAAGGCGCTGTTGACATTTTGCTGCCTCCATCGCTCCCTGGTATTGGTGAAGATCTTCCTTGTCATTCTCAAGGTGCTGCAAAGCAAAGGAGATGGTGAGTGAATGCTAGATACCCCTGGCTTTCATGCAGGCTGCTGCTCTGGGGAGCGAGGACACAGGGGTGGTGCTAGCCGTTTCTGATTTTTGCCCTCTGTGGCTGATGCCCTTGTCCTGCACATCCTGCACAGATTCACCCTCTCCCTAAAGTCACGTCCTCTTTCACAGCCATGATCATAAGCATTGCAGCTGCAACCAGATGCCAGCGTCCAGTAAGGACTTCACAAAGGAATACAACTGTTTGGGTGCTGCTACGAGCCCAGCTTCTCCAGGCTCCTGACAGTTCCCCTGCAACAGAATTTCCAATAGTCAATGCATTAGTCATCCCACCAGGCTGCATGAGGGACACCCAGGTGATTTTTACAGGGAAAAGTGTGCAGGGCCAGGGCAGAACATATCCATGCTTTCCCAGCCCCAGTTCACACCTTCGTGGAGGCTGTTCCCAGCTTGTCCAAGCTTAGTGACTCATGGCTGGAGCTAAGCCAGGTGGACCTTCATTATGGGCCTTTAGTGAGCAGACAGCCAACATTACAGGCACATGTGATCATGGTTATTTCAGAAGTCTTCTCCAGGGAAGCAACAGTCTGGTGCCCTGCCCAGCCCACACTGACTACTCGCTGATGGTCGCAGAGACTTTTCAGGCTTCTGCTTTAGCCTCTGAGAGCTGCCAAGACTAAGCCACTTGTCCACCCTGCCTCACAGAGCTCAGCAGCAAAGGGAACCGAGTGCCCAGAGCAGACCTGGTAACAGAAGAGTGCTGTGCAAGGATTGCACAGTAATTTTAAATGCCAATTACCAGAAAGGTTGTCAAAAGCTCTTGGGGTTGTCCTAATCCTGCTCCCATGACCACTGGGAGGAGTCCTCCCTTCTGTCCCACAGCCCTGCAGGAGACACTCACTTCTCCATTTCCAAAGCTGCTTTCTATGCCAATGGCACACAGACAGTTGGAGCAGGGAAAAACGATCCACAGCCAGGAGACTAAAGGACAAATGTTCCCACTTACCCTCTTATGCATGTGAAAACCTCGGCTTTTTATATTCATTGGCAAACCCATCCTTACAGCAGTCCCACAGGGGACTGGGGAGCAGGAGGGATAGCACCCTTCACCCCTAGAAAGAAGAAACTTAGGGATGACAGCCCAGCTGTGATCCCGTGTCCATGTGAAGCAGCCTCATACTGTGCAAGATGCTCAGTGTTCAAGAAATCCCACTGTGACTCAGAGGTTAATTGGGGTGTCCTGGCAGGGAGACAAGACATGCATGGTAGACAGGGAAGTTCCCTCCCAGCTCCTTCAAGTCCCAGTCCAGCACTGATTACAAATCACCAGGGAAACACAGTTACAGCATCGTAAATTATGTCAGAGCCATGTTCTCGGTCAGAGACGCAGCTAATACAGATGCGCCCATGTACACTATATATGGCTGTGCTCAGGCCAGCCATACCTCATGGGCTCCTCTTGGCTGTAGCTGTTACCGAGCTAACACATTTCTATTTTGGTAGAAGGCTGAAATGACTGTCAGGCCCAGTTGTCCGCTCTGCCTTTAGGAGACGAGAAAATTGTCTCATCAAAATGTCCTTGCTTCATGAGAGGCTCATTTAAAACCAAATCATCATATTTCATGTTGCTGAGTATTTTTTGTAGAATTATGTTGAGACCCATTGCTTGATCTGAATGGGGATTTTATCTCTCTCTTTTGGTTTTTTTTTAATTATTCTGTTACTCCATGTTTGTGCTATGGGAAGACATCCGCATCCGTGATACAGATTTTACACTTTGTCTTCCAGTGCTCCTCTGTAGTGTGGTGCATTCACTCCCTAAAGCAAAACTTTTGCCTTTACAGTTTTATTCTTCCAAGCAGCTGCTTGGATGCATGTGAGATTCAGAGTACCACCTGCTTCTCTCTCTTCTGTTTTTGGTGTTCGGTATTTTGTTGTTGGGTTTTTTTTAAAAAAAAAAAAAGACAAATTTATCTGTGTACAAAGGCAGTTATAACATAGGGAAAGTTATTTGAGTTTCCTTGTTCCTTCTAATGGGTTGGGTGGATTGTATTTTGCCAGGCCTTTCAGTCTCTGCACTGTAATTCTGGTATGTGGGTCTGGGTTTGCTGGATGCCTGCTTACATCTCAGCTACAAATACCAACAGAGGTATCCTTCTCTTTCTCCTGCTGCCGACAGTCCCTAGCGCAGCACTCCAGGGAAGCAGGTTAGCATCCAGCCCTGGTGCTGTAAACATGTCATCTTGTCCTGTTAGCTGTATTATTGGTGGAAAAATAACCCCAGCCTGCTCCCTCACACTATGCTTTCTTTTGTCTCTCTTCTCTGGCCTTTGGAAAGGACAATACTACATTTGTGGTCACAAGCCTTGTTAGCAAACAGATGCCTTTGTGAGATCAGCTCCTGCTTTCCACTTTGAAAACGTGTGTGTGTATTTCTGACATTTATTCAAGATCAGCAAACACAGCTCCTTCCCTCTCCCAGTGCCTGCTCTTGCACTGATAGCTCTATGGGGAGCTGCATTTCAGGGGTAATCCACCTCGGTACATCTCTCCACCTTAAATTCCTCTCTCCTTTTTCCCTTTACTGGTGTAGGTTTCCTGTTGTGCTCAGAGTTTCAGCTAGAAACATAAGAGAAAAAAGGAGCCTGGTCCAATCCTGCAGTAATTGTAATGTTTCAGCACAGCTTCTTTTCTCGTATCGTCACCTACACATCCCTTGAGTTCTCTGTAACCACAGCACCTTCCAGTTAAAATGCAGCTGGTTTACTGACAAAGGATCTGATTTTTATTTCTTTTGTCTCATTCCCTTCCTCCTCTTCCCTCCTTCTCTCCAACCCCGCTCCCCACCCCCCACCCCCCGCCCCCAAGCTTGGCTTTCAGCATGATATTACTTGCAGCTTCAGGTCTTTGCTGATGTTGCACATCTGAGCAATGTATTCTCTAGCTTTCTCTGCTGCATTGTATAAAATATGTATTGTCTAGTGCCTGTGTGTGGCTTATATCCCACGGGTCTATTTTAAATCTGTGCAGAAATCACTCATTTGTACAGACAGATAGATTGCATTAACCTGCAAGCCTAGATTCCATGCTTTCTGGTCACCTTCACTAACCACAGATTAACAGCTCCACTTTTAGCTGACAATAAAGAAACCCAGGAAGACAGCAGCTTAAACTCAAGAGGATTAATTCTGCTCTCAGGAATGTAAATCTGGAAGGTTACACCATTTTTACTGGAGGAATTACTCTGAAGGGCAAAATGTTGCCCCTGAGGACAGGATTTAACTCACATCAAGAAGACAAGTCCAGAAGTAGTAGCTAAGTGCAATTTCATGAGCTAAGATATACATCTGCAGCGGGTAAAGAGAATTGTGCAAAGAAATAAACCCCAACCCAGCAGTGAATCTGCTCCAACAGCCAGAAAGAAAAAAAAAACAAAACACCACCACCCACCAAACAGATAAGCGAAGCTCTTTCCACCCCTCAGCCTATCCCTTTGAAAAATATAAAAACTGGGCGGGGAGGAGGGGGATGGAGGATGGAGCAGGGGGGTGGGGAATAGTGGCTGTTGGTAATGCAGCCACAAGTGCCACCAGACAAAATACTAAACAATAGAAGATGAAGATCTCTCCCTCGATAGCAGCAGTTCTCACAGCCTCTCTATGTAAAAGCCATTCAGGCAATTCTGACAGCAGCCGCAGAGCAGCTTAGGCACAAAGCACCATCTCTGCTAGGACACTCCCTGGCAAACGGCCCCTGAGCCAGCGGTTAATGTCTGAGGGCTGGCAGGGGACTCACCGGGAGCTTGGCACTCAGTCATAATTAGCAGGCTGCTATTAAATAAAGATCTTGGATGAGAAAGTTCCTCCCTCAAGCTATACCTTTGACCTCGGTGAAGTTAAATCCATGTTGAAACTGGCCACTGGAGACCTACTCCTGCAAATCTTAATCAGACAGCAGATGCCTGCTGCCAGCAAGAACTGGAGTGCTTCTAGTAAACCTGCAGTGCCACACAGTTACTCCATGGGAGGAAACCCACTGCCTGCTAAAACTGGTTATTTAATACATTGCATTGGATTTTGTGAAGTCCCCTCAGCCCTTAAGTAAATGGCAACAGAAGAGCAGATGGTGCCTGTTTCCTATATCAGGCAGGTGTTTGTGAGCCTGATCTGCCACAGGGAGCAAAGATTCCCCAGCTATCACTCCTTACTGCTGTGCTTTGTTCACTTTGCATCAGTGTGATCTGGAGAAGAGGAGAAAGAGGAAGCTCATTGTTTCTCTCTTCAGATTCACACAAGCCTCGGAGCATGGGATGCCACTGCCTGCAGAGGAGATTGAGCATGGATGTCATAAGACATTACACTGCCTATCTGTAATGTATGACTTTTTTCTCTCCCCACTCCCTAGGAGGAATAAGCTCAAATTCTTTGCAGCTGAACCATCCTCTGTTTGCTGCACAGTTGCTTGGGTTGCAAGGACTTCCTTTGGGTTGTGGGGGGAAGGAAAAGCAAAGGGAACAATGCAAGCTGGGGCTTGACAGCTTGCAAGAGAAGCAGCGCACCTCTAGCTACAGGCTCTTCCCTCCCTGCTTTACTCAGGTCCCTCTCTCCATCACCGCCTCCGGATATCTCAGCACTGTACCCCTCCCCAAGTACTTCCCACCTGAAATCCTACAGATGCTGGTGGTGGACAAGGACATAGAGAGCGAACACAGCACAGTGAGCCAAACGCTGGGCTGGCAATCAGGGAATTGAACTCCTGTCCTCATTTCTGCTGTACCTTCACCTCAGGCAAATTCCGTTTTGGTTTTTTTTTCTTTTCTTTCTTTTTTTTTTTTTTCTCTTGCACCTCTGTATTCCTCCTGCCTGTAATTAGTTTGTGTTAGCTGCAAGGTTTGTGGAAAGGAAAGCATTTGTGTGTGTGTGTGTGCGTGCTAGAGTGGCTGCCAGCACACGGTGGCCCAGCCTTGCTCAGAAGAGCTCTTACAGGGCAATTCCTAGCACCAGCAGTGAACTTCATTTTATTTCAAATAAGATGTGGGAAGAGGAGCTACTTCAGGAGTAAACAAGGGCTCCTTTCACTGCCTCACACCTCTGTTGGGAGTGTTATCTGACAATCATGCCACAGTATAAAGTACAGCAGAGCAACAAAAGCACTGTAAAAACCAGTCGGTGCTGACAGAGTGATTTACCTTTTTAGAGTCTGTAAATCTGGGACAAAACGCACATAGTCGAATGTCTGCTTCTGGGTGCCCTCCCGTCTAAGGGCAGCATTTACAGAAACTCTCACAGCTGCACTGTGCTCTCCTTCAACCTTCAGAAAAAGGAAATCACTGGAGTCTTCAAAAGGAACTGTGGAAAGGTCCCAAGCTTAAGTTGGCCTTCATGTCTGGGGATACTAGTCTGTATGGGATCACAGTTTCAAAAGGCAAGTTTTTCATCTAACCCATTGTTGCCCCTGGGTTGCTCAGCTTTGTGATGCAGTTGTTCTGCAGATCTTCAGGAGGGGAGCAAATTTGCTGCTGTCTGAGAAACCAGCCTAGCCTGCAGACTTCATAACCTGGAATCATGTCCCCTGAGGCTGCCGCTGGAAAGGTGGGTCCATAGAGCAATGAGCTAGCACCCAGCAGGCACTTGCAAGGGCACAGAATATTTGGTTAAGAATTTACCAATAGTGATGAAGCTATTTACTCAATGTGCAGAGTAAGCACACGGGAGTGGTTTGGAGTTTTTTTTAGTTTTCCTGTGGCTCCCTTCTTGTCAATGCTTTTTATGTTCCTTTGCAGTAAAGTCAAATTACACCACAGCTCTGTGCAGAACAAAGAACCCACTCACAGGTGGCAGCAGCTCTTGCTAAAAGGAGGCCTAGCGTATTGGCATGGAGAGGACAGCTCGCAAAGCTCAGCAAGGAGCACTCTGCCAGGAGATTAGTTAAAATTGCACTTCTGTTATTTTCTGTTCAAGAAGATCTGATTGGAAAAGTGCTTCTCTGTCCTCCGGGTGTCATCTCCAGTAAGGCACTCATGTCAAAATCTGAACTACCGTTCCCCTGAGTTTCCTTTAAAAACAGTCTCTGCCAAACTAACTTCCCAAATATGACATACAGACACTATCCCTATGCTTCAAGGTTGATACAGAGAAGAAAAACAGCTTGGTGGTCTTCTGCGAGTTCTTCAGGGACTCATTTTCTCACATATCTGTTCCACACAGATACCTGCTCCCACCATGTTGCGCACTCATTCCTACATTCCTCTCTCTGTACCTGCCACTATGAGGCAGCCAGGTACCAGTTCATAGCAGAAACACATCCGTTTCCTCTAACTTCCTTGCCTTGCCTGCGTATGTAGAAAAGTCCACATCCTCCTTGCTGAAAGGCTGGAATGTGAAGGAGGGGAAACCGGGTGCTTACAACTTGGCAAAGATCTGTCTGCTCATGCTCTTAGAAGAATTGTTAGGAGCAGAGAAGGGAAAGTCCAGTGCTGTAAGGGATATTTGCATCAGGGGAAGGTAGATCTTGTATTATGTTTGGATATGACCCCTAGATAATATTTGCTTCTGCATTTTATCCAGGTTTGCTCTGAGGCTGGGGGGACCTGATAGTTAATCTCTCTGTGACTTCAGCAAAAGCAAGACTGAAAGTTTGTCAGCATCCTGATAGCAGCATGCAGTGCCCTGTCTTCCTACCAAAAACAAGTTTAAACCAGTCTACTGACCACCATGGCATCACCCCAGGAATTAATTGGGTCTGCTGTGCATAAGACTAGAGGTCACCATAAGCACAGAGAAATGTAACCACCACAGCAAATCATAACTTCCAAAAGTGTGATACAAACCACTGCAAGACAAGGACCACAATCCTTTTTTTTCCCTAAATGTCATGCCACTAACCTCTGTGGGAGCTGCACCTGATAGAAAGATCAGTATGATCTTTCATCATCATCCCTGCATCAACCACGCTCTCGTGGGCACGAGCATTTAGTCCCCAAGTCTCCTACCTAGCATGCTGACTCTGTGAGCACTTAATTTCTTGGATCAGCTGCTCGTATCACAACTACTTTAATGATTTATGTAAACAGGCAGTAAAAACAAGTTGCATTTATTGTAGTTATTTTTTTGTGTGTGAAACTATATAGAAACACACAGTGAAACGAAGTTCTAAAAATTGTATATCATCCTATTCTGTTATATGGAAAACAGAAGGGATAGAGACAGCTACTTCAGAAAAAATGCTTATTTTGTTGTTTATTAACTTTCTCAGGCAAATGCAGCTTTACATAGAAGGCTACGCCTGGAAATATAAATGTTTCATACTGGCAGTTTTGAAAGTTTTTTACAAATCTGAGAGTGAATAATATTTACTTGCAGGAAGGAAATTAATAAAATTGCTAAGCTTTTCCTCCTGAGTGAACTTAGGAACAGAGCAAAATTCAAATGCCTGTGTATTTTACTTATGCATCAGCTGTAAGAAAATCGACCAATAAAGTAGCGGAAATATTTTTAAATATGTGAGGAGTGGAATTTAAAACTGTTTCTTTATGTTTTTAACTGTTGTCACTGTCACAGGATTTCCATACATTCTAGTACATAAGCATGCAGTGAAGTCTAACAAATGCACGATTATCTCTGTTTTGCAAATAACTTATTTTAAATATCAAACACCATTGGAGAATTCTGTTAAATTTTAGTTCTAAGCTCCGAGAGTCTGTGATGCTCTATGCAAATATTTTGCACCAGTGCAATAACTCTGATTTACAGCACTTTGCAGTGGTACAAATGAGTTTGCTTAGTATATGTCTTACAGTTATGATGTAAGAAAATCTAGGAATAGTAGGAACAGTGATTTTAAAATCACATTAGTTTTCTCCACATCTAAGCATCAACATTTCTTACAAAAGCAGTAAAAGCAATTAATAATTTCTCCTGGCATAAGGTCTGATTCACTGAGTCTTTGTGGATACTAAGAATTTGGAAAGTCCAGGCACAAAAATAGGGCAACACATTTACTTTGCAGCCACCTGTAAGTGGACATTTCTGTAACTATTCTCTTTGTCAGATCAAGTGCCTTACTCTTAACTTTTTGATGACAAGACTGAGAGGTGCCATGATAATAAATAAAAATGCAGTGGATGGGAAAAGACTATTGCAGAAATTCATTTCTTTAAGGATATTCCCTGCTCCAAGAAGAAACTTCATCATTCCTAAGAAAGTTGCAAGATAAGCCGAAAAGCAGGGAGGCAACACTGTAAAGAGAAGAGGCCATTGTTACTTACTTTTCTTGTTACAGGTGCTTCTGGTTATTGAAACCTGGTCAGCGGGTAAATGGACAGCAAAACCAGATGCTTCCTATTTTTCTTTCCCAACTGGTCTCGCAATGCCTGGCCACAGAGCTTGCCCTCGCTGGAGTCAGCATCGCGCTGGTCCCAGCTGCCTCATTTATAGAGTAGCAGGTCCTTTGTCTGGCGCGTGTCACCACTAGTCCTAGCAATCCAGGGAGCTTGTTTTGCATCTCCCAGGAGATTCTCTCTATCCTGCCTTTCCCCTCCTCACCACACACCCTCTGCCCTTTTCTGGGGCTGTTACGGGGCAGTAGCTGACAGTGTGCTTACTGGCCTTAGAGCGACTGCAGCTAGGTCAGGTGCACTTTGCGGGAAAGGATGGAAGCTGCTTGTGGCAAGAATATAATTTTTCTCTTTTTTTTTTTCTTCTTTTTTTGGGGGGATTTTTTTTTTAATTTATTTAGTCAGCTCTGAGCTTATAAATGTTTCCAGAGACAGAGATGTAGTACATGCTCATTCAAAAGCCATCTTTAACACAACATACTACTGAGGAGCAGTTTGTGTATTTGTTGTATTCCTAAGGAGGAGATTCCCTCTCTGC
The DNA here is from genome assembly GCF_036417535.1 of Chlamydotis macqueenii. Lineage (NCBI taxonomy): Eukaryota > Metazoa > Chordata > Aves > Otidiformes > Otididae > Chlamydotis > Chlamydotis macqueenii. The sequence goes on along the minus strand of NC_141593.1, from coordinate 51,225,740 downwards.
TCTGACACTTAAGTGCTGTGAGGTTGTGGGGGTAACTGCGTGCAGGCAAATAGATCCTGCACAACTTTTTCTGTGGAAAGCTCTCTTTCACTTAAGAGTCACAGCCAGCGCCTTCTGCAGCCTGGAGGACAGCCACAGCTGCTGCAGTCTGTGCTGCCCCAAGCCCTGTGCTGGCCCTCTGCCCGAGTCCGCGTGACAACAGGAGGCTGCAGGTGTGAATTCACACATCTACCAGCTTGCCCTTCATTTTGAGGCCTATGCTGTGCACTAAGGGTAGGTTTAATTCATGCTTTTACAGCAAAGATGAGCCAGCTCCATATGCCTGTGGCTAGGACGGAGGGTCAGTGAAACAGAGACTTTTTTCTCTGCTGCTGAGGTGCCCCTAAAACTTCCTCTCAGCTCAGGAACAACAAGCAAGCAAGCTGGCATCTGATTGCGAGAAAAAAAAAAATTGCAGACTACCGTCTCCATTACTGGAGCACACACCTCTTTGTCCATGACAGAGACTGCTCCATCCAGCCTTATCCTCCCTCTGGGTAACAAGTCTCTTCCTAGGAAAATAGTTGTAAAATTGTCTTGTCACAAACATACAAAGCCTTTGGGACCCATATAATCTTATCTGCATCTCCATCCACTTCCCCATTAGGTGCTGGGAGTTTGCTTTGGGTAGGTATAAGAGTAAATACGGAGAACAAGAGGAAGATACCTACTTTCACACTGCGAGCCTCAGGATCCTAAAGCGGAACAAGGGAAGGGGAAGGAGGAGCTCCAGCTAATCGCTGCAGTCACGGGGCAGGAAAATACCTGTATCCAGGATAAGGCAGGTTTAAGCACGCTCTACCACTTTTCTCTACAGCTTTCCTCTGCCACCCAAGAAAGCTCAGCTGTTACCCACACCACCTCTCCCAAAACAGCAAGCTGGCTAGGTAGGGCTCACCTACTGGGTTTTTAAAAGCACTGCAAGTACTTCAGTTAACAGCATTGCCCCCATAAATATTAACAACTCAGTGGTGGAATGATGTGGTTGCTCTCCGGAGGGAAGGAGCCTCAGGTCCTCGCTGGGGCAATTCGTTCCCTGCAGAGCTTGACTGGAGGTTCAGCCCTTTCACACGGTAAATTAACAGCGGCACTACAGCCTGAAAGCTGTGTCAACCGCTTCATTTAGCACAAGTGTTATGTTAACTAAAGGCCGTATTCCAGAGGGGCCTTTGGCCTCACAGAAGCCTAATTTCCATGTAATTTACATTGGAAAGTTGCAGAGTGCCCCTCCTCTCTGTTACTTCCTTCAACCCGCTATTCACCCACAATCTGCCCTGAGATGCGCCAGCCAGCACACAACACTGGGAAAGGGTGCTTGCCAGTCCAAAAAAGGGAGGGAGTTGAACCTCTTTATTCCAAATTGCTTGTATATTTCACTGCCTAGGGCTTTCAAAACCTGGCCAGACAAAGCACTATAAAATACACAGCCAGGAAAGTGTCTGTCCTTGCAGGGAGAGGGGCTGGATGGGCTGCTATTCATTTTCACTCTCGTATCCATGCAAGAGTACTGGATCCTACTCCTGTTGCTGTCAGATACGGGTTTCACTCATACCCTGTCCAGAGGCAGGCTCATGGCGAGAAATCTGCCTTACTGGGGAAACATGAGGAGAAAAAGGGACATCCTAGCCCACTCCCAAGTACTTCAGAAAAGCCATCACCACATCTCTTTAGTGCTTCAGCCACATCCCCAGGTCTCCCTGTCTTCCTCCTGCTGTACAAGGGATTTGCTCCTCCTGAATACCACTGTAGTAGCTGAGCTGAGGCTGTACAACCCACAGCATCTGGGAGGTCCTCACCTTCCCCTTGCTCTCCTGCTCCCCACTGTCCCCGCCTTGCAGCCCCACTGCACAGTGGCACTTTCATCTGCACTGCTGGGACACTCTGTGACCCACTGTCAAGTCCTGGACAGGAGGTCCCAGGTGCCAAGCTAGCATTGGTGTGAAGTCATTGGGAATGCTGATGAGATGGCATGGGGATTCTAACATTTACACCAACTTTAAGGGTCTTTTCCACACTCTCAGGTTGCTCTGGAAGGGTCGTACATGACAGTCTGCTTCATGGTCTCTTTACTAAGCTTCCTGTTGAACTGTGATTACTTGGCACCGATGAACCACACCAGCCTTATTCAGCTTCCTCTGCATACTTAGCAGTAACATGGCAGCAGGGAGAATACATTATCAATATATCCCTGCAGTCCTGGGATTACTCTTCCCTAAAGCAATCCACATCTGCCAGGATAGTACAGCTCAGCCAGGGGCAAGGAGAGAGGAACAAGAGCAGTGAAAGCAATATTGTATCCTGGGCATGCTGTTGCTCACAATAATTTCTTCCAGGATCCATCCTGACAGTTTCCTGGGAGTCTGGGGCAATACTTGACCTGCAACAGGTCTGTTTTTTAGCAGCCACCCATTATTGGTTCATGAAAAGTCAATGGGAAACAAAATGTATTTTGTAACTTACACACTGCCTCCAGACTGCAGCTGACATTAGCGTGTTTGCTGGTCACATTTTCCCTCCTCAGATGCTTCTTTCAGAACGTAGGTTCCCAGTGCCCTTACAGCACTGACGGGGAGAGGAAGGTGAGGAACACAGGGTGTGCAAATGGAGTAACTAGGGACACACAGCTGTTGTTTCTGCAGATGCAGAAACTGCTGTTTTATTGTAGCAGTGCTGGCAGACCCGTGCTGAAAGGCACACATTCTTCCAGCAGAGAGAGAGTCCTCGGCAAGTTTGATGAAACAAAAGCAGAGAGAGAAGAGAAAATGTAGTCTGAGCCCCCTCATGGGTAAGAACTGAGGCTGAAGAGGAGAAGGGGTACGGACCCCCTCTGGAGGACACTGTCTTTCCCTATTTGTGCTATCCTACCCAGCATGTCCCCCCACCAGAGGCAGTGCTGAACCCACATTTAGTGCTCGCTTTCTGAAAAGCCATACTTTGGTCAGCTCATCAACTGGCCTCAGCACCGCAGATACCGGTAAAAGTTAGACCCAGATAAACCAACAGACTGCCTGCATTTTCTGTCATTTATGCATTTACTTGTGTAGCCACTTTGAAGAAGTCAAGAACACGTGGGTGGTTGCAAAGTATGAACATCCTCAAAACTGGGTTTCTTACATCCCTTTTTGAAATTCCGTGTGCCAGCATTTAAATTCCAGCCCCTGAAAAATCCTAGGGGAATAAATATCAGTTATTCCTATTTCTAAAAGGAAAAAAAAAAGCTGTTCCTGGCATGTGTGACTGTGTGGTATGCAAGCAGGAGCAAAACGCTTTATCCGGCTGCTGCACAGCTTCCAGGGCCAACAGAAGCCCCTCCAAGATAGAGTACTGGTCAGACAGGAGAAAAAAAAAAGTTTGCATTTCACCCTGGGCCAGACCTCAAACCCTGTCTTCTCCAGCAAAACTATTACTGCAGATGAACAGGAAATAAAAAAGAATCCTGCCTAAGTCTGGGCAGAGATTTCAGAAGACGAGCCTGTGTTCAAATTATGTTTCCCCCTCTGTGGGGTGATCCCTTTCAGTATGATGAAAGCAGTACACAGAAAGTGATGGCCAGAAAAAGGACAGCAAGAGGCTGCAAACACACAGCCACATTATCGCTGTGAGTTCAGAGCCATGCTCTACAGACGGAAACAATAAGAAGCAATTATACACATCTGGGCTCCTGCCCTTTACAATAAAAATTTAGATCAATAGATTTTTAATATAGCGAGCTGGAGGAGGCTGCATGAGGTCCAAACAGCAGCTGCATGCAGACTGCTGAAATATTAAACTTCCATCATCTGAAGTTTTTTGTAATGTTTTGAGTTTCTTACTAGTGTTAACAAACCACTCACAACAGGAGGTGCTTTGAATTCTGGCCACACTTTTCAGCTTAATTCCAGAAGCCAAAAATCTTCTCCTTTTTAATAGTGAAACTTGCTGATTGCCTTGAAGAAAATGTTTAGCCGCAGACAAAAGAGACTGAAAACCTAATGTTTCTCTAAACCTTCCACTGGGAGCAAGAGAGAAGAGACAAGCAGTTCATTTTCCCTTTGACACAGACGTACCTAGATATTAAAAGTTCTCTGGAAATCACCTAAAATAGATAAAAACAAGGCAGTCATCTCAGAGAATCGGCAGCTGCCATTTTCGCTGGCACACAATGCTGAGCTCAGCCAGGTTGCATGCAGCAATAAGGCCACCACATAAGCACTGCTCAAAGCAGGGATTCAAAGAAACATGGAGTTGAATGTAAGAAAACCTCCCTTGCCAGATTATAAACCCCGAAGGGTCTTTGCCAATGATGTGTTTGAGCCTTCTACAACAGTCTTTTAACTAATGACAAAAAGTAGGAACTGAGAGATTTAATTTCCAGTATTACTTGGAGCAAAACACTCAGCCCTCAGCCATGTGCATTCGTTGCGTTGGGAATCACCAGGCTTTTGCACATTCTGACAAGTTCTCTCTCTTCATGTGCAAGTCTCTGAAAACATGAGGCTTGCTCTTTGAGATGAGCTCTTTCAAGGAACAAAGGAATTTGCTCTGAATCTCCCTAACGTATCTTCTTCATGCAAGTTGCTTCTTGGGAATGGCAGAGTTGAAATTCTTGTGGGAGAGGTCACATATTTGGTGCTCAAGACCACTCCGCTTGCAAGATCAGCAGTGCATGTATGTGCAAAGGGAAACCCCAAGAAACCCAGCCTCTCAGGGGTTCATTATGGTCACACAGTTCATTTCAGATAGGAAACCCAGGCCTGCTCACTACTCTGGCTCTGAAAGGTAGCTGTCTTCCTTTGCTTTTAAAGTTTTGCCATCCTATTTTTTCTCCTTTATGAAGGTATGCCCTTATTGCTGCCTTGATGATAGAGAAATGGTAAAATTGATTACAAATTTCATTTTCAATTGCTTTGTTTCCATTGTTTTTAAATACATCTCTATATTTCAGATGCTCAGCTGGTTTAAGGTGATACACTATCAGTGGCTACTATAGAACAGCACTGATTCGCAGTATGCAGAAACCACTCCATTACTCTTCCAATTCACTTGTATTCCATCTTAGAATCATAGAATACTTTGGGTTGGAAGGGACCTTTAAAGGTCATCTAGTCCAACCTCCCTGCAAGAAGCAGGGATATCTCCAACTAGATGAGGTTGCTCAGAGCCCCATCCAACCTGGCCTTGAATGTTGCCAGGGATGGGGCATCCACCACCTCTCTGGGCAACCTGTCCCAGTGTTCTACCACCCTCATTGTAAAATTGTTTTCCTTATGTCCAGCCTGAATCTGATTCCTTCTATTTTAAAACCATTACCCCTCATTCTATCACAACAGGCCCTGCTAAAGGGTTTCTCCCTGTCTTTCTTATACGCCCCCTTGAGGTACTGGAAGGCCATTATAAGATCTCCCCAGAGCCTTCTCTTCTCCAGGCTGAACAGCCCCAACTCTCTCAGCTTGTCCTCATTGGAGAGGTGCTCCAGCCCTCTGATCATCTTTGTGGCCCTCCTCTGGACTTGTTCCAACAGGTCCATGTCCTTCTTATGTTGAGGGCTCCAGAGCTGGACACAGTACTCCAGATGGGGTCTTACAAGAAGGGAGTAGAGGGGCCAAGTCCTTCTCCTTAGGTCTGCGCTCAATCCATTCTCTGCCCAGCCTGTATCCACGATTGGGACTTCCTGATCCATCTGCAGGACCTTGCACTTGGCCTTGTTGAACTTGATGAGGTTTGCATGGGCCCACCTTTCCAGTCTGTCAAGGTCCCTCTGGATGGCATCCCTTCCCTCCAGCATGTTGACTGCACCACACAGCTTGGTGTCACCACCAAACTTGCTGAGGGTGCACTCTATCCCACTGTCCATGTCACCAGCAAAGATGTTGAACAGGGCTGGGCCCAACACAGACCCCAGAGGAATGCCATTCATCACCGGTCTCCATCCGGACATTGAGCCATTGACCACAAGTCTTTGAGTGTGGCCATTCAGCCAATTCCTTATGCACTGTGTGATCCATCCATCAAATCCATGTCTCTCCAGTTTAGAGACAAGGATGTAATGCCGGACAGTGTCAAATGCCTTGTACAAGTCCACACAAATGACATCGGTTGCTCATCCCTTTTCCACCAGTGCTGTAATCTCGTCATAGAAGGCCACCAAATCAGTCAGGCATGATTTGTCCTTAGTGAAGCCATGTTGGCTGTCACCAATCACATCCTTATTTTCCATGTGCATATGACTGTGCTATACATCTTTTTATTTTCCACTGGCTCTATAAAAGCCAACAGCAGCCAGAGGAAGGAAGACAAACTTTCGGCAAAATTCCTCAAGGTGAGTATTGTACAATCTGCATGTCTGACCACTTGCATTTTCAAAATTATTTTGCAAGATAAGCCAAAAGCTCCTAATCGATTGGACCAGGGTGTCCATTCCCCACCTGACAATGAGTATTCTTCCTGCAGAGCTAGTGTCCCAAGCCTCTTAGGTCAAAGCACAGGGAAACAGCTTAATTAACACCAGTGAAGTCCTTTGTGGACACATTAGTCTATTTTTGCCCCAGCGGTGTCACCTGAGCCCATGAAACCAAGACATGCTCTGTGATTAGCTTGACCCATCAAACCAGCAGGTTCTGAGCAATATTTTTGCAATATTTTTAATAGCCTGTAAGTAGCCCTTCAGATAGTTTTGCCTATCCACTGTGAACAAGAAGTGAGTATCAGGGTGTGGGTTCACAGTGTGGAGAAAGGCTGGGGAACAAATTCTCTTGATCATCTGTGAGTACCACTGGAAAACCTCCTCTCCAGTGTGTTGCATCTGCCATGAGAGAGGCAGCCTCATCTTTGTCACAAACAAGAGGAATTGCTTTCAGCCAGGAGTATTTTACAGCAAATGTAGGTCAGCTCAGCTTTCTGGGTGGCTTTCAATGGCTGCACAAAGAATAAATAACCTCTCAGCTCATCTGTTTTAGCAGTAACTGCCCTCTCTTGCCTTCCTCAGCTTTCTACTCCAGCTTGTAAAAATAACCACCACCACTCCTGGCTTTATGAAAATGTGACATCCTCAGAGTCCAAGTGCCATAAGCCACGTTTTGAGTAGTGGTGAAACTTGAGTAAGATGCTGTTGTGATTTCCCAGCCTCCTGGCAAGTGTTTCGGGAAGACATGATTCTATATGAAACCCAGAGCCAGAGGTTGTAATTACCTTACATGCACTAAAGCACAAGTGCAGGTTTTAGGTGATAGAGTGCCTGCGTGTCCAGGCTTTGCAGACACAGCTTCCATGGCCATGGTCCCTTCCATTCAGTTTGGTCACTGTGTTCAGTGACTAAGTCCAGACTGCTGACAGCACCTCTCAACCCAAACCTTGTTTGGGGTACTGGGCTTTACACTATGAATGAACTCATAACACATAAAGAACACAAAAGATATGGCAGGAACTCACTTTGCTCCAAGGAGGTCAGGGATGCTCTTTCCGTGCACCAAAAGTAACATCCTGGGGCAAAGCGCTGGATGCTGGGAATGCACCAGCATTGCCCTCCTCAACCCAGTGCTGAGGCACTGTTAATACACAGGCAGCACCCACTCCTGACCTTTGATTTGCTGGTGTCTCCCGCTGCTTTGCCAAGCTGGAACCCCATCTGCACAGAAACAAAGCCCTGCTCCACTGCTTCTTGTCTCGGCAGCCTCTGCCCACCCTTTTCAGCAGCACTGCCTTTTTGCAGTTTAAATGTTTCTTTTTAGAGTGCCTTTTATTTCGAGCTTGGAGAGCAGGGGGACGAGAGATGGGATAGAGATGCTGAAGTAGTGATTTACATAATCTGATTAACAGAGGATTATCCAATGGCTGCTGAACAGCCTTAGTGTGCTTGAGCTAAAAACCTTACTATTCATTACTCTCACCACCCTGCAGGACAGCTGCACCTGCAGCACCAGCTAATTCTCTCCTGGGGACTTCAAGGAAGGAGAAAAGCGGGGGCATATTTTTATTATTATCTGGGGGAGGGTTGAGGAGCTGCAGCTTCTTGTGTGCAGTCCCTAATTGATCTGTCTGCATTAGTCTTCAGGAAGCTGAAATGAAAGCTGAGCTGGTTGGCATTATCAGGAACAGACATCACCTTTGAAAAGGGCCAGCTTGTGTGGCTCTTCCCAGTTTTCCTGTGGGTAGTTCAGTGGGGCCCATCCAGACCCGCCACAGAAAAGAGCTGGGTGGAAGGGTCCTGCACATGCAAGAACCAAAAGCACAATTTCCCCTATTCTCACTAGTACCCCACTCAGCTGGGAGCAAACCAAACCCAACCTTTGCTCTAACATCACCAGAGAGCTTTTCAGGGTGTAGCCCACACCTCTCCCTGGGGTGACATGGGGATAAGTTTGCTCAGGGCTTGCAAAGAATCACACCCAACTTATCTTTCCATTGCCCACGAGCTGCCACACAGTCCAGTTATCCAGGGACTTGGCTGAGGTGTCAGCTGTGGGAAGGGCAGCAGGACCCACTAGACCAACCCAGCTGTACTCTGGGGGAGAAGGAATAAACCTGCAAAACAAGTCTCTCACAAGCACAGCCCGAGATCCCCACAGAGAGGAGCCACTAACTATCCTGTAGCAACTCAGCAGGCAGGCTAAAAAATAAAGAGAAGGGAAGATGAGTGCCATAGCCCCTTAGACGTACTACAAAACTCAGCAACAAATAAGGGCATCAACTGGGGCTGAGTCAAGCTCTCCCAAAAGGAGATGGGGAGATGGATAAAGTCCACGTCCTGGCAAGACAAGAAGAGTTCCACTGCTGGTTCCAGCAGAACCAGATCTGCACCCTAAATGTCCACCCATGATGAAGGGTTGAGACTCCAAGCTGAGAAATATGTTAACTGCAACTGGAAAGAACTGGGGACACAGATCTCCAGATTAGGGGAAACAGCAAGTAGCATGAGCTGGACCCTCCGAAGCACATTCACTTCAAAGCCAGGGAAAGAGGAAGAATTGGACATTTTTCCATTATACAGAGGGACATCTGTAAGACCAGGCAACCGTAAGAGGTTTTTGAGCCTTCCAAGGAAACAAAACCTGGACTTTCTATAAGGAAAGAGGCACAATTAAATTTAATCCACCAGTAGAAGTGCTGCAATATAATCACCCAAGACTAATTGTAAGTCTTTGTTTCCAGAAGCACACTCCATCCTCACAGCTAGGTCTGGAGATGCTGGTGTTGCTTTACATATTCACTCATGCCTGCTGTATTTGTCCAGGGGTCTCTGAAGACCTGTGTGACAGCTGCCATTCACAGATGCCACCTAAAGAGATTTGCAGTGCTATGTATCTTTGTTACTCCTGCCAACAGCAGCGTGAATGAAGTGGCTACAGAGTGGTCTAGTTAAATGGGGAGATTGCAGAGTGTAATGAAGTCATCCTGCCCTTTTTTTTTCTTTTTTTCCAATTTCTCCTCCTCTTCTGAAGCAAGAAGGGGAAACCACTTCTGGGGAAAAAGCACAAGAACAAAAGCTGGGAAGCAGCCACCAGATGAGACTTTGTGTGCGCTGACGGCGCATGCAGTCTTCTCCACTGAGTGGGTTTTTTTTGGAGGAGCTGCCATACCAAGCGCTGCCCTTTTGCTGTATGTTGCACAGAGACCAGGACTCAAACCTTAGTGCTGCCTACAAACAATAACTCCTCCCAGCTGCTGGCTGATATGATTTGGCTTGTGTAATGTGCAAAGCTGGACACCAGTTGCACCTGTGGGAGGTAGCATGTCGCGCAAGTGTTATTGTATGGTAGCAATATCTCCATGCTCCACGGTAGAGGCATCACCAAGGTATTTCCATGCTTTGATGTAATTAGTATTCCTGGATTTAGCAGTTAACTAGTATCCATATAAGGGATAAACTGCATCCTGGGGTACAAAAACTCTCCTGCTTTGTGGAAATTCATCTCTGTTGTTAAACTAATCCTTCATATTGGCATCTGCTCAGATGCCAAGAGGAAGGAGAGACTGACAGCAGCTCTGCTAGCGTTTCCCTGTTCCGTGTGCTGTGGGAAACCTGTTTCTTGTAGAACCTTATTTCTCTGAGCAACTGTGGTTAGTGAGGTCCCCTTGCGTCAAATGCTGAATCTAGACCCTTCCCTCTTGAGCAGAAAAACATTCAAAAGGGAAAGAAGCAAAATAGAAGTGAGGGGTCTTGCACATGTTGATGGATAAAATTCAGGCCCCTTCTCCACTAGGTCTTGTCACTTAGTACAGCCCCATTCTGTGTTTTGGAATTAAAGGGCTAGGACCCGGTGCAGATCTTCTAGCATCTCATGGTATCCCAGGAAGGGAGAACATTGCCACAAATCACAGACACACAGAGACAATAGCAGCATGTGTTTGCTCCATCATGTGTTCCCAGAAATGGACTTTGTATAGATATTCCCCAGACTTCAGCAGCCAGAACAATAAAACTTCCTCACAGCTGCTATTGTTTTTTTCCATGCTTCTGCTTCCAGAAAAGGCAGAAGAGCTATTTAGCTGCCATCCGTTCGCCAGGTACCCAAACTTGACCCAGAGGAGGTACAGAAAATACATTTACAGCATGGACAGAATGAAGAAGAAACCTTCTCCTTAGCAGTGGAGTTTCTCATCATAAATCTTCAACACAGAAGCAGCAGCTTCTCCCCAGCACACAGTAGGCAAAGCTACGGAGCAAAAAGCATGCTAAGGAAGCATATTCAAATGTCAGGGGCTGGATTCACTGACAACAATTAGAGGAAGGGATGCATCTGTGTGTGTGAGGTGATCACGCCATCTCTAGCATTAAAAGCTGGCCTGAACATCGACTGTTCTTTTCAGAAAGGTGCAACAAACCAGGGACTTCTTCCTTTTTTTGTTCTCCAGCCCTGTCCCCATGCACCTCCTGGCCAACTCAGGCTCCCTGCACAGCTGAACAACTGCTTCAAAACACAGGACAGCTCAGCTCTGAAGCCCCTGCGTTATTTATGAGTTTGGAAATCAGAGCCATTCGGTTCACTGCCAGTAAATGGCAATGATTGGAAGAAGGGAGGGGTAGGCCTGTGTGCCGCTCTTCATTCTCTATTCATTGTGAAAAGGGGATCACTCCAGCTAACTGGCCCATGGAGATAAGGATTTCAGACAATCTGTATTAGCCTGATAAGCCAGGTTTTGCATTGCATAAAGATTATTCGTTAAGAACCTCAATAAAATAAAATACAGTCAGAAGCTTATCTGCACGACTCATTTCCACTTACAACCCCCTACCCCCCTCGCCCCGCCACTGACATTTTTTTCCCCCTGTGAATAAAGCTCTCTGCTTGTCTCCCAGCTCTCTGGGATGGAGCACAGACTCGGGATGAGAAGTAGTGGGGGAGGGCCGGGGAGGACAAGGAAGAATAGCCTGAAACCTCCCAGCTGCGACTGGTCACTGTTAGAGCCATGGTCCTGATCCGCACTAGGTGGGAGGGTGGTGGGTGGTTTGGATTTGCCCCTCCTGGTGTAAAGCAGAGCAGCTGGGCTAGCATCAGCAGCCTTCCCTCTTTGTGCTAGCTAAGGATCAGATCAGGACAGAGGAGTTTATACATGTGTCCTTCTACTTCATATTCCCCCCTTTCCTCACATATTAAAAAAAAATGTCCCCTAACATGCAAAGTACTGGGGAGTCCCAACCCCCTGGCAGTCTTCTCTTTTCTCTATACAAACAGGCATTTTGCTGTAAACCAGCCTTGCTGAATAATAGAAAACTATTAGAACAGCCCCCTGTGCTCCCCCTTCTTTTCTTCTCAGCACTTTCAGAGTTAGCAGGGAATGTACCAGACCCAAGACTGTTCCATCTTGAGCACTGTTCAGGTATCACGCAGCAATTCAGATTAAGTCCATCTCCAGTCCACCCTGGATCTTGAGTCTCAGGGGAAAAGCAGACACCCAAATACAAACTCAAAACGATATTAACAACACAAGCTCTTCTGTGTTTTGACAGCCAGCTCAATTACAGTCACTTAACACATATAATCTGTTGTTTCCAGCTGCCATTGCTGCACACGCTTTTATTAGGGTTTGTCGGCAGAAAGACCTTAGCAAGACAGAAAATGTGCTGGTAGGGCTTAGCATTTCTGCCTGAGTACTTGCTAACATCGTGGAGTAATGCATCAATTAGCATTACCAGTGGAGAGAACTCTGTCTTACTCACATCTTCTGTTTAAGGACTCCAGCTCTTTGCATGAGCATCAGTGACCATCCACAAGACTTGCTTAGCCCCATTTCAAACACAGGTTCCTCCATTTCAGGTCTGTACGTAGATGGAATCTGGGCTTGTGTGGCACCAGTGACAAAGCCTTGTATCTCTTCAGTGGAAGTTCTGCTACCTTCTGGACCCTTCCTTGTCTTGCCACAGGAGATATTGTGGACTTCTAGGTTGGAACAGCTCTACTGTACAACAGGGAAATGCAGGTCTGAGGAGCGCTGAGGGGCAGCAGATTGATTGGGTGACTTCATTAGCTGCTTGTAGTGAAGTAGCCATAAAATACCTGTAATGAAGAGGCTAACAATGGTCTCAGCACCTTGTCCCCTAGCAACAATTTCATCTCAGCAGGAAAAACAGCTACTTTTTCTGAACAAGCAATGAATGCAAGCAGCCACAGGGAAATGCAAACATCAGCAGGATGCCTACAGGCAGCACATGCCATGGTCTGTGCCGGAGGTAGGCCCAGAACTCCTTAACTGGTGGTGATCCTGTGTTCCAGGTATGTTACTTCTCTTTATTAGGCTAACAGAGCAAAATGCCAACATCCAAGAACATCGCAAAGTCACTTCCAACTCTCAGCCAAAAACCCTGCTGACATCCTTTTCCCCATCTGTGCTAGGACTACCAGTCACAGAAACGTGCCTTTTCTTTCCAAGTGCAGAGCAGGACACCATTTCCTTGGGATGTAGAGGGGTAAAGCCTACACTACACTGCTGCAGAAGAAGTCAGCCCTGGGCCAAGAAGGCACACACCAAGAAAAATCATAGAACCATAGAATGGTTAGGGTTGGAAGGGACCTTTAAAGGTCATCTAGTCCAACCCCCCTGTAAAGAGCAAGGACATCTTTGACTAGATCAGGTTGCTCAGAGCACTGCCTCCTTTTCTTCCTAATAATGCACCAGAACCCACTGCATACCCTTACCTGGCAGGATATAGGGGTATAATCTGTCCTGGTATAACTCCTCCTTTGTGGACCAGAATCTGAGTTCAGATTGCAGCTGTGTGCTTGGTTTACTCCTTCTCCTACTAAAGCATATCTGCTCTGGAATGAATGCCTGCCACAATCATAATGGGTGTCCTTGGGAATACTATTGCTTACTTCAAGCAGTGTCTTTTCATGCACAGACAAGACCTTGGGATTTCTGTGTACTTCCTCTGTGAATATGGCTGGAAAGGAATGTGCAAAAAAATAAGTTTGCAAGGCATCCATGTTGTAAAAGACTGTGTCAAATATTTGTCTCAACATTGTTGAAACATCAAACCACCACCCGAACAATGGAACTTCAGTTGAACCATAGGACTAGAGTCTTCCTGTTATCTTGCAAGCCAATTCCCATTATCTTGCAAGCCATCTCCTGTTGTCCTGTGAACCTGGATGCAGGGCTGATTCTGAGAAATCTAGCCTTAAACTCCCCCCCAACCCCCCCTACCCTGCCAGAAAAAAAAAAAACAGAGGGGCCCAGAGACGGTAATGGGCATGCATATCACCGCCAGGTGAGGGGTGCGGCCAAGCAAACCCGCTCTTGGAATACAATGAATATGCAACAAAACGAACAATAAAAGGACAAAAGCAACCAACATGAAAAAGGGGAACAAACATCAAGGAAACAACACATCGACGAAATCAACATCAGACAGAACGTTCCCCCACCGAGTGAACTGGACTGTCAGGACGCCGCAGCTCCGTGATGGTAGCTATTGCAACTGAAACTCTTTTCTTTTCTCTCTCTTTCCTTTCTTTCTCTCTTTTCTCTTGCATTTGCGAACTTTTTCTCGGGTAAATAAAGTTACCTGGCACTTGTCTGCATTTTGAGTCTTAATTCTGTTCCTGAGAATATGAGCAAAACCACGCTCGCTGTGTGAGAGGTTGGTCCAGCCACCCCTCGCCTCCCAGACTCGTCTGTGGTCGGCTAGAATGCAAGGGGGCCTTCCTCTCATCCAAAATTGGAACATGACACATGTGTATAGATAAAGAAAAACAATTCTCCCAGGGGATAAGGCACCATATGTCTGGTCAGTCATGGAGGGCCCCCTCCCCCATGCCACAAATGTATCTTGGCTTCCCAAAATAAAATAATCTATTACGGAATCTCAGCTCTGGCCTGGCTCCTGTCTTTACCGGCTGCCACCTATTTAATCTTCTCTCCCTTTCCGTGTTTGTTCAGAAATCCCTCTTTTTCAGTGCAGCTGGAAAGGTTGTTACTAACGGGTGATCAAGCCTGAATGCTGACAATGTGAGATGATTACAAGTGCCCAAAGAGCAAACACACAGAATTTTCAACAGAAGATGCTCCTGCTGCCCCAACAGGCTGCTGAGATACCGCTCCGGACAGCAGCAGTGATAAAAAAGGGTTAGTGTCAACTCAGGAGTAATCACTCTGTGTGGAAGCTGCTATACTCAAGAGTTTTTACTTTTCGGACAGAAGGTGACTGGGTAAAAGGTCCTGTAATTAGTTGCTTTGTGTCAAGGAGGGGCACTTGCTTTGTGTTAGTTTTGAAGTGGTAGGAAAGGAAATCACTGAGCTGGAGAAAAGCAAAGACACTGAAGCACCATGACCGTCCAAAGGGAGTAATTTTGGCACTCCTGGTTATGAGTCCACACTGAGGGCCTAAACCAAATAATAGAAGAGTCATGGCCTTGAACTGATTGTGGAACAGAACGAAAACCCATGGGACATGGCCTGCAGTGTGGGAGTTCCTGCTGGAATTTCACATGATAACGAACGGGGAGGACTGTTTGATTCATGCTGCCATCCAGAGGGACCTCAGCAGCTGGAGAAATGGGCTGAAAGGAACCTCATGAAGTTCAACAAGAAGAATTGCAGAGTCCTGCACCTGGGGAAGAAGCCCAGGCACCAGCAAATGCTAGAGACTGCCTGGCTAGAAAGGCTCTTGGCAGAAAAGGAGCTGGGGATCCTGGTGGACACCAAACAAAGGTCCCACAAGAATACCCCTGAGAGCTGCCTGTGACCTGACCTCCCACATAGGAGGAAGCAGGGGAGCCCAGAGGGCTGGCCAACAGTGCTGGGGTGTGGAGAGAGCCTGTGGGACCTTTTGTCCTGCAGGGAGGACAAAGGTGTCTTTGGTGCCAGGGAGGCAGGGGGTGTTACCAAAGGGAGCCTCTTGCCGCATGTGCCTGGAGACATCTGCCCTGGCCAGAGTGACCTGATGGGGCTATGGGAAGACCCAGTCAAGGCCTTGGTGACCGGCGTGAAACACGGCGTGAAACAATGCTGAGCACAAGACAAGCAATGAAGGGATGGATGGGGCAACAGCGTTGCAGTAAAACCATGTGCAAGCCACCATGGGTAAAGAAACTCCATTGTGGTGTCCCTAAGTCTGTGACACACAGAGCGATGGATTGTGACCACATGTGCATTGCTGCTTGTATCTGGGCAACGAGTCTCACCCAGCCGGCCCATGTCCAGACTCCAGCTGAGTGAGCTTGCAAGGTTTGGAGTCTTGAGCAAGGCCTCGGTGCTGGTGTCATGCTTAGGGGTTCACTGCAACTCTTGGTGTCCAGCCCCAGAGCCACTGAAGGATTTTCCCTGGCCCTGCCAGATTGAGGCAGCCAGGACAGCCAGGAGGCTTGCTCGCCGCGGCAAAGGTTTGCTGGGAGGGGAAACCTCACCTTGGGAAGCTGGGAGGGTTTCCTTCTTGAGGGACCTGGGCATTTCTTCCAGCCCTCCCTGCACCACCCAATGACTGTGGCCTCTCCTCCTTTTGTAGCGCAACACTCGCCGCTGCAAGCCAGTGAGAGGGAGCGGTTCGACATCGCCAGCTCCTTACAGCCCACCGCACCCCAGTGAGTGGAGAGCATGGCCACTCAGCTGGACAACCGCTGTCCCATATGTCTGGAGAACTGGAAGGAGGCCAGCTACGTGATGCCATGCCTCCACCAATTCTGCTATGAGTGCATCCTGCGGTGGGCTGACAGCAAGCCTGAGTGCCCCCTCTGCAGAAGGAGGGTGACCTCCATCTTGCACTTGGTGCAAGTGGAAGATGACTTTCAGGAGCATGCCATCCCGCCACCTTCAACACCATCCGTTGTTGTCAGCCTGACAGGAGGAGCTCCTGGGCACCCAGCTGCCCACAATCTCCATCACCCTGCAGCACCCCAGCCATCAGCTGCGAGGCTGGTGCCCAGGGCTCCTGTGGGCAGCCTCCAGCCCCTCATCCGGGCCTTCCTCTTCTGAGAGGACCCAGCTCTGCTGTGGCCCCTGCTGCCCTGGCTGCAACAGGAGCTGTGGCTGCTCTTTGAGGGTGACCTCTCAGAAACATCAGCAGCACAGTGGATCATCTGGGCCACCCTACCACTCTTTGGCCTGGATGAGGAAAGCCTGTTGCAGCTGCTGCAGCCATTCCTGGGCAGGCACACAAGCAGCTTTGTGCGTCGGCTGATTGACACTGTTGTGCGCCGGTACAGTAGAGGGCCAACGTCGCATGGGCCTGGGGAACGCCCGTGCTGCTGAGGAGCAGGAGGGCAGCCCCGCAGCTGTCCCCAGCCCTGCTGCCTCCCAAGGAGGGTCACCTGCTGCCAGCCCAGCCCATCTGAGGCCGAAGATCCCAACACCTCATCGGCTGCCCTTTGCAGGGGTCCTGGCAGCCCCTCCTCTGCCCCCATTCCTGCCAGCGGGGAGCCAGAAGAGCAGCAGGAGGACTCAGAGGAGGCTGTGCCCAGGGCCTTCACTCCCAGCCAGGGAAGGCAACACCCCCCTGGGGGCCCCTGGCGAGCCCCGAAGAGGAGGGCTGGCAGCCCTCAGGACCCCTCCCAGCCTCCCAACAAGCCACCGCTCTATCGGTGACAGTGGGAGGCTGCCTCAGGGGACAGCCAAACCACATCTGGGACAGCAGCTGGCACTCAGGCTGGTCCCCAAGAGATCCTGGCCCCCCAGATCTCATTATTTCAAAATAAAATAAAGGCATTAGAACTGCAGAAAAACTCTCAGTATTGCAATGGATCTCCGTGGTGTTGCTATCTCCACCCATTCCACCCATGCTGCCTTCTGCCCCTTCTCCTGCTGCTACACACCCACCCTTGCCTCACATGTTCACTAGACCCTAACACCTCCTCCACTCCAAAGCCTTGCAAACTCAGGACAGAGCCCACGGTCTGCTCCTAGCAGCGGCACTGCCATGTTCCTGGGCTATGGGACTCAAGAAACTGGGGACACCCTCTGTGTGGTCCTGTTACATCGTGGGGCAAAGGAACAGGGGCAGGAGACTGAATGCAGCTCAGGTCCATGAAGGAGCATAGACACAAGCCTCTGCCTCTCTCCCCCTCACAAAAAGTGGCAATGCCTGGCACCTTTTCCTCAGGGGTGCTCTGCTTGAAGCACAGCTCTTGTTCTTTGGAAACAGCCCCACACCAGTGCAATCTGTCAGTGTTACAAATGCTTCAGGGAGGTGTGTGTGGAGCCCTGGCATCGATGCCCTTTGCAACCCAAAGGGAGCGAGCACTGTGGGTCAGGGACCCAGCAAGGCTTTCCTCATGCCTGCCAACATGTAGACATTGCAATGTCATTGGGCCGCTCTGTCTTCTCATCTCTGCAGTCTTTCCAAGTGTCTGGGTGAGCTTTCCTGGGAAGAAATCCATAGCTTATGCTTGACTTTGGGTTGGAAAACCAATGCCTGCGGCTGGAAAGGACACGCTGGGGGCTTCTTCTGACCTGGCAGTGGAAAAGCTGGACAGGTCACAGCCAGAAAGGAGATCAGTAAGCTCTCAGTAGCAGGCTGGGTCTGATTCTTAGACAGTACAAGAAAGGAAAGGATCGAGGACTGCGTGAAAAAGGCCTCAGCTTGCCTAACAGTGTTGAAGAGTGGGATGCTAATGGTGATGGTTTCTACGGGCTCACATGAGGATCTCGCTGGCATCAGTATGATTTGCTAACGTGCATTCCATTCTTGCCCTTTTTTCTTTGTCATTTTTCTTCTTCAGGATTGAGATTAAATATGACGAGCATTCACACACGTCACTGTTCTGTGACATGTTTTGCACACCCTCCAGCATGCTGCAGGCCCCAGGAGCTGGGGCTCTCTTTGCTGCACAGGACCATCTGTGCTTGTGTAAGGTGGCAGTGCACAGCGACCACGTCATACCCCTCACCTGCGTACCCCATATTTCATTTTCTGATTTTAACACAATGTATTATACACCAGAAATTCGTTCCAGAGCAGGGGAATCATGGCTTCCCTTTGTGCACAAGATAAACCAGCTCCAAGTATGCACAAGTAATTCCTTTACCTGCCTTACATCTCTGCCCAGTTTGACCTTTTTAAATGCATTCTATCACTTTCTCTTTGTCTTTCCAATACTTTTGAGCCCACTCCTTCCTTGTTTGGGAAGGAGCACATTTGTGTCTTCACAGCAGTCTTTCTAAGGCTATCCTGCTGACTACAACAATTTTACTGTCACAATAAGACACAATACTGTGTCGATAGAGGACAGAGTGGGGGGGGGGTTACCTCGAACCTGCTTAAATTTGACCAGCCTGCCAGTTTCCCAAGAAAGACGAAACCATTGTACCCGACCAGCCTGCCACACTCTGTTTGAGGAGAAGGGGGGTTTCCTCGAACCCTTTGCAATTTGGCCAGCCTGTCAGGCTTATGCTGGCAGCAACATGAAGACAAATCCCTTGAATCTTCTATATCCATTACTAAAGTTTCCAGAAACTTGTATCCATAGATATATAATTTTTTTATGTATGTTTGTGACAGGATCAAGATTTTAAAATACCTGCTGATAAGACACTGACTGCAAAAAGTAACTTGAAACAACATATATACACAGAACTGAGCATAAGTTTTAATAGCTAGCAAGATGTAAATATCTAAGTGCGCATAACACAGAGCTCTTACCCAACAGGCGTCCCTGTGGTGAGGGAAAGAGAGGGTCAGCCCGTTGACTGGTCCCAGATGTTCTGATGGAGGTCTTCCCCAATATCCCCCTTTCCTTAAGCCATTTTTATACTGGTTTTTACTTTTAGGTGGAGCTCAAGTGACTCTAGTCATGCATACCTTTGTTAGGATTGGTGTAAATTTTTCTGGCTTTGCTTTTAAAGTTACAGGCTAGAAGAAATTCAGAATGCATGCTCAGTGAGGGGTGGTCGCACCTCAGAGGCGAGTAGCTTTCGGGATGGAGGTGTGTTTTGGTATTATAATGACATTATAATGAGCACAGTTCAGATACAGGACACAATTTCACCATCATTCCTGAGAAAGTAGTTGTGTTTCATCTTCCTTGATAGCAGCTGTGTGGTTATCTTTGCCAGTCTTGATAATAGGGATGAGCTGTGGTACCTCCACATCACTCTGTTCCCCATTTCAAGGGGGGGAAACACCCACATTCCGTTAGGCCACAGTTAGCCTTGCCCATGGCAATCGCATTCCGTTCCCACGAGCAGCAACTGCATCCTACCTCAAGACTGTTTTTCCTATTATAGCTTATGTTAAGATTGTAGGCTGAACTTTGGGAAACACTACTTTTCAATTCCCCCCATTTCTGCTGGTTTTCCATATCAGCTGACATTAATCAGCTGCTGGTGCTTATTTACCAAAACAGAGCATGTAAATCATAAAATGCAAGTGCTAGCCTTGTACATGTTTGCATGCACTTTCCCAAGTTCCCACATTTGTTCTGCAACACATAGTGTTCATGAAGAAAAAGAAAACAAGCCTTCACAGTGAGGTAGCTGCCCCTGATTTTCTTGAACTCCTTTGTGAACTCAAAGAATTCTGTCAATGAATAATAAAGGATAGAACTAAATTCCTCAAAGTCATTACACTGTGACAAGCCAGCCCTTGAAAGGAAGGAAGGTATTATTACACAGATGCTACTCCTTTAACATCTCACTCATCTGTGCAAAATAAACAATCCCAAATAACAGTGCAAAGCAGAGACTGTTTTTGTCTTGAGTTGACAGACTTTAAGACTTACGACAAGGGGAGAGAATTCTAAAGCAGCAAAGGATGCAAGCGGTTTGTTTTTAACACTGGGAACCAGCAGCTCCCAAACTCTGTTCCAAGGGAAAGGGTGTAACAAAATCAGCTACTTCTTTTTCATTTGGACAGTAGAGAAAGACTCTACCATATTTTCAGGACGCTTTCCTATCTGTAGCATCACAGTTTGTCTACCTTCCATTTCTGACTTTAAAAGGAGTAGGGTAGAACATATCCAGGCTCCTCTTCTATCAGAATATCCCTTTTGGACATATGAAAAGAGCTGGCATCTCCCTTGGATGCTCACTGACCTGTGCAGCCCAGCATCACCTGTTCTGTGCAGGAATTACAAGATTGTTCTACAGCCTCAGTTTGGTTCAGGCACATCCCTCGGAAAAGCTTCACTACACTCTTGTAAACAATCACATTTGCAAGTGTTCAAAATGCTGCGTTTTCCTATAATTTCCGCAGCATGGCGATTCACCATCACTCCCAATAGGAGCTAAGTGGGTACTGAGCTCTAGTACCTGATTCTAGAAATATAACTTTTCTTAAGCTCATATACAAACGATTATTCCAATTTCCATTTTGTAAAAGTAGAAAGTTATTGAAAAGTGCTACAGAGTCATGGAAAATAGGAACTTGCTCCAGCTGGAAGATAGGATTAGCTACAGTCAATCCTTAACTGCAGTCAGACTTGTCTGACATTTATCCAATATGTTCTCAGAGACTCCCTTAGTCAACAACTTCACACATTTCCATAAGCAAAATACTCCAGCAGTCTACGCAAGTGACCTCAGTTTGCGTTCCTCCCAGGGAGCACATACATCCCTTCCTTTTTGTAACCACCTTTTATGGCTTTTGAAATTGGCTCTTTATGGTCCCTTCTCTTCAAGCAACCCTATTTCTTCAGTCTTTCCTTGCAGTTATTCTGAAGTTTTGAACATCTTGCTACCCTCTTCTTGGCTCATGGGCATTCCTTGAATAGGCTCTGCTACCCTAACGATTCTACGATTCTGTCTTTAACAGCAACACACATGTAACATGCTTTGCTACATGAAAGTCATGCTTTTGTTTGCAACATGAAAGTCAAGGTACTTTGCATGTTGTTGCTTAAGACCTTAAATGCATGCCATTAAGAGAATTTAGAAATTTCCCTCCTCTCCAGAGCACTTTCAAAATGAAGGTGGGTAGTAAGTTATGAAGGTAACACAGAATTAAGAATCCATTTTGGATGAGGCAATTCAGGAGACACTAAGAGGAAAGAAATGCCTAAATCTGGGTGTTTCTGTGGTGAACGGTAAGGCTTCAGCCTCACAGCATGCCTTCAAAGAGCACCATTTCTATGATGTTTACACTGCTCCTTGGGACACAATACTACAAGGAAGAAATCTGCAGTCAGGGCACTGCACAAAGCATGACAGGAGACACGCTGAAGTGCAACATGTTTGTGCAATTGCAGGATCCTTTTTTCTACATATGGGCACTTGCTTTATACCATTTTGTTGTGCCCTAGTACCCCTATTAAAAAACAAAAGCTCAAGACAGACAGTCAACAAGTAGTGCAAGAAACAGTTCAAGAATTTTCTCTCTGCGTTATGTCACTGTAACTGTAATAAAGTGTGGTAAATGCTGCCCAAGATGACAAAACAAAGGATGAAACAACATCTTGAGTTGCAAATTAGACTCTCCCTTCTTTTAATGGGTGTTAAATATACATTTGGATCTTTTGAAAATATTTTAACCCAAAGAATAATTTACAGGTATAACCAACTATTTAAGATATCCTCTCTTTCAGGGACATGCATTTCTTTCAGTTTTTCAGTCTACAAAGTCAAAAATTTGACAGGATTCTCATTTTCTGATAGTATCTTTTCTTGCACTGTTAAACATCTGTCACATTTGAAAAACTTACAGGCTTATTGTACGTTATTAAACAAAGAAGTTCGTGACAACAGAGTTATGAATGTGAAAACCATAAGGATGTTAGCTTTTTTCATTTTAAGGAAAAAATACAAAAAATTCAACCTGAGAAATTATCCCTTATGATGTAATTTTTACAGAGTAAATTACAGGTTGCCAGAGAGGTGGTGGATGCCCCACCCTGGAGACATTAAAGGTCAGGCTCTGAGCAACCCAGTCTGGTTGGAGATGTCCCTGCTCGGGTTGGACTAGATGACCTTTAAAGGTTCCTTCCAACTCAAACCATTCTATGACTCTATGATTAGCAGCATTTTATATCTCTCTCTTTTTAATTAGGCAAAGCTAACAAAGTTACCATACCAATTAAAAAGCCAACATGAGAAGCTGTTGCCAGAATAACTTACTCCACTGCTTCAATAGCAGGAGACCGCTGGAACTGACAGCATTGGCAGGAAATAGCATGCATCACACTCTAGGACAAAAACAGCAGGGAAGCCCCAGAGCGCACCTGGAATGATACAGTAGTAAAACCGCTGCACAGCAGTAGCTATTTCATCTCTCCAGAACTGTAGACATTTGAATACATAGACAAAAACTGAAGATCAACAGAACACAAACCACAGACTCAACTGACCTCTACCCAGTGAAAGGTGGAAAAGCTGCCCCATAAGCCTTCCTGCTTTAGCAAGGAAAGAACAGATACATATTTGTTGCAAGTAAGCATGAGCTCCATTCAGTACCTTGACAAGGGTTCATAAGTACTCCTGGGTCTCTACCGTATATTATAGTGGTACCTCACTAGCAGCTCTAGCACCCTTGTCCTCACTGCTCAGCAAGACTGGAAGAAACTTGGACACACATGCTCATATTTTCCCTCTCCAAAACACTGAAGAAGAAAGCTTACTTCAGCTGGTATTTGTACACACTTCTGCTTACACTTAAGATAAAAGAGCTGCAATTCTCTGAGATCTCTGCTCTGTGAGTCCATGTTAAACAGAAAATCACTAATACTCTCATTTCTATCTACTCGTAAGAAAGCAGGGATAGCTATAATTTTCTAAAATCTAGTCAAAACTTTTACATGGAGAACACCATAATTGGGGCATCAAAACCAGAATATTTATTTCCTTATGGGAAAGACATCCCTGTGGCATACACCTTGATGTTCTTAAAAAAGAAAAAAAGAAAAAAAAAAGCAGGTAACATTTCCTGTCATAATTGCATGTAGTGGTTAGTTCACAAAAAACCCAAATGTTATTGGAAGATCTCCAATGTGTATAGTTTCTCCTTCCATTCATTTAGTATTATACCATTACTCAGTACCTCCTACATGTAAAGCAGCTGGGTCACAGGAGTTCTGTGTAATAGAAAGAGTCCATTCCCAAGAGCAATTGTTACACTGCATAGGGATATATCAGTCTCAAATCAAGCATATTTGAGGTACCCATAACTCTGGTGTTTAAAAGTTGAACATTCACAGAATTTCATCTGAAAAAAAGAGGAACTTTTCTGGGATTTTTCCATCCTATCCCTCTCTTAAGTTTGAGAAATGAACAGTCCCAAGGTTTTGATGATCCCAGGAAAGTCTAAACCACTTGGCCACTATTTACAGTTAAACAGTCAACTCCCCATAAGTTTACTACAACACTTCTTCTCTATTCCCTTTGTCTAGCTTTGCTTTCAGCTTCCCTTCTCTTCAGTTGCCAGGTCCTAACTTTAATCTTTTAACTACTTGAAAAATGCAGGATGAAGGTGAAAGAAAAAAAAAACCTGTTAAGCAGAATGGTAAATGCCTTCTTAGAAAACAAATGAGAAGTTGTGAAAGGAATGGATCTTGATGCCTTCGAGACATAGGAAATCACAAACTGACAGCTTGAAGGATAGCAGGCATTCTCTATTGGCAGTCATGTGATTAGTAGATTTGAATGACATCGTCCCATTCATCGACAGGCCAGACACCATTGTACTGCACGTTGGATGGCGAGCTCTTCCAGTCCCACGTCTTCACAGGAACTTTCCAGTCTGGGCCATAGTTGGCTTCAACATATTGAAGGGTTTCACAAGGCACGTGTACCTTCAGTTCTACAAATTCAGTCCAACACAGAGTAAACTTTGGAAAGAGATACCTGTGTCATAACAAAAGAACATGGTCACTGGCAGAAAACCGAAATACACCTCTAAAGAAATTCATGGAGAAAGCAAGCAATTGCAGTGAGTGGCCGTGTTACATTTATAATAACTTTTTTCTTATTTCACAGCTTCTTATCTATAAAATATTATTTACATACTGGGCAGGGGTGGTGTTATCAACACTAACTTGTTAACATTTGCCACATGTTCTTAGGAAGGAGCATTTCTAATTCTTTTGCTGCTTATTCCCATATCATTCTGCCACCTACAGGAAATCACTTAGTCACTGTGTCTACTTTTCCATTTACAAACTGGATTTAACAGTTACCTCATCATAGAAGAGCGTCAAGACGATGATACGTGTTATGTGGTAGGGGAGCTTTTGAAAAAGCAGTGTTAAATACTTTATTATGAGTCAGGCCTTTTTTAAAAGCAAGTTTTTACCTTTCTTCAATCTTACCAAACAAAGCATGCAATTTCCCTTCTGTACCCATGTTTAAATGTGGTGCCAGACTTGGAGCAGCTGCAAAGAATTAAGATACAGTTGCCACTCTGTACTTTCTGAAACCATCTCAGCCCACTGAAATTTAAAAAAAATATATATATTCTACCAAACTGGCCTTGTTCCGTACCTGCTTTTTTTTTCTGTAGAAGGGCCAATATAAGCCCTGCCTATAAGTATGCTTACACCAGTGGAAGTTCACAGGTAAATTTTACAGTTTGATCAGAACTACATCCTATAGGAGTCCAGTATCAGAGTCTATGTGTTAAACATAAACTCCTGCAGAGGATCACTCCCACTTCTGAAGCTGTGAATATTTCTGCAGGAAAAAAAAGTGACCTTAAAACTCCTTTTCACAGGTTAAAATGAAACTATAAGCACTGAGACCTTTTGAAAAAGAAGAGGGTTAAAAGATCTGTGCATTTACATGAATTAGAAACTCAACATATTCCTCCAAGCATAAGGACTCAGACATTATCACCACCTGGATGACAGTGTTCACTAAGTTCCCATTTGCTAAATATAAGCAAATACAGCTCAGGCAAAATACAAAAGATAATGAAATCCTACAGAAGTCAACAAGGTTTCCAACTAGTCTGCAACTGTCTCTTTTTGAGTTAAGATCGGTGATGGAAAGAAACAAATCTAATTATCAAAACCTATATTCAGTTTGCTGAGTATTTTAGGAAGCTGATGTACTTATTTGCTGATTTAATACTGAAAGGTATGAAGAAAGAAATGTGGGATCCTATTTCAAATTCCACTTTCAGAACACGAACAACAAGGTCTGCAGTAGTCATCTGCATTGCTGTCACAACATTATAGTCAGTAAAGTATTCCAAATCAGTTCCACAAAATCCAAAACAATGAGGTTGACTTTCTGCCATAATGGTCCATCTTTGAGATAGATGCCTAAGGATTCATTTTTTACTGCAAAATGTGTTTGTGCAACAAATACAGTTTTAGAAAGTTCTTTCTCATCTTAGCTGTTTATTTAGTTCAGAGCTTGTCACAGCCCAGATAAGATCTGCTTGATGTATGACATGCCAGCATTGCTTTCAATTTCTTGAGGGAACTGACATTTGACAAGCCCAGCACCTCTCTAGTAAGGCACAGTACTGCTCTCCTTCTACTTCTCTGGTCATAAAGTGCAAAATCTTCACTGATTCTCCTCTTTCCAACAAAGAGCACAGACTTTGCCAGGCAACAACACACAACATGCCAACTCTGAACACTGACTTGTTCAATTTCTTTCCTATTAGAGGTACAAATCCAGTTCATACTTAAATTTCTTGCCCGATTTGGCCTGAGTTCCTCCATTCCATATGTGGTCAACCTCTTCATAGAAGAAAAAAATATCAAGTTTCACACCATCTTCTCCCTGGAAAGAGAGTTCCAAGCTGTCTTCTACCTGCAACACAAAAATACACACTGTATATACTCATAAAAATACAAGGCTACTTATGTCAGCAGGTTTCAGAAAACAAATTTATTTTGGTCAGGTATGCAGAGTGACTCCTATCCTCACCTTTTTTTTTTTTAGTGCCTTGAGAACACTGGAAATTTTCTGCACCTCAGTGGCACTACCATCTCTCTCCTCCCTTTTGCCCCAAAAGCCTCAGCACTACCTCCTTGTCCTCTGCCACAAGCAAAACAATCTCAGTCTTCATTTAACAGATTTCCTCTACGATAAAACACTCGCTAGAATCATCAACGGTATTTGAACTGTGGCTGAACCTTCCTATTTTCATAATTTTGTTTCTTCTCTCTACCATTCTGCAGCCTACACTCCAAGAAAGCTAAATAAAGATCCATATAAGCTAATAATGAAAAGCCCAGTGCCCATCTCAAGCCATCCTTCCCTTTCTGCTAGTTTTATATACATAATAATCTCAAGCCATCAATAATGTCAAAGCCATCACCAATCCTCCTGTAAAATGAGGCTCACCCAATCTCAAAGACTAAATTTTACCGTAGTTCTTAAGTTTCCCCAGCAGCACTGACATAGATTAGACCCCTTTAAAATTTATTAAAAATGTCTTCTGAGGTGGAATTCAGTTTCCTCAAACAGGGCTGAAGCTATTAAGAAAGGTGCTTTCTCACACTGTCCAAGAGAACACACAAAAATCAACATGTTTATATGTTTAGACAAAACCCTAATGAGTAAATGTCTGCTGAGGAGACCTCAGATACCCACTTCTACCTAAGTGATCTGCAGCTGTACTTAAACTTATAAACCTGCAGAAGACAGATGAAGCAAATTGTTTGCTATCTATGTACCTTGCCGAATTTGTGCTTCAGTGGTAACCCGGCTTTCTGAAAGGCTGGAATGATATCTGCTTTGTAGTCCTCTATAAAGACTCCCAAATCCACATCTTTGCTGTGAGGAATCACATTGCACTGCCTATACCAGCCTGAGGGAAAAAAAGAAAAAAAAAAAGGAAAAAAACAAACTAGTTAATTCAGGAACATGAGAAATATATCAACAGAACAAAAGCAACATAAAAATGAACTGCTAAGGTCATCAGGCAGAGATCTTTGAATGAGGCCATAAATAAGATTTCTGACTTTCTCTTGTACGAAATGAACTACGGTGAAGCAAACAAATACTACTGCACATACAGTCAGCTCCTTCTTCCAGAAAGCCAAGAATGAAAGAAAAAACACTAATTCTTTCAAAGATAAAATATCTTCAGTTTTCTAATTTAAATGTCTTTAAAAAAAAATAAATTCTTTATCTGGGCCTTAATCTAATCAGCAACGAACACTTACAGGGCTACAGCTGTGCTTTTAATTTGAAACTATTATTTTAAGTAGCATCTGAGACGTTAATAGTCTTTCAAGTACTACTGCAAAACAGTAAGACAAAGAGTGTGACATCCTTTTCTATGTTTAATTAAAGCAGCTTTTAGTAACTGTTCATTCAGAAAATTATATTCCCTAGGACTAAATAAACACAAATGCACACACATGAGTTTTCAAAATCTACTTCAATAATAAAAAAACCTTCACCAGTGACAAGATACTACTTTTACCTTCAGCAGAACTGAAAACTTGCAGTACCTACTCTAACAGGTTGATATTTTATTAAAAGGATGTGGTTGAAAACAAATAAATAAATGTAAACTGTATTTTAAAAGTCAGTTATAAGCACCAAATTGCATGGGAAGAAAAATCAGGTGAGAGTCTACACGGACAGCAGAAATACATGCCCATCGCTGTGTTTTCCAGCTAGCACTTCAGTAAATTCCAGGTCAGCAAATTCAGGGAACTGCTGATTACGTTCTAAGCAGTGATCAACACAACACAGATAATTGCTAACAACATTAAATGCCTCACTGGAAATTTGCTCAGTATCTCCAAGACTCAGGTTTCTAAAGAAAAAGCATTTTGTCAGGAGCAAAAAGGCCTATTTCAAAATAGCTAATGCCACATATTACCTTCCAACTTGGTACGTTTAGCTGCTAGCCTCAGCTGATATCACAAGCAATATAGGATGAAATATTTAAAATTTCAGATGAGTTTAAAAATGCAACTTAACAGAAATGTTTTACCAAGACATGTTCCACTGCTGAGCCAGAACTTTACCCCTAAGTTATTCAGTGTCAGCGCAGCCAGATGGAGCAAGGATTTTGCTTTTTTTCTGAACTCCACCGCATCGAGAGAGGCATCATCAGGATACAGCTGGAAGGTAAAGGAAGAATAAGCAAGCTATTGTCAGACAGAAAACTTCTCCCTTCATTTTTCAGTGTCCTAAAAATCTACCTAACTAATATCTGGGCAGTGTCTGTTTTCACATATACAGTCCAGTTTGAGAACATACACTGGAATGACAAGTTAAAATTTAAACTCTGAAAGATCAATCCTCACTGTTTCCAAATTAGCAGAACCTAAAATGCAAACCAGCAGAATGTAAAGTCACAGTGAATATATGTATTAGACATTGATCCTCAGCACTTGGCAACAACTAGTTCTGCACATACTGAAGTCCATGGTCCAGGGGAAAAACAGGGATAGAATCAAAGTTACTTCCAGCACATTAGTTTATTTGGTGCCACCAAGTGTTACAACTGGATGTTGACAACTTCTGCCATAGAGCAGAAGCAACATGAACAGAAAATCATGCTCATCTTCCAGCTACAACTCTGACAAGATCTTCTGTTAATCCAAAGCCAAAAATAACACGGCAGTCTGAACAAACATTACCAAAGCAAACACAGGAATAATGCACCACTCAGCTTCACAACGGATTTTATTAAGAGCTCTTGCACGACAAACAGTTGAAATAAATACTTTTCAAAACAGATGCCAGCTGCTTATTTCAATATTAAAGCTCCAGTAAAGTTCAATAAACCACATTTTCTCTGCCAGTGGCAATTACTGCCTGAAGGTTTTAGAGCTGAAGTGGAGCGTGCTTACAACTTCTGTCCTTTACAGGTGACTTGGCAACACACAGCTACTCTCGGGTACAGTAACCCTCTGGCTACATGTATAGAGAGCTACGACCTACTAGACTGAACAAGGATGGTACTCTCTTCCCTGAGAAGTCTCTTACCCAAGATCTCAAACGTCTGAAGAATGGAACCTCTAGTGTCTTCTTTTTTCCCCTTCCATTAAATCAGAGATGAGTCAAATTCAGTGACCTAATTCTCACTTCACGGTTTTAACTGTGGTAACTCTTGACCACTTTATACCTCGGCCCTTTTCAAGTTAGGACAAAGTGCTCCCTATATCGCAGCAGAAAGTTTTCGACAATTCACTACATCAGGTAGCAATATTCTAAGAACAATCCTCTAAATAGCGGTGAAAACATTAGCTCACATGGTGAAAAAGCAAAGAAGTAAATAATTTCAGAATGAATATACTATTCCAAACTAGGAAGGTGGAACTGCAGCTCACAGTTCAAAAAAATATAAAATGAAATATTACTCAGAACTTAATTGCCGTAAGGAAAATGTTCAGCCGCAAAGATACACAAGATCTTAGTCTTATTTACATGAAATCTATTTAACAGTAACAATGTCTGAGAACTATGGACATGTTGGTTACTTCTTTTCAACATTTTGGAAAACTGAACAAAAATGTGCTCACAAGTGAAAAAGAAGATTGTGACTTTCAGTTAAAAGTTTTAATTTTATTACCACTTAACTAAGCTCTGTGGATTGAGTCTCAGAGGCTGTATTCAGCTTTATGTGTGCAAATAGTCCCATCTAGGTTAAAAACAACGAACTGTTTGTACATTTGGGTCAATCAGTGAAAACACACATGTGCATCTCAGAGAGACTACCTGGTTACCACTAACCTGAAAGAAAGCCCGAGCTTCTCTGTACCTACATTCAAGAAATCTAGAGTGTGACATCTCCTCTAGAAAACTGGATGGATTTTTTGGAATTTGAACTTTTAAGTCATCAATGGAAACAAGCAGAAGTTCTGGCCTGCAGGGAAAGAAAGACGATCCATTAGCCCATTCAATTCCTTTACAAACCATAAGGCACTATTTCCTCTAGCTCAGGTTAAAATCCTCATACATACTACTGGCAGTGGTTTCTCTGTCCAAATACACCCAAAACTGATTATAAAAGAAGAGCAAAAAGAACGTTAACAAATTCCCCATACAGTTCCAAATTTTGTTTGAAAATAAATTCTATGCCTATAATCCCATAGACAGATTGTCACATCACTGATTCCTTTACTGACTCATGACTTGTGCTGAATTTGTTCAGAGCTGAGTGTATTTGAAAATTCAGGCTATTTATTTAGTTATGTAAGTATGCTATGAACTAAAGAACCAAATTTTACCCTGTACATTTAGGGTATTTGCATTTACAATTTAAAAACTGTCCAGCCTTCACAATGAATAAAGGGTGATATTTAACAGCTTACACAGTTGACTGCAAATGCTTAGGCACATAATTGGTACAGATTCCATGTACGAAATGAAGAATGGTATCAATTTTAAGGAAAAAGTTAAATAGATTTATTTTGACCTATTAAATGGCTGTTTTTCTCTGATTTATGGCATATACACAGAAAAACTGGTCCCAAAGCCTAGTGCTTGGCTTTGAAAATAGTGACAAGTTTCACCATGATCTGTATTTTTGAAATACTGCTATTGAAAGCACTGTAAGAAAAGGCAGACAATTACAGTAACTTTACCAATGTAATACACAGTTTAAGGATAAGATTATGGACAAATAACACCACCAATTCCAACACTTATGCAAGAAAGGAATCCCCTCAGCATGTTAAGAGCATCGGGTAGATGCAATAGTTGGCACATGTCTTTGTGGGACAAATGTCACTTCTCTTTATTCAAGTTTTTTAGCACTGATTATTTGGACTATTACTGAATGGATTTCTGTAGCTTCTCCTTTCACTTAATACATCACAACTGTACTGAATTTTCAGATACGTATGGTTATAGAAAGAGCACCAAGTATCTATCAGCCAGTACTAAAGCTCTTACCACTTCTACCTTACCCCTGTTGATAGCACAGACAGCCATCAACAGATTTCAAACTTTAAATATATTAATGGCAAACCACTGACACTAGCAGAAGATCCTCTGGAACACTGAACCTCAGTCATGACTTCTTTGACTTCTCTCATCTTTCTGCCTGCTTCAACCTGGCAATACAGCAACTTCCTCTAAAACATAGTTCTTAATTTATAAATGGTTGGAAGCTCTTGTTTTCAGTTTTACCTGCACTTTGAGGGCTGAACCATACACGAGCTAAATGTTACAACCCAACTTCAGGAAAGAGAGTAATTTTATATACAGGAAAAATAAGTTATTTTCAAATTGCATTATGGCTTTTTCCCTCCTCTGTTTTGAACTCACTTTTCATACGCTCCAGGGTAGCGACCAAAGTGGAGTTTCCGGAAAGGCACAAACTTTCTGTCCGTATGTTGCTTGAGCCTCAGGGGGCCATGCCAGAGATAATTACCACTCCTCTCATAGAAGATCACCAGGTGAATGGCATGAGATGCCAATTTAAATATGTAGTGCAATGGAATTTCAATCCCAGATAAGTCATCCATCCCATCCAAGCGGGGGTCCTTGTTTATAATCTTTAGCCATTGGAACCCCATTTTCTCAGCAGTTCTAAAAAGGCCTGCCTAAAAATGAGAGTGGCAGGGGAGGAGAGAGAGAGAAAGACAAAAGCTAAAGATTAGAGAAACAAAAACTGAAACCAAACTACTCAAAAATTTCTAAGACCTTTAGGATCAGCAACTACAAGCAATTCCAACCACTGTATTTCCTTGTCTTAAATTTCACCCTTCGAACTATTCAATTAAATAATAAATGAGTGTTGTAAGTCACACTTGAACTCAGTTTGCTCCTTGCCCTATTACCCTTCTCTGCATCCTCAAGTTGTTCTCTAAAGCTATTCTTGTGCCAAACTTGGCTTCTTAAGTCCTTGAATAACGATGCCACTAATACAAAAACAATTACTGCAAAATCTTATTTTATTATGTACAAAAATATTTGTCTAAATCTCACCAAACACCGAACATTGCACTAGGTAACAGGCTTTCCTATTTCCATAGAAAAAGGGAATGAAATTCTGGCTGGTAAGAAAAGAACCAATCAGCATCTGAAGACCCTTTCAATTACCCTCCTTGAAGTGTTTTGTACAGGCATATCAGTTTCTCCTCTAATGCTAAAGACATCACTAATGAGCCACAAAGCAACGGGGAGAAGGATTTATGTTAGCTTGCTGTCACACAACCTTATTCTCAGTTTCTTTAATTCCCTTAAAGCTATGGGAAAACAACTGCCTGATCAGATCCAGAGTGGCATCACTCTTCACTTGAGTGAGACTCCTTCAGTAAACCAGTCACAGACCATTTTAATGTCTTCTGCTTTTTCTTAAAAAAAAAAAAAAAAAGAAAAAGAAAAAAGAAGAAAAAAGCTGTTTGTCACTCATATCTTTAGTCTGTATAAATTACTCTATTAAATATTTCCAGATGATACTTAGTCCTTCACCACATGCTACACCTCTATTTTTAACACATCCATTTAAAATTCTCAGAACACCAAAGAAAAACACAGATACCAATACAGTAAGTGACAAAATAAAATGGTGTTAAGTACAAGGATGTACTAAAAGAAACGTAAACTAGCAGACTATGATAGTCTTTCCAGCCTTGTCACATCAATACCCACATTTCCTCCTTGACAGATCCCAAAACTTGAGATTTATTACAGCTATACCTACACTACAAGCTTAAGGTTTTCCTTCTTCCTTTCTAACAGATCACCTTCTTTTTTCTTTTTGGCATGGCCCCTTACTAAAAGTGTTTCTGAATATTGCAGACAGCTTCTAAAAACTTTTAATTATCTGTAAATCACTCCTAATGTATGCAGGCTAGTGCCTGGATATCTTTTACTTTTAAAAAAAGCTTCCTCTAAGAATACCTTTACAAGATTTCCACATAATGAATTGCGAGGCCTTGATACAAACATGAAATCCTTTTGTCAGAAAATCATGGAACAGCTGAATGCATTACAATACACAAAAGTGAACCGAACAAAAGGCACTTACTTCATGTTTCCATGTTTTGTCCAGTAGTGCAAACGTAGTAAAGTCTCTTGGAGCACAGAAATATTTGCATTCTGGACTAGGGCCATTAGGAGAACTTCTGATTTGTTCAATGTCTTTATCAACCAGTCCCAGAATCAAAGGATCGATCAAATAAACTGGTATATTGTGACTAGATATTAAGCCTAGGAACTTCTTAACCACGTGCTGTTTGACAGAGGATAAAATTAGAAGTTAGAAACACCATCTTTAAGTGTACAAAGACTAATACATTAAAACTCTTTGAGAAAAGGAAAAAAAACCAACACACTGACAAAAATAAATCTTATCTTCCAATACATTTTCTAAGTGCACACTTTACTTTCAAGAGCATTTCTGGAAATGGAAATTTTCTCTTTCAGAAGAACAGGCTGCTCTCAGGCTTTAAAGGTCTCTAGGACTAGAGGAAAAATCTTTCAACTCCGATTAGAACTCTCCACAAGTAAAAGCACTCTGAGCATTAGACCTGAGAAAGAACTCTAAACTCTAGATTCTTTCCAGCTCTAGATTGAGTTAGAAAGCACTTGAGTAAACTAGGGATTACAGGATGAGATGTGATGCACGTGTGGGTGCTGAGTGAGCTGGCTGATGTCATTGTGAGGCTGCACTGCAACAATTTGAAAGGCCATGGTGGTCAGGAGCTGTTCCGCAAGTCTGAGAAAGACAAATCTCATGCCATCTTCAAAAAGGAGGATCTGGGGAACTCTGGTCACCTTATTCTCAGCCATCAGGAAGCTTCTGCAGCAGAAGTCCCTGCAAAATCACATCCAAGCACATGAAGGACAAGGATGTGATTGGGAAAGCCAGCCAAGGGCAAACTGCACCTAATCACACCAACTGCCTTTGAAGAAGTCTTGGGCAAGGCGAGAGCAACGGACACTGTTCACACCTTGACTTTAGCAAGGCTTCTGACACACTCCCAAACAGTATCCCCAGATCTCAGGCATGATGCCTACTGTATATGAAAGGTGATTCAGTGAGAAGGTAGGAAGTGAGTGCTATCCAGTCTTTGGATATTAGTGTACCCAGGGCACTGAACCACAGCAACATTGCATAAGCGGTTAAAAGCTGTAGCAAGAAGGCCCTGTGACTGGTGAGAGGATTTGTTAACTTGACTCAGTAGAGTATTTTAATCAAGTACATTTAAGTGTCCATGGCATACAGAAGATTTACACCAATCATAGCCATGCTGCTATTTAAAATGTAGCCTCTGCATTTAACTGTAACAGTTAAACTTAATGACTTAGAAGTACCATTCTAATCAGAAAAAAAAATATTGCTTAGAACAGCACCGTCAGGCTTTCTCTGTTATATCTCAAGGTTTCTAGAAGAGGTGTGATGAGGGAAAACAACAGCCTACTGCCCAAGCTACCCGTCCAGCAAGCTGATCCTGGCTTTCTAACTGAAGCTCTAACCTTCCTCCTGCCCAGCTGCTGCATCTCTTCAGACTCTACAGGCCAAACTTCAATTCTGGCATGGAGCTTTGGCTTCAGACAGATATAAAAGTGTGAATGAAAACAGAATGTGGATCATAAATAGAATCTAGGCAGCAGCACTACATGTGCTGTACAGGCAGAGGCAAGGTCATTCTCTTAGTAATTTCAGCTATATGGAGCTGAAAGGTAAGTGATATGCTAGTATTATTTCTGTGACTAAAACAAGCAGATCTGACTGATGAACAGGAAGCACACCTGTGCAAAAATATCTACTTTTTTTCCCCCCCGTCACTTCTCCAGGGAAATAGATGCTTTTAGTTGACACTTAAATAACAGGTAGAAAGAGATGGCAATGATGTCAAGTAGCTAAGAGAAATGCATTCAAATAGAGTATTTTGGACTTGTCACACAGGGACTCTGAAGAAAGCCTGGAGTGCAACAGGTCTCTAGCAGGACCATGGAGCATTCTGCTTTTTTATTAATGATCCCATAAGATCAAGTTAAAGCTTAATGAGAACTTGGTCCACAGACCAGCAGACTGGAAGCCCCCTGTGACCATGTCACCTAACACCTAGTAGGTAGTTCCATGGGGCCACCTCCAAGAACAGTGAGACATTCCTGGTGCAAACAAGCAGTCCACAGAGCAGCTGGTTTGGATTATTCCCAAGAACAGCCCTTAACCAGAGCAGCTTTCCTCTTGCTTAGCAGAAATAAGGCATTTAAACAGCCATTTTGCTAACTAGCAACATTATCATACTGCACCCAAAGCGAAAGGCAGCCAGCTCCCAGCGGATCTTTCTCTTTTTTTTAACCATCTGTGCTGTTCCTCTGCTGCGAGATCTGTTAACAAAAGACTTCTGTAAAAGTGTTTCCAAACAAATGCTAACTACAAATATCATAAGAGACCTTCTGATTCCCTGAGGCCAACCTGATGTTTTGGTTTCACTTAATCCTGAAAACCTTAAGTAAGACACAACAAAAAATACCCCATTTCAAGTATCTGATTGCACTCCTAACACTGCTCCTGAACGCTGGAATACAGCAACTGGTGAATGCCAAAAGGTAGTATTTTCCTGCTTGAAAAGAGCTTATGACCCAGCATAGCCAAGTGACACAAAACAATGAGCAGCACCTTAAACAACAGTAGCAAGCGAAGAGGTATTCTGTGATCTGAGACCTGCAGCCAATTCTTTTACCATGCTACTCACTGCCAAATAAGCTGCAAGTCAAATAAGTCAATCTTTTCAATACTCAGACTGAAAGAACACAAAAGTGTTGATCAAAACTTCTATCAGAAATAACAAGTTTTCCTTCTTAAAATATTGACAACACTGCTAGGGACTACAAAGGCAAAGGCTGCTAAGCTGTAACAGTTTCTCAACTCCATTTTAAACTGATGTTTTGAAACACCTCATAGCTTTACTCAGTGAAGAAACTAGCTCTTAGTCCTTAATACTAGAAAATCTCCAGTGAAGAGATACGAACTGGACTCTGAGTTTGCAATTCCATATCAGTTCTCTGAGACATACAAAAGAACTGTATGAATCAATGATGCTGTACATACCCATCTAGTGCTGTCTTGGCCTGACTGGCCTCCTCTGACTTTTGAAAGAACTGCTCCATTCTATCAAAACCAAAGAAGACAAGGGAAAAAGAAAAGGAAAAAAAAAGTAAGTTTCAGTTTAATTCTTGCTTAGGATTTCTTAACAGGACATTCAGGGGCATTTACCCAGCTAGCATTTTATAATTAAGGCTGTGGTTATGCCTCTGGTCACTCAACTACTGTACTGAACGTGAAGTCACAAACAACTGCTCTTGCTTAGTGCATTTAGAAGGACAATGCAAGCCCTGGGGACTTACAGACACGCAAGGACAGCATGATCAAGTCTCAGGTTTCTAAGTCAGTATGCCAGTAAATGTAAAATAGGAAGATGACAAACACAAACACTGTTAGGCAAATACCACTGGAGAAAGACAGCAGGACAATGTCTCAGTCTTTCCAGATGTAATCCTAGAGAATTAAATTTGAAAGAGAATGTATTCATATCATAAAGCCAAGGCAGTTAGTGGCCCAGCTTCTAGCTTTTCAAAAGCATTAAGAATTTCTCATTCACAGCTTTGTTTACAATCAGAAACTGCACGAAAGAAGTCAAAAGTTCTGGCACCATCTAGCACTAAGACTGTCTGCTTTTATTAAGAATGCCCTTACCAAAAGAAAACAAACTCCAGAAATATAATACCTATGCAGTTCTTCGGTAAAAATAAAATGAAGGCACACAGTTGCAAGGAGTTCATTTGTTGAATCTGCATGCAACTGCAAATTATGAAGCCATCAAAAACTCAGAGTATTTTATAGTAACATTTATCTCTTTTCCCATTACAGAAAAGCATACTCAGCTAAACATTCCACAGGTGGTATAAAAAGAGGATTTAAACTACAACTTCTAGGAAATTACAAACATTCAATCACAAAGCCCTAAGACACATACAAAAAATGCTACATTTTCTTCTAAAAACCCCGCTATTGAAAAATCTGCAGCCAATAATGCTATCTTCCTTGTTTCTTCAGAAAAGCCACAAGATAGCGCTTGGTTTGCCTTAACTATCAATAAAAGTTACTTAACAACAAGAGCAGGAAGGCTTGTGAAGACTGAAAGTCTTGGTGGCTGAAACCTGCAGCCAAGGACTCGGAATGGCATCCCATTTTAGCATTAGCGTGATGGCTCTTGCTGACATAATCACTCGATTATCAGGCTGACAACTGAAATCTGCCCGTACCCCTGCTGCCAGAAACGCACTCGGGCTCCCTAGCTTCTTCATGTCAATACTGTAAGAACTGCTAGCCCCATGAGGGAAGTCTGGGGGTGGCATTAATGCTGCTAAAGGGCTCTGAAAAGCGCACGTATCATACTCGGTTATTCCACACAAGCAAACCTGTGCAGGACAGCTCTCTCTTACCTTCTGCGACAAGTAGAACTTGTAATAGTACAACTGGAAGAGGAGGAAAACCAGGCTCGTCAGGGACAGGAGCGCCAGGACCACGTTCTTATTGATTTTCTGCATTAGTCTTCGGGGCGCTCCCGACCACCGCCTGGAAACAGCGCGGCGTCGCTCATCTTCTCCGGCCTCCCAGCTCCTCCCTGCGCGCCGGCAGAGGAAAACAGGGCGCTGCGCAGGCCGCCCCGGCGGCCCACGGGAGCCCTGCGGACCGCGGCGAGGGCTCAGCTACCAGGCCCCCGGGGACTGTCACCTGCCCCGCCGCGCCTCGCCCAGCCCTCCGCGCTCCCACCCCACGGGGCCACGGCACCGCAAGCTCCCGCCGGCCCGGCCACCCCTGCCCGCGGCGGCACTTCCCCGCCGTAAAGCGCCACCCGCCGCCGTATGCGCATGCGCGGCGGAGGCCGAAGCGGTGTCCCACCGCAAACCCGGAGGCAGAAACAACAGAGGCAGGTGAGATTTCAGATTTCTGTATTAGTACAAAAAGCTTGCATCACGCACAAGTGAAAGACACCACAACACTCCGCGGGCGTCCCCTTCAACAGGGCCTTCAGACTGTTCGAGTGAGGCTGGGGCGGGGGGAAGTGATCAACGGTCTACCAAAACGTGAGTCACGGCCAGAACCTGTGATCCGTACCAGACTGGGGTACCGCCGAGACAGAGGGCACCGGCTAGGCCCCTCCGTCTGTCTGAGCATGAAACTGCAGTATGAGGGGAGAAGGAGTGGTAGGAGGAAAGGGGATTCGTAACTTTAACCCTCCTCTAAAGACCACCAGGGTCCAAGCGTGCAAGTCTCACTCCCTCATGTACTGCTGAATTCATACCAGCTGAGCCCCTGAACTGCCAGTCGTGTGTTCAGTGCAGTAAGAAGGGGAAAAAAAAAAGTGAGGAAGAAAAGTTTAAGATTACTACACAGACCATTTGGATAACAACACTTGTCTGAGCCTGTTTCACGCATGATCTACTGGGTTCATCTAAGAACCACGTGACTCTCCAGTAGCTTTGTTTCAAAACACTAAACTGGCCGAGGAAGGTACAGTTAATCAGGGAATGGTCTTGCACTTCTCTCTGCAAAAGAGATTACAGCTAACATTGTTGACAATGCAAATATTTAGAGATGCTCAATTTCCAGATATTAAGTGAACAGTAAAGATCCAACGATCCTGTCAACTTAATGATTTCTCAAGAGAAACAAAACTTGCTAGAGCATGTATTTAAATTTTCTTAATTTAAGTTTTCCACTGAACATCATAGCTTATTATCAGTTGTTTCAAAGAATTTCTCCTTCTCTTGAGAGATCTTGATACACACAAAGGACCCATTGATGCTAACAAGATTTAACATTATTAGATGGTCATGTTTTCACAGACTACAAGATACACAGAAGAAAAAGTACTTTGGCCCCAAAGGAAAGGAGCCAAGTCCTGATGGATCCTATCAGCATGAACTTGAAACAGTTCTCAGGTGATACTAGGAAAAAAGTGTCAGTTAGGAATCAGTTGATTCAGGTCTGTATCTGAAAATTATTTCTAGGCTCCTGGACTTCATCAGAGGGAAGAAACCAGATTTAAGCAGTCTATAATACACAAGTAGTACTCACTGAAAAGTTGAGATTTTCCACAAAGAATATAACATGATTTTTTTTTAGCTCTCCCACTAACAACACAATTTTTTTTTAGCTCTCCCACTAATACCAATCATTTGACTATTTTTATTAAGCTTTCAACTAAGAGCTGAGATGATGGAACAGGCAGTCTCAACATTTCACTTCATTTGTGAACAAAAACATATAAACTGTACATCCAAAAGCAGATTGTATGTTAGCCAGCAAAGCATTTGCTCACTTTCCATTTTTTCTTCCCCTTAAAAAAGGGGAAGGTGTAAGTTTGGAGCCTATAAAGAGATCCTCTAGAATATGATCCTCTGAAAGCCAGTCTCATAGCCACATATACATGGCATATGGTAGAAGCTAGCAAGTTAAAAGTAAGATGCTAGATATATAAGCTACATTTCTGCTGGATAAAGAAATCATGCAATTTTTAGACTTCTCTGGTTACTCACTAAGTTCCAGGAATCCTCACTAGGCTAGTCAAAAGCAGGTAGCAAAAATGTGTGCCTGACCTCAGAGGGTACTGCCCTATCATGAGGGATTTAGTGCCACTTCTGCTCAAAGCCAGCCTTGATACTGACACAGCTGTTTGAGAAGCCTTAGCCAGCCTTGAAGTTGGCTTGAGAAAAAGCTACAAGATAGGAGTAGACCCCCCACCCCCAATCTTCTCTGGGGAGATGCAGTTAAACTGAAGCTCTCACACCCTTGTTCCCAGCCTTGACTGCATTGCAGCTTTGTTAACTGCCAACAATGATTCTACTTGTCATTTGCATCCGATGGAACAATGCAAATTGCTGATCATCAGAATCCAATTAGAATAATATCACAAAATTGGAAAGCCAAGAGATGACCCAAAATTAAGAGCTTCTGAGACAGCAATACCATGCTGTTGTTTTTTAAGAAGTTCTGGATTTTTGGTTCTGAACTGCTTAACTGAAATACTTCCTAGCTCAATGGCTGGCTATCATAATGCATCTTCACTGAGGATATAAGAATGTTTTTAAATACCCTTGAATTTTTACATTTTCTGTAATTTGTGATAAACAGGAGTCAAACTCTTAAGTATATGGTATTTAAATGAGTTACTAATGGGAAATCAGAGGATTTTGTAACAGAAAAAATATCACAGATTGCTCTTATTGTTTCTTCATATCAGGCCTACGACTTCTTATAATATTATTTTGAAACAATACTGCAGTGATATTTTTCCAAGCTAGGCTAGCAAATGGATAGTCTTTTGAAATGCATGTCTGACATAAGTTCTTATGGGAAGCCTGGTAACAATAAAAGCTATAGTAAAGTAATTCATGTTAGGAGAGCTAAGAAAATGCTATTTGTTACATTCTTCATAGAAGA
The DNA here is from genome assembly GCF_036417535.1 of Chlamydotis macqueenii. Classification (NCBI taxonomy): domain Eukaryota; kingdom Metazoa; phylum Chordata; class Aves; order Otidiformes; family Otididae; genus Chlamydotis; species Chlamydotis macqueenii. The sequence goes on along the minus strand of NC_141593.1, from coordinate 51,185,035 downwards.
ATAATAGTCATAAAATTAACATTCAAGTCCATAACAAAATGCTTAAAATACAGTATTAGAAAAGTACATAGTTACAGCTCTTGATATCCCCACTTATTTTTCAAATAGGCAAACAATCAGTTTTCTGTCTGACATTTCTGTCTGGATTCACAGTAGGTTCCTAACACTTTAGCCCCAAACATTTGCATTATCAAAGTAAGTACTTAAGTACTCAGGCCTTAAAACAGCAGTAGGTAGCAAACTCAGTTTAGTCCAATGCTCACAAGCTTCTGTGAGTAGCAGCTACACAGAACCATTCAGCAACAGAAGTGTTTAATAGACATTACTAGGCAATACTGTTTAGGCTGCTTGTTGAACCACTCAATCCATTTTCACTCTTCTGGAGCGTTATCATAGCAGTTGGCACCTGTAGTCCAGTACTCACTGTAAGCCCACCACACCAGATCTAAGGGAGGGGGAAAAAAAAAAAAATTCTAAACATTATGAAGCATCTACATCTCTCTTCTCCCATCCCACAACAGAACTAACACAAAACTTCTCACAGCTGCTTTTGTCTTCTATCTTGCTCTCTAGTCACAACACTCTGTAAAATCTTTTTGATCATACAGAAGCTAATGTTTAGGACCATAAAGTCTAAGATGCTTCACATACTATGCTTTATGACTCTAAGTGTATAACCAAGTCCATGATCTAATACTAAAAGACTTGCTCCTAACAGGAAAACTTATTTGAAGACCAGCGTGCTAGCAGCAAGTACGTAGAATAACAATGAAGAGCAATATGCTCACTCTGCTCTAGTGTCTGAAAGCAATGCGTAGTCACTGTACAAAAAAAATTAAGTTCTGAGAAGCTTCAGGGGCACAGATGCCAGTGACCTCTATTCTACAACTGAGTTACATAAAATAATGTATCTCCATGTTTATAAATACATTTGATAGCTGTAATTAAGTAGTTTGTCATTTTTATTTAACTGTTCAGGCTAACACAAGTAGTGTCTGTAAGACTGCTGTCACTACGTACTCAGGGCTGTATAAGATGCACACTGAAAGGCAGAAGTGTGATAAGCAAACGTTTCCTTGGATGCCTTTGGAACTGACTTGAATCAGTCAGCCTTAGCAATACATTCACTCAAGAGCTAGACAGATGAGTAACAGACATATCCTTACAGTTCTGATCAGTAAGGCAACTTGCTTAGTCACCTCCAAATAAATAGCTATTGAAAACCTAGCCTCCTATTGTCAGTACATCTAGCCAGTAGTAGAAATTGTGAAAGGAATTATGTCTGAAAAGTGAAAACTCAGGTGTTTGGAAATGCTAGATGTAAGGCTGCCTGGGCAAGTTATACCCTTCCATTCCTTTTCCGTGCCCGAAAGAAGAAGAACTTTATTAACTAACCTAATCACACTTTAAAATTACCATGCTGTGTTTTCTATGGGCTGAATTACAAGAGCTAGAGATCAGTGCCTAGGCAGCTGAGTTGTCAATATGAACTAGCATGCTAGCCTCCTCCAGATTCCTAAGATTGCAAGCAGGGTATAGGTCTAGGAAAAGTATGATGCACTTGATCGCACCTTAACACAGCTGAGGCCTCCAAATTTAGTTAAATTACTTAAATCATTAAAGGAAAACAAATATGCAGTAACTAATCCTTGTCCTGTGCATTTTTTGCAAGGTTTGAGTCTTTAGAATTGCAGCAAGTTTTCATCAATTAGCTTAGAGCCAGAAAAAAGTTAAACAGACCACTGACATGACTGGCAAGAAAATCTCACTGACCTTTTAAAGATCTGAAAGCTAGAATCTTGTAACTCAGAGGGAAGCATCTGGTGGTGTTCTGTCTCATGACACCTGCTCTGACAGCTCACAGCATCTTGGGCTCCTATCTGCATCACTTCAGTTATTGTAGCAGGTTCATCACCTACCAGAATGTGCTATTAATTTACCCTACAAAAATTTAATTACTTTTATTTACATAGCTAGGACATCCAGGCACAGGGTTTTCTTATCAGAGTGCTATTATAAACACCACATGAAATAAAAAAAAAGAAAACAGTTAAACATTTTGAATAATTATTAGTCAGTCAAAAACAGTGCTCCCGAGTTTCCTTCTTGAAAAAATAATTATGTCTTCAGGAAACTGAGTTCAGTGCTAGAAACTGAACAAAATTTTATAGATACTGACCATGAAGGCTGGAAATAATGGTTGGGTAAACTTTGTTCTGAAGGTGTGTAACCGCTTCTTTGAGCTTGCATTACAAAATGCGAGCTGACCTAGAAGAGGCAGAAAACAAGCTGAAATACATGTTTGAATGCTATTGCTATGTAACTTTTTGTAAAATTGACTTTTTTGCAGGGAAAAGTTTCCAGAACACACTAAATACAGTCCATGTAACTGAAAAATTCTCAGTTAGTAGCTCTGTCACATAGATGAACCCAAGTCATTTGATATTACAAGCACTATTACACAAACAGCTCTGGGCCTTATTTTCACAAGAGACTATATCAATCTGGAAGCAGTATATTACTTTAGCCTTATATTGCTTTCAGCTTGACACTGAGCACTAAGTAAGTTTTTAGCCAAATCTCAGTTTACCTCCATCAAAGTCGCAGTATATTCCTAGTCTGTCTGGAACAGGTTTATCTAGAGTCTTGGCTTTATTATTATGTTTTGCTGAAAATGTGGTTTGCAGCCAGTTGTTAACATGGATGCACCAACTCGATTTAGTCTTTCCCAGCTGGTCAAATTTCCCCAGGCTTTCGTATGCTACTCCGATGCTGTAGGATTTGCAGTCCTTCTGGGCTCTCACCTCCCAGTAATGCTGTCCACTCTCAATAGTGTTGTCTCCTACAAAAAGAAAAAACAAAACAAAACATTTAGTCACTATAATTAAGTGTACCTTACAATGCTTGCTTCCCTATAGGGACCAGTGATGTGTTCTCTGTTTTATTTTAAGGTGAAGGCTTAGGAATACAAAAATCTGACCTACAAGGAACAAAAACAAACAAAAAAAAAAACAACAAAAAAACCTGATGCACAAGAAAGTATCATACAAACATAATGAGACAGTTTTTACTTACTGAAACAAGATACTTTTAACATCAATTCACATTTAACAGCAGTGAATGTCAGTCACTAAGAGCCTTGTAATAAAGTGCTTCAAAATACTTGAAGGCACTTGCTGTAGGATGAAATTCTAGTGTTATATAGGCAAAACTACCTCTCTATAGGACATCATCAGGTACATAGCCTTGAACAATCACAGTTTTTCCCCTGAAATTCTATGTAATTTGCTCTTCTACAGCACTACACCTGTAACAGAAGTAAAGTTTTCCTTACCCAACACTGTGTATGATTCACCAGTAAAACGATCTCTGGTGCCTGTGGTTTTTGTTGAGGATTTTGCATTAACAGGTGTCCTCTTTGGAGAGGATGGACCACTTCTAAGAAGAAATGAACCATTCAAGATTTGGATGCAGTTACAGATGTGCATACTCAAACAAGTTTTCTTGAGTCAATTAGGGTGCAATAAACATACATAAGCTATTGAAATGACACATTAGTTCAGCTCCTTAATACCTCTAGCAGTATGCATGCACAAGAACTGAGCGAGATGACAGCCAGAAAAAAAAAAAAAAACATGAGATACTAACAAACAAGTTCAGAGGCAGCTGACAAAGGAAATAGGAGGCAAAAAAAGCAGATATGTGGCATGTGGTTTGAATGAATGCCTGTACTATGCAGAAAGAACTTAGGTTTCTGGTTTTCCATATAAGATTTCTAACAAGTCTTGTAGGTCAGCTACAGCAGATACATAGAATACACTGCTGACATTCAATGCCAAAAGACCTAATTTTCAGTAGAATTTAAGCATCACCGAATGGGAAAATAACAACAGTTATGTTAAAGGTAGGTTTTTCAGCACATGTATGGATTGTATAAGCAATGACTGAAATCCTTACAAAAAGTGTCACCCAATGAAGAATGAAAGGAATAAAATTATTATAATTTTACTTCAAAATACACAACTGAAGATGATACAAAACCCAAGAATGGATTTTATGTTAAAAAGAGATGAAGTGAGACTTCCAGAGTTTAATGCATCACAACTCTCCTCCTCCAAAAAAAAAAAAAAACCAAAAAAAAAACCAAACGACCACCAAACAGATATTGAAGGGTAGGGATTTTGTTTAGTATTTTAACTCTATCAAAGACTACAGAAAGGAAAATTGTATCACAATACATTCTGCTGAGAAGCACACAGCAACTCCAAGAGTCATTATAAAATTTAAGAATCTATCCTAGATCAAGAAAGGCTTAGATTTTGTAATCATACTTTTCAAAAGCATTCTCAGGAAGAAATAGCAAAATAAATGAAGATACATTTCACTCTGGAGAATACTCTAATGTGCACTCAGTTGCATAAAATAATACTTTGAACTAATAAGGTTTTCAAACATTTTATTTTACCTCAGTTATGCCCTCAAAAATAATTCCTAGCCATTTAACCATTAAACAAAATGAAGGCTATTTGCAAATTACAGTGAATATCAAACCTCAGTATCCAGGGAATCATGGCTGGTTATTATTCTAAAGGCAATCAGTTGTAAAGAATTTCAACTTCTTAGAAATCCATGTAGTTTACAGTTTAATTTCATTGACAAAAAAAATTAGAAGTACAACTCAAACACACGTGAGAAGTCACTTTCAAATCCTCATCCTCTGCAGTCCATCATACCTTAGCCTTAGAAGAGTAACCACACACAAAAAGTTCTCTCCAACTCTCCTTTCAGCTACAATTCAGTAAAGCTAATTGCTTCTTAATTGTCCATTAATACATTGAAGTTTAGCTTGTTTCCTTTCTGATTCATTTAACACTGATTTCAAGTCTTCTAGAATTGTTCTCAAATACCATTTCATAAAGGGTTAGAAAATGTCCCTTTTGTCTGATCCCTTCATTAAAATAAAGTCACATGGGAATCAAAAGTTGAGTGGTATTTAGCTGTCATACATAAGTATACTAGAATCTCTGGTTCATCTTTACGACTAAGTTTGTTTTATTCCAGTAACAGAAGTCTACAAGAAATCACTGATAAAAACGCTGTCTACTTTAACTTCACATATAAATTTGCCAGTACTGATCAGAAGACAGTTAAGCTTCTAAACTGTTTGCAAGAATAACACAAAGGGGGTAATTGTATATTGTGCAGGTGTGCCACATCAAATGCTTTTGATTTTTGTTAACATAGAGGAAGCTGTAGTTTACTTACCAGAGAAAAAGGTAACAAGTGAAAGCATGGGGAAAAAAAAAAAAAAAAGCAATGCCAAGAATTAAAGCATAATTTCAGGGGAAACCATCACCTTTTGCAGATTCCATCCTGCTTCAAGTGCATCAAAGACTGATCACTCACACTTCAAACAAAAGCTGCTGATATTTTTCCATTAGATTCAGTATAAATGAGTTATGCAGAAAGCAAGATGGCCATTTAGAGAATCACCATGAGAAAAAATGCAGGTGCTTTGCTAGTATTTTCTCAAAGTCAGGAAGACATTAAAAGGTCCTCAATGTCACTTATTTTCTTCAAGTCTTCTGTAAATGGCTGCTGCGTGTGCTTTTTCTGCTCAAAATCTAACAGCCTTTAACAGTTTAAACAATGATGTTAAATATTTAGCATAAATGTTTGAAAAAAACCCAGTTTTTTCCTGCCCTTCCCCAGTGCTTAAGTCTCACTTCCAATAGGGAAAGGTGGGAAATTTTAGAGCAGAAAGTCAGTTTGGTGTCCATTTTCCAATACAGTACAGTTTTCGTTACCTAGTAGAGTAACTGATGCATTTCTTCCACTATTCGGTGACCAGATAGTCTCATCTTATGGTTAGGACTGCAGTTAGTCTCAGTTTTCTTAACCACTTCAGCAAATAAAACATTCCAAACAGTATATATTCTCTTTTGGAGGAGAAAGGCCAAGGAGCAATACCAGACATCATCCATGGAGGAATAGCAGAAGTTATCGAGAGGCTTTATTCTAGTCTAATCAATATGTTACAAATCATTAAGCATGTTATCACCATCCTGTCTTTCCAGCCCTTGAAAGCTGCACATTTGATGTTTAAAACAATTACACTGCAACTTTTTCCACCAACTATGGAGCTAGCTTCACATTTTCCTGCTAATGCAGACAACATTGCAGATACTCTTAACAGGGAACCAAAGTCTCCTGCAAGAAGCAAAGATCATCTAAATCTTCTGCTAAAAAAGGTCAGACTGAGATGCAAAGCTGAACATGTGACCATGTCCTTCTGCCAAAGCAAAGGCCCGAACTAGGGAAGTTCTTTACTGACAACTACAAAAAGTGATCAAGCTACAAGACTCTCAGTTTGCTGAGCAAGTAGCAGTATCTCCAAGACAGTTTCAAAACTTAAATCTGCAGAAATTGATATACTTTGCATAGTAGAACTATGAATACTGTACAGCTTCAAGAGCTTGTTTTGTGTACACAAGTGGTTTTTTACTGCTGATCTCAAGCCAAAGATATATCCACCTGACGGATGAATACAGAGGAGTAAAAGCTGTGAGAATTTAGGAACCCGGGCATTTGATTTTGTCCCACAACTTCTAAACCAGTGAAAGAGCAAGAGAGCAAAAATAGGAGGAGTAATTGCTCAAAAAGGAGTTTTACTAGAAAAATAATGAAAAAAATTACACTCAAAAAACAATTGCAGAAGGAATAGGACAGTATTTTAGCTGCCTTTACATAGCAAAAAAGAGGCTCTCTCATTTGAACAATTGGTTCCGCAAGTAGAACTGCCATGAAGCAATCATTCTAAACTTCATCCTCTTTGAAAGTGTAAGAACATTTTCTACATTTCTCTGATGTCTAGTAACAGCTATAGCACAACTTCAGAGGCAAAAAGGTTTTCAGATTCAAAAAGAACTAAAAAAAATTAAAGTTCTCAGAAGGGAACTCTTTACTGCATTTCTAAAAAATTTAGCGTGCTATCATGTGCCAGAAAGGTAAGGAAGCATCAGTGTATCTGTAAATAACAAGAGATCTTTGGATGAACACTGGAATACATAATACTCTTCCAACCATTGCAAATCAGGTACCTCACACACTAGGACACATCCTTCCAGGAAGGCTGTTTTCCTGTCACTGGAAAATATATACATAATCTCTATGAATGCAAGTTAAACTTTTAAGTATTTTTTAAAAGTATGTGTGTACTGTTACCGATAAAGGCTGCTAGATTTATTTCTCATTATATCAAGCAAAGGAAAGTAGCATAGGCTCCCAGCAAAACTAGGTGCTAGATCCTAGGAATAAGAGGTATATTATCACCTTCTATTGCTCTTCAGCAGACGATTCTGGCCACTGTCAATAGAAATAAGGAGTCATTAAATGACTGTTACATTACTACAGTAAATTATACCCATTTTTAAGATGCCACTAAATCTTATTCTACCATGCTTCCAGCAGTATATGCCCACAGGGAAGGTATTTGTTCATAAATTATCTCAAGCAGTGCTCTTTATACCAAAAGCACATGTTTAAAGTCTATTAATTATCTTTGAGGAAGAAGTAGCCAGCTCTGCAGACACGGCAAGAGCAATGGACACTGTTCACATCTTGACTTTAGAAAGGCTTTTGACCCATTCCCACACAGTATCCCAATACTGAGTATTGGGCCACAGAATGTGTACAGAACCAGCTGAACACCAGGCTGACAGCTATGGATAGCTTTCTCCAGATGAGAGAACCCCACACAATAGGACAGGCTGGGGGACAACTGAAGAAAGAGGAGTTCTGCAGAAAAGCAGCTGGGAGTCTTGGTGGACAACAGGAGCTGACAACAGGTGGACAACACGATGCACTGTGCCCTTATGGCAGAGGTGGCCAACCACATCCTGGGCTGTAGCAGTAAGACAGCAACCAGGAGGCCAAAGCAGGTGACAGTTCCTCTTGATTTGGCACCTGTCAGACCAAGCCTGAAGTCCTGTATCCAGGTCTGGGCTACTCAGGACAATATCCTGACATACCAGAGCAAGTCCAGTGGAAGGCAAACAACACAGTTAAGAGACAGGAAGACAATTGGGTTTGCTCAGCTTCAGAAGAACAAGCTATCTTTAATGACGTAACAGAAAGGTACAGAGAATAGAGCCAGGCTTTTCTCAGAGGGGTGCACACTGATAGTTGAGAGGCACCTGGTACTCACTACACCACAGGAAATTCCAATCAGAGATCAGGATATTCCTCCCCTTTCATTAAGGTGGGCTGGAATACAGGCCCAGCAAGTTAACACATTCTTCATCCTTGGATATATTCAAGGCTCAGAATATACTGATCTAGTGATAGTAGAGGGGTCAGGGGAAGGTATTTTAAGATTTATTCTTATTTCTCATTGTCCTACTCTGACTATTGATTAGCAATACATTAATTTAAACTTCCCCAAATTGTGTCTGTTTTGCCCGTGACAGTAACTGTGGAGTTATCTCCCTGTCTTATCTTGACCAATGATCCTCTTATTGTATTTTCTCTCCTACTGTCCAGTTGAGGAGGGGAAGCAATAGACCAACTTGGTGGGCACCTGGTGGCTAGCCAACATCAACCCACCATATCTACAAGTGTATTCTAGTACCTTGAATGATACAAGTGTATTCTGAAGAGACTTAAATTCTATTTAATGATTCAGATACATTTCTAGCAGCTTCCATAAATAGCCTCCACCTTTGTGTGACAGGGGAAGGGAAAGAAAAAAGTTAAAACTTCTTCCAGAGAAAGATTTGAGTGAAAATTCCTTTGGTATCCCACTGTCCTCAAATGCTTTAATTGCCCCCTGCCCCCTTCCCCAATTGCCAGATAAGGCATCTCAGACAATGTAAACGTTTACCAAACAGAGCTCTTACCTGCTTCTGTTCTCCTTCCCTTTTAATTTTTCTTGGCCTTTGCCTCCAGTAGCATCCCATTCAACATAAGCATCTTCAATTCTCAAGTTCAGATGAGATGAAGTACCGTCCAACCTGAACACAAATGCTGGTCAAGACAAAATGTGAAACAGTGAAATGGCATAATGCTCTCTCCCAACAGCAGCTATTCAAAGAAAACAATAGAAGCAGTAGTAAAAAATTGTAGCAGAGCACTATTCAACTTAATAGAAACATCAGGTATTTAGTCTGATACTTGTCATTAAGGTAAGAAGCCCTTTAAATAAAGCACAACTATCTACCTTCAGCATATAGGTTACATCAAAGTAAGTTTTTTTCATCTTTATAATGCTGTAATATCAGTAATTAAATTCAGTTAGTGCTTTCTGCTAGTTACAGCCTACTCCCTAGATGATAATGATTTTTAAAGGTATGCTTATTTTCCACACTCTGCAGCAAGGTGTTTCCATGCCCTTCTCCAACATGGTGTTTATAAGGATTGCAAACTTGGAGAATATTAAATTGACAGGATAGCACGTACAGGCAGACAGAGTTGAAATGTGAAGTCAGCTGCAGATACAAGAACCGTACAGAAAGCATGCAGCCAGAAGAGATTTGGTATTTGCTGCAGCCAAGTATTTCATCCAAGAAAACAAAACTAATACAACATGCCAAGTCCCCTGAACATGTTTACTTACAGATTATTCTGTAAGTGTCCTAATACTATCAGATATTATAGTCTGATTCTGGAATAAAGTATACTTAAGACTTTAAGCATTTAGAGCTCAACAGTACACAGGTCTAAAAAACAGTAAGGTAAGCACATGGACAAGAATATTGTGTTTCCATGGACTGACTATTAAATAAAGTTAACTAAATCAAAACAATCAAAAGCAGACTTACTTTTCTAGTACTGGAATAAGGAATGTAAGTGGCTGTTATTAAGTGTATACCATATATCTGAGAATGACTGTTGCTTAAGAAGATCAAAAGTGTTTTAGAAAAGTTATCAGAATGCAAATCAGCTCATTCAAATTGCATATAGCTTTGTTTTTATGAAGTAATATTCACAAGTAACAGAATTTATATTTCAATTACTCAGTTCATATCCATCATTTTGCCCTTTACACTACAGGCTTGGCTACAGCTAAAGCCTCGGGATCATTATTTCCACCATAATAGTTAAGATTTGTGTTGTCACAAAACATCACTTCCAATAAATTTTTCTTCTAATTTATTTTCAGAATGATGTTAGGAAGCCATCCTCAGACTAAATGATTTCTAACACAATCACTTAACATTAGCAATTTGGAGCTGCCTTTTTTGGAATATTGACAGTGATCAGAATCTGCAGAGTAAAAAAAAATTATTGGTACCTTCTATTTACAGAAAACTATTACCTGTCACATGCTAAGTACCAATAACCAGCCAATGATACAGCAAATGTTTAGATGCCCTAAGAGTCCTACTGATGCTCAGCCACAACATTTGCCTTCTCTTGCTATATGCTGGCATGAGATAGCAGCACATAATACTGTCAATCCACAGTTCAAAACAACCAATGTCAAGCTCTGTTGGAGAAAGTTACGTCACTACCTCATGTTTAGTGTCTGAATGCTAGAAGACCAACTTTGTGCCAGTAAGTTTCTTGATCCTCTTCAGAAATGGTTGTTTTCCTTTCCACTTACAACACATTTCAGCAGCGCTGACACAGAAGCAGACAGAATATACATGTTTCTATACAAAGGCAGAACAGTAAGTGCAGGGCTTTCACTACATCTAAGGTTAGAGTCTTTCAAATTTTACCTTTGGTTTCCAGAGTCACAGGATCGGAGTATTCCCCTGCCACAGCTTTATTGCAAGCTTGTACTCTAAGGTTCATGTATTTTGTATCAAATATCAGACCTAAAAAGTGAATGTTTAGAAACTTGAGTTGAGATTAATTAATGACAGTGTTTACAAGACTAAGATCTGTTCCATGTGGCTGTCTTCCATTTATCTGTCTGAAAAAAAAAAACAAGCTTAAGTATCAGTGTGAACTTCATTTAACACAATTTTTTACAAAACCTCAAAGACAAAAAGGCAAAGCCATTATTGTACAACACACACCCAAGACTAATGTGATACAATAGAAGCTTCATTATGTTGAGAAAAATGGGTATTCTGCAAAACTTTAAGCATAAACAGTTTTAGGAATATTCTTGGTTTTGAAGTATAAAAAAACCTTTACCTGATAATGTGTATCCAGTAGTTTTAATATTGTCTATCAGTTCCCAAGGCTCTTCATGTTTTACTCGAGGAAGTCCATCAAAGTTGGTCTTCCTATACTCTAGTATAAAATGATCAATTCTGCTGTCTTCTTCAGGCATTCTCCATGATACTGTTATGCAGTTATCAGCAACCAGACATGCAGCTAGATCAATCTCTGGAGCTTTAGGGACTGCAGAAAGACAGATACACAGATTAGTTTAAATAAGAGAATGGACTGAATATTAATTTGTCCTTCTAGGATTTATAGAGTTCAGAAGTTGCCCTTGGTCCAGTAACATTCATTCATTTTAGAGGATCTATTCCATTAGCAAAGCACAATAGAAGACTAGGCATATCACTTTCACTTGAAATGCATTTTACAAAATGAGAAATACACATTAGCTCTAGGGTAAATATTTGTATCACATTTTCCAGATATTTGTTTTGTCAGTAAGTTGGGCCAATCCCCTTCTGGAAGCTGTAAGAAGGGCATGGTAGAGCAGACTGGACTTAAAATTATGAACCTACATTTAGAATAACACTACACAAGAAGAATATTAAGCAGCAAACTTTGTATTTCTGAATCTTCAGAAGGCAAGTACAGCTGCAGCCCTCAAACAGCATCACTTAATTTTACTTCCACCACTACAGACAAGTAACAGTGTAATAGTTTCCACTAGCCAGTCAGCAGTTATTAATTTTCCTTCATCTTTTGTCTTGGAAGAAGGGGAAAGAATTTAATATTCACTAAACAAAATACTCAAGTTTTGTTTATAAACAACAGAAGTCTATTTTCATTAAATCTAAGAGCACTTAAGTCACTGGAAAATGTTTTTCATTTCAGAAGGCATTTGCATACTCTTCATAGTGTCCAAAGTACATTAAAGGAAGACTTTTGCTGGAGGAAGTGAAAAAGATGTTTTATTGTTTGCAGTTTTTGGAGGAATGATCTGCAAAAGCTTTTCCTTTGTTTCAGCGTTCACAAGAGCTTGAAATAGATAAAAAAGTGGCCTGCAATTCAATGTATCTAGCAGGAATATAAAAAAAGTACAATACTGATGCACCCATGGGACTGATAAAGCTGCTCAACCTTTTCCATAACACTCAACTGTGTGGTTCAGTATAGTTACATTCCAGCGAGAAAGTCCTAATTACATACATGTTGCATTTATGCACTTGAAACAACTATTTCTTGAACAGATTGTTACCCATTATTCTCCTCCACAATGACTGATGACAGTCAGCATCATATTAATTATGGTTAAGTCATTTGAGATGAGTAATTTTACCATGTAGATACAAACACCTCTTAGCTATAACAGGTCCACTAGAAACAGAAGGCCTAGTTTGCTTTATACACACTACTTCACACCTTCCCATTCCTTCCCTTCCTATCTTTTAAAATATGTTGACCTAGAACTACTGAAACGCATCATTTTTATCCTTACATCCCTGTAGTTTAAGCCAAGCAGGAATTACACTGAAACTGGTGGTGTAGGTTTAAAATGCTTAAGAACAAATAAACTGCACAGAAAAGACTGAAAGCAAGAATATTCAAGTCTGTACCGGTTTTGGCTGGGACAGTTACATTTCTTTATAGAGGCTTGTATGGTACTACACTTCATATTTGTGACGAAAACAGTTTGATAACACAGCAATTATTGCTGAGCAGCATCAAGGCCTTTTCTGCTTCTCACACTGCCCCATCAGTGAGTAGGCTGCAGGTGCTCAAGAAGTCGGGAGAAGACAAGGTTGGGACAGCTGACCCCAACTGACCACAGGAATATCTCACACCATATGGCATTGTGCTCAGCAATAAAAGATGGGGGAAGAAGGATGGGAGGGACCTTAGGAGTTATAGCACTTTTGTCTTCCCATGTTACCAATACGCATGATGGAGCCCCACTTTCCTGCAGATGGCTGAAGATCTGCCTGCCAATGGGAAGTAGTGAATGAATGACTAGATGACCTTTGAAGGTCCCTTCCAACCCTAACCATTCTATGATTCTATGATTCCATGAATTCACTTACGCACACAGCTTTTGCTTTACATAAACTGTCTTTATCTAAACCCGCAAGTTTTCTCACTTTTACCCTTCTGATTTTCTTCACCATCCCACTGCAGCAGAGGGCAGTGAGCAAGTGGCTGTGTAATGCTTAGCTGCCTGCCAGGGTTAAACCATGCCAAATTCTGAAGCATTAATCACACACACTTGCCATCAAATTTCGAAGTCATCCAACAATAATTTGAGAATAATATTAGTAAAATCTCTTCTTAGGCAAAACAAAAATTAAGATGACAAGTATTTCAGAACACATGCCTGTAAACCCCTTCTTAAACAGAAGATGAGGACAAGTATCCACAGCTTTAGTTACATACTCCAGTTATTTTTGTCGTGGTATAAGCTACCAGATAGAGAGTCTTCCATGTGTTTGGAGTGACCAAGTCTTCAGCTTAATGCTAGCAGTGTTCAAATACCTGCATTACTGCAACACCAAACCTGTTTCAACTTCCCACAACAGGACCTTAGTACTTCCTGATATATGAAGGTCTATCAATGCTCAGTGCAATTTTGCCTGCAAGTTTGAACCATGAGTATCTGGTGTCAAAGTAACTGATAGCTTGGCACTACAGTAGAAGAAAGCAAGACAGAAGCCCAGACAGTTAATTCTCCTGTTTACAAATAAAAGGCCCAAACAATTCAAATTCCTACGTATTTGATAAGGAAAATGCATGTATAAGAAGGGCTATACTAAGTAATATCTTCATCAATAAAAGATTTTGTTCGTGCTTGCTGTTAGATCTTAATACTCCCATTCCTGTTAAACAGGTGCACTGTGACCAGCTTATCTAGTTATCTAGTTTGTTCTCCTATCTATGAAATACAGAGCAATGATTGCCACCCAGAGTCTAAGACCAAAATATGAATTTCTGCCTAGACACTGCTAGCTGACCACTAGGAATAATGTTGCTAATTTACAACACTTGCTACCACATACTGTATCTGCAGCATACAAGATAAATGGGCAGAAATGTAAACTGATGCTGACAAGTCCTTAACAGATTTGGATTAATGACCTAGAGATGAAAGAATTTACACCCTTGCCAGCAGGGATGTAAATTCTTGACAGTATATTCTTGGCATCAGTCAAGGGCAGAGTGGTTTAAATACGAAAGCAGTATGAACAAAAAGATATGGAAGACACATATACTAGAATAGAATCATAGAATCACAGAATGATTAGGGTTGGAAGGGACCTTCAAAGGTCATCTAGTCCAACCCCCCTGCAAGGAGCAGGAACATCCCCGACTAGATCAGGTTGCTCAGAGCCTCATCCAGCCTGGCCTTGAACGTTTCCAGGGATGGGGCTTCCACCACCTCTCTGGGCAACCTGTTCCAGTGTTCTATAACTCGCATCGTAAAAAATTTTTTCCTAATTTCCAATCCAAATCTACCCCCCTCTATTTTAAAACCATTACCCCTCGTCCTATTGCAACAGGCCCTACTAAACAGCCTTTCCCCATCTTTCCTGTAGGCCCCCTTGAGGTACTGGAAGACTGCTATCAGGTCTCCCCGGAGCCTCCTCTTCTCCAGGCTGAACAGCCCCAACTCTCTCAGCCTGTCCTCATAAGAGAGGTGCTCCAGCCCTTTTATCATCTTCGTGGCCCTCCTCTTGCACTTGGCCTGGTTGAACTTCATGAGGTTGGCACAGGCCCACCTCTCCAGCCTGTCAAGGTCCCTCTGGATGGCATCCCTCCCTTCCAGCGTGTCGACGGCACCACACAACTTGGTGTCATCGGCGAACTTGCTGAGGGTGCACTCTATCCCACTGTCCATGTCACCAACAAAGATGTTGAAAAGGGCCGGGCCCAGCACGGACCCCTGAGGGACGCCACTCGTGACCGGTCTCCACATGGACATTGAGCCGTTGACAACCACTCTGAGTGCGGCCATCCAGCCAACTCCTTATCCACCGAGTGGTCCATCCATCAAACCCATGTCTCTCTAGTTTAGAGAGAAGGATGTCATGTGGGACAGTGTCAAAAGCTTTGCACAAGTAGATGATGTCAGTTGCTCGTCCCTTGTCCAGCGATGCCGTCACCCCATCATAGAAGGCCACCAAATTGGTCAGGCACGATCTGCCCTTGGTGAAGCCATGTTGGCTGTCACCAACCACCTCCTTGCTCTCCATGTGCCTTAGCATGGTTTCCAGGAGAATCTGCTCCATGACCTTGCCAGGCACAGAGGTGAGGCTGACCGGCCTGTAGTTACCCGGGTCTTCGTTATTCCCCTTTTTAAAAATTGGGGTTATGTTCCCTCTCTTCCAGTCATCGGGGACCTCACCAGACTGCCACGACTTCTCAAATACGATAGCCCGTGGCTTGGCAACTTCATCCGCCAGTTCCCTCAGGACCCACGGATGAATCTCATCAGGTCCCATGGACTTGTGCACCTTTAGGTTCCTCAAATGATCCTGAACCTGCTCTTCGAGTACAACGGGCGCTTCTTCATCCTCACCATCCACACCTAAGCTTTCTTTCAAACAGTAACAAACAGACATATCAATACACATTTTGTGTTATGGTATGATCACTGCCCTAGCAGATTACCTCTCTCTTGCATTTCAGACCCTATCACCACTCTTGTAAGCAACATAGCAGCTTACAGTTCCATGCATAACACTACTGCAGATGACTAAGACTTCAGAGTGTCCCTAAGCATCAGGCTAGCAGGTACAGTATTGAGAAAATTAAGATAACTTCAGGAAATACAAAGGAACTGACAACTCAACAGAAAACGTGGTCTGGAAGACTCGTTCTCACTTCTGAGATCAATGTTATTTTCTGAAGTGCTATATTATGTAGAAATTAAAACAATACTAGAAAACTCTTTTACCCTCAAAGTATTCAGCTTAACATCCAATTAATAAGAACGAGTTTAGGTACTCTGAAAAATTTGCTCATGAAGGTGCAACAAGTGTGTATTTGTTTGGCTTGTTTTTTTTAAATATACTAAGTTATGCATGTAGTAACAAATTAAACTCACTCCATACAGTTTTTACCTGGCAAAAACTTTACAGCGTGGAGCATGCGCCTTTCCTGAGTGAAGTCCACCATCAAGTGAGTCATGCTATCACTGACCTTTGGTTTCAGAGAGATGTGGAACGCTGAAGCCATTGTGACTCTAAAGTCAAGAAAGCAGCATTAGCAAAATGTAGTTTGCATTAAGTTGTATAGCCATTTTCAAAACCAGCAGATTATGTGCATTATTAATTTCAAATTGTTAGCCAAAATACTGATCAAAGACCAGAACATTTTTCTAATAGATAACTGTTTACCATTCAGCAGATTTGAAAATATTGTTTTGCCAATGTGACTGTCTCAAAGAGAATATGGTGCGAGCTCCCAATTGTTCCCTATTACTAGGCAAAGAAATACTAGAAGTGACTAGAGAAGAACTTAAAACTTTTTACTAGTGAAAAAGCTTGGATAAGAGACAAAAAAAAAAAACTTGTATCACTCTATAGAAAATCAGGAAGCATGAAAAATCTAGAGCACTGCAGAATCAGGATCATGTTTTATACACTTAGACATTTGAAACTTAAAACTTCTAGATTAAAAAGGTCCAAAGACCTCTCTGCTCAACAAGATCCATTCATTACCCCTAAAGTGGGATACTCAGAAGGCATTTATAAATAGCAGTGAACAAGTCAAATATTCTGATTTCCTGTCTTCCTCTGATCTTACTAGGGTATGAAGAAGTGTTTGGGTTGTAAACACCATACTGCTTTGGAACATGCAAGTACCAGATCAGTCTTACAAGAGACAAACACAGCTCCCACTTCAACTTTTGAAATTTTACCTCAGTCTTATTCTGCATACTCCTAAGACACTCCTGTACTCTATGAACTAGACCACCAAAAAAAAAAAAAAAAAGAACAAGTCTGCTGTACAGTTCTGTAACTCTGAAGACATCAAGCTACGCAGCAGAATTCGAATAACATTAATTCAGAGATCACACAGGTCCTAACTCCTGCTTTAAAAAAAAAGAGATTCTTGACCAGAAAGTAATATACACATCACAAAAGGAAGTTAACTGCAAACACTTGATTCAATTTACACCCACAGATCTGTGGCACCTTCAGAACACCTAAGATGTATCACTTCCTGTGAGCTATTAAGTGTTTCACTATTATGTAAGAGATTATATGCTAACTCCAGGTACATTAAAGAATGGTGAAAACAAAAAAAAAATAGG
Organism: Chlamydotis macqueenii; assembly: GCF_036417535.1. Taxonomy (NCBI): domain Eukaryota; kingdom Metazoa; phylum Chordata; class Aves; order Otidiformes; family Otididae; genus Chlamydotis; species Chlamydotis macqueenii. The sequence continues at coordinate 51,167,610 of NC_141593.1, read as the reverse complement.
TAATGAAGAAGGGAGAGGAAATATGAAGTTAAGTATTAAAGATACAAGCACGTTGAGAGTGACAAGCATTATAATTTTGGGATACAAGACAATTATGACACTGAAATGAACACTATAAATGAGACAAGTCAACTGATTTTCAGTTTTCATTCTGAAATTCAGTACAGGCTGCTTAGCAGATTCCATTGCTTAGCCAGACGCGTGGAGTAAATCTCTCCCTAAGAAACTTCTAATCGGAGGATTAATCTAAGAGAACACTGAGCAGTCAGCCTCAGACAGCTTTTAAACTTCTGTTTAGGCACCAATCTTAGACAGAGAACCACCAGTCACAATTGGTTCAAAAGGATTAGATCACACAGCATTTCAAGAAACTAGAACAGAATGCTTATTACAGAAAAAAAGTATTAAGATTCCTATCACAGCCACTATCCTTCTGATTTAAGGATACTAAATCTTTACCCTTGGAAAAGCAAAGATTAATTTCTGTAGCAATTACTAGCGTGAAAACACCCTGTGAGCTGTCTTTCAAAATATTACGCACATCACAGTAAGTTTCCTGAACTAGAAGGTCAGACTCTCCGAATGTAGTTATTCTTCCAAGTGAAGAAAAACAGCCTTAGCACTTATTTCGAAGTAGTAAAGTTTTGCTTTCTAAACAATAGTTTGAATATACAATTCAAAGAAGAGCTACCAGAAATAGCAATTTCACTGACATTAGTCGCAGTGACAGCACTAGAAATATTTCAACAGCTACACGACTTAAATTCAAAAGGAAAATTAGCTAGCAAAAGTCTGTAAGTACTTAAAACAAACAGGCCCGGCGCTATTCAACATCTTTGTTGGTGATATGGACAGTGGAACTGAGTGCATCCTCAGGAAGTTTGCCAATGACACCAAGCTGTGTGGTGCCGTTGACACGCTGGAAGGGAGGGATGCTATCCAGAGGGACCTTGACAGGCTGGAGAGGTGGGCCCATGCAAACCTCATGAAGTTCAACCAGGCCAAGTGCAAGGTCCTGCACCTGGGTCATGGCAATCCCAGGCCCAAATACAGGCTGGGCGGGGAATGGATTGAGAGCAGCCCTGAGGAGAAGGACTTGGGAGTGCTGGTAGATAAGAAGCTCAGCATGAGCAGGCAATGCGCCCTTGCGGCCCAGAAGGCCAACCGCATCCTGGGCTGCATCAAGAGGAGCGTGGCCAGCAGGTCAAGGGAGGTGATTCTGCCCCTCTACTCTGCACTGGTGAGACCCCACCCGGAGTACCGTGTCCAGTTCTGGAGCCCCCAACACAAGAAAGACATGGACCAGTTGGAAAGGGTCCAGAGGAGGGCCACAAAGATGATCAGAGGGCTGGAGCACCTCTCCTTAGAGGACAGGCTGAGAGAGTTGGGGCTGTTCAGCCTGGAGAAGAGGAGGCTCCGGGGAGACCTGATAGCAGTCTTCCAGTACCTCAAGGGGGCCTACAGGAAAGATGGGGAGAGGCTGTTCAGTACGGCCTGTTGTAACAGGACGAGGGGTAATGGTTTTAAACTAGAGGGAGGTAGATTTAGATTAGACATTAGGAAAATTTTTTTTCCAGTGAGGGTTGTAGAACACTGGAACAGGTTGCCCAAAGAGGTGGTGGATGCCCCATCCCTGGACATGTTCAAGGCCAGGCTAGATGAGGCTCTGAGCAACCTGATTTAGTCAGGGATGTCCCTGCAGGAGGGTTGGACTAGATGACCTTTGAAGGTCCCTTCCAACCCTAACCATTCTATGATTTTATTCTGTTCTGTCCGTATCAATACATGATATCGCTATTCAGATTATATGGTTCTATGATTTTCTCATAATTTAAAGGGATAGATTCACACTGACATATTATTAAATTTCAATCACGAGGTCTTAATTAATAATAATAAACCAGTCGTTATTATTAATAATTAATTATATACTTATTATTTTTCATTAATTTAAACATATATATAGTTATTATTACAGCTGCTGCAGAGGTTTACTTCCCTGTTTTAAAAACAACTTTCTTTTTATTAATGTATGAAAGGCCCCCAGCCAGCAAGGGAAAACACTACAGCAGAAGCATGAAAGTTTTCAGTATTCTTTCAAAAGTTATCATGTCACAATAAACACAGAAAGAGTCAATTTGATTGAAGCTGACTACAACCCTTTCAAAATAAATGCATTTTCAATGACAAGATACATTCAAAGACACAAAAGCGATACACTTCGTACTGTACCTATCTTGGATCTGCGTGGCAGCCTTAATGCATGTCAGGGAGAAAAGAGAGAAAGTAGTTAGTATTTTCATGCAAGTATCAATGGCAGTCACATGCAAGAAGGCTGAGTACAGTCTCAGCTGTACTGCTCAGATTTGAAGATCAAAATGAGTTTAACATTTGCATCAAAATAAGTTTTCCCATAAAGCATGTTAATAGTATTGCTTAGAACTGCAACAATGTTTCACCTGGGAAAAAAGGACCTTAAAAACCACACCAAATCAATTCCAAATTACTCAATTTCCTGTGTGTGACTTCATCTTTTCCGATTTCTCTTAATCAGTTACGTTACTCTACATCACATTTTAAAAGAGCTACACAACCAAGTCAGTAAAATTTAACTATGTTGGTATTTTCTGTGAAACCATAAAGTGCTTATTAGTGGTATGTAACCATACTTGACTTGTTTGGCTATCCATCATAGGATGTATGCTCTGACAAACAAGAAAAAATAACTTGCTTTAATTTTTCCTCTGAAAGTTACTGTACCATTACAACAATGCTTCCTAAAAGGTTGTCTCCATATGTCACTATTTCAAACCACAGAACATAGTTTCTCCCAGTTTTTAAATGATCCAACTGAAGCAGATGCAGAAGGGGTGATGACATATTTCAAAGAGAAACATTAGCTGGCATTTAGAAAGACAAAATCCTGGTCCTTCACAAAGAAGAACTGCAAACTTAAGACGAAATCTTATTGTTGAGTAGCAATGGCTTAGTTAGGTCTGTTGATTCCATGTTTGGAGTTAACATTGGTACTTGATCTAGATGCCATTCAATTGAACTACTTTTTCTTCTGTCCTGGTTTCATCAAGAACGGAGTTGATTTTATTCTCAGTAGCTGGTGTGTTTTGGATTTTGTGTAGGAAGAATGTTGGTAAAACACCCTGATGATACGAGTTGTTGCTAATGAGACTAAGGACACTGTCCTGCTTTCCAAGTCTCACTAATGTGCAGATGCAGGAAGCTGGGAGAAAGACAGACAGAATAATTGATCCAAACTGGCCAAAGAGAGTATTCCATGCCATAAACATCATGCTCAGTATATAAGTGGGGGTTGGCTGGGGGTGTATGTGCCTTCCTGGCATCCATCCCTCTCCCTCGCTCGCTGGCACAGTTCCCTCTACCTTGCTGGCTCCCTTTCACTCCTTTGATTGCTGCTTGGTTTCATTTCTATGACTGCTGCTCAGGACAGGCTGTATCAGTCATTGGGACATTGGGTGGTGAAAAAACATACATTGTTCATTTTAATATCCTTATATTCTGTTATTGCAGTTTTCTTTTGCTATTTGAGTAAACTGTCTTCATCTCAACCCATGAGTTTTCCTTTGTTCCCAATTCTCTTTCCCATCCTGCTATGGAGTGGGAGGGTGACTGAGAAACTGTGTGGTGACTAGGGCTAAACCACAACACCTTCCAAAGACAAGAAATATTAGGTATCTTCCCGGTTGAAAAGTCAAACAGAAGTGAAGGACTTCCAATTTTTTCATTAAAGACAAAGCACAAATGAAAAAAAAAAAACAAAACCAAACCAAAACCCTCCATCAGCATATCACAGTTGCCCCTGCTATAAAAACAATTTTATATTCCCAAAGTGGGAAATGGAAAAACACAAGTGTTTAGAAATAATTGAGCTTAAGAGGTAGCTTTGTTTTACCTCAAAGTTATTATAGGAACTACTGACTGATTTTGCTACATAACAGCCTTAGACCAAACAGAGGTACTTAAAAACAAAAGCCTTATTCATGTCTATGTCCTGTAGAATATGCAGTATCTGGACACAATGAACAGTCTTCTGCAAGACAGTCCTGGCTTAACTCCTTTGAATTTAGTTTGCTTCCAGGCTACTGAGAAAGGCAGCTATAAGCCCATCTTAGATGAGCCACCCAGCAGTGTCAAATAATTTCCTGTCTAACCACTGAACCTTCCTGACTGCTGGCATTCACATTCTTTTGACTTCCAGGTAAGCCAATTCAGTGAATAAAGCCACCAAAAAGCAGAGACAGAAAAAAAAAAAATTAAAAGTAATAAATAAAATCTTAGTTTAGTCTTATGCTAGTTTCTCCTGAATTGATTTACTAGAGGATCCAAAGAAAATCTGACAAAATCTGTGCCAACATATTGTGTTTGCATGGCAAGGTTTTGTAATGAGCTGACCACAACTCCCATTCCCTATCACCCTGTGCCGCTCAGGGGAGGAGGCAGAGAATTCAGGAGCAAAGCTCATGAAGAACACAGAGGTGGGCGGAAAGTGCTTCTAAGATTTAGTTTTATTTCTCAACATTCTACTGTTATTTGATTGGTAATAAGTTAAGCTATTTCCTCAAGTCAAGTCTGTTTTGCCCATGATGGTAACTGGTGAGTGATCCCTCCCTGGGCTTACCTCAACCCACAAGCTCTTTGTTGTATTTTCTCTTCCCTGTCTAGTTGAGGAGGAGAGTAATAGAGCGGCTTTGGTGGGCACTTGCTGTCCAACCAGGGTCAACCCACTACAGCCAATAAAAAAAAAAAAAAAAAAAGAGTCGGGGCTGGAACTGCCTTTCAGGAACACTTGGTATTCCTATCAGTAGAGCAAAAGATTTAGCTAGCTAATAGCAAGGCAGCATTACCTTAAAATGCCATAACCAAAGGCGTGTTTACAAGTGCAAGGTAGTATAATACAAGTTTCTATCCTAGATATTAGAGTTTACTGAACTGGATTTCAGTATCTTAAGCCTCAGACTTCAAATTTAAAAGTATTTTCCCTCCACCAAACACTCAAAATAATTTTCCTTAGTACTAATTTCATTGAAAAATGCATTAGAGATCTGAAAAGAAAACTTACGATTAACTCAAAGCTATACTCTGTGTAGTGCTCAAGAGCTAACTTAATCTTTACACATAATCATGACAAGACAGAAAGGACAACTCAAACTGAAGTGCTAAGAAAAATACTCAGTTTAGGAACTATCACTCTTCAAGGCAAATAAATAAAAGCTGACACTCAGGAAGTGGGACAGTATACAAACATGTTGCCAAAAGGTATAACTGACAGCTTTCCTGTCCACTCTTTTAGAATAATTTGTCTTTGTTCCTGCTAAAATACAGAAAGAAGTAATTTGGTCTTGGATTTGGTGTGGCTGACTCCACTACTAATGTGAGAATTATTATAGTAAGACTAGTGTACCAAGTCACTGTATATGTAGAACTGTTTTATTAATTTCCAAGTATATTCTTAGAGTTAGATACACATTGCCTTATTTACAATGCTGTGGTAAAGTACACATCATTTGTATTGGAATCACAATCTGAGGCCCAAGTCAGGCTCTTGCCTACACAGCATACAAATGCCTTAGAAGGCTCCAGGGAACAGAGGAAGAGTTGCCCTGAATTCAGTTTCGTACGACCTTTCAGGACAGCTATAGAGTTCAGAGATGCAAATTAAAGATCCACAGCTTGCATAAAGTTCTGCAAAACAAACATCTTGTCATCCATGGATGGCTGCAGCTAGAATACAAGGACTCTCTGCCAGTATGTTTAACAGTGCTGGCCAACTGACAGGTTACTTGCCATGGCTTTGAGTGCTGGCCATCACACGTTTTGTAAGTCTTGGTTCAGTCTTAGAGAGATTTATTTCACCCTCACTTTCTGGTTTCACTTACCCTGCATCAGTGCAGGTTTGCTTAATACTAACAGTTGTCCAAGAGAAGGGATTCCTTTCCCTCTCCCATCATTCTAAAGAAAAAAACCCCAAACTTACTTTATTAAAGATTGCGTAAAAATTCAAGACTATAGTGCTTGACTTGGCCTCCTCAACAGAACATTAACGGTATTTTTATGTGCATCTCTATCCTTACTCTCAGTATTCGTGGTAAGCTTGCAGGCTTCAGTATAGTAATGCAATAGATATTTCAAATTGAGACAAATATCAACATCTGCCTTACGCACATCCATTCAGTGGTTTCTACCTTTAAGAATTCCACAGGGTCCTTTATGTCCAGCGACTGCGTAGCAAGTTCCAGCAGCTCTTCAGAACTCTCTAGGGCATTACTACACTGGCTAAGCTGATCCTGTAGCAACACGAGAAAGCAAGAATAATGTGATGTATTCACATTAAACAAGTGGTTTATAAACTATCAGAATTAGAACCACATGGCTTTGTTATGCATTTCTAACAATGTATTACCCTATCTAATCAAGGCTATTACCTCTGACCATCACATTAACTACAACTTCACTGTGCTTGATAAGTGCACAGTGATACATGGCACATCTTATAAATCCAAAGGGGAAAAAGTTGGACAGGTGGTGAAGTCTAATCTAAAAGCTAGATTTCATTTTAAAGCCTGTTTCTCCCAACATCAGAATTTGAGAAGCAAAGAAATATATGTGTGCACTACAGTTTCTATTTATAGAACTGCACTTCATCAGTGAGTGGATATTGTTTAATGTAGCAGTAGCCTTGAAAAATGCAATAGTGTTATCCCTGACCCGCTCTAGAATTGTCACAAGACAATCCTGAAAATCAATACTGCTGTATAACAAATGGGGATAGTAGAGGAAGGAGAACAAAGGAAGAAGGGTAGTAATTTATTGCAGAATTACCTAAAACTCTGTCATTAGTAAACTATCTTTCTAGTACACAAAACAGTCCACAGAAAACTTCTGGTGTTGCATACTATGGGTATATCCCTAAAAAGATTAATTTTGAATACCCCGCAGGATCCTAAACATACTGCAGGTTAAACAAGATGCATATTTTAAACCTGCCAGCAGCTTTTGCATCACCATTCAACCTACAGCTGTTTTCTACTCAAATGATACTCACTGTAGTATCTCAGAACAAGTAAACAGTAAGTAATTATTTTTCTTTAACATTTCAGGACAGACACTTTGCTCTAAAGTAGTCACTGTCTCAAAAGCAACTAACAGTTGCATCATCTTGGAGATCAGACTGGTCTCAAGCACTTCGGAAGTCTAACTAGTTTTGGCAACTGTGGTGAGTTGACCTGGGCCAGCTGCCAGATATCCCTCAAATTTACTGTTTGAGGATGAAATAGCAGTAAGGAAACAGTCCAACAGCTAGAAGTTTGTACATGGTTTCCAGATAACTTCTGAAGCATGCTATTATGCAAGCTGTCATTCTTCTAATACAGCTGCTCTCTTCTTTGGAGGATATCTAATGCTGACAAACTCATATATACTATCATGCTGCCAAAATGTCCCAGGCACACCTCAAAAGAGAGAAGCAAATGCCAGAGGCATTTTCAAACAGCATTCTTCTGCAAAGCTGAAATAACACAGTAACTGGATGCATACATTAGCATCTGCATTCAGAAGTCAAAAATAAGTATTTTTGTGTCATTAAGATATACTGCCCCAAAATAAAGCAATGTATTTTCAAAGCAAAAGTTTAAGGAGAATTTCTAGTTGTCCAGCTTAACTTCCAAGGAAATTATTTGGGAAGGATCAGCCTAAAAATTAAATCCTCACCCTTTTCCACTGTTATGTAGCTCCAAGTATTTTAAGTTACAGCTTGTTCTCAACAAGGGCACCTAGTCAATTACAGAAGACTAACTACAGCACAAGCACTTTAAGGGGACAATAAATTAAGCAAGTCAATTCCTTTAAACAGTATGTTTGGACCTCACTAAAGTTCCTTGGTTTCATCATAAAAAGTTAATTTGCATTTCTAGTCAAAGAAAATGGCTTGCACTAACACATTCAATGCAACAGTTTTCTGTTGGTTTGGTTTGGCAGATTGGCTGTTAGAAAAAGCACTCTCTCAGTGCCTTAGTTACAGAGGAAGCTTGATCTGTAAAGAGAATGTCCTTTGGGCCTGTAGTTAGGGAACAGCCTCAGGTGAGAGACAAGTAGAGTACTTAACAACCAAGTCAGCGATCTGAACATTCCACTTGTCTTCATCCTCTTCTCACTAAGTAGCAGCTCAGCTGTTCAACACAGATACCAGGCAGCAGTTCTTGATACTGTAGTATCACACCGACAAGCTTTCAGAACAACTTGGTTCAACCTCATCTGAGCTTCATCAGATTAGATTAAACTTTCTGTTAGTCTCTGTTAATTTTCTGACAATTTAATGGTCAAGTCAAACTGCCAGATGAGTAACTATCAAAACAGGTTCCAGTTCCAAAATCACTAGTTGCAAGATTAACTTCAGTTTTTCTTCACTAGAAAGCAGAATAATTGATATATGCCACTGTTGAATTTCTCCTGTGGGCTCTTCATTGAGAAGCACTTGTTCTTTAAGCGTTCAAGCCCTCCATGTCCCTGGATGTGGTTAGACCTCTGTCTGTTGAGACATGTCAGAAGGACTTAAGACAGATATACAGGGAGAAAGATTAAATTGGATGTGGGAAAGTGCACTTAAGTACTTAAGCTGTGCACCTGCAAGTTCTAGAATGTTTTTAGGAGGGCCTGTTGTGATAGAACAAGGGGTAATTGTTTTGAAGTAGAAGGAGGTAAATTTAGACTGCATACAAGGAGGAGGAGTTTTGCAACAGGAGTGGTGAAGCACTGGAGGAGGTTGTTGAGAGAGAGGGTGGATACTCCATCCCTGGAGGCATTCAGGGCCAGGCTGGACAGCGCTCTGGGCAGCCTGATCTAGTTGAAAGTGTCCCTGCATGGCAGTTGGACCAGATGACTTTTAAAAGACCCTTCCAACCCAACTACTCTATGAACTAAGCAGTTTTACAGCCAGTCTTTAAGTATGAACATAAAATAAACCGTATAAGGAAGCCTGTGGAATTTGTTTCAGGAAACTGCTCCTATAACGTCTTTAAACTGACTAGACACAAGAAGGTGAAGTTTCTCAGGAACAAACATCTTCTTCATTGCTTTACATAAGCAAGAAGAACTAGACAGAAGAATGCTGCAACTAGGATAATTTAAAACAAGAAAGCTGGAGAAACAGCTTCTGCTTAAGAGATTTATCTGTCCTTTGGCCCCACGCAACTAGTCTTTCTAAAATATAGGGACAACTTGCTACAAGCTAATAGGAAAATATGGACTTTAAGTGTTTCAGAAAGTTAACAGTTCTGTTTCTACTTCTCTGAAACCCACTGGAAAGATTCTCCTGCATGAAATTATACAACTACAAGCTGATGAAGTTCATGCAGCGGGCTTAGTAGCAGGCACCAGTGTAACCTGTGCCGAAGCAATTCCCATATGTCTTCCTGTGTGTGTTTGCTTGATGTTAACAAGTGGAGGACGGCCAGCTCTGTCAACAGGAGACCAGCCTTTGTGTTTAGGATGTGATTCTCAACTCCCAAGTTGAAGCCTGAGCAAATCACTTTGGCAGTTCTACAAGCTCAGATACTCATATGCCAAACTGGAGAAAGAAGCCAATTTCAGTCCAGAAGGTATTCATTAGTTTGAAGGTATTAAACATACGTAAGTCCTGCTCCTATGCAGTCACTTTTCACCTGCAAGTTCTACAGATATGACCTTCTTTCTACACAACAATGTTAAGAACACAAATATATAGAGAACATGAAGTAACCTAGAAGAAGGGAACAGAGAAGTACCCATATCAAAGAAAACATTCACTTTACACCTACTGCATTTCTTGCAATACTACCAAAATCCCACTTTCATGGAGACTTAAGATAGCAGCTTAAAACTGCTTCTACCTACCTGTGAAAATTTACAGATATAGTTACACAGTTACCTGCAGGGCTTGAATTTTACGAGCCTCTTCTTGCTGAATAGTGTTGGCCATACTCCCCTTCATCTCATCCAGTATAGAATACAGACCATCAAATTCTTCAGCCAACTCACTGATTGCGTTAGAAGAGTTTACCTGAAAAACAAACGGAAACTGCTGCAATCTGTATTGGAAACAATGCAGACTAGTCTTTTAGAGTGAAAGTCACATTGTTTGCCCAAATGTGCTTTGCCACGGCCACTATGTACTCGTCACTGCTCCTCACCTTATCAAAAGGGAAAAAACCTTAAGAATGATAGACATCTCCTAAGTAGACTTTAGATCAGGACACTGAGGACTGAAATCCATCAAAATTCCATGCTACTCAAATTTGCACAGAACCAATGTACTTGGCAGCATTGTTCCATGCCAAAAGCCTTGATTTCCCTCTCAAGATTATATATGGATTGCTAGATGTTTGTAAAAAGGTAGTTATCCAGTTCCATATAAAATTGTTTCATTTGATACTAAAAACTCCACTCAAGAAGCCAGCTTAAAGATCTGCTGGATGATTTCCGCTTATGCGGTTAACTCTGCTCAGCTTTAACATGAACAAACAACTTTTGGCTTATTGATAGGCTGAAGGATCCCAAACCTCATCCTAGTGTAGATGCTGCAACAATTAGGTCTAAGTTTTAACTTAAGTCCAACAATTTGCAACTACTGGGAAAAGTAAAGTATTTTCTCTCAGGTGTCAGGACAGTCTCATTTTTCAGTCTTTCAAGCAGACCAGGTAAGTCTAAAAAAGATAGGCTACTTCCAGCTAACAAGAGTTTGAGGTCTTGCATCAAAATCCAGATTCACTCTTCCACACAAACCAAATCCTACAATAGCTTTTCACACAAAACCACCATACCTTTCAATTAGAGACAGACTTAAAATCCACCTGGTTCCAACCTGAAGATGTATTTTAAAGCTGATGTATATAGCCCATCCCTTACATACTACCCAAACAGTTTGAGACTGACAAAACTGGAAAGCTCCCTTCCCAGCTACAACCTAGGAGCCTTAATATATATACCTGAACATTTGTTATTGTATGTTTCAGCATGTCAATGAAGTTGTGAATTTCATCAGTTTTGTTTGCTAGAGTAGAGACAATCCTCTGCAGAGTCTCCTAGAAGTACAAAAAAAAAAAGTGAGAGAAGTTGTAAAAGAACATTGTAATTTTTTTTAACCATCACCACTTCAACATATATGGAAGTTAATGATACACATGCCAGTTGTAGCAAATTCAAATCTTATCCTGATGAGATCAGGAAATACATTTTGTTAGAAAACAAAGATTATCAAAGGTCTAAAAAGCATTCCACCAAACTAAAGATCTTTGGTTATTAGTTTAAGAAAAATCAAGATTCTGTTTTATGATCTACCACTGTTTCACATGCCTTGCTACCAACGTTACTGTAATTCCCAAGTCTTCTAAATCAGACTGCCTCCTGGCACCAGACTCCACCATACACAACTCCTCTAGATAAGAAAGCTAGTGCTTGCACAACCCAGCAGAGAACAAAAAAAAAAGCTAGTAAAAGCTAACTCAGAAGAAAAATTAGTATTTTATATTGTCAAAAGAAGCTAGTGTTAAATAACTGACAGTTTAGTCTATATACAGAATAAACCTGTAACAGTTATCTGTAAACTCATCCTACAAGTATTAAAATATTTTGGCGAATAATTTACATATTCCAATTAAAAGCGACCTCAAACAGGAGAGCTTACTAACAGCTGGGAAATAGAATCAAGGTTATTTCAGTGGTGTACTACCTACAGCCATTAAAAAGCAGTAGATTTAGCTTAGAAAACACATACTAAGCAGGCAAAACTGTTAAGCACATCAAAATGCATTTTTAAACTATATGAGACTACCAAGTCTTGTATTCTAAGAATTTGACAAAAATACATCAACAGTTATTACTTTAACCTAAGTCAAGTTATATAACTAAAGCTCAGAGCATATGTAGGTAAAAATAAAGGACCAGGTGAGGATGTAACTAAAAATCTTCGGTTATTTAATTTGGATTTAATTTAGGCTAGTTGATAAATTCTAGAAACAAATCTGACTCTAAAATGCTAGATTTGGCTCTTACAAAAAAAGTTAAAACTGTCTTAATTACAGTTAAGACATTATTAATCAGTCGGAATCAGAGTTTCAAGTTGCTCAGCTTAACATTGTTACTTGACAACACTGAGGAAATCAAGGGATGGGGAACTAATAAGCACACCTTAAAAACAGCCAGATAACCAAAAAGATATTGCAGAGGTCCCTCTCATAAGCAATTTCTTATTAACCATTTACTACTTACATCACATTTGTTTACTAAAAAGCAAGAAAAATATTTTATCCTTTCACAACATCCACAGCTAACCTCAACAGTACATCCTGTATAAAGAATCCCTCCACTAGTCCTGAGCCATGCTCATATCTCTTTCTTCTGATCTCCTCCTTGGCAGTTTTCAAAGAGTCTCCAATGATGTATTTATCAGTACTCCAGTCCACTGCCTGTTTGCATAGCGTGATGCTCACAAAGTTAAACCACTAGCAGAATAAAGTGAAATTTTACTGCTTTTACCACAGGTGTTGTGATGCTCTTATATAAGGATACAATGCACTGGCTAGCAATGACTGAAATTAGAACTCTAAGAAAGAGAAACAAGATATGACTGGCTTTTTTCAGAAACAAAGAGTAAAGCAAGTCTTGATCACTTCATTACAGAATCTTTTAATTTTCTGGTTAAAACTGAACACGTTTAAAGACAATTTTGTACACATTAGACCAGGAGATAAAACACCGTTGTCCAACCAGCTGCTTCTGCATTCGCTATTGACTAGGAGCAATTGTTTTTGCATGTCAGACAGCCTGCAGTTAAGCCTTAGATCCTATAAAAATAACTGTCAATTTGGATGAACAAGAAAAGTCTCAATCCTCTTTCAACCAGGATTTTAGGGCTTATTCTGTTCCACCACACGGAAAAAAAAAAGTCATCTTGTATATAGTACTGAACAATGCTTTTGGTTTTTACAGCTGTGTATGATTAAAGGAAAAAAAATCTACATGTGAAGAATGCTTAGAAAGCCTTTACACGGCCAAATATATGGTAGCAATGGGAAGATAGCTGTCAAATAAGGTTTTCCACTATATCTAAACTTAAAGTCAACTGACCAAACAGGGATCAGTAGGGTTCTTTTTAAGTAAGCCACAAATTTTTTCAAATAGAAATTCCATCAGGTTTGGTCAAACTCCAGTAAGATTAGACGTCTTCTACAAATGCAGATTAAAGAGGCTTGAAAATACCCACAAGCAGTATACAGAATTTTTCTTAAACACCAATGCACAAGCCACGAGAACCAAAAGTCAGCTTTTAGGAATCACTAACATATAATATTTTCTAATCACTAATACATAATAAACAGATTTTCTTCCAAAGAAAGATAAACAGATTTTCTTCCAAGACATACACCAAATCCAAAACACTAAGATATACAAGAATGAATTTTTTATGAAATTTACATGAATGAGTTTTTATGGCATTTTCTATTAGGTAAGGACAATTAATATCTTGTGAAACAGAATCTGGCTTGAGCAAGCCATGTTACTTTGTACAGACAGTGCATACTCTACTAACGACTATACTCTTGAAGAGAAACTAAAAAACTGATTAAAAAAAAAAAAAAAGCCTTGCCCCAGAAGGTGCCGAAAGCTGGATAATTGTCAAAGAAGCAGGAAGGAGGCCAGGATCTGCATGGGAAAGGGAGAACCAAGATAAGCAAAGAATAACACGGCAGGCATGGCTCTGAAAGAGCAGGACGATACCATAAATCTGCTGCAACAAAGAAACACCAAGACAGGCTCAAGGAGAGCGGACCTGCTAGAGAAGCTCGAACAGATAAGGAGGGATCTGGAGCTTATTAAACTAAGGGGATATGTATCCTTGCAGGTGCGTAACATTGATAAAGGTTGTGAATGGTCAACAAAATTCCACTACTTAGTGTCCTCAAAGTGAGCTCTCATTATAATACAAAAACCACACCCCTAGCCCTGAAATCACCCCCTCCTCAGATAAAGGCCTCTACTCTCCAAGCATGTGTAGCAAATTTAAGAAGTATTGTATCTCTAAAATAACATGAGAACTAACCAATTGCAATTAAGTAGGTGTGACAGAATGGCATAACTGTTATTCTGAATTTTATAAATATGTAATTCAATTGTAACCAGGTGTCTAGCTTTGTGGATTTACCACCTAGCACCCATCTCTGCACAGAAATTAAATAAATAAATACCTCTGCTCTGTGTGTAAGACTGGCATACTGCACACTGGGTAAAAGAACCCTGATTTGGGTCAACTGCACTCTTGCTATTTCTTCCTTTAACGAGAATTTCTAAAAAGTCACTACAAGTATATGAGATGAAAAGGGTGCTAGAAAAGTTACCAATGCAAGCAGCAGTCGAGGCTTACATTTTAAGTTACTTCAAGAAAAGAATTACAACACTAACCTCAGTAAAGCTTCTTGGTATTTCTACACTGAAGAAAATTTAAAGCTATTGCTCACTGACAGACACAGTATTTCATAAAATCCTATTACAAATAATTTTCCTTTCATTTTTCTCCCTGGCTAGCATGTGTTAATTCATTTGTCAAATGTCAAATTCATTTTCCAAACATTATGGCATGTTTATTACAGAAGTAATTTTTGCTGCTGTCAGAGAGCTTCACAAACTCTGGATCTGATACAGTCTTTGCAGGAAAAAAAAAATACCAAAAAACACGGCATTTGTAAAGTAACACTGTGGACATACAAGGGAAGGAGAACATAAAAGGATATCAAAAAGGACAGGAAGCCCTGCAACATGTGGTGGCTTGTAGTCTTGCCAGAAGCACAAGCGTAGACAATACTCCCTTCTTTGAATAGCTAGTAACTAACATCACAGAGCACCTGTTGAAGCAGATGGACACCTCATAAAAGTTAGAGAGTAAATGTCAATAAATTAAACAATTACATCAGTTTGGTTTAAGAAGCAAGTTACCAGCTTGCTCAAGATCACACTGAAGTCTTATGATATGACTGGATGCAGAACAGTTTCTGAAGCAGCCTCGGGCCTAAGACAAAGTCCTGTGTCATACTAACCTTCATGTGTAGATCAAATTTCAGACAAGGGAACATACTTAGCCTCCATTAATTTAATCTTCTGCACTTTTCCACACATTGAAGTTGACAGAGTTTGAATGGGTAGTTGGGACAATACAAATGATAATAGCAAATTAGCAGACAAAGTATTGTAAAATATGAGATCAACTGCAAGTTTACTACTGTATTCAGAACCTCTGAGCAGCACTGAAATTCAAGTATGAGCAATGACACCACTCAGGAACATCCACCTAGAGCACCAACAACAGCTGCAGCCTCATTTACTCCTTCTCCAAGAGAACAATCTCACATAAAGTAGGCAAAGGCAGATAGATGCAAATTCACATAATTTCTACTAGAAGCACAGTTTTCTGGCATTTCACATCTCACCTCTCAAAGTATACACGCATATGAAGTGGCAGTGTACAAATACTTCACTAAAATAGCAAACATCTCTGATCTGTAAATTTCAAGCCATTAGTAGAGATACTTATTCAGATGATACTCACAAACCAGCTTCCAAGCTAAGGAAAGCACAGTCTTCACAGAGACAGTAACAGAAGCTCTTCTGGATGCTAGACTGACAGCCAAAAGGCTGAGTCAGAACTTTTTGCAGAGTATCATTTTTAGAAAGCCCGGCCCTTGGCCAGGCATACTCTGCTCCTCAGCGATTCCCTGATGGGGCAGATAGCAAGTACGGGAAGGAGGGAATTACAGGGCAGTAGCCACAGGGCGGGGGGGGGAGGGGGACGACCCAAACAAAAAAACTAACTACGAAACGCTGTTAGTAATTAGTTCCCTTCAACACAGGAGTATATCAACGGGAAACAGAAAGGCCTATGTTCACACCTAATTACTTATGACAGGAACACACAACGTGAAAGAGCCCCACGCAAGGACGGTACTGCACTACGATGCAGCAACTGCCGCGGGAACGGCAGCTCCCAAAGCAAGCGGACGTGGAAAGGCCTCCCCGCGCCGCGCCGCTCCCGAACTCTTACGGCAACCCGGGGGGAGCAGGGGTGCGGGAGCAGGGGTGGGGGGGCGGGAGAGCGCCTTTGCCGCGCTGCTGCCTCTTCTGCGAGGCGGCGGGGAACACTTAACCTCCTCGGCCGCCGGCCCCCTCCTCGGGCAGCCGTGCCGAGCACCGGGGAAACGCCGACACCCCGGGGAAATGCTCCGCCTGCCTTCGCGGCGGCTCCCAGCTGAGGGAGGGGAGGGGAGGGGAGGGCAGGCCCACCTCCCTTCCCCTTCCCCTTCCCCCCCGTCTCGACCAGCTCGGCATGACCCGCGGGTAGGCAGGCTCCCGCCGCCGGCACTCACTCTCTGCTCGTCCATGATGACGGAGGGAGCGAAACGACCACCACCAGCCGCCTCAAAGAGCAGCGACACCAGCCTCCGCCGCGCTCCGCGGAAACCTTCCCCCGCCCCGCCCCGCCCCGCCCCCGCGGCCCCCAACGCAGGCGCACTGGCGTGCGGCCACGGCCCTTGCGCATGCGCCCCGCGCCCCTCTCCCTCTCGCCCCGTTCCCCCTCCGCGCACGCTGGCGGCACGTGCGCCTCGCCCCACCCCCTCTCGGGGGCGGGGCGGGGACTCTGGGCATGCGCAGTCGGTGCTGGCAGCGCGCAGGGGGGTCGGGGGAAGGGGGAGTGGGGAAGGCCGGGGGCGGCGTGTGGAGGTGTGTCTTTCACCGCGCTGTTGGAAAGGCGTAGTAATTTCACAACTGTGGCGTTTTACGGAGACGCAGCCAAAAAACGGGCTGAAGTGTGGCTTTATGGCCCTATAGCACTGCACTGACACTAAAAAGCAGTGCTTTCCTCGCAGGGCACACAGCAAGGAGAGCCCCCTTTTCTAGCCTGGAAATTTGTATCCCGGTGGGGAGATTTCCCCCCCTGCCAGTGGCAGTATCACTTCAAAGGTGGCCACCGCTACAGAACTGGGCAGCCTGCAGCTGCTGGGGGATGTGGCTGGCGGTGGTGAACAGGAAGGCTGTAGGATTGGGTGATAACGGGGGCTGCTCCACTGCAACCCATCCAGCCGTCCTCCCTTCGTATACATCCTTTCTGGTTCAGACCAGGCTGGCAGCAAGCCGTTTCAGTTTTGGGAGTGGTTTCATCTTCTTAGTTGATGACACCCTTTCAGAACAGGACTTGCCCATCGTATCTTCCCAAGGGTAGAAAACGTGCTAAAGCTTTTCAAGGAGACAGCTATGGCTCTTCAAATGAACCCAGTGCCTCCATTTCTAAACACAGCTTCTTGGGGAGACTGCAGACCTACCACAACAATAACTCCATGAATCAAAGATAAGAGGCATCAGTGCTGTTTTACCCAAACTGATTAGCCACAAAATACTAAAATTCAAGACATTTTTAATGTCCTGGCCTGGGAGAGAAGTTGGTAGCCAGCTCCAAACATACTGCTTCCTTACAGTTTAACACCTGAAGAGAAAAGCAAGATTTAGCCTTACCTGGCGGCCTCTTAGGAGTGCTTACTATCTTGAAACTCATGGGAATTACAATATAAATGTTGTTTTCATTCAGCTCCAAGTATAAGATCATGCCATTTTTTTGTTTTCTTCAAAAATAGTTGGACTGCAGTACTTCTATTTATTTGCAGTGCCGGATACATGTAGGTGCCTTGTGAGGAGGCAGCAGCAGATTGTTGCATTTCTGTATGGAAGAAGGCTTGGAAGTAGTTAAAACCGATACTACAAACTCCATCTGAGAAACCAAGCTAGCAAAGTAACAGGGTAGGAAGAGGGTTGTGGATGGCCTTTATAACACGTATTTGCTTTGTGCTTGCTTTGAGAAGGGCTGGACCCTGTGACAACTGCTACAGACATCAGAGTTGCTTACATTCAATTCAGTGTGGCTCTAGCATCAACTGATCCCTCTTATTGTGCAGCTGAAAATCACCATGACCCATTATTTTGAAAAGGTGCTTTTTTTTGTGTCTTTAAAAAAAGAGTCATCTCACTCCCACCTTCGACCTGGAGCGCATTTGTGCTTTTAAGGGTATGTGCTTGGGCATGTACCAAAGCAAGGAGCAGGTTCCAGACAAACCCTTCCCTCCACCAAAGGAGGCACCTTATTGATGCAGACTTTTCATGGGCCATGCCCAGGGCTTCCTGAGAGTCACTGGGGATGTACAAAGAGATCATGACAGTGCTCGTCTTTCAGTGCTTGCTTATTGCATCATTACCTTGATGAACACCAAAGCTCAGGAGTCAGTCTGGTGATGGCTCATTGTTACAGTGACTGGGGTGGAAATGAGTTTCTTTAAGGTTCATCCTAATAGAAGGACTTCTTAGGGTAAAATGCAGTTGCTACTTCAGGATGGAATGCGGTCGGCATGCTCACTACAGCAGTTCCCTAGGCAACACACCCTGCTTCCCTTAGCGTATGCTAAGATGAACAGAACAGAGGACGGAGCACAGTGAAGACACCATGGCCAAACTCTGTTACACTGAAGTGACTGGGCCTGATTAACAAGCCTGAGCCAGAGCTGACCCATGGATGATCCGTATTGCATTGCTATGTTCAGTAGAATTGTGTTGTTTTCATTCTAACTTCTTCAGTATACACAGAGTGTGAAAAGTACATCCTAAAAATAAGTAACAACTCCAAGCCTTGTGTTGTTTTAATTGTAACTTCTTCAGTACAGATAGAGTGTGAGAAAGTACATCATAAGAATGGACAACCCTTTGGCCTTGTGTATGAAAAAACAGAAGATATGCAAGAGAGAAGCATTATATGATAACAACTCCCTTGTTTCCTCTTTTGAGCTCTGGCCAAGCTTTAGAGGGGGCGCCAACAGGGTAGCTGAAACCAGGTGGTTTCACATTTTAGAATAAAGAAACAAAGTTGCTTATTTATCACTATAAAAGGCTGGACCCTCTTGCAGCAACTTTGGAGACCTCACCTACCAGTGGACGCACTGCGTAGGACCTCCCAGTTGCCGGGACAGGCTCTCCAAATCCTTGCTGCACCAGGGCTCCCCAGCGACTGCGGATCTGGATGATGGTAACGTATTAACAGGGCAATTGGTGATGTCTCTTTCTTAATCACGGTACTTGTTTTCATGTAGTAATGATTGGATGTGTTACCTTTAAACGCTATTGCTGTTAATCTGTTGATAATCACTACTAATCCTTTATTACCTTCTCTTTTTTAATAAATCAGGTGAAACTTATGCTTGTGAAATATTTTGGTATTTGAACTTTTTGTGCTGATCCTGCTCTGTGGTAAAACATACAGTCCCTGCAGGGCTGGGATCTTCATGGTACCTGGTGGCTGATAAGCTGTATAGTAGCTAATAAACTGTATTGCAGCTGTCAAACAAGGAGAATGTCAATTGCTGAGCCCACAAATTGTATCCTTTAGATGAATTTTGCTTATTATAACCTCATTATAATACTAAAACACACCTCCATCCCAAAGGCTACCCACCTCCAAAGTCAGACCACCTCTCACTGCACATGCATCCTATATGTTACACAGCAGAAAGGAAATAGTCTAGGAGGTTCCTGGAGTGTATGGAAAATAACTTCCTCACACAGCTGGTGATTGAGCCTACCGGGGAGGTGCCTCGCTCAATCTGTTGTCTACTAACAGAGAAGGGCTAGTGGGAGATGTGGTGGTTGGAGGCTGTCTTGGGCTCAGCGAACACGAAATGATAGGGTTTTCAGTTACTGGAGAGGTAAGGAGAGGGGTCAGCAAAACCACTACAATGGACTTCTGGAGGCATTCTTCAAGAGGGAAGTCTTGCAGACAGAGCAGGCTGTCCCCATGTGCCTTAAGACAAACCAGCAGGGGAGATGACCGGCCTGGCTGCACGAGGAGCTTTTTCTGGGACTCAGGGAAAAAAGGAGAGTCTACCACTCTTGGAAGAAGGGGCAGGCAACTCAAGAAGAGTACCAGGAGCTCGTAAGGTCATGTAAAGAGGAAATTAGAAAGGCAAAAGCCCAGCTAGAACTCAATCTGGCTACTGTTGTTAAGGATAACAAGAAATGTTTCTACAAATACATCAACAACAAAAAGAGAGCCAAGGAGAATCTTCACCCTTTATTGGATGCAGGAGAGAACATTGTCACCAAGGATGAAGAGAAGGCTGAGGTACTTAATGCCTTCTTTGCCTCAGTCTTTAATAGTCAGACCAGTTATCCCCAGGGTGTTCAGCCCCCTGAACTGGAAGACGGGGAGGGAGAGTGGAATGAAACCTCCACAATCCAGGAGGAAGCAGTTAATGACCTGCTAAGCCACCTGGACACACACAAGTCTATGGGGCCAAATGGGATCCACCCAAGGGTACTGTGGGAGCTGGTGGAGGAGCTTGCCAAGCCACGGTCCATCATCTATCAGCAGTTCAGTTAACAGGGAAGGTTCCAGTTGACTGGAGGCTTGCCAATGTGACAGCCATCTCCAAGAAGGGCCAGAAGGAGGATCCAGGGAACTACAGGCCTGTCAGCCTGACCTTAGTGCTGGGGAAGATTATGGGGTGGTTCATCTTGAGTGTGCTCACCTGGCATAGGCAGGACAACCAGGGGATCAGGCCTAGCCCGCCTGGGTTCATGAAGGGCAGGTCCTGCTTAACCAACATGATCTCCTTCTATGACCAGGTGACCTGCCTAGTGGATGATGGGAAAGCTGTGGATGTTGTCCCCGATCGGGACCAGACTACGCAGTCTCTCTCTCACTCCCCTCACCCTCCGAGAGAATAGGGAGAGATAATATAAGGAAAAACCGCTCGAGGTTTGAGATAAGGACAGGGAGAAAATCCTTAAAGTTACTGTTACGGGCAAAACAGACTCAACTTAGGGAAAACTATTCATTTATTACTACAAACAGCAGGATAATGAGACAGAGAACACGATAACCTCCCTCTACCCCTCCCTCTTCCCAAGCTTAACATTACTTCTACCACCTTGGGCCCCCCCTCACTAAACAAAACCACAACAGCCTTTGATACCATCTCCCACAGTATTCTCCTAAAAAAGCTGGTGGCTCATGGCTTGGTCAGGTGTACCCTGCAATGGGTTAAAAACTGGCTGGATGACCGAGCCCAGAGAGTTGCAGTGAACAGAGTTAAATCCAGTTGGTGGCTGGTCACAAGCAGTGTTCCCCAGGGATCAGTGCTGGGGCCAGTTCTGTTTAATATCTTTATCAATGATGTGGATGAGGGGATAGAGTGGTCCCTCAGTAAGTTGGCAGGTGACACCAAACTGGGTGGGAGTGTCAATCTGATCGAGGGTAAGAAGGCTCTGCAGAGGGATCTGGACAGGCTGGACCAATGGGCCGAGGTGAACTGTATGAGGTTCCTTCACTTCAGTCACAAGAACCCCATGCAATGCTACAGGCTTGAGGAAGAGTACCTGGAAAGCTGCCCAGTGGAAAGGGACCTGGGGGTGCTCGTAGACAGCCGGCTAAACATGAGCCAGCAGTGTTCTCAGGAGGCCAAGAAGGCCAACAGTATTCTGGCTTGCATCAGGAACAGCATGGCCAGCAGGAGCAGGGGAGTGATTGTGCCCCTGTACTCGGCACTGGTGTGAGGCCACCCCTCAAATACTGTGTTCAGTTTTGGGCCCCTCAGTATAAGAAGGACATTGAGTTGTTGGAGCATGTCCAGAGAAGGGCAGCGAAGCTGATGAGGGGTCTGGAGCACAAGTCTTAGGAGGAGCAGCTGAGGGAACTGGGGTTGTTTAGTCTGGAGAAGAGGAGGCTGAGGGGAGACCTCATTGCTCTCTACAACTACTGGAAAGGAGGTTGTAGAGAGGCAGGTGTTGGTCTCTTCTCCCAAATAAGTTGTGATAGGACAAGAGGAAATGGCCTCAAGTTGCAGCAGGGGAGGTTTAGGTTGGATATTACGAACCACTTTCTTACTGAAAGAGTGATCAGGCCCTGGAACAGGCTGCCCAGGGAAGCGGTGGAGTCACCATCCCTGGAGGTGTTCAGAGAACATGTAGATGTGGCACTCCAGGACATGGTTTACTAGGCACAGTGGTGTTAGGTTGACCATTGGACTTTATGATCTTGGAGGTCTCTTCCAACCTTAAGACTCTATGATTCTATGATATATATATATTTACTATGCCTTTAAGAAACCAGGTGAGAGAATTTTATACCAATCAGTAATAAAAGAATATATGACTAGAGTCACTCAAACGCCATCTTAATGTAAGAAACAGCATAAAAGTAAATGGACCAGGGACCTTGAATAATTGAAGTAAGGAGGTTTGACTCGGTGGCGCTGTCAGCGTGGATCCCTGAATAGGTTAGCTGAATCACCCTCCGATGTGGTGGGCTGCCCAGTGGGTTCGGATGAACTGCTGGGCATAAGGGTCTCATCTTTTCTGAGATATTTACAGACTGGGCAAACATAAAGGGTTCATTGGCAACCCACCCTCTCAACGTGACACTCATATTGAATGTAATTACTGCAGTGCTGCTATCATGACTCAAGAAAACAAGACTTATGCCATTTTCTCCTCCCCACTAACAATTACTGAACTTTTACTTTTTTGAAACAAACAACATATTAGCTGCAGTTAAAGGATTGACCTGAGAAACTCTGATTAAAATGGCCCCTGATATTCCCCAGCTGGTAGAGGTGCTCCTCTATCAATGTGTTTTGCTTTATATCAGGAACAGAGGACAGTGGGCCGAGGAAAACAGGCTTTCCCACTGTTCTTTGAATCAGTTAGTCACTGCACTGAAGGAAACACAGTGAGCTTTTATTTATGCGCATGCAGAGAAAGCTGTGGCTATCAAATCTGCTTCAGTTTCAACTGGCCCTTGCTCCACGCAGCTTGGAGTGCAAGTCTTGGATATTTCTGAGGGGGAGGGAAAATAAGAACAAAAGAAGAAACGTGGCATCGAGCATCGCCTTGTTCAGCCAGAGTACTGGTATTTGGAGATTTCACTGTGTAGAAACCTGGCTTCTGTGAGCACATAGAGTTAGGTGGGAAGGCGATGGATACAAAACCATTTCCCCAGAAGGCAGTCCTGTAGACTGGGGAGGTGAATATTGCCGGCATGCCATTGTTTTCCAGAAGACCTAAACATCCTGCCCCATGTAGATTAATTTTGTGGTTTCAGTGAAAGGGTCTGTACATGCTCCTGGCACTCCATGTGTTATTACAAAGATTATCATCTGCACATGTCCCAAAACCTGCTTTAAAACATTTCTGAAGACACGAGAAAAAAAATCATGCCTAAGCTAATCATTTAGATACCTTATGTTATTCTCCAGAGTACCTTTTACTGTTAAATTCCATACTTAATTTCTCTCCCTCTTTGTATTCCCCTATCTGTAAGTTTTGTACTCTTCATATTGCTACCATGCATGACTCTCCCACATACATCACATACCATTCCACACCCACAATTTAAGGCAGCTCCCCCTTCCATCACTGTCAGAAGCTGTTTCCCTTGGAGCAGGCTCCTAAATCCCTTGGCTCCAAGCACATGCGTGGTGCCAGAAGAATCACAGAGACTCTCACAGCTATGCCCTGGGTCATGGTCTTCTTCAGATCAGTAGGACAATAATAAAAACTGTACGTGACTGCAGAGGAAACTGAACAGAGATGGGCTGTGCACATTTTGGGTACAATTAAGCCTACAGAAAATACCCCTTCAGTGCCACAAGTTGTCACAGAGCTCATGACGGAACAAAAATAGCCATCCTCCATCACAGGAAACTGGCCTTACTTTAAAATGCATGAACAGTGGGAGTAATAAAAGGGAGTATCCCAGCCCAGTAAAACCAGTTCTGTTAACGGCAGGCCATTGCCCTGTGTTGGTACCTGCTGATCTTCAATTTAGCTTTAGAGTTTCTTATTTTTCTTTTCTTTTCTTTCTTCCCCCCCCACCCCAACCTAGAGAGACAGGAACTCTTCAGGATGCAGGATATATCTATATAGGTAGTATATACCCATATACACAACTCAAATAAAGCAGAGCCAAGGGAGTTCATGAGAGCTACTGGGAAGAAACAAAAGACCCATTACGTAAAAACAAAATTAAGTATATTTCTCAGAAGTCACCCATCCATAAAGACGAATGCTGAATTCCTCAAATCACGTTGTTCTGTCAGTTTCTGAAGTTGCTCCTCTCATGACAAAGTGTCTATTGGAATAAGCTTTGACCCATGTTGAAAAGCAGTGAATACGTACATTTTCTTAGCCACCACCTATGAAGGCTTGGCCTAGAGTCACACAGTCCAAAAGTCACTTCACATTTGAAAACCAGATTTTGAGAAGCCCTGAAGCCAGCCCGGAGCAGAAAGAAGACGGACAGAGTGAGGAGGTAAACTGGGGATCAGCAGGAGAAAGAGCAGAGAAAGAGAGCTTTTGCACATGGCATAAAAGCAGCACACCTGGGAAAGAGGGTCTGCTGCTGCCTTTTTTTCCAGTAGAGAGTGAGGGAGTAAGGGTGAGTGAGGGTAAGGGGAGATGAGTCACTCGTGGAGCTCTAAGCTGCAGGGAGAGGTGTGCTGGCATGCTCCAGGTGAGAGACCAGTTGCAGTTTGGAAGAGAGAAAGCGTAATTAATAAGGTTTTCACGGCTGGCTGTGCTTTTCTGGGCTGTACGATCAGTTTCTCTCCTCTGGTGGTTACAAGTTAAGGAATATTACTTTTCCAACTTGCTACCTGGACCTCTCCTTTCCTTCTAAGAGGTTCACAGAGCAAATTGCAGGCAAAGGCATTTGCCCCCACGGCAGACGGCTGCTAATGCTGGGGCCACCCCTGCTGCTGGGCCTGTCTTCAGGCGGCGAGTGGCTGCTGGTGGATGGCGGGGCATGCCATGGAGGACGCAAGGCTCCCAAATCTGCTTCGTACCGAGGATTAGCCACTGTCCTCCTAAAGGGCTCAGGACCTCCTAATCCTGTTTTTGTGCTGCAGACTGATTTGCGCTCCTCAGCACATGCTCAATGTGCACTGTTGTCCACCCCAAAGAGCCTGTCAAGCACGAAACATGTGGTTGTATGAAGCCCGTGTCTCCTGCTGGGAAAGTCACCTGGACTCTGGTGACAGACAGGTGGCTACAAACACCCATCTGATGGCATTGTGTCTTCATTGGTCTGCTGGCCGGAGGAGAGCAGTGGGTTACCTGCATGTGATCAGTGTCTAGCAGGAATGCTGCAGCTTCAAAACATGGTGCACAACCTGTCGTTTTTACCTGCTAGTTACTGCTGGTCTGCTGAGGTGGGTGGTGGGGTCTGAAAGCTTTGCACAGGAGAAAGCTCTTGCACACACGAAGAGCGTAGCCTGGGTGTAATGGAGCTGGAAGCTGTGGTGTGGGCAGCAATCCTTCCCCTCCCCTTGGGGGCTGTGGATGATCTGAAAGCCCAAGGAGGGGCCCCACGCCTTCCTCCCAAGGATAGCCAGCTCAAACCCTGTCCCAGACATCACCAGCACTCTGTTGCAAAAGAAGAGATGCACCCATTCCTCATTCACAGCCCATGGCCAAGCAGATCTGATTCCTTTCACCACAATGCCTGCCTGCTCTCTCAGTTGCAGACATCCCATGCCCGTTGTGGCCTGCTGGCTGCCTCCGCAGGGTGCGATGGCCACCTGGATCACTGCAGCTCCACAGGTTTAATCATGGCCTGTGACCTTCCCTGAAATAAAACGTGCTACTCTAGAAGAGTGTAGCTGTTGCCGGAGACTCGCGATGGAAAGCAGGCTGTTGTGACCCTCAAGAAAACGTCTATGTGGTGTGCACAACTTTCTTCACAGAAACAGCTGGCTGCTGCTAAAGCAATTTGGATGAGCCTGGCTTGAAGAGCTCTCCATTCACTGGCCAGCTTGCTAAATTGGTAACTTGCTGCTCACTAACCGGCATTTATAGTGATGTTTTTTACTGCAGTCTTTTGGGGGCACGTCCTCTTCTGAAGTGGCTGCAGTTTTGCTCAGGCAAATACAGTATACCGAAGTTGTTGAGGACATTTGAAGAACTCAGTACAAGATTTGAAGAGCAAGGATAAGGCAGAGAGTGGTGGGGGATGTGAATTTGCAAGCACTTTCCCTGGCTTTGCAGTGACCTGCATTATCCTAGGGCTTCTGCTGGATCCCCACAAGCACCCCCAGACCTGGGTATCAGCAGCACCCATTGCCTCCCTGTCTGTCCCCACTCATGCCCCAGGTTCCCTTGATCCCTTCTCTCAGGGGCAGCTGTCTGGCCCTGCACGTCACAGCCCTCACCTGCCCGTGGATGCCGGGGGGTCCGCACAGA
The DNA here is from genome assembly GCF_036417535.1 of Chlamydotis macqueenii. NCBI lineage: Eukaryota > Metazoa > Chordata > Aves > Otidiformes > Otididae > Chlamydotis > Chlamydotis macqueenii. The sequence goes on along the minus strand of NC_141593.1, from coordinate 51,141,282 downwards.
AGAAGGACACCATGGGACTGCTGCAGGGACACATCTGCCATTAGAAGACCTTGCATGTATGGGGGGTCTGTGTGCCCAGGATCATGGGGGCCACACACCAGCAGTGGTCTGCCGTGGGAGAGGTGGGTAACAACATGTGGCGCTATACTCTGATAATGTCACTGACTGAAGGAAGTTTCAATTTAAAATGCTGAGTACTGGCCTCTCATTTGAGTTATAACTGGACCCAAGGCAAAACATGCTCTAAAACAAAACTTTAGGGTTGTTCAGATCTGAGTCTAGGCTCTAGCTCTGAATGACATGTAAATAGATCACTGCTTGTCTTTATGGTTGTGTTGCCACGTGCAGAGTGCTGTGCCAGCGAGGGACCCGGCATGTAGCACTTTCACTTAAATGCTACTTGAAGAAAGAAGTTGAAAACCACCACGCATAAGGCCTCTGGGTCCTTGTTCAAGATAATTTAGGATGGTATGTTTAAAAGCACTTGAAAGTGTGTTTCTGTTCTTTACTCTGCTTGTAGTGCACTTAAGAGGGGGCAGAGCCAAGTGCAATTGAAATTCCACCAGTAGCATTTTATATTAGAGTGGGACCCCTGGTTTACCAAGCATTACACAATTACCCACCTACACAAGAGACAGGAACTGTGGCATGGATGTGCAAGGAAGTAGCAACACACCCGTGTTTCTCCCTTGCAAGATTTTAGCTACAAAGCAAGGAGATTAAAGCTTAGAATAGCAGCAGAACTGCATGGTCATCAAAAGATCTTGTAAAATAAAGCTGTTGTCCATCTGACTACCTTCACTGAAGTTATCAGGGCAAGGCAGAATTGCAGAGTGGAGACTGCTTCCATTTTCTCTCTCCAAAGAATGTTTAAACTGAGAGAGAGACATTTGGTATCGAGCTTGACAAAGGACAAAAATAGCAGGGGAAAGATGAGAAACATTGCCCCAGATTGCAAGAGCAAGAGTCGAGCTGAGCGGCCGCAGCAGTGTGGCACCTCAGATCTGAGCTGGAAGAAGAGAGAGGCACTGGGGAGGGAAGGTCTGGCTGGGGGAGAGGGGGAGATCACAGATGGTGTTCAAGGCTAGGGCTAAGGACTTGATCTGGGAAAATCACAGGGAAGAACAGAGAATCAGAGGGGTGACTGGGAGGCAGAACCAAGGCTATGCTTAAGCGAGACTGTGAGGGAAGAGAAGGAGTGTAAGGCAGATGGGGAGAAGGAAAGCGCTGAGTGTATGGACAACAGAAGTACAGACTGAGTTCTGAAAAATATCTCCTGTCTGCTAAAAGAAAAAAAAAATAGGACTGCAGTGATTAAGGTGAGGTGAAAAAGGTGATTTCAGGGAATATGAGCCTTAAGGACGAGAAGAGAATTATAAAAGGGTTGAAAGTTAAATTTCTGCACAGTGTTTCGTGTGTTTGTGTGCCCCCTTAGGAGACCAGCAACAGATGATGGATCTGATCCCTTAACTTCCCCTATCTTGCAGAGAAGTGTGGCTGTACAGCAAAAGAAGGTTGGCAGCAGGAAAAAAAAACATGGTACAGTTGGGCATGATGAGCTATAACTCTTTAAGCACAAGAAGCTGGGGAGCGCGAAATGGGTTTTCTGACCCTGTCCTACATTTACCGTAACCGAAACACAAAGGGAGCAGGTCACCTTTGCCTGGAAGGCTAATTTTGTGCTAGCTCTTTGAGAGCAATAACCTCTGGTGCATTGCCTTGGGTCCTACTCTGATAAGCTAGCTGGAGGAGGCAAGGATGGGGGCTGGGGGAGGTCAGGGCAATGCCAGCACCTTGTTCACCATCTCCTGACAGTGGGCTAGGCCAGTCGAGAAGCGAGCTTCTTATCTCTTCACTCTCCTCACAGCGCTCATAGGCTGGCTGCATCCAGCACAGATACCATGCCAGGTGCTGCATCCGGCATGGATATGGTGCCCAGTGTCTGGACCACAGGCTGCAGGGGAACAAACACTGACACAAGTCATCCTCCACTTAGAGGAGGAGGGAGGTGGGGAGGGGGGCACGATACGCCATTAAGAGGAGGTCATTGAGCTGGCAATAGTCTTTTAGCTAGGGTGATCGCAAACTGCACAGTAACCTGGCACAGCAGTAAGCCCACCCTTGGAGCACGATCAAAAAGCAGAGGGGCCACGGAGATAATAGATAATGGGAAGGGCGGTTTGATGCCACACCACTCAGCTGCAGCACCACAGCTCATGTAGGGCTTTCCCAAACCGGAGCTGGTCCAGGAGGTGCCTTTCCCAGCTCTCAGGAGACAAACTGGCCTTTGCTGGTTTGTTAGGAGCCTAAAGTCAATATAAAATGGAGCGCTTTGCTTTTACAGGAGAAACTAGAGGAGGGAAAAAAAAAAAGTTTTAAATTCCCTTCAGAGAGGTGCACTCAGACTCCCAGTCGGGACAGTGGAAGCATTGTTGCTGGGGGGCTTTCCAAACCCAGGGAGGGCCATGCATCCATCCACGCTGTGGGAAGCAGTTGCGCATTGCCAGGGCATTAGATTAGATGCCCCAGTGAGCTCTGAGCTGCTGGTGAGATTGGGCAGCCACAGCAAAACTCCGTTTTCTAGGAGATTGCTGGAATAGCCCGCAGTGAAACAAGCATAGCTGTTCTTGTTTCCTGGTCCTCATGCACAGGGGAAAGAGCAGGGCTATAGCACCCCAGAGGAATAAATGTGGCTCAGTGCCCACTGAGTTGAACTGAATGGAGTAATTTAGGGAGGATATTACGGAGCTAAGGATGCGGTTGGACGTCCACAGTGCCTGTCCCAGCTGAGATCCATGATGAGGAAATGTGGGCAGCCTAAAATCTTCCCAGCACTCATAATTGTGCAGCCCTGGCTGTGCTTGAGGGAAGGATACGACACAGAAAATTCACTTACCAGCACAGGTCTGAGCACAGTGTTCTGCAGCGGAATTCCTCCCAGTGACAGCCTGCGATGAAAATCACTGGCTGGCTTCTTTGTAACATTGCTTAATTGAACATGCAATAAGTTTCAGTGAATATACATTTCCTGTGATGGTATTTTTGTGTCAAAATTACTCTATCAGCAGCCCATTTAAAATGGGGTTATAATGAAGCACCGATCTTATTAGCCAGTTGTGCTTGCTAGTCTATGGTTGTGTATTTCATGGCCAAATTACAGTGGTTGACTGATGGGCTCTGCAGTCAGAATACTTTTAATTCCCCCTGGATTTCATTATTGTTACTGCAAAGGAAGGAACAGAATAGCAGATGAAGCCGTTGCTGCTTAGGCTCATGATGCTGCCTGTGCCTTGTACTGAGCTGTGCCCTCAGGCTGAAAAAGTTGGCAGGAGTCATCTGGAAGAGTGAAAATGCAGATTTTGTATTTGTCTACAAATACAAAAATATATTTGCTTTTAAATACAAAAATATTAACCCTTTGGTTCAGGAGCAGTTGGTCTTTTTTTTCTAAAGAGTAGACTACTACAGTGTGAAGTGCTTATCATTTATAATAATAGTTTCCACCAGGTAATGTGCACAAGCACACCATAGGTATATCTGCACACGTGTCGTGCTCAGTACCACTTGCCTGCTGTGTTACTGCTGTCACAGGAAGATGCTGCGTGTCCTGGCCGGCAGTGGTACATTATTTCTTACCAGATCTTCTTAATAGTTTTTCTGTTAGGACAGGCAGCAAGGACAGCTTTGTCCCCTCGCAAAAGTAAGACATTCAAGGGAGGGTCTCTCCAGAAGCTCCTTCTGCAGCAAATCCAATGATCCTCAGCTGCAGGGGCTCATCTGTCTTCATACAGTTTTCCCAGACACCTCCATGCAAATGCTTAATTATAACCAAAGATGACCTAATTCGTTTTAATTGCCAGCAGCAGTTGTGTTTGTCCAGGGCAGCTGTAACTGGTAGAGGCAAGCACAAATACCCATCCTGCAAAGAAACACGCTGCTGCCATTCCTCCAATACATGAGGCACTGGTGATTCTGTTGGATCTTCTGAGCTTTCCTGCAGCCCAGTTCTGAGGAAGGTCTCTGTATTCTGGCATCTAATTTACTGCTTATTACCTTTTCCATATTTACCGGCTTTTCCATTGCCTTTTCCCTACTTACTGCCTTTCTCGTCTGGTCCCTCCAGAAGGGTTAGCTGGAAAATATCTGCAAGAGCTCAGCAGGGGAGGGCACAGCTACAAGGTGCAAATACGAGGCACTCTGCGGCCTGGACACTAAGCAAGGCTTTGCCATTGTTGGGACTTAACCCAGGTGATGTCCTGCCTCTGGCTTAGCATGTCATCAGTCCATTCCCTTCTTCCTCCCACTTTCTTCTCCATGTCATATCTGAGACCCTTCTGGAGCCCAAGCCCATTTTGTGGCCCTGTATAAAATGTTCCACTTGCTTTGAGCCCCCATGGCTCAAAACCTTGATGGGCACTTTTTACTTGTCTTGTTATGTGATATTCTTAAAGTAAGTCCAGATTATGATTACGGGAGGGTTGGGGGCCCTGGCCCCTGAACACATGAATGTGAACATGAATGTCAGGGTTGTGTACAGTTCTCCTACATCCTTCACTGACGCTTTGCTTCCTTCTTATTTCTTTCTGAAGCTTAATAGCTTTTCAAGCTGTGCACCTTTTGGGAAATTCAGACCTGCACACTCTTGTGCTGAGTTTTTCTGGAGCAAATTCTATGCTGATAAAGCTCTCAGGCTTCATCATCAACAGCATGAACCTCAGATGCTCTTCTAGCAGGCTAGTCTCCTGCTGCGATGCAGTACACAGCAATGAAAGATGGGGAGAAACTCTTCAGCGGGGCCTGTTGCAATAGGACGAGGGGTAATGGTTTTAAAATAGAGGGAGGTAGATTCAGATTAGACATTAGGAAAAAAATTTTTACAATGAGCATGGTAGAACACTGGAACAGGTTGCCCAGAGAGGTGGTGGATGCCCCATCCCAGGAAACATTTAAGGCCAGCTTGGACTGGGCTGATTGAGTTGCAGATGTCCCTGCTTCTTGTAGGGGGGCTGGACTAGATGACCTTTAAAGGTCCCTTCCAACCCAAACTACTCTATGATTTTATGATTCTAATACAGCCCCTCCTGCAGTTTCTTGTCCTCGTGTTGTCTCATGATGAATAGAGGCAACACCAGAGTTTTCAAAAGCAAGCTGTGGTGCTCCTTGCCTGGAGGCAGCAGGACTTCTGTGCTTCTAAAAATGAGGTAATCCTCCACATTTCTACCAGGCCTTAGGAAAGAGGCACACTTTGAAATCCCTTTACTTTCTCTAGCAATGTTCTAATGTTAAGTATTGAAGTCAAGTTTTGCTGTTATCACTAGGGGTAGTGCAATTTGGAGAGGTTTGGAAAGGACTCAGCAGTGCCTTCTAACAAGTGAATTTTTCTTCTTGCAGAAAGCAGGCTGTTAAAGTGGTGTTCTTGGCCCGCGATTTGAGAGATCTTGTTTCAGTCCACTTCTATAAAGGACTGCTTGATGCATGTTTTTTTTTCCTGCTATCAGTGGCTTAAAAAGCAAAATAAAACCCTTAGTTCTCTCAAGATGCTCTTCTGAGCCTCCTCTCCACCCTTCCCTGGAACTGACATCGTTCACTGCTCTTGCCGCTCCATCCTTCTGTTGGTGAAAAGTCAGGGCAATGAATTCCAACACAGGAAAACATGGGATATTGAATTGCATCCTACGCCAGGAAAGCTTCCACTGAAACCAGAAGTGTCAAAAACAAATCAGTAAATGACCTATGGTGAAAGGAAGTCAGGATTACTTCATGTATCTAATGAGCGCCCAATGCCCACTAAAGGTCTGGAGGGGGTTTGCTAGCAGAGGATTGAGTTTTTAGATATTTAAGCATTAGAAGAGGGATGAGTCTCAGGTGTCTGTATCACTTTCGTGATCTGCCATAACCTTCTGGTTGCCCTCCTGCAGAGCTGCAGATCCCCAAAATTATCTTTTCAGAAGCAGGTTCAAGCTTTGCAACTTTGGCCCAACTCGCTGCCTCTTGCAGCTGCAGAGAGGCATTTTTATATCCCAGCTTCCCACATAGACTTACCTGGCCCTATTTTATTCATTTGTCCCTTCTCCTGGAGTATCTGAGTGTCTACTGATCTTTTCTGTACTCACCTTCAGCGGGGAAAGGGAGCCACAAAGGCAGCAAGTGATGAGCCCCGGGCTGCAGAGGGGGGTCTGTGGTGGAGCAGCAGTGTGTTGCCCCCAGGCAGGTGTCCACATCGTTGAGCTGTCCCTCTCTTACCTGTAAGCCCCTGGAGCAAAGCTGGGGGGATGTGGAGGGCCCTGTGATCAGGAGAGCTGGCCAGACCACTCTGCTCCATCTGACATTGCCAATGCCTACTGAATGCTTTTTGCCCAAGGTTTGTATTCCTCTGGGACTTAAAACTAGAATACAGCTCAGAGTTGTCAGAGAAGTAATTAAAATCAAGGGACATCTTATCACTATTTCTTGGACTGTGGGCAGACTCTTACTCTTTTTCTCTTTTTTAATTTTTTTTTTTTTTTGGCAGGGCACAGGGTTCAGGCCTGTGATTTCTTCTTCAAAGCACTACAGGGTGAAATACCCGCTCACTCATTTATTTGTCTCCTACTTCATTACTGTCAGCTGAGGTAGCTAGATAAAAAAAAAATTCAGTAGGTTCTGTCATAAGCTTCATTTCTAGCTTTGACTGCTCTAGCAAGGGTCTCAGAAAATCTGCCCTGGATTTTCTTCCACTTTATTTTTAGTGTATCTAAGGTAGACAAGGACTGAGCATTATAGATGGAGAGTATGGCAGCAGGTGTCAGAAAACCAGCTTTTTTAGGTGCCTGGTCTGTGGGAGTGCAAGCTCCATCCATTTCACACATTCATAATTTAAACAGTAATTACAAATTCTAAATAATATCTCCCTGGGCACTAGCTAATATTCATTAAACATCTGAATACCAGCAAATAAAACTGGGTCAGCTCCTCAGTGGCCCCCAGGGGGAGGAAGGAGCCGTGGCCACTTTCAGCAGCGCAGGAACTGTCCTCACCAGCTGGAGAAGGAGCTGGTTTGCTGCATGCTGAGTGTTGCACACAGAGAACCCCATCCTTCTCATGAGGCAGGAGAGCTCCTTCGGCAGCCAAGGAGCTCTGCTGTCCTGCAGGCAAGGAGACTGGTCCTTCAGCTGTGGTGGGAGAGCAGGGTGGCTGAGGAAGCTGGCATCCGAGGAGGCATCTGCTCATGCTGCTCTGCAATTGCTGATGCCAAGGAGTGGGTCCTGAGACTAGCGTTAAGGCATGTGTGCTCACCACATGCAGAGTGTCTTGGCAGCGGGAACTGCTGTGTGGCTGAAGGAAAAATCCTGCTTTTGCAGCTCCATCCTCTGTCCCTGGGTCCTTGCTCTCCCGCCCACTAATAGCTCCCTCGGTTTTCCTGCCCACTTCACCCCGGTGCCCTCCGGTTTTCCTTTAACTTCAAGTCCCACATCCCATTCTGTTCTCTCTGCCTCTCCCACTAGCCCTCCCCAGCCCATCCTTGGCCATTCCCCGCCTTTTTTTTCCCGCTGGAAGCCACAAAACTTTTGTTTCAGAGCTGGGAGAATCAGCATTGCTTCATAAAGCATGAAAAAGACACTCCAAGCCAAGGAGACATACCTTCAGAGGAACTCACACCACTTCAAGACGCGCAGCAAAACACTTGGGTCCGCAGCATGGGCCTCTGCCTGTGTGCAGAGGTCCTGCCTGATGGGCTGGTTGGGCTTCTTAATCCTAACTGTATTTAGTGATTTGCCACAACAGCTTCACCCTCAGGTTCAGAAGAGGCAGCAGTTCCCAGATAAAGTAAACCATCATATGCAAATGCAGTGCTGAAGTGGTTTGCAGTAAAGAGTAATACAAGCAAGAAAACATAGTTCAGCTTGGTTTATTAGTGTCTTAAAAAAACTGGCAGTAAAGAAAGCAGAAATTTGCAGTGCCCATGGGAAGGAGTGGGGGGAAGTGAAGGAATCTTTACGATTGCACATGCGTCTGCTAGTAAGATTATACAGGTGCTGTTATTAATTGCTTCTATTCACCATCCATCTTCAGCTATCCAAGCATTTTAGAACAGCTTGGCAGAATGGAGACCCTGCTTTGGGAGCACAGGACCTTGCAGAACAAGGAGGTGGCCCCACAAGAGGAGCTGCATGGGGATGTGCAGTTTGCATAGCTTGTAATACTCAACAAGATTTCCTTCATCCCTCCCTACTCTGGATTTCCCCTGAGCTGTCCCTATAAGGCAAAGCATATGTTATTAGCCAGCTTACTTTAGCAATCTCTTCTGCATGTGACTGACCTTTCCACACACCCTGTGGCCTATATATCCTTGGCCTATAAAAGCCAAGGACCCTGGTGATGGGTGAAACTGTTGCCATAGAGTTTCCTATCCCTACGACAGAAGCTGAGGACCAGAAGGTTAGAGAGAAGAAAGACAGAAAAAAAAGCCCAGCCTTGCTCTACAAAACCCCATTCACCACACGCAGCTCAGCAAAGCATTAGCATCACAATGCTTTTCTTGGCACCAGAACAGCGAGAGCCAAGAGGGCATGTCCAGAACTACTGGAGCTACTCAGCTGAAGGGCAGGCACACAGCAAAGCAAAGCTTGAGCAAAGATTTGGACAGGCTCTGGTTGCTTTCAGTGCCATGAGACAGTATTCCTAAGAAGAAAAGCAGGGATTAGTTAGCACCCCACAGAGAAGTCAGCGAAATTTCTTTCTTACTTAAAAAGAAAAACTTTATTTTGATACATTAAAAAATCTATACATTTCTTAGACTAAAATACAGTTTTGCATCAGTATTCTGGCACATCAGTTTACACAGAAAATCTAAGATTAGATCAGCACTGTTAATTTCCCTTCTCTTCGTGCATTCATAGCTTGCAGTATAAAACATTTCAAGTTCTCAAGACAACAATAAACAGTGTTACATTTACTTTTCCCATTTCCAAAGGAGGTGGCATTCCACTGGAAAAAGGAGCACTTGTTAGGTGATTTTGATTCAATGTAAATCACTAAGCCAGTCCAGGGGTTTTGATTGCCCTGTCAGAAGTATAAGTGAAAGAGGATGAAAAATTTGTTTCCAGATGAAGCTTTGATGGACTATGACAATGCAAGTACTGTCAAACCTTTAAAACCTGTTCAGAAGATTTTCCTTTTTCCTTAGGGTAGTTGCTATAATCAGCAACACAATCCACCATACAGAAATAATTCCTTTCTATAGACACAGGATTCCACCTTCTCTCTTGCTCTGAAGGACTCCAGAGCAAAATAAAAGCAGGACACAGGGGATATTGCTGTGAGATGTCTGTGAATCAGAATGTGAATTTTTTTATCTAGTGTGAAGAACCTGCAGAATATTTTCTGCTTGTGAAATCCTGCTCTCCGTGGCTCCACCTAACCTCCGGCAGCTGCTTTCTGGCCTACATTAGAAACAAAACAACCTTTCTGTTTTCTCCTCCCTCACTCCCCAACAGACACATACTGACTGTGGCACTGTTTTTCTAACGAGAGATGTTCTCCCTTTTCAGTTTGCGTAGGGAGGAACCCAACCAATGCTAACACTGGAGTACACACAGTATTTATTTGAGAGTTAAAAATTATTACTTTTGTGAAAACTCCAGTCAGCATCCAACTTCTGCTGGGTTTCAGGAGTAATCAGCTTCCTAATCTCACAAAACCTTTCTGAAATACTGCCTAGCTGCCCCTATTTCACTCAAGCCAGAGGGAAGTAGTGGCGAACTTGAGGAATGGTAGTCACCTACGTGGCCAGCATCTTCCATCACATACTTGGAGAGGCCAGAGCTGTCTTTAAGTTACAGAAATTAGGCTAGTTCTGCTAAAGCCAGCTGGTACTTTTGCTCTGAATTCTTGCAACTTTGGTTCTAAGGGGAGTCCCATGTTTCTACAGAAAAGTACCAAATACTCAAAACATCAAATTCTGCTCACCATATTCACAAATGATGACTTGACCACAGTGAGACAGGAGAGTAGAATCTGATGGTTTGCTGGTTTTCTGCTAGATCTGTTATAAAAGATCTGTTATAACAGATCTCTGTGAAATGAATGCCAGATAGTTTAGCCTCCAAATGGGTATTTTTAGATGGATTCATGCCACCTATTGTACCTAGAAAAATTTTCATAATCCTAATATCTCTGAAGAGCTTTGGCTTGATTGCATCAGCTTGCAGACACTGCAAGACACCTCACAGCTCCATCCCAGACTGGAAATTCTGCCTTTTACACATGACTCACATCACAAGAGACAAATTTCATCTCTTTTCTCATCTCTCTAAATATAAAAGAAAAAAATACCTTGAGAACAGTATTTGCTACAGAACACAAGAAATACAAATTTACTAGTCTCCATAATCTCTTATTATGTGATGGAAATAACAGCAGAGACAAAATAGCCGAAAGAGCATTTAAAAATGAAATATTTATAGTAAACTTCCATTATCCCAACAAACAAGCTGAGTGCAAGAAATGCTTCAAATAAGTCTGTTGGGTTTTGCTTTGGGAAGCACAAGGGGGTTTCTTCCACAAAGATGAAATAGGATTTCTGTGGTGATAATTTGACACACACAAGCTGTTCAAGATACAATGGACAAGGGATGTTTAGATTTAGTAAACAGTATCTGCACAAGCAAAGCCATGATTTAAAAAACAAGGATGTTGTTAGGTATCTACTTTTAAAAGTGTTTCTTAAAATGACTGTGCCATGTTCAATACAGCATGTAATATGCACTCAGAACCAAATGATCACTGAATGGTGATGATGAGTATATGCCTGCTACATGCATTTTATTCTGACTCTATAACGTACATTCATAGAACACATCATAACCACGCAGAGCAAACCGCTAAAGTGCATGCCCTGAGGGCACATTAACTATGTTGTCTCCAACACTGGCTGTTCAATTGCCAGAACACTGATACAGAAAGGGCTCATTTTTGCTTTATATCCCCATTTTGTGCTGAAAGAGTAAGAGCTAGCATCCCCTGCTCCCTCCATGAAAGGGAGCACTGTGGAGCAGGCTAATTGCCTGCTGTGAAAAAGCCCTTTCAGAAAGAAGTAACCACCCTGAGAAGGTGCTGTACAGAAACGCAGGGAGCGAGTCTTGGATTAACTCGTGGGTAAGTGGACCTGTGTACTGGATTAGGCTGGGATGGATTTTTAATTTCCTTCACAGCAGCCCACGTGGTACTGTGTTTTTAGCACAGTAGGCTGGGGTTGGGCAAGAAGGTGGGAGGGCATACAGCCAGGACAGCTGATAAAATATTCCATACCATATAATGTCATGCTCAGCAATAAAATTGGTGTATAGGGGTGGGTGTGTGGTTCCAACGTAGCTATTGCTTGGAGATTGGCTGGGCACTCGTCTGCTGGCAGAAGGTGGTGAGTGATTGCCTTTGCATCACTTGGATTTATTTATTTTTTTCCTTTACTTAATGAACTGTCTTTATCTCAATGCTTTTGTTCTTCCAGCGCTCTCTCCCATCCTGTTGGGGGACTGAGCAAGCCAGAGAGTATGGGCTTACCTGCCAGCCAAGGTCAATCCACCACAATGTATAATTGGCTTTTCCACATTAAGTTCTCCCTTCTAGGACATGCTTTCCTAACACAGAAAGTCCTTGGGTTACAATGCCAAGCAAGGGCCATATGTAAAACCCCATCCTGTTTTTAGGAGCTGGGAGTGCAAACACAAGCTACTGGAAGGCTGAAGATGCACTTCTAAGCAGGCCATACCATATGCTTAGTCTAGCTGTGGAGAAGCACCGAAACTGTGGAAGTGATGGGCTGCATTCCTAACCACAGCAAGCACAGTGATGGAGTGATATCATACAAAAAAAAATCCACCTCAGAACTTCAGCTCAGCACCTACTCCCCCTCCCATTCAGTCCAGGCGATATCCTGAATCATTGCCTCGGGAAGGTGAGAAGGCATGTGCTAAGACTGGTGAGACAAAGGGCAACTGATACTCCGCCATTTGGCACTCCTTTGCTGAAAGAGCAATACAGAAATGAGAGCTAACAGAACAAAAAAAAATTATCTAGGCTGGAAGAAGCAATAACAATGACACACTGCTGCTCAATTTCCAAATAAAACATTGTAAAATAATGTGGAAAAACATCAAACAATTTAAAGAATGGTATGCTTTTTTTCCTTTGAAACCTAGCTGATCAGAGGCTATGATGCAGACTGGCTGCAGAAACGAAATACTGGGAACCAGTAATCCCACTGGCTTGGTTTTTAAACCCAATTTGTCCAGCTTGAATCTCCAATCCTCGAGCACTACTTTGTTCAGTGGACTTTCCAAAGATATGATTTCTCTGTCTCAGCTATCTCATCTGATCCTCCTGCAGTGTTGTTCCCAATGGAACATCACTCTCTAGTTAGTCTAGACTGCCTCCCACAAAGCAGTCCATATACTGGCTTTAATAACCAGCTGGCAAAAAAAAGCATTTAACCCATCACAACTGGTAGACCCCCAGCACCTCTACTGCCAACTAGGGATTTACATGTCAAATGTTCTCCCACTGCACTATCCCCACTAGGAAAGGAAAGCAGAGTCTAAATTTGTCCTGAAAAGTTTTCTCTTCAGATGTCAGTCCTCTGCTTATCTCCCTGCACAAGACAGAATTGGAAGAGGGCAGCTTGTAACTTGGTTGCAAATGAACTTCATAGGACATTCAAAAGCTTTAAAGGGCCACTGGAAAGCCTGTGTGTGGATGCCTTTCTGGCATGCCTGAAAAGCTCTGCATACTGGATATACACTCAAGAATGGTGCACACAATTTTATTAAGAACTTTGTAATGATATAATTTGTCACTTAAATGTTACAACTACCCATAGAAAAGTGTTGCCTGTATCTCTTAAACACCATGTAAATAAAACAAATTTATTTTTAAAACAGGATAAACTGCTATAAAAATGGTGCACAGTCAAGTCATACAAAAATACAAAATCTGTTTCCTGCTGCAGTCCTAGTTGCAATTACAGAGAAAAGCCCCTACCCAGGACTTCCAGCAAGCAGAGAACACAAACTTGCAGAACGAACTGGTCATGGCAGAAATTTGTTGTCAAAATGAGCAGAATCCAAGGCTTCAAAGCACCTCCAATAACTTCCAAACAAGATGGAGATTAGTTTCTCTGGAAGCAACTGAGTACGTCTCTTAGCCTTGGAATGCCTTTTCTATGACTCATCTGAACCAGTTTTTAAATTTCTCTTGCTAAGCCTAACTGATCTACACAAATACCAGTGTTCAGTGCCACTGCTGTCTTAAGACACTGGTACAGCAGGAATGCCTCCTCTCCAAGAACTTAAGGCTGCCTCAGCGCTTCTTCTAGAAAGTCTTGACCTCTGTCTTGCACTGAGAGGCCTTGCCAGTACTCCAGTTTGAATCCGTAGGTTGAAGCCCTAGTCCAGTTTGCACTTACGTGGATGCGTAACTTACAACTTCCATACCTAGAGAGCCCTGATGTTCACTTAAATGACTGTCTAAGCACTTGCTGGATTGGGTAAGTCTGTCTCCCTGCCTCCCCAGCAGCTGTAATTTCTAAATGTATTTTTATTTTCATACCTTTCATATAGTTTGGGTTCTGTGATATGAAAAGAGTAAATCCTTTTAATTGGCTTGCTGAAAGAAAACTAAACAAATTTAAGTTCTCAAATGACTTCTAGAAGCAGAAGTGAAATATTCCACTATCGCCAAAAGGTAAGATCACTGGTTAGTTACATGATACTATGTTTTTTTTCTTTTAAATCTTCGGCAGTAATTGAAGTCTGATCCTCTGAAAGGAAGCACAAATAACTGCTTATTTATTAAACCTTGATAACATGAGTTGTGCATGTCTCTCCCTAGGCACACCTCTCCACTCCATGGCAAAGCTTCTGCAGAAGGGCTTTTCTCTTTCAAAAGATTTTCTTGAACGGAGTGATCAAACCATTGAGGCATTATTTATTTGTACAGAGCTTGTATTTAGTGCAATAAGTTTAAAAATTCTGCTCTGAAATATTAACTTTACATTAACAAAAATAGTTTTCTTAAAAAAATTGTAACAAAAGGAGTATACAGCATAGACAGATCATGAATTCTTAGCAAATACACTTCTAAGCATTTACCATTACAATATGCTGAGCAATTGAATATTAGCATTCACATCTGGTGAGCTTCCAGACTGAAAATAAATGTTCGTAGGTAATAATAATAACCATAAAAAAGCATGATCTCTTGTCATTATTTGATAACTTTAGATAACTACCCTGGCAGTTACACTTCCAAAGAAGCGTTTCTCCGCCCTTTCCTGTTTTAGCCACCTGCTACAGTACATACAAATATGGATGAAACGACAGGCAAGGAATGGTCCCTTCAACCTCCCAGAGCTCTCTGGCATTAAATGAAATGAAGCACACAGTACTGTTTTGTACAGCAATGCAGTTCATTTCTCTTCCCATCCTCAGCATCTTTATATCTAGTCATGAATTAATAATGAGTATGGCTAATACTGAGCTTTAACAAGCTGTTATTTCAGTTGCTTATCTGGAATCCATACCCTTCAAAGGAGCACTGCTGAAGTGTGAAGGAGGCTACTGAACTCAAGGGCAGGACAGAGGGCAATGGGTATAAGGGATAAGTAGGGTAAAACAGGAAGTTAATTGCATATAAAAATGATCTGTCCCCATTTTGTAGTTTCTGTTTAACAGGAGATGCAAGGGCTCCCACACACCTGAATACCTGAGGAGTTGGTTATTGTGATATCTGATACTGATAAACAAAACTGTGCCCCACCAGGGCTGTAAAGTAAAATGACTGCTTACAAACTCATTCAAACTGCATGAACTCCCACTGAAACCACTGTTTGAAAAACTAAATTTGATACTTTTCTTGATTTGAAGGTTTCCCTTACATGTAACTGTCCTGAAATTAATGCAAATTTAAACAAACTAAACAAGTAAAATGCTCAGCAGATTAGCAGTGTCATGGGAAATCTGTCTCTAAACTCAGACGTCATTTCAGATTATCTTTACAATGATACCTCCTCCAGATTGTAAAATATCAAGCAGATAAGAATCAACATTTCCATGACCACAATGAATAATTTAAAAAATGGAACAATGATAAAGCTGCTTGTAAAAGCCACCCGTATGAAAAGAGCACATGTTTCACAAAAATAATTGTTAAAAAAAGTATTAAATCCCTGTTCCTTTTCTCTGATTTTGGCTGTTTATTTATATATATATATATATATATGTATGTATATATGTATATATATACTGTTTTGGAATGTCAATGGGTTCCAATATGGCTCGCTAGTTTCAAGATGAACTTGCTCCAGGGGCCTAGAAAACAAAGTCATACAGTACAGTCTTAGACAAATGCCAAAGGACAAGGAGAAACTGAGTCAAAGGGGTCACTGGAAACCATAAAGAAAGGAGTGTGAAAAGGTTGGTTTTTCTCCTGTGCCTTGATAAAAGAACAGAAGGTCCTAAATGTTTCCTAATCTCTGCTATTAATATTAAAATACAACTGCACTGAGGACATTTCACTTTCAGAACTAACTAAGAAATATCTGCATTTCAAGGAGACTGAAACAAAACAGTGAAGACACTATTTTTAAAAAAAGAAAGGGAAAAAAGAAAAATTAATCTAATTTTCAGACATCCAGTTTGGGGACTACAGGCGCTACGAGTACAGAACAGACTTATGAATGATCCTATTCCAGATGTAAATTGACGCCTTTATCAATGCCTTGGGGAAAGGTATCAGAAACTTCCTGGAGGTAACGGCTGTGTCCTGTCCTTGTCAGGAAGTGAGATCCTAGTATTTCAGAATCTATTCAACTGGAAGCGAATGCCCGTAAATGGAAGACCACTTGAGAAAACAAGGCCCAATCAGTTCCAAACAAGACTATCACATGAGCAGCAGAACTGGGAGTAATTCAGCAGATGACACTCAGGCTGAGCCCTAAGTGATCAGCATCTTCTCCAGCAGTCCTAGGAGGACGTTCAACCAGTGCCAGGCTCAAGCGCCTAGAGTCAAGTTCCTAAAAGAACAAGACCACCCTTTTCTTGAAAGTACTTTGTTTGACCTTCTACAAGGTGAGGTGAATAAAGGTTTTAACATCCAAGCTTTAGGCAGTCGAGTACAAAAGTATAAGTAGCGGTCTGTGCTAGCACTGATAAGCGTGTAAGTGGAATTTATTTGAATTAGAGGTTAACATAATAAAATTTAGGACTGAGATTTTTTTTTTGTGCATGTGACTAAAGGCTTTGCACACCCAATTCTCAATCATTTTAACAGCCCCTTTACAGCTACAGCATTTAGACCACTCTGAAAATCTCAACATTAGTGTCTGTTTGAACAGCTAGAATTACTCCCAGAAGAAAACAGTAAATAAGCATAGAATTAGTTTTTTAGATGTATAAACACAGCAGCATTTAGGCATAAGCAAATCTAGAAACTGGTATGCTATAATGAAATAGCAAAACACGCAAAGCTACGTATCTTTCCACTCTACAACAGGAACCCATTTCAGCTAGGTCAAAAAGTGCTCATGCAACATGGCTTCACAAACATCATTGAAAAAAAATGTGCAATGTTAGCATACACTTATGTAGATTCTATTAGGTTTAAAAACTGTTCCTGTGGTAAGGAACTGAGTCAGGCCCCAAATACTCTGAGGAAGTAATGATGGAAAAATATTTTATTTCACAAAGTCATTTGCATGATGACAAGTCATACCTTGCCCAGCCTGGCTCTCCATCATATATGCTCTCAGTTCTCCACCTTCCAAACTCATCCTCCTATCTGTTATCTGCATCATATATAGCTGTTCCTTATTCCAGGCTAGTCAGACATGCAATGCCTTCCTAACAGGCACACCATAAGTAAAACAGGCTGCAGAAGCATAAATGATGCATTGTTCACTGTCTGTCTATCTGACAGTGTGAGATGGAAAGAGCACACAAGAGACAAGCAACATAAGTAGTTGGCAATAAAAACAAACAACTGGGAGAAATGTCATTTGAGCAGGTTGAAAGGAATCACTGTATCCAATTTGTTGGCACTGTATAAAATAATTTGGTGCAATTAATGTGTTCAATAGTGTTCTTCAGGCTTTCATAGTGAACATAAGATAAATGAAAATTGTTCAGCTCAGGGTTCGAAAGAGAATTAAAGTCAGAACAGGCCAATGAATTCCAGAGCCATCTTATTTTGAGAATATTCGGCAATTGAGGCTGTTTGTGTACACCACACAGCATACGCTACTAATGCTAATGAAATGATACTGCATTTGTTTCATATGACACAGTTCCTTTCATCTTACTTTTACAGGAGATGGTCTCAGCTGTGACAAAAACTCTGCCATCCAGGTGATAGGCAAGCTCACAAACAGAAAAAGCAGAACATCTTGAGTGATACAGAGAACAAAAACTTCTCCTGAAGAAGTGCAGTCAGTAAAGACAAAGAGGGAGAAGAAGTAAAAGTGAAACTCTTGGAGGATCGCCACCTCCTCATCTGCACCTACCATTGGTTTTAGCTCTCTGCCTTCAGCTCCACCTCCCCGGCCAGCTTCTTTCATAGATTTCCTACTATTCTCCACAAACTCCTGAAAAAAAAGCAATGAAGTGAAAAGTGCTTTCGTAGAGTAGACTCCAAACATCAAATCTCAAGACAAAATGTCAAGATATAACTGCTCAAAATGTCAACACAACTTGCTCCTATCACTTCTCTTGCTGAGATTTGTCCACAAAATACCAAAAAAAGCCTCCCGAAGAGCCACAAAACTCTTCTCCATCTAATTCTGGAAGCCAAATAGGTATCTGCCTTGTGCGCTGTTAGAACTTTCACATTTACCACACCATGCTGTCCTTTATAGGGAAGAAAGGTAGGAACATGGTTGTCAAAACAAAACAAAACATCCAGAGATCCCAGTTACTACATCCAATCCTGTGAATTGTGTGTAATGTTAGAATTCCATTAAACAGAGGCACTTGGAGATAATTACTTGCAAGGTCTTGTTGATTTCCATAACTTCCCTCAGTTCAGACTTAAATTTTTCACCAGATCACAATCAGCTATTCACAAAGATTAGCAAAGCTTCTAATTCAATTTTACATACTTTTTTCCTCTTAAAAGCAAGCATTCTGTAGCAAATTTCAACTTAAATTAAACTTTAAAGCAAACTTTAGCTGCTGGTGTTTTGTGACATCAACTGTTGACTAAAGAAACCCACAATGCTTTTATGATTTATCTGTGCTGTCTTCCAAGACAGCATGCTGCATTTTACTCTTATTCTGTGCTAAAAACCAACTCATCAGCTACTGTTTTATTATATAATCTCGATTCTGTAGTAGATACTGTAGATTCTTAGGCACAGGTGATTTTATAAAAAATTTAACGTTAAATTCTTGGCATGGTTTGCCAACAAGTAATCAGAAAGAAAAAAAAAGTTATGCTAAAAAGTCATGAGAGTCTTCCTCTAACCTACACATGGGGGTACATTTTATAGGGACATATTCTACAGTTGCCACTTACAAACATTGTCAAGAAAATTACCTACTCAACAACAAATTGAAGGGTTTGAGGAGCAGAATCTTTACATCTTGGTCTCTAGCTAGAGTGAACAGGGAGTAAGATGGAACAAACAAATAAGAACTGAATTGTGCAAAGGGCCTTGACATAGCGTCTAAGCTCCAGGACAGAACCTGTTGTTCCCACGCGTGACAGACTGTCTGTCAAATTCTGGTTGCTGTCTATCTGAAAGAAGAAAAACTCCACTGTGGTCACTATCTGCGTGTGGGATAGAACACTGGGCTCAAAAGAGGAAACAATGGAGTTGTTGTCATATAATGCTTTGCTCTTGCATATCTTCTGTTTTTTCATAGACAAGGCCAAAGGGTTGTCCATTCTTATGATGTACTTTCTCACACTCCATCTGTACTGAAGAAGTTACAATTAAAACAACACAAGGCTTGGAGTTGTTACTTATTTTTAGGATGTACTTTATGATGTATTCAAGGAGCACTTCCTTCAAGCACAACAGAAGTGCATCCTGATGAAGAGTAAGTCAAGCAAAAAGGCCAGAAGGCCTGCGTGGATGAGCAAGGAGCTCCTGGACCAAATGAAAACAAAGAAGGAAGCCTACAGAGGGTGGAAGCGAGGACAGGTAACTTGGGAGGATTACAGAGAGGCTGTGCAAGTGGCCAGGGATCAGGTGAGGCAGGCTAAAGCCCTGACAGAATTGAATCTGGCCAGGCATGTCAAATGCAACAAGAAAGGCTTCTAGGTACACTGGGGAGAAAGGGAGGTCCAGGCAGAATGTGGGCCCTCTCTGGAAGGAAACAGGTGACCTGGTTATCCAAGACATGGAGAAGGCTGAGGTGCTCAGTGACTTTTTTGCCTCAGTCTTCACTGACAAGGGCTCTTGTCACACCACCCAAGCTGTGGAAGGCACAAGAAGCAGGGAATGGGAGAATGAAGAACTGCCCACAGTAGTGGAAGAGCAGGTTTGGGAGCATCTGAGGAACCTGAAGGTGCACAAGTCCATGGGACCTGATGAGATGCATCCGTGGGTCCTGAGGGAACTGGCAGATGAAGTTGCCAAGCTGCTGGCCATTGTATTTGAGAAGTCGTGGCAGTTTAGTGAGGTCCTTAATGAATGGAAGAGGGGTAACGCAACCCCCATTTTTAAAAAGGGAAACAAGGTGGACCTGGGCAACTACAGGCCGGTCAGCCTCACCTCTGTGCCTGGCAAGGTCATGGAGCGGATTCTCATGGAAACCATGTTAAGGCAGATTGAATGCAAGGAGGTAGTTGGTGACAGCCAACATGGCTTCATGAAGGGCAAATCATGCCTGACCAATTTGGTGGCCTTCTATGATGGGGTGACAGCATCACTGGACAAGGGATGAGCAATGGACAGCATCTACCTGGACTTGTGCAAAGCATTTGACACTGTCCCACACGACATCCTTCTCTCTAAACTGGAGAGACATGGGTTTGATGGATGGACGACTCGGTGGATAAGGAATTGGCTGGATGGCTGCACTCAGAGAGTGGTGGTCAACGGCTCAATGTCCATGTGGAGACTGGTGACGAATGGCATTCCTCAGGGGTCCGTGTTGGGTCTGGCCCCATTCAACATCTTTGCTGGCGACATGGACAGTGGAACAGAGTGCACCCTCAGCAAGTTCGCCGATGACACCAAGCTGTGTGGTGCCGTCAACATGCTGGAAGGGAGGGATGCCATCCAGAGGGACCTTGACAGGCTGGAGAGTTGGGCCCATGCCAACCTCATGAAGTTCAACCAGGCCAAGTGCAAGGTCCTGCACGTGGGTCGCGGCAATCCTAGGCACAAATACAGGCTGGGCGGAGAATGGATTGTGAGCAGTCCTGAGGAGAAGAACTTGGGAGTGATGGTGGATGAGAAGTTTAACATGAGCGGGCAGTATGCCCTTGCGGCCCAGAAGGCCAACTGCGTCCTGGGCTGCATCAAGAGAAGCATGGCCAGCAGGTCAAGGGAGGTGATTCTGCCCCTCTACTCTGCACTGGTGAGACCCCACCCGGAGTACTGCGTCCAGTTCTGGAGCCCCCAACATAAGAAGGATATGGACCAGTTGGAGAAGGTCCAGAGGAGGGCCACAAAGATGACCAGAGGGCTAGAGCACCTTTCCTACGAGGACAGGCTGAGAGAGTTGGGGCTGTTCAGCCTGGAGAAGAGGAGGCTCTGGGGAGACCTTATAGCAGTCTTCCAATACCTCAAGGGGGTCTACAAGAAAGATGGGGAGAGACTATAGGGCCTGTTGTGACAGGACTAGGGATAATTGTTTTAAAATAGAGGGAGGTAGATTCAGATTAGATATTAGGAAAAAAATTTTTACACTGAGGGTAGTAGAACTCTGGAACAGGTTGCCCAGAGAGGTGGTGGATGCCCCATCCCTGGAAACGTTCAAGGCCAGGCTGGATGAAGCTCTGAGCAACCTGAACTAATTGGAGATGTCCCTGCTCCTTGCAGGGGGGTTGGACTAGATGACCTTTGAAGATCCCTTCCAACCCTAACCATTCTATGATTTTATGATTCTACTTTCTCACATTCTGTGTATACTGAAGAAGTTATAATGAAAACAACACCATTCTGCTGAACATAGCAATGCAATACAGATCATCTATGGGTCAACTCTGTTAATTAAGCCTTATCATTTCAACATCCCAAGAGAGGTCCTTCTTTGGAAAGTACAAAACTCAAGTCCTTACCTCTTGTTTTGTTTCTTTCCATTCTCCACTGTACCATTTACAAGAAATGACACCAAAGAGTATGATTCCGCAAGAGGACAGCTCATCTAACAGCCAGCAATAGAAGCCAATACCAGTGACGCCAGGGAAAGAAGCATCATTACTTATCTGATGCTCATCAGATCACACTGTTTGCTGATCAAGCCATGAACAAGACAGCAAGGTAACCCAGGTAAAAAAAAATACCGTATTAAATTCAGATAGTGAGTTCATTTCACTGTCAAAATACCCATTTTATGGAACCATATCCCTAGACTTAGAGAGCAAGAGGACACTTACCATGAGAACTTTATCCATGTAGAACTCCCTCCCAGGGCTCCCATCATTGTATTTTGTATCGATGGCAAAACATAAGAAAAGGACATCAACAACCATTTCATAAATGGAAAGGAAGCAGTGAGCAACCAGGAATGCAAAGAGGCAGACAATGATGAGTGGCAGCACCCAGATGGTGTAATCTCGTTGGTAATTCAGCAACATAATCCCAGCCAAACCTGTACTGCAAACAATCAGGACCTGAAGAAGAAAACAGAAGATAACTGTAATGGCAAAAGCCTTTTGATATTTTTGGGTTTGTTTGATTTGATTTTTTTTTTTTAACCTATGTGCTTCTTCCTCTGCCAGGGCTAGAATGAGAGGTCAGAGATGCTAGTGATAATGACATCTTTACCTCCTGGATGCCCCACATCTCCGAGTGTAAATGACATTTTTTCCATTGGTCCAGCACATGCAAATCAGAGTAGTTTCAAAAACTTCCTTCAACACAAAAGGTATTTTTCAGAACAAATTACATTTATATCCTGCTGTCATAGTTCTAGTGTTACAGAACATTCCTATAAAAAAGAACTTTATCCTGTCAGTTATAAAAACCCCTGAGCCTGGTGCTACCAACCAACTAACCTGCAATTGTTTTTATGGTTGCAGGAGGGGAAGAAGATAAGTCTTAGGAGAATGGTATGGACTAAAACAATTGTTGTGGCCACTCAACATTTTGAACATTTCTGAACCTATTATTATGAACTGCAGCTAAACACGAAATTGTACAATAGGTCAGCTTTAGTGTATTATGAAAATACCAGGTTAGACTGGTAGAGGAGACAGGCTGGGAGCCTAGGTCTGTTTTAGCTGATACTATTTTTCATATGTTCATTTTAACATTTCTGTCAGGTGTGCATTTCTCTAATAATTTGAAAGATAACTTTTCAAGGAGTTGTTTTCTAACATCTTTCATACTCCTCCATAAAACCACACTACATAATTACATGGTCTCCCAAGCACATATATCTTCACTATATGCTTATTTCTTCTCACATCTTATTGACTTAATTACTGGATTAGAAGTTCAGCCCCCTGCACTCTGACTTAATAAAAGTAGAAGAATGTAATAAGAAATACAGTTCAGTCCAATCATTGTCCAAATGCTTAGGCACAGGGGATTTGAGTGGATTGGTATTAACTGTTTTAGTAAATAATGGCATAAAATCCTGCAAAGGATAGGAATAATTCACCGGATTGTTTCCATAAAAGTATATCTCCATCAGCTGGAGACATAAATAGCTGACTGACCATAGCAATTACTCTAGTCTCCTTTTAATTCTCAGAGTAGAGGTAATTTACTTGAGTATGCTGGCAGTTCCTCATAGCAGGCTTCTGTACTACCTTCCAGTCAAATCTTGTCAGAAATGGTGATCAATAACATGTCAATTTTCAGCATAAATCTTGAGAGCCCTTACTAAACAGAATTTAGAGAAAATGCTCCCTTTCCTTACAATTCTAGGTTTTAATCTCAAAACCAATCAAAAACTTAGATTTCTATTCACTTTTCTCTTGCCTCCCTAAAAATAACTTCATGCAAAAGATGTCATTATCTTCAGCCATTCCTTCTAATCACTTTTACTTAACATAAGCGGATCATCTGTTTATCCTCTCTATTGTGGACAGTCCCTCCCTGACACAATGCAGCTAGATGTGATAAAGTGCTTGCTAAGAAACAGGAATTTAAAGGCATTTTTATTTGGAGTGCAAACCATTGCTAAGAAAAGCTTGCTACTATGTACGTCTGTGACAATTATATACAGTAGACATACCTTTCCCAGAAACAGCATAAAATCCCCAACTGTGTTTATGGCAGCCACTCGCAAAGCATTTTCCACTAGAATAACAAAGGCATCCTTTGCGGAGGTGCAGAAATTGGTGCTGTTGATAGCTGTGGCTGTATATGCATTCTGGGAAAAGAAGATTGAAGATTTACGCATGGAATGAGCAGATATTTCAGACAGAACGGGGGAAAGCAGAGGGGGAAAATACAGCCTCTGAATAAGTCACATAAGTCATGTGATGTTAATGAATGAATATTCCCTTGAGAGTTGCTGAATCAAGCAGTATGTACCAGCTGACAGAAGACTATATGAGGTAGAGAATTACTATTCTTCTCCTCCTTTGCTCATAATTTATGCATTAACAAGTTTATTCCCAAAAGCTAATTGACAGAATTTGCAATTTCTCTGCAGGAGGAGGTAAGCAGTGGCATAACTACAGCAATTAAGTAGTTAGAAAAAGTATTTTGGAAATATAGAAGAGTTTGAGAGTCATGCAAGCCCACCAAGCTTATTTCTAGATACTTCACTAGACTGCACTCAAGGTTAGCCAGGACATTTTTCAAAGATTACATTGCAGTTTTAAAAATGCTTTCTTCTGATTTTATTTTCTATATTTCCACAAGGAAAAAAGAAGAATAGTAAAAAAGATATCAGAGAGATATTTATAGATGTACTTAACAGAGGTGGAACCACAGACCAATAAACCTATTTTATAAAGAGATCTGACTAGCCAGTGTGTCACAACTTGCAACTCTTTTTTCACTTTGTAGATGATTATGACAATTTGATGTTATGTACAGGTTTTCAGTTCTGTGGACCTTCAATATTATGCCTAGAGAAGCTTCATTCTTTTCATAGCCAACATATTTTGAAACTCAGATGTAGTTTGATGGAGTGGACATAAGTGGGAATGTCTCCAACCACTAAACAAATTGTTATAAAGTTGAGATACCATGCTCACAAAGATGAATACTGGCTATTTTTCAACTTTCCAATGGAAACAAAGATTAACGGAGTTATTTGCAGTGTAATTTCAGTAATGGAGACAAGACTGAAGCATTGTCATTCAAGTTCAGTTCCAAAGTATGATACATTATTAGCCTCAAACTGCATTCGGGGAATATATATATTATCAGATACTATCAGCCCTTACATAAAACTTGAATATTGAAAATCTTACCTGATTTAAGTAGGTCAGGCACTTTTCTAAACACCAAAGGCAGCAGATGCAGGCTTTAAGCATACAGCGAGCACAAGCATTTTCCTAGGAAAGTACAGAATGTGGGAAAACAAAGATAAAGAGTAAAAACAACATCTCTTAAGAAAACAATATTCCTTTGTGTTTCAGTAACTAATACTCAGTTTGGTAACTTAAGCAGCTCCCCTCAATCCCATGGTCCTTTAAAGATTAAATATTCCAAAACAAGACTTCCAGCCTCCTACATAAATGAAATTAAATCAGCTGTAAACATGTTAGGCCTTGAGTTTCAGTAAAAACATGTAATCTATTTATCTTACTTTTCCTTTGAGCTGTGTATGAATATACATAAGAATCATCCGTGGTATCTTCACTAGTGTGATAATGAATGATCCCTTTGCTACTGTTCCTAGGTGGTAACAAACTAGGCGATTAACAGATGCCAAAATAGGAGTAAATGGCAGATTCCTTTTCTCCCTGTTGAAAAGAGAAAGAATAAAGTAGAATGATCAGTATGTATGTAATATCATCTAGAAGTGCTACAAATTCCTAACAAAATAAGATGCTAAAGGGATCTATTATCCGTATTCTAGCTTTCAGGGTATATTGCTCACACCACACTGACAGTCTGTGCAAGTCACAGTTTTGGCTCTAATGCAGTAATAGGAATAGCATAAGGAATCAGTATGTCTTAAGGGTAGTCCTACTAGCGGCTGGCTGCACTGCTGCTTTTACCAACTAGCAGATTCTGTAACACTACATTTGATGGTGTGCAATTCAAAACCTTCTAAAAAAGTGAGAAACAATGCTACTATTTTTCCAGTCAGGCTACTGGAAAACTTGCTTTCCCCTTCCCTCCTGTTCTGTTGGAGGTCTTTGTGCAGACTTTTGAGAGGATATTACTCTTTTTATTTATTAGGTAAATTATTTTCTCAGATGTTTTGTATTTCTGATTTAGCTATTATATCCTCAAGGAACCAAGTATTAAGCCTTAAAACAAGCTATTTTATTGCAACGTGGCTAGAATATTTTTGATCTATCAGATGAATACTCACTTTCACAGTTTTGAAGCAATTCCCTCTTAAAGTTTTTATTTATATTTCCTACCAAGGAAGACACTTCTATTTCTCTCTCAAAGAATAGCTTGACTAAACACTTAAAGAATGGCTGTTCTTCTTTATTAGAAATACGAGCATAATAATAAGCATATTAAAGGAACAAGTGCTAACACTTCAAATATAAAACATCTCCCCATCTTGGGAGAGAGTCTCTTTCATGTGAGTTTCATTCAAAAAAGACAAAAAGTAGATTCTTCATTCCATGAAACTAACATCTGCGTAACTTAATCCTGAGATGTTAATGACTGAAATAGGTTTACTCTGTATTTTTTTCCAATTAACTTTTAGAGCTCAGGTGAGGGAAACCAAAATCTATTCCCCTTTGGGCATAATCACATAAATGGTCTGAGCCTTACACCCAGGCAACCCAACCACTTCCCCCTCTTGAGGTAAATATAACTGAGGGAAGAGTTTGTAATGCAGAACACCTTGAGGTCTGTTACTGTCCGAGTTGAAAGGTATCCATCTGGCTACGGTGAATGAACAGCGAACATACATAAAACATTTCTCCATGGATGATTTCATCTCATTTGCTGTAGAAAGCTGCTATTGAGGGGAAGTTCAAATTAATGCCCTTTCCTTTCTTACCAAGTCAGTTTTCAGATTAGAATTGTAACTTAAAATGAAAAAAAAAAGGATAACAATAGGGAGAAATGGGTATTTACTAACTTAAAATAAAATTCTTATTATGGAATGATAGGGTAAAGCTAAAAGAAAAATCATTCACCCTCAGGAGACAGAAAATACATAAACTTACAGATGAAGAATACACACTAAGTGATCTATTTCAATGAGAACTCATCCCCTCTCCTATTTTCTTAGTTCTTTACTCAATCTAGTTTAATTATTCCCAAGATTACATCCCTGTGACATCTTGTAATAACATCACAAAGGTATTTCATTGTATACTGCAGCACTTCGTCTTCAATAACAGAATTTCTGTCAGCACAGTAAATTAATTTCTTGCCTTTGATATTGTTTTAAAGACTAGGGAAGATAAGGAGTCAAATGTAATTCAGATAACAGTCTCAATGAAAAAGACAAACCAATTAAACATTTGTGATATGAATTGTGCACTTGAAAAATATCTGTATGCATTATTTAAAAACTCATCTTTTAAAAAAAACAGACTTCAAAGCACATGGCAAGAATCGAGTGTGTTTGCTGGGTATCACTAGAAATTTTTATATACAATATTCTTCCTATGAAAGGCTAAAATATTCTTCCTATGAAAGGCTAAAAACACATAGTAAAAACCACTAGCTGAACTATATGTTTATTTAAGATACCAATGCTTTTCTTCCTGGGGATAGCATCACTCCAGCATCTTGGTTTTCCTTTCTTAAATAAACCGCCATTGCCAAATATCTTGTCAACATCCTCTGCTCATGCTGCTCTTTATCCAGAGGAGTTGTGTTTATACTGTTTGGAAAAGACTTTGAGAACATCTGAAATAAAATTACTTATCTAGTTCCTGAACAATGATGTGTTTCGTTTTGGGTGTTTTTTTTTTTTGTTTTTGTTTTTTTTTTTAAGAAATGTATCATGAACTACTAGGTCTAGGATGACATGTGGAGAAGCTTCATTAAACTATACTTTTACAAAACAGGTGTAGTGTACGTGCTTCTTTTCCTTACCAGAAATATTGCCATAGTTCTGCTCTACATACCAAAACATAATACTTCAGATCATTGAAGCACCATTTATTCTCATGAAATACTAAAAAAGCATCTGATGCTACTTTTTTTTTCTGGAAAACTTGGGTCTTAAATGCCTAAATTAAGAACTTTAATTTTAACTTATTTAAGGTAAATTTTAAGCAGTATTAATTTCAGAAAAGTTTTCAAATACTACAGACTAAAACCCCAAAGCTAAATTTACAATTCTGAAAGCAGTTTCTTACCTCTGTGAAGTAAAATTCTTGTGCCTGAAGGTTGGTAAAATCACTGCTTAATAATTAGTATTGTCTTCCAGAATAGCTAAGCAGATACAGGCAGAATAGCCAGCGTAAACTATACCCTGATACACAATTCAGTACACAAATATAGGAATGAATTATGGAGCTTTAATACACATATATTTTATTATCACATTTTATTTCTACATAATCTTGTCAGAATCTATATGTAAATTATGAATGTACTAAGACCTTAAGTAATCTTATGTAAGAAAGATTAGTGAAGCACTGTAAATTTTTTAAAGGGCACTGTTTTGCAATTAAAATAATAATAAATTGCTTTAAGTATTTTTAAAATCTCTACTGAGCTCATTGGCATTAATTATTAGCATCATAGATGACCTTCCAGGTGCATCCTGCTTTCTAAACAACTATCCATGTCCGTACAACGTGCATCGATTACAAGGCAAACAAGACTCCAAGTCCTAAATATCAAGAATACTATCTATAAGCAGCAAAAGATATTAGTGTAGAACTTGACATGATTTTAAAAGAGTCAATGCAATCAACTGCTCTCCAACTTTCAGGACAGAAGCAACCATTCTCCTCAAAAGTTCTGTCTCTCATTATTTCTGCTAATTCAATTTCTAGGCTACTCACAGTAGAGCTGTCTAAGTTCTCCTTACCTTGTAAAATAGTATGTCACAACAGCCCCTGCTACTGTCATCTGCTGACAGGCTAGGATAAACTCGCTGATCCAGATAAGTCCCACTACGTGGTACCACCACATGTATTTCAAAGGACCTACCATCCGAAATTCAACAAATCCTTCTTCATTTCGGACAGGACTACCTAAAAATAAATGAGAGTAAAAAAAGTAAATTGTGCTTACATCAACTCAGAAAGAAGGAAGCATATGGTATTAGCAGCTCATAACCATCTACAGCATCTACCCCTCTAGCTTCTACTAATAGTTCTAAATGGCACGTTTAGGAAGATTGTTTCTAAGAAAGTTACAGCTTTTGAGACAATCAGCATAATGGCATTTTTAAAAAGTGCACAAAACCCCCCATATTCTGAGCATACTCAAAATCCTGCAACATTTATTTTAATTTTTAGCTACATAGTGAAAACTACCAAAACTAATCACCATCAAGTAACAAAAATTCTTACACCAAACACAATAGAAGCTCGCTTCAGTCATTCTTAATTTCAGTCTGTTGCTCTGTTGATATTATTCATAGAGTAAGAATCAATACTCAACTTCATAGATCCTGACATCTAGATGTTAACATTAACAATCACTTTTGTTTTTGTTATGGTAAGTCTTTGTATATGTATTTCAACCATATTTGTAGCTTTAGAGGTATTCACAGATGTAACGAGCAGCTTTAGAGATCCTAAACATGAGATTTCATACATTCAGAAATCCATTGACTCTTTTGTCTAATCTGAATAGTGATATCAAGTATTGAGAGGGACAGAACAGAATAGAATCATAGAATGGTTACGGTTGGAAGGGACCTTTAAAGGTCATCTAGTCCAACCCCCTGCAAGAAGCAGGGACATTGCCAACTAAATCAGGTTGCTAAGAGCCCCGTCCAACCTGGCCTTGAATGTTGCCAGGGATGGGGCATCAACCACTTCTCTGGGAAACTTGTTCCACTGTTCCACCACCTGCACTGTAAAAAAATTTTTTTCTTTCTATCAAGTCTGAATCTGATTCCTTCTATTTTAAAACCATTACTCCTCATCCTATCACAATAGGCCCTCCTAAAGAGTTTCTCTGCATCTTTCCCCTTTAGGTACTTGAAGGCTGCTATCAGGTCTCCCCGGAGCCTCCTCTTCTCCAGGCTGAACAGCCCCAACTCTCTCAGCCTGTCCTCATAGGAAAGGTGCTCTAGCCCTCTGGTCATCTTTGTGGCCCTCCTCTGGACCTTCTCCAACTGGTCCATGTCCTTCTTATGTTGGGGGCTCCAGAACTGGACACAGTACTCCAGGTGGGGTCTCACCAGGGCAGAGTAGAGGGGGAGAATCACCTCCCTCAGCCTGCTGGCCATGCTTCTCTTGATGCAGCCCAGGATGCAGTTGGCTTTCTGGGCTGCAGGTGCACACTGCCAGCTCATATGGAGCTTTGCATCCACCATCACTCCCAAGTTCTTCTCCTCAGGGCTGCTCACAATCCATTCCCCGCCCAGCCTGTATTTGTGCCTAGGATTGCTGTGATCCACGTGCAGGACCTTGCACTTGGCCTGGCTGAACTTGATGAGGTTCTCATGGGCCCAACTCTCCAGCCTGTCAAGGTCCCTCTGGATGGCATCGCTTTCCTCCAGCATGTTGACCACACCACAGAGCTTGGTGTCATCAGCAAACTTGTTGAGGGTGCACTTTATCCCACTGTCCACATGGCCAACAAAGATGTTAAACAGGGCTGGTCCCAGTACTGACTCTTGAGGAACACCACTCATCACCGGTCTACACTTGGACATTGACCACCACTCTCTAAGTGTGACCATCCAGCCAATTCCTTACCAACTGAGTGAGTTGAGTTGATGAGTCCGTCCATCAAACCCATGTCTCTCCAGTTTAGAGAGAAGGATGTCACGTGGGACAGTGTCGAATGCTTTGCATAAGTCCAGGTAGATGATGTCAGTTGGTCATCCCTTGTCCACCAATGCTGTAAGCCCGTCATAGAGGGCCACCAGATTGGTCAGGCATGATTTGCCCTTCATGAAGCCATATTGGCTGTTACCAACCACCTCCTTGCTCTCCATGTGCCTTAGCATGGTTTCCAGGAGAATCTGCTCCATGACCTTGCCAGGCACAGAGGTGAGGCTGAGCAGCCTGTAGTTCCCCACGTCTTCCTTGTTTCCTTTTCTAAAAATGGGGGTTATATTTCCCCTTTTCCAGTTGGCAGGAACCTCACCAAACTGCCATTACTTCTCAAATATGATGGCCAGAGGCTTGGCAACTTCATCTGCCAGTTCCCTCAGGACCCATGGATGCATCTCATCAGGTCCCATGGACTTGTGCATGTCAGAACTCTCCCAGGATAAGCTCTATTTCAGTGTGTTAACCCACATTGAGATGTTTCATCTTATACAACAGTTATATGAGCAGCTGATGAGAGTCAGAAAAACACTGAAAGTAACATCTCTGTATAAAATGCTTACCTCAAAAAACATTGTTTTGACTTAGCATTGACAGAACCTTCTCCATCTTCTTAGCTATGCTTTTATGCTTATATAAAAAAAAAATCAGTATTTTCTTGTGAATAAATCGAACTGTTGAACTAATTTTGGTTTTAGTGAATAAGCTCTTCATAAGTGTGGGCTTCTTCTCATACACAGATAATCTACACTTTTTCAGTTCTCTCAGTTTGGATTGAAAAGATTTGTCTCTATTTGCATAAAGATTTTGTTTAACTGGTGTCAGTGGAAACACTAAGTGCATATAAAGCTAAAACCAAAAACTAGTCTTTGCAGAATCAAGGTCAATGAGTTCTGTCAATAACATATAATATCAGCCTAAATTCTACTACAAATTTAGTCCCTATGCAGTGGTCTAACTCACAGAGTGAAGCATGGGACTCAGACTTAACTCACTTTCAGAGGAGAACATTTTTTGCATGTAATGAAAACTAAAAACTTCAACAGTAATGAGAATGAGAACACGTCAATTCTATTACCTCCACCCCTTGACAAGAATTCAGACTATGAAATAAAAAATACTTATCTTGCATTATCCTGAAATAGCTCTGTGACCTGAAACATTACTACTTTTGGATCAGCAGTAAACAATAAATTTCAAAATTCTAAGGTTTTAATAATGAATGATAGTCTCTATTGCCTACAACTTAATTCAAAATAACACAGACATCTCCCATTTAGTTGCTAGATTTCTCTGCTGAAGTAACTAAGATTTGGACCTATAGGATCAGCTAATTCTAGAAGCTCTTGTCAGATCCTGAACGCAAACAAAGCTGTTCACAGCAGGCAGAAATTCAGAGTACATTGGCTGCTCTCAGAAAAAGCAGAAAAATCTCCCTAATAATCCTGGAAAATGCTGGAATAATGCTGGACACCTAAGTTATGAACAACTGAAAACTACTTCCAGTACATTTTGTGAGACAGTAATTTTGTGCAACAGTCCTTTTATTACTATGTCTTCATCTGCGTGAGTACTGGCTACAATATAATACCTTTTGAGATCAGCTGTAAGATTAGGCTGGTTTTAGCCTGTTTGTGTAAAATTAGAGGGAATTATTTGAAAAATTGTTATAGTAGTCTTACTAATGGAGTCTTGTGGTTTGAACATGCCAACTCGCATCAAATCAAAAAGTCAGTTTAAGGCACAAAGCAACATACTGGGCATTGAGTAATTCAAATGCACAACTAATTTTGTTTTTAGTGTACAAGCTCTTCATAAGCGTGGACTTCTTCTCATACACAGATAATGTAAACTTTTTCAGTTCTCCCAGTCTGGACTGAAAAGATTCTAACTTTCTTGATACAAGTATTTTGAAGTGACTGAAGTAAACAAGAAAAGAAGGACAATATGTGTGTTTTTTTACTAAAAGTTATCACATACTTTTTAAGCAACTCAGCCTGAAACAATACAAAACAATGTGGAATTTATTAGAATAAGCCTGGTAACTGCTTACCTGTAGTACCAAGGAAAAGCAGGACTGTGATCCAGTATGTCCAGAAGAGGATAAGCACAAAGAATGTCCAAAATGGCTGGAAGACTAGCAGTGGCAGGTGAATGAAGACCTTGCCGGCCACATGGAACAAGGCTATGGTGAGAGCTACTCGTTTGCGCATAATTAACATTATCAAGAACAAGATAACCTAGAGGAAGAAGTTTCCAAATCACATTTTAGGCAACTGAAAAATAAGCAAGCTATCATGTCGCACAGCTAGGATATTCAAACACAGCAAATTAACACATGCACTATCTATAAGATCACAAGATCAAAATGTAAAACTTCTGTCAGCTTCTTCTGGTGATAAATTAGTTTCCATGTTATCCTTTTGGGGAATTCCAGTCTCATAATTATGTATTTGGAATCATCATCAGCTTTAGGCTGTTAAAATTAGACCAGACTCTATCCTCATTTATGTTCTACAAAGCAGTGATATCAGCAAGATTTAACACAGAATACAATGAAACATTTACATTTGAGCGTGGTGTGGTGATCTTGTCACGTAAGTTAGTCAAACATTTGTTAACAGTAAGGTCAGTGACTCCGAAACCAACAGCAAGGCCTAAAGAAGACCAAATTGGTTTGGTAATCAGTGTTAGTATTTCATAGAATCATAGAATCATAGAATGGTTAGGGTTGGAAGGGACCTTCAAAGGTCATCTAGTCCAACCCCCCTGCAAGGAGCAGGGACATCCCTGACTAGATCAGGTTGCTCAGAGCCTCATCCAGCCTGGCCTTGAACGTTTCCAGGGATGGGGCCTCCACCACCTCTCTGGGCAACCTGTTCCAGTGTTCTATAACTCGCATCGTAAAAAATTTTTTCCTAATTTCTAATCTAAATCTACCCCCCTCTATTTTAAAACCATTACCTCTCGTCCTATTGCAACAGGCCCTACTAAACAGCCTTTCCCCATCTTTCCTGTAGGCCCCCTTGAGGTACTGGAAGACCACTATCAGGTCTCCCCGGAGCCTCCTCTTCTCCAGGCTGAACAGCCCCAACTCTCTGAGCCTGTCCTCATAAGAGAGGTGCTCCAGCCCTTTTATCATCTTCGTGGCCCTCCTCTGGACCTTCTCCAGCTGGTCCGTGTCCTTCTTGTGTTGGGAGCTCCAGAACTGGACACAGTACTCCAGGTGGGGTCTCACCGGGGCAGAGTAGAGGGGGAGAATCACCTCCCTCGACCTGCTGGCCACACTCCTCTTGATGCAGCCCAGGATGCGGTTGGCCTTCTGGGCCGCAAGGGCGCATTGCCTGCTCATGTTAAGCTTCTCATCCACCAGCACTCCCAAGTCCTTCTCCTCAGGGCTGCTCACAATCCATTCCCTGCCCAGCCTGTATTTGTGCCTGGGATTGCCATGACCCAGGTGCAGGACCTTGCACTTGGCCTGGTTGAACTTCATGAGGTTGGCACGGGCCCACCTCTCCAGCCTGTCAAGGTCCCTCTGGACGGCATCCCTCCTTTCCAGCGTGTTGACAGCACCACGCAACTTGGTGTCATCGGCGAACTTGCTGAGGATGCACTCTATCCCACTGTCCATGTCGCCAACAAAGATGTTGAACAGGGCCGGGCCCAGCACGGACCCCTGAGGGACGCCACTCGTGACCGGTCTCCACATGGACATTGAGCCGTTGACCACCACTCTCTTGAGTGCGGCCATCCAGCCAACTCCTTATCCACCGAGTGGTCCGTCCATCAAACCCATAACCCATTTCAGTTCACAATGATCCTTCTGTAAATGGAAAAAGTCTGGAAACAACCAATTTCAGAAGCAGGTCTAAGGACTTTCAAATAAATTGAAATTACTAAGTCCCTCTGAACTGGAACCTAAGAAAAACCTCGTAAGTGAAATTGGATTGGGAGTCCAGTATTGCACCTATTCTTGGAAGTCCCCGTGGACATTTTACAGTAGAGGAGAGTAGCTACAGGGTTAGAAACTTTCTCCTGACTCAAAATCAGATATTAGAGAACAATGTGTGGAAGTGAAAAAAAACAACCAACCAAACAAAATTTGACTGCAGAGCTTGCAGTACATATAAACTCCTCAAAAATGTGTTCAATATAAATTTTTGACCTGAGTAAAAAAAAATAGACACCACCAGGAAGACAGAACAAGAAAATAATATAGTCATTAGCAAAGCATACCGTGAAGACTGTAGCTGAAATGGCATAGATCAAGAGAGCCTGAAGATTGTCTTTGGCTATTTGAGTCTCAACAGCACTGGCAGATATTCGTTGCTTAGCATAGAGCCACCACAGGACTCCTGTACCACCTATGTTTTAGATTAAAAAAAAAAACGGTAAGTGAAAGATGGTTCTTTTATGTGACACAGTCATACTACCTACTACATAATAAACTAAACCTTTTCTTCTTTTTAATTCTAGTCTGGTACCCAAGAGCACTGATGCTTAACCCAACAGGAACTTTTGAGGAGGTGCTTAGTTCTCTGTTGCCCTCTTCTCAGGTGGATATACTCTTTGCACAGTCTCACCCCACTATGACCGCTTAAGAGACTTGCAGCTCTTTGACTCTATGTTTTAGGGTGAAGTGCATGAAAGGACTAGTTCATGGGGAGCCCTAACAATGAAGATCACAGCTCCAATTAGGTAACAGAGGAACAAAAAGAATAATAAAGGGTTATATGGTACGATGTATGTACATATAATAAAGCAGGGAGTAAGAATTTATGAGAGGAAACAGAGAGGGACCTTTGGATTAGGATGCAAAATAACAAGAGAAATAAAACAAAAGAGGAGTCTACAAGTCCTAGGAATACTAATTGAGAAGGAACAGCCCTGATGATGAAAACAGCACCTCAGGTTAATGACACATAGCTATACCTACATCAGACAATGTCTTTTGGGTACTGGAAAAAACACCAGTGAAAGGCACATGAGGTACTTTCTTCTAACACCTATTACGAAATCCTAGCCTTATGGCCAGAATGTCATTTTCCTATTCTAGCTACCTTTCCAAGATAGAACTTCTCTTAAACACAGGACTCCAGCCCCTCAGGGAGATAACCTTTCCCCTATGATACTTTTTTTTTTTCCTCTTTTGATTGTCTTTCTCTGTTCTGCTGTTATTTCTGAGTCAGCTGCGTAAACTTATCTAGAGATCACAAGTCTTTGCTGAAGGTAGTCCGTTCAGGTCTAAAATGGAGAATGCTCTTTTGGTGTCTCCTAATCAAACAGTGAATACAGAATGAGCAGTATGTCTCACAAATGACATGTTCTTATTCAGTCTGTGTAATGGATGCAATTTTTTAGAACACAATAACAGATGGCAGTAAGATAAGTCATTCAACTCTTTCACTTAACATAGTTGTTCAGCTTCTAAAGAGAATATAATTTTTTAAAAATCTATTTATTTTCCTTTTCTGTGGTCACAGATCCAGAGACCAGTAAGCAGAAAAACCAAGTGATCCTGAAGACATAGATGGTCTGCTGATTTGTTTTCCCATCCTTTGCAGTCATGAATTGCAAGAATTAAATTGCTAGTGCTTTCTAACTTGATGATTCTATTTTTGTTCCTTCCCTACAGTCATCTGCCCATACATTTTGGCTTAGCTACTGTGTACCAATAACAGAAAACTTCAGTTTTACAAATGTAAAAGTTAATGTGATAATCACATTTGGATGACACAATCTTTCACCGTTACCAAGACTGCATGGCTGGTTCTACTTCATACATGATCTAGGTCATGCAGGACTTCCCGAGTCATATGGAAATACAAAGATTTGACTAGAAATGCTAGAAAAGCACCTTTGCTTTCTCTCCTCAAGAACCTGTCTTAGATACACCTACAGAGCTACTAAGAAGACTGAATGGGCTGATGGACATGTCAAGGTTGCATGGACACACCTATATCCTAAGGTCCTCTGAGGCTGTATAAACAGTAGTTGCCCTTTGATTCCTGCATGGTTGAGTACGCCCAGTGGGTGGGTATGCCATCAGACACACTCAGACTAGATGCCTTACTGAAATGTCTGAAAGGCAGGCAAAGAAGCAGACAACATTTAGGGCTGCGCTACAAGCATTGCGAGGAATATCTCATATTGCCTACATAGGCTTTAGTGAGACAGACTGACAGGAAGCTTGCCAGCCAAGCAAGATGTGCATCTAAGGAGCAAGGTACTCTCTGGGAGAGAACAGCAATTACAAAGGTGGCATTTTTGACATATGTCTTGCAAGGGACTCAAAGGAAAGCTGAAGGGAAATGCATGATCCAAGACCTGTGCAGGATGTAGCTGGCCTGAGGACATGGACCACAAAGATTAGAACAGGACACTCAGAAACTGAGAGACAAGCAAGACTTACCGAGTGATCCCAGAATGACAAGAATTGTTAAAATCCAGACAAGCACTCTTGAAATGTACCTGATTATAACCATCAAACTCATGGACAACACTGCAAAAGAAGACAAACAAAATAAGCCGAGCACTTATTTCAAGTAGAAATAGCCTTCCTAATTCTCCCACTGCACTAAGGTAACTTCCTTCCAACAGAATTTTTAGACAGAGATTTCTTCTCTGAGTCTTAAAAACTCACTGCACAGACTGTTAAGGAAATTAGGTACCTCTACAACTTCTGCTTTGATACTGTTCATTAAAACAAAGAGAGCATAAATACATTTACACGATACATTAAATACAAGACACAATGTGTACAAACAGACAGAGATTTAGACAATGACAAAACAGAGACCAAGACATGATAGCAGTCTGAGTCTGGTGACATGAGCACACCTCCTGAGGATCAGAGAAGAATTTGCACTCAAATACACTTGTCAAACAAGTGCAGACAATGTGAGGCCTGTGCATTCCAAAATGTCATGCCAACAAGAAGTAAAAAAATTACGATTTTATTTTCAACATTCAAAAGGAGTTCTTTAACATGCTTTGTTCACACAGTTCCACTGTCATTCAGGAACTTCATGTTCTGGCCTTCTAGAATCCCACCCAGCTAAGATGTAGTGAGCAGTTACATGAAAGCCACGGGAACCTGGCTTCCTGAATCAGACAACTTTACCCATTGCTTAAAAATAAATAAATTCTGTTTAACTATGAAGGTATGAAAAAAATTGTAAATTAACTGTATGTAAAACTCTGTACCAACTTCTGACTTCAATCAAATAGTAGCACTGCTGATCAGCCACTAGCTTTCAGACTCAGAACAGTCTTTCTACCATTACTACCAAATACTACAGCTGTCAAGATAGAAGAATAATCAGCTTTCCAGCTATAGTTGAAAAGATACTCAATGGCTTTTTGTGGTTTGTTTATTTTTTAAATGGTATAATGGTACCTAGCATCCTTTTAAAAAAAAAAAAAAAACAACACAAAGGCAGACTGAAAACAAAGGACTTCTTTATCTGGTACAGCTTCGCAGTGTTTCTTTCTAAACCACACACTGCTCATACACACAGCTAGTATCTGGAGCCTCTCATTTTAGGATTTCAGATTTTATACTTAGGAAGAGTGAAATAGACTCATTAGGAAACTAATTTATGTGGGCGAGTAGCATTCCATTTGAATTCACAAGACTTTGTTAAAGACTTCACTCTAGTGCAATGTGCCATGCTATGGGCCAGAGACATCTCGCAGCTCTGAGATTCAGCACCTCTGTACTGCTGGGAGTTTCCAGCTCTTCAGACAAGGCGGAGATTTTCAAAGGCCTGAAGTTTTTAATTTCGGGGAAAGGGGAAGAAGAGGATAACATACAGTATAACAAACATGAACCTAAGTTTCTTGTTTTCCCTCTGAAATTCTCATACTCCTGCACAAGTATGTTAAATTAAACAAACAAAATCCCCTAGACTCTAGAAGAGTGTGCTACTGTGCATTTCCCACCCTGTCCTTTTTATTTGTAAAAGATTTATTTGGACTTGGATTGGCAGAAGATGAATATTAGAAACGGGAAAGGGGAATACTATAATAAAAATTAAGAAAATGGGGATACTCTGTTAACTATACCAAAACTAATGTTGGCTAATCAACAGCCACACATCTTCTATCTCATAATCAGTGGAAGAGGAGAAAAAATAGGAATGTATATGTATATTGCTTCTGAATAAGTTACCCAGCTGTCAAACAAAATTTAAAAAAAAACATTCTGAACCATTTTCTAAGGGCTTATTGCTATCATACATGTTTTTTTTCTCATATTGTGGTTAGAGGGTGTTAACAATCTCCTAATGCAGTACTAAGAAATATCTAGTAATGAGAAAAACAATTACCTAGTGATAACAAGCAAAGTCCCATTATAATCTCTTTGCTGGTCATAACTCCACTAATCAGCCTGTGTAAGACACTACTGTCACTGACAAAGGTGATCAGGGCCTCTGCAAACTTGGCATAGCAGGAAATGTTCACAGGAGCACAGCGATGGAAGAATGGAATAGGTGCACTGGTGACACAAGAAAAAAAAAATAAGAAAAAAAAATTACTCCTACTTAATATAAATGCCACATCAACACACAAAATGAAAGGTGAATAGATGCAACCATTCCACCCTCATAACATCATAACCAGAAACCATGTGTTGAATGCACAAGTGCTGCTGGAATGAGGATGATCATAATGGGAAGTGATGCAGTTCTTACAAGTTACCCTGTGAGGCTGAAGTGCACAGTCCAATAGGAAATTGCTACCCTCCCACCCTTAAATGGCAAGGCTCAGAAAATACATATTCCTATTTCCGCTCAAACGTCTCTCATGCAAGTGTCAGATGGTGAACTAGCAGCTGAAACAATGCCTTTCACTCATGTTAGAATGGAATACTGGCCCATATTTGCAGCAAAAGAAATCCCAGAATGACAATGCTCTTACTTGCAAGCATACATTTTATGCTAAAAGACATCAGCACTTATAACTGCTGCCAAGGAAAAACAATGTATTTATTCCTTGTCTGTGCCCATTCTAAACTTGCTCTTATATTGAAGATTACAATGGTGGTGCTTACTTTCATTAGTTTTGTTAAAACTGTGCACTACATTCTTTGAAAAACATGCAGAGATGCTTGTAATGTTTCATTATTCCTGGACTGTTTTGGAAGCATCCTGCCCAAAAATACTGATGCTATGCATTAAACTTTGCAGAAAGCTCAGCAGAACCTGTCATCAGCTCCATCACAGGAAGATATAAGAGAGCAAAACCTTCACTTTAAAAGTGGGTAATTTTGTTTTCCAAATGTTTCCCATTAGGTAGCTGCCTTTCTTGCTCATGAGCACTATGAGCAAGACCTCTAAGTGGTCTATTACATCTTTTGATCAATCTCCCCAATTACACTTCAGACACATGTTCCATGAATTACTTGTTCCTTTTCGTAACTGGATCCAATCAAAGAAATATCTTTCGTATTAAGACAGTCTTTTCTTCTACCCTCTGTATTTTTCCACCCTGCCCAATCTTCCTTACTTAAAAGATTTCAGTGGACTGTAGCAGCAATGCACATAATCTTTTGCAGTTTCCCCATTTCAGTAATGACCTATAAACCAGCAATTTTCTGTACTCAGTAACTATTTGTTAAGTCCAAGCCTTTCCAAAATTCTGTCATTTTAAACACGTAGTGAGTAAATCAGCTGTCTTAGGCACATCCTTTCTATGCATTCTTTTTGGGGAAAAAGAAAAGATGACACTCTGAAAACTATTAGTGTGTAATTATTCTGTATGGAATTTGGGAGAAATGATGATCGCCTCTATTACCTAGGTAATTAGTAGATCCTAGGTTTTTGTTTGAAGTGACTGATGATTGTGAATTATATGGTTTTAAACTTACTTTGCTCAGCAGGTAAACTTATTTGAAGATGCTTATATTGATGGTCTACTTTTGGGTAATGATGAAGACAGCAGTTAAGTACAGCAAAGTAATGGTGAACTAGTCACAGTTGTTAAAAACCAAATTAAATTTATAATGATGGCTGCCCTATTTAAAAGGCAGTCCACATATCCTCTCAGCCTCTTACAACATAGTCTGTTTTGGAATATATAGCATACTGCAGTTCATTATATGCAATAATACTAGAAAATACTGAAATTTGAGAGATTTATTTAATTGCTAACTATTCCAATTTTCCAGAAAGCCTAGAGCATTCAGAAGTTGTCAATATCACTAACAAAGCTCAAATTTTGAGCTGGGAGTAGGCAAAGGACTGTCATTCCTGCATCCAAATACAAAAATATCCATTTTTTAAAAGGAGATCTAATGGGATTAAATTACTGTTCCAAAATACATCCCAACAGAGCAAAACATTCTTTATGTCTACAAGGGTTTATACTACTCATCTAATGTCCCTTAAGCTACAGAAATTTCACTACGCATTTTAAGTTACCTATTTTCATGCACAATAACTGATTTCTAACTTCGTTGTAATTAATTTTAAAAAATTAGGTTAGTGGTTCCTATAACCTGTTTTGAGTACATGGCACTCCTGAAAATCCACCTTTTTGAGATCTGCTGCTGTTTCAGTGGTTCTGATTGAATGAGTAGGCGGGGTAAGGTGTCTTGTTTAATAAAAAACGCTGATCTAGTTGAAGATGTCCCAGCTCCTTGCAGGGGGTTGGACTAGATGACCTTTAAAGATCACTTACAACCCTAACCATTCTATGATTCTATTCTCCGTGACCTGCACTGTTTTGTATGGCCTCTTGACTATAACTTGGTATATAACATACTGAAATGGAATTATAAGTTTCTGAGAATAACAACACCATGCTCAAATCATGAACAAAAGCAAGTAAAGTTCAAGCCAGCAGATGACGGTGTTAAAAACTGTATTTTTAAGCAATATTCAAACGAAGTTAAAAGACGTATCTGATTGTTCAAGTACTAGATTTCAGAAGAGAGCTTTATCTTCTCACTACTACAGCTGTGCATATACAGCTGTATGCGGGGCGCCTTGTTGGGATGCCACTGCTACCTAGTTGGTGCCACTACCAGCTCCTAGTTGGAGTGCCACTGCTACCTGCTCCTTACAGGCTCCTCAGGGGCAACCCCTTGGCACAGCTCAGCACACCTGGTTGATACATAAATGCTGCACAGAGAAGCTGGATAGGTTTTCCTCTAGGATCCTCTAAACAGTGAGGTTCTGCTCTACTGAGGCTAGGCGTGGTTTCTGGAAGAAACACGTATTGCTGGCTGCATTGCTAGACTGCATTGTTATGTCAAAGTTGGATGTAATGCCTCGAAGCTGGAGGATCAGAGTCCATTGAGAGGCGGAGCCTCAACTGAAGGCCATGAAGAAGCCTGGTCATCAAACAGAAAACATCAGGGGACAGTCCTCACAGCATACACTACCTCCATCTTATGGACTTAACAGGAATCATGGTTCATGCCTCTGACAGATAAAATCTGAGAGCAGAAGTGTTAGGTAAGTTCTTCCTGAATGCCTTAGCCTGCAGAACACTGAGTTTTCATTTGTTTGTCTCCACAGGATTCCATTTCCCCTCCAAATTACACTAATTTACTCAAATAATTTAACTACAAACATCTGAAAAACAGAGTGTTTTACAAATACAATATTGGCATTTCTTGCCTTGGGGCATTAAGTTTAGACTTTTCAATCTCAAAAATATTAAAACATATTAAACATTTTATTAATACAAAATAAAAAAGGGGAAATGCTCCACCCACACAATAGCTTTTCAAAAATAACTCTTGATGTAGTTTTTGTGAGGAATTTACATAGTGTCATTAGAGCTCTGACACACTGTTTTATCCTGTTCTCTTATTAAGCTATATTCATTCAGACTGAATGACATGGGAACACAAAGTGAGAAAAGTCAGTATAATTCTGGCAAAAATTAAGACTGACAAGCCTTTTCAGTATGCAAGCTGGCACCAAAGTTTTAATTTGTTTTTGTATTACAGCTATAACAGCTAGTTAGCTGCATGGAATATTAATCTGATGTGGGGAAAACTAAAAAAAAAAAAGGTTAATATTCCAGCTGCTACTTATTGTCACTGCAATACAAAAAAAATTATTCACTGGAGAGGCTACCATGCAGACAAGAGAGACTTAAAATTAGAGGGTTTTGAACTGACACAATTATAAGGTGCAAGCAGGGACTGCAGGGATGAAGAACTGCCCATTGTACTCGAAGAGCAGGTTCGGGATCATCTAAGGAACCTGAAGGTGCACAAGTCCATGAGTCCTGATGAGATCCATCCTCGGGTCCTGAGGGAACTGGCGGATGAAGTTGCCAAGCCACTGGCCATCATATTTGAGAAGTCGTGGCGGTCTGGTGAGGTCCCCGATGACTGGAAGAGGGGGAACATAACCCCAATTTTTAAAAAGGGGAATAAGGAAGACCCGGGTAACTACAGGCCGGTCAGCCTCACCTCTGTGCCTGGCAAGGTCATGGAGCAGATTCTCCTGGAAACCATGCTAAGGCACATGGAGAGCAAGGAGGTGGTTGGTGACAGCCAGCATGGCTTCATGAAGGGCAGATCGTGCCTGACCAATTTGGTGGCCTTCTATGACGGGGTGACGGCATCGCTGGACAAGGGACGAGCA
This sequence comes from Chlamydotis macqueenii, assembly GCF_036417535.1. NCBI lineage: Eukaryota > Metazoa > Chordata > Aves > Otidiformes > Otididae > Chlamydotis > Chlamydotis macqueenii. The sequence goes on along the minus strand of NC_141593.1, from coordinate 51,098,452 downwards.
ACTGACATCATCTACCTGGACTTGTGCAAAGCATTTGACACTGTCCCACACGACATCCTTCTCTCTAAACTAGAGAGACACGGGTTTGATGGACGGACCACTCGGTGGATAAGGAGTTGGCTGGATGGCCGCACTCAGAGAGTGGTGGTCAACGGCTCAATGTCCATGTGGAGACCGGTCACGAGTGGCGCCCCTCAGGGGTCCGTGCTGGGCCCGGCCCTGTTCAACATCTTTGTCGGCGACATGGACAGTGGGATAGAGTGCACCCTCAGCAAGTTCGCCAATGACACCAAGCTGTGTGGTGCCGTCGACATGCTGGAAGGGAGGGATGCCATCCAGAGGGACCTTGACAGGCTGGAGAGGTGGGCCCGTGCCAACCTCATGAAGTTCAACCAGGCCAAGTGCAAGGTCCTGCACCTGGGTCATGGCAATCCCAGGCACAAATACAGGCTGGGCAGGGAATGGATTGTGAGCAGCCCTGAGGAGAAGGACTTGGGAGTGCTGGTGGATGAGAAGCTTAACATGAGCAGGCAATGCGCCCTTGCGGCCCAGAAGGCCAACCGCATCCTGGGCTGCATCAAGAGGAGCGTGGCCAGCAGGTCGAGGGAGGTGATTCTCCCCCTCTACTCTGCCCTGGTGAGACCCCACCTGGAGTACTGTGTCCAGTTCTGGAGCCCCCAACACAAGAAGGACATGGACCAGTTGGAGAAGGTCGAGAGGAGGGCCACGAAGATGATAAAAGGGCTGGAGCACCTCTCTTATGAGGACAGGCTGAGACAGTTGGGGCTGTTCAGCCTGGAGAAGAGGAGGCTCCGGGGAGACCTGATAGCGGTCTTCCAATACCTCAAGGGGGCCTACAAGAAAGACGGGGAAAGGCTGTTTAGTAGGGCCTGTTGCAATAGGACGAGGGGTAATGGTTTTAAAATAGAGGGGGGTAGATTTAGATTAGAAATTAGGAAAATTTTTTTTACGATGCGAGTTATAGAACACTGGAACAGGTTGCCCAGAAAGGTGGAGGCCCCATCCCTGGAAACGTTCAAGGCCAGGCTGGATGAGGCTCTGAGCAACCTGACCTAGTCAGGGATGTCCCTGCTCCTTGCAGGGGGTTGGACTAGATGACCTTTGAAGGTCCCTTCCAACCCTAACCATTCTATGATTCTATGATTCTATAATATTTAATAAAATTGCGACAGAAAATTGTACAGATGAAGAGACTCTGCAGTTACAACCCACTACTGAATATGTTTGAGAAGCTAAACTTTGAGAAAACACAACATGATTTTTCTTGAGTGAGTGCAATTACTGACAGAAGGGTCTGCACAACAGCAAACAGATCTCTTCTCAGCAATGCTCTTCTCCACAGTTTCAGCCAGCACACCTAGCAGAGTTTCTGGAGCTACGAACTTTTCTATTCTACTTCAAAAAAAGCAGTGTAATGTAGTATTTTAAACAATAAAACTCAAATCAATCTGTTTATAAAATACAGCCCTCTTTTTGGTACTTGACCATCCTCATATTAGTCATTTGGGGACTGAAAGAATGAAAAACGAAGCAATTTGCTAAATCTGACTGGCAAAGGTAAGGTATGAAAAGTGAACACTGCAGAGAGCTGCATGTCAATATATCCTTTTTTCTCCCAAAGATCCAAAGTGATCCACAATTGTCTCTGACCTGCAGTGGTGATAGGCAGCTGGCTATAGGGTGAAAGGCAGTAAAACAGCTGATACTCAGCACAGTGTCATTTACAGGACTTAGAAGAGAACTTAAAGATTCCAGCTCAGTACTCTCAGTAATACATGCATGGATAGTTTGGGTCTTTCTTTAAGAGTTGCTTTCGCAATCTTTTAAATACATGTGGCAATAATATACTAAAACATCTACCTTAAGACAGAATAAATCTGTGCTGCGTATTTTCTAAAGAACTGCCATGAACAAAACAAATCTCTGCTCCCTCCACCCCCAAGCAGACAAGATATTAATATTACCTCTCTGGAACAGGATATTTAGGACATAACTTGGCAGCCCTTGGGTCTGTAGTGTATTCTGATGGCTGTAGTTCATAGCTACACAGAGTGGATCCTGTTGAGATGAAAAAAAAAATTATGAGAAAAAAAGAAATAAAGTATTCTTATTTGTTGGAAATGGTATTAAAACTGATACTGGTCCTGATTCTGCAGCTGCTCATACTGTTACCACAAAGTTATGGTACAGTTCCTTCTGTAATGGAACAGTGAATAAAACCCAATACAGACTTCAGTGTAACAGAACGACACTTTCCATCTAGCTTTGGGTCTTCCAAGATTTGTGGTTTTGAATGGAAAAGGCTAATTCACAATGCAGTGTAAATGAGAGGGACACAAAGCAGTTTGAAATCACCCTCCTCTGCTACTCCACCATGCTTTTTCTTAAACATTTTTAGAGCATGAATATTGCATATGACAACAATCATTACAGAAAGAAAACATTCAAGTGTTTTCAGTAGTTTGTGTGTGTGTGTGTTTTCAAAATACAACCACTCGATAGACTTCAGGGAGAGGAAAATCACAACCAAATTGCTGAAGTTGGAAAGTTAGACGAAAAATAACACAAGCTATGAATTAGATGTCCAAAAATTTTAACAAAGCTGAACTCCCTCTGTGAACAAATTAGTTCAGCACAATAAAGATCAAGTTGCCTACAACAAAACTGAACATGTAATTTAAGGTTTCGTTAGTACCTCATATTTGCCTAATGGAAGTACATTAGCTAGACAGATCTCTTTCCATTTGTCTGTAATCAAGATACTGAATATCTGAGACAATGCTTCTAGGAATATAACAACTGCCAAATCAAACTGGAGCAACTGTCTGTCAGAAATTGGAGGAAGAGGTAAGAAAGCCATCAACAGTATAACCTGCCTAACCAAAGATGAGTTCCTTCCCAAGCCTGTTTGCTAACAGATTGCTTACTTCCCAGTGAAGGGCTCTGGATACACAGCCTTTAGTGTCCTTTTGCCCTACATAATAAACTAAAGACATCCTGATCATCCCCACAGATGTCCAATTCTTGCCATTACGATGGTCTCATCTCCAGAAATACTTTGTAGCAGAGAGTTCTACAAAATGGATCTGGATAATACATAAACACTTTTACCCAAATTAAACCAAGCCTTGTGACTTTTGTCACAGCCTTATCTTGGCCTGTGACACCAAACAGAAGTATTATTTGTAGAAATTGTAGAATACTGTTTGCAAAAATCTTGTTCACCATTCCTACGTTGCTACCTCCATGAAGATAATTCTTCTATTTAAAGACTGAGAGAGCAGCAGCGCAGGACATCCCACGCAGTCTCTGAACACTAGTTAAAATATCACTTCTATAACCTTGGTTTTTGGAGGCAGGTTCAAAACACCAAATATACCATTGAAAAAAAGTTAGATTTCTTGCAAAGAGAAGGTATCAAGTAAAACATCTAAACTCCATCTTCAATTATACTGTTTATATGAATCCTTACACCTCTACTTGCTTATGTGGAAAACATGACATTGGATAAACAGACAGATGAAACCACTATCCTTATATCATAGTTGTAAACTTAGTATCTAAAAGTAATCACTATTCTTTTTCAACAAAAGCCTCTATATTGCTGCAAATTTTTTAAATCTGTTTTTGTAGATATGAAGACTCCTGGATCACATGCGTTTACAGACAACTCCAGAATTTGATGGAGGGACAGCAGTAGAGCAAATCACGTTTATCTTAAAAAGAGAAGGAAAAAGAAGATTGAAGATATTTACATTTCTTTTGTTTTGCTTTGAATATAGGCCAAAAGCTAAGTCATAAAGACACTCAGGACCTGGTTGACTATGAACCAGCAGTGTGCACAGGTGGCTGAGAAGACCAACAACATCCTGGCTTGTATCAGAAATAGTGTAGCCAACAGGAGTAGGGAAGTGACTGCCCCTTTGTACTTCGCACTGGTGAGACTGCACCTTGAATACTGTGTTCAGTTTTGGGCCCCTTACTGCAAGAAAGACATTGAGATGCTGGAGTGCATTCAGAGAAGAGCAATGAAGCTGGTGAAGGGTCTAGAGAACAAGTCTTGTGAGGAGCAGCTGAGGGAACTGGGGTTCTTTAGCCTGGAGAAAAGAAGGCTGAGGGGAGACCTCATTGCTCTCTACAACTGCCTGAGAGGAGGTTGTAGCAAGGTGGGTCTTGGTTTATTCTCCCAGCTAACAAACGATAGGATGAGAGGATATGGCCTCAAGTTGCACCAGGGAAGGTTTAGATTGGATATTAGGAAAAAATTATTCACTGAAAGAGTTATTAAGCATTGGAGCCAGCTGCCCAGGGAAGTGGTTGAGTCACCGCCCCTGGAGGTATTTAAAAGACATGTAGGCGTGGCACTTACGGACATGGTTTAGTGGCGGACTTGGCAGTGTTAGGTTAATGGTTGGACTGGGTGATCTTAAAAGGTCTTTTCCAACCTAAATGATTCTATGATTCCATGAAAAGAACAAGAAGTTTTCTAAGAAGAAGTGAGGGGGGTTGGATGCGGACAACTGTGTACAGATTAATGATACAGAATGTTTGGTGCCAGCTTGGTCATTTTGCCATTCAACACTACCAGTGTTAAACTACAGTTTAAGTTTCTTATGCAGAGGTCCCCACACCTAAACATGCCTAAGGGACATGGCTGACTTGTGGATGCCCATGCTCCCTTGTGACTTCTAGCAGTTTGGGCAGAAGAGAAAAAGGGTAGGATTTGCTATGGGCAGGGAAGGAAGTTCGAGGCTTTTTGCACAAATGTGTATCTGAAGACGTTCTGTTTGGATTACAAATGTAATCCAAGCAAAACCAAATGCCAGATGCTGATCTGCACACAGGTCACAAGCCGTTCAAGTAGGACTTGTAGACTAGGGTAACCCAACAAACCCCTGGCTGTGGAGGAAACTGGAGACACCTTGCCATGTCCCTCTGGAACACAATGGCATATTCCCTCCTGTCGTGCAACGGAGCAGTAGATGACTCTGGCTGCCGCTACCATTTCTTGCCTACGAACTCCTCTTGAAGGTCCTTTAGATAGATCTTTTCCCTTCAGCTGTCTACCTCACATAGCATGCTTCTTTAGACTCCCAGCCAAGCAGAAAAATATTTTCATGGAGCTTGTCAGACAAGAGACAATAACTGCCCTGCATCTAATGAAACTACAAGTCCAATAGCTGAAATAATGCCCCTGAGATTTATTTGTCCTTCTGTCCTACATAATTAGGCAGAATAAATTTTTACTACTCCCATGAATATTTCTTTATATTTTGACAACCTTTCAACTTTTCTAATATTGTGTAGCAGAGTTTTACAACCAAAACGTGAGCTTGAGTAATGTATCACTTTACATCAAACTTCAACTGATTTCTTAATGAAAGAATCTGTGTGCATTGATAAATGAAAGTTTGAATTTTGTAAGGTGAGAATGGGAAAAATTGACTGCTTTGCCAAGCCTTCCACCCCATACTAGTTATTCTGGGTTAGTAGAGACTGTCCTAGCACACCCTGTCTTGTTATTGCTGTTTGAGTTTGCAAAGCCTGCAAAAGTTTAAAGAGCATTTGGATCATCTACCTTGCTGAGATAAATAGTTTACCAAAGACACTACTATTACTCCTAAATTATTATCACTTGTAAATGTTTCAAAAACATTACAGTAGAATTCAGAGGACAAACAAAAAAATCATTAAATTAATACATCCTTTGCTTCCTACAGCAATGCACATATTTCTTCTGGAGAAATCATTAGGCGAACAACATCAAACTGTCCTACAGGGATTGGATTTGAGATGTTGTAATCTTAAAGAAAAATAGTTCTAAGTTATGCAGAGCAACAGTTGCTGGGCTACTGGTGAGCACACAGAGTTTACTGGTCCTACGGTGCTGTATTTGGTGCTTTCACCTACAAAGTGGTATCCTGGAGACAGAACACAACTTCTGTTCCATAGTTTCTTTTCCATTAATAGAGTTGCTCCAGCTGTTGGAATATTTTGGGGTCATGACTGGAGCAAAGTATCTCAAAAGACAAACTTTCCTTTCAACCTTACCCTAGCCATAGGAGTGACAGCCACCATTTGCTTTAAAAGCCTTCTTTCTGTTTTGGCTAGGCTTGGATTAGTAAGGAGATGAAAAGTCATTATCTCTGGGATTCCTAAAACCAGCTACATTTAACAGAAATTACGTAAAAATGCTGTAGAAAACCAGCAATGGGGGGCAAACTCTTATTTCAAAGATTCTTTCCAACTGAGAACGCAAATCACTACAGCTTTTGTGTACTCAAGAGGACACAATGCACAGAAGAGGAAGACATAAGCCCCTGCTTTCCACAGCAGTACAGTAAAGAGGAAGTTCCATACTAACCTGGGGTGGTTAGATAAAACTGCTTTTAGAGATCAGTGCTCCAGTACAGCTCTCCTTCCTGTGAACACTGTGTTGTAAACAAATAAACAAAACCCCTGCTACATCAACATCACTATCAATATCAAAGTTTACAGCTTGAGAAATTGTAAGACTTCCTAAGTCATCTGCTAAGAGGACCAGCCTACAAGAACTTTCAGATCTAAAAACATGGACTCATATTCAGAGTCAAGGATTTAAGCAGAAAAATCCAGAACTATGCAGAGATAACCCGGGACAGCTTCAGTACCAGAAGCAGAATAGTCACCTTAGGAGTATGTTCTACTTAAGTTAGGCGCAGCTCCAAGCATCTCCACATACCCCTTTTCAAAGGCACATGGCAAAGTACAGCCTGAGAGACTAGAAACCACTGTCTGATAAGGTAATTTATACGATCTTCCATGCATGGTCTCACTGTTCTGAGTTTGACTGACAGTATGCATGTATTATGCATGTATGTGACATGACAGACTTCTGAAAGACCATATGATGAAGCAGAGATTATAGTTAAAAAACTCAGTATCTTATTCCATTTCAAGTATTCTCTCTTCTTCTCAGGCAGCATCTTATTAGTCTATCAGTTACCTAAGTCCCCAACACAGGAGTCAAACTCCAGGTAGTCATGGATACAAAAATGTGCACAAATGTTAGCAGGAGTGAGACTGTTCAAATCACAACTAGTGGCCTCTGTATTTTCAGGCCAGTGCTAGTTCCTCTTGGGTTCTGAGTGTTTTATGAGTAAGTGTCACCCATTAAAACACAGCTAACATCGCTAATACATGACTCACAGATGATTATGCTTGACCAATACACACAATACAAGCTAGAGGTATTGACAGACGGATATTGGCAGAGGTAGAGTTCACTGGTATTCAGGAACGACAAGGCTCTGAGACTCTCACAAGGATGAAATTCTTAACAACTTTTCTACTTCTCTCTCTCCAGAGCTTGCCTCAAATATATCTGTAGAACGCTATCAGCTCTGAGCCATTAATGTAAACCACATTACTGATTCAAAGCTTCACACAATGAGACAACTTCGTATACTACCAATAACTGCAAGCTATCTTAACATATTATGGACTAGCAACATGGCATAGAAAAGTGGAAGCTTAAGACACTGGCTCATGTATCTGCAGGGAATTCTACTGCAAACTCCACAGCCAAAAAACACAGAACAGGCAGGATACCAAGTACTACTTCCACAGAAAGTGGTAAGTTACTATCCACTGCTGACTCCTGTAAGTAATAGAGAACACTGCTGCATGACCTCAGAAAAAGCGTGCCTATGGGGAGTAATAACAAGATCATCTCTTCAGGAACTCCTGCCAAGTAGAAAAAGGTTCAGGCCATCATGAAAGGAAATACATCGATGCTGACCAGACTTTCTTCATTCTTTGTCTGCTAGGTCTGACAACTTTAATTATACCCTGTCTACACCTATAGGAAGTAATTCTACTCAGAAAACAAGCACTAAGAATACATAACGTTTAGGCTTGTAAAATTTAGCATTTGCCTATGAGTTTTTAGAATAACAAAAACATTCCAGAAGCAGAGTTCACATTTGATGCTTCATTTAGGAATGAAGTAGCATTCAGTGTGCACAGATTAGCATCAGAGCTGGAAGTGAGTGAGAAAACGGGAACTTCACTTCTTAGCCACTGATTTGAACACAGCCTGAAGTAGCAGTTAAGTGTGGAAGCATCAGAGGACTGCACAAATGTACCTAAATATTGCAGCTATGCTTTTTGGAAATGGTGCAGGAAAAGAAGCAGAAGGCCAAACAAGGACAGAGCTGAACCTTAACACCTACACCTAATTTTTGGGCCATAGTAAGGCCTAGAAAAATAGTAAGGCAAGCAGGAAGGCACAAGACAGGCCACTTTGCAGTCAGGAGTTCTCAGATTAATATGACAGATTTGTTCTCAGTGAAGAAAGTAAGTTTCATTCTCTAGAACTATCCAGCGGTGCCTCCCAGAAGTACAGTGTGTGGTTTAAAGGAAGGAAAGTAAGGATTGTATACATCTCAACCTCTAGTTGTTGCACAGAGACCTACCATCACTTCTTTAAAAGAATCAGTATTAGAGTGCATGAGAAGTAACAGCTGGCTTTTAAAAATAAATGTGGGACTGAAGTGGAAGTAAGTGTTCTCCAGGGTCAAGAATGTTCCACGAAAAATCCAACAGAAAACCCCACTACTTAAATCTTTAAATGTCTCCAGAATTGAAGACCACAAAAAGAACGACTGAGGTAGCTAAGCACAGTCACTGTTACAACTAAGTGTATGTAAAAAAAAATAAAATCCTAGAGTCAGAATTCATATATGTACATTTTAAGTTGTAATTGAAAAGACAAGACTATCCTCTTTCTCTATCCCTTAGTCTCATGAACAGCACAGAAAGCTGAAAACAAATATTAATTTACCCATTTATCCATTCATATTTTTTTCCAGTGCTAAATAAAATCACCTATTGTGGAATCAAATTAAAAGTTCACCTAGTCCAGCAGCACTGGACTCCTACTTTTGCTCTCCACCACTCAGAGCTCAAGGATATCCTTGAGTATTAACCTACTATTAAATATCCAAACACTATTGTTCTAATAGTTTATCTTTTTGTATCTAAAACATCCTCATGGCAATAAGTTTCATTTACATTTATTCATACTCAGGTTATGAAATCAAGGAACATAATTTTTTTAGCCTTCTCTAAGCTATTCCTGCTTTTAATAACCTTACTTTCCCCTGATAGTTTTCCCTTTTCCAGGCAGAAGAATCATTGGTCTTCCTTGTCATCACCATTGTTTCCCTTCTCAGTATGTGTGCACATAGGTCTGTGTGTGTGCACATACTGAGAATATTCATATATGTGTCTGCACATGTATAAGTTTTTAAAAAGTTAAGAAAACACTTTGTCAAGGAAGGATCACAACACAGCCTTTACGATGCCACCAGTGTATGAGTTTACACAAAATACAGTCCCTAATTTCTTCTCTTCACAATTAATAAACATCACACTTTCAGACAATGCTGTGCCTCCACCTAATCCTTTCGCTATCCTCAGTAGCTTCACAATCTCTTTCCCAAGTAGCAATAACCATTTTAAATCAAAACACTAAATGGATAACAATGGTTGCTTCCCACCCCTTCATTCTGCAGGCATTCATTTCCATTCACCATTTTATTCCACTGAAATTGACATAAGATTTTTTTCATGTAATTCTAAATAATTCAATAGCTGCAGCAAGATTTATTACCTCACCATTCCTCCCCCTTTCCAAATGGTTTATTAATATAATCAATAACAATACAATATTACTGGAAGATTCCATGTGCAGCCACTTTCTGTTGTGAAAATTATTTTGTTCTGACTGGACGATCAAGTTCCAACAAAAGACAACCCTGATGGGCAGTTTTGGTAACAAGGTAGAGTAGCAGTGGATGACTCCGTATGTCAAAACTAGTCATTAGTGTACTTTCATTCCAGCCATTAAAAAAATGGCACTCAAAATTAACATACTTAGGGTTCCCAAAGATCTAGTGATGCAGAATCTCTTTAACCATAACTTGCCTACAACTAATATGGTACAACAGGCTTCAGGAAAATCATGAGCAAAGGATTATATTTTAACCAGCACACTTTCACTAAAAACAAAGTGTAGGTGGGGAACAGGAGCAGAAGAAAAATGTTGGAAGCTGGCAGCAATCAATGCAACTATTAAGGCAAGTATCAATAGTAACTGCAAAGACATACTTTGATTACTACACATGAAGATGTTATTATCTTCAGAAAAAAGAAAAATCCTTTTGTTTCCCTTATGGTGTCTTCCCATTGCTCAGAGAGATGACCTGCTCTGACTTAGCCAGGTTTATTTCCTTTACCGATTTCTTTCAGGTCAGTCTCTGTAGAAAACTTAATGTAGCTTTACCTCTGGCTGTAAGTCCACCCGGACTTCAACTAGCCTGGCCTAACTACAGAATTACACCTGCCAACATGTTGTAAAATAGAAATTTCATTTTAGGTTCCTAAATCTGTATCCAGTCATTTACACAACAGACAGGAATATTAGTTCCCACAATGACTAGTCAGGACAGTTATCACTGAATTAAACATAACAGAAATTATGGCCACCTGTTTAGTGTTTCTTTTTAATAACGACATTTCATTATTCGTTTGGCACAGTCATATATGAATTATATCTTCAAGGACATTTCAAAATGCTTTGGCAAGTCCTTGAAAACAGTGCTGCAATATTTCATGCACATTAAGTTTTGAAGCATCAATTAGCTTTCTGGAAAAAAAAAAAAAAACAGCTTTCAGTCATATTTATTACTCAAAATACATCATTTTTAAGTTCCAGGACCAACAAAAACACTGAACTCCAAGTACTATACTCCCTGCCTGAGGTGTTTTGCTGGGTGAGAAAATCCTGGGGAGATCAGCAGCCGCCAGCTCACAATATGCAACATTCTCAGTCGTGTCGAATCCATAGCTCTACAAACTCAAGTATAAGCATGGCTGTGTGAGAACAGCATCAGAACACGTTCGCAGCCAACAATGCACCTTTCTGCATCACTTCCAGGAGTTGCTCCAGAACTTTCCTGTATTTTACAATTTGCACCTTTCAACAGGCCCAAGATCTGAGAAGTCAACTGTCTAGCTTTTTCCTTCCCTTTTTCCTCCTCTTGTAAAAGGTCTCTAAGGCCCCAGTGTCCTGAATGTCAATTATTCTCAAGAGATTAAAGGTGCACACTTTCTTGTCTTCCTAAAATCAGCTAGGCTTTGTGAGGGATGGACTTCTCCTCTCTTAAATGGGAAGATATCACAAATGCAGGATAGGCAAGTGGGGTAGAGGTGGGAGTGAAGTTACTGTCCTGAAATGGTGCAGTGTTAGTCACCAAATCAGCTCCTTTTTCCAAACTACAGCAGAAAAGCAAGTGCATCATTACTGATTCAGGAAGCTAAAAGGCTGCTTTGTCATGAAATGATCTTCATGCCTCAAGCAAGCATTTTCCCTGCCCTAAATGCTTATTTATAATCTTGCTTACAAGCTGTACTGCACAATAAGAGCTCTGTCATAATTGCTTTGAACCTTAAGGTCTGGCAGTTCTGTCATGTTGCATACAGGCAATCAAGTGCTTATCTCACTTTGGGAAAGATAGCATAAATGCTAAGCTAGCTGGAAGATCATAACTGGTATTGATAAAATCATTAATCAATAAAAGGATGTTGTAGTACGTTTTACTATGACACATCTTTTGATAAAGATGTTTAGATTAAAAAAAAATTTAATTTGAACTTACCATACCACCTCTTGACAGGCTGAGTCACCACAAAGGATTTATTTGGGATGGAAGCGTTCTTAAACAGTCATTTATGAAAGAATTCCAAGGTGTATGGACAAGCAAGGTGATTTCAGGGATGGCATGTGAGCCAGGTGAAAATGACTAACTCTTGAAATGCACATGCAACAACCTACACAGAGCCTATCTCCAGCACAACTGCTATTTTCAGGTTACAGGAAAGGTTAAAGCTTTCAGAAAGGCTCAGCAGAACAAAATTATGAGTTGACTGCATTCTCTACCCATATATTTAAAACATTAAGGTGGATTTCTTGTTGAGTGTTAAAAGTTGCAAGCCTGGGAAAATGCAGCACTGATTATCACAAGAAACCAAACACGTATATCTTGCCCTTCTTCCCCTTTAGAACTTGACAACTGAACTCTAAATTCTAACTAGATATCATCACAAACACAGAAACTGCAATTAAGCTCCGTGCAGTCATGTTGAAAGTCCTCAGATTTCCCTACTATCCTTTTTACAGTGGAGTCTATGGTCTCTTGAAACAGACTGCCAAACATAACCCTAGTATTCATTGATTTAAACCCACTATCACAGTTCAAATTGGCTCTCAGAAAAACTATTGCCTACTAAGTACTATAGTTTTGGTGCTACCTCACTGATCTTGCTCTGTTGCACAATTGAATCATGCTTGAACTTTTATATCATATGCTACATTTAAGGTGATTAATACTCTAAGCTGTTCATTTGCTGCAAACCACCACTTTTTGGAACCTGCACAGATTGGTAAATGTTCAAGCAGAAACATAACTATGAGGCTGATAGTATTTGTCTGAACTGTGTGAGTCCAGTCTTGCACAGAGTTCATTTACAAAAGAAAAGGTCAGTTTAGTTTAGTACCTGGTTTTGATATGCCCAATATCATATAATGAAAACTGAGACTTGAACTCAATAATGATTCTGTTCTGCTGCAACACTAAGGTTCATATTTTTGACCAAGCTTCTGTAAATGAAAACAATTAGCTGTCATACTAATTTTTTTAAAAATTGTTTATCTTTAGGTTTTAAAATCTAAAACACTATGGGAGATACAGTTAGAATGGAGAACCATGAGGAAAGGGCATAGCATGTTTTAGGAAGAGTGGGTTTTGGTGTGCTTCAAAAGCAGTTATACCAAACATATTTCAGGCATAGTTATTAAGAGACTTGACTTACAAACACAGAAACTATGTTCGTGGTAAAAGAAGGCATTACTGCATTTCATTATTTCAAGAGGTACTTAAGAAATTCAACTACTAATGACCTCAACTTCATACCAACAAATAACTGACTTGCATTAGTTAAGAAAAACACAGCATGCTCAGATAAGGAGTAAAGAGTAAAACTGCAGATATTGGCTAGTTTCACTGCAGGCTTGTATTTGACAACAGTGCACACAGATTAAAAACCTCTTCAGCAGGGCCTGCTGTGATAAGACAAGAGGGAATGGTTTTAAAATAGAAGGAAGTAGATTCAGACTTCATATAAGGAAAAAAATATTTACAATGAAAATGGTGGAACACTGGAACAGGTTGCCCAGAGAGGTGGTGGATGCCCCATCCCTGGAAACATTCAATGTCAGGTTGGATGAGGGTCTGAGCAACCTGATCTAGTTGAAGATGTCCCTGCTCCTTGCAGGGGGCCTGGACTAGATGACCTTTAAAGGTCCCTTCCAAGCCAAACTATTCTACAACTCTGTATCAGTATTACTACTGCAGAGAAAAAGTAATGCTCTGAGGGGAAATAGGGTACAATAGTTTATTTGTTAATACGGTTAGTTTCCTTTACACTTCCTTTAAAAAAGAAAAGTGTAAGGAAACAAAAAAAACCAGGAACTACACTGTAGCATTGAATGAGAGCAGGAATATTTTCACATCCACAGCCATAACCCATGCAGCAACTGCTGTTCAATAGCAGCATTGCTCTCACTAACCCCGTATACATTAGGATACTTCAACAGCATTACTGTTGACCAGAAATTGCAAAACATTTCTGTAGGAGTTGAGAACATAACCTGCAGTCAGATATTCCCTCGAATTCTTGTTACACTTTAGTACACCTGTTTTAACAATGTGCTTTCAAAACTGTCCAGGATATGACAGAACAGAAGCATACTATAAGATTTAGTAAAGTTTTAGCTTAATAGAAGGATCACATTATTTCTATTGATATTTCTTAATATGTACTTCATTTTTAGTTCAGCTCATGTAGAAGTCTTTTTAAAATCCTATTAAAATATCTGGTACATGAACAAAAACAGACATGCTTTTTGCATACCATTAGTTTCTGCAAATTTCTGAATATCAGCCAGAGTTTTTAGTTCTTTCCTTGGGCAAGCTGATACACACAAAGCAATAGATTTGATCCTCTGATGTACTAGATCAATGTTGCACGGATCCAAAAAGAACACATACCTAGGGAAGAAAAAAAGGTAAATTACTTCTATTTTACTTAACCATTACACTGAACAAAATAGATTTCTCTTAATACTAAATGATTCAGCCACGACTAACCTTCAGCCTACCCAGAAACACAGGACATTTTTTTATCATCATAATAGTGCAGGTCAAAAGAATTCAAGCACTCAACATACGCACCACAAATATAAGGATATTTATATACTTCTGGATCACACAGAAAGGATGTCTATCATATTCAAGTCCATTCTAACAGTGCTGTTCATAAAAACAGCAGCACTTCTGCCAGGCCTCTTCACCGATACAGGTCTAAACATTCACAAGCAAAGCTTCACTCCAACCTTAAACTTGGCTTCAAGATTTCCAACTTTTTCCAAAAAGACGCAACAAACCCCATAAGGTTATACTTATGCTGCAAAAAGAACAAACTCCATGGCCGTTTTAGTGAATACACATGTTCTGGTTTCAGCTGAGATGAAGCTAGTTTTCCTCTCAGTAGCACTGTGTTTTGGATTTACTACAGGACTTGGTGTGTAAAGAATGTTGATAAACAACTGATGCTATGAGTTGTTGCTAGAGACCAAGGAAACTGCCCAGCTTCCCAGGTTTTGCTAATGTCCAGGTGCAGGAAGCTGTGAGGGATATAGCCAGAACACTTGAACATTAGGTAGTTCTACTTGAGTATCTCAGCAACTTTTTTTCAAAATAAATACTGAAGTAATCTACTCAGTCATATGCACCAGTGGTGTGGAAAATCTCAGTCAAAAAGCTGTTCTTAATTACTTGTATTTTGTATTGTTGTGGCTTAGCCCTCGTCACCACACAGTTGCTTGCTCCCACTCACCCTCCCCAGCAGGATGGAGGACAGAATCGGGAAAAAAGGAAGACTCATGAGTTGAGGTGAAGACAGTTTACTTGAAGAGCAAAGGAAAAAGACAATAATAACAAAAATACAGGGATACTAAAATATACTAAACGAACAGTGCACAATTTCTCAGCCCTTCCCCAAGCAGCAATCACAGAAATGAAACTGAGCAGCAAGCAAAGGAGTGAGAGAGAGGTACATCCACCCAGCCAACTCCCACTTATACACTGAGCATGACATTTATGGCATGGAAAACTCTCTTAGGCCAGTTTGGGTCAGCTATTCTGGCTGTATCCCTCCCAGCTTCCTGCACACATACATTAGTGAGACGCGATACGCCAAACAATGTATTTGGTCTCATTAGCAACAACTCACAGCATCAGTGTGTTTATCAACATTCTTCACTACAAAATCCAAAACACACCAGCTACTGAGAGGAAAATTAACTCCGTCCCTGCTGAAACCAGAACAACTGGACACTCCTCTTACATTTTCCTCTTCATGAGGGCAAGTTCCTGCAGTTGCTATTCCATACTGTAAGGGTATGTGGAAGGAGAGTGTTTGCTCCTTTGACTGTATCTGGTCAAAGGAGCTACAAACAAGCACTTACAGAATCAAACCTGACAACATATGGTAAGGCAGGCTGTGATGGGAACACACCCGGTCAGTTGCACTAATTGGTGGGGTGTGAGAATTCATAACTGTCGTAGTTCAGCCCCGATCGGACCAGCGACCTACCACCTTAGGCCCCCCCTCACTAACAAAACCACGACATTATCTTTCAGTAAGATTCTGTGGCTAAGCATCTTGCCAAACTGTGATGATAAGCAAAAGGAGGGAAACTCTCAGACATAAAGTTTGACCACTTAGTATTAATGAAAACAATAACCAAAACCAAACTTGGTCAATCACAATAACTGATGAACTATCAAGAAACTGCAGGCAAGGACTTTGCAACTGATAAGGAGACAAACCTGAAGGTGTATGACGCAGAAGGGGTCAGCAGGCCTGTGCCAGCTGCTGAGGGAATGTGCATGGGACAGAATTCAGGGAGAAATAGAGGGGAATGAGGCAGACAGTATGGGGTGTAAAAGGGGATGGTTGCATGTAAGCCGATGCTGGTCAGTACATTGGTCTGATGGAGTCTGGTGCCTGACCACTGCAGCTTGTCCCATCCTTTTACTAAACCGTTTCTTAACTCTCTCTGCATAATTCCAGTCTCTATCCCACGTCCACAGGTGCCACAAGGACTAAGTGCCAGCTACTGAGGGAACCGGTGCGATGGATTTGGCACCAGCAACTGGAGACAGACCAGAGGTGTGGGTGCCCCAGGCCTGTGGTGTCAGCTGCCAAGTGGGGTCTCAGTGTCAGTTACTGGGGCAGTGAGGGGTCTTGGCCATCAGCCACTGGTGTGGGAACATGTGTCCAAAAAAACCCCCACCAGCTAAACAGGCGAAAGGCTTAGCAGGAGTAGCTGGAGCAAGAACATGGGTGACAGGCCATGTGGTGCTGGCTGATGGCAGGGGCCAAGTATCTGTACCTTCCCCAAAGTGGCTATGGGCACGTGTAACTCACTAGCAAACTCCAAGCCGTACCAGCTGGTGAGTAGGAGACTCTGGGTCCACGTGTCAGGTGCATGGAAGGTCTATGTTGGTATCTGTGAAAACCTGTGACTGTAGGTTGCCTCTGCAGTGAGTGTGTGAGCGTTTGCTAGCGAGTACCAAGTTGGACCAGTTGCCGAGTAGGGGGGACCCATGCAGTGGGTAAGGGGGCCTGGGATCAGGGCAGGAGTGCTGCGTGGGCAGAAGGGCTGTGCTGGTACTCAGGGGACCTGTAAATGTGCATATGTTTGCAAACCTAGAAAATATAATGTAGGTGCCTGGACTAGTGACCTGTTTCTGCAAGTCCATGAGTGCATGGTTGTCTGTGCTTAGGTTTAGGAGACCTGCATTGTGGGTGCTGCTGAAGGCAGCACCACGTCAGTGCCAGTCCATGTAACCAGCTGTTTCAGTGTCCCACGTGTATCTGTCCATTCACATCCCTCAGCCCTGACAGAGACTGAGGCCCATGATGTATCACATTGGGCTCCAGTAGCTGGACAGGAGGCTCCTCTGACTGTCCTTTAATACATATCACCTAAGGAAACAGTCTGGAATGGCGGCATTAACAAGCTAGAATCCAGCCCGCTTCAACAGTGATTTAAGCTCAAGGTGCAAGCTATAATGTTAATGGCCAGAAGAAATAAGAATATTTTGTAAAATAAACACTATAATTTAAAATTAAGCCTGGAAATTTAGACATATGCAGTTTTGACAGAAGTGTTCTGTGTTGGCATACCCTTAAACAGACACATGCAATTCAAACACCACATCGCATGGTTACTGACAACAGTAAGGCAGTTGCACAACAAACTCCAAGCTATCAAATCTGTGGCTTCAATCCATAGTCTAAGAAGACAGAAATAAGATTTTTTTTTTAATTTCCAGCAGCTAAAACAAGAATCAAAATGCTAAGCACCAGCATTACAGAGGAAATTGTATTTTGGTTTTTGTTTTTAAAGCTTACTTATCGAAAGCAAGTGATTTTACTGGAGAAAATTCCATATTGTGTCATTGCAGCACAGGTTTTGTTTCTTACTAGAAAAATGTACTTACATGCTTTGTGCTGCAATTACAGTTATTTAGAATCAACAATAGACTAATTTGTTGATAAGAAAGTAACTTAGATCAGCAATACAAAGACTGAAGTAAACAAAGTAATCATATTGTTAGAGATGCTTCAACACTGCAAGTGGAAATTTGTTTGCTACAAGAAATTCAGTGTATCAGATTTACAACCTAGGAAGCATCTTTATGAAGTATCAGCCCTGCCAAAAAGCACTTGGGGATAATGGTGGATGAAAAAATGAGAGATAAGCCTGCAATGTGCCCTTGCAGCCCAGAAAGCCAACCACATGCTGGGGTGCACCAAAAGAAGCATGGCCAGCAGGTCAAGGGAGGTGATTCTGCCCCTCTACTCTGCTCTCATGAGACCCCACCTGGAGTACTGTGTCTAGTTCTGGAGCCCCCAACAGAAGAAGGACATGGACCAGTTACAGTGGGCCCAGACAAGGCCCATGAAAAACATGGGAGGGCTGGAAGACCTCTCCTATGAGGACACGCTGAGTGAGTTGGGCTTGTTCTGCCTGGAGAAGAGAAGGCTTTGGGGAGACCTTACAGTGGCCTTTCAATACATAAAGGAGGTTTACAAGAAAGATGCAGAGAGGCTTTTTACAAATGCCTATAGTGACAGCACAAGGGGTAATGACTTTAACCTGAAAAAGGGTAAATTTAGATGAGATATAAGGAAGAAATTTTTCACAATGTGGATGGTGAACACTGGAACATGTTGCCCAGAGAGGTGGTGGATGCCCCATTCCTGGAAACATTCAATGTTGGATGAGGCTCTGAGCAATCTGATCTGGTTGGAGATGTCCCTGCCCATGGCAAGGAGGTTGGACTAGACAACCTTTAAAAGGTCCCCAAACCATTCTATGGTTCTATGATTCTTTGATCTTAACAATCCACTTCTTTGACAACCAGAGTTTGTTAAAAGAAACTCTGAAATACGGCATGATGAAAAAGTTACTTCAGTAAAAATAACTGCATGTAATTTTTAATATGTCTACCTCCTGTCACCATAAAAAACCTAGAAATTTTTAGCTCATCTTTAATTTTAAGCTGATTCCTACATCATAAGGTAAATAAGTTTATTCAACTTTTCAAAAGCCATGATGTGAGTCATGCTGTCCATCCTGAGGCATGTAGTTCAAAATGAGCTTCAGTACAACTTTTCAAAATGCATCATAACTTTTTTATAGGTCCATATGATAACCCTCCTTATGCTTTACTATAATTTTGTGCTTATATTGCAATGTGTTTCTTTTTTTTACTTCTGAAAGAAAAATCCATATTTCTAGGCAAGTAATTAAAAATACCATTTCAAAATGATCAGAGGTCAAAAAAAAAGGCATCAACTTTTTTTCTTACTAGTAGCTTACTAGACAATGTCCTGTTATTACCTGTTTACACCCATGTGAAATACAGCACTTCTCTCTTCCCTTTCAAAAAAAAGGAAGACAAAGCATCATCATTTTGTACACTACACCTTGATTCTGGAAGAACTGTGGCAAATCATATGAACAAGACTATCTTACCTTCAATTATTTTGAACATTCTTACATTTGCTAATGTCATTAGTCTTCTGTCAGCCCTTACGGCATCTCTTTATAGGCAAATGAGTACTTTACAGAATAATGCTTTGCTGTGATCTACAAGTATCTTATCACAATAATGGAGAAGTGAATTAAGTGATCAGATCCACTCTAAAACAAATTATGGGTAGGGCATATACAGTTTCACTCAACCAAATTCTCTGCATGTATACTGTTGCAAACTGTCCCTGGGTTTTCCCACTACCTAAACCCCAAGCATTTTCCTGAGTTGAAGACATTTATTAAGGTGGAATGCCACTCTGACTCCTCCCTACAGTGGCACATGCACATCTTCTTGTACTTGAGTAAATAGCACAAACTCAATTGTATCCAAATAGCAAAGTATTAATGATAAAAAAAATCAGACTGAACTAGCATTTCAGGGACTTAGATTTGGTTGCCATGGTCATAATTTATTTGCAAATCAAAGGTCATTTTTTAACCCCCTTCTAACTGCCAGAACTTGAAAAGCAAGGAGCTTACTTGAAGCAGATAGGTTGAATGAGAATTCACTGCAAAGGCTAGACTATAATCCCATGCCTGACTCCAGAGCACAGCCTATTAAGTCTGTACTGTGTTCTCTTTGTAAAAATAAAAAGATGCCTGATTCAGTCTTTGTTGATGAGACCAGGCTGTAAAATCCTCCTCCTTAACATTTTACCTCACTGTTTTCAGTATTTCTGAATTATAATTATTATAATTTCTGAATTATAATTATTATAATTTCAAATTATATCCCCATGAGGACTCTGCTCTTCACCCTTAACACCCAGATTTCCGTACCCATACAGCCCACATCCATTTCACTTCCTCATTACAGTGCCTACGGGTTGCTGTCATTTACAAGGAAGAAAATGTATTTTTACATATTATTTTGCTTTTCTGCTTTGGACCAGGAAATGAAGACAGAATTACCCTGCAAGCAGAATGAAATTAGAGTCATATTTCCAGAACCACATTTGTAGAGCTTAAAGCTCGGTCTTTCTCTACACAAATGGAAAGGTACAGGCAGGAAGGAGAGTTTATTTTTACAGTCTCTCTGAAAAGTATTCCTATAAAATAGCATGAAATACTCCCATGAATGCATCTCAGACACTGCAGGAACTCCATCTGCTAGAGACAGACGCAAAGCAGATTGCGAAGCTAATTTAAAAAGTTATAGAGTGTCAAAGTGGGAAGGATCACTCGCTTATTTAAGAACTGGCCTCTTCCAAAACTGGGCATCCTGGACTGCACCAGGCACTTCACTGTGAACAGTTACAGAATAACATGCCTTGGCAGAAGGTTTTCTCTCACCTCCAACCAGACAGAGATTATGATACCCCACATGAGTGTATCCATTGATTTGCTTAGGTCATGCCTCAAGCCACGATACCTTTATTAGAAAAACATAATCCTTATGAACCTTTTTAAGATTTCAACAAGCAGTGGGCTTTGTCTATTAACTGTGTTAACAACAGTCTCTATTTATATTGGCTGACTTTCGATCTTCCCTTAACAAGAGGAAATCACTTAGCAATAGCTGATATTTCTCCTCATGATGGCCTGATTTCTGTTACGTGTAGGAGACTATTACACTGTCAATTGTTACACTTCAATGAAGTGTCTGATTTTCTCCACCTTCACACAAACTCAGACACTATTTCTTTCTAAAAGTGAGCAAGTTTAAAACTACAATTTTAAAACTCATATTTTTTCTCAGAACTTAAGAATGACAATTTTGTACTGAATATATTTGATTTTAGAAAGTGCTAAAATATTTATATTAAAAAGTAGGAAAACTATGCTGCGTAAGTTTTAAGCCCTTCAACCCTCCTGGAAGCTGTGATTAGATGAAGAAATTATTCTTTTGACAGAAGATATCTGTAGAATGTTTCAGGCTATTTTATTTAACTCAAATGCTTCTGGTAACACACCAATTATTGAGCCACATTAAATCTTAAGTCAGATATTTAGAAATCTTTTGAGTAGCAGCTTAAAATAAGTAGATCTTAGGAATGCATCCTTCCAAAATAATTTATGCAAATTATGGATTTTCTCTTTAGCCTGAAAGTGAATTGTGAAGTAAAAGGCCACCGTACTCAGAAGTTAAAGACTTGTTAGTTCTCTGAAGTGATCAACAGTGACAGAAACATCTTTTTTGTCAATTAAGACCATTGTTCTAAGGTTAGATTAAATAGTTTACTTTCTAAAGTCACACAAGTTGTATAGATGCACTCTGAGCACTGACTGGCAGACATACATTAACAGATGTTCACAGGTTTTCAACGGTCAGTCCAGAATTCTTGTTACTCAGCACTGGTACTACTACTGCAGTATGATGATTTTCTGCACGGCAGACAGGAAATCTGTGCTATCTCTAAGCATGTGTTTTAACATGACACTGCTTCATAAGAGCAGTGCGCAGCTTAAAAATTTTGTGCATTTTCTCCTTGTGGAGAAAACTACACTTAATACATATTCTGCTTATAGTTTACATTTTAAAGTCTCATTTTAATGTGTCAGATATATTCCACCTCCCCTGAAACTCAGTGGCAGAAACTCAGCATACAACAAAAGCAAAACATTTCTACACAGATATCAAAGGCCTGTTCCCAAAACTGAGAATACCTGTAATACCTAAGACTGTAACAAATTAGGTTCTTCAGTGGCCTGATATAAACTCCTACATTAAGTGGATGCTAAGACAGGGAAATTCCTCAATATCTTAGCTGTACTGATATAGCACATCTGTCAACACACACTCTCCAAGTACTGTTGCTAGTTCTTGCAAAAGACTGTTGTTCTCTAGGTGAGAAAAGTGGAGAACAACAAGTAGGAATGAGTTACCATATCCATTTTCCCATTTTATTGAAAACCACTCAAAGGAAGAACGGTTTTGCCTTTCCTGGTTTACAGAACGAACCAACTGAATCACATACTCACTTCTTCTGTGTGAGGTCCAGACCGCTGTTGACTATTCCCTCCACTTTGACATTTTTCTGTCCACAAATATTTCCATAACTGTCATATCCTGACAGCAGTCTTGCAGCTGCTCCTGTAGCTATTGAAAAGCCACAGATAAAACCCTGGAGGAGAAAAAAATCCCACAGTTTAGTAATACTCTGTTTGACAGCTGGGAAAAGTCAGTTTAATTCATTTGTTTCTAAGCTGAGCTTCTTTAAAAATTCTTTCAGACTGAAAAAGGAAAGACAAGGACTATCCACAGAGAACTGTTGTGCAATTATAAAATTGAATACAAGCCAAAAGAGGATTCAGACATCTAACACTGCATATTATCTAAGCACAGTTAAAAACCTTCTACATGTTTTTTAGAGTCATATTGTCAGCAAGTGCTGCATGAAGCAGAAGGGAGACCAAAAACAGGCAATGAAGGAGAGCTGCAAGCAGAGGCGGAGTTGTCAAGCGTTAGGATGCATGTTTGAGAATTCAGATAGTCCACATTTTCTTACTTTTTTTTTATTCCTACAAATTATGCTTTCAAAGATGAGCTAGAACTATCTGACATAAGTTCCTTTTAAAGAAATCCTCTAAAGCAATTGACCAGGTCAAGGCCACTACAGTTCCAAATACTGGGTTCAAATGCAGAAAAGAGCAAGAGAATGCAAAATGGCTCTGATAGAGTAATGTGGAAAATACCCAATGTCAGGCAGGTCTTGTAAGATACTTCACTAGCAAAACCAAGATCAAGGTGGTGATTTTGCAAACATGAAACTGGCCCAAAAGAATCATTAGCTGTCTAGCAACACCTTTAACAAGGAGAAGTGAACCGTCGGCTCACTCTGCTACCACCAATGAACTGTTCTTACACATGAGGCAAGGTAAGATTTGAGAAGGGGAAGCAAAGTAAACAGCTGAGATAAATGTGTGGAGCAACAGATGCTAGTGACAGGATCAGATGAGATGATGACAATAGGTGGGCATAGAACAGTTAAAATGTTTGTGGTTTTAAAGACCTGAAGATACAGGACATGCTACCACTACAGAGAAACTCCAGACAGCAAGCTGGTTATCATCTTCTCTTGCCAACACACTAATGCACTTACAGACTTAATACCCAAAGTGAAAACAAGGGCAAAGGGAGCAAAAGGCTATCACAAGTAATAATTAAAGCTGATTTCCAGCATTCACTTTCAATTTCTCAGATCCCTTACTATTCTGTGAAGGATATATTAGCATGCATTTTACATACAATAGTACTCAGGTTCTTGGCTGGTTCAAGACTTTTTTCCCCCTACACACAGGGCAAGGGAAGTCATGCAATTCCTTACCTAAGCTAATTTAGAACAGTGCAGAGATGTCCTCCTGACCCATCACGGTACCTGACCCTTCAAGTGAAGTCCCCTAGAACAGTAACTAACAGGCATTTGATCAACAGGATAATTGCTCTGTATATCATATTGCTTAGACAGGAAAATCTGGGACACTTGCCCACAGCAGACTAATTTATTGTTAGGGGAACAGGTAGATATAGACTGAGTATCGAGGGAACATCAACAAAGACAGGAAAAAAAGGAGCTGCTTGTTTCAGAAGTATTGTGCTTTTTACAGTTTTATGATATTCACGTTACAACAAGAATATAATTCATATGATTTAAAGAAAACATTATAATGTTTGTATTTGAAGTACAGCCAATAACAAAACACTTTTGGGAAGAAAAATAAACGTTTCAATGGAGTAATTCCAAAGACCAGACATCAAAGGACAGTAGAAAAGAACGCTGAGAGCACGGAAGTCCCAAACTCTTAAGGGCTACTGTTTGCAATACAGCACTACAAGACAGTGACAGACATTCTCTGTTTAGGAAGAACAGCATACATAGGTCCACAAAACAAAGTAAGATGAAAAGAAGTGTATTTCTAGTTTTCACTAATCTTCAGCTCTTGGAGGTTTGTCTTTTTAACATAAAGTGCTGTCGTAGTTCAGCCCCGATCAGGACCAGACTACGCAGTCTCTCTCTCACTCCCCCCACCCTCCAAGAGAAAAGGGAGAGATAATATAAGAAAAACGGCTCGAGGTTTGAGATAAGGACAGGGAGAAAATCCTTAAAGTTACCATCATGGGCAAAACAGACTTGACTTGGGGAAAACTATTCATTTATTACTACAAACAGCAGGACAATGAGACAGAGAACAAGATAATCTCCCTCCACCCCTCCCTCTTCCCGAGCTTAACATTATCTCTACCACCTTCCCCCCCCGAGCAGCACAGGGGGGAAGAGGGAATGGGGGTTGCGGTCAGTTCATCATGCGTTGTTTTACGCCACTTCTTCATGGTTGGGGGAAGAACTCTTCACATTCCTCCCCTCCTCCGTTGTGGGGTCCCACCCCTACGCCACAGTCCTTTGTGAAACTGCTCCGGCGTGGGTCATCTCTTCCATGGAGTGCAGTCTCTCCAGAACAGCTGTCCCAGCGGGCCCTCCACGGGCCACAGCTGCCTTCAGGCATCCACCTCCCCTGGTTCAGGGTCCTTCACGGGCTCCAGGTGGATCTCTGCTCCTCCGTGGACCTCCATGGGCTGCAGGGGGACAACCTGCTCTACCATGGTCGTCACTACAGGCTGCAGGGGAATCTTGGCCAGGAGCCGCACTACTTCTCCCCCTCCTTCTGAACTGACCTTGGCATCTGCAGCTGTTCCTCACAACAGGCTGGCAGAGGTCTCTCATGATCTTTTTCACAGCTTATTCACTTCTTGCATCTCCTCTCCACTTCTTGCAGCTGGGCCGGACTGAGTCGGGCCCAGTCGGCCGCCTGGCAAGAGGCCAGAGGGTGAGGCCTGCGCCTCCGCCCCCTGCTCAGCTTCTTCACATCTTCTTTCTTTTTTTTTTTTTTTTCCTGTTTTCCCCTTCTTAAATACGTTATCGCAGAGGCGTTATCATGGAACATTCTGCTACCAATCGGCTCGGCCTTGGCCAGCAGCGGGTCTGCCCTAGGCCCGGCCGAGTCCACTGAACAAAGGGGAGCGATTTCTAGCAGTTCCCTACAGAAGCTACCACCTTAGGCCCCCCCTCACTAAACAAAACCACAACAAGTGCACAGTGTTGTGAGGTTGTCTTGAGAAAGGTGATGGTTTCATCACACAGGACAAAGATGTGACAACTTGGAAAGAAAGATCTTGCCATTAGTAATAGGGCTGCTAATAGCAGGTGCTTCTACTAAGCATCCAAGAAAATGATTCCAGTGAACTGTTTGATACTCAATCTTTGTTTCTCAGCAAAAAGTTTACTGTGATTCATAGAACCATTTATTGGACTCAAAGATATGACTTCTGGGACATGCACAGTTCCATAGGGAACGTCAGTTAAGTGATGCCTCACCATGCTGAAAGTCACTTACAAATGAAACTGGAGTTTCGGGGGAAGAGGAGCTGGAGGAAGAACTAGCACAAAGGCACAAACAATAAATTATGGATCCCCATCAAAGGCTTTTGATATGTACATATGTTTCTGTTCTACAGCTGATGGTTCACCTGACCTTAACTCATGACGAAGTTACTGAAGGGCTTTAAAAACTTCTTTCTCATGAATGCAAACTCTTCAACTATGTAACATTTACAGAATTCTTTGAGTTTTACTCACCATTCCTACACAGAAGAGGATGAATAAGAGCAGCCATGGTACATCTGTGCAGCTGTGGTCCTCTAGAGGCTTCCACTCTCGCTTGGAGCTCTTTGTGAGAAGAGAGAGATGAGGTTAACAACACTTTTTGAATTGTCTTCTGCTAATAACAGAAGAAAGCAGAAAAATTATTCTCTAGGGCATTAACATACAGCAGGAGTTATCTTTAAACTTCAGTATAGCTGAAGCAGCTTGATCAAAAAACTCAAAGGAGTTCTTCCATTGGAAGCTAGAGCAACAAAATTTATTTATCCAGAAAACAAGTAATTTACCCGGGAATTTACAGGTATTTATCCACAAAAAGGGTTACTTTCAATTACTTTTTTATTAACAGAAAAGAGGAGCTAATGGTATGGAATCAACAATATCTGCTACTGCAGTCTTCCACGGCTACCTTCCAGTAATGTGCTTTCCAAGAAATATAAAAGGTTAAACTTTTCAAAAGCTCTGAAGAAGTTTTAAAACACTATTGGCAGGTTTAACAAGCACAGCACACCTAGAAAGGAGGTGATAAGTTGCTTTTAAAGGAATAATTCTCTACCCACCAAGAGGCAGCTGAGCTTAACAGTTCAGCAAAGAAATCCCTACTTAGTATTGCCCAGGTGCCAGAAAGGAAAGTCATGTACTTAAAGGTTGAAATACTAAAGATGGAGGCTTTATTACAAAGTATAAAGAGGCAGTTGTAACCAATAGTTTGCTCATCATGAGGCAGAATTTCTCAAGTGTGTATACACTGCTAAGATAAACAAAGTCTATTAAAAACAGTCATTTTGCCACCTAGGCAAAATGTTTTTAAGAGAATAATAATTTTAAGAAAAAGAATGAGCATTGGCTGTAGTACAAAGCAAATTACCATAGGAGAATTTGTTTATTATAACAAAAATATTTATTATACCTATTTTTAAAAAAACACAGCTACACAGTCAAGCTTTTTCAATTAGTTCCCAAACACTAACTGTTCATATATGTCTACCAAGACCCAAAAAATGCACACATTCTTCTCATACTTGCAGAAGACAAGGAAATTGACATAGGGAGAATACACAACAGCTCAAAGATACAGCAAAAGGAATAATCTATTAAAATTTTGAATTTATTTTTCCTCTCAAGACTCTGAAGCATCTTCAAGACTTTGTTGACAAGGTAGGAAATGTCAGTACTGAATTAAAACAGAATGGTTGGATGAAATGTCAACAGCTTTTATCTCCAGTATGTATTTTTGCAGATTTTTATCAAAAAAGTTATAGCATGTAACTCATGTGATATTAGCAGGGTGCTTTTTGGTATTCATTACTTTGACTTTTGCTAATTTTTAAGCACAAAGCAACCTTTTCAAATACTACCACTAGAAAACTACAAATGGAGTATAATACAAATTAAAACCTGGGTGCACTACGCTTCAAAAAGCAGAGTTTTCTGCGTAGTCTGGCTTTGCACTAGAAAATTCCATGCTACTTTTGTAATCTTGTATTAAGGAAGTTCCACTTGCAGATATTATATTTATATTTTAAATTCAACCTATGCAAATTCACTCTGAGCTCTGAACAGCCAAACGCCTTTTTATTTTACTCAATAATCAGTAGTGAGAGGTGCTAATAGGTCACATGATGCACTCTACCACATTCATTCAACAAAACTGTCTTCCGATCCTGGCAGTTCACACTTAAAACTAACACACTATTCAAACTTAACATTTACAAGATTGTGACATTTATAATAATTAGCATAATTAGCATAATCATAATTGCACAAAATAGGTAAAGCTTCATGCTTCCTATTCCTAAACCCTCTCCAAGAACTCTAGATTCTTTAGAGATTTACTTTTAGTCACAAATAGTAAAGATAAATGCCAACTATAACTGCACCTTAAGGGTAAGCTGCCCTTGACAAAAGAGGGAGTAGTACCATGCATGGCATGGTGTGGTTTGTTTGTTCTGTTAGGTTTTTTTTTTATCCTCTTTGTACCACCTGCAAACAAAATCTTTTAATAGGATTTTTTTAAAGCCACTGGATATTTTCTGTAATAGGTCTGGCAAAGATTTAGGTTGTCTGACTAGTCAGTTACCACAAGTAATCTATTTAATTTACTAAGTGGACTACAATTTATATGTCAAAAAGAAACTTGAAATGCCATAGTGTAGCACATAGTTAGAAGGTTACAGAGAGGAATTAATTCTGTGTCCACAGTCTTTATTTTGTTCCAAAATATAACTCGGCGCAGGGAGTGGGGGGGAGAGGAAGGTATTTTAAACAAAAAGTACCCTTGTAGGCAACTCAAAGGGCACTAGATACTTACCAACCTTCAATTTAACCACCTGCCATACTAACATGGTATGAAATACTACATCTTTAGAACAACGCCCTTCTCCAGGAGGCTTCTCTCCAGACCTTGCTACAACCCAAGCTAGCTACCATGATTTATCTGCCATTCTTCTTCTGATTTGCTCCCTTGTATTCTGGATTCCCACTGAACCTTCTTCCAAAGCTTTAGAGCCCTCCATCCTCATCTTTGATGTTGATGTCTATGTCTCTAGTGACTGTTCCCTGTTCACTGTACACCCTTAGATGTTTACTCAGACCTTGGTATTTATGCTTGGGCAACACAAATTGCTTATCTGTGGTCAGCATAAATTTTAACAAATGTTGTTTGTTCTGCAGTCTGGAAACTATACTTTGTCTCCTTTATGACTGAAATACCATAAAATTTCAGCAAACGTGCTTTGCCTGCAGTCCTAAATCAGCACTTCTACTGATTCCAGCCTTTCCTGCAGACAGATTAAGAAGAGCCTTCAGTACTTCCTGATGGAAGAAAACTAGATAACCTAGAGGAAAAAGAAAATTCTTGGAAATTATTTGGTTCATCTTAAGTTTTCTCTTAAAACAGAGCTTTCATAATTTATGCTATGCTCTCTATGAACATTCTTGCTATTAACAACGCACAGGACTACCTGTGCACTGTTACAACAGCACAGATAATCAGGAGCATTATCAGTCAAGAGTGGAAAGCAGGCAAAAGAGCCTGTCTCTCCAAGACAAGCTCACAGGTTGGGAACACTTTTCTTGTCCATAACAGCTCTTCTGTGCTGATTTTCAAGTTATTTACTCAAGAACCCAAATAACTATGTTCAGAAAATTTACATCTGTCTATTTTGCAGAAGCCTTAGTAAACTCAACTCTTATCAAAAACAAATCAGAACTCTTGGGTGCAGCACAATTGTGTCTTAATTCCACACCTAGAAAGCTGGATGTCTAATTCGGCTTTCTCTTGCAGAAGAGAAGCGTGAAGAATACCAGCACATTAGCTGTTACCTTTTCTTCGTGAATTCAAAGCTACCTGATCTCAAGACAGCAAGTAATTGTGTGCAAATGCAAAATAAAAAGGGGCTCTTTTCTTGGTATTCATTACACCAAATCACTTCAAAACAAACATAGAACCCCCATCCCTCCATCTTTCTTTCTCCCTGCCACTTCCAAAATATACTTTTGCAGCAACAAATAGCAGGTCTGAATTTATGTTTCTTCTGCATACTGTAAGACACTTCATAGATATCAACGTAGCACAAAACCAGTGGTTCCCCCTTCCACTGTTAACTGCAATAGCTGTACTGGATGCTACCATACAAGCACTCATCTGCCTCAAGCAGAGTGCAACACACACATAACACCACAAAAAAAAAATGTAAAAAATATATAGCATGCCAGCAGAAGACTACAGATGCAAGGAGTTAGAGAATTTTTTTTTAAACACAAAATGTCTCATGCAACGTACAATTTGAGAGTGATGTGACTGAAGCAAGAAGCTGAGTAAAGAACATCTGCAGTATTTTATATATATGGGTAATCAAGCTGTGGGTAAGTAGCAAAGATGTGAATAAGATCAGGATAAAGATGGAATTTGCCATCAACAGAGGATGTTGCAGCATGATGAGAAAGACAGCAGAAAGAAATCCTGAAGTCCTGTGGTGATCAGATGGTACGTTTCAGAAAAGAAGAAATCAAGCTAGTACTAAGACAGATGGGCTGAATTAAGGATAATCCAGCAAACAACTGGCCTGAGTAATATTCACCAGGTGAAAAGGAGATGTAGTGAGAAGTTAGACTCTAGCGTCTACTTTGGCTAGTGAGTTTAAGCTAGCAACTGGAGAGTATAGGACTAATTTTATTTGCATATGAACGCACAAGTTATAAGAATATAGCCATAACTTCATTCAGGTAGTTAAAGACAAAAAATAAAACCAAATCAGAACAAAGAAATTCAACCCACTCACTTTCCAGCCCAAAACAAGCCTCAGAAGAGACCCAGGATGAAGGATGTCCCATGAAAATACTATAGGAAGATTCACTACTCATGAAGAAGAGCAAGTGTTCCAAACTACTAATCTAACTTCCAGGACTACCAAACACAGTGTTAAGAAAGCCAAGAGAAGAGAAAATTTTGAAGCAATGTCCACAGTCAGCAAAGCCAAACCAAGGTAAATTTCATGAGATACCAATTACATGAGCTATGCCGTTCTGTCTAGAGAGAAGGTTTCCAAGTGCAGGTGCTCTAAATTCCTGAAAGTCCATATCTAGGACAAATTGTTCATTATAGAATCATAGAATAGTTGGGGTTGGAAGGGACCTTTAAAGGTCATCTAGTCCAACCCCCCTGCAAGAAGCAGGGACATCCCCGACTAGATGAGGCTGCTTACAGCCCCATCCAATCTGGCCTCGAATGTTGCCAGTGATGGGGCATCTACCACTTTTCTACGCAACCTGCTCCAGTGTTCCACCATGCACATTGTAAAAAAAAAAATTCCTTACATCAAGTCTGAATCTGATTCCTTCTATTTTAAAACCATTACCCCTCATTCTATCACAACAGGCCCTGCTAAACAGTTTCTCCCCATCTTTCCTATAAGGTCCCCTTTAGGTCCTGGAAGGCCGCTATAAGGTCTCCCTGAAGCCTTCTCTTCTTCAGGCTGAACAAGCCCAATTCACTCAGCCTGTCCTCACAGGAGAGGTGCTGCAGCCCTGTGACCATCTTTGTGGCCCTCCTGTGGACTCGCTCCAACAGGTCCATGTCCTTCTTAAGTTGGGGGCTCCAGAACTGGATGCAGTACTCCAGGTGGGGTCTCACCAGGGCAGAGTAGATGGGCAGAACGATCTCTCTCGACCTGCTGGCCACGCTTCTTTTGATGCGGCCTAGGATACGGTTGGCCGCCTGGGCTGCAGGCACATATTGTCAGCTCATGGTGAGCTTCTCATCTGCCAGCACTCCCAAGTCCTTCTCCTCAGGGCTGACCTCAATCCATTCTCTGCCCAGCCTGTATTTGTGTGTAGGATTGCCCTGACCCACGTACAGGACCTTGCACTTGGCCTGGTTGAACTTCATGAGGTTTGTATAGACCCACCTCTGCAGCCTGTGAAGATCCCTCTGGATGGCATCCCTTCCCTCCAGCATGTTGACTGCACCACACAGCTTGATGTCACTGGCAAACCTTCTGAGGGTGCACTCTATCCCACTGTCCATGTCACCAACAAAGATGCTAAACAGGGTCGGTCCTAACATCAACCCCTGAGGAATGCCACTCACCACTGGTCTCCACTTGGGCACTGAGCCATTGACCGCCACTCTCTGAGTACGGCCATCCAGCCCATTCCTTATTCACCACGTGGTCTATCTGTCAAATCCAATGTCACTCCAGTTTAGAGACAAGGCTGTCGTGCGGGACAGTGTCAAATGCTTTGCATGAGTCTAGGCAGATAACGTCAGTTGCTCGTCCCTTGTTCACCAATGTTGTAACCCCATGATAGAAGGCCACCAAATTGGTCAGGCATGATTTGCCCTTAGTAAAGTTGTGTTGGCTGTCACCAATCTCCTCCTTATATTCCATGTGCCTTAGCACGGTTTCCAGAAGAAAGTAAGTTACTAGCAGTTTAAATTACTATTAAAGGATCACATAAGTTAACTTTTCAAATAGCTTTTTTCTTTTTTTTTTCCTCTGCAGAGTCACAGTAGAAAAACTTGGAATATTTACTGTTATACCCAACCAGTTTCAGTAATGATAAGAACATACTGCAAATTCTGAGTTATATAAGTAGGTTCTTTTTTTTCTTTTTAAATGAAAGGACAGTTTTTATCATACTTTTAAAAATCCTAAGGTATATTATTAGTGGTGCGACAGTTTAAAATACTTTGTTATGAACCCAAATCCTAAGAACCACATTAATCTAACTACGTGCCCTTTCAGTTCTCTCTTGTTTTATTACCCTGACGTAACACCTGGATTCAGAGTGTAAGTGACTGTAGCTCAACACAGGAGAGTAAGCAGGTCACTGCTGTTTGTACATGTAAATCAAGGAATTCACAAATGACTGTCTAACTATCCATCTGCATAGCAAACAAACAGCCATAGTGTGCACACAGCATTAATAAACAGTCCTTACAGGCAAAAAAAAACCCCAACTTATCCTGACCAGGACCTTTTGTGGGAAACTGCCCTGAGTCCTGCAGAAAGTTCCTTCTTTCCTAGAAGGAAAGTTGATTCTGATAACGTGCCAGAGATTCAACTGATTGTACGAGTAGCACTCAGTTTATTCCAATAGCATAGCAAGTACATAATACAGTCATTTTACATCTATAATGCATGTTCAGCGCTTCAGAACTGGTGGGTCTATTTGCAGTACTGTGCACACCACAAAATGACATGTAAGGCGTGGTCCAGTCTGGAGTTCTCCTTGGGAAACGGGCAAGCCAGGTTAAAGAGCTTGTAACAGTCCAGAAGTTGTCCCACAGCTAAGCTTAAACTACAACCTTACATAAGGGTCCAGAGCAGGGCCTAAAGCGGGCCTACAGGAAAGACGGGGAGAAACTCTTCAGTAGGGCCTGTTGTGACAGGACGAGGGGTAATGGTTTCAAAACAGAGGGAGGTAGATTTAGATTAGACATTAGAAAAAACTGTTTACAAATGAGGGTGGCGGAACACTGGCACAGGTTGCCCAGAGAGGTGGTTGATGCCCCACCCCTGGAAACATGCAAGGTCAGGCTGGATGAGGCTCTGAGCAACCTGATTTAGTCAGGGATGTCCCTGCTCCTTGCAGGGGGGTTGGACTAGATGACCTTTAAAGGTCCCTTCCAACCCTGACCATTCTACGATTCTAAGTCATTGAAACATCCCCACACTGGCAAAAAAGAGATGGTTCTTGAAACATTTGCTCATTTTTCCTAATGGCCATTTAAGGAGCTGATTCTTCACTCATTTTATGTATTTTTACAAGCTAAAGAACAGCCCCAATCACATGCTGGCCTTTACCACGAAGCATACCACCTACGAAAAAGAGGAACCACAATCTACTAGTTTACCAAAATCTTTCCAATGCAAGAATGTCATTAACAGAGAGCATGGCATTTTTCTGCCCCAGACGTGGCACACCCGTCTACGCTATTCAACTTTTAAAAAGAAGAACTAGTGCAACTGTACACTGTCTTAATGAAACTCTTCCACCTCTGAACAGACTTTAATTCTACAGTCTAAAGAGGAATAGGAAATGAGTCCTGATCCCAGGCATTAATAGTTTAGCATGTTTCTACATCACTCTAACCTGAAGCCAAAAACCAAGCAAGAGCCCCATTTCATAAGCAGCTGCAGCCACTTTGACATCAAATGAAGTAAGCAGCCATTCCTCTCCTTTGATTATAAATGTTAAACTGCAGTGAATAAGATGACCAGCCTGCTGTATCTGAACTACATTTTAACCACAAAGTGGTTTAAAACATACATGATACCAATTACAAGTGTTGATGAAGTGTCTCACTATAAACACGAGCCAATAACTACTTCATTAAAAACAGAGCATTTCTCTCCATACACAGCCAACTGTGTAGATAATGACTGATCTGAACAAGTGTGTAAAACATCAGAATATAAAATTAGAATCTAGCAAGTTGTTTCACATTTTCAAACAAAAGCATTAGGCAGCTTTTAACCTGTTAAAGACATAAGGACACGGACATTGTCTAACACCTTCACAGATAAACAGAGCGGAGAATCCCTGACAATGCCAATATGAAGATCTGTGTTTGTTACCTCTACAGAGAATGCAGTCTACAGTTATTCTAGGATCTTCTATTACTCTGAAGATTGGATGACACTGTTCCCAAAAAAAGCTCAAAAAAAATCTAAACCCCCAAAAAACCCACGCTCACTTCCCCACACAAGTACACTTCTGAGAACAAAAGTAGCAACTCAAGTTAACTAGCTCTCCATATAAAATCTTTGTGTGGTGAATGCATTCTGCTTAGGTAACCAAACAAAAGTCTTGAAGCGTCAAAACTACCTTTAGTTCACCACTTCAACAACTCGCAGTTTTTAATAGAAAACCCTTAGTTTACCACACCATGAAGCCTAAGAACACCGTGTGAAGTTGCCCTAGTTAAAATGCTCACCGTTACCCACAGACTTCGGTGCATAACCTACAGGTGTTCAGATAGAGCACCAAGCAGTAGCTTACTGCAGTTTATCACAAATTCAGATGATTCTCTCAGGTTCACAATAAAACTGATTTATCATAGAGCAATTATTGGCATGCCTCCATTACTAGAGAAGGAACACACACTCGCAAACCCTCTACTTTCACTCTACTTTTCACTCTACTAAACTATACCAATACCCTGGAAGAATGAACCATGCTGTATCAATAAAAATATCTCCACAAACACACCAATAAAATTATTAGTGTAGACTTGTCCTGGATCTATCCCTGGGAAAGAGCAGTGTTGCTGCTATTCCAAAGAGCCTGCCAAGGAAAATGTGCTCCTGGGAGGCAAATGCTTGACTTCCCCCAGACTTACAGAACTGAAGCGAGGTCTCTCACTTCCAAGGGGCAAGTGAACTTGTCATGGTAATACTATTACAGCTACAAGTGGCAGTCTCTAGAAAGAAAGGAAAACAATACACATTGTTCCCTGCAGGTGCCCTCAACGATGACACCTCCTCTGGATGACAAGCCCAAATGCCTCTGGGTAATTCCTAAAGGGACTACATTACAGAAGACAGAAACTAGACATGGTGTCTAACACTTGTTTTTGTGGAATTTCTGCTTCAGTCTCACTCCAAAATGCTTTATTTTTCAATTTACTGCAAAGCAGTCATTAGTCATGCTTTTGGACTTCAGTGAGAGCCACATGCCAGTACTTTACATACAAGCACCCACGTCCTTCTTTGCCTAATAACTCCACATCACCACTGGTTCTCCAACGCCTTGTCCACTGAAAAAAATGCATCTGCTCTTTAAAAGTACAAAACTCAAGAGTTCCTCATATGGAAAATTTTCTTATGGTGTAATACTGCTTTAAAATTATCCACCAAAGAGTAATGAATTTCAACTCTGCTTCTCCAAAGACTAAGCATACGACCAATTCAATGTGTCCACACCTGCTACTTCACTGATGTTCTCATACTCCACACACAGTGTTTATGAGTCTTCAACATAATATAAATAAAATTGAGAGCACATAAGACAGCACTTACAACATTATTGATAATGTAACATAAATATGTTTACCCTGAAAACTCGTACGTGGAGACTTCACTTATGAATCTGACATGTGCTGTGTTGTATACTATCTTCCACTCATCTTTTCAGTTGACTCATATAAAACATTGCTTCTAAGACTCCTTTATTACACGCTTCCACCTCAGTCTACAACTTAAATATTTATATTGAAACATAACACAGCTGATCAAATAAAGAGGTGACACGATCAGCACACCTGCTGAGGTTTTGAAGCACAGAAATAAGGCCATCTGTAGACAAAAGCCCAGTTTTTAATCCCCAAAGTATTTTGTTATTTTTTCCTTTCTTTATCACATTTTTAGGTACTTATTTGAAAGCAGCAGTGAATAAGGACACTTTACAAATATCACAGTAATGTTTTTCAGGGGATCAAAATGTCATTTTCAATGCATGTTTGGTACTTCCATGGTTCTTAATAATTAATAAAAAGTAGTCATGAAAAAAAAAACAAAAACAAACAAACACCACAAAAACAAACCCAACAGTTCACTTTTGAAGATATTTTGCACCTACCAAGTTACTTCATTACACTGAATTTTCTCCTTGTACATCAACCTATTCAACAGATTCTCAGATTTTATTCTTACTATGAGACTGTAAGTCCCAAATTACAAAACATTTTCAAACTTTAGACTAGTAAAACATTGTCCAACTGCAATATACACTTTGGTTCCAAATGTGTTAGCTCTATCACAACATGACATTAGCAAAAAAAAAAAAAAAAAAACACAACCCCAATTAGTTGTCTCCACAGAAGATGAAGGACATTCCATGGAAAATGCTGCCCTTGTTCTTTGCACTGTCTTCATGTATGAAGAGTAATTTTCTCTAAAAGATTTTTTTCACCCTTTTAAAAGTGTCTAAAGCCAGAATTCAAGACCAAAAATGTCACAGCTCTTTAAGAGCTCATGGCCTGCACAGTACTGCTGTGAAAAATAACAATGTTGCCGCTTAGAAGAGACATTCATGGCAGTTTTCTAACTCCTCTTTCAAAATGCATCCTATATTCAAATGGATTTGTCAATTGAAAATTGTGAAATCATGTAATTATGTATTGCATTTACATTCCTTGCAGAGGATGCCTTTCAAAGCCAAAGGCCTACTTTGGAGGGTTCTGCGAGGTTAAGGGCTTGTACCTGCACACGCCAACACAAACATGGTCCTTCTGGCACTACACTGAACGCTACGCACTAACTGTTGCATACATTGGCCATGAGCATTCTTCCATATTGCTGTGTATGAAAATCAAAAGACAGAGCTATGCTGGTAATTGAGAAGCCAACAGCCACATTCAGTTACATTTAAAGGTTGTCATCAGCACAATAAAAACTTCTCAGAACACTTTTTCCCCAATTTCCTCTAATGAAGATCTGAAAAACTTTAAACTTATGTTTGGAAGGAGGAAAAAAAAAAAAGCTTACAGAGGTTCTTAAATATAAAATTCTGACTTGCAGGTCCAAAATTCTGGCATAACAAGAAAGAAAACGGCTGAGGATTACAATAAGAGGGCAGTGCTTGAGGACATTGAAAGCGTATTAGATTAACAGGAACCAACGCTAAGAAGGCTCTGTCTGATTTACAGAAGAAAGAGGGGGAGGAGAATGGAAAGGGAAATATGTCAAGCCCTTAGCTTATTTCATGAGCATACTTCCTTTTAAGTAGGCAATTATTTTGCAGTTTTTCATAGCAAACTAGGAGGAGTCTGACAACGCATTCCCAGGACATGGTTATCATGACGTTGAACAAAATACTTCAATGGATTTCCTGTTTTGTTTCTACGGATCTGTATACGACAGTCAGAGGTCTGTTCCTCAGCCAAATAACATATCTGGAGAGCAGCAAGAGTGGTTTCAACTGAAAATAAAACCAAAACAGGCCAGAGTTTATTTCTGCTGTAAACAGCTGCCTAACTACATTGCATTTATTAAGAAACCACTGAGATAAGTTTAAAGGAACAAAAATTACAGTCATCCCAATGGGCAAAAAAAGGCATGCACAGTTATTGCAAAGCTCACCTTTAGAGTAAACAGCTGTCGTAGTTCAGCCCCGATCGGGACCAGACTACGCAGTCTCTCTCTCACTCCCCTCCAAGAGAAGAGGGAGAGATAATATAAGGAAAAACGGCTCGAGGTTTGAGATAAGGACAGGGAGAAAATCCTTAAAGTTACTGTTATGGGCAAAACAGACTCGACTTGGGGAAAACTATTCATTTATTTCTAGAACTAGCAGGAGAATGAGACAGAGAATGAAATAACTTCCCCTGACTCCTCCCTCTTCCCAAGCTTAACATTATCTCTACTACCTTCCCCCCTCGAGCAGCACAGGGGGAAAAGGGAATGGGGGTTGCGGTCAGTACATCATGCGTTGTTTTATGCTGCTGCTTCCTAGTCAGGGGAAGAACTCCTCACATTCTTCCCCTGCTCCAGTGTGGGGTCCCACCCATACGCCACAGTCCTTCATGAAAGTGCTCCGTCCTGGGTCATCTCTTCCACAGGGTGCAGTCTCTCCAGAACGGCTGCCCCAGCGGGCCCTCCACAGCTGCCTTCAGGCATCTGCCTGCCCTGGTGTGGGGTACTTCACGGGCTCCAGGTGGATCTCTGGTTCCTCTGTAAACTCCATGGGCTGCAGGGGGACAGCCTGCTCCACCATGGTTGTCACCACAGGCTGCAGGGGAATCTTGGCCAGGAACCGCATTACTTCTCCCCCTCCTTCTGAACTGACCTTGGTGTCTGCAGCTGTTCCTCTCATGAGAAAAGTTCTTCACAACAGGCAGGCAGATGCCTCTCAGAATGTTTTCACATCATCCATCTCATCTCATGTCCACTTCTTGCAGCTGGGCTGGGCCGGGCCTAGTCAGGCCCAGTCAGCTGCCTGGCAAGAGGCCAGAGGGTGAGGCCTGCGCCTCCGCCCCCGCTCAGCTTCTTCACATCTTCTCGCCTTTTTTTTTCTGTTTTCCCCTTCTTAAATACATTATTGCAGAGGCGTTATCATGGAACATTCTGCTACCAGTCGGCTCGGCCTTGGCCAGCAGCAGGTCCACCCTAGGCCCGGCCGAGTCCACTGAACAAAGGGGAGTAACTTCTAGCAGTTTCCTACAGAAGCTACCACCTTAGGCCCCCCCTCACTAAACAAAACCACAACAACAGCATAGAAACAGTTGACAACTTCACTAGATACAAACACTGTCATTTCTTCATAATGAAAACTAAAGTAAAAATAAATAAATAAATAAATAAAATAAAAATAAATAAATGAAATTGAGTACCATCAGTTGGATGATACTCAATATACCCTCACAATTACTAACTGTTGTAGTTTAGCCCCGCTCTGGACCACTCTCCCCCATTCCCTCGGAATCTATGTAGTTGAAGTATTTCCTTCTACATTAAGATCAAAAGGAATTATTTGCAGAGGTTGTGCAGTTGTTTGTGACAGCATTTGGAAAAGGACATCTCATGCTTTACAAGGAACGAATGGAATTCACAGACCAGAAATACAGAAAAGTAGTCATCAACTTCAGAGATGCCTGACTCATAAGCACTGTTCTCGAATACCGCTTGCATGCTTTATCCTTCATACTACATCTACTTGCCAGAAGCTAGAACAGAAGCTTCATATACCGTCAATGTCTTGAACGGGAAATCAAGCTTCCTAGCTCCTGAATGCAGAATTCACAACTCATTCTGTTTCTGCCCATCAACACCGTTATTCAGCTGGTCTTCTTCCGTGATCGTACCCATGCCCACAATGAAACAGGCAAGTTTTGATGCCCCCGATATTCAGATATTTGACCAGAAGAATCTGACAACTGAAGATATGGCTGAAGTACAACTGATAATCTCTACTGTTCATAATAGCTCAGAAGAGACATTTCATTAGAACTATTAATTTATTTAAAACTTAGGAACTCTAGAGTTATCCTGGGTTGCTTTGACAACAGATGCTTAAGAGTAAGTTAACAGATCATCTGTCTTCATCTCCTCTTATAATGGGTTTTTACAAGACCAAGGCCACCACTAAAACCACCAAGAACATGTGCTTTGTTCATTCCAGTCATGCCTCAAATTTCCAGCAAGTTTTCAAGCTTCTCTCACACATATCTTAGATTAAGCCACTAACATACAAAGCTTTAAGGATAAAATAAAGAAACATACATGAGTATTTCTGAGTCTCAACACAAACAGTAAGACCTCAGTAAGATACCTTGTTTTCTTTAACACCTTGACAAAGCAAATGCCTTTTAAGTCACACAATGAGCCACTTCAGTTCAACTGCAGAAGAGCAGGGTGGGAGAATGGATTGCTTTCTCTGCAAGAGAAAGCAATTTAAGGTCCTCTTCTCCCCACAGCTTGTTCCCTTTCATGAAGTGCAATTTCTGTCCCCTCAGACAAAACAATGAAAACTTTGTGGAGCTGTGTTGTAAACTCAATCAGTGGAGCAATCTAAGTTATGATGTAATATAAGTTTGTTTGCTTAAAAAAAAAAAAAACAAAAAACAAACATACCAAAAAAACTCCACCCAAAAACCTGTACGGATTACTTCAAACAGATTTACATCACAGCCTTGACAGTTACGGTGGCATTGGAGCAATGAACTCCAGCAGTTATCTCCTGCAAATCCAGTTTTATAATGGACTAGTACTGTGAGATAGCAGAAAATACCACTGATGAAGAAGAATCAAAAGAAAGGGAAGAAAGTATTGCCACTCAACTGCAGATTCCATTTTTCTTCCTTAATGAAATTAAACATTTGAAAGAAATTTATCAACTCAGAGCTTCAGCACCATTCGCTCAAAAGATCCCAACATTTATGAAGAGAAGATCAATTCCAAAACAGCACAACAAAAAAGTCTTATCTGTATCAAAAGTGAGTAGAAACTTTTTAAGGTTTGTTGCACACAGATCCGTGATGAAATAAATGCACCTAGATGGAAGCACCCTTCTTAAGAAGCTCATTATAAAAATATGGCAAGGGAGAACAGTGGGCTGAAACCACATGAAGGTAATGACAACTAACAGCACTGCAAGACAGGAGATACACAGAGGTGGCATTTTCCCCTCTATCCTTTACCAGGTTTTCATCTCATATAGCTCATCACACTCTGGCCAAACAACTACGGTTCAAAGATGTGTTAGGATAACCTGGTAATTATAATTAATGAAAAGTACATAGAGTGCTCTAAGACAACAACTTTTAAGGTGTAACTGACATTGCACAATGTTTTCCCAACGAGCTCAAGCTTCAAGATGGTGAGAGTCAAGAGACAGCAAGCACAAAAAAAATACAGCAAAGCGCACCTAAATAACTAGATAATAGCACGAGCCCCTGAAGAAACAAAAGAGGATGACACAGTTGAAACACCAAAAAGGAACAACAGGTCAACAAGAACTCTGGTTGTGATGATAAAAAACAAGTGCAGATCACAGAAGACATTTCACTAGGGGAACTGAAAGGACCTTGTGCAAGCATGGAATAAGATTGAAATGGAAAAAAAAAAAAACCAAAAACAAACAAACACTGGAAAGAAGTGTTCCAGACTGAAGCACCTCAACAGGTAAAACAGCAGTGAAACAACAGGAGATAATGAGTACACCTGGAAGAAAGCCCAGTATGGTTATATTAAGTTAACATCACTCATAGTAGTTTAACTTGACAAATTTGGTAGAATAGGAGGTAAGTTAACAAAAGGGAGGAAAAAAAAAAAAAAGACTGGAAGTACAAGCACAGACAGCAGTAGAGGAGAAGAAATAACAGAGAGTAGAAGGCAGTGAAGAGTAACAAGAGGACAGTACTACAGAAGCCCTGGGAGAATAAGGCAAGTGGTATGTTACAGATAGTATCGAAAGCAGTAGAGATTAAGGTGGGTAAGAAAGGCAGGGAATCCTTGCCACTTGGCCAGAAGGAGCCTATAGAGATCTTAATGAAGGCAATTTCAGCAGAGCACAGAACCTGGAGTGGAGTGAATTTAGTACGAAGAAAGAGGAGAGAGCGTACAAGAACAAACGTAAGTTTTTCTGTTCCAGGAGTCTGAAGAAGGGAAGAAGACAGTTGACTGTCAGCTACAAGGATGGAGGAAAACAACCCAGAACAAAATTAGGAGAGGAATAAGATAGTAGGAAGATGTGAAAAACAGACTAGAGTTGACAGTCAACTTTAAGGATGGAGGATAGTAGCTCAGAATAAAATTAGGAAGGGAGTAAGATGGCAGCAAGAGGGAAAAAACAGAAATTTGCCATTAAAAGACAAAAGTTGAATGAATGGGGCTTTGGCATCAGGATAAGCAGTTAAACATAGAAAAAGCAGAGAGCAAACATGAGAATCTATCTTGCCTGTAAGTAGCAGGCAAGAGTGCTGAGCAAAGGTAAATATGCCAATTCTAATCAGTTTTTCTCTAGAAACCTTTAGATTCTGCAGAGGAAGAGATACAGGAAAAAGCCTAAGGCAGAGCTCTAGACAGCCTGCAAAGCAAAGGAACTGGGAAATGCATTTGGGGCAAAAAACCAAAAATACAAGGATAATTGAGTATGAAATAAGAGCTAGGAAGAAGACGTCAAAGAAATATGCCTGGTTCAACAGTCAGTATTATCATAAAGGAGACGAGGAGGTGGCAGTCATGAGAAAGGGACTTTGAGATGCAGTAACCAGATAAGATGGCTGGCAAAATCAAAACAGAAGTAATCACTTCTCTCAGAAGCAGAAATGAGAATGAGCAGATGAAGATCAAATAGGCTAGAGAATAAACTTAATGAGAAACAATTTGAAAAAAAAAAAGTTAGAAGGAATGAGGGTGAGGAATCCATGATAAACGGAAAGACTGTATCTGTCAGAGATTAAGCTATATAGGGAGAAGCAAGAAGTGAGGCAACATGAAGGAACATCTGATGGACCCCTGCTCAAGGAAAGCTTAAGAGCAAATAACGGAGGGGGAAGTATAAAGATAATGTAGATGAGGAACACAACATTCATTGTTAATGATAAAAGGGAGAAAAAGACAGACATTAGTCTCTAATGTAATGCTGTATTGTTGGTAGCAAGGTTTCTGAAATCAATATAGCAGACAAAACTGTTCCTGACAAAATATTCAGGAACTAGCCTTTGATGTGGATTTCCTGAGGAGGCACACAACCATTCTTCATACTTAAATTACACATATGGGATACAAAGCTCAGTTACTGTACCGAATCTTGTCACACATAAGGAAGGCAAATGAAAGGTTCAGGAATGTACTATTAACCTCACGTGCCTTGCCAGTGCAACACAAATTTCACTGAAAAACAAAATCAGTTAGTTGAAACCTATGAACAAGCCAGATATTTAAACCATCTGATCCTCTATTTCTTCTGCTTGTGGTCTAACATTACCCACAAATAAGCCTGCATTTTCATTTAAGAAAAAGAACATAAAAGCAAACAGCAATTCAAATTCATAGAGAAGAGCTAGAAAGGGCCAATTAAACACTTAAGAAAAGCAATTTGGATAGGAATCACCAAAAATAAGGTTGGAAAAGACTTCAGAACACCAACTTCATTCTCAGTGCTCCAAGTCTGTATCAGCTTTCTTTAAGCCACTCCTGAGAGATGTTTATCTAACACGTTTTTTAGCAAACCTCAAACAATACAGACTCCACAATCTCCCCTGGCAGTCTACTGCAGTGACCAAAGAATTTTAAAATCTTCCTCTAACATTTGGCATGCATCTCCCTCTCTGAAATTCAAACCATTTCTTCATGCACCATAAAGCTGATTGCCTTCCTCTTTGCAGCAAAAACTGCTGTACAGAAAGGATGTTCCCTATTGCAACTGGACAGCTCTCTGCAGTGTTTTGCATTGGAAGGACAGAGCCCTTATTAAAAAAAAAAAAAAAAAAAAAAAAAGTCTGCCTGAACAGATGAGCCAGAAAAACTCATCTCTGTGATGAGTCATCTGGGACAGCAGAGACGGACTTTCCCACATAAGCAGTCTACTGAAAGCTGGATTCAGCCACCGCAAGTGACACAGCCAAAGGAAACTAACATTTACACGCAAGCAAAGCACAGCCATAATGTTAGTCATGATCGCTCGTCCTACAGCCCTTGGAAAGGAGCCAAGTGAAAAACAGTACGGCCCTGGTGCAGCACCACTCTAGGGGGAAAAAAAAGGAGTCAGTAAGGGCAAAGCAGAGCAAGGGGGGAGGGGAATGAAAGCAAAATCAAGCTTGGAAATGAGACGTGTGTGAGGCCAGTCATACATAGGGAAAAGGATGCAGGAAGGCAGCTGAACCCGTGGAGTGGGGAAGGGGGCTGGGATTAGGACCGTCTCCCTTTCCAGAGGCAGTGGACCTAAGGGAAGCCCTAGACAGAGCAAGTTTCCTCCCATGAGATGGCTCCTCGCTCTGGGTGGGGCAGTAGGGACCCCAAAGGAAAAAAATGCAGGGAAGGGAAGGGAGTGTACAGCTATACAGGGGGCATGGCAGAGGGGAAGAGGGAGTATGGAGCCCTAGAACAGGGTGGAAGGCAGTATGGGGATGGCAGGGGAGAGCTGGAGGTATGCAGCTGCAGCCGTGGCAGGGGACTGGAGCATGGCATGGCAAGGACTGCAAAGCCATAGTAGGGGTGATCCACAGGAGAAGTGGCACACAGAACAGTGTGCAGAGCAATGCAGAAGGTGGAAATGCATAGCATGGTGGGAGCAAGGCTGTGGGGGGTGCACAAGGAGGTGTACAACCACAAGGGAGAAGAGCAGAGCTATACAGAGAGCAAAATGCTGCATAGCTATGGGAGCAGAACTATGGAAGAGGAGAGCAAGCCATGGGAGAACAGCTAT
This sequence comes from Chlamydotis macqueenii, assembly GCF_036417535.1. Classification (NCBI taxonomy): domain Eukaryota; kingdom Metazoa; phylum Chordata; class Aves; order Otidiformes; family Otididae; genus Chlamydotis; species Chlamydotis macqueenii. The sequence continues at coordinate 51,054,181 of NC_141593.1, read as the reverse complement.
GGGAGAACAGAGCTGCTGAGGGGGCTTGAGGAGGGAAGGGAAGGCAAGAAGGGGTTCATAGCCACGGGAGAGCAGGGCTACAGGGATGCAAGCAAGCGCGCAGCCGTGGGCAAGCGGGGCTACAGGTGCAGCACGGGGACACACAGCCATAGGAAAGCGGGACTGCGGGGGTGGGAGGCAGCAAACCGGTGCACAGCCCCGGGAGAGCAGGGCCACGAGGGGCAAAAGGCGATGTGCGGCCATCGGAGAGCACGGCAGGCGCGGGAGCGGCGGGGGGAACGGGACACAGCCATGGGACAGCGTGAGAGGCAGACGCGGTAGCGGGGGAGGGGACACAGAGCCGGGAGGGTCAGGGGGGTGTAACAGGGCCTGGCAGCGGGGGCGGGGGGGCCGCAGGGCCCGGCGGCGGGCGCGGGCCGCTCACCTGCGCGGCGGAGCTGCAGCAGCCCATGGCGTCGGCGGGGCTCTACTCTGGCGGTGCCCGGCGGCGGCGAGGTGCGAGGCGGCACGGAAGAGCGCCGGGGAGCCGCCGGCCGGGCCCGATCAGGCGAGCGCGGCTGCAGCACCAGCCCCGCCGCGGCGCCCCCTCATCCTCCCCCCGCGGCGGCAGCGGCTGCCGCGGCTGAGGGGAAGGGGCGGGGCTTGCGGGGGCGGGGCCAAGGGCACTGCAGCGCGGGGGGTACCTGCGCGGGCGTTTGGCACCGCCTCCGCCTCAGCCCCGCCCAGCTCCGCGCGTCGCTTCCGCTGGCGCAATCGCTTTTGCCTGGTTGCCACGGCGACGGCAGGGCTGGCGGCGGCCTCGGCTGGGCCCCGCCCGGCCCTGGGGCCCTGGCTGCCGCCTTTCCGGAGCCAGACGTGGTCAGGCGTTCGACCCTTCGTCCCCCTCCCTCTCCCCGACCTCCCGAAGGAGGGGCCGCCGCTCAGTGCGTGGACAGTGCGCGGGAGGGACGCATCGGGAAGCTGTGTTCTGGTCAGGGAGGTTTCCAAGTGGCTGCTATTACCTGTAAAAGGAGAAGAGTGCTGCTTGTGTGGCCGTGTGCTTGCAGGTCTTAGAGGAGGCTTGAAGTGCCTCTGCTTGGCAGTGAGAGACGCTTGAGAAACCCACAGCCTAGTGGGCCTGTGTTTTATACAGCCTTTGGTGTGGCTTATCCCATTCTCCAGACTTGCCCTTTCCAGTGCTGCAACGTGTACAGTACTCAGTCATTGAAAATAGTAGCCCTGAGTGATTGAAAAATATGTGAATCTGCCCTTAGGACATATTTGTGCAGCTGGTTTTGGCAAGCTTTGTAGCTGCCTCAGAGACAGGTCTCATTCTTTGGAGTCATACAACTCAGTAACTGCAAAAAGCTGGTTTTGTGAACTACATCAGGATGATGCTTGCTGCACAGTTAACAGAGACAATTTCAGTCTCAGAACTGCAGGCTGGACCATGTTCCTAAGTCACCCAGGTAGCAACAAATGCCTCACAGCTTCTAAACCAGGGAAGTCACTACATGGCTGCATCTTGTAGTTGTTAATGGCAGAAAAGTGACTGAATGGTCTCAGAATGAAAGGTCTCAGAATCAAAGAGAGTTCTCTTTGGAAACTGGCAGTCCTTCTTAAGGTATGTTTACTGGCCAAACAATTTTGTTTGAATGTGGCCTAAATGTATTAAGTGATAGTCTAAGTTAAAATATTTTTTTTCCTGAATCTTGACTCTGTAGCAGGTTTAATTTCACCAATATAGTAGAATATCCATGATTAGAAATAACATTGCAATGACTTCAGTTTAAAATGATCCTTTGACAGGCAGAATGAGGCAAAAGAGGCCTTGTGACTAGAGAAGGAGTCTTGTTAGGCTTCCAAAATAGAACAAAAGCTGGCATGTGGGTGAATTGTGAATCATACTTTTTTTTTAGCTCTTCTCAGTTTAATAGCAAGTAACAACACTTCTCGCAATTTTTATGTTTTCTAACATGTGGTTAAAATACCTATTAATCCCTTATATGTGCATTGCTGTTATTTCTCATTGTTCCACCTCATTCTGTCCAAATATTTATGTCACATTCAAAGGTGTGACCATCAAAGGACTGTTTTGCAGGAACACTCTCTAGGAGGCATATTTCTTTTGTGATCGACACAGGACTAGATAACAAGAAATCTGTAGTTGGTGCTTGTGTAACTTTGGACATGTCACTTTGGTTTCTCTGTTCGTCAGTTTTGCTATATATAAAATTGAATTTCTCCTGGTGTTTGTCTTGTTCATTTGCTTGGGTAGCAACAGCATGATGTCTGTGGCATAGATGTAATTTAGTCAGTCTGTTAAATAGACCAAATACAATTTTTTAAAATAGTCCTTTCATTTAGTACTTTCATTTTAATAGTCTCATTTAGAACCTCAAAATGTGTCATGGTAATTAAATACTGCCTTCTACTTTTTGCACGTAGACTAAACACATTCATCATGATTATTGGAAGATAGTAATGGATTAAAACAGTCTCTGCCCCACATATTTGTGGAGCCTTAAAAAAAAAAAGGGCATTCTAGCCAATAATCAAAAGCAGCTGCACAGGGGGAATGGCAGTTTTACAGTGATTAAATAAACACCAGTCCTTAGTTAGCTGGGCAAGCCTTTATGGAAAAGCTTGTAAAGATACACCAGCTGTAGCACAGGTAGCTGAGGTTTAGTGTAAGTATGTGACAACTGTTAACACATCTGAGTGTTAGAAGTAATCACCAGAGTAATTGCCCTTATCTTTGCTTCTGGCCCAAGGAAATTTGGTTGCATTTTTGACAGGGATGTGGTAATAGGAGCAGCGATAGATATCTGGCTTTCATTAGTTTAACTGTGCTTTGTTCAGCCACACACAAGAGAGAGTAAGAAGGACATAAAAAGGACGTGGACCTGTTGGAATTAGTCCAGAGGAGGGCCACAAAAGTAATCAGAGGGCTTTAAGCACCTTTCCTATGAGGACAGGGTGAGAAAGTTGGGGCTGTTCAGTGTGGAGAAGAGGAGGCTCCGGGGAGACCTTAGAGCGGTCTTCCAGTGCCTAACGGGGACCTACAGGAAAGACAGGGAGGAACTCTTCAGCAGGGCCTGTTGTGATAGAATGAGGGATAATAGTTTCAAAACAGAAGGAATCAGATTCAGACTTGATGTAAGGAAGAATTTTTTTTACAATGTGGATAGTGGAACACTGGGACAGGTTGCCCAGAGAGGTGGTGGATGCCACATCCCTGGCAACATTCAAGGCCAGATTGGACAGGGCTCTGAGAAACCTGATCTAGTTGAAGATGTCCCTGCTTCTTGCAGGGGAGTTGGACTAGATGACCTTTAAAGGTCCCTTCCAACCCAAAGTATTCTATGAGAGGCAAAATTAAAAGGTTCTTGCTTATTCATGATTGTACTTGCTTTTATATTTATTCAGATTAGTGTTTCAGGAAGAAACTGGAAGGGATTGAAGTGGGAATTTGCCGAATCTCAATTCAGTAATAAGGAAGTTGAACTTTAAGCATATGTCTAAGTGCATTTTTTTAATTGTGCATTATGGATTCCTTTCTGAAGCTGATTGTAATCTGCTCTAATCTTTCATCAAGTTCAAATCTGACTGCCCAGATTTAGTGTTAATAAGAATCTAGCTTTTTTTTTCTATAACAGATTTGAGTCTGCCCTTGTCTCCTCAGCCAAGAAGGATGAGCTTTATCTATATTTTCCTTTCATTGCCATCTGATACTAAGAAAGGAAGGTGGCAATAGAAAGAGAAAGCCCTAAAATTACAAAAATGCCTTTAGTACCTGCGTAAATTGTAGGTTGTATCCGGACTGCTTCCACTCTGTCAAGGGTGGGGAGGACAGAAAAAAAGATAAGGAAACATCTCAGAAAGTATGAATTGTGTGATAATTTTACCTTTCCTCACCAGGTGTAGGATCTGACCTTACGCATCTGTAATTAAACACCTAAGGATTTTCCAAGGCACAAAACAATCCATAGCTTTTGTCCCATATTAATTAGATAAATGCCTTTAATATAGCAGTAGATAAAATTCAGACCATTTGCGTGTGTTCTTAAGTATGAGTTTTGGGATTGAGTTTTCAAACAGGCTCACTACTGGGCTAACTGCCCGATCAAGAAATGTTCGAAACCTGGCCTTGCTGTTAATTAAATGGAAGAGTTGCATTATGCAGACTAAAAATTAAGTATTGCACCAGCAAGACATTGTTACAGTCTATGTGTTCACCTCCCTGTTCTAATAGACAAACTCAGCTTATTATCATTCTACTGACTTCTACCTGCCAATAAATCTGCACCTATGAATGCTTGACAACCACTCTGCATTTTTAAAAATACTATCCTGTGTGCTTAGCCTCAATATTCCTGTTTAGCTCTTTTTTAATCTATTTAAATACAGAATCACACATATGCCCTCCATAATATGCCTACGAGTAATTCTGCTGATTTCACCAGAATACTAACGAAAGGACAACAGAAGAAGGCATTCCAGCAAACACACGGCAAATAGGATGGCAGCCTGTCGCTATGAGCAATGTGGGGATAAAGGCCACTGACCCACTTGGAGCCCGGTGGCCCCTTTCTTTAGTGTATCTCAGAATTCACCTGAAACTGATAGTCTTCCTGAAAAGTTCAACTATGCCATTGCACTGTTTTACTGCTAGGGAACTACAGCATGGGTGCTTGTATCAAGTCACACAGGACATGTGTGGCCAGCAGGTCGAGGGAGGTGATTCTCCCCCTCTACTCTGCCCTGGTGAGACCCCACCTGGAGTACTGTGTCCAGTTCTGGAGCCCCCAGGACAAGAAGGACATGGACCAGTTGGAGAAGGTCCAGAGGAGGGCCACGAAGATGATAAAAGGGCTGGAGCACCTCTCTTATGAGGACAGGCTGAGAGAGTTGGGGCTGTTCAGCCTGCAGAAGAGGAGGCTCCGGGGAGACCTGATAGCGGTCTTCCAGTACCTCAAGGGGGCCTACAAGAAAGATGGGGAGAGGCTGTTTAGTAGGGCCTGTTGCGATAGGACGAGAGGTAATGGTTTTAAAATAGAGGGGGGTAGATTTAGATTAGAAATTAGGAAAAATTTTTTTACGATGCGAGTTATAGAACACTGGAACAGGTTGCCCAGAAAGGTGGTGGAAGCCCCATCCCTGGAAACGTTCAAGGCCAGGCTGGATGAGGCTCTGAGCAACCTGACCTAGTCAGGGATGTCCCTGCTCCTTGCAGGGGGGTTGGACTAGATGACCTTTGAAGGTCCCTTCCAACCCTAACCATTCTATGATTCTATGATTCTATGACATCAGTCACAAAACAGAGAATTGAAGTTGTGTCTTACAAACTCTGTCCAGCTTGCACACTGAAGATCCTATCAGTTATGAATTTTAGTCAGTCATGGCAAGTCTTCTTGCTGTCTGTCTGACCACAGAGGAACAGGTCAATTCAGGGAACTTATTGGGAAAGTCAGAAAACGTACTGTGATTCTACTTTGTGCTGCAGCCTCATAAATTGGTCATGTTAGGTCTGTTTCAAGTTAAGAACTGGAGACTCCAAGGAAAAACAAAACAGCAGAGAGCTTTTTGGATGAATCAGGAGGGCGAAATATTCTTTCCACAGTTCTGAATCAGAGTGTTGATCCATTGTAACTCTTAGAGATGTTACTTTTTTTTTTGAGAGGACAGAGGTGTACAGTGGAGGTCCTGTCCATTGATGGCTATCAAAAATGTTCAAGACTCATTAGAAGAATAATATTTCAAGGTGTTGGGAGAATGGCTAAGAATATGCTTTGTGCCTACAGTAGTCCATTTATGCCATAATGAAAGTAAAACAGATATCCTTTCTATATTGGAACATGTTGCTTTGCAATGTTTAATACCAGTTGGACTTCATTCTGGTGTTGGACCCCTGTGTGTGAAAACTGTATGAATACGTCATTTCACGCAAGTGAAACACCTGTCACATATTGACATTGTTATCAGCCTAAGCCAAAATAATGCTTGCAATCTGAGCTTAAATGTTCCATATCCAGCATCCAAACCCCTGAGAAATCCACTCTTCAGAAAATATTGTTTAAAACAGCTGGGACAGTGCTGTTCCGGGAGGGGGCGGGTGTGTGTGTGGATGTGGGTGGGGGTGGGAGGTGTCCAACTGATATCACAGCAGCAACCAGAAAAACATAATTTGTTTCAGCTTTATTAGGAAGTTTTGTGTTGCCCAAAGGAGAGACACAAAGCCAAGTGCAATCCTTCCTGTAGAGACAGTATCATCATAATACATGATTAGCCATTATGATCTCATGTCATATCACTCTAGGAAAATTATGGCACTCACACTGAGGATGTAAGACTACAGATGGAGGACTGCCTGCTACAAATCTCTTGTAAGGCTGCTGCAGTGAATCTCCTGGAGAAAAGTAATTGTCTAAAAAAAAACTATGCTAAAGGGACCTGCCATTTGTTTTCTTGGGGAAGATGGGAAGAGGGACTGTGGAGGTAGGTACTGTTCCATTTGGCACTCCTTAATGTTATGCAAGGAAGCATTCATCAAGGAAGATTCAGCTTTTTCTCGGAGTAAGACAAGAAATGAGATACGGCAATATCAAGTGTTGTGTTGCTCTGGTTTTCTGTATGGTATTTTTTATGAGAGAAGACATAGAAACATCACTCTCCAGAGGTTGACTTAGGCTGTGATGGATTTTATAGCTTAGTTACAGTAATGGCCAATTAGAGGTTGCTAGATTAGCATAAGTCTGGACTATTTGTTGTGGAGAACAGGTACAGTGGGCTCAGAATTGGCATTCAACTCAGGTGCAGGCTTAAGACCAAATACTGCTTTATCATGGACACAAATCCTCATTAATATACTCAGTGTAAGTGAATAGACATGGATGGAGCTAAAAATATTGATGGGTATCCTGTCTGTGAATCCTTGAAAGTATTTTGAAACTTTGAGGCTGAGTTAAGCCAGCAAGGTGGATAGAGAAATGGACTGTCACAGGGCTCAGCATAATTCAGCTCCATACAGCAGTTGGCAGTATACATACTGCCAATAGCAGCTGGCAGTGACAACAACCAGGAGAAGATATGAGGGGCTTCACACTGAATTTCACTGGATGTTTTCCTTCTGAGATGGGTTTTAAAGGTCTTGGCCTCACTGCTTGGTTGCTCTTTGAGTCACTCCTGTTCACCTTTAAAATGAGGGTATTAAAAATTTGAAAAGCAATTTCTTTTTATATAAAAATAAGCACACATATATATATAAACAGGGATAAAGATTTATTTTAAATTGAGGATATCAACTGGCAAGTTTCCTACACATATAGACATGCTTAACTTTAAACTCATAACAAGAGCTTTGCTTAGAGAAAGCCTCTAAAGGATCATAAGAATGTTTGAAAATCTGGTGTTACATTAATTTTTCTGGGTGGCAGGAAAGAGACTTTCAGAAGTTCTGTGCATCTGTCAGCTCCTGTTAATCTTGACTTTCCTTTGGAAAAAAAAAAAACACACCACATTGCTTATTTAAGAAAATAATTTAAACTTTGCAAGTGGTAGAGCTTGTGTGACCTACCTGGTCTAGCTGGAGGGTTTCCATCCTTACTGGTCCTCGACAGCTGGGTGGTACTGTGAACAATGTGTGTCCTCCAGTAAATGTATGTTGCATCTGCTCAGTAGTATCAGGTATCAGGCTGCCCGTGTCCCTTGAACCACGCTTGTGCTGGCTGACACAGCCTTACACTCAAGGCTATCGAGTCTAAGGCCACAAAAAGCTCCGGTGGGTGAAAAAAAATCCTTGGACATCTGCAAGGTATGCATAAACACCAAAGGAAAAACACTGGCTGACAGTATTCTGGAGAAGAGCAAGTTCCATGACTTCTTCAAGCATTTTTTCTTGTCAACACTTTATGTTTGATTACTAGGTCTTTGATTACCTGGAGGCTACGATTCACCTGCAGAATTTGCAGAGATACAGTTGCTTCTGATGGTTCATTCAAACTCAGAAGTATTTTACAGGCACACAATCAGTCAGTGGTTTTTTTAGGTTTGTTTTGTTTTGTTCTGATTACATCTGTTTCATTTGTCAAAGTATTCCTCTAAATACTGGAATAATATCCACCAAGTAAATGGTTTTATAATGTATAGAAAGCCAGCCTTTGTCTGCAGGAATTTGGTTTCTCTGCCTTTCCCATAACCATTAACTTGAAAGTACCCCGAAACATTCTGGTTGCTTTTTGCTTCCTCCTGACACCATTCAAACTCCACCCGCTAGTCACCTGCACCAATTTTTCCTGCTATTAATGCTTCCACTGACAGCTGTTTTAAGTTCCTAGGTAGGAGAATGCTTCCAAAATAAAAGCAGAAACAGTTTGCCTGTAGATAATACGCTGACACGCAAAACGTGTTTTTGTTTCACTTGAAGACACATCACTGTTGAGCAGGTGACGCTGAGAAATAGTTCTTTTGCTGTGACATCATCACGGTTGTGGCAGACAAGCAGAAGTGTTTAACTTCTGTTGCAGGACTAATGAGCATGTGATTAATGACAGAACTGTGAAGGGGCTCAGGCAGCAGGCTAAGGACATGGGGGAAGGTGGCATGAGTGCTAATAATTGACTGAAGAGGTTTTGTTGATTCCTCCTGTCACTATCCCTGTTACCTCATTGATTAGATTCCAGAAACTTAATCATGGCAGCTAGCTAGACGTTGATCACGGAGCCTCCGACAGACCCTGGATACAAACAGCGCAGCTTTATTGGTTTTCATGGCACACTGGAAAATCCCCGGGGCAGGATGCAGTGACTGATAGGGATGCTCTTCTAGCTATTGCTGGTAGGAGGGATGGAGGAAGAGTGAAAAGCGTGTCACTTTGAAATTCAAAAGTTTTAGTGAGACAGTTTTCAAGTTGAAAGATGGAAAACATTTAGATATGGAAGAAGTGGTTTTTTTAACAGTGCTGTGGGAATGTTGCATACTTTAGAGAGGTGGAGTCTATCCACCAAGTCTATCCAAGTTGGATTATTGCAATAGCTCATTACCAGAAAGCCTCCTGCAATTTGTAGAAGTAGGTGAGGAAATATCTCCCTTTTTGCTTTAGATCTTCACTGTGTATGGCGCAGAGCACATCCACCTTCCAGGAGTTTAGTTGGCCAAGTTAAGTTTAGCCGTCTGAGCCCAAGGTCAGCTCTTTCACTAGTAACAACTGTTGTAGAGAAGGCCAGAGGTAAGGGCCTGCCCCTCCTCTCCCTTGGCTGCTGCTCTTATGCTGAGGTTCTACTGCTATTCCCACATCATATCTGTGTAAGCAGATGTGTCAGCACTTGATCTTCACCTTAAAGCAGACCCATGGACTGGGCTGCCTGGCTTGACATCAGACTGCTTTGTCTCTGGTCTGTTTGACCCCAGTCACTGTGTCTGGCCCTGATCCTCACCCGGACATACAGCTCTGCATCTCAGTTTCTTGTTGGTGAGGTCACTGCTCACAGGAGCCATAAGGCTCGCAGCTACAAACTCACCTCCCCTGTGAAGCAGCTGCCCTCCTCACTGCTTCCTGATGCACTGTGTATTTGAGACAGGTTGAGGGTATGGTAAGTCTGTGTTTGCAAAGTAGAAGAAATGAATGAATGAAAACAGTGAAAAGCAGGAAGATTTGTGAGTAGATAGAGAAAACACAAGGTTCCGTGACTCTCAGGCAAGTTATGTTAGACATTGGACTTTACACAATAAAATGTCCTTATCAGTGGCAAACAGTGACCATCCCACAGAAACATATTTCAGTAGGTGTTTGTTGTGCAGTATGAAAAAAACAAATTAACTTCACATTTTTTTATTTAAAAAAAAAAAGATATTTTTGAGTTGATCAGCTCATTACTAAGATATTGCAGTTGCTGTTGAAAGTATTGTGCTGCTGTTCACTCATTTTTCAAATGAATGCCTCACTCCTTGAACAGCTGGTTGGACCAAGGGCAGACTGTGGTACTTCACGTATCAAAATTCATTTCTGACAGATTTAGGGCAAGATCTATGCACTGCCACAAGAAGTTTCCATTTCAAAGAACTTGCAGTTTTCAGGGACAAACTGCTTAGTCAAAATATTTCTTAAAACAACAAGAGAGCTCAATTGCAATAAAAGTGATAGAGTAAAAATCTCAAAGAGCTTCGGTTATAATCGAGAGACCTTCCCTCCTTTTCAGGTTTTATTCCATCACATTTGCCAAACAGCTTGACCTCACAGGCTCTCATAGAATAAATGTCATCCTACTGTGAATCTTTTCTCTGATCAGAGCCACCAATTCCACAATGTCTCCAAAGGATGTGCTCAGCTGCTTAGTGCTACCTTTATTTTCCTGGGACAAGGCTGAATAGCTGTATGAGATATGGGTTCTGAAGACACTGCACTGAATTCTTCTCTCACCTTGTTTTAGTTCCATGGATTCTGAATAAATTTTCTGAGTTACAGATGGATAAGAAAGAACAAATGAGCTGCCTGAAACTAAAGCCCTGTAGCTAGCTTTACTTCCAGTAGCTTTTTTATAGCAGTGTTACTAAGGTTGTAAAACAGATGCACAACTACCTAGGCACAAAGGATTTTCAAGTCTTTAGAGCAAGGAAGATGGAGATAGCAAGTCTGGATTCTATTTGCAGCTCTGACCCTGCCAAGTTTTTAATTATTTATTGCACACTTTATTAATTAGTAATACAGGCCTGTAAGCAGCTCAGCTTTTTGCATCTTTAGTCTTTCAACTGTAGTTTTCTATCCAATTGCCATCCCCTTTTACAAAAGCTTGAAGAGTGTTTTGCTATAGGTAAGCACTGAGAAATGCAGCAGGTAGCAATGAGTTTAGCAATAGGCAATGATCTAGCCTAGGAATGCTTCCAAGGCAGATGTGTAGAAGTTAGTTGTTTTAACCCGTATGACTTTGCTCTGAAAACACATCTCTAACCACCATCCTATTTGCCATTTCCCTTCATAGCAGCAGGCACAGCAACCTTTCCACCCTAAATGCTTTATCTCCTCCTATAACCTCTGCACATGGCACAGAGTAATGAAAATAAGGTCACAAGATCCTGGGCAGAGAAGAGCACATACATTTCCACTGGATGCGGATTATGTCTTTTTCATGGATGGCTCAGCTCAGAGGATTCCGTCTGACATTTGGAAATTGCATTGAATCACTCTGTGGCCAACACGCTTCAGACGGAGAGTGCCGATTGCTAGCAGTTCATCTGGGGAACAGTGCTGTGAAGCTCTACTTTGAGCAAATACTGTGAGGATTCCTTGTGTGAATTCTGAACACAGGAAGGTCCTGCTGAACTACCACCCATATGCTAGAGATTTGGGGTCCAAATCAGGCTCACTGCCCAATAAGCCAAAGGACTGGGAAAGAACATCAGTATCTGCTGCCTTTCCCTCTGCCTGTGTTGTGCTTCTGTGCAGGCAATAGCTGAACCTACTTACTGAGCTCCCTGAAGATGAGGTCTAGAGTCATCAGCAAGGAGCTCTGGTGTGTGCTAAGGAATCAAAACTGGGCTTCTACGTACTGGCTTGGTCATCCCTCTTACGCGCTGCTGAGCAGCATACGCTCATTCCCTCTTACGCTTTGAGCGCGCAGGCAGACTGCCTGGGTGAACCATGGGTACCGATGGCGTTACGGCAGCGCCCATCCGCCAGCTATGGCACAGTTTGAGCCAGTCCTCCTCCCTCAGCCCTGTCATGAACTGTAGGTTAATTTTCCTTGGACACTAGGTGGCAGAATTGGCGTTATTAAACCGTGCAGGATTCCCCCCCGTCCCCCCCCCCCCGTGCTTACAAACCACTGCAGTTCTGTCCCTGTAAATGAATTGCTAGATCACGATAGAGGGAGCTGTGTGAAAGGAACAAGCAGGACTCCCTCTCAAGGATATGATCTGTCCTGCAGCTGATAGGTCACTTATATTATGCCAGATTCAAGACATGGGCAAATTTGACAGGTTCTCCTGTTAATGAAATCTTTCAGGCTTTGATTTGCAGATCTGTGTCAACAGAGGTTCAACCCTGATTCAATGCGGTTTTTCTATTTGCTGAACAATATTTGCACTTTTCATCAAAAGGAATCTGTCTCTAAGACACATCCTGTAGTGCTTTTGGCTAACACTATACATCACAAATACATCACAATACATCACAAAGGATCATAGAGGATATATTTTTTGAGCTAAGCTAAAGCACTTGGAAAATTCAGGTTCAGAGGGCTTTTCTACTTTGACCTCTTTCTGCCAAAGTATTTTATCTTGGTTTAATTCTTTAGGCCACATAATGTAGAGAAAATATTTAAACAATGTTTTTAATTCCAAGCACCTTTCTGATAAATTGAGAATGTCCAGGAAACATGTATAACAAGAATGTGGCTTTACAGAGAGATTTTAAACTTTAAAAAGCTAAATATGTTGCAGAAAAGGTAGACATGATGATATATAAAGCAGCTGCAGATCAAACCAGCTTCCAGTTTGATAAATTAATCTTGAAGTTGCTGTATCTTCTGTGCTTGGTGATAGCAAGAGTTGGTCAAAAGGAGCAGCAAATAGAGAGAACAGGATCTCCCAGTCTGGATAAGACTGCTGTTTCCTGTCCTGGTATATCTGGAAATACTAAAATGGCTGAAGGATAGGGTAAAGAACTGTTCTGCACTAGGGCTATCATGAAACACAGAGGAAAAAAAACACTCCTGCCACCTTCCTTAATCCTGTAAAAGGCATATTTTGCTGTCCTGTACACTTTGGAGTGAGAGACTCTTCCATAATTTTCACAACAGAATGAAGGAGGAAGAGTACAACTTGCCCATTCACTTAAGTTTCTGGCTGTTCACAAGGGAACATAATATTTCAGAATACAGATTAATGAAGGAGTGTCTGTTTCCCCTTGTGTTTCATTCCAAATAAGCAGGTGGGAAACAAGTAGCAGGATTTGAGGAAAGCTTGCAAGTATGAGAACACCTTTTGAATGTTCACAGAGGTTAAGTGAGATTTCAAGATTTTGAACCAAAATCTTTGGACCTTGAGGGTGATTCAACTGCAATAAAAACTTATGGTACTAACTAGCTCCAGTTTTGCATTTCACAGCCCACTGAGAATTATTCTGCATGCACAATTTAATGCTTTTAACCTTCATCAGCTCTGTTCCCCTGGCTAGGAGTATTGAAGGCTCTGGAGGAAATTGGTTTGCTGTGGTGATTTAAGAAATTTTATATTTTCTTCCTGCTTCCCTTGGGTCTTTGTACATAAATGTATTGTTGCCATTCTTTTCTTTTCTAGTGAGTTTTTTTTTTCCTCATTTTTCTTAGCAAAAAGAAAGGGGATTTATTATATGTGAAAGTGTAATACTTCGGTACTTAATGCCTTCTTTGCCTCAGTCTTTAGTAGTAAGGCCAATTTTTCTCCGGGTACCCAGCCCACTGAGCTGGAAGACAGGGACAGAGAGCAGAGTGAAGCTCCTATAATCCAAGGGGAAAAGGTTGGATTTTAGGACACTTAACTTAAACAACACACAAGTCTATGGGGCCAGATGGGATCCACTCAAAGGTGCTGAGAGACCTGGTGGAAGTGCTTACCACACCACTTTCCATCATTTATCATTCATCAGCAGTCCTGGCTAACCAGGGAGGTTCCAGTTGACTGGAGGTTAGCAAATGTGATGCCCATCTACAATAAGGGCCGGAGAGAAGATCCAGAGAACTACAGGCCTCTCAGTCTGACTTTAGTTCCGGGGAATGTTATGGAGCAGACCGTGAGTGCATTAAACGGCACAAACAGAACAACCAGGCAATCAGGCCCAGTCAGAATGGGTTTCTGAAAGGCAGGTCTTGCTTGGCCAACCTGATCTCCTATAATAAGGTGATTTGCTTAGTGGATAAGGGAAAGGCTGTGGATGTTGTCTGCCTAGACTTTAGCAAAACCTTTGACACTGTTTCCCACAGAATTCTCCTGGAGAAATTGGCAGCTCATGGCTTGGACAGGTCTGCTCTTTGCAGAGTAAAAATCTGCCTGACTTGTGGTGAATGGAGTTAAATCCAGCTGGCGGCTGGTCACAAGTGGTGTTCCCCAAGGCTTAGTATTGGGGCCAGTCCTGTTTAATATCTTTATCAGTTATCTGGGTGAGGAGATCGAGTGCACCCTCAATCAGCAGATGATACCAAGTTGGGCAGGAATGTTGGTAACTTTGAGCATAGGAAGGCTCTACAGAAGGATCTGGACAGACTGGATCAATGGGCCGAGGCCAATTGCATGAGTTTCAACAAGGCTAAGTTCCAGGTCCTGCACTTGGATTGCAACAACCCCATGCAACGTTACAGGCTTGGGGAAGAGTGGCTGGAAAGCTGCCAAGTAGAAAAGGACCTGGAGGTGTTGCTTGACAGCTGACTGAATATGAGCCAGCAGTGTACTCAGGTGGCCAAGAAGGCCAACGACATCCTGGCTTGTATGAGGAATAGTGTAGCCAGCAGGAGTAGGGAAGTGATTGTCCTCCTGTGCTCGGCACTGGTGAGGCTGCACCTCCAATACTGTGCTCAGTTTTGGGCCTCTCACTGCAAAAATGACATTGAGTTGCTGGAACATGTCCAGAGAAAAGCAACAAAGCTTGTGAAGGGTCTAGAGGACAAGTCCTATGAGGAGCGGCTGAGGGAAGTGGGATTGTTTAGCCTGGAGAAAAGGAGGCTGAGAGGAGACCTTATTGCTCTCTACAACTACCTGAAAGGTTGTAGCAAGGTGGCTGTTGGTTTTTTTTCTGAAATAACAAGTGATAGGATGAGAGGAAATCGCCTCAAGTTGCACCAGGGAAGGTTTAGATTGGATATTAGGAAAAAATTCTTTACCAAAAAGGTTATCAAGCATTGGAGCAGGCTGGCCAGGGGAGTGGTTGAGGTAATTAAGGGAGGTGTAGCCATGGCACTTAGGGACATGGTTTAGTGGTGGACTTGGGAATGTTAGGTTTACAGTTGGACTCAAGGGTCTTTTCCAACCTAAATGATTCTATGATTCTATGAAAGTGGCATCTTTGACACATATTAAGAAGAGTCACAAGAAAAGCTCAACATTTTTCCTCCTGCAAATTCAAAACATGCATAGCAAAAGATGAAATCCAAACTCTAATCACATCTGACATCAGTTCTGTTTGCCTTCCACAGCCAGTAACCTGAGGTTTGCGTTGTGTCCCAGTCATCAGACTTCTACATGTTCTGATCAAGGAGCCAAAAGCAAAGCTTTTGTCTTCATATTCCTGGCCATCACTTCTGGTTGTTGGTGGTAAGGAGGGAGAGAATGGTACAGAAAGAAGACTTAAGAGTAAGGAAAACTGCACAGCCTTATAGTAAGTTTGCTTTTCTCTCCATTGAGACATGCAAGAATCTTTGTGTTTCAAGTCATAATGTGATTGTGCCTGTAGTTAGGAATCAGGAATAGCATCTCTCTATACATCTGAAATGGAACCAAGGTTTATTTTTGACTCTGACATATATGGAAACTGCTGAAGACAACTTGTTTGGCTGAAATACTGGAGGATCCAGTTGTTCTATTTCTGCTGTCTATGGGAATAAGTGCCTTTTATAAACATTGTTGCTTAACATAAGAAAATGTTTGAAGTCTCATTTCACTATTCAAATGTTATGATACTTTATTTTTAAGAATATGGGAGAGTCTCTTACAACACTATAGTCAATGTATTTGTACAGTTTGTAAAAATATTACTTACTCTCATGCGGGATTTGCAGAGAGATGGCCATCTTGCCATTTACTACATTCAAAGACCTGATTTTCCACAGAGCTGCAGTAACTGCATATCTAATTTAGAATAAAAGAGTAAGCTCACAGCCCTGGGATTCTGCTTTTTTTTCAGTGTCTAGCCTTAGAAGTCAGACCTGTTCTGTGCTCAAAGAAGACAGCAGCTATTTCTTTGTGCATACCAAAATTCTGCATTAGAATAAGATGGAAAGTATTTTTAGCATCCAGCATTTGGATGTCAGCAGAAATGTTGTTAACTACTGTATTAAAAATAGTTTTTCAATGACAAATATTTCATATCCCACTATTTTGTCTTTTTTTTTTTTTTGCAGGGCAGGAGGTTTTTCAGTTTAGAATATAGTGATACAAGACTTGGTTTGTTTCACTGCTGAGTTTTCGAAGACAACAGGATGCTTCAGAATATTTGATGACTTTTCAGAGATGATCATTGCCAAAAATCAATGCCCACAGGCTTCTGTTTTTTTTTTTTTTTTTCCCTCTCTCCATGAGTAGCAACTTAATCTAATAAAAAATTAAATAACTTCAGGAGAAAGGCTTCCCACTATAAATTTCTGCAGGCCTGTCTGGCGTCTTAGTAGGAGAACTCAGTCTCAGATCTTTGTGGAGGTAAGGACCTGGTCTAGGAAAGCTCTTCACACAGGTAGTTGTTTTCATCCATGTGCTTAAATACTTGGCTGAATGATGATGAACTTCAAGCATATGTGTAATTTTAACTGTTTTCTTGGTGCATTGCTGACCTGGTGCTTTGGACCAGCTGTGAGGCCTGAGCTCTCAGCTCAGGCTTCGGGGCCCTATGGCTGTTTTTGAGTTGGAGCATCCTGTCAAATAGATAATCTCAGAATGCATGAGTAGAGTTGATACTACCTGGGGCAAATTGAATTAACATTGTAATAGCAGGGAAACAGAAACTCAAGCCTGCCTTACCTGAGGAGGGAATTTGTCTCTGTAAGGATCCTATTGCTGATAGCCACTGAACTCTGTCAGGACTCCTGCTTCCTGCTAGTTGTCATTATTTTATCTGAAAGTAATGCTGCCTAACATGACAGGATAGGAAGGTGAGCAGTTCACTAAGAGCAGTTTTACTGCGTTGTGAGCATCCAGAAACTGGCTGCCCGTGGACTGGGTAGGTATACCCTTCTTTGGATAAAGAACTGGCTAGGGAGCCGTGCCCAGCGGGTAGTAGTTTAATGGAGTGAAGTCCAGCTGGCAGCCTGTTACAAGTGGTGTTCCCCAGGGGTTGGTACTTGGGCCCATCTTGTTCAGTATCTTTATTGATGACCTAGACAAGGGGATTGAGTGTACCCTCAGTAAGTTTGCAGATGACACCAAGTTTGGTGGTGGTGTTGTTCTGCCTGAGGGTAGGGAGGCCCTTCAGAGGGATCTGGATAGGCTGGATCGCTGGGCTGAGCTGAATGGGATGAGGTTCAACAAGGCCAAGTGTCGGGTCCTGCACTTTGGCCACAATAACCCCATGAAGCGCTATAGGCTCGGAGCTGAGTGGCTGGAGGACTGTGAAGAGGAAAGGGACCTGGGGGTGTTGGTTGATGCTCAGCTGAACATGAGCCGACAGTGTGCCCAGGTGGCCAAGAGAGCCAACGGTATCCTGGCCTGCATTAGAAATAGTGTGGCCAGCAGGAGCAGGGAGGTAATCATCCCCCTGTATTTGGTGCTGGTGAGGCCGCACCTCAAGTATTGTGCTGTCCTGGTTTCAGCAGGGATGGAGTTAATTTTCTTCTCAGTAGCCGGTGTGTTTTGGATTTCGTGTGTGAAGAATGTTGATAAAAACATTCTGATGATACGAGTTGTTGTTAATGAGACCAAGGACACTGTCTGGCTTTCTAAGTCTCGTTAACGTGCACATGCGGGAAGCTGGGCGAAAGACAGACAGAATAATTGATCCAAACTGGCCAAAGAGAGTATTCTATGCCATAAACGTCATGCTCAGTATATAAGTGGGGGTTGCCCATGGGAGGGGGCATCATTTTCTGGTATTCCTTTTCTTTTTGGATATTCTTGTCGGGTATCCGTTCGGGCACCCTTGGCATCCTTTTCTTCTCTCTTGCTTGCTGGCATCGTTCCCTCTACCTTGCTAGCTTGCTCTCCCCCTTTGCTTGCTGCTCGGTGTTGTTCCTGTGATCGCTGCTCAGGACGGGCTGCGTCGGTCATTCGGACATCGGGTGGTGAGAAATTGTACATTGTTCATTTTGTATATTTTGTATATATTAATATCCTTATATCCTGTTAGCTTTGTAGTTTTTAGTATTTTTAGTAAACTGTTTTTATCTCAACCCATGAGTTTTCCTTTCTTCCCAATTTCTCTCCCCCGTCCCACTGGGTAGGGGGAGGGTGAATAAGAAACTGTGTGGTGATCTGGGCTAAACCACCACATGTGCTCAGTTTTGGGCCCCTCACTACAAGAAAGACATTGAAGCCCTGGAACGTGTCCAGAGAAGGGCAACAAAGCTGGTGAGGGGTCTGGAGCACAAGTCTTATGAGGAGCGGCTGAGAGAGTTGGGATTGTTTAGTCTGGAGAAGAGGAGGCTCAGGGGAGATCTCATTGCACTCTATAGCTTCCTGAAGGCAGGTTGTGATGAGCAGGGGTTTGGCCTCTTCTCCCAGGCAACAAGCAGGACCCAAGGAAATGGCCACAAGTTGTACCAGAGGAGGTTTAGATTGGACGTGAGGAAAAACTTTTTCTCCCAAAGAGTGGTCAGGCACTGGAATGGCCTGCCCAGGGAGGTGGTGGAGTCACCATCCCTGGCAGTGTTCAAGAGGTGGCTTGATGAGAAGCTACAAGATATGGTTTAGTAGCTGTGGCAGCAATGGTAGTGGGAAGACGGTTGGACTAGATGATCTTATAGGTCCCATCCAACCATGTGATTCTATGATTCTATGATTCAGTTGCCACGCATGTTAGTGTGGCTCTCACAGACAGGAATGATGGCTCTGCCTTCTTTTTCCAGTCAGCAAAATAATGTTGCCTTTCCCCTTCTTCCTGTATTTTGCAATGCTTTTGCAAGTCAGCACATATAAACCATTTGCATGTGTTTAGTTAAGTGGAGCAGCACTGGATGGGCAAGGAGGTGGCATGTGGTTAGCAATGAAGAGAATCTTCTCCTTCTCTCCAGGAAGTCTCTTTATCTGCAGCGATGGCATTGCTGAGCTACTGACCATGCATGTAAATAAACAACAGTGTGCTAAAGAAAGGACACATCTCCAAGCCATTATGGCAGAAGAAAGCAGCAAGCCATGTCACTGTATGAATATATGGGCAAGTGGCTCAAAAAATGGGTTTTTTAAGCAGCGGCTGGTCTGCCCTTTCACAAAGAGAGACCACAGCATTTCTCTCCTCCCTTCCCTATTCTATAAGAGCATGAGAAGAGACGTATTTGGTCAGATCCTAGGTTTCTTTCTCTAATATAAGCCAATACACAGTGTTTAGGGAGAAGTTAGGAAGAACAGAGCAAGGATGCAGCAACATCTTGAAATACTCCCCCAGGTGCTACTGAGAGGACTTGATGTGGCCACCGGGATTTTTGTCCTACAGATCTTTAACTACTTTGTGTATTCTGTGTGGCCTGAGTTATTTCTACTGCTGAGTAGAGCCAGTTACAGCTTTTGCCTCATCCCAGGAGAAAAAGAAGATAGGCTAGCCATGTTTCAAGGAAAGCAAGGACTGTTCTGACTCAAAAATCTCCGTGAATTGGGATGTGGACCCTGTAGGTGCTGAGAAGGAACTTTCTGGAGTGAATACCTTTGTTTTGAATGTAAAAGTACTTCTGGCCTTAATGGGAGAAAAAGAAAACACCTAAAAACATGGAACTACAAGGCAGATGGATAGAACCAACGTTTTAAAAGTGTTACAGTACTTGAGTCAAGTTCACTTTTGAATATTTGGAATTGGAAATATGAAGGCTTCCCATTATATGATAAAAATTGTAAATGCACCTACATAGTATAATGGAGAACCAGTAGCCATTAGTAAGCTCTACCTTTTTGTCTTTAAGTATAATTTGACATGGAAGTTGTCACATTTGAAAGCAAATGTGAATATGTTCAAAAAGCTTGAAGAATATTCAAGCAGTAAAAGCTGGGGAGATGTAAAAGAAAGGTCATATTTCAAAGGCAAATCAATTTTCAGGGATAGGTTTACTGAATTTTATCCTTTGTATGGCCATACTCTTGAATTATTTTAGGATACCAGACTATATACTACCCATAAAAAAGAGGCCAAATTATTTGCTACACATCACACTGTGATGGCAAAATGGGTTGTCAGTACACAACAGACTCTCCTTGCCTTTGCTTTGAAGTGAGGAGAGAGTCACTCCGGAAGTGAGCTAGCTCCACTGATAGTCATGTAGAGAACTTGTAGTTGTAGAGAACCTGGGTCTTTTAGCCCCAGTTTTTCCATTTCACAGTACATGTAGGATTTACTCTTCCAGAAATGGTCAGAGGTGTTGAGGGCCGACTGTGTGAAGAAGAGGAGCACCAAAGACACTTTGTTTTTCCATTATTTCCTTCTGCAGGGAGCTGATACAGCTCCTGTGCCTCTGAGAGCACTTGTGATAGCTCCCAGCTCTGAAATAACGTTGGAAGGATTCCAAAAGAGGGAAAGGGTTCCCCATCTTTTCCATGACTCACTGGCTGCAAGCCTAAGAGTCTTGCAACCTGTCAGAGTGCTACTTGCAATCCATCAGCAGGTGACTGGTCTTTCCCAGCACCAAGGAACTTAGCCAGCACACTACTGCATTTTGTTTCTAATTTGGGGAATTTGTTTTGTGGATCAAGATGTAGGGATCATTTGCACAGAATGATCAAATTGAAATTGCCTAAACTGACCCAATTATAACAGATTCCATTGTGTTTTCACTCAGTTTATTAGATACAATTATTTCTGGCAGGCTGTGTCAGAGATCATTTCATCAGTGAAAGCTGAGGACTGGGTACATGATTCTTTTTTTCAGGAAACGCTCTTGCTTTTCATGTAGTGCTGTTCGGACTGAAAATGATATTTTACCAGATTTTCTGTCTTCTGATAAATCTGTTTCTAACCACACAACAATCCACAAAGAAGACAATACTGCATAGTGGCTGTGACAAAGATTGGGAGTTCAGAAATGTGCTCCTCTCTCCATTTCCAATCTTTTCTCTTCCTTGCTTTTGGCTGTTAACTCTTCAGTAAAGGAAATGTCTTTACATAATACTTGGCACTGAGGGGCTTAGACATGGTCTCCAGAGGCAGTTGCAGCAGCTCTGACTGACATTTTTTGCATACTTTAGTCTCTTGTTTCCACTATTTAACCTGCCAAAGCTGAGGTTAAATTCAGTGAGTCAGGTTTGACTTCTTTATTATTACACTGATTTCAAAAAGTCATCACTCAATTTGACTCACTGAAGAGGTGACTGTGTGGAGTTAGGAGAGATCTTCACGTTTAACTGTTTTCCTACCAATGACATATGCAGTATTTCAGTTCATAGTAAATGTTTTTCTCTAAACAACTTTTATTGAGAGCTTTGCTCAGTATTTTGTGCTATTTGTTTCAGATGAAAAAGGATTGTTTCACAGCATTATTATTATTACTATCATCATCGTCATCATCTAAATAATCCATCTTTATTTCCCCTGTTCTCTTAGCCACTTCTTCTTCTGTCCACACATAACCAAACTCATTTGTACAGTGAAAACAAAGATTTTATCAGCTCACCTGCCTGTCACTGAAATGCTACTTGCATAACATTCACCTGAGATTAAATCTGTGTCATTCCAGAAAGATTTGCAAGATTTGCTCAGTACCAAACAATGCCTTTAGCTGTATAAATGTATCTCTGATGACATCAAGGACTTCCCTAACATACACCTTGATATACAGTCTTTGTTGTTTGACAGTAAACTAAGAAGCCAACAAAATACTAAGAAGCAGAAGCCATTTCACAGTAATAAATGGAGAGCTCCAGTGAGAGGAAAATAGATTTTTGAGATGGCTGTTCTGTATCCCACTCTTTAATTTTTTTGGAAGATGGTATTTTTATAGCTAGGTTATTCTAACTAGCTGCCAGCATATTATAACAATGCAAAAGTGATCTATTGCCCATAACAATTGACTGATGAGGATTCAGTGGGCTCATTATATACAATGAAAAACTTGAAGTATTATGAGAAAGTTCTTTAAATTGTGGACGACTTCTGCACTCATTAACATGATGTCAATATTTTTACTGACCTTTTACAGAGTATATTGCAGTCCTTAGGCGAACAAGATCCCAAAAGTGTCAATAGCGCTTTTTAATCAGCGTCAGCATGACAACAAATGAAGCAGAATCTTCAGTGCCAGATGACAGTGCCACTCAGGACCTTGACAGACCAGTACATGAGCTACACATCTGTTGGCAGGCCTTTGTAATGTGAACAGCACAAGTAACTACTCCTCCCGCTTTGGAACAATATGAAACTTCAAAGAACATCAAAGCTATAGGGATCCAGTGCCAAGCATCATAATATTTACTTTCCCCCATCTTGAATGAGTTCATCATCAGTGCCATGAAAATAATGCTAGACACGTCCCTGCCCTGCTTAAGATTCATGATTCAAAGTTCTTGGTGAAGAGAGGAATGCAACACAGATCTGAATGTAAGAACCTACTTTTAACTTTATTAGCTCTAGGTGTTTTGGCTTATTGCGCTTTTCCCTAGTTCACTTTGCTGGCATTAAGACCAAGACTGAATGTTCACTTTAGGGAAATAGAAGCATATCCTGCTTGCTGCACAGTTTGAAAAACAATGAGACAAGAAGGCCAGTGAAGCATTTGTAACCTTGTACTGAGAAGTCTAACATGCAGTTGGCAGTGGAGAGCTGAAGGAGGAAATGAACAGGAATATATAAAGACCTAGTCATAACACTGGAAAGAAAGAACTGCAAACCATTCCCAGGGAGATAGTAGAGAAACATTGGCTTTGACTCAGGATTGCAATGCTAAAACTAAAATCAGGCTTGCTTTTGAGTGTGTAATTCTGGCTTTTCATCTGCAACAGGTAGGTAGCAAATTAATTACTTATGCCCCATGAAGTCAAGAGATGGAGTATGAGCAACAGCTAGGTTTGACTGGCTGATATCAGATGAACAGCCTGCAGAAAATATTAATTGCTTCAAAGCTGTTGATCAGACCTGTGGATTCAAACAGCAGGAAGGGAGGAAGTACCACAAAAATTAAAAGACGGATTAGGCATCCATCTAGGCATTTCATTTTTAAATGCATCCCCCTCCAGTTGCTTTCTCAGTCTTTTGCAAAGTGATGTATGCCTGTCATGGACCAATTGCTTGATGGAGATACTTAGTGGTTGGATAGTTAGTAGGAGAGCAACATTTCTTTCAGATGGCCAAAGGGGACATGTCTATGGGTGGGACAGCTGTTTCTCTGTTTCCTTTTTCTACCTATTTCTACTTGTTCCTACCTATTTCTACCGGTCTTTGGCTGTACCAAATGTTGTCATTATGAATTTAGTAAGAATATCTACAAGGTTTATCCTTAAAAATAGTGAATCTCATTGTACCTTGTAAAGATCAAACATCTGGATTTGTATGTAACAGCAACACACTGTAACCTCTTCTACAACGTGAAAATACCAATTAGTACATCTTTTGATTTATGCCCAGTCTTGGCTGTAGATGTAAAACTCTACTTCAGAACTAACTTTGACAAGCGCTTGTAAACTTCTGCTAGTGCCAAATATACCCACTTGCCCACTGAGTCAACATGCTCTTGCAACTCATAGCTTCTCTTTTGCAGTCTTCAGAGGTGCAATCCAGCCTTTGAAGTGTTGGCTGCTCTGAATCCCACTTTTTCTGCACTGCTTAATGTTAGTAGTGTTCAGAAAGAAAACTTTGACTTTCCAACTCTAGACTCAAATGGAAAGCTGGCAAAGCATGTGGTCATTTTCAGAAGGCAGCCCTGTTCAAATGAACCGAGCAACATATTTTTTTTTTAGTGGCACTTGCCAGTTTGTCATGTGAACACGTGTCTGCCTCACTGAATGCCTTACAAATTTGTTCAGTATTGTTTGCCAGTCCCAGTTCAGGTAGCGTGAGTGTTCACCTGAACTGTGCATCCTTCCTCCCATCTCTGCATGCCTATGAGACTCTGACAGACCTCCTTGTCAGTAGTCAGTTAAATGCTACTGTGTGCATAATATCTGACAGTGTTTTTCTCTCATCCCACCATATCAGAGATTATCATGAACTTGTTTTTTTCATGTCCAAAACTTCGAGATTTCATTAAATATTTGACTGCAGCAAATAATTTAGTACATGAAGTATTCTGAACTTTTGGAATAAAGAGTCTTTGAGAAACACCCTTACAGAGTACGAATTAGCTCTATGTTCAGGACTAGAGTACCAAATGAAGACAGTAAGAGCACAACAAGAGAAACAACTGTTACCTTTTGCCATAGCAAACATACAGCTTGGTATGGCAGAGAAGGAGGAATGTCACCTCTTTGAAAAACAGAATTGAGAGGCACCAGTGCATTACATCTCACTGCTTTTGTTTAGATCACTGATCTGAGATACAACAAAACAAGTTTAGTCTCAATTTAGAATCAACTGATAGTCTTGTCCCTGCATTTCTCCTAGGACCATAATGTTTCCTACTAGTACCAAGTTAAGAGTCTCCACTCATTTTGCAAAGAACCTTTTATTCAAAATAATATACATTAACTCAAGGAGACAGCAAGGAAACCTATTTGACACCCTATCTGTAAAAAAAAAAGCATTCTAGACCTACTCCTTTGTATATTTAAGGAAGACCAAATTCCTGAATCTAGGAAGTCTCTAAAAAAAAATAAATTCTTCTTAGACTACAGTGAGGAATGCCACTGAAAGCCAGCAGTTTATCTGTACGGAGGCCTTTATGCACTAGACCAGATTTACCTGAAAAGATTCAAATGTGTTAACACTGGTCGGCAGGTGCAGCACAACTTCATAGTTCTGTCAGTCCTTGCAGTTCTGTCAGTCCTAATGAGCAAACATAAACAGGTGCAGTTAAAGGCCCAAAGCACAGGGATTTGCAGCTGGAGAACAGCTTTTTTTTTTTTCCAGAGCTGCAAGCTATGTAACAAACCACAACCAGTGCAAATGTTGTGAATCCAAGTCATCCAAAGAATGATCAATGGCCAGTGGCAGAGAGCTGCTACTAAAGTAACAACTAAGCAATCAACTTTTTGTCATGTTATTAAATATCACAGTAGGGGACTGTAAATCTCATTTATCCTTTTCCTTGTTCCCAGGATACTATTATAATAACAACTTTGTTAGATACGAGAATTTCACAGGACAGCGTTTCACAAAACGTGCATCTGTGAAGTTGAATGTAGCACTACATCTGCGTACAGGCAACAGCTGTACAGTGTTACTTGAAAGTTAAGCTAAAATTCACACATATGGGGTTGGGGTTTTTTCCTTCTCATTGTGCTGGTTCTTTTTCTAGTCACTGTCCTATTTGTCTACACACTGGCCTTCATTATATGGGGCAAATCCAGACAGGCTCCATGGCAAAAGAGTAACCAGCTTTGGGCTTCAGTTCCTCTGCATTTTGACTTGAAACTGTAATTTTGATTTTGCTGTCTTTACCTGTTTCACATTCCAGTCATTCTTCCAAGAAAGTTTAGATGCAGAATAAAGTGACACCAATAAGAATGCTCTTTCTGGTAAGTGCAGAATAAGTGATGAGATCTTTGTTGGCCATTAAAGAGGGAGAGTACATACTAGTCTATCTCACTGTGTCTGAATTGTGTGACCTTCCACTCATACTGTGAGCGTGGCTTGAGAGCGGAGAGACTTATACCAGCTTCTCAGACACAGACAAGGAAATGAGAGACGGTATCTGCCAAAGCATGAAAGTGCTGCAAATTATTTTAAATCTTCAAAATGCCTGTGTTCCAAGAAAAATCTCAGTTTCCAGAACCCATGCTCACCTCCTAAGGAGTAGCATGGACACATCTGTTCAAGTATGGGAAATGCTGACATGCTGTGGTAACAAAAAGAAGCAGATGCCTTATAGATTACTAGACTGACGATTTTGTCAGCCATTTCTCAAGGAGCTTCTGGTCTTGGCTGAGTGAAAGCCAATGGGAGGTGCAATTTTTGGCTTTTGCAGTGGGCTCCTCTAGTTTTAGAAAAAAAATTCACAAACAGAATTATATTTTCTCTGTGTATGCCATGCAGAACTGTTTCTATTCATTTCAGTCTCCTGCAGTGTTGCTTTGGCTTTGAATTGAGACAGTTTGGTTTGCTACAGCTGAGGTCAGAAGCTCACAGTTGTCTGGGGAAAATTAAAAATCATTGAGAGTGAGCTGGGGCACACGTGTGAAGGTGTGCAGAACATGGAGGGTGTTGAGAGTAAACAATCCAAAAGCTAAATTCACCTGATTGGAACAAGAGAGGACATTCTGTTGTAAAGTACTGGCAAACTCTCAATCTGCAGCTCATAACACTGCCTCATGCTAAGGTTTAGGAAGTCAAAGTCAGAGAGTGAATTCCAAGTTTACTCAACTCTGGGGATGCATTTTTGAAGTGCAAGATGAAGTCGTTCATTTCTGATAAGTTATGTTGCTTTATCCATTTAAGTGAAATGACAACTGAACACACTGAAGTCACTATTACAGGAAATAATGTTCACATGAAGATGAGTAACAATCTCAGAGCTGCTTGCCATTTACAATAGGAATTAGGAGCATGGTTCTTTACTGTAGTATCCCTACTCTTCCCATTTCCTTCAAATCCCCATTCATGTAATTTTATCCCAGTTCATCTAGAGCTCCAGGGAATTCTTTAAGACCAGGCATAAGTCAGACACCAGGTTTTTTTTAAAAGGCTCATCTTTTCTGCCACTACTTGATTTTTTTTGTCTTTATAGGATCTCAGTAGGCCTCATACATTAATAGAAGAAACTTCAGCAAAGTGTACACGTCCAACTTTTTCTGTAATTTTCTCACAGTAACAATGAGATTATTTTTGAATGAGAATTCTAAAGATTTAGTACATATGTCACGTGTTTTTTCTAGCCACTGAACGGCTATCTTCCATATATCCATTTTCTATGTCATTGTCAATTTCTTTCAGAAAGATGGAAGTAAAATTCACATGTTGCTGGGTGCTTCAGGAACGCTATGCATGTGTATCAGTGGCAAATCTTTCACCTGTAGAAATTGTCTTGATTACTTTAATCCCTGTTCAGCAAGACATTTATGCATGAGCTTCACGATATGCACATAAGTAATCTTTTTTACTTCAGCTGGATTATTCATGTACTTGAAACCAGATTTCAAGCTTGCTCAAACTCTCTGGTTTTCTGAGAAGGAGCCTCAGAATATAAAACAGTTCAACACAGTCGGCTAAATACATCCCAGATGAGTTAAGAGGAGAGGTATGAGATTCTAGAGCCCTAAATCCTAGATTTAGGCCTAGTCCGTACTCTACTTCACGCCATATTTTTTTTTTCATTATTTCCATAGCTTGCTTCTTTTTTAAAATTTCTTTCTCTTCTTAGACACTGCTGTGTATCTGAGTGTTTCACAATTTTGTAAAGTGTGATAATAAAAATATTTCCTTCCCCTTATATCTGAGGACAGGAAGGTCCCCAGAAGCTCTTTGTTTCTGTATCTGTACATATACTTAAAGCAGTGATGTGCTGTGTGGACATCTTTATCTCCTCTGGGAGAACATCCCAGGTGGCTGCAGAACACCCCCCCGCCCCGCTCCCCGCCCCCCGCCCAGAGCATTCTGCAGTCTCTCTGTCTGTCTCTGTGCTGACTGTAACACTGTCCTATGTGTTGCAGAAGCCTTCCTCAGTCAGAGAGAGGTCATCTCTCTGATAATATGAAGATCAAAACTCTCATCTTATTTTGACCTGGAGCCAGGGAAAAGAGCAAAGCCCAGAGCTGCTCTGTTTGTCGCCATCTGTGTTGCATGAGCAGATGGCCTGCTGCGTAGTTAACCAGCTGTGACTGTTTTAAGGGGCATCTGTTATGTACTTGGGCAAAATAGTTGATGCTATTTAGACTTGGCAGTCAAAAGTGCTGGGTCAATATAGCTGAGCCTGACTGACAGGATGGGTGTGGCTTCTTGCTCGTTATCAGGGAACGGCCATTTGAGTGAGGAACTAGAAAAACAGTACAACTATCAGCCTTTCAACAAAAGGGGAGAGCACCTCATAGAAGCACCTTGCAGTAGTTAGGAAGAGGAAGGATTCAGCTAGTTAAGTACCAGCTTTACTGCGTGACTTTGGCAAATAATTTTTTTCTTGATATTTGAGAGATAAACTGATAAACTGAACACAGTCTCAGGCCACTGCTTCACTGGAAAAGACAGACTGCATGGTGCTTCCATAATACAGACCATATAACTCCCTAGGAAGTAAATGGTAAATGGCAAATTATTTAAAGTGCTTCCTTGTGCAGGCTGCCTTACCCTTCCCCAGCCTGAGCCATCTGCTCTTTCAAGTCAGCTGAACTTTCAGAGATCTGAATGGCAGATTTATTTGCACAGGATGCAACATTGATGGGAGGAGGCTGTTGCCAGCATATTAACTTGACCAATGCTGTATAATCTGCCACTGTAGCTTCATGTGCTTTATATCATGAACAGGATGAGTGGAGTTCACGGAACTAGATCCTCAGTGTGGGAAGTGCCCCCACTGAGAAGCACTGAAACAGGCTGCCCAAGGAAGTGGTGGACTCACCATCCCTGGAGGTGTTCAAAGAACGTGTAGACGTGGCACTCCAGGTCATGGTTTAGAAGGCATGGTGGTGTTAGGTTGATTGTTGGACTTGATGATCTTGGAGGTCTCTTCCAACCTTAAGACTCTATGATTCTGTGATTCTTCATTAAATATCTACTGTGGTATTTTGGACTGCTTATTTGTTGGCTAATTTTTTTAAAGTTGTCTTAAAAGGACTGAATATTTCTAGCAGCTGCTGTTGGTGAGAATTTGTTGAGTGAGTTATTTGCTTCTGAAAGAAAGGCAGCTGCTAGAAGATGTAGATAGCTGCTGGTTAATCTTTGATGATGCGATGGCTGCTTCGAGGGATTAAACGAGGAATTTTCTCTCAGTCTCTACAGCCTGCACTACACAGCCGGTCTTCACACTACAAGGCTGTGAAAGACTCACATCTTTACCTGGTCAGTAGGTTATACTAGGGAAATTTGCTGCTTTAGCTTAGCTGAGTAGCTGCTAAATTGGTTTCCACAGCTGTCCTCAGGAGAACTACTAGCCTGGTAAATCTTGTCTGTTTTAATTTCCACTGTGTAAGTATGGCTCTATGCAAAGAACTGTTAACAGCAGAACATGGGATGCTCACTCTCTAGTATGTCCCAGGCCTTTTGTTTGTACTTAATGTTTTCAGAAATTAAAAACTTCACTGGGAATTTATGTGAAGCCATCTTCTGACTGTGCTTATAGCTTTGGATGTCTTCTTTCTGACCTCGACATCGTCCATCTTTGTGTAGTCCCAACAAAGCAACAAAAACTACTTGGGATGAGCCACAACGCAAAACATTACTGACTGTTCCTAATTTTTCCTAGTGCTTGCAATATGGTCATTCCTGCAGATCTAGATGTGTGTTGCCATTAAAAATTCTGCTACAAAGTTTTTATTCTGTTTTGCCTTTATGTTCTGTTGTGTTTGGCATTGTAAAGAATAATTAAAAAAATGATGGCCACCTCAAAGATCTTGCAGTGAACAGGCAAGAACTATTACTTCCCATTACAAAGGCGTAGAGAGGTTTGGTGACTTCCCGAGATAACGGAGGAAACTGTTGTCAGAGTTTGAGACTGAAACCTTTCAATGTGTAGGAACACCCAAATCCTAGTCAGAGCCTGAATACCAAAGTGCACTACTCCCAGTCTCTGAGGCTCAGCTTCTGATACAGCAAGGACTGCAGTAAGTAGAGCAACTGGGATACTGTTCATCTCTCCTGATCGCGTGCTGTGACCTGACATTGTTGTGGATATCTTGGAGACATAGACATTAAAATTCATCACCTCCAGAAAAGAGAAGTGAAACAAAATGAGGTTCCTTGATTTGTGTGTGTATTCATTACAGTCACCGTAGAAACAGATATTGGAAGATAAGGTGGAAATATGTAGGTCATTCAAAATGTATTCTTCCATGGTAAGGAGGAAGTTGGTTTTCTTTTTTCCAGTTTCTTTTTTGCAGTTAGGAGATAGAGTAAACACTGACACTGAGAGAGAGTGGAAGCGACAGGCGATGAAAGACAAAGAGAATGAAAGTGACTATTGTAACAAAGCCTTTGAATCAACAGCAGATGAAAAGAAACTTGAACTAATTCAAGGCTAAAATATATAAGGATGTTTGTCTGTGGTAAGGCAAAAGATACAGCACTAAGCAATTAAAGCTGAACATCAATTCTGGAGGCTGGACTACTCATTCATTTTGGAAAACAGGATGATAATGAAAAACGCACAGAAAGTACCCCAGATCAAGGCCACTGCATAACCAGTTTGACTTCTGTAACATTGCAGGCTTCATCTGTGACAAAATGAATTTGCTTCTTTTCATGAGTCCAGTCCACACTACTGACAATGTTTCTTGGAGAACTAGGCCCAAATTTGCCCTTAGCTATCAAAGACTAACAAGTATTAATACTAGCTAAGAAATGAGCCAGAAAGAATCAGAGCAACGTAACTTCTTACACCTGTCTTAACCACATAATTTATTATATCTGGATATAATAAAAACTTTTATTAAATCAGACTGGCAAACAGAAGGTCAAAACCCAATACCTGAGCATGCTTCTAATTTGCTTTTTCTGCTACTGTGCCATTTCTGTTTTCAGCAGGCTAATAGCTGCTGCAGAGGAGGCACATTGCAACCCTGTGCTGCCTCCTGGTCCCTTCTAAGCACCATCAGCTCATTGAAGGCCTGGCTCACCAGGCCACCTACTTGTACCTTGTACTGTCCTTCAACCTGGGTGAAGACTGCATAAAATGCTTCCATTCCAGTTTCAGAGCATATCAGACGTATTTGTCACCTCTTTATGCATTTCAGAATGATTAGGAAAAGTAGAAGGCGAAACAGAATAAAAACTTCGTAACAGAATTTTTAATGGCAATTTTGTCTCAGTTCAGCAAAGTCAGAAATATTTAACTAATGTTATTTGGAGTAAGATATGAACTGTTCGGGCGTTCGGATAATTTAAGAACCTTGCATTTAATTTTTTGACATTTCAAATACTGTGTTATGCCATGCCATGCCGCAATGTGTAGTATGTTCAGACAACAGAGATTAAACAATGCACTTCATCCTAGTCAGATTTAGGTAATTCCAGAAAGGATTTTTTTTTACAGAAAATAGTCTGCCAATACTGTTGCTATTTGTGAAGAAAATAATTCTGGAATATCAGAATTTTCTGTGCATGGCACTGCATTTCTGCATTTTGACTGCTTTTTACGATGTAGAATTTGGTACACTGAGTCTTAGGCTAGGATATCACAAACACTATTAGACCGGTGCCAGCAAAAAAACTCAAAGCCTCTTCCATAAGCAGTTTGACTTCTGTGATACTGCAAGCTTCCCTCCTGTTCCCAGGCCCCAATTCTGGTATTCTCCCTCCTCTTTCTGTTTTCTGTTTCCTGACGAACTCTCTTTTGTGCTGACATAAATGTCTTAAATGGATCAGCAATCTGTGTTGGGTAAAAGTTAAGGGGAAAAAAGGTATGAAAGCCACATATACACACACACATTTTAAGATATCATTATCCTTTTGCATGCTGAATTATAAACACCATGTAAGAGAGAGTCTGGCTTGTCTGTCTTTGTTTTCTAAGTGAACTCAGATTTCCAGAGAGCATAAAACTCGACTGACGCCATCTAAGCTACAGCAACCATGTAAAGCAGAAGGAAAACTAATATCAAGTAAAAGCCGAATAACCGTATCAATATAGCATTTTGTGGCTGAAGTGTTAATAGCTTTGCCAATACTCCTTACTCTGTAGGATGCGGTGTACGTCTTATAACGCGAACAGAGTGGTAAAGCTATAACTTTTCATTTAATTTAACGTTGGCATGTTTTTGTTGTGTAGTGTTTTGTGAGAACTGTTAGTACTGCTCGTTGCCCTAGCAGCTTATGGGCCACATGTGAGCAAAAGTACCACTCTGGTTGGAGTCATACAAATAGAGGCCAAAGTGATTGTTACTCCCCTAAGACCTTTATGAGTGTCTGCCAAAACTGAGATTATTCCTCCTTTTATATAAATTTGCACTAATCCTTTGGAGTTATTGACAGCATGCAGGTTTACACCACTTGAGGATTTGCCTCCTATTTTTGTAGATACAGGAGGATGTTGTAGCCTCCAAAAATGGATGAAGACAGCCTGTTTTCTTGCTAAGCTGCAGCTCCTCTGTTCACAGCTCCGACTGTCACCTGGAATCTTGCTGGGCAGCTCCTTTGCTGGGAGCTGCAGCTTCTCAATGTGTGAAGAGCAGCAGTGTGTGCTGCTCTTCACACACTGAAACGAAGCAGTAAGACAGTGATTTTAATTCCCAAAGACAGAAGGGTTTAACTTTTTCCTTTTGTGACCCTGCATTGCACTGGTACAGCTTTCCAGCTGCTGCTGCTCCTTGGGTTG
Source organism: Chlamydotis macqueenii (assembly GCF_036417535.1). Classification (NCBI taxonomy): domain Eukaryota; kingdom Metazoa; phylum Chordata; class Aves; order Otidiformes; family Otididae; genus Chlamydotis; species Chlamydotis macqueenii. The sequence goes on along the minus strand of NC_141593.1, from coordinate 51,021,785 downwards.
TTGTTGCTTTCTCTCAGGCAAGTGGCATTGTTTGACTATTGAACATTAAAATGGGGTATCTGAACATGTGCAAGGGGGAGGGTGGGAACTGCTTGTGCCATGCTGGTTGTGTTTCCTCCCTGCTAGCATAGACTCTCTTCAGAAAGACACATTTTCGTTTCAAGCTTTAATACCTGGACACTGCCACCTTTATGCTCTTAAAAGGTCAAGTCAACCATGTGTGACAGCGAGTCTCGCAATGATGCCAAGCCTCACCCACTGACCTTGGCATGTTTTAGGTCCTCTCTATACTTTACTTTAGGTTGCCTTCAAGCTCAGATTTAGTGATTCTTCACACCACAAAGTCCTTAGCTTGACTCCCTGTGACTGTGTAGCCCTTTTGCAGGCTTTGCTCAAGAGTATGTGAGGTTAACCCTGTCCACTTGTCTTTTCCCCTCATCCCTTTGCATGTCACGTTTGGAACTTGCTGCTGTGATCTGGAGTCATACAAAGAAATTATCTCACATGCTACCCCGGTTCAGTGCTGTGTCCTCTCTTCTGTTCATTTAAAGCCAAGCCCCACAGATGGACTAGTTGAGCTCTGCTCAAGGACCCCAACACGGAAAGTTGCATGGTGAAAGTTGGGTGGGGGAGAAAGGGACAGACAGCTCATCAGTCTCAGGCAGGGGAAAGGAAATCTGTAGTGTAGTCCTCTGCCAAAGAGGTGATTTGAAAGGCTGACAACCTTTTTTTCTTGATGGCATTTTGAAACAAACCATCCTTTCAGGGTAGAGGAAGAATACCAGAGTTAGGCTTGGGAGCTTTTAACTTTTGCCTAATTGTGAAGGAAAACACAAAAGCAGATTGTGGCTTTAGGTCAGTAGGTATTATGACAAGTTTTGTTACTACTTGAAAACTAAATTTTAAAAGTAAAATGTTTTAAGAATACTACAAGCTTTGAATTAACAACCATGCAGAAAATGAAGAAGGTTTTAATTATGTTTTTATCTAATTTCAGAGAAAGTATTTTTTGCAGATAGCAGACCTCATGTCATTACATCAGTAGGTAGACTACCATGCTGGAGGATCCTGTGCTTTTTAGTTTAACTTTGCTAGTTTAGCAGGTTATTGAACAAAAGCAGTTTAGAGAGAAGATACTTGGTGATGCCAGAAATGATTGCCAAATGGGAAGAGGACTGCAGTGTGTCAGCTCCATTCACCTAATTGCTTCATAGGCAGTGGGCTGAGTGGTCCCTGAAGCTGGTGAGATGGGGAATAGCTTGTATAAACACAAAAGCAGAGAAGAAAAATAAAGTAGGATTTGGTAAAGAACAACCCATGCTGCTCTATCATACTCTATCAGCAACTACTTTTTTGGATACCACATGCCAGGAAAATAATACGAAAGGCTTGAATTATTGGTAAGTCTTGATAAACCAGTTGGCAACAAGAGGAGCAAAATAAGCATCTTTTGATGCCTGAAACATTGTTATTTTTCAGATAATAAATTCTGAGGAAGCCTTGCTAGGCCTGAAAACTAGTCAAGGGCAAAACAGCATCACAAGTGAGAGACAGATCAGCTGAACAGAGGTATGTCAAGGCCTCATGGCTGCAAATTCTGAGTTATCAAGCCCACTTGGGTACATCTGCTGGAACAAATGCTATACTAAAATATACTGCTGCACTAAAATGTAAATGCTGTGCTAAAAATGTGTTCCCTTCTATGTAGATGCTCTTCTGCCATATCAGGCCCCTTGATGGAGCAATTTATATGTGTTTAAATTTATATAAGTCTTAGTACTTTCTTTTAACTCGCAGTTCATATAGATGGAAGGCTGAACTCTGCCGCTCTGCATTCTCCCCTGTAGATACACTGCTTGTGCCCGACCTGAATCCACCATGTAGACTGCATAGTTATTCCATTACAATTCCCTACACCAGGTGTAGAAAGGAGGAGAAAACCAGGCTATTTGTTTTCACCTTTGGTGGAGCCAAGGGACATGCCCTTTTCTTATTTGTGTTTAACTATGTGTGTTTATGCTTTCCTAAAAATAACTATGGCATACAATTTAGCTTTCTATTTTTTGTTAAAACTATGGAGATTCTGTGTTCATGTGAGCTGAGGGAAGGAAGGTGAACACCATGTAACAGCAAGGGGATTAAGGAGGAGGAAAGTTAAAATCGTGTCACTTCTTTAACATGACTCAGGAGTCTTCGCTGCCTCTTTTGAGCATCTCCTCTTTTTAATGGTCAGTGATGGAAACGCATATGGAAGTCATGCACACAAGAGTTAACAGGAGCTTACCTCCTTCTTCAGAACCTAACTCCGGTTGCTTATAGCTTTTAATTTGAAATATTTGCAACTCTGTGCTGGTTTGTCAATGTATGGTCTTTTGAGAGATTTTGTTAAGCCCTTGTTATCATAAATGCTTCATGAATATAAGCACCAAGCATCAGCTATACTAAAAATGTATTTTTCTCTGTTCCTGTCTTTGTACTCCTTACAGTCAGTGGTGCCTCCTGTTTATGATAATTGAGAACAGAGCAGGGTGGTTAAAGCATATTACCTACATATCTGTCATGACTTCATGTAGCCTTAGCATGAACTTTGCTTTTCCCTTTTTATTTTTCATAGAGACAGATATATTTTTTGCACCTCTCACCAGATAATTTTCACAGATATCTCAAGGCCCTGTAACTGTTTTATATTTTTTTGTTAGAGAGGCAGAGTTTATAAGAGATGACACAGGTTTGTCACTTATAGTAACATTCTAATATTATTCTCTAAGCATTTTCTCTAAGCGTTTTTATTTCGTTTCAATACTGTCTTCCTCAAAAAACCCTCAAAATTCCACATCCCAAATCTAATCACAGTGGAACTGAAATACTTGAGATAAAGCCAATACTGTAAGCTTGGAATTAATTAATTGTTTACTTTTCTTGATTGTGCAGTAATTATGCATTCTTCTGATTAGTTGTAAAATAATGGGAAAACAGTTGATAGTGCTTTATCAAAGCTCCTGTAGTGCTTTAAGATTTACAGTATTATAAATGATTATAGCTGAAACCTAAAGTGAGTTAGAATTAAAGCTAATTGTTTCTGTTCTAAAGATCTTTTTAAAAGAAATGGTAACTGCTTCATTTTTCTAGCAGCGCTGAGGTTTTCTGAACCTGGACTCTGCTTGAAAGATAATTATTTTAGGAAGTTTGAGCAGAAACAGTTTGTGCAGTGGATGACTTTCTTTCTAGCTTTTGTATTTATAAAGAAAGGTGTATTTTTTTTCATGAGTAGACTAAAGCATCTCAACAGAAGGCACAGGAAACTTGAAATCTGCAATGGAGATAATCCATTAGGCTCAATGGAAAAAAATTGTTTTAGCCAGATCATACAGATTTGCACGCTTTGACCATTGCTTGACTGTGTTTTAACTGAGACTTCACTAGCAAACCTAGATCTCATTTGGTGTCCAGTAGATGGATCAGGTATTATACTGAGGAATGAGGAAAGGCTACACTAGGAGCACTAGCATAACAGTAAATATAGTTCATCTTTGTCATTTCCTATGCAGAAAATTTGTGAGTAGGTATTATAGTATTGAAAACTGTATTGCAGTTGCACTGCAAGAGGCGGCAGAGCTAAGAGCTCATGTGCAGCCTTGGGATACAAGACATCTGTGCTCCCTACTTTGCCATCCTACTGTTCTGCTAGTAAATCTGAGCAATTGCATATCAGCATTGTTTTGTCAGCTTTGATGGTGCTATGCTGATTTATATCAGTAAATGATCTACCTAACAGCCTCATTAAAAATCAATATGATGTGAATCACGTTGTGTCATGCTTCTATTTAACTTTTGTGCCTTATCTGCCCTGGCACGGATATTGCACTTAGTTTGAGGGGCCAATCTAAATTCCTTTTCATCTGTGACCATCTTTACTTAGTTTGACTTAGAAATTAATCAGACTCCACCACAATTAAGCAAGACACTCCATCAAGCATGTGTCTTAACTGGGAAGCATGTGAGTGATCCTGTTGAACTGAGAGTTTAGGATGTACTTAAGTACCTGCCTAGACAGGGCATGTAATTAAAGATCTAAAGCAATATCATGGAATTACTTTTGGCTCAGTGACTGATACCAGAATTCCATCAGATTGCAAATTCAGCTTGACTTAGCATGTAAATACACATCCCTGACATAGCTCTTATTTTAAACCTGAATGTGATCCTTTCACTTTTTCTTTCCATTCTGCAGACAAGAGATATTTAATGTAGCCTTCACTCAATCTCACTAAACAGTGGCACAAGCAGACTGTCTATGCTCCTTCTAGCATCCTACAAACTTTTTGTCAGAACTGTTTGTCCTTGTAATGACTTTTCCACCTTTGACTTGTGCCAAAGAAGGAAAAATAAATAATGATTATTTGTTCAAACACTAGGAAGGTGGCAAAAGGACTTTGAGCTATTCTATGGGGATGCTGGATTTGCCACATGATCTAAATGAGTGCTGAACGTAAATCAAACTTAATATTCAGAGCTCACCCTATTTTGGAGCAGCAGAGGCACATCATTAAAAAAATTTCTGACATGTCAGTGAGCAGTGAATTACCATGCAGTGCAGCACAGTAGAGACATAACAAGCAACTCCATGCTGGTGTATAATGTGCCAGCACATGGAAAATGACACAGAGTGAGACAAGGAATAGCTCCTTAGATAATAAGATACCTCAGGCCTGATCCTGATGTGGTGTAAGACACATATATCTCCACTGAATTAACCAGAGCTCAACTGATTTACAGCAGTCTAGGTGCCAGCTCTTTCTCATTAGTGAACAAGATGATGTTTTCTCTGTTATATCTTTTTCCTCTCTAGCTTAATAAAATTACTTCATCTGCAGTCTCATCTTTCCTCTTAGACTAGTGCTTTACCCTTCTGCTCCCCAGTCTGCCATGCTGAAACTTGACAAGCCATTCTCTCCTTTAATTTGGAATGTATCTTGACAGTCCTTTCCAGCTGGTGGTCCTCAACAACTTGTCAAGGGACTACAGAACATCACTACCTGTTCAGGAAGCTTAAATTTACTATACAGGTATCTGTACTTTCACTGGAAAAACAGGGAGTCTGCAAATTGATAAAGGTTTAATGTCAGAGTCCTAGTGGCTGACTTTTGCAACGTGAATGAGATGACAGCAATGCATGGCAGGAGGGTGGGAAACAAGCATAATTTGAAACAGGAGATGTCCAAATTGGTATAAGGAGAAACTGTACTGCTATGAGGACAGCCAGGCAGTGGAGTGAGCTGCTCAGAGAGATTGTGCTGTCTCCATCCTTGAGGAATTTCAGAACATGACTGGACAAAACACTGAGCACCCTGGTCTGATCTCATGGCTGACCCTGCTTTGAGCAGGAGGTTGGAGTAGAGACCTCCCACGGTTCCTTCCAACCTAGATTATCCCACAGTCCCATGACCGTCATGGGAATTCCTTTTAGGCTGACTTTTATCTTTATCTTTATCACATTTTGGTTATATTTCTGTGTTCAAAAGTACAGTTAAATATGCAGATATATACATATATATACATACATATTATATTAAAATTTTTTAACGATGGTCATGTGAGTACAAGCCTTTCAGCTGCTTGGTGTATTGGCTGCTCTAAGCTCAACAGTAGATCAAGCTGAAGCATTTCTTACTGTAATTGTATTGATCATATATTGTCTGCTAGAGGCATTGGAGTTGAATCTGAGTTACACTGTTGGTGCCTGTTGCCTCTTACTGTGCCCAGTTTGCATATTTGACCAATATATATATATATATAGCTAGTATTTAATGTAGATTATATTTTAATAATGGCAATTAAAAAACACAAACAGAAATCACTGATTTAACATGTCCCAAGATCCCATGGAAGTTATGGTAGTTAGCTGCAAGCAAGCACTAAGTAGGTACAATTTTCAGTAGATGTTCTTTTTTTTTTCACAGGACTCTTGCATTACCTGTGCTTGCATGTGTGATTATTGCTTAGGTGATATATTTACAACCCATGCATGTTTGTAAAATCATAATTAAATGCAGAACATATGCTATTGTTGTGTATGTGGCCTCTCTGGGAAGGCATTAATCAATGCGTGTTTTTGTTCCAGTCCTGGGGTTATTCTAGTGCAATGGAAGACACCCAGATCAACAACTGTTTGCAAAATTGTGGCTCTCGGCAGTGCCAGCCCACAAGGGAGTTTTTGAACCTGGCTGTACAGTCCATGACAAGTGAGCAGTGGCAGGCAGAAGGGTTACTAGAGTTCAACAAGGGCCTGCAGAAAGCACGGGTTACTCAATTCTCACAGAGCTTTTGCAGCCAAATGAACAGAACACTGGAGGATAAATAGCTGTTATCTGCATTTAAAGGATGCCTTCCAAGTGAGATGGAAGGTGTTCTGCCTTACAGGATTATCTGGCTGCTCATCCTGTCACATGAAACAGCCATCCTCTGGTTGTTATAAAACATGGGCTGTCAACATAGGGGCCACAGAATGGTTTCATAAGTCACAGGCATCATGTCTATGGCTCTGTAGAATAAGACAGAGGTCTTACCCAAAACCTGTATTTAGGTTCAGATGTTATTTAGGTTCACTGATATGTAAGTTGTTTTGAAAGAAATTAAAGGCTTCTCATTCTAACCAAATCTGGTTTGCAAGGTTGTACACAGAATTTCTGCTGCTTTCTACTCTGAAATTTTCTTTTCTATTTACGGTAAGAATAATCACAGAAGTGGAGATTCTGACATGGTATCTCTCCTCTTCTTGAGCCTATCGTAACACTAACAATATATGAAGGGTGTTCCTGTGGATAAACAACACTAAATCCAACCTGATGGGAAGTAACAGTTTACCAAAGTTGATGTCAAATATTTGACTTTTGCCTCAGATGTTTGGTTAGAGTACACTTGAATAACTTCTTCGGTCCTTCATGCTTTCATTACTAATTTTTTGTGGGGGTGGAGCATGACAGATGTGGCAGAGAAGATAATGATGAAACTATGGCATCCACAAAAGCATCAACATGACTCACTCACCTGTCTTTATCTGTAGTTATTATACACGCTTGTTGTTTTAGAACATACCTTCCTTGGCCTTTACTTTCATTCTCCATGTCACCCTGTCCCTATACCTACTTTGCTATTTTTTGTAGACCTTTCTTTGGGAAGAGCTCAGGTGAAAATAAGAATTTGGAAGTTGTCTTGAATTTAACATCTTCCCAGTGGATGAAAAATAACATATCCCACAGGTGAGATTTTGGGATAACTCATCACAGCATGACTTCCTTCAGTGAACTTTTCATACTATCTTAGTCTGAGGCAGGAATGGCACAAAACTTCTTTTTCCCTTTTCTGTAATTTACCACCTCAGTAACCAAAGGTCAGCAGATTTCACTGCTTCCTATTTTACCAGGCTACCACACGTCCTTACACCGGCCACACCATGCAACCCAGCAAACTCTGTTACTTTCCATCAAGTGAAGGAGAATACTTCCTTATCCTTCCACTTCCCCTTCCTAATGCCTTCTACATGTAACCCCCTGCTACAAGACTTGTACAACTCTTGCTTGCTACATATTGCTGTTACAGCTAAAGAAAGCCCTCTGCCTAATTACTACCTATTACTCCAGCATAATGTTTGTACTGCTCTGGTGACTTTAAAAGGCAGATTAGCTGAAGAGTAACTCGGGACAGTTTCCCCACCCATTATCATATATTTTGGTTTGCGTTCTTGATTGACACTGCTCTGAATAGGACGTTGGACTTAACTGCTCCTGAGTTCCCTTCCAACCTGAATTATTCTGTTATTCTAGGATTAAGTGATGCTGACTGAAAGATGTCATCATAGTTCAACAGATAATCTTCCTTTTGTGTTCACTGTATAGTGGAATATAATCACTAACATAAGTAAAAGAAGAGTGAGATGGCAAGCATGGAATTCAGTTTGCATTGTACTGAATAATAGTGCTGTGGGTTGTTTTTTCTTTTAATGTGGAGCATTCTGTGTTTTCAATGGTATTATGTCTACTCTGGAAAACCATTTCTTGGGGAAGTATTCAGTGCTTTCCGACAGTTCCAGTTCTGGTACCACTTGAGTTCAGCAGGTTCACAGGCTTTTATTTCCTTTGAAGCTTTTCATCTCCCTGGAGAGAATGTCTTTTTCCCCCACCCTTTGCCAATGGTGTAATCATGGGGAGCAGAAGTGTATTTTATCTCATGGCACAGCTAGTTGTTATTTTTAGACATTAAATCATTTATTTGGAGTTATATTCCCCCTTAATTATACACATTAATGACACAGCTAGCATTTTCTAAAAGACAGAGTAAGATCCTGAGACTAATCAAGGGTCCTGGTGATGCTTTTACATGAAATCACTGATGTCATCTACAAGTGCCTGTAATGCCTTGACTCACATTGCTTACATTAAAAAAAAAGGAAACTTAGGACCAATTTTGTGCAAATGATTAGCAATAAAATCAAGAAAATATTTCTTCAAAGCTATACTGCTTCTGATAATACTTACTTAGGATTAAAGTAACACAACTACCAAATCAAACTCATGTCAGCAGGTTAACACCAGTGCTGGCTTGGAATAAAAATCATCTCCACTGTTAAGTTGTCCCATGAACACAGTGTATCAATCTGTATAAATCTCAAGAAGGAATTCAAGGAAGAGTCCAGTGACTCCAAAATCCTGACTATGGTATTTTACCAAAGGCAGTCAGTTTAAAGGGTCAAATAAGGAAACCAAATAAATTTTGTGTCTGAACTGCAGCATTACAGTGGGTGCAGAGCCTCCATGTAAGCTGTCTGGTCTCATACACAAGTTAACATTTCATCACTAGTTCTCTCATTAGTTCAGGACACTACTGATGTCCTGGCAAATGAAATTTGGCAGCTCTTGGCTGGCAGTTTATAGCTGAATGTTTTTTACTTTTTCAGGTTGCCCACACAGAGAATAGAGAACATGCTGTATTGACTACCTGTATGAGGCTGTTTAGGACTATAGAGCTTCTTTTGTAGAGCTGCTTCTCCTTGTGGATTTTTTATACTACTTTGATGTGCACAGGACAAGTTATATTTTTATACCTCTCATGCCTCCATTGGGAACTAAAAAACCTAAAGAGGTTGTGGAGGAGATCATGCTCAAGATCCCCCATGGCAGCACTTTGGCCCGATTATCATGAGGTGTTTTCAGTTTGGCAGTGTCAGCATCACTGCACAGAATAAAGCCTCCACTCCCTGTTCAGTTTGAATCTAAAAAGTACAAGTGTCAGCTTTCTGAGAAAGCTCGCTCTCTCCCTCTCCTCTGGCTTCCTTGTGACTGCATCCTGCCTGACATGTTACTGGCTTGTGGAAAGCACAACCACACACTGGCAAAAGTAAGAGACTGGAAAGATCCAGCTGCTTGGCACTCAACTTTCGAAATGCAAAAGCAGTGTAAACGCCTTATAGGCAGATAGCACAATTCTCTTACAGAAGAGGAGCTGGCTCTGCACTCGAGGGAGTCAGGAGTATTGCTCAATATTACTTCTTGTTTGCAACCTCCCTTTTGGCTTTCTTCAGGTGTAACAAGAGGCAGATGAATTTGTTTGCTGATGCTGCAGTTTCCTGTTTCTGAGGTATTAAGTCTGAGGGTCTGGAAACGCTAGCCACTCAAGCTCTTACCCTTGATCTTCACTGCCTCTGCCTTGCATACCTGCTCCATAACCGTCAGTGACGCTCTAGACCTCCAGTGCAGCAGGCTGGCCCATCACAAGCTATATTCAACTCAGCTCAGCATCTCCACAAGAAATGAATCCACACCCTCCTCTCCTTCCTCTCTGTGGAGATGTAAGTACTTAATAAGTCTGCTTTTTAAGAAAGCAGTGTGGACATCTTATGGGCAGATGGCACTATTCTCCTTGCCAACTAGACCATTCTGTAGACTTTATATTTAGAGACTTAGACCTCAAGTCATAGAATCATAGAATCATAGAATGGTTAGAGTTGGAAGGGACCTTCAAAGGTCATCTAGTCCAACCCCCCTGCAAGGAGCAGGGACATCCCTGACTAGATCAGGTTGCTCAGAGCCTCATCCAGCCTGGCCTTGAACGATTCCAGGGATGGGGCATCCACCACCTTTCTGGGCAACCTCTTCCAGTGTTCTACAACTCACATTGTAAAAATTTCTTTCCTAATACCCAATCTAAATCTACCTCCCTCTATTTTAAAACCATTCCCCCTTGTCCTGTCACAACAGGCCCTACTGAACAGTCTCTCCCCATCTTTCTTGTAGGCCCCTGTTAGGTACTGGAAGACCACTATAAGGTCTCCCCAGAGCCTCCTCTTCTGCAGGCTGAACAGCCCCAACTCTCTCAGCCTGTCTTCATAGGAGAGGTGATCCAGCCCTCTGATCATCTTCATGGCCCTCATCTGTTCTCATGTCCTTCTTATGCTAGGGGCTCCAGAACTGGACACAGTACTCCAGGTGGGGTCTCACCAGGGCAGAGGAGAGGGGGAAAATCACCTCCCTTGACCCGCTGGCCACACTCCTCTTGATGCAGCCCAGGATGCGGTTGGCCTTCTGGGCCACAAGGGCGCATATTGCCTGCTCATGTTAAGCTTCTCATCCACCAGCACTCCCAAGTTCCTCTCCTCAGGGCTGATCTCAATCCATTCTGCACCCAGCCTGTATTTGTGCCTGGGATTGCCATGACCCAGGTGCAGGACCTTGTACTTGGCCTGGTTGAACTTCATGAGGTTGGCACAGGCCCACCACTCCAGCCTGTCAAGGTCCCTCTGGATGGCATCCCTTCATTCCAGCGTATTGACTGCACCACACAGCTTGGTGTCATTGGCAAACTTGCTGAGGGTGCACTCTGTTCCACTGTCCATGTCGCCAACAAAGATGTTGAACAGGGCCAGGCCCAACATGGACCCCTGAGGAACACCACTCGTGACTGGTCTCCACATGGACATTGAGCTGTTAACCACCACTCTCTGAGTGTGACCATCCAGCCAATTCCTTATCCACCAAGTGGTCTGTCCATCAAATCCATGTCTCTCCAGTTTAGAGAGAAGGATGTCATGCGGGACAGTGTCAAAAGCTTTGCACAAGTCCAGGTAGATGATATCCCTTGCTCATCCCTTGTCCAGTGATGCTGTCACCCCGTCATAGAAGACCACCAAATTGGTCAGGCATGATCTGCCCTTGGTGAAGCCATGTTGGCTGTCACCAACCACCTCCTTGCTCTCCATGTGCCTTAGCATGGTTTCCAGGAGAATCTGCTCCATGACCTTGCCAGGCACAGAGGTGAGGCTGACCGGCCTGTAGTTGCCCAGGTCCACCTTGTTTCCCTTTTTAAAAATGGGGGTTGCGTTACCCCTCTTCCATTCATTAAGGACCTCACCAAACTGCCACAACTTCTCAAATACAATGGCCAGCAGCTTGCCAACTTCATCCACCAGTTCCCTCAGGACCCGCCGATGCATCTCATCAGGTCCCGTGGACTTGTGCACCTTCAGGTTCCTCAGATGTTCCCGAACCTGCTCTTCCAGTACAGCGGGTGGTTCTTCATCCTCGCAGTCCCTGCTTGTGCCTTCCACAACTTGGGTGGCGAGACAAGAGCCCTTATTGGTGAAGACTGAGGAAAAAAAGCCATTGAGTACCTCAGCCTTCTCCATGTCCCAGGTAACCAGGACACCACTTCCCTTCCAGAGGGGGCCTACATTCTCCCTGGACCTGCCTTTGTCCCCAACATACCTATAGAAGCCTTTCTTCTTGTTTTTTACATCCCTGGCCAGATTCATTTCTGTCAGGGCTTTAGCTTGCTTCACCTGATCCCTGGCCACTCACACAGCCTCTCTGTAATCCTCCCAGGCTACCTGTCCCCACTTCCACCCTCTATAGCCTTCCTTCTTTACTTTCACTTGGTCCAGGAGCTCCTTGCTCATCCATGCACCCCTCCTGGCCTTTTTGCCCGACTTGTTCTTCGTTGGGATGCACCTCTGCTGAGCTTGGAGGAGGTGCTTCTTAAATATGGACCAACTTTCCTGGGCCCCTCTTCCTTCCAGGGCCACCTCCCATGGCACTTTGCCCATCAGTTCCCTGAAGAGGCCAAAATCTGCCCTCCTGAAGTCCAGGGCAGAGAGCTTGCTGTGTAGTTTGCTCACTGCTGCGTGGATCTTAAACTCCACCGTGTCATGGTCACTGCAGCCAAGGTTGTCCTTGAGTCAATCAGCTCATCTTCAGAGTTTCATCCCAGTAGAAATAAGCAGATGGACAGCCAGTGGTTTTGTATTAGCTGCATTTTCTTAGGAAATCAGACTTAAAATATGGAAAGTTTATTTAAGGCCTGCATTATCCTGCACATTTTTCCTCCCATATCATGCTGCACAGCTGTAGGATGGCAAAAATATCACAGAAATAGATGGACTTATATGTTCAGCATGTGTTGACTTGCAAATCCCAACTACTTTTTCTCATTAATTGTCTCATAATAATCAGAAAACTTGGTTGTACCATTTATTCACAGTACTCTACACAGGGACTGAGGTCAGGGGGAAACACTCGCCTCAAAGGGAGAATATCCTCCAGAAAGACTACTAGCTGGTGGTATGGTTACCTTATCAGCACTGGGTAGTACACATCTATGGACTATTGTAAAGATGAAGGCAAGTAGGATTCCTCTTTCCTGGCTGCCTCAGAGGATCTGCATGGACACAGGGAAGGCAGTGCTGGGGAAAAGCACATCCAAGGGATTCTCCTGCAGACTGGGCACAGAAATACAACTGTTTTGGATAGTTCTGCCATGGGTAGTCTATGGAGTTTGGATTTTTTTTCAGACACAGAAGGTTTGGAAAATATTTACTGATTTGCTTTTAATCTGTATTTATATATTTTTAATATTGCATTAGGAAGAGATTTATTTTTAAAAATCTAACTCACTAAACATTCACTTGGGACTAGAAAGGTGAACAGGGATGGGTTAACTGCTTGTACTTATGTACATTGAATTCACGTGGTTTTCTGAACAGATGTAAAAATGTGAACCTGTGATGCTGGCCCCTTTAGATCCTGTTTATTGAATCAAAATAATTAGTTCCAGAAGCAGCAGAATTAATAAATCCTGGTTTCTTTGGATGGGCGTCTTACAGTTCCTTGATTTTTTAACAGTTATATCAAAGCTGCTTTGTCAACTCGCTCCTTAATAGACATCAGTAAATGGACTGCAGAGTGAGTTTTTCTGGTCAGTTAAGTATGGCTCTGACTAGAGCTTTCCAGTGGTTGGGGAACCGGTAGCATCTCTGTCCCATGTGCGTCCTTTGCTGTTAGTCACTGTTTAGTGCAGCCTTTCCCTTAGTAAACGTGCTGATAGAGTCACTCTGCCACCCATTCACCTATTTTCCTCAAATGTGAAGGAATACTGTATCTTTGTGATTGCTCTCTCTGTAAAGTTTGACTGTAATTGGACTATAGGTTCAGAAGTTATTAATGAAAAGACACACAACTGCAGCATGTGACTGCTGAAACACCATTTTCATAGGACGCCATGAGAATACATAGACCAACAGATGGGCAAACAGGGTTTCCTACTCATTTGGGCACACTTCCAACTTCAGCCCAGGGTTTCTTTGTCTTTCCAGGGCTCCACGTCCATGCCTTGATAAACTCAGCAGTGTGCTCTGGACTTGAGTGTTGTTAAAATTCACCCGTCCTTTCCCCATCACTTTGCACACCTGGTTGTCTGCAGCCTCTTTGGTCAGAACTTTGTTGCTGCTTCTAGAAGGAAAACTCTTGGGAGTCTTTGGTATCTGCAGGTGTATATCTCCAAGCAGAAGAGGCACACCAGACTCAGTCTGCAGGCAGCCTCCTCACAAAGTTGTCATTATGCAGCAGGTACACTGTCAAAGATACCAGGCAAGAATGTACAGAAAGGGAAGGGCATCTTGAATGTATTTGGTTGCAATGAGATTCCAGATAATTTTTGAGTAGAAGGTACCTCTTTAGCCCACATGTGCTTGAATATTTACATCCTTAAAATGTGATTACATTCTTCATTCATTTCCTAGTTCATGTGGAATAGGTGATACAGCTAGGAGAAGGTATATGTTGAGAGAAGATCAGTGTCGTCTTCTACAGTAGATACCAGGAACTTCTCATTAGTGTTTGTACAACTCACCATTCCTGTCTCCTGCTCGTCTTAGACATGGATAATAATAGGTATCATTGGGATTCTTATGGAGTGCAATTAAAACTTTGAAGATGTACATGTTTAACATTGTTTACAGTCCAGCTGGCAACAGGAAATGCCAGAAATTACATAAGCTCTCTAGGTATGAATAAGCTCCATGTAAGCATCTGCTTCTCTTCTTCATTATTTTTTTTGGCAGTACCTTGCACAATAAAGCTCTGATTCTGAGTGGGAATCAGTGGGGGTTGCCTGATTATACATGACATTACATGATAATCTGAACTGTTGGCATTTGTGTGTATCCATGGCCAGGGCTGTAGTTCCCTGTCTCCTTGGCACTGTCCTCATAGTATGGAAATAGGGAGAGAGACTTTTTCTCTGGACATTACATCTGTTATTTCCTTATTGTATCCTCTGAGGAAAAATAAATATAATCCAGACAAAGTACACATTTTCTGTCAAGGGAGAACATCAAAAGGCAGCAGCAAAATGAGCATTTTGCTGTGGTCCTCTCAACAAGGGAAAAGATATGCTGATGTTTGTCTGCTCATGGAGCATTGTTATAGGGAGAGGCATTAAAAAGAAATGTGATACAAAAACTGTAGGAACTGGTAAATGTTTGCCAGGACTGGATGATGTTTACCTGGGAGTTCCTAAGGAACCAAGGAATAAAATAGCTATGCTGGTGACAAAAATTATGCTTTATATCATTCAGAACAGCTGCTTGGCTAGAGAGTCGCCCATGTTATACTACTTTTCTGAGAAAAACAGTTAGAAGGAAATATTCTGAAGCAAATCATTAGAGATGGAATTATGTAGCATTGTGATGTGAACAGTATAATAGGGGGTGAAGTAGTCCTGCCTTTATAAATCATGCTTCTGAAGTAGATTTCTTAGGAAGACTAGTGGAGCAGATTCTTGTCTGCTAGGTTCCCAATCTGAAACAGCAAAGTCCCCAGGCTTCCGTGGTGTAAGGCCAAGGGAGCATGAAAAAAAACATTCATGATAAAAAGAAGTGAAGTTTTCTAAATAGGTTTTTTTAAGTGCCTTGTTAGAAGGTATTAAGAAAGGCTGAAATCCGCAGGCTGAGAAAGCTTTGAGAAGGATTAAAAATTGGTTATGAGTTAGAAAATAAAAGTCCCTTTGTCATTAAAGCAGCCAAACCTGCTGAGAATGCAGAATTATTTAAGGTAACCAAGACTACAGGAGAGTAGGAATGTTCTAGAAAGGCTAGGTAATAATATAGTATAATATTACTTCCCCTTCCTATGTTTCCCTTTCCTATGGCTGACTGCACACTCCTGCAGTTTCCCCTTGTGCCAGCACAGGCAGCCACACAGCCTTTATGAACAGTTTTGGCTCATTATAAAAAGAGAAAACTACTCCAGGAACAAAATCCAAATATAAATGGGGTGGACAAGTTCTGATTAAGGCTAGAAGGAAAGTGACCACAAGCAGCAGTAAAGGCAACCTATACATTACCTCCGGCTGCAAGCAAAATGGGATGGTTCTCAGAAGAAACCTTCTGAGAGGACATCTTATGTTGGTGCAAGGTGAGAATGGCATGATGTGGAGAATTTTCTTCAAGAGTCGTGTCTGCAGATATAAATTACTTCACAAGCTACATGGCTGAGGTCTGCCAACTTGTAACACATAGGTTAATGTGGATGAATACCAGAGGTGCCAATGATCCTCTGCCCTGCTCCTCTGCCTTGAAAGAGCCAAGATTGTCCTCCTGGTTTACATGTTCAAACTGCTTCAGAACTGCAGTTTGTTAGCTGCTTATGGCTTGTAGTATTAGCAATAATCAGGATATGCTGACAGTTACCAGCCCCAGCCAGGTGGTAGCCCTGTTTAACCATGGTAAGCGGCAACCATCACAGGTACACAGCTCTGACCACATAACTCCCAAATTTCATGCGCAACTGGGGAAAGGCACACTTTTATTTTAAACAAAGCTTTTATAAGATACATCTCCTGTAAGTTTGCATGGAGCCATTGACACTGATTTTTAAATACAAATTATTGAATGACAAATGGATGTTTATGTTTGAAGTAAGGTGGACCCAGACCTGCTTGTTAATCAGCAGGCAGGCAAAAAACAAGTATTGCTGCTGGTCCTTTTATCTGTGGGACGAGAATTTCACAAGCACTGAATTGGTAACAGACAGTGTTAAGCCATTCTCCAAAGACAACATTGATAAAAACAGCAAGTGGCACAGGATGAAAGCTCCATCCTTTCCTAGGCACTGAAAGATTAGCCAGTAGCCAACAGGGAAGTAGAACATCTTCCTCTGTATTGTCAGCTTTTATTGTGGCTCATGGCCTGAGTCATCCTGTTTAGAGCGAAATAATTGACAGACAAAAGACATGTCTTGTTTCTGGTGCTGTTCCACCCTTTCAGGATCGCAAGCCCTTTCATTAGAATGAATATGTTGATCAAAATCTCAGTTCTCTTTCTGTAATTAAATACTTCCTAGCAATAGCAGCCAAACTCATTGGGATATATTTCATATATTTCGCTGAACACATATTTTTTGTATGTTTTCCTGGAAATTTAAGAGTTTACAACAATACTAATGCTGGGGGAAAAAAAAAATGGACTTCATGCTTGAATAGAAATTCTGCAAGTTTTTTAAAAATCCCACACTGATAGCTTGGGTTTTAGGTTTCTTTTCTCTTTCTTAGCTTTACCATTCTGTATTCCTTATATGTAGAGAATAAAGAGCAAAACTCTAGTATCAAGGACCTGAAGCTGAAAAAATTAGCAAAAGTACTCTGATTTTCAAATGATGAGTATGTACATTTCACAGAGAGCCTAGTGACAGCTACATGTGATCATCAGCTCTGGAAAACTGTCCTTCATTCAGAGTTTTTAAAAAAAAGGACTTTATATTTAGGTCCATATACTTAAACACACAAATCAGACATGTTCATGCAACCTTCAGTGTCTTTGAATACAGTATTTGAGACAGTAACATCTAAACCTAATGGTGCATCTGGCTGAAATCCTTCCCCTTCCTCCTCCTCCCCTCCAATAAAAAATTGGCCAAAGTGCTGAATTAGGAACATGAGCAATTTGTGTGAAAGTGTTTCCTGCTTGAAATGTCTTGTGCTTAAAATTTATACTAATAACAATAACAACAAAAAAGAACCAGACACCTAAAGCCCTTTAAAGGCATTAAAAATTTGGTCAGTCATCTCATGTAATAACTTACATACAAGAAAGAGAGAAAGTATAGCAGCTGCGTTTGCTCACGCTTTCTTTCCGGCATTATGTAAATTCAATGTGAATGGTATCTGCCACATCCTGGATTAAACAAGGGTCTTGTGTACGGCAGATTGGACTAATCTTTTCTTCCAACATTTGCATAGCCCGAGGACAGGTGAGTGTCCCTGCAATTGTAAACAGTGTTTCCCATCAAAAGACAGATTGTTGAAAGTACGAAAGTGAATCACTGAGCTGATAAGTATTTGTTCCTTGCTTTAATAGTTTTGGCCTTTTTTTTTTTTGTAAAGAGTTTATGAACACTTGCAGACTATTGCCTGTAGAGGCTTTATTTTAAAGACATGGATTCAACACCAAAGATGATGAACGCAGCACCCACATCAAAAGGTAGTGATAATTTAGTCTTCCCAGTTTAGCTGAGGAGATGACAGCCATCTTCTGTTGAGACAGGACAATGGAAGAGGAAGTCTTCACAGCAAACAGCTGTGCAAATCAGTAGCTTCCAACACTCCTTATGACAATACTCTTCATGTGTAACTCAAAACATAGGTCACAAGGGTAGGTCACTCTGTTGGTATGTTCTTTTGAAAACAAGAACAACCAGCCAAAGCTCAGCTTTGGAAGATTATCAACAAAATGGGTGATGCCTTTATTTATAAGGTGTGTCTAGAACAAGGTCCAGATTTACGTGGGGTTACAGTAGTGTTAGCTCTTCTCCACATGAACGTTTCCCAGTGCAGTGTGTGTTCTTATGTCACACATGATGGTGATGCTGCATCACCCCTAGGTACTGATGGCAATTTGTTTTAAATTTCATTAGATGAATTAACGGAAGTTCATCATGGGGTAATAAACACAAAGGTGAGGATAGAGTTTCTCCCTGTCTTTTGGTTTGGGTTGAACCAGAGTGATTATTTCCCCAGCCTTTGGTGTCATCATCAAGCCAAAAACACTGGTAAAGTGCACATAAATAGCTATAATGTTGCTGGATGTAGGTCTGGTGGTATTGTTAATAACTACTTCATTAATAAAAACATAAAAATAAATCACAGAGAGATTGCAATTATATTTTTTTTCTTGGTGCTTTAATGCAAATTGCTTTGATTGAGAGAGAATAATGTGTTGTTCTTTTCCCAGGGAACCACAATTTCTCATTGAAGTTTCCCCAGACTTGAAAGATTCATGGACTCCTAGAGTAACTGAGGTAGAAAGGAAGCTCTGGAGCTCTTTGGTCTCATTTCTTGCTCAAAGCAGGTCAAGTTGCTCAGGGTCTTACCCAGTTGAGTTTTGAAGACGGGAGATCCCAAACACACCTCTCTGGGCCCCCTCTTCCAGGTGCTGACCACCTTCATAGTGAAAAGCGTTTCCTAATATCATATTAAGAGTTTCTCAGGCTGCAGCTTGTGCCTGTTACATCTCATCCTGTTGCCCTGCACTTTCATTCCAATGTACTTCACAGCCCTTATTGTAGACCAATGCAGGAGCCAGAGTCCTGGAAGGCAGCCATACATAAGCCATCCTTCCACTTTGCAAATAAGAGAGCTGATAAAGAACTTTCCTACAGTCCAGGCTTTTAGTTCAAATCAGACCTGGCATACTCTTTCACCTTCATGTAAATATGCTTTTTTTTTTTAACACTCTCTATAACCATTAAACTCCTCTTCAAGGCAAGCTTATTCTCCTTAATGCTACAGCTGTAGTCCATAAATCCCCACAGAAGACCCAGTTCCTCCTATAGGAGCTGAAGGAGATTGGGAGGAATTATTACTGCAGTGTATACTGTCAGTAGAACAGACTTAGACAAGTTTCAAATTCAGCCAACGTGCCAATGAGGACTTTCTGGCTTTAGAGTATTAATTTTTTTTTTAAACTTAAACAGACTCTGACATCCCTGAGTTTTAGGTCACTGGAGATCAAGAGGTTATGCCAGCAAAGTACTGCTATATGCTTGCCCTCTTTTTATATTCTTCCTTAGGTGCCTGCTACTGCCTTCTGGACACTGAGGGAGACAGAGCTCTGATGTAACTGGTGCAAGCATCCTTATGTTCTTCTGTTAACACACAGACTTGGAGACCTTCAAAGTTCTCATCTGAAAATTATGGCACAATGGCAAATCATCAGTTAGATTTTACTTATTTACTTAGAAATTCCAGATTGTCACTGAAATAAACCATCTTCTCACCAGACCAATACACTAGGTCATTCCACACTGAGCTAAAGCTAACCAGACTAGGACAATATATACATAAAAACCTTGACATTAACAGCTGTGGTCTACATTTCAGTATTTACCAGCTCAATAAGCGAGGAAATACCACACCAAGAGAAAAGTTACTAATAAGAAATGCCCTTTGAGTCTTATTGCTTTCACTTTGCTGCAGCAAACAACCCTCAGCGTGAAACTGGAGTTCTCTTTCCCTGCACAGGATTGTGATAAGCTCTGATATTGTCTTATCAAGGATGCAGTTCAAATGCTCTGAGACTTTCACTTCCTCTTCTAGCAGCACAATACATAGATCAGTCTTCTGCTGACTTTATTACAAAAGCATTTGAGGTCACTGCTCAAGTTCAGTATTAAGATAAGCTTGATGAAGTGTCGAGTCAGTTGACAATGGGAAGAGTTCTTGGCTGCATATCCTAGCTAGCTGCATCCAGCTCCTGGCCTTCAACTCAAGTGATGTAGAGTTATGTCCGCAGTTGCTGGAGATTCTAGACCAAGGGGGTCAAATGCACACTGCATAAGCATTGGATGTAGTGATGCCTCGTGGCCATAAGGCAGATACTGTTTTCTGTGGTGGTCAGTGTTTTTCCAGCCTGGCAGCATAGTGGTTTTTTAGCATGAAGCTGAAATGGTATATTGCATGCCTTTGGCTGTAGCATGAGGACATGCAGAGGTGTTCTGAGGGTGCAAAACTTTCTGGGATATGATTAAAAGATTATATATGGCAGACCTGATGCTGTCTTATCCAGGCTGCCTTTTGACCAGAGTGAGATACCTCCATGATTATGCTTAAGTCTTATATAAAAGGGAATTAATTTGCTATCTCAGAGTAAAAAAAAACCAACAAAACTCACAAACCCAACAACAAACCAACCAACCAACCAGAGAACCCTGCCAAAACAAAACAAAACAAATAAATACATTCCAGAGGATTACATAAACTAACATTTATTTAATGGAGATGTCAGGGAATCAGGATATGGAGTACACTAGGCAGCTGAGTAATTCAGTGTAGATGTGTACGATCAGAGTTATTCCAGATATTTTTATGGAAAGAGGAAACAAGGGGACAGTTACTGGATGAACAGACTTTCCCAGGAGACGATTTATAGACAGAAAAATATTTCAATTACTCACATTAATGTAAGGTTGAAAGCAAGGGTAACCCCTGGCAACATGAGACATAAACCAGTCGTCATGTGGCAGAGAACCAGAAGCAACACACCACACACCACAGAAGATCAAGGAAGCAGGGTTTTCCAGGGCTGTTCATAGGCAGGAGATAGTACTGGTCACCAGCATCCTTTTATGCCATTATAGGTGGAGTTAGGGTGCGTTAGCTTATAGACCTCAAGGCAGAGACACACTGAGACACTTGTTGGTTCATTTCATCCTTTGATGAAATGGGGGCCTGGATATGAGGCGGTCCCCACTTGTGCAAAATATTACTATCTGTGGTGCAAGAACTGCACCTAGAATGTGCAACGTATTGAAGGACTTAGATTGGTCACCCCTTGCTTAAAGCATTTGTAGGTAGAGGGGACCCAGGTTTTCAACTTCTTATCAATTATTCAAAGTAAAATTAATTCAACTTTTAAAATGGCATGTACAGAAATGGTTAAACTTACAAGTTTTACCAAAATGACCTTCTCAAGACAGATTCATCACTGTAAATAGTTCAAGACAAGCTAAAAACTTTGATTTAATTGTAAGAGAGTAGGAAGAGCTAAATATAGTATGTCTTGGGGGGGAAGTTTGTATTTTATTTTTTAACTTTGTAACCACCATTATCTCATGGATCACTTGCAGAATCATTTATCTTTGACATGTAGGCACAAACTGATCTTGTTGATCTCAGTAAAATGAACAAATCGGGTGATTAAAGATAATTGCATATTTCTGTCATTAAATGATTGTCTCTTAATAGAGCTGGTCAAATAACTCAGTGGAAAATTCTGTGGTGAAAAAAAAGTTATCAAAACTAAAAATTCCTGTCAGAATATATCCACTTCTGTACTGTATTTAGTTATGACAAATCTCCAGTTATTTGTGGATTAGTTATTTATTCTCTCCAGCTAATATTACTTTTATAAAGCTGTGAGTTTACTATTTGCTATAGATGTATTCATTATGAGTTTTTAATTTAGACATATTAAAGCAGCTTGAATATGCAGTACTTCTAAAACTGAAAAAGTGGAATAGCTGATAGCAGAATTAAATGCAAATAATAAGGTAGTGTTTATATTGGTCTATGTCAAACAAAAGACAGCTGTTAGACTTTGGCATACATTAAGATTGTATGTTTGCTTTTTAGAGACAGACCAAAATCTCCTTAGATAATAAGCTAAAGAATGAAAGTCATTATGGGAATATTAATTACTAATAGCCAAAAAAGCAAAGCTTGAAAGGAAAGATAGTTCCTAACTAAGCTTTGTCTGTATTTGTGACGTTTTCCTCACATGCATCCATTTTGTAAACCAAAAGAACCACCTCCAATTCAGAACTTCACTTAATACTTCATGCATAATGATTCATGGAGGAATATTAATACTAAACCACTGATATGGAAGATGCTGAATTTTGTGATGGTTGTGATTTTTTTTTGTTGTTTGCTCTTTTTCCTAAAGAAACTGTAAAAATCTCATCAACCTAGATTGTTGCTTCAGACCTTCTGCAGAGCAGTACGCCAAACTGCCCACATGTTGAGAGTTTACAGAGACAGTTTGGGGTTGAGTATGTGCCAATCCCTCTTCAGCTGTGAGCATGGAATCCTGCACCAAAATTCCTGTAGGCCTTTCCAGGGATATATGGTGTCAGTATTGATTTCTAGCCATTTTATTTAAAATTATTAAATCATTCAGTAGTTATCACTCATTATCACTCTAAAGTTTTCTATGTCTGGGCAACCAACATGGAATCTCTTGCAAGTCCCTGATTTTCAGAGGCTGGTGCAGATGTCACATCTCTGCAGAATTCTGCATAAATTCAGAGGTCTGGGTGTTAGTGTAATGCATGTCTGACACATGGCACTTCTGCAGATGTGCAGGGTCCAAGGGCTTGGAACTCACTACAAGTGTCCTGTTTGCTTTAGGGATAGGGTTAGAATTAACCCTTACAGGAAGGTCTTCAAAGTCTTCCTTTCATGGGGACTGTACCTTCTTTTAAATGCAATCAGCACTGGCAGATTACTTTGCCATGCTAAAAACTTGATTTCATTTTGCATAGGAAACCGAGATAATACATCCTGAACGGACAGAGGGGTCTCAGGAGTGAGCCTCACCTCACAGCTGAGGTGGGTTTTGTAGCCTTGCAGCCTCATAATGCAGTAGTGTGGTTGCTAATAACATGTTGCAGGATTTGCAGAGAGTTTGCAAGGCCTCAGGACTGAAGCTTGTCAGGCTTGCTTTGCTGGAAATTTTCTTGAATTTTCTGGTGTGACAACACAGGAGGTAATTTTACATTGGTTCAAAATTTTAGCAATATACCCCCTCATATGACTCTGCTTGATTTCCACTCTAGCTTTTTTCCTATACAGCATTATGCAGGAGGACTTCCTGTGACACTTAAGGTACAAATCAGAGTGTAAATACATATCTATTTGCTTCTCTTTGTCACTGGCTCTACCTACCTGAGTTTCCTCAGTTCTCCATTTAGTTGCCAGTAAATTCTGAATACTACCTGTTTGTGCATGAGTTTTTAAAGCATCACACACGGATTTAGTGCTTTGATTTCCACTAAAATTAATGGTTGTTGTGTGGCTAAAACACTGCATGAGAAATATGAACAAATTAAAATATGTCTGTCATCCTAAACATTCCATTTATTTTTTTTTTCAAATGTATATACAGCTAGAAAAAGACTGAGTATCACTGTTTCTTTTATGGGTTACTAGTAATAGTGAGAAGCTTTTACCACTTGTGGTCTGTCTTAATGGCATTTTTTTCTATGGAACATCTAAAAAAAAGTTGGTCTTTATGCTATTTCCAGTCTCATGCTGATCAAAAACAATAATAAAACCATTTATACAGAACTTGGGATATAACTGTCTGTACAATTATATATTCCTGTAGGATCTAGAGGGCTATTAAATCAAGTCCTCACAGTGCTAGCTGCTGTATAGAATAATAAGACAGCTAAAAGGGGATGAGTTGGATAGCAAAGATAGGTGTGAGGAAAAGTAAGGCACTGAAGTGACATCCATTGTGCCTTCTCAAGGCATGCAGTCTTGTGCTCTGTGTACTGACTTACCTTAGACAGCCCTACATTCCTAAATCTTTTCTCCTGAATACCAGAGCTGAATGAATAGCCAGGGCAAAGGAGAACTCCAGGAACATATCTTCAAAGTCTAAGAAAAACTACTTTTCAACATATTCAGAGTCGTTTTTTCATCACTTCCCAGAAACTTCCTCACAGTTAGATGTTCATAGAGTGACTAGTTGCAAAATCTATGATTCACTTATTTCCTAGAATGGAAAATTAAAAGCTTGTTCATAGCAGTTGTCCAGACTGTTCTCATAGAATATTAGTGGGCCTACTTACTCCTGATAGACATGGATAAACTTACTTTGATGCTCTACATGTGTACAAAATCAGAACTCTGTTATAATACCATAAACACAAGCCTGTGGTAGCTAAAATAACATTCTAGAGTCAGATATAAGATCTGAGACATATGTTCCTGTTGCTTAGTTACAGAAGTTCTCCAATAGAGAGAACAAACACGAAAATATAAATTGAATATTTATCAAATTAATCCTTGGCATTCATGCCACCTGCACCCCAGGTATTCAGGAGACAGTGAATAAAACTTCGAAATATTAAAATTACTACTGAGGGTTAATGACAGAAAATGTGCAGAAGCTGAGTTCATGAGCCTATTATTTGTTACAGAAACAAGGCTGACAGATGGCAAAAAAAGTACCATGAGTTGTTCTGTAGTGCTCCCTCTGGCTGACACTGGGAACTGTGGCTTCAGTTCAGGGGAAACACCTTTACAGCTGGAAAAGGGAAAATGACAGAAACTTAGATGAAGTGAAGGGCAAAATGTGAAAGATAATAAAACTTCCTGAAAAGCCTAAGGTGTTACTTTTCCTTGGAAATAAAAGCTTCTTAGATGATCTCAATGGGAGGTGACATTCAAACCCATTGAAATAGAACCTGTTCCAAGAGTAAACTTGACTGCACACACACAGGTCTTTAATGTATGATTAATGAGCCATGATAGACCAGTGATGCTGACACTGGCAGATGGAGATTTTTTTTAACAGAACTCCTTGAATAATGGTATGCCTGTGGTAAGTGCTGCAGAAAGGATTACATTTAGTTTAATGCAACTGGTCGTGAAAAGTGATAGGAATTTGCTTTAGGGGATTGACTCATTTACTCAGTGAAGGAAATTATCATAATCTATTTT
The DNA here is from genome assembly GCF_036417535.1 of Chlamydotis macqueenii. Lineage (NCBI taxonomy): Eukaryota > Metazoa > Chordata > Aves > Otidiformes > Otididae > Chlamydotis > Chlamydotis macqueenii. The sequence continues at coordinate 50,996,735 of NC_141593.1, read as the reverse complement.
TTTTTTATTTAGTATCCATAGACATGCCAAGACTTACCTGAGTGTAGGGCAAACCTATTTATATGCTTGAGACTTGTGAAATAAGCCAAGCACATGATGGGCCAGAAGAGAAGAAAACCACAAATTTATGGGAACTTGTTGTTCATGGAAACTCTGGAGTTTATGGTTAAGTGGCTCTTTTTCTGCCCACTTGATAAGCAGCCAGAGGCCCTGGCCCTGTTCTGGCATGCTTCTGTGCTGGCACCTGTAAAGGATTATGTTGGAGAAAAGAAGGTTATGTTCTGTGCAGGTAATTCCAGAATGCATATACATGAAATAGAAAAGTCTTGAGGGGCTGCAGCAAGGACCAGAGCTTCCTCATTATATTTTCTAGCAGGTTTTTTTTTTTGTTGTTGGTTTTGGTTTTGGTTTTTTTGATGTTTTGTTTGGAATATAAAGAGACTCATCTCAGCAGCACCAGGGCAGCACAAGAGGCACTTACACCATTCTTCCTGTTCTAGCCTTCTGATTCTCTACCCGTGATACAATTGTTCATTTCATTTTAAAAACCAGCAGCAGTGGCCAGATGTATCAATGCAACTCAGAAAGAAGCCAGAGGGCACAGGGGAGTCCTTCATAGCCTTGTTGCAGCAACATGCCGTCACTACATACCCTTCGTTTACATGCAAAAGCTTTACTACTCTTAATCTTACACCGTTCACCAGCTTGGTGAAGGCACTGGGTGAAGCCCTTAGCTGTTTGGACAACCGGTTATTGTCTTTGCAGCAAAGAAGTCTGATGGCGCCATTCAAAGCAAAGAGGTTTGGAAGCCTGAAGGAGAGTGGCTGAGACGAAGGCAAGGATATAGGTCAAGTGACTGTGGGATGCCACATGTGAGTCTAGCAAGTATAACCAGTCTCATCCTCTTCTGGAAACAGTTTGCCTTGGCTGTTTGGCTTCAACTCTTATTTCCACTGTGAGTTTAGAGTCTTTGAACTAAAGTTTTGCCTCAATCTCATAACATTTAAGGGATGATGCCTATCACTGTGGCACTCCTGAACTTCTTGGAGTAAACAGCTTTACGTTTCTAAAGGAGGATCAGGCAGCTGGCTGCAGGATGCCCTCAGTCTTTGGAATCACTCTGTGCAACAAAGCCACTGAGCCTTCTCCAAACTGTTCTCTCCATGAATCCTGTTTAGATTTCAAAAGGCTGTTCTTCTGGTTTGTTTGGAAAATCACATAGTAAGAAAAAACCCTAAAGGAAAGAGCTATTACCTTGACTTGGTAGGTCTCTGACTGAATCAGGATTGATATTAGAAAATGTTGCAGTAAATTTAGGGCTAAAATCTTGCCTGAGGTGAGATCAGGTGAACAGAGAGATTTAAAAGCCCCTGTTTCCATACTGCCTGGTGTGTTGCTACTGCAAAGGAGGCACTTCAAAAACTCTGGGCTACTAAACTAATTTTGGATTTCATTGTAGACGACAGCCTTTAAGATTCTGACAGCCTTTAGAGACAGATTAAAACCTCTGAGCAGTTATGTCAGTGAAGTCGTGTTGGTTCACCCACTGCAAAACTCCTTGAATGGTCCCATCACAATTTGCTGAAAGCACTCTCAAGATGGGCATCACGAGATGATCCTGCTAATACACTAGGAAGAACTACAGGAACACATTCTCTGAAATATCTCCATACCCAGGCTGGGGAACCATGTGTGCCTCTGGGTGAAAGGGCAGAGTGTTTAAGAGACTGAAGAGGTTGATAAGATCTTAGTGAGATTTTCCTTAACATTGCAATAGCTTTTAAAATTTGGCCTTTCATCTCTGGAAAATTCCTTATATTTGCACCTAACAGCTAGGTCCTAGTTCCAAAATGATGCCAGCATCTTTCAGAACCAGCTGTCTCTGCCCTCGCTACCATACATTACTTTGCAAACTAGATACCTTTTTTGGTTGTCTAATGCTGAAAACAGAATTTTGCATTTCCCTATTTCTGTGACTCAAGGCAGGAAGATCTGGTTCTGCCCTGTGGCTTCTTCCAGCACTTGTAAATGAAAGAGTTCTCCAATGGGGTTACTTCAGTTCAGAATCATTACCCAAATGCAGTGTGCTGCTTTATCGCCTAGCAAAACGCAGCCACTTCTAGGCTGAAATGGATGAAGTGTTTTAACAGCAGAGCACAGCGGATACCTGAAAATGTAAGGTATCTGAGTTAAAAAAAGAGAAACAGTCTGAACATCTGAGGGTAGCGCATGCCTTCTGCAACAGTCTGCCAGCAGCAGCTACAGCCAGAACCAATAGTAGCTCAATGGCAATTTATTTAAAAGCAGCAGTATTTGGGGGTTTTGTCAAGGAAGGATCAGGAAAAGCTAAGTCAGTTTAATAAGAACAAGCACACTCAGTGCAAGTGAGAGCTCCCAGTCTTCTGGGAACAACTTGAAAAGATCAGAGATGTAAAATGTGAGGAGCAGTTCCAGCAGAGCAGATACCTGCATGTTAGATCGATGAGGAGAAGCATGAAAGTACAGCTGCTTCTAACGCAGCAGGCATGTGAAGGTCAGGGAACTGGTGAATTCCCAGTGTGCAGTGGTCCTTAATATAACACATTTTGTGACTGTCAGACAGGACATTCTGGTAAGAGCTGAAGATAATCTAACAGAACAGCTGTAATTATGGTACAAATACTTCAGAGAAAAGGTAGAGACTTGTTTCCTTTTCTTGTTTCCTAGGTAATGCTAAAGTGAGCAGACATCTGGGATAAGCAAAGTCAGAGCAATGGAGACAGTTTTCTTACCATCTCCACTGCCATCCACTTTAGTTCGATTACTTGCATTTCAGTCTCATAGAATCATAGAATAGTTTGGGTTGTAAGGGACCTTTAAAGGTCATCTAATCCAAACCCCCTTTGGGGGGATCTAGCAGGGACCTCTCCAGCTAGATCAGGTTGCTCAAAGCCTCATTCAGCCTGGCCTTGAATGTTTCCAGGGATGGGACATCTGCCACCCCTCTGGGCAACCTGTTCCAGTGTTCCACCACTCTCACTGTAAAATAAAATAATTTCCTAATGTCTAATCTGAATCTACCTCCCTCTATTTTAAAACCATTACCCCTCGTCCTATCACAGCAGGCCCTGCTGAAGAGTTTCTCCTCATCTTTCCTGTAGGCCCCCTTTAGGTACTGGAAGGATCTAACTAGTCTCTTCCCTAAAAAGTACTGTGGTAGGTATCCATGCATGTGTAGGACTGGGAACACTGTACTTTTTTTTTTAAAAAAAAAGCAGATGTCTCAAGAGAGATGTAGCCAGTGGGCATCATAAGCTCTTTCTACACTGAACTCACTCGTAATGGGATGATTGTCTCAGCAAGTATGGACTGGGGGTAGGCTGAAGAAAATTAAGTGCAGGTGCTCACCAGACTCCACCTATTTATATCAGTCAGACTCCATCTATTCATAACAAACAACAAGATGACAGTTTTGCAGCTCTCCAGAATGGAACTATCTGTCTGTCTTCTTTTGTCAGCAGTACACTAGGGCTCTGTGTTAAATTTGAAACCTAATGATGGTGAGTCTGCTCTGCTGAGCTGACTGGAGTGTGGTTTTGAAATCTGGTTCACATTTTTTGAAACCATAAAAGACAAGGAACCCATGTAAGTTCTGGGTTATGACAGATGACCATGAAAGAAGAGTGTTGGCCTGCTAAGCCACTGCAAACTTCTAATGATCTTGGAGATACAGCTCCCTAAATAAAAGGGAGATTGGGTGAGAAAGCAGCAGTAGAGGGGATGGGTGTAGCTTCCCTAAGGTAAGAGCGATGCTCAGTTTCATCTAGTAGATTAAGGGGGAGAAATGTTTGAAGGTGGATGCTACTGTAGTAGTGTTGTTACACAGACGCATGGTGTGAGATTATAGCCCCTTCCTTATGTTTGCTACACATACAGGAGATTGTGGTCTGCAAGAGCTTAACCCAAGCACAAGTAGCAGATGCATGACTCACCCCGTTTTTGCTACAGAATTAGTTCTGTGCCTGTCTTGTGTCAGCCTGTTCTGTGAAACCACTTCCTTAATTTACTTTGTCTAGATGTCATGGCTTAATCACTCCATGTTGAAACCAATCCGGGGTTACAATAAGTCATTCACCTTTTGTTTGAAAGCAGGCTGCGTATGCAGAGTAAATTAGAGGCAAATCTTCAGCCTAGCATCCTTATGACTTAATAAAGAATAATGCTCTGTGTTGCGGAATACATTTACATTGTGTAGGACAGATTTGTTTAACAGCTCAGCACTAAAAAACTCCACAAAAATAAAATTGCCAGATTTCCCTTGCAGCAATCCCCACTGAGCAGTAGGTAGCTGCACATTTAGAGGCGTATGAAAAGAGCTGCACCCTCTCTCCTCCACTTCTCCTCTCCTTCTCATGATGCAGTGAGCAAGACTCAACAGGGGATGAGGAGCTAGCCTGTAAGTCTAGCACTTTTCAGCTGCTAGATAAGAAAAGATACTTGAATTTCATTTACATTAGGTATTCTTCTGCACACTTACTTACCTTTCTTTCTCATGCATTTCCAAATATTCTCCTGTGACTGCCTAGCTCAATTGTCAACATAAAGGACAGACATGTGAGTGCAGGTCACTCTTATATTCCAGGGGCCTGCCAAGTGCCAAAACCTGGAAAGACGCCTTTGTGCAAATAAAATCCTGTTTTATGACAGCTTTGTGAGGACCATGAAAGAGCAGGTGGGAGAGGAAGAAAAGCTCTCAGGGGTACTCAGGCAGTCTGTGACCCTGTGTATGTGGAAGGCCTAATTAGCTGGATGCTACAAAAGGCTGCTTGCAGCTGGCAGGAAGAATTGACTATTGGGAGGGAAGAAGCAAGAAGGGCTGTTTCCAGAGCAGCAGAAAATTTCTTGAGTTCTGAGGCTCAGACGCACAGCTTTGGACTGAAGGCACTGGGATCCTGTGAAGAAGAATGAGGCAAGATTAGGACCTGCTGAAGGCAACCGAATGACAGGTTTTATGTGTCAAATGGAGCAGATGATCTTTGCCTATGTGGCTAGAAAGCTGGAAGAAGTAGTGGCCTCTGTGGCACACGGTCTTGCAGCAGCTGTGGGCAGCCTACAACAAGCCTAGTAAAAGTACATAAAATAATGCTCAGTGAATCCTGTGTTTTCAAGAGTTTATCCTCAGATACCAAAGTGAGTAGCCGTGAAGTCTAACTTACAGATCAAGACTTCTCTCCTGCAGGGGTGAACCACTGAAGCTCAAAACAATTGCAAATTATCCTGTGGCTGTCTCAACTTTGGTCCTATTTGAAAAGGCCCAAAATTAGCTAATCTGTCTGAAAACACTGGCCTTTAGGTTCTTTAAGGTGGATTTGAGAGTGAATGGGCTAGCCAGGGGTGCGTGCAGAACACTGGACACAGAGATACCAGCTTCTGTCACTGGGAAGCACTCGCATGCTCACCGTTCTGTTCTCTGAGCCTGTGAGGTTTCTCCAGCCTGACACAGGGACTACCCAGAGTGGATTGGTTTTCCCTGTTTTCCCAGAAATGTGCTAAGCAAGGGGGAGCTGAGGCTAAAAATGAACTTGGAGAGCCACAAAACAAATGCCTGTTCTCCAGTTTCTGCCTCCACTTTTGGCCCACATGAAACAAAGCCAAACATATTTCAACCACTTCATTCTCACCAGTGTTTTCTCACCAGGAGAGCACTGAGTAGGTCTGGCCTCTGCCAGCTACAAAGAACACTCAAAAGCACAGTTAGTTTTTGAAGAATTCAGGTGGCTGAGAGCAGATATTTTCCTGTTGTCTTGTTTCAGGCATAAAAAGTGGGCAGGAAGAAGGGCAATGTCTGACCCTCAAAACAGAGTTTATCTCTCCAAGTATACTGCTTGCATCAGCCTCTCATGGCAGTAAGGAAAATGTGTGCCAACTCCATTTTGTCCCTGTCTGAATATTTGTGGAAAGCCTCTAACACTGAGAGAAGTCATAGCAGGAAAAGGTTTGTCGGAAGGCAAAACCAGCAGCACTACACTTAAGTAGCTGAAATGAGGCCTGATCCATCTTCAGGTGATGGAAACAAAGCTCTGCTTAAACTAAACTTACTGAATGGAGGGTCTGAGTTTAATGGGAGAGGCCAGGTCAGGCTTTTGTTATGTAAGAGGGATGACAGGTCCTAAATGGTAAAGTTGGGGTGCTACTTTACTGGTATCCAATTGGTAAACTTCAATTCTTAATGTTTGAGATTTTCATCAGTAACTGGGACCAGATCAACTCCTCTCTTACCAACTTTGATGAAAATTTAACCATAGATTCAGGGAGCAAAACAAGGTGAGCATTTGGAGAAGTGGCTGCCCAAATATTGTGCAAACTCAACACCAAATCAGTGCCTTGAAACAGAATGCCAGAATGTCTCCTATTTACCACCTTGGACTGAATTTAACATCAGCTGCTCCAGTGGCAGGAAAATGGCTTGTAAACACTTTAAACCAGAACTTTTTTTCAAATTGTACCATGAGGTATCCAGCATTTCTGAGAGTGCCGTAAAACAGAAATGGTATGCTTTTAGGAATGCTATTGTCCGACTGCCCGGACAAACATAAAAAGTATTGAAATAATACATTCTTTCCTTGCACACGTTGAAGGTTCATACCAAACTTATCTTTCCTTCTCTACTGAAATACACTTGCAGCCTCTCTGTGCTGTCCTCTACAACAGCTGTATTCTATTGTGGGAAAGCAGCATGTTCTGTGAGGTTAAATACATTTCTCTTCCTTAAGGACTGGGCCACACAGTCCACTTCTATCTGTAACTACTGTTCCTGGGGTTGTTCAGAGGCATCTGCAGAGAAGACTAGTATATCTAGGGAAAAGAAAAGCCAAGTGTATAGTGAGTTTTCATTAAAGAAGAAACAAGGTGACGTTAGTCTTGGAGAAATGTAGAGAGTCTCTCTACGCTTAAAACAGAAAATGGAAGAAATTCACATACATGTAGTTGAAACATAGACTTAGAAATCTACGGTGCTGAGCAATAGCATCATGTTTTCTGCATGTTATTACTGTCATCACACTCACTGCAGTTTAAGACAGATAGTTAGAGTTATATCAGATCATGTCCTCAGATTCAGTCAAATGTGTGTTTCAAGCCGAAATCTGCCTGACGATCTCTTTCACCTCGTGTTTACAAAAGGTGGAAGTGGTGACACAGGATAAACCCACTGAAGTTTTCACTCATGTAGTTTTATGTACAGCTGTAAAGCACCTGAAAAGTCCCTTGCGCTGCAGTTTTGTTTGGTTATAATACTCACTATCTCCTATCTCTGGGCATACTCAAAGCTCAAAAAATTAGTATTTACTAAACACCCGTGCTCATTGTGGTCTGTAAACTGTCATACAATTTGAAGCTTGCAGGAGCCGCAATAAATTATTCACAGTTTATGGGAATTAAATTCCAGAGGAGGCAGAGGAGATGAACACAAATTGTGAGATGCTGCAAGCCTCCCTCTATTGAGGCATCTGTGCTGTGCCATTCTTGACATTAACCACCCTCCTCCTGTTTCACAAAACAGAGGCCCCGTACAATGCTGTGAGGGGAAAAAAAGGAAAAAAGCTGGAGATTTCTCAGCTTTCTCGTGGGGACTCCAGGTTCCTTGCAGAGCTGTTTACAGAGCAGGCGGCTTCCCAGCCGTGGCACTCTGGTCCTGCCTGGGGCAGGATGCTGGTGCTGGGTCCCATCCCTTGCTCTTTGGCTGGCCCTGGGCATCCCTTCTCCCTGGCAAGGGTTCCAGTCATTGACCAGTGTCCACTAGGAAGCTGTGCAGGACTACGAATGCTAGCACCTCTGATGCTAATTTTTTTTTTATATATATATGTATGTATGTACTCTCTCATATATATATAATCAAGTACATTTTGTATATATATGAGAGTTGATGACTCTCTCTCACATGCTGCAAACAGTAATATGAAAACACAGCACCTGTCTGGGTTAGCACCCATATGAATTACCTAAATTCCTTGAATGAGATCATAAAAGAGATAGAAAGCAAGAAGTCTAAAGTGAAGCTATTTGGCCTCTTGTCTCTGTCACCCTGGAGGTCAAAAATCAGATAAAATACCCATAGATTTGTTGAAGTGACTAAATACCATCTTACCATTAGTAATAAAGGTCTGCAAAAATTAAGCCATAGATGAAAGGCAGGAGCAGCTTCTGCCCGCCTCAGTGCTTTGTGATCTGGAAGGCTGGGTTTTGTTTTTAATGGCAGTCACACATTGCAATTTAAGGGTGATTTATGTCTGAGGTGTGTGACAACACTTAATGCTTCTGCAGTGCCTATCAGCCGTACAGCTCCCCGCTGCTGGGGGGGGGGTAAGAAAGCTGTAGAAATACAGCAGCCGTGTCAGGGAGCTAAGTTTCGCTCCCTCCCTCACCCCCACCAGCAGCTGAGAGCACCCTCAACTGCGCGGACGGCTGCGGAGGGGCCGCAGGCCCGCAACGCCTTTGCGCTCCTCCAGCCGCCCGGGCCCCGGCGCGGCCGCCCGAGCTGACCGACAGGCGGGGCGCGGGGGGAAGGAGGGAGAGCGCTCCCGCGCATGCGCACGGCGCCGCCACGCATCCTGAGGGCGCCGACACCGAGTTACCTTTCCCCTACTTCGCCGCGGCGTGTATCGGCGGGGTAACTGTCGGTCAAGCGCTGGGCGCTCAGCGCGCCTGCGCCGTGTCCGCCTCCCCCACCCGAGACCCGGGCGCTGCTGCGGGGTGGGTGCATGCTGTATTTTCCGGCTGCTCCCCCCTCCCAACCCCCCTCCGCCTCTCACTCCCCCTCCCCCTCCTGCCGCCGCCGGGAGGTTCTGTGCGCGCCGGGCTCGCGCTGTGGCTGCCCGCGCGGGGTTACTGCCGGTCAGGGCGGGCGGGTGCGCGCCGGCGGCCCTCAGAGGGATACGGGGCAGGCGGGGGGGTGGGGAGGTTCCATGCCTCCGGTCCTTCCAAGGGATTTTTAGCGCGGAAGGATTACTTCTAATGAGGATTTTGATCTTGATTGAAGCTAAGTGCTCAAAAAGAGACTTGCGAAACCTGTAGGGCAGCGCCGAGCGTTTCTCCCTAAGCCGGCAGCACGTGAGGGAGGAAAGAGTGGGGAAAAACACCCCGATTTTCTGTAGGCTTTTTCTAGGAGCGAATGGAAGTGCTCGCTCGCTCTGGAGGAGCTGGGCACCTCGACAGCGTTTAAATGACAGCGCTGAGGCGTGCGGAGCCGTTTTTAAAGGAGCTAAAATAAAAGTTTTACGTTGCAGACGTGTTCACGGAGTCCAGAATCCCGCAGCCGGCGTGAATTTTGCGCTCGGAAGGTGCTGCGCACACACTTTTCCTAGGTATAACTGACACGGTCCCAGTTTGGCCTCTTGTATTTCTCCCGTAAATTCCCCCTGTGGCCGTTAAAAAGCGGGCGCGAGCCGCGTGTCCCCCTCCCCCTGCGGCGCGCAGCGACAGCACCGCCGCTCCCGTGTTCCGGGATGTGCGGTGAGGCTGCGGGGAGGGGGACCCTAACCAGCCCCTGAACTGAACCCTTGGGTTAGCCTTGTGGGTTTTTGGCTCAGTTTCAGGAATGTTTGCACCATCTTCCTGACACTGTAATCCCTTTTTTTCCTTTTTAACTGCCTTGAACAGCAGGATAGGCTCTCAAAGCACAACCCAGCAGTCTTCCCTTGGTCTAGCAGAGAACAAAACTGAGGGAAATTTAATGCTGCAGGAATTTGTAACATGATACACTTTCCCATTTTTTGTAGACCACTGCATAAAAGCAAGTTAAGTACAGTTTAACTGTCATTAAATAGCTACTATGTTCCTCCCCCCTGCCTTGTGGGGTTTTTTTTTTGGTGTTTTCTACTGGAATCCCACCCGTTGTCCCCTTGCAGAGTTTCTTCTCTCAATTTCTAAAGCACTGATTGATTCCTGTCTTCTTAGTACTCTGTTGTTACCAGGCTGCCGAGTAAACTTGTTTGCTGATCATCCCTATGCTGTACAAAGGCACAAATAAATTGAGGGGAAATATCTAGATTAAATAAATGAGGGAAGTGCGGTGGTAGGAAACCAACCATTTTATCACTTTTACAGCGTTTGAGGTTATTTCCTGTGCGCGCGCGCACACACACACACACCTCTGTGTCATCATCCCCACCTCCCCCCCAGCCTCCCCCTCCCCCTCCCCCCCCCTCCCGCCTCCCCCCTCCCCCGCCCCTTGTATTGCCCACACCAGTTGATGTACATAAATTTCCACCTGCATTTGTTATCTTTCACTTCAGGAGCATTTAAGGGAAACTGCACAAATGCTGTTTACTAAGTACTGAACTGTCTGGGGGCCCATTGTACATACCAGTGAATCTTCTGACTTCCTCATGAATACAAAGTTCACTAAAGGTATAATTTTTCTTTCTCTAGTGGAGTAATGATAATATGTTACTTACATTTATTCACACAATTTTATTATCTCTTGAATTTTGTAGTAGCTGTGGACTCACATATGTACTAGTGAAGAAAGAGGTTTTGTACTTTAAAGATAAAAGCAGTGTCAGCATGCTCAAGAGGACAGACTCATGAGCTAAGATGGGTTTAGATAAAATAATCTTTTGAAGAGTAGCATATCAGAGCTGGTATTGCAGTCCCTTCCAAAACAGCCTGCCTTCCATGGATGGTTTTCTGGATCTGTTCTTATGAGCGCTTGCACTTCCTGTGCTTCCTTTCCCGTCTTCCTTCTCCTCTGCCCTTGCTCTACAGGCCTTTGCCCCTCTACTTGTGACTTCACTGGGGACTCAGAGTTGCAGCCAGAAATCTCAGACCGTGGCATCGGAAAATGTTGTACTTCAGGCAAGAGCATCTCTCCTCATCTGTCTCACAGTGATTGTGTGTGGAAAGTGGATGGACACATACACAGCATTTTCAAGCAGCATTCCCATCCTGCTGTATTTTGAGATGGTTTTACATTCTAATCTGGACAGCTTAAAGTGGAAAAGAGTTGTTCTTGAAAAGGGTATTTTCTGCCCAAGGGTAGAAAGCTCGTGCTTCTGCGGTGTTTCTAACAAGACTGGACATGTCTCCCCAGCTTGGAAACTAAGCCAGTTGAGCTGGAATTTTATTGTAAACTGTATTGTCTTTAAAAATAGCAGAGATTTCCAATTCAGTTTCCTTGGAAGTATAATTGGAGCCTTATTTAATGGAATATTAATTGTAGCTTGCCTTGTCTGGCCTACAAGAACTCCAGTTGATACTGTGATGTAGGCCGAAAGAAACTCTCTAAGACTCATTTTGAAGTTTTAGAAAGCAGGCATTCTTTATTGCCACGCTGGGTGCACAGGGGATAGTTCCTCCTAGCGTGCATGCCAAATGTGGTTTCAGTCAAAGTTTTTATTGTCCTGTTACATACATAGGTAATAAGTTTTCCAAGAAAAAAAAAAGTATATTTTTTATTTTACATTAATCATTTTATATTTTATATTCATCACCTTTCCTGGAACTATTTGGCATATTTAAGTGTCCTTTGCACAGGTGTAGTGAAATGGGTCGGTGGTCCTCTGGGGGTCTTGTCTTGACTCATCGCTCTGCTTATAAATTTCTTAAGCTCCTTATCTTGGTTTCAGCTGGTGAGTGCTGTTTTATCTGTACTTCTTCAGGGTGTGCCAGTCACTGTTGCGAAAATCTTATCTTAGCACCTCCTGGAGCATCCTTTAAGGAGCTTTGTTTTGTCTCACATTAAATTTTACAACTCTGTCGTTCCCTTTCTCAACGTTAGTTTACATTTTCACACATTGTTAAGTTATTACAATTAGAGCACATCATCCATGAGCTAACTCTATCAATTTCCTCTTTTAGTCTGGTATCACAGTTACACCGCATGTTGGGACACCCTCATAAGTCCTGCACCATAAAGACAGCAGAACAACACCTTAAAGAACATCTTTAACTGTTCATTTTCAGCTTCCCTTTTAGAATTAGAAATTTAGGATTAGGAAGTAGGCTGTTCATCAGGGCCTGTTGCGATTGGACAAGGGGTAATGGTTTTAAAATAGAGGGAGGTAGATTTAGATTGGATATTAGGAAAAAATTTTTTACAATGAGGGTTGTAGAACACTGGAACAGGTTGCCCAGAGAGATGGTGGAAGCCCCATCCCTGGAAACATTCAAGGCCAGGCTGGATGAGGCTCTGAGCAAACTGATCTAGTCGGGGATGCAGGGGGGTTGGACTAGATGACCTTTGAAGGTCCCTTCCAACTCTAACCATTCTATGATTCTATGAAATATGGGAGTTTTTTGGTCAGATTTTTTTTCCCTATTAGCAGAAATATTGTTAGCCTCCTTGGGCATAGGTTAAGACTTCAGTCATGTAACTGGGATTTCATAAATAGATTTCTGAAATGATTTAATGAAATACTATGTGTGATAAATGAGGCAGGGTATGGAACTAAAAGAACTTAATTTTTTATAAGACTTTCACAGTCTGCAAATACAATGCGCCAGCTATGTGAAAAATGTTTGTATGCTGCAACAACTATTTTCATAGTTGGTGTTTACACAATACCTGATTACAGGCTGGAAGTCTTGTGTGTTACTGCCATGCAAAAAATAAAATGTTTGAATTATCACGCATAACAAATGATAATAAAGGCTTTTGCATGAAGTTGGAGGTAAGATCATAAAGCAAAGTATTGTGAAGAACACAAAGTAAAAAAAAAAAAGAGCATAGGTAGAAGTTAATTGTTGTACCACAATTTGAGTTCTCAGTTTCCTTGTTTTCAAAGGGATATTCAACATAGGATTAAACTAAGTAGTGACTGTTTCTCTGTATGTGTGAGAAATCTGGGTATTTTTCTCAACTGAGCTCACTTTAAATTTTCTTTAAATGCTCAGACTGTCTCCCGCAGGGTACACACAGGTGCTGCAGGCTAAGAGACTGACAAGCGCACATCCGCTTGCATTTGATTGCAAGAGTAGAGATTTCAAACAGAGTGGAGTTTTAGTTGTGGCCAGCTACTGTTTGGGTTTGTTAGCACAGTGATTGGCACTGGACAGGTCTGAAATAACAGTGAACTGCGGAAGCTTGGCTATGGAAATGTTGTACCTTTTTAATAATTCTTCTGTTAATACTGTGCAGCTTTTCTTTTGCATGCCAAAATGGTAACACACACTGATGAGCGCAATGAACAAGCTAAATTCTCTGGCACTAACTGTACCTTACAGCTTACAGATCACCACTGTCTCTAAACAGCCTTGTGCTCTGAGCAAAAGCCTTCCTATTGAAGATGTAACTCCCTTTGACTTCAAGAACTGCTCTGACTTCAATAACCTCTTCCTGTTTTATGGTTGAGAAATTTAGAGGTTTAATATTGAAAGAAAACAGACAAAAAAAAATCTCTGTAGCATGGCAATTTAAAAACACATAGTTCAATATTGAAACATGGGGATTCCAGTCCTCTACCTAGGAGAGCAAGCATGCTCATTTTTATTACAGCAAGAGCAGGATTATTGCTTTGCATCATATGCTGGTTATTACATTTTCCCTTCAGAGCCTGTACCATGATCTGGGCCCTATGCAAATAGCCATTATTTCTGTATAAAAGAAGTGCTGTTGTCTTTTCATGTGTAATTACCCATTAGCAATAACTCAAAGCCTCTGCCTGGGTCTGAGACCTGGCTTTCCAACCTCAGCTGGCTGAAGAGACTAACTAGAAGGCAGACAATAAATGCAGCTGTCTAGAAGTTAGGAAGACTGGGATATGGCTGGGATTTTTCTTTCCTATAAACATAATATTGTCTTGATAATTCTTCTGATTGCTATTAAAAAATAGAAATTGGCTGTTTCAGAGTTGAACTGAATACACCTCTAAATAATAGAGGCTGAATCACTGTTCTTTGAATTCATTCCAGAGCCTGCAATATAATATAGACTGAATCGAGCAGTCTCAAGCTTTCCCTTTGTTTCCATGATTTCAGTCTTTGTGACATTGGTCTGAAGTCGTCACAGCTTGTCTTACCTTTCCAGGGTCTGTATTAGTTCAGCTGTTCCTAAAGGAAATACTGGATAGGTGGAATGGAGGTAGAACGCCCATGCTACAGAAACACCATTTGAATTTTTAAGATTTGTGTGTTTAATGTATGTTTCTCCTTTTTCTATTCAGTTGTTGTGGAAGAGGGAGGATATCTATTGTTCCTGCTTTTATGTTACCTCATCATACAGCATATGAATCCTAATATTTGATATAGTCCAGATGCAGGACATGGGGCTTGGCTAGGAGGACTGTTTTCTATGCTAATGTCAGTGCCATTAAAAGAAAGGTGCAGCATATACATTTTTCCAGACCTGATACTGAGGGTGCTATGAACCCCAGTGGAAATGGGTGCAAGGAGTCTGGGTTGGGCTGCTGAACTGCACACTTGTGATCCTGTTTAATCAGGAATGTAGAGGTGCTCTAATCATGAGTAATTTTTGGTATTCTTGACTTATGACCGAAGCAGTTCTCTGAATTGTCCTCTAACATGTTAAGAAGTGTTACAGTAGACTACACAAACAGCCTTTCCAGTTGTGTCCCCCTTGGGGTCACCTGTAGCTTTGCAGAATGCAAGGCAAAATCCTTTTCCTGAAAATGAAAAAAAAAAAAGGGGGGAAGGGTTTTGTGGAGGTCTTTTGGTGCCAGCAAAACTTGTCTCACCTGAACATACCTCACGGAGGAAACTGATGCTTTTTCTGTGATTCCTGCTTATGAAGAAGGATACTGACTTCTGGCTAGGGATGTGGGTAATCTGTCAGAATGATTCTACACTGCCAGGAGGTTTTATTTCTGTTTTAATAGTAGCCATGCACACTTTGAAAGTGAAGTTCTGTCCAGTTTTAGTCTATAGGCACATCTTGAATTAAGTGATGCCCAAACCTTTGGTGGCAGTTGCATTTTGCCTTTTACAGCTCGATGTTTGTTCCATGTGTACACCAAACGAAAGCAATTTTTGCTTTGCTTTGTATTTCTCTGCCCATCCTAGGAAGCATTCAACTCATTTCTGCTCAGGCACTGTCAGAATAACAACAAAAAAAAGGCTGTTAAAAATAACAAAAAAAAAAATATCCCACCCAACAACAGCAGGATTCAAAATACCTTTGACTTTGCCTGGATGGTGGAGCCTCTGCTGCACTGTAGGAACTGTACTGCATCAGCAGGTGAGATCCCTGTGAGAGGGGGACAAGGACCTACAGCTCCAAACTCCAACTGCATCTCCTTCACCTTTAAAAACAGTGGCCTTGCCCAAGGCTTAAAAGGGCATGTGCAGATTAATAAAAGAGACATAAGTCATAGAATCATGGAATCCTAGAATGGCTAGGGTTGGAAGGGACCTTCAGAGGTCATCTAGTCCCACCCACCTGCAAGAAGCAGGGACATGATCAACTAGATCAGGTTGCTCAGAGCCTCATCCAACCTGACCTTGAATGTTTCCAGGGGTGGGGCATCCACCACCTCTGTGGGCAACCTGTTCCAGTGTTCCACCACCCTCATAAAAATTTTTTTCCTAATGTCTAATCTGAATCTACCTCCCTCTATTTTAAAACAATTACCCCTAGTCCTATCACAACAGGCCCTGCTGAACAGTTTCTCCTCATCCTTCCTCTAGGCTCCCGTTAGATACTAGAAGGCCATTATAAGGTCTCGCCGGAGCCTTCTCTTCTCCAGGCTGAACAGCCCCAACTCTCTCAGCCTGTCCTCATAGGAGAGATGCTCCAGCCCTCTGATCATCAAGTCTTTTAATTTCTTCCTGTAAGTTATTTGGAAGTTTCTCTTCACATTATTTTAAAGTTTCCTTTGTTTAGCCTGGGCAAAGTGTTTTTTGTTTGGAGTAAGGGTGTTTGTAAAGGAGAGACCTAAACCTATCTTCTTTTATACAGTGTTGAGGGATCTGCATTATGCATGGAGCTTAACCTGTACATAGCTTTCCTGGCAGAGGAAACCAGATGTTGTTCATAGTAATTCATACTAGACAGTTTCATGTGCATCTAAACACACATGAAAATCTCAGAATCACAGGGGCTAAGCATGGGACTCTTTAAGAAGTTGTTCTAGTCACAGTCTAGTGTTGGCAAAGGCGTTCAAGCTGAATCTTTTATTGCTTATGGATCACTTAGAAAGGCAGCCCCATGTGTAATGTGTGTGTGAAATCTGAGTCTACATACTTTGAAGCTGTTAGACGATTGTCATGATTCCAAACTTCTATTTAAAAAAGTAATAATGGGGAAAAACTCTTCAGTAGGGCTTGTTGTAATAGGACAAGGGATAATGGTTTTAAAATAGAGGGAGGTAGATTTAGATTAGGAAAATATTAGGAATTAGGATTTTTTTTTTTTTAAATGAGGGTGGTAGAACACTGGTAGATTGCCCAGAGAGGTGGTGATTGCCCCATCCCTGGAAACACTCAAGGCCAGGTTGGAGCAACCTGGTCTAGTTAAAGATGTCCCTGCTTCTTGCAGGGGGTTTGGCCTAGTTGACCTCTGAAGGTCCCTTCCATCCCTAACTGTTCTGTGACTCTCTCTATATATAAAAATACAATTAATGTAACTAGAAGTGGCTTTATCTATTTCAAATTGACCATCTTAGCTAGGAATGGAACTAGACTCTTCACTTGTGATGGGTACGCCAAGACCAAACAAGTGATGCCAGTTTTTATGATAATTTAACATATCCGTAGCCTAGTATTGTGTGTGTTTCTCTGGGTGAGAATGAAAACTTCTCCATAACTGATAGTGCTAGAAGAGGGATATTTTCAGAGTATGCTGTCATGTCTCAAAATTATCACCTTCCCACTGAGTATAGGTCTTTCTTTGTAGCCTTGTTTCAGGAAGGTTTAACTGCCTTAGTCAGTGTTAAATCAGAAAGGATGGGACAAGAAGTAGCAAAGGAAGAATGGTACGTCAAATTGGACAGAGAAGAGAAGAGCTGATGGGTAGACTAGCTGAGCTGAATGTACAGAGAGAAGAGCCAGACCAGTAAGAAGAGGTTGGTTGACGAAGAAGTCTTGAGGTGAGTTTTAGGAAAGAGAACAACAGGCAGCCAAAGGATTTTGCAGCACAGCATGGAAGAGGAAGTGAAACATCAGGAAAGCTTTGAAAATGCAATAACTTTGAAAATGTCATAGTTGTGTTGACAGCTGTCTGACTAACAGGAGAACCCACCTCATCAGTGCCTATGTGTGTGATACAGTGAGAGCCTTTGCCCAAGTTGTTTAGGAGCTAACCTTCCAGCAGTCAACCTACCACCTCTTTGGCAAGCTAAAGAATGATATCAAGAATAGATTACTATGAGTAATAACCATAACTTTGCAGGAAAGCTGTGGGTTTTTTTCTAGCTTTTTTTTTTTCACTGGTTCTTTCTGCATATTCAGCGTGTTCAGCGTACTTATCTTCACTGGGTCTCACAAGGCTGATCTGCATTGCACTGGATAGTCTTCCAGGAATCATTCCTGGGGCAATATTCACTCAAAGCTTGACCAAATAATAATTTGCTTCATGCACACTGAATGTGTCCAGAGAAGAAGAATAGTGCTCAGCTGTAAATTCACTTTCTTCCTTACCAAGAAGTAGCTTCCTTGTGTAGACCAGCTCTAAGTCAGTTTGTGTTTAAACTAGCGATATAATGGTCTATGCAGATGGAGGAATGCCTTACAGTAATTACACATATTTGCAGCATGTCCCAGCAATTCAACAATTTGCTGACTTGAAAAATCAAACTCTCAGTTTTTATGAGCCAGGCTTTCACGCTGATCTGCAGTGGTGTAATGTGACTGAGGGCACTGGAGGCACCCTGGTTTATCCTGTCAGAGAGTCTGGCTTCATGGGCTGCTGTTAACTAGCAAAGAATGTTTGTATGGGCTGGGGACAGAGAGAGATAAAGGAAGTCTTTTTTTTTTTTTTCTGTAGGGAAGAAGATAGGAGAAAAGTGTAAGGGAGGATGAGGTCTGAACTGGCATAGGCACTGAATCAGGTTAGTTATTCCGTGGAGATAATTCTCTCTGTCCAACATGGAAGCTTGTTGATACTTGCTTTTGTAGTACACTTTTCCTCAGGATAAATACGGATTAGGTGGTTTAGAAACCAGTCTCATCAAAGAGAAAAGAGATAAAACGGTGTGCTCCAAGTAGATTCTCACTCATGGGTAATTTGCATAGTTGTATTAACACCCAGCAGATGAGGATTTATCCATTTATTTAAAGCTCATTAATCATGTGAGTAATTAATTAAGCTTATGAGAATTTGAAAAACACAGACTTTGCTATGAGGGACTCCCTTTTAACCGTTTCTAATGTTGTCTTGCAGCTAGCCATAGGTGTGCAGGATTTGGATGTCATTTGTATGTGGCAGAAGAAAACTTTTCACACAGATTGGTTTGACAGAAGAGTTTCAGAAGCTTTTTCCTTTAATAAGTGCATGCAAGGCCCGTATTCTCTAATACAGCTCCATATAAATCAGTAGTATTATTGTAGCTGATGACACTGTAATCTCTAACCAGCAGAAAATACTGCCATCTTGATCCATGAATATACAAAAAGCCAAAATGAAGTTTACTCACAGTTTACCAACTGGACTTGGACTGATTTTGTAGGAGAGATAAGGGCTGATTTTGTCCTGTCCATGACTGGGGACTCTGCTTTATTTTGTATTTATATGGAGCTGAGCACAACTCAGCTTTGGTCTCCACTGATATAAAATAATCACTCCTCTGATGCAGAGCAGTAGGGAGGAACTTGACTCAAAGGTGAGTGACAGTAGTTTGTGGAAGTGTCAGAAGTGGGGTCACGTAGTGCATTGCTTCGCAGCACCTCTCTGCTGCACCATTATCTGGATGTACTGTTGCATTCAGTCTCTACTTCATGGCCATACCTGGCTCCAAGTTGGTTGGTGCATCTTGAAGAAAGGAGAAAGACCTGCCATCTGCTCTGTGCTGCTGGTGCCGAAACTCCACAGAATACTAACAGCAAGACAAAGCTTAGCTGCTGGCAGTCTCCATCTAGGAAGCTCCAGGGAGTGTAAGTGAAAAGATGCAAATACAAAACTGACTGTCTGCAAATCAGTCCCAGGAACAAAAAGCTGAAAGAAACAAGGTTTTGAGATTCTGAGGAAGGTATGGGTAAAATAAAAGTATGCAAGATTTGCCTACGTTGTAATAACTCATGGTATGTAAGGGAACATGTAGTTAAGTGCAAATTATATTACTGTTGATATTTGAAGACACAGCTCAAAGTTTAGTTGATGTTTTTCATAAAATCAGCCTTGCTTTTTCTTTTATTATCTTCACCAGATTTTTCCTCAGCAAATTATTTAGGCATGCGGGCCCACACATTCTCAGACCTTAGACACATGCCAGAAAATTGGTCAATAAGGATGTTCTTTTCTAAAATTGCAATATAAGGAGCAAAGTGCTTCTATTACTTGCTTATACTAAGCAGATTAATTCCATCCATCAAACAATTTTTTGTGCATGGCAGTTAAACAATCAAACAGGGAGAGCATCTACGAACAGCAGTGGGCCGGTGAAGTCTCTAGAGTCATTTCTGTTTGGTAGGGGAGCTAATAACTTCTGTACTCCTGGAAAATTTTGAAACCTGAAATGCAGTGGCTTGCATAAAGCTCTGCTAGCAGTGGCAGTACTGCCAATACGTTTACATTGACATTCCCAAGGTGGCTGATATGGTGCCTTGAAACTCTTGACTGCTGGTCTTCCTCTAAGCAGTTATATCATAGTGGTATTTTTGCTGTATGTTTTCCTGTGAGAACAAGGCTTCCAGCCATGGCACTGTAGTTGCTTTGACACCTCCTCCGTCTCCCCTGTGGCAATGTACGCAGATGAGCGTGTTTGTGATGCAGCATTATGCAGGTGTATTTTCTAGTTGCACTCTGTTCCTTTGTGGGGAGAGTAATGTGGAAAAACAGGGTGGGAAAATCCCTTAAGAAGTAATTTTCTGCACCATCTTTTTCCAAGGTACCATCAACTGAACTTAAACTTTTCCTGACAGAATAGATGGCCAGATTTCCCCAGAGTACTGCCACTAGCTGACACAGTGAGGGAATTAAAGATATATCAACATAAAGATAGTAGTCTAAATAAAAATGAATTCTTCCTTCATGCCATCACTCAGTGGTAGGTTGCAGTCAGTTTTTCAGATTGGCAGTATATAAGAAGGGTTATATTCCACTTGTAGACTTCAGGGTTTACCTGCTCTGGGGCAAGAGCAGCTCAGCTGCTTAATGCTCAGAGGATGCTCAGTTCTCCTTGAAAAATTACCCAAAGAAACCCCTGAAATAAAGAGCATTTCTTTTTTCTCTGGAAGCAGTTTGTTCTTGTGTAGGCAGGATCGGAATGCGTCCACAAATCTCAGCGGTGTTATTTGTTCACATGCAACAAGCAAATGAAGAACAAGCTAATCAAACAGAGCTGATAAAAATTGATAATTACTCTCTCAAAGCTCTGATTTGTGGTTGATACGAAAGTGAAAATTTTATTCTTTTTAGTGGCATTTCCTGTTTGTTTGCTGTCTTACACTTTTTTTCTAGTTCTTCCTAGCTTTTCTTCTTTTTCTTTTTTTTTACTTCCATTGAAAGGGTGGCAGCAAGGACAATGCAGAGAAAAAACGAAGAAGGTGGAGTCCTTTTGTGCTTGAGTTTAGGATAAGGAAAGATTCTTTTATTCTGTAGAGAGCAGATATTTTTTTTCATTCTTATTTTGCTAGGAAACCTATCTCCCATTTTAAAGGCCAGTTCTGGGGACAGAAAAGCTTCAGTGAATTTCCCAGGTAGCTCTACAACCTTGGTTCTATATGTGCAGCCTGAGATTTCCCAGCTATAATACCCTACAGCTTACATTGCCACATACGATCTTCTATGCAGGAATCTGTTCGGGGCACAGTGTGACCTCACTTGTGCAATGTTAAGTGCTTATATGTCTAAAGTGTAATTGCACAGGGAGGAGTTTTGCATAAGCTTTCTGTCATCAGAGGTTTATTTATCATGAATACTGGAGCATGTATAAACAGATCATTAATATTCCCTTTAAACAGTACCCTAATCATTGTGCTCAAATTTTGGAAGTAGAAGAGGAAAACAGGTAAGATATTGTGGCTCCAGAGCTCTCTCTCCAGAGTGTCCCAAAGAAATTCTAGCGATTATTGGCAGCTTTGAAGGTACTCATCAGTGAGAAGTTGACTCGATCTTTCATTAGAAATGAAAACAACCTAGGAAAATTAAGCCTGAATGCCCAAACTCAAAGATTTCAAAAGCAGTCTTGGAGAGCAAGAGCAAAATTCTGAACCTATTGCTTTGAGTGAATCTATTGTAAACAAGATCTCTTCTGTATGTTAATAGGCATCTGTGTAGTTTCTTGTCTTTTTAAGGCTGAACAGTGGTAGTGGAATGGGGAAGAGAAAAATGAATAATGAGCACATGGACCTGGTTCACTGTGAAATATACTTAGTGAAGAAACTGTGAATCTGAAGTTGAGCTACTGAAGTAACACCCAGTTAATTAGCCCAGTGTGTGTTTCAAGGGAATACAATCCTGCATGGATGGATGAGACTCAAAGCCCATCTAGTTCATCTCTAAATGCAGTCATAACCAGATGTGTTACAAAATGGCGTGTGAACGCTGAAGTAGCTCTACAAAGCTATTTTAACTCCTAACTCCCTATGATTAGCATAACATCATATATGAACTACTAAAAGCTCTAATGAAAAAAAGGTTTTTACAGAAATGAGATTGTATAGGTTTCCTATATATTTTCTTCATCATAGCTTCTTATGAGGTAACACTGTTTCTGGCACCTGTATTGCAATAATTTGTCAAGGTTATTCTTCATTGATTTTAATAAAGAAAATAGAATATACCAAAACCTAAATTCCCTGTTCATCTTCTGGCTAATGTTGGGAGAGCTTTTAATAATAGCACAGGAATTAAAATTGTCTTGTATTTATCTGTATGGTCTGCATCCCCTCCTCTTTGTGTACGTACGCATCAGTTTTCTCATGCCTTCCATTTCCTTATGTAGCTGTTTTGGAAACTAGCAGTTTGGGGCTAATTGCTAGGAATGATTTTCCCTGCAGATTTCTTTCTGGTAGACTACAATTATTTATTATGCCATACATCACCAAAGAGGAGCTCTGGAAATCTCAGTCAAAAAACTTGTCATAACTTCCTTTAGAAAGATGTGAAAGTCAACACTGATGAGCAGCTTAGAGAGGAAGCCTGGACAGAGATCACAGGATACAGCGATTGTAATAAAACTCTTTCCTGCATGTGCAGTAAGAAAGTGGACAAGTTATTACAGCTATCAAGAAAAACAACACAAACAGATATTGCATGTTCTGTAATTCTTATGGGGCTAATGCTGAAGACATTGCTTTTCCCAAGGAAAAGAAAATATTTTATTGGCTGCCAAGGAAAGGCCTGATTTAGTGGATCCTGACTTGGGAGAAAAATTACAGGAGTGTTCTGTTCCTTTTAAGCTAGTAGAGTTAGTAAAGCTAGCTAAATCCTGTACAGTTATATGTGATACTTTGAGTCCTAAGAAATGGAGGAGACACCTAATAAGAAGCTCCAGTTTTTATCAAAAGTTTTGCTAGCATGATCAGGAGCAAGTGTGGCAGGACAGAATCATAGAATCATAGAATCTTTAAGGTTGGAAAAGACCTCCAAGATCATCTAGTCCAACCATCAACCTAACACCACCTTGTCCACTAAACGATGTCCTGAAGTGCCACATCTACACTTTCTTTGAACACCTCCAGGGATGGTGACTCCATCTCCAAGGAATGAGTGTGTAAAGACTTGAGGACAGAGAAGTGGAGCTTGATTTTCTTGTCCTTCTCCAAAAGCAGAGTGCCTCCAAAGTGCTGCATTATTTCTGCTACACAGGCAGGTGGGAATGTGCTGAAGCAGAAGCATCAAAGTGAGAAGGAGGCCCTCTAAGCTGAAGAGAAACATAAATAACTTTGCAAAGGAGAGGCGTGATCTGGATAGTGAAGTCAGCAAGTTTTGATGCTAAAAAATAAAGAGATAGCATTTCACACTTGAGCATGCCACATGGGGATAAAGACAAAAACTGTCCAGGAACAATAAGAAATTACATAGCTTAGGTACTGGAGCCTCTGTGGAAATGTACGATAGACTGTGAGTCCACTGAATGCCCAGGAAGATTATTGATACCTGACCAGTGGCTGGACAGTCTCTAGCACCAGCACTGGAGGCAAGTTAAAGACAGCATTTGCAGCAACGGGATTAGTCTCTCCAGCTACCTGATAAGATCACACAGTAGTGGATGGGATGGATAGAAGGGCACCAGAAAAGGTTAAACCAAACCACATCCTCTTGCTGTAGATGCTGAAGAGCTAATTAACAGTCACAGGAAGATGCCTGTTCTTCTAAGACAAAATTAGCAGAATCAGGAACTGGCCCATCTCTGAGCCAAGAAGAGATTGTGTCTGCAGAGTAAGCTGGCTACACCCTAGATCTGGCCTCGGATGCCTGCAAGTAGGTAGAGAATGTAGAGGTAAAACCTGCTGGCTTGATAAAAAAGCTGGAAGAAGAAAAGCAAAGCTATTTCAACAGGGCAAAATGTAACATCTGGCAGAACTCAAAAACTACCTGCTTTTTTTTTGTGTAAAAGCACAGTGCAAAGCACACCTCAAACTGAAGAGGAAAACAAGTTAGGCTTTACAGAGCAGACTGCAGTGTCTGTAAGTAAGCATGGAAGTCAGCTGGCAATTCTGAGTAGCTATGGGAAGATTTGGATTTGAACAGAGATTCTTCATTCTGCAGTGTGATTTTGTCTTGATGTCTGGAGAAACTCAAGATTTGAAGATAGACCTTTAAAGCTTGATTGCAGAAGGTGCTTCTCCAGCGGTATGAAGAGAACAAAAGCAAAACCTAGTCTCAGTCCTATCTCTGGAAAAAGTCACTCCTGGAAAAGGAGGTATAAAAGAGGTGTTTCTTGCCTCCTGGAAGGCCAAGATGGCATGGACACTCAAAAGCTCAGTAATGGACACCCATGAGCTCAGTAGAGGCTGGGGATGGGAAAAGAGAAGGAAATGGTTCTGACTGAAAAAAAAAAAAAAAAAAAGGTGTGACTCCTTCTTTAAGGGCACTATAGTTCATGCCTGATAGGAGTCCTGTATCCTCCATTGTCACAGATGTGGAGATGCTGTCCTCGTGGAGGACTCCTCGTGGAGATCATGGAGAACCTCCTCCTGGAGGACTGAGGTACTCTTCTATCTCCATGCTGGAGGTTTGATGGGTACGGAGTGAGCAGGAGGAAGCTGCTGTGAGGCTGTAGAGCCTAAAAGCAGACCTTTGCTTTGGTGGAGGCCAAGGGGCTTGCTGGCCTTTATACTGCAGTGAGGCTGGGTAAATGAAACCTTCCAGGGCCTGAGGATGGCTTGCTCTGAGTGTAGCTCTTTTGTTAAGATTGCAGGTGAGGGACAGCATACTTTCCTCCATGGTCTCTGGTCATACTGATGCGGAAGTAGGCTGTACAGTTATGGAGCAGTCCCCTTCTCCATTTCCTCTGTTCTACGGGCTGGTTTTGAACACTTGACGGTGTATTTCCTTCCCTTCTTGAGTGTCATTATCTAATGAAGTAAAAACATAACTTCCTAAAACTGCTCCCCTTGACACTAAGATTTACACTGAATGCTGTTGTCTACAGCTCTAGAACTGTGAGTGAAAGAAGATTTGTTAATCAGGGATTGACTTTATCTACAGTTAAAATTTAGAGGGGGCACTGCCATCTTATGCAGTCAAATTCCCATGCGCACATCTCCACTGACTTCATGGAGCTACTCTAATACATGCTCCCTATGTAAACTGCTGAAGCTTTAGTAGTAAAAAGCCCGGTGCAGGAGTCCTTATTCAGGCCAAAGTTCCTCTGAGTTTCATGAGGACTGACTGATAAGGATTTTAAACAGTCAAATTTTGGTCTCTCTTAGATCATTGTTTACCAAAATAGCGTACTGCAACTGATATGAAGTGGCTGGCCACAAGGAAATTTTGGGAATGGACCTTTTTAAATTTACATCTTGGTTGGTGTGTTTTACACCAGTGAAGACTTGTCCATCAGTACCTCAACTGAGGTTAAAAAAACCACATTGCATCCTTTTATTTGTCTTTCTTCGCATTTGATCGGGTTCTATGTCTACTAGGCTTCAGTTCTGTTTTGTGATAAATTTTTACTTAATTGTTATTAAGTAGGGGATGTTATTATCATGAACATTTTCTGTGGGAGGTGAAGTGTAGAATTTTTAGAGCATGGGCTTTGTTCACACTGAACTTTTACATTCTGCATAGCTATCCATCCAATCACATTGCTTGCACAGAAACTCTAGCTCCTGCAGGCCAGTCTGTACCTGTAAAAGTTGTCTGACAATGCACATGTAATGAGCACTGAAATATTTCTGAAGGAGTTCTGGTTTGGGCTAATTTTTAAGAGAGAGACAATTGCACAGAGGAAGGTTGAAACGTTCACACAAAAATACATACCTGCTGCATGCCATTATAAAGTATACCTCTGTAGAATCTGAGAAAGGAAGAAACTTAATATAAAAATTAAAATGCTACCTTACATAAGCTTCCAGTATTTTAGTTGGCAACTCTACATATTTTCTTTGCTTTTCAAACTATAGGTTAGATACATAGTTGGGAAAATAAGCTTATTTCTGGCAAAGCCAAAGAATTTTTACCACCTAAGTATTTGGCTGCATGTGTATTTTACATCCAAAATGTAGTAATTTTGTTAACAATGAACCTTACAGCACCTTCCTGTATATAGATAACTGGAGATGTAATTTTGTGTGTATTTAATATTAAGTGTTTGTGAGAAATGACAAGGCTATGCTTGTGGCAATGGGCTCTCCTCCTAAAATAACAGCAGTTATTTGGCAACTAACCCTCACAAGAGATGGCTTTTAAATCACCCTTCTTAAAAATGAGATACGTTACTTAAGAAACGTTACCCACAACTGCTTATATCATGGCTTGCTCATATCTGAGATTCAGTATGTTTTATTTAAAAGACTTAGAAGCATCATGTTAATGACTGAAGGCAGTTTGAAACCTATGTTTGTATTGAAAGATGGAGGAAATGAGAGCAAGCTCTTTTGCCTTCAGCAGGCACTGGGACTGCAGTGGTCTTTGTCCAGAGAGCACTAACTTCCCAGATTCACTGCTCTGCATGGCAGAGATAAGCACTTCAAATGTTTCCCACTGCAGGGCACAGTGGAGGATGTAGGGGTTGTTAAACCTTAGCTAGTGCTTCTGTTGCTCTCTAGGTGGAACAACTAAACAGCAACTACCTGTTACCTGTTCCGTGGAGGTTTTTTTTTGTAAATAGAAGGATGGGAAGAAAAATGAGCATGGCAGGTTGCAGTAAACAGCATGATGCAGTCAGTTGTACTCACTGGGCTATAAACCAGGCTGGAGTGACTAATACCCATGTTAGGAAGTATAAGTGGAAGTTAGCATGCTCAGTGAGAGGTTATGTTGCTATAAAATAATAACAATGCAGTTACTTCTTACTAAAAGTTAAGAAGCTTCTTCCAGGAGGAGCTTATTAAAGCTGTCACCGTCCACTGACTCAAATATTGCAAATGAAGGGAGAGGGTAAAGCAAGACAGAGCAGATGCTTGAAATGCAGATGAACCTTCAGTGTGTACCCCAAAACAAGATAGCAAGGAATCTTGAAGCTATGGTTGTGCTACAAAACTGTCAAGGCATAGAAAAGAGGTGAGCAAAGCTCTTTGAAAAGTAATTTTCAGAATAGAAGTATTACTAATCTGCTGTCTTTCCTGTTTCCTGAACTTGATCCAAACTAGATAATCTAGGGTTAAAAACAGCTTGGATTTCCAGATGAAATATCTCAACAGCTGACTGCAAAAGGTGTATTAATCTGTGGCTTGCTTTATTGCTGAAATCTGTCTTGGACCTCCTCAGGTTAAGGCATTTCTCGATGTGATCAACGAAGCCCACAGTCCTCCCTAGTGTCTTGACGTTAGGAGCCATCAATCTTGCAGGCTCAACAATAGTGTGTTTTGCCTTATAGAAGTTACAAGTACAAGGAAACAACTTCCTCCTCAGCAAGAACATAGCGTGTTTTCCTATTTTCAGTTCCACCCCTTCATTGCACTACATGATGTCTTTTCCATGAATAGCAGTTTACATGTTCTCTGACCTCTCAATATCTGGAGTAGCTACAGTCCCTTTGCAGCTCTGTAGCTCTTCCCTTGCACCTAGCCTTGGACCCTCGTGTGGGCAGCTTGTTCGTACTCGCAAAAGGATATTGTAGTGAGAGAATCGGTTGAAGAAGATTAGCCTTTGGAAAAGAAGAAAGGATCAAGTCTAATCTGAAAGTGCACATCATTGGAACTGTCTATTAGGTGTACCTGGCAGGCTTTTAGTAGCAGGGGGCTGCAGGGGAGGAGGCCATGAACTGCTCTGTGCCAGTCACAGCTGCTTTCAGCCAGCTCTGAAAGGAATGAAAACAACCCACTGTATGCCTAAACCTCAGTTAATGAGAGCAGCACGTGGCAGCTCTGCTCAGACATGTTTAAGAAAGAGCAGCAGCCTCTAGGGCAGGATACATAGGAGGAGACGTGAGGAGGTCTGCAAGGAGATGGAGGAGGAGGAGGAAGTGGGGGAGACACATGGAGGGGAGAGATGCAGTCTTGGAAGGAGGCAGTCTATGCCAGAGCAGGAACGCTCTGGAGGGAATTGTGGTCCATGGAAGACCTGTGGCAAAGCAGGGCATCCCAGGAGGTGCTGTGGCCTGTGGAGAACCCCTTGTGAAGCAGAGGAAGAGTAAGAGGCAAGGAGCAGTGGAGGAAAATGAGTAAGAGGCAAGGATGAGCAGAAAGAAACCATTACGCACAGGACCTCAACTTCCCATATTGTCCAGTGCATCACAGAAGGAACTGGGAGGGAGTGAATATAACACCTATTGAAAGCAAGGGATATTGAGACTACGAATTGGGTAGGAGAGGTGCTTAACTGGAGGTGAGCTTGGGAAGGGAGGAGAAAAGGTCTTTCTGTAAGTGTTTACTGGCTTA
This sequence comes from Chlamydotis macqueenii, assembly GCF_036417535.1. NCBI lineage: Eukaryota > Metazoa > Chordata > Aves > Otidiformes > Otididae > Chlamydotis > Chlamydotis macqueenii. The sequence goes on along the minus strand of NC_141593.1, from coordinate 50,968,658 downwards.
TGGTCTTCTTCCCCCCCCCCCCCCCCCCAAGATCTGAATCAGTAGTTGAAATTTTCTCTTAATTAGCAATAAATTAAATTAAGCAGAATTCCCTGATTGAGGCTCCTTTGCCTTCAAAGACCCACCTTCCACCGCACACGAAAGCCAACATAATGTTTGCTGTGGATGTAATGCCTGGGAGGTGGAGATGTATGTCTGAAAAATCTATAGGAGCTGCATGTGCTTATCCACTCTGAAAACTCAAGCCACCCAAGTACAAGTATAGTCAGTGGAGGAGATTGTTATTCTTAGAAACTACTCCCAGCGTGACTATTGACTTTGTGTTTGTACAGCCCAGCCATCGGATCTAACTGTGCCCCCTTCCCTTGTCATCCTTCTTGTACCATTTGTCAGGGTTTATCTCTCAGTGACCTGATGCCACTGTCATGCAACCTGGAGAACGCAAAGGCGGAGAAATGCTATCCAGCGGTGCACAAAGATGCGTTCCCACCATCCTACAGGTATTTTAACAGAGCAAACTAAATTAAATGCTCCGTTTGCTTCTCATGAACAACTGTGTATTAGCTGCTTTATTGGAAAGTGTTGTCCAATGCTTTAACAGTTGGCACAGATACCGATTTCTAGAATTTAAAAGATCCAGCCTTCCGACAATACTGAAAAACCCCACACTTTCTTTGGAGGAACCTGGTTTAAGGAGACACCAGTAACAAGGCAATTTTCAGCTCTTTGGTACTGAGGTAGTGCTGTTTCCACTGATGTCAGGTCACTAATTCTTTTGAAAACCTTACTCAGTATACACCGTTCTCTTTCAGACTCTTTACTATGTGGGATGAGCCCTAACACTCTGCTGTTAGTAAACAAAACGTACTCTTTCTCCCTGTGTTCTGAGTGAACATGTTGAAATTATTTATTTTACAATTTAGAATTACAATCCAGTAAATGTTTGGAAATGTGTGAGATGAAAGCTCTAGTATCTGGTGAAAAATAGACACTTGCATTTATACATTAAAGACTCAATTTTTATTTCAGTTTTACAACCACATGAAGGTACAACCAGAGTCTGCCCATTTAAGTCAGTGAAGTTACATAGCAGCTACGCTGGGGAAACCAAGATCAGCAGCCTCTTCATTTTGTCTAGCCCTGACGCTCTCTGTGAAATAGTGAGTGAAGGAAGACGCTTGAGTCACTGCTTAAATGAATGTGTCAGCTTTTATGCAGTGTAGAAGGGTCTGCATTATTAATTTGAATATTTACTGCTATCTGTGAGACTCCAGTGCATAGCATTATTTCAGATGACAATCCGTCCAAGCTCTCTGGAGTTTGCTTTCAGGTGTTTATATTTCTGTGCCACTCAAAGAAATACAATGGTGGTAGGCTCAGCATCGAAATACAAGTCAGGAAACTCGAAGATACTGTTCCCTCAGTAACCATGTATCATCCAGATTGCTCATAATAAGGCAAAGCATTAACAGTACGCATGATAGCATCAGCCACTTGGCTGCAGAAGAGCAGTGGCAGTGCATTATGTCTGTAGAGGGATCTGTAATGTAGAGTTGCCTGCTTTCTGTGCGTTACTTGTTTTCATTCACACAACATTTTATGCATTGAAAATGCATCGCTACACTTCCACAGATTGCACTCCTGCTATGTACCAAGCAAAAAAATTCAGAAGGTGTTGTGTGATAGGTGATACTTAAAGGGGAGGAGCCCCTTTTGGGAGGACAAGGAACTGTGACACCCTCAGCCATCTGAGAATTTGGTAATTGCTAAGATCAATAACACAAGCTGTTTCTCAGGTGGCTAAAACATGCTATCATTTATGGATTTTATGTTTGGAGCAAGTCATGTTGGGCACTGTGAACCTTTAAAAATAAATTGAGTTTTTTTTTTTTTTTTTAAGTTTGTGCATGGTTGTTAGTTTCTCCAAGGACTGACTGGACTGAATTCATCCTTATTTATGGGTAAGTATCAAAGCCTTAGCTTTCACGGTTCCTTGCCCTTTCCTTACCGTAAGTGACATGGGGGGCAAATTCCGGTCCTGTTCGAGTTGGTTATGAATGATGGACTCCTGCCAGGCCAGGGCTCTCGGTACGCCTTGTAGCCGGACGGCTGAGAGCTGTTTTGGGCTTTTTCTGCCCGGAATCCTTGGGAAGGGCTAGCCGTGGGGCAGGCGTGGCAGCCAAGTACGAGGGGCTGTGCTGCTTCTTACGCACTGGGGAGCGCGGGGTTCCTTGCAAAAAAGCAAAGTAGCTAGCCCACACCACCCGTGGCGGGGGAAGGGGGAAGCGGACACGGACAGCCCCAAAGTTTGTTTTTGGCTGCCATGTGCCCGCCCACATGCAAATCGCCGCGTCCCCGCCCTCCCCCCCCCCCCCCCCCCCCTTCCCCGGTCCCCAAACAGCAGCAGCTGCGGAGGGAAAACAAAGAAAAAAAAAAAACCGAGAAAGAGGGGGGAGAGAAAAGGAGAGAGGAAAAAGAAAGAGGGAAAGAGAAGAGACAAAAAGCAGACAGGACGCCAGAGGGAAGGGGAATAGCAGGCTCCCGGGCGGCCCCGTCGGTGGGAGGGGCAGCTCCGCGCCGCCCCTATAAGAGGCGCTGCGGGGCGCGGGCGCTCAGCAGCGGTAGCGGGGTGGTGCGGGCGCTGGTGGCTGAGCGGAGCGGGGGCCGCGGAGCGGAGCCGGAGCGGCGGCTCGGCTCGGCTCGGCTCGGCTCGGCTCGGCTCGCGCAGGACCGACGGCGGCTGCCGGCCGGGGAGGTAGGCGAGGCGAGGGGAGGACGCACCGGGGGCAGCTGTCGGGGGAGGCTTCCATGCTCCGCCCGGAGCAGGCGGCATAAAGCGAGAGGAAAAAAAACGAATAAGTGGGGATTTTTGTTATTGTGGGTGTTTGTTTTTGGGTGGTTTTTTTTTTTGTTGTTTGTTTGTTTAGGGTTTTTTTTGTTGTTGTTGTTTGGTTGGGTTTTTTTTTTTTTTTTTCCGGCGCGGTGCCGCTCGCTGTGCCCAGCGTGTCAGGAGCGTGGCTTGGAGGATGGCTTGCCGGGGATCCTGAAAGCGGCTAGTAGTGGGGCTTTTCTGTGTGTGTGCTTTTTTTTTTTTTAATCATTGTTTTCATTTAGCTTGTCCTGACCGAGGCGGCTCTGACTTGGCAGCGCTCGCGTGGGGCGGCTCACCTTTTCACCGGCTCTGCCAGCCCTGGTGGGTGCCAGAAGATAACGGGAGAGTTCCCATTCCCTTCGCTCCTCTGGGCATCCTGTGAAGTTGTGGGGTGAGAGAGGAGGGTCTTGGGATGAGGGGGAGTGCAAAAACAAAAAGATAGATCTTGCTGCTTTTACGATGGGCAGGAGGCTCGGATGCGTGCAGCAAATCTTTCTTCTGCATGCTGGACTGTTGTTAGGTTTGGACTGCTACGTAACAACCAGGTAATCAGCCTGTTACAGAATAATGTGCTTAGTTCTGTAAGTGTGCGACTACCCAGGTGCTTAAAATGTTTCGGGAAAGATACTCCAGTTATAAATGAGAAGTTCATATTCAGCAGTGTTTTTGTCTGTTTTAAACATAAACTAGGAGCATCCCCCTTCCGTCCCCCATCCATACTGTTGGGTTTGGAGATTTTGAGGTTGTACAAATAACTTACTCGAAGGATCAAAATTAATCTTAATGCGTTGGAATAGACCTTACTGAAGACAGAAGGATGTAAACATCTGCTTACATACTATGTTAAATTGAAACCTAAAGAAGGTTTGGACTTCTTGAAAACTATTGATATGGATTAACACATTAAAATTCAGTTTGGAGATGCCTTTGAAAATGAGTTGGTGCCTCTGCAGCGGGGAACAGCCATGTCTTGGGGATGTTCCATTAACAACAGATGGCCAAGCTTGCTGTCGAAAGGCTTTTGTACTTGAGCAATCTCACTCAATTTTGAAAGAGGGTCATGGTAATAAACACTGAGTGCAGATGCTTTTTGTACTTGGCCCTTGTGGTATAGCTTGCCTCACTAACAAGTGGGAATGGTGATGTGTGCTGAGGCTTTGCCATGACGCAGATCAGTGCATGATTCTGTGATGCCCTAGAAGGCTATTAAGCTAAACGTGTGCTATCTGGGATTCTGCAGTGTGTTACCAATATAACAGATACAAATCCTGTTGGTGAGTCTTTACAATTAGTTGTGCAAATTTGAATTTTAATGAATGTAAGAGCGGTATGTTCATTATCTGTATGGTCTGGACAAATAAGGGCAGGAGTCTGATGCCTTTACTTGTGATGGGGAGTGCCTTGATTCTCCTGTAATCAGGATTTGTTAGGGCTGGTTATAGTGAGAATTAAAAGTCAACTCTTTACAAAGTGTGGCTTAAAGTTCGGTGGCATGGGCACGAGAAATGTGTGATAGAACTTAAGATGAGCTTCTTAAACTGAGAATGTGTAGCTTTAAAAAAAAAAAAATTGACACTTTATGCTCACTGTAGGTGTTCTGAGGAGATATCTGCCAGCTTCTGGGTTGCAAGAGATCACAGTTGCTGCCATCTGGGGTTAGGGAGTAATAATCAAGCAGTTACCCCCAAGCATTCACAGTAACTTTCTCCTTATAAATTGCTGGTGAAGTACACTTAGCCATATAATATTTATGTGAAACAAACACCTTGGGTGCAGCTATGTGGAAGATATTGCCATTTACTGGACTCGTGGTAATCTTTTGGGTATCAATTCCAAATTCCCTCTGAATACAGCTGCATAGCAATGCAAGCAGGTATGCCGAAAGTTTCTTAATGGTTTCTTCACCTAGTGAGACCAAGGCATGTTTGTAAATCTGTTTGCCACAGGCAGCTGCTGATAAACTGTTTTTCTAATGCTAAGTGTGTTTTAAAAAATTAGTGTAACTCAGTGGTGGTGTTGTGAGTAGAGACTTGGTCAGGCACCAAATTGGACGTCTACCATCATGGTGTAGATAAGAGTGGCTCAGTGGCTCCTGCTGAAATGCTGAACTACATAAAAATAAATGCCATGAGCTTAAAAAAAGGTTGGTAAAATTATTATGGCCTTTGTTCCAGGAGTAGCTTTTTCTCTAGCGTTCCTTGAGCTGAACTTCCCTGTGGCTATATGAGAATGAAACAGTCTTTTGTGATCCAGGAATAAGCATCAGTGACTTTACTCAAGTGGCTCTGGACCTTCTATGCAGATTCTGGGCTGGAGCATGCAATGTCTCATGGTTAATCGAGTGTAATATACATGATTCAGAAAGCGAGTCTTCCTTTGTCTTCATCTCTGCAAACCTCTTGTCTCACCAGTGAGTTCATCTGTCAGAGTTAGACCCACAAAGGCAGAGCAGCAGGAAGATCAGTCCTGAACTCGTCTGTCTGTGGCCAGATGTGATCAGCTCTGCCAGTGTTTATCACATCTGTTGCACCATGCAGGCACAGCATTTCTTAGGGTGTGGTTTCTTCATAACTTTAATCCAGAGTAATTAAAGGTTGCTAGTGAGCTACTAATGGACCTGTTTCTTTCTCCCCTGACTGCCTGTTCTTTTTTTTTTTCCTCTCCTCATCAGTTTCATCCTCCTTGCTGGTGCTGGACTTCACCAGTCCAGGATGAGTAATTAAGAAAAAAATTCTTGCTTTTGCCTGGTGATTTTTCAGCAGCCTGTGTTCAGGGTCTTCTCATGGCTTTGAGCACTGGTACCAGCACAAAGATGATGACAGGAGCAGGGCAGAAAGGGAACCAAACTACCACTTTGTTTAACCTTGGAGCAAGCCCCCTTGGTGTTTATATAGGTCTCCTAGGCTGGGCAACACACCAAATCCTGAAATAAATCCAGAGGCCATGGCTGACCAAACATCAACATGTTTCCATTAGGGTAGTTAGTCTTGATGACTCCTGCTGTGAGAGTGGCTGGAGTCAGAACCTGCTGTTTAGTAAAACATTTTATACATATAACATTTGCCTTGTTCATCTGAGGCAGCTAGGACTCTACCCACTTTCTCCAGATCTAACATGGATCTAATTTACTCTCTTTGAGATTCTTGTGTTTATGCTAGCTGAGGATTTGAATCCTGAATGCTTGGAAGTTTTCTGTGTAGTTAACCAGCATGCTCATCTGCAGTTACTGATACTAAGAATGTAAATTAGAAATACCATGATAAGATTCTACTTGTAGTGTTCAAAGCCAAAATATTTCATATTCTGTAGCTACCTGTCTTGTATTTCTGTTGGTCGTACAAAAGTCTTACAGAGCAAGTCGGAAGAATTACCACAATTTGAGCTAATGACTGGAGTACTCTATTCTCTGCTTTTTCATCTATTTCTCTAAAGTAGGTAGCAGTAAAACCAGTCCTGTCTCTTTTAGCATTTGTCACCAAGGAAAAATCATGTGAGCTTGCCTCAGGGACCAGGAGCGAGACGGAGTAGGATGGAAAACTGTTGATGCAGCTTTCCTGACACAACAGGCTAACACTGTAGGAAAATTGGAAGCATTCAAATGTTTATTCGTTTGGTTATTGGTGAAAAAGCTTGATCACAGGTTACAAGAATGCACATTGGTTTGAATGGCATAAATATCCATGTACAAGCTGACCTTTTTCCTCTTCTGTTATTTTTCTGGAGGAGTGTTGCTTAGCAGAGCTCTCTCTAATGCACTAAGAGATCAGTTTGCATTATGCCAACTCTGTTAGGGAACAATCAGTATTAGACAGAAAAAGGAGAGCAAAAGACCTTTTCCAAGACTGTTCTGGTTTGTGCTAGATAGCAAGATCGTTCACTGGGGAAGAACAAACAAAGTCTGAGCCTCTGACCACACAGTTCAGAAATTGTTCTGAAGGTCTCGTTTCCTTTAGAGCAAACGGCAGGCAGGGCTGTGCGAAAGATGGAAGTAGCCAAAATCTGTTACCACCCTACTTGCTTGGCTCCCTGAAACAATCTGCAGTTTTGCTAACCTGTTTCCAAGTGAGTGGTTGTTATTGGGAGCAGGAGGGCAAACTGTGCAACAAATATTTGTTAACATTCTTGGTTGTTAGCCTTAGTAAAAGCCAAAATTCAGCCATGTGGAAGGTCTCAGAGGAGCAGTGGTGGTGTAGGTGAGAAGATCAGGACTAGGGACCAGGAGAACCTCGCTCCCAGCACCTGCACCTGTTGTCTTGTGATGACTTGACTCTGTTTCCTCTTACATGCTTTTACCATCATTATGACTCTGAGATAGCAAAAGTTTATACTCTTCATAGTAGAATTAAAAATATTTTTTCCTCACCTGCAGCAGGTAACGCATCTTTTTAAAGACTGTAGACTGTGTTGCTGGTTTCAGCAACCTGGATTTAAGTCCTAGGGTTTCAGGTGTAGCTTCTCTTCTGGGTAAGTTTTTGTGCCTTCAAAAGAAACAAGCAAATTATCATACATGTTCTTGTGTCTGAGAACTGTATGCATGAGGAATATACTGGTATTCTAGGGATCTGCTGATGCCTCTTTTCCTCATATTGTGATTATACTCCCATAACAAGAGTTTGGCTATAGCTGCTGGTGAAAGCAGAGTTAGGACCAAATTTGAATGAGTTAAAAAAAACCCCAGAACTCTCCTCATTCAAGCAATAAAGCAGCACCAACCTCTTCTGAGTGCAGATGCATGGACATTTAATTCTGATAGCAGTACTGGAATCAAAGTTCAAAATCTACTCCTCCTCTAAATGAAACATTCCTATTTAACAAACTAAATTGATCCTGCATTTGTATTTCTCTTCTACCAATGAGCAATATGCTTTTTATCTATTTTTTCTTTTGAAGTATTTTAAATATTTTAATTATTCTTTATCCTATTAAATCAGAGTAGTAGTTCTTACTGCTTTGCTTTCTGGCTGTCTCAAACCTATATTTAAATAATCATCCTAATGTAAGCAATAGGTGTTATTCTACTGTCTTTGGAGAGATCTAGATCCACTTCCTTCTAGCAAACTAATATCCTCACCTGTCCACTGTCTGTTTTCAGATTTCTTCAGATCTTTTCGTGGGTTGTTTTTTTTGTTCTCCTGATTGCTGTGTTTTCCAAAGCTTCATTCCCAGGTCTTGTTGACATGCTTTAAATATTCCATGCCACTATGTCTGTCTTATCAATTGTATTTGTGTATAAAATCAGACTTAATAGTAGTCAACTGGATTATTTGTGGGAGTAAGCTTTGACTCCAGTGGAAATTTCTTAGTGAGCACCATTAAGGATATCCTAAGCTCAGCAAAACAAAATGTATGTTTTAAATCTTACACCCATTAAAAAATTGCAAACCTTTTGTGTACATTTCTCTCTTGCAAGCTTGTTGCTTTTCCTTTTGTCGTTTTCTGCCACTTCTGCATGTGCCTGAAACACTTTCTGTTCTGAGTCATTTGGTTGAGATGGAGGAGACCACAGCTCTTCACCGCAGTCCTTCATATTGTTGGAGAAAACTAGTGGAGCTCTGTCCTGAATCCTTCTGCATCATGAGAGGTAGATGAGGACACAAACAAATTCTGTCATCCTTATCTCTTAGATCTGCCTGTGCATGATGTTAAAGTAGGCATGTGTTAGCCTGCTTTGCATGTCTAACTGTGCTGCTGACCCTAAGGATTGACGCTTCAGCAGTAGGGGTGTGGGTTGTACAGCTCAAGCTAAAGAATAAAGAATGTGTGGAACAACTGTTTCCTCTGTGGATCAGGTAAGATGGGGAAAGTTGGCACATGTTTCTGACTGTGCTCCTAGCTAGCTGTCCTGTGCCACACCTACTATAGCAGGCATGCAGGCTTCCTTCTTATGTGTGCCAATTGCTTTCATATTCTTCTGTGAATAATTTCAGAGGTAAGTGGTTGTTGAACTCTGTATCTATTGCCAAGATGGATCAGAAGTTCATTCCTCTTCATGGTTGACACTCACAGCTCTCAAAAGTACTTGGACATCTGTTTATCACTTTAGTGAATTACTGGCTTCCAAATCAGTTAGGTGGTAGCCATGTGGGCTCTGAGGTCTTACAAGCTTCCCTGTAGGCTATAAAGGATCAAACTCTGCTCAAGCTGACAATGGTTGCTAAATACTGCCTTTGCCAGCTTGTTGCTTTTTTTTTTGACAATGTAACTTCCTTTCATTGTGCTAAAGGCTTTTTCTTGGCTGATGTATTTTTCTGCATAGTTCAGGGATATTTGTTTCACCTGCTTTTACTTATACCTGTGCCACAGATATCAGTGCAATTGTGTAGATATCAAGCTTAGCAAACAGCTTATTGTTTATGCCAGTGAATCCCAAAGGCACCACTAGCATGTTTTCTACAGTATAAGCTGTGTTGTGTTCTGCTCTGTTACTGAACACACATGCTAGTTTATGGGCTGATGATCCCAAAGGGCAAAGATCAAGAGGAAAATAACAGTAAAGTTTCTTTGAATGTTATAGGACAGGCATACACCTCAAACTGCAGTTTTATCTTGTACTGGGTGTAGTTTGTGTCCTTGTCTTCTCCCAAGATGAAGAGCAAGCTACAAAAACAAGATGTAGGAGAAGACATTCCCTTCCAAAAAAAATTCTTATGAATGTGAACGCAAAGCTGCAAGGCTTACTGACTTTGCTCAACAGAAAATAGAAGCATCCCAGTGATGCTCCAGCCGCTAAGCAGTAGAATTGTGGAGCACCTATTAGTGTTACACTCGATTAAACCAGATCTGTGGCTGCATTGTCTAAAGTGATTCAATGACCCTGGGTGTGCTGGGAAAGGGGTGGTGGTGAAAAGTGTTTCTGGCCTAACAGCCTCTGAGCTGGTGGTTTTATTTTCCTAAACATTGGTGAGGCTGATTACTTCCTTGGGGAAGCCCTGCCTTCCTTCTCCTCCTGAGGGTTGCAAGCAAATAGAAAAGTACCTTTTGCAATGTGAAATACTTCACCCTTTTTCCTAGCTGCAAAGATAACATCCTTAAACGGCATGCGTCATCAGCTGGAAAAAGTAACTGAGGCTGTGTAACACAGCTTTTTGCAGACTGTGTACTGATGATACTATAGTTGCTGAGAGATCAAAGCTTAATGGCATGAATTGAGCTCAAATGTCGCAATTATTATTTTAGCAGGATGTTCTATTATTTCTAGTTCCACTAGAGAAGAGCTCATTCTTTGAGAGCCAAAAAAAAAAATCTGCTAATATGGACTATGGATTTTTGGACATTGGCCGTGATAAAGCAAATCAGCTTTTGTGTTTGCTTTTGCCAGAGAATGGACTAGATTTTGGCTTTTTTTTTTTTGTTATATGGGGAAAGTAGGGGACGTTTAGTGGAATGTCAAAAGTTGGCATGCTTTGTGTATTTCACAACCTTCCAGTGGAAGCTGAGCTTTTTGTAAAATAGATGGCTGCATTTAATCTTGAGTGTTATACTTGACATTTAAGCAATTCCTCTTGCTGAAGTGCATGTCAGTCTCTTGCATGTGCTCTCCTTTGAGTCGGTCCAGCTGTGGTGCATGCACACTCAACTTCTCCTGTTGCATTGGAGCTGTACTTGTTTTTGCCAACAAGCCTTTTGAACATGCTAGAAGTAATGAGAACCAGTTGTTGTGGCCAGTTTGGTAGGCAGACACTGCTCCCCTATGACCTGGGGCAGGTTTTCAAAACAGCTTGGCATATTGTGTCACACGGGAAGTTTATAAAACATCATCCATTTCTGAAAATCTGACTTGTAAATGTCTAAGGAGACACTGAGGACTTTGGAAATCTAGTCCAGTTTGTCTTATGGAGTACTTTTGTAAGCTAGCGCTTGACTCTTTGGGAAACTGTCCCATATGGTTTATTTCTGATTGGTAGGGATGGGCCCACCTGTGGCCCAGAAATACATCTTAGGAGCTAGACTTTGACAGAGGAGGGCAGATAAGTACTGTGAAGAGCTCAGGGCCAGAGATTTCAGTGCTCATTATGTTAGTTCTTTCAAAATGATCATCTAACCAGCTGTTCATAGTGGAGCACTCAGGAGGGTTCAGCGTGTAATATACTGACTTTTGAAAAATACGTTTGCTCAGTTCTAGTACTGCAGCTAGATACCTTTAGAAACCCCTTGTCATTTTGTCTAAATAGTTGGCAAGCCAGATTTCTGCCCTTAGCATCCCATGCCATTAGTTCCAACTCTTGCCAGAGCAAGATCCAGGCTCCCTTCTCTGTGTACCTCATGGAGCAGGCAGAACCCAGTACTGGGCTCAGGTTGCATCACTAATTGTTTTAATAGCATCAGTTAAAGCAGGTTGTGAGTAGGTGTTTTCTTGTTAGCTTGTGCTAAAAGAAGTCTTTTTCCACTAGTGGTGTCCAGTTTTTTTAGAGGTTGGGCCCCCTTATACAACAGAAGGAAGTAATTTATTCAGTGTTTTGTAGCTGTGTGCATGGTGCCTTAAGGACCCTGTGGATGAGTGGAATGCTGTATGTGTTGGTTTTGTCTGGATTAGAGGTGGCAGGTCTCTAGAGGTGTTCTGTGAGAACACTTCAGCTTCGTGATGTTCTGGCACTATCCTTAAATGTTAGTTTTGTACAACTTGATGTGCTCCTGAAGGAAGGAAAATGAGTCAAATTGGTTGAGGATTATCATGAAGCTGGATCTTAAAGTGCCTCTGTCATACAAGTCATTGTGATTTAGAGGGCAGATGGGTGGCCATGTTGAAAACAACATACTAGTTGCTTTCAGTATTAGTAAGCACTGGAGAACAAGGCCAGAACCTGTTTTACTACCAAACCCGAAGGCTGGGGTAGTCAGTGTGTGTAAAGTGATGTAAACTAGTAGAGGATCTTGCCAAGAACTGCCACCCAAATATTGTTGTTTGTGGTCCTAATTAAGTTCTTGCCTGTTGGCCCAGAAGCTCTCCAGTCACATTGCTAGTAACAAGGAGTTAGTGTAAACCCTGTGATGTGACCTGGGTGACTTTGAAGAGGAAAGCTCTGCTTGCTGAATGAATTTTTAGATGGAATGGGAAACCTGATGTCTGATACTCATTTGGCAAATGGAAGAGAGATGGAAGTCCTCTGTGGGGAGGTTATGAAATACTTGCTTTTAGTGTTTTTGCGGCTCCGCTGATAATGATCCTGTGTCCCAGGCAGCAGGCTCTAGGTTCAAAGCTCACACTTCTGCTGCTGATCCTGCATTGCTTGTGATTGCTGCCAAGTCTAGCAGTGCTTAAACCAGGAGACAGACGTGTGGGATCTGGTGGTTAAATTCTCATCTCTGCATTTGCTTTGCTTGTGGCCTCGGGTGAGTTGCTTGAACTCTGTGCTGCTAACACTTCTCGTAGTGCTTTTTTGTAACTTAGTTCAGGCTCTTCAGGTTAAAAGACTACTTTAAAAGAGCAATACTGTTACTCCTATAAAAGTGTCATTTTTTTTTGGTGGCAGTTTCCCCTCTTTTCTAGAGCTCTAGTACACGCCAGAAGATTTTTGACTTCTTGAAAGTTTTAGAGATGGGAATGTCAGACTTGCTTCTACAGGTTTTGCAAGCTTTCTGTGAGTTGCTTTGATCACAGAATGGGCATTACATCTGGTACTTTATGCGCTGTTTCTGCTGTGGATATTATCGCCAACTAGATCTCCAGCAGCAGGATAAAAAATTGATTGCATTTATCCACAGATGCTCTTTATCTAGCCTAATCTCAACAGAACTGGGATTAATGGTGTTTTTTCTCCTCCTTTGGACTCATTTGAGATTGCACAGATGCCAAGTGCTTTTGTCTTTCTGTGACTTGTGGGAGTTATGGTGAAGTATCTTCAAATACGTGTGCCTTAAGAGTTTTGTATGGCCTTGCATAGTCATAATGGATGTAGTTGTGTAAGAGTAAGTCACTTGGTTGTAGTTGCTATGCTGGAAGAAGTCAAATCCTGGTGCTCTCTAGAGAAGTGACCAAGATGCTAGACCTTGATTTGGAGGTGTGTATTTAATTCTGTACTCTTGGCTTAATCTGCACCTCTGTTATCCAAATGCCCATCCAAGCCACTAATTACCTAGTGGTTTGTCTTGGCTGAGCCAAAATGTCAGTTCATGAGGCAAACACTTCTGTCCTGCCTTGGTGTTGACAGATCTCCTGGGGACCTGCTCAACTGATGGCATATTGGAGCACTGGGGGACTTTGGCCTTGGATCTGGGCTTTGCAGAGTTGACATGGCATGTGATACTACTTATTCCACAAAGTGCAGCCTGATGCTGCCTTAAAGGAAATGAAATCTTAAGACATTTCTCAGCATTCCTGAAGAGGACTGTATTTCTGCTGAAATCTAGTGTTTGTGCTTCAGTTGCCCCATTTCTTCCAAAATGAGTCTTGTTTGACTGGATACATAGATGGGCAAAAGCTACTGGAGTTACAGCAGATGTATGACTCTTTGTCTAAGGCAGAATGCATAAAGTGCAGTACCAGATCTGCTCATGGGTATGAATCTAGATGCTAGATTCATACTTTCCATGGCTGCTTGGTCTTTGGAGAGCTGCCAGTGGTGGTAGCCTTTGTGATGTGGAAATCTGACCAAGAGAACAGGACAGGGGCCATTAACTGATTTCATGGAGGAACCTTCATCAACTAGTAAAAGCTTTTAGCTCTGCTGACCGGGACTGGGTTTGAGTAATTTCTGGAGACATAAATGGTCTATAGCCTATTGCCAGAATCCTGAAATGTTCTAGTCTCATAAAGTTTGATACGTTTGCTTTGTTCCATGTCTAAATAGTGATTTATTCTCTAGGGGAAAGGTTTTTTAACCCCCAAAAGAAAGCAAACAGCTGCATTGTTTGCAGAAAGCTGCTTTTGAAGGCTGTTTTATGTTTACTTAGTACAGACACCAGGCATGGGGGTGGGGAATTGATTCTTTGCCACTTGAGCTTTTGTCCTCTTTAAATCTACAGCTGTAAAAATACATGGCTTTGTATTTAAGATGGATTGGGTCTGGAGACTCTTGGCATACCAGCTAACGGACTTTTCAACAGCCATTCCACTTCCAGGTAGTGGGTAGTACTGATCTAAAAAGAAAGGATTGGTCAAAGTATGTGTTTCACTGTCAGCATTTTCAGAGGTTGCCCTATAGTCTAAATATCTCTTAAGATAAATTTTCTCAATTGCACATTGAGATGGAATTGCAGCGGTGTAGGTCTGGAGACCATGCAGGGTTTCTACAAGTCAGGGGGAAATGTCATGTGCGGGCAGCCTTCTACAGATGCAGGCCATGCAACAAATGTGTGGACCTTGTACTTTAATTGTGCTGGTGGATGTTGTGGCTGCTGGTCTCAATGTGTGGAGAAGGTCCTCACCTGGTGCTAGAACTTTGCTAAGAGCAAAGCAGAAATGCCAGGCCGGATCAGAAGGTACCTGCAAATTGCTCCTTCACCTTCTGCCCATGCTCTGTCATCCGCTGATTCTGGAGGCTGAAGAAGTGTTTTTGTAATTTTAAGGGTGACCTTCTCACTAGGAAGAGCCTGGGGGAAACTCTGTCAAAAGATCTGGGGAAGTATTTGGACATCTTTGTTACTTGATCCCTACTATATGTTTTTGTCTGGAATTGGGAAAACTTGAGACACTTAACAAATAGCATGTTAAGTGTGCACAAGTCTGAATGGTGTGTTGGTAGAGCATGTAGGACATCTGTGTACTGGTTCCTCACCATTTATTTGCTGGCGAAATACAAAATAACTTCTTCATCCTTACTTTTTCTTGGCTGGCTGGTTAACTGAATCCTTGTTGCTGTATTTGTGTTGCATAGGGCACGTGCCTGGATTCAAGATGTTGTTCCACAAATGCATAGCTTGTTTCAAATCTCCGACAGACCCTTCTGATGATATTTCTTTATTTGTGGTAAGATGGCAGTTCGAGTTTGCATCTGAGTTACTAGACAGCTGCCAGGTGTACCCCAAAGTTGTAGACAACTTGAGTCTCCCCTGCTCCTTGTGGTTTAAGCTGTGTGGTTGTATATGCTGGTGAAGACATGGAGAAATGCTGAAGAAGAGCTAGACAAAAATAGGCTTCTGAATGATGAGGTAAGCCTGATGGCTTAAAATGACTGTATATGCTGGTATCTCCTTCTACTGGAAAACTTGCAGTGTTCACACAATGAAAACATGGGATGTGTAAATTGGGTGTCAAAGACTTCTCTAGAACTAAGTTGCTCTACTTGTTGGAGTTGAATGAATTCTTCCTACTTTCACAGAGTAAATGCTTTATAAAAGCAAGAAATTGAACTTATAAAGGTCAAGTCCACGACTGGCAGGTATAAATCCCAATTTTCTTCAGCAAAGCTGTGGTACTTCACACCACAGATAAATTACACTACAGTGATGGTATTCGTGCAGCTTTTCTTCTAGGCAGAAATAGTATTGCTGCTTTAGATGGTCTAGTTAGGTGTCAGGAGTGATACCTGCTTTTGGCTCGCAACACTTACGTGCGACACAAAAGCCTGTATTGGATATTTGCTGGTGTTTGTGTGTTTTGGCACTGCGGTGCTAAATGGCAAGTTGGATTTCCCAGCTGCATTGAACTTCTCAGACTACTCTGAAAAGGAAATACAGGTGGACTTCAGCTGCATCTGAGCTAGGAGTGTTTGGTCTGTCAGTTTTCTGCATCTCTAGTTTACAGAGCCTTTTGTCAGCTGGAAGAATATCTGAAAGGGTGCTAACCTATTTTCCTCTGAGATTCTTAGTTCGCAGAGCATTTTCTGATGCATTAGTAGTTCCAGTGGACCTAGATAACTTGTATCAGCGGTGAACCAAATATGTCAGCCTCTGGCTCAAAATAGGAGGCAGCTCTAGGCATCAACAAATGTGTGTTACCAGTCTGTAAGAGATACCGGGGCAGAATATGTCTTCAAAGCTGTCACCCCAGCATGGCTGAAAAAGACTGGGCACACTTCAGATTCGGGTTGTGCTCTTGGTGAATAATCCAGTGTTAGGCTCTGTCCTCTAGCTTAATGTAAGGACTTCACTGGTAGTGCCTACATTTGGACCAGGTTTCCCAGTCTTCAGGTACAGTCTTACAAATCAGTGTTTTTGCTTCATTTGAAACTTGTACCCAGGCAAACTAGCCTTATTTGAAGGCCCACACATTCGCTTTCTTCCTGGTAAAGTTCAGCTGAACTCAGGAGAGCTGGAGTCCAAGTGGTAGACTGCAGCTGAGTCCTGGCTGCACAGGCTTCCGCTGACCAGCTGAAATGTGTTAAGCAATCAAATGTGTCCTTATCTCACTTCAGTTTGCTAGTAAAATGTGAACCCTACAACTTCTACAATGCAATATTTCTGTGTTCTGGATCCTTCAGACTGACTGCAATTGCAAGGGGGCAGTGTATGGATTTTTGCTGGTGTGGCTTAAACCAGCTACCCTGTGATTAGTTCAAACATCCCACAGGTTGCTTACAATTTTATTCTGCCTTTGTGCAGGGTATTAAGGCACAGGAGCTGGTTGTATTTCCATTGATGAGAATGCCAAAGGTCTCTTTGGCTCTCCCTGGAGCCCTTTCTGCACTCTTGTTGTGATACTTTATACCCATGGATTCTTTTGTTCTTTAGCTGTAATTGCCGGAAAGAATTGGAAAGTAGTTTGTTGCAGAGAGTTAACATTTTTTGTAGAGGGGAGAATATGGAGTGGGTACTCTGAACACCCTTCTGAAGATAAAATCTGTTGTGTTACTACTAGTGATTGTAAAAGGTTGTGAGGTCCCTTCCTCTCCTCTACTACTGTACGCCAAACTTGTCCTCTGGCTGCGGGGTTAGACTCAGGCAAAAGAGCTCATGTCTTGGTGTGCACTGGAGAATTCAGCAAAGCAAATGGAGATCTCTGACCCAGAGACCAATGTCCCTGAAGAAAAATGCTTGTAAAAAGCAATTCTCCTAGTGTTCTGTGAAGGATTTTTGCACCATGTTGTTCACAGAGCAGCTGTGCACAGCATGAGTAGCAGACTAGGTTGCTTAGTAGGATGAGTAAAAGCGTTTTTGCCAAATCCCCTGAATCCTGTGCATCTGGAGAGTGTACACAGGAGGGGTGATAATATTCCCTGTTTAGTTTCTTCTCTGATTTACATGTTAATTACAGCTTTAAATGTGTAATACTGACACACACAGGAGATATTGCAAAGCCCCCCTGTATCCAAGCCTCTGAGCAAAGGTACGCTTTGGGTCCCTGAGCGTGTGCACACAGTCCTCAGCATCCAGGGCTTGTCCTTTGAGACTGTCCACAAAGGATGGGTTTTTTCCCTGCTATGGGTATGCTATTAGCTTATCAAGCACCTTACTCTGAGCATGTCTGGGAACGCACTATCTACCAGCCAGATGTGCATGCAGCTAGAATATTAGTGTCGGGTGGTCCAACCAGCAGGAAG
Source organism: Chlamydotis macqueenii (assembly GCF_036417535.1). Lineage (NCBI taxonomy): Eukaryota > Metazoa > Chordata > Aves > Otidiformes > Otididae > Chlamydotis > Chlamydotis macqueenii. The sequence goes on along the minus strand of NC_141593.1, from coordinate 50,951,369 downwards.
CACTGGGCAGGGGAGGAAGGTGCTCCTTTATGATCAGTTCAGCATCCCTCTGAAGACTAGCATCTGCAGAGGCCATGTCTGTGAATTACAGCAGTACCTAGCAGAAATTAATGAGCCCATGCTGCCTGTACGCTCAGCTCTCTGTGGGCTGACATGAGGTTCAATTTGTAGGTTTTTGTAGGCGTCTGTTATTATTCTTCGCTTCCCTGTACTGGCAGTAAGAAGCACTGTTGTCCTGTTTTAATACTACAGTGTAATTACCGGTAGAACTCGGGTGATAAGTTTAATTGTTTTTATTAGGTATGTTAGGGAAATTTTTTTTTGTAACAGACTTATATTATTAGAGACAAGTTTTTCTTAATCTGCAAGTCATTCTAATAGTGGAATTTACTTTTGGATGAGACTAGAAGGCCACAAGTGTTCATTAAATCAAAGCTTTTGTCCGGAATTGCCATTTATCATCTAGACTTACTCCAGCGTAGGACTGATTGGAGCATTTCCTGAGGAAGTCTTATGTTCCTAGCCCACTTATGCATTTTGTAACCTTTTCAATGCAGTTGGCAATCAGGCATGCAACTCTGAATCACTGGGCTAAGGTACTGGTATGTGGGGCACTAGAATCAAAACCATGTGTGTTCCCAGCTTAACAGATGTTGGGGGCAATGATTCTCTCACTATGTGTTTGAATAGGCTGCTAGCTGTCCACTTAACACTGAGCCTGTCAACAGATTGTATTCGAGTACATAAATCAGAATGTATTTGATGTGGATTAGCTAAACTCCTGTGTGGACGCTTGCTCAGAATGAAAATAATCTTAATATGAAGGGGCTTAAACTCAAAAGTAAATAAAGCTATGCCAAATTAATTCTGCAAAAAAAAAAGTTTAATGAAGTTTAATGTATTATAAGCTTACTTTTCCATTTGACTGAGTCTTTCTGGAAGTCTGTTTGTACCCGAGCCTACACCATGCTATTATTAATAGCCACCAAAGGGGCAAATGTGTTTTTCAGCCCTTTATACTTTCTCATGCTTTCACAAGGTGCATGCTGAATGCATCTAATTTGAAACAGTTGGAAGACCTGACAGTAACTCAACAGCAATTTTCCATTCGCTTTATCCAAATATGAATGGCTGCAGTGTCATTCTTAGTCACTTACCTTCAAGGAAATGGATGTTTCTCCCTTGCTTGTTAAGTGCATAGTATTTTCTCCTACAAGTGGTGGTGTTGACTGGACTTCAAAACAAAGCCTTTCCTAATTTGGCAGCAGGCTTTTCACCATTATGAAAGTAAATATGGAAAGAAGCTCTTAAAGAGTTGAATTGTACAGTTCACTTTCATTCGAAGTCAGCTTTCAAAGCCTACGATTTTTTCCCCCTTTCTGGGCTGTTCTTGCTCTTTGAATTTTTGGGCAGGAAGGAGCAAAATCACTGTCCTGCGGGTATTGCATTCTTTTGTTCCTTAGAGCTCTGACGTAAGAGACAGTCTGAATCTGAGCTTACTGCAACCCATGAAACTTGGCTGGAGTGCATGGGGTAAGAAGGCAGGGACGGGGAGTACCGTGAGGGGCTGCAGGGTTAGCTCACAGAGTACAGCATCTGCCTTTCCATGCCTTGTTGCCTTTTGTATTCTGACTGACATAGCTTTTCCCTTTCAACTCTTTTTGTATTTATTTTTTTCCTTCTAGTTAATGCCCAGCCACATCATCTCTGCTGTGTACTGCTGTTACTGCCGCACAAAGCGAGCTCCTAGGCTTTTCTGAAAGAAGATGGCTTTCTGGACGCAGCTGGGGTTGCTGCTATGGAAGAACTTCACCTACAGAAGAAGACAGACTGTAAGTATTAGCCAAAGGGCTTTTTGAGGCCTAAATTGTAGCCTTGTATCTTACTTTTCAAGCAAAACAGAAAAATTCTATATCTTGATGTTTTATGTCTACTAGCCCCTGGCAGAGCAACTGGTCTGCCTTTGGAAAGACCTGATTCAGACTGAAGAGTGGTGGGTGCACAGGAACCAGAGGGCTTGGAGGTGCTGAAGACTTCTGTCCTGAACCCAGTGTGAGAAAGTGTCAAAGTACTGAAACACTCATGTCAGACCAGGCAGAGAGAGGGTGCATGACTGCTGTGTGCAGCCAGGATGATGTAAACTGAAAATCTGTGCTATGATCAACTCCAGTCTGCAGGTGGGGCACTACCAGGCTGCAGGGATATGCACTTGGGTCTAAAAGCTTTTGAATTCTGCAAGCTGCGACAGCAGCAACTAAATTCTGCCACTTCCTAATGGCAGAAGTTTTGGAGGCACAGCAGGCATCTTCAGTTTCTTTAATCAGGGAAACACACCTAAGCCTTTTGTGTAACTGTACAACAGGAGGTGTAGTTTAAGTAACTGGCATGAGACATTTTCACATCAGTGTGGAGACTAATCCAAGCAACTGCTGTTTTTCTACCAAGGTGCATTCTTATTTGTTTCAGTGCTAGCCTCACCATCTGTTATCAGTGTGGGAATTTGCCTGTTCAGATAGACAATATGCAACAAGAATTTCTCCTTGTGGTGGCAGAGGCACAGGAGCATGAATCCAGTATGATGTTCTTAAGGTTCTTCTGCCTTTACATTAATGAGACCTCACAGGATGCTGTAACTCCTGCAGACAGCTAAAAGATGGAGAAAATGTGCTGTTACCCCTCCAGGGATTTAGGGAGTAACTGTGTTAGACAAGGGCATGTCCTGTACAACAAGCCTGTGCGGAAGGTCTGTTCTGTTAGATCTGACCTTGAGGAGGTATGAGTAGGGAATGTGAAGGGAACATGAGTTACTGAGGTGGTGAGTGGAAAGTGGTCTCTCTGATAAGCTTTCCGAACCCTGCAAATGTCAGGGTGCTTGCCAGCTGGCTGAGGCTGGGTTGTTTTAGAAACTTGGAGTCACAAGGGAGGAGAGGCTATCATATTCGCCACTGGAGACAGAGACAGTCTCCTGAAGTCTTTGCTCAGGTGTCTGAGGCTTGTTTTTGTAGGACTTGTGTCCAATGAATTCAGAGCTGGAATTAGTCCTTTCTTAAATAAAACGAAATAAAGGGGGTTCATGGCATCTTTGACTTTTCGTGTGTACCTCTGTGGCTACAGAGCTGCCAATGATGGCAAGAATTTGTGATTTGCGTGTTTTTTTTTTCTTTACTCCAGGAGTCTTAATCTCCTAGGACAGGACTGCTCAGCAAACAGGCTGTAGGCTGTGTCAGCCACAAGGAGTGAGGCTGTCTGGACATGTGGGCCACCATCCTAACCTTGCAAACAGCCACAAAATTTAGAAGGATGTTGCAATGGAGCTGGGGAAGGTAGTCTCAAAACTGGCTAGAGCTCCTAAAAAGATAATCTGTTCTCAGCTATTGCCCGTGTAACCCAGGCTCTTAGAGCTCAAAAGTCTCTTCCTTCCATACTACTGGAGATATTACTCTTGACCTCTCCCAAACTGCCTTTAGCAACTAGGGGAGCTCTGGGACATTGGTGGATCCTCTGGAGCAATGCTTAAACTAGTTAACCAGGAGGAGATTTGAGAAGAGATGAGTTTTACATTGAGAATGACTGACTACTTTTTTTTGTCACTTCCCTTCTGAAATTAATGCATCAGCTTTGAGAGTTACTTGAAGAGGCCCGAGTCTAGCATGGCATGTCCTGTCAAGAGCTGTAGGCTAACTTGCTGAGCAGCAGAGGTGTATTTAGATTGTTTGGCGATGCTACAAAAACATGGTAGGCTAAGCCTATGTCAGTGAAAAAGACCTTCTTGCTTGTACGTCTGTCATGATCTTTGATCTGCTCAGTTATTTCTTGGTACCTTCTGTCAGCTTCTGTATCTGCTTCCCATTAAGTAGCTGAAAGGGCATGAGACTGTTCATAGATAGTATTAGTCAATTCACAATGAAAGCATGAAACATTACTGGTCTCTGTGGGGTTCCTATATCTCTGGGGCTTTTCCCATTAGCTGTTCCCATTTGGACCTTACCTGAAGATGTCAGGAAGGGAAGGCTACTTAACAGAAAATGGCAGAAAAGTAGCAGAACATCTCAACATGCTGTTATTATGGGTGCAGAGTCATTCATCTGTTTGCTTTAGGAGACCAGTGTCCTTGAGCTGGGTGTGCTGGTGATAGTGCTCTCCTATTTGTACTCACTGAAGGTGTACCCCAGAAATAGTTTAATCCTTGCTCTTCTTCCCACAAAAAGTGCTTCTCTGCTTGGCTGCTGTGAGTTTGGGCTGCATTGCGAAAGCTGGGGTCAAAGCTCAGCCTGACGTGTGCAAGTCAAGCGTTACTTTGTACTGGACAACTTCCAACAGCACTGGAGTGGGGGGAAGGAGTTTATGGGGAGAGAGGAGGGAAGAAAAATGATGTTCAGGGGTCACTGTGTAAAAACATGTCTTGGATGTCCTTGCTGTCTTGCGAATGAGGAGACACCTGAAACTTGCATGAAGAGTCTGGTCAGCTGCTGGTAGCTCTCTGTATTGAATGGGGAGAGTAAAAGTGGGGAGAGTGGTTGACAGTGAGATGGGGTGATAGTCTGGTTAGTTGTTGCTTAACAGTTTTCCTGTTAACACAGTATAGATCTCAATATTTAATCATATCCTGTATCATCAGCTAACTGGTATAAATTGAACATACTTTGGGGACTAGCCACAGGAGCAGTTTATTCTGGGCCAAGAGCTACCTCTCAATTCACCTGCCATGTGCAGATGGGATGTTCCTCCTTCAACTCTAGACAGAACAGGAGTGGCAGAGGGGTTGGAGGTCTGGAGGTTCATTTCACTATTTACCAGACTGGTCTAGTAGTTGCACCACAAAAGTGGGTGACCAGACTTGATTTTTCAGTACGTGCTTAGCATGAACCTTAGTGAGACATGTCACATTTAGTATCTTTGTCCTCCTCTGCAAAGGCCAAAGTGGATGAAAAATGTTGTCACAGGAAGGTCAGGAAGCAGTAGGGGAAGGAACTTACTGACCTTTAGGAGCAAAAGGAATAGAGTTCAGTTGTTGGTGAATACCATAAGAGGCTGGCAAAGGAGTCCAAGCTCGCTATTGAAATGCTGCTGATGCATTGAGCTTGACCCCATGCAAGCCTCTGGTGCAGCAGTTGCCAGGTGTCTCACTAAGTAGCATTTCAGTGACTGCCATGATGCAGTGGTCGTCAGCTGTAAAGGTGCAATTTGATCAGTCCAAGCTGCATTCCCCCTTTTCTGTCCTCCCTGAGCCTGTCAGTCTGCAAAGTTAGACATGTTGGATGTGCAGATGTGTTAGCCACTGAGCTTCTACCCTGTGAGAATGGGATGCAAGTACTTCCCACTGCCTCTAAAATAAGAGGCCAAAAATTCAGCTCATTGCTGTGAAGATTTTTTTGGGAGGTTTCTTTCAGTCAGAGGATGAAAAGAACTATAAAAAGAAGCCAAAAATAGCCCTTAAGCACATCCAGTTTAGTCCCATAACTGGCACATATCAAGGAGAAAAGCCTGTAATTCTTTGCAGATTATCCTCTGAAGCTGAAGGAACAAACTTCTTAGTCCTGGAATGCATAGGAAAGCAAAGTGAGGCAGTGCTTGCAAAACAGTCTTGGCTTACAAGTGGACTGTACTGGAACCTCTGTCCTAGTGCCATGTGCGGCCTAACTCACTTTCTACAGTGCTTGGCAGGATAATTGAAACTTTCTTGAATTAAATCTCATCCTTTGCATGATGTTTGAATTATCTTTTCTGACTGCACTGGAACCTCTGTCCTGTATTTTGAATATGACATCTTAATACTTTGTCTTTGTTTCCAGTTCCAGCTGCTGATTGAAGTTGCCTGGCCTCTGTTTATCTTCTTTATCCTGATTTCTGTAAGACTTTCATATCCGCCCTACGAGCAGCATGAATGTAAGTACCAAACACAGCAGCTGCACATAGAATGGTGGTTGTTTCATTGTTAGAAGGTAATAATGCATCTAGCAAGACAGAAGGAGCAGGGGCAGTAGTTGCATACTTCAGTCAGAAACCCTCAGTAAAGTTTTAGTGGCTCCTTTCCTTCTACCTTGGGAACTGCAGTGTGTTCTGACATGTTAATGTTGCTCCAGGGCTGTACATTGCTGCTGTTCTTCTTGGTGTTTCTTGGTTTTTGCATTTCTAATGTATGAGCTGAGAATTTGCTGTGGACATGTGACAAGCCTCCAAAAGCCCTGCAGAACCCAAGTCTTATTTCTCATCCCTGATCTGTATGTGACTTAGCATAAAAAGAAAGCAGTGTTCAGATCTGTAAGAAAGCAATCTCATTTTCAGTCAGTAATGTGGGTTAATATATCACATTAAAGAGCACAAGAGCAATTCCATTCTTTCTAACATAAACTGTCAGCTCTGTAGTCAGTAGGTTCAGCAGTCATACATTTGCGTTGGGGAAAACTATTCTACTTTTCTCTTTACATCCTAAATGGGCACATTTCTGCATTTCTTTCAAAGGAAGCTTGTTCTTGCTCTGCAAATGACAATCTTTAGTCCTCTGTGTTAGTTGCCATTTGATTTAGGAAGCATGACTTGTTTGTTAGCAACATCCTTCGACTTAGTATGACTGGTGACAGCGTCATACTGCAATTGGCTGACTGTGGAAGAGCTCTTTGTTTATCTTTCCTTTGCCTGATTACTGCAAGTTAAGGGTCAGTACAGCATGATTCTAGATGCCACTCCGAAGTGTTTCATTCTTAACATGGGCAAAGAACTAGCTCTTACAGCACTTACCCTGTGGATCTTTGCAGTGTCTGGGGTGTTTTATACTGCTTGCTAGGCTTTCAAGCTATCAAGGATGCTTTCTAAGCTGAAGTGTTAATGTTTGCGGTTTCAATTACACTTCAGACACTGGTGCCATGTGTGGCCTAACTCACTTTCTACAGTGCTTGGCAGGATAATTGAAACTTTCTTGAATTAAATATCATCCTTTGCATGATGTTTGAATTATCTCTTCTGACTGAGTATTACAATGGTGTTAGGAGAGAGGTGTAATATGGACATGAAGCTGGAGAGAAGCAATAAATGGTCTGCTCAGCTGGTGTATAAAACTAGCAGCCTCAATTATAATTTGTCCCAGCTGTGGCAGTGCTGTATGTAAACTAAAAATCTAGCAAGAGCTGCATTTTCATAGAGCTGTCTAGCTGAGGCTTGTTAGTCATTAGCCTCCTTGTAAATACTTTGCTCTGGCACCCTGGTGTCACAAGCAGGGTTTTGAGTCTTTTACCTGCAGCCCTTTTTCCTTCCTCTTTATATTGGCTGATGTTGTTTTGTCTGCCTTCTCCCTGTGTTTTCATCAGAAATTGTGGTGTGTAGAGCATCTGGTAACTTATAAATTCACTTTTTATGGTTAATTCCTCTCTGTTTTTCTAAAACCTTCTGAGAACAGCTAACTATATTGTTTAAGTCTGGATTGGTTTCATTGAACATTCACTGATATGCTGACAGATGCGGATGTGTTGTATAGTGGTTTTGCTGAACTGTGAACAGAGATAGAAAGAAAGAAACCTTGAGTTCCTGGTGAACCCTGTGGCAACCCTGTGGATGCCTTGAGGGAAACAGGATTGTTATCTGTAGTGGCAGTCCTGTGTGCTGTTACGAAATGACTTGAAGGTAATGCCTGTTGATAGCAGTAACAGAGCTGCATGCAAGTGCTTTGTAGCCTCCAGATAACCTCAGTATTTTAATGGTGTCCTTTTTTAAACAAACAGACAAGATTTTCAGTTCTGTCTTCCTGTTTGAGGAAAAGAAGAACCAAGAATTGAGCCCTTCCAGTCAGGATTCTTTTAGCAGGTTGGCCTGATGTGAGGAGTCTTTTTCTGGAAACACGGGGGAAAATTCTGCTCACTCTTAAGTGATAGTTACATAGCTTTCACCAAACCGGCCAGAGAAGACATCTCAGATTGCTATTGAGCAAGATTGTTAACTTAAGACTTGTAGAGACTGACATTCTTTTCTGTTCCTGTGACCCTTTAATGTGCCCAAAAAGCACTTTATTTGGAGAAAAAGAATCTGACAGTGACTTTATTCCCTACTGAAAAGCTAGATGTTTGCAGCAATGTCGTTGAAAACAACGTGCTGTTATACTGTGTTTTCTCTGTAGCTCAGCTGACTTAAAACTTGCTCATTCCTTCTTTACTCTGAGAAACTGCTGTAACATGCATCACTGTATGTAAAAAAAGCTATAATGAGTTCTTGTGCTCCTTTCCTGTTTTCATATTGCTTTTAGTAGTTTATTTGAGTTCTTAGCCATGTTAAAATAAAAGGCGTGGAGGAGAGATGAGGTGCTTTTCTGGGGAGTTTTAGGAAAATAATCTGAAAGTCTTAAGATTTTTTTTTTCTCTCCCCTCTTACCCCCAAGCCCCTCTACAAAAAAAAAAGAAAAAAGCAAAATATAACAGAAGCCAGACAGCTGAAAAAAATAGCTTTTTAAAAAATTATTTTAAAAAGAGAACTGGAAACAAACAGTCCCTTGGGTACTGGTAACAATGAACACCTTTCTCCTGAACAGAGAACAGAGTCCTTGGCTGATAAGCTCGCAGTCATTCTTCAGCCACCTACCTTAACCAGCCTTGCTGCAGTTCAGCAGCTTTGACCTCTCTTCGTCCTGGAGGTTTGGTATCTCCATTGTAGCTGCAGAAGTAGGGAGCTAGAGCCCCGTGTGATTGCAAACGTGTTGCGAGGGTAAGGTGGGCACTAGAGTGGGAACTGTGCATCTCATGGTCAAAGCCTTCAGTAGCTGCTTTGAGTAGGTGTGAGAGATACTGATGAAAGGGTATAACCTTCCTCCCTGCTTTCCTCCCTAGCATAGGGGTGAGGAAGTGAATTCATTTGCAAAAAGCAGCCTAATGTCTCGAAGTAGTAGTATCAGTAAAAAGATTTAAAATGTGGCAGCAGGTGCTTAAATGTTTTAGGAACTTAAAGTTTTAAGACTATCTGGAAATCAAGCCAGTATGGGAGAGTGATGACAAACTTGCATGAGGGAAACCACTGTAGGCACCCACTCCACAGTTACTGACCCTTTGTTTAGTATTTACAGTGCATGTAACGGAGGTGAGGCTTTGGAGTTGTGTGCTGGTGGGTATTCCTCAGCAAGAAGTACTGTATCCTTGTCAGCATGGCCAAAAACAGTGGTGCAAAGGTGAGAGTAGCAAAAAGCTTCTCCTACAGGCTTAATAAGGTGTAGTTTTTAAGTGAAGGAGGCCAGAGCCCTGTTAAGAACTTAAGATGAGCTCACCTCTTCTTAATGTTGGCTGTTCTGCTCTCTCATAAGCAATTTGGGCAATAACCAGCACAGGATTAGCATTGCTCTCCAAATGTAATACTGTGTAGCAGTGGCTTGTATCTTGTGTTTGTCTCCTAATTCTTGTTCTGTTCTAGGTCACTTCCCAAACAAAGCTATGCCTTCAGCAGGAACCTTACCATGGATACAGGGGATCATCTGCAATGCCAACAACCCTTGTTTCCGCTACCCGACTCCTGGGGAATCCCCTGGTGTTGTTGGAAACTTCAATGCCTCCATGTGAGTCTACCTGCTTTTTCCTCATCTCTGTTCTTGGGGGAACATGTGGAAAAGGGATATTTGGAGGTTACCAGCTAGTTGTGTAACCATACACTATTGAGGGTTTTACTGTTTCTGCTGCCACTGGAGTACCGAGCTCTCCAGTTGCCAAGTTCTGAGGGACTAGTAGAGAGCTCGTAAGTGTGCGGTATCTCTGAGTCAAAGCAGTTAAAGTTGTTGGTGAGTGAAAAGCTATGCCTGGGCAAGGACTGGGTCTGTTGTCCTATCAGTTGTTCAGAATTTGGCACATAAGAAGGCAAGATGTAAGCTCTTTATTTCAGGGAGCCTTTTTTTCTGGTTAATGAACCTCTGAGATGGACAATGTAGTGTGAAAGGCAGTCAAAGAGGGGGTTTGGGGATAGTCTCTGACATGGTTTCCTTTATTACTGGCTAATGTGTGGCCAGAAAGCTCAATTTATGGACAATTTTTCCTTACACCCTGTGCTGTTTGCTGCATTCTTACTGTTAGGCTTAATGCAGAGCAAAATGTGTCTGCGACCTGGAGAAGCATTTAAAAGCAGGAAGGACATACTTAAATTATTGAGCTTCTAAGAGGAAGCAGTTTACAGGTAGCAGGAGGCCCTTTCTACCCAGTCTTAAATAAACACTTTCAAATGCATGGAGGTTTCCAATGTAATTTTGTTTGACCTTGCGTTGGCAGCCATCTTTTATAAGGCTCCGTGGATTGTTCCCAGGGTGGTCACTGAAGAAAGGGCTCATTATGCTGGAGAGGGCAGTGGCATAACTGAAAGTGACTGAAGTTTGGAATTGGGATGTAGAACTGTGTCTGTGGATGCTGGCTCACAGAGCTGATGACTGCTGGTTGTTTTTGTGTTTTCCCGTCACCAGTGTTTCCCGCCTGTTCTCAGATGCCAAGAGGTTACTCTTGTACAGCCAACAGGACACAAGTATAAAGGATGTCCAGAAGGTCCTGGGAAAACTGCGCAAGTTGGGAAATTCCTCTGGTTTAGGTAACGACATGGTAGAGAGAGCCTCTTACCTCTGGCATTTCGGGTCTGGCTAATTCTGCTTGTGTATAAATTTCTGAAATGTGCCATAATGGGAAGTTGTATGGTTACAATTTACAGCTTGTCAAACCCTTTCCAATCCTGCAGAAGTACCTTAAGCCTCTCCTGTATCGGAGCTTTGTGTACTCTTTAGCTTCTTCAGTGTAAGAGAAAGGCAATGCTCTGTAATGCCAAGAATAGCAGCTGTTTTGGATGTGAAACTACAATCCTCAGCTCACTGAAGTCAGTTAAAATGCTGACTTTCTCAAAGGAGTCTAAGTAGTGTGTGTTTTTGGAAAGCACTAGTTATTTTGCTGTTTTGTCAGTGGAGCAGTGAATGTAATATGGCTACAATTTTGTACTCTCTACCTTCCGAGCTCTGGAGGGAAGTGTGCTGGAAGGATGCAGATGAGGAAAAGCTGATGTTGGCTTCCAGTTTACAAACTCAAAGCTGATTATTATCTGATAATGAAGTCTCAGTTTTCCTTCTTGTTTTGTTTTTCATTTCCATGTAACTGTGTGGTGTAGGATACTTTATCCTCTGGTATTGTCTGGCAGGATTTTGAATGGCAGGACCTAAAGGAAAATGTTTTGTCCTGCAGGCTTGCACAGCCCCATTTGCTGTGAAAACTGAGAATCCTTCCATTTTTAGTTTGTGTGGGAAGGTCTGGTGTGCCTTCCTGTCCTGTGCAGATAAAAAAGTGACTAGTGTGACATCACATGAGCAGCTTGCAGCAGAGCTGGGACATGAAACAGCTCTGCCCAGTCTCAGGGAATCGGCAGGTCTCTCATTGTGGCTAGGTCTCTCTCACATAGCAGCTTGTTACAGTTTTTTGGGGTACTCTTCTCTTAAAGATTATTTCTCTTGGCTGCTGTATTAGTACTGCATGCTTCTACTGGAAGTGATGGAAAGTAACGGTTTAGAGAGAACTGCAGCAGGGAAATAGAGCACGGAACACAGCTATTGAGTGTCTTCACCTACAGCCTCTATCCAGGCACGTGGAGCTTTTTGAATGTGGGTGGTGTTTTAGTGTTTTGTGAAAGTTGTCCCTGGTTTTACAGTTGTGGTTCTTCCTAGCTTTCCATTAGTATGGCTCAGGCAGGCTGCAGGAAGAAAAATATCTGACCTGGTGTGGTGTGAATAGTCTCATGTCTGATGTGTCCTGAGCACACTTCTAAAGCAGAGATGGTAGGTTTGCATCCTTTTCTGTGTTGCTCAGAAGGATGCCGGTCAGTTTGAAATAATCTGTATAGTTAGCGACAGGTTGGCAGATTTGTGCTGGCTGTATGTACAAATGAAAACTGTGCAAGGGACTTGTCTTGGGTATATAATCCTCTCTCGTCTTCAGGGCTGTGCAGATTCCTGATGTGATCAGGTCTGCAGGTGTTAGTTATCTACTCACTTTATTTCAGCATTAGTTCACACTTGGCCTTGTATATAAGGGACACTCTTCCTTGCTAGGCTCAATATGCATATTACCAGGCTCCTTTTTTTTTTACTGAGAACTGGTAGGTGGCATTTTACTTGAATCTGTAGCAGTTTTAAGTAGGAGAGAATGCAGGGTGAACTGTTTGTGCAGAGATGGATACACAATGCACACAGCCAAAATGACCTAAGATGCCTATTTCCCAAGGACAAGGACAGATGTAATATTGTTTTTAATGGAGCTCTTCAAACCCTTGGTTTAGCTTAGTGGTCTTATGGGAACAAGTCCTTTCTGTCAGAACGACAGATGTTATTGTTTTACACTTTGTACCCACAGTAGTATCAGCATATCTTCCAAAGAGGGTAGATACTGTGTTTTGTGTTGAAACACGAAGTGAACATCAGACTTGGACACTTACAAAAAAAACTATCAAAGCCATAAGCTGAAGCTGTCATTGCTGGGAATGTTTGAGGGGGAGGAGTGATTCCAAGAAGCATTTTGCATAGGGAGTATTGTACAACTCGAAAAAACAGAAGGCTCATGTTTCTCTATACCATAAAGACTAGCGGACTAACTGCAGAAATAAGCCTGAGACTAGTAATTTTATTATAGAAACATGATATTTGATATTCCAAATGTGTAATAAGTCAAGCCGCTGTTTCACTAGAATGACAGACTGCCCATTGTTGGTAGGGCTTGTAGGGAACAAAGCCTGTTTGTCCTTTTCATGATGTGCTCATTTACAAAGCCTCCAGCTTGGGGGTCCCTACTGCCTACTCCTTGACTGTCTGATTCATTCTCTGACAGCATGAGTAAAAGAGCATCCTCTAATCTTACAAGTACATGTGTATTTGTGCTTAGCAGTACTCAGATCCCTGTGTAAGGAAGGGAACTATAGGTCAGCCCGTCAGCTGCTGTTGACAATGAGGTGCAAGATGCTTAAATCCTTTCCTCTCTGGGATGTTTCTTAGAGATTCTGGGGACCTAAGAAGACAGTAGAGTGGATGTGAGATGTAAGCACATCTCCAAACCTGAAACTGCTGCCTTTATACGTGGATTTCACCAAATAGCAGGAGGGCTAATTACCTGATGAGGTACTAATTGAAAAGATTTGTAATACTTCATCTGTTCCAGTTCTGGCCTGCATCTGGAGCCATGTGAATAAGTGGTGCAGCCAGATGCAGCTTTGCAGCTCATGTTTCCCCAGTGGGAGTGACTATATGCTCCCTACTGTGTGATGTGGGCTTTGCTGGAGTTCCTGCAGCTCCTTCCTCCTCTCTCACACTGGTGTGATGTCCTGTTTCCACACGAGCTTCCCACTGCTGGCTTTGAAACAGGCTTCAGGAGGTGACCTTGCATTACTAGCATACAGATTGGAGTTGTGGTGTAGACTTTGTTCTAGTGCTAGTCGTACAGAGCGTGCATGTCTGTTTTTGGCTTCAGATGTTTGAATCTGTTTACAGAGCATTTGCCAAGGTCCTTTCACTTCAAGCTTCCTTCAAACAACCCTCACAAACTAATGTTCAGGATGTGACTGTTAGCACTGTCTGGTCTGAAATTAGGTGTGTGCTGAACCCTGGGAAGAAGAGACTTGCAGATGGCAGAGTGCTTACACAGGTGCCTGCAAGTCAGCATCTTGGTTAAAGACAAAGTAGGACACTAAGATTTGGTTCAAACAGTGCTGTGTGCTCTGCCAGCAGGCTTTACCTCAGTCATTTCTTGATGAGATGGGAAATATTCACTCATAACAAGGCTGTTTGTCCAGGAGTTTGAGGAGTGGCTTCTGCTCTTTGCTGCTCAATGCTCCAGAAGAGCTCTCTGGAGGAGAAAGGGGAAGCTGTTATCAGTAGGGAACAGTGCGCCCTTGCTTCATGTAGCACCTTTTCGAGCCAGGATGGGGTACTAACTGATGGTGTGAGGGAGATTAGCACAGGCAGCTGTCATGCTGTAGGGGTGCTGCTGTTCTATGACCACTTTCAGCAAGCCCTGAATCTAATGTGCCAGCACACACGAACCTTAATATAATCGATTTTGCGGGCAGGTGCCAGGTGCCTTCTCCTTCCCAGCACTCGTTACATCTCTGTCCAGCAATGTCGCGAAGGTCTTCAGCACTCATGATTAGGCAGAGTGCAAATCAGAACAGAGTCCAAGACCTTGGTGATGGCACTTTCAAGAGCATTACATGGCTGCTGCGATTGCTGCCTGCAGTAGGTTTGGCTCACTGCTTGCGGGCACTGGATTTACAACTGGTCTCAATGCCATTTTAGCAGAGGATAAAGCATTAGCAAGAAATAAGCTTTGTTGCTGTTCTGAAAGCTGGAGGTACAGCTTGCTGTTGGCTCTGAGGCACACTTTCTTTATTTCTTCCTTTGCTCTATGTGATTCCCAAGTATTTTGTTCTGCAGTGCCATAAATCAACAGGTAAAATTAAAGCTGCCTTCTTTGGTTGTTGCTAACAGTTGCATATATAAGTCCGTCCAGCTGGTATTTACTTCATTGCTCTTAGTTTTCAGTGATCCCAAAGGGCATGTTTGTATTTTTCTTAAAACCAACCCAACTAAACAAAACCGAAGCAATGAAATAGGCAGAGAGAAATAAACATCATGTAGGAAAATATATCAGATCTTAGTCTATTATTCCATGTGTGCCCTACCTTTCCTAATTTTTTTCCCCGATTAGTACTGCTTGTGACATGGGAGAGACATTAGCAGGGTGGCATCCTCTGCCAATGTTGCATCCTACTACACAGACAGATGTTGGGAATGAAGAAGTCTGCAGCCTGTCTGCAGTGCTAATAGTGCTTCTTCTATTTTAACAGGTAAAGGATGATGGAGGGCTTGGGCTGAAGAGCAGCCTTGGGAAAGACTTTCTCTTGGTGTGCCCTGCTGTGTGATTATCAGGGTGCTCGGGGGAACAGGGTGTTGTACATGATCTGCCAGATGACATTAGGTGATGGCTAACTCCCTCCAGTGTCTTCTCCCTAACAGAGATGACTGCACACCCTCAAACTAAACATTCAAACTGATTCTTACACCTGCCTAGCTCTCCTTAAATAAGCTGATTTCTTCCCTCACTTCCCTTCAGAAGGATCCTAACAAAAACCAGCCAGGCTAGAATGAGGACTAACAAACTCCTATGTCCAGGTGGCCTTCACCCCTGGAAACACCTGCAGACACCAGTGGTGGCAAGGTGACATTTCTGCTATTGCATGGTTGCATGCAAGTATTAAACTGGATTCTCTGATTCTGTGTTCCATAGTGGTGCACAGTTCTCTGTCTTTCCTTTAGGCCGGGGAAGGTGTTGCCAAAAACACATCCCTGTGGTATCAGTGGAGAGATCTTGACTCATGAGGGTGGGTAGGAAGACTACTTTAACCTGTATTGAAAACAAAGTACTTATTTTGCATTAACTCTCAGCAGAACTCCCCAGGGCATTCCAGGCTGCTCCTTCCTCCCAGCCCAAAGCATCCTAGCCAGGAAGGGGAGCCTGGGACTGCATGGGAACTGATGTGGTGTCTGCTTCGGTCAGCTGCAGTGTTTTGGGATAGAGCAAGTGGAACACGCTGCCCATATGGGGTGCTTGGATTGCACGAAGTTTTGTAGTGTGCCATGTTGATCGGGCAGTTAGGAGATTCAGGTACACGTGGCAGTTTTCACACATTGGCCAAATTAGTTTTTTCTTCAAATTGGTGGATCTCTGAACAGGCACAGACCTGAGTGCCTTTAGATTTATTTATTTTTTAATAAGTGAATGGTTGTTGTGCAGGCAACTGCAGATCTTCTAGAAAAACATTTCCAAATCATTCTTGGAAGGGCACTTCAAGTCCCTTACTACAGATAGTGGACAAAGTCTTTGTGAGTTGAATG
This sequence comes from Chlamydotis macqueenii, assembly GCF_036417535.1. Classification (NCBI taxonomy): domain Eukaryota; kingdom Metazoa; phylum Chordata; class Aves; order Otidiformes; family Otididae; genus Chlamydotis; species Chlamydotis macqueenii. The sequence continues at coordinate 50,935,504 of NC_141593.1, read as the reverse complement.
GGTCCACTTTTTTTTTTTTTTCCGTCCCAGACTGAAACTGGGAGGCTGATAGTCAAGGGATAGGCAAAGGTAGAGAAGACTTCCTGTGGCAGTGTAGGTCCCAAGTGGTGTGCTGGGCAGTTAGTTATGCAGCTTTTTATTAGTGAGGTGACATGATGTTTGCCAAGTTACACATTTGCACAGTTACCACTTTCTGCTTCTGTTTTCCTTAATATTTTGAAGCCAAAGATGAGATTAAAATAATAAAATCATATTGATAGAGGTTTAGGCATAAAGGTCTGCTGCAGCATTAAGCCTGTTGCCAGGAAAATCATACTTGTTTCCCGTGGGGCTGTCCATGGACTTCCAGAAACTTCTTTAAAAGTCTGTAACAGCATTGTTACTACATGACTTTGCTTAGAGGCTGAGATGGGTAAATAGATACCGCATAATGTGCATTGCTGTCTTCTGTTTCTGCAGAACTGGGCTTTGATGCTTGGTTTTGGTCTGAACTTCCCTTCTACTGAGGTGCTTTTGAAGACTGAGGTTTAGAATTATGCCAGCTTGGATTCTAGGTGTGTATGGATGTGGGAGGGAAAGACTGAAATCACTTTGAAAGTGGAATTGAAAGAAACCTATGTAGTGTTAAGTCTGGCCTTGCTGTGGTGTCTGCACTATGCTAGGTGACAGGAGCTTCAGAAAAACATTCTGAGAATCCTATCAGAGAAGGCTGTATGAACACTGTTTAAAAACACTTAAGGAGAATCGCAGAGATGTCATAGTTGATCTGCACTGGTGAAGGGCTGCATTGGCAGTTTGGTTGCTTTGAGATCAGCTGTCCTCATGGTGCCAGCTAATGGTTTGACTGCATGCAGGGAAGCCAACAGTGCCCATATCTACAATTAGCAACACAGCTATTCCAACAGATACCAAATCACTGTACCTTAAAGGCACTGTCTTTATCTTGCTTTTAACTTGTATAGATAAAGACACAGTGAAAAAGAAAACAAGAATTGCTTACTGTGCTTGTCGCAGTATAAGTAATATTGGCATGTGCTGCAGAAGCAGGAGAGTATTAATATGTTCTGGGTACTTTCTTCAGTTTCCTAACACTATTCAGCCTGGTCTGTCAACATTAACTTTTATTTTGAACCAGCTAGTAAACCAGAAGTAAACAATTACACCTTTATCTCCCAATATCTCTACCTTTTTGTATACAACCTTGTTAGTACAGCTTGTGAACTTGCTAACAGCTTGCTAATACCTGCATTATGTTGCCAAAAACTTATGCTCTCAGTGTTAACTTCAATTTACTTTTATTTTCTGTTTTCCATTCTGGCAAAATTTCTGTATTTGTTCTTGGTGACTTCTAATCTCAGAATCTGAAGAAATTGCCTGATTTGTGGAAGACTGTGCATACTTTATTTAAGCTACAATCTGAGATTGGTTGAGAGAGTGAGGCAGAGACTTTCCATGTTGAGCTTGGTGTTAGTAGTCCCCTAGGAAACTTGTACCACTGTCATCTGGTGAAAAGTTCAGTTTTCTCAGGGGATGTCCATGGGGCTGAGCTCTCATGAGAGTGGCTATTATGAAATTGCAACAGTTGGAAAAAACTCCATCCACTTCTGTGTCTGACTTGGTACTGAGGCCAGAGTGCCTAATTTAGGTCTGACCTCCTGTATCTCTCAAGTTAATATTCAGCTTTGGAGCCTTCTCTAACAATAATACATTTCAACTTCAGTGTGTGTTATGAACACTTATTACCTAATTTTTACAGCATTCCTGTGAGCTAAATAAACAAACAGCTGCCAAGGAACTGGAATGCTCATTCTGAAACACAGTAGGATCTGGCAGTTTTCAATGTAGTCAGGATGTAATAAAAGATGATTGCTTTGAAATACTATAGATGTTGAATCAAAGCTCACTTGTATGCAGGCAGGAGGGCAGAGCACTACTTGACTGACTTTTCTTTTTAAAAAAATCTATGGGAGTTCAATTTTTGTAGACAGTCTCTTTCATAGGAAACAGATGCAAAAAAAAAAATTTATTTTTGGTCAAATTGAACAATATATTCTACCTCCTTTGCTAAATTTCTTTGTGGCTTCAAACTACAGCATTCTTCACTTCCAGCCCTAGGGTGTTTTTTTTAGTGTCACTGTATTTTATCAAATAGTTGTTGTCTTAAGATGGGTTTTTGGTTCAAGTTACAATTTTTATGCTTGTACCATGCTTTGGTTAGGTTTGTGTGGCATAAGATCCTCAGCTGATGAAAAATTGGTGTAACTCATCTATTAGCTGAAGATCTTGCCCTAGCTTTTTTTCATGCTGACCTGGCAGCACTAAGCTATATGTGGAGGAGGCTCAGGCTGATCTGTGACACGCATCTATAAACAGACAAAGTTACTTTCCACATCTAATTTAGTTCCAGTTTTGAGGATGGTGCAATAAAAGACCCTTTCAAGGGATTTTAAATAAAGACCCTTTGTGAGTGTGGGGTTTTTTTGTTTTTTGGTTTTTTTCCTACTCTCTGAACCTTTCTGTTCTAAACATGTCTTTTCAGAAGCAAATACTACCTGATTTAGTCCTTAGATGCATTTTTGGTTTACACTGACAGAAGGTTTGTGTGACAGCTTGCATGACTTTGCACCAGACAGCCAGAATTTAATAAGCATAAACTACTATGTCTCAGAAGGTCCTTTCCTGTAGTTCATCTGTTTTAGCAAGTGCAGCTGAAACATAACTGAACTATATCTAAAGTGGACTGAGCATATGTATATGGCAGAAGGGGATTTGCTGATGGGGGCAAAGACAGCTTACTGCAGAGACAGCAGTATCTCAAGTCTGAGTGCCTGTTCTGACTTGTGCCAACCAGCTGCTTAGGAAAGCAGCAGCTGTTCTCTACTCAACAAAATGCTGCTTCAGAACAGTTGTGCTTTGCCATTGAGACAAGATGTGGGCATGAAAATGTGCTATCCTAACAACTTTCCTCACAGCAAAGGCACAGCTATGTGACATCACGGTCAGCAGCCATCAGATATCCCTGTTCCCAGATACTGTTGCCCTGCTCTGTTCACATACTTGCCCATTGCCCATCAGGTGGGAAGAAGTGTGCTGTGAAGCCAGAGAACAGAAATCAAGACAATGAAGTAGCTCTTTAAGACCACTTCACCTACCTGGTCCCTTTCCTTCCTTTTTCATATTATCTCTTGCTGTTACCTGAAGAAAGTGCAAAGTGTCTTAGCAATGCATCCATATAAATAACACACAGACCTCCCCAGCAGTACACATTCAGTTTACACTCAGTTTTCTTTGGGTTAACTGCGCTGCTTTGGGACTCTGGTGCACAGGACCAGGTTCTTAAAGCAAGAAGAGGCACTGCTCTTTTCTGTCTCTAGTAGTAAAGTTCCTGTCCTCCATGTGGACACAGGTATTGGTGCAAGTACTCCAAGGTGTATTTTCAGCTAGCAAGTTACGTTAGTACTGAAGGGAAGGAATGGTCAGTGTATTGACAGTCCAGAAGAACACCAACCTGATGTTGGATGGTTCTAACCTGAGGAGGATGAGCTCCTCAGACTACCACAGCAGGGTCTGTTGAGAGCATCCTGATGTGAACAGCAGTATGGTGTTCCACTTAACATACAAGAGACATGATTTCTAGCTAAGACTTTATGGGAATTTGTTTGGGCAATGTGTATCTAATAACATCTGCTTTTCAGTCTTTCCCAAACACAGAGAAAATTCTTTAATTATTTTGAAGTGCTGTTACTCAACAGGCAGATTTATACTAGTGGAGGGGTTGAATGGTTGTAAAGGTTGCCCTAAACTAGGCAGAGAAAATGTAATCTCTTGTTTTAGTGCTGGAGCTTGATTTCCTGCCCCGTGCCTCGTGGTCACCCCCCTGCTCTTCCTTTGGACTTAAGTCTCAAAAGCAAAACCAAATTACTCTCCACAAGGATCATTTTCAAATTACCATCAAAATTGAAACATAGGGAGCAATCATCAGAGGTTGAAATAATTTAGATGTATTTAGATGTAATTTAGGTATGTTTTCAGCATAAGTAGATAGTGTTTCTGCTTAAACTAATTGGACTATGATAGTTGGCTTATCCTTGTTCATCTTTAACATTGTTTCCTACCTCTTGGGTTGATATGACCCTTTTTCTGGAGGTGACTTTTGCTGTTACGTGCTAGATAAGCTGCACTGGGACTTGGCACTAAATCCAGAAGTAACAGGTCTTCCTGAATGTAGGGGAAGCAAGACCCACTATTATCTGCTGACTGCAGACTTGATATTTTGTTAAACTTTGAAAGAAGTCTGATGTGAGTCACGTTCCCCAAATCTGTAACAAGTGAGAGGAAGGGAGCTGTTGTCAGGGTGAGGCTTCACACACAAAGAAGGAGAGGCTTTTTCTCTTCTCAGCGGCCTTTATATGCAAGGCTAAACAAACGTAAGTACAGGACAGTCAGGACGCTTTGATCCTGGGCAGCTCTGCCTGTCATTTTGCTTGGGGTTCATCGTTGTCTATACCATTTTTGTGGGAGAAGCCTTTCAAACTAGATAGCTGGTGCTGTGATAAGTTTCAAGTAGCATGATATTGCTGGAGTGGTTCTGCCGGCTTGGTTTGGGACTTTGAAATGGTTCTGATATAGGAGTCTTCTGTTTTTGTTTGAACCAGCAATTTTGCAGATGCTTGCTCACATAGCCAGCTCATGAAAACCGTTCTGCTGCTAGTAACGGTCATTTGATTAAAATGTCCAGTCCTGCGTTTTCCTGTGACTTGAATTTCCACTGAGTTTAAAGTCACTTGCTCAGGTACAAGGAGTTTTGGATGAGGTTCTCTTTGGTCACAGCTCGTACTTTCAACTTTTGCTTAGCTCCATGCTTTTTAATAGCATGATGTCATTCCTTATATGCTTACACCAGTGTTTGCCATTAAAATAGTGGTATGTGGCTGGATGTAACCGTGGCATTTGGTTTCCAGTCTGTCTAGTGATGATTTTTTTTAATGTATTTTACTCTGAGATGATGGTTTGAAACATAGAAAATCTCTGTATTATCTAGGGTATAATGTTCCTAGTGCAGTCCAAATCCAATCTTAACAGCAAGTCCTTTCTTTCTGCCTTTTTGGAAGCACTTCTCTTTCTCTGAGTTGGATTTTACCTTTAGAGACTTTCTGCATAGCCTGTACCAGCCTTAAATGTGTTCTGTATACTACTCCTGAATATAATTTTGTTCTAATAATGAAGTATTGTATCTGGTCAGATCTGAGGTTAATCGTCTCTATTGGCTGACAGGCCAATTCAAAGGCTCAGAATTTTGCAGTTTGTCCTTATTTTGTGAAAACTAGCAGAAGAGCAACCTGATCTAGTCGGGGATGTCCCTGCTTCTTGCAGGAGGGTTCGACTAGATGACCTTTGAAGGTCCCTTCCAACTCTAACCACTCCATGATTGTAAGAATTTTCAACCAGTTATACCTGGTTGAAACCTCTGTGCAGTCTGGAGCTCAGGATTTGCTTCTTAGAGCAAGGTAGTGAAGATATTTAGGATGTTTCCTTTAAGCTTGCTTCATTTTTTGTACTGTTAGAAGCCTGAATAAATTTATTTCTGTTTTTTTTCATTGGCAAGCTGTATTTCACAGTTTTCTGAGCTGATAACATAATTTGGCTTGCAGGAGGGGAAGACATGAGAACCTGTCTTCTGTGGTGTTACACAGGGCCTAGGAAGGTGGTTGGGTGCATCCCTTCGTAGACAGAAGCTCTTCAGGCTGTGTTTGCTGGCAGGACTGCTGGTGACCAGCCTGTGGCTTTTGCTTCTGTGCTTTGTGTCTTTGCTTTTTGATGTAGAGTCTTTCTGTTGTCACGTGTGTCATACAGGAGGGGGGCCTGATGGTGTTTGGAACTTGAAGTCCTACCATAGAGAGGTATGAGCCATGTGTTTGCTCATGACTTTCCATGCCAGGCTGGAGGTGGGATCTTGGCCGGCTTAAGTGGGCTCTGCATCCTTGAAGAAAACGTACCCTCAGTGAAGGCTAACCAAGGACTGATCTCTTGGGCGTGTACCAGTACACAGTGTCAGCTGTACTTTGTGCCAGAGTGATTGTGCTGGCCACTATTTTTAAAGCTCTTCTGAGCAAAACTGGTGACTTATAGAGGAATGGAGATGATACCAGTCCCAAGATGTGAGGAAAGGCCTGGGCATGTTGTGCAATGTTTCCCTTTCTCCCAGGAGAGATCTTAACTCCTGGAGAGGGATGGCAGGCTGCCTCCTTGCTACTCATGTCACTGCTTGACATGACAGATACATGAAGATGATGGGCTCTGGTTAAGTGGGTCCTCACTTGGGTATTATCTGATGTTTGCAAAGGCAGCACTGTTACATGTCTGATGGACACAGAGCAGAGAGCTGTAACCTGCCATAAAAACAGATCAAGCCATGGCTGCAGAAGGAGCAACATTTCTTGTATTTTCACAGTAGCTGATCCTGCATAACAGGCCTGCTGAGGTACTTGATTGCTTGATGGCAAATCAGGATATGACTGTCCAGCTTGTTCAGAGGACAGTTTTAGCTCCTAGTGTCAGTAGGGATACAGGCAGCTCAAAGCTATTCCCACCACACAGAGGAAAGAGTGCCTTATAGGAAAAGGAGAATTAAAACATAGTAATTACTTTTAAAAAATAATTTTAAAATGTTATTTTATCGTACTTTCTGGACATATTGTCCAAAATTAGGAATATAATGAGGGCAGATAAAAACTTGCTGCCTTGGCAAGCCCAGCACTGGCCCACCTGAAAGGTTAGTTTTTTCACATTGTAGATTGGGATCACTGACTCAGCAGAGTACAATGCTTTAACAGGCTTCGACATTAGGAGATTGCCATTTTCTCTGTATGATCGTCAATTCAAGTCATTCAGTCTTTGGTTCCACTACTGAACTCACTTGAAAGCCCATATTTTTTTTATGGGAAGCAACTTTAGACACCTTTTGTCTATAAATCATGGTGATGGGTAATAATTGTTAAAGTCAGTTAAGGTGTTCAAGTGCACCCATCATGTATTCCTGAGGAGTACTTCCCAGATACTTCATTGAAAAATTAATATAAAATTCCAGTCTGCAAGGTAATTCTGCAGTAGCAGTTGGTTTGCCTGCCTGTCCTTTCACTGTTTGAAGGTTTGCTGAATGCTAAGGTAAGTTTCTAGCTGGAGCCCTGGTAGTGGTCACATGTGCTACCAGTCAATGCTTTCAGCTGCTGGATCTGAAGCTCCAGCTCTTGGTCTCAGCTTTAACCCCTTCATGTGCTTGTGTCTTGCAAAGACTCCTGTTGCTGGGAGTATGGCGAGTGAACACACGATGCCCTGGGTGAAGCAGCCCTGTGTGACCGGGGAGCTTTGTGACCTTTTCCTCTGGTCATACCCAGGTGCTGTGGAGTGGCGTTGCACAGGCTCGACAGCCAGCTGTGCAATCAGACTGGTGTGGGTGTCTGCATTGCTGCCCTTGAGTGAGAGTGCTGTAGAGGTGCAGCACACTCACTTCCCTTGCTACAGAAGTGCAGTTTTACCTGAGTTGGGGAACTGGGAGCTGTGAATCTGAACTCTTTGTGCAGGAAAAAGAAAATGCCTTATTTGCTCACTTGCCACTCTCCCTTGCTTTGCTCCTTCTGTTGTCCTGGTGGAGACAGATAGCTCTGATACTGTGCTAGGAACACATTTGTCTTTCTTGACTCTTTTGGGCACTTGTGGAAACCTGCTGACTCTGAAGAACAAAGCTAAAGCTCCTCATGCCCCATCCCGTCTCACCCTTTCATCTTGTTGTGATGCCTTAATACTGCTTTGTGAAAACAATTGAGTTGCCCTATGAGCAGTCTCTGTGATGAGAAGTAAAGGGTCATAGTCTAACACCCGCCTCTCTATTGCCTTGATGCTTGGCTGAGAGGAATACAGGCTTAGCTGAAGGCTAGTAAATCTTCCATGCAAGGGATATACAGAAAATAACATAATTGTTTTCTGCCTTGCACATTCCATCAGTAGGGAGTGAAATACCCTGAAGATAGTCATGTTTGTAGATGGGACATGCTGTTCTGCTTTCCTCTTAGCTTCTGAATTAACTTAACATGAATCCCCTTTTTACCCTTCCTTCACCCAGTTCCTTGTAGGGACTTAGAACATGTGAAACTGAGAAGTAAACAGTAGATCTAACTGTCACTGAGTTTGCTAGTTTTGAAATGGCTGAAAATCTGGTTTATCGTAGATTATGGGCATAAGCCTTTTGGGCAGAAACCCCACAAATTGAAGTCAGACCTGGTGAGCTTTGTACTCTCTGCTGGATTGGAATATGTTGAAATACCACTTGCGTGCCTGTTATTTTTAGAAGGCAGTGTTCAGGATATGAAAACTGTAGCCACAATTTCCGTGGGGTTTTGGTTTTCTATCCTATTGTTTAATTTTAAAAGACACTGCACCATTAAGTTTCTGGAGGAAGGTATGAGCCCTCTGTGCTTCCAAGTGAAGCAAGAAATAATGGGAGAGAAGTTTGAGGAAAATAGTCTTGTTCTGTAACCTGTCCCCCCAGGCTTTTTTGTCCCACTTGTCTATGGATCTTCTGAGCATTGCTGGAAATAGTTAAAACTTATTGTGGGACCTGTTATGGTCATACTTGTAGAAACATCTGCAAATGAAAACTGGTTCCCAACTGTGGCTTCTCTTTCTCTTTACTGCATTGAGCCACCTTTTGAGCTTATGAAAGTAACTGGTGATGTATTTCACCAGAATGAGAACACTAAAAGCCTGACTGTGGAGAACATATGGACCATATACATTTTTTTTTCACCCCACAATCAGTGCTTCGATTCTGATCTGTATGGAACAAACTCCACATAGCACTGACTTGCTATTTCTTATAATGAATATTTTTTGGTTTGCTGTTTCATTTAACCCATAATGTAGCAAGCATGGAGGTTCTGTTTTTCTTCATCTGATTCATGTGAATGTCTTCGGCTCTGAGTAGTGTTTTTTTTTTTTTTTTCCTATTGTCACAATGATTTGATTTTTAAGCAAGATCAGCCTAGCTCTGTGCTCAGACATGAAGTTGCTGGAAAAGGTTGAGCTGTCAGCAGAATGTATACCTTTAAAATATTTAAAACAGCATGTCAGTTCTAGAGGAGATGTTCCACAATCTGAAAATCATGAGTTTCTGGTTTCCATGCCCAGAATTCAGCTTGCAAGGTTGGTTTGAACTATGTGGAAATGAAGAACAGCTGTGCCTTCTGTGGAGTCAGTATCTGTGAAATGCTGCTATATGCAATTGTCTAATCTTGACCTGTGACTTCAGAGAGGAAGGGTGGCTTTGTGGTTAAGGCACAAGACCTCCAGCTCTGGGAGCTTTTGGTTCTGCTGGAGTCTTCCTTACATGACTGTAGGAAGGACCTGCTGTTACTGCCTTGGGGTCAGGACTAAAACTGTAAAAGTAGTCTACCATGAGAACGAGCTACCTTAGTATTTCTTCTGCAGATGTGCATCCCACTACTGAATCGCGGAGATAGTTCACATCAGATCTGACTGTCTTTGAGCGTGGTTGCTCAATCTGACCTCATGTTCATCTCCACATTTGTGCGTGGGGCTTGTCTTGGTTGCTGGGACCTGAGGTTTCGACCAAGAGGACGTACCCTATGGTGGTGGTGAGGGAAGCCTGTGGCACTGCAGCTCCCCTGGTTTTCTGTTGAAGATGAAGGGGAGGGGGAAGGAGAGGCTGCATGTCCACGTCAGCAGAAGTATGTGGAGAGACTTCTCCCTGATGTGCTGTCCGGATGCTGCAGCTGCATTGCTCTGTGCCAGCCAGCTTGCAATAGTTGACCGTCTCTCTTGATCAGTCTCAGGTGTCAGAGAAGATGCGTGAGTTAAATCATGTTTGAGCTGATACATTTTTGCCTCACAGTTTTCAGTAACTTGATAGTGTGTCTGAACTTCTATGGCAGGAAAATATTCCAGTAGTAGGCCTGTGGTTGTAAAATCTGTTCTTCCACCTCAGATGTTTGCATTATTAAATAAGTTTGGTATTAGCCTTCAAAAGACTTGCCTGTTTCTTCTGTTTTCTGTTTTTGGAGGAGCTCTTTTAACTAATGCTTTTGTATTTCCTTAGGCCCTGTTGGGCAAGCAGTCTTGGAGGAGAACGGCTGTTTTCAAGGGGAAAACTCTTGTCTTTTTGAAGTATCCAGGGCAGGAATTTAGAGTGATAGCAGTGTCTGGTGCTTTTCTGTGCAAGTCATTACACATGCTTCTATGATTGAGCAGGATTGTGTAAGACACTGAGCCACAAGTGCTGGAAGTAGGACCACATAGGGTAGGGCACGGTAAGAAATGCATGGTAAGAAGGGCTGGCTATTTCCCTAGGGCACTGCAGTGGGACCATTATGTTAGGATTCAGTGCCTTGGTCTCGCAGAGATTGCATGTGTGGTCTTGGGCAGTCAAGGGTTATGACCAGTGAGCACGAGTCCATGACCAGCTGGCTGGACGCCAAGCATTGTCCCACAAGCAGTTTTGGTAACTTTATGTTCTGTTCCCTTCGTGTTTTCATCCAAATGATGATGAAAACTTCTTCAGACGTTTGTAGGAGTTGCCCTGGAAGGCAGCTTCAATTTTCAGTAAATTCTACTGCTGACCAAGTCTGAAAATGCTTGGTGTGACAAAAGGGCAGGGGAGAAATCCCTTGTCAATGCTGGGCTGGTTAATTACAGCTGTGGAAGATGGCAGGCTTTTTATTACTCCCTGTCATGATTACAGACAGGCCAGCAGGAATCCTAAGGTAGTTCAGGTTGCTTTCCTGCAATTAGCCATAGAATATGTCCAAGAAAATCCTGCTTCCGTATGGCAAAAAAAACCCCGAACCAAACCCCCAAACAAAAAAGCCTAGGCAAACCCAAAAGCCAAAGAACAAGGAAACAGAAAAGTAGGAGAATCATTGCTTGCTTACATTTCTTTAAAAGGTATGTGGCCCTTTAAGACAAGCTTGAAAAATATTTTAAATGAGGACAGATTAAATGAAAAAGCTTGCAAACATCTGATCTCTGCATGCCAGTGTGCCTTCAGCCAGCTACCCCTTTGTCCGTTGTGAGTTTCTGAACTGTTGATGATCTCACCAAAAAAATAAACAAGCTGCAGAAGTGTTTAGGGAGTTCTGTGCATTTAGGAATTAACCAAGGAATCAGGGCAAGGGGAGTTTTTCCTCTAGTTGTGGTAAAGCAGGGTGCTTTAGCCTCTGCTGGAAAGAAAAGGACGTTTTTATGTTATTGCAGGAGTTGGCTCTTCCCAGCCTTTCCCCAGGCTGGGAGAGGGGATGGCAGTTGATTTCGGTGGTGGGGTGCAGTGGGGAGTTAATGTGGTCAAAATCAGTATGTTGCTGCATGGTCCTGCTGGGGAGGAGGGCAAGGGGGAAACTTTCGTCCCAAAGTAACCTCTGCGTCGCCTCAGCAGAGGAGGGTGATTTACTTTTTCGTGTGGAACAAAAAGGCAACAGGGAATTTGTAACTGGATATGTAGACGAGAGAGCAATGACCGTCAGTAACCCCTGCATGCTTCGTGCTGCAAGAGGAGAGCGCGTGGCTTCCTCCCCACGCCAGCTGCTCTGTCAGGCTCCGGCCCTGGGAAGCAGAAGTGGCACCCGAACTGCCAGCCTCACTGTTACTGCCGGTGGCACCCTGAGTGCCCAGTATGCTTTTTCCTGAGGGTTGGGTTTTCTTGAGGGTGTCACCTGCCAAGCTGAGCAAAAACCATGAAAAAGGGGAAAAAAAAAAATCTTCTATTATAGTTGTTCCTTGTAGGAGGGAGAAGGTACAAACTCTTGGGGGTTTGCATTGCTTTCCCTTTAGAGCTCATTGTTTTCCACTGTTTGTCGTGGACTGTGACATCCTCTCTTCCTAGAGCAGAAAAAGCAGCAGGATACCTAGCTGGGTGACTTTGCTTAGCCTGGAAATCTTCACCACCTTAAATCCTATGAGACTTGCTCTCTCAGCTCCTTCTGGCATAGCTGCTTTCCTCATTGCTGCTTATGTAAGCGTAGTAAAGATAGAATTGTCCTTTCTTTTCTTAAAAAAAAAAAAAAACAAAACACAACCGAAAAGAACCCAAAACTGTGAGGTTCAGTTGCTTAAGCTCCAGGTTTGTGAACTTCATAATAGGGTACATGGATTATAATTTAAAAATGGTTCCCCACTGTTGTGTCTGAGATACAAATTTGTTTTAAAGCCAAGAGCTGGGACACTGATGGCTTCAGAAGGCGAAGCTTTTGAGAAAGAAAATGGAATTAAAAAGCATTTGCAGAAATTTTGCCGAGTGGTTAAGATTGCCTCCTGGATCTGCATGTGATTCTGTATCGTATCTGTGTGCCTGCATGTGTCAGACTTTGAAATTTATGTTATCTACTATGATAATAATAGTAGATACTATGGTATCTACTATTAATACAAATACAGGCTAGTAAATCCCTCAGTAGTCTGTGCACCAGCTCAGTCTTGTGTTCAGTAACAACACAGATTAAGTGAAGCTGAGTCTTTGTGCAAGGCTAATGCTGGGGTAGGTTTTATCCCAGGTCAGGGGAGCAGCTTCGTGTGCCTTACTGCTTCTGTGTCTGTATGTGCAAATTGAGCTGAAGTAATGATGTTAAAAGGAGTTGGTTTTAAAGGTTCTTTATTTTTTTTGAGATCAAGACATCATGGATTGCCATCTCTGAAAGCTGCCAAATTTCAGAGCACTTTGCCAGTAGCTCTTCTTTTCCCTTTGTCCTGTGATTTGTGTAATTCCCTCTCCCCCACTAGTCAGCTTTGCTTTTCCTGTTCAGAGCTCTCACATGAGTTTCCTTTTGGCTTTGCCCTGACCAGAATGTTGCTTGTTTTGTCACTTTCCAGACTTGAAACTTCGGGATTTCCTGGTTGACAATGAGACATTCTCAGACTTCCTCCATCATAATGTGTCCATGCCATCATCTGCGGTAGAGGAGCTACTGGATGCAGAGGTCAACCTCCAGCAGGTAAAGAGCACTTTCAACTGCTAACATAATGCTTGTCTATTGTTTGTTTAACCATTGTGCCAGGATCCACAGTGCAGGACCCCTCTGTGCTAGATGTTGTACAATCACAGAGGAAAATGTAATCCCTGCTTCTCTCTTCCCTTTTGCACTCAATTTACTGTCGTCTTTGGTTGAAAGCTGTAAAGGGACTCTGAGACCTACATGCAAATGTTTTGATCTGTGTGAGAAAATAGCCTAGTACCCTTCAGGCTAAATATAATTTCTTTTTTCCTGTTGTTTTTTTTTTAATCCAAGTAAAACATTAATTAGGTTGCTAGTGCTGTTCAAACTGTTTTACTTTGATTAGAAATAAAAATGGCATGGTTTTCTGGGCACTCAGTATGGGCTGGAGCAGGGTTTCTGTGTGTTGCTCTGCCTTAGGTTCCTGTGCCATGGAAGAAGGGGTGCTTTCCCATCTGTGGCTGCCTTTTGAAGATAGACAGTAAACTTGTATGTTATGTAGTACAAGAGAGTCTTGATCTCAGATTAAAGTCCTCAGTGCTCCCATGATTGCCTTCATAAACATAGGTAACGGTGACAGAGGACTGGAGCCCCTATCTTGGGGTGGCTGTCTGCTGTTTTCAAGCTCAGAACACGTTTTTTGCTAGACTGGATGAATTGGTCCACCAGCATCCTTTCTAATGCGGAAGGCGGGACTGGTTGCCTCAGACTTCAGAGGAATGCCTGTGGTTCTCTTAAGGCAGTGCAGCAGGTGATGTGCAAGAGGAGGAGGAAATCCATTCTGCTTCCCAACTCCAGATCAGATCTTTTGTTTGGAGTTGATGAGTAGTCCTTTCAGACTTTGTTTTCATGTCTTAGAGATATTGTCCACCTTTGCACACATTGTCTTGTTCTTCACTGAATTCTGTCAAGCCATCTGTCATTCTCGCTAAGCTGATAGAAGGATTTTTCAAAGAGGCAAAAAGCTAGCTCTGACATTGCGTTGTGTCACTGCCATAATATATAGGTTGTATATGGCAAAGCCAGTGGAAGGAGAAGAAAAGCTTAGCTTTTATGTACATAACATCTGAAGGGTGGTGAAGGGGTAGTCACTTGACTAGTTCTCACTTAAATGCTTGAAGCTTTATTCTTGTTTGTAGAATTCTTGTGCTGATTCTGCCAGGCCACTGAAAGTTGTTTAATCTTAACAGTGGCTTGTGCTCTGGGATGGCAGGAAGAGCTAATCTAAGCAACAAAGCAGTCACCTACAGAGGAGGACAGTGGCGTACCAAATCTTTCTTTAACTACTGTTCTAATACAGATAATAACTGAGAGACAGAGCCCTTTCTTCCTGTAGGATGACACTATCTGACTCACAAAATGGTCCCCTTTGATTTTGCTGGAGATCTGGGGTGGAGATCTAACCTCACTACTGAGCTGCATGGTGACTGCAGTTTTAATAGGAAATAGTTGTTTGGTCTCTGACTGTGTGAGTGGGTCGCAACTTAATTCACAAGATCCTATAGAAGGCCCTATTCAGAGTATGCAAACCTCTCATGGCAAATACAGCTGCCCTCTGCAATCTGTTCATGTCCTGTGGTTGTTTGGCAAGCCCAGAAGTTTTGGGTTCAGGTTCCTTACTTTATTTGCAAACAAGTAAGGAACTGAGATCACCAAGGAAATGGGACTGTTGTGCACTGGTGTTACTGTAGTGACAGTACTCCAGCATGCCAAGCAGAGTCGTGTATCCAGCATACTGAATGCAATGCAAATACATAAAAATGGCTAAGGCCTTGTCTTCATGGGTATGTTGGTTCCTGGGGCAGAGTGGCTCAACCTTGTGTTTCTCGGATAGTGGCAGATGTGCTCAGAAGGGTGTTGGGTTTGGAAGGAGCCTGGATAAGCAGTTTGCAGGCAGCTATCTAATAGTCTAGTGTGCTGCTGTTGTCCAGGAACAGCCAGACAGCTGTAATGTGGCTTGAATGGCAGGAGTAGGTCCTGTTCCTGAAAAAGCTGCAGGAGCACGGTGAGGTCCTGGGCCAGGGCTGCAGCATGACACATTGAATGGCAGTAAGAAGTGAATGTTAATGGCTGGGGCATACGCTGCCTGGAACAAATCTCCCTGTTTCATGCAGCAGGGACAGTCCCAGGAGAGAATGATGTGACATGTGAGAATGAAACAGTCACTTCTAACTCTTTTTGGACTGGCATTTTGAGAGTCCTTGGGGGACTTAATGTGCCATTTAGAATATAATTGCCTGTTGGAGACACTGTGGCTTGAAATGGTTGCAGAGAATTGACTTGGTGTGACTGGGTGTTTTAGTTTGGGGGAGTAGTCAGGCAGGGCCTTTGTTCTAGCTTCACGTGCTGTGGACCTCACTGTTTGGAAAGAGCAGCTTTTCTCCAAAAGCCCTTAGAATCCAAGTGGAAAACGTGGACAGAGGTGGAAGGATAGTTCACCTTCACTTTTTTGAATTAGCACCGAGGCACTGAGAGACAATCCTTTTTGTATATCCACACAGTGAAGCTGCTTTAGACTGATCTTAGATCTGCTGAGGGTCATTCCAATGCCACAGGAATATCTCCTTTTCAGCATGGCTACAATGGTGGTAGTATCTCTGCTGGCAAAAAAAAAACCCCACTGAAACTTTTTCAAAAGGCCAGCTTTTTTGATGCGAGACCTATACCACTCATTCAGCTGATCATCCAGCATGGAAACATCCTATTTTTGGTGTATGGATGCAGACTAAAGTTAAAGGATTGCACAAGTGTTGCATTATAAATCTTTTTCCTCTCCAGTCAGTTCCATCTGCTTGTTTTCTGAGTATAGTGTATTTTCCCCCTCGATTGTTGATGTCCTTTTGGTTTAGAAAGAAGATTTTCAGACTTACCAGCGTGATTCAGGAGCTGTTAACTCTTCTGGGATGTAGATCAATCCTCTTAGTTTTTGCTCAAAGCTGGGCAATGCATGCTGGGTATTACAAAAGAACAGAATGAAGAAATGAATTGTAAAGCTGTTGTTCACTGTGCATTTACAATAAAATTGTTCCTTCTGTCTAGCCTCAAGGCAAACAAAAAATTCTTTACAACGGGACATTCTGTATTTTCCTTGTGTTTATCACCTTTGTGAAGTGTCCACCTGTTTGACATGCACCTGTTCGTTGTTCAGCACACCTAAATCATGTAACTGGCCTTATTAAAAGAAACTAGGCCATGTATGATTCTATCAGGTCTAAAAGGGACTGGTGATAATTCAGGTGGATTTTGTGCGTTTCTGTCATTAATAAGGTGGTTGCTTGTGGATTAGGAAACATTATCAACAAGCAAACCATCACCTTAAGTGAAATATAGCTGTGAAAGAAGACTCTAGGATCTTATCTCTTGTATGTTGCAACCAGTAAGATAATTGGTTTCATTTGTACATTATCTGTCCCAAAACACTACAAAAAGTTTCTCTCAGCAATTGGTAAAGAGATACTTCAGAGCTAAGGGAGAAGGTGATCCTGATCCAGAACAGCACAGACAATGTCTGGTAGATCTGTCTAAGGAGTTTGGGACATGGGTCTCTTGCTCTTCACATACATTTGCCAGACTTGTGTCCGGTCACAAGCCTTCTTTTGCCTCTGTGGCTCAGTTCCCAGAAGACTGAAGGTTGGGCAATATGTGTACCATTGGCTGGAGGAAATGGCTGCTGTGGGAGGACAGGATCACTGCTGCTCTGTGAATGTGTGTGAAGAAATTGAGAGAGACCTGCCTTCCTCAGGATTTCTTCCCCACATGCTTAGCAGGGAAACATGTTTTTCTTGGAATTGAGTTGGACATGGGTCAGGGCTGTGCAACTTATAGAGAAAAATGCTCTCTTACCTCTATCTGGAAGTGTTATGAATAGTTAGTTTTGTCTAGGCTATAATGAATTTTGTGCTATGAATCTTACATGAAGAGAGACTGCCATGCTTTCCCCACTTTTCCAGGTCATGATGTCTGGTTACCGAATGCGACTGCGAGATCTCTGCAATAGCTCAATGCTGTTTCAATTTCTTACAATCCAAAATCAGACAGCGGCCATGGACTCTGAAGCCTTCATGTGTACCTTGCCGAAGGAAAAACTCCAGGCAGCTGAACAAGCCTTCCGTGCTAACCTGAATCCTTTGAAGCCCCTTCAGGTGAGTCTGCTGTGAGAAGCTATTGTTCACTTTTGTCATTTTCTAGGGCTTTCAGTCTAGGAACTCATCCCTGCATTTCCAGAGTGAGCTGTTCATTGGCAGTAAGAAAGAAGAGATGATCTTTATCACTGGAGCGTGAACAACATTGCTGCTTCCTGTCATTCTTACCCTTCCTGTTGCAGCGCAGTAGTTGTGGACCATAAATGTGTGTGGTCTGCAGTTCAGTCTGTCAAGAGGAAAGTATTTATACCGTGTAGTAACAAACAAGTTCTTAGTTGTCCCTGTGTTTTGGTCTGATGTTGTATCTTGGCTGGAATGAGCCCAAATATTAGACCTGTGCTGAGTGCTAAAACCATCACCCTCTGCCCTTACAATGGGCCCACTGAGTGCAGAAGTTTCTAGCCAGTGGCAGGCCACAACCTTTGAGTAGGTCTGATTCATACAAAGAAGAATCAAGTTTTAAAGCCCCATTTCAAAGATTGACCAACTGAATGGGTTTTGGAGCAAGAATTCAATGAACTTCAGGAAAATACATTATTTAGGGAGTAATTGGAGACTGGAGCAGACTTAGCTGTTTGTCTGGGTGACTTCAGTGATGTTTTGTTGTAGGTCCACAATATTGGGTAAAATACAAAAGTTTGAGGAAGTTAGTGCTGCAAATATCAGTAGAGAGAAGAAGGGACCACAGAACCCACTCTGTTAGCCACTAAAACAAACACTCTGTCTACTGTGGAAGAAACAAACACTTTGGCTGTGTGAGTTTCCAAATTTGATGAGCCTTTTAGGACCAAAAGTCATGTACCACGTACTTGGCTTTGTCCCCAGCTGAAGAGGGTTGTTATCAAGTACTGGAGTCATATTACTTTCTGCACAGTGTAGAGCAGTCAGTTGCTTCTCTCCACAGCTCTCCTTCTGTTTTCTACTTGTCCTCAGTCTGCATTTTTTCTTTCCTGCTGGAAGAGCAAGATAATCATAAGCATTAAGAGCTGAAGTGAGGTAACAGCACTGAAATTGTCCCCATAACAAAGATGTGCTGTTTGAAAAGGAATGGCTATAAACAGTTTCTTGTGTGAAGTTAGATGTATATGCATGCATTTACTTCGATTCATAGATGCTAGAATTTTGGGGACTCAAGAGGATGAAAATAGCTGGCTATAGTACAACTAAGTATTGGTGTTCTGGGCCCTCTGGAGATTGTCTTGCATTTCTCATTTATGGAAGGCTCTACAACTTAGCTGACAGAAGCAGGTACTGAGTGTATCTGTGTTGTTACATCTATATTTATTGTTTGTTGGTGAAAGCAAGCCACTCTGTGCCACTTGGTGACAATAAAGTAGATTAAGATGTGCAATTTTGGGAGACTTCTGAAAAGCTGGCTTATTATCTTGACTTCAGAAGGCAAAAAGCTCAAGTGCTGAAGCCAGCAGTTCTAAATGTGCTGTGTATTATACACTGTCTTGTAAAGCTCCACAGTTCTCTTCAGAAAAATGTCACAGGCTGCCCTCTAGTTAAGCTAGTAATGCATCAGTGAGTGAAATAAAAACCAACTGGCTTCAATGTGGGCAGGCAAAATGAATACATTAACTCTAGGATCATGACCAACACGTTTGAAACTTAGTGTCTTTGAAGGCTAAAAAGTGCCTTGACCTGCAATAACATCTTTGAACAAAGAGGGAACTTTCTATTCATGAACAAAGGAGGCTTTTGACATAACTTATCATTAAAGGCACTGTAGATCAAGTCTTGGGCATGCACACTGAAGCTAGCATGCGCCATATCTACTACAGAGCCTGTAAACCAATGCCAACAATTTGCCCAGAGATTTATTTTTAAGTTATTTGCTTAATCCCTTTGTACTTCACAGCATGGCATTTCAGTAAGTAACAGTAGGGGACAAATCAAATGCAGGAACAATAGCAATTTGCAGACAGGTTTTTGGCTCATGTAATGGGACCTAGGCTCCACAGGTTGCGGCATTCTGTGATATGTGGAGAAGCAGCATCTTAATATGATGAAGTCAGTACAATTGGGGTGAAAAGGACTTGCAACTGTGTGCAAGAACTGTGTGAATTCAACACAAAGGGCCTGAATAATAAAATGGGAGGTTTTACTACTCAGGTATCTGAACGGTAGAGTGGCTATAGCTTCTTAAACTATCTTAATCCAGAAGACTCAGGCCAGCGTCCACTTGCTTGTTCCTGCCTACGTGCATTCCTGTTTGTTCCGTCTGCAAGATGATGCAGTAAACTGCATCACAGAATTGATCCTGGGTTGGAAGTGACTGACCTGATTGTGTGCTTATGAAAACATTTGTGCTGAAACATGAAGGGGCAAGCGCAAGTGTGTGTGGGCTGAGACTCTGACATCAACACCTGCTTCTGCTGGCTTAAAGTGTGTGTGCATTTGCAGCCTGAGGGAAACTGTAAGTGTTCTAGGTAACTCACAGCAAAACAGTAATTATTAGCAAATTATGGACAGAGTACGGTTTTAAAAAGGAAGTTGAAGAGCATGCATGGTGAAATGCATAAGCTCTAAATGTCACAGCACTGTTAAGGAAATTTTTCAAAAAGAAGGGGAAAAAATAAACCCTTTTCTTCACATATCTGCTCATCAGTTCTATCCAGAACAGCTTGAGCATTGCCCAAAGTGCAATAGTACAGTTAAGACAAATAAAGACTTGAAATTAAAATTTTCCACTAGGATTTCTAGCTCTGCCACTGATCATTCGTATTACTTCAATTTAGCTTGCTCTGTAGGATGAGAACATAGAGCTAAGCACAGAAAGGCATGGTAGGGAGGTTAAAGTGTGTCTTTTTCTTATATAAGAACAGATTTGAGGTGGGCTGTTTAGGTCAAAATCTAGCAGAATATCTGGGAGTGATCACAGGCAGAGGGCCAGCTTTCCTTCTTGACTGAGTATTCGCTCCACTAGAAGCAACAACTATTTCAAAAAGCCAAATTCCCTTTTCCAGGTCCCATGTCTTAATCTTCACCCATTCTCTTGAACCCTTTTTGGCCAACGATACGTACTGCGCAGCATAGGAGACATCTTGTACAAACTCTTTGTGGACACATCTTCTCGAGGTTTACCTTGCCTTGGGTGTAGTCAATGACACTGTGAGGCAGGAGAAGCTGGTTTGAGAACAGCAGTGAAACAATACCTCTAACTGCATGCACACAAATCTCCTTTTCAGCTTTCTTCTTGTGCTAGGCCAGCAGTTGTCCTGTAGAAGAACTACACAGTTTGGGAAAACGTACAGGCACCTCTAGTTAACAAGAGCAATGGCAGTAAGTCAGAGGTGTCCCACTGGACTGGGGGTGTGATGGGTGGGGACTGTTTTATTTCACCAAAAAAAAACCTGTCTGTGGCACAGCTTTCCCTTTGCAAATCTCCCCACTTTTGAAAACTGTTTGGGGGCAGGGTTAAATGACAAAGACAATTCACATTGGTCTTGTAGGATTTAATCTCTGCAGTGCTGCTTAAGAAGGGCTTTGCCACACTCACTTCCAGTGGTGTGGGTCTGTAATAAGCCATAAATATGTTGTGGCTTGTGTACTGTAGTGGTCCTTGAAGGACTGTGGGGTAGGCATATGAAAATATGTTTTTCTCCGTTTGTAATATGGGTGACATTTTGTCATATGGTTAGCATGAACTAAGCATTGAATAATAAATGCATTGAAGTTGAAAAATGGCTTTAGAAAAGGTCTCTTAATGTAAATACATGCTGCAACTGAACTTGTGGCTTTCCTTGCTCTTTTTAGAGCATTTTCAGTCAAGCACAATGATATCATGCTTTTAAGCAGCTGTGCTTTGGGACTTCCACTCCCAGGAAACAAAAGCAGAAGCTTAAAGCACATGATTTTTCTGCAAAGTTCAGTGTAAAGTTTCTGCTAAGATCAGTATAAATTTGTAATAACTATTTCAAAGCAAACAGGGCAGAGTGGTCTCATTAGGCAGAAACAATTAGCTGTGTGATGTAGACAGTAGCTGAATTTTGTTATGACCTCCAAACACTTCAAACACCTGCATTCTCCTGCATGTTAAAGAAAGAGTCATCCATCCCTTCTTGCAGGAGCTGACAGGTGAACTTATTCAAGGCTTATCTTGACTGTACAGTCAACTTTAGGTATCTCAAATATTTATTTCTATTTCAAGTTTTATATCATGCACATACAAACAGAATCCATTCAGTGCAATCTATATCTCAAGAGTGTTGTGGTGTTGGCTGCCCCAAAAGACAAGTCTAGATGAAGGTATGACTTGCCAGCCAGTAACGCAGTAGTTGTACAGGGCAATTCTGTTCAAAACCTCCTAGAACTTTGTCTTTCTGCAGTTTGCCTAGAGAGGACAGGTGACTTTTTTGCTGTATTTCACCAGAAAATAAGTCATTGCTCTCCCTGCCCAAGATTTAGTGCAGATGCCTACGAAAGACACTCTACTGGTGGGTCCAATCTTACTGGAGCTGCCCTGAATCTAGAGGCTCTTATAAATGTAATTAACTACTTTAAGTGAGCTACTGCAAAGAGTTGTCTTCCAGGGAAATTAATAATATGCTAATCTGTACAAAGAATACAGGCCCTTCGTGACTGATTTTTGTCATTGTCTCTGGAGATGTGACTTGTGAGAGGCTGCCTAAGTGGGCTTTAGGATGCAAAGAGTGGTGGTAAAGACAGCAAAATTTCCTCTGTAGCCATGGCATCCTTGCAAGCTCCAGTGAGAAATGAATTTGGAGTGTTGTGAACTTGTTAGGGAATAAAGGGCTGGGTAGTAAGGCATGAAAGAATAGGTGAGTTCTCCCCACGTTTCAGGTTAAGATTTGTAATCTCCTTGAATCACGTAAGGCTTGCGTACTGGGTCAGACCAAAGTCCTGTTCAGCTCAATGTCCCATGAGTGCAAGTTCATCAGTGGCTCATAATGGAGGCATGTGAAAGAATGCAGGTGTGAGGCGAGCGTACAATAACCCTTCCTCAATGTAATGTCCTATTCTTCAGTAGCTTGCAACTCAGACTTTCTCAGCTGCTACTGGGATCTTGGTGTTTAATAGCACTTGGTATGCTTTTTTTTACTTGAATGAGCTCTCCTAAGTCTTTCTCAAACACCCATTAAGTTTTGGTACCTTCAGCACTGCACAGTATTTGCAGAAGTTATCTGTTTTGACTCAGTTCTGTGTGCAGTAGCTCCTTTAGTCTGTTTTAAACTGATCTTTTTACTGTAGTCCTGTATGATGAGACGCAGTGAGTACTCATCCCCTGTTCCTATTCTCCGTCCCACATGTAATTCTACAGACCTCTGTCATAACCTCTGTTTGTCATTACAGGTCCCATTGGAAGAACTGTCGTCTATTGTTCTTCCTTCGGAAGCTGTTCTTATCTTGAATCATACTTGTGCCTTTTTTCTGTACTTACATTCCTTCAGTGATGGAGGACACAAAATTGCACATAGCACTTGAGAACTGGGATTGCACCATGGATTTATATTGATGTTGATGCATCTTATCACTCTAGCTCTAAGATCTCACTTTCCAACTGGCAGTAACTAGTTCAGAGCCATCAAATGGTATCTTAACGCGAAACTGTCTTCTCCCTATGTACTTTTCTTTGCAGCACTGAATTTTGTCTGGCACTTTGTAACGGTGTGTCAGCATGAGGCCTTTCACTAATCCCTTGCAATTGGCTTTTGACTTTTCACTGTTCTAAACCAATTAATATCATCAGAAAACTCTTCCTCATCCACCCTGTTCCTGAATAACCTCTGAATGCAGTGCACAAAATAAATCTGTCTAGAGCTTGATGAGGTATATGGAGCTGAACAAGCACGTCTGCTGTTATGCAGACCCTAGGACTTTCTGCCTCATCTTGTTACTGAAGTGGCAGTGCAGTTATGGAGCTTTGATATTTGCTGACTATGTTTCTTTCAAGAAGGTCCTAGCCTGTGGGGAGTTTGAATTGCTTTTCCTTTAGCCTTAATGATGTGTTTTGATTTGTCTGAACCTTAAGGACTGTGTTTAGTAGAATCCATAGAAGTTATCAAGACCCTCTCTGAATTTGCAGCTGGCTCTGGCACAAGCCCTAACTGTGCACTGAGAAAAGTTAACTGGGTCTTAAATGTACTGGCAGATCAGTGGAATGGTGCCCATTTACACCAGCTAACACTGACCAGGTCTTATCACTCTCCAGCAAATCAGCTAGGACATGTGAAACCCTCCAGGCTTTGCTTCCAGAAATCACCCCAGGAAAAATGTGAAAATTAAAGCTTCAGCCCAAAAGATGTGCATGCAAATGAAGGGCCTAAGCTGTTCCTCTGTATGTCACAATGCTGTAACTTTAGCATGTTTTCAAATGCTGCAATGTCTAGCTGCTAGCATGAGTTCTTAGGAATTCATTCTAATCCTTATTCCCAAAAGAAAGATTGTGTCCAAATGTTTCCCATGCAAGATAATCCAGATATGTGAACAGAAGGGAAAGAACCCCACAAGCCATAATCCAGGCCCACCAGTTACATGTAGAGCAAATGGAAACAAGGAGTTGTCTTGTGTGACTCCCTGCCTAGAGCAAATTGTTTTCTGAAAGCTCTGCCTTCCACTTCTGGAAACCTGTCAGTCTTTCTCTTGTGATGATGGTGAGCGTCAGCTGTTTCATGGTGATAGAGTTGGGTTTTCTGCTTCAATGGAAGCTGGTAGTTTTAAAATACACCCTTGGTTTAGATAAAAAAAACTTCAAGGCCTGATGGGAGGACTTGAGTGGTGAAGATGATGTACACTGCAGGAGGAGTTCTCTATGTCTGAGCTGGTATCTGTGAAGTCCCACTTGAAAGCTTGTGTCTACTAACTGTTCTTTTCCTCCCCTGTGTAGACTTTGCATCTCCTCCTTAGGACTTGCAGGATTTCACGTCTATCCACATGCTGTTCTGTAGGTTGTGCTTGTTTTGTGACCTGGGGTGCAAGTCATCCTTTGCACTGTAAGTGTATACGCATGTATTTAGTATTTTATTGAGATAGCTCTGGTTATGGCATCTGCATACCTAACCCGTGAGGAAGAAAAGAGGTGTTCCTATTGCATTGTGAGGCATTGAAGGCCAGGTTATTTTAAGCTCAAGGTTGCCCAGAAAGCCTGTCTTCCCTATCAGGCACTTTGCCATGTAAACAGTCTTTACTACTCTTTACAAGAATGTTTACAAGAGTTTTAATTTGTTTGTGCTTTACAGTAACTTCTAGTTTCCTTCTCTCTCTTGCTGCAGAGACGAATTTCTTTAAATTCCTCCTTGCATGATCTGTCAGAAACCGTGGAAGCTTTGAGAGAGAGCCTTGGGAAGCTTATTAAAGAGGTAAGGAGTGCATTCGCATCAGTAGAACATATCACTGTGGTTACTGACTTAGCCTGCAATGAAGTACAAGAAGCACAGATCTCCTTGGTACAACTCAAAGTCAAATCACTGGCTTGTTTTGAAACTTCTCCCCATCTTACAGCCGTTCTCCCAGTGTCAGTAGAGGCAGCACACACTTTGCAGTCCTGTTGGCACTTCAAGTTACAAATATCATAGGAGTTTATCAGGTATGTGGCTAAAGATTGAGTCCTCATCGGAGGAGCAGGAATTAAGACATTTTCTGGGGCGTTTGGCTTCTCGGCAGTGGCACAACTGTTTGGCTTGCGGTACGTCTGCTGCCTAGCAGTGCCTTGCAAATTCCATGTGGAGGTTTGCCTCCTTTCTAGTTTTTTCACTCAGTTGCCAGCCATGTCAGGGTTGTTACTTGGTTGTATCTACTGGTCACTGGCTGTGGTGAAGGTATGGCATGTGGAAGAGATATTGTGGCTCTTCTAATCTAAATGAGTAGTTATACTGTCTGCTCTTTGTCTAACTGACTTTTTGGGGCAGAGATTTGTTTTCCGGTCTTTGTGGGGCAGTCAGTGCAATGGCATCACAACACTGCCTGAGAAAGGCTCTGGCAAAACATAAATAGCTATTTGTAGAGACAAAGTGACATTGTAGAGACTGCAAGCATTTGTTTTTGCAGGTGAAATGATGGATTAAGAAAAGCCCTGCATGCCTAGCATGAGTCAGAAGTCCAAAACTGGGGTGGTTTTTTTGAGCCAGAAACTTGTTATTTGCTTTTTGGCTGACTATGACTTCAAAGTGCTGCTACTAGGCAAAAACATTCTCTCCCTGAAGCAGAAATCACAACTAAACTAAACAATGCCGCTGCCTCCTCCCCTTTGCTAGTCTTCTGCCTTCACATCAGAGCGAGAGAGCTCAGAGCCGTGAACGGTAGTAACCTCCGAGAGCACGCACAAGAGTGGGTCACTTCAGGTTAGCACGTGCTCCACTCTCACGGAAGGGTTGCTGCCAGGAGCCAGCACCATGCCAGCCAACAATTCCTGGCACGCCTCCCTCCCCGAGTCCCACAGCCTGCCGCCGGGTCCCATTTACAGTGAAATTAAGATGATTCCAGGATCAGCTTCAGTTAAGACCCCGGCAGAGCTCTTGCTGCTAGCAGGGAGGCTGCCTTCCAGAGTTTGATTACAGCTGTTTCCCGTTACGTCACTTAAGCTTGCCTTTTTTTTTTGTCTGGGATAAAAATAATTGAAACCGTGTGATGTTCAGTTTGCTGATGTGGCCAAAAGTGTCCCAGGGTAATGTGCCTTTTGCTTGGCAGCTGTTTTGGGTAGGACTACCTTTTATTCTGCCTTATTGCTGTGCAAACAAAGGCAGCTTTTTCCTCTGCATACAGCGTGAGCTGTTCCAGATGGCTTGACCGAAAGTTACTTCTTATTGTCTGACAGGCTGATTTCTGTGTGAAAAGGAGGGACTTGCTCCCTTGTTTTGAAGGGCAGCGGCTTGGGGGAGTGGAGAGAACTATTGTTTGTACCATGTCTAGGAGCCTTTCTAGCAAGGAATTTCAATTAGAAAATGGTCTGAGCAAAATATTTCTCTGAGTATGGGGATTGATGGGATCTATGTCCCTGTGCTCTTTAAATGATTAAACACCAAGAGCAAGGGCAACCATTAAGAAGCACTCAGAGAGCCAGGTCAAATGTCTGGGAGAATAAATAGCTCAATAACCCTTCACGCGTGAGACCCTTGTTTCCAGGGGTGTGAACAGAGCAACTCTGGATGACAATTTTAGAGTTGTTGGTGTCAAAGATGGAACAAAGCTCCTTGTTCAAACTGTTTTAAAATTATATGTAAAAATGTATTTGCTAATGTAATCCCTCTGTGAGGGGTTAACGCATCATACATTTACAGGAATTAGCTGCACTTCCTATTTGTGTACCTTTCCTGTCGCTATGGTACTTTAGCTAACGCAGTTGACTTTTTGCTGAGGAAAAATCAGCTGTTTTACCTAAGGTACCAAAAACTCCCCAAGGGGTCCCTTTGAATTGGACACTGGAACTACCACACCTGAAACGCAGCCTTGGCCATTTGGGTGAGGAATCATCAAATCCAAAAAGCCACATAAGCATGTGTAATCAACAAAAGCTGTTGTGTGGCTTTTTTTTTTCCGTTTTTTTTTTTTCATTCATGTCTCATGGTGCCGGTGTCCTGTCAGTCACCCTAAACCTATGGAGCCAAATTGAGTGGCACCAGGGTGCAGACAAAGGCAGTAGAGAGGAAATGAAAGGACACTTGAAGCAGTCGCTCTGGACACATGTACTGGATCCCCAGGCTTTAGCTGTTCTCACAGCTGTCTTCCGTCATATCAATGTCATGTGTTTTCAGGCAGCTAAAAATAGAGGCTCCTTGAGTGTGTGACACATAGTAGCTGTTGTTTAGCATTAAGAATTTTTGTCCAGATGTTGGCATGTCTAAAGCATTCACAGTGCTACAGATGAACAACCAGGGTAAGGTTTGCCTCTCAGTGTAAGGCCAGAGACTCTGGGGTGTGCTTTCCTTGGGTGAATTTGGATTTAATTGCTCCAGCACACCATCGCTTTCTGCACTGTTGCTGGCTGGCTTTGCCAGCTGCCCTAGACATTGGTTATCTGCATTTTATTTAAACAGAGGTGACAGACCCAATACACGGTGAGCAAAACTGGCAGATGGTCTTTAACTCTTGCCATTGTCTCTGGAAGCAGGGCAGTTGGGCTACAGCATCTAAAGTTGTCTCTGAGATGCAACTGATGAGCAGTTACAAACAGGTGTCTCTGCAGCTCTGCTTGCCCTTATTAGTGCATGTTGCTCTTCTGGGCAGCACAGCAAGAACATCCAAATTAATGTCACCTGACAGTACCAGTCAAGGAATCAGATCAAATGCTAGAAAATATTTTAAAAGGGATAGAGAACCAGCTGTAAGATGCTACCGTGACATTATATAAAACTGTAGATTGTCCTCCTGTTTGATATGAGATACAATTCTAGGCTGTTCTTTTCCAAAGAAAGGATAGCAGAACTGGAAAAAGCTCAGGGAAGGGCAATTAGGACTCTTAGAAGTGGAAAGGCTTTCACAGAAGGAACAAGGGAATAGGCTGGGGCTGGGACTTGTCAGCTTGGAAAAGAGATGAGCTGGGGATATGGCAGAGATCTATAGAGTTGAGTGGCCCAGAAAAAAGAGAGAGATTGAATGTTCACTGTCTCTTCCAGTGCAAAAAACATGGCACCAAATGGAGTTAACTATAGCTAAGTTAAGGTGAGGGGAGAGAACATTCTTTCCAGTGATGTGCCGGATGTTAAATAGTTGTGGATGCTCAAAACTCCTAAGAGTTTACCATGGAAAAAAATCATTGAGGGTTAGGAAATGGAAATTCCCTAAGCTGGAAATAAATGGAAGCTGGAAAGTTACTTGGGGGAAATATCCTACATTCTTGCCCTTGCCTTACTTTTTCCTAACATCCACCTATTGTCACCATCACAGAGCTTACTGAGGTAAACAGACTTCTAGTCTGTATGGATACATCTCTGCTGATGTTCTTACATCTCCAGACAGGGAGTCTGAGAGCAATGTTTGAGTGTAGCATGAAACCAGTGTTGTGGAGGTGCATTGCTTTTTCTGTTGTGGTGATCTTGGCCATGCTTCTGAGTATGGCAACATTAATGCAATGAGTGTCTCAGGCTGAGCGCCTGGTGCTTTTCTTCATGACATATTGCACGTAGATGCTTATGCCTGACAAATAAGTCTGGAGATACCAATCATCCTGGCCAGTTGTGCGTTGTCACCTTGAGCCTGGTGTCAGGCCGGCTGGGCAGGAGAAGGCTCCTTGCTGTGGCTGGCTGCGTGCACAGCTCATGCTGTGATCAGGCTCTAGGCTGTGGCTGGGTTTGTTTTCAAGAGTTTTCTGAGAATGTTATTGCAACAGGGCAGGGAGGTGCTGGGGTAAGGATAAGAGATACCTATTTAGGAGGAGGTCAAACTGACTGCCTGGTGTAATTCAGTGGAGGCTTGCTGCCCTTGGTGGAGTTGTGCCAGGTGATGCTACTGGGGCCTGTAGCTCATCCAGCCTGTATCCCATGAGCTACACTCTGTCTTCTGACTCAGTGCACCCCAGTGCAGCTGATGGTGGGGCTCCACTGGAATGTGAACCATTGTGCAACAAGGAAGAGAGGAAACTCCCACGTGAGAGGACATGTAGGGTAGGAATCGCATACAGCACTGGAGGAGAAAACTTAAGAATAAAGAGCTTGGCAAGGCCACATTCTTTGTGCATGCACAGAAGAGACTTTCCTCTACATTCTCCTACTGTGCTTTCCTTGGTCTTTGATGTTGATGTTGCATTCAAGACGATTCTCATTTGTTCAAAAACAGATATGTGATTTGAAAAAGAGTGGCAAGATCTTCTCCTTTCACTAATCCTGTTCCTATCCCTGCTTCCACTTTTCTCCCACCTACCCCTTCAGTTGCTGAGCATGAAGAGCTGGAGTGATATGAGACAAGAGGTGATGTTCCTAACCAATGTGAATGCCTCAGACTCCTCTACACAGATCTACCAGGCTGTGTCACGCATTGTGTGTGGCCATCCCGAAGGTGGAGGGCTCAAAATTAAATCCCTTAACTGGTATGAGGATAACAATTACAAAGCACTGTTTGGAGGCAACAGCACTGAAGATGAAGCTAACTTCTATGATAACTCCACAAGTAAGTGTAACCCTGGCGTGGCCTAAGGCCCCATCTGCTTCGTAGTTGTCATCACTAGTGTTTCCCAGACTTCCTTACATGTCCCGAGGGGCAGCATACCTTCTGCTGTTTCAGAAAGGCATGCATGTGCTGCCTCCTGCACATGCCCTTAAGGCCAGTGAGGATATCAACATGCACGGGGTTCTCAGGGGCCTTGTCCACGGAAGGCTATGCAGAGGACCTCCTTCATGGGGAGAAGGAGCACAGTCATGTGCAGCCTTTGGAAATCTGACCTTTTCTGGACAAATTTTGCTTGTGCCATGCGTCGGGGCTGTGGGAATGGTGCAGAACTAGCAGTGTGGCTCGTAATGCTGGAAGCTACATGTGTGCTCCATGTTTGCTGGGTGGACCATGGAAGCTTGGTCTGAAAGGGGCTTTTTGTAGAGCTTTGCAGTTAAAGAAGGGTTTTTGTTGTCTGACAAATGCTGCGCTTTCAGCTGTGACTGTCCTTAAAGCCCACACAAGTAGAGGGCATATGCCTTCCACAATTGTCACCATGCTGTTCAGCTACTCACCCTTGTCCTGTCCTCCTCAGCACCCTACTGCAATGAGCTGATGAAGAACCTGGAATCCAGCCCGCTTTCCAAGATTATCTGGAGGGCTTTGAAACCCTTGCTCATTGGGAAAGTCTTGTACACTCCAGACACACCAGCCATAAGGAAGGTCATGGCTGAGGTAACTCTAGCCCTATCTTCTGATATGTGGAGTGAGGTATGTTCTCTGTCTGTGCAGCTTAGCTACTCTGTGTTAAATCTGGCCCAAACACAAGCTTAGAAAGGACTGCCTGCAAAGCACAGCCTCCCAAATCTCTCATTTCCATGCACTTGCTGTGGAAGGCTCAAGGAGAAAAGGCCAGGCTGAACTATTTTTCTAGACTTGGCTGGAAGCTTTCCTGGTGGTGCTCTTTGATTGTCTGCAGGCTTTGCATCTCTGATGTGGAGTGGGGAAGAACTTGATAAGCCTTTAAGTGTCCTTCTTCTCTTCCACTGCAGGCTAGTCAGTGGGTTCTTAATCATTTCCGATTGTGGTTTGCCTAATGTGCTGTCTAATTCCCCGAGCTCCCTCAGCAAGATTCTTCTAGCACATCGGGAGGGGCTGCCTCTGTGTTCCCTTCATCTCCAAGGCAGAGTCATCCTCCACCAAGCCTTGAAAGGCAGTACTCAGCCACAGGCATCCACAGTCCCTACTGTTGTTTTCCTTCAAAGTGCACTTAATTTTCCCTGTTCTGGTCCTTATGAAGCTGAGCTGCTGTTTGAATATAAGCAATACTCAGTACTTCACTTGACAGGTCAATGCACCCTCTTAGCCTGCACGGGATCTCTGCCAGCTTTTGGAAATAACCTTCCTCTCCTTTTTGCCGACAGGTGAACAGGACGTTCCAGGAGCTGAGTGTGTTTCGTGACCTCGGGGGGATGTGGGAGGAGATAAGCCCAAAGATTTGGACATTTATGGAAAGTAGTCAGGAAATGGATCTCATTCGGGTCAGTATGCTGTCCTTGCCAGAACCACCACTGTAGTCTTCTGCAATAAGTGATGAAATATTTATTTTAGTGCTTCAGTGCTGAGCTGTGCAGATAAATAATATGGATGGGACCCTTTCTTGAAACACATTGTGATTGTGCCAATCTTGCATTATGCTTGGCATTCCTTCCTTCATGTAACAACCTGCTGCAAAGAGTAGCAGTGCATGTTTAATGTCCATTTCTAATCTGCCTCTTTGGGGAAATGGGCTGTTTCTTCCACGATTGCTGCCATAATGCAATACGAGTCTCTGGCTTGGGGTATTTTTGCCAACTGGGGACCTGTTGGGTTGGTGACATGTTCAGCTCCCTGGGCACTTCTCAACAACAGTGCTCTCATGACAGCAGCAAAGCAAGCCGTCGTATATCTAGATCAGATCCTGGGAGGTGCCAGGTGGCCTCAGACCCCATTGTGTACAATAGGAATCGAATGTTTATCATGCTAGAACTGGACCTAGATGCCTGGCAGTAATTTGGCACAAGTCTTGTAAAAACTTAATTTGGAGTTGCATAGTACACTTAATTTAGTAATACTCAGATGCTCATGGGAGAAGAGCAAACATCACCCTACGGCTGATTGCTTCATAAAGTGCCATGCTTTCTAGACCCTGAAGAAGGGGCTGGGAGTCTTGTTCAGGTTTGACAGGCTTTCTGCTAGCCTGTTGGCTCCCTGGAGCGTTGTGCCAGGTGTTAGACCTGCATCTGCTGAAGTGGCTTAGTTCACTGTTCCTTCCCTCAGGTGCAGCTCTGAGGGGTGGATCTTTGCATCCTGTGCTGATGTCTTTGGAAGCACAATGATGTAAAGCACTTTTCCTGCGCTGTCTGCAAGGCAGCTGGTTGAGTATCGTAGGGCAGCTGTTATACAGAGGCTTCCCTGGGTCTTTTGAGCCTTGGAGTTCATTCCTTGTTCACCCCAATGTAATGCTGTGCTAAATAGTTTCTAACTTTCCCTGTTGCACTTCCCTATCAACATGACATACTAGAGGGTCAGAGACATAATTTTCAACATTCCCATGCATCAGGGATTTGAGAATCAGGGCCACCAACAGTATATTGAACTGTTTGCAGAGAGTGCAGGTAGAAAATCAAGGCTTGGATGTTGGTTTGCAGTCGTGTCCTTTGAAAAATGAATGTTGCTGCATTTTTTTAAATTTGTTTTTAAGCTAGCCTTGGGCTTTTCTGCTTTTGTATTTTATGCTTCTTATTAACCCTGCTGGCTCAGGTAGTTAATTCTTGATCTTCCCAGCAGTCTAGTCTCCTCCTCTGTATTGCGCAGTAGCAGGGGTTCGTATGTTATCACCTGTTGAGTTCACAAAAGCAGGAGTACTTCTCTGTCAAAGCCTGGGAAGCTCTCAGGCAGCATCCTGTTCAGTTTAGAGGTGCAGCAGCAATCACTTGTACATGAATAGGCTGAAACATAGAGTTGCCTGTTTGTGGCTTCTTTCAAGGGGAAGTCGATCCTTTGCTGTTTGTTAGCCACAGAGGCTGCAATGCTGCTGGATGACTGCTATCACCTCCCAGCTTTCTGGGTTGTGCAATGTTTGGTGTATTGCTTCCTGCTGAAGAAGAGGAAGGTGCTTTGCTTGCCCATCTCTGGCACTTCCAGCTTGATGCTAACACAGCTGCTAACTTCAAGGAGGACAACATGTGTCCCTGGAGTTAAGGAGCTTTAATGTTGCCACTGAACATGATGAGGCTGAGCCCCTTCCCTGCTGGCAAGGTGCCCTTCCTGCTGGGAAGGGTGAGGTGAGCCAACCTTGGGAGATCAAATGTGAAGAGAGCACAGTGTAGCTGATCCCTGTTTGCTCAGATTTCCCTTTTGCACGTTGCTTGGCCTGCTGTTTTCCCAGTTCGCAATGCTGTTTTTGTTAACTGTGTGACCCATTACTTTCTGGTTTGCTGGTAACAGCAGAGTGTTGGGAAGCTTCTCACCTCTTTGTTCCATTCTTTGTTCTGGCAGAAAATCTATTTCCTGTTTTATTAGTTAGGATTTTTACATTTTTCTCTTATGCAGAGTGTTTTGTTCTCTCCCCTACTTCAGTTCAACTGTGTTCTTTACAATTAATGCTTCCCTCCTGCCTGCCCTTATATTGTCTATTCAGAGGACTGTTTTTTGCTTGAATGCCAGGTGCTTCTTCCTGGACTGCACTCGTGTCGGGTGTTGTGCATACTTGTAGCAGGGCAATAGCCCGTCCTCAGAAAGCTAGCAGCTAAGCCAGGTGAAAAAAGCACTATCCCAGATAAGAGAACAGAGAAGCAGGACAGCTATGGCTGTACAGGGCTGCTTCAGCCAGCCCTGATAGCGCAATAGGAAAATATGTAAGAAAAGCCAGCTGGCCTCTGGCGCTGGTATTTCTGCTCAGCACTGTTACAGTTCAGCCTCCAGCCACGGCACAGCCCTTATCCATCCCAGCCAGGAGCAGAAGATTTTTCTGAGAGCGGTTAGCCGAGCTTGGCAACCACCATCAGCCAAATGCATTTCTCCTGAAGGCACACTTCTCTCTTCCCTGCTTTGCTGATGCAAGACCTGATTTGCAGTGTGGGATGCAGTGCTGTGCGTGGCTCTCTGCTGCCCTCTCCTTGGGAAACGAGTGGCGGGACGTGGAGGCGGCCAGCCAGCCTGCAAAGCACACCCCATAGTGTATACTGGGGGGAGGCACATTCTTTGCAATGGGAGGGTAAGAGGAAGGACCCCACCATTCTGATCTTCTCGGTATGGCAGAGGGACTCTCCCTGCACCTTTTCAAAAGGCATTTTTCCCAGTAGTACTCATTTTCATGAAGAGAGAAGATCTAACAATTCTCAACAACTATTTCTCCTTTGAAAACAAAATATCTGCAGACACTGCTGAAAGGCAAGGCTCTCTGGGACCTGCACTTGCCATCTTCGAACTGGACAGTGGAGGACGTTGCCCGTTTCCTGTCAAACCATCCAGAGGACTTTGGGACAGCAAATGGTTCTGTATATACCTGGGTGGATGCCTTCAATGAGACAGACAGGGCTATCCAGACCATCTCTCGCTTCATGGAGGTGAGATCCTACCTAGTGTGAGCAAGGAGCTGGGGGAGGGCAGCAGCTTGGTCTCCACTGTGTGGTGGGGTGTTCCTGGAAAGGGAAGACAGATGTTCCTCGGTCCATTTTCTGTAAGTGACTAGGCTTTAGTAGGGCTGAGTGCACAGCACGTTAGAAAACACCATTTATTCAGATGCCTAAATATAGATACAGGAACCTAACTGTAGGCCTTGCTCTTGAAGCTCTTGCTTTGGCCGTTGCATGTGGTTTCCCACCCTGTTGTTACTGAGTGACTGAGAGCTGCTGCTTGCTTCAGCAGAGTAACAGCGCATATTTTGATCTGGGGTTTTAGCTGGGGACTGTGGTGAAGCTTGCAGCTGTTTTAAGCCGAGGAAGACATAGAGAATAAAGGAATTTGTTTTACTTGTTACTTGATCATCTTGGCAGATGGGTGCAAACAGAAGCAGACCTTAGCCTGTCAGGGGCCTGGTGCAGAGCCTTCGGGTCTCTCCACTGATTTTTAGAGGCTTTGAATCAGACCTAGTTTATTGGTAACAGAGCAAATAACACTATCTATAGAAACTGATGCTTGGGTAGGATTCTATAGCTAATGTTACAATGCTACCTAACCTCTTTTCAACAAAGTACCTTTACTGGGCTATTTCTCAGTGATATATTTGACTGACACGTTACCATCAAGCAGGAAAACATGATATCTCTAGTAACTTGCTGGGCTACCATAAGCCATTGCAAAATAGCTGAACACTGCAGCCTTTTATTTGGCACGGTGTTACCATTGCACTGTTTTCTTTTTTCTTCTCCCTCCCAAATCTAAACAAAGTACATTCTGGTTTGGTAACTTATCCCATAAATGCTTCCGAATTTGTCCCTGTCTAGTGTGTCAACTTGGACAAACTGGAGCCTGTGGCCACAGAAGTCCGGCTTATAAACAAATCATTGGAGCTTCTGGATGAAAGGAGGTTCTGGGCTGGCATAGTCTTCACTGAAGTAGCTCCTAACAGCATAGAGCTCCCTCAACATGTGAAATACAAGATACGCATGGACATTGATAATGTGGAAAGGACCAACAAGATCAAGGATGCGTGAGTTCTGACATGCTGCTTTAGGAACAACTTTTTATGGGGGATGCAATGATGAGGATTTTTAAAGGAAAGGTCTTGTTCCCTCGGTACAGGTACTGGGATCCTGGTCCTCGTGCTGATCCCTTTGAGGACATGCGCTATGTTTGGGGAGGCTTTGCCTACCTGCAGGATGTGGTGGAACAGGCCATCATCAGAGTGCAGACAGGCACGGAGAAGACGACAGGCGTTTATGTGCAGCAGATGCCCTATCCGTGTTATGTGGATGACATGTATGTATCCAGGCTGCTTTGAAAGCTCCCGGGAGGATCATGGCTTGGGAAGCATGGGCTCTTGTCACTTCTCAGGCATGGCTTATAGCCCTACTATCAGTTGGGTAGCAGTCTCCCTAGTGTTCCTAATCCCTGGAATTAGGACACTTGCATGGAGGATTTAGAATCTGTAATGACTCACAGAGTCCTTCCTAGGAGGAGGACTGTGTGTACAGGACTTTCAAATATGGAGTACATTCCTGAGATGTGCCCATGTCCCCAAACTCAATACAGGCAAAAACAGCACTGGAGAAAAAAGCAGAGACCTAGGCATGGGCGAGTGGAAAGAGGACAGTTGAGAGCAGTCCCGACGGAAGGCAGGTCTCTGCACTCGCTTTTCCACTGAGTGACCGTTGCGACTCCAGCTCCCACTATGGGCTGGTGATGTGCTCTAGGCCCATCAGCCTCATCCTGTGCTGATCCTCTCGTGCTGTGCACATGGGCTGCTTTGTGCAGCGGAGCCTTAGCCATCATCGTGCTCTGCTAGCCCTTGAATGGTACCTGAAGTCGCACTGATGTTTCTCACTCTGTTTCCCTGGCTCCTTTCCTTCTCTCAGATTTCTGCGTGTAATGAGCCGCTCCATGCCTCTCTTCATGACTCTAGCCTGGATCTACTCAGTGGCTGTGATAATTAAGGGCATTGTGTATGAGAAAGAAGCCCGGCTGAAGGAAACAATGAGGATTATGGGACTTGACAACGGCATCCTTTGGTTAAGCTGGTTTATTAGCAGCCTCATCCCTCTCCTGATGAGTGCAGGCCTGCTGGTGCTGATCCTTAAGGTGAGTTGACCAGTTTGATCTATGGCAGCAGAATCTAGAGCCTTGAGAGCATGCTCAGTAGTGGTCTGCACTGGCACACTGTGGAGGGGTAGTTTGTGAGTATGGGTTTACCAGCAATGTTTTGGAACAAAACGGGGCTGAGTGGCTGGAAAGAGTGGGAGGGGCTGTAGTAGATTCAGTGCTTTTGAAAAGGTGCCTCTTGTACTGCACCACTTCTGGGAAGGCTGTTGTGCAAACTCCAGCAAGCTCAGCCTCCCCTGAGCAGCAGCTCTGCAAACCTACTTGTACAAGAGCCATCTTAGAGTGCCCTTTCAAAGCCTGGTGTACCTGTTTTTTTCCTGCCAGATGGGGAATCTGCTGCCTTACAGCGACCCTAGCGTGGTGTTTGTTTTCCTCTCGATCTTCGGTGTTGTGACCATCCTCCAGTGCTTCCTCATCAGCACCATATTCTCCAGGGCCAACTTGGCAGCTGCCTGTGGGGGCATTATCTACTTCACACTGTACCTGCCTTATGTGCTGTGTGTGGCCTGGCAGGACTACATCAGCTTCTCACTCAAGATCTTTGCGGTGAGTCTTGCAAAAACTCTCCTGGGTACTGGGCCTCCACTAGTATGGCACTCAGCAGCTCTCTAGCTGGACACTAATAACAAGGGACAGAGGTGGCAATGGGAGGATGACTTTCCAGTGTAAGAGGCTGTTAGGACTGGGCTTGATGAAGAGGTTGACTGAACCTGTTAGGAGCTGCTGGGAGGGGGCTGGCTTTGATATTAGAAGTAGTTCAGCCAGACCAAGCCACCTTGATCTCTGTATGCCTCGATACTGTATCACCAGATATGCAGGCTGAAGAAATCAACTGCCTTTCCTCTGCAAAGCACTTCTTACCTGTCTGGAGAGGGTGGCTGTTAGTGATCTCTTCCCTCACCTAAGGGTCCAAAGAGCAAAGGAAAGAAATAGGGAAGCAAAGAATTCTGGGGGGTGGTCCAGCAGACTTCAGGCCTTTCTTGCTTGTTGGAACCAAGACTGAGTCTACCACTTCCTTTCTGCAAATATGGTGATGTTTTTTGGACACTTGGCTTTTCCTGTAAGGCTTCTGTACCATCTCCCTGTACCATGTCCCCACTTGTGCTAGAGCTGAGCTGCCCAGTTGAAGAGTACTTGTGAAAAACTGAATGCATGTTCATGTTTCACATTTGCAGAGCCTGTTGTCTCCAGTAGCCTTTGGCTTTGGTTGTGAGTACTTTGCACTGTTTGAGGAGCAAGGAGTTGGTGTTCAGTGGGACAACTTCTTTGAGAGCCCATTGGAAGAAGATGGCTTTAGCATCACCACATCTGCTGTCATGATGTTGTTCGACACCTTCCTGTATGGGGTCATGACCTGGTACATTGAGTCTGTCTTCCCAGGTGAGGTTTGCTTCTGAGGGAGGATCATGTCTTCACACTTATAAATGGATCCTTTCACCCTGCTCGTTTGCCAAGGTGCAAATTGGGCCCATTTTTAAGCAGAGCTGCAGAAAGGTCTTGGAGGAAAATCAGACTAGCATTACAGTAAGGTTGTTGCTGTGACTGTTGTCAGCACAGAGGCTGTGCCCCATTGTGGCAATGGCTGAGCTACTTCCAGAAGCATTGCTGCATCTGTTGCTACTGTTGCTGCATCTCAGCTATTCCCTTCTCTGAACTGCTAAGTCCACAGACCCTGCCGCAAAGGAGGAGTTGAGAGTATCAGCAGCACATGTGGCTGCTGAGCACCTTCCAGCACAGGGCTTTTAGCCCTAAAGTGAAGCTTGGGGAAAGATATCATTTACTCCCAAAGTCTGGCAGTGTCTTCATCACATAAGATCTTTTCTTAGTCCTGCCTGGCCTAGGGGCTTACTAGGGATGGAGTAATTCTCTTTTTGTCCTGAAAGCTAGTATGAGAAAAGGGATAGATTCAGGCAGGCTCATGCAATGCTTTTCTCTTTAGGCCAGTATGGGATTCCTAGGCCCTGGTACTTTCCTTTTACGAAGTCCTATTGGTTTGGTGAGGAACCACAGGACAGGCAGCACCCTCATCTTGATCAGAAGGGGCCTTCGGAAGGTAAGCAGTAGACACAGACATATTGCCTTTCTTTCTGCAATGTAGTGGTATAGTCTGCCTTTTTGAAAGGAGAGTCCGAGAACAGCTGGACTGGCATGGCTAAGGTGAAATTGGTTATCCCTTTGTTATCACATTTTGAGTATGCTGATCAGGTGGGTGTATAAAAACCCATAAACCCATGGTACTTTACCCTCTTAAGTGCAGGTGGGTACTCCAGCCTCATGGAGTTGAGAATTCCTCCCATTTGTGCTGACCCTGGTGACACTGGAGACCTCTAGCTCCTCGATGAGCCCAGTAGAGGGGAAAAGAGCTAAAGGACAACTTCTGTGGGGAGGTTCCTGTCCCTGAGGAAGAAAATTCTTCATATAGCTTATTTCTCCTTGGATCTCCACTGACTTAAGGGAATGCGATGTTTGTTAGAACTCCAACACAGCTGGTATTAAAACCTACCATATTGCTCTCTACTTTGCTCTGTTTTCTTTCAGTCTGCAAGGAGGAAGAGCCTATGCATCTGAGCCTTGGTGTTTCTATCCAAAACCTGGTCAAGGTTTATCGTGATGGCAAGAAAGTTGCTGTAGATGGTCTTACACTGAACTTCTATGAAGGACAAATCACCTCCTTTCTGGGACACAATGGAGCAGGGAAAACCACTACCATGTAAGAACAAAATAATGCTTTAAGACAGTGGGAGAAGTAACTCTGAAAACTGTGGTTCCTATCAATGTGGCAGAGGTAGCTGTACAACTGCAGTGTGCAAGCTGGTGCAGACTAGGATGCTCCACTGATTTCTGTGGAGCTCTGCTAATATACACTAGTGCAGCTGCCTCAGAAGATGAAGGGCTGAAACTAGAGGTAGCTCAGGTTGAGGCTGTGCTGAATTAAACTGCTAGCAGTATTTTTTTGTAATGCTGTTTGTAATTCTGACTTACCAGTGCAAGGAGACAGGTTGGGACTGAAAAGATGAGAAGCTTTTAGAGGGAAAAAAATACTTCCTTCAAGCAGAGTCATGTGGATGTTCTTTGATCACAGTTAAAGCCATTGGAACTGATTGTTTTATCTACTAGTGAAATGTTTCTGACTGTGGCGGTTCCACAGGGCTTCCACCTACTCTTAGTTCATCCATCCTGGCATGTGCAGCAGCCATTTCCTAGTGGTGGAACTTGCTTATCTGTTCTGTTTGTCCTTCAGGTCCATCTTGACTGGCTTGTTCCCCCCAACCTTGGGTACAGCCTTCATCCTGGGCAAAGATATCCGCTCTGAGCTCAGCACCATCAGGCAGAACCTGGGTGTCTGTCCACAACACAATGTGCTGTTTGACTTGTGAGTAGTATCTGTGAGACACAGGGCTGGTGTTACCCAACAGGTGTTTGAATTCTTTAGGAGACAGTAGTGTACTTTCAGCTAGGACAGTCCTATCTTTATCTATGTGCATGGTGTGAGATAATGGGGTGATGTGAGATTGGTACAAGTATGTTATGCTTGTTAGCACGATTGTATGTACCTGTGAACTGTCAGCAAGAGTCTATATTTTCACCTTTCACTTCTCTTTAAAGAAATCTACTCTATTAAACTTAACTAAACTAAAATGTTTCCCCAGTGCCTAGTGATTTGGGATGATTGGGGTACTCGGTCAACTACCTGTAGAGGATTATGTATGTTAGTGCTGCATAGCCACACCCTGAAATCAGGCCCAAGCTGAGCACAGCCAGTCTGTAGCTCCTTCTTGAAACCTTGGCCTTAAAACATGTTTTCCTGAGCAAACAAATGCAAGAAGTGAATCCCAGCATGGTGCTCTCACCTGTGCCCTGAGCCTACTCCTGTTCCCTAGGCTGACTGTGGAGGAGCACATCTGGTTCTACGCGCGGCTCAAAGGCCTGCCAGAAAAGAAGGTGAAAGAGGAGATGGAGCAGATGGCAATGGATGTCGGTTTGCCTCACAAACTGAAAGCTAGGACAAGCAAACTCTCTGGTAGGTTCAGTTGCTTTCACATTTCTCAGCTGCTTCCTCAGCCCCAGAAAAAATCTCTTGGGTTTCACAGAGGCTGCATCATGGACCTTGGTTGGATCCTCTAATTAAATACCACAAAACTAAACACTTAAGGAAATCAGCTATTTATTAAGTACCTAATCAGTATATCTTAGTGAACTTAATCTTGTATTATCCTATGCTGTCTAATGACCATGACAAG
Source organism: Chlamydotis macqueenii (assembly GCF_036417535.1). Classification (NCBI taxonomy): domain Eukaryota; kingdom Metazoa; phylum Chordata; class Aves; order Otidiformes; family Otididae; genus Chlamydotis; species Chlamydotis macqueenii. Next base: position 50,895,277 of record NC_141593.1, on the reverse strand, counting down.
TCACTCACTTTCTCTTGAGTGTTTTGTACTTGTTTCCATCATGATATTAATATGTGTTCTGCAAATGCTTGACTAGTGTGTATTGATTTTATGGGTTTAAGTGAGAGTGGCTCAGACCATAATCTCAGTCTCTTGCTGTTTGTGAACTGTATGTATATTTCTTATGCTACTTCTGCTTCTTCAGTTGGTGTCCTGGAGTGTCCTCCCCTTTTGTTCATGAATTGCAGGATTCCTCTGTCGGTCTGTTACCAAAGAGTTGAGGGACTGAGACTCCTTTGTTTTTGACTTAACTGTCAGCACAGACTGCACATTTGACCTTGGGAAGGGAGAGCAGATGGCCACAGGTTGGCTTTTAATATTGAAGAGTATTTTAGTATATAATTCCTTGCTGTTGCCTCTGGCACGTTTCCACAGGATGAGTTTCTCTTGGGGACCTGTATCTGCAGCTGAAGCTCTGGAGACCTCTGCTCCAGATCCTCGAACATGGTTAGGCCTCCAAGCTGGCAACTGCAACTTGCTAACTGTCAATGTTGAGATTGTATGATTCACTTATGGAAGGACTTGCAAGGTGTGATTTCCTGTAGTAGGAGGAGAGTTGAACTTCACTGAGGGAAGACCATCCAGGTGATGGGACTCTGAAGGCCTGAAACAGTAGCAGTGCTTGGTCTTCTCAGTGTGCAATTCTGCTTTCTCTCATAAAGCTCATTATCCACTGTGCTGCAGCTACTGCTGTTCCCCTCATCTCTGCCTCAGCCTGAACACCTCTTTCTTCTTGTACCTGTCAGGTGGCATGCAGAGGAAGCTCTCAGTTGCCTTAGCCTTTGTTGGTGGCTCCAAGGTTGTCATTCTGGATGAACCTACAGCTGGGGTGGATCCTTATTCTCGCAGAGGGATATGGGAATTGCTTCTGAAGTATCGGCAAGGTATGTGATGTTTTTTTCTACTCCTAATGAATGTGTCATGGAAAGCAAAAGAAAATCCATTTGATTCACGACTGTTCCCAAAATAACAATGTGGTTTTGCAAATCTAGTGTGGCTTGCACTGTGTAAGGAACAAAGGCATGCAGGACAAGGTTGTTCTGACCTCTTACCTGTCCTCTTTTCTCATCTTGTTCAAATCAAAGCTCGTGAACAAAGTTCCTCACTGGGTTGTGAGGGCAGTTAAAGTACGAAGTTCACCTTGCTATGGAGCAGTGTCCTGTTCTGCTCTGTGCAACCAGCTGATGTGAAATTAACCTGTCTTTGCTGAGCATGAGAAGAGCTTGCAGAGAGCAGGGAAAATAAACCCATGACAGCAGTTGTGAGCCTTTTCCATATGGCTAGCCTTGCTCAAAGCAGCCTGGACTTGTGGCATCAGCCTCCCATCCAACTTCATGGCAAGATTCAAATGATTGTGACTTTGGCTTGGGAACATGGGTATACCAGCAATGTCTTCCCTTGCTTTCTTTCAGGCCGCACTATCATTCTCTCCACACATCACATGGATGAGGCCGACATTCTAGGGGACCGGATTGCCATCATTTCTCATGGCAAGCTCTGCTGTGTTGGCTCTTCTCTCTTCCTGAAGAACCAGCTGGGAACAGGCTATTATTTGACCCTGGTCAAGAAGGATGTGGATTCCTCTCTGAGCTCCTGCCGAAACAGCAGCAGCACAGTGTCCTATCTGAAAAAGGTACAGCTGAACATTCCTGCTCATCTTCATTCTTCCTTCAGGAAATCTTAGGCTTTGGGAAGCAGAAGCTAAGATTTTACATGGTAAAATATCTCAAGGAGAAATCTCTTTTTAAATGAAGTGTTACTTGCTTTTCTAGGTACTATACCAGATCATGTCTGGTTACATTATTGCATGGGACTTACATCTCCATTATAGTTTCTTTCAATCACAGTGGTCCAGAGCTGATCAGAAGATATAAAATAGATGAAGTGAACAATTTTGTAACACTCGCTTCTATTATTGTGGCCTCTTACTCTTATTTCAGCCCTTTGCAGTGATAATGTTGCCATTACTTTCTGACTCCTCTGTGCGGTATCCACCATGTTGCAGCATCTGATTGGAGTTACCTAGACTGTAGCATCTGGTGGGCTCCTTTTTGATTAAACAGGAGAGAACAATGGTTGTCTTCTCTTTTGTGACCAGGATGACAGTGTCTCCCAGAGCAGCTCTGACGCTGGCCTTGGCAGTGACCATGAAAGTGACACACTGACAATAGGTGAGACTTGGAAAAGAACCGAAAATTCAGTCCCAGTGCTGACATTGCTCTGTCTTTGACCTTGGACAGCTGCCTTAATCTTGTGCCCCTGTGTAGCTACAGTCTTGGGACAATTACTAAATTCACAGAGATTACATTTTTAAATCCATAAATATTGGAGCATTTTTCTTTAGTGAGCTATTTTGAGTTCAAGCTGTCCCGAGATTTAATAACCAAGCTAATGTAGTTGCTAGGCCTGTTAACAATATGTAATGCTTACTAATGAACTGTGCATCAATGACTTGCAGGGCTGCCAGTAGCATGTAAAACCTCTCCCAAATTCTGCAAATGTAAATAAAACGAATAGCCAGGCTTGGATCCAGGCTTTCGTGCGAGCTTGTGTTAAATGTAAAAAGAAACCAGACTTTCCATGGAAATTAGTTTCTTTCTAGAGATGTCCCGTTTTCCCTTCTTTCCTTCCAGCAAGGTTTTTCAGACTGAGCTTTTCTTTCCAAATAATAAGCAGCAACAAGCAAGCACCATCTTTTCCTTTTGTTTCTTCTAGATGTCTCTGCAATTTCAAATCTCATTACAAAACATGTTCCTGAGGCCAGACTGGTGGAGGACATTGGCCATGAATTAACCTATGTCTTGCCATACAAGGCTGCTAAAGAGGGAGCTTTCGTGGAGCTCTTCCATGAAATTGATGACCGTCTCTCTGATCTTGGCATTTCCAGCTATGGGATCTCTGAAACCACACTGGAGGAGGTGAGCGAGCTCTCCTTTGACTTAAATTCAGCAAAATGAATCATGGCAGAAAAAAGAACGAGATGGAATCTTGTCTCTTACTGTAAACATTTATTGTGGAACAGGCAGCTTTGTGTTCCTCTCCAAAATGGATTGTCTTCTGTCCTGCTTAAGTGTGTGCTCATAGAAGCATGCAATAAAAACTGAAATATAGCACAGGCTGGCATAGATTGTTCCTTTGTACTCAGTTGCACTTTGCTGTTGTCTGAAAGTTGGCCCCCAGTTTGGCTTCTAGTGACTGTGTAAACACGTTTGAGATATTTTTAGGGATGCTTTGTGTTGCACTTAACTGAAAACGTACATTTCAGTACTGGAGACTGTACAGTACAGAAATGACTTAAATGTATGTCCTTGTCAGGGATGTTTTTAGGATTTGTTCTTTGTGGCTGTCTTCCAACTGACAAATTTCTTTCTTTTATCACAGACATGCCATGTGCTTTATCCCCTGTTTATGTGAAGTGTCTCTTTTTTTTTTCTCCTGTAAGAGTTACAAAGGAAAGTGAAACTATGGTATTGTCACTTATTGAGGTTGCCCTCAATGGCTTCCCATAGCTGTGAAGGCCTTTGCTGCTATCTGCAATTTAAAATTTTTTTTAATGGTTTAGGAGAGTCCATGGGACAAGCTCCACGAAGGTGCCTATTCAAGCATGAACAGGAGTATGAGCACTGTCAGACTAGGAGGAAAATGGGATTCCCCACATTTAGTACCCAGATCTTTATCTGAGACATAGGAAAGGTCTTGTGTTTGAGATGCATTGAGAACTGACATTGGAAAGGGGGAACATCTGGTTCGTGGTTACAGACTGGTTCCTGGAAGCAGAGAAGCCACAAAATTTGTGTCCCCATCATGCAGAGGATAAACCCTATATCCTCTGTTCTTGTGCTGCATATGTCAGTCTTGTGCTGTCTCCTGGCATCTCCTGAAGCAGTCTTCACAATATCACTCCCCTTCTAATTTCCAGTACATTTATAATTGCTTTTCAGATCTTCCTGAAAGTGGCTGATGATAGTGGTGTGGATGCAGAAACCTCAGGTAGGTGTAGTTGTCTCCTACAATGTTGAAGGGAACTTCAGGGGGAGGTACTCTTTCATATGGTGTTTGTGGCTGACCAAGGCTTGATATTTCCAGAGTGAAATCTCAGTGCAGGCCTTAGCTCCCAGGGGAAAAGTGTTTAGTGGGTATATCAAATGAGAAGCATTCCTGAGCTTGGGCAAGTGGGCCTTGGGCAAGTGGGTGACCTTTGTGTGTGGCAGCATGTCCAACTATATGGTGACACATGCTAAAGTGTGACAGGCCCTGTTTCAGACTGAACTGGAGCTCTGCTGTGCTAATAATTTTAATACTCTAAAATAGCTGTTCTTAGTGTACTTAATGTATGTGTTTTTTATATACTGTTAACTTCTATTGACTTAATGGTAGCATGTTTCTTTGATATAGTGGAGAGTTTCTGGTGTTTGAGTGTATTGTGAATTACTTGACTGACACTATTGTCTGCTCTGAGGAATAGGGAGAACTCTTGACAGGGTCAGACTGCAGCAGGGACCAAATGTCTTTCTCTTTCTGAGGGCAACTCACAGCTCTAAGAGCTTGTCAGTATTTCCTGATAAACTAGTGCTAGCAAATTGCACTTGTAGTCATAGACATATTAAGTGAGAGTTTTCTTACAGCAAGAGCAGCCTGCAGTTTCCATAGCTAAATGAAAAAGAAAAAGCATCCAGTGCACTGGAAGAAGCTTCTAAGGTAGCACACAAATGGTGCATAAAACATGTGACCCTTGCAGAGTGACAGTCTTGGTTTTACTTTTACCTGCACTGACATCACTCCATATCAGCTCCTCAGTTTGCAAATTGAAGACATGTAAAATGAAAACGATATTGCTTTAGTTTTTCTGGGCTAATTGGAGATTAACTGAAGTAGTTCAGCTAATCATAACTGCATTGTTTTCAGATGGGACATTGCCAGCTAGAAGGAACAGGCGTGTTTTTGGAGACAGACAGAGCTGCCTTCGTCCATTTACAGAAGATGATGCATTTGATCCTAATGATTCAGACATAGATCCAGGTATTGCTCGGGCTTAAGCCTCTTCTCTTCTTGTGGACACTCTTTCATATTATAAATACTGCAGATCATAAGACTGAGACTGCCAAAGGGGTGGTGGTTTATTTACCTTTAGGAGTAGAGGGTAGTGCAGTATGCACAGCCTGCTGAATCCTCCCGTCAAGGCTCAGAGAGATAAGGGAGAAAATGTGTTCATGTGAATTTCTGTTGCTATCTCTGGTCACCACTCTCCCTCTTTTTTTTTTTTTTTTTTTTTTTTTTTTTTTTTTTTTTAAAATGAGTGAGAGTAGCTGGTCACCCTGTGACTCCAGCACAGAATTGTCCAGAGAACATCTCTGTGAGCTTCTGAATGAGGGTCATTTTTTTCTTGCTAGCAGAATCCAGAGAGACAGACCTTCTCAGTGGCATGGATGGGAAAGGATCCTACCAGATGAAGGGCTGGAAGCTCACCCAGCAGCAGTTCATGGCTCTGTTGTGGAAGAGGCTGCTCATTGCTAAGAGAAGCCGGAAGGGCTTCTTTGCTCAGGTGAGAGCACCCGACATGTGCAAGGTCCCTCAGTGGGGACACCTCTGGACCATGCATTATAATCAGAGTTGAAGGCGGGCGGAAAACCTTAAGGGAATACAGATGACCAAAACTGGTCTTCACTGCACATCTGAGCAAAAGGAGGCCTGTGCAAGTGAAAGGAGTTACGTGATAACCAAGTGGTTGCAGTATGCTGGCAGACCAAGGATACAGCTGAGGTTCAAATCCAAATTTGGCCTTGAGAGCAGCATTTGGAAGCTGAATACTCTGCATCCCAAGTGAGTGCCCTGATTGAATGCCAGGATAGGTCTTGTATTGGAGTCTAGCAATGCCTTAGTGTAAATAGCAAAGGCCTTTGATCTGCTAAGTGACTCACGTGTAGTTCTTGATGCCTCTGGGAACATTGCTTTAAAATGGGCTTGATCTTTCCTTGCAATTTCAGATTGTGCTGCCAGCTGTCTTTGTGTGTATTGCTCTCATGTTCAGCCTGATCGTTCCTCCCTTTGGGAAGTATCCCAGCCTGGAGTTACAGCCCTGGATGTATGATGAGCAGTACACTTTTATTAGGTATGTTTCTTGTGGTATAGAAATGGTGTTAAATCCTACAATTCCGTTCTTTTCTGAAAATGTGAGTTACTGAGTTCCTTAATGTCGGCTTTGTATTTAGCTCAGAAGCACATTTTAATAGTGTCCTGCTATTTTCTTTTTAGACCTCTAAATGCCAACTCTAACTACTGGCAAGTCCGTATCCATTTCTGAATGGTGCTGTGACTCTAGTAATACTATACACAATGAGCAGGAGCGTGTGTGTGCGCTCCTAGGTCAAGCATTCTTCAAAGGGAAATCTCCACCTATATCCTTTTCCTGAGTTCTTTCACTGTGCTCTCAGCCTTTCTCTGCTGCTGCACTGACCTGATGGTGTTTCTCTGCTGTACCCATAGCAATGATGCTCCAGAAGATGCAGGCACTCAGAGGCTTTTGGATGCCCTTCTTGATAAGCCTGGTTTTGGGACACGCTGTATGCAGGGACACTCCATCCCGTAAGTAGAACAACGGGCTGGGAACATGAAACCCCACCCCGGCTTCTGGTCACCCAGTAGATTTAGCCAGCTTTAAGGAATGATAGGCATGCATGGTCAGAGCAGGATTTAAGGCAAAAGAGTTGCACTTAAATTCAGTTTTTCTGCTCAGGACCTTTTAGAAAGTTACTAGCCCTCAGTATGGTGAAGGAGTGAGGTTTTGGTACATGTCCTTATTGACAGAGATGGAAAGGAGACAGTTTCTCCTTCACGTTACTGTTTAATGCTGAACGCAGAAAAGGACCTAGTCATGTTGCTGTATGTTGTTGACTGTAGCTATTCCCATTCCATAATCTTCTGTTTCTAGCTGCCCTAGAAACCTAGGTTAGCACCTCTACAAACACCAGCAGAAAGAGTGCGGAGCCAGACAGCATTGGTGGTGTTTCCTAGCTCTGCTACTGGTGTACTGCGTGCCCTTGGGCAAATCACTGAACATCCAGACTGTCAGTGCAGAAGGGGTATACAAAGTCCAGGATGGTGTGTGTTTAGCCTGGAGGAACTGCAGATCATGTTCACAGGATGAGGGGGACTGGGGCCAGGGGCCCTATGTGCTGAGCAGTGGTGGAAAGTAAGCTGTATCCTGCAAAAGAGACACAGGAGCTGGATTACTTTGCCCATGGGGCACGGGGAGGAGACTGCCTGCTGATGCTTCCCTGGGGAAGAGCAGTATTCTGGTGCCCCAAAGGCAGAAATGTCATCCAATAAATGACTGTCAGCCATGATCTTAAAATCATAAACTTTTCAATCAAGTTGGAAGAGACCCATAGGAATCATGGGGTCCAACTCCCTGCTCCTCACAGGACTACTTAAAACTAAACTGTATGACTAAGAGCATCATCCAGATGCTCCTCAAACTCCGTGTGTTGGGACTCACTGAAATAAAGCACTTGCATGCTTTATGTGAATGAGTGAATGAGAAGAAGGGAGTGTCCAGCACTACTCAGTCTTGGCCCACCTCAGTCTCTTTAGCACTGGGATCTGTTAGAAGCTGCAGAGCCTGGTCTGTTGCTATGAGCTGTTTGTCTCAGTGAGGTCAGGCTACTTTGAAAAACAGCCTGCCTCTTCTGGGGACTGTGATGTCTGTTATGATGGCCTTTGCTTACCTTTAAGTAGTTTTTCTTTTTTAAAAAACTGCGTTTGCCTTGCCTCTTTCCTGATGCAGAGACACTCCTTGCGCCGTGGGACAGAGGGAATGGACCACCGCTTCAGTCCCAGACTCAGTCTTGGACATCTTCTTGAAAGGCAACTGGAGCATGGAGAACCCTTCCCCATCTTGTGAGTGCAGCAATGAGAAGATCAAGAAGATGCTGCCTGTGTGCCCCGCTGGTGCAGGCGGGCTGCCACCTCCACAGGTAGGAGGAAGATCAGTGATGCATCCCTGCCATGAGGGATGCTCCTGGAGGGCAGACTGGTTGGGGTGATTCTTGCATGCAGTTCTGCACACAGTATGTTTCACTTGGCACCTGCATTTTCTGATGGGCATTTTTCTGTGTTCCCCGGTAACGTCAGCGAGAGCAAGACACTGCTGACATCCTCCAGAATCTAACAGGCCGCAATATATCAGACTACCTAGTGAAGACCTATGTGCAGATCATTGGGAAAAGGTAGCTATGGAACACAACCTCTCCCTTCCCTCCCTACTAGATGCTGGTTGCTTTATTCTGAGTGCTGCACAGATCAGGTGAATAGACCTGGGCAACCCAAACTCTTCAACAGTGGCCCAGACCCACTCAGCTCCTCAGATTGTCCTGATCCACAGCAAGTGGTTTTTCTGCCTCATTACTGACACTGTGGCAGCTCTGAGAGGGGTGTCCCAAGCCTTGCAGGCAGAGTACGGGGAAAATCTGGGCACCATCTCTAGGGATTACACAGAAGAGAAGTGGCGGGACATATGGCAGATGTGAGAGGCTTTTGCACTCTTTTCCCTGGCTGTGTACTTGTGGCCCTGGTAGGTCTCTTTCTCATCTTGTTTCACATGTTACATATTGGCTTTCTTTTCATTCTCTACAGCTTAAAGAATAAGATCTGGGTGAATGAGTTCAGGTAAGTTACTGCCTTTTCTTTAGCTTGTATGTGTCCACTAACCCTTGAGTACTGCATTAAGCAGGACAGACCCACCCCACCTGGCACGTTTTTTTTTATATGACTCTTAATGCCAAATGTTGAGGGAGCATGTTTAAGGATAAACTGGGACAACCCCTACTCACAGCACTGGAAAGTATGCCTGTCTTATGTGGAAAGCAGTATTGCCTTGAAAAGATGTGCAGGACCAGCCTACTGATATTCCATCGTGAGAGGTGCTGTTCTTCCAACCAAGGGAAACATGATGTCCTGCTTTGCCTGCAGTGGCAGCAGAGGTTAGCTGCATTCATTAAATGGAACAGCACACTGAGCAGTCATAAGATGGTGTTAATCCCAGAAACAAGGAGTAGGAGACATCATGGCTAAGCAGCAGTGCAGGAAGGTCAAAGTCATGCCTTCTTGTATGAGTGGAGACACTTGCCTTGAATATAGTGCAGGAAGAGGAGACATCTGGGTGGGAGGAGCAGTGGCATTTTCTGGAGGTCAGTGGGTAGTCAGGTCTTAGCATCACTTTCTAAATGAACTTTCAGGTATGGTGGCTTTTCCTTGGGAGCCAGCAGTTCCCTCATGCTTCCTCCAAGCCATGAAGTCACTGATGCCATTAAGCAGGTGAAGAAAATCTTGGAGCTAGCACAGGTGAGTAGCTGTCCCCCATAAACCCAGGATGTACTAATATCAGAGTCCTGTTACTTAGGAGATGACTTGGAAGCCATAAAATGAGGAGCATGTGTGTGTTAGCTGTGTCCAGTGGCTTCTCCCCATTGCCTCTGAGCTTGGGTCTCCTAGGGTGGTGTCTGGGAGCAGCAGAAGGCTTGGGGACACGCTCAGCTGAGGCTTACACAGTGCATGTTGCTCATGTGAGTTCGGCCCAACACCAGTTGCAAGCCAGTGGGGATTTACAAACACCAGTGAGTGTTTTGTGGTAGGATAGGGTGGGCTGTCTCAAGGAATTAACAAATGGTTACCATTTCCTTCAAAACCTCAGTTGAGCTCTCCTGTGCTGAGTCTGCCTTGGCTCAGAAGAGAATTGGGCCACTGCTTTCTTCTGAGACTACCTGTGGGCTGCAGTGTCTCTGAAGGTTGCCTTCAACCCTGGTTAATACTTCTGGCTGGGAAAAAGAGGAATCCTAAGGCTGAGCTTTCTCACTGGTGGGTCTGCAGAAAGGAAAGGGAGGAGGAAAGCTGTGGATCCTCAGCCTTCTTACCACCTCCAGCTTGGCAGATACAGGCTGCAGAATAGAATGAAAACAGTCAAGAGCTGTGAAAAACATAGTGTGATCCCAGCTAGACTCCAGGACATGAATAGAAGTATTCTGAGAGGGGAATTAACTGTCTCTTTGCTTGCTGTTTACAGGGGAGTTCTGGAGATCGGTTTCTCAACAGCTTGTCAAGTTTTATGAAAGGCCTGGATACAAAGAATAATGTGAAGGTAAATTAACCAATCCTCACTGCTGTGCCTGCTGTTTGAAGCTCTGGTAACCTGGAGTTATTTTTAGTTAAAGTCCCAGCAGTTTGCCTTGGACAACTGTGCAAACCAGAGTGCTCTGCATTGGCTAATGGAGCAAATGCAGCTTGTATTCTTGTGGTTTTCCCCAGAATATGTTTCTCCTTTGGACTCTAGCCCTAAGGCTCAGAAGGAGGTCAGTGCTAGCGTAGCCTCTTTTGGTTATTGATCCAATTGTATGTTCTGTCCCTGAGCAAACTACTTGGAAGGATGTGGAAAGAAATTCCATGCTCTTAGTAGAGGAAGAGATGTTCTGAAGGGCTCAGGAGCCTGTTGGGTAGCTGAGGTATCTGGTGTCTTTCTAATGCTGATGTGATCTCTTGCAGGTGTGGTTCAACAACAAGGGCTGGCATGCCATTGCCTCCTTCCTGAATGTGATCAACAACGCCATCCTTCGGGCCAACCTGCAGCAGGGCAAAAACCCTAGTGCTTACGGAATCACTGCCTTCAATCACCCACTCAACCTCACCAAGCAACAGCTCTCTGAAGTAGCCCTGTAAGTCCTGACTTGAACACAGATGGGTGTGGGCTCATCAGCTACTAACTACCAGAAAGAGGCAACATGGGAGGTGTTAGCCTCATTGCTGGACATTCAGTGGCCTGTGGCATTTGAGCTCTAATGTGCTGGCCTTATTTTCAGTGTTCTAGGCAGGTGGCAATGTGTACTGTTGAGCACTTGCTGTTGAGCAGCACTGCTGTGCAAGCTTTCTATATCTCTGTCCCTGGAAGCAGCAGTTTCCAAGAACCTGCTTGGAACCTTCATAAGCTGTCTGCAGATACATCCTTCAAATCTTAGAGCAGTGGCAGATGAGAGTCAGGTGTGTTAAAACAACACAAAAAAGGACAAACTCCCAACAACCGCAAGAAATGCATTAAGTGGGAAACAGAGGTAGTGGTAAGGAAGGCAGAAAGCAGTCTATGCTGAAGTTACCAACCAATCTCCAGTTTTTGGTTCTGTCCTTGAGATGCCAACAGGCTGTGTATGTTCCCTTTGTTATATGGCTGGAGAAAAACTGTGGAGTTAAGACAGCCTGATGTGGTCATCTGTTAACCTGCAGAACAAAAACGGCAGAAGGAAAAACTATTTCTGCACTGTCCTGCATGAGCTGCCTCATGTCATCTCAAAGCAGCCAGCATCAGCATACAAACGCTTTGTTTTCCTTTTTCTCCAGGATGACCACCTCTGTGGATGTTTTAGTCTCCATCTGTGTGATCTTTGCCATGTCCTTTGTTCCTGCCAGCTTTGTGGTCTTCCTTATCCAGGAACGTGTCAGCAAAGCTAAACACTTGCAGTTCATCAGTGGTGTGAAGCCTGTGATCTACTGGCTGGCCAACTTTGTCTGGGATATGGTAAGGACTTTGTGACTGTGCTAAACTGTCCTTCATTCTGTGTTTGTAGGGTGTCCATTGCACTGAAGTGCAAAGTTCAGTTGCGGCTAGTGGGCATCGCATTAATTCAGTGAATGACAGCTGTGTCTATGACTTCTGTGTTTACTCTCTTGGGGCAGTGGTTCACCTCAGTGGGATAAGGAACGCTGAACAGAGGATGGGGAACACAACCATAAGCTCCATTATCAGCATTTACTATGTTACTTTAAAATACCTGCCCCAAAATGTTTGCTTATATAGCCCCTTGTTCTGCTGTGTTCAGGTTTTAAGCTGTGATGTTGAGAACCTCTGAGAGTCTATTGACTATGTCTAGAGGAACCGAAAAGTGTAAATTCATGTGTTCTACATTGTACTTCATTCATATGACACTCCTAAGAATCTCCCATTGGAAACAGCTTTGGGAACACTGAAGAGTGTTAAAAACCATTGGTTCAGAGCAGAAAGTCACCTTTCATTTTTTTTTTGTCATCTGGAAACAAATCTAAAGCCATATTTTTCACCTTTCAGTGCAACTACATTGTTCCAGCCACATTAGTGATCATCATCTTCATCTGCTTCCAGCAGAAGTCCTATGTATCCTCCTCCAACTTGCCTGTGTTGGCTCTCCTTCTGTTTCTCTATGGGTAAGGGATTTCTTACTAGAAGGATGACTGGAGGAAGGAAGGCTTTTAGACTCAGAAGGTGCTTACTTGATGTTGCTGCCTTTCCTTTTGCCAGGTGGTCCATCACCCCTCTCATGTATCCAGCCTCTTTCGTGTTCAAAATCCCCAGCACAGCGTATGTTGTTCTGACCAGCGTCAATCTCTTCATTGGCATCAATGGTAGCGTGGCCACCTTTGTCCTGGAGCTCTTCACCAACAATGTATGTTGCCTCAGAAGCTTCTAACTGTCTTGTGCTACTAACGATCTAGTTCTGTGTTGGTGCCATGTTACTTTTAGCAGACAGTTCTCCACAAAGGCTAACCTCCAGCATGTACACATTAGCTACTGCAGCGGTTTAAACACAGATTCTGATGGAAATTGGTTGAAGCCCACTTCAGCAATGTTCACAGAATAGTTACAGTGGGAAGGGACCTCTGGAGATTGTCTAATCCAACCTCTGAGCAGGGTTGACTAGAGCAGGTTGCTCAGGGCCATCAGGTTTTGAACATTTCCAGGGATAGAGACTCCACAGTGTGTCTGGGGCAACCTCTTGCAGTTCTGAATCACTCTTAAGGGGGAAAAAAAAATCTTATATTCAAATGGAATTTCCTGTATGTTCTCCAGAAGGGGCAGTTTCTGTCTACTACGGGCCATTTCAAGCATTCAAGCATTTAGTTGCCTTCAGTTTTGCCTCCTGTGGTACATATCTCTCTGACTATATTTGGAGCTTACATACTTCAATTTTTCCAAAGCCAGATGCCTACTGGAAAAGGTGCAAGTTCCTCTCATGCCTATATGCAATACAAGATAGCTTAGCAGGCATTGTTTGACCCACACTGGTGTGAAATATTCTGTGTGGGAAGAGGTTGAGGATACCCTGTGGGAGTTACCTGTTGGCATGCTGTAGGCATAAGGAGGCAGTCCTTGATGATGGTTCCTTTTGTTACAAGGCCTTTTTTTAGCTCAATAAAAATGTGTACATGCTTTAAGATAAGTGCCTGGCGGAACAGGAACCTCTTCTCAGGTTGCTGTCAGTCCAGCCCGTGGGCTAAGCCAACTGGAAGACAGCAAAGGGAAAGGACTAGAGCCTCCAATATGGGATAGAGAGGGGCTACCCCCAGCCTCTGAGATAACCAGGAAAGTTGTGCTTGCAAACACTGGTTTTCTCAACCCGTAGCCTTTCTGCATGTTATAATTTGCAGGCAGTGCCTTTTAGACTGTGAGCATGTGGAGGAATCTCTCCTTCAGTGTGGTTTGCTTGTATTAATAGCATCTTGAGCAATACAACGACACTGACTGTCCAGAGGAGGCATGGCACTGGCTCTCAGGAGAGCACTTCTAATCCTTGAATTTTTGTGAGGTTGCAGTGTTGGGGGAGGGAGAGGTCTGTCACAACATGGGTCACACTTGGCATCTGCTTAGATGGCTCACTGGCACTTCTGTCTTAACAGAAGCTGAACAACATCAATGACATCCTGAAGTCTGTCTTCCTCATCTTTCCCCACTTCTGCCTCGGGAGGGGACTCATTGACATGGTGAAAAACCAAGCCATGGCTGATGCTCTGGAGAGGTTTGGTAAGTGAAACTGTGTGTCACAGGGACAGTGACCTGAATTGAACAGGGAAAGCTTGAGTCTGCTCCAGATGAGCACTCTTTGCTCCTCTGACTTTTCAGGAACTGAGGTGCAGTATTTGCAGCACAGATCTGATTGAAGCTGGCACATCTCCACAGCTGTCCTCTTTAAGTTGTTATAAGGACTGAAGGGGGCCTGGCAGATAGATCCTCAGAGTCTTGAGTTAAAGCCATTAAGTAAAAACTGTATGGAGAGAATCATTAGGCCAAGTGTAAGGAGTGGTTGAGATTATGGAAAGCTGGATTTCTTTTTTTTTTCTGGGGTGCAGATGTCAGGCCTGAGTCACAGTCTTTCTGTGATTCACTAAGATTTTGGGAAGGTGGGCCAGCTCTTCTTTGGCAGATTAAATTTTCTGGGCCTGAGTCCCAACTTTTTCCGCAGTGCCTGCAGCCACAACTGGCCCCTTGTGTGGCCTATCCCTTCCTTCCTCCCACTGGCTGCTGTCCCGTTGCCCTAGGGCCCAGCTTGGTGAGCCCTGCAGGAAGAAATGCTAGCCCACTCCAGTTGCTCTAGAAGGGTGACTGTGCTGTTCATCTCCTTTTGGCAGGAGAAAATCGTTTCGTTTCCCCTCTGTCATGGGACCTGGTGGGAAGGAACCTCTTTGCCATGGCAGTAGAGGGTGTTGTCTTCTTCCTCATCACAGTGCTCATCCAGTACAGGTTCTTCATCAAACCCAGGTAGGTGGTCTGCTTTACTTCAGCACTGCAGGCAGGTGAAGTTTTCACTGGTGTCTCCCAAGAAGTGGGGAGATTATTAACTATGGAGGCCCTGTCATCTTCTGTTAAAGCTTTATCGTGTTGCTCTCTCCAGGCCTGTCTATGCCAAGCTGCCTCCTGTGAATGATGAAGATGAGGATGTAAATAGAGAGAGACAGAGGATAATTAGTGGAGGAGGACAGAGTGACATCCTGGAAATCAAGGAGCTAACCAAGGTGACAGAAAAGTTCTGCATTCCTAAGACTTGTTGACACACCACCGTGGAGTTCACCAGAAGCCTCGTTTAGAGGAATTTAGTGGGATCAAATCTGGTGCATGTTTGGAGTGTTGAATATGTATAATTACAGTTCCAATTATAGTTCTCTTTGACATTTACCTTCTCATTCTTTTTCTTCTGGTTTCAGATTTACAGAATGAAGAGAAAGCCAGCAGTTGATAGGATCTGTGTTGGAATCCCCCCTGGAGAGGTAAGCTTCTCTGTCAAATTCATCGCTTTGCTCTAACTGTAGTATTTAAGAGCAATAGATAAATGGTGGGGTAAAATCAGAAACAGATGATGTTCATATTACATCCAAGGACACTGCCTGGAAGTTGAAGCAGTTTCTATTTCTGTCTCTCTGTGCCTTTGAAGAAGATACTGAAGTCTCAGTGTCTGGAACCAGAGGCTGAACGCTGGTACCCTCTAAGGTTTGGCACAGATACTGTGGTGGCACTGCACCAAGGTGACACCACAGTTTGTTCATTTTCCAAGCCTAAAGATTTATACTTAAAATGAAAGTCCAGAAGTTTTGGGTTTTTTTGGTGCGTGTTTTTTGTTTTGTTGTTTGTTTGTTTTTTGTTTTTAAATGCACTGAAAACTACCACGAGCTGTCCTGAGGGTCAAGTTTGTTCCCTCCCATCTTGTCAGTGCTGGAAACAATGCAGCTGAATTCTGTTCTCAAACACACTGTACTCATCTACTCTTTTATATCCTTAGTGCTTTGGACTCCTGGGAGTAAATGGTGCTGGCAAGTCATCCACTTTCAAGATGCTAACTGGTGATACAGATGTGACAGGAGGAGAAGCTTTCCTCAAAGGAAACAGGTGAAAGCCCATGCATCATTCTTCTGCTTTATGTCAAAGCAGGTCCCTTGCTACTTTCTCCTTCAGCTTTCACAGTCTTTTGTTCCACTTCCAACAAGTCTAAACTCTGCCCCACTTTTCCTTTTTTCAGTTCCTGATATCTGTTTCAGCCCTTTGCTGAGTCTGGTAAAGTACTTCAGTGGCTTAGGAAAATTGGTTTAGTCTGATAGTAACTTCTGAATATCTGCCCTCTCATGTTTAAATGTCATATTTAAAAAAGAAGGGGAGGAGAGGGAGAGAGAGAAAAGAGAATTTGACAAAGATGGACTTCTAGAATCCTGTATTTTTGTTAGTCTAGTGATTCCAAAACCACCGCTTCACTTTCCTCCTTTTAACGCCTAAAATAGCAGTATGTACTTGTGAATCCCAACAAAGGGTTTTTTTCTTTTACAGTATCTTGTCCAACATCCAAGAAGCCCATCAGAACATGGGCTACTGTCCACAGTTTGATGCTATTAATGAACTGCTGACAGGGCGAGAGCATTTGGAATTCTTCGCGCTCCTGAGAGGTGTTCCAGAGAAAGAAGTCTGCAAGGTAAATGAAACACTGTAGTACCCACCCCAGTGACCAACTGTTCGTTGCTTATGTGCACGTTCCCTGCAACACATTCAATGCCATAGTATGAAGCTGCTGAAGATACTGTATGGTGAAACCTGCCCCCCTTTTCTTCCAGCGCGAACCGAAGTTGCTGTGGTTTTCCAGTGCTGCCTAGAAAAGTGTACTAAATGGCAGGGCAGATATTTTGGGTCCTGCTTTCTCATAGTGGATGTGCTTCTCCGTTGAATGACCTTTCCTTTAAAAGTTGAAGGGCTGTGGAGCTGCAGGCCACGCAGAACCTCACCTGCTGTGAAAAGTTAATTCTTCAAAGTCACAGGGAGCAAGTAGGCTACAGTTTAACAGAAGGCTCATGCTGGCTGTTAACATCTTTCTGGTTAATCACATTGCATCGTTAAAATGCTGCTATTTCCACATTCAGACATGGAGTTACACTAACTGTCTTTAGGCAATTAATGACAGCTGCCAGTACTGTACAGCACCCTTGTCAGTGCTGCTTCCTTGAGTTAACAGCAGTTTTCAGTATGTGAGTCCTGGGTGCTGCAGAACAGGAACTGCTGTAGGTAGGAAGATGACATCTGTGTCCAGTGCTTTGGGTAGGGCCAGTCTGGTGCCTAGGGTGTGTCCAGATAGCTTGAATCCCTCTTTTCAGAGTACTGATGATGGGTGAATACTGCAAGCTCCTTTGCAGGTTGCTGGCAAGTTCCTCTGTGTGATATTTCCAGCAGTCCTATATAAAAAGGGACCCAGTTCTGGGTGTGATCTGAGTAGCAGCTGAATCTCTTCCTCCTAACAGTTTTTAGTCCCGGGACAATAATGTCTGCCTCTTGGCACCAGTAGTAATACTCCTGAATAACAAACCAGATCCTCCCTAGCTGTCTGAAGAGCTAAGATGAACTACAGTGGGACTGCTGTGTGACCATAGTGACGGTGCTCCTGCTGCAAGCCCACAGCAACTGGGAAGCTAGCTAAAGCCAGCGCTGTGAAGAGTGCTACACTGGTGGTTAATGTGGCTCAACTGACGCTGAACTCATGCTCACTGGTGAATAAGCTGCAGCCATTTGATTTTCTGGCCTCCCGGGGCGGGATTGTATATATCGTGATCTAGAGGTGAATGGGCTATTTCAAAACCTGTATCTGTGCCATGCTTGATCCTCAGAGGAGTGGCCTCTCTCAAAAATGTTTTTAGAGCCAAAGCTCCTAGAGAGAGACTCTTTGTGTAGGTTTTGCTGTGCTTGATTCAAAATGATATTGTGCTGTCTCTTGTAGGTTGGTGAGTGGGCGATTCGGAAACTGGGCCTTGTGAAATACGGAGAAAAATATGCTGGGAATTACAGTGGAGGGAACAGGCGCAAGCTCTCCACAGCCATTGCCCTCATTGGAGGGCCACCTGTGGTGTTCCTGGTGAGTCTGCAGCCTTTGGTCATTAGTCTTTTCCTTGGAAAACAGAAAAATCAGGTTCAAATGAAGACTAGATACACCACCAACTAATGTTTAAAGACATTATTAGTCACTTAAACATAACAAAGAGCACATGGAAATAAAAGATTCTCTGTTGAAATGTAGGTGCAAGCTATAATGTGCCTCCAGGCTTCTATTTCTGAAAAGTCATTGGGAAAGTGGAGGTCTCAAACACAATGCCAAACTGCTAGCAGTTTAGCATCTTCACCACCTTAGTACTGCTGCAAAGATTTCTGTACATACAGAAAAATAACAGCCTTCCTCCTGGACACAAGCAAATCTTACTATGCAGGAGAATTAGTCTTGTGTTTTTAGTAATTTAATGAAAACTTGAAATAAATATTTTAGGAATCTTTATATTAAAGTCAAGGACAAACCTTAGGATTACTAAAGTTCATGGTGCAGGAGAAAGTAGTCTAGTGCTAATTGACAAGCTAATATAACAAGTTCTTGTTTTAGAACTTGATATTTCTACATGTTGAAATTGTACAATAAGCAGTCCTTCTCAGTTCTGAAAAAGATGTTTGCTACTTTAAAATTTGGAGGATAAATCACATCTCAATTTGGAAAATGAATCAAACTTGCTTATTTTCAACTTTTCCAGTATGCATAATCAGAATGGACAGGTCATTTCAAAGACGAGGTCAGTAGAATGTAACAGCATAACTTTTTTGTATGTATTTTGCAGGATGAGCCAACAACAGGGATGGATCCCAAAGCACGTCGTTTCTTGTGGAACTGTGCTCTGAGTGTAATCAAAGAGGGGAGATCAGTGGTGCTCACATCTCACAGGTGAGTAGCAGCCCAGTTGTATCATACCCTGACTTCTGCATCTACCAGAGCTGGATGCTAAACTTCACTTGGTTGCTGTGCCATTCACTGCTGCTTGCAGTGCTAATGAAGTTACTTCTGCCTACAGCATGGAAGAATGTGAAGCGCTCTGCACTCGAATGGCGATAATGGTCAATGGGCGATTCAGGTGTCTCGGCAGCGTCCAGCATCTAAAGAACAGGTAGCTATTTTCTTCTCAGTTTCACCACAGAGTTGTCTGCATTTTTAGGGAGATGCAGTTAGACTTAATTCCTTATTGCAGCATTCCCATTGCTATTCTGCCTACAGGAAATGCTGTATTTCAAGCTGCACTTCTGTTTCAAAGGTGCCTAACTCTTGTGCCCTTTTGTTTATAGGTTTGGAGATGGTTACACTATAGTGGTGAGAATTGCAGGGGCAAACCCAGACCTGAAGCCTGTGGAGGAGTTCTTTGGGCATGCCTTCCCTGGAAGTGTCCTGAAGGAAAAGCATCGGAATATGCTGCAGTACCAGCTTCCCTCTTCACCATCCTCCCTGGCCAGAATATTCAGTATTCTCTCCCAGAACAAAAAGAGACTTCACATAGAAGACTACTCCGTTTCTCAGACCACACTTGACCAAGTAAGTTTTTAGTAGCCTGTCTGCCAAGATCTGCTTCATGCAGAGGTAGGAATAAATTCACCAATTTACTGGACCTGTCTTTTAAGGGCATTTCAGCAGAGTAGAGTACTGAATCCAAGGACTAGTTCAGGAAACTTAGTGTATAAAATGCCCTGAATTAATGAAAATCCAGGGTGATGTGTGACATGGCCTCTTTTTTTTCTTGTAGGTATTTGTAAATTTTGCTAAGGACCAAAGTGATGACGACCACACTAAGGACCTGTCATTGCACAAAAACCAGACTGTGGTAGACATTGCAATCCTTAATTCCTTCCTGCAAGATGAGAAGGTAAAAGAAAGTTGTGTGTGAGCCAATTTCAGCAAAGAAATTAGAAGCAGAATACGAACTTCCTTTTCCTGGAACAGGATACTCCCGAAGAAGCTAGAGGAAGAGAAACTGGACACTCTACTGATAACCATTCAATGCAATGCAATTCAATGCAATGAAAACAAAATTCCTTTACAGGGGCAGTGCCTCGTGGAGTCGTCTTGTACTGTTCTCAAATGAAAGACTTGAACTTAGCTCATTACCGTATAACTCTGAAGCTGTGGTAAAGCACCCACCAGATGCTGTGGGCTTTCAATTATACTGTATCTTGTCTGGTACAGTATGTTTTTACAAGGGTTGCAAAAATAGTTCATCAAGGAATCATGGCCAGTGGTTATTTATAGATGTTTGACATGCATGTTTTAGTCTTTAAAACAGTCATGTCAGGAGTGGGTATTTCCTGGTGCAACATCCATTGCTGGCAATGAATGCACCAAGACAGTGGCAAGAAAAGTCACCACCAATGTTGTAGCCTTAGGTTGTGAAAACTTACCTGACCAGCTGCTGTTCCTAGATGGTGTAGGTCAGTTGGTGACAAACGTCGGGCCACAAAGTAGATGGGATGGCAAGAGACAGGCTGCCATATCAATACATCTCCGTCAGTAAGTGGTGATGTGCAGAACTGTGAACCCTGCACATGCACAGGATTGTCCCACCAGCATCACAACCAGTAACCTACTGTGACTAGGTTTTTGTGTAGTTAAGTACTCTCATGCTCCTTCGAGGTACTGCAGCAGCTGCATGAACACCTAGTTAGGAGGAGGTGGGTGAGAAGCAGACCTAGGGTTTGGACCACAGCAGCAAACTCAGTAGTTGTACAAGCTGCTAATACCAAGAGCAAATTCTAAATCATGAGATGTTACTCAGATATGTAATATCTGCTCTTTAACCCCTGCTTTGCACCAGAAAGGTACCCATCATCTGAAGTTACTGCTAGCACAAGCATGTTGCCATTTCTGGCTTTGCCAGATAAAACTAGAAATGGGATGTAGATTTTTTCTTTTTTTTTAACAGTATTATTTATGACTTTAGGTAGGTAGCATAATTAGGGATTGAAAGTGCTTTCAGTTGATCTTTGTAGCCATAGTATTTCTTTACCTTATGCCTGCGATGCTATGCTCTCATTCTGTCCATTCAGCAATAGCAACGTTCAGTGATCTGACAGAGTTCCGGACTCTACCAATCAGCTGCTATCTGCAATTATTGCAAGTTGTTCACATAAAATTTTCCTGTTTGGAAACTGGTGTAACATAAGATTAATGTGTAAGTTTCTGCTTCTGTTGTGCAGTGTAGTTTTAGTCATTAGGTGATCCCTAACTGGAGAATACACCCTTATTATACATGTGACAAATTGCTTCAGTAAATATCCCCTTCAGGAACAAGATAAATGAAAATAGTAGTGCTACAGTTACATCAGTCAATTTAAAAAGTTTTACAAAGCCAAAATAACATTAGGCAGGATATTATATGGTAAGAACAACCAATTATTGTTCACATTGTACAACAGTCATGGGAGAGTATGCTTTCATTAATACACTTATGGGCTCCTCTGTCTTGCTTTTATGTTCAGAAATAAGTTCAGTAATGTGGTTTGAACCCAAGTACAGTTCCTGGGCTATTCCTTTGTCATGCCTCCACCTTAAATACCCGTACAGGTTCTCTTACTAGTTCTTGATACCACTCCGCCATGAATCAGTCACGGACCATTTTCTTCTGTGAATGCCCACAGCAGCCCAACAAACAGTGGAGAGGCTGGCATGAGCCTGAAGAAGGTTGATTACATATTTCCAGGTATACTTGGTAACACTGACCAATTCAACGTTTTTAATACACAGTTAAATATTTACCACAAGTTCCCAGTCCCTGGTGTGTCCTGCCTCTGGATAAAGTAAGAGCTTACTACATGCTCTGCTGAAGTGCCTTTTTCATACTTTTTTTTTTTAAATCTGTATAATAAATTGCTAAGGGGATTGAGAAAGGAGTGTAATGGGGATTGGTATACCTCACTTAAAACATGCTTTGTTATTACCTTTATGGCATCGTCGCCCTTTGGGGATTACTTACAGGGTGATGAATACATCAGACTTCCAGGTGCAGAAAAGTTACTAAACAGCTGAGCTACAGCCATGACTTCTCTATAACAGGCTGCAGCTATGTTACAGTATCATTGTAACAAATAGCATGTACTGAAGGCTTAGCACTGCTAAAAAATCACTATTACAAATCAGCATTAAGTCACCAAAGTGAAGGGCTTAAGTTTTGCACTGCACCAAACTAGTGCATATAGAACTAGAATGAGATCTAGGAGGATTCAGATTTGGTCCTGAAAGGGCTGTGGTTTGCTCTTTGTAACTGCTCATGTAAATGATTAATTTAGCAGGAAACAGTCACATCATAATCCTCTTTCCTTAGCCCACCAAAAAGATTCTTGATTGCTATTGCCCTGTGACTGTCACGCTTGTACAAAGTCTGCTACCTGTAACACAATGTTACAGTAAACATGGATATTAACTGAACTATTGCATGACTGATTTGTACTGAACAGACAGCATCTCCCATATGAAGATTTGTCATGGAATAAGTTCAGACAGCCACTAATTTACTCTTTTAAGTGTGTGTTGGGGAAAAATCACTAGTCATGTACAGTATATGAACCACTCTAGATAATGAAACTGCACTGAGGTGTTAACTTATTGTAAACTTCATTACTGTTGACATGTTGCATCCCTCTTTGTAGTGCATTTGTATTTCAGTAAGGAGTTGCATTTTCCCCATGGTTAAATCACCACTTTATGCTTATCCTTCCCTCCTGAATAATAGTTGGTCCTTCATTCCAAGCACTTTATGCTATCTGTAATGGGATCTATTTTTGCACTGGAATATCTGTTAACTTTGCAAAAATCTAGAGAGATTTCACAAATGAAATTTCTAAGTTAAATCCTTAAATGAACATTTTCATTAAATGCAAAAAAAGTATATATATTTGTATTTGCTAATAACTGTTATGTGAAGTATTAAAAGGCACTCTAATTGCCTTGTATTCAGTAAAAAATAAAGCTGTTATGGCACCACTGGTCTTCAAAGTATCATTTTTGGAAATGTTATTTTAGCAGCTGTTGTTCTGCCCAGTTTTGTTTTGTTGTGAACCTTGATGTACAAGCAAGTTCCAGAGTCTCTACAAATGGAGCACATTCTCTTTTCAGGGAGTGAGGTTGTGCAAGATTTGAAAGGCAAGTGCTACTTTAAGCTTCTGAAGGTAGTAAATAAAAAGGTCTCCAGCAAATACTGAAAAAAGTGATTGGTATAACTTTCAAATCCAGCTGCAGAGCATAACAAACTTACTTGGATGTTTAAATACCAACTTATGTACCTGCCTCTAAATGTTTCCATTATAGAGACCTGGCAACTTGCAACTATTGGTAACTGTTCCTCCTCTTTGCTAAAAATACCCTGTAACTGTTTTCACTGACAAATTAAAATGGTATGTTTGAGTATAACAAATCTGAAGTACTCTAAACTTAGCTAATCCTTAGTTAATATCAAATTAAAGGAAGATCATTCAAGTTAATACAAGGTTGATTTTGCACAGCAGTTTACAAATGAAAGTAGAGTAATGGTCCAATTGGTCAAAGGAAAACTGATTTTAAAATTTTGCCTTCTACTGCCATTAGTCCCACTGTCAAACAATTAAGTTCCAGAACCCAATCAATTCTTGAAGTTACATTTATGAGGAAAATTAAACCTGAGATAAGAAGCCAATTAAAACTTCCTTGGTTTTCTGTTTTAATCTAGTATCCAGCTGGTGCTCTGGGTAATCTGCCTGATTTATCAACCTCTTGTCAGAAAACAACAAACTATGGAAGAAAGCACATCTTCTTTACTCTCAATGCTAATGACAAGGAAAATAGTTTTACTAAAATAAAAATTCTACCTCTCTATTTCAGTAAAGATTAAAAAAAATTTTGCATTCATTTGGGAAAAAATAATCATATTAATTCCCTGTCCCATTTTTCAGCCTATGTTTTTGTTACTTTAAAAAAACAGTCTTTGAGTTAACTGCCATAAGGCAACATTATGCATTATCTTGGTAGTGATGGTTTATCAGCCATTTATATCTTTAAAAGTTTATTTCTAAAATGTAAGAAAGTGGTCTTTGTAAGTAGTGCTTGTTTCATGCTGAGAATGCTAAAGATAGCTCTGTTGGAGAGAAGAGACTGAAGATTTGGGTATAGGAGCTTGGACCTGTTATAGTCCCTTTCTACAATAGCTGGATCCCATTCATGCACCTTGGATACCAGCATAATTGCTTACAGCTGTTTTTTTGTGCTTTCCATGAGATCTTGATGCACTTCACAGATGCAATAATCATCACTAGGCAGGCTGCACAAAGATGCTTCTGCAGAGATGTGAAATCAATGGCTGATTGCAGATCAGTGATTAACCTTTTGGGAAAGCCTCCCAAGCACTCAGCTGGTTAGTGACCTTTCAGTTGCTGAAGAGGGTGCTTTGTACCACTCTCGACAAAACACTAGTTTGACTTCTCAGCCTGTGAGCCCTCTCCCCTGCTGCTCTTCACTCTAACTTACTGGCTTTAAAGCAACTATTATAAAGACTGTTGTTGCCCAAAATGTAAGACTTGCTGAATGCTGTACTTGGAGAACAAGGTTTATCATTTAAAAAAAGTAAGAGCTTGAGCTGTAAACACTAAAAATACATGCTTTATCTAAATTTATTTAGCTTTTAACAGTCTGGCAAAAAGCATTTCAAAGATAGAAGCATGTGTAGATAGTTGATTTTAACTACATAGTCAATAAGGGCTACTCCAATTTCAACACCCTAAACAAATATTAAAATACTGAAGGCAAAGTATTATGTAGGTAATCCACAGTTCTGATGAAGCTGTTTACTGAACAAAAAAGGAAAGGGCTGAAGTGAACTAT
The DNA here is from genome assembly GCF_036417535.1 of Chlamydotis macqueenii. Taxonomy (NCBI): domain Eukaryota; kingdom Metazoa; phylum Chordata; class Aves; order Otidiformes; family Otididae; genus Chlamydotis; species Chlamydotis macqueenii. The sequence continues at coordinate 50,870,774 of NC_141593.1, read as the reverse complement.
GCAAGTGAATAGTGAATAAATGCTTTTCTTATGGCAGAGTTCATTGGGACCTACTACCTGACCAGCTTCACTGCAGCACTTCCTAGGGGCATTTCCAGCTGCACTGATGTTCTACATTGCTGGGCAATGCCCCCAGATGACAGATACGTGGGGGCATTCCTTCTTAAACCAGTATGCAATAGCCAAGATATGATAATTACAAGAGTTGCTAAAGTATGTTATGAAAATGATACCAGCCCTGAGCTGTAATGCTGGAAAAGAAAACGCTTAACTCACTAGGTTTGGTAAGTGATCTAGCTATGCATAAGTGATACAGCTCAAGTTCTTTTTCCTGGGGATGTCGAACACCACCATAACTTCTATTCAGCAATTGCTAGCAGGGTGCAAAATTTTACTGATTTACATTGCTAGTGATCAGCATTTTACATCCATTTATTGTAAACTGAAGAACAGTTGGTTCAATTCATGAGGGTATGATGATCCATATGACAGTACTTGCTGACAGCACTTCCATCTTGACCTCTTTTGCGACCAGTTACATCCTTAGAGGAAACTCACTTCAGTGGTGAGCATTGCAGAGGAATCAGGAGCACGTTTTGCTGGGACTCCAAGAATCTGACACTGTCCCGCACTGAAATAAAACACATATTTAATTAAGACAGCAATCCAAAGGGAAATAATACTTTTCTCGGCATGGATGTAGGTAACACTAGTGAGTGCTCTGGATCTATCATCTCTTACCAGCTGCTACCACTCTGGCATCTTCATGGGCGCTGTGCCTTCCCGCTGCCCGGTGATCTGGGCTCTCGTTCCACCAGATCACATGGACTGAGAAAGTAGAAATAAAGACAGCTGAGTACTGTTATACTGCAATACAACATGTACTGTAAGTCTTAGCAACCTGCCTTCACTTGTTAGATGCCTTACAGTTAGCAGAAACAATTCTCCACGCAAGTATGTTGTGGGATGATCCTTTGCTGAGCTTTTAAAAGGTTTTATTCTTTAATATGAGAACTGAGTCTTCTAAGCTAGCAGCAACTGGCTTAAGCCTATAACCCAATACCCAAAGCTGGGTTCAAGGACTGTTTACAGGACTTCAGTGAATCACACCAATGTCTTCATCAAGCCAGCCAATCCAGATCCAAGTCAAGGGCTTGCCCCTCTCCCTCCACCCCTTCCCATACCAAAGTCTGTGTCCAAAATTGCGTAGTACCTGTGTTAAGTAATCCATACTCTGTGTGGAAAACACCAATCAGCTTGGTGTAGCCTGTGTTGACATGCGCGTTGATTGCAGCTTGAAATGCTTCACCCCACAATGCTGGCCCACCAGGCTTCATCTGGAAAGTAACCCATTCATATACTCCTGGAAGAAAAACCAAAGATTACCTCGAGGGAGGAAACACAAATTAATATGCTGGTTCTCAAACAGTGTGTCATGGTCATGGCATATTTATTGTGAAATCAGTACTACAATTCCCTGACATTTGGAGTCAGCAGGACATGAAACTGCCTCTTCATCCCAGCATGCACAACATCCAGGACCCCATAAGAGCACACACAAGTGACTTGCTAATTGGAGCCAGTTCAAGTGCAAATGTAAGCACCTGGACCCTGAGGAACCGAAGACTTCACAAAAAGCCCAACTTAGCATTTTCACTGTTGCCTGGAAATTTGGGGAGATCCAGACTACTTTGCAGAAATCACAAATACTCATACATGTTTGTGGGATTTGGACAGCTAGTTGAACGACGCAAGGTAGCCTTTTCTAAGACTGGCAATATTTTCTGGCATTGAAGTGGTTTATGACATTATAAACCCCTTTGACTCCTGGCAATTGGTCCCAGCAAGATCTGAAAGCATAGCCAACAGACTAGGACTAGCTTAGCATATCTGCTGTGCCAAACAATCTCCCTTGTTTGTAGACAAATAGCACGATTTGCCAAAAAACTCCAGTCCTGCTAGAAGACACGTTATCCTTCTTTGCATTCAGGTGCAAATTTATTTGCACTCTAGATCACAATTCCTAACATTTTAATGGGAAGCCATATGAAAAGCCATACACTTGCCATATGGCAATGTATGTCTGGTCTCATTCTCCAGCAACAGGCTGGAGATAAACTGAAGTAGGAACAAAGTGTTTGAAAAGTCAGCTCTCCAGTTTTAAGCGAAAACTGGACTGCTTTCAAATTCAATATTAACAGCATAAAATTCAGATCACAGGGAAATAAAGAACAAAGATTACTGTATGTATGCACATGCTGAGGGCTAAAGCGAGGCTTGTTTGACGTCACTCCATGCAACAAAGTCTGCAAATGTCCATAAACTGGTGAACAATCAATACTGTTAATACCACGTTTGCTACAGAGAGGATTAAAATACATCAGGACAGGATGCCGACACTTAATCTGTGATTGTTACAAAGTATGCTTGACTTGCATATATCTTTAAGACGTAGAGATTATTTTTTGGGGTTTTTTTCTTTAAAATATTAGGCGAAAAAAAAACAGTAACATGGAAGCAAAGTGATAAAAGTGAAAAGCCTCTGTGAAAGAGAACAATCATTGTCTTTAGTGGCTCCAGGAAGTGCCCTCTCATGGACAGATGTACAAAGCAAGTCTGAGATGACTGCTCTGACCACTACTATGGCATTGCCATTTTGTATGTTCATTTAGGCAATTCACGCACCTCTTTCTTTACAACCTTAATGATCAGGGCTCTAATCAGCTACTAATGTAAGTTAGTGCAAAATTCTTCTTAAAAACTTTGTCCCTCATCTGTGTTATGTCACCTTTCCCACATGTGGGTATGTACATGCAACTGTTACATAACGGGTTATAAAACCATGTAATACCTGGTTTAAACTTTAAGCCATTTTTTGTTAGTGCATCAGTAATTTTCATCAGCAAAACAGAAGATAAGCTCACCCCCTTCTTTTGGAGGCTTCCCAAGTTGACACCAGGGTACCAGATAAGCAACCTCATTGTGCTGCCTTTCTACCAAGGCGAGAGCTGGGGAGAGGAATTTTCCCTGCCAGTCTTTGTCATTGGCTAGTGCATGCCGAACTGCTGTTCTGTGGGCAAAATTATCTGTAAGAAAGGAAGGGAGAGGAAAAAAAAACAAAACAAAACAAAACAAACCACAAAAAAAAAAACCTATGAAAAAATGCACTTAATGTCACATCAGAATCAATCAAAATATATAATTACAAGGAGGCAAGCTGCACTTACATAGGTTGAAAATTGCTTTTTTTTTTTTTTAAACAGCTTATTAGCTGAAAGCAGATGGGGTAAGTTTCCTTTAAATTCTGAAAAAACATCTTTTCTTTAGCTCTCAAATTTAAATGGTTTCAAGCCAAACCAATTTTCCAATAAAGTTTATAAAAAAGTTAAAATACATTAACCAATGTTACTGTTAAGAAAGATTCATGTATGACATTCACATATATGCCACATACTGGATGTGGCAACAGTTACCAAGGATAAGGAGATTTGGAGAAAGCACAGTAGATAAGGAAGTGAAGTAGAAAACAAAATTCAGAAGGAATATTAACCTACGAAGAGAAAATTAAGAAAAACATGAGTTTTGGTTTATATAAAATGACATTAAAATTACAAGTGTAGAAGTAACAGTGTTTTATGTAACTGAATAAGTGTTTGCTTGTTCAGTTACATTAAAAGTTATTAAATGCCCAAAATGTAAACCTTTTCTTCTTTTTTTTTTTTTAATTAAAAACAAATCCACTGAATTAAGAGCATCTGAATTTCAACTGGTTAGGCTGCAGTGGCATCTTAAGCAATATGTTTATGCAGACAGCTTTCAATAATATATGAGAAAAATCCAGCATCTGAGAATGGGAGAATCTTGAGAAATATCAGTATCTTGAGACCAATTAAAAAATAGAGCAATTATTTTTACTTACTAAAATGATATAAGCAAGGGTCTGACAAATCGAGGAGAAAGGATGTTGCACCTTACACATGTAAACACCATTAGGAAACAAAGAAAAATCGCAGGTTTTTCCTTAGTTTTCCATTTTAAAAGTTTCTCATAGATTATGGGACGAAATGGGAGATCTGGTTTCCCAGGACATAGAGAAGGCTGAGGTACTCAATGACTTTTTTTGTCTCTGTCTTCAGCAGGAAGCGCTTTAGCCACATAGGCCAAAAAGGCAAAAGGCAGGGACTGGGAGAATGAAGAACTGTAGGAGAAGATCAGGTTTGAGACCATCTAAAGAACCTGAAGGTGCACAAGTGCACGGAACCTGATGAGAAGACATCTGCAGATCTTGAGGGAACTGGCAGATGAAGATGCCAAGTCACTGTCCATCACATTTGAGAAGTCATGGCAGTCCGGTGAGGCTCCAAATGACTGGAAAAGGGGAAATATAACCCCCATTTTTAAAAAGGGAAACAAGGAAGACGTGGGGAACTACAGGCCGGTCAGCCTCACCTCTGTGCCTGGCAAGGTCATGGAGCAGATCCTCCTGGAAACCATGCTAAAGCAGATGGAAAATAAGGAGGTGATTTGTGACAGCCAACATGACTTCACTAAGTGCAAATTGTGCCTGACAAATTTGGTGGCCTTCTATGATGGAGTTACAGCAACGGTGGACAAGGGACAACTGACTGACATCATCTACCTGGACTTGTGCAAAGCATTTGACACTGGCCCACACGACATCCTTCTCTCTAAGCTGGAGAGATATGGACTTGACAGATGGACCACTCGGCAGATAAGGAATTGGCTGGATGGCTGCACTCAAAGAGTGGTGGTCAACAGCTTGATGTCCAAGTGGAGACCAGTGACAAGTGGCATTCCTCAGGGGTCGGTATTGGGACCAGCCCTGTTTAACATCTTTGTCAGCCACACGGACAGTGGGATGGAGTGCACCCTCAGCAAGTTCACCGATAACACCATGCTGTGTGGTGCTGTCAACACATGGGATGGAATGGATACCATCCAGAGGAACCTTGACAGGCTGGAGAGGTGGGCCCGTGCAAACCTCATCAAGTTGAATAAGGCCAAGTGCAAGGTCCTCCACATGGGCAGGAGAGAAAGAACAAGGCTAAAATGTTCTGAGAAGCAGGAGAATTTATTAACCACAGATGGATGTAAACTCATAATATCCCCATCAACAGATGGTTGGCCCCTTCACCCTCCAGGACAAAAGGGGTGACTCTTTATTCTAAACAGGTACTGTGAACATGATGAATTTCAACAAGCAGACTGAGAACTTCAGAAACAAAATTATCTGTATCAGTGTACAGATATACCTTAGACTGCAGCAGGTATATAAATAAGTGATAGCAGGGTGCCTTCCCACCTCTCTGTAACTCAAGAATCAAGTTCCTTTAGGCTCCACAAAGAGTACAGCCAGGGCACCCAGTTTCTCTCATAATTGCAGCTTACCTTAGTTCACAAGCACCTTCCAGGTCAGCATTGACTCCAACAACATAAAAAGTTGATTATACTGCAAGAAGCCTGTTGCTACCAAGGCTGATGCAGCAATAAAATGCTTCACACACTTGGGAAGTTGGGGCTGGTGGAGTGGCTTGCCAACTCAGCACAGTCCAGCTGCAGAAGAAGTTTAAGGATGCAAACTGTGTGCCATTTGTTTTAGGGGAGTGACTGCTACACTGAACTAAAATTTGAGATTATACACACATATAAACATACAAAGACTGCTTATAGACTGTCTGCACTTATATATGCTGTCTTATTACAGAGGTCTCAACCTTTTTTCCATCCATTTTGAAATTCTGAAGACATTTGTGGTTCAGGAACTGGTCCTAAATTAAAAATATTTACAATGAACAAAGCACTCTGCCACAACTCCTCTATTATACCTGTTTTGAGCAGAGATGACTGTTTAAGAACAGTTGCAACTCTGACATCTCAACATGTCAAAAGTGTCCTGACAGGCTCTTGCAGTATTATTTTCAGTAATCAGTACAGGAACAATTTTTTTTTTCTGGACACTTTCTTGCAGTAAAAGCAAAAAATAAAAGCAGGGTAAGCATTCTCCTTGTCTTGCATAGGAGACAGGCAGCCCAAAGAGAGCAGAGCAGTGCAAAGGGATGCTGAGCATACCGTACTTCCAAACGTGGACAACCTTATTCATCGCTCCCAGCTCCGTGGACCAGAATCCCACCAGCTCTGAGTGAGCTGTGCGAAGGTGAATGTACTTGTTGACCATTTCCACAAACTCCTTCATCTTTGATGGCTTAATATCGTATGTGCGAATTTCATAGAAAATGCTATTATTTTGTCTGGGCCCTGTAGCAAAAGATGTGAGTACCTGAGAGAAAATGTTAAGAGAAATAACTAAAACTAATTCTCAAGCCAGAAAACCATCTTCTGTCTAATTTCTAGACTTTTTTAAAAACAGTGAGATGTTAGAGATGCGATTTTTTTTAGTGGGGGGGTGAAAGAAGGAGCACTTAATGATCTTCACTACAAAAGCTTCTCGTGTCTTTTTTTCTTTGGAAACAGTTCCCATGTGCATTATTTGCTGCATCTCCTTTTGCCAGTACAACAGATCTTGAGATGTCTTTTATTTCTCACACTCAATTGTCTAATTACTAGCCTATAACAAAGCAGGATTTTCCTTTTCTCATACTCCTTCCTCAGGAAGCCAGCAGCAGGACACAAAAAGGGAAAGTAATAAAAAGAGAGCCACCTGAACACATTATTTGAAGGTGAGGCTGCTGGTGCCTCCGAAGCAGAGGCAACGTCAACATCTGGCTGCATTGTCCTTACATGACCAACTCATGCTACCGCAATCTGTTTTCTAATTACAATCATACATCAGTATTAGTAAATTACATATTGTTGGCAAAAGAAAGAAAAAGATACCAATGCTTGGGAAAAGACTGATTCCTTCCAGTACAAGACTGCTAAAGTCTGCATCCTGGTCCTTCACTGGCTGCTTCCCAACAGCTAGTCAAGAACAGTTTTTATATTCATCTAACATAAAACCCTCCAGAAGTCCCAGAATACGCCTACTTTTGCAACTGCCTCAGTGGCCCGGAACACGCTACTCACATCTCAAATACAACCAGAAAAATTAAGGCCAACCTAAATCTTTGGCCTTAGCCCCTCTTTGCACAGAGGTGGCTGCAGGCTGGGTTTTGGGCATGGGTCAGGTCAGCAGGCACGCGTGCCACGCAGCTCAAGGAACAGAATGCAGACAGCCAAGACCAAAGGTCTTGTTTCCTAATGACCCTCCGGAGTGCTGCACACCCAGTTTCGGCTGCCATCTGCTCCCTTCAGCATTTACAGTTTCTACATCCCCACAGGATCCCGAACGAACAGGAATCCAACGCTTACGGCGAGCCACCATGACAGCAGTCGGCTGTCAGGGACCCAGCCAATGCCGAATTTCTGCAGGAAAAGAGAAGCCACCCCAGCAAAAACTGAGCCACTGCGGGGCCACCCCTCCCGAACGCACCACCCGCGATGCCGCTCCCCACCAGACGCGCCCCCTCTCGCACTCAGCCCCGCAGATAGCGACAGCCCCGACCCCGGCCCGCCCCCGGAACCAAACCCGGCCCCCGCAGACCCAGGCACCCCGTTACCCCGCCGATCCCCGCTCGCTGTCCCCGCGGTTTCCCTCGCAGCGTCCCGGCCCTTACCTGAGCGCGGGCCCCAGCCCCGGCCCGGGCCAGGCGGGCGGCGGCGGCGGCGAGCGGCCGGCGGAGCGCCCCCGGGGGCAGCATGGCGGAGCAGCAGGCCGGGCGGAAGGCGAACGGCGCCGTCCCTCCTCGGTGTGGTGGGGCGGCGTGGGGTGGGCAGGCAGGCGGCCCTGGGGCGGGGCGGCCGTTGGGGTGGCTTCTGCTGTCGGGGCCACAGTCATCCTCCGGAAGAAAGGCCTGTGGCTTATTTTCTGTAGTGGTTTTTTTTTTTAGACAAATCCAGGCTTTGTGCCACGGGTGTAGAGCGCCAAGCGCTGTCACCCCATTACAGCTGCATGCCCGACTGCATGGTTCTTACTACTACACCGTTACCCAGGGGTGGGATTTTGTGATGGCTGGGGCTGAATACCTTTGTGGAATTAGATATTGGCCAAAACAAATACAGAGGCAAAATGTCCACTGGTGTCAGAGCATCCAGTGTTTTAACCCTGGGAGACAAATCAGCTCCCAGCAAAGGATGGTTTATGGAAGACTAAATTAACAAGGCAGTATCTTTCATGGTTCCTCTTAATAGGAGCAGCACATTCCTTCCTCCACCCCAAGTAATGGATTTTGAGTGCCTCTGGTTGGAATTAAGGTGAAGAGAGAAGTGATGGATTCATGCCTACGGAGCTGTCATACTTTTTCTCACGATTACGGACAATTTTTCCATTTCTTAAAGACAAGCCCAGGAAGAAAGATTGTCTAAATTAAAATGAGATAGAAAAAGTAGTTCTAACAAACACATTAAAAGAGTGTTGTGGGAAGAGTGGAGCATAGGAATAGCATATATGTTATATATTCATTTGCAAGTGGTATTCTTTGTTCAATTTTTTTTATATCAGAAGAAATGAGCATGATACACGCTGAAGTGTTGTTGCAATACAGCATGAATAGTTCTCATAGTTTCTACAGCAGAAGCACACAGGAAGTGTCATTACTGATACAGTTATTGCCAGTTTAAGATTGACTTAACATGTGGGGGTTTTTGTAACTTATGAACAAATTGTATTTCAGCTGAAGGCAGGGAATCAGATGGCCAACTCCAAAATATTTAAGGTTCTCCTCTGTTTATTTTATTCTATGGATGAAGTAATGTTATTCATAGCCATATTGTGCTGGAATATTGCTTCACATTTTAAAAAGCTGTTATTGTTTGAACTGTTTGCTTTCTCATCAGGAATGATCATACAAGCCAGGATTTTAATTAATTAGTCACAAAAAGCAAGGTTTGTTCTTGCTAACCTGAGCAATCAAGAAGAAGCTTTGATTTTTTATTTCTTTTGTGTAGTCAGGGAATAGAAAAGTGAACATGATTTTCATATTTGAGCAAAACAGACCAGACTAAAATGTACTACAAACTGCACTGAAACTCAGTGAAGGCCTGAAATGATTCCCTGAAACAATTCAGCAAATGATTTTATACAGCAAGTAAATGTGAGAAAACTGCTTATGCGTGCAGCTAAGGAAGTTCCTAAGATAAAATTAATTGAGAAGTCTGTTCTTTTAGCTCTGCATTTTTGCCTGGAACTTGAATTCACCATACCCCTTTGTATTTTCTCATTCATGTTCTTCTAGAAGTCCAGGGGTGTATCCTTTTTTCCATGTGTATGTGGCAGAGCCAGTGATTAAGTGAGAGGATTTTAACCTCCAACTCTTGCCTGCCACTTGCAAGCCTGTCTATCCATACACAGAACGGTAGACAGGAGCTGTGTTTTATAGGCCTAAATTTCACAACTCACAGATAGTATTGGACATCTGGTAATGACAGTGTTGATCTTGTAGAAGAAGTAATAGTGGATAGTATCTATTACAAATGCTTTTTGATAGGAAGTTTTAATTTTGATATAGAATTGATGAATCAAACAAAATTTTCAATTTATGTAGCTGTGATTGCCAGAGCTGCCTGAGTTAAAATGCTTTATTAAAAACTTTTGTTACTGATGGAAGCCAAAGCTCAATGGAGGCAAAATGCAAGAAGGCAATATGTGTGCATTAGTGCATTTATTTGTTGTACTCCCTGCATGCAACGTTTTCATCCATTTTCATTTTTCCATAGGACAGGAAACACTGTTAATCTGATCTGTATGTGACTTGTGAATGAGGGCAAGCACTAGACAGGATTTTAAAAATTTCCTTTGTACTCTAAGTGGAGACAGTGATAATGAGAGAAAGGAAACCATCTGTACCAAAAGACTTAATGCTTTCAAGAGAAGTTTAAACTTCATTTGTGATGTTTGCTTACACACAGAGAAAGTGACTCAGATTTTTGGAAAATGAGAAAGCACAGTACCTCCTCCTTTGCTAGGGGGATGCCTGTATTTGTGAATCACAGCTTTCAGTTTCCTGTTGCATGAAGGATAAAAAAGAGTAAGTTGCCTTCTATTTCTCTATAAATTCTTCAGCTTAAATTCCTTCCTCAGAAAGGCAATTTTCAAAAGCACAGGAGGGTGTAACTCGCCACTCATTTTTAATGGCAGCAGGGTTTCTGTTACATAGCGCAGTGCCATTGGTAGGCTTGAGAAAGGAGTGCGATGAACTTGTTTAGTGGAAGTGTAATACACGGGGTTTCCACTGTTCAGTTTTCACAAATCTCTCATGCTAAGTGCTGCCCTTCCTCTTTCTAGTTCTGCTGCTGAGTGAGCAAGCAAGAAGTGGTTTCCTGGTTTGCACACAAGACAACATTCCTGAATGTAATGCAGCCTCTTGGTATGTTCCCAGTAGGCCAGAACATGTAAATATCCACCGTTTTCCACTCTCTCAGCTGTTGCATATGAAAATCTGAAAAACAGCTTATCAAACTCGGTATTTTCTTCCCTGTTTTTTCCTAGCAAGTTTGCATACCTCATCTCATGAAAACAATCTGCATTGTATATACATATTTATTTTGTGACACTGATGAGAATTCCCACAAGAACCAGTGTCAGCTCTGTGTTTACCAGTAGTAAGAGTCACATTAATGTTCTTTGTACCTAGGGTCTGAGGACAGAGGCATGTTCAGGTGCCCTGCTAGGCAGTGAATGAGCATGGAGAAAGTTGATTTCATGTTTTTGCTTTGCTGGAGAAGGCAGTGGGAGAGCAACATAGCACTTTATGTCTCTGGGAAGCAGGTCTACACTGTCCACTCCAGATTTATCCACTCCACACCCGAATATGCACTGACACAGGCTCTGACCACACCAGGGTAGAGTTCATCAGCTGTCTTGGCCTGGCTGAGGAGATAAAGGGCAGAGTAGGCGCTTGTGGCTATCTGGAAGGGAATTAGAGAGCTGTTTCATGCTGACTGATTTTTAAAAACATTTGGGCCTGATGTTTGATGTTATGACACCTCATGTTGTTGGTTATATCAGCACTAGGGGTGATAAGTTTTACTATATTAAACATTCTCCACTCATCTTGCAAGTAGCTGTAGCATAAACTGTATTACAGACCACTACATCTGTTTGAATTAAGTTCAAAGGAAATGGTTCAGATGTTTTTCCTCTTCTTTTTTAGAAGACATCTGCAGGACCTGAAGGAACTGGCAGATGAAGTTGCCAAGCCACTGTCCAACATATTTGAGAAAACATGGCAGTCCGGTGAGGTTCCAGATGAGTGGAAAAGGGGAAATATAACCCCCATTTTTAAAAAGGGAAACAAGGAAGACGTGGGGAACTACAGGCCAGTTAGTCTCACCTCTGTGCCTGGCAAGGTCATGGAGCAGATCCTCCTGGAAACCATGCTAAAGCAGATGGAAAATAAGGAGGTGATTTGTGACAGCCAACATGACTTCACTAAGTGCAAATTGTGCCTGACAGATTTGGTGACCTTCTATATCGGGGTTACAGCAACGGTGGACAAGGGACAACTGACTGACATCATCTACCTGGACTTGTGCAAAGCATTTGACACTGGCCCACACGACATCCTTCTCTCTAAGCTGGAGAGACACAGATTTGAAGGACAGACCACTCAGCGGATAAGGAACGGGCTGGATAGTTGTGGTCAACAGCTTGATGTCCAAGTGGAGACCAGTGACAAGTGGCATTCCTCAGGGGTCGGTATTGGGACCAGCCCTGTTTAACATCTTTGTCAGCCACACGGACAGTGGGATGGAGTGCACCCTCAGCAAGTTCACCAATGACACCAAGCTGTGTGGTGCTGTCGACACGCTGGAGGGAAGGGATGCCATCCAGAGGGACCTTGGCAAGCTGGAGAGGTGGGCCTGTGCAAAACCTCAATAAGTTCAATAAGGCCAAGTGCAAGGTCGTGCACGTGGGTCAGGGCAATCCCAAGCACAAATACAGGCTGGGTGGAGAATGAATTGCGGTCAGCCCTGTGGAGAAGGACATGGGAGTGCTGGTGGATGAGAACCTCAATGTGAACTGGCAATGTGCACTTCCAGCCCAGAAAGCCAACTGCATCCTGCGCTACACCAAAAGCAGCATGGCCAGCAGGTTGAGGGAGGTGATTCTGCCTCTCTACTCTGCTGTTGTGAGACCCCACTTGGAGTATTGTGTCCAGCTCTGGGGACCCCAACATAAGAAGGACATGGACCTGTTGGAGTGAGTCCAGAAGAGGGTCATGAAGATTATTAAAGGGCTGGAGCACCTCTCCAGTGAGGACAGGCTGAGAGAGTTGGGGCTGTTCAGCCTGCAGAAGAGAACGCTCTGAGGAAACCTTACAGTGGCCTTCTGGTATCTAAAGGGGGCCTACAGGAAAGACGGGGAGAAACAGTTTAGCAGGGCCTGTTGTGATAGGATGAGGGGTAATGGTTTTAAATTAGAAGGAATCAGATTCAGACTTGATATAAGGAAAAAAATTACAATGAGGGTGGTGGAACAGTAGAACAGGTTGCCCAGAGAGGTGGTAGATGCCCCATCCCTGGAAACATTCAAGGCCATACTGGATGAGGCTCTGAGCAACCTGATCTAATTGAAGATGTCTCTTGCCAGGGAGTTGGACTACATGACCTTTAAAGGTCCCTTCCAAACCAAACTATTCTATGATTCTATACGTGTTTCTTAGAAGCTTGGTGAATGGATTTTTCCTTTATTTTTTTTTTCCTGGGAAATCTGTAATGGTTTAATGATTCCAGAAGAAGAGACATGTTAAAGATATCACACACACTGAAATCCTCCAATCACTTTTGTATAGTAAAATAGTTTTATTCCAAGCCTCTGATTGAAAAAAAAATATATTCTTTCCTGTCAACAGGCCAGAAATACTATATATAAAGTATTTAAACACTGTATTAATTGCTTGTGCTTATTACTTGGCCACTGCAATTGCATTTGTTCCTCTCAGAATATCTACGTGGGCTTTGTCAATTGTATTTTTTAAATTTGAGAATGAAATATTCCTTTTAGTCAATCCCTTTTTATTTAATTAGGCAAAAAATGAATACTGTGCTTGTATGTTTTCATAGATGAGGTGACATAAGGTAGCTACTGCCACTGTGGATATTTCAAGCATGATGCAACTGAGAACTGGGAGGTCTGTGCTACAAACAGCATGGAAAAGAGAAAACATGAGTACACAGATTAAGGTTTACATTAGGAAGACTTAGCTGGGTTGACATTTCACTTTACAAGTACTAACTAGTTTGATTTTCATTTTCCCTAACAAAATTAAGACCTGAAAGGATGCTGATAAAATAGCCAGACCTTTCTTAGGTTAAAATTCTCTACAGTTTTCTCTTATTTGCTTGTCTTTTCTATATACAATAAGCGCTCTTCTGGAGGTGCAGAGTGAGATTTTCTCTAGGATTTAGCCAAAGTTGCACTTATGTTCTGTACCCAGGTTTACTTGCAGAGAAGTGAGTGTAAGATGGGAACTAAGTATTTGCTTTAATGCAGGCTCTAACTTCTCTATTATGAAAGCAGGTAGAGCCAGGGTGGCAGAGATCAATCTTTCAGGGCCACCCCACCATTCCTTGTGCAGGTATTTTCTACTTGGTCTACTACACACGTAGATCTAGTTATGTTTAACTTGGAGAAATACAGGATGATTTAATCTGAGGATGAACAATACCGTGCCTCCTAACCTGTCTGAGCCTTTGCATGAGGAGACAAACAAAGTACCCATTGCATCAGATTTGTGTGAAGGATGATGGAGTCCAACACAAGACAGCTACCTAGAGAAAGCACCTTCTTACCTTGCAGTCCCATGCCAGACCTAGCCCAGAGGTGGAGAAAAGACATGGTCCTGGGCAGACATGAAAGAGCGGGGAGGCTAACAGGGACCACTTCTCTTTCTTGGGTGGTTTCTTTTGCCCTCTCCCACCTTGGATCCACGAGGAGTGCAAACAGGCCACTTTCAGACCAGTGAATCTCCTCATGTTGTCTTGTTGCCATGCTTGTGCTAGTGGGAAGCCCTGACTGACCAGCTAGCCCATTATACCCGCACTGCCCTGCTGATCCTGACCCCTGCAATGGCCAACGTGGAAGGAGAGCGTTGCTGATATACTGTGGGCCTGGTTAACCCAGGTGGAGAACCATCAATACTGGCACATAGTAAGCATGTAATTTCTAGGTATTTTGTTCTTATCTCTTTATCTGTGACCCACTGTAATACCAGTAATACTACTTGTGACATTGACCCACACAGCCTGCAGCGAAAGTCCCAATGGCTCTGTTAATAAAAGGAACTCTGTGGTGTCTGTGCTTAGCCTCCTTGGAGTTAGAGGCAGCAGGTCTTCTTGTTCTTTTGTTGTGAGCAAGCTCCTCTGCCCTGATTCAGCTCCTGAGTTTGAGGTTAAGTCCTGGAGGATTTTTCATCAGTGAAAAGCCCAAAATAATGAGTGAGATTTCTAAACAAGGCTGAGTTATCAACTCCAGTAACTCACCTCTCCTAATTATTGATGCATTGCTTAGATAAACATCTCTTTCCTGTAGAAAAACAGTCTTGTCCCACTTGCCTGGAAAAGTTGTTCCCTCTTCCAGTTTCCATAAACAACTTCTTTCAAGGCTTCCTTTGCCTGGAGTTGCATTGAAATGAGTACTGATAATAGGTGTCTGTTTCTGCCTTAGTTGCTCTTCCCTCAAGCCCTAGAAAACTTGCTTTTCTAGGTACTGCAAGATGACAAGTTCCCCTGTTATACCATGTCTCTTGCCAAAGTTCAGGAGGCACTGCTGCTCTTTAGGGTAATAAGCTGCAGGTCTGTGCTAATGACACAAGGGAAATTTGCAGTAGTACTTGTCAGCTGCCTCCACATCTGTCCAGCATCATGTCATCACCATCTCTGTCCTTCCAGCCTGAATCCAGGTGCAATGAGCACAGCTGAAGGACGGACTACATAATCTACCTGTGAGCGAGCTATGTTAACACAGGGTGAATGTGCTGAGCAGGGTATAGCTCAGTTAAATAAAATGATGGGCTATGCACATGGAGGCTGGGGGCAGGACAGACAAGTTCTGCCACCGTGCTCCTCAAAGCAATCCTGAGAGTGGTACTAGGCAGCAAGAGCTGTGAGCTACACCTCAGCACTCCTGTGACCACACAGGAGCTACCGTAGCACTGGAATAGACGGCAGGTGGACAGATATGAACTGAGTGGATGTGCAATGTGAAGGATGTTTGCAAGTGGGCTTGGCTTACCTGGAGATTGTAACTTACATCAGTGCCCACTCTGTTTTACAAAAAAAATACAGGCTTGTTTTTGCTTGCTTACATCTACCCATGTGTGACTCATTCTTTCAATAAAGAGTAAAACCAAGCAAAGTTGGTGTCTTTTAATATGCCCACACTGTTTCAGGAAATATTCTGTAATGGTGCTTTCTGTGATTGTTATTGCAGAAAGATCTCTCTTACAATTTTATGTATTAAAACCAGAACAACCCAAATCCTTCTCTTTTTAAGTTAGTAAGCCTATAAAACTCTGTATGTAGCTTTGAGACAGAGTCCCTTGGCCAGTACAGCTAAAGGAAGGTGATTGTGTAGAAAGTTTCAGTCTGGATAAAAAGTCTTATCAGTAAGCATTTGAGTGATTCCATGTGGCTCTCTCCTGCAGTGATGCAAAAATAAAGACCAGCCTGAACCAGAAATAATTCTGATAGTTCTAATCACTTTCTAGGGAGGAAGCATACACCTACTGTAGAGAGAATCCTCCCAGCATGCTCACATGGTTTGATACTAGGAAACCAGTGAGTCACAGCAATGTTAAGCAAATCGGTTTAATCATTCACTTGGAGGGCTTCAAATATAAATACTTACTCATGGGATTCCTGGTATTCTGAAGTCCTGAACTTCCCCACGTTTACTTAGAAGCTACTGATATTCTAGCAGTTTGTTGTAGTCATTCTCAAAGAACTTTGATTTTTAAAGACACCTGTAGTATTTCAGAACAAAAATTTAAAAGTAACTTCTAACAGAGAACACCTGTCCACGTGGAAGTCTGTTATAACAGTGAGCTCTTCCACCAGAATTTACAACATCTGCACAATTTCCAACTTTATATTAATTTGATCATGCTATGCTAAGTTAAGCAAGTTGTTATTTCTAGACCTGTCTGTCAAGTGACGGAGCTATGAATTGAGATTCAATTTGCCTAGGATTTGGGTTTGAATCAATATATTATTTTGGATTCAAGCTTGAATTTGAATCTATGTATTTCTAGCTCCGGGTCCCAAAACTCTATGGTCTATAAGCCTGGAACATTTTCTTCATGCTTGGTGACAGGGAGCTGCAGTAATCACTGCTCAGCTCTAATGAGAAGGTAGACTGTTGCATTTTTTCTTTATCCAACAGGTAGGCCAATCTCAATAGAAACAAGTTGCACAGGCAGCAAGACTTAACAAGGAAGGCTGAACAAAAGCCAGGGTTGTTTTAATTTAGAGAAGAGGCGACTCCAGGGTCATGTGATCCTTTTTCACGTAATTACAAGAGTGCCTCAGGAGGGAAAGGTGTAATCTGTTCTCTCTGACCATGGTGGATAAGATAAAAGCAGCAGGCTGAAATTACAGGAAGGGAAATTTAGATTAGATGTTTTCCACTGGTTAAGATAGTGAAACATTTGAAAAGATTGCCTGGAAGAAAGTAGGATATCCAGGCCTGGAAAGAATAAGAACGTTTAAAAGAGTGTTCATGCATTCACACAGCTAGTATGGGCTAGATTAGCATTTTTAACCTGTGGAATATGGACCAGAGAGTAACAGTCCATGAGACATGCAGGGTCCATGAGGGTGAAAGGGCAATGGGACAACAATTTAAAAAAAAAACCTGTCAGTCCACAGCCAGCAGGGATGTGGCGGATCTCTGCTCTCTGCTCTGAGGGATTATTTGATGTGTTGGGGGCAAATCCAGTAAAAATACAATTTTGTAAAATGATAACACCTTGAACAATGCTGAGTAATTGTTCATACATCACCATCCCTCCTAATTGCCATCAAGTTCTGAAATGCTAGATAGCCTGTAGCCTTTTATTTCCTGCTTACAGAAGGTTGAGATATTTTTGACTACCTGACTTTCTGGGTTCCCCCAGACATTTTCTCTAAGATAATGTCAATTTCTGAGAGAAAGTAACTTGTGTTTGTACCTGTGATAGTTTAGCTCGAATTACCACACAGTTTCTCACTCACTCTCCCCCTCCCCAGTGGGATGGGGGAGAGAATTGGGAAAGAAGGAAAACTCATGGGTTGAGATGAAGACAATTTACTAAAATAACAAGGGAAAACTACAGTAATAGCAGAATATAAGGATACTAAAATATACAAAATGAACAACGTATGTTTTCTCACCACCCAATGTCCCAATGACCAATACAGCCCATCCCGAGCAGTGATCATGGAAACAAAACCGAGCGGCAAGCAAAGGAGCAAAAGGGAGCCAGCAAGGTACAGGGAACAATGCCAGCAAACAAGAGAGAAAGATGGATGCCAGGAAGGCAGATACCCACCTTGACCAATCCTCACTTATATACTGAGCATGACGTTTATGGCCTGGAATACTCTCTTTGGCCAGTTTGGGTAAATTATTCTGTCCTTCTCCCAGCTTCTTGCATCTGCAAATTAGCAAGATTTGGAAAGCAGGACGGTGTCCTTGGTTTCATTCACAACAGCTCATATTGTCAGGGTGTTTTATCAACATTCTTCACACACAAAATCCAAAACACACCAGCTACTGAGAGGAAAATTAACTCTGTCCCTGCCAAAACCAGGACAATACCTGGAAATTTTTACAATGTGTTGATAACAAGCAGCAACTGTCAAGAGTCAGTCCTTTATCACTGAGAGCCCACAAAAGCCTTCTACATTTTGAGTGACTACCGAAACAACCAGAGATGCCTCAGGATTAAACACTGTAATGCAGCTCTGCCCCCTATATGCCACGACAAAGTTCTTGCTGGGACTGACACAGACTCAGGAAAGGGTGGATAATGGTGAATGCCATGCCATAACTTGGTTCAGCTGCTTTCTTCATAATTCCTTCTCTCTCTGTGATGTTGACGCAGCAACTTGGGTATTTACCAAAGAGTTGCCCTTTGGTAACCAGGAGCTCTTCCCTCTGCCAGCAGAGAAAATGAAGGAGTCCTCTGGGTAGAGCTGGCAGAATTTCAAAGGGACCAGCTGTGTTGTTGGTGTTGAACCACCAAGAAAACTATGGCCTTTGTTTCCTCCTAGCAGGGCACATGAATCACAAGGAACTTCTACCAACGGTAACAAAAAGTACAATGTTTTGTAACGTCTCTGTTCTTGTGGATTCACTCTTTTGGCCCTGCCTCATGCACTCCTATCACTATTTCCCATCTCCCAGTTTTGTCCTGGTGAATAACTCTGGCAGGCCAAAAAAGTGCCTAGACGAGTGGACCACTTGCCAATGTTGACTCCTGCCCAAAGGGATATGCTTCTCCCTATCTTTCCCTTGGAACAAGCATTAATAAAGTCCTGATTTCTATTAACCTAATTTTCCCTAGGACCTCTGTCCTACTTTTGTTTGAAATTAGCTAACCAGTTCAAAAGATATTGCGGGAAGCAAACAGAAGAACAAACAGAAAACAGATAGCATAAGCCTGTAAGCTCTTGCTTTCTTAGAAAACCAGGCTAAAATGAGCACTGATTAATCAAATTGGTGCTGCCCATAAGTTGGTCAAGTAAGGCACTCAAGAGAAGGCCTGCACCTCAAAAACGAGGGGGCCACATCCAGCAGACTCCTTGGGGACACACACTGAATATAAAATCCCTGCCCTGGCTGGTCTGTTCGATCCAATTGATCAGCTCTCAGTATTGCCTCAGCAGACTGTGGGCACAGGAGATGAAGACACCTTTATGGCTGAAGGACAGGACTGAGTTCGGAAGGGCTGGGGTTGGTCATCGTCTTTGATAGTGCCTTCTTTCCGGACTAGAGGGAAAAGCTAAGGCGATGGGTTGAAGGATATGGCAAGGGAGGAACCGCAGAATCTCAGTACAAAGTATTGCCTTCCAGGACACCTTTGTTAGCCTTCTTGTCACATGATTCTTAGTAAAACACCGTCTTTTAAAAAAACATCACCTGGATTGAACTGGGAACTTTTTGGATAAGGAGCAATGCTTAGAAAGCATTCTGCACATTTTGGTCTCTCCCACAGAGTAAACAGTAATTATACTAATAATTTTGGATGATCTGTACTGTACCTTATTTACTTCAATATGCTCTGGTCTTAGAAAGCATTGTGTTCATCTTCAGTATGTCTTTAATTCTCCAGCCCACTCCAAGAATATGAGTTTTCCCCATAGTTGTCCAGTCCGTCACTGCAATATCATTTGAATTACATAGTGCCATCCCCTCAGGATGATTCCAGTCCATGTGAGGAGTTTTTGACTGGTGGCTTGTCTTGCTATCTTTAGAGAAGATCTTGGTGGCTTGAGATCCATTAGTCACAGACAACAGGTTGTGTGGTGTGCATACTACCATCTATTAGACCTTCCATGGGCTCTGATCTATAGGAAAACCCATGCTTCTGGTGGCCATTAAGAGAGATGATGTCATCCATTCACTTCCACTACCTTGCTTCCAGATCTTGAGCCACACACATTGGCCA
Source organism: Chlamydotis macqueenii (assembly GCF_036417535.1). NCBI lineage: Eukaryota > Metazoa > Chordata > Aves > Otidiformes > Otididae > Chlamydotis > Chlamydotis macqueenii. The sequence continues at coordinate 50,851,107 of NC_141593.1, read as the reverse complement.
AAGTAAATTGCTGGAGTAAACTCCAACCCCTGCCAATTCTTGTAAAGTATCCCTTAGATCACAGAGATCTATCCTTATTAAATTCAAAAATGGCTTTCTAAAGAGAAAAAAGAAAGGCTCTTTGGCAATCTCTTTTTGCCAGGTTACCTCATTGCACATAGCACAATGCTTCTTTTCATGTGTTTGAATGTTTTATATCCAGAAGAGACCCTTGGTGAGGTACCTGCAAATCCTCATGCTGCATCAAGTGCAGCTGCATGGCTTGAGGCCCATAGCCTTGATACAAAGATGGCTTTTGCAATGTTCATGTTGCATTCCAAAAATGCATTCCCTGTGGGAAATGCAGGAGAATGCAGGAAATGCAAAAAGGATTCCTGTCATGCCACCAGATGACATGGTGGGTTTGTGTCATCATAAGCCTTCAGTATTTGTTTTCTTTGGAGATCAAAGCCATTATTTAAGCAAGTCCATTATTTAAGCAAGTTATTTTAGCAATAATCACATTCCCATTATGGAAAGTTTTCCACTGCTCTCTTCACTGTTGCTAACTTCCAGTGCAAATCCATCTGCCTCACATAGGTGTGTCTAAAGAGAAGTTCTTTGGAAAAGCTGGACCTTTGTATTTTGCCTACAGAAAACAGTGATCTTCTGTTGGTATCAAGGCAGCTGCTAACACATTGACAAACACTGACTTGCAAAAAGTGGCAAAAATCTCCCGTTCAGCTCAGATAATCTCCTCTAGCTCAAATCCAAGATGTGAGTCAGATTTATTAATCTGAGGTCACTAACTGAAAGGTGTTCCCCATTCAAGCAGGAGGAAGAAGGGACAAACCTGAGTGCCTCAGAATATCATTCTCTTCTTTTTCCATCCAGTTCCAACAGCTCAAGCTCAGACAACCCAGGGAAATTCAGGCTGTCCTTGAGGGCTCAGGCCAGCAAAGCTTACTTCTGAGACAGCTGGGCTGGCTGGCTATGTTGTGGCCACTTCCAATGTGGTAAATGCACTGGAGCTCATGCTTCAGCACTGTGTTTGACCAGCATCTAAAAATGTGAATATGAGGTTATTTGGATGCCGGTTTTATAAAGTAGTTGTGTGCCTGCCTAATTTCATGTATGTGACTGTCTTCAGTGGGACTGAGCCACATGTTTAGTAGGGACTGAGAGGCGCCAAGTTAAAAGACATCTTATGGCTCTTATTGCCATGCAAAGAGCAGCCTTTTCATACTGACTGTAACACTCACTTGCATCTGTGGTTTGATCGTGTCATTTAACTTCTCTGCCTTGGTTGTTTCATCTTAGAAGTCAGATTGCTAGGGTTTGCCTTTTTGAGAGGCGATGTAGGAGGATTAATTCATGAGTGTGTGCCCTGGACTTCAGAGAAGTCTGTCAGTATGAAAAACTATAATTAAGAATTGTTTGTCCTGTACTTGAAAACAGTTGCACAACAGCCTTATCCTGAGCACAGCTGACTGTTTGCCACTACTGCTCAAAGCAGTAAAGGTTGAATGTGCTCAGCAGGATCAGAATCAGACAAAAAAATTATTTTTAAGACAGCCATTGGAAATCCAAAGTTTGGAAAGAACCTTAAGCTTTTAGAACCAAGGGAGACTCCAAAGGCCAAAGCAGTCAGTGATAGCTTTCCACTGACTCCAGCAGGCTTTGAACCAAGCTTGTGTCTCTCTCAACTGTCTCAGATAGTTATCACTTCATCAACATACATACTTCTTCATCTTCCACTTCTCTCAGAAAACAAGAATCGAACAAGCTCTTCAAGCCAGGAGACAAGTCTTTCTGACATCAAGGAAAGGAAAGAAAACGTGTTGCTTCTGCACCAGCTATCAAAAATCTAGCATCCTAATTTAAAAATATAAATGGAAAAGAATTGTGAAGGATCGGAACACATACCTGTGGGAGTAAGCAGCCTTTTCCCTTGGGCTGAGTTTGGACTTGGATTTGATCTTGAGATAGCTGTGGAGTTGTAAAGCTGGTTTGATGAAGTTGTAAAAAGTCTTCAGGACGTTGAAGGGAAAAAAAACCCAAGCTTTTGGAAATAGAATAAAGAAGGATTTTTGGATTTGAGGGAGTCAGGAGCAGCACATCTGTTTCACCTGTAGACACTGGATCCACATGGAGATGGTGAGTGGGATATGACAGGCAATGCCCACCAATGCACTTGGTTGTTCAGATAAAACCCCCTTTGCAAGAGATTGGATCTCCAGGCTAGAGTACTGTATTGTCCATTTCATGCCTTCTGCATTTCTGGTGAGAATTTCCTGGAAGAAAGGAGAAGAAAATAGATGCTGTAGAGCCTGCTAGCCTGGCTTTTAGTACAGTTATCTGGGATGCAGAACAAGTTGGATGGAAATGGTGAAACCTAATGCTAAGGCTATAGCACAGGAGCAGGCAGAAGCTGTTTTATCCAGTTGCTGATGTAAGATTGAGGCAAAGGGTGGGGGCAGAAAGGTGATAGCAGCAATTCATTTTGGAGAATAATGTAGGAAAAAGCCTCAAATGGAAAATGATGCTTTTTGGCTAGAGCATTCTGTCTGCACAGGGTGGGCCTGGCTAGATGTGGCATCTGGCACAACTTCCAGATGGCAGGCAGGAATGAGCAGGGTGGGTGAGAACTTCCTACAGCTTTCCTGCTACTTCAAGTAATGCTTAATGTCGAGTCTGTGTGCCCACCTCACTGATGGAGGGTGGATCCTTAGCCAAGGGCAGGGTGGGAATGAACAATTAGCTGGAGAAAGAGCAATAATAAGAAGATAAAAGGGAGGTAGGGAGCACAAGACTGGGGGTGTATGGCAGTGGGGCTGAGACCCTTCTCTGAGGGGGAAGCAGCAGAATATAGCAGGAGGGCAGGGAGACACAAGCACCTGCACTGGGGTCTGGGCTTGAGTGCTGTAGGAGGCCAGGGCTGTGAGGAACAAGAGGTGGGGCTAGTTGTGAGGAAGTGAGGTGGCACATAAAAGAGTGGAAATTTAGAGGATGCATGCTGATGTTGATATTTGGGGAATGGAGGGAGAGAGAGGAAGAGTTTGAAAGGAGGTCTGAGGTCCTGCTTTGGGGAGGAGACGGAAACTGTAGGAGATGTACACGAGAAGAGAGGACAGGAGTCTTCCCCTGGTAGCCTGTTTTCTGCAGAGAGCTTCAGTGGGTAATGCCAGGCATACACTCCCTGTCACCTGAGGGAAAGTTATGCCTTCCTTCTCAGTCTGTCCTCCCAGACCCCTCAGGGCTCTTGCTCTTCTAGGGCCTTCCATCTCTTCAGATGACCCTACAAGGCTGTTGTTAGCCCAGGAGGCTGTGTGCCTGCCTTGTATGGCAGGCTGCCCCAGGAAACCAGCTAAAGAAGGGGAAAATGCCATATCCCTGCCACACCTGGCGATACAGCCCTCCGCACTGCAAACCGCAGCTGCAACCATGGTACTGCACCGGGAGAGTGGCTGTCTGTAGTGTCATGGTCCGGCTGGACGCATGATACCTCTGGCTCGAGTCTTTCTCAGCTTTGGCTCCTGTTTTCTGCTATGGGGGCAAACGGTGTCTTCCTTTGTTTAGAAAATCTGACAAGAGACCTGCCTGCAGACCTTCCACTTCCGACCAAAGTCGGTATTGATCTGTTCACATTGGCTAGGCTTGCTCTGTCCTACTGAAATGTGCTTAATTGTTGCCGCTTAACCTTCCATGCATCATTTGTGATGGATATGTACTTACCACCTGGGGAAGGATATGGATGCACCCAGCCATTTCCAGCTGTTTGTAGTCCACACTCACTGCAGCTTTGTTTAAGCAGAGGGAGCAGATCTTGTTAGTATTTTTCTTCTCAGAGGTGTTGGTACTCTCTTTGTCTGCAGCATTTCATGCAGTACAAATGTCCCAGAGTTGTGGGCCATAATGATCTCATTTTGGGGAGGACAGTGGGGTGATGGGACTTAACTTCTGCTTGACTCTGAAGGCTGCTTGTTGCATGTCAGTGCAGTCATAGTTGTAGCCTGCAGCTGTCCTCCTCTGAGTTGGGTTTTCCAGACACTGGTAGTGCTGTAAAAAGCTGCTATTTACCCTACCAAAAAAAAAAGAAAAAGGCCATTGAATAATTGTTCCCTTCCCCTCACCTCTCACTGGCTTGGTATCTGGTGTACAGTCTGAGTCCAGTCTGAACCATCTGTAGCAGGAGAAAGAAGACACACATGAAAAGGGGAAAACTGTACACAGGGACTTTACAGGCAGATGCCAGTGTCTAAGTAAGCCAAAAACCCAAAGCCACAGTATCTTGGCTTGAAATGTGTGCTTTCCTTGATCATAGCATCCTGCATACCATACCGTTGCAGTACTTGGTATCTCCTTTGGGAGGTCAACACCAGAATAATTTATATGAGACTGGCTAAAGTTTCCCTAGAAAGGATACCATTCTGTAGAATCGCTTGTGTTATTTAGGAGGGGTAGAGACCACCCGGAGCTTTTCTGTTCTGCTCAAATACAGTGTGCTCACCTCACCTGTGTGCGTGATTGAATACCTCTGTGGATGTTCATGCAAAACACTCTTTCTCCTTGTGGTTGTTAGTCTAGATGGGCTACTTTGCTAGTGAATCCATCCAGTTGTCATACCCAGGCACGAGGAATCACTGAGTCTAGGCAGATTCTGAGAGGACGGCAGAGGTTTTGCAGACTTACTTTGAGATGGCATTTGATTGATTAATCTGATTCAACAAAGCACTACTGACTAGATGGACATATGGCTGTGTGCTTCAGTCTGAGAGAGGAAGGTCTCTCTTTCCTTGTATTCTTCCTTGGCTTTTCTGCTAAGCACCGTATCCTCTGGGACACAGCTGAGGAGCTATGCATGTCAGATTGACTTGTGGGGCTGATGGCGCTGGTGTGATGCATACTCTGTGCTAGAAGGCAGTGAAAAAACCCCTTCCCTCGTGTCCTGCCAAAGGCCAAATCCCCTCTGGATCCATCCATCCCAAATGGATGACAATGCAAATAAACCAACTTGTGATGTTCTCCTTTACCCTTTATGTGGCAAGTTGGGGGAAGGGAAGGAGTCTTGGTGATTTGATGCCTAGAAACCTCCCTCATTAGCACAGATCCAGCCACAGAAACAACACTGCACTCCTGGGAACTGGCTGAAACTTGCTTTTCCCTCCCTCCACTGTTGGCATTCCCATTGCTGGAGCATCCTGGACTCCCAGACTGGGCCTATTTCTTCCATGTCAGAGGCAGGACGGAGGACTTTCCCCCATCCAGAGGGATGGCTGGCTTGCGCTCTTAGTGCTGGGGAGCAGCAGGAGCAGAACTCAGTATGACTTGGCAGCCCAGGGGTAACTGACTATTTCTCCATCACTTTTGGAGGTGCTTGGGAAGAACATGGCCAACCTCATCTTGGCTAGGACCCTTCCTTGCATTCTTCACTCTGGAGAGCTTTTAGTAGGGCCCCTACATTACACCACAGCTGGATGGGGCTGCCACTTTTGGAGGGAGTCAGCAAAGAAAAGATTTAATGGCCTGTCCCTGCTGTGGGCTCATCAGTCCCGCACAAACTCCCAGGAGCTGTGGCTGTTTGCTGGGGAGGGGATGGCTGTCACTGGTGGCCTGCTCAGAAGGTACAGATCCACTTGCAGATGGGCAGATTTCAGGACCCTTCAGCCCTTTGCTGAAGAGAAAACCAAAAGCAGAGATTTGCTAGAGATGGGGAAGGGCAGATGTTAAGATTAAGAGAGGAGGTGACAGCAGAGACCTGGGAGGTAAGCACGAACCTGACAAAGCAGGAATGCTCAGCAGGGTTTTCTTTTCAGCTAATAAGGAGATTTAAACACTTGCCCAGCAGGGGAGGTACCTGTGCTGTGAAGTCCCTGTTTTTTGGAGATAAATGTCAAATCAGAGATCCCCAAAGGCTGATGGGTGGAATAACAAGCTTCTGAGATTTCCCATCAAATGCTTTACTTTTGGTCAGTTACAGGGGTCCCCAGGCAGGGAACGTCAGTCATTTCCTTTCCTCCCAACAAGCATGTCAGATGGAGGAAGGAGTGAAATCTCTGGAGACAAGACATGGAGGGTCTGGAAAAATTATGTTTCCTGGAGTCCTGGGCATGGCAAGACCCTTGAGAACTGAGAATGGAGGAAGGAGTGAGACAAGAGCCAGTTAACCCCTAAAGTGGAAGTTTGCAAGAGTTTCGGGTGGGAGGCCAACCCAGCCTGACAACCTATGAGGAATGAGCCACGTGAAGAACGATGGTACTGGCATGACTTGCAGCATACCCCTCCTCACAGCAATGGCACCTAATTAGCCCATCCATGCACTAACCCATCCCCTGCCATGGCTGTCACCCTGGGCATAAGTATAATGATTTATTAGTGGTAGACTCTTCTTAAGAAATGATAGAAAGGGCACTCTCTTTACACATGCCCAGTTGTTTCCTAGTCTGCACCTTACCTCCAAATCTGCTCTTCCCCTCGTGCTGTTGCAGCTACTTTTCCACCCTTAATTCAGAAAGAAAGGGTTATGATGGTGATTCTGTTTTTCTGAGTAAAATAAGGAAAAAAAAATGTTTTCCCAGCTGCGTCCAGAAAAATCTAGACCCACAGAGGAAAATCCAGTAAATTATTAACTCAGTCTTTCCATCTGCACATAATGGTATTTCTGGTTGGGTTTTTTATTATTATAATTTTTTTTTTTTAATTGCAAGCCACCTTCTTCCTCATGGAGAGAGAGAATCTCTGTTTGATCTGAAATGCAATGTCCTGAGCCGTTTTCTGGCAACTACCTAGATGATGGCTTACCTGTGGTTTCTGCTTTTTGAATGAAGGGGAATAAATTGGAAGTGAGTTTCCTGTATTCCTCTGATCTCTCTGTGAAAGGAGAATAATGAGAAAGAGAGCACCTTTATAAGCAAAAGATTACAAAGTTTATGCATTGGTTATTCTTTACAGACCATTGATTGCAATTTTTTTTTCCCTTTTTTTTTTTTTCTGAGGGGTCATGAAAGAAGGTATTTTCAGCAGTGAATTTTTGATGATTAACGTTGGTCTTAGGAAGTGGTGAGAAGAGGCTAGTGCCACCTGCCTGGAACAGGCACTGACACAGCAATGCTGTGATGCTCAGTCTATGCATCCACCCAGGTACTGCCCTGCTGCGGAGCGAAAGCACCCTGTGCCCCCACATTCTGACCAGAGGCAGGTGTGATCCCCATGGTATGGTTCAGAAAAATTGGTTTCGTTTGCTGCCCTGCTCCCACTCGCATGATCAAGTATGGGGCTGCTTGATGGGCACACCTCGGCAGTCCCTTGTCAGTTATAACTTACCCATTTTCCTGTTTCTTGACCTCCTGTTTTCTGCCAAAGACTCCTTGCAAACAAGCAATCTGCCATAGTTCCTTTTTTTGCCTTGGGTCCCAGTTGTGCTACATGCCACACCCAAACTTCCTATTTTCAATACTGATACCTAGGCAACCTCAGCTGGTAGGATTACTGGAACACCACTGGGCTTGCAAGGCTCCACTCCTCAAAATCTCCCCAGCAACTGCCTCTGCAGTTTGGCCACTTCTGATACAACTGCCCCTTAACCCAGCGGTGAGACCCAGCCATCCCTTGCGGTGTTTTCACACTGCTATCTGCCACAGCCAGCAACTTCTGACGTCACCTCTGGTTTCCTGTGCCCTGTTCACCTCGCCGAACCTCAGCCCAGTGCCCAGGCCGCAGCCAGGTTGCCTGCCTGGTTGGTTCCCTGCTCACCATTGCTGCCCTTGGCCAGAGGATTTCAGCGGCTTCACCACTGAACCAGGCTGGACACTCCTGCGGAGCTGACTGTTTGCCGTCTTTGCCAAGGTTGACTGGTGGGTGCCTGCCTCTGTCTTCTATTTTCTTTCACTCTAGGCTGTCCTGTGTCAAAATACATGCAATTCAGAGCGCTCTGTAGATGTGACAAGCCCTCGTAACCACTTAGCAAGCTGCCAAGTTTTTGTGTCAGCTTTTGCTGCAATCATTTTTTTTTGACATAACTAACTGGAAACTTTAAATCAAGCCGTTGGACAAAACATACAGATTTTCTTCATAAATGCACTAAAACCACCCCATTTCTCTGCTAATTGCCTGTTCACGGTAATGTTTTGGCATTTAACACGGCCCTCGTGCAGAAAGTGATAATCGATGGTGTAAGAAATACACCAAATCTCAGGACAGGTGGTGCCAAACCCCATCACCCCTCCTTTGCAGTGAAGCAAACCAACAGCTAGATGCCAGCGTGGCAGAGGCTTGCGGGATCATCCTCCCCCAGGCTAGCAAATGCTCTCTTCTCCCAGTCCTATAGCACGGAGCATATTCTGGCAGCCTGAATGGTTGGGTGACTCAGGCCAGATGCCTAGATTGGAGAGAAAAGGTCAAATTCTTCTCAACTGCACACAAATAGGGAGGAAATAAAAACAAATCAGAGTGCAGTGGCTGCAGCTGCCACCTAAGTGCCCAGGGCTGGGCGATGGGCAGCTGCCTTGCAAAGGGCAGAACCAGCCCTCCTCTCAAACCCGGCTTTTGCTCCTGGCTGCCTCCTGGCCCACAGTGGCATGATCTCAGCCCTGCCTGGGAGGAGGGAGGCAGAGCACATCACCTCCTCAGAGACCCAGGCGCCGGGTGGTTTCTTTTTCCGCTGTGTTAGCCAGCTTAGATGTGGCGCAGATGGGGAATTGGCAGCCTGTGCCCCTGCACCGGTTCCCGGGGCCTCAGAAGCGCCTGAAACAGATGGGACAAAACCCCGCTGGGGCAGAAACGTGCTTGGCATGGCAGCTTTGGCTGGGGGAGAAGGGTGAGGCCCTCCTGCACATCTCCCTACCCTGATGAGGCACTGCTGTTCATGGCACGTGTCAGCCATGGATGGATGGGCATGGGGCTGTGTCACAGGGACATGCTGCTTCTGTAGGTGCCAGGCTCAGTCCATGGGGCAGAGTTGGACAAGGTGGTACCTGCGGGCCTGAGCATGGGACCTCTCTGGGACCTGTGGCAGCCATTTTAGGGGATGGAAAGACAAATTTTCTTCCAACTCTTCCCAAAGAACAGAAATGACTGGAGCAGAGGGCTGCTGGGCAGGGCAGGAGGCAGATCCTGTGCTGCTCCTGGGATGCATGGGGTAGGCACAGCTTGTGGTGCTGGGGAGTTGGCAGGAGGCTTGGGATGGAGAGAGGAGAAGCTGCAGGGAAAGAGCAGGATGCCTTCTGAGATACAGGGTACACCAGGCCTGAGGACGCCAGACGACAGAGGCAGTGCAGCCTCATGCAGGGTGGCACGGGTGGGAAGCTAGAGCAGCACTGCTCAGGTGAGTATGGAGCTGGGGGTGGTGAAAAAGAGGGGGTTCAGGTCAGGAGAAGCAGCTTGAGCTCTGTGTGCTGCAGGCCTGTTGGGAAGAGCATGGGGAGATGCTGCTGGAGGGAGCCATCCAGACCAATTGTAATAGCAGAGAGATGGTGCTGCCACCCCTGTCTCACTGCCAAACAGGGAAGGCTCCAGCCCAGGGTGCATCATGCTTTAAGCCTGAACTTACCTCTATCCTGCCAGAAATTGATTATTATTATTTTTTCAGTGCTGGAGCACTAAAAGGCTGAGGTTGCTCTGTGCTGACAGGGAGTGTGGCTCCGGTGGTGAGCCAGGAGGCCGATGGGGAACAAGGCAGGGCTACACTTTCTCCTTGGCTGCAGAGATGCTGCTGTGTCCCGGTGTGGTACACTTGTGTCAATGACTTCATGGAAATGCACTTCTACCACCATGACCATCCAAAGCCTTTCACAACAGGGAAGCAGCTGGAACAACCTTGCCTTCCACCAAACCCCCAGCTTTGTTTTCCAGTGCAGGGGAAGGAGCAAACTCAAGGTGTTTAGGGAACACTTGTCTTTGCTCCAGACTGCTCTAGAAAGCCTATCCTCAATTTTGTTGGGTTAAAAAAAAACCAACAGAGCTTTCAACAACTTTGCAGCCACTGTGAGCTCCACTGAAGGGAACAGTGGCAAGTCCGGGCCCCCGCGGGCTTTGGACACGTCCCTGCCTAGCGCCGTTGCTGTGGGCAAGCAGTCTGGGTTGTGTTTTTCATTCGGCCGCTTTCGCTAATCCTGAAATAATTCCTCTTTTTTTTTTTTTTTTTTTTTAATCTTTTTGAGAAGCACGTGGTGTACTCCGTTCCCCTTCCCTTTCGCAGCCCCTCTTCTTCCCCCCCGACAATCCCTTCTCCTCTTCCCTCCCCTCCGGGCAGCCCCCCCGCCCCCCGGGCCCGGCCCGGCTCCGCCCCGCCGGGCCCGGGCCGGCCCCACCGCCCGGCCGGCGCCGCTCCCGCACTCGCGCCGCGCCCACCGTGCCGGGGCCGCCCGCCGCCGCGCTGACCGGCTCCGTCGCCGGTGCTGCCGGCCGGCCCGGCCCGGTGCGGTGCGGTGCGGTGCGGTGGAGCCCGGCGCGGCAGGGCTCGGCTCGGCAGGGCCCGGCTCGGCCCGGCCTGGCGGGAGGGCGGCTGCGATCCGCCGCGGCCGGCGATGGGAGATGGAAGGAGCCAGCGGTGCGGTAAGGGCGGCGTGTGCCCGCGCGGGTGCGGGGGGCGCGCTCAGCCGGGGGCGCTTTTTTCCTTTCCTTTACTTTTACCTTCCTCCCCCACCCCTTTCCTTTTCTTTCCTTTTTTCTTCTCCCTCCTTCTTTTCCCCTTTATCTTTTTCCTTTCTTTTTCTTATTTCTATTTCCTTTTTTTTTGTTTTCCTTTTTCTTTTCCCTTCTTCTCTTTCTCTCCCCCCCCCCCCTTTTCCTCTTTTATTTCTTCCTCTTTTTCCTTTCTTCTTTCTTTCCTTTTCCCCCCGTTTCCTTTTTGTCTCCTTCTTTTCACACTTCCCTAAGGGAAAAAAGCTCGGAGCCCACTTCTGCGCTCATTACTGCTAGATGCCCAGAGACACCAACTGCACTGGAACCCCCCACCCCAGGGCCAGGACCACCCCCAGCCTGCATCCTGTTCGGTTGGTTTTGCTTTGGTCTCCACGTAACGTGTCTGTGTAACAAATCAGCACTGTTGCTGCAGTGACAAGCTCTCTTAATCGTACCAAATTCTCGAATTAAATGATATGTAGAAAAGCCAGCGTCTTTGGCTGAGTAGCAGCATTGTGCTTTCTGGGGAGGAGTGGGGTTGAGATGAATTCACCAAAGGTGTAAAGTTTTAGAACATTAACCGTACACAGGGACGCTGCTGTGCAGTTGTGATGTTATCTTCATCCTTGCTACCGGCGACTGGAGCTAGGCTTCTCAATGGGAACATAAACGTAAGAGTTGTAATGAGCTTGAACTTCACACAAACTCACCGAAGATGCTAACTTTCCATATAGGTGCAGTATTTCCATGCCATAAACAACAATTACCTGGCTCTCACAAGGTGCCAGTTAGTACTTTGTCAGGCAGAGCACATCTATGTGTTATTGAAGGGATTTGGGTGTGTAATGGGCAACTGCAATTACCACTGCTTTGGCAGCTTCAGTCACGCTTTAATTCTGTCTGTGCGTAAGGCCATTTAAACAGAACATCAAATGCAGTGTTTCTAATGAAACTGGTGGTTGTACGCGCAGTGTTTGAAGCAATTGTAGTAGGCTGCTGAGAATCATCCAAGCCTTTCTGGTTTAGCTAGTAGAAAGAAAGCTCTTTCTACTCCAAATGTTTTTTCATCAGTCATATCCTCAGTTGATGTGTTTCAGCAGATGTTACCAGTTTAAAGCTAGCCATGAATCTGACCTAGCTCTTTTGATTTATGTAGACTGAAGAGTCTGGCTACAGAGAGGTAGATTTTGGAGTGTGCCTTTGGTGGGAGAGAAGGTGAGGTTAAACCATGTAGGAGTCCTTCTGCAAATGCTCCCCCTCAACTACAGCCTTGTTTCACTGAAGAAAACAGTGTAAGAAAATCCTTTGCAATAGTGGTAATGTTAAAAACAATTCCAAGAAACTTATGCACTGCTCTCTTCAAAACTTGATACAACAAAAAATTAGGACTTCTTGATGCATAAAGAAAATTCTTGCACAACTTACCTGTGTGAAAGGGGTCCTCTTGTCCTATTGGTGCTTGAGCAGATTATCTGATTTACTATTGCCATTTCTGTGCCATCAAACTGAAAAGGAAAAGAGCAGTGAGGATCCTAATGAACAGGATAGAGGGTTGGTTTTTTTTTTAACAGATTTTTTTTTGCTGTTGTCAAGCTGCATAGCTGAAAGACCTGGATGTCATTGAGAGTATTTCCCCTGCCCACCTCCCCCTCAAAATGGTCCTTTCTATTCTTGCCTATCTTACCAGGAAAGTTTGTCATTTGGTTTTGCAGATTTGATTTAAGAGATGGCTTGGGGTTTAATTCCTGTGGGATGAAGAGGTAGTCTCTTTGCGGGAGTCCCATGGACCAGTGCCACGGAGCATCTCTGCAGACAAGTGGTTGTTTCCATGGGCGTGCTCTGAGCCAAGTGCTGGGTGCTTCAACATTGGTGCTGGTGGTCGAGGTGGCACAAGTCACACCCTGCATGTGGCCATCGGCGCAGAGGAAGGATGCTTTGGTCATGGCTGATAAACTGTCCTTGCACATGCAGCACAGCTGATTGCTTTAAACAATCTCTGCTCCGTGGAGAGACTGTGCTGCCGTGGCTGGCAGATCTGGGAGCCAGGGTGATTTTCTCTGAGGAGCTGCATGTGTTTCTTCTTCACTGTTCAGTTGCAAGGATCCTAAGAGAAAGCAAGAGCCTGGGGTACTGCTGGGTGCTGGTTTAAAGATAATTTAGAGGCAGCACAATGTAGTGGCTTAGGGAAGGGAGCACAAGGAAGGAAGGAAGGGAATAGCATCTGGAGAGTAAGATTAGGCAGGTCCCCAGGGTACCAAAGAGCCATCTGCCAAGCTGCTGTGCTTCAGCTGAGGTTGGCCAAACCTGTGAATCACTGCCAAAACTCAAAGGTTGGGCAGTGAGCCACCAGCCACAGTATCCCGCTCCACATCAGCTCTGTGACGTGCATGCTAGTGATCCCTGGTGTGCAGCAGCTGGTAGAGTTGATCAGTGTGAGGTTTGTGGCCTTGGCCAGAAGAGGTGGGAGCAGTGTTGCTGGGCTCAGTGACCTGGGTCTAGAGGAGGGCCACAAAAATGATCAGAGGGCTGTGAGGACAGGCTGAGAGAGTTGGGCTTGTTCAGCCTGAAGAAAAGGTTCTGGGGAGACCTTATAGCAGCCTTCCAGTACCTAAAGGGGGCCTGCAGGAAAGACTGGGAGGAACTGTTTAGCAGGGCCTGTTGTGATAGAACGAGGGGTAATGGTTTTAAAAAAGAGGGAGGTAGAATCAGGCTTGATATGAGGAAGACTTTTTTACAATGAGGGTGGTAGAACACTGGAACAGGCTGCCCAGAGAGGTGGTGGATGCCCCATCCCTGGAAACATTCAAGGTCAGGTTGGACAGGGCTCTGAGCAACCTGATCTAGCTGGAGATGTCCCTGCTTTTGCAGAGGGTGACTTTAGGTGACTTAGAATCCTAGAATCATAGAACAATTTGGGTTGGAAGGGACCTTACAGATCACGTAGTTCCAACCCCTCTGCTGTGGGCAGGGACACTTTCCACTAGACCAGGTTGCTCGAAAGCCAGTCCAGCCTGGCCTTGAACACTTCCAGGGAGGGGGCATTCACAGCTTCTCTGGGCAACGCTGTTCCACTGCCTCACCAACCTCACAGTAAAGAATTTCCACTTTATATGTAATCTAATCTAATCTCTTCCAGTGTAAAGCCACTAACCCTTGTTCTATCACAACAGGCCCTTGTCAAAAATTCCTCCCCAGCTTTCTTGTAGGCCCTCTTTAGATACTGGAAGGCTGCTACAAGGTCTCGCTGGAGCCTTCTCTTCTCCATGCCGAACAGCCCCAACTGTCTCAGCCTGTCCTCATAAGAGAGGTGCTCCAGCCCTCTGATCATCTTTGTGGCCCTCCTCTGGACTCATTCCAACTGGTCCATGTCCTTCTTATGTTGGAGGCTCCAGAACTGGACGCAGTACTCCAGGTGGGGTCTCACCAGAGCAGAGTAGAGGGGCAGAATCACCTCCCTCAGCCTGCTGGCCATGCTGTTTTTGGTGTAGCGCAGGATGCAGTTGGCTTTCTGGGCTGCAAGTGCACATTGCTGGCTCATGTTGAGCTTCTCTTTAACCAACACCACCAAGTCCTTCTCCTTGGGGCTGCTCTCAATCCGTTCTTTGCCCAGCCTGTATTTGTGCTTGGGATTGCCCTGACTCATGTGCACCACCTTGCACTTGGCCTTGTTGAAGTTCATGGGGTTTGCAAGGCCCACCTCTCAGCTTGTCAAGGTCCCTCTGGATGGCATCCCTTCCCTCCAGCGTGTCGACTGCACCACACAGCTTGGTGTCATTGGTGAACTTGCTGACGGTGCACTCTATCCCACTGTCCATGTCGCCGACAAAGATGTTAAACATGGCCAGTCCCAATACGAACCCCTGAGGAACACCACTTGTCACTGGTCTGCATCTGAACATTGAGCTGTTGACTGGAACTCTCTGAGTGCAGCCATCCAGCCAATTCGTTATCCACCGAGTGGTCCATCGGTCAAATACACATCTCTCCAGCTTAGGGAGAAGGATGTTGTGCGGGACAGTGTCAAGTGCTTTGCACAAGTCCAGGTACATCACGTCAGTTGCTCTTCCTTTATGCATCAGCGCTGTAATGCTGTCATAGAAGGCCACCTAATTGGTCAGGCATGATCTGCCCTTAGTGAAGCCGTGTTGGCTGTCACCGATCACCTCCTTATTTTCCATCTGCTTTAGCATGGTTTCCAGGAGGATCTGCTCCATGACCTTGCCAGGCACAGAGGTGAGGCTGACCGGCCTGTAGTTCCCCACGTCTTCATTTTTTCCTTTTTTAAAAATCTAGTGGATGATGTCCCTGCTTGTTGCAGGGGGACTGGACTAGATGACCTTTAAAGGTTCCTTCCAACCCAAGCTATTCTGTGATTTTATCATATAAGCCATCTGTTCCCCATGAAGGGATGTTTCCTTGCAGCCAGTTCCTGATGGAAAGCATCGTCTGGCTTCTGGAGGAGCAGGGATTTCACAGTCTAGGTCTCCCACCCAGATCTGCTCCATGGCCTGAGGGGTTCACCCCATCCCAGTGGGTTGTAAGACTGTGTGTGGGTCTTTTCCTTTGGCAGTTTGGCTGAGAGAGGGGATGTGTGATAGACAGCTCCTCTGGATCGTTGCCATGTGGAGAAGTGGGGCTGCAGGTGAACAAATTTAGGTCTTAAGCAATCTGTGTCTTAAACGTAAATATCTGAAGGTATTCCTGTGTTCCAGCACTCATGGTAACGGAGGCTGTTTCCAGTCCTTTCCTGTTTGCACTGAGACGATGTTGAGGAGGGGAGTGTAGGAATGTACGCTTCTGTGGGATGAAAAAGCTTTTTGGGACCAACGCTAAGTGTCTGCTCATCACTTTCAGTCTGTCCATAAGTGTCCTTTCATCTCAGGAATAACATTGTTTGAAGTACACTTCTGCAGTATGTTTTCAGGTGCTTTTTCTAAGCACATCCCCTCCTTGCTCTGAGATGCCTCTTGCTGTTGTGCCAGCTCCTGTTGCAGACCGCAGGCTCCTGGGATGCTAATGCATCCAAGAATTTACTCTCTGCATTATAGAGATGAGCCAGGGATGGGGCTTAAAAGCAGGGTGGGGTGAGGGATAGCCCTCTGGGTGCAGGTTAGGTCACCACAGGGTTGGATAAGGAATCAGAGGAGCTTGGGTATTATCTTGACCTTAAAGTTTGAATTGCTCCTGAGTTGACTGTACTGCCTGGATGCTGTAAGCAGACAAACCTGCCAGGGCACCTGATCAAGCTGTCCGTCAAGGATCAAGCTGTCCATGAGAGTCGGAGCTCTGTGTTTCCACCTCCA
This sequence comes from Chlamydotis macqueenii, assembly GCF_036417535.1. Taxonomy (NCBI): domain Eukaryota; kingdom Metazoa; phylum Chordata; class Aves; order Otidiformes; family Otididae; genus Chlamydotis; species Chlamydotis macqueenii. The sequence goes on along the minus strand of NC_141593.1, from coordinate 50,835,205 downwards.
CCAGCTCTGGCTGTGGGAAGTGCCTGTCGTTTGCCATGGCTTGCTTTGCGAACTGTACAAAAAGATTTTCAGTGCCGTGACGGCTCGGCTGAGCCTAAGGAGGCCAGGCTGGAGCTGGCTTTTGAGGATGGGCTGCCATGGCAGAAGCACACGGGTCACTGTCATGCTTGCTGAGGGCTTCATGTCACAGCCACTGCAATTTTTTTTTGACAGCTGGTGAAAGGACTGAAGAGGAAGGCATCGTCTTGAGTCTGTGATACAGTAGTTTCGGAACAGTAAGAAAGCATCCCAAATGGCACAGATTACACCATGCAAGCCTCCCTTCTTGCAGAAGTGATGAATGGAGCTTGCTTTCGCTTCTAAGTGTGAAATGGCACAGTGGAGGAGGTGGCTAATCTCCAAAGTGTACTCATTATTTTTTTACAATGGTTTTCAAACAGGAAGTGTCACTGGGGTAATAGCCGCATCTTTCACGCTGAACAAATGCCAAGTGTGATGGCAAGATGCACTTAAGCCTGGGATATGGATGCATACAGCGTCAGCGGAAGAACCTGTACCAGGAGAGCCGTTTTCTCAACAAATTCTAGTACCAGCGAGTTCTGTTTTTTATCTGCTTTCTCATCTGTGCACTCACTGTGGCCTAACGAGAAAAAAAAGAAGAAGTCCTAACTTCTGCACTGGTGGGATGCTAGTGCTAGTTGGCCTATGTTGTGATGCTTGTGGGGGATGTATCAGCTTTGGTGTCTTCTGCCTTCCTGCCATGACTGAAACTGCATGGTGGCTCCTGATCATTTGCCGGGCCACAGCTGCCCAAGGATGCTGGTGCTGGCATGCCTTAACTCGCACTTTCTTAGCAAGCAGACAGTCTTGCAACAACATCTTTTCAGTTCCCCAACGCGTGCTTGCACAGCAGGAGGCTTATGTGAAATTTGCTGGTGTGACTTCTAGCTTCTGCCTTAATTGTGCCAGGGAGAAGATGGCTCAGATCAATCTTCAATCAAATTTCTGATATGAAAAACTTCTGTTAAATCTAGTTAAGACTCAGAAAGAACAATTTAGGTGAAAGCTGTAAAGTTAATGTAAATACATGATGTGAAATAATCATGCAGGGTCATCGAGCTATGTCTAAGTTAGAGGGAGATGCATACTGCTGTTTGCTTGCTCTGTTGTGTGTCAAGGGCTCTGTGGGTTGCCCTTGCCACAGAGGAAATGCAGGTTTTTACACCTTTGCAAATGTCTATTCATCCAGTTGCTCTTGTGTAGCATGGTTTGCATTTGGGTGTGGGGTCTTTTTTTTGTAGTTTGTTTTTTTTTTAAACTGTTCACTGAAATTGAGGTGCAAAGAATATTGTAATCATTTTGGGATACTATCTTAAACCACGTTTGTAATGTTGATTTGGAAAAGGATGATTAACTCTCCTGATATCCTGTCCTTCTTTACTTCCATCCATAAAACAGTGCTTATTTAGCTGGACATAGAGAATGTACAGCACGTGGGAAAGGAAGTGCCCTGCAGGTTCTCAAGGCTCAGCAGTTGTTGGCTTGGGTTTTGTAAATAATTTAGTTGCTTTAAGATACAGAGGTATCTTCTGTTAGGCTCATGAGGCTCTTAGGCATATCCAAATTTTAGCTTCCATGGAGTTTAAATCCATGTGGGGCAGACCTGTAGCTGGTCTAAACATTGTTCTGCTGTCCGAGATACCCATGGATGATGGAAGTGCACAACCTGCTGAAAAGAAGCAGTCTGTTTGCTAAATATACTCAGAACAGATTGAACAAAAAAAGTAAACGCAATATGTCTAGTACATGTGCCACTGATTTCTCTGAATAAAAGATCCTGTCTTTGTGCAATTTTTCTTAAATCAAGCCCCATTGCAATGCTGTTTGACATAACTCAGGAGAAATACTTGCACTGTGGCTTTATTAAAAGTTTTGGATCTTTTTTACTATATTTATTTTTTATATCTAAGAACATGATGGTTCATGCAGTGAGCCAAAGCCTACCTCTCAATGGGCTTGCTTTGATTCTTGCACATACCTTAGAAGTAATGCATAGACATCCAGGCGTTCATAGAACACACATCAAAAATCACTGACTTGGCAAATAGAAAATGCTGAATGACCTTTAATGGTAAAGTGTAATCATACAGACTTTGAATTAATATGCTGTTCACACTCACACAGTTACAGCTCAGACAGTGTCAGCCTTTGCATAATAAAAAGCATTTAATTCAGTATAACAGCTGACTGCTCCCAAACAACTTCAACCAAACAACTAAGCAAACATTTCTTTAAGGGGAGAAAAACCCAAGTGCAGGTGTAAAACAAGATGACCAGACTGAAAACAAATTTTACCTGCAACTGCTTGATACTGCTGCTAAGGCATCCCCTTTTCTAAGGAGCAGCTCTTTTGCTTCATTTCTGAATTGAGCCTCTCATCAGACACTGGCCTTTTGTGAAGCCTGCCTTTGAGTGAGGAGAGCCACTCCAATGGTATCTGCACCCTTTCAGTTTTGCTCTCTCCAGCCTGGCCGCTTCCTGGGGAGACTGCTTCTGGTAAACACATCCCGCCGCGCTGGGAGCCGCACAAGAAGCCTGCGGTGTCCCAGTGCCTTTTGGTGAATCCCTGGGGTGAAGGTGTGGGGCGTGTTGTGGCGAGGACTGAGGAGTGGAACTGACTGGATGGTACCGAGCCTGAGGTCTGCCCGGTCCAGGGCCATGCCAAAGCCTGGTGAGCACGTAAGAGTGGCTGGCTGCACCGGTTTGGAGCCAAGGTCAGTTTAGCCCAGGACCATGTACGTGGTCATGGATGTCAGCAGATGCCTAGGAAGAGTTCAGCTTGGAGCGTCATGAGAAGGATGTGATTTTTATGTATGTTGTGAATTTGTATCCCTTGAACTTGTTCACCCTCCTTTTCAGCTCCCGTAGGATTTTGATTTCCATGGTACTGCTTTCCAAGGACGTCTGTGGTTTTGACTACAAACTGTGTGAGGAACCATCCCCTCTTTGGTGTGATGCTGACTCCTAATACCTTCTTTTGATGTCCTCTGTGTGTTGTATTAAAGAGGTGGTGAATCACTGATTGCTCTTTGTCTTTTTCAGACCCCTTGTGACTGTGTGCATCTCTGCCACGTGTCTCTCAGCTGCCTCTTTCCTTCAGCTGAAAAGTCCTAGCTGACTTGGTTATCCCTTTCTATAATCCAAACTTCTCTGCTGGACAACTGCTAGAGGCAACGCCCTCACACAAGCCCTTTCCTCCCGCCACCGCCCACACCTTCTGGCTCTCTGCACATCTCCCTGCAACTCCTGATAGTCAGGAATTTGTTTAATTGACCCAAGCTGAGATTTCTTTTCCAAAACTTTTGGTAGCATCAACGCTTGGCAGCTCCAGCTGAGGTTTAGCCATGCAAAACTCCTGTTCTTCTGAGCCTTAATCTATTTTCCTAATGCTTTAATTTAAGAATTGGAAAGATGTATATTAGCACATGGGATGTGCATGTGAGGAAAACACAAACATATTTTTGAGGTCACATGGAAGTAAAAACTGCAAACCTTGCTAGTGGTCTTTTTGAGAGCACCAGTGTGCTCTCTGCTCCCTCTGTGCTGCCTGTGCACTATCTGTCACCAGCTAGCAAGTTTATTTTAACTCCAGCTTTCTGCATTTCATCCTGTTACTTAGGAAAGTGACTTAAGAAAAGCTCAACAGAAATAGTCTTTTCAGAACAATTAGTACAACCTGTCAAAAGCAGTGAGGCTTGCTAAGCTCACACCCACACAGGAATGGTAACAGTGCTTAAAAACAAGGGCTGGCCACTAGCTGTGCCAGGCTGTTGGGGTCCTTGTCTGTCCGTGACGGCAGAGCTCTCAATGTGTGACTCTGAAAAGACTTTACCATGGCACTGCACCTTGACTCACGTGGTCCTTTTGCTCTGCTGGGAACTTGCTGGAGAAGGTTGTAAATCTGTGGAAACCTCTATCCATCAGTCCTGCCTTTCTTTTTTTTTTTTTTTTTTTAAATGCTAGCTCTACTACTAGGTACTCTATTTCTGTCAGTCTCTGAGGAAACTCCTGGGGTGCAGAAGGCAAGATGAAGGAAGATGTTAAAACTCCTCCTGAGAGCATAAACTCACTGTATTAGGGTATATGAGGGCTGCTGAGGGGCATTTGGCCTTTTTTTTTGCCGCTAGAGGTGTTGGTGAAGCAATGAGAATGGAACAAACACAGCCTGGGATGAGAAATGGTCCAGGTGTGGCCATGAAGTCCTCGATAGTTGGCTGTGGTTTGCAGGTATCCTGCAGAGGCTTTTTCCTGCTTCCTTGCAGTAGTCTCGACAGCTCTGTTGTGGCCACTGCAGCATCTCCCCACTAGCCTCTCTGAAACTGCCAGAAAGCGCATTGGAGAACTGGAGTAACATTTATTTCTGGGGGTAGAGTACTTGAGTTTTATTTAGAAAGTTTGCAGGGGTCCCCCTGAGGATGCTCTGACCCCTCTGTCCCAGCTCACAGCCCTTTGTGAAAAGTCCTTGGAACCCTTCCTGCTGATGTTTTCCTTTAGCATGACTGGTCTCCTGCTGTCCAGTATTTCGTCTCCCTCTTGCTCCCTGAAGGCTCAAGCTTGGGCACCCATCCCATTCTGCTTTTTCCCAAGCACCATTTTCACAGGTCTCCTGCGAGGAGTCAGTCTGTCCTCTCATGGGGTCTGAGAAACTCCAGAATGACATCTGCCAGTTAATTATCTGCTCCTTTGAACACTCTCCTCCTTATTAAATGTTTTCAAAGAAAACACGTACCTTAAGTGTGAATGCTTCAGCAGGCACAGTTCACAGTTGCACAGTTCACGGTCGGCTCTTTGTGAGCTGATCTATTCCTTGTCCCAGCAAGCCATGGACAATGTTACTTCCTTCCACTGAGACCCACATAGATGGAGCCCAGCTTTTCTGTCGGCTCAGCTGCCAATGGCAGTGAAAGAAAAAGACTCTGATATTCCTCAGTTAATGCTCTCTGGGATGTAGGGATTTAAACAAATAAACAAACAAACAAAAACAACAAAAAAGCCCCAGGAAGAAAACAGTCTGTTCCAAAAAAGGCCTCCACGAAAAGCTCAGTTGAATTCAAAAGAGGATACTGTAGTGCTTTCCTTCCATGCAAAAAGGAGAATCATTTTCTTCGGCTCGGATGACTCACCAAGCCTATCTAAAAACCACTGGGATTTTTAGGGGACAATTTGAAGGGAGCACAGGACTGGAGTAGAAATAAAATTCATCCAGAGAGAAACACTGTGCTTCAGGAAAGGTGACAGCGGCTAACTGTCCTCAGGGGCCTGCCTAAAGCCAACTCTCAGGAGTGAGTTGTGGCAATGGTTCCTCCTTGCAGCTACTGACCCTCTGCTCCGACTCAGCAGCTTTGCTTCTTGTGCTAGCCTGGTACCACCATGAGCACCGAGGACATATCCTAAACAATCTCTGCTCCTGCAGCACGGGACAAAAGCCCAGCAAAGTGGGACCTCTGTTGACTCATGCTGATGTCTTGTGTGAGGTCAACAGAAACGGGTCCAGTGTGCTGGCAGGAGCTCTGAGTGGTGAGAACTGCCATGTCCAAGCTAACTCAGCCTCAGAGATGTTCTACAAAATTCACCCACGAAGCAAATGCAATCTCCCCAGCTCCCGACCAAGAACCATGACCCAGAGTAGTGGGCTTGATCAAACATGTTCAAACAGGCAGAAAGTGCTGCAAGAGCGGCAAACGAATGGGCAAGAACTCACTGCCTCTCTGCCCGAGCAAAATCAGACTGAAAAACTGTGTATGTGGCTCATGAGAAGTGTATGTGCAGCTGGGCTGATTTAAGGGGATTGATTCTCTGAGCAAGCGTCACCCTCTCCAGCAGTGACAAACACCAGACGCATCAAAGGTGGTGGTTAAAACCCTCTGAGGGAAGCAATTATGAAATGAGCTGACCCGGACGCAGATTTTTTTGCCCTTGAGCTGAGGGAAAAGGCTTAAGCAGGAGTTTTATATGCCTTCCAATCTTGCTTTTATTTAATCCTTGCTAATGCAGTTTGGAAAGCACCATTTATCCAGCCCTCCTCTGGGCTCCGGGTCTTGGGGCACTTCTGCAAGGTTTGGGTGAGGGGCAGACTGAAAGAAGAAAAGGAGAGCACATGTTCTCCCTCAATTGTCTGGGTTTTTTTTGTTTTGTTTTCCCGGGTTTTTTTTTGTCTCTAAGGAAGAATAACAGTAAAGCAATAGTCTTCAAAGCCAGCTCTGACCTCATAGCATCCTCATTCTCTTCCCCTCTTGCTTTCTCTTTTTAGTATCTCTTGTTTGGATGAAATATCATAGATTTATCCTTAAGCCTGGATCTGGAGGCTCTGAACTACTTTACCTTTCCACATCCTTATAGTGCTCTGACAACCTAAATAGATGTTAGGTTCAGTTGTTCCCATGCACAAACCAGTATCTGTAATTCTCATCAGCAGTGCAGAGCACTTCTGAAAATCAAGTTATCCCTTTCAGACGCCAAGACAAAGGTCTTGCAGTCTCCACTTAGACACTTAACTCTGATAAAGGGTGCCCTGTACACTGAAAAACCATTAATTTAACCATTCATTTCTGCCTGTTATGGGATGATGCAGAGGGTACTGTGCACTGGACTCTTCTTCCTTGCTTTATGGTAAGGTACAGGCAAATACAGACCCTTGGAAAATGTGTTTGCTGGCAGAGAGGCTCAGTACAGCAACTGTCTGTGAAGCCCTGAAGAGCAGGGCTGAAGGATGGAGATACTGTGTCCTAGAGGTGTGTAGATCAGAAATTCCTGACTGCTCAGAAACTAGACTTGCTCTGTCCATTTTATTTTCCATTTCATTCATCTGTGAGTGGGATCTGGCACCAGCTAGTCATTTAGCTATCCCATTCATTTGCATCCACTTGGATAGGGTGAATTTTTGTCTGACTCCATAAACTACTCCTGTCCGGGCTATGGCAGACTGATAGCCTCCTCGTGTGTGCTCTAGGTCCAGCTGTTCCTTTTCTAGCCCTTCCTGTGCCCTTTCCTGTGAATGAATGCAGACCTGTAAAAGCAGGGGAGACATGGAGGCTTCTTCCAAGCTTGTTTTATCACGTTTGTGATAGTCATCTTTGCGCTAGGAAGCCCTTCATCTGTTTCATCACATTTTTCCCAAAATATTTGGTAGGCTAGTGTTAGCAGGTCCATCAAAGTACCTGTTGGAACCCTAGTGATGAATAGTTGGACCAGTGAATGGTAAATAAATATATCCAATGTTCCTGCTTAAGATCTACTGCCCACTTATTACAGAGGTCTGTTGGACTAAATCCTGCAAAACAGGTGAAATGCAGAAAGGTAGGAGAAAAAATGAGGGTAAAAGACCAAGAAAACCTGGAGCAAAGCAGTTCTAGGGCATGGAGCAATACAGTTATTTGTTAATGTGCTCAGAAGAAAATGTAATTGTTGGAGAGCTGGCCTTAGAGGAATGAATGGATTTGTGGTTCTGTCCACCTCTGATTAAAGAGCCTTGACCGTGTGTTCCTGTGAATTATGCATGTCCTGTACTTTGAATTTCTGTTTGCAGCTGACGCTTACCCTAAGGTATTTGGTGGAAGTGCATAAAAGTTATTATTGTCGTGGGGGGCAGAATGTTCCATCTGGCTTCTTTTCCTTTAAAGAATATTTTTGTAAGCTAAGGCCTTTGCCAATGTGAACCATGCAATGACTTACTAAGCTGTAACAATTGGCTGCCTCAAACATAGGGTATGAATATAAAGGTCACTGAAGAATTTATAGAGTTAATGATTTATTTCTTCTGTCACTTCAGACAGAAGAATTACGGGCTGTGTCTTGCCTAGCTGGGAAGAAACTTCATGCTGACTGCAGACAGTTTTTGCACTACAGTTTATTGCTGGTGTGTGCTTTATGTCAGAAATTCGATTTGTCCCCACCTGTACAGAAAACTAATTTTGATCTTAGTCCTGCAGCCTTTCTGTCCTCTGAGAAACTGGACCCTTACCATGTCAAACTGTTTCTTACAAGTTAAAGCAGTGGGGAGGTGCTGGTGGCACCAAGCCTGGGTGGCACTGGGATTCTTGATCCGTCCATCCTTCCGTTACCTCAGGTGCTCCCTTGCTAGCTGCAGAGACCACCCTGTGCCCTCTCCCCACCTCCTGGCTATGGAAATAGGTTTGACTTGTGTGGTATGGGGTCATAAAACCAGGTTGGGCTATTGTCCTGATCTAGATGGCCGTGGTCAGGCATGGGCTGCCCAACGGGGACCCTCAGACAGCACTCGCCACATGTTTGCATACCTTATTATCCTTTTTCCCCTTTTTGATCATGCTTGTTGTAGCCCTTAGTCCTCCCTTCCTCTGCCCCAGTCTCCTCCCAAAGAAAAAGCTTGCCCCATTTATGGTTTTCCCATAGGTCCCAGTTTTGTGACATCCATATTGAAATCTGCTATTTCTGATCCTAAGTGCTATTACTGAGATGGTTGCCCAGTGCTGCTGGCCTTGCAGTGGGTAAGCTGGCTAAAGATGTGAGCGGGTGGGTGCTCTGACTTCACTGCTTAATACTGAAATGCTTGAGTTCAAAGGCAAGAGAGGTGAGCTCTTCAAAAGCGCTCTGAGTTGGCCCATGTCTGCTCTGGTTGATCTTGGTGGTGACAGAATTAAAGCAACACTTTGAAAATCCTACCTGACAGCCCACCTGAAGGGATTTCATGTTCCTGCTCCTGTTTTTTCACTAAAAGGTAGAAAAGCTTTGTTTATTTTGATTCCGCAGGCAGAAGCACTTGTGTGGGATAATGATGTATCGGCTCATGCCCAGACTGTTGCCAAGGCCAAATATGAATTTTTATTTGGCTTGGAAGAAGAGAAGCCTTCAGAAATGGGTAAGTGCTATTTATTACTATTGTGTGCAAAAAAAAACCAAAACCCCAATAAATCTCTTAAGCCACTCAGGAAAGTTTTGCAGAAGCTGCTCCCAAATGACCTCATGAGGGCTTGCTCACTGTGCTATGCTGCCGGACCATGGGGCGAGTACCACACCAAAGGAACCTGCTGGCTTGTCCCCAGAGAATGACAGCAGTTCCCTGTCTTATGCCCCTGCCTTTCTCTTTGGCTTACCTGGGCCACCTCAATGTGACAGCGGGGACTTGTGTGCTGGAGACACGTTGTTGGAGGGAGTCACAGCGCTTCTCTACAGCCAAGTCGTTTCAGCCACGTTCTGCAATTGCACATGCAGAAACATGGCCATCTCTGCTTGGAGGTACCTCCAGGAATGCTGTTCGTGGTCTGCAGGCTGCTCTTCCTACAGCTAGAGGTAGATAAGATTTTAAGGTAGATAAGATACTTGAGGTGGTATCTGACCTGCTCCATTCTCTGTAGTTAGTAATTCAAGAAATCCAGGTGCAGCACCTAATGTTATGCCTAAGGATCACTTTTGTTTCTGTTTTCTTTTTTTTTTTTTTTTTTAATATAAGGCATTTTCTACCTTTTTGCAGCCCAAGCTTAGCAGAAAAGAAATACAGTTACTATACTTATTTCTCTTGCTTTGTTGTAATTATCAACAATCCCTGCCCTCTTTGCAAAAGTATTTCCTCAGGCTGTTCTCTTTGCACCTTGATCCTTTTTAATTGCAAACTTTCTGGAATGTCACTTTTAATTAAAAAGACTCCTTTCTTGCCAGAGAAGCGCAGCACTTTGTACAGAAACAAGCTGTGTAGGCTGCTCCACTTCAGTAAAGAAAGGGGAAAAAAAAAAAGAAAGAAATAAGAAGCAGAACTGAAGTCTGGAGAGTGAAGCAGAACTGAAGTCTCTCCCTCGATTTTCTAAAGTTTGGTCTTCCACTTGGGAAGTCCTAATTGCAGAGTGAAGGGGAAAAAAAACCAAAACAAACAAAATGTCCTCCTTTATGAGTTTTTAAAACTTTTACAAATTGCCACAAAATGTGTCTTGGATTATTACATGAATCACAATGACCTCATTTCTTGTTTGGAGAGACACAGTGTGAGAGCACTGTCAGCAGGCATTAGTACATTTCTGGAGATTGGCATTAAATAAAGTATGCTGTGTCTAATAAATCCAAGTGAATCTATTGTTATTACTAACCAAAACAATTATCAAATGTGATGGGTATTCTGAGCTGACTGAGTACTGAGCCCTAAAATAAAGAGCAGCAAAAAGTAAACCAGATATATTGGCTTATCCGTGTACTTTTCTGTATTTTTCCTGTGCTGTTTCTTGCCTTCTTTCTGGATCTTCTTCTGTTCCTTTAATAATCAGAAACTACTATTAGGGGCTACATTAGTGTAATGGGAATTACTTCAAGGGAGAGTTTACAAATACTTAAGGGTGGTTAACATACAACATATGTGAATTGTACCCCAAAACTGGGTGACCTCCTGCCCACCAAGACTGGCTTCATGCTGTCACAGACAAATGCATGCTCCTCCAGGAAGATGTTTGACCACAATGGATAAATGAGAGTGGTGCTGCCTCATCTACGTTTTCCCTTCAAGCATTTTAACTGCTAATTAACTGGAGATGAATGAGGATGGGGTTACTGAGGGCACAGTAGTACAAAACCAGGGCTCTGCAGACCAAATCCTGGCTTCCTTTCATTTGACATATGTCGAATATGTCATGACATATGTTTTGAGGGGAAGCAGCTATGCCTGAAAGTTTCTCTGTCCTTCTCTGTGTTAGATGGGAGGGAAAAAACACCACTAAAAATCCAAACAAACTTGCTACTTTCTAAAGTTGCCTTTAAAAGAAAGAAGATATGCTTTTAGTAGGTCCAAGTATGAAAGATTTCAAGCAAATGAGTGATGGGGGCAGGGCCAGGAGAAGTACTGCTGTTTAAACTTGATCAAAAGAACTGTGGGCAGTAAAGCTGAACTTTAATTTATCTAACTCAAATCAGTTCACCTGTGCCTTGGCTGACATCAGAAACTGAGAACATAACACATAAACTGCTGAATGGCTTAATTTCTTCTGCCTCCCAGTTTATCCGTTCCCTTTTGGCCACAACCATGTTACTGAAGCCCTGCTGGATGCTGTTAAGGGTATACATTTTTTAACTGGGTACTAAAATAGTTGCATTGGACAACCCAATTCACAAAAAAGGAAGTACAACTGGGGATGACTGTCGCAAGTGCTTGTATTTGCCTAGATGGGAGGCTGCAGACTTTGTTAAGAGGCTGCTGTGCTGACTTTTACCTTCCAGGCTGAAGCTTGTCATTTTCACAGGTGAGATGAGGGAAAAAAAAAGTTAGATGCCTGTAGAAGAGGTGTTTCATCAGTGATATTCAAATACTAATAAAGCTGCCACATAAAAAAATTTCTCCTTGTTTCTCTTCTTTGTTGCCCTCAGTCTGGTTTTATCTGGGATATTTGTTATCCCTGATGTATTCCTGTGCTCTCATCTTTACTGTGCAATGCCTCTTATCTGGCTTCTCTCCTCTCTCATCTGTTGCCCATCCTCCTGCCCTGGATGCATGATTTGGAGCAGAAGCAGGTCCAGGTCCCCAGAACCCTCATAGTATCATGGGAGGGCTTGGGACCACAAGACTCCCTGCAGACCCCTGTTCGTGGGGCTGCTTCTTGCTGGTGTGGGAGCGGGGAGGATGCACCACGGGTGGCCACGTGCCCCTGCGCTGCCTGGCTGCCTTCCTCAGTGAAATCTCAGCCTTCTGCCTTCCAGCAAAAGAAAATGTTTTTTAAAAACTGAATTTATCTGGGCTGAACAAGGCATCTTCTCAGCCTCGTTGACATAAAGAGTGCTTGTTGTATATGGAAACATAGCCCCCTCTGGAACCGGCCGTAGAAAACAGTGATCTCTGTTGAGCAGCTTTATCTTTAGGCTTGAGCATGCTATGGAGTACTGATTTTTATGACTTTGCAGTTAATGCATTTAAATACCAAACAGAAAATAAAGTCCCGACAACATGATTTAGTCCTAAAAATTGCTTCCTTGGAGAAGAAAAGGGGGATGCTACAAAATAATTGCTTAAGTAAACATGAAAGTCAAGTACTCCATAATTCCTGTTATATGACATAATAAATCCAAGACAATTTTTAGGAAGAAAATAGCTTCTTAAAATTCATAAACAGTCTTTTCTCTGATGCTTCTAGGAGGAGAAAGCTTTCACTCCTTCTGTGTAACCGAGGGTTTAATCTCAGCCTTCACAAAAAAGCCCTGTACAAATAGTTCCTGCGTTGCTATGCAAATCTGGTCTTTCCCAACAGCTGCTGGAAGAAGCTTGGTTTTGAATTCCTTGTGAAACAAATAGCTTTTTGGAAAGCCTGTCACTTGCTGTTTTGTGTACAGTGAGGTGTCATGAGGCAACTGAGCTCATTTAACAGCTTGCTTCTGCCAAAAGAGATGGTCCCAGCCACATGCTGCCATGTATTGTCTCATGCTAGTTCTTGTCCTCATCTCTTTTCTTAGCAAGCGCAAGCCAGCAAAAACTGAGTAACAAAAAACCCCCAAAGAAAGCAAAAAAACCAATTCTTTAAAGAAAAAAAAAAGGTTTACTTTCTCCTGGCAACATGTGCTGAATCACCTCTGCAAGGAGTCAAACAGTACCAGAGCTGATGCGTGAAAGAAAACGAAATGCATACTTTAACCCGTGCAACATACCCATTCCTGAACCTGAATCATGGAAATTATTGCTTTTGCTGTTGGATTTCTTTAACTCGTTTCAGGAGCAAAGGAAGCACAAAATGGCTGCTTTTTTTTGTACAAGCAAAGCCTTTTCACGGTTCTATGATGCTGATTTAAACAGCCTTAAGAAAATTACCCCAGTAACTTTCTGTAAAATGAGTATTACTAACTTACTGTTCTGCCTTGCTTGCTATTTTTGTGTCACTTCAAGTTACGCGTGTCCAGCTCTGCTGTATCCTCCTTGCATTGCATCGATATGGGGCCTACCTGATCCTGACTCTGAAAACTGCCGTTAGACCACAGTCACTCACACACTGCATCATTCTCGTGCTAGCACAGATTGCTGACTGTAGTCTTGCCCAGTGCTTCAACCGTATTGCTTTCCATTTCGATGCACCACCCTCTGTCCTGTTTTCATCTCTTGCTCTTTCCATTTTGAGGCAATCTTGAAGGTCTGGGCTCCCTGGTCTGGTATCTTCCTCTGCAGCTCTGCTTTCCCAAAAGGTGCAAAACTGCATTTTCTGATGGTTGAAGGACTGCCTGATTTTCACATTCATGTTGCTTAATTACAGTGGACAGAGCCTGTGAGGACAGGTACATCAGATATGCATATGCAGATATCCTGCAACATTTACCAGGGATGCATAAAAGGCTGGAATCTGGAAAGCTCAGACCTGTGGTGCCCCCACATACTTAATTAAAATTCCATCATCCTGTTCTGCATACTTTACTCTGTCAGCTTTTCTGTTGCGTTTCTAGTGTCCCACTGCATTTTCTGACACAGTGAAGACCAGCAGGAGTTTTTTAAGTAGTAGCATGTGCTCAATACGTTTTCATGTATCTATCCCTGATGTTTGGTGTTGCTGGTTGGCAGTGATGCAAAGAGAAGGTTAACTTTTTACATTTATGTCTCCAGAGGTACTGTACGAAAAGATACTTTTCCAGCTGAGTGCTTACCACTCCGGCACCAGCACGCTGACTGGCTGTGCTGAATGCTCTTCCTCCACTTCAACGCAGAATAAACCAGGTGATTTTGAACTCCTGCTTGGATGCTCTGAGGAGCAGCAAGCTCTTACAGTGCTGTCAGAGGAGTACATCTGACTGTGCACATATCAAAATTAATGCTGGTGAAGGACAGGAAAGATGGGGACTGTTGAGTAGAGCCTGTTATGACAGGACTAGGGGTAATGGTTTTAAAATAGAGGGGGGTAGATTTAGATTGGATATTAGGAAAAAATGTTTCACACTGGAACAGGTTGCCCAGAGAGGTGGTGGATGCCCCATCCCTGGAAATGTTCAACGCCAGGTTGGATGAGGCTCTGAGCAACCTGATCTAGTCAGGGATGTCCCTGCTCCTTGCAGGGGGGTTGGACTAGATGACCTTTGAAGGTCCCTTCCAACTCTAACCATTCTATGATTCTATGATTCTATGACAGGTTGCACTGTGCTCTGCATCTTGGCTACGTGAGATGGAGCTGTCTTGCTGTCTCTGAATTTCTGAGTCCTGCTTCCTGGGGCCGGGCAAAGCTGGGGCACGCTCCAAAGCCGTCAGGTGTGGTGTGATGGATGCCTAGGTTTCCAGTTCCAGGGAAAGGAAAACTAAAGGGAGATGAGGCATTATGCTAAGTCCCTTGCTCTGCAGGAGGAAATTGGATGTCTTGTGACCTGCACTTGAAAGCTGGATAGTTCAAGTTATCATAACCTACAGCTGCAGGGAGGAGGTTACCACATCCTCAACTTGGTAAACAACAGAGTTGTTTGAAGGCCAAGGGTTTAGTACAAATAATCGTTAAAGCCTGGGCTGTTTGTTTATTGTTTTTTAAAGACGTAGAATAAAGCACTCAGAAGTTAGGAAATGCCAGAGTTAAGGCAGTGATTACCTCCCCATCTGTGGGCTGTCGGCCGAAGCAGAGAGCTGCGCTGATGTGAGCATGCAAATATTTGGGGGCCTGGTGATGCTGGCAGCGTGTTGGTGGTGTCTGGCCGCTTCAGATGCTCTGAGCACACGTGGCCCAGGCTGAGCTGAGCTGAAGCTGACAGGGCTCAGAAACACTTTCCCGGAGGCAGTTGGATGCTTCCTTTCTGTCGGACAGATGGAAAATGATGCATACTAGTCAGCAGGCACAACAGGAGAGGCTCAGCCAGCTGACTTGGCCAGCTGTAGACTGGTACGGTGAGGGACAGCTGCATTTTTGCTTGTTGTCACCGTGGGCTCCTCTCCTCTCCTTGGCTTCAGCCCCATCACCCAGTGAGATAGGCAGCCCACCAACACAAGCTCTTCATTGTGCTGTAGCCTTGATTCATCTCTGAAGCTTTCTGAAGGAAACGATGCATGTTATCCTGCTGCTGGAGATGGCTTATGAACATGGAGAAAGCATTTAATTAAAATTATGTGGGTAGATGCAGTTCTGGCCTGGTATCCCACTGAAAATGTGTAACACGGGGTACAGCAAGTATTTTTCCTTTTTGCAGTTCACCGCTTTAAGAAGTGCCTTCTGCACTAGACCCCCGCGTTGTTTATGTAACTCTGTCCAGCTTCCTGAAGAAGAGAATCTCATTCGCTGTACGAGCTTGCTGAGAAGTTACCATGCAATGTCCAGCTGCACCTTTCGCAGCAAATACTGGGAGCCTGGGAGATGCACATGCCCCTCTGTGCCCTATTTTTGTTTTAGTGGGTGCACGACTTGATATCCAGCTCCTGGGGGGCTTTGAGGACTGCTTAGCAAGCTTTCTTTTAGCCTGGCTAAGTGGTCCCAAACCCTGACATGCAGTAAGTGACATGGTTTTCCACGGCGGTGCCTAGTTTCTTCGGCAGCTGCTGCAAAGATCCAGAGTTTCTGAGGTCTGTGAGTAGTAATGTGGGTTTTTTTAAGCCGTTGTTGCTTGCTCAAAGTCTAATGATACATTTTCTCTCTGAAGAGATCTTTCTAGTTGAATTATTTTTTGAGGGTTTTAGAAAGATTCTTTAAAAATACAGTATTTTAAGTATGTAACATTAAGTACAAATGGATTTAAAGAGGCTGTAAAGTCTTTGTAGATGCTGCAAGTGTCAAAGCAAGCTGAGGGCTGTCACTACCCCAGAAGTTTGCTCTTTCAGCTGAAGGCTCTTAGGGAGCTTTTAAAGTAATTCTTGCTATCACCATGTGTATGTACACTTAGAAAATCACCTGTTAGCTGCTTCTTTTCTAAATCATAGCAGTGGAAAAATAGAAAATTTCAGAGGAGGCTCCAGGGAGACCTTATAGCGGTCTTCCAATACTTCAAGGGGGTCTACAAGAAAGATGGGGAGAGGCTGTTCAGTAGAGCCTGTTGCAATAGGTCAAGGGGTAATGGTTTTAAAATAGAGGGGGATAGATTTAGATCAGATATTAGGAAAAATTTTTTTACAATGAGGGTTGTAGAACACTGGAACAGGTTGCCCAGAGAGGTGGTGGATGCCCCATCCCTGGAAACGTTCAAGGTCAGGTTGGATGAGGCTCTGAGCAACCTGATCTAGTTGGGGATGTCCCTGCTCCTTGCAGGGGGGTTGGACTAGATGACCTTTGAAGGTCCCTTCCAACTCTAACCATTCTATGATTCTATGATCCTTTTTGGCTCTGTCTTTTGAATTTTGGGTTTAAGACTTTTCCAAACATAAGTCTTAAACCAAAACTTGAGATTCTTGCAGCCACATCACTCCAGGGGGTGGAGCTTTAAAGAATAGAAGTGCATTAAATATAGTAAGACTCACCCACACTTTTACATCAGGATAAGGAGCCTAGATACTCCCTTTGTATTCCCTCCTGTTCCCACTCATGCTAGCAGCTGTTTTGCTCTACCCTTTTGCTTTCCAGGGTAATGACTCTTGGGACCAAGCTATCTCACTGACCATCTGTTGCCGAGACAGCAATTTGTAGTGGATAATCCCTCACACTAAACCCTCGCAGCACGTGCTGCATGTTAGTTTTGGACTTTGTCCTGTTCTGAGCTCACTGTAGGCCTGTCAGCTGCTGTGGCAAGGTGCCATCCTTCCCGCAGCCGGGGGAAAGGTGCGAGGCTCCCTGGAAGACTCTTAGTTCAGTGTCGCAGGGATCATGCAAGTGTTCCCAAACCCGGTTTGCCACTGGGAAACTGTTAAATCTGTGGGGAAAAGAAGTCAAAAGTCGCAACCAAGTCACAGCATTGCTTACCTGAGGCTTTTCATCAGGAACAGGGTTAGAAGGTTTGCAATTGTAAAAAAACCACACAGACACTCAAACCAAATACACAGTGATGTGGGTATTTTACCTGCTGTTTTGATCATTGCTTTCTTCGTGGACAGGATTTACATTCTTAACCTAGCAGCTTTGCTCACTCTGTTTTTCAAGCTGTGACAACTCGGGCATCACATCACCACCTGACTCCAGGCGCTGGGACTTGGCTAGCGGAGAGACTTGTGACTAATTTACCCAGTGTGGGCATGGCTGTCCTGTGGCAGACTGAAGGTTCACCTAACACAGCCTCTGGTTGCCCAGAAACCCCAGAATTTAGGGAACTATGCAAGAGCAGTACTATTCTGGTAACCTCTTCCTGTATGCAGCAAGCTATAGGTATGGGATTTTTTGAGCAACATGCTGCCTCTGGGTGCCTACAGGGGGATTTTTTTTACTTCCCTGAACTGGTCAGTTTAATTTCTTGGTAACCCTGAGCCGCCAACTGCCTGGCTCTTCAAGCACAGTGAGTGCATGGCGCATGCTGCCAGTGCACGCTACTGGGTCTGTGTCGAACCTCCTGCTGACAGCAGCAGGGACACCCCCTGGTCATCTCTTTTTGCAGTGAGGAATCTCAGCCAACAGAGTCACTTTTTGTCCACAGGCTCTGCTGTATCTCTGGTCCCCTCCCCTTCTCTGCATCTTTGCTAAGGCAGCAGAGGCGTTTAACCAGGGCATATTTTCTAGGCAACTCTCCTCTACCTCTTCCCTCTGTTCCATCCCTTGCCTTCACTCAGCTGCCCTGTTTCCACCAACTTGCTATTTTTACATAAAGCTGGTGTAACCTTGCAGGGATGAAGGCCTGGCCCCACTCCGCCAGGCAAGCAAACTGCCCAAAAACCTGGAGTGGCTGCAAGCTGCAGAAAACCCTGCGCCCAGTCCGGCGCAGACATGTGCAGTCCAGTTACAAAACTGCACGGTGCTTGCATTATGCTAATCCCCCTGCTTTCCCTAACGAAGGACCTCCGCCGGCCAGGCAGGACCCACGGCTGCACAGAGAATGACATTATTTGGAAGAAGGCGCAAGGCTGCCAGTGACTGTGCAGCATTCCTCCCCTCTCATAGGGGGAGGCTGCTCCATCTTGGCGTGTGCAGGCATTGCTTTATAAATCAGAATAGTTTTAGTTACCATGGAAGTTGTAACTCGAGGGAGTGCAGGACGAGGAGACGTGTGACCCCCCTCTCTGATGGGTTGCAATAATGATATAATGCCGTAAATCCCACAATTTGTTCATTAAGCTCCGTCACCTAGAGATTAATTTCCTTTAAACGCACGCATTGTTTTTACTTGCCCTCTTATTTTAGAAATAATGGCAAGAGATGCCAGTACCAAGAAAGCATAACTGCTATGATGCTGCATGCAGGCTCACCCACATGCGGCTTGTGATCAGCGCAAGGAGCTGCGGAGAAATAAAATGCAAGATGACGGGGCTGCTTTGTGCAGCCTTCCAGCTCAGTAATGCCAAAACGTTGTCAGGCGCCCCAAGCTCTCAAACCAGCACACGACTCTCAGCATCGCCATTCTGCCTGTTTCTTCCCTTATGGATACAGCCATAATAAACGGCAGCTAAGCACAGACTCCCTGGCGTACCGTCAGGCAACCTTGCTGGAAGAAATTTTTTCCCCCCCCTGCAAGCTGCCAAGGTGGACTCCTTAGCTCCTGCGATAGACTGAATGAGACTGCAGTTCCCCCATCAGTTTCATAATAGTCAGAAAGCATCCATTTACATCATTGTGTGCAGTGCAGGGCAGCAGCTGCCAGGAAATTTGAAACTATTTTGATTCCCGTTGACTAGAACAGCAGCAATTGAATTAGCTGGTATCGCTATAGATAAACTGATGATCTGTGCATTTTATTTCTTTGACCAATGGGTAACTGCTGGAGCTACAGTAACCTCTGTGAGTAAGGACACTGTTCAAGCAAATATATCTAATTTTTCGAGCTAGTTTATATATATATATATACTGTGTAGAGAGAGACACTCACACCATTCTTCTGTAAAATGTACCTGTAAACAAAATGTCTGTCTATGCTTATAACTTGTGTTTTGCTTCCTGTAATTTCCTTTATTATGCTGTAGACAAGCTTGATTGACATGGAATGGTTATTTACCTATGCAATATCATATCTATGCCTGATTTAAGTCATGAATTCTTTCAATGTCTAGTCATCAGAAAGGCTGCCTATTGCTATTAAGTTATATTTGCCCGGTCTCAGTTTTCTAACCACTCACCCCCTTTCTATTTTAGCTTATTCTCTCTCCGTTTAATTTTTTAAAATTCTTTATTGAAAGATGCCACCTTCAATGCAAAGTAGAAATTGGTGTTACCTGAGAGTGTGTGTCCTTTCTTTGTTTGTTTGGTGATGGGTATTTTTTTTCCCTGCTCATCTTCAGTGCGGTCCTTAAATTTTGTTGTTGCCTTTCTAGCCTTGTTTGTAATGCAGTCATATTGGGGGATGGGGTTGAACAGGATATGCCAGTAGCTGCAGCAAGACATGATGCTGTGGTGGTGGATGGGAATAAGGGAGGAGTTTCCCTTAAAGAGCTCAAGCTCCTCTGAGCTCTGGTACCTGAAATAGCTCTCTGAGCAAGGGGAAAGGCTTTGCACTTTTTAGGAGCAGGGGTCAATTGGTGGGGTTTTACCGCAAGGCGTGGAGACCTGAGTGGTCATGTGCATGGTAGTACCTAATGTAATGGGGACACACTGCTGCTTTGGTGCCATATGTGAATTTTCTTTTCATCAGGCAGTGAATTAGGCAATGTTCCTGCAGGATGCTGTGAAGGCGATCCCAGATTGTGGGATCTGAGCTGACTTGTGCTCGCGTACAGCAGCAGGGCCTTCCAGAGCAGGGCTACTTGGACCTCACTGTAGAGAAGGCCTTAAATTTTTACCGTGAAAGTGATGCTCTCTTGCCCAGGTGAAACATGGCTTGCAAGCGTGGCAGGAAGGAGTACCTGTGTGCACGCTCCCTGCTCCTGCGTGTCTCTCTGTGCTCATGTGTGCTCTCTATGTGCACCTCTTCTGGAGTCTGTTGGGCTTGCCAGAGTGTAAAGTTTGCTTGGGACGAAGTTCGGGAGAAGTAAATCAGAAATTTGCTCGCATTGCTTACTGCTGTCAGCAGTGGCCGTCAGTGGCAGACGGAGACTCGCAGCAGTGCATTTAGCATTCACCGCCAGAAATAAGGCCACTTCTGTTTCCCTCATGTTGGTTCAGAAGCTAAGATAGCAATTAGCAGAGACGAGCCAGGCCCCTTGGCAGGATCTGTGTGTGGCGCCTTGTCAGGGCTTGGCCTCCGGCGCACGTTGGCTGCACCCCAGCCCTGTAGGGGACCGAGGCGGGGGCGATGCTCTGGGCTTCCTTCCAGCCAGGCGGGGTGCGTGGGTTGGAGGGAGGCCCGGGGGGGTCCCAGCTCCAGGGGTCCTGTGCCTTGTCTTCCTTCGGGATGCAGCCAGAACATGTGGCCCAGGCAGTGGCATAGCCAAGCGCTGCCCCGTGGGGCTGGGGGCATAAGGGAATCCCAGCTGGGGCACCTACCTCCCGCTTGTGGGTCTGCAGGAGCTGTGTTCACCAGGAAGGGTTTACATCTATAACTTGTGTTATAGAGCCAGTGACAGGCTCCCTATCGGCAGTTCATCTCTCTTAAAAAATCTCGTCTCTGGACTCATGCTGAGAAAGCAGCAAGCACTAATGCTGCTGCATTAGAGCAGACCAGGGCTGCGGGGTGGGAAGCCGGGGCCTTTTGCTGGCTTGGGCTGGTCCTGGTGCAGGTGTAGGGATGTTGCAGCCACACAGCATTGTTCTCATCCATGAGTCCATCCTGGTGGAAATGTGTCCCAAAGGCAACCTGGCGCCTGTACCATGAAGTGGGTGGGCTTGGGTACACCCAACGTCTTCATGGATGAATTGTGTGCAAGCGGGAGATGTTTGTCTGGACCTTTAGGCGCTTAGAAAAAGCACCGTGCCTGGAAAGGCACATGTGGGGAGAGGTACCTCTCTCTCTTCTTCGAACTCTCCCAGTGCAACCACATCTATGTGTTGGAAACCCTGCCATGAGAGCAGGCTGGTGATGCCGCAGTGGACAGTGCATCCATGCTTCTCACAGCTCCCTGGCACCTTGCAGCAGAGAAAGGTCCTTACTTTTTCCAGTCACTGTCCTCAACAGCAACCAAGTCACCTAGGTGAAACCTGAGCCACTGAAGTTTTATTACAGAGTGATTAAATCAACAACATGGGGATATCTGGATAACCTACTGGGGAACAGACTGTGGTTTGGCATGGTCCAAGTCTTGCCACTTTGATCCTGCAGCACACGCAATGTGCGGTATTTACCCTGTGGCTAAATATACTGGATAGTGAGCTGGCAGGTGTGAGCTGCTGCCTGTCTTCACAAACCACTGGCAAATAGACAGCCACATTAGTGCGGTGCTGAGCTTGTGTTAAATTATCCACCCTTTCACCTTGAACTCAGCCTTGAACTAATTGACCATAGCTACATGGCTTTCTTCTCAGAAATGGCTTATGGCCAGCCTGCTTGGAGCAGAGATGGGGTTTGCAATGCAGCACCTAGAGATGCTTCTCAAGTTGGGCAAAGCATCCAAATGCAGGTCAGTGTCTGGCTTCAGAGCTGTCACTCCTGACATTTTTCAGAGTACGTGTCTGGGTCTGGTCCCCCCGCTGTTTGTTTTAAAGCACTTTAATACTCCAGGACAGTTTTCTTCCAGCTGTTTTTTTCTTTCAAAAGCTCAGTTCCTCCTTGGGCCATCATATAAGGTGGCCAAGTGTCTGTCATTGTGTCATCCGTGAAGTCCCTCTGAGGACAGCTGGTTCCCTGTTACCCCAAAACAATGGGAGCCACTGGGTGCTTGGCACTTGGAAAATAGGACCATCCATTTTTGCTCCTGCTTTGTTTACGTCAGTTGGAAAAGCAACATGAGGAGGGGAGGGGTAGCAAGCTTTTTGTGCAGCGGTGAATTTGCTGCAGCAGAAAGTATGAACTGCTCGGTATGTGTACATCACTGCAGCATGACCTTCAGTTACCTGAGTTGTTAAAGGAAGAGAGTCCTGCTGGCAGAAAGTTGAATTGCTCAATAATTGCTTTGTAATTTAGCTAATTGGTTTTATCAAGGCTGTGGAATATACGAGGCATGGCTGATTCCCAGTGTTTCATCTTTACAAGTGAAAATGACCTAAATACATTTTTTTAAAGTAAAACCTACATGCGTGGCGCATGCTGTACATGGATGTCAGACCTCTGAGTGTCTGCTTTCTTCATCCTTTGCGCGTGGCCTGTGGCCTCAGACTGTTCATGGGCCATTGGGACCCATTCTGAAGTGTAGCAGACATTTCTGGCATTCCTTCCTCGGCAGTGCACACTCCCAAAGTAGGGCTGCCCAAAAACTCCTATGGAGAAGGACCAACTCTGGATAACTGCAGTGTGAGAGCATGCAGAAGTGAGTTAAAATGAACGGTATTTTCCCTGCAGGGGAGAGGGCTGGGAAGGGAGGTCACACTTTTTGCTTATGCACGCAGCAGATAAACCCATACTCTCTTTTCTTCTTTACAGGTAGTGGCCATGGAAGCAGCTCTTTGCTCCCTCATACCATCATCAATGAATTTCCAGAGTACGGCACCGCAGAGCCAAGCGGAGACGTGCTGAGGGCTTCATCACTGCACCAGGCAGAGCCTGTGGCACGCAGTCCAGAAAGACGGGACCATCATCAGCGAGTACCTGGCAGGCCCCTTCCTCAGTGTGTGGCTCCTGCAGACAGTTTGAGACCTGACGCTGGGGCAGCACAGCTGCATGCCCCAGAAGAAGGTTTGCAACCTGTGGGTAACCTGCCAGAGATTATGAAAATCTCTCCGTGGCTGGAAGCAACAAAGGTGCAAGAGAGAGCAAATACTTCTCTTGACTCAGAGACGCAAATGGAAAATAAGAGCGTTACTGGCAGCCAAAATGTGCAGGCAGCCAGAGAACCAGTTCCAGCAGGCCAAGAAAAACCCTCAGACATGCCTCTTCCATCTGAACGAACAGCTGAGGAAAAAATGCATTTGATCGTAGGGAAAGATCTGACTGCAATATGGACTGGAGAAAAGCAGTCTGAGTCCTTGCAAGCCATCAATAATAAAGCCGAGGAGGTCCACGCAGTGCAGGAGACAAGCTGTCATAGACCATCTGTGACAAAGCTGGAAGCAGCCAGCAGAGTGGAGGTGTGGGCGCATTTTGAGGAGTTTTCAGCGTACAGTCAAGGAAAAATGCAAATGGGTCCTGAGAGGAGGCTCTCTAAAGAGGCAGCTGTGAGCAAACATGTAGAATTTCAAGGGGTGGAGATTTTATGGCTGCAAAAAGCCGAGGAGCAGAGCAGAAAGAAGCACTCACTTCTGGAGACTATGTCCGTGGAGAGGAAGGCATTCCCCAAAACTTCCAGCCACCCCACACCGCCAGTTGTGTCCCCAGGCCTGGTGTGTTTGCCAGACAGCAAGGTTTATGAGGACCCAAGGCTAAGACCCGCTGCTCCTGGAGCCACTCCTCTGGCGCTACTTGGTGAAAGTGGGGAGGATGAAGTTTTTGTGAAGGACAAGAAGAGCCACATCGAGGAGGAGATGGCTGTGCTAGCGAGAGGCCAGGGCAGGTGAGATGGCGCTTGAGGGGGCAGGTGGGATTTCTCTCATCCCAAGCACTTGGGGTGAGAGGCTTGTGCCTACCCTCTTAGGAGCTAATGACAAACGACGAGTGTTTGCTGCCTGTGGCGTGATGGCAGTGGTAGCAGTTCATTGCCTGGTGGTGACCAATGCATAAAGTTGGGACTGAGCCCCGTCCACACCACACCACCTTGCTGAAGTTTGAAGTTCGTCTCAGGTTTGGAAATGTAAAGATGTCTCTTGCTGTTTGCAGAGTAATGGCTGTGTGAGGAAGCATCTGTAGCAGGTGTAGTTGGGATCCGGACATGGCATGTAGTTACATATAGGCAGTATACAGGCCTTGCCCTATGTGCCTGGCCAGATTTTCTGGTTTGGGCAGACTTTGTGCAAGAACAGTGCAACGCACCTCTGAGAAGTTGGACGATAAAGAAAATAAACCCAGGGCCTTGTGTGTTATAAGAGGGTAAATGCTGGGATGTGCTTTCTATATTATCTGTCTGTGTTTATGTAATTTTAGCTGTACATATTGCAAAAACTGTGTGCTGCTTTTTGCAAGAGCATCCCAATTTGGTCACTTTTCCTCCCTGATGCACATCTGTAATGAAGCAAAGGGTGTCACGGGTGCGCTCTGAGCAAACTGTGCCCACCTGGTGGGGTGTTCGCTGCTGAAACAGCCGGATCTCAGCAAGCGAGGTGTTCCTACCTCTGCACCTCGAGATCCGCAGAGTTTTGCTTTGGCTAGTGTGTGGCATCGCTCAGGCGGGCAGCCTGGATGCCTGGCGTGTGCCGTGAGAAGCTCTGCAGTAATGTGGTGCAGCAGAGAAGAAAACTCTCCTTCGGGAAATGCTACACCTTCCCCTGTGCATGTGCAAGCAGGCCAAGTGTTCCCCCTTCAAATCTGGTTCTCCCAGCTCCAGGTTTTTATTTGCATTTCCTTCCCTTTGCGTTTTGGAGATATATGCTCCAGCCTTCTGCCAAAGATCCCTTTTGCCGAAGACCCCAGCCCTAGTACTGCGGAGCCAGCAAACTGCCCTCCGTGGGCAGAGGCCCCATCTGGGTGCATACCTCTGGCCTGTGCAGCCTCTGGCATGGCAGTTGTGCTGGCAGAGACCTTACGCATTTGTGAGTGCTCTTCTCTTTCGCACATAAGTAGTGGATGTTATCTGTTAGGCAATACTAGGCTTTCCTCTTGCCCCACTTTTTTTACCTAGAAGTTTGTTTATTTTTATGTCCCCAGAGAGGGAGATGGTGCCACTCATGAACAGAGGTAGTGCAAGGATAATCTAGCATTTTACCTGCAGTGTCTTCCCCTGCATGAAGCCACATTGACCTTTCTGTTCGCTAAGGTGGAAGGCGATGAGGTTCACCCAGAGGTCTAAACCTTGCCCCTGAGCTAAGTGAGCTGTTTCTGATTAATTTTCAGGTTGATGGAAGAGGTAGAAGCAGCCCCTGGAGAATATGAAGATGTCCTTGGGCAGCGGCACTCTGACGTCTCCACTGATCTGTACAGCTCACAGTTCGAAAACATCCTAGACAATGCATCTTTATACTACAGTGCGGAGTCGCTGGAAACGTTGTACTCGGAGCCTGATAGTTACTTCAGCTTTGAGATGCCACTCACTCCCATGATCCAGCAGCGCATGAAGGAGGGGGGCCAGTTTTTAGATCGGACGTCAGCCTCGGGGCAGCCAGATGTTCTGCAGCTTCCCCCTGACAGGGAGCTGAAGGGCTGTGGTAAAGGCATCACCAATGGCTTAAGGGATGTAAGCGAGACACTCTTCAGAGGAGATGTCACAGAAGTCCCTCATTTGGAAAGGTAAAAGCAGTGGCTGAGCTTTCTGTGTGCCTACTGATTTTTCCCTGGTATTTGTTTGCTTCAGTGGACTGTCGCAGAGCATAGTTTTGCTGCTTTCAACACTGCATGTTTTCTACACAAAATAATTTCCAGTGTAGCAGAAGGAGCTGCAGGAGAGAAGTCAGCTGTCCAAACCTACTGTTAATTAGAAAAGTGTAAATTTACTTTACAAAGGTTTTGTAGGTGATACTTGGGTCGATAAAAGCCTGGCTGGTACGGTCGCATCTCTGGGACCTGTCCCTGGAGGAGTTAATTACTGGTTACAGATAAACTTTGCTCACCTCCATTTATACCTGAATTTGTTAGCAGCAGTTTTAGAAACAGTAACATCCTGTGCACATAGATGAATTACCCAAATGCACTTTGTCATTTAGGTGTTAAAGGTGTGTCTCTGGGCATAGCTTTTCCTCTCTGGAGGTCAGTGGGAGTTTTGCTGGTTATTTCAGCTGGGACGAGGTTCTGCTCCCACCACATTCATGGGATTAGAGCCTGTTAGCTGCTGCTTTCATTTGTGCACTAGCTACTGATTGAGAGAGAACGGAGTGTTGCAAAAATGTTAATAATTTCCCTTTAGGTAAAGGGAGAGATAAGAAAACCTATTAAGAGAAGAGTCATGTGAGGAGCAAAAACTAGGCTAAATGGTCAGAAAATACTGTCTAATTGTAGAAACTCACTCTATGAGCAAACTTTATGTTGTCAAAGAGGGTGGGGAGATTGAAAGGCAGCAACAGGTAAAGTGGGAGGTTGAGCCAAAACCAGTAACCTGCAGAGGAGTGAAGGAACTTGTGAGTGACAAAGATGCCTCGGGTCTCCATCCTCCAGGGAAAGGACATTACCTAAGAGTCTTTAGACTGTTACCTATATGGGACTAGTCTAGTCTGAGCTTGCCTAGGAGTGGTGGTCTTTTATCTGTTTTCTTTCTTTTGTGCTAGTGTGAAAGATGTCCTTTAAGCAAAGTAGTTTTGCTAACTTTACGGATTAAGGTACATTTTGCCTTAAAGAAAAGGCAGGAGGACTTAGCAGTTTATAATGTTTGTTGACTGATTGTTCTATCAATCCTATTGGAAAAAAGGTCTTTAAATCTTGTATGATTCTGAGCTGCATGGTGCCAATAGGCAGTAAGTGACTGCTGATCTTCTACAACCAATATAGAGCCAGAAACGTAGGTCAGTCCTGACACTTGCAGCTCCTTACTTGTACTGGAACCACAGATTGCTGCAAGACTGGGCCATGGAGAACAAGCAGTACACAGAGCCTCTGATTCTATTACCCTGTAGTTGGAGTATCTAGTGTCTAAAAAGTACTGTCAAGAAAGGCCCACATGGCTCATCAAGACAAAAATTATCACAAAGACAAGATGTGCTTACATAATGCTTAGAGACATATTAAGTGCCTGTCTAGTGTGGATTTCATTAGAAATTAAGTTAATTTTAGTTTAAATTTGCAGCCATAGTGATAAACTAACAGAGAATTTTTAAATTCTTTTTTTTCCCCCCTTAATAAAAAAAAGGAGAAAGAAGTGTCCCAACAGTGGGTTTGTTAGGAAGCTCTGCTGTTGTAGGCTGCAGGTTAGTGATGAACCCCGAGGGCTTGCTCTGTTAAGCCAGGTGCCAGGTAGCTGCAGCAGTAAAGCCAGCCACAGATGTGCCCAACAGGGTAATCCTCCAGACAGTAACGTTATTAACCTCCGCCCTCCATGATATTCTAATATCGTGTTGCATTACACTGGGGTACAGGTGACTGACACATCGTGTGTGCTGTATTGTTGGAGCCAGTGATGAATCACGATGTTACAGTGTGTGGGTGAGGAGCATGGTGTGTGTGCTGGGGGCTGCATGGGATTTATTTGCAGAGGGGTCAAAATGGTGTGTTACTGTGATGCTCAGGTGAACCAGAAATAGCTGCCTGAGCTGTGGGTACTGTTTCTGAGAGTTTGGGTGCGTGATTGTGTTGCCTGAAGCAATCCCAGACTTGTTTTTTCTACCAAAAGTCCACATGTATGATACATGTGCAGTAGCCACTGTGGCAACTTTGTGCCTTTTGCTGCAAGTCCTTATTTCCTATGGTGCCACGGACCTGCAGTTGCATTGGGGCTATAGTTTCCCATGTGTAGCGCCTGCTTGGCGCTGCAGAGCATCAAAGAGCACCCACTGAAGTGGTCCAGCTCTTGGGGAGAATGAAGTGCAGAAAGCAAGCCCACCACCCTGTCAGATCCAAGCAGCAGTCCCTGGCCCCGCATCCTGCATCCCATGGCAGCAGCTGGCAGGGGGCAGCTTGCCTGTGATGTACCACAGGGCTGCTGGAGATCTCTGTGTCCTCTGCTTGTGGAGCTACCGGCTCTCCCTGACACACTTTCTGATGTGGAGTCACTGCAGAGCAGGTGCAGGCAGGAGGACTCCATCCTGTAGGGATAAAGGCAGGTGTGGGGTCTCAGCGTGTGATTAGTAGCAAGTGCAAAGCACAGAGGGGGAATTTGGGATGTGGAGGGGCGGCTTGGGATTAAAGCAATTTAAACTTGCAGTGTGGCCCAACAAGAAGCATAACCATGCTTTTTCAGAAACTGTGTTGCTAACCCAAATGAACAAAAAATGAAACCAAAACCTCAGCAGCTTCCTGTGCAGTGATATTTCAGTGACATAAAAAATGCGTGGGAAAGTGCGTGGGGAGAGAGTACATTTCCAAGTACCCGCACTAATTTATGGGAGAACACAGTGTGAAATACTGGCAGTTCTTCACAACCCAGTACAGAAGGGGAGGGCAAATGTGAGAGCAAAGAGTTAATGGTTTACACCTGGAAATGGAAAGCTATGTTCCAATTAGGAAAAGAAAATCAGGTGCTCCCCATGGCCATCTCCTCCTGATAGCAGGCGGCTGAGCATCACAGCACCTTTTGCATCTCTCCAGAGGAATCCTGAGCATGGCTGACAGGCGGACCCTAGATGGCGTGAGGCTTTAATGCATAACGGCAAGGAAACCTAGTCTTGTAATGAATAAGCGGGAGGGTAACATCCTTCTCCGCTCTTAGGAAATCGCTGGTTCTGGGAGGGGTCAGCTCTGGTATGTGAAGGCCAGTCACATGCCTTCAGAACTGAAAAAAAAAGGAGGAAAAAAAAATTATTAGAGCCTTGCAGGCTGCAAGTTCCTATGGGCTCCTGGGTGTCTGGATGTTTCGTCCCTGCTGTCCTCCCTATCAGCTGCTGTCCGTGGTTAAACGCAGTAAGTCCTGGGGAGAGCTGTGTGACATGCGAGCTCTGACAGCCACCCACCGTGCTTCCTTCGGGCAGGGGGATGTCAGCTGGCCCCTGGGTTTTCCTGCAGGACACGTTGGCTCTTGCTTTTCGCAAACAGTCCTTTCCTAGCACAGCTTGGGTGCCCTTTGTGTCTGACTGGTGGAGGAGGGATGCTTGAGGAGAAGGGTGTGCAGCTTGTCTTCCTTCAGGAACTGTTCCAGCTCTTGGTGTCTTTTGAGGGGTTTAATCTCTTTCTTAGGTAGGTAATGGTCACCCCTCTGGAAAAAAAGGAAATTTCTTCAGCTGAAGTAGCCTTAAGTTTTCCCAGGTCGGGGTGGGAGAACTAGGGGAGGAAGGGGAGCGTGTGAGGTTTGAGAGCTGTGGAGCAGCCTCGCTGTGTGTCAGGGCACCAAGGGGTCCCCATGAAACATGCTGAGACACAGATTGCCAGTGTAATGAAGCTTTGCAGTGGCGATAAAGATACTGCACTGAGGCTGTGTTTGGTCCCCTTGCCTCCATGTTAGTCCCTGCAGAGGCATGCAGTCTCTGCCATCACACCCATACTCCAGGTACTCCACTCCTCCCTTCTGGTGCCAGCGAGTTGTGTTGAGATGCAGCAAGGCTCAGCCTTGGTATTTGGGAGTTTAGTCTTACTTGCAGAGGCAATAAGGAAGACTGTTTGCAAGGTGCCACGCAGACATTGAAACTGAGTTTGCATCGTCTGAACTAGGTGTAATCGTTTACACCAAATCAGAGTAGGAGGAAGTGGATGTATTTCCGAAACAGTAAGATATACCTGAGGGAAAAGTGAGTTATCTTTGCTAGATATACAGTGAGCTACAGACTATCAGTGTGTCTAAAAGTAAAGTATGAAGTTCTGTCAGTGATGATCCTCATCTTTCTTTTCTACTTTCAGACTTTAAAGACAGATTTTTTTTTTATCTTTCTTTTTTCTGTATTCTTTATAGCAGACTCCCCATTCCCTCTTCCTTTGCATGCTACAGTCAGAACAAGGAATAAAAAAAAAAAAAAAGAAAAAAAATTCTGGCATTTCTTTTCCGGAGTTGTCTTGGAAGGTGTGGTCTCTTTTGGGTGGACATTGTCCAAGATTTTTCTAAATCAGGAGAGAAAAGAAAAACCTCTGTATTGCAGCTCCTAATTCTCAAAAATGCTAAATATTTGCCACCTGCCATCACCTTTAAAGAATTGCTGGTGCTCAGCAAATTCTGCAAGTCCTGTTATTTTATTTTTTTTTCCTAGAGATGCAAACACAAATTTAGTTGCATATATATTCTTTAGTAATTCAAAGGGGAAAGAAAACAAACTCCCTAAAGCAATCTGGTGGTTCTCAGAATAAGTGCACAAGAATGTAGACTGCAGTTCCCATTGGCTGCCAGGTTAATCTTAATGGTTTGGGTCTCTCATAGTAGTTCCCTTAGTTTTTTTCTTTCTTCTGCCTATGGGTCATTTCCAGCAGTTTCTGAGTTGGCACACTCTGCTTATTCCTTCTTTGAGACAATAAACTTTGTTGACAGATAAACCTAGTTTTGATCCCTTTCTCCAGGGTGATTCTATAGATCTCCTCCCAGTTTATCAGTATCCTGCATGCCACTTACACTTCTGGTTTTCAGTTCGCACTCTGGTATTTTTGTGGAAGGTGGCGCATATTTGATTCTCAATGAGACTCAGTATTTGCATATCTAACACATAACCTTTATTCTTTCATTTTATTAGTCTGTCCAACAGCAGTCTGGTAGAACTCTTTCCCCTTTGAAGACTCGCTTGTGACCTGGTTGAATTTTTTTGTTTAGTGTGAAATCTGGCAAGATCCCTGTGTTCTGAAGTGGATGTTTTCTGGCCTTCAGACATGCCTCAGCTCATGACAGACTCTGGGACCTAGGAGAGCTATGGCTGTCAGAAGGTGGTACTTCATGTTTGCTGCCATCCATATGCCCAGGATAAGGAAGGCTATTGAGAGGAATGCCACTGGTTGTTGTCCTAGGAGAGTGTATGCATTTGGTATCTGCACCGGGTGAGCAAACAAAGACGTGCTGGAGCCCATTTCCCTACACATGGGCTACTGCATCTGTCAGTTGCTGAGCCACAAGTAAGCACAGTATGCTGGCACGAGTATGTTAAATCCAGGTAAAGATGAAGTGGTACAATCTGAAACCAGTGGCATTTTGCCAGCTGGGGATTTGCACCTTTTTCATACAGCTTATTAACTTCAAAAATGTTAAGCCACACTGACCACCTTGATACTCTCTGCAGGAAGGTGGCATCACTTTATCAAGGCTTTGGAAAGACAGAGTTTGCATTTCCTCTGGCTAACGAGGTGCTTCCAACACCAGTTTAGTGAGAGTTTGTAAAACTGCTTCTAGTTCCTAAATAAACTGTTGTTTTAGGGAAAAAAAGGGCTGCTGACTTTTCGCCTCTTCAGTTCCCAGCCTCCTCTGAAAGTAAAACAAACAAAAGTCCAGGAGCTGACAGAGACAGAAAAGAAAATGAAAAAAAAAAAAAAAAAAAAGTGGGGCAGCTGATCAGTTTGCTGCACAAAGCGCCTCAGTATAAAGCTGTCAGCAGCTCAACTTCTAAGCTGGCATCTGTTGGCATATCTCCATTAAAGTCAAAGCCGTTTAGATCAGGAAGCCTTCATTCACTAAAACTGAGGCGTCTCTGCCAGCTCCAAGTCTATCCTAAAGTGCAGCCTGCTGTCTCGTCCATTAGCCATGACTGGCTGATAGTCAAGCCCTGCTCCACGTTATTGCTGGTTAACTCTCTTCTTCCTCTGTCTGTCTGTTGGGATAGACAGAGCCAGAGCCAGGCGGCTGACAGGGCAGCGTAGAGGCATGTACAGCTTCGGATGCGATGCGGGAGCACCGGTGGAAAAGAACCGGGCAGGTAGCATGCAGACTCCTTGCTAGCACAGCTGGGTGAGCTGTGGGTTGGTTGGTGGTGGTTTTTCCTTTATTGTGGAAGTCTGTCTTTTGTTATGATTAATGATTTTTTTTGAGGACATTTTGCTGCATGGTTGCAACATAAAGCTCCTGTGCGATGCTACTGACAGGGCTGAAATGCTCCATCCACGTGTCTGCAGGGGAGCCTTAACCAAAATGCGTAAACACCTGTATTCTTACTCATCTGTTTTGCTCCTTGCCAGGGAGGACCAGCTGCACTATTAATATGCACTCCCTGGGCCAGTCTCCCAACAGTTAAACCCAGCCTGAGCGAGGGGGGAAAGTACTCCACTGGCTTCTCAGTTTTGCTTCTGTCCTGGAGGACTCTGCGGGAGCCTCCTGGGGAAATGTCACGTTGGTGCTGAGCATGAGGATGGCTCTCAGCACCCGCAGCATGCTGGGGTGGGTGGGCTCAGGGGAGAGAGCCCAAGGGCTCCTGAAACACTCAGGGGCTGAATGTTTCCTGAGCAAGGTGATGGGTGTGCAGTGCATTCTTTGGGTCTAGTTTTTGCTCATGTCTAGGGGCAGATGGGCCAGATCCTGAGCATGGGACTATCCTGATGTATCCAAGAGACCGATCTACCCATCAATGCATCTGTCAGAAATGTCCACTGCAGGGGGAGCCCTTGGATACCCTCTGTAGCGAGGGCTGGGTTTCCACTTTCTAGGCATGGGGGTATTAATGTGGTGAGAGTCCCTTTGTGACCACTGACTCCTGCCACAGTGGTGTAAGGAGCCTGAAGTCGGAAGGGAATCAAACCTGAAGTATTTTTAGCAAAACATTTGTACTTCAGGTGGCAACAGGCCAGTGGGTCTGAGGACATGCTGTCTCTTGGAAGGGCTGCAGTCCTGTCCCTGCGTATGGTGAGACTTCTTGTCTTAATGCTGCGATCCCGAAACGACAGCATTTGCACTTGCTGTAATGCAAGCCTACCAGAAATGGCATTTTCTGAATGCTTTTGCTGTTGACTCCCTACTTATCATCAGTGGGAATTCTTTTAATCAAAGAAAAAGGCAGGTCATTACAGGGAGCAAGAGGTTATTTTTAAGCAGCAGCATGCATTTCAGCGCATGAAACTGACTTTGCATATGCATTTTATTGATAGCCAATAGGAAATTAAAGGGCTTGTTTGTTTATTTTTTGCTTTGCTCCTCTCTGTGTGACGTGACAAAGTTGAGGTACTTTTTAATGGATCCTCAGTGGGTACTCTGGGTTCCAGAAACTGTCTTCCCTTCATGTGTTCTGGTTGATGCTGTGCTCGTGAGACACCCACTGAATCGAGCTGCAGCAAAGTGCATCTGTGTCAGTCCTCAAAGAGGGTTCTACTTCAAAGTGTGTCTTTGAAGAGAATCCATCGTAGGACTTCAAAGCTGATTAAACCATTCGGAGTAAAATAGCACAGTGAGTCATCTGCCAGGAAAGGGTATTATTTTTATTTTTATTATTTTTCTCCCCTTCCTACAGTTGTGTCTCTTGGAAGAGCCCTGCAGCTGGAGGTAACTGGCAAGGTAAATCATTGCTTGATGTGATTTTATGCTCGCTCTCTCCTGGCCCCAAAGAAAAAGGCTCAGAGCTTCAGCAAAGCTGCAGCAGAGATATTCCCAGCCCATCTGTGTGGTTGGTCATTTGTAGCAGGAATTGACTCATCATATCCCATTGCTGCTGGGATTTCTTCACTTTCTCTGCTGAGGCTACTCCTTTCAGAGACAGGCTGTTCAAGCACAGCTTTTCAGCTTCCTTGAAACAAAATTCAGCCTGTGACACCACTCATTTCTGCTTGGCTCTGAAATGTGGAAGGGTATAACTGGCTGAGCATCTACATCTCTGTGAAGTTTTGTAGGGCAGGAATTCATTCCCTCAGGGCAGGACTTTTCACAGAGGGACGTCTGCTCCCTCTGCCCTGTAGTCCACGCTGGTGTCAGGGGCATCCAAGTGCTTCTGCCTTTCCTATGTCCCTGCCACGCTGCCAGGTGAGAGCCGCTGCTGAGGTGCTGTTGAATCAGAAACAGAGCGTGCTTTTCATAGCCAGAGTTGATGATTGCGGTTGAGGGGATGGTGTCCTCTGTTTTGGAACCGGGAGGAGAAGGCGGCTTGGAGTGAAGGTATTTAAAACAACAGGCCAGCATACGGCTTCAGAGGGTGATTATCAGCCCCCATGTGGCTCCCTGACGGATGCTGTACCCCTGCTGAAAAAAACCCATTTGTTTTGGCCCTAGCTTCAGCATGCCACAATGCCTCTCCACCCTTCCTTATTTTTAATCATTGCTGTGTTTTGCTCTGATGGACTTTGCTGGCAGATGCCTGACTTAGCCTGGCTTGAAATAAAGCTGATGTTAAAGGTGTGAAGACTTATTTGAGATAAAAAGTCAGTTTTCCTCCTTTTTCCTCCTCCTCTCTTCCCAAAAAGACCTGGGAAAGTCCTAGCCCTGGCTCATCCAAGCTCCCCTTGAAATCGGTGCATCCTGTGTACTCCCTCCAGACATGAACGCCAGATGGATTAGCATTCCTCAGGGAGGAGCCCCTTGTGCATTCAGGGGAGACTGTGCTACAGAGCATATGCTTTGCTTCAGTCCAGCAAGAGCTGCAGGCAGTGGCAAGCTGGGATTGCTCATGTGGCTGGGCTGAGGACAGCACTTAGGCTGAGTTGTCACACCCCGCCACTCAGCGTCCACTCCGAACAACTTCTCCTTGTTAGTGGCTGGGGCAGTTGCTCCATGCTGGATCTGATCTCTTCTCCCATGAAGCAAAATACTAACATGCTTTTCTTCCTTGGGACAGAGAATTTTTTTCCCCATGGATTTGCTAAAAAATGAAGAGCATCCCAAGGTTTAAGGCATCTGAACTGCAGGTAGTCATGCTAAGGCTTCCAGTTGCGGTGGAAGAGAGTCCACTGGGAGAGTGGACCACTGAGATATGAGGTGCCTGTACCCTTAGCATTACATTACTGGCCTTGCTCTGTTTTTGTTGCAGCCATTCCCCAACCATACGTTGCTGTGGAGGGTTTCAATTTTGGTGAAACCCAGGATGGGGAGGTGAGAGAGAATAAGTGAATCCAGAAGATTCCTAAAGAGATCAAGTGTGCTAAGTGCTGAGCATAACACAGTTGAGATACCTTAGCACTGGGTGAATTCACATTCAATATTGTGAATAAGCAAAGAAAACAGTATAAAATGTTTCAGACTCTGCCCTAGCTGTTAGAGTGTTACGGGAAGGCAACTTTACAGATGTTAGAGTCTGCCCCTGTTTCATCTGTGAACGTGGAGGGGTGGCTGCTGCTGTTAGAAGGTATTGATTCTACCATCACAAGTGTTTATTGAATTGCTGTCATTTCTGCTGGATATGGTGGTCACAGGCTCTGTACATTCACTGTGAACCTGGGGATGTTTTCGCAGGAGGAGGGAGGATGTGTCAGAAGTGTATTGCTGGGGACAGAAATAAGAGTCTAAGGATCTGGTTTCTGGCCGCAACTCATGCACTGTGAGACCAAAGGGGTCTGGGTTTTTTTTTTTGTAGCTTCTGTTTTCTGTGTTTCCTGATAGCAGAGATTAATGTAAGAGTCTCTGGATGAAAATCAGCAGCCTGCTGTACAGGCAATTACCAGTAGTATCACTACAGTCCCTTTTGGCCTTGAATCCAGGATTAGGGGGAATATAATCTATTACAATTTCAGCCTGCTTTTATCAGTGGAGGTTTCATTTCTATGTGATAAAGAGTAAAGCTGCATGCGAATCCGTGTCCAGT
This sequence comes from Chlamydotis macqueenii, assembly GCF_036417535.1. NCBI lineage: Eukaryota > Metazoa > Chordata > Aves > Otidiformes > Otididae > Chlamydotis > Chlamydotis macqueenii. Next base: position 50,799,878 of record NC_141593.1, on the reverse strand, counting down.
CTTACTCTGCGTCACAAAGCCCTTTCTTGGCTCTCTGTTCAGCTGGTAATGCTGCTGTGGATTCTTTATGTGAAGAAATTGTAGACTGCAGAAGACAGACCTATTTGCAGCCTTGGTCCACTCCTAGCCCTTGATTAAAGTCCATTATAAGCATTTTACAGAGGGAGGCAAGTATTACTATCTGTGTTCAGCAGCTGGGAAATTGAAGCACAGGAGGAAAATGGTGCACCCAGAGAGACTTGGAGGTAAGAAGAGGTGTCAGCCTTTCCCCTGAGTAACACCCCCAAGACCCTGCTAAAATGACCTATCCAGGTCTGCAAGCCAAGAAAGTGGCTTGCAGTAGTCGTGCACAGTGTCTGTATTTCCTGAGCCTTCAGTGAGGTGGGCACTGAGTCTTCTGAAAAACCTAAAAACCTTGAGAACTGAAGTCTCACTTTGATGTTAACAATCTTGCATTTTCCCTGAACAAGAGGTTTATGTTACAGACAATCTATGTTGTTGATTTGATTGTCTTGTATTTATTAAGTAATAAGCTAATTAACTGTCAGAATAACTGAAGGAAACATCCCTTATTCTTTGACCTGATCAATGTATGAGGATGCTCTGTCAGGATGATAAAATGATTAAATCAGGAAGGCTGGAAGATAAGGTTTCTTACGCAACCCTGTCAGACAGTTTTGCTGAGCAGGGGACAGCACACGCTCTCCTTGCTGAGTGTTCCTCCTTCACATCCCAGCCGCTGCTCCAAGAGGCAAACCAGAAGCTGGGAGCTACCTTACTGTTTATTTCACTAAGTGGCAGACACTGGTACTTCCTTTCTTTCTAAACTTACAGTGGTTTGTGTTAACATTGACTCTCGTAGTGCACTGGTTCCTAGCAGGGTGCAGATATTTCTTGTCAGCTTTGGCCATCTTTCAGGGCTATAAATATTGCCTTTAATAAAGAGCAGTGGTGAAACAGGGCTGTGATTTATGAGCGAGGCTCTGCAAGTTGGCATGGCTTTTGAAGCAGCATTTGTATGTGGAAGGCTCCGTAGATGTGTTAGTTCGCCTGGTTATCCTTTACTCTTGTCAGTTGTTAGAGCTCGGAGTTTGAAACCAGTCCTGCCTGATTTGAATGAACAAGGCAATGCTTGGGGTGGTGTCAGAGGGCTCTGGAATTTGCTTTCTTGAAGTAGACCAAATTTAGAGAATTTCAGACATTGGCTAGTCCTTTTGGAAAAGACTGAGGAGGCATTTCCCACAACAATGGTATCAGGAGGGGCTTTTTTTGTTTTCTAGGGTAGCTAGTGGTCAGTGGTGTTAATGCTGTTGGAATTGTATTTGCACTATTAATTCCCTACTTACAGCACGTTATTATTTACACTGAAATAAATGCAAAATCAAATTCCCAGTACTTGTAGGAACAGGTTAGATGTCTGTTTTCCCCAGATACTTGGTAAAATGTTGTACCCACAGTGTGGATGTGTGATACTTTTGATGTTGTAGCAACACTAGGAGGATGGAAACAGGTGAAATGGGCAAGTCTTCTTCCTGTTGGAGCACTGCACACCTTCTCTCAAACCATGCATGAGAAGAGAGGTAGGGCACAGCTGATAATCTCTGTAGAAGGCAGCATGCAGAATAGCAAATATTTTTATTTTAAACTCGCATTATATGAAAATCTCATCTTTAAGGGGTTAATAAGTGTCTAGCAGACATTTCAGTAAATGGCTAGGTAATTGTTCCCGGAGGGCAGTGACTGGCTTTCCTAACTATGGCTTGTCAAGCCCGAAGATTACAGTGGTGTATGAAATCATGGTATGTTAAAGTGTTGTATTTAAAATCATCTTTAACTCATTCCACTCATATCTGCCCTGCACATGACCCCTGCTGATCGTTCATTAGCCCTTTGTAAATGAGGATTTAGTGGAATTTCTGTATATATATATTTTTTTTTAATCAAAATGCTGTCACACACATATGTGCACACACACAGAGCTAAGATTTTTGCAAGAATTTTCTTGCTAGTGTCAGAGAAAAGCTTTTCCAAAGTTAAAAGCCTGCCTGTTTGTGGGGGTACGCTTTCTGCTGTGGAGGGCTCTTGTCTCTTCAAGGGGAGAGGCACCAGGCAGAGCTTTCCTACTGTAGCAGAGGTGGGAGGAATCTATAAATGCATGATTTATGTAAAATGTCCTGAGATTGCCATGCTGAACAACCTGACTTTGAGCAGCCAGTGAGGGAAATTGTTGCCACCACGAGGGAGCAGGAGGAAAGCAAGCAGTTCTACAGGCTGGCCTGAGTGGCTTGTGTCTTTCTCCCGTTCCTCGAACTGGGTTCCTTGCTCCAAGTCCTGCTTTTTCCAGCGGTGCCTTCCCGTGGGATGCCCACTGCTCACGGGCGGCACAGAAGCCACTGAGACTTCTGTGGATGTTATTTTAAATCTGGGGACTTGTATTGTTTCCAGGACAACTGGGGAAGAATGAGGAAGGGACTTGTGCCGAGTCAGCTTGGAGCTACTGAACACTCTGGCTTGCTGACTGCATTTTCCCCTGGAAAGTGGCTAATGGCCTACTTTTACAGGAACTCTGTCAAGCCAAGCAAGCAATCGAGTTAAAAAATATTAGTGCAAGAAGCAAATGAGGAGCCACTATTTCCAGGTGCAGCTGTAGGCTGATAATAGCAAACAGCTCTCTGTGAAGTGAGCACAAGCTGTGGACACTCAGCACACTCAGAAGGTGAGTGCAGAGCAGAATGTGTTTCTGTGCTGGAAAGCCCGCATATGGGTATCCATGTTTAACTGAACCTCTGGTGACTGCTAAATAAATGTCCCTGTTCTACACAGCTCCTTCAGTTAAGTGATATTTGCTATATTGTGTAATCTTGCCTCTGTACCATTAATTGGCTTGTATTCTAAGAGGAATTAAAACCTTCTTGAAACTGTAACGTTATCTTACTTTTCTTCTTTCCCGGTTCTTTCTGTCTCATAGCAATGCTGAACTGCAGGATATGGTGTTAGGCTCCAGTGCTGCCATGGGGAGCAATGAACTTCAGGAGAAAGATGCCATTGGAGCCTTTGGCCATGATCTCAGCAATGGCAGCAGCAGCAATTTGGAAGCAGCCAGGCGCCTGGCTAAGCGCCTCTACCACCTGGACAGATTCAAACGCTCTGATGTGGCAAAGCATTTGGGTAAAAAGTATGTGTAGATATGAGGCCTTTGGCCACGTTGTTCTTGCTGGTTCTGGAGGGGTTCACTCTCGAATGATAACCGTTCCTTATTTATTTGTTTGTTTAAAGCAACGAATTCAGCAAGCTTGTGGCCGAAGAATACCTTAAGTTTTTTGACTTCACAGGCATGACGCTGGACTACTCGCTCAGGTACATGCCCGTTTGCAGACCATATGTTCTTGTTTTAGTAACAGTGTTGTTTGCTGTGATGTCCTAATTGAAGCAGTTGCCCTGTGGGGGCTTAAGAGGATGAAGAGAGGGGTGTGACACATTTTTGGGACAGAGCTTTTCTCTTCTGCTTGACTTGGCACGCTGCCACACTCCAGAGTGCTACTGAGGTGGTAGCATTTCCCAGATAGGGAAATCTTTGGGTGAACCTGCTTAGAGATGGTCCTTGATGTAGAGGAGATGGATAAAAATGACCAGTCTGGTAAACAGGGGAATTGTGGTCTGCCAGGTGCTGCTGGGGAATTAAGGTCTTGGTCACAACTGAGCTGCACAGACTTTTTGGCTGATGCCTTTTGGAGCTTGCTCTGCCCAGCTGCAGTGCACAAAGCCAGGACCAGGGCTTGATGTGGCTTGTCAGCCCCCCTCACTGCGTCCCTGTGAGGCACCAAAAAATGTGCAGAACAGCAAAAGCTTCCACGTAGAAAAAGCTGTTGAGAGTTTGGTAGCTGACAGCGTGGGTATTTGAAAACCCAGCCCTTTAATTTTCCTTCCTTTTTTCACTGGAATTACGCTTCAACAATGTTTGTTTTCAGTATTTTTTTTTTTCTTAGGAGGCAAAACACCAAGTTTGTGTAACAGTGGCCTGTTAGTATAGTTGCTGGTGTTCTGGTATTTAAAGGGATTTAAAGTGAGTTTAAATCATCTGGCTGAGGTTACTCAGGTGGCTTATTGTTTTTTTCTAATGATCAAAACCAGGAGGTTTGCAGGCACTTGGCAGTCCCCTTGCAAGTGCATTTCCAGGGGGCTGACTCCAGAGACAGTGGCAGACCCCAAGGAAAGCCCAAAATCCCACATGTCCAAGACAGTGGAAAGGAAACGTGCCTGCGGAAGAGTGAACTGCCTCCTCCCATGGCAGGGGGATCGGAGCTGAGGCAGAGCACCCACTCAGCACAGGGTGGGAGTAGCTGGGCTGGTGGGAGGTCTGCTGTTTGTTCCAGGTTTTAGCAGCCCTGAAGCGCAATGCTAAATATAACCGTCTTTTAAATTGTGAAATCCAACACCTAATTGCTTTGTGGCACATATTTAGGAGGTCTCTGTTCCCGGTAGATCTCCTGTTAATATTAATAGTCATGACCTTCTCTAAAATATGCCCTGCCTCCTGTGGGACTTAGACACACCAAGGGTTTGCTGAGATTTTAGAAGTAGCTGCAGTGACTGTTGGCTGCATGCCTTGAGCATACAGTGGAGGCCAGGGGCAGAGCATCATTCTGAAACCTGTGGGAGCCAAAGCATGCTGCCTCACACTTGCACAGAGTGAGAGGTAATCACCCTGTTGCTGCTGGCTCACTGACCAGTTGTGGTTTGTTAAGCATTTTGGATCCTGTGGTGGCAGCCCAGACCCACACTACCCCCAGGCTCTGGGAGGCTATTGCCATTGGTGGCAAGTCTGGGACATGGAGAGGGTTGTTCCTTCATCATTCTGCTCTGCTTCCACGCACTGGACCCACATTGCCCATGCATCTCCTGAGTGCCTCTTTTGCATCCTCCACAGGAGGGGAGGAGGTGGGACCACTGTGCCAGCCCCTCTCAGCGTCCATCTTGGTCCTCCCGGTGGGCAGCAACTTGCTTCTGTGGCTCCCGGCCACAGCATCCGTGCTCTGAGAGCAAGGAACCCATCTTGTTTATTTACCATATGTGGTTTCATCAGTTGCCTCTCCGAGGCAGCTTTCAGGAGGGTAAAAGTGCTGAAGAGGAGCAGAGGGTGTAGGTTGGCAGTGCCTGGTGTGGGCAGGGGGTGTTGCTGGAAAGAGCCCAGACTGGAGGAGGAGGAAAGGTGGCTAGTTGTCAAAATGTCCCATGGGGGCATGAGATAGGAAGGGAAGAGAAACTCTGCAGACTCAGCTGTATCTACTTGTGAATTAGGTTATTTGCAATACATTACTTGTGAAATTAAATTATTACCAGGCAGATCACACTCCGCATGGGTGCGAGATCATTGCAAGTACAGCCTGTCTCTGACCTTACATCAAAGAGGAAAAATCAACTTTTATTCATCCAGGCTGGATAGACATGAATGTTCCAGCAACATATTCCATGCCTCTCAGATCTGGAGGTAGTTTCACTCTCATGGAGTATTTAAAAATTGTCTATTAGGCACTCATTTTGTATGCTGTCTTGCTTTGGACTCAGAAGGTTTGTGTTTTCAGGCTTTTCTTAGAATCATCTTGACAAATGAGTGTAGGCTGATACCGCTGAGGTAATTTCTTGCCTCCAGGATGTGGGGATTTTGGGAAGCGCCTTTGGCTGCAAGGCGAGTTTGTCTAGTCGGAAGAATAGTGGCATGGTTAAGAGAGAGGGTGTTTAAGTGTCAGATGAAGACTGGAAGATGTGTGTGCATCCCACCTCTTTGCACAGGCTCACTGTCTGTGTCTCACAAGTGTGCCCATCTGTGTAGCAACCCTGCCCCCTGGACTATGGTGAGTGGGAACCCAGGAGGGCCTGGTTGTTCCTCCTGCTGTTGAAGCTCAGTGGGAGATGTTGCAACTCTTCTGCCCTCTTCCCCAGATGTTTTCTACAGGTCAGGTAGTCACACTGCCCTCTACAAGGTGGCTGGTGTGGTCCTGGCTGCTCTGACAGGTGACCCCTCCCAGAAGGAGGGCTGCACATTTGGTGTGGGCTCTGAGTCTGCAGTGCATCTGCTTGACTTCACTGCCTGGATTAGCTCCTCTGTTTTGGATGGGAATACTAATGAGTGTAAAGTTAAAAGGTGCAGGGGTGACGACAATTTGAAAAGGACAGAGAACACCCTGGATGTCTGTCATACATAAACCACACCTGCTCCAGTTTCTTCCCCAGAGAAAAATACTAAAATCAGAAAAACTCTTTCAAGTGGTGTAATTGCTCATTAGTTTGTATATTCTGTGGCTGAAACCAATGGTAATTTAACTCCTGCTTCTTTTACTATAATATTGGGATTAACTGCACACAGGATAATAGCCCATTTTCCTAGAAAGGCTTCTCGGAACGAAATGTCTGGCATATGCTTCTTGCTGTGAAGTGTGCTTTGCTCTGTGTGCTATGTGAGGCAAAAAAGAGAGTTATTATTTTAATTTCACCTTTTTCTGCTCTTCTATTAGGAGTTTCTTTAAAGCCTTTTCACTTATTGGAGAAACTCAGGAACGAGAGAGAGTTTTAATCCACTTCTCCAGCAGATACTACCAGTGCAACCCAAACACCATTTCTTCTCAAGGTAACTTTGTTTCTGATACAAAGGTCTTTGGTTGTCTCCTTCTTCCTTCATTGTCTCCTGCAGTAGCATGTATGGTGTGTGCCTGGGAACTGAAGGTGTGTGATTGCCATGGGACTGCCTGTGGTGAGCATTGAAATCCTCCATGTTCTCTACACATAATTGTGGTAAGGCAGTGAAAAATCTGTATTTATCACCAGTCAGGAAAGGTGTTCAGGCCTCCTTAGTGTAAATCCTTGGGTGTAGCATCTCCAGATTCAAATGTTCTCAGTTGTGGTTTCTGGTCTTGCAGACTTCCAGCATGTGTGTGTACCTTAGCTGCACATGGACAAGAATAAGTTCCATCTCAGGTCGAAGAGACGCAGTTTGCTTTCTGTGCTCCATTCAGTGCTTCTGTCTCTGCATGCACTGGCAACAGGCATGCCAGTTCTTGCCAGTTGTGGGGGTGAATTTTGGGTGCTGTATCCAGAACCTGGCATAGTTTCATCTTGACTAGCTAACATCAGTCGGAGTGCTGCATCCTTCCCAATGTTTTCAGTTGTTTTGGAAATGGATGGTGGAAACAAACAAGCACATGGATCAAACCTGAGAAAGTTGGCATTGGAGAAGAGGACTAACTGTCCGCTGGCATAGCTGCTGCATTCAGCCAGCCGTGCTGCTCGCAGAGGCATGTGGTCCTGCGATTGCAGGGTGGAGTAATCACACACTGCGAGGAGGGTCAGACAGAAAATAAGCATGGGCTAAGCTGTGTCTTTAGTCTCAAGTATACGTAAGAAGGAGTTGCTACACTTCGAGGTACTGCCACGCTTCCTTACCGCTTGCTTTTTGACCTGCCCCCACTTCAGTGAGGTGATGTTTGTCCATTTGCACCTGTTCAGCTTTACTGGCAGGGGAATAGGTAGCAGTAAGACAGGATCTGCTCCCATGCTATCTCTGTCCTCTTCCTAATGCTCTTCTTGTTTCAGGACACTGCAGGCACTCAGGTAGAATAGGTGTGTCATGTCTAGATTGAAATAGTGACGTATATGTTGATGTAGCAGGCTTCCAGGGTGCAGGAGGGACATTGCCACTTCTGAGCCTGAGTTAGCATTTATATTAAAGTGAGTCCTGCAGACTTTGCCCAGGATTCTACCCAATTTTGATGCTGTATTTCTACTGTCAGTAGTCAAGTGCTACAGTGGTTGTTCCTTTCAATGGAAATGCAAGATTGCATTTGCCTTTCTCTTTTCCCCATTCCCTTTTCCAGCCAATGGGTACACTTGCGGTTTGGAAATGAGAGGGCAGGCTACTGTAGAGAAATGTACAGACGTGAACTGGAGCACTGCAGCCTCAGATTCAAGCTGCTTCAGGCTTACTACTGCTAGTGATAATAGTTCATCTCTCATTTTCGTGGTCTGCTACAGTTCAGGCACATTGCTTGGCTGCTAGGGCCTTACAAACGTTGTAAGAGAACATGGTCTGTACCTCAGGGAACATCTTTTTGTAATGGCTTCATCTTGCACAGATTTAAGCCTGTGATAGTCACACTGAGTGTGAGATACATCTATCCTCATCTCGCATTCCTCTTTCTTCACAAAACAGAGGGACCTGTGCAAGGTCATTACCTGGACTTGGCTGTGAAGGTTTTTACATTGTTGTAGTTTAGCCTGGCTTAGAACCAAGCTACACAGTGCATCACTCACTCTCCCCACCCTCTGAGGGAACGGAGGACAGATAATATAACAAAAAAGTCGAGGTTTGAGATGAGGACAGGGAGAGATCATTCAAGTTACAGTTGCAGACAAAACAGACTGTATTTGGGAAAAACTATTTCAATTTATTATTAATAAATCCAAAGCAGGATAATGAGGAAGAGAACAAAACCAACTTCCTCTGCACCCCTCCTCTTTTCCTGGGCTTAATTCCATTTCAGGGTATCTCCACCTCCTTCCCCTCTGAGCTGCACAGGGGAAATAGGGAATGGGGGTTACAGTCAGTTCATCAGTGGCTTTATGCCACTCCTTACTCCTCAGGGGAAGAGCTCTTCACATTCCTCCCCTGCTTCAGCACACGGTCCCTCCCATGGGCTACAGTCCTTCATGAACTGCCCCAGCATGGGGTGCTTTTCCACGAGGTGCAGTCCCTCTCGAACGGCTGCTCCAGTGTGGGCCCTCCATGGGCCACAGCCTCTTTGGGCATCCGCCTGCCCCGGCGTGGGGTCCTCCACGGGCTGCAGGTGGATCTCTGCTCCTGCGTGGGCCTCCATGGGCTGCAGGGGGACAGCCGGCCTCACCATGGGCTGCACCTTGGGCTGCAGGGGAATCTTGTCAGGAGCAGCTTTACTGCTCTCCCTCCTTCTTCACTGACCTTGAACGTCTGTAGCCGTTCCTCTCACAAGAAATTCTTCACAATCGGCTCAGGCAGACGCCTCTCAGGTTCTCTTCACTTCTCTTGGCCGGGCTGGGCTGAGTGGGGCCCAGATGGCGCCCGGCGGGAGGCCAGAGGGTGAGGGCCACAAGGCCCACAAGGCTTGCACCTCCCCCTCTCTGCCTGCACTTCTGTTTCCTCACTTTTTAAAATTTTCTCCTTCTTAAATATGTTATCATAGCGGCATTATCACTGTTACCAAATGGCTCGTCCCTGGCCAATGGCAGGTTTGCCCTAGACCTGGATGAATCCACCGGACAAAGGGGAAACTTCTAGCAGCTTCTCACAGAAACTGTTACTGTAGCCCCCCCGCTACACAAAACCAACACATATATAGATCTCCCTGCAGTGTGTGCATGTCTCATAAATGACTCTCTGTCTTTATGACACCCCTGTGAGAGAAGGGAAGGTGGCATGATGTGTTTATGAACAATAGGATGAAAAAAATATTTTTCCTAATGAGTTTCTCACATTTGGAAACTGTCTAGAGGCATTTGGATTTTCAGAGATGATAAATGGCACCACGGACACTGTCACCTTTGTCTGAATTTGCCAATACATTTTGAGTCTTGAAAGGGGTGCCTGGAAAGTGAGAAATATGAAATTGGTGTCTGCTTTTACAAATGACAGTCTACACTGACTTTCCCAAGTTTGCCTCAGTGGCTCCAGGGATGGAGCTAGGGATACAAGCTGTCTCTTCTGGCTCATTGTTAAGGGCCCTTGCTACAGGGCCACCTTAGAAATTTCTAAAGCACTCTCTACCCAATATGGAGCCAAGACAGCATAAATAGCTGACTGAAGTTCTCCAAAATTCAGTCTAATTGAGCCCTGAATGAGGAGGTGGCCAGAGGGAGTGGAAAACTGTGATGTATCCATGCTGCATACAAGAATGTGTATTTTACTCTTCCCTTTCTGCCCTGAAGTAAATGAAGAAGAGAGAGCTGATTCAGCCTGTGGTATTGGTATTAGGAAGCAAATGGTGACAGCATGATTTCCTGTCTAGTTTGTCCCATCCATGGGTGCTGCAAGATAGTTTTGACAGTCATTAAAAGATGAAAGAAAGGCTATTCTGGCTTGGCAGCTCTGGGATGGCCTCACTGTTCGTTTACTTAATTATGTGTATTTCTTGATAAAATAGATTCTCATTAAGGGAACAGACTCAATTAGGCTGTGAGGCTCAGTTTCAGCTATTCTTAAAGATATTGTTTTGGGTTTGCATGTGACTCTGTTTATGTCTCTTTCTGCAGATGGAGTTCACTGTCTGACGTGTGCCATGATGCTGCTGAACACAGACCTACACGGCCATGTGAGTATGCACAACTTTGTATAGACTGTTCCCTTTGAGACTGTGCTTGGAGTGGGTGGTCTTCTGGCAGCAGAGTCCCCTGGCTGGTGGCTTCCTCCTAAAGCACTCCTGCAGACATCACACAGTGAGAAGGCTGCACTCCCACGCTGTCATCCTGGCCAGGGCTTTCCAGCATGCCCAGATCAGTCATGTGTAAGCCTGCCATTGTGCCTGGTTTTACCACAATGTGTGAGGATGCTCCTCAGGCCCCTCTGTCTTTCTGGTGTGCCTCCCATCCTTCCCTGGTTACTGCAGCTGGCTGTGGCTGGGAAGCTGTGTTTGGGATTGGTTTCCCCTTTTCAGTACATAAAAACATTTGGGAAGGCAGAATAAAGAAGGGAGGTGAAGTGGTGCTGCGAAGGTCACAAGGGGAAGGTGAGGTTTGCAGGCATCCAGCTGCAGGTTGGAGATTAGGTAGAAACAGAGTTCTGCTCAGCCAAGCTAATGATGGGTGTACCCAGAGGCAGGAGAGCAGAGAGGGGATGTGGGCATCCTGAGTGGGAGCACTGTGTTCCCCTGTTGCCTGCCTGGGGGAAATAGTATTCCCGTTTGAGTCCTCTTAGTCACACTGGTACAGGGTGCCAGCAGCCTTAGGACATGTATTTCAGCACCCATGGTGAAATACGGCTGCTATGCGTGGTATTCACATGCTGATGGGAGGCTTCCTCCCTCCTGAAGTCAGAATGGAGAGAGAAAAACACAGGGATCGTGGCATGATAGCATGCAGGAGCAGTGGCTTTACCCAGGTGGCTTTGGGGCTTCTCTGTGGCTGAGACCCTCCACTGCACCGCCAAGGGCTCCTCCAGGAGGGCCTCAGTTGGGAGCTCTTATACAGCAAGGGTGATGGGTCAGGCTGCAGGAGATGAAGGCACCTTGGCTCTGTCTCCAAGGGCTGCTCAGCCCCTGTGGATTTGACTGTGCAGTGGGTGCAGGTAATGAAGCCAAGGCTTGTGTGTGCTTCTCCAGGGGTTTTGATGCCCATCTCCTGTTAACAGAATGACTTTGTCTGAAAATTATAGAAGTGGGAGGAGGAAAGGTGTTATGAAGAATTTTGTTCTCTGAAGGCTGAGCCTTCCCTGACAGAGGAGCAGGTCAGTTGCATGGGAGGGTGAGTGGAGGTATAGGAACATACCCCATTGTGCCTCTTAGCATAGATAGCTTCTTTTGAGCACACCTGTGACTGTCTGCACAGGTAACCAGCTCCCCAGAATGATGGGCAGCCTGGGGCACCTGCTCTCCAGCCTGCCTGGCCTTGCAGTCCAGGGAGAGAGACTAAATGGTCGCGCATCAGCCTGACAGCATTTGCCATTGCTCCCTGCAATGCTTTAGTGGGCCCTACTGTCTTCATTAGATACTGGAGTAAATGATCTGGTTCTGACCCATTGTTACTGATGATAGTTTGCAGCTGAAGCTAGGATGACTTTGACTGTTGCCGTGTGTAACTTTGGAGGCTTATCCTACTGGTGGCCATTAGTGTGTTGTTACATGTATGCAGCTGTAATGTTTGCCAGACTCCTACATGTGTCTCGTCTCTCTCTCTCTTTCTCTCTCTTTTTCTCTCTGTGCTTTCCTGTAACTTTGGTTTTCCTCTTATTGCTTTGCATTTTTTCCACACAGGTGGTAAGTTGGGCATTTTTGACTTGGAATGCACCCCTTACATATATACACTAATTGCCTGTTTCCTAACAAGGATAATGCTCTGACCCATCCTTAGCATGATTCTGATACAGTAGGAAGGAAATGAGTCACAGGGCTTGTCTACACTGAGTTCCATTTGTTGCTGACATACTGATCATAAGTGTGGACTCTTTATTTCACAATAAGCTCAGCTGCTTGTAGGGCTGTAGTGCAGCAGCTCTGCCTTTACTTAACTCTTGTAGACAAACTCTTACTTATCCCTTTATTTATCCCCATCTTGTCACATTTCATTCTCTTTGTAACTAATCATTTTTGCTAGCTGTGTCTTGGAGATGCTTGCTTGCTTCTCTGCAGGGAGGTCATCACCCAGACTGATGTTAGAGACTTCTAAGGTATCTCTAAATTGCCAGGCACATCTTCTGGAACCTGTGTGGCACTATGTGGAGATGTTAGCTGTGGTCTTCGAGCAAAGCAGCCATTCCGCTGCAATGCCAGTTATCTCAGTGGGTGAAGTGAGCCACGCTGCTATTGTTTTGGTCACTGTGGGGAAGCTGCAAACTGCCATGTGGAGGAATCAAATAGGAGCAAGCTGAAGTCTGTTGCAGGGAGGAAAACATTTGCGAGTCTACTAGAACAGCTCCAGCCTGCACCCAAAAACTGCAATTATGAGCTATGTTCTACAAGCTTAGCAACCGAGAGCTGGGGTTACAGCCAGACTGTGTTGTCAGGAGCCTTCCTGATGTGGGAAGCAGTGCATTGTGTGCCCCTCCAGAAGTATCTCCTCTCTTGTGGAAGACAGTGCTCCTGCCTGCCTTCTTTCTGCTGGTCTGTGCTGGCCACAGGCTGCAGGATCTTCCTTTTATGGCTAGATGAGGCTGACAGTCAAGGTTTGCTGTTTTTCCATCTCTCCCTGTTCCTGCATTATGAAAGGGAAGTAGAGGATGTGCAGTCCAAGCTGTTGTGTAACTGTAACATTGAATGACCTGTATTACCAAGTGATGCCCTTTTTTAGGCTCCATTCCTGTGTTAATTTGGGCTTTTGCTCCTAAACCAAGTTACTGTGTGTGCACAAAGCTCTTCCACTGTATTTATGCAGCCATGGGATACCCTGGCCACAGAGAAGTTGTCTTCACCCCCTTCTCCTGACTAACAGCAGTGGCATCCCCAAAGATACTGTGATCATCACAGGGCCCTGTTTTCCCTCTGCCTTTACCATGTCTCACAGCTCATCTCAGGCTTCCCTTTCCTGAGATCTCTCTGGGCTCCTTTTTCACCAATTCAGTGTTGTCATTGCTGCCTGCTTACAAAACTCCCTGCATGCCAAGTGTGGGACTTCTAGCTCCCAGGGGACCAAGTACAGACACCTTCTCTGAGGGGTGGTGAAGACTGGGATCCAAGAGGCTGAGGGCAGCCTCAAGCCTCCAAATGGAGCAGTTCAGGTACTGCATGAACACAGCTGTTTGTTACCTGTTTGTGGCTCAGCTGGGCAACCTTCAGTCAGAGAATTAGACAGAAAGAGAGGAAAGAGAGCAATCCTATGGAAATGCCAGGGCAACCTCAGCCTCTGAATCAAAAAAGATTATGGGTGCTCCTGGGCTTCTTACTCCAACTCAGGGCAGTTGCTACTAGAAGGGAGCATTGTAAGAGAAAGGTCTGGAAAGAGCCTCAGTCGGCAATTTCCTTATGTTCCACAGCAGGATCAAGTAGAGCTTTTCTGTCAGAAGCTCATAAAGCCTCTGGAGACATGGAGGTGTAAGGCACCAGGCAGATACCAGGGAGCTTCATCATCACCCTCTTCATTACCTTCAAGTGTTTAGCTGTTTTTCTTTCCAGATGGATGTGTGGGACTTGAGGTCTAAATGCACCTTCCCTTTTCTAACCATATTCACACAAGGATGCTTGTCTCTGAGTAGTCTTGGGAATGCCTTCTTAGTGCTGCTGCCTTGGGCTTAAATGAGAGCAGCAAGATGCAATTCATCTGATATTGCTTATTCATGTCATTTTGGAAAGCAGCATCAATATGACGCTATGTTTCTCTGCCATCCCTTCCAGAACATTGGGAAAAAGATGACCTGCCAAGAGTTCATTGCTAACCTCCAGGGGATGAATGATGGCAAAGACTTTCCAAAAGGGCTGCTGAAGGTAAGGAATGAACTGAAGAACATTGGTTTTTATTTTTAGTGAGAGATGGTTCAAAACAGAACACTCTGCTTGCATTTTCTGAATCTTAATTGTCAAACAGAACAAGTAATGGTTAGGTTTCTCCTTCCAGAACATATATAATATATACAGTGTCTATTCTGTTGTTTTCCCTCTTGCCTTCACTTGATTGTAATTGAGACTCTGTGCAGCATGGAGAGGTGAGACTGAACTCCAGTGGGGCCAGCCCCAGAGGCGTGTGTTTTGTAACCTCATGCAGTCATGCTGTGCCAGAGTGCTGTCTCCTGATTAAAGTGAACAGAAGGAGCCAGTTGGTTCTGACTATTCAATACGTAAGGGCTAATCTTGAGCTCTGCGTATCTAGAAGTTGCATATATTCTTTCATCAAAGGTGCTTTGGGGTTTTCATATTAGAGCAGGAGATGTAATTTCAGATTAGAATGTGTTGTCTGGCACAGGCTGCTTTGCTTCAGGTTTTGTTCATTAAGTTTGTCACAGGAGTTAAATCTGAAGAACAGAGAAGGAGGCTGAGGAGGACAAATTTTGTTTCATTGTCAATAATAATGAGAATGTTTCGTTTCTCCTCTGTCTGATTGCTGGCATGAAACAGCAGTCTGTTTGAATGAAGAAGCACATACACTAGAGGTTTGGGGGTTTTTGTTGTTTTGTTTTTTTTTTTTTTTCCTTGTAATGGAAATAAAAATGAGAGATTGCTGTATCTGAGAGCTGACCCAAAGCCTACCGAAGTAAATCAAAAGAATTGCCATCTCTCTGTAGGTTTTGTGTTAGGCCCATTGTGAAATGTAGAGGTACCTGCATAGTTACAATAGCAGACTTTGTTTTCTAGTTTTGTAGTTTCTTCAGTTTCTCCAGCCTTTTTGGGTAGCTTTTTTTTGGGCCCTTCTGCCTCAGTTTGTACTAAAGAGTGAGCAATATAAACCCAACCCACTTGTTTTTAGATTTAATGTCTTTATTTATCAAATCTGGATACAGAGTATTCATCTGTCAGCAGTAACACTTAATTTTTTTTTTTTCCCAAGGAATCTCATTTCTCACTCTGCCATAGAGAGATGGGTTGAGATTAATTTGTAGGCTAATTACAGCTCTTATTGAATAAATAGGTCTCCAGACTGTGTTTAAATAACCTTCTGGGTGTACTGATGAGAGACTTCCACTGGTGCTCACCTGCTGTTTATTTTCCTGCTGACAGAATTACTCAGTTGGGGCTGTATCTTGGTGTTTAGCGCTGACCTGCTAAGGCTGCCTGGCTCTTTGCCAGCCCACCAAAGCAAAGACCAGGGCTTGGGATTTTTTGGATGTAGTAGGGTGTAAGAAGCCTGGTGTCAGTGCCCTTTTTCTGCCCTTTTCTACATGCTGCCCTGATGTCTTGGGGCAGAGGTGGCACTCAGCCTCATCTCTTATCTTGCTTGTGTGAAGATTTGCTGATGTGCCCCTTGTTGTTTTAATTTATCAGTGGAGGGGAGCAGAGTGAGTGGCAGTAACTGTGCATTTTGGTAGCTACATCACTGTGTCCACAGCAGCCGCCCTGCTACTAGATATGTAATTACAAAGACTTAGCAGAAATTAGATTTGCATTAGTCTCAATAAATTAAATTCACAGAGCCCTCCTACAGCACAGCACCAAAGTGCATGTGGCTTGCCAGTGCATTACACTGTAAATGATGAGCACTGAGGAGGCTGCAAGCCATCTCCCCGCATCCTTCCTCTGCTGCCTGAGAGGGAAGACCATTTCCACGGGGTGGCAGTATGCCCCCGTGGGAGCGTGGTCCCGAGCACCCACGAGTGAACAGTGCAGACCCATTCGTAAGCTCGTGGGCTTTTCTGCCTCTCCGGTCTTTCTGCCTTCCACTCGTGGCTCTGCTGCACCCCTGTATGAAGCTCTGCAACTCTGAGCCCTGGAGCAAAGCTGAGTGGTGCTGGAGGAGAAAGAAGAGGGACAAGATCTCAGCAAGTGAGAGCTGAGAGGTTGCAGCTACCATCTTTGCAGGTAGTGTTCACCTAGGCTTGGGAAGCTCTCTGCAGCATTTACCATAGACCCAATTCACAGTGTCAAGGGCACAGATACTGCTTGGGCTATCCAGGACAGTCAGTAGATTGGCAGAAATAAAAAGTTGCCTTCAGTCAATCCTGTTACTTTTAGTGATACTGAGCGCAGAGTGTGACCCTGAGTGTTTGTCTGTCTGGGTAGGAAAGTAGCCCTTCAAGGGGCAGGCATCAACACGTGAGGATGGACACTTCTGTCTTCAGAAAGCCTCAGAAAGCTTCCAACCTGAGATCTGATTGCTCCTTTCCACTCTCATGAGGGAGCCATCTCTTTGTTTTATTAAGTTTTTTCCCAACAATAAGGACGCTTTGGTAAACACTATAAGACCTTCAGGATGTAATTCTCAGTGTGTCACTGATAGCGCTTTAAGAACAGAGATTTTACTCGGGCTAGAAATGGAAATGAGAAATGCTAATATGATCTTGCTCACCTTGTGTCTTTGTCTCTTCATTAACACTGAAAAGTTTCACTTCTGTACACCCATCTGCACAAAGATTTGTAACTTTTTCTTCTTCCTTGTTCCTTTTGTCAGATCTGAGGTTGCTTTTAAAGTTGGGATCCGTAAAGGCAAACACGCCAAACTATGATTAAAAGTGTGGTTCTCCCCATGGGATCTGCTTGCAGTATTCATATATTCAGTACTTTGCCAGGCAGGCAGATGTATGTACCTTCTCTTTTATTCCATCTTAGCTCTAGTTTGCATGTCTGTCGCACATCCCATTAATCTGCCATTGGCTGCGAGTGAAGACTAGACGTGGAGATAGTAGCCTGGTTTCCAGTTATGTGCTGTCCGTGCATGCTGACCTGAGAGTGGTAGTTCATACTTCTTGCAGGGTTCCTGCATGCCTTCAAACTGGGGCAGATTCCTTGTAAATGAGAACCAGCATCCCAAGCTATGATTCTCTTTTCTGGTATATATCAGGGGCATCTATCTCTGTGAGTCTGGCTGGTATAGAAGGTGAGTCAGGTCTGTGAAATCCAGGCAGATTAAAATTATTGAAAGTGAAAGTGAAATTTTTCAAAGGCAAGAAAACTTTTTGATGCTCCCATTGTTTGACCCTGAGCTGTCACACTCCAATCATAGAAATAATTTTGTGTTGTATCAAGCTGTGATCAGGCAAGGTGATCCTGAATTTCAGCTTTTATCTTATAATTTCCTGTAGAAAAGGTCCCTTTGTCCTGGTGAGTTGAAGCCCTGGAAAGAGTGCCAAATGCCAAGAGTTATTCTAGTTAGAGCAGCAGTATTCTCCTGTGGATGGGCTCAGCGCTCGCTCCTAAGGGTGATGGTGAATCACAGTTACCAGCATTTACAGGTGGGGACGAGTGACAGGTTTACTGGGACTGAGAGAGACAACCAGACCCAGCTGCAGCACTGATCTCCTCAGAGTGGATGTTCCTGCCATCCCAGAATAGCTGCTGCACATGCTGCTGCAGATGATGAGGGAAGGTGGAGGAGAGGTGCAGCACCACCACGAGTGAGAGAGAGCTGAACACATCAGAAACAGTTGAAACAACTAAATCCAATCTGTGGGTTGTTAGTCTAAAAGAATCACGACCAGTCACATTCGTTGATGCCTATAGATGGGGAGGCAACAGCTAGGGTCTCCCTACTTGGAAGGGAAACAAAATCAGTCTGGGGCAATGTCAGGAAACTCATCACTACAATACAGGAGCAGTTTATCTGCAAGCTGGATCGTTCCTCCTGTGCTCACACTAGTTGTAATCCGGTGCAGTGATACCATCTTCCCTGGTGATACTCTGGATTTGCACTATATGACCACAGCCTTCCTCAAAGCCGGGCTTTATAAGATTGTCTGGAATGAGAAGAGGGGGAGATTGACTTGAAAAGAGCCTAATTTTGGCTGTGCTCACTTGCTTCGTCTCCTGTAGGCAATGTGGTCCCCATAAATGAAGTGCTGGTACAGTGCTGGCCACTGCATCTTTCTCTTTTCACCCTGTGGCAAGGTGTGTGAGACTCTGCTCCAGCAAGGCGTCAGTGACGAGGCCTATCTTATGCAAGGAGAGAAGATGTCTGCCCCAGCCCACAGAGAGCCTGCAAGGACTCACTCTGAGGAAATGGATCCTTACTTTTGTTAGTCAGTGCCTTGGGAAGGGTATTCTGTCATTAAGCAGTGTGCTAAGTACCACCTGCCCATATTGTCCTGCATAAATAAATGTCCTCTACATCTGCAATGTCTGAGGTACCTCATTCGTGGAGTCAAGGGCATCACCCAGTCTCTGAGGTGGGCTGCCCACAACATGAACACTGGATGTAAGGAGGTTGTACCTGCTGTGTGTCTTCTGGTAGGAAGTGGTAGCTCTTTGCTTGACCCATTGTGCTATCAGAGAGCCTCCCATCATGCTGAGGGACCTGAGATGCTCTACATGGACTTGGTTAGAGCCATCTCAGCAGGGGCTGCTGATGGGGATAAGACACTAGTTCTGCTTAAAAAAAATCTTCTTTTTCTCAAAGGCTGGGTTTTTTTTGGCTAGGGCTTATCTCCTGGAGCAGCACTGTAATGAAGTGACCAAGTGAAGTGGGAGTTGTTGGTGCTGAACTCTTTGGAAGAACCAATCCCCCTTAATTTCCTAAATGATCTGAATTCTTGATCAGGATTGGTGGGATATGCAGTTTCCTATAGAAGCTGCAAGGTAGAGTTTATCTCATTTTGCTGTCAGTTCCCTGCACTTTAAGAAATTTTTTTT
Source organism: Chlamydotis macqueenii (assembly GCF_036417535.1). NCBI lineage: Eukaryota > Metazoa > Chordata > Aves > Otidiformes > Otididae > Chlamydotis > Chlamydotis macqueenii. Next base: position 50,780,937 of record NC_141593.1, on the reverse strand, counting down.
TGCCACTGTCTTTCTGCCTCCTCTCTCTCTCTTTTTTTTTTTTTTTTTTTTTTTTTTTTCTTTTAAAAGCCCTCCAAAGCAAACACTCAATTTAAAGATAGTTACTGGCATCTTGCTTCATCCATTTCAATCATTTCAGGTATTTAGCAGAGAGAAGGGAGTGAGCATCAGGTGGCTAACTTCCCCCCCGCCCAGATTTACACAGAGGAAATCACACTAATCAGACTGCTGTGTGCACCCTAATTACTCTCATTTGCAGTCTTCACACTTCAATTTCATGGCTGAGGCTCTTCAGCAAGGAATTCCAACCTTCCTGCTGCTGCTGAATGGAGATGGGAGCCTGATGAATTCAGGGGGATGTGGCCGGGTGCCAGAAGGGCCCAAGGAGGACCGTCTTGGCTGCTGGAGCACCCTACAGCTGCGAGCAGAGGGGACCAAGTGTCTCTGCTCCACTAAAGAAGTCAGAGCTCTGTGCAGCAGGAAGAGAGCTTGCCTCCTTGTTTCTCCTCTGAAATGAAGTTTTTCCTGTTAAAAAAATATTTCTGTAGGCATAATGTTTCTGTGGCAGCCATTTCTTATCTGTTTGAAATGAAAGATCTGTTACTGAAGGCCCCTTTCAGCTGCTAGGAGACAACAGAGTCTAATCTGGCAGTATAAAAGTCAGGGAATGCAGGATAAAGTCATTAATCCTTGTCTTAAACAGCTGTTTGTGAAAGCATACTTTCCTTTCACTCCCCGAAAAGCTGCAGAGCCATAGTGACTGAAAGGAACACGCGGTTTCTCTTCACTCTCCTCCATCCTCAGCGAGGACCTTCCTGCTGCAATAACCGTTTTTTCCTTTGGCTTGTGATTTTTTGGGTGTTGTCATTTGTCTTAGAATAATAACCAGTTAAAAGTACAGCTGTGCAGAACTGTGAATTAAACCCGGTTATATGGTGCATGCATTGCTTTGGGTATCATGAGTGACAGATATCCTGACACCCTTCTGCCCTGTTGAAATGCAAGTGTATGTATTTTTGTTCCAGGAATTTGCTTCAATGCGTATAAAGAGAAAAATCTGAAATCTATGCACTTCTCTCAAGTCAAAAAAGCCCAAGTATTGTGTTAAGGAAAGCAACATAAGATAATAGCAAAAGTCTAATGCTCTCCATGAGCTCTCTGTCCCTAAACAGGGAAAGTAGAACTTCAGAAAAGGGTTAAAACATAAAATTCTGTAATGAGGATGCAGGAATAAGGATTCCTCAGTGTGGTCTAAGGGTGGTACTACAGATTGCTTAGTTCACTAGGAAGCAACCAGTACAGGACAGGCCTGTTTCTGCTTTCGTGATCTGTATTTCTCTAAATGTTTTTTGCTCCTCTGACCTTTCATCTCTTTGCTTTCTGATTGTTATACAAAAGATCTCACCTAGCCCACAAGGCTTTTGTGTCAGTAAGGACTGAAACCCAAGCAGAGTCAGATAAGAATTTCCATTACTACTAGCTGCAATTACGTGGCTCAATACGAGGCTCCTAATGAATGTTTGGGGGTTTAATTTTCATCTGTGAAGGCAAGGTCTCTATAGTGTCTTGTCCAGGCTGATCAAACAAGTGAATCACTTGATGTTTAGCTTCTCTGGCCTGTCAGATAGCCAAGGCTGTCAGTAGTCCCCTGGTTTAACTGAAATGCTTAGCAGCTCCTGAGAATGAATGTCACTGTTCAGAGCTTCCCATTTCTTGTGATGTCAGCGTGGAGGATACAGACTGGTAGTCTCCAGGAATGATGTGCTCTGCCACTTTAAAGGAGGAATTTTGGGCTTTTTTTTGAGCTGGGAAATCTCTAATACAATGTCATACATACATTTTGGTCCCTATGACATATTACTCCCACCTCCATGTAGGTAGAAAACAAATTCTGAAAAACATTCTTTGATCTTCCACCCACTGATCTGCTTGAAATTTAAGTTCTGTGCTGCAACTCGAGGGAAGGAGGAGTAGGAATATAATTTATACCATATTTTAAAAAAAAGAGAGAGAGAAGAGGAGAAAACATTACTTCCACCAGTTTTAGAATTATTGCTGTATAAATCTTTGGTATTCCTTCCTTCTGTTTGTAACCACACTTTTCAAATTACATTGGACTATTCACTCTGTGACCCAGTTACACTGTTTTTTTTTTTTCAAGCAAGAGCACTAGGTTGCTCCTTAAATTTTTATTTTATTTAATGTTTTTTTCCTCCTTTCCTGTGATGTTAACTGGAACATTTAGTTTCCTTCTGAGGTCAGACTTCCTTGGGTGATGAAGTGTTTGCAAGATTCTCGTACAAACATGAGGCAAATCCAAGCCACCTACTTTCTGCCCTGCTGACAGATGGCAAAAGTTGTGAGGGTTAGGAAGGATTTCTCCTGCTTTTGGGGCAAGACAGCTGACCATCACTACATAGGTACATGCATCTGTGAAGGAAAGGAATCTCACAAGTTATGCCTATTTCCCACCCTGGAGCTGCTACTTCCATGGTGCAATGTTTGCAAGTTCAGGTGACACCCATGTGAAACCTGTATGGTTCTCAGAGTGGCCTGGGTTCTCCTCCTTCTTTCCCTCCTCTCCTTCTTTCCCTCCTCTCCTTCTTTCCCTCCTCTCCTTCTTTCCCTCCTCTCCTTCTTTCCCTCCTCTCCTTCTTTCCCTCCTCTCCTTCTTTCCCTCCTCTCCTTCTTTCCCTCCTCTCCTTCTTTCCCTCCTCTCCTTCTTTCCCTCCTCTCCTTCTTTCCCTCCTCTCCTTCTTTCCCTCCTCTCCTTCTTTCCCTCCTCTCCTTCTTTCCCTCCTCTCCTTCTTTCCCTCCTCTCCTTCTTTCCCTCCTCTCCTTCTTTCCCTCCTCTCCTTCTTTCCCTCCTCTCCTTCTTTCCCTCCTCTCCTTCTTTCCCTCCTCTCCTTCTTTCCCTCCTCTCCTTCTTTCCCTCCTCTCCTTCTTTCCCTCCTCTCCTTCTTTCCCTCCTCTCCTTCCTCTTTCATTGTTATTGTGTTTGCTGTCTGAATCAGAGGGAAGCATTGAAGTGTGGTTGTTTATCTTTTTTTTTTTTTTTTAATGCACATCTCTGGGGGAGTGCTGGGTGGTGAGGGGTTTATTTTGGTGGTGTTGGCTCTAAGCACGCTCACTGCAGGAACTGCAGGGGGTTTTTGCAGGTGATTTGAGAGAGCTGGTAGGCTTTGCACCAGTGCTTGGTTCACTTCCGTGTGGTTTTCTCACAGCCATGCAGAATTTTAGGGTTTTGGTACTTTTATGGATTTATTTGAGATGTTGCTGTTTTCTGTAATTACATTTGGCAGCTTTAACTTAAGGAACTTACTGGTCTGTGTTAGTTGGTACCTACTATGTGGCTCACTTAATTTCTTTCAATCCTATTGGCAGTAGATGATAGCTCCTAAAAGGAGGAATGTGAGAGGAAAAACTTTTTTTCCCTGGAGACTGTCATGCTTTGCCAGGAAATGCGACAGCTAGTCTGTGACACAGAGCTGTTTTCAGATAAGCTGCAAGAAAAATGAAGATGGGTCATGGCATCTTTTCACTTGCAATGCTAATCAGGATAAAAGGGGTCATGGTTTCTTTGCATCCCTGTTGTTATCAAAGAGTTCATTTTCATTAAACCTGTGGTCTCCCATCATTCTCAGCAGGGCACTTACCTCAGGAGAGGTTTCTTTTGGCTCAAGATGCAGCATGGATCCTAGAGAGGTACAGTGATACCAGAATTGATTTGATCTTCCACCAGCCAATATGGTTTTGACACTACTCACTTTTAGGGGCTTACTGATATTAAAGTCAGTAGTAAAGACTTGTGTCTGTGACCAAAAGCCAGCTGGTTGTGGACGTGCTTTTATCCTGCTCCTCATGTAAAATAAAACATACAGACTCTAGTTGCCCTCATGGGGTCATAGGAGCAGTGCTTGTGTTTTCTTGCTTCTATAAGTTGATGTGCTTTATTTCATGGTTAAAGCAGTCTAAAAGCACGTGCTTATGCAGCTACAGTAGCCTAGTTGACATGAGATAGCTTTTTGGGGTATTGTAATTTGACCATTTTCCATTTTAAGGATTACTTTCCATATTGTAAGACAAATCAGTGTCATCCTTAGGGATTCCTTTAGAGCCTATAGCACAAGTGTATGCGCTACAATACAAACCATAAGAAAACAAAAGATTCTCTCTCAAGATATCAGCAGGTGTTTTTTGCTGGTAAATTCATACGGGATAAAACCCAGCAGCTCTGTAAATGTTTGGTAATGTACCATGGTTGGTGGAGAATAGGAGTCTCTCACGGGGAAAGCTAGGTGGATAATTTTGGTAAATAATTTTGAAATTTTTTGTCAATATCCATCATTCTCCCACCATACCTGCTGTTAGGCTGTTAGAGTTCCTGTTGACCTGGTTGCTTATGGATATAGAAATGAAGTGGTTGCTCTAGTATTTCTGCTATTTACAGAGATGGCAATTGGAGATATTTAGACTTAATCTCGTCAGCTCCCCCCGGTCAACAGACCTCAGAAATCATTATCTTAATATCACAGGAATGTCAGTTCAATAATGTTACTGTTGATCAGTTGTTGAGCTCTCATTCTATAGCCACCATGTATGAGTAGCTTATCCAGCAGAATTAACGTTCCCCTCCCTGTCCATTTTGGAGAGAGGAAAAAAAACAAGGATGAAGGAAGAACGAAAGAAATCTTATGAAAGATTTAATGTTGTTTATTTAACAAACAGTATTTAATAACAGCACTAAATAGTGCAGCTTTTCTGTGCTTCACAAATGTGTTACTGGCTTTTGAAAGTGTATTTCAGATAATTGGTATGTGTGTGTTTATGTATTTTGTTGGCTTTTGTTGGTGGTGTTTTTGTCACTGGGATCAGGCTTAAATAATGCTAATGGATTCTTGTGGCTTTGTGTGAGGACATTGGAGTTCTTCATACCCAATAATATGGTCCTTGGGTTTGGTCCCTAAAAGACAGTATTGATTTCATTTTGAGTTCCACAGCTTTTCTTCTTGTGTTGTTGATTTGCTGAATTACCTTAGGAGGACAAGCAAGGACTGAGTACATTTGGTCTCCCAGGGAAACTTGACCGGTGGGAGGAAGAGATGGGAAGGAGCTTATTGCACAGTAAGTTGGAATGGCTGCCTGTTTTCTCTGTGTATGATGTAGTCTGCTGTAGTGCCTGTGACAGGTGAAAAGCTTTTGTGTTGCTTTAAAAGAGTGAGATAAGAGGAATAGTAGGCACTCTGGTTTTCCCCTCCTGCTTCTGTTTTGGCTCAAAGTTTCACATTCTCCTGCTGGTTTATAGTTTGCTCCTTAGAGGTGCTGTTGGGCAGGTCCATAAATAGGGTCACCATCCTTTCAGTCACCCCAGTGGTGTCACTGGGCTATTCAGACTAAATACTGACTGAATATCTGCATTTCTCACCACCTCTTTGCTGGACTCTGATCAAGGGGAAGATCATAGCTTCTTGACACACCTGCAGGGTCCTCTGGATGTGGACAGCTTTGATTTTTCTGGTATTGCACAGCTATATCAGCCTTTCTTTTAAAAAAAATCCCTTCTATCCCTCTATTTATGTTAACAACCCACTTCTTTCTCAGAAATCCCTGTTGCTCAGTTACAGACAGAAATCAATCCTGTGTGCATGCTAATTTCTAAAATGGTGGGGCTTCTCTAATGTTGAAGTGTGATTTTTCCCAGAAGACGACAGTCACTGTATACACAGGGATACTGGTTCAGTCAGAAGTGAAAGATTGTATTACCACCTGCAGATGAAAATCAGGGGCACTGATGAAATCTGAGCTGAATCCCTGAGCTGAAGACATTTAAGGCTTCAAAAGCATGATCTCAGGAGGCTCTCTCTTTTGCAGAGTGTGAGCTGAGAGAGAAGTGTTTTCCATGCTTCATTGAAAAAAAAAAAGTTGAACAAGATGCAGCCTGTCACCCTTGGCATTTTGGACTGCTGCTTCGTTACAGCTGAACCAGACCTGTTCCCTTGTGAATTAAGGCTCCTGTCCTACCTGAGGATCTGCTAACCTCAGCTCAGAGAGTGCTATGTGGAGAACTGCTGCACTTAGGCAGCAGCGATGGTGCTGTGCTTGGGCAACAGAAGAGAAATGTTACTGTGATTGTCTAGCTTGTGTTTAATAATGAAATTGCTCTGCGTAATTCACATTGGCCTAGGTCTGTGCGTGATATTTAGGGAATATAATTATTTCAGCTGTGTTGAGGGTGCTTGGGGAGGTAGCCTTATAAATCCAAGAGCAAGAATAATCTGCTAGGCAGGGGGCTGGTAGGATAGGGAGTGATTTGTGGCCATTTACGTAGCACCTGTCGAGACCTGCTGCTTAGCTCATCTGGAGCTGTTTGATTGCAGTGAAAATTTCCTCTAAGAAGAGATTTTCTTTGAAAAGCTTTTCCACTAGCAGTGGATAATTTCAGATAGGTTAAGTAACGTGAAACCTTTTCTGGGAAGTGGCACAAATAACATAGAGTATGCAATTGCTTGTTGACAGAGAAAAAGCATCCTCTGTTCCTTCAGGTATGTCCTAGCAATGACAGATTTGTGTAAAAAGGCTGGAGCACATCTGGGATTTGATCTTAACATGTGTGGTTGGGGTGGGCTTGCTAGACCTGCTTGTCTTGGAAGTAAGAATGCGTTTTACTTGTTTGCAAGGTGGCAAGAATTCTGTACCTCAAGGAGGACAGAGGCAGGATCTATGGGGAATCAGAAATGTGACACCCCAGGAACAGTTTTTCTATTGATATTTAGGTCCCTTGTTCCCTGATCATTGTCCTTCAGCCCAGTGGTCCACACCAATTGCAATCCGTGGGTAGGATCTGCATCTGGGTCACTTATAACCAACACTCGTGCAACTTGGGTATAATTGCCGTTTGCACTGGATTCTGCAGTCTACTTTTAAATATGTTCCACCATGTCTTTGGGGAGACATCTCTCTCTTGCGGCTCGGAATCATTCCCAGGTCACTGTCGGTTCCATGATCGCTGCTTAGGATGGGCTGTATCAGGTCATTGGGTGGTGAGAAATTGTGCATTTTTCATTTTGTATATTCTATTATATTTTTAAATTATTATTATTATTATCATTATCCATATAGATGTTATTATATTTTCCTTTGCTGTCCTAGTAAACTGTCTTTCTGATTGCCTCCCTCAGTCCAGTGGGGAGGTGGAGGGTGAGTGAGCAGCTGCATAGTACCTAGTTGCTGGCTGGAGTTAAACCCTGACAGCATCCTTGGAGGTAACGCAAGCAAAGAGTGCCTGCTGATCGAAGGACTGTTGCATACTGGAAAGGCAGAAATGGAACAAGCAAAAATGCACCTAGGATGATAATGTGGCTGTCTAGCCATATGCCTACTAAGGACCTAAATCCCTGATTGCAAGAGGCTGAGAAGGTGCCACTAGAGGAAAAGCCCACTCAATTAATCTGCTTCTTATCTACTCCTGGGTGCTGTCATGCATGTGACATAGGGTGAGCAAACTCTCACTCTGCCTTAACTTGGCTCGGCCAATGCTGAATGGGACTGAGTTGTGAATGGGGGCTGCAGCCCCTTCACCCGGCCTTTGGGACATTTGCATCAGTGTGCCAGGGCAGCAACTCCTCATCCCTTTGCCGCACATGCAGATCCCTGTGGGTCATGGTGGGAGTGGGATGAGAGGCTCAGGGGTCCTTCCAGACCGCAACCCTGCTGCTGCTGGCGTTATCCTGCCCAGTGGGCTGGCAACACGGGGCAAGTTGCCCAAGCTGGTGTTAGCCTGTGGTGAGGTCCCTGTGCCACACGGTCTTCCAGCTCCTCATGCTCCCTCTACACAAGCTCTTTGCCTCTTCTGAGTTTGGGATAATGTCTCTGTTGTTCACTTCTGCCTTGGTGCTTGCATGAGGGGCTCCACCTGCTCCGGCAGCTGCCACGACCCCATGCCGAGCAGAGCAGAAATCTCTCTCTCTCTCTCTCTCATCGGAGCACGTTGCCATGGCATTGCACACTCTGCTGCACTCTGGGTCTCCAGGAGCCAGAAATGATGGTGCTTTTGCAACATTGAGGTAAATATCTCTCTTTTCTGTTACGTAGTGCATCCACCACTGGTAAGAGCGCCAGCTGCGATTGGTGCCACCCTCCCCTCACCCCGTGCACGGAGGAAAGCAACTCCAGGCTCCAGAAGTGCACCTGGCCTGCAGAGCTGGGTTCCCATGGGTTGGAGCAGTGCCTCTGGTGTGCGTGGGCTGTGGTAGTGGCCCTTCCTTCGCTGGTCAGGGTGGCTTTCCCACTGGGGAGGAACAGAGTACCCCTTGAGAGTGGCATCGCTGGCGGAGTCAGCCGCTGTTGCATGCGGTTTGTTCATGGAGGGGTACAGCTACAGCTCTCTTGGACGCTGAGAGGGGAGATTGGTTCCCAGCTGCTTGCTCACAGCTCTGCCACTGGTTTGCACTGGTCACCTTGGCAGAGTCTCCTCTTTTCCTCTGAGTCCCCCTTAGAGCATGAAAGTGGTCTTGCTCTCCCTAGCCCCTGGGAAGGCACCGCAAGGACACTGGCTAATGAGTGCAAATGCTTAGAGTAGTGGACATTTGGTGGGGCATCTTTCTGAGGCTTGCCAGAACTTTGTCGTTTCTCCAGTGCTCTGGGAATCCATCCGTATTTCTCACATCCAGAAGCCTCTAGCTGGCAGGTGATTGAAGACTCTTTTTACGGTGTCCTTTGTTATTGCAGGCAGTAATGAGTATGGCAGGCTGTTGCGGGCAGGGAAGTGTGGCTGTGTGAACTGAAAATTAATCTCTTGCTTGATCAGCTGGCATTTGTTCCAGCATCTTTCCCTCCACCTCTCTCTCACTGTTGGTGTGTGTATGAAGAGGGAGTCAATGCTGGAGAGGGGAGTGGAGCAGGGGAGGAGCTTTCTGTCCGCCTCTTCTTTTCTTTTTTTTTTTTTTCCCTTTCTTTTTTTTCCTACCCTGTCCAGTGACGTGAGCAATGCCTGGAATAATCAGGCTGCCTCCAAACAGTGTGCCTGAAGATGCTGGAGAAAACAGCCTTTAAGCAAACACTGATTGCTTGAGCCTGTGCTCTCCAGACGTAACCTTTTGCAGTTCCTCTGCAGGGGATTGGGAAGTGCCATTAGCTTTCTTCTCCCTCATCCTATACGCTTACTTTTGGAAATGATCGGAGTTAACAGTGTTCAGAGCACCAGCAAGGTCCGGGTGAGAGCCACAGGTTCGGTGAAATACTCTCGAGAAGAATCTCTCTGGCGGCAGTCCCATCGATCAAAATCTATGAAAATCTCCAACTCCTCTGAGTTTTCTACTAAAGAAAGCAAGGTAAATAATGAAATATTCATATTGTTTCACTTTGCTATGAGTGGAGGTGGTGGTGTTGGAAAGGTTATGCTCTGCAGGAATTAAGGGCTCTGGATGATCTGCAATGATCACAGAATTGCTGTCAGGTCAGAAAAAAAAAATCTCTAGACTTGACTAGACACCTGAAGGTGAAAAAGGTGACTGGGTCTTAGAGGAATGCTCTGTCACTGAGCTTGGTGCAATAGTAAACAGTGAAAACTTGCTAGTGAGAATGCTAATCAGGGCTCTGCTCTCGGGAAAGATGCCAGAGTTGGCAAGTGGTGTCTTTGGGGTTATCTGTTCAATGGGAATGATTCTTAGTAGAAAAATAGTTTTTGCTTTTTCTGTACAGCTCTGTAGTTTAGTAGATGTGGATCCTAGGTAAAAATATCGTCTCACTTGCGTGCATGAATAAAATATTGCCATCAAGTAGTTATTAGGAAGACATCACTTGTGCGTTTATAGGAATACATTACTGTATTGTAGCGGGTGGTAGCACAGGCTATGCCTAGCTGCTACAGTGACTGTGTGCAGCATCTCCTTACCCAGCCCAGCCCAGTTATTCAGTTCCTAGGCAAACAACTCCCACTCCATGCAGTATCGCTTCTTTCCCCATTCCTTGCTCCTGCTCAATAACTGAGAGGCATCCAGGAACCCCTGGCAAGAGCTTTAAAAGCCATCTCCCTCCCAAAGGTGCTCCATGTCTCCAAGGGCTGGATGAACTTTATGCAGTGACCAAATACTCCTCTCCTTTCACTCCTGCTGCACATTTATTCTGACTTGGAATTAGAAGATATAACCATTTGCAAAGGTGTGTTGAATGAGGCTGAAATATTTCAGAGCATCAGCCAAAGGCTTTTAACCATGTGTTGTGTCCGTGTGCATGCAAACAAGCAGGCACATGCACGGATCTTCCTGTACTAGCTCTTCCCTAAATCTCCTATCTGTCCTGAGAGAAACCTCCTCTGCTATGGTGATAAGATCTTAATGCCGCACAGTAGTTCCTAGCAGATCACTGTCTACCAGCTTACAGGTTGTATGGTATTTCAGAGCCTCAACTGCAGAGTTTTAATCACAGAGTAATGCAAATAGAAATAAATGAAGCATTTTATTCAGTCCAGTTTCAGGAACCTCCATTTTGAAGGCCTTATTGACCATAACTAAGAAGTAGTATGCTGCTAAGGTTGTGGAAGAAAAAAGCGTGACTGTCGTTCTTGGCTCTTGATGCAGTGTCTGCTACTCCAGATAATGCCAAAGTAAAAGGCTGCGTCTTCCAGGTGCTCTGGGAAAGTGTGATCACTTTCACTCTCGGCATGATATTTGGTGGAAGGATTTATGTACAAAAAGTCTCTGCACACGGTGGAAACTTGGGTCTTTTGACATTGAGTACCTTAATCTGTGTACCTCTGTTGCCTCTCTCAGGCTTTGTGTATGCGTGGTGTTATGTCCCCAGGGCAGAGATTTTCTCCCAGGGACGGTGTCTGACACAGTTAGCTACTGCAGTAATGAACGCTCTGTGTTCATCCCTCTGTGGGATTCACATTACTGCCTCCTGAGTGCTGTAGCTTGTTGTGTGTGAGAAACCTACTTCTTCTCATGTCTAGCTCAGTAAGTTGGGAAGCATACTGCAGCTTTGTTTTCGTTTGTAGTGCTGTTACCTTATTTCATGTAAAGGTATTTTTGCGGAGCATCTAAGACCTGTAAAAGCTGTGTGGTGGAGAGCTGAGAGGATCCCTATACGCTCATCAGTGACGCCTGCCCAGTTGACAAGATGACAAGCGGCTCTGCCACTGATTGGTCTTGTGATTTTGGGCAGCCTTATTCTTTCCATATGTCTGTTCTCCCTTCTGTTCTTTTCTCTGCCCATCTATTTTGCTAAGATGTTACTGATTTAGAGAATTGATTTATATTTGAGCTTTAGCTCTTCTGTTGTGTGGAAGATAACTGGAAGTTGTTGCCAATGTGTAGCACTGCACAGATATTTTTATCAGCGTAAGTCTGTGTGTATGTGCTTGTATGTCACCTCTCACAAAATGTCTTCAGTTCTATGCTGGACTTTCTGGACAGTGGTGCTGTGTAGACCCCCGCAGTCTCAAGCTGGGCTCAATTTGTGGACTTGTCCTCTTCCATATTTCTGTGGATGTGATTCCCTCTTTGTGTCTGGACTGCCTTGTATTTTATCTGCTCCCCAGACAAAGTAATTACAGTGCTCAAGATCTGTTTCTGTGACTGCTTCAGCAGGGCAGGAGACAGATTTAAACCACTTGTGCCTCAGAAACATACTCCTCTGATACTTTGCACTTACGTGACTCAGCCTATTTTGCTGAGATAGAGAGTATTACATAGCTTTATGCTTTAGCCAGTACGAACAAGGTACCAACATGGTGCCTGCATATGAGGTCTGCGGGCTGCCAGCATCAAGCAATCTAGGTAGCCCAAGGACCCGTCATCTCCTTGAAAAACATCAGGTAGTGCTTCTGTGCACACATATATACACACATGCACCTGTTTGTATACAGGCTGCACTTGGTAATGTGGTGATGTGTCCTGGGTGTGTGTTACAGGCAGGTACCACAAGCCTCAGGCCAGCGGGAGAAGCTGCAAAAAGGATACTGTGAATTGATGTACTGTTGTTCTCAGGAGAGCAGGCTCAACCCTAGGCTGCATGCAAGGCGAGTCAGATTACTTTAGGATTGTCTGTGTGACCTAGCGTGCTAAGCAGTCTCTCCTCTCGACAGACTCTGTTTTCCCGCAGCCATGGACTGAATTGCAGAATGCCTGTGCCTGTCCTGCCTACAAATGCACGAGGTTGATAAAACAATTTCTGAAATAGGTGTGTAGGTGCTCCACTATCAAGAACACTTCTCTAGCCTTTTCTCTGTTCACTCATAATAATTCAGTATGCTGCCTTTACTAGTAACACTGATTAAACACTCCAGCAAGTACAGAACAAATCTTTTCTAGCAACTCCCATGTCTCAGTTTTACAGAGGATGCATTTCTTGTGTGGCGTCAATTTCTTGGCTCTCAGGAGCCCTAGCTACCCATCCTTTTCTGTTTCCTGATGATATATCTGGCACAATCTTTCCTTCCTTTTTTCTTTCTCCCCCTCCCCCCACTTCTCCACACAAACCAGATTTTTAACAGAGGAGTTTCTCTTAGAAATGTTCTCCTCCAGTTGGTGACGCACTTGAAATTCCCTGGGTGAAATGATCTCCTTTCCTTCCCCCTAAAACATTCCTATCAACCCTATCTCCACCCACACCAAAACAACATTCATCAGTTCCATATGCTGCTGAACAGCTCTGTGGTGTTTTATGAATAATGTATGCCGGCTTGATAGAAGAACGTTTGTTGTACAAACCAGTGGAATTTGAAATTGAGAGAGATATCAGCAGGCATGCCATGCCGTGTACTAACCCACGGGCTTGTTGAGGTACTACTCTGGCATCCTTGCTGCATCCTTATCAGAAGGGGGAAAATGCATGAGATAGCAGGGGCATGTGGGCTTTGAGCCTGGCAAGGAGCTACAGGCACTCAGTGAGCAGAGCCCTTCTCGCTTTGCCAGGTGTTAAAGATCTGTGCATGAGGAGAGGAGAAAATTTCAAGATCTGGATTTTGGGGGAGGGTGGCAAATAGGAGATCATGAAGTAATGTAGATCTGTAGGCAAGCAAGAATTCTTGAGGAGGGTCAACCTTCAGGTAACCACCTAAACAGCAAACCAGGAGTGGTATATAGCAATATGTCACACCCCATCCAAATCTGGCAGAAGGCAATGACACAGAGACACAGCTGGATCCAATGGATGGGCACATGAACACCTATCAGGACTGCATACAGACACCTGCGATGTCTGGTATCTGTTGCCTCTGTAACCTTTTTTATTTTTGTAGGGTTCTGCTGCTTTTCTTGGTTTTCCTCCCTCCATCAACCACGAATGGCAGGAGCTGGGGCTGGTGCCTGCTGACTGCTGTGATCCCAGGGGCCAAGCTGACGGATCGGTGCTGAGTGACTGGGGGAGATGCTGAACTTCTGACTGAGCACTTCTGATTGCAAAGACTGAGCATGTCTTTGCCCAGAGGTGTGACTGGGGCTTCCGTGACTCCCTGGGATCAGCTACAAGCTGGAGGTGAAGAAGAAATGTCCCCAGGCAGGGCTTTTTCTAACAGTGGCTGCAGGGGATGGTGGCAGGGGCCTGGGTCAGAGAGCACATGTGCATCCCTGTCCTGGCGGCTGCAAAAGCCACCTGGGGTATCTCCTGCAATGGTCAGTTGGTCATTCCCCCAACAATGACTCTAGAAATCAGGGTGGAACTGGGTGTGAGCAGAGAGCCTGGGAAACAAAAACTGGAGAAGACAGTGTGGGTCATCTCTGCTGGCTCTCTGAACTCTGTTTTGGTTTTGCCTGTTTACCTGCTCACAGCAGGCATTTCCTGGCTCATCTTTTGATCTTCTGTACAGGGAGCAGGTATAAGAAATACCTGCAATGTATTGCTTTTCCTCTTGGCAGGCTTTTCTGGATGGGTGAGTGTCAGAGAAAGTCAGCAGTCTGCTTCAAGAGCCAGCCCTATTTTGCCTTTCAAGGGAGAGGTTTGCACAGTGCCCTAGGACCTCTTGCACTCTGCTGGCCAGGCTTTGGGGACCCTGTGCCTACTTGTTACCTAGATGATTCACCAGGATAAGTATCTGGGTAATTCATTAAGTCTTTGTCCCTGTGTGCACACCTGGTTGTGCCTTTCTTTTGTTCACCGCTTCTGCATGTAGAGGCTGAGTCATAGCATAGCTGGCAGGTGCCGAGAGGAGCCTGTTTAAATGAGTCCAATGGTTCGTGCATGTGACAAGGTTTTGAGGGAGGTGAGGATGGTGAGTGACCTTTTTTACTTGCCAGCTTTGTAAAATAAACAAGAATTTTCAGAAGCACTCCCTGCTTAGCTTTGCTTCTCTTTCCAGTTGGAATAGAAGTACCAGCTGGTGAGAGCTTGTGAAAATCTGGGTTTTTAGTTGACCTACCTGCTTACCAAAGGGAAAATGGGGATGGAATTCAGCATCTTCTTAGAGAGTTATAGTCTTCCACTTACTTAAAAAAGAAAGTGTAACTTTCTTGCCCAGTTTGTAAACAAATACAAACAAATCCCACAAATACATAACAAATCCCATTGTTTTTTAATACTGCAGTCTTCTAAGGGTCAAATTTGAGCTGTAGGAAACAGCATTGGAGTTAAAATAAGGAAGGTGTCTAGGATGTTGCCTTCTGTTTTGTACAGCCGTTGATTTATCTTATTCTTCTCTCAAAACTGCATTTATTTTTCCAGGGAGCTTAGAGTGGTGCTGGGCCTCAGGAGTGGTGGACCCGGACATCAGCAATTCTCAGAAAAGGGAAAGCTGTAAGGAGTAGGTTTTTGTGATCTGGGTTAACAGAGCTTAAGAGTTGAAGCAGTGCAGTTGAGTACTGCTAAGTAGTCAGTAGCTGAGGATTTGGATCCTGCCTACAGTAGCCTTGGGTGCCAAAAGAGATAGAAAGTCTCTCTCCTTTCCAAGTGGTATTGGTCCAGCTTGGAAAATGAGACCAGTATTCATTCTGGCATTCCCTGTTGTGGTCCAGCGTCCAGTTTTCTGGCTTAGATAGCAAATTTGCCAAGCACTTCTCAGGCTAGCAGGTGAGAAGCTGTGATTGTTCTCAAGCTTGTAAGAGTGCTTCAAGTCAGAACTTTTTTTTTTTTGTCATTTCCCTGTGAGGAAACATGAGTTAATAAAACCTGTCCTTGCAGCTAGTTAAGTACAGTGAAAGTCGTGTCCCCACCATAATTTCTCATCAGCTTTGTTGCAATTTAGTGAACATTTAAGTGCTTGTCTCCGAGTTTGTTTGATTTAATCATACTCTGGAGAAATGTCTGAAAAGAGCTGCTGTCTGAATCAAGGCCTTGGGAAATAGCCATGAAATAAATGATAGAGCAGGTGCTGGGCTGTACGCATCTGCTAGTGGTTGCAAAACATGGGAGGAGGACATTTTTCTTCTCCAGATAATATGAGAGCCCAGTAGACATCAGGAAAATTTTAAAGTGTAAATTGCTTTGGAGAGGGAACATAAAGCAGCTCTAAAAGGCTGGTGAGTACGGCGGCAAGTGGGTAGCCTGGCAGCAGTCTGCCAGAGAGGTGAGTTGAGGGGCAAGCATGAGAGCTCATGTATCTCCATTCCTTGAGAGGTGTACTCCCTGAGGTCTCACTGAACATGCTCGGTAGGCACACCAAACATGTCCTGTATACAGCTGCCCAGGCTGTGGATACTCTCTAGGGTTTTCTCTTTCATTTTTGTAAATAGCAGAGACTTTCTGAGAGGCTGTATTTGATGCTCCATGGGGGACGCTGTGTCCTTCATCAGATGTATGCCATGTGACTGGGTTGGTGTCTGTTACTCCCTAAAGAAGTAAGATGGAGTCTGGCTCATCAGTAAAGATTGGGACAAACACGTGTCACTTTTCACAAGGCAAAAGCCTGCGGCATTTGTTGTTCCCGCACCAATCTGGAATGCTGCTTTTGTATGTCCTGCTGTTTGGCTGTAGTGATGCCTAGAGACTTCCTTTGCAGCAAAATTCCATAAATAGTAGTACTGCATAGGGCAGGTGTTCATTTTCAGAGGTCATGACCCAATCTTGTAGGCATTTGGGTCAGAGAGCAGCAAAAGACCTTTCTGATACCCTAGGCCAGGTTTTTACTATGTTTCAAAAGCTCATCTAACCAGATGGAGAAAAAAAATGCTGTTTCTGAAAAAATAAGGAGGCAACTGCAGAAAAAAAATGAAACCTCTTTGCCTTATATTCGGAAATAGTTTTCTGGCTTAAAATGTAAGAGAATATTTTAATCATAGTAGGAAGAAAAGGACAAGTCAAAGAATAAGAGAGGAGCTTTCGCCAAATCGTTAGAAACATAGTGGCTTCTAATAGAAAATATTGGGTGACCCCAGGGAATCAGTGTTAGCATCTGCTTTTGCAGAAAAGCAGAGGTGTGTCTGATTCTGCTGGACTGCTGGCTGCATAGTAGGAGAAATGTTAGCCCTTTCTTTTGCTTTCTTCCTGCAGGGTGATCTTAAAATCTCTTTATAGCTCTAACCTGAACATTAAGCAAAGTGCCTACAAACTGCCATAAATGCCCTTTCCTTCACCTTTGGCTGTTTGCCTTTGGATCAGAGCTCCTTATACAAGTTTGGAGAAGACAGGATGGATATATAGAAATACAGTGAAAACTCCAGAGTTGGAAATATTTAATCATATTGCTGTGAGTAGCATAGCAAAGTCCCTGTAGCAGTAAGGACATCTCTCTGCTAGCTCAGTATAGGTAGGATGTGGGGTGATTCCTCCTGGTGGCCATACCTGTTCTGTTGCTCTGAGAAACCTGCTTTTATGGTACACTGTGACTAAAATTTGCTGCATGTGTAGCATCAGTGTGAGGCAAGTTGTACCGGTATGTTTGACCTGCTTGTGTATGGTTCAATCAAGCCAGATTTTCTCAGAGCTGAGTATTAAGGATCTTCAAATAGACCGTACAAGATTTGGAAAGGAGCCACTGGATCACAGGATGAGCAGTGAGATGTGCTCATGGGATTCTCATTACAAGTTCAGCTGTGGCATATGCAGAAGACTAGTTTCAACTTTTCGGTTTTCCAAATCATTTTTGGTTTAGGTCAGAGTTAAGGCTATTTAAATGCTAATGTTTCTGTTGAGCATGTCATAGCTATTATAGTATGTGATTTTCAGGCTTGTTCATACTTGATGTGCTACTTTTTGGTAACCGTGTGCATCAACAGTTCTTCTACACGTTAACGTATTTTGAGGCTGTGTAGGAGTTATGTGCCAGAGGGAGTAAATCTAGCTATGTATATAAGGTAAATTACAAATGTGGATTAGAAGTGCGAGAATCAGGGACATTCCATACCAAAATACTTCACTTGAGTCAAGGGGCCTATTTGAAGAACTCCATTAGCTTGTACTAATAGCAAGCATTTATCCATTGTATGCATCAGCTATTGGAGGGCTGAAATCAGGCACACTTGATGTGATGTACTTACTCCCTCTCAAAATAAATCCATCCCAACTGTCTGATGTCCCAGGCTTAAGTCAACCTTTTCGTGACCTTTGGTGTGAAATCTACCGGCATCTTTCCTATGAATTGAAAGAGGAATGATGTTAGCAGGGAGCAGTCCAAGACATTGATCTTCAAGCACGAAAGCTGCTTATGGTTCATTTTCTGTTTTGCACTTAGAAATGGAACGTGTTTATGTTTGGGTGTGTGACTGGGAAAGCATTCAGGCATCTTTGATGCTCAGGGCCTTTGGATAGCTATTCTGGCATAGTTTTACAGATAAGCCTGTATGGTGGAATCTTGGCCTCATTGAAGTCAGTGACAAAAAAAATCTCACTGACTATCAGGAATAAAGTTGGACCTTGAATTTCAAGGCTGTAGTCTTGTGGATTTTGCAAACTTAACAGGATTATTCTTAAAAGACCCAAATCACAAAACCCAAAAACCTGCTTGAGAAAATGATTGTAATCGCAAACCCTACATTCTGAAATTTTTTCCTTAAATGATATTTCTGCTCAAGGCTTTTGTGTTACTATGAGCAGATATGGTACTCCCTTGATGAGATACAGCTTGCTTGTTGGTATTAGTTAGGTAATTTTCCTTAGAATTTTAATGTATATATAGCAAGGATCAAACAATAATCTAATCTCATTTCTCTTCTTTTGCAGGCCCTCTACAATTCAATCAAGAATGAGAAGCTGGAATGGGCAGTGTG